>NC_140586.1:435990780-445990780 GCF_964204655.1 Triturus cristatus | reverse complement strand
AGTTTTTTTTCCCTGAGTTCCTGCGAATACCATGGGGATGATGATCGTTTCCTGGAATTCCTACTTTTTCTTAGGGGGGCCAGATTGTTGCTGGCAGCTTCCAGCCATTTAAAATAACATATGGCGGCTTCATCTAGATTAGTAGGAGGAGTAGGAAGGGTATCGTGAGGCAAATTGTTTAAGTCCTGTCCCTTTACCTTATTCCATGGGCGATATACCCTGTGGGCCGTCTTACCCTGAATTGTGTCAAAAGAAGGAGGGGTGACAGAAAATATCATGGCATTGTGGTCGGACCAGATAACAGGAAAGGTTTTAATGAAATTAAGTTGTTCATTATTGGAAAATATTCCGTCTAGAGTGTGCCCTGCTTTGTGTGTGGGCCCTGGGACCAATTGTTTCAAGTCGATTGAGTTCATTATATCAGTTAGTGTGCAAGTATCTGGGTCTCCCTCTTTTTCTAAATGAAAATTAAAATCCCCTAGGATCGTGTACGATCTTGATCCTAGTTCATTTTCAACCCAGCTACCCGCCTGAGTGAAGAACTGAGATTTTCGGCCAGGAGGCCGGTAGACTAAGGTCCCTTTAAAGGTATATCGATGGGTGAGATAGAAACAAAAATCCAGTGTCTCACATTCTGGCAATAGTGAACCCTGGAGCATGGCCTTCAGTGAATCATGAAAAATTACTGCGAGCCCCCCTCCTTTCTTATTCACCCTATTAAGAGAGTGGCAGCTGTACCCAGGTGGTATAGCATTGACCAAATCTGGACCTGAGGCCTCGTTTGTCCAGGTTTCAGTAAAAAAAGCGATCTTCATTTCCTCATTTTCCAGGAGCTGCGCACATTCCAGACTGTGTTTTACTAGTGATCTTGTATTTAGCAGGAGGCATTTGAACATCTTGTTTTCGTGCTCTTCTCTGAGTGTTTTATGCTGGAGCTGTGTATTTATGGATGCATGGTAGTGATATAATAGTATTCTGGCACTACAGTTAGGACAGAAAATCTGGTCTAATCCAGGGAGTGTGTTTGGGAATATTCCGATGCATCCAGAGTTGTAAAGCTTGTTATTTAGTTCGCGCAGCTGACGGCTTGAGTAAGAAATCCGTATCTCACTCATGTTTTTAGGACCGGTATAGGGGCTGGTGCTGGTTGCGGATCGGGTGCGGACGGGCGCAGACGGGCTTGCCTTTGGCGCGCCTTCGGCCCGCCGTCGGCGCACCCGCTGCGCGCGTCCGCTGCGCGTTCGCTCCAGCTTACGGCTAAATAGCCTGAAGGAGCGAACAACTAGACCGCTGACCAGCCTCCCTTCCGGTGATGGCGGTCGAATCCGGTGCGTGGACCCCCGAGGAGCAGGTCAGATTGCACGCACACAGTAAAATATAGTAAAAACGCAAATTACAAGTGTTCAAAATAAAAGCAATGACGTTAAAATAGGGTTTTAAAATTGCCTGCAGTACGTTTGTCAGGAGTCAACCCGGCTCTAGCCTCAGGTCTCGGGAGGACCCCGTTCAGAACCACCCTTCCCCCAGCCTTGAAGAGACGGGTCAGCGTTTCACCTTGCTTGAAAGCCAGCTAGCTATTGTTATCCAGGGCTTCAACGAAATCCTAACCAACCTCGCCTTGCCCCGAAAACCACACCAAAATCCCCACAACACCCCCACCATCAACAGCCCCACTCGCCATTGGCTCCCCACAACTCCCCGCCACAGGGAGATCCCAACCCCCCTCTCGAATGAAAATCGGAACCTAGAACGTACCAGCAGAACTAGAATAGCTTTGTCCCCGAGTAAAGCAGCAGATCTTGCCTCCTCATACGAAATCCCATCTACCACCACCCTTCTATCCAAAATCCAGGTGATCACCGGATTCAGAAGGGACCACTCCCCTCCTAAGCAACTAGACCCCCAGCCTCCCCTACCAACATCCTCAGGGCCCCCCTTAAGAAGAACCCCAATAAAGAGGCACACACCACTAACTGCATGCTCATAAACTGCAGATCAGCCACTAAACATGCAACAGAACTAGTAGAATCCCTCCTCACCCATGACATAGACATAGCCTTCATCACCGAGACGTGGCTAAACGAATGCTCGACACCAATCATGGACACTCTTGTGCGACCAGGCTTTGTAATCATCAACAAAGATCGAAAAGACCAAAAAGGCAAAGGTATAGCAATCATTCATAACAACAATATATCTGTGACAGAAATCGACACCTTTATTATAACACCTGTGAATGCCTTTCTGCCAACATCAACTCAAGCGACAAGACATTCCAGTGCCATCTCCTATACCATCCCCCAGGAAACACCACCGCATTCACCAAACATCTGTCCGATCTGATTGCTCATTGCTCACTCCGAGACACCAATAACCTTATTCTGGGAGACCTGAACCCACACTGGAACGAAAACAATAACATGATAATCCAGGACCTAAATGAGCTGCTACACAGCAACAACCTTACCCAGCACTGTTCAGAAGCTACCCATAACAAAGGAGCGATCCTTAATGCTGTTATCTCCCAATAGGACACTATCACAATGTTATGTTATGTTATGTTATAAGTTTATAAAGCGCATCTGTTACCCGTAGGTGTCCTGGCGCTAGGGAAAGTCCTCCTTCAGCTGAGTGAGTTGTCAAATATGACTACTAGTACGCAAATAGCCAAGTTTTAAGTGCCCTTCTAAAGCTGAGATGGTTAGAAGTGCCTCTAAGGTACCGTGGTAAGGTATTCCAAGCCTTAGTGGCTCCGACCAAGAAGCTCCGGCCACCCCAGTTTGTTTTTTTCGCTAGTGCAGTTGTTGCCAGTTTAACCTCGGCAGAGCGTAGTGCTCTTCTGGGTGTGTACCAGCGGATGTGCTTGGTCAAGTATGAGGGTCCCTCACCATGGAGTGACCTATGCACTATACACATGGCTTTAAATAAAATACGTTTTTTTACTGGAAGCCAGTGTAATTTTTTGATTTCGGGTGAGATAGATGTGTACTTTGGGATCCCAGAGATGAGACGAGCTGCTGCATTTTGAAGTAACTGTAGTTTATTCAACAGCCCTTCCCGAATATTTAGGTATAGGCTGTTGCAATAGTCCAGTTTTGAGAGGGCAAGAGCTGATACCACTGTTCTTACACTCTCTTTGGGAAGTATGGGGAGAATTTTTTTACAGGACTTTAAAGTAAATGAGGTGGCGGACACCACTGCATTGACTTGATCTCTGTAAGAAAGCTGACAGTCTAGCATTATCCCTAGGTTTTTTACTTTCCTGCTGGGTGGCGGAAGTGGTCCCAAAGAATCTGGCCACCATTCTGGAGTCCAAAAATTAGGATCATTCCCAAAGAGAACCACCTCTGTCTTGCTGGAGTGCAGCTTGAGGCAGTTCTGAGCCATCCACTTGCCAACCTCTGTCATACAATCATGGAACCTAGAGTGGATGTTCTGTTGTACTTCCGGGAGCAGAGACACCACAATCTGGGTATCGTCGGCATAGGAGGTAAGCTGGAACCCAAATGATTCTACCAAAGGTGCTAGCTGTTTGACATAAACATTAAATAGTGTTGGACTAATGGAGGAGCCCTGCGGGACCCCACAGCGGAAGGAGAAGGGTTTGGCAGTGAAATCTCCTAGGGTAACCGTTTGTACTCTATCCTTCAAAAAGGAGTTAATCAGGTGCCAGGCCATGCCTCGGACTCCAATTTCCTCTAGTCGGTCCATCAGCAACCCATGGTGGACCGTGTCAAATGCTGCTGAAAAGTCCAACATAATCAATGCCGCTTTTCCTCCTTGATCTAGGGTGGCTCTGATCTCTTCTGTTGATTTAAGTAGTGCCGTTCGGTGCTATGTCCTGCTCGGAAGCCATATTGAGTAGGATCAAGTGCCCGACCTGCCTCCAAAAAGTTGCTGAGTTGGGTATTCATGATTTTTTCCACGATTTTGGCAGGAAACGGGAGCCTAGAAATAGGCCTAAAGTTGTTAGGATCATTATTATCAAGTTGCGTTTTTTTTAGAAGTGGGAGGATTGATGCAGTTTTCCAGTCTAAAGGAAAATGTCCTTTTGTAAACATGGCATTTATTACAACTGCCAGATATTTTGTGACTGATTCAGGTGCCAGCTTCAGCACTGATACAGGGCATGGATCCAGTGGAGATCCTGATCTAATATTAGTCAGGAGATTCCCTACTTCAGTGACTGTGATAGGGGCAAACTGGAGTAACTGATTTGCTAAAGCAATCTGATTATTCTGATCTACCGTGCTCAGATAGGAATTTTTGGATACTTGTAAAAAGGTGGAAAATATCACATTCACCTTGTCAAACAGATGGTTGGCTATCCTATCGCAAAGCTCTTGAGAAATATTTAAAGGAGGAGGAGTAGGGTGAGCCAGCATCATAACTGTATTGAATAATTCCTTCGAGGAGTTTTTTGCCTCGTTAATTTTAAGGGCAAAGAAATCTTGTTTAGTTTTGAACACCAGATTTTTGTATTCTTTAAGACCTTCTTTGTATAGTGTTTTCTCTAATTCATCGTAGTTCCTTCTCCAGTTTCTTTCAAGCATTTTGCAGCTGAGTTTTTTTTCCCTGAGTTCCTGCGAATACCATGGGGATGATGATCGTTTCCTGGAATTCCTACTTTTTCTTAGGGGGGCCAGATTGTTGCTGGCAGCTTCCAGCCATTTAAAATAACATATGGCGGCTTCATCTAGATTAGTAGGAGGAGTAGGAAGGGTATCGTGAGGCAAATTGTTTAAGTCCTGTCCCTTTACCTTATTCCATGGGCGATATACCCTGTGGGCCGTCTTACCCTGAATTGTGTCAAAAGAAGGAGGGGTGACAGAAAATATCATGGCATTGTGGTCGGACCAGATAACAGGAAAGGTTTTAATGAAATTAAGTTGTTCATTATTGGAAAATATTCCGTCTAGAGTGTGCCCTGCTTTGTGTGTGGGCCCTGGGACCAATTGTTTCAAGTCGATTGAGTTCATTATATCAGTTAGTGTGCAAGTATCTGGGTCTCCCTCTTTTTCTAAATGAAAATTAAAATCCCCTAGGATCGTGTACGATCTTGATCCTAGTTCATTTTCAACCCAGCTACCCGCCTGAGTGAAGAACTGAGATTTTCGGCCAGGAGGCCGGTAGACTAAGGTCCCTTTAAAGGTATATCGATGGGTGAGATAGAAACAAAAATCCAGTGTCTCACATTCTGGCAATAGTGAACCCTGGAGCATAGCCTTCAGTGAATCATGAAAAATTACTGCGAGCCCCCCTCCTTTCTTATTCACCCTATTAAGAGAGTGGCAGCTGTACCCAGGTGGTATAGCATTGACCAAATCTGGACCTGAGGCCTCGTTTGTCCAGGTTTCAGTAAAAAAAGCGATCTTAATTTCCTCATTTTCCAGGAGCTGCGCACATTCCAGACTGTGTTTTACTAGTGATCTTGTATTTAGCAGGAGGCATTTGAACATCTTGTTTTCGTGCTCTTCTCTGAGTGTTTTATGCTGGAGCTGTGTATTTATGGATGCATGGTAGTGATATAATAGTATTCTGGCACTACAGTTAGGACAGAAAATCTGGTCTAATCCAGGGAGTGTGTTTGGGAATATTCCGATGCATCCAGAGTTGTAAAGCTTGTTATTTAGTTCGCGCAGCTGACGGCTTGAGTAAGAAATCCGTATCTCACTCATGTTTTTAGGACCGGTATAGGGGCTGGTGCTGGTTGCGGATCGGGTGCGGACGGGCGCAGACGGGCTTGCCTTTGGCGCGCCTTCGGCCCGCCGTCGGCGCACCCGCTGCGCGCGTCCGCTGCGCGTTCGCTCCAGCTTACGGCTAAATAGCCTGAAGGAGCGAACAACTAGACCGCTGACCAGCCTCCCTTCCGGTGATGGCGGTCGAATCCGGTGCGTGGACCCCCGAGGAGCAGGTCAGATTGCACGCACACAGTAAAATATAGTAAAAACGCAAATTACAAGTGTTCAAAATAAAAGCAATGACGTTAAAATAGGGTTTTAAAATTGCCTGCAGTACGTTTGTCAGGAGTCAACCCGGCTCTAGCCTCAGGTGACGTCCGATCGCGTTCGCTCCAGCTTCCAGCTAAATAGCCTGAAGGAGCGAATGACTAGACCGCTGACCAGCCTCCCTTCCGGTGATGGCGGTCGAATCCAGTGCGCGGACCCCCGAGGAGCAGGTCAGATTGCACACAAACAGTAAAATATAGTAAAAACACAAATTACAAGTGTTAAAATAAAAGCAATGATGTTCCTACCCGTTCCTACCCAGATCCTACCCGTTGACTGGTCTGACCACCACCTTATCCTATTCTACATCACTCAACCAATCACACATCAACCCCCCACCCAAGATCCCCCCAAATGTACGAGAAATCATAGACAGATCTCCATGGCTGACTTTTAAAAAAGGGTATGCTCACTCCTGCCTACCTCCACGGATGATCTCTCTACAACGGAACTCACCACTCACTATAACTCTACTGTGACTTCCATCCTAGATCAATTAGCCCCCCTGAAACTAAAAGAAACCTGTAACATTCCGTCCAGATCCTGGTTCAACTCAGACATCAATGCTGAAAGAAGACAACTAAGAGCATCAGAACAACTATGGAGGAACAAGCCCTATACAAGCCTCCACGAGCAACTCAAAGCAACCCGAAGGAAATACAAAAAACACATTAACAACAAAAAAAACACCTTCTTCTGCATCGCCCTGGACAATGCAAAAAATAGACCTAAAGAACTGTTCAAAATCATCAGACAACAAACATCCAAGCCCTCCGTTACCCCAGGTCAGGCCTCCAAAGACCTATGCGACAACTTCGCCAACTTCTTTAAAGACAAAATCACCAAGATTGAACTCTCACTAGACATTAACCCCAACCCCTCATGCACAAACCCAACACCAGAAACTGAAGCCAACACACGCAAGCACCCCGTGAAAATCTGGAAATCCTTCAACCCCATACCCGAAACCAAGATTCTCAAACTGATTGCCGCCTCCAAACCCGCATCTCACACACTAGATCCTTTACCCACCCAATTGACAAAAAAGCTGAAACTCTCCATAGCTCCATTCTGGTGCAAGATCATAAACAGTTCCTTGATAACCGGCGTCATACCTGACTGCCTCAAAGTCGGCCAAGTCACACCACTCCTGAAAAAAACAGGCCTTGACACCAACGATCTGAACAACTTCAGACCCGTTTCCAATCTTCCCCTCCTTGCCAAAATCCTTGAAAAGTGCGTTCTTTTACAACTAACTCAGCACAATGACAGCATCAACCTTCTAGATTCCCACCAATCAGGATTTCAGAAAAGGCTGTATCACCGCAACCACGATCTTTAACATCGTGGATGACATTCACAAATCTCTAGATACTGACATATGTTGCCTACTCATCTTCCTGGACTCATCGGCAGCCTTTGACACGGTGGATCACAATCTACTCATCAAGGCTCTTCAAGACATGGTAGGTGCAGACGAGGTGGTCATGCAATAGTTCTCCTCCTTCTTACACAACCGCTCCCAAAGGATAAAGATCAAAACCTTCACGTCCGACTAACACCCCTTTCAACAGAGGTGTCCCCCAAGGATCAGTGCTCTCCCCTCAACTGTTCAACATTTATATGGAACCCCTCACCTCCCTACTCATAAAAGCCAACATCACCTTCCACCTCTCTGCAGACGACACCTAGATCAATCTGAAACCTCCTCCTTTGAAGATATTCAGAGACTAAATAGCACTCTCAAAGAAGTCCAACATTGGCAATCCATAAACCACCTCATAGTCAACCAAGACAAAACCGAAATCCTCCTCATCTCCAATAAAGAAGAACACCCCCAAATCATGGAATGGCTCAAAGCAATCGATGCTCTCAACGGAAATCTCACTCCGGCCAAATCATTAGGAAACACCCTAAACCCCCTCAATCTGAAGCTTCTCAGCAAAATAAAACCTTTCATCCTGCCCAAAGACCTCAAACAAGCCACCCAGTCCCTGGTGATATCTAGACTCGACTATGGAAATGCTATCCTCACCGGTACAGCGAAATCCCACCTAACCCACCTCAAAACAACTCTAAATGCAGCAGCCAGAATGGTCACCGGAGTCAGGAAATTTGAGCACATTGCATCGGCACTCATAGAACTAAAATAGCTCCCAGTAGAGATGCGTGCCAGCTTCAGAACTGCCTGCCTCACGCACAAAACCCTCCACACAGGGAAACCTGAAATCCTGGCCTCCAAACTCAAAAAGGCCGGCCAGACAAGGAACCTTAGGAGCTCCAACTCCCTACTGCTCATCCCTATGAAGACATGCAAACAAAAAAACGCTGCACGATCCTTGGCTGGAAATGCACCCGAAATCTGGAACTCGATCCCAGCAGACATTAAGACTATCCCATCCTTTGTAAAATTAAAAAAAACTCCTAAAATACCTCTTCCTCAACCGTGCCTTCCCGAACAGTTAACCTTCGCTGAAGGGCACATGCCGACATGCCGCAGCACCATGGCACTTTTTCACCAAAATCTACCTTCTCCAAGTGCCCCTACACCCCTTCCCGCTTCCCCCTCCCTGAAAATGGTTCCCCCCAAGACAACGTGCACTCTGCGAGGCTCTCAGGACTGCCATGCCTCAATTGTTGCACCACACGCCGGGACTTCTGAACAAACATGTATACCTATGCCTTATTTTGTGATTCCTGCATTATAACTGTTGTAAAGCGCTCCGATACCCAAGGGTCTGGCCAGCGCTATATAAAACTCCTTAAATAAAATAAATAAAATAAATAATGGACACACATTACCAGTCGAGTTGTGTTTCCTTGTAGTGAATGTGGCAAGGTGTGTAATGCAGACTCCTCAGACAGGCATAGTAGACTCTGCACAAAATGTGCATATATGATGTACACAGTGCTGTAAAATACAAATGTTTCATCCAGTTTTAAGAAAATGCCAGACTATGCTGGTGATGTTGTTCATCCTGTACATCAAGGTGTGGCATGTTCAGAGACAACCGTATATCCATCTCAGGCCCAAATGCTGTGTGCCACCTGTGATGTCTTCACAACTCTCATGGCTGAGTATTCATTCATGAATAAGCAATGGCCCATATGTCTGTCACCTATGCCACTAAGCCCATTCTGGTAGTCTGTGTACGTCTTTTCTACCTCATTAACTACATGATGACAATGTATGTATACAGGTCACATGTGAATGAAACTGATTCTACATGACTGTTCATCTTGTACTTTTATGAGTCAATGTGTACCCTGTAACCAACATCTCATCTTTTCCTGTTTCCACACATGTGTACCCTGCCAGAGGGAAAAGGTGACAAGTGCCTGTCTACTGGCCTTTTCCAGACCTATTGACCATGGAGGAGCGAGACATCATTAAGAAGTTCTGACTCAATCGCCAGACAATCAGGAGCTGTGTCGGTAGTTGGCGCCTAGGTTAAGGGCTCACAGAACCTATCCCACCTCTCTGACCCCAACAGTGAAGGTGATGGCCACACTGCATTTCTTTGCCACTGGTTCATTTCAGTACACTGTGGCTAAATCTGATGGGATGTCACAACCGATGTTCAGTATAATGTTGTGTGATGTCCTGTCCTCACTATTGCTACACATGGACAGTTATATACGTTTCCCAAAAAGAGAAGAATTGACAACTCTGAAGAGTGACTTTTATGTCCTAGGTCGCATCTCACATGTTGCAGGATCCATCAATGGCACACACTTTGGCCTTGTGCCACCTCAGGCACATGAGTAAATGTATAGGAACAGGAAACATTATCATTCTATGTGCAAGTAACATGCCTTACAGATTTGACCATTTAACATGTCTGTGCCAAATTCCCAGGATCTGCCCATGACTCCTATATCATGTGAGCCTGGGCAAAGCACTACGCTACGCTCGCGTAGTTTGCGAACTTTACGCTACTTCGCACTACGCGAATTTTACGTAGCACAGTGCAAACATGCGTAGCATAGCGTTGCGTAGTGCAGCGGTAATTTTTTGCTTGCTCTTGGTCCTCAACATCAAGTTGGTGACCGCGAGCAAGCAAAATGACATCCCGGCGAGATTTTTTCCTTGTTCGCGATCAGCAACATCAAGTTGCCGATCGCGAGCATGGAAAATAAACATCCCGGCGAGATTCTCAACGCGGGGAGGTCAGGTTTCTCATTGCGAGTGGTCGCGTATGCTCGTGACCGCTCGCGATGAGAAACTACCAGTCCACGTTGAGAAAGCTGCCGCTCAAGTAAAAATCTTCTCGAGCAGCAGAAAACTACAGCTCGCACTGTGCAAGTTGCCGTTTTCAATAGTTGCATAGTGCTGGATGCTTGTCCACACTGTGCAATCATTGAAAACGGCATCTTGCACAGTGCAAACAGGGTACTACGCAGTTCGCGAAGTGCTACGCGTAGCTCGCGTAGTGCGAAGTGCACTTTGCGTAGCTTTGCGTAGTGCTACTTCACGAACTACGCCCAGGGTTAATATCATGCAGACCAGCAACATACCCTAGTTCATATCACATCTACAACCGGAGAGGGCCTGGCTTGTTGGTGAGTGAGATGTGTCCATCTTTTGTGTGTGTGTGTGTGTCCTCCTAAGCCAAATTCTGGATTATCATTGCACATCTGTGTGCCTCACAATGAGGTGACTCAGCGTAACCAAACTGGCCTTGGTTGCTGACCCCATTGAGAAATCCAATAATGCCAGGGAAAGTCTGCTTCAATGAGGATCATGGGAGGACATGTTGGGTGGTGGAGCTGACTTTTCGCCTCCTGAAGGCCATATTCCACTGTTTGGACAAGACCAGTGGAGCCCTCAAGAAGGTGTGTCAGATGACAGTCGCCTGCTGCATGCTCCACAACTTTGCATTGCGCAAGGACATCCCTTGATTGTGGAGGATGGGGACCAGCAGGAGCCCCCAGGTGAGAAACCTGACATGAACAGTGATGATGATAGTGGCGAAGAGGAAGGTCTTAAACTGTATCAACAGCTCATCAACAACTATTTCCTTTGCGTGTAAGTATGCCGTAAGATGACTGTTACAGTTGCATTCACTGTTGTGGAGCAGTGAGGATGTGGTAGGCTGCTGGCTGTTTGATGTGAGCAACTTTGGGCTACTTTCTGTAGAGCTGTCATTGGATGAGCTCTTAACTGATGTATACATTCATGGTGCTGGTATGTGTTGTCTGATCTAATCCATGTACTGTGCACTCCAGAAGTGGATTGTTGTTGTTGTGACATTATTGAACTGCTCTATGAAAAATCCCTGTTGTGTTGTTGTAGGTCCCTTTGGCCTGTCATTTTCAATCTTACATGTCGGTGTGTTGTCATCATTTGGACTATGATGCTGTTCTGCCCGGCAAAATGGACATGAGGTGTTCCTGGGAATGTCTGACCCTGACTTTGTGATTACAACTCAGGTTTGTAAGAAACTTGCACGACGATAGGATGGATATTTCAGGTACACCTTGGCATTTCTATTGTGTTGTGTGTTGGTGTATTGCCTATGTGTTCCATCGTGTTCTTCGTCACATTGTGTTTGTGAGCCTATACACGTTTGTCACTGTTCACATAGATTGATACCTGTCTGTGGGTGAACTGGATGTAGGTGTTTATCTGTGTCATGATTGTATGCCACAGAGCTTAAGTGACAACATATACACATGTTCTAAGAATAAACAGCAGATGCTGCTATACCTGTTTGGTACACCCCCTACTCAGATGACTACCTACCTTTGAGGTGGAGCAGATAAATTAAATGGCTTCCCGATGGCTCTGGAGTGGGATGAGTGATACATCCTGATCAGTGGTGAGACAAGCGTGCCTGCTGGGAGTTGTAGTGGTGTTCTCCTGTCCCAACACCCCCTAGTAAGATGGCTACATACATTTAAGGTGGAACAGAGAAATGAAATGGCTGCCAAGTGAGGAATGGGGTGGGAGGAGTGTTACATCCTGTTCAGTTGTGAGGTAAGAGGGCCTGGTGTGAGTTGTAGTAGTGTTCTCCTGTCCCCATACACTCCTAGTAAGATGGCTATCTACCTCAGAGGTGAAACAGAGAAATGAAATGGAAACCATATGGCTCTGGGGTGGGAGGAGTGTCACATACTGTTCAGGGGTGAGGCAAAATGTCCAGGTGGGAGTTGTGGTGAGGTTCTCCTGCCCCCACACTCCCCTAGTAAGATGGCTACCTACCTCTAAAGTGGAACAGAGGAGTGAAATAGCTGCCAAGTGAGGAATGGTATCAGAATAGTGTTAGCTCCTGTTCAGCGGTGAGACAAGAGGGCATAAGATGGATACCTACCTGTAAGGTGGAGCAGAGGAATGAAATGACTACCAGATGGCTCTGGGGTGAGAGGAGTGTCACATCTTGTTCAAGGGTGAGACAATAGTGCCTGGTGGGAGTTGCAGAGATGTTCTCCTGTGCCTCCCTAGTAAGATGCCTATAGACCTCTGAGGTAGAGCAGATGAATGAATCGGCTTTCAGATGGCTCTGGAGTGAGATGAGGGTTACTTTCTGTTCAGTGGTGAGGCAAGAGGGCCTGCTGGGAGTTGCAGTGGCGTTCTCCTGTCCCCAACACCCCCCTAGTAAGATGGCTACCTGCCTGTGAGGTGGAGTAGAGGAATTAAATGGCAGCCAGATGGCTCTGGGGTGGGAGGAATGTTATATCCTGTTCAGGGGTGAGGCAAGAGGGCCTGGTGGGATTTATCATAATGTTCTTCTGTCCCCACACCCCCATAGTAAGATGGCTACCTACCTGTAAGGTAGAACAGAGGAGTGAAATGGCTGCCAAGTGAGGAATGGGGTTGAAGAAGTGTTACATCCTTTTCAGTGGTGAGGCAAGATAGCCTGGTGGGAGTTGTAGTGGTGTTCTCCTGTCCCCACAACCCCCTAGTAATATGGCTACCTACCTGTGAGGTGGAGCAGAGGAATGGAATGGCTACAAGGTGGCTCTGGGGTCGGAGGAGTATTACATCTTGTTCTGGGGTGAGGCAAGAGAACATAACATGTCTAAATAATCCTGTAAGGTGGAACAGAGGAGTGAAACGGCTGCCAACTGAGGAATTGGGTGGGAACAGTATGTACTTCATAGGTGAGTATTGGACATGATAGTCTATGTCAATAGGTGTACAAAACAAAACATGACAGTGTAGTGGCAGTTTTGTAGTTAGTATTTACCAGTCTCCACTCCCACAGCTGCTCATGTTAAACTCTCTAGATGCAGTATGGCAAGCACCTTCTCCCATTATGTGAATGTTTGTAGAGGCACAGAAGGGACCCCGCCAGTCTGCTGAGCTGCCTCATGGTTCCTATTGGACCAATATTTCACACGTGCTATGAGGTCATGCCACCTCTTTTTGATGTCACGCAGTGTGCACAGGGTAAAACCTTCTGCATTTACTTTGTTACCTATTCTGTCCCACATTTGATTCTTCCTGGCAAGTGGGGTCTGTTGGACTAGGGTTCCAAACAAATGTGCTTTAACTCTAATGATCTCTTCTACTATCACTGACAACTCATTGTAAGTGAATTTGAGCATTTTGTCTGTGACATGGTGAATGGTATGAAAGATGAAGACTAGTGAAAATAGGGATGTGGTAGTGAAGGTGTGTGGGATGTAAAGGGTTGGCATTTGGAGGTAGGTGGGTGTGATGGTTTGCAGTGTGAAATGTCTCCTCTCCTAACAGCTGTGGTGTGTGGGCCTTCGATGCTGGCTTTGTGCAAAGGATGCTAGTCAGGCACGGAGTTTGTTTTATACTCTGCAATGTGGGTGTGCCCACCTGAGGAAAGACCATCCTCTGTGTTTTTCCTTTCTGACTTTGCTATGGAATTCTTTTTATGTTGGCTTAGCGGGCCAGCGGTGGTCAGAATGCAGAGTTTGTTGTGACAGGACCACAGTCTCATAAATTCCTCAGCTGTCATGCGGCTGTGGAATCGGCATTTGAGTGAGAAAATAATGCCTTTCCGACAGCTTCTTTCCGAGTTTCATGCTTGCCAAACGTGGAGGACTGATTTTTTCTGTTTCTGACCTTTGCGGTCGGAATTTTTCAGCCCATGTATCGCAATGGGACCGTTGGATACTCCCCAGACCCAGAGAGTGGATTTATTCCACTACCAATGCAGTCGGCCGGCTTTTCTGACCACCATCGTAATGAGCCCTTTAGTGTGTGAATATATGTATTGGTAAATAAGATCATGTGGTAGTAGATGTATTTGCAAGTGAGACTGTGTGTAAGTAACTATATCAATGAGTTGGTGTCTTAGTGAGTGGTTGAATGGATGAGTCCCTGGTTTCATGAGGTGTGTAATTAGGGTATGTGTGAACGTGTCAGTGACTATACGAGACTCAACCTTGGTGTATAGTTTTACAGTGTAAACTTTTCTGAACTACACTGCAAGCTATAATTACAAAATGGGTTAAACAAAGTGGTGCCAACTTATACCAAGTGCTATTCATGTATAAAAACACTCTCTGTGGGTATGTCTAAGGAATATTTCCATGGTAGAACAAGTCTTTTTAGACATATAAACTTGTTCAACTCCAGCCATTATTGAAAAAAAAGAACTTAAATATATGTTAGCATTTCATTTTGAAAATTACAGAAACGTACCATTGCATAATGCTTGTACTCTAATATTAAATGATAATATAGTAAAATATTTTGTTTTGTCTCTTTTACTATTCTCAGCTTTCACACTTATTCACCATAAATGATGGCCTGTATGATGCATCATCCTTGAACAGTGGGGAAAAAAAAATAAGTAGATTGTAAAAAATAACAAATAAATAAATGCACAGTACTGCACTATAAGTAAGTGATGCTATGCATTGCACCCAATACGATTCATGAATCAGTTGATTTAGCTGGAGTTACTATTCTTATGTAAACACACCTATGTAAGAAATATTTCTCAAATTATTATATCTGGTACAATATTGTAAGTAAATGTAAACCACTGTCAATTTCGAGAATTGATATGCCCAATATTTTTATGAGTTCTTCGGCTAACCCACAGTGACAAAGACCAAGACTAGATGACTGTCGAAGGTCTGGCTCTAACCCTGGTGCTCCCCTAGCATGTTCTTGATGTCTTTCTCAACAGGTGACTTTCACTTCTGACATGTCCCCCTCCTCCTTCTCTCCCTTTGTACTCACCTATCTCACTCTCCTGTTCAAGGTGCTTCATACATCCCCACCAGCCTTTGGATGTAGGTGGTATGATTGTTGTGTTTGTTGATTAAATGACTAGTAAAATACCTTAAACATGCATTTAAACCACTGTTTAATTTTGGAGATCATTTAGATAACAAAATCCCTGTTCAGCCAAATGATGTGTAAACTGGTGATGATCCATGTAGAGAAATCCCACACAGTAATTTATTTCCACAAATAGTACATAGACATATGGTTGGAAAAACAAAAGGGAACAATTTCTTAGTTCCGAAGGCACTTTTTGCTTTCAGCTTAAAATTGCTGTAATTGGATTATGTCAATCCAGTTTTAGACTTTAATTCGACAATGCAATATTTAGATATGCTATTAACTCCTTTCTGGAATATCAAAGGACTGTTAAAATTTGAAGAACGCTTTAAATACATTACCCCCAACAGACCGAATAATGTCTAAAACACAGTTGAACCACATAGAAGAAGCACAGTAGACCACTTTTTTTTAAATCCAAAATTCCTCCTTAGCACTTTGGTTGAAGATAGAAAAGATAGGAGGTTGGCAGTTTGATAGGAAGTTTTGGTTTGGTTTATAGGTTGATGTCATTGCATTCCATCTATCCAGTTTCGCTCTTTGAATAGACAGTGTAGTTTCCAGAGGTTGTTTTGATTCCTTCTTGAAAGGTGATAGCCAAAGTAGTAAAAGTTTTCCCCAAATAGATACGTGTTCAGCTTTAAAGTTTGTAATATAAGTTTCTAATTTTGAATGATCTGCTCTGTAACATTGTAGCATTACAATAAAGTATTTTCCAGCTGTTGTTAGAATTAACCTAAACATAACATCTGATCTGCAGTTTGGGCAGGTCAAATTTTTGTTAGCCATCTTCAACAATTTGTCAACAGAACAGTATTGGAATCTGCTAATGTTATATTGAGAAAATGCTCAGAATTTATTTGAGTGGCTGATGAATAATCACAATCTTCACAGCTATGGTTCCATGTGTAACCATCAGTATTTACATCTTCTTCTTCTAAAACTCCAAACAAAAGCATAATAAATTATTTTGCGATTTATTGATTGTTGAGAGTAAACATTAGTGATCCACTACATATATCTAAAAGATCTTGAATGACAGAAGCAGAATGTATCACAGTTGTGTCAATCAGTAAAAGATGAAGTAAATGATACAGTGCAGAACACAATCTTCTTCTGGGTTTTGTTGAATTTGTTTGACAAGATGTGGTAAATGAAACAGTACATTGACAACAACATTTGCATAGCAGTTGACACTTGAACTGATTTCAGGTCATTTTCTAGTGTTCTCTTCTTAACAGCTTCTAGTTTTGTCCATGAGTCCTTTCCTTTCTTCAGCATCTGTACACTCTTTTGTAATCTTCTGCTTTGGACAGATTATCCATTTCTCTTAGGAAGGGTATTATCCTAAATAAGGAGCCTATACACTTCTTGACTGATTGTACAGCTTACAACAGCACTAACTGTCTTATCAAAATCAATCAAAAACAAACTGGACAATGTTCTAACTCGCAATAATGCTACATATGACTGATCTTCTCTAAATAAAGTACATAAATACAGTAAAACCAATATCAACAAAAGCTGCATCTACACTAAACTTTGTCATTTATGAATAGTTGCAGCATACATTAGAGGGGAACTGCTGGCACAGCACATATATGTCTTTCACTGGCAAAAAACTTACAAACACATCGGCCAATCTGCTTCATGCCATCAATCTGATAACATTTTATGGCCAAGTTTTCAACCTCATCTCTATTCAGAAGATTAATGAAATCAATAACTTTACCCAACACACTATTTACTGACCCTCCTTCAACATGTAACGACTGTTCTTGCACACATGTAAATGCTTTTCTAATCCAACAGTCATGGATACAAATGTCTTCCAAAGTGTCTGATTTTGCTTGTATTTTTTCTTTGAGCAGTATTGTCACTCCCTGATGTTCCATTTTATTGACAGCTGTAATTTCCAAAATCTCTTCTTTTTCCAGTTTTCATATTTGTTTGTTGAAGTTGCAGCACTCTTGCAGTATAGGCGTTAAACAGACTATGGATTTCTGTGCTTCAATTAAACTGTACATTAGTCCTGCTGCTGAAATGTGAGATGGAAATTGTTTCTTGATTAAGTCGAATTTCAAAAGCACATTTTCCATCATATGTGAGAACTCTAAAGACTATTTTCATAATCCACATCAGAAGCTTGACACATATTTTTCACTAGTTTCTTGTATTAAAGGTATAACTGAATAATTACATTGCCAATAGTCCCCAGAGAATTTCTTGTTTTATCATGGACAAGTGTTCTGAGAACAGGTTTTCCTTTTGTGGGGGTAAATTGTATTAGGTCACCAAATACAAAAACATTTTTTCCTACAAATAAAATACCAGTAGCTTCAGTTTTCTAAATACTCTTGATACCTCATGGCAAGCTTCACTAAATAATTTCTGGCATTCTAGGTTATTTTCATGTTCAACAGGTAGCATTAGTAGGCTATGTAAAGTAATACCTTTAATGTTATAGTCAGCTAATCCTGTTGGGGCTGTTACTACATATGACAAATTAATTAGAAAGCTTTTCCAGTACCAGCTTGATCACTGATGTATAGTAATATTTGTTTATATGAAGAACATTCACATTGTTTCCTCTTGTGGAAAAACCCATGCTCTATTTGGTCGTTAAATCCATAAAAAAAATATTTCTGTTCATTGTCCATTTGTTCAACTAACTGTTCGAAATCAAAAGTTTCTTCTCTTGCGTGTTGCATTACACTCACCACCTAATTCATAGCTACAGATTTTTCATTTTAAATAATTGTTTGTCTAAGAGGATGTTGAGTCAATGGCCTAGAACTTTGGCTTCTTTGTGAACTCTCCTTGGCTAATTGAGCAGAAATATTTTCTTTGTGTTTAGTTTCATCCTTTAAAATTTGCAAGTAGGTTGGAAAGACTGAACACTCAATGCTGTCTTCCAAAGCCTTGAAAGAGTCTTCGTAAAAGTCATTGGGTCAGAGTAAATCTGATTCAGCACGACGGGGCTTGAATAACTGCAAAAGTGTCAAGTACAAAAACTTTCTTCTCTATGAAGTTTGGCAACTAAGGTTTCAATAGTTAATTACTTTCTTTCTTGTGTCTCACCAAACAACCATTAGATCCAAGTACTGTATATCTCCCTTCTTCTATGTTTTCAATTACATTGCTTCTATATATTTGTTAAATGGAAGTACTTCATAAAGCCATGATTTGAAGATTTGGGTAGTATGTATCCACCATATTAGTTTTCAGAAAGCCTCTACTTTCTGGAGCAAGTTGTGTGAGATACTATATTGCTGGGAAAGAATCTATTTTGACTGCTTGCAAGGCCTCGACTTGCCTATACAATTTCTCTTGATTTGAAAAACAAACTAGCCGAGCTCAAGCAGTCCAGACACTCATCAGAACCTTTTTTCTGTGGAAAGGCATTTTCAAGCTGAAACTGTACAATTTCTTGGTAAGACTCTTTTCTGCAGAAATCTCCTCAGACATCTCTTTCAGTTCTATTTTCTCTTATTTTGGTATATAAAGTCACATAATGAGCAATAGCAATAGAGTAGTCTGAAACAAATTGTAGATCATTATTTTATTCACAATCCTCAGATTGCCAGGATTGTAGTCATTAATATGTATACTTTGAAGGCTCTACTCTTCTGCGATTGTATGCATTTTTGGGTGATTTGCATGTCAGTGTATGTCTGACTGCAGAAAAAAGCAGCTGACTATCCCGTTAGAAATAACATGTTGTGGGAATCTAAAACGACATCTCGTATAAAAGTTTCCTATACATCTGTATATTTGATGACCATACTTTCCACATCTATGAGTTTGAAACCGTAGAACTTGTTGTCTCAAGCTCTTTTCACCTCTGGCTTTTGGTATCACACATGGTATCGCACATGTCACATACTGTTGAATGAAACTCAAGAAAGATTCATCACTGTCTGTTCCAAATTTTAGTGCATCTTTTATTCATAACAGCATGTGAATATGAGGGGCATAAGTTATAGTTAGCTCAGGTAACTATAACTGCTGCATTTCTATGGTTTTGTAAAAGTAAAATCTGAGTCTAGACATAACATAACTGTAAACTTTGTTGTTTAGTGAATTTCCAAGTTTAAAAAAAATTCTATTTCCTAACTACAGCGTCCCTGTAGCTTTAGTTTTTTTAAGTCAATTTCTAAGTTTTTTTTAAATTGTATTTGCCGACTAAAACATCCCAGTGACCTTTGTTTTTTCAAGTGAATTTCTCAGGTTTTTTTGCAATTCTAATTCCTAACATCCATGTAACCATTAGTGTTTTAAGTGAATTTCTATTTTTTTTAAACTTTATTTCGTAACTTTAATCTGTAACCTTATAGAGTGAATGTGTGAGTGATTGTGTGGGTGTCTCATTGTGAGTGAGTAAGTGGGTGTGTGAGTGTCTGAGTGGGCCTGGGAGTGGCTGTATAAGTGTCTCTCTGGATGTGTGAGAGGGTACATGAGTGGGTCTGTGAGTGAGTGTGAGAGTGTCTGAGTGTGTTTGCGCGTACCTCCATTTGTGTGTGCATCAGTCTGTGAGTAAGTGCATGACTGTCTATATGCATATGTGAGTGGCTGTGTAAGTGCTTCACTGAGTGTGTGAGTATCTGAGTGGGTCACAAGTTTGCCTCATTCTGCTCGTTGCTGACCTTTGTCTTGCCTCTTTCTGCTCATTGCTGACCTTTTATTTGATCTCTTTTACCTCATCTCTGACCTTTTATTTGCCTCTTTCTGCTCATTTCTGACCTCTATTTTACCTCAATCTGCTTGTTTTTTTAGCATCTTTCTACTCGTTGCTGATCTTTATTTTGCCTCTTTCTGCTCATTTCTGACCTATAATTTGCCTCTTTCTTCTCGTTGATAGCCTCTATCAACCTTCTTTCTGCACATTGCTGACCTCTATTGTACCTCTTTATGCTTATTTCTGACCTTTATTTTGCCTCTTTCTGCTGATTGCTGACCTTAAATCTACTTCTTAATGCTCATTTCTGACTGTTATTCTTCCTCTTGCTGCTCGTTTCTGACCTTTATTCTGCTTCTTATGGCCCCTTTCTCACCTTTGTTTTGCCTTTGTCTGCTCATTGCTGACCTTTATTTAGCCTCTTTCGGCTAGTTGGTTATCTTTATTCTGTCACTTTTGGCCTGTTTCTGACCTTTATTTTGCATCTTTCTGCTTGTTTCTGATCTCTATTATGCCTCTTTCTGCTCATTGCTGGCCTTTAATTTGCATGTTTCTGCTGATTTCTATTCACAAGTTTGCCTCTTTCTGCATGCTGCTGACATTTATTTTGCCTGTTGCTGCTAATTTCAGGCCACTATTCTGCCTCTTTCTGATAATTTCTTGCCTTTACTTTGCCTTTTCTGCTTGTTGCTGATCTCTTTTTGCCTCTCTCTTCTCATTGTTGACCTTTATTTTCATCTCTAGCTGCTTGTGTCTGACCATTATTCTGCCTCCTTCTGCTCATTTCTAACCTTTGTCTTGCCTCTTTCTGCTTGTTGCTGACCTTTATTTGATCTCTTTCACCTAATTTCTGACCTTTTATTTGCCTAATTCTGCTTGTTTCTGATCTCTGTTTTGTCTCTTTCTGCTCGTTGCTGGCCTCTATTTTGCCTCTTTCTGCTTGTTTCTTACCTCTATTTTGCATCTTTCTGCTCGTTTCTGATCTCCAATTAACCTCTTACTGCTCATTGCTGGCTTTTATTTTGCCCCGTTCTGCTAATTGCTGTTCACAATTTGCCTCTTGCTACTCATTGCTGACCTTTATTTTGCCTCTTTCTGCTCCTTTTTGACCTCTATTTTGCCTCTTTCTGCTCATTTCTTACCTTTACTTTTCCTCTTTCTGCTTGATGCTGATTAGGGGTGGGCGGAATTTGCGTAATCGCGTTACGCAAATCTCCGCGAAACGGTCAAAAATCTCCGCGAACATGCAGAAATCCCGCGAACAAGCGGAATTGCTTGTTCGCGATGCTTTTTTCCTGTTCACAGTTGCTGTTTGCGTGCTCGGGGAGAAATATCTCGCAAACACGCATTTTGAGAACGCAAACAAGAAAAAATTTCGCGAAGTCGCGGAAAGCAGAATTTTGGGCAATTTTGCGTTCTCCGCGGAACGCGAAATTACCAAAATTCCGCAAATTCCGCGAGCGGAACGGAATTTACCGCCCAGGCCTAATGCTGATCTCTTATTCCCTCTTTCTGCTCTTTATTGACATCTATTTTCATCTCTAGCTGCTAGTTTCTGACGTTTATTCTGCCTCTTTCTGCTCATTTCTGACCTTTGTGTTGCATTTCTGCTTGTTGCTGACCTTCATTTTATGTCCTTCGCTTCATTTCTGACCTTTTATTTGCCTCTTTCTGCTCGTTTCTGATCTCTATTTTACCTCTATCTGCTTGTTTCTGATCTCTATTTTGCCTCTTTCTGCTCATTGCTGATCTTTCTTTTGCCTCTTTCTGACCTCTATTTTGCCTGTTGCTGCTCATTTCTGATCACTAGTTTGCCTCTTTCTGCCTGTTGCTGACCCTTATTCTACATCTTGCTGCTTGTTTCTGACCTTTATTTTGCCTCTTTCTGCTCAGTTAATCTGTAATCTGCCTGTTTCTGCTCATTACCGGACATAATTTTGTCTCTTTCTGCTCATTGTTGACCTTTATTCTGCCTCTTTTGACCCCTTTCTCACCTTTGTTTTGCCTTTGTCTGCTCATTGCTGACCTTCATTTAGCCTCTTTCTGATAGTTGATTACCTTTATTCTGTCACTATTGGCCTGTTTCTGACCTTTATTTTGCATCTTTCTACTTGTTTCTGATCTCTATTATGCCTCTTACTGCTCATTGCTGGCCTTTAATTTGCCTCTTTCTGCTCATTTCTATTCACAAGTTTGCCTCTTTCTGCTTGTTGCTAACCTTTATTTTGCCTCTTTCTGCACATTTCTGACCTCTATTATGCCTCTTTCTGATGAGTTCTTGCCTTTACTTTGCCTTTTTCTGCTTGTTGCTGATCTCTTTTTCCCTCTCTCTACTCATTGCTGACCTTTATTTTCATCTCTATCTGCTTGTGACTGACCTTTATTCTGCCTCCTTCTGCTCATTTCTAACCTTTGTCTTGCCTCTTTCTGCTCGTTGCTGTCCTTTATTTGATCTCTTTTGCCTAATTTCTGACCTTTTATTTGCCTAATTCTGCTCATTTCTGATCTCTGTTTTCCCTCCTTCTGCTCGTTGCTGGCCTTTATTTTGCCTTTATCTGCTTGTGTCTGGCCTCTATTTTGGCTCTTTCTACTTGTTTCTTACCTCTATTTTGCATCTTTATGCTTGTTTCTGATCTCTAATGTACCTCTTTCTGCTCATTGCTGGCTTTTAATTTGCCTCTTTCTGCTAATTGCTGTTCACAATTTGCTTCTTTCTACTCATTGCTGACCTCAGTTTTGCCTCTTTCTGCTCCTTTTTGACCTCTGTTTTGTCTCTTTCTGCTCATTTCATACCTTTACTTTGCCTCTTCAGCTTGTTGCTGATCTCTTTTCCCTCTTTCTGCTCTTTATTGACATTTATTTTCATCTCTAGCCGCTCGTTTCTGATGTTTATTCTGCCTCTTTCTGCTCATTATTGACCTTTGTGTTGCCTTTCTGCTTGTTGCTGACCTTCATTTTATCTCTTTCGCCTAATTTCTGACCTTTTATTTGCCTCTTTCTGCTAGTTTCTAATCTCTATTTTACCTCAATCTGCTTGTTTCTGATCTCTATTTTGCCTCTTACTGCTCATTACTGATCTTTATTTTGCCTCTTTCTGATCTCTATTTGGCCTCTGGCCGTTCATTTCTGATCACTGTTTTACCTCTTTCTGCTCCGTCCTGGCCTTTAGTTTGCCTCTTTCTGCTATATTCTGATCACTAGTTTGCCTCTTTCTGCCTGTTGCTGGCCTTTATTCAACCTCTTGCTTCTTGTTTCTGACCTTTATTTTGCCTCTTTCTGCTCAGTTAATCTGTAATCTGCCTGTTTCTGCTCATTACTGGACATCATTTTGCCTCTTTCTGATCATTTCTGACCCTTATTTTGCCTCTTTCTGCTTATTTCTGACTTTTATTCTACCTCTTTCTGCTCATTGCTGATCTCTATTTTGCCTCTTTCCACTTGTTGCTAGCCTATATATTGCCTCTTTCTGCTCGTTGCTATCCTCTATCAACCTTATTTCTGCACATTGCTGACCTTTTTTTTTCCTCTTTCTGCTTATTTCTGACCTTTATTTTGTCTCTTTCTGCTCATTTCTGACCTTTATTCTGCCTCCTTTGGTCCCTTTCTCACCATCGTTTTGCCTTTGTCTGCTCATTGCTGACCTTTATTTAGCCTCTTTCTGCTAGTTGATTACCTTTATTTTGTCACTTTCTGTTGGCAGAGGAGGGTGGTGGTCTACAGGGTTATAAATGACTCCACGAGCGGTGAGCGCGCATCCCCCATCCATCGTACAACTTTGCCCTGGGATGGTGGTGGTCCCGGGGGACAGAGGTCCGTGACGGACCCCTTTATTAATTTCTTTCAACCCTGGGGAGGTGGCGGTCCCTAAGACTGCAGTGGGGACACATGACCACCCATTAAACCAAATTAATTGCCCCAGGGATGTGGTGGTCTCCGAGGCTGTTATATATATGTAGATAGATAGATAGATAGATAGATAGATAGATAGATAGATAGATAGATAGATAGATAGATAGATAGATAGATAGATAGATAGATAGATAGATAGATAGATAGATAGATAGATAGATAGATAGATAGATAGATAGATAGATAGATAGATAGATAGATAGATAGATAGATAGATAGATAGATAGATAGATAGATAGATATTGATATTGATATAAATACATATATACATAAAGATATATATATGTAAACACACACATATTACCTACTGGCGGTCGCCAGTAGGTAGTTATAGTTAGGACCACGTTTCCATAGGAAAACCTCAACATTCTATTTTGAATAACTTTGGCGCCGGTCGACGAATCCTCGCGAATTTCTCAAAATAGGTGGGGCGCTACGCTCCGCTCCTACCCTGAAAGTCTCGGGGGGATCCGTCAAGCGGGGGCTGAGATAAAAGGGGGGTCCCAAAACGCGTTTTTCCCATGCATTTTTCCATAGGACCTTTAGAACGAGCTACAGCCCGAACGGCTGAACAGAATTACTAGAAATTTGGCAGAGAGGTAGTCCCTAGGTCAAGGAAGTGCCTTTTGTAGGTTTGGTGTAAATCTGTTCAGTAGATTCTGAGAAAATAGCCTTTAAATCAATATATATATCTGAGCCAGCTTACGGTACGCTTACCGTACGCTTACGGTAAGCGTACGGTGGCGTGCGCGAGCGCGATTCTGATTGGCTCTTAGATCTTAGTAAACATTCGAATCGGCCAAAACCAGGAAGCGGCGGCCGCCATTTTGTCTCTCGCACTGAGAGAGATTTTTAAAATCGGAAGCCCAAAAACATGTAAAGGGGCTGTTTTGACAACTCCCTCCCACATAGTCATGTGGAGGGAGTCCCCAAACATCCCCCAAGTGCAAAAACGGTTTTATTTTTTTTTCGGCAATTTCGCGGGGTACGCTTACCGTACGCTTACGGTAAGCGTACGGTAAAAAAATAAAAATAAAAAAAACACTATCCACACTTACCCCAACCCCTGTGCTTTTGGTGGCCGAAGGCCACCAAATGTGCTGGGCTTATTACAATGGAAAAAAACACTATCCACACTTACCCCACCCCCTGTGCTTTTGGTGGCCGTAGGCCACCAAATGTACAGGGCTTATTATAAGGGAAAAAAACTTAGCATTTAAAAAACCGTACTAATTCACTGAAAAAACCATAGGTTTCACACACGTTATAGTTAGGAATTAGCATTTAAAAAACCTTGCAAATTCACTGAAAAAACCATAGGTTTCACACATGTTATAGTTAGTGGAAATTTTACTGATAAAAAACCAATGAAATTGCCCCGTTATAGTTAGCGCAGGCAACTATAACTCACGCGACCGCAATCCTCTGCTGATGACATATGTGTCTTTATGAAAAAAAAATATTTGTAATATATGTATAGCTAAAAATGTATGGAAGAAGACATGGGCAAATAAGTGTCTAAATACAGTATTAGCATCAGCAGAGGATTGTGGTCGCGTGAGTTATAGTTGCCTGCGCTAACTATAACGGGGCAATTTCATTGGTTTTTTATCAGTAAAATTTCCACTAACTATAACATGTGTGAAACCTATGGTTTTTTCAGTGAATTTGCAAGGTTTTTTAAATGCTAATTCCTAACTATAACGTGTGTGAAACCTATGGTTTTTTCAGTGAATATATATATATATACACTCACACACATATATAAAGTTGTGAAAACTTACCTGCTTGCGGAGTGGGGGAGTGGCATCCTTGAATTAGAGGCATCTTGGGTAACTATTCATATATATATATATATATATATATATATATATATATATATATATATATATATATATATATATATATATATATATATATATATATATATATATATATATATATATATATTAATAAACAAAGTGCCCAAGCATGCCCAGATGCACTCGTCTGCTGTTGATAATTTTATTAGCATTGGCGGCCAGCTACTTCGCACCAGACAAAGTTTCGATGCCCAAGGCGTTTCAAAGTCTGTTTGACTTCTTCCTCAGGGGCGATTGCATTCAAAACAACAGGAAACACCAGCATGCAATTTAATATTGTCCCGCCCTCAGTGGGTGTGGCTTAGTGCCCAGGTGCACGCTGGAAGAAGTAGTTACCCTCAGTGGGTTCCATCAGTTTCATGGCAGGAGTAGAAATATACCTATGTAAGGCTCTGGATTGATTGCTGGTCCTGTTTGTGCCGCAACAGTAGCGCCATGACGAACGGGAATTGTTTCCCTCGCAGCCTCTCTTCTCTTGCTGAGATGGTGCAATCTGGCGCGGCAGGACTGCCGCGTAGTAGATTAATAAACAAAGTGCCCAAGAATGCCCAGATGCACTCGTCTGCTGTTGATAATTTTATTAGCATTGGCGGCCAGCTACTTCGCACCAGACAAAGTTTCGATGCCCAACGCGTTTCAAAGTCTGTTTGACTTCTTCCTCAGGGGCGACTGCATTCAAAACAACAGGAAACACCAGCATGCAATTTAATATTGTCCCGCCCTCAGTGGGTGTGGCTTAGTGCCCAGGTGCACGCTGGAAGAAGTAGTTACCCTCAGTCAACAAATTATCAACAGCAGACGAGTGCATCTGGGCATGCTTGGGCACTTTGTTTATTTAATATTAATATTAAATTGCATGCTGGTGTTTCCTGTTGTTTTGAATGCAGTCGCCCCTGAGGAAGAAGTCAAACAGACTTTGAAACGCGTTGGGCATCGAAACTGCGAAGTAGCTGGCCGCCAATGCTAATAAAATTATCAACAGCAGACGAGTGCATCTGGGCATGCTTGGGCACTTTGTTTATTAATCTACTACGCGGCAGTCCTGCCGCGCCAGATTGCACCATCTCAGCAAGAGAAGAGAGGCTGCGAGGGAAACAATTCCCGTTCGTCATGGCGCTACTGTTGCGGCACAAACAGGACCAGCAATCAATCCAGAGCCTTACATAGGTATATTTCTACTCCTGCCATGAAACTGATGGAACCCACTGAGGGTAACTACTTCTTCCAGCGTGCACCTGGGCACTAAGCCACACCCACTGAGGGCGGGACAATATTAAATTGCATGCTGGTGTTTCCTGTTGTTTTGAATGCAGTCGCCCCTGAGGAAGAAGTCAAACAGACTTTGAAACGCGTTGGGCATCGAAACTTTGTCTGGTGCGAAGTAGCTGGCCGCCAATGCTAATAAAATTATCAACAGCAGACGAGTGCATCTGGGCATGCTTGGGCACTTTGTTTATTAATCTACTACGCGGCAGTCCTGCCGCGCCAGATTGCACCATCTCAGCAAGAGAAGAGAGGCTGTGAGGGAAACAATTCCCGTTCGTCATGGCGCTACTGTTGCGGCACAAACAGGACCAGCAATCAATCCAGAGCCTTACATAGGTATATTTCTACTCCTGCCATGAAACTGATGGAACCCACTGAGGGTAACTACTTCTTCCAGCGTGCACCTGGGCACTAAGCCACACCCACTGAGGGCGGGACAATATTAAATTGCATGCTGGTGTTTCCTGTTGTTTTGAATGCAGTCGCCCCTGAAGACGAAGTCAAACAGACTTTGAAACGCGTTGGGCATCGAAACTTTGTCTGGTGCGAAGTAGCTGGCCGCCAATGCTAATAAAATTATCAACAGCAGACGAGTGCATCTGGGCATGCTTGGGCACTTTGTTTATTAATCTACTACGCGGCAGTCCTGCCGCGCCAGATTGCACCATCTCAGCAAGAGAAGAGAGGCTGCGAGGGAAACAATTCCCGTTCGTCATGGCGCTACTGTTGCGGCACAAACAGGACCAGCAATCAATCCAGAGCCTTACATAGGTATATTTCTACTCCTGCCATGAAACTGATGGAACCCACTGAGGGTAACTACTTCTTCCAGCTTGCACCTGGGCACTAAGCCACACCCACTGAGGGCGGGACAATATTAAATTGCATGCTGGTGTTTCCTGTTGTTTTGAATGCAGTCGCCCCTGAGGAAGAAGTCAAACAGACTTTGAAACGCGTTGGGCATCGAAACTTTGTCTGGTGCGAAGTAGCTGGCCGCCAATGCTAATAAAATTATCAACAGCAGACGAGTGCATCTGGGCATGCTTGGGCACTTTGTTTATTAATCTACTACGCGGCAGTCCTGCCGCGCCAGATTGCACCATCTCAGCAAGAGAAGAGAGGCTGCGAGGGAAACAATTCCCGTTCGTCATGGCGCTACTGTTGCGGCACAAACAGGACCAGCAATCAATCCAGAGCCTTACATAGGTATATTTCTACTCCTGCCATGAAACTGATGGAACCCACTGAGGGTAACTACTTCTTCCAGCGTGCACCTGGGCACTAAGCCACACCCACTGAGGGCGGGACAATATTAAATTGCATGCTGGTGTTTCCTGTTGTTTTGAATGCAGTCGCCCCTGAGGAAGAAGTCAAACAGACTTTGAAACGCGTTGGGCATCGAAACTTTGTCTGGTGCGAAGTAGCTGGCCGCCAATGCTAATAAAATTATCAACAGCAGACGAGTGCATCTGGGCATGCTTGGGCACTTTGTTTATTAATATATATATATATATATATATATATATATATATATATATATATATTGAGTCACAATGGTATCCTTTGCGAGCAGCACTCGAGGAACGGCGTAGGTTACCAGCCTAAATACAGGGTATGGACAATATTTTCCAAGTGGGTTGGTTACAAGCAGCCCTTCACGTCGCCTGACGCGTTTCGCTGTAGAGCTTCTTCGGAGGTTACGGTGAAAGGACCGTGCAGCGGTGTACTGACTCTCCCATATTAGCCAATTTAAACACGCCCCTGCATGGGGCTACCAATCACAATAATTCCAGGCATTGTGGGAGATGTAGTATTTATTTCACCTTTAGTAATCATTGTTGCACATTTGCTGCTAAGATGAAGTTCTCATTGGACCCCCGCTCAGGAAAATTGTCCTAAATCCCTCGTCGCTCCTCCGTTCTGCCGGTGCATCCGACTTCACGGCCCCCTGTGGATATGGGGTGGTGCCAGCTCGGCGGCAGGACTGCCGCCATTATATTGAGTCACAATGGTATCCTTTGCGAGCAGCACTCGAGGAACGGCGTAGGTTACCAGCCTAAATACAGGGTATGGACAATATTTTCCAAGTGGGTTGGTTACAAGCAGCCCTTCACGTCGCCTGACGCGTTTCGCTGTAGAGCTTCTTCGGAGGTTACGGTGAAAGGACCGTGCAGCGGTGTACTGACTCTCCCATATTAGCCAATTTAAACACGCCCCTGCATGGGGCTACCAATCACAATAATTCCAGGCATTGTGGGAGATGTAGTATTTATTTCACCTTTAGTAATCATTGCTGCACATTTGCTGCTAAGATGAAGTCCTCATTGGACCCCCGCTCAGGAAAATTGTCCTAAATCCCTCGTCGCTCCTCCGTTCTGCCGGTGCATCCGACTTCACGGCCCCCTGTGGATATGGGATGGTGCCAGCTCGGCGGCAGGACTGCCGCCATTATATTGAGTCACAATGGTATCCTTTGCGAGCAGCACTCGAGGAACGGCATAGGTTACCAGCCTAAATACAGGGTATGGACAATATTTTCCAAGTGGGTTGGTTACAAGCAGCCCTTCACGTCGCCTGACGCGTTTCGCTGTAGAGCTTCTTCGGAGGTTACGGTGAAAGGACCGTGCAGCGGTGTACTGACTCTCCCATATTAGCCAATTTAAACACGCCCCTGCATGGGGCTACCAATCACAATAATTCCAGGCATTGTGGGAGATGTAGTATTTATTTCACCTTTAGTAATCATTGTTGCACATTTGCTGCTAAGATGAAGTCCTCATTGGACCCCCGCTCAGGAAAATTGTCCTAAATCCCTCGTCGCTCCTCCGTTCTGCCGGTGCATCCGACTTCACGGCCCCCTGTGGATATGGGGTGGTGCCAGCTCGGCGGCAGGACTGCCGCCATTATATTGAGTCACAATGGTATCCTTTGCGAGCAGCACTCGAGGAACGGCGTAGGTTACCAGCCTAAATACAGGGGCGTGTTTAAATTGGCTAATATGGGAGAGTCAGTACACTGCTGCACGGTCCTTTCACCGTAACCTCCGAAGAAGCTCTACAGCGAAACGCGTCAGGCGACGTGAAGGGCTGCTTGTAACCAACCCACTTGGAAAATATTGTCCATACCCTGTATTTAGGCTGGTAACCTACGCCGTTCCTCGAGTGCTGCTCGCAAAGGATACCATTGTGACTCAATATAATGGCGGCAGTCCTGCCGCCGAGCTGGCACCACCCCATATCCACAGGGGGCCGTGAAGTCGGATGCACCGGCAGAACGGAGGAGCGACGAGGGATTTAGGACAATTTTCCTGAGCGGGTGTCCAATGAGGACTTCATCTTAGCAGCAAATGTGCAACAATGATTACTAAAGGTGAAATAAATACTACATCTCCCACAATGCCTGGAATTATTGTGATTGGTAGCCCCATGCAGGGGCGTGTTTAAATTGGCTAATATGGGAGAGTCAGTACACCGCTGCACGGTCCTTTCACCGTAACCTCCGAAGAAGCTCTACAGCGAAACGCGTCAGGCGACGTGAAGGGCTGCTTGTGACCAACCCACTTGGAAAATATTGTCCATACCCTGTATTTAGGCTGGTAACCTACGCCGTTCCTCGAGTGCTGCTCGCAAAGGATACCATTGTGACTCAATATAATGGCGGCAGTCCTGCCGCCGAGCTGGCACCACCCCATATCCACAGGGGGCTGTGAAGTCGGATGCACCGGCAGAACGGAGGAGCGACGAGGGATTTAGGACAATTTTCCTGAGCGGGGGTCCAATGAGGACTTCATCTTAGCAGCAAATGTGCAACAATGATTACTAAAGGTGAAATAAATACTACATCTCCCACAATGCCTGGAATTATTGTGATTGGTAGCCCCATGCAGGGGCGTGTTTAAATTGGCTAATATGGGAGAGTCAGTACAGCGCTGCACGGTCCTTTCACCGTAACCTCCGAAGAAGCTCTACAGCGAAACGCGTCAGGCGACGTGAAGGGCTGCTTGTAACCAACCCACTTGGAAAATATTGTCCATACCCTGTATTTAGGCTGGTAACCTACGCCGTTCCTCGAGTGCTGCTCGCAAAGGATACCATTGTGACTCAATATAATTAGTCGCAGCTACAGCCCGAACGGCTGAACAGAATTACGTGAAATTTGGCAGAGAGGTAGCCATAAGGTCAAGGAAGTGCCTTTTGCAGGTCTGGTGTAAATCTGTTCAGTATTTCCTGAGAAAATAGCATTTAAAAGCATATCAATATCTATACGCGCACACCGTGCGGGCACTATGCGCGCACCCTGCCGTGCGCGAGCGCAATTCTGATTGGTTGTTAGATGTGGTAAACATTCGAATCGGTCGAAACCAGGAAGTGTCGGCCGCCATTTTGTCTCTCGCAGTCTGAGGGGGTGAAAAAAAAAGGTGGAGAACGTGAAAAGGGGGCAGAGTGGACAGTTCCTGACCCCCTAGCCTTGGTCAGGGTGTCACAGAAGGACCCCCAAGGGAGGAAAAAACATTTTTTTTTTTTTAAATCACGAGGTGCGCGCACTGTGCGCGCACGGCACGCACTGCGAACCGTGGGTGCTCGGTGCGCGAAGCGCACCGAGTACCCACAGCGTGCGCACGGTGCGTGAAGCGCACCGTGCGCGCACGGTGAAAAACCTGAAAAAAAAAAAATAATAAATACATAACTTGGCATTTAAAAAACCGTACAAATTCACAGAAAAAACATAGTTTTCACACACGTTATAGTTATGAATTAGCATTTAAAAAACCTTGCAAATTCACTTAAAAAACCATAGGTTTCACACATGTTATAGTTAGCTGGACATTTCACTCGTAAAAAAACAATGAAATTCCCCCTTTATAGTTAGTGCAGGCAACTATAACTCACGCGACCGCAATCCTCTGCTGATGACGTCAGATATTACATCACTGATGACATATGTGTCTTTATGAAAAATAAATATTTGTAATATATGTATAGCTAAAGATTAATGGAAGAAGACATGGGTACATAAGTGTCTAAATACAGTGATGTAATATCTGACGTCATCAGCAGAGGATTGCGGTTTTCATGTCACCTGGGTCCGCTGTTGTGTGGCGGGGCTTCTCCACGGCTTGGACAAGCCGTTATAAATCCAAAAGAAAGGTTTGTCCCGAACGGAGAGCCAACACAGGTAAGTTTTGTTTGCATGGATTTACTTGCAGCAGCAGACTTGCGAAATGAGAACCGGAGCACCAGCAGTGACGCCAGACGCGTTTCGGGTTAAAGTCTCCCTTCTTCAATGGCGTTTAATCACAGTGAGACAGTCTTTTTTTCTCTTTATAAGGTACTTCATCGCCTTTGTAGGCGTGGCCCGCTTTGCCTTCTGGTTAATGTAGTTCAGCGGTTGGTGTTGCTCTGTGAGCATGTCTCATTAGTCTGCATATACTCGATAAATTAACCACAGTGGGTCGATGTTCAGGCTCACATCACCGAGACTGCTTCTCTTTTGCTTGCAAGTTACAAAATACCTCCCATTACGGTGGAAATGTTTAATTCTCTTCATGTCACCTGGGTCCGCTGTTGTGCGGCGGGCTTCTCCATGGCTTGGACGAGCCGTTATCAATCCGAAAGAAAGGTTTGTCCCGAACGGAGAGCCAACACAGGTAAGTATTGTTTGCATGGATTTACTTGCAGCAGCAGACTTGCGAAATGAGAACCGGAGAACCAGCAGTGACGCCAGACGCGTTTCGGGTTAAAGTCTCCCTTCTTCAATGGCGTTTAATCACAGTGAGACAGTCTTTTTTTCTCTTTATAAGGTACTTCATCACCTGTGTAGGCGTGGCCCGCTTTGCCTTCTGGTTAATGTAGTTCAGCGGTTGGTGTTGCTCTGTGAGCATGTCTCATTAGTCTGCATATACTGGATAAATTAATCACAGTGGGTCGATGTTCAGGCTCACATCACCGAGACTGCTTCTCTTTTGCTTGCAAGTTACAAAATACCTCCCATTACGGCGGCAATGTTTAATTCTCTTCATGTCACCTGGGTCCGCTGTTGTGCGGCGGGGCTTCTCCACGGCTTGGACGAGCCGTTATAAATCCAAAAGAAAGGTTTGTCCCGAATGGAGAGCCAACACAGGTAAGTATTGTTTGCATGGATTTACTTGCAGCAGCAGACTTGCGAAATGAGAACCGGAGCACCAGCAGTGACGCCAGACGCGTTTCGGGTTAAAGTCTCCCTTCTTCCATGGCGTTTAATCACAGTGAGACAGTCTTTTTTTCTCTTTATAAGGTACTTCATCGCCTGTGTAGGCGTGGCCCGCTTTGCCTTCTGGTTAATTTAGTTCAGCGGTTGGTGTTGCTCTGTGAGCATGTCTCATTAGTCTGCATATACTCGATAAATTAACACAGTGGGTCGATGTTCAGGCTCACATCACCGAGACTGCTTCTCTTTTGCTTGCAAGTTACAAAATACCTCCCATTACGGCGGCAATGGTTAATTCTCTTCATGTCACCTGGGTCCGCTGTTGTGCGACGGGGCTTCTCCACGGCTTGGACGAGCAGTTATAAATCCAAAAGAAAGGTTTCTCCCCAACGGAGAGCCAACACATGTAAGTATTGTTTGCATGGATTTACTTGCAGCAGCAGACTTGCGAAATGAGAACCGGAGCACCAGCAGTGACGCCAGACGCGTTTCGGGTTAAAGTCTCCCTTCTTCAATGGCGTTTAATCACAGTGAGACAGTCTTTTTTTCTCTTTATAAGGTACTTCATCGCCTGTGTAGGCGTGGCCCGCTTTGCCTTCTGGTTAATGTAGTTCAGCGGTTGGTGTTGCTCTGTGAGCATGTCTCATTAGTCTGCATATACTCGATAAATTAACCACAGTGGGTCGATGTTCAGGCTCACATCACCGAGATTGCTTCTCTTTTGCTTGCAAGTTACAAAATACCTCCCATTACGGTGGCAATGTTTAATTCTCTTCATGTCACCTGGGTCCGCTGTTGTGCGGCGGGGCTTCTCCACGGCTTGGACGAGCCGTTATAAATCCAAAAGAAAGGTTTGTCCCGAACGGAGAGCCAACACAGGTAAGTATTGTTTGCATGGATTTACTTGCAGCAGCAGACTTGCGAAATGAGAACCGGAGCACCAGCAGTGACGCCAGACGCGTTTCAGGTTAAAGACTGCCTTCTTCAATGGTGTTTAATCACAGCGAGACAGTCTTTTTTTCTCTTTATAAGGTACTTCATCGCCTGTGTATTTGTGGCCCGATTTGCATTCTGGTTAATGTAGTTCAGCGGTTGGTGTTGCTCTGTGAGCATGTCTCATTAGTCTGCATATACTCGATAAATTAACCACAGTGGGTCGATGTTCAGGCTCACATCACCGAGACTGCTTCTCTTCTGCTTGCAAGTTACAAAATACCTCCCATTACGGCGGCAATGTTTAATTCTCTTCATGTCACCTGGGTCCGCTGTTGTGCGGCGGGGTTTCTCCACGGCTTGGACGAGCCGTTATAAATCCAAAAGAAAGGTTTGTCCCGAACGGAGAGCCAACACAGGTAAGTATTGTTTGCATGGATTTACTTGCAGCAGCAGACTTGCGAAATGAGAACCGGAGCACCAGCAGTGACGCCAGACACGTTTCGGGTTAAAGTCTCCCTTCTTCAATGGTGTTTAATCACAGTGAGACAGTCTTTTTTTCTCTTTATAAGGTACTTCATCGCCTGGGTAGGCGTGGCCCGCTTTGCCTTCTGGTTAATGTAGTTCAGCGGTTGGTGTTGCTCTGTGAGCATGTCTCATTAGTCTGCATATACTCGATAAATTAACCACAGTGGGTCAATGTTCAGGCTCACATCACCGAGACTGCTTCTCTTTTGCTTGCAAGTTACAAAATACCTCCCATTACGGCGGCAATGTTTAATTCTCTTCATGTCACCTGGGTCCGCTGTTGTGCGGCAGGGCTTCTCCACGGCTTGGACGAGCCGTTATAAATCCAAAAGAAAGGTTTGTCCCGAACGGAGAGCCAACACATGTAAGTATTGTTTGCATGGATTTACTTGCAGCAGCAGACTTGCGAAATGAGAACCGGAGCACCAGCAGTGATGCCAGACGCGTTTCGGGTTGAAGTCTCCCTTCTTCAATGGCGTTTAATCACAGTGAGACAGTCTTTTTTTCTCTTTATAAGGTACTTCATCGCCTGTGTAGGCGTGGCCCGCTTTGCCTTCTGGTTAATGTAGTTCAGCGGTTGGTGTTGCTCTGTGAGCATGTCTCATTAGTCTGCATATACTCGATAAATTAACCACAGTGGGTCGATGTTCAGGCTCACATCACCGAGACTGCTTCTCTTTTGCTTGCAAGTTACAAAATACCTCCCATTACGGCGGCAATGTTTAATTCTCTTCATGTCACCTGGGTCCGCTGTTGTGCGGCGGGGCTTCTCCACGGCTTGGACGAGCCGTTATAAATCCAAAAGAAAGGTTTGTCCCGAACGGTGAGCCAACACAGGTAAGTATTGTTTGCATGGATTTACTTGCAGCAGCAGACTTGCGAAATGAGAACCGGAGCACCAGCAGTGACGCCAGATGCGTTTCGGGTTAAAGTCTCCCTTCTTCAATGGCGTTTAATCACAGTGAGACAGTCTTTTTTTCTCTTTATAAGGTACTTCATCGCCTGTGTAGGCTTGGCCCACTTTGCCTTCTGGTTAATGTAGTTCAGCGGTTGGTGTTGCTCTGTGAGCATGTCACATTAGTCTGCATATACTCGATAAATTAACCACAGTGGGTCGATGTTCAGGCTCACATCACCGAGACTGCTTCTCTTTTGCTTGCAAGTTACAAAATACCTCCCATTACGGCGGCAATGTTTAATTCTCTTCATGTCACCTGGGTCCGCTGTTGTGCGGCGGGGCTTCTCCACGGCTTGGACGAGCCGTTATAAATCCAAAAGAAAGGTTTGTCCCGAACGGTGAGCCAACACAGGTAAGTATTGTTTGCATGGATTTACTTGCAGCAGCAGACTTGCGAAATGAGAACCGGAGCACCAGCAGTGACGCCAGATGCGTTTCGGGTTAAAGTCTCCCTTCTTCAATGGCGTTTAATCACAGTGAGACAGTCTTTTTTTCTCTTTATAAGGTACTTCATCGCCTGTGTAGGCTTGGCCCACTTTGCCTTCTGGTTAATGTAGTTCAGCGGTTGGTGTTGCTCTGTGAGCATGTCACATTAGTCTGCATATACTCGATAAATTAACCACAGTGGGTCGATGTTCAGGCTCACATCACCGAGACTGCTTCTCTTTTGCTTGCAAGTTACAAAATACCTCCCATTACGGCGGCAATGTTTAATTCTCTTCATGTCACCTGGGTCCGCTGTTGTGCGGCGGGGCTTCTCCACGGCTTGGATGAGCTGTTATAAATCCAAAAGAAAGGTTTGTCCCGAACGGAGAGCCAACACAGGTAAGTATTATTTGCATGGATTTACTTGCAGCAGCAGACTTGCGAAATGAGAACCGGAGAACCAGCAGTGACGCCAGACGCGTTTCGGGTTAAAGTCTCCCTTCTTCAATGGCGTTTAATCACAGTGAGACAGTCTTTTTTTCTCTTTATAAGGTACTTCATCGCCTGTGTAGTTCGTGGCCCGCTTTGCCTTCTGGTTAATGTAGTTCAGCGGTTGGTGTTGCTCTGTGAGCATGTCTCATTAGTCTGCATATACTCGATAAATTAACCACAGTGGTTCGATGTTCAGGCTCACATCACCGAGACTGCTTCTCTTTTGCTTGTAAGTTACAAAATACCTCCCATTACGGCGGCAATGTTTAATTCTCTGCATGTCACCTGGGTCCGCTGTTGTGCGGCGGGGCTTCTCCACGGCTTGGACGAGCCGTTATAAATCCAAAAGAAAGGTTTGTCCCGAACGGAGAGCCAACACAGGTAAGTATTGTTTGCATGGATTTACTTGCAGCAGCAGACTTGCGAAATGAGAACCGGAGCACCAGCAGTGACGCCAGACGCGTTTCGGGTTAAAGTCTCCCTTCTTCAATGGTGTTTAATCACAGTGAGACAGTCTTTTTTTCTCTCTATAGGGTACTTCATCGCATGTGTAGGCGTGGCCCGCTTTGCCTTCTGGTTAATGTAGTTCAGCGGTTGGTGTTGCTCTGTGAGCATGTCACATTAGTCTGCATATACTCGATAAATTAACCACAGTGGGTCGATGTTCAGGCTCACATCACCGAGACTGCTTCTCTTTTGCTTGCAAGTTACAAAATACCTTCCGTTACGGCGGCAATGTTTAATTCTCTTCATGTCACCTGGGTCCGCTGTTGTGCGTCGGGGCTTCTCCACGGCTTGGACGAGCCGTTATAAATCCAAAAGAAAGGTTTGTCCCGAACGGAGAGCCAACACAAGTAAGTATTATTTGCATGGATTTACTTGCAGCAGCAGACTTGCGAAATGAGAACCGGAGCACCAGCAGTGACGCCAGACGCGTTTCGGGTTAAAGTCTCCCTTCTTCAATGGCGTTTAATCACAGTGAGACAGTCTTTTTTTCTCTTCATAAGGTACTTCATCGCCTGTGTAGGCGTGGCCCGCTTTGCCTTCTGGTTAATGTAGTTCAGCGGTTGGTGTTGCTCTGTGAGCATGTCTCATTAGTCTGCATATACTCGATAAATTAACCACAGTGGGTAGATGTTTATGCTCACATCACCGAGACTGCTTCTCTTTTGCTTGCAAGTTACAAAATACCTCCCATTACGGCGGCAATGTTTAATTATCTTCATGTCACCTGGGTCCGCTGTTGTGCGGCGGGGCTTCTCCACGGCTTGGACGAGCCGTTATAAATCCAAAAGAAAGGTTTGTCCCGAACGGAGAGCCAACACAGGTAAGTATTGTTTGCATGGATTTACTTGCAGCAGCAGACTTGCGAAATGAGAACCGGAGCACCAGCAGTGACGCCAGACGCGTTTCGGGTTAAAGTCTCCCTTCTTCAATGGCGTTTAATCACAGTGAGACAGTCTTTTTTTCTCTTTATAAGGTACTTCATCGCCTGTGTAGGCGTGGCCCGCTTTGCCTTCTGGTTAATGTAGTTCAGCGGTTGGTGTTGCTCTGTGAGCATGTCTCATTAGTCTGCATATACTGGATAAATTAACCACAGTGGGTCGATGTTCAGGCTCACATCACCGAGACTGCTTCTCTTTTGCTTGCAAGTTACAAAATACCTCCCATTACGGCGGCAATGTTTAATTCTCTTCATGTCACCTGGGTCCGCTGTTGTGCAGCGGGGCTTCTCCACGGCTTGGACGAGCCGTTATAAATCCGAAAGAAAGGTTTGTCCCGAACGGAGAGCCAACACAGGTAAGTATTGTTTGCATGGATTTACTTGCAGCAGCAGACTTGCGAAATGAGAACCTGAGCACCAGCAGTGAAGCCAGATGCATTTCGGGTTAAAGTCTCCCTTCTTCAATGGCGTTTAATCACAGTGAGACAGTCTTTTTTTCTCTTTATGAGGTACTTCATCGCCTGTGTAGGCGTGGCCCACTTTGCCTTCTGGTTAATGTAGTTCAGCGGTTGGTGTTGCTCTGTGAGCATGTCACATTAGTCTGCATATACTCGATAAATTAACCACAGTGGGTCAATGTTCAGGCTCACATCACCGAGACTGCTTCTCTTTTGCTTGTAAGTTACAAAATACCTCCCATTACGGCGGCAATGTTTAATTCTCTTCATGTCACCTGGGTCCGCTGTTGTGCGGCGGGGCTTCTCCACGGCTTGGACGAGCCGTTATAAATCCAAAAGAAAGGTTTGTCCCGAACGGAGAGCCAACACAGGTAAGTATTATTTGCATGGATTTACTTGCAGCAGCAGACCTGCGAAATGAGAACCGGAGCACCAGCAGTGACGCCAGACGCGTTTCGGGTTAAAGTCTCCCTTCTTCAATGGCGTTTAATCACAGTGAGACAGTCTTTTTTTCTCCTTATAAGGTACTTCATCGCCTGTGTAGGTGAGGCCCGCTTTGCCGTCTGGTTAATGTAGTTCAGCGGTTGGTGTTGCTCTGTTAGCATGTCTCATTAGTCTGCATATACTCGATAAATTAACCACAATGGGTAGATGTTCAGGCTCACATCACCGAGACTGCTTCTCTTTTGCTTGCAAGTTACAAAATACCTCCCATTACTGCGGCAATGTTTAATTCTCTTCATGTCACCTGGGTCTGCTGTTGTGCGGCGGGGCTTCTCCACGGCTTGGACGAGCCGTTAGAAATCCGAAAGAAAGGTTTGTCCCGAACGGAGAGCCAACACAGTTAAGTATTTTTTGCATGGATTTACTTGCAGCAGCAGTCTTGCGAAATGAGAACCGGAGCACCAGCAGTGACGCCAGACGCGTGTTGGGTTAAAGTCTGCCTTCTTCAATGGCATTTAATCACAGTGAGACAGTCTTTTTTTCTCTTTATAAGGTACTTCATCGCCTGTGTAGGTGTGGCCAGCTTTGCCTTCTGGTTAATGTAGTTCAGCGGTTGGTGTTGCTCTGTGAGCATGTCTCATTAGTCTGCATATACTCGATAAATTAACCACAGTGGGTCGATGTTCAGGCTCACATCACCGAGACTGCTTCTCTTTTGCTTGCAAGTTACAAAATACCTCCCATTACGGCGGCAATGTTTAATTCTCTTCATGTCACCTGGGTCCGTTGTTGTGCGGCGGGGCTTCTCCACGGCTTGGACGAGCCGTTATAAATCCAAAAGAAAGGTTTGTCCCGAACGGAGAGCCAATACAGGTAAGTATTGTTTGCATGGATTTACTTGCAGCAGCAGACTTGCGAAATGAGAACCGGAGCACCAGCAGTGACGCCAGACGCGTTTCGGGTTAAAGTCTTCCTTCTTCATTGGCGTTTAATCACATTGAGACAGTCTTTTTTTCTCTTTATAAGGTACTTCATCGCCTGTGTAGGCGTGGCCCGCTTTGCCTTCTGGTTAATGTAGTTCAGCGGTTGGTGTTGCTCTGTGAGCATGTCTCATTAGTCTGCATATACTCGATAAATTAACCACAGTGGGTCGATGTTCAGGCTCACATCACCGAGACTGCTTCTCTTTTGCTTGCAAGTTACAAAATACCTCCCATTACGGCGGCAATGTTTAATTCTCTTCATGTCACCTGGGTCCGCTGTTGTGCGGCGGGCTTCTCCATGGCTTGGACGAGCCGTTATCAATCCAAAAGAAAGGTTTGTCCCGAACGGAGAGCCAACACAGGTAAGTATTGTTTGCATGGATTTACTTGCAGCAGCAGACTTGCGAAATGAGAACCGGAGCACCAGCAGTGACGCCAGACGCGTTTCGGGTTAAAGTCTCCCTTCTTCAATGGCGTTTAATCACAGTGAGACAGTCTTTTTTTCTCTTTATAAGGTACTTCATCACCTGTGTAGGCGTGGCCCGCTTTGCCTTCTGGTTAATGTAGTTCAGCGGTTGGTGTTGCTCTGTGAGCATGTCTCATTAGTCTGCATATACTGGATAAATTAATCACAGTGGGTCGAAGTTCAGGCTCACATCACCGAGACTGCTTCTCTTTTGCTTGCAAGTTACAAAATACCTCCCATTACGGCGGCAATGTTTAATTCTCTTCATGTCACCTGGGTCCGCTGTTGTGCGGCGGGGCTTCTCCACGGCTTGGACGAGCCGTTATAAATCCAAAAGAAAGGTTTGTCCCGAACGGAGAGCCAACACAGGTAAGTATTGTTTGCATGGATTTACTTGCAGCAGCAGACTTGCGAAATGAGAACCGGAGCTCCAGCAGTGACGCCAGACGCGTTTCGGGTTAAAGTCTCCCTTCTTCGATGGCGTTTAATCACAGTGAGACAGTCTTTTTTTCTTTTTATAAGGTACTTTATCGCCTGTGTAGGCGTGGCCCGCTTTGCCTTCTGGTTAATTTAGTTCAGCGGTTGGTGTTGCTCTGTGAGCATGTCTCATTAGTCTGCATATACTCGATAAATTAACACAGTGGGTCGATGTTCAGGCTCACATCACTGAGACTGCTTCTCTTTTGCTTGCAAGTTACAAAATACCTCCCATTACGGCGGCAATGGTTAATTCTCTTCATGTCACCTGGGTCCGCTGTTGTGCGACGGGGCTTCTCCATGGCTTGGACGAGCAGTTATAAATCCAAAAGAAAGGTTTCTCCCCAACGGAGAGCCAACACATGTAAGTATTGTTTGCATGGATTTACTTGCAGCAGCAGACTTGCGAAATGAGAACCGGAGCACCAGCAGTGACGCCAGACGCGTTTCGGGTTAAAGTCTCCCTTCTTCAATGGCGTTTAATCACAGTGAGACAGTCTTTTTTTCTCTTTATAAGGTACTTCATCGCCTGTGTAGGCGTGGCCCGCTTTGCCTTCTGGTTAATGTAGTTCAGCGGTTGGTGTTGCTCTGTGAGCATGTCTCAATAGTCTGCATATACTCGATAAATTAACCACAGTGGGTCGATGTTCAGGCTCACATCACCGAGACTGCTTCTCTTTTGCTTGCAAGTTACAAAATACCTCCCATTACGGTGGCAATGTTTAATTCTCTTCATGTCACCTGGGTCCGCTGTTGTGCGGCGGGGCTTCTCCACGGCTTGGACGAGCCGTTATAAATCCAAAAGAAAGGTTTGTCCCGAACGGAGAGCCAACACAGGTAAGTATTGTTTGCATGGATTTACTTGCAGCAGCAGACTTGCGAAATGAGAACCGGAGCACCAGCAGTGACGCCAGACGCGTTTCAGGTTAAAGTCTGCCTTCTTCAATGGTGTTTAATCACAGTGAGACAGTCTTTTTTTCTCTTTATAAGGTACTTCATCGCCTGTGTAGGCGTGGCCCGATTTGCATTCTGGTTAATGTAGTTCAGCGGTTGGTGTTGCTCTGTGAGCATGTCTCATTAGTCTGCATATACTCGATAAATTAACCACAGTGGGTCGATGTTCAGGCTCACATCACCGAGACTGCTTCTCTTTTGCTTGCAAGTTACAAAATACCTCCCTTAAGTACCTTATAAAGAGAAAAAAAGATTGTCTCACTGTGATTAAACGCCATTGAAGAAGGGAGACTTTAACCCGAAACGCGTCTGGTGTCACTGCTGGTGCTCTGGTTGTCATTTCGCAAGTCTGCTGCTGCAAGTAAATCCATGCAAACAATACTTACCTGTGTTGGCTCTCCGTTCAGGACAAACCGTTCTTTTGGATTTATAACGGCTCGTCCAAGCCGTGGAGAAGCCCCGCCGCACAACAGCGAGCCCAGGTGACATGAAGAGAATTAAAGATTGCCGCCGTAATGGGAGGTATTTTGTAACTTGCAAGCAAAAGAGAAGCAGTCTCGGTGATGTGAGCCTGAACATCGACCCACTGTGGTTAATTTATCGAGTATATGCAGACTAATGAGACATGCTCACAGAGCAACACCAACCGCTGAACTACATTAACCAGAAGGCAAAGCGGGCCACGCCTACACAGGCGATGAAGTACCTTATAAAGAGAAAAAAAGATTGTCTCACTGTGATTAAACGCCATTGAAGAAGGGAGACTTTAACCCGAAACGCACCTGGCGTCACTGCTGGTGCTCCGGTTCTCATTTCGCAAGTCTGCTGCTGCAAGTAAATCCATGCAAACAATACTTACCTGTGTTGGCTCTCCGTTCGGGACAAACCTTTCTTTTGGATTTATAACGGCTCGTCCAAGCCATGGAGAGGCCCCGCCGCACAACAGCGGACCCAGGTGACATGAAGAGAATTAAAGATTGCCTCCGTAATGGGAGGTATTTTGTAACTTGCAAGCAAAAGAGAAGCAGTCTCGGTGATGTGAGCCTGAACATCGACCCACTGTGGTTAATTTATCGAGTATATGCAGACTAATGAGACATGCTCACAGAGCAACACCAACCGCTGAACTACATTAACCAGAAGGCAAAGCGGGCCACGCCTACACAGGCGATGAAGTACCTTATAAAGAGAAAAAAAGATTGTCTCACTGTGATTAAACGCCATTGAAGAAGGGAGACTTTAACCCGAAACGCGTCTGGCGTCACTGCTGGTGCTCCGGTTCTCATTTCGCAAGTCTGCTGCTGCAAGTAAATCCATGCAAACAATACTTACCTGTGTTGGCTCTCCGTTCGCGACAAACCTTTCTTTTGGATTTATAATGGCTCGTCCAAGCCGTGGAGAAGCTCCGCCGCACAACAGCGTACCCAGGTGACATGAAGAGAATTAAACATTGCCACCGTAATGGGAGGTATTTTGTAACTTGCAAGCAAAAGAGAAGCAGTCTCGGTGATGTGAGCCTGAACATCGACCCACTGTGGTTAATTAATCGAGTATATGCAGACTAATGAGACATGCTCACAGAGCAACACCAACCGCTGAACTACATTAACCAGAAGGCAAAGCGGGCCACGCCTACACAGGCGATGAAGTACCTTATAAAGAGAAAAAAAGATTGTCTCACTGTGATTAAACGCCATTGAAGAAGGGAGACTTTAACCCGAAACGCGTCTGGCGTCACTGCTGGTGCTCCGGTTCTCATTTCGCAAGTCTGCTGCTGCAAGTAAATCCATGCAAACAATACTCACCTGTGTTGGCTCTCCGTTCGGGACAAACCTTTCTTTTGGATTGATAACGGCTCGTCCAAGCCATGGAGAGGCCCCGCAGCACAACAGCGGACCCAGTTGACATGAAGAGAATTAAACATTGCCGCCGTATTGGGAGGTATTTTGTAACTTGCAAGCAAAAGAGAAGCAGTCTCGGTGATGTGAGCCTGAACATCGACCCACCGTGGTTAATTAATCGAGTATATGCAGACTAATGAGACAAGCTCACAGAGCAACACCAACCGCTGAACTACATTAACCAGAAGGCAAAGCGGGCCACGCCTACACAGGCGATGAAGTACCTTATAAAGAGAAAAAAAGATTGTCTCACTGTGATTAAACGCCATTGAAGAAGGGAGACTTTAACCCGAAACGTGTCTGGCGTCACTGCTGGTGCTCCGGTTCTCATTTCGCAAGTCTGCTGCTGCAAGTAAATCCATGCAAACAATACTTACCTGTGTTGGCTCTCCGTTCGGGACAAACCTTTCTTTTGGATTTATAACGGCTCGTCCAAGCCATGGAGAGGCCCCGCCGCACAACAGCGGACCCAGGTGACATGAAGAGAATTAAAGATTGCCGCTGTAATGGGAGGTATTTTGTAACTTGCAAGCAAAAGAGAAGCAGTCTCGGTGATGTGAGCCTGAACATCGACCCACTGTGGTTAATTTATCAAGTATATGCAGACTAATGAGACATGCTCACAGAGCAACACCAACCGCTGAACTACATTAACCAGAAGGCAAAGCGGGCCACGCCTAAACAGGCGATGAAGTACCTTATAAAGAGAAAAAAAGATTGTCTCACTGTGATTAAACGCCATTGAAGAAAGGAGACTTTAACCCGAAACGCGTCTGGCGTCACTGCTGGTGCTCCGGTTCTCATTTCGCAAGTCTGCTTCTGCAAGTAAATCCATGCAATCAATACTTACCTGTGTTGGCTCTCCGTTCGGGACAAACCTTTCTTTTGGATTTATATTATCTCGTCCAAGCCGTGGAGAAGCCCCGCCGCACAACAGCGGACCCAGGTGACATGAAGAGAATTAAACATTGCCGCCGTAATGGGAGGTATTTTGTAACTTGCAAGCAAAAGAGAAGCAGTCTCGGTGATGTGAGCCTGAACATCGACCCACTGTGGTTAATTTATCGAGTATATGCAGACTAATGAGACATGCTCACAGAGCAACACCAACCGCTGAACTACATTAACCAGAAGGCAAAGCGGGCCACGCCTACACAGGCGATGAAGTACCTTATAAAGGGAAAAAAAGACTGTCTCAATGTGATTAAACGCCATTGAAGAAGGGAGACTTTAACCCGAAACGCGTCTGGCGTCACTGCTGGTGCTCCGGTTCTCATTTCGCAAGTCTGCTGCTGCAAGTAAATCCATGCAAACAATACTTACCTGTGTTGGCTCTCCGTTCGGGACAAACCTTTCTTTTGGATTTATAACGGCTCGTCCAAGCCGTGGAGAAGCCCCGCCGCACAACAGCGGACCCAGGTGACATGAAGAGAATTAAACATTGCCGCCGTAATGGGAGGTATTTTGTAACTTGCAAGCAAAAGAGAAGCAGTCTCGGTGATGTGAGCCTGAACATCGACCCACTGTGGTTAATTTATCGAGTATATGCAGACTAATGAGACATGCTCACAGAGCAACACCAACCGCTGAACTACATTAACCAGAAGGCAAAGCGGGCCACGCCTACACAGGCGATGAAGTACCTTATAAAGAGAAAAAAAGATTGTCTCACTGTGATTAAACGCCATTGAAGAAAGGAGACTTTAACCCGAAACGCGTCTGGCATCACTGCTTGTGCTCCGGTTCTCATTTCGCAAGTCTGCTGCTGCAAGTAAATCCATGCAAACAATACTTACCTGTGTTGGCTCTCCGTTTGGGACAAACCTTTCTTTTGGATTTATAACGGCTCGTCCAAGCTGTGGAGAAGCCCCGCCGCACAACAGTGGACCCAGGTGACATGAAGAGAATTAAACATTGCCGCCGTAATGCGAGGTATTTTGTAACTTGCAAGCAAAAGAGAAGCACTCTCGGTGATGTGAGCCTGAACATCGACCCACTGTGGTTAATTTATCGAGTATATGCAGACTAATGAGACATGCTCACAGAGCAACACCAACCGCTGAACTACATTAACCAGAAGGCAAAGCGGGCCACGCCTACACAGGCGATGAAGTACATTATAAAGAGAAAAAAAGATTGTCTCACTGTGATTAAACGCCATTGAAGAAGGGAGACTTTAACCCGAAACGCGTCTGGCGTCACTGCTGGTGCTCCGGTTCTCATTTCGCAAGTCTGCTGCTGCAAGTAAATCCATGCAAACAATACTTACCTGTCTTGGCTCTCCGTTCGGGACAAACCTTTCTTTTGGATTTATAACGGCTCGTCCAAGCCGTGGAGAAGCCCCGCCGCACAACAGCGGACCCAGGTGACATGAAGAGAATTAAACATTGCCGCCGTAATGGGAGGTATTTTGTAACTTGCAAGCAAAAGAGAAGCAGTCTCGGTGATGTGAGCCTGAACATCGACCCACTGTGGTTAATTTATCGAGTATATGCAGACTAATGAGACATGCTCACAGAGCAACACCAACCGCTGAACTACATTAACCAGAAGGCAAAGCGGGCCACACCTACACAGGCGATGAAGTACCTTATAAAGAGAAAAAAAGATTGTCTCACTGTGATTAAACGCCATTGAAGAAAGGAGACTTTAACCCGAAACGCGTCTGGCGTCACTGCTGGTGCTCCGGTTCTCATTTCGCAAGTCTGCTGCTGCAAGTAACTCCATGCAAACAATACTTAACTGTGGTGGCTCTCCGTTCGGGACAAACCTTTCTTTTGGATTTATAACGGCTCGTCCAAGCCGTGGAGAAGTCCCGCCGCACAACAGCGGACCCAGGTGACATGAAGAGAATTAAACATTGCCGCCGTAATGGGAGGTATTTTGTAACTTGCAAGCAAAAGAGAAGCAGTCTCGGTGATGTGAGCCTGAACATCGACCCACTGTGGTTAATTTATCGAGTATATGCAGACTAATGAGACATTCTCACAGAGCAACACCAACCGCTGAACTACATTAACCAGAAGGCAAAGCGGGCCACGCCTACACAAGCGATGAAGTACCTTATAAAGAGAAAAAAAGATTGTCTCACTGTGATTAAACGCCATTGAAGAAGGGATGCCTTTAACCCGAAACGCATCTGGCGTCACTGCTGGTACTCTGGTTCTCATTTTGCAAGTCTGCTGCTGCAAGTAAATCCATGCAAACAATACTTACCTGTGTTGGCTCTCCATTCGGGACAAACCTTTCTTTTGGATTTATAACGGCTCGTCCAAGCCATGGAGAGGCCCCGCCGCACAACAGCGGACCCAGGTGACATGAAGAGAATTAAAGATTGCCGCCGTAATGGGAGGTATTTTGTAACTTGCAAGCAAAAGAAAAGCAGTCTCGGTGATGTGAGCCTGAACATCGACCCACTGTGGTTAATTAATCGAGTATATGCAGACTAATGAGACATGCTCACAGAGCAACACCAACCGCTGAACTACATTAACCAGAAGGCAAAGCGGGCCACGCCTACACAGGCGATGAAGTACCTTATAAAGAGAAAAAAAGATTGTCTCACTGTGATTAAACGCCATTGAAGAAGGGAGACTTTAACCCGAAACGCATCTGGCGTCACTGCTGGTGCTCCGGTTCTCATTTCGCAAGTCTGCTGCTGCAAGTAAATCCATGCAAACAATACTTACCTGTGTTGGCTCTCCGTTCGGGACAAACCTTTCTTTTGGATTTATAACGGCTCGTCCAAGCCATGGAGAGGCCCCGCCGCACAACAGCGGACCCAGGTGACATGAAGAGAATTAAAGATTGCCTCCGTAATGGGAGGTATTTTGTAACTTGCAAGCAAAAGAGAAGCAGTCTCGGTGATGTGAGCCTGAACATCGACCCACTGTGGTTAATTTATCGAGTATATGCAGACTAATGAGACATGCTCACAGAGCAACACCAACCGCAGAACTACATTAACCAGAAGGCAAAGCGGGCCACGCCTAAACAGGCGATGAAGTACCTTATAAAGAGAAAAAAAGATTGTCTCACTGTGATTAAACGCCATTGAAGAAGGGAGACTTTAACCCGAAACGCGTCTGGCGTCACTGCTGGTGCTCCGGTTCTCATTTCGCAAGTCTGCTGCTGCAAGTAAATCCATGCAATCAATACTTACCTGTGTTGGCTCTCCGTTTGGGACAAACCTTTCTTTTGGATTTATAACGGCTCGTCCAAGCTGTGGAGAAGCCCCGCCGCACAACAGTGGACCCAGGTGACATGAAGAGAATTAAACATTGCCGCCGTAATGCGAGGTATTTTGTAACTTGCAAGCAAAAGAGAAGCAGTCTCGGTGATGTGAGCCTGAACATCGACCCACTGTGGTTAATTTATCGAGTATATGCAGACTAATGAGACATGCTCACAGAGCAACACCAACCGCTGAACTACATTAACCAGAAGGCAAAGCGGGCCACGCCTACACAGGCGATGAAGTACATTATAAAGAGAAAAAAAGATTGTCTCACTGTGATTAAACGCCATTGAAGAAGGGAGACTTTAACCCGAAACGCGTCTGGCGTCACTGCTGGTGCTCCGGTTCTCATTTCGCAAGTCTGCTGCTGCAAGTAAATCCATGCAAACAATACTTACCTGTGTTGGCTCTCCGTTCGGGACAAACCTTTCTTTTGGATTTATAACGGCTCGTCCAAGCCGTGGAGAAGCCCCGCCGCACAACAGCGGACCCAGGTGACATGAAGAGAATTAAACATTGCCGCCGTAATGGGAGGTATTTTGTAACTTGCAAGCAAAAGAGAAGCAGTCTCGGTGATGTGAGCCTGAACATCGACCCACTGTGGTTAATTTATCGAGTATATGCAGACTAATGAGACATGCTCACAGAGCAACACCAACCGCTGAACTACATTAACCAGAAGGCAAAGCGGGCCACACCTACACAGGCGATGAAGTACCTTATAAAGAGAAAAAAAGATTGTCTCACTGTGATTAAACGCCATTGAAGAAAGGAGACTTTAACCCGAAACGCGTCTGGCGTCACTGCTGGTGCTCCGGTTCTCATTTCGCAAGTCTGCTGCTGCAAGTAACTCCATGCAAACAATACTTAACTGTGGTGGCTCTCCGTTCGGGACAAACCTTTCTTTTGGATTTATAACGGCTCGTCCAAGCCGTGGAGAAGTCCCGCCGCACAACAGCGGACCCAGGTGACATGAAGAGAATTAAACATTGCCGACGTAATGGGAGGTATTTTGTAACTTGCAAGCAAAAGAGAAGCAGTCTCGGTGATGTGAGCCTGAACATCGACCCACTGTGGTTAATTTATCGAGTATATGCAGACTAATGAGACATTCTCACAGAGCAACACCAACCGCTGAACTACATTAACCAGAAGGCAAAGCGGGCCACGCCTACACAAGCGATGAAGTACCTTATAAAGAGAAAAAAAGATTGTCTCACTGTGATTAAACGCCATTGAAGAAGGGATGCCTTTAACCCGAAACGCATCTGGCGTCACTGCTGGTACTCTGGTTCTCATTTTGCAAGTCTGCTGCTGCAAGTAAATCCATGCAAACAATACTTACCTGTGTTGGCTCTCCATTCGGGACAAACCTTTCTTTTGGATTTATAACGGCTCGTCCAAGCCATGGAGAGGCCCCGCCGCACAACAGCGGACCCAGGTGACATGAAGAGAATTAAAGATTGCCGCCGTAATGGGAGGTATTTTGTAACTTGCAAGCAAAAGAAAAGCAGTCTCGGTGATGTGAGCCTGAACATCGACCCACTGTGGTTAATTAATCGAGTATATGCAGACTAATGAGACATGCTCACAGAGCAACACCAACCGCTGAACTACATTAACCAGAAGGCAAAGCGGGCCACGCCTACACAGGCGATGAAGTACCTTATAAAGAGAAAAAAAGATTGTCTCACTGTGATTAAACGCCATTGAAGAAGGGAGACTTTAACCCGAAACGCATCTGGCGTCACTGCTGGTGCTCCGGTTCTCATTTCGCAAGTCTGCTGCTGCAAGTAAATCCATGCAAACAATACTTACCTGTGTTGGCTCTCCGTTCGGGACAAACCTTTCTTTTGGATTTATAACGGCTCGTCCAAGCCATGGAGAGGCCCCGCCGCACAACAGCGGACCCAGGTGACATGAAGAGAATTAAAGATTGCCTCCGTAATGGGAGGTATTTTGTAACTTGCAAGCAAAAGAGAAGCAGTCTCGGTGATGTGAGCCTGAACATCGACCCACTGTGGTTAATTTATCGAGTATATGCAGACTAATGAGACATGCTCACAGAGCAACACCAACCGCAGAACTACATTAACCAGAAGGCAAAGCGGGCCACGCCTAAACAGGCGATGAAGTACCTTATAAAGAGAAAAAAAGATTGTCTCACTGTGATTAAACGCCATTGAAGAAGGGAGACTTTAACCCGAAACGCGTCTGGCGTCACTGCTGGTGCTCCGGTTCTCATTTCGCAAGTCTGCTGCTGCAAGTAAATCCATGCAATCAATACTTACCTGTGTTGGCTTTCCGTTCGGGACAAACCTTTCTTTTGGATTTATAACGGCTCGTCCAAGCCGTGGAGAAGCCCCGCCGCACAACAGCGGACCCAGGTGACATGAAGAGAATTAAACATTGCCGCCGTAATGGGAGGTATTTTGTAACTTGCAAGCAAAAGAGAAGCAGTCTCGGTGATGTGAGCCTGAACATCGACCCACTGTGGTTAATTTATCGAGTATATGCAGACTAATGAGACATGCTCACAGAGCAACACCAACCGCTGAACTACATTAACCAGAAGGCAAAGCGGGCCACGCCTACACAGGCGATGAAGTACCTTATAAAGAGAAAAAAAGATTGTCTCACTGTGATTAAACGCCATTGAAGAAGGGAGACTTTAACCCGAAACGCTTCTGGCATCACTGCTGGTGCTCCGGTTCTCATTTCGCAAGTCTGCTGCTGCAAGTAAATCCATGCAAACAATACTTACCTGTGTTGGCTCTCCGTTCGCGACAAACCTTTCTTTTGGATTTATAATGGCTCGTCCAAGCCGTGGAGAAGCTCCGCCGTACAACAGCGGACCCAGGTGACATGAAGAGAATTAAACATTGCCGCCGTAATGGGAGGTATTTTGTAACTTGCAAGCAAAAGAGAAGCAGTCTCGGTGATGTGAGCCTGAACATCGACCCACTGTGGTTAATTAATCGAGTATATGCAGACTAATGAGACATGCTCACAGAGCAACACCAACCGCTGAACTACATTAACCAGAAGGCAAAGCGGGCCACGCCTACACAGGCGATGAAGTACCTTATAAAGAGAAAAAAAGATTGTCTCACTGTGATTAAACGCCATTGAAGAAGGGAGACTTTAACCCGAAACGCGTCTGGCGTCACTGCTGGTGCTCCGGTTCTCATTTCGCAAGTCTGCTGCTGCAAGTAAATCTATGCAAACAATACTCACCTGTGTTGGCTCTCCGTTCGGGACAAACCTTTCTTTTGGATTTATAACGGCTCGTCCAAGCCATGGAGAGGCCCCGCCGCACAACAGCGGACCCAGGTGACATGAAGAGAATTAAACATTGCCGCCGTATTGGGAGGTATTTTGTAACTTGCAAGCAAAAGAGAAGCAGTCTCGGTGATGTGAGCCTGAACATCGACCCACTGTGGTTAATTAATCGAGTATATGCAGACTAATGAGACAAGCTCACAGAGCAACACCAACCGCTGAACTACATTAACCAGAAGGCAAAGCGGGCCACGCCTACACAGGCGATGAAGTACCTTATAAAGAGAAAAAAAGATTGTCTCACTGTGATTAAACGCCATTGAAGAAGGGAGACTTTAACCCGAAACGTGTCTGGCGTCACTGCTGGTGCTCCGGTTCTCATTTCGCAAGTCTGCTGCTGCAAGTAAATCCATGCAAACAATACTTACCTGTGTTGGCTCTCCGTTCGGGACAAACCTTTCTTTTGGATTTATAACGGCTCGTCCAAGCCATGGAGAGGCCCCGCCGCACAACAGCGGACCCAGGTGACATGAAGAGAATTAAAGATTGCCGCTGTAATGGGAGGTATTTTGTAACTTGCAAGCAAAAGAGAAGCAGTCTCGGTGATGTGAGCCTGAACATCGACCCACTGTGGTTAATTTATCGAGTATATGCAGACTAATGAGACATGCTCACAGAGCAACACCAACCGCTGAACTACATTAACCAGAAGGCAAAGCGGGCCACGCCTAAACAGGCGATGAAGTACCTTATAAAGAGAAAAAAAGATTGTCTCACTGTGATTAAACGCCATTGAAGAAAGGAGACTTTAACCCGAAACGCGTCTGGCGTCACTGCTGGTGCTCCGGTTCTCATTTCGCAAGTCTGCTGCTGCAAGTAAATCCATGCAAACAATACTTACCTGTGTTGGCTCTCCGTTCGGGACAAACCTTTCTTTTGGATTTATAACGGCTCGTCCAAGCCGTGGAGAAGCCCCGCCGCACAACAGCGGACCCAGGTGACATGAAGAGAATTAAAGATTGCCGCTGTAATGGGAGGTATTTTGTAACTTGCAAGCAAAAGAGAAGCAGTCTCGGTGATGTGAGCCTGAACATCGACCCACTGTGGTTAATTTATCGAGTATATGCAGACTAATGAGACATGCTCACAGAGCAACACCAACCACTGAACTACGTTAACCAGAAGGCAAAGCGGGCCACGCCTACACAGGCGATGAAGTACCTTATAAAGAGAAAAAAAGACTGTCTCAATGTGATTAAACGCCATTGAAGAAGGGAGACTTTAACCCGAAACGCGTCTGGCGTCACTGCTGGTGCTCCGGTTCTCCTTTCGCAAGTCAGCTGCTGCAAGTAAATCCATGCAAACAATACTTACCTGTGTTGGCTCTCCGTTTGGGACAAACCTTTCTTTTGGATTTATAACGGCTCGTCCAAGCCGTGGAGAAGCCCCGCCGCACAACAGCGGACCCAGGTGACATGAAGAGAATTAAACATTGCCGCCGTAATGGGAGGTATTTTGTAACTTGCAAGCAAAAGAGAAGCAGTCTCGGTGATGTGAGCCTGAACATCGACCCACTGTGGTTAATTTATCGAGTATATGCAGACTAATGAGACATGCTCACAGAGCAACACCAACCGCTGAACTACATTAACCAGAAGGCAAAGCGGGCCACGCCTACACAGGCGATGAAGTACCTTATAAAGAGAAAAAAGATTGTCTCACTGTGATTAAACGCCATTGAAGAAGGGAGACTTTAACCCGAAACGCGTCTGGCATCACTGCTGGTGCTCCGGTTCTCATTTCGCAAGTCTGCTGCTGCAAGTAAATCCATGCAAACAATACTTACCTGTGTTGGCTCTCCGTTTGGGACAAACCTTTCTTTTGGATTTATAACGGCTCGTCCAAGCTGTGGAGAAGCCCCGCCGCACAACAGTGGACCCAGGTGACATGAAGAGAATTAAACATTGCCGCCGTAATGGGAGGTATTTTGTAACTTGCAAGCAAAAGAGAAGCAGTCTCGGTGATGTGAGCCTGAACATCGACCCACTGTGGTTAATTTATCGAGTATATGCAGACTAATGAGACATGCTCACAGAGCAACACCAACCGCTGAACTACATTAACCAGAAGGCAAAGCGGGCCACACCTACACAGGCGATGAAGTACCTTATAAAGAGAAAAAAAGATTGTCTCACTGTGATTAAACGCCATTGAAGAAGGGAGACTTTAACCCGAAACGCGTCTGGCGTCACTGCTGGTGCTCCGGTTCTCATTTCGCAAGTCTGCTGCTGCAAGTACATCCATGCAAACAATACTTACCTGTGTTGGCTCTCTGTTCGGGACACACCCTTTCTTTTGGATTTATAACGGCTCGTCCAAGCCGTGGAGAAGCCCCACCGCACAACAGCGGACCCAGGTGACATGAAGAGAATTAAACATTGCCGCCGTAATGGGAGGTATTTTGTAACTTGCAAGCAAAAGAGAAGCAGTCTCGGTGATGTGAGCCTGAACATCGACCCACTGTGGTTAATTTATCGAGTATATGCAGACTAATGAGACATGCTCACAGAGCAACACCAACCGCTGAACTACATTAACCAGAAGGCAAAGCAGGCCACGCCTACACAGGCGATGAAGTACCTTATAAAGAGAAAAAAAGATTGTCTCACTGTGATTAAACGCCATTGAAGAAGGGAGACTTTAACCCGAAACGCGTCTGGCGTCACTGCTGGTGCTCCGGTTCTCATTTCGCAAGTCTGCTGCTGCAAGTAAATCCATGCAAACAATACTTACCTGTGTTGGCTCTCCGTTCGGGACAAACCTTTCTTTTGAATTTATAACGGCTCGTCCAAGCCGTGGAGAAGCCCCGCCGCACAACAGCGGACCCAGGTGACATGAAGAGAATTAAACATTGCCGCCGTAATGGGAGGTATTTTGTAACTTGCAAGCAAAAGAGAAGCAGTCTCGGTGATGTGAGCCTGAACATCGACCCACTGTGGTTAATTTATCGAGTATATGCAGACTAATGAGACATGCTCACAGAGCAACACCAACCACTGAACTACATTAACCAGAAGGCAAAGCGGGCCACGCCTACACAGGCGATGAAGTACCTTATAAAGAGAAAAAAAGACTGTCTCAATGTGATTAAACGCCATTGAAGAAGGGAGACTTTAACCCGAAACGCGTCTGGCGTCACTGCTGGTGCTCCGGTTCTCATTTCGCAAGTCAGCTGCTGCAAGTAAATCCATGCAAACAATACTTACCTGTGTTGGCTCTCCGTTTGGGACAAACCTTTCTTTTGGATTTATAACGGCTCGTCCAAGCCGTGGAGAAGCCCCGCCGCACAACAGCGGACCCAGGTGACATGAAGAGAATTAAACATTGCCGCCGTAATGGGAGGTATTTTGTAACTTGCAAGCAAAAGAGAAGCAGTCTCGGTGATGTGAGCCTGAACATCGACCCACTGTGGTTAATTTATCGAGTATATGCAGACTAATGAGACATGCTCACAGAGCAACACCAACCGCTGAACTACATTAACCAGAAGGCAAAGCGGGCCACGCCTACACAGGCGATGAAGTACCTTATAAAGAGAAAAAAAGATTGTCTCACTGTGATTAAACGCCATTGAAGAAGGGAGACTTTAACCCGAAACGCGTCTGGCATCGCTGCTGGTGCTCCGGTTCTCATTTCGCAAGTCTGCTGCTGCAAGTAAATCCATGCAAACAATACTTACCTGTGTTGGCTCTCCGTTTGGGACAAACCTTTCTTTTGGATTTATAACGGCTCGTCCAAGCTGTGGAGAAGCCCCACCGCACAACAGTGGACCCAGGTGACATGAAGAGAATTAAACATTGCCGCCGTAATGGGAGGTATTTTGTAACTTGCAAGCAAAAGAGAAGCAGTCTCGGTGATGTGAGCCTGAACATCGACCCACTGTGGTTAATTTATCGAGTATATGCAGACTAATGAGACATGCTCACAGAGCAACACCAACCGCTGAACTACATTAACCAGAAGGCAAAGCGGGCCACACCTACACAGGCGATGAAGTACCTTATAAAGAGAAAAAAAGATTGTCTCACTGTGATTAAACGCCATTGAAGAAGGGAGACTTTAACCCGAAACGCGTCTGGCGTCACTGCTGGTGCTCCGGTTCTCATTTCGCAATTCTGCTGCTGCAAGTACATCCATGCAAACAATACTTACCTGTGTTGGCTCTCTGTTCGGGACACACCCTTTCTTTTGGATTTATAACGGCTCGTCCAAGCCGTGGAGAAGCCCCGCCGCACAACAGCGGACCCAGGTGACATGAAGAGAATTAAACATTGCCGCCGTAATGGGAGGTATTTTGTAACTTGCAAGCAAAAGAGAAGCAGTCTCGGTGATGTGAGCCTGAACATCGACCCACTGTGGTTAATTTATCGAGTATATGCAGACTAATGAGACATGCTCACAGAGCAACACCAACCGCTGAACTACATTAACCAGAAGGCAAAGCGGGCCACGCCTACACAGGCGATGAAGTACCTTATAAAGAGAAAAAAAGATTGTCTCACTGTGATTAAACGCCATTGAAGAAGGGAGACTTTAACCCGAAACGCGTCTGGCGTCACTGCTGGTGCTCCGGTTCTCATTTTGCAAGTCTGCTGCTGCAAGTAAATCCATGCAAACAATACTTACCTGTGTTGGCTCTCCGTTCGGGACAAACCTTTCTTTTGGATTTATAACGGCTCGTCCAAGCCGTGGAGAAGCCCCGCCGCACAACAGCGGACCCAGGTGACATGAAGAGAACTAAACATTGCCGCCGTAATGGGAGGTATTTTGTAACTTGCAAGCAAAAGAGAAGCAGTCTCGGTGATGTGAGCCTGAACATGACCCACTGTGGTTAATTTATCGAGTATATGCAGACTAATGAGACATGCTCACAGAGCAACACCAACCGCTGAACTACATTAACCAGAAGGCAAAGCGGGCCACGCCTACACAGGCGATGAAGTACTTTATAAAGAGAAAAAAAGATTGTCTCACTGTGATTAAACGCCATTGAAGAAAGGAGACTTTAACCCGAAACGCGTCTGGCGTCACTGATGGTGCTCCGGTTCTCATTTCGCAAGTTTGCTGCTGCAAGTAACTCCATGCAAACAATACTTACCTGTGGTGGCTCTCCGTTCGGGACAAACCTTTCTTTTGGATTTATAATGGCTCGTCCAAGCCGTGGAGAAGTCCCGCCGCACAACAGCGGACCCAGGTGACATGAAGAGAATTAAACATTGCCGCCGTAATGGGAGGTATTTTGTAACTTGCAAGCAAAAGAGAAGCAGTCTCGGTGATGTGAGCCTGAACATCGACCCACTGTGGTTAATTTATCGAGTATATGCAGACTAATGAGACATTCTCACAGAGCAACACCAACCGCTGAACTGCATTAACCAGAAGGCAAAGCGGGCCACGCCTACACAGGCGATGAAGTACCTTATAAAGAGAAAAAAAGATTGTCTCACTGTGATTAAACGCCATTGAAGAAGGGATGCCTTTAACCCGAAACACATCTGGCGTCACTGCTGGTACTCTGGTTCTCATTTTGCAAGTCTGCTGCTGCAAGTAAATCCATGCAAACAATACTTACCTGTGTTGGCTCTCCATTCGGGACAAACCTTTCTTTTGGATTTATAACGGCTCGTCCAAGCCGTGGAGAAGCCCCGACGCACAACAGCGGACCCAGGTGATATGAAGAGAATTAAACATTGCCGCCGTAATGGGAGGTATTTTGTAACTTGCAAGCAAAAGAGAAGCAGTCTCGGTGATGTGAGCCTGAACATCGACCCACTGTGGTTAATTTATCGAGTATATGCAGACTAATGAGACATGCTCACAGAGCAACACCAACCGCTGAACTACATTAACCAGAAGGCAAAGCGGGCCACGCCTACACAGGCGATGAAGTACCTTATAAAGAGAAAAAAAGATTGTCTCACTGTGATTAAACAACATTGAAGAAGGGAGACTTTAACCCGAAACGCGTCTGGCGTCACTGCTGGTGCTCCGGTTCTCATTTCGCAAGTCTGCTGCTGCAAGTAAATCCATGCAAACAATACTTACCTGTGTTGGCTCTCCGTTCGGGACAAACCTTTCTTTTGGATTTATAACATCTCGTCCAAGCCGTGGAGAAGCCCCACCGCACAACAGCGGACCCAGGTGACATGAAGAGAATTAAACATTGCCGCCGTAATGGGAGGTATTTTGTAACTTGCAAGCAAAAGAGAAGCAGTCTCGGTGATGTGAGCCTGAACATCGACCCACTGTGGTTAATTTATCGAGTATATGCAGACTAATGAGACACGCTCACAGAGCAACACCAACCGCTGAACTACATTAACCAGAAGGCAAAGTGGGCCGCGCCTACACAGGCGATGAAGTACCTTATAAAGAGAAAAAAAGATTGTCTCACTGTGATTAAACGCCATTGAAGAAGGGAGACTTTAACCCGAAACGCGTCTGGCGTCACTGCTGGTGCTCCGATTCTCCTTTCGCAAGTCTGCTGCTGCAAGTAAATCCATGCAAACAATACTTACCTGTGTTGGCTCTCCATTCGGGACAAACCTTTCTTTTGGATTTATAACGGCTCGTCCAAGCTGTGGAGAAGCCCCGCCGCACAACAGCGGACCCAGGTGACATGAAAAGAATTAAACATTGCTGCCGTAATGGGAGGTATTTTGTAACTTGCAAGCAAAAGAGAAGCAGTCTCGGTGATGTGAGCCTGAACATCGACCCACCGTGGTTAATTTATCGAGTATATGCAGACTAATGAGACATGCTCACAGAGCAACACCAACCGCTGAACTACATTAACCAGAAGGCAAAGCGGGCCACGCCTACACAGGCGATGAAGTACCTTATAAAGAGAAAAAAAGATCGTCTCACTGTGATTAAACGCCATTGAAGAAGGGAGACTTTAACCCGAAACGCGTCTGGCGTCACTGCTGGTGCTCCGGTTCTCATTTCGCAAGTCTGCTGCTGCAAGTAAATCCATGCAAACAATACTTACCTGTGTTGGCTCTCCGTTCGGGACAAACCTTTCTTTTGGATTTATAACGGCTCGTCCAAGCCGTGGAGAAGTCCCGCCGCACAACAGCGGACCCAGGTGACATGAAGAGAATTAAACATTGCTGCCCTAATGGGAGGTATTTTGTAACTTGCAAGCAAAAGAGAAGCAGTCTCGGTGATGTGAGCCTGAACATCGACCCACTGTGGTTAATTTATCGAGTATATGCAGACTAATGAGACATGCTCACAGAGCAACACCAACCGCTGAACTACATTAACCAGAAGGCAAAGCGGGCCACGCCTACACAGGCGATGAAGTACTTTATAAAGAGAAAAAAAGATTGTCTCACTGTGATTAAACGCCATTGAAGAAAGGAGACTTTAACCCGAAACGCGTCTGGCGTCACTGCTGGTGCTCCGGTTCTCATTTCGCAAGTCTGCTGCTGCAAGTAACTCCATGCAAACAATACTTACCTGTGGTGGCTCTCCGTTCGGGACAAACCTTTCTTTTGGATTTATAATGGCTCGTCCAAGCCGTGGAGAAGTCCCGCCGCACAACAGCGGACCCAGGTGACATGAAGAGAATTAAACATTGCCGCCGTAATGGGAGGTATTTTGTAACTTGCAAGCAAAAGAGAAGCAGTCTCGGTGATGTGAGCCTGAACATCGACCCACTGTGGTTAATTTATCGAGTATATGCAGACTAATGAGACATTCTCACAGAGCAACACCAACCGCTGAACTGCATTAACCAGAAGGCAAAGCGGGCCACGCCTACACAGGCGATGAAGTACCTTATAAAGAGAAAAAAAGATTGTCTCACTGTGATTAAACGCCATTGAAGAAGGGATGCCTTTAACCCGAAACGCATCTGGCGTCACTGCTGGTACTCTGGTTCTCATTTTGCAAGTCTGCTGCTGCAAGTAAATCCATGCAAACAATACTTACCTGTGTTGGCTCTCCATTCGGGACAAACCTTTCTTTTGGATTTATAACGGCTCGTCCAAGCCGTGGAGAAGCCCCGCCGCACAACAGCGGACCCAGGTGATATGAAGAGAATTAAACATTGCCGCCGTAATGGGAGGTATTTTGTAACTTGCAAGCAAAAGAGAAGCAGTCTCGGTGATGTGAGCCTGAACATCGACCCACTGTGGTTAATTTATCGAGTATATGCAGACTAATGAGACATGCTCACAGAGCAACACCAACCGCTGAACTACATTAACCAGAAGGCAAAGCGGGCCACGCCTACACAGGCGATGAAGTACCTTATAAAGAGAAAAAAAGATTGTCTCACTGTGATTAAACAACATTGAATAAGGGAGACTTTAACCCGAAACGCGTCTGGCGTCACTGCTGGTGCTCCGGTTCTCATTTCGCAAGTCTGCTGCTGCAAGTAAATCCATGCAAACAATACTTACCTGTGTTGGCTCTCCGTTCGGGACAAACCTTTCTTTTGGATTTATAACATCTCGTCCAAGCCGTGGAGAAGCCCCACCGCACAACAGCGGACCCAGGTGACATGAAGAGAATTAAACATTGCCGCCATAATGGGAGGTATTTTGTAACTTGCAAGCAAAAGAGAAGCAGTCTCGGTGATGTGAGCCTGAACATCGACCCACTGTGGTTAATTTATCGAGTATATGCAGACTAATGAGACACGCTCACAGAGCAACACCAACCGCTGAACTACATTAACCAGAAGGCAAAGTGGGCCGCGCCTACACAGGCGATGAAGTACCTTATAAAGAGAAAAAAAGATTGTCTCACTGTGATTAAACGCCATTGAAGAAGGGAGACTTTAACCCGAAACGCGTCTGGCGTCACTGCTGGTGCTCCGATTCTCCTTTCGCAAGTCTGCTGCTGCAAGTAAATCCATGCAAACAATACTTACCTGTGTTGGCTCTCCATTCGGGACAAACCTTTCTTTTGGATTTATAACGGCTCGTCCAAGCTGTGGAGAAGCCCCGCCGCACAACAGCGGACCCAGGTGACATGAAGAGAATTAAACATTGCTGCCGTAATGGGAGGTATTTTGTAACTTGCAAGCAAAAGAGAAGCAGTCTCGGTGATGTGAGCCTGAACATCGACCCACCGTGGTTAATTTATCGAGTATATGCAGACTAATGAGACATGCTCACAGAGCAACACCAACCGCTGAACTACATTAACCAGAAGGCAAAGCGGGCCACGCCTACACAGGCGATGAAGTACCTTATAAAGAGAAAAAAAGATCGTCTCACTGTGATTAAACGCCATTGAAGAAGGGAGACTTTAACCCGAAACGCGTCTGGCGTCACTGCTGGTGCTCCGGTTCTCATTTCGCAAGTCTGCTGCTGCAAGTAAATCCATGCAAACAATACTTACCTGTGTTGGCTCTCCGTTCGGGACAAACCTTTCTTTTGGATTTATAACGGCTCGTCCAAGCCGTGGAGAAGTCCCGCCGCACAACAGCGGACCCAGGTGACATGAAGAGAATTAAACATTGCTGCCCTAATGGGAGGTATTTTGTAACTTGCAAGCAAAAGAGAAGCAGTCTCGGTGATGTGAGCCTGAACATCGACCCACCGTGGTTAATTTATCGAGTATATGCAGACTAATGAGACATGCTCACAGGGCAACACCAACCGCTGAACTACATTAACCAGAAGGCAAAGCGGGCCACGCCTACACAGGCGATGAAGTACCTTATAAAGAGAAAAAAAGATCGTCTCACTGTGATTAAACGCCATTGAAGAAGGGAGACTTTAACCCGAAACGCGTCTGGCGTCACTGCTGGCGCTCCGGTTCTCATTTCGCAAGTCTGCTGCTGCAAGTAAATCCATGCAAACAATACTTACCTGTGTTGGCTCTCCGTTCGGGACAAACCTTTCTTTTGGATTTATAACATCTCGTCCAAGCCGTGGAGAAGCCCCGCCGCACAACAGCGGACCCAGGTGACATGAAGAGAATTAAACATTGCCGCCGTAATGGGAGGTATTTTGTAACTTGCAAACAAAAGAGAAGCAGTCTCGGTGATGTGAGCCTGAACATCGACCCACTGTGGTTAATTTATCGAGTATATGCAGACTAATGAGACATGCTCACAGAGCAACACCAACCGCTGAACTACATTAACCAGAAGGCAAAGCGGGCCACGCCTACACAGGCGATGAAGTACCTTATAAAGAGAAAAAAAGATTGTCTCACTGTGATTAAACAACATTGAAGAAGGGAGACTTTAACCCGAAACGCGTCTGGCGTCACTGCTGGTGCTCCGGTTCTCATTTCGCAAGTCTGCTGCTGCAAGTAAATCCATGCAAACAATACTTACCTGTGTTGGCTCTCCGTTCGGGACAAACCTTTCTTTTGGATTTATAACATCTCGTCCAAGCCGTGGAGAAGCCCCACCGCACAACAGCGGACCCAGGTGACATGAAGAGAATTAAACATTGCCGCCATAATGGGAGGTATTTTGTAACTTGCAAGCAAAAGAGAAGCAGTCTCGGTGATGTGAGCCTGAACATCGACCCACTGTGGTTAATTTATCGAGTATATGCAGACTAATGAGACACGCTCACAGAGCAACACCAACCGCTGAACTACATTAACCAGAAGGCAAAGTGGGCCGCGCCTACACAGGCGATGAAGTACCTTATAAAGAGAAAAAAAGATTGTCTCACTGTGATTAAACGCCATTGAAGAAGGGAGACTTTAACCCGAAACGCGTCTGGCGTCACTGCTGGTGCTCCGATTCTCCTTTCGCAAGTCTGCTGCTGCAAGTAAATCCATGCAAACAATACTTACCTGTGTTGGCTCTCCATTCGGGACAAACCTTTCTTTTGGATTTATAACGGCTCGTCCAAGCTGTGGAGAAGCCCCGCCGCACAACAGCGGACCCAGGTGACATGAAGAGAATTAAACATTGCTGCCGTAATGGGAGGTATTTTGTAACTTGCAAGCAAAAGAGAAGCAGTCTCGGTGATGTGAGCCTGAACATCGACCCACCGTGGTTAATTTATCGAGTATATGCAGACTAATGAGACATGCTCACAGAGCAACACCAACCGCTGAACTACATTAACCAGAAGGCAAAGCGGGCCACGCCTACACAGGCGATGAAGTACCTTATAAAGAGAAAAAAAGATCGTCTCACTGTGATTAAACGCCATTGAAGAAGGGAGACTTTAACCCGAAACGCGTCTGGCGTCACTGCTGGTGCTCCGGTTCTCATTTCGCAAGTCTGCTGCTGCAAGTAAATCCATGCAAACAATACTTACCTGTGTTGGCTCTCCGTTCGGGACAAACCTTTCTTTTGGATTTATAACGGCTCGTCCAAGCCGTGGAGAAGTCCCGCCGCACAACAGCGGACCCAGGTGACATGAAGAGAATTAAACATTGCTGCCCTAATGGGAGGTATTTTGTAACTTGCAAGCAAAAGAGAAGCAGTCTCGGTGATGTGAGCCTGAACATCGACCCACCGTGGTTAATTTATCGAGTATATGCAGACTAATGAGACATGCTCACAGGGCAACACCAACCGCTGAACTACATTAACCAGAAGGCAAAGCGGGCCACGCCTACACAGGCGATGAAGTACCTTATAAAGAGAAAAAAAGATCGTCTCACTGTGATTAAACGCCATTGAAGAAGGGAGACTTTAACCCGAAACGCGTCTGGCGTCACTGCTGGCGCTCCGGTTCTCATTTCGCAAGTCTGCTGCTGCAAGTAAATCCATGCAAACAATACTTACCTGTGTTGGCTCTCCGTTCGGGACAAACCTTTCTTTTGGATTTATAACATCTCGTCCAAGCCGTGGAGAAGCCCCGCCGCACAACAGCGGACCCAGGTGACATGAAGAGAATTAAACATTGCCGCCGTAATGGGAGGTATTTTGTAACTTGCAAGCAAAAGAGAAGCAGTCTCGGTGATGTGAGCCTGAACATCGACCCACTGTGGTTAATTTATCGAGTATATGCAGACTAATGAGACATGCTCACAGAGCAACACCAACCGCTGAACTACATTAACCAGAAGGCAAAGTGGGCCGCGCCTACACAGGCGATGAAGTACCTTATAAAGAGAAAAAAAGATTGTCTCACTGTGATTAAACGCCATTGAAGAAGGGAGACTTTAACCCGAAACGCGTCTGGCGTCACTGCTGGTGCTCCAGTTCTCCTTTCGCAAGTCTGCTGCTGCAAGTAAATCCATGCAAACAATACTTACCTGTGTTGGCTCTCCGTTCGGGACAAACCTTTCTTTTGGATTTATAACGGCTCGTCCAAGCCGTGGAGAAGTCCCGCCGCACAACAGCGGACCCAGGTGACATGAAGAGAATTAAACATTACTGCCCTAATGGGAGGTATTTTGTAACTTGCAAGCAAAAGAGAAGCAGTCTCGGTGATGTGAGCCTGAACATCGACCCACCGTGGTTAATTTATCGAGTATATGCAGACTAATGAGACATGCTCACAGAGCAACACCAACCGCTGAACTACATTAACCAGAAGGCAAAGCGGGCCACGCCTACACAGGCGATGAAGTACCTTATAAAGAGAAAAAAAGATCGTCTCACTGTGATTAAACGCCATTGAAGAAGGGAGACTTTAACCCGAAACGCGTCTGGCGTCACTGCTGGCGCTCCGGTTCTCATTTCGCAAGTCTGCTGCTGCAAGTAAATCCATGCAAACAATACTTACCTGTGTTGGCTCTCCGTTCGGGACAAACCTTTCTTTTGGATTTATAACGGCTCGTCCAAGCCGTGGAGAAGCCCCGCCGCACAACAGCGGACCCAGGTGACATGAAGAGAATTAAACATTGCCGCCGTAATGGGAGGTATTTTGTAACTTGCAAGCAAAAGAGAATCAGTCTCGGTGATGTGAGCCTGAACATCTACCCACTGTGGTTAATTTATCGAGTATATGCAGACTAATGAGACATGCTCACAGAGCAACACCAACCGCTGAACTACATTAACCAGAAGGCAAAGCGGGCCACGCCTACACAGGCGATGAAGTACCTTATAAAGAGAAAAAAAGATTGTTTCACTGTGATTAAACGCCATTGAAGAAGGGAGACTTTAACCCGAAACGCGTCTGGCGTCACTGCTGGTGCTCCGGTTCTCATTTCGCAAGTCTGCTGCTGCAAGTAAATCCATGCAAACAATACTTACCTGTGTTGGCTCTCCGTTCGGGACAAACCTTTCTTTTGGATTCATAACGGCTCGTCCAAGCCGTGGAGAAGCCCCGCCGCACAACAGCGGACCCAGGTGACATGAAGAGAATTAAACATTGCCGCCGTAATGGGAGGTATTTTGTAACTTGCAAGCAAAAGAGAAGCAGTCTCGGTGATGTGAGCCTGAACATCGACCCACTGTGGTTAATTTATCGAGTATATGCAGACTAATGAGACATGCTCACAGAGCAACACCAACCGCTGAACTACATTAACCAGAAGACAAAGCGGGCCACGCCTACACAGGCGATGAAGTACCTTATAAAGAGAAAAAAAGATTGTCTCACTGTGATTAAACGCCATTGAAGAAGGGAGACTTTAACCCGAAACGCGTCTGGCGTCACTGCTGGTGCTCCGGTTCTCATTTCGCAAGTCTGCTGCTGCAAGTAAATCCATGCAAACAATACTTACCTGTGTTGGCTCTCCGTTCGGGACAAACCTTTCTTTTGGATTTATAACGGGTCGTCCAAGCCGTGGAGAAGCCCCGCCGCACAACAGCGGACCAAGGTGACATGAAGAGAATTAAACATTGCCGCCGTAATGGGAGGTATTTTGTAACTTGCAAGCAAAAGAGAAGCAGTCTCGGTGATGTGAGCCTGAACATCGACCCACTGTGGTTAATTTATCGAGTATATGCAGACTAATGAGACATGCTCACAGAGCAACACCAACCGCTGAACTACATTAACCAGAAGGCAAAGCGGGCCACGCCTACACAGGCGATGAAGTACCTTATAAAGAGAAAAAAAGGTTGTCTCACTGTGATTAAACGACATTGAATATATATATATATATATATATATATATATATATATATATATATATATATATATATATATATATATATATGTGAACAAACAAACGCCCGAAAGCTCCGAGGGCGCACACAACGGCAGAGAAGCCATGCGGCTTTCACGGCAACTTGTATCGCTGTTGCAGAATAGTTTTGTCGACCTTACGCGTTTCAAGGCTCACGCCCCTTCTTCGGAGGTCTCTGCATCAGTTGATCGCGCAGGCGTGTCTCTGCATGCTCTCCTTTTATATGTCCCTGAGTGGGTCTCGCTCACAGCGAGTCATGATTACTTGCATGCTGGGACCTTGAGTCCTGTTGAGACAAAAATTCTCCTTTAAGTACGTCCTGCACAATCCACATATTAAAAGCATATATTCTGCCCACAGTGAGGTCGACAAAACTATTCTGCAACAGCGATACAAGTTGCCGTGAAAGCCGCATGGCTTCTCTTCCGTTGTGTGCGCCCTCGAAGCTTTCGGGCGTTTGTTTGTTCACATTACTGCACGGCTGTCCTGCCGTGGAGGGCGGCACCATCCAAAGAACTGTGAAGGAGGCTGTTAGTGCGAACCTTCCTGCTTGTGAATGCAGCACGGCGGAGATGGCAGAATGAACTTGTTTGCAGTTACAGAGCCCACTGTGGGCAGAATATATGCTTTTAATATGTGGATTGTGCAGGACTTACTTAAAGGAGAATTTTTGTCTCAACAGGACTCAAGGTCCCAGCATGCAAGTAATCATGACTCGCTGTGAGCGAGACCCACTCAGGGACATATAAAAAGAGAGCATGCAGAGACACGCCTGCGCGATCAACTGATGCAGAGACCTCCGAAGAAGGGGCGTGAGCCTTGAAACGCGTAAGGTCGACAAAACTATTCTGCAACAGCGATACAAGTTGCCGTGAAAGCCGCATGGCTTCTCTGCCGTTGTGTGCGCCCTCGAAGCTTTCGGGCATTTGTTTGTTCATATATATATATTACCTACTGGCGGTCGCCAGTAGGTAGTTATAGTTAGGACCACGTTTCCATAGGAAATCCGCAACATTCTATTTTGAATAACTTTGGCGCCGGTGGACGAATCCTCGCGAATTTTTCAAAATAGGTGGAGCGCTACGCTCCGCTCCTTCCTTGAAAGTCTCGGGGGGATTCGTCAAGCGGGGGCTGAGATAAAAGGGGGGTCCCAAAACGCGTTTTTCCCATGCATTTTTCCATAGGACCTTTAGACAGGGCTACAGCCCGAACGGCTGAACAGAATTACTTGAAATTTGGCAGAGAGGTAGTCCCTAGGTCAAGGAAGTGCCTTTTGTAGGTTTGGTGTAAACCTGTTCAGTAGAATCTGAGAAAATAGCCTTTTAATCAATATATATATCTGTGGCAGCTTACCGTGCGCTTACGGTGCGCTTACCGTACGCGTACGGTGGCGTGCGCGAGCACGATTCTGATTGGCTGTTAGATCTTAGTAAACATTCGAATCGGTCGAAACCAGGAAGCGGCGGCCGCCATTTCGTGTTTTTCACTTAGAAAAAAAAGAGTGATATCTTGAAAAGGGGGCAAGGTGGAGAGTTACAGACCCCCTAACATTTGTAAGGGGGTCAAAGAAGGACAGAAAAGTTCAAAGAAAACATTTATTATTTTTTTTAAAAAAATCGCGGGGTACGCGTACGGTAAGCTTACGGTAAGCTTACCGTACGCGTACGGTAGAAAAAAAAAATAAAAAGAGAAATAAAATTCAGATTTAAGTGTTTAGATATTAGGGGGCTCTAAAAAGAGCCGTTGTGTTTCAGTGATGTCATTTGAGATGTCATCAGTGATGTCATGAGTGATGTCAGTGACCATGTCATGAGTGATGTAATATGTGACGTCATCAGTAGTGCATTGCGGGCGCGCGAGTTATAGTTAGCTGAACTAACTATAACGGGGAAATTTCATTGGTTTTTTACGAGTGAAATGTCCAGCTAACTATAACATGTGTGAAACCTTTGGTTTTTTCATTGAATATATATATATATATATATATATATATATATATATATATATATATATATATATATATATATATATATATATATATATATATATATATATAAGAAGAAGAAGGAGTTGCCCCCCAGGTGAGGTGCACTCTTCAACAAACTTTATTCCACAAAGAGCAGCTCCAGGTTAGACGCAAAACACAGCAAACAGATGCCTGGCGCGTTTCGGAAGGAGACTTCCTTTCTCAAAGGCTGCATTCATAAAATGTCTGTGCACAAACGTCCACCATTATATATCATGTGATTCTCATTGTCCTCAGGTGAGTATTCAAGCAAGTGCAAAGCATCCTGGGAGTGATGTTTTTTACATAATACCCTTGTGGGCTGCCAGTCTATCGCATGTTCAAAAAGTATTTCTTTTGCCAATGCGTCTCACCTCAAAGCACTCTATTTCAAAGGGTCTGTCGATCCGCGATTGCTGCCCAAATAGACAGACCGCGACCCGCTGGGATAACACGGTGGTGCCCTTCACGGCCGAGCCAGCCATATTATTTGAAAGAAGAAGGAGTTGCCCCCCAGGTGAAGTGCGCTCTTCAACAAACTTTATTTCACAAAGAGCAGCTCCAGGCTAGACGCACAACACAGCAAACAGATGCCTGACGCGTTTCGGAAGGAGACTTTCTTTCTCAAAGGCCGCATGCATAAAAAGTCTGTGCACAGAAGTCCACCATTATATATCATGTGACTCTCATTATCCTCAGGTGAGTATTCAAGCAAGTGCAAAGCATCCTGGCAGTGATGGTTTTTACGTAATACCCTTGTAGGCTGCCAGTCTCTCGCATGTTCAAAAAGTCTTTCTTTTGCCAATGCGTCTCACCTCAAAGCACTTTATTTCAAAGGGTCTGTCGATCCGCGATTGCTGCCCAAATAGACAGACCGCGACCCGCTGGGATAACGCGGTGGTGCACTTGACGGCCAGGCTAGCCGTATTATTTGAAAGAAGAAGGAGTTGCCCCCCAGGCAAAGTGCGCTCTTCAACAAACTTTATTCCACAAAGAGCAGCTCCAGGTTAGACGCACAACACAGCAAACAGATGCCTGACACGTTTCGGAAGGAGACTTCCTTTCTCAAAGGCCGCATGCATAAAAAGTCTGTGCACAAAAGTCCACCATTATATATCATGTGACTCTCTTTGTCCTCCGGTGAGTATTCAAGCAAATACTATCCTGAAAGTTTGGGGGTGATTCGTCAAGCGGGGGCTGAGAAAAAAGGGGGGTCCCAAAACACGTTTTCTCCATGTTAATTTCTATAGGAAATTTTGAGACGGGCTACAGCCCGAACTGCTGAACGGAATTACCCCAATTTTAGCAAAAAGATGGAGCTTGGTTCAGAAAGTGACCTTTTTTTAAATGGGGTAAATCCGTTCAGTAGTTTTTGAGAAATTCAAAAAATAAGAGTCAAAAAATCAATTTCCCATAGGAAACTTTGGGCAAGGCTACAGCCGAAACTGCTGAATGGAATTACCCCAAATTTGGCAAAAAGGTAATGCTTGGTTCAGAAAGCGACCTTTTTTTTAAAATGGTGTAAATCCATTCAGTAGTTGCTGAGAAATTCAAAAATAAAAGTTTCGAAATCTAGAGCAGCGGTGGAGTGACAAACTCTCCCCGACCATGCGCTTCATTCTAATTGGCTGCCACGACCACGGCCTTCATTCTAATTTGCTGTCAACACTCCAAACCAGGAAGTGTTGACAGCCATCTTGTGACTCGGTAGAAATGAGTCACCAGAAAACAGAGAAACAAAGATATAAAACAAGAGAAGGGGGCAGGGTAGAAACGCTCTGACCCCTAGGGCTGCTCAGGGGGTCCCAGAAGGACACCCAGGGCCAAAAAAAGCATTACAAAAAAAAATTACAGCGCAATTCATGCTGGGTTCGCGAATTCCGACGAAATTGTTAAAAAACAATAAAGAGCGGTTTCCCGTGGTTTATTTTAATGAGGCCCGTTGATGGGCTAGGGCCCGGGGCATTTCTTAAAAAATAATAGCAGGGGCCCGCGGGGGCAACCACGTCCATGGGGCTTCACTCACGTTGAGAGGAGGGCGCGTGGCCCTGGGGACCGCCACTCCCAGGGCTGGATCCTGCAGTTTCCCAGGTTGTCCACCCCCGGGAGAGTGCTGTTTGTTATGACTGGCGGGAGCCGCGTGGCTCCCGCCAGTCATAACAAACAGCACTCTCGCCCTGTCATAGCAAACTTGCTTTGGATTTTGGAAGCAAGAGCTAGGGAACCTGCTCTCGCTTCCAAAATCCAAAGCTGATTGCTTTTCCACACGGGGAGGCACATGTCAGCAGCTTCCCGTGTGGAAAAGCAATGCTGGCTCCCGCAGGACTCTGGGAGCCGGCGGGACCGTGGTGACATAGGGGCTCCCCCCACGGTCCCCAACGGTGAGGCCAGGCCCCGGGGGATGGGGTCCTCGGGGCTGAAATTGGCCAAGGGAGGGGGGCCGACGTGGTCCTCTTCTCGTTTTTTTTTTTTTTAATAATGAACATGTCGGCGAATGTAAATTAGTGAAAGTTGACTTTTTTTTTGTCGCGACTCTAGCGCACCTCTCAGCGCGGCCACCCATGTGAAAGTGATTGGTGTTCGGCTCTCAGCTAACGGTACTTTTTCGCAACCAACATGGTGATAAATTTAACGCACCATTCACAAGCTGGAGCAAACAGCCATATTACCAGTTTACCAGCGATAGCAGCCTCAAAAAGCATCGTCATGGATGACCCTGGCAAATATTGCTAATGAGATGGAGAGTAGGCGTTACTTTGCAAAGAGCTGCAAGGACATCACTTCGCAAGTTTCTCAACCACCAGCAAGATCGTCAAAGAGAGTACAAAACAGGTGCTATGGCGCGTTACTAGCAGGAAGTTTACACCTCTGAGCTGGTGTAAAGTCGTACTACAACCTAAAAGATGAAAGGGAGCCCAGCACAGAGCCATCACCTGAAAGACAACAGATGCAATGGAGCCAACGATCATGCACTGCTCTGACAACACCCGCCATCAGCCCCTTGTCTGCTATCCCCCCTCACCCCCCTCCATAAAGAAATGTGACACCAACATCAGGAAATCTGGAATGTAACAAATTGGCTGATGTCGCACATGGGGTTGGACAAATAAGAATCACAGTCATGTATGGATTTACATATAAAACAATTTATTTAAACAAAACATCAACAAATAAAACTAGATACAGCCATGGCGTGTCATCCCTGCACCATTTGTGAATCACAGCCTGCAAGACAAAAAGCAAAATAGGATTGTGCATCATGCATCCATCAAAGGAGAGAGAGAGAGAGAGAGAGAGAGAGAGAGAGAGAGAGAGAGAGAGAGAGAGAAAGAGGGGAAAAGTGAGAGAGAGGATGAGAGAGAGAATGAAATAAAGAGTGTGAGAGAGAGGAAGACAGAGAAAGAGAGAAAGAGTGAGAGAGAGGAAGAGAGAGAGAAAGAGAAAAAGAGTGAGATACAAGGAAGAGAAAGAGAAAAAGAGAAAGAGTGTGAGAGAGAGAGAGAAAGAGTGAGACAGAAAGGAAGAGAGAGAGAGGAGGATAAAGAAAGAGAGAGAGAGGAAGAGACAGTGAAAGAGTGTGTGAGAGAGAAAGGAAGAGATAGAGAGTGAGAAAGAGAGAAAGAGTGTGAGTGACAGAAAGGAAGAGATGGAGAGGGAGAGTGAGTGTTGACACTGTGGATAAAATCCGCACAGCTCACCTTTCTGCCACTGGTGTGTCTCCAACCATGTGCAGGGACATAGTACAACCCTCAAGTTTAGTCATCTGAAACATAGTATAGAATCAGTAATGGCAGAGTACATACAACTGCACACGCCTAATTCTCTGTTTCACCCCTGCGCACTCAGGCTGCTGCACCCCATCGACTCCCGCCGCCCAGAGGTGTCTGCCTGTGTCAGTGCACCCAGGCTGCTGTAACCCATCCACTCCCACTGCCCAGAGGTGTCTGCCCGCTGCTGTGCACCCAGGCTGCTGCACCCCATCCACTCCCACTGCCCGGAGGTGATTGCCCGTTCCTGCGCACCTAGACAGCTGCACCCCATCCACTCCCACTGCCTAGAGGTGTCTGCCCACTCCTGTACACCCAGGCTGAGAGGAAGAGAGAGAGAAAGAAATAAAGAGTGAGAGAGAGAGAGAGGAAGACAGAGAAAGAGAGGAAGACAGAGAAAGAGAGAAAGAGTGAGAGAGAGAGGAATAAAGAGAGAAAAAGAGAGATATAAGGAAGAGAGAGAGAAAGAGAGAAACAGTGTGAGAGAGAGGACGAGAGACAGAGAAAGAGTGAGACTGAGAGGAAGAGAGAGAGAAAGAGAAAGAATGAGATAGAGAAGAAGAAAAAAAAACAGAGAAAGAGTGTGAGAGAGAGAAAGGAAGAGATAGAGAGTGAAAGAGAGAGAAAGGATGTGAGTGACAGAAAGGAAGAGATGGAGAGGGAGAGTGTGTTGACACTTTGGAGAAAATCCTCACAGCTCACCTTTCTGCCACCGGTGTGTCTCCAAACACGTGCCGGGATATAGTGCAGCCCTCAAGCTTAGTGATCTGAAACATAGTATGGAATCAGTAATGGCAGAGTACACACAACTGCGCACGCCTAAATAGCTGTCCCACCTTTGTGTATCCAGGCTACTGTACCCCATACACCTCCACTGCCCAGAGGTGTCTGTGCACCGCTGTGCACCCAGGCTGCTGCATCCCATCCACTTCCACTGCCCAGAGGTGTCTGTCTGCTGCTGTGTACCCAGGCTGCTGCACCCTATCCACTCCCACTGCCCATAGGTGTCTGCCCGCCGCTGCGCACCCAGGCTGCTGCACCCCATCCACTCCCACTGCCCGGAGGTGACTGCCTGCCACTGCACAAACAAGCCTCTCTGCTCACCTTACGCCACTGGCGTGTGTTGAAGAGGGTCCATCACGGGCCGAAGCAACCACCTCACCTATTGTGTACACGCGGTGAAGCGGAGCTCACAATTCAAAATAGATGTTGATTGCCATTATGGCCACGCATCATCGCAGGCTGCACATGCACTCAGCTCTGGTGGCAGTAACTCAGTAGAACTGAAGTCATCGCATCGTGGTGGGAGGGCTGTGTCGGGGGGGCGTCAATCTGTGAATCACAACCTGCTAGACATAAAGCAAGATAAGATTGTGCGTCATGCATCCATCAAAGGAGAACGAGAGAGAGAGAAAGAGTGAGAGAGAGGAAGAGAGAAAGAAAGAAAGAAAGAAAGAAAGAAAGAAAGAAAGAAAGAAAGAAAGAAAGAAAGAAAGAAAGAAAGAAAGAAAGAAAGAAAGAAAGAAAGAAAGAAAGAAAGAAAGAGTGAGAGAAAGAGGAAGAGAGAAAAAGAGGAAGAGTGAGAGAGAGAGAAATAGAGAAAGAAAGATTGAGAGGAAGAGAGAGAGAAAGAGAGAAACAACGTGAGAGAGAAAGAGATAGAGTGAGAGAGAGAGGGAGATAGAGAGAAAGAGTGTGAGGGAGAGAAAGGAAGAGATATAGAGGGACAGTGAGTGCCCACACTGTGGAAAAAACTAACCCTGGGTTTAGTTCGTGAAGTAGCGCTACGTGTAGCTACGCAAAGTGCACTTCGCACTACGCAAGCTACGCGAGCTACGCGTAGCACTTCGCGAACTGCTTAGTATCCTGTTCGCACTGTGCAAGATGCCATTTTCAATGATTGCACAGTGCAGACAAGCATCCGGCACTGTGCAACATTGAAAACTGCATCTTGCTCAGTGCGAGCTGTAGTTTTCTGCCGCTCGAGTAGATTTTTATTCGAGCGGCAGCTTTCTCAATGCGGACTGGTAGTTTCTCATCGCGAGCGGTCGCGAGCATACTCGACCCCTCGCAATGAGAAACCTGACCTCCCCACGTTGAGAATCTCGCCGGGAGGTTTATTTTCCACGCTCGTGATCGGCAACTTGATGTTGCTGATCGCGAACGAGGAAAAAGTCTTGCCGGGATGTCATTTTGCTTGCTCGCGGTCGCCAACTTGACATTGAGGACCACGAGCAAGCAAAAAATGACCGCTGCACTTCGCTACACAAAGCTACGCGTGTTTGCACTGTGCTACGTGCAATTTGCGTAGTGCGAAGTAGCGCAAACTTCGCAAACTACGCGAGCATAGCGTAGTGCTCTGCCCAGGCTTAGAAAAAACCCTCACAGCTCACCTTTCCGCCACCGGTGTGTCTCCAACCACATGCTGGGACATAGTGGAGCCCTCAAGCTTACTCATCTGAAACGTAGTATGGAATCAGTAATGGCACAGTACATACAACTGAGCACGCCTAAATCGCTGTCTCACCGCTGCGCACCCAGGCTGCTGCACCCCATCCACTTCAACTCACCAGTGGTGTCTGCCCACTGCTGCACACCCATGCTGCTGCACCCCATCCACTCCCACTGCCCGGTGAAGAACCAGAACCGATTGGGCCTGGCAGCGCAGGGTACGCCTTAATCTCCTGGGTTCTCCTGCTTAGCTACACAGAGACACGGGGACACTCTGTCGGCATAAAAGATTAGATTTTATTTGCTGCAGCTAGTACAGTTGTCCTAGAAGTACACACAGTATGTTCTCAGGAGACTGCCACTTCACTCCGTGGAGCACAATCTTTTATAGTACATAGGTAACATATACATTAACGAAGGACACACCTAAAACATACATGAAAAAACCAGTAGGAATAGCCTGAAGGAAAGTCAGAGCCAATAGAAAAAGTCGGAAAACAAAAGTATCGAGTAACTCGAAGAAGCCTCTCCTCCAACTGTGTTTGCCACCCCTCCCACAGGTTAAGGTATTAACATGTCTGTAACTGGTTTGCAGGTGGAGAGATACATTTGTGTGTTTTGGAGGACAGTTGTGAAATGAGAGAATACGAGCGGAGGACAGCGAAGGCCAGAAGATGAGATAAAGTCAGAAGAGAATAGTGTGAACCAACAGATAGTTAAGACAGGGATTAGAAAAACCAGACAGGGATTAGTGTACTCGGCCAGTCTCTAACACCAGCTTTGTAAACAGAGGCACAAGGCTATTTCGACACAATATTGCAGGAAAAGCAGAAAAGACTTCGATCGTCGTGCTGCCTGAGTGAGGGCAACACAAAATGGCCGGTCGATACGATCACAATCGAAAATCGAATTTTCTCAGACCCTCCTTTTGCCAGAACTCAGGCAAGATACATAGACTCACGTTAATCTGAGTCAATGTCGATGGCCATGAGGTCATCGAGCTGTTGCTGTAGCATCATTCTAATATTCTCGGTTCTTTGTGATTTGGGTTTAGGGATGCATATAGTAGTACAAAGATCGCAGATAGCGGGGCCACAATGCATACAAAGGCAACAAGAGAAAATGATGGCTAAAACTATTCCAAGGAACGTCAATACCTTCCAACCCCATTTGGACAGTAGTCCCCAAAACCACTCCAATAATGACCAATCTCCTTCGTCCTGATGAATCGACTCAGAGATTATATGTAACTTTGAGATAGCTTGGTATACTGTCGGAGCGTCATCATCAGGTATGAAAATACAACAACTTGACCCGATCAATTTGCACACTCCACCACGGTCCTCAAGAACAAAATCTAAGGCAACTCGGTTTTGTAAAGTCATAAGACGATCCGCCTGTAGTTCTGCCGTGATATTACTTAAGGCTCCTACAGTGATGTCTATAGTGGTTTCTACGACATGAAACAATTGCCTTATATTTCTGCTGTTGGCCATCGGACCTCAAAAAGGAAGAAATCCTTTGAGGAAATCTCCTCCCTCTTGTCCTGCTGTGTCTTTAGAATTAATAATCCCTCTGCCATATCTGTTTCCATGATGATTTGCAGAAGTGGTGTATGTAGGGGGAAGAAGGAAAGCTATATAACAGGTACCAGAAAAACCAGTTGGCAACCACGTGTAAGCCCTATTGTGGCCAATAAAATACATGCCTTGAGATGGTACTAGAGGCGGCGAGTTCTGAGAGGAGTAGACATATGTGTGGGAACAGCTGTTTCTTTGTACGATGTCAGTAGACTGTCCATTTATTTGCAGACAGAAACTTCCTTGATGAGGAATAGTCCAAATCGGTGGAGATTTTCCTTGTCTAACCTTATCACTAAGGCTAGTGACATAATGGGTGACATTCCAGTTAGTGTACGCTTTTCTTTCGTCAACGGAAATCTTACTATTTTCTATGATTTTAGCCATGGCTACCATTCCCTTCATCAATGAGCTGTGACTAAAATCTGGACCACCAATATATGAACTAATGGGTCGTCTGAATTTGCTTTGATAGGCGTTGGAGAAGATAACAAAATAAGCCCAAGCAGAACCCTCATAAGAGAACGGAAGAACTAAATACGGCATTCCTTTTTCTGTGGTATGTGGCGCAAGTCCACACACCCAACAGTCAGTTGTATTGATCACTAATTGGTGTTGATGTAATAACTGGACAAATGAATTATTGTAATATTCAGTCCTTCTTATGAGTTCATGTTGAGGAAGTGTATGAAATAGATGTGGAGAGACAGTAGAAGAAGACGAGGAGGTAGAAGGAGAGACAACTTTTCGCTGCAGAGCAATAACAATCCAATTTATACATGCCAAAAGAATACACAATAATATAATAATACATAAAGCTATACTAAAGTGACTGTACATTAATCTACAGGATTCTTTATCATTTTATCCTTTCTCTCTCTTTTGCCTAATGTAGTTTCCATCTTTCTAATGGATGCTCACGGCAATCTTCCTCAATCACTTGATTATGATTATCTGCCGTCCTATGACACTGCAAGTCCTGCAGGCCTATTGCCACTACTCAGGTCGCAACCAAGACTCCTACCGTGACCCTGCAACCGGGATAGATTTCTACATAGGAGAGACAAAATCTTAAGTGTTCTTTAGTCTAGGTCTTAGGTTATAGTGTTCTTTATCAGGTGCAGTTTGGTCTCGGAACAATGTTCGCGGATTTGTCGTATTCAAGCGACGATGTGGTGTTATTGCTTCTTGAAGAATGTCGTCGTCCTCTTTCTCAGACAATGTTCCATTCAGGCGTGCATCACTAAAAGGTACAAATCGTGGAACCTTCTCACTCTCAGAGTCACTAATGCCCTTACGCACCCATTGATCGAAGGGTAGAGGCACAGGCACTTTCTTACAATGCACGCCGTGAATCAAATTTTTCTTTCCTTCGACTTTCACTGCTGTTCTTGTGGTAAGCAAAACCTGACGAGGTTCCTTCCACCGAGGCTCTAAGTTCTTCGTTCTTTGGAAATTCTTCACGCAAACTCAGTCACCTGGTTGGATGGAATGACCTGGGTCTGTGGAAGCCTCCGGCAAAGCACTCTGAACCTGTTGATGGAGAACACGCAATTTAGTTGTAAGTTCATGCAAGTAATCAATCAACATTGGATATGGTAAGTCTGAGTATTTCTTAGGGCGAGGGACTCCCCATATATTAGCTGGGCGCCCAAAAACCACCTCGTAAGGGCTAAGTCCCAAACGAGAGTGTACAGCAGTTCTGGTGGACAGAAGAGCCAATGGTAAAGCATCGGGCCAATTAAGTCCTGTACTAGCCTGCACTTTCGCTAGTTTTAGTTTTAAAGTTCCATTGTAGCATTCCACTAAACCCGCTGACTGTGGATGGTTTGCCGCATGGAACTTTTGCTTGATACCAAGACCCGCACAAACTTTTTGCATGACTTGGCCCACAAATTCGCTCCCATTGTCACTCCAGACAATGCGCGGCAAACCAAACCTGGGGAAAAATTATTTTAATATAACTTTGGCTGTGGATAAGGCTGTATTGTGTTTTAGAGGGTATGCTTCTATCCATCTAGAAAAGGCGCATACAACCACCAGAACATATTTGAGGTTGTTGCATCGTTACATATAAATGTAATCGATCTGCAACACCTCAAATGGATATGTCGGAGGAGCAAAATGACCTGCTGGAGTTGGAGTTCCTTTTCCCGGATTGTACATCAAACAAACAATACAATCTTTCACTACATTGTCTGCACACTTTGGGATTCCTTCATTTTGCCATACTGGAGCCAGAAGCTTGCATATACCTTTCGCACTTAAGTGGGCTGGACCATGCACCACAGTAACTACTGGGAGTACATAGGCATCTGGTAACAGCCAACGTTGTTGTTCAGATAATTCCACCCAACATCCCATCTCATCTAACATTCCTGTACTTTCTTTCCACTTGCTCAATTCTTTCTCTGCGGCCTCTTCCTGAATTGACCTTACAGTTTCTACTGTATCCTCATACATTCCTCTCTCTCTAACCCAATTCGCAGGACCCGCAACATACATTCGACTTGTAGCATCTCTCGCTGTCTTTTACGCTACTTCATCTGCAAATGCAATTCCTCGACCAACATCGTCAGTAATCTTCTTCTGCGCACTACACTTCACAATTGCTATCTGGGTAGGCAAAGAAAGTGACTCAAGAAGATCAGTCACCAATTGACCATGTTGTATTTTAGTGCCGTGTGAAGTAAGGAATCCCCTTTCCTTCCATAAACGTCCAAAATTGAACGCTACACCAAAAGCATATTGGCTATCGGTGTACACGTTCACTCTTTTTCCTTTGGACAACACACAAGCTCTCGTAAAAGCTATCAGTTCTGCTGCTTGAGCTGAATTGTGTCTAATGCGTGCTGTTTCCACGACTGTATGTAAAGTAGTAACAGCATAGGCTGAAACTGTATCTCCATTAGGAAGCTTGAAACAAGAACCATCCACCCATAGAATTCCATCCGGATTTTCTAGCGGCGTATCTTTCAAGTCAATTCTTCCGTTTTTCTCTTCCTCAGTACGGAGGAAACAATCATGTTGTTTTTGAACGTCTTTATCTACTGGAAAAGGCAACAAAGTAGCTGGATTCAAAGTGTTACATCGTTTGGTGTGCACATGACTCGCCAAAAGTGTCAGATCATATCCAGACAAACGAGCACTCGTAAGATGTTGTGTTTTTGTTCGGTTTAATAAGATATCCACTGCATGCGGCACCATAACAATAAGTGTGTTATCTAGCACTACTCCAGCAGACTGTCGAATAGAAATTGCTGCTGCTGCTGTCGCTTTAAGACAACTAGGCAATGCTTTGGCTACTGGATCTAACGTAGCCGAAAAATATGCACATGGTCGCTGTTTGTCTCCAAAACGCTGTGTTAAAACTGACAACGCACAACCCTCTCTCTCATGGACATAGAGCGTGAACGGCTTACTGTAATCGGGAGTACCCAATACAGGAGCAGAACACAGAGCAGCACGCAAGTCAGTGAAACTCTTCTGACATTCGTCAGTCCATGGAAGGGGCTGAGGTGTATATTTCAAAGTGAGTGCCAACAGAGGCTTGGCTAACAAAGAAAAGTTCGGAATCCACTGCCTACAATAAGAAGTAATACCCAGAAAGGCACGTACCTCCCTTTGTGTGGATGGCACAGACATTTGCACAATCGCCTGAATTCGTTCTGGGGTTAATCGCCGTCCCTCCTTTGATAGGAGATGACCCAAGTAGGTAACCTCTCGACGAACATATTGTAGTTTAGAAGGTGAAACCTTGTGATTCAGATCAAACAAATGGCGTAACAATGTAACAGTCACATTTTTGCAAATATCTTCTGAATCAGCAGCGATTAACAAGTCATCAATGTATTGTATAAGAGCAGCACCAGACAGTAAATGAAAAGTATCAAGATGACATTTTAAAGCTTGGCTGTAAATAGAGGGACTTTCACAATAGCCCTGAGGTGCGCGCTTAAACCGGAAGCTTCGGCCTCCAAGAGAGAAGCCAAAAATAGCCCTACTTTCTTCTGCAACGGGAATACTAAAGAAGGCATTCTTTAGATCAATAACAGAAAACCAAGCCGCTGTAGAGGGTATCATTGTCAACAGCACAGTGATATCTGGGACAACAGGAAACTGTGGTACAACAATTTTATTTACCTCCCGAAGATCAATTACGAAACGATATACAGGAGACTGAGAAGGATCAGTGCGTTTAAGAACAGGAAGAATAGGACTATTGCATATGTTACCTTTCGTTTACTCAACCACATCCTTCTGAATCAAATCATGAATGATTTCCAAAAGCGCTTTTTCACTTTCAGTGGAAATTCTATACTGAGGAATACGTGGCAATTCAACATTAGGCTTGAGAGTGACAACATAAGGTGGAATCTCAAGACAGCCCACATCGTTCGGACCCGTGGCCCAAAGCGTTGCCGGAAGAGAAAGCAATTCAGGTGGAAACTGATCTTTGGACAAATACATTGGAGAAGTCAGTTTCTGTCCTAAAGTAAAATGTACACCAGAAGGAGAACAATATATCGTAGCATGCATTCTTTTCAATAAGTCCAAACCCAACAGATTCTCACCGCAACCATTCGTCAAAAGAAGTGGAGCTTCCAAATCATAAGGGCCAATTGAAATAGGCAAAGGGCAAGAAACCGGATTACGAACAGGGGCGCCAGAAAATCCTACAGATACATTCATTAAGCCAGACAAAGGTGCCCCAGGGAGTTTGGAATGAATGATAGAACTTCTCATCGCCCCAGTATCTAGGAGAAATGGCTCTGAAACACCCATTGTAGTGACATTAACATAAGGTCCATTCTGATCTACTGGAATCGACACAACTCCCTTACTTTGTCCAAGGCTGTCCTAGCTATTTGTTGACTGGAGGCCACCACGACCTTGTGGAGCAGATAATTCTCCACTGCGCTGCAATAAAACCGGACAACTATTCTTAAAATGACCTTCCTCTCTACAATAGGCACATTGATTAGGTCGTAACAAAGGTCACGGAATATATGGCTCAGGTTTTTGATACAACCTCTGAAACTGCGGAGGCTGTTGAAACTGAGGCTGAACATAGCGAGGAGGATAAGCTTGTTGCAAGAGAACCTTCGTTTTCAATTCTTTCGTCTTTTTCTCTTGCTTTTCTTTTTCTTCTTTATCTCTATTTTCATAATATTGTGCAGTAGCCAATATCTGGGCAGAAGAAGAAACAGCCCATGAACTCTCATAATCTTTAAATTTGTGTGACAGCTCAGGAAGCAAATTAAATACAAATTTGTCTACGAATAACCGCTGTCCACCCTCTGTAGCCATATCTTGACCACTGTGATCGATAAATGTCTCCTCAAAACGAGTAAAGAAATCAGAGACACTTTCATCTTGCTTTTGTTTGCATGCCGCTAATTTATCCCAGTTAACTCTCAAGGCAGGCATCATCGTTTTCATTAATGTAATAATCCTACCAGGGAGTTCGGAAACCAAAGCATCAGGCTTAGCACCACCCACTTGACCTGCATCCGCGGCAGTTATAGCAGCCCAATCACCACCTAATGCTTGAACATGATTCTCTCTACGAATCTTAGCCCATAATGCTTGTGGGACTACATTTCCCATCAACATATCGATATCAGCTAGATTCATGATGCAAGCATCAACCGTCTGTGATAATTCTTTATAATAACCCGCAGGGTTTTTACGAGGATCTGGTAGAGTCTGTTTAAGTGCTAAAACTTCAGATCTCTTCCAGGGGACATGTACCCATATACGCTGGAAATTAGCAGGAATAGCTGGATTATTACCTTGAGCCGCAACTTCCTCCTTCCACACTGGAGGAACCTCTCTCATGGGATAATTTTTCAGTGTCAGTCTAACCGACGGATCGGAATCAAGGAAAGTCTGAGAAGACAATAAGGCTCTAAAGGTAATAAGTGTCCTTACAGCGTTTTCAACCTTAGGACCCACAACAAGTCCTTTATCAAAGTCAGTCTGAACATCTAACAGACCCTGTGGAACCGAACTCGAATTCACATCCTCCCATTCTTTAATGAGAGTATCACACATTATATTGAAAACATATCTTTGCGTAGGCGCATTCCATTGTGAGAAGGTAGGCATAATATCGGGCACACTGTACTGGGGACCCCTCTCGATCCATTTACGTGCGAGAGAGTCCAACCTTTCTCGTTCTTCAGAATCTGGGAACTGACTACGAGACTGTCTTCGAGCAAAAGCCGGAGACATATTTAAAGCTTCAAAGAAAGGAGATAAAATACCAGTGACAGTGTCCGTGAGTCGCTTACGCATAGACGGAGAATTGGACATAAGGATAGGGGACAAGGTATTAGGCGAACTAACGGAAGGAGAACCGGTAATTGCAGGAGGAGCAGAAGGCAAAGGAGATCGAAGATCAGGAGATGAGGGCAAAGAAGTTGAAGTTAAAGGCAAAACTGGTAGAGGCGGTAATACTGGAAGGGGCAAATGTGGAAGAGCCGGAGCAGGCGGAGGTACTACTGGCGGCTGAACAGGCCGTAACAAATGAGGTGCATTGACACCTTGTGCATAGGGCGGAGGCAATCTCAATGAATGAGACATTAGGGAATCTTCTTCTAAATCTTTCTTGTTATCAGAAGGGGAAACAGGCAACACAGGATAGCATTTATCTATTGCCATACGATGCTGTCTTTCTGAAATTTCCATCGCATTATCAATTTCATCTTCTTTGAATTGTTGGGCAGCCTGTATAATTGTCATACCCTGTGCTTTCCTATCTCGTTTTTTTTGTTTAATTTCTCTCTGTTTGGCTTCCTTACGCCAAAGGCGGAAAGAGTCAAACATTGCCGGCCGTGCTTTTCTTTTGAATAAAACTGCTTCCAAATTATCTAGCACATCAGAATCGAAACTACCATTTTCTGGCCATTTTAAAACACCATCTTTCTTCGTGTATCGGGTCCATGTCTCGTTAAAGGCAATGGGGCCAATACCATGTTTTGAATAGAGCTCATATGTGGGAGTTCCAACCGAAGGAATCGGACAAGAGTCCTCAAGCCGGGAATCCCTATTACAACCAAAGCAACAAAGTTTCCAAACTTAGTCAGACCAGGCATCTCGTGATTTCACCTGACTGTTCACAAACTTCAAGGGGGTAAAACTCAGTTTACGCAGCACAAATGCACTTACCCCTCGGCTTCGGCTATTGCAATAGTTGAATCTAAGGACCAAAGAAACAAAGGAACAAAGAACCAAAGGACCAAAATTGTGGGAGCGACCCACCGAATACTTAACTAAGGATGTCTTCCTATGCCAACAGAGGCCCGTCTATCGTCTCGCCTTACCATACATCACCAAAGGAAGGGCCAAGGCAGGGCGGCAGTCAGGGCAGCAGTCATCAGTAGCCGTCAGGAAGGAGTAACCGTGCTGCAAAAGACCTTCGGACCACTTTCGACATACAGGGGTCGCTTGACGTGGCTCACGATTCCTCCAGAATTTTCTTGCGGGGTTCCTCACGACCTTCAGGCAGAACCACTACCACTGAAGCCGCCCCAGGTTGGGCGCCAGTTGAAGAACCAGAACCGATTGGGCCTGGCGGCGCAGGGTACGCCTTAATCTCCTGGGTTCTCCTGCTTAGCTACACAGAGACAGGAGGACACTCTGTTGGCGTAAAAGATCAGATTTTATTAGCTGCAGCTAGTACAGTTGTCCTGGAAGTACACACGGTATGTTCTCAGGAGACTGCCACTTCACTCCGTGGTGCACAATCTTTTATAGTACATAGGTAACATAAACATTAACAAAGGACACACCTAAAACATACATGAAAAAAACAGTAGGAATAGCCCGAAGGAAAGTCAGAGCCAATAGAAAATGTCGGAAAACAAAAGTATCGAGTAACTCGAAGAAGCCTCTCCTCCAACTGTGTTTGCCACCACTCCCACAGGTTAAGGTATTAACATGTCTGTAACTGGTTTGCAGGTGGCGAGATACGTTTGTGTGTTTTGGAGGACAGTTGTGAAACGAGAGAATACGAGCGGAGGACAGCGAAGGCCAGAAGATGAGATAAAGTCAGAAGAGAATAGTGTGAACCAACAGGTAGTTAAGACACGGATTAGAAAAACCAGACAGGGATTAGTGTACTCGGCCAGTCTCTAACACCAGCTTTGTAAACAGAGGCACAAGGCTATTTCAACACAATATTGCAGGAAAAGCAGAAAAGACTTTGATTGTCGTGCTGCCTGCGTGAGGGCAGCACAAAATGGCGGCGGAGCACAAAATGGCGGGTCTATACGATCACAATCGAAAATCGAATTTTCTCACCGGAGGTGACTGCCCACCGCTGCACACCCAGGCTGCTGCACCCCATGCACTACCACTACCCAGAGGTGACTGCCCGCCACTACGCAAACAAACCTCTCTGCTCACCTTTCGCAACCTGTTTGTAGAAAAGAGGGCCTACCACGTGCCGCTGTAAGCCCCAAGCCTGGGGCCCGCGGACAGGGCGCCCTCCATATCATGCAGCCCGCTCCGCAGGCCTTCAGGTCTCACATTTGGTGCTAGTCTTGATTTCGCCATGGCAGAGGACATACCAGTGCACTCGGTTTTTCATCACAGGTTGCACACCCGCTCAGCCCTTGGGGTGCCACTAACTCAGTGACCAGTGAGACGACGCCACGTGGCGGTAGGCCTGCACTGTCTGATGGCTCAGGCCTATACTGTGGTCCAGCAGGGCACACAAAAGCTGAGCTGTTCACACCGCTGGGACAGGCCATCACCTCAGGCTGCACACACCCGCTCAGCTGTTACAGCACCCGTACCTCATTGGATCGAAAGTCACCGTCCTTTGCCGTGTGCCTGTGCCGGCCGCAGTGTTTTTGGTGTGAGCAACTCTAAAATGGCGTAGAGCAGGTGTGCCCAGTCTTTTTTATTTGCAGGGTCACGTGTCCTGTGATGTCTGTGGTGGATGGGTGTGGTGTGTGTGTATACCAGCCGTGAGGGAGTGGCTGTGGCGTACTAACAACTAGACCTGTGACCAGCAGATCACTGTAATGAAAACCTGGGCCATGTAGAGTTGTTGTCCTTCCGTGTAAGCGTAAGAGGAGTGGGCAGGCCTGGCGTATGCCAGTCCTGCGTGAGGCTGTGAAGAATTACTCCGGAGCTATGGGTGTGGCTCTGTCGTGAGTTGTATGAGGAATCAACTGATGCAGGTGTCCGTGTTGTAGTGCTGCCGTCACCCGGGTCACAAGCGCCATTGTGTCACTCTGTGAGCCAGGTCCCACAACCAAGCCAACTTGGAAGGTACGGGGAATTACTGACCCTACATTAATCCATAGTTCCACACATGAAAGATGGTGGACATGACACATCTGTGTGGATATGAATGTTTATTGCACATTCAGTGGAGTGTTGCAGCTGTAGCAATACAGGGCCACGGAAAGTTCAAGTTTCAGTTTTTGGCACATGGAGGGCAGCCAATTAGAGCCAAGCTCGTGTTCGGGGTTAGGCTGCGCCAATATATGTAGTTATACAATCACTCTGCCAATCCCCAAGCACTTATAAATTCACTATACACCCTCTTTGCAGTACACTATGATCCAGTCTCTACGTACGTACTTGTACAATGACCGAGACAAAGTTACATAACCAAATTTTTCCCCCCACTGCCAAAGGTAACATGGTTGCATATGCTGTCCACAGCACAATGTAATGTGGAAGGGCCCAGTGGCAGCATCTTGCAAACATAATGGACACAGATAGATAGTGAAACTGGGTACGGGCACGTGCGCTCGACTCCTTTTTATTACCAGGGTCACATGTCCAGTGACGTCTGTGCTGCATGCGTGTGGGGTGAGTTTAAGCCAGCCCTCCGGGAATGGTTGGTGCTGGTAACAAGTACAACAGTAATTATCGGATCACACACAGAGATTCAATCATAAAGGGTCCATGACTTGTGCTGCCCAAAGTTATTGATTTGCATATGGCCATGTCTGAACTGGGGTGGTGAAGTGTGCTAAAGAATGATGATGGATTAAACCCAGATCAGTTGACTGGGGGTGAGTGTTTGATTTGCTCAAACGCTCCGTCCATTATACCCTTTGGTATCGCTTAGTTCGCCTAAGTTGGCAGGGTATGCCCAGACGTGGGCCCCTTGCTCACTTTGCCACTGGATTCAATATAGCCTGGCTGATGAGGGCTATGAACCCGAAACCGGTCCCAGGATGCTTGTTTCCGGTCCAGGGAAGACATGGCTTGGCAGTTCCAGCTGGACTGTTCCCATGAGGCACAGGGTCAGACTGATTTGCATATGGCCATGTCTGAACTGGGGTGGTGGAGTGAGCTACAGAATGATGATGGATTAAACCTAGATCAGTTGACTGGGGGTGAGTGTTTGATTTGCTCAAATGCTCCGTCCATTATCCCCTTTGGTATCGCTTTGTTTGCCTAATTTGTCAGGGTATGCCCAGACGTGGGCCCCTTGCTCACTTTGCCACTGGATTCAAGATAGCCCGGCTGATGAGGGCTATGAACCCGAAACCGGTCCCAGGATGCTTGTTTCCGGTCCAGGGAAGATATGGCTTGGCAGTTCGGGCTGGACTGTTCCCATGAGGCACAGGGTCAGACTGATTTGCATATGGCTATGTCTGAACTGGGGAGGTGGAGTGAGCCAAAGAATGATGACGGATTAAACTCAGATCAGTTGACTGGGGGTGAGTGTTTGATTTGCTCAAACTCTCCGTCCATTATCCCCTTTGGTATCGCTTTGTTTGCCTAAGTTGGCAGGGTATGCCCAGACGTGGGTCCCTTGCTCACTTTGCCACTGGATTCAAGATAGCCTGGCTGATGAGGGTTATGAACCCGAAACCGGTCCCAGGATGCTTGTTTCCGGTCCAGGGAAGACATGGCTTGACAGTTTGGGCTGGACTGTTCCCATGAGGCACAGGGTCAGACTGATTTGCATATCGCCATATCTGAACTCGGGTGGTGGAGTGAGCTAAAGAGTGATGAAGAATTAATCCCAGATCAGTTGACTGGGGTTGAGTGTTTGATTTGCTCAAGCCCTCCGTCCATTATCACCTTTGGTATCGCTTTGTTCGCCTAAGTTTGCAGGGTATGCCCAGACGTGGGTTCCTTTCTCACTTTGCCACAGGATTCAAGATAGCCTGGCTGATGAGGGTTATGAAACCGAAACCGGTTCCAGGATGCATGTTTCGGGTCCAGGGAAGACATGGCTTGGCAGTTCGGCTGGACTGTTCCCCTGAGGCACAGGGTCAGACTGATTTGCATATGGCCATGTCTGAACTGGGGTGGTGGAGTGAGCTAAAGAGTGATGAAGAATTAAACCCAGATCAGTTGACTGGGGTTGAGTGTTTGATTTGCTCAAGCCCTCCGTCCATTATCACCTTTGGTATCGCTTTGTTCGCCTAAGTTGGCAGGGTATGCCCAGACGTGGATCCCTTGCTCACTTTGCCACTGGATTCAAGATAGCCTGGCTGATGAAGGTTATGAACCCGAAACCGGTCTGTGAGAAGTTGTCCTGGCATATTCTGGTCACTAGTTAAAGAGGCCATCTTGCACCAGTCCAATTCGACTCTTTTGGTAGATAGGTTTAAGACAACCTTTTAAAGAAAGCTATCCTAGTGGTAGCTGTGGAGAGCAGCCTTCAGGCCAAGTCTCAGAGAAATGTAAAGCAGCTTGTTTTACCCTATAATCTTTTGAATTACCAAATGAAAGGACACCACACAGATATATATATATAATATATATGTATTTATTTCTAGACACGCTCCACTAATCTCTTTATGAGATTACAAGTCAGGAACATATGCACAAATCAATGTTTCACAACAAATTAAGCACTTATATGGCTGGGGCCCTAAGGCAATACCAGACCATATACTAAAAAAGAGGTATAAGAAGAACGACTTGAGAAGGGAGAAGGCTTAAGGTCTTCAGAAGCGCTGGAGCCTCACTAATCCACCCAAGGCCGGTAAGTAAAGGACCCACGGGAGACGCATGCAGTGTGAGAACACAGCCGCGGATCCCAATAGACTTCAATGGAGCAAGTCACGGTTGGAATTTTAAAGTTTTAGGGTACTTCGGGAGAGTCTACAAGCAAGTCACTTACAAGGTAAGTAGTTCGAGGGCCAACACACACAGGAGCACCGGAGTGCACGTGTCGGGTCGCGGTGTCGTTTTCAATGGGAGCCAAAGAAGACTTGCTGCTTGTGAAGACAGGAGAAGTGTCCAGTGGAATCCAAGGCTGGATTCTGAAGAAAGAAGACCTGAAAGCAGAGGAGACAGTGTTCAGAGTCACTTGCCAGTGACCCGGGCCCAGGAAGATGGATGCCCACCGTCGTCGGGTGATTTCAGGTGATCACGGATGTCTTGACTCTTCAGCTACGAGTTCCAGGAGGAGAGTGTCCCACGAAGTCTGCAGCTTACTGAGGTGTCGGCAATCGGATTGGAGACAACAAGCCTTGGCAACAGCAAGTCTCGTGGAAAATGAAGAAAGCCAGCGGTGCAGACCAGCAAGGTCTGAGGGACTCACCCAGCAAAGGTATGTCAGGGCAGGCCTGGAGCAACCAGGAGAACCCTTTGGTTTGATGAAAAAGTCTTCAGGGGACCCACAAGCCAACCGGTAAGGGATTGCGAAGACGCCTCGGGAGGATTTACTTCACAGGAGCCCACGGTCACTCGGGATGAGGTAGGCCACTGATTCTTGGTGGACATCCTGCTGGAGGCTTGGTCCACACATGGTCCAATGCACAAGTTCGTAGAATGTCGTGAACGGGTTGCACTTGACAATAGTGCACAGTACCCGGGTATTGTTGTTCCTCGTCACTCGTGGGGTCTACTTGCCTCAGTTTTGCTGGGAACTCACAATGGCCGTCGAGAAGTCAGGAAATCGACTTCCTGGGCTGCAGGGTCTACGGACTCCAGCAGGAACGGGAAAGTTTGTGACCATTAATTCAAAGTTTTTGGTGCTTGACAAGCAGGGGAGTAACTCCTTGACTCCAAGGGAGATTCTTCAGCCTTCCAAAGGTAGTGGAATGTCGAAGGTCCAGGATTCTTCTTCCAGAGCGTCGTCCAGGGATATCTAGTTTGCAATGGCAAGGGTTCCCTAACTTATACTAAAGGAAAGGGAGGGACTAGCTCTATGACCACTCCTATGGGAGGGTCAGGGGAGTGGGTGGTTACACCCACTTCCCTTTGTCCAGTTTTGTGCCAGAGCAGGGACAGGTAGTCCCTGAACCGGTTTGAGCTGGCATATGCACAGAGGAGCCTACTGCTCCCCCAGTGCAGAACTTCAAAGCACTCTAGGGGTGCACCCACTCAGCCCCAATTCACTAAATCCTGTCTGGAAGGTGGTGACATCTCCCTGTGACAGGATGGGTATTGTTGGGCCTCCTCCACTGTGAGTTTCGGTCAGCAAGAGGAGGGCAGCCCAGTGTCTGTGCTGGTGGCATCCATTTTGTGATGCCAGGGCTCTTTCAGGATTCTACCGTGTTTCCACAGTAGGTACATGTCTTCCCCTCTAGAAGGGTGAGATCATACTCCCACACCAGTTACTGGTGTGGGGGTATGATTCCAAAGCGTTTGAGACCAAACACAACATGTTTTAATGCAGCCATTCCAAAGTTAGCATTTACCGCTAGGTTATCATGCACTTAAGAGTATATGGTTTAACCGCATCCACAAACAGCTACAGAGAATAGACTCTGAGAGCTGCAGAGGGACCCTGCTCAGACAGAGGCACCCCTCACATGGAAACCAAGCACCCTGCCCTCAGGATTGATAGGACCTGCCTTAGGGGTGACTGATAGGTAATATGTGTGTGTAAGGTGAGATATAGGGAACCTATACCTCAGTGTGAGGAGTGCTAACACTCCCTCACCCAGGCTGCAGTAGCAGGCCTGTGGTATCAGATTTAGCCTGCTTCCCAGGGGTGGCATAATACATGCTTCATCCCCTGGTAGGCCTGTGAAATACCTATGCCCTTGGTACCTAAGGTACCATATACTAGGGGCTCATAAGGTACCACAGTATCCAATAACTAGTGCATCTAATATGCACTCCAAGTTGATTAGAGATAATAGAGAGGCTGGGACCCTGATTAGCAGTGTCCCAGACAGACTATAACCAGAAACCAGTGTAAACATCAGAAAAAAAGTGGGGGCAACATAAGTGCAGATCCTACTCTCCTACACAACCCCCCCCCAAATGCAGGGACACTAAACTAACCTTGACCAGTTGAGTCTTCGTGTCCTAAGTGGAAATACCTTGAGAGTCCATCTGCATTGGCATGATGGGTCCTAGTTCTATGTTCCACTGTATAGACCTCTGTAGTCTACACAAAACCTAATTTCTTTCTTACCACCCTGGGTATGAGGTTTAGGCACAAGGCTTACTGGACTAGCCCAAGGGCTATCTGAAGGCTCAATTACACCTAGTTCCAACATTTTCTGGACTTCAGTCCTAATACAGTCCCTAACATGGTCAGGTTGCCTGTAGATTTTACTCTTGACAGGCAGACTGTGTCGTACTTATTTGGGACCGCGTAGGAGACAGGGCCCTACCCCTGTCTATCTCGGTAATAGTGAACCGCGAATGGTTAATGCGGTATGTACGAGTGCTTTGTGTAACATTTTATCTATGAATGCACTGTGTATAGGCTATTTCACATCACTACGTGGGTTCCATTTTGTATCGGTGGCCATCTTATGGTTGCCCTCACATAGGCTATATAGCATGAAGCTAAAACGGGCCTTTTAGAGCACATGTGCCTTTCCTTGACTTTTCTGTGACCTGGGCAGCTTGGCTCCGCTGCCCCAGGTCAAACTGGTCTCACGAGTTCCCCGTCCTCTGGCCACCTGTGATTAGCATCAGGGCTTGACACACCATAAAGTCTTTTCATCCTACACAAGCCTCCAGCTAATCTCTTTCACACCTGGCTGTTCCTGCTTTATGGCTTGTTTCCCAAAACAGCAGATGCTCATGTTTATTGGGGCCTATCGATATCTGATGTGGGATCTGAGCCTTACTGTGTAAATAATTACGGGCTCGTTTAACTGGAATGTGGGATGGTCATCATGACTCTGCCTTTTCGTTTTGTAATGTATATGTGTAATAGCCATATCGTAAACTTAGGAATGTATGCCTGAGGCAGGAAATTCTGTATTTAAGGAGAAGCCCGTTTCTGTGATTTTCAGCAGTCTCCTGAGAACATACACGCTGTTGTACTTCTAGGACGCCTGTAATTGGTCTGCAGCCAATAAACTGATCTTTGACTTCACCCAGAAGACTCTGTGTTTCTGTAGGTCTGAAACAGGAAGAACCCCGAAGTCATAGGGTGTGATCCCCTGCACCGCTGGGCTTAAAATACCCAGTACTTCAGTTGGCGCCCAACTCGGCGCGATTTCAGCGGTACCGGTCCAAGCCAGAGGTTCGTGACGATCTTCGTGTGGAAATTCTGGAGGAAGGCCGCCACTTCATCGACCCCTGCATGTCGACGTGGTCCGAAGGTCTTTTCTGCGAGGTTCTCCGCGTCCCGACGGCTACGAAGGACTGCTGCCCTGATTAATCGCCCTGTTTTGGACCCTTGACGATTTTTGGTAGAGCGAAACAATCGAGAGAGTCTTCTGGTGACGCCATTGATCATCGATATTCAGTTAAGTATAAGTGGAGCGTCTCCCAATTTGTTTGGTATCCTTCGGGATAACTTTGGTTTATTTGGAGTTTGCAAACCCCAAAGCCAGAGGACTCGTGTATTCACGAGACTATCGTAATCGATCATCCTTTGACGTTTGGAACTAGACTAGTGAGCGAAGATGCCTGGTGCTAGTGTATTTGGTAATTGGTTTTGTTTGAGTTGTAGAAGGGATTTCCAGTTGGAGGATTCATGTCCGGTTCCTCCAATTGGAACTCCAACTTATGAGCTTTATGTAAAACATGGCGTGGGCCCCATTGCATATAATGAAATATGGATCCGATACACCAGAAAGGACGGTGTTTTAAAATGGCCCCAAAATGGTAGTTTCGATACAGATATCTTAGATAACTTGGAAGTTAAATTGTTTAAAAAGAAAGCCCGGCCGGCGATGTTTGATTCTTTCCGCCTATGGCGAAAGGAAGCCAAACAGAAGGAAATAAAGCTAGCGAAACGGGATAAGAGGGAGAGAGGTATGTCAGTGATGCAAGCAGCTGTGCAACTTAAAGATAATGAGGAGGAACAAATGAAGGAACAGTTGCACAGACAGCGCAAACTAGGGACTGATAAATGTTACCCTGTTTTGTCACCTTTTGTGCAAGATGAGACAAAAGAGAAAGAAAAAGATTCCCTGATGTCCCATTTGTTAAGTTCGCCACCCCCGTATGCGCAAAATGCCACAGCACCTCCGCAGCTTGTAAATGTGCAGCCTCTAGTAAATATGCCGCAAGCCTTCCCGCAGCTGCCTCTTCAGCTGGCTCCTATCCCTGCAGTGCAGCCCTCTCAAGGGCCGCCAGTTTTGCTACCTGTTACCCCCGCGCTTCCTACGACTTTGCCTAGCACATCAGCTGCTTCCCCTGGCGCTCCTTCTTACACTACCTCGGTACCTGTATCTGAATCTGTTTTTCTTCCCTCTGTCTATCCCCCCGTTTTCGCCTCAACCTCTCCTTCAGCACGACAACGACTGGCTAATGTAGTTACTAGTCTAATGTCGCCTCTCTTTGGGTCATCTAGTGCGACTCTTGGTTTACAGCGTAAGCAATTGCGTAGTCAGCTACCTGGTCCCGAAGAGAAAGAGGTGTTAGATCGTTTGGCGCGTAGGTGGATTGGTTTCCCTTCACTCTATGATGTGGAATCAGTTGTTAACGTTTTTCACCAATGGGATGCCCCGAAACAGAGGTATGTGTTCGAGAAAATGTGTGAAATCCTCTGTGAGGAATTGGATGATCAGGGTAGAAACCCACACCCACAGGAATTGTGTCGAGTGCGATTTGATTTCCAAACAGGTGTAATTGTGGGCCCCAATGTAGATAAAGCGGTTGCGACTTTACTGTCCCTCAGAAATGGCGATTGTCAGCAATCATTGTTCGAACAGGAACTCCCTGGGGGGAAAAAGGTAAAAGCGCGCCAATGTCCGATGTGTGAGGTTCCTCCAGTTTGGAGACCTGGTGATCTAGCTGCTAACCCACCTGTTCAGCCATATTTTTAGTGTGTTTGGGTGCATGTCCCATGGAAGAGATCTGAGGTGTTAGCACTTAAGCAGACATTGCCTGATCCCCGTAAAAACCCTGCAGGATATTATAAGGAGTTATCCCAAACTGCAGAATCATGTGTAATGAATCTGGCTGACATAGATATGTTGTTTGGGAATGTTGTTCCACAGCCTTTATGGGGATCCATTCGTAATGTAGATCATGCTGCAGAACTAGGTGACACATGGGCTAACATCATTGCCGCAGATACTAGACAAGTTGGTGGTGCAAAACCTGAGCCCCTCATAGCAGCGCTCCCTGGTAGAATTATTACATACATGAAGACCATAATGCCCGCGATGCGCGTAAATTGGGACAAACTATCTGCATGTAAGCAGAAGACAGATGAGACAGTGTCTGATTTCTTTACCAGGTTTGAAGAAACGTTTATCGACCACAGTGGTCAAGACATGAGCACTGAAGGTGGCCAACGGCTATTTGTTGATAAATTTGTGCAGAATCTACTCCCCGAGTTGTGTAAGAAATTAAAAGACTCAGAAAGTTCTTGGGCTGTTTCCTCTTCAGCGCAAATACTGGCTACTGCACAGTATTATGAGAATAGAGACAAAGATGAGAAGGATAGAACAGATAAGAAAACGAAAGAACTAAAAACAAAGGTCCTTTTGCAGCAGGCCTATCCGCCACGTGGAGGACAGAGTAATTATAGGCAAACACAAGGTATTTATCAGCAGCCCCAGCAGTTTCAGAATAATTAGCAAATCAATGGTTATTATCAACCACGAATCCCTGTAGGTCCCAACCAATGTTCATATTGCAAAGAGGAAGGTCATTTTAAATATAGTTGCCCTAAATTAATGCAGCGTAACAGTAATGCGTATGGCGCAAGAGGTAGAGGTGGTCAGCAAGCTCCTAGAGGCAGAGGGCGTGGAAATGTTCTCCGGAACGCGCGTCCTCTTCCGCCTCAAAATACCATGAATAGCTTTGATCAGCAAGCCAACGCGACTGGTAATACAGCTCAGTACTACAATAATGATTATTATGCAGAAGAAGACAATGTAGAAGATGATGATTACTAGGACAGCCGTAGACAGAGAGAGGGAGTTGTTTCAGTGCCAGTGGATCAGAGCGGACCCTATGTTAAAGTAACTACAGCAAATGTAACGGAGCCCTTTCTGCTGGATACTGGTGCTGCAAAGAGTTCAATCATACATTCAAAACTCCCTGGCGCGCCTTTGTCTGGCGAAATAAATGTCTCAGTAGGTTTTTCTGGCGCCCCAGTTAAGAACCCGATTTCTAGTCCTATGTCACTTTCTGTAGGACCTTGTGAGCTAAAAGCACCCCTCATTCTAACGACAGGTTGTGGTGAAAATTTGCTAGGCTTAGATTTGTTAAAAAGATTGCATGCAACGCTATATTGTTCTCCCTCAGGAGTACAACTTACATTAGGTAAGAAAGTGATTTCCCCAATGTATTTGTCTAAGAATGCAATGCCACCTGAATTGTCATCCCTTCCGGATGCCCTTTGGGCCACTGGTCCCAATGATGTGGGTCTCCTGGAAATACCGCCATATGTGGTCACTTTAAAAGCTAATGTCAGATTGCCACGTATTCCCCAGTATAAGATCTCCAATGAAGGTCAGAAAGCGTTGTTAGAAATTGTCAACGATTTGATTAAGAAGGGCGTAATTGAAGAGACAAGAGGCAACGTTTGCAATAGTCCTGTTTTACCTGTCTTAAAATGAACGGACCCTTCACAGCCACCTGTTTACAGATTTGTGATTGATCTTAGAGAGGTTAATAAGATTGTTGTGCCACAGTTTCCAGTTGTCCCTGATATAACTGCCTTGTTAACCATGATTCCAGCCTCCGCTGCATGGTTCTCAGTGATCGATCTAAAAAATGCTTTCTTTAGCATCCCAATTGCAGAGGAGAGCAGAGACATTTTTGGCTTTAGTTTAGGAGGTCGAAGCTTCCGCTTTAAACGCGCTCCCCAGGGCTACTGTGAAAGTCCATCAATATACAGTCAGGCTTTAAAAGCGCAGCTTGATGCACTGGTTTTATCCAGTGGCGCTATCCTCATTCAGTACGTTGACGATTTACTAATTGCCGCGGATACTGAAGAGATTTGCAAAGAAGCTACCTTGTCATTGTTGCGTCATTTGTCTGCCTTCCATCACAAAGTGTCTCTCTCAAAGCTGCAATATTGTCGACAAGAAGTGACCTACTTAGGTCATCTCTTGTCGAAGGAGGGAAGGAGACTGACCCCAGAATGAATTCAAGCCATTGCACAGTTGAGTGTGCCAAGAACACAGAGAGAAGTGCGTGCTTTTTTGGGCATTACTTCATACTGTAGGCATTGGATTCCTAATTTTTCCTTGTTGGCAAAACCTTTGTTAGCATTAACATGCAAAGACACACCGAATCCTATCCCATGGTCTGAAGAGTGTCAGAAAAGTTTTTTGGAATTGCGTAATGCATTGTGTTCAGCTCCTGTGTTGGGTACCCCTGACTACAGCAAGCTTTTTACATTGTATGTTCATGAGAAAGATGGTTGCGCATTATCAGTGTTAACACAGCCTTTTGGCGACAGACCTCGTCCATGCGCGTATTTTTCATCAGCCTTGGACCCTGTAGCGAGGGCATTGCCAAGTTGTCTGAGAGCCACAGCCACTGCAGCTATGTCTATTCGACAGTCTGCTGGACTAGTAATGGATAATACATTGATTGTTATGGTTCCGCATGCTGTGGACACATTGTTAAACAGGACCAAGACACAACACTTAACTAGTGCGCGATTATCTGGTTATGAGCTGACACTGCTAGCACATCACATACACATAAAGAGATGTAACACGTTGAATCCAGCTACACTATTACCAATTCCAGCAGACCTAGATGAGATTGAGCAACATGATTGTCTGTTCAGAACAGAAGAAGAAACGATAGGGAGAGTAGATCTCAAAGATACTCCCCTGACTGAGTGTGATGGTACTTTATGGGTGGATGGTTCGTGTTTCAAGCTTCCGAATGGTGATACGACTGCTGCATATGCTATCACGACTTTGTACACGATTGTTGAAACTGCGCGTGTGCCACAAAATTCGGCTCAAGCAGCAGAATTGATTGCTCTTATGAGAGCATGCGTGTTGTCTGAAGGAATGAGAGTGAATATATACACGGACAGCCAGTACGCCTTTGGCGTGGCTCATAGTTTTGGGCGATTGTGGAAGGAACGTGGGTTCCTGACTTCGCATGGAGCTAAGATTCAGAATGGCAAGTTGGTGAATGATCTCCTTGAGTCACTGACCCTACCGTTGCAAGTTGCGATTATGAAATGCAGTGCGCACAAGAAAATCACTGACGATGTTGGTCGTGGTAATGCGTTTGCTGATGAAGTCGCGAAAGAAACAGCAAAAGATGTGAAGACTCGAATGTATGTTGCAGGCCCTGCCAGATGGGTTGGTGATGTTGGAATGTGTGAAAACACAATAGAGAGTGTAAAGTCCCTTCAAGCTGAAGCCACAGAGAAAGAGTTAAGCAAGTGGAGAGAAAGGATGGGTAAGTTGGATGAGAATGGTTGTTGGATTGATTTGTCAGAACATAGGCGATGGTTGTTACCTGATGCATATGTGCTTCCAGTGGTTACTATGGCCCATGGAATGGTACACATCAGTACGAAAGGAATCTGTAAGTTGTTGGCTCCAGTATGGCAGAATGCTGGAATTCCTAAGTGTGCAGAGAATGTGGTCAAGAATTGTATGGTATGCTTGAAGTACAACCCTGGTAGGGGAACCCCAACTCCAGCTGGTCATTTTGCACCTCCATCATATCCATTTGAAGTTTTGCAGCTAGATTTTATCCACATGGAAAGATGCAACAACCTGAAATATGTATTGGTGGTTGTTTGCGCTTTCTCAAAATGGATAGAGGCCTATCCTCTAAAAGATAACACTGCTCTATCCACAGCCAAAGCCCTTGTGAAGGAATTTTTCCCTAGGTTTGGAATGCCAAGAATGGTGTAGAGTGATAATGGAAGTGAGTTTGTGGGTAAAGTGATGAAGAATGTGTGTGAGGGACTAGGTATAAGGCAGAAGTTTCACGCCGCAAATCACCCCCAATCAGCTGGATTAGTAGAGCGCTACAACGGCGCTCTGAAACTCAAACTGGCCAAAATCCAAGCGAGCTCAGGTCTCAAATGGCCTGACGCTCTGCCTTTAGCACTCCTGTCCACTAGAATGACCGTGCATTCACGGGTGGGACTTAGTCCCTACGAGGTCGTTTTTGGCCGCCCGGCCAATGTATGGGGTGTGCCAAGACCGATGAAATTCAGTGAAATCGAGCATCCAGTACTGTTTGATTACTTGCACGAATTGACAGCTAAACTGCGTGTTTTACACCAACAGGTGCATGATACTCTCCCCCCGGCTTCTGAAGCTCCTGGACACCCTATCGAACCAGGCACGTGGATCCTTGTGAAAAACTTTCAGCGGAAAACCAACGATGAGCCCCGCTGGATTGGCCCTCACCTCGTACTGCTGTCGACAAGATCAGCCATTCGAGTGAAGGGGAAAAGGTACTGGATCCACGGCGCCCACGTGAAGAGGATCCCTTTGCCTCTGCCGTATGGCCAGTGGGTCCAGGAGGGTATCGCGGACTCTGAAACAGACACTGTTCCTCGTTTTGTGCCGTTCAGTGATGCACGTATAAAAGGCACAGCTTCAGCGCAGGAAAGTGACGATATTTTGCAAGAAGCTGTGCCACCGTCAGCTTGATTGGACACTACAGAGCCTGAACTTTTGTTTCAAGATCAGACAGTGCCTGGCCGTTTTCGTTACAATCTGAGGCCAAGGTCCACGGACAAATAAATATTCTTTTTCCTTTACCTTTTTATTTTTTGATAACCAGAGTTCTCCCATCTCAAGGACTTTCTTGATTTTTGTTTTTCGAACCACCATCCGGGTTCAGCCGCAGGGTCGCGGTGCCAAGACTTTGGGGTACAGGCCGAAGACGTTAGGTCGACGGTTCTGGTTGGTCTAGGGCATTCCCTGGACTGACAGGCATACTCCTTAGCAGAAGATACTCACCCGCCGCGAGCGGCACGATTAGAGGATGGAGTTTTGTAAGATGGAGAGACTCACTGAGAAAATGAACTTTAAAACAAGAATGTGTAAAATCATGACACGCAAACGTTTTGTATTATTATGCCTGTTTGTATTATGTAGTATGGTAGTGTTTACTGTAGGATTTGTATTCTTCTCCTCTCAAGAGCCCATTGCCCCCACTGTACAGCCTATACCTCCTCCTACTATCTCCTCACACTCTTTTCACCCTCTGCCTGAACATGAACAAGCTAGACGATCAGAGTTTGTGAATAACTCGTTTATTCAGCTCCTGCACCAGCACCAACTAGTCATGAATACAACCAATTGTTGGGTGTGTGGTTTAATGCCACATACCATTAATAAGGGTATTCCCTATCTGGTGCTGCCGTATAGTTACAATGGATCGTCATGGGCATTCCAGACCATGTTTCTCTATGCTCTAGATGCCTACTCCCCGCGACAACCGCGTTCCATCAGACCTAGCACCAATAATAAAACTTTAGTGAAAGGAGTTGCCGATATGAGTAGAGATATCGATGCATACTCATCCATTCCCAAAGAAGAGCTGAGAGCTTATGTAGGGTGGAACGCGACGGGGTATAGTATTAGTCTAGGTGAAAGACAGCGGAAAATCTCATCCCCAATCTGGGTCATACCCCACATAGGTCGATTCTGTTTGCAAGGTAATGGTCAGAATCATAGGGCTCAACTGGGAAGAAGTGACTGTACTGAAACGTACACTTTTCCGTCACAGTTTTCCCCTGCGTTTTTGGCTGCCAAGGGTACATATTTTATCTGCAATGACCGAGCATATACATGGTTGCCCCCTGATTTCTCGGGCACATGTTATATTGCAAATCTGCTACCGCCAACATTTACTGCCGCCTCCGAATATCACAAGACCAGAGTTGTGAGAGGCGTGATTAGTAAGGAGGATACTGCCGGTCAGGAAGCGGGAGATTTCTTTTTAGGTTTCCTGCCGTTTTGGGGACCTATGGTTAATAGTAGGAACCTGAGACAACTGACTCGTGTGGTTGAATCCACTGTTAATGTTACGGCTGGTGCCCTTGGTAATTTGACAGCTGAGCTCCAAGCGGATCGCCTCATGACTTTGCAAAACCGCATGGTTCTAGACGTCATACTTGCAGACCGTGGTGGGGTATGTAAGGTTATCCAATCCAGTTGTTGCATTTTCATACCAGACAACGCTCCAACAGTCTATCAAGCCATCTCCAAACTGCATAAAATATCTGAATTCATACACGTGGATAAAGGAGATTGGTCACTGGTGGGGTGGTTCTGGGAACTGATATCTGCCTGGGGTTGGAAAGTTCTGATGGTCATTGGAATGATCTTAGCCATCCTTTTCCTGTTCTGTCTGTGCGTACAGTGTGCTCCCGCGATATGTGGCCTCTGTGCTACATTATGTGTAAGGAAACCTGTATCGAGGGACGAGCTAAGTAATAGGATGATGCTACAGCAACATCTCCATGACTTCGTGAATATTGACCTAGACTCGGATTGAAATGAGTATAGTTATTGCCTATGTAAGGGCAAAAGGAGGGTCTGTCGTACTTTAGAATTTGGGACCGCGTAGGAGACAGGGCCCTACCCCTGTCTATCTCGGTAATAGTGAACCACGAATGGTTAATGCGGTATGTACGAGTGCTTTGTGTAACGTTTTATCTATGAATGCACTGTGTATACGCTATTTCACATCACTACGTGGATTCCATTTTGTATCGGTGGCCATCTTATGGTTGCCCTCACATAGGCTATATAGCATGAAGCTAAAACGGGCCTTTTAGAGCACATGTGCCTTTCCTTGACTTTTCTGTGACCTGGGCAGCTTGGCTCCGCTGCCCCAGGTCAAACTGGTCTCACGAGTTCCCCGTCCTCTGGCCACCTGTGATTAGCATCAGGGCTTGACACACCATAAAGTCTTTTCATCCTACACAAGCCTCCAGCTAATCTCTTTCACACCTGGCTGTTCCTGCTTTATGGCTTGTTTCCCAAAACAGGAGATGCTCATGTTTATTGGGGCCTATCGATATCTGATGTGGGATCTGAGCCTTACTGTGTAAATAATTACGGGCTCGTTTAACTGGAATGTGGGATGGTCATCATGACTCTGCCTTTTCGTTTTGTAATGTATATGTGTAATAGCCATATCGTAAACTTAGGAATGTATGCCTGAGGCAGGAAATTCTGTATTTAAGGAGAAGCCCGTTTCTGTGATTTTCAGCAGTCTCCTGAGAACATACACGCTGTTGTACTTCTAGGACGCCTGTAATTGGTCTGCAGCCAATAAACTGATCTTTGACTTCACCCAGAAGACTCTGTGTTTCTGTAGGTCTGAAACAGGAAGAACCCCGAAGTCATAGGGTGTGATCCCCTGCACCGCTGGGCTTAAAATACCCAGTACTTCAACTGTCTCCAGTGTCCACCTCATGGGTGCACCAGGAGGTCGGAATAGGGGTCAGGCTAAACATATGTCTAAACTGTTGCAAAACTTGTCTGCATTCAGTTTGCTGATGATCAGTGAGGCTGCTTGCCAAAGCAACACCATCTACTGTCCCATCATCACGGTTCTGTGAGAGCAGGTCAGGGAGAGGGTTACTCTCCTGCTCCTGTTCCTCATCAGTTGCCATGAGCAAGCCCATGTCAGCCCTGTCAACATATGGTTTCAATCTGTTGACATGGAGCACCCTAAGGGGGCTCCTGGGAGTTCCAAGATTCACCAAGTAGGTGACTTCTCCCTTTTGCTCAATAATTGTATGGGGGCCACTCCACTTGTCTTGGAGAGATGCTGGGGCAACAGGCTCCAACACCCACAATTTCTGTCCTGGCTGGTATACAGTCAGCACAGCCTTTTGGTCATGCCAAGTTTTTTGTAGTTCTTGGCTGGCCTCCAGGTTTTATTTGCCTTTTTCATGTATTCGGCCATCCTGGAGCGGAGACCAAGTACATAATCCATCACATCCTGTTTGGGAGGTTTGAGTGGTAACTCCCAGCCCTCCTTCACCAAACATAATGGACCTCTTACAGGATGCCCAAACAGAAGTTCAAATGGGCTCTAGCCAATCCCCTTTTGAGGAACCTCTTTGTATGCAAACAGAAGGCAGGGAAGTGAAAGGTCCCATTTTTGCCTAAGCTTTTCTGGGAGGCCTTTAATCATTCCCTTTAGGGTTTTGTTGAACCTTTCAACTAAACCATTGCATTGTGGGTGATAGGGAGTAGTGCATTTGTAGTTTACACCACACTCCTTCCACATTGCTTTTAGATACCCTGACATGAAGTTGGTATCTCTGTCAGATATAACCTCCTTTGGGAAACCCACTCTGGAGAAGACTCCAATGAGGGTTCTTGCCACCACTGGGGCTGTGGTGGTCCTCATGGGAATTGATTCTGGGTACCTGGTGGCATGATCCACTACCACCAGGATACACCTGTGCCCAGATGCTGTTGGAGGGTCAAGGGGACCAACAATGCCAATCCCTACCCTTTCAAAGGGCACCCCCACCACAGGTAGTGGTATCAGGGGGGCCTTTGTTGTGACACCTGACTTGCCACTGGCTTGGCAAGTGACACAGGAGCGACAAAACTCCTTGGTGTCCTCTGACATATGTGGCCAATGAAAATGTGGAACACGCCTATCCCAGGTCTTGTTTTGGCCCAAGTGTCCTGCTAAAGGGATATCATGTATCAATAGGAACCCCCTAAACGTCTGAGGTATTACCACCCTCCTGGTGGCTCCAGGGGTAGGATCTCTATCCTCAGAATATAGGAGTCCCTCATCCCAACAAACATTATGGGACCCACTAGCAATCCCAGCAGCCTCAGCAGCAGCCTGCTGTCTGAGGGGCTCAAGAGAGGGGCGGCACTGTTGCTCTTCGCTCAGATCTTCCCTAGAAGGCCCCCCTGCCCCCAAGAACTCAACCTGATCAGGTTCAAGTCCCTCTGGGGCAGTTCCTTCTTCAGGATCTGCTTCACCTCCCTCAAGAGGTGAACCTGTGATCTGAGACAGAGGGGAAGGCACTGCCTTAACCCTACTGCTCCTCTTCTTGGTTAGCATCTGGTCCATACTTTCAGGATCCAGAGCTGGTTCAGCGTTACCTCTGCAGGTATGCCCAACATCTCAGCATGAGTCCATAACTCTACTTCAGACCAGGCTGAAGTCTCTAGATCATTGCCCAATAGACATTCAACAGGAATGTCTGCACTGACTGCTACCTTCTTGAGGCCAGTTACCCCTCCCCAGGAGAAATTCATAACTGCCAGACTATGGTTGGTCCTAACATTGCTTGCATTTTAACCTGGTACATTTCACCCATGATGATCTGCCCTTGGTCGACAAGATCCTTGCCACCATGGTGACACTAGCACCTGTGTCCCTGAATGCCAAAGCATGTTTGCCATTCATTACAGGCTGCTGTTTGGATTTGCCCAGATTACTGGGGCTCACTAGCAAAGACATATCAATGTCTTCATCACAAATCAGCAATGCCTGAGTGGGTACTCTGACTAGGCCAGAGTCCACTTCAGAACCCAGGGTCAACCCTAATACACTCTTTTTCTGATTACTACCTCCACCAGTAGCTGTACTAGGGGGAACAGTTGCCTTAGGGGCAGGAGTGATGGTGGGTTGGTCTTTGGACTTGTTACAGTCAGACATCCAGTGCCCTTTCTGTTTACAGAATTTGCACCACAGCTTCTTTTGGCATTTTCCCTTGTTGGACTATGAATCCCCACCAGATGCAGATTTTTGGGGCCCTTGTGAAGATTTCTGGTCTTTTGACTTATCCCCACCTTTCTCAGAGCCTTTAGGAGCTTCTTAGTGTCACCCCCTTGGTTCTGTGTTTTCTGCCTCACCCTGGTTCTGACCAACTTGTCTGCCTTCTTTCCCAATTCTTGGGGAGAGGTCAGATGAGAGTCCACCAAGTATTGATGCAATAACTGCTTTTGGCAATTAATAAGGATCTGTTCTCTCATCATAAGGTTATACAATCCCTTAAAATCAGTAACTCTACTACCAACCGGCCAACCCTCCTGAGCCTTGGTTGCACAATCAACAAAGTCAGTCCAGTCCTGAGTCTGTGCTTTCTGGTTGTCTCTGAAATTCAACTTGTACTGTTCAGTGGTTAAGCCAAACCCATCTATTAATGCACTCTTCAGGACTTCATAATCATCAGCATCCTCTTCTCTAACAGTGAGGAGCTTGTCTCTACCTTTATCAGAAAAGGAGAGCCACAAGAGTGCTGTCCACTGTTTCTGGGGGACCTGTTGTACTCTACAGGCCCTCTCCATAGCAGTTATCCATTTGTGGATATCATCCCCACTCTGGTAGGGAGGAACAACCTTGGAAGGGTTTCTATGTTCTGGAATGTAATCTCTGACTCTAGGGACACTGTTGCTGCCACCAGGGTGTTCTAACCCCTCTTTTCTAGAAGCTCTCTAGAGCGCAAAGGCTTCTCTATCTAATGCCAACTGCTTGGCCGTGAGGGCAACTCCTGCTTCCTCATACTGTAGCAGTGTGTACATTCTGTCAGAGGAGATTTCACTTCTAGGAAGGTATAAGTCCCTCTGCGGAACAGATTCTCTGCCAGAGTGATATGAGTGGTCAGATTCCCTAGAAAGGGACCTAGGCCTCTCCTCCACTCTGTCAGTTCTCTTAGGGAGAACTCCTCTGTCCTTTTCAGATCCCTGTGGATCTGGCCCTTCAACCACAGACTCCAGGTCATCTTGATTTTCATCATCTGACTCAGAGACTATAGCTTGCCCATTCCCTGATTCAGTCCCCTTAGCTCCTGGAGCTATCTTTAGATCATCTGCTGTCAGCAGATCTATCAGGTGTAGTGTGGAGGGACTCTGTCCTATCCTCAGGTGCCTTGCAGCACACATGGCTTTCAAGTCAAAGAAAGTCATGTCCTTATACTGAGGCTGGGTGGACCCACTGGTTCCAACCGTTAAGGACATTCTAGTGTTGTGCAGTGTTGTACTACCTACACTAGTTTGTGGCCTACTGATCCTAGCTTGAGCTGTAGCAAGAGTGTGCTATCCCTTCACACCCAGCTCTAAGTTCAGTAGAACTTGTTGATACTAAGCTTGACTTTATATGTACCTTGAGTACCTTTAGTGGTTTTCAGTTAGTAATTCAAATAGAGATTTTCTGGTAAAACAATGGCAAGTTGTAATCCCACACGCTGCCCACCAATGTGAGAAGTTGGCTTGGCATATGCTGGTCACTAGTTAAAGTGGCCACCTTGCACCAGTCCAATCCGACTCTTATGGTAGATAGGTTTAAGACAACCTTTTAAAGAAAGCTATCCTAGTGGTAGCTGTGGAGAGCAGCCTTCAGGCTAAGTCTCAGAGTAATGTAACACAGCTTGTTTTACCTTCTAATCTCTAGAATTACCAAATGAAAGGACACCACACAGATATAGATATATAAAATATATATGTATTTATTTCTAGACACACTCAACTAATCTCTTTATGAGATTAGAAGTCAGGAACATATGCACAGATCAATGTTTCACAACAAATTAAGCACTTATATGGCTGGGGCCCTAGGGGCATACCAGACCATATACTAAAAAAGAGGTATAAGAAGAACGACTTGAGAAGGGAGAAGGCCTAAGGTTTTCAGAAGCGCTGGGGCCTCACTAATCCACCCAAGGCAGGTAAGTAAAGGACCCACGGGAGACGCATGCAGTGTGAGAACACAGCAGCGGATCCCAATAGACTTCAATGGAGCAATTTTAAAGTTTTAAGGTACCTCAGGAGAGTCTACAAGCAAGTCACTTACAGGGTAAGTAGTTCGAGGGCCAACACACACAGGAGCACCGGAGTGCACGAGTTATCTCACCCAGGGAAGCCGGGTGCATAGGTGTCTTTTGGTGTCGGGTCGCGGCGTCGTTTTCAATGGGAGCCAAAGAAGACTTGCTGCTTGTGAAGACAGGAGAAGTGTGTGGTGGAATCCAAGGCTGGATTCTGAAGAAAGAAGACCTGAAAGCAGAGGAGACAGTGTTCAAAGTCACTTGCCAGTGACCCGGGCCAAGGAAGATGGATGCCCACAGTCGTTGGGTGTTTTCAGGGGATCACGGGTGTCTTGACTCTTCACGAGGTCCAGGAGGTGTCGATGATGACCAGAAGCTGGACTCGGAGTGCCGCAGGAACTGTGCAGCTTACTGAGGTGTCAGCAATCGGATTGAAGCCAACAAGCCTTGGCAACAGCAAGCCTCGTGGAAAGTGAAGAAAGTCAGCAGTGCAGACCAGCAAGGTCTGAGGGACTCACCCAGCAAGGGCAAGCCAGGGCAGGCCTGGAGCAACCAGGGGAGCCCTTTTGTTTCATAAAAAAGTCTTCAGGGGACCCACAAGCCAACCAGCAAGGGATTGCGAAGACGCCTCAGGAGGATTTACTTCACAGGAGGCCACGGTCACTCAGGAAATGGTAAGCCACTGATTCTTGGTGGAAATCCTGCTGGAGGCTTGGACCATACATGACCCAATGCACAAGTTCGTAGAATGTCAAGAAGGGGTTGCACTTGACAATAGTGCACAGTACCAGGGTATTGCTGTTCCTCATCATTCGTGGGGTCCACTCGCTTCAGTTTTGCTGGAAACTCACAATGGCCATAGAGAAGTCAGGAAATCCACTTCTGGGGCTGCAGGGACTTCGGACTCCGGCAGGAGTGGAAAAGTTTGCGACTGTTGATTAAAAGTTTTTGGTGCCTGCCAAGCAGGAGAGTCACTCCTTGACTCCAAGTGAGATTCTTCAGTCTTCCAAAGGCAGTGGAATGTCAAAGGTCCAGGATTCTTCTTCCATAGCGTCATCCAGGGATATCTAGTTTGCAATGGCAAGGGTTCCCTAACTTCTACTAAAGGAAAGGGAGGGACTAGCTCTATGACCACTCCTATAGGAGGGTCAGGAGAGTATGTGGTTACACCCAGTTCCCTTTGTCCAGTTTCACACCAGAGCAGGGGCAGGTAGCCCCTGAACCGGTTTGAGCTGGCCTGGCATATGCACAGAGGAGCCTACTGCTCCCCCAGTGCAGGACTTCAAAGTACTCTAGGAGTGCACCCACCCAGCCCCAATACACTAAATCCTGTCTGGAAGGTGGTGACACCTCCCTGTGACAGGATGCCTATTGTTGGGCCTCCTCTACTGTGAGTTTTGGTCAGCAGCAGGAGGGCAGCCCAGTGTCTATGCTGGTGGCATCCATTTTGTGATGCCAGGGCTCTTTCAGAATTCTACCGTGTTTCCACAGTAGGTACATGTCTTCCCCTCTAGAAGGGTGGGATCATACTCCCACACCAGTTACTGGTGTGGGGGTATGATTCCAAAGCGTATGACACCAACCACGACATGTTTGATGCAGCCATCCCAAAGTTAGCATTTACCGCTAGGTTATAATGCACTTGGTATATGGTTTAACCGCATCCACAAACAGCTACAGAGAATAGACTCTGAGAGCTGCAGAGAGGCCCTGCTCAGGCAGAGGCATCCCCTCACATGGAAACCAAGCACCCAGCCCTCAGGATTGATAGGGCCTGCCTTAGGGGTGACTGATAGGTTTATATGTGTGTGTAAGGTGAGATATAGGGAACCTATACCTCAATGAGGAGTGCTAACACTCCCTCATCCAGGCTGCAGTAGCAGGCCTGTGGTGTTAGATTTGTTCTGCTTCCCAGGGGTGGCATAATACATGCTTCAGCCCCTGGTAGGCCTGTGAAGTATCTATGCCCTTGGTACCTAAGGTACCATATACTAGGGGCTCATATGGTACCACAGTATCCAATCACTAGTGCATCTAATATGCACTCCAAGTTGTTTAGAGAGAACAGCGAGGCTGATTAGCAGGGTCCCAGCCAGACTATAGCCAGAAACCAGTGTAAACATCAGAAAAAAAAGTGGGGGCAACATAAGTGCAGATCCTACTCTCCTACACGGTCCCAGGATGCTTGTTTCCCGTTCAGGGAAGACATGGCTTGGCAGTTCGGGCTGGACTGTTCCCATGAGGCACAGGGTCAGACTGATTTGCATATGTCATGGCCATGTCTGAACTGGGGTGGTGGAGTGAGCTAAAGAATGATAATGGATTAAACACAGATCAGTTGACTGGGGGTGAGTGTTTGATTTGCTCAAACACTCCGTCCATTATACCCTTTGGTATCGCCTTGTTCGCCTAAATTGGCAGGGAATGCCCAGGCATGGGTCCCTTGCTCACTTTGCCTGGATTCAAGATAGCCTGGCTGATGAGGGTTATGAACCCGAAACGGGTCCCAGGATGCTTGTTTCCAGTCCAGGGAAGACATGGCTTGGCAGTTCGGGCTGGACTGTTCACATGAGGCACAGGCTCAGACTGATTTGCATATGGCCATGTCTGAACTGGTGTGGTGGAGTGAGCTAAAGAATAATGATGGATTAAACTCAGATCAGTTGACTGGGGATGAGTGTTTGATTTGCTCAAACGCTCAGTCCATTATCCCTTTTGGTATCGCTTTGTTCACCTAAGATGGCAGGGTATGCCCAGATGTGGATCCCTTGCTCACTTTGCCACTGGATTCAAGATAGCCTAGCTGATGAGGGTTATGAACCCGAAACCGGTCCCAGGATGCTTGTTTCCGGTCGAGGGAAGACATGGCTTGGCAGTTCGGGCTGGACTGTTCCAATGAGGCACAGGGTCAGACTGATTTGCATATGGCCATGTCTGAACTGGGGTGGTGGAGTGAGCTAAAGAATGATGATGGATTAAACCCAGATCAGTTGACTGGGGGTGAGTGTTTGATTTGCTCAAACGCTCCGTCCATTATCCCCTTTGGTATCGCTTTGTTTGCCTAAGTTGGCAGGGTATTCCCAGACGTGGGTCCCTTGCTCACTTTGCCACTGGATTCAAGATAGCCTGGCTGATGAGGGTTATGAATCTGAAACCGGTCCCAGGATGCTTGTTTCCGGTCCAGGGAAGACATGGCTTGGCAGTTCGGGCTGGACTGTTTCCATGAGGCACAGGGTCAGACTGATTTGCATATGGCCATGTCTGAACTGGGGTGGTGGAGTGAGTTAAAGAATGATGATGGATTGAACCCAGATCAGTTGACTGGGGGTGAGTGTTTGATTTGCTTAAACGCTTCGTCCATTACCCCCTTTGGTATCGGCACAGTTAGGGGCAGCAGATGTGAAATATTACACAAAAGATTCTATCGTAAAGGGTTTATGACTCGTGGTACACTGAGGTAAGGGCAGCAGATCTGAAATCATACACAAAAGATTCTATCATGAAGGGTCCATGAGTTGTGGTGCACTGAGGTAGGGGCATCAGAAGCATTCCGCGTGTGCACAGCTAGCGATGATGTGTGGTCCGGGAGGGCCGCACTGGTAGCAATGTTTTTTGCCTACTGGACTGCGTCATCTGCAATCACAACTCGATCTTAATTGTGAGCCCTGCAGTCTGCAATGTTGATGGAAGGCAGTAGTCAGCCCAGACATCGAGGAATGCTTTTGGTCACTTCCTCCTGACAAAATCCTAGTACATAGAGTACAATTCTGTCTGCAATTAATAAATCATGTCTCAATGTAAATTGTGAGCTCTGCTGACCGCAGTGTAGGTAACAAAAGATGAAATATGAATGGAATACATTGTCGAAATGTGTAGGTTTCGGGGACGTTATAGTTTGTTGCCTACTGGACTCTGAAATTAATGAATCAAGACTGAATTTGAATTGTGAGCTCTGCTTACCACAGTGTAGGCCGAAGGCAGCGGTCAGCAAAGGCCCACAGCCATGTGGCATTGACTTTAGCTGCACAGATTGGGAGCATTTGGTTTTCTTAACCGATTATAGTCTCTTACACAATTTGCATCAGTACTAATCTTGAATTGTGAGCCCTGCTGACTGCAATGTAGGCCGGAGGCAGTGGTTAGGAAGGGTCCACAGTCACGTGGTATTGACTTGAGCTGTATAGAGTTAGTGGTAGGTGTGGCGCTCAGCGTGTGCGCAGCCAGCGATGATGCGTGGTGTGGGCGAGCCGCACTGGCAGCAATGTCTCTTGCCTACTGGACTGCATCATCTGCAATCATGACTCCATCTGAATTGTGAACCCTGCTGTCCGCAGTGTAGATCGAAGGCAGTAGTTAGCACAGACATCGAGGAATGCTTTTTGTGACTTCTCCTTGAGAAAATCCAACGACATAGAGTACAGTTCACTCTGCAATAAATAAATCAAAACTGAATTTGTACTGTGAGCTCTGCTGTCCGCAGTGTAGACTGCCATTCAGTGTTCCTTTCGACTTGCAAGATGAATTTGGTCATTGTACTAAAGCTATAATTGATATCAAAAAAGTTCTTGAAGCAAGGATACTAAAAGTATATTATGTAGGTTTCGAAGACATTGTAGTTAGTTGCCAACTGGACTCTACTTAATGAATCAAGACTCAAACTTAATTGTGAGCCCTGCTGACCGCAGTGTAGGCCGGAGGCAGCGGTCAGCAAGGGCCCACAGTCACATGGCATTGAGTTGAGCTGCACAGTTAGTGGCACCTGAAGCAACCAGCATGTGCGGAGCCTGCGATGATACGTGGTCCGGGTGGGCCTCACTGGTAGCAATGTCTTTTGTCTAATGAATTCTGCATTAATAAGGCTACGTGGTGATGACTTGTGGTGCACTGAGTTAGTGGCACCTGAAGCACTCAGCGTGTGCACACCCTGTGATGATGGGTGGTCTGGGCGGGCCGCACTGGTAGCAATGTCTTTTGCCTACTGATTCTGCCTTAATAAGGTTACGTGGCGATGACTTGTGGTGCAGTGAGTTAGTGGCACCTGAAGCACTCAGCGTGTGTGCACCCTGCGATGATGCGTGGTCCGGGTGGGCTGCACTGGTAGCAATGTATTTTGTCTGATGAATTCTGCCTTAATAATGCTACATGGTGTTGACTTGTGGTGCACTGAGTTTGTGGTACCTCTGGCGCTCAGCGTATGCGCAGCCTGCGATGATGCGTGGTCCAGGCGGGCTGCATTGGGAGCAATGTGTCTTGCCTACTGGACTGTGTCATCTGCAATCACCACTCCATCTGAATTGTGAGCCCTGCTGTCCGCAGTGTAGATCGAAGGCAGTAGTCTGTACAGACATAAGTCAGGGGGGCTGTGCCGCTGTGTTCGCAGGGGGCCTATGTCGAGGAGGCTGTCGGACATGGCGGCAGCCACATGGCAGGGTGAGGGTCGCTGCTCTGGCAGACGTGTTGGCCTTCACACAAGTGAACCACGCCCAGAGCCCTGGCCTATTTATTCACACTTCTATGCTGGAGTGGCGTACGTTGAACCAGCCCACTGCACTTCCGCTTACAGGGGACGACGATACAGGTGCATGACCAAGATCTTCCCCACTGCCTGAGGTAACATGGTTGCATCCACTGTCCACAACACTACAAGCACCAGCAGTATATGTACACATGGAGAGGTTTGTTCTCTGCATAGTGAGGTCTATCCAGCACATCACCGCTACTGTTGGTATTGTGTGCATTATTATTGGTAGGTGACTTGCGTCCTTCACACATGTTTAAATTGCTACATCTCCCAACATTCAGCTATTGTGTAGCTGAGGGGCCATGCCGTTTTTGGAAAGTCCGCTGTCCTGTTGTGCGCTGCCTCAGTGGTAGTGGGGGGTGGTCCGGGGGGAGGTCCTGTGGGTGGTGGCAGTGAGTTTTGTGGCCTTCTTGGGGGTCGGAGGTGCATGATCAGTAGCTCTATGACATGTGTTGGTCTTCAGATGTGTTTCTGGGCTGGGCCCCTTTTCACTAAGGGTGGGCGTAGTTCGCGAAGTAGCACTTCGCGAAGCTACGCAAAGTGAAGTTCGCACTACGCGAGCTACGCGTAGCACTTCGCGAACTGCGAAGTAACATGTTCGCACTGTGCAAGATGTTGTTTTCAATGATTGCACAGTGCGGACAAGCAACCGGCACTGTGCAATCATTGAAAATGGCATCTTGCACAGTGCGAGCTGTAGTTTTCTGCTGCTCGAGTAGATTTTTACTCGAGCTGCAGCTTTCTCAACGCGAACTGGTAGTTTCTCATCGCGAGCGGTCGCGAGCATACGCGACCCCTCGCAATGAGAAACCTGACCTTCTCGCGTTGGGAATCTTGCCGGGAGGTTTATTTTCCATGCTCGCGATCGCGAACAAGGAAAAAGTCTCGCCGGGATGTCATTTTGCTTGCTCGCGGTCGCCAACTTGACGTTGAGGACCGCGAGCAAGCAAAAAATGACCGCAGCACTACGCAACACTACGCTACGCGTGTTCGCACTGTGCTACGTGCAGTTCGCGTAGCGCGAAGTAGCGCGAACTTCGCAAACTACGCGAGCGTAGCGTAGTGCTTCGCCCAGGCCTACTTTTCACACTACAGGTAGTCGGCCTACTTTACACTAGTAAAAGGCAGATGTTACATTCCTACTGCTAATGCAGCTTATCGCCTGTTTTTGGATCGCACCGCAGATTTGGCTGCTCGTTGAAAATATCGGGAAGTTGTGTTTTCGTGTTATTTTTGCACAGGAACGCCTACTGTGCATATTATTAGCATTAGTTGTTGCTCTCATTTGTGGCGATTTTGTTTTTGTGGAAGCTATTGCTGGAAAACTGGCGATATCGGCTGTTTTCACCAGGTTGAGAATGGAATGATAATTTAAAATATACTGAAAAAACTATAGGTTTAATGAACATTATAATTAGAAATTAGCATTTAAAAAACCTTTGAAATTCACTGAAAAAACCATAGGTTTCAGGGATGTTGTAAAACCATTGATATTATAGCCAGACATTCTGTGTTAACAGATAGCAAAGCTCCAAACGTATTAGTTGCTAATCTATTTACTACTGGTGACAGCTTCTTAATCTTTTTATCCTTTAAAACTACTCCTGCAGGAGGTCTGATTGGTCCAAAAGTTTTTCCTTCTAACTGTGCCCCATCATAAACACTTTGTGCATGATGTCATTGTTAAGACTTCAATACTATTTACATGGTACAATTTAGGAAACAATAAATAATTGTTTAGTTACCTGCAATTATCCATATTCCGGATTTTAGAACCCCCCACCCTGCCCCTCCCCCGCCCCGCCTTACCGCCCCACGGAACTCCCTCCACGGGCCGCAGATGCTGCACTTACAATGTCTAAGAATAGGGGCCTTCACTGGCCACAGTGCTCTTGGTACCTGTGGTAGCATTTACAAGGGACTGCCCTGTGGCCAAAGAGTGTCAATTGGGTTTTATCTTCAATGCAGCTTAGGGAAAGAACATAGGCTCTGGGTATCTATTTGGCAGCAGTTTAGCAAAAAGTGGGAACACCCATGCAAAAAGAGGACACTTTCCTACAAACAGCCCTTCCTTTCATAGCAAAATAATGTGAACATCTTTTTGTAATGAGGCATTCCTAGTGTCGGGGTACAATTGAGGCTTTCTCGCAGCTCTAGGAAAGCTTTGAAGCAATAGTTGTCCCATGAAAGTGGCTCAGGCACATCTTTGTGCGTCATCTTCTGTTAAGGCTTAGCAACTAGGGGATAGTTTGGTATCCACTGTCTACAGTAGCAAATCATTCCCAGGAACATTCTGACTTCTCTCTGAGTTCTTGGCGGATCACAGTCAAAATCATTTCCACTCTCTCTTGTGATACCTTTCTAATTCCTTTCTCAACTGTGCGTCCCAAATACTGGAGTTTTTTTTTTAGAATATTGTAGCTTGTTTGGAAACACTTTATGTCCATTTTCAGCCAAATTACTCAATAGCACACAAATGTATCCTGTCTGCAAGTGTACCTTGTATTAGATGCTGCAAGTAGGTCATAAATGTAATGCACAAGAACGGAGTTGCAAGGCATTTGCAGAGTTTCAAGATTCTTTTTCAAGATCTGATTAAAGATTGATAGACTCTCTGTATACCCTTGTAGAACTGAGCAACACACCAAAAACAGGAATAAGAACAAGTACTGGCTGTCCTTATTCAATGAAAAAAGTATTGTTGCTAGGGTCGGTACCACGGGACAACATGGAAAAAATATGTTATTATTCTTTTGGAGATCCTGTACAATTCAATATTTCCCATTTGGTTTCTGTAACATCACAATAGGTGAAATGCAAGGGCTGCTGACAAATTCTTTTAATATTCCCCTGTTTTACCATGTTCACAATCACTGGTGTTATTCATGCAACTGTCTCTGGTGTCAAATTATAAAGGGGCATTCTTGGGAAAATTGCATTTGGTTTTACTCTCATTCAGGCAGGTTCTACACCAGTGTGATATCCTTTCCTGTAAAATCCAATACTTTTAGGTTTACTGTATTTATCAAATCAGCAGGAAAATCTCCAACTGTTCTCACTGGGTACAGTCCTACTGTTGTTCCTTGTAGGGACATTTTAAATTCAACATCTTTATTATGTGTTTGGAATTCAACTCCATCCGGTGTGCAGTACATAGTGCAATTTAACATTCATAATAGATCACTTCCTAAAAGGTTTGGAGGACTAGAATCACATATTACAAACTGATGGTTTTCAAATGAACCTATTTAAAAGGCCCTTTTTCTGAAATTGGATTTGATATTTATTTGTTTATTTGTAACTCCTTAAACTTGGATATTTTTTTCCAGAGAGGGGTAGGTCTGGGACTTCCGATATTCTATCAGAGGATCAGGTAGCTCTGGTGTCAATAAGAAATTACACTTGGTGGTCATTAATATCTTCTTCAAATGGTCAACTTAGGTCAACCTCTAAGATTTGTGACAATATTTATTGGGACAGTTGCAACTAGCCTTGCCAGTGTTTGTGCGGTCACAACTTTGTACTAATACAGGAACAGTCATTATCAAAATGGCAATACATGGAGTTGTTGCAGCATGAACTTCTTTAACAGGAGCAGGTGCAATTTGAAGTGCTTGAAATGGTCTCTCAATTTAATTATACTCGTCTCAACAGGGGCGATAGCCACTGTAGCACTCATAGCGGTATCACTATCAGTATTTGCTGTAGGGGCCACGTAAGGTAGTGTAATAAGTTATCCAGAATATGGTACCCTGAATCACTATCATTGTCTGTTTTCTTTGCAGCTTCTTTTTCATTTCTCTGTTTCTGATTTTTTTTACCTTTCCTGTTGTTGTAACTGGGTAGATTCTAACTCTCTTGACTATAAATTTTCTCCACTTTTCATGTCCTTCACACCATTGTGCATTAACATATTTTGCACAGCTTTCTTCGCCCTACACTGATATTTCTCCTTCTCATTAAAATGAGCTGCTCTTTTCCACCATTTAATGCTTCATATGACACATAACATTTCAATTTAATGTATCAAATTGTGGAAACTTCAATAGACCCTCATTTTCAGTAATGTTGTACCATTGACAAAGCAATAAATATGAATGTAACCCTACATTTGTTGTCAAATAATAAGCTGGCGTACATTCCAGTGGTGCCTCTTCACCTTCTCTAACTGGAACTCTTAGATCACCCCCATCAAATCTCCAATGGTTCTAAAACATTTCAGTTTTGCAATAATTTAAAAGTAATTGTGCAACAAGCAATTCAAATTAAATGTTTTGATTCTGTTTTGAATTCTGTATACGTGAATTTCTTTTCTCCATTCTTGTGCGCAGGTTTCATACTTGAAATACTTGAAGACTCATCAACCAATCTCAACATGGCACTTTCACAACAACTGATCTAATTGCAGTGCAACAGTACACCAACCAACCGAACTCAGCGAGACAGAGTATGACCTTTTTCAGCTCAATTCTTACCGCCACCAGTTGCCACAAGCTGCCACAAGTTGCAGGATCATTTCTCCACCGTTTCCTTGCTAGTTTCTTTACGTGGGGGAGAGGGACCACAATCCCCACGCTGCAACGCGGCGCGCTTGCTGCCAACATCACTACACCCGTCAGGAGGCGCCTAAATAGCGACCAGGGCTTCTGCAGTGTGGGCCAAGGGCAGGCCTGTCTGCGTCCATACACAGCAGGATGAGGCTGGGCTGGGCCACCCCTTCAGATTTACTGAAGGACTTTCACTAAAGACATCGGTAAGGGGTTTCAATGTTTTTGCCTTTGTAACTACTAGTGATTTCACCTTTGTGGGAAAATGGGGAAGAGAAAACTAACGCCCTCCGTGGGGAGGCCGCAAACAAATAATGCACCAATTACAAAGTACTTAAAACTGCTGTGGGGATATTTGATAGCAAGATTATCCATGTTGAGGAACAACTTGCAGCTACTAAAACTGCACTAGATGCCGTATTGAAGGAATCTGCATCAGAGGGCAGCATGACTCCATAGCTCTCGTGAGTAATGGGAAAGATAAGGACTCAGAGGCAGAGTTATTTAGTAACAACGTAATTAATAAGGACACAGTTCCGAATCTAGCCAACCCCTGCATCCTGTCAACTTCACTGGCGAGCTCAGCACTATCAAATAATACAGACTTAGATTCACCACTAGCAAAAAAAGCGAAAAAACTACCCCAAACGAAGAATGGCCCCAAGGAGAATCAAGTAGTGAAGGCTAAATCAAAGCCAAAGTCAAAAAAAGGGGGGAAAAATGCTGGAGCGCCAAAGGGGGAGAGCAACTCAACAGACAATGTACAAAGGCCACAAAATCTTGAAATACTATTTAAAAAGTTACATGGTAAACTACAAAGCTTCGAGCGACGACGAATGTCAGAAATAAAATTAGTTTAAAAAGATGTGACTTTTTAACAGATTTGGTTTCTGAAATAATATCTTTGAAAAACTTGAATAAGTCCATTACCATTAATAATCCATCCATAAGGACAAAGGAAGACTCTGATGCCCTTACAGCCGTTGGTGAATTTAAGCGAAGAATGACTTCCTCCATGCCAACCTTAAGGGATTGTACAAATCTACAAACTCCCCAAGATCAAAGGCATTTAAGGATGATAAAGCCCTTTCTCTTAGACCAGCAGAAACCAACAAGGTGGACAAATCGACTAGGACCAAACAACCTGGCAATAATATAGAGAAGCCATTACATCTTCCCCCGCAGGTGACTCCATATGTTATTGTATTGAAAAATGTGCCTAAATTAGTAGAAAAAAAGGGCGAATCAGGGGCGTGGCCAAGATGGGGACTCAATAGGATGTGCCGCGCTGTCTTTCGCGCCGGCCGCCCGATAAAGCACCGGCTTTTGCCGCAACCAGCAGTCGGACACCCAAGCATCGGTGCCCAGTTATTGCAGCTGCCACAGCGGACACAGCGGTGGGGAGAAACTGCAGAGTTTTCCACCCGCAGTGCTCATCTCAGCCGTGACCCCAGGCACGGCCCGGTGAAGGTGCGGCCTAGCGCAGAGGCGACCCCGCACTGGAGTGGTGGCAGCTGAGTGGCCGCACTCGGAGTGGCCTAGATTCCCTGCGGAGCTCCTGAGAGCACGGCGGAAGAGGCGGACTGAGCTGCCGCTCAGTGACATCCGGGGAGTGGCGGACGACCCCTGCATGCCTAAAGCAGTGGGGGATGCTGACTGGCTCCCGCTGCAGCAGATCCAATAGTGGAGCAGTGGTTCGCACGTCATCTTGAGGAGAGGCCCAGTGACGATCCAGCGATTCCAGTCCGAGGTGCCATCGGTGCTTGAACAACCCCCTATTCCATCGACCAGCAGGCAAGTGTCCGATTCTAAGGGGAAAGTCGCAGTGCGCTTTCGGCACTGGGAGCCAGTGAGGCGGGGTATCTGGGGATGTCGGGAGGCCCGGGACCCCACTGCGGCATGCTGGGCACCCTGAAGCAGATGAGCCGCGGCCTGGGGGACACAGCGGGCCCGCTTGTGCTGACATTCGAAGAGCCTCGGTGCCCTATCAAGGCCTGGGACACAGCAGTGGTGAGGAGGCATAGCGGAGGGTTCCTGGCCTCTGGGGACTGAGCCTGCAGCCTCCGCTGATCATGTGGCTTACCGATTTGGCCGGGGCCAACCAGACTTTTGATGCGGGGATCCTGGCGGCCTCCAAGGCGCCCATATTCGCGCTCCCCATGGGAGGCCTGCACCACTGAGCCTGTCTAAGCTTCCCAAGTGACATAGCCCAGGGAGATCGGGACTCAGGAGCCTCAGAGGTGCCACAGCGCAACCCCCGGTGGGGGTGGGGAGCGGACCCTCTGAGCCTTGACAACACTGCTCCACCGAGGCACCCCGTCGGCCCATGGTCAGAGTGAAACTGGCTCGCCGCTCAGCCCCACTTTGAAGGGGCCGGGGAACAGCACTAGGATTCGCCACAACTATACCTCCTCCCGTGTATTGCCCCACTAGGTCCACCGGTGCCCGCTCCAGTCCCCGTCGTGGCACAGCATGTCCTCCTCTCATGGGCGGAGAGAGAAAACCCTCAAGGATTTATTTGCAAAGGCCCAAGGCGGTCAAAAAATGGGAGATACTCCAGCGGGCACCGATCCGGCTACCCCGGTGGGCGATGAAGGCAGAGAACCGGTAACGAAAGCCTTCCTAGAATTCCTGTTCGTAGCCCTGCAAGAGGACTTGCAAACACTTAAGTGAGACCTCACGGTTGAAATCAAAGAGGTCTGCAGAGACGTGAACAGCATAGGTCAGAGGGTCGCTGAGCTAGAGGACAAAAGTGATGGGAGAGACATGGAGCTGTCGCTTCTTCAACAAGAGGTCATTCGAATCCATGGCCAGCAAGTGGACCTACAATCCCACCTCAAGGACTTGGAGAATCGCTCTCGCTACCAAAATATCAGGATTTGGGGGGTGAAGACCGATGAAGAAGCGGGTGATATCTTTAAATACACTAGGGATCTCTTTAACCATATTCTGGGTAACTCCAAGGACTCTGAGCTAAAACTAGATAGGTCACCCAGAGTGGGACTTCCACGCCCTATCACAGGCCCGCCATCTGACATCTTGGTCTGTGTTCAGGACTTCCGAACCAAAGAAGAAATCCTACAGAAGGCCCACCAGATGCACCCTCTGATATTCCGCGGACAGAATCCTGTCCTGTATCAAGACCTAGCGGCGCTCACAATACACAAGCGGAAAACCTTTAGACCCATCACCTCACACATCTGCCAACACGGCATCTCTTACAGCTGGGGCCATCCGTTCCATCTGGTCTTCCGCATGGACGGCAAACTCTTCCAACTTCGCTCTCTCTAGGAGACCTGCTGCTTGCTGGGCATCGACCCTCCAGCGGAGGAGAGCGGCAATAAAGGCCATGCAACCGGCACAGAAGATACAAGACCACGTTGGAGGCAGCAGGGATGACGACGCTGGACCACGCGACCAAACCTCACTGAAATTTTCAAAGGACAGAAAGCAGCTCTTGAGACTCTGCCCACGGAACTAGCAAAGGCACAGCCTGATTGACATCTCCGTGTCCTCTCAATCTCTTTGAGGGTTCCTCCTATCCAGGGGCCGGCTGGCGGGGGGGTGGGGGGACGTCCTTGCCACAATACATCTCCCATGGACCCTTCTACCCGATCGTCCGAGGATGATGGACTACATTCCCTCTTACATTATTTCCCTTTTCTATTTCTGCCCATTGCAGAAGGAATTCAAATGACTTTGTTTGGGGTTATTTTTCAGGGGTTTTGGGGTTCCTTGTCCACCCTTTTTAACGAGTACTCTAGCACACACAGGAAGCATCTCCCAGTGTCACCATCCACTCACTACCTCCACAGCACCGGATTCGGGAATCTGTTCTTTTTTTTTTTTTTTTTTTTTTTTTTTTAAAAACCTTTATTTGTGCAGAGTAAAAGAACAAATACGGGCCTACAACCATCAGGCCGGCCACAATACGGTTGAGCACAGAGGCAAACAATACATTCCCTGTGCGGCAAGGTCAAGATTAGCAACGATTCAGGATTCATACACTGGAGGGATCCTTGACACCGGGGGAAGGAGAAGTGAAGGTTAATTTTAAGGTTTTCAAAAAAAAAAATTTTTTATCGAGAATAAAGTCAGTAAAGGATAGAAACAAGGAGATTCGAGTCCGCAAGTCGGCTTCATACACTGGAGAGCAGCAGCATCATTAAAACAGCCATAGAAAATCTCATACAGTAAGGCGATGCAATTAGATAACAGGATCATCACAGTAGTAAATACGCACCCCCTAAAAGCCGCCCCCACTCAATCCACCCCACACCCGGACCCCGAATCGAAACAAGTATAGCGCAGAGACATGAAAGAAAGAGGCCCATAGAACTAAGAAGAAACAGTAAATTACCCCCCCACCCTACACCAATGCGGAGGCTATGGCCTACCCCCCCCCCAGCATAGTGCCTGTCGCCCAATGAACCCGAAATATAGACGAGAGAGAAAGTAGGAATAGAGTAAAGAAACTAAGAGAAGAAAGAAGAAAGGAGGCGGGGAGGAGCCCACGTATCCTCAGGAGCGCCCGACACCACCGGCCAACCAAGCCTCCACACACTGAAACCCCACTACACCCGAAGGCGGTCGTGGGAAGATAGCATGTAACACCACGGAAATGAAGGCAGACAGATCGCGACGAGTGCGCACAACATAAATAGACAATTCCAGTCCCAGTCCAGCCCGGCCGTGAAGCCATGATGATAGAAAGTAATCTAGCCCTGGCCCGATCGCGGGCGTACGATTAGACCCGCCCCCTCTTGAATGCCCCCCATCCCGAACAGACAAAGACAATATGGCCACTTGGGAGAAGATGGAGAAGTAGAGTCACAAAATGGCCGCCGATCATCTATGGAGGTCCCCTTGCACACCATATAAAATCCAGACCTGGCTTGTAAAGTACACGAGTTCCACATAAAAGGAGTCATAGGCCACCGTGAACGGTTCCTCGAGGTCGCCAGGTGTAGTTCAGCTGGAAACTCCTGCGGGCACGGTGAGGCAGGCAACAACAAAGCAGGCAGCAATGACCGGGGAAACAAAGTATCTGCCATTGAGCAGGAGAGCGATTGATCCCGAGCGCCGGGAAAGCCAAATGCAGATACCAGTGTAGCACCGTTATACCCAGTCGTTGCTTCCCCGCAGGAGGGCCACAGCACTGGCAGACTCACGTCTTGTTGATCACAAACGGGGCGCTCACGGCCCGCAGCAGACAGTGTAGAGTCGAACCGCTCACTCAGCGTTTGCAAGCCGACACACAATTGCAGACGAAAGTCCCGCAGGGCAGCCAGAACGGAGCCGTATGTCAGCGGAGGCTGCGTCCCCCCAACGGCAGCAATCCGGGACGGCACTGGGGAGCTGGAGTCTGGTAGAGGGAGGGCGAAGCGGGCAGCGGGCGAGACCGGAGCATCACCCCCCAGCAGCGAGCAGGCAATCAGCGCCATGTTTTACCGTTGAACGGTACCGTGGCCAGGGGTGGGGATCGTGACAAGGAGGCAATTCCCAACAGGTCTGCGCCGCAACAGGTGAAAGCCAGCAGTCTCTTCCCCTCCCTCGGGCGCTCTTTGCAGCCGACTAGACCATAGAAGAAGGGGGTCTGCAGCCTTCCACGGCGTGGTCCACAGAGCGGGGTAGGAGACCCGCCACACCGGGGCTTACCCTCTGGCTCCAGCCCGTCAGATGCAGGGTACAGGAGGTGTCCGGGCGTCTCTCTCCCGGCTCTTCTGGCGACCGTACGTGGCGTGAGGCGGGATCGGGACCTCGGGCTCAGATTTGCACCAGCGGGTCCGGTGACTGCGACGCTTCCAGGGGGCCGGCCGAGGCCACAGTAGAGCAAGGGTCCAGGGCGGGGAACAAAGGCACCAAAAACTCCGGCATCCGGGCGGGCTAAGACTTCGGGAAAGCGGCGGCGCAGTCAGCGCGTCGTCGCACGCGTTGCACCTCGAAAATCGGCAAGGATAGGAATCAGGATGATAGTCCGAGGCCAAGGGCCGACGGAGCCGGGCGCTCAAGCGACTGCTCCGGTCGCCATCTTGGCTCCTCCCCGGGAATCTGTTCTTGCCTGCACCTTTCCAAATGACTCCCACCACACTTAAAATACTCACCCTGAATGTGAGGGGTCTCAACAATCTCATGAAGTGTAAATCAGTTCTGTCATACGTAGAAAACGCCAATGCAGACATATGCTTATTACAGGAAACACATTTATTATCAAAAGATTGCCACCGCCTCAAATCCCACAGGTTCCCGACCCAACTGTTTTCCTTAGGCCCCACCAAATTGGCTGGTGTGGCCATACTGGTTGCACAGAGGTTTAAAGGGGAGGTCCTCCACAAGGAAGCTGAAATTAAGGGCAGGCTTCTAACCTATCATTTCACAATAAGAGGTTAAAAGTTCACCGCAGGCTCAGTGTACGCCCCTAATGAGGGACAAGAAAAGTTTCCCCACACAGTGCTCATCGAAGCGATGGCCACGACAGAACGCAGGATTCTTTTGGGGGGCGACTTGAATCTCGTCTTTGATAATGACGCAAACAGATCTTGTCAACGCACCACTCAGATGGGCGCATTGTCGGTGACGAGCTTAGCTCGTCTGCATGAACTAGGCCTCAACAACGTGTGGCGATGCTTCCACCCCCATAGTCATGAATACTCTTATTACTCTAATGCATGTAAAACATACGCTAGGCTTGACTACCTGCTGGCGTCCACACCTCTATACGCGTTAACAACTGAGGTGGAGATAGGGGTAGCCTCCTCTCCGATCATGCACCAGTCACCATAACCCTCGCTCTCCCTCCTATGCAGCCGCCTCCTCGTCTGTGGCGCCTCCGCGACACTCTCTCACACCGCGCAGCAGTAATTGAACAGATACAGTGCTCCATGAAAGACTACCTCTACCATAACACTGACACCTCCATCTCCACACAGTGGGCAGCGCTCAAAGCGGTTATACGCGGGGAGTTGGTGGCCATATCGGTGGCGGAGAATGCGGAGCGTACGTGCAAAAGGGATGACCTTACCCAAAAAAACAAAGGAGCTGGAACACATACATCAACGGACTGGGACGCAATGGGTTTGGCGCCAACTGAGAGCTAGGGACAACAACTATTTGCGGCATTAGATCAGGACAGGGTGGAGTACGCAGCCCTCCGGCTGCAACACACGTACTACACTGATGGGTCGCCTTCTCGCCCATAGTTTGCGAGAGACCCGACAGAAGCAGGGGGTCTGGGAGATTCACCGGGGTGATGGTCAGCGAGTGTCTGAGGACTCTAAGATCGCTGAGACGTTCCAAGATTTTTATGCCCGTCTATATGCCAGCACACCACTGTCTGCCGCAGACAGGGCTGCCTTTCTCGACTCTGCTGACTTCCCAGCCTTGACTAAAGCTCAAGTCGATCACCTAGACAGGGACATTAGAATAGAAGAGGTCATCGCAGCCATCTCACGTCTTAAACCTGCCAAGGCCCCTGGGCCGGATGGCTTCTCTGCCATATTTTACAAGACATCCTGTACTCTGGTGGCCCCTGTCCTCACCAAGCTTTATAACTCATTCGCCGAACCTGGAGCCATACCAGGGGAGATGCTCGAAGCTGCCTAGTGGTTATCCCGAATCCGGGAAAAGACAAGACCATGTGCGGAGCTTATCGCCCCATATCTCTCCTCAACATTGATCTCAAGCTATACACCGGAATATTGGCGTCTCGCCTAGCGCCTCACATGACTGGTCTGATTGACCCAGATCAGGCAGGCTTTATCCCCCAGCGCCAAACCAGCGACAATACGAAACGGGCCCTTCATCTTATCGAGAAAGCCTCACGGACCCAAGGGGAGTTTATGATGCTCACCATCAACGCCGAGAAGGCCTTCGATAGGGTCTACTGTCCATATACGGAACAGGTTCTCGAGCGAGTGGGGATGGGAGAGAAGTTTTGCACTTGTGTCTTCAATTGCTATAGGTACCCGACAGCCACGGTCCGAGTAAATGGTTACAAGTCTTCCCGATTCCCTATAGAAAGGGGCATGAGGCAGGGATGCCCCTTGTCTCCCCTTCTTTTTGCGTTTTATATGGAGCCCCTGGGGTTTAAAGTGAATATGGATAAGTCAGTGGCACTCGACCTCTCCTGAATGCCCACCACCCACGCACATCTTCAGGGCCTTCACCCCAATCTGTGGGCAGCAGACATGATTCCCTACCTAGGGACCCAACTAGTTCCCTCCTTACCCAGCTTAGTGGCTACTAATTAGGCACATCTGCGGCAGACAATTCGCAAGGAGCTGTGCCAATGGAAGCACTACGCACTTTCCTGGCTCTGTAAGATAGCGGCGGTCAAGATGACCATCTTACCCCAGATCTTATATTTGTTTCAAACTTTGCCTCTCCGACATCCGAAGGGGTGTATACAACAGACTCAATCAGACCTCACACAATTCATATGGAATGGCCGCAAACCAAGGATGAAGCAGGCATTAGCGATGCTTCCACCGGAGGGGGAGGCCTTGGTATCCCCGATCTCCAGCTCTATTTCCAAGCAGCCCAACTGCGCCATTTGGTTGAGTGGTGTCGGTGGGAGTCAGAGAAACACTGGCTGTTCCAGGACCAGGCAGTGGCTGCCAGACCACTCCAAGGTATCCCCTTTCTTCAAAAGAAATATAGACCACTTAACTTATACGCATCTCATATCACCCGGGTCACCCTTGAAACGTGGGATCATACCAGCAACAAACACAATCTCACCACCTTCCCCTCGCCACTCACCCCATTATTTGATAATCCTGACTTCCAGCCAGGCATGGACGAGGTGGCCTTCACACAGTGGAGGGCCTCGTGGTGCCGCGCCCTGGGCCAGCTCTTCGACGTGGACGGTATTATACCATTCCAACAGCTCAAACTAGATTATGGGATACCCAAAACTGAAAGGCTCTGGTATTTCCAGATCAGGCATTGGGCGCTGCATACCAAGGTTAAACCATCTGCCTGTCGACTTCTCTCCGTTTATGAGAAGTGGCTGTTCACTCGCACATCAGACAAAAAACTCATTTCGGACTTGTATAAAATGTGACTGGTCAAAAATACACATATATATAATGCAGGCCGCGAGAGATGGGAGTGGGAACTAGGTAGAACATTCAGTCACAAGGAATGGGAAGGGGTGTATCATAGAGCTCACCACTCAGTATATCACATGGGGCTTACCGAAACCCTCACCAAACTAGTCACCTATTGGTACTATACTCCTGAGCGCCTTCACTCAATGGATTCCACGCATGGGGTGACATGCTGGCAAGGATGCAGGAGCACCTAGTACACCTGTTGTGGGAATGCTCACACCTCCAGACATACTGGAAGCAGGTTCTGGATGAAGTGGACAAACATTTAGACACAGAAATACCACTCTTCCCCGCATATATCCTTTTGGGATTTCCGTATCCTCTGACCTACCCGCTCAAATCCCGCAGAGGTCGATTGATGGCAATAGTGCTAGGCTCCACAGTGCAAAACATATTAACACATTGGGGCACCACCCAAATGCCTACCCTCAATGGTTGGCTGCATCGTCTATGGCATGTTCTGGGGACGGAGAAATTGACCTTGACATTGGCAGGGAAGGGATCCATGTTTAATGAGCTCTAGCAAACATTTATGTCCCTTCTTTCCTCCGAATTTAGGGAAATCATCTGTCCCAGGTACCTCCCCCTGTTACGGTTATCGTACAACACAACTGGTAGGGAAGTAATGCCCTCGGGCACATAACGAGATTCGGGCACTGCTTATGATAGTTTATTTGGTGGACAAGGAACGGGGTGGGGTGGCGAGGAGGGGTTATAATAGGTTTCCTTTCATGATTTGTTATGTTATGTTTTGTTTTTATTCTGATATGTTCTCTTTGCTCACCTTGCTAGGTCACATGTCAAATAAGTATCCAAGGCCTTGCTACGGCTCTTGCAATATGGAACATACTGAATGTTGATAAATTTCAATAAAAAGATTTAAACCTAAAAAGGGCGAATCATGTGAGTAATTAAAAAACCGAATGGTACATTGGATTTCTTTAAAAACCACCTTTGACACTAATGTACCACAACAAAATATAATAATGTTAAGGAGAGTGGGCTGGGTGGGTAGCTCCAGGAAGCAATGCCTGGGAGATTATGTAGTAGTGAATTTTCGTAGTAGGGGGTTGGTAGGGCACCTGATGGAGGTTTTTCTAAATAATACCACAGTGACAAATTTTAACAAGAATGATCACATAACTGCTGTTCCACTAGGATTTTTTTTATAGGCCAAGCCATAGTAATGTAAATTCATCTAGCATGTATAAATCAATCCCAATTGCCCCCTCTTATAATAGGTATGAATCACTGAGAAGATGTAGTGAGATTGATTGACACAGGAAGGATGTGGGTAAATCACCCCATAGAATCGTGGAGTGTATTTCTATTGCTAACAAGTTAGATGGGATCCCTGTGTACAACCCCCTAGGGAGGTCCAAGGTGAAGCTGTATTGAGTACACAAATCCACGAATCTTTACATGTCCTGGAATGTGTCAGGGGTTAAAAATAAGAATAATAACGAAGAATGGATAAAAACGATAGAAGGGTGTGCATTATTTTACTTCAGGAAACCTGGAATACCGAGTCCTTTTTTATTAATGGTTTTCAGAAAATCTGTACCAATGCTAGTCCCTCTAGAATGGGGAGAGCAAAAGGAGGTTTAGTGACTTTAAGTGCTGTTACCTCGCCTTTAATATTAAGGAAAGTTAATATCAAGTCACAGTATTATCAGCTATTATACCTACGTTCGGAGGGGAAACAGACTATAGTTCTAATTAGTAATTATAATATTATGTTTGATAGCACACGATCCAGGGTTATTAAGGCATTAGAAGAAGACTTGGACTTTTTTATAAAGGAACTGAGATGGAGTACATACTTATATAGGTGGCCGATTTTAATTGCAAATTATGCGAAATAGAAGCAGGAGAACAATGTGGATACTGTGATTGTTTTGGTGACCGAATTCCTCACTTCCCCCATGATTCTTATGGGGAAGAAATAAATAATACAGCAACCCAACTATGTCAATGGAGGAAGATCCACTGACTATCCAGGGGTAAGAGAGGTAAGGGAATGGATACCTCCTCCCGACTATAAATCCACCATCCTACATGTATCCATCCAGAACTAGGCACTAGAGGTCAAAAAATCCTTATGCGGCGAACACCGCTGATTGTGGAAAGGAAACAAACCCTTTTGTTATTTAACCCTCATACACCCTATTGGTGTCATGCTTCATCATCGGGTTCACCCTGACTCCTAAAGGTCAGGGTGGGCTTAACCGTATTTCAGGGAGCTCTTAAGAAATGTAGGGCAGGGAGACTTAATGATAAAAATCCTACTGCGTTCCACAGGTATCCCTTTTATTATCGGAGACGTAGAGGATATTAAAAACAATAGAAAACTGGTCTTTTTTTGAATAATGGTCCTATGACCCTAATAATCTGCCAACATGTTTCAGCCCAAAAATTGTGGCCCCAAGGGTCCTGGGTTTTTCATCAGGGCTCAAAAGGTTCCCTCCCTGGCGTTGACAGTGATTCACTCTATATATATATATTTGAAGGGACAGATAGCTGTAACCTTTGTGCATCATAAAAGGGGAGAATACTTATCTCCCTTCTTCAGGAATGAGAAAAAGTCCGCCCTTATTGGGCAAAAGCCGGGATATACGGAGACCAAATAGGTGGCCCACGGGGTAGGACCTTTGAAGTACGTGTGACTACAAGACTGCCTGTGCCGTTAGACATGAGACACCAATTGTTCCCCCAAATAGGGCGGAACTTTTCTCGTTCCTGAAGAAGGGAGATAAATATCCTCCCCTTTTATGATGCGTCAAGGTTACAGCTATCTGTCCATTCAAACATATATATAGAGTGATTCACTGTCAACGCCAGGGAAGGAACCTTGTGAGTCCTGATGAAAGCCCAGGACCCTTAAAGGCCACAATTTTTGGGCTGAAACATGTTGGCAGTATATAAGGATCATAGGACCATTACTCTAAAAAAAAAAACGTTTTCTACTTTTTTTTTAATTTTCCACAACATCCCCAAGAATAAAGGGATACCTGGGGAATGGAGTAGGATTTTTATCTTTAAGTCCCACTGGCCTACATCTCTTAAGGGCTCCCTGAATGACGGTCGAGCCCACCGTGACCTTTAGGAGTCAGGGTGAACCTGATCATTAAGCATGACACCAATAGGGTGTGTGAGGGTTAAGTTACAAAAGGATTTGGTTCATTTTCGTAATCTGCGGTGTTCGCCACGTAAGGTTTTTTGACCTCTAGAGAGTAGTTCTGGATGGATACATGTATGATGGTGAAAGCAATAAATAACACTATCCATAAGTACAATCTAGCAGTCATGGTATCAGAAAACTTGGATGGAGAGATAGCTATACTTACCTATGTTGTGGTGAGGTCATCTTCGAATATTGACCAATTTATTGTATCAGCGAAGTGTAAGGGTCTGGTGGATTTTTTTTTAGTTCATGCAAATTTGCTCAGTTACCATCATCCACTAACCCTGTCTCTGATGCTTAGCCTGACCGAACAAGTTAGGGGGAAGACAGCAGATACAGATATAAAGCCTCAAGGTAACAGTGGAAATAACATTAAATGGTCAGCCGTAAACCCAACAACCTTTATGGATAATCTGAAAAGGAAAAAACAAGATGATAATAACACTTGTATGGATAGTTCCTCTATAGATCCGGTAATTATAAAGGCTGTTTGCAATATTATAACGGAACTAGCGGGAGACCTAACATCTAAAAAGAAGAAACCTGTCCATGGCCATAACTCTAGATGGTTCAACCAGGAATCCTCAAGACTAAGGTGCCGATCCGTTAAAAATATTCCCCGTACGAATCGTATCCGGATTTTTTTACGTACGGATCGTACAAGTCCCATACAAACTGGCAAGTACGATTCGTATGTTAAAAAATCCATACGAATCGCATTGGGAAAATTCCCCGACATGTCCTCGGGTCGGAAAAAGTGTCCGATACGTCCCCGGACAGTTTTACGTACGAATCGGGAAACTGAAGTCCGAGCGCGCAAGTACGATCCGTCCCGTCCGTCTGAATGCACAACCATATGGAAAAAACACCGTATGGAGCGAACGCCCATAGCAACCATGGAGACGTCCAAACATGTGCCCGCATACGTGCCGAACACCCCCCCAGCCCACCCCCCCAAGTATGCGCCGTACCCCCAGCACCCCTCCCATGTCTGCGCCGTACCCCAGCACCCCTCCATGTCTGTGCCGTACCCCAGCACCCCCATGTCGGCGCTGTACCCCCACCCCCGTATGTACGGTGTGTACCCCCACCCCCCGTATGTACGGTGCGTACCCCCACACCCCCGTATGTACGGTGCGCACCACCAGCGCGTAGCGCTGGGGGTACGCACCGTACATACTGGGGGTGGGGGTACGCACCGTACATACAAGGGGTACGCACCGTACATACGGGGGGTGGGGGTACGCTCCATACATACGAGGGGTACGCACCGTACATATGGGGGTGGGGGTACGCTCCATACATACGAAGGGTATGCCCCGTACATACAGGGGGTGGGGGTACGCCCCATACATACGGGGTGGGGGTACGCACCGTACATATGAGGGGTACGCACCGTACATACGGGGGTGGGGGTACGCCCCGTACATACGAGGGGTATGCACCGTACATACGGGGGGTGAGGGTACGCACCGTACATACAAGGGGTACGCACCGTACATACGGGGGGTGTGGGTACGCTCCGTACATACGAGGGGTACGCACCATACATACGGGGGGTGGGGGTACGCACCATACATACAAGGGGTACGCACCGTACATACAGGGGTGGGGGTATGCTCCGTACATACGAGGGGTACGCACAATACATACGGGGGTGGGGGTATGCTCCGTACATACGAGAGGTACGCACCGTACATACGGGGGTGGGGGTACGCACCGTACATACGGGGGGTGGGGGTACGCACCGTACATACAGGGGGTGGGGGTACGCACCGTACATACGAGGGGTACGCACCATTCCTACGGGGGTGGGGGTACGCTCCGTACATACGAGGGGTACGCACCGTACATACGGGGGTGGGGGTACGGCGCGGACATGGGGAGGGTGCTGGGGTACGGTGCGGACATGGGGGGGTGCTGGGGCACGGCACGGACCTGTAGGGATGGGGGTACGGTGCGTATCGGGCCCCCTTTTCGCCGTGCATCGTGGCGTACTTAGCTTTTCCGGCACTTTTTGGGTCCCGTAAAAATATTGCCATGCGAAGTGCCGTGGGTACTAATCGTACTTGCCGGTCCGTAAAATGCTGCCTGACTCCATGCGAATGTCGCATACGCGGTGTCCCGGATCGGAATTGTGGGTATATTTTAGCCGGTCGGTGTTTTTTACGATTCGTACGGAAATGGTGTTTCTGTATGAATCGTACTTGCGGGTTTGTAAGGTGGTTTTCCCGTGTACAAGTCGGACGGAGAAAACGCTCCATCCGACGATTCGTACCCGGTTTTTCCAGGATCGGAATCGGCCCCTAAATAGGGAATTAAATACAGCCCTTAAAGAAAAGCCAAGGGATAGTGTTAGAATTAGCACCCTGAGGAAAGATTATTAAAAAAAATTCAATCAAAGGAAAAATGAAATTCGTGTGGATGCTTGGGAAAGTTTAGTGCAGGGCACAGAGAGAAGAGATGCAGCCTTATTCTGGAAGACATTCGAACATCCCTTTTTTAAAGAGAACAGTACAGTGAAAATTGAAAATGCTGTACCCCTGGAAGATTGGATTACGCACTTTGAGCGTATTTTTAACCCAGAAGCTGTTAAAGTCACCAAATCCAATAATAGTAATTATATATTAGTTAACCCCATAAAATCTCTACCAATTGCGTTAGATGAAATTAAATCCGCCCTACATAAAAGTACCAATGGGAAAGCCGCTGGTCCGGATGGGGTACCCATTGATGTTTTTAAAAGTAATACTGATTTCTGGATTCGCTTTTTATTAAATGTTTTTAATGCTGCTTTAGGAGGGATGTTGCCTGCATCCTGGGTAGAAAGCATTGTTGTACCCATTTTCAAAAAAGGGTACAGAGGGAAGGCTAATTGCTACCGACCCATATCTCTTCTTGATTCAACCTCCAAATTGATGGGTAGAATCATTCTGCAGAGATTAGAACACTAGGCCAATGAGAATAACATTCTCTCAGAAGCCCAGTATGGCTTTTGAAGGGGTATTGGACCGGTGGAACAATGCCTAAATCTGGAACTATTAATAGGGAAATATACCTCGCTAAGGAAGGGGTTTTACATCTTTGTTTCTTAGATCTCACCAGCGTATTTGATCTCGTTAACCATGCCAAATTATGGCAAACCTTGAAAGAGCTAGGAGCACCAACTGATATTATTATATACCTATCCCATATTTACACTCTTTTAACCTCCAGAGTACGGTTTGGTACAATGGGTGAATGTACCCCGGACTTCAAGGTTACACGGGGAATACGACAAGGATGCGTATTTGCCCCTCTCCTTTTTTCTTTATATATTAACAACTTGGACCCTTTATACAAAAGCAAATTGTAGATGCCTTAAAAGTTGGAACACGCCCCACCCCAGTACTTCTCTATGCAGACGACGCTGTCTTATTATCAAGGACAGCGAACGGACTACAATGCCTAATAGAAACATTTTCACTGTAAATGTCAGAAAAAGATCTTCAGCTAAATCTTACTAAAACATTTATATTGACATGCGAGAGCAATAGGAGCAGTTATAAGTAAAGTCCCAACTTTTTTATACCTGGGTTTACTTTTTAATAGAAAAGGTATCTGGAACACACACATTGAATCCTGTAAATTGAAATGTTTAAGAATTACTAAGGGGATTTTTAGATTTTTAGCTAAAATGGATAATAAACCCATATGGGAAATTCTTGCTTTGTATAGAAGTAAGTGTGTTAAGGGCATTTGTTATGGGTCAGCCATATGGGTGAGAGCAAACATCACCTCCTTACAAACTGAAGAAAACACATTTTTAAAAAGAGTGCTGGCAGTCCCAAATTCCACACCCAATTACATAGTACACAAAGAATTGTCTGTAACATATATCAGCGATTTTAGACAAACAGCTGGACTTAGTTTTTGGCGAGGAATATGGGTGAAAGAAGAGACCAAATTTACTAAGGATCAAAATATAGATTGCTTAGCCCTTGAACACAGTAGAAAAATTCCCTGGCTTGTGCATATCCATAACCTCTTAACAAGTTGTAAGATAGACTCCAATAGAATGAATCCTGAGCTTATTCAGGACTACAGTAAAAACGATCTGAAGTTAAGAAATACCACTGCTAGGGAGTGTGATAGAGCGGTTGATGTAAGACGATAACAAAGTGTTATTACCTATTGTGAAGTTCCTTTTGTGACGGGTACACAAACTTATTTAACTTTGGTAAGAAACACCCAACATAGATTTTACCTAACCAGGCTGAGACTTGGTACATTACAATACATAACAGCATTCCCTAGCATGGAAAAGTGGTCTCATAATCTTCCAAACTGTCCGTGTGATGGAAAGACCCCCAGTCCATGTTGCATATTATACTCTTTTGTAGTTGTAATAGGGATATTCGGGAATCTGTTTTAAAACCACTTTTATTTAAACATAGTATGCAATTTCATTATAAACATGCTTTTAACTTTTTATGTAGCCTGGATGATATAAAAATTATTAATTCTGTTATTCTTTTTATACAAAGGGCAATCAGGAAAATAAAAGATTTGTTCCATTTGGATGCATTAATATATGAAAAATCTGATGACTGGATTGAGGTGTGTCATTTATATGCTATTCCAATGCAAATTAGTACTCTGGTTTTAAGTATTATTTTTATGATATAGTTCACTATGCACTTTATTCCTATGTAAACACACTGCACTTTATGTGATATTTATGCTCTTTCCCTGATATATGACAACATTCTGCACATATTGTATTCCTATGATATAGGCTATTTTTTGCACCTAGATGCATAATAAAACCGTATACCCGTTAATGATGTATAGAGTGAGACGAAAAATTGGTGTTTTTTTATTTTGCATGGATTTGAAAACTGTCTTTTAATATGAATATTGTTATATTTTAAAGAAAAAATGTAGAATTGTACTTCCTGGTTAGTATGCTTTTATGACTGTGCATTTGTAAACCGAATAAAGTTGATTTGACTTGACTTGACATTTTTCCAAAGATGTTTTTTGTAAGGCCTTTCCTGCCCCACAAAAAGCCTTGAATAGTCAGGCAGGTGTTCAGCAGGAGGTGGTGACACCTTGGCTAACAGAGCAGAGAGTGGAAAAATGGTCTATACTACAAGATATAGTCAAGCCCCACTGACAGCTTTCAGTAGTGTCTGGATTACAGAAGCAGAATTTCTGTGTACCAGAGAAACAGTGATACCCTACTTCTACGTTTAACCAAAAATTCAGAAGCCACCGAGACCAACTCCAGAGAGACCGATTATCTTGGGCATTGGCTCTGCACTTGAGCCTCTTTCACAGTTTGTGGATTTTTTCTTACGACCATTGGTTCGCATGATGCCCACATACCTGCAGGACATGACATATGTTTCTTGTCTTCTAAGAGGGATCAAATTTAATTCGGACACAGATTACATTGTGTCTTTCAACATGAAAATGTTGTATACATGCATCCCCCAGGATCAGACCTTAACAACTAAACACATCTCTTGATCATGCACCCACCAAACACCATTACACCCGTGGCTTTTATAATGAGGTGCGCCACGATTGCCATGAAACAGAACTACTTCGATTTTGAGACTCAGCTCTACCTACAAGTGTCTGCTACTTCTATGGGCAGCACCTTTGCCCCCAGCTTGGCAAACCTTTTCATGCATGTCTTCGAAGGTGTCACCCTGGCGAACAGCAATCCATACCTCCCACATATTGTACTGTGGAAGAGGTATATCGACGATATCCTTGTGATATGGCATGGAGATGACATCACTATCAATGCCTTCCACGAGTGGCTCAACACCCGAATCGACCATCTCCGATTCACGTGTGAATACAGCAAGGTAAATCTGGCTTTTTTGGACCTATCCATCTATCCATCGGGGGTACCCTTGAGACTGAACTCTACCAAAAGCCTATGGCCCAGAATGGCCTGCTCCAGTATGAGAGCCGCCATCCCAAATCTCTGCGTGAAAACTTGCCCTTTGACCAGTTTCTAAGGTTGAGGCGGAATTGCTCCAGCACAGACAAATACAAGGAACATGCCTCAACAAGAGCAATTTACTAGACAGACATTATCTGACTACCCTAATCAAGAAATTGGCTAAACATGCCCTTAATATTTAACCGAGAGGCTTTTCTTGATTATTCATCTACTAAAGAACCACAGACGAGACTGGTGTGTGTTAACACTTTCAGCTCTCTCTCCAACACTGTGAAGAAAACCGTACTGCGCAATTGGAATATTCTGAATAAAGGACAACTGTCCCTTAACAAAACCTCTGTTTGCCTTCAAAAGAGACAGCAGCCTGAGAGACAGTTTAGTCCACATGAGACCCCCACCTTTAATCACACCCAGACCGAACACCTTCTGCCAACTTCCAAGTGTCCAAGGTCATTTTCCCTGTGATTCATGCGCAGCCTGCCCCCAGACCAAGGTCACTAAAACTGTTGATATTGGGACATCTAGACCGTGGATTCTACAACACCATACTAATTGTAATAGCAACTGCATTGTCTATCTGATTACTTGTCCATGTGGTCTCAGATATGTAGGGATGACTACTAGGAAGGTGCACATATGAATACTCGAACACAAGAGCACGATTAGGTGTGCCAAACAAATGACCAAACTTACTAAACACTTTTTTGACATGCACCATCAGGCAGACACTTTAAACTGGGTAGTCCTAGACAAACCGAATCTCAGTGCAATGACGCCAGGCCTTGCGACAAGACATCTCAGACTTGAGCAGAGATGGGTGTTCAGATGAGGCACTTCCAGTGTGGGACTGAATGACAACCTTCCATGGTTGGCGCTCTCTTGAGCTCTGCAGTAGACCGACCAATGTACATCCCTTGAATGCAAGACGCTGAGCATGGCAGTACATATAGCCATTTACGTATGTCTTATCATCCAACGTGACTATTCTGGGTTGATATTCTTTGCCCATCATGAGTCCAAGGCGCCAGATCAAGCTCAGCATCACTAATAGCAACACACATTATCGCTCATAATAATTTGTTTTCCATCACCCATATTGTATCAACGGGAATGATATTACATCTCCTTATTTGTGCTCCATCTTTTGGGCCCAGCCCCCTTGGGGTTCAATCATTGGAGAGTCTCACAGCCAGTTCAGATATTATCTCTACAACTGGCCTCACTTGCTTTCCCGTGTTTGGCCATGTTCAGACCTTTTTGACCTTCTTTTACCTACCCTGACCCCCTCTGACCCATGCCGACCCTGTCTAGTTGCATAATCATTCTGACCAGTTTGACCCATTAGCACTCTGTCTAGTGCACCACCACACTGTCGCAGTTGTCAGGCACTGCCCGCCGCTAACCAGACTACATTTCCCACCATGCCGATACTTCCAGTGGAAGCACGTCCACCCGTAAGTGTTTTCATCTCTCGCCAAACCCATGAGAGAGTCGACTGCCTAGCACTACTTGTAGGCGCACTGTCCTCACTGCTACAGTTCTTGTTCTGAGGACGTGTGCCCTGGCGTCACAGGTCTTTGGACCCACACACCGCTCTGAGCCTTCACCCTCATGCAGCACCCCACACTACCTGCCGGTCTGCTCTCCACGCAAGTACCCAAGGATAACCCTGGGTACGGTGGACCTTTTCAACCACGCACACTTTGCGCTTCCTGCATTACAGCTCCTACTCTGCCCTATCAGTCCTTATGCCATGCACCCCCTTGCTCGACTTCGACCAGAGCCATCAGCAGGCTCCACTCACCAGTCACTTTAGCCCACCAGTGGCTTCTACCTGGGCTCCCCTGCCGCACACCCAAGCTTGGCCACCTTTCCAGTCCTAAACGGCTGGCTTAAGTCTAAGTAGATGAGGCCCCCAACGTGGGTTATCCCAAGCCGTTTACATGCCACAACCCCGTTTGGATTTTAGAGCCGCCACACTCACCATTCTTACCCGCCACAGCTCCTTGAGCAGCACCAGCGAGGGTGTACATTGCGGCATAGTGCCTTGTCTCCTCATCATTTTCCAATTTACTAGCACCCGAGGGTGTACATTGTTAGCACTCCGCCGGTCGTGGGTTAGACTGGCACGGCCCCCTCCCAGCAGCCTTGGCCCTGCAACAGCCAGGTGCTGTCATCATTGAGCTACGCTCTACATCCTGCTTTTGGATTATGCACCACATTCTCACCATAGATGACTGGTCTCTTGCACACATTGTGTCAATTTGATATGCTTGGCAGCTTAGCACACCCTTCCTTTATATCTTAAATCTTACAGTATGTGTTTACACACATACTCTTCTTTTTGAATGATCTCATCTTTACCCTAACACCACCACCTTTTCTGTTAGGTTGGATCGGGCATGTACCTTTTGGCGAGTAAGACAGGACAGATGCAGTGAATTCATTAACCAAATATGGTGAGTCACGCATTCCTTATTTACATTTGAACTAAGTGGTTACATATTGTCCAGTATTTTGACTATTGAGCGGATACACTGTGCATTGATTTAACCATGTCTTTCACGCACTGTCTCCACCGTTCTTGCTTTATTATAAATAGTGCACGTTGTTTTTTGTTTCACCACAGGTTGGAACGGTGGACATACTGAACAACAGGACCACTGGTTCAGTATAATACACCATCACTATTGCGCATTACTATTCACATGTGCATGCATTTCACAATGTTGCAGTAGCTGTATGCTCGAACCTGATGAAGGCCGCAACACTTTGACAGTTCCCTAGGCCGAAACATGTTGGTCATCCACTAATACAGAAGCCTCTAATGACAGCAGCTGTATTTTCAGCTATTTGCTTTTAATCCTGTCACAGGGAAGCCGATTAAAGTTGCCTCATAGCTTACTTTGTGACCAGTTTTAGCCACGTTCACTTTAGCAGTGCACATCACACCAAACACACCACGCTCACATAGGGTTTTAGTTATCCCTCCTTACCTACATCAAAAACATCCCTGTGCTCCTCCCATGCAGCGAGGGGGTCGTGCGCGAGGAGGCATCCCTATGATGAAGCACAACACCTTTGGTGTGTGAGGGGAACCGTCCTTAAAAGGGATCCCCCTCAAGTACAGAGGGGCATATTATCAAGAAACGACGTTAAAATTATCGCCGCTTTAGAGGCAGAAAACTGCCTCTAAAGCGGTGATAATGGGCTTGATAATATGTTGCAGAGAATTCCCATAGAAGCCCATGTTCTGGTGTCAACATGGGCTTCTATGGGAATTCTCTGCGGCATATTATCAAGCCCATTATCGCCACTTTAGCGGCAGTTTCCTGCCGCCAAAGCGGCGACAATTTTAACGCCCTGCTTGATAATATGCCCCGTGGTTGGTCGTATTTCATCGCATCTCATACCACCTCCTTGGACCCAGTGGCATTTTTTGTGTTTGATGGCAAGATAGCCTCCCTGACCATGTTGGTCATGTTAGGGAGTTACTACAGTTATGGATAACAGCTGTGGGTAAACTAGGCATTGCCCTGGCTCAGGTAGGGTTATCAGAGGTAGGTACCTCTCGCCCTAAGTAAGAGGGAAAGGGTGAAGAAAAAAGAGAGCCAGTCAAAGCCCTGTTTTGGATGGGTCCTGTTAGATTTGAGGTTGGTCAAATTCCCAGTGTGAATGGACCTGTCAGAAGGATGTAAGGCAGAGTAGGCCCTGCAATATTGCCAGCCAATTTTCTGCCAACTTCCTTGTTTAATGACCATAAAGGCCCACCAGGTGGTGGTTGAGGTCTCCCTGGAGTATTAGCTGGGAGGGTGGTTGTGTAAGAAAAAAGGCTGTTTGCAGGGTTCCCCCAACATTTTGGCCGAATGTGGACTTCTAACTGCTGATTTTCGGCTTTGAGAGAACATTGAGGCTTGCTGTCTAGACATTAGTGACAGTGTTCTTTCCTTTTCATAATGGTATATTTAAATGTGTGTCCCCAATTGGCATGTGCTGACCTACTTATAAGTCCCAAGTATATGGTACCCAGGAACCCTGGACATTTATGGCTGACAGTGAACATAAGAGCTGCAACACTGGTTGTGACAATCTATATGTAACAAAGTTAAAACATGAATTTCAGCTACCATTGCAAACTGAAGAGGCTGTGCATTCACTGCACACACAACTATGTCACTACCACTAGTGTCAAAGCGCATGAGTCCCTTAACTATATATTCAAGCCTCCTCTAAGGCAGGCCTATGAAACCCTAAGACAAGGAGCTGCATACTGTTAAGATAAAACTATATTTTTAATATGCATGTACAGCAAAATCCTAATGTGTTGATATTTGCTGAGGACAGTTAAGTGGCCTTAGAAGGTAAGTGCAGGGTTAAAGATTGGCATTCCAATGTGTCTAAGACCTGACAGAGGCTACCTAACCATGTCAAGTATGGTATCAAATTAAAGGAGATATTAAATAAGACTCCATAATGCAGTTGACATTTATGTCAAATGTAATGCTGACCACCTTTGCAAAAGTTCCCACATTCAGCCCCAGCTGGTCCAGTGATGTTGCAGAGGTATTAAAACTGAGACTGGGTTCTGCCCACCTAGGGAATAATGTAAATTATTCCCAGGCCAGGAACAAAGGCTGTTGCCATGACCTCCTCCCCAGTGGATTGCCTGCAAAGGGTGTTAGCCCAAAAGGCAGGCATCAAAGGAGATGCCCCCTTTGAAGGGTTGCTGCAACAACACTCTCTCACAGGAAGCCTTTTGTTTGCCCTAGAAAGGTAGAGCCAGGGATAATTCTTACAACAAAGGTCCGGCATATACAGGCACTTTCTCAGTTTTTTATATATATAGAGGATTGAAATGAGGAAAGATATTTTTATCAAAATCCTCAGCCAACTATTTTATAGCATACTATAGCCCAATCCTGTGTGCCTACTAATTTTGAAAAAAGCTAAAGAAAAAGAAAAAGGAGAGAAATGGCCGGTCAGTACACTCATATCAACACATAACCCCCGGTTTCAAGTGTATATATGCTAGAAAAGTGTAGAGAAAAGAGAAAGTATCTCACGTGCGCACCACCAGAGGAGCTACTGGTAGGTTCTCACCAGCTTGCCCACGTTTGTATCATCATTGATAACTTTCTTAAAAGTGATGTGTCCAGTAAAAGAGGAAGTGAAGAGAAATGTTTGTCCCCGTGAAAGAAATGAGACTCCAGAGGTCTCTAATTAACAAGCATTTACAATGCAATGGTCTCGGCATTGTTAAAGTTAGAGCTATTGGCATTGCTCATAACATTATTTTTTTTTTGTTTTTAAAACATTTAAAGAAACTGTATTGTTATTTACAATGTCAATAGCTTAATCACTCTCAAATACATAGTTGAATCAGCAGACTGAAGTGGATGACCCTCCAATGCCCACCTTCTGCAAAACAGAACCAAAGAAGAAAGCAGGTAAAAGACAACACGGGCAGACGCAAAACTCACTTCCACAATAGTGCTGGCTGCACACCGCCGCAGGTTGATGGAATCCATGGAAAATCTCCAATGTAGAAGTCTGATGAAGCAATGGATGAGGGCGCACGACTTACTCCTCACTGGTTCTCTGATTTACTATTTACATTCACCTACTGAAATCAGACAGGGATCAAAGACCAATCCACACTGACCCAGTCATCTCCAGTGTAGATCGGGTCTACCCACCAATGGCCATGTGCCGCTTAATCCAAAGCACATGCAAAACAGAAAATGCTTTGCCCTATCAGCTGGAATCGAGGCATGGGCACCAGAGTACCCTGGTGGCTCAAATAGATACAGACTGCCTGCGTTGTGGCCTATGCAGCAGTGTAAAATAAAAAAAACATTACGGTGCTTTCTTTTTTTACCTTGAACTGTTCTTGGGTCATCTGGGCATATGTATGACCCAGAAAAACATAGTAAGGCGGATTGAACCAGAAATCCCACTCTGTACCATAAATTACTGCATTATGTATTATAAGAGGCACATCAAACTCAGTCGATAAACTAAAGCATTTTCTGATCAAATAAAAAATTAAAAAAGCCAACAAACCTAATTAGAGAAATTCAAATATGTTCCCAGGGTCAGAGACCGAGCGCACCAGTGAGTGAAAACTGCGGAGTACAAACAGAGTTAAATAATGTCATACTCGTACTTACAGGAACAAAGTACTAACACCAGCAACGCCACATATCCAAAGCCCTTGCCCACTCCAGTCTCCCTGTCACGAATGATCCGCACAGTGTCCTTGGTTTGGGCACAGTCTTCATGCCCTGGCCTCTCGCCCTTCTGAGGCCAGTTGGATCAGTGGCAGTTCATTGTCAGCCGCGGTGCCTGTGGGCGCTAGGGGTGGGCACAATCGGGGGGGGACGCCTTTGGGGTGTTAAGGGTGGGCGGTTGTTTATGCCAGTCAGGTATGCACGAGTGCTGGGAGATGCCAGAGCGGCAATTTGGGGTGCCATTCAGAGATGATAGATGTGGTTGCCGGGCTCTGCCCACTAGCATGTGGCCATCTGTGAGGAATTGGAGGTGCTGCGGAGGGTTCAATCAGTAAGGTCAGCGGGTGGGGTGTAGAGCAGAGCGTCACCTTCTAAAGTGGGAGAGCATGAAACGTGGCAGAAGGAGCTCGGACAGGTGGGTGTGGAGAGTAAGGGCACCCCTATGCCTGGGCCCCAGAGGGCCCCACCGCTTTGGAAACGTGTGCACAGCAGACCAGCGGTGTGACCTTGTGCCGCGGACTGCTCTCACAGGAACGTGGGTGGGGTCCAGGTACAGTTGGGCGATAAGTGTAATGGATGGCTCAGAGTGCCTTCGCTTGCACAGGACAATAGGGGGCAGGTATGATGCTCTTGAGGTGTTTATTCTGGGTCTGGCACAATGGTGGTTTGAGGATTTGCAAGTTAGTGACATGCCGGGCTCCAGGGGCGGATGAGGTGACAGGAGGTCCAAGTGGGGAAGAGCGCGTTCTTTCATTAGTAGCTAAGGAGATGTGTGTCAGTTTATGGGTAGGTCACAATAAAATGGTGTTAAAGATACGCAGAGTTTAGGGCCCTATACAATAGCGGTGGCCAGTGGACGGGTAGAAGCCACGCGAGTAGGACAGCACATGGGGGAGGGGGAGCGCTGGGAGGATCAGGAGTCATGATAGAGTATACTGATTAGGGTTTCGATGGAGGCAAAAGCACGCCAGGGGGAGCAGTAATTTAGGCAGCTAAGGAAGAGGTAGTGAGGGGTCTGGTTACAGGGTTAATGGGGGTTGGGAGGGGGCAAGGCCGTCCAAATGAAGGAATTTAGTTTTGGGAGTGTGCAGTTCATCATTGAACAGTGGGTGCTTTTAACAGAAGTGTTTAGCCTCCGCCTTAGTGAAAGATTGCTGGGGTAACGGGGATTTGGTGGTACCTTGTCTCTGGTGAAGTTGCAGCATGACGGAAGTAAGGTTGGAGGGAGAAAAAATAAGCGCCATGGGGATCAGCAATGGTGGGGGTTATGGGGCACTAACTTAGGCAGCTAGGGAAGAGGCAGCGTTGGGTTCAGTCACAGGGTGAAAGGAGGGAAGGGGCCGTCCGAGGAGAGGAATTTCTCAGATAAGGAGAACAGGGAGGGCCGGCTATGGCCTATGGGGAGGTCCGGCAAATTTAGTCAGAGCGGGGTGGGTGGGGGCTGCTCCACCAGGCACGGCAGGGAGCACCAAATACATGTGTTTTGGTGGTGTGGGATGCGGGGGGCACCGGGAAGAGTTGGGACAGTTGGGCAGGTGTGGCATGCAGCTCCGCGGTGGGGTTTGGCTGGGACAGAGTGCCGCCTTTCGGACCATGCACCGGAGCGCATGGAGTATTGCGAGCATGGAGAATTGCGCATCCCCCCCTGTGTTTGCTGAGGTTAAATAATGTGACAACTATCAATAAAAACAAAGGGACATGTAAAGGGACGTGTAAAAAATAACAGCCCCTGAACTTACATGGCGCATGCGCATTTACGAGAACAGATTTTCATTGCTATTTCGCCTATTGGTACTGCTTGTACTGTGCTGGGAGAATGAAAGGCGCGGTATCATGGATTCAAGCACAGATCTGTGTAGGGTTCTGCCTCTTTAGTCCACAGGGCCCCCTTCCTAACCTATTATAGGAGTAACTGTGGAGTCCGTCCTTTAAAACTATAATTTGCTGAGTGGGGGCATTTCGGTAGCGAGACAATGTGCTTACTTCCTGCCCCTCCATCCTGTGCCTGGGGATCAGTAAGAGCGCCGGCTCAGTGCAGGAGATGAATCACGCACTATAAAGGGAAGGAGAGGGCGACATCACTCCTGCGAGGAGGAAGTGGTGCGGGTCGCGGGGGTGTACCTCCGTGAGTGTGAACGCTGAAATGAGTGCGAAGCCCGGGAGTGGGAGCGCGAGAAGGAGCGAGCGTGTTTTATGTCTCACCGCTAAAAAATGGCGGATGGAAGCTTCGAAACTTTTTCAGATTCGGGGGCGTGTTCCTGCTGTTCGAAAAAGGGCATGGCTAAAAAGTGGAAAGAACAGCACGGAACACGCCCCTGAATCTGAAAAAGACGGAGCCTATTTGGAGGGACGGCTCTCTCCTCCAATGGCTGGCCTCCGTTTAGGAAGCCAGCCAATGGAGGAGAGCCAAAAAGAGAGGCGGGCTAAAGAGCCACTCTCAGAAACATAAGATCTCCGGACTTCCGGTTCTGCCTTCGGCAGACCGGATGGTCCCTCGACCTAAAAATGGACTAGACTCACAAACAATGGTCACCTTTATTCCGAACTGTGAGTCTGTACCATGTTAAAAACACAGCATGTTGTAGACCACCTTAGTGACGGCCAACATGTTTCATTGCCATATCATTTGTGGCAAATTCGTCAGGGCAACCGAGGTCAGCGATCACCTACCTGGACAAATAACATCAAAAAAGAGTGACTGACAGTCACACAAAGAAAAAGATGTGTTTAGAAGGAATATATCTCACCTACAGGCTCTCTTCAGTACAGGTTAAAATTATAAACCACAAAAAAAATAAAAAATTATAAACCACGGACGAGTAGCTCAAAGTTAGCCACTAGTCCTGTATTCCGTTTCATAATATTTACCAAGCAGGAGCTATGGGCCCACATTCCAGCTCCCACCACGTCGTAGGGATGAATATCATATACACTTTTTGTCCCTTCAAATAGCACTTTTGTTGCTTAGTATTTTGTCTGTGGAAAGAAATCATACATCAACTACTGCATCTATAGTGTACCACGATCAACAGCACACTCTGACTCATGCCACCTAACCAACTTATTAGAGTATCCAACCTGTCACATAATTCAGGTCCCACGCAATGTAACACCAAATCATTAGAATTATGAAACATCACGAGGAACTGACAATCTCGGCGCTATAAACAAGTGTGCAGATATCCTAGAGTTTCAATCAGCTCCGTACCACTTCATTCATTAAACCAAAATTGAGACGGACGATGAAGATTAGTCGAGAAAAGGGGAGATCTTGTTCCTTATTAGCAAAAAATGTTTTTATCTTAATTTTTCTCATTACTTCTTGGACCTCCATCCTACATTTAAATGGATCATGACTTGGGGTGGGGACATACCCTAAACTTCTATTAAGGACTCTCAACTCACTTGCTGTTAACGGATGATCAGAAAGATTTACCACAATGTTGTTTATGTCGGCATAAACAACATTGTGGTAAACCTTTCTGATATAGGATGGAGGTCCAAGAAGTAATGAGAAAAATTAAGATCAAAAATATTTTTGCTAATAAGGAACAAGATCTCCCCTCTGTTTTCTCGACTAATCTTCATCGTCCATCTCAATTTTGTCCACCATATTCTTCACTGGGCCCAGAAGTCTTAGTTTTTAAGCAGAAGGTATTGGATGAGATCAAATTGTTGGAAGAATCACATCAGCAAAATGCCTTTAAGAACATGAGTAAGATCGATTGGCAGGCAGGGTGTGGGATCCCCTGATGTTTTATTCCTCATGGAGACATGGCTCTCCGAGGATCCTGGGGCCATATCAGCCCTGACCAACCCCATCGGGTATGTAATGTGCAACCTGAACAGAGCTGTGGAGAGAGGAGGAGGTATTGCAATTATACACAAAGCGGTCTTTAACTGTAGCCTAATCCCCAAAGATATTCCTGACTGTGAAAGCGCACTCTTTAAAATCGCACTGAGAGCTAATTTTATTTTTTCAGGGCTACTCATTTACTGCCCACCTGGTTCATCAAAAATTTTGCCTGACATTCTTTTTTAATTATTTTTTATTTGAAATTTTTATTTGCATTTCAAAGACATGACCTGCTGGCACATGCATCAACAAAGACTTTTGCGATTCCTTAATTGCTATTTTTAAGGAATCGCAATTAAGGAATTGCAGAAGCCTATGCATGTAGGAATCGCTATAAAAATAGCGATTCCTACACATTCCTTAATTTCGACTCGCAAATTGCGAGTGGCAATTGAGGAATGCCGTCTCAATCATTCCTATGGGCCTCCAGGCCCATAGGAATGAATTGGAGATTGCATGAGCAAATTGCGAGTACCAGTAGGTACTCGCAAATTGCTCATGCAATTTCAAGGGTGCAAGGGTGTCAAAATGACACCCTGTTGCACCCCTGAAATTGATCTGTGCACATATGTTGCACACACACATGCTCTAAGGGCATGTGTGTGCGCAACATGAAACTTTGAAAAATGCACAAAAGTGCATTTTTCAAAGTTTTTGCAAAGTACCATGAAGTTCAACTTCATGGTAATTTGCACCCCCTATTAGCGAAATCGCTAATTTTTTAACTTTAATGCATTGCATTGAAGGAATCTCAATTTGGGATTCCTTAAATGCAATAGCAATTTAAGGAATCGCTATTTAGAGATTCCTTAAATCGCGATTTTTGCATTTGGGATGATGCATCCCAAATGCAAAAATACCGGTCGCAAAGGGGCAGATTCTGCTAATCTGCCCGTTTGCGACCAGGTTTCTCGTTGATGCATGTGGCCCATAGTGCAGAATATACATTGTAGGACACCAATTTAGCAGTGCATCAGCACAGTTAGATTCATGTTTCGTAAGTTGACATTACGAAGCAAAAATTATATAATAAACGGGCAGTATCATATCGTGTTTAGGCAGCCCGCCAATCCCTCTCACTGCACAGGTTAAGGGAATACAGTGCACATTCTATCCCAGAATTTCCCAGAGATTGTCTGTATACCTCAACCGGAATTTATTCAAGTTGAGCATTATGTCATTCCACAGCTCCCCAGTACCAGCCCCAGGTTCACAATCAGATAGGATTATCAAAATGCACAATACGGCTCTCCATAGTAATAGACCCCTCCCCCCTTCCTCCTGTGTTTCTATAAGCACTGTACAGGACAAAGAAGTTCTTAGGGCAGTATGGGGTGGAGGAGTTCGCTGTAGTGCTTTGTTTGAGTGCAGCAATATAACATATCCCTCACCCCTTGTGCGGACGTGGGGAGTGGTCCTCTCATCCAGGAGATCTCAACTCTGCGTTTGGCCAGTAGCAAGCCCATGTCAACCAATCTACGGAGCCCCTTTGGTAATCATTTTGAATAGACTAGAAGAGCCAGGGCCGGTTCTGGCTCTAGTTTCTGCCCAGTTATCATTGACATTTCCGAGAAGACATTTTCCCAGAACCTTGCGATGCCAGGGCAATGCCACGCCAAGTGCATAAAGTCTGCTATGCTTTCAGTGCAGCGTTCGCCCTTGGGGTCGTCTCTAAGGCCATAGCGAGGGAGTCTTTCCGGGGCATAATAAACTCTATTTAGGTATTTAAAGTGAGTCAACCGGTGTTGCCCATTAAGGGAGACATGCTTTGTGCTAGAGCAGCAGTACGTCCACGTCTCGTCATCAATGTCTCTGTTTAGGTCTCTCTGCCATGCCAGGCGGGCTTTAGTAAAAATGTTCTCTCTATAGGACAGCGTCAGGTTGTAAATTCTAGATACCAGTCTCCTTGGTTCTTTAGCTTTTATGATTAGCGTAAGGGCATCTAGCTCCGGCGGCTCCGCCAGATCACTACCAAGAAGCTGACCCAGCGCATGTCTGGTCCTGTGGAACTGGAATCTGGTGAGGAGAGTGGGCCTGGTTTCCTCTACATCTAGACTGTCCCAACTCCTCGCCTTGCCGTCAACAAAGAGGTCACCTATAGTTCTAACCCCCATGGAGCGGAGCACTTGCACCACTCCTATTTCTCTGCATGGAGATAGCCATTGGCACCACTCTAGTGGAGCTAGGGGAGAATACATAAGTGCTCCAGGCTGAAGCTTAAGGAGGTGTTGCCATGCATGGGTTGTCCATTGACTGAGTCCGATATACAGGTCCGTCAGTCCGGTGGAGAGAAAAGCATCATGGGCAGAGGGCGGGGGGAGGTCACCGCTCTCTCGATGAGCAAATGGGGAGTGTCAGGTGGACCATGTATCCAATGATAGCACGGGCTAACATCTGGTTCAAAAAGTCCCTGACTCTAGCCAGGAAGCAGTGAAAGGTTCTAGAATGAGAATGGAGACTGTACTATGATGCTCTGGCCAAAATACAGTACAAAATGGTGATCAAAGCATAAACTGGTCCGCAAGACTTGGGCTGCACACTATGCCAACTTGATCTCTACGAGTAGTAACCCAAATAAAACCATATTTTCACTGCTGAAGGACCTGGTAAAGTCTCCCTCCGCTCCCGAGAGCATCATATCCTCTAGTATGCAATGCAAAGTACTGGCTAAATTCTTTATTGACAAGGTAGAGTGTATCTACAGCAGTTTCTGCCTGGGAGATACCTTTTGTGGCATGGGAAAGAAGGTGCCTTTGGGTTCTGTGACCCATTCTCTCTCCTCGTTCCCTCCTATCCCCATTAAAGTTATGGAAGCTCTGTTTGCTAAGGTAAGGTCAGGGTCTCCAGATGACCCTATGAAACATGATTCATTCAGAAAATTCCAACAGTGTCTCTTGCACGAGTTCTTGGAGCTGATTAATCTGTCTTTATCCTCGGCCTTGATTCCTAAGTCCTGGAAACATGCCAAAGTGGTCCCTCTGTTGAAAAAGCCAACATTAGACCAATGTCCAAGCCTACACATATCCGACCAATTTTGTTACTCCCGTTCCTATGTAAAACCATGGAATCATATGTTAACACGATTCTAGCTCAATACCTGGAAGTGAACTCATTACTGGACACATCTCAAAACAGTTTCCGGCCACAGCACAGTACCGAGTCCGCTCTGCTGGCAGTTATAGAACAGCTACAGACCCCCTTAGATAGGGCAGAACTACGGCATTAATTCTGCTCGATCTGAGAGTGGCCTTCAACGTGGTTTCCCAAGAGATATTGCTTCATTGCCTGGTGGAGAATGATGTTGATGACAAGGCCCTCTGCTGGTTCTCGTCCTCTTTGGCCAATTGGACCTTAAAAAGTTATTTCCCCTCCTTTTTCTTCCCGCACAAACCCATTACGCTGCGGTGTCCACCAAGGGTCAGCTTTGAGCCCTACGTTATTTAACATCTACATCAGATGATTGGCTCTGATGGCAAAAGCTTGGGGCATCTCTCTGGTGTCATACGCAGATGACACCCAGCTGGTGATCACCTTCTCTAATCACCCCAGCCAGGATTCTGCAAAATTTAAAGATGTCTAACTGCCATCTCTGAGTGGATGGCTGCCAACTGTTTGCAGTGGATCTTGGCGAAATCCACCTGGTAGGCAGGGACTCTCATCTTTGGGGCAACCAGTGGTGGCCCCCTGATCTTGGAGTAACCCCATGCCCAAACCTATGGATAAGTACTTGGGAATTCTGGTGGACAAAGATCTCACCTTTGAGGCTCATGCCAAATCAGTGGCAGGGAAATGTTTTGGATTGCTATGTTGCCTAAAGACAGTACTCGGTCTTTTCAATTCTCAAACCCAGCAGCTGATCATCCAGTTTCGATTATGGCAAGATTGGATTATTGTAATGTGTTACTTCTGGGATCAAACACATCTGTGATCAAAAGGCTTCAACGAATCCAAAACACTGCTGCCTGCACTCTGTTCACTCTTCGTAAACACTGCCATGTTTCTAATCTCCTAAGCCGGCTACATTGGTTACCCATGGAACAGAGAATACACTTCAAAGCCTTGTTTATTATTCACAAGATCCTCACAGGCATCGGCCTGGGAATCCTGACCGATATGTACCCACACGCACGTTGCACTCTGTAGATCTGCACTTGGCCGGAGTCCCTCAGATACAGATGGCCAGAGCGGGTGGCCACTCGATCAAAGCACTGGCACCCGCTCTGTGGAATTCCTTACCCCTTCCTATCTGCAGAACCCCTGATCATTTGACCTTTAGAAGGATGAAGAAGACCTAGCTTTTCTCCAACAACTAATTTCTCTGACTCTTCACTCTATTTTGACAGTCAGTGCAGGGACGCCCTGTTGTTGGCGCAGCCATGTGCTCTATGAATACTATAACATTGCATAATTGGTTTTCCGTGTGTGTGCAGCCCATGGTAGCCACACTGCTAGGAGTGGGCTACTAAAGTCCTTACACTCAAGGAAGATTTCAGCCATGTTGTTTGTGGCATGCAAGATGCACTCTGTGATAGCCAGATGCCACCTATCACTGGAACTGTGTCACCAGATAGTAGGGGACCTATGAGCCCATAGGCTAGTGAATGCGTTGTCCCCTCAGAGCACTTGATAGGGATATGGTGGCCACCCCTGGCACCCGAGAAGTTAGTACTAGCTAGACTTGGAATAAGGCTGAGAAAAAGACCACTTTGCACCCATTGAAAGTGCATAAAGAGATTCTTTTACGCTGGAGGGACTGTGCTTGCTGCACTTTGGGCAAGTGAAGTTTGGACCCTGTTCTGCATGTCTGCCTTGGAGAAAAGTTGACTCCCAGCTGTAGTCCAAAGCAGTTACTCAAAGGGTCAGTTGGCTGAACTCCCAGAGCAGCATTGTGGACATTAAAGCTGAAAGAGCCCAAGTAACATCTGTGGTAGCAACCCCAGATATTTTGCCACAACCGGATGCTGGGCACCCCAAAGAACAATTCTAAATAGCTATGTATGCTGGACCCATGAGTGTTGGTATATATATATTCGATGAAAACGGTCTAACCTTTGTCTTTTTTCCGTGAATTTGTAAGTTTTTTTTTCATTTTGTTTCCTAGCTATAATGTATTTGTGGCCTTTGGTTTTTTAGGGAATTTCCAGTTTTTTTAATGGAAAGTAATATTTAAATACCATGTGTTCTACCAACCACCATCAAGTATGTACAGGGCCTGAAGCCAATCTACCAGTTGCAGCATAAGTGACTGTGTGAGTGCTTGTTTGGGTCTGTGAGAGGGTGTGTAAATGGTTCTCTGGGTCCCCGAGTAGATGCATCAGTGAATGCATGGTTGTGTGAAAGGGTGTGCAAGTGATTGTTTGGGTGTGTGAGTGGGTGTGTGAGACGGTGCACAGATGTGTGAGTGGGTGTGTGAGTGGTTGTGTGAGGGTGTGAACATGTGTGAGTGTGTGATGGGTGGGTGTATGAGTAGGTGTGTACGTAGCTGTGTGGGTCTGTGGGTGGTATGTGAGTGGCTGTATGGGTGTGTGAGTGGGTGTGCCATTGATTCTGCTGTATAGGTGTGTGTGTGGGTGTGTAAGTGGCTGTGTTGGTCTGTGAGTGGGTGTGTAGGTGGCTGTATGGATGTGTATACAGCTGTATGATAGGAGTGTGAGTGCATGTGAGGGTCTCTGAGTGGGTGTGTCAGTGGTTCTCTGGGTCTCTGAGTGAATGTATCAGTGATGGTATGGGTGTATGAGAAGGTGTGTGAGTGACTGCATGCATGTATGAGGGTGTGTGTGAGTAGTTCAGTGGAGATGTGAGAGAGTGGGTCTATTTTTTTATTGGCATCTAGATCTGCATATCCCTTGATATTTTGGATCCATGGAATCTTCACAGATTAACATGGGTGGCTGCACTGAACACTGCAGTGGATCCACAGATCCTTGTGCGCACCAATAATAATGTTTCTGTAATTGCTTCCCCATGAGGTGTCCTTGACATGACCCTTTCTTCCTTCACATCTGTCTTGATCAGTTATATTCTATTTCTACTTTACTTCCCACCTAGGAACTGTGTCCAGATTGACAAAATGACAGTCACATCTTTTCTTTCAGGTTGCAGACAGTCAGTCATACCATTGCTGGTGGGGCATGGCTCCACGGATCCATCACTGGTGGATTCACCGTGGACCCATATCTATAGATATACATAATGTTTTTTTTATGAACCCAAATACTACTGAATAGATTTACACTGAATTATGTAAAACACTATTTCTGGACCAAGATCTAGCTTTTCGGCAAATTTGGTGTAATTCCGTTCAACTGTTCAGGCTGTAGTTCTGGCTAAACTCCCTATATGAAATGCATTTTGGCACCCCTTCCTTTTCCGTTCGCCCAGGATCTTTTCGACCAGCAGCTTAAGTGAGCGTCAAACTAGTTTTGAAAATGTTGTGAAGATTCATTAAATGGTGCCAAAGATATAAGCAGAACAAAAAACTCTGTTTCTATGGAAACCAGATACTCACTATAACTACCTATTGCCACGGCCTGTACACAAAGTGACATTATAATGAGGCGAAAATGCTAGTTACAGCATTACATTTTACACTCTAAAAACCACTGAAATTCACCAGTCATATTTAACTTGAGGAACTATAACTCCCACACCCACCATTGGGAGTGTTGTCATTAATGATGACATTTCAGATGTCATTTCAGATGTAATTAGTGATGTTATCAATGATGCATGAGAACATGTCATGAGTAATGTAATATGTGAGATCATTAGCAGTGCATGGCAAGTCCGCAAGTTATAGGCCCTTGAGTTAACTGGTGAATCTCAGTGGTTTTAGAGCTTAAAATGTAATATGTAATATGCTAAAAGACATTTTCACCTAACGTTAATGTCACTTTAACCTTTGTTTTCTGTAAATTTCTATGTTTAGAGTAATAGTTTGTTACCAAACTGAACTAGGTCTACCTCAATGTGTAGCCTGTGGCCTGGCCATACCAGTCTGCAGAGTTGCAAAATGTTTTTTTCACTTTCACCCAAAGGCGGGAAAGCCTACAGGGACCCTGCCACACAAGGGCCTGGGGGTCAGAGTACCCCTACTCTTCTCCCTTATATGTTTTTTTGTTTATATTTACACGGTCTGAGCCCCAAAGGTACTACCTTTCTCTTCATGTTTCGGTCAGCCAATCACAACCCTCGGTTCCGCATGACCAGTCTCAGTCCTGCAGGTCCAGTCAATCAATATGCTTCATTTGTCATTTTGCATCTCAGTACCCCCTCATTATTCCCTCTGTAGTACTGCGTCAATATGTATCTATAACATCTGAAACTTAATTTCAAACTGCTGAATAGATTTACACCAAATCACAAAAAAGAGGGAATTCTGTATAAAGATCTAGTTTTCTGCCATATTTGATGTAATGCCATTCAGCAGTTTCATCTGTAGCATTGTCTATGGGAAACTGCATGGGGAAAATGCATTTTTGGACTCCCTTTTTTCTTGGCCCCCTCTTGACAGATCACCCTAAAACTTTGCAGATAGGAGCTGAAGTGGATAAATGTGTTGGTGGAAAAGTTTTTGAAGATTCGTCAAACAATACCAGTTATTTGCAAACGAAAAAAATCCATTTCCTATGTAAGCATGGTTCTACCTATAACTATAACTGCACAGTGTCACTGTGTAATATATATATATTTCTACACACACAGCTATATTCATTTAAAAAATGTTGTGTTCTTGTAATTAACCATGTCCATTCATTCAGCTCCTTATTGCTTGCCGATTTGCTTTCCGATGCAGAAAATCTACTTTCCTTTATTTGCTGATTGCAGCTACACTGAATCCTTATTGGCTGGTTACATGTAGAACAAATGCAATTAAGAAAACCTGACTCCAAAAGCCCAAATGGCTTCTGTTGTTATTCTCCAGCAGTGATGTACATTTAGAAAAGAAAAAAAATCATAAACATTAAGGGAAGCACTTTCATCTCCCAGGCTCTCTGTCTTGCATATTTCTCAAATGAGGACATCATTCTGTTACTTGATAGCTAAATAACAGCTTATTTGATCGATAAAGAACATTAACCTAAATCATAGCGAGAATTCCCAATATCATACATAAAATCAATAAAACACACAAAGAACACGGCTGACGTTGTACATTAAAGCGGGGCCTGCTGCTTTGGAAAATAATATTTAGTAGGTTGGGTTTTTTGTTTTACTAATTATGAGCTCAGTGGCAGTTTATTCTGCCGTAAATCTGCTGGTGTGAGATTAAACCTGTTATTGAGCAGAGTTTTGAATCTACTGCAAGCACTCATCACTGCTGGAGAGTGAACATTGCTGTTATCTCATTTAAAAGTTGGCCAGCAATGCAGCCCATTTGTTTAAAATGCAATTAAGCTTGTGTCTTGAAGAGAAATTAGCAAGGAGTACTTCATTGTGGATGTGTGAGAGGTCTCTTCCCAGGCACATCAATCCTGCCATTGGGAAAATCAGCGCGTGGTGGGACCGTGCACGCAAGGATGAAGTACTGTACAGGCAAGAAGATGGATGCGAGGGGAAGTCAAAGCTCTGTGCATGAATAGAACTATTCCAACAGATCAAATATATTTGAAAGAATAATGTTCAGCGTCACATTTTGGAGTTTACGCGAAAATGCAATGACATTTTAATCTCAATAAATGTTCTTTATGTCAAAAATCGTAATTAGGGGTTATGTTCACTATATATCCACTTGATGAAAGCTAAAATTGAGTCACATGATAAAATAAAGCACAGTGTCTGCAGTAGGATAGAAAAATATTTTACCGATCTAAGCATAGCAGCGCTACTCAAATATTTGTATAACGCACAACACAATTAAGTTCGACTTCTTTTTCTGAAAGCGTAGTATAAAAATATCAACGAAGCAGGTTTTACCAAGATTCAAATTTGTTGCAGATTTTTTACTTTGAAAATCCCTCTAAATTCAGTATAAAGTTTCCTCTGAAAACAGACACATTGGCGTACTGACCCTAAAAAGCCAAAACATTTATCAGTATCAGAGAGCCAGTGGCACTCACATCCAGACTGCAGCCACTCTTGACTCCTACAGAGGGGTCTATTTTCAAATGTAAATATATATATCTTTATATTTACATGTTTACATGTATATCTGCACCTAGGTGTAACATTACGCTTTTTTCCTATTCACCATTTCAGAGTAGAGATTTATGTAGGTGTGCATGTCTCCTGCCCCTCAAATTAGGGAGTGGTGCCTCCTTTATCAGGATTTGCAAGTGTAGTAATTTTGCATGTGTAGATTGAGATCACAGACACTGTGATTGAGGTCGCCCTATGGGAAAGAATAGGAAACATTATTTAATTTTATTATTTTGTAAATAACAATAAACAATTTAATGTGTATCATAAATGTAAAATAAATTCAAATATATTTTTAACCTCAAACTAATAAAACAAAAAATTACAGCACATTAACTCGTCAAATTAAATGCGCATTAAATAGTTAATTTAAACAATTTAAACATGTCCATTTAATCTAGAATTTTTTGTTTTCGTTGATCAGTAACAAAAAAGAATTACCATCCACACTATTTTTGAAATGTAATATGTAGTAATTGTTGGTAAACTTTAGGTTTTAGTTTGATTTAGTAATTTATTATTCATTTTTAAAACGTTTAAAAGCTCAATGTAATTGTTTATTGAAGTTTGCATTTTAAATATATGAAATAATGAATAATTATATATTTGTTTAACACCACATATGTGTGTGTGTGTGTGTGTGTACATGGATGTGTGTGCTTGTATGCAAATAAACTAATCATGTATTTGGCTGCCTCCATTGTTTTGTATAGCTGTGTGTTGCAGTACCTGTAAATGAACACACATGGTGCTGGACGTATTCGAGGGCTGGAGGACATTTCTGGTCTTTAGGAGTGTAGAAATTTTAAAAGTGTAGTTTCTGCACAGCACTTCGTTATTTTGTATTACCCTGTCCCTCTCTAAACCCCTCCTTAGATTTTTCCTACACCCCTCCCATTTAGCACCATCAACCATTTTCCAACCACTTACTTTGTCCTTCTCACGTTTACTACAAACAACCGTATACCCATGTGTGTGGAGATCTCCACCCCCTTGGTGAATATCACTCCTTGAGAACGGTAGAAGTGGAGATTTAAGTTAATGGTTGTAGTTCCTGTTAATCACATTGTGTTGTGCATGAGTAGTACTACTGTGGTAATTCTTTACACACCACAAAATGCAGTTTGTAACTAAGGGGCATATTATCAAGCCAGGCGATAAAATTATCGCCGCTTTAGCGGCAGAAAACTGCCGCTAAAACGGCGATAATGGGCTTGATAATATGCTCTATGGAATTCCAATTGAAGCCCATGTTAAATGTGAAGGACTTCTAACATGGGCTTCCATTGGAATTCCATAGAGCATATTATCAAGCCCATTATCGCCGTTTTAGCGGCAGTTATCTGCCGTTAAAGCGGCGATAATTTTATCGCCTGGCTTGTTAATATGCCCCCTAAGCCCCTTGAGTTCACAGCAACCTCATTCTTTCTTAGACAATACAAAATGCACTCACAAAGGGCACAGAGAAGGGTTCACGATAACTTTACAGACAATTGTTTCAATTAAAAGAAGGGCATTATGAAACCCAAATGATTGTGGTTATGTCTGGTAGTCTGATTTATTTGAGTAACAGGGACTGTGTCATCAATGTGTGCCCTAGTCCAGTGCATAAAAACGCCTATTTTTATGAGGTCGCATGTTCTGAAAAGCATACTTTTGTTTGGGAATTCCTTTCAGTTAGTGCATGGATTTCAGGCAGCACCGTTCAGAAACAGGAAAAAGCAAACCGCGCCAACTGTGCAAACACATAAACACAGGAGCTCATCTCTGCACTGAGCCTGCACAGATGTTCATGGTGCAGCCTCGTGCTATGATCTGAATGCGGCGTTATGTCTCCTTATTTGGAACTGAGCTCTGTGCACTGCAGTCGGGATCCATTCCAAGGTTGACCAAAGAGCATGCCCTCGAGAGACTTATGCATTTTGAATTATGAATATCTGGTTTTGCTACAACGTTCTGGCTGCACTTGCAAGACATTTCCAGACCCCCTGTTTTACTCTCTAACTGTTCTACTGAACTTCTTTAAGTATTAGCATTTGCACATTTTTAACACCATACGGTTTTATCACTTGTGAGACAGGAAAGCTGTTTCCCTTAGTCCAGGGTTATGCCTGTCATTTGCCTCGCTTGTGCACTGTGCAATTAATAAATACAAAAACGGAGGTTTCTCTAGGAGACAGTGTTATGTTATGTTACGACTATTTATTGTGCGCACAGATACTCCAGCCAAGGAGCGTCCTGGCGCAGAGACAAGGTAGCACGTAACACAACCACAGGCTAAAAACAGAAACTAAGAAACAGCTAAAACAAGAAGGTTTTTATAGCCCTCCGAAAGGTCAGAAGGTCCTCCAGCAAGCGGATTTCAACAGGCAAGGAGTTCCATGCTGACGCAGCCATTACCCTAAACGAGCGGCCTCCCATGCGGCTAAGCCTGAATCTGGGAACCACCGCAAGGGCCAGACCCTGAGAGCGAAGGCTACGGGCAGGGACATACAAAGACAGACAACTCGACAGGATTTCCGGGCCTGTACCTCTCAAGATTTTAAAAGCAAGGCACAAAACCTTGAAGAGGATGCGCTTCCTGACCGGAAGCTAGTGTAGGGAGCGAAGGACACCTATCACTGAGCAGAATCTGGGCAAGCCAACAATCGCCCTCGCCGCATCATTCTGAACCCGTTGCAAGCGGGTTAGTTCAGCCTGGTTAGCCCCAGCCAGGAGAGAGCTGGCGTAATCCAGGCGGGAGATGATAGTAGCCTGGATCACCAGCTGCCTGGTCGGGGCGTCAAAGAACTTGAGAACAGGTCTCAAGCCCCTCAGGAGACCGAAACAACAGGCCGCGGTTCTTTTAGTATGGCCTACAAAGGAGAGGCCCCCATCCAGCCATACCCCCAGATTTTTCACTTCCGATACCGGGATCGGAGTAGGTCCCAACTCTGAGGGCCACCAGTGGTCACCCCACAGCTCCACTCCCTTCCCGACGACCATCATCTCTGTTTTAGTGGCGTTTAGCTGAAGGCAATTGCCTGTCAGCCAGCTAGCCACCGCCTTCAGTCCGGACTGAAACCTGGGGGCCTCAATCTCCGCATCCCCACTGAGAGTAACCGCCAGCTGAGTGTCGTCAGCATATGAGACCAAAGTAAGGCCCCACTGCCTAGCGACATCAGCCAGCGGTCTCACGTAAAGATTGAACAACGTGGGACTCAGCGAGGACCCTTGCGGAACCCCCATGGCCAGTGGTTGGTAGTTGGACTTGAAGGGAGGGATGGCAACACAGAAGGAGCGGTCATCTAAAAAGGAGCGGAACCATTGCAACACCTGACCGCCAATGCCAGTCTCCTCGAGCCGACGCAGGAGGATGCTGTGGTCTACCGTATCAAAGGCGGCGCTAAGATCTAACAAAATAAGCGCCGCCGTTTGACCAGCATCCAACCTTGCCCGGAGATGTTCCACCATCACAAGTAGCGCAGTTTCCGTACTGTGCCCAGCACGGAAACCGTTTTGTGTGGGGTCGAGGGCATTGGTCCGAGTCAGATGTTCAGACAGGGCCAGGTTGACGTAGGCCTCCGTGATCTTGGCTGGCCAGGGTAACAACGAGATGGGGCGATAGCTTTCAGGCTTGGAAGGGTCCAGGGTGGGCTTTTTAATGATCGGGGACACCACAGCTTGTTTCCACTTAGATGGAACAGTTCCCGTTTCCAAGGAGAGGTTGACAAGGGAGCATACAGCTGTACGCCCCATAAAAGCTTGGTCTCGGAAGAGAGCAGGCCTTACTGGATCGGATGGGGACCCAGATTTGACTTGCAGCGCAAGATTGTCAAAACCATCCAAGGTGAGGGGGGGGAAAACAAGCAGTGTAGTCTGATGGTGGACCCCATTTATACTTTCCTCAGTGAACCCTATGCTAGGGAATGTCCTATATATAGCTTGGACCTTCCCCAAGAAGTAAGATGCAAGGGATTCACAATGGGAAAGGGAGCTCACGATCGTAGAGGTAGTCCGCTTCGCTGTGAGATCTTTTACGGCCTTAAAGATAGCTTTTGACGGATTCGGACTGTTCCGGAATTCGGTGGCATAAAAAGCCGCACGGGCTCGGCAGATAGCTCGATGGTAGAGCTTAACGGACTTGGCGTATGCAGCTTTTAGATCAGCCCCATAGGTTTTCCTCCAAGCCCTCTCTGCTCGTCTACAGGCACCCTTTAGGGCCCGGAGAGTGCCATCGTACCAGGGACTCGACTCTCTGGGATTGATTTTAGTTGAAACGATGGGTATCAGAGAGTCCAAGGCCCTAGTTATCCATGAACAGAAGAGGTCATACCCCCTTTCCACATCCGTCAAAGGGCCCAGCGGCTCCTCTAATAGAAGACGATGAAAGTCCTCTAGCCGAAGCTTTTTCCAAGCCCTCTTCTGAACCCGTCTAGCCGTAGAGATAGAAGGAGTGGCCGAGACCGGGCAGAGGATGGACACCAAGAAGTGGTCTGTCCATTCCACCGGAGAGACAGAGGTAATTTGAATCCCCAACAGATTGGTAAACAGGGGATCCAAAATATGCCCCCCCAGATGGGTAGGCTGGGAAACCATCTTGGGAAGTTGAAAGGCCTCCAGGTCAGAAGAGATGGAACGCACTGTCAGGCCAGAGAGGGTGTCGAAATGTAGGTTTAGGTCACCCATGATAGAAAAGTTGGCACATTCGGCGACCAAAGGGCCAACAGTATCAGGGAAAGCATTTCTAAACGCCACATCACTGCCGGGTGGGCGATAGACGACCATCCCGGACAGGGTAAACTCAGGGCTGACAGAGACCTTGAACATGGCACTTTCACACCCGGAGATGTTTAGGGCACCCCAGACGCAAGGGTAGATAGATTTTACCACTAACGCGATACCTCCACCCCTGGACAGCCTATTCAGGGTATACATAGAATAGCCGGGTGGGCAGGCTAGATTGGTAATAGCGGTATCAGCGTCCTGTAGCCATGTTTCCGTCATGGCAAATACGTCTGGAGCTTCCTCCTCAATGAGGTCATAGATATGCTGATAGTGTTTCAGCGCAGACCTGACGTTTAAATTCAGGATCTTCAGAGTAGTAGGAGTGTCTGTAGTACGGCGGGTCTCCGAGGGAATAAACCTTGGGAGAGGATGCGGAGAGTCGAGAGCCCACCCATTACAAGGGCAATGATATGGGCCACGCAATGGGTGTACCGGTGGAAGGGTGCAACAGCGGCTTACCTGACCGATGGCAAACAGGCAATCCCGCGAGTACGTCAGCATGGTGGACCCAGGATGGTATGATAGTCCTTACACAGAGTACCGCGACGTCCAGCGCGTCCTTAACGCGGACGGGCGCAGACGGGCAGGACTCTGGCACGACTCCGGCCACGCGAGGACACGCCCGCTGCGCGATCCCGCTGCGCTAGGGGAGGAGCTTTAAGTAGGTGTTCCCAGGCTGCTCCTGCGCACTGAAGCGCTGGAGGGTAGAGACACCTCTATCCACACACCCCACTCCAAAATGGCGGCCAAAACGGACAGGTCACCCACCCCAGAGCCAAATCCGCCAAAATGGCAGTGCGGGGGCCAATTATGGTGCAAGTGAAGGGCGCTGTCTAAAAGCAGATATACAAACAAATTAAACACAAAAGTTGTTAAAAATCACGAAGGTGAGAGCAAATGCGCGCAGAGCGCTCACGCAGCTACCTTGTCAGGGGCGGTTTCAGGAGGGACTCGCCTTAAGTAGGTGTTCCCAGGCTGCTCCTGCGCACTGAAGCGCTGGAGGGTAGAGACACCTCTATCCACACACCCCACTCCAAAATGGCGGCCAAAACGGACAGGTCACCCACCCCAGAGCCAAATCCGCCAAAACGGCAGTGCGGGGGCCAATTATGGTGCAAGTGAAGGGCGCTGTCTAAAAGCAGGTATACAAACAAATTAAGCACAAAAGTTGTTAAAAATCACGAAGGTGAGAGCAAATGCGCGCAGAGCGCTCACGCAGCTACCTTGTCAGTGTCATCCGGTCTTCTCATAATCACAACCATAATTCCGAGCAGCTTGAAATATTACATGTGAAAATGAGTAACAGTCTACTTCTATCTTATTTCAGAAATGTCTTTGAGCCTCCTGTTTTATCACGCGACTGTGCTCTTAAGGCTTCGACTGGGCAGTTTGCAGTTATTTGGTCATGGTCTTGCACTGCCTAATACTCTGTGTTTCCCTGCTATTGGCCTAGGGTTCAGAACAGACTTGGCACAGTATCTTCCTAATACTGTGCTGATGTCTTAGTCCACCTCTTTTTGTAGAGATATTGCATAAGTGTTTGCTATTGTGCTGAGCTCTCAGATAAGGGCTCTTGGGCCCCATGCACTAGACACGTTTTGGTCTCAACCCCTGCAATTCAAAAAATGACCTAGCTTGTGAAAGCAAAAGAGCTTTTTAAAATGTGCAAATCACTTTAATGACTTAGAAAAGTCTCTGTGAGTCTTAATGAAGGTTCTGTAACACATTACGAATAACAAATAGAAGAAGCAAGGAAGGAGTCCCCCGCGCTCCAGATCTGGGAGTTGTGGTGGTGGGAGCAATGCTTTTGAACCATAATAATAGCCTCAGACCATAGATCTGATTCCAACAGCTCAAGAGGGCTCTGTTCCCTATTAAGTGCTTCTCTCGAAGAGGAGGACGAGCTGTGGGGTATCCCTAATGTGGTAGCTGGTAAACATGGTCAACGCTACTCAAATGTCTCGCTACAGATCGCCTCCCTAACTGCTGGTAAGAATTTGAGGGCATGTAACGGAAGAACTCAATCAGACATAGGACGGAAGGCTACTTTTAAGAGAGGTGCCTATACAAGCATAATAGATTATATTTTTGTGGATGTTAGAATTTGGCTACTAATAGAGGATATGATTATTGAACCAAGGTCAGACAGTGACAATAACTCTTTGCTTTTAAAATTAAAGGGTAAGGTTTTGGATAGGGATGTTCATCGCCAAATTTCTAAATTAATAGAGCCAAGCCTAACAAATAATTGTAGAAGAGTCACATGGCCGAATATTCAAGCCAACCAGGACCTCCATACTAGAATATACGAGTTCCTAGTGGCCTCTTTAGTTATCTTGTGTGGCCACACGGATAGATTTGATTCAATCGACACCCTGTATGTTATTTCAGTACACAAAGAACTTTTTAAGGTCCTTGAATCAGTTTTCTTAAAACAGTCTCATATTGGTAGACCTGCCAGGGTAAGGGAGTGTAATTGGTTCAATAATGACTGAAAGGAAGCCAAAAAGGCACTACAAAAAGCAGTTAGAGAGCGTTCTAGATTGGGTATAACCTCAGCTCGCAACATTTATTGAGTAGCACTTAGCAAAGCAAAGCGCGAATACGCTGATACAAACTGGAACGATCTGGTTTTAGGAGCCCAAGCCAGAGACAGCTGTACCTTTTGGCTTATTGTATCTAAAGGCAATGAGGAAGATCCTATTACCAATAACTATCATATCCAACAGGAAGTTTGAGTGGAAAACTTTTCGCGTTTATACTCCGATGACGTGGCCACTATGGGATTACAGACAGACCAGGCTGCCCCAATCGTAGCTAACACTGTCCTTGATAAGACCGCAAATAACCCTCCGCTAGTTTTCAGCCTGGAGGATACTATGTCTGCAATTAGTAAACTAAAAGCAGGCAAAGCGCCGGGACCCGATTTGATACCGGGGGATTTATATAAATCGGAACCAATGATATGGGGACCATACATAAATCTTCTGTCTAATTGTATACTGGCTGGTGGGGATATTCCTGAATCTTGGAGGGGAGCAGAGGTAATAACTATCTTCAAGAAGGGTGATCCTGCTATCCTCCAATTACAGACCTATTAGTCTAATTGACAATCTTAAGAAGATCTTTGCCAGGCAGGTTTTAGATAAACTTCAAGAATGGATGGATGCTAATATGTTATTGTCCCCTGCTCAAGCGGGTTTCCGTGCCAAAATTAGCACGTGCGACCAAGCCTTCAGGTTTTCCCTGCTGGCATGGAAGTACGTGCTACTTAGGAAACAGCAGCTATATATAGCATTTCTGGACCTGCGAGCCGCATTTGACTTGGTTCCGCACAACTTGCTGTGGAAGACCATGCTTGATCAAGGGGCCCCGGAAAACCTGGTGTCTAACATTGCCAGATTGCACAAGGATAACTATGCCCAGGTCAGGTGGGGAAACAACGGGGAATTGACAGAGAGGATTTCGATTAAACGGGGGGTGCGTCAAGGGTGTGTTCTCGCCCCCAAACTGTTTTCCCTGTTTATCAATGACGTGGTTAGTTGTTTAATGGGTTGTAAGAACAATGCCCCTACGATGAATGATGCAAAAGTCCCCATCCTGCTCTTTGCAGATGACTCTTTACTAATATCTACATCCCCTATGGGTCTACAGGCACTATTGGATACATGCCTGAGCTTCTGCAAAGAAAGAAAACTAGAACTGAACACCGCTAAAACTAAAGTTATGGACTTCGGAAAAGTACGGGGTGGCATACGAGAGGTTAAGATCTTACATGAACCACTGGAGGGGTAAAAAGTTTTGATTATTTAGGCATAGGTTTAAATGAGATGCTCAGTTGGGAATACCAGCTGAGGAAGAGTTCTCTAATACGATGCCAAAGATCTAAACCAATACTAAGATTTTTAAAACAATCTTACACCCAACCCCTCTCACCGGCCCTTGAAATCTATTGTGCAAAAGCCCAAAGTGGTGCCCTCTACGGAGGAGGGATATGGGGATTTATCTATGCAAATAAACTACCGATTTGCGAGAACATTTTTGCAAGGGCTCTCATCTCGCTACCTGTTACAACGCCACTCACCAAACTTTTTTGTGATCTTGGGATAAAAAGAATAGGTGACTTAGCTGCCCTGAGACCTTTAACTTATTGGCTACGTCTATGGACCACCCCACAATTAATTGATTACCGTAATTCTTTGCGCGAGGTCCTAGCACTTAATGGGGCAAAACAACTACCCAGGTTCAGACATATTGCTAAATGGTGTAAAATATTGAACTTGTTGGGCTTGTGTGAGCACCCAGAAAGGGCCACTAAACGTGATATCCTGACCCTCAAAGCTACATACTGGAGTGCAGTAGGGGAACATTACACCAGCAATCAAAAAAGTGGACAGCTAACATCTAACTTTTTAAATGTTAAATTTAGCTTTTTGTTTGAACCTTTTCTTGACCTGATTTCACCCCCTCTTGCTAAGAGCTTGTATACCAGGTTTAGATATGGCAACCTGTTACTGAAATTTTCAGGGAAAGAGGCAACAGGCCTGGTCTTAGAGCTATGCCCTGCTTGCCATGAAGTTCACGAAACTGAAGACCACATCTTGTTTTTTTGCACAAAGTATCGGCAATTGAGCAGGAAATGGATTTGACCATTATGCCTTAATCTGGGCGCCAGGCAGCATCAGATCGCATTTAGGATTTTAAAATCTGATACCTCAGGGCCAATAGTTTTTGCCCTAAGTCGTTTTCTATTTTCATTCTGGTTGATCCGCAAAAATCTTTTATTGTAGTAATGAAGTCAATTTTTAATTTTTTTCCTTCTCATGTTGTATATGTATTCTAAATATCAAGTTGGTATACTTTGTTGGTGTTTTGTACAAACGACCGAATAAAGTTATATGATGATGATGATGATGATGATGATTTGCAAAGGGAAAGCTGTTCCCTTTGGGAATTTTGTCGAGCAGGCTTAGGGGAAGAAATTTAGTGTTCCTCTGATGTAATCCCAAAAATGTTTTTTTTAATAAACAGGACCTATTGTTTTTATTTGACACATTTGTTATAAGAAATTCAGATGCAAAGATGATGGACTGCTGTCACTTGCTGGCCACGATCTCTTCATTCCAGTTATTCACCGTGGGTTTCAAATTGGGGCCTACCCAATTATTATACATGAGGCAGGTCATGTTATGATTCCTTCCAATGTATAATTTGCAATGCTACGTATTAGTGCCTAGGCTACATCAGAAATTGAATACCCATTTGCCAACCGGTTGAAGTGAAGATTGCACGGCTTGGTGTGCAAATGGGTCTTTGTATCTCAAGCCCTTGCTCCGAATAAGTTCCAAGAAATTGTGTCGTTTATGTCAATAAGATCTTAGAAATACTTTGATGCATTAGAGGATCAGATAGAATCAGTGAAATAAATGTTTGGGAGATAACCTTATAATACAGCTGTACTTCTGCATAGGAAGCTTCTTTCTTCTGGGACAGTATTTTGGGAACTGTTATAAAAGATTATAGCTCTAATGCTGGATTTACGATTGTTGTACGTTTGCTAAACATCGGAATGTTAGCTATTATATACCCATGACACAAAAATGAATCTAGTGTTTTAGAATTCTTCTTTGTTATCTACCACATACTCTCTCATGCTGATCATATACTCTCTGTATGATCATGCTTTATTGAAGAAACAGGAACATGTGTGATATTGAGGATATTGAGGACAGAATTTAACTCATACATGAAGACCACACCAGTTAGATAAGACAAGTTTTCTAATCCAAACTCTTTCCCCATATCGATTTCCCTTCTGTGTCCCACCCACTACATGTACTCTCTCTCAAACAATTGTGCAACTCCGAGATGATAAAAAGTGCATGATGTCATCTCTAAACAGAGCCTAACTTAGATAAAATAAGATTCAGACAGAAATTGTCTAGAAGTATTCCAGTGGTACACTGTTTACTCAAGATTCTGAGAATCTTATCACCTGATCAGCACTCGCTCCCACCGAACTGAACCAATTTAGGGATACAACATTTTCCAAGGTGACCCGCATCGCCTCACAATCAAGCACGTTAACCCTGAACAACCTATTCCTATTAGATTCTAAGGAATCAATCTCAAATCTTTTCAAACATAGGCATCTGATCAAATAGGATAATAGATAATGTTTTTCATAAGAGGCCCTGTGGAACATTCCCTGCGTATAAGTCTCCACTAGTGTGACCTGCACAGTCCTCCCCAAACTCAGTATACATATAGTGACTACAGCCATAGCCACTGAGGTGTGACCACAGGTACATGTAGGTATCATGAAGCATCACTACTGGACCTGTCAAGTCTCCAGAGATGCTTTGGTAATCGGCAACTATTTCCAAAATCCCGACAAGTAATTGTGTAGCTGTTGCCTCTCCCAAACTCTGTCCACTACATTTCATTTCAACTGTCTGATTCTCCAACATGTAGAGTTGTAATGCAGTTTTGCTACCTCCAATTTCACTGGGGTCTAGTGCCATTTGTGTAGCATTTTATAATACCTTAGCTAGACATTTATTGTGTGTCCAGAGGTGTTCTAAACAGTTGTTGTCAGAATGAATCTGTTTGGAATGTGAGCGACCACCAAACGCTAAGCCAAGATGCTACTGGGCATGAGAATAGGTTATAATTCTGTATTGACCCAACATTAAACCTTTGTTGGTCCCTCTTGACTTCAGGTAAGACAGGAATTTCAAGTTCTGGAGCAATATCAAACATGGTTTTTGCATTTTTGTAAGGCAGTGGGACTACTGCCTATAGCACCAGTGTTGTGAATTGTGTAACCAGAATTCAGCTTGGGCAATTACAGTTGCCTTTAGTTTGTGCTCTTCTATTAATTGATCTACAGTATCACTCATTGGCTTATAAAGCCTTGCCAGGTAGATTCCTTATCCCCTATGTGTATATTACCATTACTCCAAAATGAAGTACATACATGCATCCATGGCTTGTCTTTCAGCAGGCGGTGCGCTCAGTGCTGTTTGACCGTGGGTTACCTTCCTACCGTCAGTAGTATAAGAAGACCTCAGAACTTTAATCCACCCTAAAAGTGCATGCTAAGTGTGTCATGGGTATCATAGAACAGGTAACAAGTTCGTGCTAACTGGAAAGTGAGCCAATAAAGCTCAAAGCCTTTTCGGCATAAATCCCCATATTCTGGGGCTTCTTGCAGTTTTTTAAGAGGCGGTGTCCTTCCCCCACCCATATAAATACCTTCACCATATTATATACCTCCATCAGCAGATTTTATGCATCCTTTATTGGTAACATCATTAAAACGTAATTAAGATGGGTGCTATGTTCATTTTCATCATGTGTTCTCCTCATAATGATAGATTAAGAGGAGACAGTCAAACTATATAATTCCTAATCACATCCAATAGTGAGTGGAAGTTTGTCTTCATCTTCCTTGTCAACTCCTCTGTTCAATACTGTTTCCAGATACTTCAACCATGATATCTGTCATAGAAATGGATGTGGTGCTATCATTGCCACAGTAGTGGTGTTGGTGAGACGCCTCACACTTATTCCAGCTAATCCAATATTCTGAGAATTCCCAAAAACGGGAGATAAGGAAATTGAGATCCATGAATGAGTGTGCAAAATTTAACAGTGTTACTAAAAATATAATTTGCATAAAATAGAGTTTTGTGCTTTCATGTTAACATAGAAATGCCCTTAATGTCTGTGGCTTGTATAATGGCAATCTCCAGTAGTTCAAGGGCTAAGGCAAAAGGAAATGTGAATAGTAGTCACCCCTGCCTTGTACATCTAGGTATCTTGAAGGGCCGTGATGTATAGCCATCACAGGACAATTCTGCAGTGGGACTCGAGTATAACCACCTCACTTTCATAAAAAAGACTGCCCCATCCCCATGCATGTCAAGACCATTAAATGTCTCCCCAAGATACACGATTAAATGATTTTTCTGCATCCAATGAGATCACTGCCTAAAATCATCCTGGACCTTTCAAATGATGTGTGCTAGTGGTCTCAAATGGGATAATAAGCAATGGTGTTCAACAAAGTGCATTGGGTGACATTCGTCACAAGTATGAATGCACTTCTGTACATCAGTCTGCAAAATAGAAACACAACACAAGAACAATTTAAACAATCCATTCAGTCAGCCCATATTAGGAGTAAGTCAGGGAAGTGAACTCCACTCTGCTCCGCTCGTGGAGTTTGGACAATTTTCCGCACTCCACGTTACGCAGACCTAGGAGAGTTCCAATAAACTCAGCTACGCGTAGCTCGTCAACATCAAGTCGCAAAGAGCAAGAGAGGAAAATCCACCTCCCGGCGAGATTTTTCCTCATTTGCGCTTGTCAATGTCAAGTTGGTGAGCGCGAGCGAGGGAAATCAGCCTCCCGGCGAGATTTTTCAATCAACTTGGGCAGTCGGATTTCTTAATGTGAGTGGGTGCGTATGCTCGCGATCGCTCGCATTGAGAAACCATCTGTTCGCGTTCAGAAAGCTGCCGCTCAGGTAGAAAATCTACTCGAACAGCAGACAGGAAGCAGCGCCCGATTGTGATTGCTTGTGCTGTGCATGGAGCTGGCCACGATAATTTGACAGCTCGAACAAACACCCGGCACTGAAAATTAATGCAAATGGCATTTTTTCTTACTCACTACACCGCTCACGGAGCTCTGCATAGCGCAGAGGAGTGTTTTTTTGCACTTCTCAGTGTTCCGCCTAGCGGAACTCCGTGAACTCCGCCCAGACTTAATTAGGAAAATCCTAACCAACACCCACACCTGCCAAACTCAACAAGATAGTGAACACAGTGAAGCACTAAGAAGCATGAGGAGCATGAATCAGGAGTATTATGAGGCAGAGGAGGGCTATGAAAATCAATTACGGTTGTTTCAAAAGTGATCGCGATTTGTCTCTGCAGATCGTTGAATTCACTGTTTATGTTTGTAATTTGTGACCCAAGATCTCATAACTTCAACAAGCATCTCCATTTTGGCTGAATGGGGCTCCCAGAGCTCCTTTACATAGGTCCAGGCAGCTGCCATGGCATGTGGTCTCTGGGATGTCTCCATGTCGGTCATTTCTTGCAGATTTGGAAGCACCTCAAGTTGCCAGGGCCGGTGAATTCTCTTGTTCATCCATCCTTCATGGTAATCATAAGAACCAGGTCAAGCAGGCTATAGCAGAATTTCAGTTTCCACAGTCTCCAGCATGGCTCCTTGGGAAACATTTTGAGTGTTGTGTATTTTGTTGTTGGCATGGAATAGACATTATCACCTGTCAGGTGCATCTCTGTTATTATGGTTCCTGCTTCTGATCCTGTGTGCCCTCTGCAGTTCCAGTGGAGAGATGAATACCAGTGTTGTGAGTTTTGAGATGAAATGGAGAACGAAAGCCATCATATGTACTTTTCTAGATTTTCTGGGATCCAAGAGACCCACAGGTTAACTAGTCCTTGTCTGTCTTCCAATTATTTGAGTTTCATTTGCATAAAGCAAAGGCCTACTAATAGTCAACAGAGGTATTCAATTTTAGTTCCATGGCCATTAATCTGGCTTCCATCACTGACAATCAGGACCTAAAGGAAATGAGGTTCGGTTGTATCGACGGGACGTTTGTCTGTCTTAAATGTATTTTCCTTAATAAATGAAAGAGAGGTTCTTAGGGCCATTAGCTTATTCAGTACTGTCTCAAGGACTACATCCTGTGTCATGTTCTCAGGGTATTTCAGGGCTCTTTTGAGGCTTGCCGATTACCCCTTCATAAAAGAAAGTTGCCTAGCTGAAGTTTGACATCAGGGGGGTGGCTTGCAGATCACGGTGTGATATCTGATCTGATGACCTTATATTGTATCCTGTTGCTGCTCTCATTCCAGATTGTGCTTGTAATTTAGGCCTGCTATATCCTAGTACTTACCTCACAGAGGTCCGTGAAGGCTGGGAAAAAGGATATATACCCACTAGAAGACAGCAAAAGCATACCAACCTAATATCTGAAGTAAAGTAGTAGATACATGTCGTCAGAGGCATCATGTGATAAGTCAGCTGTCAATGGATATTCATGCAACAGAACCAGGCTAATGTATAGATTTGGGTGTATTTATAGGGCATAAAGTACTCCCAAGACAATCAAGCAGATGAAGTCAAAAGAAGAAAAGTGCATCACCCTCTACTACTGGGTGAAACTCAACACAACAAAGAGAGGCGGGTAGGTTCTCTTTCCCTTACTGCGAGGAGGGAAAGATTGCACAACATATACAAATCAAAGAGGAGACATCAGCGAGCCAGAAGCTGTGAGTGAAGGCAAGAAGCCTAATGCAAGATGCCCGTAATCATTCTTAAGTCCGGTAGACCACTTACTATGTTTTCAACGCCATATCGGCCGGTAAGTCTCCTGGTCCTCCAGTTACACTGGATGTGCTTATTTCCCTGGCCATAAAGAGTCCTATCAATGGTAGATGCAGTATAGTTATGCGCCCTAACTAGTCACACCATAATTCATGTTGACGGCAGGTGAGGGCGACATCCTGTATCCTGCAGGGATGAGGTGCCTATGTGCAGGGCCATTGCCTCCCAACCATCCCAGGTTTGTTTGAATGCATTGGTACTGCATCAGTGACTTGAGGGGGGCCTCAGATACAGCTGTGGCCTCCATCGTGGGTGCAGCCATCATGGACCATCGGATCCACCATCATTCTCATTGCATGGCTAAAACACCCCGTTCATACATTCTCAACCACAAGTTTTAGTTTGCAAAAATGTCTGGAATATTCAGGAATGCAACTTGAAGTGGGGTTTGGCACACAAGTTCTAGCCTTAGAGGGATTGAGGCAGTGGTGTGTTTTGAAACCCCTCTTTTTAAATCTACATATTACAGATTTTCCTCAAGCATTGGCAAACGTAAATACTCACCCATGCCAGTAATGGGATTAGCCAGCTCTATGTAATCTTTCCAAGTGAAGATACACAGTTGTTGTTGCCTATATATATCGGCTTAGCTTCAGACTTTGAGGCGTTGGTAGAATGCTGTGCTTAGAATAATACAGTAGTTATGTAAACAAATTCAACATGTTTACATTTGAAAACTTAAATCGGGAATGCTATTATGGACATTGTGAAACTTTTTTTTTACCAACAGGATTTATTTGATCCTAAATGGACCTGGAGAATGATGAATGAACATCAGCAGAAATCAATGCCTAAATGTATCTAATAGGGTAAATGCGGGAGTTGTCCATATTGCCCATGTTTTGAGCATTCAGTCGAAATGTTCCATTGGCCTTCACAGCTGGCAAAAAGTAAAAGTAGTCAAAACACTTAGGGCATTATTACAATGCCGGCCGTACTCTCATCCGACTGGCACCGTAGTGGAAAAGGGACCGCCCAACAAGGAGTCGGTGGTTCCCCCGCCCATGTTACAATGCGACCGCCTTCATGGCGGTCACAGAGTGTATATTTTCTATTGTGGCTTGTGCTGGGGGCTGCAGCACACGCCGCAATAGAAAATATACACTTTAAAAATATCCCTGCATGTGTGCCTGCTACACGGTGCAGGGATGTTTAGGGGGGCACATATTCCCCCCAGGCCCCAGAGTAGAGGGCCAGGGGGAAGTGGGGCCTGATAGGGGCCCCAAAAGTCACTTTCCACCTACCTTTTAATGGCAGACAAACCACCATGAAAGGGCAGGTGGAAAAGGACATTGTAATCACTACGCAGTGCCTGATAAAGCACCGCCCCTATTGTAGGGATTACTGACCCTCCGACAGTCGACAGGCTCCTTTAGCCCATCAGAAAGTATCAGACTGTCCCTCTGCCAGCTGCCTCAGACTGCACACATTGTAATGCGTTGGTGGACCGCAGCAGCAGATGGCGGTCGGACTGTATCTAATGAGCCATGGGATGCGGTCCCACTGCCATCAGCATGACCCCCTTAATCAAGTTATTAAAATGAGCGTTGGTCCTTACAAGATCAATCGGAATGAAATGCAATGGCAGTCATACCTTTCAATCATAAATTGATAGCCAAGAGTCATTTCAAATAGCTTTGTCTGAGTTAGACTCACTCGCTAACGTATCATATAAATGAACTGTTACAGGATGCTGATGGTTGATGGGAAGGATGCTGACATATGTCACTAAAATATTGGCTCCTGATAGTACACCCAATTTTATGCTGGGTTTATTCCCACTGTGGTACTTCTTACTTCAATCCTCTTCCATCTCAATACCTCAACATATTCTTGAGGAGATGTCATACGGGTCAATAGCCATTATTTTAAGTAGAAGGAGCCTATGTGGAGAATGCAGTCTATGGTTAAGAAAGCTGTGTGCAAGAAATATTAAACTCGGAATTCGCTATTTTACAGCGTTAGTTATTAATGGGTGAGCATCTAAAATTGACATGAAACATTTAAACTGACGGATAAATTACAGATGGCATGGATAATTGGGGCAGCAATAACAAAAATTAAGATTGTTGCTCAGTAGGTATGATGTGACTACCTTTGCAATTTAATTCAGATGCAAATAAACAGAGGTGGGGTTTGGGTCAGCCACCTCCTCCCACATTTCTTTTGTGTTTGGGATATCCTCATTTAGTCATTGTTGCTTGGCATTTCATAAATATTTTGTATTAACCCACTAGTGTATATTATATTACATAGTTTGCAATGGTAATTTATTTTGGACTGGTGATTCCGTCTGTTTCATTTGTTAATCGCGCGCATTTAAGATGGCTGCCACGTTGTTCAGTGACCACCTTAAATGAGGGGAAAGACGCCTGTTGTTTAACATTTACTTTTCCAAAGCTGGTACCACAGTGGTGCATAGGTGTTGTTTAGGAGCTCTCAGTACTGTTCTCACGGTAAGCTCGAACAGCAGCACAGCCAAAACGAAGGACAGGTTAAATAGGAATAAAAACCTTTATCAGCAAGAACGAACTTTTGTTCTTTTAGAATTGTCTTGGAATGTAAATCCTTGTGAATTGCTCTACGTTGGAAAGTGATGAAATTAAATTGAACGTCTTGTTTCATTTTGTTTTTTAAGACATCGTTGTTTAGCTGGATAACCTCTGTAACTGAAGTTTTGATTATATAACACCAAAACTTTCTGAACTGAAATGTGTCCCACTACAATTCCGTTATCCGATCACAATGTTGGGGCAGATTTACAAGAACTGGCGAAACTATGCATATTCGCAGTGATACGCCAGTTCATTTGCGTGATGGAAAAATAGCCGTGCGCCACCATGGATGCACCGTGGAGCAAGGGCAGACAGATGCGTGACGCATCTTTTGTCGGAAAGGCAACACATTGCTGGAGTCGTGTAGTAAGCACGACGCAACTCCAGCAATGGTCAGGAAGGCCTATTCCGACTATGCTGCTACACTCTTTACGCCTGCTTCAAGCAGGCGCAAGGTTTTGACGCAGTGGCGTCGTAAAAGTCACTCAGTGAAATCTTGTAGATTTCACTGAGTCACTTTTGCGAGGCTTCCTTGCGACGGAATGCCCACCCTGTATACATTATACCTGACGCAGGTATAATGTAGCGCAGGGCTGTACAACGTGACGCGTCTCCCTCGATGTAAATATGTCGCATTGTGGAGCATTGTTTAGGACGCCGCTGCATCACAGAAGTGACGCAGCAGCGACGTAAAGTTGCCGCAAGGGGCTTGTAAATCGGCCCTGTTGTTTTTAGCTCAAATGGATGAAACTTAAACCACCAGAGAATGTGCAGCATACTTTGCCTTTCTTACTGGAAATGTATGTACCCAATCTACATAATTCATGTAAACATGCAGCATAAAGCTCTGCGGAGTAGTTTGGGGGATGTCACGATGATGAAATCAGTATTTCACAGGGAACCCTGAAATATTTCCAATATTTCCAATATTTCATGGTTCGCTGTGAAATATGAGTTTTATATCGCTGCATATATATTGAAAGAAACATGTCTGCATCCATCCACGTCCTAGTAATCCCTCTCTAATCCAGTCATGCACTCAGAAATTCATGCTGCCACCCATTAATGTGCCTACATATTCAATTTGTCATCTATGACCTCACTCATCCCACTCAATAGTTATACTTGCCCTTATGTACTTACTTATTCATCCACCCATTCATGCACTCACTCAACCATTAAACATTCTTACATTAACCCATTCATCGATCCATACGGTACCACACACCAACCATTATTAACTAGTAATGTAGTAAGGCTTATAGGTCCATTGTCAACATTTGCTAAGTTGTCATGAGCTTCGCTGCCATGAGGCTGCTTTTGCGCCGGACACTGCAGGCATATATTTCGCAAGACCCTGTTTGTTCCCCTTTTCACATGAGAACTGTTCACCTCGCACGTTCTCTGCTGTGCTCTGAGGTTTAGCCTGCACACGCTGGTTAAGGTTAAACAACAATGCCCCTTTTTATTTCGTTCTGGTCAGTCCCTCGCACCTAGACTTAACATGCTACACACAGCTGCACTACTGGAAATCGTCGGCTTTAATATTGCAAGCGCAACATGTTTTGACACACTTGGAGAGACACCTTTCCGAAGAGAAGAGCTGTGCTTGTCCTGAGATATTAACACTGCATTTAGGCCTTGAGGTATGGGGGTCTGCTGACAAAGCTTAGAGGTCTTCTTTTTTATAATAAACTATCTCTTGTCACAGGGAGGGTGGTTAGGTCGTTTAGCCCTTTTCCACTGTTTTTTCTAACATGAGATTCCCGTTTGTATTCTATGGTATTATAACAATGCTGACCATATTGTGTTTATGCATTTTGCTTCTAGTATTGACACGTGTACTGCACCATAGAACGCGTTAGTTCAAATAACTATTTTAAACTATACCGCGTCTCTGATTACTCGCATTGTGGACAAGTACAAGTGAGTGAGCGAAAGAGTGTCTGGCTCCCGCGATTCCCAAGATAGAGTGACGTGTTCTGAGTTTTCTAATCATTGGTAGCTTTGCTGTAGACGGAAAACAAATGAGACACTATAGCTAGTCGGTTTGGGATTTTGGGTACTAATGTGGTAGGTTGGTACACGCCTATTCACTGAGGTCCTGTTTTCCTGTGCATAGTTCTGTATATGTGCAGAATCCCCGCAAAAATACCTTTGGTAATTGTTGATTGTATGGTAACTATATACATGAATTTCGAATAACCGAATCTGTAAATGTTTTGTTTTAACAGAATAAACCACATATCAATACAGATATTTAGGACCCATAATAAGTCAAACCGTCCATGTATTTATGGTTCTCTAATTATTAACCCCTTCGCTGCCAGGCCTTTTCCCCCTCCTGTGCCAAGCCTTTTTTTGGCTATTTGGGGTAGTGCGCGCTTAGGCCCCTGTAACTTTTTGACCACATCAGGTATCCACGCCAAATTTGCGTCATTTTCTTCCAACATCATGAGGATTCTAAAGGTACTCAGGGTTTGTGGATTCCCCTGGAGGGGTCACAGAAATGAGCCAAAATACAGCAAAATTCTGGATTTTTTTCGGAAAAATTGGAAAAACGGGCTGCAAATGAAAGCATCTGGGTTTTCCCCTGCAAATGTTATCAAAAAAGGGTTTGTGGGGTTGAAATCACAATTTTCCTAGCTTTTTGGGGATACCAGACCTTTGTCAGAAACACAACATTTTTTACTCAGTTTTGGCATTTTTCTGGGACATAGCCTATTTTGCTATTTTTTGTGCTTTTGACCTCCTTCCAGTTAATAGCAGAAATGGGTACAAAAGCAATAATGGATTCTGGAAAGCTATACATTTTCGAGAAGAAGACAAAACTCTGAATTCAGCAAGGTGTCATTTATGTAGATCCATCAAGGTTTTTTTATAGAAACAAACAGTTAAATATAGGATAAATTGAAAATTATTTGAAAAAAACAGCCTTTTGTGTCAACGTTTTCACCTATAACTTCTTCTAATTATGACAGCTCTTTGAAAGCAATATACCGTTGCATCCGCTGGACATTACTGGTTGTGGTGATATATAGGACTTGTAGGATCACCAAGAACCCGACGAGCCCAGAGCCAAAAACTGAGCAGCAACTTGCAATGGTTTTTTATTATGTACCGGGTATATAGTAATTATTCTGTAAAAATGTGTACATGGAAAAATCGGTATGAAAGACACCTACGTATTTCTGAAATGGGAACAAAATATAGAGTTTAGAAACAGGAGATATTTGCACATTTCTGAAATTGGGAATACTCATACTAGCATCAGAATTATCAGTCATTTTTTAGAATGACTTATTTTTTACACAGTGTCTTTCATTTGGAGGGCAGTAATGCATCGAAAGTCAATAGATAATAACAGTTCCTTTACAAATCTGAATTACCCTAAGTCTCCTGATAAAAATGGTACCTCACTTGTGTGGGTAGGCATAGTGCCCGCGACAGGAAACGGCGCAAAACGCAACGTGGTCACAACTCAATATCGCAGTGAAAATTTACCCTTTTTTGGCAAAGTGCCTAGCTCTAGTTTTTTAACCCTAGCTCTGCGGGCACCTTGGGAAACCTAGCAAACCTATACATTTTTGAAAACTAGACACCCAGGGGAATCCAGGATGGGTTGACTGGACTGCCTCCCACCAGGGTCTGTTACCCAGAATCCCTTGCAAACCTAAACAATTGTCAAAAAAAACAAATTTTCCCCACATTTCTGTCGTGGAAAGTTCCGGAATCTGCGTGGATCCACAAATTTTCACCCACCCGCGTTCCCCATAGTCTTTCGAGAAAAATGGTACCTCACTTGTGTGGGTCGGCCTAGTGCCCGCGACAGGAAACGACGCAAAACAAAACGTGGTCACACCTCAATTTCGCAGTGAAAAATGACCCTTTTTTGGCAAAATGTCTAGCTGCAGTTTTTGAAACCTAGCTCTGCCTGCACCATGGGAAACCTAGCAAACCTATACATTTTTTTAAACTAGACACGCAGGGGAATCCAGGATGGGGTGACTTGACTGCCTCCCACCAGGGTCTGTTACCCAGAATCCCTTGCAAACCTAAAAAATTGTCAAAAAAAAAACATTTTCCCCACATTTCTGTCGTGGAAAGTTCCGGAATCAGCGTGGATCCACAAATTTCCACCCACCCCGCGTTCCCCAAAGTCTTACGAGAAAAACAGTACCTCACTTGTGTGGGTCGGCCTAGTGCCTGCGACAGGAAATGGCGCAAAACGCAACGTGGTCACACCTCAATTTCGCAGTGAAAAATGACCCTTTTTTGGCAAAATGACAAGCTGTAGTTTTTGAACCCTAGCTATGCGGGCACCTTGGGAAACCTAGCAAACCTATACATTTTTGAAAACTAGACACCCATGGGAATTCAGGATGGGGTGACTTGACTGCCTCCCACCAGGGTATGTTACCCAGAATCCCTTGCAAACCTAAAAAATTGTCAAAAAAACACATTTTCCCCACATTTCTGTGGTGGAAAGTTCCGGAATCTGCGTGGATGCACAAATTTCCTCCCACCCCACGTTCCCCAAAGTCTTACGAGAAATATGGTATCTCACTTGTGTGGTTCGGCCTAGTGCCCGTGACAGGAAACGTCGCAAAACGCATCGTGGTCACACCTCAATTTCGCAGTGAAAAATGACCCTTTTTTGGCAAAATGACTAGCTGTAGTTTTTGAACCCTAGCTCTGCGGGCACCTTGGGAAACCTAGCAAACCTATACATTTTTGAAAACTAGATACCCAGGGAAATCCAGGATGGGGTGACTTGACTGCCTCCCACCAGGGTATGTTACCCAGAATCCCTTGCAAACCTAAAAAATTGTCAAAAAAAGCCCATTTTCCCCACATTTCTGTGGTGGAAAGTTCCGGAATCTGCGTGGATCCACAAATTTCCACCCACCCCGCGTTCCCCAAAGTCTAACGAGAAAAACGGTACCCCACTTGTGTAGGTCGGCGTAGTGCCCGCGACAGAAAACGTCGCAAAACACATCGTGGTCACACCTCTATTTCGCAGTGAAAAATGACCCTTTTTTGGCAAAATGACTAGCTGTAGTTTTTTAACCCTAGCTCTGCGGGCACCTTGAGAAACCTAGCAAACCTATACATTTTTAAAAACTAGACACCCAGGGGAATGCAGGATGGGGTGACTTGACTGCCTCCCACCAAGGTCTGTTACCCAGAATCCCTTGCAAACCTAAAACATTGTCCAAAAAAACACATTTTCCCCACATTTCTGTGGTGGAAAGTTCCGGAATCTGTGTGGATCCACAAATTTCCACCCACTCCGCATTCCGCAAAGTCTTACGAGAAAAATGGTACCTCACTTGTGTGGGTCGGCCTAGTGCCCGCGACAGGAAATGGCGCAAAACGTAGTGAGGTAACATCAAAATTGCCTATCTCAAAACCACCTGGTTTTGCAAGGGGGGTCACTTGGGTTTTTGACCTGGTGCTCGGCGGCCATCGAGGGAAACCTACCAAACCCATACATTGCTGAAAACTAGACACCCGGGGGCTTCCAGGGAGGTATGGCTTGCGTGGATCCCCCAACGTTTCTTACCCAGAATCCCCTGCAAACCTCAATTTTAGCTGAAAAAAATCACTTTTTTCACACATTTTTGTGTGAGAAAGTTGTGGCATTACCAGGCTCACTCAAATTTCCCACCCCCAAGCGTTTCCCTGGGTCTCCGGTAAAAATGGTGCCTCACTTGTGTGGGAGGCCCAAGTACCCGCGACAGGCAAGGTCCCAAAACGTAGTGAGGTGACATCAAAATTGCCTATCTCAAAACCTCCTGGTTTTGCAAGGGGTCACCTGGGTTTTTGGCCCGGTGCTCGGCGGCCATCTAGGGAAACCTACCAAACCCATACATTTCTGAAAAATAGACACCCGGGGGCTTCCAGGGAGGTATGGCTTGCATGGATCCCCCAAAGTTTCCTTACCCAGAATCCCCTGCAAACCTCAATTTTAGCTGAAAAAATCACTTTTTTGACACATTTTTGTGTGGGAAAGTTGTGGCATCACCGGACTCACTCATATTTCCTACCTCCCAGCACTCCCCTGGGCCTCCGGGTAAAAATGGTGCCTCACTTGTGTGGGAGGCCCAAGTACCCGAGACAGGCAAGGGCCCAAAAATTTTTTGGGAAAGGCAATGTTGATGTCGCATCACTACGTTTTGGGCCCTTGCCTGTCGCGGGTACTTGGGCCTCCCACACAAGTGAGGCACCATTTTTACCGGGAGACCCAGGGGAACGCTGGGAGGTGGGAAATTTGAGTGAGCCCGGTGATGCCACAACCTTCCCACACAAAAATGTGTGAGAAAAGTGATTTTTTTCAGCTAAAATTGAGGTTTGCAGGGGATTCTGAGTAAGGAAACGTTGGGGGATCCACGCAAGCCATACCTCCCTGGAAGCCCCCGAGTGTATAGTTTTCAGAAATGTATGGGTTTGGTTGGTTTCTCTAGATGGCCGCCGAACACCGGGCCAAAAACCCAGGTGACCCCCCTTGCAAAACCAGGTGGTTATGAGATAGGCAATTTTGATGTCACCTCACTACGTTTTGGGCCCTTGCCTGTCGCGGGTACTTGGGCCTTGTTAGAAATGAGGGGGCTCTGGTTGACGCAGGTGTGTACCCACAACAAGCAGGGACCCTTTACTTCTTGTCAGGGCGAAGGATGACTCCCCAGAATAACCCCTGCTCACCCTCTAGGTGCGTGGCGCGAGCAGTCTAGGCTAAGTCTCAGGCGTACACGGTTAAGCAAATGCAATTACACATACAGTAAACCCCTTGCATGCACCACAAACGGACACCAATCAGGAAGTATATAAAAGTAAGCTTTTATGTAGATTCAGCAGATTCAAATACAAGGCCCAGTAACGTGTGAACTGATGGGGCCACAACTCTTGGAAATATGGTAAAGTTCTCTTTGTTACGGAAAGTTCTTTCGGCGGGCACAAGGTAACTGTGGGCCCCAGTGCACTTCGTGCTGAGGTGGCGCCCGGGAAGCACACAGCAGATGACAGGGAAATCAGAACGTTGCGGACCCTGGATCCGATGCGAGCTCGCGGTCGAGTTCGTAAGTACAGTACCTTGTTTCTTGACGCGAAGGTGGGTGCGGGATTTCAGCGGCTCTTCCACAGAAGGCCAAGGCGGCGTCCGGGGCTCCCACACTTCACAATAGGGGTCTGATCTTCAGGCTCACGACAAGAGCGGGGTGTTGCAGGTGGCGGGTGGACAAAGCGGGGCAGCCGGGCACGCAGATTACGTCCGGGCCGTCCGAGGCTTGGAGATGCTCACAAACGCCAATTCCGGCGGGAGGGTGAAGGTGCACAGCGAGCCTCCAGCGAGCGAGGTGACAGGGGCAGCCCAGCACAGCGTAGGGAAGATCAGGTAGAGCCCAATGGTCCTGGGGCTCAGTTCAGGGGGCAAGCTCAGTTCCAAGCCCTTGGAGATCGTTTTGAAAAGCACAAGTCTTGAAAGTAAAAATAAAGCAAAGTCTTCAGCAACAGTTTCTCTTCTCCCCTTTGGCAGCAAGGTCACCACTGCAGGCCAATCCCCCAGGACAGGGACAGTCTTCCTCCTACAGCTTTCCCGGGGCCTCCTCCTCAGGCAGAGATTCTTCTTGGTCAAAAGCGGATCTTATTTCTTAGGAGCAGGGCTCCTACATTTATACAGCAAATCTTTTGTTCTCCCAGGCCAGGGGGGCCCTTGCCTAGTCCAGTCCGGTTTCTGAGCACTTTGTTTACGCGATGCAGGCTTCTTCTTTCAGAGTGCAGGGCAGAGTCATTAGACGCTCCACAAGGGGCGGAGCCGGCATTTACGTGGCAGAGCACTGTCCTATTCAGAGCCTAGGAGTACTCCTCCCCCCCATCTACCTGTCGATCGTCCTATTCACCACCAGGCTACCTAACCCTGCCCATCTGGGTTCCCCCAGCCCTGTCACTCACACCAGCCAGACATCAGATACACATCACGCAGAGGCGGGCTGAAATGTTTAGGCAAGCAAAGGCCAGCTTTCTAAAAGCGGCATTTGCAAACGCGGAATATTAAAATAAACCTTGGGAAAAGATGTACCTTATTATTCCGAGTTCAGGCATACTAAACTCGATCTTCTACCATGTTCCCTGGGTCGGTTAGGATCATAGGGTGTAACAATCCAAGCCGCCCATACTGGCCTATGAGAACAGGGTAGCCTTGCAGTAGTGAACAACAAGATGGCGGTAATTCACTACTAGGACATGCCACGCATCTAGGCTTGTCCTACCTTATGCTCACAACGCACCCTGCCCGTGGGCCTACCAGAGGGGTGACTAACATGCAGCTAAGGGAAGGTTTTAGGGACCGGCAAGTGTGGGCACTTGCCAGTCAGCATGTCAGTACCAGACTGCACGCAGGTTCTGCAATGGCAGACCTTAGACATATTTTACCGGCCGCTTCTGTGGGTGGCACAACCCGTGCTGCAAGCCCACCAGCTGTGTTTGCATTTACATGCCCTGGCGCTCCTGGCGCACTTTACTGGGGTCTGACAGTAAACCAAACGATCCAATCATGGAATCCAACCAACATATACAATTTACATAGGGAGCACTCGCACCGCGACACTGGTTGGCAGTGGCACAGCGCGCTGAGCGGCCAACACCATAAAATCACGTGAGGCACAGCGACAAAAAGAGGAAGGGAGACTCACGCCAAGGTGCCAGGTCTAACACGTGTCCCCTCCAGCTGAAAAGTGGGGAGAACTACCCTACCCCAGGGAGTTCCTCATCACTAAGGCGGAAAAATCTGGACAGACCGTCAGCATTGGCGTGATCTGTACCAGGGCGATGTTCCACCGTGAAATCCATGCCCTGTAGGGAAATGGACCACCTCAACAGCTTCGGATTCTCACCCCTCATATGCATCAACCATCTGAGGGGCCTGTGGTCCGTCTGAACCCGGAAGTGAGACCCAAACAGGTAGGGTCTTAGCTTCTTCAGCGCCCAGACCACAGCAAAGGCCTCACGCTCAATAGCACTCCACCTCTGTTCCCGTGGAAGTAACCTCCTGCTAAGAAAGGCTACGGGTTGATCTAGGCCCTCCTCATTAATCTGTGAAAGAACAGCCCCCACACCATGCTCTGAAGCATCTGTCTGAACGATAAACTCTTTGGAGAAGTTGGGAGCCAAGAGCACGGGCGCCGTGCACATAGCAGGTTTCAAGGCCTCAAAAGCTTTCTGACAGGTGTCAGTCCAAATCACTTTCCTGGGCTGCTTCTTCGAAGTCAGCGCTGTCAAGGGGGCAACCATGTTGCCATACCCCTTGACAAACCTCCTGTAGTACCCAGTGAGACCTAGGAAGGCTCTCACCTCTGTCTGGGTTTTGGGCGCCTCCCAATTCAGGATGGTTTCTATCTTGGGCTGAAGAGGTGCCACCTGGCCACTCCCAACTTGGTGTCCCAAGTACACCACGGAACCCTGCCCGATCTGGCACTTACTCGCCTTGATAGTGAGGCCTGCCTTGCGCAGCGCCATCAACACTTCCCAGAGGTGTCGCAGGTGTTCTTCCCAAGTGGAGCTGAACACCGCGATGTCATCCAGGTAGGCTGCACTGAACGAATCCAGCCCAGCCAACACCTGGTTGACCAATCTCTGGAAGGTGGCAGGGGCATTCTTCATCCCAAATGGCATACCCCGGAACTGGTAGTGCTCATCTGGGGTGGAAAATGCTGACCTCTCTTTGGCCCCCTCGGTCAAGGCGATCTGCCAATACCCAGACGTTAAATCAAACGTGCTGAGGTAGTTGGCAGCCCCTAACCGATCGATGAGCTCATCAGCTCTGGGGATGGGGTGTGCGTCGGTCCTAGTGACCGAATTGAGTCCTCTGTAGTCCACACAGAACCGGAGTTCGGGTGTGGCTCCCGGCGCTGCAGCCTTTGGGACCAAGACCACTGGGCTGGCCCAAGGACTGCTGGAAGACTCAATTACCCCGAGTGCAAACATCTTGGAGACCTCCTCCTTGATGCATGTCCTCACCCTGTAGGCCTTGTGCCGCACAGGTGTACTATCCCCAGTGTCCACATCATGGACGCACCAATCAGTGACACCAGGGACCAGGGAAAACAGATCAGAAAATTGTCCCAGCAACTGGCGACAATCATTCTGTTGCTCAGGGGTCAGGGTGGAAGAGAGGATGACACCATCCACTGACCCATCTTGCTCCTTGGCTGACAGAAGGTCAGGAAGAGGTTCTGTCTCCTCTTCCATCCCAGCATCTGTTGCCAAGAGCATGCCCACTTGGGACCTCTCCAAGTGGGGCTTGAGGCAGTTGACATGTAGGACCCTTAAGGGGTTCCTAGGAGACTTCAGGTCCACCACGTAGGTAACAGGACTCTTGCGCTCCACCACCTCAAAGGGACCGGTCCACTTATCCTGGAGCGCACACGGCTCCACGGGGGCCAAGACCCATACCTTCTGTCCAGGCTGAAGCTCTACCAGAGTGGCATTCTGGTCGTACCACCGCTTCATCTCCTCCTGGCTGGCTTCCAGATTTGCCTCAGCAAGTTGCCTGAATCGTCTAGTCTGATTCCTGAAGGCCAGCATGTAACTATATACATTCTGGGGAGGTTTCCTGGGAGATTGCTCCCAGCCTTCCTTGACCAGACTTAGAGGTCCTCTGACTGGGTGACCATACAGAAGCTCAGAGGGACTGAACCCCAGCGACTTCTGTGGCACCTCACGGTAAGCGAAGAGAAGGCATGGTAAGAGGACGTCCCACTTACGCCTCATGGGTCCTTCTAGGCCCATTATCATGCCTTTGAGGGTTCGGTTGAATCTCTCAACCAACCCGTTTCCTTGGGGGTGGTAAGGTGTGGTGAACTTGTAGGTTACACCACACTCTTGCCACAGGGATTTCATGTACTTGGACATGAAATTGGTACCACGGTCAGACACCACCTCTAGAGGGAATCCCACTCGGGAGAAAATTCCCGTCAGTGCACGTCCCACCACGGGGGCCGCCACTGTCCTCAGAGGAATGGCTTCCGGGTACCGGGTGGCATGGTCCACCAGGACCAGGATGAACCTATTGCCCATCACTGTCCTGGGGTCCAGTGGCCCTACAATGTCAATCCCCACTCGCTGGAATGGGGTACCGAACACAGGGAATGGCTGGAGTGGAGCCTTCTGCTTCCTTCCACTCTTTCCACTTGCCTGGCAAGTCTGGCATGTCCTGCAGTGAGTATCCGAACTCCTGCGCATTTGAGGCCAATAAAAGTGGGTGACAAGCCTTTCAAAGGTCTTGTCCTGCCCCAAATGCCCTGCCAATGGCACATCGTGAGCCAGCCCCAGTAGGAAGTCTCTGAAGTCCTGGGGTACCACCAGCGCACGGGCTGACCCAGGCTCAGCAACCTTAGGCTCTGTATATAGGAGATCGTTCTCCCAGTAAACGAAATGTGATCCTGACTGATCACCTGCGGCCTGGTCTGCAGCCTGCTGCCGCATACCCACGAGAGAAGGGCACTCCTTCTGTGCCTTGCAAAAGTCCTCCCTGTTGGGACCTCCTCCCTGCTGCCAATGGGTCAGCTCCGGCAGGTCTCCCAGTTCAGCTATCTGCTCCCCTGTAGGCTCCAGGGCATCCCCCTCAAGGTCGCCTTCCTCCTGGACCGTGGGAACTTCAGGGGCCGGCTTCCCACGCCCCTTGCTCCTTCTCTCTGAGGCCGGTTCCTGGGCCTCCCTCTCAGGCTCCAGGACCTCTTGAGTACCTCTACTGGCTGCCATGGACCGTGTGGTGACACACGCCCAATCTGGCATACCCAACATCTCCAGGTGAGCACTCCGCTCCACCTTAGCCCAAGGTGAGCTCTCCAAATCATTCCCTAACAAACAGTCTACAGGCATGGCGGGCCTCACAGCTACCTGAAGAGTACCAGAGACCCACCCCACTCAAACGGAACCTGAGCCACCTTGCAGTGCCTCTCTGTGTTGTCAGCGGCAACAACGGGATAGAATGCATTGGGGACCACCTGCTCCTGAGACACCAGGTGACACCTGACAGCTGTCACACTGGCTCCTGTATCTCTAAGAGCTTTCACTCTATGGCCATTTATGGTCACCCACTGCCTGTACTTCTTAGTGTTCTCAGGCAGCTGGGTTGGAGGGACCACTTCACGGTCTCCTAGCGAGACAAGGGACATCTCTGCGGGACCCCACCCACCTTGGATATCCCTCTCCTCCCCTAAAGCTACACTAGTCACCTGCCGGGGTGGAGCACCAGTGGGTGCTGGTTTACCAAACAATGGACACTTTACATCAGAGGCAAAATGCCCCAAATTGTTACACCTGTAACATCTGACGGGCCCCTTCTAAACAGGAGGACCTGTCGGGGCCCCGGTCGGTTTCGAGGGTGGGGGAGGCTGAGAACCCTTCGCTTGGTTCCCTTGGGGACTACTTTGGGGCCCTTTTTGGAACTGCTTCTGTTTACCCCTGTCCCCCCCACTCTTCTGCTGGGGACCCTGCCCACCTTTGGCAGAATCTCCCACGGGACCCTTGTGGACCCTGGTACTGACCCAGTGGTCCGCCTCCTCAGCAAGCTTCCTAGGGTTAGTCAGCCTACTATCTATCAGGTGCTGGCGTACCTCAGGAAAACAATTACTGGACAAGTGCTCCCATGCCATTAAATCAAGAAGCCCTTGATAATCATTTACCTTACTACCCTTTACCCAACCATCCAGCACTCTGCAAAAGAAAGTCACATACTCCACATACGTACTATTGGGAATCTTAGTGCAACTCCTGAACCTCTGTCTATATAACTCAGGGGTCAACCCATACCTAGTCATCAGGGCTTCCTTCATATGGGCGTAAGAATTATGAACATCAGCAGGTAAATCGAACAGTGTGTCCCGCCCTTCACTCAGGAACCGTCCCCATAACCCCACTCCCCAATCTCTCTCAGGGACCCGGTGGGAAGACATGGCTACCTCGGAGGCTCTGAACCACTGCCCGATGTCGTCATTCTTGAAGAACTCCTTCACTACATCCTTGGGAATATAAACTCTTGGTTCCGCCGGTACTGGCGGTGTGCTGCCACCAGAGGGATTAAGCTCCAAACTTTTTGCTTTCAGCTCCAGCTCCCTCAGCTTCATGTCATGCTCTAGTTGTAGTTTCTTTTCTTCCATGGCTAATCTTTGTTTTTCCATATCCATCTGCTCATGAAGTTTTGCCATCTCTACTTTGTGTGCCCGGGTTGCTGCCCTGTCTGCCAACTCTTCTGGCGACAGGCCTCTGCCAAACTCATGGACACTTTCTGGTGGAACCATTTCCACCTGATTCTCTGGTGCCTTTGACTCATACTAGGCCCTCAGCGCCTTCACGAGTTGGTCCTTCTTTTTCAATCCAGTTTGGGCAATTCTGAACTTGGAGCAAAAACCTCTCAACTCTTCATTGGTATGATCCTGAAGTGCGCTTTCTTCCCAATCTATGTCCTCAAATCCAGAGATTATAGAAGCTGCCCTTCCGGCGGGAAGTGAACCAGGCATGGCTCTAACAACGGAGATTCTTGGCAAAACAAAAACAATTGCTAGTCTTGTGGCTGTGTTACTGGTCTGCTCTCACTACGTGGTGATCAGTGGTTCACTATACGCAAACCGCAAATGCAAATCCGTAAATCCTCACCGCTGCCACCAATGTTTGAAATGAGGGGGCTCTGGTTGACGCAGGTGTGTACCCACAACAAGCAGGGACCCTTTACTTCTTGTCAGGGCGAAGGATGACTCCCCAGAATAACCCCTGCTCACCCTCTAGGTGCGTGGCGCGAGCAGTCTAGGCTAAGTCTCAGGCGTACACGGTTGAGCAAATGCAATTACACATACAGTAAACCCCTTGCATGCACCACAAACGGACACCAATCAGGAAGTATATAAAAGTAAGCTTTTATGTAGATTCAGCAGATTCAAATACAAGGCCCAGTAACGTGTGAACTGATGGGGCCACAACTCTTGGAAATACGGTAAAGTTCTCTTTGTTACGTAAAGTTCTTTAGGCGGGCACAAGGTAACTGTGGGCCTCAGCGCACTTCGTGCTGAGGCGGCGCCCGGGAAGCACACGGCAGATGACAGGGAAATCAGAACGTTGCGGACCCTGGATCCGATGCGAGCTCGCGGTCGAGTTCGTAAGTACAGTACCTTGTTTCTTGACGCGAAGGTGGGTGCGGGATTTCAGCGGCTCTTCCACAGAAGGGCGAGGCGGCGTCCGGGGCTCCCACACTTCATGATAGGGGTCTGATCTTCAGGCTCACGACAAGAGCGGGGTGTTGCAGGTGGTGGGTGGACAAAGCGGGGCAGCCGGGCACGCAGATTACGTCCGGGCCGTCCGAGGCTTGGAGATGCTCACAAACGCCTATTCCGGCGGGAGGGTGAAGGTGCACAGCGAGCCTCCAGCGAGCGAGGTGACAGGGGTAGCCCAGCACAGCGTAGGGGGAGCGGCTCAGATCGAGCAAGGCTCTTCCCAAGGCGGGGGCGGCTAAGCAGTCCTGGTCACGGCTCAGGGAGGGACTGGGGCACGAGGGTCACAGCTCTGGCGAGAGAAAGGACACCACAGTCCAGCGGCAGGCTAGTGAAGATCAGGTAGAGCCCAATGGTCCTGGGGCTCAGTTCAGGGGGCAAGCTCAGTTCCAAGCCCTTGGAGATCGTTTTGAAAAGCACAAGTCTTGAAAGTAAAAATAAAGCAAAGTCTTCAGCAACAGTTTCTCTTCTTCCCTTTGGCAGCAAGGTCACCACTGCAGGCCAATCCCCCAGGACAGGGACAGTCTTCCTCCTACAGCTTTCCCGGTGCCTCCTCCTCAGGCAGAGATTGTTCTTGGTCAAAAGCGGATCTAGTTTCTTAGGAGCAGGGCTCCTACATTTATACAGCAAATTTTTTGTTCTCCCAGGCCAGGGGGGCCCTTGCCTAGTCCAGTCCAGTTTCTGAGCACTTTGTTTACGCGATGCAGGCTTCTTCTTTCAGAGTGCAGGGCAGAGTCATCAGACGCTCCACAGGGGGCGGAGCCAGCATTGAGGTGGCAGAGCACTGTCCTATTCAGAGCCTAGGAGTTCTCCTCCCCCCCATCTACCTGTCGATCGTCCTATTCACCACCAGGCTACCTAGCCCTGCCCATCTGGGTTCCCCCAGCCCTGTCACTCACACCAGCCAGACAGCAGATACACATCACGCAGAGGCGGGCTGAAATGTTTAGGCAAGCAAAGGCCAGCTTTCTAAAAGCGGCATTTGCATACGCGGAATATTAAAATAAACCTTGGGAAAAGATGTACCTTATTATTCCGAGTTCAGGCATACTAAACTCGATCTTCTACCGTGTTCCCTGGGTCGGTTAGGATCATAGGGGGTAACAATCCAAGCCGCCCATACTGGCCTATGAGAACAGGGTAGCCTTGCAGTAGTGAACAACAAGATGGCGGTAATTCACTACTAGGACATGCCACGCATCTAGGCTTGTCCTACCTTATGCTCACAACGCACCCTGCCCGTGGGCCTACCAGAGGGGTGACTAACATGCAGCTAAGGGAAGGTTTTAGGGACCGGCAAGTGTGGGCACTTGCCAGTCAGCATGTCAGTACCAGACTGCACGCAGGTTCTGCAATGGCAGACCTTAGACATATTTTACCGGCCGCTTCTGTGGGTGGCACAACCCGTGCTGCAAGCCCACCAGCGGTGTTTGCATTTACATGCCCTGGCGCTCCTGGCGCACTTTACTGGGGTCTGACAGTAAACCAAACGATCCAATCATGGAATCCAACCAACATATAAAATTTACATAGGGAACACTCGCACCGTGACACTGGTTGGCAGTGGCACAGCGCGCTGAGCGGCCAACACCACAAAATCACGTGAGGCACAGCGACAAAAAGAGGAATGGAGACTCACGCCAAGGTGCCAGGTCTAACAGGCCTCCCAAACAAGTGAGGCACCATTTTTACCGGGAGACCCAGGGGAACGCTGGGAGGTGGGAAATTTGAGTCAGCCCGGTGATGCCACAACTTTCCCACACAAAAATGTGTGAAAAAAGTGATTTTTTCAGCTAAAATGAGGTTTGCAGGGGATTCTGGGTAAGGACACGTTGGGGGATCCACGCAAGCCATACCTCCCTGGAAGCCCCCGGGTGTCTAGTTTTCAGAAATATTTGGGTTTGGTAGGTTTCCCTAGATGGCCGCCGAACAGTGGGCCAAAAACCCAGGTGACCCGCCTTGCAAAACCAGGTGGTTTTGAGATGGGCAATTTTGATGTCACCTCACTACGTTTTGGGCCCTTGCCTGTCGTGGGTACTTGGGCCTCCCACACAAGTGAGGCACCATTTTTACCGGGAGACCCAGGGGAACGCTGGGAGGTGGGAAATTTGAGTGAGCCCGGTGATGCCACAACTTTCCCACACAAAAATGTGTGAAAAAAGTGATTTTTTCAGCTAAAATTAAGGTTTGCAGGGGATTCTGGATAAGGAAACGTTGGGGGATCCACGCAAGCCATACCTCCCTGGAAGCTCCCGGGTGTCTAGTTTTCAGAAATGTATGGGTTTGGTAGGTTTCCCTAGATGGCCGCAGAACACCGGGCCAAAAACTCAGGTGACCCCCCTTACAAAACCAGGTGGTTTTGAGATAGGCAAATTTGAAGTCACCTCACTACGTTTTGGGCCCTTGCTTGTCGCGGGAACTTGGGCCTCCCACACAAGTGAGGCGCCATTTTTACCAGGAGACCCAGGGGAACGCTGGGAGGTGGGAAATTTGAGTGAGCCCAGTGATGCCACAACTTTCCCACACAAAAATGTGTGAAAAAAGTGATTGTTTCAGCTAAAATTGAGGTTTGCAGGGGATTCTGGGTAAGGAAACGTTGGGGGATCCACGCAAGCCATACCTCCGTGGAAGCCCCCGGGTGTATAGTCTTCAGAAATGTATGGGTTTTGTAGGTTTCCCTAGATGGCCGCCGAGCACCGGTCCAAAAACCCAGGTGACCCCCCTTACAAAACCAGGTGGTTTTGACATTGTTTGTTTCTACAGCGTGAGAATTTCGGCACAATATTGCAAGGAAAATGTGACAGACATTTTGAGGTTTGCAGGACATTGTGGATAAAATAACCTTTAGGAATTCACAAGAAAGACATCACCATGAACTCCCGTGGGTTTACGACAATATCTACAGTTGGTGGGTTATTCTTACATGGAACATACACCTTGGCAGAGAAACTAAAAAGACAAAGATTCCTGCACAGCCATCTATTCCTCAAACGCACGCACATACTGGTTGGATTTGGCACGAGGGGGAGTGATGGTTCAGTATATTAAATTTTATTAACAAGAGATTTCACAAAAATGAAATGCACTGTCAATAATTAAATGGAGAAAAAACTGAACCAATGACTCGCAGCTCATGAGCTGTAAAGCCACGGCAAGGCACCAACCGCTTTACAGTCCATTCACACACCTTTCATACGTGATACACACAAGACCATTCGCACCACCAGGCACTAAAACAACACATTACAAAATTCACAAAAGGGACAAGGTACACCCTGCTTCAGAAAGGCAAATATTACTGCACAGCCATCTAATCCTCAAGCACACACACATACTGGTTGGATTTGGCACGAGGGTGAGTGATGGTTCAGTATATACAATTGTATTAGCAAGTGATTTCACAAAAATAAAATGCACTGTTAATAATTGAAAGGGCGAGAAACTGAACTATTTACTCACAGCTCGTGAGCTGTAAAGCCATGACAAGGCACCAACCTCTTTACAGGCCATTCATACACCTTTCATACGTGTGAGACATACAAAACCATTCACACTGCCAGCCGCGGGCCCATCACATAACAAAACTCACACCAGCACACAGCCCCATTCAAGGGCCCATCACTTTCACACGCCCACATTCCTGACACAGCATCTACACAAGCTGATGGATTGCGTGGAGTGGCACTCAGCTAGCAGTGTGTGTAGTGACCAGCAGCAAGTCACTACTCACACACCACCAGCCAAGCACCACATTTAGGATTTTTTTTAGACAAAAATAAAAACACAAACAAATCGCAAATCAATACAAATCTACAAACACAAAATCAGTAACTAAATACATTGCACTAACGCCAACCTTGAAACAGAATCAAATTTTTCAAAGAATACAGACCAGGCAGTTCACTTTTCCAATCATGAATGCCCCCAAAAATTATTTTGTGTGTGGTACGCTCTAAAACAAGCAGGGACACACAGCCCAGGTTTAGAAGGACAGTCGGGGCAGTACATACGAATCTCCTTCCGCGTACCTCTTCGCCAACAGACTCTGCATCTCCTAGTGGGAAAATCTTTTGCCGGTGTGGGAGGGATGAAATCAGGAAAGTGGCGATCTTTCAATTGAACGACATCCTCCACCACTCCAAATCTAGGAACACTTGCATGTTCCACAACAACAAGGCTAGCTATCACAGAGTGCTGAAACTGAAGAAATGTCAAGTTTGACGCAGGAGAACACTCCTTGAACACAATAAAAGCATTGAAATTTGCTAATTCAAAGAAATGGATGGCCAACTTCTTATACCAAACATAAGCCTTCCGAATAGCAGAGTAAGGTTCCAACCTCTGATCTACTCTGTCAACACCACCCATGTGCTTATTGTAGTCTAGAATGCACACAGGTTTGCGCACTTCAGCAACTTGACCCCAAACAGCCACAGGTGAAGTACTCTCATCATGGATGGTAGTCAGCATGTACACATCCCTCCTGTCCACAAATTTTACAGCTAGTATTTCATCACTACGCAAGGAACTGACACTGCCCCCTCTAAAGTTTTTTGCAAACAAGCTCTTTCGGATAACCTTTACGGTTAGAGCGGATTGTGCCACATGCAAAAGTGTCCACTTTATACAATTCCTTAAATAATTGCACAGCAGTATAGAAGTTATCAAGGTACAAATGGTGGCCTCTGTTAAACAGTCTTCTAGCAAGAGCACACACAATTTTATCTGAAACTCCAAAAGTGGACGGACAACCTGGGGGGGTCAATAGTAGAATCTCTACCAGTGTACACACAAAAATTTAAAACATATCCTGTCCTACTCTCAGACAACATATACAGCTTAATTCCATAGCGTGCCCTCTTGCTAGGGATGTACTGCCTAAAAACCAAATGGCCCTTGAACAAGACCAAAGACTCATCAATAGATATTTCTTTCCCTGGAGTATAGATCTCAGAAAATCGATCTACAAAGTGATCAAGAACGGGCCGAATCTTAAAAAGACGGTCACAGTCAGGGTGATCCCGTGGCAACGCCATAGAATTATCAACAAAATGCAGCATACGTAGCAAAAGTAAATACCGATTACGAGTCATAACTGCAGGAAATATGGCAGTTGCCAACAAGGGGCTAGTAGACCAATATGAAGCGAAGGTTGGCTTCCTTGCCACACCCATCAATAAAGTCAAACCCAAAAACTTCTTAATCTCTTCCAGATATGTGGGAGTCCACCGGGTAGCTCTAGACTGGGGCCTAAGTTTGTCGCTGTTGTCCCTCAAAAACTGTTCAGCATACAAATTCGTCTGCTCAACAATCTCACCCAAGAATACATCATCCATAAACAACTGAAAAAACTGTATAGGCAAAAAATGTTCACAATCCACTGTACACCCTGCATCACTGCTAAAGGCAGGCAACACCGGCTGCACCATGTTTGGATCAACCCAAAGTCCAGCACTTCCAGTAGGAAGCCTAGCAGCCTCAGACTGCAATCCAGATGCCTCTTGCACCATCGGCACAGCAGTTTCCTCCTCTAAGACAGGCACTTCATCCGCACTGAGAGTACCTTCATCATCTGATGATTCCATGTTGAGAGAAAACTCACTGCCAGAATCTTCCCCTCCCTCCTCTCCCTCAGACGCACTGTCAGTCTCATAATCATGCTCAGAGGACGATTCAAGAAGCATACCAACCACCTGTTGAGCAGTCATTCTACGGCTAGCCATATTGCTTACTAATAAAGGTAACTTGTCAAACAAGTCAACAACAACAAACACTTTGTAAAATAAGTAATAAACAAAAAGCACCTTTATCGAAAACTCATATATACTCCAAAACAATACCACTCACTTGCCAGAGGCAGCTAAACTACTCACCACCACCTACTCTGTATAGATACAGTATGGATCAACAATATCCCACTAAAAAAGAAAGAGAAAAGCAATTACACATAAAACTATGCAAAACACATCGCAAAGAATTTCATGCTCAAACCACTAACTAAATATGCCGCCATTATGACATCACTTACAAAAAAATTCATTCAGACATTACAATATTACTCATTTGGAGTAAATACAACAAAAAAAAATTCTTATCAAAACAATGCAACTACAAAAAATCAGGAATCAAAAGTTTTAGACTAGAATAAAAAGGAGAAAAAAACGTTATTGTCACATATGCATATAATGCTCTAGACCATCACGTACTGCGCAAAATGTATTACTTGAACCTCCCACTTTCAAGAAGGAAAGATCGATGGCCCAATCCTTTACAAGCAACGCGGCGAGAATCTGGAACTCAGCCTCAGCTCCGGAACACCCCCTCCCTCTTCCCAGTCCTTCAAAACTGACCTCAAAGTTCTCCTCCTTCAAAGACACTTCCAAACTTAATTCACACCCTCTCTATTGTCTGAAGGAAGTCTTTACATTATAGGAAATTCTGTTCTCCATGCCCGTAGATGTGCCTTCCCAGTGTGTTCCTGTGTTTTGAGTGTCTGCCATTTATTGCACTTTTATACCTCTACTTGTACTTTGTACTCTTTTGTAACTTGCACACATGCCACTTTTCCTCTTGTAACGTATTGTTTGCTACCTCTTGTATTTTGTTTGCTTTTGATACATGCACAATTACCACCATTGCCTCATGTAACATAACGTTTGCTCTTGTTTTCAGAGTGTCTGCCATTTATTGCAGTATTTTACCTCATGTGACATCCATCCGAGAGCTGCGTGAATAATTACCTGGTAATCCCCTCAGCACAATGCAAACACCCACTCGAAATAGGTGCCCAGTGAGGTCACACCGTTCGCATCGCCCTAAGCTGCTCAAGGTTCATGTGACCTCAGTGACAGTCACAGCGACTGGATCACTGTTGCTCTAGGGTGTGCTGCTTCGTAGGCCTGCCCGCAAGACTGGAGATGAACTTCAGTATGGATTGTGGTGGACAGGCCTTCAAGGTTAACCCACAATTGACACCACTAGGGTACACCTGTTTGTGCTAAGACATCAAGCCTTCTAAGGTCTAGTGGGGCCTTCTACGGTCTAGCATGGGAATGTGCTCCCTCAGTACTGTGGTGTGGTGGACTGGTCATGAATGTGGAACCCGGTTCCCCAGTTCCAAATTCCACAGCTCTGGCCATAGTGCCACATTCCCACTGAACACCATACTTGCCCACTGAGAGAAACTCGCACTGCCTTCAGCTATAACCTAATTGTGCCCGCTATAAACACTTGGATGTGGCTCAATTCAAATTATGCACTTGATAAGAGTAATATGCTGCCTAAAAAAAAAATGGAAGCAGAAGCAACATGGTTACCTAAACGATCTCTCACTAACTATTCAGAAATCAGCGAGTGGTTTCACCTGAAATGTCACGGACATGACTAGAGGGCCCTGAAGGGAACCGTTTCACTGTCCATTGCTTACATCCTTACAAAACGTAAGCAGTATGGTATAAAAAGACCACATCCATAAACACAGAGCCATGGTACACATTGAGTTTTCCAATCCACCCATCAACCAGGTATTGCAGTACCTCCAGGAATGGTACACTCTCCCAACCTGGAAACAACAATGCTCTTCAAAGAAAGATGAGAAAATGAAACTAGCACTTCACTGGCAAACTCTGTAAAGTGATGCTGGTGTATTTGGATGTAAAAAAAAACAATCTGTCCACTTTGCAACCCCTCTGTCTTGCTATTAGTTAGGTATTTAATTCTCATATAAGAAATTCTATTTCTCTACATGCTGCTGCACTTTGGATTTGAAAAATTGAAAAGAAGGGCATTTCTCTGCATTTTTGGATCCATTTCACAGGGAAGCAACAACAGGCACACACGAACGAAGCCGAGCCTCGTGGCATGCCTGGGCATACCAAAGTGCCCCCACCCTAACCCAAACCCACCGATGCAAAAATCATGCTGCTGCACTTTGGATTTGAAAAATTATAAAGAAGGGCATTTCTCGGCATTTTTGGATCCATTTCACAGGGAAGCAACTAGAAAGACGAGCGTTTTTCAAATTTGGATCCATTTCACAGGGAAGCAACAACAGGCACACACGAACGAAGCCGAGCCTCGTGGCATGCCTGGGCATACCAAAGTGCCCCCACCCTAACCCAAACCCACCGATGCAAAAAAAAACCCTCCCCAGCCCCAAAACTCACCTTTACTCTCCGACGAGCAGGAAGCAAATGGCTTCCTGCGTCTCGGAGAGCAAAGGGGAAACCTCCAATGATGTCAGCGCGGCTCGCGCACTGACGTCATTGATGATGCAGGGGGGCGGGGGGAGGCAGGGGAAGGTCTTCCCCTGCCTTCCCAGTAAAAAAAAAAAAAATCGACCAATCACGGGGGGAGTGCCAGCGCTTCCCCCTTGGGTGGGTGCCATGACGAGCTGGACTCGTCATGGGCACAGCGCGACTGTGCTTCATGACGAGTCCAGCTCGTCATGGGCACAGAAGGGGTTAACACTGTGATGCTGAATCATCAACATCAAGTCAGCTTGCACTCAGAGAATCTCTCCAGCACACTGCAACTTTTCAATTAATTTGTAAACATAGAAGGAAATGTGGGTCTCTAGTTGACAGAGGTAGGTACATTTGTCGAAGTAGGGACCCTTCTTCCTAGTAAGGATAAGGGAGTTACAATTATAAAATAATCCATGCTCACCCCTTGGGAGCTTGGCACAAGCAGTCAGGTTTATCTCTGAGGCAGTGTGTGAAGCATTTTCCCATACCCAACAGTAATACAGTGAAAACACTACAAAAGGACACCACACCAGTTTAGAAAAATATCCAATATTTTTATATATCCAAAACAAGATTAAAACGAAACGAATCAAACATACAGTACTTAAAAATGTATACTTGGCAAGACATCCTTAAAATTGCAGAAATATCTCAAAAACACAGTTCTTACGAGTCGGTAGCTCCGACTCTGAAAACAACAGAGTCTAACAGTTCCAGCCAACCTCGTCGGTACAGGCCAGCGAAAGCGTGGTCAGACTTGTGAACAGTACCTTTTTCGTTGCAACTGGCATGTTGGTGAGAGCTGGTCATGGCAACCGTTGCGGATGCATTGCATAAGGGAAGCAGTGCAGGTGCTGTGCCCTCACAATGTGGTACAGGCAGCGGCTCGGTGATGATTGTGCAGATGGCGTCAGTGAGACCAAGGCTTACAGTGCAGTGTGAGGTGGTCCTTCATGCGGTGCAAGCGAAAGAGCTGGTTAGCGGGAGCTGGCGTTGGTCGCTCCAGACAGCTGTGAGGTACGAGCCGGTGCCCCATGAAACTTACAAGTGGTGCCCCTAGCTATGTTGCTATCACAGGGTTGAAGTCAGCAGCAGCGACAGAGTCGGTGAGACTAGGATGATAAGTGTTGCGAGGCGGTGCGGAGTGCAGTGTCCACAGGTCACCGTGCAAACAGCGACTCGGGGGCAGAGGCAGTGGCCATCGTCATCGGTGAGATTAGGGTTGTGGTGCAAGATGCAGACGGTGCCTTCTGCGGTGCCGTCAGGACACAGAGCCACAGACGGAGTCGGTGACAGAGTCGGTTGCTTTTCCCTTCTCTGTGGCAACTGAAACTACAGTTGTAGAAGCAGTACCCAGAGGTTGGTGAAGTCTTTGCAGTCCCTGAGACTTCACAACAGGAGGCAAGCTGTACTTCAAGCCCTTGGAGATACTCAGCACAAGTAAAGACAGTTCAGTCCAGTTCTTTCACTGCCCAAGGCAGAAGCAGCAACTGCAGGCCAACCCAACAAAGCAACAATACAGCAAATGGGCAGTGCTCCTCCTGGATTGCTTTTTCAGCTCTCCTTCTTGGCAGGTTCTTTGATTCCAGCAAGCTCTAAAGTTCTGGGCCCCAATATTTATACTCAAAATCCCTTTGTTCTCTCAGGCAGAGAGTGTCTGTGCTTAGTCCAAACCAGTTCGGTCTCCTCTGGCCCAGCTTCCTGGCCGGAGGAACAGACAGCTTTTTTCAAGGCCGACCAGGCCCAATCAGGTGCAAGGAAATCTGCTCACATTACTCTAAATGCAGCCCAGGTCTATTCAGTCCAGCCCTGACTCATCCAGGAAAGGCAAGACACACTTCAACCCCCCCAGTGACTGTCTGAAGAGAATGCACATCCCCAGCTCCAGTCACCCCAAAGCCAGACAGTCAATCCACAAACCCAGCAGAGGCACACAGGATGGCAAAGCAAGAAAAACCTACTTTCTAAAATTGGTATTTTCAAACACAGAACATAAAAATCATCTTTAATAAAATATGTATTTTTACTCTCTGAGTCCAGGCATACTAAACTCCATTTCCCTATCTGGTCCTAATGGGAAGTTATGCTTATAAGATGTTATAAGACAAACTCCCATTCTTTCCTATGGGACAGATAGTGGTGAAAAACTAAATACACTGTAATTCACCCACGGACATGTAACACACACCAATATAAATGTCGTACCTTTAACAATTGGGAAAATTGAGCCTCGATAAGGTCACCAAACCAGCTGCACTGTCATGTGTGTACATGAATCAACAAAGCCCAAAATCTTTAGTCAGTTTATTCCACTTTAATCTTCATTTTTGTCAATGTTTTTCATCTTGTCGTTTTATTTTTGCAAACATTATCCTCTCAGGTATTACACAGTAGCACGAGTGCTTGTTATAAAATACCCAATGCATTTCGGGATAATTCCCTTCATCAGGGGTATCTAGAATGCAAAAATTCCGTGAACGTGAAGCCTTATGCATTTACAATGATGGCTCACTACATGCAAACTGTGAAATGCTTTGCTAAACAAAATGCTATGGCCTATTAACCCCTTGGTATAAAATAATCCTCATTACCACTGATTCCTACACTAATCATAAAACCATCTTATATTAGTTGCAAAACAAAACCTCCAAAGTGCCCTATACCCAGTCCATGAAAAAACTACTGAAACCTCATTTTTATAAGTTGCACTTTAACAGTGAACAGCAGTGAGGAAATGGGCAGAGACACTAAACCAGTCAAAACCAGGAGGTCAAAAAGCAAAAAGGCAGGGAAAATTTGTCAAAAGATGCCAAGTCTCACACAAATCAAATCATCTGATCTGGTCATTCTTTCAAAGAAACATTTGAGAAACAAATCACATGTTTTTGTTAATTGTAGTGCATAAAGTCAGGGCACAAGGCCCTATATTACCATTCATCTTTGTCAAAGTATGGCCATTCCTTTCTGATAAATTTTGTTATTGGTCCCAAACATAGGCCTTCATTTCAAAAGGTCTCTATGGGTGATCTGCTGGCCTCTCTTTCTGTAAGTAAATAAAGCTATGACTCACACACTCACATGTGACTGTTGGCGTTAATAATATCAAAAAGGGGTATGCAGTTCCTCAGTGTGTCAATGTAAAAAGGGGAGGGAGAGTGTAACCACAGGAATAATAGGCAGTCCTATAGTGAAAGAAGTGAAAGGGGAATCACACCTTTCTGAATTAGGGCCCTCACACACCCAGCCAGCTGGGTGTCATGCATCATCATTGGGCTTGCTCTTCGTCGGGTCGGCGCTGCAATACCCAACGGCCACCCAATGAGGGCTCTTTGGCGGGCATCATTTTTCCTTGCCGTAAGGTGCTGTGGGTGTAAGAGGCCTAAAAGAAGGGTGTAGATGAGGTGAATGTGTTGGATTTAAAACAGGTAAGGAAGTCCAAAATGGCAATTTTATTGTGGCTGGCTGCCAACCTGATTAAAACGATAAGAGTGGTGACTACCTGATTCTATGTTCAGGATGTTGCGCTCTGCTCTAAGTGGACAACATGTTTCATGTCTTACTGTCTGTCTGATCAAGCGGCAATTCTTCAGGACCAAATCATGTATCTTAAATCTACACACCGTTTTATGTGGGTTAACTAACCTAGAATTATTACGAAAAATAGCTAAAGGGAAAGTATTACCTAAAGATGTGATGGACGACCTATAAAGAACACATAACATGATTAAGCATTTATCGTAGTGACTTTCCTGTTAGGAACACCTCTCTCTCAATTACATTACTGTGACCCATCATGTGCAAACAGTGAGTGTAAGAGGTACCGTCATAGTAGTGATGACGTCTGCGAGTTAAAATTGGTGCGGGTGTTAAAATCAAGTAAAGTTTACTGCATTAAAGAGTAGCTTCAATGCATTAGGTATCTCCATGCTCACCTAAAGGCTGAAGTAGCCTGGCTCCATCAGTTTCCAACAGCTTCAAGACACATGAATTTAGTGTCCTGAGGAAAGAGATATTAGAGTCGGAATTTGGAGCGAGAATTGCTAATGGTGATTACGGGCAGGTAACCCATCAAGTATCAAGCTGCCAGCCACTCGTAGAAGGAGGCCGGGGCCTTGACCCAACGCCACATGTGAGATGGACACAGATTGTGGCAACGGTAACGCAGCGATCCCAAGCATAGAACAGGCCTCCACCCCGCATTCCGAACCCGCCGCACTACACCAAGATGATCGGTTCGACCGGAGGAAGTGCCGGGGGGGCATCATTCCGTGCATTTACAGGTCAAGCAGTAAAGTATCCCATGAGAGTGTCACGAGTCCCTACCAATGCATAGGCAGTCAATGAGGCACCTGTAATCACCTCACTTAGGGTGGAGAGGTTCCACGGGAGGGCTCCGCATTAAAAACCAGAAGGCATACTCACGATTTTGTTTGCGTTGTGAGTGGTTGACTTACCCCCACACAGCTGGAACCGGGATGGTACCATTCACCATGCATTCTCCGATGATATAGAATGCCGGTTCCGGGGTCAAGGAGATCGACAATCACTGGCGTGCAACAGCTAGAGGGCGAACCACTGAACGTAGTGGTCAAAAATAGGCGCCATCTTGTGTGAATGTTATAAGCAATAACGGCGGCCATGATGGAGGATGTTTGAGTGGTCTGCGAACAGACAAATTAGAGGGAATAATATCCAAAGTCAGTGCTGTAGGTATCACATGCTTTTCCAGCATATGGCCACATAGCAGATAGTGTACAGTGCTATGTTATGTGGTGGCCATCTTAGAGTGTCTAATTATATTGGTGGTATAATTCAACCTCATTGATCATAAAGAACAGAGTTACGCACTTGTGACTCAGGATTAACTTCTATTCAAGGTGCCCCATGGGATGGCATTGTTTAGTCCATGTTGGTCAGTGGCTAAACGGTGCACCCACCTTTGTTCCAGTCTGAACAGCCCACCTGTTGTTAATTGTGGGTGTGCTTCAAGCATAACCCAACGTAGGGACTCCGGTGGGTGTCTGAGGGTCTCAAGATGAGAGCACATCTTGGTGGTGATACGGTGACATCGGATGTTACTTTTGTGCTTTGTAATGCGGGTCTTGATCATTCTGGTAGTCATGCCAATGTACCTCAGATTACAGGGGCAGGTAATCATATATATGCAATTAACAGTGTTTCAGTTTGTGTGCCTTCCCAGATTCCAAGGAAACCATTCAGATAACACTATTTCATTTGTCGGTGTTGTTTGGGGTCAAGCTGTGCATGAGCCGCACGGGCAGTGGTCCATTATGGGAGGGAGATTCCATAATTGTCTTTGTAGGTTGTTTGTTTGGGCCTTGGGTCTGGTGTGGATGAGAAGATCTTTCAAATTTTTTGTTCATTTGAACACAAACCTAGGTAAAGGTAATTGTAAAGACCCAGTGCCTAGTATACCCCACTGTTTCTTTATGATGCCCTGATATGGTTAGAATCAGGAGTAAAGGAGGTGACACAGGTTAAAACACCTGTGGACTATTTTTGGATTGTCTCCAACAGGGCTTTATCATTGTTGTTTTTGTCCCTCTTCATGGAGTGTGCAACATGTCGTGTTGGGTATCCTCTTGTTTTCAGATTCTCTGCCAATTGGTTGCTTCAGTATTGTAGTCAGCAGCCGAGCTGCAATTTCTCCTACTCCGTACAAACTGTTACTGTCCGTCGGTTTCTTGTGCAAGGTGGTGCTGAGTTGCCCATCTGAAATCCTGATATTCAGGTCTAAGAATGGAACATTCGTTTCAGATATGGTGCTGGTGAAATGTAAATAGGGATTTTGGCTATTGATCCATTGTCAGACTAGATCGCAAGTAGATCTGTCACCTTTCCAGAATATCAAAATATCATCGATAAATCTTTTCCAAAGTCTAAGATTATCGATGTAGGGGTTAAAAGGTTGGAAGATGACATCCTCCTCGAAGGCCGCCATGTACAGACATGCTACACTGGGCACAAACGTGCTGCCCATAGACGTGCCCTGGGATTGGTGGTAATGTTGCCCTCTGAATTCGAAAAAGATTTCCGTGAGGGCCAACGTCGCACATTCCATTATAAAAGAAATTGTTAAGTAGTTCCTCGATGACAGACAGGGTAGCACATTGTGAAATATTCGTGTAAAGAGCATCCACATCCAGAGTGACCAGGAGGCTGATCTCTTCTGGGCTCTGTACGTCTTCTATTAGACGCAGGACATCAGTAGTGCCGCGTAGAAAGGAGGGGGTGTCTCTCATAAGGGGCTGAAAAAAGTGATCACAAAATTTAGATAGTGGTTCCAGGAGCGAGCCAATGCCAGAGACAATGGGTCTATCTGGGACTGGTATTATTCCCTTGTGAATTTTGGGCAGGATGTAGAAGTATGGGACCTTGGTCTCTTTCATGATAACAAAGTCTGCTTCTTTTCAACTGATCCACCCCTCTTTCTCCACCGAAACGATCATCACTGAGATCTGGGTGGCCAGATGTGATGTGGGGTTCTCTGTAATGGGAGTGTAGTATCTCTCATTATTAAATTGTCATAGACACTCAGTGTCATAATCTGAGGTGGCCATGATCACTGTAGCACCTCCCTTATCAGCTTGTTTTATTGTTATGTTGGGGTCGTCCGCCAGAGATCTGACCGCCTCCAACTCTACTGCTGAAAGGTTGTGGAATGGGGTAGGGGTGCTACTGCTTTCCAAGTCCTTGAGCACAGCTTGCTCAAAAGTGAGTATCTCATTGGATATCATATTGTTGTTTTGTGTGAATGTGGAAGGATTGTGTAGTCCTGTATCCTCCAAAGTGGCAGATGGTCGATCAAGGAAAAATGCATTTAAACGTATTTTGCTGAAGAAGTTCTGGATCTCGCAATGATTTCAAAACTTGTCAACCCTTGGAGTACGGACAAAGCCTAGACCTTTTTGTAGTACCCTTCTTTCAGGGTCAGTTAATGTCCTAAGGGACATTAACTGAAGCGTTTGCAACAGAGCGGAAGACATGACTGCCTTTAACAAGCCGAAGGTACAGATACAATTGATCTGACCCACAAATCCCAGTGGTGAATTACATCACTTTACGTAGAACCTCATTGGTCCTACACAATCTAGTTCGGTCCTGACGAAAGCCCCGAGAATGCACAGAGGGCTGAAACATGTTGACCACTAACAGGTGCGAATGAACAGTAACTCATCCGACCACTAAGAGGTGCGAATGAACAGTAACTCATTCAATACGCACATAACCTTTCTTTTAAACTCCCAATCACTGCCTCTGGAATAAATTATTGAGGTTAAAAGTGACATAGGGATTTTAACTTTTAATATCTTCACTTTACCACGAGCACCAATCCACGATATCTCTGACCACTACTGTCAGTACCAGTAGGTCTTCCTCCGGGTGGAGGTCAGCATCTTTACAAAAAAATGACCCAATGATGTTGCTGAAACAGTACACAAATGGCGGAGAATGAAAATATACCGCCCTCGACCTGTGTAGATGGTATGAGGGTCTTTTTATGAAGGATACAACCAACAAGACCATGGGAACACAGGACAAGTGGTCCATTCTCCCCCCTTGTGATTTATAAGTAACTTTAGGAAGCCAAATGGACCTAAGCTTCTTTTTCCCCCACTTGGTTATTACACTAGGGGACAAGTTGACAACTAATTTCTCTTGCCCCTGGTATTGCTACGAGTTTCCAACATGTGTGGTTGTTTTTTTTGCCACTGCAAAAAGGAGTTTGTACGCGCACTCTCTGGTCTAGATTGTAAATGAAATCAGTCACGCAAAGCGTCTCCTAGAATAGGGGATGTCCCTCTGAGCACAGCGTTGAACCCGTGAGGGGTCGATATTTGGAGATCAGTACACTGTACTTTAATATAAAGTGAAAGTTAGTCAGGGACTATATATTGATTGTTGATCCACTGATATTTATTATTCATATCATTGATAATTGTTCCATGGGTATCCAAAACATAGATCCATGATTAAGGTGAACCTTGCCCAATGCATTTCGGTCCATTACAGACCTTCATCAGGGGCCATATATATAAAAAAAGGTTTAAAGCAAAGAATCAAGAGGAAACCAAAGAAAACACAACATTAAGCATTAATGTAGTTAGTATCACTGTTATTATTTTTGTTAATATAGAGTTCATAATTAAAAACGTGCAATTTGATTTTTTACATTTGTTTAGTAATTTATAATGTAAGAGCGGCTGGTTGGGTTTGTAGGGGACTAGAAAAGAAGTGAATGAAATTATGATTAACTTAATACTAATAAAAAATGTTTTGGAAATTACATGTTAAATGTATCATTTATACAAATTATTGTATTGTTCAATTGTTATTCTAGGTATTTGTTTCATTTCTTAAGTTTAGAATTCAAGAATTCATTGTGGATCCTCTCTTTATTTCCGTTGTTGAGGCCTTGGCAGGTCTAAACAAGGTACAAAAGATCTGTCTTCTCCATGGTACTAAGTTAGAAACATAGGGAATGATGAATTTAGAGACAGGTGACAAAAGAGGTTCAAAGTGCACAATAACTTTGTAGGACTTTTTCTGGTATTGTGATGTGACATATCTATTATAAGGTCACAGTGCAAAATATCTGCTCATGGTTTTGCAGAAACTGCCAATGGAATATTGATTCTTGGACTGGCAGCGTGACCTACCAACACACTTTTCACATGAAAATGTATTAGATGTTCTTTCTTTCTGCAGTATGTGTGCACACTATGTTTTTGTCTAGACAGACACTAGTGCAGCCATTGTCACCCATTTTCTGTAATGTAAATGTGTTTCATTTTCTATCTTTTTCAGGACATCCAGATGCACATACAATCATACATTAATGATTCCCAAATATAAATTAACTTCTCTGGGAATCTAATTTGTATATATGAGTTAGAGATGTGGATGTCATCTAGTTCCTTGCAACTCTTCACAAGCAAACGTAAACATATGCTGATCAACTCCTCCTTATTTACTGATTCCCAAAGTCTTTAATCTGACTTTATACACAGGAGATGAGGTAAAAAAACTAGGGGGCATATTATCAAGACAGGCGATATAATTATGGAATTCCAATTGAAGCTCAGGTTAGCTGTCCTTCACATCTAACATGGGCTACAATTGGAATTCCATAGAGCATATTATCAAGCCCATTATCGCCGTTTTAGCGGCAGTTTTCTGCCTCTAAAGCGGTGATAATTTTATTGCATGTCTTGATAATATGCCCCTAAGTGTTATCTTTGATTCTGGACCTAATTTTGTTACTGAAGTAAGTAGTGTCACCAAGCAACACTTCTTCTACTTAAAACATATCAAACTATCCTACCGCTCCTATCCCAATAGGGATACCACTCAGATATTTGAGCTGTGTTCAGTCTTAGACATGACCACATCTCTGCACCATGCATTGGCTTCTCCTGGCGTCTTGCATCAGACTTATTACATATCTGACATTCAAGGGCCCAAATGACTTGGGTCCAGCCTGTCTTTCCGTCAAAGTCAGAATGGACATCCCTGCAGCGACCTCTGAATACAGCTGTCTTTACTCAGCTATGGTGCGTTCTCTGCATAATCACCTTTGATATGAAATGCCCTTCAGTTGATGGAAGACTGACAACCACAAAACCTAGCCTCAGAAAACAGCCCAAAACTAAACTGTTTCGTTGGAGGGCTCTTACGATTAGCACTATGTGATCCATGCTTTTCAAGTTAGTGCAACAACATTGTGGTAGTGAGCAGAAATAGTGAGTCGTGTTCATTCTGGATGTTCTGAAGAATCTGAGCCATTACAATATGAATGCCTTCATTTTTTGTTTTCTTGGCTTAAAAGAGAGTAAGGGCTAAGAGACTTGATTGTTGGATGGTGGCACTGCAAATACGCATCTACACCAAATTGTAGGTCACTGTAGATTGAGCATAATATTCTAAATCTTTTACTGCTGTTATTTTTTTCTACCATGCTATGCTTTCCTTTTTAGGAATCAAATTAAATTAGAGGAGGTCCATATTTAGTTATAAGAAATGCATAGCCCCATATAGCATTTTAAAAGCTTTGAACTTGCTGTGCATTAAGTTATGCAACTACAAATACTAGGACCAGTTCATTTAGCAATCATGTGGGTCAGAGTGAGGCTTATATTACGTTTAAATATTTACAGAGAGCAAGGTCCTGCAAAATGTCTTAGAACTATCTAAAGGTCAAAGGAGTAAAGGCAAGTTGGCAGTGTACATACACACAAGATACAGCTTCAAGAGCAAAGTTTTTAGATCATATTGAAATTTCAGATATTAACACTACTTTTTGAGACCAAGTGGTACCACATTTCACAGCTTAGCTGCTGCGACTGAAAATGTTCTGGCATTTATCAGATTCATTCATGCTTTATTAATAAAGCAAGAATGCATTTGTGCTATTATTTTGTGCCTCCTAATGAGATGCAAATGAGAAGTCTAATTCTGTCTGCAGATAAGATCAGACTAAAGAGCTTAAGGGGGCAGGGCTATAATTAAGAAAGCAAATTGAAAATGGCTAAAATTAATGTTCAAAAATAGAGAATTTCAGTATTTTTCTGGTGGTTTTGATCCACTTACACGCAAACGCCTTTTTTAATGTAGGAGATGATCTTATTACAATATTTCACTATCATTTATTTTAAGCTCTGCAGAACTTTTTGCCTTGTTCCATGAGGGGGTTGGCCACAGGCATGGCCTCCAGTCAGACTCTACACCCAATCTCAAAGATGCCCAGCCCATTAGAGCACATGGTCTTCAGCCTATGCTGACCCCACCACGGGTGACCATCCTCTTTCTGCTCATGGCAACAGGCCATGTGCAGCAGACGTTTGGTCAACGTGTCTTTTCTCTGGCCTGGCTTTGGGGCTGAATTCCCCAGTGGGTGGTTTTGCTCCATGGGCAGCAAACCCCAGGCTGTGCATGGCCTTTAGCAGTGCACAGTAGGGGGGGTTGGCTGTAGGTTTTGTGTCCAAATCAAGCGTCTAACCCCTTTGCTTAGCACCCAAACCCACAGTTTTTAAAATATATATTTACATATTTTTCAAATTTTTCACCTGGTTTGCTGTGCTCCAGTGGTACTGTCTCTCAAGGTTCACTCCTCAGGATCATGGTAGCATCCAGGTTTTCAAGGGTGAAGCTTTCAGGGTATCGCAACAGTGTGGGGTTAAAACCTATGCAGTGATGTGAGTGGAAATACAATGGTATCTCACAAGAGGTCACTCTGGGTACTGCAGGAGTACCACCGTACTGGGGACACAAATATTTTATTTATTGCACCCTAGGTGAATCCACACAAGTGCCATGGGGTCAGGGTGTCCCTAAGCTGCACCCTTATATGTTTTTTTTAAACTTCAGGACATAGAGCCACAAGCTTCCTTAGACAATGGGATTCAAGTTTTTTTTTAAGTTTTAGCATCGTCGGAGTCCTACAGAACTCCTGTGGGACCCAACGGCCAAAATCATTTTAAATGAGATTAACCTCCGCCAGCCAAGCATCATCCAAAGCACACCACCAGTCAAGTGCCAGTCCACACACACTGCCAGGCAAGTGCTTGTCAATACACACCACTACCAAGCACTAGCCCACAAACACCACTAACAAGCACTAGTCCACACACCACCAGCCAAGCGCAAATCCACACACACCACCAGCAAAGTGCCAGTACACATACAGCCTGCCAAATGCCAGTACATGCAGACCATCAGCCGAACTCCAGTTCACACACATGCACCCACAGAAACATTTCCTGGTAGTGGTTTTCTGCCCCCTGGGAGCTATTGCTGTGATATGCCCCCAGGGGATGGCAAATAGTCTGTGCTCATTTTTTATGGAGGGGTGGGGGCATTGGCATGCCCATTATGGGCAGACTTCACCCCTACACTAAGAAAAGAAAATAGTACTTGGTTCATTGTGGGCTTTTACCCCCCCCCCCGGGGGCAAATTGGGAGATATTTCCCCATATGCCCCTAGAAGCAGAAAGACTGTACCCATTTTTGGGGGGAGGGTAGAGTCATTGGCATGCCCATTCATGGCAGCCCCTGACCCTCTTTTATGAAAAAAAATATCGATAGTGTCCAGCGGGCTTCCATCCCCCTGGTGGGGCAGATCGAAGGTAATAACCCCCATCTGCCGCTCAGGGGCAGAAAGTCTGTCCCTTTTGTGTTGGAGGGCATTGGCATGCCCATTCTGGGCAATCACAATCCCTCTTTTACAAAGATAAAAAAAATCCCATGTGTCTAGTGGACTTTCTCCCCCCCCCCCCAGGGTGCAGATCGGGGGTAATAACTTCCACCTGCCTTGCAGGGTGGCAGAAAGATTGTTCCTTTTATGTTGGGGTGGGGAGCATTGGCATCCCCATTGTGAACAGCCCCCATCCCTCTTCTATAAAAAGAAAATCCCTGGTGCATAGTAAACTTGCTGCCTCCCTTTGAGGGGCAGATCTGGGGCTATTGCCACCATCTGCACCATGGTGGGGGAGAAAGACTGTGGGATTTTTTGAAGGGATGGGGCATTGTAATGCCCGTTTAGGGCAGCCCTCACCCCTAAGTATAAAAAAAATATTCCCTGTTGTCTAGTGTGCTTCTATCCCCCTGGGGTTGCAGATCGGAGGGTACTGTAAGACTGAATATGCCATAATATACAGGGGAGAGCAAACGTCCTTGCCTAAAGGGACGCTACCCTCTCCCTGGTGTCTAGTGAGTGGTAATTTTATTTTATGTATATGTTAATGATCTGATTATTTAGTGTCTTCTTCAAATTTAAAATGAATTTGATTGTTTTATTTGAACAGTGAATGCAGTGTGAAGATCTGTTTCAGTAATCGTATCTTAAATATTTTGTTGTCACTGGAAATAATATTCTAATTAGGTTCAGCTGCTGTCTTTCTTCAGCCTGCAAATATTTATTTTTGGAATGTGTTTTTATCTTTTGTTTTGAAAACAGAATTCCTCATTGTGTAACCTCTTTTAATTATGTATTGGGGTATTGAGGAACCTTCTGTGTTTTTGTGGTTTCTCAATTATTTCGCTTTTTTTGATGACTTGATTTTGATTCATCACTGGGTAAGTGATCTGGTTATTATTACTTGAGAAGGGTGCAAGCCCCACTCAAACAATGAACGTAATCCTCACCAGGGTGAAGTCAAGAAATTAATCTGCCTTTGACCCTTTGGTAGCTGACCCCTGAAGTCAATTTGTAAGGGTAATTTTTTCAGTAAATTTCTTAGCTTTTTTAATGTAAATATATCATTACGATTTTTAACTATAATGTCACTTTGTCCTTTGCTTTTCAGTAAATTTCTAAATGTTAAATGTAATATAAGATGTCCATTGCAATGTGGGGTTGCGGCTTGGTCCTGTGCACAACCCCTTGCTCACAATCAACCCCCTTCCTTTGGCAATGCACAATTGGTAGTTGGGCACAGGGTATGACCTATGCTTGAACAGCGTGGGGTTGCACACATGAAACCATGCATGCATGACTGCCTTTGCAATAATATAAATGGTGTCATTTTAAATAAGGCAGATATACTTGGTTTGTCAAAAAGTCACTAATAACTATGATCAAATGTATAGTTCATCAATTCACAATTAGCAATAGTTGATAACATTAATTGCCATATCTATTTGAAATAAAGCCTTATTAAAAAAAGTCTATTTTTAAACATTTCTCAAGGCACAAAGTGCAACTGTAGAACCAACCCCTAGAAGTCAATGTACTCCACCTGAAGAGCAAACATCTCCAGTGCTTTTAAAAAATATGGTAAGGTCTCCTGGGGTCATGGCTCTAATGACCCAGGAGACTTACTTTTGTAATGTAGCTGGGGGCTTCTACACTCCTTGCAGGCCGCACAACATTAAAAAAACTCTGGTTGGTCCCCGGCCACTTCTAGGGCGCCACCAGTAAAAAATATGCATTTCAAAATAAGCCCTGGGGCGCTCTTTGCTGAGCTGTTATTCATAAATGAGTGGCTCCTGCTGCTTATTTACTACTGCTTTTGTTTAGTGGCCCGGTGTCCAACCATGACACCCACACTATTTTTTATTGTTGTGAGCTGTGGAGGGGGTGCTCCCATGCATCACACTTCCTATTATAAAAATGCCAACCCTAGTGGATGGGGTCCATGGGGCCTCATGAGGGCTTGGGAAGAGAGGCCACAAACAAACAATGAAAAATATGCCATATTTCTGGGCCCTGGCCTAGCCAGTTTTTTTTTTTTAATAAGAAGGCGAGAGACCTGCATCTTTTTTTTCGTGGTGCTGCGAGTGCTCTGTTGATTTGCGGTGCTAATAAAACAAATTGATTTTGGCCCCAAGGTAGGGATCCCTTTTGGAACCATTCAACAGGCCAATGGGCCAGGGTATCTCTACCATACCCCTTACATATTTTTTTAACTATTTTATATGACAGGGGACGTAATCCCCGAGTCCTAAAATGGATCCTGCCACATCTTTGTTGAAGTGGTGGCAGCACATCACACAAAGCACTCTTTCCAGACCAAGATCTAGCTTTGTACTAAATTTGGTGTAATTCCATTCAGCCATTTTGGTTGTAGCTGTGTCTTATTTTCCTATAGGATGGAGATGAGGTGAATGAGACCTTTATTTTGGAAAGTTTCATGAAGATTCGTCAAAGAGCACCAAAGTTATAAGCAAACCAAAAGCTGCTTTCCTAGGCAAATGTGGTCCTAACTATAACAAACAAGTGACGACCACCGCTGGGCTATAAATATGTACTATATTATTGTGAGAAAGGGATGCCAAAACTTTGGTCAGATTTAATAAATAAACTAACTGAATTTGTCATATGTAGTGATGCCACCAATGATTTTGCAACAGATGACTTAGGTTCTGGCACAATACTGGAACTACTAGGAAAACTTGTAGGATGTTAAAAAAAAATGCAAAATCAAAACTATGATCCAGAATTTTAGGTAACTAAAGTGGTTTTAAACCTAATGCTTGATTTCATTTAATATTGAAAACTTAACACAGGACTGATTATGAAAAGCTTTTTCAAAGAAGACTTGTTATTGTTTGTGGTGGACTCTAAAATTTGAAGGTGTAGAAAGGCCATCCTGTTTTTAAAAAATTGAAGCATTAAAGACACAGATAATGCTTTTTGTAGTACATAAAATGTGAATTTTTGGAAATACTTACATTTTGATGAACTGACTAAAAGGTAAACCACTTAAATGTTGAGGCCACGATGGTATAGTCCTCAGCTGAGCCAGTCCCAATAGTTCTGAGTACAAGACCATCTCATTCTTGGCACATACGAGTTAAATAAGTTATATCTCTATTCAAAACAGAGAATCAAAATATTTTAGATGTGTTTAAGCAAGTTCATTATTAATTGAGGTGGATGGTAGTGCACTGCAAGTAATAAAGTCACTAACCTATTAGGTCCAGACTAAAGTAGCAGTAATTTAAACATGAGCTCAACCCCTCAGGCCATATTACAGCAAGTGCCCTAGAGGTTCAACAGGCATGTGCTCCTGCTGTGTGCATCCCTGGGGCACTTTGTTATTACAGATGCAACCACAGATGTTTGTGTGGCCCCTTCTGTGATACAGAGAGTGATGATGCACATGTAGCATCAACACTATCTGAAGCAGATGTTTCCTCATTAAGGAACCAGGTGCAAAAGCAAAGAGGCTGTCAGAAGGTGCACTGTAAGTGTACCACAAAATGATGGTGCTCTGTAGTGTGCCACCTGTTGGCAGCCCACTGGAAGGAGCAAAGGGGTTGCAATGGGCCCCATACATTCATTTGGAGGCTGGTGCAGTCACTCATTGCACCTGTATGCAAAGGAAACTTTAATACCTCTTAAAAGTGCAGGTGGCTTGCTGCCTGCAACGGTGAAACATTGAGCAGCTTTGAAGCATCTGTTCCATATTTCACTTGAAGCCATTGTACCTAGGGAAGCGCAAGTTCACGGCTGTCCTGAGGGCAGCAAATTCACTACAATAGGGTGGATTTTTCCGGTTTGCATATGGCACACCTATGTAAAGGTGCACTGTGATGCAAAAAGGAAAAGTGCACCCAATGTGCAATAGGGCCCAATGTATCTATAGCACAAAGCAGTCACTTAAAGAAAACGTGCAATGGATTTAAAAGTACCAAAAGAGTTAAAACACTAAAATGACAAAAATCCAATAAAGGGATCTATAGATTGGAATTTTAGAAGATTTAAGGACAAATTTAACCAAAAAGCTATTGTTATTGTTATTGTTATTTTGGATTTATATCGCGCCCAATCACCTGCAGGTCTCTAGGCGCTCGAAATCTCTAGTTACAACAATAAGCTTGGCAGACATTGCAAGAAAACACTCCCTGGTCTAGCTGACACTCAGAATCCTTCTAAACATCAGTGTTTTTAGCATCTTCCTAAACCGCAGGAGGTTCCCTTCCCTGCGCAGCATCTCAGGCAGCGTGTTCCATAGCTGAGGGACTAACACAGAGAAGGCTCTGCCTCCCTTGGTTACTAATTTGTAACGGGGGCAGACCAGTAGCTGAGAATCTGAAGATCTAAGTGTTCTCACTGGGCTGTACACAACCAAACGATCTGCAATGTAGGCGGGAGCCTGGCCATAAATTGCCTTATGGGCCGTACATAGGCTCTTAAATTCCACACGCTCTTTAATGGGGAGCCAGTGCAGGCTATGAAGCAGAGGGGAGGCCTTAGTTCTCCGTGGGAGTCTAAAAATCAGTCGTGCGGCGTCATTCAACACGACCTGTAGTCTATTTGTCAGGGTTTTGGGGAGTCCCAGATAGAGGGCATTCCCATAATCTAGCCTTGAGATAACAGTTGCTGCTACGATTGAGCGCATCATTGATTGAGAGAGGACAGGGGCTAGCTTCCGCAGTTGACGGATCACATTTATGCAGCTTCCCACCACAGAGGAGATTTGACTGGACATTGAGAGATCACAGTCCAGTTTAATCCCCAGACTCTTTACATTCAAACTTGGTTTTGGAGCAAGACCTAACTCTGCTGGCCAGTAGAGGTCATTCCAAGGTGAGGCGGTAGATGGAATCACCAATACCTCAGTCTTGTCTGGGTTAATCTTCAGCAGATTTTCAGTCATCCATTGAACAGTATGCCTCAAGATGTTCTGGGCATTAAGTTGTGCAGTCCTTGTGTTGTCGACACTCAGTACCAGCTGCGTGTCGTCCGCATAATTAAAAACTCTACAGCCCATGCAGGCCAATGATGCAATTAGAGGTTGTAGGTAGAGGTTGAAGAGGAGTGGGGACAGGGCGGAGCCCTGTGGCACCCCACATTCTAAAAACCCCACCTCAGATGTTTCATCCCCTAGTTGTATCTTTTGTGTCCTACCCGAAAGGAAGGATTGCAGCCATTTAAATGCTAAGCCCTTGATCCCAAAATCGCTCAGCCTGTCCAGGAGAAGAGCATGACTGACCGTATCGAACGCCGCTGATAGATCTAGCAAGATCAGGGCGCTCGGTGTCTTACAGCTATGTGTGATTTCAGGCAATGAAGCATGAGTCAATACACCAAACAGGTTTGCCCCAAGTCAGAAATGTTGCCTTGGGGCTCAGTCTCTGAAATGGAAGTTGAAATCCTCCAGAGGGGCAAGGTTGCAAGCTGTATCTAATAATGTCCTCTTGAAGTTGGATCTGTCTTGTTAAAGCTGTTTGTTTTGGTGGTAAAGCTTTGAATGGAAAAATTGTTGCCTTTAGAGCATTGTCATTCGGTCTTCCTTAAAGGGGGGAAACAATACATCCCACCACCCAGGCAATTGTTCCTGTTCTTGGACCAGTGTTTACTCCTGTTTCAGTATAATCACTGACTGGGCAGCTGCTAGAGATCCAATGCAAGTTAGCCCCCAGGAGCTTCTGCCAGGGAAAATATAACTTTTGAAAAGTTACTAAAAATCCAATGTCAGCATTGAATTGGGCTTTGACTAAATATTAGGAATATTTTTTTAGAGGGCCTCAAACCGGAGATACTAGTATTACTATTTTAATTTGCACTCTAGTTTTTGTATATGAAAGCCAGAGCCTTCCGGGGTGAAAACAGCTTTTGGGGCCTTGTCTCTTTAGGCATTTGATAACATTACATTTATACATGCCCTTTTTTAAATACTGTGCCCCCAACCTTGTGGGCTACGAGTCTTACATAAGAGGGCCTTATAAATAATTAAAAGGGAGGTTTTTCAAAAAGGGCTATTTTGACAGGTCAGCCTGCAGGTTTAAACTGCAGCAGTCAGGCTACAACGTTAGGCTAGGAGCAATATTTTTCTTGTCACATTAGTGGGTGGCACAATAAATGCTGTAGTTTAACTTTCTATCCCATGGGTGTAGTTTCTACACCATATACTAGGGCATTAAGGAGAGTTCAATATGACAACCAGGGATTAGACATTTTTAAATGTATAGAGGTCAGAGGACATACACTGGCCACAGTATCACAGTGTGTGGTATCTAAAAGCAAGCCATAAAATTCAGCAAAAAATTGGGTAACCACACAAAAATTGTGTTTTCTCACTATTTTGAATTTTCATTAATAGAGTAGAGATACATTAAAACGTATTATAGTAGACATCTTGGAGAAAAGCACGAGTGGCCAATAATCAAGGAACCAATGTCAGAATATAAAGTAGAGGTTTTGCTCAGGTTTCACACTTGCCCGTTGGGAACAATCTAACTTTTTCATGCTATGCAACTGCTGATTGTTTGCCTTTATTCCTAACACTGGTTGGAGTCTTATGCGCTGATTTTAAAATTCTCAAAAAGCAAAGAACAGATTTAACAACAAAATCTCACATGTGGCTGTTTTGCCTACTATATGAAGTCTAAGATCCAGTTTCATTACATACTGACATCATAATTATATTTGACTATAATTCAATCATCTTTTGTGATGTTTGTATTGCAAATGCTATGGTAACACCATACACACTTAACACCTCTGCAAAGTGAATTATGTGTTTCATTTAAATACTATTGAATTCTTTCTTGATTTTCACCTTCATTAAATAAAATTCATTTAAAATGTATTTTTGAATTAATTTGTGTTTTTATTATTGACAATTAATGTCCATTGTGTTAGTAACAGCAGTTACCTGCCCCTACAGTATTATGGGATAATTTTGTGGGTTTACCGAGCGACTCCACATTGCAGAAGCAGGTACATTCTCAGGTGAAATGTTGGACGAAAAGAGGACTTATCAGGGCAGAGCACAATTAGCAATTCTCACAATAATTTCTCATACACAAGGCGATCTTTAAGGTTCCACGTGGAATTAGCTGGTGATCTCCCCACTACCAAGTTACTAATACCTCCTGCATCCCCAGTATTCAAGGTATCTCAATGGGGGGATTAATAGTCACATTTCCAGGACTTTAATAATGAACAGATTTTCAGCATAAAAAATTGCAGAGTGAACAATGTAATCGAATTGGGGAGGAAGTAACAATTTCCCATAAATGTGTGTTCTGTCCCTTTATTTATGTTTTTGAACTACTTTTTGGGAAAATTTGGAATTCTTACAAACACTATTCATGACTTCTTGCTTCTTAACAGAACAGTCTGTCCTGGGTGGGTCTTTCAAAAGTGGATACTTTGTTAAGCGCTCTCTAATTAGCTCTTTTCATGAGGTAGGGGGATATTTCCTTTCTGTCACTCTTTTAGTGAGTCTCTCAGCATGGGTCATGTTAGTTGAATCCTGTAAAAGTAAAGTTCCTTTTGGTCGTATTAGGCATAGAAGTATCAGCCCCACCACGCACATGTCAACTATAATCCCCATACTGCGATGGGGTAGCCAGGTGAGGCAAATTAATCAACCTCTCCCTCCACCTTAATTATAGGCTGTAACCATCATTGCAGTTTTACCTGTGACTGGGTGAGTGAGGATGATATGTGCTCCTGCACAGTGTACCTCTTGATGATGTGAGTACTTGGGACATTACCGCAAAACTAGAGGTTACTCTTATTGGGCATTACTGCATATATATAGCTTTTGTTACATCCCCATAGTGGACATCTACTTTGGGCTTTATGAGGTGTACTTCATGTAGGGGTAGTACCCTGCTACAGTTTGGCAGATTGTGACTTCATCTTTTTTCCTCTTTTTGAAAACCAGGGCACCGAGGTAGCTTTCTATGTGACTTATGAAATTGAAGGCAGAGATATACAGGCAAGAGAGTTTTGCTGATAAGTGCTGATGATTGTCTAATTATTAAATTAGTGTGTGACTACAAAGGACATTGTCTCTCCTCAGACTGAAATGCGGATATCCCCTTAGTGAGAGTAAGATTGGGACCAATCAAGCCATTGTGCATGTATGCTCTATGTTTAGCAGTGTCTTTTGATTTGTGGCCCACATATGACATCCTTGACCTTCACATGTAACATGTGCCTCTATTTGACGATACCTGGGTGATTAAAAAATCCAGATTTTTATTTGTGTATTGTCCTAATTTTACTAGCACCATGTATGATTCACTCTGGTCCTTCTAGCGCATATTTGTAACTTCTTAAAATTGAGAAAATTGTTAGTCTAGACTCTTAACCCTGACAAATGCCCCCAGACCAATATAGGCGACTTAGAATAGGGCAGAAACATGTATGCAATAAGACGATGGTCTGTGCCATTGAGTTCTCATTTATTTGCATAGTTGGTTTTAAATGTACCTGAGGTCAAAACTAATAAAGGTGAAAACCCTGTTACATATTGATACTTATAACTGTAGCTGGATAACCCTGTTTTGTCCAGCAAATTATCAGAATTCCCTCAATCGGGTTTACTAAGAGGTTGAATCCCCCATTGGTGGTATTGTGCCTACCATGGTGGGGAGAGGTTGCCTATGATGAAGCATGTCACATTATATGAGGGAGGCTTACTCTTCCAATAAGTTTTGGTTTTTCTTCTCCTCTTGGGCTTACCCCTATCAATGCTAGAGTCTTGGTAATTTAGGTATCACTGATTTGCACCATAACACTGATAACAATTGCACTGTAGAAACCACCATACCTTTATGTGTTTTTAGCCTTTGCTTTTGGAGGACATGTGGTGGCATACACCCCCCCTCTCCTTTTGTGTTTTAAGTAGTGATCATAAATATTTTACCCATTGTTCAGCTGGCAGACTACAGCTCAAGTACCATGCTCAGATTTCTTCTGCTTGGAAAATTAGCTCTTTGGAGTCAGCTACCCACTGAAGTGCACTTTAAACATGTCTGAGGACTGCCATAGCAGCCTGTGATTGTGGAGTTTTAAGTGACATGTCATCCTTTTACCAGGCCCAACCCTACCATTTTAATACATATAAGTCACCCCTAGGTTAGGCCCTCGACAGCCCCAAGGGCAGGGTGTAATGTATTTAAATGATAGGATATGTACTTTTAAGTTGTACATGTCCTGGGAGTGAAAAACTTTTACATTTATTTTTCAATACTGCAAGACCTATGTTATGTTATGTTATGTTATGTTAAAATTAGTTGTAAAGTGCTCTTACACCCAGCGGTTTCATGGCCTACCTCTCCCTTAGGATAACATTTGAGTTACCTTATTACATTTTATAAGTGTAATTTCCAAATGGAAACAGCTGCTAGTTCATATTTGGTGTCTTTGAAATTGTAATGAAAAATCCTAACTTATGGTGAAATAGGATTTCAAATTGCAATTTTGAAAATGGGACAACTTACCCCTTCAGGGTCAGGGAAACCCAATGCTTGACACTCTCCAGGACCAGCTGAAAGCCTTTGATGTTTTTTATGAAGAACTGTATCGGGAGAAACCTATAGATCTTATTGAAGCACAGATCTTCATTGAGGAGGTGCAACTACTATGCCTTAACATCAGTAATAGATACAATCTTACGGAATTAATAACTGGTGTAGGGTTCTTAGCCCTAGCCCAGCTGGCCTCACAAATAGGTTCTATAAGCACTTCAAAGAGACAATGATCCAACACCTAACAGCCTACTTTAATTCCTTTCACTCCTCTTAAGCACTTACCTCAAAAATTGCATAGGCACATGTAGGTTTAATACCCGAACCAGGTAAACTGGCCAATGCAGTCAGCTCATTACGACCATTCGCGATGATAAATTCAGATGCAAAGATTTTCACAAAGATCCTAGCGAGTAGGCTGCTACCTCATTTGGTTTTGCTGTGTCTGATAGACCTAGACCAATTGGGGTCCCTCCTCCACCACCAAGCAGCAGACAATATTAGCTGAGCTCTAAATCTAGTGGAAAAGGCCAATTTCAGACTCATTTCTATGACTATACTTCCACTTGATGCTGACAGAGCTTTTGCCAGAGTAAATTGGACTATTTTTTTTCAAGGTGCTGGAGGCTATAGTGCAGGGACCCCACATGCTAACCTGCATAGCAGCCAGTTACCGCTCTCCTAGTGCTCGAATTCTGGTTAATGGGTAAAGGTCGAGTGGGATTTCCCTATATAGAGAAGCTAGGCAGGGATGCCCGCTGTCACCACTATTGTTCTTAATTTCCTTCGAATCTTTGGCGTCAACTATTGTGAGACAGGAGGGCATAGAAGGAAGCCCTTTAGTGGATAGTGCCACACTATATATCTATTCATGATTGATATCCTCCTCACAGTGACAAAACCCATGAAAAAGATCCCAAAGGGGATGGAGGTTCTGAATGCATACTTTAAGGTATTTAGGTTCTAAGTGAACCTAGAAAAATTGGAAATGCTGAGTGTGGGATTGACACCAGTGACATGTGCTAAGCTGGCCACTGTGCTCCCAATTCATTGGGCAGTGGGCAAGCACCTCAAATATCTGGGAGTGTTCATTACCCCACACATGCACCAGCTATATACAGCTCATAATGGGCACTTTTTCAATACTATCAAAGATGACTTGTCCCAATGGAAATGTCTGTATGTCTCCTGTTTGGGAAGGCTGGCTGCCATTAAAATGAATCTCCTTCCCCGATTGCTCTAGCTCTTTCAGGCACTCCCACTTAAGGTCCCGGAGAGTGATTTAAAATTCTCGCAGAAGTATTTTGACTTCTTTATATGGGGAGGGAAGTGAGCATGGGCTGTGTGACAAGCATCTAACCATCAGGGAGGATTGACACTTCAGAATATTCTCAAATACTATCAAGAAGCCCAGATTCAAGTTTTTTTTGTGCGGTCCCTCTATAATACGGAATGCCGCTGGTTGCCTATGGAGGCAGCTGTGAAGGGACAGACTCCATTGTCTGTACCGTGGCTTCCAAAACAAGAAAGACTGGCAGTTTGCTATGTATCTGAGATACTTAAAACCTCCTTTGAGATCTGGAATGCACTCACCAAACCCCCAAACTGACTGTGTTCCTCTCCCACTTTGCACTTCTGTATGGAAATAAAAACTTCACCCTGGTGATGAAGAGAGTGCATTTTTTTTCACTGGTCGTCAAGGGGTTGTAGAATGCTGTGGGCCCTGTTTCAAAGGGGCAAAATCAAGGACTTTTTACAGTATAAAACATATTTTTCCCTGACAGAGATCAAGTGGATGCAATATCAGTTGTGTCATTGGGTCCCGGCCCCTACAAAAAACTTTGGCGGCTTACTATACATTGACAGTCTGGGAGCAAGCTTTCACCTCCTATGTGGATCCTAAAAAACCTTCTTTCCAAGAGAACCTCAGAGCTGTTTTCTGTTTACTACCGCCTGCGCAGGAACAAAGGTTTTATTCCGTACCTGGTAGAGTGCAGACAAGGCATACCCCCACTTTCCCAGGCAGAGATCAAAGTGTCCAGCGGGATGGGGTCCCCAGGACACTGCTTGACCATGCCCCAGGAAACGGTGTCCCTGGAGCTGGCCTCTAGCTAGTAGAGGGGGTCCGACATCCCCCCCCAAAAAAATAGGATCACTGGGGCCCTACTGTTGCTGAGGGAGGGGGAAAATAAGCCCTCTCCTATTAATTTTAAATACGGCCACATGGCCGGTGTCCCCGGTGCCACTTGGAGGCTCAGGGAGGGAGGCTGCATACCCACTCCCATTCAAAAGCAGTGTGGGCCAAGGTGATGAGGTCCCAGTGACCTTTGAGAGTCTAGGGTAGGGGGGCTGCATGCCTCGATTTTATTAGATTTTTTAAATCTATTCCGAGTTTTATATAGCACGAACAAGACCCAATCTTGGGTATCAGAGCGCTTTAAAATATAACAGAAATCAAATCTGCCGATATTCAAGTCCTTTAAACCTATTGCAAGGCATAAGAATTCATCTAACACTGGCACAAGCTTACAAATAATACGCATATTGAAGCTTAGTAGAAATCAACTAGGGTTAAATTAGTACATGTCATGCCGTACTTAAATTAAAAAATAATACCACTAATGAAGATTACTAGGAATCCGTGCTGGTTACAGTATTACATGTCCAGTCAAATACACATGTGGCTTGAGAGAGGTGCCTGTCATTAGCCATCGACCCTGTCATCTTGAGCAGGGACTTAAAGTATCCAACAGAGCTGATTAAAGGCAATAGAGCTAACTCGATGAAAGCAAACGGTCTTGCGCTATACCCTGTTTCATTGCTCTGAGATTAGCAGGACTATAATCCTGTTTACCGTCGCCTACTAGAAAGGCTGAATGTAGAATATCAAGTATTGTCTGTAGGTCCCAGAAGGAGCCTTAATATGGTCCACTCTTAGTTATCGAAAGAGTTTTGTCATGAGAAAGGACTTAGCCTCCTTTTTGAATTATGAGGCGGAGGTGATTCTTCTAATATTTAGCGGAAGTTAATTCCAAATTCTTAGTGCAGCTCCTGAGAATGCTCTATCATATGTTCTCTTCTTACGGAAGAATGCTGGTTTCAGTAAGAAATCTCTGGATCCTATCGAAGATCTACTACCTCTGGAAATCATAATTTTCTGTGCAAGGTAAAGTGGAGTTTTGTAGTGTAGTGCTTTGTTTGTAATACAAGCAATCTTTAACTGTATTCTTGCATCATACAGTAGACATTTGAGCGCTTTCAGATGTGGAGTGATGTGGTCAAATTTTCTAGAAGCCGTTATGAGTCTCTCTGCCCTCAATTCTAATAATGCCAATGGGAAATGGGTTGGCAGGGACTCTCGGAGGCATGGGGGAGGGTCACACTCCCCCTTAAAAAATGAATGCCACAGGGGATGGTATTTCTGGGGCATCTCAAAGGCTCAGAGAGAGAGATAGATATGCCTCCCACACCCAAAAATATACCTGTGCTGCCCCTCTAGGACCTGGCACACCCTGTTTTTTTTAACAAAAAATGTTTTTTGAACCACAGAGCCATGGATCCTTCTTGAATTAGGGTTGGGAGGATCTTGCAGATTGTTACTCTGTGGAATTCTGCAGAGTTACAGAAAAACTCTGTGAGACTCCATGAAATTCTATCAACGAGCGGAAAATATGCATCTTGCACTCCTCGCGTTGTAATTTAGTGCAGGTAGCACGAATAGCCCTCAAAATCAGATCAAATGTCATCATGCATTGCACAAGAGTGCATGGCTATTTGAGCTGATTTTGCTGTTGCTCGAGTACAAAATGTACTTGAGCTTCGGTGACTCTACTCAAACAGTGACTGCTTGCGTATTCCGGTGACCTCCAAATATCGCTCACACTCAGCAGCTCACATATTCTACATCCTCTTGGGAAAAAAATTCCACCACGAGGCAATTGGCCAATTTTGCCAGAACTCGGTGCTAAAGTGAATGCAGAGTGGCCAAAATTCTGCTAATTTCGTGGGTGGAAATAACATTTTTTACCAAGGATCTGTAGTGCCCATAAAACAAATTGACGGTTTGGGCCGCAGATGGCGTCCCTCTGGGGACCCCCATCCTAGGCCTTGGGGGGCAGGGTATGCTTAGCCTGCCCCCTATATGTTTTTAACATTTATTTTCGGGACAGGGACTGAGATTCTCTGAGTTCTAAAATAGCTGCCATCACATCTTTGTGGACAGCAGTGGTAGCCAATCATGACTTATCTTTGTGCGCTCGGCGGATCCTTCGCGGCATGAAGTAGCTATACTTTTAACCTTAATTTCTCTAACAACTAAACAGAATTTCACCAAGTTCACTGCTCAAGCTTTGGAGTACTCCCATAATGCCTTATGGCTCTTTTTAAAGAACATTTTTTATTCCTGCTGGTGCTCCTAGATGTGGTCTCCTGGTTCATTGAATCCATGACCCTAGTAGAGTTTAAAATATTTTTACACCACTCCTAGCTGGAACTATATGCTCTTTAGCTAAAGTGCAGGGACGTACCTCTTGTGGTGAGTTCTATGGCTGCACTTTATGGCCTGAAAATGTTATAAGAAAGACTCAAAGGATTGATGTGTTCTGGAACTTGTATTGTCTTGTGTTTGGCTTTTTAACTGTTTTTGTATTTCTAATTACTTTATACACCTTTCTGTAAATTAGGCCTGTCTGCTCTGTGGCATATCTATCACAGGTTGAGCTCAAGATTATTAATGCATGTGTTGAACCTGAAAAATTGACTCACCATCTTCCCAACAAAAAAGAAAAGTTCTTAAAAAAGGGCTATGTCAATCGTTTTGCTTCTTTCCAGAAATGTGGAAAAATCTGCGATTTCTTAGACATTTCAGCCAGTATTGCTATTTCAATGTATCCAGGATGGTTTTCCTCTGGTGTTATGCCCTGCCACTTCAATGGTCTGGTGGGCAGCATTAGAGCATTTACAGAACCTTGGTGAGGGTTGTATTCTATTGTGTCCTAGGTAACTTGACTTCTCAAAGGCTTTGCGTTAGGTTGTTCTCACGTTCGAGAAGGTTTTCCTCCTTGAGCACTACCTTTAGCGCTCTCTCTTCTACAAGTTGCCACTTTTTAGCCTTTGTGGGACATTTCTATCAGGTTTCTGCCGACCCAAACCAGTTTGCTAGTTAACATTACATCAATCAGAAGTCTTGTACACATTTAACTAGTAACAATTTGCCTTCTATAAACAACCATACTCTTACGATATAAAATAAATCTTCATGTGTACTTTACTGTACACTATATAAAACATTTGTATATATATCCTTTTTAAACACGCTTCTAGGGTACGTTTTCTTTGCAGACAAACCACTGGCAACCATATAGGCAACAGAGACACACGTCTATACTAATTTAACCCATTTTGCTCACTTGAGTAGCCTATATTTGTAAATAAATACCAGTGATCACCTAATTACAAGTGCTACAAGAAAATAGTGTGCTAATACTAAACAAAGGAAAATGAAATGATAAGTACTACTTTCCGAAAAACAGAATGTTCAATTATGGGTAGTGATTTAGTAGTACGTACTGTCATTGGATATGTCATATTTGAGGCCATGATCAGTGCCCTGGGGAAGAAGGATGCATATCTAGCCATACCTTGTACTAAACCTAATCTCTTTCAATGTATATATTTTCAACATATGTGCAGCCATTTAGAATTGTATGAGAGTATTGCATTACATATAGGGATAACATGCATTGACCATTTTTAGTATTTCCTAAAATTATGAATGGAGAATGGTCACCTGGCTCAGAATCGATGCAAAGAATCTGCTGAACTGAAGTGTCCTATCAGACGACAGAAGTACTTGGAAGTATCACAGTGATATACATGTGTAGGCTGCCTTTGAACAAAGACTCCATATGTAACCATTGATTGAAGGAATCATTTCCGGTCTCTACCTACATTTCCCCTCTAGGTATTAATTTGACCAGGTTTAAAACATAGGATATGTGGAGGATTCTCACACATCATAAAAAAGGGCCTACTTGTTGAAACTTTCATGTGGCGCCATGTTCTTAGGGGCACTTGCACTATGAAGCTCACTTCTTGACACTATTTGCCTGATGTGGAAAATATTCTCATTGTTGTCTTGCATTAGTAAAAATCGAAAGGAAAAACAAGTGCACTTTCTTCCACAAAAAATGACTCAACTATCTCAGACATCATGAACCGCAATTAACAAAAATGATGACACTGGAAACTGGTTTACAGCCCCAGCATCAGGGCCAAGTAAATAGTGATTACACAGAACATTAATCCATGTCTAGGTGACTGGCAACACAGTATCCAGGGCCTATGCTCTACTGGCCATTATGAATTCTAGTTTCAGTGTTACAACATATGGTAGATAAAGATTTTCAGCTGATCTGCAACAAACACCCCTATTTCAATGGGTGTGTTCTTTGAGTTTAAGATACTATGGTGGAGATACATACATAGCAGAAACACAGTGGCATAGTTAGGGTAGCACACATACAGTCAGTTGAAGTAATAAGCACTTCTCAGGACTATAGTGCCAATCAGTGTTGCCCTAATGACGTTTTAAGCATGACAAGATATGTTTTGGCAACTGTATTTGGAATCTTCCATGTTCTCATGGCTTCCTGAATTGGCGTTTTCAATGATGTTGTGGTACAGCCATTGCCCAAGAGTCTTTAAAATTAACTGGAGAGGAAGCAGCTTCCAATCACTTTTGCTAATCAAAAAGAAGGTGGACAGTAACCCCTGCACTCACTAGGTGCACCTTAGATTTACCCCCCATTTAGTATCGATGTACCATATTGCGTCCAACATTGTATTTTCACTAGGTACTACAGAATGTCACTATTATCCCCGATCCCTACCTGTATCATTTCTCTAAATACATCTCAGCAGGTCTTGCCTCATTAATCTGATTATTTAGGAAACTTCACCGGTTTTATAATAATGTTGCCAATGTTGGAGAAATCAGCTTAAAATATGGCTTAACTGCCCTTAATGAAGGTTTATCATTTTGGGTCTTATTCCGTTGACGTGAGCCCACTAACATCCACAGAAAAGGTCCGACCCCCGGACTTTGATCTGGCAGTCAGATGCATTGGGCGAAGGGACCGACTGTTACTTTTCCGGCGGGCTCAGGGAGCCTATCGGGGCAGCAGTGGGACTGCAATCCCTACAATAAGGCCGGTGCCTGCTCAGGCACCACCATAGGGATTAGGATGTTCATTTCCCTCAGCCTGTACATGGCGGTCCGACCACAATGTACAGGAAGATGGAAAGGGACTTTGCGGACCCCTACCCGGGCCCCTGTCCCTCCTGGGCCATCGCTATGTGGCCTGGGGGGCACATGTGGTGCCCCGCCAAACATCCATGCACTATGTGCCAGGCAACATATGGTGCCTAGCACATGGTGCATGGATGTTTAAAAATATTCTCTTTCAAGTGAAGCTTGTGCTGCACCCCTTTTCCTTGCTGTAGCACAAGCTGCATTTGAAAAAGCCATATTTCCGATCCCCATGCTGTTGCAGGGATTATGCTCATACACAGAACTATGCGCAGGAAACCAGGACCTCAGTGAATTGCGGTGTACCAAAAACTCACCTCAGTACCCAGAACCCCTATCCGACCAGCATCAGTGTCTCATTCGCTCTTCATACCATATAGAAGCTACCAATGATTAGACAACCCAGAACATGCGACTTTAGAGTACTCTCAGGAATGGTGGGAATCAGAAATACCTGTTCGTTACATCAGTCCACAACCAGAGTATTCAGAGACACAGTAAAGTTTAAAATGTTTATTTTATAAACTATGTGTCCAAAGATGCAGTACTTTGGCTAACATAAGCAGACAAATGATTAAAATTAAAACCATCAGCATTGTTACAATACCATAGAAAATGAAGGGAGAAATCATATTACAAATGACAGTGGAATACAACCACCCTCCCTTCGCTAGTAAGCTAGTATTATTATACTAATAGAAGGTCTCTAGGTTTGAATGGGGAACCCCATACCGTAAAGATCAGCTTAGGTGAATCACATCACAGGATCAGCTTTGCTCTGCGCCTGCAAAAGTTCTTCTCCAGAATGTGTGTCTAGTGCATGCAAACTGCAATATTAAAGGCTCTCGACTTTCAGATATTTGCAGCTGTGTGCGTGTTATGGCTAGAGCGTGGGCCAATCAACCTGAACTCAAAAACATACATTGTTTGGTGGCTCAGACTGTTTCTGCACACAATGTTCAGACCAAGGTCGCAGTGCACGTCTAGGGATGTGAACAACAGACGGTTCTCATGTACAGAAAAAGCAAGCAAGCAGTTTTCAAATAATAACATCTATCTGCTGTGTCGTGTGCAAAAGCAGCAAAAGTGGCAAGATGGCGTTTCTAACATCTAAGACGCTTATGCTAACATAGCAATGTATGTCATCTAAAACTTCGCCTCCACTACACCCTCCCTTGATCGGACCACGAACTATTAGAGATACAATTAAGGAAGGCAGAGTTCAAGTTCGACAGAGCGGAACCAAGTGCATGTATTGGAAAACCATATAAAGGGGAGTGAATGTTTGAAGAAAAAAAGAAGAAGAAATACATTTAAAAAACGCGTAAAAAAAACAGGAAATGGAGGGGAAAAAAAAATTGTAGTTCATATAAGGAAAGTTGGATGACATCCAAGTTAATCCATCAACTTGTAAGCACAGTAAGTAGCGACAGCTTCCAAGAGGAAGTCATTAGAATTTTCTGCAAATGTTTCCGCCATCCAGTCTAATAAGGTAAACGAACACACATGTTCCTCGACAACTGGAGCCTCTAGCACAATCAGAGGACAACTGGCGTGTTCTTCAAGATAACTTCTTGCCAAGAAGTCATACGCGGCGGTACCAATGTCCCAATTCCCCAGGACTCCATGTGCCCCTCCACAGGCCATAATCCTGACACCAGAACAGTCCAACTCATGAGCCACTAAGGGACTCATCAGTCGATCATAATCCGGGGCAGGAGACACCGAGTTTGACAAGCACAAATCCAGAACCCATTCGAAAGGACAATCTAGGCAATGAAAAACAGTTTGTACGCAAGTAAAGTATGAAAACCGGAAGATCAATCCATAGGCTATGCTTAAGGTGGCCAATGGCAATGTTCCATAATATTCAAGCATCCGGTTACGAAGATGGAGCAGCCGAGACAGGCTGTCGTGTGACACAAATTGTGCAACCATTGCGCAGTAAGCAGACCAACAGCAGCACACCAGCTGTGAGGGCGAGAATCAACGGGAGCCCGCCAAAGACGCTGGAAAAAATAGAATGAAAAAATGCCGGTATCACACCAAAGATAGTTTGGAAGGAGGTCACGAGGCCGGAGCCCACAACTTTGAAAAAATTTACCAAGGCAGTTGTTGACGAGGCATTAAATATAGTGTGAATCAGAGCATCGAAATGAAGGGGAAGATCAGTATTTAAAAGTGCATGCACCTCGGTGCGGGTGTTTGCTACATGAAGGACAAATGTTTCACGGGATGAAGTCAGAGCGACTTCTTTTTGAGACAATAGAGCCCTTATTCTGCTCATCTTGTTGAACTCTGCCTTCAAGGTTGGAATGGAAGGCCAGATGGATATGCGGGGGCGGGAAAAGGACATTTTTACAGCAGACTACACTTTGTGATACAGTCACAATGTAGGGAATTCCCACTAACATCCCACAGCAAGCCTCGTTATTTAAAAGCAAATAACTACCGTTAGCTAACAACGTGAAAGAGGGTGTAATAGCTGGCACTGGAACCCCTTTCATGACGCAAGCTAAATTCAGTGCATGAATGTTACATGCACCATGCAATTGGATGTGCCTACAGACTACTGAGTGATCAGGTGTGGAAGTGCATTCCTCACCCTTCAAATAAACTTCTTTCCCTTCTCTCGTGCATCTGTATGTAAATGGGAGTGACCAAACCTCATGCAGGAAAGCAGTACCCAACGGGTCATATCTGCCTAGGGCATAATGTTTCATGCATGAACTGAATTTAAACAAAGGAAATGGTAATGTGATTAACCTGTGGATAAGCCACACAGCGGAGTTCAATTCGGCCACAGAGAAAGGCAAAGGTTCTAAGTTTTCAATATGCAGTAAGGAGTATGTTGCATCTTTCATGGACATAAATTGCTGTTTCGCAGTCAGATTAAACGGAAGGAATAAAGACGATGTATTCATGTAGTCCCAGGGGACTTTCCCAGCCTTCAATGTTTGCAAAGTCCATGCAAACTGCATTATAGAATGCAATTGATTTTGACCATGATATAAAACAGACATATCATCCTGCGCAATATCAACAACAGATGAAACAATATTATCTAACGTGTAAATTCTAGAAGAAAGGGTGTTAATGCTATTATCGATAACAGCTAATACTTTTTCCAAATTGGCTTGATCAATGGCCCTAAATATGGAAGCTGCTTCAATTTGCGATAACTTCCAAACTTCGTTATAAACAGCATACACCCATCTTTTCGACCTGCCACCTACAGGACCCTTAACAAAATCATTCAAATCTATTTTGTCATTAAATTTTGATAAATTAAGTTTAACAGATTGCCAAGGTGGAATGTTGCAGCCAGTTCTGACATAACTTCCCTACAGAGTAGGTAGTGACTGAATGGGAAGATTCAAAGCGGGGGTCCACTCGATCCTGGGTATATCCAGGGTGTAGACCTAGAAAACGATATTGACAGGAATCGGAGCTCCTCTGCCATAGTAACCATCCTTCACAATCAAAATCAGAAATGTCGAAGGATGTATTAGTAATGTACGACTGCAATTCTGCAAGTGACAGATCTGTATGATTTTCCCATTTAGGTAAGCACCCAGATCAGGAATGAAGGGGGAATTCAACTTTTTAGAAGTAGCCAATCCAAAGCAGGTGGTTTGAAAATAGAAAATTTCAAAAACAGTATGTAGTTTGGGATGAGGCAGGCACAATGCAAAGCTTCCGTTCCCCGTACCTGCCATGCCTTAGAACCCCAAACAGATTTAAGATCAACAGTAGCTTTCCACAAGTCATAACCCCCGATAGCCAATTAATCCATAAAGGATGTGGAATTCAATAATTTAGTGTGTGTCAGCCTAACCTTAGTGACAGACTCAGCTGCCAATTTAAAATAAAAGGCGGCAGGTTTCGAGACACTAAAATCAGTAAAATATGCAAATTTGTTAACCAATGTGTTGGAGCTGCCTTGCAGGGGCGTTGGACAATGCTTCCATTGTGTATAATTTACAAAATTCCGAAATGTATTGGCTTTATGTAGGAAATGATTGCCATAATGTTGATAGCAAAGCAGTTCCCCATAATTAGCAGTGTCTAAATGCAAATCTTCAGCATCAAAGGAAGCATAATATTTCAAATCAGAAAACAGTGCCTCTATGGCCTGAATGTCCCAATCATCAGAGCGGATGTTTTGTTTCACAACATCACCCATAGAAACACGAAGGACATTCGGAACATTAATAACCTCAGTAGGTCCATGAATTTGAAATTTAACAGCATCCCACACAATCCCATCTAACACAGGCCAGGCAGTAATATTCACAAAAGTCTGGTCCCTCTTCATGATGTGTGATGAGGCGTGGGGGGGCAAAGTTCCATCAATTAGTCTAATCGTAGATCTTTCCTTCAGGTAGTGTCCATTTACAAGACGAAAAAATACTACCACAAAGCCAATAGACATAAACAAAAAAAGACATATGAGCACCAGCCAAATGTAAGTCCAAGGGGGAATTAAAAAATGTCTTTTAAACCAGACAGCAAAAATAGAAATCCTCGATGGAGCACTGGAAGTCATAGACTTAGTGTCAAAGGAGAAACATGACTGGGTAACTGCAGTTGATTGTAACACAGGCAATGACACATCTATTGGATAAGCGTACTCAGTATTTTCAAGCAGACCACCAGCCGGTGGTGTCAACAAAGGATCAGCAACTGTATGCATCTCAATGGCAATATCTGGCATGGTGGTAGAAGCCGGAGCCACAACAGAATTTCTCAGCATCGCAGGGCAAGAGACCGCTGGAGTCATACTAAGAAGAATCGGCCTCTCGCTGTAGTTTGACATTGTCAATGGAGATGTACCTGTTATCCTTGCGAACAGGAAGTGGAGGTAAAATGATTGTTCTTATACCCTGCACGCCAAGCACTGGAACCGGTGCACGGTAAGAGGGTCCGAACTCCTTCTTGTTCTCCACCTTCTCACGGACCAGGTCACCAACTCGAGGTAGTCAGCCGACTACCGGAATCTGAAGCGCAGCATCAGATGTGGAGGGCAAGTGTTCTTTTGCGAGACTGTCTCTGGTCTCTTGTAGATTCTGTAATACAGCACAGTGATAATCTACGTCAAAGGGTGCGGCTGATGCCGCCATGTCTAGACCATCAATGTCCGGGACAAACATTTTTATGCCAAAGAGCATCATGTATGGGGTCCGCCCACCTAGAGACCTTCTAGGGAGATTATTAAGTGCACATTGTGCGTTATACAGATGGGCAAACCAGTTTCGTCCAGTGCCTAAAACCCTAGCTGTCAGGGACTGCTTTAAGTCACGGTTCATTCGCTCCACAACACTATTACCCTCAGGCCGGTATGGAGACAAAAATTTGACTTGGGCCCCCAAAGATCTCATGGCTTCTTTGTACGCCTTAGAGGCAAACGCAGGACCCTGGTCAGAATGAAAGGTACCATATGCAAAAATTCCCACAAAGACACGCAAATCCCTTATGACAGTTCGAGCATCAGCACTCCTTTTTGGCCATACCCAAAGAAAACATGTGCACAAATGCACTGCAACTAAGATATACTTGTACGGAGTATCAGAGGAGAAAGGACCGCAGTGATATAAATAAACACACCCAAGTGGTTTATTAGATATGTACAACTGAGTTTGTGGTGGGCGCGCAACAGTTGAAGGTTTAATCTGCTGGCAAATGTCACAATCAAGAACATAAGTGCGAGTCTGTTGATACAACCCGCGCCACCAGTAACGCTGTCGTGGGCAGAGGCCATACCTTTGTGAGCTGCTGTTATCAAAGGAGGTCTGCAGTCCGTGTTGGGAATCAATCTGTCACCAACGTCGTTAATTCTCACATAGGGGACTTAATCAGGACTTAAATGATAATAGTACCGAGAAGGGAAACCTCTCGGGTAATTACTTCCCTTCTCTGTTGCAGCAATAGCTGCCAAGATGTCATCATTGATCTTACTTTTGGATCTTGTAACTGCTGCCACTAGATATGTTGCCACTGCTGTTTTCGCTGCTTCGTCAGCGAAGCTGTTGCCGACAGCGTGGACACCAAATCATTGGTGACCAAGAGTGTGATTTACATTCACAAGAGGCAGATTCTGTTTAAGTTCTGCCACAGGAACCCAAAGCATTTTATGCTTAATTGTGCTACCTTTGGAATCGCGAAATTCATTCTAAGACCAAAAGAAAAGGTTGTCCTTAAAAGACTGAACACAGTAAAATGAGTCACTCACTATAAGAGTAGTAACACGTGGATCAGCAAACTCCAGTGCAAGTACCAGAGCGCGGAGCTCCGCCAACTGTGCGGTACAATCACCCAATGACTGCGTATGCACGACATCGGACTTGAATTCTCCATTTACGAAAGTACCCTCTACAATTGCGCAGGCCGCTAAATAGGCATGCTTCGATTCTGTCGCCGGTTGCGCCAAACTGTCAGTGTAAATGACACAATGGTAATCTTCAAGCGGGCGCAAAGACAGAGGAGCCGGATGAACGAATTCATACTGCAAGTACTCCTGAGTCTGCAATGAGGCATCGAAGATATAGGTGATATAGGTGACATCTGGCGAAGTCAAAGAAGTGGCCCATTGTATCCAACACGGATGCACAGCTTTAGAATTAGGTACACTGGCTTTCATCACTGCCTCTAGGGCAGAATATGGGGTAACCACCAACATGCGTTTTCCTTGTGACAGCGCTCGTTCTTTAAGAATCACCATCTGCACTGCAGTCAAAACTTTTTCAACCGTGGAAAAGCACAGTTCAGCCGAAGTGTACAGGTGTGATTTGTAGGCAATGGGGACCGTATCGCCCTCATTGAACGTTAAGTACGTGAAACCCACTGCGCCTGGCACAATTCTTATGACCAGGTTAGTGTGGTTATCACGTGTCAGTAAGTATTTCGAAGCAAGAAGATCAGCCTATAAAGATTGCAAGATAGCTGAATGCTCTGGCAGCCAGCTTGATTTGGGAAAAGTAGGTTTTACCAAGGCATATAGCAACTTGATACGCTGGGCATAATTGGGAATGTAAGTACGCCCGAAATTCAGAAAACCCAGCAAAGATTGTAATTTTTTCAGGGTTGTTGGAGCGCGCAAACATGTGCACTTCTCCAGGAAGTGAGGAGCTAATCCTCGACCTTCATTGTTGAGCTTGTAGCCCAAAAACAACACGGTATACTCTGCAATGTGGGACTTCACAAAATTGAATTTGTAACCGAAGTCCGCAAACATAACAATGATGCGATCAACGCTACACAGATGCGGTCATAATTCGTCGTCTGTGAGATAGATATCATCAACATACGAGTACGCATCAGGGTCTATGCTCTCCAAGAGAGAGACAACACGTGCGGCAAAGAAGCCAGGGCTGTTTTTATAGCCCATGGCTAATCTCTTAAACTGTTTTTGTTTGCCGCCAGAAGTAAACGCTGTCCATTGACTACTAATAGAGGACAGGTTATGGCTGTAAAAGCCATTGGATATGTCAAGTGTGGTTTTAAACCTTTTTCTCACGAGACTATCAACGAGGGCAGAACTGTGGGTATTTTGTACAGCACACGTCCGACAGTGAGAGTTTAAATGTCGGTAATCCAAAACTAGGTGGTACGACCCATCAGGTTTCGTTACAGTTTCAATAACACCCTGATATTCCAATTGGTCAAGGATTTCTGCGACGTGTGATCCAGCTTCACGGCGCATGGGATATTAGGGCTGCGGCTGGGGCATAGACCGTAAAGGAATCTCATGGCTCGGAGACAATTTATCCCACCCAACCTGAGCCCACTCTTCGGCAAACCTTTCGGCGTGCTCCTTTGGCACTGTGTGCACAAAGGATGGGAGGATTACCTCCTCCCCTCTAGGAGCATCCAAAATGAAAGCCGGGGGCCAGTCCGCCTCCGCTAAGAGAATATCATAGGAAGAGGTCAGATTATCCCAAAAAATCCCTTGTATTGTACGTTGTATGTCACCTTCAATTAAGAGGACTATGTCATATAGTCTGTCATGGGGAGCCACTCTAGTATCAGCAGTTTCTACAGTTACGAACGTGTCAGTTGCTGTCGGCTCCAGATATGGATGCAGTGCTTGCCTCACTACTGTAACCTCCGCTGCACGGTCAAGCAGCGTTAGTGCCCATGTCAGGTTCCGAAGCTGCGTTCTCACTATCTGTGGCATGCCTCGCTTTTAGCGCAGCAACTTTCTTCTTCTGAAACGGGGGACGTTGACGTGCAAACTCGTCCTGCTTTCCTTTACTGTCAGACTGACGGGGCTGCTCACGTCCTTGCTGGGCACCCCGACCTTTGCCACGTTCACCACCACCGGACTGTGAGGCCGATGTTTCCTGTGAAGAACGAGGAGAACGTTGTTCAGTAACCTGAAATCTATCAGGTGACCTAATACTAGTGCAATCGCGCAAATCATATGTGCGTTCACCAGTCGCCTGTACCGGTGACACAGGACGAGACCCCTGTTTCTGTTGCTGCTTTCCCTCTTTCTTTGTTCTCCAATTCTGTTTAGGAAAACTTGGACGATCGTCTTTGACAGACGAACTCACCTTAGTTTGCTGTTGTATGTCTGGAATAACAATAGTAGGCTTAATCCCTAAACTACTGCGGCCAATAGTTCTATAAGCCTCCACAATAATTTTAGGCAACTCTCGGGGCTTATCAAGTTCGTCGACAAGGGCTAAACCATTCGCCACTTGAAAGTGTACCGTATCTCCCTTGAGATTATCAAGGATGAGAGAGGCCACTACGTCGAACACACCGACAAGCCGCATCCCCAACTCGACCGCCGCCTCCGGTCCGTGTTGATCTTGAACACGCTTGATGGCGGAGGGAAGTACTGCCATAGATGGGGTGCCGAAGCACTTTGAGTAAACCGCTGCAAAAACCTTACCCCAGTTGTCACAGTCTGACACCTCTGGGACTAAATCCTTCTGCAAACTAATGGTGAGAATCCTGTGTTTTTCCACAGGAGTAGAGTGCGGAAATTCTGCTTCCAGCTGGTCACATTTCGCAGCAAGCCAATAAGGCAAATCGTCCTTATTCTGGGGGCGCTTGTCCATTACCAAATTAACCATGACGGGACTAATGACAATCCCGGCCGGGCCAGCTGGCTGTCCCACAACAACAGGTGCCCCCACCTGCACGTTGCATGAGACGTATTGCACTGAAGCCAGATATACAGTAATCAGGGCTTTATGGAGGACACGCGACTCATCCACTGCAACAGTCAAATAACGAGTATGAGGCGTAAAACTGGCTAATATCGGCCAAGTGGCCCCTGGAATTGATAAAGGGCCCATTCGAACCGGTGTAACCGCATGGGGAAGGGCGCCATTAAACCAAATGCGATGCTGCCAAGCCGAAATAGGAATCTCCTGCGTCCTATATGGCGTATAATTTGCTGGGAGCCGCGTGGGAGTATAGGTGTGAAACATATTATCATCCGCATTCACCGCCGGCATAGTCACCCAAGAGTAAAACAACTCGTAGGGGTATGATGCATCGGCACTCACCACATAAATAACAGCCATCCCATCGTCCGGCACCCCAAACTGCGTCAAATGACGTCGCAGAGGTGCCCGGCTATGTGCTGCAATATCGACCGCCATATGGACACGGAGAAGAACAACAATTTGCAGTAGCACAAGGGTTCAAAAATATAAAACCTTTTTAATTAACAAGCTTGATTGAACCTATCCGACCAATAGGTAGGTTAAAACCGTCACTCCCGCTATCCGGAAACAAAAGTGAGAGTGTCGTGGACTAATATAAGCACTACTAAGGCGTCTCAAATCAAAAGACCAAACGTTAGGTGTGCCATGTTGCAGGGATTCTGCTCATGCACAAAACTATGTGCAGGAAACCAGGACCTCAGTGAATTGCGGTGTACCAAAAACTCAACTCAGTACCCAGAACCCTTATCCGACCAGCATCAGTGTCTCATTCGCTCTTCATACCATATAGAAGCTACCAATGATTCGAAAACCCAGAACATGCGACTTTAGAGTACTCTCAGGAATGGTGGGAATCAGAAATACCTGTTCGTTATTATTCTCATATCAGTCCACAACAAGAGTATTCAGAGACACAGTAAAGTTTAAAATGTTTATTTTATAAACAACGTGTCCAAAGATGTAGTACTTTGGCTAACATAAGCAGACAAATGATTAAAATTAAAACCATCAGCATTGTTACAATACCATAGAAAATGAAGGGAGAAATCATATTACAAATGACAGTGGAATACAACCACCCTCTGAAGAACCAGGGCCTTATGGGCCTGGCGGCGCAGGGCACGCCTTATTCTCCTGAGTTCACCTGCTTTGTTGAACAGAGACACAGGACATTCTGTTGAGCATAGAAGATCAGGTTTATTAGCTGCAGCTAAGTACAGTTGTCCCAGAAGTACACTCAGTATGTTCTTAGGAGACTCCCACTTTACTCCGTGGCGCACAATCTTTTATAGCACATAGATTCACCAAGAACACTTCCAATGCATACATGGTTAGCCAATGAGAAGAGTTTGAAAACAAGATATAACCAATGAGAAAAGTTTGAAAACAAGATATCAAGTAACCCAAATAAACCTCTCTTCCAACTGTTTTTGTCACCCCTCCCCACAAGTTAATCAGTGGTAGTGTCTACAACTCAACTTGCAGGTGGCAGGACATATTTGTATGCTTTGGAGGACAGTTGTGAAATGAGAGAATACAAGTAGAGAATAGCGAAGGCCAGAAGATAAGATAAAGTCAGGAAAGAATGGTGTAAACCGACAGACAGTTGAGACAGGGTTTAGTCAAACCAGACGAGGATTAGTGGACTCAGCCAGTCCCTGACATCAGTCTCGTAAACAGAGGCAGACGGTTATTTGACACGTCGCAGTACAAAGGGCAAAAACACTCAGTTTACCAAGCTGCCTGAGTGAGGGCAACAAAATGGCGACAGAATACAAAATGGAGTTAAAACTGAATTACCTCAGACCCTCCTTTTGCCATTACTCAGGCAAATCCTAATTCATTGCTAGGTGAGCATTTTCCATTCTACACATTTCATTTAAGCAGGTATATGTAAGCTATCAACAGGGATACAAAGAGAACAAAGCATCGGGTCATAATTAACATTCAGATAGCAGAAGAAAGTAATGACCATTATTACAAACAGGCTTATCATTTATTCACAACCCTAGGCAAAAACAAATCCTAAAATTATTTAGCGAACCTTTTCAGGGCTCTTATGCATTTCAGTGACTATTGTATACTCAGGGGAAACAGTGGTGATCCTTATCAATGCTCTCAGGTGAAATGGAGATACTCTTCAACAGAGGATAGACTTCATTCTGCTTTTACTAAACAGAATACTACTCTAAAACAATGCCAGCAAAACAATAAAAATCAGTCTTCTAACAACCATTCTATGCAATTGCACGGGAACCACTTGTGCAACCATAACTATGCCAAAGTCCGTTCTAAGCCTCTCTGGTAGGCTTCTATCGACCATCAAATCTGCTTCTGTTGTTTTCTTCCGCATTGGGCCTTTTCATTCAGGCCTTCCATGAAAATAGTGCTTCTCAGTATCCGTTGGAGTGCCCTCCTGGCAAACACTCACAGCTCACTCGAAAGTCTCAATGTCTCAAGGCAGTGCACCAATATATTTCCTCTGCGGCAGGCACTACAGATATTGTGCTCTTCGTTGGTCATGGGCACAGATCATCTCGTGCAGACCCAAGTACTATTAATCGGAAAGAGCAACAGACTTTCACGCTCAGCAACACTTTCAGACTCCAACACTCGCTATTCAGTGTCAGAGGATGTTTGGGCTGCTCTTTCATTTAATTTTCCTTTCATCATGTAGTGCCTTAGATCCTCCGGTGCTCTGCCCTTCCGTTGGAGCAAAGAAAAGAGAGGGGGGGGGTGGCAAAAACTCAGGCCAAGGGGCTCAAGGGACTGCACACTGTCAGAGGTTACCAGCACATGACAGGTAGAAAACTGAAGCCTCAAACAAGCCCTGCCATCAACAAAAGGGATCCTTCTCTTTCGCTCTTTTACACTGAAACTCTGGTTTTTGTGATGTCCAACGCCGTCTGATGGAGCAAGTACGATGCTTTGGAGATACCATTGATGGCGCGCTGGCGATCGCTGTCCAGCCTTGCTACTTTCTGGGTGCTGGGACTGTTGGGCCAAGACATCCGCCTTTCATCTGTAGCTGTCACTGATGGGAATTAGGCTTAAATCAGTGTTCTGCAGATTATTATGACTTGATTCCCGCAGAATCTAGTGACGTAGGAAATGTGACACAGTTGTTAGTTTCCCTCAGTTTAGTATAAAAACAGTTCATTGTATTTAACAATAGGACTGCAGGCAGGTGGCCTGCAATCTTCAAGGGAATGGCCAGAAACCATGGGACAACTCTGGTTTAGAATGCACTGTCACTCTCATAAGATGCAAAGGCAAAGGCATTGCTTCTAGTCCAGGGGTCTCCAACGAGTAGCTCGGGAGCCACTGGTAGCTCGCCAGTACCTTCAAAGTAGCTCTCTGAGGTGAAGTTAAGCCCAGAATCAATTTCAGAGTAGGTGCCTATTAAAGAAGGCAGCACTGATCATCTCAAGACCCTAAGAGTGACAGCCAGCCAAACGTATCACAGTAACTCATACTAACACTCAAACACACAGTGTGCCAGCCTATAGGATCTGCTACATGACAGTCTGTATCCAATCTCAATATAATTAAGCCACAAGGAGATTGACCATGTTGCAGTCTCTCCTTTATCAGTCACAACATGTTTGTGAACAGTGAACCATCAAAAAGGTATGTCAGCAGTAGCCTGAGCTGTAATCAGTGCTGACCCACCAAAATGCGGGACTGCAGGAGTCAGAGTGAAAATGTGTCAGTTAGATGCATGATCAGCTCAAAACCTGAGGAGAACAGGGTATGATACAGACCAGAGAAAACTAAGAGACTTTTAGAACAGATCACCATATTAAAGGCTCCTAATAGAGAAAGAGGTTGCTCCAAGGGGAGTGTGAAAAAAGAAAGTGCTCATGAGGTAGGACAGATATAAAGGAGGGGAATCCAAAAGGAAAATTCAATAACCAATCAATTAAACATTCTGATATCATTAGTAAAACTGGACGTGGTTCATAGTGGCACCAGTTTTACAGATAGGCCAGTCCCTTATGGATTTACGAATATTCATTTTATGATTCTCTAATGGGATAAACAGCTCTTAAATTACTACATCTGTGTGTTCCTACATTCCTTATCTAGAACACCTCAAAAGGGGAAACGCATGATACAAATTATCAGGGGCATGCAGATACCTCCCTTTAATAATTGTGCAGCAATTGCACCATGCAATACACAGGCTAAACAATATCTCCTCATGATCACTGAGAATACCTTTCACCCTAGTCTAATAATTCTCAGGTCTCTGGTGTCTGATCTACAATTTTCCTTTCCCTAGTCACCTGTCCGGAGGGGGCACTATACCCACTTAAAATCACGATCGTGCTACTCAGGACAGCAAATAAGAAACTCTTGGTGTCTCTTATGACTACATGTAGAAGTGCAATTTCATAAGGAAAGTTAGGTCACCTTTAGCAAGAGCCACAGATTTATAGTTCATCCTTAGGGTCTAATCAGGGAACATCAATCTAGGCTGCTCGTCCCTTAAAGGAAGGAGCAGTAACATGACTAACTGCAGGTGACACACTTTTAATCCTGTATATCTCTTTTGTTTATTTTTTTTCAATACCATTATAGCCGAATATACATGCACTGGTGAAGTGTTGTCTGTCATATTCACAGCATGAAATATCATATCTGTGAAATGTAGTAACCAGAACAAGTCCAACCAACTGTTGCGTAGCGATGGGCATCGTCATGACCATCCCCTCACAACACAGGGTAGCTTGTAACAGTATTAAAAGCAAAAGCGTAAACACAATGCAAAAAAAAAAACGTGCATAAAATAAAAACACACATGCCAAGCCATTAGGTATACTTGCTGTATACCAAGCACAGAAAGCATAGACAAATTCCAATATCATATGTAAATGAATGGTGACGCACAGCACTATGTCATGCACTTTATGCACAATGAACCTGCAACCCAACAACTAATATTTTGGCCTGCTTAATTTGTCAGGCTCAAAAATAATATTCCATTTCCTTACTCCCCTCTTTTGACAGCTGGTAACCAAAGTGGTGACCGGCTGTCAAAACAACTGACTGTGTCGCTTCTGACACACAGGACCAGCAGGAACAATTCATAGAAAGACAAAATGAACAAAAATAAACACAAACATTTCTTTCCAAAGAAGTTATGCAAAAACACATCTGTTTCAACACACAGCTGACAGCACCCTCCTTTTTGCAATTTGCACATTGATTAGGTCCCACAGGGACATATGGAACACTCTTTCAACCACCTCATGATATGGACCATCGCTGTTTCGTTGGCTGTTAACCCCTGCTTTTTCACTACTCCTTTTCACCTACTGTAACATTCTCAGTCCTTTCTAGTCTTCTCTCACCCTGATTTCCTGCCTATAGCCATTCAGGGTGCTCATTTCACCATTATTCCTTCACAACTGACATCTTCGTCAAACCAACTCATGTGTCCAACTGTAGTCTTGTCAGCCCTCGAACTACCCAGAACAATCCATGAATGATCTCTGGGCAGAAGCAAAAAAAATACACAACACACAAAAGAAAAACACTTCACATAACACACAAAAATATCAACTATAACTTTTAATCAGGAGACAAAACATAACACACATTAACAAAACACAAAAAATAAAAAATACAAACCTAGTGGTACTTAACTGTAACCATCTTGTCAACTTTGCAATGACTAAAACGTGTAAGCATGTTAAGCCACCTTCATTTTAACTGTCTAAAAGGAATACATTTTCACAGACACTCTGTGTTCCCTTGCTCCACAATTCCTCCTGTGAAAAATGAATCTTAATTTGCTGATCGTTTTTACCTAGGCATGTAGCCCACAAAATTCTAAGAAAGAGCTTCATCTTACTTTTTGTCTGAGGCTAATGCCACATTTGTTAAATGAAGGCAACTACGTGGACATTATTTTTCAAAAGCAGAAATACCAATGTATCATTTTCTTCTCAGCACCCCTTTTTTTTATTTTGTCTTGAACAATATGGGAACAGACAGGGCTCCGTAACGATTCTCGGCTGTCCTATCTTATCAGAAAAGCTAAAAATAGCACCTCAGCGTGGAACCAGCCACTGCGAGCACTCCTGGCCTCCACCTCTTTCCAAGGCTCTCCTGCTGCAAGCATTACACATTTTCATGTCGGAGAAGCTTTCTAAGCAGTGATTTCACCTCCTGGTTTACTCGCTCCTATTTCTAGCCCCCACCTTACAGGCTTCAAGGTCAAAATCTGCCTTCAATTTCTGCATCGCATTCTGCGCTCTTTAGCCCTGTCTCTCTCCTCACCCTGAAGCTTGTCACAGACAAAAACACCTTCCTAACTCTTCCTAACCTGCAATAATTAACCCTTTTTAAAAACACGTTATATATATTACTTCTTTTAGGGGCTGCAATTTATTTCTATTTTTAAATTATTAAAACATTTACTGTGAATAACTCACAGAACCTAATAACATAACATACTAGCTTTAGAACAAATGTTTGTTACTACCCTATGCAACGGTACTTAGTTCATCAACCTTAAAAGGATGAACGTCTCAGTAGGTCTAGCTAGAGTTATAACCTTCAATCTTGATATTAAACCCAAACCTCTGCACTGGGCACATTGGCTCACTGAGAAATTAAAAGCAACCCCAAATGGGAACAACCTGCAAATTTGTATTATACCTAAAGATATGCATTTACTGAAGCCTAAGGCACTTTAAAGCTATTGTGAAGGGCAAGAATGCTGTTAAATAGTCTATTTTACCCAATTTCGACTTTGATATTTGGGGCACTTAAAAATAAATATCCTATAATTGTGCTACATATTAATCATCCTAAGAATGTTCATTACAGATTGCAGATATTGGACATTAGACATATCTCTTGCAAATCCTTTAGAAAAAAATAGTTTTTTTAAGCCTGCGCCAAGTGAAATTCCATATACAAATGTCATCACTATGCAGTACAACACAACTTAAATTAAATGTTAATGCTAGGAGGTCACAGTATGAGTATTAAGCTTTATAAATAGTAAAAAAAATGAATTTAGACGCACTTATTTTTAATAATTATTTTTTCATAATTAAAAATTCTTTTTGATAAACCCAATCATTTTTGATAATTTCAAAAATAAAATTTTAGATGCATTAATTAAGCACAGAAGCCTAATTTAAAACATGACAAATTTTTGAGCCACTTTTTTTTTTTAACAGAACAATTATTTTTACATTAGAACCAAGAATATTCTTATAAAAATGCTTAAAAAGAAGAAACCCTTAATTGAAATGTCTTCCTGTAATACAAAATAATGAACCTTAGTTTTGGAACCTTTTTAGAACAACATTTTGAAATGCAAAGTTTCACCCGTGTTCAACTGAGGGCGAAGTCCTGGCTGAGTAAACATTCCTGTCTATTAGAGCTGCTTGCTTAGCGACAATAAAAGCTTGTCTCTCAGTGTTGTAACATGAGCACGGTGGCAGTCTTTTTCAAACTAAGACATATCAATGCATGTTGCGTTTGAGTTCAGCAAAAATTTACTTCAGCTGAAGTGTTTGCCTGTTAATATCTAATACAATGTATGTAAGTAAAAAAAATACTATAAGTTTATTTTATTACAAAACACACAATTTCGTTTTTGAGGCCATTGTATTCCTAGTGAATGTAAATTTTAATTATTTTTTTTTAAGCATTTAACAGTTTGTACATGTGCATAGTTGCTTATTCTATAAATTATATAGCAACATATAGCAATTTAGCATATCACATGGTTCATTTCTGGATTTTTATTTAATTTCTACTTAATATTAATTAACTGACATTTTGCTTAACAGACTGAAAACATCAAGAAAAACCACAAACATACATTGAGCTCATTTCAGACATAAACAGAAAGGGGTCAAACACTCAGGGCACATACATTTAACCCACAGTAACACACATTTTAACCCACAGATCAACACTTAGGACAGAAACAAAGGACAGCCCACAGACTGTACTTAAACCAAACCATTTGTAAATACTAGTTACAAGTTATATTTACAAGAAACGCTTCTTAATAGTGTTCCAAAAGACTGCAAAAAAAAAAACAGCCCAACAGACTGCTAAATGTCCTGCCATACGATGTTGTCTATCTAAAACCTCAATTGTATAATCATTCTCATTATCTTTAAACTGCTGGGCAGCCTGTATAATAGTCATGCCCTTTTCCTTCCTATCTCTTTTTGCTTGTCTTATTTCTTTCTGTTTGGCTTCCTTGCACCAAAGGCGGAAAGAGTCAAACATTGCCGGCCGGGCTTTTCTTTTAAACAAAATTGCTTCCAAATTATCTAATATGTCAGGCTCAAAGCTACCATTCTGTGGCCACTGCAGAACCCCATCGTTCTTCGTGTATCGGATCCATGCCTCATTAAAGGCAATGGGGCCAACACCATGTTTAGAATAAAGCTCATAAGTGGGAGTTCCAACCGGAGGAATTGGACAAGAGTCCTCCAGCTGGTAATCCCTATCACAACCAAAACAACAAAACTTTCTAAACTTACTCAGACCAGGCATCGTTATTTCACTGGACTGTTCACAAACATCAAGGGGTTAAATCAAATAATATAGCACAAACGTACTCACCCCTCGGCTTCGGCTTTTGCAATAGCCGAATCAAAGACCCAAATCAAAACAAAATAGTGGGAGCTAACCACCAATACTTAACTAAGTGTCTTCTTACGCCAACAGAGGCCCGTCTAACATCTCGCGATACCATAAATCACCAAAAAGGGCCAAAGCAAGGCGGCAGTCAGGGCAGCAGTCGTCAGCAGCCGTCAGGAAGGAGAAACCGCGCTGAAAAAGACCTTTGGACCACTTCGACATACAGGGGTCGCTTGACGTGGTTCGCGATTCCTTCAGAATTTTCTTGCGGGGTTCCTCACGACCTTCAGGCAAAACCGCTACCTCTGAAGCCGCCTCACAGAGGGCACCAATTGAAGAACCAGGGCCTTATGGGCCTGGTGGCGCAGGGCACGCCTTAATCTCCTGAGTTCACCTGCTTTGTTGAACAGAGACACAGGACATTCTGTTGAGCGTAGAAGATCAGGTTTATTAGCTGCAGCTAAGTACAGTTGTCCCAGAAGTACACTCAGTATGTTCTTAGGAGACTGCCACTTTACTCCGTGGCGCACAATCTTTTATAGCACATGGATTCACCAAGAACACTTCCAATGCATACATGGTTATCCAATGAGAAGAGTTTGAAAACAAGATATAACCAATGAGAAAAGTTTGAAAACAAGATATCAAGTAACCCAAATAAACCTCTCTTCCAACTGTTTTTGTCACCCCTCCCCACAAGTTAATCAGTGGTAGTGTCTACAACTCAACTTGCAGGTGGCAGGACATATTTGTATGCTTTGGAGGACAGTTGTGAAATGAGAGAATACAAGTAAAGAATAGCGAAGACCAGAAGATAAGATAAAGTCAGGAAAGAATGGTGTGAACCGACAGACAGTTGAGACAGGGTTTAGTCAAACCAGACGAGGATTAGTGGACTCAGCCAGTCCCTGACATCAGTCTCGTAAACAGAGGCAGAAGGTTATTGGACACGTCACAGTACAACGGGCAAAAACACTCGGTTTACCAAGCTGCCTGAGTGAGGGCAACAAAATGGCGACAGAATACAAAATGGAGTTAAAACTGAATTACCTCACCTCCCTTCGCTAGTAAGCTAGTATCATTATACTAATAGAAGGTCTCTAGGATTTAATGGGGAACCCCAAACCCTAAAGATCAGGGGACCCTGGAGACTCCGTGAGAATCATGACCTGGAATGTAGCTGGTCTACGTTCTAAACAAGAAGATGTAAACTGGTTAAAATTTGTTGCAGGTTTTGACATTATAGCTCTACAAGAGACCTGGGCTAGGGAAAATAACTTGTGGATTGACGGTTTGAAATCCTTTTTTCACCCTGCATTACCATCGGCAGCAGGCAGAGCTAAGGGTGGCCTGCTGTTCCTTTTCTCTACAAAACTTAAGGCCAAGATCTCCCAGCTAGACATAGCCTCCCATAACTGTCAAATGTTGGAATATATTATGGAGTTGCAATCCAAAATATTGTTTATTAATTTTTATAATGCTGGGGATTGTGTACCTGTGAATGAGAATCTTAGTTTTTTATCAAAATTCTTAGAACTGTATAAAGCACGTCAGACCACTTTTGTACAAATTATTTTTATGGCTGATTTTAATATTCATCTTTGTGATTTTAATTGTAAGATTGTTGATCCGCACGGCCCCCCGCACTCTGCCCCACCTCACTTTGAACATTCTATCAAGGGTGAGGCTCTAGAAGAACTCCTTCAATTGGCGGATCTTTATGAGCCTTGTCTTTTAACCAAGAGTGAACGGGTAGCGACGTTTGAAGCAAGGGATAGTGAATCAATTATTGATTATATTTTCCTATCGCCAGCTCTTTTAAGGTGGTTCTATAGGTACTATGTTTTTCGGTCTCCATTCAGTGACCACAATCCTGTAATCTTAGTATTAGATAAGGGTTTTTGTCCCAAGGAGGTTCCATTGGCCACAGTCCCCCCCGTTACCCTGGTCTCTTGTGACCATGGTAGGAAACTAAAGTGGGCCAAAGTAGTCCTGGAGGACTTTATGGAGAATTTAATTGCGAAAAACAGTGTTGCGTTTGGGAAGTGTTTGGACCCCTCCACTACGGGTGGAGAGATAATTTCTGCCTTTAACTCTATCTGCTCCCAGGTCGCCTCAGACCTAACTATTACTAGCAATCTGCGTCCTTTACAGGGGAAAAAGTGGTTTGACTCTAGCTGTTCTAGGGCCCATCAAAATGTATTAATTGCTCTAAAAAAGCAACCCCGGGACAAGGCCTAAATATCCATCCTTAGGAAAGATTATAAACTAACCACCCAGAGACGAAAAAACGAACTAAAGAAGGAGACCTGGGATGCCTTAACTTCGGTAGAGGTTCTTAAGGATAGTGCTAAGTTTTGGAACATAGTTAATAGTCCACTCTTAACGGGGGTGGAAAATGCTGCACTTGATATTAATATCCCAGAGGGGGAGTGGTTGGCCCATTTTGAACAAATTTACGCAAGTAATTTGACCTTAGACATTTTTAAGGCCCCTGAAACATCCCCCCCCCTAATTTTTTGAAATTTGATAAACATGATGTGGGGAAGGCCATAAAAGACTGTGGTGCCGATCACGATCCGGTAAAAAAATTCCCCGTGCGACTCGTATCCGGTCTTTTTACCGTACGAATCGTACAAGTGCCGTACGAACTGGCAATCACGATTCGCATGGGAAAAAGACCATACGAATGGCATTGGGAATAATTCCCCACACGTCCTCGGGTCGGAAAAAGTGTCCGACACGTCCTCGTACGATTTACCGTACAAACGTGAAAAGCGAAGTCCGACCGGGGAATCACGATCCGTCCCGGGCGTCCGAATGTACAACCGTATGGTTAAAAGACCGTCCGCACCGAACTCCTATAACAACCATGGAGACGTCCAAACAGGTGCCCGGTACGTGCCGTACCCCCCCAGCCCCCGCATGTACGCGCCGTACCCCCCCCGCATGTACGCGCCGTACCCCCGCCAGCCCCCGCATGTACGCACCGTACCCCCCCAGCCCCCGCATGTACGTGTCGAACCCCCTGTGTATGTATACCCGAGTACGTGTCGAACCCCCCCGTGTATGTACACCCGAGTACGTGTCGAACCCCCCCGTGTATGTACACCCGAGTACGATCGAGTCGTACCCCCACCCGTGTATGTACACCCGAGTACGTGTCGAACCCCCGTGTATGTACACCCGAGTATATGTCGAACCCCCCCGTGTATGTACACCCGAATACGTTCGAGTCGTACCCCCACCCGTGTATGTACGGTGCGTACCCCCAGCGCTACGCACCATACATACACGGGTGGGGGTACGACTCGAACGTACTCGGGTGTACATACACGGGGGGGTTCGACACGTACTCGGGTGTACATACACGGGGGGTTCGACACGTACAGTTCGACACGTACTCGGGTGTACATACACGGGGGGTTCGACACGTACTCGGGTGTACATACACGGGGGTTCGACACGTACTCGGGTGTACATACACGGGGGGTTCGACACGTACTCGGGTGTACATACACGGGGGGTTCGACACGTACTCGGGTGTACATACACGGGTGGGGGTACGACTCGAACGACCTCGGGTGTACATACACGGGGGTTCGACACGTACTCGGGTGTACATACACGGGGGGTTCGACACGTACATGCGGGGGCTGGGGGGGGTACGGTGCGTACATGCGGGGGCTGGGGGGGGTACGGCGCGTACATGCGGGGGCTGGGGGGGGTACGGCGCTTACCGGGCCACCTACTCTGGTCGTTTCGCGCCGTACTTCGCATTTGCGGCACTTTTTGGGTGCCGTGAAAATATTGCCGTCCGGACTGCTGTCGGTTCGAATCGTAATTCCTGGGTCGTGAAACGCTGCCTAGAAGCGTCCCGACGTCACGTTGCAGCATTCCCGGATCACATTCGTATGCATATTTTCATCGGTCGGTGTTTTTTACGATTCGTACGGAAATGGTGTTTCCGTGCGAATCGTAATTCTATGTTTGTAATGTTTTACAACCGGGTACGAGTCGGACGGAGAATACGCTCCGACCGACGGTTCGTACCCGGTTTTTACCGGATCGTAATCGGCACCTCTGCCTCCAACAAGGCCCCAGGACCAGATGGTGTCCCGCTGGAGCTCTACAAAGGTGACATTGAGCTCTGGAGCAATATTTTAACCAATGTTTTTAACGCTAGTGTTGTGAATGGGTTTCCGGAGTCCTGGTCCAAATCAATTATTATACCGGTTTTTAAAAAGGGAGAGAGGGGTGACCCGAGATGTTACCGGCCCATTTCATTAATTGATTCAGCAGTCAAAATTTTGGGTAAAGTGATCCTGAATAAAATTTCAGACTGGGTGACGGAGAGGGGGATTTTATCGGAGGCCCAATATGGCTTTAGATCTGGTAGGGGTACCATGGAACAGTGCCTTAACTTGTACCTCCTAATTAACAAGTACACAAAATCAACCAAAGGACCCATATATCTGGCATTTATGGATCTATCCACAGCTTTCGATCTGGTGAGTAGATCAAAGCTGTGGACGATCCTGTTGGATTTGGGGATTGATCCTTGTCTTGTCCATTTCCTAGCGGATCTGCACCAAGATTTACATGCCGCAGTAAGGGTGTCCCATGAGGGCAAATGCACACACCACATTAAATCGGCCAGAGGGGTCCGCCAAGGTTGTATCCTGGCCCCCTTACTTTTTACTATATATATCAACAAGTTAGATATCACCTTAGGCAAGGCCAGCCTGGATATTCCGCGTATAGGGAGCTGTAGTTTACCTGTCCTTCTGTACGCGGATGATGCCGTCCTATTGGCTCGTACCCCTCTGGGATTACAGAGACTATTGAACTCCTTTGGGGAGTTCATGAGTTCTTTGGATTTAGTGGTGAACAGCTCTAAATCGCATGTTATGTCCCTGGGCACTCGTAAAAACAAAGTTAAACATTTCTACTGTAACGGAGTAGAGGTCACAAAAGTAAAGGTATTTACCTACCTGGGGGTCCTGTTTGACGATAGATGTTCGTGGACCCCACAGCTTATAGCCAAGAAGAACAGTGTAGGTAGAGCTTCCTCCGCTATATTAAATTTTGCCCGACGCCTGGGTGGTAAACCATGTGAGGCTGTTCTTGCCATCTATAGGGTGAAATGTTTAGCTTTAGCGGTCTATGGTGCCGCTATCTGGGGGTATAAAAGAGCGGAGGGTGTCCAATTGGTAGAAAATAAATTATTTCGCTCACTTCTCTCCGTCCCCCAGTCATCCCCTACCTTCTCAATACACCAAGAATTGGGAATGGATTATTTCTCTGATCGTATAAGTCTGGCTCCTTTAACATTTTGGCTGAAAATATGGTTGAACCCTGAACTCTCCCTAAATTGACTAATCTTAAAAGACTGTATTGGCTTAGATAGAGCGTCCGATATCCCCTGGCTCCTGTACATTAAGAAAACGTTTTATAATCTTGGGCGCCCTGAGATCTACGAGAACCCAGAAGTGATCACTAAGGGGGATATTGACCGGGTTAAAGCTCAGTTCCTGAATTTAAGGTATCAAGAGCGGGAGGGAGTGGAACTTAACAAAGTGTCTGTAAGGGCCCATTTCTTACTAATAACCTCCCCCCAGATTGAGCCTTACCTTAAGTTGGTCAAGAACCATTTTCACCGCTGGCTGTTGACTAGATTTCGTTTTAATTTGATACATTTTAATTTAGGGAGCTTCCAAGGATGGAGTAAACCAGAAGACGCTGCTCTTTGCAAATGTGGTGATAGCTCAATCCAAGACACTGTGCACTTTATTCTATTTTGTAATTATTATACTGCAAGCAGAGAGAAGTACATTTTACCATTGTTTCAAGGGAGAGGTTTGTATCAAGTTAAACCAGCTCTGATGTACCTGCAACTACTTGACTGTCCATGGATTATTTTTAATATTGCTAATTTTTTGGTTTCTGCGGTGCGGACAAGGAAAAAACTTGATGTCCAGCCTGGATTATGACATCAGTGGCACATTTATTTGTCTGGATGATCTTCTCAGGAACTGTTTATCACATTGTATTTTTTAACGTATTTTATCTGTATGAATTTTTGTGATGTACTTTTATGATTTTAATTAATTGATTAAAATGGTTTTGACTGACTGACTGACCCTAAAGATCAGCTTAGGTGAATCACATCACAGGATCAGCTTTGCTCTGCGCCTGGAAAAGTTATTTTCCAGAATGTGTGTCAAGTGCATGCAAACTGCAATATTAAAGGCGCTCGACTTTCAGATATTTGCAGCTGTGTGCGTGTTATGGCAAGAGCGTGGGCCGATCAACCTGAACTCAAAAACATACCTTGTTTGGTGGCTCAGACTGTTTCTGCACACAATGTTCAGACCAAGGTTGCAGTGCACGTCTAGGGATGTGAACAACAGACAGTTCTCATGTAAAGAAAAAGCAAGCAAGCAGTTTTCAAATAATAACATCTATGTGCAGTGTTGTGTGCAAAAGCAGCAAAAGTGGCAAGATGGCGTTTCTAACATCTAAGAGGCTTATGCTAACATAGCAATGTATGTCATCTAAAACTCCACCTCCACTACAATGCTGGCGGTTGCATTGTAATACGTGGGGGGGGAGCGCCGACTGCTAGTCAGGTGGTTTCACTCTTGCTGCGATCCATAATGAGAGCCTTTGTCTCGGTATGGGGAGTTCAAAATGATATAATATTTTCAAGAGTCATAGGCATTTGTGATTCCCATTGCTTAAAACTGTTCTGAAAATAAATACATCAAACCTAGCATGAAGATGTAAGTTAACACAGGATAAATCTATCTTGGTTTGGTGCACATCGGAGAGAGAGAGAGACACGCCAAAGCTCATGTAGGCTGTCCTCATGGCATGCCTACTGTTGGGTTCTGAAACATTGCCTTTTAATCATTTTTAACTGGTTTTAGCGTAACCCTGCTGCTAGAAATCTGTGTTGAAATTTCAACTGTTCTTAAAATTGAATTTTACTCATTTTACAAATTGAATCTGACCTGTTCCTGCAGCGTCCTTCCCTCGCCGATAGCGCCCTCCCAGGTCTCCGCACATCCACTCTGCTAACGCGGTCTAGTGCTCAAGGGGAGAACAGCTGCTGCAACGTAGAGCTGATTGGTTGGTGGGCGGAAGGGAATAGCTTAACAGCCATGCTGGAGCGGACACGCGCAGCAGGCGCACCTCTGGCACGCCAAAGTCGTGCCTAAGGCAAGCCCGTCTGTGCCAGTCTGCTCCTGACCGTGACCAGGGCCCAGGACCTCTGGTCAATCTCGGATCTACTCAGCTGAAGAATTACAGACCTTAGCGACCGGGAGCTATGCTCTAGACGTGAGTGTAGTAGATACGCTGGGAGCCGAACAAATTCTGAGAAACAATGGCGTGGGGAGACCCATGATCCTGTGTCCAGCACCCCATAAAAACATTGTACCTGGCAATCCACCAGGATTTAAGGTGGCAGTTCTCAACATGCGCTCTTTACAGAAGCACTGCCTTGAAGTCTTTTCGCTCCTCCAAGATGGAGATATAGACATCTTGGCGGTTACAGAAACCTGGCTCGGCGACGATTCAGTCTACAGGCGCAGCTGCAGATTTCAGCTCAGACTTCTGGCTGAGTTCTTTAAATATTCTAAAAGTCTGTTTCTGTTTGTTTGCAGCATTTGTAATTCTTGCCTCATAGTATTCATCCTTCCTGGACGTGATGGCTTTTTTATACGAGGTAAGCAGGGTTTTGTAGGTTGCAAGCTCGGCTGGCTTGTATGATTTATGCCACTGCCTCTCGGATTGACGGAGGCTTCCTTTCCCTCAAGGTCTCATTAAACCAGGCTGTCCCCTTGTCCTTATCTCTAACTCTGTCCCTCCGCTCCGGTGCCACCCGATCTATGGCACCTCGCAGAGTGTCGTTAGGGCTTCACTCTCCTGGTCGAGATTCCCTTTCATAAAGTTTAAGGGGGGAGCCTAAGTAGGGTGCCCGCTAGGTTGTCTGCCTCAATTTTGTTCCAGCTGGTGGCTGCTCTAGCTTGCCTGGACTGTCGAGTTTTCACATATGCGGACGATACTCAACTCATCCTCCGGATCGACAACTCTCCGTATGCCCTTGCTCTGGCGCAAAGCATCCTCAGATTCACGGTGAATTGGATGACAGCTAATTCACTGTAAACAACCCCGACAAAAGAGAGATCCTTGTCATCCCCACAAAAACAATCCCTGGAGTGACCTTTTATGGTCCCAATAGCTTGGTGTCAAACCCACACCAGTACCTGTCGTAAAAAGCCTGGGCATCAAGATCGATACCGATCTCTCCATGGACAACCAAGTCACCACCTTGGTAGGAATTTGTACATGTCTAATGAGAATATTGTGGAAACTTGCCCCCCTCCTTTCAACCGCCTCATTACAGATGATTGTGTCAGCCACAATTGTCTCTAGACTAGATTATGGTAATGCCTTATATATTGGCCTCCCTCAGAAAATAATCAATAAACTACAGGTGACTATGAACGATGCAGCCAGGCTATTCTTTAGGCTTCCTAGAAGGACTCACGCTACCTCTTTGCTGTGCAAGCTGCACTGGCTCCCCATAAGCAGAGAGCAAAATTTAAGGGTCTCTGCATTGCCCACAAAGCAATTTATGGCCAAGCCCCACTCTACATTAAAGAATGCCTTGGATCGCATTGAGAGTATGCTGCTTTTGTTCTATCCCAAGAACGTGGGTGGCTAAGATGTTTAGGAACTCGACTTGGGTGTCTAGTTTATCAGCTTGATATATCATTGCCTTTCCGATGGTTTCCATGGTGTGGCCATGCAGCAGATGTTGGAGAGCCGATTGATGCTGCCAACTGGGAATGGTCTAGTTGATCTGGTTGGTCCAATTAGTCCGGTTGATTCTTGATCCTACTTGGTTGTTCGTCTTTATGTAGAGTCATGGATGCAATTGTGGGAGCTGGTGTGGACTCTTTAGCTTCAGTTGGCGAGCACTCACTTAGTTTATATTGAAGTGATTCCTGGCCAGATTGCTGCGCTGTTTCGTATGGAACTGGTGATAGGGCAAGATTATTGTGGTCTTGGACAGAGGCTATGATGGAGCCCGCCTGTTCCAGGGATAGTAGGGCTGCCAAAGACATGGGAGAGTGAGCTTGTCTGAAGACGCTTAGGATGTTGTTTTGCAAATGGGTTGAATCGTCCTTGGTTTTTTTAGTTGATAATTGCGATTGCTGTTGGTTTGGAAGGGATATTTGGCTGATTAGAAGGTGCCCAACTCAGGCAAGGCTGGGTGTGGACTAGAGCCTCGACAAGCTGATGGTGGTGCCTTATACAAATGGCAGGTGAATTTTGGACTATAGATATTGATGGATCCTGGTTTGTTATTTGCGAGTTTGAGGCTTCTCTATAAGTGGAGAAGAGAACATTTGTTCCCGTGCCCTGAATTTTTTAATTTTTATTATTGCAACTGCCGTGTAAGAGGTCCTTATTTCCTTCGCATTGGGGATCTGTGATGATGTTGCTTTGTTTGGCGTCCTTGTGGTCTGTTGTTCACATCCCTAGACGTGCACTGCAACCTTGGTCTGAACATTGTGTGCAGAAACAGTCTGAGCCACCAATGACAATGGCGTGGGGAGACCCATGATCCTGTGTCCAGCACCCCATAAAAACATTGTACCTGGCAATCCACCAGGATTTAAGGTGGCAGTTCTCAACATGCGCTCTTTACAGAAGCACTGCCTTGAAGTCTTTTCGCTCCTCCAAGATGGAGATATAGACATCTTGGCGGTTACAGAAACCTGGCTCGGCGACGATTCAGTCCCAGATATCATTGAAGCCCTCCTGGTGGACTTTGATGCCCTACGGCATAACAGACAAGAAAAGAAGAGAGGAGAGGAAGTGGCTATCTTCTTTAATGGACAGCTAATGGTAGCTAGGATAGTGGCAGAGAGCATTGAAAATTCAGACATTCTAGGGGTTAAAATTTCATTTAAAACCTCCTGCCTCTTACTCCTGGTGGCGTACCGCCCCCGCGGTCAACCCCTAGATTCAATGATCTTTTCTCGGAGATTATTACTGATCTCTGCTCACGTTACCAATAACTCCTAGTGGTTCAACTATCACTGGGATAAAGTCCTGAGAGAGCCGCTTATCAGCCAATTTGAGAAGCGATGAGCTCAATGGGGCTCCATCAATTGGTTGATGGCCACACCCACACCAAGGGTCAAGTCCTCAACCTCACCTGGACCTCGCAACTATGGCCAGTCTAATAGATATTAGCCCTTGTGCCTGGTCTGACCACTCGCTAATTAGCTGCTGGGTCCTGATGGACAGCCAACTGTCGCGACCACCCTCAGAGTGGAGAAAGGTGCGAAGCTGGAACAAAATTGAGGCAGACAACCTAGCGGGCACCTTACTTAGGCTCCCCCCTTAAACTTTATGAAAGGGAATCTCGACCAGGAGAGTGAAGCCCTAACGACACTCTGCGAGGTGCCATAGATCGGGTGGCACCGGAGCGGAGGGACAGAGTTAGAGATAAGGACAAGGGGGCAGCCTGGTTTAATGAGACCTTGAGGGAAAGGAAGCCTCCGTCAATCCGAGAGGCAGTGGCATTAATCATACAAGCCAGCCGAGCTTGCAACCTACAAAACCCTGCTTACCTCGTATAAAAAAGCCATCACGTCCAGGAAGGATGAATACTATGAGGCAAGAATTACAAATGCTGCAAACAAACAGAAACAGACTTTTAGAATATTTAAAGAACTCAGCCAGAAGTCTGAGCTGAAATCTGCAGCTGCGCCTGTAGACTGCAACTTATTTCAGACCTTCTTTCTCCATAAGGTCAGGGACATCCTTACTGAGCTCGATAACACCCCTATCAATCAGGGGTCCCTGGTCCAGAACCAGGCCCCTCCCCGACCCGGCAAGCAACTTACCACCCTCCCTAATTTAGATCTGGCTTCCCTGACACTGCTGATGAATCGTATCAAATCGGGCTCTCCAGCAGACCCCTGCCCCCGAGGATTTTCCGAATGGCTAGAGTCATCCCCCTGTTGAAGAAACCATCGGCAGATGCTGCTAATCTCAAGAACTATAGGCCCATCTCTCAGCTCCCCTTCTTGGCGAAAGTTGTGCAGCAACATGTCCTTAAGACACTTTCGTCCTTCTTGGAGGAACATCAGCTACTCCAAGCTCGACAGGCAGGTTTTAGAGCCCATCACATTACTGAGCTGGTGATGCTGTCTGTACTCGACGAGCTTAGAACCATGGCTGACAATAAAAAAAATGAGCGCCCTGATTTTTTTTCGATCTATCAGCGGCGTTCGATATGGTCAGCCATGTACAACTTCTGGCCCGAATCACTGACCTAGGTATCTGCGCGCTGGCACACCGGTGGCCTGAATCCTTCCTGTCAGGTCTGTCCCAGTGGATCCCTTTGGGTGAGCAGGTATCGGACAGGGCACCCTCACCTGCGGCATCCCCCAGGGCTCCGCACTATCCCCGCTCCTCTTCAACAAGTATTTTCAGCCACTGGTGGCTGCTCTAGCTTGCCTGGACTGTCGAGTTTTCACATATGCGGACGATACTCAACTCATCCTCCGGATCGACAACTCTCCTTATGCCCTTGCTCTGGCGCAAAGCATCCTCAGATTCACGGTGAATTGGATGACAGCTAATTCACTGTAAACAACCCCGACAAAAGAGAGATCCTTGTCATCCCCACAAAAACAATCCCTGGAGTGACCTTTTATGGTCCCAATAGCTTGGTGTCAAACCCACACCAGTACCTGTCGTAAAAAGCCTGGGCATCAAGATCGATACCGATCTCTCCATGGACAACCAAGTCACCACCTTGGTAGGAATTTGAACATGTCTAATGAGAATATTGTGGAAACTTGCCCCCCTCCTTTCAACCGCCTCATTACAGATGATTGTGTCAGCCACAATTGTCTCTAGACTAGATTATGGTAATGCCTTATATATTGGCCTCCCTCAGAAAATAATCAATAAACTACAGGTGACTATGAACGATGCAGCCAGGCTGTTCTTTAGGCTTCCTAGAAGGACTCACGCTACCTCTTTGCTGTGCAAGCTGCACTGGCTCCCCATAAGCAGAGAGCAAAATTTAAGGGTCTCTGCATTGCCCACAAAGCAATTTATGGCCAAGCCCCACTCTACATTAAAGAATGCCTTGGATCGCATTGAGAGTATGCTGCTTTTGTTCTATCCCAAGAATGTGGGTGGCTAAGATGTTTAGGAACTCGACTTGGGTGTCTAGTTTATCAGCTTGATATATCATTGCCTTTCCGATGGTTTCCATGGTGTGGCCATGAAGCAGATGTTGGAGAGCCGATTGATGCTGCCAACTGGGAGTGGTCTAGTTGATCTGGTTGGTCCAATTAGTCCGGTTGATTCTTGATCCTACTTGGTTGTTCGTCTTTATGTAGAGTCATGGATGCAATTGTGGGAGCTGGTGTGGACTCTTTAGCTTCAGTTGGCGAGCACTCACTTAGTTTATATTGAAGTGATTCCTGGCCAGATTGCTGTGCTGTTTCGTATGGAACTGGTGATAGGGCAAGATTATTGTGGTCTTGGACAGAGGCTATGATGGAGCCCGCCTGTTCCAGGGATAGTAGGGCTGCCAAAGACATGGGAGAGTGAGCTTGTCTGAAGACGCTTAGGATGTTGTTTTGCAAATGGGTTGAATCGTCCTTGGTTTTTTTAGTTGATAATTGCGATTGCTGTTGGTTTGGAAGGGATATTTGGCTGATTAGAAGGTGCCCAACTCAGGCAAGGCTGGGTGTGGACTAGAGCCTCGACAAGCTGATGGTGGTGCCTTATACAAATGGCAGGTGAATTTTGGACTATAGATATTGATGGATCCTGGTTTGTTATTTGCGAGTTTGAGGCTTCTCTATAAGTGGAGAAGAGAACATTTGTTCCCGTGCCCTGAATTTTTTAATTTTTATTATTGCAACTGCCGTATAAGAGGTCCTTATTTCCTTCGCATTGGGGATCTGTGATGATGTTGCTTTGTTTGGCGTCCTTGTGGTCTGTGTGATCCTTATGGGCTCTCAGGCGAGTGTCTGCGACATACTTTTTCAGAAAGTCTGTGATCAGTGCCCGCTTACTGGCTTTGAGACCTGAGTGGTGCGTAGTGGGTGCTGATGGCTCTCCTTCCTTGTCTCCTTCTAGGTCTATATGTGAGTTGGTCTCAGTGGCAGGGACACGCCTACTTGCGCTATCCATAGCAGTTGTAGCGATTATGGTGGTTGTAGACCTGAACAGCTCTCCGTTTTTGGTCATCGCTGTTTCTAGATGGGTCAATGACTCTGACCCAGGTGATTTGTTTGCATGGTCTATGCCTTGTGGTCCCCCTTTTTCCTTCTTTGGCCTGACTTGCAGTTTTTTGTATCCGCCTCTGGCTTTCCCTGACCTCATACCGGGTGTATTTGGGCCAACCCTGGTGGATTGTAAGTGCTGGCCGGTGTCCTGCTGAAACCCTCCTGGGAGCTGCCTAAGACTTTGAGAGCTTGGTTTGCTGCCACTGAGAAACCCTTTGCAAGAGCTGGTCCAGGCTGCTATTAGGGCCTGGGTGAGAAAGTGAAAGATGATAGGCAAGGGCGGATTTCCAGAGGTTTTTTTTTTTCCTTAATCTTGCTTTGTTCTTTCTTTCCTTTTGCTTTCCTTTGACCTTGGGCCTTGGGCCTTGCTCTTTTGTGCTGGAGGTGCTGAGAGTGTCAATGCTCCACTTTTGTGCTCAGTAAGGGTTTTTTTAGGGCATTTTAGGACAAGGATGGCGGCACTGAAGGTAGCGCTGGGGCGCTGAAGGTGAAGCTGTTAATCAGGGGGAAAGCAGGGCAAGCGGGTCTCACGAGGCGATTCTGCAGGCTGCACCCGGCCTGCATGGCCACCTCCGCAAAACCGCCAGGGGCACACACTTACTGCAGCCGCCCGCTTACAGCAGCCACACTTGCCTCTTACCTTGTGGTGCCTTCGCCAACACCCTTGAGCCCACTCCACGGTCCTCCAATGCCTGTGCCTGTACCTCTAGCGGGAGTGCCAGCCACTCGCGACCTCAGAATCTCAGAATCATGGCCCACCGGCCCACTCGGGAAAATCCAGGTATCAAAAAATCGGCGGTGGGCGAGCAAGCGATCACCTCGTCTCACCTCGACACGCCCCGTCACTTCACATAGAAGCATGGAAGCGTCAGTCACTTCCTGTTTATTTGATTCATTTTGCCATCACTTCTCACTTTCTGGGGCAAAGGATAGACGGTGTTCTGGTAGGCCAGCTTGCTGTTTATTGGCACAAGGTACCACTTGTACATCGGCATGCCAGTTTTCCCTGCACATCCCATCAGAAGAAGGAATGGAACACTTAGTGAAAGCAAGGCAGAAAACTACACCCTGTGCCTAGACCAAACAGGGCACAGCCAAAACATGCTTTAATGTGAATGGAACTAGGTGCAGGCCAAGGCCACAGGGCTGGGACTCTTTGTTCAGAGATGACAGCAGAGGCACTGGCAAAAGCCAAAGTCATGCTCTTCTCACTGACCCTACAACACGTTGCTGATATTTTTGCAGCAAAGGATGCATAGTGAAACGAGGTTGTGGAAAACATGAATTAGTCAATTTTTCAATGATGTCTTTGTTGATGTACAGGGTGTTTTTATTATGTATCACAGAGGTGTCTCTGATGAGACATTGTTGGCTTCATTGGTGGCATCATTTGTGCTGTCTTCAGCATTGCATTTGGGGTGATATTATTAAAGAACCGGGAAATTTCAGCGAGTTTAGGATTTGAATTAGAGACAATATTCATCCAATTAAAATTTTCAAATGTGAAATTTTGGGCCTTTTTTATCTTATGCTCTCTTGCACATTTTCTACAGAGCGATAGGAAGAAAGAGTGTGTGCGTTTTGGTGCATTTTTGCGCTGCCATTGGTAGTACTTTTCTTGTTGAAAGTTACTTTTGTACACACATCCAAAAATATTAAAGCCATTGCTAGTGAGTGCATTATGGGAGAGGTCTCTCCTTTTCTGTTTTAGGGCTGGTACAGGTAGACGGCTCATGAGCACAAGTAACTCAGCTGAAATGTTGGGGGGGCATACTTTAACATGTTCCTGCAATGAGGTCTCTGAGCAATAGCTATTACACTAGAGGGACGATTATGATGTTGTTCTGGCTCTGGATGGGATTCGGTATTGTCAAATCTGATTCAGAAACCTTGTTTCCCACCAAATCGATCACCTTTCTGGACGACCAAGTACGATGCAAGTAATCCGTCCGGGCAGTCCGAATTGGTTTCAAATGGGATTCAGGCAGCCCGAGTCGTTCGGAGCCGGATCATACAGCCCAAAGGAGATTGTTTCCGAATCAGTGAGTACGGTGACCGATTAGGTCAGCTGTTCCGAATCGGTTTGACTGAGATGAAACGGTTTCGACCAGAAGTGACTGAATGTGGCTTGTGGGGGTACCCACGGGTCCCCTCTTTCACATTGTTTGGATTTTCCCCACCCACCCCTTTTTCCAATGGGTTCCTGTGTTCTTGTTCGGCACACAGGCTCCCATTAAAGTCAATGGGAGTCCGACTCAACCGAGTCCATAAGCATCCGGACAAATCATAATCGGTCAGTAGGGTTCCCAGAATAAGAATCGTTCAGAAAGCATTCCTAGCCCGATTCGGTAGGAATGCGTTCCTAACGAGATCGTAATCGGCCCTTACATGTTTTCCTACAACTTTTTTAGATACCATTGCAGAATTTTGCTCAAACCTATTTTAAAGTCATTAAGCATTACAAATGTTCCATTTGTAACAATTGAATTCACCTGCTATTTGCTTCTGTGTAAGTTATTTTCTAAAAGCTATAGTTGGAAATAGGAAACTATTGGAGGGCCTGCTCTGTTGAAACCACATTGTCACTGTTAAATTTTGTATTTTACTGTTTTTGGTATGTTTTTCCTATTATTGTTTGGCACCTTGCACTTTATTCACATGTTGTCTTATGTCAGATTGAATTGTGTCTTTTATGGCCAAAAAAGAGCGATTAAAGATGAATTGATAAGTATGATGCAAGCATTGTGCAAAATGCAGAATATCTTCAGGGTTATTCTGACATACACTGAACACCTGAGTGTGTTCTTAGAGTCGATTTAATATGATTTGATTTCCTCCCACTTCACTGGCAGTGGTTCAGTCTGAGTTTCCAGTTATTGTAGTCTTCCAGCTAGCTTCTTGGCAAGCTTATTGCATTGCAGCTATAGATGTGCAGGCATGACCCCAACATTTACTGATATGTCTTAAGGGATGAAAGAATGTCTTGGAGTAAGGAAAATTAGAAATTTGTAGTTTTTATCACAGCATTTTATTTAATTAATTAATATTTGTGCTGACACAAATATTACTCATTTGTCCCACAAATTTCTGACTGGGATTGGGACAGGTTCAGTGACTTAATATCGAGAGACAAAATATCGACTACACAAAATATCGACACCAAAATATCGTAAACAACAATATCGACCATCAATACTTAATTACAAATGTACTAAAATATCAAACCCACTATATCGACTAAAAATAATATCTTTTCTAACAATATCAAATTATAAAATATCAAATATACAAATATCAAAATTCATACAATTAACAAAGAAATAACCATAATATCGAAATTCAAAATATAGACAGCCAGCAATATCGAAAATATAATAATATTGATTAATTATAAAACACATTATAAAATATAAATGCATAGAAAACAGACTTTTTACCAACATAAACATACACTATACAATTAACTAATATAAATAGATATTTTAAAAAACACATTAAAACCAAAATAGATAGTATTTACTAAAACCACTTATAAAATAAATATATATATACTAAACAAAATAAACACCAAAATATATAACCGTAAATTCCTTAAAAATAATATTTAAACAATTAAGGTGCCGATTCCGATCCTGTAAAACCCGGGTACGAATGGTCGGAGAAATCCACCTTGAAAAGCAGCAAGTACGATTCATACAGAAATACCATTTCCGTCCGATTCGTAAAAAACTACGTGCGGCGAAAAAATACCCACAATTCCGATCCGTGACATCGCGTACGTGATGTCCGGACGGAGTAAGGCAGCGTTTTACGGACCAGCAAGTACGATTCGTGCCTACGTCACTCCGCACGGCTAATATTTTACGGCAGACAAAAACTCCCGGGAAATTGAGGACGACGCGAAGAAGAAGCAGCGGTACGCGACGGACAGCCATGGACCCCATCCTCCGTGTCATCCCGGCCCTCCTAGCCTACGACCTGGTGCACTGAAATGGCTGCGCACGTCGCAGAAGGTCAGCACAACACCCAGCGGCAAAGGGGGGGCGAGGGACAGGAAACATAACCTCTACCTAATTTTAAAAATACCATATTCTGTCCATACATTACCTCCAGGGTCTAGTCACTTCGGGGGGCGTGTCCACCAATCCCCGCGTACCTGTCACCACCACAATGGTGGTACGGGCTGTACCCACACCCTCAGAGCGTGTGTAAGCCCCGTATCAGGCGTGCCCCTATATCACCACTAAAATGGTGGTATGGGCAGTACCCACGCCCTCAAAGCGTGGGTATGGCCCGTACCACCATTGCAGTGGTGATGTAGGGGTACGCCTGGTACGGGCCATACACACGCCCTCAAAGTGTGGGTACGGCCCGTACCACCATTGCAGTGGTGATGTAGGGGTACGCGTGCTACGGGCCGTACACACACCCTCAAAGCGTGGGTACGGCCCGTACCACCATTGCAGTGGTGATGTAGGGGTACGCGTGGTACGGGCCTTACACACGCTCTGAGGGCGTGGGTATGGCACGTACACCTACATCACCACTACAATGGTGGTACGGGCCGTACCCACGCTTTGAGGGCGTGGGTATGGCCCGTACAACCATTGTAGTGGTGATGTAGGGGTACGCGTGCTACGGTCCGTACACACGCTCTGAGGGCATGGGTACGGGCCGTACCACCTTTGCAGTGGTGATGTAGGGGTACACATGGTACTGGCCGTACACACGCTCTGAGGGTGTGGGTACGGCGCGTACACCTACATCACCACTACAATGCTGGTACGGGCCGTACCCACGCCCTCAGAGCGTGTGTATGCCCCGTACCATGTGTACTCCTATATCACCACTACAATGGTGGTACGGGCCGTACCCACGCCCTCAAAGCGTGGGTATGGCCAGTACCACCATTGCAGTGGTGATGTAGGGGTACGCGTGGTACGGGCCGTACACACACCCTCAAAGCGTGGGTACGGCCCGTACCACCATTGCAGTGGTGATGTAGGGGTACGTGTGGTACGGGCCGTACACACGCTCTGAGGGTGTGGGTATGGCCTGTACCACCATTGCAGTGGTGATGTAGGGGTACGCGTGGTACAGGCCGTCCACACGCTCTGAGGGCGTGGGTACGGCCCGTACCACCATTGTAGTGGTGATGTAGAGGTACACGTGGTACGGGCCGTACACACGCTCTGAGGGTGTGGGTACGGCCCGTACCACCATTGCAGTGGTGATGTAGGGGTACGCGTGGTACGGGCCGTACACACGCTCTGAGGGCGTGGGTTCGGCGCGTACACCTACATCACCACTACAATGGTGGTACGGACCGTACCCATGCTTTGAGGGCGTGGGTACGGCCCGTACCACCATTGTAGTGGTGATGTAGGGGTACGCGTGGTACGGGCCGTACACACGCTCTGAGGGCGTGGGTACAGCCCGTACCACCATTGCAGTAGTGATATAGGGGTACGCGTGGTATGGGCCGTACACACGCTCTGAGGGTGTGGGTACGGCACGTACACCTACATCACCACTACAATGGTGGTACGGGCCGTACCCACGCTTTGAGGGCATGGGTACGGCCCGTACCACCATTGTATTGGTGATGTAGGGGTACGCGTGGTACGGGCCGTACACATGCTATGAGGGCGTGGGTACGGCGCGTACACCTACATCACCACTACAATGCTGGTACGGGCCGTGCCCATGCCCTCAGAGCGTGTATACGGCCCGTACCACGCGTACCCCTACATCACCACTACAATGGTGGTACGGGCCGTACCCACACCCTCAAAGCGTGGGTACGGCCCGTACCACCATTGTAGTGGTGATGTAGGTGTACGCGTGGTACGGACCGTACCCAACCTATGAATGCGGGGGTACGGACCGCATCACCCATACCCCTAGGGCACCATTACATTTTTGATACAAGGCATACACACGCCACGAATGTGGGCTTAGGGCCTGGTGCAGCATATAACCAGTATATTAGATGTGTTCATGGCCAGGACAGCAGTGTACTGCACCAAGGGTGCGGGTGGGTGGGTGGGTGTCTGCCTAGGAGTCCCAGCAGTGGACAAAGACATGTGGGGTGTGGGTGCCTATCACTCCCAGCAGTGGACAGAGACATGTGACTGGTGAGTGCCTATCACTCCCAGCAGTGGACAGAGACATGGGGGTGGGTGCCTATCACTCCCAGCAGTGGACAGAGACATGTGAGGGGTGGGTGCTTCTCACTCCCAGCAGTGGACAGAGACATGTGAGGGGTGGGTGCACAGGAATACCAGCAGTAGACCGAGACATGGGGTGGATGCCTATCACTCCCAGCAGTGGACAGAGACATGTGAGGGGTGGGTGCCTATCACTCCCAGCAGTGGACAGAGACATGTGAGGGGTGGGTGCAGAGGAATACCAGCAGTGGACAGAGACATGTGAGGGGTGGGTGCCTATCACTCCCAGCAGTGGACAGAGACATGGGGGTGGGTGCCTATCACTCCCAGCAGTGGACAGAGACATCGGGGTGGGTGCTTATCACTCCCAGCAGTGGACAGAGACATGTGAGGGGTGGGTGCCTATCACTCCCAGCAGTGGACAGAGACATGTGAGGGGTGGCTGCAGAGGAATACCAGCAGTGGACAGAGACATGGGGGTGGGTGCCTATCACTCCCAGCAGTGGACAGAGACATGTGAGGGGTGGGTGCCTATCACTTCCAGCAGTGGACAGAGACATGGGGGTGGGTCCCTATCACTTCCAGCAGTGGACAGAGACATGGGGGTGGGTGCCTATCACTCCCAGCAGTGGACAGAGACATGTGAGGGGTGGGTGCCTATCACTCCCAGCAGTGGACGGAGACATGTGAGGGGTGGGTGCAGAGGAATACCAGCAGTGGACAGAGACATGTGAGGGGCGGGTGCCTATCACTCCCAGCAGTGGACAGAGACATGGGGGTGGGTGCCTATCACTCCCAGCAGTGGACAGAGACATGTGAGGGGTGGGTGCAGAGGAATACCAGAAGTGGACAGAGACATGTGAGGGGTGGGTGCAGAGGAATACCAGCAGTGGACAGAGACATGGTGGTGTGTACATCATGATCAGATGACCACAACTCCATGGGTGTATGTACGCATCCCTAATGTTCGACTATGTTGATAGTGCCATAACAACACATCACTGACAGCAGTGTCCCACTTCCATGAGGATGGATGTCTTTCCCCACTGCATGACACACCACATGTGGGTGTGAGGACAAATGACACATGCATACCCACCCCTGGCGGATGCAGCACAATACACACACAGAGATCATGCCACAAGACTGTATAGTCATGTCAATGCCTACTAAACCAAGAGAGCCAAAGGGAACACACACTGTCACGCACATCCCAGGACTGATAGGAATGTACAGGTGCTGGGACAGCCACCAAGATGTTGCCTCTCATGGAAGGAATAGGGTGGAGTTCCCACAGATACAATGCCCACAATTGTCAGTCAGGTGCCCAAATACCCTGCAGAACAAGTACAAATTGTGTGCTAGGCTGGGATAACACACATGCATAGTGCATTGACTAGCAAGGATGGCGAAGACGATGCAGCCGGAGACATTGCTGAGCAGGCATGGCCATAGTTGAAGGGATCCTTCACCAACAAAGGAAATGTAGACAGAGGTCAGCACAACAATTGTGCAACTCCCTGCAGGGAAGATGTCAGGTGCCACAGAGGAACGAACATTCCTTGGGATAATGTCTCCAAACACAAATAGCACACATGACCAAAGATTCTTTGCAGAGACCTTGTGATGGCACGCAGATACCAGGGTTCACCCCATGAGCATCAGACTACAACATTTCCCTGAAACATAACACATTACCACAACCCCAACTCCTGGAGCATCAGCACCCACATCAATACCTGAAATGCAATAGTGTTCAAAGTGAAAAGAAAATGCTTTATTCAGCAATAAAAGCAAAATTATAAAAGGACACTATTTACAAAGGCACATGGCCAGTCCAGATCAGAAGTCCTTGGGGGGACACATGTCCACGCGTCTCCCCTAGCTTGCCTGCACATTAGAGCCCTCAGGTTCGTCGACTTGGGGGGGCATCATGTGGGCAAGGACCAGGCACCGCAGGGACAGATGGTGTAAGGGTAGGTGTGGTGGGTGCAGGGACGGATGCCTCCACCACAGGGGGTGGGGCAGCGCCAAAGGTGGAGGTGAGCTCGGCGCTGCACCCGGCTGCCAGGTCGTCCAGCGTATCACCTGCACCCGAAGAAACCACAGGCTCAAAGGAGGGGGGGTCGGAGGGATGGGGTGCAGCGCTACTGGGGGAGGGGGTGTACAGGGGGGACTCAACTCCCCTACCTGTGGAGTGCCGTTCCCGTTTGCGGGCTGGTGAGCCAGAGGGGCTGAGGCCCAGCACAGCCAAGTAGGCCTCCTTGTCAGATTGTGTGGTAGGGGAGCCGAGGGGGAGTGCCATTGGAGAGACTGGGTAGTGCGGCATGCGGACTCGGACTGTGGCTGGGTGCCCCAGACCCAGTCGGTGTGCCTTCATCCCCCTGAGTGTGCGTGCGAGGCGGTGTGCGCTTGCCCTTACGTGGTGGTGTGCTGCCTGTGTCTGGTGGGGTGCGTGCTTGGGAATGTCTGGGTGTGCTTGGGACAGGCATGGGAGTGGGAAGTGTGGATGGTGCAGGGGTAAGGGGGGACGAAGCGCTGCAGGAGACTCACTTATGCCGTCAGTGAAGAGTCCATGGACCTCAGCAACATCCGTTGGTCAGACATCGCTGATGACATGCCCTTCATGTACGACACCATCTGTGTCATCAGTCTGGTGTGGCCATGGAGGACATTCAGCATTGATGTCTGGCCAACCTGCAACTGCCGCTGAATGTCCACAGACTCTGCAGTGAGGGTAGCAGGGGGGACAGGGGCAGGGGGTGCGGTGCCTGGCACAAAGGAGACACGGTGGTGCTGTGCACGGACAGAAGGGACCGGAGCAACTGGGAGGGCAGTGATCGGAATGGAGGGGGCGGTGACAGATGTAGTGCTGCTGCCAGGTGTTGTAGCAGCCTCCGCCCCCTCGAGGAGTTCAGCCTCGGACCCGTCAGCGTCGTAGTCAGTTTTGTCACTAGACAGGTCCTCCGCCTGACTCCCCTCGCCCTCCGCGCCACTTGCTCCCGCAGACTCACCAGCAGTGGTGGCAGCGGTGCTGGATCCCTCCTCCATGTCCGTGCAGGTGTCTACCTCGGTGTCCTCCGATGATGCTGTGGGCAAGGTGAAGATACAGAAAATAATCAGTCACCTGTATACAACTGACACGTGAGTCCAAACAAAATATGTCACAGTGCATATCAGGAAATGCATCATGAGTAACATCTAGAATACTCTGCACATATGTAACCCTGCACTCCCCAGTTGGTTGACCCACCATGCCACATGGAAACAATGGAGATTATGACACAACAGCAAATAACTTGATATTGAATAATACTGAGAAGCTAGTGTCTGGGAACAGTTGAGCACAGCAAGACTATGAAGGAATGCCACCTCTTGTTCACTGTGAATGAAACAGTATTGGTGCACCCAAGGCCAAATAACGGACCTCAATGCTGAAGGTGTCCCCACATTCAGAGACCTGTGAGTACTTTGGAAACCCAAACACTCACAACACTTTACACAATGTACATGTTTAGGATGTGTGAATGTGCCACTTTGTGAACAGAACACACATATGCCTGTATAACAAAAGTCACACAAGGAGGTGCACACAAAACTACATTTACACAATCATTGTATGAGCTGCCAGCCGCATTCAAATAGGCCACTGTAAAGAAGAAATGGGGTATCAGTGAGTACATATACATGGCACCACGGTGGTCTGGATGTTTTGACACTCGTAAGTTGGTATCAGCAACAACCAAGGACTTACCCACATGCAAACACACTGTGGGAACATGGATATGTATAATCAGAAAACAAGTGGTAATCGAACTGTGCCATTCTTTTAAATTTGCCAGCGAGTCCCCGGAAAGTTTAAAGGTACTTTCTTTTGCACTTCCTTGGAAGACATCTGTCATGCAGGCACATTATTGTCCTTCACAACAAAACATCAAAGTCAAGCATATGAAAAATTGAGACATGTTGACAAGTGTAGTGAGTGCCAAGGTACAATACTTCTTAACTAACAACTTGAATCATGCCACCTGTCACATGGCCATCCGTACCATGATGACACAGTTGGCAACACATCTGACCCACTGCCTGTCATGTGGAGTGGCACACATGTCCAAACACAGGACAATGCATTAGCTAATGGGCCTGCAATTATGTCGGGATAAGGAGCACCTGCACTGAGGAGACACCCTCATGGTAACCAAGAATGTCCACACAGATGTCAGCACACACAGACCAAACTACGTAGCATCTCGACCACACACTGGTAGCAAAAATGGATGAGCATGAACCATGTATTTTCACTTTTGACACATGCTGCAAAGCACAAACATTAAACCCTGCACAACATGACTGGGTCACTGCATGTTGAGTGTCTGTCCAGACAATAATCACACACAGGTCAGACCTGGCAAGGAGACATAAGGTTTGGACATGTAGGCCTTGCCCGCACAAACCCCCCATACCTGACACAATGTGATTGAGACAGATCAAGAAGTTACACCTCTTAAACTGCGTTTACTAAAATGTGCAGCAAGAATTCTTAAATGTACTCCACATCACCTCGTGAGGCTGCCAACACATATTTGTGACAAACAACCATCAACAGATAGTTGTACATAGACACACAGGCACTGCCCAGTGTGAGGATGCACAAGCCAAATGGGGTCAGCCTGTACAATGGGCACATGTAGCACACTTTAGATACATACAAATGAGGCCAGGGAACAATGCCACAGAGGCCAACCTATGCTGAACACTCAGAGAATGGGCACAGTGTTGGATGACACACATGATTCCGAGGCAAGGGTGTCTTAGGGGACTGTAGTGGGCACACTGCTCCATGGTCCTGAAATGATCTGACTGTAACATGAGCAACCGTCCCAGCACTATGCATATCTCCCACTCATGCACATCATGTCTGAGGCCACAACATCGGTCATGCATGCTGCAAGTCTGTTCATTTGAAAACTCACACTCCTATGTTGAGACTCTGCAACAGTGCCAACTAATATGGACCCCCAAATGACTGAACAGGACAGGGCACAGGCAAGGTAACAACACTTGTCTCAGACCCCCCCCCCCATTATGCAGAAAGCAATGTGCACTTGGATTAACTGGCAGTCTAGATGACCATGTGCAATAGTGATTACACATGGACCAGGGAACACATGTCAAGGAGGGGAAGGGTGGAAGAACAGCACCGGTTGACTTGGGGGAACAGGATATGCACATATTAACCCTCGCAGTGTATCCAGGAGACTGAGCACTTCCAAAAGCTGGTGACACACAACAAACAGACATGTACCTAGCCCCTTCCTGCTGCTGCAACTCCTGTAACCGCCTATCCAACTCTGGGAAGACCACCGCCAGGACACGCTTCATCTGGTGGGTCAGGCGTCGGCGCCCGCCGTGCTTGCATGGAGGTGAGTCCTTCAGCAGGACCCGGGCGATCCTCCGGGTCCAGCACCAGATGTCCTGCCAGCGTTTCCTCACTTGGGCTAGGCGCTGACTGCGACCCTCCACCGATCTCACGGCCCTGACGGCCCGCTTCCAGATCTTCCCCTTCTCGTAGGCAGTTACCTGTGAGGATGACAAAGTGAGACAACATCACTACACCTGCTCCATGTCACAGAGACACACATTTGCACATATTTTATATGTTGAACAGGGCATAGTATGCTGGCAACAAATAGCACCTTTGTCATAGGGACATTAGCCTCTGTGGAAGCCCCAATGCACTACATGGCATTGAAAGTACACAGGTGGCATGACGGGTGCAACACACTCCCTGATCATGGCACACACTGTGCATCACATGCAACACCAGGCTGATGGACAGCACCTCCAAGCAGTCACATGCCCCAGGCCACTGACGCAACCTCAGCAGAGAACACAGACACACACAGGCACAGATCAATCACCTACCATTGGCAACAGCGGATTCAAATCTCACTCTGCACATGTGCCACTTGCCTGTGGGGTGTCACAGGTGTGGTGCTAGCTCAACAAGTCAGACACTCTGCACGGCTTACTTCTCACATCAGATGGGTGGAGCTGTTGCCTCCTCCATGCAGCTGTGGTGCAACACTCCACTTAGACACTCACCCACATGACAAGGAACATTCACACACATCAATGTCCAGGGGGCGCACACATCATTTGGACACTCTCACCACTCTCACCACAGCTCCACTCAACTCACACACATCTGTGGGTACAGTCACCTGTCACACCGGGGGGGCCACTGAATCACCTCAGGACTATATAACAAAAATGGCCCAAAGGATTGGGCAGGCTGAATGTGCCATGCACTATGCAGTGAATGTCACAGTAAGCACAATACAAGTGAGGAGTGCACACATGAACTACATCTTGCTCTGCATGAGAGACATAAGCCATTCCCACCCCTGGGACCCACTCTAAACAACATAGCATGTGTGTCACACCTGGACACAATGCCAGAAGTGACAGTCACAAAAAAGGTGCACAGTCAAAGGTAGTGGAGTCAACACTCACCTGCTCCCCTGGTCTCCCATACAGGCTGGGATACTGTGGGAGGATGACATCTAGCAATGCCTCATTCTCCTCTTGTGTGAAAGGCTGGGCCCTCTCCACAGACCTTGACATGGTGCCAGAGGAAGCAGAGGCAGCAGCAGTGGTGTTGACTGAAAGGTTGTGTAGACAAGTGCCCTCTCATGGGTTCTGGCTGACTTATATCTGCCTTGCTGGGCTGTTTCATTTACAGGAGTACAGAGTGATTGGTCAGACTCATTTGCATCCTACGTTTCCTCCAATCCCTTTAAACATACACCAGTGAGTGCCTTTGCATGGTTCAAAATTTGAGCATCATGTGAAGTCAACAACCACTTTGCAACATTGTATTTAGTTGCCAACTGACTTTTACAGGCCATCTGATGGAAAGATTTGAACTGGAAACTCGGAATCCATGACAACCAGCATGCATTTAGGCCCTAATACTTGTCCCTCCTGTGTCCCTATGTAATTTAGAAATCCACACACAGGTACGGTGCGTTTCACACGTACCCCTACATCACCAGTTGCACAGTGCGTTTGACACGTACGTGTACGACCAGTGTGTACACGTACGTGTACTACGGTCATACACGTACAGTTCACGTGTACAATCAGTGTGTACACGTATGTGTACTATGGTCGTAAACACCTACGTGTACTACAGTCGTACATGTACGTGTATGACCAGTGTGTACACGTACGTGTACTACCGTCGACCAGTGTGTACACGTAGGTGTACACACTGGTCGTACACGTACGTGTACGACCGTAGCACACGTACGTGTACACACTGGTAGTAGACGTACGTGTGTACGGTCCGTACACACACCCGTACTCCAGCGGCAACAGCAATATCATGATACGGACCATTCACACACCCTCAGAGCGTGTGTCCGGGGCATTTCACAGCTTACACTGGTGATAGGAGCTGCACACGAAAGGAATGGAGGTGTCAGATTTGTGCACGGCTGTACATCAAGTCATTGTCATTGCAGTCATTCATGTGCAGGGCCTAGGTGTGTCAGGCAGTGATATGGCACATGTCTCCTCATGTTTTAGCACAATAGATGTGTGATGACCTGTGTACACATGTCATGTGTGATGGGGCAGTATGTGGCACACTTCCCCTTCCCACTTTGCACATGTGTGCATGTAGTACAAACATGTCAAGAACTGCATCACTGGTATGGCACAGTCACCACCACCTGCAACTGTCCTCTGATGCCAGGGACAGGGACACTAACACCTGACATCTAAGTACCAGCGTGCCCCGATGTGACTATGTCCTGTGTGTGTCATGTGTTCCCATGAGCTTGCTGTTGGTGTTCCGTCAACTGCATCTGCTGTTGCTGCATCCAACATGTGTCTGTGTATAGATGGGCATGGCACACATATACGCACACCATGCCACATGTAGATTCACACATTACCTGTGTCTGGATGCTTCGAAGATGATTTTTTGACATGAGGACATATCTGCACCGTATTCATGTCTGTGTTTTCGTTTTTCACGTGTACCCCTTCATCGCAATGTTTGTGATCTGTACATTTTCAATGACATGTGACCTGTGTGTCTAGTTTGCCGCCAGCTGTCTGTATGAGATGACATCCTTCAAATGCAGATATGTGGATGTATGTCACTCCTGTGATGTCTCTGGCTGTTCACTTACACTGGCCCACAGCTAGTTTCGGGGCATGTCATGTAGAACTTTACAATCAACGGGTGTCGCTGGCTTTTCGTAGGAGTATCACCTGGCTGGCATACGTGTCCTGGATGTTTTGCATAGACCAGACTCTGTATTTAGCAGATGTGTAGTAGCAGTTGAGCATGTGCTCAGTTCATTGACATTGATGTTGTCATGTACTCACTCTTCGTTATTCCTTCCAATGTGCTGCAGGGCACCGCCTCTCCCCCGACCAATGCCAGACTTGGGTGCCATGAGGGAACGTGACAGCATAAGACGTTACCGCTTCTCGCAACAGTTGATTGAGAACTTGACCGCAAAGCTGGAACCACACCTCCAACCGCAACACAGGTATCCTACTGCGCTGACCCCCAAGATGAAGGTGATGGCAGCCCTACATTTTTTTGCCACCGGTACGTTTCAATTCACCATAGCTGATGTGGGTGGCATGTCACAGACCATGTTCAGCCGTGTCCTGCATGATGTTTTAGAAGCCATGTTGGCGCACCTGGATGAATTCATCCATTTCCCGACTCCTGAGGAGTTGACAGGTGTCAAGGGTGATTTCTATGCCCTGGGAGGGATGCCCCTGTCATTGGGTCCATTGATGGGACACATGTGGCTTTTGTACCACCACAGGCACAGGAGGTCGCCTATCGAAACTGTAAACATTACCACTCTATTAATGCCCTTGTGGTGTGTCTTGCTAACATGCTGATTTCCCATGTCTGTGCATGTTTTCCAGGGTCAGCACACGATGCCTACATCATGAGGCGTAGCAGGGTACCAGAAATGATGCTACGGCTGCACAACGAACGAGCATGTCTTGTTGGTGGGTATACTCTGTTTGTCCTTTGTTTAGCACTATCTTTGTATCTAACAGCATCTCCTGACCCACTTCTTTACATGATGTTTCCATGTAGGGGACTCTGGCTATCCCAACATGCCATGGCTGATGACGCCTCTCCGCAACCCCAGAACAGCTGCAGATCACCGTTACAACAACGCACATGGGCAGACCAGGCGAGTGATCGAGAGGACGTTTGGCCTCCTGAAGAGCCGATTCCGGTGCCTTCACAAGACAGGCGGGTCCCTCCCATATGCACCGGTGAAGGTCTGCAAAATCTTCCTCGTGTGCTCCATGCTGCACAACATGGCAGTGGAGAAGGCTGTGCCACTCATCCTGGATCCGGATGAGCAGGAACATCCACCCATGAAGGATGAAGGGTTTGGTCACGAGGCAAGTGAGGATGAGGAGGAGGAGGACGATGACATCCGGAGTCAGCTGATACGCAACTTCTTCTCATAATGGTGAGTCCATGGGTCTGAGTGTGCACGCTTGGAGCCTTGAGTGGCATGTATTGCAATGTGTGTGTCCAGCTGACTGTATGCTAAGTGACTTAGAGATGTGTTCAGATGTGTCACTCGAGTGATGATGTCCTTCCACACATTTTAGCTTAGACACTCAATTTAAAAATAGCATGGTGACACACTTATTCCTGTAGAGTAAATGACCATGCATGCGGATGACAATCTTTTCCCTGACTTCTTGTGTGTCTGTCATCCCCAGGTAGTTGCGCATGCTGTCTGCTCGTGTCATCCTTGGCCTCCCGCTATTCCTCATGAGTATTGCAATGTGTGCTGAATCAGCGTCCCATGCACAGACATGGTGAAAAGTATTTTTGGTTAAGGATTACTGCAAGGCATTTTGGTGTTGGTAGGTGTTTGGAATGTGTGGGCACTGCTCCTGTGCATGTTGTGTTACTATACATGCATGTCGACTCACCATGGGGCACATGACTTGTTGCATGACTCACATGAATTGATAGTCACCCTTCGTAACAGTCATCTGTAATGAGACTGTGGATTCTGATGAAGGCATCAATGTGTGTACAACTTCCCTCTGAAACATACGGGATGCTACGGGTGGTCATAGTGTGGGACATTCCCATGAGAGGATCAATGGGGAATTGCAGCCCCTCCGTGTGCAGCAGGGGGTGTTTGGCTCACCCCCTTCACTTGTGTGCCAGTTCAATGGATTTACAGCATCTGTGTTGTGAAGGGGGTGTCCAGTGTAGGTCCCACATGTTCAGCCTAATGACCTGTGAGTCTGTTCATATTGATGCCTTTCTCTAGGTGTGAACCTGAGTAATAAAGGTGTTCCTCACCCTCCAAGGTGCCTCATCTCTGTCAATGCAGGTCTCTTGCCACTTTGCAGGCGGCATATGAGTCTATGTTTAGTTTAGCAAGATGCATGCAGTTCTTCAGGGATTAGGATCTCCATTGTGCATGATGTCCATGGTTGTGTATGTATTTGGGCATGTTGGTCACCACAACAGGCCGTCAACACCTGCTGAGGGTGTGTATCCTGTGCGCAGCTCGGCCTTCAGTTTCCTGATACTGTGTCAGTCATCTTTGGTGATTGTGCATCCATTGTCTCTGGGTGTGCCATGGGAAACCGGACACTCCTTCCTTTACATACGCCTGTTGCAGTTGTCCTTTCTGACATCCTTGTCTTTGTGTGCAATCTGTGGCATAGTTTCCAGGTCATGCTGCCTGCTGCTGCGGCCCCTGCAGCAAGGGCCCACAAAGTTTCCAGATTCGGCAACACAAACACCTCAAAGATGCTCCTCCCTTCCTCCCTCCACCCATTCATTTGGCTGTCATCAGCTTGTCTGTGCCACTGTTGCGACCACGCGGTGCCTAAGGCTGGACCGACAGCGCATGCAACGTGCACATTGCATGACCCTCATGTCCTTGCATGACCCACATCACACTACAGTCTGATGTGGCAGCCACCCTCCAAGCATTGTCCATTTGAAAATCTACCGCCTGCTCTCAGGCATACCCTAGGCGCACGCACAACACCTTTGCATGATGAGTGCGCAACTCCAGCTGCCTACACAGTGCTGCCCCGCCTTCCAGCCCCAGTCACACCAACCAGGTCATGTCCGTCCTACTCCCCACCGGCTCCGTACACCAACAAGGCCATGGGAGTGGGACTCAAGCCTTCAGCATGTAGTATAGTGGCATCATCAGGCACATGGCCAAGGTATCATCTCTCAGCGTGTCAATCTTCAATGTGTCCAGGTTCCCCTCTCCGGCATCACATGCGCACAGCACCTCATCATCAGCTCGTATGCCATTGACAGCCAGGTGCTCCTCACCCTCACCAAAGACGCAGCCATTGCCAGTTCCAACATTCAAGAAGGCATGAGATCCATTGATGAATGGCTGAACATCAGCCACCTGAGGCTGGACTTGTACAGGACTGAGGTAATCATCTGAGGATTGTCCCCTTACAGCTGGGTCAACTGCTTGTGTCCCACCCGCAAGAGCCCTGCACATGCACCCAGTGCCCACGCACACAAGATGGTGTGCATCATGGATTCGTCACTCACATTTGCCATGCTAATCACCAGCATCTGTACCTCAGGGTGCAACACCATGTGCATGATGCACATGATCCACAGATAGATCCACTCCAAGGAAAGACAGACCATCCCCCAGGCCCACGACACCAGCCGTGTCAACTACTGCCCCACCCTCTATGGAGCGAGTACATCCAAACTCCCGTGAAACTTGTCCACATCCAGGCTGCATGTGCACACCTCAGCTTCAACATCCCGCGCCCCAGCCACATTACCGTCCACCAGAGATAGCTGCAATGGATCACTGTCTGCTGCAGGATGACCTTCAGACTCCTCACCCACACTCAGGAGGCAGGCCACAACCCCAGACACCCAAACCAACCTTGCCCGTCTGTCATCCGAGACCCCGTTGTGCCAACTCCGTGTATCCAACCTTGCCCTGGCCACCATTCTTCACATCCACCGTACTCCAGCATGCAGGACATAGTTCTCCCACCTGGCAAGACATACCTGCTACTCCCTCCCCGGCAACATCCACATGAGCCATGACCTCTATGCCTTCATGATACTCTTCCCAATTGGTCTGTCCGCACAGTATTGCATGCCCCCCCTCAGCAGCTTGAGGCCATCATGGGTGAGTATTGTGCTCCATGTCTGTATTGTATGATACATTGTGACCCATGTGTGTCCTGTACCAGACTCAGTTTCCAGGGTATGGATGGCTGGAGTTAGTTCAACACTCAGGCATAGTTTGGCATTTCCCCACACGTAGGTTGTGTACTCATGCAAAATGAATATATTCACGGTGAGGGGCCTGTTTAGTGTGGACAAATAGGTGCTATACAGTGTGCATGGAATCCAATGTTCACAGGGGGAGATGGGATCCTTGTCATTTGGAGTCATCAGAGTCCAGACCACAGTGTTGGTCATCATTGGTTAGACTGTGACCAGCAAGTCCATGTGGCAGAGAATGTCATTGGATGAGGTGCTGCTGTTGCGCATGAGGGCCAGGTGCCAGGCCAGGTGACCTGGGAGATGTGGATGGTCTGCTGCCTCTCACGGTCTTTTCCGTGAACGACCCACCTTCCTCGGGGGACCCTCAGATGCAGGCCTTGACGATGTTTGTGACGCTCCGTCGGACGATTCCTCCTCCCTCCCTCTGGCTGGTGGTGGTCTTTGCCTGGGGGCACAGGGAGGGTTGGTCATGTTGTCGGCGATCCGACGGAGTGAACGGCTCATGTCCATTTGCACCGCCAGGAGCTCAGCCAGTCTTGCCTCCATCCGTCCTTGGTGTTGTTGTTGACTGGCGTGTTGGTTCTTAATCTCGTTGAGGGTTGCCACTACCTGGCTGATGCCCCTGGTGTCATGCCGGTATGTGTCCAAGATGTGGCGTATGTGTGACATATGGGTTCCCTCAGCGGGCTGGTCAGGTTCGCGCCTCCGCCTGCCTCCACTCCCACCACGCCTGCCCACACGAGCCTGCCCTGCCGTTGTGGGAACATCGGGTCTACGGGACCCCTGAGGGATGTAATTTGCAGGGTTGTCTGCCTCCACCTGGGTGGCCGGAAAACCTTGTTCCTCCAGGTCAGACTAGCTCAGTTGTTCTGTGCGGGCAGGGCTCCTGGGTGTCTCCTGGGATGTGGCAGGAATGGGGGTGGTGGTTGGCACAGATGTACCTGACGCAGGTGCTGCAGGGGCTTGAGCACCAGAGTGTCCAGGTTGGTTGGGGTCATCCACAGAGTGCTGAGAGTCGTCGCTGCCGGTGAGATCTTTTTTCTGACACGCCTGGGCCTGTGATTGTTCCCCCCCAGTGCTGGGGGGAGATCCATGACGTTGCCCTGTGTGTGAGAGAGAGACAATGTTAATGCTGTTTCATGCGACATCCATGTTTCACACAGGTTCTAGTTGCCACAGTTCCTCCAGGTAGTTGTATGTTCCTAGCATTCACATCAATGTTCACTTGTGGATGGGTATGTTGCAGGGGACTGATTGAAATGTTATCCAGGGTCTTTGACATGTCGTATTTGTCCTTGGATGCTTTTTTGGCTGTGGCTTGATCTTGTTGTGTCACATGTCCATTGTGAGAGTGTGTGACTCCATTGGCTGCCCCGGGGGTGTGTGCTTGTGTGAGGGGTGAGTGATCATACCTCAACCCGACGCTGTTCAACATCCACATAGCCCCCCTCACACAAGTGGCCTGCCACCACAACCTCAAAAACATCTCCTACGCCGACGACACCCAGCTCATCCTCTCCCTCACCAAGGACCCTCACACCGCCAAGACAAACATCCACGAGGGTCTGAGGGCCATCGCCGACTGGATGCGGAGCGGCCATCTGAAACAGAACTCGGACAAGACGGAGGTCCTCATCCTCGGACCCACACCCTCAGCCTGGGACGACTCCTGGTGGCCGATCGCTCTGGGGACATGACCGACACCCACCAAACACACACTAAACCTAGGAGTGATCCTCGCATCCTCCCTCTCCATGTCCAAGCAGGTCAACGGTGTCTCCTCCTCCTGCTACGACACCCTACGCAGGCTCCTCTGGATCTACTGGTGGATCTCGACCTAAACAAGTAGAACAGTGACACAGGCCCTCGTCAGCAGCTGACTGGACTACACCACTGCACTCTATGCAGGACTCCCATCCACACACCAACAGTGGCTACAACGCTTCGGAAACGCCTCGGCACAACTGATCGTCAACGCCCCCCGCCAGAGCCACATCACCTCCCTCCTGAGAGACCTGCACTGGCTCCACATCGACAAGAGGATCACCTGTATGCTCCTCACCCATGCACACAAGGCACTCCACACCACCGAACAAGCCTACCTGCACATCAGACTCAGCTTCTACACCCCCACCCGCCAGCTCCGTTGCGGCAGCCTCGCCCTCTCAGCTGTCCCCCGCATCCAACGTACGCCCGCCTGCAGCAGATCCTTCTCCTACCTCGCCGCCAAGACCTGGAAGACCCTCCCAACCCACCTACGACTGACCCAAGACCTACTTGCCTTCAGGATACTCCTCAAGACCTGGCTCTTCGAGCAGTGGTGGAACCTCCCCCCCCTCAGCACCTTGAGACCCTGACAGGTAAGTAGCGTGCATTACAAGTACCCTGATCGATTGTTGATTGCTTGACGGTGCCTGCTGGTGGGTGTGGTGTGATATGGAAGGGGGTCTCCCAGGTGATGTATCTGTCCCACCATGGCGCCTGCTGCCATGTCAGTGAGTGTGAGTTCCTGTCCTAGATTTCTTAGCTTGTTGTGTTTGTGTTCGAGTTTGCAGGTGTCACAGGAGGGCCTTGTGCTGCCTACAGCAGGGCCAAGTGTCAGCTACCTTGTCAGTACTTTGCCAGTCCCTGTGCATTGCGCATGGTGCATGGGTATGTACCTGGGCCATATGGGCTGAGGGCAATGGTGTCTGTTTCTGAGTTGTACAATATGTTTAGTGATCCCCACCCTCCCAGCATCCCGGACATCCTGTCTTGGGTTTGTGGTTTGTGTAGGCTGGGACATGGCATGGCCTTGCTTTGTGACTGGGGCATACTCATGTTAGTGGCATGAGCGTTGTTTAGAGTGTGGTTGTGTCAGGTGAGGGCTTGGGGATAGGTGAGTGCATTTGTTGTAGTTGGGGTGTGGATGCCATTCCCCCCATGTTACGTAAGTTGTTTGTGTACTCACCAGGCTCTCGAACTCCTTCGACTCCGTGTACTCCCACCGGCAGAAGCAGGGCCATCACCTTCTCCTCCCAGGGATGGTAATGTACCGGTCTGCGGGGCAGCCCACCTCCTGTGATGTTACTCTGGGCGTAGTCCTCGTTCATTTTGCGCTTGACTGCCCTCCGCAGATTGTACCACCTGGCTTGGCATTCATTCCTGGTCCTTCTGATGGGCGCAACAGCATTCACCCGATCGACGATCCTCTGCCACAGGCTAGTTTTTTGGGATATGCTGGTCTGTCTGAACAATGTTCCAAAGAGCTGTGGCTCGACTCTGATGACTTTGTTGACAAGGATGCCCAGCTCCTCCCTTGTGAACTTTGGATTCTTGTCTGTGGGCATGGTGTGGGGTGTGGGTGTGGATGATTGTGGGTGTGTGAGTGTGAATGTGTAGGTGTGTGTGTAGAGGGGGGCTGTGTGAAGGAGGTTGTGTGAAGGTGTGTAAGTTAAGGTGCAGTTGTTTGTTTGCGATGTCTGTCAGCAGTGGGTCTGTTGCAAAGGCTCATGGTTTGTGATTGTGGGCCCTTTTTATTAGTCCATTTGTGGGTGTGGCTGGGTTTGAACTTTTGGTGGGTGTGTTATAAGAGGTGGTTGTGAGGAGTATGGGCCTCTGTTTGCCTGTTTGGATGTGCCAGGTCAGTCTTTTAGATGTTTATTTTTCCTGTAGACGTGTTTTGTGGTGTTGTGCGAGTCAAATTGACCCTCCTTGGGCTGTTTTACAATGTCCTGATTCAGTAGTTTTCGAGTATGTAAGGTGCGTCCATAGCTATGTTGTTTTACAGTCATCACATATGCAATGGTGTTGTACGATTCGTACATACGTGATGTTGGGGTACGGTGTTGGGGTACGGTGCGTCCAAGTATAGGGCTGGGGTGGGGTGGGGGGTACGGCGCTTACATACGCGTGTGCTGGGGTACGGCACGTACATGTGTGGGTGCTGGGGTGGGGGGTACGGCGCGTACATGCGCGGGTGCTGGGGTGGGAGGGTACGGCGCGTACATATGCGGGTGCTGGGGTACGGCGCGTACATATGCGGGTGCTGCGGTGGGGGATACGGGGCATGCATACGCGGGTGCTGGGGTGGGGGGTATGGTGCTTACATACGTGTGTGCTGGGGTACGGCGCGTACATGCGTGTGTGCTGGGTTGGGGGGTACGGCGCATACATACGGGGGGCTGGGGATACGGTGCATAAATACGGGGCTGGGGGTACGGCGCGTACATACGGGGGGCTGGGGGTATGGCACGTACATATGGGGCTGGGGGTACGGCGCGTACATATGGGGGGCTGGGGGTACGGTGCATACATACGGGGCTGGGGTTACGGCTGGGGTTACGGCACATACATGGTGGGGCTGGGGGTACGCGCCGTACATACGGGGGGTGGGGGGTACGGTGCGGACATACACGGGAGGGGTGTGAGGCTGGGGGGGCCGTACGACTCGTACCCCGGGCACAAGTTTACTCGGGGTAGGGGTCGTGAAAGGTTTGCTCCGTACGGGACGTTTTCCATACGCTTGTGTATTCGGGACGCTGGTACGGATCGGACTTGTGCGCTCGAACTTCAGTTTTACGACTCGCATGTAAAATTGTCCGGGGACGTCTCGTAGACTTTTCCCGAGGTCATTCGTATGTATTTTTCATGTACGAATCGTACTTCGTCATTTGTACGGGATTTGTACGATTCGTACGTAAAAAAATACGGATACGAGTCGGACGGTAAATTTTTTTAACGGATCGGAATCGTCACCTAAATATACTTTAAAATACATTACTACTACTAATTAGTATCTTCCATATATGGAAACACCAACAAAAAAAATTCAAACTGAACACAACAACCAATAAAAATCTAGCAGTAACGAAACCGACCAATGACAGAAAGTAACTAATTAACACAACAGCTTAAAAACCGAAAAATATTTTGACTCTTTTCCACTTCAACACTACAAGAAAACAGAAGATAAAACGCTACCAGATTATTTCCTGATAACAAGATACACTTTTGAAAGAAAACCTCAAACAGAACCGAGTAAGTAAATAATCTTTTGTAAAACTTTAATAGTGCTAAAAAGTTGTAAAAAATGCTTCTAAATTATATTAAACTAAAATACACTTTAATTTACTTATATCTCCACTACAGATACTTGCAACCACACGAAAATTCATCTACAAGTAAAGAAAGACAGCTAATCAAAAAGTAAGTAATTAATCTTTTCTAAAACATTAATAGTGCTAAAAAGTTCTAAGAAATACAATTAAATTAAAATAAACTAAAATATGCTTTCATTTATTTATATCTCCACTACAGACTCTTCCAGCAAGAACAATAATTATCTACAACAACTGAGAACATAAAGCTATTCAAAAAGTAATTATATAAAATAAGTAAGAAAATAGATAATATAGCTAATTAAAACAAACCCTTTCCCAATTCCCCTATCACCTACAACAAATACTTGCAAATATATTAACATTATTTTTATTATATCAACAGATATACCTACTCCATACAAAAAATAACAGCCACCAAACGTCAATACAAACTCACCACCATGACTGAAGGCACAGAATTCATCCTATCACAAAAAGGAAAAATGCTCCTATGTTACATGGGTTATGTGTATACGCAAGAAAAGCAGACAAAATTAAAACTCTTCTGGAAATGTAGCAAGTACTATGCTAACAAGTGCTATGGAAGAGCCATAACTCAAGAAACTACTGTATTATCTGTCAATGAGCACAACCACCCCCCAAATATTACTGAAATTGAAATTAGAGAAGCTTTACAAAATATCAAAGAAGCAAGTAATAGCACAGACAAACCCACTAGTGAAATATTAAAAGAACAGCTACTACAAATACCCCAACATGCATCTGGACAATTACCATCCATTGATGCATTAAAAAAATTATAATTAGACAAAAAAAGAAAACAGCAACTCCCATGCCTATCCCTAAAACTTTCCAAGAAGTAAACATTCCACGAGAACTAAGCATTACCCATAATAAAGAGCCATTTATTTTCTTTGACAATAACAACAATGAAAAACTGATAATAATGTTTGCCACTGCAAATAACTTAACAAAACTCCAACAATGCAACACCTGGATGATAGATGGCACATTTAAAATATGTCCCAAGCCATTTTATCAACTGTACACAGTACATGCTTTATACCAAAATACTAACATTCCCTTCATCTACTGCTTACTCCCAAATAAAACTCAAACTACCTATCTAGAAATTCTCAACAAAATAAAAACAGAAAATCCAAACTACTTCCCACATAAAATAATACTGGATTTTGAAGTAGCCATGATTCATGCTATTTTAAAAACATACAGCTATACAAGGATGCTACTATCATTTTAATCAGTGCCTCTGGAGATTTCTCCAAAAGTCAACACTGAGGGGTCGATTCCGATCCTGGATTTTTTTTTCCCGTACGACTCGTATCCGTATTTTTTTACGTACGAATCGTACAAGTCCCGTACAAATGGCGAAGTGCGATTCGTACGTGGAAATTACATACGAATTGCCTTGGGAAAAGTCTACGAGACGTCACCGGACAGGTTTACTTACAACTCGTAAAACTGAAGTCCGAGCGTGCAAATACGATCCGTACCGCCCGTCCGAAAACACAAGCGCATGGAAAAGGCCCCTTACGGAGCGAACTTTGTACGACCCCTACCCCGAGTACACTTGTGCCCGGGGTACGAGTCGTACGGCCCCCCCAGCCTCCCACCCCTCCCACGTACGTCTGCACCATGCCCCCACCCCCTGTATGTACGGACCGTACCCCCACCCCCCCGTACGTCCGCACCGTACCCCCTACCCCCATATGTCCGCACCGTACCCCCCACCCCCCATATGTACGCACCATACCCCAGGCGTACCCCCCACCCACGTATGTCCGCACCGTACCCCAGGTGTACCCACTCCTCGCGTATGTACGGACCGTACATACGCGAGGATTGGGGTACGCCTGAGGTACGGTGCGGACATACATGGGTGGGGGGTACGCCTGGGGTATGGTCCATACATACGGGGTCGGGGGTACGCCTGGGGTACGGTGCGGACATACGCTGGTGGGGGGTATGCCTGGGGTACGGTGCGGACATACACGGGTGGGGGTACACCTGGGGTATGGTGCAGACATACGCGGGTGGGGATACGCCTGGGGTACATTGTGGACAAACACGGGTGGGGGTACGCCTGGGGTACGGTCCGTACAAAAGGGGGTGGGGGGTACGGTCCGTACATATGCAATGTTGGGGTATGCACCGTACATGATGACACGTACGATGTGGGTGATGGCGTGTACGTCGCGTAGCGGGCCCCCTTTTCCTCGTGCATCGCAGCGTACTTAGGTTTTCCGGCACTTTTTGGCTCCCGTACAAATATAGCCGTGTGGAGTGCTGTAGGTACGAATCGTACTTGCTGGTCCGTAAAACGCTGCCTGACTCCGTGCGGACCGCACGTACGCGCTGTCCAGGATCGGAATTGTATTTATTTTTTAGCCATACGGTGTTTTTTACGATTCGTATGGAAATGGTATTTCTGTATGAATCCTACTTGCTGGTTTGTACGGTGGAATTCCCGGGTACGAGTCGTATGGAGGAAACGCTCCGTGCGACCATTTGTACCCGGGTTTTACAGGGTCAGAATCGGCACCTGAGTGTAGAATACGTAACAGGTAGCACCTTAGCATACAATATAAAAAAACCTATAGCCCTAGCCTATGTGCCTGTGACTGACGTAGCAGAACACTATAACCTACTAATAGAGAGTCCATTCTACAAGAGAAATGAAGAAGAGTTAAGCCCACTACTTGATTACTTCGAGGACACATGGGTAGGGAGACTACACCGATCAGGTCACAGAAGATTACCAAAGTTACACATACCATGGTGGAACGTGTACCTTAGTACCCTAAACAAGGAAGCCAAAAATAACAACGCCGTCGAAGGATGGCATAACGCCTTCCAGGCAACAACAGGGAGAGGTACACCCACACTTCAAAAATTACTAGAAAGTATTCAAAAGGAGCAAAGCTACCAAGAACTACGGATACAATAATCCATTACACTACTTAGACCAAAACTAACTAAGCAAACAAATAAAATGTATGAACTTTTACAAAGCCAAGTTAGACTCTATCCTACAACTAGAGGCTTAGAATACTTATCCCTAATTGCAAAAACCATCCTTTAATTCCAATGTAAAGATTAATTAAAACATTCTCATATTAAACACAACATATGCATAAATAAAATACTTCAAATTTTTGCTAAAACATTATTAATTTGTCAAATATATACAATTGATAAAATACTAAAAATATATTGACAAAATAATAATATTTTACAAAATACAACACATATCAAAACATAAATAAATAACATTTCCCTCCCACATACCATTAAAAAAATTAATTACAGTTGTTGTAGCACCAAATCCAATGGAAGAGAACCTCCAAGTCCATCCAGGTGTCGATATATCCAAAAGAACATTAAATAAACCCCAAAATAATGCAAAAATGCAAACATGTCCCAAAACAATTCCTCTAATGGATAAATCCAATTGTCAAATACCGTCAAAAACCCGAAAATGTAGAAAATGTAAAAAGCGCTCCTGGAAAATGCAAAAAATGAAGAGTGTGTTAAATAAAGATTAGCTTACAAAACTAATACACACCTCATATAAAAAAAAACAACCAACTTGGCCAAAAACAATTCCTCTTGTGATAAATCCAATTAGCAAACCCTTCAAAAACCCGAAAAAGCTGAAAAAGTTAAAAACGCTCCATGAAAATGCGAAAAATTAAGAGTGTGTTAAATAAATATTAGTTCACTAAAATAAAACACACCTCTTAAAAAAAACGGCAACTTTCTCCAAAAAGCGACGTCGTCAGAGGAGAACCTGTAAAACAAAAGAAAAACATACCCACCCACACAAACATACATAAACACAACTTCAAAATACTTTTAATAACATTTAATAACAATACACATAAAGATATGTACATGTACTACCTCCGAAACACCAAGCCTCAAACACCGAACCTACTCCAAAATTAACATAATGTAACACACACCTAAATTACACCAAAAACACAACTACCAAACTCTAAATACACTACAGACCACCTAACTACATCCAAATTAACTTAAAACCTAATTTAAACTAAAATAAATAACTCTTACCTAGCTCCAAGCAACAGAGCTCCCAACCGCGGTCTCATCCCGGGCGAAATAACCCTAAACCACACTAAGGGGCCGATTCCGATCCTGTAAAACCCGGGTACGAATGGTCGTACGGAGCGTATTCTCCGTACGACTCGGACCCGGGAAATGCTCCTTACAAACCAGCAAGTACGATTCGTACAGAAATACCATTTCCGTACGATTCTTAAAAAACTACGTGCAACGAAAAAATACCCACAATTCCGATCCGGGACATCGCGTACGTGATGTCCGGATGGAGTCAGGCAGCGTTCTACGGACCAGCAAGTACGATCCGTGCCTACGTCACTCCGCACGGATCATTTTTTACGGCAGCCAAAAACTCCTGGGAAAATTGAGGACGACGCGAAGAAGGAGCAGCGGTACGCGACGGACAGCCATGGACCCCATCCTACGTGTCATCCCGGCCCTACTAGCCTACGACCTGGTGCACCGAAACCGCCGCGCACGCCGCAGAAGGTCAGCACAACACCCAAGGGCAAAGGGGGGGGCGAGGGGCAGGAAACATAACCTCTACCTAATTTTTAAAATACCATATACTGGCCATACATTACCTCCAGGGTCTGGTCACTTCGGGGGGCGTGTCCACCAATCCCCGCGTACGCGTACCCATCACCACTACAATGGTGGTATGGCCCATAACCACGCCCTCAAAGCGTGGGTACGGCCCGTACCACCATTGTAGTGGTGATGTAGGGGTATGCGTGGTACTGGCCGTATCCACGCTCTGACGGCGTGGGTACGGCCCGTACCACGCATACCCCTACATCACCACTACAATGGTGGTACGGGCCATACCCACGCCCTCAGGGCGTGTGTACGGCCCGTACCACATGTACCCCTACATCACCACTACAATGGTGGTACGGGCCGTACCCACGCCCAAAGAGCGGGGGTACGGACTGCATCACCCATACCTCTAGGGCACCAGTACATTAGTGATACAAGGCGTACACATGCCACGAATGTTGGCTTAGGTCCTGGTGCAGCATATAACCTGTATATTGGGGTGTGTTCATGGCCTGGACAGCAGTGTACAGCACCAAGGTTGCGGGTGGGTGGGTGGGTGTCTGCCTAGGAGTCCCAGCAGTGGCCAGAGACATGTGAGGGGTGGGTGCCTATCACTCCCAGCAGTGGACAGAGACATGTGAGGGGTGTGTTTATATCACTCCCAGCAGCAGCCAGAGACATGTGAGGGGTGGGTGCATATCACTCCCAGCAGTGGACAAAGACATGTGAGGGGTGGGTGCATATCATTCCCAGCAGTGGCCAGAGACATGTGAGGGGTGTGTGCATATCACTCCCAGCAGTGGCCAGAGACATGTGAGGGGTGGGTGCATATCACTCCCAGCAGTGGACAGAGACATGTGAGGGGTGGGTGCATATCACTCCCAGCAGTGGACAGAGACATGTGAGGGGTGGGTGCAGAGGAATACCAGCAGTGGACACGGACATGTGAGGGGTGGTTGCATATCACTCCCAGCAGTGGCCAGAGGCATGTGAGGGATGGGTGCATATCACTCCCAGCAGTGGACAGAGACATGTGAGGGGTGTGTGCATATCACTCCCAGCAGTGGCCAGAGACATGTGAGGGGTGGGTGCATATCACTCCCAGCAGTGGACAGAGACACGTAAGGGGTGGGTGCAGAGGAATACCAGCAGTGGACAGAGACATGTGAGGGGTGGGTGCATATCACTCCCAGCAGTGGCCAGAGACATGTGAGGGGTGGGTGCATATCACTCCCAGCAGGGGACAGAGACATGTGAGGGGTGGGTGCATATCACTCCCAGCAGTGGCGAGAGACATGTGAGGGGTGGGGGCATATCACTCCCAGCAGTGGACAGAGACATGTGAGGGGTGTGTGCATATCACTCCCAGCAGTGGCCAGAGGCATGTGAGGGGTGGGTGCATATCACTCCCAGCAGTGGCCAGAGACATGTGATGGGTGGGTGCATATCACTCCCCAGCAGTGGCCAGAGACATGTGAGGGGTGGGTGCATATCACTCCCAGCAGTGGACAGAGACATATGAGGGGTGGGTGCATACCACTCCCAGCAGTGGCCAGAGACATGTGAGGGGTGGGTGCCTATCACTCCCAGCAGTGGACAGAGACATGTGAGGTGTGGGTGCCTATCACTCCCAGCAGTGGACAGAGACATGTGAGGGGTGTGTGCATATCACTCCCAGCAGTGGCCAGAGACATGTGAGGGGTGGGTGCATATCACTCCCAGCAGTGGACAGAGACATGTGAGGGGTGTGTGCATATCACTTCCAGCAGTGGCCAGAGACATGTGAGGGGTGGGTGCATATCACTCCCAGCAGTGGACAGAGACATGTGAGGAGTGTGTGCATATCACTCCCAGCAGTGGACAGAGACATGTGAGGGGTGGGTGCCTATCACTCCCAGCAGTGGACAGAGACATGTGAGGGGTGGGTGCATATCACTCCCAGCAGTGGCCAGAGACATGTGAGGGGTGGGTGCCTATCACTCCCAGCAGTGGCCAGAGACATGTGAGGGGTGGGTGCATATCACTCCCAGCAGTGAACAGAGACATGTGAGGGGTGGGTGCAGAGGAATACCAGCAGTGGACAGAGACATGGGGGTGGGTGCCTATCACTCCCAGCAGTGGACAGAGTCATGGGGGTGTGTACATCATGATCAGATGAGCACAACTCCATGGGTGTATGTACGCATCCCTAATGTTCGACTATGTTGATAGTGCCATAACAACACATCACTGACAGCAGTGTCCCACTCCCATGAGGATGGATGTCTTTCCCCCACTGCATGACACAACACATGTGGGTGTGAGGACAAATGACACATGCATACCCACCCCTAGCGGATGCAGCACAATACACACACAGAGATCATGCCACAAGACTGTATACTCATGTCAATGCCCACTAAACTAAGATAGCCAAAGGGAACACCCACTGTCACGCACATCCCAGGACTGATAGGAATGTACAGGTGCTGGGACAGCCACCAAGATGTTGCCTCTCATGGAAGGAATAGGGTGGAGTTCCCACAGATACAATGCCCACAATTGTCAGTCAGGTGCCCAAATACCCTGCAGAACAAGTACCAATTGTGTGCTAGGCTGGGATAACACACAAATGCATAGTGCGGAAAATGCTGAATGTCGCCATTAAGGCATTACAACATACTCAATACACAAGTACAGTGACTAGCAAGGATGGCACAGACGAGGCAGCCGGAGACATTGCTGAGCAGGCATGGCCATAGTTGAAGGGATCCGTCACCAACAAAGGAAATGTAGACACAGGTCAGCACAACAAAAGTGCAACTCCCTGCAGGGAAGATGTCAGGTGCCACAGAAGAAGGAACACTCCCTGGAACAATGTCTCCAAACACAAATAGCACACACGACCAAAGATACTTTGCAGAGACCTTGTGATGGCACGCAGATCCCATGGTCCACCCCATGAGCATCAGACTACAACTTTTTCCTGAAACATAACACATTACCACAACCCCAACTCCGGGACCATCAGCACCCACATCAATACTTGAAATGCAATAGTGTTCAAAGTGAAAAGAAAATGCTTTATTCAGCATTAAATGAACATTTATAAAAGGACAATATTTACAAAGGCACATGGCCAGTCTAGATCAGAAGTCCATGGGGGGACACATGGCCACGCGTGTTCCCTAGCTTGCCTGCACATTAGAACCCTCAGGTTCGTCGACTGGGGGGGGGGCATCATGTGGGGAATGACCAGGCACCGCAGGGACAGGAGGTGTAAGGGTAGGTGTGGTGGGTGCAGGGACGGACGCCTCCACCACAGGGGTTGGGGCAGCGGCAAAGGTGGAGGTCAGCTCGGCGCTGCACACTGCTGCCAGTTGGTCCAGCGTATCCCCTGCACCCGAAGAAAACACAGGCTCAAATGAGGGGGGGGTCGGAGTGATGGGGTGCAGCTCTACTGGGAGAGGGGGTGGACGGGGGGGACTCAACTCCCCTACCCGTGGAGTGCCGTTCCCGTTTGCGGGCTGGAGAGCCAGAGGGGCTGAGGCCCAGTACAGCCAAGTAGGCCTCCTTGTCAGGTTGTGAGGTAGGGGAGCCGAGGGGAGTGCCTTTGGAGGGACTGGGTAGTGTGGCATGCGGACTCGGACTGTGGCTGCGTGTATGCCTGTGTGCCCCAGACCCAGTGGGTGTGCCTTCATCCCCTGAGTGTGCGTGCCAGGAGGAGTGCGCTTGCCCTTACGTGATGGTGTGCTGCCTGTGTCTGGTGGGGTGCGTGCTTGGGAATGTCTGTGTGTGCTTGGGACAGGTATGGGAGTGGGAAGTGTGGATGGTGCAGGGTTAGGGGGGGTCGAAGCGCTGCAGGAGACTCACTGATGCCGTCAGTGACGAGTCCATGGACCTCAGCAACATCCGTTGGTCAGACATCGCTGATGACATGCCCTCCATGTACGACACCATCTGTGTCATCATTCAGGTGTGGCCATGAAGGACATTCAGCATTGATGTCTGGCCAACCTGCAACTGCCGCAGAATGTCCACAGACTCTGCAGCGAGGGCAGCAGGGGGGACAGGGGAAGGGGGTGCAGTGCCTGGCACGAAGGAGACACGGTGTTGCCTAGCACGGACAGAAGGGACCGGAGCAACTGGGAGGGCGGTGATGGGAATGGAGGGGGCGGTGACAGATGTAGTGCTGCTGCCAGGTGTTGTAGCAGCCTCTGCCCCCTCGAGGAGTTCAGCCTCGGACCCGTCAGCGTCATAGTCAGTGTTGTCACTAGACAGGTCCTCCGCCTGACTCCCCTCGCCCTCCGTGCCACTTGCTCCCGCAGACTCGCCAGCAGTGGTGGCAGCGGTGCTGGATCCCTCCTCCACGTCCATGCAGGTGTCTCCCTCGGTGTCCTCCAATGATGCTGTGGGCAAAGTGAAGATACAGAAAATAATCAGTCACCTGTATACAACAGACACATGAGTCCAAACAAAAAAGTCACAGTGCATATCAGGAAATGCATCATGAGTAACATCTAGAATAGTCCGCACATATGTAACCCTGCACTCCCCGGTTGGTTGACCCACCATGCCACTTGGAAACAATGGAGATTATGACACAACAGCAAATAACTTGATATTGAATTATACTGAGAAGCTAGTGTCTGGGGACAGTTGAGCACAGCAAGACTATGAAGGCATGCCACCTCTTGTTCACTGTGAACGAAACAGTATTGGTGCACCCAAGGCCAAATAACATACCTCAATGCTGAAGGTGTCCCCATACTCTGAGACCTGTGAGTACTTTGGAAACCCTAACCAAAAACATTGCGATCCCTTGGGACTCACAACACTTTACACAATGTACATGTTTAGAATGTGTGAATGTGCCACTTGTGAACAGAAGACACATCTGCCTGTATGACAGAAGTCGCACAATGAGGTGCACACAAAAATACATTTACACAGTCTTTGTATGAGCTGCCAGACGAATTCTAATAAGCCACTGTAAAGAGGAAATGGGGTATCAGTAAGTACATATACATGGCACCACGGTGGTCTGTATGACTTGACACTCGAAAGTTGGTATCAGCAACAACCAAGGACTTACCCAAATGCAAACACACTGTGTGAACATGGATATGTATAATCAGAAAACAAGTGGTAATCGAACTGTGCCTTTCTGTAAAATGTGCCAGCGTGTCCACGGAAAGTGTAAAAGTACTTTCTTTTGCACTTCCCTGGGAGACATCTGTCATGCAGGCACATTATTGTTAGGGGTGGGCGGAATTTGCGGAATCGTGTTACGCAAATCTCCGCGAAACGGTAAAAATCTCCGCGAACACGCAGAAATTCCGCGAACACGCGGAATTGCTTGTTCGCGATGCTTTTTTCCTGTTCACAATCGCTGTTTGCGTGCTCGGGGAGAAATATCTCACGAACACGCATTTTGAGAACGCAAACAAGCAAAAATTTCGCGAAGTCGCGGAAAGCGGAATTGTGGGCAATTTCGCGTTCTCCGCAGAACGTGAAATTACCCAAATTACGCAAATTCCGCGAACGGAACGGAATTTACCGCCCAGGCCTAATTATTGTCCTTCACAACAAACTAGCAAAATGAAGCATATGAAAAATTGAGACATGTTGACAAGTGTAGTGAGTGCCAAGGTACAATACTTCTTGACTAAAAACTTGAGTCATGCCACCTGTCACATGGCCATCCGTACCATGATGACACAGTTGGCAACACATCTGACCCACTGCCTGTCATGTGGAGTGGCACACATGTCCAAACACAGGACAATGCATTAGGTAATGGGCCTGCAATGTGTCGGGATAAGGAGCACCTGCACTGAGGAGACACCCTCATGGCAAGCAAGAATGTCCACACAGATGTCAGCACACACAGACCAAACTATGTAGCATCTCAACCACACACTGGTGGCAAAAATGGATGAGCATGAGCCATGTATTTTACATTTTGATACATGCTGCAAAGCACAAACATTAAACCCAGCACAACATGACTGGGTCACTGCATGTTGAGTGTCTGTCCAGACAATTATCACACACAGGTCAGACCTGGCAAGGAGACATAAGGTTTGGACATGTAGGCCTTGCCCGCACAAACCCCCCATACCTGAGACAATGTTATTGAGACAGATCAAGAAGTTACACCTCTTAATCTGGGTTTACTAAAATGTGCATCAAGAATTCCTAAATGTACTCCACATCACCTCGTGAGGCTGCCAACACATATTTGTGACAAACAACCATCAACAGATAGTTGTACATAGACACACAGGCACTGCCCAGTGTGAGGATGCACAAGCAAAATGGGGTCAGCCTGTACAATGGACACATGTAGCACACTTTAGATAAATACAAATGAGGCCAGGGAACAATGCCACAGAGGCCAAACTATGCTGAACACACAGAGAATGGTCACAGTGTTGGATAACACACATGATTCCGAGGCACGGGTGTCTTAGGGAACTGTAGTGGGCACACTGCTCCATGGTCCTGGAATGATCTGACTGTAACATGAGCTACCGTCCCGGCACTATACATATCTCCCACTCATGCACATCATGTCTGAGGCCACAACATCGGTCATGCATGCTGCAAGTCTGTTCATTTGAAAACTCACACTCCTATGTTGAGACTCAGCATCAGTGCTAACTAATATGGACCCCCAAATGACTGAACATTACAGGGCACAGGCAAGGTAACAACACATGTTTCAGACCCCCCCCCCCACATGATGCAGAAAGCAATGTGCACTTGGATTAACTGCCAGCCTAGATGACCATGTGCAATAGTGATTACACACAGACCAGGGAACACATGTCAAGGAGGGGAAGGGAGGAAGAACAGCACCGTTTGACTTTGGGGAACAGGATATGTACTGCACAAATTAACCCTCGCAGTGTATCCAGGCGACTGAGCACTTCCAAAAGCTGGTGACACACAACAAACACAGATGTACCTACCCCCTTCCTGCTGCTGCAACTCCTGTAACCGCCTATCCAAGTCAGATAAGACCACCGCCAGGACACGCTTCATCTGGTGGGTCAGGCGTCGGCCCCTGCCATGCTTGCGTGGAGGTGAGTCCTTCAGCTGGCACCGGGGGACCTCGGGGTCCAGCACCGGATGTCCTGCCAGCGTTTCCTCACCTGGGCTAGGCGCAGACTGTGACCCTTCACCGATCTCACAGCCCTGACGGCCTGCTTCCATATCTCCCCCTTGGCGTAGGCAGTTACCTGTGAGCTTGACAAAGTGAGACAACATCACTACACCTGCTCCATGTCACAGAGACACACATTTGAACATCTTTGATATGTTGAACAGAGCATAGTATGCTGGCAACAAATAGCACCTTTGTCATAGGGACATTAGCCTCTGTGGAAGCCTAAATGCACTACATGGCATTGAAAGTACACAGGTGGCATGAGGGGTGCAACACACTCCCTGATCATGGCACACGCTGTGCATCACATGCAACACCAGGCTGATGGACAGCACCTCCAAGCAGTCACATGTCCCAGGCCACTGACGCAACCTCAGCAGAGTACACAGACACACACAGGCACAGATCAATCACCTGCCATTGGCAACAGCGGATACAAACCTCACTCTGCACATGTGCCACTTGCCTGTGGGGTGTCACAGGTGTGGTGCTAGCTCAGCAAGTCAGACACTCCGCACGGCTCACTTCTCATATCAGATGGGTGGAGCTGTTGCCTCCTCCATGCAGCTGTGGTGCAACACTCCACATAGACACTCACCCACATGACAAGGAACATTCACACACATCAATGTCCAGGGGGCGTACACATCATTTGGACACTCTCACCACAGCTCCACTCAACTCACACACATCTGTGGGTACAGTCACCTGTCACACCGGGGGGGCACTGAATCACCTCTGGACTATAGAACAAAAATGGCCCAAAGGATTGGGCAGGCTGAATGTGCCATGCACTATGCAGTGAATGTCACAGTAAGCACAATGCAAGTGAGGAGTGCACACAGGAACTACATCATGCTCTGCATGGGAGACATACGCCATCCCCCCCCTGGGACCCACTCTAAATGACATTGCATGTCTGTCACACCTGGACACAATGCCAGAAGTGACAGTCACAAAAAAGGTGCACAGTCAAAGCTAGTGGAGTCAGCACTCACCTGCTCCCCTGGTCTCCCATACAGGTGGGTGTACTGTTGAGGATGACATCCAGCAATGCCTCATTCTCCTCATGGGTGAATGGCTGGGCCCTCTCCACAGACCTTGACATGGTGCCAGAGGAAGCACAGGCAGCAGCAGTGGTGTCGAGTGAAAGGTAGTGCAGGTAAGTGCCCTCTCATGGGTTCTGGCTGACTTATATCTGCCTTGCTGGGCTGTTTCATTTACAGGAGTACAGAGTGAATGGTCAGTCTCATTTGCATCCTACGTTTCCTCCAATCCCTTTAAACATACACCAGTGAGTGCCTTTGCATGGTTCAAAATTTGAGCATAATGTGAAGTCAACAACCACTTTGCAACATTGATTTTAGTTGCCAACTGCCTTTTACAGGCCACATGATGGAAAATTTGAACTTGAAAAGCGGTATCCATGACAACCAGCATGCATTTAGGCCCTGATACTTGTCCCTCATGTGTCACTATGTAATTTAGCTATCCACACACAGGTACGGTGCGTTTGACACATACCCCTACGGCACCAGTTGCACAGTGCGTTTGACACGCATGTGTATGACAAGTGTGTACATGTACGTGTATGACCAGTGTGTACACGTACGTGTATGACCAGCGTGGACACGTACGTGTACTACGGCAGTGTACACACTGGTCGTACACGTACGTGTACGACCAGTGTGGACACGTACGTGTAAAACCAGAGTGTACACGTATGAGTATGACCAGTATGTGACCAGTGTGTACACGTAAGTGTACTATGGCAAAGTACACACTGGTCTTACACGTACGTGTACGACCAGTGTGGACACGTACGTGTACGACCATAGTACATGTACGTGTACACACTGCTTGTACACATATGTGTACACACTGGTAGTACACGTACGTTTTTACGGTCCGTACACACACCTGTACTCCGGCGGGAACACCAATGTGATGATACGGACCGTTCACACGCCCTCAGAGCGTGTGTACGGTCCGTTTCACAGCTTACACAGGTGATAGGAGGCGCACACAAATGGAATGGAGGTGTCAGACTCGTGCACGGCTGTACATCAAGTCATTGTCATTGCAGTCCTACATGTGCAGGGCCTAGGTGTGTCAGGCAGTGATATGGCACATGTCTCCTCATGTTTTAGCACAATAGATGTGTGATGACCTGTGTACACATGTCATGTGTGATGGGGCAGTATGTGGCACACTTCCCCTTCCCACTTTGCACATGTGTGCATGTAGTACAAACGTGTCAAGCACTGCATCACTGGTATGGCACAGTCACCAACACCCGCAAATGTCCCCTGATGCCAGGGACAGGGACACTAACACCTGACATGTAAGTACCAGCGTGCCCCAATGTGACTATGTCCTGTGTGTGTCATGTGTTCCCATGAGCTTGCTGTTGGTGTTCCGTCAACTGCATCTGCTGTTGCTGCATCCAACATGTGTCTGTGTGTAGATGGGCATGGCACACATATACGCACACCATGCCACATGTGGTTTCACACGTTACGTGTGTCTGTATGCTTCAAAGATGATTTTTTGACATGAGGACATATCTGCGCCGTATCCATGTCTGTGTTTTCGTTTTTCACGTTTACCCCTTCATCTCTATGTGTGTGATCTGTACATTTCCAATGACATGTGACCTGTGCGTCTAGCTTGCCGCCTGCAGTCTGTATGAGATGACATCCTTCAAATGCAGATATGTGGATGTATGTCACTCCTGTGATGTCTCTGGCTGTTCACTTACACTGGCCCACAGCTAGTTTCGAGGCATGTCATGTAGAACTTGACTATCAACGGGTGTAGCTGGCTTGTCGTAGGAGTATCACCTGGCTGGCATACGTGTACTGGATGTATTGCACAGACCTGACTCTGTATTTAGCAGATGTGTAGTAGCAGTTGAGCATGTGCTCAGTTCATTGACATTGATGTTGTTATGTACTCACTCTTCGTTATTCCTTCCAATTTTCTGCCGGGCACCGCCTCTCCCCCGACCAATGCCAGACTTGGGTGCCATGAGGGAACGTGACTGCATAAGACGTTACCGCTTCTCGCAACAGTTGATTGAGAACTTGACCGCAAAGCTTGAACAACACCTCCAACCGCGACACAGGTATCCTACTGCGCTGACCCCCAAGATGAAGGTGATGGCAGCCCTACATTTTTTTGCAACCGGTACCTTTCAATTCACCATAGCTGATGTGGGTGGCATGTCACAGACCATGTTCAGCCGTGTCCTGCATGATTTTTTAGAAGCCATGTTGGAGCACCTGGATGAAATCATCCATTTTCCAACTCGTGAGCAGCTGACAGGTGTCAAGGGTGAGTTCTATGCCCTGGGAGGGATGCCCCATGTAATTGGGTCTATTGATGGAACACATGTGGTCACCTATCGCAACCGTAAACATTACCACTCTATAAATGCCCTTGTGGTGTGTCTTGCTAACATGCTGATTTCCCATGTCTGTGCACATTTTCCAGGGTCAGCACTCAATACCTACATCATGAGGCGTAGCAGGGTGCCAGAAATGATGCTGGGGCTGCACAACGAACGAGCATGTCTTGTTGGTGGGTATACTCTGTTTGTCCTTTGTTTCGCGCTATTTTTGTATCTTACGGCATCTCCTGACCCACTTCTTTACATGATGTTTCTATGTAGGGGACTCTGGCTATCCCAACATGCCATGGCTGATGACGCCTCTCTGCAACCCCAGAACAGCTGCAGATCACCGTTACAACAACGCACATGGGCAGACCAGGTGAGTGATTGAGAGGATGTTTGGCCTCCTGAAGAGCAGATTCCGGTGCCTTCACAAGACAGGCGGGTCCCTCCCATATGCACCGGTGAAGGCCTGCAAGATCTTCCTTGTGTGCTGCATGCTGCACAACATGGCAGTGGAGAAGGCTGTGCCACTCATCCTGGATCCGGATGAGCATGAACATCCACCCGTGGAAGATGAAGGGCTTGGTCACGAGGCAAGTGAGGATGAGGAGGAGGAGGAGGACGACATCCGGAGTCAGCTCATACACAACTTCTTCTCATAATGGTGAGTCCATGGGTCTGAGTGTGCACACCTGGAGCCTTGTGTGGCATGTGTTGCAATGTGTGTGTCCAGCTGACTGTATGCTAAGTGACTTAGATGTGTGTTCAGATGTGTCACTCGAGTGATGATGTCCTTCCACACATTTTAGCTTATACACTCAATTTTAATATAGCATGGTGACACACTTATTCCTGTAGACTAAATGACCATGCATGCGGATGACAATCTTTTCCCTGACTTCTTGTGTGTCTGTCATCCCCAGGTCGTTTTGCATGCTGTCTGCTCGTGTCATCGTTGGCCTCCCGCTATTCCTCATGAGTATTGCAACGTGTGCTGAATCAGCGTCTCATGCACAGACATGGTGAAAAGTCTTTTTGGTTAAGGATTGCTGCATGGAATTTTGGTGTTGGTAGGTGTTTGGAATGTGTGGGCACTGCTCCTGTGCATGTTGTGTTACTATACATACATGTTGACTCACCATGGAGCACATGACATGTTGCATGACTCCCATGTATTGATAGTCACCCTTCGTAACAGTCATCTGTGATGGGACTGTGGATTCTGATGAAGGCATCAATGTGTGTACAATTTCCCTCTGAAACATACGGGATGCTACGGGTGGACATAGCGTGGGACATCCCCATGAGAGGATAAATGGGGAATTGCAGCCCCTGCGTGTGCAGCAGGGGGTATTTGGCTCACACCCTTTACTTGTGTGCCAGTTCAATGGATTTACAGAATCTGTGTTGTGAAGGGGGTGTCCAGTGTAGGTCCCACATGTTCAGCCAAATGACCTGTGAGTCTGTTCATATTGATGCATTTACCTAGGTGTGAACCTGAGTAATAAAGGTGTTCCTCACCCTCCAAGGTGCCTCATCTCTGTCAATGCAGGTCTCTTGCCACTTTGCATGTGGCATCTCTGGCATAGTTGTCAAAGATTGTGCATATGAGTCTATGTGTAGTTTAGCAACATGCATGCAGTTCTTCAGGGATTTGAATATCCATTGTGCATGATGTCCATGGTTGTGTATGTATTTGGGCATGTTGGTGACCACAACAGGCCGTCAACACCTGCTGAGGGTGTGTATCCTGTGCGCAGCTCGTCCTTCAGTTTCATGATCCGGTGTCAGTCATCTTTGGTGATTGTGCATCCATTGTCTCTGGGTGTGCCATGGAAAACCGGACACTCCTTCCTTTACATACGCCTGTTGCAGTAGTCCTTTCTGACATCCTTGTCTTTGTGTGCAACTAGTGGCATAGTTTCCAGGACATGCCGCCTGCTGCTGCGGCCCCTGCAGCAAGGGCACACAAAGTTTACAGATTCGGCAACACACACACCTCAAAGATGCTCCTCCCTTCCTCCCTCCACCCATTCATTTGGATGGCATCAGCTTGTCTGTGCCACTCTTGCGCCCACGTGGTGCCAAAGGCTGGACCATCAACGCATGCAACGTGCACATTGCACGACCCTCATGTCCTTACATGACCCACATCACACTACAGTCTGATGTTGCAGCCACCCTCCAAGCATTGTCCATCCAAGGAGCTACCGCCTGCTCTCAGGCATACCCTAGGCGCACACACGACACCTTTGCATGATGAGTGTGCAACTCCAACTGCCTATACAGCGCTGCCCCGCCTTCCAGGCCCTGTCACACCAACCAGGTCATGTCCCTCCTACTCCCCACCGGCTGAACATCAGCCACCTGAGGTAGGACTTGTACAGGACTGAGGTAATCATCTGAGGATTGTCCCCTTACAGGTGGGTCAACTGCTTGTGTCCCACCCGCAAGAGCCCTGCATATGCACCCAGTGCCCACGCACACAAGATGGTGTGCATCATGGATTTGTCACTCACATTTGCCATGCTAATAACCAGCATCTGTACCTCAGGGTGCAACACCCTCTGCATGATGCACATGATCCACAGATAGATCCACTCCAGGGAAAGACAGACCATGCCCCAGGCCCACGACACCAGCCGTGTCAACTACTGCCCCGCCTTCTACGGAGCAAGTACATCCTAACACCCGGGAAACTTCTCCACATCCAGGCTGCATGTGCACACCTCAGCTTCAACATCCCGTGCCCCAGCCACATCAACGTCCACCAGAGAGAGCTGCAATGGATCACTGTGTGCTGCAGGATGACCTTCAGACTCCTCACCCACACTCAGGAGGCAGGCCACAACCCCAGACCCCAAACAAACCTTGGCCGTCTGTCATCCGAGACCCCGTTGTGCCAACTTCGTGCATCCAACCTTGCCCTGGCCACCATTCTTCACATCCACCGTACTCCAGCATGCAGGACATAGTTCTCCCACCTGGCAATACATACCTGCTACTCCCTCCCTGGCAACATCCACATAAGCCATGACCTCTACGCCTTCAGGATACTCTTCCCAATTGGTCTGTCCGCACAGTAATGCTTGCCCCCCCTCAGCAGCTTGAGGCCATCACCGTTGAGTATTGTGCTCCATGTCTGTATAGTATGATACATTGTGACACATGTGTGTCCTGTCCCAGACTCAGATTCCAGGGTATGGATGGCTGGAGTTAGTTCAACACTCATGCATAGTTTGACATTTTCCCACATGTAGGTTGTGTACTCATGCAAAATGAATGCAACATGTAATTGTAGAAATTAAGATTTATTCTCGGTGGGTGGCCTGTTTACTGTGGACAAATAGGTGCTATACAGTGTGCATGGAGTCCAAAGTTCACAGGGGGAGATGGCATCCTTGTCAGTTGGAGTCATCAGAGTCCAGACCACAGTGTTGGTCATCATTGGTCAGACTGTGACCAGCAAGTCCATGTGGCAGAGAATGTCATTGGATGAGGTGCTGTTGTTGCGCATGAGGGCCAGGTGCCAGGCCAGGTGACCTGGGAAATGTGGATGGTCCGCTGCCTCTAACGGTCTTTTCCTTGGATGACCCACCTTCCTTGCGGGACCCTCAGATGCAGGCCTTGACGATGCTTGGGACGCTCCGTCGGACGAATCCTCCTCCTCCTTCCTCCCTGTGGCTGGCGCTTTTCTTCGCCTGGTGGCACAGGGAGGTTTGCCCATGTTGTCGGCGATCCGACGGAGTGAACGGCTTATGTTCGTTTGCACCGCCAGGAGCTCAGCCAGTCTTGCCTCCATCCGTCCTTGGTGCTGTTGTTGAATGGCGTGTTGCTCGGCCTGCTGGTTCTTAATCTCGTTGAGGGTCCCCACTACCTGGCTGAGGCCCCTGGTGTCACGCCGGTATGTCTCCAAGATGTGGCGTATGTATGACATACCGGTTCCCTCAGCTGGCTGGTCAGGTTCGCGCCTCCGCCTGCCTCCACTCCCACCACCCCTGCCCACATGAGTCTGGCCTGCCGTTGTGGGCACATCGGGTCTACGGGACCCCTGAGGGATGGCATTTGGAGGGTTGTCTGCCTCCTCCTGGGGGGCCAGAGAACCTTGTCCCTCCAGGTCAGACTGGCTCAGTTGTTTTGTGCGGGCAGGGCTCCTGGGTGTCTCCTGGGATGTGGCTGCAGGGGCTTGGGCACCAGAGTGACCAGGTTGGTTGGGGTCATCCACAGAGTAATGAGAGTCGTTGCTGCCGGTGGGATCATCTTCCTGCCGAGCCTGGGCCTGTGATTGTTCCCCCCCCAGTGTTGGGGGGAGATCCATGACGTTGCCCTGTGTGTGAGAGAGAGACAATGTTAATGCTGTTTCATGTGACATCCATGTTTCATACATGTTCTGGTTGCCACAGTTCCTCAAGGTAGTTGTATGTGCCTAGCATTCACATCAATGTTCACTTGTGGATGGGTATGTTGCAGGGGACTGATTGAAATGTTATCCAGGGTCTTTGACATGTCGCATTTGGCCTTGGATGCTTTTTTTGTCTGTGGCTTGATCTTGTTGTGTCACATGTCCATTGTGAGAGTGTGTGACTCCATTGGCTGCCCCGGGGGTGTGTGCTTGTGTGAGGGGTGAGTGATCAACACTCAGCCCGACGCTGTTCAACATCCACATGGCCCCCCTCACACAAGTGGCCCGCCACCACAACCTCAAAGACATCTCCTACGCCGTCGACACCCAGCTCATCGTCTCCCTCACCAAGGACCCTCACACCACCAAGACAAACATCCACGAGGGTCTGAGGACCATCGCCGACTGGATGCGGAGCGGCCATCTGGAACTGAACTCGGACAAGACGGAGGTCCTCATACTAGGACCCACATCCTCACCCTGGGACGACTCCTGGTGGCCGATCGCTCTGGGGACATCACCGACACCCACCCACCACGCACGCAACCTAGGATTGATCCTCGCATTCTCCCTCTCCATGTCCAAACAGGTCAACGGCATCTCCTCCTCCGCCTGCTACGACACCCTACGCACGCTCCGCCGGATCTACTGGTGGATCCCGACTTAAACAAGTAGAACAGTGACACAGGCCCTCGTCAGCAGCTGACTGGACTACGCCACTGCACTCTATGCAGGACTCCCATCCACACACCAACGGCGGCTACAACGCTTCTGAAACGCCTCGGCACAACTGATCGTCAACGCCCCCGCCACAGCCACATCACCCCCCTCCTGAGAGACCTGCACTGGCTCCACATCGACAAGAGGATCATCTGTAGGCTCCTCAGCCACGCACACAAGGCACTCCACACGGCCGGACCAGCCTACCTGCACATCAGACTCAGCTTCTACAACTCCACCCGCCAGCTCCGCTCCGGCATCCTCGCCCTCGCAGCTGTCACCCACATCCAATGTATGCCCGCCTGCAGCAGATCCTTCTCCTACCTCGCCGCCAAGACCTGGAAGACCCTCCCAACCCACCTACGACTGACCCAAGACCTACTTGCCTTCAGTAGACTCCTCAAGACCTGGCTCTTCGAGCATTGGTGGAACCCCCCCATCTGCGCCTTAAGACCCTGACAGGTAAATTGCACGCCTTACAAGTACCCTGATCGATTGTTGATAGATGCCGGTGCCTGCTGGTGGGTGTGGTGTGACTTGGCAGTGGGTCTCCCAGGTGATGTATCTGTCCCACTATGGCGCATGCTGCCATGTCAGTTTGTGTGAGTTCCTGCCCTAGATTTCTGAGCTTGTTGTGTTTGTGTTCGAGTTTGCAGTTGTCAAAGGAGGGCCTTGTGCTGCCTACAGCAGGGCCAAGTGTCAGCTACCTTGTCAGTACTTTGCCAGTCCCTGTGCATTGCGCATGGTGCATGGGTATGTACCTGGGCCATATGGGCTGAGGGCAATGGTGTCTGTTTCTGAGTTGTACAATATGTTTAGTGATCCCCACCCTCCCAGCATCCCGGACATCCTGTCTTGGATTTGTGGTTTGTGTAGGCTGGGACATGGCATGGCCTTGCTTTGTGAATGGGGCATACTCTTGTTAGTGGCCTGAGCGTTGTTTAGAGTGTGGTTGTGTCAGGTGAGGGCTTGGGGGTAGGTGAGTGCATTTGTTGTAGTAGGGGTGTGGATGCCATTCCCCCCATGTTACGTGAGTTGTTTGTGTACTCACCAGGCTCTCGAACTCCTTCGACTCCGTGTGCTCCCACCGGCGGAAGCAGGGCCACCACCTTCTCCTCCCAGGGATGGTAATGTACCGGTCTGCGGGGCAGACCACCTCCTGTGATGTTACTCTGGGCGTATTCCTCGTTCATTTTGCGCTTGACTGCCCTGCGCAGATTGTACCACCTGGCTTGACATTCATTCCTGGTCCTTCTGATGGGCGCAACAGCATTCACCCGATCGACGATCCTCTGCCACAGGCTAGTTTTGGGATATGCTGGTCTGTCTGACCAATGTTCCAAAGAGCTGTGGCTCGACTCTGATGATTTCGTTGACAAGGATGTCCAGCTCCTCCCTTGTGAACTTTGGATTCTTGTCTGTGGGCATGGTGTGGGGTGTGGGTGTGGATGGTTGTAGGTGTGTGGGTGTGAATGTGTAGGTGTGTGTGTATGTGTAGAGGGGGTCTGTGTGAAGGAGGTTGTGTGAAGGTGTGTAAGTTAAGGTGTATGGGTGCAGTTGTTTGTGTGTGATGTCTGTCAGCAGTGGGTCTGTTGCAAAGGCTCATGGTTTGTGATTGAGGGCCCTTTTTATTGGTCCATTTGTGGGTGTGGCTGTGTTTGAACTTTTGGTGGGTGTGTTATGAGAGGTGGTTGTGAGTTTGGGCCTCTGTTTGACTGTTTGGCTGTGCCAGGTCAGTCTTTTAGTTGTTTTTTGTCCTGTAGACGTGTTTGTGGTGTTGTGCGAGTCGAATTGACGGTCCTTGTGCTGTTTTACAGTGCCCTGGTTCAGTACGAGTCGTTTTCGCGTATGTAAGGTGCATCCATGGCTATGTTGTGTTACAGTGATCACATATGCAATGGTGTTGTATGAATCGTACATACGTGATGCTGGTGTACGGTGCGTCCAAGTATGGGGCTCGGGTGGGGGTACGGGGCATACATACGCGGGTGCTGTGGTGGGGGTACGGCACTTACATCCGCGTGTGCTGGGGTACGGCGCATACATGCGCGGGTGCTGGGGTTGGGGGATACGGTGCGTACATACACGTGTGCTGGGGTACGGCGCGTAGATACACTGGTGCTGGGGTGTGGGGGTACGGTGCGGACATACGCGGGTGCTGGGGTACGGCACATACATACTCGGGTGCTGGGGTGGGGGGTACGGCATGTACATGCATGGGTGCTGGGGTGGGGGAGTACGGCACGTTCATACGTGGGTGTTGGGGTACGGCGCGTACATGCGCGGGTGCTGGGGTGGGGGGGTATGACCCGTACATACGCGGGTGCTGGGGTACGGCGCGTACAGGCGCGGGTTCTGGGGTACAGCGCGTACATGCGCGGGTGGGGTGGGGGGGCCGTACGACTCGTACCCCGGGCCCAACTATACCCAGGGTAGGGCTCGTACAAAGTGCGCTCTGTACGGGACGTTTTCCATACGCTTGTGTATTCGGGACGCCAGTACGGATCGGACTTGTGACTCGTACGTAAATCTGTCCGGGGACGTCTCGTAGACTTTTCCCGAAGCAATTCGTATGTATTTTTACGGTAAGAATCGTACTTCGCCGTTTGTACGGGACTTGTACAACTCTTATGTAAAAAAATACGGATATGAGTCGTACGGGAAAACATTTTACCCGATCGGAATCGGCACCTAAGCGGTTAAAAAAGTAGTCCCCCTAAACAAAAATGGCTGAATAAATATAAATGTTAAACTAAAATATAATAAAACATGCAGTAAACTTACCCAAAATTGTACAAAAATATTTTCTAAATATATAAAAAAACTTTATTAATTTCACAAAATCTTTAAAACTTGTACAACATTAATAATAATAAATAACATAACACATATATTCATTATTATTATTAAAAATAAATTGGATTAGTGACTCAACATTTCAAATACATGAACAAAATATATCAAAATATTAACTAAATACATAACTTTACAGCAAAAACCAAGAAACTTAAATGATGTAATTATTTATATTATTAATAAATATATATCAATAATATTAATAAAACATATGTAGTGTATATAAAAAATATACTATGAAAGTAATATTATGTTTTGTTAAATACAATTAAATTAAAATGTAAGATTCCTTTTACAACAATAATGAAAATATAACCAATGTAATTAATAATATTATTAATAATACCCATATTAATAATATGAATAATTTATTAATAGTGTATATATATAAAAATGTGATGTAAAAATATGTTAAACAATGTTAATGCTGTTTCATGCCACATCCATGTTTCATACATATTCAAGTTGTCACAGATCCTCCAGGTAGTTGGATGTGCCTAGCATTCCTCTCAATGTGCACTTGGGGATGGGTATGTTGCGGGGGACAGATTGGTATGTTCTCCTGAGTGTTTGACCAGTTGAATTTTGGCTCGGATGCTTATTTGGCGATGGGTTGGTCTTGTTGTGTCACATGTCCATTGTGAGAGTGGGTAAATCCGTTGCCTGCCCCGGGGGTGTGTGCTTGTGTGAGGGGGGTGTGTGAAAGGGGCCTGCTGTTGGGTGTAGTGTGATTTGTCATTGGGTCTCCCAGGTGATGTGTCTGTCCCTTCATGGTGCATGCTGGCATGACAGTGAGTTTGAGTGCCTGTGCTAGATATCTGAGCTTGTGTAGTTGGTGTTTGAGTGTACAGTGGTCACAGGAGGGCCTTGTGCTGCATACAGCAGGGCCAAGTGTCAGCTACCTTGTCAGTACTTTGGCAGTCCCTGTGCATTGGGCATGGTGCAAGGGTATGTACCTAGGCCATATGGGGTGAGGGCATTGGTGTCTGCTTCAGAGTTGCACAATGTGTTGTGTGAGCCCCTCCCTCCCAGCATCCCGGACATCCAGTCTTGGGTTTGTGGTTGGTGTGGCCTGGGACATGGCATTGCCTTTATTTGGGAATGGGGCATGGAGACGTTAGTGGCATGAGCGTGGTTTTTGAGTGTGGTTGTGTGCGTTGAGGGCTTGGGGGAAGTTGCGTGCATTTTGTGTATTTGTGGTGTGGAAGCATGGCCATCACCTCCTCCTCCCAGGGATGGTAATGTACGGGTCTGCGGGGCAGCCCGCCTCCATCGATGTTACTCTGGGCGTATTCCTCGTTCATTTTCCCCTTGACTACCCTGCGCAGATCGTACCACCTGGCTTGGCATTCATGCCTAGTCCTTCGGATGGGTGCAACAGCATTCACCTTATCAACAATCCTCTGCCACAGTATTGTTTTTTGGGCTATGCTGGTCTGTCTGACCAATGTTCCAAACAGCTGTGGCTCGACTCTGATGACTTCGTTGAAGAGGAGGTCCAGCTCCGCCCTTGTGAACTTTGGATTCTTGTCTGTGGGCATTGTGTGGGGTGTGGGTATAGATGGTTGTGGGTGTGTGGGTGTGAATGTGACGGTGTGTGTGTGAATGTGAAGAGGGGTGTTTGTGAATGAGGTTGTGTGAAGGTGTGTAAGTTAAGGTGTAGTTAAGGTGTAAGTAAGGTGCAGTTGTTTTTCTGTGGGGTCTGTCAGCAGTGGGTCTATGGCAAAGGCTCATGGGTTGTGTGTGTGGGCCCTTTTTATTGGTCCATTTGTGGGTGTGGCTGGGTTTGAATTTGTGGTGTATGTGTTATAAGAGGTGGTTGTGATTTAGGGCCTCTGTTTGCCTGTTTGGATATGCCAGTTCAGTCATAGAGATGTATTTTGTCATGTTGACGTGTATTGTGGTGTTGTACGAGTTGAATTGACCCTCCTTGTGCTGTTTTACAGTGTCCTGGTTCTGTACGAGTATTTTTCACATAGGTAAGGTCCGTAGATACGCGATGCTGGGTGAGGGTGCTGGGGTACGGTGTTGGGGTACGGTGCGTACAGGTGCGGGGCTGTGCTAGGGTGTTGGGGTATGGTGCGTACAGGTACAGGGCTGGGCTACGGTGTTGGGGTACAGTGTGTACAGGTACGGGGCTGTGCTACGGTGTTGGGGTACGGTGCGCACAGATACGGGGCTGGGAGATGGGCCTGGGGTGCGGAGCGTACAGGTGGGGGGCTGGGGTACGGTCCTGGGGTACGGGGCGCACAGGTGCGGGGCTGGGAGACGGGCATGGGGTGCAGCGCGTACAGGTGCGGGGCTGTGCTACGGTGTTGGGGTACAGTGCGTACTGGTGCGGGGATGTGCTAGGGTGTTGGGGTATGGTGCGTACAGGTGCGGGGATGTGCTAGGGTGTTGGGGTACAGTGCATACAGGTGCAGGGCTGTGCTAGGGTGTTGGGGTACGGTGCGTACAGGTACGGGGTTGGGCTACGGTGTTTGGGTACAATGCGTACAGGTACAGGGCTGGTCTACGGTGTTGGGGTACGGTGCGTACAGATACGGGGCTGGGAGATGGGCCTGGGGTGTGGCGCGTACAGGTGGGAGTTGGGGTACGGTCCTGGGTCACGGGGCGTACAGGTGCAGGGCTGGGAGATGGGCCTGGGGTGCGGCACGTACAGGTGGGGGCTGGGGTACGGTCCTGGGGTACGGGGTGTACAGGTGCGGGGCTGGGAGACGGGCCTGGGGTGCGGCGCGTACAGGTGTGGGGCTATGCTACGGTGTTGGGGTACGGTGCGGAGGGGAGGTATGGTGCTGACATACGGGGGTACGGTGCTGACATGTGCGGGGTGAGGGGGGGCTGTACGACTCATATCCGGGCACAAGTTTACCCGTGTACATGTGTGCTACAGCGTTCGCTCCGTACGGGGCCTTTTACATGCGGTTGTGTATTCGGACGGGCGGTACGGATCGTACTTGCGCGCTCGGACTTCTGTTTTACGATTTGCATGTAAAAATGTCCGGCTCCCTATCGGACACTTTTCCCGGCGCTATTCGGACGTAAAAAATTACGGCTCCCTCTCGGACCATTTTCCCGACGCAATTCGTATGTATTTTTCACGTACGAATCGTACTTTTCATTTTGTACGGTACTTGTACGATTCGTACGTGAAAATATACGGATACGAGTCGTACGCAAATTTTTTTACCCGGATCAGAATCGGCACCATAATGTAAATATTGTAATATATATCACAAAGTTAATGACAAAAAATAAATGCTATAACAATATTCAGCATATGTATTCAGAATTATATGATTTACCCAATAAAAAATAACTAATCCAACTAACTATATTCTAATACAAATAAAAACTTCATTGACCAAATTTCAAAGTCTGATTATTTCACTAAATTTCAATTTTTATAAACTGTTCATAAAAACACGATCATTTAAAAAAATACTATTACACATCATTAAAAAATACCCCCAAAACTATTACTGATCTAAAAAACACATACATTAAAAATAATTTACTACTCCGACTACAATTCCTATTAAATCAGAGAAGCTGCTGGATAGTAAATAAATATAGTTTACTATTCCAACTCCACTCACTATTAAATCAGGGAAGATGGTGGATAGTAAATAAATATAATTTACTATTCAAACTCTTATCAATAATAAATCAGGCAAGGTGCTGGATAGTAAATAAAAAAAATGTACTATTCTAACTCAAGTAAGTATAAAATCATGGAAGGTGCTGGATAGTAAATAAATATAATTTGCTATTCCAACTCCAGTCAGTATTAAATCAGGGAAGATGCTGGATAGCAAATAAATATAATTTACAATTCCAAATCCACTCAGTATTAAATCCAGGAAGGTGCTGGATAGTAAATAAATACAATTTAGTATTCCAACTGCAGTCAGTATTAAATCAAAGAAGGTGCTGGATAGTAAATAAATATAATTTACTATTCCAACTCCAGTCAGTAATAAATCAGGGAAGGTGCTAGATAGTAAATAAATACAATTTACTATTCCAGCTCCAGTCAGTATTAAATCAGGGAAGAGGCTGGATAGTAAATAAATATAATTTACTATTTCAACTCCAGTCAGTAAGAAATCAGGGAAGGTGCTAGATAGTAAATAAATACAATTTACTATTGCAACTCCAGTCAGTAATAAATCAAGGAAGGTGCTTGATAGTAAATAAATACAATTTACTATTCCAACTCCAGTCAGTATTAAATCAGGGAAGATGCTGGATAGTAAATAAATATAATTTACTTTTCTAACTCCACTCAGTATTACATCATGGAAGGTGCTGGATAGTAAATAAATATAATTTACTATTCCAACTCCAGTCAGTATTAAATCAGGGAAGGTACTGGATAGTAAATAAATATAATTTACTATTCCAACTCCACCCACTATAAAATCAGGGAAAGTGCTGGATAGTAAATAAATACAATTTACTATTCCAACTCCAGTCAGTATTAAATCAGGGAAGGTTCTGGATAGTAAATAAATATAATTTACTATTCCTACTCCACTCAGTATTAAATCAGAGAAGGTGCTGGATAGTATATAAAAAGAATTTACTATTCCAACTCCACTCAACCTTAAATCCGGGAAGGTGCTGGATAGTAAATAAATACAATTTACTATTCCAACTCCAGTCACTTTTAAATTACAGAAGGTGCTGAATAGTAAAAAAACATATATATGTATTATTGTAAAATAATATATTAGTACATAAATTATATAACAATTCCCAATAAATTCTAATATAATAATTTACTATCAAAAAATCTAAAATTTTAAATATAGACTTCTTAAATTTAAATATTTTACATATATAAACTGAAAAGTTCTAAATTTCCATTATTAGTTATTCTATCCAAATTGTTATTTATTACATTGCTACAAATTTACATTATTTCACCAGGAAAGTGTTTCCTTTTTTAATTTATCCTGTAATCTGTAACAATTTAATTATTACTAAAGATTTTACCAATGTTTAAACATTTTAACCGTGCCCACCTTTATACCTTTAAAACATGACATACCACTACAAAATAGTATATAACAATATTAATCATATAAAAATTATCCAAAACACCACAACACAAACAACCAATTAATATACTAATTAAATAAAATATTAGCAAATTGTATGTATATTTGTACTTTTTTTTTATTCTAAAATGTTAACATTCTTAACTAATTTTTTTTAAATGATTAAACATTTATATACTCTCAACAATTCTTAAATATTAATTACATATAATTAATATATATTTTTTTAAAACACTCCCCACCCTTACCCACTCATAACACAACATCCCAATCCTAAAATTTACATAACTAATAATATATTTATATTTTAAAATAATTATTATCTCATAAATATATATTTACTCTCAACAAACAATATTTTAAATTAACATATTATTAAATTGTATATTTTTAAAGCACTCCCCACCCTTATCCCCTAATAACCCTACATCCCACTCATCAAATTTAGATTACAAATATATTTTGGATACATTTAATAAATTATTATTATCTCATAAATATATTTACTCTCAAATTAATATTTTTCAATAACATATTATTCATTTAGAGATTTTTTTTTTTAAATCCCCACCCTTATCCCCTATTAACGCAACATCGGGCTCCTCAATTTTATATTATAAATAACCTTTGTAAAAAATTTAAAGATTATTAATGTCTCATAAAAATATATTTACTCTCAACAAAAAAAAATTTGTATTAACATATTATGAATATAGATATTTTAAAAACACTCCCCACCCTTATCCCCTAATAACCCAACATCCGGCTCCTAAAATTTATATTATAAATAACCTTTGTAAAATATTAAAAGATTATTAATATCTCATAAAAATATATTTGCTCGCAACAAAAAAAATTGTATTAACATATTATGAATATAGATAAATTAAAAACACTCCCCACCCTTATCCCCTAATAACCCAACATACCGCTCCTAAAATTTATATAACACATAAAAATATTAACATTTTTACATAATTATTATTTATACTATTTTTACATTATTATTATAACATTCATTAAACTTTTATATTTAAAGGATTCGATATTTTTTAACATTCTACATTATCATTTTCAATACTACTTACCTTAAGAAAATAACTTTATTTTGTCATTTCGATATTTTATGCTCGATATTTTAACATTCGATATTTAAAATAAAAATAAAAATTAGATATTTTGGCATTCGATATACTTACAAACGATATTTTGGTACATTCGAAATTAAAAATTCGATATTATGTCATATCGATATTTTATCTTTGATATTATGTCCATTCACCATTGGGACAATCACAAATAGTGATCTTGAAATAGGATTTATTTTGTTTTAGGCCTGGCACTATAATAGAATGCTTCTCTTCATCCAGAGTAAGGCATGGCCAAGGCAATATGTAATATGAGATTTTTTTATTCAGTTTTATTTGACTGTCTGTTTTAGAGATGAATGTACTCCACATGCATCAGAAAGTGCAGGTTGTAGCTTAATTAACTGAGTCAATGGGCATGTATATGTATTAGAAATGGCTTTGGTAATATAGATGAATCAATGGGTACCATAGACCTCACCTTCCTGTTGGACTATTCAAATATTTATATTCTTATTAGTGGACAATGGTCACGGATAAACAACTAGGTCTCCTGTTGCTCTGCCTGCAAGCGAGCCCATTATGTCAGTCGTTTGATCAGTTATTAGGACCTATTGTATCATATTTGTGGATAGGTCAGCAAAATCAGAGCTGTCCCGTGTCCTCCTTCTTTAACTATAAGAAAGTTCGAACTGATGTCACATTCTAAACTTCCTGTTCCTCCTATATATCTGAATCTTGATTGGCTAACTTTAAAAAGATATCTTACTTAAGCATGCTACGAAAATGGCTGTGACCTCTCATTCCAAAATTTCATTCGAAGGCAGTGCTTAATTTGAGCCAGTGGTTTCAGGTACTCAGGGCCAGCACTTAATTGTCCGCACCGGCTCTAGTAACAGTTCAACACATGGTGAAGCTATCTGTCCATTTTCGAGGTGAGCACAACAAAAGTGTTTAATAAGTCAATATCCATTAAAAAAAGAATAAAACCTGCTGCTCATGCCATTATTAAAGCTTTGGGTGGCCTAGAATAGTGCGAATTTTCACACTTGTTGGAGTGTGATGGTTAGTACTTGTGTTGGTTCTGTCATTGACAGCGCTGACAGGGGCAGAGGGTAGTGCAGGCTGCAGTGGCCTCCCTAGAAGAGCCCTGGACTTTCCTCTTTTACAAATTAAGCACTGTTCAAAGGGGATATTAAAATAGGTCTCCAATTACTAAAGCCTTACAAAAAGCCATTGGTTTCTTCAGAAGTAGGGCTGATGCGACCCATTTCATAAGTACATTTTTGCTGCAATCATAAAAGAACAAAACTAACAAGCCTCAGTGCCCTTTGAGTGTGCTTATTCGACCCCTTAGCCAATGAGCTGTCATTCCGTCACTTAACGTAAAAAATAAAAAGGCTATTCTGCATTTGACGTTATTTCGGTTTAATTTCAACAGCTATTTGTTCAATTTCATTATTGTGGATGAGAACTCCACAATTACTGCAAGAGAGCATTTCAAATCCTAAAAGTGTAATAGGAATAATGTACAATGCAGGTAGGTCTCCTGTCAAAACATGGTAGCAGAAATTAGTGCTCACTAGCAAAAGACTGCCATATGTTATCCAATGCATTAGAGTGACAGGCAATCTCTCCCAACTGGGATGCGTCTTGATAGCCTTCACAACAGTAATATATATCTATATAGCCATAAGGCAGTGTGTGTATATATATATATATATATATTACCTACTGGCGGTCGCCAGTAGGTAGTTATAGTTAGGACCACGTTTCCATAGGAAAACCTCAACATTCTATTTTGAATAACTTTGGCGCCGGTCGACGAATCCTCGCGAATTTCTCAAAATAGGTGGGGCGCTACGCTCCGCTCCTACCCTGAAAGTCTCGGGGGGATCCGTCAAGCGGGGGCTGAGATAAAAGGGGGGTCCCAAAACGCGTTTTTCCCATGCATTTTTCCATAGGACCTTTAGAACGACCTACAGCCCGAACGGCTGAACAGAATTACTAGAAATTTGGCAGAGAGGTAGTCCCTAGGTCAAGGAAGTGCCTTTTGTAGGTTTGGTGTAAATCTGTTCAGTAGATTCTGAGAAAATAGCCTTTAAATCAATATATATATCTGAGCCAGCTTACGGTACGCTTACCGTACGCTTACGGTAAGCGTACGGTGGCGTGCGCGAGCGCGATTCTGATTGGCTCTTAGATCTTAGTAAACATTCGAATCGGCCGAAACCAGGAAGCGGCGGCCGCCATTTTGTGTATTTCACTCTGAAAAAAAAGAGTGAAAACAAAGAAAGGGGGCAATGAGGAGAGTTACAGACCCCCTAACAATTGTAAGGGGGTCAAAGAAGGACAGAAAAGTACAAAAAAAACATTTATTGATTTTAAAAAAAATCACGGGGTACGCGTACGGTAAGCTCACGGTAAGCGTACGGTAAAAAAAATAAAAATAAATAAATGAAAATCAGATTTAAGAGTTTAGAAATTAGGGAGCTCTAAAAAGAGCTGTTGTGTTTATGGAGTCATTTTTTTAGTGGTACTTACAAGTAAGTACCGATGCAGAGTCTAAGGTTCAAGAGGAAGACTCTGTTCCCTTCATCATTGAAGTGCACACCATCTCCTCTATAAATGTCTTGCATGTCGTAACGCAAGTTGTTGTGGTAAATGGCACCCATACCATAGTCACGGAGGAAAGCAGAAACAGATTTGTTGACGTGCTTTCTTGCTTTGTCAATCTGTGGACAGAAATGATTGGACCAGTTCCATTTTTGCCTTTGGCATATGTTGGAAAACACAAAGGCAGTTTTAGGGAAAAGTGTAAACAGTTGTGCAAAGGTGTCCTTCATAAGCATTTCCAGACCTACCCCAGTCAAAGTGCCTAGGTCATTGCCACCACAGTGCACTATTATGAGGTCAGGGTGTTGGATTTGCATGAAGGATTTCACCAATGGCATCAATTGGTGCCACTTTAACCCTCTCTGACCAATCCATTTAATGTCTACATTTGGCAAAGCAAGGTCTCTCACCATATCTGTTTTCTCTGCAAACTTTTCACTCCAGAAGACATAGCTGTGCCCTACAATCCACACTGTGAACATCTTCAAAGGAGAACTGGATGCACTCAGGAGGTGTCTTTCAGTAGAATGGCAATATGAAAATAAAGACAGTTTGGAAATGGAGGCATACATATTTTTTACAAAACAAAAAGAACTGATTGGCTGTTTCATACCATTCTAGAATAAAAACTAGGCTGTATGTGAAAATTAATAGAAGCATGTTTTGTATTGGTACAAAAAAATGTGTAACCAAAGAACAGTACTATGGATTTGCAGTTAGGATTGAAAAGTCAAGCACTCTTGCTCTGTGGAATTGAAACATTGTGTGTCGAACTTCTGACCTAACTGCACACAGCAGTGTTCCATGAGCTGTTGCTATGGTAGCAGGCAGAAGTCAAGTTGGGGGAAGGGTACTAGGCAGAAGTCAAGTTGGGGGCAGGGTACTTTTGGAAAAGGGTTGGTTTTCAACCAATAGAAATGTGTCATTACATTTGAAAAAAAGGGGGAAGCACTGAGATTTGAAACTTACATGTATATGTGTGGAAAAATAGAGGGAAAGTTTGCCATTATCTGGTTCTGCTGAGAGAAGAGAGGTGTACAGAACAGAGATCCTGGCTCTGATAATCTGCTGTTTGAGTGACACATTTCTTTCACAACTAACTAAATTTAAAGGTGAGTTTACAGTTTGAGAGGGGATGTATGTGGTAACTTAAGAAATGAATAATAGAAATGGGAATTGTTTTTGTTGTAGTTACACATGGTGGATTCATAATGTGTCAGTCTGTAAAAGAGATTTTCACTTGGCCCAAAAAAAAAAGAGCAGTAAGTGTGCTTTCAAATTGGCAAAGAAATTTCGTTTTGGCACTTATGTGAAAACATGACTCTGTGTGCATAGAAGAATTATAGGCAGAAATGTATTGCGTCTTGCTCTGGTGATTTCACAGTTGCAGTAGATGGAAAAGAGGAGCGAATTTTTGGGGGAAGAAGCAGAGGCTTAGCACACACCCATGTGCTTGCCATGTATAGTCATGCACAGTAATTAGAAGCGAGTGGGGTTTTCAGGTTTAAGTCTGTAATGCAAATACATTCAGCATCACTAAGGCTGGTTGCCCCTGCTGGAGTGTAGGCAGTCACAGAGAATACACACGGTGGTGGTCTGAAAAAAAAACAGCTTGGACATGTGCATTTAAATAAATTTAAAAAAAAGGTTTCAGAATGTGTCAGTCTGTAAAAGTGATTTCAAAGTGTAAAAAGAGATTTTCACTTGGCCCAAAAAAAAAAGAGCAGTAAGTGTGCTTTCAAATTGGCAAAGAAATTTCGTTTTGGCACTTATGTGAAAACATGACTCTGTGTGCATAGAAGAATTATAGGCAGAAATGTATTGCGTCTTGCTCTGGTGATTTCACAGTTGCAGTAGATGGAAAAGAGGAGCGAATTTTTGGGGGAAGAAGCAGAGGCTTAGCACACACCCATGTGCTTGCCATGTATAGTCATGCACAGTAATAAGAAGCGAGTGGGGTTTTCAGGTTTAAGTCTGTAATGCAAATACATTCAGCATCACTAAGGCTGGTTGCCCCTGCTGGAGTGTAGGCAGTCACAGAGAATACACACGGTGGTGGTCTGAAAAAAAAACAGCTTGGACATGTGCATTTAAATAAATTTAAAAAAAAGGTTTCAGAATGTGTCAGTCTGTAAAAGTGATTTCAAAGTGTAAAAAGAGATTTTCACTTGGCCCGAAAAAAAAAGAGCAGTAAGTGTGCTTTCAAATTGGCAAAGAAATTTCGTTTTGGCACTTATGTGAAAACATGACTCTGTGTGCATAGAAGAATTATAGGCAGAAATGTACTGCGTCTTGCTCTGGTGATTTCACAGTTGCAGTAGATGGAAAAGAGGAGCGAATTTTTGGGGGAAGAAGCAGAGGCTTAGCACACACCCATGTGCTTGCCATGTATAGTCATGCACAGTAATTAGAAGCGAGTGGGGTTTTCAGGTTTAAGTCTGTAATGCAAATACATTCAGCATCACTAAGGCTGGTTGCCCCTGCTGGAGTGTAGGCAGTCACAGAGAATACACACGGTGGTGGTCTGAAAAAAAAAACAGCTTGGACATGTGCATTTAAATAAATTTAAAAAAAGGTTTCAGAATGTGTCAGTCTGTAAAAGTGATTTCAAAGTGTAAAAAGAGATTTTCACTTGGCCCGAAAAAAAAAGAGCAGTAAGTGTGCTTTCAAATTGGCAAAGAAATTTCGTTTTGGCACTAATGTGAAAACATGACTCTGTGTGCATAGAAGAATTATAGGCAGAAATTTATTGCGTCTTGCTCTGGTGATTTCACAGTTGCAGTAGAAGGAAAAGAGGAGCGAATTTTTGGGGGAAGAAGCAGAGGCTTAGCACACACCCATGTGCTTGCCATGTATAGTCATGCACAGTAATTAGAAGCGAGTGGGGTTTTCAGGTTTAAGTCTGTAATGCAAATACATTCAGCATCACTAAGGCTGGTTGCTCCTGCTGGAGTGTAGGCAGTCACAGAGAATACACACGGTGGTGGTCTGAAAAAAAAACAGCTTGGACATGTGCATTTAAATAAATTTAAAAAAAAGGTTTCAGAATGTGTCAGTCTGTAAAAGTGATTTCAAAGTGTAAAAAGAGATTTTCACTTGGCCCAAAAAAAAAAGAGCAGTAAGTGTGCTTTCAAATTGGCAAAGAAATTTCGTTTTGGCACTTATGTGAAAACATGACTCTGTGTGCATAGAAGAATTATAGGCAGAAATGTATTGCGTCTTGCTCTGGTGATTTCACAGTTGCAGTAGATGGAAAAGAGGAGCGAATTTTTGGGGGAAGAAGCAGAGGCTTAGCACACACCCATGTGCTTGCCATGTATAGTCATGCACAGTAATTAGAAGCGAGTGGGGTTTTCAGGTTTAAGTCTGTAATGCAAATACATTCAGCATCACTAAGGCTGGTTGCCCCTGCTGGAGTGTAGGCAGTCACAGAGAATACACACGGTGGTGGTCTGAAAAAAAAACAGCTTGGACATGTGCATTTAAATAAATTTAAAAAAAAGGTTTCAGAATGTGTCAGTCTGTAAAAGTGATTTCAAAGTGTAAAAAGAGATTTTCACTTGGCCCGAAAAAAAAAGAGCAGTAAGTGTGCTTTCAAATTGGCAAAGAAATTTCGTTTTGGCACTTATGTGAAAACATGACTCTGTGTGCATAGAAGAATTATAGGCAGAAATGTATTGCGTCTTGCTCTGGTGATTTCACAGTTGCAGTAGATGGAAAAGAGGAGCGAATTTTTGGGGGAAGAAGCAGAGGCTTAGCACACACCCATGTGCTTGCCATGTATAGTCATGCACAGTAATTAGAAGCGAGTGGGGTTTTCAGGTTTAAGTCTGTAATGCAAATACATTCAGCATCACTAAGGCTGGTTGCCCCTGCTGGAGTGTAGGCAGTCACAGAGAATACACACGGTGGTGGTCTGAAAAAAAAACAGCTTGGACATGTGCATTTAAATAAATTTAAAAAAAAGGTTTCAGAATGTGTCAGTCTGTAAAAGTGATTTCAAAGTGTAAAAAGAGATTTTCACTTGGCCCGAAAAAAAAAGAGCAGTAAGTGTGCTTTCAAATTGGCAAAGAAATTTCGTTTTGGCACTTATGTGAAAACATGACTCTGTGTGCATAGAAGAATTATAGGCAGAAATGTATTGCGTCTTGCTCTGGTGATTTCACAGTTGCAGTAGATGGAAAAGAGGAGCGAATTTTTGGGGGAAGAAGCAGAGGCTTAGCACACACCCATGTGCTTGCCATGTATAGTCATGCACAGTAATTAGAAGCGAGTGGGGTTTTCAGGTTTAAGTCTGTAATGCAAATACATTCAGCATCACTAAGGCTGGTTGCCCCTGCTGGAGTGTAGGCAGTCACAGAGAATACACACGGTGGTGGTCTGAAAAAAAAAACAGCTTGGACATGTGCATTTAAATAAATTTAAAAAAAAGGTTTCAGAATGTGTCAGTCTGTAAAAGTGATTTCAAAGTGTAAAAAGAGATTTTCACTTGGCCCGAAAAAAAAAGAGCAGTAAGTGTGCTTTCAAATTGGCAAAGAAATTTCGTTTTGGCACTAATGTGAAAACATGACTCTGTGTGCATAGAAGAATTATAGGCAGAAATTTATTGCGTCTTGCTCTGGTGATTTCACAGTTGCAGTAGATGGAAAAGAGGAGCGAATTTTTGGGGGAAGAAGCAGAGGCTTAGCACACACCCATGTGCTTGCCATGTATAGTCATGCACAGTAATTAGAAGCGAGTGGGGTTTTCAGGTTTAAGTCTGTAATGCAAATACATTCAGCATCACTAAGGCTGGTTGCCCCTGCTGGAGTGTAGGCAGTCACAGAGAATACACACGGTGGTGGTCTGAAAAAAAAAACAGCTTGGACATGTGCATTTAAATAAATTTAAAAAAAAGGTTTCAGAATGTGTCAGTCTGTAAAAGTGATTTCAAAGTGTAAAAAGAGATTTTCACTTGGCCCAAAAAAAAAAGAGCAGTAAGTGTGCTTTCAAATTGGCAAAGAAATTTCGTTTTGGCACTTATGTGAAAACATGACTCTGTGTGCATAGAAGAATTATAGGCAGAAATGTATTGCGTCTTGCTCTGGTGATTTCACAGTTGCAGTAGATGGAAAAGAGGAGCGAATTTTTGGGGGAAGAAGCAGAGGCTTAGCACACACCCATGTGCTTGCCATGTATAGTCATGCACAGTAATTAGAAGCGAGTGGGGTTTTCAGGTTTAAGTCTGTAATGCAAATACATTCAGCATCACTAAGGCTGGTTGCCCCTGCTGGAGTGTAGGCAGTCACAGAGAATACACACGGTGGTGGTCTGAAAAAAAAAAAAAGCTTGGACATGTGCATTTAAATACATTTTAAAAAAAGAGCAGTTTGTGTGCATTGAAAATGGCAAAGAAATTTCGTTTTGTGACTATTGTGAAAAGAAATGTAGTAATATATTTAAATACAATAAAGGATTTTTTTTTTAGTTTTTTTCAGGTATTGCTGAAGAACAGTGAACAAAATTTAAGATGCCTACAAAATCTCGAGTTCAAAAAACGGTAAAAAAAAACTATATTTGAGGACAACTGGAGGACCAAAGTTAGTAGAAGATGCTGATGTTGGGAAAAAGAAAAAATCTTCTGGTAAGCAAAAAAGACAATTCCTAAACAAAATATTGAAAACAAACAAAAATGTACAAAATGTCTGTTCTCGGAAAAATGTAACAAAACCTACAGAACAGCAAAAAATTGAGGATTTAGTTAATGCAAATATACCTTCTGCAATTGAAAAGTTTAACATAAACAGAAAAACAGCATTTAAAGAGATACGTAGAAAAATGTTTCAGAGAAGAGTTATGTCCAATTTGATAAAGGATATAAAGAAATATAAGCAAAAGGCTAAATATTATAAGAGAAAAAAAGAAATTGAAGCCATTGCAGCAAAAGCATTAGAATTAAAAAGGAAACTATTCATATTAATTTTGAATAGGATGCGTACATTAGATAAAATGGTTAATGTACTGAAATCACAAAGCAAAAGCAAAAGAGTAGTGAACAGAACAAACTTTTGTAAAGTGTTTTTAGGAAAGTGGATGCATAGTTCAAGTAGTGAACCTTTTTTTAATGAAGAAAGCTATTTTCAAAGTAATAGTTTGCTGCATGCAGTTGACACCAGAGGTCGTTCATACGAAGTAAAAAATGGTTGCATAATGGAGAAGGAGATAATGGTTCCAAGAGATGAGGTACAAGTGATGGCAGATGAGGCAATGGGGAGACGTCCTAAAGCCCCAGTGTACACTTGGAATTGTAGTAGTATTTGCACTGTGCGTCAGGAATCTATTGACAGATTTCGAGAGTTTCTAAGAGAATATAGTAAAAAAAGTGTAAAACAAAAGATTAAGGTGCTTCAAAGTCTGGATCCATGCAGAGTGAGAGAGAATACTGGTTTGCAGGGTCATTCTCTTGCTTGTCTATCTAGAAAAGTGTGCAATAGTGTTTTCCATCATTTTAGGATGCTGGCTGTTCATCATACTGAAATGAGAAAGTTTGTGAGACGGTTGTATTTTGCCAAAAGTCCAGCAATAAAGTTAAATGAATTGAATAGGGCTCTGTTCCGAGGAACGGTATCAGATGTAGAGAAGGTTGTTGATGAAATTCAGTTTTGTTACTTTGGTCCTGAACAAAACAGTGCAGAGAAGGACACAATAAATGAGGCAGAAGTGGAAGAGAATGTAGAACCCTCTGTAAGTAACACATTTAATGATCACATAACAAAATTTGCAATAGTCTCTAATGAAAGACCAAATGTTACTTGTATTTGTTGCCGCAGAACTCATTATAGAAAACAAACTAGGAATGTTGATCTCTACAGAAAGAGTGAAAATGAAGATAATTATAAGTGGATGGATTTTGCCACATATATATTTCTTGAAAATTGTTTTGAATTGGGTGAAGATCAGCGTATTTGCAAATACTGCTACAACAAGTTAGAGGAAAATAGAATGCCGACCAGAGCTGTACATAATAATTTAGAATTGGATGCTATTCCTGCTGAACTTTCTGAATTAAATACATATGAGTCTATACTCATTCAATGTGTTCATCCGTTCCAGACCATAGTACGTATGGAGCCCAAAACTGGTAAATTACCTCCTTCAGATTTACTGAGAGGTTTAAAAGGTAGAGTGGTGTATTTGCCCTTGGATTTGAAAAAAAATATGGAAACTATTGATGCAGATACTTTGGAAACTGAACCATTAATTATTCTGGTTAATGGTGTCCCTACAAAGAATAAGAAGATTTGGCAGGAGCTGGTAGATGTGCGGAAAGTACAAAGAGCAAATTTGTATTTGAAAAAAAATAACAAATGGTATGAATCAATTTATATAGAAGAAGAAGAAGAAGAAGAAGATTTACAAGGAGACACAGAAACACCAACTGGACAAATTGAAAAAGTGGACAAGTCAAAGGAAGAAGAAATTTATGAACATTTTAGCATACATCCTCTCCATTCGAAAGAAGTTATGGGAGACAATATTGATCTCTTTCAGATGAAGAAAGCAAAAGGAAATCCTGTGAGTGTATGGGAGGAGAGCTTGGAAGCTCGATGTTTTCCCCAGCTGTTTCCTAAAGGAAAAGGAGGACGATACGATGAACGTCCGGAACAGATTCCAGCTTCTGAGTATCGGACTACAAGACTATATGCTGAAGATCCCAGATTTCGACAAAGTATCCCTTATTTGTTCCATCTTTTATTTGAAAGCGACTTGTCTGCACTGTCTTATGCAGTAAATCACATTTTAAAAAGTGGAGTACATTTACAAAATGTGTCTGCTAAGGATTTTATGGAGAAAGTGCAGCACCGAGATGATCATTTGAAAACACAACTGATCAATCTGATGGCTTGTCAGCGTGGGACAAATGAATATTGGTACCGACGCCATGGTGAACTAAAATGCATGTTACGCAACTTAGGAACACCAACATGGTTCCTTACCCTAAGCTGCGCCGAGTACGCTTGGGATGATTTACTGGATTTTCTACGAGAGGCCAATTCAAACATTGAAAACATCGAATACAAGTCAGCAGGAGAACTGTGCTCATTGGATCCGGTTAATGTTTGCAGATACTTCAATCATAGATTTGAGGCTATGATGTCCTTCATCTGCAATAAAAAAATCCACCCCTTGGAGAAGTAGTGGATTTCTTTTGGAGAAAAGAGTACCAGGCAAGAGGGGCTCCTCATATTCATATGCTGCTGTGGATCAAGGATGCCCCAAAGTTTGGAACAGATACTGATGAAGCAGTGTTATCTTACATTGAAGAATATGCAACATGTGCTATACCTAAAAACACAGAAGAGAACAAGTTAAAGGAGCAAGTTTTACGTTTCCAAAGTCATCGGTGTGGAAAATACTGTCGACGGAAATACAAGAGCAAAGAAAAATACTACACTAAATGTCGATTTGGATTTCCTAGACCTGTTCTTACAAATGGAAGAGTCAACAGTTTTATGTCAGCTGTGAGACATACTATCACAAGAAAATCACCTAAGAATACCTACAACCTTAAAAGAAAAGAAGAATCAAAAAATATAAATGACTACAACCCAGTCATTTTATCCATGTGGAACGCTAACATGGATATACAGTATGTTGCTGACAATTCCATTGCTGTTGCACGATATGTAACGTCTTACATTACGAAATCAGAAAAAACAGAATTGAAGGAAATGTGGGAAGAGATTTCTCACGAGAAGACTGTCAGTAAGAAGCTGTACAGTTTTAGTTTGAAGATGTTATCGCATCGAGAAATTGGATCCTACGAATGTTCAGATAGGTTATCTTCTGCAAGTCTCTACTCGAAGTCAAGAAGAATAATTTGGGCAAGTTTAGGCCTTGCAGCAATGAGAAATCGGGTACTGAAATCTGTTGGAGAAATTGAATATTTGGCCGAGAATGACCCAGAAAGTACAGACATATTGAAAACAAACATGTTGGACACATATTATCCCAAGAGAAGTCATCATCTGGAGAACATGTGTCTCTATGAAGTGCTGCAGAACTACATTTATTCACGGAAAGCTGCAGAAGACATCAACAGTGGAAAATATAAAGTTGTTGGTGAAGAAGGATGTTTGGTGAAGCAAACCAAAGGAAGTTTGATAAATCACCGGAAGCTGAGTTGCGACACTACCGACAAGAAAGAATTTTACTACTTGGCTCTTTTACAGTTGTTTAAACCATGGCGTACAGAGGATGAACTACTGGGAGAATTCCAGAGCTATGAAGATTCTTTTAATGCTTGCAAAGACAGCATACAATGCAGTACATTCTCAACTTATCTGCAAATGTTAAATGAAGAAATTGAACAGGAAACTACAATTGCAGCAGAAATAGCTAGAGACAGTTCTCAGGACAGCCAAAGTTCAGGAACACACAGTCAAGATCCCCTAGGACAACCAATCGTTGAAAATGAAGCATCAATAGCCATGAATGAAGTGGAAACGGCTATGAATCAAGCTCAAGAAGAATTTATAGACTTAGAAAATTTGGAAAGACAACTGAATCAAGAGCAGCAACAAATTTATGAAGAGATCAAAAACAAAATTGATCACGGATTTCTACATATCAAAAAAGAGTGCTCATGCACATCATTTCATCCAATCAGGATGTATGTAAGCGGACAAGCTGGCACTGGAAAAAGTTTCCTAATTAAAGTCATCAGAAGCTACCTAAAGCAAAAAACGGATTCTACTTTGTCTTGTGTGGTTACTGCTCCAACTGGGTTAGCAGCATATAACATAAAAGGAATCACCTTACATCGTTTGCTAATGTTACCAGTGGAGCATGAGAACAAAATACAATTCAACAAGCTAACTGGAGAAGCATCCTTGGAAGTTTCACGAGTATTGAAGAAGATGCAAGTTCTCATTATTGATGAGGTGAGCATGGTATCAAACTTAATGCTTGCCTTTGTGCATTTAAGAATGCAGCAAATTTTGAAGACAGACTATGACGTGTTATTTGGTGGAAAACACGTCATAGTTTTTGGGGATCTTTTGCAACTTACTCCAGTTAAAGGACAACCAGTGTTTAATACTGTGACACATGAAGACACGAAGAAGTCATTGGGAAGCATTGGAAATACAAATATTTGGTCCTTCTTTGAGTACAAGGAACTTACAACTAATATGAGGCAAGCAAACGATGAAGAATATGGAAGTATTCTGAAAGATATCAGAATTGGACTACTCACAGAAGTTGGCAAAAAAGCATTACAGAGTCGGCTGCTACATAACTTATTTCCAAAGGAAGAAATAGTTGCAGAGAAAATATACAAGAATATTGCAGAAAACAAAAGTGTCATCTGCTTAATGCCAACTCTACGTGAATGCTCAATATTTAATGAGGAGCTTTTGAAATTGGAAAATGAAGACATCATGAAATTGGAAGCAGTGGACAAAATTGAGGATGGAAGAATTACTGTCACAGTAACAGGCAAACTGAAAAATAAATTGGACTCACTAGAGAAGAATATCTCCAAAACAGCAGGATTAGAAAAAAATCTATATGTTTGCATGAACTGTAGAGTGTTTTTAAGGAGAAATTTGGATGTTGAAAAAGGCTTAGTGAATGGAGCGATGGGAAGAGTTGTGGGTTTTATTAATTATCAGAAAAAAGATGGAATTGAATGTTTAAAAATAAAATTTGATCAGATAGAGGAAGTTAAAGACATTTGTCGTTGTTCAGTTCGTTTCATGCTTGTGAAAGACTTATATGTACGTAGGAAGCAGTTTCCGTTTTCACTAGCATATGCTGTAACTATCCACAAGTCTCAAGGATTGACTGTAGATTGTGCATTTGTGAACATTGGTTCAACTGTGTTCAAAGAAGGTATGGCATATGTAGCTTTGTCACGAGTCAAAACATTATCAGGTTTATTCATGATTGACTTTGATGATTCAAAAGTTAGTGCTGATACAAACTGTGTAAAGGAGTATAATAGATTAAGAAGAACCTATGCTCCTCATTTAGGTCAGTATCCTGTGTTGGAGAAACGTGTAGTTTCTCGTAAAAGGAGAAATGAGAATATCTGTAATGAAGATGTAGAGAAGAGGAAAAAAAAGAGGAGTGATGTAATTGCAAGCAAAAAGAATAAGGAAAATGAAGAACAGGTTGTAGGATGTCATTTTGAAAATAGCTCTGGTGTCAACTGCTACGCTAATGTAGTGCTGAATGTTGTATTTTATCTGGAAAGTTTGCAAGAGCAGATAATAGTAAATCAGGGAAAAAGATTCTGTTCAGAGCTCAGTCTCCTTTTTCAAAAGCTGAGTAAAGATAAAACTCAAATAGAAAGTGCTACTGACATTAGAAAACTTTTAGATGTATGTTCAGGACGAACACAGTTTTCTCAAAATGTACAGCAAGACGCACAGGAATTCTTGTTGTTTTTTCTTCAGGTAGTGGAAGAAGAAGGAGTTCCCATTAACATTTTTTTTGGTCTCTCTTATAAATGGGAACATAGTTGTGAAAATTGTTATAATATATGTGGCTCTATTGTTGATAATGAAAGGTTTATTTATTTGACATTGCCAGAGAGTAAAACAGTCACTTTTGCAAAATTAGTTAAAGATGCTAATCATAGCATGAAATGTGGTGAGTGTAATTCTGACATGTTTTCAACATTAATTTTAAGGGAATACGGACAGTATGTAATTTTAATGATGCAACGATGTAGAGCTGATGGTTCAAAATTGGATACTTTAATAAAGAAGTTTACAGGACAGCAATTATCAATTTCAGGAAAAACTTTTGTAACTGTTGCAATAATTTTCCATGATGGACCTACTGTTACTTCTGGACATTACACAGTTTATCTTAAATGTGAAAAAGGCTGGACACTGTGTAATGATTCCCAATTGATTTTCAAACAACGTTTGCCTTTTGATTTAGCAAATTCCTATCTAATCTTTCTGAAACCTAAATTTTAGAGAGACTTGGCAAGATGTGGACAAAATAATTTTACCATTTTACTGGATTACCATTGCAATTTTGTAGAAAAAATATTTTTTAAAATTATCATTTGGCCTAAAGGAAAGATAACCAATTGTAATGTGGACTTTTTAAATTTTTCATGCAATTTTGAAAAACCAATAATTTAGAGATAAACGGTAACTTCTGCACATTTTAAATTTTGGAATGCTATTGGACTGCCATTGGAAATTTTTACAAAAATGATTTAAAAAATTACTATTTGGCCATGTGGAAAAGTAAGCAATTCTATTGTGGACTAAATAAATTATTCAAAAAATTTGTGTGAACCAAAATGTTACAGAGAATCGGTGAGATCTGGACAGATTAAACTTTAGAATTTTAATGGTTTTCCCTTGGAAATTTATTCCAGGGAAAAAAAAAAATACAATTTGGCCTAAAGGAAATAAAATCAGATGTATTTTGGAGTTATTTGAGATATAATATTGTGATTATACTCCTGAAACAAAAATATCAGACGGTATTTTAAAGAAAAAAGTATTGTTTTTAGATGATATTTTTTAAGAATAATATGCATTTCTGTAATGATAAGTTTAAGTGAGAAGAGATTCTGGGCTTTTTTAATACAATCTTTGAGATTGTTATTTTTTTTTGCCCGCTGTAAAATGATGAATGCAATTGCTTTCACAATTTATAGTGAAATGCAATATATTCTGAAAACAGCAAAAATAAGGCAAAAATATTTTTTGGTAAAAAATGTAAATATGTGTACTGTATTATAAAATGGTTTAAAGATATTAATACTTTTTTCTTTTTTTTCAGATCGATATAGAAAATTTTCGTAAACTACAACCATTTTAAAAACTATTTTTTAAAAAAACAAATGAATAAATATTTTTTTCAGTGAGTATGGTAAGTCAATAGTAATAATTGTAGTCTTTCAAGGACCTTGTAATGTGAAAAATGATTTTTAGTGTTTTTTTTAAAAAATAAAAAAAAAGGTACGCTTACCGTACGCGTACGGTAAAAAAAAAAAAAAAAAGTTTTTTAAAAAAAATGTAAAAAAAAGATGAAAGATAAGGTTGGCTCTTAAAAGAACCGTTGTGTTCATGCAGGGACAGAGGAAAGGAACCATGGGAAAATCATTCAAAGCTACAAATGTGCTGATCTATTTTGTTATTCACTAGGGAAACACTGGTCTCCCTATAACAAATTAGAGCTTTACAAAATGTGCAATGAATATCAACCTTCCGAAATCGAGGGTTCATTTCCAGAGGGCCAGCAAAAGGAGATTCTCCCCCCACAGATGAAGGGCTCACCTGAGCTGCAGAAGAAGGAGTAAGCTCTGCAGGTGATGGTCCAGGCTGAGCTGCTGTGGATGTACTGGCTCGTCTTTCTGAAGAGTTACCTCCAAAAAGTTGAGCATGTGTCCTTTTGTGTACATCCTTGAGGTGCCTCATCATGGTGTGATTCCCAAAGGAATACTTCCTGTCAGGATTACCTCTAGAAAGTACACGCTGACACAGCTTGCAAGTAACTAAGGGTGCATTCACCTTTTGCTGGCCTTCTGGAAAAGTAAAATAATCCCAAACATAAGAAGGTTTTACTTTCCTCGCTCTCTGCCTCAAGACAGTGCTGCTGGTGCTAGCCTCACTCTCAGAAGAGCTCTGCTGTTCTGCCATCGTATCCCAAAGACAAACCAGCTCCTTCTCCCAAGGGATCACAAGCAGAAATGAGGGGAATGGGTGTGGTGTAGGAGAGTTCTAGAACTGAAAGTAGTTTCAACCAATCAAAAGTTGTGTTTCAAGATCACATGTACGCTTACGGCAAAAAGTACGCGTGCGCGTAAAAAAGACACGCGCTTGCACGCATGCGCATAACAGTCATTTCCGGCACTTCCGCGTAACGTGCGCGTGTTGCGTAAGCGCGCACGCGTCCCACGCGCAGTACGCGCGCTACGCAAAGTACGTAACTATACGCAAGCAGCGTAGATAGATTACGGACGGTGCGTAAACCGTACGCTTACCGTGAGCTTACGGTACGCGTACTATAAAAAAAAAAAAAATAATCTGGAAATAAATGTCACTTGTTTATTTTAAAAAATTTATATAAAATAAATATTTAATAAATATAAAAAAAAACATAGTCTTTAAAAAAGGTAAAAAATTAAAATAAAAATATGTTTGAAAAAAATGAAGAAAAAAAACAAAAAATAGCATTTAAAAAACCTTGCAAATTCACTGAAAAAAACATGGGTTTCACACACGTTATAGTTAGGAATTAGCATTTAAAAAACCTTAGAAATTCACTGAAAAAACCATAGGTTTCACACACGTTATAGTTAGGAATTAGCATTTAAAAAACCTTAGAAATTCAGTGAAAAAACCATAGGTTTCACACACGTTATAGTTAGGAATTAGCATTTAAAAAACCTTAGAAATTCAGTGAAAAAACCATAGGTTTCACACATGTTATAGTTAGCTGGACATTTTACTCGTAAAAAACCAATGAAATTGCCCCGTTATAGTTAGTTCAGCTAACTATAACTCGCGCGCCCGCAATGCACTGCTGATGACGTCACATATTACATCACTCATGACATGGTCAGTGACATCACTCATGACATCACTGATGACATCTCAAATGACATCACTGATGACATCACTGATGACATCATCCAGTGAATGTGTGTTATTCTGAAAATTACATATGTTTTATATATGTATATCTCAAGGTCGATGGAAGAATAAATGGGTATATAAGTGTCTAAATGGATGATTTGTTTTTGAAAAATTGATTGTGTAACTGACTGATTAAGTGTATCTCTCACTTTGTGTATAAGTGGCTGCATGGGTTGGTGAGTAGCTACATGGGTGTCTATATAGGTTATTAGTTGTTTTTTTGAGTATCAGTCTGAGTGTCTGTATGGTACGGTGGGGGGTATTACGTAGTGCATAGATGCATGAATGAGTGACTCACTGTTTGTATGTGTTGAAGACAGCATGTGTGCAGGACTGTATGGGTGGATGAGTGTGTGTATGGGTGTGTTAGTGAGTGAATGACTGTCTCAATAGTGTCTTCAGGAGTAACTACATATGTTTTAAACTAGTATATGTGAGTATTGGTGTATATATGTAAGTATATATGAGAGGGAGAGATTGAAAGAGTTCCTGTATGAATAAGTATGTGTTTCTATAAGTGATTGTTTAAAAGACTAAGTATGTGTTAGTTTCCGTAGAAGTAAGTATGGTGGTGTGTGTATTACTGTATATGCAAGTAAATGTATGTTTTATTCTTTATTAGCATGAGTGACTATGTGTGTGAGTAACTCTATGGATGAGTGGCATTGTGTAACAGGATGTATAGATGTATGAGTACATATGATGAGTGAGTACATGTATGAGTGACTGTATAGGACTGTTGGTGAATGAGTGGATGAGTATGTGGATCTTAGAATTACTGAAGAGGTTGTTGTAACTGGTATTGGTATGTCCATTGTTTTGAAATTTTTAGTCTCTATTTTTGAATGTGTGTATCAAAGCTTATATTAAGGTGAGAGGAGGTCTGCCACTCTATCACAAGGATGATGTCATCAGTGATGTCATCAGTGATGTCATTTGAGATGTCATCAGTGATGTCATGAGTGATGTCACTGACCATGTCATGAGTGATGTAATATGTGACGTCATCAGCAGTGCATTGCGGGCGCGCGAGTTATAGTTAGCTGAACTAACTATAACGGGGCAATTTCATTGGTTTTTTACGAGTAAAATGTCCAGCTAACTATAACATGTGTGAAACCTATGGTTTTTTCACTGAATTTCTAAGGTTTTTTAAATGCTAATTCCTAACTATAACGTGTGTGAAACCTATGGTTTTTTCACTGAATTTCTAAGGTTTTTTAAATGCTAATTCCTAACTATAACGTGTGTGAAACCTATGGTTTTTTCAGTGAATATATATATATATATATATCATGGGTTGAGGGTGACCTATGACATTAAACTAATGCTGTATCCTGACAGCCTGAAGTCCGTGCCTCTTTTCATGGACGTTTCTGTGGGAGCTGGATGTTGTTCTCATATATATATATATTACCTACTGGCGGTCGTCAGTAGGTAGTTATAGTTAGGACCTATTATCCATAGGAAATTCGTTGCATTCTATTTGGAATAACTTTGGCGCCGGTTGACGAATCTTCACAAATTTTTCAAAACTGGTGGGGCGCTCCTGTCCGTTCCTATCCTGAAAGTCTCGGGGTGATTCGTGAAGCAGGGGTCGAGAAAAAAGGAGGGACCCAAAACGTGTTTTCCACATACAATTTCCATAGGAACCTTTAATTGCAGCTACAGCCCGAACTGCTGAACGGAAATACACCAAATTTGGCAAAAAGGTAGCCCTTGGTTCAGAGTCATGCTTTTTTGTTAAATGGTGTAAATCTGTTCAGTAGTTTTTTAGATATTAAAGGAAAAAAAGATAGATATAACTAAGCAGAGCCTAACCACTCATATCATCGTGAGATCTGATTGGCTGTCAGCACTTCATCCAAGAAGTGTTGGCAGCCATCTTGGGACCAATATGCATGATAGCAGCTCATTAAAAAGCATTGCAGTTCATAGAAGGTTTTAAGACTTTAGTTACATTATAAATCATTTGTTGATGGTACCATACTCATTTTAGGAATTGTGGTGTGTTCTAAGGTAATTTTACCATGAGAAAAAGCCTTCTGCGGGATATCATGAATCATGTTATGAGAGAAACTATTTTCTCATGCTTTTCCCACAGAGGTTTGGAAGGTGATCTATAAGCTAAACTAAGAATATATTTTCTGTAAATTTGCATTATCTTTCTCAGTCATGTGAGATTGAAGTCTGACACTCTCACTAAAACATGAACATCCAACAAGTGCAGAGACTGTCAGTTGATTCCTTTGTGTTCTACTGCAGCTTCCCAGAGTGTTCTATAGAACAACTAGAGCGCTAACAGTCCTACTTATGACAAACGTATGGCACACCTGAAGCCATCTTGATTGGAATAAAGTGGTAACTCTTAAAACATTTAATTTAAAAAGGAGCAAAATGAGGGGGTTCATTTTGCCATAGAAATAATGATTAGTGCTGCAGAAAGAAAAATTAGGGCACATTTTGACTTCTCAAATCCTCTTCTATTTCATGAAAAAAATCCTGACATGCAGACTGAAACATGCACTTTGAATACCAGCAGCAGACTTTCCTGGTGAGCAGTAGCTGTACTACAGTGATCTAATGAGCAACTAGATTGCTAACATTCAGAATTCATGGCAAATGTGTGACACATCTGAATGTCTTCTTGATGGAACCAAAGTAAACAAGTATTGAAAATGCAATAGGTCTCGCCCTTGTTTAAGTTAAAGCAATTCTGTTTGTAATTAGGTGGCTTTTTAGCTTTGCTTGTATTAGTGTTTTTCAAACTTTCATGTACATAACATGCATATGTATGTATATATGTATATGTATGCAAGCATTTATATTTGTATTTATATAGATATGCAGATTATAGATATGTTTATATATGTATGAATATATATATTTATACATACATATATAAATGCATATGCATATATATGTATATATATGTGCATATGTGTGCGTGTAGAGAGAGGTAGAGAGGTAGAGGTGTAGAGGTAGAGGGGTAGAGGTAGAGAAGTAGTGGTAGAGAGGTAGTGGTAGAGAGGTGGAGAGGTAGAGAGTAGATTTAACAAGCGCAGGCAGATATCTGTAAGAAGAACTTTATTGCAAGTTCATATGTACAACCCCTAGACAGACAGGTCCTCTCTCTGCAACTGCCAGCTCTCCTCTCCCTGACAACTCAGAACAAAGCATCCTGGTTGCTATCGAAGGAATGTTGACATGTTGCCTGGCTACATACTGAGACACAACAGGTAGTAGAGAGAGAGGTAGAGACAGGTAGAGAGGTAGAGAGTAGAGAGTGAGTAATAGAGAGTGGAGAGTGAGTAGCAGAGAGTAGTAGAGAGTGAGTCGTAGAGATTGAGTAGTAGAGAGTAGTAGAGAGTAGTTGAGAGTGAGTAGCAGAGAGAGAGTATTAGAGAGTAGTAGACAGTGATTAGTAGAGTGAGTAGTAGAGAATAGTAGAGAGTGAGTAATAGAGAGTGAGTAGTAGAGCGTAGTAGAGAGTGAGTAGTAGAGAGCAGTAGAGAGTAGTACAGAGTGAGTAGTAGAGTGAGTAATAGAGAGTAGTAGAGATTGAGGAATAGAGAGTAGTAGAGAGTGAGTAGTAGAGAGTGAGTAGTAGAGAGTAGTAGAGAGTGAGTAGTAGAGAGTGAGTAGCAGAGAGAGAGTAGTAGAGAGTAGGAGAGAGTGATTAGTAGAGTGAGCAGTAGAGAGCAGTAGAGAGAGAGTAGTAGAGAGAGTAGAGAGTAAATAGTAGAGAGTGAGTAGTAGAGTAAGGTGAGCAGTCTATATATCGACTTTTTAATATCGAGGGACAGAAATATCAAGTCAAAAATATCGAATGTACAAAATATCGAAATAGATAATATCGATGTGAAAAATATCGTTTGTTTTTTTTTACTTGTATGTCGATGTAAGTAATATCGTTAGTAATAATATCTACATGTGAAAATATTGTCATTGTATGTTTAGTAAATATTTTGAAGTTGTTTGTATAAATAGTTAAAATGTATATAATATGAGAAATATTTATATTGTTTTAGGGGCGGGATGTTGGGTTATAGGGGATAAGGGTGGGGAGTGTTTTAAAAAAGTTAATTAATTTTTTTAATAGATTGTAAAATTTAATTAGAAAATTTTATTTAAAATGTGAAATGTATATTTAATTTTAGGAGCGGGATGTTGGTTTATAGGGGATAAGGGTGGGAAGTGTTTTAAAAATGTTTATATATTGTTTAATTAAAAAAAAAAAACATTTAGAAATTGTAAATTAAATTTAGAATTTTAAAAATAATTTTAGGAGCGGGATGTTGGTTTATAGGGGATAAGGGTGGGAAGTGTTTTAAAAATGTTTATATATTTGTTAATTTAAAAAAAAAAAATTTAGAAATTGTAAATTAAATTTAGAATTGTAAAAAAATGTTTAGGAGCGGGATGTTGGTTCATAGGGGATAAGGGTGGGAAGTGTTTTAAAAATGTTTATATATTTTTAAAAATTTGTAAAAAATTTTTTAGAAATTGTAAATGAAATTTAGAATTTTACAAATAATTTTAGGAGCGGGATGTTGGTTTATAGGGGATAAGGGTGGGAAGTGTTTAAAAAATGTTTATATATTTGTTAATTTTGTATTAAAATTATTTAGAAATTGTAAATTAAATTTCGAATTTTACAAATATTTTTAGGAGCGGGATGTTGGTTTATAGGGGATAAGGGTGGGAAGTGTTTTAAAAATGTTTATATATTGTTTAATTTTTTTTTTAATTTATTTAGAAATTGTAAATTAAATTTCGAATTTTACAAATAATTTTAGGAGTGGGATATTGGTTTAGAGGGGATAAGGGTGGGAAGTGTTTTAAAAATGTTTATATATTTGTTAATTTTGTATTAAAATTATTTAGAAATTGAAAATTAAATTTCGAATTTTACAAATAATTTTAGGAGCGGGATGTTGGTTTATAGGGGATAAGGGTGGGAAGTGTTTTAAAAATGTTTATATATTGTTTAATTTAAAAACAAATTTATTTAGAAATTGTAAATTTACTTTCGAATTTTACAAATATTATTAGGAGCGGGATGTTGGTTTATAGGGGATAAGGGTGGGAAGTGTTTTAAAAATTTTTATATAATGTTTAATTTGTTTAAAAAATTATTTAGAAATTGTAAATTAAATTTCACAATTTACAAATAATTTTAGGAGCGGGATGTTGGTTGATAGGGGATAAGGGTGGGAAGTGTTTTAAAAATGTTTATATATTTGTTAATTTTTAATAAAAATTATTTTGAAATTGTAAATTAGATTTAGAATTTTACAAATAATTTTAGGAGCGGAATGTTGGGTTATAGGGGATAAGGTTGGGAAGTTAATTTAAAATGTTTATATATTTTTAAATTTTAAAAAATAATTATTTAGAAAATTTAAATATAAGTTAGAATTTTACTAATCCCATAATTAAATATAGATTTCTGTCAGAATAGTAAATTAATTAAGTTCAGTGTCCAGCACTTATCTTAATTAAATATAGAGTGGAGTGGGAATAGTAAATTAATTAAGTTCAGTGTCCAGCACCTACTCTAATTTAATATAGGTTGGAGTGAGAATAGTAAATTAATTATGTTCAGTGTCCAGCACTTATCTTAATTAAATATAGACTAGAGTGGGAATAGTTAATTAATTAAGTTCAGTGTCCAGCATCTACCCTAATTAAATATAGATTGGAGTGAGAATAGTAAATTAATTAAGTTCAGTGTCCAGCACTTATCTTAATTAAATATAGACTGGAGTGGGAATAGTAAATTAATTAAGTTCAGTGTCCAGCACCTACTCTAATTTAATATAGGTTGGAGTGAGAATAGTAAATTAATTAAGTTCAGTGTCCAGCACTTATCTTAATTAAATATAGACTGGAGTGGGAATAGTAAATTAATTCATTTCAGTGTCCAGCACATACTGTAATTAAATATAGGTTGGAGTGAGAATAGTAAATTTATTAAGTTCAGTGTCCAGCACGTATCTTCATTTAGGTGCCAATTCCGATCCTGGTAAAAAATTCCCCGTCCGACTCGTATCCGTTTTTTTTTCTGTCCGAATCGTCAAAGTAGCGTACAAACTGCCAAGTACGATTCGAACGGAAAAAAGTCCATACGAATCGCATTGGGAAGATTTCCCCACACGTCCTCGGGTTGGGAAAAGTCACCGACACGTCTCCGGTCGAAAAACCCACCGTGCGGAAAAATAAAGTCCGACTGCGCAAGTACGATCCCTCCCGTCCTCCCCATTTCACAACTGTACGCAAAAAACACCGTCCGAACCGAACTCCCATAGCAACCATGGAGACATGTGCCCGCATACGCGCCGAACACCCCACCACCCCCCCGCCTGCGTATGTACGCACCGAACCCCCACCCGAGCAGTGCATGTACGCCCCGAACCCCCACCCGTGTATGTACGCACCGAACCACCACCCGTGTATGTATGGACCGTACCCACACCCGTGGAAGTACGGCCCGTACCCCTACCCCAGCATTGTATGTACGCCCCGAACCCCTACCCGTGTATGTATGCCCCGAACCCCCACCCGTGTATGTACGCACCCAACCCCCACCCCAGCAGTGTATGTACGCCCCGAACCCCCACCCATGTATGTACGCCCCGAACACCCACCCGTTTATGTACGCACCGAACCACCACCCGTGTATGTACGGACCGTACCCACACCCGTGGAAGTACGGCCCGTACCCCCACCCCAGCAGTGTAGGTACGCCCCGAACCCCCACCCGTGTATGTACGCCCCGAACCCCCACCCGTGTATGTACGCACCGAACCCCCACCCGTGTATGTATGCACCCAACCCCCACCCCAGCAGTGTATGTATGCCCCGAACCCCCACCCGTGTATGTACGCCCCGAACCCCCACCCGTGTATGTATGCACCGAACCACCACCCGTGTATGTACGGACCGTACCCACACCCGTGGAAGTACTGCCCGTACCCCCACCCCAGCAGTGTAGGTACGCCCCGAACCCCCACCCGTGTATGTACGCACCGAACCACCACCCGTGTATGTACGGACCGTACCCACACCCGTGTATGTACGCACCGAACCCCCACCCGTGTATGTACGGACCGAACCCCCACCCGTGTATGTACGCACCGAACCCCCACCCGTGTATGTACGCACCGAACCACCACCCGTGTATGTACGGACCGTACCCACACCCGTGTATGTACGCACCGAACCCCCACCTGTGTATGTACGGACTGAACCCCCACCTGTGTATGTACGCACCAAACCCCCACCCGTGTATGTACGCACCCAACCCCCACCCCAGCATTGTATGTACGCCCCGAACCCCCACCCGTGTATGTACGCCTGAACCCCCACCCGTATATGTACGCACCGAACCACCACCCGTGTATGTACGGACCGTACCCACACCCGTGGAAGTACGGCCCGTACCCCCACCCCAGCAGTGTAGGTACGCCCCGAACCCCCACCCGTGTATGTACGCACCGAACCACCACCCGTGTATGTACGGACCGTACCCACACCCGTGGAAGTACGGCCCATACCCCCACCCCAGCAGTGTATGTACGCCCTGAACACCGACCCGTGTATGTACACACCGAACCACCACCCATGTATGTACGGACCGTACCCACACCCGTGGAAGTACGGCCCGTACCCCCACCCCAGCAGTGTATGTACGCCCTGAACCCCCACCCGTGTATGTACGCACCGAACCCCCACCCCAGCATTGTATGTACGCCCCGAACCCCCACCCGTGTATGTACGCACCCAACCACCACCCCAGCATTGTACGTACGCCCCGAACCCCCACCCGTGTATGTACGCACCCAACCACCACCCGTGTATGTACGCCCGAACCCCCACCCGTGTATGTGCGCACCCAACCCCCACCCCAGCAGTGTATGTACGCCCCGAACCCCCACCCATGTATGTACGCCCCGAACCCCCACCTGTGTATGTACGCACCGAACCACCACCCGTGTATGTATGGACCGTACCCACACCCGTGGAAGTACGGCCCGTACCCACACCCCACCAGGGAATGTACGGACCGTACCACCACCAGTGCATGTACGGACCGTACTGACGCCAAAAACACACGTACTGAACACAGACAAACCACATTTACACAAGGAGAGTCAATTAGAGTTTCCCCACACCACCAAACATGCCCAACAACCCCACAAACATCACCTACACTGACCTGCAACTGCCAAACTGCCAAACAGAGGCCCAAAACACGACCACTCCTCATAACACACCCACACAAAATTCAAACACAGCCACACCCACAAATGGACCAATAAAAATGGACCACACACACAAACCATGAGCCTTTGCAACAGACCCATTGCTGCCAGAGCCCACAGACGACCCACACCACCATACTTGAACCTCACACTTGCATACCTTCACACAACCACCTACACAAACACCCCCTCATCACATTCACACACACACCTCCACTACCACACTCACACACCCACAACCATCCACACCCACACCCCCACAACCATCCACACCCACACCCCACGCCATGTCCACAATCAAGAATCCAAAGTTCACAAAGGAGGAGCTGGAGATCCTTGTCGACGAAATCCTCAGAGTCGAGCCACAGCTCTTTGGAACATTGGTCAGACAGACCAGCATATCTGAAAAATCGGCCATGTGGCAGAGGATTGTCGATTCTGTGAATGCTGTTGGGTCCACCAGCAGGACCAGGCACGAGTGCCAATCCAGGTGGTACGATCTGCGGAGGACGGTCAAGAGGAAGATGACTGACAATCACAACCAGGGGAACATCACTGGAGGAGGGCCGCCCCCCAGACTGGTACAATACCATCCCTGGGAGGAGAAGGTGATGTCCACGCTGGCGGTGGAGGGACTACACGGACTACCAGGACTCCCAGACCCTGGTGAGTACACAAACAACTCACCTCACATGGGGGGGATGCCATACACAATCAATCATGCACGCCACCCCCCCAAGCCACCACCGGACACAACCACACTCCACAAACGCACACATGCCACTAGCGCCTCCATGACCCATGCACCAATCAGGGCCATGCCAAGTCACAGGCCACACAAAACACCAACACAACACAGGATGTGGCCGATGCTGGGAGTGTGGGCATCAAAACTAACATTGAGCAACTCACAAGCACACAACAATGCCCTCAGCCCATATGGCCCAGGGCACAGCCATACAAACTGTGTGTACCCACACAGTACTGTCTTGCCTGCAAATGGTGGCCGCCTTGCAGGATGACATGGGTCTGAAGGCACAATTTGCACATAACAGCAGACAATGAAGATGCATCGCTCTGATAGAGTCTCAGCACACACCGCCACAGCAGCAACCTACACTCAGACACAAAGCCCAATGGGTGCCCGGAGAACAGGAACTAACTCACATGAACAAGCCAATGGCCATTCAAAGACCGGCTAACTGTGTGTGCCCAGGAAGCTGGCCTGAGGTGACAGAGGGTGACAAATAGAGGGAGGGAGAGGGGGAATGAGAGGGAAGGAGACAGAGGGGGACACAGGGAGACAGACAGACAGAGGGAGGGAGTAGGGTGACAGAGGGAGACCGACAGAGGGAGGAGGGTGACAGAGGGAGGGAGGAAGGGAGACACAGGGAGACTAAATCACCCTTGGGTGGTGTGGCCATGTCCACTCGTCAGCCGGTGGACTGTGTGCATGCAGACAAGGTCTGGCAGTGCCTCAACCCCCCCTACCGTAGATGAAGACCGGTCCATGTGTCAATCTGTGCACGAGTCCATCCGTGCTGCAGGCACAGACCTAACCACACACCCAGTATACCCACCCACTGTGTCGGTAAGAACCCTGTCACAAATGCTTCAGTCCCCTACCTGCATCATCAAATTGTCTTGGCAAAACACCATTTGGCCACGTACAGTGCAACACGTAAGGCGCATCTGCATGGCTCGCTACGCCCGCACACCACACTGCTGACTGTGTACCCAAATAGATGCATCAACTAAGATTGTGTCACACATGCGTAAAGCCCTGACAGCTGTGGCCAAGGGACATACCCATGCACAAGTGCACTGTGAGAGGAATGCAAGACACATCCAACTACCCAGAGGAAGAGTGCCAAATCAGAAATGCATGAAACATGGATGCCACATGTAACACTGTTAACATTGTCTCTCTCACACACAGGTCAATGTCGTCGATCACCCCCCAACACTGGGGGGGAAGTCTCACAGGACCAGGCTCTGCGGGATGAGGACCCCACCGCCAGCGACGACTCTCACCACTCCGTGGATGACCCAGACCAACCTGGCCCCTCTGGTGTCCAACCACCTGCAGCACCTGCGTCAGGTACAACTGTGCCAACCACCACCCCCATTCCTGCCACATCCCAGGAGACGTCCAGGAGCCCTGCCCACACACGACCACCCAGCCAGTCTTCCCAGGAGGGACACGGTCCTCCGGGCACCCAGGAGGAGGCAGGCTGCAACGCAGATGCCATCCCTCAGGGGTCCCGGAGACCCGATGCGCCCACAACGGCAGGCCAGGTGCACGTGGGCAGGGGTGGCGGGAGTGGAGGACGGCAGAGGCGCGAACCTGACCAGGGAGCTCAGGACCCGGTAGTGTCCCAGGTCAGCAACATCCTGGATACATACCGGCGTGACACCAGGGGCATGGACCAGATTGCGTCCACCCTCAATGACATCAAGGGGACCAACGAGGAGATGAAGACCCTGCAGGCCCAGCAACATGCCTGTCAACTGCAACACCAAGGAAGGATGGAGGATAGACAGGCTGAGCTCGTGGCGGTGCAAACCCAAATGACCGGTGTACTCCGTCGGATTGCCGACAACATGGGCAACCCTCCCTGTGGCACCAGGCGAAGGCCATTACCAGACACAGGGAGGGATCAGGAGGAGGAGGATTCATCCGACGGAGCGTCACAGACATCTTCACGGCCTGCTTCCGAGGGTCCCCGCAGGAAGGTGGGTCGTCCACGAAAAAGACTGTGAGAGTCAGCAGAACATCACCATCTCCCAGGTCACCTGGCCTGGCACCTGGCCCTCTGGCCCAATAGCAGCACATGATATTCTCTGCCACATGGACTTGCTGGTCACTGTCTGACCTATGTTGACGAAGACTGTGGCATGGACTCTGATAATTTGCTACGGCAAGGATACCAACTCCCCCAGTGAACTTTGGATTCTACACTCCCGCAGTGCACCTCTTGTCATCCCCACAAACCCGTACCCCACCACAAATAAATTAATCACAATTACAAGATGATGCCGTGATTCTGCATTATTACAATACATGTGTGTGTCGTAAAGTCAAAGCATGCCTGATCTCAGAATTAACTCCAACCATCCAAACCGTGGGGTCTCAGTCTTGCCCAGGACACACATGGGTCCCAATGTATCATCTGATACAGACATGGAGTACCATACTCACCTCTGCTGGGCCCAACCAGCTGAGTGGTTCCCGCACAACTGTGGCTACAGACACATTTAGGGGAGCAACAGTCATGCGCAGAGGTCAGGGATCATGTGGAGTGACCTGGCTTGCCGCTCCCAGGTATGTCTAGACATGTGTCCCTACCATGTCCTGCATGCTTGCGTCAGGCGGATGTTGAGAATGGTGGCTAGGCCAAGGTTGGATGCATGGAGATGCCAGAATGCAGTTTTGGATCACAGTGCCACATGGTTGTGTTGGGGTTGTGGGCTGCATCATGAGTGTGGGCGTGGATCGCGAAGGTCATCCTGCAGCTGGCTGTGAATCATTCCCCTTATCCCGTTTGGACGTTGATGTGGCCTGGTTGCCCGATGCAGTAGCAGAGCTGTGCAGATGCACTCCGGATATGGACAAGTATCATGGGAGTTGTAAGGCACATGTCCGTAGACTGCAGGGTAGGATTAGACACGGATGTTGTAGTTGCCCTGGGGGATGGTCTCTCTTGCCTTGAGGTGGATGGAACTGTGCATCTTGTGCATAATACAGATTCCAATCCCTGACAAACCGCTAGCATCTTGCTACTCTACACATAGACACATATGCACCACCTCTGAAAACTATGCCAGACATGCCGCATGCACAGTGGCAACAGGCCACCATTGACAGAGAAGAGGCACCTTGGAGACAGAGGGACAAATTTATTAGTCATGTGTGTTGGAATGACAATGATACTCTGTCAACACATACACAGGTCATGTGGATGGACATGTGGGAGCAACACTGGCACCCCCCATTGCAACACAGATGCTGGTATTCCATTGAACTGGCACACAAGTAACGGATAACAGCTAAACACCCCCTGCTGCCACGGAGAGGCTGCTATACACCATTGAGGCCCTGATGGGGCAATCACACACCATGTCAACCCGGTGCAACCTGTATGTTTCCGAGGCCAGTGTTACACACATTGATGGCCTCATCACAATCCCCAATCCCCTGACACATGACAGTCACCAAGTCTGACCATGGCTCCAGGTGAGGCCTGCCCCATGTCATGTTCCCCATGTAGGATCCACATGTATGCAAATTGACCACACATGAACTGGAGAAGTGCACACAGACTACAAACAATTTACACACCCAAAACGCCGTGAGGCATCCCTTACCCTAAGGAGATTGCAAAACTTGCCCGTGCATGTGACGCAGAATCAGCACATGTTGCTGTGTTCATGAGGAGTAGCAGGAGCACAACAATGCCACCAGCAGACAGCATGCCCATGGACCTGTGGAAGAGAGACACACAAGGAGTCAGCCCAAAGGAGCACATCCGCAAGCATGTACTCAACACGTATCATCTTGTCAACATGACAGGTGACAATGATGACTCTCGGACAACATCCTTCCATTGCGCCATCACTCGAGTGACACTTCAATACACACCACTGACTCACTTGGCAGACATGCAGATGGACACACACATTGCAACACATGCCACACACGGCCCAATGCGTGCACACTCAGACACTGGAACTCACCACTAAGCAAAGAAGTCGCGTATGAGCCGACTCCGCATGTCCTCCACAGCCTCCTTCTCCTCCACATCACTTGCCCCGTCACCAAGCCCTTCATCCTCCACGGGTGGATGGTCCTGGTCATCTTGATCCAGTATGAGTGGAACAGCTTCCTCCACTGCCATGTTGTGCAGCATGCAGCAGACGAAGATGATCTTGCACACCTTCACCGGGGCATATGGGAGTGCTCCGCCGGTCTTGTGGAGGCACCGGAATCGGCTCTTCAGAAGTCCAAACGTCCTCTCAATGACTCTCCTGGTCCGCCCATGGGCGTTGTTGTAGCGGTGCTCGGCAGCCGTGCTGGGGTTGCGGACAGGCGTCATCAGCCATGGCATGTTGGGATAGCCAGCGTCCCCTACAAGGAAACATCATGGACAGAAGTGTGTCAGCACAGGCAGTGAGATTGGAAGATGACGCCAAACACTGAACTGCCAGAGTCTACCCACCAACAATACATGCTCGCTCGTTCCGCAGCTGCTGCATCATTTCAGGCAGCCTGCTACGCCTCATGATGAAGGCATCGTGTGCTGATCCTGGAAAGCGAACACAGACATGTGAAATCACCATGTTGGACAGACACACCACAAGGGCATTAATGGAGTGATAATGTTTGTGATTCCTATACACCACCTCCTGTGCCTGTGGTGGTACCAACGCAACATGTGTCCCATCTATGGACCCAATGACATGGGGCATCCCTCCCAGGGCATAGAACTCACGCTTGACACCTGTCAACTGCTCACGAATTGGGAATTTAATTTACTCATCCAGGTGAACCAACATAGCCTCTAAGAAATCATGCAGAACACGGCTGAACATCGTCTGGGACATGCCCCCGATGTCAGCAATGGTATGTTGGAACGTACCCGTGGCAAGGAAATGTAGGGCTGCTATCACCTTCAACTTGGGTGTCAGTGCACTGGGATACCTGTGGCGCGGGAGGAGGTGTGCTTCCAGCCGGCCAGTCAACTCATCAATCAACCGTTGGCTGAATCTGTAGCGGCGTATACAGTCCCGTTCATGCAGGGCAGCCAGGTCTGGCATACGTCAAGGGAGAGGGGGAGCCCTGCAGTGAAATTGAAGGAACACCGATGAGTGAGCACTGTACGACGACATTGTCAATGCACTGAGCACATGTTAAACAGCCAATACACAAATGCCACATTCAGAGTCAGGTCTGTGCCACATTTCCTGGACACGTACGCCAGGCAGGTGACACTCCTACCAAGGGACAGCCACTAACGGAGTGGGGCAAGCTCACGATGACATGGCATGAGACTAGCTGTGGGCCAGTGTAAGTGAACATGCACACGCATCACAGGATTCACGGACATCCACACATGTGCAGAAGTAGGATGCGTATGGTACAGACAGGTTGGTGTATGCGATATGCACTGGTCACATGTTATAGGAAAAGGACAGGCCACACACATTGCCTTGGAGGAGTACATGTCGAGACAGAACATACATGCATTGAGAGCATGTGGATATGTACTTGTTTTGTAACTCCGTGTAGTTGCATACATACACACCTCATGGCAGATCACATATGTGGGCTGGTGTGCGGAACAGTGTGCCATGGCCATCTACACACACACACATGTTGGTAGCAGCAACTGCTGATGCATTGGACCACACACCTACAGCAAAATCATGGAAACACATGCCACACACATGACATGGTTGCAGCGTGCAACGCAGCCATTCACATGTCATGTGTAATATTCCGTGTACCTGGCATCAGGGGACAGGTGCGGGTGTCCGTGACTGGGACATGCAAGTGACTCATGGCTCTACTAGTGTGTACGACATGCACACATGTCAAAGGAGTGGAGGGTATGTGTGGCACAATGCGCACCATCACACACGACATGTGTACACAGCTCATCGTACATATGCTTTGCCCACACCTCAGGGGTAATGTGCCACATCACATCCTGACACACCTGTGTCACACACATGTGGTATTGCACAGACAATGCATTGGTGTCCACCCTTGGAAAAATCTGATGCTCCATTCCTGTCTATGTGCCGCCTGTCACCACTGACAGGTGTGGAACGCACCGTACATACGCTCTGAGGGCGTGTATAGGGTCCCTGGGCCAACATGGGCGCTGGCGTATGCGTACGCCACAGTAGTACGGACCGGACAAGCGCTTGTACGGTCCGTACTACTGAGGCGTACGCATACACCAGCGCCCATGTTGTGATCCGGACCGTACAAGCGCTTGTCCGGTCCGTACTACTGTGGCGTACGCATACACCAGCGCCCATGTTGTGATCCGGACCGTACAAGCGCTTGTCCGGTCCGTACTACTGTGGCGTACGCATACAGCAGTGCCCATGTTGTGATCCGGACCGTACAAGCGCTTGTCCGGTCCGTACTACTGTGGCGTACGCATACACCAGCGCCCATGTTGTGATCCGGACCGTACAAGCGCTTGTCCGGTCCGTACTACTGTGGCGTACGCATACGCCAGCGCCCATGTTGTGATCCGGACCGTACAAGCGCTTGTCCGGTCCGTACTACTGTGGCGTATGCATACACCAGCGCCCATGTTGTGATCCGGACCGTACAAGCGCTTGTCCGGACCATATCACTGCTTTTGGGGTGCCCTAGGGCGTGGAACGCACCGTACCTGTGTGTACATGTATGAAAACACGTAGGGGACACATGAGGGACAAGTATAAGGGCCTAAATGCATGATGGTTGCCATGGAGAACGAGTTTGATTTTTGAATTTGAGCACCAGGTGCCCAGCAGAAGTCAGTTTGCAAGAATCTACATTGTTGCAAAGTGGATGTCGACTTGACATCATCATCAAAACTGAAACCATGCAAAGCCACACACTGGGGTAAGTTTGAAGGGATTGGATGAAACGTAGGATGCAAATGTGACTGACCAATCAATCTGTACTCCTCTACATGAACAGGCCAGCCAGGCAGATATAAGCCAGTCAGGTCCCATGAGAGAGCACTTGCCTGCACATCCATTCATCCATGACCACTGCTGCTGATAGTGATTCTTCTGGCACTATGTCCAGGACTGTGGAGAGGTCACAGCCATTCACCCAGGAGGAGATCCTTGCCCTGATAGATGTGATCCTCCCACAGTACCAGAGCCTGTATGGTCGACCAGGGGTTCAGGTGAGTGCAGACTCCACTAGCTTAGACTGTGCCCCTTTTGTGTGACAGTGACCTCTGGCATTGTGTCCATGTGTGACAGACATGCACTGGTGTTTAGAGTGGGTCCAAGGGTGTGGAAGGCCTCATGTCACCCATGCAGTGCATGCTGTGTTTCCTGTGTGCACTCCTCACTTGCATAGTGCCTACTGTGACAATGATTGCATGGTGCATGCCACATACTGCCGGGCTACTCCTCCTGGGGATGTTGTTTCCACAGTCCTGATGTGATCCTGTGTTCCCCCCAGTGTGACAGGTGACAGTACCCATGGATGTGTGTTTGTTCAGTGTTCCTGTGCTGTGAGTGTCCAAAGGCCGTGTTCGTCCCCTGCACATTGGTGTGTGTGTAAGTCCCCTGTCATGTGGGTGAGTGCATTTGGGGAGTGTTGCACACAAGCTGCATGAGGGATGGATATAGGCTGCCCATCCGATGTGAGCAGGGAGCAGTGCTGTGTGCATGCCGTGCTGAGCCAGCCCCACACCTGTGACACCCCCCGTCTACTGGCACATGGGCAGAGTGAGGTGTGTACCCGCAGTTGGCAATGCCATGTGATTGTCCTGTGCCTGTGTGTGTCTGTGTACTCTGCTGAGGTAGCATCAGTGTGCTGGGGCAGGTGACTGCTTTGAGGTGCTGTACATAATCCTGGTGTAGCCTGTGAGGCACAGTGTGATCCCTGGTCAGTGAGTGTGTGGTACCCCTCATGCCACCCGTGTACTTTCAATGGCACGTAGTGCATTTGGCCTTCCACAGTGGATTATGTCCCTATGACAAAGGTGCAATGAGTTGCATGCATACCATGGCCTGTTCATGAAGTGGATTGTTCTATATGTGTGTCTCTGTGTCTTTGCTCATGTGGATTAATGTATTCTCACTTTTGCATCCTCACAGGTAGGCACCATTGCCAAGGGGGAGATCTGGAGGACAGCCGTCAGTGCCGTGAGGGCTACAGAGGGTCGGATGCGGGGCCTGTCTCAGGTGAGGAAATGCTGGCAGGACATCCGGTGCTGGACGAGGAGGATTGCACGGGTCCTGCTAGGGGACTCACCTGAGAGCCGTAAGAACCGTGGGCGCCGTCGTCTGACCCACATCCAGAAGCATGTGCTGGCGGTGGTCTTCCCCGATATGGACAGGCGCCTACAGGAGAAGCAGCAGCAGGAAGGGGGTAGGTACATGTGTGTCAGTTGTGTGTCCCCAGCCAATGTAAGTGCGCAGTTGCATGGATACACTGCCAGGGTTTGATTGTGCCGTGCGTCAACTTCTCCCCAAAGTAGCCCAGTGCTGTTCTCACTCCCTCCCTTCCCCTCCTTGCCATGTGTTCCCTGGTGTGTCTGTAGCCACTCTTGCACAAGGTTATTTAGGCAGACAGTTTATGCAGGTGCACAATGCTAGCAGCATCATGTGTGGGGGTGATGTGTCACAGGTCTGGGGACCTTGCGTGTGCCCTGGCCAATTTCAGTCATTGTGGTGTCCATGTCACTTGGCACTGATTGTGAATCACGACATAGGGGTGTGTCTCCAAAATGTACAGCCTTCCAGCATGCATGTCCAATTGTGTGCCCTCTGACATGATGTGCCTGAGTGGGAGGCCTGCTAAGTGCAGGGACGGTTGCTTAATTTGCAGTCATGTCCATCCAGGACCATGGAGGAGTGTGGGCACTACTGTGCCCTGGGGCACCTCTTCCTAGGTATCATGTGCGTCATCCAACAATATGGCCATTCAATGTGTCTTCGCCATGGGTTGGGTAGGGTGGCATTGTACCCTGGGCTCAACTGTTAGGACCTACAGGTTGCTACATGTGTCCACTGTACAGTGGGACCCATTTTGCTTGTGCATACTCACAGTGGGCATTAACTGTGTGTGTTGTTAAGACAATCTGATGATGTTTGCCTGTCAATGATGTGTGGACAGGCGCACCAGGGGCAGTGTGTGTACAGTCATGAATTAGTAGAGGCCATGTGTTTTCATTAGGGGTGGGCGGAATTTGCGGAATTAACCTTCGCAAATTATCGCGAGAATGTTTAAAATTATCGCAAACAAGCAGAAATATCGCGAAGATGCGGAAGTTTTTTTCCGGCATGTTCGCGAGATTTTCTGCATGGTTGCGGGTCGCCAACTTACCCATGTGGTTGCTTGCGGGCGCGGCCATCTTGTTTTGAGTTGTTCTCGCGGTGCATGATCGCGAGAAGAAAGACGTGATCGCGCGACGCATGACGTCACTGCGGGCGCGAACTGTCGCGAGACAGCGCAAATGGCTAAAAACAATACAACATCTCATGGAGAACGCGACCGGATCAAGAAAACTCGTCGGCGAACGCAGGGATTCAGGTAAGGCGATCGCGCGCGCGTGAGAATGTATCATTTTACAGCGCGAGCAAGAAACAAATTATCGCCAAGCTGCGGAAACCGGAATTTTTGACATTTTCGCGCTCTCCGCGGAACGCAAAAATGTCAAATTATCGCAATTTCCGCGAACGGAACGAAATTTTTGCCCAGGCCTAGTTTTCATCCCAGAGTAAGAGGTGTACATACTTTCTCCGTCTCAATGAGATTGTCTCAGGTGTGGGTGGTTTGTGCGTACAAGGCCTACATGTCAGAAGCTTCATCCTCCTTGCTGGGTGTGGCCTGTGTGTGATGTTTGACTGGACATACGCTCAAGGTGCATTGACCCAGTCATGTTTGGCATGGTTTCATGTATTGCCTTTGCAGCATGTGGCAAGAGTCAATGGATTTGATTCCTGCTCATCCCTTTTTGACGACGCAGTGTGGTGCAGATGCTGTGCACATTTGTCCCCAGAGGCTGGCTCCTCTGTAAAAATTTAGGTGCAGTGATTTGCTGTTGTGTCATGCTCTCCATTGTGTCCCAGTGGCATGGTGAGTCGACAAACTGTGTGTTCCATGGCCTACATGTGTACATTGTTTTGTAGGTGTTACTCCTGTTGCTTTTCAGGCTATGCAATGTGACCTATGTATATTTGACTCATGTGACATATGTGTACAGGTGTCTGATTATCTCCTGTCTCTTCACCTTGCCCACAGCATCGCCGGGGGACACGGAAGGAGACACTAGCACGGACCGGGAGGAGGGATTGAGCACCAGTGCCAGCAGTGCTGTCCTGTCTGGCACATGGAGTGGCACGGAGGCCGAAGGGAGTGAGGCAGAGGACCTGTCGACTGCCAACACAGACTATGACGCAGACGGGTCCGAGGCTGAGCTCCCAGAGGTGGCGGAGTCTGCCCCCCCAGCTGATGGCAGCCCTCCACATCCCCCCGCCACCTCAGTTTCCATCACCGGCCTCCCACCTGCTCGTGGCCCTTCCCTCCATGCTCGGTCCCCACATGTCTCCTTCCTGCCAGGCACCGCACCCCCTGCCCCTGTCACCACTGCTGCGGTGAGTGCGGAGTCTGTGGACATCCTGACGCAGTTGCAGGTTGGTCAGACTGCGATGCTAAATGTCCTCCATGCCCACACCCAGGTGCTGACCCAGATGGAGGCATACATGGAGGGCATGTCGGCTGCGCAGTCTGACCAACGGCAGTTGCTGAGGTCCATAGACTCCACACTGACTGCAGCACTGGATCTCCTGCAGTGCTGCCTACCCCCCCTACCCCTGCCCCATCCACAATTCCCACTCCCGTGCCTGTCCCACGCACATCCAGACGTCAGCGTGCACGCACCCCACCAGACACAGGCACCACACCACCAGGGAAGTCGAAGCGCACACCTCCTGTCACGCACACACAGGGTGAGGAAGGCACACCCACTGGGTCGGGGGGGAAACGTACAACACGCAGCCACAGTGGGAGTCCGCAGTCCACACAACCCACTCCCTCCAAATCCACTCCCCTTAGCTCTCCTGGCCAACAGTCGGTGACAGCATCATCCACTGCAAGTGTGCCCCCCCACCCCAGGAGGACACCACCCCGCAAGCGGTGGAGGCAGGACCTGGCCAGGGGAGTTGAGTCCCCCACCCTGTCCACACCCTCCCCCAGTGGCGCTGCGACCCATCCCTCTCCCCCCCCCTCCTTGGGGCCTGTGGTTCGATTGGGTGCGGGGGAGTCGCTGGGGGACCTTGCCAACGTGTGCAGCGCCATTCTGTCCTCCACCTTTGGCGCTGGCACCCCCCCTGTGGCGGAATCATCCCTCCCTGCACCCACAACACCTACCCTTGCCCATCCTGTCTCTGCGGTGCCTGTTTCCACCCTCCCCCCTGATGCCCCCTCTTCTGTGGATGAAATGGACATGTGAACTGTGCAGGCAAGCTAGGGGACACACGTCCCGATGTGTACCCCCCCCGGACTTTGCTGCTGGCCTGGCCCATGGCCCTTGTACATAGTGGACATTTTCTCAGAGATATTTTCCTGCTGAATAAAGCATTTTCTTTTGGTTTTGCACACTGATGCTTTCCTGGACTTGCTGTTGGTGCTGGTGCTCCCTGAGTTGGGGTGGTGATAATGTGTTAGGGGTCTGTGAAATGTTGGAGTGTGCTGCTCATGGGGTGTACCCTGCCATCTGCGTGCCATCACAGAGGTCTCTGCCAATGGTATTTGGTCATGTTTGCTCTCACTGTATGGTGACATTGTCCCAAGGTGTGTTCCATCCTCTGTGGAGCCGGCCATTTTCCCTGCAGGGTGTCTCCCATATGCTGTGCTGTGCTGTGTCTACATTTCCTGGATGTGTGAGGGTTGCCTTTCACTATGGCCATGCTGGCTCAGCGATGGCTCCACCTGCATCTGGGGTATCACCCTTGTTGGTCACTGAACTTGTTGATGGGGTATATTGTCATATGTCTGGGCACTGCTGGGGGACTCTGCACCCACCCCTCCTGTGTCTGGGCACTGCTGGGAGGACTCTGCACACACCCCTCCTGTGTCTGGGCACTGCTGGGAGGACTCTGCACCCACCCCTCCTGTCTCAGGGCACTGCTGGGAGTGATATGCACCCACCCCTCCTGTCTCTGGGCATTGCTGGGAGGACTCTGCACCCACCCCTCCTGTCTCTGGGCACTGCTGGGAGGACTCTGCACCCACCCCTCCTGTCTCTGGGCACTGCTGGGAGTGATAGGCACCCACCCCTCCTGTGTCTGGGCACTGCTGGGAGGACTCTGCACACACCCCTCCTGTGTCTGGGCACTGCTGGGAGGACTCTGCACACACCCCTCCTGGGTCTGGGCACTGCTGGGAGGACTCTGCACACACCCCTCCTGTGTCTAGGCACTGCTGGGAGGACTCTGCACACACCCCTCCTGTGTCTGGGCACTGCTGGGAGGACTCTGCACCCACCCCTCCTGTCTCAGGGCACTGCTGGGAGTGATATGCACCCACCCCTCCTGTTTCTGGGCACTGCTGGGAGGACTCTGCACCCACCCCTCCTGTCTCAGGGCACTGCTGGGAGTGATAGGCACCCACCCCTCCTGTCTCTGGGCACTGCTGGGAGTGTTAGGCACCCACCCATCCTGTCTCTGGGCACTGCTGGAGGACTCTGCACCCAACCCTCCTGTCTCAGGGCACTGCTGGGAGTGTTAGGCACCCACCCCTCCTGTGTCTGGGCACTGCTGGGGGACTCTGCACCCACCCCTCCTGTGTCTGGGCACTGCTGGGGGACTCTGCACCCACCCCTCCTGTGTCTGGGCACTGCTGGGAGGACTCTGCACCCACCCCTCCTGTGTCTGGGCACTGCTGGGAGGACTCTGCACACACCCCTCCTGTGTCTGGGCACTGCTGGGAGGACTCTGCACCCACCCCTCCTGTCTCAGGGCACTGCTGGAAGTGATATGCACCCACCCCTCCTGTGTCTGGGCACTGCTGGGAGGACTCTTCACCCACCCCTCCTGTCTCAGGGCACTGCTGGGAGGACTCTGCACCCACCCCTCCTGTCTCAGGGCACTGCTGGGAGGACTCTGCACCCAACCCTCCTGTCTCAGGGCACTGCTGGGAGTGTTAGGCACCCACCCCTCCTGTGTCTGGGCACTGCTGGGGGAATCTGCACCCACCCCTCCTGTGTCTGGGCACTGCTGGGAGGACTCTGCACCCACCCCTCCTGTGACTGGGCACTGCTGGGAGGACTCTGCATCCACCCCTCCTGTGTCTGGGCACTGCTGGGGAACTCTGCACCCACCCCTCCTGTGTCTGGGCACTGCTGGGAGTGATAGGCACCCACCCCTCCTGTCTCTGGGCACTGCTGGGAGTGATAGGCACCCACCCCTCCTGTGTCTGGGCACTGCTGGGGGACTCTGCACCCACCCCTCCTGTGTCTGGGCACTGCTGGGAGTGATAGGCACCCACCTCTCCTGTCCCTGGGCACTGCTGGGAGGACTCTGCACCCACCCCTCCTGTCTCAGGGCACTGCTGGGAGTGATATGCACCCACCCCTCCTGTGTCTGGGCACTGCTGGGGGGACTCTGCACCCACCTCTCCTATTTCACAATATGTACGCTCATGACATACACGGGTGTGGGATCGCTCCTTGCATACGCGGGTGGGGGTACGTGTCATACATACACTGCTGGGGTGGTGGTTGGGTGCGTACATACACGGGTGGGGGTTCGGGCGTACATACAATGCTGGGGTGGGGGTTCGGTGCGTACATACACGGGTGGGGGTTCGGGGCGTACATACAATGCTGGGGTGGGGGTTCGGTGCGTACATACACGGGTGGGGGTTCGGGGCGTACATACACGGGTGGTGGTTGGGTGCGTACATACACGGGTGGGGGTTTGGGGCGTACATACAATACTGGGGTGGGGGTTCGGGGCGTACATACACGGGTGGGGGTTCGGGGCGTACATACAATGCTGGGGTGGGTGTTCGGGGCGTACATACACGGGTGGGGGTTCGGGGCGTACATACACGGGTGGTGGTTGGGTGCGTACATACACGGGTGGGGGTTCGGGCGTACATACAATGCTGGGGTGGGGGTTCGAGGTGTACATACACGGGTGGGGGTTCGGGGCGTACATACACGGGTGGTGGTTGGGTGCGTACATACACGGGTGGGGGTTCGGGGCGTACATACAATGCTGGGGTGGGGGTTCGGTGCGTACATACACAGGTGGGGGTTCGGGGCGTACATACACGGGTGGTGGTTGGGTGCGTACATACACGGGTGGGGGTTCGGGGTGTACATACACGGGTGGTGGTTGGGTGCGTACATACACGGGTGGGGGTTCGGGGCGTACATACAATGCTGGGGTGGGGGTTCGGTGCGTACATACACGGGTGGGGGTTCGGGGCGTACATACACGGGTGGTGGTTGGGTGCGTACATACACGGGTGGGGGTTCGGGGCGTACATACACGGGTGGTGGTTGGGTGCGTACATACACGGGTGGGGGTTCGGGGCGTACATACAATGCTGGGGTGGGGGTTCGGGCGTACATACACTGCTGGGGTGGGGGTACGGGCCGTACTTCCACGGGTGTGGGTACGGTCCGTACATACACGGGTGGTGGTTCGGTGCGTACATACACGGGTGGGGGTTCGGGGCGTACATACACGGGTGGTGGTTCGGGGCGTACATACAATGCTGGGGTGGGGGTTTGGGGCGTCCATACACGGGTGGGGGTTCGGGGCGTACATACAATGCTGGGGTGGGGGTTCGGGGCGTACATACACGGGTGGGGGTTCGGGGCGTACATACACTGCTGGGGTGGGGGTACGGTCCGTACATACCCGTACCCACGCTCTGCATGCCTGGGTACGGCCCGTACCCATGCCTCTGGTGGGTGGGTACGGTGCGTCCCCCATTGTTGCGGTGCCTTGGGGTCCGCACCGTACACAGTCCTTGGGGGCGTGGCTACGGGTCATACCACGCGTACCCCTACATGACCCCAGCAATGCTGGTACGAGCCATACCCAGGCATTTCTGACGTGGGTACGGGCCGTACCGCCATTGTTGTAGTGACGTTGGGGGACGCGTGGTACGTTCCGTACCCACGCTCTTGCGGCCTGGGTAGGGTACGTACCGGTTCGCGTGCCATCCACTTCCGCTGTGGCGGACGCATGCGTTGCTGGCCACGCCCCCACCCCCTGGAGGTGACCAGGCCCTGATGGTCAGGTATGTCCAGCCCATGTATGATTTGGTACCATGTGTTGGTGTTGTGTGTCCTGCCCCTGCCCCCCCCTTTGCCCCTGGTTGTTGTGCTGACCTTCTGCGGCGTCTGCGTCGGTTCCTGTACGCCAGGTGGACTGCTAGGAGGGCAGGGATGGCACGTAGGTTCGGGTCCATGTCTGTTCGTCGCGTCCAGCTGCTCCTTGCGTGTGTCGTCCTGATTTCCCGGCAGTTTTTGGCAGCCGGTAAATATATTCCGTGCGAGATGACGTCGGTTCGAATCGTACTTCCTGGTTCGTGAAACGTAGGCTGGATGCGTACCGACGTCAGGTCGGCGCTTTTCCGGATCGGAATTGTGTTTCGAATCTGTTCGGTGGGTGTTTTGTTCGATTCGAACGGAAATGGTGTTTCCGTCCGAATCGTACTTGCTTTTTCGGATGGATTTCGCACCGGGTACGAGTCGGACGGAGAAAAGGCTCCGTCCGACGGTTCGTAGCCGCTTTTTACCGGATCGGAATTGGCACCTTAATATAGACTGGAGTGGGAATAGTAAATTATTTTAGTTCAGTGTCCAGCACTTATCTTAATTTAATATAGACTGGAGTGGGAATAGTAAATTATTTTAGCTCAGTGTCCAGCAGCTACGCTAATTTAATATAGGTTGGAGTGAGAATAGTAAATTAATTAAGTTCAGTGTCCAGCAGTTATCTTAATTAAATATAGACTGGAGTGGGAATAGTAAATTAATTAAGTTCAGTGTCCAGCACCTACTCTAATTTAATATAGGTTGGAGTGAGAATAGTAAATTAATTATGTTCAGTGTCCAGCACTTATCTTAATTAAATATAGACTAGAGTGGGAATAGTAAATTAATTAAGTTCAGTGTCCAGCATCTACCCTAATTAAATATAGATTGGAGTGAGAATAGTAAATTAATTAAGTTCAGTGTCCAGCACTTATCTTAATTATATATAGATTGGAGTGGGAATAGTAAATTAATTAAGTTCTGTGTCCAGCACATACTCTAAGAAAATATAGGTTGGAGTGAGAATAGTAAATTAATTAAGTTCAGTGTCCAGCACTTATCTTAATTAAATATAGACTGGAGTGGGAATAGTTAATTAATTAAGTTCAGTGTCCAGCACCTACTCTAATGTAATATAGACTGGAGTGGGAATAGTAAATTAATTAAGTTCAGTGTCCAGCACCTACTCTAATTTAATATAGGTTGGAGTGAGAATAGTAAATTAATTATGTTCAGTGTCCAGCACTTATCTTAATTAAATATAGACTAGAGTGGGAATAGTAAATTAATTAAGTTCAGTGTCCAGCATCTACCCTAATTAAATATAGATTGGAGTGAGAATAGTAAATTAATTAGGTTCAGTGTCCAGCACTTATCTTAATTAAATATAGATTGGAGTGGGAATAGTAAATTAATTAAGTTCTGTGTCCAGCACATACTCTAAGAAAATATAGGTTGGAGTGAGAATAGTAAATTAATTAAGTTCAGTGTCCAGCACTTATCTTAATTAAATATAGACTGGAGTGGGAATAGTTAATTAATTAAGTTCAGTGTCCAGCACCTACTCTAATGTAATATAGACTGGAGTGGGAATAGTTAATTTATTAAGTTCAGTGTCCAGCACCTACTCTAATGTAATATAGGTTGGAGTGAGAATAGTAACTTAATTAAGTTCAGTGTCCAGCACTTATCTTAATTAAATATAGACTGGAGTGGGAATAGTAAATTAATTCTGTTCAGTGTCCAGCACATACTCTAATTAAATATAGGTTGGAGTGAGAATAGTAAATTAATTAAGTTCAGTGTCCAGCAGTTATCTTAATTAAATATAGACTGGAGTGGGAATAGTAAATTAATTAAGTTCAGTGTCCAGCACCTACTCTAATTTAATATAGGTTGGAGTGAGAATAGTAAATTAATTATGTTCAGTGTCCAGCACTTATCTTAATTAAATATAGACTGGAGTGGGAATAGTAAATTAATTAAGTTCAGTGTCCAGCACCTACTCTAATTTAATATAGGTTGGAGTGAGAATAGTAAATTAATTATGTTCAGTGTCCAGCACTTATCTTAATTAAATATAGACTAGAGTGGGAATAGTAAATTAATTAAGTTCACTGTCCAGCATCTACCCTAATTAAATATAGATTGGAGTTAGAATAGTAAATTAATTAAGTTCAGTGTCCAGCACTTATCTTAATTAAATATAGATTGGAGTGGGAATAGTAAATTAATTAAGTTCTGTGTCCAGCACATACTCTAAGAAAATATAGGTTGGAGTGAGAATAGTAAATTAATTAAGTTCAGTGTCCAGCACTTATCTTAATTAAATATAGACTGGAGTGGGAATAGTTAATTAATTAAGTTCAGTGTCCAGCACCTACTCTAATGTAATATAGACTGGAGTGGGAATAGTTAATTAATTAAGTTCAGTGTCCAGCGCCTACTCTAATGTAATATAGGTTGGAGTGAGAATAGTAACTTAATTAAGTTCAGTGTCCAGCACTTATCTTAATTAAATATAGATTGGAGTGGGAATAGTAAATTAATTAAGTTCTGTGTCCAGCACATACTGCCAACTCAGTGAATTGTGGTGTACCAGAAACTCACCTCAGAACCCAGAACCCAGTATCCGGCTAGTATTAGTGTCCCATTCGTTATCCGAGATTAGGCTCAGAGATCCCAATGAAAAGACAACCCAGAACAAGCGACTCAGTATACTCTCAGGAATGGTGGGAATCGGAAATACCTGTTCGTATATTATTCTCACATCAGTCCACAACAAGAATCAACAGAGACACGGTGAAAATAAAAAGAGTTTATTTTTATAGACCACGTGTCCTAAGATGCAGTACTTTGGCTAATACAAGCAGACAAATGATTAAAATCAAAACCATCAGCATCGTTACAATACCATAGGATATAAAAGGGGTGATCATATTATAATGACAGTGGATAATACCACCTTCCCTTTACTAAGAAGCTAATATTATTATTATGCTAATAGAAGGTCTCTTAGGCTTGAATAGGGGACCCCATACCTCAAAGATCAGCTTAGTGAAATCACATCACAGGAGCATCTGGAGTCTTCTCGCAGGAAGGCTCATCTTCGGTCTGAATAATAAACATGATGTCTGTGTTATTAAAAGCACCAACTTTCAGGTATTTACAGCTGCCTGTGTGTTATGTCTAAATAGTGGGTCGATCAACCTAGAGTAGAAAACATGCATTGTCTAACAAACCAGACTGTTTTGTCACGCCATGTACAGACCAAGGTCGCTGCGCAGAGCTCGGGATGGTAACAACAGATTGCTTCCGTGTGAGGCAAAGCTCGAGTCAGCAGTTTGTTTAAGCAATAACATGTAAACGCAGTGTCGTGCGCAAAAGCGGCAAGATGGCTTTCTAACATCTAACGCGGTTATGCTAACTTAACAATGTATATACGTATTAAGCGAGTCCTCACTACATGCCCCCTTGATCGAAGCACTATACAGTAGGCAAGAAAAAAGAGAATGCAAAGTTCAGTTTCGACAGAGCAGAACAAGGCGTATTCAATTAATAAACAATTTATAGTTCAGGCAAAAGCCGAAAACATGAAAACCGAAAAGGGGAGAAAAAACCAAAAAACCACAAACGTGTGATGGGAAAAATTAAAAAATGTTGCTGTGGACAGCAGTCCAAAGGCACGGGAGAAAAAACCTAGAGGACCACAGTTCACTCAATCCATGAACGTATATGCAGCATACGTGGCCACTGCTTCCAACAAGAAATCGTTTGCAGAGCCACGAAAAGTTTCAGCCATCCAATTAATCAAAGAAAAGGAACTTACATGTTCTTCAATGAGCGGAGCCTCTAGCACAATCAGAGGGCAACCAAATTGTTCCTCCAGATAGCTCATATTCAAGAAATCATAGGCTGCTCTTGCGATGTCCCAATTACCCAGGATACCATGCGCCGCACCACAGGCCATAATCCGAACACCAGAACAGGCAAATTCGTGAGACACTAAGGGCCTCATCAGTCGATCATAATCCGGCACCGGAGACACCGTGTTGGTTAAGCACAAATCCAAAGGCCATTCAAAGGGACAATCTAGGCAGTGAAAGACTGGCTGTACGCAAGTGAAGTAGGAATACCAGAAGGATAATCCATACGCCAGGCTCAAAGTCGCCAATGGCAGCGTACCATAATATTCAAGCATCCTGTCACGGAGAAGATGCAGACGGGACAGGTTGTCGTGTGGCACAGAAAGAGCAGCCATTTCGCAGTATGAAAAGTAAAAGCAGCACTCCTGCCACAAGCGCCAGAATCAGCGGGACACCTCCAAAGATGCTCGAGAAAATAGAATGAAAAAATGCCGGAATCACACCAAAAATAGTTTGGAAAGAGGTCACGAGGCCCAAGCCCACAAGCTTAAAAAAATGAGCCAGGCCGGTCGTGGACGAGGCATTGAAAATTGTTTGGATCAAAGCACCAAAATGTAGGGGGAGGTCAGTATTCAAAAGCGCCTGTACCTCAGTATGCGTATTTGCAACGTGAAGGACAAATGTTTCACGGGAGGAAGTCAATGGCATCTCCTTTAGGGACAATAGCGCCCTTATTCTGCTCATCTTGTTGAACTCTGCCTTCAAGGTTGGAATCGAAGGCCAGATGGAAACATCCAGCCGCCCATGCGGGGGTGGAAATAGAACATTATTGCAGCAGACAACTCAAGTCTGAGTCCTACGCTATTTAATTTATACATGGAGCCCTTACCACATATTGTGGATACTTTTGGTGTGGATATCGTCTCATATGCGGACGATACCCAACTAATAATTAAACTCACCAACAATCAGGCAGAGGATGCTAAAAAAAATTCCAACTGCATGAGAGCTGTGGCAGACTGGATGAACAACAACTGCCTTTGCCTTAATGGCGATAAAACAGAAGTGCTGGTGGTTGGCAAATCCCCCTCGGCCTGGTCCCAAGCTTGGTGGCCACCGGAATTAGGTGCTCTTCCCATCCCGGCAGATTCCGTTAGAAATCTGGGAGTATTGCTGGATGGGGAGCTCTCCTTTAAACAACAGATTAACAAAACTACGGGAAAATGCTTTGGAATATTAAAAACTCTTCGGAAAGTTCTCACCTTGCTCCCCATTAGTGCCAGGAAAACATTGATTCATGCCCTAGTCACTCCTCATCTTGACTACTGCAATGCCCTCCTCCTTGGTCTAAGTAGAAAGGGCATACATCAATTGCAGTGCGTCCAAAATGCAGCCGCCCGCCTGGTTCTCAATCTTCCCCGCAGGGCCTCAGGTAAAACTGCATTACGGAAACTCCACTGGCTCCCTATCGAGGAGCGCATCAAGTTCAAAGCACTATGCTTTGCCCATCGCATTCCCCAGGGGAAAGGACCTGGTTACTTACGCAATCTCCTTACCATCCATCGACCTACTCGCAATCTGAGATCGGCTGGAGCGATGTTATTCCAGCTCCCCCGAGTACGTAGGACCAGGATGGGAGGTAGCTCCTTTCGCCTTCTAGCTAGTAGGCACTGGAACCATCTCCCTCTCGACTTGCGAATGGAACCTTCTGAAGCCAGATTTAGACTTAAGCTGAAAACGTACCTTTTCCCTAGTGAATAATGGTCTTCTTTTCCCTTGGATTGAGTTGGCCTCGGACTTCGGCCTTTCTGGGTGGACATTAGCATTTCTTTAGCGCGTGGACACACCGTTTTGAGTGTAACCAGGCGCTCTATAAGTGGTTTTATTATTATTTATTAATAGCTCTCAATCGTGACGCTGCCTCTATTTGCGAAAGTTTCCATACTTCGTTGTAAATAGCATACGCCCACCTTTTGGATCTGCCACCCACAGGATCTTTAACAAAATCATTCAAATCTATTTTGTCATGTAATCTTGATAAATGAACTTTGACAGATGCCAAGGTGGAATGTCGCAGCCAGGATTGACATAACTTTCCTACAGAGTATGTAGTTACGGTATGTGATGACTCAAACCGAGGGTCCACTCGTTGCTGAGTATACCCCGGTTTCAGACGTAGAAAACGACGTTGACATGTATCTGAACTGCTTTGCCAAACTAACCATCCATCACTACTAAATTTCGAAATATTGAAAGATGTATTAGAAATCAATGACTGCAAAGCAGGAAGGGACAGATCCGTGTGGTTATCCCAATTGGGGTAAGCACCCAGATCCGGCACAGAAGGTGACTTTAGTTGTTTAGAAGTGGCCAATCCGAAACAGGTGGTTCGGAAGATGGTTGAATTTAAAAACAACATATGATTTGGTACAAGACAGGTACGATGCAAAGCTTCAGTTCCTTGAACCTGCCACGGTTTGGAACCCCAAACCGATTTAAGATCAATAGTAGCCTTCCATAGATCATAACCTTTGATTGACAACTCGTCCATAAAGGACTTAGAATAAAGTAACTTGGTGTGTGTGAGTCTAACCTTTGTGGCAGACTCAGGCATAACCTTAAAATAAAAGGAAGCCGGGTTGGAAACACTGATATCAGTATAATAAGTATACTTATCAACTAATGTAGGTGAACTGCCGAAAGAGGGAGTGGGACAGTGTTCCCATTGGGTAAGATTTACAAAATTACGAAAAGTGTTTGCTTTATGCAGAAAGTGATTGTCATAATATTGAAAACAATATTGTTCCGCATAATTAGCCGCATTTTTATATAAATCTTCAGCATCAAAAGCGGCATAATATTTCAAATCTGAAAACAGTGTTTCAATGGCGTGAACATCCCAATCATCAGTACGTATGTTTTGCTTAACCACATCACCCATAGAAACACGAAATACATTAGGTACAATATTTTCTTTAAGTGTTTGGAGTAATATCTGTAGTGGAAACATAAAGAGATGGAATATATACGTTAGTTATTTATTTGAGTAAAGATAAATTAGTGTTTTAGTTTAATTTGGCAGTTTAGTTAGAAAATAATATTTACTTACGTTTTTAGAATAGTAGTAGGATGTAGGTTTCTTCTGTTTAGCAGAGTTTCTTCTTCGTTCAATGCTTTGGTTTAAGGCACAGTAGAAGACTTGTTTTAATTGGTTTATATAGTGGTTTTAAATTGTTTCTTGAATGTTATTGGTTGTTTTCTGTATGTGGCCTTTCTATTGGATGGTTTGATTTTTTTTTAGTTAATTGGTTTCCTTTTATGGAAAATGCTAAGTAAGAGTATATTTAGTTTTAAAGGAGGAGAGTTTTAAATCATTATATATAAAAAGATTGTTTATAATGTGTAGTGAATGTTTTTTAAATGTGTTCGAAATGCCAATGTGATAATTATTTCAGTGTTTTTTTATTATGTTGTTAAATATTGAGATCGCTATAAATGTTATGTTTATGTTTAAGTAGAATCTCATTTGAAAAATGTATGTTTTGGGAAATTATTGTCTTTATGTTGTTTAAAATATTGGTTTTATTAGTGTTAGAATTGTCGATATATTTAAAAAAACGATATTATTGATGTCTATATTTTGGTTATCGATATTTGTGACATGTGTCATATTTATTTACTCATGTTGATATTTAGTATTGCGATATTTATGTGTGCAATTTTTGTGTGATCGATATAATTGTATTACGATATTGTAGTGTCGATATTAGTGTCGTTTTTTAAATAAGTATACAATGTCGATATTTTTGATGTCGATATATTTGATGCGATATTTGTGTAGTTCGATAATGTGTCTGTCGATAATATGTCAGAGATGCGTAGAGTAAGTAGTAGAGTGAGTAGTAGAGAGTAGTAGAGAGAGAGTAGTAGAGAGTGAGTTGTAGAGAGTAGTAGAGAGTGAGTAGTAGAGAGAGAGTAGTGGAGAGAGTAGTAGAGAGTGAGTAGTAAAGAGACAGTAGTAGAGAGTGAGTAGTAGAGAGAGAGTACTAGAGAATAGTAGAGTAGTAGAGAGTAGTGGAGTAGTAGAGAGTGAGTAGTAGAGAGTAGTAGAGAGTGAGTAGTAGAGTGAGTAGTGGAGAGTAGTAGGGAGCGGGTAGTAGAGAGCAAGTACTAGAGAGTGTGTAGTAGAGAGTGAGTAGTAGAGACTAGTAGAGAGTGAGTAGAAGAGAGAGTAGTAGAGAGTGAGAAGTAGAGAGCGTAGTAGAGAGTAGAAGAGTAGTAGAGAGTGAGTAGTAGAGTGAGTAGTAGAGAGAAGTAGAGAGTGAGTAGTAGAGAGTGAGTAGTGGAGAGTGAGTAGTAGAGTGAGTAATAGAGAGTAGTAGAGAGTGAGTAGTAGAGAGTGAATAGTGGAGAGTGAGTAGTAGAGAGTAGTTGAGAGCGAGTAGTAGAGAGTGAGTAGTAGAGAGTGAGTAGTAGAGAGTGAATAGTAGAGAGTGAGTAGTAAACAGTGTGTAGTAGAGAATGAGTAGTAGAGAGTAGTAGAGTGAGTAGTAGAGTAGTAGAGAGTGAGTGGTAGAGAGTAGCGGAGAGCGAGTAGTAGAGAGTGAGTAGTAGAGAGTGAGTAGTAGAGAGTGAGTAGTAGAGAGTGTGTAGTAGAGAATGAGAAGTAGAGAGTAGTAGAGCGAGTAGTAGAGAGTGAGTAGTGGAGAGTGAGTAGTAGAGAGTAGTTGAGAGCGAGTAGTAGAGAGTGAGTAGTAGAGAGTGTGTAGTAGAGAATGAGAAGTAGAGAGTAGTAGAGTGAGTAGTAGAGAGTGAGTAGTAGAGAGAGAGTGGTAGAGAGTAGTAGAGAGTGAGTAGTAGAGTAGTAGAGAGTGAGTGGTAGAGAGTAGTGGAGAGCGAGTAGTAGAGAGTGAGTAGTAGAGTGAGTAGTAGAGAGTGAGTAGTAGAGAGTAGTAGAGAGCGAGTAGTAGAGAGTGAGTAGTGGCGAGTGAGTAGTAGAGAGTAGTTGAGAGCGGGTAGTAGAGAGTGAGTAGTAGAGAGTGAGTAGTAGAGAGTGTGTAGTAGAGAATGAGTAGTAGAGAGTAGTAGAGTGAGTAGTAGAGAGTGAGTAGTAGAGATAGAGTAGTAGAGTAGTAGAGAGTGAGTGGTAGAGAGTAGTAGAGTGAGTAGTAGAGAGTAGTAGAGAGTGAGTAGTAGAGAGTGAGTAGTAGAGAGTAGCAGTAGAGAGTAGTACAGAGTGAGTTGTAGAGTGAGTAATAGAGAGTAGTAGAGATTGAGGACTAGAGAGTAGTAGAAAGTGAGTAGTAGAGAGTGAGTAGTAGAGAGTAGTAGAGAGTGAGTAGTAGAGAGTGAGTAGCAGAGAGAGAGAGTAGTAGAGGGTAGGAGAGAGTGATAAGTAGAGTGAGCAGTAGAGAGCAGTAGAGAGTGAGTAGTAGAGAGTGAGTAGTAGAGAGTAGCAGTAGAGAGTAGTACAGAGTGAGTTGTAGAGTGAGTAATAGAGAGTAGTAGAGATTGAGTAGTAGAGAGTGAGTAGTAGAGAGTAGTAGAGAGCAAGTAGTAGAGAGTGAGTAGTGGAGAGTTAGTAGTAGAGAGTAGTTGAGAGCGAGTAGTAGAGAGTGAGTAGTAGAGATTGTGTAGTAGAGAATGAGTAGTAGAGAGTAGTAGAGTGAGTAGTAGAGAGTGAGTAGTAGAGAGAGAGTAGTAGAGAGTAGTAGAGAGTGAGTAGTAGAGTAGTAGAGAGTGAGTGGTAGAGAGTAGTAGAGTGAGTAGTAGAGAGTAGAAGAGAGTGAGTAGTAGAGAGTGAGTAGTAGAGAGTAGCAGTACAGAGTAGTACAGAGTGAGTTGTAGAGTGAGAAATAGAGAGTAGTAGAGATTGAGGAATAGAGAGTAGTAGAGAGTGAGTAGTAGAGAGTGAGTAGTAGAGAGTAGTAGAGAGCTAGTACTAGAGAGTGAGTAGCAGAGAGAGAATAGTAGATAGTAGGAGAGAGTGATTAGTAGAGTGAGCAGTAGAGAGCAGTAGAGAGAGAGTAGTAGAGAGTGAGTAGTAGAGAGTAGTAGAGAGTGAGTAGTAGAGTGAGTAGTAGAGTGAGTAGTAGAGAGTAATAGAGAGTAGTAGAGAGAGAGTAGTAGAGAGTGAGTAGTAGAGAGAGAGTACTAGAGAATAGTAGAGTAGTAGCGAGTAGTGGAGTAGTAGAGAGTGAGTAGTAGAGAGTAGTAGAGAGTGAGTAGTAGAGTGAGTAGTAGAGAGTAGTAGGGAGCGGGTAGTAGAGAGCAAGTACTAGAGAGTGTGTAGTAGAGAGTGAGTAGTAGAGAGTAGTAGAGAGTGAGTAGAAGAGAGAGTAGTAGAGAGTGAGAAGTAGAGAGCATAGTAGAGAGTAGAAGAGTAGTAGAGAGTGAGTAGTAGAGTGAGTAGTAGAGAGTAGTAGAGAGTGAGTAGTAGAGAGTGAGTAGTGGAGAGTGAGTAGTAGAGTGAGTAATAGAGAGTAGTAGAGAGTGAGTAGTAGAGAGTGAATAGTGGAGAGTGAGTAGTAGAGAGTAGTTGAGAGCAAGTAGTAGAGAGTGAGTAGTAGAGAGTGAGTAGTAGAGAGTGAATAGTAGAGAGTGAGTAGTAAAGAGTGTGTAGTAGAGAGAGAGTGGTAGAGAGTAGTAGAGAGTGAGTAGTAGAGTAGTAGAGAGTGAGTGGTAGAGAGTAGCGGAGAGCGAGTAGTAGAGAGTGAGTAGTAGAGAGTGAGTAGTAGAGAGTGAGTAGTAGAGAGTGTGTAGTAGAGAATGAGAAGTAGAGAGTAGTAGAGCGAGTAGTAGAGAGTGAGTAGTGGAGAGTGAGTAGTAGAGAGTAGTTGAGAGCGAGTAGTAGAGAGTGAGTAGTAGAGAGTGTGTAGTAGAGAATGAGAAGTAGAGAGTAGTAGAGTGAGTAGTAGAGAGTGAGTAGTAGAGAGAGAGTGGTAGAGAGTAGTAGAGAGTGAGTAGTAGAGTAGTAGAGAGTGAGTGGTAGAGAGTAGTGGAGAGCGAGTAGTAGAGAGTGAGTAGTAGAGTGAGTAGTAGAGAGTGAGTAGTAGAGAGTAGTAGAGAGCGAGTAGTAGAGAGTGAGTAGTGGAGAGTGAGTAGTAGAGAGTAGTTGAGAGCGGGTAGTAGAGAGTGAGTAGTAGAGAGTGAGTAGTAGAGAGTGTGTAGTAGAGAATGAGTAGTAGAGAGTAGTAGAGTGAGTAGTAGAGAGTGAGTAGTAGAGAGAGAGTAGTAGAGTAGTAGAGAGTGAGTGGTAGAGAGTAGTAGAGTGAGTAGTAGAGAGTAGTAGAGAGTGAGTAGTAGAGAGTGAGTAGTAGAGAGTAGCAGTAGAGAGTAGTACAGAGTGAGTTGTAGAGTGAGTAATATAGAGTAGTAGAGATTGAGGACTAGAGAGTAGTAGAAAGTGAGTAGTAGAGAGTGAGTAGTAGAGAGTAGTAGAGAGTGAGTAGTAGAGAGTGAGTAGCAGAGAGAGAGTAGTAGAGGGTAGGAGAGAGTGATAAGTAGAGTGAGCAGTAGAGAGCAGTAGAGAGTGAGTAGTAGAGAGTGAGTAGTAGAGAGTAGCAGTAGAGAGTAGTACAGAGTGAGTTGTAGAGTGAGTAATAGAGAGTAGTAGAGATTGAGTAGTAGAGAGTAGTAGAGAGTAAATAGTAGAGAGTGAGTAGTAGAGTGAGTAGTAGAGTGAGTAGTAGAGAGTAATAGAGAGTAGTAGAGAGAGATTAGTAGAGAGTGAGTAGTAGAGAGTAGTAGAGAGTGAGTAGTAGAGAGTGAGTAGTAGAGGGAGAGTAGTAGAGAGTGAGTAGGAGAGAGAGAGTACTAGAGAATAGTAGAGTAGTAGAGAGTAGTGGAGTAGTAGAGAGTGAGTAGTAGAGAGTAGTAGAGAGTGAGTAGTAGAGTGAGTAGTAGAGAGTAGTAGGGAGCGGGTAGTAGAGAGCAAGTACTAGAGAGTTTGTAGTAGAGAGTGAAAAGCAGAGAGTAGTAGAGAGTGAGTAGAAGAGAGAGTAGTAGAGAGTGAGAAGTAGAGAGCGTAGTAGAGAGTAGAAGAGTAGTAGAGAGTGAGTAGTAGAGTGAGTAGTAGAGAGTAGTAGAGAGTGAGTAGTAGAGAGTGAGTAGTGGAGAGTGAGTAGTAGAGTGAGTGGTAGAGAATAGTAGAGAGTGAGTAGTAGAGAGTGAATAGTGGAGAGTGAGTAGTAGAGAGTAGTTGAGAGCAAGTAGTAGAGAGTGAGTAGTAGAGAGTGAATAGTAGAGAGTGAGTAGTAGAGAGTGTGTAGTAGAGAATGAGAAGTAGATTGTAGTAGAGTGAGTAGTAGAGAGTGAGTAGTAGAGAGAGAGTGGTAGAGAGTAGTAGAGAGTGAGTAGTAGAGTAGTAGAGAGTGAGTAGTAGAGAGTAGTGGAGAGCGAGTAGTAGAGAGTGAGTAGTAGAGAGTGAGTAGTAGAGAGTAGTAGAGAGCGAGTAGTAGAGAGTGAGTAGTGGAGAGTGAGTAGTAGAGAGTAGTTGAGAGCGAGTAGTAGAGAGTGAGTAGTGGAGAGTGAGTAGTAGAGAGTAGTTGAGAGCGAGTAGTAGAGAGTGAGTAGTAGAGAGTGAGTAGTAGAGAGTGTGTAGTAGAGAATGAGTAGTAGAGAGTAGTAGAGTGAGTAGTAGAGAGTGAGTAGTAGAGAGAGAGTAGTAGAGAGTAGTAGAGAATGAGTAGTAGAGTAGTAGAGAGTGAGTGGTAGAGAGTAGTAGAGTGAGTAGTAGAGAGTAGTAGAGAGTGAGTAGTAGAGATTGAGTAGTAGAGAGTAGTAGTAGAGAGTAGTAGAGAGTGAGTAGTAGAGAGTGAGTAGTAGAGAGTAGTAGGGAGTGAGTAGTAGAGAGAGAGTAGTAGAGAGTAGTACTGCCCTGGTTCTCTCCCTCTAGAGCAGCTCTGCTGACCTAGTTCTTAGGCTCTAGAGCAGCTCTTGTGACCTGGTTCTCTGGCTCTAAAGCAGCTCTGCTGACCTAGTTCTTTGGCTCTAAAGGCTCTGACCATCCAAATGTTTAGCTTTTTTGATATGTACTACTGTCAAGGTAAGATTAGGTAATCCAAACACTATCAATGCACAACTACATTCATCTGTGCACTATATATATAAACCTCTAACCAGCTACTTAGTAAAGTACTACCCATGCAACCTAGGAATCCTCCTGTCTGTCCCATGCACTTCTCCAATCACCCATCCAGCACTATCTATGTATCCTATCACTCTGCACTACCTAAGCACTTATAAATTCAACATGTACTCTATTTGCAGCACTGAAATTATTCTAGTTACTAGTCATGTACCTAAGGAATGACCAAGCCAGTAAAACTAGTACAGCTACAATATTCTGTGCACTATGCATGCAGACCTCTAATTAGCTACATAGCATTGATACAGTCTTTTAAATACTCAGTTAGTACCTATGCAGTCTAGGAATTCTTCTGTCTGTCCCATGCACTTCTCCATTCAACCATCCAGCACTATCCACGTTTCCTATCACTCTGCCAATACCTAAGCACTAATACATTTAGCATGCACTCTCTTTGCAGCAATGAAATTACTCCAGTTATTAGTCATATACTTAAGGAATGGCCTAGCCACTAACACAAGTGCAGGTACAATATTTTGTACACTATGCATGCAGAACTCTAACCAGCTACAAACTATTGATACGCTCTTCTAAATACCCAGTTAGTACCTATGCAGTCTAGGAATCCTCCTGGCTGTCCCATGCATTTCTCCGATCACCCATCCAGCACTATCTAATTATCCTATTACTCCACCAATACCTAAGCACTTATAAATTCACTATACACTCTGTTTGTAATACTGTAATTATTCTAGTTACTAGTCATGAACTTATGGAATGGCCTAGCCACTAACACAAGTACAGCTATAATATTTTGTGCACTATCCAAGCAGACCTCTAACTAGCTACATACTATTGATACACTCTTCTAAATGCCCAGTTAGTACTCATGCAGTGTAGGAATTGTCCAGTCTGTCCCATGCACTTCTTTAATCACTTATCTACCGCTATCTACGTATGCTATCGCTCCACCAATACGTAAGCACTTATAAATTAAGTGTTCACTCTGTTTGCAGCACTGTCATCATTCCAGTTACTTGTGGTATTCTTATAAAATGACCTAGGCACCAACACAAGTACACATAAAATATTCTGTGCATAATCCCTACAAATCTCTAAGCACATACATACCATTGGTCCACTATATTAAATACTGAAGTAGTACCCATGCAGCGTAGGATACCTCCTGTCAGTCTCATGCAATTCTTCAATCACCCGTCCAGCACTATGTTCTTATTGTATCAGTCTGCCAATAGCTTCATAAAATGTAATGATATTTCATTTAACCCCTTCAGTGCCCATGACGAGCTGGACTCGTCATGGGCTGCGGTGGTGCTGTGCCCATGACGAGTCCAGCTCGTCATGAACTCCGCCCGCTAATGGAAGGCGCGGCACTGGGCGGGGAAAGGGGCGGGCATGCAAGGGGTTAAATAACGGAAGGTAATATGTATCAACAAACTACATATATGAGTCCTGCATTATGATTGAATAACATCTATTGAGACGGCATTTATTCCTTTCATTTAAGGTATACATATATTGATGTAAAGAACAATGAGAGAGCTAGGGAGGCATGGGGTGCGTCCGTATTCCCTGTGGTATGTATAGGTTTTATCAAAGTTGGACGAACCCAAGAGTGTTGGTACAACCACTGTCAAGCAGTGCTTGGGAACCCACTAGGTAATTAAAAGACCCCTCACACACCAAACTAGTTGGTGTCATGCTTCATCATAGGGGTCCCAACCGGGTGGCCGAATGCCCCCCGGTTGTGCTACGACGCCTGACTACAGCGGAGCTGGTGTGGTGCAAAGGTGTGATGTAGTGAGAGTTTAAAAATATCTCTGAGAATCCTTGCCAGAGAAATTTTATTGATGGCGGCTCAGGATATGATAAAAACTATGTGATGCAACTACAAGAGAATTTTAGTTTCTGATAGTTGTCTATGTGATTGGTCTACATGTTTCAGCCCGCGTCGGTGTAAGGGGCTTTCGTCAGGACCAGTGAGTGCAGTGAGTGGCAAAGTGAAGCCACATGAATAGTGAAAAAATCAAAAAAGGTAATTTACCTACACACTCGCTAAGGTGTGAGGAACCGGTATCAGCTCAATGGCAGACACCGCAGCGAAAAAAGACACTATGGCTGAGTCTGATCGCTGATCAGGATGAGGGAGGAGTGCGCTCCTCGGAACACAAATTTTGGTCAGGAAGCAGCACCCGCAAGGCACCTACTGTGGTATCCCGGGATATATATATATATATATTTGTATATATATATATAAATGTGTGTGTGTTTGTATGTGTGTGTTTGATCTGTCGAAACAATCATGATGGTCCCTGCAAACTATAGACTGTTTCGTGCCTGCTTGACAGGGAAGGACATAGAAAGCTGTCAACTTTCGTGAATGCCGAAAATGATTGTTAAGGGGATTTGGTACTTCGTGTATTTTACCTAATAGGCAGCCTGTGCTCAGCATTTCCTCAAGCAAAAGAAGACAGATGAAATCTCTGGGCACCTCCGTGTTGCTGCCTCTCAAAGATTTCCTGTCAACCCGGGCCTACGAGGGGAGAAAGGTTTTCAATAACATTCGGGTTTTTTTTCTACCTGGAAGGATTTGTGGTCTCTCAATAAAAAGAGTTTCAAGACACCTTTGGTATAAAACTCCTCCTGCCAAAATGCCAGATCTAGTGGTGCTTGAAAACAAAAGGTAGTGTGACTCGTATTACAGTAACATATTCAGTAAAGAGTTTTTGATTGACACTTTATCCATATTTTTTCGCTGCTTCTGTTGTTAAGCAAGTGACCTTTATTCCGTGTTACTTGTGGTGTAGTAGCAGAAAACAGATTTGTTGTCAACATCTGCAGCACTGCTGTGCTCGACTAGCACTATAAAGTATGAGGATTTTACCTGGGAAGGCGAAAAAAGGAATAGCAGATATGATATGCCAGTTCTGAAATATAAAGTGCTCTTTCTTTTTATATAATATATAATTGAACATGTTCTGCAAGTTTAGAAGATAATGTTAACTTGAGTGGGACAAAATCATTTCAATTTTCTTGATTTGTGTAGATTAATATCCTGCTCAACCGGGTCCTTTAGGTCAAAACACCAACTTTCTATTAAAGATCACCGTGTGCTAAGTACAAAAGAAATTCACAGGCCTAAGTGATGCTTTCTTTGCCCTTTCAAGATTAGATAATGTACTTTTAATATTTAATCCAAGCGCCGCATATTTAATTCCTTTTGACAAAGATATGCAGACTCATTAGAACACTGGGTAGTATTGATCATTCAAGGACTGGCAAGGAAAGGGCGAAGGGGCAGGAAATCTTTTGATTAAATATAACTATTAAATTGTCCCAGGAACACAGACTATTAAATACATTTCTTACTATGGTCCGCGGGGATAGTATTTGATCTCCTATGTATGTTAGACTAAATAATAACAATGACATCTCTGCACAAGAATAACTAGTGTGTATCATTCATACTTACTTTTACTCGCTAAGTTGTACGGCCGCTCTCCAGCCACTAGTACAGTGTTCACATCAATCTGATCCACAGATTTCACAATTTTATAGCACTGCTCTTGGTTTCTAATTTACACTAGGATGCCGCAATGTATTTGTGCATTTTAAGTTATCAATGTATTCATTCGTGTATTGAATTTGTTTACCCGTTAGCCTGACATTGAAAATTAGGAAACCATATTATGAGAATTGCACCTACTGTTCAAATCGAAAATAGTCTAATTTGACTTGCGGGGCCCACGCCTTGGTATTTTACACATCTCGGATTATTGTCCTCACACATTTAAGACAAAATAAGGCCAAAATGCACTTCTGTCCTCGCCGATGTTGGGGGAGAATAGAGCCACAGTGCGCTTCTGCTCCTCAGATACTGGGACAGACCGAACTCACAATTCGCTGATGTCCCCGAAAATCAGGGACAGACCCTGGGAAGAGCGTGCGTCCGTCCCTGCAGATACTGGGACGGCAAATGCTGAGTCAGAAAGGGCCCAATCGCCCTTCTTAGACCCACAATGCACTACTTTGTCAGGAGGTCCAAGGAGAACTTGTGAGCAGAAAGCACTTCTGTCTCTGCAGACACTAGGACAGCAGATGATGAGACGAATGGGCTCACAAAACACATCTGTCCCTGTTGATACGGGAACAGTGGTCACAATTTTTTTTTTCGGCATTGCCATGCTGGTCCACAAAACACTGCTGCCCCCGTAGATGTGGGAAAAGAGTGGGGTGATCACATTTTTCTTTCACTGCAGATGCTGGAACAGAATGGGCTCATGATGCCCCACTGATTGTGGCCACAATGCACTTCCATCCCTGGAGATGATGGTGCAGTCTCTGAGGAAAAGAACTTCTTTCCCAGCAAAAGCTGAGAGATACACTATAGCATGTAAACATAGAGAAACACACTGACAAAGAGACAGTGAGAGAGAAAGAGAGATCCTACAAGAGACAAACAGGATCACAGGGGGGGAGAGGAAGGGAGAACTGCACGGAGAGACGTAGAGGGAGACTGAGAGACACAGAATAACAGGGGAGGACAGAAAGACAGGGTGAGACATAGTAAGACTGAAAAAGATCAAAAGAATCAGAAATTCAGGGTGAGAATCAGAGAGAAAAAGAGAGAGAAACAGCAGGTGAGAGCTAGGGAAACAGAGACAGAAAGACAGGCTCGAGAAAGACAGAGATAAATATATAGACTGTGAGAAAGAGACAGGTAGAAATGGAGAACTACATGAAGAAAAAGGGGAGAGAGAAACAGGAAGATAGAGACACAAGTGAAGAGAGAGAGACAGAATCATGAGAAGGAAAAGTAGAGACAGGAATGAGGGATAGGGATATGGGGAGAGAAACAGAAAGAGAAAGTGAGAGAGAGGAGGATAGAGAACAAAAACGTTTGAAAGACAGAAAAAGACCATAAGTCAAGGAGGCAGGGATGACAAGACTGAAAGTGGAATAAAAAGACAGAGAGAGGTAGATAGGAAGAGCCAGATTGACAATGGAGAGATAGACTGTATGAGACAGATGTCTGCTATGAAGAGACTCCTGGTTACAAACATATCCCTATGTTGGTGGGTCATCCCAGATTTTTGCCTTCATTTGCTGACCCCTTTTTTTGTTGGCTTTTAGGATTCTGCACACTTTACTCCTGCGCGCCAGTGGTAAAGTCCATGTGCTCTCCTTTCCAAACATGGTAAAAGTGGCACACACCTGATTGCTGCATTTCATTTACTTATAAGTCCCTAGTGAGTGGTAATACATGTACCCAGAGTCAGTAAATTAAATGCTAGTAGTAGGTGATATAGTCCTATGGGACAAAGATGCATACAGATTTGAAATATTGAAACAACTTTCAGTACAGGCACACAACAAAAAATTGGCAAGTAACCCCACAAATAGATTGGCGAATATCATTTCCGACTTAAGCCATGAAGGTTTTGACAGTGGGTGAAAAGGAGGCTGCCGTTCTCCTATACCAAACACCTACGGTACCGGCAATTCATATTTTGCCAAAGGTACATAAAGACACAGCAACTACCCCCGGACGACCCATCGTTTCCAGGTGCAATTCAACATTGGATCCTTTGGCACACTGTGCAGATTTTTTTGTTTGTCCTTTTGCTGCGGAACAGCCCTCGTACATCAGGGACACGACGGCAGTGATCAATATTGTTGAGAACCATCCATTTGATCCTGTCCATGAGTTACTGGTCCCATGGACATAGAAAGTTTATACACCAACATCCCACAAAATGACATTTTAACTATTCTAGGTGGATTTTTAGAGGGAAGACCAAGGCCACATAATGTTCCCACGTCTTTTATCATTGAATTATTATTATCTCATTGTGTGAAATCTTTTTTCTTTTTGAGAACACTTTCTATCAACAACATAAAGGTGTGGCTATGGGTGCTGTCTTTGCCCTAGACAAAGCAAACATCTATGTCTCAACCTTCGAAAAACAATTTATTAATGACGTATTAAATCCTTTCTCATCCAACATCATTCGGTAGTTGAGATAAATAGATGATGTATTTCTGATCTGGAGCGGTAGGAGGGATCAGCTTGTCATTTTCCATGAATGGCTCAACTCCAGGAATCCCCATTTGATATTTACGATTGAATCTGATTCAAATAGTATGAACTTTCTTGATATCACCGTCAAAGTAGACTCTAACAATCTTCTATACACCACACTCTGTACTAAGCCCACAGCAAGAAATGCATTACTTCAGTACAATAGTCATCACCTGCAAGCTTTGAAAGATGGACTGCCATTAGGGCAGTTTCTGCCTCTCCGCAGAAACTGCACCCGCAAAGAGGCTTATTTACTTGAAGCTAAAAAACTAAAAGAAAAACTGAACGCACATGGTTACCCAGCCAAACTGTTTAAAAGATTACTTAATCTTGCCTGGTATAACAACCAGGAGGCACTATTGAAAGTCAGGGAACGAGCTAATCTACCGCAGTTGCTGCGTGTATCTACATTTGGGTGCCAATTACGATCCGGCAAAAAAATTCCCCGTCCGACTCGTATCCGGTCTTTTTACCGTACGATTCGTACAAGTGCCGTCCAAACTGGCAATCACGATTCGCATGGGAAAAAGTCCATACGAATCGCATTGGGAATCATTCCCCACACGTCCATCGGGTCGGAAAATGTGTCCGACACGTCCCCGGAGGATTTACCGTACAAATGTGAAAAGTCAAGTCCGACTGAGGAATCACGATCCAACCCGTGCGTCCGAACTCACAACCGTATGGTAAAAACACCGTCCGCACCGAACTCCCATTGCAACCATGGAGACATGTCCTCGCATACGCGCCCAACACCCCCCCAGCACCCATACGTTCGAGTCGCACTCCCCGTCAATGTACACCCCCCCTGTATGTACACCCGTGTACGTGTCGAACCCCCACCCGTGCATGTACACCCCAGTACGTTCGCGTCGTACCCCCACCCCTGTACGTGTCGTACCACCGTGTATGTACACCCCAGTACGTTCAAGTCGTACCCCCACCCGTGTACGTGTCGTACCACCGTGTATGTACACCCCAGTACGTTCGCGTCGTACCCCCACCCGTGTACGTGTCGTACCACCGTGTATGTACACCCCAGTACGTTTGCGTCGTACCCCCACCCCTGTACGTGTCGTACCACCTTGTATGTACACCCCAGTACGTTCGCGTCGTATCCCCACCCCTGTACGTGTCGTACCACCGTGTATGTACACCCCAGTACGTTCAAGTCGTACCCCCACCCGTGTACGTGTCGTACCACCGTGTATGTACACCCCAGTACGTTCGCGTCGTACCCCCACCCCTGTATGTGTCGTACCACCGTGTATGTACACCCCAGTACGTTCGTGTCGTACCCCCACCCGTGTACGTGTCGTACCACCATGTATGTACACCCCAGTACGTTCGCGTCGTACCCCCACCCGTGTAAGTGTCGTACCACCGTGTATGTACATCCCAGTACGTTCGCGTCGTACCCCCACCCCTGTACGTGTCGTACCACCGTGTATGTACACCCCAGTACGTTCGCGTCGTACCACCACCCCTGTACGTGTCGTACCACCGTGTATGTACACCCCAGTACGTTAAAGTCGTACCCCCACCCGTGTACGTGTCGTACCACCGTGTATGTACACCCCAGTACGTTCGTGTCGTACCCCCACCCCTGTACGTGTCGTACCACCATGTATGTACACCCCAGTACGTTCAAGTCGTACCCCCACCCCTGTATGTGTCGTACCACCGTGTATGTACACCCCAGTACGTTCAAGTCGTACCCCCACCCCTGTACGTGTCGTACCACCGTGTATGTACACCCCAGTACGTTCGCGTCGTACCCCCACCCCTGTACGTGTCGTACCACCGTGTATGTACACCCCAGTACATTCGCGTCGTACCACCACCCCTGTACGTGTCGTACCACCGTGTATGTACACCCCAGTACGTTCAAGTCGTACCCCCACCCGTGTACGTGTCGTACCACTGTGTATGTACACCCCAGTACGTTCGCGTCGTACCCCCACCCGTGTACGTGTCGTACCACCGTGTATGTACACCCCAGTACGTTCAAGTCGTACCCCCACCCCTGTACGTGTCGTACCACCGTGTATGTACACCCCAGTACGTTCAAGTCGTACCCCCACCCCTGTACGTGTCGTACCACTGTATATGTACACCCCAGTACGTTTGCGTCGTACCCCAACCCCTGTACATGTCGTACCACCGTGTATGTACACCCCAATACGTTCAAGTCATACCCCCACCCGTGTACGTGTCGTACCAACGTGTATGTACACCCCAGTACGTTCGCGTCGTACCCCCACCCCTGTACGTGTCGTACCACCGTGTATGTACACCCCAGTACGTTCAAGTCATACCCCCACCCATGTACGTGTCGTACCACCGTGTATGTACACCCCAGTACATTCAAGTCGTACCCCCACCCCTGTACGTGTCGTACCACCGTGTATGTACACCCCAGTACGTTCAAGTCGTACCCCCACCCCTGTACGTGTCGTACCACTGTGCATGTACACCCCAGTACGTTCGAGTCGTACCCCCACCCATGTACGTGTCCTACCCCCATGCATGTACACCCCAGTACGTTCGAGTCGTACCCCCACCCCTGTACGTGTTGTACCACCGTGTATGTACACCCCAGTACGTTCAAGTCATACCCCCACCCCTGTACGTGTCGTACCACCGTGTATGTACACCCCAGTACGTTCGAGTCGTACCCCCACCCCTGTACGTGTCCTACCCCCGTGTATGTACACCCCAGTATGTTCGCGTCGTACCCCCACCCCTGTACTTGTCCTACCCCCGTGCATGTACACCCCAGTACGTTCGAGTCATACCCCCACCCCTGTACGTGTCCTACCCCCGTGCATGTACACCCCAGTACGTTCGAGTCATACCCCCACCCCTGTACGTGTCCTACCCCCGTGCATGTACACCCCAATACGTTCGAGTCGTACCCCCACCCCTGTACGTGTCCTACCCCCGTGTATGTACACCCGTGTACGTCAGAGTCGCACCCCCACCACAACCTCCTAAGTACGGAGCGCACCCCAGGCCCCAACATCACAACCGCATGTACGAGTCGTACCAAGCCACACACAAGGACAGCACCGTACAACCAAATGGCCCATGTACACACCGTACACACGCTCAAAACGCACGTACACAACCAGGACAAAACAAAACAACACAAGAATACACTATTCGAATGGCACAAAGCCACTAAACATGGCCAACAAACACTAAAAAAACACATTCACTGACCTGCAACTGCCAAAAACAAACAGAGGCCCAAAACACCACCACTCCTTATAACACACCCACCCAAACTTCAAACACAGCCACACCCACCAATGGACCAATAAAAAGGGCCCACACACACAAACCATGAGCCTTTGCAACAGACTCACTGCTGCCAGACACCACAGAACCATACTACAAGCTTCACCACACCTTACACTTGCACTCCTTCACACAACCACCTTCACAAACACCCCCTCATCACATTCACACACACACCTGCACAACCACACCCACACACCCACAACCATCCACACACCCCCCCCACCATCCACACCCACACCCCTCACCATGCCCACTAACAAGAATCCAAAGTTCAGTAACCGAGAGTTGGAGGTCCTTGTTGATGAAATCCTCAGAGTCGAGCCACAGCTCTTTGGAACATTGGTCAGACAGACCAGCATTGCAGCAAAAACAGCCATGTGGCAGACCATCGTCGATGCTGTGAATGCTGTTGCGGACACCAGAAGGACCAGGCAGGAATGCCAAGCCAGGTGGTACGATCTGCGGAGGAGGGTCCGAGCCAAGATGCTGGAGGAACACAACCAGTCCAACGCCACTGGAGGAGGGCCCTCCCGCAGACTCGTACACTACCAGCCCTGGGAGGAGAGGGTGATGGCCATACAGCCGGTGGAGGCAGTCGAAGGATTAGGAGGACTCCGAGACCCGGGTGAGTACACAAACAACGCACCTCATAGGGGGAACGTCATCCACAACCAAAATCACTAACAGGCACGCAACCACCCCAAGCTATCGCATGACTCAACCACACTCCATGAACACGCACATGCCACTGCTGCCACCATGCCCCATGCACCCAGCTGGACAATGTCAAGTCACAGGCCACAGAAGACACCAACACATGACACGGTAACCCGGATGGCGGGAGGGTGGGCCCCAAAATTCACATAGTGCAACTCAGAAGCAGACAACAATGCCCTCTGCCCATATGGCCTAGGTCACAGCCATACAAACACTGTGTCCCCACACAGGAAAGACCCGCCAGCAAATGGCGGACGCCTTGCATCAACACATGGGGGTGAAGGCACTGTTTTGCACATGACAGCAGCTAATGAACAGCCAACATTGTGAAAGAGTGGCAGCACACACCACCACAGCAGCAGCGCAGAGACAGACACTACACCCAATGGGTGCCTGGAGATCAGAAACAAACTCACATCAACAAGCCAAGGGCCATTCGAAGATCTGCTAACAGTGTGTGCCCAGGAAGCTGGCCTGAGGTGACAGAGGGTGACACACAGAGGGAGGGAGAGGGGGACACAGAGGGAGGGAGAGGGGGACAGAGAGGGTGGGAGACACAGGGACACGGACAGAGAGAGGAGGCTGACACACGGAGGGAGGGAGAGGGGGACAGAGAGGGAGGGAGACACAGGGACACGGACAGAGGGAGGAGGCTGACACACGGAGGGAGGGAGAGGGGGACAGAGAGGGAGGGAGACACAGGGAGTGCAAATCAGCCGTGTGGTGTGTGGGAATGTCTGCTCGTCAGCAGGTAGACTGCGTGCATGTAGCCAAGGGTGGCCAGTGCCAGAACCCCCCCTCTTCCCCATGGCAAAACACAGGGCCATGTCACAACCTGTTCACGAGCACAACGACAGCTACCTGCATGATATAAGTGTGTGGATCCACTCCATGTGCACATGTACAGTGCTACACGGAAGGCACCAATGCATGGCTCGCCACACCTGCCCACTCCACTGCTGACTGCAGTCACACTTGACGCAGCAAGTAAGACTGTGCCACACATATTTAAAGGGGCCAAAGTGGTGCCCAAGGGACACACCCATGCACAAGTGCACTGTGAGTGGAATGCAAGACAGATCCTAATTGCAAGAGGAAATGTGCCAACGTTGAAACTGATGAAACATGGATGTTGCATGGACCAAAAGTAACATTGTCTCTCTCACACACAGGTCAACATCGTGGTTCACCCCCCAACACTGGGGGGGAAGACTCACAGGACCCGGATCTGCGGGAGCCCGATCCCACCGGCAGCGACGACTCTCACCACTCTGTGGACGACCCCGACCAACCTGGCCCCTCTGGTGTCCAACCACCTGCAGCACCTGCGTCAGGTACAACAGGGCCAACCACCACCCCCACTCCTGCCACATCCCAGGAGACACCCAGGATCCCTGCCCCACCACCACAAAGCAGCCAGGCTGGCCAGGAGGGACACGGTGTCCCGGGCACCCAGGAGGAGGCAGGCGACAACGCCAATGCCACCCCTCAGGGGTCCCGGAGACCCGATGTGCCCACAAGGGCAGGCCAGGTGCAAGTGGGCAGGGGTGGTGGGAGTGGAGGACGGCGGAGGCGCCAGCCTGACCAGTTGGCTGGGGAATCGGTATATTACCATGTCCGTAACATCCTGGACTCATACCGGCAGGACACCACGGGCATGGCCCAGGTTGTGTCCACCCTCAATGAGATCAAGGGGACCCTCGATGAGATAAAGACCCAGCAGGCCCAGCAACATGCCTGTCTACTGCAACACCAACGGAGGATGGAGGACAGACAGGCTGAGCAAGTGACGGTGTTCCAGGGGATTCACGATACACTCCGTCGGATGGCCGACAACATGGGCAACCCTCCCTGTGCTAGAAGGCGTAGAACATCACCACCCACAGGGAGGGATCAGGAGGAGGAGGAAACATCCGATGGAGCATCCCAAACATCGTCACGGCCTGCTGCTGAGGGTCCCCGCAGGAGGCCGGGTCGCCCACGGAAAGGACCGTGAGGGTCGGCGCTACATCACCATCTCCCAGGACACCTGGCCTGGCACCTGGCCCACTGGAGCAACAGCATCACAGCATCACGAGACATTCTCTGCCACATGCCTTGCTGGTCACTGTCTGACCAATGTGGACAAAGACTGTGGCATGGACTCTGAGGATTTCCAATGGCAAGGACACCAACTCCCCTACTGAGCTTTGGATTCCAAACTCCCGGAAAGCCCCTCACGTCATAACCCCCCCACAACCCCCCACAAAAATAAAAATTCACACCATTAAGAGAAGATGCCTGCTGGTTGCATTATTACCTTACATGTGTCTCGTAAAGTCTAAACATGCCTGAGTTCTCTTTTGACTTCAACCATCCACACCCTGGGGCCTGAGTCTGGCACAGGACACACGGGCCACAGTGTATTAGGCAAGACAGACATGGAGCACCATACACACCCGTGATGGGCCCAACCAGCTGAGGGGGTGGCCGCACAACCGTGCTGACAGACACATTGAGTACAGCAACAGTCATGCGCAGAGCTCAGGAATCCAGTCCAGTGTCCTGGGGGGCACCCAGGTATGTGTAGACAGGTGGCAGAACCATGTCCTGCAAGCTTGAGTCCGGTGGATGCAGAGAATGGGGGCCTGGCCAACGTTGGATGCATGGGGATTACACATGTCACAATACCCACACAGTCATGGACATCATGCATAATACACAGTCTCAGCCCACACACACAGCTTGCATCTTGCTACTCGACACATAGACACATAGTCACTAGGAGGGGAAACCCTGCCAGACATGCTGGATGCACCGTGGCAACACACCAGCATTGACTGAGAAGAAGCACCTTGGAGGCATAGGGACACCTTTATTAGTCATGTATTCGGGATTGCAGAGGCAACTTGAAGTACACATGAACACCTCATGTGGAGTAACATGTGGGTCCAACACTGGCACCCCCCTTCTGCAGCACAAATGCGTGATAGCCATGGAACTGGCACACTATTGTCGGCCAACAGCTAAACACCCACAGCTGCTCACGGAGAGACTGCCATACACCATTGATCCGCTGATGTAGAAGTCCCACACCATGTCAAGCCAATGCAAACCGTATGTGTCAGAGGGCAGTGTTACACCATTGATGCCATCATCACAATCCACTATCCCATCACTGATGACTGTCAACCGGTCAGACCATCTATTCAGGTGTACACAGCTGCATGTCGTGTCCCATGGTGATGCTACATGGCTGCAGAGGAACCAAACATCGACAGGGGCAGTGTGCATACATCGTGAACAACTGCCACACCCAATACACCCCTGATGCATCTCTTACCCTAAGGAGACTTCCAAACATGTCCGTGCCTGTAACGCTGAGTCAGCACACGATGACGTGTCCATGAGGAATAGCAGTGCCACTACAATGCAACCAGCAGACGGCATGCGCAAGTACCTGGGGATGAGAGACACACAAGAAGTCAGCCACAAAAAGCACAGCCACTTGCATGTGCATGTACTCGACTGTATGGATGACAACATGCTAGGTCACAATTATGACTGTGGAAATACAACCATCACTGCCACCATCACTCCAGTGACACACCCACACACACATCTGACTCACGTGCCATACATGCAGGTGGAGACACACATCACAACACATGCCACACGTGGAGCAATGTGTGCACACTCAGACACTGGTACTCACCACTAAGCAAAGAAGTCGCGTATGAGCCGAGTCCGGATGTCCTCTTGCGGCTCCACATCCTCCACATCACTAGCCCCATTGCCAAGCCCTTCGTCCTCCACGGGTGGATGGTCCTCGTCATGTTGATCCAGGATGAGTGGCACAGCTTTCTCAACTGCCATGTTGTGCAGCATGCAGCAGACCATGAAGATTTTGCAGACCTTCGCAGGGGCATATGGGAGCGTGCCACCGGTCTTGTGGAGGCACCGAAATCGGCTCTTCAGCAGGCCAAACGTCCTCTCTATCACTCGCCTTGTCCGGCCATGGGCGGTGTTGTAGCGGAGCTGGGCCGGCGTGATGGGGTTGCGGAGAGGTGTGAGCAGCCATGGCATGTTGGGATAGCCAGCGTCCCCTACATGGGAAGCACATGGACATCGTTAGAACTGGTGAAGCAGTCGTGCTGGTAGGCTATGCAAAATACTGGACAGACAGACTGTACCCACCAACAACACATGCTCGTTCGTTGCACAGCTGCATCATCATTTCAGGCACCCTGCTACGCCTCATGATGTAGGCATCGTGTGCTGATCCTGGAAAACGAGCACAGACATGTGAAATCACCATGTTGGACAGACACACCACAAGGGCATTGATGGAGTGGTAGTGCTTCCGATTGCGGTACGCTACCTCCCGTGCGTGTGGTGGTACCAAAGCTACATGTGTCCCATCTATGGACCCAATGACATGGGGCATCCCTCCCAGGGCATAGAATCCACGCTTGACCCCAGTCAACTGTTCAGGGGTAGGGAACTTGATGAAGTCATCCAGGTGAATCAACATGGCCTCTAAGAAATCATGCAGCACACGGCAGAACATGCTCTGGGACATGCCACCAACATGAGCTATGGTATATTGAAAGGTACCCGTGGAAAGAAAATGTAGGGCTGCCATTACCTTCAGCTGGGGTGTCAGTGCCGTAGGATACCTGTGCTGCGGTTGCAGGTGTGGTGCCAGTGTCGCCGTCAACTCCAGAATCAACGGTTGGGGGAAGCGGTAGCACTGGATACTGTCATTCTCCCGCATGGCAGCCAAGTCCGGAATTGCTCGGGGAAGAGGCGGCGCTCTGCAGTAATTTGGAAGTGACAAGGAAGAGTGAGTGCACTACAACAACAACTTATATGTACTGAGCACATGTTAATCTGTTAATACACATATGCTACATAGGGAGTCAGGTATGTGCTACATGCCCTGGACACGTATGGCTGCCAGGTGACACTCCTACCAAGACCCAGCTACACACGGAGATTGAGAACCTCCCCATGCCATGCCATGGGATTAGCTGTGTCCCAGTACAAGTGAACAGCCAGACGCAAGACAGGAGTGACATACACCCACACATCAGCAGAAGTAGGATGCCGATTGCAGAGACTGGTAGCGGAACACTGGAGCCACAGGTGACATGACATTACACTAGGACAGCCCACACACCTTGCCATGAAGGTGCACATGCCATGACTCACCACACATTCATTGAGAGGATGCAGACATGTCCTTGTCACGCTACTCCGTGTCCCATGCATACATGCACACCTCACATCCGATACCACATGTGGCATGGTGTGCGGAACAGTGTGCAATGTCAATCTACACAGAGAAACATGTTGTTTGCTGCAACAGCTGCAGCTTTTGAGGGTGCTCCAACATCGACCTAATGGGAAGCCCCCACACATACATGACATAGTCACATCGTGCACCGTGGGTAGTGACAAGTCAGGTGTGGTAACCCCTGTACCGGGCATCAGGGGACACTTCCGTGTGTTGGTGTCCGTGCCATGCCAGTGACGCTCATCCCAAGTGTGCAGTACGACATATACACATGTCAAAGGAGTCAAGGGCATGCCTGGCACACATTGCACCGTCACACATTACATCTGTACACATCTCATCATACATCTGGTGCCTTCTCGACTCAGGAGTAATGTTCCACATCACAGCCTGTCACACCTGTGGCCCACACATGTAGTAATGCACAGACAATGCCTTGATGTCCATTCATGGACAAGTATGTCCATCCATGGACAAGTATGTCCGCCCTATTCCTTCCTGTGTGCTGCCTGTCACCACTGTGATGTGTGAAAACCGCCGTACTGCTGCTAAGAGGGCCTGTGTACGTTCCCATATCACTATGGGAGTGCTGCCGTATGTGTACCCATCGTGATAGTGAGCGTACAGGCATGTGTACGGTCCGAACCACTACGAGTACGCATACGCGAGGACACCCATAGTGGTAGGGCCGTACACACGCCTGTACGCTCCCTGTCACTATGGGTGTCCTCGCGTATGCGTACTCGTAGTGGTACAGACCGTACACATGCCTGTACGCTCACTGTCACTACGTGTACGCATACGCGAGGACACCCATAGTGATAGGGAGCGTACAGGCGTGTGTACGGCCCGTACCACTACGAGTACGCATACGCGAGGACACCCATAGTGGTAGGGCCGTACACACGCCTGTACGCTCCCTGTCACTATGGGTGTCCTCGCGTATGCGTACTCGTAGTGGTACGGGTCGTACACACGCCTGTACGCTCCCTGTCACTATGGGTGTCCTCGCGTGTGCGTACTCGTAGTGGTACGGGCCGTACACACGCCTGTACGCTCCCTATCACTATGGGTGTCCTCGCGTATGCGTACACGTAGTGATAGTGAGCATACAGGCATGTGTACGGGCCGTACCACTACAAGTACGCATACGCGAGGACACCCATAGTGATAGTGAACGTAGGCACGCGTGTACGGGCCGTTGCTATGCATTTGGGGTGCCCTAGGGCCCCGGAACGCACCGTACCTGTTTGTGAAGCTCCAAATTACATAGGGGACACATGAGGGACAAGTATTAAGGCCTACATGCATGCTGGTTGTCATGGAGACCAAGTTCAAATTTTGATTTTGTTCAGGAAGGTGCACAGCAGAAGTCAGTTGGAATTAATCTACTTTGTTGCAATGTGTTAGTGGGGCTGACATCATGCAGGAGAAAAAAACAGATTGAGAACCCACAGACTGCTAGGTTTGAAGGGATTGGAGGAAACATAGGATGCAAATGTGAGTGACCAATCACTCTGTACTCCTGTGCATGAGATGGGCCAGCAAGGCAGATATAAGGCAGCCATGAGGGAGCACTTGCCTGCACAGCTCTGTATTCCACGACCCAGCTGCTGCTACTGATTCCCTGGAACCATGTCAAGGGCTGTGGAGAGGTCACAGCCATTCACCCTGGAGGAGAACATGGCTTTGGTGGATGTGATCCTCCCACGGTACCCCATGCTGTATGGGCGACCAGGTTATCAGGTGAGTGCAGTGTCCACTGGCACAGAATGTGTCCCTTTTTTGTGACTTTGACTTCTGCCATTGTGTCCAGGTGTGACACACATGCTATGTACTGTAGGGGGGTCCCAGGGGGAAGGAATGCCTGATGTCTCCCAGCAGTGCCCTGAGACAGGAGGGGTGGGTGCAGAGTCCTCCCAGCAGTGCCCTGAGACAGGAGGGGTGGGTGCCTATCACTCCCAGCAGTGCCCTGAGACAGGAGGGGTGGGTGCCTATCACTCCCAGCAGTGCCCTGAGACAGGAGGGCTGGGTGCAGAGTCCTCCCAGCAGTGCCCTGAGACAGGAAGGGTGGGTGCAGAGTCCTCCCAGCAGTGCCCTGAGACAGGAGGGGTGGGTGCCTATCACTCCCAGCAGTGCCCTGAGACAGGAGGGGTGGGTGCCTATCACTCCCAGCAGTGCCCTGAGACAGGAGGGGTGGGTGCAGAGTCCTCCCAGCAGTGCCCAGAGACAGGAGGGGTGGGTGTGATGCACAGTGGGAGCCTGGCTCATTGATTGTGTAGTTGCCCTCATTCAACCTGTGTCCTTTCAATGGCACGTACTGCTTTTGGCCTGCCCCCAGAGGATCATGTCCCTATGACAAAGGTGCAATGCGTTGGATGCATACTATGCCTTGTTGTAAACAGCAAATGTGTTCTAATCTGTGTCCCTGTGACATGTCCCAGGTGTATTGATGTAGTGTCACTTGTTCATCCTCACAGGTAGACGCCTCTGCCAAGGAGCAGATATGGCTGGACGCCGTCAGCGCCGTGAGGAGTGCGGATGGTCGGAGGCGGCACCTGTCCCAAGTGAGGAAACGCTGGCAGGATATCCGGTGCTGGACGCGGAGGATCGCACGGGTCCTGCTGGGGGACTCACCTGAGAGCCATAAGAACCGCGGGCGCCGCCGTCTCTCCCACATCCAGAAACGTGTGCTGGCGGTGGTCTTTCCAGACTTGGACAGGCGTCTACAGGACATGCAGCAGCCGGAAGGGGGTAGGTACATGTGTGTGTTTGTTGTGTTTCACCAGCATTTGTAGGTGCACTGTTCCATGGATACACTTCCAGGGTTTATGGTGCTGTGCAGATCCTGTTCCCCACAGTATTGCAGTGCTCTCCTGCCTCCCTTCCCATCCTTGCAATGTGTTCCCTGGTCTGTGTGTAGTCACTCCATCACAAGGTTATGTAGCCTGACACCTTCTACAAGTGTACAATGCCTGCAGCATCATGTGTGGGGGTGGTGTGTAACAGGTTTTGTGACCTTGCCTGTGCCCTGTCCAGTTCTGGACTTGTGGGTTCCATGTCAGTTGGCACTAATGCTGAGTCCAGACATGGGAGTTAATCTCTTGAGTGCCAGGCCTTCCAGCAGGCATGTCCCATGTGGTGGCCTGTGACATGATGTGCATGAGTGTGCGTTACGCATAGTGCAGGAATGTTAGCGTGTGTTGCAGTCATTCCCATTCAGGAGCATGGAGTTGTGTGGCCACTACTGTCTCCAGGGGCATCTTTTCCTAGGTATCATGTGTGTAATCCGAGAATGTCGACAATCTCTGTGTCTACAGCATAGTTTGTGCTCTGTGCCATTGTCCCCTGGCACCATGTGTATTGACGTGAGATGTATTACAAGTGTCCACTGTCCTGCCTGACCTGATTTTCCAAGTACATACTCACGGTGGCCATTGCCTGTGTGTCTTGTTGCAATCATCTGATGATGGCCATTTGTACATGATTATTTGGACATGCGCACCTTGGGTTTTTGTTTGCAATCTTGAATTATTGCATCCCATGTGTATTTCACCCAGACTAAGAGATGTAAGTGCTTCCTGTGTCTCCACAGATTTGTCTCATGTAGGGGGTGGGTGGTGCGGGCATGGCCTACATGTCAAGACCTGTAATCTCCTTGCTAGGACTGGCCAGTGTGTGATGTTTGTCTGGACATACACTCAAGGTGCAGTGTGCCAGTCAGGGTGGGCATGTTATCAGCATTACCTATGCTGCATGTGCCTCTAGTTCCTGGATATGGTCCCTGCTCATCCCAATTTCCTGCCACGCTGTGTGGTGCAGATGCTGTGCTGGATTGTCCCCAGGGCCTTGCTCCTCAGTCAAAATTCCATTTCATCTCTTTTGCTATTTTGTCAGGCTCTCCATAGTTTTTCCATGGCATGGTGGGTCACACAACTGTGTCTTGCATGCCCTACATATGTACCTTGTTTTGTAATTGTAACTCTTCCTTTGTTTCAGGCTATGCACTGTGACCTAAGTAGATTTGACTCATGTGACATATGCATACAGGTGTATGATTAATTTCTGTCTCTACACCCTGCCCACAGCATCGTCGGGGGACACGGAGGGCGACATGGACACAGACGGCGCGGAGGGACCGAGCACCAGTGCCAGCGGTGACATCGGGGCTGGCACTTCGAGTGGGACTGAGGCGGAGGAGAGTGAACCCGGGGACCTGTCGACTGGCACAACAGAGTATGAAGCTGACGGGTCCGAGGATCATCTCTCCGAGTGGGCGGTGGCTGCACCACCATCTGACAGCAGCCCTACATCTGGCACCGCCCCCTCCATTGGCATCAGCTGCCTCCCACGTGCTCGTGTCCCTTCCCAACGTGCCCGGTCACCACATGTCTCCTTCCTGCCAGGCACCGCACCCCCTGCCCCTGTCTCAACTGCTGCCGCCAATGCTGAGTCTGTGGACATCCAGCGGCAGTTGCAGATTGGTCAGACTGCGATCCTTAATGTCCTCCATGGCCACCGCCAGGTCCTCAACAACATGGAGGCATACTTGGAGGGCATTCATTCATCGCAGGCTGACCAACGCAACTTGCTGAGGTCCATAGACTCCACACTGACTGCAGCAGTGGGTCTCCTGCAGCGCTACGTCCCACCCCCTACCCCTGCCCCTTCCACACTTCCCACTCCCATGCCTGTCCCACATACACCCAGACGTAAGCATGCACCCACCACAACAGACACAGGCACCACACCAGCAGGGAAGGTCCGCCGCACACCTCCTGACACGCACACACAGGGTGAAGTAGGCACACCCACTGGGTCGGGGGGCAAACGTGTGACACGCAGCCAGAGTGGGAGTCCGCATTCCACCCAATCCACTCCCTCCAAATCCCCTCCCCTCAGCTCTCCTGGCCACATCTCCCCCAAAGACTCCTTCATGGCCGCTCTGTCCCTGAGCCCCACAGTGACACCACCCCGCAAGCGGTCAAGGAAGTCCACGGTCAGGGTGCTTGAGTCCCCCCCTGTCCACACCCTCCCCCAGTGGAACTGCGACCCATCCCTCTGACCCCCCCCCCCTCCTTGGGGCCTGTGGTTCCTTCGGGTGCAGGGGAGTCCCTGGAGGACCTTGCAGAGGTGTGCAGCGCGCTCCTAGAATCCACCTTTGGCCCTGCCCCACCCCCTGTGGTGGACTCCTCCATCCCTGCACCCACGTCGCCTACCCTTCGCCCTCCTGTCCCTGCGGTGCCTGTTCCTTCCCCCCAACATGATGCCCTTACCCCTGTGGAAGACAACGGCTTGTAACTGTGCAGGCAAGCTAGGGGGCACGCATCCCACTGTGTCCCCCATCCAGCTGTGACTCCTGGACTGCCCTATGGGCTTTGTAAATATTGGACTTACTTCATACCAGTTTTTTGCTCATGCTGAATAAAGCTATTTATTTTTTCCCTTGTAACACTCCTGCTTTGCTGGCATTGCTGTTGGTGGGGCTGCTACATGGTTGTGGGTGTTGGTCATGTGTTGGGTGTGTGGGAAATGTACTAGTGTGCTGCTCATAGGGGGGACCCTGGGATCTGTGTGCCATCACACGGTGTTAGCTAGCTTTCTCCATTCATGTTAGCAGTTGCTGCATGTTGCAATTGTCCCAAGGTGTATTCCTTCCTCTGTGTACCCTGACCTCTTCCCTGCAGGGTGTCCCCTGACTTTAGCGCAGAGCTGTGTGTCCATTAGCTGGGTGTGTGACGTAGCCCTTCACCTTTGCACATGCATGCTGAGCCATTCTCCACCTGCATCATTTGTGGCATCCTTGGTAATCATTGTACTTGTGTATGTGGCCTATTGACATGACTTCATGTGGACATGTTTTCTTTTTGGCCCTATGCATGCGTATACTCCCAGCCTCGCACACATGTGGTACATGTACTGCAGGGTCTTTGTGCACCTGACTGACATTTGTGGGCATGGTATCTGTGGCTACTCCACCCTTTGCGTTCCATGGGCACTGCTGGGAGTGATGGGCACTCACCCCTCCTGTCTCACGGCACTGCTGGGAGTGATAGGCCCCCACCCCTCCTGTCTCAGGGCACTGCTGGGAGGACTCTGCACCCACCCCTCCTGTCTCAGGGCACTGCTGGGAGGACTCTGCACCCACCCCTCCTGTCTCAGGGCACTGCTGGGAGTGATAGGCACCCACCCCTCCTGTCTCAGGGCACTGCTGGGAGTGATAGGCCCCCACCCCTCCTGTCTCAGGGCACTGCTGGGAGGACTCTGCACCCACCCCTCCTGTCTCAGGGCACTGCTGGGAGGACTCTGCACCCACCCCTCCTGTCTCAGGGCACTGCTGGGAGTGATAGGCACCCACCCCTCCTGTCTCAGGGCACTGCTGGGAGTGATAGGCACCCACCCCTCCTGTCTCAGGGCACTGCTGGGAGGACTCTGCACCCACCCCTCCTGTCTCAGGGCACTGCTGGGAGTGATAGGCACCCACCCCTCCTGTCTCAGGGCACTGCTGGGAGTGATAGCCCCCCACCCCTCCTGTCTCAGGGCACTGCTGGGAGGACTCTGCACCCACCCCTCCTGTCTCAGGGCACTGCTGGGAGTGATAGGCACCCACCCCTCCTGTCTCAGGGCACTGCTGGGAGTGATAGGCACCCACCCCTCCTGTCTCAGGGCACTGCTGGGAGGACTCTGCACCCACCCCTCCTGTCTCAGGGCACTGCTGGGAGTGATAGGCACCCACCCCTCCTGTCTCAGGGCACTGCTGGGAGGACTCTGCACCCACCCCTCCTGTCTCAGGGCACTGCTGGGAGTGATAGGCACCCACCCCTCCTGTCTCAGGGCACTGCTGGGAGTGATAGCCCCCCACCCCTCCTGTTTTAGGGCACTGCTGGGAGGACTCTGCACCCACCCCTCCTGTCTCAGGGCACTGCTGGGAGTGATAGGCACCCACCCCTCCTGTCTCAGGGCACTGCTGGGAGTGATAGGCACCCACCCCTCCTGTCTCAGGGCACTGCTGGGAGGACTCTGCACCCACCCCTCCTGTCTCAGGGCACTGCTGGGAGTGATAGGCACCCACCCCTCCTGTCGATAGGCACCCACCCCTCCTGTCTCAGGGCCCTGCTGGGAGTGATAGGCACCCACCCCTCCTGTCTCAGGGCACTGCTGGGAGGACTCTGCACCCACCCCTCCTGTCTCAGGGCACTGCTGGGAGTGATAGGCACCCACCCCTTCTGTCTCAGGGCACTGCTGGGAGTGATAGGCACCCACCCCTCCTGTCTCAGGGCACTGCTGGGAGTGATAGGCACCCACCCCTCCTGTCTCAGGGCACTGCTGGGAGGACTCTGCACCCACCCCTCCTGTCTCAGGGCACTGCTGGGAGTGATAGGCACCCACCCCTTATGTCTCAGGGCACTGCTGGGAGTGATAGGCACCCACCCCTCCTGTCTCAGGGCACTGCTGGGAGGACTCTGCACACACCCCTCCTATTTCACAATATGTACGCTCATGACATACACGGATGTGGGTACGCTCCATGCATTCGAGGTGGGGATACATGTCGTACTTACACTGTTGGGGTGGGGGTACGCTCCATACGTACGTGGGTGGGGGTACGGGTCGTACTTACACTGTTGGGGTGGGGGTACGCTCCATACGTACGCGGGTGGGGGTACGGGTCGTACTTCCACTGTTGGGGTGGGGGTAGGCTCCATACGTACGCGGGTGGGGGTACGGGTCGTACTTCCACTGTTGGGGTGGGGGTAGGCTCCATACGTACGCGGGTGGGGGTACGGGTCGTACTTACACTGTTGGGGTGGGGGTACGCTCCATACGTATGTGGGTGGGGGTACGGGTCGTACTTCCACTGTTGGGGTGGGGGTAGGCTCCATACGTACGCGGGTGGGGGTACGTGTCGTACTTACACTGTTGGGGTGGGGGTACGCTCCATACGTACGCGGGTGGGGGTACGTGTCGTACTTAGACTGTTGGGGTGGGGGTAGGCTCCATATGTACGCGGGTGGGGGTACGGGTCGTACTTACACTGTTGGGGTGGGGGTACGCTCCATACGTACGCGGGTGGGGGTACGGGTCGTACTTACACTGTTGGGGTGGGGGTACGCTCCATGCATTCGAGGTGAGGGTACGGGTCGTACTTACACTGTTGGGGTGGGGGTACGCTCCATGCATTCGAGGTGAGGGTACGGGTCGTACTTACACTGTTGGGGTGGGGGTACGCTCCATGCATACGGGGTGGGGGTACGGTCCATACGTATCCGTCCCCACGCTATGTGATGCTTGTGCGGCCCGTACCCAGGCCTTTGCCACGTGGGTACGAGCCGTCCCACCATTGTTGGGGTGACGTGGGTGTGGGCGTGGTACGACTCGTACCCACGCTCTTCAGGCGTGGGTACGGGACGTACCGGTCTGGTTGTGTTGCCGGTTCGTGTCGTGGAGGACTTCCGTTGTGGCGGTCGCTGGCTTAGCTGGACACGCCCCCACCCCGTCCTAGTGACCAGGGCCTGGGAGTCAGGTATGTCCAGGGCATGTGTGCTTTGTGACTTTGGTGGGGGGTTTGTGGCCTGCCCTGGTGCTGCCACCCCCCCCTTTCTCCCCTCCCTTAGTTGTTCTGACCTTCTGCGGCGTCTGCGTCCGAACCTGTAGAGGAGGTCGACTGCTATGAGGGCCGGGATGACACGTAGGTTCGGGTCCATGTCTGTCCGTCGCGTACGGGTACTCCTTGTTCGCGTCGTCCTGTCTGTCCGTCGCGTACTGGTCCTCCTTGTTCGCGTCGTCCTGTCTGTCCGTCGCGTACTGGTACTCCTTGTTCGCGTCGTCCTGTCTGTCCGTCGCGTACTGGTAGTCCTTGTTCGCGTCGTCCTGATTTCCCGGCAGTTTTTGGCAGCCGGAAAATATTCACCGTGCGGGATGACGTCGGTGCGAATCGTAATTCCTGGTTCGTGAATGGCAGGCTGCGAGCGTCCCGACGTCAGCTCGGCGCTTTCCCGGATCGCATTTGTAGGTTTATTTTGTTCGGTCGGGGTTTTTTACGATTCGTACGGAAATGGTGTTTCTGTGCCAATCGTAATTCCATGTTTGTATATTTTGACGACCGGGTACGCGTTGGACGGAGAATATGCTCCGTCCGACGGTTCGTACCCGGTTTTTACAGGATCGTGATCGGCCCCTTGGTATCCATTCAAGTAAAATCAAGAAAATAATTAACAAACATTAGTCACTATTTAAAGGTTTACCAGAACTGAAAAGTCAACCTATGTTCTCCTTTAAGAAGGGATCTAATCTAAAAGACATATAGATTCCTTTGTTTTGCTTCAACGTGGCCTCCGAAAAACAGTTTAACTTTCATTGTTCATCGTGACATTTCAACTACATATGAAAACTAGAAGTCTTTCCAAGATGTGAAGCATATTTTGCTCCTCCTTAGTAAGGTCCCCGGTAAACGATCAGTTCTGCAAACAATCTTTTTAAGCAGAGTAACATTTCCTGCGCCTCTCTAAATATGGCTACCACAATATACTCTTTATTTATTGCGATTATTCACTCATTTCCAAGGGTTCTGCCTAGGAGAAATGACATAATGATGTAAATCGGGCCTACTAATGAACTCATATTTCTTTCACCCTCAAGATGGCTGCAATTTTAACTTTGCAATGGAACAACTACGAGACAGCCAGTTGCTTAGGTTTACTAATAACTATACCCGGAAGTGAAGTACTATAAGATCAGTGCAGTTAGTCCATACGCATCGCAGATGCCGACTGCAGAGACAACGGCACGTCGTTGAAACTGGGCCCAGACAGAGGTAAGCACAATCTGCAGGACTATCCATTTTGCCTCCTCTTTGTAATTTCTAGATGTGAAATTTTAGAATCGTATTCATAACTGTCTCTCTCACAGACTTATGTGAGATCCTGACATAGTGGTGCTCCGGGATGACACCTGGAGGGTCATAGTTGACTGAATCAACCTGGTAAAGAGTTTTAATTTGTAACTCTAAAAGCACCATTTGATTGGGCTGCTTTGTTAGTCTCCATTTGAAATCATCTCTATTGTTTATTTCCTTTACCAAATGTGTTACATTGGGAATGCGACACATGGATTTAGATCCTGTCTTATTGTCAAGTATTTTAGTCACTTTCCACGCTGCTTGATTCAACAAGTGGAGGGTATGCCCATGAACATTTTTATATGCACAATATTCATCTGGATTAGCGTGTGCAATTAAAAGGATGATATTTTATTTTAATGAATGTGGACGATATTGACAGTATTCTATAAAATAATACATGCTGTTTTAGAATGCTACTGTACTCATCACTTGATCATCAAATACAGATTTATTAAAGATGCACTGATCCTTGTATGCAGGAACACGTCTATAGATTGTATGATTACAAACAATTTAATTAAACACATTGCACTGCTTCCGCATATTAAATGCATTATCCCCTGATCGTTAAATACAGATTTTTACCATGCGTAGTAGTCTTGCTGTGCAGGCATGCGTCCACAGCTGTTAGAGCAGTGGTTAGGGTAATTCCCAACACGCGGGAAAACACAGAATGGCCGTGCAGATGGTGTTTACAATTATTGAACATATAAGGGCTCGTCCCTTGGCCTTAACCCTTATATATAGATTAGGCCACATAATAATTCTTTGCAGGACTGTGTCCATTATTGCATCAAGAGGGACTAGTACATTCCACAGACCTTTATATTCGCTAGAACTATTCCTTCAGGTTTTTACTCCATGACCTCATACAGATTACTTCATACCACATTGATAGCTACAATGCAGTTATTTCTTCCGCTGTCATTTCAGCATGAATTGCTGTGGAGTACTGGTTGCCAATGAGCAGCTTTTTCCCTGAAATTAAATAGACTGATTTTAGGGGACACAACTACACATTTCCTAAGTAAGTTTTAGACACTGGAACTTCTTTCTTGTTTCTCTCTTTTATTCAATATTCTTTTTGAGTTTGGCTTAGTCTTTATGGTTAATAACTTCTACAAGAGGGGATATTTTACTGACCCTTCACTAACTTTGATAAATCTTAAGTTGGATATGTCACTTATGCTTATTCCTCTTTCACACGGATGTATAATTTTATTTTTTTTCTTTGATCTGTTTTTGATCGTGTTAACTTAATGTTAATTCCATTTTGTATAGGAGTCATTCATCACTTGATTCTAACGTCCTGAAGATGGTCTAGCTGATGTTTACACCATATAGACCGAAACATCGACAATCACGCCTACTTTCTTTCTGAATCATTTGTCTTAAGGATATGTTTTCTGTTTAATCAGTCACATCTTACTGTTATTGTTTGAAAGAGGTGTTCACAGTAACAACAATGAGGTATCTGTAACATCAAATCTTTTGGAAATCCTCAGCTGCTATGTGTTGTTTTATATAGATTTTGAACTAGCTTTTTATACCCTTTGAAAAATATTTCTAATATAAATTCACTTTTTTGAAACATGTACACCCATGTAAGACTCTTTGTAGCAGATTTACTCTATTGAAATAAGTAAATTTAGTTTCTAATTGATTGAATGTAAGCTATTAGATAGAGCTTGCTACAATTGTTTGCATATTGAATGCCAAATTGTGTATAAGTTAGCAAAGCCCTTGTGGGCACACTTACCTGTTAATAGTAGTAGGCAGCAGCACTCATTGTGCCACCCACTAATGTAGCCCTCTAAATCATACATGTCACAGGTCAGCTACTCAGCCTATAGCGCAGATTCAAACTGTCATTTCGACCTGGTAAAATAACCAGGAATTAACCTATTATAATATTTATAAGTCACCCTTAGGGTAGGCTGTTAAGGCTCATAGGGCAGGGTGCATTGTATTTAAAAGTAGGACACGGCTGCTTATGTTTTACATGTCCTCACAATGAAACATTTGAAAATACATTTTTCAGTGTAGCAGGGCTCTCTCTCTTTTAGTATAACACTAGGTTATCTTATTACACTTAATACATAATAACTATAGTTTGGGAACAGATAAAAACATACTTCTTCCATTCACCCAGGAGCCACAGACAAGACACCAGCTCAAGCATCCAAGCAGTGTCCTTTCCTATCAATGAGGATACTCTGAGGGTCAATCGCACAGTGAAGAACCATAATTGACAAGCTGAAGATAGAATACAGAATGGGCAGAGGATAACCCCCACCCCTGCATGCCAGAGAAAAGGAGACTGTCTAGATGACCTTCACGTGAAGCAGCAGCCTAGGAGCCAAAGCAGCACTGTCACTAGGCCCAGTAATGACCAAATTAATCCAGTAGGCAAAAGACTCAGGAAGAGAATAGATGTACAAGCAGAACTTTATACAAGGCCGGACACTCCGACCTGTTGGAGAAACAAAATCCTGGAAAATGCAAATCCAGAAGTAGCTCCCAGACACAAGGATTAGGAACACCGTAAAAGTAAGTCAAAAGAAAGTCAGAAGTCAGAGCCAAATGTATTGTGCCCAGAATCATTTTTATAAGAATGACTGGAAAAATCCAGCCCTACATCAATCAATCTGTCCAAAACAGAACCCAATCCCCGTAGCCAATAGCCAGGCCATAAAAACAGCATAGAAAATGGGTGCTTTGAAATCACCTGAAGCAGAAAATCCCAGAGCATACCCAGACCAGCAAGGAAACTAAAACAGTACCACATTATCACACATATTTGCCTTTGCAGAATCAGGTCGTCAAGAAGATGCATGCACAGCAGCTTACACATATAATTAGAGGAGCCTACTTTTTGATATGCAGATTGATCTTTTCCAGGGCCAAGACCAAACTGCTCTCTATCTCCACTTACCAAATGGAGGAAAAGGAGACTTAAGTAGTCAAAGGTGGCCGGCAGGTCAAAGCCATACACCGCTGACATGCATGCGAGGTGATGGACAATTTCCATTCACACACTGTGCAGCATGCCAGTAATAGCTGCTTCCAGGTAGATACAGTGCACTCTCCTGGGACCACTGCCTCTGCACACCTTGAGGGCTAGCTGTACAGCTGAATGCAACCAGAGGCAACGAGGGCCAAAAGTTCTGAAGAAACAATTACACACAATCTGACCTGGTTGATTGTGTCTGTAATCCATCTCAAACAGCTAGTATTGTTGACCTGGCTCCAAGTTCATGGCCTATCCATGCCCTGAACTTGATATTGGGACATGCTTTAGTCTGCCTGCACCTGGAAAGCCTTGCGCTGTTGCTGCTTTGGGAGAGTACCTGTTGCCTTGTTCAAAGGCCATTTGGACACTGAATGTGGCACTGTTCCAGAAAAATAGGAGGCCTGCTGAAAGCACTTGTACACATGGCCTCCAGACATGGGCAATAAAGGTTAAGTGCTAGAGGCACTGAAAGCATCTCAGAAGTAAGAAGAGAAGTTGGCCCCTTGCTGCATCCCACCACATGCATCACTGCTGCATGCCTAATAAACTCCATTTTGGATACATTCCCACCAGTCGCACACTACAAGTTCCCCCTCTTCATTCCTCACTTCTAACCACTCTGAATCTCATACACTCCTAGTCCCTTCTGTAGCAACTCACAGTCACTCACTCTCTATCACTATCTGCCAGACTCAGGGGTATATTCACAAGAACGTGTGATAATTACCGCAAGAGTAGCGTAAGGCAACTTTCAATATCGCAGCCCATCGTGGGAAAATAACCCTGTGACAATGTGGGATTCACAACAAGGCGGTAGCATGCGATAGTCAGCCGAAACCACGGACAATGTCTGCGATAAAACCACCTAGATTGAGATAAAAACACAAACAACAACACCAAAAACCCTGCGATGGGCCAAAGTGCGATGAGGAAATCAGCGATAAGCAGCGCCAGGCCTGCAACACACAGCTGGCGGGTGGAGAAAATCCCCATAAAAGCAGAAAAACACACAAACTGACCTACACCCAAGCACCATGGAGGCAGCCGGACAAGGTGTAGAGGACGAGCGCAACCCCACAAGCATTCCGGACGACCAGCCTGGGACCACGGGGACAGGGAAGGGCATGGACAAGAAGATGAGGAAGATGAAGTTCAGTCCGAAGGCAAACAGGATCATAGTCACGGAGGTCATGGAACACCATCAACAACTGTTTGTCACCCCCAACGTGTCATTGGGCACCAAAACTGGAATATGGCGGGACATCTGGACAAGGTGAATGCCGTCGGAGAGCACAAGAGGACAATGGATGAGGTCAAGAGGCGATGAAATGACATCAAGGGGAAGACCAAGGAGAAACTCTCTGCCAACCAGAAGGCAGCAATGCAGACTGGAGGTGGGGTCCCAGTGCTACAGCTGGAGCTGGATGACATGGAGGAGCTGGTGTTGACAGTCATCAGTGTGCAGACTGTGGCCGGAGTTGGGGGACCGGACACTGCTTGACAGGGCACAACACAACCGCAACAGGGTGAGTGACCACCAGGTACTGGGGGGACGGGTGGAGATGGGCACAATGGCACACATGCACAATCAAGCAGAGCACAGTGCACACCCACAATAACTCTGGGTCATCGCCCAGATCTACAGACTGTCACAATGTACAATGCCATGCTGTCTGAATGTCAACCTGAACCATGCGTCTACACACATGTGGACACATTGTAATACACCATCTCCCCTTCACATTGCAGGGGCACCATCAACACCTCCTGCAGAATAGTCCCAGCCACTCTTCACGGATGATGAGGAGGACAATGCCAGCATCAACACCCAAACCATCCACGACACCATTGACCTCATCCGCCACTCACCTCCAGGCTCAGGGCAGCCCAGCTACATCGATGACACCCCACCCACCACCCAAACCACCCAGCAGGAGGCACCCACAGCCCCGGTACCCTCCCAAGACCTCCAGGAACAACACATTTCCTTCCAATGCCGTGTGCTGGAGTGCCAGATGGAGACGGCTGAGCAGATGCTGGTGGGCTTTGGCATCATGGCTTCCAAACTGTATGCCATCCTTGGGTGTCTATGTCCACCCCATGGTCTCCAACGAGTCCTGACTGACATTGCTGGAGTCATGATGCGGAGAGAAGAACACCCGTCTGCTCAGAGGGGCTCCAGTGATGCCAGCCGTGAGCTGGCACACATACGAAGGCTCATGGATGACATGGTGCGGATGGAGGCGGAAAGGATGGCAGCCAATGCTGCACATCATCGAAATGTAGCTGGGATCTATCATGCCCTACTGACCTCCACCATGGCATTGCCGCCACAAGGCGTGGCACAGGTGAATGCTGCTGCTCCCACACCATCCACATCCCCGCCCCCTCGGGTGTCAGTGTCACCCAGTGCGGCAGCTGGATCAACTCAGGCCCCTGATGCATTTGTGGCACACAGTGCGGCAGCTGGTTCTGCAACACCCACAGGTGGGGCAGGGCACTCATCCGGGGACCAGGACGCAGATGGGACTGTGGTCAGAAGGACCAGGCACTAGCATTCATTACTGCCACCTGGCCTGTTTCTGCTTGATCCCGCACATGGCCTAATGACCTTTACACTGACCCACGACACATTTCGATGCACTCACCTTGGCCAGCGACATGGACTGCCTCTTCCGGATTGGTGACCAATGACACTTTGACCAGGCTGCGGACTGTACCCTTCCCTTCAGCAGGACTTGTCATCCCCGGATGGACTCTGGCTGGCCCTCCATGGGCCCATATTGTGTAGTGTGCTGGGCATTGCCCTGAACCGCTTCATCTGCATAACTGCACTGGATGTGCAATAAACATCCATTGACGCACTGCTGTGTCACGTCTTTCATCAGGCATGCATGCATGTGTGGATGAATGTAGGGGCAGTGATTACCCTTGCGTCAATGATGCTCATCTTGTGGGATGCCAGTCAGAGGGTGCTACATTGCATTTTGTGAACCGGGTCCCATGGACACTACAACAGGGACACACACATCACTCACTTCCATGTCTTGACATGGACTGAACCATGCCCAGAGCCCACGTGTCACGGTGGCAAGCCCTGCACTGGTCCAGCGTACGGCAGGTCTGACCACTCCGGTTACGCTCAGAGGGGGGGCCATCATTGCTACCCGTCGCAGGCGTACTCGCTAGTGGTGAAGGTCACTGGTCTAGTTGTCAGCGTGTCACAGCCACTCCCTGAGGGCAGCTTTGCACGCACACCACACCCATTCAGAACAGGCATCACAGGCCATGTGACTCCGCCAACATAAGTGGCCGACAACATCACAGTTGTGCAGCGGGTGATGTTGCTGGGTTCACTGGTATGTCCTCTGTCCTGGAGTATTCAAGACCCAGCACCAAACGTGAGGCCTGGTGGCCTGCGGTGCGGTTCTACATGGTTTGGAGGGTGCCATGTCCGTGGGCTCCGGGCTTGTGGCTTGCAGTCGCAGGTGCTGGAACATCCAGTCTACACTTCGGTGGCGGAAGGTGAGCAGTGAGGCCTGGGTGTGCATGGGCGGGCATGCTCCATGGGTGGTGGGTGCCTTTGTGATGCCTCTGCCTGGGTGTGCATGGGCGGGTAGGCTATGTTATCTTGTGCAAGTGTGTGTACTGTGCCAGTCATGTATATGGACTCTGTGTCGAATGACGGCTCTGACTCAGATGTGTGTCCTGGTGTACTGCTCTACATACCAGCACATGGTTTGAGACACACCGGTGGCAGCAGGTGAGGAGTGTGGCCTGGGTGCACAGGGGCATCTCTCTCTCTCTCTCCCTCTCTATCTCCCTTCTTCTCTCTCTCTCTCTCTCTCTCTCCCTTCTTCTCTCACTCTCTCTCTCTGCCCCTCTCTTGCTCCCTCTCTCTCCCTTCTTCTCTCTCTCTCTCTCTCGATCTCTCGCTCCTTCTCTTCCTTCTTCTCTCTCTCTCTCCCTTCCTCTCTCTCTCTCTCTCTCTCTCTCCCTCCCTTCATCTCTCTCTCTGTCTCTCCCTCAGCTTGTGAATGTGGAGGTAAATTTATCGCCACTTTGGCTGCGATAAAGTGCAGATGACTCGGCGATAAATCCTTGTGAATATGGCCCATAGTCTTTCTGTCACTTTCTGTCACTCTCAGTCGCTCTTCAGCTGATAATCAGTGAGTCTCAAGCACTTACTCATTCCCAGTAGTTCTCAGTCATTTTAAATCACTTTCAGACAGCCTCATTCACTTTCAGTCTGTCACTGTCTGTATCACGTGGTCACTCTTAATCTCACCTTCTGCCAGTCACAGTCAATCCAATGTTCAGTCTCTGTCACTTTCACTCAACCACTTTGTTTCTCTCAGGGTTAATCACTCACTTTCTAATCCTCAGTCAGTCTATCACTCTCAGTCTCACCCTCAGTATCAGTGTGTCACTCAATTACTCTCTGTCTCACCCGCAGTCTCAGCCATTCTTAATTGCTTTTAGTCACTCTCTCTCACTCAAACCACCATCCAGCCTGTCTCTCTTTCAGTCTCACCCTAAGCCATTCTTAGCCATTCCTTGTCACAGTCAGCCTACAAGCTCCTCTCCATCTCATCTTCAGGCACATATTGTCAGTTACTCTTAGTTGTTCTTCGGTACTATCAATCAATAAGCAATTCTCAGCCAGACACTCTCTGTCACTGTCTACGTTTCAGTCACACTTAGTCACACTCAGTCTCACCCACAGCAAGTCAATCACTATCATTCTCAGTCAGTATGACTATGTCACTTGATCTCCTTCACTATCAGTCGCTATGAAACTCCTTAGTCTCAGTCACTGTCAGTCTTTCTGTCGCTCTCATTCCCAAACTTTGTTATTATTAGGAACTCAGTAATTAATTCTCTGTCAGTGGCAGTCTGCGTCTCATGTTCAGCCAATCTCTTGCATTCACTCTCACTGCCAGCTTGTCTGCTACTCCCAGGCTCACCATAGCCAATCTCAGTCACTCCAGTTTCACATGGGCAAGTCTCAGCCAGCCCTGGTCACTTTGTTAACCTCTGTCAATCCGCTTGTCTACTTCACTCTCAATGTGAGTGACTCAGGCAATCAGCCTTACTTACCGCTTCTCTGTTACACTCAGCCTCCATCATATAGTCTCATTCATGCTGCCACACCCCACTTCCTTAATTTAATCCTTACCTCAACCAGTGTAGTTTACTCAATCACACTATGACATGCCCTCCTCAATCTCATCTGACCTGCCCAGTCCTACTCTCACTACTTCACGCTCCTACTCCCGCCTCACCCCACACTTCTCCTCTTCCCTGTGGCTCACTTTGCTCCCCTGCCTAAACGTCTTAACCCCTGCCTTGTCCTCCTCCTCTCCCTCTTACTCAACCTAAACCTCCCCTTTTCATGCCACCTCGACCCTCCCCTCACTACACCCCTTGCTTCATCCTCCTTGAACCTCTTATTTTCTCTCTGCCTTGATCCCATATTTTGGCCCACCAGTCTCACAGGCAGTAGTAAATGTCCAAGTGTTAAAAAGAAAATGACGAGCATTGAGGTGCAGTTTAGTGTTCACCATAAACATATACAACCTGATTCCAATTTCCTGTAGTGCTCAGCATCAGCATAAACTGCATCGGTTCTTACACAATAAACACAGTGTCCCATATCTTATGACTAAATGTAAAAAAGTACCCATGAATTCACTTCTGCATTTACTGACACATTTATCCAATTAATGAGTGATGTATACAATTGTAAATTCTCCTACTGATGCACTCTTCCATAGACTCACTGTTGCAACCATTCACTGCTGTCCCCTTACTGCTTAAATCCACCACTCAATGCAGCATTCTCCCAAATGTATACTCTTTTCCTCACTGCTATTCGTAATCTCTGCTTCACTCATTTACTCCTGCACCTTTACATATTTTTTCATGCATGTTCTCACTCATTCCCTGATGCACTTATTCTCATGTATGCACTATGCATAAACTGATTTATTCCTGTATTCACCTACACATTTCTGAGCTCAATCACTTTTATACCTGTAATCATCATTCCTGTGCTCTCATGTCTTCCTGTACTCACTCATTAGCAGCTGAATTCTTTCACTCCTTAAACACTCAGTGCTAAATTCATTATTCGTACCATTTGTTCACTTATGCTGTTACTCAATCTATCCTAATTCATTTACTGGTACATTCATTCACTCCAGCAAACTCACTCATGTGTTCCCATACTCACTCATTCACCGAAGCCTTCATTTACTCAGCACTGCACTTATTTTCAGCTGATGTCTTTCTTTTCCAGTATTAGCTCACACTCATAAACCCCCTTAACTGTGGTTGTTTCAGTGAATCTCCAATGTTTTTTAAAACACTTTTTAGTTGCTTATAACCAAAGCTCGACATACCTGCACTCTCACCTTTATTTTCAGTTGTTTTTGAGGATTTTAAAATCAAATTTAACGTTCAAGAGTTATCTACACTTGATTTCCATGCCCGCTGGGCACATGCCAAGCTCCCACTGCGCCTGGCCATTGGCCATTCATAGCAGTGGTGGGCCACAATGCATGGTCATCTGCCACACTTGGTGCAAAGCCAGCCACATCAGCACACATATTTTGGCTGTGCGCAATGAGGATTGACTGTAGGTGGCCAGGCCCTGTGCCCAACTTCAAGTTTGCAGCCAATCCCTGTAGAACAAAGCCTTTGGCTGTGCACAGTGTGGGTTGGTGGCTGGACTGGACTGTGACCAAGCACTGATCCCATCTCTGCAAGTGCAGCCAACAGCCACCTGAACCAACTGGCCAAGCACAGCCATAGGGCACTAAATACATTTTGGCTCAAGAGCGTCAACAGGACCCAGAAAGGTTCCCTGATTCAGGAATCTGACATAGGATTTGCAAATCCCATGACAAAAATCATTTTTGTTGATATTTATTATATTGTCATGGTTTTCCTTTCGCCCCCTCACATGGGTCTGGTCTCAGGTTAAACTTCAATTTGCCACTTTATGCTCTTTTACTTTTTATTTTTTCCAATGCGGTCTTCAGTGCGCAATATTGGAGAACGGAGGCCACAACAGAAAGTTTCCCGTAGTAACAAGCCAATAAGAGCGCAGTTGTACCCTCACTGAACTTGAAAGAGGACCTGTTGGTATTCCCATGCTTCCCTTTATGCCATCCAGATTGAAGTTGGAACACTCCAGTACAGATATTTGGAAGATAGATGAAGGGGTAAGGATTGAGGCAGAGAGTCATTACAGCCAAGTTGATAGTTAACACTGCACTTAGCCTCATTCATAAGCTGAAATACTCAACTCCAGGAGCACAGAGCTGTGGGGAGATGAAATCATTATGTTGTAAGTGGTACTGAACAGAAAAGTGTATGGAACAGTTATACATAATGATATTGAAATAATGCATAAGCTTCTGGGTGACGGTGATATAGGCATGGAACTAAGAAACCCAGAGGAATGAGATACCTGTAATGTGGGAGGCAATCGAAAGGAACCAAACAAGGTAAAAAAAAGCACAAACACAGAGGGGCTTATTTACAAGGCCCTCGCGCCACTTTTGCTTCATTTTTAACATGGAAAGGTGACGCAAAAGTGGCGCAAGAGGCTTGTAAATCTGCCCCAGAGAGTGGGAAACAAGAACCCAGAGGGACTGAGGAATAAGAAAACAACAAAGCTGCAATAATGTAAGAAAGAGTGACATGCAAAGTGTAGCTTATGAGAAATCAGGTTATTGGGTGAGTGGGGTTGAAGCCCCACTCAGGCAAAAATCCCTGTACGGGTGAATCACATAAACCACTAAACTAATATGTGCTTAACTGTCTGGTAGCTTGGTACAAAATCAGTCAGGATTAACTTAGAGGCAACAAGTAAATATTTTTTGAGCACACAAACAGTAATAAAGTGAAAATACAACACAAGAAAAAACAAAAAACAATTTAGAAAAATAGGATAAAATGTAATGAAGTAAAGGACATCAAAACAAATTAATTCCAATCAGTAGAACTAACGGTATAAATTTGTAAATTAGTTAGTGGAAAAAAGCTCCTAAAAGATCAAAGTGCTAACTGTGGGTATCTCGTTGCACAATACCAGGGCAAAGTCAAAAGTTAAGGCTGACAGCAATAGCACGTGGGTGGGATACAATAGTGGACTGGCCCCAGTCTTGGCTTACCTTTGGGCTTAGAAAAAATCCTGAAGAAAAAGTTCCTGAGAATGTAGAATTCAGCGTGGCAAGGTAGTAGGCAGGGTCCGAGGAGGAGGTATAGTGGTCAGGGAGAAGCTGAACGATGTTGCTGTGAAGATTTTTACCTTCAGATTAGTCACATATTTGAAGAAAAAATCTACAGCAGTGGCGAAGCTGCAGGCAGTAGCTGACATGGGCTCCAAGAGACTGGGGTACCTTTGATGAGGAGTCGCACTGAACAAAATTTGCCTCTGTGGATAAAATTTTGCAAGAGCTACCACCTCCCACTGCAACTCCCAAAAAATCACAAAGCTGTTGGATGCCCCAAATGGAACTTGGACACCCAAACAAGAACAATATAATGCTTTTCTTTTTTTTTTAAAGGGCAAGAATATGAAATGAACAGAGTAGCTACTCATTTCATATACACTGCCCCATAGTACCATGTGATTGCTTTCTATGTGTGCGTTTTATTCCTCATAGTGCCCACAAAAAAGGGGCATGGGTACCACCACATAAATATGGGGGGGGGTGAGGCTGCAGGGATTAAAGCAACCCACCTACAGAACATTAAGTTTCCTGGGTCATTGAGTACATGACCCCAGGAGAGCTTAACATATTTTTAAGCACTACGAGCTCAAGCTACATGGCCTTCAGCTGGAGCGTGGAGGCCTGAAGAGTGTTGCAGAAAGTCTCAAACACATGTTCAAATTGTTGTTTGTTGTTACAAATAAAAATCCTTTATTGAAAATATGCTTGTGCCAATTATTAATATTAAACACTTAAAATAAGAGAGTTACCCTCTTTAGCCAAAAGGGACAGGGTAGATCAAACAATCCAGAAAAGAGATTCCCTTTTGTACAGTAACCACAAAATTTAAATCCAATAAGTATGCACTGAAAGGTAATCAGTGTCATAGTACAGTGGTCAATATTATCAATCATCACATCTCCTATTCTTCTTCAAAAACATTTATTCATATCCATGTACAAAAATATTAATATCTTATTTAAAAAAATTAAAAATGAACATACAATTTAGACAGTCATAGACCATCCTACACAAATCCACCAGTTTGGACAGGTTTAATAGACAGGATTTACCTATTCAACTGGGTCATGGAATATCTATCCTCCATCAATTGTTAAAAAACATAATTGTGATTAAAAACACACAATTAAAACAAGTTCATGAGCATGTCAATCTCAAATCCAAATTCTTTAAAAATTAAAGTATTACCATGTCATTCACAAGTCCTAATTCTTTGAAAGTTAACTTATTGTCATGTTTATTTTTTATTTTTTAAAATGAAATAAAAATACTGTTTTACATGGATATGAATAAATATCCCAGAAGGATGGGGTCCCAGGCTGAAATCAGTCCAGGGAGAGGGGGCTACGTAGCTCCCCTTCCCTAAAAATAGGAAAACAAGTCTGGGAACTCTCTGGAGGCCCCACCCCTTTCTCCACCACTCTGTAAATGCACCTCCTGGTGCACTGCTGGTTGGGGGATGAAATTCTTTTGCCTTCAGAGGGTCGTTGGAGACAAACAACCCCTCTTGTTACCTCAGGTAAGTCCCACACAGCAGGATTGCTAAGAGGTTGTCAGAGGCCACGCCTCCTTTCTCCACCACTCTGCAAAGATGCCTCCTGACACACTACTGGTTTGGGAATGAATTCCACTTTAGTCCTGAGGGCCTTAGCCTAGCCACTTAAACACCAACTGACAGACTGAGACATACATTCATGCAACCAGTCACTCACCCATACATTCACTGAGACACTTAATCATTCACTTATACAGTCAGTCACTCACCTACTGATCATTCAAACAGGCACTCATACACCCACTAGTTCACCAGTACAGCTTGGTATATAAATATTTAACACTCAAACTTTTTTAAAACACTGACAGTCACTGGATGACATCATCAGTGATGTCATCAGTGATGTCAATGGCCATATCAGGTTTGCTGAGAGGTTTTCAGTGGCTACACCTCCTTACTCGACCACTCTGCAAACGCAGCCAAGGGGACTTCATCCCCCAACCAGCAGCACACCAAGAGGCATGTTTGTAGAGTGGTGGAGAAAGTGGATGGGGCCTCAGCGAGTTGCCAGGCTTTTTTTTATTTTTTGTTTCCTTTGCTAAGGGAAGGGGGGCTGTGCAGCCCTGCTTTTCTGGCTCCAGGGACCCCATCTCCCAGAGCCTGACATTTTAAAAATGGGGAGGGAGGACGAGTGGCCCCACCTACCCAGGCCAATTTAGGCCTCAGGGAACCCATCCCCAGGGCCTGGCCTTTCTTTCTTTCTTTCTTTTTATTAATAAGGCAAGGGGGGCCATGTGGCTCCCCTTCCCATGGCCAAGTTTTGCTCCGGGAGCACATTCCCCGGGACCTTACCTTTATTTTATGTTTTGGGGAAATTTTTTCAACATGGTAGTGGGGCCTCACAGTCCCCCTCCTGGTCCGAATTTGGCCCCGGGGACCCCATACCCTGGGGCCTGCCCACAGTACTGGGTGCCCTGGTCCCACCCAGTTTTTGCACACTGGGGAAGGCAGGGGGAGCCTGAAGGCACCTGCAGTCTCTGCCAGCTCCCTGTCCCCTGCGGGTGTTGCTTTTGGACAGAGGGAGCTGCTAAAATGCATCTCCCTTTGTCCAATTGCACTTCTGCTCTGCTTTGAGTAAGCAAGATTATTTTACATGCTCTTGCTTACTCAAAGCAGAGCAGTGTTTGCTATGGCTTAGCGGGAGCACCAGCAAACTGCAATGTTCTAGGGTGGGCACCCAGGGACATTGCTGGAGCTGATTCTGGTGGGTGGCAGTCCCCAGGGACATCTGGGGCTCCAGGAGGTGTGCCACACAGCCCCCCTCCTTTCTTTCAATTTGGCCCAGGGAGGTGGTGGCCTCTGGGGCTGTAGTGGGGCCACTCAGCCCTCTGACATCAATTTGTCAAAAGTCCCTGGGAGATTACGGTCCCCAGGGTTGCAGGAGGCCACGTGGCCACCACACATGAATTAAATATAAAGCCCCATGGAGGTGGAAGTACACAGGGTCTGCAGCAGAGCGGAGTCTGAACTGCCCCCGCATTCTTTTAAAAAATGTGCCAGGGAGGTGGCATGGGGGTCTATGTGCCCCCCACTGATAAAAGTTAAAACCCTGGGGAGGTGGTGGTTCCCGGGGCTGGGAGAGGGTCCAAGAGGCCCCCTCCATTGATTCAAAAACAGGACCCGGGGGAGCTGTTGGTCCTCAGGTGTTGGGGTGCCACATGCAGGCACACCCACAAAAATCATAACAAAAACACCAGGGAGGTGGTGGTCCCCGGGATTTAATTAACCCCCAGGAGGGGGGCCCCATTCATATGTTTAACATGACCCCTGGATTTTGCTCACCTGGGGTCTTCCCACAAAAGACATGCAGGAGCCCAGGCGCCTATATTTTTTAAATTTTGCATTTGATCCAACCACGAATTCAGGCAAAATAAAAAAATGCTTTTAAAACCCAGCGGGGTCCCTGTGGGACTCCCCCAACATATCCGCATGGTCAGGTATTTACTACCCTGACCCCTTTTCTTTTCTTTTCTACATTTTTTTGTGGGACTCCCAAAATGGCTCCTAACACTTCCTGGTTGAAGTGTTGGCAGGCAATCAAATTTTGATAGGGTCCGTGATTCCACTGCAAGAACTCACATCCCCAGATACAGCCCACTTTCTGTACCATCATCTAGCTTTCTGCCAAATTTGGTGTAATTCCATTCAGCGGTTCAGGCTGTAGTCTTGTTCAAAAAGTGAAAAGTCTTCGTAGGCATAACATGGAAAAACGCCTTTTGGGACCCCCCATTTTTCTTGCCCCCCGCTTAATGGATCACCCAGAAATTTTCAACACAGCAGCTGAACCATAAGGGGGAGTTTTTTGAAAATGTTGTGAAGATTTGTCAAGCGGTGCCAAAGTTATTGGAAAAACAAAAAAACTCTTTCCCTATAGAAACTTTGGTCCTAACTCTAATTATCTACTGGTGATCGCCAGTAGGAGTACAATGGATGCCTTGGGTGGGCTCCAGGACACCCAGGAGCAAAAGGCCAGGCCCCGGGGATTGGGATCTCTTGGGCCGAAATTGGTCCAGGGAGGGGGTCCCCTCTCCCCCTTTAAGTTATGGCCGGGCTGTTCTGGCCCAGATACTCATTGCACAGAAATTACACCTCAACAGGAAGAACGTACACATATAAACATAGCTGGTCTCCCAGTTAACGCTCCACTTCTGTATAGGACAAATGACCCTAACTTCCTGAGCTTGACAAAGGCAAAGAAGTGTGTTTTTTCAGCCGTTTCACATTGAAAAACGATCTGGAATATTTGGTGAAGGTGAATGCATTGTTGATCCATCAGAGCACAATCTGTAGTGACTGATGAGTGGGCTCTTTCTTGACCTCTCCTGGTGAGAGAGAGTCCGTGGTTCTCTCTTTGGTAAATCGCATGTTTGGCCCTTCCCAATCCACCTTAGTCGTATGAAGTATGTCTTCCTGCCTTTTACTAGGATGATCGCCACCAAACAAATAAGGACTTGCTTCATACATCTAAGAAGAAGTACCCTTGATTTCTGGAAACTCACCTTTGTATTCTTGTTGTCTTCAGTATAGGAGAATTCATATTATCACAGATTTCTGGATGAACATGCATGAGGAACAGTCATATTGCTGAAATGCACACAAGGTCATTGAAGACATTTCCTTGGGGTCCATTACGCAGCTGTAGTGTGGAATACTCACTAGACATTTACTCAATGAAGTAACACTCACTAATTAACCAGTAGAAAATATTCTAGTTAGTGAAGCATTTTTTGCAAAGCTGTGGACTGTAGTTGGATAAAGGGGCAGGTGAGGTTCTGTTCTGGTGCAGTCACACACACAGCTATCAATACACCCATATAGACGCTCAGACACCAACTCCTGCATCCATTCTGCCACTCTCACATCTACTCACTGTTGGAAATGGGGTTTATGTTTGGCTAGGGTATGCAACCAAGCCAGGTAGAACTCACCACTCTAGTCAGGGTAAGGGAGTTACACACCCAATAAAACCCCTGCTCACCCCCTTGGTAGCTTGGCAGAGCGTTTGGGCTTATCCCAGAGGCAATGTGTAAAGCGTTTGTGCAACTCACACCTATACCAGTGACACACTGGGCACACCACAAAAAGAGACTCCACACAAGGTTATATAAAAATATCCTTTGTATTGTTCATAAAACACATTAGATCACAATCACTAAAGTCACTGTGCCACTTGACACTTGTCATAACGTCACATAGATCGTAAAATCACATTGCCAACAAGGCAGTTGTCATAACTTCACAAGTTAGTGCAATAAAGTAAACACTTATAGTTTGCACATGTCACAAAAACATCATCACTGCCAGTTTATGCAGGTCCTGAAAATGTATTTGTTATCTTATCTGTATAAGGCCTAACTATAGCATACATCTCTCCACCAAAGCATTTAGATGAAGTCGTTTAGGGAATAAAACAATACATATACCACCATCAGGGCTGGAAGTGTGGATGAAACAAATGACAGTGCTCCTGTGCTTGTTTTAAATGTTAGGAGATACTCCACACAGGGATACCGGGCACAGCAGCATCCGTGTCCCTACAACTGGAATTATGGTACTCCCAGGAATGTTTCTCCCAAAGGCATACAGTTCTATATTGGGGGCCCTGTCCTGGGCTCACCCTGCATGGTCACCAGAAACCAGTGCCCCCAATAGGTACACAAGGGGGAGGGGGAAACACCCACAACAAAAGAGAGCAATCAAGGGGGGAGACCGGCCTGCGTCGCACAGCTAAGGGCAAAGCTGTTCTCCCCAGCAGTGGGGATTTGCTGGTGCCACTACTCAGAGAGGGCTTTGCCCATGGCCTGACTCACCCTGTGCTCTCAAGGTGCTGGCGGAGCGGTCCCGCACTCCGTTATCTGTGGTAGGGAGGGGTGGGCGTGGCCTTCCTCACCAGACCTGCATACTGCACGAATCAGCTGAACTCCTCCATGCTCAGTCTTCCTTTGGCTCCCATTGCAGCTTCCACATGCGGCCCTCAGAGCTGCGCTGCTTCAAGGGGAGCGAACCAATGCTGAGGTGCCTGCGACAGACATTCTTGCAGGGGCTGTCCACGGGAAGTGCAGAAAGAGGTGTGCACAGCTTACCTCGCTGGTCCCCACCCTCCAGGAACACTAGCCAATCCTCGGCTCTTCACACTGGTACGGCACAAGGAATTACAACATAAAGCATAGCCCCAAAATGGTGCAAAATGAAGTGCAAGTGTCGGGACGTTTCAGAAGCTAAAGCTCTTCCCAGGCATCAACCTTTGGATGTTCCTTTGTGGCACGGAAAGTGCTCCTCATGCACTTTCTTGACACACCAAGTTTCCGGGTTAACCAGCTTCAAAATTCAGCGCTTCTCACATGCTGATTGCATGGACAAGTAGCCCCACAGCACACCTTGGAGAGCACTGGGTGCAGGCTGGCTGGTCAGCACAAGGCTCCTCAGAGTAAAGCGGCAGTCCTTATTCCAGCTCAACAGGCAGCAGGTCAGCACTTCAAACTCATCAAGTCCCACGGTGGTTCATCCTGGCAGTCCTCTGGTAGCATGCAGAGCCAGCAACATCTGGCTGCAAGTCTCACACAGTGTCTCAAGTCATGAATTTACAGCCCATGTACCTATAGTCCAAAAGTCTTTGTCCTGGGGCACTTCAAACAACTTTCATAAGTGCACAACACCCCCATTCAATACCAAGCCCTGGCTCTAGACACACTACAGGGGGCAGAGACATCATTGTGAAAGTCAGGCACAACCCTATTCAGGTGCAACTCCTCCCAGTACTCTAAATGCAGACAAGGCCTATTGGGATGCAAAATAATATCCTCCTACCACTCTAAATGCAGCAAAGGCCTATTCAGCCCAACGCTGAGTCACCAATAAAAGGCAGGACACACCTCAACCACCCTTGTGACTCTCTAGAGTGAATGCACATCCCCTTCTCCTGTTAGTCTAAACCATACGTTGAATATAAAACCAGACAAACACAAGGAGATGATGGATGGAGTGCTGAAACTTTTAAGACACTCACCCCCAATCATAGATTTGGGTTAAATCCATCATCATTCTTTAGCACACTTCGCCATCCCAGGTCAAACCAGCAATATGCAAACCAGTCTTGACCCTATCCTCATGAAAACAGTCCAGCCTGAACTGCCAAGCCAGATCTTCCCTGGATCAAAAACAAGCATCCTGGTACCGGTTTCCGGGTAACAACCCTCATCAGCCAGGCTAGCTTGTATCCAGTGGCAAAGTGAGCAAGGGACCAATGTCTGGGCATGCATTGCCAGCTTAGGTGAGCAAAGCTAACACAAGGAGCTGATGAATGGAGTGCTGAAACTTTTCAGACACTCCCCCTCAGCCACAGATCTGTGTTGAATGCATCATCATTATTTAGTGCACTTCGCTAAGCCAGTCAGACCCAACCATATGCAAATCAGTCTTGACCCTGTTCCTCATGGGAACAGTATTGCCTGAACTGCCAAGTCAGATCTTCCCTGGACCAGAAACAAGCATCCAGGGACCTGTTTCGAGATAACACCTCTCATCAGCCAGGCTTGCTTGAATCCAGTGGCAAAGTGAACAAGGGACCCACGTCTGGACATGCCCTGCCAACTTAGGGTGAACAAAGCAAACACAAGGAGAAGATGGACAGAGTGATAAAACTTTTCAGACACTCAACCCCAGTCACAGATCTGGGTTGAATCCATCATGGTTCTTTAGCTCACTTCACCACCCCAGTTCAGACACACCATATGCAAATCAGTCTTGACCCTGTTCCTCATGGGAACAGTCCAGCCCAAATTGTGCATCCAGATCTTCCCTAGGTCTGAACTAAGCATCCTGGGACCAGTTTCATGGTAACACACCCTCATCATCCAGACGATCTTGAATCCAGTGGCAAAGTGAGCAAGGGACCCATGTCTTGGCATATCCTGCCAACTGAGGGCGAACAAAGCAAACACAAGGAGATGATGGACAGAGCGCTGAAACTTTTCAGACACTCACCCCCAGTCACAGATCTTGGTTGAATCCATCATCATTATTTAGCTCACTTCGTCACCCTAGGTCAGACACAAATCCATTTCTGACCCTGTTCCACTTGGGTACAGTCCAGCCCGAACTACCAAGCCAGATCTTCTCTGGACCGGAATCAAGCATCCTGGGACTTGTTTCGGGGTAACACCCCTCATCAGTCAGGCTAGCCTGAATCCAGTGGCAATGTGAGCAAGGAACACACGTCTCGGCATACCCTGCCAACTTAAGGCAAACAAAGCAAACACAAGGAAATGATGGACAGAACGCTGAAACTTTTTAGACAGGTAGGGCGCAAAGAGTCACAAGCACACAGAAATGCCCATTTCTAAAAATGGCATTCCTAAAATGGTAATAAAAAATCCACTTTCCCCAATAAGCAGGATTTATTATTATTCATTCTTAACATACCAAACAAGGCCATGCTACCCCTTTCATATCAGATATTTCGACTGAAGTACGTATCAGGGAATTCCCAATGCAAACCTATGAGAGAGCAGCCTTGCAGCAGTGGGGAAACAAATAGGCAGTTTGTCACTACCAAAGCATGCCACAGAGTTAAGGAACATGGGTGCCTTTTACCTACAAAACACACTGACGATAGGGCTAGCTAGGGCTTATCTTAAGGGTGACATATGTAGATAAAAGGGATTTTCTTATAAGACAAACTACTTTAAATGCCATGTCACTGTAGTAGTAAACTGCACATGCAGGCTGTGCAGCACCAGAGGCCTGAGATAGGTTTGAAAGGCTACTTCGGTGGGTAGCTCAAGAAGCGCTGCAGGCTCACTGGTAGAATTTCATTTACAGGCCCTGTGTATATGGGATACCACTGTACAAGGGACTTTCAGGTAAATTAAATATGTCAAACAGGTGTAGATCAATCTTACAAAGTTTACAAGAGAGAGCACATGCACTTTAGCATTGATCAGCAGTGGTAAAGTGTCCAGAGTCATAAAACCAGCAAAAATGGTCAGACAACAAACAGGAGGAAGGCAAAAAGTTCTGGGATGACCTTTAAAAAAGGGCCAGGTCTAACACTCACAGACCCAAACAGTCTCTCATGCACTACTCACATACCCACTCACCAATCTATACAGCCACTCTCAAAGGTTTCAGGTTATAGTTAGGAATTATCTTTTTAAAAACCTTTAAAATTCTGTAAAAAATCCTAAGATTACAGGGTTCATTTTACTTAGGAAATACAATTTAAAAACCATAGAGATTCACTGAAAAAAAACAAAGGTTAAAGGGACTTTATAGTTAGGCAAGTGAATAAAAAATAGTTTTTAAAAATTATTGAAAATGTTACAGAGAATGAATGCAAAAAACCCTTATAAACTCACTGAAAAAAAAAACAAGGTTACAGGGACGTTATAGCAAGGGTAATATTCCCTGTGTACAAAACCAGTGAAATTCAGCAGTTATAGTTACCTGAGCTAACTATAATTTGTGCCCCGGCAATCACTCATGACATGGTCAGTGACAGCACTCATGACATCAGTAATGACATCTCAAAAGACATCACTGATGATATGACTGAGGACATTTTCTAGTGGTTGCCAGTGTTTTGAAAAGGTTTATGAGTCTTAAACATATACACCAGAAATGTTAAATGACTATACTTTTTGGATTAGAACATGACAAAAAGCGTTTTAGCAGTCCCAAATGACCCAATTTACATTTCTAACCACTAAAAACATTTTTACATGTGGCCCCTAGTTTCAATAGGAAAATCTTTATTGACTTGTCTATATCTTTGGCGTTCACTTTTAAACTTGCGGGTGAGTGTCCTGTCTGATGACCTCAGATTTTTATGCATGTACTTAGGTCATGCACATACACTTCTTCTTTTTTCTAGATGTACTTGCTGTCTGGTGTGCCCACCATATTATGGGGCTGCTTATATTTACATTTGTATTTCAGACGTGCTACTATTCACCAAATGTGTGATACGTCATTATGATTTGATTATTGCCGGATTCAAAGAATATGGAATAAGGTTTCTCTCGTGCTATCTACTTTGTGGTGAGCCCAACCCTTTGTTTTTGTTCTTTTCCCTTTCTCTGTCTCTCTAGCCTGGATTGAGTTATAGTTCTCTTATTAGATTGATATATTTTTGGACATCTATGATAAAGCTTTTGCTTCCTGTTTCTGTTAGTACTTGCCTCTGCTATTTTGAATTCTCTTTATTCTTTCTGGTTTGGTTTCTGTTTTTCTTTTCTCTTTTCTGTCTCTTCTTCTCCGCTTATTATTCTCTTATGATATATATAGTTGGTATACACAATTCTTGCCTTTTAAATTTTGAGACAGAATCACAGAAATCAGGAAAAGCTTACACTTACAGAATTTTTAACTCTTTAATATGTATGTATATACATGTTGTATTTTAGGTTGGTTTTGTATATAATATTGTTTTGTGGTTATTGTGGACTTCTAAGTTATTTTTATATGTTGTGATGTAAATGTATTGTGCATATATATGTATTTGTTTATATATGTTGTTTTATGTATTTATTTCAGCCCTGAAGAAGTTCCTGTGTTTTAGGAACGAAACGCGTTGGCTGGCATTCGCTTTAATAAATAAGAAGACCAAGAAAAATTCTTTTGAATATATACCATTTTGGACTTTGTCTTTTTGAGTGCACCTTCCTTTGTGTTTAAATCGTTTTGTCCTGTCCCGCATCTAACAACGACGGATGTTGGAAGTTGTTGCACCACGTACACAGACATAGGTGCCGATCACGATCCGGTAAAAAATGTCCCCGTACGACTCGTATCGGGTCTTTTTACCGTACGAATCGTACAAGTGCCGTACGAACTGGCAATCACGATTCGCATGGTAAAAAGTCCATACGAACCGCACTGGGAATATTTCCCCACACGTCCTCGGGCCGGAAAATGTGTCCGACACGTCCTCGTACGATTCACCGTACAAACGTGAAAGGTGAACTCCGACCGGGGAATCACGATCCATCCCGGGCGTCCGAATGTACAACCGTATGGTGAAAAGACCGTCCGCACCGAACTCCCATAACAACCATGGAGACGTCCAAACAGGTGCCCGGTACGTGCCGTACCCCCCCCAGCCCCCGTAGGTACGCGCCGACCCCCCCCCAGCCCCCGTAGGTACTCGCCGACCCCCCCCCAGCCCCCGTAGGTACGCGCCGACCCCCCGCCCAGCTCCCGTAGGTACGCGCCGACCCCCCGCCCAGTCCCCGTAGGTACGGGCCGACCCCCCCGTGTGTACACCCGTGTACGGTGCGTACCCCCCCGTGTACGCTCGAGCCGTACCCCCACCCGCGTATGTACGGTGCGTACCCCCCCGTGTACGCTCGAGTCGAACCCCCCCGTATACGCTCGAGTCGGACCCCCCCGTGTACGCTCGAGTCGTACCCCCACCCGTGTATGTAAGGTGCGTACCCCCCCGTGTACGCTCGAGTCGAACCCCCCGTGTACGCTCGAGTCGGACCCCCCCGTGTACGCTCGAGTCGGACCCCCCCGTGTACGCTCGAGTCGGACCCCCCCGTGTACGCTCGAGTCGTACCCCCACCCGTGTATGTACGGTGCGTACCCCCCCGTGTACGCTCGAGTCGAACCCCCCCGTGTACGCTCGAGTCGGACCCCCCCGTGTACGCTCGAGTCGAACCCCCCCGTGTACGCTCGAGTCGAACCCCCCCGTGTACGCTCGAGTCGTACCCCCACCCGTGTATGTACGGTGCGTACCCCCCCGTGTACGCTTGAGTCGAACCCCCCCGTGTACGCTCGAGTCGGACCCCCCCGTGTACGCTCGAGTCGTACCCCCACCCGTGTATGTACGGTGCGTACCCCCCCGTGTACGCTCGAGTCGAACCCCCCCGTGTACGCTCGAGTCGGACCCCCCCGTGTACGCTCGAGTCGAACCCCCCCGTGTACGCTCGAGTCGGACCCCCCCCGTGTACGCTCGAGTCGTACCCCCACCCGTGTATGTACGGTGCGTACCCCCCCGTGTACGCTCGAGTCGAACCCCCCCGTGTACGCTCGAGTCGGACCCCCCTGTGTACGCTCGAGTCGTACCCCCACCCGTGTATGTACGGTGCGTACCCCCCCGTGTACGCTCGAGTCGAACCCCCCGTGTACGCTCGAGTCGGACCCCCCCGTGTACGCTCAAGTCGAACCCCCCCGTGTACGCTCGAGTCGGACCGCCCCGTGTACGCTCGAGTCGTACCCCCACCCGTGTATGTACGGTGCGTACCCCCCCGTGTACGCTCGAGTCGAACCCCCCCGTGTACGCTCGAGTCGGACCCCCCGTGTACGCTCGAGTCGAACCCCCCCGTGTACGCTCGAGTCGAACCCCCCCATGTACGCTCGAGTCGTACCCCCACCCGTGTATGTACGGTGCGTCAGGGGGTACGCACCGTACATACACGGGTGGGGGTACGACTCGAGCGTACACGGGGGGGTTCGACTCGAGCGTACACGGGGGGTCCGACTCGAGCGTACACGGGGGGGTTCGACTCGAGCGTACACGGGGGGGTACGCACCGTACATACACGGGTGGGGGTACGACTCGAGCGTACACGGGGGGGTCCGACTCGAGCGTACACGGGGGGGTTCGACTCGAGCGTACACGGGGGGGTCCGACTCGAGCGTACACGGGGGGGTTCGACTCGAGCGTACACGGGGGGGTACGCACCGTACATACACGGGTGGGGGTACGACTCGAGCGTACACGGGGGGGTCCGACTCGAGCGTACACGGGGGGGTTCGACTCGAGCGTACACGGGGGGTACGCACCGTACATACACGGGTGGGGGTACGACTCGAGCGTACACGGGGGGGTCCGACTCGAGCGTACACGGGGGGGTTCGACTCGAGCGTACACGGGGGGGTCCGACTCGAGCGTACACGGGGGGGTTCGACTCGAGCGTACACGGGGGGGAACGCACCGTACATACACGGGTGGGGGTACGACTCGAGCGTACACGGGGGGGTCCGACTCGAGCGTACACGGGGGGGTTCGACTCGAGCGTACACGGGGGGGTACGCACCGTACATACACGGGTGGGGGTACGACTCGAGCGTACACGGGGGGGTTCGACTCGAGCGTACACGGGGGGGTTCGACTCGAGCGTACACAGGGGGGTCCGACTCGAGCGTACACGGGGGGGTTCGACTCGAGCGTACACGGGGGGGTACGCACCGTACATACACGGGTGGGGGTATGACTCGAGCGTACACGGGGGGGTCCGACTCGAGCGTACACGGGGGGGTTCGACTCGAGCGTACACGGGGGGGTCCGACTCGAGCGTACACGGGGGGGTACACACCGTACATACACGGGTGGGGGTACGACTCGAGCGTACACGGGGGGGTCCGACTCGAGCGTACACGGGGGGGTTCGACTCGAGCGGACACGGGGGGGGTACGCACCGTACATACACGGGTGGGGGTACGACTCGAGCGTACACGGGGGGGTCCGACTCGAGCGTACACGGGGGGGTCCGACTCGAGCGTACACGGGGGGGTACGCACCGTACATACACGGGTGGGGGTACGACTCGAGCGTACACGGGGGGGTCCGACTCGAGCGTACACGGGGGGGTCCGACTCGAGCGTACACGGGGGGGTTCGACTCGAGCGTACACGGGGGGGTACGCACCGTACATACACGGGTGGGGGTACGACTCGAGCGTACACGGGGGGGTCCGACTCGAGCGTACACGGGGGGTACGCACCGTACATACACGGGTGGGGGTACGACTCGAGCGTACACGGAGGGGTCCGACTCGAGCGTACACGGGGGGGTCCGACTCGAGCGTACACGGGGGGGTTCGACTCGAGCGTACACGGGGGGGTACGCACCGTACATACACGGGTGGGGGTCCGACTCGAGCGTACACGGGGGGTTCGACTCGAGCGTACACGGGGGGGTACGCACCGTACATACACGGGTGGGGGTACGACTCGAGCGTACACGGGGGGGTCCGACTCGAGCGTACACGGGGGGGTCCGACTCGAGCGTACACGGGGGGGTTCGACTCGAGCGTACACGGGGGGGTACGCACCGTACATACACGGGTGGGGGTACAACTCGAGCGTACACGGGGGGGTCCGACTCGAGCGTACACGGGGGGTTCAACTCGAGCGTACACGGGGGGGTACGCACCGTACATACACGGGTGGGGGTACGACTCGAGCGTACACGGGGGGGTCCGACTCGAGCGTACACGGGGGGGTCCGACTCGAGCGTACACGGGGGGGTTCGACTCGAGCGTACACGGGGGGGTACGCACCGTACATACACGGGTGGGGGTACGACTCGAGCGTACACAGGGGGGTTCGACTCGAGCGTACACGGGGGGGTTCGACTCAAGCGTACACGGGGGGGTCCGACTCGAGCGTACACGGGGGGGTTCGACTCGAGCGTACACGGGGGGGTTCGACTCGAGCGTACACGGGGGGTCTGACTCGAGCGTACACGGGGGGGTACGCACCGTACACGGGTGTACACACGGGGGGGTCGGCCCGTACCTACGGGGGCTGGGCGGGGGGTCGGCGCGTACCTACGGGGGCTGGGGGGGGGTCGGCGCATACCTACGGGGGCTGGGGGGGGGGTCGGCGCGTACCTACGGGGGCTGGGGGGGGGTCGGCGCGTACCGGGCCACCTACTCTGGTCGATTCGCGCCGTACTTTGCTTTTGCGGCACTTTTTGGGTGCCGTGAAAATATTGCCGTCCGGACTGCTGTCGGTTCGAATCGTAATTCCTGGTTCGTGAAACGCTGCCTGAAAGCGTCCCGACGTCACGTCGCAGCATTCCCGGATCACATTCGTATGTATATTTTCGTCGGTCGGTGTTTTTTACGAATCGTACGGAAATGGTGTTTCCGTGCGAATCGTAATTCCATGTTTGTAAAGTTTTACAACTGGGTACGAGTCGGACGGGGAATTCGCTCCGACCGACGGTTCGTACGCGGTTTTTGACGGATCGTAATCGGCACCATAGTGTACTTCAATAGGAAGGAAAATAGTTGGAATCCAAGTGCTTGACCTTGGTCCGTCGTTGGGTTTGCTTTGTTGATGTATATCTTTGGCGTTGTTTGATGAATCTTGATGAAATTGTCCCCAAAAAGTGTGAAGGTCGGTCAGTTGAGCATGGAAATTTTCGCAATGATCCGTCAAGCAGAGGTCGAGAAAAAGGGGAGGTCAAAAAATTCACTTTTCCCATGTTAATTCCCCTAGGAATTTTAGATACAACTACAGCCTGAATAGCTGAACGGAATTACACCAAATTTGGCAGAAAGCTAGATGTTGGTACAGAAAGCATGCTATTTGTGATTTGGTGTAAATCCATTCAGTAAAACCAAATTTGTAAGTCTAGATACACAAATCCTTCTCGAATCCATTGGTTCGCTAACCCACATTTTAACAGCAGTGCTGTGATTGGCTGCTCACAACATGTGTAGAAAGATGCAGCTGTCCTTTTACCAACCGTGACATGGTCCCAGGGGATGAAATGCAGTTTGAAAATTGTACAAGGGCTCAGGGTAAAGGTACCCTGACCCCATAGGTGCTTTGCAGAGGTCTCAGAGGGACCCCTTATGAATATAAAAATGCCCCAAACCACATTTTTCTTTACAGTTGCATGGAATTGCGGATCAATCACAGTCCTCAGCATGGCCCCCTCATGTATTATAGTAGTAGATTCTCAAACTTTGCCAAAAAATATATATACATTCACACATTAATACACTAACTCACAGACCACTCAGACACTCTTGCATCCACAGACAGACCCACTCAACACTTATGCACACACTCAGACACTTATGCATCTACTGAGAGACCCACTCAGACACTCATGTATCCACTCACAGAACCAGTCAGGGACTCAAATACCTACTCACAGACCAATTCAGACACTAACACACCTACTCACTGACCTAATCAGACCCACTCAGACGCTGATGCATCCACTCACAGACCCACTCAAAAGAATAATGCAGTCACTCACAGACACAGTCAGACACTTATTCCCCCCTCACAGACCCATTTAGACGCTGATGCAACCAGTCACAGACCCACTCACATACTGATGCACCCACTCACAGACCCACTGAAACATTGGTTTTCCCACTCAAAGACCCACTTAGAGACTCACACACCTTCTCACAGACTCATTCATACTCTCACACCTACTCACTGACCCACTTATATACTGACTAACCTGTTCACAGACCTACTTAGACACTGACTCATGCACTCACAGATACTCTCAGATACTCATGCACTCACTCCCAGACCTACTCAGACACTCAGGTACCCACTCACAGACCCATTCATGTGCCTAATCACAGTACTACTCAGAGACTCACACACCCTCTAACAGACCAACTCATACTTTCACACCCACTCACAGACCTACTGATGCACTGATGTAGCACTCACTGACTTATTTACACACTGATTTATGCACTCACAGATGCTCTCAGAAACTCATGCACCCACTCACAGACCCACTCAGACACTCATGTACCCACTCACAGGCCCACTCAGATGCTCATGTGCCTACTCACAGACACACTCATAGACTTATGTAGCCACTCACAGACCCACTCAGACACTCATGCATCTCATGCATCTACTCACAGACCCACGCTGGCATTGATAAACCCACTCAGATATGCACCCATGTATCAACTCACAGACCCACATAGACACTAATTCATCCACTCACAGACCTCCTCGCACACTCATGCACCCATTCACAGACCCACTCAGAGACTTATACACCCACTCATAAACCCAGTCAGACACACATGCACCTACTCACAGGCCCACTCAGAACCTCATTCACCCACTCACAGAGCCACTCAGACACTCATGCACTAACTCACAGACCCACTCAGACACTCATGAACCTCCCACTTACAGACCCACTCATACACTCATGTACCCACTCATTGTGTCACAAATGCATCTCCTCACAGACTCACTCAGAGACTTATGCACCCACTCACAGACCCACCCAGAAACTGACATACACATTCACAAACCAACTCAGACACTGATGCACCCATTAAAAAACGGAATTTAATTGAAAATTAACTAGTGTTTGGGGAAAGGGTGCCTCTTAGAAGAGCCATTGTGATAATTGTGTATAGATGAAAACTACATGTAAAACAGGATGCACTCTTCCAATTTGTTAAGGACTATGATGTTGCCTTTCTCTGAGAAATATACTCCGTCACTTTTGTATTTATGCTTTATGTCAAAGCGTATGTTGTTGTTGATGGAGCCCATGTTGTGGTCTTTGAGTACTGCAGAAACACTTTTAATAACATGCTTCCTGGCTTTGTTTATCTGTGGAAAGATTTTGCTTGATCACTTCCATTTCTACCTTTGGCAAGTGTTAGAGAACACCAAGGGAATCTGAGGTAAAGTGCCATTAATTGAGGAAACATATCCTTCATTAGGATTTCCAGATCTACCCCAGTCAATGTGCCTTGGATATTGCCATAACAGTGCAAAATCATTATGTCTGGATAATGGTAATCCGTAATGCTTTCAACCAACGGCAGCGATTGATGCCACTTGAACCCTCTCAGGCCAACCCAAGTAATGGCCACATTAGGAAAGCCCAAGTCCCTGTTAATGCCACTCTTTCTAGCACACTTTCTAACCCTAAACACAAGGCTATGCCTCACAATCCACACTCTAACCATTTTGAAGGCAAGGAGCAGTAACAAGCAGGAGAAGACACTGACTGAGGCAGTTTTCCAAATAAAAGACAGTTCAAATGGAGGTCAAGTGCTGCTTTAAAAATGACATATTTGATTAGATGCTGTAAACATATTGGTAGCTAAAAATAGGTAGTGATTTAATTCGCAAAGAAAGTTGATCTGTGATTGGTTCTTGTTAATTTAAATAGAAGTTATGCTGTTTTGGATATGCTAACATTTTCAAACACCTAACCATACCTGCTACAGTTAAACTTCAAGTTAGTATGCTACTGACAATAAGTACTGTGATCTTATGACCTACTGGTACAGTAAAGTGTTGCAAAGGAGGTTGCTATGGCAACTGAGGGAAAATGGTGTGGGGGAAGGGTTCTAAATACACTGTACTTTCAAACTATAAAGGGGAGAGTGGGTTAGACATAGTACGTATTCTGAAACAGAAAGTTCCTAAATTAACACTATCACAGTATGTCAAATGGAGATGAGAAATAAAAGTAGTATAATGGTAAATGCATTAACAAACTCCCGTAGAGATGCATGAATCTGTTGCGAAGTTACACGTGGGCTGTGCAGAGCATCTCGATGGATTTGCGAATCCCGCCAAAGACACTACCAGATTGCTCTTCTTAGCAGGAGACTAAGAAAGCAGGCCTTTAATGGATCTTACAGCCAACTGTAGAGGGTTATAAAGCTTTTGGGACATTCTGGTGCCAATTACGATCCGGTAAAAAAAATTCCCGTACGACTCGTATCCGGTCTTTTTACCGTACGAATCGTACAAGTGCCGTACAAACTGGCAATCACGATTTGCATGGTAAAAAGTCCATACGAACCGCATTGGGAATTATTCCCCACACGTCCTCGGGTCGGAAAATGTGTCCGACATGTCCTCGGACGATTTACCGTACAAATGTGAAAAGTCAAGTCCGACCGAGGAATCACGATCCATCCCGTGCGTCCGAAGTTACAACCGTATGGTTAAAAGACCATCCGCACCGAACTCCAATAGCAACCATGGAGACGTCCAAACAGGTGCCCGGTACGCGCCGTACCCCCCCCAGCCCCCGCATGTACGCGCCGTACCCCCCCCCCCAGCCCCTGCATGTACGCGCCGTACCCCCCCAGCTCCCGCATGTACGCGCCGTACCCCCCCCAGCCCCCGCATGTACGCGCCGTACCCCCCCAGCCACCGCATGTACGCGCCGTACCCCCCCCAGCCCCCGCATGTACGCGCCGTACCCCCCCAGCCCCCGCATGTACGCGCCGTACCCCCGTGTATGTACACCCGAGTACGTGTCGAACCCCCCGTGTATGTACACCCGAGTACGTGTCGAACCCCCCCGTGTATGTACACCCGAGTACGTGTCGAACCCCCCCCGTGTATGTACACCCGAGTACGTGTCGAACCCCCCGTGTATGTACACCCGTGTACGTTTGAGTCGTACCCCCACCCGTGTATGTACGGTGCATACCCCCACGACTCAAACGTACACGGGTGTACATACACGGGGGGGTTCGACACATACTCGGGTGTACATACACGGGGGGTACGGCGCGTACATGCGGGGGCTGGAGGGGTACGGCGCGTACATGCGGGGGCTGGGGGGTACGGCGTGTACATGCGGGGGCTGGGGGGGTACGGCGTGTACATGCGTGGGCTGGGGGAGGTACGGCGCGTACATGCGGGGGCTGGGGGGGGTACGACACGTACATGCGGGGGCTGGGGGGGTACGGCACGTACATGCGGGGGCTGGGGGGGTATGGCACGTACATGCGGGGGCTGGGGGGGGTACGGCGCGTACATGCGGGGACTGGGGGGGTACGGCGCTTACCGGGCCACCTACTCTGGTCGTTTCGCGCCGTACTTCGCTTTTCTGGCACTTTTTGGGTGCCGTAAAAATATTGCCGTCCGGACTGCTGTCGGTTCGAATCGTAATTCCTGGGTCGTGAAACGCGGCCTGAGAGCGTCCCGACGTCACGTCGGCGCATTCCCCGGATCCCATTTGTATGTATCTTTTCGTCGGTCGGTGTTTTGTACGACTCGTACGGAAATGGTGTTTCCGTGCGAATCGTACTTGCATGTTTGTAAAGTTTTACGACCGGGTACGAGTCGGACGGAAAAAAGCCTCCGTCGGATGGTTCGTACCCGGTTTTGCCGGATCGTAATCGGCACCTCTGTGTCTGAAGGATAGCATGTTCTAATCAATCAAAGAAAAGCGTAGTTCAGTCCGAGGGTGTCAAATTCCCCACAGGGTGTCTGAGGCCTTTCTTCACAGCAGCAGCCGTGAAAGCAGAAAAATGGAATATTGATTATTGACCTTCATTTCAGCCCAGAGAACTCCATTTCCTTCAATAGGCTATTCAAAAATCCAATGTTTTAATAATGATTAAGCTCATCCATACAGGCACCAATACAGTCACCCACTCACCCAATCACTCACCCATGCACTTCTTACACATGCACTCACCCACCAGTATACCCACCCACTCACACACCCACTCACTCACCCAAATAGCACTCACACCCACTCACTCACCCATACAGTCACTCACAGATACAGTCCCTCACTGATACCGGACATTCCATATGCACTTACCCACATAGCCACTAATGCTCCCATTCACTTACCAATACAACCACTAATGCACCCACTCACTCAGCCATTTACACAGGTACTCACTCGCCCATACAGCTTCTCAGTACTTACATGGCTACTTAGTCACTCATACAGGCTGTCACAAACATAGTCACTTACTGATACGGGTACTCACACACACTAATCAACCTGTGCTGCCACTGACACAGCCACTCATTGACCTATACCGACACTCTCTCACACACACATGCACCACTGATACAGTCACTCACTTACTCACACAGCTAGTAAATACTACTCACACACTCAGTTATTCACATGTAAAGCTAGTGACACACTAACTCCCTCACTCACTCATAGAGCCACTCACACACCTGCATAACCATGAATACACCACTCACACACCCATTCACTTACTCCTACAGCCTCTTATGCACCCATTCACTCACCCATACAGCCACTCATGACAACTTTCACTCACCCAAACAGACACTCACACCCACTCACTCATTCATACAGCTAATCATGTACCCACTCAATCACCCATAGAGCTACTCACACACCCACTGACTCACCTGCACAGCTACTCACACATGAACTCACTCATCACTCATCTATATAGCCACTCATGTACCTACTAACTCATCCATACTGCCACTTATGCACTCTATCACTCACTCATGCAACTACTCATGTACCCACTCACTTACCTATACACCACTCGCACACTTACTTACTCACTCATGCAGCCACTCACACACTCACTCTCTTGCCCATACAACACTCACACCCACTGAGTCACCTATACAGTCACTTACAAACATTGTTACTCACTGATACATGCCGTTTCATATCTGCTCACCCACCCATACATGCACACAGTCACCCATACAAGCAAGCACTCACACATCCACTCACAGACCCATACAACCACTAACGTACCCACTCACTTAGTCATACATCACTCACATAGGTACTCACTCACCCATTCAGCTACTCACACAGCCAGTCATTCACACAAAAACAGTCACACAAACTAACTAACCTATATACAGGCATGACCGGCACAGGGCGGTAGGCGGGGAGGTAGAAGAGGAAGTCGACAGAAGATGGGCTTGGTGAAATTAAATTTAACAAAATTATAAAACCACTTATCTTGCCGATGCAGGGAGCTCAAGGTAAGTGGTTTTATTTATTCATAGAATTTTACTTATCCTATCATCTGTCGACTTTCCCCATGGCCCTGCACTGCCATGCCCCATCCCACCACAGCACTGCTCTTACCTGTACCAGCTGTACCTGCCTAAGAAGCCACTGACATAACCATTTACTAACCCGTACAGACACTCACATACATATACCATTGATGCAGTCACTCACTTACCCATACAGCCAGTCACACACTTGCTAGTGGCATGCTGACTTCGTTCTCACACATAGAACCACTCACACATCCCTTACTCATAAATACTGAATACACTACTCACACACCCATTCACTTTCCCATACAGCCTCTTATACACTGTTTAACTCACCCATTGAGACACTTGTGCACTCTTTCACTTACCCATACAGGCACATATCCACCCACTCACTTATTCATACAGGCACTTACGCACCCACTCACTCACCCATAGAGCTACTCACACACCCACTGACACCCATACAGCTACTAACACATGTACTCACTCACCCATATATCCACATATGCACTCTATCACTCACTCCTACAACTACTAATGTACCGATTTACTCACCAAACATCACTCAAATACCCACTTAGTCACTCATACAGCCACTCACACATCCACTACCTCACCCATATAGTACCCGACACTCACTGAAACACCCATACAGCCACTTACATACATGGTAACCCACAATACAGGGAGTTCCACATGCATTCACCCACCCAAACAGGCACTCACACACCCACTCACAGACCTATATAACCACTAATGCACCCACTTACTCATTTAGACAGCACTCACACAGGTAATCACTCACCCCATACAGCTCCTCATACACTCACTCAGTCACTCATATACTCAGTCACAAACATAGTCACTCATTGATACAGGCACTCACATACACTAACGTACCTCAGCAGCCACTAACACACCCACTTGCTCACCAATATAGACAATAAGACACCTACTCACTCACCTATAAAGTCCATGACACACTCTCAGACAAAACAAGACATATTCAAATTGCTACAAACATACATGTAGCATACAGTTTTTCTTTCTTAAACCATAATAGGAGGTTCTAACGGTGAGAAGTCTATATATCGACTTTTTAATATCGAGGGACATAAATATCGAGTCAAAAATATCTAAAGTACAAAATATCGAAATAGATAATATTGATGTGAAAAGTATCGTTTTTTTTTTTTAATTATATGTCGATGTAAGTAATATTGTTAGTAATCATATCGACATGTTAAAATATCGTTATTGTATGTTTAGTAAATATTTTGAAGTTGTTTGTATAAATAGTTAAAATGTATATAATATGAGAAATATTTATATTGTTTTAGGGGCGGGATGTTGGGTTATAGGGGATAAGGGTGGGGAGTGTTTTAAAAAAGTTAATTTTTTGTTTAATATATTGTAAAATTTAATTAGTAAATTTTATTTCAAATTTGAAATGTATATTTAATTTTAGGAGCGGGATGTTGGGTTACAGGGGATAAGGGTGGGAAGTGTTTTAAAAATGTTTATATATTTTTGAATTTTTACAAAAATTATTTAGAAGTTTTAAATTAAATTTTGAATTTTACAAATAATTTTAGGAGCGGGATGTTGGGTTATAGGGGATAAGGGTGGGAAGTGTTTTAAAAATGTTTATATATTTTTGAATTTAAAAAAAAATTATTTAGAAAATTTAAATATAATTTAGAATTTTACAAATAATTGTAGGAGCGGGATGTTGGGTTATAGGGGATAAGGGTGGGAAGTGTTTTAAAAATGTTTATATATTTTAAAATGTTTAAAAAAATTGATGTAGAGATTTTAAATTTAATTTAGAAATGTAAAATTAATTTTAGGAGCCGGATGTTGGGTTATAGGGGATAAGGGTGGGAAGTGTTTTAAAAATGTTTATATATTTTTGAAGGTTTTTTAAAAAAAAATTATAATTTTAAATGTAATTTAGAATTTTATTTTAAATTTTCGGAGTGGGATGTTGAGTTACAGGGGATAAGGGTGGGAAGTGTTGTAAAAAACATTTTTTAATTTGGAATATTTAATAAATTTAATTTGAAATTTGGAATAAAAATATATTTTTTATATTATCTTTTAGGAGTGGGATGTTGGGTTATAGGGGATGAGGGTGGGGAGTGTTTTAAAAATTTTGATTTATGTAGGAATAATTTGTATACAAAATTTAGAAAATTAGAATAACATTTCGAATGTTATATTTAATTTTAGGAGTGGGATGTTGTGTTATGGGGATAAGGGTGTGGAGTTTGATAAAAATGTGTAAAATGTTGGTAATATTGTATAAAAAGTATGTATAAATTTTGATTTTGATTGTACAATTTAAAATTTTTTGGTGGATTGGGATGTTGGCTTATAGGGGATAAGGGTGGGGAGTGTTTTAAAAATGTATTTTAAATTAGTAATATTGAGTAATTTATATTAAAAAAAATATATTATAATATGATATTTTGGGATAAATTTTAGATTGGGGAGTTGGATTTGTAGAGGATAAGTGTGGGTATTGTTTTATGTAAAATTTTTAATAATGATTAAAACATATTTTTTTTATATATTTATATTTATATATTTGTATTGCAATTACTGTAATTAAATACATATTGGAGTGGGAATATGAAATTAATTAAGATCAGTATACATGATCTAGTGTAATTAAATATATTTATGAGTGGGAATACTAAATTAATGAAGTTTAGTGTTTTACACCTACCATAATTAAATATAGATTTGAGTGAGAATAGTAAATTAATTAAGTTCAGTGTCCAGCACTTATCTTAATGAAATATAGACTGGAGTGGGAATAGTAAATTAATTAAGTTCATTGTCCAGCACCTACTGTAATTTAATATAGGTTGGAGTGAGAATAGTAAATTAATTAAGTTCAGTGTCCAGCACTTATCTTATTTAAATATAGACTGGAGTGGGAATAGTAAATTAATTCAGTTCAGTGTCCAGCACATACTATAATTAAATATAGGTTGGAGTGAGAATAGTACAATTATTAAGTTCAGTGTCCAGCACTTATCTTAATTTAATATAGACTGGAGTGGGAATAGTAAATTAATTTAGTTCAGTGTCCAGCACCTACCCTAATTTAATATAGGTTGGAGTGAGAATAGTAAATTAATTAAGTTCAGTGTCCAGCAGTTATCTTAATTAAATATAGACTGGAGTGGGAATAGTAAATTTATTAAGTTCAGTGTCCAGCACCTACTCTAATTTAATATAGGTTGGAGTGAGAATAGTAAATTAATTATGTTCAGTGTCCAGCACTTATCTTAATTAAATATCGACTGGAGTGGGAATAGTAAATTAATTAAGTTCAGTGTCCAGCACCTACCCTAATTAAATATAGATTGGAGTGAGAATAGTAAATTAATTAAGTTCAGTGTCCAGCACTTATCTTAATTAAATATAGACTGGAGTGGGAATAGTAAATTAATTAGGTTCAGTGTCCAGCACATTCTCTAATTAAATATAGGTTGGAGTGAAAATAGTAAATTAATTAAGTTCAGTGTCCAGCACCTACTCTAATTTAATATAGGTTGGAGTGAGAATAGTAAATTAATTAAGTTCAGTGTCCAGCACTTATCTTAATTAAATATAGACTGGAGTGGGAATAGTAAATTAATTCAGTTCAGTGTCCAGCACATACTCTAATTAAATATAGGTTGGAGTGAGAATAATAAATTTATTAAGTTCAGTGTCCAGCACTTATCTTAATTTAATATAGACTGGAGTGGGAATAGTAAATTAATTAAGTTCAGTGTCCAGCAGCTACTCTAATTTAATATAGGTTGGAGTGAGAATAGTAAATTAATTAAGTTCAGTGTCCAGCACTTATCTTAATTAAATATAGACTGGAGTGGGAATAGTAAATTAATTCAGTTCAGTGTCCAGCACATACTCTAATTAAATATAGGTTGGAGTGAGAATAGTAAATTAATTAAGTTCAGTGTCCAGCACTTATCTTAATTAAATATAGACTTGAGTGGGAATAGTAAATAAATTTAGTTCAGTGTCCAGCACCTACCCTAATTTAATATAGTTTGGAGTGAGAATAGTAAATTAATTAAGTTCAGTGTCCAGCACTTCTCTTAATTAAATATAGACTGGAGTGGGAATAGTAAATTTATTAAGTTAAGTGTCCAGCACCTACTCTAATTTAATATAGGTTGGAGTGAGAATAGTAAATTAATTATGTTCAGTGTCCAGCACTTATCTTAATTAAATATAGACTGGAGTGGGAATAGTAAATTAATTAAGTTCAGTGTCCAGCACCTACCCTAATTAAATATAGATTGAAGTGAGAATAGTAAATTAATTAAGTTCAGTGTCCAGCACTTATCTTAATTAAATATAGACTGGAGTGGGAATAGTAAATTAATTAAGTTCAGTGTCCAGCACATACTCTAATTAAATATAGGTTGGAGTGAGAATAGTAAATTAATTAAGTTCAGTGTCCAGCACTTATCTTAATTAAATATAGAGTGGAGTGGGAATAGTAAATTAATTCAGTTCAGTATCCAGCACCTACTCTAATTTAATATAGGTTGGAGTGAGAATAGTAAATTAATTAAGTTCTGTGTCCAGCACTTATCTTAATTAAATATAGACTGGAGTGGGAATAGTAAATTAATTAAGTTCAGTGTCCAGCACCTACTCTAATTTAATATAGGTTGGAGTGAGAATAGTAAATTAATTAAGTTCAGTGTCCAGCACTTATCTTAATTAAATATAGACTGGAGTGGGAATAGTAAATTAATTCAGTTCAGTGTCTAGCACCTACCCTAATTAAATATATTTTGGAGTGAGAATAGTAATTTAATTACGTTCAGTCTGTAGTGGGAGTAGTATGTTAATTAAGGTTGGTAAATACAATTATTATAATTAAATATAGAGTTGAATAGGAACAGTTAAATTAATTTGTTTTAATTTACAATAAATCTGTAGATTTTAGTTTTGGTTGGATAAAAGATAGAAGTTATATCAGAATGCAAATTCCAATTTTTTGTATAAAATAGTAGAAAGGAAAATAAGATTTGTTTTATAGTTGTTGGAATGTATATTAATTACAGAGAAAATATTGTTTATTATCACGCATATTATAATAATTAAATCATTGAAATAAACATGTAATAAAATAATTAATAGTTAGCATTTGTATTATTGTAATAATTTTTTTTATAATGGATATATATTTGTTTAATGTATATTTTGGACATTTATATATATGAACAGACAAAATAATAAAAAAAATAATTCTGATTTTTATAGCTGTTTAATATTTTTAAATTTATATTGTGTATTTTTAGACTTTATTTGAATTTATAAGAAATTGTATGTTTTGAAATATATGATAATATATTTTAATTATTAATATTTATATTAGATAATTAATATTGAAAATGTTTACATTTTAGAATATTTCTTTTTATTTTTAGTTTTGGTATGTTGTAGATACAATATTTTAATTATATCATGTTCATACATTTATTTTGGTAATATATACAGTTTTATTATTATATTAGTAAATATATTTTTTTATTATATTTATTTTTATAAGCTAAATAATTTTCACATATATAAAAAAAATAGGTATTCTTTTTGAGTATTTTATTCTAATGTTTTACTAATTTTTAAAGTAAAGTGTAATGTTAAATAAATAGTTAGGGCATTTATTGGTATTTTTTTAGTTGTTATGTTTGTTTGGGTCTTTTATTTTGTAACCGCTCGCTGTTGTTTTGGGTTATTTTGGTAGAATCCAGGTCGCGGTCGGGAGCTGTTTCGCGTTTGAGAAGGTAAGAGTTATTTTCTTTATTATTAAATAGTTTTAAGTGTTTTGTGGAAGTAGTAATGTTGTAATAAGTGTGTATGGATTGATGTTTTAGAAGTTAGGGTGTTAGTAATAGTTTGTATACGGTTTTATAATTTACGTTGTGTTCCGTGTTTGTGGCTTTGTTAGTGTTTTGTTATTTAGGTGTGTTAAAGTTTTATAGTGTTTGAATAATGTTTGTAGTGATGTTTTTAGGTGCATTATGTGTGTTTGTGTGTGGGTGGGAATGTTTGTTTCTCTTTTGTAGGTTTTACGGAGAAGATATTTTCGTCTCTTTCAAACACCTTTTTTGTTTTAAGGAAGTGTGTATTAGTTGTGTTTACTAATATTTATTTTACACTTCCTTTATTGTTCGGGTTTCCAGGAGCGGTTATTTACCTTTTTTATATTTTTTGGGATTTTTATGGTTAATGGATTGCCGTTTTTTGGCGTAGACGTTTTTTTCAAAAAACAGTTGTATTTTTCCATTTTATTTGGATTCATTTTTGATACCTATGGATTTTGAACTACCTGGATTTATTTGGAAGGAATGTTATTATCCCATTGGAGCAACTACACAGGTAAGTTCATTTAAATATTTTAATTGTGGGTGGGCAAATCTTATATATTTAATATTGTTGTTGTGTACTTGGTTTGTTTAATTATGTTGTCTAAATATATGTAGATATACATTATTTATATATTTTAGACCACATAATTAAATATGTGATATAATAAAGTGGTTTCTTTATGTTGTGATAGTTGTTTTAGTAGAATTGTGGGTTAATATTTTGGAAAGGGTTTAGAAGAGAGTTTGAGCTATTATATTTAAGTACTCAAGTCCTCTTGTGGATGGGTATAGCTGTACCTGTTGTTGTAGGTAATTATACATTTGAGTAGTTTGTCTAGATTGTTTTGGTTTTAATTGTAGGACAGATTGTTGCATTCTTATTCTTGGAAACTTTGTTCCTTTTGTATGGCAATTAGTCGTTTTTGTAGTGTTGGAGTTGTTCTCCCAGTAGAAGTTAGGAATGCATTATGCCAGCCCTCGACGGCGTTGTTAGTTTTGGCTTGTTGGTTGAGTGTACTTACATATACATTCCACCAAGGTATTTGGAACTTGGGCTGACGTCTATGGCCTGATCTGTGTAGTCTCCCCACCCAGGTATCCTCAAAATAATCTAAGAGGGGAGATAACTTTACTACATTTTGTTTGTAGAATGGACTTTCTAATAAAAGATTGTAATGTTCTGCAACATCTGTGGTTGGTACATAAGCTAGGGCTGTTAGAAGTTTTATTTGATGTGCAAAAGTTATGTTTGTGGCATATTCTACACTGAGGTGCCGATTACGATCCGGTAAAAAATTTCCCCGTGCGACTCGTATCCGGTCTTTTTACCGTACGAATCGTACAAGTGCCGTACGAACTGGCAATCACGATTCGCATGGGAAAAAGACCATACGAATCGCATTGGGAATAATTCCCCACACGTCCTCGGGTCGGAAAAAGTGTCCGACACGTCCTCGTACGATTTACCGTACAAACGTGAAAAGCGAAGTCCGACCGGGGAATCACGATCCGTCCCGGGCGTCCGAATGTTCAACCGTATGGTTAAAAGACCGTCCGCACCGAACTCCTATAACAACCATGGAGACGTCCAAACAGGTGCCCGGTACGTGCCGTACCCCCCCCAGCCCCCGTATGTACGCGCCGACCCCCCCCAGCCCCCGTATGTATGCGCCGACCCCCCGTGTATGTACACCCGTGTACGTTTGAGTCGAACCCCCCTGTATGTACACCCGTGTACGTTTGAGTCGAACCCCCCGTGTACGTTCGAGTCGACCCCCCCGTGTATGTTCGAGTTGAACCCCCCCGTGTACGTTCAAGTCGAACCCCCCCGTGTACGTTCGAGTCGAACCCCCCGTGTACGTTCGAGTCGAACCCCCCCGTGTACGTTCGAGTCGACCCCCCGTGTACGTTCGAGTCGAACCCCCCATGTACGTTCGAGTCGAACCCCCCCGTGTACGTTCAAGTCAAACCCCCGTGTACGTTCGAGTTGAACCCCCCCGTGTACGTTCGAGTCAAACCCCCGTGTACGTTCGAGTCAAACCCCCCCGTGTACGTTCGAGTCGAACCCCCCTGTATGTACACCCGTGTACGTTCGAGTCGTACCCCCACCCGTGTATGTACGGTGCGTACCCCCAGCGCTACGCGCTGGGGGTACGCACCGTACATACACGGGTGGGGGTACAACTCGAACGTACACGGGTGTACATACAGGGGGGTTCGACTCGAACGTACACGGGGGGTTCGACTCGAACGTACACGGGTGTACATACACGGGGGGGTCGGCGCGTACGTACGGGGGCTGGGGGGGGTCGGCGCATACGTACGGGGGCTGGGGGGGGGTACGGTGCGTACCGGGCCACCTACTCTGGTCGATTCGCGCCGTACTTCGCTTTTCCGGCACTTTTTGGGTGCCGTGAAAATATTGCCGTCCGAACTGCTGTCGGTTCGAATCGTAATTCCTGGGTCGTGAAACACTGCCTGAAAGCGTCCCGACGTCACGTCGCAGCATTCCCGGATCACATTCGTATGTATGTTTTCGTCGGTCGGTGTTTTTTACGATTCGTACGGAAATGGTGTTTCCGTGCGAATCGTAATTCCATGTTTGTAAAGTTTTACGACCGGGTACGAGTCGGACGGGGAAAACGCTCCGACCGACGGTTCGTACCCGGTTTTTACCGGATCGTGATCGGCACCTTAGTGAAGATTTTTGTAAATGTCTCCATATACATTGGTTTAGATGGAAGTAACATCCTTGGATAGCTGTATGGGGGTACAGTTTTAGAATGCAATTTATCATGGCTTGCTCAAAGTCTATGATAATTCTTTGAGGGTAAAAATCATTTGATTCTTGTTTTAGTTTTCCTAGCATTTCATTATATGTTGTGTTTTGTTTGTTAGGTAATAGTGCATAAATTAAAGGTATGGAAGTGTTGTGATATTGACCGTGTATTTTGTAAAGCTGGTAGAATGGTTTTGGGCATATTGTAAAGGTGCCATCCATCATCCATGTTTGGCATTGTTGGAGTTTAGTTATATTGTTTGCAGTAGCAAACATTGTGATTCTTTTTTCTGTACTTTTGTTGTCAAAAAAAATAAAAGGTTCATTATTGTGGGTGATAGTTAATTCTGGTGGAATGATGATATCTTGAAAAGTTTTAGGGGATGGTATAGTTGTCGTGGTTGAATTTTTGGTCCTAGCAATTGTTCTTTTTATAGAAGCAATTGATGGTAATTGGCCTCTTGCTTCTTTGGGCACTCTAGGTAATAGTTCTTTTAGGATTACACTTGTAGCAGTTTGTGAACCAGTGCTTAATTCTTTTATATTTTCAAGGGTTGATCTGATTTCTATTTCAGAGAGATTGGGTGGATGGTTATGCTCTCTTGTATATAGTACAGTTGTTTCTCTTGTTGTTGCTCGTCCGTAGCATTTGTTAGAATAATATTTAGAACACTTCCAGTTCACTTTTCGGTCCGTCTGCTTTTCTTTGATGTATGTGTAACCCATGTAACACAATAGGAATTTTCCTTTCTGCGATGTTATAAATTGGGCTTCTTCTGTCATCGTGATGTGTTAGAAATCTGGAAAAAATGTATATGAAAATATATGCAATAGTACTTGATATATTTCTATGAAAATAGGAAACAAAAAACTTTTTTTATATATACTTACCAAGTGTTTTTGGTTGTATTTGAATAAAGATGTTCTTTGTAGACAAAATGCTGTTTGGTTGATGTAGTCTCTGAAAGTTAAAGAACATATATTGTTTTGGTTGGTTTAGTTTTTTTAAGTGGGGTGGTATTGCTGTTTGGTATAGACTATATTTTTTTTGTTGAAACATTTTTTATTGTTTTCCAAATCAACAACTCAACAAACATCCCCCCGCCTTCACCCGTCCAGGAAGTACCACACATTTATCATCAAGACCAATTATTCAGGAGAAGGAACAACCTTCCCACCCAGTCCTCTACCCCCCCTCCCCCACCCCATGTCAGTGTACCCCCGTCCCCTACCCCTCTTCCGATGTGCCCCTCCTCCCTAATAAATAAGATACAGGAGCCCAACCTCTCCCTAAGCAAACGGAGCCTTCCCTCATGCCGAGTGGTATAGACTATAGGTGTTAATTTATACAGGTTTTTAAAAACTTAAAAAAGAGAACATGGATTTGTTTAGGGGTTTAGGATGTTTTGGGGTTTGAGTATGATTTAATTAATATTTTAGAAAGTATTTTGATAGTATACTTACTTTTTTAGTGAGTCCTTTCTGGCAATGTTCAATATTTTCTTTAGCTGTTTTGAGTAATATCTGTAGTGGAAACATAAAGAGATGGAATATATAAGTTAGTTATTTATTTGAGTATTGATAAATTAGTGTTTTAGTTTAATTTGGCAGTTTAGTTAGAAAAGATAATTTACTTACGTTTTTAGAATAGTAGTAGGATGTAGGTTTCTTCTGTTTAGCAGAGTTTCTTCTTCGTTCAATGCTTTGGTTTAAGGCACAGTAGAAGACTTGTTTTAATTGGTTTATATAGTGGTTTTAAATTGTTTCTTGAATGTTATTGGTTGTTTTCTGTATGTGGCCTTTCTATTGGATTTTTTGAATTTTTTTTAGTTAATTGGTTTCCTTTTATGGAAAATGCTAAGTAAGAGTATATTTAGTTTTAAAGGAGGAGAGTTTTAAATAATTATATAGAAAAAGATTGTTTATAATGTGTTTTAATTTTTTTAAATGTGTTCGAAATGCCTATGTGATAATTATTTCAGTGTTTTTTTATTATGTTGTTAAATATTTATATCGTTATAAATGTTATGTTTATGTTTAAGTAGAATATAATTGGAAAATGTATGTTTTCGGAAAATATTGTATTTATGTTGTTTAAAGTATTGGTTTTATTAGTATTAGAATTGTCAATATATTTAAAAAAAACGATATTATTGATGTCTATATTTTGGTTATCGATATTTGTTACATTTGTTATATTTATTTACTTATGTCGATATTTAGTATTGCGATATTGATGTGTGCGATATTTGTGTGATCGATATAATTGTATTACGATATTGTAGTGTCGATATTAGTGTAGTTTTTTAATAAAGTATACAATGTCGATAATTTTGATGTCTATATTTTTGAAGCGATATTTGTGTAGTTCGATAATGTGTCTTTCGATAATATGTCAGAGATCCGGTTCTAACAAGAACCATTTTTAAAACTTTTTTTGTATTTTCTAACAATTTGTTTGTTTGCTGTTTTTTTGTTTTTTACATAAAACAGTACAATATACTGCTTTTCAACAAAAACATGAAAGTTATGCAAAAATTATTTAATACAAAAAAAGACAGCTGTGTGTGTTACAAATGTCTATCACAGGAAGGATTGACTGCTCTCCCATGTTCAAAATCTTCTTACAATTGAGGCAAAATTTCATGAGCTTCCTGAACTCCGGCACAGTCGCAGGAACATCTGACTTCAGGACCTAATGAAGTCCCTGGCTGTTCTTCATCATCTCCAGCAGATGTTCCTTTCTGGCTCTTCTCCCGCTCTTTCAGGGCTCATTCAAGATGTTTATGGTGGATTGTTTTGAGGGCATACTGGAAGTACCACACAAGTACTTCTTGACTGTGCCCCTCGATATTATCTTGTGGCAGATGTTGCATTCCACCTTTTTTACCACAGCTTTTTTTTCAACCAATGGGATTGAAAAAAAACTCTCAGGCAATGCTCTTTCATTTTGGCCTTAAATCCTCCTCCAATCCAGAGCTTGAATGATCTTATCCATGAATCTCAAGAGCAGACAACATTTTTTGAAAGAAAAACTAACCAAAACCCCAAATCCAACACAAAATGATGAAGTGAGATGGAGAAGTGTCAAAATGTACACCCTTTCCTAAACCATAAAGAACATGGGAGGTACCTTCCTCTAAAGATCATTAAAATGTATTTAACCAAATCAATCAATCAATAAAATCTTTACTCGATCTCTTAAGTACAGATCATAAAACCATAATTAAAATCAGCTGTCAGCAAAAAACACCAGTTCATAGCAACTTAAAACCCATTAGGGGCAAAAATTACCTAAAGGATACATAAATAAGTATTATTTGGGGTTTTTAAAACATACAATAAGGGTAGAAGAACCTGGGGTATTATGTGCATTATGTCCCGGATACAATACATATACATAAGATTACACATTATCTATGTTTGATTATTAGGTAAAACCATTATGTCTTCTATCAGCCTTGCATCTCTCTCCTTTTTATATAGGCCCACAGAAATGGGGCTACCAAAAAACAGACAAAAAGATTGGGCAACCATTTTAAAAAGTAAAGTGCCACCCTACATTGTCTAAAATTATGGCACCTTAAAATTGATAGAATAAGATGATCTCATTCTTTCTTGTAAAACCCACAAAACAAGACTAGATGCAGGTCAGATTGGGGAGAATGGTTATCGCAGGGGCACAGAATCAGTTCTGAGTGTTTGAACCTTCTCTCAGGATATCCTAAAATCAATGGGAGAAGGTTCAAATGAATCTCAATAATATATATCTGTGCTGTACTATTGTGATGTGTGCTGGGTAGGAATATCCTCCCTCTAACCTAGAGGCTTCAGATGATATGCGAAGGGCTGCCTGTTTGCTATAGTTCCTTTGCCTACAGAAGTGGTGTGCCCTCAGTATAAGGGTGTCAACCAATTTCTTTTTTGAAGTGTTCCTGCATGCAGTTTGAGCGTTAAATAATGTGCCTAACCTAATTGCAGTCAATTCTGACTCCACGTAAATCAGCCATCTAATCTTATTGTAATGATCCAGTTATAAACAATTTTTAATTATGTTTTGTGTTAAATTTACTGTGTCTCTACGCCATATAGAGAACCTCAGTAGAATTGGCGTTAGTCTGATGGTGTCTAACATATAGGGTGACCCCAGTTATTTGTGTAAAATATATTAAGAGTAAAAGGACAGGAGGGACACTAAGGTCTTGAACAATCTATCTCCGAGTGTTTGGAGAGGGTCAATAGGAGCCATACCCCAAACACCAGCCCCATATGTGATTGTTGACTTCGTCTTAGCCTGGTAAATATTTTTTATTGGGTCAAAGGGACTTGCACCTAACTTTTTGGAGAAGGCCTTATTAGCTATCAAACTCCTCTCCACTCCTAAAGCTCCAGGTTTGATCAAGTTTGGGTTTTGTCAAATAAGACTTCCAAGTATGGGAAGGACTCTACCACTTCTATTTTGCGACAATCCATTTGGAAGTGCGGGGGTTTATAACATTTGCCAGCCCCTGATATGATGACAAAAGATTTAATTTCATTGACTTTCATATCCAACGAAGCCATAAAGGATGCATATGCTGTTATGAGTCGTTGGAGAGCTATCTGTTTTCCAGCAATCAACACTGCGTCATCGGCATGGGCTAGTATTGGCAGGGAGTGGGTGTCAAACACAGGGATATCCCAAGAGGGCTGCCTCAACCCCATTTGTGTAGATGGAAAAGAGAAACGGGGCGAGGACACATCCCTGCCTAACTCCCCTGGAGATTTTAAACAGGCGGTTACATTCCCCATTTTTGCCGTAGCGGACATATGCGGTGGTGTTGGCATATAGTTGGCGAAAGAAGGTGATTATGGGTTGCTCAATCCCCATCACCTCCATTATATACCAAAGCTTGGGGTGGCTCACACAGTCGAATGTCGCTGACAGGTCCATAAAGGCCATGTAAATTTTACCACCCTTCGCTCTGGTAAATGTATCCATTGCTAGTGATATATTCAGGCAGGTGTCTATGGTGCCCTTTCCACTTTGATACCCATACTGCGGCTGCATTAAAATATTATTTTCTTAGACCAACCCTTCCAACCTGAATAAAAGGAGCAGCCGGCCCATACATTTTGGGGTTGTGTCTAGCAAGGAAATAGGTCTATAATTCTGTTGGCTTCCCTGTCCCCTTTTTGTATATCTGGACAATCACACTGTGCATCCAGGAAGGAGGTGGACACACTATAGCCATACTGTTAAAAACATTGGTTAGCAGTGGGGCTCACAGATCTTGGTTTTCCTGGAAGAGATATATCGGCACCCCATCAGGACCTGGAGCCTTATCAGTGGCACAGGCCACCATCCTTCTTCTTACTTCTAAAAGTGAGAAGGACAAATTTCCCTGGAATTTAGAATCTGTATAAGTAGGGGGTAGCACAGGGGAAGTATTTGAGGTGAAGACATGTTCAAAATGTGCCACCCACTCTTCTTCGCCTACATGTGTGTTCAATGTCGGATCCTTAGGATTTTTGAAGCAGGGAGCATTAATTACTTTTCAGAAATCTCTACAATTTCCAGTCCTAGCTGACTGTTCAAGTTCGTCCCAGGACTCCTCCCTCATATCTCTTTTTGTTTTCCTTCTTGCTGCCTTATAGTTTCTACGTAGCACTCTTATTTGTGCTGCATTTCTAGGTTGGATTTTCAGGGCTTTAGTGAGTGCTTTTCTGGATTTAGTACAGGGAGAGTAAAACGTGCGCTTAGATGTTAGACTGTTCACCGGTTTGTAGCAAGTAAGAGACAATTTTACTTTCCCTTGAAGGTCTGTAAAGTGTAATACTAATAGTGGTGGACAAGTCTCTTGTTCTGCAGGCAATTAAAAATGTTATCCAATATATTAGCTATGATCCCCGGGTTCAATTTCATCTTCTCAATTTGGGCCCACGTTAGTTGGTAGCCATTTTTTCTTGACAGGGTTAGGTTTTCTACTTCATGATGCGGCTCCACTTCCTTGATTGCCAAACTTAGGCATATAGTTAAAATAGCGTGTTCACTAAAGCTTGTAAACAAATTGTCTACGTGAGTCACATTATCACTAGAGTGGCTAGTGACTAAAATGAAGTCAATAGTGGATCCATAGTCATTTCGTCTGAAGGTTTTCCCTACATGGCCTGATCTCACGTTATTAGCTATTGCCATGTTCCTGGTGTATAGCATCCTATTGATGCTATTTCCATATTCATTATGGACAAAGTGGAGGATTGGATTACCCTGGAAATCTTCAAGCCCACAGACATGATCTTCATTATGCTTGCAAAGATATCTGTTAAAATCACCCACCCAAAAGAAATTAGGTGTTCCATTTTTAGCTGTACTGGAGAGTTTATCTATCTCACTATTCACCTCTGCTACCACTAAGGACATATTCTTTATTGCAATAATTGATTAAAAGACAGTCACCTTTGATAGCAGTCTCAGGAAAAAGCAGATGGAAATGGGTATTCGGGCATTTAACCTTCCCTACTTGTATTGAAAGGGTGCTGGGAATTAGGGTTAGAAGACCCCCCTTTGCTCTGCCTGACACTGATGGTGTTGCTGCTGTCTTGAAAGAGCAATAGCCATTAACAGAAATAGGATCCGTGGTCCACGTTTCCTGTAGGCATGTAATATCCTGCAATTGCCAAAGTCTGTGCCAATGTTCATTACCTAGCTTGGGGGTGATGCCAGCCACATTCCAGAATGCTAAATTGAGTGTTTATGTGCCTCATTCATAGTGTCATGGTGTCGATAATTTGAGGCTCTCTTAAATAACTGGGGCTAGTCTAACTAATCTGTCCAATCCCTCATCAGGGTTAGTGCCAATTGTGGCCAATCACAAGCTTCCAGGCCTGTCAGGACGGCATATCTGTTTTCCAAGCATAGCCCTGGAAAACTAGTAAATCCCATTCTGTTGTTCCTTATTGGGACTCCCATCACCTGGCCACTCTCTTCATTTCCATATGGTGCACAGTGATTATAAAAGAATTCCAATGATAGGGGAACTATCTGAGTGCCATTTGGGTGGATTTTGTGCAGCTGGATTAAAAGTGTTCTAACCACATATGTATTATTCAAATATATCACCACACAATCACCTGGTAAAGTTTTACTAGATGTACCCAGCCATTACACTCTACTGGCCATTATAATTTGAATGGGCATAGGCCCACCGCCCACTCCCAAGTCAATTAAGTGATGTGAAAAACCAGTGGAGGCACTTGTCCATTAGTTGGGTTGTCGTTTCATACTGGTCCTCTCGCAGAGTTGGTACATTTGCCAAAACCAATACAAGTGGGGAAGTCGCTGGTGGAAGGTGCAGGGCCTGACGCGGGTAAAGATTTGTCCCTGCCTTAATTTTTTCTGGCTTCCAGGGATCGAACCCCCCATCACTGAGGCCACCGAGCAATTTCTTGTGACAGATGGAGTTTGAATTCTTTCTTCCATTGCCTTCTCAAGGGGTGCATTAGCTTGCGAAGGCGGCATGTGTGGCCGAATGGGAGGTCCAGCTTCAGCACAGAGGTTTAAAGCTGGGGCCAGTCACAAATTATTATGTGGAGGAAGTCAGTTGGGTTCCACAGCTTGTCGGGCAGACCTGGGGCATGAGATTTCTGCAGAGCACAAGCTGCCTGTACCATGGGCCTCAATACGGGATAGTCTCTCCTCGATCTGTATCAATTTTAATAGGAGAGGATTCAGTAAAGTACGTGTAAACAAAAAGAGAGCGAGGAAAAAAAGTTAACTTGTCCTCTTCCCCAATGAATATTCAGAAACAAAATGGACAAGTTTTTTGATACGGTAACTTCAAGCAAACGTTTTTTTGCCGACACCTGTTGAAAAAACTGAAAAGGAGAGTACACAACTGTGGTAAAAAAAACCCTTACCCACCTACCTAGTAGGTGGCATGCTTCATCATCGGGGCCCAACTGGATTGCCTAATGCAATCCAGCTGTGCTACGACGCCTGAGTTACAGCGGAGCAGGTTGTTGGGTGAAAAGAAAGTGATGTGTTATGTGAAGTGAGGTTATGAGTTAAAAATGTCTCTAAGGAATGCCCTTTTGAAAAAAATTTATTAGAAGGGTCCTAGGACATGAGTTAAAAACACAATCGGGATCTCTACAAAGGTATGGTATATACCCTGGTATCCCTATTAAGTGAGGTCTACTAGTTTCAGCCTTTTAGATAGTTCTCGAAGCTTTCTTCAGGACCAGAAAATAGTGTGTGGCCTGAAAATTAGGGGAGGCCACGTGGGGTGCAAATATCAGCACACACCCTAAAGTGTGCTGTGAGTGTAGTGGGTAGTGATGATTACTCACAAAACCTCTAATGGGAGCCAAACAAGCGGATCCGATCGGCCACATAGGTGTACATGACCTTTCTCCCCCGACAAACGGTCAGCAGGGGATATAACAGACCGATCGGATGTCAGAGGCATAACACACTCAGAGTCAAAGTACTCCCATTAGAGGTTTTGTGAGTAATCATCACTACCCACTATACTCACAGCACAATTTTATCTTTTCCCTGAGCTCTAAAAAACTCCTGACACTCCCAGCACTGAAAACTACCCTATCCCTCTACCCCCTAAATTACCCCAACCCAAGTAATCTACCCCATCGCAGTCCCCTACCCTGAGCCCTAAAACTGCCAACCACCCCCTCCACCTGAAGAATGCTCTATTGTGTCCCCTGCCCTGAGCCCTACAACTCAGCCCCCTAAAAACTACTCCAACCCCAGCCACCTCCCTTAGCCCTAAAACAAATACTCACCGCATACAACCTAACCCCACCTATCCCAGTCCAACTGCCCCCTCAGCCTTAAAACTGCCCCTTTCCTGTTCCCTGCCCTGAGCCCTAAAAAACACTCCTGACCCCCCAGCCCTTACAATTACACGAACCCCTCTACCCCCAAAACTACCCCAACACAAATTCTCTACCCCACCTCCATCCCCTGCCCTGAGCCCTAAAACACCCAATTGCCCCTCCACCTGAAAACTGCTCATATCCTGTCCCCTGCCCTGAGCCCTACAACTCACCCCCCTTAAAACTACTCCGACCACAGCACACTCCCTGAGCCCCAAAACAAGCCCACACCCCTAAAACCTAACCCCATCGACCCTTGTTTCAGCCCAACTGCCTGTCAGCCTTAAAACTGCCCATTTACATGTCCCCTGCCGTGAGCCCTAAAACTCTAGACCCATAAGCCTAGAAAACTACCCCACGCCCAAAACTACCCCAACCCAAATAACCTACTCCCACCTCCATCCCCTGCCCTGAGCCCTAAGACTACTGACCCCCTGTTGTCCCTGTAAACTACCCTGACACCCTCCCAGCACTGAACCAGACTTACCTCTCTGCCTCGTTACGATCCTTCCTCTTCCTGTGCTTCCGCCCGACATCAGCAGCAACTAGACCCCGCATATGCCTTAACCACACATATGCATGGTTAAGGTATATTCGTGGTTTAGACGTGCGTGGTACCACCTGTGTGGTTCAGCCCAGTGTAGTTCATGTTGCGTGGTTAAGGCTGTTTCCCATATACACACAAAACCATAGAAATTCAGTAGTTATAGTTAAAGCGATCTAAAATAACTTTATTATTTAGCTTTATTATTTTGCTATCATGATATTAAAAAACTGGATGTGTTGTCCCAGCACCTCACCAGGATAGCACACCACAACACAACACATTAGAAATTCATCATAACACAACAAAACAAAGTATTAGAGCAACACACTAGCAGCACAATATACATTTATTCAAAACAACCACATTATGCATGAACAAAAATATCACACAACCATAAAACTATTAGGTTGCATTTTGTGTTTTGTAGAATCGGGGTGTGTTATGTTTTTGTGTCTAAGTTGTATTGTTAAAATATGTTGTTCATTATTGGTATTGTTTTGCACTTTGGTTATATTTTTGTGTTTGAATGCGCTATCATTTCGTGTTGTTTTTGCGCTGTATTGTTTTATTTGATTTGTTGCTTGCACCATCGTGTTGCTGTTGTGTGATGTTATGTTTTTCCTGTGTTCTACAGCTGCTGTGTTGTTATTGTTTGCCTATGTTGTTGTGGTGCATTCTATAACATTTTTAGTAAAAATGTGCTTATTAGCGTGGTCATAGCTGGTAACAAACCCTTGCTCTTCAGCTGTTTTGGACACCAATAAAACCAAAAAACACAGCATCAAAGACCACATATATTAAACTGCCAGGTCCACAGCTCTTCCCACTCATATTTCTTATAATACGGACCTTAACCTTTTTGATTCATTCATCTATAATTTATGTATTTTAATACAAAAAGCATTCTATCATTATAACGAAAACGGGTCCTTGTATAAATCACGTACGATGGCAGAAATTGGAATGCATAAGAAAGGGATGTAGTAAGGTCGTGTTTCGAATCTTGTACGTAGGATGTCAACTTTACAATATTTCTTTATTTTATGTACTACTGGTCTCAAGGTTAAGTATTCAAAGCATCTTACTTTTTCATTGTATGAGCTGAGCTATCTGAAGACGAATTTGAAACCTGCAGAATTAGATATGTTTCCTCTGTTTTCTTGCAGAGGAAGAGGGCAAGATAATCCAGCGCCTTCTGCAAAATCAATTACATTTCAGTTTAGTATTCTCAGTCACTGAAATAGGATATTATGTTATGTCCTGAACAATATGTTGTTCCAGTTACCAGGGAAACCAGAAGCAAACTAAGTTTACACTGATGCATCATGTAGAAATTGACAACAAGGAAAGTCTCGAGGGTATAGTTATAAAGTGCTATTTGCATTTAAATTTCTAATATTCCTACAGCAACTGAGCTATTTGAGTATACAGGATGCATGGTTTCTTCTTCATTTGTTCTTTCCGCGCGCATTGTCAGCCTTTCCACAGTCCCCTTGTCAATACATTCAACAATATTGTTCTATCAAATTTAATTGCCATTTTTTTTAGCTATGTAATGCATATTCTCATTATGACGGCTTTTAGCATGCATTATTTGTGTCAAAATTGTATGAGAATTATCTCATGCTCAAATCAACGTTTCTTTCTCAGGCATCCTGAGGCTAAAGCTGTGGGTGCACCAGAGATTGAGTTACACTTCGTTCTTACAATGCACACTGAATCTCTCAAAATGAGAGACGGACTTACCCTATGACTGACTAAACACTCTCCTTAACTCTCCCGGCTCCTGATAAGCACCAGGAGGCTGTCTCCTCAATGAATGATTCTCCTTCTGGGATGAGCTTGTCACAAGGGTAAGTGTGTGCACCTAAAGTCACTTCGCCATCACTGGTGGTGGGCTTCACATGTGATTGGAGGCTTCTCGACATGGATGCCACCTGGTACTGCAGTCCACTAGTGGCATTTAAATTACAAGTGCTGGTACACCTCATACCATATACTAGTGACTTATAGCTAAGTTAACTATGCCAGTTAGGGTTATGCCAATAGGAAACAGTTGAACTGATTCTTGACAAGGTTGTTGACTAGGAGCAGGAGCTTGATTCACCTCCCAGCTATCTGCACGCATGGTTCAAAATATTGGCTGCACTCCATATCATGGCCACTGGGTCGTTCCAAAACATCATTTTAGATAATGTAGACATATCACAGGCAAGTCAGTCTCAATGCTTGTACCAGGTACTATGGTGAATCACCAGAAGATTGAACTAGTGTACCATACCATACCAGAGCCACCGGAGGAAAGGCAAATTATGATATGTGGATTATATGCCTTTGCTCAATTCACTTGTGTCTTAGGTGCCTTTGGCTGCATTGATGTGGCACTTTAGCCACCTCATTGCAAGGAACAGCTTTACCATAACAGGCTACACTGACACTTCACCAACTTGAAAGCTGTCAAGAATGCCATGGGATGATTCACTGATGTGTACACTGCCTTTCCTAGAAGCACACACAATAGCTACTTATTCCACCAGTCTCCTCTTGCATTTGCACAGTGGTTTGCTGGTCTTTTTGGTGACATGTGGCTAATGGGCAAGTTATAACATTTCATACTGGGGCTGCCTGGGCATCTGGGGGATGCCATCTAAAATATACTCACTATTTACTCACTTCATCACAATAAGTACTTATACCAATTAAAGTCACTGCATGCAGGATTACATGATGGAGTACATTTAGAATAGAAACACACTAGAAGAAATATCACATTTATTGGGTGGTAATGCCTGGTATGCTCTCTCTCTCCCCACATCTCCTCACACCCGTCTAACATCAAACCACACTTAATGAAGTTAGAATAGAGCATACACATGTACATGAGCCATCACTGAATGCACTTTTGGTATCCTAAAAACACACTCAGATGTTTTGACTGTACATGGGGGAATTTGCTGTATTCCCCAAACGTTTCATTCAAGATTCTAGTAGCCTTTAAATGTTGCACAATATTTGTATGCAATGTAGCTTACATATAGATATCGCCCCTGATCTCCGGACACATCCAGATTCATAGGATGGGGCATAGAATAGAGGTCAGAATATAGACGTTCAGGAGTGTAGTTGACTAATTTTCCAGTTGAGCCACTAGTTTGGTTGCTGCACAAATGCAGTTATACATTCTAGTCAAGGATGAATGGTGGACTACTGCACCGTCCACGTACCCCATCAGAATCAACACTGTATTACTAATATAATGTCACAATCAAACATGCTATGCCCAGTGTATTAATGCACTTACATTTCCCTTTCACACTCATTCTATCACTTTTACACATGAACATTGAAATATAATCATTGACATGGCATACATACAAGTTTAGATCTTAAATTGTATGTAGATCATGTTCAGTCAAGTCCCTGTAACAATTATCCTCCTACCTCAATATTTTATAAGTGCTCTATATGTGGGATGACCTCTGCATGCAGGGTTGTGAACTCCACATTTGCAGTGGTGACCTCCAAATGTAGTGCAGCAGCTCAGCAAGTGGGATGGATACTTTGTATGTGGGGCACAGGCCTCACCATATGAGGTAGAAACATCCAATATGGGTGTGGAGATTACAACTACCACTACAACCAGAAAATTGTATACACAAACAAGAAGGCTGTCATTTTGTGGTAATTCTGAATCATATTCTTACAACAACATTATCCTCCTCCGTCATTCTTCTACTCATTAGTTAAACATTCCAAACCCCCAAAATGCACGTGACACAAGGAAGAAAGAGCTTCCAGCTTTACAGATGTGACATTAGACATTATTTGCAAAGGGAAACTCTAAAATGACCCTAAGGTCTGTGGAGTGCAGAAGACAGAGCTGAGCAGGCCAGGATTTGGTGTGACATCAGCAAGCCCTGCAGTGCAGTGAATAACCACACCTGAAAAGAGAAGAAGTAAAGAAAGTGTTATTAGGAATGTGTTGCTGGGCCCATATCATAGACCAGGAAATGATCAGCCACCCATCCAAATTTGCAGTTCCCCTGAATGACACCACTTCACAAGAGGGTCCTGAGAACTATCTGGTTGACCCTCCATGCTGAACTGGGAGGTTTCAAACAGCAGAGCGGCAATAAGTATAATATATTTATGTTAACATATGTGTGCATGCATTTTGAAAGTGTTGGTTAGTCGTGTCCCCAGTCTAGGCTTTTCTTATTATGTCCATATCGCCTTTAACACATGTTGTCTTGTCATACTAGTAAACTGAATGGTTGTTCTGTTTTTTATGTTTTAGATGTTAAGCTCTTGTATGTAATACAATTAGGCAGGCAATGGCAAATTATTGTTAGAGTCATATCTGGTTGTACATGCCTTTCATTTGCCACAGAATTTTTCTTGACTTGTACAATGTTTCAATTTTCTCAACATGATTGCATGTAAGGCTGACATTGTGTAACTTAAACTCACTATACAAAAAGCAATGGTTTACCTTTTTGAAAACCATATACCCACCTACAAAATTTTGGGAAGGTCTTTTTAAAAAAATCTTTAGAATGTGTACATATAGCCAAAGTAAACTGAAAAGGCAATTACAGCAGCAGTAGTGCATCATTTCTATAGTAGGCAACATTGAAGGACTGGGCTATTCTAAGGCCCAGCGGTGCCAGGGGACAACACCTGAAACCTTCGTGGGTTACCTGTTCCGGCGTACAAAACACAGAGACACGGGACACTTCCTGCGGCATCAAAGATCAGCATTTATTTACTGCAGGGATACAGAAATCGCAAGAAGTACACAACGTGTAGGTTCTGAGAGACTGCTTCAAATTGCACAAGTGGATCGCTCCTTTTATACACATTTTCGTCATTGATCAGCATGGCGAACAAAAGTTACAACTCAGTTCCCACAATAAACTTCAGAAAAGTCGCATTCATGTTTTCAGAAACCCGAAACATAATTACAGCAGCATTGCCGGGTCCCAACTGTAAAAACACATTATCCCCACATTAAGCACATTCCATTCTGACCGTAACGAATTAGAGGAAGGGACAGAAACAGATGCAAAAGAAAAAAAACAAGGATGCACAACAGTTTAGAAAACAGTGTAGAGAGCAATATCGGAAATTTGATTGCAGGATCAAAGGACTCGTGCCTAATGTATGCACGATTGAGACAATAAACTAGCACGGCGAGATGAGCCTCGAGCGGAGCCATCTGCCCTTGCCGTGTCATCCCCCTCATCATAAAGACACCTTCAAAGGAACATGTGTCCTCCACGAAAGCTTGGGAATCCCAGGGTCACGAAGCGGACAGTGTCCGTTCGCTGGCTACTTGAGGGCAAGAGACAAAATGGACACGTATCTAAAATGGAACCCAAGGGTTCAGATGGACATGCCCAGGAATGAGACAAACCGTACATAGTAGCGTAGCGAAAACGCATACACCCACTAAACTCGTCATTTGCGGTTCGTAGATACCAAACTCGTCCATATTCGAACATACCCAAAATGTCGGTCCGATTCCCACGGAACCTCAGACGCTCCTTTTGCCCTCATGTAGGCAAGCACTAGTCGAGATCAGAATCGATTTCGATATTCATCAAATCGTTCAGTTGCTGCTGGAACATCATTCTATTCATCAACGTCTCTTTGGTAGCTAATGGCCGTCTTATACACGTTGTAGCACAGAGGCCACATAAGGCCGGACCACACTGCACGCAAAGACAACATGTGGACAGAAACGTTACAACAACTCCTACGATCATCAGAATCTTCCAACCCCAGGTTGATATCAGGCCCCAAAACCATCCTAGAAGCGTCCAATTACCCTCGTCCACGTGTATGGACTCGGAGATCTTATGCAACTTCGAGATGGCTTGGTAAACGGTTGGAGCGTTGTCAGGAATGAAAATGCAACAGCTCGAATGAATCACTTTGCACACACCACCTCTGTCTGCAAGAACAACGTCTAGAACCATACGGTTCTGCAACGTCATAAGTCTATCCGCCTGAAGTTCTGCTGTTAAATTACCAAGAGCACTCGCAGTTATGTTAGCAGTCAATTCTACCACACGGGTCAACTGTCTCAGGTTCCTACTATTAACCATAGGTCCCCAAAACGGCAAGAAACCCTTAAAGAAGTCTCCTGCTTCTTGACCCGCAGTGTCTTCTTTGCTGACAACGCCTCTCACAACTCTAATTTTGTGATAGTCTGAGGCAACCGTAAAAGTCGGTGGCAAAAGATTCGCAATATAACAGGTTCCCGAGAAGTCACGGGGCAACCATGTATATGCACGCTCATAACATACGAAATAGGTACCCTTGGCAGTCAGGAAAACAGGGGAAGAGAGCATCGGTAGAACGTACGTGTCAGTACAAGCACTCTCCCCAAGCTGAGCTCTCGGATTTCGACCAAGACCTTTCAAGCAGAAATTACCGAGGTGGGGTACGATCCATATTGGAGACGAGCTCTTGAGCTGTCTATCACCCACTGACATACTATACTCAGCCTCACTCAGATCTTTATATGCTTGTATCTCTTCATCTGGGATAAGCGATGCATCGGAAATATCTCTATCTAAATCAGCAATCGCTATCACCAAAGGCTTGTGGTACGGACCAGGACCAAAGTTTGCAGAACGTGGCTCTCGACTGGGGTAGGAATCTAGTGCACTACGGAACATAGTTTGGAATGCTCGAGCTGACCCCTGGGAACTGTAAGGAAGAACCAAATACGGAATACCTCTATCCATGGTATGTGGCATTAACCCACACACCCAACAGTTGGTAGTATTCATCACCAACTGATGCTGATGTAGGAGTTGAACGAAGGAGTTATTCATGAATTCCGCACGTCTAACCTGTTCATGTTGGGGCAGAGGATGAAAGGAATGTGGAGAAACAGTAGTAATGGAACCTAGTTTAGGAGAAAAGGTAGGTGAAATGGAAGGCAATAACGACTGTATTCCAAAATACACTCCGCCCACCAATAGCATAGAAACAGTCAAAAACAGTAGAAATATCTGAAACAAAAAACATTTCGTTCGTACAATCTTATGCAATTTTGATCTTTGCGCCGACATCCTTTCTACTTCCAACAGCTTAGAGAACGCCATCCTCTAAAAACCGTCCGTGACGTCCTTGACGCACTTCGTTCTGAGTAGCGATTATCAATCCCCAGGAGTTCCCAGGAATCGACAAAAGGTAACTGACCTAGTATCAGGAACCTGCTAAACAGGAGGAAGTACCCGCATGGCCGTACGGTTAACCCGGATGATAGGTTTTCTTAAACAAACATCCAACTTAATAAAAAATCTCTTAGCTGTAAAAGGTACACGTAGAAAGAAATTCAAAAATCAGCAAAGGATGCAATTGTTCTTAATGTTCGTGGCAACAGTATACGATAATATAGAAAAATTTTATTAGTCTTTGTCATGTGAACGAAGAAAATATCGACTTCTTCCAGGTCGAGTCTGCTCTTCAAATAATTGTTCTGCTGGTGAAACAATGTTCAGTCGATTAGATGACAATTCAGACCTTGAGTTCTCCAAAACTGATGACTCATCAGATGTGTCCGGCTGCAATGAATTGTCTACTACAGGTTGAGCATCGCTAAACGGCACGTAACATAGAGGGGTCTCGGTTTCCGCCGTCGCAATACCAGTTCTCACCCAATTATCTGCTGGTGAGGGGATCGGAACCTTTTTAGTATGGGTGGCATGCACCCAGTTCTTTCTGCCTTCCAACCGAACTGCAGTACTTGTAGCTAGCAACACTTGAAAGGGACCCACAAATCTTGGCTCCAGACTGCGTTTTCTGCCAAAATTGCGGGTAACAACCCAGTCACCCGGTTGGAGCCGATGTCCAGGACCCTCTGTCTGTGCCGGTAAAGCTTCAAAGACCTGTTGATGAATTAACCTCAGTTTAGCAGTCAGATCATGAAGATAATCAATTAACATTGGATACTCAAGACTATCAAAGGCCTTAGGCCTCTGGACTCCCCAAATATTTGCTGGGCGGCCGAACACAATCTCATATGGGCTAAGCCCTACTCGAGAGTGCACAGTCGCCCTGGTTGAAAAGAGAGCCAAAGGCAAAGCATCAGGCCATGACAAACCAGTCGTAGCTTGTATCTTTGCAAGTTTCAGTTTCAGAGTACCATTGTACCCTTCGACCAAACCCGCTGCCTGAGGATGATTGGCGCTATGGAATTTCTGTCGAATTCCAAGGCCCTTACACACACTCTGCATCACACTTCCCACAAACTCACTTCCGTTATCTGACCACACAATCCGTGGCATTCCATACCGAGGAAAGTATTCCTTCAGTAGGACTTTCGCTGTGGACAGGGCAGTATTATCCTTAAGAGGATAGGCCTCTATCCATCTGGAGAACGCACAGACCACAACTAAAACGTACTTCAGATTATTGCATCTCTCCATATGAATGAAGTCCAGTTGGATGACCTCAAAGGGACACGTAGGAGGGGCAAAATAGCCAGGTGGAGTGGGGGTGCCCTTGCCAGTATTATACGTCAAACACACCATACAATTCTTAACCACTCTCTCAGCGCATTTAGCGATACCATCATTCTTCCATACAGGAGACAATAACCTACATATACCTTTCGCGCTAATATGTGACAAGCCGTGAGCCATAATCACAACGGCTAGCACATATGCATCCGGTAACATCCACCTCTGACATTCCGACAAGTCAACCCAACATCCATGGGTGTCTAACTTTCCCGTACTTTCTTTCCACTTGGTCTTTTCAGTTTTAGTGGCCTCATTCTGAATTGCTTTCACGCTCTCAACAGTGTCTTCACACATACCAGTCTCCGTCGGCCACCGCACTGAACTCGTAACATACATTCGGGACGCAAGATTCTTAGCCGTTTCCTTAGCAATCTCATCCGCAAATGCATTACCACGACCAACATCATCCGTAACCTTTCGATGCGCACTACATTTAATGATCGCCACCTGTTTAGGCAATGTAAGTGCATCCAAAAGATCATTCACAAGCTGTCAGTGTTGGATCTTCGTACCATGCGATGTCATAAATCCTCTCTCTCTCCACAATCGGCCAAAGCTATGTGCAACACCAAACGCATACTGACTGTCAGTAAACACATTCACTCGCTTTCCTCTAGACAAAACACACGCTCTCGTCAACGCAATCAACTCTGCCGCTTGCGCTGAATTCTGACTCAATCTCGCAGTTTCCACAACCGTACTCAGCGTCACTACAGCATACGCAGTCGTCACATCACCATTCGGCAACTTAAAACATGAACCATCAACATACAAAGTGCCATCGGGGTCTATCAATGGAGTGTTTTTCAGGTCCACACGACCCTTCGTTTCTTCTTCAGTTCGTAAATAACAATCATGTGGTGGTACATCATTCGATTCCACATTAGTCGGCAACAATGTCGCCGGATTAAGGACATTACAACGCTTAATCTGTATATGACTTGCCAAAAGTGTCAACTCGTAACCGGACAACCTTGCACTCGTCAGATGTTGAGTTTTTGTACGATTCAGGAGAGTGTCAACTGCATGCGGAACCATCACTGTGAGCATATTATCCATAACCAGACCTGCGGATTGTCGAATAGACACCGCAGCTGCCACTGTCGCTCTCAAGCAACTTGGCAACGCTCTAGCTACCGGGTCTAAGGTCGAGGAAAATATGCACTTGGACGCTGCTTACCACCAAATTGTTGCGTCAAAACACTCAACGCACAACCTTCTCTCTCGTGAACGTATAGTGTAAATGGCTTACTGTAATCAGGAGTACCTAACACAGGAGCCGAACACAACGCATCACGCAGTTCAGAAAAACTTTTCTGACATTCTTCCGTCCATGGCAAAGGAGTCGAAACATCCTTGCACGTAAGAGCTATCAATGGCTTCGCTAACAGTGAAAAGTTTGGGATCCACTGTCTGCAGTATGACGTGATACCTAGAAAGGCACGCACATCTCTCTGAGTTGTTGGCACAGTCATTTGAGCAGTCGCTGCAATTCTTTCTGGGGTCAACCTTCTTCCCTCTTTTGACAATAAGTGACCTAGATAGGTTACTTCTTGACAACAATATTGCAATTTAGAAGGTGACACTTTATGATGTAAGTCACATAGATGCTGTAACAGTGATACTGTAGCAGTTTTGCAAATCTGTTCAGTGTCAGCAGCTACCAACAGATCGTCAACGTACTGAATCAAGGCCGCACCAGCCGGTAACACAAACGCATCAAGTTGGCTCTTAAGCGCTTGACTATAGATCGATGGACTCTCACAGTAGCCCTGAGGTGCGCGTTTAAACCTGAAACTGCGACCACCTAAGGAGAAACCGAATAGATCTCTGCTTTCCTCAGCAATCGGAATGCTAAAGAAAGCATTCTTCAGATCGATTACCGAGAACCATGATGCAGAAGCTGGAATCAGAGTCAGCAAAGCTGTAATGTCAGGCACCACGGGAAACTGTGGAATCGTAATTTTATTTACCTCCCGTAAATCAATAACAAAACGATACACAGGAGGCTTGGATGGATCAGTTTGTTTCAAAATAGGTAACACAGGACTATTACACACGTTACCCCGAGTTTCTTCGATGACATCTTTATCGATCAGATCGTAAATGATCGCTAATAGTGCTCGCTCTCCATCAAGAGAGATACGATACTGGGGAATGCGTGGTAAGCGCACATTTGATTTCAATTGAACAACATAAGGTGGTATATCCAACAGGCCCACGTCATTGGGACCTGTCGCCCACAAAAACTTAGGAAGAGAACTCAATTCCGGTGGGAGCTTATCAGTCGACAAATACATAGGAGAGATCACTTTCTGACCCAACGTAAGCTCCACTCCCGCAGGAGAACAGTACAATGTCGCATATAACCGCTTCAACAAATCCAGACCCAAAAGATTCTCACCACAACCAGTAGTCAAAAGCAAAGGAGCTTCTAACTCACGAGACCCAATTGTAAGGGGCAACGGGCTAGAAACTGGATTGCTAACGGGGGCGCCAGAGAATCCAACGGAAACATTCATTAAGCCAGACAAAGGCGCGCCAGGGAGTTTCGAATGCATGATGGAGCTTTTCGCTGCACCAGTATCCAACAGAAAAGGTTCAACTACGCCCAATGTGGCAACTGCGACGTAAGGCCCTCTCTGATCAACTGGAACCGATACCACTCCCTTTCTTTGTCTATGGCTGTCCTAATAATTACTGGCAGCAGCAACATCATGCTCGACATAATAGTCGTCCACATGATACTGTGCAGATCTACCAGCCGACAAATCGCGCCGATCAAAGCAATTTTGCGAGTCTACTGAAGTGACAAAACGTTCATTCTGATTCTGAGTAACACCGCGACCTCTACCACGTGATGCTTGTTGAGGACCACTACGACCTCCTCGAGTCGAAACACCATTGTTTCGGTCACGCAAAACTGGACAATTAAACTTCAGATGGCCCTCACCCCTACAATATGCGCATTGATTATACCCCAACATAGTTCGTGGTGTAGAGGAGTCAGTATGCGACTGCGACCTAGAGAACTGCGACTGTAATCGATTTTGCTGTTGCGAATCATTTTGAATCGAGCGCGGGGGATACGCTTGCTGCAATAAGACCTTAGTTTTAAGATCCTTCGTTTTCTTATCTACACGTTCGCTTTCTTCTTTCTCTCTATTTTCGTAGTATTGGGCCGTAGCTAATATTTGAGCAGTGGTAGAAACAGCCCACAAACTTTCAGAATTATTCAATTTGTTGCTTAGTTCTGGCAGCAGATTCGATACGAATTTATCAACAAACAGTCGCTGACCTCCCTCAGTGCTCATATCCTGACCACTATGATCGATGAATGCCTCCTCAAATCTCGTAAAGAAATCGGAGACACTCTCGTCCTTCTTTTGTTTGCACGCAGACAGTTTATCCCAGTTAACTCTTATCGCTGGCATAAGCGTCTTCATAAGCGTAATTATCCTCTGGGGTAGATTCTCAAGGAGCTGTTCAGGTTTAGCCCCACCAACTTGCCGTGCGTCAGCCGCAGCAAGAGCAGCCCAATCACCGCCTAACTCGGCTACGTGATTCTCTTGGCGGATTTTCGCCCAAATCGGTTGAGGTACTACATTACCAAACAACATGTCGATGTCGGCAAGGTTCATAATAGTAGCATCCACTAATTGGGATAACTCCTTATAATAACCTGCCGGATTTTTGCGGGGGTCAGGCAAAGTTTGCTTCACCTGCAAGACTTCCGATCGCTTCCAGGGGAGGTGTATCCAAACTCTCTGAAAGTGTGGTAGAATAGCAGGGACAGCAGCAGGATCACCTGGCATCCACACTGGGGGAACTTCCCGCATAGGGTACTGACCAGATTGTGCCAACCGCTCCTCAGCTTCACCCTTAAACAACGCTCGAGGCGATACCGTAGATCGAAAAGATAACAGACGCTCTAAAGCATGTCTAACATTACTACCCACAATCATACCACTCGAAAATTGATTCTGAAGTTCAGTGATCTCGGGCGGTACATTGTCTACCGCATCATTATCCCACTCTTCTCTCAAAGATTTACACATTTCCTCGTACACAAATCTTTGTGTGGGCTCATTAAACTGAGAAAACGTCTCGAAAACTATACGCGAAGTGTACTTCGCAGGATGACTAATCCATTTACGCGCCAGTTTCACTAATGACTCACGTTCTCTACCATCAGGAATTTGACTGCGCCTCTGAGAGACATCAGAAAGATCGGACCCAAGTATCGGCCCAAAAAGTGGAGAATAGAGATTAGCGACAGCACCAAATATACGACTACGAACAGAAGGGGAGGAAGAAGGAAGCACAGGAGTAACTACATTAGGGGTAACCGTAGAAATAGTAGAAGTAGTCGAGATAGCAGGAGTAGTAGTAACAATAGGCTGAAGAGGTACAGGCGAAGGAGCAATCGGGAAAAGAGCAGGTAGCGGAGGATGAACAATTTGCGACACAAGGGGATTCGGAAGAACAGGAGGAACGACAGGCTGTCCAGCAGCCGCCAAGACAGCAGGTTGGGGATCAGGAGGAATCACAGGACCCACAGTATCTGGTGCATAGGGAGGTGGTGATTTCAATAGATAATACAGTAATGAATCCTCTACCGCTTCTTCTCCCGTCTTATCAGGACTAGACGGTAAAACCGGATAACATTTATCTACCGCCATATGATGCAATCTAGCAAAAACTTCCTGCTCCTTCTCATCCTTGTCTCGCTGATACTGTTCTGCATTTCGCATTACCGCAATAACACCTTCTCTCTTATTTTTCTTAGACTGTTTGATTTCTTTCTGCTTGGCCTCTTTACGCCATAACCGAAAGGAATCAAACATGGCCGGCCTAGCCTTCTTTTTAAACAATTTAGTTTCAAGATTATCCAATATTGCAGTTTCAAAACTACCATGTGGTGGCCAACTAAGAACACCATCATTTTTAGTATATCGAATCCAATATTCATTATATACGATAGGACCTACTCCGTGGCGGCTATAGAGCTCATAAATTGGAGTTCCAACTGGAGGTATCGGACATGAATCCTCCAGTCGGGAATCCGTGCTGCAACATTTAAGGAAACCAAACAAAGTACTACGGCCAGGCATCGTGCACACTAACCGAGTTTACAAACTTCAAGGGCTATCGAATTACGATGTCCTTGCAAAAAAATGCAAGACCCTCGGTTTTTGGCAATTGCAATTGTCAAATAAAACCCAACAACGAAGAACCAACAACTAAGAACCACAAATGCAATGGAACCATGCAAACAACCAAGTCTTCTTTGGGAGCGACCCACAAATACTTAACTGAAAAAAAGCAATGGCGTCACCAGGAAGGTCCGTCTATCGTCTCGCCGTACAAAGGACTACGCCAGGCGCCAAAACAGGTCGTCAGTCAGGGCATCAGTCCGTCGCAGCCGTCAGGAGGCGGGAATCTTCGCGGGAAAAGTCTTCGGGCCACTTATTTCGACAACTGGATCGATGAAGCGGGGTGCACCCTCCCTCGGAGATTTCACACGAAGTTCCTCACGATCGTCGGGCTTTGGACCGGTACCGCTGATGTCGCTCTACGTTGGGCGCCAACTGAAGGACTGGGCTATTCTAAGGCCCAGCGGATCCAGGGGACAACATCTGAAACCTTCGTGGGTTACCTGTTCCGGCGTACAAAACACAGAGACACGGGACACTTCCTGCGGCGTCAAAGATCAGCATTTATTTACTGAAGGGATACAGAAATCGCAAGAAGTACACAACGTGTAGGTTCTGAGAGACTGCTTCAAATTGCACAAGTGGATCGCTCCTTTTATACACATTTTCGTCATTGATCAGCATGGCGAACAAAAGTTACAACTCAGTTCCCACAATAAACTTCAGAAAAGTCGCATTCATGTTTTCAGAAACCCGAAACATAATTACAGCAGCATTGCCGGTTCCCAACTGTAAAAACACATTATCCCCACATTAAGCACATTCCATTCTGACCGTAACGAATTAGAGGAAGGGACAGAAACAGATGTAAAAGAAAAAAAACAAGGATGCACAACAGTTTAGAAAACAGTGTAGAGAGCAATATCGGAAACTTGATTGCAGGATCAAAGGACTCGTGCCTAATGTATGCACGATTGAGACAATAAACTAGCACGGCGAGATGAGCCTCGAGCGGAGCCATCTGCCCTTGCCGTGTCATCCCCCTCATCATAAAGACAACTTCAAAGGAACATGTGTCCTCCACGAAAGCTTGGGAATCCCAGGGTCACGAAGCGGACAGTGTCCGTTCGCTGGCTACTTGAGGGCAAGAGACAAAATGGACGCTGTATCTAAAATGGAACCCAAGGGTTCAGATGGACATGCCCAGGAATGAGACGAACCGTACATAGTAGTGTAGCGAAAATGCGTACACCCACTAAACTCGTCATTTGCGGTTCGTAGATACCAAACTCGTCCATATTCGAACATACCCAAAATGTCGGTCCGATTCCCACGGAACCTCAACATGTTATGGAAAATACTTTCTAAGTAAGAAAGTTTGCTATGACCATTTTCTACATATGGGTCTCTAATCCTAAAAAGATGTATGGCATTACAAACCTGATTTAATATTTTTGAATCATGACTAATTTAAAATTCAAAGTGTACCAATTTCACAATTTTTGGACTTACCTTACACATTACCATGGAAAGGGATAGCCAAAGATTTTGGAATGTCAATCTTTCTCATATTGATTGGTTTAATGTACTTAAAAAGTATTTTGTATCTATCAAGTAGTGGAGATGGGCACATATCATTTGTTTTTTCCTTTTCAGCAAAAGGAGTTGGCCAACAACCATTAGGGTAACCTGGTTGAAGAGGAAGATCTTTGACTTCAAGGCTGGCACATGAGCTGTCTACAACCAGGAAGGAAGAGGATTCCTCATCAGCCACGACGACTGGTACTAGTTCATTCAATCACCAGAAGACTCCTGACAGAAGCTGTTGAGCCCACTCTGGGGGAGAAAGAGTTGGCCATCAGAAGCCAGGATGAAGTGGACAGTGGGGCTCCTTCTTGCCTAGAGCACAATCTCTCAGAGGTGTCACAAGAACAGGCCCCTCCACTATCTGGGGTTTTACCTTGCACAGTTCAGGATGAGTACGATAGAAGATAACTGCATGGTATGCAGAGTAATGAGGTTTTGGTGATATGAACATAAAAAACCTCTCTTTTATTGCATACATTGTTATGTTATGCCAATTGCCTTTCTGCCAAAGTGATTATTTATTGATGTTATTTTGGTCTATGTTATGTGCACAATATATATTCTTTTTATATAATACTGTGAGGTGTCTCTTTTTGTGGTGTATTTATTGTGCCACAGGTGTGTGTGTCTGTTGTGCACTGCTTCACATGTTACCTCTGGGATAAGCCTGACTGAGCTGCCAACCTACCAAAGGAGTGAGCAGGGGTTATCTTAGGTGTGTAACTCCTTTACCTTGCCTATAGTTGTGGGTTCTGTCTGGCTTATATTCATACCCCAGCCAACTAGAAACCCCATTTCTAACACATACAATATATTTGTTGACACTTCTTCGTGAAACTTGTACTTCAACAGATTTGTGAAAAAAGTCAGACTTTAGGTCAATAACATGAGGGTGTAAATAAACATATGCAGAAAGGTGTACTCACCTGCTCCAGCCACTGATGCTTTCTTTGTGGATGGACCCTTTGACTAAAGGTGATGAACAAGTGTCCCTGAAGTTGGTGTAGGTAAGGTATCTCCAAATCCAGTAGCTGGAGAAGCCAGAGACATCAATGGGAAATGTGAGGTAAAGAGTTATTAATCAAAGGATAACAGAGGTATTGTACAGAAATGACACCAGTGCAGAGAGATGTGCAAGGAAGTCAAACAACAATCCATAAACAAAATATACAATTATTTACAACTAACATTTGAAAAACAATTGAGAGAAAGGAAAAATAATGAAATATAGTACTAAAGATCAGATGCTCACGGCCTCAGCACATAGTAGAGTGTCTTATTGCTGCTGTCAGAATGTCTCATAATGTCATCTGTGCTTGGACACAATTTGTACACCAGGTGCTGTTGTCTCACTGTATCTGACAAGAGTGTTGTATAGAGAGAAATAAGACACCCAAAGACATGCATGATGATATAGTAACACAAAGTATATGAAACACATAGGGTCCTGTCTAGGGGTGGGTGGCTAACTCCACTCTGCCGGCAGAGTTCGAGGAGTTCTGCTAATCCGGGCTCCGCTTGGAATTCCAAAATTCGGCAAAATAACTCCACCAGCAGAGTGGAGTTTACCAGCAAGCACCACTCACCCCTTAAAGGCCCACATGCATCAACACAAAAACCGGTCGCAAACGGGCAGATTCTCAGAATCTGACCCTTTGCTCCCGGTATTGTTGTATTTGGGATGCATCATCCCAAATGCAAAAATCGCAATTTAAGGAATCTTTAAATAGCGATTCCTTAAATTGCGATTGCATTTAAGGAATCTCAAATTGAGATTCCTTAAATGCAATGCATTAAAGTTAAAAAATTAGCGATTTCGCTAATAGGGGGAGCAAATTACCATGAAGTTGAACTTCATGGTAATTTGCAAACACTTTCAAAAATGCACTTTTGTGCATTTTTCAAAGTGTCATGTTGCGCACACACATGTCCTTAGAGCATGTGTGAGTGCAACATATGTGCACATATCAATTTCAGGGGTGCAATAGGGTGTCATTTTGACACCCTTGCACCCTTGAAATTGAATGAGCAATTTGCGAGTACCTACTGGTACTCGCAAATTGCTCTTGCAATCTACAATTCATTCCTATGGGCCAGGAGGCCCATAGGAATGAATGGGACGGCATTCCTTAATTGCTACTCGCAATTTGCTAGTCGCAATTAAGGAAAGTTAAGGAATCGCTATTTGAATAGCGATTCCTACATGCATAGCCTTTTGCTATTCCTTATTAGCGAATCCTTATTTTTCGCTAATAAGGAATCGCAAATGGCATTGTTGATGCATGTGCCAGTTAGTCTGACCTATTTGAGAAGCATGCATGTCAAACTCAGAACTCCTTCATGGATATCATGTGACATTCTGTATTTTTTATTTTTGGAATATCATGAGTAATTATTTTGGCACTGTTTTTTGGAATCTGGCACACCAGTTCAATGGGTCAATGATGAGTAATTGGTATTTCCTTCAGGTGGCAAAGATGACAAAGAGGAGGTTGACGTTCCCAGGCTGATTCTGTGAGCCTAAATAAATACTTGCTTCTTAATTCTATTAATGTGGCAGTGGTTTTTAGTGCCATAGTGTTGCTTCATCATTGAGCCTCATTAGAATTCCTACTGCATTCAAAGAAACAGCGCCCCTGATTGGAAGCAATGATGCAGAACACAATGCAAATGTTCCTTCTGCCTGCAGCTACCCACAAAGGAAAACACATTTTTCGAGTCCATAAAACCTAATGCCATAAATGTAAGTGCCCCAGAAAGATGCATGTCCGCAGGGCAGGTAGAGATTGGCACTGGGCAGGGGCTGGCACTTATCTCCTGGATTCCTCAGGTCCTTCAACATGACAGCCATTTACCCCTCTGGCACCTTTCTGTGCTGTTCGAAAACAGTGTTGGGCTGCGCTGTTTCAGTCATACATCTTTATTGCACACAGTTTGCAAAGGGATGGTGTGGAGCTAGCAGTGATGTTGGTTTTGGCTTTCTAGTAGTTGCAAAGACAGGTGATTCTCATCTGTTGCATGTAATTAGTGATTTCCAAAGCAGTTTCATGTGCCAGCGTGAGCAGAGAGGAAGATGTTTGTTTTGAAAGGTTTCGAAGTAGCCTCCATGTCATTCATAACCGATCGGCCATTCCTTGCATTTTAGTTGAGGCAGCTTTGTATTCTGGGACTCATAGTTTCGATTTTAACATAGTAAGTATAGGATAAACGTAAATCCTGTATTTGCTTCAGTGTGTGCATAAATCCGAAGCGAACTTTGTTTTAGAAAATTATAAGCAGGCTGCACATATGATTCACTTCATTGCTGCAGTCAGACCTCGCACAGGAGCACAGGAGAGCCTGTTGCAGCTCTGAATGTTTACCCTGACGACACAGGATGCCGACCAATACTGAGCATACCTCCTCCTTTCTCGGATGACACATCCTCTCGTCACTTAAATTAAATCACGCCCATTAGAAATTGAATGTGAATGACACCGATGATTGGCCAATGGGAAGTGCAAGTAGCACTTGTTGATGGAGCAGTCACTGAATAGGGAAGCAGAGCTGTAGGACTAACCTAAGTGGGGGCAGTTATTTTTAATTTATTTTCCAGGAGTTGGTTTAGGGAAGGGGCAGAAGGTAACAGTTGACGGCCTGGAATTATACACACAACAACACAGTAAAAGGGACACTTGCACATCCTCCACTCTGCTGACATCACAGAGGTTGAAGGGCACGTTTGAACCAGGGGATGGAGCAGCCATATGATCCCATTGGTGAACAGACTGCAGGATGCTGTCAGTTCCTGCCACAGATCACCGTGGTGGCAGGCAGCAGGGCACCTGCAAGAGCTCTGTGCTCGAGAACTTCATTGGGCAGGTGAGTGAGTACCCTTGTGCTATGCAGGCTGTGCTGTCCCTCTACCATATACCTGGCTCTGCACAGCGCTTTTGGAGCTCCCAGAGATGTCATGAATACAGGGTGGAAGTGGACACTTAATGACCCCCAGTTAGTATAGCACTAGCCTACATTGTTTCCTTAGGTGCTGTTTGTGAATTCTGCCACTCGTGGAACTCTGCAGAATACCATGGAGTTTTTAGGTAACTCCACGGAATTCCACCGAGTCCAACTCTGTGAGTTCCACCCAACCCTAGTCCTGTCCTGATTTTAAAAGAAAGGCTAAAGTAAATATTCTTGTGATACCATTATAAAAGCAAGTCTTAGCATGAAGAAATGTGAAAAAGTACATTGGCAGAGAACCCCTCCTTCCCCCACTGCATAATAAAGGGAAGGCAAGCTGAGCCATAATACTGGGCCTACATACATTTGCTGATCTATACCATGGAGGACAGTTCTTGCCCCCCTTCACTAACACAGCCACGTGAACAATTATGCCATTAGAAACTTTATTATATTATCAAATTAAAGCAACCTGGAGAAACAGAAACATTGGATTCCCAGATTCCCCATTGACTAACACAGCGCTCAAATACGCCCATACTGCCACATCGCCGCACACATTATTAACCCAACTCTATTTCTAACACTTGTAGCCTCTCCATGGGACACTGCGCAAGCTTGAGAGGCCTGGGAAGTGGAGGCAGGCACAAACATTTCTGCCGGTTAATGGCAATATTGTTGTAGCCAAATCGAGCGACTCTCCCCAAACTACAGGTTAAGGTTAATACATTTGAAATATTTGCATAGAATATACTGTACCCCGGCAAGCCTTAAGATGGGCCTGACTAATGATGCATGATGCCTACGGTGCTCTGCACCAGAAGCCACCTTTTTGCATCTGGCCTGGACATGCCCATGGGTAGCGGACTACTGGCACGCTGTGTGTGCGACAATAGGTGCCATCACAGTGGACCCACTGACACCAGATGTGTCTGTATGCTTGTTAGGCTATGTCAAGGAGCTCCCGGACACGCACCGAAGATTAGTTCCGATGCTGCTACTGTTAGCCAAGCGTAGGGTAGCGATTCTCTGGGGTCGCAAACCAGCACCATCAGTTAAATCATGGATGGCTGACGCCGCACATTGCCAGACACATTTGGCAGCATATTGGGACCTTATGCCCCCGCGAGTCGTTCACACAACATCTGGGACCCATTTACAATGTACTTGTGCCAAATGGAAGATGCTGAGGCAAACCCCCATTCCCCGAGCGGACTAGCAGATTATACCAGGGATAGGCAGGTGCTAAATCACGATGATGTCTGCATACACACGAACACTACCTCACACACAATCCACTCCAGTCATGCACAACAGAATTGCATGTACCACTGTATATCATGTTGTTATACATCTATGTCAAATTGGTACCGAAATTGAACAACACCAATTTACTGTATCGTTCTGAAACCAGCTGTGTGCCTCTACTGAACTTTATATAAAGTTTAAGAATAAAAATTAAAAAAAAGAAATGTGAGAAAGTATTTCCCAGACAATAATTGAATAAAATAGGAACATGAGTGCATGTAAGGATGTGGGACAGTAAGTAAACACATATCCTTATACTTACAAAGACAGAGATATGTTTGATCCAAACCACCGCCAACAAATATGATATAATTACCAGTCTATACAAACTGCTTTCTGTGTGTAGCCAGTCATGATTTTGGTGCAGAGCAAGGAACAGAAGTAGAGCTGGTGGCAGGTGGTGGACAAGACAACAAGATAAGCAATTAATGTGTATTAAAAGAAGAAGTGCCTGAGCATTATAATGTTAAAACATTAAAATATAAGTATTGTTGAGTAAAGAAGTTATTATCCTGCCATTTCTTAAAAAAGCCCCCCACTGTGTGTTCCTTCTCCCCAAGGCACTGACAGTGTCTGTGACCTCTGAAACATGGCAGTATTCTCTATTTCACTAAAAGTGAATGGAGACATGCTGCTGTTTGTATTGTGCGACCACAAATTTAACTACAAGGTCTTGCTCACCCTAAAAAAAAAATCTCCTCCTCCTGAGTGCTGTAGTATTCCTGTTGGCTGCTGGGTCACTTAGTCCAAGGGAAAGAAAAGAGGGCCTTAGTTATTGGGTGTATTTATGTGGTGTGAAGTGAATGAGTGTTAGGTGTATGCGATTTGTGTCAGGTGTATGATATTTTCAGATTCCTTTTCATTCAGAGACTTACACATAGGTGGCAGAGTCTCTATCTCTGTGACGGTGCTATATATCTCCATGGCAGAGGTCTCTCATAACTTTGCGGGCAGACATACAGCTGTAGGAGACTACCCCATAATTGTAGGGGTGGAGACATGTAAGTAGGTACTTAGGTGTAAAGCTCCACTAAGAAATTGTGAATAGAAAAGAAGTAGAGCATTACACTTGGGAATAGGAGTAGATCTACATTCAATAAATATACACATGTATATTTTACTTGTGAATTGGCCCCACTTTGTTATGAGAATAAGACAAGCCTCCTACTAATATAATGAATATGATTGACTATAATGAGGTATGGAAGAATAAAAATTTGAAAGAAAGCATAAAGGGTGCAAAACCACTCAACAGGACACACTTTGGACCTAATTGTTCATATTGATGTTCCCCTTAATGACAGCTTTTTCTCGATTTCATGTACTGACAACTGAAATATAGTAAACCATGCATGGTTTTACAAGTTCCAGGATGGATCATTTAAATTGTTTATATCAATCTGCCACTGCAACATACAAAGGATAATAAACAAAACATATCCTTTATTTGTAATTTGAATGATATTAGACCTGGGAAAGGTAAGCTTAGTTTGGGCACGATGCATGCGTGTAACCCATTGCTTTTTGGCTTATGATAAGATTTTCAAAGGCACCCTGAAGACTTTGCATCCTTTGTTATGCAACTGGGTACACCGAGGTTTGTCAGCAACTGTTGGTAAACACTAATCAAAGACTCCTTCCATCTGAAATTGAGACCACTCACTCATATCATTGGAGTCTACTATAGCACTTACCTCCAAATTGGTCTCTTCCTTGCAGGAATGGACAACATTCAGGGCACTTCATTAGTCCTCTAAGCTGCTTGTATCGCTTGCTTTGTGCTGCATTTGACATTAAGGCCCTTGGTCTCCAGTACATGTAATATTGCCTTGAACATACTTCATCTAGTAGGCTGTAACGTTGTTAACACATACTCATCTTCAGACTTGGTCAAGGCAAATCCCTAGGATACCCTTTATGACCAAGGAACAAACTATGTTCAAACAATAAAGATTTCTTAAGACCTCAATTCTATGTGTGCATTAGCCAATGAGCGTTTCTGTTCATTCCTTTGAAAGAACTTCCTCATAGAGTACTCATCAGACAGATACTGCTCTGAAAAAACAAAAACAAATCTCAATCATTGTTTGACTACTACTGGTTTTCCATAGTCCATCTTCACTGGATTCTTTTTTGATGGAGAATCTGGGCAATGAACGGCAGGGGGACACTGGACCTGATGAGGAATTTGAAAGTATGTTAGCTTTGGAGCTGGAGGCTTCCAGCAACAGTGGTTTCAAAGCTAAAATGAGATATACACCTAATCTACCTCATTACAATCTTCACATATTTCAAGACCTACGGAGATAATGTTTATTTTATGAACCAGTACCAAGATGAAAGTTAACCATTGAATTACGGGAGGCTATTAATGCGTAAAAAGGAGATATCAGTATACTCATCAAGTCATCAGACAAAGGGGGGTAATATGGCTCATTTAGATGAGGAGGTGCTTGAGGAAGCAGTCCTGTGTCAGATAAATGTGCAGGAATGTTATAAATGCATTGATGAAAAAATCATTCTAGAATTCCACAATTGCTAAATACCGTGACTTCATTAGGGGCCTTGGGCTTGCATACATTATTTTCAAGTATGACAATGGTCCATATATGAACACCCTATGATGCTGTTGCAATTTATGTAATGATTCCCAAAGGACTGCAGTTTTGTTTTTGCCATTAGATTTTTCTCAGCCAGTGCATAGGTAGTGCATTTTTCATCTGCTACAATACTAGCTGTGCAGATTTGATCATGAACTTGTGGGAGGAACAGGGGGCTCGAACTCAGTGTAGATGTAAGGTGCACCATACACCCAATTGGCAATTATGCATAAATAACATGTTCTTCATTCAAATGGTACTACAAACAGAGCTGTGGAATTTCTGAAGGGGTAAACACAACTTATTTGAATCCAAATCTCACCCACAAAGTGAGATAGCACGCCATTAAACACCTAACTTAAAACAAAATAGGGTATTTTGATGACAAGCCTCTGCAGAAAGGAAACTGCAGGGTATGGTGTGCTCATGCCAGTGGCCACATCATGTCAATCTGAAATTGAAATTCCCCGGATGGGGAAGTATCATGGGGTATATTATCAAGACAGGTGATAAGATTATCGCCGCTTTAGCGGCAGGAAACTGCTGCTAAAACGGCGATAATGGCCTTGATAGTATGCTCTATGTAATTCCAATTGAAGCCCATGTTAAATGTGAAGGACATCTAACCTGAGCTTCAATTGGAATTCCATAGAGCATATTATCAAGCCCATTATCGCCGTTTTATCTGCAGTTGTCTGCCGCTAAAGCGGAGATAATTTTATCGCCTGGCTTGATAATATGCCCTTATGTTCCACCAGAAACTGTAGCACTATATATAAATATTCGTAGGACAAACAGCTGATCTTAGACAGGTTTGAGATGAGTGAGCGCCCTAGAAATGTACTCAAAGTGGCTTTATACAAAAAGCAGACCTCAAATTACGATATTGTCTCCTCAAATCTAACATCGAAGTCACCCATACACGGACATATTCTACTTTGAGGCTTATTATATTTAATTCTAAATGTGAAAAATTAAGAGAGATTTTATGTAAACATCAGAGATTCCTGCAATCAGACACTGTTATTGGCAATGAAACAGGAAGCTGAACTCGGGTAACATATAGAAAAGCGCACTTCTTTAGACACTAGTATTTAACTGTTTGAGTGGTACATAGGAAGAACAATATTTACGGTTAGAAACAGTAAACTGAACCACGAAATAGCCATTGGCAGTGTTGACCTTACCTACCCTGTAGGGAGTCACTTCAGGGACCATGGGAAGAAGAACCGAGATGCACTCATTTATTTTGGTATTGTTAGGGCATTCTATCATCTATGACGAAGGGATCGGCAGTTGAGTCTGAAGAGACTCAAATCACAATACATTTTGGATTGAAATACCAAACAACTGTCAACAAATAAGTTTACGAAAGGTTAATAAAATAACATACTTGGGCATGAAATGGACAAAACTAAGGGCCATATTTATGTAGCTTTCCAGCAGCGCAACATGAAAGGTCAGGAATGCGCCCTATTTAACAGGATAGGATGCATCCCTGTGTTTTCCTTGCACTGGTGCCCTTTTGGCTGCCTAGCACTAATGCAGGCACCCTTGCTTCATGGTGCAAGTATGCCTGCGTTGCAAGCAGGATTGTTTTTGTGCGGGAAAGGGCACCTTCCTGCATATAAACAATCCTCTGAGTGTGACCAGAATATCTCTTACAGATTAGAATATTACTCGTAATCAATTGAATTGCCCTTTGATCTTGATGTTTGTTGTTGCATAAATATCATACCATTGTATCTAAATCCTCGAAATTATTTTGACACAATTGCACGCTCTCTTAAATGGGAACCATGAGTCTGTCTGGTTTTAGCAATACGTCGGGGACAGTCTTTCTTCACTTGTTCAAGATTGCTTTGGATTGCTTGTGTGTTTTCTAGTTGTCACGAGACAGCCAAGCTCCCGCTGCAACAAGGACACTAAGCACTTCTACTTATAGCCTTCACCCTGCACCAGTGACCTCTATATGGTACAATTAAGAGTAAAAGATTGTGCTCACCCCAAAGAGCCCCAACACTTCATAGTCACAGATTTAAACTCATACAGGATCATCAGAAAAAAATACAATACAAGGCGCAATCATTTCTCTGTTCACAAAGATACACCGTACCACAGAAACTACAAACTGGTCATTTCATACAAAGGGAAACTGACCACAATGTTTTACAAAATTAGAAATATTAACGCTAGCCTGCAGTCTTCTGCCTGAAACCTAACATAATAGCAGAACATGCAAATAAGGAAAACGAAAAATAATAAAATCGTTAATAAAATCTGCGAGCTTCAAAAGGTTGTCTGTTAATGCCCTCAGTAGAAGACTTTTAAAAGCAGCAAAAAATATACATTAGTTCAAGTATCACTCATACACTGGAAAAAAAATTGATACATCGAATTAACAAAATCATGTACAAGCTCACAGCAAGGTAGGAAACCTGTTTAACAAATGAAAATAAAACCCCGTCTGCATGCACTTTCCCCCATCAAACAACATATGCACTATTTCAGGGCAGAAAGTGCAGCTTGATGCACCAAATTTGGCTTCACCCATACACTGGCCCAAAGTACCTCAAAGACAGCAACGGAAGAAATTTGAAATGGTGAAATATATCTGTGCTCAGCTAAGCCTCCAGAAATCCCTCTTGGCTGCACAGCATCAGGGACACTTGAAATAATCTGATTAAGTTCAAAAAGTAAAACCAAAAGAAATGATGGACGGAGTGTTGAACATTGCAAGCACTCACCCCCAGTCAACTGATCTGGGTTTAATCCATCACTGTTTTTTAGCCCACTCTGCCACCACAGTTCAGACATGGTCATATGCAAATCAGTCTGACCCTGTGCCTCATGGGAACAGTCCAGCCCGAACTGCCAAACCATGTCTTCCCTGGACCGGAAACAAGCTTCCTAGGACCGTTTTCTGGCATTTCAGCCGTCTTCAGCCAGGCTTGCTTGAATCCAGTGGCAAAGTGAGCAAGGGACTCACGTCTGAGCATACCCTGCCAACTTATGGCGAACAAAGCAAAACCAAAAGAAATGATGGACGGAGTGGTGAACATTGCAAGCACTCACCCCCAGTCAACTGATCTGGGTTTAATCCATCACTGTTTTTTAGCCCACTCTGCCACCCCAGTTCAGAGATGGCCATATGCAAATCAGTCTGACCCTGTACCTTATGGGAACAGTCCAGCCCGAACTGCCAAACCATGTCTTCCCTGGACCGGAAACAAGCTTCTTAGGACCGGTTTCTGGCATAACAGCCATCTTCAGCCAGGCTTGCTTGAATCCAGTGGCAAAGTGAGCAAGGGACTCACGTCTGAGCATACCCTGCCAACTTATGGCGAACAAAGTAAACACAAAATAAATGATGGACGGAGTGTTGAACATTGCAAGCACTCACCCCCAGTCAACTGATCTGGGTTTAATCTGGGTTTCCTTTGGTTTTTGCTAAGTTCAAAAAGTCTCTAAAAACCCAAATGACTCTAGTGAGAATAATCAACCAGCACACACACATGTTCACACACGCACACACATTTGATAAAATGATGGACGAACACGTGGCAAGTAAGTAGAAGTCTGAGAACAAAATACAATGATTTGCGGTGCTGGATCTCAAGCTCCAACCACCAACAAAAACATAGAGGGTAAGTATAGGAAAGTGTCACCCATTGCCTGTGGTCTGATGCTGCTGTTTTTTTGTAACTCTTTGTACTGGGGTACTGCTGTCCATCCTCCAGTGCATGTGCTCTGCCTCGTAAAAAACTGCAAAATTGATTCATTTCCCATTGGCATACTTAACTTTATATTAAGGCTGTATTTTAAGGTGTCAGAAAATACACCAAAGGCATAGAATGTTAAATGTCACCTGTGGATTGTAGCATCTATTGTTTCATTCTCTAAGCTGACAAGAAAACTGGATTCAGGCCTACATATGTGCCTTTACTCCTGCAGATTTTAAACCGCCAGGCAAACCTGGCAGAAATATACCTTTTTTATAGAAGGAAACTCCTACTTTTAAATATTAAGTATGTCACCCTCATGTTGGCTTTTCAGCCCTCAAGGTAAGGTATCTGGAATTTAAAAGTGGAATATGTAAGAATGTAATGTTTGCATGTTCCTACAATAACTAGCTCCCAAAGCTGTTTTCATTCTTAGGACTGCAGCTGGTTCTAATGTACATTTAATATGTTAATTGTGTACATTGGGTATTGACTAAGCTGTATACATTATTTAACCACTGTTTTTAATATTTCTTAAAAATACAATTCAGTTGTGAAGTTTGATTTATTTTATAAATATACAGGAAAAGTAACTTTTAAAGGTTATACTTTTCCTGCCTGAATTCCTTGCAGGTGTTGGTCAGCCTGCTGCAGTGGGCCTGAAAATGTTTCTTTGATGAGGTGTGAGACATTTCTCCTACAGCAGCAATAGTAGCTTGACCTGACAGGATGGCTCAGAGGGGGAATATGACCCAGCTGAACCTATACAAGGCAGCTGAGGATTATCAAGGGACCTCACCATCTTAAAAGGGACCAGGAGAAACCTGTACTTTTATAGTTTAGTGATAAAAGAAGATTGGAGGAAAGGATTCTTTTGATCCAAAAAACAGACTTTAGCCCCCTGGCTTTCGCTTCAGTGGAGGAGGGAGCGGACCCAAAACCATTTCACAGTGGTTGATAGGTAGGGAGTTGTTCATTACCTTAAACACATCCTTAGTTGTACCACTAGCTCCCTTCAGGGGCAGGACGTTTTTGCATTGTTACATTTTACCAAGAATGGTGATCTCTGAGATAGTTTGTTGTGAGGCAAACAGCATGTGCTATGAAAATGTGAATGTTTGCCCTTGGGAACATTGTGCCCTTTGGTCATGGGGTGTCCAGGTGTCACACTACCCACAGTAGCACCTCACACCCAGCTCCCCAGAACACTTTTTGGAGCTGTGGCAGAACAGAAGAGAACTGTATCTGCTGTCTGTAACCAGTGTGGAGACATTAAGGGCTCATTTTGTTCTGCTTGTGCCTAGGACTACCAAATGAACTACACAGGTCAGTTGGTTGAGCTACTATGTTCCTACTGAGACATAACAAGCTTCAAGAGGTTTATTCCTGGAGTGACCAGTGAACTAATTATATTTGGAAGTGGACTGAAGTGGACTGGAGCTGAGTGTATCCTGGCCCATAAATGCTGTCTTAGAGGTCCTGGTAGCCTTAAAAGTGGCTTAGAGGAACTAACCCAGAAAGTCTAAAAATGTGGGACTTAAACAGATTTTGGACTTCCAAGACATCCAGAGCATCAGCTCCATAAAAAAGACTTTGCCAGAAGGAAGAAACCTTGACCAGGCAAAGGTGTGAAAAGCACCCACCAGACGAAATGACTTTGACAGTTTATAAAATTGAATTCTTCCTTCTCTGATCTTTTCGTGTCAATGCCAGCAGTTTAAGCAGGAACATATCTACTGGCTATCCAGCTTTTGCGGACTTCAGTGGGTTCAGATTCAACCTTACCCAACTGGAGTTTTTCGAATTTCAGAAAAAAGAGGAAGTCAGAAGGTTTTTACTATGACCAGTATGACCCTAAATTTGCATTTGCTCAATTGTGGGTGGCCTAAAATTGAGCCTTGGTCACAGTCAACTGCAAACAGTGATTTTTGGTTTTCTTTTACCTTTTTCGTAGTGCTTTGTGTCTTAAATGTTGTTAAATTCATATGATCTGCATCCCTTATATTATGTGTGTAATTTTGGTGTCATGTTTCCTTTTACAATTTCCATACTTTTTTAAAATGGGTTGCAGTATTTTTATTTAGATTTATTTTGATGTTTATATCATTTGAGTGTTACCAGATGCTTGACACATTTTCCTAAGTTAAACGTGTCTGGTGTGTGCCATAGCTATCAAGGGTTGAGCTCAGATTTAAATCAGTGAAACTGTGTTGTTGATCTAGCATGATTTTGGAACATATTACCCTGGAATGACTCCCATCACCCCTAACTAATAATCCTTTTTCTCATACCAAGGAATGAATACAAATGCCTCAAATTTGACATGAAATTCAAGCCTAGCCACAGGCCAGTAACACCTCTAGAATAGTGGCATAGAAAACATGGATAATCAATACAAATTTAGAAAAACATTTTTGATCTACTGCAATAAGTCCAAGACACTAAAACACCCAGGACAATTAATACATCTGAACATCAGCAAAACATAAAATAGGCCCCCAGAGAGCCACAACCCCCAAAATTCCCATTTTGCTTAAAGTTCATCAAACACTGTTGGCCCTTGCCCACAACTTGGACCAGGCCACGGCCCGCAACTCAATTTCCGGTTTCTTCAGCAACAAGGAAATCAAAATATGCAAAAAGAGGAAAATATTATGGTGCAATTATCTAATCAAACAGAAAAGCCTTCCAAAAAATCTAAGAGTTTTTAAAATATGCAGTGGATATTGAAGAGTTTGCAGACACATTATTAACTATAGTGCTGGGTGATGGAAGGGATCTGCGTATGAACCTACCACCAACACTTCTTTGCAAACTTCAGTTCACACCCTGATGGGAACTCCCCCCACAATATCCTAAAATTTGATTATTTAGGGATTGTTCATTTACAATTATACAAATAGAATGACTATACCTTATGTGCATATTTAGTAATTAGGAAGTTGGACATTTCGGCTATGATTCAGAAGCCATACAAGGGCACATCAAATAATTTCCCTCTATTACTAGTAAACATATTGATAAATGTTTTTATGAATTGACCCATTTGTGAGGAATACTGTGCATAGCATAATGTAGCTATCTTATCAGAAAATGCAGATTTACCATCTGCATAAAATGTGTAGAAGATAATGAACATAGGGATGTAGAAGTATAAATGATTGCAAAGCGTTTCAGTAATTACTGAAAGCAGATGGGAACACATGAATTATAAAGACGCATTTCCCAAAACAATATCCAATTTTAAACCTTCTCTTGTAATATTCTGGATCTATCGGCCCATATTTAGCCTGATCCTTCACAAATTAGACTGCAATCCATTGTGCTCACTTGATTAAATATTAAAACCCTATTAAAGTAAAGCTTATGGTAACGTTGTAAAACAATATTAAAAGGTATTTGATAGTACTGTAATAAAGTGCATATTTAAAATGAGAGTAATATACATACATCTTGAATATAAATCGCCCAACTTAGTATTGTGGACACTTGCTGCTTCGTTCTTGCAAGATAATATTTCTAGTTTTTCATTACCCATACATCAGCAACTGATGATTAAAAATTAAATATTAAATACTGGCAGTTAAGTTTTCATCGTGTGGTATTCAACAGGAGGTATAAGTCTGATAACCTGAATCAACACATCAAATTAGCTTATTGGGGTACTGGCTGAGAAAGTGCAAAATAAAAGATTATTAATTTGATAAATCACAATCATACTGGGGTAGATTGGTAACAACATTGTAAATACAATACACAGACACACACATATAGATATATATATATATACACACACACACATAATCATACATATATATATATTTATTATCTACTGGCGGTCGCCAGTACATAGTTATAGTTAGGACCGTGTTTCCATAGGAAATCTGAAAATTCTATTTTGAATAACTTTGGCGCCGGTTGACGAATCCTCGCGAAATTTTCAAAACTAATGGGGCGCTCCACTCAGCTCCTACCCTAAAAGTCTCGGGGTGATTCGTCAAGCGGGGGCTGAGAAAAAAGGGGGGTCCCAAAACGCATTTTCCCCATGCATTTTCCCATAGGACTTTTAGTCGAAGGTACAGCCCGAACGGCGGCACAGAATTACTAGAAATTTGGCAAAGAGGTAGTCCTCAGGTCAGGCATGTGCCTTTTGCATATATGGTGTCAATATGTTCAGTAGTTCCTGAGAAAATTGCAGTTAAAAGTACATAAATATCTATATGCGCGCACAGTGCGCGCACCATCACGTGCGCAAGCGTAATTCTGATTGGTGGTTACATGTCAGTCAACATTCGAATCGGTCGAAATCAGGAAGTGTTGCCCGCCATTTTGTGTGTGACAGTGAAAAAGAAAGGTGGAGAACGTGAAAAGGGGGCAGGGTAGAGAGTTCCTGACCCCCTAGTCTTTGTCAGGGGGTCCCTGAAGGACCCAGAAGGGTGAAAAAAACATTTTTTTTTTTTTTTAAATATCGCGAGGTGCGCGCACGGCGGAAAAAAAATCATTAAAAAAATAGAATAAAAAATCAAGTGTAAGTGTTTGGATGTTAGGTGGCTCTAAAAAGAGCCGTTGTGTTAATTGAGGAACAGAGGAACAAAAAAATGAAAAAAATTATGGGGTGCCGCATGTGTGCTGCTGTATCTTGCTCTCTATTAGGGGAATGCTCGTGTCACCATAAGAGAGAAGAGCATTGCACGCATTGCACCGTATATGCACCCTCTTGAACAGAGGGTGAATATCCAGATGAACAGAAGCAGGTGAAGCTGCCGCCGCAGATGAAGTGCTCGGCTGAGCTGCCAATGATGTGCTTGGCTGAGCTGCTGCGGATGTGCTCGGCTGAGCTGCTGGAGGGTTGTCTCTAGCAGCTCGAGCATAAGCCACAGGATGTACTTCTCTAGCATGCCTGATCATAGTGAAGATACTAAAAGAGTATTTCTTTTTAGGATCTCCTCTTGATAAGACACCACCACAAATAGTGCAGGTGACTTTCGGAGCATTCACCTTCTTCTGCCCCTCTGGAAAAGTGAAAAATTGCCATATAAAAGAGTTTTTCTGTTTCCTCTGCCTCTGTGGCACAAGGGTCTCCTGCTCAATCCCAGAAGATGACTGCTGCTCTGCTCAGAAGTGTTGATGAATGAGTGGATGCGTATGTAGATTTTGGAATTACTGAATAGGTTGTTCTAACTGGTATTGGTATCTCTATGGTGTTCAAAACTTTAGGTTGTATTTTTCAATGTGTGTATCAAAGTTTATATTAGGATAAGAGGAGGTCTGCCACTCTTACACAAGGATGATGTCATCAGTGATGTCATCAGTGATGTCATTTGAGATGTCATCAGTGATGTCATGAGTGATGTCACTGACCATGTCATGAGTGATGTAATATGTGACGTCATCTGCAGTGGATTGCGGGCGCGCGAGTTATAGTTAGCTGAACTAATTTTAACGGGGGAATTTCAATGGTTTTTTACGAGTGAAATGTCCAGCTAACTATAACGTGTGTGAAACCTATGGTTTTTTCAGTGAATATATATATATAAGGGGAGGTGGGTTCGCGCTGAGCTACCGGCATCTGAAGAAGGCGAGTGACGCCGAAATGCATTATGCCCAGAACCAGCTGTGAATAAATGGTCTCCCCAGTGTACCTCGCTGTGTCCTCTTGATTACCCAGCATTGGAGTGGTCGTTTTGGAGACATATATATATATATATATATATATATATATATATATATATATATATATATATATATATATATAGAAAGAGAGAGAGAGAGAGAGAGAGAGGGAATCCTTTGAAACACACACCTGTCACACTTTTCAAATGCACATACTGCATGATCCTTGATACACAATTATAGGTGACACACACACAACCACACTCCAATCTTTTATACACACTTATGAATAAAAACATTTGACATATGAAAACATGTCATAAAATACCTGTACTCCTCAAGCTACATAAACTCTTGAAAGAAGTACATTCACGACCCCTAGCACACACATTTATAAAACATGCACACTCCTGACTCTATATGCACCCAGTCTGATATACACAGCGGATGCATATACTTATCGCAGAATGCCTAACAGATGCTAAACACTAAAACACTTAATATGTTTTTTTGAAATTCTTTTTATTGAGAGTTTTACAATAAACATGAAATGAAAAAGAAAGAAGGGAAGGGGAAAGAAATGAAGGGAGACAATTAAGTTAAATCACCGCCTTTTGCTTGTGTCGCTGACAAATTATGAATGACATTTTACATAGTTACAAACGTAGTCCATCCTATGGTATTACAGACATTATAATATATCATCCCGTGGCACGTCACAGACATAATACTGTTTCAACCTTGCAGTCACATATCTTCTGACTAGATTTATACATTTTACTAGTAATACAACTTTAGTGAAGCTGTACCTGGGCCAACATGACTATACAATGTCGTCTTCTACAGATCTAAGCCAATTGGTAAATGGATCCCATGTCTCCTTGGGGCGTGAACGGGTCGGCATAATTTCCCAGTAATGTGACAATTGGTCTCTGCAGTCTGTGAAATCCCGCACCCACGCCTTTAAAGTCGGGGGAGATGCCTTTTTCCAATGAATTTCCACCTGTCTTTTAAAGCAGGAGCAGCAGTAGCACTGTTAGCTTTCTTGCTGCCATTGTGGTGCTATGTACAACATAGCCCAACAGGGCCACTAATGTTTTTTTTACAGTGTTTGCTCAGTTATGTTCTCTATATGAGACAGTGCTGCTAACCAGAAGGCGGCTATGGGTTGGCATTCTCAAGCTAGGTATATAAAGGTTGCCTGGGGGGATCCGCATCTCCAGCATCGTGTGTCAGGGTGTAGTCCCATGCGATATAGTTGTGTCGGTGTGCGATAAATGCTGTGCAAATATTTGAAGTGGATGAGCCTGAGGCGGTAGTTGGGAGAGAGTTGCTCCAGTTGATTACAGCAAAAGACCCATTGCTGGTCTTTGATGGCTATTCCCATGTCAGCCTCCCAAGCTGTGCGTAACTTTGGGACAGTAATCGGGGAATCTCTTAGAGTGATGGTGTACAGTCTTGTGACTAATTTGCGGGCTGCGGTGACTGTGATGATATGTTCCAGTGTTGGCAACGATGGAGGGGCCTCAGGAAATGTACTGTATCTAGCCTTCCATGCTACTCTTATCTGGTAGTACAATAGCATGTCTAGCGCTGAGTACTATGGGGAGCTGCACATTTGCTGCAGTGTAAGGAATGTCCCGTCAGAGAACAGATCACCCCCGGCTATAATTTTATGTGTTTGCACTCTGATTCTTGCAGCATTGACCAGTAATGGTGGGATCAGTGGGTTCCCCGCTACAGGCTTAGATGGAACGTATAGTACCGTTTGTTTGTTCTCTTACCAAGTCCCTTCCAGGCCCATCTCAGTGTTTCTGTAGTGTCGATTTCGCGACTGGGGCATTTGTATTTTTGATAGAGGGCTGTGTTTAGGGGCAGGGAAGCCATTTGATCCATTTCAATGGCGGCATGCTGTTCAAATGGCATAGGGTGCTGCCAGAAGTGAAGGAATTGAGCCTGGGCGCAGTAAGCATACAGCTCGAAATCCTGAGCGCCAAATCCTCCCTGTGCAAATGGTAATGTGAGAATATCCCAAGATATCCTGGGTTGTTTCCCCGCCCAAACAAGTTCAAATATAATGGCCAGGAGCACCTAAAAAATTGCGCAGTTAGTGACATAGGTATGTTTAAGAACAAATTAAACAGTTTTGGAAGAATAATCATTTTGGTGATTGCGATGCGACTCGCTAGGAATAGGGGGAGATTTTTCCAACTTTGAGCTCTGTCGTCTATCCAGCCCATTACCTTACCATAGTTCACCAACCATATTTCCTGCACATCACTACTGATCCAGATTACCGGGTACCTCGTCGGTCGGTCTGCCCATGTTATTCTGAAACAAATGGAATAGTGCCTGTCGTTAATGAAAGTACAGTGGATTTGGCCCAGTTTATCTGGATCCCGGTGAGGACCCCATAACGCACAAGTTCTCTAGTCATAGGCACAAAATTTACCCCAGGCTCTATAAGATATAAAGTCATGTCATCAGCGTACATTGACACAATCAGACCTCTGGAGGTGAATCCTATTCCACAATTTGTGTGGTGTTGTCTAAGTCTAGCTGCTAATGGTTCTGTGGCTATGAGAAATAGCAGGGGTGAAAGTGGGCAGCCCTGATGGGTGCCCCGTGTTATTTGTATTGGTTCTGATAGTAGCCCATGGGCAGTGGGTGTACAGAAGTTTGATTTGCTAAATGAAAATAGGGATAAAGCCCAGCTGGGTTAGGAGTGCAAAGAGGAATTTCCATTCTAAAGAATAAAATGCCTTTGTGGCATCTTACAGGGCAGCATTGGCCGACAAGTGAGGGGCCAAGTAGTGGAGGAGTGCAAATATTGTGCGCAGGTTATATGATGTAGAGCGGCCCAGAAAAAAGCCTGATTGGTCCTGCCGCGCTATTAGCCGGAGTAATGGAGGTAATCTGTTGGCTAGGAGTTTGGCAACTATTTTAGCATCCAGATTTATTAACGAAAGTGGCCAGAATGAGTCGCATTTTGTGGGGTCTTAGTCTGGCTTCAATAATGTTATTATGGGCACTTTGTGCATTGATTGCGGTAGTATACTGGTCTCCTGGTCTCTTGGTACACAATTAGTAGCCGTGGAGCCAGTAGGTCTGCATATTTTTTATAAAATTTGGCAGTGAGATCGTCTGCACCGGGGGCCTTGTCTGCCGGCAGACTATGGATCACTTGTCGTATGCCATCTGCTGAGAATGGGACATCCAAGTATTCCCGGTGTGCCCTTCCCAGCCACAATAGCTCCAGTGATTCCAGATACCCCGTTATTTAAGAGTTGGTTGGATCTGTTCGGGTGGTGTATAGTTGGGAGATAAACATTTTTATGGATTGCAGGACTTCTGGAGGCGAACGGGACGGTGGTGCATCAGGGTTCTGGAGTTCAGCAATGTACGCTGAGCCTCTGGGTGGTCTTAGGAGGCCTGCCAGTGTCTTCCCTGGCCTGTGTCCTTCCCCATATCTGCGCGCCTGCGCGTATTTATACAACTATCTAGTTTCCCTCTCTGTCTCTTCCTGGAATTCCGTCAGTTTGACTCGAATACGAGCTAGCAGCGTGGGTGATTGGGCCTGGAAGTATTGACATTCTAGGTCACAGATTTTGCGTTCAAGTTTTGTCAGCGTGGATCATATATCTTTGAGTACCCCTGACTGTAATGCTATGCAAGCCCCCCGGATAACCACCTTGAAAGCCTCCCAGGTAGTTCCCACAGAGTCCACCGTATTTATTTTGTTGTGTATCTCTTCCTGAAACACAGAGTCAAGAAGTGCATTTGGTGGGAAGCGCCAAGTAAATGGTTGGATATAGGGCTTCGGGACTCGGAGCTGAATCAGTACGGGAGCGTGATCTGAGAGTGTCCGTGGGTAGTTTGAGACATCCGGAAACCATGAATGCAGGTCTTTAGAAGTTAACCAAAAGTCCAGTCTGGACCACGCGCTATGTTGCTGGTTTATGCAGGTGCCCTCTCTGATGGTTGGGTGTCTTCCTGTGTTGACAGTACAATGTTAAAATCACCCCCCCACAGTATCGATGCATTTGCCATTGACTGAAAAAGTCAGGACTGTCAGTGTTAGGGCCGTATGTGTTAGCAATTATGACCTGCTGATGATGTAGTTCACCCTGCAGCAGTATGTAACGCCCCTCTGTGTCTATAATGGTCTGATGTGTTTTCCATGGAATTCCGTTTTCATATCAGAATTGCCACCCCACAAGAATAGTTTGAGTAGCTGGATGTATACACCTCCCCCCAGCGATTAGATCTCAGGCTGGGTCTTTCGAGTGTGTTTCTTGCAGAAGGCAAATATCTGCTCCGTGCCTGATAAGATATGAATGTACTAGTCCTGTCTTCCTATGATCATTTAGCCCATGCACGGTCCAAGTGATACATCTCAGCGAGGACATCTTAGGTGTCATATGTATGGTGTACCAGCAGTGCAAGGTTGTGCCACGCAACTCGTGATTTCCTGTCCGTGTGGTTTGAAGTGCCCGGGAGCGAAGTCCACATGTATTCAATGGGTATATTTCTGTGTGGCCTGGAAACAGTTTGAAACCTATGGCACGACATCATCAACAATCTTACATTGAGCGGTATTAAACTGCAACAATTAACAATCCCAACCCACCCCCCTCCCACACCAACTCCCCAATCAGGATGTGCACACATCCCAGTTACCAACCCTAAACTGTTAGATGATCTAGGGTTATTGGGAATTATCCCCCAGGGGAATGTGGGGTCACCGTCAAACTCCCCTGCTGCATACTGCAGGGTGGCCTTGCCCACTGAAAAACACAACATAGCATGCATCATTGAATGTCATGTTACATACATCATGCCCATGCTCCCCCCTCTCATTCTTTTGTAGATTAATCTATTATTACACACTGGGGCCTTTGCGCCCCTCCCCAGTTAGCGAGCATTTCCAATGGTGTTTTGAGTGTTTGTGTTACGTTGGAAAACTTGTCTGCTCAGTCTCGTGGGTTCAGTTCTTGTGTCAGCGACCTTTAGTCATTGTTGCTCAGGTGTCCTTCTGACAAGACCTCTCCAGGTAGCTTCGGTGATCTGCGCGCTTTGGCTGCTTGTTTCACAAAGTTCATATATTGTATGTTTACCATTCCCGTGTACTTTCAGCTTGGCAGGGTAGATCAGAGCATACTTCATTCCTGATTGCTGTAGTAGCCTCTTTACCGGGAGAAACTCTCGGCGGGCCACCTAGACCTGTTAAGTAAAAGCGGGATATTGAGACATGGCATTTCCTTGGTACTGCACGGATACCCGCTCCCTGGCAAGCCTCAGGATCGCATCTCGATAATTTAAAATGCGGGCAAGGATGGGACGCAGCTATACACCCGGAGGCGGTCCGGGGCCAAGGGAGCGGTGTGATCATTCTATGAGGAACAGTTCATCTTCAAATAGTTCTTTCAGCATGGATTATACAAACTTTTACATGTTTTGGATGTCTGTGGATTCTGGAATACCAGTAATGCACACGTTGTTGTGCCGTGATCTTGCCTCCAAATCCTCATTTATGGCCGTGATGAGGTTAAGAACTTGGTCCATTTGTGGTAGTTTCTGTCTGTATATCCTCTGCATCAGATTCCCTGGTTTCTGGTGCATCTATTTGGTTTTCGTACTTTTCAACTCAATGAGTGATCTAATCCATGCCAACCGCCAGGGTGTCTATTTTTGGGTCTATGGCTTGGAGGCTGGCCTTGACATCCTTTAACATTGCTTGAATGTCGTCATCTTGGGCAGCAGTCATGGCTGCGTCACCTGCATCCTCTGGAGCAGTGAGTCCCCCCTCCAGTTATTTGTTGGTCCTTTTAACGAAAGTCAGCCGGGGTGGTTTGGCATCCGCTTTCCCCATTGCTGTTGTGTCTTGTTGGTGGGGTTGGGGGGGATCTCACCCAGGCCAAGTCATCAGCATCTGAACGATGCTTTTGGTAAGGTCCCGTTATGGAGGTGTTGTTAGGCCCTGTTACGGAGGTCCCATGAACTCCCGCAATGTCAGGGCATTCCGCTGTTCACCGGGGATGGATGCAGTGTGTTTTCGTATGGCCCCCGTACACTTTATTCCGATCACTGGTACATGGTGCGGCCGTGAGTCAGTTTCACGGGGATCTGCCTGGCCACCACGTCGCTCATCTTTGCCCGTCGTCAGCTTCCCTACAGTGCCTTTATGGATATCCCGCATACCTCCACAGTGTCAGGATGCTCCGCTGTTCACCGGGGCCGATGCAGTGTTGTTCCATTTGGCCCCCTCCGGGTCTCCCCACCTGCATCCTCTGGAGCGGTGAGTTCCCCCTCCAGTTATTTGTTGGTCCTTTTAACGAAAGTCAGCCGGGGTGGTTTGGTATCCGCTTTCCCCATTGCTGTTGTGTCTGGTTGGTGGGTTTGGGGGGATCTCACCCAGCCCTTCAACACGTCTCCGGATCTCACAGCGGGCACTACCACGTGTGCGGCCAGCGAGGTCCACTATGCCCTTTTCTGCATCCCCTCACGTTCCTCTGGCTATCTTCTATTGTTCGTTTGTGGGGCCTGGTTAGTGTCTGCACTGTTGTGGGGTGTGTAAATCTAGTGAGTAGTCCACCTCTGCACTCCCACCTGCATCTGCAATCACAAAGCATATACCACCAGACTGCTGTGCGAGTGCACTTTCCACAGCTAATATGATGCGATTTTCCAGCATTTTACATGCAGGCTCGGTCTGCGCCAACTGGCTGCTCAAGTTCAGCATGCTCAGGGCCCAACAATTCCGATTTCACGGGCCCCAGGTGTGTAATTCGTGGCGCGGGTAGATCAGCTCTCCTCTCATCGCCAGCATAGAGCGCTGTCACGGCATCAGATTCACGGCAGGAGTTAGACAGCTGGGGTCATAGAATTTGAACGGAGGCCTAGTATGCAGGTTTGGACACTACAGGTGCCTATTTGAGTGCTTAATCTCCCCTCGTCGCAGTGCTCACAGCGGCGCACAGATGGGCACTTTATTTCGATTCTGAGTATTTGATGCGGCCAGTAGTCTATGTTGTGGGGGCCTGCCACCCCGGCGTCGTTCACCTCTGCCAGATCATTAGCGTCTGGATGGTACTGTTATGAAGGCCAAGTCATCAGCGTCCGAACGTTGCTTTTGGTAAGGTCCCGTCATGGAGGTGTTGTTAGGCCCTGTTACGGAGGTCCCATGAACTCCCACAATGTCAGGGCGTTCTGCTGTTCACTGGGGGCGGATACAGGGTTATTGGGAATTATCCCCCAGGGGAATGTGGGGTCACCATCGAACTCCCCTGCTGCATACTGCAGGGTGGCCTTGCCCACTGAAAAACACAACATAGCATGCATCATTGAATGTCATGTTACATACATCATGCCCATGCTCCCCCCTCTCATTCTTTTGTAGATTAATCTATTATTACACACTGGGGCCTTTGCGCCCCTCCCCAGTTAGCGAGGATTTCCAATGGTGTTTTGAGTGTTTGTGTTACGTTGGAAAACTTGTCTGCTCAGTCTCGGGGTTTCAGTTCTTGTGCCAGCGACCTTTAGTCGTTGTTGCTTAGGTGTCCTTCTGACAAGACCTCTCCAGGTAGCTTCGGTGATCTGCGCGCTTTGGCTGCTTGTTTCACAAAGTTCAGTTCCGCTTTCACATCCTTGAATATTGTAGGTTTACCATTCCCGTGTACTTTCAGCTTGGCAGGATAGATCAGAGCATACTTCATTCTGATTGCTGTAGTAGCCTCTTTACCGGGAGAAACTCTCTGCGGGCCACCTAGACCTGTTGAGTAAAAGCGGGATATAGAGACATGGCGTTTCCTTGGTACTGCTCAGATCCCCGCTCCCTGGCAAGCCTCAGGATCGCATCTCGATAATTTAAAATGCGGGCAAGGATGGGATGCGGCTGTGCACCCGGACGCGGTCCGGGGCCAAGGGAGCGGTGTGATCATTCTATGAGGAACAGTTCATCTCCAAATAGTTCTTTCAGCATGGATTATACAAACTTTTACATGTTTTGGATGTCTGTGGTTTCTGGAATACCAGTAATGCACACTTTGTTGTGCCGTGATCTTGCCTCCAAATCCTCATTTATGGCCATGATGAGGTTAAGAACTGGGTCCATTTGTGGTAGTTTCTGTCTGTATATCCTCGGCATCAGATTCCCTGGTTTCTGGCGCATCTATTTGGTTTTCGTACTTTTCAACTCAATGAGTGATCCAATCCATGCCGACCGTCAGGGTGTCTATTTTCGAGTCTATGGCTTGGAGGCTAGCGTTGATGTCCTTTAACATTGCTTGAATGTCGTCATCTTGGGCAGCAGTCATGGCTGCGTCACCTGCATCCTCTGGAGCAGTGAGTCCCCCCTTCAGTTATTTGTTGGTCCTTTTAACGAAAGTCAGCCGGGGTGGTTTGGCATCCGCTTTCCCCATTGCTGTTGTGTCTGGTTGGTGGGGTTGGGGGGGATCTCACCCAAGCCAAGTCATCAGCATCTGAACGTTGCTTTTGGTAAGGTCCCGTTATGGAGGTGTTGTTAGGCCCTGTTACGGTGGTCCCATGAACTCCCGCAATGTCAGGGCATTCCGCTGTTCACCGGGGATGGATGCCGTGTGTGTTCGTATGGCCCCAGTACGCTTTATTCCGATCACTGGTACATGGTGCGGCCGTGAGTCAGTTTCACGGGGATCTGCCTGGCCACCACGTCGCTCATCTTTGCCCAGTCGTCAGCTTCCGTACAGTGCCTTTATGGATATCCCGCATACCTCCACAGTGTCAGGATGCTCCGCTGTTCACCGGGGCCGATGCAGTGTTGTTCCATATGGCCCCCTCTGGGTCTCCCCACCTTCATCCTCTGGAGCGGTGAGTTCCCCCTCCAGTTATTTGTTGGTCGTTTTAACGAAAGTCAGCCGGGGTGGTTTGGCATCCGCTTTCCCCATTGCTGTTGTGTCTGGTTGGTGGGTTTGGGGGATCTCACCCAGCCCTTCAACACGTCTCCGGATCTCACAGCGGGCACTACCTCATGTGCGGCCAGCGAGGTCCACTATGCTCTTTTCTGCATCCCCTCGCGTTCCTCTGGCTATCTTCTATCGTTCGTTTGTGGGGCCTGGTTAGTGTCTGCACTGTTGTGGGGTGTGTAAATCTAGTGCGTAGTCCACCTCTGCACTCCCACCTGCACCTGCAATCACAAAGCATATACCACCAGACTGCTGTGCGAGTGCACTTTCCACAGCTAATATGATGCAATTTTCCAGCACCTTACATGCAGGCTCGGTCTGCGCCAACTGGCTGCTCAAGTTCAACATGCTCAGGGCCCAACAACTCCAATTTCACGGGCCCCTGGTGTGTAATTGGTGGCACGGGTTGATCAGCTCTCCTCTCATCGCCAGCATAGAGCGCTGTCACGGCATCAGATTCACGGCAGGAGTTAGACAGCTGGTGTCATAGAATTTGAACGGAGGCCTAGTATGCACATTTGGACACTACAGGTGCCTATTTGAGTGCTTAATCACCCCTCGTCGCAGTGCTCACAGCGGAGCACAGATGGGCACTTTATTTCAATTCTGAGTATTTGATGCGGCCACTAGTCAATGTTGTGGGGGCCTGGCCACCCCGGCGTCGTTCACCTCTGCCAGATCGTTAGCGTCTGGATGGTACTGTTATGAAGGCCAAGTCATCAGCGTCCGAACGTTGCTTTTGGTAAGGTCCCATTATGGAGGTGTTGTTAGGCCCTGTTACGGAGGTCCCATGAACTCCCGCAATGTCAGGGCGTTCCGCTGTTCGCTGGGGGCGGATGCAGTGTGTTTTCGTATGGCCCCCGGACGCTTTATTCCGATCACTGGTACATGGTGCGGCAATGAGTCTGTTTCATGGGGATCTGCCTGGCCACCGTTTCGCTCACCTTTGCCAAGTCGTCAGCGTCCGTACAGTGCCTTTATGGATATCCCGCATACCTCCACAGTGTCAGGGCACTCCGCTGTTCACGGGGACCGATGCAGTGTCGTTCCGTACCGCCCCCTTCGGGTCTCCACAGCCGCAGTGTGTCCAGGTGGGATGAAGGTCACCCAGGCGTCGGCCTTTCTCAGTGTGCGAGCCCCTAGTTTCCAATCGGGCCATGCGTGCAGGCCGCAGCAGGCCCCAGGTTGCTTCTTTCTCTCCGCTGTCTCGTTCACATCCCGCACCACCTCCAAATAGTGATTAAAGTAGTCTCATACTTTGGAAGGTTGGAAAGCACGAAACAAAGCCAGCTTTCTTGTGTGCTTTGCCAGATTATATCGGATTATTTGGGCTCGCCCAGTGGAGCCGACTCAGAGTGCGCCCATCTCGCTGCTCAGCTTGGCCACACCCCCTAAACACCTTAATATAGATTTATAGCACATATATGCATATAAAACTGACATAAAAACTCTTGACTCTATTCCTTAAATAAACACACTCCTAACATCTTACATATGTTTAGCATACTCTTCTATCTACATATAGATGGTTGACAGACACACACTTTGAAAGCTTAATTTTATATACACTCATTTATATGACTCTTCGGCTGTCATACACACCTTACACACAAGTAAGATACAAATACACTATTATGCTAGATACACACTCTCAATGTGATACACACACAGAATCCATGTGAAATACACACCCATCCAATATAGTGATAACACACACATCTAGTGTCCCATACTCCTGACTCATCACAAATACACATTCCTTTGGCTTAACACTCTTTAGAGCACATACTGCCATTGCACTCTCATAAAAACTAGCGCGCCTGACATTGTATAAAATGTAACTGATAGACATGATCGACACACATATTCCATGTGATACAAAATTCTAATACATATACACAAAATCCAATATACATTTGATCAATACATGTATAATCCACACTTTTGACTCCATACTCCTGACTACACGCATACAAAACACAGATATTCAGATCTAAATGTGCACTCGGAATGATAACACACATACCTCACTCTATATACTCTTGAAAGATATACACTAGGCCTGGGTGATGAACTGAGCTCAGTTCATGGAGTTTGTGGAGTTTTCCGCACTCCATGGAGCACGCAGAGTTCTGAAAAGCCGGGCAGAGCAGAGATTTTTTCTCACTTGCCAACTTCAACTCCTCTCTTCTAACATACACAACTTTAAATCCTTACATAAACACGCTTCAGAGACATGTACACACTGAATCCTTCCTCTAAATACAGTCAGACTATCATACACTCAGCCTAATATACACACCCCACACTCACTCATGATAGATACAAACACTACACATCACATGAGACACCAATTTCACAAGATAGAGACACTTAAAACTCATACAGTCCACACATTGGAGATGAAGGGTCAATGAACTAATCACAAACATTTGTGAATCCATGATCCTGACTATTTTCACACTTTCCACAAAAGTGACAATTGTTTAAAGTTTATAAATATATATATAGTTTTTAAATGTACACTTTAATAAAGAAATCTGAAGTTGAAATGAAAATTAAAACCATAAGAGAGAGTGAGAAAAACAGACAGACAAACAGACATACAGACGTGTTACCCTTGTTTGAGTATAGAGGTTTCTCAGGTAGGTCATGATGCCCCTTCCATCTATTCTATTAAAAATGTTACATTTGTTTCATGGACCATTCACCTTCTATCATGTTATTATTCATTTACCTGCCAACAAGATGAGCCTTTATATTACAGAATTTATGAGAAGGAATAGTGAAAGAACTTTTAATTGTTGCTTGTTTACTGCATAATGTCATCTAGAGCTTTATGGAAGTTGACTTCTACTTTGACACACTCTTCAGGATGGCATCCCCTTGCATTCTATATACTCTTGGTGAACCAATCACACCACCATAGCCCTTTATAATCCAATGTTTATTTGCTTGAAGATTTTAATCCAGAACTCCTCCCCTAATTTAACATTTTTTATTGCATTTGGTGCGTGTCTGTTATTGGAGTAAAAATGTAATTCACCTGAAGTGAAACACGCAAAGAATTATTTTTGAGTCAGGCACATTAAGTGATTCATTTTTGATAATTCTCTTTCAAGATGAGCAAGAGAAAGAGAATAAAGAATCATCAGACAAATGTAGGTGCACATTGTATACAAGGTCTGTGCACTTACATATATAGGGTACAGAACTCCAGTTGGCCACTCAGTGTGGATCTCAGTCTTCCATCTCATGTCATGGACCAGAATTTTCAGCTTTTCAGATATTCCAGTTAAAGGGAGGACGCTTCTCAATATAGCTGCCTCAGTCCCAGTTCTCCTTGGCTTTCTGCAGGTTAGTGTTAGTTTACAGAGTCAATATTAGAGTGATCATGGCATGAAATTTCCAACATATATTTCACCAATGACCAGAAAGGCAAATGACTATGCCTGGCCATCGCAACCAAGACCTTTGCCTATCTTGCAGAAAGGCCCACCATCTCTGGTTGTTCTTGGAACACATACAAGCAGGACACCATCAGACTTCAGACTAAGAATTGTAAGAATAAAACAAAGAAGCATGCCCTTTGCATTTATGCTCCTAGTATCTGGAACAACATCCCAGTGTCCATCAAAACCACCCCATAGCTGCTCCAATTTAGGGAAAAGAGTTGAAGACTAACTCTTTTAAAGAATCCTGCAGCACAATATATTAACTGTTCACAACCCAGCAACCTGTCCTATTACTTGCTGACTTTATACTTGTCCTTGAGCCTGGACAGCTCTTCACTTCTTTTTGTCGAGGTTAATGCTATAGAAATACTGTATACATACATACATACATAAGTATATCCATACAAGAATATTTAGAAGAGAAAATGGTGCAGATTATCCGAAGTATTTGTGTGTCAACATGAACGGAAGCTAATGAAAAATCTAAACCTGCTTGTCTCAGTAATGTGGAACAGACTGGGCAGCACCCACAAACAGTGATAGTCTGTGGGGGAACCGTTTAAAAACCAAAATACACATACTCAAGCCCTGCTTCTAAGGACAAGGATAAAATCCAATACCTGCACAAAATCCTATTTGCATAGCAATTGCAATTATGAGATAATTGGCAAATACAACACCCTTCCAATTTTTTCCAGGTAGAATTCAACAGGTCAATTATGCCATGATTTACACATTTACAGGTGAGAAGGGGGAACATGTGGGGGTAAATAATGAATGATGCAGAGTTTAATGAGGTAAATACTAATTCCACCAGTGACTCCTCATTTGTATCAGAAACATCTGGAAGAGAGATGCTTACTGCATCCAGTAAATATCACAACCTTGGGTATCAGTTTCCCCTGGGTTCAATAAATAATAAATAATCAATAAATATCTTTCCAATCATTCACCCCACTTGCTATCGGGGCCTCAATAAGTGCCTCCAATGAAATACACTTGAGGAGAGTTCCTATAGTAACTAAAATGTTCTTTAACAGACATATAAAGCTAGAAATTGTTCATTCCTTACTCATTTGTCTGCCTCTGTTCCCCCTAATCTGCCTGGTTCAAAATCACAAGAATGATAGTAATGCCATAGATGAACAAGTACAGGGGGGTATTTACAGTTCAGTTTGACAGACAGGGTGATGCACCTGCTGTATTTGGAGTCGGAAGAATGTTCACGCTTCTACCAGCATAGCCGCCACTGAGGATGCCAGAGGAAGCCGTAGACCAACGACCCCATGAACATCTGGAGATCAATGTAAGTACCTCACAAAGTCCGCCCTACTTGGGGAAGATGTTCTGGAGTAATGTTTTGTTTATCTGTGACTGTCAGCAAAAGACTGTCAATCCTTAACATAAAAAATGTATTGACCCTCAAACCCCGGGGAAAACTCTCAGGGTCTTAGGGCCATTAGTTAGTCAAACCGCTTTTGGAATTTGTTTTTGAAAAACAAAATTATTTCCAGAGCAGCCGCGTCAAACATGGCACCTGCTCAGCAAACCTACATTGGCTTCAGAGAAGCCGCTCTGGTGGTACTTCTGAAGGCATGGAGATCTGCAGCAGGCAGAAGGAGATCTCTAAATGTGGAGTGCAGTCATCCACCAGGGTGTCAGAGTTTATGAATCTGCCACAATGGCGGGACAGTGGGTTACCACCCAGACACTCAATAACCCCCTGAGCACTTGTTAGGGGATATAAGGGTTGGAGTACTTGCTAAATGGAGGGAAAGTCAGCATGTGTACTGGGAAATATCTGCTCTGATGAATCACTCCCTTAAGCTGTATTATTGCTCCCAAACCAACTTCTCCCAAGAGGCATTGACCCTACTTATCCCAGTAGCACTATCCTCCAATATCAGTGTTGACATTTATCTGGGAAGTAATTTGAGTAATGGTTGCTTACATTGGAATCTGGGCCAGATAACCGATCTTTAGAGCCTGAAAATCACTTGAAATGTAACGTATGGAAGTGGTAGAGAAGATTACCTATTTGTGTTCCTGATGTTGCATTGTCTAGGAGCTGCTTGTTCATTCAGTGGGCACTCTCATTTGGGCTTATGCCTAATATGGGAGTAATATTTGGTGGGTTTGTTCATTGTGTAATTTATACTTGCCAGCTCTCTTACCACCTCAAATTAAATCTGCAATTAGGTCTCACAAACTCCTCTATCTTATACTTATTTGACATTTCTATTAATTTCCTGATCACAACACTATGATAACATCACATTTAAACACTCACAAATCATTGGTACTTTGAATTGGACCTCAATCGCTTTGTTGCAGTATCTTTGTTTTTTAATATTTCTACAGAACTTTCAGTATTCCTATTACCTTGCCATTGCATTCTATGAGAAAGGGTTCCAATGTTTAAGCAACTCGTTTATCGGAGAGTGGAACCTCAAACCATAGCAGTTTCACAACTCAGACTCCTACTGCTTATATGTGCGTCAAAATGAAAGATGTGGTTGATGTTGCTCTAAAGTACATTGTGTGACTAAATTATGATGTTGCACCTTCTTTTGAACACAAAAGTCTCTTATACGTTATGACTGATGGCATGATCGTTTCCACAAACATGCAGGTGTTTGGTTGATTTTGCAGGTTTTGGATGATCCAAAGGATTAATATCAGAGGATACTACTGAAATTGGCAAGTGACAAATATGGTAGTTTGGTCAAGATGATGGAAGGATGAAATACCATCCTGTAATTTTCTCTCTTCCTTGATCTCCATTGCTACTGTTCCCGCATACATTTAAGACAGTTCATCCTCTGTAGTTGCCTTTGTAATATCCAATTTTTAGTGGGATCCATATTCTGAAAATGTTTTGTAAAATTACTTGAAAATAAGAACTATGCTTGTGCTGTCTCCATGTCTATTACACTGGGAAAAAGCTTTTTATCAATCCTCTGAGTCTTGCAGGAGTAGCTGTCATGAAAACAGCAAAGGTAGATGGGCAGTATGCTCATCTGACCTGAATATGTGGATGATTGGATCATCCAATTCTCCCAGACAGACAATTCTACCAGCAACTATTGACACAAGCACTAAATTAACAGAGATAGGGATAGAGTATCCTGGATTTATGGAGGTAGAGACGGACTACCATGGATCTGCTGGCCACAGTTCATCTGAAACACATTTTATCAAGAACGGTTCTACCATAACTACTAACCCTTATCACCCTGTGATGCCAGCCATTCATTAGAGTAGCAAACACTGCCGGATAGAATCATTTAGCAGGCTATTTAGCAACGGAAAGCACTGAGACTTGAGTTACCGTAGAGCTCAACTGTGGATATAAAATCAGTTTTACAGACCTCTCTTCAATTAAACTACTTTTAACATGAGATCTTCTGATTTATCATTGGTTAAGAAGTACACAACACAAAGCTTTTTATTCATATTCACGGATTTAAAGAACTAAAGTGACATTTGAGGAATGGAAAAAGTGCCACTAGGCCTAATGCAAGATAGGAAAATGGCCCATATTGGTAGCAAAGGCCAACTACGCTTGCGGTACTGTAGCTCTCTTGGACCACTGGACCTCTGTGACAGTGCAGCTGCTGCAGTAGTGATAGGAAGGTCCCCCCGTAGGATTGGTGTAGTGACCTTTAAACCTGCACTGTTAATAAAAAAGGCTATATATACAAAAATTGCTTAACGCTTTGTATAATTCCTTTAATCTTCCCTGAAGTTTCAGGATGCCAGGGCGCCAAAGGCAACTTAAAATATTAAGGGGTATATTAATGAAGGAATCACACAGTGAAGCACAGCAATTCACCTTGCTGCGCTGTGTGATAGGGATCGTATTTAACATAATACAGTGCATTCCTGTCATTTGCTTGTGCTGGCTCCCTTTTGGTAGCCTAGCATCAATGCAGGTACCCGTGCGCCATGGTGCAAGGGTGCCTGGATTGCAGACAGGATAGTTGTTATGAAGGAAGGGCCACCTTCCTGCACAAAACAAACTCTGAGATATTTTCCTCTTTCTACGTGTGCTGCAGAATGCAGCCCATATAGAAAGAGAAAAAAATAGGAGAAATAAAGATATTTCTCGTTGTTATGCCTCTCCTGTAAATGAGTAGCATTTTGGCCCATCCCATGGTTACCAGTAATATTAAATCTGGGAATGCATCAAAATCCATGTAAGATGTGTCAGAACACCCATGCAACGCACATGGAATGCTTCCTTGGGGCAGAGTAATGCAGCAATTTGTGCTGCATTGCGTTACTCCTGATTTATCAAGCCACTCAGGGCCATGCAAAATGTCCTTATTTGGCTTAATAAATTGCATTTTAGGGTTTGCATTGTGCATACACCACGTTGAGCGATGCAAACACAACTCAAACCATCGATAAATATGACCCTAATTGTGTTACCCTCATTAAAGCTTTGATGACCAATGTATTCTTTCAAAAATATATCTTACTAAAAAATGGGCAGACTCTACTAACATTTTTAACTGAAGCAGCAGGATATTTAGAATACGATGATAGGCTAATAAAAGATTTAAACTGATGTCCTCTTTTTTGGTTTATACTTTGTCTTTTATGTGTCCCTTTCTGTCTTTCTTATTAGGATGCTTAGGAATCTGCAGAAGCTAACAGATTTCATTGGTCTGGCCTCGAGTTTAATGAACAACTGATAAATATTTGTTATAAGTACCAGGGACATTTTGCCAGCCTTAATATAATTAGCACTTCTTTTTAGGATGATCCACGGGGCAGGCAAGCAACAAATATGTTCCACACTCCCTTAATGTGTTTAGAAGCGGGAAAAGATGCATCTTGCTGTGATAAATTCTTTTTTGACAGGGGCAGCAGTCGACTGCTGGCATGACTAGCATCAAACAGCCAAATGAATGGTGTTAATTTTACTTTTTTGCTTAATAAAATCAAAAATTCCCATATCTGTAAAGAGGGTATTTGAAAATGGCAAGCATTGATCTAGGAAAGCCAACATTTTTGTTGATGTTAAGTTTTTCAGTCTAGCGTGATGAACCTTGAAATTTTCACCAGAAACAAGCCCTGTGGTGAATTTACATTTTTAATGAGCTCTTTTTCACATGATCATTTAGTTGAGGTATGCAACAATGTTAATAGGGTATATTGAATAACATAAATTATCATTCTTTTTTTCAAAGTCTAAGCCAGCTCAATTATTTTTATTTGTCTGTTTATTGCTTCCATAAAATCATTTCTATTCATGGACACCAAGACCAAATGAAGAATCCTTATAATTTTTGTCTGTACTTTTGTAATATATACACACATTCATGTTGCGTAAATGTTACAAGCATGGGTGTAGAGGAAGACATTTCACAGTGTATGCAGTATCCTTCAACCATCAAGCATCGACAAAAAAATATGAATGGCTGGAAACTGGCTCAGTCACAGCTCTTAAAAGGCTGACAGAGGAATGGGCACCAAAGCATTCTGTACATGCATAGATATGATCAGATTGTAAAAGAGCTTGTGTTTGATTAAGTGATACATGTGTAAGAGTACTGACCTTCAAAGATTGCTAAATGTACAAGCACACTGACATTCTTGCATGACTGAACGTCAAAATGTGGTTCTGAATAGTGATGGCAACACAATGTTCAGTTAATGCTGGTAAAGAGTAAATGCATAAAGCACAATATGCAATTTCACTATACACATGGGCCTAGCTGTTAGCATACATTGATGCACAAATTCTTGCATACAAGCCCTTCTTTTGAATTGTGTTCTAGATAGTGGCTCAGACTCTGTAGGAGGCTATACGGGTTGCATGATACATCATGAAAAAAGAAATTAAAAATAGATAGTGACAATATGACAATAAGATCTACCACTAGCACAATGAAGCACAAGCATCACAACATGAATAAAACATAGTCTTTGGCTCACATTGATTTAGGGTTGCTTCCGCAGAATCATAGTTTGTTTTAAACATCCTTTTATATTCATGCATCATTGGAAATTATCTGAAATTAACTCTATATTTTTTAGAGGACTTATTCTAAATTTGGGGAAGCTGGATAGAACTGTCCACTTAGGAGCATTTTCTTGAAGGTTTCTTGAAGTGCTGGACTTCTGCAAGAAAGAGAAGAAAGAGTGCATAGACTTTACACGCCTTGAAGAAAAATTGGTTTATAACTAAGTGATAGAAAACTCTCAAAAATGATGTGAATACTGGTTGAAGTCTCACTAAGTTGTCCCCTACAGTGAAATCAGGTTTCTGTGAGGAATCCTTGGCTTACCCTGCATAGATTGGCACATGCTTCCCTTCAAGATAATGTAAGTAGGAACAGCAGCACCTCAACGCATATCCTATCCTGGGGTTTGCTGTATGAGGCTTTTCCAATGGGTTGTTACTCTACTGCTCCTATATGGACTACACAGAGTATATTATAGAGGGTATGAACCCTAGCACCTTTAACTTCTAGACAGTCAATAGCGTTAAAGATTTATAATATGCACAACTCCAAAGATGGTATTTATCCACATGTGTACCAATTTCTGTTTTCAAAATGTCACCTCCAACAATATTTATGCAAAGCTGTATATCAACAGCAACATGCTATGACTAATCTTTATAATACACAAAGGAGGCCAGAACACTGAAATCATACACATTTTTGTTTATCCATCTATACACTATGGTCTAATATAGTGTCCTATCACTCACTCCCGATAACTTCAATACATGCCTAGGCACAGTGACAAAAAATAATAAGAGCAATACCATGGTTCTCAGGCACCTCGCTGAACAATTCCATGGAGGTTACCTGATAGACACAGAGTGTTCCATCCAAAGCCCTCCCCTTGAGAAGCATGCTACTCATCCGTACATGTGTTCTGGTAATTTGTTAGGGCTATATAATACATAAATATCTGGATTACCATTTTCCTCTCATGCCAAATGAACCTATCTAAATACGTAAGATAAAAAAAGATTATGTGGATAAAAAATGTATGGTCCTAAAAATGAATCCTTATGCTACTGGGGCATTTAAAAACCACAATTTGTTTGGCATTCTGTTTGTTATCATGCAAAAGGATACAAATGAAAGATAGAATTGTGCCGTAAGATACACAGTTACCTGTAGTATGACGACTGGAGGAGTGTGCCAGTCAGAAAATACACATAAATCGTACATGAAAAGTCCTCACTCAAGATCTCAGGATGGTTGCAATTCAGTAGATGTTTAATGTGATACCAACTCAGATGTGTATACGCCAAAAGGCCTAGGTTACATAAAGCATTTGCAAACATACACCTGCTAAAATTTGAAACACAGAAAATGGACTCCGAAAGTGAGCGCCATCTTGAAATAAAATAATTCCAACACTTAACAGAAAAGCAGTCCGTGCAATAAAGCTGGGATCTCAAAATATAATATGACATACAAATATTAATGTCACAAATACAAAATGTTGCACGGTGCATACTCTCCAGTAAGTGATCACAAATCCTAAAAAAAAAATGTAATGCATATGAGCTCCTCACAAATAAGTATAACGTCCCTGAGGAGTGGGATTGGGTGCCATACTGGAGTAGAAACAAAAAACATATACATGTAAACCAGCACCCTCGTACCAACCAAAGTATCAAACAGTGAAGATAAACAGCTGTTGAAAAAGGAAACATGCAAATGTATATGAAAAAGATAGCATTTTCTTTCATTGGTTGGGCATATGCGAAACAGTAGATTATTTAAGCAGGATTCCTGTGCCACTGTGGATCAACCCTGAACTAATGGATACATTTGAAATTTGTTATGTGGCTGATATTAGTGATGGTATTTCTGAAAGTGAATGGGTAGGAGCCACCATTAGGGATGAACTATTGCAGAAAATTAATAATTGGATTAGGGAGGATTGGCCTCAAAAACGAGATCTGGACAACAAAGTGCATGTGTTTTGAGAGTTGAGGCAAGAGCTGTCTACGAAAGGTGGAAATGTGCTAGGAGCTGGAAGGGTGGTCCCCCTGAATCTTTGAGGAATAGGATTGTGGACATATATAATAAAAGCCATTTAAGCATTACTAAAACAAAGTGCAGAGTCAAAAATGTGTACTGGTGGTCTGGTGTGGACCAGGCCGTCGAGAAGAAAGCTAGAACATGTGTGTTGTGCAACAATTATGAAAAATCTCTTTTTACTATTAAACCACCTTTATGTCCTATAAAAAACCCAAATATGCCATGGGAAAGAATTGGTTTGGACATCTTGGGCCCAGTGCAGAAGGGAGTAGGAGTAAGATATAAAGGTAGTTAGCAAAAAGTCTATAGTGCACTTCTTAGACAAAGTGTTTTTGAGAGAAGGATTGCCCAAAGTTATTTTAACAGATAATGGACCCCAATTTTGTTTGGAGACATTTCATTATTTCCTTAAAAGGAACAGCATCATGCATATAACCACTTCTATTTACCATCCAGCTGGTAATTGCTCTGTGGAGCACTTTAACAGAGTGCTCAAAAATACCATCGAACTAGCTAAAGTGGCAATTTATCCTGGGTTAAGGAAATGTGCCGCACTGTGTGGGCTTACAGGGTCACACCTTGCAGATCTACACGGTTTAGCCCTTTTGAAATTATGAGTGGCAGATTGGCAACTATGAAGGACAATGTAGCATGGATGCACAGTTCCAAGAGGAGTGAATGAACTCCTGATGAGGTTAAGGAAAGAGTTAGAAAGACAAGAGTAACAAGTATCACGACAAAAAGTATAGCTCCAATACCATGGATTTATAAATAGGTGATTGGGTGAGAGTAAAAAAAAACTGAAGTTTACAAAAAAATGAAGGCAGATATTTTTAACCTTTACAAGTGGTTAAGGTTTTATGTAACTCAGTCCAGTTGAGTGATGGCAGGGTGTGGTATTCGAGTCACATTTCTCTATACAAGGCAGAGAAGAGCATTCCTAATGATGCCTTTGGAGCATGTGTTCAAAAGTCCATAAATACCAAGTCACATTGGTTATTTGGAGAGTGTTCTGGTGGAAATGGAAATGGTATGGATGGTGAAAATTATGATGTTGTTGTCAATGGACATGAAAAGTGTGGGGAATTTGGCCATGGTTCCTCCACTGTCCTGTCTGAACATAAGCATGCTAGATGGGAAAGATCAGGACACATGATCAAGGGACCAAAGAGATTTTAAGACTACATATGCAATTGAACGTTTATTATTATTGTATTATTATTTTGCTTTGTTTTCTTAACTTTTTGTAATTTGTTTTGTTGTTTTTGAAGGAGAAAGAAGTGTTATATTATGCATTGTACGTTGTATTATGCATTGTAGTTATTTGGCCTTTTTACTATAGTTTGTCGCTTTTGGATTTGCTAAGGCATATTAATGGAATTAGAACAGTAGTATGTGTTCTGGAATTGGGGGCTTGGCATTCACACTGATGCTGGTAGCTGTTCTGGTCCACGTATGTTGCTGCTCCCGCTGCAGGGGTTTTATTGCATGGAATACATCCTAATCTTAAACCAAATCTGGACTCTGGAGATTTACTACATACCCTACTACCAACCAAAGTACATTGAACTGTGCAGATAAACATATGGAGAAATGGGAACATACAAATGTATATGGTAAAGATATTATCCTCTTCCTTTGGTTGGGAGCATAGAACTCATCATGCGTGAACAGAATAGAAACTGAAATATTCGATTGGAGCCCACTAAGGACTAATGAGTCTATATACAATGTTTCACAAAATCACTCAAAATACATGTACAGTATATTAAACAGTTTTTCCTAGTCTGTTTCCTCCTCCATTAGGCTGGGAGTAGTCAAAACCCATCATAAGTGCATAATTTAAAGTGGCCAAATGAGATCACTTATGGGTAATTGGTAGGTTACCCTCTCAGCACAATATGGATTGACTGAAGGTGCAAGTTTAATGATAGTCTGTGTGTGCAGAACTAAGGTACAAAAGGTAACCTGCGGGGGGCATGGGGAGATGGAATACCACCTCAGAAGTGAGTGTGGCCGAAAACCTCTCCCACGTTTTTCTTGTTAACTAATGGGCAAGATACTCATTACACAAGGCAGTAGAACCACAAAATGAAACATACATTAAGTTCAATAGGTTATTGTGAGATCATATTAGTTGAAATAAGAGTCACCATAAAACATCCCAAATGATCACTGCAGCCATAAAATGAGGAATGTCACTCATTTGTTAAATACATTTATTAACTTATACCTCTGATGGGACAACAAATAGTTTTTTTATTCCACTAAAATTATGCATTGAATGGTTAATGGCACGAAGTCAGCAACAAACACAAAGTCATATTGACCTTAAGCTTTGGGGGATGCAGAGATATCTTTACCACCTGAGATCTGTCTTTGATCCTAATAGTATAATGGGAGTCTAAGTTATTGCTAGTGCTCCCAAACCCACTGCCAGACTTCCCAAATGAACTAACAGATCCAGAATGTGCTCCTGCAGATGCATTTTAATCCCAGCAGCAACTTTGAATATTGATGACCAACCCATATCATTGAATATAAGAAGCAGTTGTGTCATGCAAAAGAGAGTGGCTTTCAATCAGAGGGATCCTCAAAAAGGTTGGATTCACTATGTCAGACATGATTTGTTTAAAATAAAATGGACATAAATGGGTAAAACGTAAGAAGGAAGCAATGCCAAGGGGGTTCTCCTCATGAAAAAAAGTGAAATAAGCAGGAATTAGAATAATGTGAGAAAAATATCCCAAATATTTAAAGGCAAGAAGGAAGGCCTGGGCAACATGATTAGTCAAGATGGTTTTATGTAATACTTAAAAACTTTATGAGACACTGCTCTATGTGTCTGTAACATTTTGAATGCCTTTGCCTGGTTGCTGTTTGGTATACTGGGTGGTAGGGGGAGTAAGTGGGGACTGAACCTCACCAAAGTGGTTGTATCGATAAAATCAAAATTGCTTGCCAGCGGATGCCAAGTCCCTTTATGGTGATGCTGTACCTGGGAGTGCTTCTCCCTACAACGGTCAGTCTCCACTGTGCCCTTCCCTTCTTTGTATTGGCAGTCTGCATCAGGGCAAAATTGTGATAGGTCAAGTGTAACAGAGCTTAGGGAAGATTTACAAAAAAGTCATGCAACGCAGCGCGGCCCCGCGAGGCTGCGCTGCAACGGCGCAACATTTTTGTAAATCTCCCCCAAGCTCTGTTACACTTGACCTATCACAATTTTGCCCTTTTGCAGACTCCCTATACACAGAACGGAACGTAAGGGCAGGGAGGGAGAAGGAGAGCACCATATCTTTTAAGATATGGCTCTCTCCTCCCCCTTCACTTGTGCTGGTGCTGATTTCAGCTGCCGTGCACCATGCATACACCTTAGCACCGCAGCATTTGAGTGTGTGCATAATTGTAGCTTAGGTTTTGTACAGGAAGGGTATCCTTCCTGTACAAAATTCTATGCTAGGCATGATGCAAAGCTTTTCCCACTTTGCATACGTGCTGCACAGTGCAGCACGGATGCAAAGTCGGAAAAGGAAGGAGAAATGAAAGCATTTCTCCTTCCTTGTGCCTAGTTGTTTGGGGCATAGTTTACTCACGCTAACCTCAATCTACTGTTTTTAGTAAATTGGGTTTAGCATGAGAAACCTTAGGTGGTTGCATGAGAATGCCTATGCACCACCATTGGCATGTCTCCCCGGCGCTAAGTAATGCGAAGCAGCACAATGCACTGCTTCGCATTACTTTTACGTTATATCCAGCACTAAACAAGTTTAGCACTGGAGAGTTAATTAGGAAAAAAAGATTTTGCGCAGTTTTGCGTCACTTTTGTGATGCAAACATGGCCCAAAATCTTGGTAATCCCCCACTAAGTCTCTAACACAATCCTCCCCCATGGGTGTAGCATCGTAATTATTACACATGTCCAAGCTGTTACTCTATTATAGATTGCTGGTTTCAATGTGTATTTATGCCCAGAGATCACTTACACATTGTAATGTGCAAGATACTTCAGCTGGTGCAAATTCAAAGTTGTTGCTGTTTGACTTCCAATATCCACGTGATTACTGTTTGTGAACTTCAATAACCTGTCTTCCATGTCTCTGATATTTTTTATTTACTTGTTTGTCTATTTATGTAATAGTGCCAGAAACTGTTTTAGAAGAAATGCTGTAATAAAAGAACAGCACCAAACAGTACACAGTTCAATGGCAGTTTTAGTGACTACATATATTTATTTATTTATTTACTTGTATCGCGCCTGAATCGACCCCCGACGGGGTATCTCTGCACTTGGGTGGAACCGTGAGGATGGTTAGCAGCTTCAGCTGGATCAGGAGCAAAAAAGAGTAGTCTTAATCAACTTCCTGAATTGCAGGTGATCAGTGCATTGTCTCAAAACTTAAAACCTGGATCTATGGCATCTTGGAGGACTGCTGTCTTGCTTTGATCTAACCATTCTCAACAGGTCAATATCCTGGTCTTCCCTCATCGCTGTATGACATTAGCGCCAAGATACTCCTTGCGGAGTGATAGTTGCGCTTTAGAAGAACAATCTCAAATCAAATCAAATCAAAATTATGGGGAGCTCGTTCCAATATCGAGGGCCAAGGTGAGAGAGGGCCCTTCCTCCTAATCTAGCCTTCCTTACTTGAGGAACCATGCGAAGATGTTTGGAACCCGAGCGAAGGGATCTGGAAGGTAGGTACAGTGTAAATTTCTCTGAAAGGTAAGAGGGTCCTAAATCTAACAACAACTTGTAGATAATGCAGCAGATTTTGCATCTTACCCATTGGCGGATAGGAAGCCAATGAAGCTGCAAAAGAAAAGGGCGGGAGAGCATTGAGGACCAATCGTGCCACCGTATTCTGGACTACCTGCAGTCTGCTGAGCGAGGCCTCATTGGCGGAAATCAACAGACCATTACAGTAGTCCAGATGGCTTAATACAAGTGCCTGAGTTAAAGCTTTCTGGGTTGAGTCAGGAAGCAGAGGGAAGACTCGACAGAGCAGGCCCATTGTGTGGAAACAGGAGCCAGCTATCTGAGCAGCATGCTCCTTCAAAGTAAGGGCTTGATCCAAACGGATACCCAAGTTCTTAACAGTCGACTTGGGGGCAGGATGGGGACCTAGATCGATCGTCCACCATTCAGGTGTCCATAGAGAAGGGGCTTCTCCGAAGAGCAGTATCTCTGTTTATAGATAATGTATGGATGGTGAATGATTATGCCTCTTCGAAAAACATTGCATACTTTTATCATACAAACGTAGTTGCATAAAGGAGGTGACGGAAGGAGAAAACAATTGGAGTGTTGTTTGGTCATAGCTATATCTTTTCTTGTGACTGGAGGATCTTCTGGTGTAGATGTGCCAATATTCATAAATGGCTTAATCTGAAAGAGGCACATAAAGTGTTGGTGATACAAGGAGCTTGTGTTAGCTGCGTTTAGGTTAGAAGCCTGAACACACCAGTTTATGAATTTGAGGAGAAACTGTGACTTGGTTCACAACTGTTTTAGGGAAGGCTGTACAACAGCCTAGTGCCCATATTGAGGGTGCTGTCCAGTGGCTGGAAATTATATAGGGAAGGACCAACTAGTAAATGTGGCAATAGTCTGGTTTGCTGAGGACTAACAAGGAAATAAGTGTCCTGAGTGTATGGAAAAATATAGTTCATTCGATTTTCTATATGTTCAACAGTTAGGTGCCAATTACCATCCGGTAAAAAAAATTCCCGTACGACTCGTATCCGGTCTTTTTACCGTACGAATCGTACAAGTGCCGTACAAACTGGCAATCACGATTCGCATGGTAAAAAGTCCATACGAACCGCCTTGGGAATTATTCCCCACACGTCCTCGGGTCGGAAAATGTGTCCGACACGTCCTCGGACGATTTACCGTACAAACGTGAAAAGCGAAGTCCGACCGGGGAATCACGATCCGTCCCGGGCGTCCGAATGTACAACCGTATGGTTAAAAGACCGTCCGCACCGAACTCCAATAGCAACCATGGAGACGTCCAAACAGGTGCCCGGTATGCGCCGTACCCCCCCCAGCCCCCGCATGTACGCGCCGTACCCCCCCCAGCCCCCGCATGTATGCGCCGTACCCACCCCAGCCCCCGCATGTACGCGCCGTACCCCCCCAGCCCCCGCATGTACGCGCCGTACCCCCCGTGTATGTACACCCGAGTATGTGTCGAACCCCCGTGTATGTACACCCGAGTACGTGTCGAACCCCCCCGTGTATGTACACCCGAGTACGTGTCGAACCCCCCGTGTATGTACACCTGAGTACGTGTCGAACCCCCGTGTATGTACACCCGAGTACGTGTCGAACCCCCCCGTGTATGTACACCCGTGTACGTTTGAGTCGTACCCCCACCCGTGTATGTACGGTGCATACCCCCAGCGCGTAGCTGGGGGTACGCTAGGTCCTAACTATAACTATCTACTGGCGACCGCGGGGGCTGGGGGGGTACGGCGCGTACATGCAGGGGCTGGGGGGGTACGGCGCGTACATGCGGGGGCTGGGGGGGTACGGCGCGTACATGCGGGGGCTGGGGGGGGTACGGCGCTTACCGGGCCACCTACTCTGGTCGTTTCGCGCCGTACTTCGCTTTTCCGGCACTTTTTGGGTGCCGTAAAAATATTGCCGTCCGGACTGCTGTCGGTTCGAATCGTAATTCCTGGGTCGTGAAACGCGGCCTGAGAGCGTCCCGACGTCACGTCGGCGCATTCCCCGGATCCCATTTGTATGTATCTTTTCGTCGGTCGGTGTTTTGTACGACTCGTATGGCAATGGTGTTTCCGTGCGAATCGTACTTGCATGTTTGTAAAGTTTTACGACCGGGTACGAGTCGGACGGAAAAAAGCCTCCGTCCGACGGTTCGTACCCGGTTTTTTCCGGATCGTAATCGGCACCCTAGTATCTAGGTCCCAAGGTTTTGTGTGGTTTAAACGTGAAAGAAATGAGTTCTAAAATAAAAAATTCGATTTGCAGACCATGTTTGCTGTAGAAATGTTTTCTCATAGAAAATAAAATGCAGATAAATTGTGTCTATTTAATAACATGATAGAATTCTTATTAATAATGGAAATATAGCTATTAATACTTCATAAATAGAGGAAAAATGCTTCAAATGTTTATGAAAAAGTATCATTTAGGCCTCAAAGCCTTTTCTCTCAACTCTTGCTCACAGCTTAATAGACATTTATTGGAATATTTTGCCCAGCACCAGCAACTTGCATAGAATATTCTGACTTCAGATTTATGCTTTAGTGATTTCTCTCACCCTATGTTAGGTAATTTACCCTAAGGAACCTGACTTGCTGTTATTATTATAATAAATAATGATTTAGACATTTTATGTATGCTTCATCAGATATTATTGCTAGTTTGCCTCCACGTCTTTGACAAGCATTGTCTTCACATCAAAACTCCTAGCTCATCTTTTAGTTTAGGTAAGAAGGTTCTCTTGAGAACTTACCCTCTCATATCAAAGTCTTGAAATAAATTCTAACACTACAGCAGCATGAATGTTTACTGTGAGAACTGGGAGAAGAGGCATCTGAAACTGATGACACTATCGGATGAGCGGTTTTCCTTGGATGGAAGAGCTGACGCCCAATAGAGTGTTGATATAATAGTGTATGATTTTATTACAATGAGTGTGCCTAGCTAAAACTCTTATGACACTGCATCTTAGTTTTGACCTTGATTCAGTTTACTGCTCACAGATATCTAATTATAGATATCATGTTGCTCCTCTCAAATATAAGATCTATCAGCAGTATCTGAGGTTTACTCTTGCACACAGCGTTAAATGCTGTATTATCATGGTTCGCTTGGGGATCTTGCCGCTGAACAGCTATACTAAACATTGAAATAACTCTATTGATGATACAGGAATATGTAAGCTTTTGCAAATTTGTCCAAATAAAGAGGTAGTAAAAGCACGGCTTAAATTTTTAAATCTCAAATGTTTTAGATATAATGTATCAACTGTGAATGATCTGATTGCTCTCATTTGTTCTCCTCCAAATGATTTTTTTTTAGATATGACTGTATTTATTGCCCTCATGTAAGTATACTAATGTATTATTATTGGTATTTTTATTATTGACCTCAGTACAGGTCTAAATCAATTACGAAATATTCAGATAGTCAAGCGCGTTGAGAGAGAGACTGTCTGGGATTCCCAATCGAGACCTATCTCCCTGCCTTGCGACTCTTCTCCTGGAGACTTGATCTTTTGCATTGTTACCTGTCACTACTGCTAAAGGTGAGGTGACCTATTTCTTTTTATCTCATGAACTTTTTCTGATCAGTGCTACCGCAGAGATCATTCTGTCATTGGCGGTTGCTACTGCAGCTGTGGGAAACGTGGCTGAGTTTCCAGAACAAATCTTTATAGAATGTTCTTCTATTATTCTCACTCTTACTCTTTTAAGAAAGAGGACTTTTGATCAATGTCATTTAGAAGAGGTTATGTCCCTTAGTTAGTTTAGTGACGTTTACCTTTATGGAACACTGTGTGTTGATTTATTCTGTCACTAATGACTATTTTACTTATATTTCTGTAAATCGAGTAATCTGAATAAAGTTGAGGAATCTATACTAATTTATTAAGATAAATAAACGTTCACCAACCTCTCATCATTGAATGAAAATGTAAAATTCTACTGTGGATGATATATGCATAGTTTGTGTGTTTTTTCTATCTCTATTCACAAACTGTGGCAAAGGTCCATTGACTTTCCAAGAGCCATCAGGATTTCCTAAGGATTAATTCTGTAAATTGGGTATTTCATCTTAAAACCAACCTTTGCTAATTCTTTGGCTCCCGCAAATGTTTCCAGGTTCAAAGTAAAGACAAAGGTAATAGCTACTATCTCTGAGTGTCATCCTGTGGTGTGTAGGAGGAAGTGAACAGAGAAGGAGGAGAGTCAGGCAATGAAGTGTTGGGAAAGTAGATTATTTGTTTTTTTGTATTAAACCATCATGACTGATTGAGTATCAGCTGCAAGCTTAAAAATGATGAATGAAATCAATGCAAGAGATGATAATGCTGGATAAAAGAAGCACAGAGGAGCTAGGCCTGAGCTTTGTTAGACATCTTCTAGGGAAGGTGTGGGGGTTAAGAGTGGGGAACACAAATAGACTGAAAAGCAACTATCAGAGAGATAGAATTTAAACTAAATGAGATCAAATTCACTAATGCAAAGGTCGATTCGAACAGATGATAGAGAGAAAGGAGGGATCTTCAACAGCATCAAATACTGTACAACCTTATAAAAGCAGAGAAAGAGCTTAATTTCCACAAGGGTGTTTATACAAAATATTGAGTTTAAAATATTGGGAGACATAAATATCAGAAATTTAAATAGCGACATACAAATATAATGATGCACAAATATTTTTGGCAAGATATCATGTTTTTAATATCATTTTAGTAATATAGCTGTTATAAATATATAGTTTTTATTTTCTTAATGTGTTTTAGTTTATATAATACTTTTATGCATTAGTATTGTTTATATATGTTTATATAAATGTAATTCATTTTTTAAAATATAGCTTGTAATTTTAAGTGATTTAGAATTCATCATTAAATTATTAGTAATTTTTTTGTGTTGCTGCAGTTTGTTGGGTTTGCAGAGGGATAGGTTGGGAAGCAATTTAGGTAACAATTAGTTATGAATTATGTGATACATTTTATTTAGTTGTATGAACATTATTTACTATGTAAAAAATGTAATGCAGATTTATCTTCATAATGTTATTTGCTGGCTGTTAAGTTTGTAGCGGTATGGGGTGGGAAGTTGATTAAGTAACAATTAATTAACAATTTGTATTAATTGTTAATTAATCATTTTAATTGATTTTTGGTTCTGTAATTTATAGAAAACCTATTTGTTTTACCTGTATTTCAGTTGTGAGCTGCTAGATTTTTAGGGGTTTAGGGTGGGAAGTTATTTATGTGATAATTAATTATTAATACTTAATTAACAATTTAATAAAAATTGAAATGTAATAATTTAATTGATTTTTAATTATGTAAATTAGGGAATACTGACTTATTTATCTTATATTTTAGTTAGGGGCTGCTATATTTGTTGGGGTACAGGGTGGCAAGTTAATTAGGTATTAAGGGCCTAATTATGATTTTGGCAGTGTGACAGCTGGGCCGCCACTTTACCGCCCAGCTGCCACACCGCCAAAGCTGTATGAAATCATCTGCCAGATTGTGAGTTTCCACATGTCTGGCGGACCGTGTTTTTTGGCAGTCCCCTGGTGGTGCATATTAAAAAGGCGCCACAATGAGTGTGCCAAAGTCCGTTCCTGCCTGGCATGAACTCTGCAGTCCATGCCATGCAGGAAAGGGGGTGCATGCAAACAGTGCGGCACAACATGTGCTGCATCCCATTCATCCCATATAGGCCTGGTCTAAATTTCCGTTCCGCTCGCGGAAATTGTGATAATTTGACATTTTTGCGTTCCGCGGAGAGTGTGAAAATGTCAAAATTTCCGCATTCCGCAGCTTAGCGATAATTTGTTTCTTGCTCGCGCTGTAAAATAATACATTCTCTGTCCCCAGTCCTAAAATAAAATGGAAAAAAGACACAAGTAGGCAACGTAGGGATACCCTGGTAGTGAGGTCCCAGAGTTGTTTTATAATTTGCCAGAAATTTGCAGAGGATCAAAAACAAAACAAGAGCAGTCTCCATAGTTAGAAAATAGTGCAATGAAATGAGTGAAATCTTAATCCAAGAAGCCTTACCACAAATTCACAAAATGGTGAAAAAAACGATAGCATCATGTGTTCATATCACCGATCATACGAAGCATGTGTTGACACCTTGAACGTGCCACTATGAATGAAAAAACATCTCAAATGAAAAATGACATCATACTCCAACCATGTTAAAATACTTTATCCATGATATACTGGTGAATTGCAAAGTGAAACATGGGTTCTAGAGGCATGACTATATGTGCACTGACCTAAATATACCAATGTGAAATCATGTTTGTCTGTTACAGACCGCAGTCTGATATGAACACGAGTTAATTAATTTCCCCAGCTTCATTGCACTATTTTCTTTAAGGAAGCCACGTCAGTCACATTGGTCTATTCACATGATGTTAATTAGTGCTATACACATATTTAATAGTTAGACCCGAAATGCATTGGTTGATTTGAACCATTGGATTTTATTATAGGATTTCACATTTGTAATCAATAGTCATCTTGAGAATGTTAGAGACGGAATTTTAAAGATAATGGAAATTGACTAAACTTTATTTTGAGACATGGAGAACCACTATATGCTACTGATATTGAAAGAACAATCAACCGTAGCAAACGTGTTGGCATATCATTGTTAATATATTGCTACAAACTTTTGTAACCCTACTGGTTACATATATAGTGCTTCTAGGGACTGAGAAGTGGGCTCACTAGCAGCAATAGTTTAAATGTTTTTATGAAGACCATCTGTACTTCAGTACACACAATGAATTGCATTCAATTTTCCCAAAATGTTTTCTAAACTTCCTTTAACTCATCTAATTTTTAAAATAAAAAAAATCAAAATTCCCAAATTTGAATATCTGCTTTGTAATGTTTAAACTGAAGTTATTTTAATTATCATATATTTAATTTAAAAAAAATACAATTAACCATGAATAGCGGATGCAAGGACAGAAATATGAATTGTAGAAACTCCTGAAATGACTTCTGCCTGCAAGGGGGATTCAATCATCACTTCCATAGGAGAAGGTGGTGGTTCTTTACTCCTGCCTCCACCAGTAGCTGCTGCCTCCTTATTTTGGTTTGCTGGCTTCTGTTTGGTACAGGAGCAGTGGCATACCATCTCCTGTGAACTTCTTAAACCAATATTTTTGTAGCTCCCATTGTATTTTGTCTGTCCTGTATCCTGGACCAGATCTACTATTTAATAAATTATGTGACAGAGAAAGAAGCCTTCCCAAAAGCCTGCCATGCTCCCCCACACACAATTGCATCAAACCCTTAAGCTCAGCATCATTACATTTTAATTTCATCTTCCTCCCCTGGGCCTCCTGTTGTTCCTGGATCGACATCAAAGTTGGTAGTGCTAGACTAGGAGACAAACAATGACTGTACTCTGCTGCTCCCAGGAAATTCACTTCCTGCAGTGGATGTGGTCCAAATTGTCTTTGCATGTAACATTCACAAACTGCGATTCAAACTCGATCACATTTAACGATTCGGACTTGAAAAGTACTAAACATAATTATCTGCAATTTGTGTAAAATAAAGTTACATGAGTCACATTTATTGTTTCCAAATTTACGAGACAGTAAGGGTTGCAAGGTAGGAATCAGTTAATTTGATTTTTGTAAATCGAAGGCCACTGTGTCTGTAGACAACCCCTTGCAATTGTGAACCCTCTGAGGATTTTTCTGTGGTAATAATAACACTTTGAAAGTAACTTCTCACAATAAGCCCAATTTCATCTTCAAGTTGGTGTATCCCATAAATGTAATTTCACTGTTAGTGCCAATGTTTTTCTCCACACTGAGGGCCTGACTTAGATCTTGGTGGATGGGTTACTTCATCACACTGGTGATGGATATCCCATCAGCCAAAATATAAATACCATTAAATCCTATGACATTTACGTTGTTGGGGGCAAACTGGCCTCACACGTTGTGACCTCACTGATTTGTGGTATCGCCTGTTTGCTCCTGATCGCTGGGGGTGCAGATGGGGACGTTACCGCTGACGCCATTAAATCCACACTGACTCCTTCTGCACTAACGAAAGATACCTGGCTTCCTGTGAGGAATATTTAAAGGACACTAGTCAATTACTAGCTCTTAAATGGGGAGCTAGCGCTTTAACATTGCCACGAGGTATGAATTGAGCTAATGCACATGTGCATATATAAAATGAAGGAAACTTACAGCGTGCCTTTGAAGTTGAAAAAGGCCGATGTTAATAGCGGAAAAGCGTCCTGCAGAACACTGCTGCTGTGTGTGGAATAAACGGCAACACCCCCATGTTATAGTGCAGACATCTTTCTTTATTGCAGAAGGAGTCAGTGTGGATTAATTTAATGACATCAGCAGTGACGTCCCCGTCTGCACCACCAGCGATCAGAAGCAAACAGGGGATACTGCAAATTAGTGAGGTCATGACGTCTGAGGCCTATTTTCCCCTGAATGCACAAAGTATCTTAAAAGAGAGACTAGTGGGAGAGTTATGGTCTCTGCAGCACCCTAGATGTGTGACCGGCGTCCTGCCCATGTAGATTCCTAAGTGCTTCGGAGCTGGGCACTGTGACGCAGTGAACTAAGTGGTGAAACCAGGGGAGAATATTCTCTGTTTATTATTTTGAAGGCATAGACTGAGAACTGTCAGCAGTAATTTAAAGGAGTGCATAAGTTGTTTTAAAATAAGAAATTTTTTCACACGGTGCCTAATTAATAATGCCTGGCTTCCCGTGAGGAATATTTAAAGGACACTAGTCAATTACTACCACTGTATTAAATGGGGAGCTAGCTCTTTAACATTGCCATGAGGTCGGAATTAAGCTAACACACGTGTGCATATATAATGAAAGAAACTTACGGCGCGCCTTTGTAGTGGAGAAAGGCTGATGTTAATAGCCAAAACGCATCCTGCAGAACACTGCTGCTGTGTGTGGAATAAACGGCAACACCCCCACGATAGAGTGGAGACATCTTTCTTTATTGCAGAAGGAGTCAGTGTGGATATATATATATATATATAAATATATATTACCTACTGGCGGTCGCCAGTAGGTAGATATAGTTAGGACCTATTTTCCATAAGAAAACCACAACATTCTATTTGTTTGGAATAACGCGGATTGACGAATCTTCGCGAAATTTTCCAAACTTTTGGCCAGCTCCGGTCCGCTCCTATCCTGAAAATTTCACGGTGATTCGTGAAGCGGGGGCCGAGAAAAAAGGGGGGTCCCAAAATGCGTTTTCCCCATGCATTTTCACATAGGACCTTTTGACGCAGCTCCAGCCTGAACTGCTGAACGGAATTACATCAAATTTGGCAAAGAGGTAGTCCTCAGTACAGACTCGTGCCTTTTGCTTAAATGGTGTAAATCCGTTCAGTAGTTCCTGAGAAAATCAAAAGTAAAATCATAGATATATCTATGGCCTCGGAGGATTCGCGCACCCTCCCCGCACACAGCGTACACCCTGCCGTGCACGAGCTGTATTCTAATTAGCTGTCAACACTCCAGATCAGGAAGTGTTGGCAGCCATCTTGTGCCTCGGTAGAACCGAGGCACAAGAAACGTATAAAACAAACGCGAAAAACGAAAAAAGGGGGCAGGGTAGAAACACCTTGACCCCCTAGGCCTGCTCAGGGGGTCCCACAAGGACCCCCAGGGCCAAAAAAAGCATTTAAAAAAAAATAAAAACGGGGAGATTTGCGCACCCAGCGCGAATTTCTGCCGAAATTTTTTTAAAAAGAAGCACGGGGCTCCCGCGCTTCTTTGGTGATTGGCCCCCGGGGGGCCAAATCCCGGGGGCAGAATTAAAAAAAGTGTGGGGGGGTCCCAATCCCCCTCCCACACTGCCCCAGGGACCGCCACCCCCCGGGGCTCAAAGATAGTATATGGGGGGGCTCACGGCTCCCCCGCAGCCCCGGGGACCGCCACCCCCTGGGACTTCTTGAAAATGGGTGGGGGGGCTCACAGCCCCCCCAGTCCCGGGGAATGTCACCCCCTGGGGGTTGAATTAATTTGGGATGGGGGGCTCTCAGGCCCCCCAACCCTGGGGACTGCCACCCCCCCGGGGAACTTGTCAATGTGAGAGGGGGGCCACGTGGCCCCCCTCCTGGAGCCTTGAATAGGCCCTGGAGACCGCCACCCCCCAGGGCCAGCTCCTGCAGTGTCCCGGGGTGCCCACCCCGGGACACTTTAGTTTGCAATGACAGGGCGGGAGCCTCGCGGCTCCCGCCCTGTCATTGCAAACTGCTTTGCTTCATTGAAGCGAGAGCAGGGAAACCTGCTCTCGCTTCAATGAAGCAAAGCTGATTGGTTTTCCACATGGGGAGCAGAATGTTAGCTGCTGCCCATTTGTAATGGCAATGCCAGCTCCCGCAGGATGCGGGGAGCCGGCTGGGACCGTGGGGGGATTGGGGACCGCGTGGCCCCCCTCCCAGATTAAATTGAAAAAAAAAAAAACAATGGCCGGCCCCGGGGGATGTGGTTCCTGGGGCCTTAAAGTGGCCAGAGGGGGTGGGGCTACGAAGCCCCCCTCCATAGAAAAATAAAAACATTTTTTAAAAAGGGCCATGCCCTGGGGATGGGGGTCCCCGGGGAAAATTATGGATTTTTTTTTAATAAACAAAAATTTGGGGCAGGCCCTGGAGGATGGGGTCCCCAGGGCCAAAAAAATGGAAAAAGAAGGGGGGCTACACAGCCCCCCTTCTAAAAAAAAAGAAGAAAAAAAAAGACCGGGATCGGGTGGAGGCCACGCTCCCTCCTTACACCACTCTGCAAACGCGCCCCCTGGCACGTTTGCAGAGGGGGAACTAATTCCCCTTGAATACTGGGGGTCCATGGGGACCAACTAGCCCACCAGGAACCTCCAGTATGCGCTAGGGGGCTGCGTTACAGAGAGGTGTAATTAGGCCACGCCCCTTTCTACACCTCTCTGCAACGCAGCTTCGTGACGCTTACTGGAGGTACCTGGTGGCCTAGTTGGCCGCAAGGGGACCTCAGGATTCAAGGGGAATTAATCCCCCAACTTAAAACATGCCACGGGGCACGTTTGCACAGTGATGAAGGTAGGGGGCAAGGTCTGAGGTGATACTGTGCAAACACGCCCTGTGGTGCGTTTTAAGTTGGGGAATTCATCCCTCTTCAATCCAGAGGTCCCCTAGGGGCCAACTAGCCCACCAGGTACCTCCACTAAGCGCCACAGAGCTGATTTGCATAGTGTTGTAAAAAGGGGCGTGGCCTCTGAACACCTCTCTGCTATGCAGCTCCCTGGCGCATACTGGAGGTACCAGGTGGGCTAGTTGGCCGCCAGGGGACCTCAGGATTCAAGGGGACTTAATCCCCCAACTTAAAACACGCCACGGGGCGTGTTTGCACAGTGGTGAAGGTAGGTGCCGGGGCCTGAGGTGATATGTGTTCAAACACACCCTATGGCGCGTTTTAAGTTGGGGAATTAATTCCTCTTCAATCCAGAGGTCCCCTAGGGGCCAACTAGCCCACCAGGTACCTCCAGTAAGCGCCACGGAGCTGCGTTGCAGAGTGTTGTAAAAAGGGGCGTGGCCTCTGAACACCTCTCTGCAACGTAGCTCCCAGGCGCATACTAGAGGTACCTGGTGGGCTAGTTGGCCCCCAGGGGACCTCTGGATTGAAGAGGAATTAATTCCCCAACTTAATTCGCGCCACAGGGCGCGTTTGTACACGTCACCTCACCTCAGGCCCCGCCCCCTTCCTTCACCACTGTACAAATATTCCTCTAAAATCAGCCGAACTACGAATTCAAATTTACTCACCTGTTATCAGGAGAGAACCCAGTGCAGCATCTTTTAGCCCAGCACTGACCCTGAAAAGTAATTCTAAGTGTACTTACCAGTAACTTGTATTTCCTTCCATAGGAATCCATTGTGTGGTTTTCACCAGAAAAGTTTTGAATGGCCCATTTTTGAAACGTACAAAATTCCTCTAAAATCAGCTGAACTACGAATTACGATTTACTCACCTGTTATCAGGAGAGAACCCAGTGCTGCATCTTTTAGACCAGCACTGACTCTGAAAAGTAATTCTAAGTGTACTTACCAGTAACTTGTATTTCCTTCCATAGGAATCCATTGTGTGGTTTTCACCAGAAAAGTTTTGAATGGCCCATTTTTGAAACGTACAAATATTCCTCTAAAATCAGCCGAACTACGAATTACGATTTACTCACCTGTTATCAGGAGAGAACTCAGGGCTGTATCTTTTAGCCCAGCACTGACTCTGAAAAGTAATTCTAAGCGTACTTACCAGTAACTTGTATTTCCTTCCATAGGAATCCATTGTGTGGTTTTCACCAGAAAAGTTTCTAAGTGTCCATTTTTGAAATGTACAAATATTCCTCTGAAATCAGCCGAACTACGAATTCCAATTTACTCACCTTTTATCAGGAGAGAAACCAGGGCTGCATCGTTTAGACCTGCACTGACCCTGAAAAGTAATTCCAAGCATACTTACCAGTAACTTGTATTTCCTTCCATAGGAATCCATTGTGTGGTTTTCACCAGAAAAGTTTCTAAGTGTACATTTTTGAAACTTACAAATATTCCTCTAAAATCAGCCGAACTACGAATTCCAATTTATTCACCTGTTATCAGGAGAGAACCCAGTGCTGCATCTTTTAGACCAGCACTGACCCTGAAAAGTAATTCTAAGCGTACCTACCAGTAACTTGTATTTCCTTCCATAGGAATCCATTGTGTGGTTTTCACCATAAAAGTTTCTAAGTGTCCATTTTGAAACTTACAAGTATTCCTCTAAAATCAGCCGAACTACGAATTCCGATTTACTCACCTGTTATCAGGAGAGAACCTAGGGGTGAATCTTTTAGCCCAGCACTGACCCTGAAAAGTAATTGTAAGCGTACTTACTAGTAACTTGTATTTCCTTCCATAGGAATCCATTGTGTGGTTTTCACCAGAAAAGTTTCTAAGTGTCCATTTTCACAAACTAAAAATATTCCTAAAAAATCGTCGGTATGACTTAAACACATTCTTTCAACTGTTTACAGGAGATTGGCCAGTGCTGGATCCATGATCCACCACTGAGTAAGAAAAGGTAATGATAACACTACTTACCTGCTAAGTGAATTTTCTGCCATAGGATATCATTGGTGATTCTATGTGAAAAATGTTCTTAGTGTCAACTTTTAAAATACAATAATATTCCTTAAAAATCACTACTGTAACCAAAAGGCTTTTACTCAACTGTTTACAGGAGATGTCCAATGACTGAATCTAGGATCCAGTCCTCTGGTTAGAAAAGTAATCCATAAAGTAACTATTTGCATTTGACTAGAAATTCACATTGAGCTCAATGCTGCATTGTGTTTGAAATTGTGTTGCCCATTGCAACAACTGTAACTACTGTACTTAAAAGTCTATTGCCTATTTGCAAAGTATTTAAACTAAAGTAATTCATTCTGAGAAAGTATATTTTGTATTGTAATGTATAATGTAATTAAAAAAATAAAATATCTAAAAATAAACAGTTTACAAAATGTAGTAAATTAGTATGAAAATAATCAGTATAACAATTAATACATTAAAAATTGTCATTTTCAAAACCTTTTGAAATTCACTGAAAAAACCATAGGTTTCAGGCCTGATATAGTTATGAATTAGCAATTAAAAAACCTTCGAAATTCACTGAAAAAAACATAGGTTTCAGGCCTGATCTAGTTAGGAATTAGCATTTAAAAAACCTTAGAACTTCACAGAAAAAACAATAGGTTTTAGGGGTGTTATAGCTGGCTGGACATTTCACTCGAACAAAACCATTGAAATTCCTCCGATATAGTTAGTTGTACTAACTACATCTCGCGCGCCCGCAATCCACTGCTGATGATGTCACATATTACATCATTCATGACATGGTCAGTGACATCACTGAAGACATCTCAAATGACATTACTGATGACATCACTGATGACATCATCCACGTGACAATCAGATACACCTCATCATACACTAGTATAACCTTTCATCACTCACTGTAAAATAGAGAGTGCCAGATTTCTTTTTTTTTTTTTTTTTATAATTTTGATTTTAATCATCAGAAAAGGCACATTTTTACAGTAAAACATAAATTGGAGTTTTAGGATTTATACATCAGGCAAAAACCATAAAAATGAAAATTACAAAAGAAGAGGAGTCATAGGAGACGCAAATTATTTCATATAATACTAACAGATGCTAAGTTATTCCATCCAAAGCCATAGGTCTCCATAGCGCTTCAAACTTGGCCAAGGAGCGAATTCCCCTTGCCTTCACCAAAGCTGCCTCTAAGCCATAAACTTCTCTAATGATAGCCCAACATTCCCCAACCGAGGGCGGTGCCGAGGAGACCCATACCCTGGCAATAGTCAGTCTAGCAGAAGCCATCAGGATTGAAAAGAGGCATGCGACGGCTGGATTATCCTCCTTATACCCCAACATAATTTCAAGATCAGTAAGTGGATGATCCAGCCCGAGTTTAGACTGGAGTAGCTGTTCCATTTTCAGCCAATAACCCCTCAATACTGGGCATGCAATAAACATATGTAGTAGATTAGCAGCATATAGTCCACATTTAGGGCAGTTTCTCTTATCCCCCGTCATATTGCCCTGAGCCCATTTGGCTATTTTAGCCGGGGTATAGTACAGCATACAGGTAGTACGTAGTTGCTGAAGTTGCAAACTAGTAGAGTGAACCGAATCCTTGACGTAACCTAAGGCTTGTTTGATCATTCTAGATGAAACCGCTATACCCAAAGTTTGACTCCAGTGCTCTGCTAGTTTCTCGCTGCCGTCTAATCTAAAAATATGTAAATATACATACATTAGCCCTATCAAAGATTTGGTTTTACCCCCATATATACAGTCCCAGATGTTTGAATGCATTATTTCTGTTACGGACAAATTAGGAACAAAATAATGTCTAATCTGTAGATATTTAAAGAAAAAATGAGCAGGAAGTTTATACGCTAGGCACAAATTTTCAAATGATTTGATTCTTCTCTCATTGTACATTTCGCCCAAGCAAGTAACCCCATACTTCGCACAAGATTTGCCTGCTTGTTCCTAAAACACCTCAGGGAGCAGAGGATTCCCCAATAGTGAAAATTTTTCGTGAAATATTGGTAATTTACACCTAGCGGACATATCTCTCCAAATATATACAGTATCTCTAACAGTCTTAAACTTCACTCGCTTGAAATAGTTTGGGTCCCTTATTCCATATAAAAACATGTCCCTCTGGTTTCCTAAAATAAACTCAAACACTGAGTCTGTCTGATCCAGACCCAACAAACACCGGAACGACCCGTAAATGAAGCCCAGAAATACATTTTGAAATCCGGAAAGCCAAGTCCACCTTGTTCAAATGGAGATTTCAGCAGCTCAATTGCTCTCCTAGGTTTTTTATAACCCCAAATACAGCTGCTACAAATCCCCTCCAGTTTAAAAAAATATATATTAGGAACTTTTAAAGGAATCGATCGAAACAAGTATAAGAACTTAGGAAGTATTTTCATTTTAATTAAGTTACATCTGCCAAGCAGTCCTAAAGGAAGCCTATGCCAAATTTTGAACAGTGTGATAGATGCATTTAGGAGTGGTACGTAATTTAAGTCAATAATCTGATTAACTTTGGCTATTATCTTTACCCCTAAATAGGTCACAGTTGTACAAGCCCCGGTAATAGATTTTTGAATCCCGGCCGTAATAAGCACTTGAGTATTGTTAGTATTCAATTTATAGCCTGAAACATTGCCATATTTCTTAGCTTCTTCCTTAATCCTTATCACGGCCTTGCTTGGATTGATTGCATAGACCGCTATATCGTCAGCGTTTGCCGTGATTTTAAGTTTAAAGATCCCAGATTCCAGTGGCTTAATATTTTACGCAGGATTGTAAGATGCGTAAAAATGGCTCTATGTATAGAGCGAAAAGTAGCGGAGACAGAGGGCATCCCTGCCTAGTCCCACACAAGATCCGAAATGGTATTGATTGGGACCCCATATAAGACAGCTTGGCCTGAGGGTTACAGTATAGAGCCTCTACACAGGACCGGAACTGTACACCTAAACCAATCTTAGACAGTACAGCCCATAAAAATTCCCATCTGACGCGAAAAACGCCTTTTCGGCTTCTAGAAGGATCATTCCAAAGTCAATTTTTTTTTTCTCTGCAAAGTCGAATGCTCCAATAGCCATATTGACGTGGGCAGTAGTGTCCTGCCCCAAAATGAACCCATGCCATCTTTCGGAAACTAGTCCCGGCATAAGCGAAGATAGACGAGTCGCCAAGATCTTTGAAAACATCTTGGCATCCGTATTAATAAGAGAGATTGGCCGGTATGATCCGCATTCTGTTGGTGGTTTACCCTTTTTTAAAAAGAACACAATCTGTGTCGTGTTCCACGATTCCGGTACCTCCCCACTAGTCGCCACAAATTGTATTACCCTAGTAAGGGGCAGAAGCAAAATCTTTTTAAAAGATTTATAAAATTCTAGTGGCAGTGATTCGTCTCCAGCCGCTTTCCCCATTGGCAATGCTGATAATGCCAACTCCACTTCTTCTATCGAGACTATCTCATCTAAAATAGCAGTTTTCTCGACATCTGCTACTGGAAGACCGCTATCATCAATATAACATAGTATCTCATCTCGATTTGGTGCCCAAGTGAGAGAATAAAGCTGTTGATAAAACAGCAAGAATTGTTCTAAGATGGCTGAAGATTCGATATGCAGAAGCCCATCTGCACCCTTAATAGAATTTATCCTAGTTTTCGTCTTCGCCTCTGCAATCTGATAATCCAATATGTGTCCTATATGCTCCCCATATTCATATTTTTCTAAACGATGTTTACTATAGCTAGCTGCCATTTTATCCCTTAAAAACTTTTTCACTGAGGTTCTTGCATCTATTAACGACAGAAGCATAGTATCTTGTGCCGTTGAATCTTTCTAACTCCACATGTTGTTTCTCAATGTTACGTAAAGTATGCACCAGTATCTCCATTTCATTTTTACGCTTTTTATACTGTAAGAAAATATATTTTTGTGTAATACCACGGGCATACGCGTTCATTGTGTCCCAGACAATTAATGTGGATGCTGACCCTGTGTTTACTCTGAAGAACTCCTCCAATTGCTGAGCCATATTAACCAAGTATTCACTGTCCGTCAACAGATACCTAGGGAAGGAAAATGGCTGAACTTCCTTCTTCTCGGCTTCAACCCGAATAGAAAAAATAATGGGGTTGTGGTCGGAAGTCACCCGGGGGCATATTTCCATCTTTGATGTTGTAATTAAGCCGTCAGAAACCCAGGCCATATCTATCCTAGAATAAGATTTATGAGGAGCCGAATAAAATGTATAGCCCGGTATTGTTGGATATATGTGTCTCCAAGCATCCTTAACAGACTGAAGCCTTGCCATTTGTAATATCGCAGCACGGGTCTTACACATACTAGAATTAAGGCTTTTTCCAGTAGAGTCTATACCATAATCTATGACGCAATTAAAATCCCCCATAATCAATTTTTCACCCTGCCAATTTAACAATTCTAAATTAAGATATGCAAAAATAGCGGGATCATCCACATTAGAACCATATATTACACAGGCCACACATTTTTTACCCCACAACTCAAGCTGAACCAATGCCCAACGTCCCCATTGATCGGATTGGCTTTTAATCACTCTGCAATTAAACCTCTTGTCTTTTAAAATAGCCACTCCTTTTATAGATACTGATTGAGTGGTACAAATAGTAGTATCATACCCTAAGTGCTTTAGCATGTTTCAATCTTTGTAAGCAAGATGTGTTTCTGTTAAAAAAACAATTGAGGCAAATACATTTGCAGCTCTTCGTGAACTAACTGATGCTTAGTTGCGCTCTTGAGACCAGCCAGATTGCAAGCCATACATTTAATCCAATTCATGGTATAATTTCTAGCTTTTGAATAGGCCCCCTTTTGCTGCCTCCAATGTCCCCTAAAGGATAATGATTACTATTATACCGCCTGCTGATCCAAAAAAAACCAGGCTGGAAACCTTCCATTTACATTAACCCAGCAGTGCCCTAATGAGGATTTGTTTTGCCCCATTTTCCCACCCTTACCCTTTCCACCCCCTTCAAATTCTGACAACCACCCACCAAACTGTCCCTTAGAAGAAAATTCCCCCCTTTTACCAGCTGCCGCTGATATATATATATAGAGCCACAGCCATGATGGTCATCCCCACACCTCTTCATTCAACAAACTTTTTTTTTGGGGGGGGGGGGATAGCGCTTAATTTAGCCTATTTCCAAAGGAGAAAAAAAAGAAAGAAAAGGAGAGGAAAAAAAAAATTCATGATAAGCAGGGCTCGAAATCAACATTAAGAGAAGTAAGGACGACAATAACAAACCCACTTAGAAAAAAAAAACAGAAACCCCGACAGGCCAATTGGGATCTTAGTTCATATCTGTAAATACCATAAGACCCTAATCTACATCTTTTCCGCAGCATCTGCTTGCCACTTGGCCACTGCCTGAACTGTTTCTTTTTCTTCCAAAAAGAAATAAGTATGACCATCTTTAAGAACTTTTAAGCGTGCGGGTTCTTGCAGAAAGGCCTGAGCTCCAAGGGCTTTTATTGGGTCTATAAATTGACGTAGCCTCCAACGCCTATCCATTGTAGCCTTGCTTAGGTCAGATCTTACAAAAAAAGTAACTGATTCAACTAAAACTGGAGAGTTAGGTCGAGCTTTCATTGCCACTGCCTGTCTCAGTAAGAAATTGCCAGATTTAAAACCATTGACACACCAATACAAGTTTCTAAACACCCACCCAGTGATTCCTAGATCTATACACACATGTAATCACTTACCTATAGATTCACTCATACATGCTGTCAATGATCAATAGAACACTATGAAATATGCTTATACACCTATATCGACATTACACACCAGCACACATCCTAATCACTTATGAAGTCATCCTACTCACTTATGCAAACAATGGATCATACTTACTTTTACTTAGCTATACACTTATAAAAACACCACTGCATCTATTCATATAGATAATTAATAACTCATACTTAGTGTGTTATAAAAACACTATTACAAGTATACAGTTATCCATACAGTCACTCACACAATCACCGAGTCTTATGTATACTTATTTATATACAACAACTGACACATACACTGGCTTGCATTTTTCTAGTTTGTTGGACATGTACCATTGAGACATATATTTGCTCATCGCCACACCCATAAAGATATTCACTCACAACTGTTATAACATGTAGTTTTAACTTCATATACCTACTGAATCAACTATTCACACATCTTTGGGCAGTCACACACCCCCCGCCGAACCACACACACATTCACTCTCTCATACAAATACTCAGTTAACTAATCAACAAATAATATAGACTTTCACATAGCTAGTAACCAACTAGTGCAGCAGTTTACACAACAACTGACAAAGTGATACAGATATTCACACAGTTTAGTCACTATTCAATATATTTAGTGAGACACTAGAATTTAGTCAAGTAAACAGTCAATCACACTGCTACTAAATCCTTCATCCAGATATTTATATTTATATATTCACTCATTCTTCAATGCAAATTGCTAGATATATAATACATATTTAAATAACGAACCGAACCACATTCACTGGATGATGTCATCAGTGATGTCATCAGTGATGTCATTTGAGATGTCATCAGTGATGTCACTGCCCATGTCATGAATGATGTAATATGTGACATCATCAGCAGTGGATTGCGGGCGCGCGATTTGAAAACAATGGCCACGAAGCTTTTTTGAACGCACTCGTGGTCATTGGGGGTAGGTACTATACAAATATGGCATGCAAGAGCACTCTGTGGGACTTTTAATCAGCTGCCCAAGAAGAAGAGGTTAATTACCTCGAAACGCGTCGGCACGAAGATTTTAACAACCGAGTTGATCCTGTTGGTTGCCATGTATTACTAAACCATGAGGTTTTCAGCAGTTGTCGAGTGCCTTCAAAAAAGCTTTGTGGCCCTTGTTTTCAAAATAACTACGCGGTAGCCCTGCCGCACTGAACGCACCATCCCAAGAAATGAAGGTGAGGCTGTGGTGGGAACGATTTCACACTTGTGAGCAGTACAGCTGTTGAGGCAGGTAATTACCAGCGCTTCAACCGGACAAAACCCTACAAAGGGGATTAGTATTTGCTGCAATAAAAAGTCCACAGAACCCACTGAGGCCCCACTTTGCTCGAGAGTTGAACTACACATTCCAGCATGCACTAGAGTGAGAGTGTGCACTAAGCAACGCCCACTGGGGTCAGGTACTATACAAATATGGCATGCAAGAACACTCTGTAAGACTTTTAATCAGCTGCCCAAGAAGAAGAAGAGGTTAATTACCTCGAAATGCGTCGGCACGAAGATTTTAACAACCGAGTTGATCCTGTTGGTTGCCATGTATTACTAAACCGTGAGGTTTTCAGCAGCTGTCGAGTGTGTTCAAAAAAGCTTTGTGGCCATTGTTTAAAAAAAAAATATATATATATATATATATATATATATACACACTCATGTATTCCTGTATTATTTCATCTCCTAGATTTCTATGTTGTCTGGAATGTTAAACATCCTACTATATCACGTTTTTAGTCATGACTAGTTATTTACATCTCTTAATGGTCCCTATTTTTATAGCGTTGCCTGCATAAAATCCAACTTGAATTTATCCTATCTTGCCGAGTTTCATTAGACACTGCAGAATACCCAGTGTATGCACATTAAACAGGAGGCATACTTCACTTCTTTTTATGGACTCCTTAAAAATGTTGGAAACCCAGAGTGTAGGTAGCATACTAAGTGATCCTTAACTATGCATGTTTGATTAATGTCTGCAATGATTTCCTATTTATATTTAATGTGCACTGATGAGGTGGGTGTGGTAAGGCGGCAGTGTCTGCAAGAGGTTCCAAAAATGTCTGTGGCTTCACCATCTGATACTTCTGTCACATGGCGTCTCTGACAATACACTGAGCCCAACACTATCGCTCTCAGAAAATACAAATTCGCAGTGATCAATGCATTCTTTTTTGGCCACAGTTGTTCTGACCGGCTACAGATTCTCGGGGGATGTGAAGAACGCCCCAGATTTTCTTTGACAGACACTGGGTTCTTTTGTCAGCACAACAAAAACAAATATTATGATGGCTTACCGAGGCCTTTTGATGTCCAAATCTCTCCTGACAAATCACTGCTCTGACCAGACATGACAGGGCCCTGACACCTTGCTTCTGCTTTGAGCGCGAATACAACTCTCGCGAAAACAGATCATTGCGAATTTGATCATAGAAAACCGGGCTATTGCAAATAGCGTTCACAGCTGGAATTCTGTTTATGTTACCTCATCATATGTCCTAATATATAATGCCTGGTTTTAAAATGAATATGGTGGTGTTCTTGTAGAATATGAAGTAATCGGACTGCCAAGGTATTAGGCGAGCATTCAGTGCAACATAAAGGAGTTAAGTGGAAATGTCAGTCCCTTAAAAGCACATCAGTTAGCGGTGAGCAATTAAGAACAGAAATAATTCCTTGTCGCATTTGCCTTTTTATCTTAAGCTAATTATTGCCAATGATGGCAAACTTCTGAAATAAAAGGAAATTAATTCAATAATGCCCTTCCCTTGGCGCGCAGTTCTATTAAAAAAAGCACAATCACGTTCCTGCAGGAATTGTATTATGCGGCTATTTTAGAGCAGCCTTTTGTTCCCATTCATTTCGGATAGACCCCATTTTGCGTGTAATGTCCTGTCTTTGGAAGAAAAAGCTGAACAGATATTTGATAAAACATTCTCTACAGAAGTGCGCAAGTCAGACTGAATGAGTACAGGATTTCCTGTTCTTTTCAAAGGCATGCCTTAAGCCTGACCCTAAGGGCTCCCTCCAATTGATGGAAGGAAGTAATTAAGCCTTCGTGCTCGCTGCAACCTGTGAAATCTCAAGGGTAAGGAGTGACCCTTGAACCAAACATCGTGGTGGTGATATGATTAAGGCATCGGTAATGTTGGGTTAACAATTATATTCAGGATGTAAGTTTTTCCCATAGGATATTACAAGGACTGTTATCTTCGAATCACTCAATTAATTAGAAATCAGATTTTTCTTCACCCAGTGTATAAAGTTATGTTAGGAGACGTATTCCTGATAAGGCTAATAAACCGTTTCTATTATTCGATTCATAATGTCCATGCATTCTCTAGAGTTATGTGGTTTATGTTACACTCTGGAGATTTTGCATTCAATGTAAATCACGATTGCAGTGTTGAGTATACTGATAGAGATGCCTTGCAAATGAAGTTATTGTCAGATAATTTTTTTAAGTCAATTTGAAAAATATATATATTCTGCACCTTTGTACTCTACACAATAGTAGAGCAAACCCAAACATTTTGACATCAACATTGTATTGGAATTTAGGTGGGGTAGATCACAGAACTCTAACACAAATCCAGGGCTGGTTCTAGGGTTTGTGGGGCCCAAGCATAATAGGAGCATGCAAGGCCCCCCTAAGATGTGATATCCAAGGAAGTGACAACAGAAGAAGTAACATCAATTGAATAATAATTCTCTGGCATTATTGAACTAGCTTCACACGAAACGACTTACTTAGTGTGGCTATCACCCAAAACAGCAAAAAATATAAATGATAATCTTAATAAAATAAGCACATATATTTTGAAGCTGTAGTATGTGGAAATGCATTACATTAATCAAACTGGCTGGAAACGCTAGGCCTAGGTCTCTTTAAAACTGATGTGAATATTGCGATATTAACTAATTGTTTCCTTATTAGGGCATCATTAACATTCCAAGTCAGATTGCCCCAGAATTATACCATGGGACTTCAAGTGATTCCAAAGCCCTCCCTTTACGTCAGTGAAGTTAAGGCATTCCGTTTTCAGCAGGCATGGGGGAATCAATAAAACAGATGAATGCAAGACCGGGTGAGTGACTTGCAAGAATTACAGCAAACAATAGAAAGCACAGATTCCAAAAGATAAAAAGAGAAGACAGCACAAATGTCACACATAGGTGAGGGGGATAGTATATTGGCAGGTTGAAGCACCAAAGGCTGGACCACATCTACACATGGGGCACCTTAACTCAGCAGTTACTCTCAAACTATATTTTTAAGAGATGCAAAGAGCTGAAGTAACTGTATGGTATACAGAAGAAATAGCTCAAAGAGAAAGTTGTTGGTGACCTGGGAAACAAAGGACTGCCAACACTATACTGAGAGCCAGTCACTAAAGAGATACATTAATGCAACAAAAGAAAATGAATCCCTTTTAAAAGACACAGCTAGTCTGGCTTCATAAGGTGCTCATTTGGTTTAATTAATATCACATACTGTCTTTGAGTTCCAATACCTTTATCACCTCCGGAAGCAAGCTTCAATTGCTTGCTATTTTCACTCCGTGGAAGGACAAGTTTCTAAAAGGAATAACTCTTGTACAAATTGTTGAGATCTCAATGCTAGAATTGGTGGAATGTTGTGATTCAAGGTGGGAGTGGCACTTTTACATGAGCCTGCTTGCCTGTTGGTCCATACTGAAGATACAGGAAATAAAGATAAAATTGGAGTGGACATACCTGCCTCAGCATCATCATTATATTGGCGACGATCAGACCAACAGATCCCCACGTGTGTTTCTCCTGTGCATTTTTGAGTCCTCTGCATCTGTAGTTGGGATTTCCTCATCTTGCTGGGACTGTTTCTGGACGTCTCCCTTCTCTGCTGGATTTCCGTGTTTGTTGACCTGAGTCGTCATTGCGTGGTTTTCCTGGAGGCCTTCTGCGCATTTTGGGTGCATCAGCCATGTCTTAACCACGTCTTAGTGTTTCGTTTTGCTATCCTGTTTTTGTGAGCAGGGCACCAGCTTACAGCGTTGTGTTCGTCAACTGGCCTTTGTTGGCTGTTCAAAGTGTGGATTTGGAGACTACCGCAGTACCCCTGGCACGTGAGTACAGTCTGTTTGCCGTTTAGAGACTCGCGCTTTCTGCCTGCTCGCAATTCCGCGTACAGCCTCTCTCATCATACAACGTCATCACGCAAGGTCACGCAACGTGACCTCGCCAGCGGCCATTTTGAGTTGGTGATACGTCCAAGTGGAAAGCAACCCGGCTCTGAGCAGAACAGTGACAGGCATGGAGACGCGCGAGCACGCAAAACAAGATGGCCACCGTGTAGAGAGCTCCGGCGCTTTTTCGCCCGTTTTTCGGTAAATAACGACGAATCCTGTCAGTTTTGCGGTGCAAATGAGGTCGCTTGACTTTTGAACATCCTACCTATAGATTGGTGTGATTTCCTTTGGATTTGGACGGTGTTAGAGGCGTTTTTCGGTGTCCAGCCTCTGCTTCCAGCTCTGCCTTCAGGTATTCCCAGCTTTGTCTGTCAGGGGGCGGAGCAAGCCTTCAGGAAAGGGCCTGGCTTGGGCCTAGCCACTCCCATAGCCAGTTATAGCTGCTGCACCAGCTTTAATAAGGATTTTCTCACTGCTGCAGTATTTTTTCCTTCATTTTCTTGCTTTGTTGCTGTTATTCTCGCAATTTTGTTATTTTATTTTATTTTTATTATTATTATTCTACTTTCGATACTACATCAACATGGATAATAAAAATATTCATCCTAAAAGGAAGCAGCAGGTTTCACCTCCGCCAATTAAATCAAAGCGGTAGAGTCAACAGAACCTTCATTAGCCTTCATTTTAGAGGAAATTCAAGCGCTTCATGTCAACACAGATTCCATTGCCTCAGAGATTAAAAATGTTCGAAAGGAAATGGCGAGTCTGTCAATGAAAATCTCTGATAACGCAATTAAAATACACGATAATAAGGCTAAGCTTGAGACTTTCACTCCACTTGTAGCTAAAATATCTCCTTCCAGAGGATGTGGAGGGTGGCAACTGTAGATTGTATTTGGAAAATTTGATTCCTGGGCTTCTACAAATTAAATTTCCAGAAAAATTTGAGATTGACAAGGCCCATAGAATTCCTTCACATCGCAATCCTCAACATACCAAACCTCGTCAAATGATTTTCAAAGTCCTCAGGCATCATCATTTGGTTTTGATTCGAAAGGCAATACGAGAGATTCCTTCCTTGATGGTCAATGGGAATACAATTTTTATTCATCAAGACTTTGCCAAGGAAACAGTCTCAATCCGCAAGGAATTTTCTGCTCTTCGGCCTCAACTGCGAAGTCTTGGGTTCAAATATGGTCTTTTTGACCCTTCAACAATGCGTATCTGGAAAGACAATCTGTCAAAATCTTTTCAATGTCCTGATGACTTACGTCAGTTTTTGGATCAGCATTCACAGCATTCCATGGATACTCATGTCTCTAATACTTGATTATAGCTAATTTACGTATTTTCTGACAGGTTAATGGGTCATTACTACATTGGGCTCCAACAGCTCGGTCATGCTTGTTAAGCGTATGTGCGTCTCATCTTTGATATTTTTGTACCCTGTTTGTCGTTCTCTCCTTTTTTAAATTATTTCACCTCCTTTTACTTGTTCTGGAGCTACTATTTTCTCTTATTATTGTTCTCCTTCTTTTCTTTTTCTCCTCTTCTTGATCTTTTTTTATTCTTTCTCTCTTCATTATGGCTGATATTCACAATATTAAAGTTGTTTCACTAAATGTTAAAGGTTTACGTCATCCAGTTAAGCGTACAAAAATCTTAGACTATTTAGGTATTTGTAAGGCAGATATTTGTTTTCTTCAAGAGACTCATACAGATGACAAAACCTTAAATTATATGAAGAAGAAATGGGTAGATACTATTGTTTCATCACCTGCTATTGGTAAAAAAAATAGGGTGGCTATTTTTGTTGCAAAAAAATTGCATTGCCAAGTCTTAAGCAAAATTTCGGATACAGATGGAAGATATATTATAGCTAAAATTAAAATTCATGATTCAGTCATATTTTTACTCAATGTTTATGGTCCTACTGCGGATGACCCTCTTTTTTGGTCTAATATTACCACTGAGGTTCTAAAGTTGGGTAAAGTTCCTCTAATTGTTGGAGGTGACTTTAATATTATTACTGACCCATTATTGGATAGAATATCTAGTACTAAATTTCACCCTCCTAAGGTTTTTCATGCTTTTAAATCATTTATTCATACCACCAAGTTAGTTGACATTTGGCGTTTGCACTTTCTCTAATCCACATAATTCGCATTCTATAATTGAATATTTTTTAATCTCCACACAACTAGTCCAATCTGTTAAGACTCCTAAGATTGGTAATATTGACATCTCAGATCATGCCTTGATTTCTTTTGTTCTGAACTTAACTTCAACTTTTGCAAACCAAACTAGATGGCGTATGAATACTGGAATTGTTCTTAATGAACATAATAAGCCTAAAATCTTAAATGCTATTCAAGACTATTTTTTACTCAATCCTGAAGGATCCACTTCTATGGTCAATAGATGGGACACCTTTAAAGCTTATATTAGGGGTGTAACTATTTCAATTATGACCTATGAAAATAAAACGTTCAACGCACGTATCAAATTGCAAAATTTGAAAGGCTTTTTATTTCATCAAATGATCCTCAATTTAAAGTCAAGCTACAAAAACTTCGATATGAATTTAACTCAATCCTTAGTACAAGAGCTGGCATCCAAATTTCTAATTCTAAGGCTAAATTCCGTTTTAATGCCAACAGGTCTGGGAAGCTTTTAGCTAATTACTTACGTATAAAAAAAGATAGAACTCAAATTTCCTCAATTCATGGCCCTAATGGTAAAATTGCAATATCTCATAACGATATTGTTAAGGAATTTTTGGATTTTTACTCTACTTTATATAATAAGCCTGATCCTCATGATCCCTCCATACTGGACTCTTTTTTAAATACATGTGATTTGCCCAAAATTTCACACTCGGACAGGCTTGGCCTAGATTTACCCATTACTACAGATGAAATTTTAGCTGCTATTAAATCCATTAAAAAAAATAAATCCCCTGGCCCAGATGGTACTCCAGCTGAGTTTTATAAAGAGTTCCAGTCCCAACTTTTGCCTTATTTATTTCAACTTTTTACTTTTTTTGGTTCTTCAGGAACGATCTCAGGTTCTTTTACTGATGCTTTAATTATTGTACTTCCTAAGCCATATAAAGACCCCACTCTTGTTTCAAATTACCGCCCTATTTCTTTAATTAATCAAGATTGTAAATTGTATGCTAAAATACTTGCTTCTAGACTGGCCCCTATATTGGATTCTACTATACATCTTGATCAATCCGGTTTTATGAAGAATAGATATTCTACAAATAACACAAGAACCTTATTACACGTTATTGAACAGAGTTCCACTTTAAATTCCCCCGCAGGAATTTTGGCTTTGGATGCAGAGAAAGCTTTCGACAAAATCCATTGGCAATTTTTATTTCAAACCTTATTATCATATAATTTTGGTACATCGTTTATACGCATGATTTCTGCTCTGTATTATGCCCTTACTGCTCGTTTATTTATCAATGGCCAAGTATCTAGTCAGTTTTCTCTTTTTAGAGGCACAAGACAAGGTTGTCCCCTCTCTCCACTTTTATTTCTCATTGGAATTGAACCTTTCCTTACTCATATAAGAAAATGTGTTAATATTAAAGGTATTAAGATTAAGGAGATTAATATTAAAACCTTAGCCTATGCTGATGATGTGCTGTTATTTATTAGTGAACCTATATCCTCAATGCCTGCCTTATTAGAAATTATTGCAAAATATTCCATGGTTTCTGGCTATAAACTTAATATTAATAAAACTGAATTCTTCCCTTTAAACATTGTTTGTACTCCTGATATTTTACCCATGGCTGATATTGTGTGGCAAAAAGATGAATTAAAATATCTTGGGATTCTATTTGCGTCCTCCATAAAAGCAACATTAACATTAAATAGTAACTTTATTCTGAATTATTTCAAAGATAAAACGTCTAAATGGTCTTCACTACACCTCTCTTGATGGGGTAGAATGGACTCCATTAAAATGACTATTGCTCCTAAAAACTTTTATACACTTGCTATGATTCCTATTCAATTTCCATTACAATACTATAAAGACATTGATAGACTTCTCTCCAAATTTCTCTGGAACAATAAATCAGCTCGTATTGGTTATAAAAAATTAAAAATACCCAAATGCAATGCTGGATTTGGCTTGCCTGACTTTTTTCTATATCACAAGGCATTTATACTGAAACAAAGTTCCATATGGTTTCCTCCTTCCTCTTTAAATAACCAACCTACATGGCTTCATATAGAGCAGTCTCTTGTGGATCCTTTTCCATTGACCACCTTACTAACAATGTCCAATAGGTCAACATATGTGCATAAATCGGTTATTATTAAATCCACTAAACTCATTTTTAATGACCTGGATTCAATTTTTTTGACCCCTATGATTCATACTGAAGATATGTCATTGTGGCATAGTAATGTGATTAAATTGAATAGAAATGTTAATTTTTGGAATGCTTGGATTAAAGCTGGTATCTTTTATCTTAAAGATATCTATTTCGACAATGTTTTTATTTCTTTTGAAGCTTTACAAATGAAATTTAGTTTACCTCATTCTGATTTTATTAAATATGAATCTTTATGTAATTCAATTTTAGACTCCTTCCTTCATGGTATTCCGTTTAATGTTAAAGCAGATTTAGCACTATATATTCGAACTATCTCTACGTCATCACATACTGTCTCTATTTTATATAAGAAATTATCTAATTCTATAGGAAACAATTTAAATATTATTTCAACATTTTGGAATGCTGAGCTTTCACTTTCTTTGTCCAACGATACTTGGACGACTGTTTGGCTTAATAGTATTTCAGGATGGCTTTCTGTTTCACTTTACCAAACCAATTCTTATATTTTATTTAATTGTTTATGGACCCCAGTGCGTTCATTTCGTGCTAAACTGATGCAAGACGATATCTGTTGGCATTGTAAATTACTTCCTGGATCATTACGACATATGCTTTTTGAATGTCGATTAATTTTTAAATTTTAGTCTGATGTTTGTGATATTATTCAACAAATATTTAATATTCATGATGTTATTTCTTACAAAATATTAATATGTAAATCTGTTGGTCTTCTGCATAACTTAACTGAATTAGAAGGTAAAATGTTTAATTTCCTACTGTCAGCTGCTTTAAAGTCCATTACATTTTGCTGGAAGGATATTTTGTCTTTATCGGTTCATGCTTGGTGGTCATGGGTCATTTTTACAAGAAGAGGTGCTCAATTATCCCTGAAAGGGATCAATCATAATTCTAATTTGTTTCACTCTTTTTGGTTACCTATAGATGTATACTTATCTTTATAATTGTATATTTGTACTTGATCCACCATTTTACAGTCATTCTACTTAAAGCCTTATATGAGGAATGTAAATCCTTTTTCTAATAAGTTGACATTGCAATTTTTCATGGCTCCCTCCCTTCCCTTCTTTTTAGTTTATCGTCAATCCTTTAATTGATTATTTATACTTCTTTACCTATTGTATTTAGAGTTGCTTTTTGAAATTTCTTATTTTATATAGGTATTTTCGCTTATGATAAATTGTTTCTGTATTGTCTGTATTTGTTCATTATTAGGAAAAATTGAATAAAATATTTTGAACTCATAACAATGACAGGCACACCTTGCTAAGCCTGTCATCAGATAATCATAACTGTGATAGACACACCTTTACACAAACTGTGCAACAAAATATACGGTGACAGGCACACCCTCTCAAGCCTGTCATCAAGTTTATACAATGGTGATAGGCACACCTTTACAAAACTATATAAACAGATATCTCTAGTACAGTCTGTAAAATGTATTTTACTCAACTAGATGTACTATTTTAAAGTTGCAGGCACACAATCCATGTTACATACTATACTAAATACTAAATAGCAACCTTAACCGTTAATTATCATATATATTTATATATTTTTTCTTTCTTTTTATTTTATTTTCTGCCATGTATCAAAGTATTATACCTCCACCTTCATTTTCTCCTAGTACAAACAATGCTGTTGTGGACTGGGAATTGTAAAAAGAAAGTTTTGAGACATATACGGCTGCTATTGATGGAGAAGACATATCCCTTGTTGCGCCATTGTTTAGGGTCAGAAGGTAGGAAAATCTGGTTGAAAACACATACAAATGTAGTGTTGGAAAGGCATACATTTTGTAAATGTCACCAATTGCCCAGAGAGCCAATTGACACATATGTCAGTGCTTTAAGAGCATTGGCGTCTACTTGTGAATACAAGGACTTTAAAGAGGAGTTGATTAGAGATAACATTTTTGAGTACACCAACAATAAATAAATTAAAAAAACATTGCTAACTGCACCTAATCTAACCTTACAAAAAGCTGTAGAATTAGCTGCAGGTATAGAGAGCACAGCTTCATTCATGTCAGAAATGTCCCTTGGTGGTGATTCATCTAAAAATATCATTTGTGTCTGTGCCAAAAAGAAGGAAAAAAAAGAAAACCAGAACACTATTATTTTACAGGTGTGGAAATGCAAATTATTTAAGGAATTCTACATTGTGCCCTGCACGGGATAAAGTATGTTCTGGATGTAAATAGAAAGGGCATTTTGTGCAAGTATGCAGATCTAAAATAATACCTAAAGCATCCTCATCTACACTCCTAGGTAATGTGAGCAAACAAGATCAACAACACTCATCGGACACTAGTGAAGAAAGTGAAATATTCTGCATAGATATTGTTCTCAATAATCCTCCAAACAAATGTGAACTCATGGAAGTGAATAGCCATTCCATTTAAAGGCCATGTTGTGAGATTATTATCAGTGACAAACCTATCACCATGATGGCTGATTCTGGTTCTCCATTCACATTGTTAAGCATTGATGAGTGGAAAAATTTTAAGAATGTTAATTTGGTTGAGTCATTCATTAAACCTTTAGTTTATGGTGGTAAACCTATTGATGTTATCGGAGAATTTAGAACCAATCTTTCCTTCAAATGGAATAACACATCTGCTGTTGTATATGTTGCCAAACATGGTACTTCAGTGTTGGGGTGGCTAGAACAACGTAATTTGGGCATCATTCTCGACCCCAATAGTGCGGAGCAGGTACTGCTCAAGAAAGAATTGCTATCTGTTAATAATGTACAAGGATCGGAATGGGTATCCAAATTTTCCAGGGTTTTTTCTGAAACTCTTGGGAAACTGGATGGATCCAAACATCGCATTCGACTCAAACTGGAGCTCAACCAATAATACATAAGGTACGGAGGATACCCTTTGCCATAAAATCTGAATTACAGAAAGAACTGGACAAATTACAAAGTCAAGATATTATAGAACCAATAGAGAGTTCAGAATGGTTGTCACCTGTAGTTTTGGCAAGGAAGCCTAATGGCAGTCTTAGAATGTGTGTTCATCTTATGGACCTAAACTCCAACATATGGGTGGATTGTCATCCATTACCAAATACAACCGAAATGTTGTCTTTAATCAAGGGTGCATGTTGGTTTTCTACACTTGACATGACTTTGGCATACCACCAAATTGTTTTACATGAAGAGTCTCGTCATTTGACTTTATTTGTCACACCTGAAGGGGCTTTTCAATTCAAGAGGATGCCGGTCAGTCTTGCTTCTGCATCTGCAGTTTCACAATGGCTAATGGAGGTGTTGTTCAAAGATTTAGAGGGGAGTCTTTGTTTTCAAGATGATGTGTTAGTGTTTGGTGATTCCAAGAACAATCACGACAGACGGCTTGCTCATGTTTTGAATGTTTTAGAACAAAAGGGTGTAACACTCATCACTGATAAGTGCAAATTTGGAGTGCCCGAAGTCACCTATTTAGGACATAAATTATATTCGGAGGGTGTTGAACCCCAAGATAATTTAGTCAGATCCATTGTTGAGGCCCCTGTGCCTCAAAGCAAGGATCAACTCAGATCATTTATGGGGTTGATGGAATATTATTCCAGGTTTATCCCTAATTGTGCTCGAAGAACTCATGCCATGCGTAGTTTATTTAAAAAAAAAAAAAGAGAAATATGTGTGGGATGAATTTTGTGAGACAGGGCCTGATTCACAGAACTAACTTAGGACAAAATCCTAAACTTACTACTTTTGGTATTCACTATAGTTAGGATTTTGTCTTAAGTTTGTCTGTAGACAAACTTAAGACAGACTTAAGACAGACTTAAGACAAACTTAAGACAGACGTAAGACAGACTTAAGTTAGCATTTTTTCTTAAGTTTGTCTAATGTGCTCCCGCGCATCCAACGCCATTGCAGAAGAAATCCCTCTGGTGCAGGCACCAAAGGGATTTCTTTTACTCCCCCAAAGCCTCGGGAGCTGGGGAAGAGCTTCTCCAGCCCCAGAGGCGCCCCCCCATTTCTGTGAAATGACGATCAGCGCGCACACTATCTCAGCCCTCGGAGCACATAGAAAGACGGGAGAGGTATCATTAAAAAGGAGAAAATCACCACTTCCAATGGTACCCAGTGGATCCCTGCTTGGAGACAGCCACAGTAGGGCGATCCCAAGGCAGGGATCCACCCACTAGGCCCCAGGGGGAGCGGCCCCTTGGACAAGAGCCTTTGCACCCCCAAAGAATTTGGCCAAATTCAGTCTTTCTGTCCTCCCTGGGGGGCAGAAAACCCACTAAACACCAGGGATTTTTTAGGCACTTGTTTTTAGGGTGGGGGCTGCCCAAACTTGGCATTCCAATGCCCCCACCCCTGCCACAATAACAGCCTTTCTGCCCCACCCTGCGGGGCAGATGGGGCAGTAGCCCCCAATATGCCCCCCGGGGGGCAGAAAGATGAATAGACGGCAAGGATTCTTTATGGGAAATTTTAATCAGGGTGGGGGCTTCCCAAAACGGGCATGCCAATGCCCCCACCCCTGCCACAATTACAGCCTTTTGGCCCCCCCAGGGGGAAGATGAGGGCAGAAGCTCTCAATCTGCCCCCCATGGGGGCAGAACAGCCCACTAGAAACCAGGGATTTTTTGTGGGGCAATATAACTAGGGTGGGGGCTGCCCAAAACAGGCATGCCAATGCCCCACCAAAAATACACCCTTTCTGCCCCCCTGGGGGGCAGTAGCCCCCAATCTGCCCCGCGGGGGGCAAAAAGCCCACAAGATGCCAGGGATTTTTTTTGCCAATTTGAATCAGGGGTGGGGGCTTCCTAAAACGGGCATGCCAATGCCCCCACACCAGGTTCTGTTACCCAGAATCCCTTGCAAACCTCAAACTTTGTAAAAAATAATGTTTTCCTCACATTTATGTGGTGGAAAGTGCTGAAATCTGCATGGATCCACAAAATTCCACCCACCCTGCATTCCCCAATGTCTTCTGAGAACAATGGTACCTCACTTGTGTGGGTAGGCCTAGTGCCCGTGACAGGAAATGGCCCAAAACACAATGTGGACACACACATTTTCACAGGGAAAACTGACCCTTTTTTGCAAAGTGCCTAGCTGAAGATTTTGAACCCTAGCTCTACCGGCACCTAGGGAAACCTAGCAAACCTATACATTTTTTAACGCTAGACACCCAGGGGAATCCAGGATGGGGTGACTTGTCTGGCTCTCACCAGGTTCTGTTACCCAGAATCTCTTGCAAACCTCAAAATGTGTCCCAAAAACACATTTTCCTCACATTTCTGTGGTGGAAAGTTCTGGAATCTGTGTGGATCCACAGAATTCCACTGGTACCTTACTTGTTTGGGTGAGTCAACTACGCACGACAGGCAAGGGCCCAAAACCTATTGAGGCAACATCAAAATGATCTATCACAAAACAACCTGGTTTTGCAAGGGTTTTTGGCCCAGGGCTCGGTGGCCACCTAGGAAAAACTACCAAACCCCCACATTTCTGAAACCTAGACACGAGGGGGAGTCCAGCAAGGTATGGCTTGCGTGGGTCCCACAAAATTTCCCTACCCACAATCCCCTGCGAACCTCAAATTTTGTTGAAAAAAATCTATCTTTTCCTGCATTTCTGTGTGGGAAAGTTGTAGGATCACTGGACAGACACAAATTTTCTACCACCCAGCGTTCCTCCAGGTGTCCCGAAAAAAATGGTACCTCACTTGTGTGGGTAGGCATAGTGGCTGCAGCAGGAAATGGCCCAAAACGTGCTGTGGAGACTTCAAAATTAACTCTAACAAAAACTACCTGGGTTTTTTTTTGGGGGGGGGGGAGGACAGGGGTTTCGGCCATTTAGGGAAACCTACCAAACCCACAAATTTCTGAAAACTAGACACCCTGGGGAGTCCAATGAGGTATGGCTTGCATGGATCCCCCAAGGTTTCCCTATGTCAGCAAATACTCAGTGATACTTGATGATGGGAAGTGCTGGAACAAAAGCAAGCTATCTATAGTCCAGAAGAACAATCCAAGTGTTGTTGAGCAAAAAAATGTTTTAACCCTGCTACTGTTCTCAGAAGATCTGCTAGAAATGTTAATTTACCTTCTAAGTTCCGGGATTGTGTTTTGAACTAATCTTTTTGTGTGTTATTTCAATCTGCTGTTGTTAGTTACTGCTTTATCTTGTGTTGGGTGCATATATATATATATATATATATATATGTATATATATATATATATATTATCTACTGGCGGTCGCCAGTAGATAGTTATAGTTAGGACCGTGTTTCCATAGGAAATCCGCAACATTCTATTTGGAATAACTTTGACGCCGATTGACGAATCCTCGCGAAATTTTCAAAATAGGTGGGGCGCTCCGCTCCGCTCCTACCCTAAAAGTCTCGGGGGGATTCGTCAAGCGGGGGCTGAGAAAAAAGGGGGGTCCCAAAACGCGTTTTCCCCCATGCAACGGCTGAACAGAATTACTTGAAATTTAGCAGAGAGGTAGTCCTCAGCTCAGGGATGTGCCTTTTGCATATATGGAGTCAATCTGTTCAGTAGTTCCTGAGAAAATCAAAAGTAAAATCACGTATATATGTGGGCGGAGCCTAACCACACATCTCATCCTGAGATCTGATTGGCTGTCAGCACTTCATCCAAGAAGTGTTGGCAGCCATCTTGGGACCAATATACATTATAGCACCTCATTAAAAAGCATTGCAGTTAATAGAAGTTTTTAAGACTTTAGTTACATTATAAATCATTTGTTGATGGTAACATACTCATTTTACCATGTGAAAAAGCCTTCTGCTGGGATATCATGATTGAGAGAAAAATATTTTCTCACGCTTTTCCCACAGAGGTTTGGAAGGTGATCTATAAGCTAAACTGAGAGCTTATTTTCTGTAAATTCACATTATCTTTCTCAGTCATGTGAGAATGAAGTCTGACATTCTCAGTAAAACATGTACATCCAACAAGGGCAGAGACTGTCAGTTGATTCCTTTGTGTTCTACTGCAGCTTCCCAGAGTGTTCCAAAGAACAACTAGAGCGCTAACAGTCCTACTTATGATAAACGTATGGCACACCTGAAGCCATCTTGCTTGGATTAAAGTGGTAACTCTTAAAACATTTAATTTAAAATGGAACAAAATGAGGGGGTTCATTTTTCCATAAAAAGTATGATTAGTGTTGCAGAAAGAAAAATTTGGGCACATTTTGAGTGACTTCTCATTCACTTTTCATTAAAAAATTCTGACATGCAGACTGAAACATGCACTTTCAATACCAGCAGCAGTTTTCCCTGGTGAGCAGTAGATTTACTACAGTGATCTAATGAGCAAAAAGAGTGCTAACATTCTGAATTTATGGCAAATGTGTGACACATCTGAATGCCTTCTTGATGGAATCAAAGTAAAAAACTGAAAGTATTTCCTACTGAGGAGACTGCAGTAAATGAGGAAATTAGGAAACTTCATAACAAATCAGTCTCCCAAGATGGCCACCAGAGACAAAAGAGCCCAAATGTAGCCCAAATATCACCCAGATGTAGCCCAAGTATAGCCCAATGACAGAATGTCCCAGAGTGTTCTTAAAAACAACTAGAGCGCTTACTGTCTTCATTATGACAAAAGTATGGCACACCTGAAGCCATCTTGATTGGAATAAACTGGTAACACTTAAAACATTTAATTTAAAAAGGAACACAATGAGGGGGTTCATTTTGCCATAGAAATTATGATTAATGCTGAAGAAAGAAAATGAGGGCACATTTTGAGTGACTTCTCAAATCCTCTTCTATTTCATTGAAAAATTCTGACATGCAGACTGAAACATGCACTTTCAATACCAGCTGCAGTTTTCCCTGGTGAACAGTAGTTTTACTACAGTGATCTAATGAGCAACTAGAGTGCTAACATTAAGAATTTATGGCAAATGTGTGACATATCTGAATACCTTCATGATGGAATCAAAGTAAAAAACTGAAAGCATTTCCTACTGAGGAGACTGCAGTACATGAGGAAATTAGGAAACTTCATAACAAATAAATCTCCCAAGATGGCCACCGGAGACAAAAGAGCCCAAATGTAGCCCAAAATCACCCAGATGTAGCCCAAATATAGCCCAATGACAGAAGTGTACAAAACACTTATTATTTTGTGTTTTTGCAGTGTTATATAGTGCAGACTTGTCAGGTATTGGAGTGCTTTACATGAGCATTGGTTACATCACACAAGAACAAATTCATTTTGGTTGTAGACATGGAGAGATTAAGTGATTTGACCAGAATCACAGAATGTTGAGCTGAAGCAGAAACTCCAACCTGGTTCCCCAGTTGCAAAGTCTGCAGTTCTGGAAGTAACACCACATCCTCTCCCCTAAGTGCAACATTTAATCAAGTGGTCATTTGGATAAAAAAACATAAAGATAACAAATAATTTAAAAGTGCTTTGTCGCTATTTGAAAACTCAGAAAATATGTCCTTATTTTAGTCTTTTAGAGCACTAACCATAATTTTGATGCCAATAAGACCCTCTCATATATGTAATTTCTAAAGGAAATGCTCTAGGTATTACAGTTTTAATTACATCAAGATGACGTCAGGCGTTCCACACTTTTGTAATAAATATAGAATGTGAGCAATCTAGTTGTTCATTAGGATACAGTTGAGAGGCAAAGGCCAGGAGCACGGACTCTGAAAATTGAAGGCAGGTAGGAGAGTGCAGAGGCAACAATTTGACCACACTAGGCAGGCAGGAAGGGCAGTGGCAGCACAACAGACTATGGAGGGCAGTGGAAAGGGGGGCAGGGGCTACAAACCAACAATACAGGACTGGCAAGAGAGGCTGTGGTGATGTAATAGACCATTGTGGGCAGAAGGAAGAGGCAGTGGTCATACAACCATACATGCCAACAGACCCGTTTCAGCCAGGAAACGTCCAATGTTTTTAAGCTCAAATGGGCTTTACTTGATCTGGTTCCTGTCTACAATCTTCTCTTTTTCAATGTACCTCAAAGGGGAAAATCAATACCCCAGTTTTATTTCAAAATCTCCCTCTTACCAAGTTCAAAATGTTCGCAAGTATGGTACATTGGATCATGGTAGGCAGGAGGAATTGGGGTAGAGACATGGACTCGGATAACAGAGAACAGGAGGGACATTGAGAGGTGCACCAAACTGACCCTACAGGGCAGGCATCAGGGTTTGCAGCAGCACAATACACCACACAGGGCATGCGGGATGGGAGTGCTGCACAACAATCCATAGAAAGCAATAGGGAGGGGACAGGACCATGCACCTGGACAACAGACAACAGAGGGGAAAGAGGCAATGGTAGCTAGCTGACCATAATGGACAGACAGGAGAGAAAGCTGCAGCATAACAGACCATAAAGGGCAGGAGGGACGGATCAGGGGCATTACAATGGAACCGACAAGCCAGGAAGGAGGGAATAGGGGTCTGCACATGGAAACAGAGGGCTGGGGGCAAGAGGGCAGGGCAGGAGCAGCAAGATGACCATGGAGGTCAGGCAGGATGGGCACTAGAAACAAGACACACCATGGAGAGCAACAGTGAGACTGATGGCATACACACAGACCATGGAGGGAAGGTGGGAGGGGGTCAGGAGCAGCTAGCTGACCACACAGGGAAGGTGGGAGGGGCCATGGCAGCACAGAAGACCATGCATGGCAAGCGGGAGGGTTAGTGGCAGCACAATGGCTAGGATGGGCAAGAAGGAGGGTCCAGGGGCATGCACAAAGGACCATGGAGGATAGAAGGGAGGGTCAGGACCTGGGCACAGACAAGAGAGTTCAGGGGAAGGGGCTTCACAACAGACCGCGCGGGGCTGGCAGGAGGAGCAGTTGCAGAACAGCAGACCAGGGAGGGCAGAAGGGTGTGGCAGTAAAATGGACCATGAAGGACAGGAGGAAGGGGATAGGGGCATGGCATGTGGACAGGCAGGGTGGAGGTGGCAGGGACAGGTTACAGTCATCTGACAATCCTAGGCAGGTGGGAGGGGAGTGGCAGCTCAACAGAACACTCAGAGTAGATAGGAGTGGCAGGTCCATGGAACATGGTGGTCAAAAAGGATGGAGCAGGGGCATGCACAAAGACATCGGAGGGCAGGGGGAAGGAGAATAGGGGCAGCAAGCTAAGCACAGAGGCTAAGCAGGAGGTCAATGATTGCCCATAGAATTGGTCAATGGAGGGCAGGAGGAGTGGACTGGTACATCATGCTAAATGGAGGGCAGTGGCAGCACATCAGACCATGCATGGCAGGAGGGAGGAGGCTAGTCCATGGATTCAGACAACAGAGGATAGGGAGGAGGTGGATGGGGCAGCAAGCTAACTGTTCATAGAAGGTGGGAATTAGGAACTTTATTGTTTTTAAAATGTGTGTCTGTGCAAACTACTTAAAATATGAACAAGTATGCAGCATAGCTCACTTTTATTCAGGAAAAAGAGAATGTTTGGGATTGTGACTCCGGGCTCACTTGGCAGAATCATCCCCTGACCTTCCACCCCCATCGCAAAATGTAATGCCCGTGAAAAGGGTAGGTGGACGCAGTGTTATATAGAACATAGTCCTGAGAGCACGATTGAAAATGAAAACTAGATATAGTATATGGTATAAACTATGCACCAAAAAGTGTGATATAAGATGAACCGGGCGTGAAATATAATATGCAATACATTGTGCGCAATGACAGATTCATTGGAGAGCACGAGATAGCACAGGCACTAGCGCTTGCTATGTGATATGCGCCTTGGAGTGTAATATGCACAGGGCAGTGTTGTGTAACCTAACTAGTCTCTAAAGTTGTAATATAAAATATGTGCTGGGTAGTGTAACATTGCATATGCACTGTGACAAAGATATGGATCCCAGATTTTAATAAGTATGGCATAGCGCTGTGCTTTATAACATAGGCATCGAGGAAGGCACGTTAGATGGGGCAATATAACCCGTGCGAAGGCAAGTGTGGCATGACATATTCACGGGGTGGTGTTACAGTGCACATGGGCTAGAGAGTATCATAGCATAAGCACTAGATGGTAGAATACAACACAGAGGTGTGTGGCACTCGGCAGGCAATGGTGGGTGTAACACAGCATTGGGCTCAGCCAGGAGCACGCAGTGACTCTCAAGTGAGGTTTGTCTCCTTTCCAGAGAGTAAAATAAAAAGTATTACACATCCGGCGTTGGATGTGTGTTTTATTAACCGTGAGGGGGTTTCTTGCATAGTTTGGTCGAATTTTTGTCGAATCCCCTTTGAATGGTTTGGTGTGCATGTGTATTAAATGTGCCCGTCAATAGCTACCCATGTTTGTATAAATAAACGACAAGGGTGTCTACTTGGAGAGTACCCACCAGCGGGGGCGCCGGGATTAGACACGGTAGGGTGTCAGACATGTCAGAGCTTCACTAGAGGTGTGAATACATTCTACGTGGATTCATTGTATGCATAGTCGCCTTTTAATAAATATCACACAAATCGTCATGGTGATAGGTACATACGGTTTGTTCAGCAACACAGCCCCCCTCCTAAAGAATAAAAAAAGAAAAAAAAAAAAAGGCCTTGACCCGGGGGTTGGTGTCGCCGGGGCCTATTAAGGCCTTGGGAGGGCCAAATTAATTTTTTTCAACAAAAAAATTAGGGTGCAGGCCCTGGGGGATGGGGTCCCCAGGGCTAATAAATTAGAAAAAGAAAAGGGGCCACACAGCCCTCCTTCTTAAAAATAAATAAATAAAAGACCGGCATCGCGCCAGAGGCCATGCCCCCTCCTTGCAGCACTCTGCAAACGCGCCCCCTGGCCAGTTGTAAGTTGAGGAATTAATTCCCCTTCAATACTGAGGGTCCCTGAGGGCCAACTAGCCCAACAGGTATCTCCAGTATGCGCCAGGGAGCTGCGTTGCAGACAGGTGTTCTGAGGCCACGCCACTTTTTACACCTCCATGCAACGCAGCTCTGTGGCGCTTACTGGAGGTACCTAGTGGGCTAGTTTGACCCTAGCGACCCTTAGGATTCAAGGGGACTTAATCTCTCAACTCAGAACGGCCACAGGGCGCGTTTACACAGTGGTGAATGGAGGGGACGGGGCCTGAGGTGACGTGTGCAAACACGCCCTGTGGCGCCGTGTTTTTAAGTTGGAGAAATAATTCCCTTTCAATCCTGAGGGACCCTGGGGTCCAACTAGCCCACCAGGTGCTTCCAGTAAGCACCACTGCTCTGCGTTGCAGAGAGGTGGTGCAGGCCGTGCCACTTTTTACACCTCTCTGCAACGCAGCTCTGTGGCGCTTACTGGAGGTACCTAGTGGTCTAGTTGGACCCTAGGGACCCTCAGGATTCAAGGGGACTTAATCTCCCAACTTAAAATGGCTACAGGGTGTGTTTACACAGTGGGGAAGGGAGGGGACGGGGCATGAGGTGACGTGTTCAAACACGCCCTGTGGTGCGTTTTAAGAGTTAGTTTTAATCCCCTGCCCTATTATACACTAGGGGCTTACAGAGGAGGTCATGCTAATCACAGGGGGACCCCAACGCATAGTGTGCCCTAGTGTATGTAGGTGTTTTCACTGTATTCTGAGTGTCTTTTAACATAGCACTGGCTCTAGGACTGCTTAGGCAGACTCTGTTACCACCAGTATCCATCTGAAAAAGTTGAGGGTACAGGATGATTTTGCAACAAGGCTTCTTTCTGCTCTTCTGTTTGTTCTTTCTGCATGTTATATTTCTTCCTGCACTTTTCTTCGTCTTTGAGGACTTCTGTTGCTTCTTTCTGCATTTGTTTTTTTTCCTTCTGTGCGTTTTTCCTTCTTTCTTCACATGTCCTGTCTCTGTAGGCATAGTTAGAAATTAGCATTTAAAAAACCGTTGAAATTCACTGAAAAAACCATAGGTTTCAGGCAAGTTATAGCTAGGAATTAGCATTTAAAAAACCTTAGAAATTCACTGAAAAAACCATAGGTTTCAGGGGCGATATAGTTAGCTGAACTTTTCACTCGTACAAAACCATAGAAATTCCCCCGTTATAGTTAGTTCAGCTAACTATAACTCGCGCGCCCGCAATGCACTGCTGATGACGTCACATATTACATCACTCATGACATGGTCAGTGACATAACTCATGACATCACTGATGACATCATCCTTGTGATAGAGTGGCAGACCTCCTCTCCCCCTAATATAACTTTTCATACACACATTCAAAAATAGAAATTAAAATTTTCAAAACAATGTACATACCAATACCAGTTACAACAACCTATTCAGTAATTGTAAGATCCACATACACATACACTCACCAACAGTCCTATACAGTCACTCATACATGCACTCACTCATCATATGTATTCATACACCTATACATTCTGTTACACAACGCCACTCATCCATAAAGTTACTCACACACGTAGTCACTCATGCTAATAAAGAATCAAACATCCATTTACCTGCATATTCAGTTATACACACACCACCACACTTACTTCTACAGAAACTTACACATACTTAGTCTTTTAAACAATCACTTATAAAAACACATACTTATTCATAAAGGAACTCTTTCAATCTCTCACTCTCACATATACTCACTTATATACACCAATAGTCACATATACTAGTTTAAAACATATGTAGTTACTCATAGAGACACTATTGAGACAGTCATTCACTCACTAACACATCCATGCACACACTCATCCACCCATACAGTCCTGCACACATGCTGTCTTCAACACATACAAACAGTGAGTCACTCATTCATGCACTTATGCACTACGTAATACCCCCCACCGAACCATACAGACATCAGACACTCATACTGATACTCAAAAAATCAACTAATAACCTATATAGACACTCATGTAGCTACTCACCAACCCATGCAGCCATTTATACACAAAGTGAGAGACTGATACAGATATTTACATATTTAAACATTACTCACTAAGATACACTTAATCAGTCAGTAATACAATCAATTTTTCAAAAACAAATCATCCAATTAGACATTTATATACCCATTTATTCTTCCATCGACCTTGAGATATACATATATAAAACATATATAATTTTCAGAAAAACACACATTCACTGGATGATGTCATCAGTGATGTCATTTGAGATGTCATCAGTGATGTCATGAGTGATGTCACTGACCATGTCATGAGTGATGTAATATGTGACGTCATCAGCAGTGCATTGCCGCCGCGCGAGTTATAGTTAGCTGAACTAACTATAACGGGGGAATTTCTATGGTTTTGTACGAGTGAAAAGTCCAGCTAACTATATCGCCCCTGAAACCTATGGTTTTTTCAGTGAATTTCTAAGGTTTTTTAAATGCTAATTCCTAGCTATAACGTGCCTGAAACCTATGGTTTTTTCAGTGAATATATATATATATTGTTTTTGTTTTCCATTCTGTAAATGTGAACTTTTATGTTTTGTTATATGAAGGGAAGATGTGTTGGAATCTCAATACTAGAATGTAGATTGTGATTGGTGGAATGTTGTGATTCAAGGTGAAATTGGCAGTTTTACATGAGCCTGCTTGCCTGTCAGTCCATACTGAAGATACTGGAAATAAAGAAAACATTGGAGTGGGCTTATCTGTCTCCGCATCATCTTTCTACAAATGCATTTAAATAGTTATGCAAACAGCTATCATAATCAATGGAATCCTTCACAGATGCTAACAATTAATTACCTATTGCTCCTGAACCAAAGAAAAGGTCTCACATCATTCTTCTGCTTTTTTCCTTTAAAAGAAAAATATTGTAGGACCTATGGGAAAAGGGTAGCAAAGAGAATGTTTTGAGCCTGCTGAAGGTTTTTTGAGCAGAGCAACTGCCAACGCTTTTTTAGTTTTTATATTTGTAGGAACCTATGACAAGGCAAATTCTTGGACGGCAAAATATTGCAAAAGGAGCTAAAGCAGGAGCTTTGATCTCTAGATCTCCGGTCAGGACATGTGCAGGAAACAAACCCACCGAGAAAGGTCAATAGGAGTAATAGAGTACACAGTCAGCTGGCTGAAATTTAGTAGACACATTGAGGATGGTTCAAGATCACAACCCTTTATGAATGATGTTACATGCATCTCAAAATGAAGACTTGGTTCACATTTTGACACAGAAAATAAACAGATATGAAATTGCAAACTTAGCTTAAGGCTTAGCAGATTTAGCAGCACACACTGATTCAAATATATTTTTGTTTGTTCTCCAGCTTCTTCTTGCTTATTATGCTTTCTTAGAACCAACTCTACCCTCCATGCTCCAATTACTACCTTACCTCTTCCCAACCTACTCTTGCTAGTCCAGTCCGCTCTTACATCCACTTCACACCTGCATAATCACCTCTACCCCTCTCATCTCTCCCCAAGCATCTATTTTCTCTCTCTGTTTCTACCATGATTACATCCATCTTTCCCCTCAATGTTCCACTCCTTTCCTCTCATATTTCAACCCAGCCTCTCTCCTTCTCTTGCCTTAACCTTTTTCACTGGTTCTGTCCCCTTTACTTCAACCACTCCCTTTTCACCAGTCTCTTCTTGAGGGTTCTGCCCCTCTTACATCCACAACTTATTTCCATATGCTACTCTTAATCACTCTTCTCCCCGTAGCCTCCTACCTTGTTTCAGAAGTTCATTTTCTTTACATCCATCTCTCGTCTTCTGCCCTCCCACTCTCCAAACCTTTTTTATATATTTGCATTTATTCTGCCTCTCCTAACATTATTCTCTTTTGCATGCTATTTAGTGGGGCAAACTACCGAAAACTAGATCAGCTGAAGGTCTTCAGTGAATTGAATCAAATATCTATACTAGAAAAAAATAACATCAGTGTCTGTTGTGGAGCGCTCTTAGGTCCATGGCAAAGGGTCCTGATACATTAAACTACCAAAAAAACAATATGGACCCTGCCTGTCACCCAGGCTCCCTAGTCTCTTCCTCCAAGAATTAAAGAGAAAGCATTAATCTTTAATGTCATAAAAGATATCCGCGTACTGGTTGAATTGCACAGTGAGCAACTGGAAAATCTAGGATCAATCGCGGCTTTCATACTTGACCAAATTGTGTGACCCTAGGAAAATGCTTTATTTCAACAACCTCCATTTTGTTCATTATCACAGATCAAAGCACTTTCAAATACATGCGGTCAGTCTGTATGCTGTACAACACCATGTGTGTTTGATGAAAAACACTATAATTTTGCACCATGTATAGTGTGAATCGTGTTTACACGATTTGGGTACATGTGAACCCTGTTGCCTCTTAATTGGGTCCAGTGGAATTTTGTGATTTTGTAGTATCTGCATTTTCTTCACAGTTATGGATTCGCTACATAAGCCTTCTGCTGTATAATCTGCTGGTTTTAACAAAAAAATAATGTTATTTCTACCTCAAATGGATAAAAAAGTGATAACAATGTACTAAAAATGCAGCAACACTTGTTGCTGGACAGTGGAAAGCCCTTTGCAAAGGGTGACTGGTCATCTTTCTGTTGCTTATTGCTTTATTTGGGTGTCAGACTGGTAATAATGGGATAAAACCTTTGCCTAGATAGTGATAACATGTTAAAAAGGACAAACTAATAAGGTAATACTTTTGCAAAATGTGTGTCAAAATGACACATAATTTGTCTTTTCTTGCTGCACAAATTAGTAAGCCCTGCCACCTCATTTGATTCTTTCCTAACTTATTATTCCAGTGGCCCTTCTCTTAGATCATTAATTATATTATCATCAGGGCAGGAGAGAAAATGTTTCTGAGTACATGCTCAAAAAACTCTTTCTTTGACTAAATTCACGCAAAAACACTCTCACTTTTACTAAATACATCTCAATACAGTGATATAATCTGATCTACTAAGGTAAAATGCCTCTGTCTGTTAAAGAAACATGTACTTTTGAATTTTTATGACACTGTCTCCCTTTCAGTATCTTATGTGAGTAACACCCATTGGTGATGGAACATGTTTCTTTATTTTATTGTGAGCCATGTAGAACACCATGCTTTTCATTCATACAGGGTAAAGGCTCACTTCACACCTAAGGGCAGTTCTAGTACCCATCTAATCACTGTTTTCATTCAGATGCAGCAACTAGATTTTTGAAGCCCTTTCAGCCCAGGGCTGAGAGGCCCACTGGATGGGCCCCCTCCCCCCTCACATAAGCCTTGCATCTCCTCTGCTCCCTGGACCATCTTGGAGTATTTTGAAAGGCAGTGATCTGGCGTGATCCCCTTAGTTGCAAGCAAAAGCATGGCATTGGGTAGCTGCCCACTATGCCCATGCCGAGTGCCACCCCTGCACGAATTCTCAGCTGAGGCAGTGACTCCTGGAATAGTGACTAATCACCTTGAAGACATGCTTGTAGTGGCAGGAAAATAGTGATTGATAATAGTACATTTGTCCATACTATGTAAAATAGGAGAGAACTAAGCTAGAGATGGACTAATGGACTAATGCATTATCTGGCCACAAACATACTAATGTACTAAACCCATTTAGCTATTCAATAACTAAATTGTTAAATGGGTTTAGAAAATGAAAAGGAATAGCCATCTTTAGGGCTCCTTTCCAAATAGTGATGCCTCATGGTATGTATTAATGTTTTGTAACTGTAGTGTGGGTGCAGAAAATTTATGTTTTACCAACAATTCATAGGGTATAAATATTGGAAAATAAATATTGTGATATCACAGTATCATGATGCACACATTTCTTTCCAAGAATATCATTTTTTGATAAGCTATATTGTTTTGAATAATATCAGTTTAAAATATCGTTATCAATAATATCATGTTACAAAATATGTTTTTTGAATTATTTGAATGTATTTTCATTGATATAATAATTTTATGTGATGCTATTGTTTGTATAAAGATTACGTTTAAAAAAATAAATCTTTAAATTTGAAGTGATTTCAGAATTTGTTAGTCACATTTTATAGTAATTTCTAGCTTTGTAGCAGGTTGTTGGGTTTCTAGGGGGATACTGTGGAAAGTTAAATAGTTAATAATAACTGTTATTTATTTAATACATTGTATTTAATTATATGATTAACATATATTATTTAAATTATGTATTATTGTTTTAATTTCCTTATATGTAATTTGTGGACTGTTAGATATGTAGTGGTATAGGTTGGGAAGTAAATTAAGTAATAATTAACAATTCATTGTTTATTAATTATCTATTTGATTTTGATTATGTAATGTATGTAATACTTATTTATTTTAAATATATTTTAGTTGAGGGCTGATAGTTTCAAACAGGTTGAGGGTGGGATGTTAAGTAGTAATTAATTATAATGTTTTATTTAAATATTTTTTAATTATGTAAAATATGTAATAATTATTTATTTTACCAATATTTTAGTTGTGGGATGCTAGGTTTGTAGGGGTAAAGGGTATAAAGTTCTTTTAATTAATAATTAATGTATTATTAATTATTATTTGTAAGTTATTTATTTAATTACATTTTACATATTTAATTTATGGAATACTTAATTACTTTAAATATAATTTAGTTGCATGCTAGTAGGTTTTCAGGGTCTAGGCTGGGGAGTTAATTAGGTAATAATGAATTACCAATCAATTTTTAATTGCTAATTAATTTCTGAATTGATTTTAAATATGTAAATGATTGAATACTTATTTTTTAAGTTATGTTATAGGTGCAGGCTACTAGGTGGGTAGGGGCAATGCTTTTCCTTACTGTTGCACAGATTGGAGTTGGAATAGTACATTTTACCATCCAAAGTCCAGTGCTTTCTCTACTGTTGCGCTGTTTGAAGTTGGAACAGTAAATGTTACCCGTTCGAAATCCAATGTTTCCCTACTGTTGCACAGACGGAAGGGAGTAGGAATAGTAAATGTTACCCCTCCAAAGTCCAACTGTTCCCTACTGTTGCGCTGACTGGAGTGGGAATAGCAAGTTTCACCCCTCCAAAATCCAATGCTGTCCGTACTACAGCACAGATATGAGTGGGAATAGTATATTTCACCCCTCCAAAATCAAATACTTTTGCCACTGTTGCACAGACTGGATTGGGGATAGCAAATGTCACTCCTCTGAAATGCAATGCTTTCCCTATTGTTGCACAGACTGGAGTGGGCCTAGTAAATTTTACTTCTCTGAATTCCAACACTTTCCATACTGTTGCACAGACTGAATGGAGTGGGAATAGTAAATCTTTCACCCCACTGAAATCGGACTCTTTCCCTACTGTGACACCGACTGGAGTAGGAATAGTACATTTCACCTCCCCCTCAAAATCCAATACTTTCCCTAATGTGACGCTGGCTGGAGTTAAAATAGTAAATTTCATACCTCTAAAATCCAATGCTCACACACATGTCAGTCCACAACATTTGCTCAACAGGCATTTCAGATGATGATCTGGTTCCCCATGTTAAGTCGTCAAGGTCTTTTACTCTAACACTCTCCTCTATCTCTAGTACAGTAATGCATTTATTCATAACTAACGATGCATGTGAAAACCTGCCAGAAATGTCACACTAGCAGAAAATGAAAAACAGCTTTAGTGCAGCATGGTGAAATACAGGCCTACTTAGGATAAGTTAAAGCATTAACTCAATGGTGCACAATCAATATACGTGCGCACATTTATATACAAATGGAGATAAGTTTCTAGTGCATTAAATTCACATTACATGTAACATTCAAAAAGTCTTCAAAATCATCTTGTGTAAGTATGACCAATAATTATGTTTTCATCAACTATGTGAAATAATAATGCACACATTACATAAACTTCTTATCGTCATAAGTAAAATCAAATTCTACACATGTGAGTTTGGTTTCTATCCAGTTATCACAACTGTAAGAATTGTTTAATGATTTAAGGCATATGTTATCAAAGTCAAATTTCATCTATTTAGTGAGTAAATTATCTACTATATGAGGATGGTTTAATTCATTAAGACATTGATTACTAAATCAATCAATTATGGTAAACACATTGTGGGAGTAATTTCTCTACTCCTGCAGTGAATACACTCTTTTATAATGATGTCAAGTGCAACACTTACATTAGTTCATTAAACCACACAAGAAGCATGTTTGTATCATGTATCTGTCAAGTATCTGTGATGTATTTGTGAAGTGAAAAGGATGGGCAGTTTTCCGCCGCACCAGTAGTCCTTTAAAATGAATGTATGACGTTACAACGCATACATTTACAATGCCTGCCTTTACAACGTAGTTTTTACATCGCAACATCCTTTGCAACGCATTCTTTTACATTGCAATCCATTACATCACATTTTCAGAAACTACCTTTACAATGCATTCCATTACATCACATTATACCTTTACAACGCATACCATTACAATGCATACCATTACATCACCTTTAAGGTAATTGTTGGATAGTATAGGGTGAATAATTACTATTCTAACTCCAGTGAGTGCAACAGTAGGGTAAGTGTTGGATAGTGTAGGGGTAAAAATTACTATTCTAACTCCAGTGAGTGCAAAAGTAGGGTAAGTGTTGAAAGTATAAAACTTCACACACAGCAGCAGCATTTCATTTTCAGGCCCTTGGCACATTTAGTACGACTTTGCTAGGGACTTTCAAGCAAATTAAATGTTCGAATTGGTTGTAAGCCAAATGTATGATGCTTAAAGGAGAGAGCACAACCACTTTAGTACTGGCTAGCACCGGTAAAGTGCACAGAGTCCTAAAAGCCAACAAAAACAGGTTTGGTATACAGGAGGGGTGTAGGCAAAAAGTTTGGGGATGACCCTGCAGAGAGAGCCACGTCTAAAACGATCCCCCTCCAGCCAAGTGTCATGGTAGACTAATCAATTCATTGATGAGATCCCCTGCTTAGATAGAACGCTGACTGCTTCAGTGGTATAATGTGGGAAATGTCTCTCACTTTATCATTTCCAGAAGAACAGTTGGACACTGACGTGGAGGAATTGCCAGAGGCCTCTAGACCCAAAAACATCTGGGCGCCTCTTACATGTTATCTGTTAGAACACCCGGATGCGATATAAGCTCACAGCCCTTGAGTGGGCAGTACAGAGTCGAATATAATATTTAACTATTATATTAGACATGTTGACTTACAGCATCGGTCTTGAAAGTGAATAAGTAGTACTGCATAGCACATGTTCTGTATCTATTGATTTTCTTTTTATATTTTTTGTTTTGCTGTAGCCTGTCTGCTATGATACACAGAATATATTTGTGATGTCACTGCAACTATTGTGAAATGTAATTCAAAATGTATCGCTGCATCCTGCTTGATAACTACAGTTAATAAAACGCAATAAAAATATAAAAAAATAAAACATTTATCATTTCCAGCAATGAGGAAAACCTAGAACTGCATAACAATACCATTCAAATTGACATTTATGCCAAATGAATCAAAAGGGCCAGTAATTCGGAATTTAAAATGATATGCATGACTTCTACAGTGCTGAATCTATAGTCCCTGGAGCAGAAATCATATAATAAGAAAAAAGCAGATAATCCACTTTAAGTGGTGTACAGTCTACAAAAAGCAAGGTTCTTCTATTTGTCATTTTCCCAATGTGGAGTATGACTTGGGATAAATGTCACAAGAGCAAGATGTTATGTGTAGACGACTAAAAAGACAATCTATGGTTTTCAAACGTGTTTTTTCTTGGCAGTTTGCGAGGAGGGGAATGAGTGTTCCAAAGTAGGGGAGAGATTGTGGCCAAACGGCTAAGATGGTGGACCTCGGAGCTGAGGAACCGGGTTCGAGTCTCAGCAGGGACGCTCATAATTCTGTGATTCTGGAGAAATCACTTGATCTCCTCGTGCCAAACAAAAATGAACGTGTCTGTCAGTAACGTAACTGGTGCTCATGTAAAGTTCTCAGATACCTTCGGGTCTACTTTGTGCTATATAAAACTCCAAGATAAAGGACTTTCCAGTGGGCACTGTGGTACACTAAACCCACTCTAAGTAGAAAGAAGGCAGGCAGTCTCTAAAAGTCAACCCAGGGTTACCTCATGCAGACCTAGGCGATGAGCACTGAGGCGTGCAGCCAGGTCCATCATCTGCAAAATCAACACCTGCTCTTTGAACAGTTTTGTGTTCGCCTACAAAAATGGATGTCATAAGGTAGCACTCACCAAATTGGCTACTCTGGGGCTGCCAACAAAGGTTGAGAAGAACTATCCTCCACAATGTGTAAATCAATTGTTGATTCCACTGCCTTCCCAGGGTGCACCGCCGTTTATTTTATTGTTTTGCTTTTGTGCTTCATTCTGGCACCCAGCCAATTTACCTATGTTGCTTATGTTCATAATATAGACCTATAAATGAACGAAGGTAATATACACAGAGGAGTAGGTTTGCCAAGATTCGAGCAAGGAAATGCCGCATAAAAATCTGCATGATTGTGAAGGCAAATGGCACAGCTTATTTCCAACGTGCTAAGTGCCAATGATGTAATCAGCCACACAAACGCCAAACGCGATTTAGAGTTGCGAAATGGTGCAAAGGAAAACGGAGAATGACTTAGATGAGAATCATTCTTATTTTACACCCTTCAGTACAAAAGTCTTTGTTCAGACGAATGCTCAAGGGGCAAGCGCACAGTATGTGAGATTTTCACTAAAATGACACAGAATTTGCATTGGAAATATCATACGATTTCAATTTGTCCACTGTTTGAACTTATATTCATTTATTAATATTATTCGATGCAAATTCGGGTACCACTACTTTGTACGCCTTTAGCTGATCTGTCATTCTGAGGGGTCCCAGGTGTGTTTGTATTCCTATCGCTCCATTGCACCCACTTTGCTTGTATTGCTTCGGAATGCAGGTCTATTTAGCTCTGCATTCATATCACAAGTTAGCTCGAAAACCCATTTGTGCACAGATGTTTGTCAGTGCAATTGTTCACGTCGTGTAGAGTGGTTTACGTCGCATAAGAAGCCGCGAAAAAACTTTAGTAAGTCTTCAAAAATTAGTGTAAGGGTTTTTTTATGGCTACCCCACTAACAACGTGGCCACTTTTCATGCCACATAAAATAAGCGATGCCACTCACTGTGTACTTGATGCGTGCTTTCTCGTGATTGTTTCTACGCTGTTTATGCAGCTTCAAATTAAATACAAATACTTAGCAAATATGACCTACAAACTATTGCTCTTTGCAAATACATATACACAACATTATTGTTTTTTTTAAGTGGGCACCGTGATTTTATTTCAATCAAGTTCACTGCTTGCACAAATTCCTTTGCAGCAAACTTGCCACATAGAAATTCAAGGCCCAACAATACTTCTTCGCCAGCACAGGAACATAGCCACTGTGTTGTTATTATCTGGGATCTCTGATATTTTACATTTTTCAAAAAAAGGTTTAAGTTAGATCTTTGACATTCAACTTCCTTTAGAGACATCCACCCCCCGATGAGAGACTTTGATGTGCAGTTTGAGGATTAAGTAATCTAGAAGGAAGGCAATGAGCTTCCTGCCAAGAAGAAAACTGTGGAGAACATTTTTGTCTCCTGCCGTTTATCTCTGCTGGCAGTCGACACCTTTTAGCTTCCCCTCTAAATATGATGTTATACATATTTACAGACTAGTTTCCTCTTACGGTTAATTCTTTTGAGACCAAATTAAAAACAAAGATAGCAGGAGCAGACTTCATCAAATAAAAATGTAAATAAGCTGCATCTCATTTGTGGAGCTAAAAAAATAATTTCTTTTTTTCGAAAATGAAATAGATGTGCTTTAGTAGAGAATATTATTGCTTGAAACGGGAAAAGTAATGGCCTCACAAGTGAGAGTAACCCATAGAGATTTAAATAGCTTCACATACCCTGAGAGAATGCAGAGAATCTGGGATTTCACCAGAAGTTGCTTCATTAAAGTCTTCCGCAATCATTACAGGTTTTTTAGTAGCAGTGCTGGAGGTCTGCAAGACTTGTAAGCTTTCACACAGTTTTTCTGGACAGTTAACAGCAGGTCAGTGCAGACTTTTAACAAATGTGTTACTGGTAAGAAAATGCACATACTTGGGTTAAGTGTGCGAACGACCATATTTTCCCCTGTGTAAAATTGAAATGAATAGAAAAGGCCGTTAGTTGCATATGTGTAAAGTTCTTGCAATTGACAACGTTACATTACCCTCGGGGAATGATTTGATGTAGATATATATAGCCTTAAAACTGTTGTGTATGTCAGTACAGTACACCGATCTGTGCATATCATGCAGGACATTTGTATGAGCGGACAGGAAGGCAAGCTCAATAATTTATTTTGGGGAAGAAAAATGTGCAACAAAAATAATTTGTGAATGTGATTTTTTTCATAACCTGGAAACTGTAGCTTGTATGCAAATATCTACAAGATGCAGGATTTGGAAAACTAGGGTACATTGTAAAGTATCATGAAGACCTAACCCTCCAACCGTTTTGCAGGCCCAATTCCTGGAAAAATTGCCAACGACATTTGCACATACATGCTCCCCCATGGACTAAATTTGTGAATTCCTCGTTCAGCCAGTGAGTTTCCTGATGGCCTTATATTTCTCCATGTTTACCCCACTCCTCAAAACACATTCTCCAGACATTAACAAGCTGACCAAATGTTGTCACAGCTAAATTCTCTCTTTCCTTGCCAAAATCATCAAAAATATGTAGTGGACCAATTTCCCCAACAAGTCTAAGGCAACAACCTCTTAGACGAATGACAGCCGGTTTTAAATCAAGCCTGCAGCACTGAAACGGTACTGCTCCAGGTGGTTGATGATGCACTTCGCATCCCGGATTCATGCAACTTCTGTCTCCTGTTTTTACTCAACCCATCTGCAGCCTTTGAGACAGTACATCACTGTATACTTCTTGACATTGTTTAATATGGTTGGACAGTGAAGGTTTGGCCCTCAAATAGTTTGAATCATATCTCATTGACAGGTGACAGAAGATAAAAATTCATGTTTGTTGCTCAACACCGAAGACCATGGCTCTAGGGGTCCCAGAGGGATCAATTCTAGATTCAACCTTATTCAACCTTCATATCAAACCCCTTGGAGTCTTACTAAGAAAATCAGGCTTCCTTTATGTACTGTATGCTGTTTATATCCAACTGTACTTAAAGGTCTCCTCTCCAAATGATATATTGGAAATTGCCAACACACTAAACACAGTCGAAGACGGATTGACTTCCCATAATTTAAAACTGAACCCATTCAAAACTGAATTTCTCCTCATTTCCTCATTGAAATCAGAACTACTAGTACAATCCTGGATGGACATTCTCAACACATCCATTCCAGCAAACATACTATTGTCAACAATGCCAACTTCCTAGCAGTAATATCAAACAAAAGCCTCAATTTACAATCAAAGATCAACACTGACCTGAAATGTGGGCTTTAACTGGGTTTTCTCTGTGAGATCCACCACATCATTGTTGAGCAAGATCTCAAAACTCTTGTTCAATCAATGTTGCTATCTAGATTCAACTATTGTAAATCTCTCTCCACAAGTCTTCCCAAGATTCATCTTACTTCTCTTAAATCAATCCTAGATTCAGCAACACCTTTCTGTCTATAGGTTTATATTTCACCTATTTTGATTTTGCTGCTCTGGCTGCGCATTGAAGCTAGAGCTTCATGCAAGACAAAATGTATCACGCACAATGACCTATACAAATTCACTACACATTACCTGACTGACAAGATAAGTTATCAGGAGGTGCAAGACCATCACAGAAGTCTGTAAAGTAGCCTCAATTCTTCTTCTTTTAAAATAAACCCGAATCTTTACCCTAATGATCCCAGCAGTTATGGACCAGACTTCTATTTCCGGCCAAGGTGCTAGAGAAAATACTAAGTGCACAGCTTAATGCATTTAGTTCCTCCAGGAACCTCCTAGATCCCTCAAAGTATGGGTTCAGGGAGGGGCATGGAACTGAGGCAGCTTGTGTCATGGCTGCAGAGGAACTAAGGGCAATACTAGATACGGGGGCAAGGCCGCTTTGATTTTGAACCACAAAATATTAGCCAGTAGGCTATCAGAGCTGGGGATCAGAGATACTGTCCTCATGCTAATATCATATTTTCTTGACGATATTCAGTAGAATTGGAAGCCTTTTCCTCTGAGCCTTTTAAACTTCCTTGTAGTGTGCCACAGGGCTCGTCCTTGAGCTTCAATGTATATGTGGCCCCTCTGGCTTTAATCATCAGGCAGTTTGGGTTCTCCTTGGTCTCGTACGCTGACGACACCCAGTTGGTGGTGTTAGTCTCAAGCAACATGGATGAGACAGCTGACCGTTTCAATTGCTGCATGTCACAGGTTAACCACTGGATGCAGTCCAACTGCTTAAAATTGAATAGCGGAAAGGCTGAAGTCTTGCTGCTGGGCTCTGATTCATCTTTCTGGTATCCTAGATGGTGGCCCACCAGTCTAGTCGACTGCCCAATGCCAGTGCCTAAGGTAAAACATGTAGGATTCATCTTCAACGATAAACTGACATTCAATAGTCAGATCAACACCCTCTCCTCAACCGTTTGGTTCATCCTAAAAATGATCAGGAAAATCTGTCCATTCATCCCACCTGATGTCCTAAAAACACTGGCTACAGCATTAGTCCTGTCCAGGTTGGACTAAGGCAATGCCCTGTACATGGGGATCCAATCTCAATATGTACAAAGGTTGCAGAGCCTTCAAAATGCGGCAGCCTTATTAGTATTGGATATTCCGAGGTTCAAGCCAGTCTCCCATGGTTTAACAGGTCTCCACTGGCTCCCGGTGGACAAGAGGATTACGATTAAATCCCAGTGCCTTGCCTTTAAAGCACTACATGGCGCAGAACCTAAATTTCTGAGGACTCACTTGAAATGGTATTTGCCGTCTAGAAGTCTAAGATCCGCACAAAGTAAACTTCTGCAAACACCCAGGTTCAAGAAAGCACGCTGGGGCGGAAGAAGCTTCCTGCTAGGGACAGTCAAGACATGGAACCTAATCCCGATCACCATAAAGAGCAGCCCTACGACTTCTATCTTTTAGAATGGCACTGAAAACCTGGCTGATTTCCAATTAAAACGATTTGCACACAACTCCGGCAACCTTCTTTGACCCATCTGTCTGTAGCACCAAGACAGCACTGGGCATTCGTGTGCTTTTTCAAATGAACTAATTAATCAATCAACCAATCAATCACAGAACACTGAAGCAGTGACCTTTACAAAATAAATTATATATGGCTCAATCCTTTGAAGGTAGGGCGGCCAGATTATGAAACTCCTTACTTCTGCTCCTACACAGAACTACCTGAGGGCAATCTTTAAATCTTAGCTTAAAGCCTTACTTTTTCAATTACATTTTAGGTAATTTCCCTTTTCCATTTACACTGAACCTTCAGCACCTACGTTCTCACTCCTTGACTTAGTTCTAACTAACAACACTAATTAAAAATGGGTAGATACCTGATATTTTTAGTTTTGAAAACCTACAATTAGTTGTGTTCTTTTAAGGTTGTTTAGAATGCCTGTTAAATGCCATTTTGAGATCTAAAACTCCACCAGGGGTGTCATGAACCCCCCACTTTAGCAGCTTGAGTGGGGTTGGTACCAACGTGTAGTTCTGTGTAACATATACAATTTAAATTAGGGTTTATGGACCTTTTGACTTTGATTAGAACTTCATACACACCAGCTCTTGCAATGGAAGGAAGATAGACATGGTGGGTGAGAGGGAGGGAGGAATAGGGAGAAAAAGCACTGTAAAGAAGGATTAAGAAAACAATGGTTGGATGCAGAGATGGATGCAAGGATGGATATAGAGATGGATACAGAGAACAGTAGGGGTCGGCAGAACTCATGGAATTTGACCTCAGAAATCTGCAGCGCTACAAAACAACTCTGCGAGATTCCGCTGAATTCTGCAAACGGGCAGAAACAGGCACATCACACTGTCTGCACAGTGATTTAGTGCTGGGAGCTAGTTTTGTGCTGAACATTCTGTGCTAACGGTATCACGTGGCACACCAGAATGCGCAACTACTCAAGTTGCTTTTGCTGGCAGTTGAATCGATTTTCTACTTGACTCCTCAGTCACCATGAGCCACCAGATCAAAGACATCTCATCATCCTGCTACCATACGCTACACCAGCTCCAAAAGATCTTCAAATGGATCCCCACTGAGTCCAGAGGGACGGTCACCTGCACTTGTCAGCAGCAAAATCAACTAAGGCAACGCACTCTATGCTCACATCACCCAGAAACTCCTCAAAAAAGGCAGAACATTCAGAATGTTCCCACCAGAGACCTCTGCTCTGCCCAACTGGCCCTGGCTACCGTCCCACATAACTGCAAGACCTTATCCAGAAGAAGCTCCTTCTCCTACCTCGCAGCAAAGACATGGAACACCCTGCCTCTCCACCTCAGGCAATCAGCATCACTGCCTCAATTCAGGAAGGACCTCAAGACCTGGCTCTTCATCTGAACCACAGCGCCTTGGTGGATCAGCAGCTCCCTCCCCCCAGTGCTTTGAGACCCTTACGGGGGAGTAGTCATGCTTTACAAGCCATTCATTGGTTGATTGACTTGAGCTGCAGCCTTCTGAGCACAGATGATTGTGACCGCTCACGTTGAACATCTCACTGGATGTCCTACTAGCAACTAAATATAGCACTAGGGGATACTAAATCTTGCTTGCGATCACCAACTTAACATTTTAGCATGGCACGAGAAAACATTTCACCATGTAGCCAGGGGCAGAATTTGGCCAGATTCTGCATTACAAGAGTAATGCGGAGTCGCTAAAATTTAACCAATTCCGCCAGCGGAACTGAATATTTCACCCACCATTAGAGAAAAGTGGATGGATGGATAGAGAAGCATGAAATGAATAAAGGAAGGAAAGAAGAAAGGAAGATGTTAGACAGAAGGATGTATGGGTAGAAGGAAGGATGTATCGCTGCAGTGGCAGAAGGAAGGGTATACGGATAAAAAATAAGAAGGACAATACGTTCAATGAGAAAGATACAAACTAAGGATGGATGGATGGATTAAAACATTTCTGAAAGGTTGGAAGGAAGGAAAGACCTGAGAAAGAAAGATGGAGAGAAGGAAGGAAGAACTAAAGACTTACAGAAGAATGGAGAGAAGGAAGGAAGACATTTTCAAACATTCAGAAGGAAGCAATGCACTAAACTACTGCTAGGTTTCTTGCCTCACCTGCTCACCAAGTGCCATTTTTGATGTTGTTCAAATTGCGAGTGGGGTATGTTATTTAACTGACTACTCTCTTGTTCTCCACAGTTGTTTAATGTATAATCCATCTATGCCTTTCTGGTACCACAACACTATATAAAATCCACATTAAATAATACATTAAACAACATGTAGTTACTCATGCAGAGTATGACATTCGTATGATATGCATGAGCTTAAAGGAAATGTATGTGAATAAACACATTTGAACATGCAGGGCTGTGAGGTGAACTACAGGTTTTACAAATGACTCATTTAATTTGAGAAATCTGTAGCACCTGAACCTCTACCTATGATGTTGAGAAGGAATGTTTTTAACTTCTTATCCTGTTTGACTAATATATCGAAGTACTTTCAAAGTTGTTCAATGTTCACTCTAGAGTTAAATCTTTAATTTTATTGTAATAAGCATGACGATTCCTTTGCCATTCATTTTGGCACATATATTGTGTGCCATGATGTTATAAAGATTCATACCAGCACCTGTGCCAAACTGTGACAGAAACAAAGCCCAAATCAACTAATGAGGAGGACATATTTACTTTCATGTGCCAACCAAACATACTGCAAAGGTAATGTTGTCTACTTAATTTAAAAAGCATTAATGATGGAAATGTGTTGTTCCCAACACATGAAACTCATCAGAAAGCTTCGTGTGATACAACTTATATTTCTCTATCACACCCTGAAATATGTGAATCACTTACGGAAATACATTTGATACGTAATTAAATAAACAGATAACCTTAATTTATTTACCCCAATAACATTAATTAGTGATGCCACCGACTGTCCAAATTGTTCATGCGAAAAAATCCAATTTGAAACATTATGTTGGTTTCCCCCACATCTCACCTCAGAACTAAAGTGTAATATTAATCTAACATGAAGTTCAAATGTATATGCTTTTCTTGAGGACATCAAGGTAAAGGGTGCCCGAGTTTAATTTTCAAATTACATTTGTTTCGTAAACATGTGAAGTACATGGGGCCTCGAAACAAAAATTGAAGAATTTGAACTGATTTTATATTTTGAATATAAATCACGCATACATCGACACATAACTGCACATATATCTTTTCATTGGAAACCCTCTTAGTAGTACTAAAGTACAAAGATAAAATGGATTTTTTTTTCTAGCTGACCTTGAGCTTTATATTCCATAATTAGTTGCTAGAGATAAAACAAGAATATATGTCACTTACAAAATTGAATGACCATAAATATGTTTTCAATGTTTTCGCAATTACATTACTTTATCAGAAAAGTCACTTTACAAAGAGTCATCATGGCTAAACCTTCCAAAAACAGATTTACGTATAGATCCAAAAGATGTATTCATTTAACAACTTCCCACTACGCAAGCAGCGAAAATAGTTCAAAATTAAAGTGTTCATTTTTGGCTTCGGTGCAACATCTATATGTAGTAAGTGTTGTTGTTCTGTTTGCTGGTAAATGTCAAAGAAAACGGAATCAAAAGGTTTCTGCATTATCGGGATGCTTTACCTTGTATCTGTACAAAAATAACAAATCATTTCTCACTTCTCTGATAAATGTGGATATATAAAGATGATCAATTTCTGTTAGTTTGCTATAAAATGCTTAATATTTTAATCCATCGTTTTTAATTATGATTTCCTACTACAAACACATTGATTTACACAAAACGACTTTATTTGAAGAAAGAAATTAGGGTGTAAAATTTTATTCAAAAATACTTAGGTTCTCATTTACAAAAAAATGACGAAGCGCGGTGCCGCAAGCCATTTTACTGCGACGACCTGATGGCTTCATTTTCAATATTTCAAAACATGGCAGTTCAGAAAGCCCTCCTGCGGTGCTCAGGGCCGGACTGGCTACCGGGCCTTTTGGTGTGCTGCCAAGCTGGGGGCTGAATTTGTTGATGGGGACCTGCATGTGCTTAAAACCATTAGTTTTGCTTTGTTTATTTAAAAGCACACGCAGGCCCTCATCAACGAAATCAGCCCCCACCGCAGTGAAATCAGCCCCCAGCTTGGCAGCACACCAAAAGGCCCGGTAGCCAGTCCGGCCCTGGCGGTGCTGCAATGTCTCAAAATTAAAGGTCAAGAATGCGCTGTATCTACAAGATACGGCACATTCCTGTCCTTCCCCCTGCGCTGGAGCACAAACAGAAGCCACACGACAGTGCAGACACCCTTGCGTCATTTTGCAAGGGTGCCTGCACTGAGGGGATGATTGTTTTTGTGTGGTAATGGACACCTTCCTGCACAAAGACAATAATTAAAGTCATTTTCCTCTTTCTCTGTGTTCTGCAGAAGGCAGCATGCTTAGAAAGAGGACAAAACGAATAGAAATAAAAGTATTTCTCCTCGTTGCGTCTCCTTATGCCTTCCCTGGGGAAGCGTAGGTTTCTGACGCATTCCCAGGCTTACAAAATGTTGTAAATCAGGGAATGCACCAAGTTCCATGGATGTTGGGTGGAACACCCACTCCAGCACCCATGGAACGCCCCTTTCACTCAGAGTTATACGTGAAAGGGAAACACATTTACAAGGCCATGAAAAGTCACACAGGCTGATTTTGCATGGCATTGTAAATATGGAGAAGTCCATTGCGCTGCCGGTGCATCAAAAAAAGTGATGCACCGGCAGCGCAATGGGCCTGTAAATAAGCTCCTGAGTGATTTTAAAAGCACAAGGATGCGTCATATTAACAACAATATGACACATCTGTTTGCTTTCCCCTGCGCTGGATCACAATTCGCTGCCATGTGCCAGCGCAGGCACCCTTGCATCATGTTGCAAGGGAGCCTGAGTTGCAGGTATGATAGTGGCTGTGCAGGAAGGGACACCTTCCTGCACAAAAACAATCATTGATGGCATTTTCCTATTTCTATGAGCACGCATAGAAAGAGAAGAAACGAGGAGGAAAAAAAAGTATTTCTCCTTGTTGAGCCACTCCTTTGCGCCTCTGGGGAGGGGTAGGATTCTGACGCATTCCCATCTTTAAAAAACTTTGTAAATCTGGGAATGTGTCAGGGTCCATGGATTTTGCGTGGGAACACCCACAGCAACACCCATGGAACACCCCTTTCACGCAGAGTAATGTGCGAAAGGAGCCCATATTTACAAGGAAATGAAAGTCACTCTGGGAGACTTTGCATGGCTTTGTAAATATGGGCAGGCACACTGCGCCGCCGGTGCGTCAAAAAACGTGATGCACCAGCGGCGCAACCGCCTTGTAAATGAGGCCCTTATTACTTAGGAAGAATCACTTCCTTTCCAACACAGCTACGTTGCATTCAAAAATAATATTTCACGATGCGGTTGGTAAGAAAGCATCGTGTCACTGCCAAAGCGTTACTCATGTAATGGCATCATTATACGTCTTTAAACTCCAGCGCTTCTTCTCATTCATCCACTGGCTCTTACACCTTTCAGCAAGCTCTCTCTACGGATTGCATCATCTGCTCACACCCACCCTTAACACCTCCTCTGCCTCCTTCGTCACAATCCTTACTCCCTGAGATGAAACCTAGAGGTTTCCAAAGTCTCCCAGCTTGCAGCTGCACACGTATCTTAAACAATCGTGAGCTTTGCAAAGTGCAGAGCAAGTAAAGCATTCAAAAACTTTTTTTTTTAAAGAGAGGCAGATTCACGGCATCTTTTCTGCTTCAAAAAGCTATTATCACTGCTGTAGAGAAACATGCATGGCAGTGGGATTACAGCTATTTGTCTACAGTCGCACGCCCCTTGTTCTACGATCTCCCTCGCATGGGAGAAGTTCCGCAGCCAGTATGAACTGCCCATGCCGTCAGCACCATTTAAGTTCCCTGTGCCAGCAAAGGTACTTGTGCTCCGCCACCATCAGGACTTCCCCCAGCTCTCACTATTCAAGCTGCACTATCTGCTCCTGCTGTCTATGCTTCACTCTCCCCACACGTGTTAAATGCGTGCCTGGGTAGGCAGCAGCTGTCATCTACAACTTCTAGGGCCTCGTGACAAAAACTGGAGCATTTGTAGTGATTTCATATTAGTTTTCGAAAATGATTCTCGCATACATCGATACATAAGTGTACGTTCATATATCTTTTCATGGGAAGCTCTCTTAGATAAAATCGAAATATTTTCCCAGCTCACCTTGAGCTTTATATTCCACAATTAGTTGCTAGAGGTAAAGCAAGAATGTATGCCACTTACAATATTGAATAAACATAAACATGAACTAACAATTCACAACTTTACAAACAGTGATCATGGCTTAAACCTTTCAAAAAACCAAGGGGCATATCATCAAGGGGAAGCGATAAAAGTATCACCCGCTTTAGCGTCCGTTTTCGGGCAAAAAGCAGCAAAAATGTTATCGCACTATCAGCAAGAACAGGCTAGCGCGTGTTTCTATGCCTCTGCGGCCATTTCCCTAACGCCAAGCTTTGCATCTCTAATGAGATTCAAAGTGGGCGTTCCTCACCAAAATAACGTGGGAAATGTCGCTAACAGAAATTTCTCCTATCAGCAAGCTGCATGCTAACCTTCACAGCGACGAGAAATGTAGCGCTGACCGCGCTTAACGAAGGTTTCATTACGCCTGCTTATAACCTGACTAAACCATTTTAGCCTATGGGTGGTGGATTATAGGGCTGAGACCACCCAGCCCTATCAACAAGGTGCTGCCTGTCGCTGTGCGATTATCGCTGGATTTCCAGCGATAATCGCACTTTTTCATAACTATTGCTGGATTATATGTTGCATCGGAGATAAGCGTTGCTGATAGCACGCTATCTCGGCGATATAATCCAGCGATAGCCGGCGAAAATGATCCTCGCGCTTAGCGATAATTATCGCCGGCTGTTGCTGATATGCCCCCCACTTACGTATAAAACAGAGCCAAAACTAGGCACTGGATGTACTACCTACACAGGAGGTCCCGGAACAGGAAACTCTTGTCCGCAATTAGAACTGCGCAGGTTTGACTAAACTGCGAGCAAAGTTGGAGAAAGATGTGAATCTTCACTTGATTGGAACAATCTTCCATTAATACTCAAAACCTTTGCCCACCGTAGTGAAGCTCAGAGACTCAGAGATGCATATCCTGCTCCTACCAAGAAGATCTGCGTTCCCTAAAAAAAGATATAGGAACGTTTTTAAATGAGAGACAATGAGGCAGTTCATCCGTAATCCTCTCGATACCATATTCTTCATTGCTGGAGAGTGGCGCTTTTACCGGAAGCTGTGTTTCCGGTCACCAGATCCCCGCATTTATGTTCCAGATGTCAAACCAAATCAGCAAGGGGATGTTACTGTCTACCAAGTGCTGTTTTTAAGCCTTGGTATATGAGACCTGCTACATTAGTCACAGTGATTCAGCCTTAGAACAGTACCAATATACTTCACTGTGGGTATTAAGAAAAGCTAAGAAGACTTGGCAATGTTAAAATAAACTACAGTTGCTCAATTTGGAAGTTAAAGTATTATATGATTGATTGCTTGATCTTTGTGCTATGTGAGTTTGAGAAGCAATTTATGTTAACTAACTGTGCAGGTGCAGCAGGTGAAATGCATCTTGTGGAAAATCATTCTCTCAGCTAATGTTTGCCATGGTTACAATTGGATGTTTCGATGTAAAACATAAATAAAAATGTCCACTCAAAACCTGTGACTTACACTGCTCTGCCTGAACGATGACCACTCTCTCATGTTGGACACGGGATCATTGATATATGTCCTGCCTACTGTGGCAGGTTTACATGGGTAACCCCTCTAGGGCCTTACAGGCATTTTCTCTGTCATAGTAGGGTTCAAGCAAGTGGCACGGACTTCTCTTATCTGAAGTACGAATCATGCCGAACAGGGCATTTATTTCCCAAGATAAGTTGAGTGTCGGTAATTGTGTGTTAATGTGGATGTTAGAACCGGCGGTCTCTAGTTGGCAGAGGTATACACTTCTGACAAATAGGGACCCACCAACTCTAGCCAGGGCAAGGGGATTACACACTCAGATAACCCCTGCTACCCCCTTGGTAGCTTGGCAGAGCAGACAGGCTTATCTCAGAGGCAGTGTGTTAAGCATTTATGACCACATACCGTAATAAAGTGAATACACTACAAATGGACACAACACAGGAGTTATTATAAAAATAGTATTTTTATATAAGGCTTAGCACAAGACCAAATAACGACAAAAATATACCACAATCTTAATAAATACTCTTTGGAAGGAAAAATAATAGTTCAGGTAAAGGTTCTTCTTAGGAAATAGTTCTTTAGCAACAAAAGTAAGTATTCTTCTTACAACACAGTTCTTGGCAACAATGTGACCCCCGCAGGAGTCACACGACGTCGAGTTTACGATATTCCCAAGGTTCGGCGTCGACCGCGAGGAGCGCTACGTCGAGCCTGGAGTCGCAAGAGAACCCACAAACACAGTGCCTTTGGAAATGAAGAAAACGATGATCCACGGCGTCGAGATGTCGGCGTCGAGGTCGGCGTCGATCGTGCCTCGGATTCGGGTCGATCCGCAGCGGCGTCGAGAGGTGTCGGGCTGGAGCAGCGCTCACGGTGTCAAGAAGGGCGTCGAGTCGATGCGATCAGCAGTGGCGTCGAGACGGGGTCGCTTAGAGCTGGAGCCGATACTCACTACTCAGCGGCGTCGATACCGGCGTCAAGACGGGGTCACTTGGAGCTGGAGCCGATACTCACTACTCCTGGCGTCGCTACTGGCGTCGATCGGGCCCGGCGGCCGGCGGCGAAGACTCGGAACACTGGAGCCGTTACTCACGATGTCGAGCTGGATTCGGCGGCGTCGGCGGCGTCGAGACTGCAGATTTCCCCTGTGCACTGGAAATAACACTTTCCAGCAACCAGCAATTCAGTAGAGGGTGAAGTCCTTTGGTCCTGTGACTTCAACAGGAGGCTGGCACTCTTCCAGCCCTTGGAGATTTTCTAGCAAGCTTTTGAGAATACACACCAAGTTCCTCTCTCCTTGTTCCTTGGCAAAAATAAAGAAGCAGCTTCAGGTTCCCCCCAGCAAACAGCACACTGGCAGAAGGGGGAGGCAAGTCCTTGGATCAGGTTTCCTTGTCAGAAGTGATCTGAGTTCTTGGTTCAGGGGTCCTTCTTTTATACCTCATTTCTCCTTTGTTCCCTTTGTCCAAGCAGGGAAATTCCCCCCATCCCAGGTTCATTGTGGGTGTTGCCAGGCAGAGGCACCTGGTCTATTCACTGAGCAGGGCAGGGTCCTCAGCCGCCCAGCAGGAGGCGGAGCCAGTATTGTCACTGGCAGGAGCAGGGCTATCAGTCGCCCGGCAGGAGGTGGAGCCAGCATTGTGTCAGGCAGGGCAGGCTACTCTTCCCTCACTCTACATGTAAATGCCTCATTCACCCCACACTGACTCATTCAGACCTCTGGAGCCACCCAGCCCCTGACACACACACCAAACCAGCAGAGACCGGTGGATAGTTGGACAAGAAAATAGCCACTTTCTAAAAGTGCTATTTTCAAACATAGAATTTAAAGACCATCCATCCTAAAGGGTGTGTTATTAAATTCTGAGTTCAGGGATACTAAACTCGACCTGCTACCATGCTCCCTGAGTCAGATAGATTATAATGGAGTTAATAATCAGTCTGCCAATTCTGGCCTATGGGAGGCAGGTAGCCCTTCAATAGTGAAAAACGAAAATGGCTGTAATTCACTATTAGGTCATGCCACACACATCAGGGCATGACCTACCTTTTACCAACACTGCACCCTGCCCTAGGGCCTACCAGAGAGGTGTCTGAAATGTGGCAAAGTGAAGGTTTAGAGACTGGCAAGTAGGTTTCCTTGCCAAGTCGACATGGCAGTCAGGGACTGCACGCAGGCTCTTCGGTGGCAGGCCTGGGACACATTTTACAAGCTACTTCTGTGGGTGGCACAACCAGTGCTGCAAGCCCACCAGCAGCAGTCAACTTACATGCCCTTGGCACACTTAGTGCACTAGACTAGGGTCTGAACAGTAAGTCAACCAAGCCAATCATGGTAACACCAATCAATGTACAATTTCACATAGGGAGCACTTCCACTGTGGCACTGATCAGCAGTGGCACAGTGCCCAAAGCAATATTCCAGCAAAAACATCGTAAACAGAGGAGGCAAACAGAAAAAAATGGAGGAGAGACTCATGCCAATGATGCCAGGTCTAACAGTGGACATCATCACTATTAACATTGGACTCCAGGGAAGGAAACATATATTCGAGGAAAAGTCCAGTTTCATATTATACTATCATTTCTTGTTTACAAATCAACAAACCACACTTCCCGGGATACTTTGGGAACTATTGCCCAATTAAAGAAGTTGTAGTCCATGAAACACTGCCATCAAGTTAATGATACCTTTAACTATGACCAGAATATCCTCTTTCCTGGATACTCGCAGTAAAGTAAAGCGCAATTGTGCTCGTATTCACATTGTGTTGATTATTATAAGTACTTCTGTTATCACTCACGTTGGGACATATTATCAAGAAACGGCTTAAAAATTATCGCAGGTTTAGTGGCAGAAAACTGCCGCTAAAGTGGCGATAATGGGCTTGATAATATGCCCTTGGGAATTCCCATAGAAGCCCATGTTCTGGTGTCAACATGGGCTTCTATTGGAATTCTCCAGGGCATATTATCAAGCCCATTATCGCCGCTTTAGGGGCAGTTTTCTGCTGCTAAAGCGGCGATCATTTTAACGCCGTGCTTGATAATATGCCCCGTTGTTTTTTTTCCTTTATTTTCTCTGCTTGCTTTCTCCAGCTGCTAGTAAAATGAGATGCAAGACATTCTTGAGACTTTGCTATTGCCTCTAGGAGTGACGCTGCTTTGTTTCACATTGGTGCTGCTGTGCGTCTTAGGATATTTCCCGGTGAGGCTAGTGCCTGCCTCCCTACCTCAGAACTCCTTGAGCTTCTGAGCGCTTATGATGTCAGCTGACGCGATGTCGTTGATGCAGGACTTTTTCTATATTTCTCTGACACAGTGCTGTGAGTGCCAACCTCAGCTAGTACATGAATGCTTATTTCTAATTTACATTCTAATTAATGTGCTTTAGCCCATTATAATGCATTTTCGAAGGAAGCTCATGTCCATGTTATATACATTTTGCATTTTTCACTGCTGTGTAGCACACCCATTGCAGTTCTTTCTTTCACGTGCCATGTTCCGTTTTGCTAAAGTTTCAGGTTAACATTTTTTCAAAGCTATTGTAAATGTTTATTATTCCTGTTAAAATGGAGTGTCCCACAGATATGTTGAACAAAAATAATATTTAGCTTTTTTGAAAATGATGAGAAAAATCTGATTTTAGTGAAATTTGCTAAAAAAGCCCTGAACACTTCTCTTAAAATATTTCCAAATCACCCAAGCCCTCTCTTTTGCGACCCACGTGAAAAGTATGTTTGAAGCTCCCTGAGCGATTGGCTGACGAGCCTGGATACCGCACCCGCGCGCCGCCATGAAAGGTACTTAAACCTCATATTTTTGGGCAGTCTACAGCACCCCCCACACAGTCCTGCTCCCTGCTGACGAGAGGCAACTACCTCGAAACACGTGTCCAGGGATGGCATTTATTATTTACACTTTGTAGCATAGGTGTACTCGCCGCTGCTACTCTATCATCCAGAATCCTATGGGGCTACTTGCTAAAGACCAGCGGAGTGCGACCCACGTGAAAAGTATGTTTGAAGCTCCCTGAGCGATTGGCTGACGAGCCTGGATACCGCACCCGCGCGCCGCCATGAAAGGTACTTAAACCTCATATTTTTTGGCAGTCTACAGCACCCCCCACACAGTCCTGCTCCCTGCTGACGAGAGGCAACTACCTCGAAACACGTGTCCAGGGATGGCATTTATTATTTACACTTTGTAGCATAGGTGTACTCGCCGCTGCTACTCTATCATCCAGAATCCTATGGGGCTACTTGCTAAAGACCAGCGGAGTGCGACCCACGTGAAAAGTATGTTTGAAGCTCCCTGAGCGATTGGCTGACGAGCCTGGATACCGCACCCGTGCGCCGCCATGAAAGGTACTTAAACCTCATATTTTTTGGCAGTCTACAGCACCCCCCACACAGTCCTGCTCCCTGCTGACGAGAGGCAACTACCTCGAAACACGTGTCCAGGGATGGCATTTATTATTTACACTTTGTAGCATAGGTGTACTCGCCGCTGCTACTCTATCATCCAGAATCCTATGGGGCTACTTGCTAAAGACCAGCGGAGTGCGACCCACGTGAAAAGTATGTTTGAAGCTCCCTGAGCGATTGGCTGACGAGCCTGGATACCGCACCCGCGCGCCGCCATGAAAGGTACTTAAACCTCATATTTTTTGGCAGTCTACAGCACCCCCCACACAGTCCTGCTCCCTGCTGACGAGAGGCAACTACCTCGAAACACGTGTCCAGGGATGGCATTTATTATTTACACTTTGTAGCATAGGTGTACTCGCCGCTGCTACTCTATCATCCAGAATCCTATGGGGCTACTTGCTAAAGACCAGCGGAGTGCGACCCACGTGAAAACCATGCCAGGACCAGCCTTACCTGCGGGAGAAAGCAGGACATGTGGGTCGTATTAAAATGAATTAAAACAAGCATTTGCAATGCAATCTGTCTCACCTTTGGGACCTTATATGTATTTAGCTATACAGCACATTAGCATGGGTGCTGAAACATCTACTGTTCTTTAACATGGAGGGAAAGTAAGCACCAAACTGAGTGACATGCCAGGTATGGGAACACATGGAGAGAAATATTGCATTTCAGTGGGAAATGGTATAGTCCAAAGCTCGGTTTTTAATATAAAATCAGGGCCTTTGGTGGTCATGTCACTGAAAATACAAGATTTGAAAAAATATGCCCTTGACAGGTTTCTCCTTGCAGTTCAATGTACTTATTGCACTGATTTATTTTAAGAGCTGCATGGGACCATTAAAATATGCTGATAACTATCTCTGTCTTTTTTTCTTCAGGTGACTGTCTCCCAAATGTTCTGTTCTGCACAGGGATTGCTGATCAAGATGGTGAGCGTCCAAAACATTTTAAAGCCTTCCTGGGATTCAGGAGTGGTAAGTACTGATACCCTCTGTAACCAGACTTGAGAACAAGCAACCCAGTGTGGTCCACCCACACGAACACAGACACACCCAAGATGGCCTTTGTTAAGTAAGCCTTGTGAAATTACCTGTTTTCAAGGTACTCTCACAATGCTTTAATTCATCGCACTCAGGCCCAAGCCAGCATCTGCTTCCAAGACATCTCAGACTCCCCAAAATGGATACAGTTAAAAGATATCTCACTGGAGGCGTGGCTTGGCACCCGCGAGGTATGACGGCACTCGGGTGAGGCTGTCCGGTCTCCTCGGCGGACTTCACGTTCCCAGACCGCTCTTCGTGGAACAGGAAACGGACTCCTGTTTATGAGGATCTTAGGAGTGGAATGCTGCAGCCGGTACCGTTATAAATAATGCTTTCGAGGTTTTCTCTCGTCAGTAATTCCTGAAGCGATTCCGTCTTGTTGCGGCCGCCATTTTTTCCTTTTTTTTCTTTCGCGCGTTTCCTGGCTAAAGATGCTGCAGGGTCTGTAATCTCACTATTTTGTCCAGGCAATCTTTCTTTCCTGCCTCTCATGCTTGGGTTGACAATTTTCTTTTTTTTCCCCAGTTAACTAACCTGCGCTCTGAGAAGGTAGTGATCGTATTTCCATCAGGAGCTGCTGTAATCCTTTTTTGTGGTGCTATTATGGCAACATCAATGCTATGCTACCCTGCCTTTGCCCTTCATGCCTTCAGGAATTGATGAACTTATGTCTTATGCACCAGGGCATTATCTGGTGCTGTTGCTTTTCGCTTGCTGACTCCTGCTTTTATCTGCATGTTTTTTCTTCGGCGCGCAGTTTCTGTTATTGGGCCCTTGCAACGTACAGCCTTGGTGGCATCTGCATTACTCACGTGGAAGAGGTATTAACGCACTTTATTATTTTCACCGCCAAACAAACAAATAGCACTTTCGTGCTTCCGTGCAGAGACTTCTTTTGACCGTTGCTGGTTTATCACTCTTTTCCATGGATGTTCGTCTTCTCACGTGATTTTTGTCTCCTCGTGCTCTCATTTTTGGCCACTTGTTCAGTCAAGAGTGATGTGATCGTGACTTATGCGCAGAACAAAAGCTGCACACTCACCATCGGTTAAGCCAAGGCATAGCTTTATTAAAAATTCAAAGATCTTTTCTGAGTTCTCTAGACTTGAACACTCCTTGGCGTCTACTCCTCAGAGTTTGGAGATAACAATTGATCCCTCTGCCGCAGCTCCAGGAAAATCTAATACCAAACGGCTAAAAAAAGATCCCCCTTCGCCGCCTGAATCAACCTCCCTTGTATCTATGGAGCTACTATTGGAAGAAATTATAGCCCTCCGACCCTTTATGGAAGAGACCAATACCAAATTGCAAATTTTAACGGATAATTGGTCCCAACTTGAAACAAGGGTCTCCACAGTGGAACAAAGTGTTCCCTCCTTAAAAGAAACCTGCGTTACTGTTTCTCAGTTGCATTCACAAGTTTCTTCAATCCAAAGGCAGGTAGAGGATCTTGAGAATCGTAACAGACAGAACAATCTTCCGATCTACGGCCTGGAGGAGGGCCTTGAGGGATCTGATTCTCTCTCCTTTTTCAAGTCATTTCTTCCTAAACTACTACACTGGCCTGAAGGCACGGTGCTCAACATCCAGCGCGCGCACCGACTGGGGCGAGTACCATCTCAACCTTTGGCCTCACAACAACCAAGAGGAGTTATCCTTTACTTTTTAGAGTACTTAGATTTATTGAAGGTGCTATCAGCAGTTAAGGCTTCTCCAAATATCACTTGGTCAGGTTCATCTTTGTTTTTGCACAGGATTACGCCAAGGCCACTGCAAACCGCCGTAAGGCTTTTCTAAACATGAGAGCTGATCTACGTTCATTAGGGGCCCGATATGGCCTTTTCCACCCCTGCCTCTTCAAAGTCACACATAATAACAGAACAACAACCTACGAAGACCCTCTGCGTCTACAAATTTTTATAAACTCTTGCAAAACGACTAATATGGAGTCTTCGGGTCCCTCCTCTTCATTCAACACTTGAGACTGTATTCCTTTGTGTTTGGTTCTCAATGGACTCTGTTCATCTTTTCATCGGAAGTTTTTTTTTTTATGATGAATTGATGTCTCCAGTTTTTATATACTTGTTACATTTATCTGTACTCTATGTTACAAATGTTATTATAAACTTGTTTATTGTTATCATTAGCAATTTCTATTAGCGTTCTTCCCAGTCACTCTCCTAACTTTACTGTTTCTTGTCTCAACAGATTCTTTATCCTTATTTTGTGATGTCTCCCTGGTTTTCCGTCTAGCCAACCTGGATGTGTTGCCTATTTTATGTGGCTCCACATCCCTCCTCGTGTTTTCCTGACTTTCCTTTTGTAGGTATGTTCTCCTATCGTATTCCTCTCCTATTGGTTTCCCTAGATGTTATCCTGCCCCCTTCCCTAAGCATTTTTCTTAGTCTTTCTTTGGGTGTTGTTCTCTTCCTATTTTCTTCTGGTCTTTTTCACTTTGTTATTTTCTCAGTTTTCCATACTCATCTTTACTGTGACATTGCCTTAACTATTATTCCTTTCCTCTTCTCTTCTTATCTTGCATATTTCACTATTACTTTGATGCAACGGGCTTACACTTCGTATCTATGGATTAATTTGTCTTTTCATAACTTATGTCCTTGAAATGTATTACTTGGAACGTTAGGGGTTTAAATTCCCCTATTTAAAGACAAAGAGTCTTGTCTCACCTAGCCAAATTGGATGTTTTCCTACAAGAAACTCACCTTTCGGATATCGAATCATTAAAATTGAAAAGAAGTTGGGTTGGTGAAGTCTTCTATTCCCCAGGGGATGGCAAGCGGAATGGAGTAATGATTTTGTGTCGCAAATCTCTCTCGTATTCACTTTTGTCCCAAGATTCAGATCCTAATGGTAGGTGGCTAAGTGTTAAATTGTCTTTAAAGGGTGTTCCATTCTCTTTTCTAAATGTTTATGCCCCTACTTGTGGTGAACCCTCCTTCTGGCCCTCGTTGACCGAACGCATTACTCGTTATATAGATGATAACTTTGTTCTTGCGGGGGATTGTAACCAGACCTTCGATCCCTTCATGGATAGGAATTCTAAATTCACTTTTATCCCTAATAAACCTCATAAATCTTTTGTCCAAGCTATTATGCAACACAAACTCTTTGACGCTTGGCGTCTCTGTAATCCCACCACTAAAGAATTTACCTTTTATTTTCCCTCCCACCAGTCTCAATCCAGGATTGATTACATATTTGTCTCTCATAACATTGCACAAACCCTCACTAATGCAGAAATTGGTCCCATTTTATTATCAGATCATGCCCCTGTCTCAATGAACATTGACATATTACCAAATGTCAAAGGTCGTAAAAGATCGCGCTTTAACAATGCTCTTCTTTTGGATCCAAAGTTCACTGATTCTTTTACTAACTTTTCTGAGGAGTTCTTTGTGATGAATCAAACACAATCCATGTCCTTTTCCACCTTATGGGACGCATTCAAGGCCGCAGCAAGAGATTTCATAATTGGTTATGTTGCAAAAAAACGAAAGAATGCCCGTAAACTAACCAGGGACCTTCTTCAGGATTTAAGAGACTGGAGCACTCTTATTATACTTCGCATTCGCAAGACTGTTTCACAGACCTCATTAAGGCTAAGATGCAGTTTAATAAAAAATCTACAGAAGATGCCTCTTTATGTCTGTTAAAATCTAGTGCAAAATGTTATGGAGGTAAGAACAAAGCGGGAACAATTTTGGCCAATTATTTAAAAGTTAGACATGATAAATTAAATATCGATTCTATTTTTGATGCACACTCGGAGTTAAAGTATAAAGATGCTGATATTTTCAATGAATTCTCCCTTTTTTACCAAACACTCTACGCCTTTGAAACCCAACCTACTGTCCAGTCCTTTATTTTCTACCATCCAAAAACCTCAACATTTTCCCCTAGATTTGTCTTCCTTGGAATTGGACTTAACACAACAGGAACTGCTCAAAGCACTCCAAACCCTCAAAAAGGATAAAGCGCCAGGGCCAGATGGTTTCACGGTTGAATTTTACCTACATTTTTCCAAACTTCTACTGCCCAAATTGTATTCCCTTATAGATTCTTTTAATGCATTAGGCGGCTCCTCAGGTTCCTTCTCTGAAGCACACATATGCCTCATACCCAAAGAAGGTAAAGACCCTAAACATTGAAAAAATTATAGGCCCATTTCACAGACTTTTTTTGACACCAAGCGATTTGAGTAAAAGATTTGGGGAGGCTTCAGATGCTTGTTGGACATGTTCCTCTCCAAATGCAGATTTATTTCACATGTTATTTGCTTGCCCTATTGTGCATAATTTCTGGAAGCAAGTGTGGTCCCAAATCAATTTGATTTTTAGAACCAATATTTCTTTTGTCCTATACTCATGTCTTTTTAGGTAGTCTTTCATCATGTTGGCAAAATGTCAAAGTTATTGATTTGTTACTAGCAGTTGCGTTTCAGAAAATTACAGCTAATTGGAAAGATTTTTCTAAACTATCTTATAAAGCGTGGTGGTATAATGTCTGCCATAATCACAGGTTGGACACCTCTTTTATATACCCTTTACATATTGCAACAAAGCGATTGGAGTTATGGTTACCGGTTACAATGTATCTTGATACATGTGCCAGTCGATCCTTCCAGTTGCAGCCAATTCAACAAGGAGTCTCAAAACCCCCTTGACCCCCTGATACGTTCTCAATATGTTTGACATTTTACTATATTATATGATTTATGTATACCATTTTGCTTTTCTTGCTTTTTATTTTCAAGCCCGATCCGTGTAATCCTTTTTGCTACAATTTTTCACAGTGATTTCTCTTGTATGAAATGCATTTAATATTGTGAATTTGTATTGACACCCTTATTCTTATTAATAAACTTTTCTGAACTGAAAAAAGATATCTCACTGAGAAGAGTACACAGCTGTTCAACACCAAGATGGAATCATTGGGAAAATCAAACAATGACTTCTTGATTCTTTTTTTAATTTCTCTGGGGAAATGAGTCCAGGAATGAGCCTTCCTTCACCACTTCCTCAAAGATCCTATTGTGTCATTGAGAATTATGCATTGGGTGAACCATGCCAGCATTTATTGAGGTGAAGGAGTTCATTTTATGTAGACCCTAAAAACTGGTTCATATAAGATCAAACACTTTGGACTATTCCACCTCATTATTAAAGGATATAGGAGGCTAACCTAATTTCAATATGGACGGATCTCAGTTACCCAGATCCTCATGCCAAGAGGAAGATAATTGTATCAAAGTTTGTTTTACACACATCACAAACTACGATTATAAGGGGAATTTTTTCCATGTTACCACAGTTGATGATGATGATGATAATCTCCACTAATTTAGTCCTACTAGGACATGAAACACAATTTATAAGAACAGCTTTCATCAACATGTTCTGAAATAGGGCTATAGAGAATCTGTTTCTCTTCTTCTGGGGCTTGGGCCAATAGATTTGTTCTAGCAAACAATTTAAGACAACAGCAGACTAGATAAGCAATAGCTTTTGCTTTGCAGAACAAGTAATCTCTGAGGAGTGTGTTCAGATCTTGAATTGTTGCAAGGGTTGTTACATGAAGGGATCTGACTATTTCAAAGCATATTCAACTCACATAATCAAAGATGCCAAAGTGAGCTATCAATATTTTAGGCCACTATTCTTCTTGCAAATGGGAAGAGGTTACCTTTCAGGAAGAGGATCTCCCTCTACAGTAAAGTATTTGCTTTAAGCCCCTTTCAATTTAAGGGAAAGGTCGATATGTTTCTAATGAACTAGGAACAAATAATGGTGGATCTCGGATGAGGTTATTGGATAGAATTTTACACCTTCTTTTAAAAAAACACTCCGTAGTAAATTTGCTACATTTTTCTCAAAAGTGCAGAATTTTAAAGACTTACAAAGTTGTTGTAAAAAGTTGCTAGGGGAATAACTCATAGTCACCTAGCAGAGTTCTTGAGCAGCATTTTTCTACTTCCAAAGAAGAACACTAAGATGTGTCCAAAATGAATATTCATTTACTTTGTAGTGTAGTATTGTTTCAAGATGGAGAAAAGTTTAAAGCTAAGTGATTATCTTTTACAAAGAAATTGAATGGCTCATCTGGATCTACACATTACTTACTTTATGGAGCTATTCAGAAGAAATGCTAAATATTTTGAAGTTCCAATGTCAAGTATTAATCTATCAATGTATGTGTCTCTTTTGCTCAGCTATTACCGCTTCACAAATATGAAATATAGAGAGGGTGCTAAAGGCAGTGCTAAGAACTCAGGGGACCAGGATCTTCAATTATTTAGAATGAGAGTCTGTTTGTAGCTTGAGATCATTGCACTCTCCAACAACACATTCTCAGTGTGACTCAATTGTTGCAATACCTAAGTTCGTAATAAAACAAGAGAAAACCAATTGTATTCATATGAAATAGATGGACTTTAATGCTTCAAAAATATTCAGGAAAACTCATTTTCATTATCCTTGAATGAACTTGAATTGGGTTGTAGATTAGTACTCAAAGAGTAAATATAATTCAACAATTTCTGTGAGAAGGTGGCCTGATATATGCTGTCCACTAGTTCTAGTGGGCACCTTGTATCAGTCCAAACAACCCCTTATGGTGATAGGTTAAAGACAACCTTTATTGAAAGCTATCCTAGTGGTAGCTATGGAGAGCAGCCTTCAGGCTAAGTCTTGAAGGAATGTAAAGCAGCTTGTTTTACCAGTCTATAATCTCTTGAATGATCAAATGAAAGGACAACCACACCAGGTATTTATTTAAAATATATGTATTTAGGTTAACACACACCCCTCTAGTCTCTTTATGAGATTGGAGTTCAAAGTACTTTAGTTACAAGTTAGCAATCAACAGTAATAGCACAAATACACGTTTGGGCCCTAGGGGCGTACCAAACCATATACCAAAAAAGTGGTATAAGAACCACAACTGAACTAGACACAAGGCCTAGAGCCTGTAGAATCGTTGGGACCCCAAGGAACCACCCAAGGTAGTGACACAGGGGTCCCACGGGGACTGTATGCAGTGTGTAAACACAACCGCGGGTTCCCGTTATCTTCTATAGGCAATGTCGCGGTTGGAAATTTAAAGATTAGGGACACTTAGAATCAAGTCAGGACCAAACCCTTTTGGACTTAAGAAGTTCTAGCACCCATGGGAGCACCGGAGTACTCAAGTTACCTCACCCAGATAAGCCGGGTGCATAGGTGTCTTTGGTGTCGGGTCGCGTCGCGTCGTCGATTGCAATGGAAGCTGGCAATGAACTGCTGCTGCCGTGAAGAGGAGAAGTGTCCGAAGAGATCCAATCCTGGATCTAGGATGGAAGAAACCTGAAAGCAGAGGGGACAGAGTCTGGGTCACTAGCCAGTGACCGAGGGCAGGATGAACTAATGCCCACAGATGTCGGGTGCTTCAGGTGAGTTGATGGGTGTCTTGACTCTTCAGCCACGAGGTCCAGGAGGCATCAACGAAGTCCATGAGCTGGATTCGAGCTATGCCACAAAGTCTGTCGAGTGCTGCGGTGTCAGCGTCCAGATTGGACCCAACAAGCCTTGGCAACGGCAAGTCACAGGAATTCAGAGAAAGGACTGCAGTGCAGACAAGCAAGGTCTGAGGGACTCACCCAGTAAGGGTAAGTCAGGGCACATCTGGTGCAATCAGGAAAGCCAAAGCAGAAGAGGAGGTGCCTCTCGTGATCACAAAGTAGCCTCAAGCGGTCTCACTTGAAACTGGCCCACGGGTCACTCGTAGAGTGGAGGCCAGCAATATTCAGTGCAGGAGGTGCTCAAGGCCGGGGCTACTAGGAGCCCAAAGCACAACTTCAAGGAGGACCAGGAAGATGCTGTTGCTGCAAAAGATCACGGTGACAAGGGGTCACGGTTACACGTCACCCACGATAGCCAACGGCCTCAGCTTTGCTGTGGACTCAGGGTAGCCTTGGGAAGGTATGGAAATCCACCTCTGGTGATGCAAAGACTTTGGCGCCCGGCGGGAGCTTCAGCGATGCAGACTGGTCAGTTGCTTCTTTGGTGCCTGACAAGCAGGGGAGTCACTCCTTGACCCCAAGGGAGATTTCTTCAGTCTTCTAGTCAGGATAGAAAGTCGAAGGTCCAGGATATATGTTGCAGAGTTTCATCCAGGGTAATCTAAAGTCACAAGGACTGGGTTCCCATACTTTTACTAAGTTTGGGGGTTGGACAGACTCTAGGGACCCACCTATGGGAGGGTTTGAAAAGAGGGGTGGTTACACCCTTTTCCTTTGTCCAGTTTTGCACCAGATCAGGGGCAGGTAGCCCCTGCAACCAGTTTGAACTGGACTATGCACAGGGACACCAAGTGTGCCCCCTGGGCAGGACTTCAAAGCACCAGAGAGTGCTCCCGCCCAGCCCCAATACACATCTGCCTGTCTGGGGAGGTGGTCACACCTCCCTTCGACAGGAAACCTATTGTGCAGGCCACCCCTGCTGGAGTGTCGGTCAGCAGCAGGAGGCCAGACCCGTGACTGTGGCAGAGGCATCCATTTTGTGATGCCAGGGCTCAGGAAAGTCCTACCGGGTTTGACCAGTGCGAACATGTCTCTCCCTCTAGAAGGGTGGAATGCTACCCCTGCCGCCAGAACTGGCGGGGGGTAGTATTCCAAAGCGTTTGACACCAAACACGATATGTTTTGATGCAGCAATTCCAAAGTTAGCATTTACCGAGAGGTTATAATGCTCTTAAGAGTATATGGTATGGCTGTATCATAGAACAGCTATAAGGAAGTATTTCCGAAAGCTGCAGAGGGGCTCAGCTCATGCTTGGTCACCCTCTCACACAAAACCAAGCACTTTGCCTTCAGGATTGTCAAGGCCTGCCATAGGAGTGGCTTATAGTTTTATATGTGGCTGTATATATATGTGGATATAGGTAGCCTATACCACTGTAAGGGGTGCAAGCACACCCTTACCCAGGCTGCAGTAGCAGACCTGTGGTGCCATTTTGGAGTGCTTCCCAGGGGTGGTATAATACATGCTTCAGGCCCTGGTAGGCCTCTGAGGTACCTAGGCCCTAGGTACATAGTATACCATATACTAGGGGCTTATAAGGCACTCCAGAATCCAATTATAAATGTACCTAATGTACATGCAAACTATTTTACAGAGAAAGCAGATAGACTGGGGTCCTGAATAGCAGGATCCCAGTCCAACTAAGTCATAAACCAGCAAAACACCAGGAAAAAAGTGGGGTCAACCATATAGTCAGATTCCACCTTCCTACAATTTCATCAAAGAAAATGCAGATCATTGATAGACAAATAGAAAAACATCTGTTGCTAAATACTTTTCCAAGGGCTACATGTTTTTAAACATCCACTTTGAAAAGGTAATGGCTTGATTCAGTGAGTCACGCACGACACGACCTAAGATGGCCGCCTGATCACGGAGCTCTGCGCTGCACAGCACCGGACATCGGGGATGTGATTTTGGCGGTTCCAGCGCCGTTTTCACCATAATGTGGGTGTATACTCATCCCTGAACACCTTCTCTTCTGGAGGATATCTTTGACGCCCACCATGTTCCTGAATTGTGGCTAATTTTCTTCAGGTGACTTTCAGTGGCTTTAGTGGCTGCCATTTTGTATTCTAACCAACATTACTTTTCCTCAAATTTCAATAGACTGCACTCTGGAATGACATTTTTCAATCTTTTTTACTACTCTTGTTACATTTTGTTTGGCTGAGCAGTATTTCCACATTGGGAAGTCCAGGTTTTTATTGCAATATTGGACTCTTGTGAAGTATTTCACGTCTAATTTTTTGGGTGCTATTGACAAGCCCTTTCTTGGTTCCTGACTGTTGTTTCATGGGTAGGAGCAAAAATGTAATACATTCCTCTAAACATCTTAAGCCCAGCGAATTAGTGACTTGTCCTGCTCACTCTGCAGCCCCCAATAATTCCTCTCAGCCTTTTGAGGAATTGGCGCAAACGGCGTATCCTCGTCCTACAGCTCTGTCGACCATGGCATCTAAATCACATTTACCTCCATCTGCCATCAAGTGAATTAAACAGGATCCTCCCAAATCTGCCTCTCCTGTCTTCTTGGATATTGTTTTGGAGGAAATTCGTGCTCTAAGACCATTCATTGAGGAAACAAATTTTCGTCTACAGACTCTGGATTATAAGTGGTCATCTATGGATTCCTGCCTTTCTGTGGTAGAACAACAAATCAGCGACGTAAAGGATTCTTCTTCCAGAATTTCACTCTTGGAGAAAAAGGTTCTACAGCTAAGAAGAGCGACTGAAGACCTTGAAAATAGAAATCGCCGTAACAACCTGCGCTTACATGGTCTTCCTGAAGGACTTGATGGTGATGATCCTTTTACGTACTTTACTAATTTTCATCCACTGCTCCTGAGCCTTCCTGCTACCAACAAATTAAATATTCAATGGGCACATAGACTGGGTCCACGTTTGGCTTCCTCGTATGCTGCATCCAAACCTCGTGGAGTAAATCTCCTATTTCTGCAATTCACTGATCTCCTAACAGTTCTTTTTTTATGTTTGAAAAGCTTTATTGAAGGATTTGTTAACAAATAAAGATATCAGCGTAAATAGGAAATATGCTTAAACATTGTATAAAACATTAACAATGCTAATATCAATGTCAAAAAGACAAAAAGCATTTTATGGGGATTTTAAAGATAAAGGGAAGAAGAGAAGGAGGGAGGAGGGATAAAGAAAGTAACATTACAAAATATAAACTTTTAAATAATTACGGCATACAATCAAATGATATAAATGAGCAATACAAAATGATCAGCATAATAAGTGATATAACAGGAGAAACCTATAAAAGATAACAAGAAGGAGAGAGTTGAGGTCCTTCAAGGAGGTTTAACATTTTCTGAATTGATATGCATAAATTTCTTCAAAGCCAATCGGCCCAGGTATGTAGTGAAGGGTAACCAGAAAAGACCAATATTACGTATAGGTTTGCAAGAGGAGGCAAAGGCAACATCAAGTATGTGAAAATGACATAAAGTGTTCCACCAGCCTCGTCTGGAGATGTTTGTGAGACATTTCCAATTAGATGAGATGTGCTGGAATACAAGAGCAAGCATGAGATCGGAAAGACCATGTGAGTGTGCAGGTAGTTCTAAAGAATCAGAAAGACTACCCAGAAAGAGAAAAGTGATTGAGAAAGGAGTAGAAAATGTAAAAATGCGAGAAAGATATATCCACACTTTCCCCCAGAAAGCAGAAACAACAGGACAGAAATAGAGCAGATGAAGAAGGTCAGCATCAGAAGTACCACACGTCCAGCATTTGGAATCAGAAGAGGGCAAGAAGCGAGACAAGGAAAGAGGAGAGAGATAAAGTCTATGATACAGATAAAATAAAGATTGAGTAAGAGAAGCACAGCGAGAAATTTTTGAGGAGCTGGACCAAAGCTTATCCCAAAGAGCAACAGACCAAGTACAACCAAAATCTGCTTCCCAGGAAAGTTCCACTTTAGTTTTGGTGCGATCTGGATTAGGAGAGGCGAAAGATTTATAGATAAGAGATGTTTTAGGGAGGGTAGTGAGAATTCTAAGATGAGGAGATGGAGGTATTAATGGGGATGAAGAAGATAGAGAATACTAACGGTCAAGAATTATTGCCATTAGGGTAGTAAATTTCTGCAAAAAATATCGGGGACAGTGAAATAAGAGTTGAAATTGGGGGAAGGAGCAAGGTAATGATCCATCAAAGAGTTGGTTAACCCACATAATGCCTCTTACTCTCCAGGATTTCCAAAAGATGGGTCTATTATTTAAAAGGTTAAGTGAATTATACCAAATGGGGGTATTTAAAAAGGAGTCACGTGTAATGGTAGTAGAATGAACCAAAGGTCTTAAAGGAGGAGAAGTGTGTTTGAATAAGGGAAATAGGGAATAGGGATTCTTGGCAGAGAAGCGTACCACTTCACCGAAAGAGAAGGGCAATAATAATGTTTGCTCAATGAGGAGCCAAAGAAGAGTAAAAGGGGAAGGGCCTGTTGATATCCATCTCGAGGCTTGACGTAAAGAAAAGGACCTGTGGTAGAGACGGAAATCCGGAAAGTTAACTCCACCATTAGATTTGGGTTTACAAAGAGTTGCAAGAGAGATTCTAGTTTTTTAATTTTCCAGAGAAATTTCGAAAGGAGAGAATTGATACGTTTAAAGTAGAGTACAGGAACATGAACAGGTAACATGGAAAAGATATAAATTAGAATAGGGGCTGTTAGAATCCGGGTTCTCTGGTTGGCACAGGTAGGTACTTGTGACAAGCAGGGAACCTTTCCTCTAGTCAGGGTAAGGGGTTACACTCCTAAAACAACCCCTGCTCACCCTCTAGGTAGCTTGGCGCGAGCAGACAAGGCTTATCTCAGAGCGTTATAGGTTAAGCATTTGTGAACACATACAGTAACCAAGTGACAACACTACAAATGGACACCACACAGGTTTTTATATTAAAAATAAGGATTCTTTATATAGAGTTACCACAAGACCATTAAATGACAAAAATACACAATACTGTTACTTTTAGATGGTAGAAGTTTGCTTAGTTCTCTTAAGTTCTTAAATGCGACACTTTAAGTCAATGTACCTTAGATGCGACACGCAGGGCAACGAAAGTGTTGCAACGATGCTGATGCGATGAAGTTTTTGGTGCAAAGAAATAAAGACGTGAAGATCTTCCATATGCGTTACGTTTCTCCTATGTTGCGAGAAGACTCGACTCGATGCGTCAGGTACAGCGGCGTCACCCCTTTACGCGATGCGACGACAGCGGCCTTGGCAGCAGCACTCTTCTCCGACGTTTGCGAGACGCTTCCACTCAATGCGATGCTGCAGCGGCGTCACCCCTTTACGCGATGCGATGACAGCAGCTCCGATGGCGGCACGCTTCTCCGTGGATGCGAGGCGCTTTTCTTGATGTGGTGCAATTCGACAACTACGATGGCTGCGATGGCGACACGCTTCTTCGGCGTTGCGAGACACTTCCGGAATGATGCGAGACGCTTCCGCTCGATGCGATGCTGCAGCGGCGACACCCTTTGCGAGATGCGACGACAACAGCTCCGACGGCGGCACACTTCTCCTTCTCGAGTCGCGCTTCCAGCTCCTTGCGACACGCAGTCCCTCAGAAGGCCCAACAACAGAAGCAGGCACTTCCAAAGAACTCTGGGGAGCTGGGGGGTAAAGTCCACTGGTCCTGGGACTTCGTTCAGGGGGCAAGTGCAGCACAAGCCCTTGGAGATCTTTTAAGCACAAGTTGAAATAAAGTCTTTGTAGTCTTTCTCCTCTCCTTCCAGCAGCAAGGCAACCACTGCAGGCCAGTCCCCCAGGTCAGGGACAGTACTCCTCCTTACAGCTTTCCCAGTTCCTTCTCCTCAGGCAGAGGTTCTTCTTGTCAAGCAGGATCTAATTTCTTGGGAGCAGGGTCCCAATACTTATACCCTTAATTCCTTTGTTCCTCTGGGGTAGAGGGGCCTTTGCCCAGTCCAAACCAGTTCTTGAGCACTTTGTTGACATGACTCTGTCTTTCTATTCAGGGTGCAGGGCAGAGACATCAGCCGCTCCACAGGAGGTGGAGCCAGCATTGTGGTGGCAGAGCACAGCCCTATTCAGAGTCCAGGTGCACTCCTCCCACCCATCTGGATGTCAATCTCTCCATTCACCACCAGGCTACCTAGCCCTGCCCCTCTGGGTTTCCCCAGCCCTGTCACTCACACAAACCAGACAGGCAGATACACATCATAGCAGAGGCGGGCTGAAATGGTTAGGCAAGCAAATACCAACTTTATAAAAGTGGTATTTACAAACACAGAATATTAAAATAAACTTTACTAAAAGATGTATTTTATTATTCTGAGTTCAGGCATACTAAACTCGATTTTCTACCATGTTCCCTGGGCCTGTTAGGATCATAGGATGTAACAATTCTAACAGCCCATTCTGGCCTATTGAGAACAGGTAGCCTTACAATAGTGAAAAACGAAAATGGCTGTAATTCACTATTAGGGCATGCCACACACATCAGGGCTTGTCCTACCTTATGCTTACAATGCACCCTGCCCTTGGGCCTTCCATAGGGGTGACTAATATGAAGTTAAGGGAAGGTTTAGGGACTGGGAAGTGGGTGCACTTGCCCAGTCAGCATGACAGTACCAGATTGCACGCAGGGTCTGCAATGGCAGACCTTAGACATATTTTACTAGGCCGCGTCTGTGGGTGGCACAACCAGTGCTGCAAGCCCACCAGCAGCATTTGGATTTACAAGCCCTGGGCACTCCTGGTGCACTTTACTGGGGTCTGACAGTAAACCAAATAAGCCAATCATGGAATCCAACCAACATATACATTTTACATAGGGAGCACTTGCACTGTGGCACTGGTTGGCAGTGGCACAGTGCTGTTAGCGGCCAACACCATAAAAACACATGAGGCACAGCGACAAAAAGTGGAAGGGAGACTCACCCCAAGGTGCCAGGTCTAACAGGGGCTATCATCATCTTAATTGAATCCAATCGACCCCACCAGGAAAGAAAAAGAGGATTCCAGGCGGAGAACAGTTGTTCAATTCTGGATAAAACTGCGGACATATTTAATTTAACTGAAGAAGAAATAGAGCTAGAGAACCATATACCTAGATATTTAATCTTTGAGCTATTCCAAGCAAAGCCAGTAGAGGAGAAAAGATGAGGAAGACAGGTTGAGGTGAGAGGAAGGATTTCAGTCTCATCTGAGTTAATCTTGTATCATGAGACCATGGCGAATGAATCGAATTCAGATAATAAGGGGGGAACAGATATTTCTGGATCGGAAATAAACAAGAAAATATCGTCTGCATATGCAGAAAGCTTCAATTGATTGTTACCATAAGGAAAACCAGAAATAGAGGTATTATTACGAATGGAAGATAAAAATGGTTCAAGAGCCAGGACAAAAAGAAGTGGGGATAAAGGACAGCCCTGACGTACGCCCCGCCGCAGAGTAAAGGGTGAAGAGAGCTGACCGTTTACAAGCACCGAGGCCTTGGGTGCAGAATATAACAGAGAGATAGGGGAAATGAATTTGGGACCAAAGCCATGCCAACGTAATGAAACAAACAAAAAAGACCAATCAACCCTGTCAAAAGCCTTTTACACATCAACAGAGATAGCGGCAAGAGGGGTTGAAAGAGATGAAGCTTTATTTAGGACATTAAGAAACAGGCGAGAATTATCAGATGTAAGTCTACATTTTACATAATTGGGGGTCACAACCATCTTTTGGGATAAGACAAATGGTATCATCCTGAAAAGTACCTTCCGCCTTACCAGATGAATAAAATGATTCAAAAAGGGTCAAAAGTTTGGGCAATAAAAGATCAGAAAAGTTTAAATAAAATTCAACAGGAAAACCATCAGGTCCGGGTGTTTTACCTTTGGTAAGAGATGACAAAACTATAGAAAGTTTGTGTAATGAGAGGTCAAGTTCAATGTCCGGAAAATTGAGATGAGAATTAGGAGGTTTAGGAAGTTTCTCAAAATAATTCTGAATAAGATAAGGAGTAGGGGGAGATTCTGGGGTATAGAGTTGTTGATAAAACAATTGAAATTGGTCAAGTATTTCCTTATCTTTATGTAGAAGTGTATTGTCAGAAGAGTAAATAGATTCTATAAGAGTACGTTCTTTACGAGATTTAAGCTAACTAGCTAAAAGTTTCCCTGATTTATTGCGGCCTCCATAATAACGAGCACTGCTACGAAGAAGAATTGAAGATGCATTGTCAGTAGTTAATTTATTAAATTCTAATTTTGCTCATAAAAGATCTGGTGACATAAATTTATCTGAAGAGGTATAAAACTTATGCTCCAAAGATTTTATATGTGCTAGGGAGGTTTTCAATCTTTGAAGATATTGCCTCTTTTTCCTAGAAACAAAATCAATAATGAATCCTCTTGCAGTGGTTTTAAAGGAATCCAAGAGGATATGAGGAGGGGTACTTGGGTTGCAATTAAATAGAAAGAATTTCCTAGCAAAAGAACAAAAAGAGGAAGAGAAATTGGGATCGGTAAGAAGTGCGCTATTGAAGCGCCAACGGGAGGGCTTGGGATGTGGTGGAAGCAGATCAAGATCCGTTACGATAGAGGCATGGTCCGAAATAACAATGGGTTCGATAGAAGAAGACAGTAAGATTTGAGATAAAGGTTGAGAGAGAAAGATATAGTCGAGACGAGAAAAAGATGAGTGAGGAGGAGAGAAAAAAGAGTAGTCCAAAGTATCAGGACGCGAAAGTCGCCAAGAGTCAATAAAATGTGATTGCAAGATAGTGTCAAGAAATTGTTTGTGAGATTTGTGAGGTATGAAGCGAACTGCGGATTTACGATGAAGGACTGGATCAACAATCTGGTTACAGTCTCCACCTAAAATAAACAATTCATCTTTATGTTGAATACATTTTCTTGTGATTAAAGGCCAAAAAGAACAATCCGGTTGCGTAGGACCATAGACGTTAAAAACAGTTAAAGGAATAGAGTTAATTAGTAATTTAGTTAGTATCCATCGGCCGTTAGTGTCATTTTCTTGTCACAAAACAATGCATTTTAGCTTTTTGACATAAAATGGCAACTCCATTCTTTTTGTTGCTGGAAGGTGAAAATAAGACTGTACCTACCCAACTCCTCTTTAATTTAAGGGATTCAATTTCAGTAAGGTGGGTTTCTTGTAAAAGAACTATATCAGGGTTATAGGAAGCTAAATGGGAAAAAACTCTCTGCTGTTTAATGGGATTAACGAAACCTTTTACATTCCAAGAGACAACTTTGAATTTACAAATAACATAAAATCAAGAGAGACAGAAAGTATCAAAATGGATACATGTACTGTAAAGCCAAAAAATGAGAGCAAGGGAAGGAGGATAGAAAAATAGGGGAAACAAGAAAAATAGGGAAGAAATGCAAACAGAGGAAAAATGAACTTCATCAGCAGGTAAGAGGGAAAGAAAAGGAAGAGAGGGAAAGGAAAAAAGGGAGAAACTACAAGAAGAGACAGTACATATCCAAAAAGGATGACTGAGACTAATATACCTGAGGGAGACACAAAATAGGACAGCGGGGAAGTGGCGTGGGTTGCGATGAAGTCAGTGATGGTGGTGGCGAATGGTGTTCAGGGGCCGGTGGTCTGTAGATGAGGGTTCCTCGGAGTGTGGCTTTGGGGGTGGTCTGGATCTGCAGGCGCAGGTGTTTGGTGGAGGGGAACGTTTCACTGGAAGTGGTGATGCGGAGGGTGCTCTTGTTGGCAATGGCGAGGCCACCTCCTGGGTGGTTGGGGCAGTCTTTCCTCTGGATCTTGTATCCGTCTGGGATGGTGGTGCTGATGTCGGGGGTGGAGGATGCATTGGTCAAGGTGTCTGTGAAGAAGGCAATGTCGGGCGAGAGAGAGTTGAGTAGGTTCCAGATTTCCATGGCGTGTTTGTGTAGGGAGCGTACATTGAGGAGGATGCCTTTTAGGGTGTTGCCGGTGCTGGTGTCGGCGGTGCTGGAGGCAGGGGTGGCAGTGAGGGTCTGGCGGCAGTGGAGGCAGGAGAACTGGCCATGGGTCATGTTCGGCGAGGCCTGTTGCCATTCTCGAAGTCATCCAGGGTTGAGTGCAAGGAGCGTGGTGGTGTTGTAGCAATGGGTAGTGCGAGGTCCGTGGTTCCTGGCACTGGCCGCGGTCGGGGTGCGGACGGGCTTGCCTTTGGTGCGCCGGTGGCAGGCCCACTGCACATATCCTCTGCATGACCACACAGCGGCTGCCATTAAGTAGGGAAGGAGGGAGGGAGGAGAGGCTGGGAGGAGGGAGCGGGGGAAATCCAGGGGGGGATTTCAGGGGGGAGGAGCTGCAGGGGCAGCAGCGGCAACATGCAAAAGGAACAGGCAGGCATGAGAAAATAAAAACAGTGGAAGAATTAGAGCAAGACACAGATGGGTACAATATCAGTTACACAAGGGGAAAAATAAAAAAAATGGCTGAGAAAGGTTACTGTGGTTGCAGTCAGTCTGGTCTGGAGCGGGCAGCAGCCTCGTACCCCCCAAGGAGGAGGTCAGGGTCTGGAGGCAAGAGACGGCACAGCAGAGCTGTGGGGAGAGAGTGGACCTAGACCGACGGTCATGGTGTTTAATAAAGCTTTTTAAACATGAAAAGGTAATGGATTGTGGGATTTGAATCTAGTTCTACATTTGTTTTTTTCGTCTTAGCCTCAAAATGTTCATAGATCCCTGAAAAAGTGTAAGAAATTGTTTGTTGATTGACTGGGATGGGAGCTCTGGTCAATAAACAACCACTATCCATGTCAGGGTGAGGTACAAGCCTACCCTAAATTACCCTGTCCTCAACCCTCTGGTAGTTTGGCACAGATCAGTCAGGCTTAATTTAGAGGCAATGGGTAAGAATTTGTGCAACACTTCAACTAGTAAGAAAGTGAAAACAGCACACAAAAGGATCCCACAACAAGTTAGAAAAATAGTACTTTCTTTAATATATACAACAAGACCAGAATGACAAAAAATAGATCAGTAGAGCAGGAGATATTCCATTTTAAAGATTTGAATGAAAATAGTGCCAAAAAGCACAAAGCACCAACTGTGGTTATCTGGTAGCACCAGATCGGGCCAAATTCACGCTGATCACAACAGAGCTCAGGACAGATGCAGGGACCTGGTTAGGCCAGGTGAACAAAGTACCTAAAATCCAGGTCTGCGGAGCATTGTGTGAATTGGCATCAAAAGTGTGTTGCACAGCCAAAGCGAAGTGTCAGTTCCGAGATGCAGTGAGGCTAAGATGCGAGGGTCTGCATCATCGTCAAGGATCCCGTTGACGGGGCTTGCTATGTAAAGTCCGCTGTTGAGGATGCGGCATGCAAACAGGACAATGCATTAGCTCCAAAGAGCTGCGAGACTGGAATGCAGACTATGTCTTCCTCGTCGACGCTACTTTCATCGAGGGATATGAGGGTCTGTGCCAGAGATGTGTCGAACATTGGCAGTTCCAATTGACTGTGGCGGCAATGCAGGTCTTTGCAATGGGTCCAATCCATGCAGCATTGGAGATGCATTGGTTCTGCTGAAGTTTTCACCATACAGAAGAAGAGATGTGTCAGTTCTGCTGGATGGATGGATGACGTTACAACGCACACTTTTACAACGCATGCACTTACAATGCATTTTTTACAACGCATAATCCATTACAACGCATGACATTACAACGCATGACACTACAACGCATTTTTAAAAAATACCTTTACAACGCATTACCATTACAACGCATACTACCTTTACAACGCATACCATTACAACGCATAATATTAAATTACATTTAAGGTAAGTATTAGATAGTATAGGGGTAAAAATTACTATTCTAACTCCAGGGGGTGCAACAGTAGGGTAAGTGTTGGATAGTGTAGGGGTAAAAATTACTATTCTAACTCCAGGGGGTGCAACAGTAGGGTAAGTGTTGGATAGTGTAGGGGTAAAAATTACTATTCTAACTCCAGGGGGTGCAACAGTAGGGTAAGTGTTGGATAGTATAGGGGTAAAAATTACTATTCTAACTCCAGGGGGTGCATCAGTAGGGTAAGTGTTGGATAGTATAGGGGTAAAAATTACTATTCTAACTCCAGGGGGTGCATCAGTAGGGTAAGTGTTGGATAGTATAGGGGTAAAAATTACTATTCTAACTCCAGGGGGTGCATCAGTAGGGTAAGTGTTGGATAGTATAGTGTAATATTATGCGTTGTAATGGTATGCGTTGTAATGGTAGTATGCGTTGTAATGGAATGCGTTGTAAAGGTAGTTTTTAAAAATGCGTTGTAGTGTCATGCGTTGTAATGTCATGCGTTGTAATGGATTATGCGTTGTAAAAAATGCGTTGTAATGGTAGTGCGTTGTAAAAGTTGCGTTGTAAAGGTTGTTCCCCCTGCTGGATACATAGAGGCTGGCAGAGAACCTTAGGTCCACTTCCATTGGTCCAGGACTGGGGTGACACCACTTGGCAGGGTAGACTCACAGATGGAAGAGCCTAGGTGCAGGTGCAAAGTTGTTGGATGCCTGTTGAGTTCCTGTGGCTTCTGATCATGAGGCTAGTCAAGTAGGCCTTGGAGTTACTTTGGGTTCTTGGCTCAAAAGATTCAGGTACAGACCATTTCACCCTGACAAGAGGGCAGCAAGCAGCAGGTCAGCAAAGCAAGGCAGCAGTTCCTTTAGAGCAGCGATCCAGCAGAGTAACAGTCCTTTCACCAGCACAGCAGACCTTCTTCCTTAGTATGTATCTTTAAGTCTCAGAAACATTTACAAAACACTTACAGTCATTGGATGATGTAATCAGTGATGTTATCAGTGATATAATTTGGGATGTCATCAGTGATGTCATCAGTTATGTCACTGACCATATCATGAGTGATGTAATATGTGCGGCTATAAGCAGTACATTACGGGGGCATAAGTTATAGTTAGTTCTGGTAAATATCTGGTAAATATAACCACTATGTGTCTATGGTTTTGTGTGTGTGCAATCTAAGCCTAACTATAATGTCCCTGTAACCTTTGTTTTTTCAGTGAATTTCTAAGGTTTAAAAGAAATTCTAATTCCTAACTATAATGTCCCTGTCACCGTTGTTTTATTCAGTGAATTTCTATCGTTTTTAAATGGTATATCCTAACTGTAATATCCCTGTAACATTTTCAGTGAATTTCAAACGATTTTTATATTTTATTTCCAAACTGTAACTTTTGGGAGTGAGTGTGTGAGTGCCTTTATAGGTCAGTGAATGGGTGTTTGAGTGGCTGCTTGTGTCTTTAAGTAGGTTTGTGATTGGCTGCATGGATCTATAAATAGATGTGTGACTGATTTTTAGAGTGTATGAGTGGCTGTGTGAGTGGCTGTATGGGTCAGGGAGTGGGTATGTGACTGGCTGTATGTGTCAGTGAGTGGGTGTATGAGTGGCTGAATGGGTCTCTGAGTGGGTGTGTGAGCAGCTGTATTGGTCACTGATTGGTTGTGTGAGTGGGTGTATGGGTCTATGAGTGGGTGTTTAGGTGTCTATATGGGTGTATGGGTGGATGTGTGAGTAGGTTTGAGTGTGTGAGTGGGGTGTAAGTGGTTTTTGTGGGTCCGTGAGTGAGTGTGTGAGTGGCTGTGTGCATTTCTGAGTGGGTGTGTGAGTAGCTGTGTATGTGATTGGATTTGTTAGTGGCTCTATGGGTCTGTGAGTGGTATGTGAGTAGCTGTATCAGTCTGTAACAGGGTGTGTGAGTGGCTGTTTGGATATGTGAGTGGTTTTGTGAATGTGTGAGTGAGTGAGTGTGTGAGGGGTTGTATGGGTCTGTGAGTGGGCATATAAGTGCCGTATGTGAGTGTGTGAGTGGATGGCTAGAGGAGTCTGTGAATCTGTATGTGAGTGGTTTTGTTGGTATGTGAGTGGCTGTGTCAGTGACTGCATGGGTGTGTGAGTGGCTGGGTGAGTCTGTGAGTAGATGCAAGAGTGGATGAATGAGTGTGTGAGTGAGTGTCTGAGTGACTGTTTAGCTGTGTAAGTAGCTGTTTGAGTGACTGGGCCTCAGGGAAGCTCACCTGACTCTTTATTCAACAAGTGTTAACAGTTTTCCACAAAGCGTCAACCCAACTGGAGTACTTTCTACTAGTTAATTAGTAAGTGCTAACTCATTGGGTGAATGTCTAGAGCATATTCAACATTATAGCTGTGTAATGGACCAGGAGGAAATGTCTCCAGTGGCCTCCTGTGTATTTAATTTCAGCACTGTGATTGATCCACAAGGTCTCTTCTTCTAGAAATCTGTAATAAAATGAATTCTATAGAGAAAATGACAAGAGTACAAAGAGATGAATCTCCACCAAACAAGCGTACTGCCTCTTAACCATATAAAGCACGTGCTTCTTTGGTTGTCAAAGATGTCCTCATATTCTTAGTCACCAAAATTGTTGAGAAACACTCTGAGGGGCCTTTTAGTAAGCTGTCCATCATCCTGGAAAAAGGCAGGAAGATCTTTGCATTCTTCTAAGGTGGACGAGCCAGGGCCAAACAGGAAAATCCTCCAGATGATTTTGCACATTTTCATACTGGTAGAACTGTAACCAGGTGAGGACAAGAATTAACCCACTCATTACAGCTACTACAGATTACTCTCCCATAGATCAATGATGCATTCATCTCCAGCAAGGATTTCAGATTGTTTTTCAATGTGGAGTTACAGAGAAAACACACTTGCTTTCCCTTCGCCAAGCCCAGGAATTTAGGATAATTTGTGTTCCTTATAGAAGGGGAGGGTGGCTGCATGAAAACTCTCCCTGGGCTGATTTCAGTTCCAGAGACCTATCCCTATCCCTACGAACCCGGTCATGAATTAATGGGGCAGTGGAAGTGCATGGCCCCCCTCCTCGGACCGATTTTGACCCCGGGGACCCCATCCCCTGGGACCTGGCCACTTGATGCTGAGTGCTCTGGCCCTACCTAGAGCATCCAGTGTGCACTGTTGAGGACAGCGGGGGAGCCCCGATGCCCCAGCAGTCCCTGCCAGCATCCTGCATCCAGTGGGTGCAGGCATTGCTCCCCCATATAGTGACCAGCAAAAAATGCTGTGGGAACAATTGTTTTCATCTGTTTTCCTGTCCGAAAGTCCGCTCCCAGTGAGTGGGAGCTGTTTTCCTGCTTCCTTCTGCTCAGAGAGAATATACGGTTTGGGCACCCATGGATACAGTGAGCCGGCCCGGGAGAAGGGGTGGCAGTCCCCAAGGCCATTAATTGCTCTAAGAGGAAGGCTCACAGCCCACCTCCTTTGTTTTTACAAAGCCTGCCCCAGGGAGGTGGTGGTTCCCTGGGCCAAAAACAGTCCAGGAGGTGTAGGCGCAGCCCCCCTTGCCTTGCAATGCTAACAATGTTCCTGGGCGGTGGTGATCTCCCAGGCCCTAATGACCACAAGACCGGGTCTGCATGGCCCCCTCTTCTACATTCAAGAAGCCCTGGGGAAGTGGAGGTCCCCAGGCCATAAACAGCCTTAAGTGTTTGCTCTTGTTTGGTGGTAGCTTTGAAATTGCACTGTTCAAGTGAGTGCAAACACTGGTTTCCCTGCCCGTGGCACTAAGGGAAGGGAAACTGCTATGTACCGAAGGTGGCCACCCCAGGACATCGCAGGAGGCAGCCCTAGGGGATGGGGTCCTCAGGGCCATTATTGTATCCAGCCCCACCCTTTAAAGCACAGCCAGGCCAGCTTTTGGGGCCCCTGTGGTCAAAAACAGACAGGGCAAGGGGGCCATGCAGTCCCCATCCCCATTACTAGTTTGGCAGGGACCCTGGGGATGGGGTTCTCAGGGAGGATATTGGCACGGGGAGGGGCGCAGCCTGCTCCTTCTGCAACCTATGGCTAGGCCCTGGGGAATGGGGTCCCCAGAGTAGAAATTGGCCTGGGAGGCAGATTGTGTATCCTCCTCCCAATTTATCCTAAAGGTCAGGCCCTGGGGTTTGGGGTACTGGGGACCAAAATAGATTTGGAGATGGGGGCCCCCTACCCACAAAACTAATAAAATAAATCCCTATGGGACCTGGCCCACCTGGGGGGAATAGACAAAACAAGCTTCTACAGTTGTTTTTTTAATCTTACCATGGATTTGTGGATCATCCATGAAATTGTGGTGAAATAAAAAATAAATGCTTCTGGCCCTAGGCAGGGTCCCTGTGGGACCCCACCACCAGGCCTATGGGCTAAGGGTTTTCCTATCAAGCCCCCTTGTTTTTTAAAAATGTTTTTACTTGGGAATTGGCCAAGTCCAAGTCTCAAGATGGCTACCAACACTTCCTGGTTGAAGAAGTGGCAGTCAATCAGTCTCATTTGACGTTAGTGATGTCATTTGAGATGACAAGAATGATGTCACTGACCATGAAATGAGTGATGTAATATTTAAGGTCATGAGCAGTACAATGCGGGGGCGTAAGTTACAGTTAGCACAGGTAACTATAACTGCTGACTATTTATGGTTTTGTATGTGTGAAATTGGAGCCTAACTATAATGTCCCTGTAACCTTTGCTTTTTTCACTGAATTCTATTTCCTAACTATAACTTCCCGGTAACCCTTGTTTTTTTTTGAGAATTCTTAAGTTATTGTAAATTTAATTTACTAACTGTCATCTGTAAACTATCAGAATGGGTGTTTCAGTGCTTGTATAGGTTGGTGAGTAAGTGATTGAGTGCCTTAGTTGATGTGTGAGTGAGTGTGTCAGTGAATGTATGTGTGAGTGAGTGTGTGTATGGATACAAGAAAGAAGCCTAGTCACAGACACTGAAGATCAGATTCCACTCCAATAGATTGAAACTACATTGATATTCCGTAAGGATTTCAGATTGTTTTTCAATTTGGAATATGTAAGCCAACACACTTCATTTGTATTTGCTAAGACCAAGAAATTAGAATCATTTGTAATTTACAGAAGTGCATTTTCAGCAGTGTGTAATTCTAACTGCTTCAATCAATCAATCAATCAGTCATTTGTAAAGTGCAGTACATACATGCGAGGGTCTCAAGGCGCTGGGGGAGCCATTACTGATCGAGCAGCCAGGTCTTGAGTGTCCTCCTGAAGGTCAGAAGGTCTTGGGTCTGTCGTAGGCTCAGTGGGAGGGTGTTCCATGTCTTGGCGGCGAGGTGGGAGAAGGATCTCCTGCCGGTGGTTGTTCTTCAGATGCGCGGGACGGTGGCTAGTGAGAGGTCGGTGGAGCGTAGCTGGTGGTTGGGGATGTAGAAGGAGAGTCGCCTGTTGAGGTAGGCTGGGCCGGTCTTGTGGAGTGCCTTGTGTGCGTGGATGAGGAGCTTGAAGGATAGTCTCTTGTTGACGGGGAGCCAGTGCAGGTTTCTCAGGTGGGGGGTGATGTGGCCGTGGCATGGTACGTCAAGGATCAGTCGTGCCGAGGTGTTTTGGATGCGTTGTAGTCATTTGATGAGCTTGGTCGGGGCTCCCTCGTAGAGGGCGTTTCCGTAGTCGAGTCTGCTGCTGACGAGGGCCTGGGTGACTGTCTTTCTTGTATTTGTCGGGATCCATCTGTAGATCTTCTGGAGCATGCGGAGGGTGTTGAAGCAGGAGGAGGAGACGGTGTTGACTTGCTTGGTCATTGAGAGCATTGAGTCGAGGATGATTCCCAGGTTGCGTGCATGGTCAGTGGGTGTTGGGGCTGCCCCCAGTGCCGTCGGCCACCAGGAGTCGTCCCAGGCTGAAGGGTTGGAGCCGAGGATGAGGACCTCCATCTTGTCCGAGTTCAGCTTCAGACGGCTGATCTTCATCCAGTCGGCGATGGCCTTCATTCCTTTGTGGAGGTTGGCTTTGGCAGTGATGGGGTCCTTGGTGAGGGAGAGGATCAGTTGAGTGTCGTCAGCGTAGGAGATTATGTTGAGGTTGTGCTGTCGGGCGACGTGTGCGAGCGGGGCCATGTAAATGTTGAACAGTGTTGGGCTGAGGGAGGATCCCTGGGGTACGCCGCAGATGATCTCAGGGGCTTCGGGTCGGAATGGGGGAGGCGGACGTTCTAGGTTCTGCCGGAGAGGAAGGAGGTGGTCCATTCCAGAGCCTTGTCTTGGATCCCTGCAGCGTGGAGTCATGCTCATAGTGTGCGGTGGCAGACTGTGTCGAAGGCGGCGGAAAGGCCTAGGAGGATGAGTGCTGCAGTCTCACCGTTGTCCAGCAGGGTCTTGATGTTGTCGGTGGCGGCGATGAGGACGGTCTCGGTGCTGTGGTTGCTGCGGAACCCTGACTGGGAAGGGTCCAGGATTCTGTTTTATTTGAGGTATGGGGTTAGCTGTCTGTTGACGATCTTCTCGATACCTTGGCCGGGAACGGGAGCAGAGAAATGGGCAGGAAGGTCTTGAGGTCTCTTGGGTCTGCCATGGGTTTTTTGAGTAGGCCGTTGATCTCTTTGTGTTTCCAGCTCTCTGGGAAGGTCGCGGTCTAGAGGGAGAGGTTGATGAGGTTGCGCAGGTGGGGTGCAATGGAGCTGCTTGCTATGTTAAAGACGTGGTGCGGGAATGGGTCTGACGGAGAGCCGGAGTGGATTGTGCTCATGGTCTTGATGGTGTCATCGATGCTCACGCTGGCCCAGGCTAGCAGGGGGTCATGGTCGATAATGTGCGGAGAGTCTGTTGTGTTTCTGTCTGTTGGGGCTGTCTGGATGTTGAAGCTGTCGTGGATGTCTGCTATCTTGTGGCGGAAGAAAGTGGTGAGGGAGTCACACAGGGCTTGCGACAGCGGGATGTCATTGGTGTTGGAGCTGGGGTTGGAGAGTTCCTTCACAATGTTGAAGAGCTCCTTGCTATCGCTTCCAACTGATGTTCAATTTGTGTTTAATGAGCATCAGCTTTCAATGATGGTTTGTTGCGCACTCCTTGTTTAATGTTTTTTTAAGGTAATAATCAGGTTTGATTAGTAGCCTGGGTGTGTATTGCGTATTGTGTTTACAGTGATGGTTTCTAATGAAGCATATTATATGTAAATATGAGTTCATTAATAATATCTCAAATCTATTTTGTCGTTCAGACCTGTTGGCAGGATGGTATTGAATTTTTTATCCACCATATTTCTATTTGGGACAAGAGCTTAGAGATGTCCTTGTCTGCAGTGGTTGAGATTTGTTCCAAGATCATAAATCTTAATTGTGCAATGATATGGTTTTTGTCAATCCAGTGCATAGCCAAACTTGAATTAGGATTTTTGTTTCGTATGAGACTCTTGTGTTCTATGATTCTGATTTTAATCTTGCAATCAGTTTTGCCGATGTACAGCATGCCACACAGGCTTTTAGTGTAATAAATCAAAAATATTGGAATTGCAGTCAGTGGAATGCCGTACTTTGATTGCTTTGCCCGTATGTAGATGTGTAATTGTGTTCCCTGTTATGATATTGTTGCACTGAACACAGTTGTAGCATTTTCTCATGCCAGTTTCTGTAGAACTGTCTTCGGGTTTTGCACTTGTTAACAATTCTTTAATGTTGCGGCTCCAGTATAAGCGAATAATGGCTTTTGGGCAAATAGATCTTTGAAATCAGGTTCACATTGAAGGAGTTCCCAACGATGATTATTGGCCTTTTTTATTGCATTAGATTTGGTTGAGTATTTAGAGACAAAAACCATCCGGTTTTGTGTAGCCTTATCCTTGGTTTTTAGTAGTTGACTTCTTCGTATAGCTTCTGCTCTGGAAATTGGCTTCATTATAATGATCTCGGGATATCCTCGTAATTGAAATTTGTTCTTTTGTTCCTGTATTTCTTTACAAATGCTGCCGGTACAGAGGATATTCTTTTTGTTCTCAATATTTGTGAATGCAGCAAGTTATGTATTAGAGTGGTAGAATGAAAACTATCATATAATAACAAGTTATTGCGATCAGACTTTTTGAGGTACCCTGATGTTTACAAGGTCCAATGAGCTTTGGTAATCAATACATCCAAAAACGATATATGTTCCATGTTGATCTGGTGAGTAAATTGAATGTGATTGTTCTTTTGATTCAACTCTTGAATTTTAATCTCAAGTTTCTCTTGGGTGTTGTTCTAGATCAGGAAAACATTGTTGATAAAGAGACAGTAGAATATCAGGTTGTCATTCCTTTCTGCATTGGTTAGAATATGGTCTTCCTCGAACTTAGACATAAATGTGCTCACACACGCTAGTGCCCCAGCAAAGCCCAAAGATGTGCCGCTGATTTGTAAGAAAAATTCCTCATTCCATTTAAAATAACTGTGCTGTATGCAAAACTGTAACAATTCTAGAATGAACACTTTGTTTGCAGCCAGAGATGTTTGTGTCAGTAGTGCCCATTCACATGCCTCAATGCCCTCATGTAAGGGAATAGATGTATATAATGCTGTTACATCTCTGGTACAAAGAATCTAGTCTTCATATTTTAGATCTTTTAGCAACTGTAAAAAATGTGTGGTATCCTTAGTGTATTTTTTCCATTGTTGTACAAACGGTTGTAAGAAATGGTCGATATGCCTTCCCAAGGGTTCAAACAAAGACCCACATCCAGACACTATGGGCCTGAAAGGACGATTTGACAATCTTTATGTATTTTAGGTAACATATACAGTCTTGGGCTTCTAGGATGTGCTGTTGTTAAAAAAATGTGTGTGTTGGTAGAAATCCATTCCATCTCCTTAGCTTTGTCTAAGATACTGCTTAATGTTTTCTTGGTATCATTGGTAGGATCTTGTTCTAATGGAAGGTACATTGTGTTGTCTTGTACGTGTTCATGTACTTTGTTGTTGTAAAAATCTGTATCCATGACCACCCGTGCTCCTCCTTTATCAGCAGGCTGAAATGTAAGTGTTTGATTACGCGTCAGTTCTTGTATTGTTTGGTATTCATGTTTGTTCAAGTTAAGTCTTGTCTTAGGTTGCAGGTTCACGGTGGCTAAGTACTTTAATAAAGCCTCAAATGTATTCAATACTTTGTGTGAGATCGCAGCTGAAAAGGTACTGCGTGGTATGAATTCCTTGTACTCTGGTTGTTCCAAATCAGAGGGACGGAAAGGTACCTTCTGATAATGTCGGTACTATGTTTTCAAAAAAATGACGTAATCGTAAATTACACATGAATTTGTAAACTGCTACTTCTACCTCCACTTGATTTGTATTGTACTTTGGTGCAAATGATTTTCCTTTGTTGAGTACTTTAATATGCTGTGTATTCAGAACCTTAGATGAAATGTGAATTATTAGGGTTTAGTCTTGCTCTGGAGGTTTCTGCTGGTGTTTTTTCTTACTTTGTCCTCTTCGGATTTTTTGAACAGCTTGGATCTGGTGGACGACCTGTTGTATGACCTGCCTCTAAAAAAGATGACTGTTGCACATTAGAAGTGCTAGCTATGTTTGCTCTTTCTGTTATCTGTAGTTGTGATCCTTTGTCTGTTTCCACACTGAGTGGCTGCCTGGTAGTTGCTAGGTCCTGGTCTGATACTATGCTTTCATGTAACGATGTAGTTGTTTTTTGCATCGGTCTTCTGTGAGCATATACCTCTGCCCAGGTGTATACTTCTTTTAATTTGCAGTCATTGGTATCATGTTTGTATTTCCTGAGTTCTCGCTCTTGAGTTTCTTTGCCACATCTGTCTAATTTCTCGTTGAGAACATTGAGAGTAATTTTCCAGTATTCTGCTTCGCATCTGGTACTCAAATCTGTTTTAATGGTGTTTATCTCTTCCTCAAGCTCTTGGATTGTTTTTGATAGTTTTTCTACTAAAAGTAGAATTAAGTCTGAGGAAATTTTGTTGAGAATGCCTACCATTTCTCCATAAAAACATTATTGAATTGAAATCTGAATAACATGGGTTTGATCGGTAATCTTAAACCCCTTGGGATTCTTTGTACTTTATGCTACTGTATACGTGTTGAAGCATGTCATCTTTGATTAAGAACTCTTCTTGACAGAAGTTGTCTAAATTGTTGTCCCACAGATTCTCCCTGTGTATTGAACGCTTTTGTATCCTGAATCAATGCATATATATCTGTTGCTTGTGCTTAAGTACATGTTTTAGCATCACTGCGATTGTCTGTAAGATTCGAAATAGTATTGAAAGACATCTTGAATGGGGGTTGCTACAATAAGTTTGAAGGCAACTGATATCAAATTTTAATGATGGTGTGTTGCGCACTCCTTGTTTAATGCTCTTTTAAGGTAATAATCAGGTATGATTAGAAGCTTGGGTGTGTATAGCGTGCTGGTTGAGAATAAGGTGGGCTAACTCATACATCGTACTATTGATTACTTGCAAGTGTGAACATGCACTTTGCCCCTTCCACACTGCTTTTAGTGTTGAAATTATTGTATTTTTCAAAGTTACACCAATTCAATTTTAAATCATTTATACAAATAAACATCAAAGTATCATGATTCTTCTCATTTTTTATTTAACATCTGTTATGCGGATTTCATTCCGCTACTCTACCATTTTGTTATAGAACAAAACTTCAATGTCAGTTGTAGTATATACAATATTAAACATTCAAAACACTCATTTACAAACTATCCAATAGGTGTCTCTTTTTTTTGCGTTTTTCCCAATGCATTTCAGTATCAACATATCCCTTCGTCAGGGGTACTGTAATACATTGATTTTCCAAGAAGAGTCCACAGTTTCTTCATAAATGAGTATGTTGTTGAAGTACTTTCTACTATTTCATTAATAACTGCTACTGTGTTGCATAAATATCTAGTTTGTAGTCTATACTTTAGGTGCATTTTTGGACCATGAGGTAATATCTGCAGTGACCTTAGGCGCATGTATTTTCTTTTAAAGATTTAAAAAAAAAAATAATTGGCATAACCTTCTTGAAATTTGCAGTATCTAATCTTTTTTTTTAAACTATATTCGCAAATAATTTTTTAACTGTCCTTATACATACTTTCCAGAGCCACAGGAACTTTACAAAACCAGTGTGATCTTCCCAAACACTTAAAATAATATTTAGACATATTAAAATTTATATTTAAGGTAGATGGTTTACTAATATTATGTGTTACTGTATGTAGTCATAAGTGATTTAATGCCACATGCATGTTTTAATATACATTGTGGGTATTCGCATTCACTTCACAAGGTCATGGAGATGTCTTTGTGAATCCCATGTTACATATCAATAAAGGAATATGATTCGTTGAAATAGATTTCATGTTTATGCAGAGGATGTACCCTCACACATTTATTTACTTCTTGGTTTAGCCTCTGAGTGCAGCCTCAGTTTCCTGTTTTTGTGGGTGCCATTTTCTTATTTTATAAATGGCAGCCTCTACATCTACTCAGGCCCCAGACCCAGAAGACCACAGTATTCTACTGAGGAGGGAACAGCTGTCAAAAAGAAACTAGCATAGCTTGGACATTCTTTGCAATCCTTTCTTGGGAAACAAAAGGTGCTATAAAACAGGTGCAGTGTAAGCTGTGCTAAAAAATTCTATCAAGAAGTAAGGGCTAAAAAATACAGTCATGGGACCAGCCTCCGTGCTAAAGCACAAGCAAACTATTCACCCCACCAATCTCTTCAGAGAAGAAAAACTAAAAGAATTAGCACCAACACCTGCTACATTCGAGCTAGTTGCTGTTGACACAATTAATGTGCTGGGAACCCAAGCCTTTCCTGCTGTGATCCCAGAGTTGGCAGACATGGGGACATTTTTGTAAAAAGTGTAATAAAGTCTTTTTCTTCTATTCTTGAAACAAAGAGGTGCCATGGATGTTATTTTCTTAATTTTTTCATTTAGTTGCACACATTTTGTGCATGTTGTTCTTTAGTTTCATTTTCCAAATAACTTTTTTAAATGAAAAAATACACCCAAAAACTTTAAATAAACTTCATAACCAGCAAATAAAATAAAGCAAGTTAAAAAAAAAGATTATTTTTAGAACCGTGTTATCAGGTTGTCATTATAAACACCTGTCAGTATATATCTGTATATGTGTTAATTCAAATGGCTGTTTGAGCCAGTGTATATGTGTGAGTGAGAGGGTGTGAATGGGGCTGTATGGGTGAGTGACAGAGTTTGTGAGTGGCTGTATGGATGAGTGAGTAAGTGTGTTAGGGTCTGTATTGTTCTTCAGTTATTGTATGAGTGCCTGTATGGGTAACTGAGTGAATGGGTAAGTGGCTGTATGGGTGAGTGGGTGTGTGAGGGTTTGTATGGGTAAATGATAGGGTGTATGAGTGGTTGTATGGGTGACTGAGTGGGTGTATGAGTGGGTGTATGGTGAGTGAGAGGGTGTGAGTATTTGTATGGGTGAGTTAGTGACTGTATGAGTGACTGGATGAGCAACTGAGTGCCTGTATGACTGAGTGGCTGGCTGTATAGCTGAGTGAGTGGGTGTGTGACTGGATGTATGTGTGGGTGAGTGACTGTGTAAGTGCTTGTATGGGTGAGTGAGTGAGTGGGTCTATAAGTGCATATATGGGTGAGTGAGTTGGTTTATGAGTGGAGTGGAGTGGATGCATTGACAGAGAATGGGTGAGTGAGTGGGTGTGTCAGTGGCTCTATGGATGAATTAGTGAGTGCTGAGTGAGTGGATATATGAATGGCTGTATAGGTGAGTGAGTAGATGTCTGAGTGGCTATGTAAGTGACTAAAAGGATGCATGAATGACTGTATGGGTGAGTGAGTGAGTGAGTTTGTGATTAGCTGTGTGCATGAGTGAGTGAGTGGATAAGTAGTAGTTAGTTAGGGGGGTCGCTATTTGGCAGCAGAAGGCACCTTTGTCCAAGTAGGGACCCTTCCTTCTAGTCAGGGAAAGGGAGTTACACACTGTAGATACCCCCTGCTCATACCCTTGGCAGTTTGGCATGAGCAGCCAGGCCTATCTCAGAGGCAATGTGTAATGTATTTGTACATAACACACACAGTAACACAGTTACACCACTACAAATGGAAACAAAAAACAGTTTAAAAACATAAACAATCTTTATCTAAACCAAACAAGTCAAGTCAACAACACTTCTATAGCGCAAACATATCACTCCGAAGAGTCTCATGGTGCTTGCAGCGGCTGGAAGCAAAGAGACAAAGGTAGGGTGGGATTACTGATCAAACAACCAGGTTTTGAGTTTGCTACGAAAACACCTAAGGAAGGGGATGGACCGCAAATCGTGCAGCAACTTGTTCCAGAAAAACGGAGCTAAGTGTGAAAAGGATCTACCACCCTGCCTGGCGGTGTAAACTCTAAAAGGGGTGAGCAAGGACTTAGCACTTGATCGCAGTGCCCTCTGAGGCTTGTACCAGCAGAGTTTTCTGGTCCAGTACTGTGGTTTAGTTCCATAAAGATATTTATGGGTAAGGTATAAAACCTTGAAAAGGATGCGCTTTTTTACTGGGAGCCAGTGCAGGGCTCTAAGACACGGAGCAGAGGAGGTTTGTTGAGGGAGACCAAGACCAACATGACAAAGATCCAACATACATTACTCAACATATCACTTTTTAAAAGTTAAGCAATTCTGTCCATTGAATTCTATGAATGTGGTGGTTTTACACAAAGTACCTTGGATGCATCTAAATCCACAAGGAAAAACAGCCACAGAGGAGCAATGTACCGGAAAACACAGTGTTGATTCCTGAGTCGCTGGGGAAGCGATGCGTCAGTTCTGCTGCACGCGGAAGAAGTGATGCATCAGTTCTGGACTATAAGGGGAAGTGATGTGTCGAAACCTGAAGATGGTTCTGGTCTCCAGGCGCAGCTGTGGAAAACTTGGTGCACAGGTTCGATGCATGGAAATCTGGATGTGCTGAAGTTCAAGGTGACGGTGGCAAACAGGCGCTGCATCGATTCTTTCAGCCGTGGACCAGTGATGTGTTGGTTCTTTCAGCCGTACAGCAGGGCCTGCATCCGAGTCAGAGCTGTGGTCTTAGATGTTAGAGACATGGTGCGCTGGACTCGGGCTGCAGCAGGTCTTCAGGCTGCAAACAGGCACTGCATAGATTTCTTTGGCTGCATGGCAGCGGTGCGTGGAAACATCTCCTGCACAGCGGTGCTGTGTAAAAAAAACAGGATCAAAGGGTAATGCATCAATTTGTCAGACTTTTAAGTCAAGAATAACGTCCAAGGGCCCAGAACTTGAATTGGAACCACTTGGCAGGTCAGAACCCCCAGCAGTGGGGTTCATGGATGCTGCAGGTGAAGTCTTTGATGGCCCTGAGTCTTCCAATTGGGAGGAAAGCAAACACAAGCCCTTGGAGAACCTTAGAAATGCAGGATTCAAAGGCAACGTTCAGTTCTTTCACTGCGAACAGACAGAGGCAGCGACTGCAGGCCAACCCAGCAAAGCAACATACAGCAAAGGTGCTATCCTCCTCTTGACAGCTCTTTAGCTCTTCTTCTTGGCAGAGTCCTCAATACAGCAGTGTTCTAAAAATGTGGGGTTGCAGGTCCAATACTCTTTTTTTTATTTAGGTGTCAGGGACAACTCTTTCTACCACTCTAGCTCTGGAGGGCCCATCGGCCTGGTGATGGGGCATCAGGATATGCAGGGCACACCTCAGCTCCATTTGTGTGACTTTTTGGAGTGAATGCACAACCAACCCAGCTGTCAGTCTAAACCAGATGTTGATTCCACAGGCAGGCAGAGGCACAGGATGGAAAAACAAGAAAATGGCCACTTTCTCATAATTGCATTTTCAAATACACTATTTCATAACCACCTTTCCTAAAAGATGTGTTTTTAAATTCTGAGCTCAGAGAGTCCAAGCTTAAATCTCCAGCTTTTTCCAGTTGAAAGTTAGACTTGTAAAATGTTACCAGGAAGGTTCTAAGATAAACAATGGGAGAGCTAGTCCTTGCAATAGTGAAAATAAAATTGGCAATATTTCAGAACATGTAAAACACACCAGTAGATTTCCTATCTTTCACATACACTGCACCCTGCCCATAGGGGTACCTTGGGCCTAACGTAGGGGTGCCTTACATGTAGTAAAAGGGAGGTATTGGGCCTGCAAGTAGATGCACTTGCCAGGTCAACCAGGCAGTTTAAAACTACACTCACATACACTGCAATGGCAGGCCTGAGGCAGGTCTGCAAGGCTGCTCATGTGGATGCAACAACCAGTGTTGCAGGCCACCTAGTAGCATTTGACAAACAAGTCAATCATGGATAACCAATCATAATCACAACTTAATCAGTAAACGTTTGAACTTTAGCACTGATAAGCAGTGTTAAAGTGCCCAGGGTCCTCAAATCAGCAAAAATGAAGTCCAGCATAAAAATACAAGAAGTAGAAGCAAAAAGACAGGGGAAACCTCCCAAGGATGCCAGGTCTAGCAGTGATTGCGTGGGTCTGTCACAGGATGTGTCAGTAGCTGTATGAGTGAGTGAGTGACTGAGAGACTGTATGAGGGGTTGAATGGGGGAATGAATGGTTGTGTTAATTACTTTATAGTTGCATGAGTGCATGTGTTAGTACTTGTATGAGTAGATGAGTAAGTGTCTGAGTTTCTGTATGAGTAAGTGAGTGGGTGTGTGGGTACCTGTATGGGTGAGTGGAAGGGTGTGTGAGTGTCTGTTTGAGTGAGTAAGTGGGTGCATGAGTGATATATGGGTGAGTGAGTGGGTACATGAGTGCCTTATGGGTACCTGAGTGGGTATATAAGTGACTGTATGGGTGAGAGAATGGGTACATGAGTGGTGTGTGTTTGAGTGAGTAGGTTTGTGAATGGCTGAATGGATAGGTGGGTGGATGTGTGACTAGCTGTATGGTTAAGTGAGTATGTGTGAGTTACCTATGAGGTATTGAATTGGTGCATGAGTGCCTGTATGGCTTCTTGAATGGGTGCATGATTGCCTGTATAAGTGATTAATTTGGTTTGTCTTTGTTTGTGTGGATGCGTGAATGACTATGTATGTTCATCTATGTGTGTGTGAGTGGATGTGTGATTTGTAGCATTGGTGAGTGCCTGTGTGAGTGCCTACATGGCTGAATGAGTACATGGGTTAAAGGATTTATGTGTGAGTGAGAAAGTGCATAAGTGGCTGTAGTGAGTGAGTGGGTGTGTGAGTAGGTGTATAGGTAAGTGAGTAGATGCATGAGTGGTGATTAGGTGACTGAATAGATACATACGTAGTAGATAGGTTAGTGAGTTATTGTATGAGTGTCTGTATGAGTGAGTGATAGGGTGCATAAGTAGATCATGAGTGACTGAGTATATGTATTAGTGGCTGAGTGGGTGTCTTTTTGTGGATGAGTGATTGGTTGTGTGAGTGTGTCTATTGGTGAGTGTTTGGGTTCGTGAGTGGCACAAAACACAGACATAGGGACTGGCAGCAGAAAAAGAGGTCCAGTACCTTTGCTTTCTAGAACACGTATGTACAACACACAGGGGTAGCTGTTCCTGAAGGGGAATCTGGCCCAATTGGTGACAGAAATGATAGAGACTGGGGGAAACTAATTTTGGGTCTCAGGATGGATGTGTAGTTTGGGGGGAATTTCCTTATTTAGTAAAGTTGCTCTCACTGCACCTGTGAAGGTATCATGCTTCATCATTTTGCATTTTTGCTCCTTGTGGGGCTGGTGCAGCAATGCCCACTGACCCCACAAGAGGGCTCTTTGGCAGACATATTTTTAAGTAAAAAATGCCATAGTGATGTGGGGCTAGTGTGATAGAGAGTTTAAAAACATCACGGAAGTGCCCAATAAAAGAAGGTTTTTATTCCTGGGTTCACCGGATTGATTAAAAACAGATGCCAAACTTCTACTTTCCACTAATGAGGAAATATAGTTTGGTTCAAATTGTACAGGCAGTGAGTGGGGTCGATATGTCTCATGCCCTATTGGTCCAGAAGGCATCCTTGGCATTTCATTAGGACCAGGTATAGGGGAAAAAAATAAATAGACAAATATCTCTTAAATAACTGTCCTGGAAATACTAAGTAATAAGGTGCTTGAAAAGATAGTCTTACATCATCAGTCACCTAAATTATCCAACCCTCTCATAGTGAAGGGGAGAGCCTCTTAGGTTATAGCAGGCATATGCTATAGGCAACAGTGACCCATTGGAGCATTCAAAATAATCCCCTACCTGCATGTGTAGCGGTGTGCATAAGTGGTAATATGTGTGAGTGAGTGGCTGTGTAAGTATCTGTATATGTGAATGAGTGGGTGAGTGATTCCCTGTATGGGTGGCTGAGTTCATGTATGAGTAGCTGTATTTGTGAGTGAGTAGCTGTTTAAGTGCCTGATTGGGTGAATGAGTGGGTGTGTGATTTTCTGTATGGGTGAGTGAATGGGTGCATCACTTGTGTTTTGATAATTGAGTGGATGTATGAGTAGTTGTATGGGTGAGTAAGGATCAGTTCCCACAGCAATCAATTGCATGGGAGTTTTCCAGCATTCCTTCTTGGTAAAAGGAATTTGTGGCAAAGTATATAAAGCACTCATTATGCATAGAGACACTCTCCACGAGTAGGTCAAAGTATTGTTTCTGTGACACTACAAGTATGTTGACACATCTAAAGGCGTACCAGTACAAACACTGCTGTAAAAGAAAAAGAATAGAAATATGTTAGTTTTGCTTATGATGGAACAGTGTATCACAATACTGTCAAACATTTAATTTTCCCATTTTTACTGTTCTCAGATTTTCTACTTGTTCATCATAGATGATGTGCTGTATGAAGCTTTGTCCTTGAACAGTGGGAAAAAAACAATTGTATGCATTGTAGAAACAAAACTGCACAATTACTGAACTATCAATCAATTAATCAGGGGTTTATAAGGTGCGCTACTCACCTGTGAGGGTCTCAAGGTGCTGGGGGGGTGCAGCTTTGGATCAGTCAAAGAGCCAGGCTCTTCCTGATGGTGTGCAGAGTGGGGGAGCATCTGATTTTGACTGGGAGCTCATTCCAGGTCTTTTCTGCCATATAGGAGAAGGCTCTTCTGCCTGCTCTGGTTCTGTGGATGCGTGGGGTCTCTGTTAGGGCGAGGTCGGTGGAGCGGTGGTTCCTTTTGGGTATGTGAAAGGAGACTCTTTCGTTGAGGTATTTGGGTCCAATGTTGTGGAGGGATTTGTAGGTGTGGATGAGTAGCTTGATGGTTACTCTCTTCTCGAAGGGGAGCCAGTGGAGGTCTCGTAGGTGCTGGGTCATGTGCTCATGTCTTGGGGTTCCAAGAACGAGTCTGGCTGCAGTTTTATGGATGGTTTGGAGCTTATGTAGCAGGGTTTTGTTGATTCCGATTTTGAGGGTCTTACCGTAGTCCAGTCTGCTGGTTATGAGTGCGTGGGTGACATCTTTCTGCATTTGGGGGGATCCACTTGAAGGTCTTGCAGAGGATGCAAAGGGAGTTGAAGCTGGTGGGGGCCACGGCATTGATCGGGTGCGGTAGGGTGAGGGAGGAGTCTAGAATGATGCCGAGGCTCCATGCGTGATCTGTCGGGGTGGGTGGGTTTCCGGGGGCAGGAGGCCACCAAGAGCTGTCTCATACAGTAGGGGAGGGTCAGAGGACTAGGACCTCTGTCTTCTCTGAGTTCATTTTTAGGCAGCTGTCGCTCATCCAGGCTGCAACATCTTTCATTCCTTCCTGGAAGCTGAGTCTGGTATCTTCGGGGTTCTTCATGAGAGAGAGGATGACCTGTGTGTCATCGTCATAAGATACTATGCTGAGCCCATGCTGTCTGATGATGGCGGCGAGGGGGGCCATGTAGATGTTGAATAGCATGGGGCTGAGCGAGGATCCTTGGAGTACTCCACAGTTGATCTCTGTAGATTCAGAGACCAAGGGAGGGAGTCTGATCCTTTGGGTTCTACCAGAGAGAAAGGAGCAGATCCAGTTGAGGGCGGTTCCTCGTATACCGGCGTAGTGGTGTCTGGCTGCGAAAGTGTGGTGTGAGATGGTGTCGAAAGCTGCGGAGAGGTCTAGTAGGATGAGGGCCGCAGTATGTCCCTGGTCAAGTAGCATGCGGATGTCATCGGTGGCGGCGAGGAGGGCAGTCTCGGTGCTGTGGTTGCTACAAAATCCAGACCGGGAGAAGTTGAGGATGGCGTTCTCTTCTATGAAGGTGGTCAGCTGTGCATTGATTAATCTCTCGGTGACTTTGGCTGCGAAGGGAAGGAGAGAGATAGGCCGGTAGTTTTTCAGGTCCATCAGGTCAGCTGGGGGCTCCTGAGTGGGTGTTTTTCATGGTTGTTGTGGTGTCTTCAGTGGTGGCAGGTATCCAGGTGGTGATGGTCGCAGGTTGTCAGTGGTGGAGAGGGGGTGGTGTCCGGAGTCTGTTTGCTGAAATTATCATAGAGGGCCTTGATTTTCAGGTGGAAGTAGGACCTGAACTTGTTGCATAGGTCCTGAAATGGTGTGACGTTCGTGGATTTGCTGGGGAGGTATGGTGAACTACTGTATGATGTTGAATAGTTCTTTTGCATTGCTTGCGTTGGTGTTGATTTTGTTCTTGCTAAAGGTCGGTTTGGTGGTTCTAATGCACTGGTGGTCAGTCGCGGCTGCTGGAGGGAGTGCTGCGGGGCGGTGGGGCAGGGTGGGGGGTAGTAAACTCCAGCATACGGCCAACCGGAGTTAAGTATATAAATAAATAAATAAAATGAATTGCATTGCGCGTGCTGCAACGCAAGTGGCTTTGCAGCGCGCACAATGTAATTTTTTTTTTTTTTTATGTACCTAACTCCAGTAAGCCATATCCCAGAGCTTACTATCCCTACCCTGCCCCTTCCCCGACCCACCCCACCCCACCACACTGCAGCACTCCCTCCAGGAGCTGAGACTCCTGGTTGTGTTCATTCATGGCATTCCTGTAGATTTTCTGATCTTCAGTGGTTTTTCAGTTTCGCCAGAGTTTCTCGAGGCGCCTGCAGGAGCGCCTGGCTTCTTGGAGTTCGGTGATGAACCAGGCGGCCTTCAGGGGGCGTTTTTTGACAGGGTGACAGAGGGGTGCAAGCTTGTCAGCTCAGCTGGAGATCCAGTGGTGTAGTTTTTTGGCTGCAGAGTTGGCCTCAGACATGACGGAGGGAGAGTCATGGAGGAGGGTGGAGTTGAGGTGTTCCTCTGTGATCTTGCTCCAGTTCCTTTGTGGTGGGCACAGGGCAGGTTTGCGTGTGGTGGTGGTGTTGAAGGTGAAGTGTACGCAGTGGTGGTCTGTCCAGAGGGGCTGCTTAGTGTGGCTGAAGTGGATGCTTGTCCCTCCTGCGAAGATGGGGTCGAGGGTGTGTCTGGCTCTGTGAGTGGGAGTGGTGATGAGCTGCTTCAGTCCGAGGTTGTCGAGGTTGTCAAGGAGGATGGTGGAGTCGGGGTCACTGTGGTTGTTGAGGTGGAAGTTCAGGTCTCCGATGAGGATGTAGTCCGTGGAGGCGATGTTGTGGGGTGTGAAGAGGTCAGCAATGGTGGTGGCTGCAGAGGCGCAAGGTCTCGTGGTCTGTAGATGAGGGTCCCGCACAGCGTGGTTCTAGGGCTGGTTTGGATCTGGAAGTGGAGGTGCTCTGTGTTGGAGAGGGGGAGAGTCGGAGGGAGCTCTTGTGTGCGATGGCGGGTCCTCCTCCTGGGTGGTGGGAGCAGTCCTTTCTATGGATCTTGTATCCATCAGGGATGGCGGTGGCGATGTAGGGGGCGGAGGTGGCCTTGGTCCACGTTTCAATGAAAAAGGCGACGTCTGGCAAGAGGGTGTTGAGCTAATGTAAACAAACATATTTAAAACATTTTCCATTATTATCATACCTAGTACACTACTGTGTAAACATGTAAAGTACACTTGAATTTTGAAGATCCTTTTCAAAACATCACCCCTAGTAGACCGAATGATATCTATAAAACTGATGATCCATGTAAGTGAAATCCAACACATTTTTGTTTTCCCAGGAATTGTACATACCACTTTGGTTGAAGAAACAAAAGGTGACAATTTTGTAGTTTAAAAGGCAGTTTTGGTTTGAATTTAAAATTGCTGTCATTACATTCCGTCCATCCAGTTTCACTCTTTAAGTAGACAGTGTAGTGTCCAGACGTTACATTAACTCCTTTGTGAAAGATAATAGCTATAGAATTATAAGCTCTTCCTGAAATGTATATTTGTCTAATTTTGGTTTCCAGTTTGGACACATCTATTCTGCATTGTTGCAACATAAATATAAAGTATATCCCTGTTCTTAGTAGATAGAACATCTGATCAACATCTGGGCAGGACATATTTTTGGTTTGCTTTTTTAATCAACCTGTTAAAAGGCACAGTTTTGCAATCTGGTATTATTAAGTACAGAATTCGCTCAGAATTTATTTGAGTGGTGAATGTAAATAATTCTAAACAGTAATAGTTCCATTTGTAAGTCATTCCAAATAAGTCATCAATATATACTTCTTCTTCTACTAGAACTCCAAAATTGACCATTATAAATTCTTGTGTGTACTGTTGAATGTTAAGAATAAATATTAGTGAGCCACAACATATATCTAAAAGGCCTTGAATGCCTGAAGCAGAATGTATTATAGTTCTATCACTGAGTAAACATTGAAGCAATTGATACAGTGCAGAACAGAATCTGTTAACTCATTTCTATTGAATTTGATTTACAAAATGTGTTAAATGAAAGAGTGCATTGAGAAAAACATTTTCATACCAGTTGATACCTGGACTGTTTTCCAATTGGTATCTTACAACATTTCCCTTTTTTTCCTGTTTTTCTTCTTAATGCCTTCTAGATAGTCCAGGTTTCCTTTCTTTTATTGAACATCAGTTGACTCTTTTTTAAGCTTCCATTCTGGACTCATAAACAGGGTACTGACCTAAATGAGGAGCGAATAGACGTCTTAACTGATTGTATTCATTTACACAGCTTGCATCAGCACTAACTTCCCTAACATCAAAGTCATCTATAGACAATCTGGACAATGTTCTAACTCAGGATAATTATAAATATGTCATACCTTCTTCAAATCCTGCATATGCTAGAGACACTGGAAACTGTTGCCGCCGTATATATAAGTCCTTTACAAACAAAAAACATACAATACATTGGCCATCTGCTTCACACCATCAATCTGATCACATTGTATGGCTAAGTAATTGATCACATCCCTATTTGAATAATTATTTAAATCAAAAACTTTACCCATAGCACCATTTGCTAACCCTTCCTCCACATTTAAATTATGCTGCAAATTAACTCGATACTTTTTGCACACATGTAAACACTTTTCTAATCCTTCAGTCCTGGATACAGGTTTCTCCAAACAATTCACATTTTAATGCCAAACACTGGATAGGCCGATAAGGAAAGGCGGAGGTTTGGCAGTGATTTATCATCATTCAATCAAGGCAGCTTTCCAGCCAATTCCTATCGATACCTGTGAGGTATTATTTTTTAATCTTACCCTCACCCATCACCACTCCTTCAATGGGTGTCTACTATATAGGCCACCTGGAGCTAGTAATTCCTTCCTAACTTCCCTGGGTACCCTATTGGAAGAGGGGACGCTCGCAGAGGCCTTTACAGTCATGGGAGACTTTAACTTCCACTTAGAACAGACAGAGGAAATGGATACTATGGCTCTGAACAACCTGATGCCGACTGTAGACCTGAGGCAGCAGGTAGTAGGTGCTATGCACAGGGGAGGGCATAGCCTGGACAGGATTTTTTCTAACCAACATAATCTCCATTTCCGGGGCCTCCTCCCTCTGGTATGGTCTGACCACTCCGCAGCCCAATTTGAGATTCTGTTGTCTGAGCCATATAAGAAAAATACAAGTCTTAAGGAGTGTATAAGAATAAGAGCTTGTAATAAGGTGGATGGAACCACCTTTAACAAGCTGTTATCTTCCTCTGCAACACAATTGCCTCCCGAAGTGGAAGAGGCTTGTCAAAGTTAAACAGACTGGATGCAGCAGGCCTGCGATAGACTAGCTCCAAGTAAAGACTTGCGTCCCACGAGAATACACCCCTCTGCCCCCTGGTATTCGGAAGAGCTCAGGAACCAAAAGCTCATCTGTAAGCAGCTTGAACGAAACTGGAGGAGCAATTACAAGGAAACTGAGAAAAAAGCTTACAAAGCTAGCTTGTTGACCTATAAACAGGCAATTGTGGCAGCTAAACAGAAATACTTTGCAGCACAAATCACAGAATCTAAAAATTCAGTTAAATAACTGTTCAAGACGGTCGCCACGCTGGCCTCGCCCAAGCCAGTGGTAGTCCAGCCCAGCCAAGTGCTCTGTGAGGAACTGGCTAAATTCTTCCTGTCTAAGGTGGAAGCTATCTTCACGGTATTTAGCAGAATAAGCACTGGCAACATGGACGCGATTAGGGAGACTCCCACGTCAAATGGGCTTATTGCCCGATGTTTGATAAATTTTTGCCAGTATTTCCTTGTGGCATACAAAAGATCCTCATGGAAGTTAATTCGGGATCTCCTTTTGATCCCTGCCCCGCCAAGGTGGCTAAACTGGCCCCGGGTCCGATAGCGGAGCCTTTAACGGCAATTTTTAATTCAATGTTTGAATCTGGATATTTCCCCAGGCAGTGGAAATTGGCCTCCATTTTGCCCCTCTTAAAAAAACCAAACCTTTCTGCCAATGACCCAAATAGTTTTCATCCAATTTCTAGACTCCCCTTACTGGCGAAATCGGTGGAGAAAATTATGAATAGACAACTTAGTCACTTTCTGGATGAGACTCAAGTGCTTGACCCCACTCAATATGGCTTTAGGCCAGGACACAGCATGGAGTCTGCATTTATCAAAGCCACGGAAGAGATCAGGGAAGCGGTGGATCAGGGAGGGAGGGCGGCATTGATCTTGTTGGACTTGTCTGCGGCTTTGGATACGGTTCACCACACGATACTGCTGAGCCGCCTAAATGCGTGTGGCATTCACGGGAAAGCTTGGGACCTTTTAAGATCCTTCCTGGCGGATAGAAAACAAATTGTGGCCCTGGGGGACTTCCAGTCTAAACCCTTTACCTCACCATGTGGGGTCCCTCAGGTATCCTCCCTCAGCCCAACCCTTTTTAACATTTATGTCAGTGCATTGGCCCCAGTTATAGACGCCTTCGGTTTTGGCCTCACGTCATATGCGGATGATACACAAATTGTGGTATCTCTGACACCAGATGGAGAGGCTGGTACAGAAGGACGTTTTCGGGAGTGCATGTTAGCAGTGGGCAGTTGGATGGCTAAGAATTGCCTTAAGTTGAATTCGGACAAAACTGAGGTGATATTGTTTGGTAATAGTACGAATTTTTGGACTCCCTCCTGGTGGCCCGACTCAATGGGCACTCTCCCTGTCCCAACTAGAAAGGTAAAAAACCTCGGCATAATACTTGATGACAGACTTACTTTAGGGCCTTAAGTGAATGTGGTAGTATCCAAAACTTTGTATATCATCAAAACGCTGAGGAAGGTGCTGCCCTCGCTGCCCAGGGAAAGCAGACAAACGGTGGTCAGGGCTCTTGTGATGGCCAGACTGGACTACTGTAATGGACTTTACCTTAATGCTTAACAAAGAATGTTAAATAAATTGCAGATACTGCAGAATGCGGCGGTTAGACTGCTCACAGGCTCCTCAAGATTTTCCTCTGTCTCTATTGAGAGGAAAGCTCTACATTGGCTTCCAGTCAAAAGCAGAGTACGATTCAAGGCTCTTTGTCTAGCATTTAAGGCTTTACACGGCATGGGCCCAGATTTTCTAAAGCTTAGACTTCGATGGTATGTCCCGGGAAGATCCTTGCAGTCTAAAGAAGCCATGTTGGCTTGGGTGCCACTTATTAAGAAAGCCCGATGGGGGGGCAAAAGTTTTATCTACAGCTCAGCAAAAACATGGAACGAATTGCCTTTCTATCTCAGGACCATGATGGATCTGTTGTCATTTCGTAAAGAACTAAAGACCTGGTTCTTCTCCCAAGAGTAAGCGCCCTTTCCACTCTTCAGCGGCCAGTTGTCTCAGAGGAATTGGTTAGCGCCAGGACACCCCCGGGTATTTGCCGCGCTCTGCAAATGTCATTAACATTCGTAGTATTGTTGCTCCCTGGTGTTCCATATTATCGAAAGATTTAAATTGCAAAATATCTTTTTCCTCCAACTTCAGTAACTATTTGTTGTAGTTAGAGCACTCTTGAAGTGTAGGCAGTGAACAAACTATGAATGTATCTGTTTCAATGAAATTGTACTTTAGTTGTGCTGCAGCCAGATGAAAATAGTTTCTTGGTAAGTCGTTTCACCAAAGCCTGTTTTCCCTCTTTTGTCAGAACTCCTAATCCAATGTCCTCCAGGGTATGTCATGTTCCACATTAGATACTTGATGCATATTCTTCACCAGTTCCTTGTATTCGAAGTTTAACCAAATATTAACATTTCCAATACTTCCCAAATAATTTCTTGTTTCATTATGGAGAAGTGTCTTGAAAGCAAGGTGCCCTTTCACGGTGGTGAGTTGGAGTAGGTTACTGAAGACAAATAAATGCTTTCCTCCAAAAATCACTTCATAATTTGTTATTTAAATCTGCTGCATTTTAAGGTGTATGAAGGCAAGCATTAAGTTCAAAATCATTCTCACCTCATCAATGATTAAAAGCTTCAGTTTCTTCAATACTCTTGACACTTCCAATAACTTCTGGTATTCCAGTTTATTGTCATGTTCAACAGGTAGCATAAATAATATAAGCTAATTCCTTTAATGTTGTGTGCAACTAATCCAGTTGGTGCTGTTACAACACATGATACATTTGATTATGTAGTTCTCTTTAGATAAACAGTGAGAATTTTGATTAGAAAGCTTTTCCCAGTGCCAGCTTGACCACTGATGTATAGTAGTATTGATCTAAACAAAGAGCATTCACATAATTTGCTCTATTGTATCGTTTACTTTGATATATATTTCTGTTAGTCTTTCAGTTGAGCTGCTAAGTGTTCAAAATTAACATTTTTCTCTCTTGCTTGTTGCCTTGCGGTCTCCACCTCATTCATGAGTATGGCTGCTTTATGTTGAATAACTGGTTATCCAAGTAGATGTTGACTCAGTGGTCAAGGACTTTGACTTCTTTGTGAACTATCCTTAGCTATCTTGCATGCTTGCAACATAGAGTGTTGAAGTCTTTGCCAGAAATTCAGTATCTAGCAGAGTTTGATTTGGAAAGCTGAGTTATTCTGAAGTCAAACATGTTGGATATGTACTATCCCAAACAATTCCTCTTGACTTGGAGAACAAACTGGCTGAGCTCAACCAATCCGAGCAGTCTTAGGACCCTATCTGTCTATGGGAAAGCCTTTTCAAGCTGAAGCTGTACAATTTCTTGATAGGATTCTTTACTCCAGAAAACTCCTCCCGCATATCCCTCATCTCTGACCTTTCTGATTTTGTAATACATGAAGTGACGTAACGAGCAACAGCAATGGAGTTGTCTGCAACAAACTGTATGTCCATATTCGTATTCCACATTTCCAGAATGACTGGATTATAGTCATTAATATGGTTCAAGGCCTTTGTTCTTCTCAGGTTGCATGTGCTTTTCTGTGATGTTTGTAGAGCGAACTCCTTACTGCAGACAAAATGCTGTTTACTTTTCCTTGTGAAATGATAGGTTGGGGGAATCCAAAACAACATCTTGTATATTCTTTTGCGTCTGTATTTTTTATGACAGTACTCCGCACATCTATGAGTTTGAAAGCACAGAAATTCTTGTCTCAAACTCTTTTTACCACCATCTTTTGGGATGTCACATATCACATGCTGCTGAGAGACAAGACAGACTCATCAATTTCTCTTCCAAAATTTGTACATCCCTTCTCTATAACAGCATGAGAATATGAGGAGCACTTTTTGCTTGGTACTCTTTTCACCAAAATAAAACAGTTACTTCACGAAGAGAAGGATTTGTTTTGTTTCAGATAAAAGACATCATAGTTTGCAACCTGTGGTTAAAATATCTGCAAACATGAGCAAGATTCAAGGAGCAAAGTTGTTTGGCTGTCTTCACTGTGATGTATTTAATGTTACAGTTTGCTTCTCTAAAAATTTCAAGCATGTAATCCCAGGTGCACAGCTGAGTGTCATAGACCAAGTAGGTGCACCTAGATTTTTCAATGTATATTTGGCGATACCCATACTTGTTGGTGCCAGGTTGCCACGCCATCAAATTAATTAAGCTGCATTCTAAGTTTTCATCCTTTCAATGAAACTTGTCCATAAGTTCCTTTGATGAGAGATTTTGACGATGAACTCCTGTCTTCAGGATGTGGTTAACAGCATATGACAGTCCAGACAAGTTACACTCAAACAGAAGATGGAATATGTAGGGAATACTCTGCTGAAATCTTTGATCTGCTGAGCATCATCTGGCTGACCGTTATTCAGCTGCTGGTATCTTTACGGGGTGGCCATCAAAGCGCCCACCATCTCCAGCTGGAAACAGTTGTGGAAAAAGCAAGCTTCTAAGCTTATCACCCAAGCAGTCAGGGGAGCTCCTTTTGGTTGCGTCTTTTGAAAGAGATCAATATAGCATCACCAATGACTTCTTTAGAATGCAGAGGATGGATGCTGTACTGTTTATAAATCTCTTCCAATCTGGATTGTTCAACATTTTCAACTACTTGATGGTAATGTTTCAACTTGTACATATATACATCTCGAACAACATCAACATTTTCGTAATAAACAATATTTTGTACCAGGTATGATGTTGCTTTTTTAGTTCACTAATATCCACTAACTCTTGCCAGATTTTTTTGTTCCTCATAGTGAGACACAATTTACTAGAATGACAAATACTTAATGATCCTCTCTGTGTGCACCAACAATTTCAGTATTCGGTTTAAAATCTAAAAGTAAGTAGACAACTCTTCCATTGCGACCTTTCTGAAGGTCAGTTTGTGGGAGCTTCCTTGTCTTAGGATCCATATGAACTATAGCCTTAAGTGGGTGTACACGTAGTATGAGAATAGATTCATAAACATGTAAATATCCTAGTTCTTGTGGAATAGATACTACTTCAAACTTGTTATGTACTGCTCTAGCTGGCATTTTGTTATTCTCTAACTTATCGTAGAATTACTTACATATAACTTGCCATGTGGACCAGTCAAATGGTTCCTCAACAAATAAATAAACAGCAAATGCTTGCCCCTTATCTCTATTTACCTGTTAAGTTTTGTGAAAACAACTACATTGCAAGGTTGGCTTTTGTAGTAAGTGAATTAACAAAAGAAAACACAGTTTTGGTTTCTCAGGAGAAACTGTGTTAAACTTCCCAATCTTTCTGTAAAGTTATCAACACTAATACTTGTGCAGTGTTACTGTACATCTGTAAAGTTATCAACACTAATACTTGTGTAGTGTTACTGTACACCTCTACATACTGACTCCTCATTTTCTCTATATTCCTCTTCAGGTCCAAAGAAACAAAACTGAACGTCTTCACAAACATTTTCTACCTCTGCTACTGTACCATTTAAAGAGCTCTATTAATGTTTCCTAATCATAGAGCAGGAGGGTTCACATAGTAAACTAACACAATTTTGCATTTTAGAGCGGTGAACTGCTAACATCCTGAAGTGGTGAAAGCTGCTTTGGCACACTTTCTTTGATAGACATGCTAGTAAATGTCCCTGTAAATTGGTATACTTCCTTACTTTGCAAGGATCTCATCCTTGCAAAATGCCAATTTTCTGTTTAAGTCTTTTGCATGGAAAGATACATAGGAAATGTCTCAATATATCAATTCATTCCCGCAGAACACTGCAGTTGCTGCTACAGTTTGTACACAGGGGCCTTCAATGTCTTCCCTGTACCTCTTCAGCTATCAGTTCATCTACATTCCTTTGAACACTGTCCTCTTTCGGAATGGGACCCCCAATCTTCACCTCATTACATTGTCCAGTTGTTTGAACTCCATGCACTAATGTGTTCTCTTGCAAGTAGCTTTCTTGGTTAAAGAAAAGCTCAGGTACTGGAAGTATGATTCTATTCACTGCTGCAAAGTTTGCAAAAGTTACTTCTATTCACAAGTCTTTTCTGTTAGCTTCTTTTCGTCATTGACAACACTATTTTATCAAGTGTTCTCATTCTGCTCAACATAAATAGCTTTCTCTTGAGGGCAACTACAGCCTCAACAAGTCTCTTTTGTTTGACTGCTTCTCTTCTTCTATTATATTGCTTCATATTTCGTATGAGAGTGTGACGTACCCTACTACAGAACATTCTGACTAATTTCCTTAAACTGCCTCTATCTTTTTGTTATACTATCTGCTTTCTTATGGGATTTTTTACTCCTAATGTAATACTTTTTTTATTCTTTCTTAACTGATTTGCAAATTTGCTTTTTATTTACTTGCTTTTGCTTACTTTTTAATTTTTTTCATATACAGTTTCAAGAAACTTTTTTGTTTTCGTACCAGCAGCTCTTTTCTACTTCACTACGGCCCATATCCGCAACGGCCAGCGATAATTATCGCTGGCCGTGCTTGGCGATAATTTTCTTATCGCTGGCTATCTTTGCTTTTTATCGCCCTGAAGCAGCTACCAGGGCGATAAAAATTCCAGAGATAGCGATGTTATCGCCGTTTTGCAGGGAACATCGCTAGTTTCCCAGCGATGTTCCCTGCAAAAGGGCGATAACCTTTCTGATACGACCCTGTGGTCGTATCAGCATAATCCACCCCCAATGTTAGGGGTGGCTTAGTCAGGATTTTAGCAGACGTTAGTTTTTGGAGAAAACAGCTGTTTTCTCCAAAAACTAATGTCTGCTAAAATGCAAGGGCATCCTTGCTGATAGCGCAAAGACGCGTTATTGCTCTCCTGACATGTAGTGTATGTCAGGAACGCCCACTTTGCATCTCATTAGAGATACAAAGGTAGGCGTAGTGTAAAAGGGTGCTAACATGCGAATACGCATGTTAGCACCCTCTTGCTGATAGGGTGTTGGTTTTATCTCCGCTTTTCTGGCGTTTAAAGCCAGAAAAGCGGAGATAAAGCCCTTGATGATATGCCCCTACATTCTCTCCATTTTGCCCCTTTTGTTTCTCAGTTGTGAGGAGATAGATTATTTTTCTCTGTTTCTTCCTTCTTTCAATTTTTGATGGCATTGTAATTAGGTTGTTTTAAGTGGAGGTAAATATCAGCATAGACAAAAAACAAATGAACACATTTATGTTTTCTTTACATAATCAGTTTTTGATGGCATTGTAATTATGCTCTTTTAAGTGGAAGTATATATCTTCAAAGAGAAAAAAAAATGAGCACATTTATGTTTTCTTTACGCACTATTGAAATGTGTTTTGAGGCATTTAACAACATAATCAGTTATATTACAGTAGTCTATCCACTATGTCTTTATTTTTTCATATTTACATCTGTATAACACTGCCTGTGTTAGTGTATCCATCAGTGCTTGCTGGTGTATACTACCATATTCATCACTGTAATCCTGAGTGTCTAAGCATATGTGTCAGTGTGTATTAGATAGTCTCAAAGTATGCATAAATGACTGTCTGAGTGTGATACTATATGGAGAAGTGTGTACTAGCATATGCCAGTATATTTGTCACTGTCTCCTTTTTTGTGCATGTGTACATATCAGTCTGTGTAGATGTGCTACTCTATCCATCAGAATGTGCATGAATGTGTCTGTGTTTCACTTTTTGTCTGAGTGTTTCAGTATCTGTATCAGTATTATCCTCGATGTGTAAGTAAATAGGTTAGTGTGTGACTGGCTGTGTTAGTCTCTGCATCACTGTGTCACAAAGTATCTCAGTGTATGCATTAGTGTATTTGCAGTTATGTCACTATAAGAATCAGAGTGTAATTGGATGTCTCAGTGTATGCTTAAGTGTGTGCCTGGATGTATCAGTATACACATCACTGTGTGTTTGGTTAGGTCACTGTGTGCAAACATGTCTATCTGTGTGTATTAGTGTATACAGGAATGTGTATCTAGCCATTTAGTGTATGTATCACAGTGTGACTGGGTGTATTAGTGTGTGTGTTAGTGTATGCTTGGACGGGTCAGCATATGTCTAGCTGTGTCCCTATATAGATCAGAGTGTGCCTGGGTGTATTAGTGTATGCATAATTTTATGCCTGGGTATGTTAGTGTAAGAGTCAACGTGTTTCTGGGTGTGCATGTGTGCCTGCATAAATGTGTCCCTGGATATGTCACTGTATGAATCAGTGTGTGCCTGGGTGACTTAGTTGATCCATGAGTGTCAGCTTCACTGTGTTAGTGTATACATAAATGTCTGCCTGTGCATGCTACTGTATGCATTAGAGTGTGTTTTTCTGTGTGTGTTAGTCTATGCATCAGTGTATGTCTACCTACCAGCTAACTTAGGGGTGACATATGCAGTAGAAGCACAGTTCAAGGGTTGGCAAAGCATTTAAAAAGCCACATAAACTTGTCAGTAACACTACACACACAGTCTTTGTAGCAACAGGCCTGACACATGTTGAAATGGCAAGTTGTCTAAAGGGGTGGCTCAGAGTATCAGCACTTGAGTATGTATCTGAGTGAGTGTATCACTCACGCTGTGTATGTTTCACTGGATGTGTATGTAACTATTGCGCTACATGACTGACTCTCTTAGTAACTCTCTGGGCCTCTAAATCTGTATGTGAGTGGGTCTATCAACTACTTACTGGCTGTGTTGTTAAGTTTTGGGTTATGTAACTGTGTGTGCAACTGGCTCTGTTACTACTGAATGCATAAGTGCTGTGTGGGTGTGTGAGTGAATGTGTAAGTGCCTCTGTCGCTGTCTGACTTTGTGTGTGAGTGGCTCTATGCTTTTGTAAATAGGTAAGTGAGTCACAGTGTAGGTGGTAGAGTGGATATATAACTGGTCATATGCGTCTCTAAGTATTCATGTAACTCACTGAATCTTAAAAGTTCATAAGTTATCTTTAAAGCACATAGCTTACTCCCTAAGGCCTACCTACAGCCTATCTTAGGATTAACTTATATGTAGCAGAAGAAGAGTTCAAGGCTTGGAAACATGTTTTGAATTTCAATTTGTCCTAGCAAGAAAATTGCATGTACACACTTTACAGTAACAGGCCCGAGACTTGTTTAAAGGCTTACTTCTCTGCATAGATGAGTTGTTAGTTTCAGTTCCTCAGCAAATATTTGAATGTGTTCCTCAGTCCCTATTTGAGTGTGTCATTCGATATTTAAGGAAGTATATTATTATATGCCTGGCTCTCTGAGTGACTCTATGCTTCTCAAAATATGTATGTAAGGGGCTGCATGGATTGGTTAGTGGCTGTGTTACTGAGCATTGGGGTATGTAGCTTTGTGTGGTGTGCAACTGCCTCTATTAGGCCTGCTTACATAAGAGCTGTGTGAGAGTTAATGTTGTGGTGCCTCTGTGAATGTCTGACTGGGTGTACTAGTGGCTCTATTAATTTGCACATAGTTAAATGGGTTCCAGTATGTTTAGAAGACCGGATCTATAACTGGACTCGTGGGTCTACAAGTGTGCATATAAGTAATTTACATTTGAAACAATATCTCTTAACTTTAAACATCATAGCTCCCTGCCCTATGGCCTACCTACAGGCTATCTCAGGAGTGTCTTATATGTAGTAGAAGATGAGTTTAAGGCTTAGCAATATGTTTTGAATGTAAACGCATCCTAGCAGGAAAACTGCATATACATGCTCTACTGTGGCAGGCCTGGGACATGCTTAAAGGCCTAGTTGTCTGGATGTATGACTTGTTACTGTCAGTTCTTCAGTACACACCTAAAGGAGTGTCTCAGTGCCTATGTAGGAGTATTATTCGATATGTAAGTAAATATGCTGATATATGTCTGAGTCTCTTAGTTACTGTATGGGACCCTCAATCTGTATGTTAGGAGCTGCATGGATTGCTTGCTGGCTGTGTTAGTGAGCATTGGGGTATTTAACTGTGTGTGCAACTACCCTCATTACTGCTGGATACATAAGACCTGTATATGTGTGTGAGGGAATGTTCAAGTGCCTTTGTCACTGTCTGACTGGGTGTATTAGTGGCTCTATGCTTTTACATATAGGTATGTGTGTTCCAGTATGAGTAGAAAACTAGATTTATATGGATCTGCAAGTGTGTATATAACTCAATCAAACTGGAAACAACATGTAATATTTTTTAAGCTCATAGCTCCCTGCTATATGTGCTACTTACAACCTATCTCAGGAGTGACTGATATGCAGTAGAAGAGGGGTTTATGGCTTAAGAACATGTTTTCATTGTCAACTCAGCACTAGGCCTTGCAGGAAAACTGCACATATACCCTCTACTGAAGCTGGCCCGAGACATGTTGAAACGCCTACTTGTCTCGATGGATGACTTTTTAGTGTCAGTTCTTCTCTCAATACATATCTGAATAAGTGTCTCAGTCTCTATATGGATGTGTCATTTGATATATGTAAGTATGTATGTTGATATATGTCTGGCTCTTTTAGTTACTCTATGTGTCTCTCAATGTGTATGCAAGGAGCTGCATGTATTGCTTACAGGCTGTGTTACTGAGTTGTGAGGTATTTACCTATGTGTTCAACTTCCTCCATTACTGCTGGATACATAAGAGCTGTATGTGTGTGTGAGTGAATGTTTATTTGCCCCTGCCACAGTCTGACTGGGTGCATTAGTGGCTCTATTCTTTTACACACAGGTGTGTGTATTTCAGCATGGGCAGGAGACTGGATCTATAATTGGACATATGGGTCTGCAAGTGCTCATGTAACTCAATCAAACTGGAAAAAACATGTCTTATCTCTTAGGCTCATAGCGCTCTTCCTCATGGCTTACCTGTAGCATATCTCATGAGTGACCTATATGTTGTAGAAAGTTATTTAAGGCTTAGCAACATGTTTTCAATGTTAGTGCAGCCTAGCAGGAAAACTGCACATATAAGCTCTACTCTGGTAGGCCCGAGACATGTGTAAAGGCCTACCTGTCTGGATGGACGACCTGGTAGTGTCAGTTCTTCAGTACATACCTAAAGGAGTGCCTCAGTGCCTATGTGTGTGTATCATTGGATATGTAAGTAAGTATGTTGATGTATGTCTGGGCCTCTTAGTTACTCTAAGGGACACTCAATCTATATGTAAGCAGCTGCATGGATTACTTTCAGGCTGTGTTAGTGAGTATTGATATATTTAATTGTGTGTGTGCAACTGTCTCCATAACTATTGGATCCATAAGAGATGTATGTGTGTGTGAGTGAATATTTAAGTGCCTCTGTCACTGTGTGACTTGGTTTATTAGTGGCTCTACCTTTTGCACATAGGTATGTGAGTTCCAGTATGGGTAGCAGACTGGATGTATAACTGGACCTTGTCTGCAAGTGGGCACATATCTCAATCAAACTTGAAACAACATGTCATATCTTTTAAGCTCATATCTCCCTGTCCTCTAGTCTAGCCTACCTATAGCCTATCTGAGAAATTACTTATATGTATTAAAAGAGGTGTTTAAAGTTTAGCAACATGTTTCAATGTCAACTTTCCCTAGCAGGAAAACTGGTAGTAACAATGCTCACACAAGCTCTGCATTAGAAGCCCCAAGCCATGATTTAACAATGTCTTAGCTCAATGGTTGACTAGGTATAACAATGCTTGGCTACAACTCTGAATTAGTGTATCATTCCTTCTATGGGTGTGCCACCAGATGTTAAAATTACTATGCCAGTATATTACTTACTGTATTAATTGCTCTATTGGTCTCTAAATGTGTATCTCTTTGAAGTCTAAATGCATATGTAAGTGTTATTACTACATACATCTCTAGTCTACCAGTGTGAGTGAATCTCTATGCACGTCTGTCACTGCATGACTGTGTTTGAGAGTGATTGTATGGTTTTCTATATAGGTATGTCAATGAGTATATAGATAGATGAGGCGATGTTTAATGGGATATTCTGTTCTGCTGTAACTGTCTTTATAACTCAATGAAACATCAAATTACATAGTTTGCCTTTAAACACACGCCTTCCTCCTCTGTTGGCCACAGTGATCAGACAAAATATCAAGTTTTTTTATTTTGAAGTACAGGAATATCAAGTTGTAAATATCAAGGTACAAGAATATCGACATCAAGAATATCGTGGACCATAATATCGACAGTAAGGTAAGAAATATTGTTTTTTTAAATATCGAAGACAGTAATATTGTTTGTAACAATATTTTTGTTAATAATATCGATGTTTATATTAGTATTATGTATTTTAGTATGTATTTTGAATGTATGTGTTCAATATTTTTGTTTAAGTATTGTATGTATTTTTAAATATATGTATCAAATTTCTAGAAGTCATTAATTTTCTTTTAAGTGAATTTTGTGTTTTAGTTCCGTAGCGGGTTGTGGTTTTATAGGGGAATAGGGTGGGAAGTATTTTAGTTACAATAAATGTAATAATAATTTTTAGAAGTTATTAATTATTATAGTATCCAATATCAAAATATTCCTCAAGGGGCAGGCTCTCCGGCTCAGCTGAGAGCTAATACTATAATCTACACTGCACTCTACAATTTCGCCCCATGATGCTTTGCTGGACCTTTCATTGGCATTGTATTTTTGCCCATAACTTTGCTTGGGCTGGTGCCAGGAGGATGGGACCAGCACCGAATCGTTTGGCATGATATGCTCTTTGTGTTTAGGGCATCTGCTTGCCCTCCCCCTAGGTTAGGGGTGACCCCAAAATCATCACCTCTCTCATTGCCTGGTATTTGTTAGAGTTCACTTTTCTGAATTGGTTATATGCTTTTTAGCATATAAAGGTAAAGTTGTTTTATCAAAGGGTTGTGGGTGCAGTAGCTAACTCTGCTATGTGGCGGAGTCGGAATTATTGCATGAATTCCGTGTTTTCAATGTAATGCGTAGTTAACAAATGTCCGCAGCCTCCGCTAGCGGAGCGGAGTTCATTGCCCACGGTTACTTAGCAAATCATAACCACACCTTAATTTTTTTCTTTTGTTATTCCACTTGTGAATGGTCAGTTTTTTTAACCCATTCTTAGTCTCCTTCTAAGAAGTCCAATCTGATAGTGTCTGTGGGGGGTTTTGCCAATCCGTTGCGATGTTCAGCGCGGGCCCCGGTGCAACTTTGCAACGGATTCCCGAATCTCTACAGGAGTTTGTTAATGCATTTACCATTGTACTACTATAATTTATTATCTCTATTTGCCATACAAAGTGCTAATTTAGAAAGATTGTATTCCCGAATAGATACTATGTGTAAACCACTCTCCTTTCTAACTGCACATTTAGAACCCTTCTCCCACACTGTTTTACCTCAGTTACCAGAGCAACCTCCTTTGCAACAATCTACAGTACCAGTAGGTCATATGTTCACAGTGCTTTCAGTCAGAAGCATACTAGTCTCAATTTCAACTGTAGCATGTGTGGTTGAGTGTTTGAAAATGTTAGTATTTCCAAACCATCATAACTTCCTTTTAAATTAGCAAGAACCAATCACAGATCTACTTTCTTTACGTAATAAATCACTGCCTATTTTTAGCTACCAACATATTTACAGCAACCAATCAAATATGTCCTTTTTTATAGTAGCACCTCACCTCCATTTTAACTGCCTTTCATTTTGAAAACTGCCTCATTCAGCTCCAGCCTTCTCCTGAATGCTATTGCTCCTTGCCTTCAAAATGTTTAGAGTGTAGACTGTGGGCCAAAGCTATGTGTTTTGGGCCAGAGAGTGTGCTGGCAAAAGTGGCATTGACATTGACTTGGGTTTGCCTAATGGGAACACTACCTGGTTGGCCAAAGAGGAGTAAAGTGGGAGCAATTGCTGCCTCTGAATGAGAGCATTACAGATTGTTAACATCCAGACCTCTTAATTGTGCACTGTGATGGTAATCCCTTAGGCACTCTTACCAGGGTAGGACTGCAAATCGCAATGAAGGAGACCTTTAGGCAATTTATGGTACTGTTCCCTCGCACTGCCTTGGTGTACTCAAATATTTACCAAAGGCAGAAATGGAAATTGTCAGACAAATTTTGTCCATGAATAGACGAAGCATGGAAACATGCTAATAAAACAGTTTCTGCATCACTTAGAGACCACAACATGGGCTCCACCTACAACAACAACTTGCACTTTGACATGGAGATTGGATACAGAAGTGACAGATTACATTTCTCAGAGAAAGGCAATACCATTTTCTTTAACAAGTTGAAAGACTGCATTCTGTTATCATCTAACACACCATAAACACAAAGCCTCTTCTCAGAGGCACGTTTTTCCCAAACACTGGTTTATTTTCTGTTAAAATGTCATTTTTTCATTTTTTTTTTCAATTTGCAATTCCTTCTCGAGTCCACAAAGCAAAAAAACACAACAGCACATTTTAGGTTTGCAAATCTGTCTTGACTGCACAAAACATAAATATAACTTTAATACAGACCAACACATTTAGTATTCACAACTATGTGATTTACTCTCTCCATCTCTCAATGACCATGTAAGAGGATGCATGCATGTCTGAGTGGGTTAGTAGGAGAATGCATGAGTGCCTGTGTGGATCTGCAGGCGGGTGCATGACTTTGTGAGTGGATCTGTGAGTGAGTGACCAGTGTTTGACTGTGTGTGGGTGCATGACGGTTTGAATGTATTTGTAAGTGGGTGCAACCATATCTGAATGGGTCTGTGAGTGGGTGTGTTAGTGTCTGACTAGGACTGTGAGCAGGTGCATAATTATCTAACTGGATCTGTGAGTGGGTATGTCAGTGTTTGAATGGGTCTGTTAGTGGGTGCATGACTCCGAGTAGGTGTGTGAGTGGGTCCTTTTGAGATTGAGTATATATGAAAGTGGCAGAGTGGGTCTGTGAGTGTGTGTGTGTGAGTTTCTGAGTGGGTGTGTGAGTGGATGTATGGATCTCTGAGTGGGTCTATGAGTTGGTATATGAGGGCCAAAGTGTGTGTGTGAGTGGGTGCATGACTGACTGAGGGAATCTGTGAGTGTGTGTGACAGTGTCTCAGTGACTGTGTGAGTGTGCATGTGAGAGACCAAGTGGGATTTGAGTAGATGAATAAGTCTCTGAGTGGGACTGTGAGTGTGTGCATGGGTATCTGAGTGGGTATGTGAGTGGATACTTGAGAATCTGAGTGGGTTTGTGAGTTGGTGTGTGAATCTATGAGTGGGTCTGTGAGTGGGTGTGTGACTGTCTCAGTGGGTCTGTGAGTGGGTATGTGGGGACCAGAGTGGGTGTGGGAGTGGATGCATGAGGGTCTAGGTGGGTCTGTGAGTAGGTGCATGAATAGCTGGTGGGTCTGTGAGTGAGTACTTGACTGTCCAAGTAGATATGTGAGTAGGTACATGAGGGACAGAGTACGTGCATGAGTGACTGAGTGGGTCTGTGAGTGGGTGAGTGAGTGTCTCAGTGTGTATGTGAGTGGGTACATGAGAATCTGAGTAGATGTGTGAATGAGTGAGTGAGTGCTATGTTGGTCTGTGACTGGGTGTGTGAATGGATGCATGAGTGTCTCTGTAGGTCTGTGAGTAGGGATGTGAGTGTCTGAAAGTATCTTTTTTGATTTGGCTAGCCCCCACTTTTTGCCAGATGTCTGATGCAATTTCGAACTGTAAGTGCGTCAGGTCCCTGCTAAACAGGTTCCCAGTGTCAGATCTCTTTCCCAAAAACTGTTCCATGATTGGTACAACTCCACTTACCCCTGTAAGTCCCTAGTAAATTGTACCTCTGGTATCAAGGTCATGGGTGCAAAGGGTCCACATGGTACACAGCCCTGTGTGCCATGCCAGCCATTAATGCAAAAAGAACAATTGATGGACAGAATGCAGAACAATGTCATACATTCACCCCGGTACTGCAATCTGGGCCTCAATCCATTGTTTTTTGCTCACCATGCCAGTCCAGTTTGAACCTAGCCATATGCAAATGAGTCTTGACCCTGTGGCCAATGCGAACAGTCCAGCCCAAACTCCCAGGCCAGGTCCTTCCTGTACTGGTAACAAGCATCCTAGGACTGGTTTTGGGGTTTCACCCATCATCAGCCAGGATAGTTTGACTGCAGTGGCATGGAGAGCGCGGGACCCACGTCAGGGAATACCTGTCCCACTCGGGGTGACAAATGCAAAACAAACTATTGATGGACAGAATGCAAAACAATGTCATACATTCACCCAAGTACAGAGATCTGGGCCTAAATCCATTGTGTTTTTGCTCACCATGCCATTCCAGTTTAAACCCAGCCATATGCAAATCAGTATTGACCATGTGCCCATTGGGAACAGTCCAGCCTGAACTGCCAGGCCAGGTCCTACCTGCACTGGCAACAAGACTCCTAGGACAGGTTTCAGCGTATCACCCCTCATCAGCCAAGATAGCTGACTAAAGTGGCATGGAGAGCACACTGTCCCCCTCGGGGTGACAAATGCAAAAAGAACAATTGGTGGAAAGAATGCAGAACAATGTCATATATTCCCCCCATTAGAGAGAACTGGGCCTAAGTCATCTCATTTTTGCTCATCATGCCTTTCCAGTTTAAACTCAGCCATATGCAAATCAGTCTTGACCCAGTGCCCAAAGGGAACAGTCCAGCCCGAACTGCCAGGCCAGGTCCTCCCTGGACTGGAAACAAGCATCCTAGGACCGGTTTTGGGGGTTCACCCCTCATCAGCCATGTTAGCATGACTCCACTGGCACGGAGAGCACAGGACCCATATCTCTGACAAATGCAAAAAGAACACTTGATGGACAGAATGCAGAACAATGTCATACATTCACCCCAGTACAGAGATCTGAGCCTAAATCTATAGTATTTTTTGCTCACCATGCCATTGCAGTTTGGACTCAGCCATATGCAAATCAGTCTTGACCCTGTGCCCAATGGGAACAGTCCAGCCCGATCTGCCATAAACTGCATGGGATATAGGTAAGTCACTCCTAAGGCATTGTGCAGAACAGATATGCCCCTACATTGTCCATTCAATTCTAAGATGCTGTAAGTGCACGGGGAAGCCATCAAGAGTATATGGGTTAGATACATGAGTCTCCTAGTTACATGATGGCTTCTCTGATTTCTAAGGTGCTTGATACCAAACATATTATCTTAATAAATCCACTCTGATGCCAGTGTTTATTAATAAATTCACAAAGGGTCTCCTGAAAACCTTCCAAGCACTGGTGTGGTTCCTAATTTGTTTTTGCTAGCCTGCCACATGTTTCTGAACTCATGGGGTGAGAGCCAGCCCTCTCAGGGGATAGAGACAAATCCTTCTTTGGGAGGAGGTGCTTCACACCACCTCTAGGACAGGATAGCCTTCCTGGGTGGGAAGCCTCAAAGATACGCAACAGAAATCCAACCCAGGAACCTCCAGATAGTAGGGGAAGCCAAACCCCCTTTACTGCTCCACTTTTGATGGGAGGAAAGGCAGGAAAGGTATTTAGAGTAGGAGGAGGGTACCCACTTAGTCTACCCCACCCCTAGGGCGGGGCAGGTAAGGTGAACCCCTCTCCTGCAGTTCCCCTATCTTAAGATGGTGAGAAAACCTCCTATCTGGGATAGGGTAGTGCCTCTTCTCACAGGAAATTGTCACTAGCGGTTGCAAAAACCCTAAAGGTAGGTAGCACATTAACTACTCCCTGTCTCCCCTTGTAATGCCCCTAAATTCTGTATGTAGGTGTCCCCGAGACCTGAAATGAGATTTGATGGACAAGAGAAGGAAAAAGGACAAAGAAGAGCTGCTGCCAGAAGACTAACACCCTCCTGAAGAAGAAATTGGCTACAATCTCACCCTGCTGCATGGAAGACTCGACAATTGTGGTGTTCTGTTTTGTCTTGCATCTGTGAGCCCTCCAAGAACCCTGAGGTTCCTCCAGCCTTTAAGAAATTACCAAGAAGATCCCTTGGAGTGGAGATATCACTTCCCTGATGTCCGCTTTGTCGACTTGCTGCTCCCTGATGACCTCGATGCAACACCAAAGCAAAAAAAGGTACAACTCTGAATGGTTAGATCTGTCTCCGCAACAAGTTTGGAGACACCAGAACCCCCAGCAGCAAACACTGCTGTTCCTAGAGCACCTTTCAAAGTTGCCTTATCCTGAATGCAAGTACCTCAAGACACATTGCGACTGGCTGACAAATCTACTTTACACCAGGCCCGTAAGCCCCAGTAACAATGAAACATCTGTTCTGCCATGATTCCCAGGTCCTTGAAGCCTCCTCCCTCCAGGGAGACCCACCAGACTTACCTGCAAGTCCATCTGTGCAGTGTGTTTTCAAGTTGCACCCTTTGTCTTTGCGTACCAGTTTCCCAGACCATCAGCGCTCTGCTCCCGGCCAATCCGGGATACTCCTGATCTTGCTGGAACTTTGAACCTGGTCCCAACATTGACCTAAAATGAGAAGTCGAACCTCGTGAAAGCATTGCCTATTTTATATGCATTTTTCTGCTTTTTCCCCATTGTTTTCAATGGTGCATAATTGCACACAAAAGTGATATATTTTCTGAAATATGAAAAATTGTAATTTCAAAAGTACTTACCTTAGAACTGTGTTTATGGGCTTAAAACTTACATAAAAATCAATACTATTTTTGCAAATTGGTCTCAAATTTATTCTTGAGTGTGTGTGCTTAGCACTACCCTCTGATATGCCTAACTGCTTGAACACACTACCAGAAAAAGAGAATGAGTATTATCTCATTTAGCCTCTGTGTACCAGTAAGGTATCCATTGGACTCTCTGCACAGTGTACTTCCTTTTAGTACACTATATAGTGAGCCAGCTTCCTACAGTGCATATCAAAGTGTCTGAGTAGGTCTGTGAGTGGGTGTATGAGTGGCTCTATGAGTGGGTGTGTGAGTGTCCAAGTGACTCTGTAAGTGGCTGTATCAGTGAGTGAATCTGTTAGTGTGTGTGTGTGACTGCCTGAGTGGCTTTCTAAATGTCTGCGTGGGTGTGTCAGTGTGTGTGTGACTGCCTGAGTTGCTTTCTAAATGTCTGTGTGGGTATGTCAGCAGCTTTGTAGGTGTCTGGAAAAAAACAGCACCTGCCCCTTTATAGAAAAAGAGTCCACAGTTTTGCCTAAAATATCTATCCGTTCTACCAGTTAAATACTAAGTGGCACCTCCTTGGGCAAATACCCAGTATGTATTCTACTCTACAATTGTGTAATGGAGCATGAGGAAATGTCACCAGTGAAGCAATGTGATTGCTCCTCATGCGCCTTTACTCAAACATTTGAGATAACATAAATCTTCTTATAGAAAACTCGATGAGAGGTCAAAAAGTTAAATCTACACCAAACAAAGGTCCTATTTCTTAACTATATAAAGTAAGTGCATCTTTGTTTGTTGGACATGTCCTTATCTTGCTCAGCATCACAACTTGTCAACAAAATCGGTGGGAAAAGCACTGGGGGGTCTTTTGGTAAGCTACCCATCTTCCTGGCAAAAGGCAGGAAGCCCTTAGTGTACTACTAAGGTGGATGGACCGGGGCAAAACGGGAGGAGCTTCGAAGTGATTTGCACATTTGTATACTCCTACTATTTAAAGGGAGAACAATGGACTCTTCTCTGACCAGGAGAGGGCACGCAAGTACTCACGCATCACAGTCTCTACTAATTGGGCTCCAATAGGTCTACGATGCATTCACCTTCACAAAGGATTTTCAGATCATTTTTTAATATGAAATTTCCAAGAAGATACACTTGCTTTTCTTTCGCCAAGCCCAGGAATAACAGTCATTTCTCCTTAAAGGACATAGAGCTTCAACTGGGGCACCTGCTATGTTTGCATTCGTAAGTTTTTCCTGTTGAGGTTTATTTTCTGTGAAATGTGCATCAGGGCCAGAACAGAAGCTCACCTGCTTGCTTATTGAACAAGAGTCCACCCTCATGCACAAAAAAATCTACCCAACTCAACTACTTTCTACTACTTAGTTAGTAAGTGGTACATTGTTGAGTAACTATCTAGTGTGTATTCTACCCTATAGTTGCATAATAGACCACGAAGAAATGTCTCCAGGGACGGTATGTACATTTGGCAATGTGATTGTGCCTTTTTCTGCAGAAATCTGAACATGAATTCTCTTACAGAGAGAACAATGAGACTACAATGATGGAAATCTCCACCAAAGAAGAGAACTTCCTCTTAGCTATATGAAATGACTGCTTGCTTGATTGGTGGAGATGTCCTCTTATTCATCTGCATCTGGAACACATCATTAAAATCGTTGGGAAAAGTGTTGGGGTTGCCTTTTGGTAAACTTCCCATTATCCTGGCATAAGGCAGGAAGACCACTGCATGTGAAGTTTTTTAGTGCTGTTGGAAGTGTGTATAGTAATATATCACATTTAGGAGTCGTGCAACCATCATGACCCGTGGGGTTGTGAAACCGGCGTGGCGTGGATGAAACTGAAACAGATATATAGACACTTTAAATGTTTTGTTTAAGTAATTGGTTTACTAATAAAGTGATAAAAGTAGTGTAATTGTAGAGGGAAAAAAATTTAAAGGATGTTTTAATACTTTTTAGGGAGTGGCAATGCCATGACGCACTGTGACGGCACGTATTTCAGGAGCCGTGGCAGGTACACGCCTCCAGTATATTTTTAGAAGTAGTAAAAATGCACTCACACATATAAAGGTGTTTTTCACAATAAGAGTTTTGCTAAAAACATAATAAAACTTGGGTAAATATTGACAAAACACATTTTAAAGGTGGTTTTAACACTTTTTGCAGAGTCACAATGTCATCAAGATGCCACCACAACAGGAGTGCAACAGCAACGCGACTCCCATGTGACATAGGAACCAATGGATTTTATTGGTTGAACACCTTTCAATCATTAATTGAGGAAGACCCCGCCCTTTTTCCTTCATGTTGTTGGTATGTCTCTGGATTGTCACACCTGTGTATTGTCTCTGATAATTTTGTTTTCTTTTGGTGCTTCTGGTGCTACTCAGAGTCCCGAAGAACATGAGAACTCGTCCCAGGATGAAGAACCACCAAAAGCCAAGAAAGACCTTCTTCACGGTACCGGAAGCAGAGAAGAAGGTGAATGCCAAGAAGGTGACATGCAGACTTTGCAGCAAAGTCTTCTCTAGAGGGTCTTACAAAGCGTATTTGTGTGACACATCATCAATGTTGAAACATCTGCACACCATGCACTCAACCTGCCTTCTGAGAGAAGAGAGAGAGATAAAGGATGAATCAAACATCTTATGGCAAGGTGCACAACCAAATGCCTCATTGCCTCCAGTGCTGGTGACAGAACCATCTCTCACTGTCAATGACGTTGCTGCAGCTGGGCAGTATTGCCTGAAAAGTAAGGCTATATTGACCGTAGGTGAGCAATCAATCCCTACAATTGTTCAGATCGTAAAAAATCATATGTGGGTGTTGTTTATCTGAGTTGCTGGTGCAGGTTTTCTGGATTTCATTAGCAAGCACCGTGTTTCAAAGTTTGTTTCAGGAAACTTAAATAAACACCAAAATAGCTAGAAAATAAAAAAAAAAGTTCTAAAAATCAGTTCTAGTTAGAACCACCAATTCTGGTTTAATAAGGAATAATTATATGTTACATCTTTGTAACAATGTGAATATATCCTGTTATGTTTGTCATTGTATGACTGAGCATATTGTGAAAGAGTGGCTGTGAGAGTGTCTGTGTGGGGGAGTAAGTGGGTGGGTCAGGGACTGTATGGGTGAGTGAGTGCATGTGTGAGTGCTTGTTTTGGTGAATTAGTGCATCTGTTAGTGGCTGTAAGGGTGAGTGAGTGGGTGTGTGAGTAGATTAATGGGTGAGTGAGTGGATGTGACAGTGGCTGTATGGGTTATTGAGTAGGTTTGTGACTGCCTGTATTGAAACTAGTTGAATAGATAACTAGTTGAACTAGTTGACTAGTTGAATAGATAATTGAGTGGCATTGTCAGTGGCTGTATGACTGAGTTGTTGTATAGGCGAGTGAGATGGTGTGTGAATAGCTGTATGGATGAGTGAATAGGTATGTCAGTGCATGGTTAGTTGTCTGAGTTGAAGTACTGGGTATTTTAGACCCAGCGGTGCAGGGGCACACACCCTATGACTTCGGGGTTTCACCCTGTTCCGGACCTACAGAAACACAGAGTCTTCTGGGTGAAGTCAAAGAATCGTTTATTGGCTGCAGACCAATGACAGGTATCCTAGAAGTACAACAGCGTGTATGTTCTCAGGAGACTGCTGAAAATCATAGGAACGGACTTCTCCTTAAGTACAAAATATCATGCTCCAGGCATACATTCCTTGGTTTACGATATGGTCATATAAAGGCATACATTACAAACGAAAAAGCAGAGTCATGATGACCATCCCACATTCCAGTTCGGCCAGCCCACAATGATTTACACAGGAAGGTTCAGATCCCATGTTTGAAGTAAATAGACCCCCCAATAAACATGAGCATCTCCTGTTTTGGGAAACAAGTCATAAAGCAAGAACAAGCAGGTGTGGAAGAGATTAGCCGGGGGCTTGTGTAGGATGAGAAGGGTTTTATGACGGGTCAAGCCCTGATACGAATCACAGGTGGAAGGAGGAAGGGGAGCTCGTGAGACCGGTTTGACCCGGGGCAGCAGAGCCAGCTGCCCAGGTCACAGAGAAGTCAGAGGGAAAGCCCGTGTACTGTGAGGCCCGTATTAACTCCATCATAGCCTATGTGAGGGCAATGACAAGATGGCCACTGCTTCCAAAATGGAACCCGCGTAGTTGAGCAGAATACGTGTACACAGTGCATTCGTAGCTAGAACGGCACATAAAGCACTCGTACGTGCCGCATTTACCATTTGCGGTTCGCTAATACCCAATAGACAGAGGTAGGGCCCTGTCCCCTACGCGGTTCCGAATACCAAAGTACGACAGACCCTCCTTTTGCCCTTACATAGGCAATCACTATACTCATCTTAATCCGAGTCTAGGTCAATGTTCACGAAGTCATGGAGATGTTGCTGTAGCATCATCCTATTACTTAGCTCGTCCCTCGATACAGGTTTCCTTACACATAAGGTAGCACAGAGGCCACATATCGCAGGAGCACACTGGATGCATAGACAGAACAGGAAAAGAATGGCTAAGATCATTCCAATGACCATCAGAACTTTCCAACCCCAGGCAGATATCAATTCCCAGAACCATCCCATCAGTGACCAATCTCCCTTATCCACGTGTATGGCTTCAGATATTTTATGGAGTTTGGAGATGGCTTGATACACTGTTGGAGCATTATCTGGTATGAAAATGCAGCAACTGGATTGGATGACCTTGCATACCCCACCGCGGTCTGCAAGAATAACGTCTAGGACCATGCGGTTCTGCAAAGTCATAAGGCGATCCGCTTGGAGCTCAGCTGTCAAATTACTAAGGGCACCAGCCGTTACATTGACGGTGGATTCAACCACACGAGTCAGCTGTCTCAGGTTCCTACTATTGACCATAGGTCCCCAAAACGGCAGGAAACCCAGGAAAAAGTCTCCTGCTTCCTGACCGGCAGTGTCCTCCTTACTAATCACACCTCTCACAACTCTGGTCTTGTGATAGTCAGAGGCGGCAGTAAATGTCGGCGGTAGCAAGTTCGCAATATAACATGTGCCCGAGAAATCAGGGGGCAACCACGTATATGCTCGGTCATGACAGATGAAATATGTGCCCTTAGCAGCCAAAAACGCAGGGGAAAACTGTGACGGGAAAGTGTACGTTTCAGTACAGTCACTTCTTCCCAGTTGAGCCCTAGGGTTCTGACCATTACCCTGTAAGCAGAACCGACCCATGTGGGGTACGACCCAGATTGGAGATGAGATTTTTCGCTGTCTTTCACCCAGACTGATACTATACCCCGTCGCGTTCCATCCTACATAAGGTCTCAGCTCTTCTTTGGGAATGGACGAGTATGCATTAATATCCCTACTCATATCGGCAACTCCTTTCATCAAAGCCTTATTATTGGTGATAGGTCTGATGGAACGCGGTGGGCGAGGGGAGTATGTATCTAGGGCGTAGAGAAACATGGTTTGGAATGCCCATGACGATCCATTGTAACTGTACGGTAGCACCAGGTAGGGAATACCCTTGTTAGTGGTATGGGGCATTAACCCACAGACCCAGCAATTGGTCGTATTCATTACCAGTTGGTGCTGGTGCAAGAGTTGAATAAACGAGTTATTTACGAACTCTGATCGTCGGGTCTGTTCGTGCTCAGGCAAAGGGTGAAAAGAGTGAGAGGAGGCAGTAGAAAGAGATATAGGCTGTTGAGTGGGTGCAATGGGTTTTGGAGCAGAGAAAAACACACATCCTACAATAAACATCATGATACTACACAGTGTAACAAAGCACAAAAAGACAAAACATTTACTTTTTACAATTCTACACATGCTTGTTTGAGAGTTCATTTCCTCAATCGGTCTCTCCATCCTACAAAACTCCATCCTCTACTCGGGCCGCTCGCGGTGGATGAGTTTCTTCTGCTAAGGAGTACGCCTGTCAGTCCAGGGAAACGCCCTAGACCAACCAGAACCGTTGACCTAGCGTCTTCGGCCTGTACCCCAAAGTCTTGGCACCGCGACCCTGCGGCAGAACCCGGATGGTGGTTCGAAAAACAAAAATCAAGAAAGTCCTTCAGATGGGAGAGCAAAAAATGTCAAAAGGGAAATAATGAGGAAATCTTTATTTGTCCATGGGCCTAGGTCTCAAGTTATAGCGGAGACGGCCAGGTGCTGTTTGGTCTTGAAACAAAAGTTCAGGCTCAGTGGTGTCCAGTCGATTTGATGGCGGCACAGCTTCCTGCAGAATATTGTCACTCTCTTGGACTGAAGCTGTGTCTTTTAAGCGTGCGTCACTGAATGGTACAAAGCGAGGTACAATGTCTGTCTCTGAGTCGGCGATACCCTCGTTGACCCACTGGTCATATGGCAGAGGCAAGGGAACTACCTTGCAGTGAGTACCATGAATCCAGTGCTTCTTCCCTTTCACTCGCAGTGCTGATCTTGTCGAAAGAAGAACAAGATGGGGGCCGATCCAGCGAGGTTCGTCGTTGCCCTTACGCTGGAAATTCCGAACCAGGACCCACGAGCCAGGGTTGATGGGGTGTCCAGGAGGTTCAGAGGCTTGGGGAAGAGTATCATGTACCTGTTGGTGCAAAACACGCAGTTTAACAGTCAAATCATACAGGTAATCGAGCAGTACTGGATGCTCTATTTCACTGAACTTCGTAGGCCTTGGCACACCCCATACGTTGGCCGGGCGGCCAAAGACTACTTCATAAGGACTAAGTCCCACTCGTGAGTGTATCGTCATTCTGGTGGACAAGAGTGCTAGAGGCAGAGCGTCAGGCCATTTAAGACCAGTGCTCGCCTGGATTTTGGCTAACTTGAGCTTTAAGGCTCCATTGTAGCGTTCAACTAGTCCAGCTGATTGGGGGTGATTTGCAGCGTGGAATTTCTGCCTTATGCCTAAACCTTCACATACATTCTTCATCACTTTACCCACAAACTCACTTCCATTATCACACCACACCATTCTCGGCATCCCAAACCTGGGGAAAAACTCCTTCACAAGGGCTTTGGCTGTGGATAGGGCAGTGTTATCTTTCAGAGGATAAGCCTCTACCCATTTGGAAAAAGCACAAACAACCACCAATACATATTTCAGGTTGTTGCATCTTTCCATGTGAATAAAGTCCAGCTGCAAAACTTCGAATGGACATGATGGGGGTGCAAAGTGACCAGCCGGAGTTGGGGTTCCCCTACCAGGGTTGTACTTCAAGCATACTATACAATTCTTGACCACATTCTCTGCACACTTGGGAATCCCAACATTCTGCCATACTGGAGCCAACAACTTACAGATACCTTTCGTACTGATATGCGCCATTCCATGTGCCATAGTAACCACTGGAAGCACATATGCATCAGGCAACAACCATCGCCTATGTTCTGTCAGGTCAATCCAACAACCATTCTCATCCAACTTACCCATACTCTCTCTCCACTTGCTTAACTCTTCTTCTGTAGCTTCAGCCTGAAGCAACTTCACACTCTCTATTGTGTTCTCGCACATTCCCACATCATTAACCCATCTTGCGGGGCCTGCAACATACATTCTAGTCTTCACATTCTGTGCTGTCTCTTTCACAGTCTCATCAGCAAACGCATTCCCACGTCCAACATCATCTGTGACTTTCCTATGCGCACTGCATTTCATGATCGCAACTTGCAAAGGTAGGGTCAGTGACTCAAGGAGATCATTCACCAACTTGCCATTCTGAATTTTAGCTCCATGCGACGTCAGGAACCCACGCTCTTTCCACAAACGCCCAAAATTATGAGCCACGCCAAAGGCGTACTGGCTATCTGTGTATATGTTCACTCTCATTCCTTCAGACAACACACATGCTCTCGTGAGGGCGATCAATTCTGCTGCTTGGGCCGAATTATGTGGCACTCGTGCAGTTTCCACGACCGTATGTAAAGTCGTGATAGCATATGCAGCAGTCGTGTCACCATTAGGGAGCTTGAAACATGACCCATCTACCCATAAAGTGCCATCACATTCAGTCAGGGGAGTATCTTTGAGATCTACTCTCCCTTTCGTCTCTTCTTCTGTCCTGAACAGACAATCATGTTGCTCAATCTCATCTGAGTCTGCTGGAATCGGCAATAATGTGGCTGGATTCAGCGTATTGCATCTTTTTATGTGTATGTGATTCGCTAACAGTGTGAGTTCATACCCTGATAATCGCGCACTAGTCAAGTGTTGTGTCTTGGTTCTATTTAATAATGTGTCTACAGCGTGTGGAACCATGACAATCAATGTGTTGTCCATTACCAGACCAGCAGATTGTCGGATAGACATCGCTGCAGCAGCTGTCGCTCTCAGACAGCTTGGCAATGCCCTCGCTACAGGGTCCAAGGTGGATGAAAAATACGCGCATGGGCGCGGTCTGTCGCCAAAAGGCTGTGTTAACACTGACAACGCACATCCATCTTTCTCGTGAACATACAATGTAAAAGGCTTGCTATAGTCAGGAGTGCCCAACACAGGAGCTGAACATAATGCATTGCGTAATTCCACAAAACTTTTCTGACACTCTTCAGACCATGGGATAGGATTCGGTGTGTCTTTGCATGTTAATGCTAATAAAGGTTTTGCCAACAAAGAAAAACTAGGGATCCAATGCCTACAGTATGAGGTAATGCCCAAGAAAGCACGCACTTCTCTCTGTGTCTTTGGCACACTCAACTGTGCAATGGCTTGAATTCTTTCTGGGGTCAGTCTCCTTCCCTCCTTCGATAAGAGATGACCTAAGTAGGTCACTTCTTGTCGACAATATTGCAGCTTAGAGAGAGACACTTTGTGATGGTAAGCGGATAAATGGCGCAACAGTGACAATGTGGCTCCTTTACAGATCTTTTCAGTATCCGCAGCGATCAGTAAATCGTCCACGTACTGGATCAGGATAGCGCCACTAGGTAAAACAAGTGCATCAAGCTGCGCTTTCAAAGCTTGACTGTATATGGATGGACTCTCGCAGTAGCCTTGGGGAGCGCGTTTGAAGCGGAAGCTTCGGCCTCCCAGACTAAAACCAAAAATGTCTCTGCTCTCTTCTGCAATTGGGATACTAAAGAAAGCATTCTTTAAATCGATCACTGAAAACCATGCAGCAGAGGCTGGAATCATCGTTAACAAGGCAGTTATATCAGGGACAACCGGAAACTGAGGCACAACAATCTTATTAACCTCTCTAAGATCAATCACAAATCTGTAAACAGGTGGCTGTGAAGGGTCCGTTCGTTTTAAGACAGGTAAAATCGGACTATTGCAAACGTTGCCTCTTGTTTCTTCAATCACACCCTTATTAATCAAGTCGCTGACAATGTCTAACAATGCTTTCTGGCCTTCATTAGAGATCTTGTACTGGGGAATACGTGGCAGTCTGACATTAGCCTTTAGAGTCACCACATATGGTGGTATTTCCAAGAGGCCCACATCATTGGGACCAGTAGCCCAAAGGGCATCCGGAAGGGATGACAATTCAGGTGGCATCGTGTTTTTAGACAAATACATTGGAGAAACCACTTTCTTGCCTAATGTAAGTTGTACTCCTGAAGGAGAACAATACAGTGTAGCGTGCAATCTTTTCAACAAATCTAATCCCAGCAAATTCTCACCACAACCTGTTGTCAGGATCAGGGGCGCTTTCAGTTCGCAAGGTCCAACGGAAAGTGACATGGGACTGGAAATCGGGTTCCTAACTGGGGCGCCAGAAAAACCTACTGAAACATTTATATCGCCAGACAAAGGTGCGCCAGGGAGTTTGGAATGCATGATTGAACTCTTTGCAGCACCAGTGTCTAGCAGAAAAGGCTCCGTTACATTTGCTGTAGTCACCTCAACATACGGTCCACTCTGATCCACTGGCACTGAAACAACTCCCTCTCTCTGTCTATGGCTATCCTAGTAATCATTATTCTCTGCATCACCATCTTCTGCATAATAATCATTATTGTAATACTGAGCCGTATTACTAGTCGCATTAGCTTGCTGATCAAAGCTATTAATGGCGCTTTGGGGCGGAAGAGGACGCGCGTTTTGGGGAACACTTCCACGCCCTCTGCCTCTAGGAGCTTGCTGACCACCTCTACCTCTTGCGCCATACGCATTACCGTTCCGTTGCATTAATTTAGGACAACTATATTTAAAATGACCTTCCTCTTTGCAGTATGAACATTGGTTGGGACCTACAGGGACACGTGGTTGATAATACCCATTCATTTGCTGATTAGTCTGAAATTGTTGGGGTTGGTGATAGACACCTTGGGGTTGTCTATAATTATTACCGCCGCCACGTGGTGGATAGGCCTGCTGTAAAAGGACCTTTGTCTTTAGTTCCTTCGTTTTCTTCTCCGTTCTATCTTTCTCGTCTTTATCTCTGTTTTCATAATACTGTGCAGTAGCCAGTATTTGCGCTGAAGAAGAAACAGCCCAAGAACTTTCTGAATCTTTCAACTTTTTACACAGGTCAGGGAGTAAATTCTGCACAAACTTATCCACAAACAACCGTTGGCCACCCTCAGTACTCATATCTTGCCCACTGTGGTCAATAAACGTTTCCTCAAACCTAGTAAAGAAGTCTGACACTGTCTCATCTTTCTTTTGCTTACATGCAGATAACTTGTCCCAATTTACGCGCATCGCAGGCATTATTGTCTTCATATACGTGATGATTCTACCAGGCAATTCAGCTACTAAAGGTTCTGGTTTCGCACCACCCGTTTGTCTAGCATCAGCAGCAACAATGTTAGCCCAGGTATCCCCTAGTTCTGCATTGTGATCTACATTACGAATTGATCCCCATAGAGGCTGTGGAACAACATTACCAAACAACATGTCTATGTCGGCCAGATTCATAATGCATGACCCTGCCGTCTGTGACAACTCTTTATAATAACCAGCTGGGTTTTTACGGGGATCAGGCAATGTCTGCTTAAGTGCTAACACCTCAGAGCGCTTCCATGGAACATGCACCCAAACACGTTGGAAATGCGCTGGCACAGCGGGGTTATTGCCGACAGCTGCAACTGCTTCTTTCCATACCGGGGGAACTTCTCTCATAGGGTATTGTCGCGCTTTTGCCTTTTTCCCCACAAGGACCTCGTGTTCAAACAATGACTGTTGGCAATCGTCATTCCTTAAGGACAATACAACCGCAACTGCTTTATCTACTTCGCGGTCCACAATTATACCAGTTCCAAAATCGAACCTCACTCTACACAATTCCTGCGGGTTCGGATTTCTACCACTATCCTCCAATTCTTCACAGAGAATTTCGCACATTTTCTCGAATACATATCTCTGTTTCGGGGCATCCCATTGATGGAAAGTGTTAACAACCGATTCCACATCATACAGTGAAGGAAAAACGATCCATCTACGCGCCATGTGATCTATTACCTTTTTCTCATCGGGGTTAGGCAATTGGCTGCGCAACTGCTTACGCTGTACACCAGGAGTTGCACCAGATGACCCAAAGAGAGGCGACATTAATGTAGTAACCACATTGGCTAAACGCTGTCGCGCTGAAGGAGAAGCTGAGGCGAGAACAGGGGGAAAAACAGAGGGAAGAAAAGAGGATGTAGAGACAGGTACTGGAGTGGTAGAAGGAAGAGCGTTAGGGGAGGCAGTTACTGAATTAAGCAAAGTCGCAGGAAGTGCGGGGGTAGTTGGAAGCACTACCGGAGGCGCTTGAGAAGACTGCGATACAAGAATAGGAACTGGTTGCAAAGCAACTGGCGGTTGCGGCAAGGCTTGCAGTATATGCACTGGAGGTGGCATATTTACAAGCTGGGGAGGCGCCGTGGCAGTTTGAGCATACGGGGGTGGCGAACTCAACAAATGCGACATTAAGGGATCTTCCTCCTTTTCTTCTGACTCATCCTGCTTAGAATGTGGCAAAGCTGGGTAACATTTGTCAATCCCTAACTTACGCTGCCTGTGCAATTGCTCATTCATTTGCTCCTCTTCATTATCTTTAAATTGTACAGCTGCTTGCATTACTGACATACCTCTCTCTCTCTTATTCTTTTTCGCTAGCTTAATTTCCTTCTGTTTGGCTTCCTTTCGCCATAAGCGGAAAGAGTCAAACATCGCCGGCCGGGCTTTCTTCTTAAACAATTTAATTTCCAGGTTATCTAAAATATCGGTATCAAAACTACCATTTTGGGGCCATTTTAAAACACCGTCTTTCCTGGTGTAGTGGATCCACACCTCGTTATATGCAATGGGGCCTATGCCATGTTTCACATAGAGCTCATAAGTTGGAGTTCCAACCGGAGGAACCGGACATGATTCTTCCAGCTGGAAATCTTTTCCACAACCCAAACAGAATAATCTACCAAATAGTCCAGAACCAGGCATCTTCGCTCACTAGTCTAGATCCAAACGTCAGAGGATTATCGATTACGATATTCTCGTGAATACACGAGTCCTCTGGCTTTGGGGTTTGCAAACACCAAATCACCAATTACCAAATCAAATCAAACGATCCCGAGGGATACCAAAACAAATGGGAGACGCTCCACTTATACTTAACTGAATATTGCTGATCGATGACGTCACCAGAAGACTCTCTCGATTGTTTCGCTCTCTCAAACTCGTCAAGGGTCCAAAACAGGTCGATTAATCAGGGCAGCAGTCCTTCGTAGCCGTCGGGACGCGGAGAACCTCGCAGAAAAGACTTTCGGACCACGTCGACATGCAGGGGTCGATGAAGTGGCGGCCTTCCTCCGGAATTTCCACACGAAGCTCCTCACGAACCTCTGGCTTGGACTGGTACCACTGAAATCGGCCCCACGTTGGGCGCCAAACTGAAGTACTGGGTATTTTAGACCCAGCGGTGCAGGGGCACACACCCTATGACTTCGGGGTTTCACCCTGTTCCGGACCTACAGAAACACAGAGTCTTCTGGGTGAAGTCAAAGAATCGTTTATTGGCTGCAGACCAATGACAGGTATCCTAGAAGTACAACAGCGTGTATGTTCTCAGGAGACTGCTGAAAATCATAGGAACGGACTTCTCCTTAAGTACAAAATATCATGCTCCAGGCATACATTCCTTGGTTTACGATATGGTCATATAAAGGCATACATTACAAACGAAAAAGCAGAGTCATGATGACCATCCCACATTCCAGTTCGGCCAGCCCACAATGATTTACACAGGAAGGTTCAGATCCCATGTTTGAAGTAAATAGACCCCCCAATAAACATGAGCATCTCCTGTTTTGGGAAACAAGTCATAAAGCAAGAACAAGCAGGTGTGGAAGAGATTAGCCGGGGGCTTGTGTAGGATGAGAAGGGTTTTATGACGGGTCAAGCCCTGATACGAATCACAGGTGGAAGGAGGAAGGGGAGCTCGTGAGACCGGTTTGACCCGGGGCAGCAGAGCCAGCTGCCCAGGTCACAGAGAAGTCAGAGGGAAAGCCCGTGTACTGTGAGGCCCGTATTAACTCCATCATAGCCTATGTGAGGGCAATGACAAGATGGCCACTGCTTCCAAAATGGAACCCGCGTAGTTGAGCAGAATACGTGTACACAGTGCATTCGTAGCTGGAACGGCACATAAAGCACTCGTACGTGCCGCATTTACCATTTGCGGTTCGCTAATACCCAATAGACAGAGGTAGGGCCCTGTCCCCTACGCGGTTCCGAATACCAAAGTACGACAGAGTACATGCATGAGTGGCTGTATTCGTAATTGAGAACTGTGTGACTAGCAATATGAGTCAGTGTGTGAGTGGATGAGTGGTTGTGTGGGTGAATGAGTAGTTGTGTCAGTGACTGTATAGGTGAATGAGTGCATGTCTTTGTATCTGTAAGTGAGTGGCTGTCTGAGTATCTGTACCGCTGACTGAGTGCTTGAATGAGTGAGTGAAAAGGCACATGACTGTCTCTACAGTGAGTGAGTAGATGTCTCAGTATATGTATGGGTGAGAGAAATGGTTCACTACATTTAAGAAAGAACATTAATTACTTGATTACAGAGGCCATGCATGAAACTTAAACTAAACTTTTGTTGCCATATGAACATGCCAGTTTGAACACAGAAAACATATTTATACAGCGTATTGGTTTGAAAACAGAAAACTCCTCTGCCCTTCTGCATAACTGTCCTCAAAATATGCACTTTCTCCATAGTAGTCTTGCTTCCCAATTCACAAATAGTCCATATGATGTTTATCACTAAAATACCAAAGAAACACTCCAATATTCCATGACATTACTATTTATGAAGGTGCAAATTGAGCCAGTTTAAGAGTGTTGTGTTGTGTAACACTGACCTGAACAAGGCGGTTTTGCACTTTTATCTACAGCAACCATGAGGAGAAAAATGACATATGCACTGGCTAAAATTAGCAGAAATGCGATTTGTCAATATATGGGCTCTTTAAACACAGGTTGACTTGTGAGAAAATTGTATTTGCAACAGATGTGCATGGAGCCTCTGGCCTCTGGGGCCACTGTGCCTGCTGCACCAAAGTAAATTATGCTCCGGCCCTTCACCTAGGTTTGCGATGAAAAACAGATGTTAATTGGAGTGATGTAGTCCCCTCAAGCTCATGCCCCCAGTGTCATTGAAGCTGCTGCACTTGTGCTAGCTACACCTATGACTACATGTGGGAGTCTGTTATTACTAGGGTAAATGGACTAGTTTTCGTGTCATGTCATACAGATGTATTAACCCCTATTAAACAATTCTCAGGGTGATGCTGGCCAGCTATGCCTCTCTATGCTCACATCCTTCCTGCCCTCCCCTGACCTCACAGCTGCTCTATGGGTCAGATATTGACCTCCTCTCTCTCTGAATCTCTGCAGATTTTACCTTTCTTCCCCAAAGTTACATATGATATTTTAATTAGAGAGAGCTCCCTTTAGCCTTCATTTTATCAGCTCTATATGACTGTTCTGGCAGTCTCAGCAATGTAAAGATATGGTTTCAATAAGGTCAGGTTTATTTTGTTCTGAAAGTTTCTGGATGGTTTTGATCAACACAGAAGGTATGCCTGCAAAGTGAAGCATTTTCCAGGAGAATGGCTTGGTAGGATAAATTTATATAATGGGGAAAGGGCCCAAAAACCTAAAAAGCTGCCTTTCTGCAGACTGAACAAAGAGCAGGGACCATAATGGACGTGCAGAATTGTGATGATGTCATAAAGGGGTAGTAGCACTCCAGACCCGGTGTGCTGGGAAGTCAAAATGCACATGCTGTGTTCTTCCCTACCATGAGCTTGTGTGGCACTTACTTTCTTTACTCGCCATCTTCTCGAGGTCCTCTTCTCAGCCATTTTCCCCCAGGCACTGACAACATTTACAGTTTTTCACTTTTCAGCCCCTGTTTTAGGAGATAGACACCACCACAACTCTGTCAGGTGGGGTTGGTGTTTCCACTACCTTGCATCTGAAGTTGGTGATGCCTTAAGGCCGTCACCTACTCTGGTACATTCTGCTCATCACACTGCCGACACAGTTCCACATCTGCTTGCCTGGGAGTGAAGCTCCAGCGAGGAAAAACATACATGCTCTGCAAGCGCACTTCCCGGACCATAGCCTGCTGTGTTGTGTTGTCAAAGTTGTTGTCAGGGCTTCATTTCAATGGCATCTGCATCCCACCAACCGAGAATGGAGAGGGGGAGGGAACTGGCTGCGGATGCTTCTCCCAAGAGAGGGAGAGCCAAGTTACCATAAACTGCTTAAGGGTGGTGGACAGGTTTCAGAAGTGCCTGGAGCTCACCTACCTCTGCTCACGCCCAGGTTGTGCAAAGGCAGTTGGATTTACACTTTGTTTCACTGTCATCGTGCTCTGATCATTACACTGTTATCAGTGCACATGCATGAAGGCTACTGTCCATCCCTTCTTTCAAGTATTGAGAAATGACAGAAGAGGAAGCAACTGCCAACTTAAACAAACAACACTACTGCAGAAGCTCCGCTCCACAGCAGAATGTGGAATTAATTCAGGTACTTTATGTTGCACAAGGAGTGTGAAGTTCCCGAATTCTGCAAACTACAAGAGTAAATTCCTCTGTCATGGCCTAGTTTTGACATAAAGCCTCCTAGCTAAATTTCACATTTCAGAGTGATGAACAGCTAAGGTTCTGAAGTGGCCAAAGCTGCTTTGGCATACTTTCTTTTCTAGACATGCCAGTGAATGTCGCTGTAAATTTGTATTTTCCTTACTTAGCGTGGATCTAATCCTTGTAGAATCCCTTTATTCTGTTTCAGACTTCTGCATGGAAATATAATTAGAAAAAGTTCTCAATATACAAATTGATTCTTGATGAACACTACACATTCTGCTACAGTTCCATTTGTATACATGTGCCTGTCTATGTCTTCCATGTATCTCTTCAACTATCACTCCTTCAACATTCCTTAGAACCGTCTCTTCTTTTTGAATGGAAGTACCATCCTTCACCTCATATCATTGACCAGTTGTTTCAACTGCATGCACTGTGTTCTTTTGAAAGTAGGTCTCTTCATTAAAGAAAGGCTCAGTACAGGAAGTTTGCTTTCATTTGTCAATGAAGAATTTATAAAAATGCGTTCTATTAACAAGCCTTTTTCCTTGCTTTACCTTTTCATGGAAAACACTGTTTTATCTTGTGGTCTCATTCTGTTTCCTATTAAAATAAATAGTTTACACTTCAAGGCAGATGCTTTACCTACTACACTTTCAATGTGTTCTTTTTGCTTATTAGCTGCTGTTTTTCTCTTATACTCAGTGTTGTAACATAGGCTACCACACCCCCCACGCTGCTTGAGGCCCCTGAGCTGCAGGCGGCCCCCTCAGCATTGTACCCTGGCATGGGAGCTCCTGATTGATTTAGAAACAGGAGCCTCCATATACCTTGCAGGGGGGCACCCTCAAGTTTTGTTATGCCTCTGCTTATAGTGCTTTATATTTCTTTGCAAACTTTGTATTACCCTACTCCTAAATATTCTTCTTCCTATGTCTTTCTTTTGTTTTTGCCTTACTGTTAGATGAGCTATTTTGTAGAACTTTTCCACTTTGAACATGAGTTACTGCTTCTCATTTCTGAATTCTTGGTAAAGTTTTCAATTTGTTCACATGATTTCACACATTTTTCATTTTCCTTAATGCTTTTTTAGAAACTCCTTATCTTCTTTACAATCTGTCAATCATTTTCTTTTTTGCTCTCAGTTTTTTTCCAGGTAGTACTGTTTCTTTTGTCATCCTAAATCCTTCTCTTTGAACACAAGTAGATATCTAAAAACTAAATACAGTATACATTACATTTTATACTCCATACTTCAAGAAACTAAATACCTACACAATTCATTATATTATTGTTTCATACCATTTCTGATCAATAAAAGGTAAGAGCTTTCCTCCCTGAGAAAGTAAATGTATTTTTTGTAACTACAAACTACCCTGTCCTATGGCCTACCTACAGCCTTCTTTGGGGGTAACTTATATGTAATAGAAAGGAAAGTTAAGGGTGACATGGAATGTCAGTACTTCACTACATAGCCGAGTAAGTGTTTCAGTCCATATTTTTTGTGTAACTGTATGTCTAAGATACTAAATCATTATATGAGTCCCTCTTTTACTAACTCTATGGGTGTTAACATCTGTATGCAAGTGGTTGAATAGATACCTTATTGGCTGTGTTATTGAGTTTCGAGGTATGTAACTGTGTGGCTCTGCTAGTGCTAGATTCATAACTGCTCTGTGAGTGAGTATCTAAGCACCTCTGTCACTGCTTGTTTGGCTGAAATAATGGATGTATCCTTTTGTACATAGGTATGTGAAGGGTGGGAGACTGGATGTGTAGCTGGATATATGGGTCTGCAAGTGTGTATGTAACACACTCAAACGTCAAAGTACAACTCTAACCTTCTAAGCAAATACCTATGTGCCCTATGGTCTACCTACAAACTACCTTAAGGGAGACTTATGTGTAGTAGAAGATGAGTTTAAGGTTTAGCAAAATGTTCTGACTGTGTACTCTGCTTAGCAGGAAAACTGGATATACAAGCTGTACTGTAGCAGACCTGAAACATGTTTAAAGGCCTATTTGTCTGGATGGATGACTTGCTAGTGTCAGTTCTTCAATACATACCGGAATGAGTGTATCAGTGCCAATGTGGGTGTGTTATTGGATATGTAACTCAGTCTGGGTCTCTTAGTTACTTTATGGGACTCACAATCTGCATGTAACGACTTGCATGGATTGCTTGCTGGCTAGGTTAGCGAGTATTAGGGCATTTAACTCTGTGTGCAACTGTCTCCATTACCGCTGGATAGATAAGATGTGTATCTGTGTGTGACTGAATGTTTAAGTGCCTCTGTCACTGTCTTACAGGGTGTATTAGTAGCTCTATCCCCTTTTACCCATACCTATGTGGCTTCCAGTATAAGTATGAGACTGAATCTATAACTGCAAGTGCGCATGCAACTCAATCACACTTGAAACAACGGGGCATATTTACAATCCCCTATTGCCACCATAACGTCACTTATTTTCACGTTGTGGTGGTGATGTGGGCTTCGCATTATTTACAAGGCAGTGTTAACCCACTTAACGTGGCTTAACGCTGCCTTGTATATAAGGCACCATTTCACGCTATACTTAACGTGAGAGGGTTAGACAATGGGTTCACCCATTGATTTTGACGCCGCCCCATATTTACAGAGTGGCGTAAAAATGGGCCAGCCCCAAAATTAAGACCAGGGCACAAAGAGGAAAAATTATTTATTTCTCCTCATTTTTGCTTTTTTTATGTGTCCTGCATTGTGCAGCACACATAAAAACAGCAAACCACTATGCATGATTGTTTATGTACAGGAAGGTGTCCCTTCCTGCATATAAACAATCATTTTGAAAATTATGAGTTGCAACTTCTATCTGTGCTGCACAAAGCAGCACACATAGAAGTTACAACTCGCCATTTAATATTGTTAATGTGCAGGAAGGAACACATTCCTGCACATAAACAAGCACACCCCACAATGCAGGCAGCCTTGCACTATGGTGCAAGGGTGCCCATCGTTGGTGCCAGGCAGCTGAAATTAGTGACAGCACAGGAGAAAATGCAGAATTGCACCGTGATGTTGTAAATACAGTGCAGCCATGCATTTCATATGTGGCAGAGCACGGTGTTAAGCCAAGAAAGCTAATGCCACGCTCTGTCACTTCTTTGTAAATATGCCTCAACATGTCTTATCTTTTAAGCTTATAGCTCTCTGCCCTGTAGCCTACCTACAGACTATCTCAGGGGTGACTTATATGTAGCAGAAGAAAGACAGGTTTAATGCTTATTAACATGTTTTGAATGTCAATTCGACCTAGCAGGAAAGTGCATATACCCATTCTACAGGCCTGAGACATGTTAAAAGGCCTACATGTCTGGATGGATATCTTTTTAATGTCAGTTCTTTCGTACATACCTAAATGAGTGGCTCAATGTCTATGTGAGTATTGGATATGTAAGTAAGTATGTTCATATGTATTTGGGTCTCTTTGTTACGCTATGGGACTTTTGATCTGCATGTAAGGAGTTGTACGGGTTGCTTGCTGGCTGTGTTACTGATTTATAGGGTATGTAACTGCCTGCATTACCTCTGGATACATAAGAGGTGTAAGTGTGTGAGAGTGAATGTTTAAGTGCCTCTGTCATGGTGTGACTAGGTGTATTAGTGGCCCTATCCTTTTACACATTGGTATGTGAGTTCCAGTGTGGGTGGGAGACTGGATCCTTAATTGTATATATGGGTCTGCAAGAGTACATGTAACTCAAAGTAAATCAAAGTTGAAACAACATGACTTACCTACACCACTTATCTGCAGCCTTACAAAATAAATGAAACATATCAATTGGGCATATGTTAATGAAAATATATGAAGGACAGAAAAAATATTAATTTAAATACCCAAAATGTTTTCATTCACCTAATTCGAACAACATAACTTAGTACATAACTATATTTGTAGTGACTGTTTCAATATCTAAACGCCTAGTTGTCGGGACTGTTTACATGCATATATCAGTTACTGATCAAATAGTTGACTAGTTTTATAAGCACTTCACTTCAAAAATAAACAAATATTTCAGCACTCTTTAACAGTGTTGCAGGATATGCAAGTAAATTTCAAACGTTATTCCATTTACCTCACACTAATAACTCACCATATTTTTCAATATATACATTATCAATGTCCCCATGTTTAACATAACTCTATTTACTTGTTGATAATTACATTTTTACACACTTTCACTTCAAATTTCTTCTCACAAAAATGATAAGAATCACCTTCTTTAAGAAAGAGCCAGTAATTGCAATTGTTCCCTCTCTTTTTCACTGATACTGATGTATTTAGCAAATTAAAACGTTTGATTCAGTTTTTCCTGTTCTTATTCAAGTTTTAAGTGGTCAGTTTTTTTTAACCCTTTTTTAGTATCATGACATGAAGCCCAATGCGGTAATATCAGTGGGTGGATTTGTGACTCCATCGCGATGCCCAGCGTGACACCCTGTGTAAATTTGTGACTGAGTCACAAATCTATACGGGAGTCTGTCAAAGCATTTACAATGATAGTGCTGTCATTTATCAACTATATTTAAGATCATAGGATAGTACTGAATTCGAAAATTGGTATTTCAGAATGCATGCTATCTCAAAACTACTCTGCTTTATACTTTCAAAGTACAGTGTATTTTGAACCCTTTCCTTATACTGCTTTATCTCAGTCCCAGTAGCAACCTTCTTTGAAACAATCTACTGTACCAGTATGTCAATAGTTCACACCACTTTCTACCAGGCTCATACCTGATTCAAGAGCAACTGTAGCAGGTGGTGTTGACTGCTTGAAAATGTAAGCATATCCACAATAGCATAACCTCGCTCAAATTTATCCAGCGCCAGTCACCGATCTACGTACTTTACCTATTAAATCGATACCTGTTTTAAGCTACCAAGGGGCATATCAACAAGGGCTTTATCTCTGCTTTTTTGGCTTTAAAAGCCAAAAAAGCAGAGATAAAACTAGCGCCCTATCAACAACAGGGTGCTAACACGCAAATTTGCATTTTAGCACCCTTTTACTCTACGCTTCCCCTTGCATCTCTAATGAGACGCAAAGGGGGCGTTCCAGAGTAAAATAATAGGAGAAGTGTCGCTAAGCGACATTTCTCCTATTATCAAGAATGTCGCTAACCCTGTTAGAGACAAAAAAAGCAGTGCTAACCGCGGTTAACGCTGCTTTTTTACGTCTGCTAATTTTCAGACTTAGCCATGATATCCTATGGAAGGAGGATATCATGGCTAAGTTTGCCTGTCCCTATCAACAAGGTAACGTGTGATTATCGCTGGGTTTCCAGCGATAATCACACGTTAGCCTGTTAGCGTGTAGATTTTTATCGCTATTGAGATAAGCGTTGCTAATAGCACGCTATCTCAGCGATAAAAATTCACGCTAGCCGGCGATAATTATCCTCACGCTAAGAGCGCTGAGCGATAATTATCGCCGGTTGTTGTTGATATGCCCCCAAATTATTTACACCACCCAATCAAATACGAGTACTAACTTTATCTCCGCACTCGGGCGGATCTGCGCCCGAGTGCGGACATACAGAAACTACTCATAAATGCCCTTTGTGAATTTCTAAAGTCGTAGACTTGGACGTCTGGTCTAAGTGTAGACAAAACGTCTAAGTTTCCCTTTGTTAATCTGGTCCAGGGATTTGACCACTAACTGGCAACTTTGCGTGTACAGCAGGCTGTAATGTCTGAATTTGAGAGACAGTAGGATTGACATTTTGACAGATGTTTATATTGTAGTGCACGCCTTCCACTGCCGGAAACAGAATGAAGCAAGACATTGAAGCACGAATGGGCTGTTTTTTTGTTTTAACCTGGAAAAAACTTAAACAGGTCTTCTAAGGATTAAGTGGTATTTAGGCTGGCAGGCAGATCATTTAGGCAGATGCAAAGGGGACTCATGGTGTACAAAAATAACTGTGCAAAGACTCATGTTGTACGAAAATAACTACTGATTTATACAGCAAGCACACACTATGGAAAATCTATACGAAAGCTCAATTCCCGGCAAGTGTACACGATTGCTGCACACAAGCATGTTTTATGTTGAAAACTGAATATTGAACTTTGTCTAAATCCCTACATAGAATGTTTAATAATTCAGACTTAAGAACATGAATATAAGAAAAAAAGTAGCCTGAAATGTAAAGCCTCTTCAGTGGATAGCAGGACAGTTTTATAAACCACTTAAAGCTGTGATAAAATCCTACTTGACTCGCCCACAAACAGATGTGACAAGCTGAATTTATTCCCCCTCTTACCAGGAAGCTTTGCAGGAAACTCTAACATATGGTGCTTTTCGTTTCCATCTTAAGCTATAAATGTTATTGGAAAAGGATGCTCCCTAGAGAAGCAAGTTTCTGACATTTCTGCCAAATGGACTCCAAATGATCCTTCAGAGGTTGTGAATTCCCAGTCTTCTTAGAAATTGGCAGCTAAGGATCTCTGATCTAAACACCACTCACTAATTTAATTATTGTAGTATAGATTCGAGGAAAGCTCTCACAGCCCAGTGACTTTGCATCTGCACTGTATCGCGCAGCCCAGGAAGTGCAAGTTACAGAAACCTAAATATTTTGTTTGTTAACCGCTTTAAGTTTTGTAGACTTGGAAGCAACTGAACACTTAAATCGACCATGGCAATTGGAAAGCACAGGCGTGTGAAGAAATATAGTATCCCATCAGCGAATATTTGTATTGTTTTGAAACGTTGATATTAACCGTGGAAGATCGCATTATTACAGCTGTTTCACATCCTGAGAATGTGATATCTCAGCTTCAATCCTTTATTAAAGGTATTTTATTTTTAATGCATAACAGTAAAAAAAAAGCAAATAAAAGATACATAGCTCGTCGAATTATGGTGAATAAGAAAAGCTTTTTAAAAACATCACTCAAGCAGACTGCTGAACAAGCAGACTGACAACTACATATATAAAACCATAGTTTATGTACATGTAGCACAAGCTGGAGTTGTGTATCCTTTCAATACGTAGAAACGTGGAGTCTCATTTATAAGCAGTGTGATGCAGTGCAGCGTAACAAGCCACCTTGCTGCGCTGCGTGACAGAGAAAGGACACTAATGCGCCATATTTAATGGAATACAGCACATTCCTGTCCGTTCCCATGTGCTGGTGCGTAATGGGCTGCCTAGCGCCTTGCCCCATTGTGCAAGGATGCCTGTGTTGCATGCAGGATTGTTTTTGTGAAGGAAGGGGCAGCTTACTGCACAAAAACAATACTGGGAGGCATATCTCTCCTTCTATATGTGCTGCAGAATGAAGCACATATAGAAAGAGGGAGAAATAGAGATATTTTTCGTAGTTACACCTCCCCCGGGAAACTGTAAAATCTTGGTGCATGCCCAGGTTTGCCAGTTCTTGTAAATCTGGGGATGCGTCAAAATCCATCGGAGTTGCGTGGGAGCATCCACTCAACCCCCATGGAATACCTTTGCAGCGATTTGCGCGATTTGCAGTGATTTGCGCTGCAGTGCGTTACTCCAGATTTTTGGAGCCACACAGCACCTCTCAAAGTGGCTTTGCGTGATATCAAAAATCTGACTTATGGTGTGTGTCACTCTTGCACCACATTGCATGGTGCAAGAGCAATGCAAACTGGGGTATAAATAGACCCCTAAGTGTAGTTGATTAAGTTAGTGAGTGACAATGCCAGTCTGTTTCAACTCTCTGAGCCCGAGCAACAAAGATTTTGATGAGACTTACTCTTGAAGCCCTCCTGACTTCCTCCTACATTCCAGGAATAAGCCAAGAGTATGCAAAGACTGCTCCTGTCAGGCTCCTGTAGCCCGGAGTAAGTCAGCAGTACTACAAGAGTAAGGGCCTGATTTAGATCTCAGCAGATGGGTTACTCTGTCACAACGGTGACAGAAATCCTGTCTGCCAAAATATAAATCACATTATATACTATGGTATTTATATTTCAGCAGACGGGATATTCATCACTGTTGTGATGCAGGAACCCGTCCTAAGTCACATATTCTCATATCGAAATTAGCCTGGGGCAACATTTTAATTATGCTGGCATAATTTGTGCGATTTTATTAAATGTGCGTAGCAAGATTCATGCACAAGTACTGAGAATATGCCACTGCTGCACGTTTTGTAATGAGAATTCTGTCTATGTTGGAAAAATCCTAATGCCGGAGGTATGAAAAGAACACGATTGTCACAAATGTAAGCAATATTTTCCAAATGTGCAGGGTAGATTTTTTAACAAGTGTGGTCAACATGCATTTTTTTTACCCAAGAGGGACGTTCAGGCAATTTCTTAAACATAAAACTGTAGTTCCAAATGTGAACAGCAGTCATTTAATGTTGATGCACAACAATCAACTCGGACATGCATTTTTACATTGAATTTTACCATAGCGGACCATTTGAGTAATTTATTTAAATACAAAACACTTTTCTTTTAACAGGAGTAAAGTGTCTTAGAAACTGGTAGGCTACTGTGCACCCAGTAAAAACCTTCTCTTTCTCTCACGAGGGTTCCGTCCTCTGCTTTGTTCAGCATTTGGCTATTTCGATTTGGATTTTGAAGGTAAAGCATAATTCTCTTTTTATCTGCAATCTCTGATACCTCTACATCCTGTAATCTTTTTTTACTTCAAGTAAGCTCAGTAAAGTAGTTTGCAAAATGTTTTTTGTTTGATGGAGGGCAGGCACCACGATTTTTGTTTTTTTAAATTTGTTGTTTGATGGCCTGGAGTTTAGAGTATGGGCCCTTGTGGAATTGGGTTTCTTTAAAGGATAATGTTTACAAATCTTTTTAATGGTGGTGGCCTGGAGCTGTATTATAAATGTTTTCCATTTCCTTGTGTTTAATATGAATTTTGTACAGATGTGTTTATAATTTTACTTTGTTGTTGCTTAATTGTTTGGGGCCCGATATGTCCTGCAGTAGACCTTGGTTTGTTTAATGTATTTTTCACCTTCTCACTGCTGCTTTGCAATATGTTTCTTCAAATAGTTTTCTGGGCATGTGGATGGCTTTGCACTCATGTAAAATGTATGTTATTTTTTGTTTGCTTGTGCCCATTGGTGTCTATGTTGGGAGTAGCTCTGTTAGAAATGGGATTTCTGGTTGGCTAGGGCTTGCGCCAAAGCCAGGCAGAAACCACCACTCTAGTCAGGGCTGGGGAGTTACACGCCAAAGATAACCCCTGCTCACTCCCTTGGTAGCTTGGAACGAGCAGTCAGGCCTATCCCGGAGGCAATGTGTAAAGCGTTTGCAGGCGCACACAGCAACAACATCCTAGGCCCACCACAAAAGAAACTCCACACAAGGTTATATGTAAAAATATCCTTTTTTATTATAATAAACACATTAGATGATATTCACACAATTTACACTGTGCCAACTGGCACTGGGCGGAATTTACAAGGGACTATTTACACGGGACAGGGCCACATGGACCACTGTCAGAATCAGCACAAATCACCAATTGTATATGTAGAACATATACCAACTGTAACACAAATTATCACTGTAGAGCACAACCAGTAACTACTGGCGCAATAATGACCTCAGCGTCATCACACTAGAATCAGGTATAAAACCTATCCTGCATCCATCACAGGGGCATAAACACATTATGCAATTTCTCATTAGTCTAACGAATTAGACCTAACCACCTAAGTATAACTACCCTAGGGGCGTACATCACACAGGGAGACATAATCTCACTAGCAAGAACAACCTCCTAATCATGAAACCACATTTGGAGGTATAACACAGGGTGCGTAAAACATACTATACACAGTACATTTCCTACTACCATAAGCATTAACACAGGGTGCGCAAAACATACTACACACAGCCTAACACCATAAGCATTAATATATGAATCACAATAACACCTCAATCACATTAGGGTCCAAGTTGCGCCAGAAACTAAACGTGGCAGCTGCCCACTACTTGCTGGGAAGCTGGGGACAAGCACAGGGCCTAAACGCTGCAGCTGGCACTAAGTGCTGCGCAGCTGGGGGAGTAAAAGGAGGCTTGGGCTCTCAATGGCCCTTGAAATAGTGTCCAAACGTTGGAGCCACCTAGGCTCTGAAAACAACATGTCCCCATAGCGTTGGAGCCACACGGGGCTCTTAAGATAAACATGCCCCCATAGTGTTGGAGCCACATAGGCTCTAAAAAAAACAACCATGTCCCCAAACGTTGCAGCTGACCCCTGCAAAGTGGGACAGCTGGAGAACACTGGCAATATGGGGCAGCACGGGCCCTCGGGACCCACACAGGGGCCCTTTCAACAAAGTTGGCCAAACGGTGGAGCCACCTAGGCTCTATAAACAATTTTTCCCTTCGTTGGAGCTGAAATATTAAGTGGAAGCGGGGGCCTGGCACATCTGGTCCCTTGACGTTAAAGCCACACACAGGCTCTAAAAATCCAAACATGCCCGACTCGTGGGAGCGGCCTGCTGCACAAACAGGCACCCTCCACCGCGAGCCCCACTCACCTGTGCTCTTCATTGGGGTAGGCAGCAGTCCTCTCTCGGCGGTGGCAGCGGACAGGGCTGTCTTGCTCCTGAGAGCCCCGCGGGTGATCCGCTGCACCGCTCCTCACCCGGGCCATGCTTAACCCGGTCCCTCGTCTCGGGACCGGGACTTTGGATATGGAGCCCACGAGGCTCCGGGCTGGTTCCTCTTCGGGGCTCCCCCCAGCTCATGGGAGCCCCGCAACTCTCGCACCGCTTCCGCCCCAGGCGCTGACCCCGCCCACATCACAGGCAGACTTGCCTGACTACCGGGCGGCCGCGGCTGAGCAATGGTGGCGATTCTTGAATGCGGCTCGGGCCTCGGCAGTGAGATGCGGGTGGGCTCCCGTCAGGGTAAACCAAAGTACGCAATAGGCGGCAAAGTCGCGGGGTGGGCACCCGCGCACTATAAATAAAATAGGAGGCCATGTGGGGTGAGCACCCGCTAATTAATAAATATCCATTGGCGGCATAACCAGCGGAGTGGGCTCCCACTCGGTCCTGTTATCATGGGGGAATCCCTACCACGGGGTTCCCTCCGACAGGGGCTGCAGCTCGGCGCTGCACAGCCCGCGCTTTTCCTGGGGAACCAAAAATGAAGCGCACACAGGGCGCAAGGAGCCCCAGCTCCACGAGCACAAGTCCTCATCCAAAAATAAGGGACCTTATCAAGTAAAAGGGTCCCAAACAGTCCTCCAGGCATCCAGGGGCAGGGCAGGGCCCAGGGAGGCAAGCTTTCCCCTGAGCCCCAGCAGCAGCACGCCCCTGGTAGATTCAAGTCCAGAACAAGAACATTTTTCATGGGGTCACAGCCCCTCTTTTATACGCCAAATCCTTTGTTTCCAAAGGTGCAGAGAAGGGGCGAACCAGATGCAACTGGTTCCTGAGCACTTTGTTTTGCTCAGCCTCTCTCCCTATTCACAGGACAGGCCAGGGGCATTAGACGCACCACAGGGGGTGGAGCCAGCATTGTGTGGGGAAAGCCCAGCCCTATTCAGGTCCCAGGTGTGCTCCTCCCACCCATCTGGCTGCTGGCCTCCCCATTCATCACTGGGTGACTCATCCTGACTCTGGGGATTCCCTAGCCCATCACATGACCTCAGCCAGCCAATCGCCAGACAAGGCACTCATCTCACACTGCACACAGAAATGCCAACTTCTAGAAGTGGCACTTCCACACTAGGTACATTGATGCCACACACATCATCGCGCAGCATTTAATCACACAAGTCTGCACATACCAAACTCGCACCTGCACTCCCCACGCATCAGGAACTACCAGGGACACATACATTCCCCCATGCATTCCTATGGGAGAGCAGGCCAACCTCACTACACGCACGCACTTTACCCTGGGACACAGTGGTAAAGTGCTCAGAAGCCAAAAATCACTAACACCAGGTCACAATAAAAAGCAAAAAGTTCAGGGGTGAACCTGCCAGAAGGGCCGAGTCCAACACAACCCCCTTCCAGCGAAAACGCAGGGTAGACCAATCACCACCGTGATGGGCTTCCCTGCTTTGGGCGATAGAACACGGACGCGGGCCCGCACGGCAGGGACACCCTCTGGTTTTACGCCACTCTGAACCAACGTGGTTCCCTCTGCAACAAACTCTCAGGCCCAACTAGGCTACCCCACTGGTACTCCCTAGTTGTCCATGGCCAGGACCAGGCCCTAGGCCACCCAGATACCACTGGTCCTTGCCAAACCCAGAGTGGGGGGTAGTAACCCCTGGCATACAAGCCATTCTCCACTCTCCCTCTCAGTGTAGTTCCAAACTACCACTGATCCTTCAACCTAGGGTCCGCACCCTCAGGCTGACCAGAAGTCACGGGCAAGAGTGCCCCACCCTACCTCTACTTCTGGGGTTCCGCACCCTCCCAGGGAAGCACCCACCAGAACACCACTCTCCCACCAGTTCAGGACCTCTCTCCATCACTGGTCTACCACCTGGGATCTGGAGACTCTTGTCTTCGGAAAAGCAAAGCACACAGCACAGTTTCTCTTCAAGCGGGGGGACACAGCACACAGCAAAGTCCTTTAGTCCTCTACCTAAGCAGAAACAACAAACTATAGGTTAGCCCCCAGACACACATCAATGGCAGCACTTAGCGTCGAAAAACATGCAACAGCATCAGTCCTGAGACCCTGGGGAGGCGATGCGACAACCCGCTGCATGCAGCGGGCATGTGCGACGAATCTGGTCTGTATGGGGAGTAAGGCGATACTTGTATGGATTCCAAGGCGTAGCTTTTCCTAAGTCTATTCAGCTGTTCTCTTTGGCAGGGATTCCCCCTCGACCACAAAGTTTCCAAGCCTCCCAACCTAGGGTTTAAACCCTCAGGTTGCACCGGGGTCAGAGGCGAGGACGCCCTCCCTCTGCACCCCCTTCCAGAGTTCTGCACCCTCCCACCTAGGAGCGGTACCCGTGGAAGACGAACCGGTCAGGACACTGATTACAGATGACCTTCCCTCCAGGTCAGGCTGAACCTGAACCTGGCCTCCCCAACCTCGGGGCTTAACCCTTTTGGTCAGACAATTGCCTAGCGAACCAGGACTTCCGGGGGAGCACGCATGCCCCCCTTGAGGGTGACACATAACTATGGGTCGTGTGACAGTCTGCCTGGCTCTAATCTCGCGACCTCCTGTCCATCTGACAGGGCGCAGAGATTCACCAGGACAGAAGTGGCGTCACCATGGTCACTCATTGGTCGCTCAGCCCCTCTGGCTGGCCCCTGACCCAATGGCTCTTCCACTGGGGACTCTTTCGCCCTCTCACCCCTCAACCAGGACTTCTGTACCCTCCACTTAGGAGCGGTACTGCCCAAAACCAGGACCCCTGGAGCTCTGGTTACAGACACTCCACGTCCTCTAGACACTGGAAGATCCTCCTCAAATGACCTACAAGTACAGCCTAGGCCCCCGACCTGGCGCTCCCTTAGGGAACCCTCCAGGCCCTGAGACGGGGTTTCGGGCCACCGTGGGACACACTGTCCCACACTCACTCCATCTCCACTGAGACCGGACGTGAGCCCCTACACCCCTCCCATTCCACTGGGACCTAGCTGGGCTACACTGAACCTCTTCCCCCACACCGGAACAGAAGATACCTTAGCCACTACTTTTGAATCACTCCTCGATGCCTCTGCAAGACCTCTAGCACACAGCCAGAGGTCCACCTTCCATGCAAGCTCCTTATCACAAAAAATAACTCACACTCCTTTGTCCAGTGCAATACATCACTCATCCACACACGCCCCCCCCCCAGACTGGTGGGACAGTTCCTCACTGCCCCTGAATCTCAACCTTCACCCCTCTTACTGAGTACCAGGTACCATACTCTGGGAACGGGAATGGGGCTTCCTGCACTGGACACACTTCTGCTGCCATCACTGGATCCCACCCTTACTGGTGAATCCAGACACTCACACTACGCTCAGGGGATAACCACCTTCCTGAGCTAGCTGTTTCTCCTCCACACTCCCTCTCTTCCCTCCTATCTACCCATACCTCTGGGGACAGGAACAGGGATTGGGCACTGGACCCAGCAAGGGACTCCATATCTATGGGAACCTTCCCACCTACTGGCGTCCCACCCTGTCATTTTCTCTCTTCTGCCACACAACATAAAGGCGCAGAAAACACCATTTAAAAATGACACTCTTGAGGAGAAAACAAAATCATAAACAATAATCCCCAACATGTGACTATCTAAAATGCAGAGTTTTGTAGTGTAGCCAGTTGTCGCTGTGGTACTGCGCAAATGCAAGTCCTAATCCCACCGCTGATCACCAATGTTAGAAAGGGGATTTCTGGTTGGCTAGGGCTTGCGCCAAAGCCAGGCAGAAACCACCACTCTAGTCAGGGCTGGGGAGTTACACGCCAAAGATAACCCCTGCTCACCCCCTTGGTAGCTTGGCACGAGCAGTAAGGCCTATCCCGGAGGCAATGTGTAAAGCGTTTGCGCGCACACAGGAACAGCATCCTAGGCCCACCACAATAGAAACTCCACACAATGTTATATATAAAATTAGCCTTTGTATTATAATAAACACATTAGATGATATTCACACAATTTACACTGTGCCAACTGGCACTGGGCGGAATTTACAAGGGACTATTTACGCGGGACAGTGCCACATGGACCACTGTCAGAATCAGCACAAATCACCAATTGTACATGTAGAACATATACCAACTGTAACACAAATTATCACTGTAGAGCACAACCAGTAACTACTGGCGCAATAATGACCTCAGCGTCATCACACTAGAATCAGGTATAAAACCTATCCTGCATCCATCACAGGGGCATAAACACATTATGCAATTTCTCATTAGTCTAACGCATTAGACCTAACCACCTAAGTATAACTACCCTAGGGGCGTACATCACACAGGGAGACATAATCTCACTAGCAAGAACAACCTCCTAATCATAAAACTACATTTGAAGGTATAACACAGGGTGCGTAAAACATACTATACACAGTACATTTCCTAACACCATAAGCATTAACACAGGGTGCGCAAAACATACTACACACAGTACATTGCCTAACACCATAAGCATTAATATATGAATCACAATAACACCTCAATCACATTAGGGTCCAGGTTGCGCCAGAACCTAAACGTGGCAGCTGCCCACTACTTTCTGGGCAGCTGGGGACAAGCACAGGGCCTAAACGCTGCAGCTGGCACTAAGTGCTGCGCAGCTGGGGGAGTAAAATGAGGCTTGGGCTCTCAATGGCCCTTGAAATAGTGTCCAAACGTTGGAGCCACCTAGGCTCTGAAAACAACATGTTCCCATAGCGTTGGAGCCACATGGGGCTCTTAAGATAAACATGCCCCCATAGCGTTGGAGCCACAGAGGCTCTAAAAAAAACCATGTCCCCAGCTGGGGCAGCTGGAGAACACTGGCAATATGGGGCAGCACGGGCCCTCGAGACCCCCACTGGGGCCCTTTCAACAAGGTTGGCCAAACGGTGGAGCCACCTAGGCTCTATAAACAACTTTTCCCGTCGTTGGAGCTGAAATAATAAGTTGAAGCGGGGGCCTGGCACATCTGTGCCCTTGACGTTAGAGCCACACACAGGCTCTAAACATCCAAACATGCCCGCCTCGTTGGAGCGACCCGCTGCACAAACGGGGCCGCTCTGACCAGGTGCCTCTGCCAGGCACCCTCCACTGCGAGCCCCACTCACCTGGGCTCTTCGTTGGGGTAGGCAGCAGTCCTCTCTCGGCGGTGGCAGCGGGCGGGGCTCTCTTGCTCCTGAGAGCCCCGCGGGTGATCCGCTGCACTGCTCCTCACCCGGGCCATGCATCACCTGGTCCCTCGTCTCGGGACCGGGACTTTGGATATGGAGCCCACGAGGCTCCAGGCTGGTTCCCCTTCGGTGCTCCCCCCAGCTCATGGGAGCCCCGCAACTCTCGCGCCGCTTCCGCCCCAGCTGCTGGCCCCACCCACGTCACAGGCAGACTTGCCTGACTTCTTGGCGCCCGCGGCTGGGCAGCGGCGGCGATTCTTGAATGCGGCTCGGGCCGCGGCGGTGAGACGCAGGGTGGGCTCCCGCCAGGGTAAACCAAAGTACGCAATAGGCGGCAAAGTCGCGGGGTAGGCACCCGCGCACTATAAATAAAATAAGCGGCCATGCAGGGTGGGCACCCGCTAATTAATAAAGATCCATTGGCGGCATAACCAGCGGAGTGGGCTCCCGCTTGGTCCTGTTATCATGGGGGAATCCCTACCACGGGGTTCCCTCCGACAGGGGCTGCAGCTCGGCGCTGCACAGCCCGCGCTTTTCCTGGGGAACCAAAAATGAAGCGCACACAGGGCGCAAGGAGCCCCAGCTCCACGAGCACAAGTCCTCATCCAAAAATAAGGGACCTAAGCAAGTCAAAGGGTCCCAAACAGTCCTCCAGGCATCCAGGGGCAGGGCAGGGCCCAGGGAGGCAAGCCTTCCCCTGAGCCCCAGCAGCAGCACGCCCCTGGTAAGTTCAAGTCCAGAACAAGAACATTTTTCATGGGGTCACAGCCCCTCTTTGATATGCCAAATCCTTTGTTTCCAAAGGTGCAGGGAAGGGGCGAACCAGATGCAACTGGTTCCTGAGCACTTTGTTTTGCTCAGCCCCTCTCCCTATTCAGAGGACAGGCCAGGGACATTAGACGCACCACAGGGGGTGGAGCCAGCATTGTGTGGGGAAAGCCCAGCCTATTTAGGTCCCAGGTGTGCTCCTCCCACCCATCTGGCTGCTGACCTCCCCATTCACCACTGGGTGACTCATCCTGACTCTGGGGATTCCCTAGCCCATCACATGACCTCAGCCAGCCAATCGCCAGACAAGGCACTCATCTCACACTGCACACAGAAATGCCAACTTCTAGAAGTGGCACTTCCACACTACGTACATTGATGCCGCACACATCATCGCGCAGCATTTCATCACACGAGTCTGCACATACCAAACTCGCACCTGCACTCCCCACGCATCAGGAACCACCAGGGACACATACATTCCCCCATGCATTCCTATGGGAGGGCAGGCCAACCTCACTACACGCACGCACTTTACCCTGGGACACTGTCAAGAATTGCTGTCATGCGAGGGGAAGAAAACGGTAACCAGCGAAAACGGACTACATCTCCCAGGATGCTTAGCGGTTGAGAGGTTATGTAAACAGGAGAGCTGTTACATAACTCAAGGAAAACACGCCCTTATGTAAACAGGAGAGCTGTTACATAACTCAAGGAAAACAAGCCCTTATGTAAGCAGGAGAGCTGTTACATAACTCAAGGAAAACACGCCCTATAAAGGGAGGAACCGGGAGGTACAACGCTGTCGGATATTGTGTTTACACCGACGTACCTGCTTCGTGAAGAGCAGTGTTCCGGAGTGGTGCTCCAGTAAGGCAAGAACGGAGGTAGGTCGAGTCGTTACTCCCTGGGCCGTGTCTTGCCCCATCGTCACCTGTGAAGGACCCGGAAGCTCGGCTGAGTCAGAGCGCAGTGGCGCTTTTGCTGGTTGGAGTCGTAACTCCCAGCCAGACCAGAGATACAGGAACTGCCAGCTGTAACGCACACCAGGAGGTGTTTGCCGCGTTACAGACTCGGAAGTCCACAGGATCGATCGAGCGGCTGCTCTCGGTTCAGTCTTCTTGCTTTTTGATTGGGGTATCGGTGACGCATCACCAGGAGGTGACTCCGCGTCCCGGTGCAGTCTGAGGAAGAGGTTGAGCGGCTGCTCCCTTCAGGTAGAGACCCCGGCTGGGTGTTTCCCTGACTCCTCGATTCTCCCCAACACTCTTCGTGCCCCTCACAGCCTACCGATTGGCATTGTCGGCCATTTCATTTCTGCCCTCTGTTGGCATACGCCGGGATCGGCGTATATGCAGAGGACGGTTAGGACCATCCGTGCGGTGGGCTGGTAACGTACTTAGCCTGGAGGATTCCAGTGACTATAAATTTTGTTTATTCTTTGTATTATTGTTGCCTTCATTAAAATAACTAACCCTTCACAAGTGGTTGCGTCCTCATTATCGTGTCTGTTAAACGATCCTGAGACGTTCAGGGCGTTACAGACACAGTGGTAAAGTGCGCAGAAGCCAAAAATCACTAACACCAGGTCACAATAAAAAGCAAAAAGTTCAGGGGTGAACCTGCCAGAAGGGCTGAGTCCCACAAGCTCCTAAAATCCACCCCCATGTTCCCTTTGCTTGGAGCTAATTTCTTCCTCGTGTGCCTGCCCACCATTTTACATGAGTTTGCATATGAATGATATTCTTGATTATTGTGTTGTTTTTTGAACTATTAAAAGTATTTTGGAAGCGTCAGTGACGTTGCCTTGGCCTGTTTGTGGTTGGAGCATTTTAAAGTATATTTCCCTAGCTGACATTGCTGATTTACTGAAGATGGCTAAGGCCCAGCATGTACCCATGGGTGGGACCAGGCACATTTTGAGAATATATAAATGTGCTAACCTTTTTCTGCAATGATGCATGCTTTTTTTGTTGGGGGGGAATTAATTCCAGGCAGGCTACGCCAACCTTGTTCTTTATTCTATATGCCTCCTTTTTTCCTGCCCATGCGGCTATCACCATTTTGTGGAGCCAGAGAGTGTTTGTGTGTGTGGTGACCTTTTTGTCTCTGTTCTCCATGCCTCCTTCTTTGCTGTGTGTGTGTGTGTGCGTGTGTGTGCAACAAACCTCAATGAGAGTATGTGTGTGGTGGCCATTTTATCTTTGTTCTCCATGCCCCCTACTTTTCTGGTCATGGGTTGATGATGAGTGACCTCCACTTTGTGCAGCCAATGTGTGTTTCAATCGGTACTTTCAAAAGCCATTTTCTAGTAACTTTGAAGAACCCCACCCATTTATGTAAACTTTTGTATATTCTTCAGATAGATTTATTTGTAATTATGGCTGAATGTAGTAGTCTGAAGTATATAGTTGTTGTTTTCAATTGCTGTTTTTATTTTTGACTGCCTTCTATGTGCCCTAAAAGGATAGGATAAGAGGCATTATTTTTTATCCATGTATTCCTTTTTTTTCTGCCTTTTCTTGCCACCCAAGGTCCTTGACGAACCAGCTGTAATTTAATTAATTCATTTCATTTTAGCCTACCTCTCCGTGCCGCCAAAATCAGTACCATGGGCCCTGAATGGATATCAGCTTTATTTAATTAATGTATTCAAATGTTCCTGGCTCTCCCTTCCACCCATTGGGTCTATCATGGGCCATAGAGGGACCCCAGCTACTATTAATTAATTAATTCAATTTTTGCTGGGCCTTGAAGGAAAATCAGCTATTGATAATTCATGTATTTCCCCCTGCCTTCCCCTGCCTTTCAAAGGGGTCCAATGGGTCCTGCAAAGACACCAACTATTATTTAATTAATTCATTAATTTGATTTGTTTCTGCTTCCCCTGCCTTCCAAATTGTTGCGCATGGGACCTGAAGGGATGCACGCTATTATTTAATTATTTCTGTTTGCCTGCTTACCACTACCTCCCATAGGCTCCTCACAGGCCCTGGAGTGACACCAGCTATTATTCAATTAATGTAATTGATTTAAGTTTGCCTCCCACAGTGGTCCCCTGAGACCTGGAGAGACACAACCTTAGCTTTTCCTGTTTAATGTCTAGCAAAAAAATAAACATAGTTTATTTGAGCATACACTATTAATAAGCATTTATGATGGTTGATGATGACTTATATTACTGACCAGATTGCCTAAGTCTCACTACCTCTTTTAAAAAAAATTATGTTTTTATTAATCCACAGCACATACAAAAATATATAAACATCTTGTATCACATCATATTATAGAAGAAATAAAGGGAGAGAAAAAACTCAACGTTCTTTTAAAATTGCTTCAATCGGAAGCACTGGCTCTCTCAGGACTGGGCAGTTGCCGGTACATCTCTTATGAAAATTCTCTTTCTTCCGAAACCTCACCGCCCACCCAACTTATATGCCTCTCAGGTGACACGCACAATCCTTAAAGTCTGGGACCGGACTGACACACTTCATTCCCTCACAATTTTCCCTTCCCCGCTCATCTCTCTCTCTGATATCCGGACTTTAGACCTGGGGTGGGTTTACAGACCTTCCCACTGTGGGGAGAAGCTGGTTGTCGAGCATTAGTCCTACTATTTGACAAAGGTGAGATCATCCCGTTCTCGCAACTCAGGGCCGATTATAGCCTTCCTGATTTGTAACGTATGCACTATCTACAGGTGCGACACTGGGCTATGCACCCTGATGATCGAGCGCAGGTGACTCTATTCCTTACCCACAATGAGCGATGGCTCATCACACGGCCCTTGGACAAGAAGCTGATCTCGGACCTATATAAACTACTTTTGTCCAGATACACTCACACTTACCACGTTGGGTGGGCATGGTGGGAGAGAGACCTAGGGTAGGGCGGTGCCTTAGCTCCAAGGAATGTGAAGGTGCATGTCACAGGGCTCGCCACGCAGCGACACATGTAGGCCTAACTGAAACATTCACCAAGCTTGTATACTACTGGTATTACACTTCGGAGCGGCTACACCAGGCCGACCTTACACATAGCCCGACTGTTGGAGAGGGTGTGGGAAAAGGGGTACGCTGGTGCACCTCCTATGGGGATGTGAACACATTCAGACTTACTGGACGCATATACTTGACGAGGTCGATAAATATCTGGACATGCAACTCCCTAGGTTTCCCGCATATATACTACTGGGGGTACCAAATCCGCTCACCTACCCCTTGAAAGCCAGCCGAGGGAAACAGATAGCCATCGCCCTGGGTATGGCCATCCAGAACATATTGATACATTGGAAGACCCCCAAATTCCCGTACATGCCGGGTGGTATCAGCAATTGTGGCATGTTCTGGATATGGAAAAAATCTCTCTTACCCTGGCTGGCAAGGGTTCCTCCTTCAGCGATCTCTGGCAACCTGTCCTAGCTCTGCTAGCTCCAGGGTTTCGGGAGCTGTATTGCCCCAAGTATCTACACCTCTTACATCTTACCATACCTGACTCTTCCACATAGACTACCCCAGATTTATCGAAGCCATCCTGCTCTATGCAGTGCCGCTCAGAAGCAATGGACCGGGGGCGGAGGGCTGCTTTTTTTCCTCTGTGTCTAGTTCTTCCTTCTTCCTTTCCTCTTCTCTTTTTGGGTGGTGGGTGGGATTATATTTGTTATTTGTAGTTATTTGTATTTCATGCACCTATTAGCAGATCTGCGGACCTTGCGTGACCTGATTCTAGCGCACTTACTTCTTACGTTGCTTAATAAAGAAGATTTAAACCTAAAATTGTTTCAATCCATCATATGATGAAGCATGGGGCCCCAGCTATATTTACCAAGTTTACGCCTTCTAACCCCTTTGACAGAATGGAGGCTGTATTCCAAATTGAACACATTAAAGAACCTGGCCCTCCACATCTCAAAAGTTGGTGCTTCTTGCTGTAACCACATAGATGATATACACAGCCGAGCCACCTCCGCGGCAATAAAAACTAGATAGCGGAATTTCTACACAGGTAGCCCCTGCCGTAGATCTTCCCCAATTCCTAAGAGCATCATAGAGGTTGAAATCTTTATCCCAGCCCCTGTTTTTACTGACAGAAACCTTTCAATATTTCCAACAAGATGTAATACTTTTTCACATGAATAAAAAAATGCACAATGTCTGCTCCACATCGAAAGCATTTCCCATCATTAACCCCACCCCACTTCAGCATCTTTGCAGGGGTATGATACAGATTAAATGCAGTCTTATAGTGTTGTACTCTTAAATTGGCCGAGATAATAATTTTGCCTGCTATGTTCATCAGAAGCAAAAACAACAATTGATGGACAGAATGCAGAACATTGTCATACATTCACCCCAGTACAGAGATCTGGGCCTAAATCCATCGTTTTTTTGCTCACCATTCCATTCCAGTTTGAACACAGCCATATGCAAATCAGCCTTGACCCTGTGCCTCAATGGAACAGTCCAGTCCGAACTGCCAAGCCAGGTCCTCCCTGGACTGGGAACAAGCATCCTAGGACCGGTTTCGGGGTTTCACCCCTCTTCAGCCAGGATAGCTTGATTCCAGTGGCACAGTGATGGTAGGCTGTGGCATTTCACATTGGACTAGGTTGCTAGGTGATGTCTTAGAATCTCCTCTATGTCATGGAAGGTTGTATGTGGGGAGTTCTGTAACTGACCAGTTGCAGGAAAGCCTCTTTGACTGTTGGATGGGATCTTCTTCTGTGGAATAAACTTCTACCTGTCTTCATCTACAATTTGATCCTGGTTTTATTACATGGGATCTTACACTGGCGTAGTCGGCTCAGGAAGTCAAGGGAGAAGATCTCAACAAGAATTCTTGGCTGGATAATTTTATAATTCAACTAAAAGAACTTAAGGATCTAAGGATTTATTTCTTCATCTGATTTAATTAGCGCTTATGAGACTGCCTTGAATGTTTTACACCATCCGTTATGCCCTGCATTGTGCTGGTAAACGTGGAAGGAAGGCTGAATCTCTAGCGTGATTGACTCTGGTTCACTATCTACACTGTGTCTACAAGCTGCACTTACACGACGGTTTAAGCGGTAGTGGCAGCGGAGCATTGGAATCAGTGCCGTAGCGCTGTGGATGTAGTGGTGTATCGTGACGAGTTTTGGGGAAAAGAATTCGTCTGGTGAACCGGTAACTGCTCCGCTGACGTGATTTGGGAAGTGAATTTCTGTGGAGAACCGGTTGCTGCTAAGCGAATGTGTTTTGGCATAAAAGCGCATTTTTGCCATGATGCAACGTGGCTGCCTGGAACCACATCATTTAACCTGATTCAACGTGGCTGTTGCGAGTCCTCGACTTCATTTGAATCAAACACAAACATTGTAGTCGTCAAGGAGACGGAATCTTACCTGTCTTCCACCGGCATTGACGCTCTCTTCTCGTCTCGTTCCAAGTTCTCCATTGCTGCTCATTCCAGGTTCTCGATCGCTGCTGCATCGACGCTCTCCGTCTTTCTCCAGTGTGACGTCTTCTGGATTTCTTTCAAGCACGTCACTACGCTCACGCTGACTCACGTGTGCGTGGTGGCCATTTTGAGGTTGCTTAGCAACCCAGTGTGTTTGATTATAACAAGGTGCTCGACAGTGTTTGAGCTTCGTTTTTTCTCAAACGTTTCTTTTGAGGAAACTCGCAGTTAATGTGCAGATATCTGTGAGTCATAAGGAAACTTCCGAACTTTGAAATTTGTATTTTTATGTTAATGTTATATCTCATATGGTGATTGTTTTTTTTTTATTTAAAAAAAAAAAAATGCTTTGTATGTAAGGGTTTGATCTTTAGTCTCATGTAAGCGTATTCTAGTGTTGGTATCGTAGTGACAATCATTTAACATGCAAAATGTCACTGCGGCTCCATTTTTCCTATCCTGTCCTGGTTCACCTCCAATCAAATGGAAAAAGTGGAAAGTTGTTTTTGAGAGGTACGCTAGAGTTTGCGGTCCCTCTTTGAGCGCGGAAAGGAAATCGGCATTGTTACTACACTGTTTGGGTTCGGAAGGTCAGGATGTGTTTGACCATTTGCCTGATCTTTCTACTGAGGAGGCGGGTAGGTTAAATGACTATGAAGTTTGCATTAAGAAATTAGATAAGCATTACCTGCCCAAAATCAGCACGATTCTGGAAAGATATCAGTTCGCAAAGAGGATGCAATCTACTGACGAGACTATTGAAGATTACATAACGCAGCTAAGAAAATTAGCTTCCTCGTGTAGATTTGAAAATTTAACTGATGAACGTATTAGAGATCAGTTCATGTTCGGTTGTTCCATTGAGAAAATTAGGGAGGAATTATGGCTAAGAGATGAGCCAAGCCTGGATGAAGTGTTAACAGTTGCCAAACGCATCGAACATTCTTTGAAATGCGTTGCTGTAATTAAAAAGGATTCAGAAAAGGGGACTAAGATTGAAGTAGTAAAAGTTAAATCTGCTAGTAGTGGTCTAGTTGATACAAGCAAATCTGGGAAAGCCTGGGCAGTCAGGAAATGCTATAGATGTGGTAAGGCAGACCATCTTGCTAATGACAAGAAATGTCCAGCTCTTAATCAAACATGTTCAAAGTGCAAACTGAAGGGGCATTTTACAGCCTTTTGCAAAACGAAACAAAAACCCAAGGTGAAAGAAATTGATATATATCATAGGGAATTTGAGGCATGCAATTCTGAGGAGAATGTTTGTGGGCAGATTGTGGTTCAAGTGGAAGTCAAGTGTAATAACAAAAGCTGTCCCTATGATAATATCTTGGTTGAAGGAGAGTCTACTAAGGTGTTATTTGACTCTGGTGCTAAAATAACCATTGTATCAAGTGATTTCTACAATCATAAGCTGAAGGGGAAGATTACGTTGATGAAACCTGACATAATTCCTTTAGCGTATGGTGGAGAACCTATTAAGCTGCATGGGTATTTTCTAGGGTTGATAGAATACAAAGATAGATTGATATCTGGGAAAATCTATGTTTCTAAACGTGGTGATAGCTTAATTAGCTGGATTCATCAGGGTGACCTAGGTGTGTATCTTGATCCCAATGCAAATCCCTCTATACAGTTAAGAGATAGAGTTCAATCTGTCGATAAGGGGGTGGATAACAAGTATGTTCATGATTTAAAACTAGAGTTCCCGAACGTGTTCAAGGAAACTCTAGGCTGTTTGAAAGGATATCAACTTAAAATTCGACTAAAAAGTGATGCAGTACCTGTATGTTGTAAAGTAAGAAATGTACCATTTTCTGTTAGAGATGACATGAAGAAAGAAATAGAGAAATTGAGTAGTTGTGGGATCATTGAGGAGATAGAGGGATCGGAATGGTTGGCTCCAGTCGTTGCAGCACGCAAGCCTAACGGTAGTTTGCGTTTATGCATAGACTTGAGGCAGCTTAATAAGGCTGTGGTAGTGGACAGATATCCATTGCCGAACATTTCTGAGTTGTTGACGCTTCTTGATGGTGCGCAGGTATTTAGCACGATAGATCTCACTTCTGCATACCATCAAATAGAACTAGAAGAGTCATCCCGAGATTATACTTCCTTCATCACACCCTTTGGTACATTTAGGTTCAAAAGAATGCCATTTGGTTTGGTATCGGCCTCTTCGGTGTTCCAACGGGTAATGGAGAAAGTGTTAAATGGTCTTCCAGGGGTATGTGTATACCAGGACGATATTTTAGTGTTTGCTAAAGATGATGCAGAGCATGATATCAGACTAAAATCGGTTTTGAAGAGTTTGTGCAAACATAACTTAACGGTCAAGGGAGAAAAGTGTAAGTTTAAATCTAACACCATCAATTATCTTGGTCACAGTATTTCAGGGGAGGGAGTAAAACCTAAGCCTGAGTTAGTTGATACCATAATGAAAATGTGTTCTCCAACTGATAAAACGGAATTAATGAAATTTTTAGGGATGATAGAATATTATGCAAAATTTGTGGTGGGCTTTGCAGTAGCAACAGTAAACATGAGACAACTGTTGCGTAAAGGTGAGGAGTTTGTTTGGTCAGATCGGTGTGAAGAAGAATTTCTGGCCATCAAGAGGAAGCTTAGTCAGGCTCCCTCGTTAAGAAGTTTTAATCCAACGAGTAGATCAATCCTTGTAACTGATGCTAGCGAGAAGGGGCTTGGAGCTGTGTTAAAACAAAGTGGTCCTGATGGTATAAGAACTATTATGTTCTTGTCCAGAAGTCTCAGGGATCCAGAGATGAGATATTCTGTGGTGGAAAGGGAGGCTTTAGCTGTTTTTTGGGCAATAAGGAAACTGAAGAAATTCTTGTGGGGTTTGGAGTTTGAGGTTCAGACTGATCATAAACCTTTGATTGAGATTTTTAGCAAGAAAGGATTGGATTTAGTTTCTGGAAGAATAACCAAATGGATAATTGGTTTGCAGGAGTATAACTTTGGCATAAAATATATTCCTGGAGTCGAAAATGGCGTTGCTGATGTTCTGTCACGTTTGGTACCTGGTGGTGGTGAACAGGAAGAAAGTTTGCATGATGATGAGGAGGATGAAATTGTTTGTATGGTGGACCATGACATCATTTCTGAGGAGAGGTGGTTGAAGGAATTGGAGAGTGATGCAACTCTGGTTGAGGTGATGTCTTTATTTAAAAAAGGTTGGAATTCCAGTAAAGAGGGATCAGAAGGTACTAAGGTGTTTTGGGCTGTTCGCAATGAATTGTCTGTTGATAATAAGTTATTGTTTCGTGGGACCAGATTGATTCCTCCTACCAGTCTCAGGAAGGAGTTGATTGATTTAGTACATATGGCTCACTCAGGTTTGTCTAAGAGTAAAGGAAGACTTCGCATGTCGTATTGGTGGCCAGGGATGGACAAGATGATTGAAAGAGTTATAAGGGACTGTGTCCCTTGTGCCATCAGTGACAAGAATAAGATTACTCATATACAACCTATGGTTTTGAGGAAACGTCCTAGTGGTCCATGGGAAGAGATTGCTGTGGATATTGTTGGGCCTATACAAGGTAAGGGCTCTCAAGTGTTCATACTGGTGATTATTGATATGTTCTCGAGATGGCCTGAAGTTTTTTTTTTGTCAACCATAAACACTGGCAATGTGATTGAATGTTTTAAGAGTTTATTTGCTAGGGAAGGGTTGCCATCGTCTATTTTGTCTGATAATGGTGTTCAACTGGTTTCCAGGGAAATGGAGCAATTTTTATCGTCTAGAGGGATTCTCCATAAAACTTCTGCTCTTTATCATCCTGAAGCCAATGGTATGGTGGAAAGATTCAACAAAGTTATTAAAGAAACCATCAATTTGGCTAAAGGAGTGGGGATTGATTGGAAAAAGGAGGTTGTTAGTAAGGTTGAGGAGTACAGATTGACTCCACATGCTACCACTGGTAAAACTCCTTTCCTGTTGTTTAGGGGTAGAGTCCCTAATACCTGTGTTGAACCGTATTGGGTTAACAAGTATGGTTTATCAAAAGGGAAGGAGGGAGTGTGTGATAGTGGGCAGATGGTAAAAGTTGAAGAGGAAAAAGCTAAAATGAGAAAAGCGTATTTTGATGCCAAACATGCTGTTAGGAAAACTAAGGTGAATGTAGGTGATTGGGTCAGAATTAAACGTCCTGGTGTGTTGGGTAGTTCTTCGTGTAAATTCATGGAACCAATCAAGGTAATCAAAATTTTTTCAAATGCTATTCAAACGCAGGACCATCGGATTTGGAATTTAAGTAGAGTGTTTGTGTGCAGTGGGGTGTCTGAACAGAAAAAGAGTGAGGTGTCCTCTAAAGGTGGTTTTTCTCTTCATCAACCTAAAGGGGAAGAGAGAGAGGATTTAAATTGCCCTAGGACATCTTCCAGAGTGGGGAAAAGACCAAGCTATCTGAGTGATTTTATTAATGTTATTGTTTAAATTTCATAAGCTATTTGAGTGATTTTATAAACATTATTGTTTAAATTTCATGTGTATAGAAACTATGTTAATAGTAGATTAAATGAATGTTTCTTTCAAGGGAGGGAGATGTGTGGCATTTCACATTGGACTAGGTTGCTAGGTGATGTCTTAGAATCTCCTCTATGTCATGGAAGGTTGTATGTGGGGAGTTCTGTAAGTGACCAGTTGCAGGAAAGCCTCTTTGACTGTTGGATGGGATCTTCTTCTGTGGAATAAACTTCTACCTGTCTTCATCTACAATTTGATCCTGGTTTTATTACATGGGATCTTACATAGGCCCCTGAGGGCTATACAGATGAGGGTGCGAATAACCTTCTTTGCAAGTTTTGAAAGACTCTTTATGGTTGAGACACGTGGAGCGTCCGGCATCTAGTCAGCACCAGCAATAAAGGATGTGACGTTGTCGATCTAATATATTTGTGTGGTCACATGGCCTGTGACGCATGTGCTGGATGGGTGTGGTGTGTGGGTAAAGCTGCCTTCAGGGAGTTGGGGAAGATGTGGAGAACTAGACCACTGACCTGCACAGGAACAGCGAGTATGCCTGCAACAGGTAGGTATGTGGGGCCATCGTCGGACCGTAATCTGGGTGGCGTGGCATGGAGTACGACAGAACAGGGCAGGGACAGCTACAATGGCATGGATTGTACGTAGTACAGTGTCTGTGAGTGGAGGGGACAGGCCATAGCTATCCCTCTGCGAGCCTGGGTGCGAACTGTTCATAACTAACACTACATAAGTATTGAAAAATCTTTTTGTGATTCAGTCCATCAGCTGGCATTTGTCCGAGGTATTTGTGAAAACATATCGGAGTTATTTCTGTGATAGATACCCCTTTGATGCTGCCTCTCCTCTCATCAGCAGGTAACACACCCTCTTCCCACATTACCATCATACCCCCAACAACCTTCTTGGGCCCGGAAGTGTCCCTGTGCGTTTGTACAAAGAAGAGTCTTAGACATGTATAGATGTACATAAATGTATTTAAAGAAAAGAACAACAAATAAGACTGAAGGGAGTCTGGTGCTGTGGTCGCTGGCACGAAGTTGGATTGACTGCCATTCAGGATTCAGGACACAATTACACATGTGGGATCGGTTTGTGTTAAAGAGGGTTAGTGGGACTACGTGTCGCCGGCCTTGCATATCGAGATATGCCTCAAAAATCGAAGGAAGTATGTTGTGTGGTTGCTGCCTCGGACTTGGGGTCACTGCCATTCAGGACTCAGGACACAGTTACACATGTGGGATCTGCTTCTGTTAAAGAGGGTTAGTGGCACCAGAAGTATTGAGAGTGTATGAGGCTGTGATGATGCTTGGTGTGGACGGGCTGCACTGGGAGCAATGTGTCTTGGCTGTAGGACTGCGTCATGTGGAATCACGACTCTATCTGAATTGTGAGGCCTGCTGATCGTAGTGTAGGTCAGAGGTAGCGGTGAGCAAGGGCCCACAACCACGTGCATACATTGGTGGCCTCACCAGCCTGCGTAGTGCAGGTTTAGTGGCATCACTTGTCGCCAGCCTTCAATATGAAAATACTCCTCACTAATCGAAGGGAGTGTGGTGGTGTGGTCTCTGCCATGAAATTTTGGGTCACTGCATATGGAAATATGTCTAAGTGATCAAAGAGAGTTTGCTGCTGTGGTGGCTACCATGGACTTGGGGTCACTGCCATTCAGGACTCAGGACACAGTTACACATGTGGGATCGGCTTGTGTTGAACAGGGTTAGTGGCACCACGTGCTGTTGGCCTTGCATATGGAAATATGCCTCACTGATCAGAGAGAGTCTGGTGCTGTGGTCGCTGCCATGGACTTGGGGTGACTGCTATTCAGGACTCAGGACACAGTTACGCATGTGGGATCAGCTTGTGTTAAGAGGGTTAGTGGGACTATGTGTCGCCGGCCTTGCATATGGAAATATGCCTCACTGATCAGAGGGAGTCTGGTGCTGTGGTTGCTGCCACGGACTTGGTGTCATTGCGATTCAGGACTCAGGATACAGTTACACATGTGGGATCAGCTTGTGTTAGACAGTGTTAGTTGGCACCACGTGTCCAAAATTCAAATTGCGAGGTCTGCTGCCCACAGTGTAGACTGCTGAGCGTACGTTTGTACTTGAAAATGAATTTGGTGATTGTACTAAAGGTATAACTGATATAAAAATGTTCAAGAAGAAAGGATACTAAAAGGATGTTATGTAGATTTGAGGCCTGTAATAGTTACTTGCCTAGTGGACTCTGTAGTTAATGAATGAAGAAATAATTTCCATTGGGATCCCTCGTGAGTGCAGTGTAGGCGTATGATGAAAAGATGAAATAAGTATAGAATACACTGACGAAGTGTTGTATTTTCTGAGTACAATCTTGTTGTTAGAAATTAGCATTTAAAAATGGAATTGCGAGATGTACTGCCTGCAGTGTAGACTGCTATTCCATTTTAGTTTTCATTTGAAGATTAATTTGGTCATTGTAGTAAAGCTATAACTGATATAAAAAAAAGTTCTTGAAGCAAGGATACTAAAAGGATAATATGTAGGGTGTAGTACTGTGATACTTACTTGCCTACTGGAGTCTGTAGTTGCATATGGAAATACCCCTCACTGATCAAAGGGAGTATGGTGGTACGGAGTTGGGGTCACTGCCATTCACGACTCAGGACACAGTTACACATGTGGGATTGACTTGTGTTGAACAGGGTTAGTAGAAGTACATCTACATTTCTAGTTTGATTTTTATAATGAGTACGTCGGCAATAAATATAAACATAGTTGTGATTTTCACAAGAAACTACTTTAAACTTTGTTATTTCTTTTTCAAACTTCGCAACAGTATTATCTTTCATTTGTTGATCAACACCTAGACATATCCAACTGATATTTTCGGTACAGTTCTCTTGACTAGCAAAGAAATGTTAGTCTATATTATCACAAATTTGTTTTATAACATTTATATTAAAACTCGATTTCGTGTTGCAGGAAAACCTAGACTTATCCAGAGGGTTCCTGTTGACTTTGAATATAAACTTGCAGATGTCTATCGAAGCTGTATATTTTTTTCATAAGTGTCTCCTCCTGTGGAATTTCTTCCCCCATTTCTTTCAATTCTGTCTTCTCAGAGTTGGTAATATATGACGTGACATAGTGAGACACAGCAATTGAGTTATGTGCATCATATTGTATGTTCATATTTGCATTTCACATCTTCAAAATTTCCGCATTGTAATCATTATTGTACTTCAATGCTTCTGTTCTTTTTAAATTATACGTATTTTTGGGTGATTTTTGAGTGATGGTATGTCGCATTGCTGACATAAAACTGTTCACTCTTCCTTTGGAAATTACTGGACGTGGAGAGTGAAATCGACTGTTTGTGTAAAATGTATCTTTTGCGTTATCTTTTCGTCGGCAATACTTTCCACAGTGATGACTTCGATATGCAAATACGCCACACTAATCGAAGGGAGTCTGGTGCTGTGGTTGCTGCCATTGAGGCCTCAGTACACAGTTACACATGTGGGATTGGCTTGTGTTGAACAGGGTTTAGTTTGCACCATGTGTCGCCGGTCTTCCACGGTGTAGGCCAGAGGCAGCGGTCAGCAGAGGCCCACAGGCAGGTGACGTTGACTTGAGCTGCACAGATTGGGAGCATTTGGTCTTCTTAACGCATTATAGTCTCTTACACAATTTGCGTCGCTACTAATGTTGAATTGTGAACCATGTAACTCCAGTGTAGGGTGGAGGCAGCAGTCAGGATGGGCACACAGCCACGTTGGGTTGAGTTGAGCTGCACAGTTAGTGGCACCTGGAGTACTCAGCGTGTGCACACCCTGCGATGAGACGTGGTCCCGGCGGGCCGCACTGGGAGCAGTGTGTTTTGTCTAATGATTCTGTGTTGATAAGGCCACGTGGCGATGACTTATGGTGCATTGAGCTAGTAGTACCTGAAGCACACGTGTGCGCACCCTGCGATAATGCGTGGTCTGGGTGGGCCGCACTGGGAGCAATGTGTCTTGCGAACTGGCCTGCGATATCTGCAATCGCCCCAACATCTGAATTGTGAGCCGTGCTGTCCGTAGTGTAGATCGAAGGCAGTAGTCGGTACAGACATAAGTCTGCGGTGCTGTGCCACTGGGTTCGGAGGGGCCCTGTGTTGAGGAGGCCCGAGGTTATGGCGGCTGCCACGTGCCAGGGTGTGGCATGCCATTCTGACAGACTCGTTAGTCTTCCCACAAGGGAACCACACCTAGGGCCTGGTCTATTTATTCATACTCCTATGCTGGAGTGGCGTGCGTTGGAGCAGCCCACTCCACTTCCACTTCCAGGGGGGACAACACAGCTACATGACCGAGATCTTCCCCACTGCCTGAGGTAACATGGTTGCGTACACTGTGCACTACACTACAAGTATCAATAGTATATCTCCACATGGAAAGGTTTGTGCTGTGCATAGTGAGGTATGCGCAGAACATGAGCGTTCCACTTGGCATTTTGTGCTTAATCAGTGATGGTTGACTTGCCTCCTTCATATATAGTTGGTTGCTCATCTCCCAACATTCAGCTATTGTGTGGCTGAGGGGCATGGCGTTTTGGGAAGGTCCGTTGTTCTGTTTTTTGCTGCCTCGGTGGTAGTAGGGGGGGTGGTTCGGGGGGGAGGTTCTGGTGGTGGTGGGGCTGGGTGTAGTGGGGTTGTTGGGTGTCGGAGCTGCATGCGCAGTAGCTGTATCACGTGTTGGTTTTTAGATGTGGCTGTAAGTTGGGTCGAAATTACGGAGTAGATAGTCGACCTCCTTACACCAGTTAAATGTTGATGTTAATTTGTTGCTACTAACTCAGCTTATCGCCTGCTTTTTGGATTGCATTGCAGATTTGGATGGTCGTTGAAAATATGGGAAGTGGTGTTTTCGTGTTTTTTTTGCACGGGAATGCCTACTGTGCATTTCATTAGCGTTAGATGTGGCTCTTGTTTGTGGTGATTTTGTTGGTGTAAGGTATTGATGGAAGAGTGGTGAGATTTGCATTTTTCACCAAGTTGAGAATGGGATGATAATAAAAAAACACAGAAAAAAGATAGGTTTAATGAATGTTATAAATAGAAATTAGCATTTAATAAACCTTTGAAATTCACTGAAAAAAACATAGGTTTCAGGCACGTTATAGTTAGAAATTAGCATTTAAAAAACCTTTGAAATTCACTGAAAAAACCATAGGTTTCAGGCACGTTATAGTTAGAAATTTGCATTTAAAAAAACGTAGAAATTCACTGAAAAAAGCATAGGTTTCAGGGATGTTATAGTTAGTTGGACATTTGAGTCATATAAAACCAGAGAAATTCGCCTGTTATAGTTAGTTGAGCTAACTATAACTCGTGCCCCCGCAGTGCACTGCTGATGACATCACATATTACATCGCTCATGACATGGTCAGTTACATCACTGATGACAACACTGATGACATCACCGATAACATCATCCAGGTGAAAATCAGATGTACCTGATCAGACCCTAATATAACACTTGATACACCCAGTCTAAAATACAGACTATAATTTTTGAAACCGTCAACTCACCAATACCAGTTAGTGCATATCTACTCTCTAATTTGTAGGTCTACACACATCCATTCATTCACCTATACACTCACTAATACATACACTCAGCCATCAATACAACATTATCATATCCAGTCACATATCTATACAGACACTCACACACTGCCTCTCATTCTTAGAGTTTTTCACACACCTAGTCAGTAATGGAAATAATCAATAACACTTTCATTTACTCACCTGTACAGTTATACACATACCACATCATGTATTTTAACATATACTAACACATACTTACACTCTAATACAATATCTAATACAAGGATACACTGATCCATACAGGCACTCTCACAATCACTCATTCTCCCATGTAGTCATTTATGTAGTCCAACACTCATATATACTGCCTTTCACATATGGAGTTACTCACATGTACCACTGAGGCATCCAATCACTCACCGAGACACTCATACACACACTCACTCATCCATACAGACCTTCACAGATACAGACTTGAACACATATACCTAGTGAATTAGCCACTCACATATCTATGCAGAGAGTAACAAGACGCAGACACTCAGGTACTCATACAGGTACTCAGACAAGCAATGAATAGCTCATATAGATCCTCATTTAGTTGCTAACCAAACCATGGAATTGCTTACACACCAACTAACAACCTAAACTGTGTGAATGTCTATATCAGTCGCTAACACATGCATTAAGCAAGACACAATTAATTAGTCACTTATACAGTTAGTCACACACCTACTTAATCATCCATCCTGAGTCTTATACACTCATTCATTCTTCAATACACCTTATCATATATATATATTTATAAAATATATTTAAACTTTAGAGAAACACACATTCACTGGATGATGTCATCAGTGATGTCATCAGTGATGTCATTTGAGATGTCATCAGTGATGTCACTGACCATATCATGAGGGATGTAATATGTGATGTCATCAGCAGTGCATTGCGGGGGCGCGAGTTATAGTTAGCACAACTAACTATAACAGGCGAATTTCTCTGGTTTTATATGAGTTAAATGTCCAACTAACTATAACGTCCCTGAAATCTATGGTTTGTTCAGTAAATTTCTAAGGTTTTTTTAATGCTAATTTCTAACTATACCTTCCCTGAAACCTTTGGTTTTTTCAGTGAATATATCTATCTATATCTATATATATTATCTACTGGCGGTCGCCAGTAGATAGCTATAGTTAGGACCGAGTTCCCATAGGAAATCTGAAAATTCTATTTTGAATATCTTTGGCGCCGGTTGACTTATCTTCGTGAAATTTTCAAAACTAATGAGGCGCTCCGCTCAGCTCCTACCCTGAAAGTCTCGGGGTGATTCGTCAAGTGGGGGCTGAGAAAAAAGGGGGGTCCCAAAACGCATTTTCCCCATGCATTTCCCCTTAGGACCTTTAGTCGAAGGTACAGCCCGAAGTGCTGAACGGAATTACACCAAATTTGGCAAAGAGGTAGTCCTTAGGTCAGGCATGTGCCTTTTGCATATATGGTGTCAATCCGTTCAGTAGTTCCTGAGAAAATCAAAAGTAAATTCACATATATATCTGGGCGGATCCTAACCACACATCTCTTCGTGAGATCTGATTGGCTGTCAGCACTTCATCCAAGAAGTGTTGGCAGCCATCTTGGGACCAATATACATGATAGCACCTCATTAAAAAGCATTGCAGTTAATAGAAGGTTTTAAGACTTTAGTTACATTATAAATCTTTTGTTGATGGTACCATAGTCATTTTAGGAATTGTGGTGTGTTCTAAGGTGATTTTACCATGTGAAAAAGCCTTCTGCTGTGATATCATGAATCATGTTTGAGAGAAAACTATTTTCTCATGCTTTTCCCACAGAGGTTTGGAAGGTGATCTATAAGCTAAACTGAGAGCATATTTTCTGTAAATTCACATTATCTTTCTCAGTCATGTGAGAATGAAGTCTGACATTCTCAGTAAAACATGTACATCCAACAAGGGCAGAGACTGTCAGTTGATTCCTTTGTGTTCTACTGCAGCTTCCCAGAGTGTTCTAAAGAACAACTAGAGCGCTAACAGTCCTACTTATGACAAACGTATGGCACACCGCATTCAGAATTTATGGCAAATGTGTGAGACATCTGAATGCCTTCTTGATGGAACCAAAGTAAAAAACTGAAAGTATTTCCTACTGAGGAGACTGCAGGAAATTATGAAACTTCATAACAAATAAATCTCCCAAGATGGCCACCAGAGACAAAAGAGCCCAAATGTAGCCCAAATATCACCCAGATGTAGCCCAAGTATAGCCCAATGACAGAATGTCCCAGAGTGTTCTAACGAACAACTAGAGCGCTAACTGTCTTACTTATGACAAAAGTATGGCACACCAGAAGCCATCTTGATTTGAATAAAGTAGTGACACTTAAAACATGTAATTTACAAAGGACCAAATGAGGGGGTTCATTTTGCCATAGAAATTATGATTAGTTCTGCAGAAAGAAAAATTAGGGCACATTTTGACTTCTCAAATCCTCTTCTATTTCATAAAACAATTCTGACATGCAGACTGAAACATGCACTTTGAATACCAGCAGCAGACTTCCCTGGTGAGCAGTAGTTTTACTACAGTGAGCTAATGAGCAACTAGAGTCCTAACATTCAGAATTTATGGCAAATGTGTGACATATCTGAATACCTTCTTGATGGAATCAAAGTAAAAAACTGAAAGCATTTCCTACTGAGGAGACTGCAGTAAATGAGGAAATTAGGAAACTTCATAACAAATAAATCTCCCAGGATGGCCACCAGAGACAAAAGAGCCCAAATGCAGCACAAATATCACCCAGATGTAGCCCAATGACAGAAGTGTGCAAAACACTTATTTTTTTGTGTATTTGCAGGTATTGGAGTGCTTTACATGAGCACTGGTTACATCACACAAGGTCAAATTAATTTTGGTTGTAGACATGGGGAGATTAAGTGATTTGACCAGAATCACAGAATGTTGAGCTGAAGCAGAAACTTCAACCTGGTTCCCCAGTTGCAAAGTCTGCAGCTCTGGAAGTAACACCACATCCTCTCCCCTAGGTGCAACATTTAATCGAGTGGTCAACTGGATAAAAAAACATAAAGATTACAAATAATTTAAAAGTTCTTTGTCGCTATTTGAAAACTCAGAAAATATGTCCTCATTTTAGTTTTTTAGAGCACTAACCATAATTTTGATGCAAATAAGACCCTCTCATATATGTAATTTCTAAAGGAAATACTCTAGGTATTACAGTTTTGATTACATCAAGATGACGTCAGGCGTTCCACACTTTTGTAATAAATATAGAATGTTAGCAATCTAGTTGTTCATTGGGATACTGTTGAGAGGCAGAGGCCAGGGGCACGGACTCTGAAAATTGAAGGCAGGTAGTGAAGGACTGGGTTATTCTTAAGACCCAGCGGTGCCAGGGGACAACACCTGAAACCTTCGTGGGTTACCTGTTCTGGCGTACCAAACACAGAGACACGGGACACTTCCAGCGACGTCAGAGATCAGCGTTTATTTACTGCAGGGATACAGAGGTCACAAGAAGTACACAACGTGTAGGTTCTCGGAGACTGCTTCAAAGTCGTAGAAGTGGGTCGCTCCTTTTATACAGGTTTCGGCCATAGCACAGTATGATGAACAAAGGTTACAACTCAGTTCCCACAATAAACTGAAAAAGGGTCGCTACCATGTTTCAAGAGGCCGGAACATAATTACAACAGTCTTGCCGGTTCCCAACTGTAAAAACATATCCCCTCCGTGATAAACACATTCCATCCTAACCATAAACGCATTAAGAGGAAGGACGGAAAACAGATGTAAGGAAAGGACAAGGATGCACAACAGGTTAGAAAAGAGGGTTGGGGCAATAAAGGAAACTCGATAGAGGGGTCAAAGACCTCGTGTCTAATGTATGCGTGTATGCGTGGCTAAAACAATAGACCGGCGCGGCAGGATGAGCCTCGAGCGGGGCCATCTGCCTTAGTCGCGCTATTCCCCTCATCATAAAAGTCACCTCAAAGGAACACGTGTCCTTCGTGTAAGCTTGAGAGTTCCAGGGTCACGAAGCGGACAAGAAGCCCGTTCGCTGGCTACCTGAGGGCAAGAAACAAAATGGACGCTGTATCTAAAATGGAACCCGAGGGCTCGGATGAACGAACCCAAAAATGAGGCGAACCATACGTGGCTGCATAGCGAAACTTCGTACACCCACTATACTCGTCATTTGCGGTTCATAGATACCAAACTCATCCATATTCGTCATCACTCAAAACTGCGGTCCCGTGTCATACGGAACCTCAGACGCTCCTTTTGCCCTCATGTAGGCAAGCACTAGTCAAGATCGGAATCTATATCAATATTCATCAGATCGTTCAGATGCTGCTGGAACATCATTCTATTCATCAATGTCTCCTTGGTAACAGATGGCCGCCTTATACACGTCGCAGCGCATAGGCCACATAAGGCAGGACCACACTGCACACAAAGACAACACGTGAACAGAAACGCTACAACAGCCCCTATGATCATTAGAATCTTCCAACCCCAGGTTGACATCAAGCCCCAAAACCATCCTAGGAGCGTCCAATTACCTTCGTCCACGTGTATGGACTCGGAAATCTTGTGCAACTTCGAGATGGCTTGATAAACAGTTGGAGCATTGTCAGGAATAAAAATGCAACAACTCGAATGGATAATTTTACACACGCCCCCTCTATCTGCAAGAACAACGTCTAGAACCATACGGTTCTGCAGCGTCATGAGTCTATCCGCCTGTAGTTCAGCTGTTAGATTACCAAGGGCATTTGCAGTAATATTAGCAGTCGACTCTACCACACGGGTCAACTGTCTTAGGTTCCTACTATTAACCATAGGTCCCCAAAACGGCAAGAAACCCTTAAAGAAGTCTCCTGCTTCTTGACCAGCAGTATCCTCTTTGCTAATAACGCCTCTCATGACTCTAGTTTTGTGGTAGTCCGAAGCAACTGTGAAGGTTGGAGGCAAAAGATTCGCAATATAACAGGTACCCGAAAAATCGCGGGGTAACCATGTATATGCGCGTTCATAACACACAAAATAGGTGCCCTTAGCAGTCAGAAAAACAGGGGAGGAGAGCATCGGTAGGACGTACGTTTCAGTGCAAGCACTGTTCCCAAGTTGTGCTCTCGGATTTCGACCCAAACCCTGCAAACAGAAATTTCCAAGGTGCGGTACAATCCATATTGGGGACGAGCTCTTAAGTTGTCTATCACCCACTGACGTACTATACTCAGTCTCGCTCAGATCCTTATAGGCCTGCACTTCTTCATCTGGAATGAGTGATGCATCAATAACATCTCTATCCAGATCTGCTATGGCTATCGCCAAAGGCTTGTGGTACGGCCCAGGACCAAAGTTGACAGACCGTGGCTCTCGACTGGGGTAGGAATCTAGTGCACTGCGAAACATAGTTTGGAATGCTCGAGCTGAACCCTGGGAGCTGTATGGAAGGACCAAATACGGAATACCCCTATCCATAGTGTGTGGCATTAACCCACACACCCAACAATTGGTAGTATTCACCACCAACTGATGCTGATGTAGGAGTTGAATAAAGGAATTATTCATGAATTCCGCACGTCTAACCTGCTCATGTTGAGGCAAAGGATGAAAGGAATGTGGGGAAACAGTGGTGAGGGAACTTAGGTTAAGAGCAGAGGTAGGTGAAGCAGAAGGCAAGAACAACAATACTCCGAAATATACTCCACCCACCAATAACATAGATACAGTTAGAAACAATAGAAACACCTGAAACAGAAAACATTTTGTTTGTACAACCCTCCATAACTCTGATCTCTGCGCTGACACCCTTTCTTCGTCCACTAGCTTAGAGAATGCCATCCTCTACAAACCGTCCGTGACGTACTTGACGCACTTCGTTCTGAGTAGCGATTATCAATCCCCAGGAGTTCCCAGAGATCGACAAAAGTAACCAACCTAACGTCAGAAACCTGCTAAACAGAAAGAAGTACCCGCACGGCCCTACGGTGACCCGGATGGCGAGGTTTCCTTGAAACGTTCAAATTTATTACAAGTCTCTTAGCAGTGGAAAGCACAAAAACTCAGAAAGAAAGGATGTAATTGTTCATAATATTCGTGACGTTAAAAACCACTATACTGTTAATTTTTATTAGTCCTTGAACGAAGAAAGTATCGACTTCTTCCAGGTCGAGTTTGCTCTACGAACAATTGTTCAGATGGCGCAACAGTGTTCAATAAAACAGATGACGAGTCGGACCTTGGGTTCTCTGCTACTAATGACTCCACCTGTGGATCTGACAATGACGAATCCTCCTCCACAGGGTGAGCGTCGCTAAATGGCACAAAGCGCAAAGGAGTCTCAGTTTCTGTGGCCGAAATCCCAGTTCTCACCCAACAGTCGGTTGGTAAGGGGATCGGTACCTTCTTTGTGTGGCTGGCATGAACCCAATTTTTCCGGCCCGCCAGTCGAACCGCTGTCCTCGTTGTCAACAAGACTTGGTGGGGTCCGACGAATCTTGGCTCCAAATTACGCTTTCGACCAAAGTTTCGGGTAACCACCCAATCTCCTGGCCGAAGCTGGTGTCCAGGACCCTCTGTCTGCGCTGGTAGAGCTTCAAAGACCTGTTGGTGAATTAACCGTAGTTTAGTGGTCAAATCATGCAAGTAATCGATCAACATTGGATATTCAAGACTATCAAAAGCCCTAGGTCTCGGGACTCCCCAAATATTCGCAGGGCGACCGAACACAATCTCATATGGGCTGAGCCCTACTCGAGAGTGTACAGTCGCTCTGGTCGATAGGAGAGCCAGAGGCAAGGCATCAGGCCATGACAGACCAGTCGTAGCTTGAATCTTGGCAAGTTTCAGCTTCAGGGTACCATTGTACCCTTCAACCAAACCCGCTGCCTGAGGATGATTAGCACTGTGGAATTTCTGACGAATTCCAAGGCCCTTACACACACTCTGCATTACACTTCCCACAAACTCACTCCCATTATCCGACCATACAATCCGGGGCATTCCGTACCGAGGAAAGTATTCCTTCAGCAGGATTTTTGCTGTGGACAGGGCAGTATTATCCTTAAGAGGATAGGCCTCAATCCATCTGGAGAACGCGCAAACCACAACCAAAACATACTTCAGATTATTGCATCTCTCCATATGGATGAAGTCCAGCTGGATAACCTCAAAGGGACAAACAGGAGGAGCGAAATGACCAGGTGGAGTGGGGGTGCCTTTCCCGGGATTATGCATCAAACACACCATACAATTCTTAACCACTCTTTCGGCACACTTAGCGATACCATCATTCCTCCATACAGGAGACAAGAACTTACATATTCCTTTCGCACTAATATGTGACAACCCATGAGCCATCGTCACAACAGCTAATACATATGCGTCTGGTAACATCCACCTCTGGCATTCCGTCAGGTCAACCCAACATCCATGCATATCCAATTTCCCTGTACTTTCTTTCCACTTGGTCTTTTCAGCTTCCGTAGCTTCGTTCTGAATTGCTTTCACACTTTCAACAGTATTTTCACACATACCAGTCTCCGCCGGCCAACTCACTAAACTCGTGACATACATTCGAGTCGCAAGATTCTTAGCCGTTTCTTTAGCAATCTCATCCGCAAATGCATTACCACGACCAACATCATCCGTCACTTTCCGATGTGCGCTACATTTGACGATCGCCACTTGTTTAGGCAACGTAAGTGCATCCAAAAGATCATTCACAAGATGCCCGTGCTGGATCTTTGTACCATGCGATGTCATAAATCCTCTTTCTCTCCACAATCTTCCAAAATTATGCGCAACACCAAATGCATACTGACTGTCGGTAAACACATTCACGCACTTTCCTTTCGACAAAACACACGCTCTTGTTAATGCAATTAATTCTGCCGCTTGTGCTGAATTCTGGTTCAATCTCGCAGTTTCCACAATCGTGCTCAACGTCACCACAGCATACGCAGTCGTCACATCGCCATTCGGCGATTTGAAGCAAGAGCCATCCACATACAAAGTACCATCAGGATCTGACAAGGGGGTGTTTTTCAGGTCCACACGACCTTTTGTTTCTTCCTCAGTCCGTAAATAACAATCATGTGGTAGCACATCATCTGATTCCATATTAATCGGCAACAATGTCGCCGGATTCAGTACATTACAACGCTTGATCTGTACGTGACTTGCCAAAAGGGTCAGCTCGTACCCAGACAACCTTGCACTCGTCAAACGTTGAGTCTTTGTCCGATTCAAGAGAGTATCAACTGCATGCGGAACCATTACTATGAGCATATTGTCCATGACCAGACCTGCGGACTGCCGAATAGACGCCGCAGCTGCCGCTGTCGCCCTCAAGCAACTTGGCAACGCTCTAGCCACCGGGTCTAAGGTCGAGGAAAAATATGCACACGGACGCTGCTTATCACCAAATTGTTGCGTTAGAACACTCAACGCACAACCGTCCCTCTCATGGACGTATAATGTGAAAGGCTTACTGTAATCAGGAGTACCTAACACAGGAGCCGAACACAGCGCATCACGTAGTTCAGAAAAACTTTTCTGACATTCCTCCGTCCAAGGCAAAGGGGTTGAAACGTCCTTGCACGTGAGAGCTACCAATGGCTTCGCTAACAGTGAAAAATTCGGGATCCACTGTCTGCAGTATGACGTGATACCTAAAAAGGCACGCACATCTCTCTGAGTTGCTGGCACAGGCATTCGAGCAATTGCTGCAATTCGTTCAGGGGTCAACCTTCTTCCCGCCTTTGACAATAAGTGACCGAGATAGGTAACTTCTTGACAACAATATTGTAGTTTGGAAGGTGACACTTTATGATGTAAAGCACAGAGATGCTGTAACAAAGACACTGTAGTGGCTCTACAGAGCTGTTCAGTGTCAGCAGCAACTAACAGATCATCAACGTACTGAATCAAGGCTGCACCAGCCGGTAACACAAACGCATCAAGCTGACTCTTAAGAGCTTGACTGTAGATTGATGGACTCTCACAGTAGCCCTGTGGAGCGCGTTTGAATCTGAAGCTACGACCACCTAATGAGAAACCAAACAAATCTCTGCTTTCCTCAGCAATTGGAATGCTAAAGAACGCATTCTTCAGATCGATGACCGAGAACCATGATGCAGTGGCTGGAATCAGAGTCAGTAAAGCTGTAATATCTGGCACCACAGGAAATTGCGGAACAACTACTTTATTCACCTCCCGTAAGTCGATAACTAGACGATACACGGGAGGCTTGGAGGGATCCGTTCGTTTCAGAATAGGCAACACGGGACTATTGCACACATTACCTCGTGTCTCCTCAATAACATCCTTGCCGATCAGATCACAAATGATCGCTAATAGTGCCCTTTCACCATCAAGGGAAATACGATACTGAGGTATACGTGGCAAACGCGCACCAACTTTTAGGTGGACAACATAAGGTGGTATATCCAACAGGCCCACGTCATTGGGACCTGTCGCCCACAAGGAGTCTGGAAGAGATCTCAATTCCGATGGGAACTTATCGATCGATAAATACATAGGGGAAATCACGCTCTTACCCAACGTGAGCTCCACACCCGTAGGAGAACAGTACAAAGTCGCATGTAACCTTTTCAACAAATCTAAACCCAAAAGATTCTCACCACAACCAGTAGTCAAAATCAAAGGAGCTTCCAGCTCATGAGACCCAATTGTAAGGGGCAAAGGGCTAGAAACTGGATTACTAACGGGGGCGCCAGAAAATCCAACGGAAACATTCGTTAAGCCAGACAAAGGCGCGCCAGGGAGTTTTGAATGCATGATGGAACTTTTTGCCGCACCAGTGTCCAACAGAAAAGGCTCAACGACGCCCAAAGTGGCTACTGAAACATATGGCCCTCTCTGATCAACCGGAACTGATACTTCTCCCTTCCTTTGTCTATGGCTGTCCTAATAGATACCATCCGTATCAACATCACAGTCAACATAACAGTCATCCACATGATACTGTGTAGACCGGCCGGACGGCAGGTCGCGGCGATCGAAACAATTTTGCGAATCCGAAGACGTCGCAAAGCGTTCGGCCTGATTCTGGGTAACTCCGCGACCTCTACCACGAGAAACCTGTGGAGGGCCACTACGTCCTCCTCGAGCCGACACACCATTGTTCCTATCACGGAGAACCGGACAGTCAAACTTCAAATGGCCCTCCCCACGGCAATATGCACATTGATTATAGCCCAGCACAAGGCGAGGCGCAGGCGAAACATTTCGCGGCTGTGATCTAGAGAACTGTGATTGCGATCTGTTTGGCTGCTGTGTATCACTGAAATTCGAACGCGGTGGGTAGGCTTGCTGCAACAAGACCTTAGTTTTGAGATCCTTCGTTTTCTTTTCTGCACGCTCACTTTCCTCCTTCTCTCTATTTTCGTAATATTGGGCCGTAGCCAATATTTGGGCAGTGGTAGAGACAGCCCACGCACTCTCAGAATTCTTCAACTTGTTGCTAAGGTCGGGCAACAAATTCGATACAAACTTATCAACGAACAGCCGCTGACCACCCTCAGAACCCATGTCCTGACCGCTATGGTCAATGAACGCCTCCTCAAACCTCGTAAAGAAATCGGAAACACTTTCATCTCTCTTTTGCCTGCACGCCGATAATTTGTCCCAATTTACGCGCATCGCAGGCATAAGCGTTTTCATAAGGGTAATTATCCTCTGGGGCAAAGCCACAATAATCTGTTCGGGTTTAGCCCCACCGACCTGCCGGGCATCTGCCGCTGTAAGGGCAGCCCAGTCACCGCCTAACTCGGCTACGTGATTCTCGTGACGAATTTTCGCCCAAATCGGCTGAGGCACCACATTGCCAAACAACATATCGACATCGGCTAGGTTCATAACAGTAGCATCCACCAATTGGGACAGTTCTTTATAGTACCCTGCAGGATTCTTACGGGGATCAGGTAGGGATTGCTTCACTTGCAAAACTTCCGATCGCTTCCAAGGGAGGTGTATCCACACTCTCTGGAAATGGCCTGGGACAGGAGGGTTAGCAGCCGGATCACCTGGCATCCATACCGGGGGAACTTCCCGCATAGGATATTGACCAGGTTGTGCCATCCATTCCGCGGTCGCGTCCTTAAACAGCGCACGCGGTTGCACTGTACATCGAAAGGATAACAAGCGTTCCAGAGCCTCTCGAACTTTGTCACCTACAATGACACCCGTGGCAAACCGAAGCTGTAGCTCGGAAACCTCAGGTGGTATATCATCAGCTATATCATCGTCCCACTCCTCTTTCAATGACTTACACAATTCTTCGAACACGAATCGTTGTGTGGGCACATTAAACTGAGAAAACGTTTCGAACACTACACGTGGGGTGTATTTAACAGGGTTGCGAATCCATCTACGTGCAGTTTTCACCAACGATTCACGTTCCCTACCATCAGGAAGCTGACTGCGCCTTTGAGCAATATCTGAAAGAGTCGAGCCAAGTATCGGCCCAAAAAGCGGAGAATAAAGAGAAGCAACAGCAGTCAAAAGACGACCACGAACAGAAGGAGAAGAAGACGAAGATGCAGGCGTAGCAGCCATAGGGGTGGAAACGGTAGAAGTAGACGCAGCAGCAGGAGTAGCGGGAACGACAGGCTGAGGAGGAACTTGGAAAGGCGCAGTAGGGAGAGAAGCCGGGACAAGAGGATGTACGATCTGTGGCCCAAGGGGATTCGGGAGTACGGGAGGAACGGCGGGCTGACCAGCAGCCGCCAAATCAGCGGGTTGAGGAAGAGGTGGACGAACGGGACCCATAACATCGGGAGCATAGGGAGGTGGCGATTTCATCAGATAAGACAAAAGCGAATCTTCCACCGATTCTTCTCCTGCCTTATCGTTCGTAGAAGGTAGCGCCGGATAACATTTGTCCACTGCCATATGGTGAAGCCGAGCACTAACTTCCTGCTCTTTCTCATCTTTATCTAACTGATATTGTTCTGCATTGCGCATCACCGTAATAACACCTTCTCGTTTATTTTTCTTATTCTGTTTGATTTCTTTCTGTTTGGCCTCTTTCCGCCATAACCGGAAGGAATCAAACATAGCCGGCCTAGCTCTCTTTTTAAATAATTTAGCTTCCAAGTTATCTAAAATGGCAGTCTCGAAACTACCATGAGGTGGCCAACTAAGGACACCATCCTTTTTAGTGTAACGAACCCAATATGCATTATATACGATAGGACCCACGCCATGGCGACTATAGAGCTCGTAAAGCGGAGTTCCAGCCGGAGGTATCGGACATGAATCCTCCAGCCGGGAATCCATGCTGCAACATTTAAGGAACCCAAACAAAGTACTACGGCCAGGCATCGTGCACACTAACCGAGTATACAAACTTCAAGGGCTATCGGATTACGATGTCCTCGCAAAAATGCAAGACCCTCGGTTTTTGGCAATTGCAATCGTCAAATAAAACCCAACAACTAAGAACCACGAATGCTATGGAACCATGCAAACAACAAAGCAACACTGGGAGCGACCCACAAATACTTAACTGAAAGAACAATGGCGTCACCAGGAAGGCCCGTCAATCGTCTCGCCGTACAAAGGACTACGCCAGGCGCCAAAACAGGTCGACAGTCAGGGCATCGGTCCGTCGCAGCCGTCAGGAGGCGGGGATCTTCGCGGGAAAAGACGTCGGGCCACTTATTTCGACAACTGGATCGATGAAGCGGGGTGCACCTTCCCTCGGAGATTTCACACGAAGTTCCTCACGATCGTCGGGCTTTGGACCGGTACCGTTGATGTCGCCCCACGTTGGGCGCCAACTGAAGGACTGGGTTATTCTTAAGACCCAGCGGTGCCAGGGGACAACACCTGAAACCTTCGTGGGTTACCTGTTCTGGCGTACCAAACACAGAGACACGGGACACTTCCAGCGACGTCAGAGATCAGCGTTTATTTACTGCAGGGATACAGAGGTCACAAGAAGTACACAACGTGTAGGTTCTCGGAGACTGCTTCAAAGTCGTAGAAGTGGGTCGCTCCTTTTATACAGGTTTCGGCCATAGCACAGTATGATGAACAAAGGTTACAACTCAGTTCCCACAATAAACTGAAAAAGGGTCGCATTCATGTTTCAAGAGGCCGGAACATAATTACAACAGTCTTGCCGGTTCCCAACTGTAAAAACATATCCCCTCCGTGATAAACACATTCCATCCTAACCATAAACGCATTAAGAGGAAGGACGGAAAACAGATGTAAGGAAAGGACAAGGATGCACAACAGGTTAGAAAAGAGGGTTGGGGCAATAAAGGAAACTCGATAGAGGGGTCAAAGACCTCGTGTCTAATGTATGCGTGGCTAAAACAATAGACCGGCGCGGCAGGATGAGCCTCGAGCGGGGCCATCTGCCTTAGTCGCGCTATTCCCCTCATCATAAAAGTCACCTCAAAGGAACACGTGTCCTTCGTGTAAGCTTGAGAGTTCCAGGGTCACGAAGCGGACAAGAAGCCCGTTCGCTGGCTACCTGAGGGCAAGAAACAAAATGGACGCTGTATCTAAAATGGAACCCTAGGGCTCGGATGAACGAACCCAAAAATGAGGCGAACCATACGTGGCTGCATAGCGAAACTTCGTACACCCACTATACTCGTCATTTGCGGTTCATAGATACCAAACTCATCCATAAGTGTCATCACTCAAAACTGCGGTCCCGTGTCATACGGAACCTCAGTAGGAGAGTGCAGATGCAACAATTTGACCACACTGGGCAGGCAGGAAGGGCAGTGGCAGCACAACAGACTATGGAGGGCAGTGGAAATGGGGGCAGGGGCAACAAACCAACAATACAGGACTGGCAAGAGAGGCTGTGGCAATACAATAGACCATTGTGGGCAGAAGGAAGAGGCCGTGGTAGTACAACCATACATGCCAACAGACCCATTTCAGCCAGGAAATGTCCAATGTTTTTAAGCTCAAATGGGCTTTATTCGATCTGTCTCCTGTCTACAATCTCCTCTTTTTCAATGTAACTCAAAGGGGAAAATCAAAACCCCAGTTTTTTTTCAAAATCTCCCTCTTACAAAGTTCAAAATGTTCGCAAGTACGGTACATTGGATCATGGTAGGCAGGAGGAATTGGGGTAGGGACATGGACTTGGATAACAGAGGACAGGAGGGACATGGAGAGGTGCACCAAACTGACCCAACAGGGCAGGCATCAGGGTTTGTAGCAGCACAATACACCACACAGCGCATGCAGGACGGGAGTGCAGCACAACAATCCATAGAAAGCAACAGGGAGGGGACAGGACCATGCACATGGACAACAGAGAACAGAGGGGAAAGAGGCAATGGTAGCTAGCTGACCATAATGGACAGACAGGAGAGAAAGCTGCAGCATAACAGACCATAAAGGGCAGGAGGGACGGATCATGGGCATTACAATGGAACAGACAAGCCAGGAGGGAGGGAATAGGGGTCTGCACATGGAAACAGAGGGCTGGGGGCAAGGGGGCAGGGCAGGAGCAGCAAGATGACCATGGAGGTCAGGCAGGTTGGGCACTAGAAACAAGACACACCATGGAGAGCAACAATGAGACTATGATGGCATACACAGACCATGGAGGGAAGGTGGGAGGGGGTCAGGGGCAGCTAGCTGACCACACAGGGAAGGTGGGAGGGGCCATGGCAGCACAGAAGACCATGCATGGCAAGCGGGAGGGTTAGTGGCAGCACAATGGCTATGATGGGCGAGAAGGAGGGTGCAGGGGCATGCACAAAGGACCATGGAGGATAGAAGGGAGGGTCAGGACCTGGGCACATACAAGAGAGTTCAGGGGAAGGGGCCTCACAACACACCGCGCGGGGCAGGCAGGAAGAGCAGTTGCAGCACAACAGACCAGAGAGGGCAGAAGGGTGTGGCAGTAAAATGGACCATGGAGGACAGGAGGAATGGGATAGGTGCATGGCATGTGGACAGGCAGGGTGGAGGTGGCAGGGACAGGTTACAGTCATCTGACAATGATAGGCAGGTGGGAGGGGAGTGGCAGCTCAACAGAACACTCAGAGTAGATAGGAGTGGCAGGTCCATGGAACATGGTGGGCAAAAAGGATGGAGCAGGGGCATGCACAAAGACATCGGAGGGCAGGGGGAAGGAGAATAGGGGCAGCAAGCTAAGCACAGAGGCTAAGCAGGAGGTCAGTGATGGGCCATAGAATTGGGCAATGGAGGGCAGGAGGAGTGGACTGGTACATCATGCTAAATGGAGGGCTGTCAGCGGGCACCCCGGATGCTCACTAACCTTACAAGCCGGATACAGCAGGAGCGATCCACGACGCTAGAGTCCACTCTCCCCAAGAACGGTGTTGCCGATGAGGACTCGTAGTAACCCTCGATAAGCAACACCACCCCGGGGGAGACGGGAAGGATAACAGGGGAAAGGCAGCGGCGACTACACGGAACCTGCTCTCTGGGTACCCACTCCTGTAGGGAGAGAAGGACAGGTTGAGTCAACGGTACACAGACTGCAGGGAGAACCACCAGTACAGCAGCACACACACACACAGACGGATGTCTGTGTCGTCAATTCAGTCTCACACAGCACTAGGTACTCACGGCTCAGCAGGTAAGGCGAGGAGGCGAATGTTCCGGTCGTAGTTACCAAGGGAAGGGGGGTTGGGCCGCTCTCTGAGCCTTTCAAACGGCTCCAAGTGGAGTAACAACCCGCGGAAGGGGTTGACTGATGTAGCGGGGTCCGGGCGCTCTCCGAGCCTTTCAACGGCTCCAAGCGAAGTAACAACCAGCGGAAGGGGTTGACTGATGTAGCGGGGTCCGGGCGCTCTCCGAGCCTTTCAACGGCTCCACGCGACGGAGGGATAATGGTCTTGGGGAAGACAGGACGCTTCCGAGGTGGGGAGAGACTCCAGTCTGGTCTCTGGTCACGGCAGTGTCCTCAAGTGCAGCGCGCTTCGGAGACGTCAGGGATGAAGCGCGGTTCGGGTGGAGCGCTCTCGTGCGCTCAGGGTCTCGGGGTCGGAATCCACGGGGTCCGGTCAAGTCCGTGCTATGGAAGCAAGGAAACTCTGGCGATAGGAAACCGCGAGGTTCGAACCTCACCAAACGCCAGGCGGAACTTGATTGTCAAGCCCCCGGCCTTCCGCGTACGAGGCTTTTGTACTGCCTCCGGAAATGCGCTCGTGCGTGCGCTGGGGCCGATGGGTATTGTAGTTTCATACCCCTCGGCTCCCCGGCGCCGCGCAGAGCGTCTCTGACTCGGCTCAATGTCGACGCCTGACAAGGGCAGTGGCAGCACATCAGACCATGCATGGCAGGAGGGAGGAGGCTAGTCCATGGATTCAGACAACAGAGGATAGGGAGGAGGTGGATGGGGCAGCAAGCTAACTGTTCAGAGAAGGTGGGTATTAGGAACTTTATTGTTTTTAAAATGTGTGTCTGTGCGAACTACTTAAAATATGAACAAGTATGCAGCATAATCTCACTTTTATTCAGGAAGAAGAGGAAGTTTGTGACTGTGACTCCGGGCTCACTTGGCAGAGACACCCCCTGACCCTCCACCCCCCATCGCAAAATGTAATGCCCGTGAAAAGGGTAGGTGGACGCAGTGTTATATAGAACATAGTCCTGAGAGCACGATTGAAAATGAAAACTAGATATAGTATATGGTATAAACTATGCACCAAAAAGTGTGATATAAGATGAACCGGGGCGTGAAATATAATATGCAATACATTATGCACAATAACAGATTCATTGGAGAGCGCGAGATAGCACAGGCACTAGCGCGTGCTATGCGATATGCGCCTTGGAGTATAATATGCACAGGGCAGTGTTGTGTAACATAACTAGTCTCTAAAGTTGTAATATAAAATATGTGCTGGGGAGTGTAACGTTGCATATGCACTGTGACAAAGATATGGATCCCAGATTGTAATATGTATGGCATAGCGCTGTGCGTTATAACATAGGCATCGAGGAAGGCACGTTAGATGGGGCAATATAACCCGTGCGAAGGCAAGTGTTGCATGACATATTCACGGGGTGGTGTTACAGTGCACATGGGCTAGAGAGTGTCATAGCATACACACTAGCTGGTGAAATACAACACAGAGGTGTGAGGCACTCGGCGGGCACTGGTGGGTGTAACACAGCATTGGGCTCAGCCAGGAGCACGCTGTGACTCTCAAGTGAGGTTCGTCTCCTTTCCAGAGAGTAAAATAAAAAGTATTACACATCCGGCGGTGGATGTGTGTTTTATTAACCGTGAGGGGGGTTTCTTGCATAGTTTGGTCGAATTTTTGTCGAATCCCCTTTGAATGGCATGGTGTGCGTGTATATTAAATGTGCCCGTCAATAGCTACCCATGTTTGTATAAATAAACGACAAGGGTGTCTACTTGGAGAGTACCCACCGGCGGGGGCGCCGGGATTAGGCACGGTAGGGCGTCAGACACGTCAGAGCTTCACTAGCGGTGTAAATGCATTCCATGTGGATTCATTCTATGCATAGTCGCCTTTTAATGAATATCACGCAAATCGTCATGGTGATAGGTACATACGGTTTCTATAAATATATATATTTTTTAAATAATAAAAAGCAAACGCCGGCCCTGGGGGATGGGGTCCCCGGGGCCATAAGTGGCCTGAGGAGGGGGCAACGCAGCCCCCTCCTAAAGAATTTTTTTTTAAAAAGGGCATGACCCGGGGGTTGGTGTCCCAGGGGCCGATTAAGGCCTTGGGAGGGCCAAATTTAATTGTTTCAACAAAAAAAATTAGGGTGCAGGCCTTGGGGGATGGGGTCCCCAGGGTCAGTAAATTAGAAAAAGAAGGGGGGGCCACACAGCCCTTCTTCTTAAAAAAATTTAATAAATAAAAGACGGGCATCACGCCGGAGGCCACGCCCCCTCCTTGCAGCACTCTGCAAACGCGCCCCCTAGCCAGTTGTAAGTTGGGGAATTAATTCCCCTTCAATACTGAGGGTCCCTGAGGGTCAACTAGCCCAACAGGTATCTCCAGTATGCGCCAGGGAGCTGCGTTGCAGACAGGTGTTCTGAGGCTACGCCCCTTTTTACACCTCTATGCAACGCAGCTCTGTGGCACTTACTGGAGGTACCTAGTGGGCTAGTTTGACCCTAGGGACCCTTAGGATTCAAGGGGACTTAATCTCCCAACTTAAAAAACGGCCACAGGGCGTGTTTACACAGTGGGGAAGGGAGGGGACGGGGCCTGAGGTGACGTGTGCAAACACGCCCTATGGCGTGTTTTAAGATGGGGAAATAATTCCCCTTCAATCCTGAGGGCCCCTGGGGGCTAACTAGCCCACCAGGTGCTTCCAGTAAGCGCCACTGAGCTGCGTTGCAGAGAGGTGGTCCAGGCCGTGCCACTTTTTACACCTCTCTGCAACGCAGCTCTGTAGCGCTTACTGGAGGTCACTAGTGGGCTAGTTGGACCCTAGGGACCCTCAGGATTCAAATGAACTTAATCTCCCAACTAAAAACGGCCACAGGGCGTGTTTACACAGTGGTGAAGGGATGGGACGGGGCCTGAGTTAACATGTGCAAACAAGCCCTGTGGCACGTTTTAAGTTGGGGAAATAATTCCCCTTCAATCCTGAGGGACCCTGGGGGCCAACTAGCCCACCAGGTGCTTCCAGTAAGTGCCACTGCGCTGCGTTGCAGAGAGGGGGTCTAGGCCGTGCCCCTTTTTACATCTCTCTGCAACGAAGCTCTGTGGTGCTTACTGGAGGTACCTAGTGGTCTAGTTGGACCCTAGGGACCCTCAGGATTCAAGGGGACTTAATCTCCCAACTTAAAACGGCCACAGGGCGTGTTTACACAGTGGGGAAGTGAGGGGATGGGGCCTGAGGTGACGTGTGCAAACACGCCCTGTGGCGCGTTTTAAGAGGTAGTTTTAATCCCCTGCCCTATTATATACTAGGGGCTTACAGAGGAGGTCATGCTGATCACAGGGGGACCCCAACGCATAGTGTTCCTTAGTGTATGTAGGTGTTTTCACTGTATTCTGAGTGTCTTTTAACATAGCACTGGCTCTAGGACTGGTTATTCAGACTCAGTTCCCACCAGTATCCGTGTGAAAAAGTTGAGGGTACAGGATGATTTTGCAACAAGGCTTCTTTCTGCTCTTCTGTTTGTTCTTTCTGCATGTTATCCTTCTTCCTGCACTTTTCTTCGTCTTTGAGGACTTCTGTTGCTTCTTTCTGCATTTCTTTTTTTTCTTTCTGTGCGTTTCTTCTTCTTTCTTCACATGTCCTATCTCTGTAGGCATAGTTAGAAATTAGCATTTAAAAAACCTTCGAAATTCACTGAAAAAACCATAGGTTTCAGGCATGTTATAGTCAGGAATTAGCATTTAAAAAACCTTAGAAATTCACTGAAAAAACATAGGTTTCAGGAGCGTTATACTTAGCTGGACTTTTCACTCGTACAAAACCATTGAAATTCCCTTGTTATAGTTAGTTCAGCTAACTATAACTCGCGCGCCCGCAATGCACTGCTGATGACGTCACATATTACATCACTCATGACATGGTCAGTGACATCACTCATGACATCACTGATGACATCTCAAATGACATCACTGATGACATCATCCTTGTGATAGAGTGGCAGACCTCCTCTCCCCCTAATATAACCTTTGATACACACATTCAAAAATAGAAACTAAAATTTTCAAAACAATGGACATACCAATATCAGTTACAACAACCTATTCAGTAATTCTAAGATCCACATACATATCCACTCATTCACCAACAGTCCTATACAGTCACTCGTACATGTACTCACTCATCATATGTACTCATACACCTATACATCCTGTTACACAACGCCACTCATCCATAGAGTTACTCACACACATAGTCACTCATGCTAATAAAGAATCAAACATCCATTCACTTGCATATACAGTTATACACACACCACCACACTTACTTCTACAGAAACTTACACATACCTAGTCTTTTAAACAATCACTTATAGAAACACATACTTATTCATACAGGAACTCTTTCAATCTCTCACTCTCACATATACTCACTTATATACACCAATAGTCACATATACTAGTTTAAAACATATGTAGTTATTTATAAAGACACTATTGAGACAGTCATTCACTTACTAACACACCCATGCACACACTCATCCACCCATGCAGTCCTGCGCACATGCTGTCTTCAACACATACAAACAGTGAGTCACTCATTCATGCACCTATGCACTACGTAATACCCCCCACCGAACCATACAGACACTCAGACACTCATACTCATACTCAAAAAACCAACTAATAACCTATATAGACACTCATGTAGCTACTCACCAACCCATGCAGCCACTTATACACAAAGTGAGAGACTGATACAGATATTTACATATTTAAACATTACTCACTAAGCCAGGTATTCACTAAGATACACTTAATAAGACAGTTATACAATCAATTTTTCAAAAACAAATCATCCATTTAGACACTTATATACCCATTTATTCTTCCATCGACCTTGAGATATACATATATAAAACATATGTAATGTTCAGAAAAACACACATTCAATGAATGATGTCATCAGTGATGTCATCAGTGATGTCATTTGAGATGTCATCAGTGATGTCATGAGTGATGTCACTGACCATGTCATGAGTGATGTAATATGTGACGTCATCAGCAGTGCATTGCGGGCGCGCAAGTTATAGTTAGCTGAACTAACTATAACGGGGGAATTTGAATGGTTTTGTACGAGTGAAAAGTCCAGCTAAGTATAACGCTCCTGAAACCTATGTTTTTTCTGTGAATTTCTAAGGTTTTTTAAATGCTAATTCCTGACTATAACGTGCCTGAAACCTATGGTTTTTTCAGTGAATATATATATATATATATATATATATATATATATATATATATAGCTGATTCGCATGTGTACTCCATATATATCTGATGTAATTTCAGATGTTATCAGTGATTTCATCGGTGATGTCACTGACCATGTCATGAGTGATGTAATATGTGAGGTCATAAGCAGTGCATTGTGGGGGCATAAGTTATAGTTAGCTCAGGTAACTCTAACTGCTGAATCTCACTGTTTTTTTACAACTGAAATCTGAGGCTAACTATAATGTCCCTGTAACCTTTGTTTTTTCTGTAAATTTCTAAGATTTTGGAAATTTTTGTTCCTTAACTGTAATGTCCATGTAACCTTTGTTTTTCAGTGAATTTCTAAGCTTTTTTAAATTCAATTTCATAACTGTAATGTCCCTGTAACCTTTGTTTTTAGTGAATTTCTAAGGTTTTTTAATTCTATTTCCTAACTATAATGTCTGCGTAACCTTCTTTTCTGTGAAAAAAAAAATATATATATATTCATTTCTGCAACAACTCGCCCTCACTTTCCTTTTCGAAGAAACAAACAAGCATAGACCCAGTAATTCTTGTGCTGTTGTGTTTATTCAGCCAATTCCGCCATTACGCGTTTCGGGCGATCCCGCCCTTATTCACATTTATATATCTATATATATCTATAAATATATTCTCCACAGCAACGATGGCAGCCATCTCCATGCATTAGTCTCAATATAAATACAAATATATATAGTGCTTTTGTCCAAACTGTGTAATGTATCAACTCACAGAAAAAATTAAAATGTAAATAAAAGATACAATGCACTGTAAGAGTCAAGTGGCTATAGGATAAAACCCCTCAATTTCAATTAATCTAAATTGTGTCATAAGTACAGTGCTGTGCTTGGGGAGCACAGATCCTAGGACACAGGTGAAAGTTCTCCATATGTTAATGTAATATAATGCATTGTATTCTCAAACAACTACGATGCAGCCTTTCTGAGTGAGTGTATAATCAATACAAAAGGTACTCGTGTCCAGACTAAATAATGTGTCAGTTCACTGGAAAAGTGAGAACAAAAATATGATACAATGTAAAAGCCAAGTGGCCATAGGATAAGACCCTAAATTTGCAAATTGCAAATTAAGCTAAGGTGTATCTTAAGTATAGTAATGTACTAGGGGAGCACATATCCTAGGACATATGCGATGTTTTCTCAAATGACTGTGATGAAGCCTTTCTGAGTGAGCGTCTAACCAAAATGGATGACTTAGACTAGATTATGGTGTCTGAGATCTGCGCACAAGTAATTTGTGATCACACATCAAATCATTTCAGAAAAAGGGGGGAACCTTGACTTTGGACATTGTTAAGGCATTTCAGCAATTGTTTAACAGGCATTTATAATTCAATATTGCACCAAAGGGTTTCAATTGAATATACATTGAAATCTACACACCAAGTGTCAGACCTTGAAATGTATGTCGTCCGACCATTTTTCTCACTATGTAACATGTCTCTGCATATACCGTCAGTTTACAAATGAACACAACATAATTAAACTTTTAATAGTTCTGTGATCAATTCCAAATACCAATTTCCAAACAAATCTAAATTAATAGAAAATCATGAAACTTTCTTATTTCTTATAATCCTTCACCACGTGGATGTGATTCTGAGGAGAAGAGTAGAGACCAGTGTCGATGTCTCCAACCAAGAGTGTCCCCCTTCCTTTCCTCCTACAATAAAATAGACAAACATCAAGTTAAATACGTTTACATGAAAGGTTTTGAAACATTATCATAAGAACATATCTGTTGTATTCACCAGAAGGTAGCAAAATGCTTTAGTTCTGGTGATATTTCTCTCATCTTCTCTGCACTTCAGATGGAACTTTGCTTTCAGGAGCAGGGGTCTGGAGACTGATGTTCCTTCTCCCTTATTTTCTCTGTGGAATTTTAAACTCCTTCTGGTATGTTTTCAAGTGGAACTACATGCTTCTTATACAACATGATTTTTCTTTTGCTGTGACCTGAGATAATGTTTTCTCATGTATGTTGCACCTCACCAATTTAGCTGTGGTCTTCGATTTACTAGACATAATGGAGAATAAATCCCAAGAAACACTTTGTTTCTTCATTGCTGGTTTTTCATCCAAAGACTGTTCATGTGCAGCTGAGTCCTTCTGGTATTCAACAACGTTGACCAGTTATAGTTCTTCTTTGGTTCTTCTGATTCAATTTTTTTTGTAGAAATAGTTAAAAACAAGTATAAAACCACCACAATTTTTTAAAACAGTTTGGGTGACAAGGTATATATTGATGGGTGTTTCGTTGTTTTATTCTATTCGTGAGTTCCTATGTTGAAAGTTCTTTACAAATAAGTTGTTAAAAAAAAGTTAAACCTATATGTAACTAAACAGCTAAACTTAAACTTTGTGTAAAATATGTCTATATCTGTTTTACACTTTGTCATTTGTATTCATGACTATTGGCATCATCACAACCTTCAATGTTGTAGTGAAGAAGGAAAATGCGTTGTTGATGTATTTTTTTGACAAATGAAGACAAAGGGGAAAGTTAAATGAATGTCTTACTAAACTGCTATACCGAAACTTTATCTAAAATATATCTATATATGTGTTTTACAATTTCTCAGAAAAACACGGTATGTCCTTCACAAACGCGACATCATTGTAAAAATAAAAAATATCTTGAAATAGGATGATTAATGTCCTTTTTAAATGAATAGATGACAAATACAACAATAAGTGGTACAACCATGCAGATGTAATGTTCAATATATAATTATAGATACAAATTACAGGGACGTTATAGTTATGAAATAGGCTTTTTTAAAAACATTAGAAATTCATTAGAAAGCAAAATGTTACTGGTCCTCTATAGTTAGGAATTAGCATTTAAAAAACCTGAGAAATTCACCCTGGGCATGCCCGCCGATCGGTAGATTCTGGGCAGAGGTGTTTCAATACATTACAGACATAACAGGTCAGGAGTTAGACAGCTCCCCGCTAGTGGCCCTACTGGGATATGTAAAGGATGCCCCACCCACTAATCGGCGACTAATCCCATGCTGCTCTACTATCTAGGCGTTGAGTGGCTAGATATTGGGTCAGACTGCCTGCCCCCGACACTAAGACTTGGCTGCGATATGTCAAGTACTGCTAGGAACAACTGTCCACCTTTTGGGAGCTTATTCCACTTAGATCCCGGCCTAAGGATATCTGGAACTCATTCACCTCTTGGCTCCGCCAGCAAAGCCCAGGCTCTCCTGCACAGGCACCTCCATAACGACACCCATGTTGAAACTAGGCTGCCCCTAACTATCATCATAGAATGGTTGTTTTCTGCTCCCGTGGGCTGTGGTTGGCCTACCAAATGGATACTGAGCGTTTCATTGTACAATTCACCTTCTGTTCCCTTTTGAGTGGGGGGGGGATGGGCAGAACCTACATGCTGTAATGACACAGCAGGCAATATGTATGAAATGCATTATATTGCAGATGTGTGATGTGGCTGTGAACAATATCAAATAACTCCTGCTAGCTCTAATCAAAATAATTTGTTATTAAGTGCTGCACTTTCTTTCTGTATTGCCATTCGTCCTTTGTAGTGTATATGTGCAAAATTTCAATTAAAATATTATTTTAAAAAAACATAAGAAATTCACAAAAAAAACAATGTTGCAGGGATGATACAGTTAGGAAATATATTTTTGGAAAACCTAGAAATTCACTGAAAAAACCAACGGTTGAAGGGACGTTATAGTTGGTCTGACATTTCATTTGTACAAAAACCAGAGAAATTCAGCAGTTATCGTTAGCTGAGCTAACTATAACTTGTGCCCCCACAATGTACTGCTTATGATCTCACATATTACATCACTCATGACATGATCAGTGACATCACTGATGAAATCCAAAAACCAAAGGTTAAAAGGACGTTATAGTTAGGCTGACATTTCATTCGTACAAAAACCAGAGAAATTCAGCCGTTATAGTTAGCTGAGCTAACTATAACTTGCTCCCCCACAATGTACTGCTTATGACCACACATATTATATCATTCATGACATGGTCAGTGACATCGTTGATGACATCACTGATGATAGCATCCAGTGATTGTGAGTGTTTTCTAAAATTTACTGAGTGTTAAACAGATAAACTCAGGTAACTCGCTGTAGAAGTGCCTGTGTAGGTATGTGGGTGGGTGTGTAAGTGGTGTATAGAATAGTAACTGGATATATAAAAGACTGTACATATGAGATAGTGGGTGTGTGAATCCATAATTCAGTACCTGTGGCACGTGGATAGTCTGCCAGGAAGAATGACTGTCATGCAGCTGCAAGGACTGCCAGTCTGCTGGACTGCTACTCTGAAGTAGCTGTTGCCTTGCTGTGCTGACCTGCTGTCTGCTGCCCTCCTGCCTGAGGAGGAAGAACTGGACCAGCAACCCATATTGACCCCAAGACCCCAGAGTGACTCACAGGACTAGTCTGCTGGCCTTCTGATCTGACCCTTGGGGACATAACAGGATCCCCGAAGCTCCTGGACCAATCTTCAACAAATTACTTACTCCCAAGAGGTTCCTCTCAGGTCTTTGGCCCTTGTTGTGGCTCTTGAGCTCATAATTTCAAGCTTTTTGTCTTGAGTTCATCATTTCAAGCTTTTGGGCTCTTCATGATCACAAACAGATTCCTTTCACACTGGAACTGTGTAGCTTGCACCTTAAATCAGCACGAGTCGCTGCAAGTCTGTCTCTTCACACAGCAAGCCTCGATCACCTACATGGACTGACAACACGAAGCTCCAAGCAGGTCATCTAATGTGTCTGGCCTGCTCTGCTTGCCCTGCCGACCACCAGCAGCGATGCTCTCTTTGCTCCCGTTGACCGTCTTCCACTCCAACAGGCCTTGGCACAGAAATTGAGGAGGTAAACCTTTAGCTGGACTAACCTGAGACTGTATCTGACCCGTGCTCCATCTAGGTCAGCTTAAACCTTTGACTTGACCCAGTCCAGTATGACCAGATAGCTGTTTGGCGCTTTATACTTTTAGGCGCTATATTGTAGTTAATTCTATAAAATGTCAATTCTGGTTCTACTATTTGGATTTTTGTAATTTTAGTATTGTATTATTTATTAAATTAATCTCTGTGTTTCCAACCTGGTATGGGATCCTTTTGTGTGGTGTTTCACTGTTTTGCTATTTGAAGTGTGGCACAAATTCTTTACACATTGCCTCTAAGTTAAGCCTGACTGCTCTGTGCCAAGCTACCCGGGTTGAGCACATGATAATTTGGGTTCTGCTTTTGCCTTACCTGACTAGGATTGTGGTTGCTGTTTGACCAGGGCTCAGACCCTAGTCAACTGGAACCCTATTTCTATCATTGGTAATCAGTGGTGGGGGCAGGACTTGTGTTTGTGCCATGCAATACCGTGATTTGATGTACGCTACCATCCCATATCTAGGACACATTTGAGTTTTAAATTCTTCCTGATTCGCCTTTTTGCTTTTTCTCTAATTTCATTTTTACTCATCCTGTCTTATTGAACCTATGGCCACACCTGCAAGGATGGTGTTTGTGCTGGCTAACATGGAAATCTACACTGTGGCCCAGCCAAGGAGTTCTGTAAGAAGAGGTGACATCCAGTAAAGAGCATCACCAGGAAGGTGGAGCTGCAAAAGGCACTGAGGGCCTGGGAGGAAGTCCACCAGTCATTGTCTACAGCAGCAGAGGGAGAGGAGGAAATGGACAGAGAAGAAGAGGATTTGGATTCCAGTTCTGAGGGAAAAGGACGGAGAGAGGACCTTCCTGTGCATCCTAGGTTGAGCAGGATGGCTTGTCCCCAAGTTAGTACTTGCTCCCCATGCAGGGAGCAGTGTGTCTTTAAGGGGCCTGAGCCTAGAGGAGTTAGAAGGCAGGAGGGAAGAAATGAAGCTCATGCTAAAGCTGGCCAGGTTGGAGCTGGAGAAGTAGGCAAGGGCAGTTAGAGTCCAGCAGTGATGGTGGCAGCATTTCATCAGTGTCCTCTGGAGACAAGAGAGTGTGACTTTGGGGTAGGAGATTATATTGACTAGTGTTTTGCCTTACAGATGCACACGATCCATAAGGAGGATTGGGTGTTTGTCTGTGAAGTCATATCCCTAGCAATATGAAGGGACACCCTACTGGCCTCAGAGAAGGGAGACAGAATGAGGTATCCCCCATGAAGGAAACCATTGTTAGGAAGTATGGTCTGACCCCAGAAAAGCACAGACACAACTTAAGGCACAGAAAGAAACTGGCCCAACAGACATCGGTGGACTGTGTGGATGGTTGGTTGAAGGGCAGTGAAGTAAAAGATTATCAGAAGCTGTACAATTTGATTGAAAAAAAAACACATGTTCAATTTATGTTTTGCAGATCTGCTCTCTGCACATGATTGTTAGTAAGCTCACTGACCCCAAGGAGCATGCTAATGAGGTGGACTTCTGAGTTAGCACCAGGGTCCATAAGAAGGTATCTGGGGGGAATACCACAAGGGTGGGCAGGGTCCCCATTAGAAGAAGGAGTGGGGAATAAACATAAAAACAAGGAGTTTTCTAAAGGGCCCCAAACCAGTTCCAAAGTTTGGTTCTCGATTGCCCCAACTGAGAAAAAGAAGAGATGGTACCCTAATAGTAAGTCTTCAGGGAAGGTACCCCCAAGTGCTATGAGTGCCCTCAGGAAGGGTATCTCAAGGCGGATGCCAAGAGTCCCAAGCGGGCACGGCCACCCACCGTTGGGCAGTCACTGGGTTTAGCTAGTGTAGAGATTGTGGAGAAGATTGTCCCATGTAGGGTGGGAGGAAGAGCAGAGCTTACCCTAGTGTCACTGGGTGGTGGAGAGATGATACAGAAAACATACATGCCTAGTAATACTAGGAAGTACAGCACTGTATCACTATCAAGGGGCAACGAGTGGAGGCTCTGAGAGACACTGGGGCCAGTATGACAATTGTCAGATGTCATCTTGTGACCTCAGAGAAGCTAGTCCTTCATGCATTCCATCAAGTTTTTGCAGATGACAACAATGAGGGTCACTATCCAGTGGTTCTGGATCACTTTAAGTGGGGGGTGTCTCAGGTTTCTTAAGGGTAGCTGTAAGTCCGTCCATACCCGTTGGCTATCCGCTTGTCAATGACCTGCAGCACACCAGCTGGAAGGAGGTGGAGCTCAGGTCACACTTGGAGATGTTAGGGATGCCTGAGTGGGTGTGCTTGACCACATGGTCCATGGCAGCCTGAAAGGGTAGTCAGGAGAACCTTGAGCCTGGAAGAATGGCCCAGGTACCTGCCCATAAGAGGAAGGGCAAAGGGCATGAGAAACCTGCTCCTGAGGTTCCCATAGTACATAAGGAGGCTGAATCTGAGGCAGACGTCCCAGAACCTAAAAGGCAGGATGTTGCCAAACTGGGGAACCTGCCTCAGCTGGCTAACTGGCAGAATGAAGAGGGTCCAACCATGGAATAGTTCAGCAAGGCTCCGAAAGAGTGCTCTACTCTTGCGGGCCTATTGCAGCAGGCTGCAGACCAGGCAGCTGGCTGCACCACTGGGGATCACCTTATTTACTGGAAGAATGTTCTCCTGTATAGTTAGCCTGCAGTTCCTGAGCCTGGTGTAACCCATGTGTTGGTGGTCCCCCTGTGCTACTCGACGTGCTTGCTGGAGTTGGCTCATGATGTACCCTTGACAGGTGATTTGCAGCAGAACAAGACCTTTGAGAGGGTTGTTACCCACTTTTCCTGGCCTCAAGTGAGGAGGGCCTCAGATGCATCCTGCAGGTCTTGTCCTACCTGCCAAGACAGTGATACGTCAGGAGGAAAGCACAAGGCTCCCCTGCAACCATTACCTGTCATTGGCACTCCCTTTGAAAGAGTGGGCATCAACATTGATGGGCCTCTGGACCCCAAGGCAATCATGGGCAACAGGTTCATCCTGGTTTTGGTGGACAATGCCACCCGGTACCTGGAGGCTATCCTTCTGAAAACAGTGACTGCACCTGTAGTAGCCAGGGCACTGATGGGGATCTTTACCTGTGTGAAGTTCCCCAAGGAGGTGGTGTCAGACTGTGGTACCAACTTCATGTCAAGGTACATGAAGGCCACATGAAAGGAATATAGGTAACCTACAAGCTCTCCACTCCATGCCATCCTCAAACGAATGAGCTTGTTGAAAAGTTCAACAGGACCCTAAAAGGCATGATGATAGGCCTGTTGGATCCCAAGAGGGAGAAGTAGAATGTCCTCCTGCCATTACTTTTATTTACCTAAAGGGATGTACTGCAAAAGAGGGTTGGCTTCAGTCACTTTGAACTTCTGTATGAGCATCCTGTGAGAGGATCTCTTATGCTGGTGAAGGAGGGCTGAGAGCAGGTTTCCATGAATGCCCCCCAGGATGTATTCTGCTACATTCTGTCACTCCATAGCCAGATGAAGCACTTCTTGAAGAAAGTGTAGAGAGACCTATAGGCCAGCCAGGAGGACATGCAATGGTAGTATGACCAGAATACCACTCAGGTGGTGTTTAAGCCTGCTCAAAAAGTGAGGGTTATGTAGCCTGTGGAGCCTAGGGCCCTACAAGACTGTTGGTCTGGGACATATGAGGTAAAGGAGTACAAGAATGATGTCACCTACTTGGTGGATCCTCAAGACTCCCAGGAACCTTTTAAAGGTCCTTTATGTCAATCTCCTTAAGCTCCACTTTAGGTTGGTCTGAATTAACCATGCTCCTAGTCACGGATGATGGGGTGGAAGAGGAAAGTAAACTTCCCTTCGACCTCCTTTCTTCTAAGGAGCAGGAGGGTCAGTGGAGGGTGGCAGCTTCTCCCTTACACTGACCCTAGAACAACAGAAAGACTGCCACCATATTAAAGCTGTCACCAAATAAAGAGAATGCACACTAAATCAGCAATTACAACTAGAAGAGCAATTATGCACGCCATAAAGAACATATATATATATAAACCTTAAAGTTGTGAAAAACTTTGCACAGTCTGATACCTCCTCAAATAAGAATAACGCAAAACATATAACCAAAATATATTGCACAAAGGAATCATCACTGCACATTCACTTGTAAACTAATAATGATAGCAAAATGTTCTCACCAAGCCATGGATAGACTCACACAAGATGGTCCAAAAACCAACCTAAAGAATAGTAGGCAGTAGATATGTTTAGAAATGCATCACAAGCAACAATAACAACCCACAAAAGATCGAGGTAATGTCTCAATTGGAGTCAAACTACAATGAAAGCAGTCAAAAATACAAGTGTGTTACTGTTGAAAACAGGAAACTTAGAACCCCTGCTCTAACAAGAAATTACATTCATAAAATGAAAAAAAAAAACAAGAGAAAAAATCATGATCCAGGGAGCTCAAGTTTGCCAGAATTCCATCAATAATTATCAAAAGGGAAAAATACCAATCATTTTAAGCCCCAAAAGAGAGGTATGTTGTGCCCATGAGGCTGGTTACAAAGGATCAAAAAGTTGACACTGAGGAATATCACATTATTTCCAACAACTGTACAAGACCACACAACCGAAACAAATAGTTACAGAATGTGAAATCATCAAAATAGAAACTCTATAAAAAAGTGGAACTCTTATCTTTAAAGAAACAAGAACACTCAGGTGCAGGTCAGAAGGAAAAGGTAAGGGCCTCCCACCAGATGACATCACCACATATCATGTGAGAGTCTGTTCCTTTCTTCCTAAAATAAAGCAAAACATATGTGCACAATAACAGAAAAGCACAAAATATGTTCCTATCAGTAATTCACAACAAAATGCACACCAACAAATTAAAATCAGGGTACATTACTCTTTATCCAAGTATACCCTTAACTCTTCATCAGTGTTCTACCCTAGTGGTCCCTTCATCTCCACATCTATTATATACCTGGATTCTTTCCTTCTGATAATTAGGATCCTGTTCCAGTCCCTTCTGCTATATGGCACCTTTTCTATGGCAAATTAGTTTCATACAGTCCTGAAAATGTGCCTTGTTTTAATGTCTTGCTGCAGGATACTGTGAAAGTCTAGTCCCTATGGCTTTCATATGTTCTAACATCCTTTTCTTGACAGCATGTAACGTGCTGCTAACATACCTCTTGTTACATGGGCATTCTAGGATGTTGACCATATATTGGGAGCTACGGGTCAGGAATTGTGTGATTTCCTTGGTACCTCTGCTGTATGGTACAGCGTATTCCTTTCTGCTCTTTCTACTGCCACAGGTTTTACATCTACCACAGGGGAAAAACCTTTGAGCACATGGTCCATGGTGGAGTTATTAATTGTAATATTACTATTTATCAACATGTCCCTGAGAGAACAACCCTTCTTGTATGTGATACCTTATTTACAAACTTCTGGATAGTTGTGGAAAGATTGTTATAAGCGGTGACCGTGGGAGCACATGCACACTTGGTATCCCTCATCTTATTCTGGACAAGGATATCCTCCCTTTTCTACACATGCCCTGATCACTGGCCTTCCCAAGAACCCATTGTGGATATCATCTTTCTCTGAATATTGCCTCCATGTTCTCTTGTTCTAAAAGATATGTTATTTCAGTACAGCAATTCCTACTTGGCCCTCAAAAGCTTACTGTTAGAAATATTACATTTCAGCATCTCAGGGTGGCTACTGAGGATTTGAAGCAAGCTGTTACCCAGAGTATGTGTTCCAAACAGGCCGGTCACCACTTTGTTACATTTAATAACGATCTGAACATCCAAGAGTCCAAGTGAAATACTAGTTCAACATGTTATTCCTCAGTTTGTCTACAAACTCTCTGGCTGACCTCTCTGTGCCTTTCCAGATGATAAAAAGGTCATCAGTGAAATGTAACCAAAGGACTGCTCGCTCCATCTCAATAGCAGTCTCCTCTGCGATGGACACTTGTTCCTCTAACCAGCCCATGAAAAGGTTTGCACACTGGGGGGAAAACAAGAGCTTATCTCAATACCAATCATCTGTATATATTTAGTACCATTGAACAAGAAGATGTTATTCATTAGGCAATAGTCAATCATCTCTATGATCGTGTTTATGTGGGTTAAATACTATAAAGGCCTGGCTCTGAGAAAATGTTTACATGCCCCTATGACCTGCATCATGTTCAATGAAAGTATACACAGCACATACGTCCAGGTTCATAAGAATGTATTCCTCTGCCCATTCAATGCCCTCATTCCTACACAAGGAATTCCATGATGCCACAAATGAAATAAGGGAAGGCTGGTGACAAAATTCCTTAGGACTGGTTCCACATCCCAAGAAACATTTTCTAATACACTGTCATAGGAGACAACTGGTCTCCCAGGTGGATTGGTGCTACTTTTATGTACTTTGGTCAGGATGCACATTTTAAGAATTAGGGGGCACTCAATGTTCAGATAGCTGTACTCTTCTTGCTCTATTATTCCTCTATCCCTCCATTGTACCAGTTTGTACCAAAACATGGTGACATTATGGATATAGGTCTCTCTAGCCATAATCACATAGCATTTCTCATCACTGTGTTGCCTCAGGAGGTCTTTGATGTGCATATTTACAGCTGTCAATATTCTCTTTTAGTTACATTGCTAATGTTCTCAGATTTTTCATTCCCTTCAGTAGTCCCCTTTTCAAATAGTGCCATTTCTTAAGTTTCAATACCCTGACCAATCTGAAAAGATCAAAACAGGTTTGCACATATTTGAAACCAGATGGGGGATAAAAGGAGAGTCAACAACACACGACTTTTTCAATGTCAGTTTGGGCCTATTGTTCAGTTTATAAATTGTCTTATTTACCTTGTCTGTATCCATTATTTGTCTGTCTGTCCTCTTTCCCCCACCATGGCCAGTGATTTTTCTCTGTCGCCTTTGGCATGACATCTTTTTCCTTCGCTTGTTTCTCCTCTTCCTCTTGTTCCTCTTGTCTACTTTCCTTTGGTGCTCTCAAGGATTACAATCTTTTCTCATCACATATGTAGCCCGCCACCTCGATGTCAAGCAGGTCCAGCAGGTCCTCTTTCCAGTCCATTTGGTCATCTCAGCAATGCTTCACCTGCCGCTAGCTGTCAGAGGCTCCGGTATGCTGATGCAAGCAAAAACATTGGACCTGATTCACAGAACTAACTTAAGACAAAATCCTAAACTTACTACCATTTTGGTATTCACAGAAAGCACCTACTCATTTTGGTATTCACAGAAGTTAGGAGTCCTAACTTTGGGACTCTTAAATGCCTTCTGTGAATACCGAAAGTCTTAAAGTTAGGATTTTTCTCAGTTTAGGAGTCCTAAATTTAGGACTCCTAACTTTAGTACTCCTAAACTGAGAAAAATCCTAACTTTAAGACTTTCGGTATTCACAGAAGGCATTTAGGAGTCCTAAAGTTAGGAGTCCTAACTTTACTACTGCTAGACTGAGAAAAATCCTAACTTTAAGACTTTCGGTATTCACAGAAGGCATTTAGGAGTCCTAAAGTTAGTGCTCCTAACTTCTGTGAATACGGAAATGAGTTAGGTCCATTCTGTGAATACCAAAATGAGTAAGTGCCTTCTGTGAATACCAAAATGGTAGTAAGTTTAGGATATTGTCTTAAGTTAGTTCTGTGAATTGGGCCATTGTTCAGGATAACTAAAATAAGCAAAAATGGACAAGTGGGGACAAAAATGAAAAATAAAGGCACGGGCAGTCAAAAAGCAACAAAACGTGAAAATAAAGTTGGAGAAAGGGGAAACGTTACCAGAATGGAGTGGATTGTGGTAGATGGACCAGGGAAACAGGGAAGCATGAGGTATAACTAGGCAGGAGCAGGAACAAAAGGAACAAATGTGGGTTGTACAATGCAGCTTTGCTGTTTAGCACTAAATTGTGAATGTAACTTGCATCTCCAGTGTAGTAAACTATGTTCTGCAAACTGTGTCTTGGACTTAGTTGTACAAGGTTTGATTTTTCACACCCACAGATGCCCAAATTTCGTTAATTGCACTGATATTATGAGCATGATGGTGCAGGGTATTGTAGCCCCACACAACTCCATTCAATACATAGCGGTGTCCTTTCTTTCTGTGTTACTAAACGTTCCTTAAAAATGGGTCAGGGATGCAGTAGTAATTAATAATTAATTGTATTCTTTAGGATATCACACACAAGTACTGCACTAATAGAAAGACAAAGGAGCCCGATTCACAAAGATGGTTGGTCTAAACTTAGACCAATCATCTAAGTTTAGGGATTTGGGAATTCAAAAAGGGCACTCGGGGGGAGATCAGGCCCAAGTGCGAACATAAAGATAGAACACTTAAATGTCCTTTATGAATCACAAAAGTTGTAAACTTAGATGTATGGTCTAAGTTCAGACCAAACGCCTATGTTTATCTTTGTGAATATGTCCCTCTATATTTTATAAGTGTCTTACATCAATAATGTCATCCTGTCGCAAAGCACATGAAAAAAAGACACAAAATATGGCCAGAACAGCACTGGTTCATTTCACTAATGAGAACAATATGAACTTTTCTAACATTGTCAAAAAGGCATTTGGCAACCCAACACTCTAAAGGATACTTAGGTTTGCTATACTATGATTGCATTTAGAGTTTTTGGGGATTCAGCACACTGCATGCCTGTTTACAGCAGGAAGATGTAATTATCAGTAGCCAGGAGAGTGTCCCCTTAAAACGAAAAAAATACATCAGCTGGGCTCAACCCCTCTCCTCTCAGAATTGGCTTGGTATCATCTCTCAGCATAGGACTGGATGCTGTGGCAGTACAACAATCTGGCAGTCTCTGTCAGGATCTTTGGAAGTATCTTCTGCAATAACTAGAGATGTGAGGTAAACTCCGCTCCGCCAGTGGAGTTTGCAGAGTTTTGCTACTCTGCACTCTGCTTGGAGAGCGTAGTTCATCAAAAACTCTTCCTACCACTGAGAGGTGGAGTTTACCACCCACCCTAATAAATAATACTTGCATATGCTCACAGCAAGTAAAGGAATTTGCAGTGCTCTGTGTGTCAGGCAGTTTTAAAATAAAGCATACAACAGAGACATTTAGATGAAAGAGTGCCCCAGCCATATCGTGGCATAGTATTCAAAGTTGGCATCAATAGAGCACCACTGCATGTGTGCAAGTGGCCAGCAGAGGTGGGCTTGGGTAAGCTGGATCTCTTTTCATCCCTCCCCCACCCCCTCACCCCTCCTTGTATGACTGCACAATCCGGGAAACCCGGGCCCTGATGCCAGGTGCATACGACGTATTTGAATCTACCCTGTGTCGGTCAGAGCACTACTGAAGTTGACTAAGCCCTGCCACTGAACTTGAGCATGGTCCCCAAAAAGACCTTCTAGGATGCTGTAGCCAGCTTAATACAAGCACTATGAGTGAATTTACATGTGCAATTTGTTAAAATAGAGCAGTGTGGTAGTTGTCAAAAATACCAACAGGAGTAAGAAAAAAACCTGTCCTCTCATTGTCTGTGCTCTGTTTGTGTCCATTTTAAAATAAACTGTTGGAAATGGCTTGCTTCAGGGCTACCGTGAAATTCTCCCAATGTTGGGTACCCAGACCGTTCATTCAGATGTTGGCTAGCATCTATGAAGGGAACCTACACGCTAGTCTTCAACGGGCCACTGGAATTTTGTTAAAGGTTATCAAAGAGGAGCCGGAAACAGTCAAGGATATCATGGAAGGGAACAGGGAAGCCGAGAGCTATATGTGCATCATCTCTACAGATGAGTGAAAGTGGGGCAAGGTGTGTAGGTTGTGTGGATGTCTGGGTGGCAGAGGAATGAGGCAGTCAGTGGATGGAGGGGTTGGGGAAGGGGCTGAGGTTTGGGTTGAGGTCTATCAAGGATCACTCTGTGCCAATCTGAGGGTTACTGCTTCAAACAATCACGTGGTCCTGTGCCCTTCTAAGGGGCTTTACCCATCATTGGAACTAGTGGTAGTGCATGTAATTTACAACATGTGACGTGTGAAAAGAAGCCTTCGCAACAGACCAGTCCCAGCTGGTACAGGCACAAACATTAAGAATTAAAGGGGGGGTTTGATTGTTCACTCCTATATTCACAGCCCATAAGTAAAGGAGACTGACCTGAAATGGTCCACTAGTGACTGAATCCTTCTCAGCTGTCACTAACCGTCTGATTCTCCCCAACCCATTACCTCTGATACTTAGGTCTGGAAACAGTGTGTTTTCACCAACATTGGAAACTAATAGTTGAAGTACCAACTCCTTGAGCAGAAACATTTAGCCACACATCAATATAATTAAACAGAACCATCTGCTGACCAGAATTGATAACTGCTAGGTCATTGATACTGAATTGCCTCGGGCGGAACTCCACAGATTTTCACTGAGTTTTTATGTAACTCCGTGAATTCTGCAGAGGAAAACTCCTCATGTTCCACCCACTCCCAGCAATAACCTGGAAGTGAAGTATCTCTCGGCTTTTAAGTGCCCACTTAATAATGCTTTTGTACTATTGGCCACCAATGTTATCTTACATGGGGAATTTCCTTAAAATTCTTCACATAACCTGTATGCATCAATATGCTAGTCTTAGATGTACAAGTATAAACCAGTATGGTAAAAATATGTCAATTTAGACTAAATTGTTTATATTATATCCGCTATCTGTCCTTTAAATACTGATAACAAGGCATGTGTCCCAAACTGATGTCACTTTAGGTGTTTTATAGATGTTACTGTATAGATGATTTGAAACTTTCACAGCTTCTTTGAAAGATAAGGACCGAACGGTATCTAGGTAAAAAGCAGACAATCCAGTGATCTGAGGAACAGTGATGCAAATCAATCTTTAGGAAGTTCTTCAACGAGTGGCGCTGGTGATATTGATCCTACATAGCAAGCATTTTGCAAGAGGGGCAAATGTATTTCTCAGCATTGGCTCTGGTGTGATTGCAAGGGTTGCAAGAGCACTTTCACAACTAAAAATGCCACTTAGGGCAGCTCCAGACATAAGTACAAAATAATTTCAGTTGGAAAGCTAATGCACCAAAAGACCAGTTTCACATGCAGAGCATTAGTTTTTCAAAAATATAACATCCATCTCTCACGGACTTCAGAAAGCCTCTCAAGTCCCAGATAGTGTGCTAGGATGTCTTAGCACTTTTGCTCAGCTAGATGCACATACTCCATGTTGCTGATTTCCTTGTCAGATCTGGAGGAAGATGATAATACAACAGCTGCTAAGTAGAAGGATGATAAGGAATCCTCAAAAAAGACTGGAGAACAAAAATTGAAAAATTGATGGTATCAGTCCAAAAAAAGCTTTAAATCTAGTCACCATGCCAGATCCAATGTTGTTAATAAAACGCACAATACCAGTTGTTATTGACCAGTTTAAAATAGTATGAACTATTAAGGGGAGGAGCAATATTCACATCAGTCATTGAATTTTCCACACAAATGGCAATTGCAATGTCTTAATCAGTCCCATAATTTTATAGGGAACCTTTTCCCAAACTTGGACAGAGGATAAGCTGTGATGTTTGCATCAAAGAAATTTTGTTGCACACTATGGGGTGAGAGATGTGGCTGAAGTTCTCAAACCACAGATTGTGGAACAGTTGTTATAGGGACATAATTTCCATTCAGAAGCAGTAGAACAACTGTCAACATTAGCAAACATGTGATAAAAGGAAGCTGTTATAATCTAGGCTTCTTGCTCTCTTCCCCTCCACGCCTCTGTTGTTCCAGTTGGACTCCCCCGTGGAACCTTAGGAAGGAGGCCATTTAGAATGTTGAGTTTGTGGTGTTTTATCAGAGCTGTGCTGGCAAGCTGAAGATGTCTATTGTATCTACTTGAATAAAGCCTATGGACTTACCTCTTGCATCCTCTTTGCTTCATTTTGTTGACGATCATGGGAGGCTGTATAAGTGACAGCGCAACATCTTCACCCTGTTGAAATACTTCTTGTCAGAGGCATTTGTTAAAGGGTGAGCTCCTGTTGTAGTCTTCTCCCATGGATACCTTAAGGAAATTTTCCATCGCCATCTGGGAGGTATGCGTGAGGCATCTGGTGCGACTCCTGATGGAATGACCGTTATTTAGGGGGCTTATTTTGCTTGTAACTAGCCCTGGATGATTGTTGCACCCCTCATCTTATTCAGCCTGCGTTAGCCCCCTCTGCTCTATAAAGAGAGCATCACCTGAGGAGTGCCTTTCCCTTTCTTATCTGTGTTATTGGTTTGAGGGGATTCCTTTCCACTAAGGATCGGGGTCTGTGGCAGGCCCGAAGACACCGCTCTCCTTCTGTGAGTGTGGCCTTTGTCTCCGGCGCATTGTGCCTTGAGTGGCATCTCCGTTCCCACAGCTCATTGTAGGTACCATGCGGAATTCTTACAGAGCTGCTTGGTTAGCAGTTTCCATTATGGTAGTTCAGCATTGCCTGCTCCTGTCATCTGCAGTTTGACTTTGCCTGCTTCTGCTGTGTGCTCTGAGTGCATAAGAAGAATACAGCTGAGGATTGTAAGGGGAGCTGACCTCAGCACGTGCCTGGTTTCCCATTGTATGCCTCAACAGCTTTTCACACCTGGGAGCCCCGAGCACTCTTAGGTGAACCTGCTGTATGTGTGAGGTGGTGATTGTGTGGCAGCTCACATTCCTCGAGCAGCGGGTGCGTGGACACTCTCGCTTGAGCAGCAGTGGCAGGGAGCACTCGCTCAAACATCGCCCTTCGTTGCTTCAAGTTTCCCTGCCCTGGTACCTTGGAGGCGGTCTGTCCTCCGGAAACTGCACAGTGAGGCAGGCTGTGAGGAAGGCTTCCCCGGCCAATGATGATTTTCACCGTCGTGTGAGGATGAAGCATCATGAATTACTTTACTTCCTTGAAATTTTTACAGTTACAGTTACCGTACATACTTAAACCTTACCCTGCTGTCTGTGGTTATTTCATAATGGCTGCAGCTAGTATGAACCAATCTCTTCCATTTTTTAATGAACTAGGAGAACCAGACATACCGTGGCGTAGATGGTTGGGATTTTTTAAATCTTATCTTATAGCTATAGTAGGGTCAAATTCTCATTTGTAAGGAAACAGCATATTCTGTTGCATAATTTAGGCATTCAATGCAGGAAAGTATGCAAAGATATCACAGGTGGTGAACTCAATGAGAACATAGAAGAAGAGGTTACAGGAGAGGATGTCTATGAATATACTTTGAGAAAATTAGAGGGACACTTTAAAGAAAAGATTAATGTTGATTAGAATGGCACACATTTTTTAAGAGTGTTCAAGGAAAGGAGGAAAGAGTATCAGCATATGTAGCAGGCTTAAGAGGTATGTCTGCTACATGTGAATTTGGAGCTCTTACAGATTTGATCATAAGGGATCAATTAGTCAGGTGTACTAATGACCAGAAAGTGCAAGAAGGAGGATGTAGCCTAACGGCTAGGGAGGTTGATCTCAAATCTGGGGAACAGGGTTCGAATCTCGGCAATGACGCTCAACATCCTGTGATTCTGGAAAAATCACTTAATCTCTCTGTGCAATAAAAATGAATGTGTCCTTGTATAGTGCAAATGGTGCTCATGTAAAGTGTTCTGATACCCGATTCCTTTGGGTCAAGTTTGTGGTATATAAAACTCCACGAAAAAAAAAAATGATAAACTCAAAACCCAGAGTGATTAATATAGTGAAAGGAATAGAACATACAGCTATATGAATTAAGGAGATGAAATAAAGTAGTGTGCCTCATAAAGAGAAGGAAGAAGTGAAGGGACATGCTGAAGAGGTTGTGGTGTGTAAAATTCATGGGGAAAGTAAGGAACTTCATACACCCAAACATGACAATGTACGATGTTATAGGTGTGGTAACCAGAACCATCTAGCTAACAATTTGAAATGTCATGCAAGGAGCGTAATTTACAGAAAATGCAACAAAAGGGGTCACTTTGCCAAGGTTTGCAGAGTACAAGGTGACAAAGTACATATGGTTTCCGAGTCTGAGGCCAAAGGGGAAGAAATAAAAGCATATATATTTCACTTAAGTCAGGGAGAAGGTGAAGAGAAGGTACAATATCCTACATGTGATATTAGTCTCACTCTCAATGGAGTAACTTTAGAAGTTTATGCTGACTTGTGTTCGTCATACACCTTAATTGAGAAGAAAATGTATGAAGAAAAATTCTCAAAGCATGAATATGTTTTGGAAGCATCTGCCATTCAGCCTGGGGGGTAGAATAAGGAGCCTATTTCCTTAGAAGTTATGGTGAGAGTGAGCATATCATTCAAGAACAGGCACACAGTAGTCAAAGTTTACGTCACACAACATGGGTCTAATTTGCTGGGACGGAATCACCAAAAGGAATTGGGGATTACTTAAGATCTCAACAATGTGGCCAGTAGCACAACCATCAGTGGGGAGCAATTTAACTAAGGAATTTCCAGAGGCATTTTCAAACCAACTAGGACATTTAAATAATTTCATGTACAAAATCACACTCAAAGAAGGTGCCATTCCATTGGTCCACAAAACCAGTTACATTCTTCTTTTCATGAGGGGACTATTAAGGCTAGAACTGCAGAAACCTGAAGGTCAAGGGATCATAGAAGAAATAAAATGCTCAGAGTGGTTGGCACCCATCATTATCACAACCAAAGATAGTGGAAGAATATCTGGCTTGGTGTGGATTTGAGGGAACTTAACTCAAACATTTGGGTGGATAGACATCCCCTCCTGAGGATACATCAGATGCTAAGCACTATCCATGATGCTAAGTACTTCAGTGTACTTAACTTATCTTCAGCATATCACCAGGTCACCCTCCACCCAGATTCACAAATGTTAAGTTCTTTCACTACCCCTTTTGGTAATTTCAAATTCCTGAGAATGCATTTTGAGCTAGCTTCAGCTGCTGCCGCCTTTCAAAGGATCATGTAACACATATTGAGGGATTGTGAGAAGACAATGTGTTTCCAGGATGACATTTTAATATATGGTTCTAGTGAGGAAGAACACAATTGTAGAGTGAGAGGTGTTCTGTGCAAGAAAAAAATGCCAGATTCACCACTAAATAAAGCAAATGCAAACTAGGTGTCACATCTGTAGACTACTTGGGACACACAATATCAGAGGAGGGATTGAAACCAAAAATGGATCAGTATGCAGGACTCCTACTTCAAAGGAGGAGATCAAATCGCTCTGGGGTTTGTCTGAGTACATGGCCAAATACATAAGGAATTTATTTTAAAAGGTACCCTTTTTTTGTGGGAGGCGAAGCATGAGGCAGCATTTGAAGAAATAAAGAAGGCTATCGTGAATGCACCTCATATAGGGAACTTTCATTTTGACAGAAAGACCATACTCACAACTGATGCAAGTAATAGAGGCATAGGGGCTACCCTTTCACAAAAAGTACACAATCAAGAGAAAATTGTGGCATTTGCCACCAGGACCCTGGTTGGTGCAGAGGTGAACTATTCTAGGCCTGGGCGCTAAATTCCGTTCCGCTCGCGGAGTTTTCAGAATTTGGGTAATTTTGCCTTCCGCAGGGAACGTGGAATTGACAAAAATTCCACGCTTCGTGGAAGTTTTTGCTTGTTCGTGCTTTCAAAATGCATGTTCGCAAGATATTTCCCCCCGAGCATGCTAACAGCATTCGCGAACAGGAAAAAAGCATTGCGATCGGGCAGAACAAACAATTCCACGTGTTTGGGGAACTCTGCGTGTTCGTGGAGATTTTTTACTGTTTTGCGGAGCTTTGCATAGCGCGACTACGCAAATTCCGCCCACCCCTAAACTATTCTACAGTGGAGAAGGAGACGCTGGCATGCTACTGGGCTATCAATCATTTAAAATTTTATTTGTGGGGGCTACCATTTGGACTTAGGACAAATCACAAACACCTACTCTCCCTGTTTTCAAAGAAAGAAATGGAAAATACTATCCCCGTATAGCTAAGTGGGTTTTGGGACTTCAAGGACTTTCAAGGTTTCAACGACAAGATTGCTTATGTCCAGGTATCAAGAACTGTGCCGCAGATTTTTTGGCACGTGCCCCAGTGGAAAAACTAGGAGAAGCCAGAGAAAATGGAGATACCATATTAGAAGTCACGGTTCCAGCCATTTTGAAAACTGAGTGGGAGGCACAGTTAGATACAGACCTTACCCTTAAAACTGTTAGAGAGGACATCGCTGGTGGTTGGTCTTCCAAGTGTAAAGAATTACCGGAAGAGTTACAACCTTTTTGTACTCTAAGAAAATAATTATCCCTAGAGGGGAGCATAATCTTAAGGTCAGGAAAATAGTGCCACCAATGGGGTTAGAAGAACAAATATTCAATTTAATACATGAGGGACATTTGTGGTGGAATCTCACAAAATCTAAACTGAGAACAGACTATTTGTTTCCCTGCATAGATCACTTAGTGGAGGAGAAAGTCAAAGAGTGCCATGCCTGCAGTTTAAGTGATAAAACTAAATGTCTTAGACGTACTCCCCTAATTCCAGTTGAAATACCTACTGTCCCGTGGAATAAGTAGGGATTAGACTTTGCGGGATCAATATACGGTCTAGGCACTCAGGAGATGTACATAATAGTGCTCATTGACTACTATTCTCACTGGATAACCTCCAGGTTTGTTAAAACGGTCACTACCAAGACCCTCACCAACTTCTTGACAGAGGTGTTTTCTACTGAAGGAATTCCAGCAACGTTAATCACAGGCAATTGTGTTCAGTTTGTTTCGAAAGAAATGAGGAACTTCCTTAAAGATCTATCCATTTCACAGTGATTGCACACCATTTTATTGTCCCAGGGCCAATGGTAAGATGGAAAGAGCCAATAGAATGATGAAGGAATCCATTCAGTTGGCAATTGCTTCAGGCAATCCGGCAGAAGACACTGTAAGGGATATTTTGTGGTCCTACCATACCACACCCAATGTTATAACAGGTATGTCCCCGTTTGAGATAATGAAGGGCTGGAAAGCAGGATCCAAATTGTCTCCCTGTTGGCCCTTTAGAAGCAAAGGTATCTCTGTTAGCACAGAAGTGGTGGTAGAAAAGGTGAGGAGACAACAAGCTTTGTATAAAGACAGATATGACAAGAAATGGGGAACTAGGAGCAAAGAGTGGAAAATAGGGCAGTGGGTTCTTGTCAGAAAGCCCTGTAATGTAAGTGGTAAAGGCAATAAATTCTATGAACCGGAAAAGATCAGGGAAGTCAAAAACAATGTTGTAATTCTTGAAAATGGGAAAATGTGGAGCATGGATAGACTTTTTTGTTGTCCAACCAACATGATTCCATTGGTGGAACCTGAGAAGGTTGTAAGCAAATCCCCAGGTTGTCATAAACTCAGAATAAGAGGAACAAAAAGACAATCCTATCCACGAAGTTGGCACAAAGAATTCATGATGTCATAGTTCTGTACCACTGTATTTTTACTGGGTCACAGTTTTACCCACAATGTACACTTTTATTTTCCCTTGGCTCTCTACCCTTTGCCCCATCCTCTTTGTTCTTTTCTCCTTCTTGTTTCTGTTCAGTCTCCTCTGGGAGAGGGGTTATAACCTCATTTTCTTGCCCTCTTCCTTTCTACCCCTCCTCTATTGTTCCAGTTGGACTGCCCGTGGAACCTTCAGAAGGAGGCCATTTAGAATGTTGAGTTTGTGGTGTTTTCTCAGAGCTGCCCTGGCAAGCTGAAGATGTCTATTGTATCTTCTTGAATAAAGCCTTTAGACTTACCTCTTGAATCCTTTTTACTTCAGAAACATTCTTGTAGCAATCTAAACATACTATGGATGTATCAAGTACCGTTCACTAAACCAAAGATAAGTAAGATTAAGTCAGTGGCATGAAATGACTGTAGAGCATGATGAAAAGTTCTCTGTGTAGAATACAGATTCATTTTCATAAAGCTGTGCATTTCAAAAAGGCATCATCTCAATCAATGTTGAGCCATGTTGTTGCTTTAAACATTTGCAACCGCAATGATGGCAGCATCAGATTAATCCACAGAATCCTTTGCTCGATGTAAAGCTGAATATGCAGTGCGATCAAATGTCCCTGGCTGAGTACTCCAGCCAGTGATGCTGCATTGCTCTTCTAGGGGTATGTCATTCAGAGTAGGGAAAAGGTCAGAGATTCTACTCTGAATGCTTGTTGAGGTCCAGGAGGGTCTGTTGTTTAAAATTGCACACATTGTTCTTCTTGACACAGTCAATTGACACTTGCTGGTTTTTCTTTAAACCAGACAAAGGCAGGATTACAGTTTGTTCACATTTACCCCATGTACTGAAATGGGTGGTCTGCAGGGTGGTTCAAAAGCTGTTATTGTAGATCTTTACTCGTCCAAGATCCCCTATTCTGGGGACCCACCCATCAGTAGCTATAAAAACCTTCTCTTCACTGATGGCGGATTCAGAATCCTCGCAATGGACTGCTTTTGTCTGACCTCTGGAATGCTCTGTAACACATTTACACTTTGGTCCAGGTCACTTTCCTTTTTTACCAGCCATCCTCCCAGGATTATTTTACAAGGTACATACATGGGCACTCTGATGACTTTGTATGGAGTGTGCACTCCCAATACTCGTCTAGGCAAGTTGTTTAATGCAACTGAACTCCATACAGATGATGGTACTAACTAGCATCTCAACTCAATACTCTAGAAGGCAGGGCTTGCTTGTTCTGCCACCACTCTCTAGTATGCCCAAGACTTCAGGAGCGAAAAAAGTCCCAGTCCACTATCCACGCCTTAACCACTTTCGCCTTTATATGTCATGGCAACAGCAGATAAAGGCATCGGGAGAAGGTGGGGGAAAACAAGGGAAAAGAAAACAAACAAGGCGGACATCCGTTTAGGCTCCCCCCTCTCTAGCTGAAGATGGAACACAGGGAAGGAACTGGTAGCCTTTAGGGAAGGAAGAAGAAAAAGATATTAAGCAGTGTGCTGAGTAAAACACCATTCGTACATGACCAGTTAAACAGTCATAAGCAGGAAGATATATACTCCTTACCCCTTGTTTATATTCTTTTGTCAAGAGGGTAGGATAAATAACTGAGGTTCTACTCCATCCTGTTGTGCTGTAAATATGATGCAGCCATGGGAAAGTCATAAAGAAATAATCCAAATCCCAATAGCGCCTTTTGCCAACTTTTCAAAACGGTAAAAAATTAGTGGTGGGCGGAATTTGCGTAGTCGCGTTACGCAAAGTTCTGCAAAACAGTAAAAAATCTCTGTGAGCTATGCAGAATTCCACGAGCACGTGGAATTGCTTGTTCCGCCCGTTTGTGATGCATTTTTCCTGTTCGGGGAGGCTGTTTGTGGGCTCGGGTGGAAATATCTAGCGAACTTGCCCATGCGGTCACCAATTGGCGCGGCCATCTTGTTTCACTTGTCCCGCCCGCTCACGATGCGTGTTTCCTGTTCGCGAAAGCAGATGTCCGAATGACGTGTTCACGATCGCACACACTCGCAGGATCGCGCGGCTGGCTACCAGAGGATAGGAAAACTTGTCGGCGAATGCAGGGATCCCGGTAAGTCGCTCCCACGCATGCAAACATGCATTTTGAAAGCGCAAACATGGAAAAAATTTCGGCAATTCTGCGTTCTCCGCGGAACGCGGAATTGCCAAAATTCCGAAAATCTGGTGAGCGGAGCGGAACTTAACGCCAAGGCCTAGAAAAAATACCTGAACTAGGCAGAAAAAATAACCTTACTATATAATAGTAGAAAGGGATCCCATATGTTGATGGTCTCTGACACGCTTTTTAGAAGCACCCAAAAACATACGACAGTGACAGGTAACAATAAATTAGGAAGCAAATCCAAGATGAGTCAGGGACACAAAAAACATTCCACCCGTAAACACCTTCGAGTGTCCAAATAAGCAAATGCAAATCCAGGATAGTTGGGGAAAAAAACTCACAAGAACAGACTTCAATAAGGCAGGATTCAGGGTTCCACCTTCCGGTAGCAAGAACCGGAAGCGAAATCAAGCGAAGACATGAAGGTGAGCAGTGTTTAAATACCCGCCGTCTTCATAATGCATTCCGCGCCAATGAACCCAACCACAAACTCGGCACACACATAAAGGTAAGAACCGGATGAAAATAGGAAAGGTCAAGAGCCCCGCGGGTCTCCCGCTAACCAAGAGACCCAACAGTACCTTCTACCAAACGCACCCCCACAGGAGGAGGCTCGGACGGATGACGTGCATGAAAAAAACGCACCAGCCGAGGGGCATGCACAAAATTGGCAGGTTCCCATGTGCGAGCATCTGGGGTATAACCTTTCAAGTTCACCAAATAAAACATTCTACCACGCCTCCTCCGGGAATCCAGAATAGCATTGACCTCAAATTCCTCATGCTCATAGATCACCACAGGAGGAGGTGGGGGCAAAGCCTGGGCGTTCCTACTGTAAGGTTTTAAGAGAGATGCATGATAAACAGAGGGTATCTGGTAATCAACTGATAAGGCTAATTTCATGGCCATGGGATTTACTACCTGAATTATATTGAAGGGTCCCACATAACAAGACTGCAACTTCCTAGGGCCTCCCAATCTCAGGATTTTAGTGGCTAACCAAACCATATCTCTTGGGGCATAGGAAGGGGCTGGACAATGATGTTTATCTGCCTGCTTCTTCATACTGAGCTTGGCTACCACTAGATGTTTTTGTGCCTTTTCCCATATTTCTGCCAAAGCATGACTCAAGGTGTTTACTGCAGGTTCCCGCCCCAAAGATTGACTAGGTATAGCCTTGGGATGAAACCCCATGGAACAAAAAAAAGGGGTCATACCCAAGGCTGAATGCATGCTGTTGTTATCTGCAAACTCAGCTATAGGGAGCGCTGTTACCCAACTGCTTGTTAGAGAAGCCAATAAACATTGTATATAGTGCCCCATAGTGTGGTTAGAATGCTCCGTTTGCCCATCAGTCTGTGGATGATAGGCGGAAGACAACCGAAGCTCCATTTTTAGTGAGGAGCACAACTCTCTCCAAAAATAGGATATGAACTGCAACCCCCTATCATACACAAGGGCAATGGGTATACCATGCAACCATAACACCTGAGCTATAAAAAGATCACATAATTCTCTAGCTGTAGGCACCTTAGGCAATGGAATGAAATGATCTGTTTTAGTGAACAGATCTACCTCCACCAATATGGTGGTACATCTGGCTTCCAAAGGAACATCAGTAACAAAATCCATACTAATAGTATGCCAAGGAGAAGGGGGTACTGGTAAAGGGTGCAACAGACCAGAGGGGGGTATGTAAAGCTTTACTAACAGCACAAACTGGACATGATGCCACAAATATCTACATATCATGCCCTACCGTATCCCACCAAAACCAACAAAGACAAAACTCCTTGGTCTTAGTCATCCCCGGATGTCCCACTTGGGAGGAGGAATGATACCAGTTAATCACCTGATTTCTCAGCTCTGGTGGTACAAGCAATTGATCACCATGATACAACATTCCATCCCGTAACTTCAACAGTGGACTGGTCAACCATGGAGTCATGTCAAAGTGTCCCAATTCTTTCTTCACGAACACAAGAAAATCATCAATGGAGATACACCCCACAATCTTATCTCCTGATATTATAGGTGTTAGACCTGGCATATCTTGGTGCGATTACCCCAGACATTTTGGGGCAGATTTATGTTGCACTTACGCCACTTTTGCGCCGCCGTTGTGTCACTTTTGTGACGCAGCAGCGGCGCAAATCCTGCGCCATGGTGCGGGGTATTTACAACGTGACGCATCTGGGAGATGCGTCACGTTGTAAAGCCCTGCATCACATGTTGGCGTTCCAGGGCAGGTGGGGGCGTTCCGACGCAGGAACGCCTCCTAAAAGTGGCTGAGTGAAATCTACAAGATTTCACTCAGTCACTTTTAGGCCCATGCTGCGTCAAAACCCTGCGCCTGCTTGAAGCAGGCGTAAGGATTGACGCAGCATTGTACAGATAGGGCCCCCAGAGCATTGCTGGAGCTGCGTCGGGCTTGCGACGCAACTCCAGCAATGCGCCACTTTTACGGCACAGATGCGTCACACATCTGTGCCGTTTTTGCCCCATGGTGCGCCGCATTGTAAATGCGGCGCATCCATGGCGGCGCAGCTGTGGCGCATTATAACTGGCGCATCCCTGCTGATATGCAGGGATGCGCCAGTTATCATAAATCTGCCCCTCAGTCTCTACCTCCTTTGCTTTTAGATGCTTTGAGTATTTTGCCACTGCTGATCAGTGTCAAAGTACAAGTGTTCCCTGTGTAAAGTGTAATGGTAATTGGTTGGCCATGATTGTTATGTTTGCCTTACAAGTAAAGTCCCTAGCGATGTGCACTGTGTGTGCCAGGGCTGGTAATGCAAAGGTGCATGGAGAAGGGAACTCAGGCCTGCAGTGAAGGGCCTGTGCACAGTTTGCTAAGTTAGCATGTTGATCTAACAAGGGAAACCACTTGTCAGGCCTTCCTTTCCCTTTTGCATACACAGTGGGCACCCCTGTGGTAGGTCCCGGGTAACCCCTGGGCAGGGTGCAGTGTAAGTAAAAGGCAGTACATATACTGAGGTGTGTGCTATGTCCTGACAGTGAAAAACACTCCATTTCCTTTTTCACTGGTGAAAGGCCATCCTACCCATAGGACAGAATGAGGGAGTCTGGGTATTGTGTTTGTTAGCCTAGGTTCCCATAAGTTTAAAATGGAGAGGTGAAGTTTAGTATGTATGAACTCACAGTGTCATAACACATCTTTCTATGAAAGTGGTTTTGTCACTCTTTGTTCAGAAACCACTCTTTTAGAAAGTTGCTTTGTTTTGTGCTTTAAGCATTCCTGTGTGTCTGTGCTGAATGTGGATTGACTGTCTCGATCTGAGAGGTGAGAGGAGCTGGGGGAGGTCTTGACCCAGGGAGGGGTTAAGATGGCACCAGGCTGACCGGCATCTGAAGAGTAGGGGAGGAGAAACCCGGGAGGTGAAGAGGCCTGGGTTGCTACTATAAAACAATTGACCCATCTCCTGCTGAGTAATTAAGGATCCAGACCCCCAGTATACAAATGGGAGAAAGGTGACACTGGGAGGGACACACTCAGAACTGATTTGGGCAGGGGTCAGGGACCCCTGTGCACAACAAACTTCAAAGACATTTAGGGGTATAACTATGAGAGCTGAGACCCCTGAATGGTGGAATAGAAATGGATTGAGACTGAAAAGGCTTGGACCCATTTCGTGGTCAAGAGGAACCTCTGTTAAGGAAGGAGCAACTGAAGAGACTGCTGGGAAGGACTGACCCTTGCTTCGTGATCTGGGGCTGGTCTGCAGTTTGCTGTTATAACCAATGAAGAGGCTGTTGACACTGTGCTTTGTGCGCTGGGTCCCCCTGCTTGAAGAAGACTGTGCTTTGTGCTATGTCTTGTTACCCCAAGGGCCCGAGGTGAGCTGGTTCCCTGTTTGGAAACACAGGAACATAAAAGTTTCCAGAGCAGTTTCAAGCGACACGGTGGGCACGTGTTGTGGCAGCTTGAGACCCTCAGAAGGTGTGCCCTGTGATCTTGGACACACAGCGGAGAAGTGAGACTCAGACACGCTGGGTGTATCTCATGTAGCACAGGCGGCGTTGGTGAAGAGTGCCTAGTCAACGTATTTTAAGGTGAAGTGAGCCTCGGACACGCAGGGTGCGTGTTGTGGTGCACCGCAGGCGTTGGTGAGGAGATCCTGGTCAGTGTGTGCATCGGAGTTGAAGTGAGACTTGGACACGCAGTGTGCGTGTCACGGTGCACCGCAGGCGCTGGTGAAGAGCGCCTGTTCAGCATGTGCCTCGGAGGTGAAGGGATTCTCGGACGCGCAGGGTGCGTGTCATGGTGCACAGGAGGCATTGGTGAGGAGTGCCTGGTCAAAGTGTGTATCGGAAGCGGAGTGAGTCTCGGGCGCGCAGGGTGCATGTTGGGGTGCATCAGAGGTGCTGGTGAGGAGCGCCTGGTCATCGAGTGCACCGGTTGAGAAGTGAGGCTCAGACACAGTGAGCGTGTTGGGGTGCATCAGAGGCGCTGGTGAAGAGCACCTGGTCATCGAGTGCACCGGAGAAGAAGTGAGGCTCGGACACAGTGAGCGTGTCGCGGTGGCGCCAAAGGCATTGGTGAAGAGCGCCTGGATATCGGGGCACCAGTGTTGGAGTAAGTCTCAGTGAAGCAGTGTGCATGCTTTGGTGCAACCTGGGACTGTGGAGGTGATCGGCTGATCATCGTGTGCACTGGAAGAAAGTGAGTCACTGCAGCGCGGTGTTCTTGTCTTGGTGCCAACTGAGACAGCAGGAAGGAGTGCCTGGTGAATGTGCAGTTGATGTGAAGTCCCATCAGCGTTGTGTGTGAGGCTTTGTGCCAGAGGAGACCCGGAGGGTGCTGTTGTGAACGTGCACCCAGATTAACGTAATCTCAGAGACGTGGGGTACATGTGCCGTGCAGCCACATGAGACCTTCCTAACAGTCACGGCCTGGACCGGCAGCCCCGGAGGAGCTGAGCTGCCAGGCTGAGCCGCTGAGGCCCAATGAGAAAGTTCTGCATGGAAGCCCAGTTCACTGAAGGAGGAGAGGAGAGTGAGACCGCGCCCCCAGGTAACTTGGATCACCACCTGGGCGGGGTGCAGGCTCGGAGGGACACTCTCTCGGTCTCTCATTCCTTCTGGCGATGTGAGCCTTTGTTCGGCTCAGATTGGGGCCCGTACTGAACAAAGGAGTGGCCATACTGGGGCCAGATTTGAGGTTCTGGACTTTTAAGAGTCCAGAGGTGTCAGGGAAACAACACCCAAAGACCCCTGAGTTCCTCCTGTCTCGGTGCACAAATAAACAGAGACACGGGCTTCTCGATGGTGGCGTCAAAGACCAAGGTTTATTTACTGCAGGGACACAGAAGTCATAGGAACCACACAGCGGCAGAATCTACGAGACTGTTCGAATTGCATTAAGTGGGTTGTTCCTTAAATACACGGAAAATGTCTTTAGGCAACATTACACGAATATTTCTCATGCCCAACCCGGTATCCCAAATAAACAGTAAATAGACATCAAACAATAATTAGTCGTAGGTTTTCGGTATTCGATCAGGTCCCCTTGTCAGTTTTCCATTCTTTACCCGATCCTCCCCATTATAAAAATCGTAACCTCCCCATTGTAACAGCCCAGAAGGAGAGGAGCAGAGCCAGGTGCGAAGGATTGAAAAGTAGGATAAGAGGTGTTTATGGATCATAAACGGGCATGGCTACCGTCTTCGGCCTTTCAGTCAGGACAATGGACACGAGAACCAGTATAGCAGGACTGGCCTCAGGCAAGGGAGGCAGCTTGATTCTGCCTAGTCATGCAGCGTCAGCCTTTCTCGGGGCTCGAGCTTACGTGTCCTTAACAAGGTGACTCTGTCGGGGTCATTGCCCGTTCATTGACTATGTGAGGGCAAGAAACAAAATGGATGCCGTAACTAAAATGGATGCCATGACTTTACAACAGAATGCCCTATTTCTCAGTGAATTCATGCTAGTTGCGTAGCGAAAACACTGTCATGTATGTAATGGATCATTTGCGGTTCATAGGTACCAAAATCGGGTCAGTACTACGATACCGATTTCACGGGTTCGGATCGCTACAGAACCTCAGACCGTCCTTTTGCCCTTACATAGGCAATGACTTACTCTATGTCGGAGTCCATTTCTATGTTCATCAGGTCACTTATATGTTGTTGAAGCATTACTCTATCCCGTGGCGTATCTCTAAAAACAGGTGGTCTTCTTACGCATGTTGAAATGCAGAGATTACATAAGGCAGGACCACACTGGACAATGAGACAGCACGAAAATAAAAATACCAACGCAACACCAGTGACTATCAGAACCTTCCATCCCCACGCAGACAACAGGCTCCAGAACCATCCCATTAATGACCAGTCACCTTTCTCTACATGAATAGAGTCAGAGATTTTGTGTAACTTAGAGATGGCCTTGTATACTGTTGGCGCATTATCTGGGATAAAAACACAACAACTCGATTGGATCATTTTACATACTCCACCTCGATCTGCAAGTAACACATCAAGAACCATACGGTTCTGTAACGTCATGAGACGATCCGCTTGAAGCTCAGCTGTCAGGTTACTAAGGGCACCCGCAGTTTCGGTGATAGTGGATTCAACTACCCATGTTAGTTGACGTAAGTTTCTACTGTTAACCATAGGCCCCCAAAACAGAAAGAAACCTTTGAAGAAGTCTCCTGCTTCTTGGCCAGCAGTATCCTCTTTACTGAAAACACCTCTCACAACTCTAGTTTTGTGATAGTCCGGTGCAGCAGTGTATGTCGGAGGTAGCAGTTGAGCGATATAACATGAGCCTGAGAAGTCAGCAGGCAGCCATGTGTATGCTCTGTCTTGGCAAACAAAATAGGTACCCTTAGCAGCTAAGAATGCAGGGGAAGACTGTGACGGGAAAACATATGTTTCGATACAGTCACTCTTTCCTAGTCGAGCTTTCGGATTCCTCCCATTTCCTTGCAAACAGACCTGACCTTGGTGGGGTACGACCCAGATCGGAGTCGAGCTTTTACGTTTGTTCTCACCCAGAGTAATGCCATATTCCGTAACATTCCAACCCATGTAAACTCGCAATTCATCCTTGGGAATGAACGGAGTGTTATTGACATCTCTAACCATGTCAGTGATTCCTTTTACCAAGGCTCTATTAGCAGAGTTATACCGAGTGGAACGTGGAGGTCGTGGAGGATAGGTCTCTAGGGCATAAGCGAACATGGTCTGAAATGCCCAGAATGATCCATTATAACTAAAGGGCAGAACCAGATAAGGGATGCCCTTGTCCATGGTATGTGGTATCAAGCCACACACCCAGCAGTTTGTTGTGTTAACTACTAGTTGATGTTGGTGCAAGAGCTGAATGAAAGTGTTATTTATAAACTCAGAGCGTCGAGCTTGCTCGTGGGCAGGAAAAGGATGGAAAGAATGAAGAGAAACAACAGTCGGAGAAACAGGAACATGGGGAGATACTGTAGATGTAACAGGTGTAAAGATCAACTGAATACTAAAAATAATTCCGCCTACCAAAGTTATTAAAACAATTAGAAGTGTCAAAGTACATTGCATTAGAAAGCATTTGCTATATAATATATCATATAGCTTTGTCTTGTGCACATTTATGACATTAACCCGTCGCAGTTCAGGAAGCTCCATCTTCTACAACCGTTCGCAACGGATGGTTTGTACCTGTTAAAAACTTGCCTCTGTTTACCCTGGGAGTTCCCAAGATAGACAGAAGAAACCGACCTTATGTCTGATTCCCTGCAAATTAAAACAAGGCACACGTTACGACCCTACGGTAACCCAGATGGCAAGGTGAGAGAAACAATAAAAACAAAAAGATAAAAATTTAGAGCAAACTTCCTGACTGAATAGAATGCAGTAAGATCAAAACAGTTTTCAAACCGAAAGGTAATTATGCAATGTCATTAGTTCATAACATGAGAACGTAGATTATATCTGTACTTTCCGGGTCTTGTCTGATCTTGAAATAGCCGGTCTACAGGTGCGGAAATGTTCGACTCCACAGGTGACAAATGTTCACTTTGTACAATACTCGGTCCAAGATTCAAAGGGGCGGTTCCTGCTGAGGTGTCAGAGTTCTGTGTTTCAGTTCGTGGGTGGTCTGTTATATACTCTGTATCACTGAAAGGGATGTGCCTAGGAACAGGTTCTGTCTCGGATACGCCAAATCCCTGTCTAACCCAGTTGTCATAGGGGAGTGGGAGAGGGACACGTTTCGTATGGCTAGCGTGCACCCAATTCTTCCTTCCAGCTAGGCGTACAGCAGTTCTTGTTGTGAGGAGTACCTGGAACGGACCCACGAATCTTGGCTGGAGGTTCCGAGTTCATTCAAAGTTCCGTACTACAACTTGGTCGCCTGGTTTCAACGTGTGGCCTGGACTCTCTGGCAGTTTAGGCAAGGATTCGAATACCTGTTGATGAATAAGGCTTAATTTAGCAGTCAGATCATAGAGATAATCGATCAACATTGGGTATTCAATCTGTTTGAATTCCTTTGGCCTAGGGACTCCCCAAACATTAGCAGGACGACGAACACAATCTCATATGGGATAAGCCCTACTCGAGAGTGTACAGTCGCTCTGGTGGACAATAGAGCTAAAGGCAGTGCATCTGGCCAAGGTAGACCAGTGGAAGCTTGAATTTTAGCAAGTTTCAGTTTCAGGGTGCCATTGTACCCTTCAACCAAACCCGCTGACTGTGGGTGATTTGCACTGTGAAATTTTTGGGTAATACCCAAACCCGTACACACACTCTTCATAACTTTCCCTACAAACTCACTTCCATTGTCCGACCAAACAATCCGTGGCATACCATACCTGGGGAAGTACTCTTTAAGGAGGATTTTGGCAGTGGACATAGCAGTGTTATCCTTTAGCGGATATGCCTCAATCCATCTTGAAAAGGCACAGACCACCACTAGGACATATTTAAGATTATTACACCTGTCCATGTGGATAAAATCCAATTGAATCACTTCAAAGGGACAAGAAGGGGGAGCAAAATGACCAGTTGGGGTTGGGGTTCTCTTGCCAGGATTATGCATCAGGCATATCATGCAGTTTTTCACTACTCTTTCCGCACACTTAGTAATTCCATCGTTCTTCCATACTGGAGCTAACATTTTACAGATCCCTTTCGAACTGATGTGCGCCGCTCCATGTGCCATCGTGACTACTGCGAGCACATACGCATCAGGTAACATCCAACGTTGCTGCTCAGACAAATCAACCCAACATCCACTTGAATCCTTTTTACCCGTTTTCTCCTTCCATTCATTCTTCTCATTTTCAGTTGCTTCATTCTGGATGGCTTTCACACTTTCAATCGTATTCTCACACATTCCTGATTCAGCAATCCATCTTGCAGACGTTGCAACGTACATTCGGCTCGTCATGTTCTTGGCCGTTTCTCTAGCGACCTCATCAGCAAACGCATTCCCACGGCCAACATCATCCGTAATCTTTTGATGTGCACTGCACTTCACAATCGCAACTTCATTCGGTAGGGTCAGGGATTCCAATAGATCGCTGACTAACTGTCCATGTTGGATCTTAGTTCCATGGGACGTGAGAAAACCTCTTTCTTTCCAGAGACGTCCAAAGCTATGTGCTACGCCGAAGGCGTATTGGCTATCAGTAAACACATTCACTCTCTTTCCCTCAGCTAAAACACACGCTCTTGTTAATGCAATTAATTCTGCAGCTTGGGCAGAATTCTGACTTACTCTTGCAGTCTCAACAATCGTACTCAAAGTCGTAACTGCATACGCGGCCGTCACATCACCATTCTGTAGTTTAAAACACGACCCATCGACATATAAAGTGCCGTCTGGATCTAGTAACGGAGTATCTTTCAAATCAATCCGACCTTTTGTCTCTTCCTCAGTTCTAAAACAGCAATCATGGGGCTCTGAATCACTCGACTCTAGAGTAGTCGGCAACAGCGTTGCTGGATTCAATATGTTGCATCGCTTAATCTGAATGTGGTTTGCCAAAAGCGCCAGCTCATAGCCTGATAGTCTAGCACTGGTGAGGTGCTGAGTTTTCGTTCGATTCATGAGTGTATCCACAGCATGTGGAACCATGACTACTAACATGTTGTTCATGACTAGTCCAGCAGACTGTCGAATAGACACTGCAGCTGCTGCTGTAGCTCTCAAACAACTTGGCAATGCTCTGGCTACCGGATCTAATGTAGATGAGAAATATGCACAAGGCCGCTGTTTGTCACCAAATTGTTGCGTTAAAACACTCAAAGCACAACCTTCTCTTTCATGGACATATAGTGTAAACGGCTTACTGTAGTCAGGAGTACCCAACACAGGAGCTGAACACAGCGCATCACGTAAGTTAGAGAAGCTCTGTTGACATTCGTCGGACCATGGCAAAGGGCTCGGAACACCTTTTCCAGTCAGGGCTACCAATGGTTTTGCCATGAGAGAAAAATTTGGGATCCATTGCATACAGTATGACGTAATACCCAAAAACGCACGCACTTCTCTCTGTGTGCTTGGTACAGTCATCTGCGAAATTGCTTTGATTCTCTCTGGGGTCAACCTTCTTCCCTCCTTTGACAAAAGATGACCTAAGTAGGTCACTTCTTGGCAACAATATTGCAGTTTAGAAGGTGACACCTTGTGATGTAAGTCTGACAAATGACGTAATAGAGAAATTGTAGCTGCTTTGCAAGTTTCCTTGTCATCAGCAGCCAGTAAATGATCATCTACGTATTGGATCAGAGCAACACCAGGAGGAAGTACAAGAGTATCTAATTGACTCTTCAAGGCTTAGCAGTAAATTGAAGGGCTCTCACAATAACCTTGTGGAGCGCGTTTGAATCTGAAACTGCGACCTCCTAAGGAGAAACCAAAAATGTCTCTACTTTCCTCGGCTATTGGAATGCTGAAAAATGCATTTTTCAAATCGATCACTGTAAACCATGAGGCTGATGCAGGAATCAACGTTAATAATGCAGTGATATCTGGTACCACAGGAAACTGTGGAATCACTATTTTGTTAACTTCTCTGAGGTCAATCACAAACCGGTAGATTGGAGGTTTGGAAGGGTCAGTACGTTTCAAAATCGGTAGAACAGGACTATTGCAGACATTTCCTCTAGTTTCCTCAATCACATCTTTCTGTATCAAGTCTTTCACAATCAGCAAGAGCGCACGTTCCCCTTCATTCGAAATCCGATACTGTGGGATTCGTGGGAATTTAACATTCGCTTTCAGACTTATCACATAAGAGGAATTTCCAAGAGGCCTACATCGTTAGGACCAGTTGCCCAAAGAGTATCAGGGAGAGAACGCAGCTCCGGTGGGAGCTTATCCATCGACATATACATTGGAGAGATTATTCTTTTGCCTAATGTGAGCTGTACTCCCGAAGGAGAACAGTACAGTGTCGCATGTAGACGTTTCAACAGATCTAAACCAAGCAAATTCTCATTACAACCGGTTGTTAGGATAAGGGGTGCTTCTAGTTCGCATGGCCCAACAGATATTGATAAAGGACTAGAAACAGGATTGTGAACAGGGGCGCCTGAAAAACCTACTGAAGTGTTCGTTAAGCCAGACAAAGGTGCGCCAGGGAGTTTCGCATGCATAATTGAACTTTTTGCCGCACCAGTATCCAACAGAAACGGTTCGACCACGCCTGATGTAACTACTGCGACATAAGGTCCACTCTGATCAACTGGAACTGATACTACTCCCTCTCTTTGCCTGTGGCTGTCCTAGTACTCGCTTCTCTGAATCTCTTCATTATGATCATAATAATCTTCAACATGATACTGTGGAGATCTACCTGGTTGCGCAGATTGTGCATTTCGCTGATCGAAATAATTCGATTGGCGATCAGCCTGTGGTGTCATTGTACCACGTCCTCTACCCCTAGGGGTTTGCATAAACCCAACATTACCTCTCTGAGCTGGGACACCACTAGTCTGTGCGTGCAGTACCGGACACTCATTCTTATAATGACCCTCCTTTTTACAATAGGCACACTGATTCCATGCTAACTGTTGTCGGGAAAAACCATAATTAAATCTTTGGGGCGTCCCTTGCTGGAATTGTTGCTGCTGCTGAAACTGGGGTCGCTGCTGTGAATCTGACTGATTCGAGCGAGGCGGATACGCCTGTTGCAAAAGGACTTTAGTCTTTAAATCTTTTGTTTTCTTTTCTGACTTTTCCTTCTCTTCTTTCTCTCTATTCTCGTAATACTGAGCAGTTGCAAGTATCTGTGCTGTTGTCGACACTGCCCATGCACTTTCAGAATCCTTTAACTTGTTACTAAGTTCAGGTAATAAATTAAACACGAACTTGTCGACAAACAATCTCTGGCCTCCCTCAGTACTCATATCTTGTCCACTGTGGTCTACGAAGGTCTCTTCAAATCTAGTGAAAAAGTCAGAGACGCTTTCGTCCTTCTTTTGCTTGCATGCCGATAGTTTATCCGAATCAACTCGTAACGCTGGCATCAGCTTTTTCATCAGATTAATTATTCTTCCAGGTAGGGCAGCAATCAGAGGTTCAGGTTTAGCACCGCCAACTTGTTGCGCATCTGCTGCTACAATAGCTGGCCAATCACCTCCTAAGGCGACTGGGTGGTTCTCTTGCCGATCTTGGCCCATATAGGCTGTGGCACTACATTACCAAATAACATTTCAATGTCTGCCAAATTCATGACGCACGCCTGAACTGTCTGCGTTAACTCTTTGTAATAACCAGCAGGATTTTTACGTGGGTCTGGCAACGCTTGTTTTACTGCTAATACTTCAGCCCGTTTCCAAAGGATGTGTATCCACACTCTCTGGAATTGTGCCGGGGCAGCTGCAATACCATTAGCTGCATCAGCTTGAACTGCATCACGCCATATCGGTGGAACTTCCCTCATCGGATATTGACCTCGTTTTTTCCTAGTAGTAATCGGTGAGCCATCAGGGTCCCTTGTCGCTCGAATAGGGGAATCATCCCTATAAGCTCAAATCAGTTCTATCGCTCCCCTTACTTCTGAACCTATCACCATTCCTGCGGCGAATTTCTGTTGAATATTTATCAGATCAGAGGGGACAGAATCTAAGTCATCAACTTCCCATTCTTCACGCACAAGAGAACACATCACATCAAAAACATAACGTTGAGTTGGTTCATTCCATTGCATAAAGGTATCTAACACTCTTTGTGCATCATACTTCACAGCTTTCGACATCCACCTAAGAGCTGTCGAATCTAACATGTCTCGTTCCTGAGGACCAGGAAGCTGGCTACGTCTCTGTATAGAGTCAGAAACGGGGGTCCCAATTAAAGACCTGTAGAGAGGAGTTAAGATATTAGTTACAGAGTCGGTTATTTTCCGACGAACGGAAAGCGGAGTCAGAATGTTCATAGGGTTCGGGGATAGGGCAGCTGGAGCAGATGAAATAGTAAGGGTGGGAGTAGCAGGTAAAGCAGTTTGCGTAACGACAGGCAAAGGCGGAGCAGGCGACCCAGGAAGAGGGGGTGCCAAAGGAACATTAACTACGGGAAGGACAGGAGCTGGAATCAAAGGAAGTGGAGCAACTATTCCAGGCTGACCAGCAGCTGGTTGTACAACAGGTAGTAACTGTGGTACTGTAATACCCTGTGCATACGGTGGAGGTGAATTCAACAGGTAAGACAACAGAGGATCCTTTTCATGATCCTCCATCGGCTTAGTAGGACAAGATGGCAATACAGGGTAACATTTATCAATTGCCAAATTATATTTTCTATTTGCCACCTCCATTGCTTTCTCAGTCTCGTTGACATGCAGCTGCCTAGCAGACTCCATTAAAGTCAACCCTTTCTCTTTCTGTTCTTTCTTCGTCTTCCTAATTTCTCTCTGTTTGGCTTCTTTGCGCCATACACGAAAAGAATCAAACATTGCCGGGCGGGCTTTTCTCTTAAACAACTTCATTTCTAGATTGTCTAGTATTTCGGTTTCGAAGCTACCATGCGGTGGCCAACTAAGGACACCATCTTTTCTGGTGTAACGGACCCATACTTCATTATACGTAATAGGACCCACACCATGTTTACAATAGAGCTCATATGTAGGAGTTCCAATCGGAGGAACCGAACACGAATCCTCCAACCGGGAATCCCCGTTGCAACGTAACCAGGACAGGAAACAATTACTACTGGTAGTCATGACAAACAAAGACAAATTCCAACCAAAACGCGCAGAGAACTTAGGCCTACCAAAATGAACCAATACCAAAACAAAGATTATCTTAACAAGAGCAACCAATGATAATCTACGAATTCAAAAACAAACGTATCTAGACAACCAAACTGAGCGCGACCCACTTAATACTTAACTGAAATGTGGAAGACGTCACCAAGGAGAACCTGTCTACGTCTCGCCGTACTGAGGTCTGCACCTCGGGTCCAAGACAGGGTGACAGTCAGGGCAACGGTCCTCTGTAGCCGTCTGGGAACGGGACCCTCGTGGAAGAGATCGTCGGGCCACTTTTACGACATGCAGGGATCGATGAAGCGGGGTACCTCCCTCCGGAATCTTCACACGAAACTTCTCGAACTTTTCAGGCTTTTGGACCGGTACCGGATGACGTCGCCCCACGTTGGGCGCCAATTTGAGGTTCTGGACTTTTAAGAGTCTAGAGGTGTCATGAAAACAACACCCAAAGACCCCTGAGTTCCTCCTGTCTCGGTGCACAAATAAACAGAGACACGGGCTTCTCGATGGTGGTGTCAAAGACCAAGGTTTATTTACTGCAGGGAGACTGTTCGAATTGCATTAAGTGGGTTGTTCCTTAAATACACGGAAAATGTCTTTAGGCAACATTACACGAATATTTCTCATGCCCAACCCGGTATCCCAAATAAACAGTAAATAGACATCAAACAATAATTAGTCGTAGGTTTTCGGTATTCGATCAGGTCCCCTTGTCAGTTTTCCATTCTTTACCCGATCCTCCCCATCATAAAAATCATAACCTCCCCATTGTAACAGCCCAGAAGGAGAGGAGCAGAGCCAGGTGCGAAGGATTGAAAAGTAGGATAAGAGGTGTTTATGGATCATAAACGGGCATGGCTACCGTCTTCGGCCTTTCAGTCAGGACAATGGACACGAGAACCAGTATAGCAGGACTGGCCTCAGGCAAGGGAGGCAGCTTGATTCTGCCTAGTCATGCAGCGTCAGCCTTTCTCGGGGCTCGAGCTTACGTGTCCTTAACAAGGTGACTCTGTCGGGGTCATTGCCCGTTCATTGACTATGTGAGGGCAAGAAACAAAATGGATGCCGTAACTAAAATGGATGCCATGACTTTACAACAGAATGCCCTATTTCTCAGTGAATTCATGCTAGTTGCGTAGCGAAAACACTGTCATGTATGTAATGGATCATTTGCGGTTCATAGGTACCAAAATCGGGTCAGTACTACGATACCGATTTCACGGGTTCGGATCGCTACAGAACCTCAGAGTGAGAAGCTGTACTTTATGTTATCGTTTGTACATGTGGATGGCAACTGTTATCGAAGAGACTGATTGTCGTAATACACATTGCCAATATTGCTGCTAACGAACTGCTGGACTGTCTTATGACACCTGACATTATTTCTGCATAACAAAGTACACAACTGTAGCGCTACGCATTGCATTATTTCTCCATTGCAAGGTACAGGATGGTAGCAGCCCGCATTGAAATATTCCTTCATTGCAAAGTACATAATTGTAGCGGTGCGCATTGCATTATTTCTTCATTGCAAAGTATGTGATTGGGTTGTGACGCATTGCATTATTCCTTCATTGCGCAGTACATTATTGTAGCGGCACGCATTGCATTATTTCTCCCATTGCAAAGTACCGGGGTGACTAGTTTTGCATTGTATTATTTCTCCTTTGCCACGCACAGGATTGTATCATTAAGCAGTGCACTATTGTTTGTCCATTGCAACATGTGTGATTCTAGCTTTACAACCACCATATCATTTGGAAAGCGGTGGTTGGGATTAGAACCAACCAGCCAGCCAGAACGAATATTACCCTTTATTATATGTTGGCTTTTGTATCATGTGGTCTGAGCGTATATCTTTTTATATAAAGTTTATACTCGTTTTATCAAACTCATGTGGAGTTCATTTGTGGTGTCACCAGTGGGTTGCTGCGAGTGTGGTTGCACATACTGTACACTCGTGCCTTGGAGATAGGCCTGGTTGCTTATGCCAAGCTACTAAGGGGGTGAGCAGGGCTATCTCAAACGGTGTCCTTACTTGGCCTAACATTGAGTTAGGAGTCCTAGGTCTCGCATTTGGTGACAGCAGTGCGGGACTTGGACTCCGGCTTCCAACAATAGGTCTGTCTTCAGAAACTGACACCTCATCAAATGGAGCCACGTGTATTTGAGATAGGGCATCAGATTTAACTTATTGTATAGCATGTCTAGATATGATTGTAAAATCATAATCATTAAAAATCAATACCCATCTCATCTGCCTTGGAGTTAGTCCCTTTTCAGACCAAAAAAACTCCAGGTTTTTGTGATCTGTGTATATCGTGATGGTATGCCTAGCTCCCCATAGATGATGCCGCCATTCCTGAAAAAACATCTTAATAGCCATCAATTCTCTTTCAGCCACAGTATGATTCTGTTCAGCTGGTAACACTACGCTACTGGAGTCAAGCTATCCTGGCTGATGAGGGCTGAAGGCCGGAAACCGGTCCTAGGATGCTTGGTTCCTGTCCAGGGAAGACATGGCCTGGCAGTTCGGTCTGGACTGTTCCCATGCGGCACAGGGTCAAGACTGATTTGCATATGGCTATGTCTGAACTCGTGTGGCGTGGTGAGCAAAATAACAATGGACTAAACCCAGATCTGTGACTGGGGGTGAATGTTTGACAATGTTCAACATTCCGTCCATCATCTTTTTGTGTTGCATTTTCACCCTAAGTGGGAAGGGTATGCCCAGACGTGGGTCACGTGCTCACTACATTACTGGAGTCAAGCTATCCTGGCTGATGAGGGCTAAAAGCCAGAAACCGGTCCTAGGATGCTTGGTTCCTGTCCAGGGAAGACATGGCCTGGCAGTTCGGTCTGGACTGTTCCCATGAGGCACAGGGTCAAGACTGATTTGCATATGGCTATGTCTGAACTGGGGTGGCGTGGTGAGCAAAATAACAATGGATTAAACCCAGATCTGTGACTGGGGGTGAATGTTTAACAATGTTCAACATTTTGCCCATCATCATTTTGTGCTCCATGAGTTCCTGTGGTAGGAGCCACTGACACCAACATCTTGCACCCAGAGATGCTGTATTTAAATAAGAAGGGGGTCTTACTGCGCGGTGTGACTGCATATCTGGTAAGAGAGGGCAGGACTCAAAGCCCTACAAGTCTCTGCGGCAGGAGCTACTGACACCAACATCTCACACTCGGTGGTGCTGTATTTAAATCAGAAGGGGGTCCTGCTGCACAGTGTGACCACAGACCTTTTGAGCCAGGGCAGGACTCAAAGCCCCACGAATCCCTGTGGCAGGAGCCGATGATGCCAACATCTCGTGCCTGCAGGTGCTGTATTTAAATCAGAAGGGGTCCCGCTGTGTATTGTGACCGCAGACCCAATGAGAGGGGGCAGGACTCAAAGCCCCATGAGTCCCTGCGGCAGGAGCTGCTGACACTGACATCCCACACCTGGAGGTGCTGTATTTAAATCAGAAGGGGGTCCCGCTGTACAGTGTGACCGCAGACCCGGTGCGAGGGGGCAGGACTCAAAGCCCCATGAGTCCCTGTGGCAGGAGCTGCTGATGCCGACATCTCACACCCAGAGGTGCTGTATTTAAATCAGTAGGGGGTCCCGTTCCATGGAACACTCCCGGGCGCATGCTGGGCCAAGACTGTGCCAAGAGCGGGCCTGTCTGCATATGCCTGTGTCCACACAAGGCTGGGCTGGGCCTTCTCTTTCAGTCAAGGCAGCAACAACAGAAGGTGAGTCATATCCGCAAAAATATTAACCAGGGGGAAACGAACAGAGCCCACAGTCACACATCCTACTGTCAGCATTGAGAGTATGTTGGAAAAGGTTGTTAATATCGTAACCAATGAAATCGAACTACAGGAGCGCAGATTGTCTTTGGGATGTGAAGCGACACAGACAGGACCCAGTAGTGGTGTTATATATTTTTCTGTGTTAGATGGGGGTGATTCCTTGCATACTATGACTGATCCTGAAACTGAGCTCCCTATCGGTGATATTGATGGCCATGGCCACGGTCTTCTCATATACCAACATATCACAGCTGCCCCCCATGTAACTGTGGCAGCGGAAAGCAAAAGGCCATCAGGAAAGCCCATTTATACTAAATGGAAGCAGCCCCCACACACTGGTGTACCATGAAGTACTTAACCTCCTAGACAAAGCCATCACTGGAATAGTGACGCTTCTCGATCCTCTTATGCCCAGACTGAAACTGCACCTGAGTCACTTGATAAAGGACAGTCTCTCCTCAATATATAATGCTCCCGGGTTGGCGATTTAATAGACAAGAAACTCAATCCTCTGTTGGATCACCTGGATCACCTAGAGACTCTAATGGACAGGCTCAGTAAATGGGTAATTGCTGCTAATAACGATCACACGGCGGGAGGGGGCAACCATTTGGCACATTTTTTAGTCCCAAACAGTTAATGGGGAACAGTGTTTGCCCGATGGTCTTTCAACGGTATTTTCCTCTAATAGATGTAGGAAATTGATAGATCAATAGCCCTTGAATGCAACGGTAACACATAACCCCATAAGTAATGGTTGCTCGCATATCCTAGTTGGGGATGGCCCTACTGCTCTCCCCAACCACAAAACTATTCCTAACTCTATATTCAATCATCCCCCATAATTTCCTAGTAAGAGTATTGGTGTTACCAATCACCCCCCCAAAGCGGACTCAACTCAAAATCAATATGGACATGCTGAGTTTGCATCCAGCAGCCTGCCCTTATGTCCTGGTGTTTGCAGGAGTGCAACCACTTGAGGCACAGAAGAACGAATCCTGGGGAGAGCTGTGCAACAAATGTCTTGACTTGTTATCTAAGAACAAACAGTTTATTGTCTTGAATATGAATGAGATAATCATGGTACAGAGTGTGGAGTGGGTTGGATAATAAACTTTCCCAGACCCCCTGTGGTAAGGGCAGTTTTAAGACAACAAGAGACTAACCCTGGGCGTAGTTCGCAAATTAGCGCTACGCGTAGCACGCGAAGGGCACTTCGCACTACGCGAGCTACGCGTAGCACTACATGAACTGCATAGTACCCTGTTCGCGATGATTGCACAGTGCCGGATAATTGTCCGCACTGTGCAAGCATTGAAAATGGCATCTTGCACAGTGAGAGCTGTCGTTTTCTTCCGCTCGAGTAGATTTTTACTCGAGCAGCAGCTTTCTCAACGCAGACTGGTAGTTTCTCATCGCGAGCAGTCGCGAGTATACATGACTACTCGCAATGAGAAACGTGACCTCCCCGCGTTGAGAATCTCGCCGGGAGGTTTATTTTCCACATTCGCGATCGACAACTTGATGTTGCTGATCGCGAATGAGGAAAAAGTCTCGCCGGGATGTAATTTTGCTTGCTCAGGATCACCAACTTGACATTGAGGACCGTGAGCAAGCAAAAAATGATCGCTGCACTACGCTACGCTACGCGTGTTTGCACTGTGCTACGTGCAATTTGCGTAGTGCGAAGTTGTGCAAACTTCGCAAACTACGCAAGTGTAGCGTAGTGCTTTGCCCAGGCTTACAAGAGACCCCTGCCCTTAAGCACACTATTTGGTCATTACGCATAGGCTATTTTTATAAACCACCTCTAAAAGGCATTATGCCAGGACAATCTCCCTTAGCTCATCAGAATAAATTTGTGATGTTCTGATCTCAATCCCTAGGACTAACTGATGCCATTAACTTTCAGCGGGGCCTATTATTCACTGACACGCTTGTTGCATGTTCAAACTGGTACACAGGGTGCTATGGCTTGTGACAACCTGGTTTTGAAAATACATATTTTGAACGTGGCCGGTCTACAATCAAAGATAGTATTAGCCGACTGGCTGCAGTTAATCAGGCAATATGATATTTTAATGTTTCAGCAAACCTGGGCTACCAGAGATATATACCTAGAAGGGTTACAACTTAGGATAACAAAATCAAAAAGAACAATTGATGGACAGAATGCTGAACAATGCAAACATTCACCACTAGTCACAAAGACTTGGGTTTGATCCATTTTTTTTGCTAACTAAGCCAACCCAGCTTAGACCCCGACATATGCAAATCACTCTTGACCCTGCTCCTCATGGGAACAGACCAGCTTGAACTGTCAGGTCCATCCTGGACTGGAAACAAGCATACTGGGACCAGTTTAGGTGTTTCACCACTCATCAGCCAGGCTAGCTTGAATCCAGTGGCACCGTGAGCACAGGACCCACATCTGGGCATACCCTTCCCAAGTAGGGCGACAAAAGCAAAAAGAACAATTGATGGACGGAATTCTGAACAATGTAAACATTCACCCCAGTCACAAAGACTTGGGTTTAATTCATTGTTTTTTGCTCACTAAGCCAAATCAGTTTAGACCCAGCCATATGTAAATTAGTCTTGACCCTGCTCTTTATTGGAACAGTCCAGTCCGTACTGCCATGCCAGGTCCTACCTGGACCAGAAACAAGAAAACTAGGACTGTTTTCAAGGTATCACCACTCATTAGCCAGGCTAGCTTGAATCCAGTGGCACAGAGTGCATGGGACCCACGTCTGGGTATACCCTACCCAATTAGGGCAACAAGAGCAAAAAGAATAATTGATGGACGGAATGCTGAACAATGCAAACATGCACCACCGGTCACTCAGATCTGGGTTTAATCCATTGCTTTTTTTGATCAGCAAGCCACCCCAGTTCAGACCCAGTCATATGCAAATCAGTCTAGACCCTGCTCCTCATGAGAACAGTACAGCCCAAACTGCTGAGACAGATCCTCCTCGGACTAGAAACAAGTATCCTGGGACCGGTTTCGGGATATCACTACTCATCAGACAGGCTAGCTTGAAACCAGTGGCACAGTCAGTACGGATCCATGTCTGGGCATCAGGCCTGGGCGTAGTTTCTACGCGGAACTCCATGAAGTTACAAAACAACTCCGCAACGTTCCGCGAGTGGCGCAGTGCAGTGCGAACTGCAGTTTGTGTTGGTATTCCTGCCGCTCGGGTAGAAATTCTACCTGAGCGGCAGCTCGTGCTCGGGAGCATGGGAAAAACTCCGCTGCACATCGCGAAGTGGGGTTTTCTGCACTCCGTGAGCTCCGCGGAGTGCAGTTCACCACACCGGCCTACTGGGCATACCCTTCCCACAAAGGAGCATCAAAAGCAAAAAAGACAATTGCATTGACTAAATGCTAAACAATGCAAACATTTTCCCCCACTCCAAAAGATCTGTGTTTAATCCATAGTTTTTTTGCTCACCAAGTCACCCCAGTTTAGACCCAGAATGGGCCATATGGCTGTTCTTATACCCCATAGGCAATCAGGTGCACACGTTCTGCATTTCATTGAAAGTGAAGGCAGCTAGATACTCACTTTTAGGTGTCATATTCTGATTGAAAACCCCTTGGAGATGTCCATGGTTGCTTTGTACTTTTTCCATACTAGGTTTGTCTTTAAACCTGTGCTGTGAGCATTTTGCACTGCATATGTTTTTTTATTTTTTTTTATTTTTGAAGTCCACATTCGTGAATAAATGAATCAGAGCTACTTGAATCACTCCTATGGCCTCCCTCTCAGATAGCACCAATTGGAGCGCTCTGAAAATCAATTGGAGATGCTCTACACAAAACCTCACTTTATAACTATTCTGAATCCTGGGCACCTTACAGAACCAGGGAGGTAAAGTATATATAATGTAAAGGCTTAATCATTGGACCAGTATCTTCATTGATCACAATATGCCAACCAAGCCTCACACGGTCCCCAAAAGTCTAAACTATTGTCCCTATTGTTATTCATGATTTTTTTCCCCAATTTAACTCTATCTAATTTCATCGTATATTTTATCGAAATGACCCAGTCTAGAAGGGTTGGGGATACCTCCTTTATACACTTTTTACAGATTTCTCTTCACGCCAACAAAATCAAATATAAACATAACTTATTTTCGCACCTGGAAAGCAGCTTATATTCTGGTTTCATACCAAAAAATACTAAAAGGGTGCTTACCTGAGGATTCAAACCCAGTATATCTCCAATACCTTTATTTACCTCGTCCCAGAAATGATGTAACTTAGGGCAATTCATAAACATATGCATATCATCTGCTTCAGCATGGAGGCATATTGGGCATTTTGGTGTTGGACCTTTCGAAAACTTTGTGAGTTTATGAGGAGACCAGTACACTCTGTGGACACAAAAAACATGATTCCTTCTCAGATATGCAGGCTGCATAGTAGTGTACAAAATGTCATGAGATACTTGCCATATATCATCCAGATGAACACCAGGCAAGCTCTCTCCCCACAACTACATTGGTAGATTTAATTCTCCATCCTCCATGTCCAGCATTAACCAATAATAAGTTGATATCTCCTTCTTTTTCCCATTTTTTTCCAGAGTACGTTTTCTAATTCATTTACTCTGCCCACCTCAAACCCACAGTTCTGATGCCAGCTTCGTAACTGCCAATACCTAATCTTTGAGAGTCTATTTTCTGTAAGCGAAGACAACTCTTTCCATGATAACAAAGACTCTCCTGATACTAGTTGTCCCCAACATCGAAGGCCAGCATCTATCAGGGGAGCTGACATAGAGTCTCTGGTCCAACCAGGTGAGTCTGGAGCATACCAGATAGGAGCAAGAGCACCGAAATAGCTGATCTTCAAGGCTTTTCTGACCTTTGCCCATGTAACGGCAAATTCCCGTAGTACTTTTAATCTGACTTTTTTTTAAAATCTCGGTTTCCCTTATTTATATAGGAAACCTTGACTCCCATTGTCGATGTCTAAAAGCATCGCCTTGAACATCAGTCCTACATCCGAATCATCTGGGATATCTAAAAGTAATTTACCTGCTCTTAAAGAGAAAGCCCTAGCATATAGAACTAAATCTGGTAGGCATAATCCCTCCTTATTTTTTTTCCTACATTGCTTTTCCACGATATTCTAATCGCTTTTGAGGCCCAAATAAAGGTATTGAATTTGCACTGAAGAGTTTTTTAACTTTTTTCATGAAAAGCCAGAAGGATGTTCTGAAGTAAAAATATTAACTTGGGCAAGAGTATCATTTTTATTAAATTTACTCTGCCTATCAGAGTTAATGGCAGATAGGCCCAACCAGTCAGAGAGTTTTCTGTTTCTTTTGTAATCTTTTTCAGATTTCATTCTAGAATCTCATCAATCTTTTGGGATATTAATATACCCAGATATCTAATCACCCTCTTCGTTGGGTATACACAAGTACTCAAATTCCACACCATACATTCAGTTTTTGTGGCGTTAATTTCATATATTGAAATATTCCCGAACTTTCTTGCTTCATCGTATATTAATGGAATTGAGATATTCGGATCCGGAGTAAAAACCATTAGATCGTCAGCGTAAAGCGCCACCTTTTTATCCCATCCCTTAAAACTGAAAGATTGTATATCAGGGTTTCGTCTAATTTTTTCCTCTAGAGGCTCGATGTATAGATTGAAAAGCATAGGTGAGAGGGGGCACCACTGCCTAGTACCTCTTTGGATCTTAACAGGAGCAGATAGAATCCCATTCACTAAAATTCTTGGCGTTGGTGTTTTATATAGAAGAGAGACAGATCTACAAAAGTTTTTGCCTAAGTTATATCTTTTTAGTATAAATTGTAGGTAAACCTAATTAACTCTGTCAAAGGCTTTTGTAGCGTCTATCGCTATTATGGCTAAGGGAAGCTTATATATGGTCGCTATATCTAATGCTCCTATCAAGTTATATATAAGATCAAATATTCCTCTTCCCTTGACGAATCCCTTTTGGTCTCTATGGAGAAGACATGGCGTTACCCCATTCAACCTCTCTGCCAATATTTTCGCATAGATTTTGTAATCATTATTGAGCAGGGAAATGAGTCGATAGGAATCACAGGATCTTGGTGGTTTAGAAGGTTTAAGAATTAGAGAAACTGTGGCTTCATTCCATGACGGGGGAATATCACCTCCTCTTTCAACTACATGGGCGAATAGTAACGTTACAACTGGGGTAAGAACCTCTCTTAAAACTTTATATAATTCTGCAGGTAGTCCATCTGGGCCTGCTGCTTTCCCGGATTTACCCAAGTCAATGACCTTCCCAGTCTCAGATTACGAGATCAGTAGATCCATATTCCGTGATTTATCGTCAGAAATCTCTTAATGAGAGTGTGGCCCAGCCAATCTTCTATCTCTTCTATTTGAACATTCCGATCTTCACGATATACTTCTTCAAAATGAGATTGAAATGCCTTTTCAGTTTCCTCTGGGGAATCAAGTACAACTCCTGGAATGGAAGAATTCAGCTCACTGATTATTCCTCTGGCCAGATCTTGTTTGGTCTTCCATGCCAGGAGTTTACCACAATTCTCTCCATATTCAAAGTGAGCTAGTTTGCTAGCTTCCCATTTTCTTTTCAGTCTTGAGTCGAGAACTGCTGCCAAGTCCGATCTCAATGATTGTAATCTAGTCCGCATGTTATTGTCTGGCAGATCGACCTGGTGTGAGTTGATGTAATTCTCACTTGCTTGAATTTTTTTTTCCATTTCCTCGATTTCTCCTTTATATTTTTGTTGTCTAACAAACTGAATGGATGTAATTAGACCCCTAAGGAAACATTTATAACATTTATAAGTAGATTTTTACTCGAGCAGCAGCTTTCTCAACGCAGACTGGTAGTTTCTCATCGCGAGCAGTCGCGAGTATACATGACTACTCGCAATGAGAAACGTGACCTCCCCGCGTTGAGAATCTCGCCGGGAGGTTTATTTTCCACATTCGCGATCGACAACTTGATGTTGCTGATCGCGAATGAGGAAAAAGTCTCGCCGGGATGTAATTTTGCTTGCTCAGGATCACCAACTTGACATTGAGGACCGTGAGCAAGCAAAAAATGATCGCTGCACTACGCTACGCTACGCGTGTTTGCACTGTGCTACGTGCAATTCGCGTAGTGCGAAGTTGTGCAAACTTCGCAAACTACGCAAGTGTAGCGTAGTGCTTTGCCCAGGCTTACAAGAGACCCCTGCCCTTAAGCACACTATTTGGTCATTACGCATAGGCTATTTTTATAAACCACCTCTAAAAGGCATTATGCCAGGACAATCTCCCTTAGCTCATCAGAATAAATTTGTGATGTTCTGATCTCAATCCCTAGGACTAACTGACGCCATTAACTTTCAGCGGGGCCTATTATTCACTGACACGCTTGTTGCATGTTCAAACTGGTACACAGGGTGCTATGGCTTGTGACAACCTGGTTTTGAAAATACATATTTTGAACGTGGCCGGTCTACAATCAAAGATAGTATTAGCCGACTGGCTGCAGTTAATCAGGCAATATGATATTTTAATGTTTCAGCAAACCTGGGCTACCAGAGATATATACCTAGAAGGGTTACAACTTAGGATAACAAAATCAAAAAGAACAATTGATGGACAGAATGCTGAACAATGCAAACATTCACCACTAGTCACAAAGACTTGGGTTTGATCCATTTTTTTTGCTAACTAAGCCAACCCAGCTTAGACCCCGACATATGTAAATCACTCTTGACCCTGCTCCTCATGGGAACAGACCAGCCTGAACTGTCAGGTCCATCCTGGACTGGAAACAAGCATACTGGGACCAGTTTAGGTGTTTCACCACTCATCAGCCAGGCTAGCTTGAATCCAGTGGCACCGTGAGCACAGGACCCACATCTGGGCATACCCTTCCCAAGTAGGGCGACAAAAGCAAAAAGAACAATTGATGGACGGAATTCTGAACAATGTAAACATTCACCCCAGTCACAAAGACTTGGGTTTAATTCATTGTTTTTTGCTCACTAAGCCAAATCAGTTTAGACCCAGCCATATGTAAATTAGTCTTGACCCTGCTCTTTATTGGAACAGTCCAGTCCGTACTGCCATGCCAGGTCCTACCTGGACCAGAAACAAGAAAACTAGGACTGTTTTCAAGGTATCACCACTCATTAGCCAGGCTAGCTTGAATCCAGTGGCACAGAGCGCATGGGACCCACGTCTGGGTATACCCTACCCAATTAGGGCAACAAGAGCAAAAAGAATAATTGATGGACGGAATGCTGAACAATGCAAACATGCACCACCGGTCACTCAGATCTGGGTTTAATCCATTGCTTTTTTTGATCAGCAAGCCACCCCAGTTCAGACCCAGTCATATGCAAATCAGTCTAGACCCTGCTCCTCATGAGAACAGTACAGCCCAAACTGCTGAGACAGATCCTCCTCGGACTAGAAACAAGTATCCTGGGACCGGTTTCGGGATATCACTACTCATCAGACAGGCTAGCTTGAAACCAGTGGCACAGTCAGTACGGATCCATGTCTGGGCATCAGGCCTGGGCGTAGTTTCTACGCGGAACTCCATGAAGTTACAAAACAACTCTGCAACGTTCCGCGAGTGGCGCAGTGCAGTGCGAACTGCAGTTTGTGTTGGTATTCCTGCCGCTCGGGTAGAAATTCTACCCGAGCGGCAGCTCGTGCTCGGGAGCATGGGAAAAACTCCGCTGCACATCGCGAAGTGGGGTTTTCTGCACTCCGTGAGCTCCGCGGAGTGCAGTTCACCACACCGGCCTACTGGGCATACCCTTCCCACAAAGGAGCATCAAAAGCAAAAAAGACAATTGCATTGACTAAATGCTAAACAATGCAAACATTTTCCCCCACTCCAAAAGATCTGTGTTTAATCCATAGTTTTTTTGCTCACCAAGTCACCCCAGTTTAGACCCAGAATGGGCCACATGGCTGTTCTTATACCCCATAGGCAATCAGGTGCACACGTTCTGCATTTCATTGAAAGTGAAGGCAGCTAGATACTCACTTTTAGGTGTCATATTCTGATTGAAAACCCCTTGGAGATGTCCATGGTTGCTTTGTACTTTTTCCATACTAGGTTTGTCTTTAAACCTGTGCTGTGAGCATTTTGCACTGCATATGTTTTTTTATTTTTTTTTATTTTTGAAGTCCACATTCGTGAATAAATGAATCAGAGCTACTTGAATCACTCCTATGGCCTCCCTCTCAGATAGCACCAATTGGAGCGCTCTGAAAATCAATTGGAGATGCTCTACACAAAACCTCACTTTATAACTATTCTGAATCCTGGGCACCTTACAGAACCAGGGAGGTAAAGTATATATAATGTAAAGGCTTAATCATTGGACCAGTATCTTCATTGATCACAATATGCCAACCAAGCCGCACACGGTCCCCAAAAGTCTAAACTATTGTCCCTATTGTTATTCATGATTTTTTTTCCCCAATTTAACTCTATCTAATTTCATCGTATATTTTATCGAAATGACCCAGTCTAGAAGGGTTGGGGATACCTCCTTTATACACTTTTTACAGATTTCTCTTCACGCCAACAAAATCAAATATAAACATAACTTATTTTCGCACCTGGAAAGCAGCTTATATTCTGGTTTCATACCAAAAAATACTAAAAGGGTGCTTACCTGAGGATTCAAACCCAGTATATCTCCAATACCTTTATTTACCTCGTCCCAGAAATGATGTAACTTAGGGCAATTCATAAACATATGCATATCATCTGCTTCAGCATGGAGGCATATTGGGCATTTTGGTGTTGGACCTTTCGAAAACTTTGTGAGTTTATGAGGAGACCAGTACACTCTGTGGACACAAAAAACATGATTCCTTCTCAGATATGCAGGCTGCATAGTAGTGTACAAAATGTCATGAGATACTTGCCATATATCATCCAGATGAACACCAGGCAAGCTCTCTCCCCACAACTACATTGGTAGATTTAATTCTCCATCCTCCATGTCCAGCGTTAACCAATAATAAGTTGATATCTCCTTCTTTTTCCCATTTTTTTCCAGAGTACGTTTTCTAATTCATTTACTCTGCCCACCTCAAACCCACAGTTCTGATGCCAGCTTCGTAACTGCCAATACCTAATCTTTGAGAGTCTATTTTCTGTAAGCGAAGACAACTCTTTCCATGATAACAAAGACTCTCCTGATACTAGTTGTCCCCAACATCGAAGGCCAGCATCTATCAGGGGAGCTGACATAGAGTCTCTGGTCCAACCAGGTGAGTCTGGAGCATACCAGATAGGAGCAAGAGCACCGAAATAGCTGATCTTCAAGGCTTTTCTGACCTTTGCCCATGTAACGGCAAATTCCCGTAGTACTTTTAATCTGACTTTTTTTTTAAATCTCGGTTTCCCTTATTTATATAGGAAACCTTGACTCCCATTGTCGATGTCTAAAAGCATCGCCTTGAACATCAGTCCTACATCCGAATCATCTGGGATATCTAAAAGTAATTTACCTGCTCTTAAAGAGAAAGCCCTAGCATATAGAACTAAATCTGGTAGGCATAATCCCTCCTTATTTTTTTTCCTACATTGCTTTTCCACGATATTCTAATCGCTTTTGAGGCCCAAATAAAGGTATTGAATTTGCACTGAAGAGTTTTTTAACTTTTTTCATGAAAAGCCAGAAGGATGTTCTGAAGTAAAAATATTAACTTGGGCAAGAGTATCATTTTTATTAAATTTACTCTGCCTATCAGAGTTAATGGCAGATAGGCCCAACCAGTCAGAGAGTTTAATGTTTCTTTTGTAATCTTTTTCAGATTTCATTCTAGAATCTCATCAATCTTTTGGGATATTAATATACCCAGATATCTAATCACCCTCTTCGTTGGGTATACACAAGTACTCAAATTCCACACCATACATTCAGTTTTTGTGGCGTTAATTTCATATATTGAAATATTCCCAAACTTTCTTGCTTCATCGTATATTAATGGAATTGAGATATTCGGATCCGGAGTAAAAACCATTAGATCGTCAGCGTAAAGCGCCACCTTTTTATCCCATCCCTTAAAACTGAAAGATTGTATATCAGGGTTTCGTCTAATTTTTTCCTCTAGAGGCTCGATGTATAGATTGAAAAGCATAGGTGAGAGGGGGCACCACTGCCTAGTACCTCTTTGGATCTTAACAGGAGCAGATAGAATCCCATTCACTAAAATTCTTGGCGTTGGTGTTTTATATAGAAGAGAGACAGATCTACAAAAGTTTTTGCCTAAGTTATATCTTTTTAGTATAAATTGTAGGTAAACCTAATTAACTCTGTCAAAGGCTTTTGTAGCGTCTATCGCTATTATGGCTAAGGGAAGCTTATATATGGTCGCTATATCTAATGCTCCTATCAAGTTATATATAAGATCAAATATTCCTCTTCCCTTGACGAATCCCTTTTGGTCTCTATGGAGAAGACATGGCGTTACCCCATTCAACCTCTCTGCCAATATTTTCGCATAGATTTTGTAATCATTATTGAGCAGGGAAATGAGTCGATAGGAATCACAGGATCTTGGTGGTTTAGAAGGTTTAAGAATTAGAGAAACTGTGGCTTCATTCCATGACGGGGGAATATCACCTCCTCTTTCAAATACATGGGCGAATAGTAACGTTACAACTGGGGTAAGAACCTCTCTTAAAACTTTATATAATTCTGCAGGTAGTCCATCTGGGCCTGCTGCTTTCCCGGATTTACCCAAGTCAATGACCTTCCCAGTCTCAGATTACGAGATCAGTAGATCCATATTCCGTGATTTATCGTCAGAAATCTCTTAATGAGAGTGTGGCCCAGCCAATCTTCTATCTCTTCTATTTGAACATTCCGATCTTCACGATATACTTCTTCAAAATGAGATTGAAATGCCTTTTCAGTTTCCTCTGGGGAATCAAGTACAACTCCTGGAATGGAAGAATTCAGCTCACTGATTATTCCTCTGGCCAGATCTTGTTTGGTCTTCCATGCCAGGAGTTTACCACAATTCTCTCCATATTCAAAGTGAGCTAGTTTGCTAGCTTCCCATTTTCTTTTCAGTCTTGAGTCGAGAACTGCTGCCAAGTCCGATCTCAATGATTGTAATCTAGTCCGCATGTTATTGTCTGGCAGATCGACCTGGTGTGAGTTGATGTAATTCTCACTTGCTTGAATTTTTTTTTCCATTTCCTCGATTTCTCCTTTATATTTTTGTTGTCTAACAAACTGAATGGATGTAATTAGACCCCTAAGGAAACATTTATAAGCATCCCAAACGATATGTATCGAGGCACTGCCCAAATTTGTTTGAAAAAAGGCCCTTGTTTCTGATCTTAATTTTTCAATTAATTCTTCCTCGAGATAGATGGCACGCTCTACCGTCCATCTTCTGGGGCTTAACCTAACTGGAATATTAAGAGTTAGAGAGACAGCAGAGTGGTCGGAAAGATGTTCCCCCACATGATTAACGACCTGAACCCATTTCTTTAGAAATAAACTCAACAAAAAATAGTCTATGCTAGATTTATGATTGTATTTTTTATTATGGAAATTATATCCTCTTTTCTTACCCATCTTATTTCTCCACACATCATACCATGCAAGTTGTTTCATTGTGTTGCTAATCAAGGCAGCCGTTTTATGGTTTACAATAGCTCTACTACTCTGTGATTTATCAAGGGTCGGGTCCAGGACAGCATTAAAATCACCATCCAGGATTAATGGGTCTCTTTCAATAACTCAGACAACAGACCAGAAAAAGGTCCTGGGTCATCTGTATTTGGACCGTAAAATCCTGCCACTGTAAACTTGGATGTGTGGCATTTAATCCCAGCTATAACCCATCTCCCCATTTTATCTACTGTACTATACTTAAGAGACATCGCAGATTGTTTTTGTAAGTTATAGCAACTCCCTTAGTAGGGTGTTGCTGAGAAGTGCAAACAACAGTTTGGATCCATTTTCTAGACTTGCAAAGAGATCTCAACTCATTCTCAAACAGATGCGTCTCTTGCAGAATGAGAATCTGCTCTGGCACGTCTCTTAAGTATTGAAATATTTTTTCCATTCTATATTTTGACCTCAGACCGTTGACATTCCAGGAAAGCACCTTCAACCTAAAATTCTGATCAACCATAGGGCAGGCCATTCCTTTGATCACCAACCCTTCTAGAACTTTCTATTTTGATGACTAAGAGCTTTGGACCTAAACTTTTTTTTATAATTTATTCCCACTGCTCCCCACCCAGTGCACCCCCCCCACCCCATCTCATGTGCTCTCCCCCCCAGAGAACCCCCCTTTACCTTCATCATGGCCTCAACCTAGGCCTATGGGGCACCTCTTCTTAGGTCAGGAGCATATTTAATTAAATTCTACATTCATCTATAACCTAGTTAATATTCTTTTTGATTACCTTGCTCTCTCCCTGAGATACACTGCAAAAAGGACTCAGCGTCTTTAACTCTTTTAAAAATCCTCATGCTGTTATTGTGCATTACTTTCAATGTGGCTGGGAATTTTAGTTGTGCAGTAACACCCTTTTTTTTAAAGGTTCCAACAATTTACCCAACTCCCATTGCCTTGAAGCCGTATTTGCAGAGACATCTGATCTGATCTGAAATCTTATATCATCTACTATCAAAGAATGTAATTTTAGTGCCTTGTTAAGAATTTCTTCTTTCAGAGTATATGTAAAAAAATGCACTAAAATTTTCCTTGGCCTTGTTTTTTTAGGTCTGAGCCTGTAAGGGTCCCTATGTACTCTCTGCATATCCGCCATTAAAGCCTCCTTTGAGCATTCTATATGTGTTGCTTTATTTATCAATTTTGGTACATATTCTTTTATTTTGGTCCCTTCTACTCCTTCTGGAACTTTGGCTAAACGTATGTTGTTCCTCCTCTGAGAATTTTCTAGTGATTCTAACTTGTCGTGTCTCTAGATCTCTTGCCTTTAAAGCAACTATGGTTTTCTTATTTTCTTCTACCTGGTTCATTAGCTCAGTTACAGATAGTTCTAGTGCCATTGTTCTAGTAGCAAGTGAATCGATTTAACTTCTAGCTTTTCACAAGGCTTTTTAATGTCCACTTGATTGCCCTCCGAGGTAGCAAATCCTTCTTTCATTTCTTTAGCCAGGGCTTGAAACATATCATACAGAGAGATTGACAAAGTTTTATTTCCTAAATTCCCAGAATCTTTAAATAATGTTCCGGAGGCTTGAATACTAGAACTGGCATTCCCATGCTGGTTCTTATTAACTTGGAGTTGCTCTAATGTCCGAAAGCCCTGCTTTCCTGATGCCTCTATGGAATTTTCTGAACTATTCAAGACACTCTCCAAAGCACTCTCCACCACAGTGTTATCAGGTTTATCAATTCCGTCAGCCATCTCTAGTGCTGAAGATTCAACCTCCATTAGAGGAGAGTATCTATTATCAATAGGAAAGTTAGATAATAGAGCACTTTGATCTAATTTTTTTAAGATAACTGGCCGATCTGGTGGCTTTAGTACTAATGTGCTGGAAGCTACTTTAAAATTGCTTTTTAAGGAGGGAGTTAACTTATGGGGGCCCTTAGAGGAGCCAGTGCTCTTTTTTTATTAGGGATTCTCAATTTCACCAGACTTTATGACTTTATTCTGAGACGCTGCTTTCTTATTTGGTTTAAGATGGTGTTTTCCCACCTTTTCTTAAGATTCTGCATCCGCACCTGCTTGAGAATCCACCATATGTGTTTTTAACTTAGTACTCCTTAAAGAGTACCTTTTTTGCCTCCAACCTATACTCGTCAAATCTGTTGACATACAATCCCACTGATTAGTCCCAATCTCTCCTTTGTTACCAAGCCAGGGCAACCCAGGGACACTGCAGCACTTTTCGCGCTCCCAAACCCTCCTTTCTTGCTCCTCCACCATCTTACTACTCAGGAGCTGCACCTGATTTGTTTTTTCGGCTGTGCTGCGTCTGCCTCTCCCACTCTGGATGGGAAGCACAGCAACAGCCCTCCTCTCGCCACCTAGCTCCCGAGCCACCCGTGCCCAGATCGGCTTCCAAGGCGCGCTCGATCCCTGCAGCCTCCCAGATGCTCTGCCCGGAGAAGTCCCGTCAATCTGTCGTCCCGGCAAGGCCAGGGGTCCTCCAGCCGCCACCTCCAGGCCCGCGAGCAACACGCCGAGAGCACCGCCGGCTCCAGCCTCCACGCCGAACGCTAGACGTCAGCTGCCAAACCGCACCAGAGTCACAAAACCGTGACCACAGAGCGACGAGCACCGCACACCAGGTAAAGGTCCTCGAAGGCTCTTCAGTTTTTGGATTTACTTGCTATCAAACCAATTAAACCTACACGCCATACCTCTCATTTGCTCTCAGGGTTACCAGGGTATTTTTTCGGCATCTGGATATTAAATCAAGCTCGCATTTTACTCCCGACCTTCAGGAGCCTCCGCGACCCGCTACTCGCCGGCCACCATGTTCTCCGTCAATTCCAGGGTCATCGCACTGCATATGTTTGTGTGTGGGTATTTAGACTTCTATAACATTATTCTATAGGATACGTTTGGTTTTGAGACAGGAACAAGAGGAGTATTCATTGGAGAAAGACAAGGTGCCATAATACCTTGATATTGCAATTGAAGTGAATGACATTTAGAATGAAGTGGTTATCCCAACTTACTTGGTTTTCAGTATTTTCTATATAAGGTTGGGGCCTGTGTATACCCCACTCACTGATGTAAATTTCCCTGATATCCTCACGTAGTATTGAGGAAAAGCTACTAACATTTCTTCTAGGGTGCTTCCCTAAAAAAATGCCCAGCTGGAAGAAGAAGCCACCTGAATCCACAGGAAGCACATTGTCCACAACTGACCCTCCCTGGTAACCCAGGGCCAGTGGTGTTTTCCCCACTATGTATCCTGAAGATCAGCTGGAGGAGCTTGGTTCCCTGGAGTTTCTGTGGACTAGCCTTTGACAATGCTGACACACAGGAGCCCTGGAAGTAACCACTAGGCTTTTTTTCAGATGGGCTTGAGGCTGCTGTGCCGCCTGTTAACTAATCCTAATCTGCAGTAGCAACATACAAAAGGCAAAAATTATAATCTGGGACACATGTTATTCAACACAATTATTTCAATGTTGAGGGCTGACAATGCAAGGTTTTACATTATAATTATATTTAATTTTACATTATAATGAATATTATTGAATGCTTGTACTACCCCATTAATTTCGATGGTGGATTATAATATGTTTTCTGCTTTTACTAATGTGCCTGTAGGCCTGACTTATTGATGCAGACAAGTTCTTATAATGGGATATTGTATCTGGTATAGGTGGGGGGATTGTGAATGTGATTTCAGATCCTGCTGGGGGTGGGGATTGAAACTGTTCTGAGATGCCAACAAATGTATTTCAATTGACCTAATTGCATATATTTCTAATTAATGTGTAGTATTTAGTAGCATGTGCATAATAAACTACTTTTCCTTTTAATAAGAACAGCACTGACTGGACAATTAACTATTGAGTGCTGTTTGATGCTTACCAGTGATCTAGGGTACTAGCCCACACCACCTCCGCGGAGAAGGTGTTGGACTGCTGTGCTTCTCTACTTTGAAAGAGTCAAATGCTACAATGGGCTACTTGGTTCCCAGTAAAGACAAAGTGGTGGACACATTACCTGTGAAGAACTTACATTCTTTGCAACTCCAGCTGGCTTTCAATTACTTGGCAGACCCTTGAAACCCAATTACCTTTGTGGGAGTGGTGGTCAGTCATGTCAAGATCCTAACAACAGTTAAAGTTGAGCAAGTAGAAATTAACAGGTACCCTCTGTCACCTGTATGTCTTTCTAATGGTTGGCTCCATTTGCCAGCACCACCTTCCAGGGAATTCCTGACTGCCAGACATGCCTAATCTCAGTTCTTTTTCTGTCCTGCACAGCTGTAATCACCTTTTCTAGATTCCCTGCTCCTGCCTAGCACACTTCCAACACCCTTTTCCACAGCTGGCATCCTTAGGGTGGTCTTCCCCAGATTATTTGCCTTTTACCTCCTGTTTTTGCTGATTCCTTTTGTTGGCCTGAGGACTCTGAGCACTTTATCCCTGCTAACCAGTGCTAAAGTGCTTGTGCTTCTCCCCTAAACATGATGGCATTGGTGTATACCATATTGGTATTTATGATGTACTATCAAGTACCTTGTAAAGTGGTATACATATACCCAGGGCTTGTACTTCAATGCTACTGGCGGGCCTGCAGCACTGATTGTGCCACCCATATAAGTTGCCTTTCAACCATGCCTTATGGCTGCCATCGCCTGTGCATGCAGTTTACTGCCACTTTGACTTGGCATTTAAACCTCTTTGCAAGCCTTAAACCCCCCTTTTATTTCTTATAAGTCACCCTGCATGTAGGCCCTAACTAACCTTAAGGGCAAGTCGCTCTTTAAGGGAAAGGTTTTGCATGTCCTGGTAGTGATGAACAGTCTATTTATTATTTTCTCTACTGTGAGGCCTACTCCTCTCATAGTCTAGCATTGGGAATTCCTTACAACACATTTAAGCAGTAATTCCTGTTTAGAAATGAGTAGCTTCGTCATGTTTCATATCTTTGGAATGGTAATGATTAATCCTCCTTACTGGTGAAGCTGGATTTACTACTTTAAAAATGCCACTTTTAGAAAGTGGACATTTCGCTGCACTTACTGCTCTGTGTGCCTGACAGCAGATAGGACTTGCATGAAAGGGATCTTTGTGAACTTCAGAGAGTTGCTTTGAAGTCAACCCCACATTAAAAGCACTTTTGGGCATAATACTGGGTCTCTGACCCCCTAAAATCAGACACTGATGGACTTGTAATTGAAGTCCTCCCAGAAGAATCTGGGCTGCTTAAAGGATTCAACTGGGCAGCTGTTTTGGAAGGCCTCCTTTTCTGTCTATTGCCCTGCTGTCTGCTGCTCTCTGACTCTGCTAAAGGAAAGCTGGAGTCTGCCTTCACTCCAAGTGACTTTCAAGGGCTTGTTGACTTGCCTCCTGTTGCTTGAGACTCAGGGATATCAAAGTCTATACCCCTGTTCTTGGCTCACAGGAAGTGGCCCAGACGCTGGCAACAAGGACTTTGATGCATCTCCTGTATACGTGTAGCAGAACCAGCGCATCAAACAGGTTGCAGGAGTAAAATTGGTACATTGCCTCGGAACAAGTGCTGTGCCTCCTTAGAACAACACATCAGACAGAAAATCACCATCACTGCAGCTTGGTAAGATCGACGCATCCCCTCGACTCTGTTGCAGAATTCGGTGTATCGCTTGATGCCTCTCGACTCCGGCACCTTCATCACCTTCACTGCATGGAGAAGATCGATGTATTCTGCATTGCGGTCCTCGAAATCAACACATCTCGATGTATGCAACCAGGAAAGATATCTTGTTAACTGGGACCTGTGTCTGTCCTGTAGCCGACTGTCACTCCATCGTGGCCGGCCCAAAGTTTGACTTTGCCCTGGTCCAGAACGACCTAAAGTAACCTTTTTAGAGCTATTTTCTAAGCGCTTTACTTAATTTATTCCTTTAAAATGTTCTATCTCAACTTCCATACATTGGATTTTTTTTTGTTTTGGTCTTATTTAGTATAGAATATAATAATATGTTTTTATTAACCATTGTGGTGTATTCATTTTGTTGCTGTGTGTGTGTGTGTGTGTGTGCTGCGCAACTTCTTTACACATTGCCTCTTTAGATAAGCCCGACTGCTCAGTGCCAAGTTACCAGAGAGTGAGCACAATTTATCTTTTATTGTGTATCTAGCTTACCCTGGCTAGACTGGTGTTCTCTGCCTGCCTTGGGTGAATACCTCAGCCAACCAAGGATCCCATTTCTAACAGTGACTTCTCAAGTCAAGACAAGAGATACTTTATTTCGGCCTCACTAGACCATAAAAGCAAGATAAAACATTTTGAAATTCAGTGCAAATTGTCAATATAAAAATTATTAAACAGCTAAAAATGTAAAAACATTTTTTTAAAAAAAGAGTATTAAATAGCATGCTAGGCATTAAGAATCTCCGGCATAGAGTACTAGATCATATATATTAATAATCAGATTTAGATGCAAGGTCCCATACATAATAAATTCATAGAACGAAGTCAGACTGGAACTTTCTTTAGAACTATACGGCGAGCACACCACATTGAGAACAGGTAGCAGGAAACTGAGTATACAATAGGCATGCCAGTGTCATATTTAAGAATCCTATAAGCCTGTAAGCAATGTTTGGTTCCAAAGTTCATACAGAGCTGTCGCAACCAGCGTGCCCTCATTGCCTTGTAAGTGGGGCAGAAAAACAGCACATGCAAATCAGCCTCTGTATAATTTTTGCAAGACGGGCAATCTTTCGTAGGGCTACCTCCCCACTTGAGGGTAACAGCACATAAAGGGAGTACACCATGCCTAAACTGCATATAAAGCTTTCTAGCTAGAGAAGGCTGTATGTCATCTATGCCAGATTCTAAAATGTACTGCAGTTTGACTTCTAAGAAGGATGATGTAAGTGTGCCTGTCCTGGGGCTCCTTAGTAGTAAATTGAGGTGGTAGTCCTTGAAGTTTTTTTATAAGAACTTTTGTTGGTGTTGCCAAAGAACTCTCTTCCAGACTGTCCCATAGGTCACCCATTCCATTGGATGAGAAGGAATTCTTGATATAGGTGAGCCAAGGAATTTTACTTGCTCCCCTGAGGATGGCTACCTCCCTCAATTCCTCCCTATACATAGATAATGCTGGAGTGCTCCATAGGCGGCGCCAGTAAAGTAGAGGTCTTAGCGCAACTTCCAGTGCCACTGGGCTAACACCCAGATCCATTCTGAGCGGGGTTAACGGGGTACTATTGGGAAGGCCCAACAGCTGTCTAAGAAAGGAATTTTCAATCCTTGCAAGCTGTTCGGTTGGCCTGTGACCCCACAGCTCCGCTCCATACAGGGTAGCCCCTCTAGCTTGCACATTGTAAGTTTCCAGCACCGGCCCCAGAATCTTGTGTGCACACTTCCTTTGCTGTTTAGCAAGACCCCCTGATGTTTGCGTCAGTTTAAGACAAGCCTGCTTAATTTGATCACGCCACTCCATTTTCTCATTGAGGTATAATCCCATATATTCACAAACAGGTACTTTTTCTAAGAATTCCCCTGCTAATTGTGGATTGGGTCGTTTTGAATGCCCTGCATTGAACACCATATATTTTGTTTTATGGGTGTTAATTTCCAAACCTCCATTTTTACAAAATAAATGAAAAATATCCAGAGCCCTTTGGATACCCATCGGTGATCTCGACAGCAGGAGGGTATCGTCTGCGAACATCAGGGCAGGTACCGTGCGGCCCACTAACTTTGGAGCATCTATGTCCCCTCCCGCTGTCAAGGCTCCCACTAAGCCATTAATATAGATGCAAAAGAGGGTTGGGGCCAGGACACACCCCTGTCTCACACCTCTCTCTATGGGTATATGGCCAGTGAGTTCACCATTCTTCCCATATCTGATTTGAGCATAGTTGTTCACATGCAATCTTTTTAAGATCTCACATAGATATGGAGGCGCCCCCAGATCAGATAATTTGGCCCATAGTGTTCCTCTAGGTACTAGATCAAAGGCCGATTTTAAGTCCAAAAGGATCATATAGAGACTGCCACCCTTCAAGATCACTGTTTTCCAGTGCAATAATTGCAACCTGAAAGCTTGATCAGTTGTGGACGTTTTTGTTCGAAAACCTGCTTGATAAGGGCTGAGAATGGAAAACTCCCCAACCAGTTTTGCAAACGCTCCAGAAGCACTCGGGCAAAGATGTTTTGTGCAACATCGATGAGACCAATGGGCCGATAGTTAGCAGGATGGAGGAGTGAGCCCTTCTTAAAAATAGGGATGATTTCCGCCCCTAACCATGTTGTGGGTATCTCCATTCCCTGGAGAATAGAGTTGAAAATGCTCGAAAGATACAGAGCCCAAACTCTGGGTTTGGTGGGGTAAAGATCTCCAGGGATCTTATCTAGGCCCTGAGCCTTTGCAGGCAGAACTCGAGCTATTGCAACAGTTACCTCTTTAAGAGAGATTGCAGGGGTATCCTGACTATGGGAGTGGGGCATAGCTTTCAGCTTGCTCAAAGGTGCCCTCTGCCCTGGAATAAAGTGACTGAAAATGGGCCCTCCAGACTTCGGCACCCAAGTTTGGTTTGAATGCCTGTTTATCCTCTTTTGAATCTGTACTTATTAATTTCCAAAAGGTCCTCATATCCCTCCTTTTTAGGGCTTTTTCTTAGACTCTCCCACTTTTCTGCTTCCCACTCTTTTTTTGCTTGCATGATTATGCGTTTAGATGATAACCTATTCTCCTTTATTGCCAGCTTATCATTATGTTTAATAGCTGTAAGCAGAGATGTCTTGGCATTTCGACATTTGCCATTATACCATCGATGCCTAGGTACACTGCCTTCCTTTACTTGAGCAACATAGGAGAAACTATCCGCCAGGGCTACCGCTAGACCTTGGTGATTTTCTGCAATTTCACTGAGTGGTCGGGTAGAAACTCCAGACTCACTGAATTGGGATGCAACCTTCAGATATGGTGTGATTAATTGGTAGAGTACGGACAACCTATCTTGGAATTCACATAGGGTACCCCTTCTTACTCTCCTCCTGCAACTAGTTAGAATTGGCCCTGGAGATTTCAACGAATGGCCCTTGTGGGCATCCCCATTATATGGCGAATTCATTTCTAAAATCAGGGCGTTATGATCACTATCATGTCTGGGGCAATCTTAAAACTATCCATCCGATACCAGGATTTAGTATTCACCATAATATAATCTAGGATCGAAGGGCAACCCAACTTATTGTAGGTGAAGTTCGCCGGACTATCGGTATTTAAATGCCCATTGCATGCCCTGAGCGAGTAGTTGAAAGAAAGGGTGTTCAGCTGTATAACTAGTGGTGTCCATGCCCGAACTGGCGGAGCATTGGCCACTGGAATAGCCCAGTACAAATCCTCCTCATTTGGCTCACCAACCCCCAGGTCCTTCAATGGTTCATACTGGCAATTAAAATCACCAGCCAGGATTACTGTGTCATTATCAATGACTGTGGGTATGAATGATATTAGTTTGTCACGGGTGGAAGACTCTTGTCCATACCCAACTGGCGTGAATAAACGTTGATAAGCACTAACCTGGTCCTGGAGGGAGAGCTCAGGATGACACACAAAATATCTCTGGACGGCGTCTCTACCTGCTTCACTGTGCAGCACAAGTGTGTAGAGACCCAAATGGTAAGTCTCCCCGACGGCCTGCCCTCCCCCCTGATGTAGCAGGTATGTTGTAAGTTGCATAACCAGATCTATGTGTAATCTCCCTGGCCCAAGTTTCCTGGGACATGCATATGTCAGATTCTTGGATAAAAGCACCCCACTCCAGGTTATCAATTTTGGAGTGAAAACCTGCAAATTTCCACGATAAAATTTGGAGCTTTGAAGGCGAATTAATGAGGTATACTAGAGTTTGCCATCTCCTTAACCGAGGACCAACAGCCACTCCTTGCAATAACCTGGTTTGCTTCTGCGGTTATTGGACATGGGTTTGCACACTGTTGGGCATTGTGGATCTCTATAGGTAGCTCTACATTATTGTTGAGAGAGAATTCTCCTGTGATCTCATACCTTTCACTACATCTATCACCCCCAGCCTCTACTGAACCCTGCGTGTGGGACCTTGTACTACCAGTAGAGTTGGGTGGCTGGTCCACAATCATCGACTTGATTGAACCAGATCTATTGGCCTTATGGCTGGGCTCAGAAGAACTCAATGGGGGCAACCTCAGAGTCGACATATTTTGGGTCTCTAAAGATCCAATATCTTTTCTGGCCAAGGAGAGCCTAAGTGGTTCAGATTGCCCTAGTCCTCTTGTTGCTACCCTACCTTCAGGTGTCTCATCATTAGATAACTCCAGTCAATCATTATCCTCCAAATTACCAAGTGCCGCATAATGATTTTTCACTGGGATGTTAATTTAGGTTGGGTCCATCCCCCATGGCTGTCCATCCCAAAAAGCAACTGCTCATGGCTAGCTGGCTTATAAAAGAACCCCAGTGGAAAAATATTGATACCTGTTTGCTCAACTGTCCAGTTGCCCACCCTTTCAAGTAGTGTTTGAACAAGGTCGGGCGACCCAAAGGATAGCACCACACAATCGCCCGCTAGAGTCTTTTTGGATCTGCCTATCCAACCAAACCGTCTAACCATTTTAAATTCTGTGAAGAGTGGGGAGGATATTCCAGACCTTGACCTTAGTAAAGACAGTGCTTTGTTTTTAAGAGAAGACCAATGTTCCCCAGTGCCATCAGGCAACAAGGGAACATTGGCGAGCACTATCGTGTAAGGAGCTGCTTCCGGTGGAAGGTGTAGCGTGCTTATATCAGATGTACCTCTTGGGGTGTATGATGCTTTATATTGTGCAGTTTTAATGGGTGTTTCCCTTGTGATTCCATGTCCTAATCTACCTGTTGAGGGTTCATTTTGGATTTTTAATAGGCGGTCCTGAATAGTGCTTGAAACCTGTGGCTTACGGTGCACAATGGGTGTACATGCTTTCTTCTGGCTAACGGATTTGGGAGCCAATTGGCCTATTTGCGGTACTGCCACAGAACCAGGATTTAGGGGTCCTATTTGGGTAGACAAATGCATGTCGTCCCCAATTATTTGTGTGCTGCTAGTAGGACAATGGCAATGACAAGGAGTGATCATTTGGGGCTGACTAGTAAGCGGCCCGACTGACTCGAAAGAGGCGGCTTCAACCTCTCAAATTTTTCAATACTTCTTTCAATATGGTTTAATTTTTGAAGTAGGGGTTCTAATAGGGTTGTAACCAGCCCACCGATGTTTTCCCAGAACTCTTTATTTCCAGTACCCAGTATGAGGGTTGGGGGGCTTATACGAGGCTCTGTGCTGGTGTGACTAGTTACAGAGATGCACCCCTTAACCCCCTCCGTCATCTCCTCCCTTGTAGGTTTGCTTTTGCGTCCTCTCTTCAGTGCGGGATGAGTAAGCTTATTTGGGCCCTGCCCTTTTCTTTTCCTAGGTGGAATTGGGGAACTATTCCCCTGGTTAGTCCTGCTATTCTGACCCCTAGTATTTATTTTAGATTTGACAGTTACAGCCCTCGGCGTTATACTGTCATTTACTGCCGTGATTTGGCTGCTCGCTATCCTGATAGGGGAAGTGCACTCTTGACGGTCAGTGCCATTGAGAGCTCCATTCGAGTTTGGTTCCAAGGACAATCTTCACTCTGTTAGGGCAATTTCATGAATGAGAGCTGCCTCAGCATGTAGCAAGAAGGCATCTAGAGTCCCCAACACTCCCTGTCCTGTGAGAGATTTTCTTTTGTTCATTTTGTTAGAATAACTAGGTGGATAATATATGGTAACCTGTAACAATGAGTTAACTGATGATCAAAAGATGAACTCAGGTAGGCCTGTAGGGACCCTTAACCCGTACGTATTAACCCCCCAACACAAACCATAAACATAAGATTTTGGAGCACGAAATGTTAATAAGTAGGACTGGGCAAAAATTTTGTTCCGTTCGCGGAAATTGCGATAATTTGACATTTTCGCGTTCCGCGGAGAGCGCGAAAATGTCAAAAATTCCGGTTTCCGCAGCTTGGCGATAATTTGTTTCTTGCTTGCGCTGTAAAATAATACATTCTCGCGCGCGCGCGATCGCCTTACCAGAATCCCTGCGTTCGCCGACAAGTTTTCTTGATCCGGTTGCGTTCTCCATGAGATGTTGTATTGTTTTTAGCCATTTGCGCTGTCTCGCGACAGTTCGCGCCCGCAGTGACGTCATGCATCGCGCGATCACGTCTTTCTTCTCGCGATCATGCACCGCGAAACAACTCAAAACAAGATGGCCACGCCCGCAAGCAACCACTTTGGTAAGTTGGCGACCCGCTACCATGCAGAAAATCTCACGAACATGCCGGAAAAAAACTTCCGCATCTTCGCGATAATTCCGCTTGTTTGCGATAATTTTAAACATTTTCGCGATAATTTGCAAAAGTTAATTTCGCAAATTCCGCCCACCCCTATTAATAAGGTGGCCCTGCCCGGCCTCTGACGGTGTCTGACGGACATGGCCGGGCCCGCCCTTAGCCCGGGTTGTGCCCGGGCGCCTCCCGCCCTGCGGGTGCACTGTCGTAGTTTTATGCGCTTCCTTGGCTCTATGGCGTAGGCGTCCGTTGTGCGTGCCCCAATGGAAGCCGGGAGGTGTAGTCCTGCACTGCTTGTAGCCCCCTCCTCACAGGATCCGGTACCGCGTTGCAATGGTTGCAGTGAAGGCAGTGGCAGGAATGGTCCGTATGACCCAGCGGCGGTGAGTAATCCCTTGAAAGAATTGTGGCAAATAGAGCAGGAGAGACACCCGTGCTGCGGGAGCACTGTCGTAGTTTTGTGCGTCTCCTTGGCGCTATGGTGTAGGCGTCCATTGTGCGTGCCCCAATGGAAGCCGGCAGGTGTAGTCCTGCACTGCTCATAGCCCCCTCCTCAGGGGAGCCGGTACCGCGTTGCAATGGCGGCAGTGAAGGCAGTGGCGGGAATGGTCCGTATGGCCAAGCGCCGGTAAGTAATCCCTTGAAAGAATTGTGGCAAATAGAGCATTTCCTAACATAAATGTATTACCTCCAGACTGGTTAGGTTAAAGTGTTTTGTCACTTAAAGTTCAGTAGGGAGAGAGACCGGTGCTAGGAGTTTCTATTGGAGGACAAGGTCCCAACAGAAGAAAAGATCTTCCCACTCAGCTACTGCAGAAAACTGTCTGCAGTAACACATCTGGTACGAATCTATCCCCACCCTTCAAATGGGACATTCAACCCCCTCCTTCCTTTCACACGAGCCTGGCCTTCTTCAAAGAACCTAAGGAATGTTTTCAAATTGTGCATCACTGTCTGGCTAGCTCTCTCCTTCCTCCATCTTATAAACCACTCACATACAAAATATTGAATTCTGAGTTCTTCATCCATAAATTAATACACTACACTACACTTCACATTGACCACAACCCACACATGCAGCATGTACAGTGCATGCAAACTATCCATACGGCACCTGAAACCTACCAAAAGTCCCTTACCGCAGCTGTCCATAGGCAGTTGCCCTCATTTTAAGACAGGTGCACTAGAGTTTGCAGGCTATGGGTGGGTAACAGGCCATTAGGTAGATTCGCCAGACAGCAGAGGCCCAATTACCACATTTTCAAAAAATAACGATTGGAAGTTTTCGCTAGATAGAACACATTTTCCTGATCTTTACACATTGATTGTTAGATTGTGGGTTCCCCACAAGGAGATTGGATTTTCAAACACGAGTAAGCAGTGATTCACTATGAATATACATCATGATGATGGTATATTGCAAAAATTTATTTCATACATGTTTTTCAGACACAGGAATTGCGGAACAGTTTAAGTTAGCAGAATACAACAGCACCAACAATTGAGTTATTTTATTAGCTTGATTCTATTTTATAAGGACTCATGAAGGACCGGCTCCACATAATAAGTATACTTTATGATCATGACTGACTGCACATCTGGGAAATGTGAAATTTTCATTTTGGCGACATGATTCCCATTTCATCTACGCTTAACCTTCTTCAGCAGCATTGCTTCAACTTTTCCCCTCTTTTTGCCTTCTTTTTCCATTTCCCTTTTTAATCAGTTTTTAAGCGTTAACAACATTACATACATATACAGGCATGTCAAATACAGTTCTCTTATTCACAGATTGGATGAGCAATGTTATTTGTTCTAAGGAGTGCACGGTTGTAATTGATTGCGAGGACTAAAAAGTATATGAACATTTTCATTACTATCATTATGATGCCTTCAGATCAAACGTCTGGGATATTTCCAGGCTAATGAAGAACAGGCATGGGTGGAACTATATGAGCTCTTGAAAACCATTTCAGCAAAATATGGGAATCTGGTTATGTTAATGTTGAGTTAAAAAATTCAAAAAACCTTTACGGCTGTGTGGACTCCAAGTGGTTGGAATATATTTCAACCTGTATAATGCCAGGGTTAATATGAGTGTGGTCAGGATGAGCTTGTAAAAGAACTTGTAGACTCTTCTAATGAAAGCCCGCCAAACTCGGGTGAAGGATTATTGTCCCAAGAAGTGTTTCATTATAAGAGGGCGTCTTTCTGAGCGGCTGGAGCCCCGGGCCCAATGGCTTGCCCACGAGAATATTTACCACTGGCCGCGGTTGAAGTTCAGTAGTTTTCACTTTAAAATGTTTTCATGGGGTTCTTTGTATTACCCTAAACCACCCATGACAACTGCAGTGTCCTTCCAGCAGGCACGCATTTCTCGCTCACTTGCTTTTTTCTCTTTTCTCTAAGGATGATATCGCAGATGTGCATGCATGTTCCGCTATTCCCTGCAGCACCTCCAGTTTGCATTTTTTAGCACTCATTGCGGCTTGGGTTTAAACAGTCTGGGTAGAAATGTCTCCATACATGACGGTTGCGTTTTGTTGAAATCGCCCCTTTGTTACTCCCACGCGGTTTCACTGAACACACAAAGTCTCCCTCCATTGTACAATTTAAAGGATAATTAACAGACCATAAACTGATGCAATCTTCAACAAACAACAAATGAACCTTAAAACAATGCCTGAGAGCGCATCTTAAACTCGTAATGAGCAGAGATGATTTAACAAATCCATTTTCTCCTCGTAAACGTATTGCAATGGGCTCAAACCACAGTTTTGTATCATTGTATCCTTTGATTAGGAAGAAGGTTTTCATCACTAGGATGATTATTCTAATATTAAGAGCCGATGAAAACCAAGCATCTGGACTGCAGACATACATGTGCATTGCAGCAAATTCACACTGAATAAGAAACGTTGGACTAATTTAGAGTTTGTCCGATGTGGTACATTGCCAACATATCACAAATATCACGTTGGACTTAAAACAAGTGCATTATAGCCATGTTTTGACAGAGCATCCTGTCCACCAACCTCTAAATAAGGCCCTATGTCTTTTGCGACAATCTCGAAAAACCCACCCAGCATGCATGCACAAATTATATGTAGTTTTTGGGAAATGAGGTAACTGAAAGAGGGAGCTGAAACCCTTCTGAAGCAGCAACCACAATTCCTGTCAGGGTGAAGTCACAAGCAACCTCAAATTAACCTGTGCCTAACCCTGCAGGTAGCTGACACAAAACAGTCAGGCTTAACTTAGAGGCAATGCCTAAAGTATCTATGCAGCACTTGAAACAGTAATAAAGTGAAAACACCACAAAAGAAAACTCCCACAACAATTTAGAAAAATAAAGTAGCATTCAATAAATTCAGATCAAAACAGCAAAATCCCAATCAGTAGGACTAGAGATATGCAATATTAAAGATTTAAGTGAAAGTAGTGCCGAGAAGCACAACACGTCAAATGTGGTTATCAGATTGTCCTGTATTGGGGCAAAGTCACAAGTTCAGGCGTACCGCAATGAAGCATGGCACAGATACAAGACCCAAGTACTGAACAAAGTACCTTAAATCCTGGTTGCGGAGTTTTATCAGATACCACATCAACAATGTTTTGTGCAGCGCTGGATCCAAGGAGTTACTAGGTGGCGGTGAAAAGTCCTGATTCATCGTCAAGGAGGTTGTCAACGAAGGGCCTATGATGCAAACTCATCCTTCCAAGATGAGCCGCGCATTGGCAGTTCGGAAGAACCTGTGGGGCTGTGATGTGAAAGACTATTTTGAGGATTAGGCACGCAGCGGCTGTTCCGAGTAAGCCACTGACTGGGATGTGAGTTTCTGCATCGGGATGTGTTGAATTGTGGCAGTTTCAAAGCTGCTGTGAGAAGATGCATCATGCTGCATCAATTCTGCTTACAAAACCATAGCTGGGCTGGAAAATTTGGAGCATTTTCTGTCCCTAAGGCTCTGATCTGGAGACCAGCCAACTAGCACTTGGAGTCACTCTCGTAGTCCTGAGATCAAGATGCAGGTTCTGTCTCAGGCATCAAGGCAGCAGGGAAACCGAGTAGCAGTCCTTCTTGCAGAGCAGTACAGCTGTCCTTCTGAGTCTCCCACAGGTCCAGAGGTGTACTGAAGAGTTTGGTATCTGGATGCATTACTTATACCTGGTGTCCACTTTGAAGTAGGAGAAGGTTCTGGAGGCTTCCATTCTCAGAGGTGTTTGAAATTTCCGACCTAATTGCCCTGACCCCAGCTTGTCACAAAAGACTAGCGTCAAAACCCTTTGTGAGTGTACTGGGAAGAGCCTTTGTGAGGTGCAAGAGTGGTAGGTGTCAGCTCCTCTCCCTCATCAAGTCAGAGATTGCCCATCCTGCTAGCTACTATTCCCCTTTGTCTCTCTGTCCGGGTGCAATACACAAAGGCAAACTGCCAGCTACACCTAGGAATGTAACACAGAATACACGCTGCAGGTGCCAACTGGTTGGTACAAAAAATTAAGAGTTTCTAAAAGTGATAATTTCCAAATTGTGACTTACAATTTGTCTTTACCATTAAAGAGGGTTTCAAATTACAATTCTTTAGACACCAAACTCGATATTCCTAGCTGTTTCCAATTGAAAGTTATCAATAATTAAATTTAATAAGTTAACCCAATGTTACCCTATAGAGGATGCAGAACTTGCAGCACTGAAAAACAAACTTAAGAGTTTTTCACTACCAGGACACGTAAAACTTAAAAGTACATGTCCCTGTGGGATGTAGCAATGACTTACATGTATTAAAATGAAGGTTTGGGCTGGCAAAGATGTATTCTGCCAGGTAGAAATGGCAGTTTAAAACTGCACCCACGGGCTTCAATTACATATTAAAGGATGGATTTCCTCTCAAAAACAATGCCGTTTTTACCAATGAAATCAACTCATCTAAGATTGCGTTGTGTGATTACGTTGCTTGAGTGGCCTTCTAAGATGCTGAGATTTCTAGTATGAAACAGGCTGGACCTGCAGAACTCTATTCAGTGACCAACTCTGTAACTCAAGCTACTGCTTGGCTCCCAGGCAGAGCACTCAGCAGCAGACAGCAACAGTACATGACCAGGTAGCATCACCTGTCTGAGGTGCTGCCACGGTCCCTGTGTCCAAGAGTCTATATGACAAGATGCTGCTGGTGACGCGTGGGCAATGACACATGCAAGCACATTCCCCTCTTGTAAGATGGGTGTCATGAAGTTGAAGCAGCAGCCATCTCTGAAAACTATAAGTGAGAGGGATTGATTTGTCATGCCTCTTCAATGCAAAATCCATTTGGAAGAAATTGAAACATCCGCAAAATGATGTGGTCTGATTACAAAATGTTACAGACAGTTCCCATTAGGCACAGGGTCAAGACTGATTTGCATATGGCTCTGTCTGAACTGAGGTGGTGAAGTGAGCTAAAGAGAGTTTGCTTTGTTTGCACTAAGTTGGCAGGGTATGCCCAGACGTGGGTCCCTTGCTCACTTTGCCACTGGATTCAAGCTAGCCTGGCTGATGAGGGGTGTTACCCCAAAACCGGTCCCAGGATGCTTGTTTCTGGTTCAGGGAAGACCTGGCTTGGCAGTTTGGGCTGGACTGTTCCCATGAGGCACAGGGTCAAGACTGTTTTACATATAGCTGGGTCTGAACTAAGGTGGCGAAGTGAGCTAAAGAATGAAGATGGATTCAACCCAGATCTGTGACTGGGGGTGAGTGTCTGAAATTGTTTCAGCACTCCGTCCATCATCTTGTGTTTGCTTTGCACAGATTTAGGACAAACACTTGTTCACTCTTGCCACAATAACGTTGGCACATTTTTGGGATTACACTACATTATATCCTTTGCCCTCGTGTAGACTTGCATTGGATGTAAAGAGGTAAGGATACGAATGAATGAGTGTCAGTCCACCATTAAACTAAAAAAGCCTGCAAAAGAGACACACTAGTTAAATAAAGTGAAAAACTACAAAAAAAATAGGCAGGGGTATGACACCAATTCTGCTTAAGGGAGAACAAAAGTGGAGTAAGGAGGGTTAAATACAGATTGGTGGAGCAACCTCTTCTATAAAACTCTCCAAAAACAAGTGAATTGTGAAGATATATTTCTATTTTCCATTTCAGATCAAACGATATGGGTGATTTGCGCAGATCTATGCGCTTCTCCATTTACCCATCTGAGCTATGACTCAAGGATCAAAGTGGAGTTCAGTGCATCGTAATCAGATTTTGGGGGGTCAACGTACGGCCCCTAAATTTGAGATTTCGTTCAAGAAATGCGCGATGATCTCAGGGTATTTGTTTTTTTAAATCCCTGTCAGTCCTCTATTTTTTAGATCACTGGTATAGTTTTGTACTGTAAGCAGTTCGCAGTGACATTTACCACAATGTAGAGTCTTTCTAACAAGCGTGCGACCTGCAGCCGTTGTATTTACTGAGAAACACAGCACTGAAGGATTATGGAGAGAATGGGAGAAGAGCAAATTCATTCAATATATAAGGCATTCACTGAGGGGAAACACTTATGTAGGGTCATCATTGATTGTCCAATCAATAAAGGTATAAAAAAGACATAAACACAAACTAGTTACTAACTATTTGGGTCAAAGTCGCGGCTAGATATACATTTGAACATGAAAGGCAAGCCAGTAACAGACTCAACGTTTAGTATTTTATGAACCTGTGAATTCTTGTTTTTAGAAATAGAGGTCATTAAAAATGTTGTTCTGCTTTACTTGTCAGCTTTGAAAAAGTGGATAAGGTGTCAATTTACCATGCATGGGAATAATAACTACATGAGTTTATATCTGTACAAATATAATGGAAAAAGGTTCTGAAAAAGACGTTGTAGAACCTTTATGGAAAAATGAATCTCCCTTGAAAATGTAAAAACATTTAGGGGCACATGCATCAAAGGGTTTTGCAAGCACAAATGGTGCGATTCGCAAAAATCATCTGTTTGCACCCGCAAATAGGCCTTTTGCGATGCATTAACGTGTTAGCCATTCGCAATTAAAAAAATTGCAATTTGTGATTCCTTAAATGCAATGCTAGAGGCACTTAGAAATGGCGAATTCGCTATTTGGTGCCACAAAATACAGAGATATTACAGGTTACACATACACATTCACATATTCACATCACAATTTCAGGGGTGCAACAGGGTGTCATTTTGACATCTTTGCACCCTTGAAATTGCATGCGCAATTTGCGACTCGCAATTAAGGAATGTTTAGGAATCGCTATTTTAATAGGGATTCCGACGTGCATAGGCTTTTGAGAGTCCTTAATTGCGATTCCTTAATAATCGCAATTAAGGACTCGCAAAAGCTTTTCTTGATGCATGTGCCTGTCAGTGCTTAGGAAGCACAATTGTCAAAATGTAAAGAAACACAGAAGAGAAATAAAATACATTGTGTTATTAAGGAACAAATGTTCAGGACTTTGATGGCTTTCACATTTACTGCAGGAATTTTTGCAAGATTAGAAAGCCTACAAGAGATGAGTGCATCCCTAGACAAGTGTTAATGGTAATCCCCTGCCTTGGACCTACCCCAGGTCCAACTTAAATGGAACCCATAATATTGTTCAGTGGCATCACAGAATGCAGATAGGATTTAATCACAAGCTAATTAATATTATCTACCGCACAAGACATACATGTTCTACAACGTTTTCCGTACTTTTAAGATTGCAGCAATAATATGGGTTAATCTGAAGCAATCTGGGAAATGGTTAACTGGACATTATCAGGAACATCTACTTTTTTAGATAATTGACACACTAAATGTGGTCTTATATATTGAATAAGGCACAATAGGGTTCTGAATATTGCCAGTATGGAGATACTGTGATGAATAAGAAGTGGAATGAGTGTGGGAGAATGAGAAGTACTATTCATGTAAAGAGTGTGCACCGGATGAGCTGGTTATCATATGTAACTAGCACACCAAGGTATGACAGGAGGATGAACACTGCAAGGATGATGATAATGCTATGAATTCAAATAAATGAACTGAGAAGTATGAATGGTACTAATTACCTAGAGAGATGAACATTAGGGGGCTTTATATTTAGCTAATATATGGCACATATTACATTACATTATCAGACAGAATGGCTCACCTGTAGAAAAATGCCTTAACAGCACACACGTGAGGCAGACACAGTAAGGTAAGATAATTATGTATAGTACCCTTAAAATAAATAGATTTAACATGTGGCAGGAATATAAGGTGGTCTTGTTTATTTAAAGTTTCTTTAACACTGTTATTATTGGTGAATACAAGTCAATGTATCCCATGATATATGCACGCATAAAACCAAAACCAATAAATGTGATGTTAATGTGCGCCATAATATATACACACATGGCAATGTGAATACCATTAAAAATTACGTTGATATACGCTATGACATATATATATGCAGAATGTCGGTAAATATGATATCGATGACCCACCCATGCTATATGTACCCGTAATGGCGATATGGAATCATTGGTTTCAAATTCACTCAAGATGACCTCCTCAGTACCCCAAGTTAAAGATACATGGTCAGAAAGGCCCTGTGACCCAAACCCAAGCCTACCAATTGATAGGTCACAGTTTGAGTTACACTTAGCTGAAGACAAACGTGTAAACAGGGAAAACCCTGATCGATCCCCCAGATAGGCAAAGAGAACTGAGGAGACTGGCCCCAATAAAACACTTTTGGCCAAAAGCACGCGTTCCCAAAATTTCACAAAGTCAGATACCACATAAAGTTAGAATAACTCACCCAATCAAAACACAGCATGCACAGCACATGCAGTGAGTACATGCTCCCCATGCTGGACATCTGGACACATACACCCTGGCACACACGAGCCACCTGTGTCCCCGTTATCAGTTGGCTGTATTTATGGTTCATGACTAAGCACACTAGAGAAGGTGAAGGTAGTTTTAAGTTTAGTGCGTTCGGACCGCTGAGCTTTACACAGATGGTACGCATTGGCCCAGGGTGTGATGTAGGTTTACTTATTTACTCTCACTTGGGCCATTGAGCGTTACTCAGATGGTCTTATTTATTCTGCTTGAACCACTGAGCATTACACAGCCAGTACACTTGGGCCCTGAGTGTGCTAGATAGGGTCACCACCTTTATCTTATTTGTTAGTTAAGGGAGTTTTCTTAGGGACTGTCAGTTTCTTAACACTGTCAGTGTCTGAAAGAAGTGAATAGGTGTGAAATCTCCCTCAAAAGGGCCAAGGCAGCTACAAGTGTTCAAGTGGCACTCAGCTTGGTGAAGACTCAGCTTTCCCTCTATTGCCCATTTTCAGTGCACCGCCGGGGGGACACAAAAAAACCTTTTAGACAGGAGGAAACTCTAATCTGGCAGGCGGTCTGACAGCTTTTTTGGTGTGGCAGCGGGGCGGATCTGGCACCGCACTGCCAATCAGGCCTTCAATGTTTTAGTGTGAATTCTTAGACACCTTGAATTAACCATTGTGGAAATCTCTTTACACTGCCCCACAAAGTCTGTGGAGGTGTCTGTGGAGATCATGCCATTATATTCATGTATGGTAGGATTCGTGGATTTTGTGAATTATCCTGTTGACCTTGTAGACATTTCTGTATTCTGAGGATCATACTCAACTTTTATATTATTGGAATTTTGTGTCAAGGTCTATTGCACTCAACTCAGGAGTAGTGCATGGGCATTAGGAATACATCTTTCCATAACTCTCTGTAGTGTAGTGTATTGTAGTTCAGGGGAATCTATAATAATCACTTTGCGCTGTGCTGGAGGACACTTCTTGAAAAGAGCTGCCTGCACAGTCATGAGAGCTTTCTCAGACAGAGAAATTCTTTCCTCTGCTCCTCAATATAATTGTGATTTGCAGGTCATGGGAGCTTGCTGTTCTTCATTGTATACTGTGTACATTTAGACTTCAGTACTAGGAGTAGCCATAATCACTCATTTTTTCTTGCTGTCCCATTCCTGGTACAATACTGTTTTTAACATGTCTGCCTGCAGTCAATGTAGAATAGCTGCATGTGAGTATGTTCACTTTCTAAAATTCAAGAACCCTGTGAAGGTGTGTAATGGCATGCTAGTCCTCCTGTGTACGGCTCCAGGATGTCCTCGCACCTGAGGCATGGAATCCCTCTGGTGTGAGCACCAGAGGGATTTCCTTGTACTGGATTCAGCCTCAGGAAGCGCCTGAGGCAGTTTTTTCTTTAAAATGATGATCAGCGTGCATCGCGAGCTGACGTCATTTCAGAGGAGAAAAACCTGAAATGAGCCCTAGTCGGCTCATTTCACTTTCACTGCAATGGTGTTGAAGGGGAGTATCTTTTCAGATGGGAGAGGTATCATTGGAAAGGATAGAATCTCCCTTTTCAATGGAACCTTTCCATAGTAGATCCCTAATTGGGGAATGCTGGAGGGTGATTCACAAGCAAGGATCCATCCACTAGATCACCAGGGTGCTGCCCCCTTGCAATCGACTAATGCTCCCCTTCTCCTAGGCTCAAAAATATGTGTTGCCCAGCCTGGAGGCATAAGGCCTACTAGACACCAGGGATTGTTTTTTTTTGCTAAATTGGTGGGGGCGGCCCTCCCAGGCATTAAACCTAGCCCGCACACCTCTTAAAAAAGGTGGGTAGAGTGCCAATTAGATCATCAGGGAGTGTTGTTTTTGGGGGAGCATCCCACTTGCAATGTACCAGGGCTCCTGCATGCCCCCAGGCCCAAACATCTTTCTGCCCCTCTGAGGGCGAAAAGCCCACTAAACAGCAAGGATTTATTTTTTTTGCTAAATAGGTGAAGGTGGCCTTCCCAGGTATCAGGCCTAGCTCCCATCCCGTTGTAAAAAACCCTTGCAGTCTTACCTGGTAGTATCCTGACCAGGATTGTGCCTCCTGCCTGGACTGGGTGTATACTCTACCAACCAGAACCTTACATTTCTAACACAGATATAGATTTTATGTTGATACAAATAAAGAAAGCATATACCAACAGAGGTAAATTTGCCCAAATATAAGTGAAGCTAAATGTGACAGTATGCATCCAAAAAGTTGCAGAATCTGGACCCCCAAACCTAAGAAGATGATCTGTCTGGGTGGGCTCAATGAGAGGTTTGTGAGCTCTTTGTATTTAAGGGATAAATAAGGATAAATATCTAGAGTGTAACCAAAACAAGATAATTTAATATTGATAAGATTAAAAACAAAGGAGGATATTCTCAAGAACGTGTGATAACTATCACAAAAGTAACTTAACACAACCCTCAACATCACAGTTTATCGCCGGAAATTTACGCCGTGTTAACCAAGTATTCACAACACGGAGGTACCATGCGATAGTCACCAGATAACGCGTCAAATGGGTGCATTAAAATCAACGCCATGCCGCAAAAATGCGAAACACGAATGCAAAAAATCTGTGATGAAGCCAATCGCGATACACAAAGCTGCGAAAACCAGCAGCAGGCCTGCAAATCCCAAGTGTCTGGTGGGAAAATGCACTATAAAAGCTAAAAAAACAACACACCAGAAACAATCCAAAGTGCGTAGCAACATGGATGCACCCTGACCGAGCGCAGAGGCCAATGCGAACCCCACAACCCCTACAGACCACCAGCAAGGAACAGCGGGCTCGGGAAAGGCCAAGGAGAAGAGGGAAAGGAAGACGGGGTGCAGTCGGCAGGAAAACAAGATCAGCATCACAGAGGTGACAGAACACTACCAGCAACTGACCCACAATCAGACTACCTTGAATGCAGCCGGAGTGTCGAGGAGGCCAATGGAGGAGGCCAAGAGGCGCTGGCATGACGTGAAAACCTAAACCAGGCACAAAGTGGCTGCCAACAGGAAGGCAGCAATGGCAACAGGAGTTGGGAGTCCTGCGCCACAGGAGGAGCTGGAGGAAATGGAGGCCAGTCATCAGTGTGGAGATGGGAGTACGGACACAGCTCGAGAGAACCTGACACAATAACAACAGGGTGAGTAACGACCAGGGACGGGGGAGACGGGGGAGATGGGCACAACGGCACATATGCACAATTATGTATAGCCCCGAGAGCTGGAAACTGTGAAATGGAAATTTACTCGTACAACCTCACATCCGTCATGTAGTCCAAATGTACACTGCCCCGCATCTAAATCCTGCACCTCCAAAACAGTCACAATGTACATTGTCATACAGTCTGCATGTAAATAAGAACAATGTGCCAACATACATGTCAACACAATGTCAAGATGCATCTCCCCTTCACATTGCAGAGGGACACACAACACCACCAGCAGAGCACAGAAGTCCACACCTTCAACACCGATGCCCTACAACAGCCCATGGACATCCCACGCAACCCACCACCAGGACCAGGGAAGCCAAGCTACTTAGAGGAGAACCCAGCCCCTGCAACAGACCACATATCATGAAGCACCCCCAAGCACGGCTGGCTCACAACACTTAACCGACCCACACATGGCACCCCAATGCCAGGTGTCAGGACGACAAAAGGAGGTGGCCGAACAGGTGCGGGTGTGGTCTGAACCCATGGAAGGTGAACTATATCATATACGTGGGTGTCTATTACCCTTCAGGGACCACCTTCACCCCACAAAGGAGACCCACACTGCCATAGAGACACATGCAGATGCACATTCTCAGTACAGAACCACGCCCAGGGGCTTGCACATATCGTCACACACCCAAGTTGGCTCTGCGTACTACGGCACAGTCCACTCCCCTCACAAACTGAGTGAGTGATGACAAAGCTACATGTCCAAGCTCTAACCCGCTGCCTGCAGTGAAATGTCTGAGTCCGCTGTACACAGCACAATGTAATGTCATAGGGCCCAGGGCCCTCATGCATACAACAAGACCACAGGGACACATGCAGATATTATGTAATACTGGTGCATGGCCCCTTTATTGGCAGGGCCACATGTACAGTGATGCCTGTGCTTGATGTGTGTGGGGTGAGTATAAGCCAGCCCGCAGGGAGTGCTTGGTGCTGGTAACAACTTGAACAGTGGACACCAGTTCATTGGAAACAGAAAACACCTGCATAACAGAGTCAACTGCTGAGCAACATGGAGGGAGCTGGAGCAAGTACAGAGGTCACCCAACATACAAACAGAAGTGTCCGTGAGTTGCAGTGCACTGAGGTTGGGGCACTAGAGATGAGCGCGCTCATGTGAAGAAAATGTCTAGGAGCCAACTTTGGGTCATTCCTGATGCAGATGCAGTGGGTGTGTTAGATCTGCATCAACTTCCTCATCAATGTCCCAGGTCTCCCACACTGCCTGTTTGTGGCAGCATTGGCGGAGATTCCCCGGTGCTCCACTATTGCCTGCACATTGGTGGGATACATGCACTTTCTGTTGCGCTTATTGTGTGCAGTGTTGCCAGGGCCCACTAGTAGGGCATCTGTTCAGTTCATTGACCCTGACATGTGTGGGAAGCTAACTGGTACGTACACGCCTTGCTTGGTCTCCGGCTGTTGCTGCGCAGTGTGTGGGAAGTATAGATAGTGGGGTACCAAGCTGATGGTGTCATCCATGACCGTTGTGAGGGACTTGGATTGGCCTGGCTGTGTGACTCCTCCATCTCAGGCGGATGTTATTTGGAGGGTACCAGAAGCCAACACATGCAGCACGGCCAGCAGCTTTGTCTGAGGTGGGATGTTGGTTGTCCGCTGTGTTGGTACCGTCAGCCTGTGGCCAATGGTGGTCAGGATGCAGAGGAGGGTTATCACTTTGAGCATGTAGTGGGCAATGACATTCTCTGGTGTTGGGTCTGTGAGGTTGGTGCATTTTCAGAGGGTCGCTGTATTTGTCTGCACTGCCTCAGTGTTGGTCGGGGGCGGTGGGTGTCCAGGGGGATGGGGTGGTCATGAGGGTGGTGGCAGTGGGTTTTAGGGTCCTCTTGGGTGTCCGCCCCGCATGTTCAGTGGCTCCATGGCATCTGCTTGTCTTCAGGTGTGGCTGTGGGCTGGGCTCCCTTTTGTGGTGCAGGCTGCTGTCCGACTTTACACCACGTCAGAGCAGGTGTTAATTTCCTGCAGCTAACACACCTTATCGCATGATTCATGGTCTTTTCGCCGATTTGGCTGGTTGTTGAGAATGTTGCGGAGTGGCTTTTGGCACGGGAACACCTACTCTGCATCTCATTAGGATAGTTGCCGGGATCATCTGTGGCGATGTTTTTAGCGGCTGCTATCGCAGGTAAACTGGTGCTATGGGCTGTTATCACCGGCTTGTGAAAGTGGTGATAAATTTGTCGTGACTTTGGCTGCAATAAAGTGCCATTAACTCGGCAATAGCTCCTTGAGAATATGCCCCAAAGAGTACTACATTAGTATCGCTGTGAGATACTCGAGGCTGACTAAGATCTGCCCATAGCTAACTAGAACTACATGTTATTGCCTGTGTATCGACCTAATAGGTCAAATGGCCTTTGTGAAGATCATATATTCCTAAAGAATATTCATTTTTATCCTTCCTCTATCCATGGTTCCAATGGTCTACAATAAATACTTGCACACAGCCTTGCAGTTTGAAATACTAAGAAAAGAAGGCACACTGGTTATCTGAAAGGCAGGGAGGGGGAGAAGGGATAATTAGTTATCATACCAATTGTTTTGCAGACAGCTAAGGCACACATTATATGAAGCACATGTTTAGTGAATGAACTGCAAACAAAAATGTGACTTGCAACATGTCTTGTAAAAAATGCTTGAACAGTACAAAGTCAGACTGCAGATAAAAATACATGCAGCAAAATTAATACGAATCTGCTCATGTCTTTTTTGTTTGTTTGTAAATGGCTGTATATACTCACTCTGAGTGGGGCCCAGGCAGGACATCATTTCCCTTGGCTTCCTGAAAGTATTAAAAGACATAGGAGTAAAAATGGCACTTGAAAACAACGTAAGGTTTTCATCCATTTATCCGAAAGTCCTAAAAGTATAAACCATTGTTCTTGAGTGGAAGCCAACTTTGGGAGGGAAAAATAGGACACAATATGTTCTAGTGATGTTTAAATCGTCTGCAATGGACATTGGATCAGTCCCTAAAATTCAATCATACAGGAGCTTAAAAATCCATCTGATACTTGGATTATTTGTGTTAGCACCCTCCTGTTCACCTGCATCTGGCTTGGTTTCCATTCCTTCTGATATACCAACAATTTCAATATTTGCTCTCCTCAAACTGTTTTCTAGGTCTTTGCACTTTCTTTCACTCTTTTCCTGTCTTATCTATTATCCTTGTCCCATCCTTATGCACAAAACACAATCATATCACAATCATGTGGAAGAGGTTTGGGGCAGCGGCGAGGGTACCTGACTCTGTATTACGGGGTTCAGGGTTCAATCCCCGGTACCGCCGGCAGGTTAGCCCATCACCATGTGACTCTGGGCAATAGCTCGCTTAATCTTCCCGAAGGCCACCAGCGCCGGGACACCACTTCAGAGGTAGATGTGCACTTTACAAATACTGGTATTTCATTTCATATTATTACTATTAACAAGTATATTTTCAGTCAGGCGGCACCCCTCAGTTATCTTAGTTTCAGTATTCATGTATCGCTATTGTGACCCCTTCTTCTGAAGACGCATAAGTCTTCCTCTCTTGTTAAACTAAACATTGTGCTATCAACATTCAACATCCAATGAATCTGACAATCTGATAGTTTGTTTAGTTGTTTTTTTTCAGAGGATCAGCTACAGCTGCCTGTTCTGTGGGTTCGCAATAGGCTCTCTGTTGTGCATCCTATATAGTGATAGAGTAGGTTTGACTTATATTCTTCCAAGCATTAACTAACATTAGTGTTAGCTTAGGATGACTTTCCCACTGCATCTGGTTTATATTAGTATTCTCTCCCACTCACTCGCAGTTGGACTGATATATCTTACATGAGTTCATTTGCAGGGTGAGAGGGGAAGGGTTTCATATCAAGAAGACCAATACGGATGTCTTTCAGTTCAATCTGGATTTGAGAGTGATCCCCTGCCATAGATATGACTTCTGTGTTAATCTTGTTCATGGTTTTCTGTTTCACCAAAACCGTTTTTCCAAGACCATCAGGATTATGAGCTACTTTTGAAATCAGGGCTCTGTCTCATCGTGAACCACTCAAACTTAAGACTCTATATTATCCACCATAGAGCTGAATTAACTGATTGGTTGTATTTTGGGGAGAACAGTTCATAAGAGAAAAAAGTAGGATGAGAGGGAGAGACTTTTGAGATCTTAAAGAATGTCTATTCAGTAGACACAAAATTAGTACTCAGTTTCTGGCGACAACCATTTCAGCAGATCAGGCTACTGATATACATTAACCTAGACTATGGAAAGAAATGTGGCTCTCAGCTAAGCCAAAGTACTTGATCATACTTTGCTGTTCACCATCTGTCATTGAGTCTGGAACCACCTTATCAGTGATACACATCACTAAAGATAGAGAAGTCGGGCCCCAGCTATATGCTGATACTTTTTTATATACACTCCTTTATCATGTCGCCTCTTTTGAGCAGCAAGTGTTATAAGGGGGTCTTCACGCCTTAATTCCAGGAGATAAGCAGAAAGTTACCTAGCAACCAAATGCAGGCCACCAAATTGAATTCCATCCAATTCGCATTTCACTCTGCAAATTGCAACCAGCCTGACATTAAAAGGGGAAAGAGATGCCCCTGCTGGAGGTGCAGTGAGTGGCTTCACACACCTGCTGAAAGTACATGTGGATTGCACTGGGGTGCACTGACTATACGTCACCTTGATGTAGCACACAATAGTGTACCTTCTGATGGCCTGTTTGGCTCCGTACTCATATCTGTAATATGAAGCCCATGCAGAGGCAATTTGTATCCTCATTTGAATGGGGCTATGTTTATAAATATTAAGCAACGCCCTTTGGTGATTGCATGGGTGCACAATCTACACTGTTGTGATCTAAATTGAAGAGGCTGCACAACCCTCTGCACCCTACTTAATGATACCAAAGGGCCCAAGAGCACAACAAGATGGTGCAAACACTCACTGCATCCTCCGGCCACTTACTATAATACAGCTGCTGATTGAGTCTGATTGATTACCTGCATAGCTTGTCCCCTAGGTACTATTCATTGACACAGTGTAGATGAGCATAGACAAGTTGGATCTTTAGTGGGTTGATTACTGAGATCTCTGTAAGAAATGACGGTAATAGTCAAGAGTAATGCCCACCCAGTGGCGTAGCTAGACACTTTGGCACCCATAGCGGTCCCTGCATTTGCCGCCCTGCGGTGGCCGCATGGAATAGCAGGGGTCGGCGGTTCCTGTGTTTGCTGCAAGGCGGCAAACGCATGTGAGAGTGGGGGTAGGATGCCGCCATCCCATAAACTGATGCTTCCTTGGGCGAACCACTCCCCTTATTTTATTTATTTATTTGAAGGTTTTATATAGCGCAAATAAGACCCTTCTGGGTACTAGAGTGCTTTACATAGTAAATGTTGGAAACAGGTACGAGCATAGAGAAAAAGAAACCAAAAATAAAAATATAGGTAATTCAAACACAAGGTGATCACTAGTACAATCTAGTAATTATAATATATTGCTAAGTAAGTAATTCAAGTGAATTTAGCCATACAAATCGATTTCACTTCTTTTTTGAAGTAGGCAGTGGAAGGGTTCAGCCTTGTTTTTGTGGGCAAAGCATTCCAGACCCGAGTGCCATTCCTGAGAAGGTCCAGTTCTAAGTATTCTTCTTGGCGAATTGTTGGGGTTTCAGTAGAAGATTCCTGGAGCTCCTGGAGGGTCTGTTACCATAGGGAAGTACCAGTTTCTGAGCTAGATAACTTGGGGTATTGTGATGTAATGGCTTGTGTGTCAAAAAAGCGTTTTTTAAAATAAATTCTAGCCCCGAACGGTAGCCAGTTGGGGCTCTAAGGTCTGGGGAGATGCGACAGTTTCTTTTTGAGTCACTGATAAGTCTCGCATCTGAGTTGATTGAGGCTCTTAGCAGGGCCATCGTCGATATGGGGAGGCCACATAGGGCAACACTCCCATATTCCACTCTTGGGATTACTAGGGCTTGCACTGCCTGCTTGAAATCGTATGCTGGCAGAAAGGGTTTCAGTTTTCTCAGAGTGTTCATGTGGAAGTTTGCTCTTTTTGTAGAGATGTTGATATGTTTTTGCATATTTAGGTTTCTGTCCGGCGTCAATCCCAGCAATTTCACTGAGTCGACAATGAGAGATTGCCCTTTGAGTGCTGTTAGGTGAGTTAGCCAGTCGAGGATGGTGGTCGATTGGTTCGGGGGGGTGATTAAGAGGAATTCAGTTTTGAGGGTTGTTAGTTTCAAATGGTTTTCGGTCAGCCATGTTTGAGTTTTTGTTGCATTGAGTTGAGAGATTTGATGTCCTCAAGTGAGTGGATCTTTAAGTAGAGTTGGGTGTCATCTGCGTACAAGTGAAAGTGGACCTTGGAGAGACTGAGAAGTTTGGTGAGTGGTTCCATGAAAAGGTTGAAGAGTGTGGGTGAGAGGGAATATCCCTGCGGTACTCCTAAAGTGACTGGGAACGGGTTGGATAGAGATGTATTAACCTTGAATCTCTGCAATCTATTTTGGAGGAAAGAGGTGAACAAAGTAAGCACAGATGCAGACAATCCCATTCTGCATTTCAGGAGCTCCAGCAGGTGGTCGTGTTTGACGGTGTCAAATGCTGATGAAAGGTCAAGTAAGATGAATAAACAGGCTTCATTTTGGTCTAAGATTTTTAGTGCGTCATCTATTATGTGAGTCATGGCTCATTCCGTACTGTGCCCTGCACGGAAGCATGATTGGTATTGGTTGAGCCAGTTGAATTGCTCAATGTGGTTGCTAAGCTGCAATTGAACACATTTTTCCAAGAATTTGGCCAGAGTGGCAATGTTGGGTATCGGGTGATAGTTATTTACATCCAATGGTTTCTCTAGGATAGGAGATACCTGACCTGTTTTAAGGATTTTTGGGATGGTTCCTTGAAGGAGGGAGGTATTTATAATCTTGGTCCATAGAGGTAGTATCAGTGGAATTAAGTCTTTTAAGTAGTTTGCAGGAAGAGGGTCTGTGAAGTGGCTGGAAGGATTCAAAGACATTAGTGTTTTTAGTATAGAATCGTCGCTGTAAGTGTTGAAGGAGGACCAGGATGTGTTGCTTTTGAGGTTGAATTTTGTGGGTTTTATGAGTGGGGCACCTGTCGAGGGCAGAAAAGTGTTTCTCTGAGTGACAGTAAATGATATAGGGTCATTGCGCATGTCAGTCTTTATGGTTTCTGTCTTCATAGTGATAAAGGAGGCAAATTCCTCACAGGTGGGTAGTGTGTCCGGGATAGCCTGGGGGTGGGTGGGTACACCCTTGATTTGGGCTTTGATTAGTTTGAATAGCTTTTTGGGCCGGTTCTTGGCTTGGTTTAGTTGATTACTGAATAAATCTGCTTTAGATCGTCTTATCTTTCTAAAGTAGTAGTTTCTTGTGGTTCTTAGTAGCTTGAGGTGGTCCGAGGATGGTGCAGATCTCCATCGATGTTCAATTAATCTTAGTGATCATCTGTCTTCGTTTAGCCTACCATCATACCATGGTTTAGAGTGTTTTGAGGAGACTCTTTTCAATTGTAGAGGCGCTATTTTGTCTAATACCATGTTCATGGAGTGGAAGTAATGGTTAGTCAGTTCTTGTATGTCGGCTTGGCCTTCAGGGGGAAGCAGGATTTTGGGATCAGAGGTTGACAGTATGTCGGAACAAACATTTTTTAGATTCCTCTTCCAGATTTTCTTTCTCGTGGGCTATGCAGAGAGTAGTTTAACTGATTCCTTAACATGGAATGTCATGATGTGGTGGTCAGACCAGTCACAAGGGAGGATCGATTCAAGTTGAGTGGAGTCAGTTTTGGAGATTACAAGATCGAGGGTTGAGCCTTTATCGTGTGAGGGGCTGTTGCAGATTTGGTTAAGGTTAAGGTCTGAGAGAAAAACTTTGAGGCTGTTGACCCCTGGGTCATTCTGGTCATCCCAATGGAGGTTGAAGTCACTCAGAAATATTTGAAAATGTTGTTGACCTTTATTTGTAGATAGTATATCAATAAGGTGTTCTATGAAGGTGAGGTTATCCCCTGGAGGGTGGTAGAATGTGTGTAGTGAGCAAATTGAATTGTTATTGCTAGAGATGTTTCAACAAAGGTACTCACAGGAGGAAAGTGCAGGGGCATTGGAGTTCATCACTGTTAGATTGCTCTGATGTATGCAAGTGATACCACCACCTGGCCTATCAATTCTGTCTAGTCTTGTGATGTCATAGTTTGGTGGTACCAGTATGTCCAGTATAGGCATAGATAAATAATTCATTTAGCCATGTTTCTGTAAGGATTAGTATATCAGGCTTGTTAGCGAGTATAAGGTCAGCTAAATTGGTTGCATGTCTTGATGCCGACCTACAATTTAGGAGTATACATTTTAACTGCGTCTTGTTGGGTGCTGTGTTGGGTACGAGTGTGAGGGGGATTCATGTGAGGTTGTTTTCAACTATGCCTCTAGAATTGTGTCTTGAGGCTCTATGGGTATTGATTGGGATAGTTTCGATTAGGGAATTTATAATTAACTTATCTGGGAGCTCAGAGTGAGGTGGGAGGTGTGGTAGCTCATAAGAACAGAGTAGGGAGATTAAGTCTTTAGATGATAGGGGGTTTTTCATCCTGGCTGGATGGGATAAAGCTTTGGGGTAGGGCACTGTTCTCCATTTTGGGGCTCATGCTTCTGGGAGCTTAAGTGTAGTTGTTGGGTTTGCTTCGAATTTTTGATGTGTGGGTATGATCTGGATTCTAGTTCAGGGTGCGCAAGCTTGGGTTGTTGATGAATCAGATCGTGTAGAGCTTGGATGTCAGCTTTGACTTGTTGTAGTGATAGTAAAATCTTGTCTAGTCTGGAGTCTGTAGTGCGAATGCCCATATTTAATGGATGGATTGTGGGTGAGAGAGGTGTAGTTGAGCAATGTATGTAATCTGAGTCGTAATCAGGTGCCTTGTGTTGGAGTCTTTCTGTGTGGTTATCTATGGCGGGGTGAGTGTAAAGGCCTGGAGTGTGGGGGTCTGGATGTGGGTCAAGTGCGGGGCTGTTTAAGTAGATGTGAGGGGAGAAGGGACGAGTAAAAAGGTGGGATGAGGGGGTAGTGATTTCTGGTGTGTTTGGGACGGTGTGTGTATTAGAGTTATTGCAAGTAATAATCACAATCCTCGTCAATGTGAACCCTCAAAGTTACCAAACTAATGTGAGCTCGAGCTACTGACAGCTATGACACAGAGCAGACAAGCCTAACTTAGGGTAATGTGCAAAGTATTTTTTCAGTAACAAACTATATTAAAGTCAAAACACAGTACAATAAAAAAATGTAAACTAAATTGAGTACATTTAAATACATAAAATTACTCCAAAGATTATGAAATTTTTAAGTTTGCACCAAAATGGTTAAGTGTCAATCAAGGTCAACTGATTGCAGTAGACATGAACTTGGGTGTAAGTTGTAGCCGACCACCAGTGAGGGTCAGATACAGAAACCAGGTTTTAGACCAGTCATAGGTTTTACCTTGGGAATTAGGGCCCTAAATATCTTGGCAGTCTGGACATCCATCCTCTATGACAGAGGTTCAATTCCACCTGCCAGCCTTGCAGAGTATGTCCCATCCGATTTATATAGAGAGTGGTAAAATCAATATCTGTCTTATAGGAGGGAGATCCATCATCTTTGTGATACTAGCAAGCATGGAATCCTCTACTGTCGTACAATACTCCATCAGCATTGGTGTGGTGGGATTCGGCCCACCAAATGTATATATATCACCCTCAGTTTCTACAATGCTTCAGCCAGACTACAATGGTAAACTTGAAGCCATGTTTGCACTACTGCTGTAGCGAGTGGCACAATAAGTGCTGCAGTCCAGAAGTGGCAGTTAACTGCCATGCCCTGAGTACACTCTGTACAATATACTAGGGACATACAGGCAAGATAAATATGCCAATTAGAAGTATGCCAATGTAACCATGTTAAAAGGGGGAGCACAGGCACGTTACTGCTGGTTAGCAGGGGTAAAGTACACAGAGTTCTATAGCCATAAAAAACAGATAAGACAAAAATCTGAGCATGCACAGGTCAAAAGATGGTAATTTCTTACAACCCCCATTTAAGTGCTGAAGTAATGAATTGATTTCTTCATGTCAGTACCTTTCAGTCTGACAAATCGGGTCAGTGTTCTAGTTCCATAAAATCAAGTCTCGCACAAATGCGGTCTAAACGAGAAATACAATTTGCCAAGTTGGATAATTAAATCGGTCTGCCGGGACTGTAGTACATGCATATCATAATTGGACGATAACAACTTTACAATGGTAAAATAACTTGTTACAGGGTTCAAAGATGAATACAATCTACGGGATTCAATGTTACTAAACTCTTTGTCAAATACTAGCACATTCAAGAAAATCAGGTAAAAAATGTGATGCTAAATATAGCCACAAGTATGAACACAGGTAATGCACACTACTGGCGCAGCCAGAAATGCACATTTCTGGTGCATATTTTGTAACAGGTTGCGAATGTGAAATTCTTGCCATTAGCACGGTGCTTGGCTTTTATGGTGCATATTATGCCTGACGTTAAATAGGCCCCTGAGAGTCTGGCACATTTTGCTATTTTATTTGTGTTTCAGGCAAAGCGGAATAATGGCGGTTTTGTTAAGGCATGAGATAAAAAAATGACCCATCGAACTATAAAGTTCCATTTGCAGTTGATTCAATCTCGCTTGTTGTTCAGTTCAAAAACACACCCTCACAGTACAATAGCAGAGAAACGTGATAGCTGTTTTGATACCAATATTGCAGTTCATAAACTGCTTAAGTGCTTTATTTTAGCATTTGTTTGCCTACATGTAATGTACTTGGAATGCCATATTTTGTTATTGTAGAATAAGATATGGTGGCACTACTCCAGCCATATTAAATTGAAGCAGCACATGACACAGTCATGGGGAGGAGGGGGTTAGATAATGTTCTTGCGTAAAACAGGGATTAAAAAAATCCTCTAGGGTAATACTTTGTAAAATGATAAAATGCTGATTTAGCCAGAAGTTTGTCTTAATCTCTCATGCATTAAATCTTTCTTTTTATTGGCTTTTATGTATTTTTATCTTTTGTTTCATGAGATATGCTTTATGATGTAATAGTACACATCATTTCTTGTTTTACCTTCTAAATGAACATTAAATTGAGAATTGCATACATACTCAAAAAATGTCAGCCACCTAATGATTTAAAATGTACATGGTTACAAACCTTCCTGATACCTATGTACTTTTGTGGTTTTCATTGACTCATAACAAGTAAATTTAGGACATAGTCGGAGAAGAGTACTAAATTCCAACAAGTCAGCATAAATAGTTTAATTGAACATCTACTGGACATGTAGTACCGCCTGCGATGACAACACATTTAGGGGTTGAATGTCAGTACCACTCATGCAAATACACTGCAAGTCATTACAATGCGACCACTACATCAGGAGAGAACATCGGAACTGGATTTACAATGCTACTTCACAGGTGATGTAAACTAGTATGGTACCACCAACAAACAACTTATATTGTGAATAAAATTGGTTATCATCCTTCATATGTACTCCTTTTTGTAACCATAAAAAATATGCCTTTCCACGTTCATTTCAATGGGGGAGCCATGTCCCCGAGTCCTGTAATGGCTGCACACAACACGTTGTTCATGTTGTGGCTACTCAATTGGGGGGGGGGCATTTGGGAACCCTCACATGTCCCTTGGGGTCACGGAGTGCCCAACCTGTCCCCATATATGTTTTCTTTAAATTTATTTTCATAATGAAGGAACTGTGTCCCAAAGTCAAATAATGGCTGCCACAATACAGTGTTACAAAAATCTGGTATACTGGCCTGAGCATAGGGATTGATACGAATGCCAAGGGGGGGGGGGGTAAAGATGCACTCCTGCAGTCAGAATCTCTTTGGATACAGAGAGGCTCAAACCACAATTTGTAGTTACTGTTCAACCCTGCAGGTGCTTGTACCAGAACATCACCTGGCAGACCTCTTCTCACCAAGGGGCACCTGGTAAAGAAGATGTGTCAGTGGCACAGAGCTGGGGAAGCATTGCACCCCCAGGGAACCCTCATAGCAGAATCCTCACAACATTTAGAAAAATGGCAAGAGCAACAAAGGTAATTTGCGTAGTGTGCATTGGAGACTAAATCAACTGTAGCTACTTCCACTCCTTTGACAGTGAAAGGTGAATGAATCTATGGACCCGTGACAAACCTACTATATGCATTTTTGGTGAATATATAGGCATCGTTTGTTGTTTGGCTTGATGTAAAACTTTATTGCCTTTCTTTGGTTCTGAGGAGGCCAATAATGAAGGACCGACATGTGTTAACCTTTCATGTGGAGTAGCCTATTAATTAAAAAATTAGATGTGAATGTATTGTGAACAAGTCATTGAAAGAAGCTGATCGAGGGTTCCTCAACAAATTCCCTTCTCACGCATGGACTACCTCCCGGTGGATTAGGTTTTGAAACAATATTTGTACCACAACAGTTTGTAAATTGTTCACTGAGAGACAAGAATTCACACAGTGTTTGTTATATTGAAATAATGTTGTTTAAGTCTATGTCTTTTACATTGTCATGAATATATGTGTATTTAATTGTATGTAAAAAGCTGATTAAGGAAGCAGTAAAGCATGATTTAATTATGGCCCCAATACACTTTGTTAAAAAAATGTATACGCATTTCTTCAGTTTGCGATGGGGGAAACGTTTGAAGTATTAGAACTGATTGTTGACAAACAAGTTCCGTACTAATAGAAAAGTGGAAATCTATTGGACAATTTTCTGTATTTATTTACTTCGCATACCAATGGTACACATAAAAGAACATCAAAATACATTTAACAATTCTTTAAAACGAGCTTCAGTAAAGTTCTTTCATCAATTCTTTAAAATGCATTCATTAAAATGTATTACATTATAACACACATTTCTATTGTATGAATTGCAAACTTCAAAGATAATTACACTGAGTGCAACCGACCTACCCTCCGGGATTCCAGAGCTAGTATCACGGAGAGTAGGTCGTTCACACTCAGGGTACCGGACGGGTGAGTCGGACGCGACGTCACTGAGCCTCCCATGACTTCGGAGCTGTCTGACCAATTCTCTATACTTCTGCGGGACCCTAATGAAGAGTAACCTGGCTGCAGTTGGTGTATTTGGTGAGGGTATGGTTACTAATTCTTATACACATATGTGAACCATCCCAGTTTGAGTAGCAAGTAGGGTTTCTAGGTCCTGAAGAAATGCCATGATCATTTTGAAATCTAATGGCAGGAAACATGTTGACCATTGTCTTCACTTAAAAACTTGACAAGACTACTAAGATCTCTATGTTCAAGTACTACTAATTGTAATCATGAAATGGAACCCTCCACACATTTCCCACACCCTACTCACCTTGTATATACACCACACATCCCACACACACCCTCTTCATCAATGGTCAAGACCACGGACAAAAAGATCTCTGGCAAAGAGCCCCTCCGTAGGCCCGTTGGGCATTGCAGCGCCAGCCCAACGAGGAGCTGCCCTATGATGAAGCATGACACCTTTCGGGGGATGTGAAGGCCCTTGCTCCTTATAGGAGCTACTCCCCCCTCTTCTTTCCTGCGGTTAGGAACAACACACCTCGTGGTTTATTGCTCATATATTGGGGCTTTTGTGCTGGACCTTCATTGACCTTGGTCCCTCTATGTTGATGCATTGAATAGGAATAGCCCCAGACCTCTGCACCGTATGTATCAAGCAATGGGAGCACTGTGAGAATTATAAATGATGATAAGGGGGAACAGAGCCCTATAGCATACTGGTCATGGGACATTCAAGAGGGCCCAGCTGCCCTTGATAGCTTCAGAGTAGTGGCATAAACATAATACCCAAATAAGGGAAGGTATGCACACTAGTCAGTTGCTTTCTATCACAGACTAAAGATGTCACTTTGGGTGTCTTTGGACTGCATGCCATAATGTGGGATTTACTATAAGTAGTGGTCAAATCCAGATTGGTCATAAGTTCAACAAAGGAGTCCACCAACCTCCTGAGTGCAATAGTGGTTTGAGTCATCAAAACTGCATCATTTGCACAAGGTAATGCGGAAAGGCTATGCTGCCATTTTTTGGCACATCCATAATGGCCTTCAAGAGAAAAGGGGTCAAGTTATTGATATATAAAATAAACAGAAAGGGTGCCATCATGCAACTCTGCAGGACCCCACAAACAGGACTGAATGCCTCAGTGAGACCTGCATCTTGACCGAACCGTACCCTTTTCCCCAGATGCTCATGTAACAAATGCTTACAATGAACTAGGTGCAACATCAAGCGCCATGCCCCACCCTCCATAGCCTACTACTGTTAGCATTATCAAATGCTTTATTTGGGGCCAAATGTCCGACCATTAAGTTTAGCAAGTAGCAAATTGCGCAAAATTGCTACTCGCACTTTGTGACTCGCTAAACTTAATGTACAAAAGTGTCTGAGACACTGTTTGTGATTCCCAATGGGGTCGCAAATTGTATGTCTCTATTAATGAGTCTGTCACAATTTGTGACCCCATTGGGAATGGCTAACACTCCCAGGGATGGTGGCCTACTGGGGTCAGCAGACCACCATGTGTGGGACTGCTTTTAAATAAAGCATTTTTTTAATCCTTAAAGGAAACGGGATGCATTTAAAAAAGAAAAATTGAACTTTTCCGTTAAATTGTTTAAGGGCAGGCAGTAGTCCCTGGGACCATTGGTTGTTCTTAAAAAATATTTATGCACCCATTCATTAAAGTAGGTGGTAAACTGCGAGTGTTTTGCAGCTGCAGATGCAGTCACAAAACAGCAGTACATTTCCCTTTTATTAGTTGGTGATTGAAGCACTGCTCTGCTGTTCCCAGCTGCTCTTTGAAACCATATTGGGTGTTGTCCACAATGTTGTTCTCCCTTGCCCAATCCCAGATTCCATTAAAGATGACCCAACCTTAAATATTTACCTGGCAATCAGGGAAATAGCATGGTAGCACTTAGGGTCCAATCTATTTCCCTTCATAAAAATGGACCCAATTGTGGAGAGGGACCAGGACTTTGGAAGGTTGTTGGGGGACAAGTTGCTTACATTAGTCAAAAGTGGTCCTCGAGTTCTTTGTTACATTTGACGAAATATGTATCGGTCCTGCTCTGGCAATTTGAAGATGTTGTCTTCCTCTCCTTTAATGGAGACTACTAACTTTGGATGCGATGTAGACAAATTTGCAAGAATTTCTTCAGGCACTATACCATGCTCTGGAGCACCGAATATGGTCCAAAAAAGCTTTACTCAATCTGTGATGTTAATATTACTAAAGATCTTACGATCTGGGGCTCTCTTAGACATACAATTCCTAAGTGTGCCCCAAAAGGCTTTATAATTTTTCGGGGATAACAGTGATTGCAAAGCAATCACAGTCCTTGTCATTAAGTTTGTTTTTCTCCATTCAAATTTTAAATTGGAACCTAGCACAAGACACTTTCTTTGTGATCCTGAGCTTTGATTAAAGTAATTTATTTAGATACCTGCTTACAGATGAACACTGTGAATCAAACCACCAGGGAGCCTCCTGATTCATATGTACAGGTTTGAGGAGAGTCAAACTAACAAATCCACATAAGCTCTTCGAAGTAGTTTTTTTAAGTCTGTACCATGACCATTTATATCAGACAATTAAGTAACATGTTCCTATTTTGTCTGCTTTAATAAATCGCTAGGATTTTACAAGGCCCAAGACAATGTCAGAGCTGTATTCTTTACTTACGGGTGGGTCAAATCATTCGGTGGGACTTTAGTTCTCAACAAGGGACTTGATAGTGTCAAGGTCAGGACATTGTGATCCTCAACTGTTGCTTCTCATTCTCCTCTCCCTGAGGCTAATGGAAACATGCTCCTACTAACAGAAATATAGTCATTAGTGGAAATCTCCTACCTTGGAAAGAAGGGAGCATCCTATCTCTGCCACAGAGATACTCCATTGCACTGACCAAGTCAAACTTTAGGGTATGCCTCCCCAGCTCTTTACCTCTCATATCTCGAGCACTGGCCCATACTTAAGGAGAGGCATTGCATATCTGGATGAATTAAAATCAAATTTAGCTTTAAAATGATCACAAACGACTTTATTTCCATACATGGGCATGGGTATGTGATCACCTAAAACAGCTAAAATGGAATAAGTCCTCAAAGAAGCAGTTCTCACTATTACTGAAGTCATTATTATAACACTTGATGAAATAAAAGCTTTGGTGGTCACCCACTTTTATATTTTTACAGTGAAAGGCACGATGTTCAGTGGGGATCTCCTTCAGATCCAATTGAAATAGAAAGTCCACCTCGGGCTCGCCCTGCAGTGGTATGTATCGCAGGGACTGGGTATCATATCCTTCATCAGTCAAATTCGCATGTTCCCAAGTTTCCTGGAAAATGTTAATATCAAACATTTCAGTGCATGCAATCTACTCAGGATTGTTTGATCTAAGCACAATCCCTGCAACATTCCTGCTTAATATATAGAGTGACATAAGCTGGAGCTGCAGGAACAGAGGAAGCCTGTGTGTGTGGAGAAGAGGACAGAGTCCAATAGCCTCACTTATATCAAGATTTGATGAGTGCCAATCAGTAACATTTAGCTCTGATAATACATCAAATCGATTGCAAATCAGAATCAAATAACTCAGGGTGTTGTTAGTGTTGTGGGAGATGGAAATGTATCCGGATCTCAATGAGGGCAAAAATACCACAACCAGGCAGGTCCTGGAAATTCCAATGGTTTATAAAAATATCCCACGGGCAAAACAACAATCCTGCTGTCTAAGTGTGTCCAGATCTGAGAGAAGCACAACACATTTCTAGGGCAATTGGAGTTCTTAAAGTTAATAATATAATACAACCCTACTGTATGCCTTTCTATGGACGACCAATCCAACCTTTTATCCTGAAAAAAAGATTCTCTATGCACCTTGACATTGGGAAGCCCCTGTACTTACACATTCAGTGTTAGACCTTATTACAATGGTTGTCCTATGATTCAACTATGTCCTCATGCAGAAAAAGGCACACCCACTATGACTAAAACATGGGGGCAAGCTGCCTAAGGGATAGCGATAACTTCCTTGTTTGCTGATTTTGTGCCAGCGCATGGTACTTGCCAGAATTTTGCACACTGCGGGCTACAGGACATTGACTTTGTGTGCCGTCTGATTGATCCCTAACCTGCATTACATTATGCAATGGTGGGGAGCAGCACGGCGTCTGTGGTCCAGGTAACCTCAGGGCATGATTTCTAATTTGTGGGCTCATATCGCTGTTGCCATTTCTCCCCTAGGCTTTTGCTTCCCTTGGGAAATAGCTTCCACCACAAAGGCAGAAGTCTCCACTCCTCAGGGAGCAGGGGAGGAGAGAGGTAGGTGTAGGGGGCCCTGTTAGAGAGGTGATATTTTCCTTGAAGAGAGGTTATGCATCAAATTAAAAAGCTGTTGGCCAGCCCCCATCCAGGATTCAATCTGAGCAAGGCGTTCCACAATCTGTAGCAGTTCCAATCAAAGAATGTCTTAAAACTGAGTACAGCAGTCCTCCAGCAGCTGTACTCTGCCCACCTCCCCCAAATTAAAATAAGTATCATGAAGAGCTTGCATGCCACTGATGCTGAGACTCTCACTTGCTGGCCTTTTTTCCCTTGGTGCTGTCACGCCTGGAGATGGAAGGTCAGCTGGGCTGACCGAGATGCATTAGTTCCTCATGCAGAATTATGAACTGGGGACTTTCTAGGGGTCACTGTAAGACTTATTCCAACTGCTGCTTCAGCACCCAAACTTGTTCCTTGGGAGAGTGACTGTACAATGAGTCCAGTGAGAGCCTCTGTTCTGTTCTGCAATTTCAAATGAGATTACACCCACAGCACTTTCTAACATTGTATCAATTGTTCTGATATTAAAGTTGGTGGTCTTGCAGCCCAGTACTCTTCTTTGCCCGATGATGAGGAGCAAGAGTCAGCTAATGAAAGCCCACACATGCTTTACTTACAGTAATTAGAAGGAAGTTAGGGGAGGTCTGGCCATCTGAGGCATGAATGTGTCAGTTTATGGCCTGGTCTTGGCCTGGCCGTACTCAAGGTGTCCCGTGGATGTGCCAAACCACAGTAGTAAGCAAACACACTATATAGTGCTCAGGCATACTACTCCCCCGCCCCCTCCTCCAGGCACTGGGGCTTTTGAAGTCCTGGGTCCCAGCCAGCAGCAAAAAACAGATCTCATTGTATATAGTCAGAATGGTGTTTGAATCAAAAATAAAGCCTTCATGAAAGTAAGTAAGAGAAATGTTTAAGTTTCTCCAATATATCAATCATGCTAAGTAAGAGAACTATTTAATTTTCTCTAATATTTCAATAATTTGATGTGCACTGTAGAGTACACATTTAGTTTTTGAGAGTACCTTTTGGAGATAGCCCTTTCTGTAGGGTCATTCCTAAACATTCTGCTTCCATCCTCCTGTTTTCTAAGCCTGTTTCTGTTGGCTCTTAGGACTTTGCACACTTAACCACTGTTGACCAGTGCTAAAGTGCTTTTGCTCTCTCCTCTAAACATGGTCTGACTGACTGACTGAGGGTATTTGTAGAGCGCACTTATGCCGAGGCGTCTTGGCGCTAGGTAGAATGATCTGAGATTTGCACTGTGGTTAGCATTGTGTAAAGAGCCTGGTTTTAATAGTTTTCCTGAAAATGGTCCGTGATGGCTGAAGTCGGTGCGAGATGGGGAGGGAGTTGCATAGTTTGGCTTCCAAGAATGAAAATCGTTTGCCACCCCAACTAACCCTTTTCATCTTGGGAGGAAGGACCAGCCCAGTGTCCATGGACCTTAAACAGCGCGACGGGACATAACAATGGAATAATGATTGGTAACATTGTCTTATCCCCTATTGCCATATTTAATTCACTTACGTCCCTAATAAAGTAGCATGACCTGTGCACTGGGCCTTTAAATTAAATGCTACTAGTGGGCCTGCAGCACTGATTGTACCACCGCAGCACTGATTGTGCCACCTGCTTAAGTAGCATTTTGCAAAAGTCTCAGCCCTGCTATTGCCCAAAACACAATATGGGCACATCACATTTTTCTAGTGAAAACTGACCCTTTTGTCGCAATGTGCCTAGCTATGGATTTCGGACTCTTGCTCAGCCGGCACTGAGGGTAACCTAGCAAACCTGTACATTTCTGAAAACTAGACATACAGGGGAATCCAGGATGGTGTGACTTGTGTGGTTCTCACCAGGTTTCCGATACCCAGAACCCCTTTCAAACCTTGAAATCTGTCAAAAAAACACATTTTCCCCACATTTCTGTGATGGAAAGTTGTGGAATCTGCAGGGAGCTACAAACTTCCACTCCAGCATTTACCAAAGTCTTTTAATAACAATTGTACCTCATTTATGTGGTTAGGCTGAGTGCCCATGACAGGAAACAGCCCAAAATGCAATATTGGCACATCACGTTTTCCCAGTGAAAACTGACCCTTCATTCGCAATGTGCCTAGCTATGGATTTCGGACTCTTGCTCAGCCGGCAACGAGTGAGACCTAGAAAACCTGTACAGTTTTGAAAATTAGATATCGTGAGGAATCCAGGATAGGGTGACTTGTGTGGCTCGTACCAGGTTCTGATCCACATAATCCCTTGAAAACACTCAGTATTCCTCCAGGTCTTCTGATATAAATGGTACTCACTTGTGTGGATAGACCTAGTGTCTATGAGAGGAAATAGCCCAATACGCAAGATAGAAACATCACATTTTTCCAGTGAAAACATAATATTTTTTTGCAATGTGCCTAGCTATGGATTTTGGACCCTTTCACAGCCGGCACCTAGAGAAACCTAGCTAACCTGCATATTTTTGAAAACTAGAAATCCTGAGAAATCCAAGCTGGGGTAATTTGTGTGGCTCTCACCAGATTCTGATAACCAGAATCCCTAGCAAACCTTAATTTTTGTTACAAAAAATACATTTTCCTCCCTTTTCTAAGAAGGAGAGTTCTGGAATCTGCAGGTAGCCACAAATTTCCAGCAACCCAGCATGCCCCATGTCTTTAGATAAAAATAGCACCTCACTTGTGCGGGTAAACCTAGTGCCCGTGACAAGAAATGGCCCAAAACGCAACGTAGGAACATTACATTTTTCCAGTGAAAACAAATCCTTTTTTCGCAATATGCCTAGCTATGGATTTTTCACCCTTGCTCAGCCAGCCCCTATGGAAACCTAGCAAATCTGTACATTTCTGAAAACTAGAAATCCTGAGAAATCTTGGATAGGGTGACTTGTGTGGCTCTCACCAGGTTCTGTTGTCCAGAATCCCTTACAAACCCCAAACTTAGTAAAAAGAAAGAAAACACATTTTCTTCACTTTTTAGTGATGAAATGTTCTGAAATCTGTGGGAAAGCAACAACATTCCACCCATCCAGCATTCCTTCAAGTCTCTTGATAACAATAGTACCTCACGTGTGTGGGTAGGCCTAGTACCCACGAAAGGAAAGACCCCGAAACGTACTGTGGGGACTTCAAAATTATCGAGGGAGTCACCTACGTTTTTGGTCCCGCGCTTAGTGGCCTGCTAGGGAAACCTACCAAACACAAACATTTCTGAAAACTAAACACCTAGGGGAGTCCACGGAGGTGTGGCTTGCATGGTTCTCCCAACATTTTCCTACCCAGAATCCCCTGTAAACCTCACATTTAGCTAAAGAAATCGAGTTTTCCTCACTTTTTGGTGTAGGAAAGTTGTAGGATTACCAGGCTGCCACGAATATCCTACCACCCAGCGTTCCCCCTGGTCTCCTGATAAAAATGTTACCTCACTTGTGTGTGTAGTTCTAGTGCCCATAACAGGCAATGGCCCAAAACGTACTGTGGAAGTGTTGATTGCAAAGAACTATCTGGTTTTGCGTGGGAGTCACCTACGTTTTTGAACCCTGGGCCCAGTGGCCATCTAGGGACATCTGCCAAACCCAGACCTTTCTGAAAACTAGATACCAAGGGGAGTCCAGGGAGGTGTAGCTTTCATGGATTTTTCAACATTTTCCTACCAAGAATCCCCTGCAAATCTCAAATTTAGCTAAAGAAATCGAGTTTTCCTCACTTTTTGGTGTAGGAAAGTTGTAGGATTACCAGGCTGACACAAATTTTCTTCCACCCATCCTTCCCCTAGGTCTCCCAATAAAAATGGTACCTCACTTGTGTGGGTGGGCCAAGTTCCAGCAACAGGGAAGAGACCAAAACATAGTTTGGAGACATTAAAATGATCAATTACAAAACGACCTGGATTTGCAAGTCAGCCAAGCACCAACCACACACACCGCCAGCCAAACACATCCCACACACTCTGCCAGCCAAGCATCATCCCCACACACTGCCAGGCACGCACCATCCACGCACACCATCTGCAAAGTGCCAGTGCACATACACCGCCAGCCAAGCGTCACTCCAGGCACATCGCCAGCCACGCACCATCCATGCACACCATCAGCCAAGAGCCAGTCCATGTTCACCACCAGCCAAGCACCACTCCACATACACCACCAGGCTAGTTCCAATCTACACACATTGTCATCAAGCACGAGTCCACATACACTATTAGCCAAGTGTAAGTACACACACACCCTCAGGAAAATGCCAGCCAAAGGTCCATACATGCAGACTGTCAACAAAACTCCAGTTCATACACACACACAAACAGACCTATTTTCTAGTGGTTTCCTGCCCCTGCTTAGGAGCAGATGAGATTAAAAATATCACTGAAATAGCCCATATGTGTGCCTAGGAAAAGGTGTGTGACCCTTGCCTATGGGGCTTCTCCCTGACATGGCCACAAACATATCTTTGGTGGCTAGTGGGCTTTCTGCTCCCACAGGGGACAGATAAGTGTTTATTGCCCAGATCTGCCTTCTGGGGGGGGGGAATACTTTTTTGGGGATGTGAGCATTAGTATGCCTATTTTATGAAGCCTCCACCCCTATGTATAAAAGATAATCCCCGGTGCCTAGTGAGCTTTCTGCCCCTGGGGGGCAGATCAGGGGCTATTGCCCCATCTGCCTCCCAGAGGAGGAATAAGACTGTGACAATTTTGTTTTTGGGGGGTGCATATTGGGATGCACATTTTGGACAGCACACACCCCTACATATATAAAAACAATCCCTGGTGCCTTGGGGTCTTTGTGTCCCTCCTTGGGAACAGATCAGGTGCCATTGCCCCATCGGACCCCCAGGGCAGACAGGCAGACTGTTCCCAAATATATTTAGGTGGGGGCATGGTCTTGCCCTTTTTGGGCTGGACCCCATCGCTCTTTAATTTAAAAAAATCTCTTGTGTTTAGTGGACTTTTTGCCCTCTGGTGTGCAGATTGGGGTTATACCCCATATTTTCCCCCTAGGGGGTCAGGAAGTCTGTGGGTTTTGTTTGGGTGGTGGGGGCACTGGCATGCTGAAGTACCGGGTTTTTAGAACCCAGCGGTGCAGGGGAACACACCCTAAGACTTCGGATTCTTCCTGTTTCAGACCCACAGAAACTCAGAGGTGCCGATTACGATCCTGGAAAAACCGGGTACGAACCGTCGGTCGGAGCGTTTTCTCCGTCCGACTGGTACCCGGTCGTAAAACTTTACAAACATGGAATTACGATTCGCACGGAAACACCATTTCCGTACGAATCTTAAAATACACCGACCGACGAAAATATACATACGAATGTGATCCGGGAATGCTGCGACGTGACGTCGGGACGCATTCAGGCAGCGTTTCACGACCCAGGAAGTACGATTCGAACCGACAGCAGTCCGGACGGCAATATTTTCACGGCACCCAAAAAGTGCCGGAAAAGCGAAGTACGGCGCGAAACGACCAGAGTAGGTGGCCCGGTACGCTCCGTACCCCCCCCAGCCCCCGTATGTACATGCCGCCCCCCCCAGCCCCCGTATGTACGCGCCGACCCCCCCCAGCCCCCGTATGTACGCACCAACCCCCCCAGCCCCCGTACGTTCGAGTCGGCCCCCCCAGCCCCCGTACGTTCGAATCGTACCCCCCCAGCCCCCGTACGTTCGAGTCGTACCCCCATGTATGTACACCCGTGTACGTGTCGAACCCCCCCGTGTATGTACACCCGTGTACGTGTCGAACCCCCCGTGTATGTATACCCGTGTACGTGTCGAACCACCCGTGTATGTTCGAGTCGTACCCCCACCCGTGTATGTACGGTGCATACCCCCAGCGCGTAACTCGAACGTACACGGGTGTACATACACGGGGGGTTCGACACGTACACGGGTGTACATACACGGGGGTTCGACACGTACACGGGTGTACATACACGGGGGGGTTCGACACGTACACAGGTGTACATACACGGGGGTTCGACACGTACATGGGTGTACATACACGGGGGTTCGACACATACACGGGTGTACATACACGGGGGTTCGACACGTACATACAGGGGCTGGGGGGGTACGACTCGAACATACGGGGGCTGGGGGGGGGTCGGCGCGTATGCGGGCACATGTCTCCATGGTTGCTATGGGAGTTCGGCGCGGACGGTGTTTTTACCATACGGTTGTAACATCGAACGCACGGGATGGATCGTAATTCCGCGGTCGGACTTCACTTTTCACATTTGTACGGTAAATCGTCCGTGGACGTGTCGGACACATTTTCCGACCCGAGGACGTGTGGGGAATAATTCCCAATGCGATTCGTATGGACTATTTCCCATGCGAATCGTAAATGGCAGTTTGTACGGCACTTGTACGATTCGTACGGTAAAAAGACCGGATACGAGTCGTACGGGGAATTTTTTTACCGGATCGTAATCGGCACCAGTGTCTTCTAGGTGAAATCAAAGATCGTATTTATTGGCTGCAGACCAATCACAGGTATCCGAGAAGTACAACATGATGTATGTTCTCAGGAGACTGCTCCCGAACCAAAAAACAGCCTTTTCTTAAATACAGAATATTACGCTTCTGGGCAACACCGCCCCTATTTTACAAGTGGTCATTCACATATTTTCGTTTCAAAGGAACAGCAGAGCCATAATGACAATCCCACATTTCAGTTCGTTAAGCATACAGTCATTGTACCCAGCAAGGCTCAGAACCCTCATCAGATAACAGCGGACCCCAATAAAACGGGTACCTCCTGCTCGTAAAACAAGCCATAAAGTAGGAAACAGAGTCAGGTGTGAAATAGCTTAGTCAGAGATCGTGTGCGAACAGGGGCTTTATGATGGGTCGAGCCCTGATGCTAATCACATTAGGCAACGAGGAAAGGAACCGGCCGGACAGGATTGACCTTGGGCAGCGGAGTCAGTTTGCACAGGTCAGAGAGAAGTCACAGAAGGTGTACGTGTCCTTTTAGGCCTAGGCAGGGCCTTAGTGCGCAGCCTATGTGAGGGCAACCACAAAATGGCTACTATTCTAAAATGGAACCCAAAGGGTTCAATATGTGGTATCGTATGCACGGTGACTTCATCAGTGAAACATGACGAAAACACTCATACATACCGCGTTACTCATTCGCGGTTCGTTGATACCAAAATTGGCATGGTGGGACCATGCCACCTACACGGTTCCGAATTTTACAGTACCACAATGGCCATTTAGGGCAGCCCCCACTCTTAAATACAATTAAAAAAATCTCTGTCATCTAGTGTGCTTTCTGCCCCCCAGGGCAGATTGAGAGCTACTGCCCCCATTTGCCCCTCAGGGGATGGCAGAAAGACTGAATGTGCCTATATTTATGTAGGAGGAGCAAATGCCCTTGCCCAAGGGGTCGCTCCACTGTCCCTGATGTCTCATGTTGGATTCCTGCTTGAGGATCGCCCTCCTGAGTCAGTTCCCAAGCAGGGAGAATCTCCCCTTTCCAATGACACCTCTCCCATCTTCCTTGGTGCTCTGGGGGCTGAGCTAGCCCCCTGAAAACCAAGGCAGTGAAACTGAAATTAGGTGATAGGCTCATTTCAGTTTCACTTTCACTGAAATGACAATGTGCACGCTGCTTTTCATTTCAGTGCGAGAAATTGAGCACCCACTGGAACTTTGGAAGCTCTTCCCCACCTCCCGATGTGGTTTGGGAGACAAGGATATCCCTCTGGTGCCCACACCAGAGGGATTTCCTGTGACATGTAGGTGCACAGCCGGGAGTTCTCCTACGCACATGAGCACTGTAGAATCGGCTGGTCCCGGCCTACCGACGCATAGAAGGGGTTATGAGAGAAAAGACCACAGTTCAGGCATTGGTATAATAATATAATCAGTGGTGCAGCAAGATAATTTGTCGATAAATGTCAGCAATCAGAGATAAATACATAGGAGACGATTCCGATCTCGCTTGGTAAGCCCTCCTTTTGAATCAGGCCTGGAGGACTTTCCAAGCGAGAGGCGCTGTGCGAGTCCAACCGAGCGAGTACGATGCAACCGCATGATTACGGACTCGATTCGGCCAGACTCCCATAGCACTTAATGGGAGCGTGTGTACGGACACTTGCACAGGCTCCCATAGCAAAAAAGGAGTGGGTGGGGAAAAGCATTTACACCGTGGCAGGTATCCCATATTGCCCGCCACACTGTGCATGCTTGGATCGGGAGGACACATGCACCCCCCAGTGAATGATGCAGAGTGCTCTGGCTGAAGGGGGGCCTGCTCTGGCCCCCCAAAGTCCAATTCCGACAGCTGTTTACACTCGCTGAGACCCAGTCAATACAGCTTTTCGAATTGTGCATTGTACTCGCCCATTCGTAATCTGCTTCCATTGTGCAGCTCGATTTGGCTCTGTCTGAGACGGACAGATAGATTTGGGTTCGTTAATTATTTGGTCAGCACGGACGTGATCTTCCCATCGTACCTGGTCATTTGTAGTGGGGGATGACTCGGACAGAAAGATAGGCTCTAAATCGGATTTGCTCTTTTAGAATCCTATTTGGAGGCCTTCCTCACGAGATCGGAATTGGCCCCATAGTGTACTCATGTAAGTGATTAAGCGTTCAAATTATCAATGTTAAAACCACTATAAACAATAAGCAGATAAAAAAGAATCACACAAATCAGGAGTACCAAAAATAATAAAAGAATTTATCACAACCGTGAACAATAAATTAGCCCTACGTCACCCTCCAGGCTCTGATAGTAGTTTTAAAAAAAAGACTATATTCTAAAATCGATGATCGAGGTGTTTAGCGATTGCAAGTGCTATAACGCTTCATTGCACCTGTGATATCCAAGATTTTTTAACAGAGGCTTGAGAAACTGCATGCGTACATGCTTATAATCGGCACATTGAAAAATTAACTGAACTAGGATTGTTCAGAGAGGTTATCACATAGGCAAAATGTTGCACAACTCCCCAAAATAAAGCAAGGACCAGCAAAACACAAAAGACACCATACACTATTAGACCTGAACCGAAAAACAAAGAACGCTCTAAATGAGTTAGTTCAAAGCCAAGATAAAAACCTGGCTCAGGAGAAACAAGCAACCTGTAATAATGTAACATTGTGCTTTTAATACATTCTGAAGCAAATCTTCTTTCCTCACAAAACCTTTAAAGTATCAGATATATAGCTCAGCCAGAGAATGGCACACGCTCTGTCCAAGGTGAGACAGTACAAGATAATGTCCCTGCTTAATTTGGCATGGGGATTTGCCTAGATACAAATTTAAAGCAACAGAGATGCCAAATGGACTGTGTTCTAGAATGCCAGGTTTCAAATTAGCATTCTCTGAAATTATGGCAACAACTATACTGATGACTTCCAACAGTACTATATCTGGCTGTGCAAATGATAGCAAGTTAGGATACTGTCTGCCTTAACCCACATGAAGATTTGGGGTACTGGCCTATCAATTATGCCACAGCAAATAATTTTATTAGCAGACATCGTATATTTTTCCCTTTGTAATTAGACTCTCAATACACAGGAGCATTTAAGGTATGGGGCTGCTACCTAAACTCCAGGGAAGAACTTGGTCAGCAGACTGGGATCAGACTCTATGACATAAGGGCTAATAAAATATTTCATATTAGGCTTTCGTCAGTGAATACTACCTGACCACAGAGCTCTACAAAATAACACAAAACTTGCAGGGTCAAGTAATCACTACTCCAAGAAGGCACAACCACAAATCAAGGCTTCTTATAATCCAGACCCAGCTCCATCAAAATACATTACCCACCAAATCTTTCTAAGAATTCAGCAAAACAGTTCAAACATAGACTCTTAAAAGCCAACCCGGAAACTCTAATCGCTGACTCATACTTTTGCATAAAGAAAGGAGCAAATAAATCAGATCTGATCTTCTTCACACTGTACAGCAAGGAATAGAAAATTGATACACGCAGTACTACAGGAATCTAAATCAAATGAAATACCACACAGTCTCAAACTGTCTATTTCACCCTCCCAATCATTCCAGGCAGAAGTGGCAATATCAATCTACAAGAATGGCATCCTGCTAGTACAAACTTCGCACCCTAACCTCGAAATCTTTGATCAATGGTTCCCCAAACTAAGAGCACACACAAGAGTAATCTCATCCCCGATCATTATACCCAAGATACACACTCCATTCAACAACCTCTAAGAATGGAAAATGCTTCAGAACAAGGTCCAAACTCTACAGAAATGATTTGTTCCACATTCAATATCTCGATGAATTCATTCCAACTAAACCTCCTCCCCAACATAAACGTCCAACACCCTAATACAACTGTTGTCAATCATATAAACCCCCACCTCAAGAGGAACGGCAACAATTCTAAAATAATGACAAAAAAGTTTAAGGATCCAAGTCAAGCTCCAGGAACTCACATTGCATCAGCGCCAGATGACAACAACAACACTAGGGAAGAATGGAGAGGCAAGGAGACCCACAAAGATGAGTATGACATTTACAGAAGGAACGTCGAACTTCATCCCTACGGAGCAAGGACTTGCATGGACTTCCAAATGAATCTGACCACGGGGACACAAGAACCACACCCCCCGTCTGCAATAAGCCCATCACTCGCACACAATGCCCAGGGCACCTGAAGGTTCGAGGAAGTAATCTCTCCTTATTCAATGGCATAGGACAAAAACACTACAACAACCACAACCATCCATCGCACGGTTGCTTAAAGCCAAACACAATAAGTCGATCACCACTTCCAGAAAATACAAGTTACATAGATTTTGCACCAGGTTCAAGCCATAACAATGATCAACAGACTGAGGCAAATGCTACAAAATCCACGAAATATGACTTGCTCAGTAGACACAATCTTGCCACCCATTGGAACTCCAAGCTGAGCAAGCTGGAAAGAAAATTTGAAAACCAAACAAATGAAGTAAGCATAGCTTACTCAAGCATCAAAGAAACTTCAATAGCTTGCCAAGAGATTAAGACGCTCCTATGACACAACCATGTTTGCTAACAACCTATAATGTCCAGCATTTAGCTACAGCACCCAACCTTGCCTATCCATTTTTTGACCCAAGAGAGCACAGAATCATCTATCCACGAAAGACATTGAAACCTTGCTTCTATACTACAATGGCCACGCACCACCATTCAACACACAAGTCTTCAACATATAGACCGTGGATTTCAAAGAAAGGAGAAATCATCGGGAAAAAAGACAGAACACAAACCATGAGAACCTAATTGAAGTCCCATGGGAACTAAATCCCAACCCCCCGTCCCACCCAAAACCGCCTACTATGGTGCCGATTCCGATCCTGGAAAGACCGGGTACGAACCATCGGTCGGAGCGTTTTCTCCGTCCGACTCGTACCCGGGAAAAAAAAATTACAAACATGCAAGTACGATTCGCACGGAAACACCATTTCCATATGAATCATAAAAAACAACTACCGACGAAAATATACATACAAATGTGATCCGGGAAAGCGCCGACGTGACGTCGGGACGCATTCAGGCTGCGTTTCATGAACCAGGAAGTACGATTCGAACCGACAGCAGTCCGGACGGCAATATTTTTACGGCACCCAAAAAGTGCCGGAAAAGCGAAGTACGCCGCGATGCGAGCAGAATTGGGGGCCCGGTACGCGCGTACCCCCCCCAGCCCCCCGTATGTACGCGCCGTCCCCCCCCAGCCCCACATATGTATGCGCCAGCCCCCGTATGTATGTGCCGTCTCCCCCCAGCCCCCCGCGGATGGACGAGCCGTACCCCCAGCCCCCCGTGGATGGACGCGCCATACCCCCAGCCCCCCCCGTGGATGGATGCGCCATACCCCAGCCCCCCCCGCGGATGGACGGATGGGTGTTGGATAGCGTAGGGGTAAAAATTACTATTCCCACTCCAGAGAGTGCAACAGTATGGAAAGTGTTGGATAGCGTAAGGGTAAAAATTACTATTCCCACTCCAGAGAGTGCAACAGTAGGGAAAATGTTGGATAGCGTAGAGTTAAAAATTAATATTCCAACTCCAGAGAGTGCAACAGTAGGCAAAGTGTTGGATAGCGTAGAGGTAAAAATTAGTATTCCCACTCCAGACAGTGCAACCATAGGGAAAATGTTGGATGGCGTAGGGTTAAAAATTACAATTCCCACTCCATACAGTGCAACAGTAGGGAAAGTGTTGGATAACGTAAGGGTAAAAATTACTATTCCAACTCCAGGGAGTGCAACAGTAGGGAAAGTGTTGGACAGCGTAGGGGTAAAAAATACTATTCCAACTCCAGAGAGTGCAACAGTAGGGAAAGTGTTGGATAGCGTAGGGGTAAAAATTACTATTCCAAATCCAGAGAGTGCAACAGTAGGGAAAGTGTTGGATAGAGTAGGGGTAAAAATTACTATTCCAGCTCCAGAGAGTGCAACAGTAGGGAAAGTGTTGGATAGCGTAGGGGTAAAAATTACTATTCCAACTCCAGAGAGTGCAACAGTAGGGAAAGTGTTGGATAGCGTAGGGGTAAAAATTACTATTCCAAATCCAGAGAGTGCAACAGTAGGGAAAGTGTTGGATAGTGTAGGGGTAAAAATTACTATTCCAACTCCAGAGAGTGCAACAGTAGGGAAAGTGTTGGATAGCGTAGGGGTAAAAATTACTACTCCAACTCCAGAGAGTTCAACAGTAGGGAAAGTGTTGGATTGTGTAGGGGTAAAAATTAATATTCTAACTCCAGAGAGTGCAACAGTAGGGAAAGTGTTGGATAGCTTAGAAGTTAAAAATAACATACTTATAAATAAAATAATTCTTTAAAATATTTAATAATTTAATTAAATAACTCAAAATTACTTACAAATACCAATATTTATTAAAAACATAACTACCAATAAATAATTAATTAGCAATAAATTATTAATACATTCCAATAAATAATAATTAATTAATATTAATTACCAAGTAAAAAAATATTGAACAATTACATATTTTATACAAAAAAAAATGTATCAAACATTAATTACCAATTAAAAAATATTAAACAATTACAGATTTTTTATAACCAAAATAATAATTATTATTAATTAATTACCAATTAATAATTACTTATTAGTATATTATTTAGAAATATCAATACATAATATGTAAACATATTTAATTACCAATTGATTATTAATCAACAATAAATTATTTTTCATAACCAAAATATTATAATTTAAAATATTTACCAATCAATAATTAATCTCCAATTAATTAATTATCAATACCCAACAACAAATTTAATAATTACTTAATTAGATTTCAATTACTTCCAACACTATTCCCCTATAAACGCACAAAACACTCAAATAATAAAATAATACAGTTAACATAATTATTAATTAATCAATTAATAAAAACTAATTACCAATTCATAAAAATTAATTACCAATTAATACTTAATTAACAGTAATATAATTATCAATACCAATAAATAAATAAAAATATTACTTAATTACAATTAAATTACTTCCCACCCTGTTCCCCTATAAACCCACAACCCGCTACAGAATTTAAACGCAATAATTATTTAAAATTAATTTATAATTCCCAAAAATGTATAATTAAATTCATATAAATTACTTCCCACCCTATTCCCCTATAAACCCACAACCCGCTACGGGACTAAAACACAAAATTAACTTAAAAAAACATTATTAACATATAAAATTGTATACATATATTTTAAAACCAATAGAACACTTAACAAAAAATAATTAACACATACATATTAAATACATAATAAAATACATAGCAATATTATAGATATCGATATTAGTGACATCGATATTAGTAACATCGATATATTTGATATCGATATTACTAACTTCGATATTACTAACATCGATATAAAAAAAATCCATATTACTTACCTTAGGGTCGATATTCTGTCCATCGATATTCTTGACATCGATATTCAGTCCCTTCGATATTTGAAACTCGATATTAGTGTAGCTCGATATTTTATTTTCGATATTTTGGCTGCTCACCGGAAACAATCACAATACATTCCATGCTACACCCTAATGTGAATTTTCTTGGTGACTTTAACCTTAACTTGAATGACACGGACAATACACAAGTCTCCACCATTAAACAATTCCTAGTTGATCAAAACCTGACCCAATCTTTCAGATGCCCAACACACAACAAAGGCTCTACGCTCGACCTAATCATATCCAGAGAAGGGGCATTGTCAATAAACTCAATAAAACCCATCGACTGGTCACATCATTACTCAATAATATTCCTAATTATGCACACACAGACCATCAAAGGGCAAATAACCAAACAAATACACTAATGACATAGACAAGGCTAAACTGACAGAATTGTGAAAAAAAAACGTCACCCCTCCTGCAACAAATAGAATGCGTCTGAATTAATCGAACACTGCAGCCGAACAGTATCAAATATAATGGAGGCAGAAGCCCCTCTGATACTCAATAAACAAAGAATTAAACCTTCCGAGCCATGTTACACTCAAAGGCTAAATGAGGAAAAGAGAAGTCTTAGATAGGTGGAGCAAAGATGGAGACAGGAACCCTCAACATTACTTCAAAGCGAACTACGTGAATGACGAAACAGCTACAAGAAACGCATCTGGAAAGCCAAAGTATCGTACTTCAAAACCCAACTAGACAATGCAAAGAATTGTCCAAAACAACTGTTTGAAATTTTCAAAAAATAAACGTGGGCGAACAATGTAACTAAGCTCAGTAATAACACAGTGAGAAAATGTGAGCGTTCGCTTCATTTTTCAATGAAAAGATCCTAGAAATCTAAAAGGAAATTGCAACCGTCAATCACAGTTCACAAGACAATGTAGTCAATGATCGCTATCCCGTCAATGACCCTACATGCCAGGTGATGGAACCATGGATGAACCACCCTTCCAAGACCACCAATTAAGCTACATGACTCTAACAGAGGACGAGGTCATAAAGATCTTACTATCTATGAAACCAACCTCACATTTCAATTATCCCATCCCCTCCACAACATTAAAGGAAGTAAGTCTCATCTTCTCACCTATTCTAACAGAGATTGTAAACTCATCGCTAAAACAAGGAAGGATCCCAGAATGCCTGAATGTTGGTCAAGTGACAACCCTCTTGAAAAAAGTGGGTGCTTACCCTACAATCCTGAGCAACTTTCGGTGTCAAATATCCCCTTTCTACCAAAGTTGCTATTAAAATGCGTGCACGACCAACTGTGCCAGCACATTGACCATTTCAACCTACTCAACAAATTTCAATCAGGGTTTAAAACAGTACACATCACTGAATCAGCCATTGTCCATATAATAGATGACACCCTGAAGATATTTGACAACATTGTGCTTACTCATCCTCTTAGACTTCTCATCAGCATTTGACATGGTCCACCCCAACACCCTACTAAAAAGTACTAGAAAAAAGAATGGCGCTGTATGGAATAGTGCTTTCTTGGTTTGCTTCCTTCCTACAGAATTGTTCACAATGCATCAAACTTGGCAGCTCACTCTCTGACTTCTCACCAGTGAGGTGTGGAGTCCCCCAAGGGTCGACCATCTCCCCCACACTCTTTAACCTATATATGGAACCAATAGCTGAAATCCTCAACCAATCGAACATTGCACCACATGTATGCGGATGACACACAACTATACTTAAAGATATCCTTCCCAGGCAACGTCATTCAACCAAACAACACTTTACTCAAAACTCTGTCAAGACTCTCTCAAAACAACCTCAAGCTGAACTCTATGAAAACCGAATTCCTTTTTTTCTCCCAACAAAACAGCTCCTCACTCATCCAAGATTGGCTCAAGAATCTAGCTGCACTTAATTGCAAACCTACCATCATTGACTCCACAAAATACCTTGGAATAACACTGGACAAGAGACTAAATTTTAGAGATCACGTCAGGGTGATCACACGCAGTGTGACATTCTAACTGAGAATATAGAAGAAATTGATACCCTTTCTACCACCTCCAGACTTCAAACAAGCAGTACAAGCACTTGTGGTCTCCAGACTAGAATATGGCTCGGCGACCCAAACAGGGCTACCCAAAGCGAGAAGAGCTCCAATCAAAATGACTCAATGCTGCAGCGAGACTGGTAGCAGGAACAAGACGCTTTAACCACATCACCCCAACTCTTAGGTATCTGAACTTGCTTCCCCTCGAGGAAAGAACTCAACAAAAATTGCCTGCCTCACTCACAAAGTATTACATTTTAAAGAACCAAGTTACCTGGCAGAAAAGATTTGAATCTTCAGTGGCAGCTGCTACCTGAGAAGTGCTAGCTCTCTTAGGCTTAAACCTCCTAGATTCTGAAAACACAAAACATACGCACAATCCTTCTCCGGGCAGCGCCAAGGATCTGGACCTCCTTACTAGCCAAGGTACGCTCAAACCCATCGACCCAAGATTCTAATGAATAGATTCCTTGCATAGACTTTCGGAGTCCCAGGGCACAAGGGATGTCTCAATGGCAGCAACTTCAAGATGGGTCAGAGATACATCCCTTACACTTACACAAGAACCCTCGAAAATTCTGCTCCTCTGGGTACCTGGATCTGAATAGTTTTAGAGCAGCAGCAAATACTCAACACGAAGTTGCTAGAACAATGAAGACTAATTGAATATTAATAAACAGACAGTTGTATAATTGTGATATATGTTGCAACAGCCCATTGTGGCTCTTTGTTTTTGATTTATCTGTCTATACCATTCACCTTGCTCATTCAATCCTATGTACTGTGCTCTGATACCGCTGGGTCATGGGCGTGCTTTATAAAACACTCTAAATAAATAAATAAAAATTTGGTGCAAAATCGCAAATATTAAAGTGCAATTTCAAAGTGCCGGTCCTCAGAAGCTGCACTGGATAAGCACCTGTTCCTATTCATATTAGCAGACAAGAACAATATGAAGTGTCAATGCCATACAATACTCAGATTATTAAAACCAGGAGGGAAAATTCTGAAAGGCCAGATTACTCATTTACAGTTCTTAAAAACTCTCAATTGTTGGCTACTTCTCTGCTTGTGCCCTTTTGCATATGTAAGAATAGTGATAGGACTGCTCATGTTACTCCTTTGTCATAGAAATGTCATTTTGACTGGTGTCATAGAAATGTCACTTGCTTCACACCTCCCCCAGGTGAGAATGGCCTTCCAGAGCAGCAAGATTCAAAGGTGTTTCCACCTTTGAAGTTCAGCCCAGGCTTCCCCAGATAATTTGGGATTCCAACCCCCCTGCCCTGCTGCACATTTGGTGGTAGGATGGGCAGGAAAATTAATTAGATGAGGAGGAGTGTCCACATTCAGCCGCCAGCACCACCCCTAAGGTGTGGCAGGCAATGTGAAACCCTCTCTTGAGATGGTGGAGAAACAAACTCTCAGGGCTAGGGTAGTCCCACTTCCCACAGGAAGTGGTCACTTAGCAGTGTAGGCAACCTAAAGATAGGTAGCCCATTAGCTACTACCTGTCTGACCCTGTAACGCCACTAAATTCAGTATTTAGGTGGCATCCCTAGAACTGGAATCTAGATTTGATGGACAAGAAGATAAAAAGGACAAAGAAGATTCACTGCCTGAGAACTGAAGCCCTGCTGCACAAGAAATTGGTGCCAAACCCTGCCTGCTGCCTCTAGGATTCGACAATCATGGTGTACCGGGCCATTGTGAACTAGTGTGGACTCCAAGAAACCCGGAGCTCCTCCAGCCTTTGAAAAATCACCCAAAAACTCCCTTGGATTGACAGTTTCAATCCCCGGCATACAGCAGGTACCAATCTCGCTGAGTCTGGTTTGTCAACGTGTTGCTCTCAAATGACTTTGAAATAGCACATGCACCAAAATAGGTACACCAGCTCCAGTGGGTCAGATCTGTCTCCCCACCACCTTTGGAGACACCAGGACCTAAAGGAGCTGTGTCCTACCAATACCCGGGGTACCAGAACCCTACAGGAAACAGTAAGACAAAGAGTCTGTGGAGGACTCCCGTGATACCAGAAGTAAACACACATTGTGGGACATTGATTCCCCTGAGACCATCATCCTGACTGGCCCAGCAGTCTTGTAATCACTTCTCCAATTGCCTTCTCCTGAGAATAAGGACTTCTCGATGCACAAGTCTGTCTGACATATCTGCTCTGCACCCAGCCACACTGGCCCCAGTAGCGATGAACCAACCATGCTTCCCTGGTCTTGTGGCCCTTGTGACTTCCTCCCTCCAGTGGGACCCACCAGACTTAACTTTAAGTCCTCCTGTGCAGTGTCTTTCCAGGTAGCCCTCTCCAGACTCTGCAGGTCCTGTTCTCTATCCCCACCTCTGGTTTATTTTGGACAATCTGTATACCATAAAAGTGCAGGTTTCATATGTCCCCATCATGTGACTTCCACAGATGTTTTGGCCATTGAATATATCAACTCTTTATACTTTGGTGCCAATTACGATCCTGTAAAAACCGGGTACGAACCGTCGGACGGAGCATATTCTCCGTCCGACGCGTACCCGGTCGGAACAATATACAAACATGGAATTACGATTCGCACGGAAACACCATTTCCGTACGAATCGTACAAAACCCCGACCGACGAAGATAAACGTACAAATGCGATCCGGGAAAGCGCCGACGTGACGTCGGGACGCACGCAGCCTGCCATTCATGAACCAGGAATTACGATTCGCACCGACGTCATCCCGCACGATGAATATTTTCCGGCTGCCAAAAACTGCCGGGAAATCAGGACGACGCGAACAAGGAGTACCGGTACGCGACGGACAGACAGAACGACGCGAACAAGGAGTACCTGTACGCGACGGACAGACATGGACCCGAACCTACGTGTCATCCCGGCCCTCATAGCAGTCGACCTCCTCTACAGGTTACGACGCAGACGCTGCAGAAGGTCAGAACAACAAAGGGAGGGGGGAAAGGGGGGGGTGGCAGGACCAGGGCAGGCCACAAAACCTCCACCAAAGTCACACAGCACACATGCCCTGGACATACCTGACCCTCAGGCCCTGGTCACTACGAGGGGGTGGGGGCGTGTCCAGCTAAGCCAGCGACCGCCACAACGGTAGTCCTTGACGACGCGAACCTGCAACACAACCAGACAGGTACGTCCCGTACCCACGCCTTAAGAGCGTGGGTACGAGTCGTACCACGCCCACACCTATGTCACCCCAACAATGGCGGACGGCTCGTACCCACGTGGCAAAGGCCTGGGGACGGCCCACACAAGCATTCCACAGCGTGGGTACGGATATGTATGGACCGTACCCCCACCCGCGTATGCATGGAGCGTACCCCCCACCCCAACAGTGTAAGTACGACACGTACCCCCACCCGCGTACGTATGGAGTGTACCCCCCACCCCAACAGTGTAAGTACGACACGTACCCCCACCCGCATACGTATGGAGCGTACCCCCCACCCCAACAGTGTAAGTACGACACGTACCCCCACCCGCGTATGCAAGGAGCGTACCCCCCATGCCAACAGTGTAAGTACGCCCAGAGACAGGAGGGGTGGGTGCAGAGTCCTCCCAGCAGTGCCCAGACACAGGAGGGGTGGGTGCCTATCACTCCCAGCAGTGCCCAGAGACAGGAGGGGTGTGTGCAGAGTCCTCCCAGCAGTGCCTAGACACAGGAGGGGTGTGTGCAGAGTCCTCCCAGCAGTGCCCAGTCACAAGAGTGGTGGGTGCAGAGTCCTCCCAGCAGTGCCCAGAGACAGGAGGAGTGGGTGCCTATCACTCCCAGCAGTGCCCAGACACAGGAGGGGTGTGTGCAGAGTCCTCCCAGCAGTGCCCAGAGACAGGAGGGGTGTGTGCAGAGTCCTCCCAGCAGTGCCCAGAGACAGGAGGGGTGGGTGCAGAGTCCTCCCAGCAGTGCCCAGACACAGGAGGGGTGGGTGCCTATCACTCCCAGCAGTGCCCAGAGACAGGAGGGGTGTGTGCAGAGTCCTCCCAGCAGTGCCCAGACACAGGAGGGGTGTGTGCAGAGTCCTCCCAGCAGTGCCCATGGAACGCAAAGGGTGGAGTAGCCACAGATACCATGCCCACAAATGTCAGTCAGGAGCACAAAGACCCTGCAGTACATGTACCACATGTGTGCGAGGCTGGAAGTATACGCATGCATAGCGCCGAAAAGAAAACATGTCCACATGAAGTCATGTCAATAGTCCACATACACAAGTACAATGACTACCAAGGATGCCACGAATGATGCAGGTGGAGACATCGCTCAGCATGCATGTGCAAATTAGAAGGAGTCCGTCACACACCCAGCTAATGTACACACAGCTCAGCGCTAAATATTGGCAACACCCTGCAGGGAAGATGGCAGGGTACACAGAGGAAGGAATACACCTTGGGACTATGTCACCATGCAGCAACTGCTTACATGAACAGAGAAACCTAGCGAACACCGTGTGATGGCACAAAGATCCCAGGGTCCCCCCTATGAGCAGCACACTACTACATTTCCCACACACCCAACACATGAACACCACCCAAAACCATGTAGCAGCCCCACCAACAGCAATACCAGCAAAGCAGTAGCGTTCCAAGGTAAAAAAAAAAAAATTGCTTTATTCAGCATGATCCAAAAAATCTTGTTTGTAGGAAGTTCAATATTTACAAAGCCCATAGGGCAGTCCAGAAGTCACAGCTGGATGGGGGACACAGTGGGATGCGTGTCCCCTAGCTTGCCTGCACAGTTAGATTCCGTCGTCTTCCACAGGGGTGAGGGCATCATGTGGGGGGGGAAGGAACAGGCACCGCAGGGACAGGATGGGGAAGGGTAGGCGTTGTGGGTGCAGGGATGGAGGACTCCACCACAGGGGGTGGGGCAGGGCCAAAGGTGGACTCTAGGAGCTCGCTGCACACCTTAGCAAGGTCCTCCAGGGAATCCCCTTTACCCGAAGGAACCACAGGCCCCAAGGAGGGGGAGGTGTCAGAGGGATGGGTCGCAGCGCCACTGGGGAAGGGTGTGGACGGGGGGGAATCAACCACCCTGACCGTGGACTTCCTTGACCGCTTGCATGGTGGTGTCACTGTGGGGCTCAGGGACAGAGCGGCCATGAAGGAGTCTTTGGGGGAGATGTAGCCAGGAGAGCTGAGGGGAGGGGATTTGGAGGGAGTGGATTTGGTGGAATGCGGACTCCCACTCTGGCTGCGTGTCACACGTTTGCCCCCCGACCCAGTGGGTGTGCCTACTTCACCCTGTGTGTGCGTGTCAGGAGGTGTGCGGTGGACCTTCCCTGCTGGTGTGGTGCCTGTGTGTGTTGTGGTGGGTGCATGCGGACGTCTGGGTGTACGTGGGACAGGCATGGGAGTGGGAAGTGTGGATGGGACAGGGGTAGGGGGTGGGACGTAGCGCTGCAGGAGACCCACTGCTGCAGTCAGTGTCGAGTCTATCGACCTCAGCAAGCTGCGTTGGTCAGCCTGCGATGAGTGAATGCCCTCCAAGTATGCCTCCATGTTGTTGAGGACCTGGCTGTGGGCATGGAGGACATTAAGGATCGCAGCCTTACCAATCTGCAACTGCCGCTGGATATCCACAGACTCTGCATTGGCGGCAGCAGTGGAGACAGGGGTAGGGGGTGCGGTGCCTGGCATGAAGGAGACATGCGGTGACTGAGCACGCTGGGAAGGGACACGAGCAAGTGGGAGGCGGCTGATGGCAATGGAGGGGGTGGGGCGAGATGTAGTGCTGCTGTCAGATGGTGGTGCAGCCACCGCCCACTCGGAGAGATCATCCTCGGACCCTTCAGCTTCATACTCTGTTGTGCCAGTCGACAGGTCCCCGGCTTCACTCTCCTCCGCCTCAGTCCCACTCGATGTGCCAGCCACGATGTCACCACTGGCACTGGTGCTCGGTCCCTCTGCTCCGTCTGTGCCCATGTCTCCCTCCGTGTCCCCCGACGATGCTGTGGGCAGGGTGAAGAGACAGAAATTAATCATACACCTGTATACATATGTCACATGAGTCCAATCTACATAGGTTACAGTGCATAGCCTGAAACAAAAGAAGAGTTACATCTACAAAACAAGGTACATATGTAGGGAATGCAAGACACAGTTGTTTGACCCACCATGCCACTGAAAAACTATGGAGAGCATGACACAATAGCAAATGATATGAAATGGAATTTTGACTGAGGAGCAAGGCCCTGGGGACAATCCAGCACTGCATCTGCACCACACAGCGTGGCAGGAAATAGGGATGAGCAGGGACCATAGGCAGGAACTAGAGGCACATGCAGCATAGGTAATACTAAAAACATGCCCACCCTGACTGGCTCACTGCACCTTGAGTGTATGTCCAGACAAACATCACACACTGGCCAGTCCTAGCAAGGAGATATCTGGTTTTGACATGTAGGCCATGGCCGCACCACCCACCCCCTACATGAGACAATTCTTTGGAGACACAGGATGCACTAACATCTCTTAGTCTGGGTGAAATACACATGGGATGCAAAAATTCAATATTGCACACAAAATACCCAAGGTGCGCCTGTCCAAATAATCATGTACAAATGGGCATCATCAGATGATTGTAACAAGACACACAGGCAATGGTCACCGTGAGTATGAACAAGGAAAATCAGGTCAGGCTGTACAGTGGACACTTGTACTACATTTCACGTCAATATACATTGGGCCAGGGGACAATGGCACTGAGCACAACCTATGCTGTAGACACAGAGATTGTCGACATTTTCGGATTACACACATGATACCTAGGAAAATATGCCACTGGGGACAGTAGTGGCCACACAACTCCATGCTCCTGAATGGGAATGACTGCAAGACACGCTACTATCCCTGCACTATGCGTACCGCACACTCATGCACATCATGTCACAGGCCACCACATAGGACATGCGTGCTGTAAGGCCTCACACTTGAGAGACTAACTCCCATGTCTGGACTCAGCATTAGTGCCAACTGACATGGAACCCACAAGTCCAGAACTGGACAGGGCACAGGCAAGGTCCCAAAACCTGTTACACACCACCCCCACACATGATGCTGCAGGCATAGTACACGTGGAGAAGGTGCCAGGCTACATAACCTTGTGAAGGAGTGACTACACACAGACCAGGGAACACATTGCAAGGAGGGGAAGGGAGGCTGGAGAGCACTGCAATACTGTGGGTAACAGGATCTGCACAGCACCATTAAACCCTGGCAGTGTATCCATGGAACAGTGCACTTACAAATGCTGGTGAAACACAACAAACACACATGTACCTACCCCCTTCCTGCTGCTGCATCTCCTGTAAGCGCCTGTCCAAGTCTGGAAATACCTCCGCCAGCACACGCTTGTGGATGTGGGAGAGACGGCGGCGCCCGCGGTTCTTATGGCTCTCAGGTGAGTCCCCCAGCAGGACCCGTGCGATCCTCCGCGTCTAGCACCGGATATCCTGCCAGCGTTTCCTCACCTGGGACAGGTGCCGCTTCCGACCATCCGCACTCCTCACGGCGCTGACGGCGGTCAGCCATATCTGCTCCTTGGCAGAGGCGCCTACCTGTGAGGATGAACAAGTGACACTACATCAATACACCTGCAACATGTCACAGAGACACATATGAGAAGAAATTAGCTGGTTACAACAAGGCATGTCATGCAGCCAACGCATTGCACCTTTGCCATAGGGGCATTCTCCTCTGGGGAATGGCAAAAGCAGTACGTGCCAGTGAAAGTACACAGGTGGAATGAGGGCAAAGGCACACTCAAGGATCAAGGCTCACACTGTGCATCACACCCACCCCTCCTGCGTCTGGGCACTGCTGGGAGGACTCTGCACCCACCCCTCCTTTCTCTGGGCACTGCTGGGAGGACTCTGCACACACCCCACCTGTCTCTGGGCACTGCTGGGAGGACTCTGCACACACCCCTCCTGTCTCTGGGCACTGCTGGGAGGACTCTGCACACACCCCTCCTGTCTCTGGGCACTGCTGGGAGGACTCTGCACCCACCCCTCCTGTCTCTGGGCACTGCTGGGAGGACTCTGCACACACCCCTCCTGTCTCTGGGCACTGCTGGGAGGACTCTGCACACACCCTTCCTGTCTCTGGGCACTGCTGGGAGGACTCTGCACCCACCCCTCCTGTCTCTGGGCACTGCTGGGAGACATCAGGCATTCCCCCCCCTGGGACCTCCCCTACAGTACATAGCATGTGTGTTACACCTGGACACAATGCCAGAAGTCACAGTCACAAAAAAGGGACACAGTCTGTGCTAGTGGACTCTGCACTCACCTGATAACCTGCTCGCCCATATAGCATGGGGTACTGTGGAAGGATCACATCCAGCAAAGCCAGGTTCTCCTCCAGGGTGAATGGCTGTGACCTCTCCACAGCCCTTGACATGGTTGCAGGGAATCAGTAGCAGCAGCTGGGTCGTGGAATACAGAGATGTGCAGGCAAGTGCTCCCTCATGGGACCTGGCTGCCTTATATTTGCCTTGCTGGCCTATTTCATGCACAGGAGTACAGAGTGATTGGTCACTCACATTTGCATCCTATGTTTCCTCCAATCCCTTCAAACCTAGCACAGTCAGTGGGTTCTTATTCTGTTTTTTTCTTCAGCATGATGTCAACCCCACAAACACATTGCAACAAAGTAGATTCATTTCAACTGACTTCTGCTGTGCACCTTCCAGAACAAATTCAAACTTGAAACTTGGTCTCCATGACAACCAGCATGCATGTAGGCCTTAATACTTGTCCCTCATGTGTCCCCTATGTAATTTGGAGCTTCACACACAGGTACGGTGCGTTACGGGGCCCTAGGGCACCCCAAATGCATGGCAACGGCCCGTACACACGTGCGTTAGGCCTGGGCAAAAATTTCGTTCCGTTCGCGGAAATTGCGATAATTTGACATTTTTGCGTTCCGCGGAGAGCACGAAAATGTCAAAAATTCCGGTTTCCGCAGCTTGGCGATAATTTGTTTCTTGCTCGCGCTGTAAAATGATACATTCTCGCGCGCGCGCGATCGCCTTACCTGAATCCCTGCGTTCGCCGACAAGTTTTCTTGATCCGGTCGCGTTCTCCATGAGATGTTGTATTGTTTTTAGCCATTTGCGCTGTCTCGCGACAGTTCGCGCCCGCAGTGACGTCATGCGTCGCGCGATCACGTCTTTCTTCTCGCGATCATGCACCGCGAGAACAACTCAAAACAAGATGGCCGCGCCCGCAAGCAACCACATGGGTAAGTTGGCGACCCGCAACCATGCAGAAAATCTCGCGAACATGCCGGAAAAAAACTTCTGCATCTTTGCGATATTTCTGCTTGTTTGCGATAATTTTAAACATTCTCGCGATAATTTGCGAAGGTTAATTCCGCAAATTCCGCCCACCCCTAATGTGCGTACGTTCACTATCACTATGGGTGTCCTCGCGTATGCGTACTCGTAGTGGTACGGGCCGTACACACGCCTGTACGCTCCCTATCACTATGGGTGTCCTCGCGTATGCGTACTCGTAGTGATAGTGAGCGTACAGGCGTGTGTACGGGCCGTACCACTATGAGTACGCATACGCGAGGACACCCATAGTGATAGGGAGCGTACAGGTGTGTGTACGGCCCGTACCACTACGCGTATGCATACGCGAGGACACCCATAGTGATAGTGAGCGTACAGGCGTGTGTACGGCCCGTACCACTACGAGTACGCATACGCGAGGACACCCATAGTGATAGGGAGCGTACAGGCGTGTGTACGGCCCGTACCACTACGTGTACGCATACGCGAGGACACCCATAGTGATAGGGAGCGTACAGGCGTGTGTACGGCCCGTTCCACTACGAGTACGCATACGCGAGGACACCCAAAGTGATAGGGAGCGTACAGGCGTGTGTACGGCCCGTACCACTACGAGTACGCATACGCAAGGACACCCATAGTGATAGTGAACGTACGCACGCGTGTACGGGCCGTACCACTATGGGTGTTCTTGCGTATGCGTACTCGTAGTGGTACGGACCGTACACATGCCTGTACGCTCACCATCACTATGGGTACACATACGGCAGCACTCCCATAGTGATACGGGAACATACACAGGCCCTCTTAGCAGAAGTACGGTGGTTTTCACACATCACAGTGGTGACAGGCAGCACACAGGAAGGAATAGGGCTGACATACTTGTCCATGGATGGACATCAAGGCATTGTCTGGCCAGTACTACATGTGTGGGGCACAGGTGTGAAAGGCTGTGATGTGGCACATTACTCCTGAGTCGAGAAGGCACCAGATGTATGATGAGATGTGTACAGATGTAATGTGTGACGGTGCAATCTGTGCCAGGCATGCCCTTGACTCCTTTGCCATGTGTGCATGTCGTACTGCACACTTGGGATGAGCGTCACTGGCATGGCACGGACACCAACACACGGAAGTGTCCCCTGAGGCCCGGTACAGGGGTTACCACACCTGACATGTCACTACACACGGTGCACGATGTGGCTATGTCATGTATGTGTGGGGGGTTCCCATTAGGTTGATGTTGGAGCTCCCTCAAAAGCTGCAGCCGTTGCAGCAACCAACATGTGTCTGTGTGTAGATTGACATGGCACACTGTTCCGCACACCAGGCCACATGTGGTATCGGATGTGAGGTGCGTATGTATGCATGGGACACGGAGTAGCGTAACAAGGACATGTCTGCATCCTCTCTATGAATGTGTGGTGAGTCATGACATGTACACCTTCATGGCAAGGTGTGTGGGCTGTCCTAGTGTAATGTCATGTGACCTGTGGCTCTAGTGTTCCGCTACCAGTCTCTGCAATTGACATCCTACTTCTGCTGATGTGTGGATGTATGTCACTCCTGTCTTGCGTCTGGCTGTTCACTTACACTGGGACACAGCTAATCCCATGCCATGGCATGTGGAGGTTCACAATCTCCGTGTGTATCTGGGTCTTGGTAGGGGTGTCACCTGGCAGCCATACGTGTCCAGGGCATGTGGCACATACCTCACTCCGTATGTAGCATATGTGTATTGACAGATTAACATGTGCTCAGTACAAATAAATTGCTGTTGTGGTGCACTCACTCTTCCTTGTCACTTCCAAATTACTGCAGAGCGCCGCCTCTTGCCCGACCAATTCCGGACTTGGCTGCCATACGGGAGAATGACTGTATCCGGTGCTACCGCTTCCCCCAACGGTTGATTCTGGAGTTGACGGCGAGACTGGCACCACACCTGCAACCGCTGCACAGGTATCCTACGGCACTGACACCCAAGCTGAAGGTAATGGCAGCCCTACATTTTCTTGCCAGGGGTACCTTTCAAAATACCATAGCTCATGTTGGTGGCATGTCCCAGAGCATGTTCTGCCGTGTGCTGCATGAATTCTTAGAGGCCATGTTGATTCACCTGGATGACTTCATCCATTTCCCAACCCCTTCAATGTTGACTGGGGTCAAGCGTGGATTCTATGCCCTGGGAGGGATGCCCCATGTCATTGGGTCCATAGATGGGACACATGTGGCTTTGGTACCACCACAGGCACAGGAGGTAGCGTACAGGAATCGCAAACACTACCACTCCATCAATGCCCTTGTGGTGTGTCTGTCCAACATGGTGATTTCACATGTCTGTGCTCGTTTTCCAGGATCAGCACACGATGCCTACATCATGAGGCGTAGCAGGATGCCTGAAACGATGACGCAGCTGCGCAACGAACGAGCAGGTGTTGTTGGTGGGTACAGTCTGTCTGTCCTGTATTTTGCGTAGACTTCCAGCACGACCGCTTCTCCTGTCCTACTTATGTTCATGTGTTTTCCATGTAGGGGACACTGGCTATCCCAACATGCCATGGCTGATCACACCTCTCTGCAACCCCATCACACCGGCCCAGCTCCGCTACAACACCGCCCATGGCCGGACAAGGCGAGTGATAGAGAGGACGTTTGGCCTCCTGAAGAGCCGATTCCGATGCCTCCACAAGACCGGCGGCGCCCTCCCATATGCCCCGGCGAAGGTCTGCAAAATCTTCATGGTCTGCTGCATGCTGCACAACATGGCAGTTGAGAAAGCTGTGCCACTCATCCTGGATCAAGATGACCAGGACCATCCACCCGGAGGACGAAGGGCTTGGCAATGGGGCTAGTGATGTGGAGGATGTGGAGCCGCAAGAGGACATCCGGACTCGGCTCATACGCGACTTCTTTGCTTAGTGGTGAGTACCTGTGTCTGAGTGTGCACGCATTGGTCCCCGTGTGGCATGTGTTGCGATGTGTGTCTCCACCTGCATGTATGGCACGTGAGTCAGAGGTGTGTGTAGATGTGTCACTGGAGTGATGGTGTCAGTGATGGGTGTATTTCCCCAGTCCTAATTGTGACCTAGCATGTTGTCATCCATACATGTGTCGAGTACATGCACATGCAAGTGGCTGTGCTTGTTGTGGCAGACTTCTTGTGTGTCTCTCTTCCCCAGGTACTTGCGCATGCCGTCTGCTGGTTGCATTGTTGTGGCACTGCTATTCCTCATGGACACGTCATCGTGTGCTGACTCAGCGTTACAGGCACGGACACGTTTGGAAGTCTCCTTAGGGTAAGGGATGCATCAGGGGTGTATTGGGTGTGGCAGTTGTTCACGATGTATGCACACTGCCCCTGTCGATGTTTGGTTCCTCTGCAGACATGTTGCATCACCATGGTACACATTACATGCAGCTGGGTACACCTGAATAGATGGTCAGACTTGTTGACAGTCATCAGTGATGGGATTGTGGAATGTGATGATGGCATCAATGTGTGTAACACTGCCCTCGGACACATACGGTTTGCATTGGCTTGACATGCTGTGGTACTTCCACATCAGCGGATCAATGGTGTATGGCAGGCTCTCCGTGAGCAGCTGGGGGTGTTTAGCTGTTAGCCGACACTTGTGTGCCAGTTCCATGGCTATCACGCATTTGTGCTGCAGAAGGGGGGTGCCAGTGTTGGACCCACATGTTACTCCACATGAACTGTTCATGTGTACTCCGAGTTGCCTCTGCAATCCTGAATACATGACTAATAAAGGTGTCCCTATGCCACCAAGGTGCCTCTTCTCAGTCAATGCTGGTGTGTTGCCACGGTGCATCCGGCATGTCTGGCATGGTTTTCCGTGATAGTGGCTATGTGTCTATGTGTCGAGTAGCAAGATGCAAGCAGTTTGTGTGGGATTAGACTGTGTATTGTGCATGATGTCCATGACTGTGTGGGTATTGTGACATGTGCCATCCCCATGCATCCAACGTTGGCCAGGCCACCATTCTCTGCATCCACCGGACTCAAGCTTGCAGGACATGGTTCTGCCACCTGTCTACACATACCTGGGTGCCCCCCAGGACACTCCACATGATCCCTGACCTCTGCGCATGACTGTTGCTGTACTCAATATGTCTGTCGGCACGGTTGTGCGGCCACCCCCTCAGCTGGTTGGGCCCATCATGGGTGTGTATGGTGCTCCATGTCTGTCTTGCCTAATACACTGTGACCCATGTGTGTCCTGTGCCAGACTCAGGCCCCAGGGTGTGGATGGTTGAAGTCAAAAGAGAACTCAGGCATGGTTAGACTTTACAAGACACATGTAAGGTAATAATGCAACCAGCAGGCATCTTCTCTTCATGGTGTGACTTTTTATTTTAGTGGGGGGGGGGGGGGTTTGACTTGAGGGGCTTTCTGGGTGTGTGGAATCCAAAGTTCACTAGGGGAGTTGGTGTCCTTGCCATTTGAAATCCTCAGAGTCCATGCCACAGTCTTTGTCAACATTGGTCAGACAGTGACCAGCAAGGCCATGTGGCAGAGAATGTCTTTTGATGCTGTGATGCTGTTGCTCCAGTGGGCCAGGTGCCAGGCCAGGTGTCCTGGGAGATGGTGCTGTAGCGCCGACCCTCACGGTCTTTTCCCGTGGATGACCCGCCCTCCTGCGGGGACCCTCAGTAGCAGGCTGTGACGATGTTTGGGATGCTCCATCGGATGTTTCCTCCTCCTCCTCCTGATCCCTCCCTGTGGGTGGTGATGTTCTAGGCCTTCTGGCACAGGGAGGGTTGCCCATGTTGTCGGCCATCCGGCGGAGTGTACTGTGAATTCCCGTGAACACCGTCATGAGCTCAGCCTGTCTGTCCTCCATCCTCTGTTGGTGTTGCAGTAGACAGGCATGTAGCTCCGCATGTTGCTGGGCCTGCTGGGTCTTGATCCCCTCGAGGACGGACACAACCTGGGCGATGCCCGTGGTGTCCTGCCGGTATGTGTCCAGGATGTTTTGGACATGGGCATATACCGGTTCCCCAGCCAACTGGTCAGGCTGGCGCCTCCGCCGTCCTCCACTCCCACCACCCCTGCCCACTTGCGCCTGGCCTTCCATTGTGGGCACATCGGGTCTCCGGGACCCCTGAGGGATGGCATTTGCGATGTTGCCTGCCTCCTCCTGGGTGCCCGGAGAACCTTGTCCCTCCTGGACAGACTGGCTGCTTTGTGGTGGTGGGGCAGGGATCCTGGGTGTCTCCTGGGATGTGGCAGGAGTGGGGTGGTGGTTGGCCCCGTTGTACCTGACGCAGGTGCTGCAGGTCGTTGGACACCAGAGGGGCCAGGTTGGTCGGGGTCGTCCACAGAGTGGTGATAGTCGTCGCTGCCGGTGGGATCGGCCTCCCGCAGAGCCGGGTCCTGTGCGTCTTCCCCCCCAGTGTTGGGGGGTGAACCACGACGTTGACCTGTGTGTGAGAGAGACAATGTTAATTTTCTTCCATGCAACATCCATGATTCATTAGTTTCAAAGTTGGAACATTTCCTCTGGGAATTTGGATCTGTCTAGCATTCCACTCACAGTGCACTTGTGCATGGGTATGTCCCTTGGGCACAGCTTTGGCGACTGTAACTATGTGTGGCACAGTCTTACTTGCTGCGTCAAGTGTGACTGCAGTCAGCAGTGGAGTGGGCAGGTGTGGCGAGCCGTGCATTGGCGCCTTCCGTGTTGCACTGTACGTGGGCACATGAAGTTGTTCCACACACTTCAATGATGCAGGTAGCTGTCGTTGTGCTCGTGCACAGGTTGTGACATGGCTCTGTGTTTTGCCATGGAGGAGAGGGGGGGTGCTGGCACTGGCCACCCTTGTCTACATGCATGCAGTCCACCTGCTGACGAGCAGACATTCCCACACACCACAAGGCTGATTTGCTCTCCCTGTGTGTCCCTCCCTCTCTGTCCCCCTCTCCCTCCCTCTGTGTGTCAGCCTCCTCCCTCTGTCCGTCTCCCTGTGTCTCCCTCCCTCTCTGTCCCCTCTCCCTCCCTCTGTGTGTCAGCCTCCTCCCTCTGTCCATCTCCCTGTGTCTCCCTCCCTCTCTGTCCCCCTCTCCCTCCCTCCGTGTGTCAGCCTCCTCCCTCTGTCCGTCTCCCTGTGTCTCCCTCCCTCTATGTCCCCCTCTCCCTCCCTCCGTGTGTCAGCCTCGTCCCTCTGGCCGTCTCCCTCTGTCTCCCTCCCTCTATGTCCCCCTCTCCCTCCCTCCGTGTGTCAGCCTCCTCCCTCTGTCTGTCTCCCTCTGTCTCCCTTTCTCCCTCCCTCTGTCAACCTCCTCCCTCTGTCCGTCTCCCTCTGTCTCCCTTTCTCCCTCCCTCTGTCAGCCTCCTCCCTCTGTCCGTCTCCCTGTGTCTCCCTCCCTCCCTCTCTGTCCCCCTCTCCCTCCCTCTGTGTGTCACCCTCTGTCACCTCAGCCCAGCTTCCTGGGCACACACTGTTAGCAGTTCTTTGAATGGCCCTTGGATTGTTGCTGTGAGTTTGTTTGTGATCTCCAGGCCCCCATTGGGTGTAGTGTCTGCGCTGCTGCTGTGGTGGTGTGTGCTGCCACTCTTTCACAGTGTTGGCTGTTCATTAGCTGCTGTCATGTGCAAAAACAACATGCCTTCACCCCCATGTGTTAATGCAAGGCGTCCGCCATTTGCTGGCAAGTCTTTCCTGTGTGGGGACACACTGTTTGTCTGGCTGTGACCTAGGCCATATGGGCAGAGGGCATTGTTGTCTGCTTCTGAGTTGCACTATGTGATTTTTGGGGCCCACACTCCCGCCATCCGGGTTACCGTGTCATGTGTTGGTGTCTTCTGTGGCCTGTGACTTGACATTGTCCAGCTGGGTGCATGGGGCATGGTTGCGCCAGTGGCATGTGCATGTTCATGGAGTGTGGTTGAGTCATGCGATAGCTTTGGGTGGCTGCGTGCCTGTTTGTGAGTTTGGTTGTGGAGGACGTTCCCCCCATGTGAGGTGCGTTGTTTGTGTACTCACCTGGGTCTCGGAGTCCTCCTAATCCCTCCACTGCCTCCACAGGCAGTATGGCCATCACCCTCTCCTCCCAGGGATGGTAGTGTACGGGTCTGCGGGACGGCCCTCCTCCAGTGACGTTGGCCTGGTTGTGTTCATCCGTCATCTTGGCTCGGACCCTCCTCCGCAGATCGTACCACCTGGCTTGGCATTCCTGCTTGTTCCTTCTGGTGTTCGCAACAGCATTCACAGCATCGACGATGGTCTGCCACATGGCTGTTTTTGCTGAAATGCTGGTCTGTCTGACCAATGTTCCAAAGAGGTGTGGCTCGACCTCCAACTCTCGGCTAGTGAACTTTGGATTCTTGTTGGTGGGCATGGTGAGGGGTGTGGGTGTGGATGGTGGGGGGGGTGTGGATGGTTGTGGGTGTGTGGGTGTGGTTGTTTGGGTGTGTGTGTGAATGTGATGAGGGGATGTTTGTGAAGGTGTGTGTGTGAAGGTGTGCAAGTGTAAGGTGTGGTGCAGCTTCTAGTATGGTGCTGTAGGTTGTCTGTGGGGTCTGGCAGCAGTGAGTCTGTTGCAAAGGCTCATGGTTTGTGTGTGTGGGCCCTTTTTATTGGTCCATTGGTGGGTGTGGCTGTGTTTGAACTTTGGGTGGGTGTGTTATAAGGAGTGGTGGTGTTTTGGGCCTCTGTTTGTTTTTGGCAGTTGCAGGTCAGTGAATGTGTTGTTTTAGTGGTTGTTGGACATGTTTTGTGGCTTAGTTCCATTCGAATGGTGTATTCTTGTGTCGTTTTGGTTTGTCCTGGTTGTGTACGTGCGTTTTTAGCGTGTGTACGGTGTGTACATGGCCCATTTTGTGGTACAGTGCTGTCCTTGTGTGTGGCTTGGTACGACTCGTACATGCGGTTGTGATGTTGGGGCATGGGGTGCGCTCCGTACTTAGGATGTTGTGGTGGGGGTATGCCCCATGCATACGCGGGTGGGGGTACGACTCTAACGTACATGGGTGGGGGTACGACTCTAACGTACACGGGTGTAGATACACGGGGGTACGACACGTACACGGGTGTACATACACGGGGGGTACGACACGTACAGGGGTGTAGATACACGGGGGGTACGACACGTACATGGTGTACATACACGAGGGGTACGACACGTACAGGGATGTACATACACGGGGGTTATGACACGTACAGGGGTGTACATACACGGGGGTACGACACATACACGGGTGTACATACACGGGGGGTACGACACGTACAGGGGTGTACATACACCGGGGGTACGACACGTACACGGGTGTACATACACGGGGGGTACGACACGTACACGGGTGTACATACATGGGTGGGGGTTCGACACGTACAAGGGTGTACATACATGGGGGGTACGACACGTACACGGGTGTACATACACAGGGGGGTTCGACACGTGCAGGGGTGTAGATACACGGGGGGTACGACACGTACACGAGTGTACATACACGGGGGTACGACACGTACAGGGGTGTACATACACGGGGGTACAACACGTACACGGGTGTACATACACGGGGGTACGACACGTACACGGGTGTACATACACGGGGGTACAACACGTACACAGGTGTACATACACGGGGGTACGACACGTACACGGGTGTACATACATTGGTGGGGATTCGACACGTACAGGGGTGTACATACACGGGGGTACGACACGTACACGGGTGTACATACACGGGGGGTTCGACACGTACAGAGGTGTACATACACGGGGGTACGACACGTACACGGGTGTACATACACGGGGGTACGACACGTACAGGGGTATACATACACGGGGGTACGACACGTACATGGGTGTACATACACGGGGGTACGACACATACACGGGTGTACATACATGGGTGGGGGTTCGACACGTACAGGGGTGTACATACACGGGGGGTACGACACGTACACGGGTGTACATACACGGGGGGTTCGACACGTACAGGGGTGTAGATACACGGGGGGTACGACACATACACGAGTGTACATACACGGGGGTACCACACGTACAGGGGTGTACATACATGGGGGTACGACACGTACACGGGTGTACATACACGGGGGTACAACACGTACACGGGTGTACATACACGGGTGGGGGTACGACACGTACACGGGTGTACATACACAGAGGGTACGACACGTACAGGGGTGTAGATACACGGGGGTACGACACGTACACGGGGGTACGACACGTACACGGGTGTACATACACGGGTGGGGGTACGACACGTACACGGGTGTAGATACACGGGGGTACGACACGTACAGAGGTGTACACACACGGGGGGTACGACACGTACAGGGGTGTACATACACGGGGGGTACGACACGTACACGGGTGTACATACACGGGGGTACGCACGTACACGGGTGTACATACACGGGTGGGGGTACGACACGTACACGGGTGTACATACACGGGGGGTACGACACGTACAGGGGTGTAGATACATGGGGGTAAGACACGTACACGGGTGTACATACACGGGGGTACGACACGTACACGGGTGTACATACACGGGTGGGGGTACGACACGTACACGGGTGTAGATACACGGGGGTACGACACGTACAGGGGTGTACACACACGGGGGTACGACACGTACACGGGTGTACATACACGGGTGGGGGTTCGACACGTACAGGGGTGTATATACACGGGGGTACGACACGTACACGGGTGTACATACAAGGGGGGTTCGACACGTACAGGGGTGTAGAATCACGGGAGGTACGACACGTACAGGGGTGTACATACACGGGGGTACGGCACGTACAGGGGTGTACATACACGGGGGTACGACACGTACACGGGTGTACATACACGGGTGGGGGTTTGACACGTACAGGGGTGTAGATACACGGGGGTACGACACATACACGGGTGTACATACACGGGTGGGGGTACGACACGTACACGGGTGTACATACATGGGGGTTCGACATGTACAGGGGTGTAGATACACGGGGGTACGACACGTACACGGGTGTACATACACGGGGGTACGACACGTACACGGGTGTACATACACGGGTGGGGGTACGACACGTACACGGGTGTACATACACGGGGGGTACGACTCGAACGTACGGGGGCTGGGGGGAGTGTTGGGCGCGTATGCGGGCACATATCTCCATGGTTGCTATGGGTGATCGGTGCGGATGGTGTTTTTTCCATGCGGTTGTAACATCGGACGCACGGGATGGATCGTGATTCCCCGGTCGGACTTCACATTTCACATTTGTAAGGTAAATCGTCCGTGGACGTGTCGGACACTTTTTCCGACCCGAGGACGTGTGGGGAATACTTCCCAATGCGATTCGTATGGACTTTTTCCCATGCGAATCGTAATTGGCAGTTTGTACGGCACTTGTACGATTCGTACGGTAAAAAGACCGGATACGAGTCGTACGGGCCATTTTTTTACCGGATCGTGATCGGCACCTTTGTGTCTCCTATGTGCTGAAGGATTCGTAATTTTAACTTTTTGACCATGTTTCTAAAATATCTTTGCCAACAGGAGCACTCCAGCACAAAAATAACAAATGGGGTTTCACAGATCATCCACTCCTTGCTCTTACCGAGTTTGCTATTTTGTATCTCAAACTGGGTATTATTGCAGGCATAAGAATAAGCTTTGCAATTCTGGCATATCCAAAACCCCTTCTTATTCTCAGTGACACAGTTTGCAATTGCCTTTCTCCCTGTTTCTTCTGGTTGCATATAACTTCTCATGAGAATATCTCCTAATTTATTTTTAATTTTTATATGTCATATTAGTGTCCTCTGAGAGTCAGTCTTTCAGGGACTCAACCCTCTTTAGAATGTGCCAATTCTTTTTCAGGAGTTTCTTTGTTTCCTGATGTGATGAGTTGTATTCCATTACGTGTTTTTGGGTTTAACTACCAGTAGTACTTCCCTTTTCTTCTCTCTGACTCTCTGACTCTCATTAGTGCATCCTCAACCACCTTTACCAGGTATCCTCTAGCTTCAGAGCGTTGGCACATTATTCCTACTTGTGCCATAAACTCCTAAATTTCTGAACAGTTTCTCCTTGCACAGAGGAACTCCCAATGGGGAGAACTCAATTCCAGGGCACGTGGGTGCCCACTGTTGGCATGGAGAATGTTATTGCTGCTGGTAGCCTTCCTATGAATTTTCTTACCGAATCTGTAATTTTTCACATACACACTGATGTCCAGGTAATTGATCTCTGTGTTACTGATCTCAAAGGTGAATTTAAGTTTTTGTGGGTTGTTATTCAAAGATTCAATGAACATCTTAAAGTTCTTTCTTTCACCTTCCCTTTGCAGAAATAAATCATCAATATAATGGACCCACAGGATAACCTGATCTTCTTTCGCCGTAATCTGATTGCTCTAGAGTCTCTGCCTTCCAACAACCCATGGTGAGGTTTGCATTGGTTGTCGCGAAGGATATACCCATGGCCGTGTATTTTCTTTGGAGAAAACATTGTTGAATAAAAACCCATTGCGCTGCAGTCAAAAAGCTTTCATCTGTATTATCGTTCTGGAATGTTCCAAAAATGACAATGATTGTGATTTCAAGAAATATTCACATGCCATATGAATGCTGGATAGAAGTGTACAGTGACACAACATCAACCGTAGCCATCCAATAGGTTGATTTCAAGGGTATGCCATAAATACTATTCAGGAAGTCTTGTGAGTATGAGATAGGACAGTAGTGTGGTCACATATAGAAAAAGGAAGTGATAAAAAAATCTTGATGTATTTTCAGAAGGGCTCCCTGGTGGATTGTTTTTGTCTTTATGGACTTTAAGCAAAAATTAAATGGTGGGAGTCATGCTATGATCAGTTTCTAAATACAGATATTCACTGTCATCATGCAGGTCTCAGCCATGCCAATTTGACAATTTGTTATGGAAAACCCCCATGAACTCCTGCAAGGGATCTCACAACAACTTTTGGTAGTATTCTGTATTTCTCAATTGTCTGTTGCCTTCTGCAATATACTGTTCCTTTCTTCAGATGACAATTTGACCCCCTTTGTAAGAGGCTTTGATGATAATACTCCCATCATTCTGTAGATCAGAGAGGGCTCACCAATCATCCTTAGTCATGCTATAAGGTTGCTTTTCTCTTTTTGTTATATCTTTTCCACTGATCTTGTGAAATCCTACCGTTATGATCTCCTGAAAAACATCTATCTTATTGCCAGGTGGAAGCTGCGAGCAGAACTTGGATTTTGGTTTGCACTTACTCGTGATTGAGTCATCAATTGTAATCCCCTTGGATTCACAAACCTGTGAGTCTGAAAAGCTTACCATGCCCTCATGTTTTGGCATGTCCTCTGCTTTCATTGCCAGGGAGGTAAATTATCTCAGATATAACTACATCTTCTGATGTCAGTACATTTATTGTGTCCAATCTACCTCATATATCTACTGGTGCCAGATGAATATGTGATGTTACATCGCATGCACTACAAAGCATGCGATTAGAACGCTGTTGTTACAACGACCGCGTTGTTACAACACAAACCATTACATTGCAAGTTGTTTTTACGACTTGCTGTAGGGGGCGTGCTGGACTTAGGAATAGTGTAATTTAGTATTCCAACTCCAGTGTGTGCAACAGTAGGGAAAGTGTGTTGAAACAGTAAATTATACTATTCCTTAGTTTAGCACACTCCCTACAGCAAGTCGCAGAAATGATTTTCGATGTAATGCCTTGCTTTGTAACAACGCGGTCATTGTAACGAAGGCGTTGTAATCGCATGCGTTGTAGCACATGCGATGTAAATGCTGTTTCCCGCTGCAGATATAAGCAAGTAAAAAACGCTTTGACCCTAACTATAACTACCTACTGGCAACTACAAGTAGGTAATTTATTGATTTTAGTCCCGGGAACATGGCTGGGGCTCAGCGATGGACCCCCTTCATCACTTACATTTTGCCCCCGAGTGGCTGGTCCTGGGGCATTCAAGGGGCTGTAAAGCCGCCCTGCATTCCTTTATAATATTTGGCCCCGGGGCTCCGGAGGAGGCCGTCATAGCCAGACTGAGAATATAAAGCAGCCCTGGCAATTTTATCAGACCAAGCCTGGTAGGGGGTGTTTGGTGAGGGTGCAAGTGCGAAGCACAGCTAGCCCCTAGAACTGCTGCTTTTGTTACTGGATGCCGATATTGCAGCACTGCTGCAAAACCGGCCCCCACTGCTCAAAAACCAGCCCCCATCCTTCCGGCCTCCTGGGGAAACACCCGATGCCCACCACAGCCAGTCCGGCCTTGGATGAACTTACATCTGTGCATCGGGGAGTTGGCAGTCCACGGGGCTGCAGGGAAGGACATAAGGCCTCCTCCGCATTCATTTTAATTTACATCTCTGCCCTTCGAGGTGGTGGTCAATGGGCAGCAGAGGAACCTTGAGGCTTCTCCACATATAATTATGGTGCTGCCCGGAAAAGTGGCGGTCCCCAGGGCTTTAATAGCCTGAGGAGGGGGGCTACGTGCGCCCCGCCTATATTTCCACAATGCCACCGGGACCTGGCCCAACCATGGGCCAGTTTCAAATGAAGCACGGCTTGATCTGAAAGAACATACATATTTTTCATAAATCAGCCTGCCTCAATAAACCCCTGGTAGGATAGCTAGTGGTCTATATATTTTTGTTAAACTTAGAAGACCATTGAAAGATTAGTACTTTTAATCTTTAAATTCATGTTTAGATGGCTACCGCTTTCATGTTCGTAATAATAACATCATGCTTGTTTAACCCCTTCAGTGCCCGCCCCTTTCCCCGCCCTGTGCCGGCCGTTGTATTAGCGGGCGGGGTTTATGACGAGCTGGTCTCGTCATGGGCACAGCACGACCGCGGCCCATGACGAGACCAGCTCGTCACGGGCATTGAAGAGGTTACATTTTATGACATCACTTGCATGTCAACACTATTTATTTCCCACAGAACAACAAATATTGTTATGCCTTTTGAGCACATCTGACTTTTGTGGTGGCCTTATAAGTGTGCTGTGGCAGAACCGTGGCAGTCTTTTGTGAGTGATGCAATGATCTGAAGAAACTGATCTCAGTGGGCATTGTCTGAGTGTGCAGTAGGGGACTGCTTTCTGTTTACTGGAAACTCTGAGTCCCTTCCAACTTTTTGGAAGATTAGCATCAGCTTACAAAATAGTGAAGAAATTAGCTGCTCTCTCAGTCTACACTAGTACACTTCATCTTACTGGCACATGTTTCCAGATGTTTTTTAATACTTGTGCGTGGAGCACTTGAATGGGAAGTTGCTCTGTTTCTGCAATAGAGTTCAGGATCATAGTTGTTATTACAATTTGAATGGGATGCACACATATTCTCTTATTGAATATGTGGCCAGCAAAATTAGAACATATTGGGCAAGAAACATGACTCGGCAAAACCATGACAGAAGATTCTGAGACCATTAGCATCTCACTGTAGAATAGCAGACCTGTTTCAACTGATAAAGCACATGTACAACAAATTGCTTCTGCAAAATATGAAAGAAGATACCAAAACCACACTAAAGTTCCAACAATTACAGAGAAATTAAAAACATATGCACACCCATTACAGTACAGTACAGAGCAGCGTGTTCACACATCTAGCACCAAATCTCTTCCCTTTTATCATTGTGTGAGGCCCATGTTTCCAATGTCTTCAATGAGTGCAGTTGAGTTGTGGTTGGCATGGTCTTCAATATGGAAGTTCAAGTCTCCGAGTAGGGTGTAGTTGCTAGCATCGAGGTGGTGCGACAAAGTCCGTGATGGTGTTGGTGAAGTTGGTGCATGGTCCCAGTGGCCCGTAAATGAGAGCACACCTTAAGGTAAAGTTGGCTGTGACAGCGGCTCTTAAGGCAGAGGAGCGTTGCCCAACTGCCATAAAGCAGCATAGGAAAGGAAAAAATAAAATGATAATAACGTTATGTTTTTATCATTTTATTTTGTGTTCTTGCTGCTGCAGCTTGCGTGAGTGTGTGAGGCGGGGCTGCAGAACAGGGGGGGAGTGGTAGAACCCTCCTAATTGCGTTATGATTGTTTTCAGTCATACACACTTTCCCTGTTCTCCATGGAGGCTGCATTACAGCCTGCATGGAGAACATGCCTATCTTTCCTCCCTGGTCTGAGTGCTGTGTCACGGTGCTCAATACAATCACAATGCTGCATTGCAGCTGAGGGGTGCCCTAGTGCTTCCTGTTTCCTGGTTTTCACAAGAACCCAGGAAAAGGACTCCGGAAAGGCAACAGTGGCTGTGGCCGGCCAGCTGGCCGGCTTGCCGGCTGGCCGGGAGATCAGTGACTGAGAGCGACAGGAGTTGTATGCTGGAGGATGACATGTCCATGGATGTGAAGCAGTTGATTGTGCTCTTGTGGATGATGGTGATTCAGCCTCCGAGCGTATGAAGTCTGTCTTGCCTTGCAATCTTGTACCCAAGAGGATGGTTGTGGTGATTTTTGCATTTGTTGGTCTGATTAAACATTTTTGGACTTGCTTTGCACATCTTCTGTCAATACTTACATTTCTATGCCAAGCATCACAAGATCAACTTCGCTCTTTTTTGGTGATTTTGTGTTACATTGATTGGCCTTACTTTTTCTCTTGTATCAATGGAAAATCTACAGTACTCGAACTGCAAAGAAAACAGAATGTTGTTTAATGTATGCATTGAGAGAAGTTCACCTGTTCCTGTGAGGGGAAAAAGTAGCCCACAGTGGACGAAAAAAGAAACCCATCACACTCCAAAGCTCGCAGAAATCCCCATTATTGTGCAGCTTCAGCGCTGCCATCGATTTAGGTATCTAAAATACTGGATGTCAATGTATTTTGATCAGGCAAAGTTTTGTTCTATTTGCACCATTTTGTAAGTTACCAGATTGTGTTGTTTTTCTTTATTCATTCTGTGTGTAAAGTGATGAAAGCTGTGCATATTTCTCGAATTTTTGGTTCTGGAATAAAACCGTACTGCTACCAAAAGAAAGGAAAAAAGCTAATGACATGTTAAGTTTGATCAGTGTCTTCTTAAATCAAACGTGATGCCTGGAGCGTGTGAAACCATAAATTCACTGTTTCTTGGCTCTAATACTCTGTCTTGCAACATTGTTCTCATTCCATGATCCCTAGACGTCTGCTTTTGGGGAAATAAAAGTTAATTTCCTTCAACTTTGGAAACATTCACTGTATATAAAAACAAATTCCTCCGAGATCGTCTGCACGTTTTTAAATGCATTTATATTTTACTTCTTATAGTTTGATGTGATGATAGCTTGTCAGAGAGAAAGACATAGGAGCACTTTGCAGACTGCTGAAGAAAGGTTTTGATATAAATAAGTTTAGGTAGAAATGCAAAACACTTTTTGAAACAAAAAGTGAATGTCAATATTTCTGTTGTCTCAAACTTGATTTCTAGTTTAAATTGAGCAATACTGGCGGTTCGGAACACAAACTATGCAGTAACCAATAATATGGTTTACTCATTTTACAGGCTTCAAAATCCCATTACAAATTTCTAGAGGAGAGTCAAAAGTGAAATTTGTATTGGTATTTTTGATCTAAAGTAGCCATGCACGGCTCTGTATTGACTGCATAATGATATCATTTTGAATTACTTCATTGAAATTGCACTAAGAAGTGCTTTGACATATTCAGAGTAGTGTGACATGGCATCAAATTAAAAGATCAATAAACAAAAATTCTTTGTACACTTGTATCATATTACATATTACTGAGTATGATGTTTGAAAAGTAACAGTACTATCATGTTAATCCCAGTAAAGTTTTCTAGAGAAAATTCGTAATAATTATTGTACAAATTATGTTCTCCTAATCGGGAAGGTTGCATTTTTTATCTGTGAATTCGCAGGAAAAGTGGACTGATGGGATGAACTGCAATGTAAATGATATATGTGAAAGTATCTGTAAATGCGTAGCTCAAAACAATTCAATCAATGCGTTGGTGCACCGTGTCTACTTTGCCTGTCTAAAAAAATCAGGCCTTCTTTATGGCATTCTGCCTTAGCCAAAGTGAAGGACAATAATGATTTGTATTTAAGCAATACTGTGCATCCCTGTCCTTTCTGCCTGTGCTGATGCAGTTTATGCAGTCTGCCGCCAACAGGAGCTCAGTTTTTCTCTTTCTGAGGCACAGATAAATTAAGATATTTCTTCTCATTATGCCTCACCTCGGGAAGCATATGGATTTGGCACTTGGATTTTGCATGGGAAAACTCACCACAATGCCCATGGAACTCCTCCAGGGTGCAGAGTAAGGCGATGCAGCAATTTGCACTGCGTCACACTACTCATGATTTATGAGGTCACTCAAAGCCAGGCAGGGTGGCTTTGTGTGTCTTCAGAGCCCTGTGTCACATATGTACCACTTTACTTGATGCCGGGCTATGATAAATAAGCCTCCCAGTCTGCACTGTCATCTAATCTATTGAGCAGAATATATCAAGACACTTGAAGTCTGATTTTTAGCTTGGTAGAAGTAATTCTCATGAACATGGTGGATTCCAGCCCTCCATATTACAAGTGCATTGTAGCCTATGGCACAAAAGTGTTGCAAGATGTGCTTGGTATGTTGGGTAAAAGGTAGATGGCCAAAAATTCCAGTTCAAGTGTAAATTCCTTTAAGAATGTGTTCCCTAAATTGAGCATGAGGGGCGGTGTGATGCGAAGAATGGATTTGTTTGTGGTTCCATTGAAAATTCAAGGTAAGATTTTAGCTTTAGTGCACAAGGGACATGTAAGAATGAGAGCCATGAAGAGGAGGATCAGGGAGTTGTTCTGGTGGCCGGTAATGGATCGTGGTGTGGAGCATTATGTCAGGGATTGTGTGGGATATGCAGTGAGTGACAAGTCTCATGTGACTTTTTCCAGACCAGTTGAAGCTATACCAGTTCCTGATAAAGCTTGGTTTAGTATGGTTCTGGACATAATTGGACATCATTGGAACCCTGAAAGTTTTGAACGAACAGAACAGGTATAGTTTGGTATTGTGGATTATGGCACATGGTGGCCAAAGGTATAGTTCATGAATTCAGCCAACACGGAAGAGGTGTTGGAGTTTTCGCAAGCCTTGTTCTTTAGGGAGGGCACCCTGGTTGAACTGGTCATGGACAACGGGGTGCAATGTACCTCCAAGGAGTTCTCATTGGGGGATAAAGCACATACCAACTTTCCTTTACCATCCTTGTAGTAATGGTCTAGTGGAGTGCTCCAACAGGGTATTACGGATAATATACAACTATCAATTGCCAATGGGATGATTTGGGAGAATGAGCTAATGGATCTGCTGTGGACCTTGTGTACCACTCCTAATGCCACCACGCCACGGCCAATGTCTAACCCTTTGTTCTGTTAAAGGGAAGGATGGCAGACACCAAACTAGTCAGGCCTTGGTTAAATGATTTGATGGTGTCTCCTGGTAAGCTTGAGCAAGACAGTTGTAAGAAAGCTCAGGAAAAGTGTATGTAAGCACAGAGTTAATGAACGGAAGACACCAATCTGTTTTTAAAAAAGGAGTTTGGTAAAAGTTAAACTACCAGGCATTGTGGCGAGGGGTCATTCCAATTTCTCCCACCCCAACAAGATTGAAGTATTGAGGGACAGGGTGGTGAAGCTAACCAGTGGGAAAAAGTGGAACAAAGAGAAATTGTCCAAGCAACAAGGGAAATGGAGAGAGGGTGGTGAGTGGTCCAAAGTTGCTCCAGGAGGTTCTCTGAAATATTCTAGATCTAGAAAGTCTGCGAGAATGAGGAAGGCACCTACTCATTTCAAGGATTATGTGGGGCTTCCTTTTTAAATCTGAGATCCCCCATTGTCTTTGCAGGTTCGGGATTTTGGTGTTATTAAAAGTGTAAAATGTGTGTTAATCCAAACGCCATATTGTCTTAACTGTACAGTTTGTTCGGTGCAGCATTATAAGTGATATCATTTGTGGGTATGGATTGCCTTGCTATCATACTTGTATGCATTTTGTATTTTTAGTTTTTTTAGTTTTGTTATAAGGGAGAGGATGTGTTAGGTTCTGTCTTTAGAACCTGGGGTACATGAACCATCTTGGCAACCACTGTCAAGTTGGAATGAGAATGTTGGTAGAATGAGGCAGTAGCTGGTTGCTTTGCCAGTCAAGTCCATGTTAGTTCTGCAATAAACCTTGAGGAAATCTACTTTCGAATTCTGTGTTATATGAGACCTTTTAAATGGCTTCAGCAAGAGTGCTAAAAGAAGGGTGATTATGAGGTTCAATGAAAGGGTAAAACTAGACTCTCAAATCCTAGAACAATGACGAGCAATCAGATGTTACTAAAAAAATTGCAGTATGTTTGTCTGTGGCTCAAAATACTAGCAATTCTTAGTAGCTCAACAATTCAGAAACTGCACAAATCATAAAGTACAGTATTAAGACAACTGATAGATTTGCAATTGATGGCTACATATAGAGTCAAACAATAGGGAACAATGGCCAGAAGTTCTAAAACATGGTTTGCAATAAGTGGTCACAAATTGCATACAGGATTTTGCAATGATGCATATAAATGAATACGTAGCATCAGAAAATGTCCAGTGACAGAAAGATGCACAACAACCTCTTGAATTAATAGTAGCCAGGTTGCCATTTGTGGTCCCGTGTGAATGCCTACAACCACATGATTGGTCGCTTACAATGAACATCGATCATCTCTATTTTTGCATTCCAAAACTGTAAACTTACATTTTTGAAAGCAGTCCATTGTTCCACAAAGAAAACTAGTCTTGCTTCCAGAAAAACATCCCCCAAATTGTAAAATGTTGGGGAAAACAGGCTCCAGGTCCCTGAACTAATGTCTTGCCCCCTGAGGTCACCGAACATCATTAAAAAAAGGAAAGGACTTGCCTTTGTAAATCAGTCAACACCTCCTTTGAGGTTTTGGTAAGTGATCATTGGGTTGTGACCGCAACTGGGGTTGCAAAACATTGATGCAGGACATACCGAACTGGAACTTGGAAGGGACATCCCTCTCATGTCCCTTTCTAATTAGAATTAGGTATGGGTCACAAAACTGAATTTACAATTCTCAAGGTGTTTTTCTACTTGCAGTTAGTGTTTAATACATGCCTAAAAGATATTTTGTGGTCACTAGCCAAGTGATTTCATGAATCTTATTGTTTTAAATGTCAACATGACTTTGTATAACTAGCTAGGGAATAATAGTCAGATTACATTCCCTCATGAGTGAAGGAATCAATCAGTTTAAGGAACTTTCTTTTGAAGAAGGTGAGAGGGCACCAATAGGCACTTGTCTGAATTTTGTGTACATTACAGCTTAGCTTAGCCCCACTGTGAGTTACAAGAAATCACTGCTTATCAATCATACCAGTAGAGAATCTTTTAGGCCCCCTCACATTTGCCCAAATGATCTTTACACTACATACCTTAGGACTTAATTTAGAGTTTGGAGAATGGGATACTCCCTCAAAATGTACAGATCATATCCACCGTCATATGTCTCCATTCTTTCTCAGACATGCACCCAAACCCTGCTTCTTCCAGTGTTGACACCAAGTAGTCCTCCTCACACTCCATACATGTTGCCTCCCTCTTTTGAGTGGCAATCTGGATTGCCAATCCGCGGATAAACAATTTGCACTAGGAATGTATTCTAAATTGAACTGGTACTCCATCATTCCATAATGCCACTTGGCCTAGTGAGGAGTGGCCTATTCACCAATGGCTTGAGGTCCACGCAAATGATTAATTTGGAGCCCCAAAAGCAATTCCTGAAAAGGTCCATCTGTCACCAGCAGGCCCAAGCTTCTCACTTGAATATGGAGTATGTAGACTGTGCCCCTCTCAATGCTCTGGAACCAAAAGCTACCTCCTTTCCTTCCCTTTTATGTAAAAGAACCACACCCAAACCTTCCTTACTGGCATCAGTTATCACTAGATGGGTCATTGGTGTCAAGATGCTGCAGGGGAATAGCATTTCCTAGTTCACATTTGACTACTTGATATTCCTGTTTATTATCTTGCAGACCATGTAAACTGCTGATTCTTCCTCATAAGCCCTCTCATGTTATATATCTTCCTGCTACAATTTGAAATGAATCATGCATAAAATTCTAACATCCCAAAGAATGACCGCAACTGATCCTTGTTCTTTGGGATGGGAAATTCCTTGATGGCTCTAACCAAATCCTCCCTTGGTTCTAGACCACAAGCTGACAACTAGTAACCCAAATAGTCTAATGGGTCCACAGCAAACCTATATTTGTTAAACACCTCAGGAAAATATGTTTCCCAATGCCCTGCTTCAACTGCCCATACTGATTTTCACTCATCCTTAAGTAACACTTGATCTGGACTGCTAGGATCCATTATGATGCCTGAATTCCCCTGCTCTAACCACCCCAATAAACTTGACCCATCCTCTGCTACATAAACAGTGGCAGGGGTTAAATGACCTTTATAGTTCAAGACACTGTCAAATTCACCCAACACCTCCACTGGCTTTCCCCTATAAGCAATTTGTTTAACTTGATACGTCATTAGGGTGATTTTGTCATATTTATTCCACTCCTCAGGAATTATGAGGGTAAAAAATGACCCTGAATCTGTCATCATTCAAATAGCTATGCCTGAATCATCTATTTGACAAAATGGTCTTTTGACACACATTGTGTCTAATTTAAGCACTTTGTTTTGATTAAACTCAGCTGCATTGGAAATCATCATAACTGCATTTCCGTCATCACTATCTGACTTAGAATCACCATCTGATGCACACTCATGAGAAAGGACACTTTTGGAACTTTGATTAACACTCTTTGCCTTTGATTTGCATACCCTAGCAAAGTTTCCCCTCTTCTTATACTTTTTGCTCCCCTTGTCAACAGCTGGATAAGAAGAAGAATTGCCAAAAGGGTTTTTAGTCCCACACCTATAACACTTGAGTATGGTTTTCTGTTTAGAGGCCATTTTCTTCTCCACTTTCTTCACTACGGTATCAGGACCAATATCATGGACACATGTCTCAAGATCCATCTGGTCCATTCGCTATTTCCAATGCCTTATCCAAGGCTAGGTTCTCTGAAGTCAATAGTTTTTCATGCACCTTTTAACTACTCTTCTTTTCCACTATTTGGTCTCTTAACATCTCGTCCTCAAATGTCTTGTAATTGCATGTTGAAGTTAAAACCCTGAGATCCCTCATTAAAAATTCTACAGTTTCTCCTAGAATTTGCTTCCTCATATGAAATGAGTGCCTCTCCATGATAATGTTGAGCTTCTTTTTGAAACGAGAACCCAACATTTTAACAGCAGAAGCATAACTATCAACAGCATCCTCCTCATCCATAAATATACCTACAGGTAAACGCTTTAGGACCTTTCTGCCTTCTATGCCAGTAGAGAGCAGTGAAAACATACTGAAGATTTGATCCAGTATTTAGAAATACTGATAATGGTTGTCCATGTTGTGCACACGCTCTGCATTTCAAATAAAGACATTTCCAGGGAACTTATAAAATTATTTGTCACCAATGTCACGCATGTAAATCCCATGACACTTGAGGACTAAATTAATTCTTATGAAAAACAATGGCGAAACTAGTGTTTGTAACTTTATACATGACATACAACAAAAATAAGGTAAACTTGTAAGCAAAGTTAAAACCTTAAACTAAGCAGGCATTAAACACCAAAGTGTGTCACCAAAATCTTCTCTCTGTTCTGATTCCAACGCCAGGAAATGGAAGAAAAATTTAAAACATTCTTCTTTAACCTGTAGATTTTCCCATTAATATAGCTTGTCCATGATCGTTTCCAAAGGCCCTGAATACTGGTGATCGATCCCCTGCATGTTTCTAATTAAACCAGTGCTAACTCCCCTACCTTCACTAGTGCTTCTCCATCCATATTTCACCCACGGACAAGTTCCTAACATGTTTAGGCACAAAATATGAATATCCTCTTTTTCTAAGAGAAGGCTGCCCCCACTTTTATCACCATCTTCAATGAACTATTAACAGGACACTACACAATCACATACTCGTAAAACTGGTGCAGCCTTACCATCATCCACAGATGGCTCAGCATCAGAATTTCTAACAATTCCTGCTCTTTTGCCATACTCCTTCAAATATCTGTTTAATGTAGATTGAACATTTGACCCATTGAGCCCAAAATAATCTGCCTCATCTACGATCTTCCTATTACTGCAAACACTTTGTCACCGACTGTTCCCACCTCACATCCACAGATACTCTTATTAAGAACATTGATTCCTTTCAGGAAGTCTTCAGTCTGCCAGCAACCACGCAGCCAAAGCCATTTAAAAAACATTACTAGATGCCATCTTTACAGAACAACACACCAGTCTCTTGTCTACACAGATTCACTCCAAAATCAATGATCTTGACTGCATTTTTTTCTGCATTGCACTCCTAGGCATTTATATATCCAATAAACAATAATTGGCCTGCTTACTACGTATCCAGTCTCATCACAACCTGCAAGTCCCTTGACATAGGCCAACTCAAACCAGTCGAAACTGCAACACAATCAATTTAGGATATCCTAAAGGATCCTCTTATACAACTGCTCATGTATCTTCCTATAGTAATTAATTGAACCCTAAGACTCAGCATCCTTATTCAGTCCATGACATCTGGCCACATTACAAATGCATCCAGAAAAGGTGCTTGAAAATCTGGGAATACATGAGCATCACAATTTTATTTCACAAATCTCAAAAAGACTCACAAAAACTGAAACATGGCCACTACAACAGACATATTTTATGCATGAACCATTCTTAGGACCAATGAAAAAGGAAGGGTCTAGAAAGACTAAACTTTATCACAATCCCAAACTGTTCAAATGGCTGTTTGCTACCATATAGATTTGTTTTACTATTTACTAAAGTTACAAAAAAATGTAGACTACTAAGTTGAGATGCTAATTCATGTAATGTAAAACAATGTTTATTGGGGTGTAGGCAGTGTAGGCAGTGGTAAAGGGGGCCAGTGGTAACTTTGCAGAAAAAGAATACTTTTCTTTTCAAACACAACACCATTCGCTTTATGTAAAATGGACTGAATTTAAACATTCACTTTATTGATAGTTGATCACAGATATGATGATCTGATAGTCCCAGACTCCGCAAGAAAGCATCTTCTCTTTTGAACATGCAGCTTCAGGAATGACTCCTTCTCCAGCCCAACCATCCATGTATTACCAAGTCCCTGAGTCACCCATGGAAAGCATCACTTCCCCACATTTGATTTGATATGTGCATTTATAAAGGGCACAAATGCCCAGGGGCGTCTAGGCGCTGAGACCAGAGAGCCCAGGTAAGGTTGGCGAAGTACTGTAGAGCAAAGTTTTTAGCGCCTTCCTGAAAGATAGCAGTGTCGGACTATTCTTTACCCCGACCGGGAGTAGGTTCCATGTCTTGACTGTCCCTAGCAGAAAGCTTCTTCCGCCGCAGTGGGCTTTCTTGAACCTCGACGTTTGTAGGAGTTTACTATATGCAGATCTTAGATTTCTGAAAGGCACATACCAGTTTAGATGTGTCCTCGAGAATTGAGGACCAGCACCGTGCAGTGCTTTGAAAGCTAGGCATTGGGATTTAAATCTAATCCTCTTGTCCACTTTAAGCCAGTGCAGGTCTCTCAGACAATGGGAGACAGGCTGGGACCTAGGAATATCCAGTACTAATCTAGCTGCCGCATTTTGAAGATGCTGCAACCTCTGTAGATGCTGTGATTGAATATCCATGTACATAGCATTACCATAGTCCAATCTGGAAAAGGCTAATGCTGTAACCTGTGTTTTTAGGGAATCTGGCCAATCTGACTTTCCTGATTATTTTTAGGATGAAAAAGATGGTTGACGTGAGTGTACTGATCTGATTTTGTAAAGCAAACTTGTCATCAAAAATGAACCCTAGGTTTTTGAACTTTTGTACTGGAACTGGGAAGTCGCCCAAGCGGGGGGCGGGGGGAGGCACCATCTAGGTGACCAAAAAAAAATATCAGTAGCTAGCAACAAAACCTCAGTCTTACTGCCATTCAATTTTAGGCAGTTAGACCGTATCCATAGGTTTACCTGCGTCATGCAGCTATTAAAATGATCTGCTGTCTCTTCAATGTTACTTGAAACTGACACCACTAACTGGGTGTCATTAGAGTATGAAACCACTGAGATTCCAAGCTGTCTGATGATTGTAGCCAGCGAGGTGGCATACAGATTAAGAAGAATGGGGCTCAGGGATGAGCCCTGTGGCACACCACAGCAAAGTTTAAAGTGCTCAAATGAAAAAGCCCTGGACTCTACTGAGAGAGTCCTATTGGAGAGAAAAGATGTCAGCAGCATAAGAGCGGTGCCTCTGATCCCTAGCTCAGATAATATTTTGTGGTTTACTGTGTCAAATGCCACTGATAGATCTAAGAAAATCAGGGTGGCCTTGACCCCGGTATCCAGTATTGCTCTTAATTCTTCTGCAGCCATGCTCCAGAGTTATGACCATCTGATTGTTTCTTGATAGCCTATAATTCACACTCTCAGAATCGATCACACTGCTATCGTCACACATTCTTGGTTCTTTCTTTATTGTTTAACAAATGTTGCAGTTCTGTGGTGTGCGGATGCAAGGAAGTGGGTGCCAGATGTACATAGAATTGTGTTTCCAACACCTTATAGCGAATGTTTGCGATTAACTATTAGGTAATTGCAAACAGGGGGGTGCAAATGTGTTTTAAACACAGTTAGTAATTCGTGGTTAGTCGTAAATAGACCAATCTCATTCAAATTCTTGAAGTAGGTCGCAATTTGCGACCCATTGGGAATCTCTACAGGCCAGATGTACGACATTTTTAGTTTTCACATACGGAAAATCGGCCCATTTGCGAAAGCTAAAAATGGTGGTGGTATATACAAACTCTATTTTTGCCAGTTTACTGACTCGCAAAATAAGGTTTGCCTATTAGGAAGGTGCGTGCCAAGGGCGTCCCTTCCTAATAGCGAGTAGCACTGATATTTTAGAGTGTTTTGTCACCCCAATTGCAGTCACAAATCACTCGTAGTTTACCATCTACTTCAAGTAGGTGGTAAGCCACTTGCAAATGGGAAAGGGTCCCTAGGGACCCCTTCCCCTTTGTGAATGTTTGTGAAAATATTGATTAAGAGTGGGCAGTGGTTCCAAAAATCTTTTCATTTTTTATGTAAAACTCATCCCATTTTCCTTTAAAGAAAACACATTTGAGAAAAAAAGGTTGCTTTACTTAAAAAGTAAACATAGACATGGGGTCTGCTGTTCCCAGCAGGCCACCATCCCTGTGTTTGTAGGCAATTCCCAATGGGTCACAAATTGTGACCTGCCTCATGAATATTAACGGGACAGGTCCATTGCGACCCATTTGAAAATCACAAACAGTGTCTCAGACACTGTTGTACATTCCAATATACAAGTTGCAAATTGCGAGTTGCAAAGCATGGCAATTTGTGACTCGCAAAATGAAATGGTCGTACATCTGGCCCTACAATCAGAGCGATGGTGGCCTGCTGGGGACAGAAGATCACTATGTCTGTGATTGCTTTTAAATGAAGCAACATTTCTTTTTTGGTAATGCAGTCTGTTTTCCATTAAGGAAAATGGGATTCGTTTAACAAAGACGGATGTAAAGTTTCTTTTTTCTTTTACTTATTTGAAGTATGCAGTAAAATGTGAATGTTTTGCGACCACATTTTTGTTGCAAAATATTCACACATGCCTCTTCGAGTCACTATTAGGAAGGGGTGCCCTAAACATGCCCCTTCCTAATACCGAATCTCAAACCCATTTTGCAATTTGGTAATAGATTACCAAATGGAAAAGTGCTTTTTTTCGGTCTGATTCTGCGAATATCTTTGAGACCGAGAAAAACCATTGTGTTCTATGCATAGAAATTCATAATTTGTTTTTCATATTTGAACCTCTGGTTTGTGGACCTGTTCTGTAGCACTGCCCTCTAATGGAGTATTCACCACTGCAATGCTTTAAGTAAAATAGTTTGATCTGCAATCTCCAGTGCACTCCTTTTAAAATTTGGTCAGTTGCTGGGTGCTGCTGGGTAACATTCTCACAGCAAGTTGCATCTGACAGGGGTGCACACATTTGAACACGTGCAGGCTGAATTTTGAAGATTTTTATCTGTGTAAACCTAGAATATGCAGAGGTAAAATTATGACGGATGGGCTGAGACTAAATTGTATGATTCAGTTGGAGATGGTAGGGGATTGCATCGATCTTCGTGGCTAAAGGATAGTATATAATGTTTAAACTGTATGAATACAATTATGGTAAATCTGTTACTCCTTGTAACATGATTCAAAAGTCTACATCACTGTTATGTCGATTAATCTGTGGTCCCAGAATCCACATATTTTACAATTTTTACATAACTCAATATCTCAATATGTTTTATAAAATTCTACATTTCTCAAGGTTGTCCCTCAAAGAGACTCATCCTTTATGCTGCTAGGCTGAATGATATTATTTCTCTGCACAAGCTGGTTGTTGCAAAACGCAAGTAAACAAGACAAATGTCTAAGCATCTGCTATTAAAATAAGAGAGTTTGGTTAGAATCTCCATAGCCATCATCGTTTGTCAATCAAGAGGAAGCAATACTCCTGGGATTGGAATTATGGAGGCCCAGACTGCTGACTCTGCTCGCTAGCAGACGGACCCCTTTGAAGAGATTCGAAGCAAACAGGCAAGTTATGGTTGGCAGAGTCATGCTTACAGCAAGATATGCCTCAGTGTTAATTTAGGTTGCAATTTTAAATTCTACCCAGGAGGCAGAATAGGGATGTAACAAGCAGTGAGTGGACTGGTTCGTTCTAATCAAGTGCTGGGAGATGATGCAGCACCACTAGTGTGGGTTGGTGCCCATCAGTCACAGGAAGCTGTACCTCCTCTTATAAATTCCAGCTCAAGCTTACCAAAATAGCTGCAAGACCAAAAGGTGGTCCAGGAGAGCTGAAGAACCCTACTCTGGACCTTAATATTTAAAACCATCTTCACACTTGCACTTTACACTTGGGGACTGTGCCTGCCTTGAGAAATCTTGCAGCAAGGAGGTCTAGCGCACAGTTTTTCTTGCTTGCGCTTCTCAACTTAGTGTTGGCGAGCCACGTAAGAGAAAACATTATGCTGCTCCACATCACTTTACAGAGCTTTACAGAACTCTGCGAACTCAATCGTACTCCTACCTTTGATATGAACTAACAATAGATGTGTGGCCATTGCTGCCACTCCTATAGATTTGGCAATGTGGGAATTGTTTTAAAATAGTTAATTTCAGCCTCTCTACATGGGATTAACAGGGTAGGCTATGCAAGCACTTTGGGGACACACAAACACACACACAGGGCTGGCTGTACTGGGCAGGGCAGGTCTTCTGCGGACACAGTGGGGGAAACACCTACACTCAGAAGTCAGAATGAACATCTCTAAGTATATGTTTCTAACATGTCAAAAAAAAAAATAAGAGTTTATTGTTTCAGTTAATTAAAACCATAACAATGCAATTACTAAAACAGAATGCTGCGATTAAAAAGAATTATTATTATTCTTTCCCCTTTTTTTTTTTCTGTTCCCTAAAAATCGTGAAAGCCTTTCGTTTCTACTATAATTAGGTATGAAAAATATCATTATTAAAAAATGGAATCATTTTTAACATGTGTAGTTTACAGTTTGGTAAGTCTGGAGAGATGATTAATTCCTGGGCCGCTGTGTAGGGTTGAAGAGTGTTCCTCCCAGTGTTCTGGTATTATTCTGCATTGTGTTCGGGAGTACGTTCTGCTTCTGAGAAGACCGTCTTATTTGCTTTTTGCAAGCAGGGCACAGAGTTCCTTTTTAATGCTTGTGCATGAGCTGAGAGGAACTTTATTAGTTCGCAATTCAATAGAGTGTCTGTTGGGTCCAAGGCCGCCATAATTGCCGATCTACATGTTCTTATGCCTCTAATGTTTATGGCCTGTTTTAGGAAAGTGACTCGTGCTTGAGATAATTTAGGACAAATACAGACAAGGTGAACAAGGTCCTCTTTACTGCTCCCACATAGTCTACAATCTTTAGGCCCGTGGTGAACCCAGGTAGGCTGGTCCATAGTGGACGGGAATTTACCTAAACGCAGGGCCATTATTTGTAGTTTTCTATGGGTCGAGAACGTAATGGTTAGGTATGGTGCTGGGGTGATTGATTTATAGTTGAACATTACCATCCAGGCATGTTTTCTCTTGCTGAAAGTGATTTTGTCTGCTAGCAACGAGTGGAGCTTTGCTGATTTGGTTTCCCAGAGTTCTCTAAAGCAAATGTCTAGTAGGGCCTTTTTTAAGTCTTGATTATATGGAGACTTTGCGTCTTTCTCTAATTCGTCCCACAGAGCCTTGTTCAGTTCCGAGACTGCTATGTTTTGTTTCAGGCTATACCATTGCTTGATGGTTGCATACATTCTTCCCAGCATTTCGTTGGTTACCCCTAATTCTAGTCTGGTCTGTGCTGGTGAAGCTCCCTGATGGATTTGAAAGACTCTTTTGTAAACCGCAACTTGTGCTTTGTTTAGTTGGTCAGCGTCTTTACCGTGGAGAGCTGTGCTGCCATATGATAGCGTTGGTAGCATGTTGGCTTTTATTGTTGCTAGTAGGGGTTTGAATGATGGCCCCCTGAGGTTTTTTGATAAGGACCTGAAGGCGAATGATAAGTCATTTGCTCTCTGAGTAATGTAAGCTTTTTGCTCCTGATGGTTGTGCCGATTATCGAAGTAGAACCCCAAGTATTTGTAGTTAGGTACTAATTCTAACTTTTTGCCCTCCAGTTGAAATTGTTGTTTAGCAGTCCGTCGTCTGGTAATAAGCATTGTTTTGATTTTTGTGATGTTTATCTCTAGATTGTAGTTGACTATAAATTCCAACATTCCTGCAAGTGATCTTTGTGAGCCGATTTTGGTTAGGCTCATCAAAACGACGTCATCCGCATAGGATATGTGGATTAGAGCTAGGGTACCTAATTTAGGTGGGTGGGAAGTGATCTTATCGAACTTTGGCGCAAGTTCTGCCATGAAAAGTTTGGGGGCCAGGACACAACCTTGTTTGAGCCCCTTGGTGGTTTTAACTTTTCTTGATAGCCTTGCTCCATCTCCCAATTTTACTCTCATCCATGTGTTGGAGAATAAGAGCAATATTCCTCTGAGTATTTTGTCTGGGACGTTCCAGCTGCGCAGTTTTCCCCATAGAATGTTACAGTCCCCGCTGTCAAAGGCTGCCTTTAGGTCGATGAAACAGAGATGCAGCTGTTGTTTCCTTCGGATGTATTTGTCGGCTAGCAGAGAGAGTGATAAAATATTTGTTGTTGTCCCGCATCCTTTCCTGAAGCCTGTTTGATTAAGCTGTATTCGTTTTGAGCTATCAGACCAAGTAGTCAGTTCTTCAAGAAGTAATAAGGCGTAGTGGTTCCCGTCCACGTCCAAAAGTACTATCAGTCTGTAACTCGCTGGGGATGTTCTATCGCCACCTTTGAAAATCGGAGTAATTACTGAGCCTTGCCAGCTTGACGGAATTTGGCATTCTCTCTCCACTTCATCAAACAGTTTTATTAGTCTTCCACTCCAGAAGTCTGGGTCTGATTTAAAAATTATTAGGGGGATAGTGTTTGGACCTGGGGCCCCGTTACCAAGGCTCTTCCGGAGTGTTCATCTTACTTCTTTGTCGCTGAAGCCTGGGTGTCCGTATGCGGCTACTGTCTTGCGGTCCTCACTCAATTGTCCCTCTTCTGTGTAGTGCTGCATAGGCTGTTGGCCAGTTCCTGCGGCTTGTGCTGCCCTCCGTTCTTCTCTCAAGTATGCCTCTTCTGTGTTGTGCAATGTGGGTCGTCCGGAGGTTGGGGAACTGTTTGTAGTTTGTGTGGCCCGCCTGTCATAGCTTAGTTGTTCTTCGTGCTCCTTGGGCGATACTTGTGTCCTCTGCCTCCATTCTAGATGTTTCAGAGGTTCTGTGTCTGTAAGTCTATTTGTTATTAGTGTGGTACAATCGGCTTCTTGTACGCTTGAGGTAATTGGGTTTGCGTGGTAGTTTAGCCCATTTTATTATTCTCCAAAACACACTTGGTGTTTTTTGCAGTGCATAATAGTTTTGCCCAAAAGTTGTCCTCCCTTCTTTTCTGTTCTCACAATGCCTTTTTGTATTTTTTCATGAGATTCTGTCTTTGGTCCCAGTCTGTGCGTGACGTAGGTGTTTTTTTCAATATCCTTGCGTTTTTCCTTATTTCTAACTGAAGTTTAACCAGTTACATTGAAAGTGGCTTGTTGTGTTTTGACGCCCTGACTTTTTTATGTGTGACGGACATAATTATTGTTAGCTCTTCTGTGAAACTCTCCCGGTTTTGTGTCTGGTTGTGTATGCTAATTTCACTTTCTATTTTAATTCTCTGATCTTTTACTTGAAGGTCTCCAATGTTTCTGTTGACCATTTCAGTTGTTTCAGGTTAGTTGAGAGCGAACTATCTGAAATATTGTAAAATCTGTCCTAATATTTTGGTGTTTCGTAGGCTTTAAGTTGAAGTAGGTTTGCTGGTATGAATGGTCACTTTTTGTCGTAAATTCAATTGAGAACTGTTGGAGAAAAGGCAGTAGTGGAAGTGATACTGTTGTGTAGCCGAGCCTAGATAGTGTGGTCCCGATATTCCAAGGTTGTCACCAGTTGCTGTCCTACTGGGTGGGGACGCTTTGGTTTTAGCTGTTGCATGTTTCAGAACTCGTTATCTGCTGCTAGCTTATCGTCCTCTTCTGGAGTGTGGATTAAGTTTGAAATAAAATCACCTGTTAGGATAATTTCCCAGAAAGGGTTGGTATTTCGTATGGCATTAATCTTGGTTATTAACTGATTTATCTGGGCTTGCTTCTCTTTTGCATATGGGTGTATATAGATGTTTGCTAGTAGTACGGGGGCCTCTCTGCCGGGAAAAGACAGTTTTATTATTTGCACGTTTGGCCCGTGAGGGGCTATTTGCTCAGATCTGATGTTGATGTCGGTCACAACGTAAATTGATAGCCCCCCTTTGGGCGGCCATGCTTGCTGCTTGTTTCTTCTGGGGTGCTAAAGTGCGTGTACCCAACAAGCTGCAGCTCCTCTAGTGCCCAAGTCTCTTGTAAGGCGATTATGTCACATGATGCCCAGTTTTGAAGGGGCCAGCCGTCTTCTAGCCATTTCCTGGCACCGGCTATGTTCCATGATATGAGGTGGAGGGTGTCTTGACAGTTGTTCGTTGGCTGTTTGTGGCAGGGTCAATTGTCTTTCTCCTTGTTCAGCGTGCCTGCTAGCCAGCTCCAGTGGTCTAGGGTACCTTGAGTATTTTCTCGTCTTCCGGAGTTGTCCACGCTGCGTCTTGGTGGTGGTGGTCTGTATCCCCTTGCATTCCGGAGGACTGAGTTTACCTGTTCCTTTATCTCTGGCGTGCACCCTGTTTTTCCCTTCACCACCGATGATTCCCTAAGTGGGCCTGGGTAGTGTGGTTTTGCCGGTCTCGAGAGTCTTATGCCCCATGTGTCGAATTGTTGCTTAAAGGTCATTATTAGCTGAGTGATCTCCTCCATTTACCATGTTGTGAGAGTTTGTTCCAAGGTCTTTTTGTGTTTTAGCTTACAAAATTTCACTGAGAGTAGGTGGGCTGAATTTAGGTGTTGTAGCCCTTGGATATTTTCAAACAGTTTGAGTATGTTGCCCCTATTTAATGTGTTGTGCAACCCCTGGGTTTCGTATTCCGGTGTCAGTAGCAGTTGTTGGGGGTGTTGTCCTTCCTTCCTTGTCCTGCTGCAGGCGCTGGCTTCATGGTCTGTCCTGTAGCAGGAGCTGGCTTCATGGCCTGGTCCTGTCACGGTGGGTGTTTGTATTGCACGCTTTCCGCTGTTAGGTATGGTGCTTGTTTCGGCATTTTGTAGTGTAATTATTAGCGGTGGCCTACTGGCCTGGTTGTTCTCTTTCCCAATTGCACCGTTGATGTTACTTTCGGGTGTTGATTCCGTCATGTGGCTCGCATGTGCACCTTACCCGGGGGCAGCTTCTTCCTTGTTGTTTATATTTACATTTCGGCCTCCGTGATGTAGGACAGTCTTTATAGCTGAAATGGAGGGTGGGCTCTTAACAGTCCTGCCTGGGGATTTCTTAATGTCATTGCCTTGCGGGGCTTTTGTAGTATTAGAAATTTCCTCTAGGTTGTTACCTGTGCGTTCGGACTGGCACTGGTCCTTGTTCCCTCGTGCATTACTTTGTGTCTTGCTCTGTTGAAAGTTTAATATCTCTTTTCCGGGTGAAGTACTTATTGTCCCTTCCGTCTGCTTCTCCTGTTTGGCGCAGGGTTTACGCCCATGCAGCATGAGTTTTTTGTTTTGCCCTTCTTTTTTTCTTGTTGCCTTTTCTCAGTAGTGTGTAGGAAGTCCGTGTATTAACTTTTTTGATGGTTACCTGTATCGCTTTTGCATGCGCTTAATTTCACGTCACCCTCTGGGCGAATGCTGCTCTGTGGGGTTGGTGTTAGTTTTTTCTGTGTTGCAGGGCCTGCGCTCTTCTTGGACTTTGCTGCTTTTTCCTTTCTATCTTGTATGGACTCTACTGTACTGTTCGCGATGTGGTCTGGTTGTTCCTTGGAGATTTGTACGTCCCTTCCTGATGTAGGTAGAGACTGCTCTTTTGGTGCCTCTGTTGATGAGTCCATTGGGTCCTCAGACGATCTTGTAGTGTTTAATGTGTAATCTTTTTTTCTGGATGTGGAACATTTTCGGCCAATGCTCCTGTGGTCCCTGCCGGTAGTTTGTTCCTTGCTTTCCTTTCACATTTTTTTTGTCGTCTTGTTAGTTTAATTGATTTAGGTGAGACAGGCAAGTTTGACTTAGGGCCTGCCTTTTCCGTGTTTGTCACGTTTTGTTTTTCTTTGTCCGTCTGTTTGAGGGAGGTTGATTGTGTGTTGTTGTCAGCTTCTTTGTGCTTGGAACATGGCAGGCTTGATTGTCTCAGCGCTAGAATTTGTTCTAAGAGATTAGGAAGGAGGCTCAGTTTGTCTGTAATTGGGCCGCAGGTACAGGGACTTTGTTCTAGAGTGTATTTTGATTGTGCTGTTGTTCTCAGTTTGTTCAGTTTGTCCAGTTTAGTGTCTATCCCTGCTATATAGAGGGCTATGGTGTTCAGGAGGTCTATTTGAACATCCAGTTTGTCCAGTTGCCAATTAAGTGCCTTTGCTGATGACTGAAGTGTTTCTATTACAGACGTGAGAAGCTCCGGGTGGATTATAGCGGCACTATGTGTAATCTCTTGGTATGGTGAATGACCAGCGCCCTGATTCTGCTCTTGGTATAGTAGGCTATTGATGGTGTTCAGGGTTGATGTTGTTACTGTTCCAATTTTATCCAGTATTTTGTCCTGGTTGGCCCCCAGAAGGTCGTCTCACCTTCGTTAAGCTTGGGGGGTTTGTTGGCCACTACTGTTTTGGATTTGGTTTTGCTTGAGTCTTGTGAAGTCTCCTTATTAACTGTTGGGCTTGATGTAGAGCTTAGGAATTTCAACAATGAGTTTTCGGAGTCATTCAGGTCGTTTACTTCAGCTATACTTGTCCTGTGTGCCTTGTGTATCTGGGCTTTGGTGCTCCATGCCTGTTTGGAGGCCGGTTTAGTTGCTGGTGACTTTCTTAGGATGCGGGGGATGTGAATTTTGTGGTGGTAGTTATTGCAGATTTAGGGGTTGCGTGTGGTTCTGGTTTTGTAGACCTTTCTTCTTGCTTCTCTCCTTCCTTCCTCCAATTGCTGTCTGTGACGAGAATAGTCGTGGCTGTTGCCTTCAGTTTGCCTCTGCCCTCTGCTAATGTCACCTGCTCAATTGCTGTGCTGGTGTTTCCCCTTTGCCAGCCCGTGCCAGGGTAGTTTCTCTCAACTGGTTGTTCTCTTCAGTTTCCTTGTATGGCTGTTTTTTTTTCTTTTCTGTCATCACGATATTGGTTTTGACCACTTGGGGTTGTTTGCTCCACAGAAGGGGCTGTTAGACCCAAGGATGACTGAGCAGTTAAAGCAGTTGGAGCAATATATGGTCCTTTGTTGTGGTCTGCCTTCTGAGGGGTTAGAGGAGCCGGCAGACCTGGCAGGGCTTGTGGAGTCGAGAAGAGTGTGGCCCCTGGGTTTTTCAGGAAGAAGAATGCCTTGTTTATTCCTGTTGTACCTCTCCCTTCCTGGTTATTGTACATGGTTGCAATTGGAGAGATTAGTGGGCTCTGTGTGGCTGTTGGTGTTCCTTTATTTGTCTGCATTGAGTTGTGATTTGTAGTTTTGTTTTGTTTTGTGTACTCTTGAACGGCGCTAGAGATTTTCTTCGCCTTTTGGGTTTTTTGAGGCTGCTTCAGCGTCTGCCTGACCCTGCCCGATCTCATCCTCTATGACTGGGTTTAGCTTTTTGACTTTTAGTTTTTCAAGTGAATTTAACTTTTTTTTTAACTGTCGACTTTCGGTCAGCAACTGCCTGTTGTTGTCCAAGTTAGTCCCAGCTGGCCCCGGCTTAGTCTTGGCTTTGTCCCAGCTTTGTTAACACCTGTGGCAGAATCCAGAGGCGGGCCAACAGTTTCAGTACACGTGGCAAGACGTGTTGAGATGTACAATATGATGTGTGGCTTATGCTTGTGCTTGGTTGGTCCTGCTTTCTGTGGCTCTTGAGGCTCCTTGACTCCTGTCGCTCCTGACAGCGTCTAACTGCACCTTAACACGCCTTAATACTGCCCGGCTCCCAGTATCCCTGTGTCACTGTGCCACTGCACCCCCCCCCCGCTGTGACACTCCTATGAACTTGGTTTCAGTGCTGGTCCTGGTCCTGGTACAGGCCTCACTCCCACTCCTGCTGCCCCTACCACTGCTCTGCCGGCACTCCTGTAAGACTCATCGCCAGACGCTGTCAAGCGGCTCAAGGTAGTTCCGAGGCTCGACAAGAAGGCTCAATGGAGTTTTTTGGGGCTCGGCAGGACAGCTCTTTTCTCCCAGCTCTCTACTCACCGAATAGCACGTCACTCCTACTCCACTCCAGACATGTTGAGCAGGATCGCGATAACGTCAGGAGCCAGGAACCACGGGCCCCCATGCAGTGTGAGGATCAGCAGGGGGATGACCGGGTGCTTCAGCGGTGCAGCGGCGGTCAGCGTCTTCTCCCGCACTCTCCTCAGTGAGTGGCAAACTGTGCTCCGAAACTGTGCTCCTCGATGCTCTGTGGTGCTCCCAAAAGTTCCCTGCAGGCTAAGAGTGGGGCCGCACTCTTGGGTTGTGGCTCCCCGCGGCGTCTTCCTCCGTGTGCTGTCCTCTGTACACCTCTGTGCACCACCTGCTGTAAGCTGTCGCCCCTGTGTGGGGGCGGGTGCAGTCTGAGTCACACTGAGTCAGACAGAGTTGGAGCTTTGGGGCCCGCCGCCGTTACTGCAGCTCCTGTATGGATAGGCAGAACGAGGTGCGATGGAGCGGCGATGGAGTGGCTAGTATGAGTGATTATGGTAGTTAGACAGAGGTGACAAACAAGCGTGCTCGGTCGCGGCTGCACTTGGTGGCAGTGGCAGTCTGCGGCCCTCGGTTGGGGCAGCTGTTAGGTCCCTGGTCCACCCGCAGAACAAACACTGAATAAGCCAGCAGGGAAATCAGTGGGGGAGCTAGGACCGGAGCCTTAGACAGTTTCGGCATTCTCCCACTCGCGTCCTCCTGCTCTGCTCTGCGGTTGCTGCGGTGATCCAAACTGTGGCGTCTGGATTCAAACAGCGGAACACTGCTACAATGACGGGGTTTGCTACTTTCAATCTTTAGTAGTAATGAGGAACACAGTTGTGTACAATTGTCCAGCAGAGGGAAGAAGTATGTCTGAGCTCACTCCTTGATTCTCAACGTAGCGCACAGCTATTGGGATTTCTAACAAGAAATGTTAAAGGACTGGGTTCAATGATTAAAAGGTTTGAAGTCTATGCCTACTTAAAAAGGAGGGGGATTAAATAGTATTTCTCCAGCACACAAAGCTCTCAGGTTGAAACAAAGCTGACAGGAGAGTTGTATGCCACTGGCGACTCATCATATGCTATGGGAATTTGATATTGGTGAGGCTGGGGGGTTCCATTCCAGGCCACTAATAAGGGAGGTACCCACAAGGCAGAAACATCCTGTTCGCGGGTAGATTGGATGGGCAGGACATTAAGCTTGGCAGTCTCTATGCACCCAATACAGACCAATGAGGCTTTTTTGAATGACTGATCGATTGAAAACCAGGCTAACTGTTGGCACAACAGCACCATGGCTGCTGGGAGGAGATACCAATTGCTTGTTAGATACAGTGCGGGATTACTCACACCAGCAGTTGCCTTCAGCCCCAGTGGCCAAGGTAGCTCATGTATTTGAAAAGTGGATCCAGGATTGGAGTCTCGAGGACATGCTATGCACACCACTGAGAGTACTCCTTTTGCTCCATGCCCCACAACTTGCATGTTCTGCTAGATAGGCTTCTGACCTCCAGATCAGTATACCCTAAGGTCATGCTTGCTAAATACCTGGGACAAACATTGCCAGACAGCAACCTCTTACTGATAAATATGTAACTGGGCAGGCCCCACCCTCTGGTGCCCACATGAAGACTTTAAAGTGATGTGCTTCGGGACAATGTTTTATGGGAAGAGCTGAGGATGGTAGTCATCAGTTACTCTGAGGAGCACCGGGACACTGCATCCTCCCCAGAAGTGAAATGGTAGGTGTTTAACATAGCAGTGAGAGGGCCATGCATCAGAGTGGTGGGTGGGGTTAGGAAGACAATGGAGAGGGAACTGATAAACATGGAACATACCTTTATACAATTGGAGAGACAGGCGGTCAATAATCCTGACCTCGTAGCACAATACCTAACTGAAAGGGAAAAAGATGCCACCCAAGTGGAGGACCTATAGACCTTTAGTTACAAGGAATACGTGATGCAGCAACCTGCAGAGGCTGACAAACTCAGGTGGATTCTGTCATGGATCATGAACTTGGACAGAAGGGGGGTAATCACGCAAAGCCAAGACTCTCAAGGGCACCTTAAAAGCTCATAATATAGTATAAATGGAGTATTCCTTGAGTACTACTAGTCCTTTTATGTGGCGGACCCACATGTCCCATACAAGGTAATTCACAACTTCCTCTCATGGTGTAGGCTTGCGCCAGCCACAAGCAAACAAATAAATAATTTAGGTGAGCCAACCACAGAGCAAGAGGTTACGGTCACCATAGACAGCTTGACGATGAGTAAACCCCAGGCCTGGATGTGTTGCCAACTGAATTTTGTAAGTCTTATGCTGTCCTCCTTACCCCCACATTACCAAGGGAATGCAGCAGCAAGCGAGGAAGGTCTCCTACCACCAACTATGAGAGAAGACTTAGCACCTGATAGGTACCCAATTGACATTGCCTCCTACTGTGCCTTATCTATCCTGAATCCAATTGCAAAATATTGAGCAAAGTGTTGGCCAATTGTCTTATTTCCATCATGCCCCATGTCCACCCAGACCAATGAAGGTTTATACAGGGCTGCAGGACCTCCAATGATATTAAACGCCTTTTTTTGCATACTAGAGGAAACACCAGGAGAGCACTGACATTCGATAATTTTGCTATCTATTGATCTGGAAAATCTACTTGAAAAACTGAGCTGAGGCTACCTGATCTAAATGATTAGCACTGTTATACACACGTACAGCCACCTGGGTCTGCAACTGTAAAATACTGACAGAAGAGTACATTGTCAACAATGGTACACAACAGAGTTGCTCACTATCACCATTGCTCTTTGATTTTGTGGTGCAACCAATCTACGCCATAGTCAGACGGAGAGTGCTGGGAGAAGGGTGAAACTTGCTGATGGTATGCACTCCATTTCCTGCTCTATGCAGGCAACATGATATTATATTTTAGAGATGACAGGTCATATTTGGCAACTGCCCTGCCATTAAACAAGGAACTGCAGAGGCTTCTTAGGACTCCAGGCAAACTGATGAGAGTCCATCGCATTTCCACCAAACCCCCTCGTAGGGAAGTACTGGAGATACTTGGTGAGAGGGGCATTGGTTGGTGTGAACACACCTTCCACTAGCTAGACATCAGAATATATTACAGTGATGAACACCTCCAGGAAGGTAATTAAGGTTGGTGCAGCACTCTCTGAAAGATAGCACAAAATTCTGGAGGAAGATAACCCTATCAGTGATGGGCTAGATAGCCCTGACTAAAATGATCATGCTGCTGTGACTGTTGCATAACTTCACCAATCTCCTTGTATGGATACTACCTGGTTAGTTCCGAGACCTTGATAAACAGATGCAAGACTTTATATGCAGAGGCAGCAGGCACTGAAACCCCTTGTCGGTCCATAATGAACTGACAGATGGCGGTAGATTGAAAGTACATGACTTTGAGACATATTACTTGGCTTTCTATCCGCAATGGGTGGCTAGATGGCTGGAGGGATGGAATTGTCTGACCTAGCAGCCCTGCAAAATGGCATTATACCAAGAGACCTGCTGCCCAAGTTGTTGAGATATAGCTGGGGAATGGGTGATCTACTGAGGCTGTAAAACATAGTGATGCAATAATGGAAAAGATGTCGCTATAAAACAAATGGGCTAGAACAATATGCTCCCACAATCCCACTCAGCGACTTGCTGATGACTTGGTCAAGAACCCTAGAGATTATCCTGAGAGTGTGTGACGAGCGGTATGACCTCACTGTTGGGTACTGCTACAAAAAGGAGAAATTCCTAACAGGGCAGGGAATGGCAGAAGACCCAGGCCTCCTGGCCACGCATGTCCTTTTATATGGAAGGATATTGGGCATGGTGTGAGAGCTGCAGGGAACTTGGCAAACTGAGTCGGCTACGCATGAAGATTTACAGTGGCTATTCACGAGGGGGTGGGAGTAGATTAATCTCTTGGTTCTACAAAACACTCCAACATATGTTTACGCCCCCTTTCCATGCCATGAGGGCCCAGATGGGAAACAACTTACAGATAAACAATGGACCAAGGCATTGGGAAAAACACAGAAAGTCTCTTGCAACGCGAGGCTCAAATACACACAATTCAATTGCTCCGCAAAGTACTCCCTCTGCTTCCTTTCCAGGCGAGGAGAATCATGGTTCAGGCCCTGATACTCTCCCGCCTGGACTATGGAAACGCGCTATATCTGGGTGCCCCGGCTTCAGTGACCAACAGGCTCCAAGTCACGCAAAACTGCGCCGCCCGATTATTATTCAACATCCCCCGCTGGCAGTCAGCCAAGAAAGCTCTAAAAGAATTGCACTGGCTCCCGATGGCTGCTAGAGCACAGTTTAAGGCTATGTGCATTGTGCACAAATCTTTCCATCGAACAGGCCCTGCCATCCTGTCCCCCTTAGTTGTGCCCTACGCTCCATCCAGAGCCCTTCGCTCGGGATCATTGCACCTAGTTACCACTTCTAAAATCAACAAAGCACGTTGGGGCGGCCGTTCCTTCTCCCATACTGCTGCGAGACTTTGGAACTCCCTCCCCTTAGCCCTCAGAGAAAATAATAACCGGCTGGCTTTTAGGAAAGCTTTGAAAACACACCTGTTTGCAAAAACGTGCTAGTCTCACCCTGCGGCCCGCCACAGTGATCAATTAAAGCACTGCGAGGCCTCCGGGTAGTCTATGCGCTATATAAATATAATTTTTCATTTCATTCATTTCAATTGTATCCATGCAAACTTCTCAACCCCTAGGCGGTTAACGAAAAATGTTTCCCATTACTGTCTATACCAACCCTAGATGCGAACAGGCAAGTGCTGATTTTAAGCACATAGTATGGGAATGTGTGATAGCAGCGGAGTATTGGGGCGCTTTGGTGTGGAAATTTCACAACTGCCTGGAATATGTTTGTAGGGATTCCCACATGCGGACACAAAGGAGCGAATCAGCTCTAGGTTTCTGATGTTGGCTCGAATGTTTGCTAAATGGCAAATAGCCCTGCACTGGACAGCAAACAAAGCCCTGTCTGCCACACCGTGGAAGAGAGATGTGGCCCAGTGGGCAAGAAGGGAAGACAGAGTATTGAAATTAGAAGACAGAAGGATATGTCAGAAATACCTCATAGAGGACGCATAGGACGAACTCCTAAGGAAGTTTGAAAATCCAGAGCTAATGCTAGGACTGAACCCCTCTCCATAGAGGAACAATAACAATGTGAGTAGGGCTTGACTGTCAACATTCTTGTGCTGTTAAGTGATTTGTTTGGATTTTGTAAACTGTTGTTGCATATTAAGATCTGTAGCAGTGCCAATCCGGTGTTGTATTGTAATGCTCATGAACGGTGATAACACAGTCATTGTATGTGTAACACTTTGTTTTGTTTATGAAGGAGTATATCAATGAAAATAATAAACAGATCTATTCATAGCAATCAAGCAATTGTGGGTACCAACTTGCCAAGGCACTTTTATTCAGCTTATGTGGACTTGGAGCTTTAACAGGAAGTCAGCCAACTGACTCTTGGACTCACTTCTTCTGTAATTTGGCAGGGATAACTTTATTGCAAGCAGGGCACTAGAGAACCAGCTTCTCTTTATTGCTAACCCAAGGAGCAGCAGGTACAGTCCTTCAGTCCTTTTCTAGTGAAGATGTGATCTGAGGTCTGGGTGACAGCAGTGCCATTTTTATGCCCAGAACTTGCTCTTAGTTAGTGCGGTGATTGCTTAACAATGAGCTACCTGGTTTCCTTCAGCCTGATGATGACTTACTGCAAAGAGCAACGTCTAGCAATCACAGGGTTCAATATTCTAACCCAATCTCAAGATGGCAGTTGGCACACTCTCTTGGTATATGGAGCTTGGTAGCCCATCCTAGAGGATGAGCTACCTGAGGGCTACACGTCAACAAGAAAAGTGGTTTGCCAACTATTTCCCCTATCTGTCCCTGATGCCAACCCGTCTACCAAAATCAAAGAGCAGCCCCTCTACACAGCATGATCTTCTCGCCATTGGTGGGGTTCTTGATTTCAGCCCGGCTTTCAGGGTCTTGTTCTCATAGGCAGTGATCTTAGCCCTGGAGCGATAGTCTGTGGAAATATAGACACCAAAATCTAAGAATACATTTTATAAACTTCTCTTGGTATGGCATACTCACCCATTGGTGTTCCACTGGGCAGAGACTCCAGCGCCAACACCATCATTACATGTAATATTCATTGGTCAGCAATTAGCCAGGGAAACTGTATTGGTGATAAGAACTGTTCTAGGTCTTTATCAGGGCAAGCTATTTCTTCCTTATATAACTCTTGAGAGCATTGTTGGAACTGTTGGAAAATATTGCTAATGTGTGTATATCTGGCCTCATGCCTCTTCGTAACACTTTTAATAGGCACATGATTATTTCTTTTTTTCTCAGCAAATATTTTTCTAATAGATGTCCCTTACTCTATGTCTATATCTTTTTTCTGCAGAAATGTAGCAGCGAATTTCCCTCTAAAGCAATGTCCGATTTGCACATGTATAGACATAATTTGCAGAAATAATTCCCTCTCATCCTGTCTGTTATCTATGTCTCATTGCCTCTTCATATGCAATTCCATGTGTCCACAATGCAGCCTTTAGAATTTGGTTCTTCATATAGTCCCTTTTTTTCTGTGTGCAGCATAGTTAATAACCACATTCCTCACCGTAGCCTTGAAAGGATCCCAAACCACATGCAGAGGAGCTAAGACAATACCAATTACAAATAATTCATTAATATGCTTTCTTATTTGATAATGGAATATTATATCCAATAAAATGACCTGTTGAAAGTCCATATTGTAATAATTGATTTACTTTTATTGCTTGTTAGCCCACAAAATCAATGAATTGTTCTCATGTTATAACTAAGCCAATCTCCATCTGGGAACCGAATAGCCATTTATTTGATATTAATACTATATCTTCCAGTGACTACTGATGTACAGCATAATAATAGGTATAGACAGGCTCCTTTCCCATTAATGCACTCCAGAAATATGTCAACCCATGCACCTGAATTAATGGAAGTAAGGCGGCAGAGTCTTTCTGTGGCTGAGCTTACCTTGGGGGGTCAGATGCAATGCTTTTTGCTGGCAGAGGGTGTGAAAAAGACACCGGAGAGCCACTGGGCTGCATGCTTAATCTTGCCTTGCAGAAGCCTGCCCTTAGGGGCAACCATCTGCCTGCTCTGTCCTCTCCATGCAGGGCTTCTCATTTGAGAGATACCAGTGTCTCCATTCTAGAAAGCCTTCTTCCTTCCAGAGTTCCCAAGTAATAAACTCTTGGTCAAATATTGAACCCACTCCAAGAGGGCTGCCATACAGTACACTGTAATATGATATTCCCAATCCAACATGGCGATTCTGGTATTTTCAATTTTTTGAGTACATAAGGAAGGCAGTTTTCATTATTCTTTGCGTTGCAGAGGTTTGAGCCCTCCAGTCACCGTGTTCATCGCTCCTGACTCCTGTTGACTTTTCAAGTTCAGTCGGTTCCTGATTTTCCAACTGCTTCTGTGTTCCTGAAAAACCTAGCCCTCTGCCAAAGATCCTCAATATCACCTTCTGGAATTCTGGTGTCACCTTGGAAGTTTTATTTGTCACCTTGTATGCTGTCACATAAAACAGCACTTTTGTAAATAGTTTCTGTATTATCTACACTAATGGGCAAATCCTGAAAATGAAATACAAGAAAAAAAGACCTTGCTGCAAATTCTTTAACGCATGTAGCAAATTTCTCAATTGTATATGCTTTTAAATATAAGTCTAAGTATCATACTAGTGCAACCTTATTATCATTAGAAAAATAAAAGCTAAGACATGAAGGAGATTATAAAGCTTGCTATTACTCCACAACAATAAGCCCAGAAAAACTGTTATTACCGCCTTTTCTTTAATTCATTTCAAAACATCTTTAGCAACAGCGACAGACTCACGCATATAAATTCCGCCGTGTCGGATTACCTTCAATCGTGCTGGCACTTGTAGAAAGACTTGCACATTATTAACTGAAAATACGGTACAATAAGCCTTATCAGTCGTCGCCTATCAACTGTTAGCTAAAATCACAGCATGAAATTTTTTTTCCCAATAGGCATGAGTGATTGGGTGAGCTTTGAAAAACATGGCCAGTTGGAGCAAAAAGTTACCATATATACCAACATAGGTGTAACAGGTGCCTATTCACTGTGCGGCTTATTTATTTCCAAATCACGCAGTCCTGCAAGTCCATTTGCTGCACTGCACTGCACTGCACTGCACTGCGTGGTAGGGAAAGGGCAGGAATGTGCTGCACTTAACATTGCACAGCACATTCCTGTCATTTCCCAGCGCTGACACACACTGTGCTGCTAGCGTCAATGCAGGCACCCTTTTACCATGGGGCAAGGGTGACTGCATTGTAGGCAGGATTGTTGTTGTACAGGAAGGGGCACTTTCCTGCACAAAAATAATCCATAGATGCATTTCCTCCTTCTATGTGTGCTGCAGAATCCAGCAGACATAGAAAAAGGAAACAGCACTATTTCTCCTTGTTGCACCTCTAGTTGGGAGGTGTACAATTCTGACTCATTCCCAGGTCTTCCACTCTTGGTAAATCTGGGAATTCCTCAGACTACATGGATAGATGCGTAGGAAGACTCACGCTCCACCCATGTAACGCCCTCACCATGCAGTGGCACGCAAGGCAGTGACTCGCGCTGCATTGCGTTATACTAAATATACCAAGCTACCAAAGAGGCCTTGTGTGGCTTGAAAATCTCATTGTAGGTTTTTTGCTGCACTGTGTCAGTTGCGTGGACCAGGGCAACACAAAACCTATGATAATTATGCTCTTCTATATTTGTTAAAGTCCCAGTCCATCAGATCTGGAAAGGCTTTCTGAAACATATTCACTAAAAATTTCCACATCATCACCATCTAGTGCTTTTTAAAAACCAAGCACCAGGAGATTGTTGTGAACGGTTTGAATCTTCCACCTTAGATTGCACCTCCTTCATAGTATTCGCATATGGGTCAACTAGATTGGGAACTCAAGCTGTGGCTTCCTCTGCGTCTTCAGTGTGCTGCTTCAAATCCATTATCCTGTTACTTAGAGTGTTTGTAGAATTCATGATGCCCTGAATTGCTTGTTGAGTTTTACTATGGGCTGCTTGTGAATTTTTATAATGAATATTAGGGGGTGCATTTATTATTATTTGACTCAAGGAAGCACCTATTTACGAGATATGGAGCATGTCTGCTCTTCCTTGTGCTGATGCACTGTGTGAAGCAAGGCCACAACATAGGCACCCTTGCACCATAGTGCAAAGGGGCCTGTGTTATGGACAGGATTGCTTTTGTGCGGGAAGGAATACCTTCACCAAGAGATGAAGATAGGTTAGACTTGTCAATTTTTTTGGCTCATTAATATTTGAGATGCATTCATCACCTGAGGTGACAAGTAATTTGAGATGTTTGAACATCGTATGGCCTAATGCAGTGACAATAGTCAATGGTTTGGCATCAATAAGAAGCAGATATACCATTTTGTCTCCCCTCAATCTGAAACATGTTCCAACAACTTCTTTGCTCCGGGCTAATATTTTGAGTAATTTCTACAAACTCATTAGATTCCTTTAAAAATGATTTGAATCCATAGAAAGTGTTGATATGAAAAAGTTTTAGAAATGTGAAAAATATGATACCATTTTTGAATTGCCAACTAAACTAACAGACATTGGCAAAAAGATTTTTAAAAAATCATTCCATTTAGTACGACCACAATGGAAATCAAGGAAATGAAGGAAGCCATTGTAGAGCTTTAGAATGACCTTCTTAAGCACAGAATAAAAGTCAGTAATAGAGTATTAGCAAAACTGGCTATTGTACCTCGACATTTAAGTCAAGAGAATGTCAAGAACAATAGTGTAATAGAGCTGATTCAAAAAATTACAGAGGTCGGAAAAACTTTGACCTGCTGCACTGCTGTTAACATTAACAAAAAAGTATTTGGCTAAGTAGTTTTTTTATTTATCTTTATTTTAGCCACTATATCCAAGGCATTTTACATGCAGAAATAAATAATGGTACAATGCTCAAGTGACAAATGTCATAAAACATCCCTCTTGTCTGCTATGGTAAACAGGTATTCTTTTAAGTGTTTCTAGAAGAGGGAGAGTGTAGGAGTGGAGTGAATATATATGGGGAGGTTATTCGAGAAATAACGGGCGGGGACTTTTAAAAGAATGAAAACACGGAGAGACATAGAGAGGTCACGGAACGGAGAAGTTAAAAGGAGAGTTGATGTGTAAGCAGAAATCAGTGAGGAAAGACAAGGTATTGCAAGTGAATAAAAACATTACGGAAAATATAAAAATAATGAAACCTAAGCTCATGAGTAATCGAAAGCCACGGCTGTTTTCGATTATTAGGGGGCAACATGTGAATACAATAGTTGAGAGAGAAAATACGATAAATTAAAGAGTTTTAAATTGACGGGAGAAAAGTAAGTATATTTTTAAGACTAAGTAAGAGAGAGGAGAAACAGGTGATGCAGGAAAGATCAAAGATTACAGAAACAGTTTAACAGAGAAGAAATAGGAAGAAGTGGGTTCATTTCATGGATAGCTAGATGCTAGATAAGGTAGATGAAAACAACAGTTCTTAACTACAGGTGAGAGCTGTTCATAGAAGCTTAAGGGAGAGTTGAAAATAATTCTAAGGCTCCTATCTGAGAGGGCGAAAGGAATGAGAATTCGTGAAAAGTGAATTAATAGAAGACAAAATAGTTATAGCAAAGAAGGAAAAAAGCAGATTTCAATTTTTTTTAAGCTTGAGTTTAAGATAATGAAATAAAATTCTATTTTTAACAGCAGAAATACAGAAGGTGAATCATCAGGACAGACGTGTGAGTTAAAGCTAAAGGATGCAATAATGCAAGCTAAAGGGGTAGTACAAAGAGAAAACACTACTCCACAAAGCGTCGAATAAGAGGAAGGCATCATCCCTTTTTTAGGCGACTATGGGGCATATCAACAACAACCGGCGATAATTATCGCTAAGCGCACTTAGCGCTAGGATAATTATCGCCGGCTAGCGTTGATTTTTATCGCTGAGATAGCGTGCTATTAGCAACGCTTATCTCAATAGCGATAAAAATCCTCACGCTAAGTGGCTAACGTGAGATTAACGCTGGAAACCCAGCGATAATCTCACGTTAGCTTGTTGATAGGGACAGACAAACTTAGCCATGATATCCTCCTTCCATAGGATATCATGGCTAAGTCAGAAAAATACCAGACGTAAAAAAGCAGCGTTAACCACGGTTAGCGCTGCTTTTTTTCTCTCTAACAGGGTTAGCGATATTCTTGATAATAGGAGAAATGTCGCTTAGCGACATTTCTCCTATTATTTTACCCTGGAACGCCCCCTTTGCATCTCATTAGAGATGCAAGGGGAAGCGTAGAGTAAATGGGTGCTAACAGGCACATTTGCATGTTAGCACCCTGTTGTTGATAGGGTGCTAGTTTTATCTCTGCTTTTTTGGCTTTTAAAGCCAAAAAAGCAGAGATAAAGCCCTTGTTGATATGCCCCTTAGAATGAGCAGACAAAAAGATAGCATCAAAATCAGATAACACAGTACCTGAGATCCCGGTTTTAGTGTGCATTTGAATAATAATAGAGTCAGCCACCACTTCAAAAGAGCAGTGAGATCAATATGTATTAGAATAGAAGACTCTTTACTGTGGCTAGCACGAAGCTCTATATAAGAGACAGACACTAGTGCAGTCTGTGATTAAAGAGAAGAAAAGATCGGGGGAGGACATTTGGCATGGAGATGCTGTGTACGATGTGTTATTGCAGTGTGTGTGACTGTTGATCACTTACCACCGAGCGATAAAAAAGAAGTTGATAAGAAAGCGTCAAGAAGATTCTCTAAAAGCAGAGTATCACAGACTGAAGCTGTAAGCAAGTCAGGAGATAGACAGAGGAAATTTAACTGGAAAAAGTAGCAGCAGTACTATTATGTTGTTTCCCAGGGTCCCTATGCCTAAAGGGTAACTATCATGAAGTGGGTAGATCAAGAGTATAAATAGGCTTACCCCTGATTGACTTATTTCCCTTGCTTATAAATCTATAGTATGTGATGTAGGAAATACACCCACGACTTTGAAGTTAAATGCCACCTGTGGATTGCAGCATTCACATAATGGACCTGAAAAACATGGCTTCAGGCTCTCCCTGTGTCGCTTGCTTGTAGCAGCTTAAAACTTGATGTCAAACATGTCTAACCCTGTTTTGAGAGGTGTGTAACCTATCTTTTAAATATTGATAAGCCACCCCCTAACCGCCCCTGGTTGCCCACAAGTTAGTGTGTCTGATATTTAAAAGTAAAACATGTGCAAAATTAAACTGGGTATATCTCTTGTGACTACCCACCAAAATCTGTATTCACTGGCAGGGCTGTATCTGGATCCTACAAGATGTCCAACTACAGATCATAAACTTTCATCTGTAATGTTAGATAGGAAATGGCTACAAAAGTTCTTCAAGAACTATTCATCAAAAGTCTTAATGGAAGTTAGATTTTATTTAGCAAAAGTTACTTTTAGAAAGTTTCCTTTTCCCTGCTTCAAAGTTCTGTAAGCTAATTCGTATTAACTACCAGCTGTGCAGCAAGTGCTTGACCTCATTGAGGAATAAAAATTGCTCCTATAACTGGAACTCAGACCTGGGTAGAGGGAGGTGTGTTCCTATACCTTGCAAGAAGACCAGTTGGGTGGTTCCAGGCATTTCACTAATTTGTGAAGGAACCTGCTCATTCACAGGTAAATTTAAGATGGAACCTGAAGACGGCATTCCTTTGTCTCCCCGGCCAGGCTTGAACCAAACCTATTGGAGAAATGCTTTTCTTCCCCTTGCAGTATGGGCAGTTAGGGTAGACCCAAGGTACTTCACTACCTTGCAAAAGGGAGCTGCCCTTTCATAACTAAGTGTAAGGTGAGACCCGGAGAAGGCAACCTATTATCTCTCCAGCAGACTTGCACCAAATCCATTGGGATTAGAGCTACCCCAAGAACCAGTTCGACTGAGCACAGAGGAGAGGACTGTTTATTTTCCTGGCCACACCTCTGGGTGGGGAAATAGGCTCTGCCCAAGAGAGAAAGGGTTTATCCATATTGAATTTTTAGAATAAGGTGCGCTGTGGGACTGCTTGCAGTGGAACAAACAGGAACTGCTGTGAATGTGGAAAGAGTTGTGCCCTGGCAACTTTTTACCATTGGTTTCTGAGTGTCCAGGAGTCATCTACACACAATAGTTAGTGCCAACCATAAATGTGACACCACAAGGAACCATCCTCAGAATACTTTCTGGACTTACAGAAGGTCAGAAGAGGAACGGCCCTGCTGTCTGTGACCAGACATGAACTCTAAAGGACTGGACCTTCTCCTTCTTATACAGAGGGCAAAAACATGAACTACAGGGGTCGATTGGCTGACCTCCTGTGTGGATACAAGGACAAAACAAGTTACAAAAGGCAAAAAGTGACCATCTGACCAGTACCAACTGGACTCACACCTGACTTTGCTACTGGCCCCTGCTGGAGTGATTCAGTGCCTCTAAGTGCTGTCACTGAGGTCATAGAAGCCATACAAGTAAACAAGAGGATCTGCTACAGAAACCCTGGACATTTGGTGTTTCAACTTTATTACAGTATTGTTACTGCGTAAATACTTAACACATTAATCTAAGTTAAGCTAGTCCACACCTACGATAGCTGCCAAAGGTTGAACTCAGGTAGATTTAGTGACTTTAGTGTTAGTGTTATTATTTGCTGGAGTGAGTGACTGCCCACCCCAAATACTAATCCACTTTCTTACAATATCCAAACAAATAAGCTTGTGCCCAGCCAGACTGTGCAGCTCTGTGATCAGTTGTGTAAATTTAGTGTAGATAAAGAGGATGATGATGATTAATTTATTGTAAGATTAATTAAAATTGTTACAATTCATGTAGAATTCAAGTGCAATAGAAATTAAAAATCCTAAGCCAATTAATGTTATCAACTGTTAAAATAAACCTTTATCTCGTAATTGCCTTGAACTTCACTGCAACCATTAAGAACAACTAAACTAAAGTTTGGTATATCATTATAAAAAAAAACAACGCTTGCCCCTGTTAGATCTGGGGGTCTCTAGTTGGCAGAGGTAGGTACCACTGTCCAATTAGGGACCCTTGCTTCTAGTCAGGGTAAGGGGGATACACTCTTTAGATAACCCCTGCTCACCCCCTTGGTAGCTTGACACGAGCAGACAGGCTTATCAAAGGCAATGTGTAAAGTATTTGTACCAACACTCACAGTAACACAGTGAAAACACCACAAATGAACTCCACACCAGTGTAGATAAATAAAGTACTCTTATATAAACTACACAAGACCAAAAGGACAAAAATCCATCATGCACAGTTCAAGAATATGGTTTCAAAAGAGTTCTTAGCTTAGCGACAAAATAATCCACATTAGCGTCGATTTTAGCCAACAGTACCTGGTGATGCGATAAAAGTTCTTTGCGGTGCTCAGGCGTAGAAAAACAAGCAACTGCATCAGTCCTGAGACCCTGGGGAGGCGATGCGACAACCCCGCTGCACGCAGCGGGTTTGTACGACGAATCCGGTCTGTATGGGGAGTGAGGCGATACTTGTATGGATTCCAAGGCGTAACTTCTCCGGTAGAAATTTACTCGCAAAGGCACGATGCGACGATCTTCGCTGGCTCTGCGATGATGTTCGCAGCGACAAAATGTGGCCCGCTAATGAGCGGTGCGACGATCTTTAATGGCTCTGCAATGATGTTCGCAGCGACGAAATGCGGCCCGCTAACGAGCATTGTGACGATCTCACTCAGCGGCGGCAGGCTCTGCAATGATACTCGCAGCGACGGGAATCTTCCCGCTCCGGGGGCGATGCGCTCCGAAGACATACGCAGCATTGATTTTTGCAGCGGCAACAGGCACTGCGGCGATCTTCGCGCCAACGGAAATTTTCTCGCTAAGCCGGCGGTGCATGAAAAAGTTGCAGATCTTTTACTTCTTTTCTCTTGGTCAGCTTCCCAACAGCAGGCACCACTTCCAGAGGCCCCACAATTGGATCAAGCACTCTAGGAAGAGCAGAACTCACACTGCAGAGTTCAGGGGGAAGCTGGGGGTGAAGTCCTTTTGTTCCTGGGACTTCTTAACAGGAGGCCAGCTCTACTCAGGCCCTTGGAGATTCCTTCAAGTCAGGGGACACAGCACACAGCAAAGTCCTTCCCCTCTCCTTGGCAGCAAAGCAACTGCAGGTCAGCCTTACAGCAGGTCAGTCCTTCTTCTTCAGTCTTCCAGCTTTCTCCTTGGCAGAGGTTCCTTCTTGATTCCAGGATGATCTAATTTTCTGTAGTCTGGGTCCCAATACTTATACCGCAAAATCCTTTGTCCTCTGAGGGCAGAGGGGTCTTTGCCCAGTCCAAACCAGTTCTGGAGCACTCTGTTTACATGACTCCTTCTTTACTTTCACAGTGCAGAGCAGAAACATCAGACGCCCCACAGGAGGTGGAGCCTGCATTGTGGAGGGAAAGCACAGCCCTGGAGCACTTTGTTGACATGATTCCTTCTCTCCTTTCACAGTGCAGGGCAGAGACATCAGTCACACCACAGGGGGTAGAGCCAGCACTGTGGGGGGCAGGCACTGTCCTATTCAGGTCCCAGGTGCAACTCCTCCCACCCATCTACATGGAGATCTCAGCCCTGTGTTGACTCACCCTGTCTCCGGGAATTCCCCAGCCCCCTGGAATTCTCCTGCCCCTGTCACTCAAACTCCAGACAAGAAATACACAACCTAGCAGAGGCAGGTTTGAATGGTTAGACAATAAAAACACCTAGGGCCCGATTCACAGAACTAACTTAAGACAAAATCCTAAACTTACTACTTTTGGTATTCACAGAAGTTAGAATTTTGTCTTAAGTTTGTCTTAAGACAAACTTAAGACAGACTTAAGACAGACTTAAGACAGACTTAAGACAAACTTAAGACAGACTTAAGACAGACTTAAGACAAACTTAAGCCAGACTTAAGACAGACTTAAGACAGACTTAAGTTAGGATTTTGTCTTAAATTTGTCTTAAGTCTGTCTTAAGTCTGTCTTAAGTTTATCTTAAGTTTTTCTTAAGTCTGTCTTAAGTTTGTCTTAAGTTTGTCTTAAGTTTGTCTTAAGCCTGTCTTAAGTCTGTCTTAAGTTAGTCTTAAGACAAACTTAAGACAAAATCCTAACTTCTGTGAATACCAAAAGTAGTAAATTTAGGATTTTGTCTTGTTAGTTCTGTGAATTGGCCCCCTACTTTCTAAAAGTGGTATTTTCAAACACAGAATGTTAAAACCAACTTCACTAAAAGATATATTTTATCATTCTCAGTTCAGGCATGCTAAACTTTAATGTTCTATCTTGCTTCTATGGGAAGATATGCAGGTAAACATTATACTCAGCATTCCCCATTATAGCCTTTGGGCAAGTTAGCCTTTCAATAGTGAAAAACGAAAATGGCTGTAATTCACTACCAGAGCATGTCACCTACACCAGTACATTCTTTATCTTTCACATACACTGCACCCTGCCCGGGGGGGGTGCCTAGGGCCTTCCATAGGGGTGTCCAATGTGTACAGAAAGGGAAGGGTTAGGCCTGGCCAGTGTGGACACTTTTCAGGTCAGCATGGCAGTTAGCAACTGCACCCAGGCACTGCGGTGGCAGGCCTGTGACACCATTTTAGAGCTACTCCTGTGGGTGGCACAATCAGTGCTGCAAGCCCACTAGTAGCATTTGAATCACCAGCCCTGGCACACTCAGTGCACTTTACTAGGGACCTACTGATGAACCAAATCTGCCAATCGTGAATAACCGACCATAGTAGCAACTTATACAGAGAGCATATTCACTTTAGCACTGATCGGCAGTGGTAAAGTGCCCAGAGTCATATAGCCAACAACCACGGGTCAGGAAAAACAAAGGAGGAAGAAACAAAAAGTTTGGGGATAACTCTGCAAAAAGGGCCATTTCCAACAGCGCCCTTTTCAAAAAGTGAAGTTAAAGTGCAACGTGTGATTCGAGCATGCTACAAATTATTTTGGTATATTTTATTTTATTTTTACGAATTTTTATATAGGGAAAACTTGACCTGAAGGTATCCGGTATCTGAGCACTTTACAAAGCACCAGTTGCTTTACATGAGGACACATTCATTTTTATTAGGCAGGGGGAAATTAAGTGATTTGCCAAGAATCACAGGATGTTCAGCGACATTTGCGAGACTAGAACCCGGTTCCCCAGATTCAAGGTCAACCGCCCTAGTTGTTAGGACAACTTCTCTCACCAAACAAGGGGTTTGCCCATGTAACCCTACTGTACCTGGGCTATCAATACAACATAGAAAATGTGGTACAGCATGGGGCAGAATTGACAACATCACTTCATCAAAAAGCGAATTAGTTTGTGAATGTATCACATTATTCTATTCAACTACATCTGTTGGTGCTAGCCACATCTCTGTTTGTTTTCTTATGTGCATTCTCAATAATAAATCATATGAAGATCGATTTTTATTGAATAATATGGTTAATTATTTTCCCATTTGTACTATATTTTCTATGTTATGTCTAATTTGTGGGCATATATATCTTAGGCCTATGTTCAAATTGGTCAGTCTAAATCGCAATGGTAGCCATAGCTTGCATGTTTGTCAGTGGAATCAGACTGTTGGAGCCGCTGGGTCTCCTTGAGGACACATTTTTTGTTGCCTGCTTCATAAATTTATAAAAAACAGGCCGTTATATGTCCATATTCATCCTTTAGACACATTTTCACTGCGGCTTTACGGGTATGAATGTTCAGGGCTGTGAATGTTTTTTTTTGTAAACCAGAATTTCCTCAACATAATATATTCAGGACAAGTGAAGATAAAATGTGATAGAGTCTCATTAGCAGTTGTGCAAAGTCTGCATGATCGCTCTGGACCACTCTTCATTCTTCTGTACCAATCTTGCCAATATCTCATTAACTGTTTTTTTTTCTCAAATAACATGGGTCGTTTAACGTACAATGTTGAGATGGGTGGATTATAGAGAGATGCGGCAAGTTTGGCATGGGATTTTGTTTTTCTATCTCTTGTATGTCCATCAATCCAGACAACAGTTTGGCCTGTCTATTTATGACTTCCTTTTTCATTGTATCCATAGTTCCATATTCGAAATCTCTTTAAACATTGTAGACAAATGTTGAACTATGATTTCTATGGGGATTTCTGATTGGTTATGGTCAACTATAAATTATTCTTTATTGAGTAAGGAGAAGCTCCTTTAAATCTAGTGCAGTAGGCAAGGAATTGTGAATAAAGCAGCAGCTGACATCACGTTAGATTAAGATCCAGACATAGCTCAGCTTTAGATGTGGTGACTGAAAGTCTAAAAACTAAATGGAAAGTACCGTGCTGCATATTATCGAGCCATTTAACTTTATTGCTTCTAAAGGTTATCATGTCATATAGTGTTAATTTGCTGACTGTAACTGTATAAATAATACAGAAAGCTGGTCCCAATAGATTTGTCAACAGGTGCAAGAAAGTGCTATTGACTGAATTAAATGCATTTTTGAGGACCTGTGTGTGTGTAGCGGCTCTATCTCTTTTATTGCACCAAACATCCAGATGCTCACAGACTGTAATCTTTTCTATTATTTCTCTTCTGATTCGGCCTTTTCCTTTCTGGACAGTCAAAAGAGATTACCTTTGTTAGAAATTGGGTTGCAGGTTGACTGAGTTATGAGCCCTAGTTAAGCAGCAACCACAATATTAGTCAGGGTATGAAGCAGAAAAACTAAATTAACCTGTGCTCACCCTCTGGTAGCTTGACACAGAGCAGTCAGGCTTAACTTAGAGGCAACATGTAAAGTATTTGTGATACACTCAAAACAGTAAAATTGTGACAACACCACACAAAAAGATTCCATATTAGGTTATACAAATAGAACTTAATGTAATGGAAAAAAGAGGCCAAACGACAAAATAAACAAAAAGTAGAACTGGAGACATGAATATTTAGAGAATTTACTGTAAAAATAGTGCTTAGAAGCAATAAGCGCCTACTTGAGATATATAGTCACACCTGACCAGGACAAATTCAAAGGTTCAAGTCTACCGCAATAGAGTATGGGCCGGATATAGGGACCAAGTGAGGCCCACTGAACTAAAGTACCTCGATCCTGGCTGCGTCGACGTAAAAGATGCAGGCCTGCAGCCAAAGTGACGTATCAGTGTCGATCCACACATTGGTGGTGATGAGCCAGTCTTGACCAATGCAGCACCAACACTGCATCAGCTTTGATGAGCACAGAGCTGTGATACAGAGATTAAGCATTACATCAAAGATGCTGTCAAAAGGAGATGCCAACACCTTGTGCAGTGGTGGTTCCGAAGGCGATGCATCAGAGCCAATCAACGAAGTAGAGGTGATGCGCCTGTTCTGGTCACGCAACAGAAGCATTGCACTGACTCCTATACATGCAACAGGAGTGATGCACACCTTCCGAATCATGCAATGGGAGCAATGCACCGGTTCTGAACCATGCAACAGCACCAATGCACTGGTTTGACAGAGGATGCATGGGTTTTGCTGAAGCAAGCACGTTTGGCCCCACGTCCGAGAGTCTAGGACTGGGGTGGCACGATGTGGCAGAACAGAGTCACAGATGGCAAATTCCAGGTGCAGAAACAGGTAAGTCGGACGTTTACTGAGACTCCAGATCGAGAGGACAGCCAGCTAGCCCTTGGAGTTACTCTGGGTTCAAGTGATGCAGGTCCAGTGCTTCTCACCCAGGCATGGAAACAGCAGGCAGCAGAGCAGCACAGCAAGACAGCAGTTCATTAGAGTGGCAGTTTTTCAGCAGCACAGCAGTCCATGTTCTTGGTTCATAAGTATACTGAGTGGTGGTGGCAGAGGTCTAGAACTTATACTGAGTTGTGCCTTTGAAGTGGAGGAAACTTCAAAGACAGGCCTTAGAAGTGCACAGAGGTCCTTCGTTCCTCCCCTGGCTCCAGGCTCACTCCAGGGGGCATGCAGCCTGTTGTGTGGGGACAGGACACAACCTATTCAAGTATTAGGTGAGGCTGGGCCCATCTCCTCCCTCCCTTCCTGCCAGGTTGGCCCATCAGGTCACAACTAAGCTCTAATTGTGTGTGGCTATCTAGGGGGAATACACAAAGCCCGGCTGTCACTCTTTCCAGATGTGTATCAGAGAAAGGCAGCAGGTACCAAATGGCTAAAGTAAAAAAATGCCAACTTTCTAAAAGTCAAAACAATATAGTATCTAGCTATCAACTTAAGTGCTGTTTTTTATTTGAACAGACTTAGACCAATCATTGAATATATTGATCTGCGATATTTTGTTCTACATTTATTTATATTTTTTATCGTTCATTTACCGATATTTTCTTTTTATTTCAAAGTGGGGAAAACACTTTTTTTCAAACATGAACAAACATTCAAATTTAAATCATAATGCAAATGTGAAGTACATAAAAAGACAGTGCAAACACATGAAAAATCATTAAATTGCAACTTAGGTAAGGCCAGTCATCAATTTCTAACAAATGCAGCAACAAAATGAATAATTTGTTTTGCTATTAGTCAATTCTTTTTCAAAGCTGCTGCCCACTGGGAACCAATGTTATAACTCCAGAGGTTGGAGATTGTCAACCCATTCCCGTAGAGTAGATTTTAATCAATGAATATGTTCTCACATGGAGATAGCGCCGACACGTTTCAATCCCCAATATTATTCTTGGGGTTCTTTTCAGGGCATTGACTGGGTATAATCTGTAATTAAAAAATTAGAGAAATTTCTGAATAATTTCTACTCCTTTTTTTTTCTTTTTCCAAAATGAATATAGAATAAAATATCACAGACCAATATATTTAATGCGCCCTAACCAGTGTGGGTTGTCTAGGACATACTTTAGGGCTGAATTATATACACAAAAAGCAAAGGTTTGGGCCTGGCAAGAGGTTTATCTTACCAGGTCGAAATTACAGTTTGAACTGCACACACAGGGTCTGCAATGGCAAGCCTGAACCATGGTTGAAGGGCTACTAAAGTGGGAGGCAAAATAAGTGCTGCATGCCCACTTGTAGCATTTAATGTACAAATCATGGGCATATGTAGTGTACTTTACTAGGGACTTAAAAGTAAATTAAATATGCCAATTCGGATGTGCCAATATTACCATGTTTAGGGGAGAGAGCACAAGCACTTTAGCACTGTTTAGTGGTAAAGTCCACAGAGTCCTAAAGACAGCAAAAATGTTGTCAGAAAAGTTGAGGGAGTAGGCAAAAATCAGGACAAGACCACCCTAAGGCTGTTAGGTCTAACTATCTTGGTATAACATTATTTATTTTGATGCAGTTTTCCTTGCAGTTGGCTGCAACTTAGTCCACGGACCTTTGAAGTCCCATTACTGTCTGGTCTTTAAAACAGTATAGATTTGATAAACTTTTTTTGGTTAATTATAACCATAACAGTTCACATAAAAAGCACTAAAATAAAAAGCATTACTGCATAACCACACATTGTCCAGATTCACAATGATGTACATATACACAACGAAAAAGCCTTCTAACCTCATATATGGGTCCACTATGCATGCCTAAAATAACATGGAATCTTCAGTGCTAATGTTATAAAATATCATTCAATAGTCCTTACAAAAATGTAAAATAAAATTCCATCTCCAGGAATTCACAAATTTTCAAAGTGCATTATGCTTTTGCATTGTGTTTGAAAATCATATTTTTACATTAACATATTTTCGGAATTAGCTCTAAAGTTCTAAAATTTCTAGAGCTTAAAAAACACAATGCATATATAAATAGGCAATGTGTGGTGCAAGCTGCAGTAGCTTTCTGGCGAAAGCCCTGGCACTTATATTTTTTTACAAATTAAGCACTGATCCTTCTTTTCTTCTAAAATGCCAGTTCAATTGAAATACAGTACTTATGGGTATCTAACATTCTTAAATTCTATTAGTAAGGAGCAACACTTGACCCTGTTCCAGGCAGGTCTCTCCTCACGCCGCAACAGCACCACCTGTTGTGCCTGTGTCTCCTAGCTCGCTGCTGCTGCCACTGCCGTGAGTTTGAGGCCCTCCTCCACCCGCAGGCTACCACCTGCGCCTCATCCCTGGTGGCCAGTGGTAGGCCGTAGGTATCTGTGCGCTCGATCTGCCCCTTTTCCTGCCTGCCTTCCGTTCTGACTCTGCACTCTGTATTTTATTGTATTCTGTTAAATTGTGCTTGTATTCTGTTTTTTATTCCTTGTATTTCCTTGTATTTCCTTGCATTGTTGTGCCCTTGTTTTCTCTGCCCATTCTGCTCTCTCGTTTTCTGCCACTGAGTCCCCTGCGCGCCCCGCCCCCCGCTTGCTCATTCGTCCTTCTGCCGCCTCCCAGCTGCTCCACCCCCCCACATCCCCTTCTTATGGCGGCCGCTGCGCGGGGAGGAGAGCGACCCTTGACCCTGTTCCAGGCAGCTCACTGCTGCTGCCACTGCCGTGAGTTCGAGGACCTCCTCCACCCCCAGGCGACCACCTGCGCCTCATCCCTTGTGGCCGGTGGTAGGCCGTAGGTATCTGTGTGCTCGATCTACTCTTTTCCTGTCTGCCTTTCGTTTTAACTCTGCACTCTGTATTTTATTGTATTTTGTTGAATTGTGCTTGTATTCTGTTTTTTATTCCTTGTATTTCCTTGCACACACGCTCTGCCCGCAAACACGCAATCGAACTCTGGGACCTAATCGACTCCACCTCCCCAGACTTTGCCTTCCTGACGGAGACCTGGATGAACCCCTCCTCGGCACCCGACATCGCCATAGCCATCCATGACGGCCACAAGATAACCCGCAGGGACTGCACCAACGGAACATGAGGAGGAATCGCCATCGTCCACATAAACACCCTCAGAATCTTGACCAGCACTGATGACACATCTCATCACCGCCGAACACCTGCACTTCCAGATCCACACCGACCCCAACACCACCCTCAGAGGAACCCTCATCTACAGACCACCTGGCCCCCAGCCGCAGTTCAGCGACTCCATCGCCGACCTCGTCAGCATGCACGCCCTCGTGACCACGGACTACATCCTCCTCAGATACCTAAAGTTCCACCTTGAGAACACCAAGGACAGCAACTCCACCACCCTGCTCGACAACCTCGACAACCTCGGACTCAAACAGCTCGTACCGACTCCCACCCACTCCGCCTGACACACGCTCGACCCCATCTTCTCAGCCAGCAACCACGTAACCTTCAGCCACACCACTGAACTTCACTGGACCGACCACTGCTGAGTCCACTTCACCTTCGAAAAGCCTACCATGCACCACCGCACACAACGGCCCCCCCACCCCAGCTGGAGCAAAGTCACTGAAGACCAGCTAGTCACCACCCTCGCCCAAAACCCACCAACAGACACTACCGACACCACCGCCCTTAACCTCAGGCAATGGACCGATGACTGCGCCAACACTCTCGCCCCGAACAGACACCGAACAGCAACACAGCCTACAAGAGCGCCATCCGCAGACACCACCAACTCATCAAACCGCCAAGAGGACCTCCTTCAAAAAGTGCATTGACAACAATGCACATAACAGCAAAGAGCTCTTCAACATCGTGAAGGAACTCTCCAACCCCAGCTCCAACTCCAACGACATCCCACCATCACAAGACCTCTGCGACTCCCTAGCCACCTTCTTCCACCGCAAGATCTCAGACATCCACGACAGCTTCAGCAACCAGGCCCCCCCGACAGACACAGTCACCTCAGACTCACCACCCCACAGCCACATCAACCCCCTGCTTTCCTGGACCCACGTCAACGACAAAGACACCATCAAAATCATGAACACCATCCACTCCGGTTCACCGTTCGACCCCTGCCCACACCACATCTTCAACAAAGCAAGCTCAACCATTGCACCCCATCTCCCCAAGATCATCAACAGCTCCTTCGAGACCGCCACCTTCCCGGAGAGCTGGAAGCACAACGAAATCAACGCCCTACTCAAGAAACCCAAAGCTGACCCCAAGGATCTCAAGAACTTTCGGCACATCTCCCTCCTCCCGTTCCCAACATAAGTCATCGAGAAGATCGTCAACAGGCAACTGACCACCTTCCTTGAAAAGAACAACATCCTGGACCCATCCAAATCTGGATTTAGCAGCAACCACAGCACCAAAACAGTGCTCATTGCCGCCACTGGCGAAATCAGGGCCATGATGGACAACGGAGAAACCGCGGCCCTCATCCTCCTGGACCTCTCGGCCTCCTTCGACACTGTCTACTATCACACCCTCCGCACACGCCTCCACAACGCAGGGATCCGGGACAAAGCACTGGACTGAACAACCTCCTTCCTCACCGGCAGAACCCAGAGTGTCCGCCTCCCCCATTCCGATCTATATACACCAAGATCATCTGTGGCATACCCCAAGGAACATCCCTCAACCGACACTCTTCAACATCTACATGGCACTGCTCGCCAACATCGCCAGATCGCACGACCTCAACATTGTCTCATACGCCCACGACACCCAGCTGATCCTCTCCCTCACAAAGGCCCCCGCCACCGCCAAAGCCAACCTACATGAAGGAATGAAGGCCATCGCCGAATGGATGACGACCAGCCGCCTGAAACTGAACTCGGACAAGACAGAGGTCCTCATCTTCGGATCCACCCCCTCCACCTGGGATGACTCATGGTGGCCAGCCGCACTGGGAGCTGCACCCACTAACCACGCACACAACCTTTGAGTCATCCTGGACTCCGCATTGTCAATCACCAAGCAAGTGAACACTCTCCGCATGCTCCGCAAGATCTACAGATGGATCCCCACCGGTACCAGAAGGACAGTCACTCAAGCCCTTGTCAGCAGCAGACTGGACTACGGCAACGCGCTCTACGTAGGAAGCTCAGCCAAACTCCAGAAATGACTACAACGCATACAGAACGCCTCTGCACGCCTCATCCTCGACATCCCCCGCCACAGCCGCACCACAGCCAACCTGAAAGACCTGCACTGGCTCCCTGTCAACAAGAGGATCACCTTCAAGCTCCTCACCCATGCTCACAAAGCTCTACACAACACCGTACCAGCATACCTCAACGAACGACTCACCTTCTACACCCCATACCGCCATCTTTGCTCCGCTGGCCTCATCCTCACCACCGGCCCCTGCATCCGCCGAGCGACCGCCGGTGGCAGATCGTTCTCTCACCTCACCGCAAAAACCTGGAACACACTCCCCATCCACCTACAACAGACCCAGGACCTGCTGGCCTTCAGGAGACTCCTCAAGACCTGGCTGTTCTAGCAGTAGCAGCACCCCTACCCCCCCAGCACCTTGAGACCTTCATGGATAAGTAGTGCGTTCTACAAATGGATTGATTGATTGCTTGATTGATTGATTGAGTATTTAAGACCATATTAATGCCTCAGCAAAAAGGGCCTTCTACACATTGAAACACCTACAAACAAATCAAGCCCTTCATCTCTCTTGAAGCCTTCAAACAGTAGTTCAAACCTCAGCCCTCAAAAAGGGACTACGGGAATGCAACATTCACTGGTACCACAAGAAGCCACCTCATCCTCATGAAATCCACACTTATCACAGTGGCCAGAATTCTCTCTGGGGGAAGCCGATATGATCACATCATTCCCACATTTCAGAAACTCAGCTGGTTTCTGCTAGATCTGGCACCATTGGCTGGGTCTCCCCTGTATTTTTTGCAGTTGCCTCCTGTGTTTTTACTGTGTATTGGACTCCATTTACACTGGTCTAGATGCTTTGTGCATCTTGCCACTGCTGTTTAATGCCAAAGTGCAAGTGCTCCTTTTTTTAAATTGTTGTTATGGATTAGTGATTCCATGATTGGCATATTTGATTTACAAGTCAGACCCTCGTACATTGCACTGTGTGTGCCCAGGACCTGTAAATCAAATGCTGCCAGTGGGCTGCAGCACTGATTGCGCCACCCACAGAAGCAGCCTGTAAAATGTGATTCTGGCCTGCCATTGCAGAGCCTGTGTGCGGTCTAATACTGCCATGTCGCCTTGGCATGTTCACCCACTTGCCAGGCCCTAACCTTCCCTTTTGTCACATGTCAGTCACCCCCAAAGTAGGCCATAGGTACCCCTGTGGGCAGGTTGCAGTGTATGTGAAAGGTAGGATATGCCCTGGTGTGTGTGGCATGTACTGATAGTGAATTACTGCCAATTTCGTTTTTCACTATTGCAAGGCTACCTGTTCCTATAGGACAGAATGGGGAGTTTGTTTATAACATCTTATCAACATAACTGGCCCTGGGAACAAGGTGGGAAAATAAAGTTTAGTATGCCTTAACTCAGAATGTTAAGAGGCATCTTTCAGTGAGGGTGATTTTTACATTCTGTATTTGAAAATACCACTTTTAGAAAGTAGGTATTTTCTTACCTAACCATCCAGTGTGCCTCTACTAGGTTTGTGTATTGTATGTCTGGCTTTTGGGTGACAGGGGCTAGAGAGGGGCAGTAGCTCCATAAGTCTGATGAGTCAGGGCTGGGCTGAATAGACCTGGGCTGCATTTAGAGTAGGGGGAGGATATTTCCTTCCACCTGCATGGGCCTTGTCTGCCTTCAACAATGCTGTCTCCACCTCCTGCCAGGAAGCTGCACCAATTAATACAGAACTGGTTTTTGCTGCGTCCAAACACTCTCTGCCTTCAGAGAACAAAGGCATTTTGTGAATAAAAAGAGGGGCCCAGACCCCAGACTTTTAGATCACTTCTGGGAATCAAGAGGAAGCTTTGCCAAGGAGAAGAGCTGGAGAAGCTGAGGAGGAACACTGCCCCTGTGCTGTTTGCTGTCTGGGGTTGGCCTGCTGTGGCTAATTGCTGCCAAGAAAAGGAGAAAAGGACTTTCATGTTTGTTTTGTCACCTGCTATAGGAAAAGATCTCCAAGGGCTTGACATTGAGCTTACCTCCTGTTCTGAAGTCTCAGGGACACAAAGACTTGATTTCTTCTGTGTCTCTGCATCTGGAACTGCTGTTTCAGCTGCCACAGAAGGAAATTGCAACAGCGATGCCGGTGAGCGATGCCGTAACCTGCACCGAAGCCGTCGGCATTGCTCGTGAAGAGCACAACCCACCGCCCTGACTTGCACCGTAGGCCCAAAGCCTGCTGACGCAGTACCGCATCTACTCCGAAGCTGTCACTGTGGCTGCTGCCTGCACCGGAGCCGAGGACACCGCTTGTGACATCCACGATGCATTGTCCCGACTCGCACCGCAGCCCCGACTTCACCAATGCCGGTGCTTCATCAAAACAGAGCCGATACTCGACATGGGTGACTCCTGAATCCATCGACACCGCACCGTCATAAGGAACTGATGTCTCGCTGCCACCATGACATCACCTCCCTGCCACAGTAAGGAACTGACGTCTCACCTCTCCTGCACCTCAGTAAGGAACTGAGGCCTCACCTCCCCTGGGGTTGTAAGGAACCAACTCTGCCCAGCGCTGATCAAGCATCACCTCACCAACGCCATGCACCGTCTTTGCTTTCATCAATTCCAAGGTACTGTTCTTTGGGGGTCTGCTTGACTCCACACCCAAAGCAGTGCACTTCGCAGTCAGCACCGTTCTTTCGGATTTTTAAGTGTCACGATGTTGTGATAACTCCAGGTGAAGTTATTTGTTGCTACAAACTTTAATTGAGTGAATAACCTATTTTTGAGGATATCTTGATAACTGTATTGTGGATTCTTGTCGTTTGGTCTTGTTTTGGATAAGATAAAGATTACTTATTTTTCTAAACTGGTGTGGTGTCCATTTGTAGTCTTTTCACTGTATTACTGTATGCTTTACACACTGCCAACCAACCAAGGGGGTGAGCAGGGGTTATTTTAGAAGTGTATCCCCCTTACTCCGACTAGAAGTAAGGGCCTCTATTTGGACAAAGGTACCTACCTCTGTCAACAAAATACCCCCATTTCTAACAGTTTCCAATTGAAGCGAGAAGCATGTTCAGAATGACCTGCATAAACCGTAAAACACCTGAACAACCTATCTACCTCACACACTCCTTCTCTGGGAATCGACCTACAATTTGGAACACTTTGCCACAGGATCTACATGACAATCAATCTTTCCTTCATTTCAGAAAAAAACTCAAATAATGCTTCTCAACAAATACCTTAACCCCCCCACTTAAAAACTAGACCTGCCACCTTCAATCTATATTGTGCATCTATTCCTACATTTATTGTTTAATATTGTGTATTATTAATCAATCAATCAGGGTATTTGTAAAGCGCGCTACTTACCCGTGAGGGTCTCAAGGCGCTGAGGGGGGGGGGGCTGACGCTACTGCTCGAAGAGCCAGGTCTTGAGGAGTCTTCTGAAGGCGAGTAGGTCTTGGGTCTGACGTAGGTGGGTTGGGAGGGTGTTCCAGGTCTTGGCGGCGAGGTAGGAGAAGGATCTGCCGCTGGCGGACATACGTTGGATGCGGGGGACAGCTGCGAGGGAAAGGCTGCTGGAGTGGAGCTGGCGGGTGGGGGCATAGAAGCTGAGTCTGCTGTTCAGGTAGGCTGGTCCAGAGTTGTGGAGTGCTTTGTGTGCGTGGGTGAGGAGCTTGAAGGTGATCCTCTTGTCGATGGGGAGCCAGTGCAGGTCTCTCAGGAGGGGGGTGATGTGGCTGCGGCGGGGGGCGTTGACGATCAGTTGGGCGGAGGCATTTTGGATGCATTGTATCCGCCGTTGGTGTTTGGCTGGGATTCCTGCGTAGAGTGCGTTGCTGTAGTCCAGTCTGCTGCTGACGAGGGCCTGTGTCACTGTTCTTCTTGTTTCAGTCGGGATCCACTTGTAGATCCGGCGGAGCGTGCGTAGGGTGTTGTAGCAGGAGGAGGAGACAGCGTTGACCTGCTTGGACATGGAGAGGGAGGAGTAGAGGATGAATCCTAGGTTGCGTGCGTGGTCGGTGGGTGTCGGTGCTGTCCCCAGAGTGTATATTATTATATATTATTACCCTATATACTTACTATTTTATTTGTGTATTCCTCATAAATATTGAACTATGTAAAGCGCTCTGATACCCTTAGGTCAAGTTCGCAATATAAAACTTGAAAAATAAATAAAAATAAAAAGAATGTAAAATGCTGATCGATGGTGTGGGAGACAATCAATTTAAAAATACAATATTTTTCAAAGTGCAATATCTGCTTAAATACAATCTAAAGGCATGTGCAGCAGGATCAACCTCTTGCTTTTACTCCATGATGACAAATTGATTCTAAATATTTTGAAACAAAAACCACACCTCACATTCTTGTTTTGGTCTTGCATACCCTCTGGGCATTATGTCAATCACTGATACCCAGAACAAGACATAGTGGGTGAAGGAAAGTAGGATCTGCTTCTTATGGTTACCCCCACTTTTTGCTTGATGTTACACTGTTTTTGACTAGTCTGACTGGGATCCTGCTAATCAGGACCCCAGTCTATCTGCTTTCTCCCTAAAATGTCATGTACTTAGGAACACTCCAGATTGGATACTGGGGTACACTTGTAAGTCCCTAGTATATTGTACACATGTACCTAGGGCATAGGGACCCCAGAGGCCTCCCATGGGCAGAAGCATGTATTATGCCACCCATGGGAGGCCATGCAAAATGGAACTACAGGCCTGCCATTGCAGCCTGTGTAAGATGGTGCATGCACCACTTACTTTAGTTATAGGTTTACCTCATAGGTCACTACAGTTAAAACCTATAAGTCCCCCCTATAGCACGCATTGACAATCCTGATGACAGAGTGCTGAGTTTTACATGAGAGGGTGCCCCTGCATGAGCAGAGCACCCCTGCAGCCTTCGGAGACCATTTTCCTGGGTTGTCGGTGAAGCAGCCCAACATATGGGTAGAGGGGCATTATATGCTCGCCTAAAATGCTATCTCAAAAATAGCTGCAACAAACCATGTCGTGTTTGGTATCAAACATCTTGGAATCTTACCCTCACACCGGTAACCGGTGTGGGAGGTATGATTCCACCCCACAGAAGCAAGCTTCGTGGGTCCCTAGTCTTCCCAGTACCAGCCTTCTCGACCTGGACAGCACAAAATGGTTGCTGCTGACCAGACACATTTCTGCCCTCCTGCTGCTGAGCCAAGCTCGAGCAGAGGAAGGCAGCACAATAGGCATCCTGTCACAGAGAGGTGTGACCACCTCCCAGACAGGATTTAGTGCATCGGAGCTGGGTGGGTGCACTTCCAAAGTGCCTGACAATCTACACAAGGGGCAAATTTGGTGTCCCTGTGCATAGTCAAGCTCAAACCAGTTCAGGGAGCCTTTGGCTCCTGCTCTGTCGTGAAACTGGACAAAGGACATGGGAGTAACCTCCCCACTGTCCTGACCCTCCCCTGGGAGGGTCCCCTGAATCTGTTCAACCCTCTCCCTTGGGTGAAAAAGGGTTACCTGGCTGTAGGACCCTAGATTCTACGTGGACAAGATTCTGAACAAGAAACCTTTGACCGTTCGGACATTCTGGATTTTGCTGGACTTTGACTGGGCCCGACTTTGTCTTCCTCTCCGTCCAAAGCATCGTCTGTGCCCGTGCACCATAGAGGCTCCATGCAGGACCTGTGGAACATCAAGGGCAACTGAAGTATCTCCCTTGGGGTGAAGGAGTCACTCCCCTGCGTTTTCAGGCACCGTAATGCAACTGACTGGTCTGCTGATCCTGAGCTCCTGCGGACTGCCAAGGGTAGAGCAACACAGGAGGTGGGTTCCTATGTTCTTAGAGGTTGAGCTGCCCTCTGACCAAGTTTGAGGCCAGTATCTCTCATGGGGACTGCATAACCTGAACCCCAGTGCACCATGTACGTTTGCAAGGGCATATGCTTGTTGGTGTTCTCCAACTTCATGCATCAGGCTGTCAATAGCCCCAACCTCTGCACACATTTCCTACAAAGGACTTTGGCCTCCTTGCACTCTGTGCCCTGCAAACTGCTGCTTTGTGGATCTGCTAGAGGTCCCCTCGCGACTCCTGTGGCTTCGGCCTGTGGGTCCATTTGAGGGAAACACTGATTTTCTTGGGCTCTCCTGGTTGCTCTAGGCCTGCCCCGACTCCCCTTGCCGTGGTGAGTCCTATGGTCCTTGTTGGACCGGACCATGACCTTCCTCGACCTTCTTCGTGGGTTGCCGCTGCCAAGGCTTGTTGGTGCTCCCGCCGAACACCAACCCCTCAGCACTCAACATCCTTCATGGGATAGCTCGTATCAATCTCCTAGTTGTCCTTGACATCTCCTGGTTTCTACAGCTGTAGAGTCAAAGTCTCCTTCTTCACATCTGAAGCACCTGACAAAGGTGGGCATTCGTCTACCGAGCCCCTGGTCACTCCTGAGTGACCCAGACTCTGTCCCCTATGCTTTCAGGTTTTTTCCTCAAGAATCCACCTGTGGGTTCCACCGGACACTTTTCTTCTTTCCAGCACTGGCGTTTCTTTGAAGACTCCCATAGAGAACGACAGAGGTTTCTGACACCACTTCAGCCCTATTCAGCCCTATGCACCCAACTTCCCTGGGATAGGTAACTCTGGTACTGTGGTATCCACAGTTGGGGTGGCTCTCCAACCTTCTATGTTCCAAAAAGTTTCCTCGTAATCCACTGCTAAGAGTCCTTAAACTTTAAAACTGCAACCGTGACTCTCCCATTGAATTGTACGTAGCACGCAGTTGTGTTCTCACACTGCACCTGTCCTACGTGGGGTCCCTACTTACTCACCTTGGGTGGTTCCTTGGACTCCCAGTGATTCTACATCCTCTAGACTCTGTCCTGACTCGAGTCGTGTTTCTTATACCACTATTTTAGTATATGGTTTGGTCTACCCGGGAGCCCACTGTGTATTAGTGCTACTTACGTTTGTTTCTGTGCTACAGTATTGTGTGCTTTTTTTTATCTGCGTGTAGCAGATACTGTGAGGTGTTTAAGGGGTGTTTACCTACTGTGTGGTTCTCCTTTCATTTAACCAATACAATAAGGTTGCATTCTGGTAAAACAAGGTGCTTAACATTCCTTCAAGACTAAACCTGAAGGTTACTCTCCACAGCTACCACTTGGATTGCTTTGTAATTAGTGGACATCATCTACCAGGCCAACTTCTCACATTGGGTCAATCCAACAGGCATGCTTTATGCTTTACAGAAAAATAGCAAGTGCTCTTGGTTTTCTTCACTTAAGCATCCCACTGCACATCATTTGGATTGGGTGCTTTCTTTAGACCATGAGGAAGTATAACTTGCGAATGGAATAATTCTGAATCTGAACTTTATGAACAATGATCTGGTATATGCAAGGGCAAGAACGTCTATGAATTTTGCAAATTGGAAAATATATCTAACCAATTGAAACTCATTTGACAGACTTCCACTGGGAGATTAATTAATGCCCCTTGAATTCACAACATGGTGTTCCAGTATCTTGATGTCAAAATATTGGGTGCATTTTTGGGAAGCAAAAGGGAATGAAGCCAAAACTCATACAGCCCAACGCTACTCAGCCATATCTTTATATATACCAACGAAGGAATTGTTTGGGACTTTGGATTATTTAATTTATTTCAAAGACACTCTCAATAAGGTTCTAAGGAGCATATGTATCAGATACTGCATTTACGATTCTCAAATAGTGATTTTTTGAGAATCGCTATTTGAGAATCGCAAAACGAGATGTAATAAAAAATTCGCACATTTTTTGCGATTCCTTGGTATTCCTAAATTGCGACTCGCAAATTGTGAGTCACAATTAAGGAATGGCTTCCCATTCATTCCTATGGGGCTAAAGGCCCATAGGAATGAATGGGAAGACATTCGCAATTTGCGAGTACCCATTAGGTACTCGCAAATTGCAAATGCAATTTCAAGTGCCAAAAAGTGCATTTTTCAAAGATATCACAAATTACCACCAACTTTAAGTTGGAGGTAATTTGTGATTTCTTAAGGAGAAATCGCACAATTTGGGTGCTTTTTGCATCTCATTTAAGGAATCGCAGTTTGCGATCCCTTAAATACTTTAGCAAAATAGGGAAGCGCAAATTTTGCGATTCCCTATTTTGAGAGAGCCTTTTGGGATGATATATCCCAAAAGGCTTTTTCTCGTTCACAAACAGGCAGATTCTGAGAATCGCGCCGTTTGCAAATGGGAAATGGGCTTCATACTTATGGGCCCAAATCCCTAGTTGTTTATATGTGCTTCCAATTTAAATGTGGCTTTAAATTAGCAATCATAGTAATTGGCTTAAAGTTCAATCCTAACCTGAGGTAATAAAGATGTGCCTGATAGGAGTTTAACAGTGTTTTAATAAAAATAATTCTCACCTTTCTCAAGATCAGCTTGTCATTTCCCCGCAACTGCACCAATTTATTTATTTACTTATTTGAAAAGTTTTATATAGCGCTTCAAGACCCGGGGGTAGCAGAGCGCTTTACATGAGCATTTAGATTCCAGTCGGTACAGTAGATTCAGCTGGATCGAAGAAAGTATACAGACATTGCACATTTAACAAAAAACACTGCTTAAATAAACAAAATAAACTAACAGATATGGCCAGGAGTAGAACGAAAATGTCACTGCAGACAATTAACACAGAAACAATAAAAAAGGTAAGGGAGCTAAAGGAGGGTAGTTTACCCGGGACAAGGCTTACATTTATGCAGTTAAGTGGGATAGGGCTGACCAGATGTACATTGACCGAAACATGCAGCACCGCTCAAATTAGGAAAGGGGGAGAGGGAGAGATTGGGTCCGTTAAGTGAGGAAGAGAAGAAAAATCGAGTGAAATAGGGTGGAAAGGAGCAAACGAGAGGAGAAGGGAGCAATGAGTTTGGGGGAGAATTGGGGCGGAGCTAGAGGTAAGAGTTAAATGGATGGAGGGTAGCATTAGAGTGGAGAAAAAAAGGCAAGGAGGGAGAGAGAGGGGAGAGGAGTCAGAGATAAAAAGACTGTCAGGGGGAATGAATACCGGGAGATGAATAAAGGGTAGAATTCAGCGATTACGGACCCCAGTATTTGCAAAGAAGGTGGGATTTGAGGTCTTTTTTAAAGCTGTGGTATGAGGCGTTGCAGCGCAGGTCTCTGGGGAGGGCATTCCAGATGTTCGGGGCGTTTCCTGAGAAGGAACGGGATTGTGTGGAGCACCTATTTGATAGGGGGGGACGAGAAGAAGAGCATTAGAGCTTCTCATCATCCGGGCTTTTTCAAGTTTGTCGGAGAGATATAGTGGGGTTTGTTGGTGGAGGGCTTTGTGTGTAATGCAAGCAGTCTTGTATGCTGATCTTCCCTCAACGGGTAGCCAGTTTATGGCCTTGAGGGCTGGGGAGATGTGGTCGAAGCGCTTGCAGTCGGTGATTAGCCTGGCAGCGGAGTTAAGTACAGATCTGAGGGGAGCAAGGTGTTTTTTTGGGGATTCCAGTGAGGATAGCATTACCATAGTCTATTTTGGAGAGGACTAGGGATTGGACAACCCATTTAAAGTCCTCAGAAGGAAGGAAGGGTTTGAGTTTTTTTAGATGACGGAGGGTGCAGAGAGCTCCTTTTGCCGCATTCTTAATGTGGTTGTTAAGAGTTAGTTTATTGTCGATAATGAAGCCAAGAGATTTTGCTGAGTTAGATAAGGAGAGCAAGCAGTTCAGGGCATTGAGGTCAGAGAGCCAGCCTTGAATAGGGAGCTTGTTGTTTTTGGGTGAGAAGAGAATGATTTTGGTTTTATTAGGGTTAAGTTTGAGGTTTATTGAAGAAGAACCAGGATTGGATCATACTCAGGGCATTGTTAAAGTGAAGAATATCGGAGTGGGATTTGATCTTGTAGTACAGTTGGGTGTCGTCCACGTAGAGATGGTAGTTAATTCCTGCTTGTTTCAGAATGAGGGTAAGGGGTTCCATAAAGAGGTTGAAGAGGGAGGGAGAGTGAATGGAGCCCTGGGGTACGCCTAGGGAGACCGGCGTGGGGTTGGAGAGGCAGTCCTTGATTTTGATTTGTTGTGTTCTGTGTTGGAGAAAGGAGGAGAACCATTTGAGGGCTAGACCGCTGATGCCAAAACGGGTTTTGAGTGAGTTAAGTAGCGAGTCGTCGTTAACTGTATCGAAGGCAGCGGACAGGTCAAGGAGAATGAGATGGCAGGACTCCCCATTGTCAAGGAACCGGTGAAGGTTGTCGACAATCTTGAGCATGGCTGTTTCCGTGCTGCATCCTTTTCTGAAACCGGATTGCAACGGGTCAAGTAGTTGGAAATTGTCGATGTGATTGTCAAGTTGTCGGAGAGCACATTTTTCCAGGACTTTAGATTGCAGCGGGAGGTTCAAAATGGGGCGAAAGTTATTAGGGTGATTTGGGTCGGCTGATGGGTTTTTTAGGATAGGAGTGATTTGTTCGAGCTGGAGAGAGCCAGGGACAGACCCCTTGGCAAAGGAGGAGTTAATGATTGAAGTCCAGTAAGGGGCGATGATGTGTTTGAGGTCCTGGACGAGGCTGGGGAGGAGGGGATCTTTGGAGTGCGAAGAAGGTTTAAGTTTAGAGATGATGTTGAGGACTTCCTGTTCAGTGACAGGATGCAAATTTTGACAGAAGGCATTATTTTTCAGCTGTAAAATGGATGGGAAGGAAACAGGAGAGGTAGAAACAGGACTATGTGTTGGAGTGCTGGGATGAAGGTGCGGGGTCGATGTGGGCGAGGGGGCTGAAAAGATAACACCCGCAGGTAGAAGGGTAGGCGAGGCAGGGGTAGGGAGGAAAGATTGCTCGATTTTTGTGATTTTCTCAGAGAAGAAGTTGGCAATTTATGCACATCTCTCTGAGGAGGCAATCAGCTCCAAGGGGGCAGAAGATGTTTGTTTTCTAACAATATTGAACAGTTCTCTGGGCCTGTTTTTGGCACGATCAAGCTGGGAACGAAAAAAACTAGCCTTTCTTGTATTTCGAGCTTGCTGATCTGAGGAGTTCTAGATGGAATGGAGAGGGGTGTTGTCTCCATGTTCTTTCAGTTTGTCTAAGAGAGCGTCTTTCATTATTCAGATCAGAGTTGAACCAAGAGTTGGATGGGATGCTTCTTTGTTTTTTTAGTTTGGGAGGGGCTAAGTGATCCAGCACCTCATTGACTGTCTTGTTAAAATGCTCCGTGAGCTCGTTGGCATTGTGGGAGAGAGGGGTGAGCAGGAGTTGGGCTTGGAGTTCAGATTCAAGAACGTCTGAGGGAATTTGACTAAGATTTCTGGACCATTTTAAGGGTTTTGAGATTTTTGTTGGTGGAGTGGGATTAGTTACGATCTTAAAAAGGATGAGGTGATGGTCCGACCAGTCAGTGGGAGTGATGCTGGAAAGGGATGTAAGGTCGCTGTCAGAAATGATAGCGTCAAGAGTTACTCCTTTGATGTGGGTTGGATGTTGACATAGTTGTTTGAGATCATTAATCTCTAGGAGGTTACTGAGGCGCATGACTATAGGATCCTCTAAATTGTTCCAATGGATGTTGAAGTCACCTAGGAAGAGATTTTTGGAGTTTGAAAGAGAGGATAGTGAGAAGAAGTCGGACAGTTCTTCGGCAAAGAGAAGCGGTTCACCCGGGGGGTGGTAGATGTTGTGCAGTCGGATGGGGGGGGGGGCGCTCTGTATCGAGAGTTCAGCACCAAGGTATTCAAAGGTTTGGTTGTCAGAGTCTTTTAGAAGGGAGAGATTAAGGAGGTTTTTATATATTATGGCTAGACCGCCACCGTTCTTTACGGGTCTATCTTTCCTGAGGATAGAGAAGCCGGGTGGGATGATTAGGTCCAGAAAAGGCGTCGAATGGTCCTTGAACCAGGTTTCTGTCAGGAAGGCGATGTCAATGTCTTCGATGAGTATAGTTTCGGATAATTCGGTTGCATGTCGGACCGCCGAGCTGCAGTTTACTAGCATGCAGGAGAGGGGGTTTGGGCTATCTGATGTGGTAATGCATTGGATGGAGGTGAGTTGAGCAGGGGGTCGGGGGAAGGGAGTGTGGATGGGATTCTATTGATACCCGTGATCACGGGAATATTGGCATGTTGTGGGGAAGGTCGGGAACCGACAGATAAGGGAGGAAGAAGTCACAGAGGTCCCTGAGGTCATAAGAGGATAAGTCGTTAACAGTGCGCATAGGCCTGCAAGCTCTGTCACGGGAGGGTGTCGTTCTCCACTTATTGGGTAGGTGCATGCCTTTGGTGCCGGTACAGGGTGCCTCCTTGAAGTTAGGGAGGACCAGGGATTTGAGGGAGTTGTAGTCCTTTCTGAGCCTTGAGAGTTCAGAGGTCACAATGAAGAGATATCGCTCGATGTTGGTAAGCATCTGAGTTAGAAGAGTAGGTGAGGGTTCAGTTGAAAGGGAGTGGGGGGATACAGTAGGCTTCGTTCTTGTCTTGGGAGGACATCTAGCGTGTGGAGGGGGATCCAGAGGTGCTGATGGAAGGACCTTCCAGCTGTTTTACAGGGTGTTAAGCATGTATAGAGAACGGTTGGAAGTAGGGTCATTCAGGGCAGAGGAAGGTGGAGAGTGGGGATTGGGGGTGATGGGAATGGTTACTTTCGAAAGAGGGGGGAGCCATTCAGGGAGGGAGATATTAGCAGCGGGAGAGGTGGGGCAGAAGGTATAAATTGTAGGGGAAAGTTGAGAGGATAGAAGTTAAGGGCGGGGAGAAAGGTAGGTGACGGTTGGTCGTGGGTGAGAGGGAGAGTGTGTATGACAATCTGTACTGGGTTGATGTGTAGGGGTGGGAGAGGGAGATCTAGTGGGGGAGGGGACCGAATATGGTCATCGGGTAGTTGGGTCTGGGTGGGGTTAGGAGAGGGTAGAGAGAGTTGGTACGTCAAGGTACTAAAGTGTTTCTCAAAGAGGGTGAGGTGGTGGTCTGAGGCTTGTATGATGATGTTGCCAGTTTTACTACATGGGTAATGGAAGACACCTGGTACACTGGCTATATACGGGTATAAGGGCACACTCCGCGACCACACTTACTTCACTTCGAAGACAATGGGCTGAGGACTCTACCACGGAAATCACAGATAAAGCATGGCAGGATATGCTAGAACACCCAAAAAGAGTCTCCTGTAGTGCTAAATTAAAGTTAATTTAGGCTATGATCCTTCATAGGTCATACCTTACCCCCAAGTGGATACATCGCATGTTCCCAGATGCTTCACATTGCTGCTCCTGCTGTAAAGGGGACGAGGCGGACTTTCTCCATATGCTGTGTTCCTGCCCGTGTCTCCGGGAGGGAGAGCGGCAATCCCTGAGCGAAGTCACACAGCTCCCTGTACCAGATGACGCCCTGACCTGCCTCATGGGCCTCCGTAGACGCTCGAAGGTCCAGAAGGTACGACTGAGGTTTGTGGACCTAGCCCTCATTTTAGCAGTACGAGCTCTCACCATGAGGTGGAAATCCCCTAGATGTCCAGCGGTATCCAGCTGGGAAGATTACATGATTCAATGGGGAAAGGTCGAAGGTGCAGCCCTTCGGAGGGAAGAAGAGAGGGGGCTCCATAAACAACCCATTTCACTGGAGTGGGAGGCCATGCTGCCTGAGTTTGGATCACTCGACTTATTACCACTACGGGGTACCCCAACCTCATAACACACAGAGTCCATTCATGACTCTTTCATAGTAGGTTTCAGGACTTAGACCCGTACTTTGTACTCCAGGCTCACTGTGGATCCCCCAGCACGGCACTGTTAGCATCCCCCGTTAGATTATAATAGACACCGTAGACACCGAACGACCAGGAGCAGGGGTGGTGGGTTAGGGTGGGAGGGTACTTGGTTGAACCTGGTTTTCTTTTCTTACGATAAAGGGAAATATAACTACTTTGTGATGTACATTTATCTGCCATGATTGCTATGATTTGATATTTACGTTATCTACTGAGATCATTTATTCTTTGTTTCCTGTTCAATAATAAGGGGAAAATATGGCAGCCTCACTAAACGTATATGCTGTATCCATTATAAGTACAAAAAGACTGCTTATTTGTAATTTTCATGGCATTGGCTTTGATATGAAGGTCATTAATAAAGTATGTTAAAAAAAAAATAAATCATTATTCAACTCTACCAAGAGATCACGTGAAGCAGGTATTTAAGTCCCCCATCAGAGTCATATGATGTATTTCACAGTGAGCTTAGAGAATATTTATTTAGTGTCAAATATTCATTTTTACATGGGGTGCTTCTATTACAAATGTTCACTAAGATAAAGGGCTTTCCCTGTTTCAGTCTCAATCTTAGGGCAAGTAGGTCTGGGCAAGATGTACCAACTATCTTATTAGAGCAGTCTTGAGATGTCTTAACCCAGATAATTAGCACCCCTGATGATTTACCCGAGTCTGATTTTTGGACCTCGATACTATATGTGTTGAAACCTAACCTATGTATTTGTTTGGTCGCCCAGCTCTCTTGTTAAGTATATGTGGAATTGCTCCAGTTGCCATTCACTAGTTTTAATGTAATACCTGCTATATTCCAGTTCAATAATCTGATATGTGCCCTGCTATTGTTTTCTTTGTCCATTTTATTCTCAGTAGTTTTGTTGATTGAGACGTGATTTCCTTGTGTTGAGGAGGGTATATCGCCCTCTCCATCAGTGCGATCAACAACTTGATCAGTTCGTGTAGGATCTCTGTCCTCCCTGTTCATACAAGAAGCAGAAAAGAGTCATTATACAATAAAGAAATCCCCTCCTATATGTGTTGTTAGAGCCATTGAGTATGCCCCGTCGTTTTTGTAGGCAGAACCAAAGTTATGCCTTGAAATCTCTTGAATAGTACTGGGGAATGCCAAATTGAATTGGATCTCGGATCCGTGAGGAGGGGAAGTATGCTGGTCTAACATAATTAGGCATTTAACAAAATTATTTACAATTAATTTGATTTCTATACAATCCCACAGACCCTCATCTGCTACATGGAAGATGTTTGAGATAACTATAGAATAGCAGTGACGCGCATTACATACCTAATGGGCTACTGTGTTTCTTATGGAAGTTCCACTTTCAGTAGTTCCCCAGGGTAACTTGGAGACCTTGGTCATATACTTCGACTTCCCTTGTTGGGCACATGGAGCACAGGAATAACGTATGTGATCGCTAAAGATACCTTCAAGCATAGGCCGCTGTTTTTAAGGGGAAGTTTAAGAGCACAGGCAAAAGAAACCTCAAACTTACAGGGTACCCCAGGTAACCTTGTTACATGTGGGTTATAGTTAGTCACTCCTCTATAATCATTGGCAGAATTTCTGGTGCTTTCTGGGGCTCTTTTGTCAGACTTGATAGGAGCAATCTGTTCTTGGCACCTAATCATACTTATAGTACTACCTATAGGATCGGTGGTGGCAGTCAAATCATGGATGGGGATAGTCGGTGTTTCATACTTGTGACTCGGATACCCATGTACCTTATTAAATCTTTTAGCTTGAGGATCACATGATTTAAATGACTAATCTCCCCTCTCGGGCTGATATAAGATCGACTGCCTGGTCTACCGCAGTAGTCCTGGCATCAGTAACTGGGGCACCCACTCCAAGATGATTTTCAGAGCATGGAGTGTACCTGGGGGCTGAAGGGGGGGCATATTATCAAACTGCTAAACATTGTAACGGTTTGAGCACACTACATTGGCTATTGATCCCACATTCCCAATGCCATTATAGGATGAGCAATCAGCCCTGGTTGGAGGAATAGCATTTCCTCTAGCATGGTAGTTCGAAGGTTGTTCTATTTGGCCAGCTTTCATATCCTTTTTTGTAAAACTTTGAACCATCTTTTTCCCTCCATTGTTAGCATCTTTATGTAGCGCATTTCTTTTCAATATACATTCCACTTACTCTGTTAGATTATCTATATCCCTAACCATACAGTTCTTTTTTTCATGTTTATGTTGTTTCTTCTGGAGGGAAGCTCTTTTAGGTCTAGAAGCAGCTTTTCATTTCCCCATTTTAAAAAACTACAGGATGATTGTCAGAAAAAGTGAGCTAAACATGACAATACCTTATGGGACAAACAGGTGCCAGTGGCCTCAAAAAGTCAGTGCCAAGGGGAGAGGCATGGCCTGCCTTTTCCTGACTTTGACAAGTGCGAATGGGCCTGCCCTTGGCCCGGGCTTTGCCTGGCCATAGCCTGGGTGGGACCTGGGCGATGCACGTGCTGCGAGCTGGATAGTGGCTTTTTTTAATAGCACGTTCGCCATAGGCTCGCTTCCTCTCTTCGCGACCAGCCAGCTAGAATCCTGGGACTTGTGTCCCCAACAGACCAAAGTGTGTGTCCGACGCTGATGGATGGATGGTGTCACCTAATAGCATTTCTGCAAGTGGCCGTCCTACTCTCCCCACCTCCAGTCAGCAAGAATCCTGCGACGTAGAATCCCCAACAAGCCAAGTTCATGTCCTGCGCTGAAGATGGATGGTGGTGCTCAGTAGCGCATCTGCGAGTGGGCCTCCACTTCTCCCCTCCTCCGGCCTGCAGGAGTCCTGGGACTTGGAGTCCCCAACAAACCAAGGTCGTGTCTCGCACTGCAGGATGGATGGTGGCACTTAAAATCGCTTCTGCAAAGGGCTCTCGTCCTCTTCCCGCCTCAAGCCGGCAAGAATCCTGGTACTTACATTTTACAACAAACTTGGGGGCATATCAACAAGGGCTTTATCTCTGCTTTTTTGGCTTTAAAAGCCAAAAAAGCAGAGATAAAACTAGCACCCTATCAACAACAGGGTGCTAACATGCAAATTCGCATGTTAGCACCCTTTTACTCTACGCTTCCCCTTGCATCTCTAATGAGATGCAAAGGGGGCGTTCAGGAGTAAAATAATAGGAGAAATGTCGCTAAGCGATATTTCTCCTATTATCAAGAATATCGCTAACCCTGTTAGAGACAAAAAAAGCAGCGCTAACCGCGGTTAACGCTGCTTTTTTACGTCTTGTATTTTTCTGACTTAGCCATGATATCCTATGGAAGGAGGATATCATGGCTAAGTTTGTCTGTCCCTATCAACAAGCTAACGTGAGATTATCGCTGGGTTTCCAGCGATAATCTCACGTTAGCCACTTAGCGTGAGGATTTTTATCGCTATTGAGATAAGCGTTGCTAATAGCACGCTATCTCAGCGATAAAAATCAACGCTAGCCGGCGATATTTATCCTAGCGCTAAGTGCGCTTAGCGATAATTATCGCCGGTTGTTGTTGATATGCCCCCAAGTTCGTGTCATCCTCATACCATAGTATTTTCGAGCAATAGCCTCCTAATTAATTTGGGGTGCATGTTCTAGTGGACATGAATGCCCTCTACATATCAGTCAAATTGACGCAGAGCAGGGTTGTTGTATGTAGCCCTACTTCAGTCCTTTGTCTGTAAGTACTATTTCCGAAGTTGCTCCTTTCGAAGTTAGCTTGATCTTTACCCAAGTGTCTTTGTAGAGGCTGATGTTTGCTCTTAGCAAAACAAATGGTCCACTGTGTTTATTCGCGCCATAGGTTCCCTTTGCAGAGGTTGTTTAATGCTTTGTGAAATCGATGAAAGCAGCTTGCAGCAGGCAGCTCTTTTCTGACACGGTTTGATCTACCAGAGTGGCAGTATGTTGTCTTCGATGCTGAAGCCAATCTGAAACCCTGTTTGAAAATATTTAATCAGGTGCTTTTCAGCCACCCACTGCTTGACCTCCTTCACCAGTAGTTTAGCATACGACGTTCCTTCCACACCCAAAAGGGCAATTAGTGATAGTTTTCAGGAGTGTGTTGTGATCCTTTTTTGCGGATTGGGACTTATAGCGAGCTCTGCCAGCTGCCAGGCATTGCGTAGATCTGAATGTATGGCTACCCATAGACCGGGCAGCTTTCCTGTTTTCTTGGAATCTACATCCTGGACTGGAATACGTTTCCCATGTAAAAGAGTTAAATTGCCATGAGAATGCTAGTATTAGCTGAAAATGATTTTAAAGGTAATTGCAAGATAACTTTAAATCATTTTCCATGCAAATTTGAAAGTAGATGGAAGCTGGCAACCTATGTTTGCCCACTAGAACTTGAAACGAGTCTTTCAAATTCCTACAATCATCGTAGACATCATATTTGTGATAATAACATTAAAAGGAGTGAAAATGTCTGGATTATCACGTGAAAATACACAGCGGAAAAATGTATGACCTACAAGTAGCAAGTAATCTAGTCACACAAATCTAGGAAGAGAGAAATTATGGCCCAGATGCACAAAGCCATTTAGAAGTCTCAGGGCCTCATTTATCAAAAGTGAGGCATTGCTGCATGAAAACAGTGATGCGTCACTTTTCATTGTGATCTCCTTGCGACATAATGGATGTGTCATGTTGACTGTGTGACTCATCATGTCACAAAGAATCACAGATACATCAGTTTTACTGACGTATCTATTGGCGCAAAAATTACGCATTGCTCAAGTTATTTGGGAAGCGTGACGCAACTCCACAATGCAGTGGGAGGGCTTTGGATATAGCACTGCATCACCCTCACTCTTGCCATGAGGCAGACATAAGGTTTTGACGCATTTGTGTCCTAGAAGTGGCGGAGTGAAATCTCATCTTCACTGCGTCACTTCTACGAGGATTACTTGCGTGGGAACGCCCCTGCATACATTGTATCTGACGCAGGTATAATGTAGCGCAGGGGATAACAAAGTGACACATCTGCTTAGATGCGTCACTTTGTAAATAGGGCGAAACAGGGGGAATGTTGTACGCCACCAATGTGTCACAAAAAGTAACCCAACGGCAGTGCAAAACTGTTGCAAGGCCTCATAAATAAGGCCCTCAAAGACTGAAATAGTTAAATCATAGATTCCTAACCGCTAAATGGTTTGAATAAATGTACTAAACTATTTACAATTTAGTACCTGATTGACAAATTGCACAACGAGATTAGATATGCATTACGAATTGTGTTTTTGGTGGCCCTTCGAAATTCCAATTTGAAATGCTATTTATCAATGGTTTATAACCGCAATTTTTTACGCAAACCATTGATAGGATACTGACTCCTCAAAAGAGGTGGTAAACCATTCTCAAAGTGCAAGATGTCTCAGTTGGACACCTTCCTCCTTTTGAATGAAAAAAAAGGTTTATTTGGGTGTGGGCAGTGGACTATGGGACCCGTCACTACATGTAATCAAACATTTTAAAGACTAATTGCAGGCTAATTTTCTTTAGGGAAAGTGGGCTGCATTACCATAGAAAATCACTTTTTACATAAGCGATCGCAGACATAGTGGCCTGCTGACCTCAGTAGGTCACCATGCATAGGATAGCATCCAATCAGAAAGAGTCACTGTGACCTACCACATGAATATTGATGAGGTTGGTCAAATTGTGACCAACTCCAAATGGTGAATTTGTAAACTGACCTATTAGTATATTGGTCGGTTTGTAAATTCTGACTTAAATCGGAAAATGTTGATGTGCAATTTGCAAACTATTGTTGCAAATTTAGTCTTAGTACATCTTGCCCTATGTTTCTACCTGCAATCACGGACCAAGGAAATAATTGGTTTAAATTAAGAAGATGATGTCCTTGCTAGCAAAGGTCATTGCAACTGAGTGGATAAATACAGCCAGTGCCAAATACAGCGATTTTAAATTAGAATGTTGATCAGTTTAGTGACTGATATCTCTCCCACATAGAATAACCACATTCTTTTTTCTGTGCTTATTTTTCCTACCCGTCTTTTTTTTTTTTTGCTCTCAGCAAAGCCTTTGTTAGTCAGGCCTCAAACGTTGCACTACATCTTATGAGTGGGGACAAAGAAGAACATTTATACTTTTTATGGACAATTGGAACCCAAGGGAAAGGCATTTGCGTATGAATCTGACAGCTAGAGCTATACATTTTTAGGTCGAGCAGTCGCAACCTCTTGTATATACTTTAGTATATAATATACTTGTATGTGTATGTACTTTGTGGGCTCTGAAGACTTGTCTGCTTCTGCTTAGGGACTTTTTTTATGTTCAACTGCCTCTATTTAACTGTCTTGATAGAAAACGACCAGCAGAGGTCAGTAAAATACCAGAATTGCTTTCTGCTGAGGTACTTTATTGTTTATATTTTTCTGGCAACTGCCTCTATTTAACTTTCTTGAAAGAAAACGACATGCAGAGGTCAGTAAAATACCAAAATCACTTTAGCATTCTCTAGATTCCAGTCCATGGAAATTGTCTTCCAGGGGCACCCGTAGACAATAATACTTTTTTCAAATTTTGTATTTTCAGTGATATGACCACCGAAGGCCCTGCTTTTAAATTAAAAACAGAGCTTTGGACTATACCATTTCCCGCTGAAAGGCAATATTTTTCTCCATGTGTTCCCATACCTAGCGTGTCACGCAGTTTGGTGCCGACTTTCCCTCCGTGTTAAAGAACAGTAGATGTTTCAGCACCCAGGTTAATTTGCTGCATAGCTAAATACATATAAAGACCCAAAGGCGTGACAGAGTGCATTGCAAATGCTTGTTTGTTGATAGCTGTTGCTTCAAGACCTTGCAGTACCGATTAGAGAAGCATGTTTTCTCTCATCAAACAAACTATTGAAGCTTCAGCTCAGTTTGTTCTCACACATAATAGAGTATGAGTGATAGGTGTACATGTGTGGGTCAAAGGTTAAAAAAGTAAAATCATAAAAATATGATCAATTAAATCTGCATATACTAATATTATCAAACATTTGAACACAGATAGTGGGAAAAAAACGACATGCACTTACCAAAAGCTATAATGTTTGTTTCACATATTATGAACTAATGTAAACCGTTTGTGCCACAAATATTTTTCCCGTCACTAAGTTTTCACAGTATTGAATACTGAAAGTACAATTCACTCCCATTAATCAAACTGGTGCCACAGTTCCTACTTCTCCCTTTAAGCACCCTCCAAAGAATTAGCCATTACAGTAGGTGCTAATTGCAAATGATTAAGTGCTCACCAGTCTCATAGTACGTTTTTTAATATTAATGAGGCGGATTAGCATGGAACATGCTCTGTGTTTTTATTATAAATGAAAGCCTGCATGGATCACTGAGTGCTGTTTTATTTTACGAAGAGGCACTTAGGGGGGGAAATGCAATGCATCTGAAAAATGTGTTAATTGCATAGGAAAATGTTCATATTTATGAAGGATAAAAAAGTAGAAACAAATGTGCCATTAGTCATTTACATATCCTGCGTTCTATGTCACTACCAAACATTCACTGTAATGCACACACATATTAAGCTTGTTTTATTAATCTTTATGAATATAAAGATTTATTCAAGTATTTTCAGTTGACCTTAGTCCTTAAAGTGCTCCACAATGTGGCTGCCCCGACTCTTTCACATGCATCTGAAGTCCCATCACAGACCCTCTGCTAGACCATTCAACATCCTAATTGCTTTCCCCTGTCTCACAAATAGCAGCTTCTTACTAAACCGGACTCGTCTCATTGTTAATCACCTCTACTTTTCCTTCCCTGCCGCTCCTGAGAGGATCCCATACACACTGAACCCATTTTTCATATACCAATGCATTAGTAACTCACATATTTGATCTGAGCCATCGTTTTACCATAGACACTTAGCAGGGGTGATTTTAGCACAGTGGGTAAAATAAATCATGTTTGTGATAACAAGATTCCGAACATTAAAATTCGAGGATGGTCATGTTTTCTTGTAAGTAATGATCTTAACAGCTACACAGTAATTCATTTGTGGATTCTGTTACATTTAGGCTATATTTCATAATGATTAAACGCGGACAAACCCGAATATGTACACGAAACGAGTTGTGCTGAGAGAGAGCCTGCCAAGAGCAGCAGCCATTCCACTAAAATAATAACAGGGGCAGAGTGTGCAGCAGTTTATTTACTTTTCAGAAGAAGCAATAATAACAGTTTATTTTATTTTTTACTACAGAACATCAACGAGCGTCAATCATGCACTTATACTGTGTGAACTAGTTCATGGTGGTACGAACATTGACACACGTGTTTTAGACAATCATTAGTACCTATTGGTCTTTTAAAAATAGTGGATGTAGTTGTCCAACATGTATTCATACTTTATGCCCAAAGCTTTGAGTCATCAAAAACAAGCATAAGTCATACTGGAGTGTCAACATGCACTTGTGGAGAAGTGTGGCTCAGGGGTTAGAGGCGGCAGACCCGGAAGCTGAGATCGGTCCTGGACCAGGGTTCAATTCCCGCCTGGCGGGTCTTGGGCTAAAAATTCCACGGACTCGATAATTCTCGCCCCGGTGCCTCCTCGACTCACGGGTTCACACTCTGCAACTCTGGGCAATAGCTTGCTTAATCTCCACAATGGCCCCTCGCGGCGGGATGCCTGACTTTCACCTTGTGGATACCCTGCTATCTCACAGGGGAATACCAGGACGGGTTCCCTAAGCAAGCGCCGGGAAACCCACAGCGGGTAGTTGTGCGCTATATAAGCTCAACTACATTTACATTTACATATTTACATTGACCAACCAACTATCCTCACAGACTACTGGCCAGTGAATACTGAAAACCAGAATTCTGCTAGAGTCATGTTGGGCTTTTTGGAAATTCCGTGCTGACTGAGATCAAAAATGGCTTTGAGACCCGCTCTTGCTTCAACTAAGTATATGAAGGAGGGAGAGGTCAGGAATAATGAGGCTACCTCAACTAGGAAACCGCAAAGATTAATCAGATACTCAGGATTCAGTCCGTTCGACCCGCAAGGTTTTCAGGATTGGCCTACAACACAAGTCGACATTGACATATATTTTTGTGATACTGAGCACCAGTTGTTTGAGAGGAAAGCGTGGATGATGTCTTTAAAAATGTTCCAAAATCATCTTAGAACCGCTTAAATCAGTTATTGAATATGTACTCATTACATTTATCTCTCAAATAAATCTTTCACCTGACAGATGACCTACAAGTAGTAGGGTACATAGTTATAAGATTGGATGTATCATTTATTAGGTTTGGCACTGTGGGCCTCATTACATTTTGGCAGACTCCCTAACAAATGTGCCAAAGTATCTGACTGACAAAGCTGCAGTTACCCGGCTATTTTTAGGGACAGAAGCTCTGCCATGTTTTTGAAGGTGGAGTTTGCGCTCTTTCAGTGGAAACTTTAGAACAAGGGTATTGGGCTGTCGATCAATGGGCAATAGACCATCAGCACTATTAACGGCAGATGTTACAATATGATTTTTCCTTTCAGGAAAGCCAGTGAAATCCTGGCAGCCCTGAAAATAAAATAAATCAATGTTGAGCATGCACTGGAAACAACCCTGTCTTATGTGCTTTGTTAAGATGTCTTTAGTTTCTCTTTTCTGGATATTCCCAAGACAATTCCAATATAACGTTATCCTCAGCATTGCTATATGCTTTTTGCAGTTTGAATGAAACTTATTTTCGTTTAAAATCTGTGCATGTTCAAAAAATATAAAGTGCAGACCATTATCTGCACGTGATAGTGTGTAAATTGCTTACTGTGCTACTCCAGCCAAGAGTCCCGATGTTTTAAGCCTTTGAGTCTCCCTTGCAGAGCGAAAGGTGAGAAGGGCAATGGAATGTTTTTTGAGGGTTTTACGAAGCCTCGCAAGGCCTGATTTGTGTGGCCTTGTGAGCCTTTGTAAAGAGATGTAACACATTGATATACTTGGGTGGACTTGACCAAAAGCCTTTGCTGTCTACCTCAGCTGTCTGCCCATGATTCCATAGCTTTTTTCCATCCTATCTTTGTCCCAGCTAGGAGCATGTGGGTATCCCAATGTTCTTATTGTAATATATACCCTGTTGAAATAAAGGTACTCTGTTGCTAGCAATGCATAAGGGAATAGTGTTTTGCCGACGTTGCCGTGCCCACTACAGAATTCCATAGGAAGCAGAAATGCCCCGATTGAGCGGAGTTTTGGAGACTCAGTGGGCTCATATTCATTTGGGGTCATCTTTGCTTCTGTCATCTCTATGATATGGCAGAAAGAAGACAACAAGGGCTCAGCAAAATTCATCATGTACAGTGAGCCCTGTTGTATCTTAACATCTGGCAGCCTATGGGTTGCCTTAGCAACAGAGTCTGTATTCTTCTGGGGTATCCATGGGGATGAGAACAACAGCAGACCGGCAGAGGAGTGCTGGCGGTTGCGGGCAGAAGATGTAATGGGGGTTGCTCTTACTAACTTATAATAAAGACCTTCTTCCACCTACCAAGTCTGGCGTCTTAAAAGTGGCGACGGAGGATGGGATCGTTTTGAGCAGACTAAGCCAAGAAGAAGTGAGAACTAACAACCCCCAGATGAGCACACAGTGATTAGTATCGCGATCTCTGCTACAGGATTTTCGAAGACGTCTTGTGAGTAAGATTGTCGTTGAATGAGAGTGGATTGCCGTGCTTTGTGGAACAATAGACTGGTCCGTAAGCATTGAGCACTGTGCGTGAATAAATTAATAAAAAAAAAAAAAAGCCCCAACAACAGAACGCAGCAGATTTAAAGGATTTACGTGATGCAGAGGGACATGGGATTGCAGCAACGCAATTTGAAGGGGAACTGAGTGAACTGAGCGGTGAATTGAGGTGCTGTGTGTTAATTTTTTTTGGTAAACGACGTTCGCTTTGGGAGCCTGCTGGAGTGCACGTTTTCCCTTGAGGACGGTGTGATTGTGTTGTGGCGAACAAGGATAGGGTTCGCGACGGAGGGAAGAAAAGTTATATTGTCAATCGAGCCTCGTGAGCGGAATATTTAAAACATAAGCAAAAACATCACGCGTGCTTACCTTTGAAAACAACTGTTGGTTGCCATCGATACACATCGCGTGGATCGGTTTGGTTGCTCGCTCCTCATTGCCTCACACGTCGGATGCGTGCAGTGCATGATGGGAACGGCAACGCGTGAGTCATCAATGCTGTGGGACTACAACACGACGTTGCCATAGCAACCAATTTACCGATACAGCGAGTTCACAGAGGAGAAATCGGCATACACGAACACTACAAAGGAGGATTAAACAAATTGAATAAAGCAGGACTAATTCAAATCGTGTAAAAAGTGGAACATATACAGAAAAGCAAAACTTACTTTCAACAGTTTACACTCTCATTTGAAGAAGGTAATATTTGAGAACTGCACCACATGTGAACTACAGACGACTGTTACTACGTCAATTGTGTTAGTTTGTTATTTTGTTAATTATATCACATTGTTACTCTCTGATTTTAAAAAAAATGGATTCTTAATTTCACAAATCAAAACAGCACACATTATCCAAAAACACTGTATACATAAATAGTATTGATTATAAATTGACTACGTAATAAGATTTAAACTAACAAAATGGATATATCATCTATCATTGCTCCACCTAAATTTTTACAAAACCCAGGAGAACCCACGTTACCTTGGGAGGACTGGATAGAATCTTTTGAAACTTACTTAGAAGCCATTGGTGGTGAGGACTTCTTAGCCTCTAGAAAAGTAGCAATATTAAAACATAATCTAGGTATAGAAGGGAGGAAAGTGTTAAAAACATTACCTATTGGTAATATTCCGAAACAAATAGTTATTGATGATAAAACCAATGATGATGAAAATAAGGAGGAAAGTGATGTGACAGAAATACAATATGATGACACAAGTCTAACGGACGAATACATAAGTGTAAAGAATGCATTAGAGGAAAACTTTGTAAGAAAAACAAGCATAGTAGTAGAAAGACATAAGTTCTTTTCTAGATCTCAACAACCGGGAGAACTGTAGAACAATATATTTCGGTTCCAAGAACACTCGCAGACACATGTAAATTTAGAGACCTTCACGAAGAAATCATAAGGGATCAATTCATAAATAGAACTAGTAACACTAAAATTCAAGAAAGACTGTTAGATTTGAATAACCCAACATTAAAGAAAACTATAGAAATAGCAAGAAGAATTGGAAACACTTCTAAATATGTAAAAGAATTAAGTTCAGATAAATCAAGCACAGCCAAAGTGTGTGTAGTAGAAAAGAAAAATCAACAACTAAGCAATAAGAAAGAAAACAATAGCAGTAAAACACACATTGTTCAAAAACATAACAAAGCTTGCTACAGATGCGGTAGTACAAGACACACAGCTGATTCAGAAAAATGCTATGCAGTCAAGGAGAAATGTTACAAATGTAAAAAAGTGGGCCATTTAGCTCGCATGTGTAAAGCAGGATCTGTATTCAATCCTAAATGGAAACATCCTGTAAATGCAATAGATGAAAATGCTGAAAATGAGAGTTCAGAAAATGAAGGAGAGGTAGAGATAATAGTCATAAGTGATAATGTTATAAATGATGTATCAGAGAACTACAATCCGCCCAAATGTGATTTAGGTATTAATGGCACCAAGATAACTGTGTGGGCAGTTTCATGTTCTCCATACACTATTATAGACAAAAATGCATGGGAGAAAGTAGGAAGTCACGACTTAAAAATTCCTGATGTTGAACCGGTAGGATACTGTGGAGTTAAACTTCCTTTGTTAGGCTATTTTGAATGTACACTATCTCACAAAGGCAGAACAGCTACTAGTAAAGTATATGTGGTGGAAAGGGGAAGAGCATTATTAGGATGGTGTGAACAAAAAAAATTGGGAATCATGTTAAATCCAAATCATCCACAACAAGTTTTAACCACTGAAGATGCGGAAATTAGCAAATGGTGTACCAAATTTCCAAAGCTGTTTAATGAGAAACTAGGTTGTTTACAAAAATTTGAACACCGTATTATACTTAAAGCGCAAAGTGTACCGTGTGTTCACAAAGTAAGGAGTGTACCCTTCACCTTGAGAGAAAAACTAAGATTAGAGCTACAAAGATTGTGTGAGGCCCAGGTGATAGAACCTATAGAATCATCAGAATGGCTCAGTCCAATAGTTTTGGCACAGAAACCGGATGGAAATTTACGCATGTGTGTTGATTTGAGAGACTTAAATCGCAACATTCTTATTGATCATTATCCATTGCCCCACATAAATGAAATGGTGTCTTCTGTGAACAATGCAACATACTTTTCTTTGATTGACCTATCTAATGCTTATCATCAGATCAAATTGAATCCATCTTCCAAACACCTCACATCTTTTATCACACCAGAGGGAGCTTTCCAATTCATAAGAATGCCATTTGGCTTAGCATCAGCGATTTTTCAGAGGGTAATGTCAAGAATTTTGACAGGACTACATAGAGTATTGGTGTTTCAGGATGATGTATTAGTCTGGGGTGCAAATCGATTGGAACATGATGATACATTGACCAAAACTTTGGAGAGATTGCAACAAGCAGGCCTAACTGTAGGAACCAAAAAGTGTAAATTTGGTGTTCAAGAAATTGAATATTTAGGACACACTTTGTCTAAAGATGGGGTCAAACCTAAAACGAAATTACTAGATGCAATTACAAACGCTCCACCACCTCAAGACAAAGAGCAATTACGCTCTTTTCTGGGTCTTGCGGAATTCTATTCCAAATTTGTCCATCATTTTGCGGACAAAGTACACAGACTCAGAATTTTAATGAAGAATGGAGAAAAATGTAATTGGACAGAGGAATGTCAGAACGATTTTATTTTTATCAAAGAACAAATAGTAAAGTCAGTTCATTTGAAACCATTCAATCCTTCACATCAAAGCATTATAGTAGTAGACGCGAGTGCTTATGGCCTAGGTGCTGTTCTCATGCATAAACACTTGGATCGAGAACGGGTAGTGGCATTCGCATCACGCACTTTGAAAGGAGCAGAAGCCACCTACTCAGTAATTGAGAAGGAAGCACTCGCATTTTGGTGGGGTGTAACATATTTTAGAAACTACATATGGGGCACTCGTTTTGAGATCAGATCAGACCACAAACCATTGATAGAGATGTTCGGATGTATGACAGTACAACGCGTGTCATTACAACGCGTGCATGTACATCGCATGCGTTACAATGCATGCGATGTTACAACGCTATGCCATTACAACGCAAGTCTTTACATCGACTTGCGCTAGATCGCGTGCTAACATTAGAAAAGTGTAATTTACTATTCCAACTCCAGTCCACTTAACAGTAGGGAAGGTGTTGGGATAGTAAACTACACTATTTGTAATGTTAGCACGCCATCTAGCGCAAGTCGATGTAAGACTTGCATTGTAATGGCATTGCGTTGTAACATCGCATGCGTTGTAACGCATGCGATGTAAAAGCTGCGCGTGGTAAAAACCGCGTTGTAATGGCTGTTCCCTGATTTTTCCCTACAATATGTGCCAGGGAATCGCATTGTCAATGCTGACTGCCTTTCACGATTACCATTAGAAGGTGATGACAATGACATAGATTCAAATGATGATTGTGTGGTGGCGGAAGTTGTTGGATCATGTGAAGGAGCTATATCTTGTGGTGAATGGAAGGAAGCTATAACCAAAGATAACATTCTTACAGAATTAATGGGTGAGTTATCAAAACCATCTGTTTCTGATGCTTTACTAAAAAAAAATGTTTGGAGAGTTTTGGACGGTATGGACGGAACTATCTGTGGTGGAAGGGGTACTACGTAGGAATGGCAGATTAGTGGTTCCGGCAAGCTTACAGAGTAGATTACTTAATTTAATACATGAAGGCCACAGTGGTATGTCTGGAATGAAAAGGAAGGCTAGAGAAACATTCTGGTGGCCTGGTATGGACAGGAATATAGAGGAATATCTTTGTGACTGCATGGAATGCATGTGTAGTGACAAAACTCACAGGGTAGAGGAGTCACCCATCTCCTCAACACAATTTCCCAGTAGGCCATGGGAAAGGGTTGCAATGGACATTTGTGGTCCATTTTCATCCAAGGGGATTACCAATAAATGTGCACTAGTACTAATTGACTATTACTCCATGTGGCCGGAGGTGGCATTTACGAGTGACATTAAAGCATGTAACGTAATAGAATTCTGTGACCAGATCTTCCGCAGAGAAGGATGTCCAGAAAGATTACTCACGGACAATGGGCCACAATTTATATCAAATGAATTTAATTCTTATCTCAAGAACATGGGTATCGCTCATCACACTACAGCTGTTTACAATTCGAGAGAAAATGGTCTTGTAGAGAGATTTAACAGAGTGTTAAAGGAGTGTATACAACTAGCTGAAGAAAGTGGTGGAGATTGTAAAGTGGCGGTAAAAGAAATGTTGTGGAACTACTGTACCACACCTCACTCAGTAACGAACGAATCACCATTCAAACTTCTTAAAGGTAGACAACCAGGCACAAAGGTTACTCCAGGGTGGATGTTTAAGGGGTTCTCAAGACCGGTGTGCACAAGAAGTTTGGAATGTAGAGTAATGAAACAACAAGATAAATATGTACAAAGACACAATGAGAAAATAAAAAGGAATGAGCGTAATTTTACCATTGGTGACTGGGTGAGGACATATAATGTGGGGCCACAAAGGAGAGGTTTATCAAAATGGTCTGTACCAAAACAAATAACCAAGATTCGTGGTAACAGTGTGTGGCTAAGTGATGGCAAGGTGTGGAATACTCGAAGTATAACCTTATGTAACAAATTGGAGGTGAAAACGTGTTCATCAAAGAATAGTGACAACAGCATTATCAAGGGTCATGATGAAACATGCAAGGACAAGCATGCCCGGATGACGCCAAGATGGCTTAATGATTATGTGACGTATTGAGGATTTCCTATATTGTTAGAATGATTATAATCTTCAGTGTCGTTAGGGATTAATGTACATTTGTTATTCTTTTGTATTATTTGTTATAAAGAAGGGAGATGTGTTGTATCTTAACATCTGGCAGCCTGTGGGTTGCCTTAGCAACAGAGTCTGTATTCTTCTGGGGTATCCATGGGGATGAGAACAACAGCAGACCGGCAGAGGAGTGCTGGCGGTTGCGGGCAGAAGATGTAATGGGGGTTGCTCTTACTAACTTATAATAAAGACCTTCTTCCACCTACCAAGTCTGGCGTCTTAAAAAGCCCTATAAGGGGCAGCCTAAATCAGCCAAACTCAGTAGGTGGCTGTTTTTGGACTGGGAGGGTGACAGGTGTAAATGGAGCACTGGCCCCAAAGGCATCACCCTTGATTAACTCTATCAAAGAATTTGTGGGGAAGTACTTTAGAGAAAAGTTGTCAGGAAAGGAAAATTATGTTCCTCTACTGCTTCCCCTGTTCCTCAAGATCCTCCACGAGGTCTTCACCTTCCCCTTCCGGAAATGGATACAGGAGAGCTTCAAGAGTCCCAACTCTTACTTGAGCTGGGGTGGATCCTCTTCACCGTGCCAGCCACTTGGGGGGGGGAGTCTGGGTGGGAGGTGTTCTCAAATAGGCAACTCTTTGACTTCAGGATGGACTCAAGAGACCCAGGATCCGAAGACGCTTTTGATGCAGGAACAGTGTCAAAAGCCCTTACTGTCATGATTTCTAACTTTGGGAGCGAACCAGGGGGGTACTAGTTACATACACTTCACATCATAAATTCCCCCCTAACTTGGCCACAGATCTGGATATCGGATCAACCTCTTCCTTATCCATGCTAGACGTTATGGTCTTAATGCAAAAATGTCTGCAAGGCATTTTTGAGGATGTAGTTCTGAACACTTAGACGTTGCATAAGTTTTACTTGCAGAACTTTGCTTCAGATTTGAAACAGATTAATGGTTGTGTGCCCAAGCTCATAAGGCCTGTGGAATGTGGGGGTGTGGTACATAGTCAGAGTATAAGTATTGGTGTTGATACTGTTGAGGGCAATGTAGCAAAATTCCCGTTCCCGACCGCATCCCCCAAGGCATTACGCTGGGTGTATATATTGAAGTGTCCGATGTTAATAAAGAAATGGAACAGTTACTATGGTGATTCCTCACTCAGGGTGCATGAGACAGAGGAAGCGAATAAAAAAGGGGCGTTGGTTCCTGAGATCTTGGGGCAGGAAAAATAAGATACTGACTAATAGATGTAAATCTCAGGTCACAATATGAAATAGCGATATGAAGATAAGAGGGCCCACAGGTGTCATTCAGGACAAAGGTAGACATGTTAGCCAAGATCCAGTTAACATGTGTGGGAATATCAGCCTGATAAAGAATGAGTGTGTCCCCCCGGGCCCCGGGCACTGGTCCAGTCAGAGGGGCATGGGATGGGCAAAGTAAGCAAGTAGGGTAACATAGGGGTAAGGATAAGGGTCCTAAAAGAGAGGGAACAGGACAGGTGGGCACAAAAGAAAGGAGAGGTGATCCTTTTGTTAATAGCACAGAGGTTAGATTTATTTCAGGCATGGATCATATGCCTGGCAGTATCCAAAGGGTGGGTAAACTAATACACAAAATTAATAGAGAGGTTCAGGGAAAGGATGTACGTTCCTATGGGTACACTTAGAAAATGGTCCTTAAAACACACAGAAGAAAAAATGCGGGAAGTTAAATCTTCTAAATAGATCTCATTTAGTCAAGGTATTTTGTTCCTGCCCAAGTCTTCGTTCAATATCCACTAATGATATAAAACAATTTAACTTTCCATTAAACAAAGAAGGCAAGGATGTAACAAAAATCCTGCTATACACAGGACTGGTTATAGATATCCTTCTCAACATTGAAAGTGAATTAAAATCCCATGGATTAAAAATCTTTGAAGAGATGGTAACTCAGTTTGATTCCCCAACACCAGGTTTTTTGCAATGCCATGATAGCCTCCAGCTAAATCAAGTTAGCCACTCTTATACAATGGGAGGGTAATAGGCAAATTCCCCTTGACCAAAATAGGTATGATTGCCTGGGTTGGGAAGAGGATGTAGGGGAGGGGTGGGACAATCAAAGCAATCTAGACCTAGGAAGGGAACCTATGCACAGCATCACCTTGCTCTCCAAGAATACAGACGGGCACAGCAATATATGGAGGCAGCATATATTTTAAATAATAACTGATCAGTACTCAATCTTTGATTCCAGGAGAATTGGCGGTGCAGGGACTCAAACAGATAGATCAGGTTTTAAAAGTCCTCCAGGAGGCATTAAATAAAGTTGCAGGGCATCATTCAGGGGGGATGCTATTGTTGATATCTACCAAAATTGTCTCTAGGTTGTGGTGAATTAAGACAAGTTCTAAATGGGTCCTAACCTGTGGTGTAAACATTTTAAATGCCAGGATGGGCCTGGAATGTATCATAATTCTTAATAACTATTTGAAGACAGGAAGTCTTTTTAACTACAATGAAAATATGGAGTTCTTTAAAGAACATGTGGTCAAAATAGATGCACCGTACCCACAATACTTGTTAGTCCTAATAGGGCACTTTAACCATAAATTTGTCCCCACGATGGTTGACCAAATGTATGAGGATTTATTATCTGCCTTTAATTTAAAATGTGCTTGTTTCCCTGTAAATGAAGCTATAGGAATAGATGTAGCCTTACTATATTTTCTCACACCAAATGGGTTTGTTCGTCTTCATGGCCGTGTTTCTGCAGATATACCAGCAAGGAAAACCTTCCTGTATGGCAAACAAAATTGTGCAGTATATTAAGTTTTTGACCAAGCATGGGTCTTCAATCTTATTCGGAAATTGGAGGTACTACAGACAGAGGGAAGTGACCACTATCCGTTAAGCATAATGCTTAGTCTAGGCATTGTTCCTGAAAAGAAGACGTAACTGTTTGTAAAGGTTTGGTATCCAAAATAGCTAAGGATGAGAATCTCCAGGAAGGTTTAAAATCAATTACATGCGTCCCAATACAAATATAGAGAATTTACTGTTGAAGAGATACCCTCTGCCTTTATTATGTGGTATGAGGATATAATTAAAGTGGTTCTTGCTTGCCTAAAAGTCAAACTGCATATTTTCAATAACAAGCAAGATAAAAATAAGGTCGAGAAATATGCTAGGAACAGCTGGTTTGGTATTGAATGTAGACTTTTAAAATTATGAATAAAGAAGCTTGAAAGATATGTAAGGTTCTCTAGAAATAAAAAAGGTTATATCCCGACTTATTGATCTAAGAAAAATGTTTAAAAATCTAGTAGAAAGTAAGGAACAGGTATTTAAAGAGAAATGTTGGAAAATAATGTTTGAGACAATAGAGTCAAATAGTCTAAAGACATTTTTGAGGCTAGTACAGAATGGGATATAAAAAGCCCAGGGAAAATTGACATGCTAAGTGGGAGAGGATGCTTGGGTCGAACAGCTAGCAGATGTTTACAACAAATATGCTGTAATTACCCAGGGTCCAGTAAAATGTCATATTAATGAGGAGATAAAGGAGAGGTTTTCAGCACCAATGATTAAGACAACAATTGAGTCGCTAAGATTTCAAAGATCAGAAGGCTCAGACCATCTACCGGCAGTAATAATTAAACCAATATTACTCAATGGACAAGCTTGCTCTAGCTTCTTTTCCAGAACATTCTCCTGATAGGACATTTCCTGGATAGTTGGAAGGGAGTAATCATTAAATTCATGTATAAGAAAGGCGAGTACTCCCTTCTGGGAAGCTATTGGCAAATAAATCTGCCAGATGTGGGCTGGAAAGTCTTTTTTTAAAATCCTGCGATACTGAGGGACTAGACAGAAGCAAACTCATTAATTCTGTTGGACCTGGCCTTTTTTGCATGGTTATCCCCAACCTTTTTTTCTTCCTCCTGTGTTTTTCCGACTTTGTTTTTGCTGGTTTTAAAACTGTAGGCACTTTGCCACTGCTGATCAGTGCTAAAGTTCAAGGGCTCACTTTGTAAATTGTGATTGGTTATCCATGAGTGGCATAGTTGATTTACTGGTAAGTCCCTAGTAAAGTGCATTGTGTGCCCGGGGCCTGTAAATCACATGTTACTTGTTGGCCTGCAGCACTGATTGTGCCACCCACATGAGTAGCCCTTCAACCATGTCTTAGGCCTGCCACTACAGTGTCTGTGACTACAGTTATAAACCGCTATGTCAACCTGGCACGTGCACCCACCTGCCAGGAACAAACCTTCAACTTTATTACATATAATTCACCCCTAAGTTAGTCCAAAGGTAGTCCCATGGGTAGGGTTGCAGTGTATGTGAAAGGTAGGATATGTACTGGTGTGTTTTACAAGTCCTGATAGTGAAATACTGCCAGTTTAGTTTTACACTATTAAAAAGACTATCTCTTCCATAGGTTAGTATTGGAGATACCTTGCAACCTCTTACAATTGTAACTTTTAATTGAAGAGATAGATATTCGGAATGTAGGGTTCCTGAACTCACCTTTGAAAAATGCATTTTTTAGTGAAGATGGTTTTTAAATTGCATGTTTGAAAATGCCACTTTTAGAAAGTGGGCATTTTCTCGCTTTACTATTCTGTGTCTCTGCCTGCCTGTGGATCTAACGTCTGGTATAGACCGACAGTTAGGCAGCTTGGGCATTCACTCTAGACAGTCACACAAAGGGGGCTGAGGTGTGCCCTGCATATCCTGATGGCCAATCACCAGGCTGATGGGTCTTCCTGACCTAGAGGGGAAGGAGGAGTTGTTACTGACACCTGAATAGGGCCTTGCCTTTCCCCACACAAAGCTGTATCTGCCCCTTGTAGTGTGTGTGGAGCCAGGTCATGGAAAGGGAGGGTCTTGTGCACTGCAAAGACTTTCCTCTGAAGTTTGCCTACTTGAAAGGCAGAAACTTGTATAAGTACTGGAGCTGTGACACCATTACTTTAGAACACTTCTGGACTAAGATTAGATTATTCTAGGAAGAACAGCTGGGGAGGCTGGAGGAGGGGAACTGTGTCTCTGTGTGTTGCTTTGTTGGACTGGCCTGCAGCTTGTTGCTTCTGTCTTGGAGAGTGACTGTACTTTTATTTCTTCCTCCTGGTTGCCAAGGTTCTACAAGGGCTTGTGCGTGCTTGCCTCCTGTAAAGAAGTCTCAGGGCCATCAAAGACTTCACCTGCAGCCCTTGAACTCGTCTGCTGGGAGTTCTAACCTGCCAAGTGGTGCTAATTCCAGTTCTGGGCCCTTGGAGGAGGTTTTGCTGCACAGAAGCCTAAAAATCCACACATCAACCTTCAACATCTGTTTTTCCCACTGTGGCCTGGCCGTGCGGTTGAAAAACCAATGCATCATTGTGGTGCGGCCGAAGAATCTATGCAGCACCTGCCGTGCAGCTCAAAAGATTGCCGCAACCTAAGTCCTGTTAGAGAAAACAATGGTCCTAGACTTCTCAAAGCTACAATTTAGTTGTGAAAAACATTCATCAGTCAAAAGGCATCCGGTAAATATAAAATTAACATTGTATCATTAATGTACCACCAATTTCTTTATAATGCAAGCATGTATATCCTCAAAAGACACAAAGGCACCAAGTATCGCTCCAATAGTGACTGTTTATGTCTCAGTTACTTTTATAACAGATCACCATATTCAATGCTTAAAAGAAAAAGGTTGCTCCAAGGGGAGTGTGAAAAAGTAAAGTGCTCCCCACTCCCTAAGGCTGGCAGCCTACCATTGTATAAGGCTGCAGTTTCCGTATAGTGCCAAGGTGGACAGTATCGGTGGAAAATCAAACTGGGACCTTGAAGTGGTCCGGCGTTTAAAAAGATTTTTCTCTCTCACTCCTTCGATGATGGTTCAGGCTGTCAGAATAGAAACTCGGCTGATGGGGTGAGCTCACCTATCATATGCAGAGATAATACAATTCTGGGTAAGAATAGATAGTGAGGATCTTCCCAAAATGTCATTGTTATCCATGAACTAAATGATACAAATTGAGTTAACCTGGACAGGAGTTGTCAGGGTGAGGATTCACAATTGTGGCATGAAATAATAAATAGATTATTAGATAGATCGGGTAGTTGTGTGTAAAGCTATGCTCAGAAGAGCAACTAAACAAAGGCCTAGAAAGGAGGACTTAATCAACCTAAGGAACAAGAAATCTCTATCCCTCCTAATGAATTCATGGATAAAACCTTTCTTATCTGGCGAAATTACCGAACGTACAATTACAATGATCTTAATTGAAATTTAGATTTCGTGTAAACAAAATTTTGATGTTCGGATGGTCATGAAGGATGATCCAGCACATATGTTAGTGGAATGCCCGTGGTCTTAAGCTCAACTGAAGTCTTTATTAAAGCCGGTTTAAAAAAAGTATGATATTAGAGAAAGGGGGCAAGCAGTTAATCTACTTTTTGATAAGAGATTCTTACATGTAACGTGGGCCGTGGGACAATTTTTACTGTCCGTGGACACAGTCTTATGAAAAATCTGAATGCTCTATGATAAGATGAATTGGGGTTTTAATCATGTATTATTTGTGGGGCGATTTTTAATGTCTGCATATGAAGTTTTATGTTAAGCTGACCAGTCTATGGTAGGATGATTTGTCGTTTTAAAAATGTTTTAAACATGGGCTTTGCACAATTTTAGCTATTGATTTTATATGTTTGTATATGGGTTTTATGGTTCTTTGTTTAAAGACCAAGATCTAAATAAACATATGTTTGACTGACTGACTGAATATTATACATCTAAAGAGTACTCTCATTCATTCATCTCACACATTCATGTTGTAAAAAAATACATCATTTAAATGTTTTTTTGCCTGTACCTTTTTTTTTGCTTTTGTCGATGTCCATGTGACGTTGACCCCAAAATTTAAATCTGATTAGTTTATCTTTTTTTATATTGTGGCTGCCTAATGAGGTCCGGAATCAGAAAGATTTATTGTACAATTATTAAAAATCATTACAATTGCATTTAAGAAATATTAAAAATATAGTCAGTGCTCAGCTTAAAAGGAGCTGCAAGTCTTTTTGGGCAACACAAAAGCATAAAACAGTTAGATAGTCTCTGTTATTCCTGTGGTACCCCCATCCATCTTTCAAATCTTGTCTCCTTGTGCTGGTGTCTCTTTCTGTTCTTGTATGCTGAAAAGCTGCGAGAGTTCAATAGTCCCCCCTTGTTCTAGAGTGCTTCGGGCTGCTGCATTCATTAGCATTAACATTAGTCAATTATCAACATGGCTTTCTGCAGACTCTACTGCCTGTCAGGGGGTATTGTGCTGATACAGCAGACCCTTCACTATGTGGCTTTTGGAGTCCAATAGTGCCTGGCAGAGCGTTGAGGCTGTTGTCCTCCTCTGCCTGTGTCGTAAGGTTCACTATACTAAAATTGTCCCCAAGCCTACAATCTTCCAGGGCTCAACTTTTCATAATGATATTTCTATCTGGTCTTGTGGTCTGAGGTGCTGCAAGTTCTGCCTCAGACTGTTCGGTGCCAGGGTTTTAGAGTTTAATGCCAGGCCAGGGGTCATGCTGTCCCTTATTATAAAGTGCTTTGTGCTACTGCATCAGTCCAGCAGCTGTATGATTTTTGCAGACCTTTGCTGGCTGGCAGAGGGCCAAGCCTCCCTTTTTATAAAGTGCTTCATGCTACTGCATCAGCCCTTTAGCTGTGTGACTTTTGGAGTCCTTTTCTCCCTTTGGGGGATTGCAGACTTGATCTTCCTCAGTCTGCAACATGTGGGTCAATTATTTCAGGCAATATACCATTGCTTCCCCGTAGGTAGGAATGTTTAATGTCCGCAAGAGGAGACGGAGTCAGAATCTCCTACATGGAAGCAGCAGCCTACAATTGCTGATTGTGTGAGTTAATGGCTCATCATCTGCTGCACACAGCCTGCAGAGACTGCTTTCATCCCCTTATCTTCTCCCATACCAGTAAGCTTTGTGCAGGATCAGGCCGAACCATGATTTCATTACATTTGTTTTCATTTCTTCGGACAGTGTTTGGGATGGATAATTTGGCCCTGCTCCTGGGTCGTATAACTTGAGAGCCCTATTGCAGTGGACCTTTCCTTTCAAAGTTTGCCTGTCTTGATCCCTGGATACTATTGTGCTTGCTTGTGAAGCAGTTTGCCTGTGTGTCTAGCTGAAAGGTTGACGTCCCATATATAGGGGCATATTATCAAGACAGGCGATAAAATGTTCGCCGCTTTAGCAACGGCGATAATGGGCTTGATAATGTGCTCTATGGAATTCCAACTGAAGCTCAGGTTAGATGTCCTTCACATCTAACATGGGCTTCAATTGGAATTCCATAGAGAATATTATCAAGCCCATTATTGCCATTTTAGCGGCAGTTTTCTGCCGCTAAAGCGGCGATAGTTTTATCGCCTGTCTTGATAATATGCCCCATAGTTCGCCTCTATAACTTTGAATGAGCTGTCCAGTTACCGATGCCGGTTTGATTCGCTTCCATTTTAACTATCCACAGCATGAGTTTTAATGTTCTGGAGGGTGCCTGTTTCAGTTTCAGACAGTAGGCTAAATATCTTGCATTTGATAGTATCCGTTGTGTGATTAAATTGAATTCTAGTCGGACTTGAGTGTGTATTGTGCAGTTCGATAGAGCAAAGATTTTCAGTTAGCTGCTGACCTGGGCTCTGTCGAGCCATTTAACCATTTTGCCTCAAAACACGCTTGCGAGATATGCAATGGTAGGTAGCAGTCTACTAGCCGCTACCTTTAGTATCAGTTGTGACTGTGAAATCTGGATGGATTTTTTCAACGTGCAGAATTCCCAGGATAAAGAGTTGGCAGCTTCCTGTTGTGAAAAAATCAGTGCTATGTGATGCTCTGGCTGTCCGGCCACACCCCCAGGTATTTTATATAAAGAAACTTTATGCTTTTTGCTATGTTGATCATTAATTTATTTTCTTCACAGTACTTGGTTAACGTGTTAATCGATGTCCGTAGCCCTATTTGTGTCTAGTCTATTAACACAGCATATTCAGCGCATTGCAGTAGCTGGATTTTATGAGAATCCATTTTCGGATGGAATGCTCGTGTTTCTTCTAGGGCTTCCTTCAGATCAGAGAGGCATAGAATGAACAGGAGGGGGTCAACCTTAGTCTAGCTTCAGACCATTCTCAGTGTCCACCTTTGTAGATGTCATCCATCCAAACATCACTTTGACTTTTACCCATATGCAGTTATAGTTTGGCCCTGAGTGTACCCTGTGAGACACTGTTGAAGGCTGCTGCAAAATCGACGAAGCCAAGGTAGAGGGATTTTGTTTCACGAGCAACAATTTCTTGTATCAGTTGAGAGATGCAGAGCAGATTGGCCTCGATCTGGCACCCACTTCTAAAGCCCATTTGTCATGGTGAGATGAATGTTTTTCCTTTTGCGCATTTTTCAGGTTCCTTGTTTAAGATAATTCGTAGCATTTTCCCTCTACGTCCTGTTAAGCTATCAGCCTGTAATTCTCAGGATTTGTACAATTGAGCATCTCAAACTATCTGGGATTGATGTGTCTAGGATTGAAGATTGGAAAATGGGCGTTAACACCAAGGCAAATTTTTAGGTTTTATTTTTAATGTGGCTGCTGGAATGCCATTGTGTCCCGGTGCCCCATTTACGTGAAAAAACCAATCACCTTTTCAATATGGGTTATGGATATGTTTAATATTTGCTTAAATGTTTCTTTGCTGACATTTGGGATCTGGAACGTACTCGATGCTGGATCATTGAAGAGATGTGGGTTTCCCATTGTGCTGGGGAGATGTTTGCAACCTCTTTTTGGCATGTATACACGACCAAAATTTGTTCTAGTTGTTCAATCTTATGATAATGTGTATTTGTAGCCATTTGTTAGCCTCTTCTTCCTGCCTTTTAGCGTGTAGCATTTTTTAATAGTATCTTCCTATCCCATTGGTTTTGTTTCTGGCAAATGCGTTTCTGTTATTCTCCAGCATTGTTCCCTCAAGGCTTTGTTTAGTAGTAGCTGCGGGACTATGAAACGCACTATGGAGCTCTTCTGGAGCTCCCGGGGTGCAGCTAGTGCCGGTGGCCACCTCTTGGGGACCTGAGAAATCAGGTAAGTGGATCCTCTGCACTTGTGACCTCGTTGGTTAATATGAATGTTAGATCAGTTCCCCAAATGTACAATCTCCAACTGTGAATTACCTTACTGACATACTGAACCACTCAAACCGGAGCACCCTAAAATTATTGCAGGTGACTTTAACCCAATATTCTTCCCTGGGAAAATGGAAACAGACCGTATTTTAGAAACCTTTGACACTTTAACTAGCACAGGGGCTTCTGAAGAAGATACTACAAAATCAACTGCAGTGGCAGCAAATTTGGAAGATATAATCGTAAAATACGGCCTAAGAATAGTCAATGGTAACACCAGGTTAGAGTCCCCTGCACTTCCAAATTTCAAAAGAGGTATCACAACCAGCAACATTAACTACATATTGCGGGATCAACCACTTTGGGCATTCCTGGTGGATTTTTACATTTTTCTAAGACCGTACAGAGATCACCAAGCTCTGAGGGCTAAATATGTAACCTTCCCCTTCATGAGCTCAAATTTGGCACCTTTAACCGCCAACAGTCCAGCTTAGACAGTAAACAACAGGGGAATTGTCAAATGAGAGGAAATAGCATCCATTTCTGTAGTCCAAAGGCAAATATATGAGATATTCATGGAAAATCTGTCCATATTAGGAATAACAGACATGGCAAACTTTGACTTTGTTACTGTGCATTGCCAACAATTGGAACAATTAAAGCCACTTTTTTTAAGGTCGGAAAGAGAGGGTTCCACTGAAAGCATCACCCAGTTAGTTTACCTGAGAATGCAGGCACGCTAAGAACTCAGGGGCATATTAACAATGCGGCGCTAACAAATTATCGCAGCTTTTACGTCCGTTTTCGGCCAAAAAGCGGCGATAATTTTATCGCCTTATCAGCAAAGACATGCTATTGCGTGTTTTGCTGATTTTGCTCCAGTTTCCAGCACGCCTAACTTCGCATCGCTAATGAGATGCAAAGTGTCTGTGGAAACAACATGGGTAAATATCACAAAGGCAACTTCGCGATATTTACAATGCGGGGAAACGATTATTTTCATCGTATGCCTTAACGGAGGAATTTAATGTCTGTTAAATTCCTGACTAAGGCATACCTAACATGGGAGGTGGATTCATGTGATACGACCACAGGGTGGTCTCATCAAGCATATCGCTGTTTTACATGGAACATCGCTGGAAAACCAGCGATGTTCCATGGAAAAGGGCGCAATCGCTGGAATATACATCTCCATGGCGCTAAGCGTTGTTAATAGAACGCTAGCCTAGCGACATATTCCAGTGATAGAAAAAAATGTGGTATACAAGGTCAGCGATAATTATCGCTACCTGTTGCAAATATGCCCCTAAAAGCCTTAATCAAGAGTAGCCAAGGAAAAGCTATAAGACAACCTGACCAAAGCTAAAAGGAGCTGGGAAATGGAAAAGTGGCTGGAGCTCACCAATGCATTTGATAACAGAAACCATTAGGCATTTTGAGAGCTAGTGGCACCAGGTGTTTGGGTAATTGATTACCATTTTGTGCAGAAAATGATACCATCCCATTCAAAAACTATTCTTTGAGACTATTCGCTCTTTGTATGTGTGCTCCAGAATGCAGTACACATGCAAAGAGAAAATAACAAGGACCAATATAGATATTTATACTTGTTATGCCATCCTCAGGTATGCACACAATGTTGGTACAAACCCATGTTTACAAGTCTCTGTAAAAATGGGTTTGCATCAAAATACATAAGTGGATGCACAGGAATGCCTGTGCACCACCCATAGAATGACTTCCTTGCTCAAGGTAATCCAAGGAAGGGCTATGTGCTGTCTTAAGTTACTTTCTTTTTTTATTTTACAAAGCTGTGCAAATCGGGATTTGTGTGGCTTTCCAAATCCATAAATGGATTTTGCATTGGGACTGCACCAAATAAATGATGCTACCCTGATGTAAAATTTTAGTAAATCTGGCCCATGTTTTGTTATCCAAACAGTGAGAAAGGCAGGTCAATGGTTAAAATGTTCATATTACACACAGCATGACATCTGTAAAGACTGATTATGTTGTCAGATATTGTCTTTTCTGTTGCCCTCTTGACTCTTTTCTATCCTTCTGTATCTCTTTTTGACTTTCTCTGCCACCTTCTGTACAACCCACTGTATCCTTTGTCTCTGCCTAACCAACCCTTCTGAACAGGTTTCAAGGCAGAATTACTGTTTATCCATGTCTTCCCTTTTCTGTTTTAAAGACGTGTCTAAACAATAATAACAATGTTTTACCTTTACCTTTCCTTTTCTGTTCAATTCTACCCTGTTCTTCTTCCGTGTGTCATTTTGTCGGCCTCTCCTGATCTTCCATAATCTCTTTCAAGCTGCATTTTTTTTTAAATTTTCACTGCTTTGTTGTCACCTAATGTTTGGTTCTAAACCGTATTGCAGGTATATGTCTCTGTGCAATTATCCTTGTAAATATGTCCTCTGGTTTTTTTTTTTTCGCATTTCCTATTTTAAAAAAAAATAATATTGCTGTCACTCTCTCTCTGGAAACATTGGCATGGAGAGTAGGTCTGCCTTTAGAACCAAGACATATTGCATTTAATAATGCCTGTTTAATATTGTCATCACATTGAAATCATCACATACATGCTATTTGTTGCTGTTTGTCAGGTGATGTTTTATAAAAGTAGATATACAGGCTAAAGTTAATGGACAGGACTGGTGGGTCTTACAGGGAAAGTGCAGAATATGACATGCTGCTGACATTGATTACTATGGGCCCTATTCTCAATACTGGGACCACGGGTCAGGTAAGGGCAAGGAGAAGAAGAATAGGAAGACGCGGTTCAGTCCGCAGGAAAACAGGATCCCAATAACGGAGGTAACACTACCACCATCTAATTCCCATTGGTGAAATTGTCAGCACTAAATGTTGCACTTCCACTTGTCAGAATGATGTGCTAATGCAGAGGAGTGACATGCACACAGGGAATGTGTCTTGGAATGAATGTCTTTGCACATGCTGTGCCTGTGGTCATTTCGTCCTGTCCCATGATTGCTAAGGACAGTCCCAATGTGACGTGCTCATGTAAAGAAATTGTTAATGATAGTGTCCCTTCAGGCTATTCCTGCTGCTGCTGCACTGGGGTGTCCACCAGCCTCATCCTCATCATCATCGTCCAGTGCATCTGGCACATGGATCCATGGGGCATTGGTGCGTACACATATGTTGTGCATCACACAACATGCAATTATCATCTTGCACACTATTTTTGGGCTGTACAGAAATCTTCCACCTGTGATGTCCAGGCACCTGAAATGTAACTTCAACACGCCAAATGAGCGGTCCGCGGTGCCCCTGGTGCATTTGTTGGTCGCAATGTACTGCCTCTGGGCCTGGGTGTTCGGGGCTCGGAGGGGTGTTATCATCCACGGGCAGAGTGCATATCCTTAATCACCTGTGACAGGGGAGAGAGCTGTGTCAATCGGTGGTTCCGCATTCTGTGTTGGAAGGCTTATTAGTATATTGGTGTGTGAGACTTGGGATTCATGTTTGACATGTCTTGCATGTGGCAAATGAGCGGCATCCATGTGTATTACATTGCCTCACAGCTGCTCCTCAATCCCCCGAGCCTATTTACTTGTGTCCCCTGCATGGTTGAATCACTTGCACTCCTAAGACACCCAATTGTCATGACTGTCTGAAGCCACAAGCCTTACAACAACACTGTGATATTGGCCGGTGAAGGTGGTCGGCCACGTGTGTGTTCTCCTATGGTGAGGATATGGCGGACACAGAGACACACGTTGTAGTTGCTTTGGTGGCCATCCCCGAAGTGAACCACGCCCTGAGCCCCGGGCTATTAATTTCCACTCCTACGCTGGCCCAGCCCACTCCACTTACACTTCTGGGGGGGACATAGCTACATGTCCCAGGTCTACCCACTGCCTGAGGTAACATGGTTGCGTCCACTGTCTACGACACTACATACACCAGCAGAATATGTTCACATGGACATGTGTCTGCTCTGCATACTTGAGTCTGTCCATTACATCATCACCTCACTTGGCATTGTGTTCATTCTGATTTATGGTTCACTTGCCTCCTTCGTACATACTTGGTTCCCACCTCTCAACTCATCCTGTTATTGTGTAGCAGAGGTGCCATGACGTGGATGGTTTGTCTACATGGCTGGCCCCTGTTAATACAGTTCCTTGTGTTGTCGTGTCTGGTAGGTGGGCATGTTGTTTGGCATGTTGTATGTGATGTTGTAACGTGTGTATTCCCACAGTTTTGAGTTGCATGATTGTGGAGTTGAGGTGTGTGGTGTGTTCATTTGGTACTTACCAATGAGCAGTGCATTTCCGTAGGTGCTATCCTCGAAGCGCTGGTTGATGATGGACTGTCGGAAGATGTAGGAATCATGAACACTGCCTGGGTCGTTGGCGACGACGTTGGTGAAGAGTACCTGGTGGTCCACTATTGCCTGCACATTGAGAGAATGCTTGTGCTTTCTTTTTACGGTAATTATGTGCAGAGTTGGCAGGGGGCACAAGTAGGACATTTGTGCAGTCAATTGCCCCCAACACGTGCGGGAAGCCAGCTGTGGTGCAGAAGCCTTGCTTGGTCTCCAGCTGTTCCTGCGCAGTGTGGGTGAAGTGAAGGTGCTGGGGTACCAAGCTGATGAGGGCATCCAAGACAGTTGTGATGAACTTTGATAGGGCTGGCTGTGAGACTCCGCCAATTCTGACGGTTGTTGGTTGGTAGGTACCAGAGGCCAACAGGTGCAGCACAGCCAGCAGCTTTGTCTGCGGAGGGATGTTAGTTGTCCGCTGTGTTGGTACTGTCAGCATATGGGCAATATGGGTAAGGAATGGATGTGGAGGATGGTTGTCCTTTTGAGCCTGTAGTGGGTAATGACTTTCTCTGGCGTTAAGTCTGTGAGGCTGGTGCATTTTCGGAAGGACCGCTGTCTTGGTGGTAGTCCGGGGGGGGGAGTAGGGGCCTGGGGGTGGTGGCGGTGGGTGTTGTGGGCCTCTTGGGTCTCTGAGCTGCATAATCAGGAGCTCCATGACATGCGTTAGTCTGCCGCTGTGGCTCTGGGCTGGGCTCCCTTTTATACTGCAGGTTGTCGTCCACCAGTAAAAGGTAGGTGTTCATTCCCTGCTGCTAACGCGCCTTATCGACTGTTTTTGGATCACTTTGCCGATCTGGCTGATCGTTGAGAATGTCATGAAGTGGTGTTTTTGTGTGTTTTTGCATGGGAATGCCTACTCTGCATATCATTAGCGGTAGTTGTCGCTCTCATCCGTGGCGATGTTTTTTGCGGAAGCTATCGCAGGAAAACTGGCGATTATGGCAGTTTGCACCAGCTTGAGAATGGGAAGATAAATATTTTGCCACTTTTTCGGCGCTAAAGTGCCGATAACTCGGCGATAAGTACTTGAGAATATGCCCCTTAGAGTATTCCTGGTGTACTAAGGGAAGTAATGAGAAAGCCAAGAATGCTACAAAAGGATGCAAGAGCAAAATCTCTGAGAGTCAGGCCTTATGCCGTTTTGGTAGTTCATTTTAGCAATAGTAGGGTGTGCAACACCTTCACATTTGTTTGCTTTTTCACTGATCAAATGTTTGTAAATTTTCTAAGTATTGCAGGTTGGAATTTTGACCCTATTGATAAGGTAGTTACTTTGATTTGTTTCTTCTTCGATTTTGTAGCATTCCTGCCCTAACATTACTCTTTTGCCTCCTGCACTGCTTCTAAAAACACATGACCGCACCTCAAAAGAATGGCTTGGATTGCCAATCGTTTTATGTCTTGGAAGTCATATTATGTGTACTTTTTAGTAGGTTTGTGAGGTGTGAAACACATGAAAATATACCGTTTAATTGTTAAAAGTTGCAACTTTTTATTAAAATCAATTGGGTTTGCATTTAAATTATGGGGTAATAAGCCACTGTTTTCTCAGATCTTTAGGCTACAATTTACCTATGGGACACATGACCACAATTATGCATTCACTAAAAGAATAGCACTTTTGCTAAGTGAAAAGTTACAACCATAGTCATTTTTATAATGTTACTCTGTTTTTGTATATCCACAATTTCGTAAATGCAGTGTGCACAAGTCATCTTTGCTGGCTCTTCATATAATTTATTTGCATTGATAAAATGACATGCATTTTCAAACTAGAAATACATTAGACATGTATAACTCGTATGACTTGTTCATGCATCGTATGTGTTATTTCCCTTTGAGAGGCTGGGAAAGTGTTCTGGCATCAAGAACTGAGGAATCAGGCACAAATTATCACACATCTCAGTGGAATGTGATAATCTTTGAGTCACCTAAATCTGATTGCTAAGAAGGGGGTTAAATGTGCAATTACAGCAGGAATAAAAAGGACCGAAAGTGTATTTTTTTACAATAACATTTGGGATGTGTTATCCTATTGCACTAACAGGACTCAACATAAAATATGAGACATAATGACTGAAAGTATAATTAATAGTGGTGGGCGATAATCTCCATTCGGCCGTCAGAGTTCACTGAGTCTTGCCCACTCCGCATTATGCTTGGAATGTGAAGTAGGCCTGGGCGAAGCACTACGCTACGCTCGCGTAGTTTGCAAAGTTCACGCTACTTCGCACTACGCGAACTGCACGTAGCACAGTGCGAACACGCGTAGCGTAGTGTTGCGTAGTGCTGCGGTCATTTTTTGCTTGCTCGTGGTCCTCAACGTCAAGTTGGCGACCGCGAGCAAGCAAAATGACATCCCGGCGAGACTTTTTCCTTGTTCGCGATCGCGAGCATGGAAAATAAACCTCCCGGCGAGATTCCCAACGCGAGGAGGTCAGGTTTCTCATTGCGAGGGGTCGCGTATGCTCGCGACTGCTCGCGATGAGAAACTACCAGTTCGCGTTGAGAAAGCTGCCGCTCGAGTAAAAATCTACTCGAGCAGCAGAAAACTACAGCTCGCACTGTGCAAGATGCCATTTTCAATGATTGCACAGTGCCGGTTGCTTGTCCGCACTGTGCAATCATTGAAAACAACATCTTGCACAGTGCGAACATGTTACTACGCAGTTCGCGAAGTGCTACGCGTAGCTCGCGTAGTGCGAACTTCACTTTGCGTAGCTTCGCGAAGTGCTACTTCGCGAACTACGCCCACCCTTAATGTGAAGTTATAGCCAAACTGGCAGAATATTTTCCCACACGCATTAAGTTGGTGAGCGCGACCAAGAAATGTTGTCCCCTTTGCAATTTTCAGGCGTTTAGAAAGCTGCCACACAAGTAGAAAATCTACCCAAGTGGCAGAAAAGAAGCATCGGTATCTGGCGTGCTGCGAGGGGCCGTTCAAGCTGATTTTAAAGTGTGGAATATGCTCCCTGCACTAAAAAATCAGTGCGAGCAGCGTGACATGCCGAATTCAGTCACCCACGGAATTCTGTGTAATCTTGCAGAGGTTTTATGCAACACTGCAGAATTCCGGGAAGGGAAGCTCACCTCTAATAGATAGTCATCCATTGCTATATTTATGTTTAATTTGGCTTGAATTTTTAGACTTACAATGCTGTGCCTAATGCTAGATTTGGACTTGAACACATCAATAAACCTTATATCAAAGGACAACAGAAAGAGGTATGTTGGTGTAACCGTTTGGATTTTGTGTTAAAGTATATAGATGCTTCTGTCGAAAGGGCTGTATACACATTTTATGGAAAAGGTATTTGGTGTGGGAGAGGATGAAGCAGAAGGTTGTTCCTTGCTTGATAGCCTAAGCTGGGAGCTTCGATTGAACTGAATACCTTGGTGTTAAAATGCTACAGAGCATAAAATGTATCTTCAGATCACTGATTCAGGACTGAAGCATGCCAAATTCTACTGAGTTTTTCTCTTCATCATTTATTCTTTTGTGGGATTCCTGGCACTCCCATCTTTTGCTGGATGACTTTTGGAGAGAAGGATGTTACCTAATAGGGAGAAAGCATATAAGTCCACTAGAAAAATGTGTCTTTCTCTCATAGATAGCTCAGGTCCTTCACAGCCATAAAACGTTTTTTTTTCCAAAAGTAAAGATGCCATGCTGGTGATATAAATTATGGCTGGTCATAATGCTGGTTCTGTTAATACTTCAGTACTGCTTCTATAGCACACTGTCAACTTAAGCAGCATTTCTTTCAGGGTCCCTAGAAGCAGCACAATGGGCACAAATACTTCCAAGCTTCAATCAACTCAGCTATTGGAAATATTTCTGGGGGTTCCAAACTTTCCTTCCAAAAACTTGCAACTCCTGTGCCCTTCCAGAGTGATGTGGCAAGCTCTCATGGCCGATTACAGATAGTACAGCACCCCGTAGTATCCACTGGTCCTTGGCGTTAGTAAGAAGGCAATCATGCTTAGCATTTGTCCTACAAGCAGAGATGTAGGCAAAGGTCATGTTCAACCTCCTGGTATTTCCTCAGCTAATAACGTAAACATTTGCCATCTCGCTTTCTTCAAAGGAAAGTTGATCTCTCTTTTGTATCTTAATAAATGCTAGATCCTTGGTGAAAACTACAATTGATTTATCGGATTTCTTAGAATCCTACAAACTAGATTTGTCATTCAAAACAGAACCTTGGGTGGACCCTTCCTCATGTTTAGATTCAGTTTCTGCAATCCAGGTTGGTAATTCCATCCTTAGAATTGACTGACTGATAAAGAGGGGTGGAGGACTGGTGATAATTTATAGTGACCAGTTGACTGCAAACTTCCCGGTTGTTTCCACACCTTTCAGGTATGAAACACTTTCTTTCAAAACTGAACTTATTGATACATTAACTTTCGAGGACATTTAATGTCCAGCCACCTGGCCCTACATCAGCTTTTACTCAGGCTACCAGCTATTTACTGGAATCTAAAGTTATCGGTGCAGACTATACGGAGGTTTAAATTCCCATTTGGAGAACTTATTAGATAAAGACTTTGAACCACTAATTGATATCATGGCCAGACTGAGCCTAGATCAACTGTTAAATACCCAAACTCATGTGGGGGGTCACTTGCTGGACTACATGTTTTCTGATAATCCTTTTTTCAGTTCTATGGCATTATTTCCACTGCATGGTCTGAACACAAGGAGGTCATGTTTGATTTAAAAAAAATAGGACAAATCACTGATGGCTTATACTTCCCACCAGTTTTGAAACACTATCTTCTTTCTCATCACTCATGGAAGACCAGTTTCTTGACCTACTTAATTCTATTATTTTATTGGGTCCACCATTGGATCGATGTCCTTCAAAAATAAAACAACTGGCCCCCAAGATAATGGGGTTAATTACGATGGCGGTTGAATGAGCATCCCAAGGCCATCATTGGGGGAACGGGACGGACCGACAGGTATTCGGTGAACCTGCCAGCATGTAGGCTGTCAGAAACATGCCTTTTTGCATTGAGGCTAGTGCTGTGGCCTGGAAAAGGGCCACAGCACAAGCCTCAATACAAAGAGGCATGCTTATAAACATCCCAGCACCCTGTGGCAGGCACCATGTGGTGCCTGCCACACAATGCAGGAATGTTTAGGGGGTGCCACAGGTGCCCCTGAGGGTCCATAGCAGAGGGCCATGGGGGAAAGGGGCCCTGCTAAGGGCCCGAAAAAGCCTTTACACCAGCCTTTTCATGTCTTAAGAATTAATCCCACTTCAGTGCCTGAGAAGGTACTGCCCCCATTGACCGCAGTTAAAGATGTCATTGGGACGGACACTGATGTGCTCTCAGTGTCGGTTCCACTGACATTGTAATTGGCCCCATAATGTATGCATCTGACTGAAATTTTTGCTAAAAGTGTTTCGATCTGGCTACTTTCCTAAGGCATGGAAAAAAGCTGTAATCTTCCTTTATTAAAAAATCACAACCTTAGTCCCTTGGATACTAGCAATTAAAAACCCATTTCACGACTCCCTTTTCTGGCAAAAATAGTTGAAAAGGCTCAAATAATTGGGTTAGCTTCTTTTATAAATACCAACCACCTTCTCGACCCTACTCAGTTTGGGTTTGGGAGTGAAATAAGCACTGAATCAGCCCTGATTGTTGCATCTGAAGACAATAAATAGATGCATCCCTGATTCTTTCAGATCTCCTGGCAGCATTCAACACGGTCAATCATGATTTGTTTATTGACCAGCTCCATTCTATTAGAATAAAGGGAGTAGCACTTGGTCTACTCAAATCCTTTCTGTCGAAATGAGAATAATTTGTTAGTTTGGGCACATTTTTCTCCAACAACTTTTCCCTACTGTGTGGTGTCCTGCAGTGATCTTCCTTGATTCCCACGCTTTTTTAATTTTACGGTACTCATCTGGCTGCACTCCTAAAAACATTTGGTTTCTCTGTAATACCTTACACTGACAATACCCAAATTGTGGTCTCAGTGTTTAGTAATCCTGATAATACTGCATCCAGATTTAACAACTGTATGTTACAAATAGACAAATTGCTGAACATTAAATTGAACTTGGGAAAAATCCAGGTCCTGCTGTTCGGTAAACACATCTAATTTTGGTCCCTCAGTTGGTGGCCGCAGGAATTGGGTACTTTGCCATTCCCTGTTAGAAAAGTGAAGAACTTAGGGACAAATTGTCTTTCAAAAACCAAACCATTGCTGTGACTTCATCATCTTTTTTCACTCTGAAAATTCTCAGGAAAGTGCCCCCATTTACTCCTTAGGAGTTGTAGCAGCCTGTTGTCACTGATCTTGCGCTATCCAACGTGGATCATTGCAATGCCCTTTATACGAACATGCAGCAAATCCTGCAGAACTCTGCAGCTCTTCTGCTGCTATGCTGCTATGCATCCCTAGGCACTAGTCAGCCTCACAGGCCCTAACTCAGTTACACTGGTTACCTATAGGAAGCGCATTGAATTCAAAGTTTTGTGCACTGCTTTTAAAACACGCCACGACTCTGGCCCTTATTATTTTAAACCCAATTTTTCCTGGTATACTCCATCTACATCATTGCATTCTCCTTCGGCCAATAATGCTGTTGTTCACTAATTCAGAAGGTTTCATAAGGACAGCAGAAACTTTCGAATTTGTATTGACAAACTGTTCCTCCTAGTCTGAAAATAATGTACAGGTTTTCTTCTTTTCAGAAATACATTAAAAACATTCATTTTAAGCAATAGGTGTTCATCCTTGTTAATACCTGTGTTTCTTTCCTAACAAGTTTTTCTCTTTCTTTATATCCTTCTGTTGTGGTAGCACCAAGATACCTCCGGGCAGTAGGGCGATTTATAAAAATAAATTCCATTTCATCTACATTTATATTTTAGGGTGGAGATACGAACATGCTATGCATTATATGGCTCAACTAACTTCTATGTATTTCTATCTATGCTGATCTCTCCAATTAACCCTATTCTTTCAAATTTATATAATAAAAATACCTATGCTACAAAACTAGGTCAAGGAAATCCCTTCAGCTGTATGGTATTCAGACAACACATTGGGGCCGATTCCGATCCGGGTCGGAAGGGCATCCAACTCGATCAGGCCGGAAAAACTACAAGCCATACGCGTGTTTTCTGCCTGACTCGTACAGCTGTACGAGCAAGCAAGTACGATGCGAGCTACATGACATTCACTGACAGACTCGTTTCCGGGTCTGAACCGCTCCTTACGTCTCGGTCGGAAGCTAACCGTGGCGTGCAGTGGATGCGATTCATGACCGAGGCAGTATGATGCACGCGTCGGACAGCCTGTGTGAGCCGGAGTGTCCGGCTCACAAATCGTCCGGGTGGTTGCCTTTGGGGGTCCACGTCGGACCCCCTGGCACCCGCAGCCCTACGACTTGGACACAGGGGGAGACCCATGGGTCTCCCCAACACAGGCATGTACGGTGCAGATGGCACCGACGCGTACTCACTGTGGGGGCTGCACTTGTCCGCGACGTACCCATTCAGTCAATGGGAGCCCATGTACTCGTCGTACGACCGGCTCCCATTGCCTTCTATGGGAGTCTGACCGAACCGAGTCCGACAGCATACGGCTGCATCGTACTCGCTCGGTCGGACTGCAGGACTCCGGTTCGGTCAAAAAACACTCCGGATCCGGCTCGGTCGGAGTGCTTTCTGACCCGGATCGGAATCGGCCCCATTGAGTTAAAATATTGACATACCAGAATATCTACTCTAAAATATTGTGATATGAAAATTTCGACAGCAAGAATATACATGCAAATAATAACGATTTTAAGGTAATTAATATCGATTTTTAAAATATCAAAGGCATTAATATCATTTTAAAAAATATAGTTGCTTAAAATAACGTTATTTTAATTATTGTTATTTATTTTAGTATATATTTTAAATGTATATGATGTAATCGTTTTGTATAATTAATATTTATTTTTTAATATATTTTTAAAATATTTAATAGTGCTTAAATTTAATGTAATTACATTTTGTGTTTTCTAGTTTTATAGGGGTATAGAGTGGGAAGTATTTTAATTATAATAAATTCATGATTAAATCTTTATTTAATATTATTTATTTAATTGATATTTAAATATGTTAATTGTGTTATAAGTACGTATCCGGTGTGGGTAGTGCAGTTTATAAGGGTAATGGGTGGGAACTAATTTAATTTTAATTAATAATAATCAGTTGTTATTTAATTTTAATTAATTAATTGACAATTAAATATGTTGTGGAGCCTTGGAACTGAGCATCACGGGGGCTCTGTGCCCCAGGAATGGAAATGGGAACCTGTCTGAAGAAGTATATACCAGTGAACAAATGAAACAAATCGAAAAAAATATAGAAACTGTCCTCAGCAACTGCTTTCATACTAAGAGACATATTTATGAGAGCCCAGCATCACACTCTCAATCTGATTTATGAAGACACACAACAGCCACCCTACGTGTCTGATTTATGAGGTTACCTCCCAGACACAGCGTCGCCTTACGCTGTGTCCGGGAGGCATTCCAGGGGTGTTGCAGTGAGTTTTCCCATGGAACACCCATTAAACTTTTCGCTGCCATAGACTTACAAAAAATTGTGAACCTTGGGAAGTGCCAATTCCATATGTCTCCAGAGGTGAGGCGTAACGAGGGGAAACATGTTTATTTCTCCCTGTTTCATCCTTTTTCTATGTGTGCTGCATTTTGTCGCACACATACAAAGAGAAAAAAAACCTCTTAGGATTGTTTTTGTGCAGGAATGTGCCCCTTCCTGCACAAAAAACAATCCTGCATGCAAATGAGGCACCCTCATACTTGGTGCAAGGGTTCCACACTGGCGCTAGGCTGCCGAAATGGTGCCAGACAGGGCAAAAGGAAAGGAATGCACTGTATTGCCTAAATGCAATGCATTCCTGCCCTTTCACTTTGGTGCAGGGCAGCGCAGCAAGGTGCCTTGCTGCACTGCCCTATGCCAAAATTTTATGAATGAGCCCGTAGGTCATCGCACCCACTGAAGGACAGAGGCACATCAAACATACTGAATTTGGTTCTGAGTACTGCCAAGAAAGGTGGCAGCCCCCACAAGTGCAAAAGGTATAGTCTCACATTAAAGCCCTGATTTTATAAGTCAGGTGGAATCTATCCTGAGATACCCAGTGACTGCAATTATTGTGACCAGCTGGTATCTCCACCTAATATTTCACCAATGACAAGAATGGAGGATAACTATACAGACATGGAATTACCAAGTGGAATTCTGCAAATTGTTCCCTATTCTGAAGAGTTTAATGCTCCTATTTACCCTGCTCTGAGCAGTTTATTGTTCTACGGTATCCCATATAGATTGCAAGGCCATTTTAAGAGTTATTTAAATATCTCCGCCTGAAGGTTTGTAGGTGTTTGTAATGGTTTATATTTACTTGTGCATTAAAGTACGTTTGATTTTAAAAGGTATAGAGGATAATTAATTTTTGAGTGCTGGTTTATGCATTGTCAACCGTTCCTCTCTTATTCTGCCTTGGACAAGTCTGCTCTGTCACGCTGAGAGTTAACTGCTAAAAAGGGTGCTTGGGCCCTAGTTTGAGAGTTCGAAGCAAGGGGGGACTAGGACACCAGAGGCGAAAGGCTCCAATAACTTCTGATTGCCCTGAGACCTTCTGACATGGATTTTTCACAGAAGCAATGCTTTCAAAAGTCCACACCAGTATTCATATTGCCTCGTGTTTGTCTCTTACTTTATTCTCTTTGCGCCATTCCAGACAGGGTAAATCCGTATGCAAATCAGTTATTCTCATAGGCAATCTCTAGCCTAAACTGGTAGGCCACGTTCTACACGAACTGAAAACAAGGGCAACCACAGAATATTCTCGGTGGCTTTGCTGGGTCTCACAGTGCATGCAGCTTGAAGCTTATTACACAGTGAGTGTGCGACCTATCTCAATGGCTGATTTATTTTGATTTTTTCGTGTTATTTAATGCGTTGCTGAGTTGTACGTTTCTAGCCAACATCACCGCTGTTAGTAAGCCTTGGACAGCTCACTCACTCTGCTGAGAGCCAAATGCTATAAAGGGTACTTGGTCGCCGGTTCAAAGTACATGTGCAAAGGACATCAGAGTCGAAAGACTGTTGCAGTTGACGTAACTGGGCCCCAATAACGTCTAATGGCCCTGTGTCCTTCTGACATGGCTTTCTTACAGATGGAATGATTTCAAAAGTCCAATCCATTGGCATTAATCCAGGCGCATTTCTGTCCATTGCCTTATTGCCCGCTGCACTATACCAGGCAGGGAGCACCCATATACAAATTAGTCTTACAATATAAGGGCCTCATTTATGAGGTCCCTTGAGCCGTCAGAACGTCACTTTTTTGTGATGTTGTGTGGCGCAGAAGCTTGCTCCATATTTTTGAGGCAGCACTAAACCACTTTTTTTGGCCTAATGCTGCCTCATAAATATTGTCCCCTTTAACGCAGTTTTCTGCATCAAAGGGGCATGCAATGGGTGTTGCTGGGAGCGTTACTAGCAACATCCGTGGCATTTTGACACTGCCCCAGATTTACAAGAAATCGTAAATCTGAGCAGCGCCAAAAACTTACGCCTCCCCAGGGTAGGATTAAGGGAGGCACAATTATAAGAAATATCTTTATTTTCCTTGTTTTTCCTTTTTCTATGTGTGATACATTTTGCAGCACACAAAAGGGGATTAAAGCCTCTTGTGATTGTTTTTGTGCAGGAATGTTTCCCTTTCTTCACAAAAACAATCATCCCCTCAACGCAGGTACACTTGCACCATGGTGCAAAGGTGCCTGCATTGGCGCACGGCAGCCTCCTATGCGCCGGCGCAGGGGAAAAGGACTGGAATGCGCTGTATCACATTCCTGCTGTGCTTCCCTATGGCAAAAACACTAGGGCCTCATTTATGAGAAGTGTTGCTGCAACACTACTCAGTGCGACCTTACAACACAATGGATGCGCCATATTTACTGTATGGTGTATCATGTTGCAAGGAATGACAGATACGTCAGTATTACTGATGTATCTGTCAGCGCACTAATGACGCTTTGCTGTATTGTGTCACAAAAGTGATGCACCTCCGGCAATGTGTACTTTCACTTGGGGCAAGCTCCATGTAGCATCCTACAAGGGGCGAAGTGAAATCCTATAGATTTCACTGCGCCACTTTTTATGAGGCTTTTTGCTGAGAATGCTCACCCTGCATACATTATCACTGATGCAGGTATAATGTAGCGTAGGGTTTTACAAAGCGATGCATCTGCTGAGATGTGATACTTTGTAAATATGGTGCAACGTGGTGCATTTTTTAAAGCCGCCATTGCGTCACAAAAAGTGATGCAACGGCAGCGCAAAAGTGTCACGAGGCCTCATAAAGAAGGTCCTTAGTGTCTAGTCTTAACCTCTAGGTCCTGCCTCATATAAAGTGAAACACAAGCAACCACATAACACTTTTGCTTTAGTTGGGCCTCATGAGTAACATGCAGTTTGAAGCGTACTACACAGTGAGTATAGGACGCATGTCTGGTCATACCTTTTTCACTAAAACATAAATGGTGACATGTAGAATGCTTGCAAAAGTTTAAGTTTAAGTTTAAGTCACTACCTATCAATTACCGCTCATCCTGGTCCATATTATTTTGCCTGTTGTGCTACTCCAGCGAGAGCCCAAGCATAAACAGATTTGCCTTGGACCCTCTCCAATATGAACAGTGCATCCCATACTTCCACTCCACATCCCCTTTGAAGGGGACCGTCAACAACCCCATGCCAGTTTAACCTTTGTTTGGCCTCATCTTGGGTCCTATGGCACAGCGAACATATGGATTATAATAGACCCCCCTCCAGCCCTTGATGGCCCTAGGGACTGCCACCCCCAGGGCCAGCTCCTGCAATGTCCCGGGGTGCCCACCCATGGGACATTGCTGTTTGCTATGGCAATAGCAAACTCTGCTTTAGTTTTTGGAAGCGAGATCAGGAAAACCTACTCTCGCTTCCAAAAACTAAAGCAGAATTGCTTTTGCACAAGGGAGCTGCATGTCAGCAGCTACCCTTGTTCAAAAGCAATGCCGGCTCGACCGTGGGGGCATTGGGTCTCCCCCCACGTTCCCCAATGGTCAGGCCAGGTCCCGGGGGATGAGGTCCACAGGGCCAGAAGTGGCCCGGGAGGGGGACCACATGGCCCCCCACCAGCGAAATTTTAATTAAATAAATAAACCAGACCAGACCCCGGGGGGTGGGGTCACCGGGGCCAGAAATGGCCCAGGAGAGGGGAGCCACGTGGCACCCTTCCCGTTTGTTTTAAAAAAAAAAAAATGCTCCGGCCTGGGGGGATGGGGTCCCCAAGACCAAAAGTGGCCCAGGAAAGGGGGCCATGCAGCCCCCCTCCCATAAATTAAGAATAAAAAAAGAAAAAGAACCTGGCAACTCGCCGGAGCACGCTGCAAACACGCCACCTGGTGCATTCTAAGTTGTGGTATTAAGGGTCCCACCAGGTACCTTCAGTAAGCACCACAAAGCTATGTTGCCACCGAAACGCGCGTCAACCCAATCTTGCTCATGGAGATGTTGTAACCTGTAGTCTCCTTTCCTTTCAGATGTGTTTCAATGTGAATGATGTATGAGTCTGTATGAGATTGCATGAGTTGTGTTGTGTATGGTTTGATATATGTAAGGATTCGTTTTCCCTGGGGGGTATTTGTCTAACAATCGTTGGTGTGTATAATATTTGTACTTATGGTGATAAATGTGTTAATTTCTTGAAATGTTTCAAAAAAAGTTAAAAAAAAGTAAAAAGAGATAAGTAATGAGTTTATATTTGATACAGAAAAAATGTTTAAATAAGAAAATGAATAATAATGAATAAGTCAATGTTGTAAGTGTTGTTCACTCGATTGCACCTTTGTCAAGCCCATTCTGTTTATAAAAGTACCTAAATAGAAAAGAAATATAGGTCTTGAGGGAGGTTTTTCTCATTATATGAGAAGTGGTCTGAGGCCATGCCCCTTTTTACACCTCTCTGCAACGCAGCTCTGTGGCATTTACTGGAGGTACCTGGTAGGCTAGTTGGCCCCCAGGGACCCTCAGGATTCAAGGGGACTTAATCCCCCAAAGGGGTGCATTTGCACAGTGGTGCAGGAAGGGGGCAGGGCCTGTTATAACAAGTGTGCAAATCGCCCCCTGGCACGTTGTAAATTGGGGGATTAAGAACCCTTCAATCCCGAGGGTCCCTGGGGCCAACTAGCCCAGCAAGTACCTCCAGTAAGCTCCATTGAGCTGTGTTGCAGAGAGGGGGTCTGAGGCCATGCCCCTTTTTACACCACTCTGCAAACGCAGTTTCTGGTGCACTGCTGGTGGGGGGATAAGGTCCTCTTGTGTCCTGAGGACCTCAGGACACAAGTGGACTTCATCCTCCGAGCAGCAGTGCGCCAGAAGCCGCGTTTGCAGCGTGGTGTAAAAAGGGGCGTGGCATTGGAAGACCTCTCTGCAACGTGGCTCTGTGGCGCTTACTGGAGGTACCTGGTGGGCTAGTTGGCCCCCAGGGACCCTAGCCAAGCTCATGCTCGGGGGTTAGGCTCCGCCAACATATGTACTTACCCAATCACTCCGCCAATCTCCAAGCACTTATAAATTCAATATACACTCTCCTTGCAGTACTCTAATCATCCAGTCTCTAACCATGTACTCATAGAATGACCCAGACAAAGTTAGATAACTGAGGTCTTCCCCACTGCCAGAGGCAACATGGTTGCGTGCGCAGTCAACAGCACAATGTAATGTGGTAGGGACCAGGGCCATCATGCATACATAATGAACACACAGACGCAGTTAGACAGATAGTGGAACTGGCTACTGGCACGTGCGCTCTGCCTCTTTTTATTACCAGGGTCACATGTCCAGTGACGTCTATGTGGATGCGTGTGGGGTGAGTGTAAGCCAGCCTTCAGGGAATGGTTGGTGCTGGCAACAACTACAACAGTGATAATCGGATCACACACAGAGATTCAATCATAAAGGGTCCATGACTTGTGGTGCACGAAGGTAGGGGTACCAGATCCTAAATCACACACAAAAAGATTGTATCGGAAAGGGTCCATGACTTGTGGTGCACTGAGGTAGGGTCACCACAGATGAGCGTGCTGATGTGAAGAAATTGTTAATGTCTCTTTTGGATAATCCTGCTGCATGAGGTGACATTGTTGCGTCTGGTTTCTACAGCACGAAAGTCAAACATAAAGGGTCCATGAGTTGTGATGCACAGCGTTAGTGGCACTTGAAGAGCTCAGCGTGTGCGCAGCCATCGATGATGGCGTGTCCTTGCAGGACAGGATTGGATTGGATATACGTAAGACCTGCTGACCGCAGTGTAGGCCAGAGGCAGCAGTCAGCAAGAGCCTACAACTACGTGGTGTTGACTTGTGGCAAACTGAGTTAGTGGCAACAGTGGCACTGAGCGTATGCGCAGCCAGCGTTGATACATAGTTTGGGTGGGCCGCACTGGGAGGAACGTCTTTTGCCTAATGAATTCTGCGTCACTAAGGCCACGTGGGGGTGACTTGTGGTGCACTGAGTTAGTGGCATCATAAGCATTCAGCATTTGCGCAGCCAGCGATGATGCGTGGTGCGGGCGGGCCACACTGGAAGCAATGTCTTTTGCCTACTGGACTGCGTCATCTGCAATCGCAACTCGATCTGAATTGTGAGCCATGCTAACCGCAGTGTAGGCTGGAGGCAGCGGTCAACAAGGGCCCACAGCCACGTGGCGTTGACTTGAGCTGCATGGAGTTAGTGGCACCTGAAGCACTCAGCATGTGCGCAGCCTGTGATGATGCATGGTCCGGGCGGGCTGCACTGGGAGCAATGTCTTTTGCCTAATTAATTCTGCGTCATCTACAATCGTGACTCGATCTGAATTGTGAGCCCTGCTAACCGCAGTGTAGTCTGGAGGCAGCGGTCAACAAGGGCCAACAGCCATGTGGCAGTGACTTGCAGTGCACTTAGTTAGTGGCACCTGAAGCACTCAGCGTGTACATAGTCAGCGATGGTGCGTGGTGCGGATGGGCCGCACTGGGAGCAATGTCTGTTGTCTACTGGACTGCGTCATCTGCAATCACGACTCGATCTGAATTGTGAGCCCTGCTGTCCACTGTGTAGATGGAAGGCAATAGTCAGCACAGACATCGAGGAATGCTTTTTGTCACTTCTTCTTGACAAAATCCGAGGACATAGATTATAATTCTCTCTCCAATTAATAAATCAAGACTGAATTCAAATTGTGAGCCTTGCTGACCGCAGTGTAAGCGTATGGAACAAAAGATAAAATATGTATGGAATATATTGTCGAATTATGTAGGTTTCAGGGATGTTATAGTTAGTTGTGTACTGGACTCTGAAATTAATGAATCAAGACTCAATTTTAACTGTAAGCCCTGATGACCACAGTGTAGGTCGGAGGCAGTGGTCAGCAAGGGCTCACAGCCACATGGAGTTGACTTGAGCTGCACAGAGTTAATGGTACCTGAAGCACTCACCGTGTGCGCAGCCAGCGATGATGCGTGGTCCGGGCAGGCCGCACTGGATGCAATGTCTGTTGCCTATTGGACTGCGTCATGTGCAATTGCGACTCTATCTGAATTGTCAGCCCTGCTAACCGCTGTGTAGGCCGGAGACAGCGGACAGGAAGGGCCAACAGCCACATGGCATTCACTTGAGCTGTACAGAGTTAGTGGTACCTGAAGCACTCAGCGTGTGCACACCCAGCGATGATGCGTGGTCCAGGCGGGCCGCACTGGTAGCAATGTCTTTTGCCTAATGAATTCTGCCTTAATAAGGCTACGAGGCGAGGACTTATGGTGCACTGAGTTAGTGGCACCTGAAGCATTCAGCGTGTGCGCAGCCTGCAATGATGCGTTGTCCGGGCGGGCCGTACTGGTAGCAATGTTTTTTGCCAAATTAATTCTGCCTTATTAAGGCCACATGGTGATGACTTCTGGTGCACTGAGTTAGTGGCACCTGAAGCACTCAGCGTGTGCGCAGCCTGCTATGATACATGGTCCGGGCGGGCTGCACTGGGAGCAATGTCTCTTGCCTACTGGACTGCGTCATCTGCAATCGCGACTCGATCGAATTGTGAGCCCTGCTGTCTGCAGTGTACATTGAAGGCAGTAGTCTGTACAGACATAACTCTGCGGTGCTGTGTGACTGGGTTCACAGGGGGCCTGTGTCGAGGAGGCCGGCGGTCACGGAGGCGGCCTCTTGGCAGGGTAAGGGCCACCACTCTGGCAGACGCGTTGGCTTTCCAAGAAGTGAACCACGCCCAGAGCCCCGGCCTATTTATTCACACTCCGGTTCCGCTTGTAAGGGGGGATGACACAGCTACATGACTGAGATCTTCCCCACTGCCTGAGGTATCATTGTTGCGTCCACTGTCCAGAAAAATACAAGCACCAGCTGTATATGTACACATTGAGAGGTCTGTGCTCTGCATAGTGAGATCTGCCAGCACATTACCGCTACATTTGGCATTGTGTGCATTGTTATTGATGGGTGACTTGCCTCCTTCACACATACTTGGTTCCCACTTCTCCCAACATTCAGCTATTGTGTGGCTGAGGGGCCATGCCATTCTGGGAAGGTCCGCTGTTCTGTTCTGCACTGCCTCTGTGGTAGTACGGAGGGGTGGTCTGAGGGGAAGGTCCTGGAGGTGGTGGCACTGGGTGTTGCGGTCTTCTTGGGTGTCGGAGCTGCATAGTCAGTAGCTCTATGACATGTGTTCGTCTTCAGATGTGGTTCTGGGCTGGGCTCTCTTTCATGCTGTAGGTAGTCGTCCTGCTTGACACCAGTAAAAGGCAGATGTTAAATTCCTACTGCTAACGCGGCTTATCACCTGTTTTTGGATCGTATCGCAGATTTTGCTGGTTGTTGAAAATATCGGGAAGTGGTGTTTTCATGGTTTTTTTGCACGGGAACGCCTACTCTGCATATCATTAGCGTTAGTTGTCGCTCTCATTGGTGGCAATGTTTTTTTGAAGAAGCTATCACAGGAAAACTGGCGATATCGGCAGTTTTCACCAGGTTGAGAATGGGATGATAATTCTTTTGCTGCGGTAAAGTGCCGATAGCGCAGCGATAAATTCTTGAGACTACACCCCATCATTTTTTGTTTTCATTTCGTCTGGATTTGTGCACCCAGCCGCTTTCTTAAAAAAAAAATAGTAATAATTTTTGGGCCCTGGGGCTTTTTGTTGGATTCCCTGAGCAGGCCTAGGGGGTCAGGGTGTTTGTACCCTGCCCACTTTTCTTGTGTTTTTATCTTTTACCTTGTTATTCGCATGTAGCTACAACAAAGTCCTAATAAATACCAGGGTTCGCTTTAGAGTCACCCTATAACCCAACAGTTGGGACTTATCGGCGAGTAATCGGCAGTTTAGCGCAGCAAAAGTGGTGAAATGATTATCGCCCCTTTCTCAAGTTGGTGCACACTGCCACATTGCCCACAGGCCAACGGTACCAACACAGCGGACAATCAACATCGTTACGTAGACAAAGCTGCCGGCTGTGCTGCACCTGTTGGCCTCTGGTATCTTCCAACTAACAACCGCGAGAGTCGGAGGAGTCTCACAGCCAGCCCTATTAAACTTCCTCACACGTCTTAGATGCATGTCTAGAAAAGCAACTTAGGGCCCCTGCATCCGCACCACCCGCTCGTCCAAATTCTTAGTATTCCTGCACAAACAACCCCAACCCCAGCTGTTGCTTGACGCCTCTGTGCTCCAGATCCAAGATTATAGTCACTGAAATGGGGGTGCGCCAGGTCATGAAGTCTAGAAGTCAACAGTAGCGGAAAAACAGTACTTTATTAGAAAAACATAAATTAACAACACAAAAACATCAAACGAGTGAAATTGCCAACGGGGAACATCAACTTGTGGATCGAAATATCTGTAGATCATCCTGTGGTTTTATCAGCGAATTTCTAAGGTTTTTTAAATGCTAATTTCTAACTTTAACGTCCCTGAAACCTGTGTTTCTTTTAGTGAATTTCTATGGTTTTTTAACTAGAAGTCATGTTTACTTAGTGGTGGCAAAAGGGGTCTGGGCCTCCAGCCAGCGCTCAGGAATTCTGCTGCGTATGGCTTACAGCAGGTACTAGGATGGCTTCTTGGCCCACAAGGTCCCTCAGGAGTAAAGTGGACTTCATCCACCAATCAGTGGTGTGTCAGGTGGTGCATTTGCACAGTGGTAGAGAAAGGGGCGTTGCCTCTGAAGACCTCTTAACAATCCTAATGTGTGGGACTTACTGGAGGTAACAGGATATCCTACACAGCGGGATTGCTGAGAGGTGGTCAGAGGCCATTCTCCCTTTTTACACCATTCTGCAAATGTACCTCCTAGGGACTTACTGCTTCCGGGATTTCCACTTTAGTCCTGAAGTTCTCAGGACACAAGGGGACCTCATCGCCCCACCTGGAGTGCTTCAAGAGGTGCATTTGCAGAATGGTGTAACATTTTCTCACTTGTTCACAGTGGAGCACTTGTTTGCTGTGGGATAGCAGGAGCAGTGCTCCGGCAATCCCATAGCAAACTGCAATGTCCCGGGGGATGGCGGTCCCCAGGACAATTTACGGCTCCATTTTGTGAGGAAGATTGTGTATGTGCAGTAAGGTCCCCCTTCATGCACATGTACAATCTTCAACTCGACTCAGACACCCTTGCACAATGGTGCATGTGTGCCGGCATTGGTGTTGGCCTGCTAACTTTTGCCCCTGAGCTGGGTGGTTCAAGGGGCTGCATCATATTGTTTTCAATGAGCTGCAGCCCTGTGTTGCCAATTTGGCTGAGTGTAGTACTGAGCCAAGGAGACCAATGCCACCTCTCCAGTCAATATGCCCATTTGCCTGTTTGTGAGATGCAGCCCTGTGTTCCCAAAGTGACAAAGCATGTTGTGAGTCTTTGTGGCATAAACACATGCATCACCACTCCATTGTAAATATGCACCCTTGTGTCTAAAAGGTGCACATTCAATATTGTCCAAATGTGATGTTCAACTATGAGCAGAAGAGATGTGCATCCAAAAGTATAGTGTAAGGACTCTGCATATCAGGAATGTGTCCCATAAAAACTACAACATGTTTGGTCTGTTTGCCATGCTCACAGAACCATACAGTCCTTGTCAAGGTGCATGTCAAGTGGAGTATGACACTGAGGAAGAATTGTAATGTTGCACCAATGCATGTCATCTTGCTACATGTCACTGTCACCCGATACATCAAAAGGCACTCATCCACATCAAATTATCTACATATGTCATACAGTTGCCAGTATTGATACTTATCACAGCCCTGGTGTGAGATGGCCATGACACATTGACATGCCTGGAAACCAGTACTTAGGTAAAATCATGACCATACTTGAGCTAATCATACAAAAGCATATCCCCTTTACATTGCCAAGGGAGTAACATCACCACCTGTACAGCAGTCTGTTTCACTCTTCAATGATGAAGAAGAAGACATCTCAACCACGAGCTGCTCAACTCCATTGGCCGTCCATCACCGGAAGCAGGGACATACAGCAGCAAACACCTATCACCACAGCTGTTGCCAGGACTTTGAGGACCCACTTTTAAAATTTCAACATCGTGCAGTAGATGTCCAGTGTGATACGGCTGATCATGTGTGAGTGGGATTTGACTGCGGGAGGCCAAACTAGATGGGGTCTGTGGGTGTCTCATTCCCATTAGGTACCACCTAGAGTCCATCAGAGGCACCCACAGTCCACTCCATGCTCACCAGCATTCCATGGCTGACATTGCTGATGTACTTACTCAGAGACAAGAACAACTGTCTAGTCAAAGTGGCTCCAGCGATGTCACCAAGGAATTGCGTGAAAGGCAAAAGATCATGGAGAACATGGAGCAGATGCAGGCTTCACACTTGGCAGCCATGGCTGCATACCACTGAGACGTTACTGGAGTTTTGAAAGCCCTGTAGCCTAGCATCACTGCAGTGATGCCTCATAATTTGTCGCAGATGAATGCTGCAGAACCTTCAGGATCCACATCTTAGCCCCCTGATGTGTCACAGCCTCACAGTGCTCCGGGCAACTCTCCATCACGCACACAGGAGGCATATGACACATCAGAGGAGGAAGATTTGGATGTATCCACATTCTTGCGAAAAAGTCAGTGGTAGCATTCATCTGTGTCAAATGGACAGTTTCTGCTTGGACCTATGCCTACCATCATGCCTCGAAACTTCAGCTTCCACTGTCGTCTGAATGACTCTGCTACACTCACCTTGGACTTAATACGGACTACAAATGTTGGCATTGTTCACATTGACACTGCAATCAGCCTGCTTACTGAACTCTGCCTCTTCCTCAACATGTCTCTGGACATATTTCCCCCCCCAAGGACTCTGTCTGGTCCTCCACTGGACATTTACACAATGGAGTGTTGTTGCACAAAGAAGTTTGCCAGTCTGCTACCTCAGGTAATGCACATTTAAATTAAAAAAAAGAATTCACTACGATGTATGTTGCCTGTGACCTTTAACGTTTAAACGTGTCAACAATGCATGGTCAGTTTAGCCACAGGGCCGGACTGGCTGTAGCGGGCACTGGGCATCCCCCCAGTGGGCCGCTAGTTTTGGGCCGGGTTTTAGGCCCCTGGGGAGCCATTTTGTTACTGGGGGCCAGCAATATCAGCCCCCTTTAACAAAATCGTCCAAAACCGGTCCTAACATACAGCTGGGCAGCTCAGCCATTGAACGTGTTGTGAGTACCCACAGACACAGCTTACATACAGCTCGGCTGCACCCTCTCCCCCCACAGGAGAACCGGACGAGTAGTTTGCCAGGGCCGGTTTCGGTCTCCAGTCCGGCTCTGTTTAGCTACCACTACAAATCAAGGAACATTTGTCAATATGCTTACTCAGTGTCCATGATAGGCATTGTGAAGGCCGGACACGTGTGACTCTACCAATGCTCAGATCAGTTAAACAACAATGTTTCAATTACATAAAAATACTTTGTCCATGATGTTGATTGTGACTTGGAACAATAATCATGTCAAAGTAAAGCCACATGAAGTGTCTCTAAAAACATATATTTTTTAAATACTTAGAACAAGTACTCATTGTCAATGTGGTGGACAATGTTTGAATAGATGTGTGTCATGTCATGACCCATGTAAAGACAGTTTCCTCAACATGTCACATATGCCAAAAAATCTACCTATCTAAAAGAAGAGGAATGTTGTAGGAAAGTATATGTCATAAATTGTTACTGGTTCAATTCCGAGTGCAGTTTGCTGTAACGCTCATCACAACATCCCTTGCCCTACACTTGTATGCCAATTTGTTCATTGTGTTGTCCACAATGTACAAGGCTCTGTTGAAACATGTACAGAGGTGTTAGGATGACTTGTAAATAATGCAAAGCATACATCCACTGGACTCCCACGTGGAAAGTGAAGCTGTTGTGGGGACCAGTGTAATCAAAGGTGACCCAAAGTATCCTTAACACCATACCTACAGCATATAATCAATGCTGTGTGAGCACAATGCCAACAGTGCATCCTGTGTAATTCTGTACTTGCTAAATAGTCACATATGGATAAATATTATTAAGAACACTCCAAAACATTTTCCTAACTGAACTTTGTTACCCTAAACATCAATCAGTTTGATTCAAAAACATTTTAAATGAAGATTGATGGTAGCCTGTCCCTTGACGATGGTATAATTACATTTGTAGACATTCAAATTGATTGGACAGGTGATGCATCTGTCGTAATCTACTACCAATGCAACAGTATATGTCCACACAGCAACACTCATTGGCAGCACAAACCATCAACCATTAGCAATGTATTCTTACAAAATACAATCTTAACAATCTAAACTAATAATACTGACTCATCCTAAACTACACTAACCTAACTTGTGCTAATATTAAACTATACTAAACGAACTGACTTGCCTAAGGCTATACACATAACAACATATATAATACATCAACCCACCCCCATTAGGGCACATCTAGGGACGGGACTAACACAGCTTAACCTATACATCAACCAAATAAACATATATACTAAACAAATATATATATATATATATATATATATATATATATATATATATATATATATATATATATATATATATATATATTTGTTTTAATAGGTCCAAAACCACATCAGCACCCCACCCTAAGGAAAAGGAACCTTAATCAAAAGCAATAAGTAGTGAATATCAAAAAAGTAAGAACTAACTACACCTAACACTATACAAGCCCTACACTAAAACTACACTTAACAGTGAGTAACAAAATATTCTAGAAAAAGGATGGGATGGTAAATAGGTGGGGGGAAGCAGGGGACTGTACAGGGTTGAAAACAAAATCCATTGCACATCAATAGGGAGCCCCAGAGCCCCCTTAATGTCCATAAGGTTGCCCTTGAATGAATTCATCAATGCCCAGTTTAAGACGGGCCACTGGAACGTTCAAATTATACAATAGCCTCCTCTCCCTCTTTGTCAGGACAGACCTCTGTTGATATCCTGCAGCTCTTGATGATGTGCCTGGTTGAGCACTCTGTGAGGGGGCTGCAATTCTTGTAGTAGAGGTGTTTGCAGCATGTGGAGCACTTCTTGATGGTCCTGGAACAGCAGAGGTTTTTTTATGTGTGTGACGATGTATGCCTGAAGGCCAGGGATTGTCTGGGTCTGGCTCTGGTGTGTTGTGTTGTGGTGGTAGGCAGGGTGGCATGTTGTTTTTCACCTTTCTTGATGCTGTCTGATATGGACTTGCACTTTCCTGAATCCCTCTCTGCACGGTACCTTTATGCCATGTCATTATATCCCTTCACCACACACCTTCTGTGTAGGTAGCATTCCTTATGCTGTAGGAACAGCCTCTGGTCCTCCGGTGACATGTTGTCTGAAATAAAAAACATGTCATGTTTCCTAACTCCAAAAACATGATGGCATCATGCATAATTGGCACACCAAAAGAAAACTACAATATGTTCTATTGACACCATCATAGAAAACATGCAATAACACACATGACCTGACAACTCCAAAATACATTAAAGCAGAAATCAGAATACGATGTTCCTGACAACATGGTGATTCCTTAGCTTGGACAAAGCAGGCACAGAGTGCAGTGACAACAGTTGTAGAATACCTGTTTGTAATTAGGCTGTGCAAATGATCAACGAGTGAGTCCAACAGGGGAAGCTCTGTAAGTATGAAGTTTAACAGGCCCATAGCAGACACTGCCATTCCAATCACACAAAGACAGTAAGCTGCACTGTCTCCAATCATGTCAGAATACTAATCACAACCGTCATAGTCATGTAGTACATTTTAGGAAATGGAAAGTTTTTGGGGGATACTTTGGAGGTGTCAGCATAGCTACACACCCATAATAGATTATGTATACATTAACTTGCAAATCTATGGAACTCTGCATATGATTTAACATGAATGCATATGTTGCATGAATCATTGAGAAGCGGTATTAACCCGTTCTGTACCTTTCTGTGCTATGACCCAATGAGACAGCAAAGCTGCTGCATGTCAATAACAAATTTGTCTGCACTGCTTTTCAACAAGTGTTAGCGTGTGCACATTCATGCCAGTGCTAAGGAATGCACCCTCGCCCAAAGGTGCTATGTTGTCTGACTTGAGACCATGTTAGTCAATGTGATGCAAGGAGCACCGTCATGCACTTGATCAATTATTGATCTATAGTGTTTTGCATGTGTGACACACTCTGATGACCAACTCATAAATTTACATTGAAGAACAGGTGAACATGTCACCGTAAAGAACATAGTTAAAAAACATATTGGACACAGTCTAAAGTTTTTTTGGCACTCCTCAATATTCAAGGTGCCCCTGTGGGAATGGTTCTGTGTGAAGATGAATGGGTTCAGCAGAGTAACAATGTCAACCCCTCATCACCTAAATATAATGTGAAAGGGTGTCTGATGCATGATTTGACGTTGTCCTACATTGAGTTGATTATCCCTGCTTTGGCACTGAGTCTGAGAAAGTCTGTCCAAGACAATGATGTGCCACCAAACTTTGCATTGGCTACAGAGGCCTTCTAACTTACATCAGCATGGAATTGATTCATGAGAATCATCATCAAATCTAAAAGTATTCTATGGGACAGATTAATGTACCAACACCCTGTTACATTGGACAAGCTTTTTTTCCAAACTTGTTGACATTTCATCATGTCAATCAGCCCTTTGTGAGATGTACTCACACTGTTATCGTAGTCATGTGACCGGCTTGTTGGACATCTAAAGGTCAATGTCAACTATAACTGTCATAAGACTTGACAATTACCAATATTCACATCAGTGCTGGGTGTCAATGTATTCCAGGTCTGTTTATACACATCAACATCATTACTCAAATGTATCCTCTGAAGTATGTACACTCTAAAATGTACCTTCAATGGCTGGAGTGCTGTACAAAGTTTGTATTAATAGGCTCCGTAATTCAGTATCTGAACCTATGCTATATTCATGTGACAAATAATTCCATGCTCCGGAAACATATGTAACTTGATGTAGCAGTGGACATGCAACATGTCCACAGGCTGACCTGTACACATTATACCATATCAAGGAGCCATGATAATTTTGAGTTTTGGAGGAGATCATGCACAATACATCACATATGTGTTGGTCTATTGTTCACAAATGACATATCCCATTGAATGTGTTGTAAGTACCCACAGCCACAGCTTACATCAAATCATTGAGTTGTGGTGACACAGTTGATACCATGTGGGCAAAAATCATATGGTAATGGCAGAACATTCTCAAACCGACTTAAAATAAATCTGTATTTTCATTGCTGTCACTAATTCATGTCAGAATGCTACATCATGTAGCAACTGATACTCAACAACAGATGTGACATGTTCAGTGATAGGAACTAATCAGCATTTACAACAGTCTACACTTGAAATGGCCAGCACCATCTTTGGTCCCCTTGCACAATCATGTTAGGGTGAATAGATGTTTGGGATGCTGCATGATCGGCTCTATGACATTGCAATGACTTAATCAAAAACATGGACTATTTGCTTTACATAGTTAGGATGTTGTGAATCACATGAGGAATTGCAATATCAAGTCAAGAAGGTCTGTCCTCCAGCATCACATGATGCTGATGTGCATGACTCTCGACTTGATGCAGCATCATCACACCAGAGGTGAGGTTCATGTGATGCACATCCAGACTGTGTACAGCAACAGACAGGGGCATGAATTGTTTATGTCAACACGCTATTCAAAGGTAGATGCAATGCACTCACCAGTAGCATGTGGGTCCATGAAGGCATCCACATCTTCTTGTGTGATAAAGGGAAAATATATGGGAAATATGATTAATGTAATTGCCATCATATTTCACAAGACTCACGTACATCATTGATGGTTTCATGACACAATTTCATTCATTGTAATATTCAGGTGTGTGGCCACATTAAATACATGTTGCAATCTGTTTTTCCTGTATGACCCACAACACATGTCAATTTCAGCCTTCTGGCCTAATGGACATACCTGCCACAATCTGAGTGACGTAACATATTACAACTTGTTCCAAAGCTTCTTGATTAATGATTTTGCTCACCAACATCAATAGATATGACGTTGTTAGGTCAAATCTGTTCTTTTTACTACACACAGGTATATCACGACCTTTGACATGTTGATGACCCACATTGTGTATCTCAATGAGATTGACAGCCAGTTGATCATGTGAAGAGTGCCAATATCAAAGCACGTAGGGGTGGCACAGTAAATCATGACTGGTGTGTATTTTTGACAGATAGCACATTCCATGAGGGGTGCATAGATGTTGTCCTGAACCTAATTAATGCCCAGTGGATTCATCCTCTGATGTGATAAAAAGTTAGTCATGTATTTACCACCTTGCCTGCTGATGATGAGTCGCAGGTGATCCAGAAGGTCCCCCTCACGCCCCACGCAATCCTGCCAATTGTGCTCTTACTGCTGGACCGTCCTGTCCAACATTTTCTTCCGGATGTGCTCCCACCTTACTTTCTGGACTTTCACATTATATCCCTGTAGATACGTCCCATAATCTACCATCTTGGGCAAGTACATTTTAAAAGCCAGAGGAAGCCCCCTAATCCCCCCTCTGACATTCTGCCCTCCCTACACTGACCCAACATCTCTGAAAACACAGCTGACTGCAGGAAAACAAAAATTGTCCCACAAATAAACCCTAAGAACTATGAAAAATTACAAAGATACCCCTGAGACGTAATCCCGACCAAATAATCAGACAGTCACAGAAAACACACATGGACAGTGACACAGGACTCAACAAGGACAGTATGGACCGTATACTACACACAGAACTCTCTCAAAAACACCAAGACCAGAATACACCATCCAACATCTCCACAACTCACAAAAGACACTTACAGTGTGGCTGAAAGAGAAAGTGAAAGTGTACTGCACTCCTCCAGGGAACAGGATGCAGACTGACATCACTTCTTGGCCGTTTGTGGCCTGTTTTTGCAGTTTGCAGCAACATTTTTCCCGCCAAGGAGTAAGTGGGAATATTTAATGCGTGTACATGTATATTGTGAGCTTTTTCTGTGGTGGTAATGAAAAATATTACCACAAACATGGATTTGCGTTAAAATTTTAACCGCTTATTGCTACTTGATCAGTATATGTACCATTTTACCAGATTTGTCAGGCCTAACAATACAATATGGATATGTGATGTGATCTATGTGCTGTACTGTTGTGTAGTCTATCTGAACTGTCCGGATATGAGTGATCCTGAGCTTTCAGGAGGCACTAGTTACTCACATTGATGTCTGTTCATGACTGGGAATATGTGCACGTATATATATATATATACATATATATATTGCCTACTGGCAGTAGTTAGGACCTTGTTTCTATTCAAAAATTGTTTTTTCTTTTTCTTTTGCCAATATCTTTAGCACTGTTTGGCGAATCGTCGCAAAATTTTCAAAACTAATGGGGTTCTCCAGTCAGCTCCTGTCTTGAATATTTCAGGGTGATTTGTCAAGCGGGCCGAGAAGAAAGGGGGGTCCCAAGACATGTTTTCTTCATGTTAATTTCCATTGGAAAGTTTAGACAAGGCTACAGCCCAAACTGTTGAACGGAATTGCACCAAATTTGGCAAAAAGGTAGCACTTGGTTCAGAAAGCACTGTTTTCATTAAATGGTTTAAATCCATTCAGTAGTTTCTGAGAAATTTGTATGTGAACAAATAGTAGTATCTGGTTACCACGGTGGATCCGCAATTCCTGCTGATCACGAGCTTGACTCTGTTTGGCTGCCAACACTTCAAACCAGAAAGTGTTGGCAGCCATCTTGTGACTCGGTTGAGCCGAGTCACAAAAGAAAAGGTAAAAAAAGAAGAAAAGGGTCAGGGTAGGAACACCCTGACCCCTAGGTCTGCTCAGGGGGTCCTACAGGGACCCAGAAGGCCGAAAAAAGTCATGTTTAAAAAATTTTCAGCAGGATTTGCGCAGGGCGCGTGAATCCCACCCAAAAAAAAGAAAATTAAGTGCGATTCTTTTAATTAAGCCCCCTGGTGGGCCAGATCCCAGGGGCAATGTTAACACATGGTGAGGGGGCCTGCGGGGGCCCCAGAAGCCCCGGGGACTGCCACCTCCCCCAGGGCATTGTTTATAATATACGGTGGCTCATGACCCCTGAAGCCCAGGGACCGCCACCTATCAGGTCTTTCTTTTCAATAAAATATTGGGGGGGCTCCTGCCCATCCCCATGCTGCACCGGGGGCCACCACCTCCCCGGGGCTTTAATATTTAATTGCAGGGGGGCCTCGCAACCCCCCACTGCCCCAGGGATCACCTCCTCCCCGTGGCATTCATTAATAAAAATGCCCCGGGGACCACCATCTCCCCAGGGCTTTAAACACAATAGGAGGAGGCCATGTGGCCCCCCTCCAGGAGCACTTTATGGCGCAGGGGAGCGCCATGCCCGAGGGTCGGCTCCAGCAATGACCAGGGGTGCCCACCCCGGGACATTGCAGTTTGCTATGGGATGGCTGGAGCACTGCTCCTGCCATCCCATAGCAAACAGTGTACTAACTTTGAACAAGCAAGAGAACTTTGCTGTTGTTTGTTCAAAGTGAGTACACTTTGCTTTTTACCCACAGGGAGCTACATATTATCAGCTCCCTGGGGGTAAAAAGCAGTGCAGGCCTCAGCAGAAGGTGGGAGCCGGCCAGGACCGTGGGGCCTTCAGGGGGAGAGGAGGGGGTCCACTCAGCCCCGTTCCTAAAATTAAAAAACAAACAAAAAAAACACAACTTCCAGGAAGCCCCGCCCCTAAGGTCGGAGGCCATGCCACTTTTCCCACTGCGCTGCAACAGGCCTCTTGGCGCACTGCAGGTGGGGTGATGAGGTCAACTTGCATCCTGAGGGCTTCAGGCCTAAAGTGGACTTCTTCATCCAAGCAGACGTGCACCAGGAGGTGCAATTGCAGAGTGGTGTGAAAAGGTGGCGTGGCCTCTGACTGCCTCTCAGCAATCAAGCTGTGTGGGGCTTACTGGAGGTAACAAGAGGGCTAGTTGCCCCCCTGGAACCCTCAAGAGCCAAGGGGACTTCATTCCCGAAACCCAGAGCACACCTGGAAGTGTGTTTGAAGAGTGGTGGGCAAAGGAGGCGTGGCCTGCTTTCAGAACTTAGCAATCCTGCTGTGTGAGACTTAGTGGACATAATAGGAGGGGTAGTTGGCCCCCAAGGATTTCCTTGGGGGCCAACTACCCCATCTGTTACCTCCAGTAAGTCCCAAACAGTGGGATTGCTGAGAGGTCTTCAGAGGCCACACCCTGTTTGTCCACTACTCTTTAAACACACCTCCTGGCACACTACTGGTTGGGGGAAGAAGTCCACTTTACTCCTGAGGGGCTTTGGCAGCCAAGAAGCCGTCCTGCTACCTCCTGTAAGTGCTACGTAGTGGCAATCCTGAGTACTGATTGGAGGCCCAGCCACTTTTCTCCACCACTCTGCAAACACGACTACTAGTTAAAGAAGCATTTGCAATGCAATAGGTCTCACATTTGCGAGAGTAGAACTATTGCATTGTAAATGTAAATATTTTTTACTTAAAGTTTTTTGGAGTAGAATGTATGTGTGTTGTATGGAATGGAATTATGTGGTATGTTGTACATTGAAATTATGTGGATAGAAAGTATGTGGTATTTAGTGTATAGGAATTATGTAGAGTGGGATTATGTGTTATATGTGTTATGGAGAGTAATTATGTGGTATGGTAGTCTGTGTTGTGGAGTGGTAACCTCAGGTTTAGTCTTCCTCATTTCCATAGAAGCTAAACTATAAACTCAATGAGATACAAAAAAAGAAGTAACCACTGAGAAGCACTTTTGAGCCTAGTCAGAGGTATGGGAAGGTCCACTGGAATCATGCAACTGTTTGGCCGCAGCGATTTCCCTATCACTATACATTTTCTGTATTTGCCAAATAATCCATCATCTGCCATATAATCTGTAGATTTCAACAACAAAAACCTTGTTTCTAGCCAAACGGCTCAAACGTTACCAAAAATGCAGCAACAAGTGTCACAGCATGGCCGAAGACCCTTTGCAAAGTTGGAATGGTCATCTGTTACTTATTGCTAAATGTGGGTGTTAAATTGGTACTAATGGTATGCAATCCACTCTTGCTTCTTTCTGTGCATCTCTTGCCTCTTTCTGCATTTCTCTAGCTTCTTTCAACACCTTTCTTCCTCTTTCTGCACTTCTCTTGCTTCTATTTCCTGCACCTCTCTTGTCTCTTTATGCACCTCTCTTGCTTCTTTCTGCACTTCTAATACCTCTTTCTGCACCCTCTTCCCTCTTTCTGCACCTCTCTTGCCTCTTTCTGCACCTCTTTTGCCTCTTGCTGCACCTCGCTTACTTGTTTCTGCACCTCTCTTGCTTCTTTCTGTACCCCTTTTGCCTCTTTTTGCACCTATTTGGCTAATTTCTGTACTTCTTTTGCTTCTCACTGCTCCTCTCTTGCTTGTTCCTACAACCCACTTCCCTCTTTCGGCACCCCTCTTTCTGCACATTTGTTGCCTGTTCCTATACCTCTCTTGCCTATTTCTGCAATTCTCTTCCCTCTTTATACACTTCTCTTGCCTCTTTCGGTACCCCTCTTGCCTATTTCTGTACCTCTGTTGCATCTTTCTGCACTTCTCTTGCTTCTTTATGTACCTCTATTGCTTCTTTCTCAACCCAACTTCCCTCTTTCTGCACCCCTCTTTCTGTACCTCTATTGACTGTTTCTGTACCTCTCTTGCCTCTTTCTGCAATTCTCTTGCCTATTTCTGCCCTTCTCTTGCCTTATTCTGCACCCCTTTTGTCTTGTTCTGCATCTCTGTTGCTTCTTTCTGCACTACTCCTACTTCTTTCTGCATCTCTATTGCTTCTTTCTGCATCACTCTTGCCTCTTTCTGCAACCCTCTTCCCTCTTGCTGCACCTCTCTTACCTTTTTCTGCACTTCTCTTACATTTTTCCACACCTCTCTTGCTTCTTTCTGCACCCCTCTTGCCTCTTTCTGTATCCCTCTTCCCTCTTTCTTTACCACTCTTCCCTCTTTCTGCACCTTTCTTGAATATTTCTGCACCCCTCTTGCCTCTTTCTCCTCCTCTCTCTCCAGTTTCTGTAACTCTCTTGCCCATTTCTGTAGTTTTCTTGTCTCCTTCTGCACGTCTGTTGCTTCTTTCTGCACTTCTCTCGCCTCTTTCTGCACCCCTATTGCTCTTTCTGCTACTTTGTTGGTTCTTTCTGCACACCTCCTGCCACTTTCTGCACTCCTCTTCCCACTTTCTATACATCCATTGCCTTTTTCTGTACCCCTGTTCCCTCTTTTTGCACTTTTCCTGCACATCCCTTGTTTCTTTCTGAAACTCTCTTGTCTCTTTCATCACCTCTCTTGCCTCTTTCTGCACATCTGATGCTTCTTTCAGCACATCTCTGGCCCTTTTTTGCACTTCTCTAGACAGTTTATATACCTGTCTTGTCTCTTTCTGCATTTATGTTGCCTCCTTCTGTAGCTCACTTGCTTCTTTCTGCACCACTCTTGCCTCTTTCTATATCCCTCTTCCCCCTTTCCGTACCCTCCTGCCTCTTTCTGTACCCCTGTTGCTTCTTTCTACACCCCACTTCCCTCTTTCTGAACATCACTATCTGCACCTCTGTTGCTTGGTTCTTCACCTCTCTTGCCTCTTTCTGCAATTATCTTGCCTCTTTCTGCACTCCTGGTGCCTCTTTCTGCACCCCTCTTCCTTCTTTCTATACTTCTCTACCCTCTTTCTGCAGCTATCTTATTTCTTTCTCTTGCCTCTTTCTGCACCTCTCTAGCCTCTTTCTGCAATTCTATTGCCTATTTCTGCCCTTCTCTTGCCTCTTTCTTCACCCCTTTTGCCTTGTTCTGCACCTCTGTTGCTTCTTTCTGCACTTCTCCTGCTTCTTTCTGCACCTCAATTGCTTTTTCTGCATCTCAATTGCTTCTTTCTGTACCCCTCTTGCCTCTTTCTGCACCCCTCTTCCCTCTTTCTGAACCTCGCTTGACTCTTTCTGTGCCTCTCTTGCCTCTTTATTAGGCCTGGGCAAAAATTGTGTTCCGTTTGCGGAAATTGCGATAATTTGACATTTTCGCGTTCCGCGGTGAGCGCGAAAATGTCAAAATTTCCGCTTTCCGCAGCTTGGCGATAATTTGTTTCTTGCTCGCACTGTAAAATAATGCATTCTCGCGCACGCGCGATCGCCTTACCTGAATCCCTGCGTTCGCTGACAAGTTTTCTTGATCTGGTCGCGTTCTCCATGAGATGTTGGATTGTTTTTAGCCATTTGCGCTGTCTCGCGACAGTTCGCGCCCGCAGTGACATCATGCGTCACGTGATCGCGTCTTTCTTCTCGCGATCATGCACCGCAAGACAACTCAAAACAAGATGGCCGCACCCGCAAGCAACCACATGGGTAAGTTGGCGACCCGCAACCATGCAGAAAATCTCGCGAACATGCGGGAAAAAAAATACCGCATCTTCGCGATATTTCCGCTTGTTTGCGATAATTTTAAACATTTTCGCGATAATTTGCGAAAGTGGATTTCGCAAATACCGCCCACCCCTACTCTTTATGCACTTCTCTTGCATTTTTCCGCACCTCTCTTGCTTCTTTCTGCATCCCCTTTGCCTCTTTCTGCACCTCTCGTGCCTGTTTCTGTAACTCCCTTGCCCCTTTCTGTAGTTTTTTTGCCTCCTTATGCACCTCTGTTACTTCTTTCTGCACTTCTCTTGCCTCTTTCTGCACCCCTCTTGTTCTTTCTGCTACTCTGTTGATTCTTTCTGCACCTCTCCTGCCACTTTCTGCACTTCTCTTCCCTCTTTCTGTACCCCTTGCCTTTTTCTATACCCCATACCCTCACTGCTGCTTTCTGCACTTCTCCTGCTTTTTCATGCACACCTCTTGCTTCTTTCAGCAATTCTCTAGCCTCTTTCTGCACTTCTCTTGACGGTTTCTACACCTGTCTTGCCTTTTCTGCATTTCTGTTGCCTCCTTCTACAGCTCATTTGCTTCTTTCTGCACCACTCTTGCCTCTTTTTGAATTCCTCTTCCCCCTTTCTGTACCCCTCTTGTCTCTGTCTGCACCCCTCTTCCTTCTTTCTGCACCCCTCTTACCCACTTCCTACACATCTCTTGCCTGCTCCTGTACTCTTTGCCTCTTTCTGCACTTCTCTTGCCTCTTTCTGCACCTCTGTTGCTTCTTTCAGCACTTTTTTTGCTTCTTTCTGTACCTCTATCACTTCATTCTGTACACTTCTTCCCTCTTTGTACACCTCTCTTGTATCTTTCTGCACCTCTCTTTCCTCTTTCTGCAGTTCTCTTGCCTCTTTCTGCACCTCTTTTGCTGCTTCTTACTGCACTTCTCTTGCCTCTTTATGTACCCCTCCTGCCTCTTTCTGCAACTCCATTGCTTCTTTCTGAATCTCTTTTGTCTCTTGCTGCACCCCCTTGCTTCTTTCTGCACCCCTCTTCCCTCTTTCTGCACCTCTTTTGCCTGTTCTGCAATTCTCTTACCTCTTCCTGCAGTTCCCTTGCCTCCTTCTGTACCTCTGTTGCTTCTTTCTGTGCTTCTCTTACCTCTTTCTGCACCCCTCTAGCCTCTTTATGTACCCTTGTTTCTTCTTTCTGTACTTCTCTTTCTTCTTTCAGTACCTCTTTTGCTTCTTTGTGCACCTCTCTTGCCTCTTTCTGCATCCCTCTTTTCTCTTTCTGCACCTCTCTTGCCTCTTTCTGCATCCCTCTTTCCTCTTTCTACACATCTCTTGCCTCCTTCTGTACCTCTCTTGCCCCTTTCTTCACTTCTCTTGCCTCTTTCTGCACCTCTGTTGCTACTTTCTGTACTTCTTTTGCTTCTTTCTGCACCTCTCTTGCTTCTTTCTGCACCCCTCTTGCCTCTTTCTGCACCCTTCTTCCCTCTTTGTCTACCTCTCTTGCCTCTTTCTGCACCTCTCTTGCCTCTTTCTGCAATTATCTTGACTACTTCTGCACCTCTTTTGCTTCTTTCTGCACTCCTCTTGCCTCTTTCTGCACCCCTCTTGCCTCTTTATGCACCTCTGTTGGTTCTTTCTGTACTTCTCTTGACTCTCTCTGTACCCCTCTTGCAACTTTCTGCACTTCTCTTGCCTCTTTCTGCACATTTGTTACTCTTTATGCACCTATCTTGTTTTTTTGTACTTTTCTTGCTTCTTTATGTACTTCTCTCAACTCTTTCTGTACTCAAATGGGAAGTGCAAGCTGTAAAGTTTGGATGTCTGCGTGTTCTCGCGACTAAGGTAGATGTCAACTTGTATATGTATTCTTACATGTGTTATGCATCTAAAGATGGTAGCTTAAATAGCGGGTAGTTTCTCCTATAGGTGGTAAAATGTTTTCAGTTCTGCTCTGTCATTCGGTCGCACAGGCAGACTTGTCTTATGTTATAGATTCCCTTAAATATACTATAAAATCCCCATGTACCCTGTATTATGAGAAGAAAGACATACATGCACCTTTTTGCAAAGAAATGTACGCAATATGCTGTTTGAAACACAGGTATTCAAGTATTTGTATGTTTATTTTTATGTAACATGTCACTAGGTAAAAGTACATACATACCTTCACAAACTTGGTCAGACTTACAACAGTGATATGGTTAGGGTTGCCGTTTTACATTTGGTAGGCTCAACATTCTGAGCAGTCAAATAGTAAACCTTCAAGAGAAAAGTGAGGTTTAAAACATCTTGGGAGAAGGATTAGTGATTAGGCTGCTTTGTATGAGTCTGTGGTAAGGTATAGTCAAAGTAGGCCTCTTTCTGCAACTTTGTTGCTTCTTTCTGCTCTTCTCTTGCTTCTTTTTGCATCTTCCTTCCTCTTTCTGGACTTGTGTTGCCTCTTTCTGCATTTTTCTTGCTTCTTCCTGTACCTTTCTTCCTCTTTCTGCACCTCTCTTGAATCTTTCCACACTTCTCTTTCATCTTTCTGCAACTTTCTTCCTCTTTAGGGTACATGTCCTACCTATGTAGGGATAGTTAGAAATTAGCATTTAAAAAACATTTGAAATTCACTGAAACAACAGAGGTTTCATGGACATTATAGTTAGCAATTAGCATTTAGAAAACCTTAGAAATTCAGTGGAAAAAACACAGGTTTAAGGGACATTATAGTTAGGAATTAGTATTTAAAAATCCTTAGAATTCACAGAAAAAACACAGGTTTCAGGGACGTTATAGTTAGGCTGACATTTCACTCATACAAAACCAGCCGTAATGCACTGCTGATGACATCACATATTACATCACTCATGGCATGGTCAGTGATATTACTGATGACATCACAGAGGACATCTGAAATGACATCACTGATGACATCATCCAGTGACTGAGTGTTTCTAAAAAGTTTCTAAAAAGTCTTAGAATGTTTTTTATATATATATATAATCTATATATATAATATATATATATATTCTCTCCAAATAGTTTAAATCACAATGCACTCTCAGAGATAAGTAGCAGTGTAGAGTTTAATCCTCAGTAGTTACACGTTCGACCGAAGTCTTGAACACACCCTGAGTAACAAACTGAGGTGCTTTACATAGTGAATTAAGTGGACATGAACATAAACAATGGACTTAGAAACCGGAATACGTATTTCCTGTCAATACATCACTATTGTAATCTCCTTCCAAAATAGCGGCCACCTTGGAACTATATGTTTCGAAACGAAAACATAAGTTACACACTGTTATACCTGGTGTTACTTCACAGGCCAAGCGGACTAATAACCGAATCCGACAATAGATTGTATGTAAACCCAAAATGGATCATGGGTGAAATTTAAAACAGAAAAATAAGATGTAAATCTCATCATTGTGAAACCACCGCTTGATACACAAAATGACATGTAATGTCGATACCACCTGAAATAAATACACATGGTTATATGCCCAAAGTGTAAGAGTGGTGATAGACAGATATTAAAAATCAAAGAAAACTGGAGTTTTCAAGCTTTCCCTCGTGTCAAACTACACGCGTCCTAGTGGCTCGAATACAAGGGAAATTCAAAGATAGTCAAGTGACCAAATTCCCATTTGTTCAAGTTGCGCCAGAGTGGCTAGGTATCGCAGTACAAGGGGAGTACAAATATAATAAAATAGGTCTGTGATAGTGTTGCCGTGCTAATTAAAAATGGGAGCTACTACGTTACATATATGCTACAATACATATGCTGAAAACTATACAGGCGCCAAGTGACAGATAGTTCTATAGAAGTCCATTAGTGCAAGTGATGAATAAAAACAAAGTGAAGTGAATCTGGAAAATCTTATCTATTGGGATGTGTAGTTCCTGGAACGGAGGAAGAAAAGGGTGGGCAACCTGTGAAGTGACCGTCAGCAAATGGTGGGTCCCTTCCATTCCTCCTGTGAAATAGAGAAGAAAAGAAAAAGAAAAATCAATTAAAATCTCAGGATTATACATGTAAATCATTTGTAATTATACGTGCACATGATATACAGTGTCAAATATCCTGATCTGATCGAAGATCCACAAATACTTAGATTATGTCAAAAATCATTCCACTCACTAAATCCTATCAAAATAATTAATTCTTCAATTAGGTGTGTTGCTAGTTCCTCATCCAGTCCGTGTCCGCCGGGGTACCTTGTCTCTAAGTCTATGATCCATCTAGATTCCTTTTTTCTCAGTTTAAGTTCTCTGTTTCCAACCCTAGGTCCAATATATATATATATTCACTTAAAAAACCATAGGTTTCACACATGTTATAGTTAGGTGGATATTTCACTCGTAAAAAAACAATGAAATTCCCCCGTTATAGTTAGTTCAGATAACTATAACTCACGCGCCCGCAATCCACTGCTCATGACGTCACATATTACATCACTCATGACATGGTCAGTGGCATCACTCATGACATCACTGATGACATCATCCTTGTGATAGAGTGGCGGTCGAGTTATCTGAACTAACTATAACGGGGGAATTTCATTGTTTTTTTACGAGTGAAATATCCACCTAACTATAACATGTGTGAAACCTATGGGTTTTTTTAAGTGAATTTGCAAGGTTTTTTAAATGCTAATTCCTAACTATAACGTGTGTCAAACCTATGGTTTTTTCAGTGAATTTGTACAGTTTTTTAAATGCTAAGTCATGTATGTATTATTTTTTTTATATATTTATTTTACAATAAAGTACGTATCATTTTTTTTTTTATGGTTTTTCACCGTGCGCGCACCCCCGTGATTTAAAAAAAAAAAATTAAAATGTTTTTTTCTGCCTTCGGGGTCCTTCAGGGACCCCCTGACAAAGACTGGGGGGTCAGGAACTCTCCACCCTGCCCCCTTTTCACGTTCGCCACCTTCCTTTTTCACTCTCGCACTGAAAACAAACAAAATGGCGGCTGACACTTCCTGATTTCGACCGATTCGAACGTTGACTGACATGTAACCACCAATCAGAATTACGCTCGCGCACATTAGGGTGCGCGCACGGTGCGTGCACGGTGCACCCACGATGCGCGGCTATAGATTTGTATGTGCTTTTAACTGCAATTTTCTCAGGAACTACTGAACAGATTGACACCATATATCCAAAAGGCACATGCCTGACCTGAGGACTACCTCTCTGCCAAATTTCAAGTAATTCTGTTCAGCCGTTCGGGCTGTTCCTTCAACTAAAGGTCCTATGGGAAAATGCATGGGGAAAACGCGTTTTGGGACCCCCCTTTTATCTTGTCCCCCGCTTGACGAATCCCCCTGAGACTTTCAGGGTAGGAGCTGAGCAGAGCGTCCCATTAGTTTTGAAAATTTCGCTAAGATTTGTCAACCGGCGCCAATGTTATTCAAAATAGAATTTTGAGATTTCCTATGGAAACACGTTCCTAACTATAACTATCTACTGGCGACCACCAGTAGATAATATATATATATATATATATATATATATATATATATATATATATATATATATATATATATATATATATATATATAGATAGATGGATTGAAGAATGAGTGGGTGTATGCGTGTCTGTATGGATGATTAAATTGGTGCGTGACTGACTGTAGAAGTGAATGCTTAAATATGTCTTAGTGAATGTATGGGTGCATGACTAATCTGTGTGAATGTCTGTCTGTTTGTCAGTTGGTGTGTAAGTGGCTGCATGGGTTGGTGAGTAGTTACATGAGTGTCTATATGGGTTATTTATTAAGTATATGAGTACCTGTATGGGTCCTGAGTGTCTCTGTGGGTGGGTGAGGGGGTGTGTGACTCCCTGCAGGGATGTATGAGTGGGTTAATCTCTAGGTGTATGAGTTCATGAGTGCATCTGTGAGGGACTGTATGGGCGAGTGAGTGCATATGGCTGGGTTGGTGTGAATGAATGTTTCAGTGGTATATGGATGAGTAACTGCATATGTGAGTGGCAGTATATGTGAGTGTTGGAGTATATAAGTGACTGTATGTGTGAGTGGGTGATTGTGAGAGTGGCTGTATGGGTGAGCGTGTGCTTGTGTCAGTGACTGCATGGAGAGTATTTGTTAGTATCTGTATGAGTAATGAGTCTGTTTCTTTTTCTGTATGAGTGAGTAAGTGGCTGTGTGATTCTGTGTTTTTGGGTAAGTGAATAGGTGTTTAAGTAGCTCTTTGATTGACTCACGGTATATGATTAGCTGTATGGGTATATGAGTGGCTATCTCAGCGGCTGTATTGGTGAGTCACTTGCTGTATGAGTGCCTGTATGGGTGAGTGAGTAGATGTGTATGTACACCTATCAATCAGTGAGTAGGTATGTATGTACTGGTATTGGTGTTTCAATGGTTTCAAAAATGGTAGTCTGTATTTTGGAGTGGGTGTATGATGATAGGTTATATTGGGTGTGAGTAGGTGCACCCAAGATTATGTGGATGATGTCATCAATGATGTCATCAGTGATGTAATTTGAGATGTCATAAGTGATGTCATCAGTGATGTCATTGACCATGTCATTAGTGATATAATATGTGATGTCATTAGCAGTGCATGGCGGGGGCGTGAGTTATAGTTAGCTCAGCTAACTATAACAGCTGAATTTATCTGGTTTTGTGCGAGTGAAATGTCAGCCTAACTATAATGTCCCTGTAAGTCCTGGGCCCAAAAGGGGGTTTCTTTGGCTGTCACTCAGGGGTTTAATGAAGACCAAAACCAGCTGCTTGGGTGGTAAGGCAGTTAATGCCTATAGGTATGATTATTACTCAATAAAGGGCAAGGTAAGTAAACCAAAAGTAGTCTTTGTACAACTCTGAAAAGGGAGGGAAAATGTCTTTAATGTCTCTGGTACCTGAAGAAAGCCTTGGCCTTCGGTCCTCCTCCTCCAGATTCTCTTCCTTATGGATGGGGTTCTGACGTCCCAAAAGATGAGAAAAGAGCAAAAAAAACTAAGTTCGGTTTTTGCACTTCTCAGTCTTTGTCAGTGATACCGTCACCAGCCTGCTGGATACCACAACGGTGAGGGGAAAGGATGTGAGGGTACGGTCGATACCCAGTGTATCCTCCTTCTTTTCCTTCATGACTGAAGCTCCCTCTGTGTTCCTCCCCGCCAAATCAGCCTTCTCAGAAGTCGTATCCAGTGCACTTGCCTGGGGCTGCGGTCCTCCTAGACCACAGCAGTGGGTATCGGGGCATCCTCTCCCTCTCCGGGACGTCCAGATACTTCCGCCTTTTTCTGCTCGGGACGCGAACCTCCACCAATGTCTCTTCCCGTCTCACCGATGCACTCGTCCTTGTGCTGCGTCTGGGCTCACCTCGCTCCGCGTTCGCGTCCCCTTCGTTTCCTGCTCCTCTGTCTTTTTTCAGTCCCGGCTTCTCCCCGTCTTCAGCTTCGGTGTCTGACGTCACCGGAGGGTGCCACTCCTCCACTAGACCGCTGACCATTGTCTTGCACGCAGAATAGCCGCGAGTTAGGATGGAGTTCCCGGCTAGTGGGGACTCCATACTGCACTCCCTGAAAGCTGTGTTTTTTAATTGAATACCGAATGTTTTTCAAATGCTAATTCCTAACTATAACGTCCCTGAAACTTGTGGTTTTTCAGTGAATATATATATATGCGTTGATTGGTATATCTGGAGAAATGCAAGGTAGAGCAATTAGCTGTTTTGCATTACTCTGCACATCATAATATACTTTGCTCCTAAATGTCACATATATCCATATGCCTTGCCACTGTAGCCAATCTACTATGCACTATTCAACTCTACGCAACTCTATTCTATGCCTCTAAACTGTACAAGACTCCACTCTATGCCACTGCATTCTATGTTAATACACAGGATGCAATGCCACTGAACATAACTACAGTTTATACTCTTACACTGTGTGCACCTCTACTTTACAACACTCCAGTTTACATTGCTTCACTGTATGCCACCCCATTGGATGCTACTTACCTATACCCTACCTCACTACCTCACTCTGCACCATTCCACTGTACGCCACTCTACTGTACTCAATTCTGCTATATTCCACTCCACTCTACAACACTCTACTACACACTATTCCACTACATATTATTCAACTGTATGTCACTATATGCTGCTCCACTTTACGCGACTTCATTTCACTCTATTTGATTGGAAGCCACACAATGTTAGTCACTGCACTTTATGCTTTTACACTCTACCCCATGTCACTGGACGTCACTCCAATCTATACAAATTCATTATACACTTTTACACTCTACGCCACAGTATAACACTCTGCTCAACACCATCTGCTCTAGCATAGTACAGTGTTCTCAACTCCACTTTACACTAGTCCACTTTACACTATCACACTATATGCTGTTCCACACTATGCCACTCCAGTATATACTACTCCACTCTACCCCACTCCATTCTATGTTATCCCATTGGCTGCCACTCCACTGTACATCACTCCACTTTATGCTATTCCATTGTATGCCACTCCACTATACGTTTCTCCTCTCTATGCCACTCCAGTGTACATCACTCTACACTGCGCCACTCCATTTTTCGCTAGTCCATTGGATGTCACTCCACTCAATGCCACTCTACTGCATGCTATTTCAGCCTAACCCACTCCACTGAGCACTTCAGTCTATACCACACAACTGTACTCCACTCCCCACTATGCTTTTCTACTCTATGCTATACCACTATGTGCTACTCCACTCTACACCACTCCACTGTACTCCAGTCTATGCTATTCCACTGTATGCCACTGTACACTAATCCACTGAATGCTATAACACTATACACTATTACACTCTATGCCACTCTAATGAATGCCACTCCAGTCTATACTACTCCAATCGACACTATTATACTTTATGCTCAACACTCTATGCTACTCCACTCTATGCCACTACAGCATACTCTCCTCCACTCTATATAATTTCACTCTACAAACTTCTACTACACTCTATGCCATACTACTAGACTCTACTCCACTCTTTCCCTGTACACTCCACTGTCTAAATTTGCACTTGACTCTATGCCTGTACACAATACTATATGGCACAGCACTCCACTCTACTGTATGATATGCCACTCTAGTTTATAACAGTTTCCTCGACTCTACGCAATGCCACTTTAATGTATGCCAACCCACTCTATGCTAATTTACTGTACCCTACTCCAGTCTACGCCACTACACGGTATACCACTCCACTCTATGGTATTCTACTTTATGCCACTACACTGTTCTACCCTCCAATGTACAGTATTCAACAGTATTCTTTTCCACTGTAAGCTACTCCACTTTATGTTATTCCCCTCTATGCTACTACAGTGTATGCCACTCCACTATAATCCACTATACTCCCCACTACTTCACTTAATCCAATTTATCACCACTGTACTATACTCCTCTCATTGCAACCCCATTGTCTGACACTAATCAACGGTATGCAACTCCACTCTACAACACGGTACTAGACTCTATGCCACTCTCCTCCCATCCACTCTACAGCACTGTACTACACTGTATGACACTCGACAACATGTCATTCAACTTCGCACCTAGATGCACCACTTCACTATATGACACAGGACTTTACTCTATGACACTACCGTCTGCTGTCTTCTACGACACTCCACTTGATGATACTCCACTCTATGGCATTCTGTTTCATCTTACTCCACAGACTGTGACAACCTACTCTACAGTTTAACACACTATCCCACTGTACAACTCGCTGCTTCAGTCTACGATACTTGCCTCAACAATTTGAGATGGCATGCCACTACACCAGATAACACTTTACAGCACTGTATGATATGGCACTACATGCTACTCTACTCTGCTCTATTCCAATCTACAATATTCCACTCAATGACAATAAACTTTACAACCCTCTCTTCTTCACTGTACTATACGACACTCCACATAACAACTCTCCACTTGCAACACTGGACTCCACGATTTAAAACACATTTTTATTCAAAATGTGAAAAAATATTGCAACTCAATAAAAAATGAAGGTTAAAGCCTAGATATAGTTAGGAACGCATGTTTTCCCTCTACAAATCAAGGTTAAACTACATAAACTCTCAAAATGTTAAAGTTATAGCTAGTTATACCTTTTATTTACAATTAATCCACCACCTTCAAATTATTATAAGTAGTGGACCACATTTCAATCTCTTTTCAACCAGACAATACTAACTATAACTCACCATTCTACCATACACTGTGTTCTCACAAATAATGATCCTCCACTGTACAATACTACACTGTATGAGACTGTCCGCCACTCTACTGCACGGCACTACACTCAACCACACTGAACTAGACAACACTCTACTCCACCGAAATCAACTCCATGCCATTACACTATACAACACTCTGCTACACTATATGTCACTCTACAACACTATACTTGATGAAACTCCACCACACTCCATTTCATGACACCTTAGTCTACGATACTCCACTGTACAACACTTAGCTCTACTCTTCGACATACCACTAGACTGTCCAACTCACTGCTCCACCCTTCAATACTCCACTCCACAATACAACATACCATGCCAATCCACTGTGTAACATTTTACTCCAATGTATGCTAAGTCAGTCAGTCAGTCAAATGAAACTTTATTTGGTTATCACAACCATAAAGCATGATACTAAAAGTATGATTAAAAAACGGTTACAATGGTGGGGGTGGAGTGTTGTTTGTTTGCACCGCAAGGCGAACCCTTTACTGTATTGTTGTTTTCGAGAGGCTCTATGGGGGACGATTGATGGCTTTCATGTATGATGGGGGGTAGGGATCTGACTGTGTTATCATGGAACGTTAACGGACTGGGGGATAGGATTAAGCGTGGTGTGGTCCTGCAGTATCTGAAACGAATTTCACCAGATGTGATCTTCCTGCAGGAGACACACCTTATAGGTAACTCCTTTCATGCCATGAATCGGAGAGGCTATCGCTTGGTGGCCCATTCGGGCTTCACCTCGGGCTCGCGGGGGGTGGGCATCATGATTAAGAACTCGCTCCCATTGGAGATTGATGAGGTGCGCCATGATGAGAGGGGACGTTACACTGTCTTGGTGGGTAGAATGGAGGGCAGGGTGGTCGTTTTTGTATCAGTGTACGTCCCGCCGGGGTTGCAATCAACCACGTTTGCGGACCTGGGGCGCCTCCTCCTTGACCTCCCGGATGGGCTTCTGGTAGTTGGGGGGGACTTCAATGCGGTGGCTTCTGGGTCTATGGATCGTCATCCCCCCAGGGACCTCCCCCGGGCACAGGCGTGGCTGTCCGGCCTCTTAGATACACTAGGGTTGGTGGATTGCTGGCGACTACAGCATCCCGCGCAGCTGCAATACACCTTCCTCTCGGGTGCCCATGGTAGCCTCTCGCGGCTTGATTATATCCTTGTTCCTGTGGCCTATGCTGGGAGGGTGGGAGAGGTGCGCCATTTGGCGCGGGGTATTTCAGATCACTCCCCACTACTGCTGCATCTTGATGTCTTCCCGAGGGGGGAGGGCAGGGTGGCCCCAATCAATGCCTGGTACCTGCGCGACCCCACTATTCGAGCCGAATTGATCAAATCCTTGCAGCGGTACTTTGAAGAGAATGTGGGGTCTGTCCCGTCTGCCATCTCCCTTTGGGAGGCTTTTAAGGTAGTTCTTAGGGGGGAGGCCCTCTCCTTTATCTCCCATGCCCGGAGGCGCGAGCGGGAGGAGGTAACCCGGGTGGAGGCCGAAATTACTGAACTAGAGGGTGACCTGGGGAGCGGGGTGACGGATGCCACATTGCATGTTCTACACCTCAAGCAGGCGGCCTATAGAGCCCTCGTCACGGAGGCGGCCAGGGGCCTCAGTAGAGAGCAACAGGGGCGACTGTATGATGTGGGTGATAAGGCGGGTAAATTGATTGCGTGGTTGGACAAAAAGGAGAGAGCGAGTCGTGTGGTTCCGTTGATCGAGAGGATGGATGGTGTGTGTGTTACCGAGCCGAACGCCATTGTCTCCTGCTTCGCGGATTATTTCCGCGAGGTGTATTCTCCGGTTTCTCCCTGCTCGGAGGAGGATTCCCATGCCCTGCTTCGGGACATCGCGCTGCCCTCCCTTTCGGTGGAGGACAGGGATTCGCTGGATGCTCCCCCCACCTCGGACGAAATTGCCCTTGCTATCCGCTCGGTCGCATCTGGCAAGGCCATGGGCCCCAATGGCATTCCTATTGAGCTGTACAAGCTGCGACCGGATGTGCTGGCGCCCCACCTGCGCGCGATGTTCCTGGCGGCCCGCTCGCGGGGTTCCCTTCCGCCGGACCAGCGTCTAGCCACGATCGTGGTGATCCACAAGGGGGGGAGACCCCGTGAGCGGGTCACATCCTATAGGCCTATCTCGCTCTTGAACGCGGAGCCCAAAATCCTCGCCAAGGTGCTGGCCAACCGGCTGGTCGGCGTGGTGGGCGACTTGGTCCACCAAGACCAGTCCGGCTTCATACCCCATCGTAACACGGCCCTTAATCTGCGACGCTTGCACGGGGTGCTCGCGCGTGTCCCGTTCGTGCGGGAGCCGGCCATCTTGGCGTCCTTGGACGCCACCATGGCGTTTGATACGCTTGAGTGGCCATACATTTGGGCGATGCTGGCGAAGTTTGGCTTTGGACCGGGCTTCATCAGCTGGGTCAAGTTGTTGTATTCCGGCCCATTGGCGCAGGTGGTGGTGAATGGACGAGTTTCGGCCCCATTCGCACTGGGACGGGGCACGCGACAGGGTTGCCCCCTGTCGCCTCTCCTGTTTGCATTGGCCCTGGAGCCCCTGGCGGAGTGGCTGCAGTGGCACCCTTCCATCCGTGGTCTCCGTTGGACCCCCGAGCATGAGGACCGTGTGTCCCTCTACGCTGATGATATCCTTCTATATCTCGCCTCCCCGCGTAAATCACTGATCGTCCTAGTTGATGTTTTGCGCTCATTCGGTCGCAACTCAGGCCTCGTCATCAACTGGGCGAAATCCTGTGTATATGTGCTTGCCGGGGAGGCTCCGGTCCTACCACGGGACTGTCCGATCCAGATTGCCTCCCAGGGGTTTCGGTACCTGGGTATATATATTACTCTGGACCCAGAGGCCCGCTACGAGCGGAATTTGCTGCCCCCCCTCCAGCGCTTGAAGGAGGACGTGGTGCGTTGGCGGCGTCTGCCGCTCTCGCCGCTTGGCCGAGCGGCCTTGTTTAAGATGATGTCGTTGCCGCGCTTTCTGTACGCTCTCCAGAACACTATGGATTTGGTTCCGGCGCGCTACTTCCGAGAGGTGGAGAGTTTGCAGCGTCGCCTGTTCTGGGACGGGAGGCCACGTATCGCCTTGGCTAAATTGACGCTCCCGTGGTACGATGGGGGGGTTGCCCTCCCGGATATTAAACGGTATTACTGGGCCTCCCAGCTAGCTGCGATTAATCATGGCCTTTACGGGCCCGCCCTGAACCCGGCATTTGAAATGGACTAGATGCTCCTGCCCGGTGGCGACTACAATCGGGCGCTCTACTCTGGCGCGCCGGACCCTCGCCTGACGGGACCGACGCGTGTCATGGTGCATGTGTGGCACGCGGCTAACGCAGCTATGGGGTGGAAGGACCGTTTGACCCGGGCGTCACCGCTATATGCATCGGCGAGGTTGGGCTCCTTGTGGACCTCGAAGGGCTTCGAGAAGTGGGACACGATCGGCATCAGCACAGTGGGAGATCTCTGGACGAGGGGGGGATTCAAAACTTTCGAGATGCTGCAGACGGAGTTTCAGTTGCAAGGCAGTGAGTACTTCCGGTACTTACAAGTCCGCCACGCGCTGGGCTCCGTCTTCCCGGATGTCGCATCCATTCCGGAGTCTTCCCCCCTGGAGGACAGAGTACTGGATGGCCATGTCCCAGACAGCACGATCTCCCTTATATATAAAAAACTGATCAACGACCGATCGGGCCTGCTGACTGGCCTCCGCGAGGCCTGGGTTGCCGATGGGCTGGAGTTGGACGACGAGGACTGGATGTCCGCGGTGGCCTCTCCGAAGGAGGTGGCCATCCCGGCTCGCCTTCGCTTCATCCAGCTTAAGATCCTCCACCGGGTTTATGTGACGGGGCCAAGGCTTCTACGTATGGGCTTTGCTGAGGATGGACTGTGTAAGCGTGGCTGTGGTGCTTTGGCAACTTTCTTGCATATTCTGTGGGAATGCCCAAAGGTGGAGCGATTCTGGCGTGGTGTGCACGAGGTCCTGCGAGTGGTTACGCGTGTCGTGCTGTTGCCTGAAGCGACGAGATGCTTGCTGAATGTGTGGGAGCCAACTGACTACTCGGTTCCGCAGACGCGGTGGGTGACTCTAGGATACATGATAGCTAAGCGTGACATTGCTCAATTGTGGGGATCCCAGAGGCCTCCGGCGGTGTCGGCCTGGAAAGAACACATGGACTGGTGTATGTTTCGTGAAAAGGTGGTGTATGTTGCGAGGGGTAAGCCTGGGGCGTGGGTGAAAATCTGGGGCCCCTGGAACGCCTACCGCGGGGGTATTTGCGAGCCGCCACTGCTGCCGGCTGCCTCACCATCTCCGTCCCCCTAGCCGACCCCCTCCCCCAGCCATGGGCCCGTGGTTCCCCAGTCCCTGATCTGTTCTCATTCCCCTCTTCAGAGTTTGGCGATTGGTTGGGGTCCCCCACTTACGGAGCGCGTGCTGTCACTTGGGATTGCGGGTTGCCTTGCGGGTGTGGTTGTTTTTGTGTTGTTGTGTTTTGACAAAAGGAAACCGCATTGTTGGTTCGGAGTTATGTGGCCTGCACTACTGATATCTCCTGATTTACCCTTTTTGCACCGCCTAGAGATTTTTCTGTATGTATGTCATATGCTACTGCCACTCTAGCGGCCGGCCAGACGGTTGTAGGCCCATACTTGTAACTATTTGAGATTGCAATAAACGGTTTAAAAAAAAAAAAAAAAAACGGTTACAAAAATTTTAAACAAAATTACATAAAAAGATCATTTATCAAAAAAAGTTTTACAATTCATGCAAGATTTCCAACTCATTTATAAACTAATTCATTTAGTATTGTCCACTATTAGTAGGAGTTTGTCAATCAAGGTAAGTCACTTCTCTCTACTCTACTCCACTCTATTCCACTGTACAATCCTCTCCTCTATCACACTAGACTCCACAACATTCTCCTTTACTTTACTACACTCCGATCAGTGACACACCACACTGCGATTTGAAACACATTTTTACAATACAAGGAAAACAACAAAGTTTAAAGATAATTTACACTTAGAAAGACATTATATATTCTTTCTATACAAACCCAGATCAAAATACACAAATATTAAAAATTGTTAATTTATAATCATAACTTTTATTTATAATTTACGTGCCACCTTTAAATTACTATATATCGCATGCTTCCGAACACAGTCTTGTCACCTCATTTACATTATCTATAACTCATGCCTTTTCCATGCAGTGTATACACTTGAATTCTACATCAATTATAGCATGTGAAATCATAGCATTCATAATTACACTTATACCTTCTTATATGACATTTTCACAACACAGCGCCAGGTAGAGTGATGAGTTATAGCTAGTGTTGTCTGGTTAGAAAGCTGCAAAGAGTCTGTAATGAGGTCCGCAACGTAAAATTATTTGAAGGTGATGGATACATTATAGCATTATAGCTCTTCAGAGAGGTTTAGTTTAGTCCAGACACATGGGAGCACCCAATATATGTCATAGCAATAACCTTTCAGGCTCTGAATCTGCTCACCTCAAATGTTTATTTTTGTTGCAAAGTTTTTAAGCAGAGGATTAACATAGCCATCCATGCCAAGCTAGAAGGCACAAATTACTTTGCCATTTCTACAGCAAAGCCTTCAAGTAAAAGATTAGCATAGTTTTATCCACGCTGAGCTGCAAAAAGACAAAAGACTCTTATAATTCTAAGGACACTATTACAGCTTTGAATTGGTATAATACCACCCAAGCCAGCCTGTAATTAATAAACACAATCCCTAACACATGTTTCACTATCATCATAGCTCTTCAGAGAGGTTTAGCTTTTTCCAGGCATATGGGAGCACCCAGTATAGGATAAAGCAATACCAGTTCAGGCTGTAAGTGCTGCATACATTAAGCAAAAAAGAACTCTGGGCAGTTCCTTAAGTTTAGGTGGAGATCAGATCCTATATAGAGCACCCTACAACACCAGTGACACTCTGAATCTGCTCAGCCCTAATGTCTGTTTTTCTAGAAAAGTTTTTAAACAGAGGACTAGCACAGTGCCATCCATGCCGAGCTGGAAAGGGAAAAAGTATTTTGCCATTTCTACTGCAAAGTTTTTAAGCATAGGATTAGCACAGCGCCATCCATAATGAGCTGACAAAAGCCATTTACCATCCCTAAGCACTCTATTACAGGTTCAAATTGGTATATTACCATCCTAGCCAACCTAGAATGAATAAAAGCAAAGCCTAACCCATGTTTTGCTATCATTATGGCTCCTCAGAGAAGTTTAGCTTTGTCCAGAAGCAAGGGAGCACCCAAAATCAGTCAAAGCAATACCATTTCAGGCTGAGAGTGCTGCACAATTTATGCAAAAATAAACAGATAACTCTGGGTAGTTTCAAAATTTAGATGGAGAGCAACTCTTGCATAGAGCAACATACAATACCTGCAACACTCTGAATCTGCTCACCTCAAATGGCTGGTTTTCTAGCAAAGTTTGTAAGCAGATTATTAGCACAGCGGCATCTACACTGAGCTAGAAATGGATAAAAGGCCTGATTTTGAGTTTTGCACAGTTGCACTAGCTCAACACCGGCTCCACTGTGCCAAACCTGTGCATGGACCGTCGGTCGTATTCCGAGTTGCAGAAGCACAACTCATAATAGAGTTGGCAGTCCTTTGACCTTTGCCATGGTGGCGCCTTGAAAACAGGCACTGTAATGAGACCGGCTAACAAGTTCCAGCATGGCATGGACAGTGACATTCACGCCATGCTGGAACTAGGGGGAATACACACAGGGGGGCAATGTATCCTCATGGCGTGGAGGACATGCGGGCCCTGTATGGAATCCTTTGTTCCTGCACCACCAGCTTTTTCATGGCGGGCTCCACCATGAAAAAGCTGTTGGTGCAGAAAATCAGAATTTGCTGAGTGGGACTGCTCCTGTCCATGCCCAGCTTACTGCATTGTGGCAGTCCTGCACCACTGCCAGGGAATGACTGTTTCCTGGCGCAGTGATGGTCCACCTCCCCTAAGACTTTTACCATCGTAATACATCAGACAGTGCACAGCCTGGGTAAGTCTGGCGGTATTGCGACTGCCAGACTCAAAATCGGGCCCAAAGTCTTTTGCCATTTCTACAGCAAAGTCTTTTAGCATGGGATTAGAATAGTACCATCCACACTGAGCTGTAAAATGACAAAAGGCTTTATATCACTTTAGGTGCAGTATACTGCGGCACTCTAAGCCTGAAATGGTATTGCTTTGACGTATACTGGGTGTTCCCTTGTGTCTGGACAAAGCTAAACCTCTCTACAGAACATAGAAGCTTTTATTATTTTACAGTTCAGCGCAGATTGTACTGTGCTAATGCTATAGAAATGACAAAATACTTTGCCCCTTTCTAGATTGCTGTGGACGGCACTGTGCTAAGCTTATGCTGAAAGCGGCCAGGGACAGAAGCCTTTTTACCCCCTCCACTTATTATTTAAATTAGAGCTGGGGATGATATCTCCAGTAGCAAATGCAGCTCTGGGAATGGTGCTGCATCACCACATCCACTTATTAAATAAATTGGGCCCGAAGATGTGGTTCCAAGGCTAAAAATGGCCTGGGTAGGGCAACATGCACCCCCTCTTCTCTCAATTAAAGGATGCACCTTGAGCGGCTATTTTGTTCTTATTTTTTTGGTCACTCTGGATCCCCATGGGATCAAGGCAAACATTTTCATTTTTTTTCAATCCTGGCTGCAGGGGGGTCCCTCTGGGTCCCCCATGGGGCCTTGGTCGACTGGGTATCCCGGCCCTGTCCCCTAACACTAGTTATCTTTTTATAACTTCAGGATAGGGGACTAATTCCCCAACTTCAATGGCAAAAGCTCCCTAGGCTATATCTATTTTTGCCTGCCTTCGGCACCACAAAGGCACTGTGCTATTACAGAAGGGGGCGCACATGCTTTTCTGACCCCTTATGCAATACAGATAGTGCTGGTCAGTTCTATCATTAGAGAGTGTTACTTCATTTGCATGGGGGCGTGGTCACATGCAAATGAGGGAAGAACTTTGCCTCTGCTCCTGCACTGTATTACCAACATGGGCACAGAGGCAAAGATGCTTTTAGAAGGCACACTGAACGTGCGTCACAAAAGGGTGAAGCACTTTCAATGTAACTTCTAAATGCAGCTCTCTAAAAGGATGAGGGGGGTCCCATGGACCCCCAGACATTCTTTTGCAGGCGAGTGCAGTCATTCATTGCACCCATCTGCAAGGGGATCGCTAATCCCTGTTAAAAGTGTAAACAGGTTGCAGCCTGAACAGAGAAACATGGAGCAGCTTTAAAACAGCTATTCCGTATTTCTCTTGAATGTGCTGCCCTGGGGGCAGCGCATATATTTACGGCTGCCCCGAGGGCAGCACATTATTCTTGTTAGGACACACTTTCCAAGTTTGTTCCCGGCACACCTGCTTTAAGGTGTGCCGTGTTGCTAACGTGGAAAGTGCGGCCTATCTGTAATGTGAGCCCAGATATGTAAATATACTTGAACATTATTTTCTCAAAAACTGTTAAATGAATTTACACCCAATTACAAAAAGCAAAATCTGTGGACCAGGATCAATCAATTTGGTGTAATTTCATTCAGCAGGTTTTGGGGGGTGCGCTGCTCAAAGAAGTCAATGGAAAATACCTTGGTACAAGAGCACTTTTTGGAAAGATTCATAGAGATTTGTCAAACAGTGTCAAAGTTATTAGAAACACAAACTATACATAAAGGTATTGATATTGGACCTCAGACCCAACACTTCACTACACCTCATGGCCTGAGGAAGACTTGGACGGACTGCTGTGCTACTCTGCCAGAAGAATTGCTACTCTGTTTCCATGCTGCCTGAGTAAAGGACTGGCCCAGCATCTTGAACCCAGGACCACCAAAGTGACTCCACAGGCCAGAAGCTTAGGGGACAGAATAGGCTTCCACCATTTTTAACCCAGCATTTGGACTTAGTCTGCTGTGAGTCTTATCTCCCAAAGGGTGCCACTCCAGTCTGGGACCCTTAGACGAGGACTAAATGGTGCTCTGTCATCCCAGCTGTGGTCCCCATCCGAATTGACACAAAGCTCCATAAAGCCTTGTTGCACAGCTCACTGGAACAGACACAGAGTTCCACAAAGCTACGCAAGGTCTCGCCACACAGCTTCATCAGAACCGACACTGGAAGGTGGGAATCCTCGCAAAGCAACGCCACACACACTGCGCACAGGGATTTAAGGTACTTTGTTCAGGGAGCCTAACTTGGACCTTGTATCTATCCAATGCTCCATCATGGTTAGCTGGAACTTGTGATTTTGTTCCAGTCCATTGTGACTAGATAACCACATTTGGCGCTTTGTGCTTTCAGGCACTACTTTCCCATAATATCTTTAAAAATGTATATCTATGGCTCTACTGATTGGGTTTTTGCCATATTGATCTTACATTATTTATTAAATTGTACTCTATTTTCTAAATCAGTGTCTGATTTCTCGTGTTGGATTCCACTTTATTGCTGATTGAAGTGGTACATAAATTCTTTACACATTGCCTCTAAGTTAAGTCTGACTGCTTTTCTGCCAAGCTACCAAAGGGCTACGCACAGGAAAATTTGGGGTTTGGATGTGACTTTACCCTGAGAAGGATTGTGGTTGCTGCTTGAGTAGGGTTTCACCGCTCTCAATCAGTAATCCAATTTCTTACAAAAAATATATTATTTCTTTTTATATAAGTTATTCACTTGTAAATGGAAAGAATAGTTTACCTTATGGCGATAGTAACATTGTTTGAATGATATTACTGCCGAGACATGCCAGTATATTACTTTTATATAGATGGCTTGTCTCTTTTTTGTAAACAATGCACTTCTGTGAATCTAGACACCTCTGATGGGTTGCTTATTTAATTTAATAAATATGTTATGTCATCACGGTTTTATAGCGCGCACAGCTACTCTAAGAGTGTACCGGCGCGAGCAGGAAAGAAAGGAGATATATAAGAACCGATAACACAGAACCAGCTCAGTTGAAAAGGAAGGTTTTTAGTTTCTTTCTAAATTGAGTAGAATTCTGCAGGCTGCGCAAGTCAAGAGGGAGGGAGTTCCATCCCATTGCTGCCAAATAGGCCAGGGAACTACCGCCTTTTCTTTTCAAGCAGAATCTAGGGACAGAGGCCAGGAGCATGTTAGAGGAATGCAAGTGTCTGCTGGGGGAGTAGAACTGAAAGCGTTTCCTGAGGTATAGGGGGCCATACTCATAAAGCGCAGCATGGATTGTTACCAGTGCTTTAAAAGTGACCCTTGCCTTCACCGGTAGCCAGTGCAAATTGTGCAGGTGGTGCCTGACACAGGTACGTTTGGGAAGGTCAAGAAGCAGACGAGCAGCGGCGGTTTGAACCACCTGTAGTTTGTCAATTAGATAGGCGGGAAGACCCACGTACAGTGCGTTTGCATAAGCGATGCGGGAGGTTAACAATAGCTCGGACGACTGTTTCCTTAGCTGCTAAGGGCAAAAGATGCAGACATTTTCAGAGAAGTTTCAGGATACCGAAACAAGTACCAGTCAGTTTATTAATTTGGTTACAGAACCTCAGCTTTCAGTCAAACCAAATCCCAAGGTTTTTCACAGGGAGTCCTGAAGGTGAGAGCCTGGGAGACTCATCAGGCCAGAAAGTGTGCCAAACCTGATGGGGAAACTCTCCAAAGAATAAAATCTCAGTTTTATCTGCATTACATTTCAGCTGAGCACACGTCAGCCAATTAAACACCGCAGCTAAACAGGTTTTAACATGGGCAGTGGATGTCTCTGTTTTTTTCCAAGTGAACAAGAGCTGAGTGTCATCGGTATAGGCAACAACTTTAGCTCCTAGTTCTTCTGCCAACTGAATGAGAGGAGTCATGTACAAGTTAAAAAAAAGTGGGCTCAGTACCGACCCTTGAGGAATCCCTGTCAAAAGAGCTTGGGGAGTGGATGTGAAGGGAGATCTATACTTGTTGGGTTCCGCCTTCTAAAAAGGATTTCAGCCACTCACCGGCGGCACCCATAATGCCTAATTCCTGTAGGCGGGCCAGAAGAAGTGAATGGGGCACAGTATCAAAAGCGGCAGAGAAATCCAACAGGACCAAAACTGCCCTGCCCCCAGCATCCACGGTCCCAAGGATAGCTTCCGTGATTTCCACCAAAGCAGACTCTGTACTAGAGGCGGCCCTGAAACCGGATTGCGCCGGATGCAGAAGGCCGTGCTGTTCATTGAAGGCAGTCAACTGCTTATTGAACTTTTTTCCGCATACTATGGCAATAGCTGGGAGCACAGAAATAGGGCGATGACAGGCTGGGAGGTTAGGATCCAGAGTTGTCTTTTTGGTAAGAGGAATAAGCAGCACCTGTTTCCACTCAGTGGGAACATAGGCCAATGTCAGCGAGGCGTTAATCAGCTGATTAAGGAGAGGGTTGATAACCACAGCCGCGCTGGCCATGAGTTTAGCAGGACAGGGATCATTAGGGGAGCCCAATTTAAGGGAGGATAGAGCTCCCAGAGAATCAGTTAGTGATATGGCATCAAAGGTGGAAAAGGTGACTTTAGCAGAGGAAGAAATACGTTGGGCAGGGGGCACCGAGGTGACCTGGGTGTCCTGGTTGCCGAATGACAATTGAAGCACCTTGACTTTATTAATGAAAAAATTAGAAAGCTCTTTACAACAAGCGGGCGAAGTGACGTGGGTGTTGCTCATAGCTTTAGGAGTCACATAATTTTTCACAATATTAAACAGTTCTTTAACGTTATTGCCAGACCGGGCAATACAGTCAGTATAGTATGAGCGCTTCGCTAAAACGATAGCGCATTGTGTGATTTTTGGGCTGTTTTCAAATATGCTTTTAAACATGTGGGAATATTTATTCTATCATGTTCGTGCTTAGCTTACAGCACTTCTTGGGCGAAATGAGGGTGTCGCTGATGTCATGTTTGTCATTCCCTCATAAGGGTGAGGCAAAATCCCACCATGGACCGCATGCAATGTCTGACACTTGTATCACTTGCCCACCGACATTTTTACTATGGCCAAATACACCAGTTGTGGTTAGTCAATTGCTCACATGTTTAGGGTATTAGACACCATGGGGCAGATTTATGAGCCCCTTGCGCCACTTTTGCGTCACTTTTAACATGGGAAAAGTGACGCAAAAGTGGCGCAAGGGGCTCATAAATCTGCCCCCATGTACTGAGTGGTGTTTCCCGACTTCCCAGTGCCCAAAGTCAATCATGCAAGCAAATCTAGAACAACAACTTTAGAAATCAATGCGGAATGAAGTATCTTCCTATAGTGTTAATAAAAAAAATCCCTCTGTCTACTATTGTAAAATTACTTATATCAACTGCTTAAATGAGACACAGGCTGGAATTGAATGCACATAATTTGCTATATGCAGTCAATTTTTAACATTTCGAAGTGGTCTAAGCATACCGTCATCATCAAATTAATTTGCATTTCAATGTAATTGACAACATATTTGTAGTTGTGTAGCATTAAATTATGGTATCAAGAATATCAGTAATGTGAAGACTTTTAAAGATGCTAACATCTCCATTACGTGTATTGGTTGTTTGTGTCTGTATGAACAGTTTACCTCTGCTCACAGATGTCCTTTCCTTTAACTTCATATTACATTATGAATGCCAGCGTTTGTTGCCGTACAAAAGCCACACATACTTGAATACATTCTTTACATAATACGCAATGTTAAAGCGGTGCAAAGTTCAGGAACACATTCGTGAATATAACCTGTATCATTACTTGTGAGTGTATCTATACTTATGAAATAATCACAATGCAGCCAATCAGAATCATTCTATTCTTCACGGAAAATGCCAACGATACAGTATTGAAAACATGCCAGCACATACCAGGGACACTTATAACCCCACATCATGAGTTCTGTTACATGTTGTGATTGCTTACAGCAGTCTACGTTTTTTCTCTCTTCATCTCCTTATTGAAATGAAGTAAATTTGCCCTGAGAGCTGTGAATAATCAGCTGTGAATTTCTGCTTGTAACTTCATGACGATTTCAGTGTCAACCAATTGGGTGACAGGTTTGCAAATCTGAAAAATTAACTTTACTGAGTCTTTAGTACTTTAATTAAGTGCATCATCCGTAATCATTTAGTTAAAATCCTTATTAAAATGTCAACGGCCCAATTATTATTAATGTAGATTTATGTGATTGAATTATAAAGTTAAGCAAATACAAGTGCACTGTAAAACTAGGGGCATATTATCAAGCAAGGCGTTAACATTATCGCCGCTCTAGCGGCAGAAAACTGCTCCTAAAGCGGCGATAATGGGCTTGATAATATGAAGCAGAGAATTCCAATAGGAGCCCATGTTGACACCAGAACATGGGCTTCTATTGGAATTCCATAGAGCATATTATCAAGCCCATTATCGCCGCTTTTGCGGCAGTTTTCTGCCGCTAAAGCGGCGATAATTTTAACGCCCTTTCTTGATAATATGCCCCTAAGACATTGAGGGGCATATTATCAAGACACGGCGTTAAAAATTATCGCCGCTTTAGCGGCAGAAAACTGCCGCTAAAGCGGCGATAATGGGCTTGATAATATGCCTTTGAGAATTCCAATAGAAGCCCATGTTCTGGTATCAACATGGGCTTCTATTGGATTTTTCTGCGACATATTATCAAGCCCATTATCGCCGCTTTTAGCGGCAGTTTTCTGCCGCTAATGCGGCGATAATTTTAACGCCGTGCTTGATAATATGCCCCTGATTTCTTTACACATTTCTAACCGCCTTGTAGGGTACATAGGGGCATATCAGCAAGCAAGCGTTCAGAAATTATTGTAGCTTTTGCGTCTGTTTTCGGACGAAAAGCGGCAATAATTTTATCGCCTTATCTGCAAGGTCACGCTGTCGAGTGAAATCTTGCCTGATCTCCATTTCCCTTAACGCCCATCTTTGCATCTCTAATGAGATGCAAAGGTGGCGTTACTCCCCAGGATACCGGGAGAAACGTCGCTAAGAGACATTTCTCCTATTATCAAGCCTCACGCAAAGCAGCATAGCGACAGGAAAAGTAGCGATAGCCTCTGTTATCGCTACTTTCCTTACGCCTGCTTTGAAACTGACTTAGCCATGATATCCTATGGAAGGTTGATATCATGGCTAAGTATGTGAGGCCCTATCAGCAAGCTATCGCCAAACTTCGTGGGATTATCGCTGGGTTTTCAGCGATAATCATACGTTTAGCAGTTAGCGCTAGGATTTTTATCACTTTTGAAATAAGCGTTGCTAATAGCATGCTATCTCAGCGATAAAAATCCATGCTAGCCGGAGATAATTATCCTAGCGCTAAGTGCGCTTAGCGATAATTATCGCCAGTTGTTGCTGATATGCCCCAGAATCTTTTGAAAATCCTACTTCACTTCCTGCAGGTAGGGTTTATCTCAATGTGTCTTGAAACTCTCCAAAATTGGAATACTTGTGTGAGGTGTTTTGCGCACACTGTCAAGTTGTGGATAGAGTAGACCCAAAGGCCTACGAAGATTCCAGTCAGGCGGATACACTTTAAAGGTTGTTGGAATGACACAAATGGGAGGTACTCTGACCAATACCAAACTGGGAGATAACAATAGGCGCACATCAGTGTATGGCTTACAAGTTAGCGCCATTAGTGAATTAGAAACAACATGGAGTTTATTCTTTATTCCTCTCTATCACATCCCATATTTTATTGGGCCTTGATAAACTGCCACCAGATTTGAAAAATGCGACAGGGAGACGGTCTTCACTAACCTATTCATACTGGGACAAGAAAATAAAAAACAGAACAATTATCAGGCAATGTTGAAGCCAATATATCTGGTGTTATTGCAAGCTCAACAAAAAGGCAAAAAAGAAAACATACTGCCACCTAAAGGTCATGGCTATAGGCAAACAATACAAAATGGAAATTTAGAAAAGAAATTCTTGCATATAATTTTATTAGATCAACATGGGTGCTTTTTAGGGTGAAGGTGTGCTTAGAAATGGCACAGAAACCCTTTACAGTTTAAATGCACATTGCAGGAAAATATGAATCCTGCTGGAGGAAAGGAAACCTACTATACACTTTTATTTGCATTAACCTGAAACCACAATTCAATCAAACAAGGATGGTGAAAAAAATAAAAAGAACAAAGAAAAACACATTGGCTTAACAAGCGCTGGCAGAGAAGTGCTATTTTTTAAGCAGAAGTGTATATGTGAGCAGCAAAATACTATCATTCACAGTACACAAGAGCCAATGACTGAAGTGGACCAACCCATTGCCCTACTGACCCCTCACCAAGCCTCTTGCAGCCCCAGGGACCCCATCAGCGATTGCTAATTTATTAAATATGGGTATGGGGACCACATGGCCTCTCTCCCCATACCTTTAAAAGGCATTGGGGGCCCTTCCCCCAGGGCCATTAATTTTAGAAAAAGGGTGAGGGGAGTCCTCATACCCCCACCCTGAGCCATTAATGGACCTTTGACCCCATTCCTTTTGCCCAGCTCACATACTGTGTCCTGGGGAGCCCACCCCTGAACACAGTGGTTTCCCCACCTGCACCAGCTCAGGCAAGAATACTTCTGTTTGCTCCAGCCTGACAGGAGCATTTTTAAAACTCCCACAAAACGTGAGTAAACACAAAGTCTGCTAACAGAGGACAGCAGCTATGAAAACTGTTCCTACCATCTTGGAGCTGACTTGTAATCTGTGTTCCTGCCCGCACTGATGCAGGCAGGGAAACAGATCAACAGATTGCTCCCACCGAGAGGGAGCAGCATAAATAGCTACTCTCTCCAGGCAGGAGCAATGCCGGCTCCCGCAGGATGAGAGAAGCCGGCTGGGGCCATAGGGGTACTGAGGCTCCTCCCCTGTCCCCCAGCACTGTGCATGGTGGGTGCCCGGGCACTGAGAGATGGGGTGCCAGGAGCCAAAAACCCCTTGGGGATGAGGCCACGTCGCTCACTCCCTTTTTAAAAAGTACTGTCAAAAGTTCTCCCCTTTAATTGCTGCTGAGTCTGCAAAGGCAGAAAACCATCTAAAAGCTCTGCCTGTTTGACCCTCCCCTTCCATATTAGTAATATGCAACATGCTCCGCCATTTTCTCAGAGATGGACAGTGTGATTTCTTTACAAGTGCACATTGAAAAACAATCTGAAATTCTTGATGGAGTGGAATGCATCATTGATTTATTGGAGTGCAGCCTCTTCTGTTGTGACTGCCCAAGACCAGTGAGTTCTTTCTTATTGTCTCCTAGTCCGAGAGCAGAGTCCATGGTTCTCCTGCTGAGTATGCAAATTTGCCAAATCACCTACTACCTCTACTTGTTTGGTCCCTCCCCGTCCACATTAGTAGTATGCAACAGTGCCGGCTCCGGGCAGATTTGCCACTGGGCTAGCCACCGATGAGACCATGTTGTCAATACCCTACTGTGCACGGCCAAAGTCTGTGTGGGGTTGGCTGTAGTTGAAGGGTTTGCTGCAGGGCCTGTCTGATATGCTTTTGGAGGGTTGGCTTTACATTTGGTAAGAAATTATGAATTTACGTTAAAAGAAACCTTAGAAATTCACTGAAGAAAACAAACACTAAAGTAACATAGTTAGGTGAATAAGTCAGTGACAACATTAATGTTTTGCACAAAGACACAGACATTAACCCGTTATAATTAGCAGGGCAAACTATATAACTTGCACGCCTGCCATGCACTTCTTATGACCTCACATAGTACCGCACTCATGGCATGTTCTATGACCTATTTTATGACATCACTGAAGGCATCTCAAATGACACCATTGATGACATCACTGATGACATCAGCCAAGCTTATTTTACACACATTACTCTATATACTAGTTAGAGGCCTGACATTAAGTACATTAAGTACATTAAGTACAAAGTAGCTCAGAATATTATGAAGCATCATTAATTTCATCACAGATACAAGTCTCTTAGGTGTAGCAAGCATGCGTTATGAGCAGCATTGACTTTCTATCGTATACTTCATGGTTAGCCTAGTTCACATAACAGTCAACCACAGATATCTGTAAAAACCTCATTTTTAAACATTGTTGAATATGAATACAACTGTTCAGAGACAGCCAGGTTACTCAAGATACTCAACAGTTGTTCCAAAATTAATACCCAAATAGGGACTGCTTTTATCAGTATCAAACACCTCACATTCACAGAACCTATATTGACAAATGAAGGTGATATGAGTAGAAAAGTGGGTACTGCAAACAGTGTTTACTTTATGGAGAGAGTTTACTCTTTACAACACTGTTTGCAAACAGTGAAACTCTCATGAGAAACACACCACACAGTATTAAAAAAATATTTACTGAGAACAGTGTGCACTCTATGCAACACTTGTCAAAAAATACACTATATGCTTAAACTAACCAAGGTCTGTAGGTCCTAAAGATCAACTACATGCATCCTTCATACTATGGAGAAAACTTTACAGACATCCCATTTTCCAAAGCAAAAAAGAACATGTACTTAGTTTAGTTTCTGGTGCACACAGTCTTCTATGTTATTAAGACAATGTCATGCTGAGACGATTCTGTCTAATAGCTCAAGGCTGCTTACAATACTAGGTATGTTGTATGTAGAATCTTTGCCTGTTGGGAACTTTTTCTGCACAGCCCAAAAACTTGTGTGGAGCAAGCAGAAGACTAGTCATCAACTGTTACCTACACATAGGTTACTCTTCAATACAGAGATTTTTAACCTGTTCAATACCTATACACACCTATGATGCATTAGGAGCACATACGTTTTGCAAACACTTACACTCATTAGCTTGAAACAAGCTGTACAATATAAGGTAGACAAGAACTATGGTAGTAACCCGCCACTAATTAAACTATGAAATAAACTAACAAACTCTCTGGATGATGTAATCAGTGATGGCATCAATGATGTCATTTGAGATTTCATCGCTGATTTTATAAATGATGCTAGAGCATGTCATAAGTGAAATAATATGCGAGGCCATAAGCAGTGTGTGGCAGGGGAGCAAGTTATAGTTAGGTCTGCTAATTATAACCAGTGAGTTATAGTGTTTTTTTGAGTTCAAAATGTTAATGTTGTCACTGACATACTCACCTAACTATAACGTTATTTTAACCTTTTTTTCAGTGTATAGATCGTCAGCAGGTAGTTATAGTAAGGCCCTTGTTTCCATAGCAAGAGCATTTTTTTTACGCCAACATCAGTGATGCCATTTGCGGTGTCATGAGTGATGTCATGAGTAATGTCACTGACCATGTCATGAGTGATGCAATATGAGAGATTTTAAGCAGTGTATTGCCTGGCGTAAAATGTAGTTAGCTCAGCTAACTATAACTGCTGAATTTCACAGTTTTTTCACAAGTGTGAGCCTAACTATTATGTCCCTGTAACCTTTCATGTTTTGAATGAATTTCTAAGGTTTTTTAAAATTCAATTTCATAATTATAGCATCCCTATAGCCTTTGTTTTTTTCACTGACTTTCTAAGGACTTTTTAATGTTAAGTAAGATGTCCATTTCAGTATATAATGGGGGTGATTAAATGCAGAGCCTGGCCTAGAATTGTGTTTGCTGCTCCTACCTCCCTTACTGTTTGACATCCATTGTCCATGTTCATGATCCTGCTCCCTCATTACACCTGTGTGTGCCCATTGTTCTGGCTTATTTTGTCACTGCCCTTCCCGCCTGCCCTAAACAGTTAGCTTGCTGCCCCATCCATCTTCTCCCTACCCTCTGTTGTCTGAGTCCATGCATCAGCCCCCTCCTTCTTGTCCTTCATGGTCTGACCTGCTGCCACTGCTCTCCATTTAGATGGATGTCCCTGCTCAGCCCTACTGTCCCCTGCTGCCCAATTCTAAGCCCCTTCATTGACCTCTTCCTTAGCCTCTGTGCTAAACTTGCAGCCCATACTCTCCTTCCCCCACCCTCCAATGTCTGTGTGATTTTTGCCCATCAAATTCCATAGACCTGCCAACTGCCTATCTTCTCTGAGTGTTTTGTTGAGCTGCCACTCCCCTCCCACCTCCCGAGCATGGTGAAATGGCTGCTGCCTATCCCTGCCACCTCCACCCTACCTGTCCAAGTTTCATGCACCTATCCCCTCCTTCCTGTCCTCCATGGTCCATTTTTCTGCCGCTCCCTTTTTTCCTTCATGCTTTGTTGTGCTGCAACTGCTCCTCCCACCTGCCATGCATGATTTTTTGTGAAGCCCCTTCCTCTGCCCTCTTTTGTCTGTGTCCAGTGCCTACCCTTCCCTTGTGTCCTCCATGATCTTTTGTGCATGCCCCAGATCCCTTGCCCAACATGGCTGTTGTTCTTCCACTAACCCTCCTGCTTACCATGCGTGGTCTTCTGTGCTGCTACATTTCCTCATACCTGCCCTGTGAGGTCAGCTTGCTGCCCCTAACCCCATCCCACCTTTCCTCCATTGTCTGTGTGTATACCATTATAGTGTCACTGTTGCCCTCGATAGTGTGTTGTGCTTTCAGTGCCCATCTTGCCTGCCCTCCATGGTCAGCTTGTTGATCCTGCCCTGCTGCTTTGCACCATGCTTTCTTTTTTCCATGTGCAGACAGCTTATCCCCTCCCTCATGCCATGTCCGGTCCATTCTCGTGCCACTGCCCCCTCCCTCCTGCCCTTCATGGTCCATTATGCTACAATTCTCCCTCATGTCTGTCCGGTCTGGTCAGCTCACTGTGCTTACCTCTTTCCCCTCTAATCTATGTTGTCTATGTGCATGTCTTTGTCCCATTTCTATTACTTTTCATGGTCCGTTGTGCTGCACTACCATCCCGCTTGCCTTGTGTGGTCTATTTTGCTGTTGCAACCCCTGAAACCTACCCTGTAAGGTCAGTTTGCTGCCCCTGCTCATCTCCCTCCTGACGTCTCTTATCCGAGTCCATGTACCTATCCCATTCCTTCTGCCCTCCACGATCCACTGTACCTTACTTGCCAACATTTTGTACTTGGTAAAAGGAAGATTATGAAAAAAAACTGGAAATGATTTTCCCCTATGACTTATATTGAAAAAGAGGAGATTTTAGGAAGGCGCCCTAAAAAATATAGCCCTTTTGGACTTAAAAACATTGTGAGTCTCCTGACTGAATGGGGTCTGATGGCATGCATGGCCCTTCTACCCTCAATGGTCTTTTATATTGCCACAGCCTCTTTTGCCTGTACTGCCTGGTTGGTTGTTACCCTGCCCCCCTTTAACATGCCCTCCGTGGTCCGTTGTGCTGCCACTGTCACTTTCGCCTGACCAGCGTGGTCAACTTGTTTTCTTTGCACCCTCTCCATGAGAGGGTCTTATTCTCATACAAATTATGGTTAGTGCTCTAAAAAACTACAATGAGGACATATTTTCTGAGTTCTCAAATAGCAACAAAGCACTTTTAAATAATTTGCACTATCTATTTTATTTTTATCCGGTTGATCACTTGATTATTTGTTACACTTGTGGTGTAACAGGAAGTGGTGCTTTGGCCACAGCTGCAGACTTTGCAACTGTTACACTGAAGGTGTAACAGGATGTGGCACTTTGGTCAGAGCTGCAGACTTTGCAACTGGGGAGGAAGTTTGAGTTTCGGCATCAGCTCGACATCTTGTGATTCTTGCCAAATCACTCAATCTCCAGATGCTTAAAACCAACATGAGTGTGACCTTACCTTTGAGTCAAGTTTGTGCTACATAAAACTGCACACAAAAAAAACTAAAGGGCTAGTTTACAAGTCCCTTGCACCCAAGATATGTCACTTTTTCCACAATTAAAAGTGACGCACCAGCGATGCAAGGGGCTTGTATATAAGCCCCTGAGTGTTTTGTGCACTTCTATCATGGGGTGTATTCATGGGGTTCATTTGGGTGATTTTTGTGCTATACATGGGCTCTTTTTGCTCTGGTGGCCATCTTGGGAAACTTATTTGTTATGAAGCACTCTAATTTCCTTATTTGCTGTCTCATTCTCCATAGACAATGTTTTCAGTTTTCTACTTCGATTCCATCAGGATGGCATTTGGATGTGCCACACTTTTGGTATATATTTTAAAATGTTAGCACTCTAGTTGCTCATTAGAACACTGTAGTAAAGCTGCTGCTCACCAGGGAGTTAACTGGCAGTCTGCTGCTGGTGTTGAAAGTGTATGTTTCAGCCTGCATGTCAGAATATTTTAATGAAATAGAAGAGAAAGATATTTGAGAACTCACCATAATTTCTATGACAAACTGAACTCCCTTATTTTGCTCCTTTCTAAATTAAACGTTTTAGGTTTTACCAGGTTTATTTAATCAAGCTGGGCATTTTCTCTGCAATTAAATAAATCACTCTTCAAGTACTTGGGCTGTGGCATGTCTCTTCGAGATCTATACGAGGAGATATCTGGGAGAATTTAGGAGAGGTTTGTTACCTTGCCTTGAGCCCGCTGTCACAAGCGGCAGGAAAGCCAGTGACTGTTGGCTGTTTGTATATATATATATATATATATATATATATATATATATATATATGGCTATATATATTCATTCACTGGTAAAACCAAAGATTAAAGTAATGTTATAGTTAAGTTAAATGTTCATTAATAGCATTATATTTAAAGCTTTAAAAAACACAGATTTATAGTTATAGTTATCTTAAGTAACTAAAACTTGTGCCCTAAGGTAACTCTAACTTGCACACATGACATGCAGTGATGTCATGGAAGATGTCATAAGCGATGTAACATACAGGGGAAATAGTAGTGCTTGGCAAGGACACAAGTAATAGTTACCTTAGGGCACGAGTTATAGTTCTTTTGAGATAGCTATAACTGGTGATTTCTATAGTTTTTAGAGTTTATAATGTTATGTTGTAACTTAACATTTCACCTAACTATAACAGTAATTAATCCTTTTTTCAGAGAATTTCTAGTTTTTTGTAATGTAAAGTAATATTTTATCACCATTCATAAATCCAGTCGGCTATGCACAGCCAAGGTTGGCCACTGGGCTTGACCTGTGGACAGGCCCAATGGACAAGCCCCTGCATGCAGTTAACCCCATGATGTACACGCCTTTAGACAGGCATGTTTAGGTGTTCGCCACAAGGCCTGGCCTGCAGCCAAGCTTTGCAGCCAACCACCTGCAAGCAGTCAACCCCAAGCCATGCGCATCATTTGGCAGTCTGCTGCGGGTGGTTGAGCTTTTCCTTCTTGGCATAGGATTGATCTTTGGGTCCAGAAGTTCCCGTCCCCTGGGGACAAATACAATTAAACAGGGGAGGGATAGGTATTTATGCTGCTCCAGCTGGGCGGGACCAATTGTTGATCTGTTTCCCTGCCCGCACCAGTGTGGGCAGGGCAATAGCTCTCAGAATTTTTTAAGCTCCCACCACCTGAGAGAAGACTTGGTGTTTGCTACTGTTTGGTGGGCATTTTGAAAATGCTTCTGCCAGGTGGAAGAATACACAAATTTTCCGGACTGAGCCGGTGCGGGCAGGGAAACTACTTTCTTCCCAAAGGTAGGCTCCCGGCGACACAGTATGTGGGCTGGCCAGGGGAATGGGGTCCCAGGGGACATTAATGGCTTAGGGAGTGGAGACCATGCAATCCCCCTTCTTTTTTAATACAAATAGTGGCCCTAGAGGATAGTGTCCCCAGTGCCTTTTTATGGCTCATGGAGGTGGGCCATGCATCTCCCTCCCCTTAAAATATACTTTGTGCTCCAGGGAATGGGATCACTGGGGACAAATATGGCTTGGGTTGGAGGGCTGCAATTCCACTCCCCTAATTAATTAGAATAGGCCCCAGGTGATGGGGTCAAAGGGGCTGAAAGTGGTCTGGAAAGGGGGGACGCAAGTCTCCTGCTGTAAAAAAAATGTATTTGGACCACAGGGCATTGGGTCCTCGGAACCAATAATGACTTGGGCAGAGGAGTCATGTGCCCTCTTCTCCTCCCCAAACAATGTTTAATTTCCTCCAGCCCTGGCCTACCCTGGGTATCTTTTAAAAGAAGCGTGGGAGCCCATACTTTTTTTGTTGCAAAAAAGATTGCAATGGATTCAAGTTTTATTTTAGGACTCAGGACTGAGTCCCAAGGCCTAAGATGGCTGCCATCTCTTTCTTGTTGAGGTGGTGGCAGCCAATCAGATCTCAGTTTGACATCTGATGGCTCCACAGTTCCTCTGCGGGGGGATATATACAATGTTTTCAAACTTTAGTTTCTCAAAAACTACTAAATGGATTTACACCAAACTGCAAAAGGCATTCTTTCTGGACCGGGATCTACCTCTGCTGATAATCCATTTAGTTCTTTGGACTTGTTGATTCGTAAACCTGTTGGGCCTCATAAATTATTTTAATTGATCCAGTTTACTGTATCTCAGAATAACCACAGCTACCACACCATACCTCTTGTTCTGTCCTGAAAAGGGCCAGAGTACTTAGGCGATGAACAATTTTCATTGAGGAACTGGAATAAAATAATTGTTTGTTTTTAATAAGTCAAAGAAAATTCCCAGGTAATTTCTACCACCCAATTAGTTGATCATGGATCAGCTTAATTTATCCCCAGCATATAATGAAGCAGAACCAGTATTGTATCTCAAATTGTGAATTTATTTCATTTTGAAAGAGCAGCATACAATCTAGTTTTAAATTGAACTGATTTAATAACCATTTAACAAGCTTGTGAAATCCAATTATGAAGGGAGCTTTTATCCTAAGAAAGTAAATATAGGATAATTAGTTGTCTTTCAATACAAACCCTATTAATGAAAGTTCAGTCAATTTCCAATTGACCAGTTCCAGTTTATGGACAAGATTGTCTGCCCATGTCAGTACTGCAGCGTCAATGCTGCTGCGGTTTCTCGGAAAACCTTCCAGCTGGAAAGATTCCATTATGTAAGCATATCAGCTGGCAGCTAATGCAGTATTTCATCACTGTTTGCATTGTATATGGAAGTCCAAATCATAAGTCTCTTTACCGCAAGATGCATAGAGTGGAAATGGACAAAATATGAACCGCCCCTGTTCAGGGTTTAGGCAATTATACTCCATTGATTTCTGGTTTACACCCCTTGACATCATCAAATTTGTCGCACTACTCTGTCCCATTTGTCAGTTTCAGGATGAGATGATGTAGTAGGTAAAAAACTACAAATCTGGAAGAATAAAGTAATCCATTACATTGCATTTTCCTTAGGACCACAGTACTTTAGTAATATGATTGGTTGTGACATTTAGGAAATAGGCAAGTTAATGTTCTCATATTTGCATGTACTCTAGAAAGTAAGCTAGATTCTTTATTGTATGATTACCAAAAATCATTTACAGTACGGTGCATAATATATCATAAAACATACATCTGATTATAAAAGGGTCTATAAAATTATCAAAGCATATGTGTCCCATATAAGATTTTAGGAAATCTGGGGGGTACAGCAGAAAGCAAAGAAGAGTCAACAGGCAAAACTGGGTGCTTAAGCATGCAAAATGGTGTCATACGGGCATGCATGTGTTTATTATGTGTGTAGGCAGACATATGTGATAGTATATTTGCTCTGGAAAATAACAAGTTTGTTGCAAGTCTGATCAAATAGGCTACAAACATGAAATTAATCATTGAGTGTTAGCGCACAAGTAAAAACTTTACAAGCGGTTCCCATAGGCTTCAGACTACTCAGTTCATAAGTTCATACTAGGAAAGAAAAGCAATTTTTAGACCTTCATGAAACACAGCTTGTGCACAATAATGTTGTGCTAAAATATGAATCTCACATTACTCAAACAGCGCATTATTTCTTTCAATTAGGCAGATTAATGATTTGTAATTTCATCAAGTAAGTATAAGGTACTCCTAAATTTTGTTTAACTATTCCTTATTATTTCCCACATCATTTGCAAGTCTCTTTGCACGTTATTTGTTAATGCATCAATCAGGATTTGAAAGGCACATTTAAAATAGACTTTTACGTTGGCACAAATTATTTCTCTTGTATAGCATCTATTTCTCTCATCAATGTCAGTGCTCACATTACACATGCTTGTGTTCATTGTTTTTTTAACACACAATTTTATTCTTACATATAAATTTCTATGTTTTCGCTTATACTATATTCATCTATGCATAAAGAAAGCATATGTCAACATATTTGTTGAAATTTATTTTAGCTTATTGACATTTCAGTGTCATCAGAATCCTACCTTTAACATTTTGCATGCTTTTATGATGCAGTATCGAAATCAGGCTTCATTTGTGTGTTTTCTATAAACTTGATAACCTATCACACATTTGTCATTATCATAAAATAATGTCACAAATCATTTCTCAGGGTGAAATTGTAGAGATAGTTAATTGATACTGTCTATGCTATCAATGTCCCCCATGATGGTGAATCGAGCCATCACACTGTTCTCGTTATCTTTATCTGATCTCACATTTATAAGGAGGATGTCTTCATTAGTTTTAGCCTAGTTTGTTCTAAGGCTGCTATGTTCATCATAGTATCCACATTGTCTATCTTCTAGTTCAATTTCTGCTGTCTCTCTCTTTATTAACCTAGTTTCTTTCTCAAATTTTGTACATTTGCAACATCTGAAAATCATTATTATTATTAGTGTGCCAATAGCAATAGTTATTATTGGTGTTACTATTTTACCCATTAAACTACCTCCTAATGTTGCAAACAATTTTCCCACAGAGGTAGATCCTTTGCCAATAGATTTCCATGTACCATCAGCTTTCAATTCAGTCAAACCTTTTCCCAGATTAGTATTATTGTTAATATATCCGCAAAATGTTTACTTTTGTCAGAGATATAAGTACAGCACTGTTGGACTTTTAGCATGCAACAGACTCCGCTATCTTTTGTGAGTAGGACATCCAATGCAAGTCTGTTTTGTAATACCACATATCTGATAGCAACCATTTCAGTATCTATGACAAGGAAACCTCCTGCCGTATCAGTTGATAGGCGATCAACTGCAATAGAGAGTTTTCAAATTTTGTGAGGATTAAGAATCATCCCAACTTATGGTATTATTGCACGAAAAATATCCCCAATTATTTCAGCAACGCTAATTCCCCTTCTTAAACAAGTGTGTTTAAATTTGTTGGGGTCTACCAGCTCGACCCACATGAAATACTATTCCCATATAACAGCATCCATACCAGTGTTTTGGCAGCCTTTAATAGGCATTTCTCTCAAACATAGAGCACACCACTGGGAACACAGGATCTCATCCTCCGAGATATAAACCCCAACCGCCTACAATTTGGAAGGTGTGAACACATTCACTGGAACCAACACATTTATTGTTTAATTTAGTTCTGCATCTCAATATGCATAGCTTTCATTTATGTTGCTAATCCAGAGTCATAGCAGAGTGTGCATCACCCTTCTTATTTTCACCCTCCTGGTATGCCCAAGGTGGGATTTTTGATTGTGGTTCAGGCTTTTTCTTTATTTCCCTACGTCTATCCTCTACTGTATTTCTAAAGTACTTTTCTACATTATGTAAAGAACAAGTTAAATTATGTCTATGCACATATAATATATGTATGCTTAGTGTAGGTTGGAAGAATTCACCCATTATTTCAGCACTTCATGTATCTGGTACAATATTTAGATTTTTCTTAATAGGTATTTCTGAGAAGGATCAAATCATAATTTGAGTAATAATATTGATATTGCCCCTTGCAATAAAATAAACTGGTTAGTACACTACAAGAAATGCCATAAGTAAGAGACATATAATGGTATATCTCTCTCTCTGATACCTAGATAGGTAGTTCATGCAGACATAACAATCTCTCAGCATCCATAGTGTCAACATATTCATAAAACAATTTAGAAAAGACATTTGGAGAGAAATCATTAATCATGGTGCAAGGTCTTATTGATTAGATCATTAGTTACAACTACATCATTCTTTTCTTCAAACTGTTTAGTAACAGGGGTAGGTTTAATGTCATGCTTCATGTAGACATGATGAGGAAGGTTTAGAACAAAAAGTAACAATAAAAAAATTATAGAAAAAGCAGCTAAAAAGCAAGCACATATGTGCTTACATTTTAACAGTACCGGGTTTGGATATCCCATCTCTTCGGAAAGGGAACTCATATTTTCCGCTGTTTTTTTGGAGAATGTTTTAAAACATAGGATTTTGCAGCAAATGTTTTTTTAAGCTTCTGGGAATATTGATTTTCTATTGATTTTCTGTTTGGTAAAATGTCCCTCAAGGATTCTCCTGAGGCTTGAGCCAGGAGCAGAGGTGGTTTTAACTATTCTCACCGCTTTTCTAATGTACTGGCATTGTTTTTACTTTGCCTTTACTTTGCACTAATTAGCAAAGTTCACTGGCATTTTGCTCTCACCTACTCACCCAGGAGGGTGTTTGGGGAAATCCCGGGGGCCCGCAGCAGACATGCGCGGCTGCCATCTTAGGAGTGGGCAGGGTTGCGGGCTAGTCTCCACCCACCCCACCGGAAGAAGGGATTTAGCGCTAGTGGCGCGAGAGCGCAGACGACTGCCGGATTCTCCTAAGGCTTGAGCCGGGAGCAGAGGTGGTTTTAACTATTCTCGCCGCTTTTTAATTTACTGACATTGTTTTTACTTTGCTTTTACTTTGCACTAATTAGCAATATTCTGCACTAGTTAGGAGATTGCTGGCATTTTGCACTCACCTACTCACCCAGGAGGGTGTTTGGGGAAATCCCGGGGGCCCGCAGCAGACAGGCACGGCCGCCATCCTAGGAGTGGGCAGGGTTGCGGGCTAGTCTCCACCCACCGCGCCGGAAGAAGGGATTTAGCGCTGGTGGCGCAAGCGCGCAGACGACTGCCGGATTCTCCTGAGGCTTGAGCCGGGAGCAGAGGTGGTTTTAACTATTCTCGCCGCTTTTTAGTTTACTGACATTGTTTTTACTTTGCTTTTACTTTGCACTAATTAGCAATATTCTGCACTAGTTAGGAGTTCGCTGGCATTTTTCACTCACCTACTCACCCGGGAGGGTGTTTGGGGAAATCCCGGGGGCCCGCAGCAGACAGGCGCGGCCGCCATCTTACGAGTGGGCAGGGTTGCGGGCTAGTCTCCACCCACCCCACCGGAAGAAAGGATTTAGCGCTTGATGACGCGAGCGCTCCGATGGCGCGCCGAAGGAGTGCCTAAGCAAGCCCGTCTGCACCCGTCCGCGCCCGAACGGGTCCAGGGGCCAGGACCCATGTATCTTTTATGCAGGATCGTATTAATTATACTAGTGCATAGCTCCACCAGCTCCACAGGGCACCAACAGCCCAATGTTACCATCAGATTCGGTGTGATAAACTGGTTAAGAGCTGTTCACACTGCTCGTTTACATTCTCCCCCCCAACCACCACTCCCGCTGCAGGTACAGCCCTCTACAAATTGTATCTACTCAATTGTAGATCCATGTCTAAACACTGCACTGAGATCTTGATGATGCTTCAGGAACTCGCCCCAGATGTTCTGTTTTTAACTGAAACCTGGCTCAACTCCAGCTCAGAGCCAGACATTGTGGAGACACTCCCTCAGGGATATTTAATACAGAGGGTGGACAGAGTGATAGGCAAGGGTGGAGGTATCGCGATTCTCTATAAAGATCATCTCACCTGTCGCCTACTCGGGAACCCTCTTACAGATCGTGAGAATACGCATTTCTCAATTGAATTTTCCCCCCTACTCTCGGTTTCTGGCATTCTGATTTATGGTCCCCCAGGAGCAGAAGGCTCCTTTTGCAAAGTTTTGGTAGAGACTGCTATTAACCTAGCTAGCATGTCTGCCAACTTTATCCTTCTAGGTGATTTTAACTTGCACTTCGACGACCCAAAAGCGGTAATAGCCGTCGAATTAGTAGCAGATCTTGCAACCTTGCAGCTGTCGCAAAAGGTCTCAAGGGCCACTCACATCAAAGGACACCGCCTTGACTCTGTTTTTTCCAATCTGGAGAACCTTATAGGAGATGATCCTATTCCCGTCCCATGGTCTGACCACTTCCTTATTCCCCTTTCATGGTGTCCCAGGAGAATCAATTCTCAAGTCCAACCTTTAATGACCTTGAGTCGACCCTGGTCCAAGCTCAATCCAGACAACTGGATTCAGGTATTGGATAAGACCAGACCTGTACCTCATCCCTGTCCAATTGCAGCTGATAAGGACTTCTGCAACTGAATTGAAGACTCACTAAATAAGGTCTTACCAAAAACCTTCATCAAGAAAAAAAACAGTTCCTATAAATCCCCATGGTACTCTGCGGAACTGCGGGCTCTTAAGCACTGTTGTAAAGTACATGAAAGAAGGTGGAGGAAAGATTTCTCTGCCAGCAAGAAGAGCGATTATAGAAGAGCTGTCTGTAAATACAGAGCAGAAATTAAGAAGGCCCAAGCATATTTTTATTAGGAAAAAATTCTTTTGGCATCAAATTCCCCTAGAGAAACCTTTCGGATCATTAGGAAACCTATTAAAATCCCTGCCCCCCCCCCCCCATCTTCCCTGATATGTCAGGGAAACGATGCAATAAACAGGCAGAATTTTTTAGCACTAAAATTCATAACATCTTGAAATTTTTGTCTCATGTTGAGGACGTACGCGATGATCAATGCACCACTCTCCCCAGTCATCTGTTGGAGTCCTTTCCCCCTCTCCCCCAAGAAACCCTTTTGACTCTGTTCTCTCGGGTGAAAAGTGGCTCACCCAGGTACCCGGCACCCATGAACATTTTGGAAAAGGTAGTATTTACAGTTACCCCTGTTGTTGCAGATGTGATTAATACCTCCCTTAACACAGGAGTTGTACCCCCTAAGTGGAAAAGGGCAATGGTAAAGTCATTATTGAAAAAACCTAACCTGGACCCGGTGGAGTTAGGTAACTATCGCCCTCCTTCCTGGGATCGCCAAAGTGGCAGAGAAACATGTCCTATGGCCAGTATGCATGGGCCCACTTCCAGTTCTTAAAACTGAAATAAAGAGCCTGGGCATCTGGCTTGACCAGGATCTGTCATTCAAGGTGCAGGCAAGAAAGACAGTGGCCACCTGTTTCGGTCTGCTCAGAATGGCTAGGAAAGTGCTTCCTCTTCTTCCTCCACTAGCCAAGAAAGTCCTGGTCCAGTCCTTGATACTTTCAAGGATTGACTATGGCAATGCCCTTTATTTAGGTGCCTCAACGGCAGTCATGACTAAATTACAAAAGATCCAAAAGTGTGCAGCCAGACTGCTACTGGGTGTATCCAATCGTACCTCAGCTAAACCATCTATTTGTTCACTGCTTTGGCTGCCGGTGAAGGAAAGGGTAAATTTTAAAGCCCTTTGTATTGTTCATAAGTCCCTTCAAGGGAATAAACCTCCATTATTGGTACCTATGATTCGCCCACATAAAGCTAACAGGAATCTCCGATCCAATGACCTCCACTTGGTGTCGGTCCCAAAAGTCAAGAGGGCCAGAAGTGGTGGCCGTCTTTTTTCTATTTATGCTGCCAAACTATGGAATGCACTGCCCCTCCAGTTACGGAGGGAACCTAACCACCTAGTCTTCAGAAGACAATTAAAAACCTTTCTGTTCCCCTAACCCTCCTCAGTCCCATCCGATCAGTCACGGTCAGCGATGGGAGGCCTCCGGGTAGCCATGCGCTTTACAAATGCGCTATAAAAATGTCCTTTCATTTCAAGGTGGTTTTTGTGACATCCTTGAAGCAAAAATCTTGATATGCTTTCTCCCACTCAGGTGCAGCATATCTCCGACTCGGTACCTCACAGTAGTCTCACCATCTACTGTGTTCAGATTGACTTGAGTATTCAATCACAGTTGGAGCTCCTTTGCCTCCTGCCAAGACTTGCCTCAATCTGCTAGTTCTTCTGGGCCAACAGACTTCATTCATCACTCGCTTTTTGCTTGCACTGTTATCAAGCTGAGTCAGTGCTTTGCTTAGTCAGGTCCCTTTCTAAATGACCCTCGTTACCTACAGGGACTGATTCTCTTGGACCCTCTTTTGAACCAATGCTTTGAGACCGAGCAGCTGTTGCCCCCTTGACTCTGTGACTGACCTGGGTTGGATGTCTCACTGTGACCACTGGTACATTCACTGCAGGTACCACATTTTCAAGGGGACATGACACTCGGCGAGTGAGGGCAGTGTGTATCCAGTAAGGCAGACAACCACATTTGACAGCAGTTGTGGTAACAAAAATCACATTTTGGGCATGTGTTTCTTGACTAGTACCCAGTCACCGGGACACAGGTCATGACATTGCTCCTGTTGTGGTGAGTTGGAAGCTTCCCAACCTAGTGAGTTACATAAAGGACCACATTAGCCAATCCTTTATAGTAATCAAGTACCAAATCATGATTTATATTCACTAGCTGCTTGGCTGGGACTGTAGCCTCCCCATTTTGATCTTGTGTGGTGATCATCCAGTTCTTCTGTCTGGGATACTTCTCAAACGCATAAATACCAAGGGCAAAGCATCTGACCATGCCAGAGACATGGATGCACAGACCTTTGCCAAACGGTACTTCAGTGTTCCATTCACTTGCTCGACCAATCCAGACACCTCTGGTCGATATGCACAGTTTAACTTCTGTTCAATTTGTAATGCTGCACAAAGCATTCATATCACCTCATTATTGAAGAGGTCAGAAAGCCAAACCGTAGAATAAGCTCTCTAAGGAGTAGTTTAGCTAAAGTTAGACGGTCATTAGGCCTTGTTGGATAGGCTTCCACCCAACAAGAGACCAGGCACACAATCACTAGAACATATTTTAGTCCATTGCAAGGGGACATCTCAATAAAATCGAGCTGCGTCCTATTAAAATTTAAAGGGCCCCCCAGATCTACCTACATGACTCATTGTGACTATTTTTTTCTTTCCCACATTTTGCTGTTGATATATTACACAACCCTGCCACAAACCTCTGCAACAGTTGGGAATCAGACTTTAAACCATGTCTGTTGAAAAAGACACATCATAACATCTCTCCCAATGGGTGCAGGTCCATGGTAGTTTCTTGCCATTGGTGACAACAAACTATCAGGTAAGACTAGTCTCCCATCTGTGTACACCCACATCTCATCCTCATCTCTTTGTGGGCAACCTGATTTTATTCACCCCTGTCTTTCTGTTTCTGAAACTTCATCCTGTAATCCTTTTATTTCCCACCATGTTTCCACAACTGAAAACATCAGCCTGCATTCGGTGACATCACGTTGTTCTTTTAATAGATCCCCATTGAAGATGTAAGAATTTAGGGTGCAGTAATGCGCAAATTCATCCGCATAGCGTTTCCTGACCGTCACATAAACCGTTTCTTGTTGATGGGCTGGATACTTTACCACTGCAATTTGGGCTGGAAATTGTAATGACAATAGTACTTTTATCACGCTCTCTCCATTTTGGATAGGTGAACCCGAAGAGGTAATGAACCCACGCTGAGACCACAATTGCCAAAAATCATGGACAACCTAAAATCCATATTGGCTGTCCATGAAGATGGTAATTCTGAATTGCTCTGTAATGCTGCAAGCTCTGGTTAACAGAATTAGTTCAGCTATCTGAGCTGAATACACTCCCTGCAACCATGACATTTCCACCACTCCCACAACTGTACAGATGGCATACGCAGCTTTCAGGTTTCCTCCGGCATCTCACTAATATCATCCGCCCACAAACAACACATGATCTGACGCAGGCAATGGAACATCCATGATTTTCGTACACAGCTCAGCCACGTCCAAACAATCATCGTCTGCTTCATCAAACACAACTTAATTTCCCGGTAAATGCATCAAGGTTGCTTGATTTAGACTCGATAATTTCACCGATGATACATTCTCAGCACCCAATATCACTTGCTCATGCTTAGTTAACTGGCTACTTGTTAGATGTTGCATTTATATACAAGTAAGCAAAATCTCTACAGATTGTGGTCCATGCACTTTCAGCAGGGGACCCATCACAATGCTCTCACACTGCTCCAAACTCACACATGTGGCAGCAACTGCCTTTAGACATCCAGGTAATGCTGTAGCTACAGGATCTAATGTAGGTTAGAAGTATGCAACAGGTCTGCGCGCAGTTCCGTGCATCTGCGTTATATATGACAATGCATAGCCTTCACGCTCACTGCAGAATAGAATGAAGTTTTTGTTAAAGTCGGGCATTCCCAATGCTGGAGCTCGACACAGACTTTCTTGCAGTACGTTAAGAGTGAATGCATTCATCACTCCATGGAACTGGATCTGGCTCATCCTTGTGTAAAAGCCTCTGATGTGGCTTAGAAGTCAATGAGAAATTTGGAATCCATTGGTGGCAATAGCCAACCATTCCCAGAAACATGCAAACCTCTTTTTGAGTGCTTGCGGATTCATCTGTGAAATAGCAGCAATTTGATCTTGTGATATCTTTCTGACTCGTTTCTTAATGTGATGTCCTAAGTAAAGGACCTCCCTTCTGCAAAACTGTATCTTTGCTGGTGACACCTTATGCCTGCTCACTGCCAGATGATTCTGTAATGCAATGGTGTCACCTATACAAGCCTCCTGAGTACCTGACGCTACCATAATTCTTCAAATGTACTGTACCAAAACAGAGTGGTTTGGCATTACCAATGACTCTAAATTGCTTTTCAATATTTGATTGAAAATGGAAGGACTTAATGTATCCCCTTGTGGAACTCTGCACCATGCCAAGACACAGTTCCTGAACCAAAAAGCAAATAAAAATTGGATATCCGGGTGCAAAGGGATGGAAAAGAAGGCTTGACATAGATCAATGATAAAAAAACACTCAGCTTCACATGGAATCTGATATAGTATCATGGCTAGATTTGGCATGATTGGACAGAATGGTATCACAATCTGATTAGTTTTGTTCAAATACTGCACAAGTCGATACTTTCTGTTTGGTTTCTGAATTCCCATAAAAGGTGAATTACATGGGCTTTCCATGATTTCTCTCAAAATTCCCTGTTCGATCAATGAATCAATCAAAGCCGTTGTACCTGCGATGACCTCAGGATTCAGGTGATATGTTGGAGTTCTTGGAAATTCTGCATTTGGTGTATAAGTGATTTGCATGGGAGCCACTGCTTTGATCAGCCCAATATCCTTTCCTGTGAAATCCCAAACCTCTGGGAATATGGTGTCTCTCAATTCTAGGGGTAAATCATTGCTTTGTAAAGAAAGACAATAATCCTCCAATTACTGTCTTTTGCTTTGCCATTTTGAATACAATAACCTCATAGTTGGTATAAAACTCTATTCTTTTTGGAGTACAAGAGATAGAACTATTCAGTTTGCACAATAGGTCGTGACCTAAAAGATTTACTGGGCTGGATTAAAATATCACAAATGTGTGCAGATTCTCAAATGATTCAATTTGTACTATCACAGGTTCAGTCACAGGTGTTGACATTAAGCAGTTAGAAACTCCTACAACTTGGATTCATTCTCCCGAGAGGGTTTGGTTGGGAACTTCCGCTGTTCTCACAGTAGAACGGGTAGTACCACTGTCAACAAGTAATGAAATAGGTGTTCCATCTACCTTGCCATCCACATAAGGGCCACTCTGGTCAGCCTCTAAGGATGAACCAAGCACACATTCATCCTCCCCCCTCGGGTACCATCATTGGGGCAAATCAGAATTGCTATCATCAAACTGTATTAGGTATTGTTGAGTTGCGTTTGAATTTGTATCAATTTGATCATTTGTATGAAATCCCATGTTCACATTATATTCTGCACTTGACCATTCAACTGATGCATGGGGAATTGTGGCATAGTCAAAATTAAAATGTTCTGCCTTTGAGTCTGCTGATTCTGCATCATATCACCTGCCTCGGCCTGTGTAATTTTACCCTGTCCCACCTGCCCATTCATCTGATTCTGTAGATTGAACTACACTTGAGCTTCTAGTGCCCAAACGTGCCTCAAATGTGACTTGGGTGAGTCTTTTTCAACATTTGTATGGAAACCCCTCTTCCTCTGCCTTGAGATGTCACATTTAGTTGTTGTCCTCCTGCTACTCCTCGTATACCAATGTTCGTTTGGCCATTTCCCTGTACTATAAAAGAACAATCGGTACCAACTCCCACATAACCTTTCTTTGCGGTCTTCATCTGAGCTAACATAATTTTTTCCTTCAACATCTCATGCTTGGAATTCACTTCATCTCCGCAATATTTTGTGTACCAAAGAATCTCATCTATGGGCTTGCTCTGAAAGCAAATAAAATGATTCTGTATAATTGTAATTATTTTGTGTCTTCATCTATACATGAATCGAGATAAAAAATGTCCCATATCTTTAACTGTCACATTCTCCATTCCACTATATTCTTTAAATACCTGCAGGAGTCTCCCATAATATGCATGCACTGTATCTTTCAATTCTTAAGTCATCCTGTCAATTGTTACCCAATCAGTCTCCTCTGCAGGAATTTTTCCTTTTAAATAAGTAATGACCTGGTAATATTTTCTCCTTACTTCAGGCGATGGTGCACCAGTTCTCAAATCTCTTGCAGGTTCTGTCTCTGGCCAACATACTGCAATTTTACACTCAGTCCATAAATCACTTGGAACCACAATGTCAAACAAAATATCTAAATACTTCACCAAAACCTTTGAAACCTTCACAAATCTCTCATGTTGCCCATACCATTCAACTGGTTTCTCTCTCAGCTTTGGGAAATCATTTGTAAAGGATAAAATGCCTGGTCAATTGGAAATATTTTTGTTTCTAAATTTTCAGTTTCCCCTTTGAACATTGGATACATTGGCATGGTTGCCTTTTTCATTTCCTTCTTTTTAGGCCATTTGCCCTCCCATCTTTCTAACTCACCCCATTTCCTAAGTGTTGACAGTTGTTCATTAATCTGTAATCCTTTTCATGATGGGTTTAGATTCCTTATATACTTGTCACTAAAGTTTTTTGTAATGCTTTTGACTTCTGTATACCCACCTCATATTTTGTGCCAGTTCAGCAAATTTCTTGTGTGTAGTTCTAGCTCTCCTGGTGATATCCTTGCATATGAACAATAATTAGTTGTCACGGTATTTAGCAATCCTTCCTGAACTAATAGTTCCCAAGATCATTTCTGCCAGTTCTACCTTAAGTTTAGCTATATCAAGTGTTATGTCATTTAAATATCCTGCGTTTGAAATTCCCCTTTCTGATACACGTCTTTCAAAGGTGGAAGGAGCTATATCCTTAGTCCAGTCATCAAGTTCCAGTGGTGAAGGGCCTACCGCCTGATTTAACACACTCTCTTTTGATCCGCCACTAGCTCTCTCCATCTGTGGAGTAACACGGGTTTCAGAACCTCGAGATCCCATTTGTAAATTTCTAGCTGTTAGGTCCTGTGGAACTCTATTGGTAGTTTACGTAATCCTTTCTGCAGTACTAGATAATGGGTTTGCTCTCTCTTGATTAGGGGGTACAGTAGTATGTATGGTTCCTTCAATAACTCCTGATTCATTCCCTTTTTGTGAGGTACCTTCAATTGGAAATGTTAAATTGAAATTTATTTGACCCTTATTCAAATCTTGGGATACAGTATTTGCTCCTTGTATTCTAGTGGGACCTGTTAACATGTATATTTGCTGTCCTCCCATACCTGTCTGATATAAAGGAACTACTGGCCCTATAGTTACTGGAACTGAAAAAGCATCTGGAGCATTAGGATTTATGGGGTGTTAACTGTACTCCTCTGGGCGTTTGCTTTTCAGTCAAAAAGGGATTCACAGAACTTTGACTATTTGGCAATGCAGGTGCATCTGATTAAATTCCCACAAATGGATTTGTCCCTGTCTGTGACATTTCTTCATTATATGGTGGAGGTTGATTCATCACTAATTTACTCAGAAACTCATCATCTATCTCATCACAACTCTCCTCGGTTACCGTAAGAGCTCGAGGGTTCTCTAGGCGTTTCTTATTTTCTTTGCATTTTTCTCCCTCACTCTTTTCTGTGACTAATCCTGTCGTGTAGTTCCAAAAAATGCATAGGATCTACACATTTGTGGGTAACATAAACAAAGGGATTGTCGTCTAGACTGAATCCGGACACCCCCACAGGATATGTCAGCCTATAGACCAGCTAGCTCACAGTGCCACCATAAGCCTCCTATCCTTACCAAGGAGCGGATAGTTTCTGGCAACCATTGAACATGACAACCCTTGACCCATCAGGGATCATGGAAACAGTACAGTACTTTTGGCTGAGTCAATCATCCTCACTTAGTCTCAGAGCGATACACAGAACAAACATTGGAGATGTTTTCAATAACCCTTTATTGAACCAGCGTCATTCTAGAACTAAACATGTTTGCTGTGACAATCATTAGACAGAAGCACATGTAAAAGATTACAAGCACCAACAGAGTAAATAAAAGGTAGAATTCTACCATGGTACTAAAACAGTGAATATATGCAGGCATAGGAACATGACAGCAATCAAGCATACTCCTATGATGCAAACCCTACCTAAGTGTACCTAGCATTTATGTGGGTGCAAGGCCAAGAATACCCTAGGAAAGTGCCATTCCCATTACCTGATGGGAGAGAATGAAGCACCCTGTCTTGGTCTCGATTCGGACACCCCGCAAGGGATGTCAGACCACTGCGTGCTGGAGCTTCTAAGTGCAGGGACCTCAGTGACAGCATGGAAGTGTCTCCTTTTTCCATCTAGTGAAGGTATGGTTCTTTTTTGTGACATAAATATAGCCTTGTTGTTCCTACCACAATCGATATGTTGTGAGTACAATTATTTAAATGAGCCTAAATCAATACCTGCAATTATGCAAAGTAGTTCCATCGCCCTAGGATGGAGATGACCAGGACCTTTATACAGAGTATGTTAATCCTGTTATGTACCTCATGTGCAGTGGACATTTTTTTAAGAATCTTCATGCAAAATAAATGAGGCTAGTTTCAAGGAAACCGATCAACATTTATTCAGCACATAACTGGGTAAAAGGTGGATGCTCCCTCTGCAATATCTCTTCTCCACATTTTATTTTGTGAATCCGACTTAGCCTCTACGTACTCATTTAAAGTATTTTTATATAAGTATTGATATTTCTCCTTTTCTTTCTGATGGGTCACATGTTCTCATTCATCAAGGGCTTCGAATTGCATAGGTCTAGGGGATGGGTTTTTATCATTCATCTCTCTCCTTAAATTTTCAAGAATTTGTACATTAAAGGTACCCTATTGAGGGAAAGCTAAAGCCCATCTTTTCAGTATATTTAATTTTAAAAAGTCAGGGCTTGAATGCCGGCAAAAAACGTAGAAGGAGGTTCTTAACAGGAGAGCAGGATACTATAGGATACAAAGTGCATGAGGAAAAGCTCAGCAGGTAGGTGCCAATCCAAATTCAATGTACACTGCACTTCCTTTTTATCATCATTCAACCTTCCAATCACTGCGCTGCTTTCTTCCACAGCTTCATCAAATCCCAGCATGGCTCTACACGAACCATCCTATCACACCGCAGCACTCTATGACGTCAGACAAACTCCTTGCAACAACTTTACAATCCAGCTTTTTCAATTCCAATCTTAAACTATCTACTAAACACAGATAAATTCTTGTGTTCAACTAGAAGAAATTATAGATCTCCATGCAAACAAGAATTATTCATCTAACCTAAGCAAAATCTCGACCAGCGTGACTTAACCTGAAAAATCTTTACTATTAAGCTCGGTGCACTTGAGAGAAATCCCAATGAATTTAACTTTTGACACTCTCACAAAGTTCCCTTCTCTGGTGGTACTGCAGATGACATCATACGTACAGCATCTTCGAAACAGCAGACAAACATACTCACTGTATGCCACACTAAGACTTAGGTGTATATCCCAGGATTTTAGGCCACTTCAGACCTTCAATACAACAACTCTGTTCTAAAACACACCGCTCATTAATTATCATTAGTAACACATGTAAACACAATATTTCACAACCTTATTAATACTCACACCACTTGTCTCGTCATCTTGTTGTCTTCAGAACAGGCATTCGGTCAAGGGATCACTGAACTTGGGATTTGGGCAAATCTGTGGTAACTTCATAACACATCCCCCTTATACCCCAGTTTTGTCAGACAGCAAACCATCTGACACACTCTACCAGTTAAACTGTTGTTGTGTAAACGCATTGGGCCTCATAAATTATTTTAATTGATCCAGTTTATCTTATTTCAGAATAACCTCAGCTTCCAGACCAAACCTATTAGGTTCTCAGATGAATCTTGTTCTGTGCTCAAAGGGTCCAGAATATATAAAGGAAAAAAAACAATTATCATATGAGGACCTGGAATAAGATAATTGTTAGTATTTCATAAGTCAAAGAAAACTCCCAGGTAATTTCTACCATCCAATTAGTTGATCATGTATCAGCTTAATTTAGCCCCAGCAAATAATGAAGCCGAACCAGCAGAGTATTTTATCTCAAATTGGTATTTTATTTATTTTCAAAAGATTAGCATACAATCTAGTTTTAAATTGAACAGATTCAATAAGCATTTAACAAGATTGTGAACTTCAATTATGAAGGGAGCTATTTTCCTCAGCCGAGGGAGGTTTTCGCCTAAGAAAGTAAATATGATAGGAAAATCAGTTGTCTCTCAATACAAACCCTATTAATGATAGTACAGTAAATTTCCGAATGACCAGTTCCAGTTCATGGACAGGATTTTCTGCCTCTGTCGGTACTGCAGCACAGTACCACAGCGGTTTCTTGAAAACCTTCCAGCCAGAAAGATTCCACTACGCAAGCGTATCAGCTGGCATCTAAAACAGTATTTTGTCACATTTTGCGTTGTATCTGGAATTCGTAATTGTCAGTCTCTGTACCACAAGATGGGTAGAGGGGAGATGAACAAGATGAGAATCACCCTTGTTTAGAGTTTAGGCAATTAATCTCCATTGATTTCAGATTTAAACCTCTTTACATCACCAAATTTGTTGGACCACTCTGTTTCTTTGGTCAGTTTCAGTAGGATGAGATGACATAATAGGTAAAACTATTCAAATCCGGAAGAATTAAGTAATACATTACTTTGCATTTTCCTTAGGGCCACTGTACTTTAGTCATATGATTGATTGTGACATTTAGGAAATAGGTGAGTTCATGTTCTCATCCTTTGTCAGTCCTTTTCCAAGGATGTGCTCGCGGACGTAATAATTTTGTCTAGTCAAGTAAGCTACAAACGTGAAAAGAATCATTGAGTGTTAGCGTACAATTAGAAACTTTACGAAAGATTCCCATAGACTTTCAGACTATCCAGTTCATAAGTCCATGCTAGGAAAGCAATTTTTTAGGCTTTCATTAAACACAGCTTGTGCACAATGAATTTGTGCTCAAATATAAATCTCACATTAGTTCTTCAATTAGGCAGATCAATGATTTGTAATTACATCATATGAGTATAAGGTACTCCTAAAATTGTTTTTAACAGTTTACTATTATTTTGCATATATGTTGCAAGTCTCTTTGCATGATATAGGTTAATACATCATTCAGGATTTGAAAGACACATTTAATATACCTTTACATAGCACAAATTATAACATCTCTTGTACAGCATCTATTTCTCTCATCAATGTCAGTGTTCACATTAGACGTTCTTGTGTTATTAACTGTTTTTCCAACACATAGACAGAAATTTCTATGTAATCGTTTCTTTACTGAGTTCATCTATGCATATTGAAAGCATGTCAATATATTAGCTTATTGATGGTTAAGTGTCATCCGAAACGTATGTCTAACACTCTGGATGATTTTACGATGCAGAATCTAAATTAGGCTTCATTTATGTGTTTTATTTAAACTTGATAACCTATCACACATTTGTTATTATCGTAAACCAATGTCACACATCATTATTTAGGGTGAGATAGATGAAAGATAACGTCTATGCTCTGTCAGTCTGTATCTGTGTCTAAAATTACTATGGAAAAATGAATGAGGAAAATTCTTTTTTGAACCCCCCTTTATATCATCCCCGGCTTGACATAGATCACTAAGAAACTTTCCTTGCACAAGCTAGTAAAAAAACACACTTTTATGGAAAGTTTTTGGGGAGATTCATGGAACAGGGTGAAAGTTATTAGCAACACTAAAAATTCATTTGCCATGGAAACACGATCCTAACTATAACCACCCAGTGCAGACCACCAAGGGGTAAGAGATATATAAGCATTTCCAGATCAGTCGGCAAGCAGAAGAGCAGTGGGCACTGCAAGTAGCGTGTGGAAATCTTTTCTTTATTCTGTGAGTTTCAACTGCACTGATGTGCTTCAGCTTAAACAAGCCTTTCTCATAATAAATGAGCCCACAACCTTATCCAAAATAAATAAACACCACCATCACATGGACATACAAGACATACGCAACAATACTATGTTTTCATTTAACAGGAATGCAGAGAAATAATTGTATAATCACAATATATCCCAAAACGTGATCTAAAAGTCTGGGGTCTGGGGTCTGGGTTCCTCTTTTTATACAGTGTTCTCTCCTGGCCCAGGGTTCTGAGCCCAGTCTAAACCAGTTCGGGGGGGGGGGGGCTGCTTTGCAAGTGCATGCCAACCTCCGTGTCAGTGTGAGCCCTGGCTCCAGACGAACCACAGGGGGGCGGATCCATCATTGTGGAAGGCAGGCACAGCCCTATTCAGGTGCAGGTGCTACTCATCCCACCACTCCATATGCAGACCAGGCCTATTCAGCCTAGCGCTGACTCATCCAGACTCTCTGGAGCCACTGTACATCCCCAGGCCCTGTCACTCCAAAGCCAGACAGTCAATACACATCCTAGCAGAGGCACACTGGATGGCTAAGCAAGAAAATACCTACTTGCTAAAAGTGGCATTTTCAAACACAGAATGTAAAAATCACCTTAATTAAAAGATGCATTCTAACATTCTGAGTTCAGGCATACTAAACGTTATTTTCCCACCTTGTTCCCAGGGGTAGTTAGGCTTATAAGATGTTATAAGCAAACACCCCATTCTATCCTATGGGAACAGATAGACTTGCAATAATAAAATATGAAGTTGGCAGTATTTCACTATCAGGACATGCCACACACACCAGGGCATGTCCAACCTTTCACATACACTGCACCCTGACCACAGGGGTACCTTGGGCCTACTTTAGGGGTGTCTAAAATGTAAGAAAAGTGAAGATTAGGGCCTGGCAAGTGGGTGCACTTGCCAAGTCGACAAGGCAGTATTAGCCTGCACGCAGGCACTGCAATTGCAGGCCTGAGTTACATTCACAGGCTGCTTATGTGGGTGGCACAGCCAGTGCTGCAGGCCCACTGGCAGCATTTGATTTACAGGCCCTGGGCACACACAGTGCACTGTACTAGGGACTGACTCATCAATCAAATCAGTCAATTAAGGAACTATCAATCCATACATATAATTTGCAGGGAGAGTATATGCCCTTTAACACCGATTAGAAGGGGTAAAGTGCCCAGAGTCATAAAACCAACAAGGTCAGAAACAGAAGACCAAAAAACAAAAAGCCTACGTTTAAATCCGCTGGACAAGCCAGGTCGAAAAGGCAGGGAGAAAACAGTTCAATCAAAAATGAACAGAACAGAACAACCATGCCTTAGGTTCGAATGATGAGTTGCAATGATAGGCCCCGATTACGAGGTATTCGGATTCCATACCTTAATTTGTCATACGCTCATCCTGAAAGCTTTTCTGCATGCACTTTGTCTGCCTGTGATGTTACACCTGGTGCTTCTGCATGCAGATTTTACAGGTTAAATCGGGGAGACATACGACAAATGGATTAATTGCATGTGTACAAATCTGTTTATTATGAGTTATAGCAAAGGCAGAATAGCGGGAGGAAATAACTCCAAGTAGCTCCTACTGCTCAGAGAAGATGGTGACCATGCCAATCCTCTGTCAGACAGCTGCTCAAATTAAATAAATCATAACATTAGTGACATGCGTCAAATGAACATACATGCTGATATTTAACATCATCTCTATCTCCGCATAAATGGTTAATAATTAAGTAACTTACAAACCACGATCGACAACAGTAACCTCATATTGCAAAGGTCGTTAGCAATCATTTGCCAAATTCACTGTATGCTTGCATCATCTCAGTAAAATGTATTTCCACACATTTGAATCTGTATAGATGTTTCTAAAAATAGCCAACACCATAAGCACAATAGACATCAACAACTATAAGAAAAGGCGATCAGGCTGGATAGTAACACTGGCTATATGATTAATAAATGAAGGTTTATACAGCTGTCAGTACCCTAAAAATGTATTATGTGCACACAAACAACCTGCGAGCTTTGAAAAAGTTTTTAAAAAATTACCAACTAATCACTGATAGGCTACCTAACCTCACACTTATTTCCCTAACTTACTCTTACTTTATCTTAACTCTACACAAAGTGGCCCATAAAGCTACCAAAACTATGTACAATGTATTCACAGGGATCTTTTGTTTGAGAGTGTATGCGGCAACTCTTCCAGATGTGCTGCACAAGCAAACCACCAGTGAAGTGTGAGGATGGATACCTGTTATGTGGAGTGTAATTATGTTAGGGTAGAAGGGGAGAGTGAATAGCTGTTGATACTTCTATGCTGTAAAAACATGGGTATACAATTCTCTACCACCCAACATTGCAAGATGTCCATGAACTAGGCTTTTATCGAATTGGTGAATGGTATGGGCCATTCACCCAGCTAGTTGAATGTTAGCCCTACTGTACTGTCAGGCATGTGACATGGTATTGTTATTGAAAACATATGTGCTGCTGTATATTTATGAGGTGTCTTTCTGCAGAATGTGCCTCAGCTCTCTGTATTCATCCAATCTTTGAGATATTGAAGCCATAAACACATCAACTTCCACAACTGTGTATATAGACAGTGATATGCCTGTCTTCCATGGAAGCCATACATAGAATTATTTGATTCAGTAATAGTACAGTGCTGCTTGTGGGTTGTCTGCTCTGGATGTAATTCAGGAGGAGGCAAGTCATCTCCAAAATCTGAGGTCCAAGCCTCAATGTCAGCTCTTGCAACATTCCTAAGAGCCCTGTGATCCCGTCTTGGTCACCTTCGCTGCTTTGATTGGCCTTTACCTGAATGTTTTGCTCAGCTATGATTGGGTCAGATACAACAGCCCTGGTGCTGGACACATGGGTGGATGGCTTTGTCCCAGGTCAACTGTAACACTTGCAGAATTGCTAAGAATGGATTTCCTGCTAGTACTAATGGGCAAGTGGGTTCTTTGGGTGACAGATCCAGCATGCTGTGCTTCTTACTCCTGAGGGGGTAACAGATGTAGCTGTTCTTGCTACTGGGGTTGTGGGTGTGATGATTGTGACCCTGGCAATGGCTACGGTGCTGGTGGCAGTATGCAGAATAGCTGCATTTGGGGATCATTTTGATGCGCTGCTCCCCTCGTTTTCTTTTGGTTGTGATGCACATTAGTTGAGGGATGATCACTGGTGCCAAATGAAAAGAAAGTGTGGGTACATGGCATCCGAGCATTGTATTGTATTATTATTGCATTTATATAGTGCTTACTACCCCTGATGAGGCATCAAATCACTTTTCAAGTGAGTAGCACGCTACTCTGAAACCCATGAAGGAAATATGAAAGTAATTTGGATGGTGGGTATGTTAATCAGTTATTTGGGTTGAAAAGGATAGTGGAGGGATAGAAGGGGGAAACGTTTTGCATTTATATATGGCTTGCTACCCCTGATGAGGTGTTGAAGTGCTTTTTTGGCAAGTAGCACGCTACAGAAAGTACAGAGCTAATCATCGATAACTGACTATAGTTGTGCTGTAATTATTCTAGTGAAAATATAATTACAACACTGAGAGTAACATCAGATAGATCGTGTTCATCCTATGTGTGTCTATTTAACACCTAGCCCTTCCTTTTTGTACTTAGGGTGAATACAATGAAGAACCCCTGCAGGATGATACATTGACACTGAAAAGTTGTACATGATTGGACGACATTGATGGGTAACATCTCCAAATACTTCCTGCATTACGATTGGAATCCTGTGCATATTGCATGAAGCAACATGTTTATCCCAATGCAAATAATCATAGAAAACATTTTCATAAGTTAGCATGTGAACCTTTTGTTTCAGTAGTTGGTTGATAGACTCATCTGACTTGCTTTCTGAAGGAGGTGACTCAAAAGCCTAAGCTCCTCCTTCATTCACCACCTCCTCTGCAAATACCGGAATATTTTGCTTATTACATCTCACCTTCTTCAGATGGTCAGGGACCCTGGTGTACATTTGCAATGCTTGGAACACCAGATAGGAAAGGAGGATGAAGGGAGGATTTCGAATGTGAAATAAAATATGTCTGATGTGTATGTTTCTGATGATGGAACTTGGCCAAAAGTGGGTTTTCTGTTTCAAAATGGGCAACTGGTTGATTACCATTAAAAACGGCTCTTTACCAGATCCCTGGCAATGAAGATATCCGCGGGATATGGCTCAATTCCTGTTTTTACAAGACACTTCCTTCTCACATACTTATTTTCATGATTGCATAGATGTATTGTTTGGTATTTCCATACACCGATTTTCCAACCGGCACATCTATAGGAGAGAAATCCAGGTGTGTTTTCACACAAGATTAATCATACTCTGTGGGATTCTGTAAAAACTCATACTTTGGGGTTCACCTTTTGATGTACCGATTATAAAGTGGGTATGGAAATAGCGCACCCGAACACCATATGACTTATAATGGGGGCCACACCCAGAACAGGTAGTAGTTTTGCTACTGATGATATAAACCGAAGGTTTATCTGATTGGCAAAGACGAACACACAGTAAACTAACGTATCCAGTTACTAACCAAAGAAACACATAACCTTATTGCAACAGAAAAAGGAAAAAAAACTGTTTTTTTGTGCTGCAAAGAAAGATTTCCTGTGGATTCCAGAAGTGAAAGTGACAAAAGTGCAGTCTTTTCCCTCCAGGCATAACCTTAAGAATAAAATGTATTTATTTCTTTTGTCGGATTGTTTTATTAAATTAAATCTGTTTTGATACTGTTTGCCATCGTTTGAACCTTTTTGACACCCAAGGGAAATGCAGGCTTTAATGGTGTCAACAGTGAAAGAACTCCAGCCCAACAGCCCTGGAAATGCTATTCTAAAAATATCTGAAGGAAGGTCAGGTTATAATAGAGGTCCCTAAAGTTCAGCAGTGGCACATGGTAGGCGTTCTGAATTATGTGCCCAAATCTAAGCTAGAGGGGGGAAAGAATGGAGAATACAAAGATAATCAACACCCACTTCAAATGGTATTTATTTCGCAGAATTGAAATAATAGTGTAGGTTCCTGGCAAATGTGCGTTGCATTTTATTATAATGATTTACCGTGAAATATTTGGAAAGAACTTACAATAGAGATCTCTATAACTGGCAAAGTTACAGCTCAGGAAAAAGACGGAATTAATTGTTTTTTTGAGTAGGGTCAACATGCATGCCTACATCGAATAATACTTTCAAGTTCAAATATGACAGCAGATTGACTTAAAAGCATATCATTTGTTCTTAAATATTGAGTTACCTTTTGATTTGAACTGCAGCATATTATGTAATACAGGAAAGAGCTCCACAAATAAGATATGGCAGAGCTTTCTAATGCAATCATCAATGGATGCTGCATGTTCTTGGGGTGAATTTTATTCCTAAGAAAGATTACCTGGGCACTATTTTGTAGGTATTGGTGGATGCGATACTCCATCAAAACGACCTAGATATTCCATCCGCTGCTTTACAAATGTCATGGGCTCGGTGCTTTAAATGGTAAAACTATTTAAATCACCTGTTTGGTCCTGAAAAGTGCCTAGGCTCTCCCATTAAATGCATTGCGGCAGTGCTGAGAAGGGGAAGTGCTCTTTCTTTCAAATGAAAGAAGTGCAGGTACTCGCTGCCCATTTAAAGCACTGAACGGCCTAAAATGCACTTGTAATACAGCAGATTGGTTGTCCGCCACGTTTGTGACGTAGTATCCCATCCACCAAACTGTAATTGAGACTTTAAATAATAATGAAAAGTCCTTTTTACATTGTACTAAATATTTCACTCTTGTTGTTTTAGGTGCTGCAAATATAAAGTGCTCATTTTTTCTGAATTGAAACGAGTTCAACTGACCTCAGCAAGATGAAACACCAAGGAGGCCTTGCTGGCAAACCAAACTTATGATCAGCCATTTCTGTCAAATGTCAGTGGATGGTATTTATCTCACTTTGAGAATAATGTCTCATGTCCTTGATGCAAACAAAGGCTAAGGATCTCAACTCTGCGTATAATCAAAATGTATTTGACTTTCTGTTCTCACTAATGAGAGGGCAGCTCCCAAGAGAAGAGCACAACAGATGGGGAGGTAGGTGGAAAAGGGAAAAAAGTTGATATTGATAAAAGTGCTGTCATTTATAAATAATCGACGGTATTAGTATCAGGCTGTTGTTGTAAGCAGCAAAGATTTGTATTCTTGTGTTTGGGAAGCGAGGGTCATTTTTTTGGAATAAAATGCATGTTGTGTACGTTCCATCCTCCTAGAATGTGTAGCTACTACACTACTCTAAATTGCCCTGGTCCCACGTGCAACACTCACTGTCTCTTTACATGAAAGTGTTTTCCAATGTCTCTATGTTGTTGTTGGGTTCAACTGATGCAATAACAACAAGCTCGAAATACAAATGGAACTATTACATTCTCTAGTAGTATATGTAGCGGGCATAAATACAAAGCTACACGACCTAACCAACTTGGTGGTAAGGGCCCAGTCTGATGTTAATAATTAACTAATCAAATGTACATGTTCACATATTTTAGATAATGTGCCTGAACTCCTGACTGTAGTAGGGTCTCTTATTGAAGAAGGTAAGAAACTAGCTGTGCAACCAAATTCAGAATTACCTTTAACACACCATATTCATCTAGGGTGAGGAGTAACTAGTGTAAGTACAAAGCCCATTGCTGGAGCGGGTAGTACAAAATGTTGTATACCCCCCCATTCTGCATGTTATATTAATCCAAATAATCAATTAGTTGTAATATTATTAATCTGTTTGAAGTGATAACTCACTAACTATAATAACAAGAGAAATACACGTGGGAATTGCACCTTGCGTGGCTATATTAATTGTGAATTAACTAGTGTACGCATATTAATAGTAGAAAATTAGAATATTATATGTTATAAGTTGCTTTAAGTGATGTATTTGTGATTTGTGCTTTATTTAGTAAGTATAAACCGCTCTGAATGTTGCTTCTGCTAGATAAATACACACACATATGGGTATTAGTAAGGGGATAACATTTTATTAGTCATTTCCATCTTTTAATTACATTTTTGTGTTTCTTTTACATAAGTTGACCATTTCGGCCTATACAAGATGGCTGAACGAGACGTTAAACGTGACTGCCTTGACAAGACGAGGTTCTGGGTGAAGTGCGCATGCGTCACCGCCAGCAACAGTGGCCTGGACCTGACCCCGGGAGCACATGTACCCTCCAAGGTCATTCCTGGAACCCATCCAAGACTAAGAGACAATGCTCAATTTAAAAGCCGGAACAAGCAAGTTTGATGACTTCATCTTTCAACACCCTAAGAACTGCTCATTGCCAGTCGAAATTGACCAATAAGAACTCTCTAAACCCAATCTTGATACAATTTTGTTAGTATTTTCATTATAAAAGTAGGTAGGGAATTAGGGTAGTATTCGCACGCTCTACTCCCCACCTCTGGACGCCCTCGCCCTTCTTTGACAAACTCGATTTCCTGACGTTATGCTGACGGAGAGGACAGTGACACTGCTGGACAGCTGTTATCCTGAATCTATGAGAGACGGAATTGCGGCCTAAACTTTGCAGAAAATTTCACTTTGACTGACTGACTTAGAGGACGACGTTAGCCAGAATAGGTAAATATGATGCTCTGAAATGCTGATGATGATGTTAACATTTCCTTCAATTTTTCTTAGATAAAGAATAATTGATTAATTGACAAATGTGTTGTGTCGATTATTTGAAGAAGAAAATTAAGAGAAAAGTAATAGAGCAAAGGTAGACGAGTAAATCATCAAGTACCAACTCAACTAAATTATCTATCTCCATATGGGAGGGATATCTTAGGTTTAATGTCAATGTGTGTAAGGTGAGGTAAAGGTATTCCTCTCATGTCAGTGTTGTGAAGCGAATTTTCCCTGAGAAAACAGGTCAACCGAGTGAAAGTATATTGGTGTTATGGGCCCCACCAATGAATGTATGTGAGCAAATTGAATGTCGAGGTAGTTGGTCTGTGCCTGAGGGGGAATTTGATGTTCAGCACTGCAACATGCTCATCATGAACATCATGCTCAGCGAGATGTTCCTGTTCATTTAACCAGGGTTTTAGCCAGGGAAGATAGGAAGCCAGAAGTAGGTTTGGGCCTTGATACTGTAACAGAAGAAAGTCCTATTTTACTAGGAAATGCTAATACAGAGAGAAGTCAAGTTACAAATTCCTCAGTCTTAGGTGATAGTATTAGTAAGGGTCCTCCACCAACAAAAAGGGCCAGGAAAAGCCTGATGAAGACCTGGAACAAAGCTAAGAAAACCATGGACTCACTGGTCAAACCCAGGGACTTCTATCGTATCTTCAAATCTGCCAGTCAGAAATTACAAAGGCAGTATTATTCCCTCAATAGTGTAGAAACTCCGGTTGATGCCACTCATCAAACTGTTTGAATTCCCAATCGAAGAGAGAGGTACAGTACCTTTCAAGTGGTAGTAAAAAAGAGTCTGTAACCACTACTGATATTGTGGGTACCAACAATGTGATTGTCTTTAAGCAAAAAGACAGCAGTATGTTCTTGTTTCAAGGTTGTGCAATTCAGATCATGCATGGGGCCCGTCGGGCTGATGGGAATAGGTACAGTGTCACCCAGAGATCAACATCTCTTGGAGGACATCAAACCAACTAATTAATAAATGATAACAAACCGGAAAACCAAACTTATAATGTCGCAAAATTAGTTTTTCACCCCTTATACGAATCTAGGGGCTTTCAAGATAGTCTGAATAGGACTTCAATCCTAAAAGGCATCTCAACCATTCATGAGCTATCATTTATTAAATCTATTGATCTCCTTTTGGTACAGTTTAAACAAACACACATTAATTCATCTTGTGAGTCCACCATAACCACTTGGACTACCAATGAAATAGCAAATAAAATCCTAGACTCACTTTTTTATTTTATGGAATGGGGCACTGAGGTTAAGAATTGCACCCCTTCAAAATATCCTTCTATTGTAGAGGCATTAGGCCCAAAAGTGGAAAAAGAAAGAAATAAGGATGAAAGTAAAAAGTCAATCCTATTACTCAGAGGTGCAACTGGCCCACTGAACAAATCCCTTTGTAATACAGGTCTGTTAATTACAAATACATTAAAAGGAGTGTGTACCTGTGATTTACTACCCAAAAATAAAATGCCAATAGAGACATGGCTTCCAGCAACCCTTGCAAATATGCCACTAGAAGATGAGAACTGAATCTTGCCTGCTGCATGTGGAAAAGATGGACAACTGAGAATATGTTCTTAGAATGTGCATGGGCTGGCCCATTTGCTGGCTGATGTGGATACTCTCTCATTTTTAAATACGTTGGAAATGTTATTGTTCCAAGAAACATGGAGAGGACAAGTAACTCCAATGCTTGGGCTCCATTGATTCAATGTTCCTGCTACAGACGCTAATAAATTAGGCCTTGCAAAGGGCGGACTCTCAAGTTATATTGGCATTGAATTAAACCTAACAGTAGAAGTAGTTGATTTGTAGTTGGAATGGTTACAATTTGTTCTATTACAGTACAACTGCTATAGGATGACAATATTTAGTTTGTATTTAAGTGCAAGGAAAAATAAGGTGACCCAGCTGGATATCTTATGGGATATCATAGGCTCATTAGCAATTCGGAATCCAGGTGCTGGTTTGATCATTTCTGGTGACTTTAACTTACGTCTGGTAGCTTTTAACTCCTTAGATGGAGAGAGTAATAGTATTGCAAATGCGTGCTGTGATAATCTACATCAGCTTGGCCTAATCTTGGTAAAAGAAAAATCCTTGTGCAGATCAAGGTCAGTTCCATCCTTTAACCAGTCCAAGCATGGCTCAATAATCGATTATACTTTTATCTTGGATATTCTGGGCTCACAAATTGTTTAATACAAGGTAACTCCTCGACTCAAAAGTGACCGTAATCCTCAGATATGAACGCTACAACTACCAAGAAGTTCTTACCCCAAATCTAATGACCTTCTCAATCTGATTAATTACTCATATCATTTGAAAAGACTGATATGGCATTCGGATAAACAAGTAGAAATAATTAAGTTTGCCAACGCCATAATAAAAGATAGTGACCAGTGCCAGGTGGGGGTAGTTTCAATGCTAGAAAAATTTAATTATATTACCTCATACTTGGTGGGAAAATTTCCAGCATGAAATCAAAGAAAAACAAATCCATCATTTACCTCCTCTACTAAATGATATTAATATAAATTACTTACATTTAAAAAATCCCTCAACAAAGCTGTAAGGGAAGTTTTTTTATTTAGAGATACCAGTAATCTTATTATGTACATTAAGGATAAAATGACCGTCCTAAGAAGATTTTATATACAAGAAGTTTAGTTGGCTAAATTACGTTATCAAATGGGGCTATGGCATAGATTATTACATGCCTCTAAACCAAATAATGTAAAAATGTTTTAGGAGAGCATTAACGCCTTGAAAGGGGAGGAAATAGAGCTTACCGTTTTAGTTTTATGGAGGATGAATGGGTAAGGTTTATAACCAACTTGCAAGGTGTGTGTGATTTAGATATGAATAGGCAAGACTTGTGCGACAATTGTGATAAAATGAGCAATCCAATTATAGGGAATGTGAGCAGCTCTAACTCGGGTAATGACCCGGATTCTATAAACAGCACTTTGAAATCTAGTGAATTACACTTAGAGCAAGTGAGCAGCCATATTTCGGAGAAAGACTTTGATTTTATAGGTACTACTGAAATAGCCAATGTCCTATGCTGCCTTCGATCAAATAGGGCTCCTGGACTAAATATTGACATGTGGGATGAAGTGTTGACTCTAGGGTTCAATGAGGTATGGCACTGAATATTGCCCCTATATACTGGCAAGGTAGCATCGTGCATCCCATTTTCAAAAGCGTCCCAGTCCACAACCCTGATAATTATCAGCAATTTGCCCCAACTGGTGTAGACGCTAAATTCTTTGCCTCCCATCTATTGATCGATTTGGAAAAACTGGGCAGCGCAGCAAGGTATAATCCCAATTAACCAAACAGGTTTTTGTAAGGGCCAATCTACCATTACCAATTTGCTGGCCCTCACTTTACTAGCAAACGGGCAGTTTTAAAACAAGCAAAATCAATATATCTGTTTTATAGACTGAAAAGCTGATTTTGATTAAGTTCCTCGAGCTTTACTATGGAAAAAACTGGTAGGTTGGGCCATCCCATGAAAATTGTTGGATGCTATAATACTCCTCTATACCAACATGTGTGTTCAGGTCAAGTTATGTGATGGTTGTACTCTATCAAAAACAATTTAAACCTATAATGGGCTTAAATAAGGCTGTGTCCTTGCACCCTGCCTTTTTAATCTATTTTTATCAGACCTACTACAGCACCTTAAGCCTATTAACGCCCATCCTCCAAAAATTGCTGAGGTGCATCTTAGTTATTTATAATATGCAGATGATACCATTTTGCTGATCCAAACCCTGATAGGTCTACAAAGACTGATTAATGCATTCGAACGTTATATTCTAGTGAATGGCTCGGAATTGAATGTTCTAAAAACAAAAATCATGAAAATTGGTCCTGCAAATTTTAAGGCTGGTTACTGGAGGGCTAGAGGTGGGCCAATTGAAGTGGCAAAGACATATAAATATCTGGATATTTTATTTGACAATAGAGTCTCGTTCAAAAGCCATTTTAAAGACTTAAGGGCAGAAACCGCAACCCTAACTTATGCCTTTAAATGCTTACATAAATCATTGAGATGCCAATCATATGAACATATCCTCAAAGTTATGAGAGCAAAGTTACAGCCAATTATTACAGATGGCTTGCTTATCACCAGTGGGAAAGATATGAAATTATTGGGCCTATTAGTAGTTAAGGCCTATATATCAATAGTTGGTATCTCTAGGGCAATTGGCCACGCAGACGTTAGACTGGAGTTTGGCCCCTAAAGACTTTCCATGGTGTCGCAAGAGTCATGTCTGAAATGTATGTACTCTTTGTTTTCATCTGACCCAGATTCTTTAGCTAAAACCTGTTGGCATGAAATAATTAGTTCTGTCTATACAGATACCCGGCGACCCTGAATTTCAACATGCCTCCAGAGTTTTGATCTGCAGATAGAGCTCTCAGGATTGGCAATGTCCAGTCTTGAACAAACCCTAAAAAAATGAAAAGCAACTCATTTAATGCAGAAAAGACAGCATTAGTGGCAAAAACTCATGCATGGTTTGTGATTATTTCATACCAGTCTCTGTGAATCAAGTCTTAACTGAATTCCCATTTCTCAGTTCAAATGAAAGAAACATAATTAAAAATAAGATTGGGCATAAATTCAACCAAGGAGGGTACGCCAACTTGGATTCAACAATTGCCAAGAACTAAATGTAGACTATGTGGGTGGCCTCGTGAAACCTTGTTGCACATAGTATGTGCGTGTCCTATACTGATTAAAATACGCTTCACACTTTTAAAACCCCTATTCCTTAAGGCTGGGGAAAGATCAGCCCATTAGGTCCTTAATATATGTCTATCAGGTGAGTCGATTCCATTGTTAAGTCAAATCATAAAAAATGTAGCTAATGCTGAAAAATTGCTGGTGTCTGCAATGGTTGTTCTAATGAATTATGAATTACAGTGGCTGTTTTTAGGTTGCTGACACCTTGCATGATCTTGTGTCTTAGCTACTAAGGTAATCAGACTCTAAGGAATATATGAAAACACTGAAGCACTTTCTTTGCTTGTTTGCACATTGGCATACATTGTTCAAAGTTCTGGCCCTCAGGTAATTTCAGATAACAGGCTTCAAAGCATACACAGGCACCTTATTGCTCATTTGCACAATGTTCCATAATGTTACAGTTTGTACACCTAGGCACCTTAAAACATATTTGCACAATAATGTTTATAGTTTTTATTGTTTATTCCCGGGAATGTAACCATAATATGTTATCAGTTTTATGAATGCACTGTGTTTGTGATAAAATATGTTTATGTGTGGAATCAATGTTCTAGTAAGGCATATAACCGTACAAACATTCTTCTTGTACAGGTGCACATTGTTTGAAGAAACTGGGAATTGTGTTTTTTTATTCAAGATTTTAATGTTGTAATTTGAATAATTTTTGTAAATCAAGCAATAAAGTATTAATTACAATTACAGTGCATTCCACACCCCTTGGGTGCATATTGTCCATCGGCCCGGACCCTAAAACTTTTTATTTGTTTTACTCTGCTAGCACGGGGGTCGACGCTCCTTCGCCTTAGCAAAGAAGCAACCCCTGCACCTGTGCCTTTTTTACAGGCTCCGCTTATCTAAAAGGCAGATGCTTCATCAAACTCATGACAAATACGAATAAATCTCCCACGAATGAAGGTCGTGCATGAAGAACACTGTAGAGACAACACAGAATTTTACGTACAGTGATAAATATCCTTGCACCATTATTGCTTATCAGTTAGGTAGTTATTCATCATCATCAAAATGTTTTTTTTGGATGCAATAATCTATAAAACAAAATATGTCATGGTTAAAAGATGTAAAAACAATCAATTTTCTTTAAACAATTTTTATCATGAATCACATATTTATAAAACAATGCTGCTACATAAAACTCATGTAACATGAGCAAATTCAGCAAAATTACAGATAAAGTGAGAGAAAGACTGAGGTTAAAACATGACTGCTTCACTGCTTTGACACTACGGATGTGGTAAGCCAAGCAGCATGCAAATTCACTGTCATTCCAATAACAATCACCTCTCTGTGTCTGAACCTAAAGTGCATGGTGCAGATTAGGGGTGTGCGGAATTTGCGAAATCCACTTTCGCAAATTATCGCGAAAATGTTTAAAATTATCGCAAACAAGCGGAAATATCACGAAAATGCCGAAGTTTTTTTCCCGCATGTTCGCGAGATTTCTGCATGGTTGCGGGTCGCCAACTTACCCATCTGGTTGCTCGCGGGCGCGGCCATCTTGTTTTGAGTTGTCTCGCGGTGCATGATCGCGAGAAGAAAGACGTGATCGCGCGACGCATGATGTCACTGCGGGCGCGAACTGTCGCGAGACAGCGCAAATGGCTAAAAACAATACAACATCTCATGGAGAACGCGACCGGATCAAGAAAACTTGTCGGCGAACGCAGGGATTCAGGTAAGGCGATCACGCGCGTGCGAGAATGTATTATTTTACAGAGCGAGCAAGAAACAAATTATTGCCAAGCTGCGGAAAGCAGAAATTTTGACATTTTCGCGCTCTCCGCGGAATGCGAAAATGTCAAATTATCGCAATTTCCGCGAACGGAACGAAATTTTATCCCAGGCCTAGTGCAGATGCATAATGATGAAAACCCAAAAATGTACACACAGTCTTTAGCCATTGTTGGTGCAGTCTTGCATAAGTGACAAAAAAGGCAAAGTGGTGAAGAGATTCCTCTGCCAAGTTGCAAGATGGGCACTTGTCTGAGCTACAGACCTTCAGCACCCCATTTAACGCAGAAGCTGTTCACCGGCAAAACTCCATACCTCTATTTTAGAAAGAGCTGCAGTGGGGTAGTTATTGGTACTTGGCAAAAGGTGTATGGAATCTAGAGATTTGAATGGCCAAGTGGTAAAAGACAATTGCGATCAAGTGTATCAATAGAAAGTGTACTGCCTACAATCATCGAAGAAACAGGATCTAGTGGAATAACTGACATAGAAGAGAATCAGCAGACCCTAAGGATATCCAAAAGAACAAGAGTACCTTGTTGAAGGTATTTAGCACCTGAGTGAGCCTACTGTACGAGAAATGTACTAAGTGGGACTCAACAAAGTCCAGATGGACTGAGTTCCGAGTTGTTTGAGCCTCCATGATATGCCACACCGACAAATAGCATTAATTAAAACAAAACATTTGAAAAAAACATTGCAATTGAGAACTTGATGAAAATTATTTGAACTGGAGACTAAAACAATGACAAGTGATTAGCTGTGTTAAAGTTGAGAAACAAAAAGAGACTGTAATAATAAAAGAACTAAAATAATACAAATAAAAGAACTTAGAAGATTTCTTCAGGTCCAAGGTTCCAGCAAAAGAGTATGGATAACACATTTAGAAGAAGACAGAATATGTTTAGGGATGACTCATGGAAAGGTTGCATTGCTTGGCCGGAGTCGGAGCTGTGTTTAATGCCCGACCGGTCATTATCGATTTGAGAACTCCATGGTGATTTTAACGCTGGTCCTGTCACACTGGTTTTAACTTTATTTTTAACTTTATCTTTTAATTTACCTTGCTGCTAAGTTGTTTGTTATCGTGGGGGCACATTTAACTCTGCTGCTTATTTTGGCTCAACACTTGCGAGATTGCACAGTTTCTGGGAGCAGGCGGCCATCTTGCGGGTCACCTGGGTTAGTTGACTAGTTGTCCGGGGAAGACTATTTAATACACTTGCTGGCGCGGACGAGCCGTGGGCGCGCCAAAGGTGTGCCTAAGGCAAGTCCGTCTGCGCCGGGAGGAGGTATTTTAAGCTGCACAAGGTATGCCTGTGGGTCAGGCGCCAGACTCCATGCTGGAGAATGTCTGAATTGTGGCGTCCAGATGCCTATCATTCGAGAGCAGATGACTAGGGGGCATGACAATAAATTAGGTGAAGGAATTGATAAGGCCAAGCAAGTCACGATCAAATGTGTACTCATAAACGCTAGGTCTCTTATTAAACACACCACAGAATGCGCAGTATTCTTGGAGGAACACAATATTAAGATTGCTTTTATCACAGAATCGTGGGCCGATTCAACCTCAGGTTCTGATTTGGTAAAAGCCACCCCCCCAGGATTTCTTTGCTATACACTGAACAGACCCATGAGGAGGGGTGGGGGCCTAGCAGTCATTTATCCGGACTCCTTGAATCCCATCTTTCATCCTGCATCCAATACTTTCTGTGAGGCGGTGTCATTTAATTTCTATATGAAACATCTTAACATTTTTAATGGGCTACTGCTTTATCGTCCGCCCGGTCCCAGAGCTGGGTTTCTGGACACAATAGGCACCCTTCGTGAAGAAGGTATGTGCTCAGAAACATTTGTGGTAATGGGGGATTTTTCTTTTAGAGGATCTCAGGGACCCGGATATGCTCAACCTTGATAAAATAATGGAAACCGGGGACTTGAAACAACAGGTGGAAGGTCCCACGCATCTTAAGGGGCTTACCCTGGAGGGGATTTATTCTAACAACCCCGATCTCCTGCACATGAGGCTGTTCCCTTGGCCTGGTCGGATCACAGGACTGTTATTTTTGAGCTGCATGACTCAAAAGCCTTTAAATCTAGTCCTGTGCCTACTGGAAAAAAGATCCTGGAAGGACCTAGATAAGGCTTTGTTTGAAGACGAACTTAAGAGTTCTCTCCTTCCATTCCCGTCAGATATAGATAAAGCCGTGCAGGGATATTCAGACTGGCTAGACAAAGCCTGTAAAAAACTAGTCCCTGTAAAAAGGTGGACTCCCATGTGAGCTAAACCTTCTGCTCCCTGGTATTGTGATAAACTTAAAACTCAGAAGTCGGCATGTAAAAAACTTTAACGGGCTTGGAGGAAAGAATACAAAAACTTGGATAAAGAAATTTACAAACATAGTCTTAAACGTTACAAAGACTTAATGCTGGAATCGAAAAATAATTTTTACACCCGCAAAATCCTCCAAGCAAGGTCCAATGCAAAAGAATTATTCAAAACGGTCAAAAAATTAGCGGTACCCAACACTCCGAAGATTATTAGTAGCCCAGATTTGTGTAATAAATTGGCCACCTGGTTTCAATGAAAGGTGGACGGCATCTATTCCTCTTTTTCTTCAGGTCAGAAAAGAAGCTGGACCCCCTCTTATAGTAAGAGTCAGTCAGGACTCAATACTGGGCTGACCTTCGATCAGTTTCTCCCCTTAGAAAGTGCAGAAACTTTCAAACTTTTGTACTCCATCAGTTCAGGTTCTCCTACCGAAACTTGCCCGGTCCCGATTGTGAAAACCGTCCCGGAGATGATAGTATCTGCCTTACATCCTTTAATCAATGACATCCTGATCTCGGGGTGTTTTCCGAAGGTTTGGAAAACTGCTTCTATTCTCCCCTTATTGGAAAAGCCCACTTTGAACCCCACAGATGCTAGCAGTTATAGGCCTAATTCGGGGCTCCCCCTGCCTGCGAAAATCTTTGAGAAGGCTATGAATATCCAGCTTAGTACCTATCTCTGAATTAATCAAATACTGGATTCAACACAATATGGTTTTAGAGCCGAACATAACACTGAACTGGCTCTAATTAAGTCCTTTGATGAAGTCAAGGAGGCATTGTACGGTGGTGGGAAGGCTGTGATGATCCTACTGGATCTGTCGGCAGCCTTCGACACGGTCCACCATATGGTTTTGATGGACCGTTTGTCGGAGGTGGGAGTAAAAGGGGTGGCGTGGAAACTGCTACATTCCTTTCTCTCTGACAGATCCCAGATCATTAATCTGGACAACTATAAATCTAATTCCTTTTGCCTTCCATGTGGGGTCCCTCAGGGGTCCTCACTGAGCCCCACCCTTTTCAATATCTATATGATATCGCTGGCAGGCCTTATAAAATCTTATGGCTTTCAGCTAACTTCATATGCGTATGACACTCAAATAGTGTTATCATTCAAGGATGGTAAGGAAAAAGAAACGGAAGTGCGCTTTCATGACTGCATGAAAGAGGTAGCAGGATGGATGGCATCAAACTGCTTAAAACTAAATTCGTCCAAAACCGAGATTATTGTTTTTGGAAATAATCCCAATGTCTGGACCCCTGACTGTTGGCCAGCAGAATTGGGCAGCTGCCCCCCCTCCCTACGCTGAAAGCTAAGAACTAGGGCGTAACTGTAGACTGCAGATTGACTTTCTGTGATCATAAAGCACCGTGGTCTCCGCCTGTTTCATGTGGTTACGAATTTTGAGTAAAATCAAACCTTACCTTTCAGAGGGAAATTTCAGGACGGTGGTCATGGTGCTTGTTTTGTCAAGATTGGATTACTGTAATGGCATTCTTTTGAATGCCCGTAAACATCTGGTCAACAGGTTGCAGATGGCTCAAAATGTGGCTGCTAGGCTGCTATCTGGTATTCCGAAATTTGTTTCGGTAAAAAAAGAATTAACCAGGTTACATTGGCTTCCTGTGAAGCATAGAGTATGCTTCAAGGCCCTATGTACAGTTTTCCAGGCCCTCAATGGGATAGGTCCACAACACCTGCAGGACAAACTCAGGTGGTACGTTCCCAGCAGGACCCTTCAGTCCTCAGGAGTGAAAAAGGTCCTGACCCCCTTTGTTAAAATGGACAGCTTGGGTGGCAGGAGTTTTACGGCATGTGCATCCAGGGCCTGGAATGATCTGCCTTTCCATTTGAGGAATGCCTCCAGTCTTCTTCTTTATAGGAAGGGTTTGAAGACCTGGCTATTTACTCAATGATTTCCTCCTTTTTCCGGCTAGGCAATACATAGCGCCAGGACACCCCAGGGTAACCGTTGCGCTCTACAAATCTCATTAACATAACATAACATAACAAAGGTCTGACTGTATAGAAACATGTGTTTCTCCTTCACAAAGCTAGATGTATGATTATATTAGGTGTCACATTAATAGTTGTACTAATAGTAATCATGCAATTTTTTGTGGGATTACATTTGACATGTATATATACATGAAACTGAAACATCTGCAGGTATAGTAGATAACACAAAATTCAAGGCTTTATTTGTAGATTATATAAACTATGAATTTTTGTCTAAAGTTTATTCTAGATCAGTTCACAAATACACAATAGCTTTAGATGCCAAGAATTGATATCTCTGCCCTCATTTACCTTCTTCAGCCACATACAAACTGGCTTGTCATTATGTTCTGCTGCCATATGAGATTACATGTAGCATATTGCTTAGCTTGTTTTATAGACAGGAACACTTTGAATATTTTTTCACCTATAAGAGTTGATTCTGTCAAAGGAACACCTTCAGAAAAGCATGAATGTACACCACAGGCCAAGGATCAAGACACTGCATGTTATTTCATGGACACTGTTATGGCATACCAAAACAATTTGACCTGTCCAAGGAGACAATTAGAAAAAACACACATACTTTGTCATTAGAGGAAAGGAGATCTCATATATTTCATTGTAAAGAAAAAGAGGATGTTTATAAGAATGTTTGGAAGAAAGAAGATCATACAAAACTAAAATGGTATGTCCAAATATTAAATTAGACAGACATTTAGTAGTTGTGAATACACATTCAAATTTCTGGGAGGACCTGTTCAAATTCTAACAGGGGAAGAAGCAGTTATTCCACGGTTTTATTTTGTTTGTGGACAAGATGCTCATTTTCAGTTACCAGCTGATTAGGTGGGTAGTTGCCATTTAGCTTTGTTATTTTATTTTAATTTATTACATGCTCAAATCACTCCCAAAGGGGCATCTAAGCACGGGACCAAGACAACGGGTAGTAGGCAACAGAGAAGGCCCTCCTAAAATAGGTAGTCCTTAAAAGTGCTTTTCTGAAATGGGAATGATTTTCACATTTGCGTAGTTGCAATAGCAGTTTATTTCAAAGATGAGGGGCAAGGAAGGAGAATGATCTGCAGCCTGACCTGGCCTTTCTGAACCTAGGGACTTTAAGCCAAGCCTGGCCACAAGATCTTAAAAGTCTGGGAGGGGTTTAAAGCACCATATGTAGACCGGTGTCCATGGAGTGCGTTATGGGTTAAACAACAGATCTCGAAAATGATTCTACTTCTCACTGGTAGCCATTTTAGGGACTGAAGAAGAGGGGCAGTTGCCGTGCCAGGGGGAGGTTACAAACAAGACATGCAGTGATGTTCTGAAATACCTGAAGATTAGAGAGCAGATTCTCATTTATGAAGGCCAAAAGTGAATTGCCATAATCCAGACAGCTGATGACCAGTGCCTGGACAAGTGATTTCCTTGAGGAGAGTGGTAGTAAAGGAAAGACTCCTTTCAGCAACCGCAGCATATGGAAGCAAGAACCTGTAATAACTGAGGTTTGTCGTGTCATAGAAAGGGATTGGTCAAAGTGGACTCACAGGTTTTTTACTACTGATTTGGGGACAGGGGACAAACCCAGTTCTGGTGGCCACCAATATGATGACCAACAAAGTTGAGCCTGTCCGAATAACATAATTTCAGTTTTTGTGGGGTTAAGTTGAAGTCTGTTTTCCGGCATCCAGGTTGCAATGGCTTTCATCCCGGCAGAAAAGGATGCTTTTGATTTGGACAGATTGTTTTTAAAGGAGAAGAGCAGCCGCATGTCGTCAGCACATGAGACAACCCCAAAACCAAAATCTGGCGAGGGGGGCCATATAATTATTAAAAAGCATAGGGCTGAGGCAGGAGCCCTGAGGGACACCATAGACCAAAGACATGGTTCTAGACTTAAAAGCGCCCAAGATGACTGTTTGGGTTCTGTTTGACAGGAAGTCAGCTAACCATTGCACCATGAATCCTGATCTCCTATAATCTGTCAATAAGTCACTGGTGAAAAACTCTATCAAATGTTGCTGACAGATCTAGCAGGACCAGCATTGTGGGTTCATTTGCATCAAGGGAGCATTTGATATAGTTGGTGACCGCTAGTAGGGCTGGCTCGGTGCTGTGACTCAGTCTGAAGCCTGACTGGGAAGAGTCTAACAAGCTGTTTGATTCAAGGTATGTTATCAGTTGCTTATTAAGATATTTTTCCAGCAACTTAGCCAGCAGAGGAAGGAGCGAGACTGACCAGTAGTTAGTAAGGTCAGATGAGGCTAGATTGGCCTTTTTCATGGATAGGAATGACCAAAGCCAATTTCCGGTCTAAATGAACTTTTCTCATTGTTATTTATAGAATAAATAAGGAGCAAATTTGAGGGGCCAATTCATGAGCGAAGTTTGTCAATACTCTGGGGGGGCAGACGTCTGTTGGTGAGACCAATTTTGCATAAATCAGAAGATTGTGGGTGATTTCTGGGGACATTTCTTCAAATTTGCCTAGGTTGATAGTAGCCTCAGAGAAAGGAGTAAGGACTTCCCGGCTCTCATGGGACTGGGCAGCGACGGTGGGGAAGTTTTGGTAGATCACTTTGATTTTACCTTTAAAGAGGTTGGCCAAGTCAATGCAGAGTGGTTGTGATGGCTTAGGTTCAGGGAGCATGCCACTGGGTTTGTAAATGATTTAAGTATTTTAAAAAGAGTGTTAGATTAGTTGCCCGCCTCATCAATTTGCTTCCCTATATGTGATTTACGAGCATTCTTGATGTTGCAATGGTAAGTTGTTAAAGCCAATTTATAAGTATTTTGGTCAACAGGAAGATTAGTCAGATGCCATCTCCTTTCTAGTCTATTGCAGTAAGCTTTCTGTGAGTTTAAAACTAGAAAATACCAGGGTGCGTGAGGTCTGTGAGAACTCTTTTTAAAGTGTCTAAGAGGGGCTGTTTTATCAAAATCTAAATTCGGTGCCCTATTAAAATTACAAAGCGCTAGGTCTACATCTGCATTGTCAGAGTGAATGGAAGACAATTGTTCCTTGGCCCATGTGAGTGGGGTAATTTTCTGCCAGTGTCTGGATGGATAGTTCTGGCAAGTAAGCACTTGGCTTTTCGTCTTGTGGGAGCGGATAAGAAAACCAATGAGTGAATGGCTGGTCCAAAGTACAGGTTTTGGTGGGTCCCAACTGAGTAGTGGAGTATTCGTAAAGATTAAATCCAGGGTGTGGCCTGCAATATTAGTTGGTCTTGTGACTTGTTGACGTAAAATCAAAGTTTCTAAGTCGGATAGTAGTTGGTTGGTTTCTTTGTTTAGGGGGTCTACCCCGTGGTAATTAAAGTCTCCCATCAGAAGAAACTGTTGAGTTGAAAGTACATGGAGAGCTATAAATTTCAGTATGCATTGGTTGAAGTCCCTTTTTGGGCTGGGCGGGTGAAAGACTAGAGTGCCTGTCCAGCAGAGGTAGGGGGAAAAGTCATGTTTAAAAATACATGATTCTACCCAGTATTCTGAGATAGTGTCAACTATTGTGACTATTCTCTTTAAAAATAATAGTGATAACATCTCCAACCTTGGTTTCCCTATCTTATCTGAGTATTTTAAAATTGGCTGGATGAGCCAGTATGATGGAAGGAGTAGATGTGGGACTTAATCAGGTTTCAGTAAGGAATTATAAGAGGTAAGAGTGAATAGATCCCAAATCTCCACAGCAAGTTTAGGCAGGGATCTAACATTAACAGGAAAGCAGTTTGAGCTGTTAATGGGGGAGACAACATCTTGAAGGGGAAGCTTTAGTGTGCCTGTAGGTACCACTGACGAGGTATAACCATTGTTACTATTATATTCTAAAGGAGATATACCTTCATTGGAGGGTGGGATTTGAAATCTGCATTTTAAGCATGCAAACAGGACTTTCCAAGTATGGAAGGGTAACATCACAGCAGGAGGTCTTAACCTTTTGCACGTGGTCCATTACCTTTAGCTGTTCTGGGGAATATACAGTAGTATAAGCGTACCTGTTCTCTGATATAAAAGGAGCAGGGTTTCTGACTCCTGGGGATGGACTGCCACAGTCGAGTGCAGATGGGCTTGCCTTTGGCTCACTCACTGTGCGCAGCCTCTGTTCGTCAGCACCGGCATCGGCAAGATATAGCAGGCCGTGCATGACATAAAGGAGAAAGCTGGACTGCCGATTGGCAGCCTGTCCGAAAGAGAAGAAGTACTTCCTCCACACAAAGGGCACCAGCTGCAGTGGACCAGGAAGTGGAGTAGCAAGATAGAAAACTCCAGATGATCTCAGTATAAATAAGAAAATGAGGAAGAATTTTAAAAGCTTAAAATAATGTAAACAAATGTGGAATAGCAACAGTTTTTACCTACAAGCCCGTAGTCTCAACGTAGTGTTTATGATGGGACAGTTATTAGGAAACATTTTTGGAGCAATCATACCATCTGTAGGAGTAGTTTTTGAAAGTTGGAAAGATTAGAAAGTTGTCAACAGTAGTGGATAAATAAGCAATTAGTGTAGCTGGTGCTTTGCTTGGTGTTAACACAGAGTTAGTGGCTATTATATCAATGGTTTTACAAGATCGATTAGCTTTAGAAATTTTACTGGTAGAGAAAGGCAGAGTTTTCAAGATGCTGAAAGCTCATACATACCTGATGAGAGTAGAAAGATAGAAGAATTTGAAAGGAACATTTCTTATTTGAAACCTTAACTAGAACCATTAGAAACTGCTGGTAATTAAAATAATTATAAAAAGGAGCTTCTGCTATTGAAAATACGTTTGCAACAGTAGCAGGAGGATATCTTGGGGTCATTTTTGAACGTTCACTTACTATCTTTGCTTGCTTGATATCCTTGTATGCTGTCTATAGAGAAAGAAACAGAGAATGCAGGAGACAATAGAATTAGTGAGAAAAAAAGAACAGGGATTACAAGAAACTGGGGGAACTTGAAAAACAAAAAAGTAAAAGGGAAGGCTCAATGGATGGTATACTTTATATGATTAGTTTGTGAAGAAATTGTGATGGTTTTCCAATTATCAGTGGGGGAACTGCTAGAGTGCATTTAATTATTTACAAAGTCCTTTACTCAAATAACAATGTGCATAATTTATGTCTGAAAATGAAGTATGTTTAATGCAAAATTTATATGAGGCAACAATACTTATAGAGAAGATGAGGAGTAGACCTGTTCTCAGGAGCGAGATGAAATCCTATTGGTCAACATAAAAGAATAAAGAACATTTATTTAGCAAACATAGAAAACATATTTTATAGACTAGACTAGTTAGGCAGACTGGAACAGACTTTCCAGAGACTCTTTTTTGCAGAGCACAATAGATGTGTTCCTTTCCTGACTCTCTGGGAGGAGACTCTGTATTCAGTTTTATGGAAATGTTTTCATGAGAAGTCTTAGTTTATTCCTTAATCTGGTGATATTGGAGCTCAGAATATTTCCCAGTTTATTCTGCTAAAAAGTTAGGCTTGTGCTTTATTTCTCTCATCAGAACTCTTCATGGGTTCTGGACTGATACCTACAATCTGTTCCTCATTTATCTCAACCTCAGCTTAGAATAGAGATGTTTTCTTAAAGGAACATGTTTGTTATATTTACTTTGTTAATGCTCATTCTGGGTACTAAATTGATTTATTGTAGTAATAAATATTGATTTATGGATGGTTAACATTTACAGATGATTACTGGAGAAAAATATTTTAATAAACAAATGAATTACGAAAAGTGATAAAATAATACCCTTTAACTCAACTAAACTCTCTTTCTTGACTGAACTAAAGAAAAAAGTAAATGATAATGAATTATATTGAGATTTAATTTGACACCTCAGCTGACACAAAATAACCATCAACCTGAGATTGTGTGCGCAGTGTTCTAACTGAGGAGTGAGTGGCCAGTAGAATTCTGAGCTGCAGCACACTATATCAGGTCAACATGCGTGTGGGTAATTTTGATTGGATGAGGGGAATGTCCTCAAAGAGTTACATAACAATTTATCAGTCTTCTGGGAAGCCTTACCTGCTCAAAGGAACTGACACAAATAGGTGGCAAGTGTTGACAGCTGTAGCAGTTCCAGCTTGAATATTTTAGCTTTGGCCTTTCGGAACTTGCAAAGGTCCAAATCAGAGAGAGAAAACTTATATTGTAAGAGAGAAAAAGAAAAAAAAAATCCTCGTAAGGTCTCCTGAGCTTTTCTATTTCCACTGGACCAGCAAGTTCCAAAAGGAGAGGTTACGTTGGCGACATATTCTGGCCATATCCACCTTAGATGTATCATATAGGGACAATAGCCAGCCTGCGTGAGATGGTGCCTTCTGGTCAACCCAAAATTTGCACATCTGCCGTCTGGCCAGCAGAATTGCGTAAAACAAAAAGCACTTTGCCTGCCCCGTGATATTGTCATCCACCCCAAATATAATTAACGGCAATGTGACAGATATGGATATCTTAATAATAGAGTCCAAAGTGGTCTTTACTTCCTCCCAAAAGGTGATGATAAATGGACAGTCCATAAACATGTGAACTTCGGAGGCTGCAGGAAGATTGCACTTATTACAGGATTTTCCAGTCTGAAATTTAGATAGCCTTTGAGGGGATAAATAGGCTCGATGGACAGTAAACAGATGGTTCCACTTAGCCAAGCTGGCTAAACCACTTTATACAGGAGAGTGAACGATCTTATCCATAGGTCCTCACACTGCATACCCATGAGCCCTCCCCACAGCTCATCGGGTAGAGTGAAGTCCCAATCCACCTCTTCCTGAATGGCCCAATACCAAAAGGCTACCTCTTTCCCCCCCTCTTGTCTCTCTACCAACTGTTCTTTCAGGAAGCTACTCCTCCCCAAATGTATCCTTTTACTCATCAATTCCCGGGACCAGCTAACGAGCTGCATATATTTGAATCTCGATAGTGTTGGGCCGACCTTCTCATAGAACTCCTCCCAGCCTACCAGTGCCCCCCCCACTAGCAGATGTCCCCATATAACTATCCCTGCCTCCCTTATGGGAGTTGCAAGACTGTCCCATAAACAGGGAGGGAGCCCCGGAGAGTCCTAGATTGGGGCGAAACTAGAGAAATAGGGCAACCCTACTCTTTCTCTAATTATCTTCCACGCTTCAGCCAGTGATTGTAGGGTCTTTAACCTCACCTTCTTAAAGAACTTCCGGTCCCCGAATTTAAAAAGAAAACCATCAGAAAACCATCAGGGGGCAGATCCGCCCCATTCAACATAGCCTTGAACATTTTGTCAATTGATACACTTGATGGAGATTTCAGCAACATCCTGGAGTATGACAGCTGAAACGCCCAGACATAATATTGTAGGTCTGGAAGTGTGGGCCCCCTTTCTCCCTCCTCCTTCTCAGTTTTTTCCAGGCCAGTCTGGTTGCTTTATAATTCCAAACAAATGAGTTTATGTCCTGCTGACATTTTTGAATTTGCTTAGAGTCAAAAGCTAGAGGGATAGTATTGAAAATAAATGTATACTTGGGGAGGATGGACATTTTTACTAAACTAACTTTCCCAAGTATTCTCAATGGGAGAAAGGCCCAAGCTTTTAATAATGCCAGACATTCTCGAAAGACCTGATCCAAATTGGTATATGCAATTTTACCAATCTCCTGAGTGATCCTAATTCCCAGGTAGCGCATAGTTGGAGTGACTACCAACTTCGGATTTTGGATATTCCAAGTCATAACCTCTGTCTTTCCCTCATTGATTTCATACCCCGAAATCCACCCGAATTTTTTAGCCCTTTTGATGATGATGGGGAAGGCCTGCACAGGGTCAGTTGTATAGATAAGTATATCGTCCGCATAGAGTACTATCCGCTTAACCCATTCTCCAAACTCAAAAGAGGGGATGTTATACTCCTCTCTCAAGATTTGAGCAAAAGGTTCAATATACATATTAAATAGGAGGGGGGAAAGCAGGCAGCCCTGCCTGGTACCCCTCGTTATCTTAAAATGCTCAGTGAGAACCCCATTAACCAGAAGTCTAGCCCTTGGATCCTTATAAAGAAGGGAGATAGCTCGACAGAAATTTCCCCCTAGATTAAACCTTTTCAATCGGCCAGGTAGGGCCAATTGACCCTATCAAATGCTTTGGTAGCATCCAGGGTAAAAGTGGCCAAAGGAAGAGAGAAAGTAGCGGCAATATCTATTTCTCCAACCAGATCGTGGGTGAGATCTGCTAACTGTCGTCCTCTTATAAATCCCTTCTGGTCCTGGTGGATTATTGAACCAATCTCCTTCCCTAACCTTCCCGAAAGGATGGCCGCAAAGATCTTGTAGTCGTTGTTTAGGAGTGAGATTGGTCTATAGGACCCGCAATCAGCCGGGTCCTTGCCAGGTTTGGGAATCAGCACAATCGTTGCCTCATTCCACGACTCTGGCGGGGCCATGCCTTCAAAAAATATGGCATTAAAAAGGGCAGTCAGAGATGGAACTATAACTGGACCCAATGCACCATACACCTCCCCTGGTAGGCCATCCAGGCCAGCGGCCTTCCCTCGCTTCAATTGTTTGATGGCATTACTGACTTCAGCCTCTGTTATTTTGGTCTCCAAATAGTCGCGCTGATCTGACGAGAGGGTGGGGAGATGAGCCTTATCTAGCCATGCCTCCCTGGCCATTGGGTCGTCCACAATGTCTTCCTAATAGATGTTTTGGAAGAACTCCTGAAAGGCTGTCCCTATTTCTGTGGTGGAGGATCTGGCCTTAGCTTCCCCTACCAATATACTTTCCTTAATATATTTCTTGGCCTGGTCTGCTTTTATTTTCCAATTTTACCTGCCGCCTCTCCATACTCAAAATGTGACAGCTTGCTTGCCTCCCATCTCCTGGCCACCCTTTCCTGAAGTAAATTTTCAAGGTTTATCTTCAACGCTACCCGCTTCTCCTGATCCTCTACCGAAACTGGGCCACATTTCTGCTCTGTTTGCCTAAGTTCCTGCTCTATGTTGGTAACTGCAGTTCTATAAGCCTTGCATCTATAAGAGGCTCTATTTGTTATGCAGCCTCTTAGGAAGGCTTTTAATGCTTCCCAAACGATGACTATCGAGGCCGAGTTTATATTGATTTCCAGAAATGTGCTTACCTCAGAGACGAGGAAGCAGATTTCCTCCTCTTCAAGCAGGATCGTCCGGTCAAAGGACCAAGAGGTATGCCTGGTCTGCTGGTGATGTAATAGGGAAAAAAGATGGCCGAATGATCAGAGAGATGAGAAGGGATGTATGTTATCTCCTTCAGATCGTCTTTCAGCTTATGACTAAAAAATGCGTAGTCAATTCTTGACTTGTGTTTATACTTAGAATTGTGAAAGGAAACCCCTAGTATATTACCCGATATCTGCCTCCATTCATCTACCAACCCCAGATTCGACATTATTGCTATGAGAGTTTGCCTGGATTTAGAAGGTGTCATTGCTCTTGAGTTGGACGATTTGTCAAGCTTGGGGTTTAAGACTATATTAAAGTCTCCCACCCAAACTATGGGATCTTGGCATGAAATCAAGTGGTTCTGGATTTTATTTATAAATGACGGGTTGTCTTGGTTCGGGCCATAATAACCAACTAGAATATATACTTGCCCTTCTAACTGTACTTTCACAAATAGCCATCTACCGCTAAGATCTTCCTTCTGTTCCAGAATCTGGGCTCTGATCTGCCTTTTAAATATTATAAGGATCCCTCGTATGTTAGCGTTGTGGTCCGTACATATACATTTGTCCACCCACTTCAGATTCTTAGCATGTCCCTCATATTTAAGTATTTAAGTAAATGTGTCTCCTGGATGACGATGACCTGCGCGGGTGAGTCTTTCAGGTATTGTAGGATTCTATGTCTCCTAGCCCTCACACGCAAGCCATTGACATTCCAGGATAAAAACGGCAACCCAGTCATAATGCATTATCACTTACTGTCTTTCCTATCCTTCCACCTATAAAACCAGTCAGTCCAAAGTGAACCAAACGACATCTCTTAACCTGAACATATTCAAGAACTAATTTACAAAAGAGAAAACTAGGACAAACTTATGAGGACCTTTTAACTCTTCCTCCCCCCTCCCCCCCTGGAAAACCCTCCCTTACTAATACTGGCCTGGTGTATCACCAATTTTGCTTCAGAAATAGAACCGTCCCCTGAACCCCCACAATGCCTATTAGGGAAGGGAGCCGGCTTACTGCCACCTCGATATCCAATTGGCTACTAAGGCCAGAATGATGGCGAAGAGAGCATGAAGGATGTCAAAATGAAGATGTGGAATCTGGAAGGGGGGGCACTTCTCCCAATAATACCCAAATTAACTTAACGTGTTTATCACCTTGTATTTTTTTTTCCCTTACCAAGATTTTTGGGATTTTTTTTTCTTTTCTTTTCTTTCCCCTTCCTCCCCTTCCTTTTTTTTCTTTTTTTTTTCCTTTTTATCATTTTGTTTCCCCCATCCCCATTTCCTGACTTGCTATCCCTATAAACCTTTCCCCCCTATCTTTCCCCTCCCCCTTATGTTAAGTTATTTTCTCTTGTAACTTCTCCCCTTTCTCATAGTTATCTAGTTATTGTGGTCCCCAGAGCTTAGCCCTCAGTTGACCTGATGGCTTTGTCGAACTACCATCTGAGGTTCATTCAAGTCAAACAAGGCTTATCGTTTTCATTTTAAACGAGGTGTTAACCCTGAGTATTAAGCCTGACATCCTAAGAGAAAAGAGAAAAGAGGAAGGAGGAAAGGAGAAAACAAAAAACCCACCGACCTGGAAGCCCGATCAGTTTCCCTTCTCAAGAGTGCTGACTGATGGAAGCTTTTAGCTCGTCTGCCTCCTGAGGGGATCGGATATTATGCATTTTGTTGTTATACATCACCCTCAGGAAGGCAGGGAACCTCATCTGTACTGTTGCCCCTACTGCTCTAAACTAATCAATTTTTTGGCCTAGCTCCCACTGTCTGTCTAAGGTGGTTTTGGACAGATCTGACAGGATTTCAAAAGAGAAACCAGTAGCCTTTACTGATTTCGCTTTTAATGCCAGGTTAAGAATTTTTTCCTTGCGGGAATAAGTGAGTAAAATCACCAGAATCTTTCTTGGTTTCACTCTCCCGGGGTTAAGGCGGAACGGGTCTCTATGTATCCTCTGTATGTCCCTCTCGAGACTTTCTGTCGTTTCATCGAGGATGAATGAGTCTTTAATTAGGGCCACCACAAATGCCTTGATATCGCTGCCCTCCTTCCCCTCTGGTATTTTCAGTAGACGGAGATTGTTCCTTCTAGAGTAGTTTTCCAAGGACTCAACTCTCTCCTTCATAACATCACCTTCCCTTAGCAGGGATTGAATCTTAATCTCTGCCGACTCCAGACTAGATTCTAGTTGCCCTACAGAAGTTTCCAGATGCTCTGTTCTTTCAAAAAGACCATCAACCTTCTTCTCGAGAGTCTCACATACAGCCCTGATCTCACTTTGGTTATTTTTTGATTCCTCAAAACCGCACCTTATCTCCCTCATAGTATTCAAAAGCACCTCCAATGCACCACCACATTCTTTTCCCTCACCAGTGGGATCGCCGTTAGTAGCGTTGGTGGCGTTGGCCCCCCAACTTCCGCAGTATGATCCACGAGGAGCCCCCGGGATCCGGTAAGGCCCTCGCACCCTCTACTAAGACATCCATTATGGGTCCTGATCCAGGGGGGTCGGCCAAGCCAATTGTATCCTCACTATTGACAGTATCCACCTTATTTGTGCTGCTCATAGCTCCCACCAAGTTTTCACTGAGGTCGCCGACTGCCTCTGAGCCTAGTTGGATATCTAGAATTTGGGGCCGCACCCTAAAATATGAAAGCAACGAGGGAGTTATGCGGATCGCACTTTTACATATCTCCCTTTTGCTCTCTCTCTCGGCTAACTGGGAGCTGGCGTTGGCCTTAAGGAGTATAACCCCTTTACCGCTTTTTTCCTCAGGTGCCTCTGAAGCCTTTAAAGCCTCTAAGGTAGCATGTTGAGGGGCCTTAAGGCCGGCACCTTGCTTCCCCCCGGGACACTGTTTGTGGGACACTTCCCCCTCCTTCTAGTCTTGCCTCCCCTCTCTGAAAATTTACCGCTGGTAGGTTTGATGGCCTTTGGCGACCCTGCTCCCTCCACCTGTGCCTCCTCCTTACTGCTCAATCCTTTGTTATCCAGGAACAAGCGAGGGTCGCCAGCAGCACCTACAGTCTCTATAGCCTTTGCTGCTCTGTCCTCCGTATCTTCTTCTGTCTCCGTAGGCTCCTTTGGGTGACCTTCACTTCGCTGACCCCGAGAACTCCCCCTCAGGAGCCCGCGAGCCGCAGCCCTGCGTCCGCGCCTAAGCTCCACGGCTGCCTGCTTCCACCGCAGAGTAAAGGCGGGGAAGGGTTTCAGGCTCGAACTCGCACACATCAACGCCGCTCAGATGTCAGGCGTTCCGAACCTTGTCAAGTACACTACAGAGGTGCTCCGTCCCGTCCTCCTACCAGACTCTAACGGGCACAAACGGGCCTTGACTGCGGAGGATTAGGAGTGGTTTTATGCTCCCCCGGCGCTGCCTGCCTGCTGTCTTCAAAGGCACGGGCCTGGGGTGAGCAAGGGGCTGGTGGAGTGTGTATTCTTCGCTGGCCGTTCCCCTCACGGCAGATTACAGAGTGCGGGAGAGATGCTGGTGGTCCCCCTTGCTGACCGTTTTCCCTCACGGCGGTGGATAGGTGAGTACACAGCAAGTTACTAATAACTGGTGCGCCCCCAAATATCGGTTTACGCTCCCAAGCAGTTTATTGACCACTTCCTCCTCAGCGGCAACGCAGCTTCACTCACAAGTTATGGTGTGCACGTCACCACCTCATTGCCACAGGGCCTGCTATGAGGTCACCAGCTTCCCTTGGTTATGACCTTGTCTCCTTCCTCTCTGCCTTCTGCTGACCACATATGATAAGGCAGCACTGTAATGTTCCCGTAGTTTTGCCCCTGATCAGGCCTAGGGTGACCAAAGTCAGCAACTCGGAACCATATGGTTTCAATATTCGAGCCTAGGTGCAATATTTGAGCCTGTTTACAGTCCCTGTAAACCAGGCTGTAAAGAGGTGCAGAGCAGTTAAAACGACAAAGGAGGGATGACCAAGTATCTATTGAGGCGTTCGCGTTCACTATTGCCGGATTTTCCGGATCGGAGCTCTGTACTGTGCAGCACCCCCCCTCCGGAGCTCTTCTGCGTGGCCTGAAATCTGCCCCCCGCATACACCGCAGATCTATATAGCACTGCTCTCTCCACTCGTCTACTAGTTCCACTTACGGTTTGCTGCCGTTGCATATCGCTCCCCTCTGCCTTGTACTGCGCCCGACATGAAGTTAGCGGCTGGGCATTCCACACTAGTTACGGGCGCTCTCTTCCTCCATTCGGTTTTTCTCTCACCACCCGCTGATGAATCGGCACAATTTCGTTCTTCTGCAGCCTTCAGTGCTGCCTCCGTGAAACAGAACGCCGCAGATCAGTAGTTGTCTGCACGCCAAATACTTCAAGCCGAAGGGTCCTTCATATCAAAAGAAACGCCGTGGAACCGGGGAGCCGGTAGCTGCACACATCTCGACGGAGGCTCAGGGAGGTCAAACTGCTGATGCACGCACCGCCTAACCTGCGGCCGCCATGTTTTCCCCCGGCACCATGATTATTTTACGGCACACTTTTTTTTTTTTTTTTCCCCTGGGTCCGATGATTATGCCATCATACTCCAGGTTCCTTGGTGGTCCCTTCCGAAAGGCTTTTCTAAGTCTAGATGGAGTAGTGAGGGGATGGTGTGCCCTCTCATTCTTTTTTCCTCCCACTACAACATCCCGGAGAACGTCTTTCGCCGGTATACTTTTTCCTGGTGTCCGGGTCTGGCAGAGAATAGTATCTATTTCCAGATGACATCCAAGGTGATCGGCGTTTCTTTTTGGGATTGTGGGGCAGGCAAATGAGGACAATAAAAAAAATTTAAAAAAAGAGAAAAAGAAAGTGGGTCCTGATTCGAATAAAGATTGCTATTCAGATTTATACCTTTAGAAATCCAGTCTGGGTGAATCATGGCAGAGAAATCTTTTTTTTATTGTTCCATAGGGACATGTAGGGTTTATTAGAGAAGTCACTATCAAGGCATTTGTCTACTGCTTTAAGGGCTTTCATATTATCCAAAATGATGCGACAAGAATGAGCTAGATGTTAAGTTGTCACTGAAAAAGAAGGCCACTAGAGAGTAAGGATATGAAAAATGCTGCTCAATGTGCAACTATGGGGGGGAGTTGTGAACCATTGAGTGCCCTAAGCCACTAAAAAGCCCATCTGATAATTTAACCAGTGGGGACTTTTCAGTTGTGCTCACTGAAATCTAGCCTAGGTTAAATGTAGCTGATTCTAGGTTTCTTGTTGTTCTATAGCAATTCAAAAGTGATTTTAGCTAATTTATTAAAGAATGGCTAGGCGAGATGTAGGGAAAGCATGCTAGACAGAACATTTAACTAGTGGCATACTCAACTTGTTTAAGAACTCCATTCTGCCCCACCATGAGATGAAATTAGGTGAACAAGACAAAAGCAGGTCTTTGATTTTGTTCATTATTTTTTGTTCATTAAGGGTAACACATATGAGAGATTATGATTATACTAGTTTCCTAGATATTATAAGTATTTTGATTGCCTAGATAAGCAAGAAATACCAATAAAGGTGGTAAGGCAGTGGATTTTAAGTGGAATGACCTCAATCATATCTTTATGAAGTGAGTAACCAGAATATTTAGAAAATACTTTAGTGATATCAAGGGTGTCTGGAATAGCCATAAACGGATATTCCAAGAAAATCAGTATTTCACAACATATGCTTCCATTTTTAAGCAAGTGTCATTACATCGAAAACCCTTGATATCAAAAGAATTGTTCAGCATATGAAGTAAGGGATCTATAGCCAGTCCAGGTTTTCGCACGTACCAGAGGACCAGAGTCATCAGAAGCAGCAGAGAGAGGAGCAGAGCGAGGAGCAGGAGCGGGAGCGGCAATAACGCAGCTGAAATATGCCAAAAAAAAGACGAAGGGAAAAATGCTCCAGCCGTCCGCCAGCCCCTCGCCTGTTCCCCCCGCTGTGCACCCCGCCTCTCCATTTGGCCATTCGGCGACAGCACAGCTCTGCATCAGTTCTGCATCCCATTGGAGCTGCAAGCTTAGTGCCCAGAGCCTGGTGCTCAGCCAGGAACCGAGATCCACGACCAGCACAGGGGTTGAGCTCGTACCAAGCACAGCCCCAAGCATAGTGGAAGCAAGTGGAAGCAAGGTACGTGGAGTGTGGAGCGTGTAGCGTAATTTTTCCCCCCTCTGCGTCCAGTGCAGAGCAGCTGCAGCAGCATAGAGTGAGGACTCCGTGAGGAGCCTGGGCTGTGAGGGAAAGCCGCGAGACGGTGGCCCCTGTGAACAAGGGGGCTGCGGCAAAGCCATCGCAAATATCGCGAATCACAAGGTGCTTCGAGCCGGATCTATCAGCCTGCCAGAGCGAGAGTGAGAGAGTGAGAGCAGGCGGCGAGGATGCTGCACTGTGCCTGCCTGTTGTAGCACTGCCGCTAGGTGAACGGTGCCAGCGCGAAGGTATCGTGTGGGGAGTCAGAGGTCAGTGAAGGCAGCGGCAGCGTTACTGAATCATGCTGAGTAGGAGGGTCGACGGCAATCAAAGCTGAGGTGAGAGGAGCAGTGAGCAGTGAGCGGAGAACACGGTGAGAGAGCGCGGTGAGGGCAGCTGAGTCAGCTGAACCCCAGAACCTCCAGGCCACCTCCTTCTCCCTCCTCTTATCATCCTTTAAGCTCTTCAGAAACTGTATCAGAAGTCTTCAAGTCTCCAAGTCTTTAAGTTTCTTAAGCCTTCAAGCTTTCAAGTCCTCAAGTCCCTAAGCCTAAGTCTCAGCTGCGCCTTTTTGTGGCTCTCTGCGCCTCCTGGCGAGACTTCCAACATTTTTATAAGATTCTCTCAACATTCTTAACACAAGAGCTCGTGGGTAGGGGAGTGGGATCCTTCAGCTATTTATTTAGCCATTCTCAGTCACTTTCAGCCATCCCTGAGCCCTTGGGTACCACGCGGAGCAAATTGGTGCAACCACATCAATGAGTTTGGGTAAGAAAAGAGGTCAGCCCTTGATCAAGCCCAAGCTTAAGGTCAAGCAAAGCAAAAACATTAAACCAGCCAGTGGGAGCTTGGACACGTCCCCAGAGGAGACCGGGACTCGCAGTGATCCAGCTCCTCAGGTTGGAGCTCACCACTCTCACCTTCATCAACCTAAAATCACATCAAAATGTCAACTTTTAAAAGACCCACCTTCATCCATTTTCTCACTCAGTGGTAACATTTTGGGCCTCCAGGACCCCCTACTTCCCCTACCTTGCAGGGAACCACCAGCACCAGCATATCTGGGTCAGGTCCCTACCAACACCAACACCATCAATATGCCCCTTTTCACGGCTCGTTCGTCCGTCCATGAAAAAACAGACAAAAAGGAGTTTGACAACAGGGGTACTAGCAGCATAGTTGCCCTGCAAAAGGAAGGGAAGGGGGGGCAGTCCCCCTCCGGTCTATCGTCTCCTCAAAAGTCCGCTACTATCTTAATTATTCCACACAATCGGAAGGAAAGACAACCTTCGCTCAGCTTCACAACAAGCCCTGGCAAGGATTTTAACCGTGGGAATGAGGTCCTTAGCAGCTCCAACTTAAATGACCTCTTAAAGTCCATTAATGCCTCCCCTCACCACCTGGACGCCTTTAAGACCATCCAATTGCCTACTGAAGTAACTGTAAACGAAAAGGGCTATTACGAGCATTCGAAGGAGGACATTGAAACCGTACAGGACTCAGGGTGCGACGGCCCTGTTAACCACTCTTATTTAGGACTACAGGAATGGGCGGACATAATTCCCCCTTACATCCTGGTCACCCCTGTTAAACAACCCTTGTCAACAGCTAAAACTATTGAAAATCAGTTTGCCAATCAGGCTCTCCATCAGGAGGCAACTCCTTCAATTTCAACAAATCGATAAAGTTCTTCTGCCCATTCGGAATCCCCCTGTCTCTCAAACCAATCTGGGATCGAACTAGGGACCCAAACATCGAATGCGTCTAAAACATGGGAAATTCTTTTAAACACAATGCAACCAACTGTCGACATTCTTGATTACCAGTCTGATAAAATGGACTTACAACTGACCATACTTGACACCTTAGCCCTTTTTGTGGGGCGGATCGACGAGAAATTAGGCCAACTAAATCTTCTAATTGGTAGAGCTCAGCAGGAAGCAAAGCTGATCTGCATCTGCGGCCCAATCATTGACAAACTATCGTTACTTCCGGAAATAGTATCTACTTTGATAGAAGGCCTCCCAAAGGGGCATTACAAAGCGGTCCCCGATACTAATACCTGCATAAAAACCAGTTTCGATAGTTTAAAAGAGGACCCCTCTGTAGCCAACAGCGTTGACAAATCTGTACTGGCATCTCCAATGAGCAATTCACCCAAATGCTCCCTTCGATCTTCCGAGGATCAAAATCCAACTCAGAACGCCAAGCAGCGCCGTCAACAAAGAAGGAAAGGCCGCAACAAAAAATGTACCTCAGCTCCTCCAGAGGTTTACCCCCTTTTTAGGACAGAAAGCAGACAGTAGTCATCTGAATCTGAACTTATTACAGTACTTCATACAGGCACAGAACAAATTTCCACTGAGTCCAGCGAATCCACAAAGGGGGGGAACCCGGTAGCATCTAAAGAGGCTCTAATACTGGGGGCCGGTAGGGCCCAGTCCAGTAGCCATACTGGCACCCAAAGTACCATGGTTCTTAGTGGAATCAGAAATGGGAAGGATGTCAATCCCCCTAGACAACCATCGTTAAATGAGTCAAAGGAGGTGCCACCTACACATGGTATTAATCTGGCACTGGAATTTACGACCCTCATCCATCTGCCTCAATCACTGGGCGAGGAACCCATGACATCTGGACTTCCGGGTTCCCTGGTCCAACCGCCTCTCCATCCAGATGGGGTTCCTAAAGCTCCCACAGTTTCGAAGTCCCAGGATCCTCCTATCCCTGATGTTTATACTAGATTTTCACAACAGCCCATCACAAACAACAGAGGAACCCATTTGGATGGCAATTATCCAACAGTTCAGCCAGGATACCAAACCAGGAACCCCACCATTATTCTTTTTACCCCAGAATACGAATCAAAGGGTCCATTTGACATCTTGAACAGGGGGAACCTACTTCGACTCCTCAGCACCATACCAACTCTAAACGATCTATGCTCAGCTGACCTCCTCTCAGTAGAATTTATAAAAGTCAATACAACACAGGACTCGGAAGCCACAAAAGCAACTTGGAGGTCGTCTGAAATTGTAAATAAAATCTTGGAGGTGCAAACAACCCTCAAAGCATGGGGGATCCAATCTGCCCTATATCACAACATAGGATATCCGTTCCCCCTGCTTGAGAGACCTCACGAAGGACCACCCCTGAACAACGCCAAGACCACGTCAGTGCTTAGGGGCGCCCAGGAACGATCATTGCCAAAAATGCAGGCGTTGAACTTTCAAGAGAGCATAATGGCTCCTTACTCAGACAACTTAGATAACTTCCAGATTTTTAGGAGGACTGACAAACACGAACTACCCACAATGACAGGGCAATCCAACGAAGACAGATTTGGATTTGGATCTGGATACTGCGCTACTGAAACTATGCTTGTGGAACATAAACGGGCAAAACAACAAGGCTGCAGATGCCAAATTCCTTCAATACGTAAAATCATTTGACATCATCCTATTACAGGAAACATGGCTAGAGGACCCTGTGTAAATAGAGGGCTACACTTGTTTTTACTCTTCAGCCACAAGGAAAAGCAAATACGGCCGGCTAGCGGGCGGTCTAGCTACTTACATCAAAATTACAAAAATCTATAGAGCTTTGGAATTAACTCCTCATTCACCAGCCATAAACACTGTTAAGATCAAACTAAACCTTAAGGGGAAAAAAGAAGAGGTGTTGCTAACCAACACTTATATAAATCCAAAAAAGAAAAAACTGGAGTCGAAATCTCTAATGGATTATTTGCATCAATTAATGACTACGCATACTCTCTCCAATTTCATTCTGTCTGGGGATTTCACCCAATATTTCTTAGGCTCCTCCACAAATAAGGACATTCAAGCTCAGTCTTTCTATTCGAACATCCCAACTCAATCCCCTAATGGCCAGGGAAAAATCCCTAAATTGGGAAAGGAGCTGCTAGAAGATTTGGAGCATTTAGGGCTGAGAGTTTTAAATGGAAGATATGCTGACGATTCACCACCTGCCGCCTCATTTCACTCAGGTAACGTGACTTCTACAATAGACGATACATTAGTATCCCTCCCATTTTTTCACCACATACTAAGCTTCAGCCTAGTAGACAAAGGGGACAGTGACCATCAACCCCAGGAAGTATCCATCCTCGCTTCTCCAGACCTAACTTTTCTTAATCCAACAGGATCACAAGCATGTCACACTATAAATCTCAAAAGAATTAAGTCCTCTGCTGCTAATACAAAGGAGGTACTTTTGGAAGCAAAACTTCAACTAAACAGTCTGAACTATCCCATGGATAATCCAATCACCTTATGGGAAACTTTAACAGCCGCATTTGCAAACTCATACTCAACTACAGTACGGCACTATTCGTCTCACGGCTCAATGGTCACAGGGAAGATCTCAAGTGTCCAGAAATTAGCCCTGAAAGATCACAATAAAGCCATAAACAAATTATTAGGGCTGCTGAGGACATACCCAGGGGAATCAGTCTTTCCCAACAGCTTCACAAACACAAGGCCGACTTTAAAAAGCTTAAGTGGGAGATCAAAAGATGTAAAGAAGAAGATTTTTGGGCCAAACTTTATCACAACACTAAAGTAAACAATAGTGCCCGTTTCTGGTCTACTTTGAACACATTTCTAAATCCTAAACACGGAGGTCTAACATCACACGTAACAAACAACTCCTGGGAATTCTTCTTAGACATTCACTTTAACAGGCTATAGGAACAAACAGGCTTCAGGATGTCCAGGCAGCCAATTCACTGCAAACAATAACATCACATGAAGATGCTGTTTTTGAAATCAGCGCCGCGATGATCAGGGAACTAATTTCTAAAGGGAGGAAAAACGGAGTGCCAGGGCCAAATGGAATTCCACCAGCTCTTTTTAAATATGATCCGGAATACTGGTCAGAATCCCTGGCCCCCCTCTTCATCTCGGCCAGTCTGTCTGGGGGCCTTCCAGCTTCATGGAAGGGTTCTATCATTTCACCAATATACAAAGCAGGTGATAGAAGCCTACCGAAAAATTCACGCCTGATTGCCCTACAGAATATCAATGCGAAATACTTTGCAGGGCTCCTACTGATACAGCTGTGCGAATGGGATAACAAAAACAACATAATTTCGCCCAGCCAAACAGGATTTTGCAGAGACACTGGAACCACAACAAACCTCTTAGCAATATCATTACTCATTGATAAAGCAAAACAGACTAAACAAACTCTTAACTTTTGCTTTGTGGACTTCAAAGCGGCCTTTGATAATGTTAATCGAACAAATCTTTGGAGGAAACTAGCTCTTTGGGGGATCCCTGCACCTCTTTTAATCCTCCTGATCGAACTGCACTCAAACACATGGGTTCAAGTGAAGCTCGGAAATGGTACCCACCTCTCAAGGCGCATATCAACAACAAAAGGCCTCAAGCAGGGGGGTGTTTTAGCACCGATCCTGTTCAACTTATACACAGCTGATTTGCCACCAGCTCTAGAAGCCTGTAATGCACACGCCCCTCACTTGGGGGGTCGAACCCTGTCCAGCATATCCTATGCAGATGACGTGGTCCTGATCAGTCACACCAAAGTAGGACTACAACATCTTATCAATACACTGCACGCATATGCTGTGGATAACCTGCTCGAAGTCAATATTGATAAAAACTAAAATACTGACAATAACCGGGAAAATAAAATCTTACTCTTGGTTCCTTGGACAGGAGAGGCCATTGTTCAAACCACCTTGAGTCCACCAAGAGGAAAGGCATGCTGATTGCAACAACACTTAGACAATTCAAAACTAAACTAACCGGGCCCACCATTCTGCCATTACTGCGTGTTGCTCAAGTTAAAATTCAGTCATCAATTACTTATGGCAGTGAAGCTTTAAGAGGCACAGACGCAAAATTGTTGGACATCACTATTTCAAAAGCGTATAGAGTCCTCTTAAACTTACCATCATATACTTCACAGGCTCAGATCCGGTTAGAATTTGGACTAACAAAGCAACTGCTCGCAAGGCGAGGATCATATATCAAGTGCTGGTACAAAATAAAGAACTCGCCTGAAAACACACTGAATCACCAGCTTTGGAATGATCTGCGTTGCAGCTTCGCCGCACCAGCAAAAAAATATTTAGAGGAGTCACTAGCTATCATGGGCTTAAAAGAACTATGGGAAATCTCTCTACCACATGCACAATTCAAGCGTGTAGTCAACAAGAATATAAAGAGACTTTCCTTCATAGAGGACAAAGCTACCTTTGCCCATAGACACCACACATGGATGATTTTGAGCACCTACAAATCCCCTGGGTTACAGGCTTACTTCGGACTGGGGTATTGCAGGAAATCAAAAGAAGCCTTTTTAAAACACAGGCTAGGAATTTTACCAGCCAAACCCCACTTACAACCATGGTTGAGAAGGAACTGCAGGACTATTTGTAGGCTGTGCGGCGCAGGGAAAGAAGATATAGAACACTTGTAATGCTTCTGCAAGAAGCTAAAAGAGGAAAGAGTAGCTCTCCTGAAAACTACCTTTAACGAACCGAGTATACGTACACGGAGACAAGCAGTCATTGCATGCTTTGACCCAAGACTTCCGCAACTGAATGGATGGTTGGTAAAATTTATTAAACTAGTCATGCTTAAACAATCCAAAACAGACAATGGTGGTTCAGAAAAATAAGGAATTATGGACATTTCTTAAACTCTTATTTTATAATTATTGCATTTCCTTAACAATTACGATTTCTCTTTCTCTTTCACTTTTTTTTTAATTCTGAACTCATGAAATGCGTACTCAATATGAATTTTTGTAATAGTTTTAATTAATCGGAAACAATAAATCTTTTTTTACTTTTTTTTTTTTACTATAGCCAATAAAAAAGAAGGGCTGATAAGAGGCAGCCTAGACATGTACCTTACTGTAGTCTAAAAGGAGTAGGGGTGGAGCAGTTAATTTTAATTCTGGCTGTAGGGGTTGTGTTTAGGGCCATGGCCATTTTTAAAGGTGATCTCCTGTCTTGTGATGAAGTAGTACTCCTTTCAGTTATAGACATGTAACTTTGTCAAAGTCCTTTTCTGTGTTTAATGCAATGGCAGAAGAGACAGGAGAGTGGGGGAGAGAGGGTTTTTCAATTATGTGACAAAAAGTATGAATGTTGCCACCAACTGAACTGCCCTTAACCCCTTCCCCGCTCATGACGGAACCGTTCCGTCATGAGCCACGGTTGGCGTGTGCTCATGATGGAACGGTTCCGTCATGACAATCCTGTTGGCGGCCGCTCCGCCTGCGCGGCGCTGTTTCCCCGCCTGTGCGGGGCGACAACGCAAATGGGCGGAGTCATGACGGAACCGTTCCGTCATGAGCACAGCTCAACTGTGGCTCATGACGGAGCGGCTCCGTCATGAGCACAGGCCCACCGCGCTGCCCCCCTGCCCCCCCCAGCGCTGCAGCGGAATGTCCGCAGCAGCGAAGGGGTTAAAGAAACAGGATTGAGCTGAATTAATCAATTTATTTAAATATGGCTCAAGATGTTTTTCCAGAATCTTAGCATATATAGTTGCCTCCATATTAATCAGTGAAAGATGACTGACATTTTTAGGGGAAGACAGATCTTTTCCTTTTTTTGGGATAAAAACAATTGTTGCTTCATCGGCTGTACTGGAGGCCATGCCAGATGTAGCAAAGGGATTAAGGACCACCTCTAGAGGAGCAATTAATCTGTGAGCAAAGGTTTATAGAAGTGAATGGGACAGCTATCCAAGCCTTACTATATGTGATGAGCATGGGTTCCTCGAAGAGCTCATTGTTTCAAATAGTTTTTTCTAACTGAAGTCTATCAGATTTTGAGAGCGTTTCTATCTGTAATGAATTTATAAACTCTGGACAGGATTCCATAGAAGCAGGATTAGATGGAGTGTATAGAGAAGCACAAAAGTCCTTGAAGGTTTCTGAGATTTATGTCATATTGGTTTGAAACCAGAAGGGTCCTCGACATAGATAATTAGGTTGGCGCTTCTCTTAAAATTCTTGTAGCCTGTCAATGACTTCCTAGTTCTGTCAAGATCAAAGGGATGTTTTCCTTTCTGAGCTTGAACCCGTAGCTGAGCACATTTACTAATATAGGTGATGAGGCAATGGGTATTAAGAGGAAACACTTCAATCATATCGCTATGAATTGAGCAGCCAGAATGCATATGCTGCCATTTTAAAGCAAGTGTTATTATATTGAAAAACCTTGATATCAGATGAATTGTTCAGCATATGAAGTAAGGGATCTATAGCTAATAAAAAAAGAAGGGCGCATAAGAGGCAGCCTTGACGTGTACCTTACTGTAGTCTAAAAGGAGTAGAGGTAGAGCAGTTGATTTTAATTCTGGCTATAGGGGTACTTTATAGGGCCATGACCATTTTTAAAGGCGATCTCCTATCTTGTGATGAAGTAGTAGTCCTTCCAGTTATATCCATGTAACTTTGTTAAAGTCCTTTTCTGTGTATAATACAATGGCAACAGAGAAAGGAGAGTTGGGGAGAGAGGCTCTTTCAATTATGTGACAAAAAGTATGAATGTTGTCACCCGCCGCTCCACCCTTAAAGAAACAGGATTAAGCTGAATTAATCAATTTAGATAAATACGGTTCAAGATGTTTTGCCAGAATCTTAGCATATATATTTGCCTCCGTATTAATCAGTGAAATATGACTGAAATTTTGAGGGGAAGACAGATCTTTTCATTTCTTTAAGATAACAACAATTGTAGCTTCATCGGCTGTACTGGAGGCCATGCCAGATGAAGCAAAATGATTAAGGACCGCCTCAAGATGAGCAATCAATCTGTAAGCAAAGGTTTATAGAAGCTAATGGGAGAGCTATCCGAGCCTTACCATTTGTGATGAGCTTGGTTTTGTCGAAGAGCTTATTCTTTCAAATTGTTTTTTTCTGACTGAAGTCCATTGGATTCTGAGAGCATTTGTATCTGCAATGAATTTATAAACTCTTGACAGGATTCCATAGAAGCAGGATTAGATGGAGTGTATAGAGAAGCACAAAGGTCCTTACAAGGTTCAAGATTAAGGTCATATTGATTTTAGTGAAGCCAGAAGGATCCTCAACATAATTGGGTTGGCATTTCTCTTAAAATTCTAGTAGGCTGTCAATGACTTTCTAGATCTGTCAAGATCAAATAGATTTTTTTCCTTTCTGAGCATGAACCCATAGATGAGCAGATTTACTGGTGACTTTTTTGAATTTGTACTTGAGATTCCTAAAAGAAGCTGTTGCTTTCGGATCTTTGCTGATTCTAAATTGCAGTTTTTTGGCATTCATTTCACTGGTTTGTGTTTCTAAGATATTCTTTATCTCTTTAGTGTTTTTTTGCCATGTGGCTAACAATCGCCTCTCAAATGGTTTATTTCGGGCTTCATAAAGGAAGACAGGGGAAGACATTGAATTGTCGTAAGTCAAAATAAATTGACCCAATTCCTCATCCTAAACCTGTACATTGGTCCCCTGCTCCAGAACCTCAGGATTCACGCACCAAGATTGTTTCTTTGAATGTGGTGGAGAGATCAACCTCCTTAACTCTTTATAGTGCTCTACTGAGATTATGGACAGACTCGAGGAACTAGAAAATGAGAGTGAGTGCTCCATTTTTCTTCAAGTACATTGCAGAACACGTTAAATCTACAACCCGTCCCTGTCTTATAGACAGCACATTTTTATATCCAATTTTGGTTTCTTGTACACAGATTTTTCCTACATTTCACTGGATGGTTCAACCCTTTGTTTAAATGAAATTACTTTCAGGGTGGCCATGTGTGAATGAGGGACCATCTATACCTATAGAGTATGGCAGGAGTGTATGATGAAAACAATCGAGAGACTAAAGCTCAATCTAGACATGATGTCATCCACATGGAAAACATTCATGTAGCCCTATGAGGACTGGTAAAAATGCTAAACCCACCTCATAATAGAAGTGGGAGAGTCCCTAACAGACAAGGTATCTAAGAAACAGTGGGTAGACCAAATAGCTATATCAGGGGAGGATCCCCCATGTTATAATGAAACCATAATAACACATCAATCATAACACATGTGGATGAGCAAACAGGGCCATGAAATGGGAGGCAACTTGAACACATGCAGCAATGGCCTTGGGTGTGAAATTTCATTACAAGACCGGAGGCTACATTATGCATTAATCCTTTTAATGCAGATCACAAGCAGCCGCTACATCATAAAGGCAAAACAGTTCTAGAATGCGGTGAGCAGAAGCAACAAAAGGCATGAGAGACAGACAGACTGCCTCTTTTAAATGCGGCTCACAAGCAGATAAGTCTATCTTTTACTTGCTTATTAATATCTCAATGTTTTAATCATTGTATCCCCTTTTTATATATTTCCTTGCCTTAATTTACCTTTTCTTATATTCCCTTCAACCTTGTTACTTATATCTGGCGCTTGTTTTCAACCTTGTTACTTATATCTGGTGCTTGTTTTCCCCCTCGCCCTCATGGGTGACCATGTTTCCCCCTTCCCCGTCACCCCTCCTCACACGACTTCCTATTAAGGTCGTCGCTTCCCTCCCTTCACTCCTACCTTTCTCTCGTCAAGCTCCGTGTGCGCTTACAATGCCAAACGCGCTCGTGTGGCAAACGCGCTTGTGTGTCCAACTCCCCTTGACACCTTGACGTTTATTAGGCCAGCGCGCTCCTCGCCCTTGAAATTTTTCCTAATTCAGGCATTATTTTAAACGCGCTCGCTTCCCCTCGCGAGCGCGTCGCAACCTAAGGAAAGAACCTTAGCAACGGCGCGAAAATGTCAGGCTTCCCCTCACGGCCTTTTCTCTTCACCGGCAGCAGCTGATCTCGAGCTAAGTTTTTCAGTTACTTCGCTCTCACGATCAGCTGCTGCCGGACAAACCTCAACTGTAAACAAGTATTCTCTTTAGATTCCTACCTTATAAATAGGGTTCTACACCACTAATATTTACTTTAGGGTCAAGGTGCTCCTTCTTACCCCCCTCTTTTTATATCTAATACATAAAAAAAAAAAAAAAGGATATTTAATTAATAATTTTAATATATATATTTACCTTACCAAAAAATAAAATTAAAATAAATAAATAAAAAGAGAGTATTTCAGCCTTTATCAGCTACCTTCTTTTAAACTTACCCTTATCCTTTCCCATTATGTCTGACTTAGACTCAGACGAGGCTACCGCAAGCTCTCCAATTCACGACGATAATTCCTTTAAAATGTTTCTACAGAAAGAAATGAGATCCTGTATGCTCTCTACCTTCAAGGAAGTTATGTGCTCAAAAAGATCTCTCTCCCTTCCCAATTCTGATTCTGCAGACGACCCGAGTATTCATCGCAAAAAAAGTAAAAAATCTAAGAACTGCGATTATCCCTCTGATTGCAATTTGTGAGGTCAAAGCACCTCAAACGATATGGGAGGTCGTAGCGCCTCATTTATGATGGGAGGCCTTCGCGCCTCAAATGACTATGGTGTCCCTCGCGGCACAAATGTGATGGGTGCCTCCAGCGGCACAAATCTGATGGGTGTCCCTCGCGGCACAAACTACAATTCAAAGCAATCTGACGCAGTCTCTGACTCTGAAGAAGAGGAAGAAAATTTTAACAATCCCTACGATTAATTCGTTTTAGACTTGGATGACCAAGACCTGGAATTCAACAACACCCCTGACCTCGATTCCCTTTCCTCAAAAAATGTTATCCTTAACCCTCTTGGAGAGGAAATGTTCACCCCCCATAATATTTCACACCCCAATAGTTCAAAATGGTTCCCACAAGAACATGTGTCTAAATTTATCACTAGGTGGCTGAGAAACTATCTCGAAAGAGAGACAAGAAACACCCTGAGATCAGAGTGTCCTAGACCCTCTATCCAAGATAAGGTCTCCCAAACCCCCAACCTTGACCCTGACCTTATTAAATTTCTATTTAAATTGGGAAAGGACCCTAGAAAAGGTCTAGAGAGAGCCCTCAAAGGTTGTCAAGACCGCCTACTCGACATCCTTGGTCCACTCACAAGGATCCTCGACCTTGCCGAGGAATCGCATATCTCCAATACCCCCCTTGACGTTAACCTCATTCGAGGCTGGAGCCAAAGGGCGATAGTTCTCCTGGGCAATGCAAACTCTAGCCTCAACATAGAAAGAAGGAGAACTATCCTCACCAAGATCAACCCGAAGCTGGGTGACCTGGCGGAAAAAGAACCCTCTGATAACCCCAAAGGGCTCCTCTTTGGAGAGGACATGATTAAATCCATCGGGAAGTACGTTGCTACTTTTACCGCCCTGGACAGGGCTCAATCCAATATGAAAAGAGTCTTCAACGCAAACCTTTTTGGACGGGCCGGAAGAAGAGGGCGTTCTTTCGGCCGTGGTATCCAAAGGCCCTTCTCATCGTTCAGGGGTACCGGAAGAGGGTTCTACCCATCTAACCAACAATTCTACCCACAACGAGGCAGAGTTCCACGAAACAGAGGCTACAGGTCCAGAGGAAACGCCAACAACTCCAATCCTCAAAGTAATTCTCCCTCTTTCTTCCGTTTCTTCCCAAGTAGGGGGCAGACTAAAATACTTCTACCACATTTGGGAATCTATAACTCAAGATCCATGGGTTCTCGAAACCGTGCAGGGTTTCAAAATAGATTTTATAGATATTCCTTTTCAAACAAATCCCCCTCAACCGCTAACACTTTCGCAAGAACATCAAAAGATTGTAGAAGAGGAAATCTCTTCAATGCTTCAAAAAGGAGCTATCGTTCAAGTGCCATGGTCACTAAAAACCTTTGTCAGCACTCTTTTGCTTGTACAAAAAAAGGAAAAAGGATGGAGACCGGTCATAAACCTTCGGGAAGTGAACAAATACCTAGTTTACAGACACTTCAAAATGGAAGGCATCCACCTTCTCAGAGATCTTCTCCTGAAAGGAGATTGGTTAGTCAAACTAGATTTAAAAGACGCATACTTTACCATCCCTATGGCCTTAGAACATCAACCCTACCTCCAATTTATATGGAAGAATCGCCTATTTCAATTCAAGGCTCTTCCCTTCGGGCTTTCCTCTGCCCCTTGGTGCTTTACCAAGATCATGAGGACTATCGTCTCTCTTCTGAGAGAGAGGGGTATTCGCCTCATCATCTATCTAGACGATATCCTCATCATGTCCCAGCTCCACTCCCAACTTTTAAAAGACCTCAACTCTACAATGAATGTCATCGAAAGTCTTGGTTTCATTATAAACAGGGAAAAATCTATCTTAACTCCCTCAAAATCTCTAGAATTCCTAGGGTTCACTGTAGATACCTCGAACTGCCTTCTCCTTCTCCCTTCCAAGAAAATTGCGAAAATTCGAAAAGAGATCAGATATGTTTTGAAACAAGAATCTCTAACACTCAGGGAATTAGCCAGACTTCTAGGTTTACTTTCCTCTTCCATCCAAGCTATTTTTCCGGGTCCTCTGAATTACCGTGCACTTCAAAGAATAAAAGCAAAGGTGCTCAAGCTTGGCCTCTGGTACGGAGATTCAGTGACCTTAGACCTGGAAGCCAAATCCGAGCTCTCATGGTGGCTAGAGAACTTGGATGCATGGAATGGCAAAGCTATATTCGGATCTTCACCGAAATTTATCCTGGAATCGGATGCCAGCCTTCACGGTTGGGGTGCTCGCCTCCTCGACCAAAACACTGGTGGCGCTTGGTCCCTCGAGGAATCTTCCCGTCATATAAATTTCCTAGAACTTACTGCAGGCATGTACGCTCTAATGAGTTTCAAACACTCTCTCCAAGGGAGATCTGTCCTTCTGAAGATGGACAACATCTCCGCAGTCTCTTATATCAATCGCCTCGGCGGTACCAAATCTGCAGACCTTTCCGCCTTAGCCAAGAAACTCTGAATGTTCTGTTTAGAACACAAGATCTCTCTCAAGGCGGAATACCTTCCCGGAAAGTCGAACCTTTCTGCGGACTGGAACTCAAGATTCCTTTCAGACCTTACCGATTGGAAACTCAACGTGAATGTTTTCAATCTTATCTTTCACCTTTGGGGTCCACTGGATGTGGACTTGTTCGCCAGCAGACTAACCTTCCAACTTCCGAAATATTTCAGCTGGATGCCGGACCCTGGAGCTCTAGCGGTGAATGCCTTCCTCCAATGCTGGTCGAACCTTCAGGGCTACGCCTTTCCCCCCTTTGCCATGATCCAAAGAGTCCTACAGAAGGTCAGAATAGACCAATGCACTCTGGTTCTGATAACTCCCTTTTGGCCTTCTCAAGCATGGTTCCCGACATCTCTGGAACTGTCCTGCGAATCCCCTTTCTCATCCCAGCGAGCCAAGGTCTGATTTCCAATGCAGACGGAGAAGATCATCACCTAATCACTTCAGGGAATTTGAACCTTCTTGCTTGGAAAGTGTCAGGCAATCCAACGAATTGTCTGGACTTTCGTCATCAGCTCTCACTCTCCTCGGTGAATCATGGGCACCTGGAACGCACTATAGGTACAATAACATCTGGAAAAGATGGGTTTGTTGGTGCTTGGAGAGGAACCTGGATCCTGTGGAAGCTCCTATTGTCAATATAGTTAATTTTCTTGTCGAACAGTTCGATAGAGGATTAGCTTATAGATCTATCAATTGCTACAGATCAGCAATTTCCGCTGGACACTCCCTTGTCAACAATAAGACGGTAGGTAAAAATGTTATTATTTGTAGAGTCATGAAAATCAAAAGACCACCTAGACCTAAATATCAGACTATTTGGGATGTTAAAGCTATCTTTGACCTTTTCTCTGCTTGGCCTGATAATGCTTTTCTTAACAGGAAATGCCTTTCGCTCAAACTTGCTACTCTCTTATGTCTAATTTCTTGTCGCAGAGTTTCTGATGTGAAATGCCTAGATATTTCTTATATACAATATGATATGTTTGGAGTTAAATTTGATATATTTAGAAGGACTAAAACCATGTCGGACTCTATTTTTTATCCTCGTTTTAATCTCTGCAAAAAATTGTGTGTTGTAGACTGTATGAAAGAATATGATCAGAGATTTAAAGACCTTCGCCCTTTAAATGCTAATCAACTCCTTATCTCTTTTGTTAAGCCTTTTAAACCTGTTTCTTCCTCGTCCATTGCTAGATGGGTCAAGTCAGTTATGAAGCTAGCTGGTATTGACCTTTCTAGATTCCAAGCACACTCTCTCAGAGGTGCCATAGCTAGCAAATCATTCTGGTCTGGTGGTAAGTTGAATGATATCCTTAAAGCTGCTGATTGGTCAAATGCTTCTACCTTCGCCAACCACTACTGTAAACCTATCGAGCACATGTCTGATGTTGTCCTTCAGGGCTACCAACATGCATAATGTAGCCTCCGGTCTTGTAATGAAATTGCGATTCTCATATTAACATGACTAGAGAATCTAGATTTCATTAAAGACACGGAGGCTATCATTATCCCTCCCGTCCCACCCTTGGACGGAGTTGCTCTTGAACCATTTTAATATGGCTTATTTGTTTTTACATGTGCTTGTATTTGGCTTATTTGTATTTACATGTGCTTGTAATTCTTTACATCTACCTCTTAGCGTATTTACATTTCTTCTTTCTTTTCAGACCACTCCACATGATGTCCTGCTTCACTCCTTATCCAGGTTCAGATGTCTCTACTTCTTCAGTCTCAAGTTCAAGTTCGATTTCTTCTTTGGACTTCCGCTGTTTCGCATCATTTAAAAGAGGCAGTCTGTTTGTCTCTCATGCCTTTTGTTGCTTCTGCTCACCGCATTCTAGAACTGTTTTGCCTTTATGATGTAGCGGCTGCTTGTGATCTGCATTAAAAGGATTAATGCATAATGATAGCCTCCGTGTCTTTAATGAAATCTAGATTCTCTAGTCATGTTAATATGAGAATCGCAATTCTGCAGGGCATGGTTTGAAATATTATACTGAAACATTAGACATCATCTATATCAAGAGCAACTGTACATATCAAATTATTGGTTACAAAGTAGGTAGTAAAGTCAGTTCATAAAATCTGGCAATGAGTTGTTCTAGCCCCAAATATACCAGTCATATAATCATAACAACAGCATATTAAGAATACATGCAAAATAGAACAACTACTCTAGTGTCAAGTAATTCTGTTACCCCCTTCCACCTGAGTTTTGGATTAGTTGTCGAGAAAGTGTGCAAGGTCAGCCCATTCCATTAAGACAATCAATTTTCCTTGGAAGATGATTTTCAATTTTGAAGGTCCTACAAAGGAGTATTGGATGGACTTGTAAAAGGGTGTCTTTCTGAGGTCCAAGAAACCATTCATACATTGGACTTTGTCTCTCACATAGTCGTGTATAGTCGTGGTATATTACAATCCTCACTCCATACCAAGTGATAGATTTGCCCTTCCTCATGTGAGCCAGAATTTGTTTTGAGTACTGGTAACAAAGAGGTTTGAAAATCAGATCCCTCAAAACTGTATTTTTAGGTTTGAATGTAGGAATCGTGTGAGCCCGCTCCAGTTTGAAATCTTTCATGAAGGCAATGCTGAGTGAGAAACGTAATCATTAAAGGGGCTCCCTCCTCTGCACCATCAAAAAGACTAAATATTCTAAGGTTGATCCATCTGTTACGATTCATGTTTCCAAAGTTGTTTGTCATGAACATTGTTGTGATCTTCCACTGAGCTTATCCTGCCCACTGCACTTGACAGTCTAATATTCAGCTATTTTCACCTCAAGTAGGCCTCCTTTAGTTTTTGTTCTTTGGTCATTGTCATGCACCTAGTTCAGTTTTTTCCAAATAGCTTCTTAGGTAGAACCCGTCATCTGATGTGTCCTTTACTGGGGAATCCAGGGTTGGAAGTTCCTGTTTGGTCCTTGACAGGTTTGCACCAACATCATTGAAGTCCAGGAAAGGTACTCAGGGCTAGATGTATACCCGTTTTTTGGGGCTGCAAACAGGAAATCGACCCAATTGCAGGTCCTGGCATGTACAAACGCTATTTTGTGAGTCGGTGACTCTCGCTATTAGGAAGGAAAAGCGGGTCACAAAGGAATGTACCATTGTTTTGCATTCACATTTGTGGCCGCAAAACACTTGCAGTTTACCACCTAGTTCAAGTAGGTGGTAGGCCACTCGCAAATGGAAGGGGGTCCCCAAGGAACACCTACCCCTTGTTTATGAAGGCGAAAATATTTTTTAAGAGCAGGCGGTGGTCCCAGGGACCACAGCCTGTGCTTAAAAAATGAAACAGAAATGTTTCATTTTTCTTTTTTAAATGCACCCCGTTTTCCTGTAAGGAAAACAAGCTACATTAAAAAGGAAAAAGATTTATTTAAAAAGGACTCACAGACATGGTGCTCTGTTGACCCCAGCAGGCCACAATCCCTGGGAGTGCAAGTCATTGCTAATGAGGTCGTAAATTGCACCTGCCTCATGAATATTGATACGGCATGCAATTTGCGACCCCATTAGGAATCGCAAACAGTGTCTGAGACACTGTTGTATATTCCAATTTGCAAGTTGCAAATATCGAGTCGCAAAACAATGCAATTTGCCACTCGCAAATTGGTAGGGTTGTACATCTGGCCCCAGGTGCATACGCAAGGATCCAGCAGAGTGATTGAAGTCTGAAGGTAAGTATGGGAACAAGACTCAACAGGCTAAATTCAGCATTGAAATACAATGAAATGAGACAAAAAACATAAAACTGCTGCTAGTTACCACATCGTGCATAGATTACTAATCCCCACACTGTGAGTATTAGAGGAACAGAGCTGTAGAATTGTGTTAGATGGTTGCAAACTCCAGTTAAATACAATACATTTTGCAGAGGAGACAATGTGATTATGTTACATTACTTTGTAATTATATGATTAGGCAGTGAAAATGAGACCTTGGGCTCATGCAAGAAGTACTTAGTAGACCCATTAGTGTCTGACATAGAACGTTAGTGGCACCATGTTCTATGGTTCCTACAAATTAAGTAGAACTGTGTTTCTGGACAACACAAATTTCAGAATATGGGAACTTAGTTCACACATATCATCAGAGAATGTTGGTCTGGTTTCTAGCTAGCTCACAATGCCCTATCTGAACCCCTAACCTTAAAAGGGTACCAGATGGTATCAGCAACTTCGAACATCTTTTACTCCCCCAAGGAAATGTGGAAACAGATCTTCCCTTTGATCTTTTACTTTTGCATGGTCAACATAAACACAAGAAAGATAGAAATAGGCTCTCCAAACATTTATTGAAACAATCATATTCTTGCATAGAAAGGGAGTGCTGCAATTATTAGGCAGAAGAAACAAAGGATTGTAACCAACATTACAAGAATAGTGAAAACTATAGGCAGTTCAGCCATTCTATCTGTTAGAATTGGTATCTTTGGAGTGTTATCCCTATCTTTTTGCATTCTGACCTCCTCGTTTTGATGGTGTGCTGAACTTCGTTTTTGCTGGTTTAGTATCTCTACACACTTTTTCGCTGATATTCAGTGCTAAAATGCAAGTGCTCCTACTGTAAATTGTGTTACGATTGGCTTTCCATGATTGGGGCATTTGATTTACTAGTAAGTCCCTAGTACAGTGCACTGTGTGTGCCCAGGGCCTGTAAATCAAATGATACAATTGGGCTTGCCACACTGACTGTGCCACCCACACAAGTAGCCTTTCAAAGGTGTCTCTGGCTGCCATTGAAGTGTCTGCAAGCAGCTTTACTGCCATGTCCACCTGGTAAGGAATTGCCAGACCCTAACCTTCCTTTTTCTTATATGTCAGGCACCACTCCGGTAGGCTCAAGGTACCCCCGTGGGCAGGGTGTAGTGTATGGGAAAGTTAGGACATGTACTGGTGTGTCTTGCATATCCTGATAGTGAAATACTGCTGTTAGACCTGGCATCCTTTGCGTGGATTTCCCTGAATTTTTGCCTCTACCTCCTATGCTTTTGATGCAATGCTGGATTTCGTTTTTGCTGGTTTAGATGCTTTGGGCACTATGCCACTGCTGATCAGTGTCAAAGTGCAAGTGCTCCCTGTATAAATTGTTATGGTGATTGGTTGTCCATGATTGCCATATTTGACTTACCAGTAGGTACCTAGTGAACTGCACTAAGTGTGCAAGGGTTGGTAAGTCAAATGCTACTAGTGGGCCTGCAGTACTCATTTTGCCACCCACATGAGTAGCCCCAAATAGATGTCTCAGGCCTGCCACCACAGTGCCTGCGCGCAGCTGCTAACTGCCATTTTGACCTGACAAGTGCACCCACTTGCCAGGCCATACCTTTCCCTTTTTATGCACATAGAACACCCCTACAGCAGGCCCAAGGTACCCCCCGGGGCAGGGTGCAGAGTATGTGAAACGTAGGACATGTACTGATTTGTGTACCATGACCTGATAGTGAAATACTGCCAATTTAGTTTTTGCCTAACTTGCCCATAGGACAGAATGGGGAATGCTGTGTAATATGTTTACCTGCAGATCTTCCCACAGGAGTGAGATAGGAAATTGGAGTCTGGTATCCCTAACCTCAGAATGTAATAACACATCTTTTAGTAAAGATGGCTTTTAAATTCTGTGTTTGAAAATAGCACTTTTAGAAACTGTCTATTTTCTTGTTCAACCTTTCTGTGTGCCTCTGCCTGTTTGTGGATTGACTGTCTGGCTTGAGAGTGACAGGGGCTGGGGTGGCTCCAGGAGTCTGGGTGAGTCAGCACTAGTCAGAATAGACCTATCTGCCTTTGGAGTGGTGGCAGGAGTAGCAACTGGGCCTGAATAGGGCTCTGCCTGCCTTCAACAATGATGGCTCCACCTCCTGTGGTGCAGCTGAAGACCCTGACCCACATTCACGAAGGAAGAAGTTGTGCACTGGCAGAGTGCACCCAGAACTGGTTTGAACTGGGTCCAGGACCCCCAACACATAGAGAACAAAGACTTTTGGGGTATAAAAGTAAGAGCTAAAACCCTGTAAACTTAGACTACTTCGTGATCAAGAGGAACCTCCACCAAAGAAGAACAGCTGAAGAGAATGAGGAGAAGTACTGCCCTTGCTGTGTGCTCTGGGTCTGGCCTGCAGTTTGCTGATTTAACTGAGGAGAGGACAAGGGACTTTGCTGTGTTGTGTCCCCCCTGCTTGCTAAGGACTTTGCTGTGTGCTGTGCCTTGAAGGAGCAGGGATCCAAGGGCCTGAGGAGAGCTGGCCTCCTGTTGCTGAAACCCAGGGATATAAAAAGTTTCCGAAGATCTGGAGGCTCGCACTTTCTGAACAGTGCTTCGCTTTTTATACTGCCTCTGAATATAGCTGTGTTTCCCAGGACGCCGCTGGTGCCCTCCATGAGACATGCATTGCCTGCACACCTTTTGCTCCCAGGATCATAGTTTTCATGTTGTGTGTAAGTCCAGGGAGCGTGATTGTGTCGCCGCCCGGGGCGGGGCTGCGAGTCTGTGGGAATTGGCTCTCAGCCTCTGACCTTGGCAGTGAGAGCCTCTGCTCGAGTGCTCGTAGTGGCCCGTACTTGCCTCAAGAGGAGCAGCAGTACCGGGGCCTATATTGGGACAGTTCTTATTTTTCATCTAGAGCAGTTGGGACATATTTTGGTAATCGTTGACCGCGAGTCCTCCGTACGTGGCAAGAGGCCCACAGCAGACACCGTGAACCGGTCCTGGACAGTATTGTCGATCTTTTAATTAACCTACAGAAATCAGACCTTACAAAAGGATTTTCGTTTCCTTACTAAGAACCCTATGCAAGAACATTTTCTCTAAAACCTTTTTTCTGTATGTTGGAATGTTTTGTTGTTTTGGTCTTGCCTTAAATTCAGATAAAGATAACTATATTTATATAATAACCTGTGTGGTGTCCATTTGGTATGTTTCACTGTGTTACTGTGGCTGTTGGTGGAAATACTTTACACATTGCCTTGGGGATAAGCCTGTCTGCTTGTGCCAAGTTAACAAGGGGGTGAGCAGGGGTTATCTACAGTATAATTGTAAAAGCGGTAGTAGTGTTTGATTGTGTCGCACTTCAGTAATCAGTACATCATCAGACAAGGTAATGTAACAAACTTTCTTATTTTTGTAACAACAGCATTTATAGTGATGGTGCCACTAGGGGTTACAAATGCACCCTACTACCTTGGGTGCATATACACCTGGGCCTCGTAAACGTGGCCCTGTGATACTATGAACAATACACGTACCCCGGCACTCATATGTAATATTCTTAAATAGTGAGAAAAACAGTATTATGCACAGAATTTCATTCTCATCTCGTACTAATTCAACACAGAGAGGTTTTTATGCGAAAGTATAAATATTTTTAATTTCATCAAAAAAGTTTAGTATGTGATTCTGAACAAGACGTTAAGATAACATTCCTAAGACAGAAACCAATGGAACACCTTTACATATTCAAAACATTGTTATATTGGAATTCGTTTGTAGTTGGTGACATTGGTTCCGTGATCTTGATCTCAAGCGCACTACAGCCTGTATTGTTCACGTTATCTACAGTATGTTTCCCCCTTACCCTGACTAGAAGCAAGGGTCCCTATTTGGTCAAAGGTACCTACCTCTGCCAACTAGAGACCCCCAGTTCTAACAACTGCCAATTTGATTTTCACTATTGAAAGCCTTTCAGTCCCATAGGCTAACATGGGAGTGGCTTTGCAGCATTTTATAAGCATAACTTTCCATTGTGACAAGATAGAGAAATGGAGTTTAGGCTTCTTGAACTCAAAATTTAAAGATGCATCTTTTAATAAAGCTGATTGTTATATTTTGTGTTTGAAAACCCTCTTTTAGACAGTGGGCATTTTCATGCATAACCATTCTGTGTGCCTTGACCATTTGTATATTCCCCATCTGCGTTTACAATGACAGGGGCAAGGGATGTGTATTCACCCTAGGCAGACAAAATGGGGGAGTTGATGTGTGTCCTGCCTTTCCTGGGTGATGCATAGCCAGGCTGGGTGGACCTGGCTGTATTTAGAGTAGTGGGAGGAGTTGGTGCTTGCACCTGAATAGACTGTGGCTGCCTTTGTCAAAGCTGTCTTCCCCTCCTGGAGGGAGCTTGGCCTGAGCCTGGAAGCACTGGTTTATGTATCACAGTGAACTTTGTTTGTGCCAACTTCAAAGGGAAGTGTGGTATAAATATTGGGGCCCTGACCCCAGGACTTTGAAACTGTTTGGGAACAATAAATCTGCCAAGAAGAAATGCCAGAGAAGCGGTTAGCAGGGACTAACACTTTGCTGTGTGCTTTGCTGTGTTGGCCTATAGTGGCTGCTTCTGTCTTGGGCAGTGATGGGACTGGACTGAACTTTCAACAAACTTCTTCATCTGAGTATCTCCAAGGGCTTGAGGTAGAGCTTGCCCCCTGTTCAAGAAGGCTCAGGAACAGCAAAGACTTCCCCTTCCTCTGGGTACTGTATCTGGGACTGGGTGTTGCAGGTGCCACAGAAGGATCGCTATACTGGTCTCACCTACAAAGCCAAACGTCGCTACCACTGAGGCGCTGCTTGCACTGTGACCTGTGGGCACCGGACTCTGCACCGCCTTGCTTCACTCTGCTGCCCTGGTCTCACCGATGATGCCACTATGAGCTGGCAATCGTAATTTTTACCCCTCCGTTATCCAACACTTGCTCTACTGTTGCACACACTGGAGTGGGACTATTAATTTGTACCCCTCCGCTATCCAACACTTTCCCTACTGTTGCACTCACTGGAGTGGGAATATACATTTTTACCCCTCCGCTAATCAACCCTTTATCTACTGCTGCACTCACTGGAGAGGGAATAGAAATGTTTACCCCTCTTCTATCCAACACTTTCCGTACTGTTGCACTCATTGGAGTGGGAATAGTAAGTTTTACCCCTCTGCTATCCAACACATTCTCTACTGTTGCACTTACTGGAGTGGGAATAGTAAATGTTACCCCTCCGCTATCCAACACTTTCCGTACTGTTGCACAAACTGAAGTGGGAATATACATTTTTACCCTTTCCCTATCCAATACTTTCCCTACTGTTCTACTCACAGGAGTAGGAATAGTAAATTTTACCACTCTGTATCCAACACTTTCCATACTGTTGCACTCACTGGAGTGGGAATAGTAAGTTTTACCCCTCTTCTATCCAACACTTTCCGTACTGTTGCACTCATTGGAGTGGGAATAGTAAGTTTTACCCCTCCCCTATCCAATACCTTCCCTACTGTTGCACCCACTGGAGGGGGAATAGTAAGTTTTACTTCTCCGCTATCCAACACTTTCCCTGCTGTTGCACTCACTGGAGTGGGAATAGTTATTTATACCCCTCCGCTATCCAACACTTTCCCTACTGTTGCACTCACTGGAGTGGGAATAGTTATTTATACCCCTCCGCTATCCAACACTTTCCCTACTGTTGCACTCAATGGAGTGCAAAATTTAAGTTTAAAGATTATTAAATATTATATATTTATTTTTAATTTTTTTATATATTTATAAAATTAATAAATACATTTGTATGTTCATATTTTTTTAAATTAAATGTATTTCTTATATTTGTTAAAATGTATATTAAATCCAAGTATTTTTTTTAAAGTTATTTTATTATTTAATATATTTTACCTTATTTTTTACATATGTAAAAAATCGATATTTTGCACATCAATATTTTTTACATCGATACTTTTGGGGGGATATTTTATACTTACAATTATAAATATAGGATGTCGATATTTTTGACATCGTTATTTATGACTCGATATTTGTATATGGGGATATTTTGGGCATCAATATTCTATCAGCAAACCGTCTGTCAAACTGCAATGACGGCCTGTTGATTGCGCTCAAACTGACATTGTAATGAGGCCCTATAAAAATACTGCTAAATAATTGATTTGAATTTTGCCTACTTGTGCATAATTACATATGATTTTTCCCCAAACTGTATAATCACACAAAAGCAAGATACACGTATCTCCCACACCGCTGATAAATAATAAAAAGTGTAATTCCTTCTATCACTATGCATAACTACTTCAAGAAATGTGTTACTGCAAATTCTAAGCAAAACCAAAGGGTATGATGGACGGAGTGTTGAACAATGCAGGCACTCACCCCCACTCAACTGATCTGGGTTTCATCCATCATCATTCTTTAGCTCACTCCACCACCTCAGTTCAGACATGGCCATATGCAAATCAGTCTGACCCTGTGCCTCATGGGAACAGTCCAGCCCAAACTGCCAAGCCATGTCTTCCCTGGAACGGAAACAAGCTTCCTAGGACCGGTTTCTGGCTAATCAGCCAGGCTAGCTTGAATCCAGTGGCAAAGTGAGCAAGGGACCCACGCCTAGGCATACCCTGCCAACTTAGGGCGAACAAAGCAAATTCTAAGCCATCAACCTTCTTAAGTATGTTGAAACAGGTGAAGCTAGAAACCCAGGGGCAGAATTACAAGCACCTTTCGCCACTGTTGCGTCACTTTTAACATGGGAAAAGTGGCGCAAGGGGCTTGTGAATCTGACCGTCAGTATTTAAACTATCGCACGCAATATTATTTAAATAATAGCACTGCTAACATTGAGGCACAATACAGCTATTCGCCTTCAGGACTAAGCTGACATGAGTTTAACAAGACTGTAAGAATGAAAGAGCTTTGGTTTACGGCCAAAGGTGTAAAATAAAATGTAGCATAAGGCATACTGGTGTTTCACCACCCCATAAATCTATGAATAACTTATTCAGCAACAACGACAGTGATTTCATTTCGATTGCTTCTCTTGCATGCCAGCTATTGAAAAGATATTTAATGTCAGAGCTGTAACCGCCGTTTTGTGTTTTACTAAATCATACCTTCCCTGCCTTTCGAAATAGAAATACAGATTGTAATGCGCGAGCCCGAAAACAAATCACGACAAAAACGCTAAAGTGAGTGATTCTAATAAAGTAGTCAGAACTACTGAGGGATGCAAACAGAATTGAACTCTCCCCTTGTAGGCGAGAGCGGTGCGCCTGTGACGAAGAGGAAATGGAATTACTCCAACGCCATCACTAGTGTGAGTAATCCTGTTTGACTTGGCAGTGTCTAGCTCTGTGGTTTCTAAAGAGAACTTGCCATGTGGTAAGTAAGCAATAATTAGAATGTGTAAGTAGAAGGTTTGAAAGCTGTGCATATTTTTTAAATAACGTTTTCATTTCCACAGCATAACAAGACAAAGTGCCACTCCGAGCCACACTGCAAAGCCCTGTCTTGTTTGTTTTGTGCGCAGACGAGTGTTTGGTATTTTACTGAAGGATTGCCTAGTATTGTCGTATGAGATGTTTTGATAAACCAGCCTGCTTCCAATTTTCTCGGGGAAAAAAAGCCTCAGGGTCATTTCGCGGCCCCTGCAGTTTGAATTAAGGTATTCATACCTGCCCTGGCATACATTTCACACTACAGCAAACCCGCCGGCCACACTGCTTACGAGTGTGACTATGCAATGCCGAGCTATTTGAGAATTAGGTGGGTTGAGCAATTTTCAAATGAGTAGGAGCAGTGAATCAAATTCAAATAAAGCTATATATGTGTTAGATCTCGTTTTGTATCAGCATACTATTGATCGCACTTGCACATGCCAGCTGCCCTGCTGTCTTACCTATTAGTTTTTATCCCATTTCACATAGGATATCGATTTCCATGCATATAGAATACTGCATTCGAATAGTAATTCTATGTGTGTTCTTAAGAAGTCCCCACATTTCTGTAGCCATATTGGCAGTTCTTATTGAAGATTTAAGATTACTAACATTAGAATCATATATACAGTTAGGGGCTTATTTATGAGCCCTTGCGACACTTATGTGCCGCCGGTGCCTCACTTTTTGTGATGCACCAACCGCATAAAAAATGCGCCATGTTGCGTCATATTTACAAAGTGACATATCTAGGTAGAGGCGTAATTTTGTAAACCCCTGCTGCACATTATACCTGCGCCAGGTATAATGTATGCAGAGTGGGTGTTCTGACACAAGTAAGCCTCGTAGAAGTAACGCAGTGAAATCTATGAGATTTGACTGCGTCACGTCTAGAACGCAAATGTGTCAATATCTTACGCCTGCCTCACAGCAGGTGGAAGACTGACGCAGGCCCGTTCACATGGGACTTGCCCCATGTGTAATGACCCATTGCAGGAGTTGCGTCACTTTTGTGACACACTCCAGCAATGCGTAATTTTTGCACTTACAGATACGGCAGAAATACTGACGTATCTGTAACTCCTTGCGACATGATGCGTCATACTGTAAATATGACGCATCCAGCATGTCGCAGCGATGCGTCACTTTTCATAAATGAGGGCCTTAGTGTTCTATAGGGCATTCAGGTTGCATAATTGTAAAGCACAGTGGCTGAGCGGTCTTTATTATGTTTAAGACTATTGGGACACATACAATAGACAATAATAACTATAACTACATCGAACCTCGACCATGTACATTTCTTTATATTAAAAAAGCAACAACTTCCTCTTAGCCTTTGCCCCTTGCCATCAGTACATACATAGATGACTGTGGGAATTTGGGGTATTAGTTTTGCGGCCGGCACAAGTAGTAGGTCCACAATCCCCTTACTGGGATCCAAGCATCTCATTGTAGCTCTTGACTCTCTCAGGTTAGTGAGATAGAGTAGTCCGAGGCCTAGTCAGGGCCAGCCATGGCCTGTGCAGGTAAGAGAGGTGGGGCCAGGTGGGGAGAGATTTCAACGCACGATGAAGAGAGAAAATTAATTATTTATTTATTTTTCCCTCAACATCATCCGTCAAAATCCCGGCTCCACCGCCTTACTGCTCTTACCTGAACGGGCCGCGGCTGCTCTGGGAAGGTGGTGTGGACTAGTAATCACCCTTCACTGGCACGCAATAATAACCGTCAATACATTTTCTTTAGAAAAAGGAGAAGTACATTTATTACACACACTACTACACAGTAGTTTACAAATATTTACATTGGCAGATGCAAATTACCATAGTTGATGTTGCATAATCACCTTTGACCCCCTAAAGGGGTCATAAAAAACATATCGAGTGAGTCTATGGATTTTGTCAAGGTTAAAGAGCAACAAACCACATGATAACATCATTATTTCCTACCTAAATGCATTTATCAAAAATGTTAATCCTTGGTAAATGCACTTAAGAATGCTAATAGACACATACTCTATGAGCAATAACCATTTTCAACATTATGTGAAACAAAAAAAGTATTTAAAATCAGTAAAACTCTTAGTGTATTTTTAGCCATAAGCCCACAATTATTAATTCAGCCCCTAGAGGACATCACATTACCAGAATATTGCATTGCAAGCATAAACTTGGGCCCTGAAGCCACTTCAAGATATATATCTGTTTTAACCACCTTCAGGCATTTCAGTGCATGACAACTGCAATCATAACCATAACCCCTCAAAAGCACAGCACTCCCAGCTGTAGAACAAACACTCCAGCCTTGGGAGTGCTTGAACACATTGAAGAATACCTGAAGTGGTCATGGATACATTAACCCCTCAAACTTAGAGTCAGCTCTTATCAAAATTCCTTGGGGTTGGCTGCTGTGTTCCGGCAGCTCCCAGGCCTCCTTGGTAAAGTTGGTGGTGCTCCTACCCACTTCACAAGAAGGAAAATACATAAACAGCCAAGCCCCGGGAACAGTGAATATTATAGTATCACTTTCCCACTGAGCTGGGAGGAGTAGCAAAGCTTTTCCTTTGCTTTTTCTAATTCATTCTTGGGGGTTTCCTGGTCCAACTCTGGCACCACCAGGGCTTAATTTCATTGGTGGCAGTTGAGGGAATCCACCCTTTGTTGTTCCACTAGCTCCGCTGTGGCCCACACCTCCGAGTGTGGCTGCAGGAGCCAGCAATGTTTCTCTCCCTGCCCGCTCTGGCAGACAAGGTGCAGTCTTATGCGATGGCTGCCCCGCTTTCCAGACAAGGATTCGGGGTGCGGGTCAAGGCCACCACCAATGTGCGGGGGGGCTCAACATGCTCCTTTTTCATGTTTGGCCCTCGGGGTCTGGGATGGGGCCTTGGCCCACTCCATGATAAATATGCTTGGGGATGGAGTCCCCAGGTGAAACAAAGTGTTTGAGGAGGAAAAGCCATGCATGCCCTCTCCCTGAAAAAATGGATCAAATGAATCCTACCCTGACCCTGAGCCTTGGCCCACCCGGTGGGTAATAAGTGAAATGGCGACAAAGCCCCACATGCTTTGTGGCCAAGCAAAAGGTCAAAGGTTTCCAAACTTAAAATGCAATAAGTGGGGCCCCATTTGCCCAATCATGATGATCTTGGGCTCCTTTTACTCCTAGTGGCAAGTGCTAGCCACCAGGGGCAGTTGCAGCTGACCTCCTCACCTCCAAAGTGGTGCAGTCCTTAGGGAGCTGGTTCCCCTGGCTCCCTGTGCCAGTCTTCCTCCTGGTTTTGGTTTCTGGGAGCAAAAGTTCAGGACTTTCCTTTAACTGATCCACAGGGGGGGGGGGGGCGATGGTCCTGGGGTTAACTATGTAGTGTCCTTAGACCGTTTTGGCTATCAGGGGTTTCCTCTTTCCAGTTCTCAATTGCCGTCCCAGGATCCAGCACTGAAGTGCAGAAAAATCCACAGCCAAGAGAGAGTTGCCTCCCTGTGCAAGTGTTTTTAAAGGGGAAAGGAAGATTTCAGAAGTCAGAGAGCCTTGGCCAATCCTAGTGTGCCCCATCACCTCTACACCCCTGTTCCATCTCTTCCGCACAGCATGCTAGAACAGGTCAAAATGGCATAACCAGGAGTCACTGGTCAAATCTAACATCACTTTTAGGGTCCTGCACACCAAAAGTTCAAAGAAAGCCCCCTCCAGGGTTGGTTCCAGTTTCCTGTGCTCTCCCCTTCATTCAGTAGGCTTGAGCAGGCCCATCCCTGGTACAGTCAGACAGCTGAGAGAAATAATGCAGATCATGCCACCCCACTCCTTTCCTTATCATGATCTGGGTGAAGTACTGTTAATTGCTCCCTTTTTGCGGGGTGGACTTTGCTTCTGCTGCTGTAGAGAAATGTAATTAACTGGTTACAGCAGGGTGAGAAAAGGCCTGGACTCTGATCCTGAGCTGAGCTAGAGAAATTTGACAATTCTGCAAGACCCATGAAGTATACCGATAACATTTTGAAAATTACAGAATTTATTTTCTCTCGCATGTTACACCCCAATTCAAGATATCAATGATCTCTCTGGGCCAAAATGGAAGTGAAACTGTGCTCTCAGGCAGTTCTCTACCAATGTGTATAATAAAGTGTCACTATAGACAAAACAATAAATCATATTGACTTTCCCTACTAGCGTACACTAACATTATAAGGCCTATCCCAGGCTAATATCTAATCTTGCAGAGTCCCCATTGCTCCTGGGTACCTGTGCACAGTTACTGGGCTGTGCAATACCATAGTCTACCACTCTCAGCCCCCACACATGTGCACATATGTGTATCCGCGTTCATGCATAACTAGTCAAGTGCCCCTCACCCTTGCTGTGTCACAGTGGCCTTGTCTTAAAAGGTGGACACTGGTGGTAAACATGTGCAGTCCATTTGCCATGTGATTACCATGGGTGAGATATATGTAGTGAAACTCACCCACAGTAAAAAGTCAAAAATCTGATGATGCAAAAAGCAAAAAATCCAGGTGGCCTGAATGGGCAGAACCCAATTGCAAGATTGACCTTTCGCTGGGAAGGTGAATCAGATTGTGTACTGGTGACTGCTTACTCAGCTATTCTTGGTTAATTTGCTTTGTTTTAGATTTTGCTTCATTTGGGATTTTTCAGGAGAAGTCCTGCTTCTGTGCTTCTCTTTTATCTAGATAGAGAAACAATTTTGGGGATTTATTCTGTTTACCAGCTTGGGTCTTGCAACCATTTTGAGGATTTATTCTGTTTCATCAGCTTAGGTCTAGCATTATAAGTTGATGACCTGAAAGCATGGCATTTCTTGGACTTTAACACTGTAAATCACAGGGCCTGGAACTCCTCCCTCAGTACTGATTTTGGATCAAGAACAGCAAATGTACTGTCCTTCCATTCTCTGAAATGTGAAAATAGAGCTGACGAGAAGGAGGGTGGTTTTATATTTGTTATAATCAAAATGGAAGCAGCACATTTGCTCTGTGATTTCAACAAGCCTCTTCCTTACTAACTTCCTGGAAGTACTACTTTCCTAAATTTGAGGGCCACATTTGTGGAAAATATCAAAGTTTGTGCAGTACGTTCAAACTGTCCTGGCTAGGTTAATCCATCAGCTTCCTTGGAAAAGAATTACAGTAGGCTATTGTTGGTTTGAAAATCCTACATAACATCTGACCGCTAGAAGAGTCAAAGGCTCAACATGTTTGGGTTTTAAAGCCGCCATGATAAATCACCAGTGCTAAAGAAAACTTTTTGTCCACTGAAACTCCTGTTGTGTCATCAAAGTTGTCAACTTGAATAGCTTGCTAGTTTATTGCCTCACTTGTCACTGAAAAATGCAAGGGGCACTCTGAACATTTCTCTAACAAATTCTATGCTATCTAATGTACTTCTGTGCACCCAGCTATTAGAAAATATTAAACACATTTTGGAAGCGTCTCTGCTCGTGTTGCATTATGTTAAATATGTAAAAACCTGGTTTCACATGAGCCAGTTACTGTGAAACATCAAGAGAGGCTATTTGTAATGCCTCTCACATCTAAATTCTAAGGTAGGTACATTGTGTGGGGATTTGACCAGGATCTGATTATATTTTTTCCAGTTTGTTTTTGCCTTATATGATTGCTGGACACTATGGTGAATGGACAGAGATTGTTTTTGTGCTTTGGAAGTCCATTATAAAAGCTTGTTACTGGAACAATGAGTTGAGCGTCTTTCATTAACATGGCAACCTGTCACAAGTATGTTGTTTTTTAGTATTTTTTTGCCCTTTGCTTATTTAGAAATATCTCCTACTATTGAAAAGAAGCAGAGTAAAGAAGTTATGTGGAAGAGACACTGGTATTATTTCAGGTACAGGCCAGTGCCCCACAGGAAGTTAGCTATGTGTCCGGAACACTGCATGAAATCATTGGAGGTCTTGATTTTTTACTTCTATATTTTTTAATTAATCAGTTAATTGTAGCTTTATATAATAGATGAATAGGTATATTTTAATTATTTTTTGGGGATATAAATTTGAATAGATAATGTATATAATCATTGTTTGACCTAGCCCTCTCTGCAGGCTCATCCCTGCAGGGTCATCCCAAACTTTTTGCCTTCTCTCCTCTTGTTTTCAGATTTTGTTTTTGTTGGCCTTAGGGTCTGTGCACTTTACTACTGCTACACTGTGCTATGGTGCACATGCTCTCTTCCATAAACATGGTATAATTGGCTTACACGGAACTGGCACATTTAGATAGTAGAGGGGTTCTACATGTACCCTGGACTTGTAAATTAAATGCTACTATTGGGTATGCATCTGTTATTGTGCCACCAACGCACGTAACCTTTTTAAAACCTGTCTCAGGCCTGCCAAGTTGACCTGGAAAAATAAATATTTTGCCGGGACTAAACCTCCCTTGTTAATAGATATGTCATCTCTAAAGTAGGCTCTAAACAGCCCATTGGGAAGGGCGCACTGTCCTTGAAAAGTTTGGCATGTGCTTTTAAGTTAATGTCTTGATTTTTGAAAAACTGTCAAATTCATTTTTCATTACTGTGAAGTCTGAATCTCCCATACATTAACCCAATAATATTTATTTGGAAACAGGTAGAAATGTCATGTTTGGTCTCTAAAAAATTGTATTTTAAATTGTTTTTTAAAATAAAGTTGGGTTTTAAGTCACAAATCTGAAAATTGCACTTTTAGAAACTTGGTATTTTCTTGTTCGAACCATTTGGTGTCTGCAACCTGCTTCCTGTATCACATGACTGTGATTATGGTAGCAGTTGGCCCTTGTGCATTCTTCCAAGGCAGTGAGAGAAAGGAGCACTCAGTCTTAGATGGGCTCTCCTGCCAGGATTGGAGGGGCAGAGCTTTTCCCATCCCACTTATATTTCAAAGGAGCTGCCTCAGCACACTCACACAGAACTTCACACTGGTCTTTGGTCACCCTAGGACTCTTGAAGTTTGGTTAGGGAGTAAGGAAATTCCACAACGATCTGTGGGGGGTGGAAACTCCAAATGCCTCTTCCACTTAAAAGCTGGCACAAAGTGTGAAAATAGGACCCTCAGACCCACTCTTCAGTTCATTCCTGGACCTGCAGAGGACACAGAGATAGCCTGCCCTGTACTTCAGAGGACTGCTTGAAGCCTGGGTCACACTTCAGATGTCTTCCCTGCTGCTCCCAGAGGACTGCCCTGCAGCTTGAAGCCTACCTTAAACCCTCAGAAGATTGCCCTACTACTCGAGGATCACCTTGCTGCTTCAACCCAGGCCTAAGGGCTAGATGGCTGGCCTCTTTTTCAGAGCTACAGGGAAACGAAAAGCTCCAACAAAGTGAAGTCTGTACCTGGACCCCAGCTGAAGTGAGTCATGCTCTCTAAGTGATGTCTACCTAGGCCTTGATCCATGAAAGTGGTGCTAAAGGTACCCAAACATCCAAGACATCAAACTGTGATCACATTTTCAAACAAATAGTGATTTGAGAACCGACAGAAGACCGGACCTACTAGGGTGCTGAGCCACCCAAGGTGCCTCGCCAGTTGGCATTACTTTGCCATATCTCCCACTATGTTATTCTCCACGGCAGCAAATTCTGTTCAGCAGTTCCACGCAGAAGGGATATCCAGACTCATGGAGCCCTCATCAGCCCAAGCCTACAGCTTTGTCCTGCTGGAGATTTGCTGACTTGGATTTTCTGACTTGTAAAAAAGTGACAAAGTTCAAACATAAAAATCTTTACAGTGACTTCATCCAGCTGCTCCCTTGTGATGACTCCTCCTCCTCGGACACTGCTGGCTGCCTTGCCCTGCTAAAGTTTACCTTCTCAAAAGATTTTCCTAGAAATTTCTTTTAAGTAAGAAGGTAAACTGAGACCGGGCCCAGTCCACTTCGTGTATGCAAAACATGCTTCATCACAGTGGGAAATAACTTTCAACTTTAACCTAGTCTTATATGACTAGGTGGCTGCAGTTGGTGCATTGATCTTTTTGGTGCTAGTTTTCACTAAAAACTTCAAAAATTCAGAACTCCAGTTCTGCTGATTAGATTTGTCCCTTTGTTGTGAAAGTTTTGTTGTCTTATGTTTTACTTTTATTACTAATTGAGTTCTGCATAACTACATTACACATTGCCTCTAAGTTAAGCCTGCCCGCTTTTGTGCCAAGCTACCAGAGGGTTAGGCAAAGGTGAATTTACTGACTTTTGTGGTTCACCATAACCGGACTTGTGGTTTTTGCTTGAATAGGGTGTTCACTCCACTCAATCAAAAACCCAATTTCCAACTATCATGTTGTTTTAACGGGTTCTTTCATTAATGTAAACAATTTATATGTGGATGTGCTTTTTTGCATTAGGTCTTAAATCTTAAACAAATGCATTTAAAATGTTAATGTTTTTTCAATTCAATTTTTGTAAATTTTACTAGGAGATTGCTAGGTTTCTAATACTAATAGGTGTGCAGATTGTTATCTTTCAAGTGCTTTTCTGTGATGTTGCATTTCAGGTTCACCTGCTGTGTATGTGTATCTTTCAGCACTTAAAATTTGTTTTTCGGTAAGTTCTTGTGGGTGTACTTACATTTATATCTTTATTTTAGAATACATTGCAGTTTTTTGCAAAACATACATACTGTATTTTTTTTCATTTGCATTATGCTATTTAGGGCATTTCAAATATTTTTCTTTTTTTTGTTATATACATTTGAATTTATAACTATTTTCACGTGAAGAATACATTGTTTTACATGGCTCTCTTATAGTTTAATATGACTGTACATTTTGGATCTTTTCATTGATATAAATAGTGTACTGTGTTTTGTATTTATACATGTGGGAAATTGGAAATTATTTGGGGAGGGATAGGAGTCAATGAATTTACAATATTGTAAGGTCCAACACACAAGTTCAATAAGTTAACCTGGGATCAACTCCTGGTAACTATGGTACACAGCAGAAAGGCTGAATTTAAGTGTGTGAAACATTATTAAATCAATTACATTTTCAAAAGGCAACATTATAGACATCTAAGCACCTAATAAGATTTCATGATGACCACAATGGAGCACAGGATTGATTTACCAACAGGTTTGCCCCTGTAAAAGAATTTACCTTCTGAATATGGGCCAGATGCATCATCAATCCATTTAGCAATTTCCTATTTGCGAATTCTTGCGATTCGCATTTAGAAAATCACAAAATGGAATGCATGAAAGTGTGTTTAACACTTTCCTAGGGGATCGCAAATGACCTACCTCATGAATATTAAGAGGTAGGTCGCAATTTGCGACCCCCTAGGAATCACAAAAATCACAGGAATGGTGGCCTACTGGGGTCAGCAGACCACCATGTCCGTGATTGCTTTTAAATAAAGCAATCTTTTATTTTGTAAAGCAGACCGTTTTCCTTAAAGGAAAACAGGATGCTTTCCAAAATTGAAAATGAAAACTTTTCCTCTCATTTTCAAAGAGCAGGCAGTGGTACGTGGGACCTCTGCCTGCTCTTAGAAAATGCATTTGCAGACATTCACAAAGGGATAGGGGTCTCTTGGGGACCCCTTCCCATTTGCGAATTGGTTACCAACTACTTGAAGTAGGTAGTACCGAATCGCAAAATAGGGTTTGCTGCATCAGAAAGGCATTTCTTTGCATTCGCAAACGGCCGATCCTGCGAATTGGCTGTTTGCGAAGGTAGAAAATGGTTGATGCATATGGCCCTTAGTTTCTAAAATTGATGTTTACATTCTCCACAGGGCAAGCCTGAAGCTGTAGCCTGCAAAGTTGTCTTAAAATTAGACACACAAACCTAATGGTTAGATCAAGCTTCTGAAAGTAGCAACCACAACAAGATGATGGATGGAGTGCTGAAACTTTTCAAATACTCGCCCCCTGTCAAGAGTTTTGAGTTAAATCCATCATTCTTTTGCTCACCGTGCCATCCCAGTTTGGACCCAGCCACATGCAAATCGGTCCTGACCCTGCTCTCCATTGGAACAGTCCAGCCCAAACTGGCATGCCAGGTCCTCCGTGGATGGCAAACAAACATCCTGTGACCGTTTTTGGGGTTTCACCCCTCATCAGCCAGGCTAGATTGAATCCAGTGAAACAGCGAGCAAGGGAACCACATCTGGGCAGAAACTCCAAGCTGAGCATGGAGTGGGCAGAGCTCCATGAACGCCACTGGAGTAGCAGAGTTTGCCACCAACCCCTAGAGACAGCATCAGTTCATGTTGCTTTCCGGCCAGATTTACTAAAGACTTGTTTTGTCCTTGTGTGATGCAAGTCATTGCAAGACAGCACAATTCCTTAATTGGAATTTACAAAGCCACTCAATGGGCAAGTTGTTCTACCTTGCATGACTTTGTAGAGAAATGCAATGCAAAGCAGTGGATTGTGCTGCATTGTTTTTCAATTTGCTATGGTACGCATTCCATGGGTGAAGCATGGGGGAGATGAACTGTGCCATATCATTCTAAATAAGGGGCAGTAGTTCAACTCTCTCCCTTTCATGCAACGCAGCACAACAACTTCCCATGCTGCGTTCCATTGAGTTAAATCATAGTAAATATACCTTCCCCTGTTTGCATCTTAGCAGAAGTTATTCTCTCCAATTTTTGAAGTCAACACAAATCAAAATTTCGCAAATTGAGTGGGGATGAAAGTAAGGTTTCACAAGAGTCCGTCCCATTCACGTAAATATTTTTCAGAATCTTGCATGGTCTTTTAGTGGAAGAAAGGAACGGAACTTCACAAGTCACCCTGTGATTTTTGCATATCAAGAGATTGTTTTACAAAAATATTTTAAAGTATGCAGAAGCGAAAAATGGCGCTCACCATTTTTGTGTCATTTTGGTGTATGTAGTAATGGTCACTTATCTGGCTACCTGCGGATATGGAAATGTATTTGAAATGATGAGGGGCGCCACACTCCATGATAACGACAGCTCCTGGCCACACTTTTGACCTTAGCAGCGGGTCAGAAACTATTTGTGTCCACTTTCATTAACGATTTTGCCCTTTATGATAAATATGTTCAGTCCAGTATGAAAGCGAAAAGCACATTATTATGACCCGAACTAAAAATGAGGATTATTTTCTCCCAACTAATCTGCATATGTTTAAGCTTTCATGAGCCACATGCTGCGAGTCTGAGGAAGTTATCAATCTCTTAATACCCCAATGTAATTATAGTTCTAAGTTTAAGAACTAAAACATCTCATTCTGAAACAAAAAGACACGGGCCACTTTTAAAATGCATGAACATTAAATAACAAAAGTTTACCCTGTCGTGGACTTAATTTCAAGATCAAGTACAGTGACTTTTACAGGAAATTAAACAGGAAATTCTTTCTTCGTAAATATACAGCTGCGGGGTTAAACAATTTTAACCAAGTAGCATATATTTATACAAAAGGATCAGATACTACACATAGATGTACTGTTACTGGAAGAACTAGGATGTTTGCATAAGATAATAATATTTTGAACAATTGTTCACTTTAGTAGGGTAAATCAAAGTCAACATTTCATCATGCCATAGGCGTGTTGTTTCCCACACATCCAGTGGTTTTTTTTCAAATTATTCACATTATTTCAGAAAATAGTCATTAAATATTAGTCATTAGACTTTTTTTCTGAAGGTAAAAACAGACAGTTGATCACAAGGATACACTATTGAAAATGTGTATCAATTATTTGTATCTTACACTCTACTCTCTTTATTGATTCCAGCTGCAATGAAGGCCGGGCCATTGCCGCTGTATAACTGCTGTGTGCTGTGGTAGCGACAAACGGGGGTTTATTTAGCTTCAGATGTGCAGTTTGAGTCAGAGTATCACCGTTCTTGTATTTATGCTCTTTGAAGGCAAGTTATGTGTTCAGTTACCAAGGAATACAAGGCAGATGGAGGTAAGCTGTTAAATGACTTGAAACGGAGCCAGTCTCTGTTCTTGGGGTGCATCTTACCCCCGTTAAAGAGCATGAAGGCAGTGCTAATTGCAGCTTGCTTGAGGTAGACTTTGGACTTAAAGGAACACATTGTTGGTGCTGATGGTTTAAATGGACATTACGGCCAATGTTGTTGCAGATGTAAGTTTCATACAGCCCTATTCTCGTCTAAACTCCAAGTAGAACCCTGCATAAAGCTTTGCCAGTCTCCCCATTCATTGGTCATTGTCAGTTTGTATTGGTACCCCTGCCATATAACCAATCTATGCACAAGACAGGCCCTTAGATCTATGCCAAGAATACCCAGTTCCATCTATGTTTCTTGTGGGGATCAGGGAATTGACATTTCCAGCTAAGGATTCAAGAGGCAGATAAAGATGGACAACAAAAGGGTAATTACTTGTCTCGTATCCAGGCATGGCATGAGTGCTACAAAAGTTCTCAAAAAGCGAAATCATGATACGGGTAGTCTTCTCCTGGAACACTACTCGATACATGGCAAATCAGTGTGGTCTGTTCTCCACTATCAGCAAAAAGGACATCTCAGATTGATGGAAAATGCTAAGTTGAGCTTAATTGTCCAAAGTATTGTTATCAAAAGTAGCACATTACTAAACTTTGATTCCTAATATGGCATTCCTTGAGATAATTCATAAGATGGCCCTATTTCCCGCTCCTTTTATTTCCTATCAGATCTATTGAAATACTATGCACTCAGGGCTCCCTTCAAAGTTATTGAATAAAGTAAAGTATGCTCAGTTGAATGTTGCCCCTACCAACTTTGGGTTAAAACACTCAGACTATATTAACTCTACATTTCACGACCATCATGACTCTCAGTGCAGAACCAAATGCATTTCAATACTCTTTGTACTGTTCCTAAGGCACTGCATGGCACTGATCTCTGTGACTCATGACCATCTTTATTTTCAGTAATCTAAACATATTTTTATGTTTACCCCAAAAATACAAATCTCTTGTGGGCAGATAGTTACAGGCAATAGCCTCTGGAATCAAATCTGAGCTAGATAGTACGAAATGTATTCATGTTCTTCAAAAACAGAATTGAATGGACAAGGGTTTTATCAAGAACAACAAACTAATCTGAGGACCCCAGTGAAGGGAAAATACCTGGAATGGTAAGAGGTTAAAAACATGCCTGGTATTTAGTGGAATGAAAGTAAGAGGAAATTAGCAGAAACTCAGCATTTGGTGGATAATTTATAATGAAGTGTTAAATCATCCAGTATACAATGGTAGTGAGAGAGTCCATTAGGCAGTGAACATCATTCAAATATCACATACTACATCACAGATATACAAAACCTGCAGACATTTGCACTTAATAATAAATTGCAAATTTTCACAATTGCTGACCAAAAGATGCACTTCTTCGATAGCCCAGATAGGTCTGGGAATGGATTGAGACAGTTGCAGAACTCTGGATTTCACATTTTTGTGGTAACCCTGAGCCATGGAATCTAGTATGTCTAGGAAACCCAGAATTACAAGGACTGTGTGGAGTCTTTTCTTTTAATGCACAGCATCAGGCAGGCAACCAAAAGCTGAAAAGAAAGCTCTGTTCCTGGCCGTAGGTGCTATGACTTCTGGTAATCCTCCTAAAAACAAAAATTCATCACGTGAAACGGAGTACGGTAAAGGGCCGGAGGTGGAGCTACAATGCAGCAACTCAGATTCACTACCTAAATTAACCCAAGATCAGCTGACAAATTAGGATGAGTTTTAAGTAGTGTTGGTGCAAATGTTCATTAAGAGGTGACTGACTTTTCAGACCACCGGATTATATGGTGGTGTGTCCTGTGTTGTAAGTAAGAGTTGAAATTGTAAGGTGCCTTTAGAAAGATTGTTTTTTACTGGAAATACAGTAAGCCCTTCAAGATGCATATGCGCTCATTTCATCATCTTATCTCCTGTGGCTAAGTTAAGTGGGGGTGGGGAACCCATCATGTTAAGTTGTTGTTGGTTCCTGGAGTCACTAGCGCTACTGCAGTACACATTGTTCTTTGGTTGTAATAAGTACAGTAAGGACAAAATAAGGCATTGTGTGTGCAAGTATGCTTCAGTTCTAGAGGGGTACAGAGTTTGTAGTTCATTTTGTTTGCCAACTTTGTCATGTAAGAAAATGTAGCAATAAATCATAAGTAATCAGTCATGTGAAAGATTAAAGCGGGAATCTGTTTATTTTCTTCTATATGGCCTACTCTGGTCAATGTAAGCAAATAGACTACAATATAAACCAAATGGCTATTGACAAAAATTTCCGAATTTTAAGCTGGAATATAAGGGGAATGAAAAATGCAACTAAGAGGGTACAAGTACATAAAGTGCAACATAGGTCGGTACATGTAGCCATAAATCAGGAAATTAATTTGATGTAGGCAGAAGGAGGCAGACTTATATGAAGCTGGATGTGTCAAATATTGTGCACTACACACTCAGCATACTCAAGGCAGAGTCTTAATTTTGATATGACATGGGCAACATTTGAGTGTCTTGAAGTTGAGAGTGATGCTCAATTTAGACACTTTCATACTGCGTAAGTTGAATAGAACACTAATGGGTATAGGATATATGCTCCATATGTAGATAATTCCATAGAGTGCTTATCGCTCACTAGGATATTTAGTAATTAGTCCAGCATTCAGTGGATTCTGGATGGTGATTTTGATAGAGTACTAGACATCTAGCTAGATCAGTTGTCCTTCCCATCACAATTCCCTGTAATAAAAATAGATAGAGATTTACAGATATTGTGTCAGAAATGGTCACTATTACACGTTTGAAGAAACTCTCACCTCTACACGAATGAATATTCCTTCTATTCATCAATATATGATTTTCACTCAAGACTAGAATCTATGTTCTGCAGGTTAGAAATTTACAAGGTAATAAGTAGTGCAGAGAAACCTTTGCTGATAGTGTTCAAATGGGGCAAACACATGGCTCCCATACCCACCTGGCAACTACAACCAACAAAGAAGGTTTAACGGATACACCACTCATACCGTTCTGAAACAATTGGTTCTGTGTGCTCAATCTTTCCTAATTCTAAGGAAATGCCCAGAGGATGAATTATCCCTTAAACTATGTGGGTAGTGACTTGAGTAGCGGAAAAGTGTATTGAACTTTGTGGGCTTGTGAAAGATAGTTGTGTACGATCTAGTGTTTTCAACTTTAGTAATTATGTTCAAAATAATTACTTCTGAACTACTATGGGATTCTTTGAAATGTATGTCAGAAGATCTGGCATTAAGCCAAGTTTGGAATAATTTCAATGCGGAGAGATCCCCAGTCTGGATCCATTGAACATCATCTTTATACCTACATCAATTAGTCAAATTCTGTATATAGGAAAAATCGTCATTGCATATATAGAGCTGCTTAAACTAGTTTATACAAAGATTTGCTGGATCCAGGGCAAAACCAGCTCTCAATGCAACACACCAACTTTGAAATAGTAACATTTTTAGAATTTGAAATTGCTTTTGTGAGAGATTTCTCTGACAAGGACATGATAAAATCAGTTGGTACCTGAGTTGGAAACACTTTTTTATCTAAAGTAGCTCTGATGCCATATAAAGTTACTTGCTGTCGAATATCGGTGTATAATGATTATATGGCAATGTTCACCAATAACTGCAGAGTGGGGTCAGATGAACAATCCTCAAAAGTCAAAAAGATAATCCATGATTTAGGGGTGAATAGTTTGTATCATCCAACACATAGGTGATTGAAAGTGAAAAATGAGGATCTCACAGCCAGTCCACACTTTGAAGGGGTTAACTTTATGTACTGTACCAACTGAAGCAAGAGGAAATTCCTCTCTCTTGATATTGGATTGGCTTCCCTGGGTCATAGCCAGGACCCCACACATTGGCATGTAAACTGGATCCATTCCACTGGACTCTTCACTCATTCTTCAGGCAGAATTTAGGATCTCAATCTGCACCCACCCTCATGAGTACCCCGAGGCCGTCCACATAAAAATTGGTGAACGCTCAGAAAGCCATAAATGAGTGTCTGGTAAGACCATTACTTTTCGAGGGTTCATAGGATACTCTGCTGATGATTTATGCCCTGTCTTTGGAGAAATCTACCAAAGCCCACCACATTTCCACACAGTACACCTACATTTGTAATATGGATGTAAATGTTTATGTATAATTTAAATGTATGCTTTCACTGAAAAAGGAAATGAATGCCTTAAATATAAGATTTTTCACCTCTTCAGTGATGTGGATACATGAAGTGTGTGCAGTTTAGTGTGAATCCCTCATTTTGTACATTAAATTTAGGCATGTGAATTCACATTGTTACATATGCTTTGGTAGACTGAGGCTTGTTTTGATGGTTTTTCCTGTTAATTCCCTCGCAGCGTTTCATTTATCTAGCCATATATTTGTATTGTCACTAGCTACAAACTATAAAGCACATCTCCAAAAGGTTGTGAAAACTTTCAGAGAAACGTTAATAACATTAGATACCACAACTAATGGAGAGCAGCTGATAGAAATGATGCTCACCATAAGATCCCTGGTCCAGCCAAAAATATTGCATTTTCAGGGCCTAATTACAAATACTGCTGTAATTCTGATATGGATGATAATGGGAGTTACATAACTTTCTGGAACTACGAATTCCACATATCTAGCACAGATCTATTCTGTTACACCATGGGACTTTGCCTTCTCCAACTAGGTAAAGTCACTGGACTAAAACCAGAATGAGGAATTACCGATTCCCCAGTAATTCCTAATTTTGTGGTAATTCTTAGGGCACACTGGGTATTTTCCCAGTATTTACCCTCGGCCCACGGTACAGATACCGATGGAGAAAAACATGGGATACTTGTTATGAACACATTGGTAAGCAGGATAGATGTAGGTAATCCAGTATGTTTATGAGCATATGATTAATGGGGGCTTTCTGAGCAGGACCAAGACAATCCTAGAATCAAAAATGTGACCAACAAATTCCTTCTTAAACAATTTCCACTGTCTTGCACAGTCTGCCTGTTAAATGGAGAAAACACATAAGCCAAAACCTAAGGTGTAACATGCTTCCATTTCATTCAACAGGTGCTTCGCACATATGTTTACCCGAAGCAAACAAAGAAGCAGTTGGGGTGAATCTCATTTAAATATTAACAAAACATATGCTATCCACTAGTGTCTCTAAATTCGTAAATCACATGTTCATGCTGTAGATGTTAAGCTCTCATTCCTTGCTTTTCACATTGAGATAGTTGATTTAGTATATAAACATGAAAATGCCCCTATATTAGCAGGTGAAATGTATGTCAGCTCAAGCTCAAATAGACAACTCCGAGTTCTTAAATAAAGTTTATGATCCGAATTGTTTTTTGTGGGTGTAGTTCATTTATCTAAATGATACACAATAAGCAAATGCTCAAGCAATGTCTCATATCAAACTCAAACCACAGATAGTTATATGCTTCCACAGCAATTTGGTCCATAAGCACGGCCGGACTGGGAACAGAAACCAGCCCTGGCACATACTCTTGACCAATCCTGGGGGGGCTAATGAGACCATGATTGTTACAGAGGGCCAATTTTGCAGGACTGCAGTAAAACTGACCCCCAGTATCAAAACCGGCCCCACCCTTCTGGCACACCGGGACAACACCCTGTGCCTGCTACGGCCAATCCTGCCCTGTTCACAAGCAGGAAAATCCAGTTGCATATTCATCAGATATGTAACAACTTGTTCCTGGTACAACAGATAATATTAGCTCAACAGTGCATTCTTCCCCCTGCAGATACAAATTTGAGGAAAAATTGTAATGGCTAGGATGAGAACATCATAACTTACTCCATTATCTTTCAGTTCACCAGTTTGTGTGCTCTGCAAAATACCATCTATAATCTCTAGTTGTTAATTTTAAGGCATGTCCTTGGGCCCTGGTGATTAAGATGAAGTCAGGTTTCATCATTTTGGTCTAGGCGCTCACAAAATGGCATGCATCAGCAGGAAAAAGTAAATTTTCAGGCCATTCCCAATTGTAATTCTATAGGAATGGAACAGATAATCGTCAAATATGTTAACATTCCTGAAATTCAGATTCACAGATGTTCACAGTTTTGAGTGTGCTGGCAGAGGTAAAGTACAGAAAGGCCTGAACTATGACATGGTTTTAATAGTCTGAAGATTACTCCCACAGACAGTGGAATACTTGTGGTATAATAAGAAAGTATTGAGGTGACACGGAAAAGGAAGAGTGGTAGGAATATACACATAATTCAAAAATGGATCCATGTTTGGCACTGACAAATATCAATTTCAATATTTATTTACACCACCTGTTTTATCAGTTTCCAAAAATTGCATTAGTCAAAATAGCTACATTTTATTCTAAGACGTACCACTGTCACTCATCTTCAAACAGAAGATACAGAGATCTTTTCATAAATTTCATACACATGGGGCAGAATTGTGTGAAGGAGGGCCTCTTGAAAGATGCAATTTCTGGCAAATTCAATTGAATTTGATGAAAGCGATGGAAAAGTGGACATTCACTATACTGCAACTCTGGACTTAGCATCAGAACTACTTATTTAGAACACACATTATGAGGATCTCATAAGAGCAATCTTCAGTTGCAGTAGAAGTTCGAAGCACCCTCCTTGCCCCATGGAGCCGAGCCCCAATAACCTTCTCACTCCATGGGACCAGCTGACCAACAGTACACCAGAGTCATCATGAATTCCCTCCACTCAGGAGCACCCAGGGACCCCTGTCCTCACCACATTTTTAACCTCAAGACCAAGAAGATCAACAGTGAGCTCACTTCCATTTTCAATGCATCATCACAATGGCCACCTTCCCTGAAGAATAGAAAAACGCAGAAGGCAAACCTCTTCTCAAGAAACCATCCGCCAACCCTGATGAACTCAAGAACTACCATCCAATCTTTCTGCTCCCCTTTCATTTCAAAGTCCTTGAAAAATCCATCAACCACCAACTCACGGAATACCTGGAGAACAACAATCTTCTGGGCACCTCGCAATCTGGATTCTGCACCAACCACAGCACCAAGACGGCTCTGATTGCTGCCACTTATGACATTAGAACCCATCTAGGCCAAGGAGAAATGGCAGCACTGATCCTCCTTGACATCTCAGCAGCATTTAATACCATATGCCATCAACTCTAATCAAAAGACTTCATAACATCAGAATCCAAGGAGATGCCCTCAAATGGATTGCCTCTAAGCCTGGGCGTTCTGCTAGGTGGAACTCCGTAAAGTGCAAAAAAACTTCTGCTGCACCACGTGGAGTTTCGCGAGCAGCGGAGTGCATTAGATAAATGCCAGTTTGCGGTGATTTTCAGTGGCAGGTGCTTGTCTGCACTGTGCAATCATCGCGAACGGCACCATGCACTGCGCAAGCGGGCCCTGCTTCCTTCCTGCTGCTCGAGTAGATTTTTACTGAGCAGCAGCAGCTTTCTCAACGCGAACGGACGGTTTCTCAATGTGAGTGGTCGTGAGCATATGCGACCATCGCAATGAAAAATTTGAGCACACGCATTGAGAAATCTTGCAGGGAGGTTGATTTTCCATGCTCGTGCTCAGCAACTTGAGTTTGACGATCGTGAACGAGGAAAAATCTCGGCGGGAGGTGAATTTTCCTCGCTTGCGCTCGCCAACTTGACATTGATGAATGTGAGAGAGGAAAAAACTCTGCTCTGCAACATAAAGTGGAGTTTTTTGGAACTCCGTGAGCTCCGCATAACGTGGTGTGCGGAAAACTCCACAAACTCCACGAATGGAGGGGAGTTCACCGCCCAGACTTCATTGCCTCCTTCCTCACCTGGAGAACCCAGAGAATCCACCTACAACCATTCACCTTGGAACACAAAAACATCATCTGAGGAGTCCCTCAAGGCTTGTTCTTGAATCCCACTCTCTTCAACACCTACATGACCCCCTTGGCTAACATTATAGGAGCCCATGGACTAAATATCATATCCTACCCAGGTGACACCTAGCTCATACTCTCGCTCTCAGAAGACCCCACCACCACAAAGGCCAACCTCCGCACGTGTTTGATGAGCACCACCACCTGAATTAAAATCAACTGCCTATACCTCAAAAGTCAAAACAGACAAAATGGAAGTGCTGCTCTTCAGAAACAACTCCTCCCCTTGGAACAATTCTTGGTGCCTCTATGAACCGGGTCTCTCACTACTCCCACATACCATATTTGCAACCTCAGCATTATACTGGACATCAAACTCACCCCGGAAAGCCAGATCAATGCAGTTTCATTCAGCTGTTTCATCACTCTTGGCATGCTCTGAAAAATGTTCAAATGGTTCCACTTCAACACCAGATGAACCGTCACTCAAACCCTAGTCACCAGCCATCTAGTCTATGGCAACACATTCTACGCACAAATCACTGCTCACCTTCTGAAGAGACTTCAAACCATACAGAACACAGCAGCCAGGGTCATACTCAACCTCCCCAAATGTACCCACATCACCCTTCACCTCAAGAAACTCCACTGGCTCCGCATCCAGAAGAGATGTCAAGTCAAGATTCTGATTCACACCTATAAAGTCTTACAGAACCAAGGACAAATATACATCAACCACCACGTGAACTTCCACCAACTCTCTAGAAAACTTCCACCAACTCTCTAGAAACCTGCACTCCATCATCCTCTCCCTCCCTCACACCCCCACATCCACCAAAGCAATAGTGGAGGATGCACTAACTACCCCTACCTCGATGCCAAATCCTAGAACGACCTCCCCTGTCATCTCTGGACCTCCACTTCCCTTCTTGAGTTTTGGAAAGGACTCAAGACCTGGCTGTTTAACTGAACCACCCAAAGTGGCAAGGCCCTCAGCACCTGGATACCCTCATGTGTGACTAGCTGATCTGTAAAAATTCTGTTTGATTGATTGATTTACACATTTATTTGCATCACTCAAACCTTCAGTTTCAAAAAAGAGGACGAGAGGCATTTATCTTAAGTCACTTTCAATTCAGTATAGAGAAGTGAAATTGATAGACACAATTATTTACAAAGTGAATTCCATTGGATTTTAAGTATCAGAAAAGAGCTAATGTGAAAATTACTCATGGGGATTCGAGAGGAAACACATTTGAGAGAAAAATTTCTTTACAACTCCTATGCTACTATTTTCTAATAAAAGAAATGGGTACGTTATGAGAGGCATGCACAGTCTGTGAGACAAATGTATTTTGTTTTGATATTTTGAAAATTATGTGATTATTTTTGGTATTGTCACTCCTTTTTGTGTAGTTTGTAATCTTCTGGTTGGCGTAAGATGGTGCCAAGCATTTCTTATATTTCTATTTATTGACTTTTACAAGAGATGTTGTTCCTTTTAATTGCAACTTCTATACAATCATGATTTTCTTCTTCAATAATCTATCGTTTTACTATAGCAGTCATTGTCATTCCTCTTATAATTGTCTATTTCTGGTATTGCTCCACTTGTGATTTCAGTGGAGCATGACATCCTATTCCTTACTCGATCCCATTAAAAGGATTGGTTGCTCAATGATTTAGCAGTCTCAACTTACCTTTCGTTTTCCCAGCACTGGTGTTACTGCGCCATGATGGTTCATCACTCACTGCCATTCTATCACACCAGTCACAGTGACACAATCGGAGGGAGAAGCAGTGATCCATCTAATTCAAGACAATATCACCCTCCTACCTGATCCATAAGTTAAATTAAATTAAATTAAAACCTGTCTGTCAGCTGTCTTTCAGTGGTTATCCTTCCATTAGCTTGAATGCAATGAAGTGAAAACAGAGCTTCTTTATTTTTTGAGTAATGTCCACAGAACCTTGGAAGGCTTTCTGGCCTGCACATGCCCCTCCCCCTGGGCACCATGTGAATTATGTGAAGAATGTAGGCATCAAGTTTGATGATTGTCTCTCTGTTGTTCCTCACGTAAATGCTGTAGTAGGGACTTGCTTCAGACTCCAGCAAATTCAAAAAATGTTTTTGCACTTTCTATCTTTCACTGCCGGGAAACAGGTGATACAGGGGCTTATACTTTCAAGGCTGGATTATTGCAATGCCATTGCAATGGCGTATCTCATTAACAAACTACAGATGGTCCAGAATGCAGCTTCCCGCACTGTCTTGGGACTGCCTTTAAGATCCTCGTTTTCTGCCGGCTTGCAGGCTTTGCACTGGATTACTGTAAAAAAGAGACTTCTATTTAAGACCCTTGTTCTGGTCCATAGGGCCCTTAACCAGGCTGGTGCCAGTTCTCTTAGGGCAAAGATTTGTTTCTATGTTTCTTTCAGATGTCTTCACTCTGCCAATGCTTTTCTGGGCACAATTCTCAGAATCCAAAGATCTAGGGCTGGAGACAGATCTTTTTCTTTTTTTAGGAACATCCATCTGGAATAAACTACCTCCTGAACTTCAAGCCATCTCAGCTACCTCTGCGTTGAGAAATAAATTAAAGACATGGCTTTTAAACTTAGCCTAAATTTGCAAGGACACTCTCTGGGGTAACAGTGCGCATTACATATGTCCCTCCATTTCATTGCATAAATCACAGTTGTGCTCATGCTGGTTGCCATCTCCTTGTGTGCCTCATTTGAAGATTAGATAATACTTTGGAACCTTGGGTTACCAATAAATATTGTTGTGATAAATCTTGTGATAGTAAAACTTGACCATTTTGGTATTGCTCTACTTATTAGATTATTTATTTAGCACTCTGATGACTAAAGAAAAGCCTTAAAGAGACAAGCCCATCTGTGCCAATCCGCTCCTAGATTTGATCACTGAACAGCTTTTCTTCTGTCTTCTGTTTGGCATGAAGCCTGTTCTACCACCCCTCCATAATTGCAGTTTAAAAATGACAATTGCAAAGGATCTGTCTTTGGTCTCCGTTCGGGAGGCTTATTATTCCTGGCCTTAAATAGGAGCGTTTCTTCCTGTAACAATACACCTAACACCTCCAAGCTGTATCCAAGCTGCAAAAGGAACGCTCATGCTCAATCAGCTCAAACAGAAAATAATAATAACAAATGTTTATATGCAGCCTAAACAAAAATCAAAAGCAGTGAAGGAACTGCTAACGGAACTACATAGAGTAATGGAAGAGGAGGCAACTGACCTCATCATCCTGGCTGGAGATTTTAACGTCTCCTAGGGTTTACTCAGGACGATGATCCAACGCAGGAGCTATCAGGCGCATCAGGTATCCCAGCGCAATAAAGCCCATTAAACCTTCAAGGATTGTGAAGAACCAGCTCCGGGAACTGTAGCACTTAAATATGAGAGCTCTAAACGGTTGGCTTAAAAATGACAACCCTCCAATAGCTACGTACCACTCGACTACAGCATCATCTCATTTAGATTACACCTTTATGACACTGACTCTGTACAATAAAATTGCTACCTTCAATATTGGCAATAATGAATTCAGCGATCACTTGCCATAAGAGTTGTGTCTTCGAACAAAACCTTGCCAAATACAAGTAACTAGCAACTCTATTGTGCTGGTTGAAACCGGTAATCTTAAGAGAATAAGGTGCACCTCTAACAATATAGAGGAAATAACATCAACTGCTAAAGCTCTATACAGCCTAGGAAGAGTTAATCTAGCCCAGCCCTTGGAGAGCTGGGAAATTTTCGTTAGATCCCTAGGAGAAAAATTCTCAAATAGCCAAGGCCTGACAAAAAGGAAAGTAATTCCCACACCAACCAACGCAGCAAAGAGCCCAGTCTCTAAAAAATTTAAACGAGCTATGAACCAAATCTTAAAGCAACAACGTTAATCTCCAGATAACCAGAGTCTACAAGGACCTCTCCGCGAACTAAAGACATCAGTAAAACGGAGAAGATGGGTAAACAAAAGAGCAAAGGAAAACAAATTATGGGCAAAACTTCCCCAAGATGCAAACCAGAAAAACAGTGCCAAATTCTGGCAATCAGTTAACAAACTGCTGCGCCCTAATCACCCTGGCAAAGACTCTAATATCACTGAAGCTACCTGGGTTGACTATCTCTTCAATCACTTTAATGATCAGGAACCAGAAACAGCCACTACCCCAGTCTATTTGGGAAACGTCTATATCAACAACTTAACAAGGGCAGGAACAAATCAGCACGACCCAAGCGATGTCGACAGTGGACAACTTAAACCAACAAAACTATAGATGGCACTACCATCAAGCCCACCCTGCCAACTAAGTGCAGTAGACGAGCATAAAGGACCCTTGGCTACAGCAATAAGGAAACAAATATCAAGAGGTAGATGGGCGGGAGCACCCGGCCCAAACAGCATACCACCAATGCTGTACAAACAGGATCCTGAATTTTGGAGCAACGCACTAGCTCCTGTGATAGTACATGCCCTAAGAACCACAGCATTACCAGACTCATGGAGAGGCTCAATAAGTAGCCCTATACATGAGCAAGGAGCGAGGTCTGCCCGAAACAACTACCGCCTGTTAGCCCTTATAGATACTGAGGCCAAATACTACGCGGGGATTATATTAAATGATCTGGTTAGCTGGTCTTCCACAAATCACATTATACCAATAACTCAAACAGGTTTCTGTCATGGGCATGGAACTACAACTAATATTATGGCCTTAACAATGCTTATGGATGCTGTGAAGCAGGGCAAATACCCTTTATACCTCTGCTTCATATACTACTCAGCAGCCTTCGACCACGTTGACCGTGGCAGGCTCTGGCACAAGCTGAATAGATGGGGGATACATTCATCCCTCCTAGACCAACTCATACAATTCCATACTAACACCTGGATCAGAAGCAAACTAGGCGCAGGGAAGCATCTTTCAAGTAGAATCACCACAACAAAAGGGCTAAAGCAAGGATGCGTTTTAGCCCCCTTGTTATTTAGCCTTTTTCTGGTGAACTTACCGGCAGAACTGGACAACTTCTCTTCACATGCGCTGAAGGTAGGTGGCATGATATTGACTGACCTACTATATGCTGACGATCTAGTCCTGATTAGTCAAACTCCTATTGGACTACAGCACCTCCTAGATGCAACCTACAAATTCTGGCAACAGAATGCTCTAATAATACATTTAAAAAAATCCAAAATGATGGCAGTAAACCATCACAAGAAGGCAAACCCTAGCTGGTATTTGGCTGGAAAACGTCTAGACCAAGTAACAAACTATAAATATCTGGGCGTGCTCTTAGATCAAAACAACTCCTTTAAACCGCAGCTGTAATCTCTATGAAGGAAGGGAGCTATGACCTTTTTAGCACTAAGACCTTTGAAGAAGTTGCTGCCCGACCTAACACTAGCCCCCTTTCTAAAAGTCCTGCGAGCCAAATTGCAGCCTACGATCACCTATAGGAGCGAATCTCTGAGTGGAAGAGACACACCAATCCTCAATAGCGTAATATCAACTGTGTACCAAACAATTTTCCAGCTTTCCAAATAAGTCTCACCGGCCCAAATCAGGCTAGAATTTGGCCTCCAAAATCAGGTGATAGAAAGAAAGGGAGCCTTTGTAAAAAGCTGGCACAAAATTAGAGCTGCTGACATAGGGTCCTTGAATAATCATCTCTGGGTTGAGCTGACCCGCACTGGAATACTGTCAGCCTTCAGGAATCAATTTACACTCTAGGTCTGACAGATGCCTGGAACACGTCAATGGGCCACTCGGTTTAAAAAAAACTAGTAACAAAGTCAACAAGACTCTTATCAGCCATAGAGGACAATAAAGCAATATCTAAACAAGCTCATGGCTGGGTTGTCCTCAATAACTATGATGTCCTCAAACCCCAACCCTATCTCAAGGCTGGAACTAAGATTGCGACTAAGGAAAAATTCTTAAGGCTCCTCTTGGGAGTCGGCTCAATCAGTCCCTTTTGATTGCATTGGGAAAGAATAGGAGGAGGCCAGCCTTGTCGTCTCTGTGCTTGCGACACGGAGAACCTTACTCACATCATATGTATTTGCAACAAGCTAAAGGACATACGGAAAACCTTGTTAAAACCATTTTTACTCAGCACGGAGTAAGGTCCTGCAGGCAGGCGGTGATGCTGTGCTTTGAACCCACTTTAGTACAGCTAAACTGCGGCCTCACAAAATTATTTGACTTAACAGCATGACAACAAAAAATATCTATGCTCAGCAGTTAAGATCAAGCCCCGCCTTAGGCACTATCCAAGCAAGCCCCGCAATGCTAAGCAATGGCACTGTATATTGGCATTAGGATGCCACAACCAGGGGTAACAGGGTGCCGTTATTTGTTGTACGGGAACATCTTGTCAACTTAATCAGACACTTCTTATCAAACAGACTTTTTAACAGACTGAGCATTAACTGTTCCAAAGATGCAATGTACCTCTAAGGTCAATTTTAACTTTTATGCACAAAACAAAGCAACGTATTTAATTTTTTTAATTCTTATACTAGTGCAATGCTCTTTGATTTTATCATTAATGTACAGTATGCAATGGTTTTAATTAATCACGCATAATAACATTTACTTACTTAGGGGCATATCAACAACAACCGGCGATAATTATCGCTGAGCGCACTTAGCGCTCGGATAATTATCGCCGGCTAGCGCCGATTTTTATCGCTGAGATAGCGTGCTATTAGCAACGCTTATCTCAATAGCGATAAAAATCCTGGTGCTAAGTGGCTAACGTGAGATTATCGCTGGAAACCCAGCGATAATCTCACGTTAGCTTGTTGATAGGGACAGACAAACTTAGCCATGATATCCTCCTTCCATAGGATATCATGGCTAAGTCAGAAAAATACCAGACGTAAAAAAGCAGCGTTAACCGCGGTTAGCGCTGCTTTTTTTGTCTCTAACAGGGTTAGCGATATTCTTGATAATAGGAGAAATGTCGCTTAGCGACATTTCTCCTATTATTTTACTCTGGAACGCCCCATTTGCATCTCATTAGAGATGCAAGGGGAAGCGTAGAGTAAAAGGGTGCTAACTTGCGAATTTGCATGTTAGCACCCTGTTGTTGATAGGGTGCTAGTTTTATCTCTGCTTTTTTGGTTTTTAAAGCCAAAAAAGCAGAGATAAAGCCCTTGTTGATATGCCCCTCTCTTACTTACTAAGGGTCATATCAACAACAACCGGCGATAATTATCGCTCAGCGCTCTTAGCGTGAGGATAATTATCGCCGGCTAGCGTGAATTTTTATCGCTGAGATAGCGTGCTATTAGCAACGCTTATCTCAATAGCGATAAAAATCTACACGCTAACAGGCTAACGTGAGATTATCGCTGGAAATCCAGCGATAATCACACGTTACCTTGTTGATAGGGACAGGCAAACTTAGCCATGATATCCTCCTTCCATAGGATATCATGGCTAAGTCTGAAAATTAGCAGACGTAAAAAAGCAGCGTTAACCGCGGTTAGAGCTGCTTTTTTTGTCTCTAACAGGGTTAGCGACATTCTTGATAATAGGAGAAATGTCGCTTAGCGACATTTCTCCTATTATTTTACTCTGGAACGCCCCCTTTGCATCTCATTAGAGATGCAAGGGGAAGCGTAGAGTAAAAGGGTGCTAACATGCAAATTTGCGTGTTAGCACCCTGTTGTTGATAGGGCGCTAGTTTTATCTCTGCTTTTTTGGCTTTTAAAGCCAAAAAAGCAGAGATAAAGCCCTTGTTGATATGCCCCTTATTGCTCTTTGCACCCTTCTGAAACCTTCAATCACAGACTGTTAGCATCCTGAAAGTAGCTCATATGTTTCACTAACTTTCATTTGAAATTATTGAATAATGATGAAGAATACATTGTTCAACATGGAGTCTCTAGGAACAAACGAAAGGTCATATTTACTAAATACCTGCATTGTGATTGTGTGATGCAAGTCATCCCAAAGCAACAGAAGCCCTCACATGAGATTTACAAAGTCACTCAATGCAACCTAGTGGCTTGCGCTGCATTGCATTACATTTCTTTATGGTAAGCGTTCCATCAGTGAAGCATGAGAGTGCCTGTACATCATCACATGGAATCGGGCAGAATCTCAGATTTACAAGCAGCAGTAAACCTGGGATTGTGCCAAAAGAGTGTGCAGACCACAAAGGATGTGACAAGGAGAAACATATTTAGTTCTCATTGTTATTCCCCCCGTCGATGTGTGTAGCACCCTGTAGCATACATAGGAAAAGGAATAATCCCCCTAAGGATTGTTTTCTGCAGAAGCATATCCCTTCCTGCACAAGAACAATCCTTCATTTAAGGCAGTCAACCTTGCACCATGGTGGAAGGGTGCCTGCATTGGTGCTAGGCAGCATAATATAAAGGAGCAGAAGTGTTCTATATCATAGTAGATATGGCACATATCTGCTGTCTCCGTTTGCTGTGTTGCATTGCCTGAAAAGTTAGTAAATGTGGCCCTAAATCTCTGTTTTGAATCTCTATCTGAATTACTCATAAAATAAATGTTTTATAACATATTCCTAGTTTACACCTGAATGACTTCCCCTTTCATATCAAATTGATCTTAATTCAGCTAATAACAGAGGAAGGGTAGCTCTTCCTCTTAGATCTTAAATGATAAATCATTCAACTATGTGCAAATTATTGCTATTGACTTACTCATTATTACTTGTCATTCGTCCAGCCTGTTTAAGCTTATTATTTACCTTCTACCTATTGCTAGAACCTCGTTCTTCAAGTTTTGATGGAGTCTATTATGATGGATGAGACTTGCTCTGTTAAAAATGTAAGGATTGATGAAGCTCCTGTTTCAGCCACAAATATGTATCTTGGTAATATGACTGCAGTCAATTTTCCTTTACTGGTGCCAATAGCAGTCCTTCCAGTGGGAGAATCCTTAGTTCTAGTCCGCAAGATCCAAAAAAACTGCTGTCCTCAACACACAAGTCTGTGGATCTAGTTACTACATATGTTTAAGCTTTCAATATGATATAACCTTCAGATAAAATCACAAAATGAATGTATCAATTTTGAGACATCCCGGTCAGAGTCATCGAAAGTTACTCTGCCCGAGATGTGACACTTGAGAGCTTTTTCTTCTGTTGTCCTGGAGGTCCCATACAGTAGATACTTAAACATGGAGCCTAGTATGCCTTTTAGTACCTGACTCTCAGGATAATGAGGTAGAGTTGTTCAAGGCTTACTCAGGAGAGTACTATGGGGTAGAGTAACAAAAGAAATTAAGAACACTCAAGAAATTAATGTCCAGCATGTTGGATATTTAAAATGAAAAATACCATAATACATACAAAACTAAATACTATGCATAAAGCTATCAATACATGAAATTGGCAGGGGGCAAACCCAATTTGAAACACTCCTAAAAACACCCTTTAAATTACAGGGAGTGCATACTAAAGAAAGGCCTCAGCACTCAGAAATATAACACCCTAAATGAAGACTAGACCTTGTAGGTCTTAAGCACCTTTGATGGTTTGCAGGCCAGAAAAGCCTAGACCTAAGACAACAACACCTCTATGTGTGTATTAACATTCCTGGGGTAGATAGATAAAAAGTGAGGTTTTATCACAGAGTCTTTGTGATGCATTCAACAATTTAAAAATTGTCCTTTCATTACCAATTAACATTTCAAGAGGCCACAATAAAAATGAACAGGTCTCTCCTTCCACTATTACAAAGCCATATCTACTAGCTTTGATATACTTTCTACATTAGGCATTGAAAAAGAGTGAACATTATAATGAAAGGTCTTGAACCAGATTGTCTAGCAACCACTAAGAACCCAGAGCCTCTTCAAGTTCATATACTCCCAGAGCACATCAAGATGTCAGACCTGGGAGTGCACAGATTCAGCCTTAATCTCATCTCAGGCATGTCATGATCCTAAAGGCAGATGACGTTCCCTGTAAGCAGGTGCAAGTCATATCAATATATTGGGATTAAACTGGTAGTGGCAAACCCATCCACAAACTTTCTACTAGGTAGCAGGTATATAAAACGTCATATAGCATTGTTGTGAAAGCAGATATTAAAATAGAAATCAGTGTAAACAAAGTAAATGCAGGAAAATTGTTTGTTTGTGTGCCCTTATTTAATACTGTCGAGAGGAGTTAGAAGATGGCTCATATCTTCATCTGATGCACACTAGAGAATTTTAATGAGGAGATTAAACTTTACTAAATATGTCTATATCAAAGTTCATGCAGTAACAAAGTACCTCTTTTAAAGGCAGTGACCTGGTTGCAGGTCTACCTATCTGTTTCATGTTTTACAATATGGTCATCAAAGGTTAACTTCCTATTCTGGTTTACCACAGACACACTCAACTGCTATACTGCCTCATCAACTAGAACAAGAACTTACCAAGCAACCATAATAGGAGCACTGTGCAGAAAGAAATGTGGTCTGTAGAGGGCAGCAGTGGTATTGAGTTGCCACTATCAGTAAAGCATATCCTCTGCACAAAGACTATCCTAAGAAGCAACTTATTTTTTCTATGTGTGGTGCGAAATGTATCACACATGGAAAGAGGCAGTAAAGCGTAAGTAACAAGGAGAAATACAATTATGTGTATTTGTTATACCATTCTCAGGATGCGCTCCATTTTCTGGTACATTGTTTTACAAAATCAAACAAGGCAATGAAAATTGCCACTTTCATGGCTTAGTAAATTACATTTAAAGGCTTGTGTTGCCTTGCGTTGTCGTGTGAGATGCTAGGAGAATAGAAGTCCTTAGTAATTCTGGGCCTCTATGCCTACCTTACCATATTGCTAGACTGTCTTGTGATTATCATCGATCAAAAATACATGACATCCCTCACCACCTCCAACACAATAAGGCTCTTGTTTTGACCTTTCTATAAAGAACCACAGATCCTTGTTTTTTCAGACACTGACTGGCGCAGCTTTCTGAATTTATTAGACAGGTTCAATGTGTCACACTGCTGTTGTGTTGTGTAGGAAGATGACTCATAATAAATGGTTTAATATCTGTGTCTGATTGCACTGATAATCCTTTCCACCTGTGGTAGGGTGGTGTCTATAAGCTTAATACTGCCCGCTGTAGATGCAGTTCCTGAGTGCCTTCTGCACACTGTCACATTATCAGTGTCAAGGCCAACACTTGTGGATGCATTAACCAGCCTTACCTTTTGATGAGTACCCATCTTTCTCTTATAAATGTCCTCCTAGTGTGTGACCTTCCATTGTCGGCATAATCACTAGTGTGAAGCCATCGTAATGCAATACATTGGCTACTCCAGACATATCCATTTTCCTACGGTATTTCCAAATAAAGGCATTGTATTCGGAACATCTTCTTTATTCCACTATGTAAATCTGTCTAGAGATGAACAAAAATGCATCGCAGACATCATTGCTCTACTGGACATTTTGCACTATGTTACTTGTTGATTTCTGTTTGGAAATAGATTAACAAAACTATTGTTTTTATATATTTGTGCAAGAATTATTTAGGAGCATATGGAACATGGGTACAATATTCAACTGATATTGTAGGGAACTCATTTCCTGTGAGCTAATCAGGGGTCAAATATATATGTGCATAAATCCTTTTCTGCACTTAAGGCTATGTAAGACTACAAATACAGCATATTTAGAGTGAGGTTAAAACTTCATTTGCGTTACCAAAGAGTGAAAATGTAACTGAAGGCTGGTGGTTACCTTGCTGCTTGGAGTTCATTGTAGATTCATATTTTCTAATGTATGCACGCACGCAGTTGGGGTGGTCATACAAATATGCTGCAAATACATTCACCTAGCTGTTTAGATCAGCTTCTCAGTTGAAAAATTCATCTTGAAAAAGACTAGAAGCAGATAAAAACCTCTTTGCCCTTTGAGATTCACATACTCTGTACTTTGTTCTTTCTTCAATCCCTCTGGCCCTTGCTCTGGCTAAACCACAGATAACACACTGGAGATCCTCTGCTTTCTGATCAGGTGTTGGAGGTGAATGAGGGGTAGTCATCAATCTTCAAAATGGATGGGCATTTCGTTTGTTTGTCCTCGCTTTATCAGAAGATTAGTTTCTTTGTTGTGATTCACTGGTTTCTGTTATTTCTAATCTAAATATTTCCAGACTTTTTCCCATTGTGTACGACTTATCGCTCTTGTTATTACATTGATAAAATATTTGATCGTAATTATGTGTCAGTTTCAATCTTTTGTGAACTTCACCTTGCCATACTTCTGCAGCATCTAAAACTCTCTTCCTTTTAGCCACAGCTCATGTGAGCTTTTCTTTTGGATTAGTTTGGCATATGACACATTTTCTTTGTTGAAAGAGTCCTCAGATTTTGTAGTTAGCAACACTCTGTCAGGGGGTAAAGATCCTCTACTACTAACTGCTTCGCTCATGTGTATGAATTTGAATCAATGGAAAACCTAAAACAAACACAAGGTATAAAAGAATTACCAACATGATGGCCAAAACACATCAATATAGAGCTGCCCTTTCCGAAAATGTCAGAAGGATTGCTCTGAGGAGTTATTTTCTGTCTCTATAAGACTACTTGATCCACAGATACTATATTTTAATACCAAAATAAGGTATATTGGTCTAATGGTCCCTGAAATATATCATCACTGCAATACATCCACCATTTTTAAAAATGTCGTCCAGAAAATTCCAGCCCAGATTAGCAGGGTCCACCCAAGCTAAATTACTTTTCTAATGATTCAGAAACATAGATCAAAAATGAAAATATCTGGCCAACAATTTTTAATTGGAAGTATATCAAGGGGTCAGGACTAATATGATGGGCAGGATAAAAATGTTGTATTATGTATGCAGTTATAACCATGTCCAATAAAAACATGTCATTCGAAATGTATACCTGATTTTGCACACTGCTAGCTTTGAGCATGGAAAAACCTCATGGTCTTTTAATCCATGTGTCATTTGAAATAAAATATGCATTCTGTAATTATAAATACATTCTTTTTAAGGGTCGTTTTGCTTGTTTCAGAATACATACTGAATTAGCATGACTGAAATTTGCTTCCTTGTACCAATTCAGGTCACTCATTTGTTGGTGGTTTAGCAAGCCTTTTGTTTTGTATTGGATGTCATTTTTCCTTGTAAATAAAAATTAATTTAAAATGAAATAGAGAATCATGAGCATGCCTCCATACCTCTGAGCTATATTTCTCGGATGCAATGCATCATTATAGAGCTCCGATGTTATAATAACTACTGCCTGGAAAGACAAGAAGTCTGATTTATATCCATGTGACTGTTTTCAAGTGCAGCCTGTAAATCATATTTTTGTGTTCATTTACCTCTCCTTTCTCTTTCTGCCACTGGCGCTGAAGTTGACGAATCGAAATCAAATGAAGTGTGCTAAGTGTTGCTGCTGTGGGCTTTCATTTCACCACGGTCTGTGGTGTGATTTATCTCGCTAATACATCACATAACATATTTCCTCTTTTATACTTTATTTAGTGTTGTCACAAGTGATATCCCTTGGTCATCCACTATAAGCACTAAAGAGTGGTAAATGAATGGCATAACCTCACTCCATAAAACTCATCTCTCCCAAAATTGATTATAGCCACTTGTGCTGCATCAAGACATTTGCAACGGATGAGCTTCATTTATTACCAAAAAGCTTTATGCAGTAGCAGCAGTCAATTATTATGCATGGATTTCTGCAGCAGTTGTAAAGAAACTCTAAATTCGATTTCTTTTATATCTCAATCACTCTGTTTACTTTATGGTTGTGAAATGCCAGTTTCAAATAACTCTGCCTTTTTAGTTGGTCACTTTCGTGCGAACGGGATTTTCTAGGCTCATTCATACCTATAAATAGAATTTGCTACTTTGGCTAGGGTGTTTCCTATTTCTGTTATTAGGTTTCTGTAATTTTGGTGTTCAGTTATTTATGGACCACATTGGCTTCTATTGCGTGAATGTTAAGTCAACATTCTTCAAATAGTGTATTGCAATTTCAGAATATGTCACGTAATTGACACATTCAGAAATGCCTAGTTAATAAAAAAATAAAAAATAAAGTGTTGTTCTTCCCATTAAAAATTGAAGGCTATATTAGACGTGTTGAGAAATCCCGCTTAATACTAGTTATCATTTTTTTGTGTGTAGTCTCCACTCTTTATAAAATGAATGTATGATAAAATGATTATTACTAATAAAGAATTCTGCAAACGTTCATAAAGATCATACTTCTTTTTAAGGAAGCGAAATATGTCATGCGGAATAATTTTATAACACTAAAGTACTGAAGTACAGTGACATAAAGCGGTACCTGCTGAAGACAAGTGAAAACAATTGTCACATTCAGTATACTTTAGAGATATATATTATTTTAGTGCCTAATATTACGCAATGGCACAATATGGCATGTATGCAACCATTTTATTAATGACAGGGTCTACTTCTGCCTGAATAATTTTAGAAAATTGCATATTTTCATGTGTGGGTTGATGACGTTACTGCATTCATACAGTGGACTATGTTTTTGCAAGCTATGCACAAAAGTAAATGGCTGTAAAGTGACAGCTCATTAAATTTAAAAATGGAACCACTGTATATTTGACAAAGCCTAACTAAAAATAGCTTGTTGATTAAAGAAAGTTATGTTTTTTACGGCAACAGTTTCGCTTGCAGTTTAGACGTCGGTATTGAATAATGATGTCTTAAATATTATTACTTCATAGATCGTTTATCATTTTTCTTTGAATTATTAGTAAATACAAAATGACAGTGTTAATGCATCTTTGAATATGTTTTATTTTGACTCAAACATTATGACATTACCACTGTTCATCCTATTTGGCTGATGGACTTCTGTTATTTTTAAGGGCAAATTTACAAGAAAATGACGGAGTGCAGAGCTGCACCAAAAATGCAGCACTATGCTCTGACATTTTTAAAACACAGGGATGTGCCGTACTCACAAGAATTCAGCACACCCCTGTGTTTTTCCCTAGCGATGGCGCTAAATTTAGCTGCCTAGCGTCAACGCAGGCACCCTTGTACCATAGTGCAATGGTGCTTGTGTTGCTGGGAATGAGTGTTTAGGTGCAGGTAGGTGTCCCTGCTTGCACATAAACAATCACTAATGGTGATTTGTTACTTCTATGTGCAGTGCAGAATGCAGCACACATAGAAGAAGCCACCAGAACATTGCTAAAAGTGACTTTCCGGTGCCTACATTCCCTTGTACATATGATCCTAGTTTCCAACATTTTCTTGAAGATTAAATTCTTAGCACTATAGGTAAAAGGAACGCAAACAAGTATAAAGGGGGAAAATAAGTAGAATCTTTATTTCAAGGAAGTTTGAAAGCAATTATAAAAAGGATGGTTTGGAAGTTTTTCTTAACTTATGGAAGAGAAGGGAGAATGAGTAATTCAAGGTAGTTTATTCCATCCCATCGCTACTGTTACTGAGAGGGTGGAACCCAGAAAAGGGCAGTCTCAACCTTGGGAATAAGAGCAGCCTGAGACAAATGAAATGCAAAGTACATGTCAGAGTGTCAATATGTAATTAAGAGATCAAAATAATGGATCCATACTGTAAATAACGCAATGAACACAAATCAGTGATTTCTACAAGGCACACTCTTCACTGGGCAGCCAATGAAGTCGGGCAAGAATAAGGAAAACATGGTCCTTGCCTGAGGGGCTTGTGATCTTTTGAATAACAGCATTCTGTACGAGCTGTAGTCTCTCGAATAGCTTCTTAGCATGCAGAAGGAGAATGAATTACCACAGTCTAGTCAGGATTGGTGATGTAGCAAATGTGCCTTGGGCCCTAGTACAAGCAAATAAAATGGACCCCCTGAAGACTGGTTCAGTAACAAAATATAGCAATAATCTGGGTTTAGTGGGCTCCTCGAGTCTTCGGACCCTGGTGAAACTACTCCTACTACGTCCCTGGTCGGGATTTCATTAATGCTGTGACAACAACCTTATGGTGCGCTGATAAAAGGAAGAGCAGGATTTTACAACAAACCCATTTTTTTGAGCACATAGCAGCTCAAAATGTTGGGTGTGTGGCTTGGAGGAAGATGGCATCATCTGGCACATGCTACGAAGATGGACAAGAGTCACGCTGATGATTGTTAATTGATGAGGAATCAACTTTCTTCAGGCATTTTGGAGCACTTTATATCCGTCATGGCGGCTTCCGTTATATGTGGTGACTACGCTTGCCTTCATAATTACTGATAAAAGAATGACAAGCCTCATTTGTTGTCCTCAGGAAACATTCTGTTCTGACAGGCATCATTAGCACGTCAGCTTCTCTGACTTTAAGGTATGACAAGGGACCATTTCAATGAATTGTACACTGAGTGCCACTAACGTATTACTCCTTACTGTTCCCCTATAGTACTTCTGAGGAGAGAAATTTCTCTTGTTAATGCTATGTCATTCCACCTGAATATCTGACTACCTTTATTCAGCAGTGAATATTTTATCACTACATTTTGTGAAGTTTTATGTGTTTTCTATATCTAGGGAGATCCACAGTTTCTGCTCTGGGGCATATTTGTCATTATTTATGGACAGATTGCAAAAAACATTACAATCTGTAGGTGGTCTAGTGGTACATCTCATAACTTTAATCTACAATATAGGTTTTACTTGCACGGCTCAATCATGGATGACCAGAATTCTAGTGGATTGGCTATGGTGTCTACCGCTGCCAACCCAACAACCTCTTATCGCCCAAATAATAAGTCCAACACTAAATAACTACAAAAGATCCACCCTCTCCTACAAAGTCTCTTTCACCTGCCTCATTGGAGCTCATTTTAGAAAACATTAGGTCATTGAGCCCTTTCATGGAAGTGGCTAGTGTAAAACTGCAGAATCTTGATGATAAATGGCCTTGGATCGAAGAAAGAATTCTGTCAATTGATAAATAACCCTCTTCTTTTAATGTTATGACCTTCACAGTAGACCATCTCCAATCACAAGTTTTTGCCTTCAGAGACAGGTCAAGGATTTGGAAAACAGAAATAGATGAAATAAAATGCACATTTACGGTTTACTCAAAGCTGCAAAGGGCCCGGATCCAATCTCATTCTTCAAGGGCTTACTTTCTAAACTACTCACTGTGCCTCAGTCATCTAACCTCAACATACAACATGCTCACATATTGGATCATCCACCTCACACAACCTCCTCATCTAAGAAACCCTGAGGACTCATCATCTACTTTTTGGAATACACAGACATACTTAAAGCCCTCACTGCAGCTAAAGTCATGAAAAGAATCCCATACTGCGGAAGAACTTTATTATTTTTCACAGGACTACGCTAAACCTACTGCAGACATGTGTAACAAGTTCCTAAATTTGTGACTTTCACTTTGTTTACTTGGTGAACATTTGGACTCTTCTACCCCCGGCAATTTAAAGTCACCCATCATAATAAAACCATTACTCATGAGTATCCTGTGAGGCTGAAGAAATATCTTGAGCAATAATGAGTTGAGGTCTACTAAACGCTGACATTTATTATTTTTCTCAATTTGTTATCTTATGTAGAGTTCGCTGTTTCTCATTTTGTTCTCGAAATCCCATTATTGCCCCTATTATTCCTCATAAACTCCATGATGATGCATGTTCTCACAGGTATACAGTTTAATGAACATGCCTCTATTACTGTTTCTTAATTTTTATCTTGTTGTTACAGATATTCTCCTTATTTCCTATCCACTTTTCGACAGCACCCGTACACTCTTTCTCCCCTTACTCCCCATGGTGTCTGGATTCGTCTTTGTTTCTATATGGCCTCCATCCCCTTTCATATTTTAAAGGTATGTACATCCTTTGTCTCCACTTTTTCTTTTTGTTTCCATCTTCTTTATCCCTTTCATGTTTTTAGATGTCCCCTTAACTCCTTCTTCACTCTCACCTCTTTTATTTCTGTGTTTTACTTATTTTTTATCCCGTGTTGATTTGTTCCTTTTTCTTCCATTGTCTCATTTCATCTCCTCACAACTTCCTTTCCTCCATGTGGCCTTTATTATCTCTCATTTTTAACAAGTCGGAAGTATTGTTCTTTGTGGCTTTGTATGTCACTGAACATTGATTATATCTTGAAATGTTAAGAAATTAGGCTCGCCAATTAAGAGGCAACATGCTTTAACTCAATTTTACAAACTTAACACAAATACCATGCTTGTACAAGAAACACATCTTTATGAAATTGAATCTTTGCAACAGAAAAGAGGGTGGGTTGTTGATGTTTTCTTTTCTCCAGGCAATGGGAAAAATGGTATCATAACTCTATGTCATTAATCTTTTAAAGTGAAATAGATGTCACCAGAGATATATAATGAAGGAGGGTGGATATACACTAGACTTCGATTAACAAAATTCTAATTTCACTTCTCAATATGCACGGTCCAACTACTGCTGATTGCCTCCTCTGGTCTTTCGTTGCCCAATATCTCATGCAAACTTCTGATGACAGACACATTTTTGCAGCTGAATGTAACCAGGTTATGGACCTATTCATAGATAGATACTCTACCAATGTTTATGTGCCAAACAAATCCCCAAAATAGTTTGTGGAAGCCATTCAACAAAGAGCATTAACTGATGCCGGGTGACTTTGCAATTCCTAATTATGTGAGTTCACCTATCATTATTCAGCCTGGGCGTAGTTCGTGGAGTTTTGCTATGTGAAACTCCGCGAAGTTACATAAAAACTCTGCGAAGTTCCGTGAGTGGTGGAGTGCAGTGCGAACTGCAGTTTGTGCTGGTATTTCTGCCGCTCGGGTAGAAATTCTACCCGAGCAGCAGCTCGGGCTCGCAAACTTACTGTTCCCGTTCGCGAACTTACCCTTCGCGATCGCGAGCGGGAAAAAACTCTGCTGCACATCCCAAAGCAGAGTTTTCTGCACTCCGCGAGCTCCACTTTCATTGTCTCTTTCCTTGCCTCACATTCTTTTTCAGGGGCAAGGATTTTGTTGGGTACTATCAGCTATTTGAAGGGGAACAGCTCTGCTGTACTCCTGTAACTCATCATCATCCTGATTTTCCTATGCTTGTTCTTTCTCTGCATGCTATATATTTGTGAATTGGCTTGCACCGCTATTGCACCACTCAATGTGGTGGAAGAACAACTCATACCTATAGTCATATTTTTGGAGCCAAACATATGGAGTAAAGCAATACAGCACAAATCACTGCGTTGCCTTACTCTGACATGGGTAGGCATTCCATGGGCATTGCATGGGTGTTCCCACGCAACTCTCATGGTTTTTCATGTATTACCAAAATCACAAGACCTTGCACACCTGGGAATGCTCTAAAAAAAGAAGATACACCTCCCAATGAGAGGTGTAACAAAGGGAAATTCTGCCGCATACATAGAAAGAGGACAATGCCTCTAAGGAGCAACGTGGCCTACAACACAGGCCTCTTTGCACCATGGTGGAAGAATGCCTGCGTTGGTGCTAGGCTGCCAAAACAGTGCCAGCACAAGGGAAAGGGGCAAGAATGTGCTATGTTGGATACATATGGCACATTTCTGCCATTTCCCTGTGAAGTAGGGCAGCACAGCAGAGTGGACTTGCTGCGCTGCCCTGTGCCACAAAACTCATAGATATGCCCATATGTCTCTTAGGTTCCTTGACTTGCAGGCAGCTCAAGCGACTTTAGGGTTATAAGGATATGTGTTGCTATGATCACCAGCATGTATGACTCTATTTGTCCTAAAGTACTTTTCAATATCTGACACGGGAAGAATGAATGGACATTTTGCTTTTATGTGTGCATGTGTGAACCAACCCCAAATGAATGCATTTGATGTGCATGAGCACCTCAGACACGTCGAAAGTCACACTTGGGATATTGATAAATGGCAGTGGCTCCATTCAGCATTGAAGAGCCTGCTGTACTGGTTAGGGCAGCAGGGTACTGGTACAATGGCGTTCAAGTGTCCCAAAAATGTGTTACGCATGAAGTAGTGCAACACTTCTCCATGTCACTGGAGGAGAACTGACTGATTAAAAAAAAAGTGCAGATTGCTTGTTTGCTCTGTGACCAAGTATGGATTTTGTGTGTATTGGGATAAGTTTTCTAGTTCTCCTAAAATGTCATTCACAAAAATTCAGAACTCTTCATCTCAAAAGTTGAGTTGTACAGCAATTGCATAATTTTGTTTTGTGCACCTATAGACATCCCATTAGTATCCTCATGTGACAGCGAGAGGGTGGAGAGACAGCAGAATGATACTGCAGTGTGCTGTAGAAGCTGTGCCCTTATTGAGATAAAGATAACGCAACTCTCATGGTTTTTCATGTATTCCCAAAATCACAAGACCTTGCACACCTGGGAATGCTCTAAAAAAGAAAGATACACCTCCCAATGAGAGGTGTAACGAAGGGAAATTCTGCAGCATACATAGAAAGAGGACAATGCCTCTAAGGAGCAACGGGGCCTACAACACAGGCCTCTTTGCACCATGGTGCAAGAATGCCTGTGTTGGTACTAGGCTGCCAAACAAGTGCCAGCACAAGGGAACGGGGCAGGAATGTGCTATGTTGAATACATATGGCACATTTCTGCCCTTTACCTGTGGAGTAGGGCAGCACAGCAGGGTGGAATTGCTGCTCAAAAGTTGAGTTGTGCAGCAATTGCAGAAATTTGTTTTGTGCACCTATAGACATCCCATTAGTATCCTCATGTGACAGCGAGAGGGTGGAGAGACAGCGGAATGATACTGCAGTGTGCTGTAGAAGCTGTGCCCTTATTGAGATAAACATACACACACACTGTACCCAAGTACACAGTCTCACAACTGACTTAAAAATGGCATGACACAGAAGATATTGCCTTATACTCTGTGCCTCTACAGGGTAAACACACGTGACTCCTTTCTGGGCAAAATGTGTTTGTAATTACAATTGCATTTATATAGCGCTTAATATCCCTGACGAGGTGTTGAAACTCTTTACGCCAGGCAGCACTCTACTCCGTAACCCAAGGTTAGTGGTCATTAATGGTTAGTCCAGTGCTATTGGTTATTGTTGGTTATTAGGACTTGTGCACTCTAGAAAGCTATTCAATGCTTTTACTTCAGTTTCTTTTAGATAGATTAAAGTAATAAGAGGTGGGATTATTAGTGGTTTGAGGGTATGTGAGTTCATCTAGATGGTTGATATATGAGCTTAAAGAGTTAAGGTATTCTTATGTTACATGTTGCAAATATCCACCAATACACGAGTTTTTCGATTGCCCCTGGAGTAGAACCTAAATGCATCCTTGTCACATGTGCTAATCATCACATTTAGCACACATTTTAGTTCTGTTAACCTCATCTGTCTGTTTGTGAAGTTAATTCAACTATATTTCCTACCACTGTCAGATAAATACAATTAATGCTTAAACTGCCAGATAACACAGGATGAGTTGTTCAGCTTTGTCCAAATGTGTTTAACAATACTTTTAAACTATTGTTCTACAAAACGAAACACATACACATACCCCCAAACAATGAACGTAATCTTACCACGTTTGAATACGAGCAGGGCAGCTGTTAAACAGTATATAAATATTCTGAAATGGATTTATGCAATTTCTGCTTTCATGAAATTATTGTTGAACACTTGACATATTCAAACAGCCTTCTTTAGCATATTGCCTCAGAGCAGTTTTCTGCTCTGTGATCATTATTCTGTTCAATGATAGAATTCATTGTAAACGCCATGGGAACAATGAGACCTGTATGTATCATGTGAACCACCACGCAACGGAGATAGCCTGAAGCGTGCTGTAACTGTGTTCCACACAAGCTGAACAAGCGCCATTACAAAACATTTTAACTCATTGCAACCTGCCTCTTCATATCCAATGTGACTTTAATCTTAAACACTACTGAAAATTCTATGAAACTCTGTGTTAACCAATGATGGATTTGACTGTCAGGAAACTGAAGTGCAAGGAACAGTATGATGGATTCATCAATCACTGGGCTCCATATGGTTACCAAAGAAAAAAAAAGATGGAGAACATCGAATGTGCAGGATAACGCAATAGAAATGATAAAATATGTGAATGTGTTTCTGATTCTCACAATAGTTTCATAGACAGATGTGTAAACTCACAATCTTTTGAATCCTGTATTTGCATTGTACATAAGAGCCATGGAAATAAAGGTATGGCTGCCTTGTATCACCAAGCGTGAAATATGGGGTTTAAGTCTGACTATGTAAAACATATGTACTTGAAAACAGCTTATTTAAGTAACAAATATTATAGAGATTAGGTTTAATTACTTGTTTCAGTGTTTAAAATAGGAAAACATAGACATCAAAAGCATCAGAACCTCGGGCGAGTGCAGTCAGGTTTACAGAGAGGGAGTAGCCTTGACGGAGGTTTGACTACAGGCGTCCCTCCTCATACACACCGATGGACTCATGGGGCCCAATGATGGTCACATTTTAAGCCTTTTTGATATTTGACACAGGCCAATTAGGTGCTGTATATTTATTTTGACTTTTTCTTTATAATAGTTATGTTGAATTTTTCTTTATAATAATTGTGTTGATTGTGACACCTGGTGTAGGAACATAATTTTTCCTTCTAGGTCCTGATGAAATGCATTGGGAAGAGGCATGAAACTAGTTGACCACAAAGGGAAACAATAGGTACTGATGCCTAGAGTTTTCCCATACGTCCCCAGATTTTAGTATACGTTCTTTGAGGTAGGGAATAAATTTGTTTTCTGGACCCATAAATTTGGTATTTTTAATGTTTTTTTCACTTCTACTAAAAACCCACTCCCTTCGAATTTATCATAGGTGGATAGGGACCCCCCTATATTTAACAATTCAGTGCTCCCATGGATCCATTGGTAGCAACATGCCCCTGTTCGTAGAGGACAGGGATGGACCCAATGATGAAGCATGCCACCAAGGGGAAACCCGGGTGGGTGAGGGTTTTATGAAACAAAAACAAACCTTTTCTCTTCCTTTTGTGTCTTCTGCAAGGTATTGAAAAAATCCCCTTTTCCTTTTTGAGGGTACCTCTGTTGATTAATCATTTTGGTCAATACCCATAGGATGCACAAGTAAATCAATGGCAAACCCAATCATATGAGCATTCGGGTTTGGCAGTCCTCCAATGAAAGATATGAGAAGGCCCATAAAGGGTTGATGTTCGTTGGATTTTTTAAATATTATTTACTGGTTTTGTGCTATTGAATGCTTTACACAAACCTGCATGCTTGAGTGTCTGCATGCAGGGACTTCACCATCTCGTGTCAGCAGGGAGGTTTCTCTTCTGGCTTGCCCAGTGAAGATGTGGTAATTATATACCCAAAAGGTACCCTCAGAGGTCCTACCTAGGTGTGTCATGGTACTGTGGGCCTGTCAGCCGAGGATGATGACAGCAGTGACTTTTGTACATAGTTATTATGCAGAAGATGGTAATCCTGCTGTGATACTAAAAATCCTCATGCATAATAAATTAAGCTAGTTTTCAAGGAAAACCACATGACATTTTTTCGGCACATAACTAGGTAAAAGGTCATCGCCAGAGCCGTTATGTAGCGCAAGATAGGACAAATGTAGGTGAAAGGTTGTGCAACTACCTAGGCCAATATTGGGGTACATTGGGGCTCATAAAACTTGGTTTCTTATATCTAGAGGATATTACTAAGCTTTGCCACAAACATTTTTGGGTGTCTTGCCAGGAAAGTTTCTAAGACGTCACTAGAAAGTCCTATTTGCAAATGGTATCAGGACACTAGGACCGGGTGCTGTCATTTAGATTGAGATTGGATACTTACAAAAATTCAGCAATTTACTGTATTTTTGTGAGTATCTTTGATATTCAAAATAAAGCTACTTGACTGACTGATTGGCACATTTACTAAATTGTGCCCCAAAAAATATTTTTCACAAATTTGGAGATTGTTTGACATGCTTAGAAATCCTCTTGGTCAGCTACATTGCAACAGAGTAACAGATGAAGAATATTTCTACCTCTGCTTGTTCCAGTTATACATTAGATGAATTTATATTTCCATGTAAATATGAAATCAGAAATGATGTGCCTGTCTATTATTATGAAAAAAGAGCAAAGCTCAGTATAACAATGAATCTCCATTTGAGACACATAAATCTCTAACTTGTGAAGTTCACTCAGCATTATTATAAGTGAGGACAGCTAGACTGCAGCAGTTAGAGTGACTCCCATAGCAATCAGTTGAGAGGTAGTAATGAGGTGTTATAGCCACAAACGTGGCCATCAAGAGTTTAGAATTATTAGGGCTGAGGAATGAGGGAGCTAGTATTTTGAACAGATTTCATAACCTCCTGCTACTTAATGAAATGTGTGACTGTGAGCATTTCCTTGTGACTCTCAATGATGCTAGTCCAGGTCAATAGGCTGCTATATATGACTCCACATCCATTGTAATTTTGGTGAGAGAGCGTGTGGTGTTGACAATGTGCCTGAAACACATACTGTCATGTCGCAAATAGTGGGTGAAAATAGCTATACTACTTGGTTGCATCACAAATTTCCATTTGAAAAGGGTTTCCGTAACCACTTGCCAAAGGTACATTAATCAGAACTTTATGACTGCCACTGAATGGATGTGGATACCAGGATGGTGGCCTGCAAGGGACAGCATACCACCATCCTTGTATTATCTTTCAAACTCAATAAATATTTTTTATTAAAAACAGTCCTGACACAAATTCCTCCAGTTGGATCCCAATAAAGGAAAAATCTGCCTCAAAATGCTTCCCCTGGCACACATTCCATTCTCAATCACCTAACTCTTTTACAAAGCTATTTGTCAATTGCCATCTGATCAGAAGCCTCATGCCCGCCAAACAGGGCCTTTTGGTGGCCTTTCATTTTAGACATAACAGATACAGTAGACAATATTTTCACGCTCCAAACCCTTCCTTGTCGAATTCCCTTCTTATACAACAGAGACAAGGAGTTTCTCAATTTCAGATGATACTTAGAAAACCAGTTTTTCTCTAGTGTTTGGATAATCCTATCTTTATATAAGTCTTCAACATTCGAATCACTTCTTCTGCCCTGTCAGATGCCCAAGTCTAACTTTGCCTTCTCACCAAGGCTCTCAATACTTTCATTATTCTACAAGCCTTAGTCATCACATTGGAAACATATTTGATGGTGAACACTCTCTAACTCCATTGGCTGATCATTTACCACTCCATCACCCATCACCTTGTCCTTGTGCCATATTTCAGCCTGCCAGGTCCTCCATTGTGTTCCTGACTTACAAGGGCTCTGAGGTCGCCACGGGGGGGTCTAAGGCGCTTTAAAAAAAGCAACTAAAATAAAATTCTTTATTCTACATTGACAGTAATATATTCAAACTCTTTAGTTTTCTGTGGGTGAGCGTTTGTAAGGGAAAGACATGATACCAGAGCAGATTACCAGCACACTTCCAAGGCGTATCAATACCTTTCAGAGCCATGAAAAGTATTAATAGGTGTCGAAGCAACATAACGCAAAGATTATTGTTGAAACAGACATAGGAAAACTGAGTGGACAGAATACTGAAGGCAGTTTATTAAACAAGACCTTGTTCAAAGAATAACATTAGTGCACATAACAAGCCCTTCTATCTACAGATTTAGAGTTCTGTTGTGACATGTTTGTGTTCAAATCTTTACTATTTTGAGTTTTCTAATAACAGTGTTTGCAATTTATAGATAATATTTTCTCAGTAATACAAAAGGTGCAATCTTGGATAACATATTTACAGATAAGTGAACTGTAATGGAGTAATGCTCTGCGAACATTAGAGACATATGCAAATGATTTATGCAAGGATTGAATATTGTATTGTAATTTGCCCCCCCCCCCCCACCCCAGACAGTATCTCTAATTATTAATAACACTTAACAGGCCACAATGAATACAAGCGAAGGGAGTTATTCTTATAGAATCTGTATATGGCAACCATAGGCCATTATGATGGTGTTAATCACTTGTATTAGCATCTGTCCTCTAAACAAATAATAATGCGGTTTCTTAAGATGTCCCTTTGAATGGTTAATGAATCCATATTGTTTTTCTGGAAGATAATTGTATGAACAGCAATCCTAAGATATGTTGGGTATTTTCTTTTTGTTTGTTTGATGGTTAATAACTCATATCATTAACGACATTTTCAATAATATGCTGTCTTTTATAGTCAGTTTCTTTTTAAGTGTATGCTTTAATTTACGTGTGATACAAATATTTAATTTAACTAAGCTGACTATTAAGGCAACATTGTGTGGTCACACAAAGTGTACTCAGGGTCTTTAACTGCTGAAATAACTAAACACTCACTGTACATTAAATGGACTGATGTTCTGCTCATGATCTGAAGCTCTTTGAAAGGCTGAAAGGCCTTGCACATCACCACAATCAAAGCCACGCATTTCTACAGAAGTTCTGGTTTAATATCCAAATCGGTACACACTGCACAGCATTTTTCAGGTGTTGCAAATAAAGGTACAACCTCTTCTTTGCACCATATGGGTGCTTTGTGTAGATGGACTGGACAGAGTTCAAGTTAATCACCAAAGCTAACAAATGTTTTCCAAGGAGAAAATTACACTGCCACAGTGCAAAAACAAGGTTTAGTTACTTCTCGCCCACGTACAAGATCGGTACATAATGTGACACATTGACCACATCAGCTTTGACTGTGTATTTCTCAAGCTACGAAAGTGATTTAAATGTGTATTCCATTTTTTGCATGAAAACTACTCTTCATATAATGCGCCGAACTTTCAAAAAGAGAAGATATCGCTAAAGACCCAATCTACACATTGGTCATGATGATTTAATGAAATACTTTGCAGTAAATGGATGGCACTCTGGTGAAACATATGTGAACCAGTATTGGATATTAACAAATGTATTTTAAATGTCTTATATTTCAGCGTTAATGGACAAAATACTCTCATTGCTGCTGTATTTATGTCAAACATAGTTTAATGCTTCCTTTCAGCTGCTTATTTCAAAGGGGCGATCCTACACTAAAAAAAGACAAATTAACAGCAATTAACTACCGTGATGTAAGTTAAAAGAAGGGAAAGACGCATTGGAAAATGGAAGACAAAGCGGCGCAGACAGTTTGGATCAGAAAATAGGCCCCGGCACCCCAAAAAATAATTGTCCTATATATATAAACTAGGTAATAAAAAATAAGCCACCCAGGTTTGCAAACAGAGCAGCTGCCGAATTTTTAATACATGCTGTCGGGGTGTCCTCTAAGGGTTAAGGCACCACATGTATTTCTTCTTGCTGTGGGCAATGTGTGTGGTAGTATTCGAAAAATGTGTCAGTGAAATTCAATATCTTCCTTCCCTATCACAAAGATAAAAAAAAAAGTACACATCTCTGCTTGGCTACCCACAAAGTGTGATTGGTCTATCCATTCATTAGGTTAACAGCCTGCACTGTGCTGCTTGTTACAGCCACGTAGTGTTTAATGATGCTTGCAACACCAGGTGGTTCATTTGTAAAGCAATAAGTGCTAGGGCCCTCGTACGGAGGCAGCTTGCACCAGCCCATTTTTCCTGTAAGCGTCGTCTAAAACAGAACCAACTACTAACCATGAAGGTGGGGGGAGGCTGTGGCGTCAGGGTCAGAGCTGGCGACTGTGTAGCTGGGGAACCAGGTTTGAGTCTTGCGTCTGCTCAACATCCTGTGATTCTGGGCAAAACACTTAATCGCACCATGTCTACCTTAAACAAATGGGGGCATATTATCAAGACAGGCGATAACATTATCGCCGCTTTAGCGGCAGAAAACTGCCGCTAAACGGCAATAATGGGCTTGATAATATGCTCAATGGAATTCCAATTGAAGCTCAGGTTAAATGTCCTTCACATCTAACATGGGCTTCAATTGGAATTCCATAGAGCATATTGTCAAGCCCGTTATCGCCTTTTTAGCGGCAGTTTTCTGACGCTAAAGCGGCAATAATGTTATCGCCTGTTTTGATAATATGCCCCTGAGTCCTTAACTGGTGCTAATGGAAATCGCCGGTGTTGATGATTAAGTGCTGGTGCTGAGCACCGGAAACCACTGGCTCAAATTAAGCACTGGCAACACCAGCCTGTACACAGTCACAAAACCAGGCCACAAAACTGCAACATCGGCATACATACAACCACAAAAAAAACTCACTGATCAGCCTGACTGGCCCATCTGACACAGCCTGATTGGCTTATAGGCCAGTCCATTCCGGTGCACAGAAATGAGTGAGCTAAATAATCCTGTAGATTCTACATATGATCAGGTTTGAAATAACATTAATAACCTATGAATGACAGATAACACTTGTTCTCTCAAGATGGATATCAAGTGTATCTGTTTGGCAGCTGACTGAATTAAGGAACATTCTTTGAACCCGTATCTACTTAACATTTCCAAAAGCAAGATTCATATGAGGCTGAATAAATGCACAAAATAGTAAGAGTCAATACAATCAAAGACAATCTGAATATCTGTGGAGAGTAGAAATGGAGAGCAAGTAATTGGGCATACACAAACAAAAGTACAAGCAATAATAGGAATGTACTTTAATGATTTTAGGATTACTAACAATTCTTAGGCAACTAGTGGGACTAAAACCAATAGAATGATTACCATTGTGCAAACAGTCATTTGGACCTCCTAAGAGTAATGTTTTTATTCTCAGTGTTAATATTGTATGAAGTTAATAACTCAGACTGGCATGTTTTACAATGAAATGATACACTCACTTCTGTCCTTAGTATTAGATGAACCGAAGCACTAAATTCCTATTAACTTGACCGAATCTGGTCACCCGTCAAACTTCACGTGACATTTTGTTGCAAAATTCTAGATAAAAGAAAGCTGAACCTCTGGATTAGAAAGCATTTGATGTAACAAACAGAAGATTAAAAGCACCTGTTATGAATAAAACCAAGGAGAAATGGGAGCTCATTAGGGCAAAGAATAGAAGCACAGCACAGAAATAGAAGAAAGACGCCATAGAGATAGTCAACCTGTCAGACTTATGGTGTTTTATCCCTACAATTTTTACCATCCTCCTCCATTTTTGCTGATTTCGTTTTTGCTTGCCTTAGGACTTTGTGCACTTTACCACTGCTAATCAGTGCTAAAGTGCATGTGCTCACTCCTTAATACATGGTAACATTGGTTTGTCCACAATTGGCATATTAGCATATTGACTTACAAGTCTAGAGTAAAGGAGCACTGCATTTGCCCACGGCCTGTGAATTAAATTATTGTAGTGGGTAAGCAGCACTGATTGTGCCTCCAGCTTAAGTAGTCCTTTAAAACATGTTTCAGGCAACCTGTGTGCAGTTTTATCATGCCAGTTCGACCGGCAAAATACACTTTTTGTCAGGCCCAACCTTCCTTTTCAATAGATTTGTCACCTCTTGGATTGGCCCTAAACAGCCAACAGGAGCATGGGGAACTGTATTCAAACTGTCGGACGTGTACTTTTAAGTCCTGATAGTGAAAACTGGTAAATAGTTTTTTCACCATTGCAAGGCCTACATCTCTAATAGGATAACAAGGAAATTATCTTACTACATTGAACAAGCTGTAGCTAACAAATGGAAACAGGTTTACAGTTCATGCTTGGTGTCTTTAGAATTGTAATGCAAAATCCTCTTTTCTAGTGAAGTTGGAATTTTGGTTACAGATTTGAAAATGCCACTTTTAGAAAGTGGACATTTTCCTGCCTCAGTTGGCAGTTGGTCTTCGTGTTTTCCTCTTAGAGAGTTTAGGTGTGCCTAGATGTCTTGCTAGTAGCAACATGAAAAGCTGTCAACACATTTCAGTTGTGTATTGGATGAACTGCCACAAAGAAAATTAAACATTGAAAGATAACCACAAGCATGCCACCAGAATCTTACGTTGTTCCTGAACATGTTAGAGTAAAACTGACATAAAAAGAAAACAAAAGACTGAAGAGGTACAACGTACTATGACAACTTGGAGAACAAAACTGGGAAATATCGGATCAAGGGAGTAATCTGCAAGTAAATGGAAGGCTGCAGGAAAATCTGAGGACAGCTAAACAAAATACGCAGGAATTTAAACATAATGTTGTTATAAATCCCCCAAACGGCGGTTGCAAGATAAAGGTATCTTGTAAAACATCTCCACCCTCCTCTTCAAGCTGAGGCTAAAGATCATCTTCTTCAAAGAAAACCTCATCCTGGAGTATGCTCCTATATTTCACACCTTTTGCTAACCCAAATTAATATAATTCATCAATGATTCTCCTCCTTTGGTGAGCCTCAGTGAGACACAAAGTATGAAATAAAATTGAAAACAAAGTAAGTCTTTTCATTTTTTGAAACTTGGGTTTAGGGTTCCTGTTGCATTGTGCGTAAGAAAGACAAGAAAAAAATGTGACCTCAGCCAAAATGAACTAGTTCTCCATTTTGAATCAGGACATGTATTCATCATGTTTTTTATGTTTGCAGAACTCACTTATGATTATCCTAGAATCCCAACATGTAGCTGAGGAGGCCAATGCAGTGGCTGATTACAAATCTGCGATTTTACCTGCGATCAAACGTTTTCCTTTTCCCAAGTGCACAGGAATGCCATCAGTGTGAACATATGAAGGAGAATGAAATTGCTTGATTTTGCTATTGAACCAAATAAAAATCTCTAAGACTTAGATTTATTCGTGGTAAATGGTTACACATGCTTCTGAAATTGCAAGAACGTTTTTGCTATTTGCAACATACTAATAACGTTAAAGCCGCGAGAAGCAACAAACTGAACATTCAATGGGAGGGATGTAAAGTGCTATTACCCCCCGTTCCCTCCAGTCCTTATCCCATTCCTTACTTATGGGGATCACCATCTTCTGATGGAAAAAAGGACCCCTAACCCCACTTCATCCTACTGGGACTACATAACCAGTACCCACCCAGGATTTTGCCTGTTCTTTTTTCTATCTGCAGACAGAATGGGACAAGGGTACTGGTGCTGCTCCTGCTGCAGTCTTCTGCGAGTTCCCGATGGGCTGATGGCCTGCCCTCTATGAGCGGCATGGTGCCTCCCAGCCTGCTGGGCTTGCCGCGAGGTGCGGATGTTGCCAGCTGGCCAATTGTGGCTGGTGCGCCGACCCTCCCGGTGAGTTCCAGGTTGCAAGTTTTACTGGTGACTGGGCTGGAATGGAAGACACACTGTGGAGGCTGGATGGTGGCTTGGGGCAGAACTGGTGGTGCCCCTGGAGTACCTGGCAGGCTGCTGTGGTGGATTGGCTGTGGGCCAGCGCTGGGGTGATGGAGTGCGTCTGGACTGGCTGGTGTTTGCAGACTGTGAGGTATGGAGTCTGCCTACACAGTGGTGAGTACCACATACTGGTTTTCCTCAAATCTTTTTATTGTCTTTTGGGTGTCGGGCACATTTCTTCCAGGCAGGGTCAGGGCCATTACCGCCTCTGGGAGCTTGCTGTTATGTGGTTCTCCAGCGCCTTATTGTTCAATTTCTTTGGTTTCTGGCATGTGACGCCAGGAGTTGTCTCACATGCCTTGGGTCATGGGTTTTCCATTGGTTTCCCATTTTTCCTCCTGAATGGATTTCTACATGGCCTGGTGGCTGTCATTGGGTGGCTGGCTGCACAGGGGCTGAGCTGGTGGTGCCTCTCGAGTGCATGGTGGCTGGTGTTAGGGGATTGTACGTTGCCCTGCGCTGAGGTTGTGGAGATCGCCTGGGCTGGTTGGTGGGGGGCAGACAATGTTGTGCAGAGTCTGTCTGACTCAGGGATGAGTACAGCATAGCATTTTTCTCTCCTCTTTTCGTTGCTTTTCTGGGTGCCTTGGCCATTTTGGAGTCCCCGGTATCCCTGCTGATGGGTTGTTTGCAGCCGGTGGGGGCTAGGTGTTGTGGGTCCTCCTTTTGAATCTGCCTCTCTTGCGCCTTAATTTCTTCGCTATTGCTGACTGGTCCATGTTGCCCTGTTTTTTTCTCATGCATTTGGGACCTGGGTTTTTTCCCCATGTTGTACCTCCTATATGTCCTTGTGTGGCACCAGCGTCCAGTTTGGAACATTGCCTGCTGCCCCAGCGCTATGGCTAGTGGTGTGCGCCTGGGTTGGCTGTTGGGGGTTTTGGTGTGGCTGCAAGGGTGGTCTCCTGGCCCTGGGCAGAGTTCAGTGTGACGGTTTTCCTCTGCTTTCTTGGTCTTCCTGTGCAATGTGCGACCTCTGTGTGTGCCGGTTCCCCCACGCTGTGCCTCTTCTCTGGCCTTGCTTGCAACACCCTTTGTGTGGCTGGCGGGTCAGGGGCTGTGCTGGGGGTGACTGGATGCCGCTTGTCCCATTTTGGCTGTTGCCCAGGTGCTCTGGAATTGGGGCACATCGGAGCTGGCTATTGGGGAAATTTTGTTTTAGCAGACAGTGCTGTCGGTAGTCTGCTGGCACTGGGGGTGAATGCCGTGTGGCAGTTTGCCTCTGTTTTTTTAATGGTGCTGGTCTTATGTTTGTTGCACGCATGTGGGCTGTGTGTCTTCCTTTACATCATGCTATGCCTCTTCTGGCCTTATGTTGCAGCTGCCTGGGGTGGCTGGTGGTTTGGGGGCTGTACGTGGGGTGCCTGATTACCAGTGGGCAGGTTTTTGCTTTTGCCCAGGTGCTCTGGTTTTGACAGTGCCCCCGGGCAGGGTGGTGGGACTGTTCTTTTGGCAGGGGGTGCTGTCGGGAGTCTGCCGGCCCCGGGGTGTGTGACGCTTGATGTTTTTTCCACCTTACTTTTCTGCATTGGGCTGCTTTGGGTCCGGTCAAGTGGGGTTTGGTGGGACTTGATTCCCTGGCTTCCATTGCACTGACTGATGTTTTCAATAGCAGTCCTTCTGCCTGCTGTGTCTCTGGTGTCGCCACGGGTCTCCCTGTCTATTGCGGGCTTCGGCCTGCTTGTTGTGGCCTCACTGTTCCTCTTCTAGGATGTCATTGGTCTGTGCCAGTTGGGTTGGTGGTGCATTCTTTTCCTGTGTCTCCAGGCTGGGGGCTTCCTGCTTCATGGTTGCTTGCCTCCGGGTGGTGTCCAGTTCTGACCATTGGGTCTTGGGCCTGGGGGTTGCCTTTTGGGAGTCTGCCTGTGGCCCTTTCTAGGTTCCCTTTCTCTTCTTGGTGCTTTGCTTGGGAGTGGATCTTCTGGGCCCCCTGATGGTCCAGCGGTCCTGTGCCTGGTGTGGCCTGAGTTCTGGGTCAGCCTCCATGCCCATTCTTTGGCTTTGGCTCTGTGCTCTGCACTTGCCTTCCCCAGGTGTGGGTTGGGCTGTGGCATTGGTGTTGCTGTACGGGCTGCTTTGCTTCCACCTTGGCTTCCCGGCCATTGGTTTTGCCTCTTTGGCCTGGCTGTGGCTGGTTCTGGTGGCTTTCTCTCTGCGCTTGCTGGTTGCAGGGTTTTTGGCTTGTGTTCCTGGGGTCTGCAGTGGCTGTTCCCTGTTTGTATTGCAGGTTTCTGGCTTGTCGCATGTGACCAGTGGTTGATCTACTCCAAACATGTGGTTTTTCTGCTTTTGGTCAGCCCTGGATTTTTCCTGTTGTGCCTGGATGGTCTTAGGGTTCCCCTGATCTCCGTGGCCTTGGGTGTTTGCCTCGCTCCACTTTTGGTGCTCTGTTTCGGTTTCCCCTTGTATTTTCCTGGGAGGGCCCCATTGTTGGCCTTGTACTTAGTGGGGTGTGGTGCTTTGTTGGGTTTTGGCTTCTGGATCGCCCCCCTGCCTTTTTCTGTTTAGTCGGGTGTGTGTTTCTGGCTGCCTGGTCCTTCTGGTTGGTCTCCCGGTGGCTGGTGCTGGGCTGCTCATTGTCCTGCGGCCTGGTGGTGGCAGTGCTTTCTTGGAAAGGGATCCAGGCATTTCTTGGAAAGGGTTCCGGGGTTGTGTCCTGGTGTCCCCTGCATTCTTTTTGCTGATTTAGGGGTGTTCCCAGTGTAGTTTAGCTTCCCTCTGGGAGGCGGCACTGTGGGTTGGCTGCTTTTTGTTTGTTTACCTTGGTCATCAACTGCATGTTCTGGGGGGTGCGGCCCTGTTGTTTGGTTGGGTGTGTGGTGTGCTTTGTGCTCTTGCTGAGTTTTCCTGTGGTTCTCCTGTTTGCGTCGCTTGAGATGCTGCTTTTCGGTGTGGTGTCCTGGGTGTTCTTGGAAGTTCGAAAGGCCGCTTATCTGGCTTTGGTATGCTCCATAAGTAAGGAATGGTGTAAGGACTGGAGAGACTTGAGGGTTACTTACTGGTAATCTTCATTACTCCAGTTGTCCTCATCCTCTTCCTTTAGCCCCTCCCTCTTTCCCGGATTATCGGCGTTTCTGTTGGTAGCTTTAGGTGGAATGCAGGGTAGGTACTAGTAATGTACTCCCAATGGGAGGGAGTGGGGTTAGGGTTCCCAGCCTTCCTCTGTTCATTTTTCTGTCAGGGAGATGGTCATCTTCATAAGTAAGGAATGGAACGAGGACAGTAGAATTCTTCGCACCAATGTTTTTATAGTTTTAAAACAATCATTATTTCACCTCTTTAGGGGATGCATTGATGGAAAGCATAGTGTCGCCTTTGAGAGACTTGCCAATCTAGTGGAGAATTTATGAATCTGAACCAGATTTAGCAGTAGATAAAAGACATTTAAACATTCTGAAAGTGAATTTTCAAATCTACAATGGCATTCCAAAAGTGTGAACGAGTGTTAAAAGTGATTTTCATTGTGAAAAAGTGAAGCATTTGCAATTAGGAAAATATAAGCTGATTTAGATTTCTTTTTTTTGTCTTTCAAATAGAGATTTTTTTCAAATAATTTGGAACCTGAAATGATCGCTAATATAAATATTCTAATATTTTAGGTATTCTTTTCATTTGCCTTACCAGTTTCCATATGTCACAATATTTTGTTATTAGTTGATTTAAATTCTATTTCAAGTGTACTTCAATATCATGGCAAGTTATAGCAATGTTGGTACTGTAAATATATGGCACATAATCAGTGGTTAAAAATGTATAGAGTCATATTTGAATTTCGAATCAAAGATGTATATTTACACATACAGGTTTTGGCAAAAATACTACATTTCATGTCTGCCTATTGTCAGAATGCAAATTATCAACAATTAAGCTATGTCACCTTTTCCTTTTGATGTTTCCTTCTTGAGTGTTCCTTCTCAAACAACTTCAAAAGATTATGCTTCTCCAATATTTATGCAATGTTGCCAGTGCAGAAGAAAATTAGTGATGTGCAATGTGGACAAAATGTTTCTCTCTGCAACTTTCTCAAGCTTCACCTCGAGTTACCTGATAATTCAAAGGGTACTCCCAGCCATGAATTAATTAGCTTGGTCAGTATAGCCACCTATGTCGCTGGTTATTAGAATCTGAAGAACCCTGACTGTGGAATACAAGCTTTACTTGGAATTACTTGGTCCTTTCCTGCATCCTGATTACATGTACTGTATCATGACGTTTTTCACCTGCTCTAAGCACCGGAAAATGACAACAAACCCACCTATGGTTTTACTGCATCTGTTTTTTTTCACCTATAAAAGGGTGGCAGATATTCCTGACATTCCAGAAATAACTGCATCTAGTAATCCTGGGTGTTGGATTTAGAGCAACACAGACTCCTCTAGAACAGGATGATCCAGGGATTATGCTTTAGTCGATTCATCATAAGAGCCCTAAGGCTTGAATATGAATTGCTCAACATTTTACAACCCATGCATAAACTCCCATTTAGGCATGGGTCAGAATTTCCAGTTTGAAAGTATTTCACTCATCTGATAATTTTTGGATATATCTCAACATTTGCTACATTTTGTACAGGTTAACAATCAAAGAAGATGATCAGCACCCAACATATATTTAGTTCATTGTGTAAATGTACATTCACAAAATATTATCATATATGGCACAGCCTCTGTTTCCTTTTTTCATCAAAATTTATCTCCTCTTTTCTTTTTCAAAAATTCTCTGTAGCCAACGCGTTTTGTCCCTTAACTTCTTCTTCAGGGCTACAACAATACAAACAATGACAAAACACAATTTAAAAATCATTTAACAACATAATACATCATCGTAAACATTCAAAGTCATGCAACTCATTGGAAATCAAAGTATGAACTTCACATAATTCATGAGACAATATTATGTTCGCCATGCCTGAATATCAGTACAGTTCCAGAAAGTTACAACATAATCCTCACCTTTTGATGATTGCTCTAAGAAATTTTAGAATTTACATTCCATCATTAAATTGTTTCTCATGTTTTAACCAACTCATATAAATACTCATACGAAAATTAATTACAGTCCAAACAATGTATTTCTGAGCAGTTTAATTTGGCGGAAATTAATGTCATTTGTACGGAGGCTTGCAACCACATGCATAGTTTAAATGTTTGTTCTAAAATAGAATGGGCGTCATCTCAGTGTTATAAGCATTATTGTATCATTGAGTTTGTTCTTTATAGAGTACAGAGATTCATTAAATATATAGAGAAATTTCCCTCTGTTACTATGAACGTAATTATTTCATTGATTTATCCTCAGCAATTATAGTTACACAAATACGGAATATGCAAGTACAGAAAGTACCTTAGAGTATAGTACAGTTCAGTTGAAATCTAGAGATTCCCATAATTGACCTTGTCCAGGTATCAAGGGTATCGAGTACCTTCCATGTATCACTACAAAAGGATCACGGTATCACTTCCTCCTTAATCAAAAATCCATTCAGCCTTCTCAGTCAGTTTTAGGCACTATGGGCCATATGTAGGTAATTTCTATTTACCGATTCCTAAATACCGAATTTTACCGATTCGGTATTTAAGAATCGGTAAATAGAATGTAGGTAAAAAATCTGTAAATTTTACCGATTTGGTAATATTCGTTATTACCGATTCGGTATTTACCGAATCGGTAATAATGAATACCTTCCTAGTCATTCCTATTGGCCTGGAGGCTCATAGGAATGAATGGGAAGCCATTCACTATTACCGATTCGGTAAATACCGAATCGGTAATAGGGGGAGCATATTCAAGGGTGGCAGGGTGTCAGATTGACACCCTGTCGCACCCCTGAATCGTGCATGTGTGCACATGTGGCGCACATACATGCCCTAAGGGCATGTATGTCTGCCACATGGCATTTCTAGAAAAGCACACAATTGCTTTTTAACAGGTATTCGGAATTTACCACCAACCTGTAGTTGGTGGTAAATAACGAATCCTTAAAACAAAAATGCACTCGCTTGAGTGCTCTCTACATAGGATTTAAAGATTCGGTAATTTACCAATTCGGTATTTTACTGATTCCTTAAAATAACGAATCGGTAAATTACCGAATCCTGAAATCCAGCCTCCTACATCTCAATTGCCTAAATACCGGACGGTAATGGGACATTTACCGATTTTCGGCCGTTACCGACTGGTATTTAGCTACCTACATATGGCCCTATATGTCTAAGCCAATGTATGTATCCAAATCTAATAATTTACAAAAACAAGAGAAAGAGACTAAGCACTTGCAGTACCTTGAATTTTAGTAATATTCCAATCAGTAAGCAGAATTACTTTATCCTCTATAAGTCTGATTCTACACTCTATACTATTTAACAAATCAGCAGGGACATTGGTACATACGTTTCTTATGAAGAATATGCTTTAGTATGTAAAATTATAGTGGCAGAGAGCTTTCCTTGTCAAGCCACTGCAATTTTATACAAATCTATTTGCTATGCCTAATTCGCATGACTCTAGGAACTAAGATTAAAATGTCCTCGGTAGTAAGTGACTCTACCATACATTAAAAGTCAATTTATAAGTCCTCATTAACAAATGCCTTCAGCATATAATAGACAAATCCGTTGGCTCTACAGTTGGGCTCTCATTATTGTTGATATTGTTGATAACACTCTGTGTATTGTTGATAGATAATGTTTTTTGGTGTAGAGTGGATGTACGTTATGTGTAGTGGAATTATGTGGTATGTTGTGCAGTGAAATTATGTGAATAGAAAGTATGTGGTATTTAGTGTATATTAATTATGTGGAGTGGAATTATGTGTTTTGGTGAGTAATTATGTGGTATTGTAGTCTGTGTTGTGGAGTGGTAACCTCACGTTTGGTCTTCCTCGTTTTCATAGAAGCTAAACTATAAACTCAATGAGACACAAAAAAAGAAGGACCACTGAGGAGCACTTCTGAACCTAGTCAGAGGTATGAGCATGCCACTGGAATTATGTGACTATTTTGCTGCACCAATTTTCACATAATTAAACACTTTCAGCATTTGCCAAATATTCCATCATCTGCTGCCTAATCTGCAGATTTGAATGAAAAACGCCTTGTTTCGAGATCAAACGGCTCAAATGTTCCCAAAAGTGCAGCTTCACCTGTTACAGCATGATAGAAGGCCCTTTGCAAAGCTGGAATGATCACATGTTACTTATTGCTAAATGTGGATGTTAATTTGGTACTAATGGTGCACAAACCTCTCCTCTTTCTGTGCCTCTCTTGCCTCTTTTTGCTTTTCTCTTGCATCTTTCTGTACCTTTCTTCCTCTATCTGCACATCACTGTCTTCTTTCTGCACTTCACTTGTCTCTTTCTATACTTCTCTTGCCCCTTTCTGCACCTCTTTTGCCTCTTTCTGCACCTCACTTGCCTCTTTCTGCACCTCTGACTCAGAGGTAGTTTTATTCCCACTGCCCTATTATGTACCAGGGCCTTACAGGGAAGGTCATGGCAATCACAGGGGCACCCCAACCCATAGTGTACCCTAGTGTATGTAGGTGTTTTCACTGTATTCTCTGTGTCTTATAGCATAGCACTGCCTCCGAGCCTGGTTAGTCAGAGTCAGTTACCACCAGTACCAGTCAGCAAAAAATTGGGGGGACAGGATGACTTTGCAACAAGGCCAATTGCTGCACCTCTGTTGGTTCTTTCTGCATATCTATTGCTTCTTTCTGCACTTTTCTTCATCTTTCTGGACTTCTGTTGCCTCTTTCTGCATTTCTCTTGCTCCTTTGTGCAATTTTTTCCCCTTTCTGCACATGTCCTACCTCTGTGGAATAGTTAGAAATTAGCATTTAAAAATCCTTTGCAATTTACTGAAAAAAACATAATTTTCATGGACGTTATAGTTAGAAATTTGCATTTAAAAAACCTTGGAAAATTCACTGAAAAAAAGTAGGTTCCAGGGATGTTATAGTTAGAAATTAGCATTTAAAAAACCTTTGAAATTCACAGAAAAAACTGAAGGAAGATTTCTGAAGAACTTATTCTCCACTATTTGGAGCTCTTTAGCCTCCTTGTGTCCCCAGATATCTGACCCATAATTAGCAAATCAATACACTTGGCTCTGTATATATTTAGCATGGCTTGGATAGTTAGTCAAATCTCATAGCTTTTCCTAGTTGCTTCTTGTAAGTTCATTTCTTTAATCTCTTTCCCCAACTTCATGCTTTCCTCTTTCAATTCTTTCACCTTTCTTTCAGAGTTGATCACCAGAATCCCAATCATCATATACAAGGCTTCAAAAATATGATGATTTTGCTGTCAGGCTTATGACTACTCTGATAAGTAATGCAAAAGATGCGAGTATTTCTTCCAGTAATGTTTTACTCTCCTCGGTTGAGAGCGATCAGGGAGAAGGCAACAGACGCCAAGATGGCCACTGAGTAGGAGCCTCCTGAAGAGCTCCTGAAGAGTTCCCGGTTTTGGGGATTACCTTTGGCAGTTTATCCCCGTTAAAACTGCATATACTGGCCACCAACCCTCCTGCCTGAGGACCAAACTGCTCACCCCCTCTGGGAATTACCTCAGAGGCAGAATTTGACACTCAACTCACCTGCAAAATCGTCCGCCGTTGCTACACTGGTCCGCACCCTCTCTATCCAAATTCCAGCATGGCCGGGCTGGCCTTTGTCCATAACCAATTCTGCCGCAAGAGGGTGCACACCCACTGCTATGAGCTGCCGATGTAATCGTCCACCGATGGGCCTCTTTTATCTTGGGAGCGAAGTGCTCTAATGCCAGCACAGCTGTGGTGAATGCCAGCACAGTTGTGGTGACTCTCCTGTTGTTGTGCAGACGTGGCCGGCGACGAGTCCCGCCAGGTTGAAGACGATCCTCGTTCTTGATCCTCTCCTTGAGGCCAGCACCCGGCCGACATATCTTTCCCCTTCCACTCCCGGAGCAGCGATGTCCCGCTTTGAGACCAGCGGGGTGACGCTGTGTCAGCGACCATTTGGGCTTCCCCAGCCATTTTGTGGCTTCTCCTCTCTGCAGCCTTCGGACCCACATATGACGATGATGATCCTGTGATTAACTCCTGGAAGCCCGCTCTCGGGTGCCATGCTCTTCCCCTCTGCTCCCGGGGGATCGATGTCCCGCATTGAAACCAGCGGAGTAGCGTGTTGCAGCAGACATTCGGGCACCGCATTTTGTGGCAAATGACGCCTTTACTGACCACCCCATGGAACTCATCACAGCCAAGGTTTCCTCCAACTCCAAAGACATTTTCCTTGGCGATTTCAACCTTCACTGGAAAGACCCCTAAGATCCTCATGTCAACGCCATCAAAGATCTCCTGGCCAACCAAGACCTAGCCCAAGTCTGCTCATCCCCCACACACTCAAAAGGTACCACTCTAGACTGGATCATCGCCAAGGAATCAACAGTCAAGCTTATTGCCATAGACCCCTGTGATTGGTCTGACCACCAAGCTATCACCTTCCTACTACCTGGGACCCTCAAGACAAGAATTCCGCAACAGGTGATTCCCAAACGCTGGGTTAGAGACATCAAGAACCTTGATCCCAGGGAACTGGCAGCCCATTGCAAGTCTGACCTCCCCCCCTTATCACAACGGTCAATGACCTTAACGATTACTACTCTGGAACTATAACTAACATTCTGGATGACCTTTCCCCCGCTAAAACTAAAAAGAACTCACATCAAGGACAGAAACCCCTGGTTCAATGGGTCCCTCAACAACGAGAGGAGATCCATGCAGCAGTCAGAAAGAACCTGGAGACAGCACCCCTCAGCCGCACATTTAAAACTTCTCTTCCAGGATAGAAATGCTTCAACAGAAACATCCTCAACTCAAAAAAAGAATTCTTCAGATCTGAACTGTGGAATGTCAAAAACAGACCCAACAAATCTTCGAACTGGTCAAACACCAATCAAACAAACTGGCCAAAACATCGAAAGAAAACCCCAAGTCACTAATATCATCTGGTAATTCTCCTCCTTTTTCACCGACAAAATCACAACCTTAGGAAATGAACTCAGACCCACTACTTACTCTCAACCCCTTCCAGATCTGCCTCCTCCCTCCGTGCTGTCTCCTCAGGCTTTACCCAAAAACCAAGCACACTGGACCGACTTCAAAATCTACGACGAACACTCTGTCTTGAAAATCCTTTTGACCTTAAACCCCAACAACCACTTTATTGACCCACTCCCATCTAACTGCCTAGCTGCCGCCTCACAATTCATCATTCCTAGCTGGACTGCAATAATTAATGCCTTCCTTCTTCAGGGATCCATACCCGACTCTCTGAAAGCTGGCCAAGTCCTCCCCATTTAAAAAAAAACATCGCTGGATCCTGCCTCCCCTGACAACTTCAGACCTATTTCTAACACCCCACTCCTAGCTAAAGTTCTGGAGAAATGTGTGCAACAACAGCTGAGTGAACACATCTCCCACTTCCACCTACTAGATGACTTCTAATCCGGTCTTAGGCCTGGACACAGCACGGAAACCACAATTCTCCACATCATGGATGATGCCCTCTAAGCCCTCGACAAAGGCAAAACCTGCCTCCTAATCCTCCTAGATCTGTCCTCGGCCTTTGACATGGTCAACCATGAGAAACTGCTCAAACGCCTCAAGCTCAGGATGGGAATGGATGGCTCTGCTCTTGAATGGTTCAAGTCCTTCCTCCTCAACCGATCACAGAGATTCCTAATTAATGGTAACCTGTCTGCTCTCTCCCCGGTCACGGTTGGAGTCCCGCAAGGATGAACCTTGTCCCCCACCCTCTTCAACCTTCATCCAGAACTGCTTGCCGAAGTACTATTCACGGCAAATATCTCATACCACATGTACGCTGATGACACACAGATCTACATCAAGACCTCATCTCTCGAGGAGATTCTTTCCCTGAATGAAGCCTTGAAATTGACTGTCCAATGGCTCTCTTCCAATCAACTCAAACTCTACGCAAAGAAGACAGAATTTCTGCTAATTTCCCCACCCAAAACCAAACCTGAGACTCAGGTATGGATTAAGGCCATCACAGCCTTAAACTGCCCTCTGACCATCGTGGACTTGGCCAAATCCCTTGGAATAACCCTGGACTGTAACTTGAACATGCAGGACCACATCAACTCGATGGCCAAGTCAACCAGATTCCACCTGAGCTATCTAAGGAAACTGAAACTCTTCCTTGATACTCCTGACCTAAAAATGGCTGTCCAGGCACTAGTCACCTCCAGACTGGAATATGGCTGCTCTACCCTCTCTTGTTTACCCAAGATTTCCCTTGTACCTTTAAAAGCCTGCATCAATGCGGCCGCCAGGATACTAACAGGCTCAAGGAAGTTCGACCATATTTCACCTCATCTGAAGGCTCTGAACTGGCTTCCTCTGCAGGCCAGAATGCAACTCAAAATGGCATGTATCACACACAAGGCACTATACTCAAACTCCCCTGCATATCTTGCCCAGAAACTTGTGATATCTCCAGGAACCAGAAACTCATGGTCCTCCAGAGACCTCTTGCTCCAACCTGCACGTTTTCCAAAAAAGAAAACTTACAATCGGGCCTTTCCCGGGGCCGCACCAAGAAAATGGAACTCACTTACGCCCGCCATCAGATTTTGCCTTTATATCATACAGAGTCCTTGCTCTATCTCCTTTCTAAAGCATTTCCTGGAGTTCACTGACACTATCTTCCCGGCTCCTCCGAGCATCCCTACTTGAACCTGGGGACATTCGTTTCTCATTAAATGTAAATGTAATTGTATTTTGACCCTTTTATCCCTTATATCCAGCTCCCCCCCCTCCAAGTCTTGTGTATATTTCTGCTTGATTCCTGTAAAGCGCTCTAACGGGTCAAGTTCGCTCTCTATAAAACTCAAAATAAATAAATAACGGTTTGGATGTATTGAACTAGACATCCTCCATTATTTTACAAGAGGTACAGAGGTACAGGTTAGGCAATCGGAGAAAAGTAACAGGGGGGAGAGAAGAAGAATCAGAAAAGGAGGGAGGAAACCCAAGAACACGTGTGCAAACCAGGTTACAGGCAAGGTACGTCCAGTCCAAAAGATAGACTGTACAAGTAATCAATTGATGCCAAATACAACAATTTATATGACTGATAATGGACTGAAAATTGTGAACTTGTCCTCTGAAATGTATGTTTTCAGTAAAGCTCTGAGTTTCTGTCCCACAGAAAGATATAATTTCGATGAGATACATTTGGATTTATTCAAATTTGTAGGAAAATTGAAACTAAAAAAACATTTCAGTGACTATCCATCAATGTCTTGCATTACATCTGTAACTACAGAGATGCCATCTTTTTCTATTTCTGATATAAACAATATACAGATTATTGCTTCTTTAAATGATAGTGATGACTGTGGCTATATGATGCAAATAGCTCATGATCTTAATGTGCAAGAAGATCCATATTTGGATTGTGGTTTGAAACTTCCTTCAAATTATTTGTCTCCGAGCACTGTAGACATGGTGATAGATCAATTCCAAGGTCACACTAGAATTGTACATACTAGAGGATGCACATCAATTTAATCACAATTGCAAACATCCCAACAATCTATCGAAGAGGGACAGGGACACACTGCACAGTCTCAAAAATGATGGAAAGTTTGTAATACATAAGGCGGACAAAGGGGGGAATATTGTTCTGATGAATAAGAAGGATTATTTTAAGGAAATTGAAACACAACTAGATGATACTAGCAGCTATGAGAAGTTAAGGACAAATCCAATCCCTGATGTAGAAAAGTATATCAATGTTTGTCTTAAGAAACGGTATGAAATATCTCTCCTAACTGATCAGGAATACAGGTATCTTCAGGTGAATCACCCAAGATATCCCTTATATATATATAGTGCCGTAGGCTCATACAACAGATTCGCTCTATTTCCCACCTGGAAGACCCTCATTTTGTGGAATGGATCTCCCACAGAACATCCAGCAGAACATGGGATGGATTCCTGGAGTCATTTGTTAGGAACATCCAGTCGTATCTAAGAGACAGTGCAGATGTGCTCTGTAAGCTTGAGTGGGACAGTGAAGAACTTCTTTTCGCCACAATGGATATCAAACATTTGTATATGTGCATCAGAATGGATTGTGGCCTTAAGGCTCTAAATTTCTTTCTTTACAAATGAAGTGCGAGCCATTTGGAACATACTCTCATGATATGAGAGAAATGGCTGAAATTATATATTTTTTTCAACCTCATCTCACCATATAGCGTCTGCAAAAACAAGCCAAAAGCCATCCTTCGAAACTCGGCTCCCCAGGCTTCTGCTACTGCATTAGCTGTAGGCCTAGCCAGGCCAGCTTCTTTGTATGAAGGTTGGTGTAATCATAGGACCTACGGACGTTAGATCAGTCTCCTTGCTCTGCCCCATGCTATGAGCGGTGACCAGATGTTAAAACTATTATCATTCAAATGTCCTAGGTCCAAACGGGCCATACCCAATGAAACTCTCAGCCAGGTCTCATACAGTGGGGGTGATGGATCCTTCCACAACTTGCAGATCTCCCTTCGCGCAATAAGAATCATATACAAAAACAAGCCTTTTTGTGTTGCTGACAGCGAGTTCATCAAATCATTATTAATGTAAAAAATTACTGTGGAAGGATACAGATTGATCTCAACTTTAAAGATGGCTCTAAGTGCGCATTCCACATTCTGCCAAAATTCCTTGAACCTTCCACATTCCAAAAATATATGTAGATCGTGAGCAAGGGAGAATTCGCATCTTGGACATTTTGAAGAGGAAAGGGAGGCAAATTTGGATATTTTCATGGGGGTATAATATAGTCGATTAAAAACATAAAAATGGTTCTTTTTTAAAGAAGCTGGTTTAACAAACTTATATAGTATATAGGATTTGTATAGATCAACTGCAGTGGTGTCCAGGGCTGATAGTTTCAAGACCGTATGCTGTGGAGGAAGATCAACAGGACTGGGCCAAAATTCTGTTCCGCTCGCGGAAATTGCGATAATTTGCCATTTTCGCGTTCGGCGGAAAGCGTGAAAATGTCAAAATTTCCGCAATCCGCATCTTAGCGGTAAATTGTTTCTTGCTCGCGCTGTAAAAAAATACATTCTCGCGTGCGCGCGATCGCCTAACCTGAATCCTCGCGTTTGCCGACAAGTTTTCCCGACCCGGTCGCGTTCTACACGAGATGTTGGATTGTTGGTAGCCATTTTGCGCTGTCTCATGACAGTTCTCGCCCGCATTAACGTCATTTGTCGCGCGATCACGTCATTTGTCGCGCGATCACATCTTTCTTCTTGCGATCATGCACCGCGAGAGGTTGAGAAGATTGAGATCTCGAACACGTCATTCTCCACCGCGAGCGAGAGCGTGAGGACGCGGGCACATCTAATCGAACGCAAAAAGGAGAAAGAGACCCCGAACACGTCATATCAAGTGCGTCAGGGAGCGAGAGAACGCGATCAAGTCATTTTGGACATGCCATCGACATCCGGTGGAACTAATCTGAAGCTCGAGAACTCGAACATGTAAAATTTTCAATTTGGAGAAGAATATCAGCTCTAGCAGCATGAAACCTTCTGTAAATGATGATTTTGGATGAAAACAACTCCGCAGATTGACATTTGGCTGTCCTTTTTTGTGCAAGGAGTCCTTTTTTATAAAGGTGGGGAGAGGGAAGAAGTGCCACAGAATCTCCAAATTTCTGTTCCTGTCCAGCAGGCTCCTCCCAGTGCTTTGTCCATCTCCTGCTCATTCTGCCTTTGGATTTTGAGCTGGAAAGATCACTCTTTTTGTCTGCTGCATCATTGCAATTGGATTTGAGGATTTTTTATTTGGATATTTTACCAGTAAGTGGTTGTTGTGTCTGTTTGATTGGGGCATTGCAGTTGTTGTAACTACATTTTATTTTTGGTAACTATCATCATTCATTTTTAAAAAAATGTTGTGGGTAGTAGTAGTCAGTAGTAGGCCCGAGCTAGTCATGGCCTCATGGGTTTGTGCATGATGAAGCAACTGTTCCTTTGGTGTTTTTTGAATGTATTTAAATTTTTTTCAAGAATCATTTAGGGCATGGATGGCATTGGATTGAGTTGGGGAAGTGTGTTTTTTTGGGGTGGGTTTTCTGATGTTGTTGGGCCTGGCCATGTGGCTGGTGGCCATTTTGAAGCCTAGGCCTGCAAGCTTGCCTGGCCTTGTCTGCCAACAGGCCTGCTTTCATCCAGTAGGATCAGAGCAGGTAGCCACAGCTTTATTAATCAAGTGTTTTCTGTGTGGTCTGTTGAATTTAGACATCATTTAGGGCATGGATGGCATTGGATTGAGTTGGGGAAGTGTGTTTTTTTGGGGTGGGTTTTCTGATGTTGTTGGGCCTGGCCATGTGGCTGGTGGCCATTTTGAAGCCTAGGCCTGCAAGCTTGCCTGGCCTTGTCTGCCAACAGGCCTGCTTTCATCCAGTAGGATCAGAGCAGGTAGCCACAGCTTTATTAATCAAGTGTTTTCTGTGTGGTCTGTTGAATGTAGACATCATTTAGGGCATGGATGGCATTGGATTGAGTTGGGGAAGTGTGTTTTTTTGGGGTGGGCTTTCTGATGTTGTTGGGCCTGGCCATGTGGCTGGTGGCCATTTTGAAGCCGAGGCCTGCAAGCTTGCCTGGCCTTGTCTGCCAACAGGCCTGCTTACATCCAGTAGGATCAGAGCAGGTAGCCACAGCTTTATTAATCAAGTGTTTTCAATGCGGTCCTGTTGAATTTATACATCGTTTAGGGCATGGATGGCATTAGATTGAGTTGGGGAAGTGTGTTTTTTTGGGGTGGGCTTTCTGATGTTGGTTGTCTTAAGGACATGCTTTTGTTGTTTGTGTCTGGTGTGTGTTGGTGTGCAATGCATGCACCCTGCAGACCTTTTTGGGGCCTGTGAATGTTCGTATTTGCATTTTGTTGCATTAAAAAGGCAGAGCAGTGTGCTTTAGCATGCATCCTTTACCTGGCTTTTATAGGCCTTTTGTCAGCTCCTGGGGTTTCCCAGGCCCCCTGTTTGTTTGTGATTTGTGAGTGTCCATGTGGCTGGTGGCCTTTTTTTGTGTTGGGAGTTATTAGTGTCCTGCTTTTGCCGTATAGGCCTGCATGGTTTTCCTATTGGCTTACTGCTTCCATCCATCCACCCCCTTTGCCAGCAGCAGCTTCATGGATGCTGAGATGCTCAAATAATTTAATGGCAAATAGGGTCCACCCCACTTCCATTGCATTTTTATTTTGGTGGTTCTTATTAACTTTCCTATCCTTCCTGAGAGTGTAGTGTGTGACTGTACACAGTAGTATAACAAAGTCATAAATGGCTAGACTATATCTTTTGTTTGCACTAGTACAGTAGTAAGTAACTGAACCACAACAACAAATGCAACATTTCACTGATGTTCTTCTCCTGGCTTATTTGCTTTTAGGTGCACAAAAAGCCAGAGGAGGAGGTGTCATCAGCATCACCCGGCTAGCCGTTGTACTGTAAGCCAGACAGAAGTCCTGCTGCGCATCATGTCCACGTGTGACCAGAACTTGTTGTGCATCTGCATCCTGCCTGACATCTGAAGAAGATGGCCCCAAGGAAAGGTACCAGGTCCAGTACCAAGAAAGTTGCCGGTGAGAAGAAGGAACAGAAAAAGGAAGTGCCATTAACCACGGCTGGTGGTGTGCCAGCCTATGTTTTTTTTGGCACCAAAAAAGTTACGTCTGCAGCAGTGTTGTCCGGGAACCAAGCTGGGAGCAGCACCTCAGCACCAGCGGTCCAACCCCACCAACCTAGGCCCAAGGGCTTTAGTGTCGCAGAGGTAGCCAGTCTACTAACGAGCAGCGATGTTGAAGAAATGTCATTATCGCAAAGTAGTACACAATCAATGCAGGCGCAAACTTAGCAGATAAGTGTGCAGCCGCAACAAGAACAGCAGCAGCCACAACAAGAACAGCAGCAACAAGAACAGCAGCAGCTGCAACAAGAACAGCAGCAGCCGCAACAAGAACAGCAGCGGCCGCAACAAAAACAGCAGCGGACGCAACAGGAACAGCAGCAACCGCAACAAGAACAGCAGCAGCCACAACAGCCCACCATAGTAGTTGTTGCTCCTGACGTAGGGGCATTTCTGGAAATCGAGCTTCCTGCAGACAAAGTGGAGCAAAGTCAAACCACTGTTTCAGAAGATCTATTGTCTTCCAGACCAACAGCAAGGAAAAGGAGGCTTAGTCCATCATCTTCTTCTTCAAGCCCCGCTTCTGATGATCGTGATGCCACTTGGTACCCACCAGCTCAGTCTGAGAGTGATATGCGCCACAAGACAATGCTTCTGAAAAGGAAGGTCCCAGAAAAACTTAGAGTTATGGAGGTAGATGTAGAAGAGGGGGGTTATGTTGTTGAAGACGAGCCAGTCATCACGCACATTACTCCTGCCCCAAAGGGATTGGAGACCAACATTCTCACCCTATCCAGAAAGGCTGCTACTGAGCGGGATGTAGCACGGATATCACCAACACAGGTTACACCACCAATACCTCCAGCTGCCATATTTTCCAAGGCCCGGCAGGGATCTACATCCAGCTCAACCATCTCAGTAGGTAGTGGTAGTAAAAGTCACAGTCTAGGTGCACAGGGTCACATTTCAAGCATACCCTCTAGTTCATCTGGTATTGAAAATGGCACATCCAGCATTGCCAGAAAGTTCTCCTCCCCAGTTTGGGACTTCTTTTCTGTTAGCACCAGGGAGGAGAACGTTGCTATATGCTCAATTTGTCGGCAAGCTGTTCGGCGGGGTAAACTTGGTACAAACTATGGTACCGGAGGCCAAGCAAGTCATCACAGAATACACCACACTATCGTGTGGGAGAATCACCTACTTCAGTTAAAAGAAAGTAGAAAAACTCAACCCATTGAAGTTGGTCAGGAAGAATCAGGGAGCGATATCATTGCGATGGAAGGTGAAGAAGAGGAAGGCATTTCTAGCCCTGTCCCCAGTAGTGCAGTGGTACCGCCCACATCCTCCTCAGTAACATCTGAGTGGCACCGCAGTAAGAGCCATACTCAGAGTCAGGCTGAGACACCAAGGCGACCGAGTACCGCAATGAGACAAACTGTGTTGTTGAGCCTAAGTGGGTTAATGAAAACAGCACGACAAAGGAAAGTAATCCAGCTTACCATTGAGAGCATGCTTAGGTTGGAGGGGCAGTTCCAACGCAACCACCCAACGGCACGGTTGTACAATGCGAAGCTGGCTAAAATGTTAGCGCTGGAACTTCTTCCTTTTTCATTTGTGGAAGGGGTGGGTTTCCTTAAATTTGTGTCAGCCATCTGCCCTAAATGGAAGGTTCCCAGCCGGTCCTATTTCGCAAGAATTGCTGTTCCGGCACTACATCATGATGTGCTGGAATTGGTTGGACAAGCTTTGCAGCAGAGTGCTGTTGACAATATCCACCTGACAACAGACATGTGGACCAGTTGCCAAGCCACAGATTACATGTGCATCACTGCACACTGGGTCTCTTTTGTGGGGATTAGAGATAAGCTATCTGCACGAGGTGCTGTTGACACAGCTGCGATTTTTAAAGGTACTCGGAAACATGCAACTGTAGCCATGTTTGCCATGGAGAAATCTCATACGGCTGAAAACATTTTTGACAAGTTTTGCAGCACGGTTTTGGCGGAATGGCTGCGGCCAAGAGGGCTTAGTTTTGGTTTTGTTGCCACAGACAATGGCAGTAATTTACTAAAGGCCATGGAAATTGGTTCCTATTTCAGGGTTCCGTGTTTGGCGTACTGCATAAACATTATAGTTCAAGACTTTCTGAAAAAAGAACCCATAGTCAGCAACTTACTGGCCATCTGCCGAAGAATATGCACTAATTTCAGCCATTCTTTTAAAGCTCGGAAGCAGCTGAGGATCATCCAACGTGAAAATAGGATGCCAGTCAAGGCACTCATCCAGGAGGTGGCAACACGTTGGAACTCAACGTATTACATGCTTGACCGTCTGTATGAGCAGTACAGGTAACTCCATGAATATGTCTGGAAAAGAAGAGGGGATTCTACTGTTAAAGTCATGAACCTTGGGATGGAGCAATGGAGCCTAATTAAATGCCTGACTGAGATGCTTTGTCCTTTTGAGGTCTTCACACGTGAAGTCAGCAAGGAGGACTGTACAATGGGCCAAGCTATCCCATTATTGCAAATGCTAGAGCATCAGCTGAAGAAGGTGACTGAATCATACAAATTAGAGGACAAAAAGGAAGGCTATGACTTGGTGGAGAGCTTAGCCCATCGCTTAGCTGAAAATGCAAGGATACAAAATAAAATTTTGTCACAAGAGCATTACATTTGTGCCACAATTCTGGATCCACATGCAAAATTTGGACTGAAGACATTCTTTGTTTTTTCAGAGATTGATGTTGCCCGCTACAAAACTTGTATAGCTGAAGCAGCCAGTAAGTTGGAAAACGAACTGCTGCTAATTAAAAGCCCGCAAGATCAACCCACAAGAAGTACTGCAGCAGGGCATGCAGGATCAAGTGCAACTTCGACGGCTGAGGGCAGTGCATTTGGATCACAACACTCACCATCACTATTGACAACAGCAACAATGACTGGATCATTAGGCCCAGTACAATCGTTAGACGATTGGTATGTACAGTTAGGCATTAATAAGCACAGTGCTGATGCACAGAGAAAAGAGCCCGAAAGCTTACCAGCAGCACCTCTGAACATTGAGCGGATGGTCCGGGCCTATCTGGACGACCCAACAGAGTTGTACATTGATCAAAACCCATTGCAGTATTGGTATAGGAAAAGGTCTGAATGGCCACTGCTCAGCAGGCTGGTGTTAGGCTATCTGGCTTGCCCTGTCACAAGTGTCTCTTCCGAATGTGTTTTCAGTGCTGCTGGTTCCATTGTAACATTGAGAAGGACCAGTCTCTCGCCCAAAAATGTGGAGAGGTTAACAATGATCAAAATGAATCAGCACTTCATACCACCGAATTACACAATACATTAAGCAATGGAGGAAGATGAGGACAGCGGCTCAGGTGACGGAAGTAGTGTGTCACATGATTACCTACTACTGGCTGACCCCCCAGAGTTTGAGGATGAGCTATACTTCCCTGACAATTAGGCTTACACTTACTGTCTTCCTCCTTTTTTCCCCCTTTATTTGTGTGTCTGTCGTTCCGGTTACAAACTTGTGAATCAAAACAAATCCATTACCACCGTCTTCTACTCTTCTTATTTAATATACAAGTTTCAGGTGTCTGCAATTTGACAGTACAGTCCTCCGAATCCAGCTCCTCCGCTCCATCATACTGAATCTCCCGCCCAAATCCATTGCCCTCATGAATGATGATTGGATGAAATAGAAGAACAAATTCAAACTTTCCTAGTCCCGCCAAAAGAAGTGGAGCATGAATCAGATGACTACTATAGCTATCCTCCTTTCAGAGCCGAGAGAGACTGCCCATTAACTGAAAATAAGATGGAACAGGTAATGATTGATGCCATGCATTGGACGCAGAGTCGCAGACTGAATGATTTTGTTGTGTTTGTTGTGCATAAAGTTATGTAATTGTGCACTAATCATCTTTCTACAGTACACACTAAACTTAACTCAAGGTGAATTTTCCCCTTCTTGCAAATGAGAAATTTGTACTTCTCCTGCAGTTTGGTGATACATTGTTGTTAATTCAATACAGGAAGGGGACTCACTCAATCTGCGCAATGAGTATGATTGACACAACAGCACCGTCCATGATGATGATGGCGAAATAGACGGCCCGTTAACTTAAGATGAGAAGGAACAGGTAATGACAATTAATGGCATGCATTGGACACCTGACTCTGAGCAATTGGTGTTTGTGTTTTCGTTGTTTGTTTGTTGTGCACAAAGTGAAGTCAAAGTGTAGTAGTAACCTATCTTTCTGTACACACTAAAGACTGACTCAAGTCAATAATATTTCTACTCTTGTTGTGTAATAACAATTTTACTTCTACTGCAGGCCGATCTTCACAGTCAGTCAGTACAAGTATCGGAGGTGATGATCGATGGAATAATAACAAGTCAGGAGGACGTTTCATGAGTGGCATAAAACTTAAAAGCCTAAAGGTAAACACGTCAACAACAACCACAGCAGACCCAAATGTCTGTGTAGAAGTGGAATAGAGTGTAGCGGTGTGATGACTGCGGTGCATTGATTTACTAACTTAAACTGTAAAATGCTATGTTTGGAATGGATAATGTGCTTTGCCTTTGTCCAACTCTTTAAAAAAAAAAAAAGTACTCTAAAGTCTAAACGTATGATGTGCTACTGCTAAGCAGCGTGCCGTCGGGCTTGTCACTGTGGGCCTGCTCTCTCCTGTTATTGTTGAAGGTCAATGCTGGAAACAGACTAGAGTAGAGATGATGCATACATGCCACCTCGGAAAGTGTTCTTGTTACACTACACCATAACTTGTGCATTTGTTTCAACTTTGTTTCTCAATATCCCCTTTGTTTTTCCATCTACAATTACAGGCCGGGCCTTGCCCTACACTTGGAAAAACATTACAATGCACACTTACCTTACCAATAAATCAACTTTTTTTTCCCAGCCGGGCAGTGGCTAGTGGTGACACACCCAAGACTGATGGACGAGAGGACCAAGAGGAATGCAGAGATGCAAATCCAGTCCACATTTTTTACCAGGATAACACAGTAACAGTATAAACTTTTATCTTCTTTTAAATAATTTGAATCATTTTTTTGTATACAATCTTTACAACAGTGTGTTCTTGTTGTTATTATCATCATTAGGTTTGCTCTCTGTTTACGATTCTTCCCTACCAAGATTTAACATTTCTATTTGCTATCTGTAAATGTATTAAGGCCGGAACAACAGCACAAGAAGTGTATGTAATCCGGGTCTCTCATCATCATGCATGCATTTCCTTTTTCTCCCTTAACATATGGATATGGTAGTCTTCAAAGATTGTCGTTTGTTTGTCCATGCATACTGTTTTTCAATGTCAAACCTTTCCCAAAACCCCCTTCCCATCCATTCAACAACCCCTAACCCTCTTCCCCCGGGCTATGTGACTTATTGTCGAGGTGTGACTAAATAAAATGTACACCAATACTTAATCACACGCTTGCTGGGGCGGATGTGGCGAAAGCAACAGTACTTCAATTTCAAGGCAGAGTGATGATCTTCTTCTGCTTGCCCACCCATGAGTAGGATATTTTAGAGGTTATTTTATTTAACAAAGGAACATATACCTCAGCATTAATTGCCGGCATTGATTGGATTTGTTTGTTGTCATTCCTCATACACAGCACTAACTGTTAGGCTGTAGGCATAGTCAAATGACTCGACACAACTATAGTTTGTAACTCTGTCTAGTAGGCTATCCCAACCACAATTATGTTTTTTTGTAAAATATTTTAGCATATTATTGTTGCTCGGTAAGTTCTGTACTGTACTTCATTCTACTACTCCTCTAACAGTCTCTCAAAGGCGATTGACTGTTTCCTTTTCTTTTTTTTGCAAATGCTGCTGCCCTGCCAGTGTCTTCTACTACTACTATACTACCACCATTTTTCCCTGACCCTGTACCACACATTTAAGGCTGCTTTTAGAACTTTCAGGCAAACCTTTTTGAAAAACCTCAGGCCCCAAACTTGTAAAGGAAGCCCTCTCCTCCGCCCTCAAAGGTAGTAATTTCCTTCAATATCTTCCCCCAATTGGAGTGCCCCGTAATAGTGAGTAGCGCCCGGAAATTTTTAAACTGGAACGAAAAAGAATACCAAAGCGAATCAGGGAGGGCAAGGCCTCCCTTCAGTAGTCTACGCCTTAACTTCTTCCAGGAGAGCCTTGCACATTTATTAGACCAAATAAAACTGCCTATCTTGCCTTGGATTTCACTTATATCCCTACTTGAGAAATCAAGGGGAATGGTACTAAACAGAAAAGTCAATTTTGGCAAGATGACCATTTTTACCAAGTTAACCCTTCCGAATATAGTCAAAGGCAGGTTTTTCCATCTTAAAAAGAGGTGGTCTATCTCTTTAGACACCTTCTTTAGATTAATCTGAGGAATATCATCTAAGTTTTTAACTATGATAATCCCAAGGTATCTAAATTCCTTGCTTGTTGTACCGGACCAACTATCAATGTTCCAGCACATGACCTCTGTCTTGGAGAAATTGGCAAAATAGTCTGAATATGAGCCAAATTCCTCCAAGAGTGATTCCACTCTAGGGAGTACCTCAATTGGAATATTGGTGTACAGCAGCAAGTCATCCGCATAGAGGGCTAACTTGCTACTCTATAGATGGACACTAAAGGGAGTGATTAATTCATCCAGTCTAATGGCTTGGGCAAGAAGCTCTATATATAGATCAAAAAGTAAGGGCGAGATAGGACAGCCCTGTCTTGTACCCCTTGTTATATTAAACCTTGATGTTAACAGGCCATTTAACAGAATTACAGCAGAAGCACCCTGGTAGCAGTTAATCAGGGTCTGGATAACGCTTGAACCGAAGCCCATCGTGTTTAGGACTTCCCACATGAAGACCCAACAGACACGGTCAAACGCCTTAGCTGCGTCAAATGCCGCCACAGCCAGGAGTTCTGACCATGCCACTGCTAGATCTATGCTACCAATTAGCTGTAAGGTCTGCTCCTGAATGAACCTTCCTGGAATAAAACCCTTTTGGTCCGTATTTATCAGCTGCGGGACTAACTTGACCAATCTCCCTGCCAAAACGCTCTAAAGATCTTATAGTCAGCGTTAAGCAGGGAGATTGGCCTATATGAGTCAGCTTTAAGAGGATCCTTCCCTGGCTTTAGAATAAGGACAATCATAGCTTCCTTCCAGGAATTCGGAACTCCGTTGGTTTTGACAAGTGTATATATAATAATGATGCAATGTGTTCACCAATATGACCAAGCAATATTGGCTTGCATGCCTGTATACATTTGTTATTTTATGAGGGATATGGTTAATCATGACTTAAGTACACAAACAATAATTATAAATTCAATAGTGGGGATCCTAAAATCGTATTTACACCACCGGCGTGTGTCGAAGAGGGTCCATCATGTGGTGAAGAAACCTCCTCACCCGTTGTGTACATGTGGCGAAGCAGAGCTCACAATTCAGGTTGAGTGTTGATTGAGGATGGCCATGCATGATTGCAGGCCTACAAGACAAAAAGCAAGATAAGATTGTGCGTCATGCATCCATCAAATGAGATAGAAAGAGAGATAGAGAGATAAAGAAAGAGTGAGAGGAAGACAGAAAGAAAAATAAAGAAAGAGTGGGAGGAATGCAGAGAGAGAGAAACAGTGAGAGTGAGAGGAAGAGTGAGAGAAAAAGAAAGAAAGAGTAAGTGAGAGGAAGACAAAGAGAAAGAGTGAGAGAGACTAAGAGAGAGAAAGAGAGAGAGAACGAGTGAGCGAAAGGAAGAAATAGAGAGAAAGAGAGAGAGGAAGACAGGGAAAGAGAAAAAGAATGAGAGAGAGAAAGAGAGAAAGAGTGAGATACAAGCAAGAGAGAAACAGTGTAAGAGAGCGGTAGAGAGAGAGAGAAAGAGTGAGAGAGAGGAAGAGAGAGAAAGAAAGAATGAGAGAGAGGGAGAGACAGAGAAAGAGAGAGAGAGTGAGAGAGAGAAAGGAAGAGATTGAGAGTGAGAGAGAGAGAAAGAGTGTGAGTGACAGAAAGAAAGAGATGGAAAATCTTCACAGCTCACCTTTCTGCCACCGGTGTGTCTCCAATCATATGCCGGGATATAGGGCAGCCCTCAAGCTTAGTCATCTGAAACATAGTATGGAATCTGTAATGGATGAGTGCATACAAGTGAACAATTTGTGAATCACAGCCTGCAAGACAAAAAGAAAGATAAGATGGTGTGTCATGCGTCCAGCAAAGGAGAGAGAACGAGTGAGAGAGAGGAAGAGAGAGAGAAAGAAAGAAAGAAAGAGAGAGAGAGAGGAAGACAGAGAAAGAGAAAAAGAGTGAGAGAGAGAAAGAGAAAGAGAGGAGGAGTGAGATAAAAGGAAGAGAGAAAGATAGAAACAGTGTGAGAGAGAGGAAGAAAGAGAGAAAGAGTGAGAGAGAGGAAGACAGAGAAAGAGAAAAAGAGTGAGAGAGAGAAAGAGAAAGAGAGGAGGAGTGAGATAAATGGTAGAGAGAAAGATAGAAACAGTGTGTGAGAGAGGAAGAGACAGAGAAAGAGAGATAGAGAGTGAGAGAGAAAAAGGAAGAGATAGAGAGTGATAGAGAGAAAAAGAGTTGAGTGACAGAAAAGAAGAGATGGGGAGGGAGAGTGAGTGATGACACGGTGGAAAAAATCCTCACAGCTCACCTTTCTGCCACCGGTGTGTCCCCAACCACGTGCCGGGATATAAGGCAGCCCTCAAGCTTAGTCATCTGAAACATAGTATGGAATCAGTAATGGATGAGTACATACAACTGTGCATGCCTAAATGGTGGTCCTGCCTTTGTGTATCCAAGCTAGTGTACCCCATCCACTTCCACTGCCCAGACTCTGTACTTTGTAGTCACGACAGGCCCTGCATCATGCTTCTCCGGTGATGCTACGGCGACCCTCACGGTGGCGACACGCTTCTCCGGGATGTGACAGCAGACAACTGTGATGAAGACACGCTTCTGGGGAAATGCGGCGTCGGGGCACGCTATTCCGGCGATGCGACGACTACCGCTGCGGCGGCGACACGCTTCTTCTCATTGCGTCGCTCTTCCAGCTCCCAGTGACACGCAGGTTTCTGCAGATAGAATTCCCAGCAAGAAAATTCAGAGGGGAGCTGGTGGTGAAGTCTTTTGTCCCTGACACCTCAGCAGGAGGCAAGCACAAGTTCAAGCCCATTCTGCAAGATGATGAAAGTCCTTTGAAAGTTCCTTCTCCTCTCCTTGGCACTGAAGACACCACTGTAGGTCAACCCAGCAACACAGCACACTGACAGGGGGGGCAGCACAACTCCTACAGCTTCCTTTGGCTCTTCTCCTTGGCAGAGGTTTCTTCTTATTGTTCCAGAAGTGATCTAAATACTTGGGGTGTGGGTCCCCATATTTATACTACTTTTCTCTTTGTTCTCTGAAGGCAAAGAGGCCTTTGCCTAGTCCAAACCAGTTCTGGTCAGTCCTGGAGCACTTTGTTCACAAGACTCCTTCTTTCCTTTCACAGTGCAGGCCAGGGACATCAGATGCACCACAGGAGGTGGAGCCAGCATTGTGGAGGGAAGGCACATCCCTATTCAGGTCTCAGGTGCAGCTCCTCCCACCCATCTACATGCAGATTTCTCTATTCAGCCCTATGCTGACTCACCCTCTCTCCTGGAATCCCCCAGCCCCTGTCACTCACAGAACCAGACACACAATACACAACCTAGCAGAGGCAGGCTTGGACAGTTAAGCAAGAAAACACCTACTTTCTAAAAGTGGTATTTTCAAACACAGAATGTTAAAACCAACTTTACTAAAATATGTTTTTTATCATTCTGAATTCAGGGATACTAAACTCGAATTTCTACCATGTTCCCTGAGTCACTTAGTATTATACGATGTAATAATCAAACTGCCCAATCAGGCCTATGGGGAACAAGTAGCCTTGCAATAGTGAAAAACGAAAATGGCTGTAATTCACTATTAGGACATGCCACACACACACCAGGGCATGTCCTACCTTATACTTACAATGCACCCTGCCCTTGGGCCTACAATAGGGGTGTCTGATATGAAGAAAAGGGAAGGTTTAGGGACTGGCAAGTGGGTGCACTTGCCCAGTCATCATGGCAGTACCAGACTGCACACATGCTCTGCAATGGCAGACCTGAGACACACTTTACAAGCTGCTTCTGTGGGTGGCACAACCAGTGCTGTAAGCCCACCAGCAGCAATTAATTTACAAGCCCTGGGCACACATGGTGCACTCTACTAAGGTCTGACAGGTCAATCAATTAACCCAATCATGGAGTCACTAATCAATACATCAATTTAACAATAGGGAGAGCATATGCACTTTAGCACTGATCAGCAGTGGTAAAGTGCCCAGAGTCATAAAACCAACAAAAACAGGTCAGACAAAATACAGGAGGAAGGCAAAAAGTTCAGGGATGACCCTGCAAAAAGGGCAAAGTCCAACAGATGAATACATGCAAGTGTACAATTTGTGAATCACAGCGTGCAAGACAAAAAGAAAGATAAGATGTTGTGTCATGCATCCAGAGAGAGAAAGAGAGAAAGAGTGAGATAGTGGAAGAGAGAGGGAAAGAAAGAAAGAGTGAGAGAGAGAGAGGAAGACAGAGAAAGAGAAACAGAGTGAGAGAGAGAAAGAGAGAGATACAAGGAAGAGAGAAAGAGAGAAACAGAGTGAGAGAGAGGAAGAGAGGGAAAGAATGAGAGAGAGGAAAAGGGAGAAAGAAAGAATCAGAGAGGGTGGAAGAGACAAAGAGAGAAAAAGAGATAGAGAGTGAGAGAGAGAGAGAGAAAGGAAGAGATAGTGAGAGAGAGAGAAAGAGTGTGAGTGACAGAAAGGAAGAGATGGAGAGGGAGAGTGAGTGTGGACACTGCGGAGAAAATCCTCACAGCTCACCTTTCTGCCAGTGATGTGCCTCTAACCACTTGCCAGGATATAGGGCATCCCTCAATCTTAGTCATGTGGAACATTGTATGGATTCAGTAATGGATGAGTACATACAACTGCGCATTCCTAAATCGCTGTCCCGCCTTTGTGTAACCAGGCTAGTGTACCCCATACACTTCCACTGCCCAGAGGTGTCTACTCGCAGCTGAACATCCAGGCTGCTGCACCCCATCCACTCCTACTGCCCAGAGGTGAATGACAGCCGCTGTGCACCCAGGCTGCTGCACCCCATGCACTCCCACTGCCCGTAGGTGACCATGTGCCTCTGCACACCCAGGTTGCTGCACCACATCCACTCCTGCCGCCCAGACATATTTGCCCAGCGCTGAGCGCCCAGGCCTCACTGCTCACCTTTTCACGGAGAGGGCACCCTCCACATCATGCAGTCCCACTCCACAGGCCAACAGGTCTCACATTTGGTGCTGCGTCTTGATTTTGCCATAGCAGAGTACATACTAGTGCACCTAAAATCATTGCAGGTTGCACACCCGCTCAGTCCTTGCGGTGCCACTAACTCAGTGACCAGTGAGGCCACCCATGTGGCGGTAGGCCTCCCTGTTCGGTGGCTCAGGCCTACATGAGGTGTCCAGACCACCGGGATGGGCCATCACAGTGCATGTGGTGGGACGAACTCTAAAATGGCATAGAGCACATGTGCCCGGTCTTTTTATTGGTAGGGTCACGTGTCCTGTGATGTCTGTGCTGGATGGGTGTGGTGTGGGTGTATACCAGGCGTGAGGGAGTGGCTGTGGCATACTGGCAACTAGACCTGTGACCAGCAGATCACTACAATTAAAATCTGGGCCATGAAGCCTTGTTGTCCTTCAATGTAAGCAAAAGTAGAGTGGGCTGGCCTGGCGTATGCCAGTCCTGCGTGAGGCTGGGAAGAATGACTCCAGAGCTATGGGCGTGGCTCTATCATGAGCTGTATGAAGAATCAACTAATGCGGCACTGTTGCCAGATTGGGCTATATTTTTCCCGGTTGAGCGGTAACATTTTGGTTTGTGCTAGTTGCCAGATAAAAGATGTATATACAGCGCTCCAGCAAACTAGTATGTTAAAGCACTTTATAAGACAAATATTTACTTGGCAGCCTGCTGCAACATCAATTCCAATGCATTCACCGCCTGCTTGACGATGTCCCTGCCCCTCCTTCCTTAAAGTAGCAATATTGGGCTACTTTGGGCTAATTTCTGGTTGTCTTTGGGCTAGAGAATTCTTAAAAAATGTGGCAACACTGCCGTGGGTGTTTTTGTTGTAGTACTGCCGTCACCCGGGTCGCAAGCGTCGATGTGTCACTCTGTGAGCCAAGTCCCACAACATGGCTAACATGGAAGGTACGGGAAATCACCGACCCTACATTCATCCATAGTTCCACACAAGAAAGATGGTGGACATGACACATCTGTGTGGATGTGAATGTTTATTTACATTCAGTGGAGTATTGCAGCTGTAGCAATACTGGGCCATGCAAAGTCCAAAATTAAGTATTTGGGACATGGAGGGCAGCCAATTAGAGACAAGCTTGTTGTCGGAGTTAGGCTGATCCAACATATGTACTTATACAATCACTCCGCCAATACCCACGCACTTAGAAATTCACTATACACTCTCCTTGCAGTACTCTAATCATCCAGTTTCTAAGTACGTACTTGTACAATGACCAAGACAAAGTTACATTACCAAAGTTTTCTCCCACTGTCAAAGGTAAGTTGGTTGCATACGCTGTCCAGAGCACAATGTAAAGTAGTGGGGTCCAGGGGCAGCATGTTGCATACATAATGAACACACGGACACAGATAGATAGTGGAACTGGGTACGGGCACGTGCGCTCGACTACTTTTTATTACCAGTGTCACATGTCCAGTGACGTCTGTGCTGGATGCATGTGGAGTGAGTGTAAGCCAGCCCCCTGGGAATGGCTGGTGCAAACAACAAGTAGAACAGTAATCATTGGATCAGGCACAGAGATTCAATCATGAAGGGTCAATGATTTGTGTTGCACTAAGTTAGGGGCACCAGATGTGAAATAATACACAAAAGATTCTATTGTAAAGGGTCCATGAGTTGTGCTGCACTGAGACAGGGGCATTAGAAGTATTCAGCATGTGCGCAGCCAGAGATGATGCGTGGTCTGGGTGGGCCGCACTGGGAGCAATGTCTCTTGCCTACTGGACTGCATCATCTGCAATTGTGACTCGATGTGAATTGTGAGCCCTGCTATCCGCAATGTAGATGGAAGGCAGAACTCAGCACAGACATTGAGGAATGCTTTTTGTCACTTCCTCTTGACAAAATCTGAGGACATTGAGTACAATTTGGTCTGCAATTAACAAGTCATGTCTCAATGTAATTTGTGAGCTCTGCTGACCGCAGTGTAGGTAACAAAAGATGAAATATATATGGACTACATTGTCGAAATGTGTAGGTTTAGTTAGTTGATTACTGGACTCTGACATTTATGAATCAAGACTGAATTCGAACCGTGAGCTCTGCTGGCCGCAGTGTAGACTGCCATTCAGTGTTCCTTTGGACTTGGAAGATAGATTTTGCGATCGTAGTAAAGCTATAATTAGTATCAAAAAAGTTCTTGAAGCAAGGATACTAAAAGGATATTAATTAGGTTTCGAAGACTATGGTGCCAATTCGGATCGTGGAAAAATTTTCCCCGTACGACTCGTATCCGGTCTTTTTACCGTACGAATCGTACAAGTAGCGTACAGACTGCCAAGTACGATTCGTATGGGAAAAAGTCCATACGAATCGCATTGGGAAAATTTCCCCACACGTCCTCTGGTAGGAAAAAGTGTCTGACACATCCCCGGACGATTTTACGTACAAATGTGAAAAGTGAAGTCCGAGCGCGCAAGTACGATCTGTCCCGTGCGTCCGATGTTACAACCGTATGGAAAATGCACCGTACGGACCGAACTCCCATAGCAACCATGGAGACATGTGCCCGCATACGCGCCGAACCCCCCCAGCCCCCGTGAGTACGCGCCGAACCCCCCAGCCCCCGTGAGTACGCGCCGAACCCCCCCAGCCCCCGTGAGTACGCACCGAACCCCCCCAGCCCCCGTGAGTACGCGCCGAACCCCCCCCAGCCCCCGTGAGTATGCGCCGAACCCCCCCAGCCCCATGAGTACGCGCCAAACCCCCCCCAACCCCCGTGAGTACGTGCCAAACCCCCCAGCCCCCGTGAGTACATGCCAAGCCCCCCCAGCCCCAGTGAGTATGCGCCGAACCCCCCCCAGCCCCCGTGAGTACGTGCCGAACCCCCCCAGCGCCCGTGAGTACACGCCGAAACCCCCCCAGCCCCCGTGAGTACGCGCTGAACCCCCCTAGCCCCCGTGAGTATGCGCCGTACCCCCGTGCATGTACACCAGTGTACGTACGCACCATACCCCCACCCGTGTATGTACACCAGTGTACGTACGCACCGTTCCCCCCGTGCATGTACACCAGTGTACGTACGCACCATACCCCCACCCGTGCATGTACACCAGTGTACGTACGCACCATACCCCCACCCGTGCATGTACACCAGTGTACGACGTATGCACCGTACCCCCACCCGTGTATGTACGGCGCCAACCTCCAGCGCTACGCGCTGGGGGTTCGCGCCGTACATACACGGGTGGGGGTACGGTGCATACGTACAGTGATGTACATGCACAGGTGGGGGTACGGTGCATACGTACACTGGTGTAGATACACGGGTGGGGGTACAGTGCGTACGTACACTGGTGTACATGCACGGGTGGGGGTACGGTGCGTACGTACACTGGTGTACATACACGGGTGGGGGTACGGTGCGGGTATGGTGCGTACGTACACTGGTGTACATACACGGTTGGGGGTACGGTGCGTACATACACTGGTGTACATGCACGGGTTGGGGTACGGTGCGTACGTACACTGGTGTACATGCACGGGTGGGGGTATGGTGCGTACGTACACTGGTGTACATGCACGGGGGTACGGCGCGTACTCACGGGGGCTGGGGCGGTTCGGCGCGTACTCATAGGGGCTGGGGGGGGTTCGGCACGTACTCACGGGGTCTGGGGGGGTTCGGCGCATACTCATGGGGGCTGGGGGGGGTTCGGCGCGTACTCACAGGGGCTGGGGGGGGTTCGGCACGTACTCACGGGGGCTGGGGAAGGGGGTACGGCACGTACTGGGCCCCCTAATCTGGTCGTTTTGCGGCGTACTTCGCTTTCCCGGCACTTTTTGGGTGCCGTAAAAATATTGCCGTCCGAACTGCTATGGGTGCGGATCGTACTTCCTGGTTCGTGAAACGCTGCCTGAATGCGTCCCGACGTCACGTCGGCGCTTTCCCGGATCAAATTTGTATGGATATTTTCGTCGGTCGGTGTTTTTTACGCTTCGTATGGAAATGGTGTTTCCGTGCGAATCGTACTTGCATGTTTGTAATGTTTTTTTCTCGGGTACGAGTCGGACGGAGAAAACCCTCCGACCGACGGTTCGTACCCGGTTTTTCCAGGATCGGAATCGGCACCTATGTAGTTAGTTGCCTACTGCACTCTGTAATTAATGGATAAACATTCAATTTTAATTGTGAGCCATGCTGACCGCAGTGTAGGCCACAGGCAGCGGTCATCAAGGGCCCACAGCCACGTGGCGTTCAGTAGAGCCTCACAGTTATTGGCAATTCCGCGTGTGTGCAGCCAGCGATGATAGGTGGTGCACTGAGTTAGTGGCACCTGACGCAACCAGCATGTGCGCACCCTGCGATGATGCGTCGTCTGAGCGGGCTGCACTGGGAGAAATGTCTTTTGCATACTGAATTCTGCCTTACTAAGTCCACGTGGCGATGACTTGTGGTGCAGTGAGTTAGTGGCAACTGAAGCACTCAGCGTGTGCGCACCCTGCGATGATGATGCGATGAGCGGGCTGCACTGGTAACAATGTCTTTTGTCTAATTATATCTGCCTTAATAAGGCCACATGGCGTTGACTTGTGGTGTACTGAGTTAGTGGTACCTCTGGTGCTCGGCGTGTGCGCAGCCTGCGATGATGCCTGGTCCGGGCGTGCCTCACTGGTAGCAATGTCTGTTGCCTACTGGACTGCGACATCTGCAATCGCAACTCAAAGTGAATTGTGAGCCCTGCAGTCCGCAATGTAGATGGAAGGCAGTAGTCAGCACAGACATCGAGGAATGCTGACTGAAGTGTAGGTAAGAAAAGATGAAATATGTATGGAATACATTGTCGAAATGTGTAGGTTTCGGGGAAGTTATAGTTAGTTGCCTACTGGACTCTGAGATTAATGAATCAAGACTGAATTTGAATTGTGAGCCCTGCTTACCACAGTGTAGGCCGGAGGTAGTGGTCAGCAAAGGCCCACAGCCACGTGGCATTGACTTTAGCTGTAAATATGTGTGTAAGAGGTATGGTCGGGTGAAAGTGAATGTGGGGAATTTCTCCTTTAGAGTATAGTGCCCTCACACACCCTTTTGAGTGTCCTGCTTCATCATAGGGCGTTGCTCCTCGTGGGGGTGGCACTGCAGTCCCCCACGGGCCCCGCAAGAGGGCTCTTTCTCGGAGATCTTTTTTTGGAGACACCGCAGTTGTGCATGGGGGTGTGTGGGCCTATCCAAAGGGAGGTGAGTTGGTGCATTAAAAAATGCTATGTAGAACCCAGAACCTTTATTCACGGCTCCAAAAAGCAAATGATTAAAAATAATCCTGGAGCTCCTCTTTGAAAAAAAGATTGAGGGCAGATGTGAGATTAACTGCTACTCTCAGGATGGTGAGTGGAAGTCCTACTAATATGGGGTCAACATGTTTCACGCCTGAAAGTTGGTCCATAAGGGATCCATATGCGCTTCATCAGGACCAGATATAAGGTGAGTGAAAAACAATGTGTATAAGAAACAAGATTAAATTCTTAAGATAAGGTTCCAGGAAAGTACAGTACTGTGAACCTGTGGTACCTTAGTAATGAAGGGATACAGCATCCTCGCGCTGGTAGGAACTCCTTCTTTTGGGAACCTATACCCAACCTGGTAAGGTAAAACGAAAGCGAGAGACACACATATGGACAGAAAAAAGACAAACACAACATATATTGTAATCATTTTTCCATTACATGTTGAATATACATTTCGAATAGACACAGTAAATGTTCATTCAAAACAAGCATGCTTCCAGTATTAACATGCAGGTAGAATGACCTGGTGCCGGAGCGTCAAAATCTTTGTGCAATTGACCGCTGAGTTAGGGTGCATGTTTTGTTTAGCCAATCTACAGTGATCATGAGCCGTATACAAACAACCCCATTAGCAGCCAGCAGCATGTGAGAAATAATTCTACAACAGAATCGTGTGCGTGTAGACTAGAGGCAGTGGTCAGGAAGGGCCCACAGCTACATGGCATTGACTTGAACTGTATATAGTTAGTGGTAGGTGTGGTGCTCAGTGTGTGCGCAGCCAGCAATGATGCGTGGTGTGGGCTGGCCGCACTGGGAGGAATGTCTTTTGTCTAATGAATTCTGCCTTAATAAGGCCACGTGGCGTTGAGTTGTGGTGCACAGAGTTAGTGGTACCTCTGGCGCTCAGCATGTGCACAGCCAGCGATGATGTGTGATGTGGGCAGGCCGCACTGGGAGGAATGTCTCTTGCCTACTGGACTGAGTCATCTGCAATCGCCACTCCATCTGAATTGTGAGCCCTGCAGTAGTCTGTACAGACATAAGTCTACGGTGCTGTGCCGCTGTGTTCGCAGGGAGCCTGTGTCGAGGAGGCCGAAGGATACGTGGCAGGGTGAGGGCCGCTGCTCTGGCAGACGTGTTGGCTTTCACACAAGTGAACTACGCCCAGAGTCCCGGCCTATTTATTCACACTTCTATGCTGGAGTGGCATATGTTGGACCAGCCCACTGCGCTTCTGCTTACAGGGGACAACGATACAGGTACATGACCGAGATCTTCCCTACTGCCTGAGGTAACATGGTTGCGTCCACTGTCCACAACACTACAAGCACCAGCAGTATATGTACACATGGAGAGGTTTGTGCTCTGCATAGTGAGGTCTATCCAACACATCACCGCTACACTTGGTATTGTGGGCATTATTATTGGTGGGTGACTTGCGTCCTTCACACATGTTTGGTTGTCACATCTCGCAACATTGAATGAATGAATGAATGAAAAAGCATTTGTAAAGCGCCTGGTTACCCGGAGGCATCCCCGCGCTAGTGGACAGTCTATTCCACAATTATTGTGTGGCTGAGAGGCCATGCTGTTTTTGGAAGGTCCACTGTCCTGTTGTGCGCTGCCTCGGTGGTCGTTGGGGGGGTGGTCCGGGGGGGTCCTGATGGGTGGTGGCAGTGGTTTTTGTGGACTTCTTGGGTGTCGGAGGTGGATGATTAGTAGCTCTATGACATGTGTTGGTCTTCAGATGTGATTCTGGGCTGCGCACCCTTTCACACTGTAGGTAGTTGTCCTACTTTACACCAGTAAAAGGCATATGGTACATTCCTGCTGCTAACGCATCTTATCGCCTGTTTTTGGATCGCTCTGCAGATTTGGCTGCTCATTGAAAATATCGGGAAGTAGTGTTTCGTGTTATTTTTGTAAAAGAATGACTACTCTGCATAATATTTGCGTTAGTTGTTGCTCTCATTTGTGGCAATTTTTTTTTTGCGGAAGCTATTGCTGGAAAACTGGCTATATTGCCTGTTTTCACCAGGTTGAAAATGGAATGATAATTTAATATCACTGAAAAAAAACATAGGTTTAATGAACATCATAAATTTTATAATTAGAAATTAGCATTTAAAAAACCTTTGAATTTCACTAAAAAAACATAGGTTTCAGGGACGTTATAGTTACAAATTATCAGTTTAAAAACATTTGAAATTCACTGAAAAAACCATAGGTTTCAGGGACGTTATAGTTAGTTGCACATTTCACTTGTACAAAACCATAGAAATTTGGACGTTCTAGTTAGTAGAGCTAACTATAACTCTTCTATCAACAATAATGTGAGCCCGACTGTAGATCCAATGGGTCTGTCTAATATATGCTGAAGTGATATGTTAATAAGGACTTATAAATTGACTTTTAATGTATGCTAAAGTCACTTACTATTGAGGACGTTTAAATCTTAGTTCCTAGAGTCATGCAAATTCAGCATAGAGAATAGCTTTGTATAAAATCACAGTGGCTTGAAAAGGAAAGCTCTCTGCTGCAATGATTTTACATACTAAAGCAAACGCTTCATAGGAAATGTATGTACCAATGTCCCTGCTGATTTATTAAATAGTATAGAGTGTAGAATTAGACTTAAAGAGGCTAATGTAATTTCACTTACTGATCAGAAAATTACTGAAATACTAGGTAGGTTAGGTGCTAAGTCTCTTTCTCTTATTTTTGTACATTATTAGATTTGGATGCCTACATTAGCTTGGACCTATAGTGCCTAAAACTGGCTAAGAACGCTGTTTTTGATTAGGAAGGAAGTGATACTGTGAACTTCTTGGAGTCATACATGGACGGTACTTGATACCCTTGATATCTGAACAAGGCATAAGAAGGGAATCTCTAGATATCGACTGAACTGTTCTACACTCTAAAGTACTTTCTGTACTTGCATATTCCTGATTTGGGGCACTATACTTGCTGAGGATAAATCAATGTAGTAATCACGTTCATAGTAACAGAGAGAAATTTCGCTATATATTTAATGAATCTCCGTACTCTATAAAGAATGAACTCAATGAGAGAATAATGTTTATAACACGGAGCTGAAGCCCATTCTATTTTAGAGCAGACACATAAACTATATATGTGGTTGCAAGCCTCCCTACAAATGAGATTAATTCCCACCAAATTATAGTGTTCAGGAATACATTGTTTGGACTGTCGAATTCATTTTGATATGACTATATTTGACATATCTAAAATGTCTCCCCGCATCTAATAATAAATGGAATGAGAAAAAGATTCTTAAAACATTCATCAAAAGGCAACAATTATGGTGTAACTGTACTGATATTCAGGCACAGCGAACATAATTTTGTCTCATGAATTATAATGTCAAGTTCATACTTTGCTTTTCAGACGAGTTTCATGACTTTGAATGTTGTTATATGATTTTTAAATTGTGTTTTTAGCATTGTTTGTATTGTTGTAGCCCTAAAAAAGTCTCAGTTAAGGGATGAACCATGTTGGCTACAGGGAATTATACAAAAATAAAAGAAGAGATAAATAGAGCAACTTTTGATGAAAAATGTAAACGGAGTCTGTGCCATATATGATAATATTCTCTGACTGTGCATTTACACAATGAACTAAATATATGTTGGGTGCTGATCATCTTCTTTGATTATTTTTGTGGGAATATGTTCCCGTATGGGAAGTGAGGAGGTTGGCTTCCCAGATCGTTGCACCATGGAATCATACTTACTTTGTTGACAGTGATAGGTGTGATTTAGTTGTCTCTGCCTCATTTTTTAAAATCATGTTGGCAGGTTAAACCTGACGAAATTTAACAAGGGAGAACTTACGGTATTTACCATATCATGACTACTTTTCTGTGTTAAACACCAGAATTCACATATTGTTCCCCATGAACTCGTAATAGATGTTATTTATTGCACCTGATACATAATGTGCTCCATTGTATCTTTATTTATCAGGGGTGATAAATAACACCTTAACTGGTAATCAGGACCTTAGTACCTGATTAGGTGTGGGTTAGTTAATCATGACCCCTCTTTACGCATCGGTCAGAATTAAAAGTCTGAAGGCATTTAATGCATCCAATAATTATCGGATACATTAAATAACTCAACCTTCATTAAGTTTTGGCAGGTCAAACCTGATGAAATTTAATAGGGATAAAGCATACGGTTTTTACCATATCTTGTGGATTTTGGTGTGTTAAACATCAAAATTCACAACTGTCATAGGTGTTATTAATAAACCCCTTTAAATAACATACTCCATGGTATCGTTACTTATCAGGTACAATAAATTGCACCTAATCAGGGACTTATGGTCTGTTTCCCCACTCCCAGACTGCTGTGAAATACTGTCTATTGACCAGACCATTCAGGAACCTAAACAATAGAGTAAACTTGAAAAGGTGATCCGATATATCTAGTAATTGTTTAGAAGTGGACCAACATAGCAGTACAGCGCATTGTATAAAGATTGTTTTTTATCTGATTTCTAGTGATAATATAGCAGTCAGATTAAAACAGCAAGAGCCTGAGTTAAATGGGGACAATAAACACAAGATAAAATAAACTGAGACACAGCAGTGTATTATCAGTCATCATGTCTTTATTTATTAAACAGAATGATTAAGGGACTCTTTAAGTAAATTGCCTTCTGATGAAAATGATGTGTGATAACCCAATTAGGGTGCAAGGTTTTGTTTGTGCTCGAATCAGGGTTGCAATGCAGACACAATCTAAGGCAATCACTGGTGTTTTCCCTCAAAATGTTTACCAGGTAAAAAGTGGAGCAAATTGTGATGCGAAAAAGTTATAAGATTTTGTGTTAACACACAATGAACAAGGGAAAAAAAGACTGGTAGGAGCATATTTATCAATCTTTCATGCAGTGCAATGCAGCAAGCCACCTTGCTGCTCTGCACTGCATAAAATGAAAAGGGGCAGGTATGTGGCATATTTAACAATGTACAGCACCTTTTGAACTCTTCTAGCACTGGTGCACTTTTAGCTGCCTAGCATCAATGCAGACACCCTTGCATCATGTTGCAAGGGTACCTGAATTGAAGGCATGATTGTTTTTGTGCAGGAAGGTGCACCTTTCTGCACAAAAACAATCCTGAGAGGCATTTTCCTCTTTCCATGTGTTCTGCAGAATGCGGTACATATAGAAAGAGGAAAATTTAGAAGATATAAAAATATTTCTCCTCATATCCCACCTGGAAAGGCATAGCATTTTGACCTATTCCCAGGTCTTCCACGCACGGTAAATCTGGGAATGCACCAAAATCCATAGGTGGATGCATGGGAACAGTTATGCTTCGCTCAAAGAACGTTTCTCTGCTGCAGAATAACACAATATGCAAAAGAAACAATTTACGGACGGAATGCTGGACAATGCAAACATTCACCCCGAGTCAGAAGGATCTGGATTAAATCCAGCATTCTTTTGCTCACCACCCCAGTTTGGACCCAGCCATATTCAAATCAGTCTTGACCCAGTTCAGTGTGGGAACAGTCCAGCCCGAACTGCCAAGCCAGGTCCTCCCTGGACCATAAACAAGCATCCTGGGACCGGTTTCAGGGTATCACCCTTCATCAGCCAGGTTAGCTTGAATCGAGGGGTGTAGTGAGTACGGGGCCCACATCTGGGCATAGCCCTCCCACTTAGGGCGACATTTGAAAAAGAAACAATTGATGGACGGAATGCTAGAGAATGCAAGCATTAACCCTCAGTCACAAGGATCTGGGTTAAATCTATCATTCTTTTGCTCACCACACCACCCCAGTTTGGACCCAGCCATATTCAAATCAGTCTTGACCCAGTTCCGTGTGGGAACAGTCCAGCCCGAACTGCCAAGCCAGGTCCTCCCTGGACCAGAAACAAGCATCCTGGGACTGGTTTCAGGGCATCATCCTTCATCAGCCAGGCTAGCTTGAATCCAGTGGTGTAGTGAGCACGGGACCCACGTCTGGGCATACCCTTCCCACTTAGGGCGACATATGCAAAATAAATAATTGATGGATGGAATACTGGACAATGCAAACATTCAACCCTAGTCACAAGGATCTGGGTTAAATCCATCATTCTTTTGCTCACCACCCGGGCTGGACTATTCCCATTGGGCGCAGGGTAAAGACTGATTTGCATACGTCTGGGTCCAAACTGGAATGGAAAGGTGAGCAAAAAAACAATGGATTTAGGCCCAGATCTCTGTACTGGGGTAAATGTATGACATTGTTCTACATTCTGTCCATCAATTGTTCTTTTTGCATTTGTCACCCCGAGTGGGATGGGTATGTCCAGAAGTGGGTCCCGTGCTCTCCATGCCACTGGAGACAATCTATCCTGGCTGATGAGGGCTGAAACCCCGAAACCGGTCCTAGGATGCTTGGTTCCAGTCCAGGGAGGACCTGGCCTGGCAGTTCAGGCTGGACTGTTCCCTTTGAGCGCAGGATCAAGACTGATCTGCATATGGCTGGGTCCAAACTGGAATGGCATGGTGAGCAAAAAAAAGATGAATTTAGGCCCAGATCTGTGTACTGGGGTGAAAGTATGACATTGTTCTGAATTCTGTCCATCAATTGTTCTTTTTGCAGAATAATGCAAGGCAGCGATTTGTGCTGCGTTGCATTACTCTAGTTTTAGCAAGCCATGCAGAGCCACGTCCCTAGGTTTTGTGTCGCCCTTGCACTATCTTGCATGTGCAAGGGCAACGCAAAACCATGATAGATAGATCCTTTAGTGTATTTCACCCCATTCTGAGTTCTGAAACTCAGAAAGTCACAGAAATTCTGCACCTGCTTATTACCTCACCCTGGATACGCATACAAATCTGAGACTGCAGATATTTCTGACATAAAGGATGTTGCACAATATGTCCATGTGATAAGCCACTTTGCATTATTTCTAGTTCATTCAATTAGTGAGCTCTCAAATAATATAACATTTGTTGAACCTAAAGACAAATAATGAGGGTTTCAACACTTACGGAAATAGTGTGGACTAATTTTTGTTGATTCTATTCTAAAAGGGACTCATAATTTTGTTTTAATTACTGTCATCTGGTTACTATAGGGTAAAGGTATAACAGGAGTAAGATTCATTGGCCGGTTACCTATTTGTCAAAGATTAGAGAGACATGGAAATATTGGGATCTTTATGGAGTGGTATCAGTGGTGCAGCTAGCCATTTGAGCGCCTGTGGCGGTCCCTGTGTTTGCCGCCTGGCTGCAGCATTGAAGAGTGGGGGGTGCTGGTGAGATTTGCCGACAATTGCTGTCCCACCACAGCCCCTTTGTTGGGGGGGGGAATAGCCACCCTGAGATGGCAAGGAGTAAGCCGCCTACGGCTGACTGCCCCCTCCTTGCTACTGTTCTGGAAAGAGGATAAGAGGTTGCCATCTTGCACCTCCTGCAGTGCTTTTGAATAGGATTTGGACAGAACATGCTGATGGTGGATAAGGTTCACTGGGCTTCATATTATGGCCAGTTTTGTCTGTCATACCATGTTAAACAAGACAATTGTATACTACAGTCAGCAGCAAACTTAAATCCTGTACTGTAAGAAAGTGAATGTCTAATTTGAGCCGAAGATAGTCCACTACAATTAATAAAGTCTCTAACCTGTTAGATCCAGACAAAGGTTTCAATTATTTAAACCTGATTTCAACTCCTGTCAGCTATGCCATAGAGCAGACAGGTTTAACTTAGTGAAAATGTTTATTTTAAAAGATTTTGAGAAAAAAATTGCTTTAAGAATTAAAGCACTAATATAAGGTACTGTTAGAGTGTGACTAGTACCTAGGTGCGATTTCCGGCGGACCTCAATGAAGCGTGGGTCAGATGCATCAAGCAGTCAAGCATTAACCTTTTGACATAGTCTCTGAAATGATCATTAAAATTCTCCAGTGGGGAAAGGATGCAGGCTGAGTCCTAGTAAGTCATCAAACCTGGATAACCGTTGGAAGAGTTCCTGCTGAAGCCATCATTGGCTTTGGTTTGAAAAGCTCAGAGTGAGAATACATCAAAGGTTATGCCCAGGGAAGTCCTTTCAATGGTTGAATACTTTTCACACCTTTGCCCGATTAAGGTTTCTTTGTTTGCACTTAGATTCTTTTTTTACATCTTAGAATCCTCCAGCAGGGCAATGAGGTAGGCTGTATCAGGAAAGGTGCAGCAAAGTTGGATAGGCTTGCAACGAGGGTCAACTGAACAGTTTTTTTGAGTAGCAAGAAGCTTCAAATGATATCAACTTGATTTTTTTGCCTAACAAGGTTGCACCTTAAACAAATTGACTTGACTGGTTGTCCTGTGAAGGTCTAAAAATCCTAAATATTTTCAAGTCCACATTTGTCAGTGATTTCAAAATAAGTCATGTGGGATACCATTTAGGCTCCCAGAACAACAGGGACCACACTTAGGCATCAGAACTCTCTCCAGCAGAAGCCATAAATAGTGTCCTGTCCACGTCTGGTTTCAACTGATAAGGTGGTCAGTTCAAGAAAAATACCTATTGCAGTTTGTTGTGTTCCTGTAGCCACAGAGTTGTACAGCCAACTGACCTTTGGAGCCCAATTCGTTGTCCTGAACTCAAGTGGGAGCAGTCCCAGCCCTTCAAATCTTCTCAAAGGGCTCAAACAACAGATGTAGTCCTTCTTCTGTTTTCCCACAGGTCCAGAAAGTGTTTTAAAGTAGCTGATATCGAGGTATATTTTTGTACTTTTCAGTGGGTGGGTTGACTCTTGGACACTTCCTAACCAATGGGGAAATTGTCCCTGGGGCAACCCTACCCACATTTGCATGACATCCTGTATGTTGTACTGCAAACGGGCTCAAAATCGACTATTGTAGTGGAAATCCAAGATGGCACAGACCTTCTATCCCTGAGCGAGCATGTGTGCTGAGCAAGGGTGCATTTAGGGAAATGAGCAGTCCCTTCTCTTAAGCTACACTAAACTGGTTCTGGAATCAGCTCACCTCCCACTGGGCTGGTGCCTATCTGGCTACTTTGAGCCTAAAGTAAAAAAGGCTTTCACGTTCTTAGGTCTCCCCTTCCACTAAAGTATGAATGAACAGGCTTCACCTCTGTACCGTTCAAGTAAATGAACTTACTAGAACCTCTCCAGCTGCCTTTCCTGAGGTGAACAGTATCACATGTCCCACACCTATCCTGTTATATCACGAAGCCTGAGCTAATTTTCTGCTCTGGGAGCAGTTTTCACAACTCATTAAGGTCAAGGACTCAGAGGGCAGCTGCTTGCAGGCCCATGCAAAATAGCCCCCAGGAGCTTTAGGAAGGAAAAAGGTACCTTTCTAAAAGTTACTAATCCTAAATGTTTACTAACTATGTAATGTAACTTCACTATTGAATTAGATTTTTAATAACTATTACAATATTTGTTGTACTATTCTATTTCTTTAGTCTCCCAAACCCAAAATAGTGGTATTATTATTTGTATCTGTTCTCTAGATTTCTTTGGAGTCCCACCAGAACCTTCTACAGTGAAAATAGCTTTTGAGAGTGTATTACTACAGAGGCATGTAACATTACATGTTTACATTTCCCACTTTTAAGTACCATTCACCCTACTTTGTGTGCTACAAGGCTAACAAAGGATTGACTTATTACTATTTAGAAGGAAGGTGTTTGCCATATCAACGATATTATTTATGCAAGTTGAGCTACAGGTCTAATCTACAGCAGTCAGGCTACATTGGTAGACCTGAAACCATGTTTTCCTTGTCACACCAGTGGATTGCACAATAAGTGCTGCAGTTCACAGGTGGCATTTAACTTTCAATGTCATGGGTGTATCTTCTAAAAATTATACTATGGCCTTACAAAAGAGTTAAATATGCCCATTAGGGATTGGTAAAATGTATATGTTTTGGGTATCAGAGCATGCTCACTGGGCACTGGAGGACATTACTTCAGCGTGAAGAATCTCAAACCAAAAGCAATGTTCAGAAAACAATGGGAGTGACCACAAACAAAGGAGCATTTTCTCACATATATTTTGAACACCCATTTAGAAGAAGGTGATGAATGGCCATGGCTGAAAATCATTACTCGATTTTAACTCGGCACTAGCAGTGAAAACAGTTATGGTGCAGTAATAAATGTATATAACAAGCCCTCTACTGTATGTTATGTTAATTTGTATAGCACACTAATCACTTGAGAGAGTATGCAAGCACTTGGGCAGGTGTGTGAATGTGTGGTCCCCAAGGTGCTTATATGAAGAACCAGGTCTTCAGCTTCTTGCAGAGCTCAAAAAGTGAGGAGGAGGTTCTGATGTGTTGAAGGAAGTCGTTCCATGTCTTGGGTGTGATATAGGAGAATGAGTGTGCTCAAGTTTTGCTTTTGCAGAAGCTCAGAGTGTTTACGAGGAAGAGTGAGGCAGAGCATAGGTGTATGGTGGGTTGGGGAAAGTGTATGTGGATGTTCAGGTATTCTGTACTGTGCTGTGTAGGGCTTTGTATGTGTGCATGAGAAGTTTGAACTGAGTGTGCTTGTGAATGGGGAGCCAGTAAAGCTTCCTGAGATACGATGTGATGTGGATGCAGTGTGGGAGTTCATGTATAATTCTTGAGGAAGTGTTCTGGATGGTCTGGAGTCTGTGTAGGAGTTGTTTAGAGATTCTGGTATAGAGTGGTTTGTCGTAGTCTAGCCTGCTGAAAATGAGTAAATCCATAGCAGTCTGTCTGGTGTTCTGCGGCAACCATTTGAAGATATTTCGCTGAATGCATGTGATGTAGAAGCAGAAGGTGAACACTGTGTTTACTTGAACTGTCATGCTGAGCTTGTCATCTAGGATGATCCCTAGATTTCTTGCGTGGTCAGTGGGAGTATGTGTTGCTCCTAGCTCAGACGACCACCAGGTGGAGTCCCATGGGGAGATCTTTTTTGTCGAAGACCGCTACTTCTGTTTTGTCAGAGATGAGCTTCATGCATTTGGTTCGCCTCCAACCTGCTCGCATGGTTATGAGGTTACTGAAGCTGGTTCTGGTGGTGGTTGTCTTGCCCGTCAGAGAGAGAATGAGTTGGGTATCATCAGCGTAAAAGATGTTATGTTATGTTAATTAGTTTATATAGCGCTCAACTCAACCTGGGGCATCTTGGCCCTGACTAGAAGATTAAGGTCCTGCATGGGGAGCATTGGAGAGACTGGAGAGAAGATTCAGAACAAAAAGGCTTTCAGCTGTTTTCTAAAAAGGCCATAGTTGGGAATTGATCACAAAGCCTGGGGGAGCTGGTTCCAGTATTTTGGAGCAAGATATGAAAATGCTCTGCCGCCAGGCCGAGTAAGATGAAAACAAGGAACCTGAAGAAGGCCCAGCGAACTAGATCTGAGACTCCTAGAGGGACAGTATTTGAGAAGTTTTCTTTGTAGGTAAAGAGGACCTCTGTTGTTCAAAGCGTTATAGGTGAGGCAACAGATCTTGAAAAAGGATCTCTTTTTCACAGATAGCCAGTGTAGTTCTCTGAGTAGCAGAAACGAAGGGGAGCCTGCCGGTCGATTAAGAATCATTCTCGCTGCTGTATTCTGAACCATTTGTAGTTTGGCCAGGTGAGTCTCCCCTACTTCTGCCAGCAGCGCGTTGCCGTAATCTAAGCGGCTAGTTACCATAGCCTGCACTAATGTCCTACGATGACAGGTAGGCATATATGCGAGTATTTTCCGCGTAAAGTCAGAGGCTATAGAAGCATGAACTGGTCGTGGCCGCAATATGGTCCTTCATGGACAGCGTCCGGTCTACTTTTATACCCAAATTTGTTACTGAAAGTTTGGGAATGGGAGCAGGGCCCAGTGGGACGGGCCACCAATCATCTGACCAGATATCAGTTGCTTTTCCCAACAACATGATCTCTGTTTTTCCTGGATTCAGTTGAAGGCAATTTCCCGTCATCCAGTCATAGATCGCCTTCATGCCGATGGCAAAATGGATTTTCTCTTTCTCTGGATTTTCTCCAATAGTGAACATAAGCTGCATGTCATCTGCGTATGAGATGATCTCGAAGCCCAGCTGTTCAACTATCCTCACCAAAGGGGCCATGTATATGTTAAAAAGGGTAGGGCTCAAACAAGAGCCCTGCGGATCACCCCTCTCCAGAGGCATTTTGGCCGAGGAGTAGGGGCCCAAGATGACTGTTTGAGTTCTATCGGACAGGAAATGTTGTAACCACTTCAGGGCTGTTTCTTTGATACCACAGGCGGATAATCTCTCCGCCAGTTTTGTATGAGAGATGGTATCAAAAGTTGCGGAGAGATCTTGGAGGATCAGTATCGTCAAGCCCCCCAAATCTATTGTCTATCTAAGCGAATCTGTCACCGCTAGTACGGCGGTTTCCGTACTGATACCTGGCCGAAAGCCCGATTGCGATGGGTCCAGGATTCCATTTAGTTCCAAATAAGAGCTAAGTTGTCTATTTATAGTGCTTTCCAACAATTTCCCCAGGAGTGGTAATAGGGAAATAGGCTGATAGTTGTCAAGAATTGATGGATCCGCCGTAGGCTTCTTCAATATAGGGCGAACAGATGCCTCTTTCCATGCAAGGGGAATGGTGCCAGTTGTTATAAAGCAGTTGAAGATGTCGCTGATTGCAGGAGCACAGCTCGTGGCTAGGAGAGCCATGATTTTTGGAGGGCACAAATCATTTGGTTCAAAGCGCTCCAGGGAACTAGTAGTTGCCTTACCCCTGTCCTCCAGTTTGGACAGAGTTTCAAAGACTGAGGGGGCTACCAGAGGAAAGTTATCATAAATTCTGGATATCTTATCCTGAAAATAAGTCGCCAGGGAGGTACATAAATCCTGGGACTCCATAGGAGACTGGATGCAAGCTTTAGGGGATGAAAAGAATTTAACTTTGGTTCATAAGGCTTTCGAAGAGTTACTGGCTTGTTCTATCTGCTTGATGATGAATGTACGTCTCACTGCTTTTAGGTTTAGATGTGGCCAGAGACTGTCTATACAGTAGTCTGTTTTGATGGGCCTTACTTGCCCGCCAAGTTCTTTCCAGGTGCCTACATTTAGCTTTTTCCATCTTAAGCTCCTCAGTATACCAAGGAGTCGAGATTCGCCGTTGAGCGGAGCCATGTTTTTTGGGTATGGTCTCATCAAAAGCAGATTCTAGTGCAGCGTTAAAAGCCTCCAACTTTTTGGAAGCCTCGGTTAAGTTATTTACTAAATCCAGGGAATAAACCTCATTGAAAGTTTCTAAGGTAAGATTACGCCATGACCTGCTCTGTTCTGGTGTTTTCCTGATGTATGGTTCCCCATTTTTTTGCTGCGTCTGGTGAATAAAAAAGGTGATCATCGAATGATCAGTCCACGTCAGGGGGTCAGGGAGGTCACAGCTCAGTTGGTCATAGTTGGTGAACACTAGATCTAATAGGTGACCAGCTCGGTGTGTGGAACCTTCCACTCTTTGTGTGAGTCCCATTGATTTCAAAGAGGAAAAAAAATAAATTTCAACCTCCGGATAAGAGGTGTTTTCCCCATGGAAATTAAAATCCCCTAGCAGAAGAAACTTATTTGCTGCGAGTGCATGTAGAGCTATATGTTCGACCAGAAGGTCAGTAAAATTTGCTTTAGATCCTGGGGGCCAATAGAGTAAGGCACCATGCCATCAATCCGTAGGAGATATAGTGACCTTAAATATTCCCAATTCCAAGCATTCAGTTTTTTACCGTGGACACCCAGTTCACTATAAGATGATTCTGGAAAGCAATGGCTATGCCGCCACCTGTTTTTCCCTCTCTGTCCAGATGAATAAATGTATAGTTATCTGAGATCGCTGGGGCCGATTCACAGAACTAACTTAAGACAATATCCTAAACGTACTACTTTTGGTATTCACAGAAGTTAGGATTTTGTCTTAAGTTTGTCCTAAGACAAACTTAAGACAGACTTAAGACAGACTTAAGACAAACTTAAGACAGACTTAAGACAGACTTAAGACAGACTTAAGACAAACTAGTCTGTCTTAAGTCTGTCTTAAGTTTGTCTTAAGTCTGTCTTAAGTTTGTCTTAAGTCTGTCTTAAGTTTGTCTTAAGTCTGTCTTAAGTCTGTCTTAAGACTGTCTTAAGTCTGTCTTAAGACTGTCTTAAGTCTGTCTTAAGTTTGTCTTAAGACAAAATCCTAACTTCTGTGAATACCAAAAGTAGTAAGTTTAGGATTTTGTCTTAAGTTAGTTCTGTGAATCGGCCCCTCTAAGTTTATCATGGGGTGATTTGAGGAATTTAACCAAGTTTCCGTGAAAAAACATAGTGCAGGGGTGTGAGAGACAATCATGTCCCAGATTTCAAACGTATGTCTTGCAAGAGACCTTACATTGCATAATATATTTTGTAATCCTATGGTGAATGGGTCTGAGGCCTTTCTTGTTGAGAAGGGGTCCTCTGCATGTAGGACCGTAAGACATTGGCAATGCTTACACGTGACTGGTCCTTCTAGCATGATGGGGAACTTCTGAGTTCACACGCTCTGATAGCCCGCAGGGATTCAGCTGAGTAACATATAGGGGTATGGCGGTTATTATTTACCTAGTGGGGGCAGCATCTCTGGCCCCTGGGCTCGGCTGGGCGCGGACGGAGATGTCTTGTGATCAGATGATGTTTGCGAGTTGTGTCATGTATAATGTTGAAAAGGGTGGGGCTAAAGGACAATCCCCGCGGGACTGCACAAATCAGTTTTGTTGGTCTCTGATGTGAAGGGTAGCAGCCTGACCCTGAGAGTGGATCCTTGCATGCCAATCTTGTGAAGTCTTTTGATGAAGGCGTTGTGGCACACAATGTTGAAGGCGACAGAGAGGTCAAACAGGATGAGGGTCACTGTTTCTCCTCATTCCAGGAAAATTCTAATGTCATTGGTGGCCAGGTTGAGTGCTGTTTAGGTGTTATGGTTCTGAATCATGAGTTAGTGTTTCTAGAAGATGGTGAAGTTCAAGGAGGGTTGTGAGTTGCTTGTTGATGACCTTCTTAATCACCTGGCCAGATAGGGGAGCAGGAACATGGGTCAGACGTTATTCAGTTGATTCAGTTAAGCTCTGAGCTTTTTGAGGATGTTGATGATTTCTGCAAGTAACATTACTATGGGAAATTGGCGGATGTTATGGAAGTGTTGATCATGTGGGTCAGGATGGTTTTGATTGGTGATGTTCCCAGGTTGTAGATGTGGTGGGGGCTTTGGCCCCTGGGGCCCCTGAGTTAATTGTCCACATGATTGCTACAGTGGTGTTTCTGGAGAGGGATGTCTATTCAATCAGGTGGCCCTCTTGGTTGGTGGTGGGTAGATAAGAGATGAATTCTCAGGGGTTGGTTGATATGGGAAGTGATGGTAGATAGTTGCAGTTTTGCTGTGAAAGAAGTTGGATAGGTTGTCGTAGAGTTGTTGGGAGGCAGCAATGTTGTTCACAGTGGCTGAGGGTGAGGTGAAATTCTTGACAACTGAGAAGATCTTTCAGGTGTTAGAGCTTGCTTTGATGTGCTTCACTAGTGCATTTTTTTGGTGTCACTTATTTGCTGGTGATAGTGTCTAAGTGTACACTTGTAGGTAGCTTTGTCATTGGTGTCCTGGCCGGTTCTCCATTTCCTTTCTGGGTGTTTACAGTGTGGTTTTGTGTCTTGAAGGTCTTCTGTATATCATCTGGCCTGCTTGTTTGATCTACTATGCTTGTTGGGTTTCATGGGTGCATGGGAGTCCACACAGTTCTTGATCCAGTTGTTGAAGTTGTTGATGTCCTAGGTTGATCTGTGTTGAGAGTGCTGAGCCAGTCTGCTTCTGTGATTTTGCCCCAGATGCTGGTTGGAATACTGTACCTGTACCTAGTAGGGGTTTCGACTTGAGGTGTGTTGATTTGGAAGTGGGTGATGGAGTGGCCAGTCCATGAGAGCAGTGTGGTGGAATTGTATTTGATGCTGTTGATCGTGCTGAAGAGGACTGTGTGCCCTCTGGTGTGTATTGGTTCTAGGACAAGCTGGGCCATTACCATATTGCTCAAGTTTTTTAAGAGTACTACGGCGCAGGGGTCATTTCGGTCTTCCAGGTGAAAATTGAGGTCCCTGAGGAGAATGTAGCCTCTGGAGTCGATGGTGAGCATAGCGACAAAGTAGATGGTGAGGTGGTAAAAGTGGCTTGTGGTCCGGGGAGGTTGATAACTAAGGCTTTCTGGCAGGGTGTAGGTTTTGGAGATTTGCAACTTGAAGTGTAGGTACTCCATGAATGGGGTGGTGTTCTCTGTGGATGTTGTACATTTAATGGATTCCTTGTAGACGATAGCAAGGCCCAGTCGTGGCTTATGAAGGTGATCCTGTCCAGCAATCTTGAGTTCTGCTGGAATTGCCAGGGCAATTTCAGCAGCTGATGAGGGGTTGAGCTAGGTCTCTGAGATCTACAGAATGCTCAGCAGGTCCCATATGTGGGTTGTGTGCTCATTGAGTGATCCTGTGTTGAGAAGCATGCATGCAAGTGGGCGCTGACAAGCAGGTTTGTTGTGTGGTGTAGGGGGGAGGTGTAGGTAGTGCTAGTGATTGTGTTGCATGTGTGTTGGAAGGGGGTGTTTAGGCAGTTGTTAGTATTATGGGGGTGCGTGTGGGTGGCTGCTGCAGAACTGACAGTGGATGCAGGTGATAGCTCCTACCGTGCTGTGACGCATGGCAGCAGTTGGGGGTAATGGCGTTCAGGGTTTTGTAACCTATAGAGTGCTTCAGATTAATGCTAGGCAGTCTTTAGACCAGGGTTTCTGGCATTGAGGGCAGTCCAGCTGCAGACCTGTGGAGACGCGCTTACCTTTGCGCACCTTCATCACACATGCGGAGCACCCATTGGCATGTCCACAGCTAATTCCTGTTACACCTGCCATTATGTAGGTCCTGGGAGGGGGGTGCATGGTGCTGTGATGTCATTTCCTGTGTTGATGGGTAATGGGAAATGAAGTCCTCTATGAAAGTATGAATGCTTATCGACAGGACACTAGAAAGCATAGTTGAATACCTGAAGAAGAGCCTGGAAATCCTCTATGAGACTATTGAGGGAGTCCAGTGAAGCCTAAGTCAGGATTTGCACATCAATCGGTCTATCAAAAGACACACATGCATGGCGCTGATGCACTGTTCATCCTCTTGCTAAAATCACTGGCCATTTGGGTTTCCTTTCAAAGTGACAGGATAGTACTAAGTCTCTAAAAGGACCAAGGAAACGCTGAAAGATAAAAGAGCATACACAGATTCCAGGTGAGTCTGGAAGAGAAGATGGGCTCATTAGTGGATGCTGTGAATGCATTTAATCGGAACAGTATTTGTAATTGTCTCATAACAATCCCTTTCAAGAGTCTTCACAGCAGGCCTTAAGTGCTTTGTTTCTGCCTTTGAGGGTTGTAATCTATTTTTTACATGGGTACCTAGATCTGTGCCTATTTCTTCAAACACCATTATGGAGCACAATGAGAGATGTGAGCAAAGAATACTTACACTCACATTAGTGATGCAGTTCTCTGCTGCCTTCTACTTAATAATTTGTTTTATATAGGCCACCTTTTTTTTGCAACCTACCACAGATTGAAGCAAAAACATTCACATTGTCTAGGATGTATTTCAATAAAGCAGGCTTTCCATCTATTGGGAGTTTGAATGTCACTAGTATGTCTTGTCTATAACAAATGTCCACCTCCACCTTACTGAATTTCAGCTTCAATTTCCCCTCAATGTATTCATCCTATTTAGGAGGTTTGAAAATGTTTGTTCTGCATGTTTTCAGAGCAATATTGTTCCTGTAAGAAGTAATTTTAAAAGGCTAAATTAAAACATATGCTTTTAAAAGTCAATTGAAGTTCGCCATCTATTATTTTTTAATATCATGTTGTGATTGGTATAACCTTCTGTTTTTAAAGCCTTATTTAAAAAATCTATATTCTAAGTCAAGTAAAAACATGTTTCTTTATAAATTGAATAATCCTATAGACCTACTGCTATGGTCTAAAACAGAAATATTTTACATTACATGTGCATGCTATATTGAGTCATGTCAATGATTTAGACAGGTGTTCTAACATGAATGCTTCTGCAATTTTATTCTATACTTTATCACTCAGATGCCAGGAATCTCATTCAGACTGCCTTTCTTTCAGTTGAGCTGTAAAAGGCGTTTGATACTGTGAGCTGGGATGATCTGCTTGAGGTAATGAAGAAAATGGGGTTGGAGACAGGTTGGTTGAGGTGGGTAAAGTTGTTATACAGCCTCCCCATGGTGCGAGTTAAGACGGGCAGGATTATATTCACTCAGTAAAAGATAACACGCAGCACTAGTCTGGGATGCCCCCATCCCTACTTCTGTTTGAGTTGGTGATAGAGCCGCTGGCTGCATTCTCTCACAAGGGTGGGGAGGGCCTGGGACTGACGTTGAGTGGTAGAACCTATGTGATTTCTTTGTACGCAGATGACCTGTTGCTTTACCTGGGGAATACTGTGAGGGGGCAGAAAACGCCGTTGGGCTACTGTACGACTTTGGGTCCCTCTAGGGCCTCTGGGTTAATCAGCACAAAACATATCTGTTTCCAGCGGCTGGCCTTACCCCTAGGCCATGGGAGCTCCCTGTTGAGCAAAACTGGACTCCCGATACTTTGAAATATTTAGGTATTTGGATATTTCACTCACTGGACTGCTTAAGGGAGGGCAACTTTGGTGGGGCACCCCATTCGCTTCTTTGTAGTGTCGCCTTCTGGAGCTCTATGCAGGTCAGTTTAATATATATGAGGTGCTGGTACGGACATTTGGGTGAATGTGGGGTGCAAAAAGGAGGAACCAGACACACATGCTGTCCTCCACTCCCTACTGACATTGGGTACAGCATGGCACCAAATAAAATGGTTCCATGTGTCCCTCTTTGAAGGCATCCCTGACCCTGGTACTGAAACTAAGGGTTAGATGGGATAGATTCTGGATAGAGAACTCACCGATGCAGAATGGGGCATCGTAATACCTGACTAAAATACATAAAATTTAATTATATATTTATGACTTATATGACACCTCACTGTCTTCTTGCTGCCTTTGGGGGAGAACCAAGAGACTGCCCGAGGTGCAGTCAGCTGGATGTGGACTTCTTCCACATGACTTGGAACTGTGTGAAAATTACAAGGCTTTTGGCTAGCTGTACTGGCCAAGATGAATGCTACGCTAGGTTGTACACTTGCTTTTACAGTTAAAGTTTGCTTGCTTGGCCTGTTCCCCAGACCACCTAAGTGCAAGGTTGTGAATAGATTTATAGATCTGGTCCTGGCACTGGCCAAGAGAAGAAGTGCAAAAATGAGGAACTTAGCCTTGGGACCACAGTTTAACACCTGGACTCAGGACGTATCTGAAATGGCCCCTGCAGAGGGTAGGGCATTAATTAGGGATGAGTCGAGATGTCTATGCCAGGACCCAATCGCTAACCTCTGGAAGGACATGCTGTTTGCTTGGGGCCACTGAGTCATCCCAACAGTGAAGACGATGACAGTGGGTCATCCACGGACTAAGGCACTGAGAATAACTGGGTTGGGGCAGGATGGCCTACGGTAGTCATGTGTGATGTGTATGCCTCCCTCACTGTCCTCTCTCTTCTTCCCCCCTCCCACACCCATGTGATAAGGTATTGAATATATGGTTCTATTTGATGTAGACACAGGTTGAGGTTGCGCCGCCCTGAAATCAGTGTATCAGTCTAACCACCCTTAGTCCACCTACTGTTATAGCTATGTGCCCTCCGCCTGCACAGTTTGAGGTTTTTCTTCTTTCTGTAGTTTATACTTACTTAGCTGTATATCTGGCATGCTTGACAACCAGAACTGCTGGAGGGCAATACAGCATTTCCTGTCTAACTGCAATGCCCCAGGGTGAAAGATCCACATCATGCATGGTAGATACAGGGCACGTGGAACATGTGGACTGACTAGAGCCACAGTGAGATAAATGGGCGGGTGCTACCGGTCATCAAGTCGACCCCTGGCATCCTCATACTGATTGTCGCCTACAAACCTTACCAATGTGGTATACCGTTGCCATACACTGTACCTTAAATGTCCAAATGAAAAGTAACCAGAAATGTCATTTTATTTTCCTTCTGTTTTATTCTATGCTCATTGCACAATGTAATGTATGATAACAAAATTCCACTAGCGATACTTAAAAAAACAGAATGCTTCTGCAATAGAATGTACATGAAGCTAAAATATGAAGCTCCACAACTGTACAGTTCAATCAGATTCTCAATAACGTCTTCCAAATCAGTGATCATTAAATTATGCATTTATGTTTCTGGCTGCATCGTACTCAATATTTGTAAGCAAAATACATTATGCCTCAAATTACTAACAATCCATACCTCCTCTCACATTTTTAACTGACTGGTTTCATACCTGTATTAAGAACTCACTGTTCATTTACTTTACGCTTGTGTTCAGGAAAAGCCAACCCCGACTAAATATTGAAAATTGTTTAGAATTGGCTCACTTTTGCATTCAATACAAAATATTAACACTCCAGTTGTTCATTAGAACTCTGGTGATATTGCAGTTTAATGCTATTGAGCTAACGGACAGACTACTGCTGCTGCTGAAGGTGCATGTTTCAATCTCCATGTCAAATTGATTTAATGATATGGACAAGAAAGATATTTGAGAAGACACAAAAAATGTGTCCTCTTTTTAACTTTGTTGCACATAAACCATAATTTCTATGAAAAAAATAACTTACTTGCATTGTTTATTTCTAAAGGAAATGTTTTTGGTTTTACAACTTCGCTTCATTTAGGATGACTTCAAGTGTGCACCACGTTTTCCATAACTACAGACTTCTAGTTCACTGTGGGAAGCTGGAGTTGAACCCTGTGGAATTGACTGATAGGCTGCTGCTGGGAGACTATTTTCACATGGTTGAGGAAAATGTGCCCTCATTTTTGATTTAGAGTCCCTGCCATAACCTCTGCGAGAAAATCATGACAGAAAACTTCTCAAACATTGTTCTTCATATCATAGCAGAGCATCAGCATTTTGCACATAGTAAAAATGCCTAAAAAACTCAGCAGGATTCTTAAAATCAGTACAACACCACCAACTAAATTACTTATATTGTGACTAAAATGTATCATCACCCTTTATATAGACCCATTTTGTGTGACCCTCCAAACTTGGCATTCACTACAAAGCATTTCAATAAGGACCATAACCCTAAATCCCGTGTGATAGCAGCTACAAAATGTTGTCCAAGTTGTGCCATCCAATCAAGAGGAGGGCCCTTTGCAAACCCTCTTCCCACATTACCCTGGGCTCAGAGTGTGCTTAACCTGCACCTTTATATGTTCTTTTCGTTTATATTCAGGATGCAGGGAACATGTCCCTAAGCCCATTAATGGCGGCCACGACATATTGATTATGTTGCGTCCAGCCAATCAGGATTGACTAGTCCAGTTTAAAGTGGCCAATCAGAGCATATCTGGACACATGGCCTGCTTTACAAAGGTAAGGTTACACTTTTAGTGAAAGTTCATGCTTTTGCAATTTTTTTTATTAGTAGTATCTTTATGAGTGCCGAGTCTCTGTACTCCTGTAGAGACTCCATACATATAGAGATAGGCATTTATAAAGATACTACTTGTAAAATTCCTTTGTGAATTCCAAACTAATGTACACTTGCGAATTAGATCTGGACACTCCAAATATACCTCTTTTTCAAACCCTTTATGACCCCCACAAGCTCCTATTTAAAAACAAAGTTCTCAAAAATGGTTTAATTGATTTACAACAAATTGCAGAATTCCTGCTTTCTGAATAAAATTTGAACTTTTTACCAAATTCCATTCAGCCATTTTTCAATATTGGAGAGCAAATTTTCTTATGGGAATTAAAATGTGAAATCAAAGTTTATAGGACAGACCTGAGGTAGATGACATTTTCTTTTTTCTTTTCACTCTGAGGAGAGGATGTAGCCTTACGGCTAGAGTTGTGGACCTCGAAGCTGGGGAACTATGTTCAAGTCTCGGCAGCAACACTCAAAATCCTGTGATTTGGGGAAATTACTTAATCTCCCCGTGCATAGCAAAAATGAATGTGTCCTTTTGTAATGAAACTGGTGCTCATCTAAAGTGCTCTGATACCCGAAGTTTCGGGTCTAGTTTGCATAATATAAACCTTAACAAAAAAAACTATAACTTGCTCCCTTGCCATGAACAATGTCATCATCAGTGATGCAATTTGAGATGCTGCAGTGATGCAATCAATCATATCATGGAATGTCGTAAGTGATGTTATATGCGAGGCAATTAGCAGTGCACGGCGAGGGCATGAGTCATAGTGCGATTAGAGCACATATTATACTCACAGTTTTAGTAAGAAAGTAGGTTATTTAGAGTGGATGTGAGCTCACCAGATGAAATAGGAACACAAAATTATCGGGGTAAAACTCAATTTTAATAACGGAAATGTGGGCTCAACCTCCTAGTATGTTATAACATACAGCAGACAGGCCAAAACAAAACAGCTAAAAAGTCAAAACACAACACAAGCAAAATCCCAAATCCAATGTATAAATATAGACAAAAATGCAATGAGTAAGACAATGCCAATAGAAGAAAAAAAATATAAGGAGAACCATAGATATGATGTATACCAAAAAGCATGAAGAAAATGTAAAGCGTCAATCAGAAATCACTGTTCGGAGTTTACTAGGACATAGGTGCAATTTTAGGCTGGACGTGATGGTGCGTGGGTGGGATACACAATGCAGATTGATTCTAGTGAAAGATTTTACCTTCTGACTACGTCTCTGAAATGGAAGTTGAAATCCTCCAGTGGGGGCACGTTTGCAGGTTGTTTCCACCAAAGGCTTCTCAAAGCCAGTTAGCTACTGGAGAAGGTCCAGCTGAAGCTGCTGGCTTTGGTGGAATGGGTTCAGAGTGCAAGCAACTAAAATTACATGCACACCGAAGTCCTCACATCGGGCAAGATTTCTACCTTCGAACTAAGGCCCTAGTTACGATGGCAGCCGGTCTGACCACCAACCGCTATCACATCAGGCAGGCAACCGTCCGACAATGAGTTGGCAGTTCCACCTACCCTATTATGATCAGACCACCAGCACAGTGGTAAGAAAGTCCTTTTTCTACTGCGGCCCAGGAAAAGGGCTGCAGCACAATTGCAGTAGACAAAGGCATGTTGTGCACATCCATGCATCGTGTGCAAGGCACCATGTAGTGCCTAGCACATCAATCAATCAATCAATCATTTGTAGAAAGCACTACATACCCGCAAGGGTCTCAAGGCACTGGGAGGGGGGGTGCTACTGGTCAAACAGCCAGGTCTTGAGTAGCCTCCTGAAGGTGAGCAGGTCTTGTGTCTGTCGTAGGCTCAGTGTGAGGGTGTGTCAGGTCTTGGCAGTGAGATTGGAGAAAGATCTTCCACTGGTGGTTGTTCTACGGATGCGAGGGACGGTGGCAAGTGCGAGGTCGGCGGAGCGGAGCTGGCGGTTGGGGATGTAGAAGGAAAGTCGTCTTTTGAGGTAGGCTGGACGGGTCTTGTGGAGTACCTTGTGTGCGTGGATGAGGAGCTTGAAGGATATCCTCTTGTTGACAGGGAGCCAGTGCAGGTTTCTCAGGTGGGGTGTGATGTGGCATGGTATGTTGAGGATCAGTCGTGCAGAGGAGTTTTGGATGTGTTGCAGATGTTTGATGAGCTTGGTCGGAGCTCCTGCGTAGAGGGCGTTTCCGTTGTGGAGTCTGCTGCTGACGAGGGCCTGGGTGACTGTTCTTCTTGTGTCTGTCGGGATCCATCTGCAGATCTTGCGGAGCATGCGAAGGGTGTTGAAGCAGGAGGAGGAGACGGCGTTGATTTGCTTGGTCATGGAGAGCGTTGATTCGAGGATGACTCCCAGGTTGCGTGCGTGGGTGTGTATGGTGGACACCACTTGTGCCCCATGGGCCACTTAGCAGTGGCCCACAGGAAACAGGCTCCCTGTTTTGGGCCCCCAAAGTCTGTTTCCGTCTGCATTTTCATGGCACTGGAACGGCCATGAAAAGGCATTCGGAAAGGAACATTCTAATCTATAGTTGTTCATTTATCCAATTTATTTTGCATGTGATCCATAGGCACACTCTGCCCTCTTGATGGATAGACGATGGTTATTCTGCACAGGTCTACATGCTCTATAGGACCCTACATTACAAACGGATTGAGGACACTGTTTAGTTTTTAAACCCATTTTTTCATTCATGTTTTTTACACAATTGGCTCTGCAAGTTCTATTATCTCAAAATTGTTTAACTGGGCATCTCCTATTACATATGCATCACACTATATATATCGTCATGTGATCAAGGCTCCACGGAGCCGAAACGTTATGGCCGTCGCTCTGGGCAAATAAAAGAAACCAGCACCAAATCCAGGCTCGTGTACTCTTTCCTTTGGCAGTTGAAGGATCTTCAAGGCTGTTGGAAGTTGTCTTCTTGATATATATATATATATATATATATTCACTGAAAAAACCATAGGTTTCACACATGTTATAGTTAGCTGTACATTTCACTCGTAAAAAACCAATGAAATTCCCGCGTTATAGTTAGTGCAGGCAACTATAACTCACGCGACCGCAATCCTCTGCTGATGCTAATACTGTATTTCGACACTTATTTGCCCATGTCTTCTTCCATTAAATTTTAGCTATACATATATTAAAAAAAAATTTTTTTCATAAAGACACATATGTCATCAGCAGAAGATTGCGGTCGCGTGAGTTATAGTTGCCTGCACTAACTATAACGCGGGAATTTCATTGGTTTTTTACGAGTGAAATGTACAGCTAACTATAACATGTGTGAAACCTATGGTTTTTTCAGTGAATATATATATATATATATATATATATATATATATATATATATCAAGAAGACAACTTCCAACAGCCTTGAAGATCCTTCAACTGCCTATGGTTTTTTCAGTGAATTTGCAAGGTTTTTTTAATGCTAATTCCTAACTATAACGTGTGTGAAACCTATGGTTTTTTCAGTGAATTTGTACGTTTTTTTAAATGCTAAGTTACTTTACGCCATTCGTGGCGTGCGCGCCCAGTTAACGCAGTTCATTCCGTGCGCGCACGGTGCGCTTCGCGCACCGTGTACGCACTTTACGCAGTTAGTGCCGTGCACGCACGGTGGTCACGCGGTGCGCTGCGCGCACCGCGTGCCCACGTTAAGTGGGATGGGCCATGTACGCACGATGCGCTTCGCGCACCGTGCGCACATGGGGGACATATTATGCGCATCTTTGTGAAATGTATTCTTTGTTAATTTCATAGCTGTAATATGCCATGCACAAATGGTGCCCTTCGGGCACCATTTGCACACGGGGTGGAGAGAATGTGGATAATTTTTTTTTTTATAAATTTTTACCGTACGCGTACGGTAAGCGTAATCGGCGATTTTCCGAAAAAAAAAAAAAATTTTTTTTTGGCCTGGGGGGTGGTTTGGGGACCCCAGTATCAATGCTGGGTGGTTAGGATCTCATGAAACTGCCTCTTTACACATTTTTGGGGTTCGTTTTTGCTGCCCAACTCAGGGAGCGAGAGAGAAAATGGCGGCCGCCGCTTCCTGGTTTTGACCGATTCAAATGTTTACTAAGAGCTAAGAGCCAATCAAAATCGCGCTCGCGCACGCCACCGTACGCGTACGGTAAGCGCACCGTAAGCGCACCGTAAGCTGGCTCAGATATATATATTGATTTAAAGGCTATTTTCTCAGAATCTACTGAACAGATTTACACCAAACCTACAAAAGGCACTTCCTTGACCTGAGGACTACCTCTCTGCCAAATTTCAAGTAATTCTGTTCAGCCGTTCGGGCTGTAGCTGTGACTAAAGGTCCTATGGAAAAATGCATGGGAAAAACGCGTTTTGGGACCCCCCTTTTATCTCAGCCCCCGCTTCACGAATCCCCCCGAGACTTTCAGGGTAGGAGCGGAGCGTAGCGCCCCACCTATTTTGAAAAATTCGCAAGGATTCGTCGACCGGCGCCAAAGTTATTCAAAATAGAATGTTGCGGATTTCCTATGGAAACGTGGTCCTAACTATAACTACCTACTGGCGACCGCCAGTAGGTAATATATATATATATATATATATTCATACTAATTCCTATCGGTACTTTGACTTTCATTCTTCCTGAGGAGGCCTTTAGTTTCAAGGTCGAAACGCGTCGACAATTCTATTGGTAGAAGTCTATCTAAACTTTGATCACTTTTCAGAAGGACAATGTCTAAGGCTATAGAGGGCAAGACTGTCCCTTGTGTGTGTACATTCTACAGACTAGCTCCTATATGGACTGTGCAAGAAATAAAGAACATAGCCATATCTGTTTAAAACAACAGGAAGACTGAAGAAAAACTTTCTGGTTGTCACATTGATTGTCTTCATCTTACAGATTGATTATGTATGCGCAACTTTGTGATATTGTTTTCCTCTTTAAATCATTTCATTTTCTTCATTTATATATACATATTTAATGAGTTTAATACCTCTATACACCACAGTTATCTTCCCCAGGAGTGAATGTTTAAAGGTCTATATGATAAGCTAAAATAAATTATGCTTTACAATTTAGAATATATCATCAGTGATTAGTTTAGGTACTCACTGTATAAACTATTGTTGTAAAAATGTGTTCCCACATTATACCATTGTTTAGTTTTCATTGTGTTTTTGCCCAGTTTATGTGGAATTATTAGGGATATCCCCCTTTTTTCCCAAACTAGCTACAGTGGGTATATGAAACAAAAGGTTTCTCTTCTCAAGGTCTCCCTTTACACTTAACAATGAACGAGTTGGCTTTACCCGGGTCCCTTTCAAATTCCTCAACCCTTCCCAGCTGCTCTTATCTATCACATAACTCACACCCAGGTCTTCCTGTAAAAAAAATTAAGCTATTGTTTCTGCTATACACTTTATGAAAGGGAAGCACTGGTAGTGACATCTGCCAGCAAGCTAATGCTCATTTGCCAGCTGGAGGCTTAAGCAGGTAAAGTGTAACTTTATAAAAGTGTCTTTTCTTAAACAGTTACTAAATATCCAACACACCAATGAAATATGTTTTTATAAATATTATAAATGGTGGTTTAACTGCCTCTGTAGCTTATCCCAATCCGAAATTAGTAGACTTAGTATTCATCTGAACGTTTGTGTTTGTCGTAGGAGAGCTTTAGCACTAACAGTAAAAATGGCTTTTGAGAGATAGTCAATGTAGGTACATATCAAGATTAAATTCTTGCATGTACTACTTTTAAATGCTAGGCACCATACCAAGTGGGCTACAAGGCCTAATTAGGGTGTGTTATTTATAAATTAAAAGTAGGGCGCCTTCCTGTCAAAAAGAGTAAATTAGAGAGGGTTGTCTGTAGTTTTAAAAGCCTCAGGAGTAAAGCAACAGTAGAACTGAAGCTATGTTCTTTGTCAGTCTAGAGGATGACACAATACGTTCTACAGTCCACAGGTGACATTTACCGTCCCGTGCTACTGGTATAAGGTTACTGCAACATACATAGCAGCCTTAAAGTAAAGTTAAATATGGCAATTAGTTATTAGCCAATGTTACCATGTTTTGGGGATCAATGCATGCACAAACACTGGGGCCTGGATAGCAGTGGTCCAATGTGCAGAGTGTGGTAAATATTCTATTACCTGGACTGAATTTCATACGGAGTCTTAAATAAAATAGCTCAGAATAATAAGAGGCAGAATCCGTGGTATAAGAGGTTTCTGAATGGGCTTTATTCCAAAATGGCCGACTCGAGTCGCGGCCTTCAGGTTCCGTCACCACGGGGGTTCAGGAAGTGAAGTACATACTTTATTGACAGGAAATTGCTTTTATAGAACATACATTACAATGAAATGAATACAGTAGGCGTAACAATTGATAAGGACATTGACGTTTGGTCTGCATAACTAGAAAATGGGTGTAATAATGAGTGAAAAGGAACATGATTGGTTATGATGTCATACATAGGTGGATCTATAAGATAATACTTGGCCTAAATGCGCGCGCAGCAGTATGACGTGTAATTGACGTGTAACTAGGGGGTGAAGGGGACTTGACATTTAGCTCTACATGTGGAGACAAAAAGTCTGGGGGGTCAAGTCAACCTAATCCCAAATCATATCTAACATCCTATGTTTAAAGAACTATGTTATCCACAAGGAAGGACTCTCGGACAGAATCTATTCTATACTGACTGTGTGTACGTGCACAAGCGTCTAAGTGTCTATATGAGATGCGAGAGGCAGAAACTTTCCATGGCAACAGGGCTATGATTTACTTGCATGAGGACAGCGAGGCCGGGCCCTTTTGCTCGGTAGCTGGAAGAATGTTTACTTAAACTACTAGACAGGAATGCATCGGCTGAGGAGCAAAGTAGATAATTCGAAGGTGAAATACAGCTTCTTGGCAGGCAGGCGAAACTGGCCGAGGTAGGCACCGTTAGCTGCACAGGAAGTAGGACAAAGTTCATGGATACAGATGCGAGCTTAAACTGATGCTGTTAGAGGCAGAGAGCAGGGAAAGGCTTTGAGGACAGAATCGGGCCTACTCTGCCTGAACTGCAAAAATGGAGTAACTTAGCCATATAAAGTCGGTGGCCTTTCATACTTAGGAATCGAATATCCAGCCCATTGATGGCGGATCTGACAGAGGACATGTTGATGGTGGACGCACATGTGTTTGCGTCTTCGAAACTGGAACTGGAGGGAACATACATGTGTTTGCAACATGCACATAGAACCGTTGGGGTCCAAGATAGGGGACATAACTGATCAGGAAAATCCACATTTCCACATTCCCTCCTTGTCCCCTACTTGCCCGTCAAGAAACATCAATCTTCATTAGTCCATCGATTTGCTCATGGAGCATCATTTCTTCTTCTTTCTTTTTCCGGGATTTTGAACGAAAACCTTGATGTGGAATACACGATGTGGCACACAGACCACAAATCGCTGGTCCACATTGCAGGCATAAGCAGCAACTGAATAGTATAAGAAGGCCAATACCTAGGAAGGACAGAACTCTCCATCCCCAGGCTGATATCACACTCCAAAACCACCCGGACCACGTCCACGTGCCTGGATTCTCGTGTATCTGGCTCACAATCTTATGAAGGCGTGTTATAGCTTTATATACAGATGGCGAATTTTCTGGTATGAATATGCAGCAGCTGGATCCGATGACCCTACAAGCTCCGCCCCTATCTGCCAGGATGACGTCAAGGACAAGACGATTCTGGAGAACAACGATTCTCATCACCGATTGTTCCTCTGTCAGATTGCCTAGGGCGGCTATAGTCTCATTCACTACAGCTTCAAGAGTCTTGGTTAGCCTACGTATCAGCTTACTATTTGAAATTGTACCTATATAGGGAAAGATACCTTTATTGAAATCTACATACTTGTCCCATGTCGTCTCAGTATAATCGACAACTGGGAGATCTCTTCGCTCTCTATTGTGTACTAAATGAACATTTCGATAATAATCAGGAGGAGCTAGGAAAACAGGTGGCAAAAGGAATGCTATGTAACAGGTACCATCCCAATCTAGAGGCAGACGTATATATGCGGTCTGATCACATATAAAGTAGGAATGGCGAGAAGATCTAAATGAAGATTTACCTTGATCACTATATTCTACTGTAGTAACGCATTTGCTATGGCCCATATGTATGGAACCAACTTTTCTTACACATAATTCACCCTTAACTGGAAGTACTGACATAGTGGGCAGAATTAGTTCAACTTCGGATTCGACATTCAGAATCATAAGATTAGGTGTAAAATTACCTAATCCATACACTTCATTTTCTAGATCAGTTCCTGTTCTACTGGGGTGACCCTTCTTATCAGGGTAACAGACTTTGAATAAAACTAGATTCAGATTTCCCCATATCCAATGGTGTTGATAAACTGCTGTGTCTGAGTCTATGGAATTTAGTAAACTAAACCATGCTCCACAGGAGCCATTATGTGTGAACGGATGGGGGAAGAAAGGCAGAACTCCTTTGTTATTCTGATAGGGAGGGAGTCGGCCACACACCCAACAATTAGTGGCATTACTAGTCTGATGGGAATGGTGTAACATACTAATGAAAGTGTTATTACGCAGCGCAAGTCTATAGGATAATTCATGTGGGGGTAGGTCACTAAAAGAATGTTCATTAGTTATATTGAAAATATGTTTAGAAACAGGATAATACATATGCAACAATATACTTGCAGTAATTATTATAAAACTCAAGAAAAACAAAATTAATAATGTCACTATACAGTGGCTACGCAGTGTTTTACAGTATGCATGTCGTTTCAACATTGTTCTTGATTGTTCATGATTCAGACTCAAGGGATACATGTCGGGGACAGATTCAACCGCTTCACCTTGGAGAGGACTTAAACAATCAAATCGGCCGACGGCCTGGGTCTGAGTTTTAATTTATAAAGGTCTGTGCTACTGGCCTCAGCCAAAGGTAGCTTTGAGTCAATGGGTGAAGACACACGAGGAGGACTGTTTATATCCGAAGGAAGTCCATGAAATTTCTTGATGTGGCTTGAATGGATCCAACCCTTTCTTCCTTCGATCTTCACGGCTGTCCTTGTGGTCAACAGGACCAGCTTAGGTGTCTTCCACCTGGGCTCCAGTTGAGTCTTTCTGTCAAAGTTCCTCACAAGGACATAATCGCCCGGGATTACGTCATGGGGTTTCACCTCAGTGTTGTCAGGAAAAGCTGCAGCTACCTGTGAACGACAAGATTGTAGTGCAGACATCAAGGAAGCCAGGTAATCTGTCAGCATATTACAATCAACATCAGTTATTTTACGGGGTATAGGCGTCCCCCACATATTCGGTGGTCTACCAAAGATCACCTCATAAGGGGATAGCCCTGTTCGAGAGTGTGCTACCATTCTTATGTAAAATAGTGCAACTGGTAAGGCTACTATCCAGTCAACACCTTTCTCCTTACATATTTTTGACAATCTGATTTTCAAAATTTGATTATGTCGTTCCACGAGACCTGCTGCCTCGGGGTGTCGGACACAATGAAACTTCCACTGATATCCCAGCAAAAGTGAAACATGTTTCATTAATTCGGATGAAAAAGGCTGGCCGTTATCCGAATATACAACACGTGGTAAACCGTACCGTGGGAAGAATTCTCGAACTAGCTGCTTGGCAGTAGTCGGGGCAGTGTAATCCGATACTGGGTACGCTTCAGTCCATCGGGAAAGAGCGCAGACAACTACAAGAACATATTTGAATCCTCGACATCGTTCCATCTGGATATAATCCATCTGGAGGACTTCAAAAGCATGATCGGGAGGCTGAAATCCACCCTGCTCTACGGGAACACTTTTTCCTGGGTTGAACTGACAACATATCATACAGGTACGGACTTTTTGTTTAGCTGCAGTTCGTAGATGTTTATTAAACCAAATGTGTTGAATGCTGTCTAGCATAGCTTTTTCTCCTAAATGCGCCGGACTGTGAATTGTAGCTATAATGGCTTGGACCATAGAGTCAGGAAGAAACCATACAGATTTCTCCTTTGTCACCCATCCCTGATCTGTCTGGATCCCTCCTAGTTCAGTCCATTTCTTTATTTCTTCTGTTGTGGCATGTGACTGTATGTCAATTATATCAAGTGCGGGATCCTTAATCGTCATACACTGTATTGGTGTCCGAACTATTGTCTTTGTCATGTCGGATGTGCGAGTCTGAGCAGTCTGTTTAGCTGTTCTGTCAGCTAAATCATTGCCTTGAGAAATGATATCAGTAACCTTCATGTGTGCTTTACATTTCATAATCGATATAGCTGTGGGCAGATGGATTGCGTCTAACAAAGCATGAATGAGAGACCCATGCTGAATATGGGTCCCATGAGAAGTTAAATAACCCCTCTCTCGCCAAAGCACCCCGAAGTCATGTACAACTCCGAATGCATAACGTGAATCAGTGTATATGTTAACTTTCTTACTTGTGGCTTGAATACAGGCTTGTGTTAGAGCAATAAGTTCTGCTGCTTGGGCTGACAAAGTATCTATACAGTTTGTTTCAATAACCTCAGTGTCTGTTGTGACTGCATACGCGGCCACTAAATCTCCTGTACTTGTTCTCATGCACGATCCATCTACATATAACGTCAGGTCTGGATCTAACAATGGAACGTCTGTTAAGTCTTGTCTGGGTTTCGTCTTTATTTCAATAACTTCAACACAATCATGAGCTAGTGGGTCTGTTCCAATTACAGGTAAAAGTGTAGCAGGATTCAATGTATTACAACGTCGGATCTCTATGTGTGGCTGAAACAATGTCAGTTCATAACCGGTAAGTCTTGCTATGGTCAGGTGTTGTGTTTGCGTTCGGTTCACAAGAACTTCTACTGCATGTGGTACTTGTACTGTCAATGGATGTCCTAACACTATGGCATCGCTTTGTCTGATTGCTAAAGCTGTTGCTGCCACTGATTTCAGGCACGCAGGCAAAGCCTGAGCTACGGGATCTAATGTACTAGAGAAATAAGCACATGGCTTGTGTGATCCTGCTTGTTCCTGAGTGAGTACTGACAAGGCAGTACCTTCGCGTTCTGTAACAAAGAGTGTAAAATATTTGCTGTAACATGGTGTCGCTAAAACAGGTGCTTGACATAGAGCTTTCTTTAAGCTTTCAAAAGCTTGTGTGTGATCCTGAGTCCAAGGGAGGACAGTCGATGTGGCTGCCTCCTGTGTTGTCAACTGAATGAGTGGTTTTGCTAGAAATGCGTACTGAGGGATCCACTGCCTACAATATGAAGTGAGGCCTATGAAAGCCCGCACCTCCTTTTGTGTCTTGGGTATTGACATGTTAGCAATTAACTGAATGCGATCTGGTGTAAGCTGCCTTCCCTCCTTGGACAGCGAGTGACCAAGATAAATAACTCGCTGGACACAGAATTGCAGCTTAGAAGGAGACACCTTGTGCCCCTTGTCGGCTAGAAAATGTAAAACTGTCAGAGAAGCCTTTTCACATTCGGGCTCGCTTCTCGCGGTGATCAGCAGATCATCGACATATTGAAGCAGTGTAGTGTTAACTGGCATGTGGATACTGTCGAGTTCTCGTTTCAGTGCTTGGCTATAGATGCTGGGGCTTTCTGTAAATCCTTGAGGAGCGCGTGAGAATTTAAAACTGCGCCCATTTAAACTGAATCCGAACAAATATTGACTTTCCGGATCTATGGGGAGGCTGAAAAAGGCATTCTTGAGATCAATTACAGTAAAGAATGTTGCTTCGGAATCAATGGCTGTCAATAATGATGAGATATCGGGGACCACAGGGAATTGTGGCACAATGCATTTGTTTAATTCGCGTAAATCAATAACCAATCGATATACTGGCGGGGCTGTAGGATCTGTTCGTTTAAGAATCGGAATTATCGGTGAATTACATACATTGGAGTCTGTTTCTACAACTACTCCTTGGGCAATTAGCTCGTCAATGATTTGTAGTAAAGCCACTACAGCATCTTGCGGTAACTTGTATTGTCGCATTCGTGGTAGTACCACTCCTGCCTTTAATGTGACTCGGTATGGTGTAATGTTCATACAACCAACATCAGTAGGGCCTTGTGCCCATAGATGTGCTGGTAAAGTCTGTAATCGGCGATCCATGTCTCTGGATACATAATGACCTTTAAAATCACGTAAAAACAATCTTACTCCTTCCGGAGAACAACAGATAATAGCCCCTAGGGCTTTCAATGTCTTTATACCTAACAGGTTTTCTGGACAAGATTTGGTAAGCAATAAATCAGTAGTTCGTGTCAAGGGACCAATCGTAAGTGGAAGTGGCTGTGATACCTCATTAACAATAGGCTTTCCTGAGAAACCAAGGGAAACATTTTGAGAGCCTGAGAGGGGTGCCCCTGGAACTTCACTACGCTTTATTGTTGTTCGACTTGCCCCCGTATCGAGTAAGAATTTTCTGTCTTGACCTAATAATTCACTATGTACATAAGGTCCTTCTTGATCTACAGGAATCTCAATAAGGGGTAAGTCAACTTCCCTCTCTAGGCTAGTTCATGCGTAACGCTGATACTCAGGATATTCATACTGTGCAGTCTGATACATTTGTCGTGTTGTGGTTTGTGTGGCAGTAGCAGGCATCGGTGGTGCAGCTGGCACAAACTGTATGGGTTGTTGTAAGGCTGGCATAGACTGTTGCTGAGCTGGCATGGACTGTCCATGCTGCGTAGCTCCTTGTTCATTCTGATCCTGTCTGAGTGGTCGTGGTCTTTCTTTCGCAATACCTATAGCTATATTACGCTTCAGGACTTGACAATCGTGTACATAATGGCCTAGTTGTTTACAGTAATTGCATGTTCCCTTTACAGGAACTGCTGAATCTCCGGAATGTGTCACACCCTTTTTGTGACCATCCGCTGGTACTGTCTGGGAAACTAGCATTTTCATTTTTGTATCCTTCATACGTCTTTGTTCGTGTTCTTGTTCATCTCTAATTCTATTGTGATGATACTGTAACATTTGTAGCATTTGTGACGGAGTGTTACTTTGCCAGGTACTCTCAAATTTCAATATCCTATTCTTCACTGGAGGCAATGTATTTTCCACTAATTTTGTCACAAATAAATGTGGATACGACTCACTACTTGCTTTTATACCACTATTTACACCAAAACATTTTTCAAATCGGGCATAATAATCACTTGTGTCTTCATCATGCTTTTGTTTACAGGCTGAGATTGCACCCCAATCTTCCTTTTTCGTAGTTAATAAACGTGGCAGTACTTGTACTAGTAAACCTGGTAATGCTTTAACTTTATCCCCGAGCCCTGAACCTGCGGTTCGGGCCCTTTCCTCTGCTTCTAATGCTGTCCAATCTATTTTTTGGTCTCCCACTTCCCACTCTTTTTCTTTCAGTTTTTCATAAATGCCAGCAGGCATTAGCACCTTTAATATCGTCATAATATCAGGATAGGTATACTCTCCCATCAGTAACATGTCTTTAATTTCTCGGTGAAAACCCGCTGGGTCTTTGTCATGACTGGGTACTACTTTCTTCATTTCTAACAATTCAATTTTTGTTATGGGTGTGTATACAAATACACGGTGAAACTGATTGTCTTCGCCTTTTATTGGGTGCACTTCTCGTAAGGGATTTTGTCTATCCATGTAATACGGCATTCTTTCCTTGCTGGGCAGCGAGAAAGGATCTGGGCTTACAAAAAGGACGTACTGTTTACGTGACACTAATATTTCTTTAATTAACTTGTTACTAGAACCTCTCCATCTATTCGTGAGTAGTTCAGTTAATATATCAGGTAAAGGACCAGGATCAGCATGTTGGCTCTTATATAATATAAGGAGTTGCTGAATCATATAGATTCCAGCTAAACGTTGTTCATCTGGACTGAGGTTAAAAAACGTGTGTGCTACGGTCTCATCACCGTATTTTTCAGGACTGTCAATCCAGTGGACGGCTGATCTGGCTAATTCTTGCTCATCCATGGAATTGAGGAGGTGGTAACCCCTTCGTTCTCGGAGTATTTTATCTGCGGCTTGAAACAAATGTTCAGGAGACTTCAGATTTATTATTGGCGTCGGATACGTCCTACTATTATTTGGACATACAGAGTGTATTGGATCAGAAAGACATCTAGTATTATTACAGGATCTTCCTCTACCTACATAGGCTATGGTGTCCGATTGTCTTACGGAATCCCCTGATTCGGACATTTCATCTTGCTCGAACTCGTCTGTTTCCAATCTTTCTTCATGAATACGTTCTATTTCTTTACGGATCTTTCGGCACATGGCTATTATACAATTTTGCTTATCGTGTCTCCCTTCTGATATATTCTGGCTCCATCTTGTAAGAATAAGCATTGCATTCGGGTCTACCCCCGGTCGGTCTTGATTTCTGATCACACAGTTTATGAGGAAACGTAACAGTTCCCCCTGTATCTCTACTTTCTGGAATTCCATAGCTCTATTAATACATTCTGGATCTCGCCCTGTTTGAACAAAATGATATATTTTCTCTAGATGCGCAGTCATTCCTGGTAACTTCGCTAAATATCCTGCGGCTCGTCTGATGCGTAATGATGCCAGGACCATTTCGTCCTCTTTACCGACCACTGGGTCATATCTACAATCTATAAGAAGTTCCTTAAGCGCACGTTCACTTACGAATTTGGGTGTACGTGAATGCGCTGACTCTTGAAAAACAAGTTTATTTATTCTAGGTGGCGTAAAAGTATTGCTAGCACCTCCCGTGGCCCCATCTGGGGCGTCGGGTGTGAATGGATTCGTCGAACGTGACACAGCAACTATAGGTGTGGACACAGCCATGGAAGTACCTGTAGGGACAGATGCGGAGACAGATGTGCTTGCCGGAACTTGTGACTCGACTTGTTGCTGTAGGGATACGGGTGCTGGATCTTGGCGTTGGACCTCCCTGGTATGCGGTCTATGTGGGGCGGAATTAGCATACTCGGGAGCTGCGTCATCTAAATATGAAGAAAGAAAAACATCTTCCGCTGTTCTAGGGTGCCCCTTAGGATGTGCCTTGATTGGAAACAATGGGGGTGGCAAGTCTTTTGGTATCTCTGGAGCAGCCTTAGGTAATCCTTCGGCTAGAAGGGGATACATACCATTCATAAGGGCATTTCTCTGTCTATCCACTTGTTCTGATTTCACTCTGATACCTTCCTCAATTAATAGATTTTCTTGAACTTTATTTGAACTTTCTTTACTCTTCTCTTCCTGTCTACGTGCTTTTTCTGTACGTCTATGAGATTCTTTACGCCATAACTCAACAGCGTCTTTCTGTGACTGTCTGACCTTTCTTTTCCATAATTCTTCCTCGACTTTCATGATGCACTCTGCATCCCAGGTTCCCGCTGCGGGCCACCTTTGACTTTCTGGCAATCCCTTGGTGTAATCTATTCATAAATCAAGAAATAATATAGCGTCTAAGCCATGTTTGTGATACATGAAGTGCCCTGGAGTATCCCTAGGAGGAATAGGGACGGCTTCTTCGAGTACCCCTTTCCTAGTAGTGATCTGTCTTAATTTCGAAAAGAGCGGCATATTGACAACTGATCCGATACTTAATTTTGAACACACTTAATACAAAAAAAACACAATAATGAACAGTCATTCATACCACAATATGCAGGACGTTTTAACACATTAAACATTTAACATTTAAATGAACAACAATGATGATCGTCTGCAAAACTAAATCACCAAGCATAATTCTCGACAATAACTAGATACTTCGGAATACTTGATATACTGCTAAACAGTACATATACACTGCTAAACAGTGCAGACCGGATTTGTGTACCCAAATCCGTCTTGACCGGCACAACCTATGTGCGCGTCAACACGCCTCCCCGGCGATGGTACTCACCGGGTAGCTCCTTGAAACGGAAGGCCTCGGAGAATGGACTGGACTCGATGACTGCGGACATCGGACCCTCTGGACATCGGGACTTCGAAAACCTGGTGGGCCTCTGTATACCTCGGATCTTGCTCTCTCAGCTAGGCTCTGGTCGGGATACTTCGCACTTCTCACCGCCTCGTCTGGGTTGATCGCAGCCTCAGTCGCCCCCGCTTGACCGGAGGGAGCTACAGGAAATCCTGCTGGTACGCGTTATGGTCCGTCCAGCTGTGGCAGGAGACCGGGCCTGCAACGCACCGCCGGCGCGTGAGATGAGAAAGTGTCCCTATTCGGGCGCCATTATGTGGTAAATATTCTATTACCTGGACTGAATTTCATACGGAGTCTTAAATAAAATAGCTCAGAATAATAAGAGGCAGAATCCGTGGTATAAGAGGTTTCTGAATGGGCTTTATTCCAAAATGGCCGACTCGAGTCGCGGCCTTCAGGTTCCGTCACCACGGGGGTTCAGGAAGTGAAGTACATACTTTATTGACAGGAAATTGCTTTTATAGAACATACATTACAATGAAATGAATACAGTAGGCGTAACAATTGATAAGGACATTGACGTTTGGTCTGCATAACTAGAAAATGGGTGTAATAATGAGTGAAAAGGAACATGATTGGTTATGATGTCATACATAGGTGGATCTATAAGATAATACTTGGCCTAAATGCGCGCGCAGCAGTATGACGTGTAATTGACGTGTAACTAGGGGGTGAAGGGGACTTGACATTTAGCTCTACATGTGGAGACAAAAAGTCTGGGGGGTCAAGTCAACCTAATCCCAAATCATATCTAACATCCTATGTTTAAAGAACTATGTTATCCACAAGGAAGGACTCTCGGACAGAATCTATTCTATACTGACTGTGTGTACGTGCACAAGCGTCTAAGTGTCTATATGAGATGCGAGAGGCAGAAACTTTCCATGGCAACAGGGCTATGATTTACTTGCATGAGGACAGCGAGGCCGGGCCCTTTTGCTCGGTAGCTGGAAGAATGTTTACTTAAACTACTAGACAGGAATGCATCGGCTGAGGAGCAAAGTAGATAATTCGAAGGTGAAATACAGCTTCTTGGCAGGCAGGCGAAACTGGCCGAGGTAGGCACCGTTAGCTGCACAGGAAGTAGGACAAAGTTCATGGATACAGATGCGAGCTTAAACTGATGCTGTTAGAGGCAGAGAGCAGGGAAAGGCTTTGAGGACAGAATCGGGCCTACTCTGCCTGAACTGCAAAAATGGAGTAACTTAGCCATATAAAGTCGGTGGCCTTTCATACTTAGGAATCGAATATCCAGCCCATTGATGGCGGATCTGACAGAGGACATGTTGATGGTGGACGCACATGTGTTTGCGTCTTCGAAACTGGAACTGGAGGGAACATACATGTGTTTGCAACATGCACATAGAACCGTTGGGGTCCAAGATAGGGGACATAACTGATCAGGAAAATCCACATTTCCACAAGAGTTAAAAAAAAACATCAATAACAGTCAGCAGAAAATGAAGGTAACTATGCAAAAAGAGGAACTTTTTAACCATCACACATTGACACTTTCATAAATAATCCTGCCATCTTCTTGCAAAATACAGAGTATTCAGATGAGATCTGGCAATATATGTAGTTGATATTGATGAACATTACTCGTACAATAATGCATTATTCTGTTGAGGAAAAGTGATCCTCAGGAAATAGGATCCATTAATGACATGATAGCCTTAGCTTAGCACTCTGTCAAACCACATAGTTTCAAATCCCTCATATGGACATAGGCATACACCCATACTACAGTGGGGCGCTAGTGCTCAGGCCTCAGCAATATTCAAGTCCAGGGTCCGTACATTCACAGAGACATTGTTAGAGCTGGAGGAACAAGGAGCAAAGAAGGAGAGTTAATAAATCATCACTGCATGGATTAAAAGGGGTAATGTGGGATTAGTTTTGGCATGGAGAATCTTGGCCCAGTGTGTGAGTGAAAGGGGTAGAAACAGGAAAGAGTGTGTAGCCATTAATTTTGTCATACTTGCATTTGACTATTCATGCTCTACTTGTAATCTTTAGATGAACACAATGCCTAATGTAGTTATGTTCGTATGGCTAAAGCACTTAGAGTCAACACTTTACACATTAAAAATATTGGGTCATCTTTCCAAAAATGATGTAATGGTTTAGTGAACCTGCTATCTAGGTCCACAGACGTTACTACAAACTTCAAAATGGACATGTCACTAGAATTAAATACCAATATGATAATGATCAATCCACCAAGTGCAAGTTCTACAACAAACACAGTGAGTGTGTGTGTGTGTGTGTGTGTGTTTGTGAATTCCCTTTTTAAACAACTGTGTCTTGAGACATGATCAATTGCTAACGTGTTTTGCTAGCCAGTTTGTTCACCCCAAGATGTGATTGTGTATTCAGATTTTCACTGTCATCAATGTCACCGACCAACTAAGGACTAATCACCAGCACATCCATGGGCATCAGCTTGTGGTTTGGCTATGTCAACGCCAGTTGCTATAGAAGACCTCAGTTTCTGTCTCACAAATATGGTGCAGCTCTGTAAAAAGTTACTTGTGCAATGCAGAGCTACAATATTTTCAAGCAAAACAGCACAGTGTCAATGATTATATGCTCAACAAAAAAATAATTACATTAAATCTTCCAAATTATAATGTGAAAAAATCAATTTTGTGTTATAGACATTTATTTCTTGATATTTATATCAAGGATATTCACACACCTATGAAAGAAATTTAAATATTGAAGAAGACTAAAGATTTATGGGCCCCTGTAATTTAAAAGCCTGATACAAAGACTTCTTCTCTGGCCCTCTCAACAATACACTGCAAATGTGGCTTTTATGCATAAACAATGCAATATGCATGGTTGTGTTTAGAGTGGTACACCATCTAAAGGAAATTTTAAAAATCCCTGCTTGCGTTGTAAATACACATTTTTTGTTCCACATTAATATTTTATTGAGCACTTAACGTTAATATTGCTCATGCAAGGAAAATCTCAGACCAAAGAAGACAATCTGTTTTGAATTTGTTTTGAAACAAGCACATATAAATATCTTCATTAAAATCCTACAATGCTTCTTTTTCGTAATGTAAAAAATCATCAAGCTCCATTTTTGTAAATGTAGGAGAGACTACCTTGTTAGCTATATGGATTTTCTTTTCATTTCATATTTTAGTAATTTATTTTCCATCCAAAGTCTTGTCTTTTGGAATGCTTTGTTCTTGCATTAGATTCCCACATCACTTACTTTGGCAGCATCTAACAGCTGATTTAAATTTTACATTTGTATAAAAATCCTCTTTCCCATTTTAACACTGGGTCCTTCTTTATGTTATTTCCATGTAGGGTATATGAAAACAAGCTGTGTCTGATTCACATCATCCTTTAAAATAATGTTGAAATAGGTGTTGTTCTAGAAGAGTCAGATCCTTCTCTTTTTTAAAACAACTCTTTGATTTAGTCATCTTAGTAGCAGTAGTTAAAAGAATATTATAGCATCTTTGGTAATGTTAAGGATGCACTTACCAATCATCTTGCTTAGAAAGACGGTACTAACTAGCATTACAAACCTGCTTTCTACAACTATAGTCAGTTGTGGTTAATGGTGCTTTATTAGCCAGTCAGAATGTGAATCTCATGGCTTTTTCTGCTTTTACTTCTTACCTCTTTCAAGGTATCCATTATGATGAAGAACAAAAATCTTTGACAGCAATATAGTTTAACAAGTTCAATATGCTAACATATATATTTTATAACGCATGAGATGGAGTGGCATAGCCATTATTCTCCCAGGAAGAATATTCTTACTGCATTAATGAACATTCTAGAGAGTATCATATAATTGTCCTTAAAGTTAACTATCACCTCTCACTTTTGACTTGTGCCTAGGAATGAGAGAAACTCTTTGCCTGCGTACATGGAGCTTTAAAATAAAACAACTGTCCACAAAACTCATGCTGACTTGTGCATCTTTATTCACCTCTAGTATTCAAGTTCTCATTTGATAAGAATGTCTTATTCAAACATCAAAATAGTTTTAGGTTAGGCTGCCTTGTTTGGACTCCCAGTGGAATTTGGCTATAAACGTATCTATGGTTGCCTTTCCTAGTAGCGATGCATGAATACATTCTGTAATGATTCTGACATTGGAATTTGTGTTGCATTGCTTCTTTAGGAAGATGGTACGCTAACATGGACAGTTCTTTAAATCCTATAACATTTAATGTCATGTATTTAATAGCCTGGTGTGATTCCTTTGTGTTCCTTAGGCCTAGAAGGAATTATAATTACGTAATTGGATCAATTTCAGCAATTACGCATTACTCTTGTGATGCAAAATAAACAAAATTATGTGATTAATTCAGCGTGAGTAATTAGATGTAATTTGGGGAAAACATCCAACTACAGGATCCCAGAATTAATAAACTCAGGGAGAGCTAGAGCCTGCTGACTAGTGCTATTTTCTTAGTGCAAAATGCATAATCTGACCCATTTTGGATGTGAGGGTGATTTTGCACTAAACAAATAGTACTAAATGCTGGATTATGCTTCTCACACAATTACGCATAATTAGTTAGAGTGAGTTAAGCCAGGAATATGGGTCCTGAGTCACAAACTGCATTACTACTGAGGTGCTAAAAATGCAATTTACAAACATTCAATTGGCAACCCCGCCTATCTTTTCCGTGTGGATATCTCTGACACAGTGGAGGAAATTTATGCACACATAGGTATACGTTTTTTAGCAAATGTGAGAGAGACAAGGTGTAGTGACTGGAAAATGGGGACTACCTACTACTAAATGAGAGGGGTTTAGGGAAATATAAGGAGTTTGGGAGGGACAGGCTACAAAACACCCACACCCACAAAAGAGTCAGACAATTGCAATTCCCACCATACACTTCTAAAAATACTAAAGCCAAAAAGATGTCAATACAGGTGACAATGTACTTCAACCCCGCTTGGAGTAAGTCAAGCACCACACAAGGTCAACTACTGGTACTGCAGCACACTCCTGTATGAATCAATAGAGACAGGGAAATAAACTAATGAACAAAGTGAACTAATCTTACATCAAATAAATTATTTCAACATGTATAGTGATTAAAACATTATACATAAAAAAAATTCTGAGCATTTAAACTGCATTAGAAAATAAAACAAATATTGAAATGAAATAAATATAAAACTGTAAACCAATTTTTTTAAATACTAAATAAAATTAAAAATGTTAGCGAGGGTGAGTATTCATAAACTTAATTATTTTATTTAATTTGCTTGATTATTTCATATACATTTAATTTATGGAGATAATGTGCTGTAAAACTATTTTATTTTTCCAGGTTAATAAAAAATATCTTAAAATATTTACATTTATATTATATATTAAATTATTTTTATGTATTCCTTTGCCCTAAAATGAACTTCATTAATTTTTTCTATACTTTTCCATAGGTACATCGCAATTTACATGGTGGTGGTCTTCCCTGTGGCAGAGATGTCCACCAACTAAGTAGAATTTAAATATGGTCATATTGTTACTTGTAACTTCACAGTCATAAATAATATTGTAAAAGGTTCTGTTCTCTCATTTAGGGGTTTTGGATATGTAAGTCTACAACTAGGTAAAACAATTTATTCAGAAATGGCAAATTGCAAAAAAGGGGGGGGGGTAAAACAAGTTGTGGGAGTTAATGTGCACATAAGCAATTGTCAAATCAAATCAAACAAGCTTTATTCGGTATACAATATACAACCATAGAATTTCTCAATTGTGTTTCTCAATAATTATGTAAACAAAATAAAATAATACAGTGCATTGTAATACTCATTCTAAAAGATTTCTCAACTATCAATTACAGTAATTATGTAAACAAGACTCAATAATACAGTACAAAGTGCAGTGCATAGTAAAACTTCATTCTAAAAGGGTACTCAATTATTAGTCGCAATAATTATGTAAACAAGGTTCAGAGATGCGGGACTCAAAAGTACAGTCCAATAGCTATATTAAGGCATTGTAGAGGATTATAAAAAATGATTCAAATACATTTTTAAAATAGAATATAAGGTATTATAAAAATATTTCTGGCCTTAACGAATGTTAGAGGGCCTAATTATTTTCATATGTTAGGGCTTCCAAATGAGAATTGTCCTTTCTTCTCCTAATTGCCATTTGTATAAAAACAATAACTGCATTGCAAATGTTTTCATTTTCCAGGCTACAGATGTAATTAAAAGCAGATTTATAAAAATTTGTTAGCAATAAAAAAGGGTTGTAAAACATGCTTCCTACTGTCTCTATAGAAGTTGCAAAAAAGTATAAAGTGCAGTGTGGTCTGTAATGACTTTCCATCACAAGTGCAATTTGGAAGGATTTTGTACCACTTGCCCATTGTGGGAAATGCGATCTGGTAATGTAGGGTACCCATCCTTAACCTTGTTAAATAAAACCTGTGTTGGAAATTTCTTATCGAGTTGGGTGCCCGGAAAAGCGAACCTTTGCAGAATGTTCTAACAGTCAAATTTTAACTTATTCCTGCATCTCTTGCAGATTCCCTCAAATTTGCTAACCTCGTTTTTTGATTCCCTTTACGATAATCCCGGATAAGCTTTGGATCATAAAAAATCAACATCCACCTTACATTCTGATAAAAGTTTAGAAATATACTGTAGCTAAGGAATTGTTTTGCAGTAATCAAGGGCAAGACAATCCATCACTATTTCCTCAGTAAATTTAGGGCCAGATGAACCAAAGGGTTTTGCCCATTCTGTGTCAATGGGAAAATGTGTTCATGCATGTGGCCCTTAGTGTCTTCCTTAGTCCAAATTCCATGCCAGAAAGTAAGGGCTGATGTGCGAATGTAATCACTAATATGAGGTACAGATGGCTCTTTATGTACTATATATAAGGGGGTTGAGTTAGGCACTGCTAAAAGCCTTCTTAAACACTTTTTTTCATTTGTTTGCAGTAAAATGGTATTTGCCCTCCCCCATAGCGCTGCTCCATAACATGTACGTGTGATGCACTTACTCCTATATAGTGTCAGGATTTTCCGCACTGGCTTATTCACAATTTTTTATTAAAATCTAAAAATGCCCTCATTGGATCATATACATTTAAACTAAAGTATATCAATGTGTGCACCCCAAGTACCATTCCCATTAAAAAGAAGTCCTAAATATGAAAATGTTGTTATTCTTTCAATGTGTACGCCTCCCACGTGGTGGTCTCTGCTCTTTGTTTTACTTTTTTCACAGGTCATGATGAAGGTTTTACTAATATTCAGTATTAGGTCTTTTTCAATCATAAATTGTGCAAAGGTTTTGATTAAACATTGGAGCCCGTTAGCAGTCCTTGATAGCAGGACTGCATTGTCTGCATATAAGAGTACAGGCATTACACGCATTCCAACTCTAGGGGCATCAGAATTTAGGCTCTGCGAGGATATATCAACATTGTTAATATGAAGAGAAAATAAAAGGGCTGGAAGGACACAGCATTGTCTAATGCAGAGGGTATCTCTAAAATAAGAAGTGCAATCATCATTGGGGCCAAATCAGAATCTTGAAGTTAGTAGAGCATACATTTGTGACAGCTAAGTTATAATATCATATGGGTCGCCCATCCCTTGCAACGTTTGCCATAATTTGACGTGGTCGACTAGATGAAATGAACTTGTGAGAGCTACAAAACAAAGATGTAGTTGGCCTTCTTTAGCAAGGGTATATTTCCCTATCAATAATTCAAGGTTGACGCACTGCTCTACGGTCCCTATACCGCTTCTGAATCCATACTGGGAGTCAGTTAGGATATTATTGTCGGTTGCCCAGGTTTCCGATCTTTCTAAAAGGATCATACCCATCAATTTAGATGTTGAGTCGAGTAGGGATATAGGGTAGTAGCGTTTTGCATCCCCTCTGTCACCTTTTTTAAAGATTGGGATTATGACACTTTCCACCCAAGTTGCAGGTAAAACTCCTCCACTTGTTGCATTCAACACTCTTAATAGGATTGGGGACCAAATATCAATGCTAGACTTAAAAATATCAATGGAAACCCCATCTGGTCCTGCAGCCTTACCATTTGCACTTTTGTATACAGCAGATTTAATTTCATCTAGGGTGATAGGTGCCAACTTAACCTTGTCCACTAAACTGAAGTTACTATTGTCATTGGTTAAGAGATCCACATTATTAGGGTTAAAAATAAGTTCAAAGTGGATTAACCAATCTTTAGGGGTTATTAGAGTTTCAGTCTTAGTAGCTGATACATATTTAAAAAGTTGATGATCTATTGTTTTCCAAAATAAAATAGAATCACACGTCTCAGCTGCCTGGATCCGTTTTTCCCATGCCCTTTCCCGGATTTCTGATTTCCTTATGCTTAATATTTGTTTATATTTTTTCCGTAGAGTACAAACTTTTTCTCTAACCTTGGGTCTAACTTTCAGTGCTTCCTTTAGGTCCTGATTTAATTTTGGGCACTGCTGGTCAAACTATCTAGCGTGGTGACCGGCATTTTTCTTATTTTTATTTTCAAATCTCCAGAGATTGCGGTTGCAATATTATGGAATGCCGTTATTATATCTATATTTAAGGAAGATCTCTCCAAACAAATATTTGTGTGTTTTTTTTATTGTATTATCCATAAATATTATGGGATTAATGCCTGACCATTTAATGGAAATCCCATTTTCCCCTTGTGTTTTAATATCAGCGGCAGTTACGCCTGCCTTTCCTTGTTGTGGCAGGCTTAATTTCAACATGAGAAATAGTGGATGAACATCACTATAAGGGCTTGCCTGCATGTAAAAGCTTTCAACAAGACCTTTGCAGTTCTCTGATATTAAGGTGTGGTCAATATTCGATGAGGATCTCGCTCCTTCATATGTTTGGACTGCAGTTTCTCCCTTTTCTTCTCCCATCTCTATAATTTCTAGGTTATGTTTATACATTAAAATATTAATCGCATCTCCATATGGATTATGGGGGAAGTGAGGACAGGGATCACCATATACATCCCTATGGCTACAATGTACCCCTTTAGAATTTTACATTTTTCACAATTAAAATTGCCAGCCCAAATGACCAGGAAATCTCCCCTCAAACCTTTTAAAAAGTCCTCTAGCTCCTCCTCCAATTACATATTTACCTTATGCCTAGTGCTGTCAAAAGTATTGTCATAAAAATGTAATATTACTATGCGCTGTTTTCCTTTTGTGTGGAAATATAAAAACTGGAAAACTGTGATTTAATATAAACTTTCTGTAGAATTTAGGGTGTAGTTACTGAGACTAAAACCGTTAAACCCACTTTTGCTCTCCCTGCCTTCATAGAGAGGGCTTGTTTAGAAATCGTTTTATAGCCGTTGACAAAGAAAGGTTCTGTGTGCCAGGTTTATTGGAATAAGAATAGTGAACAATTATGTATCATCTTAAGACATTCTCTATCATTGACCTTATTTTCCACCCCTGCCACAATCCATGACATGATGGTCAAAAACCTGTGTGATGAATGTCTATTTAAATTATTATTAGTAGTACTATTAGGGGGAACAACATGGTTAACACCTGTTCATTGCTCAGCATCCTCCCGCAGTCAATCTGTTTTGCTACAGTCTCTAAAGGGTGCAAACCTGTTGGGCATGGATTGTATCCCATACAAATCTGTGCGATGGAGTATGTTACTAATGTGTGGTATTATCTCGTTTCTAGGTTTGTAAAAATAGCCTAGCGGGATGGTAATAATGGTTTCGTCAGGGTGGTTAAATGACTGTATATTTAACTGAAAGTTCTTCAATCAGAGTCCCCACAACCACAGGACAACGAAAGTTCACAACAACACAATCTCCTTGGCAGGATTTCCTTGTTCTGCCAAACCAATTTACTCTTCTTAACATAATTATGATCTGGAAAAGTAGGATGGTGTTACAGTTGGTATTTAAAGCAAACCAATGCACAATCTTAGTCTTCAAAGTCCCCCACGTCTCTATTGTATTAGCTGCCAACTTCAGGACATTCTTCAGAATGATTAAATAGGGGGTTGCCTGAGCGGTTAGGTGGGGAGAATCATCGCCATGCTTTATTGGTTTGCAGTTCACGGAGGATTCGATCTGATAGTTGTTGCCTTCAATTCTCGTTCCTGCTTGTTCTACATAGGGTAAATTACGGTCTCTCGATTGTCCGACAGATTGTATATTAGAAGCTTCCTTTATTTGTGGCACCGTCATAGGATGAATTTTTTCAGATGTCGCAAAAAGACCATGCCCAGCATTTGTTTTCACGTCTAGTTCTCTGCCAGGCATTACCTTATGAGGGAGTTTTAGTAGGCAATAAATCCATGACTAAATCGGTTAAATTGGTGACATCTTTTTGAACTGACTTAATTTCCATCATTTATCAATTTTCCCATGCAGTTTTTTAAAAAGTATTTCAATGCCTTTAGTGTAATTCGTAGTGTTATCTGCCCCTGTTCTTCTTGCCTCTGCTAGGTTTTTTTTCCCCTTTCTTTTACTTAGTTTTTGTATTTGTTGACTGATTTGGGGGTACTATTGTACTTTGTACAGATTGTTGTTTACTCTTTTTAGCAGGTGGGGAACCAAATCAGTGTTGTTTGATAGTATGGATATCTCAAATGGGAGAGTTGAATTACATGGGCCCGCTTTTATAATTTACGTATTTGATACATTGTTACCCTTATATTTACTATTACCCTGCTCATTTGAGGTGGGTTCAAGTTCCACTAGACCTGTCCTGGACTCTTTTAGAGCTGCATTTAGTGCCTTTTTTGTAGCGGCTAAGGGTTTTTTTACTCGGGCAATTTCATTGTTAATTAATCCCATAGCGCTTTTCAGATAATTAGTTATTGGCACATTTTTACCTGCGGGCTTTCCAGTACTAGAAAGGGTCAGCGTTAGTTTTTGTTTACCCATTTTCTAAAGGGTACTCCCAAGCTACAATTTATAGCTAATTTTTGAAAGGATAAAAAACAGCTTTCCTTAACGGCTCTGTTCCCTTTCCGTTGAGCCATGAGGGGTGGTTCAGCCCAGCCTTGTCCGGCCGCGGACGGGCGCCGACGGCCCGCCTTTGGCCCAGGCTCCACACGGGCATGCCCTCCAACGTTCCGTGCCGCAGGAGCACGAGGCTGCCTTTATGTGCCCCCGGTGCGAAGAGAGTGGCGTTAGAGCCTCCTGGCTCATTGCTTGGTGGGTAATGTAGTCTCAGAGAGTCTTGATGCTGCTGCTGGCATAAAGAAAGAAAGTTCAATCACGGGCTCCAGTACCACGGGAGCACAGGGCGGCCTTTATGCACCCAGCGTGAAGAGAGTGGCATTGGTGCCTCCTGGCACGTTACTTGGTGGGGGATGTAGTCCTTGAGAGGCTTGATGCTGCCGCTGGCGTTTGCTTTGAAAGCGTTCTTTTTTGGTAACTTCTTTCTCACATTATTGTCATGTCATATGGGCAACATACAGAGTATAATTACCTTTATTAATCTGGCCCATTCACAGTGAACATTAACAAGATGTGTCTATCTTCAGTATAAAGAAATCGTAGACAAGGGTGCTTACCTCTACAACTTGAATGTCTCTAATAACAACAGCATTAATTTTATTTTGCAAGTTAACACATTCCATTTGCCTCAGTTCACTTACATGTCTAGAAGTTATTGAAATACCTAGGCTTCCAATTAGAAGCCAATGTACCAAAACTACCAAAGGTTTTCAACATGCATTTCTTTGGGCAGCAGAATTCAATTCGACTACATGGGATTTTCGAATTCTGAAGCAGTGGGTCATTCACACTTATGACAGTTCTGGCTTGCTCTGTACCTGCTATATCTGCCATGACATTTAATGAAAGACTTTCTCCTTTAATTAAAATGTGGCGGATCCTTCTTGTTTGCTGAGTGCTTCAAACCAGCATTCCCTGATCCTTGCAGAGGGGAGGAAGTATCTTTTCAGTATACATATTAGCAATCAGCTGGGTCACCTCTTGGGATTATCATTTTCCATTTGCCTACTAATTAATTAATTATTTTCTTCTGTTTGAACAGATGGCTCGAGTGGACCAGTATGGATCCTAAAAATATATCTATCTGTCTTGTATACTTAGAAGACTAAATTACTGCTCTAAATATATGTGCTGCACTGTCCCTTCGTAAGAGTGCCCATTAGATGGCAACTGCCAGTATCTTGAGTATCCTGTGGGATTCCAATTCATCCGGTTATACCACATACACATTCTCAGAGAAATTGATGGATGTTTCCTATGAGCTATCGGTCAAATATTTGTAGAAAAAGTGACAAGCTGTAAAAATAGCTCTTTACTCTCAAACAGAATTAACCATATGAGATATTGGAGATCGATAAATAAGACCACTTCCCGGGCTTTTATTTTTGAGAACCGTTCCTTTCTACTATAATAATGATTCACTTAAATAAAATGGAAAATAATAATTCAGCCTCTTAGTGGGGGCAAATTCCTGTCTGATCGAGTGTGCTTTACTCACTTCAACAGGGTGTATGCCCTGGTATTAAAGTCTTTGGAATTCAGCGAATTCAGCGAAGATTGCTTTAGCCCTCAAATAATAGGTCGGGATGGAGGAGTATCCAAGACCTTCAATAACCTAGCCTCCATGAAACCTGTCGGGTTTAACTTCCAAACCTAGACCAAACTTTCGATAAATTCGAAAATATTGCATTTTCTCAAGACTTTTTGAAGGATATAAATAGTGGATCTATAGGAAAAAAACAACATAGAAAACCTGTCCATTATTGCAGCATTGAAATATGTTGGCATTTTGATAATTTCAATATGCGCCTCATGTCTTTGTGGGTCATTTGTTGATAGCCGTAATGGTGGAAGAATAGGACTAAGCCTGATGGTTTATTTAGGATAATCACAATTTCAGAGACAGGTGAGAGCTCGAAAAAGACAGTGGCATTAATATAAATGCATTTAGTATTTTCAGGGAAACTGTATTTTGAGCACTATTGTTGTCAATCAGATTGGAAGAACCCTCAAATACCAGGGTGTCAACCCAGTTCCATATTAAGGGGCTTTTATGAGACTTGAGGTGAAAAAAAGAACCATAACCCCTTGAATAATGTGAATTGTGATTAGTCCAGGGTCACAGGACGGAGCAACATGCAATGCAGAGATAATTTTAAACAAAGCTAAACTGGAAATGAGGACCATCAATCTGATCAAGGGGAATCAAATTGTGTTGTTGCCCAAGTCACTTATCACATCAACATGATATTTCACAAAATATGATATTCTGTCCTCTCTACATGATTCAGTGTTTGTACTGTCTTTGTACCCCTTGTAAATATGCCCCCAAATTTCTAAAAACAATGTAGTTGGCTATTGTTCTCAATTTCTACACAATCTGTATTTGCAGAAAAGTAAGGACTAAGGTGTATAGAAACGATGGTAACTCAGCATTGTACAACTATTTGAATGAAGTATATATATATTTGGTGCTAGACAATGATGATGGGTTTAACAGACCATCCTGCTCTTTGAGGCAGAAAAGTTGTTGGGTAGTATGAAACATATCTTACCATTTAAGAATGAGCTGGTCCTGCAGCTGCAAAACCTGTTTCAGCGCGAACTGGCAGAATAGAGTCCAGTGTAATCCTTGAATCAGGACCACAGATAGACTTCACTTAACAAATTAAAGAAAGGATACCATTTGCACCATGTCACTGCAGGCAACAACACACAGACATTACTCACCTTGAGAAACCTTAGAAAAATTGGTAAATAGCAGTGGGGTATACTGCCTCAAACATGCATCTCATGGAGGAAAAATATTGAGGGCCTCATTTATGAAAAGTGATGCATCGCTGTGAGAAAACAGTGATGCGTCACTTTTCATTGCGCCCTCCTTGCGACACCAACGATGCGTCATATTTACAATATGACACATCATGTCATAAGGAGTTACAGATACGTCAGTATTTCTGACGTAGCTGTAGGCGCAAAAAGGACGTATTGCTGGAGTGTGTCACAAAAGTGGAGCAACTCTAGCAATGGGTCATTGCACATGGGCAAGTCCCATGTGAAATGTGCCTGCGTCAGTCTTACGCCTGCCATGAGGCAGGCGTAAGATATTGACGGATTTGCGTCCTAGAAGTGGCGCAGTGAAATCTTATAGATTTCACTGGGTCACTTCTATGACCCTTTCTTGCGTCAGAACAATCCCCTGCATACATTATACCTGGTGCTCCCCTTTTATTACACATTAGTCAGTGCTAAAGTAGGTCCTAGATAGTCCTGCGGGCAGAGTGCAGTGCAAGTAAACAGTAGGACATGCCTTTTTAAGTTTTACCTATAATGGTAGGGATAAAAAGCTAAATTCATTTGTTACTATATGCAGCCTACTCCTCTCACAGGCTAGCATTGGGAATTCCTCACACTTTTAAGCTGTGATTAAATATCAGAAAGGAATAGTTGCATCATGTTTTAAATCTTTTGAACAGTAATGATAAATCCTCTTTAATGGTGAAGTTGGATTTAACATTACTATTTTAGAAATACTACTTTTGGAAAGTGGGCAATTCTCTACTCTTACTCCTTTCTATGACTTGCATCCTGCCTCCATGTCTGAGGTGGGTGACAACTACACCTTGTGCATTCTCTCTAGACAGCTACAATCACATGAAAAGTGGGTGTGACAGAGAACTCATTCTGATAGCTCTTCCTGGGCAGGAAGAGGTAGGGGGAGCTGACACTTGCACCTGAAAAGGCAGTGTCCTGTTTCCCACACAAAAGACTGATTACCCCTTACTGATAGACTGGAGCCAGGGCTAGGAATAAAGGTGGACCTGTGCACTCCAAGGACCTGCTTTGAAATCATCCCCACTTGAAAGGCACAACTGAATATAAGTACTGGGCACCTGACTCTACCAAGACAGTACACTACTGGATCTGTGAAGAACGCTGCCAGGAGTAAAGACTGCTGTGCTACAAGGATTGCCAATCTGCTTGACTGCTCTGGAAGAACTCTGTTTCTGATTTGCTGTGCTGCCTGATAATGTGTGACTCTGTTGAGAGCCCAGAAGAATTCATGAGTTCTTTTGTTAGTGTTTGCTAAAATTAAGATTTTCAATTGGATTGTTTTAGAGGCTCCATAAAAATGTGAAGATATATATATGTTTGTGAGAGTAAGGTGACTTGGAATTTCGGCAAAGAGCTATTATATAGTAATAAAACCTGCTGATCTCAATTCTCAACAAATTGAACAATATAAATCTTTCATTCTTCCAAAGTTTCTTTTCTCATTTTGGTACCTCTCTGTGTCATCTGTTTCGTATATCTGAAATTACACGTGAATTATATTATTTGTAATAACAAAACACTCATACTGCTAGGAACAAAATTAGCAGGCTTATTAATTAAATTGCCACCGGAATGAGGAACTTTTTTTTTTAATCATCAACCAAAAGGGGTGACAGAGCAGAGGCATAGATTCATTGATCCATGACCCCATGAATGGTTCTGATCACATTCGATACAGATTTGGCTCCATATAGGTAAACAAAATATGCAGCTTTAAAAATACACTAAGCATTATATACAACATGGCATGGCAAAAATATGTTTAATTTAACCCACTAAGGATGTGTATCATTTACGAAAAATTGATCTTTCCTTGATTAATGGATTGTGAGACCTGTCACTCCTAGGGTGGTGTTCCCTCAAAGTGTTTGCCTGCTTACCACCTCTTTTTGCTGTATCTGTTTATTGGCCTTAGGACTCTGAGAAACTTACCTCTGCTGACTAGTACTAAAGTGCATGGTGACATTGATGTGTACCCGACTGACATATTTAGTTTACATGTTGAGTCCCTTGTAAAGTGGTATACCATATACCTAGGGCCTGTAAGCTAAATGTTGCTAGTATGCCTGCAGCACTGATTTTGTCACCCACACAACTAGACTTTCAAACCTGTGTCATGCCCGCCATTGCAGGCCCTGTGTGTGCAGTTTACTTGACATTTAAAACCACTTGCCACGCCTTAAACTCCCCTTTTATTACACATTAGTCAGTGCTAAGGTAGGTCCTAGATAGTCCCGAGGGCAGGGTGTAGTGCAAGTAAACAGTAGGACATGCCTTTTTAAGTTGTACCTGTAATGGTAGGGATAAAAAGCTAAATTCATTTGTTACTATGTGCGGCCTGCTCCTCTCATAGGCTAGCATTGGGAATTCCTCACACTTTTAAGCTGTGATTCAATATCAGAAAGGAACAGTTGCATCATGTTTAAAATCTTTTGAATAGTAATGATAAATCCTCTTTAATGGTAAAGTTGGATTTAACATTACTATTTTAGAAATACTACTTTCAGAAAGTGGGCAATTCTCAACTCTTACTCCTTTCTATGACTTGCATCCTGCCTCCATGTCTGAGGTGGGTGAAAACTACACCTTGTGCATTCTCTATAGACAGCTACAATCACATGGAAAGTGGGTGTGACAGAGAACTCATTCTCATAGCTCTTCCTGGGCAGGAAGAGGGAGGGGGAGCTGACACTTGCACCTGAAAAGGCAGTGTCCTGTTTCCCACACAAAAGACTGATTACCCCTTACTGATAGACTGGAGCCAGGGCTAGGAATAAAGGCGGACCTGTGCACTTCAAGGACCTGCTTTGAAATCATCCCCACTTGAAAGGCACAACTGAGTATAAGTACTGGGCACCTGACTCTACCAATATAGTACACTACTGGACCTGTGAAGAACGCTGCCAGGAGTAAAGACTGCTGTGCTACAAGGATTGCCACTCTGCTTGACTGCTCTGGAAGAACTCTGTTTCTGATTTGCTGTGCTGCCTTGCTGTCTGCTGAACTCTGCCCTGCTGAGGACAAGGACTGAACCCATCTCACTTGAAACCAGAGTGACTCCAAGGGCGTGCTGGTTTGCCCAATGAAGTCTCAGGAGCATCAAAGACCCCCTGGCGTCTCAGTGGCATCAAAGTCGTCCTTCAACTCTGCAACAGCATCTGGAATCTGCCATCTGTGAGTCCTGCCCTGCCAAGTGGTGACAATCCAGTCCTAGGCCCTTGAAAGGTGATTCTTGCTGTACAGAACCATCAAACTCATCACGGTGATTACATTAGGCTGATTGGAACTGATGCATTGCCCTTTGACGCAGGAGCCAATCAACGACATGCCTTTAACCCTCTGCACAGCTTGGCAATGATGAACAGCGCCACTCAATGACAAACAGCACCTGCATCATAAAGGAGTTCATCGACAAAACCTTCATCACCTACGTGCATTGCTACTAATGCATCAAGTCTTCAACGTCTCTGCTGGCTCCATCCAAGGTACTTTTTTAGCAGGACCTGGTTCTTCTTATTGGACTTTTGTCATTTTAGTCTTGTTTTACTCAGAAAAATATAATTTATTCTTCTATCCCTATGTGGAACATTCCTGTGGTGTTTTCATTGTGTTACTGTGTGTGTGTGTGTGTGTGTGTGTTGCACAAAGCCTTTACGTATTGCCTCTATAGATAAGCCTGACTGCTCTGTGCCAAACTACCAGAAAGTGAGCACAGCTTATCTTGTAGTGTGTATCTAGCTTACCCTGAGTAGAGTGGTGGTTACTGCTTGAATAGGGTGCATACTCTGATAACCAGAAACCCCAGTTCTAACAAGTATTGTTGATGAAAACCATTGAAATTTGACTTTAAATGCATTTCCACAATTGTCAGAGGCAACCTAGCAACGATTTCCTGATTATAATTATTTCATATATCTTTCTTCTTCTCTCAAATTCACATTGGCAATGGAAAAGCAGATTCTTCCCACTTCATTGAAGTGGCACTCCTCTTTTGTGAATATATAAGGCAACACATTTCCCAAAGGCACCTACAAGTCAATGACCTCTATTTTAAACCGACTAAATTTAAAAGGCAACACATTGTTACAATGCATTTTACATAGGCTTCATAAATGTAATGTGGGGCAAGGATTTTAAACATCCTTTATACAGTGAGGCAGAGGCGCAACATTTTCAGGTCCTTTGTGGTTGTATAAATTTACACACAAAATCACCCTCTTTCCTTAAAATGTTATTGGCATTAATGTATGTGGGATTTCAGTGTTTGTGCTGACAAAGACCAATTCAATCCTTTTAATTATTTATTTTATTGTGCTCTTCTCATGTACATATTAAATCTATGTCCCTCAGATGTCACTGCAGAAGATGGACAATTCAAAGACACCCAGGGGGCAGATTTACAAGCCCTTTGCGCCACTTTTGCGTCACTTTTAACATGGGAAAGTGACGCAAAAGTGGCGCAAGGGGCTTGTAAATCTGCCCCCAGGTCTTTACTGTCAGCTTTTCATTTTTGGGGATATGCTGAGTGATGGGTCATTAATATTATAAGTGAATTAATTATTCAGTGTTCTGTTAAACATATTGATAAAGTAGTCGACAGCAATTGAAAATTGATAAGTAACTGTATGTAACAATTCATGCCAAGCTGGCCCTAAAGGTGAAAACAAGGTGACATTATAAATGCTTTGATATGAGTGTTTTTTTCTGTAGCTCTTCCTTTTAGGAGATTCTGTCATTTTCATTTCTTTCCATATGGGCAAGAAGATTAAAAATAACACACACCAATCAATTTCAATTGATAATGACCACAGCATTTGCTCGTTGAGAATCAGTCATGCATATGTTAATGGTACTATTAAAAAAATTAGGTCATCAATTTGCTTTGTACGCTGCTTAGTGCAGGGTCCAGAGTGTGTACTGATTCAGAAAGAAATATGTGTAACTGCAAACACAGGTTTTGGTCTCTCATAGACACAGTTTTACAAATGTCGGGAAATCAGAACAGTTTCTCAGGTTACGTATTGAAAGCTGTGCCAATTGCAGCTTTCTGGGCATTTTCATAGGAGCGTTTTGGAAATTGCTTTTTTAGCATTGATGTTTAGTGCATTTGTGCACTGTTCATATTTTTCCTTTAATTTGTGGGAAAATAATTTCCACACAGGAAAATAATTTGCCTACACCCACATGAAAGTTAGAAATTGTTCCTTTTGCCAGCCGTAAAAGAGATGTGCTCTCATTGTTGACTGGTGTAAATATCTTACCATTTCTTAAGTAGAAAGGGTTCTGCAGAGGAGGAAACATTTCTCTCAGACCCAACAAGTAGTGCCACCACATGCTTATCATCAGCCCTTTCTGATTTCCTTCTGGGATACCCTGTTGAACACTAGGGACCCGATTCACAAAAGTAATCTGAGACAGAACTCTAACTTTACGACTTTCGGTATTCACAGAAGGCATTTAGGAGTAGTAAAGTTAGGAAGCATAATAAGATAATAGATAAGATAAAGATGAGCATGCTGACAGAGGGTTTGGTGAACAGGGTTTGGGCAGGCAGTTTTCTGTGATTAGCTTGACATTCCTAAAGTAAGGATTTCTCCTGCATTTTGTGCCCCTGGAGATTGCCAGAAGAAGTCAGAATTCCTTCAGTGACTCCTCTTCTACCAGTAGGAGTCAGAAGTCTTCTTTGTTCCAGAACTGCCCAGGAACATAGTTGTTTCCTTTTCAGCCAGGATTCAATCACAGTGTGGTGGGAGCTTGTGGGATGTGACCACAGAGGAGAGGGAATTCATTACCCTGGTCACATCTCTTGGGTGGGCACTCGTGCTCCGCACAAGGGGGGAAGGTTGTCACCAGCTTGGAATTTTGCAGAATAGGGCAGTGTTGAATAGTTTCCAAAAGGGCACAGAAAATGCTGAAAAAGTGGGAACTTTATCACATTAGTCAGGGAGGAGCCTGGAGTCACCCCAACCCACAGGCCAGTGCCAGGCATACATGTGGCATCCACAGTACTCTCTTCGAAACACTACTAGATATATGGAAGATCAGAAGAGGACTGAGCCTGCTTTTAGAGACCTGAGAAGAGCCTGGAGGGATGGGGTCTGCTCACCTTCTACCCAGAACAAGGAAGTGGACTCCAAGGCTGAGAAGACTGTCCTCTTTTTAAGTTACTGGGGCACAACAAGCTACATGAGGCCATTCCTCCAACTGTCCAATTCCAACTGGACTTATCCTGGACCCTTTTGGTGGCTTCTGCCAGAGTGAATCTTGACCCCCCCCCCCCCAGGCTGTTCCTGAGTTCCAGGTACCCAGGGCTGTGTCAAAGTTTACTCCTCCTGATTAACGTGGTACTTAAAAACCTATTGGTTCGAAAGACCTCCTGAGGACCAGAAATAAACCTGCCTAGAGGATTGTACCAAGGTGTGTGGCGCAGGGCTGAAGACTCAGTTTTCCTGTACTTGGAACTTTTCACAGAAGCAAATCTGATTTAGCTGCACTGGGGAGAGAAGGTATCCAGCCTTGTGAAGCACTCTTTACTATAACTTGCAGTGTTTCTCCGCTAGAGGTATCTGATCTCCAACAAAGGGCAAACATAGCAATCTTCAGCGGCAAAATGCACCAAAAGCATCTGGTTAATGAGTGACCTTCCTTGAGTGTGAAATTCTAATTTCTCCAAATTGTACCAGTCCAATGACCATCTGGCCCTGTGGAGCCTTCCTCGGCCACAGCCAGCTGAATTTCATCACTGAAGATTTTGGACTACCATTTCAGAGTCTCTGAAGGTCAAACTTCTGACTGGGTTGAACCTGGTTTCTGTAGCCATCACACGCTCCATCACAGTAGGCCTTACATTACACCTAGGTCCCAGTGTACCGTGACAGTTTGATCTCATTTAGCACTTGTTGTTTTTATTTAAAATTGCATTTTTATCTTTGGTCCCCCTTATTGGACTTTTGTCATTTAAGTATAATTTTATTTATAATATCATAGTAAGATTTTCATAATTGGTTTGGATTTTTTTTTGCGTTGTGTTTTGACATTTTTACAGTTTTCATACATATTGCCTCCAAGGTAAGCCTGTCTGCTCTGTATCATATATACCAGGAGGTTAAGCACAAGCTAAGTTAGTGTTTTTAGTTTTTCACTCTGACATGGATTTTGATTAGGTCATCAGTGCCCTTAACTAATTCCCCAATTACATTATTTTTTGTAATGTCTTATAGTCCTTCTGTCATATACCTAACTCGACACTCCTCAGCTGCTTACATCTACATGCACACTCATGGTTTGATCAATTTGTGCTTCTTTTTGAATCGCTATGCTGCCGGACACCCACCACAGTCCAACCAGATGAGTAACTGGAAGAGGTTAAAGCCTATACCACTCTTTATAGGGAGCCCTGTAGCACCTCTGTTTCATTGCTTGGTGATGGGCACCATCTTGATGTTTCTGCTCCTTACCTGGGTGCACCTGGAATGAAAGGATGGAATCATTGCTCGCACACAATTGATTCTTTGCTTTTGAATGCTTGTGGTGTTCGAATTATATGCAGTTTATAAGGGTGAAACATATACTGACGTGTGGGCCATGACCTCTACAGATTTCAGTTTTGATGTAAATATAGAAGAGTGACTAAGGAACAGAGCTTGGAATGAACTTTACCATGGCATCAACTCAAGATGTCGTCCAGAGCCCCTGTACCTTGTAATACTTCCTCCCACAGAGAGTTCAATTCACAAAGGCTCAATCTTCATATTTGAAACCGGAGAAACCTAGACGATGCTTCTGTATCTCACCGTAGTTGAACAGTAACTCTGCTAGATGCATAATGCTAAAAAGAGTCCTGTGTAAGCCTTGCCTGTTCCTTCCCCGATTGGCTACTCCTGCGAAACTGCATTATAGTTTGCTGTTACTTATGCTAGATAGCTTACCTGCTTGCTCAACTGCCAGCCATGGCATGCCATGTAACAATTTGATCAACTAATTTAAGACAAGTTGCTGGACGGGAGGCTATGTGTGTTGAGAACTGCTGAAACATTTTTCTTAACAATCAATGATTTTTTATAGCAATATTTACCAGACAATAAAGTTACCAATTTGCCTTCTCTCCTTAGCATTGCATGCCTGAACATGTTGCAACATTGACACCTTCACAACATGTATTCCTTTTTAAGGTGATGTATTGGTGTATGTGGTTGTCTCATATGGTTTGCATATATTTGGCAGCTTCTTGATCCTAATTTCTGTTTTGTTGCTGGCAGAACATTTCAATATTAATTTAACCTTAATAAGCAATCAGAATGTATGTAACAATAGTTCACAGATTTCATAAAATATTTGTTTTGTTAATTTAACAGTATAAGCAAAACAATGATTCCGCCAGATAAACGTTTGTGAAAATGCACACAATATATGGGATAGACAGTATACAAGTAACAACACATCAGCACAATTGGGTTTATAAAGTCATGACATATAGATGAAGACACCTAAACAGTTCAAATAAAAATAAATATTGTGTTTTAACAGAGTTATTTCAAGAAACAGCATAGCTCGATAAGGAATTCAATTGGCAGTGCCTAAACGTGCTCATGCAAGGGAGGGTGGCATGAGAAATTGCCAAAGGTTACAATGAGAATGGTTATTTCATTTTAGTATATATCCATGGCCACAAAAACTTTATTTTAGTTTTGAGTTACAGCATTTGCTAAATCAGTTAATTTCTTAAATCCTGTGAGCAAGTGTGGAGGCAGAGCTTGGAAGAGCATCAGACATTTAGAGAATAAGAGCTCGGCAGGAGTGCAGCGGGCCTAAATGGTTCATGGAATGCAGCATGCTGAGAGAACCAAGAAGAAGTATATTGGGAGTGGCTAGTGAGGAACATCGAAGGTGTGCCCAAGGCGCTCAAGGCAGAGGAAAGCTAGCGATGAGAAGCACCCGCATGCAGGGTTAAGCATTACATGGCCACAGAAGTTGCCGGCTCAGCAGCCAGTGCAGATTACACACGGCTCAACACCACCCCACTGATAAAATGACCCGTGCAACCTCCTTCATCCCCTTGCCATGGCCCATTGAATGCTCCCAGCTCCCTCTCCATCAATCAAGGCTGACCCGAATGTATGACGTTGCAACGCATGCGTTCACAACGCATGCCTTTACAACGCGGTTGTTACAACGACCGTGTTGTTATCACACGTGCCATTACATCGCAAGTCATTTCAACTACTGGCTGTAGGGGGCGCGCTGGACTTAGGAATAGTATTAATTACTATTTCTACTCAAGTTTGTGCAACAGCAGGGAAGGTGTTGGATTTAGAAAACCAACACATTCCCTGGTGTTGCATGCCCCCTACAACAATTCGTTGATATGGCTTGCGATGTATTGGCACGCGTGGTAACAATGCGGTCATTGTAACAACCGAGTTGTGAAGCCATGCATTTTGGAAAATAGCGTTGTAAACGCTGTTTCCCGGCTGACCAGCCTGTTAAAAGTGTGTGCTTCAGAGGGGCTCCATGCCTCGCTCAACCTGCAAAGCTAAACGCTTGGAAGATCATGGACAACAACCGGCTGGAGTGTGTTCATGCCCTGCCAGATGCCCTTCCTGTCTCACTCCCTCAGTCATCAGGCCTGTTTCCTAGCCTTGGTGTTTCAACACTGCCCCAGCTCTTCACCCTGTGCCACGTCCTGACCCCGGACTTGGTTCCTGCTGTGTTCCTGCTGGTGGAGACTTACAGTGATTTCAGCATGGGTGAATGCGGTGGCAAGAAGGTCTGAGAGAGGTTGGTGGTATTTGTAAGAGGGTTAGGCTCAGCAAAGGGCTTCCCGCAGTGGGGCTCCCTGCCCACTGGAGCAGGTGGCAAAAGACATCCCACGGTTGGCTACTAACCCAGGAATAGTTGCTGGAAAGCAAAACAAAGGTGGAAGCAAATGGTAGAGCATAAAGAATAAAGAACTCCCAACCTCACCACTACAAACTCCATGATAGCCGTAAACCGCAACTGCAAAATAACACCACAAATACTGTGCGACATGGGAAGACACACAACCCCCATACCTCACTTCCTTCACCTACTATAATTTCATGAATGTCTCTCACAAAATTAAAACTAGGATTCATCAGGCACAGTCAAAGGCACAAGAGGTGCCCCCATGATATCTAGGAGACTAACGTCCTCACCACCTGTAGTATCAACAAGAAAAAGAAAAACTTCAACCCACCCATTATAAAAGCGAATCTCTAGTCATTTTAATAGCCCTGTTACTTCCTCCATATTCAACATTTTTTTTAAACTAAGGGTGAGCAGTCAGATGAATTACTAGGCTTGGAGGCCATAGCAAGCATGGACAACCTCAACCCTGCAGTACTTAGAGATGGCCCAGACAGGGATCCACAGATACAACAAGATCAACAGGATCAATGAGGAACATTTGAATGCGTGGGCAATACATTATCCCCATACTCTTTACAAAATAGCCTGTGATCAATAATTAATGCAGGATGTAGCACAATATGCCCTGTGCTAATCCACCACCACACAGACGATTGCATGAATGACACTCAACCGAGTTCCGATAATGAACAATCAATGGTCAGCCTGCCTAACATAAAGCCCATACATTTCCCAAAGTCATAACTATGAATGGGCAAGTTTCAAGCGTGACATCCTAGGGTGTCAACATGTGTATAAAAGCAATAGGCAAGAGAAGGTCTCCAACAGTCCAATGAGGGCTTCCTACAGTAAGGAGAGCAATTTTCCCAACCCCGCAACCCACGCATGTCTACCCTAAATGGGCAGGCTACCTGGAAAAGCAGGCCCAAATTCTACAGGCATGTATCAGACAATCACAAATCTATACTACTTTCAGGTATACATCCACCTACTATATTCCACCAATCGGGGTCCACACCTGGCCCCTGTAACAAGTCATCAGCCAGTGCCTACAAAGGCAAAAAATTCCAGTGGAAAAAAACGATTAACTATCCAAAGTCCTGGGCTGCCCTCCTGGGCACACTACAGGTAAGCTTACAAAACATGAAATTCCACTCATCTAAACTTGATCTGTTAAATACCATGGCTATATTTATTTTGGCAACTGACACCAAACTGGAGGCCCTAAACAAATTGATCACTAGAGTGCGGAGAGATCCTGATGTCAAATTCATCAAATGCCAGTGCACACCAATATCGGTAAAACTGAGCTTTTTGCCTCCGTTACTAAGTAGCTTCATTGAGGAGATGAAGAAAAGTACTAGACAACTGTATATAACAAATAGCATTAAGGAACGTTACAGTAAAAAGGCCAACACAGCACCCTCCACATTTCTTTATTTTATTTATTTACTTATTTGAAGAGTTTTATCGAGCGCGAACAAGACCCACCTGGGTATCAGAGCGCTTTACAGCGAAACCAACTGGTAGGCTGGTACATGAGGACAAAATAGATAGCTAAACTTCTGCAGTAGAGAACCAATGGTGACAAAGTAGACATGTAAACAGTTAACAAGCTGAAGATTGCGTAGTGGACATGGGAATAGAGGGTTGTAGTTCAATGCCCATTAGTTGTGAGGCTAAGGGACTAATGTCACAGGTAACTATTCCAGAGCAAACCTTTCACTTCTACTTTAAATGCATAGGTCAAGGGGTTCATTCTAGTTTCTGGTTGCAAGCGTTCCAAATTCTCGGAGCAAGCCCTGAGAAGGCACAGCTGTAGGTTCTCTTCTTTTTGAGGTTTGGTGGTTGCAGCAGTCAAGTGTGTGATTCCCACCCGATAACTCACGTTTATTTGCGAGGTGAGTGGATGTGTTCCGATGGAGCACTTTGTGTGTTAGGCAGGCTATTTTATACTGGATCCTTGAATCAATGGGGAGCCAGTTGAGATGGAGTGGTCATGCTTTTTTGAGCCGGTGATGAGTCTGGCAGCAGAGTTCAGAGTGGCCCTTAAAGGGGCCAGTTCAGCTTTGGGTAGCCCTGCCATAATAGCTATTCCGTAAACTAAATGGGAGATAACTAGGGATTGGTCGTGCTTGTTTCAGGTCAGTAGGCAGAAGCAAAGGTTTGATTTTCCTTAGTGCACAAAGTTGGTGATTGGCTCCTCTTGTTGTTGCACTGATGTGATCTTGCATATTAAGGCATTGTTAACAGATTAAGCCGAGGGTCAAGCAGAGCTCACAACATGAGGGGTGCAATTGAGGGCTGTTAGTTGCTTCAGCCAGTCCTGAATGGGTGCAGTTTGGTTATGGGAGACTATCAGAAGGAATTCAGTTTTGAGTGTATTTAACATAAGGCAGTTGTGAGCATTGCAAATCATTGCAATAAAGAGCATGATATTCCTGAACATAACCATCTACCTGAGAAAAAAGTTCTCATGCAGAAGTAACCTTGAGCGGTGTAAGCACAGCCTCCCTTTTATATCCTGAGTTACAGAGCCAAGGATGATCCTGCCCCCATGCCGGGAATTCACAGACTCCCACCCAAACTAAGTTAATTCTCACAAACAGGAAGCACTAGAGCATGCTCTGAGAGGAACTTTCCATTTGCCATCATTAGTGGGCCCTGGCAAGAGAACCTCCATTAAAACTGTCCCTCCAACAGAGCATCAAGGGGCTGCAGTGCATAGCAAAACAGGTGCAATAGCTTCAACTGATATCCAGGCTTAGGTTTCCCAACCATCGGGGGCAACTGCACAAGAAGAAGAGGTGAACAACAAAATAGAAGAGATTGCGATACCAATTGGACAGATGACTAATGAAGAATGTAAATGGCTCAGTAAAAAGCAGATAATGTGAGTCTAAAGCAAAGAAATGTATTCCTGATTTATATGTCAGGTACAACAGAAAATAAACTCTTTATCAATAAATCAGGAGGGAGGAGCAGCAGTGGAGTGGTGACCAAGCGATAACAAATCACCTGCTGGCTTCCCGCAGTCTACTGACATCATCCAATCTGTTTACCTCATCACAGTTCCCAAACTTGGCATCCAGGATTGAGCCACTAAGCACATACAACCTATAAGAAGCCAAAGCATCACAACAGATCTTACCGATATGTACATCAATGCAGTACTCATTGAGACTAGCCCCACGCCAGCTATCTCAACGCATCCACTTGCACAAAATGATGGAATGGACATACCAACACTCCCACAATAGATATTACCCCAACAGTCACCGAGCAAGTCACCAGTCAAAGACTTCTGTTTATTCATCGAAACACATCCAAGGGACAGCACGTTGTCTTTAATCATAGACATTTGATAAGACTATCAAGAACGATAAGAACCTAGAAAACTTTAACTCTTCAGAGAGTCTATTGGTAGCATTTTTAAAACCCAGTGGAGCCGAAGGGACAGAACTCACCTTGATATTTTTTTGCCACAACGTAACTGATGCTTAATGTGCTAGATGAAATAGAAAAATTCTGGAACTGAGGAATAGGATCTTGCCTTTCCAGGAAAATCTCTACCCAACGCTCCCAACAGCTCCCACTCACAGAGAAACTTCTACAACACATCCAGGGAGACCACCACAGTTGCTACCATCAATCACACAATAGTCCTTTACAGGCAAAAAAAAGATACAGAAACCAAATATACAAGATTTACAGCCTGGAAAGAAAACATTGATCTATTCTCTTTTTTAATCTTAAGGAATTCCATCGACAAAGTAAACCAATAACAAAGTGAATGAACAAAAACAGTCACAGAAATGATCAAATCTACCAAAAAAAGGGTTCCACCACTCAACTGTCTTTATCAAAGCAGACTGATCAGGGCTTCCCTTGGCTTTGGTAGGAAATAAGGACTAATGAATAGGGGTTGTGGCACTACTGCCCAAATTAACTGCTCACATAAACTGAGTTGTTTAGTACCTAAGGAAATTACAAATTATCTTCCCACAGGCGACTTGGGTGGATCACTCAGTGCCCAGGTAGGGGGTACCTGGAATGCAACAAGAGTGCAATATGAGCCAAGAGGGCCAGTCAAAATGGGGCCTTGTGATATGCATCTCAGCACACCTTAAAATGAAGGCAGAACAGTTAAAATACTCTAAGAACCAGCTTCAGATCAACAGAATGGAAAACTGCAAACAATGGGGAAACCAACCACTTATACTGTTCAAGATATACATAAGTTCTGCCCTTTAGGGAAAAGTGAACTTTAAGAACAAAGCTGGAAACAATGCTTTTTTATTTGAGGGAAGATCATGATGCACACTATAAAATAATTTCAGGGAATTTCAACTCAGACTTGTTAAACCACAAAAGTATGATGGAAACATAATAGCCCAAAATACAGTTTGGAATATTCCAGAACAGACAGCTCTTGGCTTCTAAATGAAAAGACACCCAGGGCACCCACCTTGCGTTCCTACTAATAACATCAGGCCTGTATATATTAACAGTAAGGTTCAGAGAGGACAAGCCCATCCTGGATGTATATTTTACAAAACAACACCACTGTAAATAATTGTTCCGCTGCTACTCTGCCTTTATTCAAATACATTGGAGATTTCCAGATAAAAAGTGCAAGGAGGACAATGGTAACCCACAGATAATATTCTTGAATCTCAAACCATAGATGCGTTTAACAGTCAACAACCTAATCTGTGATACAAATATAGTAAAACCAGTTTCAGGTTAAGATGGCAAGCAAGGCTTCAGGATATAATTTTACAAATTTGCATGAACGTGCTGTGCGACAATCAACTCACTGTGCATAACGCAACCACCAACTGGGAACTATATTGCGAGGCATTTCTGGCAAACATGGCAGAAAGAAGATTTTCACGCACCTCAAAATCATCAAAGGAAAAAACTCACCATGTATGTCAAAACAGCTCATCTCATTAAAGAAAGCATTACTTAACCCTTTCACCGCGGCGGGAATTCCGCCGCGGTGCTGGGGGGTGCGGGGGGGCAGCGCGGTGGCGCTGTGCTCATGACGGAGCCGCTCCGTCATGAGGCACGGTTGAGCTGTGCTCATGACGGAACGGTTCCGTCATGACTCCGCCCATTTGCGTTGTCCCCCCGCACAGGCGGGGAAACAGCGCCGCGTAGGCGGAGCGGCCGCCAACGGCCGTAACATCACGGAACCGTTCAGTCATGAGCACACGGCAACCGTGGCTCATGACGGAGCGGCTCCGTCATGAGCAGGGAAGGGGTTAACAGAGACTACTGCCAATTAAAAACAACAACTACAACCAGGAACAACAAGAAGGGGTGAGGATGTTGTGTCACAATTATAAGAGGGCAGCCTGGATTGCCAAAACAGAACATAACTTTCTGGTCAAGGGTGCTCCATACCTGTCAAACAGGAAACACTAAAGCCTTTTGGAAAAGATTCAATGAAATTGACAAGGATACTACTGCTGTCTACAATGCAAACAAAACAGATGAGTCCGGGTACAGCATCCGAGGAAACACTATTCCATCACACCAGTGGAATCACCTTAAAATTGGCTGTGAATTTCAACAATCCTCCACCTGATTCTAAAAAATTGTCAAAAGCATCAATCAAGTCTTCAAGATCAAGTGGAATTGAAGTGTATCAAGGCAAAGTAGAAACTCTTTCAACACACAACCCCAACAATATAAATCATCTGGACGCCTTGCTGCTTTTGTTTCTGCCCGTTTGGAATCGCCTGCTGCCAGCCTACTTCTTGCGGAACCCGCTCCGCGGGTCCCGCTGCGTGAGGAGTGTTGACCGCAGCGCCTTGAAGGGGACACCGAGGGAAGTACTTGCACGGGGCTGCGAGCGAGTGCGTGAGCTCCTTGGGACTGCATTTCCCAGGAGCACCCGCCAGCCCTGATCAGCTACACCTGGGCCGCTCTCCCCGACCCCTCCTACCCTTCCACCGAGCCCTTATCATCTGCTCTCGCTGAGACGGCGAGTGGGACGCCTTGCTGCTTTTGTTTCTGCCCGTTTGGAATCGCCTGCTGCCAGCCTACTTCTTGCGGAACCCGCTCCGCGGGTCCCGCTGCGTGAGGAGTGTTGACCGCAGCGCCTTGAAGGGGACACCGAGGGAAGTACTTGCACGGGGCTGCGAGCGAGTGCGTGAGCTCCTTGGGACTGCATTTCCCAGGAGCACCCGCCAGCCCTGATCAGCTACACCTGGGCCGCTCTCCCCGACCCCTCCTACCCCTTCCACCTATTGTGTTCATACTCCTTATTAAGCCATAAGTACTCCCGCAGCGCGGGAGAGCGCGCGGGAGAAGCCCGGGACAAGGGCGGGACCGTCTGTGGCCGTCCGGGGCCGAAGGAGGACGGGCTGGGCCACCCCCCTTACCAGTGACATATAGTATCACCTCCAGTAAGTGGCTTAGAAAAGTTGGATTTGTTTAGTGTTTAACATGGCAACGTCTACATCAACAAACTCTGTAAATAGCCATCAAATAACTCCTCCTGTAGAGTCTAGTCCACTGGCAATTGGCCCCTTAGATAAATTTTTCTTTAATCGTTCACTGGTAATAGACAAAGAGTTGACCTTGGCAGAGAAGCGCGCAGAGCGTAGGCTGTCAATCGAAATACTTAAGAATTCAACGGATAAGTTTTCAAATCTAGCTTACCCCACCCTGGTAACTCCTCTGTCATCAGTGAACCTGCCAGTTGTAAACGACCATTTTGAGGTCCAGGCCCAAAAACCAAACAAGGATGTTGTGATAGAACTAAATAATCCTTGTGGCGGCAAAATCCTACCAGCACCGCTCACTGATTCTGGCGCCCAGGTTATATTGGCCCAACCCAAAATCGGGTCCAAACGGAAACGACCAGCATCTGTAAGAAAATGTAAAAGGGTGGTCAAACCCCCTCAAAAACTCAGGAAGTTACATAAACTCGTGAACACAGGAGAGGTAGCTACTAACGAAACTCAAAGCACAGAAAGTGTTACACCTACTAATCTTGTCTCCTTAAACAGCCAGGACGGAGATGACAATCCTTGTACCGACTCCACTGTACCATGTAAAGATAAGGAGCAATCACTTGTAATTGTTCTCCCTGAACTGGAAAAATTGTTTAGATCACTACTCACCCCCATTGAGGATAGAATTGCAAAGCTTGTAGATAGGCTAAACCATTTTGAACAGACTACCTTAGACAATTTTTATTCCACAAAATCACTGATTAAAGCGAATAGGGTGGAAGTAAGCACAAACTCTCAGGTCCTAAACAACCCTGTTATTCAGGATAAGGGAAGAAATCACCGAAATAGCTCTCCTTTACCTCCCAAACTGAGCAAACCTACAGTTAAAGCCATTACAAAATCCCCAGACAGAACAGAGAGAGCAAACGTTGGCCCTGATTTACCTCAGTCGACCATAATACACCCTACACAGCCCACAATCCCCCCGACACAAAATCCACCAATCGCAATGAGTGCTGAGGCTACAGTGCGTCACCAAGCGGGAATAGTACCAACAAACGCAAACGTAACTAATAGCACGCAGAAAGCTCAGAATATTCCGGTGGGAGGGAATAGGGCTAACACAGGTTTGTTGCTAGGTAAAACTTCAGTACCGTCCCAAATAAATAACAAACAACAGGCGCTGAAGCCTGTCCCCCAATATGTCCCCCAAGTTCCCAAATCTATCCCACCGCCCGTGGCAAAACAACCCTACAGAAAACCACCAATTAATCTCACCCCAGACTCCTTTCCCTATGTAGCAGTTCTTATAAACGTCCCACCATTACCCCCAGGACAGAGAGAAACTTTCCAGATGCTCAAAAACAAGATCATGCACTGGCTAAAGGAAAACCGTCCTCTGCCTGGTGACATCGACGGGCTAATCATAGGGGTAAGGAGAATAGATTGGATGGGATATACATCGAAAACCTTGGGTGGGGATTGCATAGTGGTCAATTTCCAAGACCCAAGGGTGGCGGGATGGATAACAAGGCAGGGATGGGGAACAAATAAGGGAGGTATCGGAATTGTAGACCTTACCTTTTTTTACCCCCGACCGACTAGTGTAACGACTAGTTTACTCAATGAACCCCTTATTCCCCCTACTGTATCATGGCCAGTCAATCCCTTACCACCTCCTCCTGTAGGTCATAATCATACCACTTACACATATCACAACCCTCATGTAGGATGGCAGGAGCTGGGATGGGGATATTGACAAACCAGTACTGACAGTTTAGGAGGGAACACTAACGAGCCAGAAGGGCAATGTGATGTTCATGGTAATACAACTGTTACAAACTCATTGGTCAATTACATCGAGACGGGGGGTTTGGTCGAAGAAGGTGGTTTTAGACTGGGAACCCTAAATACAAATGCCAAGATAACATACCCAGCCAATATGACAGTGGATCCGACAGATGACCAAGAAAGGCAGACTAATTCTACTGAAAGCCCTATGTTAGCCCAAGTATTTCCATTGACTAACACCCGAGATGGGCTAGATGCTAGCATTGGTACGCTTTTATCTTGGAATGTCGCTGGGCTGGCAAGTAAATTGGATTCCCAATCCTGGGTGGATTTTATAAGTGGGTATGACATCTGTTGCTTCCAAGAAACCTGGGCTTGTGATCCCCTTTTCTGTCTTGGTTATTTGAACTATTGTATACCAGCGTCAAAAGGGGGAAGAGGGCGGCCCAAGGGAGGCTTAACTGTTTGGGTTAGACAGGACCTGCAGGTCAACATCAAAATGTTGGACCTGGGAAATTGTGACTTGCAATTATTAAGAATCTCCGTAGCAAAGGGTCAACTAATAGATTTGTACAATGTCTACGTGAGAGGTAGCAACGTAACCAGTTTACCCACCATTGAGCTGTTGTCTACTGCCATTGAGACCAAGTCCCAGGAAAGTGTAACGATAATTGTAGGGGACCTCAACAGGACTTTTGAACCTCTGGACTGTACAAATGACCTCTTGGAGAGTGAAGAGGACAATCTCTGGGGAGTACCACCTCTATGCCTAAAACCTGTAAGGAGATGTGTGGAAATATGGATTTTTCTGGTCAGTTATGTCCCCTATCTTGGACCCCAACGGTTCTATGCGCATGTTACAAGTACATGTATGTTCCCTCCAGTTCCAGTTATGAAGACGCAAATACATGTGCGTTCACCGTTAACATGTCCTCTTTCAGATCTGCCATGAATGGGCCGGATATTCCATTCCTAAGTACGAAAGGCCACCGCCTTTATATGGTTCACTTATGCCATTTTACAGTCCAGGCAAGTAGGCCCTGATTCTGTCATCAAGCTTTTCTGCTTTCTGCCTCTGAAAGCTCCAGTCTGAGCCTGCATCTGTGACCATGAACTTTGTCTCATCCTCTGCGCGGCTCACAGTGCCTGACATCAGCTTGCTGCCTGCCAAGAACTGTATTTCACCTTCGAAATTATCTGCTCCGTTCCCTGCCCAATGCATTCCTGTCTAGTAGTTTAAGTAAACATTCTGCCAGCTACCGAGCAGAGGCCCGGCTTCTCTGTCTTTATACAAGTAATTCATAGCCCTATTACCATGGAAGATTTCTGCCCTCGCATCTAGTGTAGACACTTAGACGCTTGTACACGCACTAACAGTCAGTATAGTCAGTATAGAATAAGATTCTACTCTAAAAGACCTCTCTTTTGGATAACATAGTTCTTTAAACATAGGATGTTAGATATGATTTGGGATTAGGTTGACTTGACCCTCCAGACATCTGTCGCCACATGTAGAGCTAAATGTCAAGTCCCCTTCACCCCCTAGTCGCACGTCAATCACACGTCATGCTGCTGTGCGCGCATTTCTGCCAAGTATTTCTGCTGACATTGCGAAATTCTTTCATGGAACCACCCTATTATGACATCACATCTGATGACGTTCTTTAGTCACACCCAGTTACACCTACTTTTGCTACGTATGTATGTTTTATCCACACTATCAATTGTTACGCCTCTCGCATTTGCTTCACTGTAATGCCTATTGTATAAAAGTAATTACTTATCAATAAATTATGTACTTCACTTCCTGAGCCTCCGTGGTGATGGAACCTGGAGTCCACGATTTCGAAATCGTCCATTGGAATAAAGCCCGTTCCGAACCTCTAATACCACGGATTCTGCCTCTTATTTATTGAGCTATTTTTATTATGTTCTGTATCAAATTAAGTCCCGGTAATTAAATTATTTACCACAGATGGACAAAAGAGATCTTATCACTGAATGGAATTTGTATGGAACATGGCTTAAGAGCACTGAACGGGAGGACACCTGGGGACAAGGAGGGCAGCTACACTTTTGACAATGGCATCAACAGGAGCCGAATCGATTACATTTTGTGCAGTCTCCAACTGTGGAAAGGGGTTGTTGACATGACAGTTAGGCCCCGGGTTGAAAGTGACCACAACCCCCTCTGTGTGACTCATAGGTGGTGGAATACTGGTGCGGGTAACCCTCTAGTGATATACGATGAAACCCCTGTTATGAGTAATGATGAACGCAGGTTAAAATGGCCCAAGGTACTGGCAAACGAGGCCACTATGACTTACATCAATAATGCTGTTGATTGTGCAATTTCGGCGATGGAAACAGCGGTTCCAGTGGTTCCAGGGGATAGTGGAATCACCGAAATCCACAATAAGTTATTCTCCCTCCTGAGACCATGCTTCTTCATTAAAAAAAGGAAAGGGAAGAAATCTAAAGAAGTGGGAAGGTGGTTTGATAGTCATTGTAGATCAGCACGATTAGCCCTGGGACAAGCCATAAGGAATAGGGACCGCGCCGCTGTGACAAAGAATAGGGAACTGTACAAGATGGCCATCTATCGTGCAAAAAAGAATTGGGATGAAGGCCACTGGGCCGAACTAAAAGAGGCCTCTGATAGTAAAGACTCCAGGGCATTCTGGAAAATCATCAAGTGGGGTAGTGGAGCCGGTCCTGCGAAGCCAGACAACAATGTAGCAGAGGAAGCTTGGGTTGATTACTTCAGACCTCAGTACGCGGAAGTTAACCATCCTGTGGCAGCTGATAGTATAACACCGGTTTATGCAACCGATGATTTGTTCTCCCTTAGAAAAGTGGAAATTGCCATTGGTTCCGCGAAATGTGGGAGGGCGCCAGGTCCAGATGGCATTCCACCTGATATTTTTAAACACGATATGACCAGATGGGCGAGATATATCCTCCTTGTAGCGAATGCCCTAGCCAAGGGGGAAGTGGTCCCAGACCTCTGGAAAGGCGCAACCATTATCCCCATCCACAAGAAGGGAGATCGATCACTGCCTGCAAACTATAGGCCCATAAGCTTAATAGCCACCATACAGAAAGTAGTTGGGAGAATGGTAACAAACCAGCTTATGGACTGGGTTGAAGTCAACAACGCCCTTTCTCCATACCAAGCGGGATTCAGGCGAGCAACCAGTACCATCGATCAGGTCTTCCGCTTTACCATATTAAGGTGGAAGACCGTTGTACTGGGAAGGGGCTGCCTGTACGTCGCGTTCGTCGACCTGCGGACGGCGTTCGACCTAGTCCCCCGGTTTAAGTTATGGTTGGTTTTGCAAAAGTTGGGGATCCCTGCTGATCTGCTAATATTAATTATGCGACTGCACGAATCCAACTTCGCTAGAGTCCAGTGGGGTGGAAGCGGAGAGACAACAGAGGATTTCCCAGTGGAAAGGGGTGTTCGACAGGGCTGTTCCATGGCCCCTTTACTTTTCTCGTTATTTATTAACGGAATCGTTGAGAGGATGCTGAAGGCTAGTGTTGATGCCCCATCGTTAGCGGACACCAGGGTTCCGATCCTGATGTTCGCTGACGACACTCTTATCTTGTCTAAGACCCCCATGGGGCTGCAACGTGCATTAAACATTTTTGATGCTTTTTGCACTGAGCATGGGCTAGAGGTAAATGTGGGAAAAACAAAACTAATGGCTTTTTCCCCCGGACGCAGAAACTACCCCAAGGTAACCTTAAACAGCAGTAGGTTAGACATTGTCAAAGAATTTATGTACCTGGGTGTACAGATCGCAGAGGGCATTGGCTGGACGCATCATGTAGATAAAGTGGTCTTAAAGCACCAGCAGCTTTCTGGTGCTTTAAGGGGGGAACACCGCAAATCCAAAACAAAACCCATAAAACCCGCATTATTAGTGTATGACGCGAAGGTTTTGGGTGCCACATTATATGGCGCGGAGCTATGGGCCTGGGATGGTTTAGCGGCTCTTCAGACTTCAGAGAACAAGTTTATGCGAGGGATTACAAGACTCCCACAGAGTACCCCCTTAACCCCACTGTTTTTGGAGTTAGGTAGACGCACCATTGTAGATAGAGCCCGATTGCGCCCAGTCCTTTACTGGAGACGTCTCTGGACGACTCCAGAAATAAGACAATATGCGGAGGGTTTTCAATGGATTATCAAGGAAGATACCTTCCATAAGATAAAATGGCTAAAACATCTGAAGTCCATGTTAGTAAACTTAGGGTTTTCAAATCTTTGGAATAACCCTGAGGGAGAGATCTTCCCTAGCAAAGAAGCCCTTAAAGAACAATACTGGGATTGGGTTGGCGGTAAGATGCTGAATGACACCAGGGCCGACTCTATGACTGGTCGCTTCCTGGAGATAAAATTTTTTCCTGCCCTGGAAAATTACTGGGACAACATCACGGTACCAATGGACAGGAAACTTGTATTTCAGCTAAGATCAGGATCTATCCCCCTCAAGAAACTGACATCTGGCTGGCACAGACCCACCAATAACTTATGTCCAGCATGCGAAAATGCCGAGGAGAGCATAGGCCATTTTCTTTTCGTATGCCACGCTTATGTGAATCCGAGGAGAAAATGGCTCTCGCCGGTATGCAAAAACTTGGGGACACGAGACAGCACAGTGGCTCTAAGAATCCTACGTACAACAACTCAGGATTCGATAGTCATAGGGGTAGCTAAATACCTGGGTTGGGCATGGGCAATTAGAAGACGGTCCCTGGGGGGAAGCAGGTAACAAGGTATTCCTCTCAACAATGATTAATGTAATACTATTTGTAAATATGGTTTTTATATGCAAATGTTGTATGAGCTGTACTCTATGTTTAATGAATTTTTAATCCGTAATAATGTATTATTGTATAACTGTGTTGATTTTATGTGCTTTTATGAGAATTGTCTCGAATAAAGCTTAAAAAAATAAAAATAAAAATAAATCATCTGATGGACCCATCTATTTCCCCACCACAAAGGATCATAAAGAGCAACAAGGTTGGGAAAATTAGCAGGAAACAATATCGGCCTTGGCCAAGACAAAGCCAGTGATAAACTGTGGATGCCTGGGCACAGCAGATCAAAAATCATGGCACTTAAAATACATCAGAAGGAAGAGTAGAGCAGATGTGGCCCAAGCCCAAATGACTTACCTTCAGCTCTCTTTAAATCCAACACAGAATTCTGGGTAAAAAAACTTAACATCTCATACAATGTAGTAAGCCAAGAACAGGCTCTCCCAGACTTTTGGCAAGGATCCATAATCCACCCAATCTTCAATAGAGGCAATGGTAGCAATCCATCAAACTATTGACTGATTGCTTTACTGTATATTAAATACCAAAGATTAGTATTACAATAATTTCTAGCATGGGTAGACAGCCTTAAACTTCTCCCATGGAATTAAAAAGGATTTTTGGCAGAGCAGGGCACACTATCAAACCTTGTTTCCCTTGCAATGTTATATGGAGAATGTCCTCAACACAAAATACACCCTCTATGTCTGTTTCATTGATTTCAAAGCTGCATTCAACAGGGTCCCTTAAGACCTATTCTGGCAGAAATTAATAAGCACTGGGATACCATCGAAAAGGTTGAGAGTGATCCAGCTACTCTATTCTAAAACACAGCTTCTAGTGAAATAGGAGATGGCACCAAGCTCTCCCAGAAAATCTATACCACATTTGGATTGAAGCACAGGTGAATTCTCACCCCTCTGCTGTTCAAAATATACATCTCTAATCTTTCCAGTCTTAAACACATTAAACACATATTCTCCAAATCTAGGGGGCTGCCTCCTCGCCCATATCTTTGTACACCGATGAGCTGCTTTTAAAATGCATGACCCCCATGGGCTGCAGCGACTTTTAGATATTCTTGTTATCTTTATGCAGAAGAACAAAAATGGAAGCAATCCCAAGACAACCAAAGTTGTGAAGTTTAATAAGAAACACGGAATACCTGGCTCATGGAACATCAACAGACTCTGGCTTACTTGTGATCTACAATATAAATGGGATGGTATTCGATTCCATTGGCACCTTTGTCGTACAAATTGAGGCAATGAAATCTACAGCTGTGTCCCTGAAATCAAGCTTCAATACACTCCCATGATCGCTGCATGGCCGAAATCATAGTGGGAATGTGGACAAGCTGCTAGATCTATTAATAGCCAAAGCGTATTTGTCTGTAAACAAGCTCGCATGCTTCACTTCACAGGCACAACTGTGCTTGGAGCACGGGCTGACAAAAGAAACTTGGCCCGCAAATTGTTCTTTTCTGAAGATGTGTCACAGATTCCAACTGGCTGAACAGAGCTAATTAGCTGCACACATCTGTATAGAAATAAATATGTAGTACCCAAGTTCAACAATTAGACAATCACTAGAAGATGCATTACAGTCACTGTAAGCTGCTAATTGATGGAACAATCATGTGTCATCCAGTTAATTAAAAACACAACTGAACAGGGGGCGAGGCTTGCCATGAAGAAAGATGGCTGCTTCTTAGAGCGGCTCTGCAATCCCTTTCCTTGAACCCCCAGTAAATACGGACCAAATCCAATACCGCAACCATGCCGAGATGCGGAAAAGACAGCGAACTGTGTGGCGCTATGAGCGGTGTGTAGCCTGTGGCAATAGGGGCGGCATCAATGCCGATTCTTTGTCGGGGCCGAGTGAGAGCAGAGGAGCACCTGCCTTGCGTAAAAGACATGACCTGCCAGTGGAACAACGCTGAGGGGGGCGCAAGACTTAATGAGCCTCTGGGAGTGCGAGAAATAGAAAGAGGCTAATTACCTGAAGCCGACGGCTGGGCAGGCTCCCCAACACACAGGCAGAGTGAGTGGAGGGATGCCCGACGACGCGGCAGAGTTTCACCTGCTGCATGGCTGAGGCCTGTGAAGATCTAGGATCCCCTCCTCCGCTGGATGTCCTGCCCGGCTGCCCTTGCGCCTGAATGAGCTGCGGAAGACCGCGGAGACGCTGAGAGAGGCCGGCTCTGATCCAGGCGGGCCTAACGAATGTTGGTGTCATCCCAGTCCGGGGGGAGGAAGTAGAGCCACAACGGCGGCCCCACCCCACACCGGGGCTAAGAAATCACTGGAAAAGAGCTGTGAAATACGGGGCAGACGAAGGAGCAGGGGGGATAGGAACCACCAAGGGGCTCCAATGCCCATTGGTCAAAATGGTGAATACTTGCAATCTAGCTGGAGCAGCAGCTAACATTGAAGTAAAAGGGAGGGGCTGCAAAAGAGCTGGGCTTTGGCCACATAGCTATTAAATACATTGGGCAGGAGAGAGGCTCAGCGTAACCCCAATTTGCCCACGAGGTGCCATTGAAGACCAAATCAGAGAGAAAAGACTGTGAGGGCTCCACGAGGCAGTCATTTCTACCACAAACTGGAAACGGAGTGAGAGAGAGCTACAAGTGTGGGGGACCTGGGTGTAACCCTGACAGCCCACAGGGGTTGTTGGTATACTCCTGGCAGGCGGCAGAAGGAAGACTGCCTAGGGCAGCTCACCCAAGCTGAGAAGATGTCTGGAGGGAAGAATACTAAGAGCTCTTACCAATCCATGGGGCATATTATCAAGCCAGGCGATAAAACTATTGCCGCTTTAGCAGCAGAAAACTGCCGCTAAAACGGCAATAATGGGCTTGATAATATGCTCTATGGAATTCCAATTGAAGCCCATGTTAGATGTCCTTCACATTTAACATGGGCTTCAATTGGAATTCCATAGAGCATAATATCAAGCCCATTATCGCCGTTTTAGCGGCAGTTTTCTGCCGCTAAAGCGGCGATAATTTTATTGCCTGTCTTCATTATATGCCTCCAAAATGGACAAATTCACTCTGCCCAAAGATGCGGCAGCCCAGGACGAAATGCAAGAACGCACTTCACCGGAGGCCCAGACAATACAGAATAAAGAAACGCTATCTCTGCATGATATAATGGCCACAATTCGGGGCATACAAACAGTGCTTGAAACCCGAATAGACTCTGTGATGACGGAGGTGTCACTAATACGAGCCGACATGCGCAACATGGGGGTGAGAGTGTAGACGGTAGAAGACTCCACAAAAACTCTGCTCTAAGGCACCTCAAGTCTTATGGCCCAAATGAAAGATCTGCACACACGAACGGCCCAGCTGGAGGTCAGGCTTAAAGACCAGGAGGAACAACGTCCGAATCCTAGGGGTCCCTGAAAAGGCGGAAGGGGTCACAGTCAACCTCTTTGTGGAGGAACTGATTTTAAGGCAACTCCAAATAGGAGGTCTCTCAAAGTTTTTGTTGGCAGAGAGAGCCCACCGGATACCGGGTGGCCGCGCAAATCTTGGGCCCCCACCCAGACCCATCATCGCATGCCTCTTTAATAATAAAGATTGAGATGTTACTCTGCAAACAGCGCGGGGGCTCCCCCGGTTCTATTTGAAAACTTGCAAGTAACCTTCCTGGACTTTACTCTGAAGACCCAGAAATTACAACACAGTTTTCTCGAAGTAAAAAGAGTGCTTCGGGATAAAGGAGTGAAGTACTCCATGCTTTTTCCAGCATGCCTCCGGGTGGAACCTGAGGGGAAGGTCTGGTTCTTTGCGACTCCAGAGGAAGGATGGGACTGGATAGAAGGCTGGAGACAGGTCAGAGGCCCTGGGAAGGAGGCTAATCAGGGGAAAACTCTTCTGAAGAAGGACAAATGAATGACGTGCCAACACGGAAGGGACCAAGACTGAGCGGGGCAGATGTCAAGAGACAGTGAATGATGGACTGGGTTCTAAGTCGAACGTATGCTGCACTTTTTTGACTCGTGCTGGGGCAGTCGGCTGAACATTTTTGTGTCGGAAGAGGAGAATAGACGTATGCTCTGGGCTCTACCCGAAGTCAGTACCACGCTACGACTGTAGAGGGGGGGGGGTTTGGGAAAGGCAGATGAATGTTCCCTCAGTTTAACTTGCTGTTGGGGGGGGGGTCGACAGGCACTCAGCTTAGTTGGGGGTGCGGGCAGTTGGGACTCCGCCAGGCAGGGTTGCAGAGTGGGGGATGTAAGGGAACAGGTAGGGTGTTTTTTTTTTCCTATGTTTTCTATTTAGTAATTCTAGTTTAAATGGCAGTTTCATATGTCATATGACACAGGTAGATAGCACACGCAAAAGTGGCTGGGGCGATACGCCCCAATCAGAGGATTAGAGGAAGGATAGGATGGAAAGTCTCCACATTCAGCCCAAAAACACAAGCAATGATCCACGTAGTTTCGAGCCACCATGATAAGACAAGTGCAGGCTAAATTGACACCGATGTCCTGGGATACAAACGGGCTGGGGAGTAAGTTCAAAAGGGGTATTGTTCTACAGTTTATCAGAAGACACGCCCCGGATGTGGTCCTCCTGCAGGAAACGCACCTCCTGGGAAAGAGCTGTCAGGCTCTGAACCGATGGGACTATGTACTGAGGGTGCACACAGGGTACACGTCCGGCTTGAGAGGTGTAGGAATCCTTATTAAAAAGAATCTTCCCATTACAATAGAGAGAATCTGGACAGACAGATTGGGCAGATTTGTGGCGATCTCCGGGCAATGGCTTGGCGAGGTAATTAATATAATGTCAGTATATGTCCCACCCACACTGGGAGACTCAACCCTGACAGACTTGGGGGCCAGACTGCTTGAACTCCCGGTGGGCCATTTATTCCTGGGAGGAGATTTAAATATGGCGGGATGCGATTGCTTAGATCGTATGCCTCCTAGAATGTCCAGCCCCAAACCCACACGGCTGGCGGATTTTCCAGCGGCTTTAGGCCCCATAGATGTCTGGAGAGCTCTCGAGCCATACACACTGGAGTACAGATTCCACTCCGGAGCGCATGGTAGTTGATCGAGAATCGATTTCCTAATGTCTCTGCCCACACTCCTTCCCCACTTTGTGGAAGTTTGACACCTAGCGCTGGGTATCTCAGACCACCCCCCATATGGGCTACATACAGAGTGGGGAAGAGCAAAGCGGGGACTAATACCAATAAACCCCTCGTACATTGAGATCCCTAAAATAAGAAAAGGTCTGCTTGAACCCACCACCCTATATTTCCAAGAAAATACGGGCTCGTTCACATCGTCAAGGCCGTGGTTAGGGGGCAAACCCTCTCGCTTATTACTGGACACAAAATAGAGAAAGGGGCGATAGTTACACAGCTTGAAACTGAAATACTCTATTTGGAGCTCCAAATCATGCGTAATGATGATGACGATAAGCAACACTCCCTGAAACTTAACCCCTTCGCTGCAAGGCCTTTTCCCCCCTGTGCTAAGCCTTTTTTTGGCTATTTGGGGTAGTGCGCTGTAACTTTTTGACCACAGAACGTATCCACGTCAAATGTGCGTCCTTTTATTTCAACATCATGAGGATTGTAAACGTACCCAGGGTTTTAGGATTCCCCTGAAGGGGTCCCAGAAATTAGTCAAAATACAGCAAAATTTTGTTTTTTGGGGAAAAATGGGAAAAACGGGCGGCAAATGAAAGCGTCTGGGTTTTTCTCTGCAAATGGTATCAAAAAAGAGTTTGTGGGGCTGAAATCACCACTTTCCCAGCTTTTAGGGAATGACAGACTTTTGTCAGAAATTCAACATTTTTTACACAGTTTTGGCATTTTTCTGGGACATAGCCTATTTTTGCTATTTTTTGTGCTTTCAACCTCCTTCCAGTTAATAGTAGAAATGGGTATGAAAGCAATAATGGATCCTGGACGGCTATACGTTTTAGAAACGTAGATAAAATTCTGAATTCAGCATTTGTGTAGATCCATCAAGGTTTCCTTATAGAAACTAACAGTTAAATATAGGAAAAATTGAAAATTAGTTGAAATAAACAGCTTTTTGTGTCAACGTTTTCACCTGTAACCTCTTCTAATTATGACAGCTCTTTGAAAACAATAGACTGTTACATCCGCTGGACATTCCTGGTTGTGGGGATATATAGGACTTGTAGGTTCACCAAGAATCCGACGAACCCAGAGTCAAAAACTGAGCAGAAATTTGCAATGTTTTTTTATTATGTTCCGGGTATATAGCAATTATTGTGGGAAAATGTATATATGGAAAAATCGGTATGAAGGACACCTATGTATTTCTGAAATAGGAACAAATTATAGAGTTTAGAAACAGTACATATTTGCATATTTCCGAAATTGGGAATACTCATACCAGCATGAGAATTATCGGTAATTTTTCAAAATGACTTCATTTTTACACAATGTCTTTCATTTGGAAGGCAGAAATGCATCAAAAATCAATAGGTAATAACAGTTCCTTTACAAATCTGAATTACCCTAAGTCTCCCGATAAAAATGGAACCTCACTTGTGTGGGTAGACATAGTGCCCACTACAGGAAATGGCTCGAAACTAAACGTGAACACACCACATTTTCACAATGAAAATGTACCCTTTTTTTGCGAAGTGTCTAGCTGTAGTTTTTGAACACTAGCTCTGCCGGCACCTAGGGAAACCTAGCAAACCTATACATTTTTCAAAACTAGACACCCAGGGGAATCCAGGATGGGGTGACTTGACTGCCTTCCACCAGGTTCTGTTACCCAGAATCCCTTGCAAACCTAAAAAGTTGTAAAAAAAACACATTTTCCCCAAATTACTGTGGTGGAAAGTTCTGGATTCTACGTGGATCCACAAATTTCCACCCACCCCGCGCCCCCCAAAGTCTTCTGAGAAAAATGGTACCTAACTTGTGTGGGTCGGCCTAGTGCCCGCAACAGGAAACGGCGCAAAACACAACGTGGACAGACCTCAACTTCGCAGTGAAAAATGACCCTTTTTTGGCAATGTGCTTAGCTGTAGTTTTTGAACCCTAGCTCTGCCGGCACCTAGGGAAACCTAACAAACCTATACATTTTTGAAAACTATACACCCAGGTAAATTCAGGATGTGGTAACTTGACTGCCTCCCACCAGGTTCTGTTACCCAGAATCCCTTGCAAACCTAAAAAATTGAAAGAAAAAAACAAATTTTCCCCACATTTCTGTGGTGGAAAGTTCTGTAATCTGTGTGGATCCACAAATTTCCACCCACCCCGCATTCCTCAAAGTCTTCCGAGAAAAATGGTACCTCACTTGTGTGGGTCGGCCTTGTGCCTGCGACAGGAAACGGTGTAAAATGCAACATGGTCACACCTCAATTTCGCAGAGAAACATGACCCTTTTTTGGCAAAGTGCCTAGCTGTAGTATTTGAACCTTAGCTCTGCCGGAACCTAGGGAAACCTAGTAAACCTATACATTTTTGAAAACTAGATACCCAGGGGAATCCAGGATGGGGAGACTTGACTGCCTCCCACCAGGTTTTGTTACCCAGAATCCCTTGCAAACCTAAAAAATTGTCAAAAAGCCACATTTTCCCCACATTTCTGTGGTGGAAAGTTCTGGAATCTGCGTGGATCCACAATTCTCCACCCACCCCGCGTTCCCCAAAGTCTTAAGAGACAAATGGTACATCACTTGTGTGGGTCGGCCTAGTGCCTATGACAGGAACCGGAGCCAAACGCAACGTGGTCACACCTCAATTTCGCAGTGAAAAATGACCCTTATTTGGCAATGTGCCTAGCAGTAATTTTTTAACCCTAGCTCTGCCGGCACCTTGGGAAACCTAGCAAACCTATACATTTTTGAAAACTAGACACCCAGAAAAATCCAGGATGGGGTTACTTGACTGCCTCCCACCAGGGTCTGTTACCCAGAATCCCTTGCAAACCTAAACAATTGTCAAAAAAAACACATTTTTCCCACATTTCTGTGGTGGAAAGTTCTGGAATTTGTGTGGATCCACAAATTTCCACTCACCCCACATTCCCCAAAGTCATACGAGAAAAATGGTACCTCACTTGTGTGGATCGACCTATTGCCTGCGACAGGAAACGGTGCAAAAATCAACGTGGTCACACCTCAATTTCGCAGTGAAAAATGACCCTTTTTTGGCAAAGTGCCTAGCTGTAGTTTGTGAACCCTAGCTCTGCCGGCACCTAGGGAAACCTAGCAAACCTATACTTTTTTAAAACTAGACACCCAGGGGAATCCAGGATGGGGGGACTTGACTGCCTCCCGCCGGGGTCTGTTACCCAGAATCCCTTGCAAACCTAAAACATTGTAAAAAAAAACAAATTTTCCCCTCATTTCTGTGGTGGAAAGTTCTGGAATCTGGGTGGATCCACATATTTCCACCCACCCCATGTTTCCCTAAGTCTTACGAGAAAAATGGTACCTCACTTGTGTGGGTTGGCCTAGTGCCCGCGACAGGAAACGGCGCAAAATACAATGTGGTCACACCTCAATTTCGCAATAAAAAATGACCCTTTTTTGGCAAAGTGCCTAGCTGTAGTTTGTGAACCCTAGCTCTGCCAGCACCTAGGGAAACCTACCAAATTCACTCATTTCTGAAAACTAGACACCCGGGGGCTTCCAGGGAGGTATGGCTTGCGTGGATCCCCCAAAGTTTCCTTACCCAGAATCCCCTGCAAACTTTAATTTTAACTAAAAAAATCACTTTTTTCATACATTTTTGTGTGGAAAAGTTGTGTCATCACTGAACTCACACACCTTTTCCACCACTCAGCGTTCCCCCAGGTCTCCCGATAAAAATGGTGCCTCACTTGTGCGGGAGGCCCAAGTACCCGCGACAGCCAAGGACCCAAAACGTAGTGAGGCGACATCAAAATTGCCCATCTCAAAACCACCTGGTTTTGCAAGGGAGGTCACCTGGGTTTTTGGCCCCGCGCTCGGCGGCCATCTAGGGAAACCTACCAAATCCACACATTTCTGAAAATTAGACACCTGGGGGCTTCCAGGGAGGTATGGCTTGCGTGGATCTCCAAACGTTTCCTTACCCAGAATCCCCTGCAAACCTCAATTTTAGCTGAGAAAATCACTTTTTTCACACATTTTTGTGTGGGAAAGTTGTGGCATCACCGAGCTCACTCAAATTTCCCACCACCCAGCGATCCCCCAGGTCTCCAAGTAAAAATGGTGCCTCACTTGTGTGGGACAAAAGAGGGTGGTGATGGACAGAGCATCAGAACCAATCAAACACTCACACCCAGTCAACAGATCTGGGTTTAATCCATCACCGTTCTTTAGCCCACTCTGCCACCCCAGTTCAGACATGACCATATGCAAATCAGTCTGACCCTGTGCCTCATGGGAACAGTCCAGCCCGAACTGCCAAGCCATGTCTTCCCTGGACCGGAAACAAGCTTCCTAGGACCGGTTTCTGGCATTTCAGCCGTCTTCAGCCAGGCTTGCTTGAATCCAGTGGCAAAGTGAGCAAGGGACTCACGTCTGAGCATACCCTGCCAACTTATGGCGAATAAAGCGGTACAAAAGGGGGTGGTGATGGACGGAGCATCAGCCATCCATCACCACCCCCTTTTGTATCAGTTGTGTGGGAGGCAGAAGTACCCGCAAAAGGCAAGGGACCAAAACGTAGTGAGGCGACATCAAAATTGACTATCTCAAAACCACCTGGTTTTGCAAGGGGGGTCACCTGGGTTTTCGGCCCCATGCTCGGCGGCCATCTAGGGAAACCTACCAAACCCAGCAATTTCTGAAAACTAGATCCCCGTGGGATTCCAGGGAGGTATGGCTTGCGTGGATCCCCCAACGTTTCCTTACCCAGAATCCCCTGCAAACCTCAATTTTAGCTGAAAAAATCACTTTTTAACACATTTTTGTGTGGGAAAGTTGTGGCATCACAGGGCTCACACAAATTTCCTACCACCCAGCATTCCCCCAGGTATCCCAGTAAAAATAGTGCCTCACTTGTGTGGGATACAACAAACAAATGATGGACGGAATGCTGACAATGCAGACATTCTCCCCCAGTCAAGAGATCTGGGTTAAATCCATCGTTCTTTTGACCACTACGCCACCCCAGTTCAGACATGGCCATATGCAAATCAGTCTTGGCCCTGTGCCTCATTGGAACAATCCAGCCCGAACTGCCAAGCCATGTCTTCCCTGGACCGGAATCAAGCATCCTAGGACCGGTTTCTGGCTATCAGCCGTCATCAGCCAGGATAGCTTGACTCCAGTGGCGTAGTGAGCACGGGTCCCAGGTCTGGGAATACCCATCCCACTTAGGGCGAAAAGCGTTACAACAAACAAATGATGGACGGAATGCTGACAATGCAGACATTCTCCCCCAGTCAAGAGATCTGGGTTAAATCCATTGTTCTTTTGCCCACTACGCCACCCCAGTTCAGACATGGCCATATGCAAATCAGTCTTGGCCCTGTGCCTCATTGGAACAGTCCAGCCCGAACTGCCAAGCCATGTCTTCCCTGGACCGGAATCAAGCATCCTATGACCGGTTTCTGGCTATCAGCCGTCATCAGCCAGGATAGCTTGACTCCAGTGGCGTAGTGAGCACGGGTCCCACGTCTGGGAATGCCCATCCCACTTAGGGCGAAAAGCGTTACAACAAACAAATGATGGACGGAATGCTGACAATGCAGACATTGTCCCCAGTCAAGAGATCTGGGTTAAATCCATCGTTCTTTTGCCCACTACGCCACCCCAGTTCAGACATGGCCATATGCAAATCAGTCTTGGCCCTGTGCCTCATTGGAACAGTCCAGCCCGAACTGCCAAGCCATGTCTTCCCTGGACCAGAATCAAGCATCCTAGGACCGGTTTCTGGCTATCAGCCGTCATCAGCCAGGATAGCTTGACTCCAGTGGTGTAGTGAGCACGGGTCCCACGTCTGGGAATACCCATCCCACTTAGAGCGAAAAGCGTTACAACAAACAAATGATGGACGGAATGCTGACAATGCAGACATTCTCCCCCAGTCAAGAGATCTGGGTTAAATCCATCGTTCTTTTGCCCACTACGCCACCCCAGTTCAGACATGGCCATATGCAAATCAGTCTTGGCCCTGTGCCTCATTGGAACAGTCCAGCCCGAACTGCCAAGCCATGTCTTCCCTGGACCGGAATCAAGCATCCTAGGACCGGTTTCTGGCTATCAGCCGTCATCAGCCAGGATAGCTTGACTCCAGTGGCGTAGTGAGCACGGGTCCCACGTCTGGGAATACCCATCCCACTTAGGGCGAAAAGCGTTACAACAAACAAAAGATGGACGGAATGCTGACAATGCAGACATTCTCCCCCAGTCAAGAGATCTGGGTTAAATCCATCGTTCTTTTGCCCACTACGCCACCCCAGTTCAGACATGGCCATATGCAAATCAGTCTTGGCCCTGTGCCTCATTGGAACAGTCCAGCCCGAACTGCCAAGCCATGTCTTCCCTGGACCGGAATCAAGCATCCTAGGACCGGTTTCTGGCTATCAGCCATCATCAGCCAGGATAGCTTGACTCCAGTGGCGTAGTGAGCACGGGTCCCACGTCTGGGAATACCCATCCCACTTAGGGCGAAAAGCGTTACAACAAACAAAAGATGGACGGAATGCTGACAATGCAGACATTCTCCCCCAGTCAAGAGATCTGGGTTAAATCCATCGTTCTTTTGCCCACTACGCCACCCCAGTTCAGACATGGCCATATGCAAATCAGTCTTGGCCCTGTGCCTCATTGGAACAGTCCAGCCCGAACTGCCAAGCCATGTCTTCCCTGGACCGGAATCAAGCATCCTAGGACTGGTTTCTGGCTATCAGCCGTCATCAGCCAGAATAGCTTGACTCCAGTGGCGTAGTGAGCACGGGTCCCACGTCTGGGAATACCCATCCCACTTAGGGCGAAAAGCGTTACAACAAACAAATGATGGAGGGAATGCTGACAATGCAGACATTCTCCCCCAGTCAAGAGATCTGGGTTAAATCCATTGTTCTTTTGCCCACTACGCCACCCCAGTTCAGACATGGCCATATGCAAATCAGTCTTGGCCCTGTGCCTCATTGGAACAGTCCAACCCGAACTGCCAAGCCATGTCTTCCCTGGACCGGAATCAAGCATCCTAGGACCGGTTTCTGGCTATCAGCCGTCATCAGCCAGGATAGCTTGACTCCAGTGGCGTAGTGAGCACGGGTCCCACGTCTGGGAATACCCATCCCACTTAGGGCGAAAAGCGTTACAACAAACAAATGATGGACGGAATGCTGACAATGCAGACATTCTCCCCCAGTCAAGAGATCTGGGTTAAATCCATTGTTCTTTTGCCCACTACGCCACCCCAGTTCAGACATGGCCATATGCAAATCAGTCTTGGCCCTGTGCCTCATTGGAACAGTCCAGCCCGAACTGCCAAGCCATGTCTTCCCTGGACCGGAATCAAGCATCCTAGGACCGGTTTCTGGCTATCAGCCGTCATCAGCCAGGATAGCTTGACTCCAGTGGCGTAGTGAGCACGGGTCCCACGTCTGGGAATACCCATCCCACTTAGGGCGAAAAGCGTTACAACAAACATGCTCTCCATGCTAATGGAATCAAGCTATCCTGGCTGAAGAGGGGTGAAACCCCGAAACTGGTCCTAGGATGCTTGTTTCCAGTCCAGTGAGAACCTGGCTTGGCAGTTCGGCTGGACTGTTCCCATGAGGCACAGGGTCAAGACTGATTTGCATATGGCTGGGTTCAAACTGGAACAGCATGGTGAGCAAAAAAACGATGGTAGGCCCAGATCTCTGTACTGGGGTGAATGTATGACATTGTTCTGCATTCTGTCCATCAACTGTTTTTTTGCATTTGTCACCCGAGTGGGAAGGGTATGCCCAGACGTGGGTAACTTGCTCTCCATGCTAATGGAATCAAGCTATCCCGGCTGAAGAGGGGTGAAACCCCGAAACCGGTCCTAGGATGCTTGTTTCCAGTCCAGTGAGAACCTGGCTTGGCAGTTCGGGCTGGACTGTTCCCATGAGGCACAGGGTCAAGACTGATTTGCATATGGCTGGGTTCAAACTGGAACAGCATGGTGAGCAAAAAAACGATGGATTTAGGCTCAGATCTCTGTACTGGGGTGAATGTATGACATTGTTCGGCATTCTGTCCATCAACTGTTTTTTTGCATTTGTCACCCCGAGTGGGAAGGGTATGCCCAGACGTGGGTCCCATGCTCTCCATGCTAATGGAATCAAGCTATCCTGGCTGAAGAGGGGTGAAACCCCGAAACCGGTCCTAGGATGCTTGTTTCCAGTCCAGTGAGAACCTGGCTTGGCAGTTCGGGCTGGACTGTTCCCATGAGGCACAGGGTCAAGACTGATTTGCATATGGCTGGGTTCAAACTGGAACAGCATGGTGAGCAAAAAAACGATGGATTTAGGCCCAGATCTCTGTACTGGGGTGAATGTATGACATTGTTCTGCATTCTGTCCATCAACTGTTTTTTTTGCATTTGTCACCCCGAGTGGGAAGGGTATGCCCAGACGTGGGTCCCTTGCTCTCCATGCTAATGGAATCAAGCTATCCTGGCTGAAGAGGGGTGAAACCCCGAACCCGGTCCTAGGATGCTTGTTTCCAGTCCAGTGAGAACCTGGCTTGGCAGTTCGGGCTGGACTGTTCCCATGAGGCACAGGGTCAGGACTGATTTGCATATGGCTGGGTTCAAACTGGAACAGCATGGTGAGCAAAAAAATGATGGATTTAGGCCCAGATCTCTGTACTGGGGTGAATGTATGACATTGTTCTGCATTCTGTCCATCAACTGTTTTATTGCATTTGTCACCCCGAGTGGGAAGGGTATGCCCAGACGTGGGTCCCTTGCTCTCCATGCTAATGGAATCAAGCTATCCTGGCTGAAGAGGGGTGAAACCCCGAAACCGGTCCTAGGATGCTTGTTTCCAGTCCAGTGAGAACCTGGCTTGGCAGTTCGGGCTGGACTGTTCCCATGAGGCAAAGGGTCAAGACTGATTTGCATATGGCTGGGTTCAAACTGGCACAGCATGGTGAGCAAAAAAACAATGGATTTAGGCCCAGATCTCTGTACTGGGGTGAATGTATGACATTGTTCTGCATTCTGTCCATCAACTGTTTTTTTGCATTTGTCACTTGTGTGGGAGGCCCAAGTACCCGCGACAGGCAAGGGCCCAAAATGTAGTGAGGCGATATCAAGATTGCCCAATCTGCCCTCAGGGGGGCAGATTGGAGGCTACTGCCCCATCTGCCCCCCCGGGGGGGCAGGAAGGCTATAATTTTTGCAGGGGAGGGGGTGGGGGCAATGGCATGCCCGTTTTGGACTGCTCCACTCTAATTCAAATTTGCCTCAAAATAAACCCTGGCATCTAGAGGGCTTTTTCCCCCCTGTGGGGCAGATGGGGGGCTAATGCCCCCATATGCCCCCCAGGGGGGGCTAAAAGTCCACTAGATGCCAGAGAGTTTGTTGGGCAAATGTTAATTAGGATGGGGGCTGCCCAAAACGGGCATGCCAATTCCCCCACCCTAATTAAAATTTGCCCAAAAAATCCCTGGCGTCTACTGGGATTTTTGCCCCTGGGGGGCATATTGGGGGCTAATGCCCCCATCTGCCCCCCAGGGGGGCAGGAAGGCTGTAATTTTTGTGGCAGAGGGGGTGGGGGCATGGGCATGCCTGTTTTGGGCAGCCCCCACCCTAATACAAATTTGCCTAAAAAAATCCCCGACTAATGGGCTTTTTGCCCCCGGGGTTGCAGATTGAGGGCTAATGCCCCCATCTGCCCCCCAGGGGGAGCAGAAAGCCTACTAGACACCAGGGTTTTTTTGGGACAAATTTTTGCCCAAAAAAATCCCTGGCGTCTAGTGGGCTTTTTGCCCCCCCCGGGGGGGGGCAAATTGGGGGCTACTGCCCCATCCGCCCCCCGGGGGGCAGGAAGGCTGTAATTTTTGCAGGGGCGTGGGTGCGGGAATGGGCATACACATTTTGAGCTGCCCCACTCTAATTCAAATTTGCCCCCAAAGAAACCCTGGCATCTAGAGGGCTTTATTCCCCCCCGGCGGGGCAGATTGGGGGTTAATGCCCCCATCTGCCCCCCAGGAGGGGCTAAAAGTCCACTAGATGCCAGGGAGATTTTTGGGCAAATTTTAATTAGGGTGGGGGCTGCCCAAAACGGGCATGCCAATGCCCCCACCCTAATAAAAATTTGCCCAAAAAATCCCTGGCATCTAGTGAGCTATTTACCCCCCCGGGGGGCAGATTGGGGGCTACTGTCCCCATCTGCTCCCCAGGGGGCAGAACGGCAGTAATGGTGGGGGGTTGGGGGCGTGGGGGCATTGGCTTGCCCATTTCAGCCAGCCCCACCCTAACAAAAATTGTGTGAAAAAAAATCCCTGGCGTCAAGTGGGCTTTCTGCCCCCTCAGGAGGCAGATTGTGGGCTAATGCCCCCATATGCTCCCCAGGGGGGGCAGAAAGGCTTTAATGGTGGTGGGGCGGTGGGGCATTATCATGCCCATTTCAGGAGCCCCCACCCTAAAAAAAATGGTGCAAAAACAAAATCCCTGGCGTTTAGTGGTCTTTCTGCCCCCCGGGGGGCAGATTGGGGGCTACTGCCCCATCTACCCCCCAGGGGGGGCAAAAAGGCTGTAATGGGGGATGGGGCATTGGTGTGCCCATTTCAGGCAGCCCCCATCCCCCCCAAAAAATGGGGCAAAAACAAAATCCCTGGTGTTTAGTGGGCTTTCTGCCCCCCCGGGGGGCAGATTGGGTACTTCTGCCCCATCTGCCCCCTGGGGGGGCAGAAAGACTAATTTTGAGCCTGGGGTGGGGGCATTGGCATGCCTGTTTTGGGCAGCCCCCACCCCTAATTAAGTACTTATTAGATAATCCCTGGTGTCTAGTGAGATTTCTACCCCCCCGGGGGGCAGATTGGGGGCTACTGCCCCCATCTACCCCCCAGGGGGGGCAGAAAGACTAATGGTGCCAAAACATTTTATGGGGGGAGCAAAGGCCCTTGCCCAAGGGGCCGCTCCCCCCTCCCTGGTGCCTAGTGGGTGGATCCCCTCCTTTGGCGATACCCAAGCAGGGATCCACTAGGGAGGGGTACCATTGGAAAAGGAGATTTCCCCTTTCCAATGATACCTCTCCTGAGTTTCTATGTGCTCAGGGGACTGAGATAGCCCCCTGAGCATGTAGAAACTGAAACTGAAATGAGCCTCTAAGCTCATTTCAGTTTCGGTTTCACTGAAATGACGTCAGCGCAACGTGCGCGCTGATCGTCATTTCAGGGAAACCAGGGGGGGGCCTCAGGAGCTGGGGAAGCTCTTCCCCAGCTCCAGAGGCTCTTTTAGCAAAAAGGGAACCCCTCTGGTGCCCACACCAGAGGGATTTCCAATGCGATGTTTCATGACGAGCTGCACTCGTCGTGAGCATGCAAGGGGTTAAACAACAAGAGTATAGGGACTTGGTCACAGAAGAGGCAAGGGTTAAAATATGAGCAAAACAACACCGAGTATATGAACTTGGTGACAAGTCCGGCAAATTACTGGTCTGGCTTGATTAGCGACAAAGGGCGGATAGTTGTGTCCCTTTGCTTATGTCACAGGTGGGTAAGGAGGTTAGAAATCCAGTAGAGATTGCAGACACCTTTGCAAATCACTACAAGGAGGTTTATTCTGCCAGTACCATACACTCAGAACAAAAATCCCTACAGTTTCTACGGGATATCTCACTACCAGTATTATTGAAAGAGGAAAGCCACCCTTTGGAGGAAGACCTCACGATAGAAAAAATAACACAATCGATGGGAGCCCTAAAGTCGGGCAGGGCACCTGGGCCAAACGGTATCCCCATAGAATTATACAAATCCAAAGCAGAGACAATCACGCCCCACCTACTGGCAATGTTTGAAGAGAGTAACACTAAAGGTACACTCCCACCAGACCAGTGATTAGGAACCATAATCGCCATATATAAAGATGGTAAACAGAGGGACAAATGCACATCATACAGGCCAATTACGCTTTTAAATGCGGAAGCAAAGATTCTTGCGAAACTGCTGGCTCAAAGGCTTCTCCCCCTTCTCCCGGTCCTGATCCATCGATACCAGTCCGGATCTATCCCAGGATGCAGCTCCACCTTAAATCTCAGATGGTTCCATGGAGTTTTGGGAAGATCCCATTGAATCAAAGAAGATGCATCGGTGCTGTGCTTGGATGCACGGATGGCATTTTACTCAGTTGAATGACCATATATGATGGTGGTGCTCAAACGAATGGGGTTTGGTCCACGGTTTATATCTTGGTTCAGCCTCATCTACCCAGACCCGCAGGCCCAGGTGGTGGTGAATGGTGAGAGGTCACGCACCTTTCCACTCCAACAGCGCACGAGACAGGGGTGTCCCTTGTCACCATTGGTCTTTGCCCTAATTCTCGAACCGGTGGCGGAATGTATTCAGAAAGATACTATTGTACGTGGGCTGCACTGTACAGAGGATTGGGAAGATAGGATTTCATTGTACGCCGATGATATCCTCTTATATGTTGCATCCCCACAGGCCTCCATAACCAGATTACTAAACATTTTCGCTACATTTGGTCGATACTCTGGGTATACCATCAACTGGGCCAAATCCGTAGTGTTTGTCCTCTGTGGTAAGCCATCAAAACTACAGCTGACCTGTGAGCCACAGGTGGTTACAGATGGTTTACGTTACTTGGGAGTATTTGTCACAACTGATCAGGCCCGATTTCACGCTTGCAATCTCCTTCCCCCTCTGGGACGCCTCAGGGGTGATGTTCACCACTGGTGAGCCTTTCCGCTTTCACTGCTCGGCAGGGCTGCACTGTTTAAAATGATGACCCTGCCAAAAAATTTATACGTACTGCAGAATACTTCCTTTCTGATTCAGGACTCATTTTTCACCTCAATAGTGAGGTACGTTCACTGCTGTGGGAAGGCAGCCTGCCGAAGATTGCACTTAACAAACTGACCCGTGGATGGTACGATGGTGGAATCGTATTGCCACGTATCCAGATGTATTATAGGGCCGCCCAAATGGCAACCGTCAATCAATGAGTCCACCAGCCGTTACCGGGACCAGAATACTAAATGGATAGGCTAGTAATGCAACCAAGAGGGTAACCCACAGAAAACAAATGATCTGGCCAAGACGGAATATTTCTGATATTTGCATATCTGTCATGCTATACAGGTGGCAGTGCCCAAGGGAACTGAACTTCCTGGGTCTTCTCCTCTAGACTCCCCGAGGAACATCGCCCCAAAAAAGCAATCTCACTAAAGTATAAAAAGCTAATCAATAACTTACCTGGCTTGCTGGTAGTGTTAAATGGTAGCGGCAGTTTCAGTCGATAACCTTTCAAGTATTTGCCCGGCGGTAATCGCCTCTCATACCACTCGATAATTTACCAATGAAAGAGGCAGGCGCCGGAGACTGGAAGGCAGGAAACAAAGTTTTATTCCGTCGGAGCAGAACACATCAGATCAGACAGCAAGGTATCGTCACGAGGTGCTCTAACCGCATCTCTGAGACCTGGTCTCTTATACACCGGTTTATTGCTTTATTACACGTAGTACATTCTTGAGATTCTCTTGATGCATGAAAGAACATCCCCTGAAGCCCCGGCTCAGATCCGATCCCACACATAGTTACAGTAGAGGTTCCCACCCTACCCGCAGTGGGAGATGGCTATCGCGCAGCAGGGAATTCCGCCAATTCCCGGGGGTGTGTGCGATCAGCCGGGTCTCAGGGGGTAGGGGCTTTGAACCACTGTAATCCCTTTGATGTGGGGTGTTTCCCCTACAGTAGGGGCAATAAACTGCATCCGCAGGGCTAGGTGATGGCCTGGGACCAGTTCGGACAATGGGGCGCAGAGGAAGGGGGTTATCAAAGGAGAGGCATGACCATGTATGGGATGTCGGTCGGATGTGGTTCCGTAGCAGGGTCACGCAGAAGGAGAGGGTTTATGGCCTGTATGAGAGAGCGGGGGTGGCCGGCGCGCGGGGGAGGCTCGCAGCGCCAGGGGAAAGCGCTGGCGATCGAGAGTGAGCGGGGAGAGAGTGGGGTGCCTAAAATGGCGGCCGTGCATTCGCTGTGCGTGGCGCTGGGGAGAGGCAAGATGGCGCAGATAATGTTCAGTTTGCAAGCTAAATTTCCACAGTCCTCCCTTTTAACATATCTCGCCAGCTTGTCTAGTTCGGATTTATCCCCATAATACTGCGGACTTCCACCTCATAAAGGGCTTTCATCCGCTCTGTTTCAAAGTTCAAAGTCTTAGGGCAGATGCAGTTCATAAAAAGCGAACATAAAGGTGGCAGACACTGAATCCCCAAACAACATCCACATAGTATCACAATCAGTATTAGGATAAATGAAAACAGCCTCCATCCCCAACTTTTAATAGTGTCCCAAAACCAACTCCCCAGCGACCATTCTTCTTGCTCTTGATGGACCTCTGTGGACAGTCTGTGGAGGTGTTCAATTGCTTTGTAGACTGAGGGTGAGTTATCTGGTACGTAGGTACAACAGCTGGACCCAATGATGCGGCATGCTCCTCCACGATCAGCCAGAACCACATCTAGAACAAGGCGGTTCTGAAGAGCCACCAGGCGGACGGCCTGAAGCTCAGCGGTGTTGTTGGCGAGGGCGCCAGCTGTAATGTTCATTGCTGTTTCGACTGCCTGGGTTAAGTGGCGGATGGCACGGCTGTTTGCCATCGGACCCCAGAGCGGAACAAGACCTTTTACTGCGTCCATGAACTGTGCTCCGGCGGAGTCGGCTTGTACAATGTCTTTGGCACGTTTCTGTCGGTGATGGTTTGCTGGAGCCACATATGTCGGGGGAAGGACGAAGGCGATGTAGCAGGTGCCTCCCCAACCTTTCGGGAGCCAGGTGTAGGCCTTAGTACCACAGACGAAGTACATATTCGGGGAGGCAACAAAGGAGGGTGGGTCAACTGAGTCCAATGTTCGGGTGATGAGGCAGGAGCTGTGGCCCACCAGCTGTGCCCCCAGGCCTTCGAGGCATACAGATCCAGTGATGTTGATGACGGACAGGGCCACTGTTAGGGTGGCGGCCGTCCGCTTTCGGAGGTAAGAGAAGGTGGGTCTGGCTGGATTGTTGAACACTTGCATTTCAACTCGTTCTTTGGCGGGGATGTCCATGTGAAAGGAAGTGTTCGATCTCAGAGGGCAGAAGAGGGCGGAAGTTCTACCAGTTTTGTTCAGCCAGAACCCATGGTAGAAGTGTGACATGGTTCTGCCGGAAGTGGCATTGTCCTTGTAGCTCTCCTGCAGGAGGATCAGCCAGGCGAGGCAGGAACCATGGACAGAAAAAGGTGAAGGGATGAAAGGGATTGAGTGCCCAGTGGCATGTGGTAGCAATCCACAGATCCAGCAGTTAGTGGCGTTGGTGGCAAGATTGTGTTGGTGGAGCAACTGCACAAAAGAGTTATTCCAGAACTCCTTACGCCTTTCTCGGAGTTGGGGTGAAAGTGAGATCAGATGGTGTTCTTTCGTGGTGGTAGGTTGAACGGTGGTCAGCAATGTCTTATGAGCGGGTGTGCTCTCCTCCATGATCCAGAAGGTGACCACGAGGAGAAGGCAAAAGAGAAGGGTAATGAAAAGTGCTATAGTCTTAAAGCTGTGCATTCGGTCAGTCTTTGGGTTTTTGTAGTGGATCTTCGGACGTCCGGTTGCTTCCATCATCTTCATGTCGGGCGCTTCCATCACCTTCAAGAGACTCGGTAGCGGGCAGAACCACAGACTTTGTTTTAGTTTCTCTCCTGGTGGCCTTTGAGGTGACTAGGCTACCGCTCTGAGATTTCCACTTAGCCTGTGGTCTGCTTAGCCGAAGTTCTCTCCTTTCGTCGCAAGTTATACCCTTCTTTGGATGGCACAGTGGGATCGGGATATTCAATCAATTCAAGTGTCTCTGTATCCGGGCAGCGGCTCAGGGATGGTCGGTCTTTGTCCAGAAGTTCCTCTTGGGCGGTGATGTTGTCCGTGGTTGTCAGGGTCGGTGATACCTTCTTGCAGTGGTGTGCATGCAGCCAATTGCGTTTCCCCTCCACTCGAAGAGCTGTTCGGGTGGTGATCAGGACTTGCAGGGGGCCCGTCCACCGGGGCTCCAGACTCTTGGTGCGCTGGAAGTTACGCACTAAGACAAAGTCACCGGGTTGGATGTCATGCCCGGGGCCCCTGGAAACATCGGGAATGGCGTGCAGCACCTGCTGATGGATAATAGACAACGTTTTAGTTAGATTGTGCAGATAATCAGACATGAGGACGTCCGGGACGTCGTGGAGGGATGTCGGTTTTGGTGCAGTCCAAAGGTTCATGGGCCGCCCGAAGACGACCTCGTAGGGGGTTAAGTGGTGTTTGGTGGGGGTGGAACGCATCGATAGCAATGCTAGTGGGAGAGCGTCTGGCCATCTTAGTTCTGTGGTGGCGACTATTTTTGCTATCTTAAGCTTCAATGTGGCATTGTGTCGCTCAACCAGGCCTGCAGATTGGGGATGGAAGACCGCATGGAATTTCTGTTTTACACCCAACCCTTTTAGGATGAGTTGGATAACTTCGGCTACGAAGTGGGGGCCGTTGTCGCTCCACAAAATTCGACAAAGGCCGTATCGGGGGAAGAATTCCTTCAGTAGTACTTTTGCGGTAGTCATAGCGGTGTTGTCATGGGTTGGGTAGGCTTCCACCCACTTGCTGAAGGCACACACAACGACAAGTACATACTTTAAACCTTGGCACCTTTCTAGCTGGACATAGTCCATTTGTAGGACTTCAAAGGGGTGATTGGGGACCCCAAACTCTCCCCGGGGTACAGCAGTTCCTTTCCCAGGGTTGTGTTGGAGGCATACTAGGCATTGTTGGACCAGACGTTTGGCTGAGTCTGGTATTCTGTCGTTGTGCCAGACTTTGGAGATGAGTTCGATCATGGGGGCAGACACTATGTGTGCGGGGGAGTGTGCCATGGTCAGCATGGGGATCAAGTATGAGTCGGGTAGCAACCATTTGTTCGAGTCTTTAGTTCGCCAACAACCGTCATCGTCCTTCAATCCCACCCGGGCCCATTCAGTTAATTCGTGTGGTGTGCTGGCTAGTTGGATATCCCTAATCGTTTCCCTAGCATCCTTCCATTTCTCAGTTTGTGACCTGGTCACGTACATGCGGGTCGTGGACCTATTCTCGGCTGTGGTTCGGGCAGTAATGTCAGCTAGTGCATTTCCCTGTCCTATAATGTCTGTCACCTTCTTGTGTGCCTGGCATTTGATCACAGCTAACCGTGTGGGGAGGAGGACTGCTTCGGTCAGGGCAGAGACTAGATCTCCATGCAGGATGGGTGTGCCATGAGAAGTCAAGAATCCCCTCTCTTTCCATAAGAGCCCAAAGTGGTGAACTACCCCAAAGGCGTACTGACTGTCTGTGTAAATGTTTGCGGTTGTCCCTGCTGCCAGGATGCAGGCTCGTGTGAGGGCAATTAGTTCTGCCGCCTGTGCGGATCGCTGTGTGATGCGGGCTGTCTCAACAACTGTTCGAGCTGTGGTGACTGCATAGGCAGCTGAGGTGGTGCCATCGGGGAGCTTGATGCATGAGCCATCCACCCACAGTTCTCCGTCAGGGTCCGGGAAGGCAGTATCCCGGAGGTCAACCCTACTCTTGGTTTGTTCGTCGGTGAGGGTCACGCAATCATGTATAGGGGATGCATTGGGGTCAGCGTCAGGGAGAGGTAGTAGAGTAGCTGGATTCAGAGTGGTGCATCGTTTCAATGTGATGTGGGGTGCAAGCAGAGTCAGTTCATAACCAGTCAGTTGTGCGCTAGTCAGGTGTTGAGTCTTGGTTTGGTTCAGGAGGGTATCAACAGCATGGGGTACCAATACTGTGAGGGGGTTCGAGAGCACGATCCCCTCACTTTGCCGGATAGAGACAGCAGCGGCGGCTACTGCTCGAAGGCAGGCGGGCAAAGCTCTGGCTACGGGGTCAAGAGTGGCAGAGAAGTAGGCACAAGGGCGTTGCTTAGGGCCTATGGACTGGGTTAGGACAGACAACGCACATCCCTCCCTTTCGTGGGTGTAGAGGGAGAAAGGTTTAGTGTAGTCTGGGGTTCCTAGGACTGGGGCCGAGCAGAGGGCGTCTCGTAATTCTTTGAAGGAGGATTGACATTCGGGTGTCCAGGGGAGGGGGAAGGGGGTATCTTTAGCCAGCAGGGAAAGCAGAGGTTTTACAATAAGACTGAAATTTGGCAACCACTGTCGACAAAAGGAGGTGAGGCCCACTAGGGACCGCACTTGCTTCTGAGTTTTGGGAACAGGGGTTTCTAGAATGGTTTGAATTCGGTCAGGGGTAAGTTTCCTCCCGTCTTTGGATAGTAGGTGGCCTAGATACGTTACTTGGGGCTGGCAGAATTGCAATTTCTTTCTGGAGACCTTGTGACCGTTCTCCGCAAGGAAGCGGAGGAGTTGAATGGTGGCTGTGACGGCAAGTGGAGTGGTGTCGGCCGCCAAAAGAATGTCATCGACGTACTGTATCAACACCACTCCATCGGGTAGTTGGACGGCATCCAGTTGCCTCTAGAGGGCTTGGCTGTAAATACTGGGACTCTCAGTGTAGCCTTGGGGTGCCCTGCAGAATCTGTATGAACGGGCTTTTAAAGTGAAGCCGAACAGGTAGCGGCTGTCTGGGTGGATGGGGATGGAAAAGAATGCGTTCTTGAGATCAATAACAGTAAAGATGGTGGCAGTGGATGGAATCAGGGTGAGGATGGTGGTGATGTCTGAGACCACGGGGTACTGGGGTATGACTACTTTGTTAACCTCTCGCAAGTCAACAATGAAACGGTAGGCTTTCTCATCCCCCTCGCCTTGCTTCTTTACAATGGGTAGGATAGGGCTGTTGCAAACATTACTGACTACTTCTTCTACCACTCCTGCCTCGACTAGGGACTCGATGATTTCCACCAATGCCTTCTCGCCTTCGGGTGATATCCGATACTGTGGAAGCTTTGGGAGCACTGCGTCCGGTCGGACGGTTATGTGTACCGGGTCGATCACCATGCGCCCTACATCTGAGTCGGTTTTAGCCCATAGATGTGAAGGTAATGTGTCGAGTAGGGACATGTCAGCATCGGTTATAGAGAGCATACGCCGTGTGTGACAGGGTCTGGACAGATCTGGGTTATCGTGTAGGATGACTCGAACTCCGTCTGGGGAGCATCTGATGGTAGCTCGAAAATGTTTTAGCAAATCAAGTCCCATAATAGCATCGGGGGTGTTGGAGGAGAGTAGAAAGGTCGTGTCAGTGGTGTTATCTTCTAAGTCAAAGGAGATTGGTGCTGATAAGGGGTTAGTGGAGGGCGTGCCGTCAAAGCCTATTGAGGTTACGTGTGAGCCAGACAAGGGTGCCCTAGGAATCAGTCGTTTAGATAACGCACTACGTGTCGCCCCAGTATCTACCAGGAATGGAGATTTTGTGCCCAAGACCTTAGCGGTGACGTAAGGACCTTGCTGGTCAACACGGAGTTCGACTGGATCCCTCCCTTGCCCCTGGCGGTCCTATGCGAAGTCATGAGTGCTTTCGTGGTCGGACTGCTGACACTGGTTTTGTCGGGGGTGATCAAAGGTGTTTGGTCTGCCTGGCCTGTCGTTGATGGCGTTGTTCGTGTGCCCTCGTCCCTGTCCTCTATTTCTGGGGTCATATGCTGTGTCTCTGGGGTCCCTATTTTTGTTCATTTCCAGAAGGACCGGGCACTGGGATTTCCAGTGCCCGAACCCTCTACAGAACGCACATTGATTCCCATCTAAGTCTCTCCGTCCGTTGTAGGGTGTAGGTGTATGGTCTCTAGGGGGTAGCTTTCTAGGGGCTGTTGGTTGGTAATTCTCTTTCGGGGGTTCCCTCCCCATGGTCACCCCTTGCAACTGTGCTATCATTACCCTCTCCTTTAATTCCTTTTTCTTCTTCTCTGATGCCCTATCGTTCTCGTTCTTCTGGTTTTCGTAGTATTGGGCCATCTGGAGAATTGCTGCGGGTTTGGAGGCTGCCCAACTACTCTCGCTGGTCTGTAGTTTCTGGGAAACTTCTGGCGACAGACCCTTCACATAATTCTGGACAAAAAGGTGATGTCCGGTTGCGGTGGTCATGTCTTGGCCACTGTAATCGGAAAACACAGTCTCGAATCGGGAGAAGTATTCAGACACATCCTCCTGGGGTTTCTGGCGGCAAGCCGTCACTATCGACCAGTCTACCTTTCTTTCTGGGATTAGAGTCTTCAGCTTTTGTACAATCTTGTCTGGGAGTTCTAAGATGGCTTTCGGGGGTTTCTGTCCTGGTTCTCGCTGTTTATCTATGGTATCGAGTTGTACCCAGGTATATCCGAACGGCTCAGCGTGGTCAACTCTCCGGATTTGTTTCCACACATCAGCCGGCAGGCATAGCCCAAAGAACAAGTCGATATCTGCTAACGTCATTATCGTTGAGCCTAAGGCTGTACCCAATTCAGTGTAGAAGGCAGTCGGGTTCTTTCTCAAGTCGGGTAGAGTCTTTCTAAAGGTCAAAATATCTTGCCGGTCCCACGGCTGGTAGACCCAGTTATATACAACCCTTCCCTTCGCATCTTGGTGGTTGATGTCGTCATGTGTTCCCAGACCTCGTGGGGGGACCCAGTAGGGGGCAGCTTCTTTAATGGGCATCATGGCATCAGCCCTTCCTTCCTGGGGCTTAGTCGCTATGGGGGTTTCTGCTTTGGTGGTCTGTCCATGTTCTTTAAGGTGTCGGTAGACCTCGAGTGTACGAGTGAAGAGGTTCATAACGTCGCACTCTCTTTCCTCTCCGATGTCTACCTTCCTATATAGGGCTGCTAAGCCTTCGGGACCTTTATCGTGGTATCTTTCCTCATATGCATTCAGGGCGTGATAACAGAGCCGTACGACGAAGTGTCGTCTGCGGCTGTCAGCATACGAGTTATACACGTCTGTTATATACTCCTCACTTTCTTTTCGCTCCACCAGTGTCCCTACTATCTTATCAATTCCTGCTTGTTCATCCTTTGTTAATCGATTCATTCTGGTGGACTCTTTCTTTCCCATCTCATGGTCATCTAGCGTTGTAACCGACATTGGGTTCAGTACAAGAGGCTCACCCGGCGCGGAGGCCGTGAGGGCCGAGGCCCCTGTACTGCTTTCGATCGTGTTCGGGGTTGTGGGTGTTGCACTACTGACTGGGAGGGTGCATATGGAGGGGGCATGTAAATGATCGGGGGACCTAACAGTAATTCATCATTCGTTCGCTGCTTGGAGGACAACTCAGGGTAGAGCAAAGAAGGGGTCCTAACAGCGTACTGGCCTGAGGTTTCGGGCTCCTGTCTTAGTTTAGTTTCCCTTCTCTCCTTTATGTCTTCTTCTAACCTTCTAGCGGCAAGGTGAGCTGCCTTTCGTAATTCCTTTTCTGCTTTTACTTCTTCCCTCTTTTTCCGTTGCGTTGCTTCTTTGCGCCACATGCCGATACTGTCAAGCATAGTAGGCGTCGTCTTATTGCTACGCAGAGCTACTTCTAGCGCTTCTATCTTATGGTCGTCGAAGGATCCCATCAGTGGCCACTGACTCTCGGGGTCCTTCTTTGTATATTTATGCCATAGCTTGGTATAAGCTACGGTGACTAGTCCATATTTAGTGAACATGTCCTTATTAGGGGTGCCCTCCAGTGGAGCCGGATGGTTCACCTCTAATAAGCGGTCCGGGCAGAACCAACTACCAATCAGTGGGGAGAAGATAGGCATGACGGGTTTCAACGGGGACAAAAGTCAGCACTACCTATCTTTTCACTGCTTGCAAAGACTAGACAGAATATCTCTATTCTTCGTTATTTGTAAGCAGAGAATACCTCCAAAGAACCAATATCGAACAACTAGTGTTCGGACAATCAATCAATCAATCAATGGGGAGATAAAGATAGGCACGACGGGTTTCAACGGGGACAAAAGTCTGCGTTACCTACCCTTCACTATTTGCAAAGACTAGACAGAATATTCCTATTCTACGTTATTTGCAAACAGAGAATATCTCAAAAAGCACTATTCTCCAAAACAATCAATGTTCGGACAATCAATCAATGGGGAGATAAAGATAGGCACGACGGGTTTCAACGGGGACAAAAGTCTGCGTTACCTACCCTTCACTATCTGCAAAGGGAGAGAGAGAGAGTATTTCTACTCCTCCCCGTTTGTAGACAGCGAATATCTCAAAAAGAACAATCAATGAGCAATACTAGTATTTCCAAAGCTTTAAACAATCAATCAATTAATTCTCAATCTGTCGTGTATCACGACCTTACCCGGACCGCGTGGACAGTTTCTCGTCTTCCGCCTCCAGCGCCCGATCGTCCTCTACTCTCCGTATTTGCCGCGGCACTCCTGATGGTTCCCAGTCAGGACCGTAGATCACTCGAGAGAGGTCTGCTCGGAATCAGTGAAGTTCGGATGATCGGCTGCCAGACGAGGGTCTATTGGGCAGGAGCTCTCCCGATCGTTGCAGTCGTTCACTCTGTCGTCGGGACCTCTCCCACTGGATCCACGTGTCGCTGATGGGCCCCACGTTTGGGACGCCAATTGTTAAATGGTAGCGGCAGTTTCAGTCGATAACCTTTCAAGTATTTGCCCGGCGGTAATCGCCTCTCATACCACTCGATAATTTACCAATGAAAGAGGCAGGCGCCGGAGACTGGAAGGCAGGAAACAAAGTTTTATTCCGTCGGAGCAGAACACATCAGATCAGACAGCAAGGTATCGTCACGAGGTGCTCTAACCGCATCTCTGAGACCTGGTCTCTTATACACCGGTTTATTGCTTTATTACACGTAGTACATTCTTGAGATTCTCTTGATGCATGAAAGAACATCCCCTGAAGCCCCGGCTCAGATCCGATCCCACACATAGTTACAGTAGAGGTTCCCACCCTACCCGCAGTGGGAGATGGCTATCGCGCAGCAGGGAATTCCGCCAATTCCCGGGGGTGTGTGCGATCGGCCGGGTCTCAGGGGGTAGGGGCTTTGATCCACTGTAATCCCTTTGATGTGGGGTGTTTCCCCTACAGTAGGGGCAATAAACTGCATCCGCAGGGCTAGGTGATGGCCTGGGACCAGTTCGGACAATGGGGCGCAGAGGAAGGGGGTTATCAAAGGAGAGGCATGACCATGTATGGGATGTCGGTCGGATGTGGTTCCGTAGCAGGGTCGCGCAGAAGGAGAGGGTTTATGGCCTGTATGAGAGAGCGGGGGTGGCCGGCGCGCGGGGGAGGCTCGCAGCGCCAGGGGAAAGCGCTGGCGATCGAGAGTGAGCGGGGAGAGAGTGGGGTGCCTAAAATGGCGGCCGTGCATTCGCTGTGCGTGGCGCTGGGGAGAGGCAAGATGGCGCAGATAATGTTCAGTTTGCAAGCTAAATTTCCACAGTCCTCCCTTTTAACATATCTCGCCAGCTTGTCTAGTTCGGATTTATCCCCATAATACTGCGGACTTCCACCTCATAAAGGGCTTTCATCCGCTCTGTTTCAAAGTTCAAAGTCTTAGGGCAGATGCAGTTCATAAAAAGCGAACATAAAGGTGGCAGACACTGAATCCCCAAACAACATCCACATAGTATCACAATCAGTATTAGGATAAATGAAAACAGCCTCCATCCCCAACTTTTAATAGTGTCCCAAAACCAACTCCCCAGCGACCATTCTTCTTGCTCTTGATGGACCTCTGTGGACAGTCTGTGGAGGTGTTCAATTGCTTTGTAGACTGAGGGTGAGTTATCTGGTACGTAGGTACAACAGCTGGACCCAATGATGCGGCATGCTCCTCCACGATCAGCCAGAACCACATCTAGAACAAGGCGGTTCTGAAGAGCCACCAGGCGGACGGCCTGAAGCTCAGCGGTGTTGTTGGCGAGGGCGCCAGCTGTAATGTTCATTGCTGTTTCGACTGCCTGGGTTAAGTGGCGGATGGCACGGCTGTTTGCCATCGGACCCCAGAGCGGAACAAGACCTTTTACTGCGTCCATGAACTGTGCTCCGGCGGAGTCGGCTTGTACAATGTCTTTGGCACGTTTCTGTCGGTGATGGTTTGCTGGAGCCACATATGTCGGGGGAAGGACGAAGGCGATGTAGCAGGTGCCTCCCCAACCTTTCGGGAGCCAGGTGTAGGCCTTAGTACCACAGACGAAGTACATATTCGGGGAGGCAACAAAGGAGGGTGGGTCAACTGAGTCCAATGTTCGGGTGATGAGGCAGGAGCTGTGGCCCACCAGCTGTGCCCCCAGGCCTTCGAGGCATACAGATCCAGTGATGTTGATGACGGACAGGGCCACTGTTAGGGTGGCGGCCGTCCGCTTTCGGAGGTAAGAGAAGGTGGGTCTGGCTGGATTGTTGAACACTTGCATTTCAACTCGTTCTTTGGCGGGGATGTCCATGTGAAAGGAAGTGTTCGATCTCAGAGGGCAGAAGAGGGCGGAAGTTCTACCAGTTTTGTTCAGCCAGAACCCATGGTAGAAGTGTGACATGGTTCTGCCGGAAGTGGCATTGTCCTTGTAGCTCTCCTGCAGGAGGATCAGCCAGGCGAGGCAGGAACCATGGACAGAAAAAGGTGAAGGGATGAAAGGGATTGAGTGCCCAGTGGCATGTGGTAGCAATCCACAGATCCAGCAGTTAGTGGCGTTGGTGGCAAGATTGTGTTGGTGGAGCAACTGCACAAAAGAGTTATTCCAGAACTCCTTACGCCTTTCTCGGAGTTGGGGTGAAAGTGAGATCAGATGGTGTTCTTTCGTGGTGGTAGGTTGAACGGTGGTCAGCAATGTCTTATGAGCGGGTGTGCTCTCCTCCATGATCCAGAAGGTGACCACGAGGAGAAGGCAAAAGAGAAGGGTAATGAAAAGTGCTATAGTCTTAAAGCTGTGCATTCGGTCAGTCTTTGGGTTTTTGTAGTGGATCTTCGGACGTCCGGTTGCTTCCATCATCTTCATGTCGGGCGCTTCCATCACCTTCAAGAGACTCGGTAGCGGGCAGAACCACAGACTTTGTTTTAGTTTCTCTCCTGGTGGCCTTTGAGGTGACTAGGCTACCGCTCTGAGATTTCCACTTAGCCTGTGGTCTGCTTAGCCGAAGTTCTCTCCTTTCGTCGCAAGTTATACCCTTCTTTGGATGGCACAGTGGGATCGGGATATTCAATCAATTCAAGTGTCTCTGTATCCGGGCAGCGGCTCAGGGATGGTCGGTCTTTGTCCAGAAGTTCCTCTTGGGCGGTGATGTTGTCCGTGGTTGTCAGGGTCGGTGATACCTTCTTGCAGTGGTGTGCATGCAGCCAATTGCGTTTCTCCTCCACTCGAAGAGCTGTTCGGGTGGTGATCAGGACTTGCAGGGGGCCCGTCCACCGGGGCTCCAGACTCTTGGTGCGCTGGAAGTTACGCACTAAGACGAAGTCACCGGGTTGGATGTCGTGCCCGGGGCCCCTGGAAACATCGGGAATGGCGTGCAGCACCTGCTGATGGATAATAGACAACGTTTTAGTTAGATTGTGCAGATAATCAGACATGAGGACGTCCGGGACGTCGTGGAGGGATGTCGGTTTTGGTGCAGTCCAAAGGTTCATGGGCCGCCCGAAGACGACCTCGTAGGGGGTTAAGTGGTGTTTGGTGGGGGTGGAACGCATCGATAGCAATGCTAGTGGGAGAGCGTCTGGCCATCTTAGTCCTGTGGTGGCGACTATTTTTGCTATCTTAAGCTTCAATGTGGCATTGTGTCGCTCAACCAGGCCTGCAGATTGGGGATGGAAGACCGCATGGAATTTCTGTTTTACACCCAACCCTTTTAGGATGAGTTGGATAACTTCGGCTACGAAGTGGGGGCCGTTGTCGCTCCACAAAATTCGACAAAGGCCGTATCGGGGGAAGAATTCCTTCAGTAGTACTTTTGCGGTAGTCATAGCGGTGTTGTCATGGGTTGGGTAGGCTTCCACCCACTTGCTGAAGGCACACACAACGACAAGTACATACTTTAAACCTTGGCACCTTTCTAGCTGGACATAGTCCATTTGTAGGACTTCAAAGGGGTGATTGGGGACCCCAAACTCTCCCCGGGGTACAGCAGTTCCTTTCCCAGGGTTGTGTTGGAGGCATACTAGGCATTGTTGGACCAGACGTTTGGCTGAGTCTGGTATTCTGTCGTTGTGCCAGACTTTGGAGATGAGTTCGATCATGGGGGCAGACACTATGTGTGCGGGGGAGTGTGCCATGGTCAGCATGGGGATCAAGTATGAGTCGGGTAGCAACCATTTGTTCGAGTCTTTAGTTCGCCAACAACCGTCATCGTCCTTCAATCCCACCCGGGCCCATTCAGTTAATTCGTGTGGTGTGCTGGCTAGTTGGATATCCCTAATCGTTTCCCTAGCATCCTTCCATTTCTCAGTTTGTGACCTGGTCACGTACATGCGGGTCGTGGACCTATTCTCGGCTGTGGTTTGGGCAGTAATGTCAGCTAGTGCATTTCCCTGTCCTATAATGTCTGTCACCTTCTTGTGTGCCTGGCATTTGATCACAGCTAACCGTGTGGGGAGGAGGACTGCTTCGGTCAGGGCAGAGACTAGATCTCCATGCAGGATGGGTGTGCCATGAGAAGTCAAGAATCCCCTCTCTTTCCATAAGAGCCCAAAGTGGTGAACTACCCCAAAGGCGTACTGACTGTCTGTGTAAATGTTTGCGGTTGTCCCTGCTGCCAGGATGCAGGCTCGTGTGAGGGCAATTAGTTCTGCCGCCTGTGCGGATCGCTGTGTGATGCGGGCTGTCTCAACAACTGTTCGAGCTGTGGTGACTGCATAGGCAGCTGAGGTGGTGCCATCGGGGAGCTTGATGCATGAGCCATCCACCCACAGTTCTCCGTCAGGGTCCGGGAAGGCAGTATCCCGGAGGTCAACCCTACTCTTGGTTTGTTCGTCGGTGAGGGTCACGCAATCATGTATAGGGGATGCATTGGGGTCAGCGTCAGGGAGAGGTAGTAGAGTAGCTGGATTCAGAGTGGTGCATCGTTTCAATGTGATGTGGGGTGCAAGCAGAGTCAGTTCATAACCAGTCAGTCGTGCGCTAGTCAGGTGTTGAGTCTTGGTTTGGTTCAGGAGGGTATCAACAGCATGGGGTACCAATACTGTGAGGGGGTTCGAGAGCACGATCCCCTCACTTTGCCGGATAGAGACAGCAGCGGCGGCTACTGCTCGAAGGCAGGCGGGCAAAGCTCTGGCTACGGGGTCAAGAGTGGCAGAGAAGTAGGCACAAGGGCGTTGCTTAGGGCCTATGGACTGGGTTAGGACAGACAACGCACATCCCTCCCTTTCGTGGGTGTAGAGGGAGAAAGGTTTAGTGTAGTCTGGGGTTCCTAGGACTGGGGCCGAGCAGAGGGCGTCTCGTAATTCTTTGAAGGAGGATTGACATTCGGGTGTCCAGGGGAGGGGGAAGGGGGTATCTTTAGCCAGCAGGGAAAGCAGAGGTTTTACAATAAGACTGAAATTTGGCAACCACTGTCGACAAAAGGAGGTGAGGCCCACTAGGGACCGCACTTGCTTCTGAGTTTTGGGAACAGGGGTTTCTAGAATGGTTTGAATTCGGTCAGGGGTAAGTTTCCTCCCGTCTTTGGATAGTAGGTGGCCTAGATACGTTACTTGGGGCTGGCAGAATTGCAATTTCTTTCTGGAGACCTTGTGACCGTTCTCCGCAAGGAAGCGGAGGAGTTGAATGGTGGCTGTGACGGCAAGTGGAGTGGTGTCGGCCGCCAAAAGAATGTCATCGACGTACTGTATCAACACCACTCCATCGGGTAGTTGGACGGCATCCAGTTGCCTCTTGAGGGCTTGGCTGTAAATACTGGGACTCTCAGTGTAGCCTTGGGGTGCCCTGCAGAATCTGTATGAACGGGCTTTTAAAGTGAAGCCGAACAGGTAGCGGCTGTCTGGGTGGATGGGGATGGAAAAGAATGCGTTCTTGAGATCAATAACAGTAAAGATGGTGGCAGTGGATGGAATCAGGGTGAGGATGGTGGTGATGTCTGAGACCACGGGGTACTGGGGTATGACTACTTTGTTAACCTCTCGCAAGTCAACAATGAAACGGTAGGCTTTCTCATCCCCCTCGCCTTGCTTCTTTACAATGGGTAGGATAGGGCTGTTGCAAACATTACTGACTACTTCTTCTACCACTCCTGCCTCGACTAGGGACTCGATGATTTCCACCAATGCCTTCTCGCCTTCGGGTGATATCCGATACTGTGGAAGCTTTGGGAGCACTGCGTCCGGTCGGACGGTTATGTGTACCGGGTCGATCACCATGCGCCCTACATCTGAGTCGGTTTTAGCCCATAGATGTGAAGGTAATGTGTCGAGTAGGGACATGTCAGCATCGGTTATAGAGAGCATACGCCGTGTGTGACAGGGTCTGGACAGATCTGGGTTATCGTGTAGGATGACTCGAACTCCGTCTGGGGAGCATCTGATGGTAGCTCGAAAATGTTTTAGCAAATCAAGTCCCATAATAGCATCGGGGGTGTTGGAGGAGAGTAGAAAGGTCGTGTCAGTGGTGTTATCTTCTAAGTCAAAGGAGATTGGTGCTGATAAGGGGTTAGTGGAGGGCGTGCCGTCAAAGCCTATTGAGGTTACGTGTGAGCCAGACAAGGGTGCCCTAGGAATCAGTCGTTTAGATAACGCACTACGTGTCGCCCCAGTATCTACCAGGAATGGAGATTTTGTGCCCAAGACCTTAGCGGTGACGTAAGGACCTTGCTGGTCAACACGGAGTTCGACTGGATCCCTCCCTTGCCCCTGGCGGTCCTATGCGAAGTCATGAGTGCTTTCGTGGTCGGACTGCTGACACTGGTTTTGTCGGGGGTGATCAAAGGTGTTTGGTCTGCCTGGCCTGTCGTTGATGGCGTTGTTCGTGTGCCCTCGTCCCTGTCCTCTATTTCTGGGGTCATATGCTGTGTCTCTGGGGTCCCTATTTTTGTTCATTTCCAGAAGGACCGGGCACTGGGATTTCCAGTGCCCGAACCCTCTACAGAACGCACATTGATTCCCATCTAAGTCTCTCCGTCCGTTGTAGGGTGTAGGTGTATGGTCTCTAGGGGGTAGCTTTCTAGGGGCTGTTGGTTGGTAATTCTCTTTCGGGGGTTCCCTCCCCATGGTCACCCCTTGCAACTGTGCTATCATTACCCTCTCCTTTAATTCCTTTTTCTTCTTCTCTGATGCCCTATCGTTCTCGTTCTTCTGGTTTTCGTAGTATTGGGCCATCTGGAGAATTGCTGCGGGTTTGGAGGCTGCCCAACTACTCTCGCTGGTCTGTAGTTTCTGGGAAACTTCTGGCGACAGACCCTTCACATAATTCTGGACAAAAAGGTGATGTCCGGTTGCGGTGGTCATGTCTTGGCCACTGTAATCGGAAAACACAGTCTCGAATCGGGAGAAGTATTCAGACACATCCTCCTGGGGTTTCTGGCGGCAAGCCGTCACTATCGACCAGTCTACCTTTCTTTCTGGGATTAGAGTCTTCAGCTTTTGTACAATCTTGTCTGGGAGTTCTAAGATGGCTTTCGGGGGTTTCTGTCCTGGTTCTCGCTGTTTATCTATGGTATCGAGTTGTACCCAGGTATATCCGAACGGCTCAGCGTGGTCAACTCTCCGGATTTGTTTCCACACATCAGCCGGCAGGCATAGCCCAAAGAACAAGTCGATATCTGCTAACGTCATTATCGTTGAGCCTAAGGCTGTACCCAATTCAGTGTAGAAGGCAGTCGGGTTCTTTCTCAAGTCGGGTAGAGTCTTTCTAAAGGTCAAAATATCTTGCCGGTCCCACGGCTGGTAGACCCAGTTATATACAACCCTTCCCTTCGCATCTTGGTGGTTGATGTCGTCATGTGTTCCCAGACCTCGTGGGGGGACCCAGTAGGGGGCAGCTTCTTTAATGGGCATCATGGCATCAGCCCTTCCTTCCTGGGGCTTAGTCGCTATGGGGGTTTCTGCTTTGGTGGTCTGTCCATGTTCTTTAAGGTGTCGGTAGACCTCGAGTGTACGAGTGAAGAGGTTCATAACGTCGCACTCTCTTTCCTCTCCGATGTCTACCTTCCTATATAGGGCTGCTAAGCCTTCGGGACCTTTATCGTGGTATCTTTCCTCATATGCATTCAGGGCGTGATAACAGAGCCGTACGACGAAGTGTCGTCTGCGGCTGTCAGCATACGAGTTATACACGTCTGTTATATACTCCTCACTTTCTTTTCGCTCCACCAGTGTCCCTACTATCTTATCAATTCCTGCTTGTTCATCCTTTGTTAATCGATTCATTCTGGTGGACTCTTTCTTTCCCATCTCATGGTCATCTAGCGTTGTAACCGACATTGGGTTCAGTACAAGAGGCTCAGCCGGCGCGGAGGCCGTGAGGGCCGAGGCCCCTGTACTGCTTTCGATCGTGTTCGGGGTTGTGGGTGTTGCACTACTGACTGGGAGGGTGCATATGGAGGGGGCATGTAAATGATCGGGGGACCTAACAGTAATTCATCATTCGTTCGCTGCTTGGAGGACAACTCAGGGTAGAGCAAAGAAGGGGTCCTAACAGCGTACTGGCCTGAGGTTTCGGGCTCCTGTCTTAGTTTAGTTTCCCTTCTCTCCTTTATGTCTTCTTCTAACCTTCTAGCGGCAAGGTGAGCTGCCTTTCGTAATTCCTTTTCTGCTTTTACTTCTTCCCTCTTTTTCCGTTGCGTTGCTTCTTTGCGCCACATGCCGATACTGTCAAGCATAGTAGGCGTCGTCTTATTGCTACGCAGAGCTACTTCTAGCGCTTCTATCTTATGGTCGTCGAAGGATCCCATCAGTGGCCACTGACTCTCGGGGTCCTTCTTTGTATATTTATGCCATAGCTTGGTATAAGCTACGGTGACTAGTCCATATTTAGTGAACATGTCCTTATTAGGGGTGCCCTCCAGTGGAGCCGGATGGTTCACCTCTAATAAGCGGTCCGGGCAGAACCAACTACCAATCAGTGGGGAGAAGATAGGCATGACGGGTTTCAACGGGGACAAAAGTCAGCACTACCTATCTTTTCACTGCTTGCAAAGACTAGACAGAATATCTCTATTCTTCGTTATTTGTAAGCAGAGAATACCTCCAAAGAACCAATATCGAACAACTAGTGTTCGGACAATCAATCAATCAATCAATGGGGAGATAAAGATAGGCACGACGGGTTTCAACGGGGACAAAAGTCTGCGTTACCTACCCTTCACTATTTGCAAAGACTAGACAGAATATTCCTATTCTACGTTATTTGCAAACAGAGAATATCTCAAAAAGCACTATTCTCCAAAACAATCAATGTTCGGACAATCAATCAATGGGGAGATAAAGATAGGCACGACGGGTTTCAACGGGGACAAAAGTCTGCGTTACCTACCCTTCACTATCTGCAAAGGGAGAGAGAGAGAGTATTTCTACTCCTCCCCGTTTGTAGACAGCGAATATCTCAAAAAGAACAATCAATGAGCAATACTAGTATTTCCAAAGCTTTAAACAATCAATCAATTAATTCTCAATCTGTCGTGTATCACGACCTTACCCGGACCGCGTGGACAGTTTCTCGTCTTCCGCCTCCAGCGCCCGATCGTCCTCTACTCTCCGTATTTGCCGCGGCACTCCTGATGGTTCCCAGTCAGGACCGTAGATCACTCGAGAGAGGTCTGCTCGGAATCAGTGAAGTTCGGATGATCGGCTGCCAGACGAGGGTCTATTGGGCAGGAGCTCTCCCGATCGTTGCAGTCGTTCACTCTGTCGTCGGGACCTCTCCCACTGGATCCACGTGTCGCTGATGGGCCCCACGTTTGGGACGCCAATTGTTAAATGGTAGCGGCAGTTTCAGTCGATAACCTTTCAAGTATTTGCCCGGCGGTAATCGCCTCTCATACCACTCGATAATTTACCAATGAAAGAGGCAGGCGCCGGAGACTGGAAGGCAGGAAACAAAGTTTTATTCCGTCGGAGCAGAACACATCAGATCAGACAGCAAGGTATCGTCACGAGGTGCTCTAACCGCATCTCTGAGACCTGGTCTCTTATACACCGGTTTATTGCTTTATTACACGTAGTACATTCTTGAGATTCTCTTGATGCATGAAAGAACATCCCCTGAAGCCCCGGCTCAGATCCGATCCCACACATAGTTACAGTAGAGGTTCCCACCCTACCCGCAGTGGGAGATGGCTATCGCGCAGCAGGGAATTCCGCCAATTCCCGGGGGTGTGTGCGATCGGCCGGGTCTCAGGGGGTAGGGGCTTTGATCCACTGTAATCCCTTTGATGTGGGGTGTTTCCCCTACAGTAGGGGCAATAAACTGCATCCGCAGGGCTAGGTGATGGCCTGGGACCAGTTCGGACAATGGGGCGCAGAGGAAGGGGGTTATCAAAGGAGAGGCATGACCATGTATGGGATGTCGGTCGGATGTGGTTCCGTAGCAGGGTCGCGCAGAAGGAGAGGGTTTATGGCCTGTATGAGAGAGCGGGGGTGGCCGGCGCGCGGGGGATGCTCGCAGCGCCAGGGGAAAGTGCTGGCGATCGAGAGTGAGCGGGGAGAGAGTGGGGTGCCTAAAATGGCGGCCGTGCATTCGCTGTGCGTGGCGCTGGGGAGAGGCAAGATGGCGCAGATAATGTTCAGTTTGCAAGCTAAATTTCCACAGTAGTGCTGAAAGATCGCTTGAGTGTTGACATCCCAGACTTGCAGGAGGAGGAGGAATGGCCAGAGGTACTGGCCTCTCCTTGGGAGGTAGCGATATGGGCCTTGGTTTTGACTAGTCCAACTCAAAATACTACATAGAATATACATTTCATGCACCACACTTGTGAAGAGGGGCCGTAGGGCGGAAGCCACCTGTAACAGGGGATGCGGAAAGACAGGATCATTCTACTATATTATATGGCAATGTCGAGAGAGGCAGGCATGGAGAGACTGTATGTCGGGGTGGTGGGAAAAGTGCTCCAGATATTGCCTAAGTGGTGCCTTTTCAATGTGTGGGAGGACACAAACCTAGGGAGGGCAGACCAAACATGGGTAACCCTGGGCTTTATGCTGGCCAAAAGAAATATGGTGCGCCATTGGAGGACCTCTTCCCCGCCTCTACTGCAGGACTGGAAGAAGGACATGGACTGGTGCATGGTGGCGGAGAAAATGGTATATATGCACAGAGGCTCCCTGAAAAAATGGAGGAAAATCTGGGATAAATGAAATGTATTTAGGGGGAGTCAATGCATGCCCCCGGTGAGGGTTACACCCCTTGCCTTGGCTCAAACGGAAACAATATGATGCTGCCTGTACTGTAGGAAATAAGAAGGGTGGCAGCCCTGTGTGGCCCAGGAGCAATATATGGGGGAGAAAGGGATGCTAATGTTTAACTGTGCTTGTAAGCTTGATGATGTACTGCCATAATTTTGCCGTGTTACAATAAAAAGATAATAAAAAACATAAAAATCAACTGAACAGAATGACCAAAACCATCTCTCTGCAAGATGACAAAGTGACTCAAGTGAAGAGGGCCACACTTGGTCAGTTATTAACACCAACAGGCACCTAAAACCCCAGTTGTATTTTCATCACGGGTACTCACATCTTACAAAGCTTAAGATCATGAGATGTTTGCTCATGACTTGTTGCCTTCCTGGCTAAAAACAGTGTAAGCATTAGGATGTACACTTTATGAGGCAAGAAAAGAGACCATAGCACATGTTCTCTGCACCTGCCCAGCTTTGCTCCCTGTTTGAAGAAAGATGCTGCGTGGGGTTTTTAATCAAAAAATGATACGTTTCAGTCAGTTTTTTATTGCAGCACTTAATCCAGATCACACCCAATTAAATATACAGACAATAACATTCCTAAAAATAACCAAAGCTAGAGCAAGGCCCTCATGGGACAGAGCAAAACTCCACTTGGCACTTCTCCGTCCTTTTTGTGGCCAAAAATAGAGCACAGACTGCAGCTGGATGTAGGGCACTATTGAATTCCACATAGCTATGGCAAGTACTGCCACTTCAACCTCCTTGTGCAGGTACTCTGACAATTGCACTGCTTTTATGCGGATTTGATTTGATTTATAACATTGATACTACAAAAGTGCAAAGAGACTTCCTTTTTATGGTTCTTTTTCTATTTACAGTATTGTATGTGCGAAAGTGTAATGGTTTTAATTAACTACACGCTTTAGTAATAACATGTGAATTTGGTAGCTCACACACATGGTGTGGATGAGTGTTACATCAATGTTTCGAGCCTAAATAAATACTGGACATTAAATCCCCTGACAGGATCTTCCTCAGGACAACACAGAAAATCACACAATGAGTTGAAATAGAATAGTGTCTGTTGGACTTGGCCCTTTCTGTAGGGTCATTCCAAAACGTTTCACCTTTGCCTTCTAATTTTTGCTATATTTGGTTTTGTTGGCCTGAGGACTCTGTGCACTGTACTACTGCTAACCAGTGCTAGAGTGCTTGTGCTCCCTGCTTAAAACATGGTAACAATGGCGTATACCCTATTGGCATATTTAATGTACTTAGAAATCCCTAGCTAAGTGGCACTGCATTTACCCGAGGCCTGTAAATTAAATGTAATACATGCATGCCTTGAGAAGCGTCTACTCTCTTCAAAGGCACAACTATGTATAAATCCTGACTTCAGACACCAACTCTGCAGTACACTTCTGGACCTGTGGATACTCTGACAGGAAGAAGGCTTGCTGTGCTGCTACATGGAATGCCATTCTGCTGGACTGTTGCTCGAAAGGAACTGCTGCCCTGCTGTGCTGACCGGATGCATGCTGCCCTCTTGCCTAGGGAAGAACTGGACCTGCAACCTAATCTTGAATCCAGTACCCCAGAGTGACTGCAAAGGTTCCTCCGCTTGCCTCCTGATCCAAGCATAAAAGGCTCTCCAAACAGCTCCTGGATCCATTTGCAGAAGATGTTTGACCCATAAGTGGTGACCCTCATGTTCTGGACCATTGGCCTGTAAAATTAAGCTTATGGGTTCCTCGTTGAGTGGGCCTGTTTGCACCAAGACTGTGCCACTCACCTTGAAATTCACTGCGACCTGCCAACTTCACACAGCAACTAACGATTGCCCACAGAGGACTGCCAATAAGAAGCACCAGCCCACCCGCCCGCCCACGATGCCCAGCCTGCTCTTCATGCCACGCTAACAACTGCAGAGATGCTCTGCTTGCTCCCTGTAACCCTCACCAACACAAATGAGACTCTTGACACAAAATTTGAGAAGGGAAAACTTCAGCAGGACTAATCTGGGACTGTGTTTGATCCGCGCTCCATTGCTGTCAGCCTGAACTTCTGACTCTGACCTGGTCCAGCGCGACCAGATAACCACAATATATGCTTTAAATTGTTTGGTGCTATATTACACTTTATTCTTTAAAAGTTCATAACTCTGGTTCTACTGATTTTGTTTTTGTTGTTTTGTCTTGTTTTATATATTAAATTAAGCTCTATTTTACTTACCTGTATGGGATTCTTTTTGTGTGATGTTTTCACTGTTTTACTGTTTGTAGTGTTGCACACATACTTTACATATTGCCTCTAAGTTAAGCTTGACTGTTCTGAGCCAAGCTACGAGGGGCTTAAACACATGTTAATTACAGGTGGCCTCTGCCTTTCCCTAACAAAAACTGTAGTTGCTGCTTAACCAGGGCTCACATCCCAGTCAACCAGTAACCCAATTTATCACAATTTAATTGCCACATGTATATGTCAATCAAATTGTGTAATGAAAGTGGTTGCGCACTCTGAGCAATCACCTGACAAGGAGACAGTGATTTCATGACTCAGTTGGGAAATTAATCATTAGATAAAGGACACACTCATGCATGGGGATGCCTGAGGATAAGTATTGCAACTTTCAATACACTTCCTAAATAGGTTTATACATAATGATCTTGATTAAAGCTAAGAATTACAAAAACATAGTGAGATTGTTCTCATAAATACATGTTTTACAAGTATATTCATGAAGATATTCCACTTAAATGAGCATTGAATAAAGATGTAGACCCTCATTATGCAGTGTTTGGTAACTCTGAGAGGCTGGTTATTCAGCAAACTTACCAGATTGACTAACCAGAAAGATGAACGAAGCCTGATCTTGGATGGCAAATTGCATTCTCCAGATCAAGCATTGGATACACTTATTCTGAGACAATGCCGAGGGGAAGGGGAGAAATGGGATAAAAGAGGAAACAGGACATCTGTGTCTGCCAATTGCTGTGCTGCTGTGTCGCTTCACACTGCCAAGCATATCATGTCCCTCGCTGCTTTTAATGCACTGCCTCTCTTCCTTTTGATTAAATTCTCTGGGTGTATCACTGCAATGATAAAAGACAGTGTTTGCAACACCTCCTTACCACTGCATGCGCAATCCTTTTTGGGGCACCCCTTGTTTGTGCAGATCCCCATACCTTGGTTTTCCTTCAAGCCTCTCTTAGGTGGTGCGCAAAGAATTTATGTCTTACCTCGATTGTAGATCTGAACTCTGGACTTGGGACCACATGTACGAAAGTTTGAAATAGTGATTTCCTAATTGTATTTCCTGCTAATCGAAATTAGAAAATCACCTTTTCAAATGTAGAAGTGCTTTTGAGTTTCATTTGCGATTCTGAGTAGGTCGCAAATAGACCTACCTCATGAATTTTAATGAGGTACGTCTCAGCTTGCAACCCATTGGGAATCGCTAAAATCACAAGAATGGCGGCCTGCTGGGGTCAGCAGACTGTGGAAATATGGATTTTTCTGGTCAGTTATGTCCCCTATCTTGGACCCCAACGGTTCTATGTGCATGTTACAAGTACATGTATGTTCCCTCCAGTTCCAGTTATGAAGACGCAAATACATGTGCGTCCACCGTTAACATGTCCTCTTTCAGATCTGCCATGAATGGGCCGGATATTCCATTCCTAAGTACGAAAGGCCACCGCCTTTATATGGTTCACTTATGCCATTTTTACAGTCCAGGCAAGTAGGCCCTGATTCTGTCATCAAGCTTTTCTGCCTTCTGCCTCTGAAAGCTCCAGTCTGAGCCTGCATCTGTGACCATGAACTTTGTCTCATCCTCTGCGCGGCTCACGGTGCCTGACATCAGCTTGCTGCCTGCCAAGAACTGTATTTCACCTTCGAAATTATCTGCTCCGTTCCCTGCCCAATGCATTCCTGTCTAGTAGTTTAAATAAACATTCTGCCAGCTACCGAGCAAAGGCCCGGCTTCTCTGTCTTTATACAAGTAATTCATAGCCCTATTACCATGGAAGACTTCTGCCCTCGCATCTAGTGTAGACACTTAGACGCTTGTACACGCACTAACAGTCAGTATAGTCAGTATAGAATAAGATTCTACTCTAAGAGACCTCTCTTTTGGATAACATAGTTCTTTAAACATAGGATGTTAGATATGATTTGGGATTAGGTTGACTTGACCCTCCAGACATCTGTCGCCACATGTAGAGCTAAATGTCAAGTCCCCTTCACCCCCTAGTCGCACGTCAATCACACGTCATGCTGCTGTGCGCGCATTTCTGCCAAGAATTTCTGCTGACATTACGAAATTCTTTCATGGAACCACCCTATTATGACATCACATCTGATGACGTTCTTTAGTCACACCCAGTTACACCTACTTTTGCTACGTATGTATGTTTTATCCACACTATCAATTGTTACGCCTCTCGCATTTGCTTCACTGTAATGCCTATTGTATAAAAGTAATTACTTATCAATAAAGTATGTGCTTCACTTCCTGAGCCTCCGTGGTGATGGAACCTGGAGTCCACGATTTCGAAATCGTCCATTGGAATAAAGCCCGTTCCGAACCTCTAATACCACGGATTCTGCATCTTATTTATTGAGCTATTTTTATTATGTTCTGTATCAAATTAAGTCCCGGTAATTAAATTATTTACCACATGAATGGCGCCCGAACAGGGACACTTTCTCATCTCACGCGCCGGCGGTGCGTTGCAGGCCCGGTCTCCTGCCACAGCTGGACGGACAACAACGCGTACCAGCAGGATTTCCTGTATCTCCCTCCGGTCAAGCGGGGGCGACTGAGGCTGCGATCAACACCCAGACGAGGCGGTGAGAAGTGCGAAGTATCCCGACCAGAGCCTAGCTGAGAGAGCAAGATCCGAGGTATACAGAGGCCCACCAGGTTTCCGATGTCCCGAAGTGTCCGAAGTTTTCGAGTCCAGTCCAGTCCGGTCCAGTTCAGTTCAGTTCCGTTCCGAGGCCTTCCGTTCCGAGCTACCCGGTGAGTACCATTACTGGGGAGGCGTTCTGGCGTGCACATAAGTTGTGCCGATCCAGACGGGTTTGGGTACACAAATCCGGTCTGCACTGTTTTAGCAGTGTATCTGTACTGTTTAGCAGTATATCTAGTATATCAAGTATATAAATTCAGAAAATTCCGTTAATGTCGAGAATTATGTTTTGTGATTAAGTTTTCTTAGATCGTCATCTTCATTGTTGCTCATTTAAAATGTTAAATGTTAAATGTATTAATACGTCCTGCATATTGTGGTGTGAATGACTGTTCATTATCGTGGTTTATTGTATTAAGTTTGTTCAAGACCAAGTATCAGACCAGTTCTCAATATGCCGCTCTTTTCGAAACTAAGACAGATCACAACTAGAAAAGGGGTACTCGAAGAAGCTGTTCCCATTCCTCCTAGGGACACTCCAGGGTACTTCATGTATCATAAACACGGCTTAGACGCTATATTATTTCTTGATTTATGGGTAGACTACACTAAGGAATTACCAGAAAGTCAGAGGTGGCCCGCAGCTGGGACCTGGGATGCAGATTGCATCGTGAAAGTAGAGGAAGAATTATGGAAAAGGAAAGCCAGACAGTCACAGAAAGACGCCATTGAATTATGGCGTAAAGAATCGTATAGACGGACAGAAAAAGCACGTAGACAGGAAGAGAAGAGTAAAGAGAATTCAAATAAAGTCCGAGAAAATCTATTAATTGAAGAAGGTACACGAGTGAAATCAGAACAAGTAGACAGACAAAGAAATGCCCTTATGAAGGGTATGTATACCCTTCTGGCCGAGGGATTACCTAAGGCTACTCCGGGGATACCAAAAGACTTGCCACCCCCATTATTTCCAATAAAAGTACATCCTAAGGGGCATCCTAGAACCGCAGAAGATGTTTTTCTTTCCTCATATTTAGATGACGCAGCTCCCGAGTATGCTAACCCCGCCCCACATAGACCGTCGGCCGGGGAGGTTCAACGCCAAGATCCTGTATCTGTATCTCTACAACAACAAAACCTGACACAAAATCCGGCAAGCACGTCCGTTTCCACATCTGTTCCTACAGCTACTTCTATAGCTGTGTCCACACCTATAGTTGCTGTATCGCGTTCTACGAATCCTTTCACGCCCGATACTCCAGACGGGGCTACTGGAGGTGCTACCAACATTTTTTCTACGCCACCCAGAGTAAATAAACTTACCTTTCTAGAGTCAGCACATCCACGTACCCCCAAACTCATAAATTCCCGCACGCTTAAGGAACGTCTTATAGATTGTAGATATGACCCTGTGCCCGGCAAAGAGGACGAAATGATCATGGCATCATTACGTATCAGACGAGCCGCGGTGTATTTAGGGAAGTTACCAGGAATGACTGTGCATCTAGATAATATATATCATTTTGTCCAAACAGGGCGAGATTCTGAAAGTATTAACAGAGCTATGGAATACCAGAAAGTGGAGGTACAGGGGGAACTGTTACGTTTCCTCATAAATTGTGTGATCAGAAATCAAGACCGACCGGGGGTAGACCCGGAAACAATGGAAACTCTTACCAGATGGAGCCAGAATATATCAGAAGGGAGACATGATAGGCAAAAATGTATAATAGCCATGTGCAGAAAGATCCGAAAAGAAATAGAACGCCTACACGAAGAGAGATTAGCGGTAGACCAGTTTGAACAAAACGAGGAGGAGGAAGGATCAGGACCGTCCACAGGACAGTCAGAAACCATAGCCTATGTAGGTAGAGGAAGATCTTGTAATAGTACTAGATGTTTTACTGACCCGATACGTCCGATATGTCCAGATAATAACAGGAATTTCCAAACACCTATAATAAATATGAGGTCCCCCGAGCATTCGTTCCAAGCCGCTGACAAATTACTGCGAGAACGAAGGGGTTATCATTTACTCGATTCTATGGATGAACAAGAATTAGCCAGGTCAGCCGTTCATTGGGTTGATAGTCCCGGAAAATATGGTGATGATACAGTAGCACACACATTTTTGAACCTCACCCCAGATGAACAGCGTTTAGCTGGGATTTATATGATTCAACAACTTCTTATACTATATAAAAGCCAACATTCAGATCCTGGTCCCTTACCTGATATATTGACTGAATTACTCACGAATAGATGGAGAGGTTCAGGTACTAAGTTAATTAAGGAAATACTAGAATCCAGAAAGCAGTACATTCTTTTTGTATGTCCAGAACATGTTTCACTGCCCATCAAGGAAAGACCGATGTATTACATGGACAGACAGAATCCCTTACGAGAATTACACCCAATAAAGGGCGAGGACAATCAGTTTAAACGTGTATTTGTATATACGCCCATATCAAAAATAGAATTGTTAGAAATGAAGAAAGTGGTACCCAGTCATGACAAAGACCCAGCGGGTTTCCACCGAGAAATTAAAGACATGTTACTCATGGGAGAGTATACCTATCCCGACATTATGACAATATTAAAGGTATTAATGCCTGCTGGCATTTATGAAAAACTCAAGGAAAAAGAGTGGGAGGTAGGAGACCAAAAGATAGATTGGACAGCATTAGAGAATGAAGAAAAGGCCCGAGGTCCAGGTTCGGGGCTTGGGGACAAAACTAAAGCACTACCAGGTTTACTAGTACAGGTACTGCCACGTTTATTAACTACGAAAAAGGAAGACTGGGGTGCAATCTCAGCCTGTAAACAAAAGCAAGATGAAGACACTAGTGATTTCTATGCCCGATTCGAAAAATGTTTTGGTATAAATAGTGGTATAAAAGCAAGTAGCGAGTCATACCCACATCTGTTTGTGACAAAATTAGTTGAAAATTCCTTGCCCCAAGTGAAGAATAGAGTATTAAAATTCGAGAGTACCTGGCAAGGTAATACCCCATCACAAATGTTACAAATGTTACAGTATCATTACAATAGAATTAGAGAAGAACAAGAACATGAACAAAGACGCATGAAAGACACAAAAATGAAAATGCTAGTCTCCCAGACAGTTCCAGCTGAAGGTCATAAAAAGGGTACGACACAGTCCGGTGATTCAGCAGGACCTGTAAAAGGGACATGCAACTATTGTAAACAACCAGGTCATTACATACACGATTGCCCAGTCTTGAAGCGTAATATCGCCACAGGTAAAACACAAGAAAGACCACGGCCACCTAGACAGGATCAGAATGAACAAGGAGCACCGCAGCATGCACAGTCCATGCCAGCTCCACAACAGTCTATACAGTTTGTGCCAGCTGCACCAGCGCTGCCGGCTGCTGCCACACAAACCACGACACGACAGCTGTACCAGACCGCACAGTATGACTTTCCTGATTATCAACGATACGCATGAACCAGCCTAGAGAGGGAAGTTGACTTACCCCTTATCGAGGTCCCTGTAGACCAAGAAGGACCTTATGTACATAGTGAATTATTAGGCCAAGATAGAAAATTTTTACTTGATACAGGGGCAAGTCGAACAACTATAAAACGTAGTGAAGTTCCAGGGGCACCCCTCTCAGGCTCACAGAATATTTCCCTTGGTTTTTCAGGAAAACCTATTGTTAATGAAGTATCACAGCCTCTTCCACTTACGATAGGACCTCTGACCAGAACTACAGATTTATTGCTTACTAAATCATGTCCAGAAAACTTGTTAGGTATAAAAACACTGAAAGCTCTAGGAGCTATAATATGTTGTTCTCCGGAAGGAGTAAGATTGTTTTTACGTGATTTCAAAGGTCACTATGTGTCTCGAGACATGGATTCCCGACTGCAGACTTTACCCACACATTTATGGGCACAAGGCCCTACAGATGTTGGTTGCATGAACATTACACCATATCGAGTCACACTAAAGGCAGGAGTGGTACTACCACGAATGCGACAATACAAGTTACCCCCAGATGCTGTAATGGCTTTACTGCAAATCATTGACGAGCTTATTGGCCAAGGAGTGGTTGTGGAGACCGACTCCAATGTATGTAATTCACCGATAATTCCGATTCTTAAACGAACTGATCCAAAGGCTCCCCCAGTATATCGATTGGTTATTGATCTGCGCGAATTAAATAAATGTATTGTACCACAATACCCCGTAGTTCCAGACATCTCTTCATTACTGACAGCTATTGATTCCGAAGCAACATTCTTTACTGTAATTGATCTCAAGAATGCCTTTTTCAGCGTCCCAATAGATCCAGAAAGTCAATACTTGTTCGGATTCAGTTTAAATGGACGTAGCTTTAAATTCACACGCGCACCTCAAGGATTTACAGAAAGCCCCAGCATCTATAGCCAAGCACTGAAACGAGAACTTGACAGTATCCACATGCCAGTCAACACTGCTCTGCTTCAATATGTCGATGATCTGCTGATCACCGCCCGAAGCGAACCTGAATGTGAAAAAGCATCACTGACGGTTTTACAAGTTCTAGCCGCAAAGGGACACAAGGTGTCCCCTTCTAAGCTGCAATTCTGTGTCCAGCGAGTTATTTACCTTGGTCACTCGCTGTCCAAGGAGGGAAGGCAGCTTACACCAGATCGCATCCAGCTAATTGCAAATATGCCAATACCCAAGACACAAAAGGAGGTGCGGGCTTTCATAGGCCTCACTTCGTATTGTAGGCAGTGGATCCCTCAGTATGCATTTCTAGCAAAACCACTCATTCAATTAACAACACAGGAGGCACCCACATCGACTGTCCTCCCTTGGACTCAGGAACACACACTAGCTTTTGAAAGCTTAAAGAAAGCTCTATGCCAAGCACCTGTTTTAGCAACACCATGTTACAGAAAACATTTTACACTCTTTGTTACAGAACGAGAAGGTACTGCCTTGTCAGTACTCACACAGGAACAAGCAGGATCACACAAACCGTGTGCTTATTTTTCTAGTACATTAGATCCCGTAGCTCAGGCTCTGCCTGCGTGCCTGAAATCAGTGGCAGCGACAGCTTTAGCAATCAGACAAAGCGATGCCATAGTGTTAGGACATCTATTGACAGTCCAAGTACCACATGCAGTAGAGGTTCTTGTGAATCGAACGCAAACACAACATTTGACTATAGCGCGACTTACAGGTTACGAATTAACATTGTTTCAGCCACATATAGAAATCAGACGTTGTAGCACATTGAATCCTGCCACACTTTTACCTGTAAACGGAACAGACCCACTAGCTCATGACTGTATTGAAGTTATTACAATAACGACGAAACCCAGACAAGACTTGACAGATGTCCCATTGTCAGATCCAGACCTGACGTTGTATGTAGATGGTTCATGTATGAGAACAGGTACAGGAGAGTTAGTGGCCGCTTATGCAGTCACAACAGACACTGAAATTATTGAAACAAAGTGTATAAATACCTTGTCCGCTCAAGCAGCAGAGCTCATCGCTCTGACACAAGCCTGTATTCAAGCCACAAATAAAAGAGTCAACATATACACTGATTCACGTTATGCATTCGGAGTTGTACATGACTTCGGCGTGCTGTGGCGAGAGAGAGGTTATTTAACTTCTCACGGTGCCCACATTCAGCACGGACCCCTTATTCATGCCTTATTAGATGCAATACATTTACCCACTGCAATATCGATTATGAAATGCAAAGCTCATACGAAAGTTACTGATATCATTTCTCAAGGCAATGATCTAGCTGACAGAACAGCTAAACAGACTGCTCAAACTCAAACATCCGACATGACAAAGACAATAGTCCAGACACCAACACATTGCATGATGGTTAAGGATCCCGCTCTTGATGTAATTGACATACAGACACATGCTACTCCAGACGAAATAAGGAAATGGACTGAATTAGGAGGGATCCAAACGGATCAAGGATGGATGACGAAGGAAAAATCTGTGTGGTTCCTTCCTGATTCAATGGTCCAAGTCATTATTAACACTGTCCATAGTCCAGCACATCTAGGAGAAAAAGCTATGCTGGACAGCATTCAACACATTTGGTTCAACAAACATTTACGAGCAGCAGCCAAACAAAAAGTTCGTACCTGTATGATCTGTTGTCAGTTCAACCCAGGAAAAAGCATTCCCGTAGAGCAGGGTGGATTTCAGCCTCCTGATCACCCTTTTGAAATTCTCCAGATGGATTATATCCAGATGGAACGATGTCGAGGATTCAAATATGTTCTCGTAGTTGTCTGTGCTCTTTCCCGTTGGACAGAGGCATACCCGGTTTCAGATTACACTGCCCCGACTACTGCCAAACAGTTAGTTCGAGAATTCTTCCCACGATACGGTTTACCACGTGCTGTTTACTCAGATAACGGCCAGCCGTTCTCATCCGAACTAATGAAACACGTTTCACTTTTGTTAGGCTATCAGTGGAAATTCCACTGTGTCCGACACCCCGAGGCAGCAGGTCTCGTGGAAAGACATAATCAGACCCTGAAAATTAGATTGTCCAAAATATGCAGGGAGAAAGGTGTCGACTGGGTAGTAGCATTACCAGTTGCACTCTTTTACATGAGAATGGTAGCACACTCTCGAACAGGGCTATCCCCGTATGAGGTGATCTTTGGCAGACCACCAAATATGTGGGGGACGCCTATACCACGTAAAATAACTGATATTGACTGTAATATGCTGACAGATTATTTGGCTTCCTTGATGTCTGCACTACAATCTTGTCGTTCACAGGTAGCTGCAGCTTTTCCTGACAACACTGAGGTGAAACCCCATGACGTAGTTCCGGGGGACCTGGTCTTGGTGAGGAACTTTGATCGAAAGACTCAGCTGGATCCTAGGTGGAGGTCGCCGCAACTGGTCTTGCTCACCACAAGGACAGCCGTGAAGATCGAAGGCAGGAAAGGCTGGGTACATTCAAGTCATATCAAGAAATTTTATGGACTACCATCGGATGTAAAAACCACACCTCGCGTGTCTTCACCCATTGACTCAAAACTTCCTTTGGTTGAATCAAGTAGTCACGAACAATATAAACTAAAACTCAGATCAAACCAGTCGGGCAATTTGATTGTTTAAGTCCTCTCCAAGGTGAAGCGGTTGAATTTGTCTCTGACATGTATCCCTTAGACCTGAATAGAGAAAGAACCCGAAAAATGTTGAAACGACATGCATACTGTAAATCACTGCGTAGTCATTGCACAGTGACGTTATTGATTTTGTTTTTCCTAAGTCTTTTAATAATTACTGCAAGTATATTGTTGCACATATGTTATCCTATTTTTAGACATGTTTATAATGTTACTGCTGAACATTCTTTTAGTGAATTACCTCCGCATGAATTGTCATACAGATTTGCGCTGCGCAATAACACTTTTATTAGTATGTTACATCATTCCCATCAGGTTAGCAATGCTACAAATTGTTGGATATGTGGCCGACTCCCTCCCTACCAGAACTATAAAGGAATTCTACCTCTTTTTCCATACCCGTTCACACACAACGGCTCCTGTGGAGCATGGTTTAGTTTACTTAATTCCCAAGATTCGAACTCCGCAGTTTATCAAGACAACGGGGTATGGGGAAATCTGAACTTAGTTTTACTGAAAGTCTGCCACCCCAACAAGGAGGGACTTCCCAAAAGAACAGGAACCGATCTAGAAAATGAAGTATATGGATTAGGTAATTTTACGCTTAATCTCCTGATCTTGAATGTCGAATCCGAAGCTACTCCAAGTTTGCCCGCCATGTCAGTATTTCCAGTAAAAGGTGAATTATGTGTAAGAAAGAATGGTTCCATACATATGGGCCATAGTAGATGCACCATTGTAATAGAATTCAGTGATCAAGGCAAGTCGACATTTAGAGCTTCCCGCCATTCCTATTTTATATGTGGTCAGACGGCATATGTACGTTTGCCTCTAGATTGGGATGGTACCTGCTACATTGGATTCCTTTTGCCACCTGTTTTTCTAGCTCCTCCTGATTATCACAGAAATACTCATTTAGTACACAATAGAGAAAGGAGAGATCTCCCAATAGTCGATTACACTGAAACAGCATGGGAAAAATACACAGATTTCAATAAAGGTCTCTTTCCCTATATAGGTACCGTTACTAATAGTAAGCTGATACGTAGATTAACTAGAACCCTTGAAGCAGTAGTGAACGAAACTATTTCCGCCTTAGGCAATTTAACAGAAGAGCAGTCTGCTATGCGGATTGTTGTACTTCAAAATCGTCTTGTCCTTGACGTCATCCTGGCCGATAGGGGCGGAGCTTGTAGGGTCATCGGATCAAGCTGTTGCGTATTCATACCAGAAAATTCGCCATCTGTATATAAAGCTATAACGCGCCTTCATAAGATTGTGAGCCAGATACACCAGAATCCAGGCACTTGGACTTGGTCCGGGTGGTTTTGGAGCGTGTTATCAGCCTGGGGATGGAGAGTTCTATCCTTCCTAGGTATTGGCCTTCTCATACTATTCAGTTGCTGCTTATGCCTGCAATGTGGACCAGCGATTTGTGGTCTGTGTGCCACATCGTGTATTCCACATCAAGATTTTCGTTCAAGATCCCGGAAGAAGAAAGAAGAACAAATGATGCTATATGAACAGATCAATGGATTGATGAAGATTGATATCTCTTGACGGGCAAGTAGGGGACAAGGAGGGAATGTGGAAATATGGATTTTTCTGGTCAGTTATGTCCCCTATCTTGGACCCCAACGGTTCTATGTGCATGTTACAAGTACATGTATGTTCCCTCCAGTTCCAGTTATGAAGACGCAAATACATGTGCGTCCACCGTTAACATGTCCTCTTTCAGATCTGCCATGAATGGGCCGGATATTCCATTCCTAAGTACGAAAGGCCACCGCCTTTATATGGTTCACTTATGCCATTTTTACAGTCCAGGCAAGTAGGCCCTGATTCTGTCATCAAGCTTTTCTGCCTTCTGCCTCTGAAAGCTCCAGTCTGAGCCTGCATCTGTGACCATGAACTTTGTCTCATCCTCTGCGCGGCTCACGGTGCCTGACATCAGCTTGCTGCCTGCCAAGAACTGTATTTCACCTTCGAAATTATCTGCTCCGTTCCCTGCCCAATGCATTCCTGTCTAGTAGTTTAAATGAACATTCTGCCAGCTACCGAGCAAAGGCCCGGCTTCTCTGTCTTTATACAAGTAATTCATAGCCCTATTACCATGGAAGACTTCTGCCCTCGCATCTAGTGTAGACACTTAGACGCTTGTACACGCACTAACAGTCAGTATAGTCAGTATAGAATAAGATTCTACTCTAAGAGACCTCTCTTTTGGATAACATAGTTCTTTAAACATAGGATGTTAGATATGATTTGGGATTAGGTTGACTTGACCCTCCAGACATCTGTCGCCACATGTAGAGCTAAATGTCAAGTCCCCTTCACCCCCTAGTCGCACGTCAATCACACGTCATGCTGCTGTGCGCGCATTTCTGCCAAGAATTTCTGCTGACATTGCGAAATTCTTTCATGGAACCACCCTATTATGACATCACATCTGATGACGTTCTTTAGTCACACCCAGTTACACCTACTTTTGCTACGTATGTATGTTTTATCCACACTATCAATTGTTACGCCTCTCGCATTTGCTTCACTGTAATGCCTATTGTATAAAAGTAATTACTTATCAATAAAGTATGTGCTTCACTTCCTGAGCCTCCGTGGTGATGGAACCTGGAGTCCACGATTTCGAAATCGTCCATTGGAATAAAGCCCGTTCCGAACCTCTAATACCACGGATTCTGCCTCTTATTTATTGAGCTATTTTTATTATGTTCTGTATCAAATTAAGTCCCGGTAATTAAATTATTTACCACAAGACCACCATGTCTGTGTTTGCTTTTAATTAAAGCATTTTTAAAATACAGTCAATTTTTCTTAAAGAAAAACGGCATGCATTTCAAAAATAAAAATGAAAAGTTTTCTTTTAATTTTTTAAGAGTAGGCAGTGGTTCGTGGGACTACTGCCTACATTTAAAAATGCTTTTACAACCATTCACAAAGGGGAAGGAGTTCCTTTGGGACCTATTCCTATTTGCGAATGGGTTACCATCAAATTGAATTTGGTGGTAAAATGCGAATGATTTGTTTCCTCATTTTGCTCATAAAACATTCATTCATAAAACTGCGATTCGGTGTTAGGAAGGGATGTCCTCAACACGTCCCTTTCTAATACTGAATTGCAAACCCATAATGTGATTCCGTAACAGGTTACCAAAACTCTGTTTGATTTTGGGACATGTCAAAATGTCTTTTTGTCTGCGCATCGAGATGACTCTGCGATTAGGCCTGTTTGTGACCTTACAATCGTTCGGATGAGTTGTTAGCTTTAACTGGTTCAGGTGTGGGTGTAACTCGCATAATTCATTGCAGCATAATCATGTAGAATGACCTATAATTGCCACGAGATTACACATAACTAAGCAAAGGAGTAGTTTTGTATTTCACACTAATTCTTATCACCTAAATGCCCCTCACCAAAATTGATGTGTTAGACCTGGCATAGCTTGGCCTGATTACCCCAGACTTTTTGCCTTTGCCTCCTGTGAAATTAGATGCTGTAGGTACTTGCCACTGCTAATCAGTGTGCACGTACAGATGTTCCCTGTATAAATTGTAGTGGTGATTGGTTGTCTCTGATTGGTATGTTTGCCTTACTAGCAAGGTCCCTAAGTGATGTGCACTGTGTGTGCCAGAGCTAGTACTAAAGAAATGCGCAGAGAGGGAACATAGGTCTTCAGTGTAGGGCATGCACGCATTATGCTAAATTAGCATTTTGCCCTGACTAGTTCTACCACTTGTCAGGCCTTACTTTCCCTTTTGCATACACATGGGGCACCCTTGTAGGACGTCCTGGATAATCTCTAGGCAGGGTGCAGTGTAGGGAAAAGGCAGGACTTGTGCCAGTGTGGGTGCTAGGCCCTGACAGTGGAAAATACTCCATTTCATTTTCCCTGGTGAAAGGCCATCCTGCCCATAGGACAGAATGGGGGATGCTGCGTATAGTATTGTTTGCCTAGTTTCCCAGGAATTGGAAATGGAACAATGAAGTTTGGTATGTCTGAGCTCACAGCATCATAACGCATCTTTTTGGGTAGATGGTTTTGTCGCTGTGTGTCCAGAAGCCGCTGTTTGAGAAAATGGCTGAGTTTGTGCTTTAGACCTTTTTGTGTGTCTCAGCAGAATGTGAATTGCCTGCCTGTATCTGGGAGAGGCGAGAAAGGATGAGGGAGGTCGTGCCCCAGGGGAGGGGTGGAGACCGCGCCAGGATGCCCTGCACCTGGAGCGGGGAGAAGGAGAGGCTTTGCGAGGTGAAGAGGCCTGGTTTAGAGAATGGTCTCAATATCGTTCAGAGAAGTGCTGGGAGTGCTTTGAAGATGCCGTGGACTGGTCGAGTCTCTGGCGGCTTTGACCTGTCCACGATCGGGAAGAAAACCTCTGCCTCAGGAAGAGTTACAGAATAGGCTGTGGGAGACACTTGATCCTTGCTTCGTGATCTGGGGCTTGTGGGCAGATTGTAGCTCTTGACCAAGTAGAGACTGAAGGGGCACTGCAGTGGGTCGTGCCCCCCTTTTTCCTGAGCAGGACTTTGCTGTGTGCTGCGTCCTGTACCCCAAGGGTCTGAGGTGACCTGGCTCCCTGTTTAGAAACACAGGAACATAAACGTGTCCAGAAAGTCCCATGTGGCGCGGTCGTGTGGTCGTGTCGTGGCAGCCTGAGACCTCCGAAGAGGTGCCTAAGGTGATCGTGGGCACCCGGAGCGAATCAAGACTCTGACACGCAGGGTGCGTGTCTTGATGCGGCTACAGGTGTTGGAGCGCCTGTGGATTGTGGGCATCGTGGAAGAGAGCCAAGATTCGGATGCGCAGGGGGTGCGTGTCGCAGTGCAGTCAAGGTGCTAGTGTAGAGCACTGGGACATCGAGGGCACTAAGAAGGAGTGAGTCTCCGACACATGGGTCAGCTTGTGGTGGTGCAGCCAGGGCATTAGTGGAGAGCGCCGGGGACCTCGTGTGCACCAGGAGGTGAGGTGAGACTCAGACGTGCAGTGTGCGTGTCGTGGTGCGACCAGGGCGTTAGTGGAGAGCGACTGGGTCATTGTGTGCACCAAGAAACGAGGTGGGTCTCCAGCACGCAGGGTGCATGTTGGGGTGCAGTTGCGGCGCTAGAGGAGAGTGCCTGAAGATCGTGTGCACCAGGAGACGGAGTGAGACCCAGACGTGCAGGGTGCGTGTCAAGGTGTCAGCCGAGGCGTAGTGAGGTGAGCCTGGTCATCGGAGGCCGGAGGAGGAGTGAGTCACAGATGCGCCGGTAGTGCGTGTTGAAGGTGCCCCCGGAGGTGCTGGTGAGATGTACCGGGGAGCGGTGAGCACCAGGGAGCAAAGAAGTCCTAACAGCGGTGGAGAGGAGGGCCAAGTGATCGGGCCCTCGAAGGAAACGTGGGGTGGCACCAGTGTTGCGTGGAAGGCTTCGTGGAAGGAGTTTGTGCTGAACATTGGCAGCCCGGACCGGTAGCCCCAAAGGAGCTGAACCACTGGCCTTAGTGTGCCTTGCCCATGGTGACAAGGTTCTTGAGTGAGGCCAAGCCGCTGCTGCAGGAGAGGAGAGTGCGCCCCCCAGGTAAAGTGGATCATTGCCTGGGGCGGGGTGCGGGCTCGGAGGGACACTCTTGTGGCCTCTCGCTGCTGGCAGCCGTGTGCGCCTGTTGCTTCGGCCCAGATCTTGGTCCGTGCTAGTCCCGGACGGGGCAGTACAGGGGCCAGGGCCCGGAGTGCAACTTGGGTGTCATCGTTGATCCGTATTGGGGGCAACCGGTCGCACAACTTCTGAAAACAGTTGTATAACACTTTGCATATTTGCTGCTAACAAACTATAGAACTATCGAACAACGTCTGACACTAGTGGTGCTTAAAGAACTCGGGGGTTAGTGCGCCACGCACTACGTTATGTTTCTCTTGCAGGATACAGGATCAGAGCGTGGTGCACTGCATTAGTTATTTACTGCACTGTACTAAATTGCACTGAGACGCGTTTGCTTATTTCTTCCTTGCACAGGGCATGCTGGTGGTGATACGCATTGCATTGTCTTCCTATCGCACTGTACGTAATTGCAGCGTGATGCATTGCTGTAATTCTTCCTTGAACAGGGCCTTCTGGTAGCGATCCGAGTTGCATTATCTTGTGTTGACTCAGTACATGATTGTGACGCTACGCATTGCATTGTTTCACTGTGGCATTGTACAGGAAACCATCGTTAAGTAGGGCAGTATTCCTTTTATTTTGCAACATGTGTGATTCTAGTGTCACGACGTATCTAACCTGTTGAGAATGGTTAAAAGTCAGCATAACTGTTGGCTAGAAGATGTGGTTGCGGATTAGGGCCGCCCAACCCACCGGAAACAATATTTCCCATTGTGTATATGTTGGATTTGTATCGTGTGGTTATTTCGTATATCTTTCTATATAAAATATACTCCTTTTATACAAACTCGTCTGGAGTCCATTTGTGGTGACATCATTGGGATTGCTGTGGGCATGGTTGCACATACTGAGCACTTGTGCCTTGGAGATAAGCCTGGCGGCTCGAGTTAAGCTACTAAGGGGGTGAGCAGGGCTTTCTTGGACGGTGTCCTTTCTTGGCCTAACGTGGAAGCGGGGGGTCCGGGTCACGCACTTGACAACAATGGTGCACGCGGGATCTCCGGCTTCTAACAGGATGCATAATGTATTTTGTGTTGAGAAATAGTACTTGATGCAACTGAACTCTGTTGTCTATGGTAGGAATTCCCCCCAACTTTGTCCCGTCATTTGACTCTATTCTCTTAGCTCAAAGGGCACCCTTGCATTTAAAATTGACACGAGGATGCACTTTCCACTAAGAAATAGTGCTAAATGCAGCAGAATAAGGATAGAGACTGTCCGTTTGAAGTCACCAAATGTGCTTTCGTGGTAGGATTTTCTCTCTTAATTTACTCCTAACTACATAAGCAGGAGTAATCGCGATATTATTGTTAATTCTGCATTAAAGAGTAATGCAGAATTGCCAAAATTACACTGATTACTCCAGGGTAACTAAAATTAGGACCAGGCCTCATCTAGTTTTAGGTCTTCTTTCTGTTACAGTGACCTCCTCAAACATTCATGCTTAGCCTCGAAGAATGTCTCACACATCTCCTATTTCTAGTTGAACGAGATGTTAAGTATGAATATTGTAGCATAGAATGGATTGTACTGTTCTGAGCCTTTTCGTGTGCAGGTTTCCTATTTCTGGAATTGGTAAAGAGCAGGGTGCTGGGATACTGTCCGATGACTGGAAAGTCAAGACTGAAGTTGTTCTAGTAAGCACAACATGATTGTGCAGATAAGCCTGACAACCAAACAGGAGCTTGCTTTTGCTGGGTCCCCAAAAGCTGAGCAGGACGTGGCTGACATTGTGCCTTTTTAGGCTCTGCATTAAAAATGGCAACCTAGAAGTTTCCAGAAGGTTTCACATTCAAAATGACTGCCAAGAAGATTCCAGAAGCATTTAAGGTTTAAGCATTAAGATTCTTAAGGAAGGTAATGTAGTGCAAGTGGGCCAAATCTAACTGGTGGTGAATTCTGTGGACAGATGGCCCTTTAACCATTTGATAACTTAATGTGATATTAGACCTGCTCGCTGTGTGTGCCTTGAGTTACACATGTGACTACTGTGTTTGTAACTGCTACCACTGGCAGTGACACTGCCCCCTTTTGTTGTCTGTAGGCTACAATGTTTCACGGGCCCCATGTGATCTTGCAGGAATAGCAGAGACTCAGTGAAGAGCACATTACTGGGCTGTGGGTGGTCATGACCGCAACTTTGTTACCGCATATATGGCCAGATGTAAAAAGATTAGGATTAGCGATTTCCTAATTGCCATTTACTGTGAAACGCAATTGAGAAATCGCTATTCCTAAAGTATAAAGCAATTCCTAATGGGTTGCAAATAGACTTACCTCATGCATGTTAATGAGGTAGGTCACAATTTGCGACTCACTAGGATTCACTGCCATCACAGCGATGGTGGCCTGCAGGGGTTACCAAATCACCATGGCTGTGATTGCTTTTAGATAAAGCAATCTTTTTTTTTTTCTTTTTTTTATTGCAGCCTGTTTTCCTTAAAGGAAAATGGGATGTGTTTAAAAAGAAACAAAATGAAACGTTTAAAAATGTTTTTTTCAACATTCTCAAAGGGGGAGGGGCTTCAGAGAGACCCCTTCCCATTTGTGAATGGGTTACCAAAACTTTATTAAATGGTCAAGTTTACTGTTTTGTTCGCAAAACAGTAATACATGCCATACCGATTTGCAACTTGGATGGGATGCCCACAACACGCCTCTTCCAAATATCGAATCACAAATTCAAACTGCGATTCGCCAACAGGTTACCAAATCGCATTTTGCCTTTTGTACATCAGAAAAGCATTTTTGCAAGGAGTCGCGCAAGCGTGCCGAACAAGATGGCCGCCTCCCATTGAGATGCAGCGGAGTTTGCCCTACATTGATGAATTACTGGCATAATTAGGCTAGCCTTACCGCCTTTGTGGAGATGCTTTGGCTTCCTTTGTTCATCAATTTCTGGCTGCATGCTTATTGTGACTTTCCATGTTGGCTGGATTGAGCAACTTGAAGTGGATTGCTCTCTGGTGTCGTCTGTACAAGTGCTGCAGACACTTCCCGTCAGGAGGGTGGAGTGACTCCCAGGAAAGGATGCAGCTGTGGCCTAGTCTACTTCAACAGTTAGTTTTAGCTGCTGCACTGCCCATTTTAAGGTAGCATTTTTTCTGGCTTACTTGTTTTTCAAGTGATATTGTGACTGTCTTTTTTATCCTTTTTTTATTCCTTTATTTGAGATATGGATGGCAAGCTATGTCTACTAAAAGCAAACAAAATATTTCTCATTCACCTGTTAAGTCTAAATTAGTGGATATTAATGAGCCTTCATTATCCACATTACTGGAAGAATTACAAGCTGTGAGCTCCAGTACAGATAACATTGGGTGTGAAATGAAAAATGTATGAAAGTATATGGCTGACCTTTCCATGAACATTTCTGACAATGCTATTAAAATTAAGGATAATAAATCTAAAATTGAACACCTCATGCCCAGTGCAGCTAAAAAAGTACCAATTAATAAATTATTACTGGACTTAGAAAAACGCAATCAGCAATATAAGCAGCACATTTTTAATTTACCAGAGGATGTGGTCGGTAATGACTGCACGTTATATTTAGAAAACGTATTACCTGGTCTTTTACGTATAACGTTTGCTGAAAAATGTGAGATTGATAAGGCGCATAGGATGCCTTCTCATCATAATCCAAGACAGGATAAGCCTTGTCAAATGATATTTAAAGTTTTGCATCATCACTATTAAGGTTTGATACGAAAGGCAGCTTTCTTCTTCAATGGTCAATGGGAATGAAAATTGTAATCATCAGGACTTCGCTAAGGAAACAGTCAAAATTTTCAAAGAATTCACTGATCTTCGACCAACACTGAGAAACACTGGTTATCAGTGTGGTTTATTTTATCTGTCCACTATGCGAATGTGGAAAAATGGGTCCACTAAGTCTTTTCAACATCCAGATCAACAATCACAGTCCTCCATGAAAGCAAATGAGACGGATACCTGAACTCAATGATATTTGAGTTTCTGTTTTGCTAGCCTTTTGATTAGAGTATTTTATAAGTGCAGGTGGAGTAAGGTCGTCCTTGACATGTGCGTGCAATTCAAGAGTACTATTTATGTTTCTTTGTTCTCTAATCTTCATTTTTTGTGTCAGTTTGTGTATTTCTTTTCTTCTCTCTATTGTTATTAGAGCTATGTTTCATCTTTTATTCTGTCATCAATTCTTCTCTCATAAGGTTGAATATTAACGGTACTAAAATTATTTCATTAAATTTTAAAGGTTTGTGGCACCCTGTTAAATGTTCGAAGGTTTTAGATCATTTAGCTAGTTATAAAGCAGATGTATGTTTACTTCAGGGGGCTCATGTAGATGATACAGATTTATCTTACATGAATACCAAATCAGTGGGTTCTATTATCTCCTGCTCTTCATAGGAAAACTGGAGTTGTTATTCTTTATGCAAAAAAATTGATTTTGTATAAATGTCCTGATTCTGATAGACGTTTCATTACAGCCAATTTTAAAATTGACAATAATGTTTTATACCTAATTAATGATAATGGGATCACAAATGATTATCCTGATTTTTCGTCCTGATTTACTTCAGATGTACTAAAATTGGGTAATGTTCCTCTGATTATTGTAGGTGATTTTAATCTTACTTCTGATACATTGTTAGATAGAATTTATCAATCCGAATACCGTTCTCCAAAAGCTTTTTTCACTCTTGAATCCTTCTTTAAAACTACCAAAATGGTAGATGTTTTGGCATCTACAAAATCATACAGACAAATAGTTTTCTTTTTTTTCTTACCCGCATAAATCTTTTTCTCAACTTGATTATTTTTTAATATTTTGGGGTCTAGTATTCTCAATTTTTAATCCCACTTTTCATAATATAGACATTTCTGACAAAGCTCCCATATCATGCCTTTTATGTTTCAACTCCGTCAGCATGTTCAAGGTTGATGGCCCATGAATACCAATATTGCTCTTAATGACAAAAATAAGCCAAAGCTTTTGTCTGCAATTCATGATTATTGTTTGTTCAATCCTGAAGTTTCTACGTCTATCATTAATTGATGGGATGCAATGAAATCATATACCAGAGGAGAAACTATGTGTAACATGTAGCAACCAATTTTGCAATCGCAAAAGGGCCAATTTGCAGAATCGAACCATTTGTGAACTTGAAAAAGGCTTTCTACCTAATGGTATGTATGAATGTTTTGTGAACATGGATGCGGTTGCAAAACATTCACATTTTAGCATTAGCATTTTAGCACTACTTTAAGTAGATGCTAACCCATTCGCAAATAGGGAGGGGTCCCCGAGGGACACCTTCCCCTTTGGGAATGGTTTTAAAAACATTTCCACTGCCTACTCTTAAAAAATTGAAAATTAAACCTTTTATTTAGTTTTTTTGTTCAATGTGACCTGTTTTTCTTTAACGAAAGCAAGCTGCATTTGAAAAAAGATTGCTTTATTTAAAAGCAATGACAGACATGGTGTTCTGCTAATCCCAGCAGGCCACCATCTGTGTGATTTTAGCAATTCCTAGGGGTCCCAAATTGCAATCTACCTCATTAATATTAATGAGGTAGGTCGATTTGCGACAAACTAGGAATCGGTATATGAAACTCATAGAGTTTCATACATTGGAAATTGCGATTACCTAATTGCGATTCTCATAAAATCGCAATTAGGCAATAGCTATTTCCAAATTTACTACATGATATAATGCAAAACGTTTAAATTCTTCTACTTCTTGGATCTGTTCTTTAAATATAGGTTCATTAAGACATATGTGATATGATTTTCATATTGTTATGAAGTTCTGGAATGAAGTTTGGCAGGTAATTACTCAAATATTGAATGTCACAGATACTTTACATATACTATAGTAATTTGTAAATCCTCTTCACTCTCCACTAAAATGTCTCTGATGAACAACAAACTCTTTGATTTCTCAATATCCGCAGCTTTAAAATCAAATACTACTAATTGGAAAGATACCTCATTATTATCAGTTCAAGCGTGGTGGGCTTGGATATTTTTGGTAGGGGAGGTTCTAATTTGACGTTGTATGGTATTAGTCATAATACTCCTAATTATCAAACTTTTTTTAAACCAATTGATGATTATTTAGATTTGAATCATTAGTGTGTTATTACAGGTATACACTTTCTATGTTTAGGTTTACACTCAAATTAAGCAGCTCTCTAAATTTACATTTGTAGATTTGTGAATTGTCCCCTTTCCATTTCTCTTATGGTGATATGATTTTTAGTATTATAAGTACTTTATAAAGTATTCTTGATGCTTATTTATAATATAACATGTTTATTTGCATACATAATGTCTTACTTAATAACATTTTTTACCTTTTTGGAGCTTTTTTTTGAATGTTCTATTTTATCAAACACTGTAATAAAATATTATGAACACACAGAAAATATTTTTTGTGGTCGCAAACGGCCCGATTCCACTAATTGGACAGTTTGCATCTAAAAAATGCTTTGGACATCTGGCCCATAGTACTAAAAATTCCAGTTGCCGAAAATTAATCAGACATACTTGTGACCACAATCCAATCAGCACCAACACAGGTGAGACAAGCGTATGCCTACAAAAGCAGCCCTCATCAAAGAATAAGACAACACCCTGATGGATGAACTAGAACTCTTCATGATGCTGTGCCACATACCAATACATGTACCACTGCCATGTGACATAATGCAAAGAACCAGCCTGCGCACTGACTACAGATGCAAAGGCACAGGAGACTCTCCCGACTACAAAGAATCAAGTTTCACCCACTCACTTGTACAAGGAAACTGGTTCTCACCATAATTGTATGATTTGTTAGAAAATATGCTAGAGACCTAACTTGGCATATGTACTGCCATACCCCACTGATCAAAATGTTGGTAATGCTACAATTTCTTTCAAAGAGGTGCACACAGCACAAAGTGCCAGTGGGGCATGAAATGTATCAGCCTACTTCTCCCAGATTCTCAATCTTGTGATAGGAGTGTTACTCAATGTCATTTTGTGAATCATCAGGGTTCCCTTTCTCATGCACAGCAAATGCAGCCCAAAATTTTTTTGACACAATATAAGTATTTGGCAAATTGTTCGGGGCTACAGACTGTACGCACATTGTGATGGCTGCCAGCCAAATGTATGAATAGGCTTTCTGCAACTGCAATGTGCAGCACACAATAACATTCTAGACGGTGTGTGATGCAGATTTATGTTTCACCCACTGCTGCACCAGTTCCCCTGGTTCAACTCATTAGGGGACAATCATGCATAAAAGCTGCATTCTAAAGTCTAAACATCAAGGAGAACCACCACCCACAGTGTATATGGCTACAATATAGGTACTGGCCATACCTATCCCCTTACCTGTTGATGGATGGATTTGTGGGTATATAGACATGTGGCACTTGAGTGTACACAAGGCAAATCCCATCACAAGAGGCATAAAACCCACTCAACACTTAGGGCCTGATTACGAGTCTGGCAGTCAGAGGACTGCCAGACTTGTGGTGATGCAGCTTGCGACTCAGCTAGTGAGATCGCCATGGGACTGCCACTGCTGCCAGGGAACTGCTGTTCCCTGGGGGTTGCGCAGTGGTCCAAAGACCACAATATGCTTGGCAGGAACGCAGTGGTCCCGCCAAGCATATTACGACTTTCCTCTCCCCAGGGTTTTCACGGCACTACTTGCTCTATGAAAACCCAGGCATAGAGGTAACAAAGGGGGCCCTACAGGGCCCCCTTGTGACTCACACCCTGTCTATGCACACTGGGGGGCACAACCTAAACCCTCCTGTGTGCATGCACTCCAATTCTGCATGGCATGGACTTTTGAGTCCATGCTGTGCAGGAACTGTTTTTTGGTGTCTCATATCCTGCCTATTTTTAAAGGCACTGCCATGAGAAAGCCAAATAAAGCCTGCCAGATGCGAGTTTAACTTATAATCCGGCGGGTGTCCCAACAATGGGTTGGGTGGTGCGTTGGCAGGTCTGGTTTGGTGGTTCGCCACCGCACGGGTAAACTCGTAATCGTGCCCTTTGTATTGACACTAGACTCACCTGGTTGATGAATTTTGAGTATTGTACTCATCACTTCAAAATAGACCATGTTGTAAAACCTCTTTCACAACTTATGACTGTTAGGCAAGATCAATGTCATTGTCTAAATAAATAAAAATCCTTGATCCAATTTAAGTTTCTCTTTCTTTTAATTGAATATGAACAGCAACTTATGAGAATACATAAGAAAGGATTCCCCTTTCTCCCAAAAACAGTTACCTTGGTTGTTAGATCGTTTGGGCAGTATAGGATTCTAAATACATTTTACGGCAAGATCGTAGTTTCTCTTCCCATGGTCTAGTAATAGGATTTTCTACACCATACCATTTAAATATATTTTCTGGCAGTTTGAGCTTTGGGCTTGAATATCAGTCATATGTTAGAGTGCCAGCCATATTCTCCCTCCGTATATGTATTCCTGTCGTTTGGACATGAACATGCCTGATTCTAATAAGTCACAAATTCTACCACCTGTTGCAATTGTAATTGTAAGTGCATTAATATAGCACTTACAAACCCTGATGAGGCAGCAGAGCGCTTTTTCAGCGAGTAGAATGCGACTCCGGAACCCAAAAAGGATTAGTGGTGAATTAGTTTAGGGAAATATGAAATTAATTTGAGCGGTGGACATGTTAGTCTGTTATTTGGATTAAAAGGATAGTAGAGGGATGGAAAAGGGAAGGGTTTGCTTTTATATAGCGCTTGCTACCCCTGATAAGATGTTGAAGTTATTTTCAGCTGGTAGCACGCTACTCCGGGAGCCAAACAGGATTAGAGAGGATTTAGTATCGGGAATATGAAATTAGTTTGAGCGGTAGACATATGAGTTTATTTGTATTGAAAAAGGATAGTGGAGGGATAGAAGGAATAAAGGTTTGTATCTATATAGAACTTGTAATCCCTAATGAGGTGTTGAAGCTCTTTTCAGTGGGTAGCACGCTACTCCCGAACCCAAACAGGATTAATGGGAAATTAGTATAAGAAAATATGAAATTAATTTGAGCGGTGTTCACCATATGAGAGATGGGGGCGGAGCTGATCACTAACTAGGAAAGCTTTCTGTCCACCTGCTCCTGTCTCCATTAAAAAACCTATTCTAAGGCTGCCATCCATGTCCTAAGGGGGGATTCCAAAGCTTGAGGGGCATAAGCTGTGCAAATCCTCCATCCACGAGGTTGAAACCTAGTGCATCAAGGGGTTTCAAGATCACGTTTCAATGTACTCTGTGTTATCGACTCTTCACCAGTGGACCTCGGAAAAGGAGCCACTATCATGTGACACACGGTGGCAATGTGTGAGGTGGAAACTCTGTGATAACCAATATTTCAAGAAAGAACCTGGGTCAGATCTCTTTGGTTGCTCGCAAATTAATATAGCTCATGGGTGAGTATCTTGTGCGAAGGTGTGTGCAGAACATGACAAACATGTTAGCCTACTGCATATCTCCATTTCCTCTACATCACACCGCTTTCACCTGTTTCCTAAACTACAAATTAGAAAACAGATATTGCAATGTATTTGTGCTAATTACAAACGTCTGCTTCCTTGCAGAAGAGTTCTCATTTGTTTGCTGGGCTCAATCTGCTAAACGTACCGAAATTGTATCAGGTATTGTCGTTTTGACTTTCCTTTACCATGTAAAAGATCAAGGGGTTGTATGAAAGGGTTAAACGTATAACAAAGATGTTTCTTATTACAAGTTATTTAAATACGGCATTGCGCGTTTTGGTCCACTGTAAAATAGACTTAGCACAGTTAGTTTGCATTTTCCTGCATCGCATTACATTTGGTATTTTACCATGACTAATGCACAATTTCCTACGAACTGCACCATGTCAAAATCACATCCCCATGATTAATCCAATAAAGAAAGAAGCAGGCATGAAAACATTTAAATCCATATGCATGCAACTATCAGGGCGCATTTTTCTTTAAAACTGAAAAGCAAAGTAAATATTTGCCTGAATCTCGGTCAGAGAGAGGGGAAAGGAAAAAGAGTAACTCTGTAATATCGTGAATAATAATTAAATGGTTAGAGGCACTTCAACATTGAGTCCAGATAAATAACCAGCGGCGAAAAAGGAAATAGTGAAAGAAACTGAAGAATTAGGAGATATGTTCACAAGTTCATTAAGTTACTCTAGGACTGGGAGGCAGATAACATAACACTGTTATTTAAGAAAAAGGCCTGAAGAAATTGCTGTAATGCGGAGACCAGTTAGTTTGCTATCCACTGGGGAGAAAGTCTCAGAATATCAAACAGAGAAATACTACAGAAAAGCACAGCTGGAACCAGGTTTTCAAGCGTCGCTGAAAGAAAAGATGGCTTTGATTCACTGACTAGAAGAAAGGCACATTTCCTTCAGAGTAAACATGAGGTTGGGACACATTTATCAATGCCTTAAGTTCCATACGGACAAACACAACAGTGGTATAAGTATTCATATAGATAACGATACATGGGGGGAGAGGGGTTGGAGCTGGCTGAGGTAGAAGAGGCGAGAAAGCACAAACGCTTATTGAACTGTTGAGAGCAACACATTAGAATGTGAAAGTACGTCTTAACAGCCCACATACAAGAAACACAATAAGCAAGCGGCAGAGCACCAAGCAAAAGAAAAATCCTGCATAAATAAACCTCTCAATGCAGACTGTGTAGTATCTCATCAAGAAGACCAGTATTAGGCGATTTATATTGATGAGTAGTTAGCATTGTTGCATGTTTACGCAAGAACCCTAAAGGTATATTTCCTACATTATGGGCCTGATTCTGATGCGGTTAGGAAGGCCGTCTAAATCTGATCAGGAATGTGTCTTTGCAACCGTCTCGGAAAGGTTTCCAACAGACAAGGTATTATGCGAGTTAGACGTTAGGAATATCCCAATCCAAACCCAACGGCATTTGAAATGACCAAGCTGTACGGAGCAGAACTGTACGTCTCTACAGGCAGTGTTTCCAAACAACTGAGTACAATGCTAGAGTTGGGCAGCCTTTCCGAATCAGGCCGTCCTACTCGAATCAGCAGTGAGAATCAGACTTTGGGCGCCCATAATGGCCCCCCTGACCCTGGAGCCTTCCCAATCGGACCCATGGGGGTACCGTGTAGAAGGTATCAGGGGGTGGTGGGCACTGGGTGCCCGATTTTCCCCAGCTAGCCCTTGCTTCAATGGAAGCCGATGCATTCGGTCGGAACAAAGGCTTCCATTGCAGTCAATGGGAGTCCAACCAAATCGTATCTGGATACATCCGGATGCATCGTACTCGGTTGGTTGGACTCTACCTATCCAATTCGGTTTGAAACCATTCCCAAACCCATTTGGTTGGGAAGCTTTCCAAGTTGCATCAGAATAGGGCCCTTTGTGTAGCAATGTGCTCAGTTTTCTTTCTCTTTTTTCTATCTTCTTTATCACTCCCTCAGCCACTCCTTCCACTGCCTCCTTGCTTTCCCCGTACATCTCTTTTTCACTCAGAATATCGAGTTTAAAATGTCAACATACACAGATATCAACTTTCAAATATCGTGATACAGAAATATCGACAGGAAGAATATTGTGGTCATGAGTATCGACTTGCAAGTAAGAAATATCGTTTTTGGAATTATTGAAGTTGTTAATATTGTTTGCAAAAATATCAATGTTTTAATTAGTGTTATGTATTTTAGTATGTATTTTCAAAGTATGTGATCTATTTTTGTATAAGAATTTTTTTTATTGTTTTTTAATTTGTGTGTTAAATTTTTAGTAGTTATAAATTTTATCTTCATTAAATTTTGTGTTTTTAAGTTCTGTAGCGGGTTGTGGGTCTATAGGGGAATAGGGTGGGAAGTAATTTGATTATAATAAATGAATGATTGTTTTTTATGTGTTACTATCTATTTAATTTAGATTTTATAGTGTTAATTGCGGGACTTCATTTAATAATAATTATTTATCAATTAGTTGTTAGTTATTTCTAATTAATTAATTGGCAATTATGTTAATTTTGTCATTTTTTTAGGAGTGGGTTGTGGGTTTATAGGGGAATAGGGCAGGAAGTAATTTAATTATAATAAAATAATTATAACTTTTTATGTATTAGTATTTATTTAATTTAGATATTATGGTGTTAATTTTGGGAATTCATTTGTTATTAATTAATAATTCATTGTCAGTTAATTAGCATTAATTGTCTGTTAATTATTATTAATGAATCAATTGGCAATTATGTTAATTGTGTCATTTGTTTAGGAGCAGGTTGTAGGTTTATAGGGGAATAGGGTAGGAAGTAATTTAATTATAATAAATGTATTAATATTTTTAATAGAATAATATATATTTAATTTACATTTTATAGTGTTAATTGTGGGAGTTATTTATTATTAAATATATATTATTTGGTAGTTAATTATTATTAATTAATTAATTTCTAATTAATTATGTTAATTATGTCATTTTTTAGGAGTGGGTGGTGGGGTTTATAGGAGAATAGGGCGGGAAGTAATTTATTTATAATGAATTAATAATTGTTAATTAATGGTAATTAATTAATTAAAATTAAAATATGGCAATTGTGTAATTAATTTTTGTCATAAGTTGTGGTGTTTCTAGTGGTAAATGGTGGGAAATAAATGGAAATTGTGTAATGATTTTTAGGGGTAGGTTTTGGTGTTTATTGGGGTAGAGGATGGAAAGTAATTTATGTTTAATTAATTAATAATTAGTTGATTACGTGAGTGTTTTGTTTTTATGGGGTAACGTTAGGGGAGTCAATTAATAATATTTTTTTTAATTAATAATATTTGTTTAATGCATCATGTTAATTATGGAGGCACATTAAAAAAAAATGTGGCTTGTGAATTGTGTGGTGTTATAAGGTAAGATATATAAAATATTACATTTATGTAATAAACAATGTTTTTGTTTATAAAAAATCTCTATTAAAAATAGTTTTTTGTTTTTAAATTATTTTTGCATTTTTTATATAATCTTTCTAGTGATTTGTTAGATCGTTTTAAGATTCTAATCTGTTTCTATCTTTTGTAATATTTAAAACTTTTTATATATGTTTTATTTTTTTGTTTTTTAAAATCTTTTGTGTTGTGGTTGTTAATGTGTTTTTAATTTTGAACTGAGTCCAGTAGAAACATACATTTGTACCCCTCCGCTATCCAACACTTTCCCTACGGTTGAACTCACTGGAGTGGGAATAGTATTTTTTACCCCTCCACTATCCAACTCTTTCGCTACTGTTGCACTCACTGGAGTGTGAATAGTAATTTTTAACCCTCCGTTATCCAACACTTTTCCTACTGTTGCACCCACTGGAGTGGGAATAGTATTTTTTACCCCTCCGATATCCAACATTTTCCCTACTGTTGGACCCATTGGAGTGGAAATAGTATTTGTTATCCCTCCGCTATCCAACAATTTCGCTACTATTGCACTCACTGGAGTGTGACTAGTAATTTTTACACCTCCGCTATCCAACACATTCCCTACTGTTGTACTCACTGGAATGGGAATAGTAATTTTTACCCCTCCGCTGTGCAACATTTTCTTTACCATTGTACTTACGGGAGTGGGACTATTAAGTTTTACCCATTCTCTATCTAACACCTTCCCTACTGTTGCACTCACTGGTGTGGGAATTGTAAGTTTTACCTCTCCGCTATCCAACACTTTCCCTACTGTTGCACCCACAGGAGGGGGAATAGTCATTTTTACCCCACCGCTATCCAGCACTTTTCCTACTGTGTTACTCACTGGAGTGGGAATGGTAATGTTTACCCCTCCCCTATCCAACACTTTCCTTACTGTTGCACTCATTGGAGTGCAAAATATAATTTTAAAGACTATTAAATATTTCAATGTTTTAATTTATATGTTTGTTTATTAGATTTTATGTTATAGGTGTAAGTATATATATATATATATAAATTCACTGAAAAAACCATAGGTTTCACACATGTTATAGTTAGCGGAAATTTTACTGATAAAAAACCAATGAAATTCCCCCGTTATAGTTAGTGCAGGAAACTATAACTCACGCGACCGCAATCCTCTGCTGATGCTAATACTGTATTTAGAAACTTATTTGGCCATGTCTTCTTCCATAAATTTTTAGCTATACATATATTACAAATATTTTTTTTTCATAAAGATACATATGTCATCAGCAGAAGATTGCGGTCGCGTGAGTTATAGTTTCCTGCACTAACTATAACGGGGGAATTTCATTGGTTTTTTATCAGTAAAATTTCCGCTAACTATAACATGTGTGAAACCTATGGTTTTTTCAGTGAATTTGCAAGGTTTTTTAAATGCTAATTCCTAACTATAACGTGTGTGAAACCTATGGTTTTTTCAGTGAATTTGTATGGTTTTTTAAATGCTAAGTTACTTTACGCCATTCGTGGCGTGCGCGCCCACTTAACGCAGTTCGTTCCGTGCGCGCACGGTGCGCTTCGTGCACCGCGCGCCCACTTTACGCAGTTAGTGCCGTGCACGCACGGTGGGCACGCGGTGCGCTACGCGCACCGCGTGCCCACGTTACGCTAGATGGGCCATGTACGCACGATGCGCTTCGCGCACCGTGCGCACATGGAGGACATATTATGCGCTTCCTTGTGATAGGTAATCTGTTGAAATTTTTTGGGGAAATTCTGTGCTCTTATATGCCATGCACAAATGGTGGCCTTCGGCCACCAATTGCACACGGGGTGGAGAGAGTGGGGTTTTTTTTTTTTAATAATTATTTACCGTACGCGTACGGTAAGCGTACGGTAAGCGTAATCGGCGAAATTTTCGAAAAATAAAAAATTACCGTTTTTTGCCTTGGGGGATCTTTGAAGACTCAACTAACATGGTTATGTGCATGGGCGCTGTCTAAACAGCCCCTTTATATGTTTTTGGCATTTGTTTATCAGCTCCCCCCTCAGAGTGCGAGAGAGAAAATGGCGGCCGCCGCTTCCTGGTTTCGACCGATTCGAATGTTTACTAAGATCTAAGGGCCAATCAGAATCGCGCTTGCGCACGCCACCGTACGCGTACGGTAAGCGCACCGTAAGCGCACCGTAAGCTGGCTCAGATATATATATGGATTTAAAGGCTATTTTCTCAGAATCTACTGAACAGATTTACACCAAAGGCACTTCATTGACCTGAGGACTACCTCTCTGCCAAATTTCAAGTAATTCTGTTCAGCCGTTCGGGCTGTAGCTGTGTCTAAAGGTCCTATGGAAAAATGCATGGGAAAAACGCGTTTTGGGACCCCCCTTTTATCTCAGCCCCCGCTTGACAATCCCCCCGAGACTTTCAGGGTAGGAGCGGAGCGTAGTGCCCCACCTATTTTGAAAAATTCACAAGGATTCGTCGACCGGCGCAAAAGTTATTCAAAATAGAATGTTGCGGATTTCCTATGGAAACGTGGTCCTAACTATAACTACCTACTGGCGACCGCCAGTAGGTAATATATATATATATATATATATATATATATATATATATTATCTACTGGCGGTCGCCAGTAGATAGTTATAGTTAGGACCCTGTTTCCATAGGAAATCCGCAACATTCTATTTGGAATAACTTTGGCGCCGGTCGATGAATCCTCACGAAATTTTCAAAATAGGTGGGGCGCTACGCTCCGCTCCTACCCTAAAAGTCTCGGGGGGATTCGTCAAGCGGGGGCTGAGAAAAAAGGGGGGTCCCAAAACGCGTTTTTCCCATGCATTTTTCCATAGGACCTTTAGACACAGCTACAGCCCGAACGGCTGAACAGAGTTACTTGAAATTTGGCAGAGAGGTAGTCCTCAGGTCAAGGAAGTGCCTTTTGTAGGTCTGGTGTAAATCTGTTCAGTAGTTCCTGAGAAAATAGCATTTAAATCAATATATATATGTGGGCGGAGCCTAACCACACATCTCATCCTGAGATCTGATTGGCTGTCAGCACTTCATCCAAGAAGTGTTGGCAGCCATCTTGGGACCAATATACATGATAGCACCTCATTAAAAAGCATTGCAGTTAATAGAAGATTTTAAGACTTTAGTTACATTATAAATCATTTGTTGATGGTACCATACTCATTTTAGGAATTGTGGTATGTTCTAAGGTGATTTCACCATGTGAAAAAGCCTTCTGCTGGGATATCATGATTGAGAGAAAAATATTTTCTCATGCTTTTACCACAGAGGTTTGGAAGGTGATCTATAAGCTAAACTGAGAGCTTATTTTCTGTAAATTCACATTATCTTTCTCAGTCATGTGAGAATGAAGTCTGACATTCTCAGTAAAACATGTACATCCAACAAGGGCAGAGACTGTCAGTTGATTCCTTTGTGTTCTACTGCAGCTTTCCAGAGTGTTCCAAAGAACTACTAGAGCGCTAACCGTCCTACTTATGATAAATGTATGGCACACCTGAAGCCATCTTGCTTGGATTAAAGTGGTAACTCTTAAAAGATTTAATTTAAAAAGGAACAAAATGAGGGGGTTCATTTTTCCATAAAAAGTATGATTAGTGCTGCAGAAAGAAAAATTAGGGCACATTTTGAGTGACTTCTCAAATCCTGACATGCAGACTGAAACATGCACTTTCAATACCAGCAGCAGTTTTCCCTTGTGAGCAGTAGCTTTACTACAGTGATCTAATGAGCAAAAAGAGTGCTAACATTCTGATTTTATGGCAAATGTGTGACACATTTGAATGGCTTCTTGATGGAATCAAAGTAAAAAACTAAAAGTATTTCCTACTGAGGAGACTGCAGTAAATGAGGAAATTAGGAAACTTCATAACAAATAAGTCTCCCAAGATGGCCACCAGAGACAAAAGAGCCCAAATGTAGCCCAAATATCACCCAGATGTAGCCCAAGTATAGCCCAATGACAGAATGTCCAAGAATGTTCTTAAAAACAACTAGAGCACTTACTGTCTTCATTATGACAAAAGTATGGCACACCTGAAGCCATCTTGATTGGAATAAACTGGTAACACTTAAAACATTTAATTTAAAAAGGAACACAATGAGGGGGTTCATTATGCCATAGAAATTATGATTAATGCTGAAGAAAGAAAATGAGGGCACATTTTGAGTGACTTCTCAAATCCTCTTCTATTTCATTAAAAAATTCTGACATGCAGACTGAAACATGCACTTTTAATACCAGGAGCAGACTTCCATGGTGAACAGTAGTTTTACTACAGTGATCTAATGAGCAACTAGAGTGCTAACATTCAGAATTCATGGCAAATGTGTGACATATCTGAATACCTTCATGATGGAATCAAAGTAAAAAACTGAAAGCATTTCCGACTGAGGAGGCTGCAGTACATGAGGAAATTAGGAAACTTCATAACAAATAAATCTCCCAAGATGGCCACCGGAGACAAAAGAGCCCAAATGTAGCCCAAAATCACCCAGATATAGCCCAAATATAGCCCAATGACAGAAGTGTGCAAAACACTTATTATTTTGTGTTTTTGCAGTGTTATATAGTGCAGACTTGTCAGGTATTGGAGTGCTTTACATGAGCATTGGTTACATCACACAAGAACAAATTCATTTTGGTTGTAGACATGGGGAGACTAAGTGATTTGACCAGAATCACAGAATGTCGAGCTGAAGCAGAAACTTCAACCTGGTTCCCCAGTTGCAAAGTCTGCAGTTCTGGAAGTAACACCACATCCTCTCCCCTAAGTGCAACATTTAATCAAGTTGTCAACTAGATAAAAAAACAAAGATAACAAATAATTTAAAAGTGCTTTGTCGCTATTTGAAAACTCAGAAAATATGTCCTTATTTTAGTCTTTTAGAGCACTAACCATAATTTTGATGCCAATAAGACCCTCTCATATATGTAATTTCTAAAGGAATGCTCTAGGTATTACAGTTTTGATTACATCAAGATGATGTCAGGCGTTCCACACTTTTGTAATAAATATAGAATGTTAGCAATCTAGTTGTTCATTAGGATACTGTTGAGAGGCAGAGGCCAGGGGCACGGACTCTGAAAATTGAAGGCAGGTAGGAGGGTGCAAAGGCAACAATTTAACCACACTGAGCAGGCAGGAAGGGCCGTGGAAGCACAACAGACTATGGAGGGCAGTGGAAAGGGGGGCAGGGGCAACAAACCAACAATACAGGACTTGCAAGAGAGGCTGTTGGAGGGAAGATCTATTACGGGTCAAGGAAGCTAGGGGCGGTCCCCAGAGCCCCGGGAGCCACCACAGAACTGAGCAGGAGAGTGAGTCAGGGACAAAAGGGGCACCTTAATTTGAGCCGGGGTGCCTAGGAACGCTTGCTCCAAAAATGAAGAAAACAGACATATGAGACATGGAATTGGAGGCAGAATACGATGGCAGTTTAATGAGAAGATGCAACTTCAAAGAAACCGCAGAATAGAGACATAAAGTACAAAATACAGAATCCAGATAATCATACAGCTGTCATGATATTCTCTGTATCTCAATTAATGGACTGACAGAGAGAGAGAGAAAACACATCTATAAATGCATCATGAGAAACAAGTTACACCAAGGAAAATGTTACCTAGGGACACTCACATTTACTCTTAGAGCAAGCATTCCTGCAATTACAATACAACATCTTTTAAATGCAAAAGTAAAGAGAACAATGGTTAAACATAACATGACATTTCATATAGGTAAAATAGAATAAGATACTTCAAGCAAAGCAGAGCAAGACATTTTAAGCAAAGGAAGACAAGAGCTCCCAGTTCTTGGGGAAAACCTGCACAGCCTGTTAACCTACATACAGACGGCGAGGTTGTCCGTCGATATCTGTGGGTGCTCCCTTTTTATATCATTTTGTGGGCTCCTTTGCACGCTACATCTACCTACGTATGCTACCCAAAAGCTTCGTCTGCAGATTTTACCAGACATTTCGTCATTTACCCACTTAATGCTGACAATGGACTGGGTGAAAAGGTCAGTCTCTCAGGCCAATCGCTTATCGTAAGTTCCATAGAGCAAGCAGAAAATAATGGGTATTGTACAGGAATTCAATATATTCATGTATAAAATCTCCTCAGTTCTCCTAACTTGACGCTCTGCGGTTGCCACTTCCTTAAAAGCGGGAAACCTGCCCAGGAAGCAAGTACCAGTCCAGGATGCAGCCTACTGTATGTCGACAGCTTCAGGGGGATGTTGAACTTTGATACCGAGCACGGAGCACTCGGGTAGGGTGGGGGCTACTAGTTTGGAGCAGAAGGCCTCGCAGACCTGCCTTCAGACTGCTATACACTAAAATTGCAGAGCTATGGTCAATTTAACAAAGAGGCCTACATATTGAACAGAAGGGCCTACACAGGGGTTTTATGCTGGCTGAGTGGTAAGGATGTCTCAGGATAATTATATAGCAACACAGGACCCGCTGGTCAATTTAATACGGCCTACAAATGCGGCTGGCAAGGCAAGGACAAGGGTCTCATACTTCAGGTGTGGACAGAACGGGCCAGGGGCCCCCTGTGATACAAAATCTACCCTCCTTCAAGGCTGTGGCAATGTAATAGACCATTGTGGGCAGAAGGAAGAGGCAATGGTAGTACAACCATACATGCCAACAGATCCGATTCAGCCAGGAAACGTCCAATGTTTTTAAGCTCAAATGGGCTTTATTTGATCTGTCTCCTGTCTACAATATCCTCTTTTTCTATGTAACTCAAAGGGGAAAATCAATACCCCAGTTTTTTTTCAAAATCTCCCTCTTACCAAGTTCAAAATGTTCGCAAGTATGGTACATTGGATCATGGAAGGAAGGAACATGGACTTGGATAACAGAGGACAGGAGAGACATGGAGAGGTGCACCAAACTGACCCTGCAGGGCAGGCATCAGGGTTTGCAGCAGCACAATACACCACACAGGGCATGCAGGACGGGAGTGCAGCACAACAATCCATAGAAAGCAAGAGGGAGGGGACAGGACCATGCACATGGACAACAGAGAACAGAGGGGCAAGAGGCAATGGTAGCTAGCTGACCATAATGGACAGACAGGAGAGAAGGCTGCAGCATAACAGACCATAAAGGGCAGGAGGGACGGATCAGGGGCATTACAATGGAACAGACAAGCAGACAAGCCAGGAGGGAGGGAGTAGGGGTCTGCACATGTAAACAGAGGGCTGGGGGAAAGGGGGCAGGGCAGGAGCAGCAAGATAGCCATGGAGGTCAGGCAGGATGGGCACTAGAAGCAAGACACAACATGAAGAGCAACAGTGAGACTGTGATGGCATACACACAGACCATGGAGGGAAGGTGGGAGGGGGTCAGGGGCAGCTAACTGACCACACAGGGAAGGTGGGAGGGGCCATGGCAGCACAGAAGACCATGCATGGCAAGTGGGAGGGTTCAGTGGCAGCACAATGGCTATGATGGGCAAGAAGGAGGGTGCAGGGGCATGCACAAAGGACGATGGAGGATAGAAGGGAGGGTCAGGACCTGTGCACAGACAAGAAAGTTCAGGGGAAGGGGCCTCACAACAGACCACACGGGGCAGGCAGGAGGAGCAGTTGCAGCACAACAGACCAGGGAGGGCAGAAGGGTGTGGCAGTACAATGGACCATGTAGGACAGGAGGAAGAGGATAGAGGCATGGCATGTGGACAGGCAGGGTGGAGGTGGCAGGGACAGGTTACAGTCATCTGACAATGCTAGGCAGGTGGAAGGGGAGTGGCAGCTCAACAGAACACTCAGAGTAGATAGGAGTGGCAGGTCCATGGGACATGGTGGGCAAAAAGGATGGAGCAGGGGCATGCACAAAGACATCGGAGGGCAGGGGGAAGGAGAATAGGGGCAGCAAGCTAAGCACAGAGTTTAAGCAGGAGGTCAATGATGGGGCATAGAATTGGGCAATGGAGGGCAGGAGGAGTGGACTGGTACATCATACTAAATTGAGGGCAGTGGCAGCACATCAGACCATGCATGGCAGGAGGGAGGAGGCTAGTCCATGGATTCACACAACAGAGGATAGGGAGGAGGGGGATGGGGCAGCAAGCTAACTGTTCAGAGAAGGCGGGTATTAGAAACTTTATTGTTTTTAAAACATTTTGTCTGTGCAAACTACTTAAAATATGAACAAGTATGCAGCATAATCTCACTTTTATTCAGGAAGAAGAAGACGTTAGTGACTGTGACTCCGGGCTCACTTGGCAAAAACACCCCCTGACCCTCCACCCCCTATCGCAAAATGTAATGCCCGTGAAAAGGGTAGGTGAACACAGTGTTATATAGAACATAGTCCTGAGAGCACGATTGAAAATGAAAACTAGATATAGTGTATGGTATAAACTATGCACCAAAAAGTGTGATATAAGATGAACCAGGCGTGAAATATAATATGCAATACATTGTGCGCAATGACAGATTCATTGGAGAGCGCGAGATAGCACAGGCACTAGCGCGTGCTATGCGATATGCGCCTTGGAGTGTAATATGCACAGGGCAGTGTTGTGTAACCTAACTAGTCTCTAAAGTTGTAATATAAAATATGTGCTGGGGAGTGTAACGTTGCATATGCACTGTGACAAAGATATGGATCCCAAATTGTAATATGTATGGCATAGCACTGTGCGTTATAACATAGGCATCGAGGAAGGCACGTTAGATGGGGCAATATAACCCGTGCGAAGACAAGTGTGGCATGACATTTTCACGGGGTGGTGTTACAGTGCACATGGGCTAGAGAGTGTCATAGCATATGCACTAGCTAGTGGAATACAATACAGAGGTGTGTGGCACTCGGCAGGCAATGGTGGGTGTAACACAGCATTGGGCTCTGTCAGGAGCGCGCTGTGACTCGCAAGTGATGTTCGTCCCCTTTCCAGAGAGTAAAATAAAAAGTATTACACATCCGGCAGTGGATGTGTGTTTTATTAACTGTGAGGGGGGTTTCTTGCATAGTTTTGGTCGAATTTTTGTCGAATCCCCTTTGAATGGCTTGGTGTGCATGTGTATTAAATGTGCCCGTCAATAGCTACCCATGTTTGTATAAATAAACGACAAGGGTGTCTACCGGCATTAGGCACGGTAGAGCATCAGACATGTCAGAGCTTCACTAGTGGTGTAAATACATTCCACGTGGATTAATTGCATGCATAGTCGCCTTTTAATGAATATCACGCAAATCGTCATGGTGATAGGTACGTACGGTTTGTCCAGCATGTCCTAGCTGTGTCTATAAATATATATTTTTTAAAAATAATAAAAAACAGTGGCCGGCCCTGGGGATTGGGGTCAAAAAAATATAATTAGGAGACAGGCCCTGGGGGATGGGGTCATCAGGGCCAATAAATTAGAATAAGAAGGGGAACCACACAGCCCCCCTTCTTAAAAAAATAAAATAAATAAAAGACTGGCATCGTGCCGTAGGCCATGCCCCCTCCATGCAGCACTCTGCAAACGCGCCCCCAACAGGCATCTCCAGTATGCGCCAGGGAGCTGCGCTGCAGACAGGTGTTCAGCCCCTTTTTACACCTCTCTGCAACGCAGCTCTGTGGCGCTTACTGGAGGTACCTAGTGGTCTAGTGTGACCCTAGGGACCCTTAGGATTCAAGGGGACTTAATCTCTCAACTTAGAACAGCCACAGGGCGCGTTTACACAGTGGTGAAGGGAGGGGACGGGGCCTGAGGTGACGTGTGCAAACACGCACCATGGCACGTTTTAAATTGGGGATATAATTTCCCTTCAATATTGAGGGCCGCTGGGGGCTAACTAGCCCACCAAGTGCTTCCAGTAAGCGCTACTGAGCTGCATTGCAGAGAGGTGGTCCAGGCCGTGCCACTTTTTACACCTCTCTGCAATGCAGCTCTGTGGCACTTACTGGAGGTACCTAGTGGGCTAGTTGGACCCTAGGGACCCTCAGGACTCAAATTAACTTAATCTCCCTACTAAAAACGGACACAGGGTGTGTTTACACAATGGTGAAAGGAGGGGACGGGGCCTGAGTTAACGTGTGCAAAAACGCCCTGTGGCCTGTTTTAAGAGGTAGTTTTAATCCCCATGCCCTATTATATACTAGGGGCTTATAGAGGAGGTAAGGCTAATCACAGGGGGACCCCAACGCATAATGTTCCCTAGTGTATGTAGGTGTTTTCACTGTATTCTAAGTGTCTTTTAACATAGCACTGGCTCTAGGACTGGTTAGTCAGACTCAGTTACCACCAGTATCCGTCTGAAAAAGTTGAGGGTACAGGATGATTTTGCAACAAGGCTTCTTTCTGCTCTTCTTTTTGTTCTTTCTGCACGTTATCCTTCTTCCTGCACTTATCTTCGTATTTGAGGACTTCTGTTGCTTCTTTCTGCACTTCTTTTGTTTCTTTCTGTGCATTTTTTCTTCTTTCTTCACATGTCCTATCTCTGTAGGCATAGTTAGAAATTAGCATTTAAAAAACCTTTGAAATTAACAGAAAAAACCATAGGTTTCAGGCACGTTATAGTTAGGAATTAGCATTTAAAAAACCTCAGAAATTCACTGAAAAAACCATAGGTTTCAGGGGTGTTATAGTTAGCTGGACTTTTCACTTGTACAAAACCATTGAAATTCCCCCGTTATAGTTAGTTCAGCTAACTATAACTCGCGCGCCCGCAATGCACTGCTGATGACGTCACATATTACATCACTCATGACATGGTCAGTGACATCACTCATGACATCACTGATGACATCTCAAATGACATCACTGATGACATCACTGATGACATCATCCTTGTGATAGAGTGGCAGACCTCCTCTCACCCTAATATAACCTTTGATACACACATTCAAAAATAGAGACTAAAATTTTCAAAACAATGGACATACCAATACCAGTTACAACAACCTCTTCAGTAATTCTAAGATCCACATACACATCCACTCATTCACCAACAGTCCAATACAGTCACTCATACATGTACTCACTCATCATATGTACTCATACACCTATACATCCTGTTACACAATGCCACTCATCCATAGAGTTACTCACACACATAGTCACTCATGCTAATAAAGAATCAAACATACATTTACTTGCATATACAGTTATACACACACCACCACACTTACTTCTACGGAAACTTCCACATACTTAGTCTTTTAAACAATCACTTATAGAAACACATACTTATTCATACAGGAACTCTTTCAATCTCTCACTCTCACATATACTCACATATATACACCAATAGTCACATATACTAGTTTAAAACATATGTAGTTACTCATAAAGACACTATTGAGACAGTAATTCACTCACTAACACACCCATACACACACTCATCCACCCATACAGTCCTGCACACATGCTGTGTTCAACACATACAAACAGTGAGTCACTCATTCATGCACCTATGCACTACGTAATACCCCCACCGAACCATGCAGACACTCAGACTGATACTCAAAAAACCAACTAATAACCTATATAGACACCCATGTAGCTACTCACCAACCCATGCAGCCACTTATACACAAAATGAGACTGATACAGATATTTACATATTTAAACATTACTCACTAAGCCATGTATTCACTATGATACACTTAATCAGTCAGTTACACAATCAATTTTTCAAAAACAAATCATCCATTTAGACACTTATATACCCATTTATTCTTCCATCGACCTTGAGATATACATATATAAAACATATTTAATTTTCAGAATAACACACATTCACTGGATGATGTCATCAGTGATGTCATCAGTGATGTCATTTGAGATGTCATCAGTGATGTCATGAGTGAGGTCACTGACCATGTCATGAGTGATGTAATATGTGACGTCATCAGCAGTGCATTGCGGGCGCGCGAGTTATAGTTAGCTGAACTAACTATAACGGGGGAATTTCAATGGTTTTGTACAAGTGAAAAGTCCAGCTAACTATAACACCCCTGAAACCTATGGTTTTTTCAGTGAATATATATATATATATATATATATATATATATATATATATATATATATATATATATATATATTTATTTATTTATTTGTATATATATATTTATATATATAAAATTGTAAAATACATTAATAGTTTATTCATTGTTTCAAAGGAAATAAATATACATATTACATTTTATATATGTATGTTTAAATACTTTTTAAATTAAATGTATTTCATTATATTTGTTAACCAAGGGAGCGTGTCTCCCGAAACGCGTTACAGTGCGAATTAAAGTTACCTGTAAAGCGACTGAGAGTGCGTTGTGCTTATTAGCAGACAACCAGTTTACAATTTTGCCGGCAGTGGCTCTACCGGCGTAGCGCACCACCCAACAACGGGCGAAATCCCAGGAGGAGCTGACAGCGTCTTTTCTGAATATATATATATATATATATATTTATTTATTTGTATATATATATTTATATATATAAAATTGTAAAATACATTAATAGTTTATTCATTGTTTCAAAGGAAATAAATATACATATTACATTTTATATATGTATGTTTAAATACTTTTTAAATTAAATGTATTTCATTATATTTGTTAAAATGTAGATTAAATCTAAATATTTTATTTAAGTTAATTGTATTATTTAATATATTTAACATTCATTTTTATTTAAATAAGTGAATCGATATTTTATACATCTATATTTTTTTCATCTATATTTTTGCTTCAATATATTGGTACTTACAATTTTAAATATGGGATGTCGATATTTTTGACATCAATATTTTTGCATCGATATTTGTGTATGCCGATATTTTCGGAATCAATATTCTATCAGCAGCCACGGCCCGTAAAGGGTGTGCCACCGGGCGGTGACGTGGGGCGGGGGAGGGGCAAGGTGGCAGGTTGTAAAATTCGGCAAACGGACGATTTCAGGTAAGTAACGGAAAAAAGAAATAAAACAAATTTCATTGCGCGTGCTGCATCGCCAAATGCGATGCAGCGAGTGCAAAGAAATTCGTTTTCTTTATTATTTCCGTTACTTACCTGAAATCGTCCATTTGCCGAAGTTTACAACCCCCCACCCTGCCCCTCCCCCGCCCCACGTCACCGCCCGGTGGTACGCCGTATACTGGCCATGGCTGTGTATCAGTGAACCTATCTTTCTTGCTCCCCTTCCCTTCTGTGCTCCCTAGTACACTCTATTGCTACTGACTCTCTCTCTTCCATCATGCGTCCCATCAGTCTCTGTGTATGTCTGTCTATTTGAATAAAAAGTCTCTAGGTTGCTCTCTCTAATTTTCATTTGGCCCCTCTAGCCCCTTTGTCTCTTTCACTATAGTTTCCTTCTGTTTATCACTTTTTTTGGGGTTCAGAGTTTTATATAGCGCAAACCTGACCAATGGTATCAGAGCGCTTTAAGTATACCCTGAATTTTTGATTTGGTTTTCAAATTTTCACATGACAGGTCAAACTGTATTTTCTGTCTCAGTATAGCCACCCGACATGATAGAAGGCTTGTCATCCTTTTACAGTATTTGGGATGTTATCAAGATTCATTAGGTCTCTTACTAATCCAAAATGTATAAATATATATTTTAAGCCTAAATTTCTAAAAACATCTGAACGGATTTACACCAAATTACAGAACACATCACTTTTTGGAGTGCAGGGTGCAGGAAAGGGAAAAGCTGTGTTTTCCTACAGGGCAGAAGCAGCTATGAGCTCCTGCCTGGTAGGATAACAGTAAACTTTTCCTGAACCCTCCCATGGGCAAGGAAACATATATTGTCCAGGAGATTGAGGAATGTGAGACACCATTCCTGAGCCAGTCCCGGACGGCTATTTTTTTAGCCTCAGGGAATGGGTTCCCCAAGGCCTCTTCAAGCTTGGGGAGGGGAGCTGCATGGCCCCTCCCCTTTTTTTAAATTATCGTCCCTGGGGGATGGGGTCATTGGGTCTTTTTCAGACTCAGGGAGGTGTTGCTGGGCACCTACCTCCCCTGAATTTGTTTTATGGCCACGGAAATGGGGTTCCCAGGATCTTTTTAAGCTCAGGAGAGGTGCCAGGTAGCCCCCATCCCCTTTATTAGGAAGTTGACACACCTCTCACCCTAGAATGTATGCCACACCCCTCTGACCCTGGCCCACCCCTTTATAGAAACAGGTGGGAGCCTGTACTTTTTAAAAACAAAATTGCTATGAATTTACGGATCCTCTACAAATTCACAGTGAAAGGCAGGGGCTTAGAAAAAGGGGGTCCTAAAGCACATTTTCCTGATTAATTTTTCCATAGGAAAATTAGGTATAGCTACAGGCAAAAGAGATCAATGGAATTACACCAAATTTGGCGGGATAAAAAATCCTGATGCAGAAATTGTGCGTTTTGTGACTTCTTAAAAAATAAATTCAGAAAGGCTCAAAAACTTTGTGTATTTTCACACCGTGGAGGATCCACTGAGCTGACAGATCTGATTAACTGCCACCACATCAACAAAGATGTGGTAGAGTCATTTTAGAACTTGGGGACTGTCTGAAAAACAAGGTTACAAAATATAACAAGGTGATGTGTAGGGTTAGCCTGCATCCTTAGGCTAGGTGGGGGGTCTCAGAGAACCACCATTGGGGCCAGCAAACAGAACATTACAAAATCAGTTTACTGTGAATTCACATTGGATCTTCAATTCCATGATAAGAATGCAAAAAAGCTCTGGGGTGGGCCATCACATTTGGGTTGGCACTTAAGAATAATCTAAGGGGGAGGAGCCTGCAGACTCCTCACTGAACCTCACTGGTGCCATGAGGACCCTATCCCTCAGGCCATTAAGGATAATCCCTGTAACACCAATGTTTCACTGACCACAGGAACATGTACAGGGAAGTGTTATGTGCTGCCTCCCAGTTGGAGCAGAAAGCTGCTCCCATCATGTAGTAGCACAACCGTTTATCCCTGCCTGTGCTTTTGTGGGCAAGGAGACACAGAATCGCTTCCACCTAACGGAGCAAAAGAAAAGCTGCTCCTGTTGCTTGGGAGCAATGCAAGCTTATGCAAGTGCTGGAGCGGGTTATGCAAAATTTTGTATACCCACCCCATTTTGCATGTTATTTTATTAATTAGATTAATTAATTAATTATAATCAAACTAATGGATTGGAGTGATGTGGAAAATATTTACCAACCTTACTAATATATGAATTACACGTGGGATTTGCATCTGCATGGCCTAATTAATACATACACTAAATTCTGTATGCATACTAATGATAGACAATTAGAATATTGCATGATATATGTCGCTTTTGTGATGTAATTGTGATTTGTGCTTTATTTAGTAAGTATAAACAGCACTGAGTGTTGCTTTTGCTCGATAAATACATACACATATGGGTATTAGCAAGGGAATAACATTTAATTAGTCATTTCTATGTATTAATTAAGCTTTTGTGTTTCTTTGCTTAAGTTGACCATTTTGGCCTATCGAAAGATGGCTGCCTTGGTGCCTAACCCGACTGCCGACGCTGAACAAGGCGTGGGTGAAGTGCGCCTGCGCTGACAACAGCTACACAGTGGCCTCGTCATGACCCCAGATGAACATGTACCCTTCAAGGTTGCTCTGTGACACAAGCCAGCTTTTCTGAATGAACAATAATGTGCTACTAAAAAACCAGAAAAATCAAGTATAATGACATCAGAGACTTTATTTTGATGGGAATCCTGTCAGACGATTTCCAATTGACCAATCAGAACATTTGAAGACCCAGTTTTGATACAAATTGTCAATGATTTTTACTACAAATTATGGTAGAATAGAGAGGGGTGCGGGTTCGTTTCTGGCCTTTCTCGATTTCCTGACGTTATGCTGACGGAGAGGACAGTGACACAGCAGGACAGCTGTTTGCCTGAATCTTTGACGGACTGAATTAATGCACAAACTCCTGATGAACTGAACCTACTAAATTGATGGGCATAGATTTGCGAGACTGCCACATTTGACATAGAGGACGACATTTAGCCAGAATAGGTAAATATGGATGGCAACTTGATCAAATGAATGATTTAATTTGCGATATTAATATAAAATTTGAATTGAATATCTACAGAAATGAGTTGGGTTGTTTATTCATTGAAATGTGTTAATAAAAAGACTAATTAGAGAATTAGAAATTAAGCTAAACCTGCAACTAACTGATCCACCCCGATTTATGAGAGGAATACTAAAGGTGAAGTTTAAGGCCTAATGAGTATCAGAAGGTGGTGTAGATTTGTCGCTCATTAGGGTAGAAGTGGTATTTCCTTCTCATTTCAAGCGCTTGAAAGATAATCGCCTCCCACACGGACTAATGGTGAGTGAATGTTGGCGTTATGGGCCCCACCAGCGAATGTATGGATAGTGTGTGTATGTGAGATCTTTGGTCCGTGACGGAGGGAGGGATTTTGCACTCCGCGCTGGAGCAGTTTTTCTGGTAGCAAGATGATGGTTGTTATTGTTTTGGTTTAGTGATTATTGCCTGTACATTGCTTATTGATTTTGATTATTGATTGGTATTGATTTATGTACTAACACTCTGGGGTCGATTCCGATCCTGGATTTTTTGTTCCCGTACTCGTATCCGTATTTTCTTACGTACGAATCGTACAAGTCCTGTACAAACGGCGAAGTACAATTCGTACGTGGAAAATACATACGAATCGCCTCGGGAAAAGTCTACGCCACGTCCCCGGACAGGTTTACTTACAACTCGTAAAACTGAAGTCCGAGCGCGCAAGTACGATCCGTACCGCCCGTCCGAAAACACAAAAGCATGGAAAAGGCCCCATACGGAGCGAACTTTGTACGACCCCTACCCCGAGTACACTTGTGCCCGGGGTACGAGTCGTATAGCCCCCCCAGACTCCCACCCCTCCCGCGTCCGTCCGCACCGTACCCCCACCCCCCGTATGTACGGACCGTACCCCACACTCCCCCATTTGTAGAGACCGTATCTCAGGCGTACCCCCCACCCGCATACATCTGCACCGTACCCCCCACCCCCCCATATGTACGGACCGTACCCCAGGTGTACCACCCACGTATGTCCACACCGTACCCCAGGCGTACCCCCCACCCGCGTATGGCTGCACCGTACCCCAGGTGTACCCAATCCTCACGTATGTACGGTCCGGACCATACATACGCGAGGATTGGGGTACGCCTGGGGTACGGTGCGGACATATGTGGGTGGGGGGTACACCTGGGGTACGGTGCGGACATATGGGGGGTGGAGGATACGCCTGGGGCACGGTGCGGACATACGCGGATGGGGGTACGCCTTGGGTACGGTGCGGACATACGCGGGTGGGGGGTACGCCTGGAGTACGGTGCAGACATATGTGGGTGGGGGGTATGCCTGGGGTACGGTGCGGACATATGCGGGTGGGGGTATGCCTGGGGTACGGTCCGTACATACGGGGGGTGGGGGGTACGGTCCATACATAGGGGGGGATCAGTCTGTACATACGGGGGGTGGGGGGTACGGTCCGTACATGATGACACGTACGATGTGGGTGATGGCATGTATGTCGCGTAGCGGGCCCCCTTTTCCTTGTGCATCGCAGAGTACTTAGCTTTTCCGGCACTTTTTGGCTCCCGTAAAAATATAGCCGTGCGGAGTGCTGTAGGTACGAATTGTACTTGCTGGTCCGTAAAACGCTGCCTGACTCCGTGCGGACCGCGCGTACGCGCTGTCCAGGATCGGAATTGTATGTATTTTTTAGCCGAACGGTGTTTTTAACGATTTGTACAGAAATGGTATTTCTGTACGAATCGTACTTGCTGGTTTGTACGGTGGAATTCCCGGGTACGAGTCGTATGGAGAAAACGCTCCGTATGACCATTTGTACCCGGGTTTTACAGGATCGGAATTGGCACCCTAATGTTGAGTTACGTTGAGTTACGTTGAGTTATACGTTGTATGCACGACTTCTGGGATGTAGGAAGTCGGAAGTTTGTAACGGTTCCGTAGTAGAGCAGAGGTAAGCGCTGCTCTCGGGAAACACAATTGAAGTTGCACGGCGCATTGTCTGGGTGCGATTCGGTAGCATCGTCGTGTGTTGCCATTAGAGACATTTACAGTGTGAGAGAAGTGTGTATGATAGCGAAGGTTACCTGTGAAATTCTGGTCTTAGGTACCAGGGATCCAACTGGCATTCCGATAACGCTTATCACTGGAAAGGTAATAGCTACTCTCTGAGCTTGTAAGAAGGACAAAGGAGATGTAAGCACTGCTTTGTTAACGTATGTTATAATTCTGTAGTAGGACAGACTGTTCGCTGTTCTCGGGAAAGACAGGATTCTGTGTGAATGTACTACATTTTTCTAGTATGAACGAGTGTGAATGTAAAGGCATTCGGGTTGATTGCAAAACTCTAGGTTTATTATTCAGGAGCATTGGGTCTCCAACTATGGGGCCGATTCCGATCTGTCAAAAATGCCCCCCGTACGAATCGTATCCGTTTTTTTTACTGTACGAATCGTACAAGTCCCATACAAACTGGCAAGTACGATGCGCATGTGAAAAAATCCATACGAATCACATTGGGAAAATTCCCCCACACGTCCTCGGGTCGGAAATAGTGTCCGACACGTCCCCGGACAGTTTTACCTACGAATCGGGAAACTGAAGTCCGAGCGCGCAAGTACGATCCGTCCCGTCCGTCCGAATACAGAACCGTATGTAAAAAATACTGTACGGTGCGAACTCCCATAGCAACTATGGAGACGTCCAAATATGTGCCCGCATACGTGCCGAACACCCCCCAGCACACCCCCCCACGTATGCGCCGTACCCCAGCACCCCCCCATGTCCGCGCCGTACCCCCACACCACCCCGTAGGTACCGAGTGTACCCCCAACCCGCCCCCTAGGTACGGAGCATATCCCCACCCCGTAGGTACGGAGCGTACCCCCCCCCGTATGTACGGTGCAGACCCCCAGCGCGTATCGCTGGGGTTCCACAGCGTACCTACGGGGGTGGTGGTACGCTCCGTACCTACGGGGGGTGTGGTTCGCTCCGTACCTACGGGGTGGGGTGGGAGTACGCACCGTCCATAGGGGGGCTGGGGGTACGGCGCATACATACGGGGGGGCCGTGTGTACGGCACGTACAGACGGAGGATGGGGGTACTGCGCGTACATATGGGGGGCTGGTGGTATGTGCTGGGGAACAGTGCTTACATACGGGGGCTGGGGGTACGCACCATCCATATGGAGGTGGGGGTATGCACCGTCCATATGGGGGTGGGGGCACACACCGTACCCCCAGCATCCCGTATGTACGCGTCGTACCCCCAGCCCCCCCATGTACGCGTCGTACCCTGGGTTCACGTATGTACGGCATGTACCCCCAGGCCCCCACACCCTGCCCGTGCCTGTACGCACCCTACCCGACGCCCCTACACCAGCACTCTAACCCAGCCGTGTGCATGTATGAGTCGTACCAAGCCATAGCAAATGTGAGCACTGCACAACAACATGGCCAATGTACGCACCGCACAGACGCGAAAAACACACGTACTGAACCAGGACACTGCAAAACACCACAAGGAGAGTCAATTCGAATCGCACAACACCACAAAACACGTCCAACAAGCCCAAAGACACCCAATACACTGACCTGCAACAGCCAAACAGGTAAACAGAGGCCCAAAACACAACCACCCCTTATAACACACCCACCCAAAGTTCAAACACAGCCACACCCACAAATGGACCAATAAAAAGGGCCCACACACACGAACCAGGAGCCTTTGCAACAGACCCACTGCTGCCAGACCCCACAGACAACCCACAGCGACAGACAGAGGGAGGGAGAGGGAGAGAGAGGGAGGGAGACAGAGGGCGACAGAGGGTGACAGAGGGTGACAGACAGACGGAGTGAGAGGGAGAGAGAGGGAGGGAGACAGAGGGCGACAGAGGGAGACAGACAGAGGGAGGGAGAGGGAGAGAGAGGGAGGGAGACAGAGGGCGACAGCGGGCGACAGAGGGTGACAGACAGACGGAGAGAGAGGGAGAGAGAGGGAGGGAGACAGAGGGCGACAGAGGGCGACAGAGGGTGACCGACAGACGGAGGGAGAGGGAGAGAGAGAGATGGAGAGGGAGAGAGAGGGAGGGAGACAGAGGGAGACAGACAGAGGGAGGGAGGGGGAGAGAGAGGGAGGGAGAGGGAGAGAGAGGGAGGGAGACAGAGGGAGACAGAGGAAGACAGACAGAGGGAGGGAGAGGGAGAGAGAGGGAGGGAGACAGAGGGCGACAGAGGGTGACAGACAGATGGAGGGAGAGGGAGAGAGAGGGAGGGAGACAGAGGGCGACAGAGGGTGACAGACAGAGGGAGAGAGAGGGAGAGAGAGGGAGGGAGACAGAGGGCGACAGAGGGTGACAGAGGGTGACAGACAGAGAGAGGGAGAGGGAGAGAGAGGGAGGGAGACAGAGGGCGACAGAGGGAGACAGAGGGTGACAGACAGACGGAGGGAGAGGGAGAGAGAGGGAGAGAGACAGAGGGTGACAGAGGGTGACAGACAGACGGAGGGAGAGGGAGAGAGAGGGAGGGAGACAGAGGGCGACCGAGGGTGACAGACAGACGGAGGGAGAGGGAGAGAGAGGGAGGGAGACAGAGGGCGACAGAGGGCGACAGAGGGCGACAGAGGGCGACAGAGGGTGACAGACAGACGGAGGGAGAGGGAGAGAGAGGGAGGGGGACAGAGGGTGACAGAGGGCGACAGAGGGTGACAGGCAGACGGAGTGAGAGGGAGAGAGGGAGGGAGACAGAGGGCGACAGACTGCGACAGAGGGTGACAGACAGATGGAGGGAGAGGGAGAGAGAGGGAGGGAGACAGAGGGCGACAGAGGGCGACAGAGGGCGACAGAGGGCGACAGAGGGAGGGAGAGGGAGAGAGAGGGAGGGAGAGAGAGGGTGACAGAGGGCGACAGAGGTTGACAGACAGACGGAGGGACAGGGAGAGAGAGGGAGGGAGACAGAGGGCGACAAAGGGCGACAGAGGGTGACAGACAGACGGAGGGAGAGAGAGGGAGAGAGACAGAGGGTGACAGAGGGTGACAGAGGGTGACAGACAGACGGAGGGAGAGGGAGAGAGAGGGAGGGAGACAGAGGGCGACAGAGGGCGACAGAGGGTGACAGACAGACGGAGGGAGAGGGAGAGAGAGGGAGGGAGACAGAGGGCGACAGAGGGCGACAGAGGGTGACAGGCAGACGGAGGGAGAGGGAGAGAGAGGGAGGGAGACAGAGGGCGACAGAGGGCGACAGAGGGCGACAGAGGGCGACAGAGGGCGACAGAGGGTGACAGACAGACGGAGGGAGAGGGAGAGAGAGGGAGGAAGACAGAGGGCGACAGAGGGCGACATACAGAGGGAGGGAGAGGGAGAGAGAGGGAGGGAGACAGAGGGCGACAGAGGGAGACAGACAGAGGGAGGGAGAGGGAGAGAGAGGGAGGGAGACAGAGGGCGACAGAGGTAGAAAGACAGAGGGAGGGAGAGAGAGGGAGGGAGACAGAGGGCGACAGAGGGCGACAGACAGACGGAGGGAGAGGGAGAGAGAGGGAGGGAGAGGGAGAGAGAGGGAGAGAGAGGGAGGGAGACAGAGGGAGACAGACAGAGGGAGGGAGAGGGAGAGAGAGGGAGGGAGACAGAGGGCGAAAGAGGGCGACAGAGGGTGACAGACAGTCGGAGGGAGAGAGAGGGAGGGAGACAGAGGGCGACAGAGGGAGACAGACAGAGGGAGGGAGAGGGAGAGAGAGGAAGGGAGACAGAGGGCGACAGAGGGCAACAGAGGGTGACAGACAGACAGAGGGAGAGGGAGAGAGAGGGAGGGAGACAGAGGGCGACAGACGGCGACAGAGGGCGACAGAGGGTGACAGACAGACGGAGGGAGAGGTAGAGAGAGGGAGGGAGAGGGAGAGAGAGGGAGGGAGACAGAGGGACACAGACAGAGGGAGGGAGAGGGAGAGAGAGGGAGAGAGAGGGAGAGAGAGGGAGGGAGAGGGAGAGAGAGGGAGGGAGACAGAGGGAGACAGATGAAGAGAGACAGAGGGAGGGAGAGGGAGAGAGAGGGAGGGAGACAGAGGGCGACAGAGGGTGACAGACAGACGGAGGAAGAGGGAGAGAGAGGGAGGGAGACACAGGGCGACAGAGGGTGACAGAGGGTGACAGACAGACAGAGGGAGAGGGAGAGAGAGGGAGGGAGATGGAGGGCGACAGAGGGCGACAGAGGGAGACAGACAGAGGGAGGGAGGGAGAGGGAGACAGAGGGAGGGAGACAGAGGGCGACAGAGGGTGACAGATAGACAGAGGGAGAGGGAGAGAGAGGGAGGGAGACAGAGGGCGACAGAGGGTGACAGACAGACGGAGGGAGAGGGAGAGAGAGGGAGAGAGACAGAGGGCGACAGAGGGTGACAGAGGGTGACAGACAGATGGAGGGAGAGGGAGAGAGAGGGAGGGAGACAGAGGGCGACAGAGGGCGACAGAGGGTGACAGACAGATGGAGGGAGAGGGAGAGAGAGGGAGGGAGACAGAGGGCGACAGAGGGCGACAGAGGGTGACAGACAGACAGAGGGAGAGGGAGAGAGAGGGAGGGAGACAGACGGCGACAGAGGGTGACAGACAGAGGGAGGGAGAGGGAGAGAGAGGGAGGGAGACAGAGGGAGACAGACAGAGGGAGGGAGAGGGAGAGAGAGGGAGGGAGACAGAGGGCGACAGAGGGAGACAGACAGAGGGAGGGAGAGAGAGGGAGGGAGACAGAGGGCGACAGAGGGCGACAGAGGGTGTTAGACGGACCGGGAGGGTCGGCCGAGGACAAGGGGAGAGGTCTCCGGGGAGAGCCGTCTCCAGCGATCGTACAGATGAATAACTTCCCCCCCACAGATATACACCACACGAGGATAAGATTTAACGTTCTTTATAGGTGATTTCTTAAGGTACGATGGAATGGTACAAGGAGGTCTGGACTCAGGGGTCCCCTCGATTCTAGTCTCTTGGTTTGGGAAAAGGGGGTAGCGGGACAGTCTGGTTACCAATCTGGTAGCTGAGATGGTATGGTGGATAGCTCACAATCCTCGAGCTCGGTGTTCTAGCTTGGACGGGCCGCGGCAGCGCCAGCAGGTCCCGGTGAAGGTGGTCGTTACACGGTCCGCGGCAGCGCCAGCAGGTCCCGATGAAGGTGGTCGGTACACGGTCCGCGGCAGCGCCAGCAGGTCCCGATGAAGGTGGTCGTTACACGGTCCGCGGCAGCGCCAGCAGGTCCCGACGAGGATGGATGATGCAGAAGGCCGCGGCAGCGCCAGCAGGCAGGACGATATTTCACAAGGCAGGGCTACGGCAGCGCCAGTAGTCCGTCAAGGCTGAGTTCTTCTCGGTGTCTCTCGACTCCAGGATACAACTGCCTTCCTGCTCTGGAGCTGCCCTAGTTATAGGTCTGGCGCCCTTTGATGTCCGGACCCTCGCACTTGGAGGTCGGGGGGTCCGGGATGAGGGAGTCCAGACACCCAGCAGGGGGTGGAGCCAGCGCCTGGGGGAGCTGGAGGGCGATCGGCACCTGGCGGGGGAGAGTCATCGACACTTCTTTCTCCCATTGACCTGTCAAGTGGTCCGTTCACCTCCTGGGTGGATGGTGGTGCCGGGATGTCGGGGCCGGCCAGGCCCAGGGTTAGGGTCGAGCTGAGGCCACGCGGCCTCGTGGCGCAGTGTCCAAGATGGCGGCTGATCCGGCCGGGGGAGCCGGTAGTGGTTCGGCCCCATGATACATGGCTGTCCGGGGGCAGGGGTTCCGTTGGGAGACGGGGTGCGGGTTGCCCTTGTGGGTAACACCTGGGAGTCCGGGGCTTGGGCCTTGTCATGCGGGGAGGGAGCAAGCCCTTCATGTGGCCTGTCCAACATGCGTCCCCCCCAGCTGAAGGCGGGGAGAGTCACCCATCCTCTTGGGGACTCTCCTCGTCGAGGCGGAAAAAGCGTGACAGGCCATCTGCGTTGGCGTGGTCTTGGCCCGGTCGATGTTCCACAGTGAAGTCCATCCCCTGCAGGGAGATGGACCAGCGCAATAGTTTTGGGTTTTCCCCCCGCATCTGCATTAGCCACTGCAGGGGTCGATGATCGGTTTGCACCCGGAAGTGGGTACCGAAGAGATAGGGCCGGAGCTTTTTGAGGGCCCACACCACTGCGAAGGCCTCCCTCTCGATTGTGCTCCAGCGCTGTTCTCGGGCCAGGAGGCGTCTGCTGATGAAGGCCACCGGCTGGTCAAGACCCTCGGGGTTCAGCTGGGAAAGAACCGCCCCGATGCCGTGGTCGGAGGCGTCCGTTTGCACAATGAATTCCCGACTGTAATCGGGGGCCTGGAGCACAGGGGCGGTGCACAGGGCGGCTTTCAGCTTCTCGAAGGCCGCTTGACAGTCGGGGGTCCAGTTAATCTTCTTCGGGTGGTTTTTGGACGTGAGACCCGTGAGGGGCCCCACAATGCTGCCATAGTCCCTCACGAACCGCCGGTAGTAGCCGGTGAGTCCCAAGAAGGCTCGGACCTCAGTCTGCATGACTGGGGGTTGCCAGGACTGGATGGCAGCAATTTTGAGTTGCAGAGGGGCCACCAGACCGCTTCCCACCTGGTGTCCGAGGTAGGTCACGGACCCCTGACCAATTTGGCACTTGCCGGCCTTGATCGTGAGGCCGGCCCGCTGGAGGGCTTGCAGGACCTCTCGGAGGTGGTGGAGGTGGTCAGACCAGTGGCGGCTGTATACAGCGATGTCGTCCAGGTAGGCGGCGCTGAACTCTTCGAGCCCCGCCAAGACCTGGTTCACTAGACGCTGAAAAGTAACTGCGGCATTCTTCATGCCGAAGGGCATGACCTTGAAGTGGTAGTGGCCATCGGGGGTAGAAAAAGCGGACCGTTCTTGGGCCCGGGGTGTGAGACCGATCTGCCAGTAGCCCGCTGTCAGGTCGAAGATGCTGAGGTAGCGGGCAGCCCCCATGCGGTCGATCAATTCATCCGCTCGGGGAATGGGATGAGCGTCGGTCCTGGTGACAGCGTTCAAGCCCCGATAGTCAACGCAGAATCGGAGTTCAGGAGTGGTGCCGGGGGCAGCGGCTTTGGGGACCAGCACGACCGGGCTGGCCCAGGGGCTGTCCGAGGGCTCGATGACCCCGAGCGTGAGCATCTTGGACACTTCCTCTTGGATGCAGGCCCGCACCCGATCTGGTACGCGGTAGGCCCGGTGTCGGATATGGGGACTGCCCCCAGTGTCCACGTCGTGCAAGCACCAGGGGGTGATCCCGGGGGTGAGGGAAAACAGAGTAGCAAACTGCAGCAGGAGGTCCCGGCAGCCCTGGCGTTGCTCTGGGGTGAGGGCATCGGAGAGCCGGACCCCGTCCACGGAACCGTCTTTCTCCTGAGTCTTCAGGAGATCAGGGAGAGGCTCGGAGTCTTCTTCCGCCCCACTGTCTGTAGCCATCAGGAGGCTGAGTTCCGAGCGCACAAAGTGGAGTTTGAGTCTGTTGGTGTGGAGGACCCGGAGGGGGTTCCGGGGGGACTCCATATCGATGAGGTAGGTGACGGGGCTCTTGCGTTCGACCACTTTGAAGGGCCCCGTCCACTTATCTTGCAAGGCACATGGTTCGGTGGGGGACATCACCCACACTTGTTGACCAGGTTCGAATTCGACGGAGGAGGCATTCTGATCGTACCATTTTTTCATGTCCTCCTGACTGGCCTCAAGATTCGCTTTTGCCATTTCCCTGAATCGCCGGGTCTGATTGCGTAGTGCCAGGAGGTACTTGAAGACGTCTGGAGGGGTCTTTAGGGGGGCCATCTCCCAACCTTCTTTGACTAGGCTGAGGGGCCCTCGCACAGGGTGCCCGTACAGGAGTTCGAAAGGGCTAAAACCGAGGGACTTCTGGGGAACTTCTCGATAGGCGAAGAGGAGGCACGGAAGTAGTACATCCCACTGGCGACGGAGGGGCTCTTCCAATCCCCCAATCATTCCCTTGAGTGTGCGGTTGAATCGCTCAACTAGTCCGTTCCCTTGAGGATGATAGGGGGTCGTGAATCGGTAGGTGACCCAGCACTGTTGCCAGAGGGACTTCATATATTTCGAGATAAAGTTTGTGCCTCGGTCGCTGACGACTTCTCGGGGGAAGCCCACCCGGGAGAAGATCCCCATTAGGGCCCGGCCGACCACCGGAGCTGTTACAGTTCGCAGGGGCACAGCCTCGGGGTAGCGGGTGGCGTGGTCCACCAGTACCAGGATGAACCGATGTCCTTGTGCTGTGCGGGGGTCCAGGGGCCCCACAATGTCTATTCCTACCCTCTCGAACGGGGTGGTGACCACTGGGAAGGGTTGCAGAGGTGCTTTGAGCTTGCGGCCGCTCTTCCCGCTGGCCTGGCACGTGGGGCAGGACCGGCAGTGGTTGAGGACGTCGTTTCGCATCCTCGGCCAGAAAAAGTGGGTCACCAGGCGACTGTAGGTTTTGTCCTGGCCCAGGTGTCCAGCCAGGGGGACATCGTGGGCCAAATTTAGCAGGAAGTCTCTGAAACGGAGGGGCACCACCAGCACTCGACTGGCCCCTAACTCCGCGATTCTTTGTTCACTGTATAACAGGTCGTTATCCCAATAGACCCAATGGGCTCCGGTGGAGTCCCCTGCGCTCTGGGCGATGGCTTGCTGGCGGAGTCCCTCGAGGGAGGGACAGGTTTTCTGCTCCTGGCGGAACTGTTCCTGGGTGGGACCCCCTTCTTGACGCCACTGAGCCAGGCCGGGAAGGTCCTGGGGCTGGGCGACCCCTTCGGGGGTTGGCTCTGGGGGGTCGGTATAGTCGGTGTCCTCTACTGGAGCGATCGGGGGAGGAGGTGCTGGCCATTCTGGTTCTTCTGGTCGGGGGATGGCACGGGCGGCCATGGACCGGGTGGTTACGCACGCCCAGTCCGGGAGGCCCAGCATCCCCAGGTGCTCTCTTCTTTCGACGGCGGCCCACGGGGAACTCTCAAGGTCATTCCCCAGGAGACAGTCCACGGGGGCATCATCCCGGACCGTCACCTTCAACATGCCTGAGACCCCTCCCCATTCGAAGGGGACGCAGGCCATCCGACATAGACTTTCGGAATTGTCGGCTGAGCGGACGGGGCAGAGAATGTTCGGCAGGATCTGCTCTGGTTTTACCAGGTGACAGCGGACGGCCGTCACACTGGCCCCTGTGTCACGTAGGGCTTCGGCCCGGCGCCCATTAATGTTCACCAACTGGCTATATTTTCTGGTGTTGGCGGGTAGGGGAGCCCGCGGGACCATGTCTTTTCCCCCTAGGCACGCTAGAACCATGGCAGCCGGTTCCCACTCTTGTTGTGCCTGCTCATATTTTTCTTGTTCCTCGGAGATTTGTTCTCCCCCCAGGGCGGCGGCAGCTACCTGGCGGGGTTTTGGCATTTGGTTCTGCGGGCTGGGGGCGGGGTGCTGGCCGCGGGAGTGGCCGGGACGGTGTCTCTCCCTCGCCCCTGGCCTCCTCCTCCTCCTCGGGGACGGTGCTGACCTTGGTTGTTCCGGTTTTGCTCGTGTGGCCCTCTCCGGCCCACTCGGGTGCTTTCCCACCGGTCAGCTTCGGCGGCGAGTTGCCGTGGGTCAGTCAATTTACTGTCGAGGAGGTGCTGCCTGAGCTCGACGAAGCAGTTGTTAGACAGGTGCTCCCACACCATGAGATTAAAAAGTTGCTCGTAGGTCGTTACGTGGCTTCCCTTGATCCAACCCTCGAAGGCTCGGCTGAAATAGTTGACATATTCCACCCAAGTTGTACCCGGGATCCGGGTGCAGTCTCGGAACCTCTGGCGGTACATTTCGGGTGTGAGCCCATATCGGGTGAGGAGGGCAGCCTTCATGTGGTCATAGGATGACATCTGATGGTCTGGGAGCTGCAGTAGGGCATCGCGGCCTTCGTTGACGAACCTCCCCCATAGGCCGGCTCCCCAGTCACTCCGATCGATCCGGTGGGAGGTCATGGCGATCTCGTAGGCTTTGAACCACTGTTGTATGTCGTCCTCTCGGACATACTCTCGGAAAACATCCTTGGGGATGTGAACTTTCTTTTCGGTTGCTCCCGGGGTGCGCGGTCGCTCAGGCACCTCCGGTTCTTTATTCTGCTTCCGTAGTTCTATTTCTGCCAGTTTGCGCTCGTGTTCGAATGTTAGTCTTTTTTCTTCGAGCTCTCTCTGCCTCTGTTTTTCTTCCCGTTCTTCTCGGAGCCGCAGATGTTCTAGGTTCAGTTTTTGCTCGGCTAATTTTAGTTCACCGTCCATTTTGAGCCGTACCATTTCCAACTCATGTAATCTGTTTTTTTCTCTTTCTTGGATCTCTTCCTGCGAGAGGCCCGTTCCTCGCTCCTCGGGAGCCGTGGCGTTCCTCTCCGATGCTGCACCGTTTTGGTCTGGGGATCCGGCGACCCCGGTTTCCGCCCACGACTCAATGGCGTGCTTCAAATCGTCTTTGGTACTCAGGCCGGTGGTAGCAATGCCTAGTTCCATGCAGAATTGTTTCAGTTCACGATGGCTATACTCTTCCAATTTATCCATCTGGAATTTCTCGGTGGATCCGCTCTCTTTGGTTGACATCATGGTTTTGTCGTGGGGTGAGCTACTCTCTGTACGATTACGCGTTGATTCGGATCGCGCCGCTGGCCACCATTGTTAGACGGACCGGGAGGGTCGGCCGAGGACAAGGGGAGAGGTCTCCGGGGAGAGCCGTCTCCAGCGATCGTACAGATGAATAACTTCCCCCCCCACAGATATACACCACACGAGGATAAGATTTAACGTTCTTTATAGGTGATTTCTTAAGGTACGATGGAATGGTACAAGGAGGTCTGGACTCAGGGGTCCCCTCGATTCTAGTCTCTTGGCTTGGGAAAAGGGGGTAGCGGGACAGTCTGGTTACCAATCTGGTAGCTGAGATGGTATGGTGGATAGCTCACAATCCTCGAGCTCGGTGTTCTAGCTTGGACGGGCCGCGGCAGCGCCAGCAGGTCCCGGTGAAGGTGGTCGTTACACGGTCCGCGGCAGCGCCAGCAGGTCCCGATGAAGGTGGTCGTTACACGGTCCGCGGCAGCGCCAGCAGGTCCCGATGAAGGTGGTCGTTACACGGTCCGCGGCAGCGCCAGCAGGTCCCGACGAGGATGGATGATGCAGAAGGCCGCGGCAGCGCCAGCAGGCAGGACGATATTTCACAAGGCAGGGCTACGGCAGCGCCAGTAGTCCGTCAAGGCTGAGTTCTTCTCGGTGTCTCTCGACTCCAGGATACAACTGCCTTCCTGCTCTGGAGCTGCCCTAGTTATAGGTCTGGCGCCCTTTGATGTCCGGACCCTCGCACTTGGAGGTCGGGGGTCCGGGATGAGGGAGTCCAGACACACAGCAGGGGGTGGAGCCAGCGCCTGGGGGAGCTGGAGGGCGATCGGCACCTGGCGGGGGAGAGTCATCGACACTTCTTTCTCCCATTGACCTGCCAAGTGGTCCGTTCACCTCCTGGGTGGATGGTGGTGCCGGGATGTCGGGGCCGGCCAGGCCCAGGGTTAGGGTCGAGCTGAGGCCACGCGGCCTCGTGGCGCAGTGTCCAAGATGGCGGCTGATCCGGCCGGGGGAGCCGGTAGTGGTTCGGCCCCATGATACATGGCTGTCCGGGGGCAGGGGTTCCGTTGGGAGACGGGGTGCGGGTTGCCCTTGTGGGTAACACCTGGGAGTCCGGGGCTTGGGCCTTTTCATGCGGGGAGGGAGCAAGACCTTCATGTGGCCTTTCCAACAGAGGGTGACAGACAGATGGAGGGAGAGGGAGAGAGAGGGAGGGAGAGGGAGAGAGAGGGAGGGAGACAGAGGGAGACAGAGGGAGACAGACAGAGGGAGGGAGAAGGAGAGAGAGGGAGGGAGACAGAGGGCGACAGAGGGAGACAGACAGAGGGAGGGAGAGGGAGAGAGAGGGAGGGAGACAGAGGGTGACAGAGGGTGACAGAGGGTGACAGACAGACGGAGGGAGAGGGAGAGAGAGGGAGGGAGACAGAGGGAGACAGAGGGAGACAGACAGAGGGAGGGAGAAGGAGAGAGAGGGAGGGAGACAGAGGGCGACAGAGGGAGACAGACAGAGGGAGGGAGAGGGAGAGAGAGGGAGGGAGACAGAGGGTGACAGAGGGCGACAGAGGGTGACAGACAGACGGAGGGAGAGGGAGAGAGAGGGAGGAAGACAGAGGGCGACAGAGGGCGACATACAGAGGGAGGGAGAGGGAGAGAGAGGGAGGGAGACAGAGGGCGACAGAGGGAGACAGACAGAGGGAGGGAGAGGGAGAGAGAGGGAGGGAGACAGAGGGCGACAGAGGGAGACAGACAGAGGGAGGGAGAGAGAGGGAGGGAGACAGAGGGCGACAGAGGGCAACAGACAGACGGAGGGAGAGGGAGAGAGAGGGAGGGAGAGGGAGAGAGAGGGAGAGAGAGGGAGGGAGACAGAGGGAGACAGAGGGAGACAGACAGAGGGAGGGAGAGGGAGAGAGAGGGAGGGAGACAGAGGGCGACAGAGGGCGACAGAGGGTGACAGACAGACAGAGGGAGAGGGAGAGAGAGGGAGGGAGACAGAGGGCGACAGACGGCGACAGAGGGCGACAGAGGGTGACAGACAGATGGAGGGAGAGGTAGAGAGAGGGAGGGAGAGGGAGAGAGAGGGAGGGAGACAGAGGGAGACAGACAGAGGGAGGGAGAGGGAGAGAGAGGGAGAGAGAGGGAGAGAGAGGGAGGGAGAGGGAGAGAGAGGGAGGGAGACAGAGGGAGACAGATGAAGAGAGACAGAGGGAGGGAGAGGGAGAGAGAGGGAGGGAGACAGAGGGAGACAGAGGGAGACAGAGGGAGACAGACAGAGGGAGGGAGAGGGAGAGAGAGGGAGGGAGAGAGAGAGAGGGAGGGAGACAGAGGGAGACAGAGGGAGACAGAGGGAGACAGACAGAGGGAGGGAGAGGGAGAGAGAGGGAGGGAGACAGAGGGCGACAGAGGGCGACAGAGGGTGACAGACAGACAGAGGGAGAGGGAGAGAGAGGGAGGGAGACAGAGGGCGACAGACGGCGACAGAGGGCGACAGAGGGTGACAGACAGACGGAGGGAGAGGTAGAGAGAGGGATGGAGAGGGAGAGAGAGGGAGGGAGACAGAGGGAGACAGACAGAGGGAGGGAGAGGGAGAGAGAGGGAGAGAGAGGGAGAGAGAGGGAGGGAGAGGGAGAGAGAGGGAGGGAGACAGAGGGAGACAGATGAAGAGAGACAGAGGGAGGGAGAGGGAGAGAGAGGGAGGGAGACAGAGGGCGACAGAGGGTGACAGACAGACGGAGGAAGAGGGAGAGAGAGGGAGGGAGACACAGGGCGACAGAGGGTGACAGAGGGTGACAGACAGACGGGGGAGAGAGAGGGAGGGAGACAGAGGGCGACAGAGGGCGACAGAGGGCGACAGAGGGCGTCAGAGGGAGACAGACAGAGGGAGGGAGAGGGAGAGAAAGGGAGGGAGACAGAGGGCGACAGAGGGTGACAGATAGACAGAGGGAGAGGGAGAGAGAGGGAGGGAGACAGAGGGCGACAGAGGGTGACAGACAGACGGAGGGAGAGGGAGAGAGAGGGAGAGAGACAGAGGGCGACAGAGGGTGACAGACAGACGGAGGGATAGGGAGAGAGAGGGAGGGAGACAGAGGGCGACAGAGGGCGACAGAGGGTGACAGACAGATGGAGGGAGAGGGAGAGAGAGGGAGGGAGACAGAGGGCGACAGAGGGCGACAGAGGGTGACAGACAGACAGAGGGAGAGGGAGAGAGAGGGAGGGAGACAGAGGGCGACAGAGGGTGACAGACAGAGGGAGGGAGAGGGAGAGAGAGGGAGGGAGACAGAGGGAGACAGACAGAGGGAGGGAGAGGGAGAGAGAGGGAGGGTGACAGAGGGTGACAGAGGGTGACAGACAGACGGAGGGAGAGGGAGAGAGAGGGAGGGAGACAGAGGGCGACAGAGGGCGACAGAGGGTGACAGACAGACGGAGGGAGAGGGAGACAGAGGGCGACAGAGGGCGACAGAGGGTGACAGGCAGACGGAGGGAGAGGGAGAGAGAGGGAGGGAGACAGAGGGCGACAGAGGGCGACAGAGGGTGACAGACAGATGGAGGGAGAGGGAGAGAGAGGGAGGAAGACAGAGGGCGACATACAGAGGGAGGGAGAGGGAGAGAGAGGAAGGGAGACAGAGGGCGACAGAGGGAGACAGACAGAGGGAGGGAGAGGGAGAGAGAGGGAGGGAGACAGAGGGCGACAGAGGGAGTCAGACAGAGGGAGGGAGAGAGAGGGAGGGAGACAGAGGGCGACAGAGGGCGACAGACAGACGGAGGGAGAGGGAGAGAGAGGGAGGGAGAGGGAGAGAGAGGGAGAGAGAGGGAGGGAGACAGAGGGAGACAGAGGGAGACAGACAGAGGGAGGGAGAGGGAGAGAGAGGGAGGGAGACAGAGGGCGAAAGAGGGCGACAGAGGGTGACAGACAGTCGGAGGGAGAGGGAGAGAGAGGGAGGAAGACAGAGGGCGACAGAGGGAGACAGACAGAGGGAGGGAGAGGGAGAGAGAGGGAGGGAGACAGAGGGCAACAGAGGGCGACAGAGGGTGACAGACAGACAGAGGGAGAGGGAGAGAGAGGGAGGGAGACAGAGGGCGACAGACTGCGACAGAGGGTGACAGAGGGTGACAGACAGACGGAGGGAGAGGTAGAGAGAGGGAGGGAGAGGGAGAGAGAGGGAGGGAGACAGAGGGACACAGACAGAGGGAGGGAGAGGGAGAGAGAGGGAGAGAGAGGGAGGGAGAGGGAGAGAGAGGGAGGGAGACAGAGGGAGACAGATGAAGAGAGACAGAGGGAGGGAGAGGGAGAGAGAGGGAGGGAGACAGAGGGCGACAGAGGGTGACAGACAGACGGAGGAAGAGGGAGAGAGAGGGAGGGAGACACAGGGCGACAGAGGGTGACAGAGGGTGACAGACAGACGGAGGGAGAGGGAGAGAGAGGGAGGGAGACAGAGGGCGACAGAGGGCGACAGAGGGTGACAGGCAGACGGAGGGAGAGGGAGAGAGAGGGAGGGAGACAGAGGGCGACAGAGGGCGACAGAGGGCGTCAGAGGGAGACAGACAGAGGGAGGGAGAGGGAGAGAAAGGGAGGGAGACAGAGGGCGACAGAGGGTGACAGATAGACAGAGGGAGAGGGAGAGAGAGGGAGGGAGACAGAGGGCGACAGAGGGTGACAGACAGACGGAGGGAGAGGGAGAGAGAGGGAGAGAGACAGAGGGCGACAGAGGGTGACAGACAGACGGAGGGATAGGGAGAGAGAGGGAGGGAGACAGAGGGCGACAGAGGGCGACAGAGGGTGACAGACAGATGGAGGGAGAGGGAGAGAGAGGGAGGGAGACAGAGGGCGACAGAGGGCGACAGAGGGTGACAGACAGACAGAGGGAGAGGGAGAGAGAGGGAGGGAGACAGAGGGCGACAGAGGGTGACAGACAGAGGGAGGGAGAGGGAGAGAGAGGGAGGGAGACAGAGGGAGACAGACAGAGGGAGGGAGAGGGAGAGAGAGGGAGGGTGACAGAGGGTGACAGAGGGTGACAGACAGACGGAGGGAGAGGGAGAGAGAGGGAGGGAGACAGAGGGCGACAGAGGGCGACAGAGGGTGACAGACAGACGGAGGGAGAGGGAGACAGAGGGCGACAGAGGGCGACAGAGGGTGACAGGCAGACGGAGGGAGAGGGAGAGAGAGGGAGGGAGACAGAGGGCGACAGAGGGCGACAGAGGGTGACAGACAGACGGAGGGAGAGGGAGAGAGAGGGAGGAAGACAGAGGGCGACATACAGAGGGAGGGAGAGGGAGAGAGAGGAAGGGAGACAGAGGGCGACAGAGGGAGACAGACAGAGGGAGGGAGAAGGAGAGAGAGGGAGGGAGACAGAGGGCGACAGAGGGAGACAGACAGAGGGAGGGAGAGAGAGGGAGGGAGACAGAGGGCGACAGAGGGCGACAGACAGACGGAGGGAGAGGGAGAGAGAGGGAGGGAGAGGGAGAGAGAGGGAGAGAGAGGGAGGGAGACAGAGGGAGACAGAGGCAGACAGACAGAGGGAGGGAGAGGGAGAGAGAGGGAGGGAGACAGAGGGCGAAAGAGGGCGACAGAGGGTGACAGACAGTCGGAGGGAGAGGGAGAGAGAGGGAGGGAGACAGAGGGCGACAGAGGGAGACAGACAGAGGGAGGGAGAGGGAGAGAGAGGGAGGGAGACAGAGGGCAACAGAGGGCGACAGAGGGTGACAGACAGACAGAGGGAGAGGGAGAGAGAGGGAGGGAGACAGAGGGCGACAGACGGCGACAGAGGGTGACAGAGGGTGACAGACAGACGGAGGGAGAGGTAGAGAGAGGGAGGGAGAGGGAGAGGGAGGGAGGGAGACAGAGGGACACAGACAGAGGGAGGGAGAGGGAGAGAGAGGGAGAGAGAGGGAGAGAGAGGGAGGGAGAGGGAGAGAGAGGGAGGGAGACAGAGGGAGACAGATGAAGAGAGACAGAGGGAGGGAGAGGGAGAGAGAGGGAGGGAGACAGAGGGCGACAGAGGGTGACAGACAGACGGAGGAAGAGGGAGAGAGAGGGAGGGAGACACAGGGCGACAGAGGGTGACAGAGGGTGACAGACAGACGGAGGGAGAGGGAGAGAGAGGGAGGGAGACAGAGGGCGACAGAGGGCGACAGAGGGAGACAGACAGAGGGAGGGAGGGAGAGGGAGAGAGAGGGAGGGAGACAGAGGGCGACAGAGGGTGACAGATAGACAGAGAGAGAGGGAGAGAGAGGGAGGGAGACAGAGGGCGACAGAGGGTGACAGACAGACGGAGGGAGAGGGAGAGAGAGGGAGAGAGACAGAGGGCGACAGAGGGTGACAGAGGGTGACAGACAGATGGAGGGAGAGGGAGAGAGAGGGAGGGAGACAGAGGGCGACAGAGGGCGACAGAGGGTGACAGACAGATGGAGGGAGAGGGAGAGAGAGGGAGGGAGACAGAGGGCGACAGAGGGCGACAGAGGGTGACAGACAGACAGAGGGAGAGGGAGAGAGAGGGAGGGAGACAGAGGGCGACAGAGGGTGACAGACAGAGGGAGGGAGAGGGAGAGAGAGGGAGGGAGACAGAGGGAGACAGACAGAGGGAGGGAGAGGGAGAGAGAGGGAGGGAGACAGAGGGCGACAGAGGGAGACAGACAGAGGGAGGGAGAGAGAGGGAGGGAGACAGAGGACGACAGAGGGCGACAGAGGGTGACAGACAGATGGAGGGAGAGGGAGAGAGAGGGAGGGAGAGGGAGAGAGAGGGAGGGAGACAGAGGGAGACAGAGGGAGACAGACAGAGGGAGGGAGAAGGAGAGAGAGGGAGGGAGGGAGACAGAGGGAGGGAGAGGGAGACAGACAGAGGGAGGGAGAGGGAGAGAGAGGGAGGGAGACAGAGGGTGACAGAGGGTGACAGAGGGTGACAGACAGACGGAGGGAGAGGGAGAGAGAGGGAGGGAGACAGAGGGAGACAGAGGGAGACAGACAGAGGGAGGGAGAAGGAGAGAGAGGGAGGGAGACAGAGGGCGACAGAGGGAGACAGACAGAGGGAGGGAGAGGGAGAGAGAGGGAGGGAGACAGAGGGTGACAGAGGGCGACAGAGGGTGACAGACAGACGGAGGGAGAGGGAGAGAGAGGGAGGAAGACAGAGGGCGACAGAGGGCGACATACAGAGGGAGGGAGAGGGAGAGAGAGGGAGGGAGACAGAGGGCGACAGAGGGAGACAGACAGAGGGAGGGAGAGGGAGAGAGAGGGAGGGAGACAGAGGGCGACAGAGGGAGACAGACAGAGGGAGGGAGAGAGAGGGAGGGAGACAGAGGGCGACAGAGGGCGACAGACAGACGGAGGGAGAGGGAGAGAGAGGGAGGGAGAGGGAGAGAGAGAGAGAGAGGGAGGGAGACAGAGGGAGACAGAGGGAGACAGAGGGAGACAGACAGAGGGAGGGAGAGGGAGAGAGAGGGAGGGAGACAGAGGGCGACAGAGGGCGACAGAGGGTGACAGACAGACAGAGGGAGAGGGAGAGAGAGGGAGGGAGACAGAGGGCGACAGACGGCGACAGAGGGCGACAGAGGGTGACAGACAGACAGAGGGAGAGGTAGAGAGAGGGAGGGAGAGGGAGAGAGAGGGAGGGAGACAGAGGGAGACAGACAGAGGGAGGGAGAGGGAGAGAGAGGGAGAGAGAGGGAGAGAGAGGGAGGGAGAGGGAGAGAGAGGGAGGGAGACAGAGGGAGACAGATGAAGAGAGACAGAGGGAGGGAGAGGGAGAGAGAGGGAGGGAGACAGAGGGCGACAGAGAATGACAGACAGACGGAGGAAGAGGGAGAGAGAGGGAGGGAGACACAGGGCGACAGAGGGTGACAGAGGGTGACAGACAGACAGAGGGAGAGGGAGAGAGAGGGAGGGAGACAGAGGGCGACAGAGGGCGACAGAGGGTGACAGAGGGAGACAGACAGAGGGAGGGAGAGGGAGAGAAAGGGAGGGAGACAGAGGGCGACAGAGGGTGACAGATAGACAGAGGGAGAGGGAGAGAGAGGGAGGGAGACAGAGGGCGACAGAGGGTGACAGACAGACGGAGGGAGAGGGAGAGAGAGGGAGAGAGACAGAGGGCGACAGAGGGTGACAGACAGACAGAGGGAGAGGGAGAGAGAGGGAGGGAGACAGAGGGCGACAGAGGGTGACAGACAGATGGAGGGAGAGGGAGAGAGAGGGAGGGAGACAGAGGGCGACAGAGGGCGACAGAGGGTGACAGACAGACAGAGGGAGAGGGAGAGAGAGGGAGGGAGACAGAGGGTGACAGAGGGTGACAGACAGAGGGAGGGAGGGGGAGAGAGAGGGAGGGAGACAGAGGGAGACAGACAGAGGGAGGGAGAGGGAGAGAGAGGGAGGGAGACAGAGGGCGACAGAGGGAGACAGACAGAGGGAGGGAGAGAGAGGGAGGGAGACAGAGGGCGACAGAGGGCGACAGAGGGTGACAGACAGATGGAGGGAGAGGGAGAGAGAGGGAGGGAGAGGGAGAGAGAGGGAGAGAGAGGGAGGGAGACAGAGGGAGACAGAGGGAGACAGACAGAGGGAGGGAGAAGGAGAGAGAGGGAGGGAGACAGAGGGCGACAGAGGGAGACAGACAGAGGGAGGGAGAGGGAGAGAGAGGGAGGGAGACAGAGGGTGACAGAGGGCGACAGAGGGTGACAGACAGACGGAGGGAGAGGGAGAGAGAGGGAGGGAGACAGACAGAGGGAGGCAGGAGGGTGACAGAGGGAGGGAGAGAGAGAGACAGAGGGAGACAAAATCACCCTTGAGTGGTGTGGGCATGTCCGCTCATCAGCAGGTGGACTGTGTGCATGTTGACAAGGTCTGGCAGTGCGTGAAACACCCCTCATTAGTTTGGAAAGCACTGGCCCATGTGTCAAACTGTGCACGAGTCGATCCTCGCTGCAGGCACAAACCTAACCTCACACCCAGTATACCCACTCACTGTGTTTGTTAGAACCCAGTCACAAATGCATAAGTTTCCTACCTGCATTCTCCAATAGACAAGACAAAGCAACATTTGGCTGCGTACAGTGCAACACGTAAGTCGGTTCTGCAGCGCTCGCTACGCACGCTTGCCACACTGCTCACTGCATTCAAAACTGATGCAACAACAAAGAGTGTGTCACACATAGGAAAAGTGTTGACAGCCGTGGCCAAGGCACATACCCATGCACCATGCACAATGCACAGGGACTTGCCAAGTACAGACAAGGTAGATGACACTTGGCCCTGCTGTAGACAGCACAAGGCAAACCTGTGACCACTGAACACTCAAATACCAACTCCACATGCCACCTACCTACCACAGGAACTCACATTCACTGTCATGCCAGCAGGCACCATGAGGGGATAGATGTTGGACAGGCCACACGAAGGGCTTGCTCCCTCCCCGCATGACAGGGCCCAAGCCCCGGCCCACCAGGCGGGAGCCACGAGAATCACCCGCACCCCGTCTCCCGACGGAACTCCTGCCCTCGGACCTCCATGTATCACGGGCCCAAGCCACCACCGGCTCCCTCGGCCGGGTCAAGCCGCCATCTTGGGCCCTGCGCCACGAGGCCGCGTGGCCTCCCCCCGACCCTAACCCTGGGCCTGGCCGGCCCCGACATCCCGGCACCACCATCCACCCAGGAGGTGAGCGGACCACTTGGCAGGTCAATGGGAGAACGAAGCGCCAAGGACTCTCCCCCGCCAGGTGACGATCGCCTCCAGCTCCCCCAGGCACCGGCTCCACCCCCCCGCTGGGTGTCTGGACACCTTCATCCCGGACCCTCCGACCTCCAAGTGCGAGGGTCCGGACATCAAAGGGCACCTGCCCTATAACTGGAGCAGCTCCGGAGCAGGAAGGCAGTTGTATCCTGGAGTCGAGAGACACCGAGAGAACTCAGCCTTGATGGACTACTGGCGCTGCCGTAGCCCTATCTTGTGAACTATCGACCTGCCTGCTGGCGCTGCCGCGGCCTTCTGCAACATCCATCCTCGTCGGGACCTGCTGGCGCTGCCGCGGCCCGTTGTAACGACCATCTTCACCGGGACCTGCTGGCGCTGCCGCGGACCGTACCTCGACCATCTTCACTGGGACCTGCTGGCGCTGCCGCGGACCGTGTATCGACCATCTTCACTGGGACCTGCTGGCGCTGCCGCGGCCCGTACCAGCTAGACCACCAAGCTCGAGGATTGTGAGCTACCCCCCATACCACCTCAACTACCAGACTGGTAACCAGACTATCCCGCTACCCCCTTTTCCCATCTTGAGAGACTTGAATCGAGGGGACCCCTGAGTCCAGCCCTCCTTGTACCTTTTCATCGTACCTTAAGAAGTGCTTATAAAGAACGCTAACTCATCTCCTTGTGTGGTATCTGTCTGTGGGGGGGAAGTTATTTGTCTGTACGATCGCTGGAGACGGCTCTCCCCGGAGACCTCTCCCCTTGTCCTCGGCCGACCCTCCCGGTCCGTCTAACATTGGTGGCCAGCGGCGCGATCCGAATCAACGCGTAATCGTACAGAGAGTAGCTCACCCCACGACAAAACCACGATGTCAGCCAAAGATAGCGGTTCCACTGAAAAGTTCCAAATGGATAAGTTGGAAGAATATAGCCACCGCGAACTTAAACAATTCTGCATGGAACTAGGCATTGCTACCACCGGCCTGAGTACCAAAGATGATTTGAAGCGCGCCCTTGAGTCGTGGGCAGAAACTGGGATCACCGGATCCTCCGACCAAAACAGTGTCGCACCAGAGGGGAACGCCACGGCTCCCGAGGAGCGGGGAACGGGCCTCTCGCAGGAGGAGATCCAGGAAAGAGAAAGGACCAGACTACACGAGTTGGAAATGGCACGACTCAAGATGGACGGTGAACTAAAGTTAGCCGAGCAGAAACTAAATCTCGAGCATCTGTGGCTCCGAGAAGAACGAGAAGAAAAACAGAGACAGAGAGAGCTTGAGGAAAAAAGAATAACACTCGAACACGAGCGCAAACTGGCGGAAATAGAACTTCGGAAACAGAATAAAGAACCGGGGGTGCCTGAGCGACCGCACACCCCAGGGGCAACCGAGAAAAAAGTCCACATCCCCAAGGATGTTGTCCGAGAGTATGTCCGAGAAGACGACATACAGCAATGGTTCAAAGCCTACGAGATCGCCATGACCTCCCACCGGATCGACCGGAGTGATTGGGGAGCTGGACTATGGGGGAGGTTCGTCAACGAAGGTCGCGATGCCCTGTTGCAGCTCCCAGATCACCAAATGTCGTCCTACGACCACATGAAGGCTGCCCTCCTCACCCGCTACGGCCTCACACCCGAGATGTACCGCCAGAGGTTCAGAGATTGCACCCGGATCCCGGGTACAACTTGGGTGGAGTATGTAAACTATTTCAGCCGAGCCTTCGAGGGTTGGATCAAGGGGAGCCATGTAACGACCTACGAACAACTCTTTAACCTTATGGTATGGGAACACCTGTCGAACAACTGCTTCGTCGAGCTCAGGCAGCACCTCCTCGACAGTAAATTGACCGACCCCCGGCAGCTCGCCGCTGAAGCTGACCGATGGGAGAGCACCCGAGTGGGCCGGAGGGGACCGCACGAGCAGAACCGAAGCAACCAAGGCCAGCACCGTCCTCGGGGAGGAGGAGGAGGCCAGGGGCGAGGGAGAGACACCCTCCCGGCAACACCCGTGGCCAGCACCCCGCCCCCGGCCGGCCGGGGAAACCCCCCGATGCGTCCAGGGTTCCGAGCCAATGTCACGTGCCACCGATGCCAGCGAGTCGGCCATTACGCCAATGACCCGAGCTGCCCGCAGAACCAAACACCCAAGCCCCGCCAGGTAGCTGCCGCCGCCCTGGGGGAAGAACGACTATCAGAGGAACAGGAAGAGTATGAGCCGGCCCAGCAAGAGTGGGAACCGGCCGCCATGGTTCTAGCGTGCCTAGGGGGAAAAGACATAGTCCCGCGGGCTCCCCTACCCGCCAACACCAGGAAATACGGTCAGTGGGTGACCATTAATGAGCATCGGGCCGAGGCCTTACGTGACACAGGCGCCAGTGTGACGGCCGTCCGCTGTCACCTGGTGAAACCCGAGCAGATCCTGCCGAACATTCTCTGCCCCGTCCGCTCAGCCGACAATTCCGAAAGTCTGTGTCAAATGGCCTGCGTCCCCTTCGAATGGGGAGGGGTCTCCGGCCTGTTGAAAGTGACGGTCCGGGATGATGCCCCCGTGGACTGCTCCTGGGGAATGACCTTGAGAGTTCCCCGTGGGCCACCGTCGAGAGAAGAGAGCACCTGGGGATGCTGGGCCTCCCGGACTGGGCCTGCGTAACCACCCGGTCCATGGCCGCCCGTGCCGTTCCCCGACCAGAAGAACCGGAATGGCCAGCACCTCCGCCCCCGGTCGCCCCAGTAGAAGACAACGACGAGGCCAACCCCCCGGAACCAACGACCGAAGGGGACGCGCAACCCCAGGACGTCCCCGGCCTGGCTCAGTGGCGTCAAGAAGGGGGGCCCACCCAAGAACAGTTCCGCCAGGAGCAAAAGACCTGCCCCTCCCTCGAGGAACTCCGCCAACAAGCCAGCGCCCAGAGCGCAGGGGACTCCACCGGAACTCACTGGGTCTACTGGGAGAACGACCTGCTATACAGCGAACAGAGAATCGCAGAGCTAGGGGCCGGTCGAGTACTGGTGGTACCTCTCCGCTTCAGAGACTTCCTGCTCAACCTGGCCCACGATGTCCCCCTGGCTGGACACCTGGGCCAAGACAAAACTTACAGTCGCCTAGTGACCCACTTTTTCTGGCCGAAGATGCGGAACGACGCCCTGAACCACTGCCGGTCCTGCCCCACATGCCAGGCCAGCGGGAAGAGTGGCCGTAAGCTGAAGGCCCCTCTACAACCCTTCCCAGTGGTCACCACCCCGTTCGAGAGGGTAGGAATAGACATTGTGGGGCCCCTGGACCCCCGCACGGCACAAGGACATAGGTTCATCCTGGTACTGGTGGATCACGCCACCCGCTACCCCGAGGCGGTGCCTCTACGAACTGTAACAGCTCCGGTGGTTGGCCGGGCCCTAATGGGGATCTTCTCCCGGGTGGGCTTCCCCCGAGAAGTCGTCAGCGACCGAGGCACGAACTTCATCTCCAAATACATGAAGTCCCTCTGGCAACAGTGCGGGGTCACCTACCGATTCACGACCCCCTATCACCCCCAAGGGAACGGACTAGTGGAGCGATTCAACCGCACTCTCAAGGGGATGACTGGGGGATTGGAAGAGCCCCTCCGTCGCCAGTGGGATGTACTACTCCCGTGCCTCCTCTTCGCCTACCGAGAAGTTCCCCAGAAGTCCCTCGGTTTTAGCCCTTTCGAACTCCTGTACGGGCACCCTGTGCGAGGGCCCCTCAGCCTAGTCAAAGAAGGTTGGGAGATGGCCCCCCTAAAGACCCCTCCAGACGTCTTCAAGTACCTCCTGGCCCTACGTAATCAGACCCGGCGCTTCAGGGAGATGGCCAAGGCGAACCTCGAGGCCAGCCAGGAAGACATGAAGAGATGGTATGATCACAATGCCTCCTCCGTCGAGTTCGAACCTGGACAACAAGTGTGGGTGATGTCCCCCACCGAACCATGTGCCTTGCAAGATAAGTGGACGGGGCCCTTCAAGGTGGTCGAGCGCAAAAGCCCCGTCACTTACCTCATCGACATGGGGACCCCCCGGAACCCCCTTCGGGTCCTCCACACCAACAGACTCAAACCACACTTTGTGCGCTCAGAACTCAGCCTCCTGATGGCTACAGACAGTGGAGCAGAGGAGGACTCCGAACCCCTCCCGGATCTCCTGAAGACTCAGGAGAATGACGGTTCCGTGGACGGGGTCCGGCTCTCCGATGCCCTCACCCCAGAGCAACGCCAGGGCTGCCGGGACCTCCTGCTGCGGTTCGCTTCACTGTTCTCCCTCACTCCCGGGGTCACCCCTTGGTGCTTGCACGACGTGGACACCGGGGACAGTCCCCCTATCCGACACCGGGCCTACCGCGTACCAGATCGGGTACGGGCCTGCATACAAGAGGAAGTGGCCAAAATGCTCACGATCCGGGTCATCGAGCCCTCGGACAGTCCCTGGGCCAGCCCGGTTGTATTGGTCCCCAAAGCCGCTGCCCCCGGCACCACACCTGAACTGAGATTCTGCGTCGACTACCGGGGCTTGAACGCTGTCACCCGAACCGACGCTCATCCTATCCCCAGAGCGGATGAATTGATCGACCGGCTGGGGGCCGCCCGCTACCTCAGTATCTTCGACCTAACAGCGGGCTACTGGCAGATCGGTCTCACACCCCGGGCTCAAGAACGATCCGCCTTCTCTACCCCCGATGGCCACTACCACTTCAAGGTCATGCCCTTCGGCATGAAGAACGCCCCCGCTACATTTCAACGTCTTGTGAACCAGGTCTTGGCGGGGCTCGAAGAGTTCAGCGCTGCCTACCTGGACGATATCGCTGTATACAGCCGCCACTGGTCCGACCACCTCCTCCACCTCCAGGAGGTCCTACAGGCCCTCCAGCGGGCCGGCCTCACGATTAAGGCCGGCAAATGCCAAATTGGTCAAGGGTCCGTGACCTACCTGGGGCACCAGGTGGGGAGCGGCCTGGTGGCCCCACTGCAACTGAAGATTGCTGCCATCCAGTCCTGGCAGCCTCCCGTCACCCAGACCGAAGTCAGAGCCTTCTTGGGGCTCACCGGCTACTACCGGCGGTTCGTGAGGGACTACGGCAGCATTGTGGGGCCCCTCACGGGTCTCACGTCCAAGAACCAACCGAAGCGGATTAACTGGACCCCCGATTGTCAAGCGGCCTTCGAAAAGCTGAAGGCCGCCCTGTGCACCGCCCCTGTGCTCCAGGCCCCCGATTACAGTCGGGAATTCGTAGTACAGACAGACGCCTCCGACCACGGCATCGGAGCGGTCCTTTCCCAAGTGAACCCCGAGGGTCATGACCAGCCGGTGGCCTTCATCAGCCGACGTCTCCTGGCCCGAGAACAGCGCTGGAGCACAATCGAGAGGGAGGCCTTCGCAGTGGTGTGGGCCCTCAAAAAGCTCCGGCCCTATCTCTTCGGTACCCACTTCCGGGTACAAACCGACCATAGACCCCTGCAGTGGCTGATGCAGATGCGGGGGGAAAACCCAAAACTATTGCGCTGGTCCATCTCCCTGCAGGGAATGGACTTCACCGTGGAGCACCGACCGGGCCAAGACCACGCCAACGCAGATGGCCTGTCCCGCTTCTTCCGCCTCGACGAGGAGAGTCCCCAAGAAGATGGGTGACTCTCCCCGCCTTCAGCTGGGGGGGACGCATGTTGGACAGGCCACACGAAGGGCTTGCTCCCTCCCCGCATGACAGGGCCCAAGCCCCGGCCCACCAGGCGGGACCCACGAGAATCACCCGCACCCCGTCTCCCGACGGAACTCCTGCCCTCGGACCTCCATGTATCACGGGCCCAAGCCACCACCGGCTCCCTCGGCCGGGTCAAGCCGCCATCTTGGGCCCTGCGCCACGAGGCCGCGTGGCCTCCCCCCGACCCTAACCCTGGGCCTGGCCGGCCCCGACATCCCGGCACCACCATCCACCCAGGAGGTGAGCGGACCACTTGGCAGGTCAATGGGAGAACGAAGCGCCAAGGACTCTCCCCCGCCAGGTGACGATCGCCTCCAGCTCCCCCAGGCACCGGCTCCACCCCCCCGCTGGGTGTCTGGACACCTTCATCCCGGACCCTCCGACCTCCAAGTGCGAGGGTCCGGACATCAAAGGGCACCTGCCCTATAACTGGAGCAGCTCCGGAGCAGGAAGGCAGTTGTATCCTGGAGTCGAGAGACACCGAGAGAACTCAGCCTTGACGGACTACTGGCGCTGCCGTAGCCCTATCTTGTGAACTATCGACCTGCCTGCTGGCGCTGCCGCGGCCTTCTGCAACATCCATCCTCGTCGGGACCTGCTGGCGCTGCCGCGGCCCGTTGTAACGACCATCTTCACCGGGACCTGCTGGCGCTGCCGCGGACCGTACCTCGACCATCTTCACTGGGACCTGCTGGCGCTGCCGCGGACCGTGTATCGACCATCTTCACTGGGACCTGCTGGCGCTGCCGCGGCCCGTACCAGCTAGACCACCAAGCTTGAGGATTGTGAGCTACCCCCCATACCACCTCAACTACCAGACTGGTAACCAGACTATCCCGCTACCCCCTTTTCCCAACTTGAGAGACTTGAATCGAGGGGACCCCTGAGTCCAGACCTCCTTGTACCTTTTCATCGTACCTTAAGAAGTGCTTATAAAGAACGCTAACTCATCTCCTTGTGTGGTATCTGTCTGTGGGGGGGAAGTTATTTGTCTGTACGATCGCTGGAGACGGCTCTCCCCGGAGACCTCTCCCCTTGTCCTCGGCCGACCCTCCCGGTCCGTCTAACAATAGACATATCACCTGGTAGACCCAATGACAAACCACACCCAACAGCATGCCCGGTCACACCCCCCCCCCCCCCTTAAGCAAGCACACACCCCCGGGGCAGCCAACGCAAATTGGCACTCCCACAATGGATATGTGAAACAACAAGACCAATCCATAGGCAAATAAGCATCCCAACACTTATTAGACAGGCCAAATAACCAGGAGTACATATCAATCTGACCCCCGCAACATACCCATACACAAGTGCACTGTGAGAGGAATGCTAGACATATCCAACTACCCAGAGCAACTGTGCCAACTTGAATATGTATGAAACATGGATGACGCATGTAACACCATTAACATTGTCTCTCTCTCACACACAGGGCAACGTCGTCAATCTACCCCCAACACTGGGGGGGAAGACACACAGGACCAGGCTCGGCGTGATAATGATCCCACCGGCAGCGACGACTCTCACCACACCGTGGATGACCCCGACCAACCTGGCCCCTCTGGTGCCCAAGCACCTGCAGCACCTGCGTCAGGTACAACTGTGCCAACCACCACCTCCATTCCTGCCACATCCCAGAATACACACAGGAGCCCTGCTCGCACACAACGCAGCCAGTCTGACCAGGAGGGACAAGGGACCCCGGGCACCCAGGAGGAGGCAGACGACCCTGCAAATGCCATCCCTCAGGGGTCCCGGAGACCCGACGTGCCCACAAGGGCAGGCCAGGCTCAAGTGGGCAGGGGTGGTGAGAGTGGAGGACGGCGGAGGCGCGAGCCTGACCAGGCAGCTGAGGAACCGGTTATGTCACACGTCCGCAACATCCTGGACACATACCGGCATGACACCAGATGCATCGACCAGGTCGTGTCAATAATAATAAATAATAATAAATCCATTTCTAAAGCGCCTGGTTACACTAGAACAGTTTGTCCCCGCGCTGACAGATGCTGCTGCTCCTCGAAAGACCGAGGTCCGGGGCACGCCTGGATTACTGGAAATAAAAGGCTATTGTTTACGTGGGAATAGGTGAGTTTTCAGTTTTGATCTGAATCTTGTTTCGGAGGGCTCCATGCGTAGATCAAGAGGAAGCCTGTTCCAGTGTTTGCTGGCTAGAAACCTAAAGGAACCACCTCCCATCTTGGTACTGCGAACGCGAGGAAGTTGGAACAACATTGCTCCGGGAGATCTAAGATTACGAATAGGGCGATGGGGAATGAGAAGGTTTCGCAAATAGCCAGGGCCTTTTCCCTGGGCAATGCGATGAGCAAAACAGAGAGCCTTGAACCTAATACGCTCCTCAATAGGGAGCCAATGGAGTTCAGATAGTGCCATTTTACCTGATGCTCTGCGTGGGAGGTTTAGCACCAGTCGCGCAGCTGCGTTTTGGACGCACTGCAGTTGGTGGATACCTTTTTTGCTAAGGCCTAGGAGAAGAGCATTGCCATAGTCTAAATGAGGCGTGACTAAGGCATGAATAAGTGTTTTTCTAGCACTGATGGGGAGGAGATCGAGAACTTTACGGAGTGTTTTGAGTATTCCAAAGCATTTTCCCGTGATTTTGCTAATCTGATGCTTAAAGGAAAGCTCCGTGTCCAACATGATCCCTAGGTTTCTGACAGACTTCACCGGATGGGGAATTACCCCTAGTTCCGTTGGCCACCAGGCCTGCGACCAGGCGGAGGGGGATTTACCAACCACTAGAAGTTCAGTTTTGTCACCATTAAGGCGCAAACAGTTGTTGTTCATCCACCCTGCCACAGAGAGCATGCAGTTTGAAAAATTAGTGGCCACCTCTGCCTGATTGTGAGTGAGTTTAATTATTAATTGGGTATCGTCAGCATATGTGACGTTATCCACTCCAAAAGCTTCCACAATGTGAGCTAAAGGCTCCATATAAAGATTGAACAACGTAGGGCTCAGACTGGAGCCCTGAGGAACTCCATGTCTGAGCGTTCTAAGGGAGGATTTATAAGGGGGACAATGCACCTGGAAGCTCCTGTTTTCTAAAAAGGATTTTATCCATTCCAGTGCAGATCCCTCCACTCCCATGTCTGAGAGGCGAGACAGCAGCGTTGAGTGCAGCACGGTGTCGAAGGCTGCACTTAGATCAAGTAAAACCAATGCTGCCGTCTGCCCCTCATCTACTAGTTGTCTCAGACATTCTGTGGAGAAGAGAACCGCTGATTCCGTAGAGTGGCCCGCTCTAAACCCTGACTGTGTTGAATGGAGAAGGGAGTTCTCTTCAACAAATTTCATAATTTGTATATTTACTACCTTCTCTACCACTTTCGCACAGAAAGGGAGAAGGGAAATAGGGCGAAGATTTTGTAGCTGGGAAATATGCATGGTAGCTTTTTTCTTCAAGGGAATAACTTGAGCCGTTTTCCATACATCTGGCACATAGCACTCCTGAAAAGATAAGGTGATAAGGTGTTCAATCTGATCAGTCATACCTTCTAAAACTCCCTTACAACGCTTAGGAGAGATCACATCAGATGGGGAGCCAGACTGGATGCTGTTTATGATAGAGAGCAGATCCTGCCTCTCAGGGACTTTAAAACATGTCAGGAGGGGTTTGGAGGCAGGGTCATTTCTCACTATCGTGTGTTTAGTTGGCATGTTATCAGCAAATGTGGCATGTATTGCGTCTACTTTCTTCACAAAAAAGTCCGCAATATCATCACATAACTCATTGGAGCAGGTATCTTGGGCCTCCAATCTAATAGGAATGGTAAGACCTTTGTAAATAGAGAAAAGCTCTTTAGTGGGATTCTTTGCAAATTCAATACGTTCCTTAAAATATGCGCCTTTGGCTGCTCTTAAGAGTTTGTGATATATTTTTAATTCTCTTTTATAATTCAGCATGTCTTCCGGAGCATAATGTTTTCTCCATCCACGTTCTAGATTTTTACATTTGGCCTTAGCTACTATAAGTTCTTTAGAAAACCAAGGGGCAGTTTTGAACTTTCTAGCAGGTGGCTTTAGTGTCCATGGTGCTACAGAGTCAAGAGCCCTAGACATCCATGTCTCATAGTCATTCCATGCCATAAGCAGAGTATCACTAAGCGGAGGAAGATCTTTTAGTAAGGCGGATTTAAAGTCATCCGACGTGAACTTTCTCCAATCTCTGCGTTTTTGGGGCTTGAGCTTGGTCAGTCTGTCTTTTTGTTGGGCAATTACTACCTCAATAGGAATGATGAAGTGATCTGACCATGTTATTTGAATCGGTGTGGCAACTGTGATCCCCTCCCAGTTAGCAAAAACAGGGTCTAAGAGATGACCTAGTTGATGTGACGGAGAGGTAGATAGAAGTTTAAGTGTCAAGGATTTAAGTATATCTACTACTCCTTGTGCCTCCTTACAGTTGGGATCCTCGAAGTGAAAGTTAATATCTCCCAAAATGAGAAATTTCTTGTACCGCAGTGCTTGCTGAGTGATAAGCTCTGTAAGTTGATTACTAAATTGTGAGGACTTGCCTGGAGGCCGATACAAGAGGAGTCCATTAATTATAGTTTTAGGATTAACTTTGATAGTGAAAAAAACACCTTCACAGTTGGACAATGTGGCCATCTCTAAGCTGCATTGTAAATTGTTTTTATAGATTATAGCCAAGCCCCCCCCCCTTCTGCTTTTCTCTGTCAAGTCTGAGCAAGCAGTAGTTTACAGGAACAGCTTCCAAAGTCTCTGGGGTAGAGGCATCATCTAACCATGTCTCTGTTAAAAAGAGCACATCGAGATCCCTATCCAATACCAGATCATGTATCTCCTGTTTGTGCTTTTTCAATGATCTGCAGTTTAATAATATAAGTTTCATATTAATCAGCGTCAACTCATCGTTACTCCAACCACGGGTGGTAAAGTGGCAGGTAGCGCAGTGAGGTGAAGATGAGTCTACTGACATATTATGACGACAGCTATATGCAACCTTGGGGCAGAGAGCCAGTAGATCATGGGTGGTATAATGGATAGGTCTGCTTTCGTTACTGGCAGTGGAGATAACCTGGCCCCGAGCCCCGGCTGGCCGCGGACGGGCGCAGACGGGCTTGCCTTTGGCGTGCCTCCGGCGCGCCGCCGGCACGCCCGCTGCGCCCACCCGCTGCGCGGACGGGATGATCCACTCATCTTATACATGTTAGGAGGAGGGTGGGAGGGAGGGACAACTAGACTGGCAGCCTTACCCTGCTCAAGATGGCAGCTGAGGTAAATCGAGTAAGCAGTAGCCAGCGCCCAGCAACAACAGCGTGGTGTCAGGGCAGGTAAGTGAGCAGCCTCAGAGTGATGCCAGTCTCACGGCGAGGTGGAAAGGACAAATAAAAAAGCAAGCTAAAATATATACACTCTTTAAAAGCGATTTATTAAGTGAGTAACACGCAATCAGTAAATTTAAAAATGAATTCCAGAAAAGAGCAGAGAACCCCCGGCTTCCGCCTCAGGGCAGAAAAAGCAAATGCAACGCGGGGCACTAATCACAGCCTAAAGTATCCTGGGAGGGCGGGAGGGAGGGACAACTAGACCGGCAGCCTTACCCTGCTCAAGATGGCGGCTGAGGTAAATCGAGTAAGCAGTAGCCAGCGCCCAGCAACAACAGCGTGGTGTCAGGGCAGGTAAGTGAGCAGCCTCAGAGCGACGCCAGTCTCACGGCGAGGTGGAAAGGACAAATAAAAAAGCAAGCTAAAATATATACACTCTTTAAAATTGATTTATTAAGTGAGTAACACGCAATCAGTAAATTTAAAAATGAATTCCAGAAAAGAGCAGAGAACCCCCGGCTTCTGCCTCAGGGGAGAAAAAGCAAATGGAACGCGGGGCACTAATCACAGCCTAAAGTATCCTGGGAGGGCGGGAGGGAGGGACAACTAGACCGGCAGCCTTACCCTGCTCAAAATGGCAGCTGAGGTAAATCGAGTAAGCAGTAGCTTAAGACTCTCTGAGATGCAGGGGACCCTCGATGAGGTTAAGAACCTGCAGGTCGAGCATCATGCCAGTCATCAACAACACCAAGGACGGATGGAGGCAAGACTGGCTGAGCTCCTGGCGGTGCACAGGGACGTGAGCCAATCACTCCGTCAGATCGCCCAAAGCCTGGCAAACCCTCCCTGTGCCACCAGGCGTAGACCAGCACCAGACACAGGGAGGGAGGAGGAGGAGGATTCATCTGATGGAGCGTCCCCAGTATCGTCAAGGCCTGCATCTGAGGGTCCCCGGAGGAAGGTGGGTCGTCCACGCAAAAGACCGTGAGAGTCAGCAGACCATCACCATCTCCCAGGTCACCTGGCCTGGCACCTGGCCCCTGGCGCAACAGCAGCTCCTCACACAATGACATTCTCTGCCACATGGACTTGCTGGTCACTGTCTGACCAATGTTGACAACGACTGTGGCATGGACTCTGATGACTTCCAATGGCAAGGATACTATCTCCCCCTGTGAACTTTGGATTCTATACCCCCGGTACAGCACCTAATTGCATCCCCCCAAACACGTACCCCACCACCAATAAAAATATCAGAAATCACGAGATGATGCCGTCATTTAGCATTATTCCATTACATGTGTGTGTTGGCAAGTCAAACCGTGCCTGAGTTTTGAAGTAACTCCAACCATGCATACCCTGGGGTCTGAGTCTGGCACAGGACACACATGGGTCACAATGTATCATCCAATACAGACATGGAGCACCATACTTACCCGTGATGGTCCCAACCAGCTGAGGGGGTGCCTGCAAAACTGTGCGGACAGACCTATTTCAAAGAGCAACAGTCATGCACAGAGGTCAGGGATCATGTGGAGTGTCCTGGGGTGAGAGTCCCAGGTATGTGTAGCCAGGTGGGAGAACTATGTCCTGCAAGCAGGAGTCAGGTGGATGTGGAGAATGGTGGCCAGGCCAAGGTTGGATGCATGGAGATGGCACAATGGGGTCTTGGATGACAGTGCCACATGGTTGTGTTGGGGACGTGGTCGTGGGCTGCATCCTGAGTGTGGCCGTGGATTGTGAAGGTCATCCTGCAGATGACAGTGATCCATTGCCGCTATCCCTGTTGGACGGTGATGTGGCTGGGTTGCCGGATGGTGAAGCAGAGCTGTGCAGATGCACCCTGGATGTGGACAAGTGTCATGGGAGTTGTAAGGTACTTCTCCCTAGAGTGCAGGGTAGGATTGGACATGGATGTCGAAGTTGACCTGGGGGATGGTCTGTCTTGCCTTGAGGTGGATCGAACAGTGGACCTTGTGCATAATGCAGAGTGTTCTGAGGCCTGAGGTACAGATGCTGGTGATCACCATAGCACATGTGAGCAAGCTTTCCATGATGCACACCAGCTCATGTGCGTGGACACTGTGTGCCTGTGCAGGGCCCTTGCGGGTGGGACACAAGCAGTTGACCCAGCTGTAAGGGGACAATCCGCAGATGAACACCTCAGTCGTGTACAAGTCCAGCATCAGGTGGCCAACGTGCAGCCATCTGCCAATGGATACCATGCATTATTCAATATGGGAACTGGCAAGGACTGCGTCTTTGGGGAGGGTGAAGAGCCCCTGCCTGTCAATAGGACACCAGATGATGATGAGATGCAGTGCGCATGTCATGGTGTAGAGGGGTATCCTGGACACATTATAGACTGACACGCTGAGACATGATACCTGTGCCATGTGCCCCACAACGACACCATACTCCATGCAGAGGCCTGGAGTACCACTCACATGGCCATGTTGGGGTACAGAGCCGGTGGGGAGTAGGAGGGACATGACCTGGTTGGTGTGACAGGGCCTGGAAGGCGTGCCAGCGCTGTGTAGGCAGTTGGAGTGCAAACTCATTATGCAAAGGTGTTGTGTGGGCGATGAGTGCATGCCTGAGTGCATGCAACAGATGTATTGGATGGACATTGCTTGATGGGTGGCCTCAACATCATGGTGTAGCGTGATGTGGCACATGCAAGGACATGAGGCACGTGCAATGTGCACGTAGCATGTGCAGACGGTCCAGCCTTTGCCACCGCAACTGTGTCACACACAAGCAGATTACACCAAAATGAATGGGTGGAGGGAGGAAGGGGGGTGCGTCTTAGAGGCATGTGTGTGAGGGCAAATCTAGAAACTCTGTGTGCCCTTGCTGCAGGGCCTGCAGCAGCAGGCGCAATGTCCTGGAAACCATGCCACAAGTTGCACACTAACACAAGCATGTCAGAAAGGACTACTGCGAAAGGTGTATGAGAAGGGAGGAGTGTCTGATTCAACATGGCACACACACAGACAATGGATGCACAGACAGCAAAGTGGCCTACACAGTGCATGGTGCACAATACATATCATAATGCCTGACAAACAGCTTGCATCTTGCTACTCTACACATAGACTCATATGCACAATCTGTGACAACTATGCCAGACATGCCGCATGCACAGTGGCCAGAGACCTGCATTGACAGAGATGAGGCACCTTGGAGGCTGAGGGACACATTTATTAGTCATGTTTGCCGGAAGGCAAATGCATCTATATTAACAGATGCACAGGTCATGTGGTTGAACATGTGAAACCTACACTGGCACCCCCCTTTGCACCACAGATGCAGGAAACCCATAGAACTGGCACACAAGTGACAGGTTTGAGGCAAACACCCCGTGCTGCTCACGGAGAGGCTGCAATTCACAATTGAACCACTAATGGGGATGTCCCACACTATGTCAACCTGGTGCATCCCGTATGTGTCCGAGGGCAGTGTTACACACATTGATGCCTTCATCACAATCCACAATCGCATTACAGATGACTGTCACCAAGTGTGACTATCAATTCAGGTGAAACCAGCTCCATGTCATGTGACCCATGGTGATTCTACATGTATGCTAAGTAACCAAACATGAACAGGAGCAGTGCACACACATTCCAAACACATAGCACACCCCAAAAGCCGTGGTGCATCCCTTACCCTAAGGTGATTTTTCGACATGTCCGTGCATGTTACGCTGATTCAGCACACGTTGCTGTATTCATGAGGAATAGCAGGAGCACAACAATGCCAGCAGCAGACAGCATGCGCAAATACATGGGGATGAGAGACACACAAGAAGTGAGCCAAAAGAAGCACATCCGCATGCATAGGCATGTACTCGACACGTATAAGGTTGTCAACATGCTAGGTGAAAATAGTGTCTCAGGTAAGACATACTGTTATTACACCATCACTCGAGTGACACATCCAAACACACCTCTGACTCACTTGCCAGACATGCAGATGGACCCACACCTTGCAACACATGCCACTCAGACACTGCAACTCACCACTAAGCAAAGAAGTTGTGTATGAGCCGACTCCGGATGTCCTCTTCCTCCTCCTCCTCAACATCACTTGCCTCATCACCAAGCCCCTCGTCCTCCACGGGTGGATGTTCCTGCTCATCCGGATCCAGGATGAGTGGCACAGCTTTCTTCACTGCCATGTTGTGCAGCATGCAGCACACGAGGAAGATTTTGCAGACCTTCACCGGTGCATATGGGAGTGCGCCGCCGGTCTTGTCGAGGCACCGGAATCGGCTCTTCAGGAGGCCAAAGGTCCTCTCTATCACTCGCCTGGTCTGCACATGGGCGTTGTTGTACCGGTGATCAGCAGCTGTTCTGGGGTTACAGAGAGGTGTGATCAGCCCTGGCATGTTGGGATAGCCAGAGTCCCCTACATGGAAACATCATGGACAGAAGTGGGTCAGGAGAAGCATTAAGACAGAAAGATGACGCTAAATACAGGAGTAACAGAGTATACCCACCAACAAGACATTCTCGTTCGTTGCGTAGCTGCAGCATCATTTCAGGCACCCTGCTACGCCTCATGATGTAGGCATTGTGTGCTGATCCTGGAAAACGAGCACAGACATGGGAAATCACCATGTTAGCAAGACACACCACAAGGGCATTAATGGAGTGGTAATGTTTCCTGTTCCTATAGGCTACCTCCTGTGCCTGTGGTGGTACCAAAGCCACATGTGTCCCATCAATAGACCCAATGACATGGGGCATCCCTCCCAGGGCATAGAAGTCCCCCTTGACACCTGTCAACTGCTCAGGAGTTGGGAAATGTATAAACTCATCCAGGTGAACCAACATGGCCTCTAAAAAATCATGCAGGACACGGCTAAACATGGTCTGGGACATGCCACCAACATGAGCAATGGTATGTTGGAACGTACCCGTGGCAAAGAAATGTAGGGCTGCCATCACCTTCATCTTTGTTGGAAGGGCGTTCTCCGGGGGGCTTCAGAATACGTTCCTGACCACCCTTTGAACCACCTCTCCCAGAGTTAGGCTGAGCAATGGCGGGGAGGCCCTTCCTGGAAGGGTCTCGTTCCTAGGCTCGTACACGCTGAGCTTACACTCTTGGACAGAGGGACACCACACAGTAGTTCTTAGTAAGACAGTATACTTTATCGATAGTTTCAGGGGATCTTTATGATCCGTGATACTGCTGTTGGGTCAATGCCACAAGCGGCGGTGGTTTCGTGATAGGGGTATGGGGGTAGCGGGACAGTCTTTAAGTTCAGTGTCTCTGCAAAGTATCCTGCGCACAGCTCTCAATCCTCGAGCTGGGGGATGTGGGTTCACTCGGCAACCTCCGCCGGTCCTTCTGGGTAGGAGCGCCGCGAGTCTCTCAGCAGGCACAGGTGGTTACAGATTCTCAGGAGCCGCGACGGCGTCAGCTGGGCTCAGATGGTTCAGAGTTCGGGGAGCCGCGACAGTGTCAGCAGGGCTCAGATGGTTCAGAGTTCGGGGAGCCGCGACAGCGTCAGCAGGGCTCAGATGGTTCAGAGTTCGGGGAGCCGCGACAGCGTCAGCAGGGCTCAGATGGTTCAGAGTCTGGGGAGCCGCGACAGCGTCAGCAGGGCTCAGATGGGTCAGAGTTCGGGGAGCCGCGACAGTATCAGCAGGGCTCAGATGGTTCAGAGTTCGGGGAGCCGCGACAGCATCAGCAGGGCTCTCGTAGGTCCAGGTCTTCTCTGCCGCCTGTCCCTCCAGTACCCCTTGTTATACTCCCCCTCCTCCTTGAAGTCCGGAGTCCTCGCAGATAGGGGTCTTGGTGCCTGGGGGCGGTGTGCGGGTATTTCCTGCCGCTCGGCCCTGTGATCTGTTCAGGTTGGTCTGGGAGGGACTCCAGACGCCCAGTATGCGAGGCGCCCATTCACCGGGGGCCTGGTGGCCGATCGAAACCCTCCTTGGGGAGGAGATCAGGGGTGTGACAGGGACGGCGTCTCTCGGTCTCGCTTGGGGTTTTCTCTCTCCCTCGGCCGGATATGCGTGGTAGTGTCTTAGGTTTTGCTGGGGCCCCGGCCGGCCATCGGGTTTACTGGGCCATGGTGGCCGGAAGTCTGTGATACCGGGGACCAGGTGTGGTTGCAGGGTTGTTTACTGGTCGGGAGGGTCCACGCCACAAGGCCGGTCACACACGTGCCCCCCCCAGCTGAAAGGCGGGGAGAACTACCCATCCACTTGGGGGTTCTCCTCGCTGAAGCGCAAGAATCGGGACAGGCCAGCAGCGTTGGCGTGGTCAGTCCCGGGGCGATGCTCCACAGTGAAGTCCATCCCCTGGAGGGAGATTGACCATCGTAGCAGCTTGGGCTTTTCTCCTCTCATTTGCATCAGCCACCGTAAGGGTCGATGATCCGTTTGAACTCGGAAGTGGGTTCCGAACAAGTAGGGCCGTAGCTTTTTGAGGGCCCAGACTACTGCGAAGGTCTCTCTTTCAATGGTGCTCCACCGTTGTTCCCGAGGTAGTAACCTTCGGCTGATGAAGGCTATGGGCTGATCTATGCCTTGGTCATTGAACTGTGAGAGGACTGCCCCGATGCCGTGCTCCGAAGCGTCCGTCTGGACCACAAACTCCTGAGAGTGGTCAGGGGCTTTGAGTACCGGAGCAGTACATATAGCGGCTTTCAAGGCGTCGAACGCTTTTTGGCACGGGGAGTCCACTGTACTTTCTTCGGGTGCTTTTTGGAGGTTAACTCTGTGAGGGGGACTGCGATGCTGCCATAGTTTTTAATAAACCTCCGGTAGTAACCGGTGAGGCCTAGGAAGGCTGGAGGGGGGCGACCTGCCCGCTCCCCACCTGGTGTCCCAGATAGATCACTGAGCCTTGTCCAATTTGGCACTTGCTGGCCTTGATGGTTAGGCCTGCCTGGCGCAGGGCCATCAGTACTTGTCGGAGGTGCTGGAGGTGTTCGGTCCATTGGGAGCTGAATACTGTGATGTCGTCTAGGTACGCTGTGCTGAACCCCTCTAGTCCGGCCAGGACCCGGTTCACCAGTCGCTGGAAGGTGGCCGGGGCATTTTTCATCCCAAAAGGCATGACTCTGAAGCGGTAGTGCCCATCCGGGGTGTAGAAGGCGGACCGCTCCTTAGCTCCCTCAGTGAGTGCAATTTGCCAGTATACCCAGGTCAGGTCAAAAGTGGTGAGGTAGCAAGCGGCCCGAGGCGGTCGATGAGCTCGTCTGCACGGGGAATAGGGTGAGCGTCCGCTCGGGTGACCGCATTGAGTCCCCGGTAGTCTACACAGAATCTCAGCTCTGGGGCGACACCAGGGGCTGCTGCTTTCGGGACACGTACTACCGGGCTGGCCCATGGGCTGTCGGAGGGTTCAATCACCCCTAGGGCTATCATCTTGGCTACTTCGGACTGGATGCAGGTCCGGACCCGGTCAGGGACTCGGTAGGCTCGGTGTTTTACTGGCGGGCTGTCTCCGGTGTCTACGTCGTGGACACACCAGTCGGTGACCCTAGGGGTGAGGGAGAAGAGGTCTGTGAATTGTCTCAATAGCTGGCGGCAGTCGTCGGACTGTTGGGGGGTGAGGGTGGACGAAAGTTTCACCCCCTCTACGGAGCCATCTTTCTCTTTAGCACACAGGGGTTCCAGAGGGGGCTCTGTGTCTTCTTCGGTCCCATCGTCAGTGGCCAGGAGCAAACTCAACTCCGTCCTCACGAAGTGGGGTTTAAGGCAGTTTACGTGGAGGACCCGGAGGGGGTTCCGAGGGGACTGAACCTCAACTAGATACGTGACTTGACTCTTCCGCTCGACCACTTTGAAGGGTCCAGTCCATCTGTCTTGGAGGGCGCAGGGTTTCACCGGGGCTATTACCCAGACCTGTTGGCCCGGCTTAAACTCGACCAGCGTGGCATTCTGGTCATACCAGCGCTTCATCTGTTCTTGGCTAGCCTCGAGGTTTGCCTCAGCGAGCTCCCGGAACTTCCGGGTCTGGTTGCGGAGCGCCAGGATATAGCGGAATACATCGGGAGGGGTTCCTCAGGGAGCCGATTCCCAGCTCTCTTTGACCAGGCTCAGGGGTCCCCGGACGGGGTGTCCGTAGAGTAATTTGAATGGGCTGAACCCCAGAGATTTTTGGGGAACTTCCCGGTAGGCGAACAGGAGGCAAGGGAGGAGGACATCCCATTTCCGGCAGAGGGGTTCTTCGAGGCCCATGATCATTCCTTTCAGGGTCCGGTTAAATCGTTCGACTAGGCCATTGCCTTGGGGGTGGTATGGGGTGGTGAATTTGTATGACACCCCGCATTGTTGCCATAAGGACCTCATGTATTTGGAGATAAAGAGAAGATCCCCATCAAGGCCCGGCCCACCACGGGGGCCGTCACAGTGCGGAGGGGAATGGCCTTTGGGTAGCGGGTGGCATGGTCCACCAGGACGAGGATGAACCGGTGGCCCTGGGTGGTCCAGGGATCCAGGGGTCCCACGATGTCGATCCCCACCCGTTCAAAGGGGGTACTAACAACGGGGAAGGGTTGTAGCGGAGCCTTGCGCTTCCCACCACCTTTTCCGCTAGCCTGGCACATGAGACATGACTTGCAGTGGGCCTCTACATTCACTCGCATTTTGGGCCAATAGAAGTGGGTAACCAGGCGATGATAGGTTTTGTCTTGGCCTAAGTGTCCTGCCAGGGGTACATCATATGCTAGGCCGAAGAGGAAATTTCGGAAGCGCAGGGGTACCACCAGTACCTGGGCCGATCCCAGCTCGGCCGACTTCTGTTCGCTGTACAGGAGGCCGCTTTCCCAATATACCCAGTAGGTTCCGGACTGGTCGCCTGCTGCCTGGGCTTCGGCCTGCTGTCGGGGTCCAATGAGGGAAGGGCAGGTGGCTTGTTCCCTGCAGAATTCTTCTCGGAAGGGACCTCCCTCGCAGTGCCAGTGGGCCATCTCGGGTAGGTCCCCGAGCTCGGTCAGTTTCTTGGGGTCTGGATGCACTGACCCGTCATTGGGAACGGGTTCTTCTTCCGGGAGAGGGTCGTCGGGCTCGGGTAGGGCGTCCCGGTCCTCGGGGACGGCGACTGGGTTCAGGGGTAAGGCCTCAACTCCCTTCGGGGGAAGGCGATCGGGCAGACATGGAGTGCGTGGTGGCGCATACCCATTCGGGTAGGCCCATCATCTCCAGATGGGCTCTTCGTTCCACTTGTCCCCACAGGGAGCTCTCGAGGTCGTTCCCCAGGAGGCAGTCTACTGGTTGGGATGTTCGGACTGCCACTCTCAATTTACCGGTGACTCCCCCCCATTCGAAGGGTACCAGGGCCATCCGGCAGAGGCTCTCGGAATTGTCCAAAGATATGACTGGACAGAAGGCGTCGAGCAGGATCTGGTCTTCGGAGACCAGGTGGCAGTGGACCGCTGTGACACTCGCCCCGGTGTCGCGGAGGGCCTCGACTCGGTGACCGTTGACCGTCACTTGTTGTCGGTATTTTTTTGTGTTGGCGGGTAGGGGTGTTCCGGGAATCATCTCTCGGTCTCCTAGGGAGACCAGGGCCATGGCTGCTGGTTTCCACTCCTCGGAGTCTTCCATCTCTTCTCCTAGGGCTACGGAGGCCATTTGTCGGGCCGGAGGGGCTGTGGCTGCGGGTCGTTGGTACATGGGACACTGGGGGTCACTGGCATAGTGTCCAGGTTGTTGGCAGCGGAAACAGGTGATCTTGACTCGGGGTCCCTGCCTCCCCGGGGGTCCGGTGCTGGCTGGAGGTGGGGCTGGAAATTGCAGGGGTTGGCCTCTGGGGGGACTATGCTGGGGGCCCACCTGGGATTCCCTCGGTCTGCCTTGGTTCCCTCCGCCCCTCTGGTGGGGAGGTCCCTGACTGTGGCGACCGTAGTCTCCCACGGGGCCCCGGGAGGCCCGAGTGTTCACCCATCGTTCAGCTTCGACCGCCAGTTTCCGAGGGTCAGTGAGCTTGCTGTCCAAGAGGTGCTGGCGTAACTCCACGAAGCAATTTGCGGACAAGTGTTCCCATGCTATTAGGTCAAACTGTTCCTCGAAGGTGGAGACCTTGCTGCCCTTGATCCACCCGTCCAAGGCCATGCTGTAAAAGTTCACGTATTCTACCCACGTGGTACCGGGTATCTTTTTACAGTCTCGAAACCGTTGCCGGTATATCTCGGGGTGAGTCCATATCTGGCTAATAGGGCCTCTTTCATGTGGCTGTAGGAATTCAGCACAGTGGAGGGCAGGTCCAGCAGGGTATCCCTCCCCTCGCTCAGGAACCGGCCCCACAAGCCAGCCCCCCAATCCTTCTGTGGAACTCTGTGGGAGGTCATGGCGACTTCGTAGGCCTTGAACCACTGCTGGATGTTGTTGTTCTTGTAGTATTCCTTCACCACATCCTTGGGGATGTGGACCTTTGGTTCCATGGCGGGGGAGGTCGGTTGGTTTCCCGTGGTTCTGGACTCCTCGCCCTTGGCCTTGAGTTCGATCTCTTTTAGGCTGCGTTCGTGTTCTAGTTGAAGTTTCCTTTCTTCGTGTTCTCGCTGTCGTTTCTTTTCCTCGAGTTCCCCTTGTAGGCGTAATTGTTCTACGGCTAACTTTTTTTCGGCCAATTTTAGCTCTCCCTCTATTTTTAGTTTGGCTAGTTCTAGTTCGTGGTTGCGGCCCCTCTCTCGGTCCGCTAGCTCTTCCGGGGATAGGCCCCCCTCTGTGGCATTGCTCCTTACGGGGATGCTTCGTGGTTCATTTGGCGGCTCTCTTTTGGTTTGGGGCAGGGAAGCTCCTGCCTCGACCCAGGTCTTCAATGCTTCCTGGAAGTCTTCTTTAGTGCTTAATCCGGTAGTAGCGATTCCAAGGTCTTTGCAGAACTGTTTTAGTTCTCGATGCGTATAATATTCCAACCGCTCCTCTTGGAAGAGTCGGGCTTGTGTTGGTTCCTGCGGTACTCATGGTGCTTTCTCCTTCCATCTCCTTTCGGTAGTGCGTCAGCCGTTTACTGTACGATCTCTAGGTGTCGGCTCGGATCCCGTCGTCTGCCACCAAATGTTGGAAGGGCATTCTCCGGGGGGCTTCAGAATACGTTCCTGGCCACCCTTTGACCCACCTCTCCCAGAGTTAGGCCGAGCAATGGCGGGGAGGCCCTTCCTGGAAGGGTCTCGTTCCTAGGCTCGTACACGCTGAGCTTACACTCTTGGACAGAGGGACACCACACAGTAGTTCTTAGTAAGACAGTATACTTTATCGATAGTTTCAGGGGATCTTTATGATACTGCTGTTGGGTCAATGCCACAAGCGGCAGTGGTTATGTGATAGGGGTATGGGGATAGCGGGACAGTCTTTAAGTTCAGTGTCTCTGCGGAGTATCCTGCACACAGCTCTCAATCCTCGAGCTGGGGGATGTGGGTTCACTCGGCAACCTCTGCCGGTCCTTCTGGGTAGGAGCGCCGCGAGTCTCTCAGCAGGCACAGGTGGTTACAGATTCTCGGGAGCCGTGATGGCGTCAGCTGGGCTCAGATGGTTCAGAGTTTGGGGTGCCGCGACAGCGTCAGCAGGGCTCAGATGGATCAGAGTTCGGGGAGCCGCAACAGCGTCAGCAGGGCTCAGATGGTTCAGAATTTGGGGAGCCGCGACAGCGTCAGCAGGGCTCAGATGGTTCAGAGTTCGGGGAGCCGCGACAGCGTCAGTAGGGCTCTCGTAGGTCCAGGTCTTCTCTGCCGCCTGTCCCTCCAGCACCCCTTGTTATACTCCCCCTCCTCCTGGAAGTCCGGAGTCCTCGCAGAGAGGGGTCTTGAAGCCTGGGGGCGGTGTGTGGGGATTTCCTGCCGCTCGGCCCTGTGATCTGTTCAGGTTGGTCTGGGAGGGACTCCACACGCCCAGCATGCGGGGTGCCCGCTCACGGGGGCCTGGTGGCCGATCGAAACCCTCCTTGGGGAGGAGATCAGAGGTGTGACAGGGACGGCGTCTCTTGGTCTTGCTTGGGGGTTTCTCTCTCCCTCGGCCGGGCATGCGTGGTAGTGTCTTGGGTTTTGCTGGGGCCCCGGCCCGCCATCGTGTTTACTGGGCCATGGTGGCTGGAAGTCTGTGATACCGGGGATCAGGTGTCGATGCAGGGTTGTTTACTGGTCGGGAGGGTCCACGTCACAAGGCCGGTCTCACAATCTTGGGTGTCAGTGCAGTAGGATACCTGTGTAGCGGTTGGAGGTGTGCTGCCAGCCTTGCTGTCAAGTTCAGAATCAACCGTTGGGTGAAGCGGTAGCGGCGTATACAGTCACGTTCCCTCAGGGCAGCCAAGTCTGGGATTGGTCGGGGAAGAGGCGGAGCCATGCAGTAATTTGGAACGGACAACGAAGAGTGAGTACAGTACAACAACACTGTCAATGTACTGGGCACATGTTGAACAGCCAATACACATATGCTACATGCAGAGTCAGGTCTGTGCAATATATCCTGGACACGTATGCCAGGCAGGTGACACTCCTACCAAGAGCCATCTACAAACGTGGATTCACAAGCTCAACATGACATGGCATGAGACTAGCTGTGGGCAGTGTAGGTGAACAGGCAGACGCATTACAGGAGTGACAGACATCCACATGTGTGCAGGAGAAGGATGTTTATCATACAGACAGGTTGCGAAACACTAGAGGCACAGGCCACATGTCCCTGAAAAAAGGACAGACCACACACCTTGCCATGAAGGGGTACATGTCAAAACTGATCACACATACATTGATACTACGCAGATATGTCCTTGTCTCGCAAGTCCATGTTCGATGCATACATACACACGTTACGTCTGATTCCACATGTGTCCTAGTGTGCATAATAGTGTGCCATGCCCATCCACACACATGCACATGTTTGATGCAGCAACTGCAGATGCATTTGATGGAACACCAACAGCAAGCTTATGGGAACACATGACACACACATAACATACTCACATCGTGCTAAGCTGGTAGTCACATGTCAGGTGTCATTATCCGTGTACCTGGCATCAGGGGACAGTTGCGGGTGTTGGCGACTGTGCCATGCCAGTGACGCAGTGCTCAACAAGTCTGTACTACATGCTCACATGTCAAAGGTGTGAAGGGGATGTGTGGCACATAGTGCAGCTTGACACATGACATGTGTACACAGCTCATCACACATCTACTGGATTCAAACATGAGGAGATTTGTGCCACATCACAGCCTGACACACCTAGGCCCGAGACATGTAGGACTGCACTGACAATGACTTGATGTCCAGCCTCGGCCAAGTATGACAGCTCAATTCCTTTCTGTGTGCCGCCTGTCACCAGTGTAAGGTGTGAAACGCACCGTACACACGCTCTGAGGGCGTGTGTAGGATCCATACCACCATGGTTGTGTCGCCGTATGCGTACGCCATGGTGATACGGTCCGTACACGCGTGTGTAGGGTCCGTACCACTATGGTTGTGTCGCCGTAGGCGTACGCCATGGTGATACGGTCCGTACACGCGTGTGTAGGGTCCGTACCACTATGGTTGTGTCGCCGTAGGCGTACGCCATGGTGATACGGTCCGTACACGCGTGTGTAAGGTCCGTACCACTATGGTTGTGTCGCCGTACGCCATGGTGATACGGTCCGTACACGCGTGTGTAGGGTCCGTACCACTATGGTTGTGTCGCCGTAGGCATACGCCATGGTGATACGGTCTGTACACGCGTGTGTAGGGTCCGTACCACTATGGTAGTGCAGCCGTAGGCGTACGCCATAGGGATACGGTCCGTACACGCTTGTGTAGGGTCCGTATCACCATGGCGTATGCGTACGGCAACACTACCATAGTGATACGAACCCTACACACGCGTGTACGGACCGTATCCCTATGGCGTACGCCTACGGCGACACAACCATAGTGGTACGGACCCTACACACGCGTGTACGGACCGTATCCCTATGGCGTATGCCTATGGCGACACAACCATAGTGGTATGGACCCTACACACGCGTGTACCGACCGTGTCACTGGAGTAGTGGTGCCCTAGGGGCGTGGAACGCTCCGTACCTGTGTGTGTATAGTGAAATTACATAGGGGACACATGAGGGACAATTATAAGGGCCTAAATGCATGCTGGTTGTCATCAGGTGGCCAGCAGAAGTCGGTTGGAGAAAATATACAAAGTTGCAAAGTGGTTGTTGACTTGACATCATGCTCATTTTTTATAACATGCAAAGGCACCCACTGGGGTAGGTTTAAAGGGATTGGAGGAAACGTAGGATGCAAATGAGATTGACCAATCACTCTGTACTCCTGTAAATGAAACAGGCCAGCAAGGCAAATATAAGGCAGCCAGGCCCCATTAGAGAGCACTTGCCTGCACAACCTTTCATTCCACACCACTGCTGCTGCTCGTGAATCCTCTGGCACCATGTCCAGGTCTGTGGAGAGGGCCCAGCCATTCACCCAGGAGGAGAACCAGGCCCTGCTGGACGTGATCCTCCCACAGTACCCTTGCCTGTATGGGAGACCAGGGGAGCAGCTGAGTGCAGACTCCATTAGCTCAGACTGTGCCCCTGTTTTGTGACTGTCACTTCTGGCATTGTGTCCAGGTGTGACAGACATGCAATGTTCTTCAGAGTGGGTCCCAGGGGGGGAATGCCTCATGTCTCCCATGCAGAGCATGCTGTAGTGCATGTCTGCAGTCCTCACTTGCATGGTGCTTACTGTGACAATCACTGCATGGTGCATGTCACATTCAGCCTGGCTAATCCTCTTGGGAATGTTGTTTCTACAGTCTTGATGTGATTATGTGGTTCCCCCAGTGTGACAGGTGACTGTACCCACAGATGTGTGTGAGTTGAGTGTGCCTGTGGTGAGAGTGTCCAAATGATGTGTTCGTCCCCTGGACATTGGTGTGTGTGTAAGTCCCCTGTCATGTGGGTGAGTGTCTATGTGGAGTGTTGCACCCCAGATGCATGAGGGATGCATATACCCTACCCATCTGATGTGAGCAGGGAGCAGTGCTGTGTGTCTGACGTGCTGAGCCTGCCCCACAGCTGTGACACACCCCGGTATAGTGCCACATGTGCAGAGTGATGTTTGTACCCGCAGTTGCCAATGGCAGGTAATTGTCCTGTGCCTGTGGGTGTCTGTGTACCCTGCTGAGGTTGCGCCAGTGGCCTGGGGCATGTGACTGCTTTGAGGTGCTGTACATAATCGTGGTGTAGCTTGTGATGCACAGTGTGAGCCAGGATCAGTGATTGTGTTGCACCCCTCATTCCACCTGTGTACTTTCAATGCCACGTCGTGCCTTTGGCCTTCCCCAGAGGATAATGTCCCTATGATGAAGGTGCACTGATTTTGCTGCATACTATGCCCTGTTCAAACCAGCCAAATTGTTCAAATGTGTGTCTCTGTGACATGTAGCAGGTGTATTGATGTTGTCTCACTTTGTCATCCTCACAGGTAGGCGTCCATGCCAAGGGGGAGATCTGGAGGGAAGCCATCAGTGCCGTGAGGTCGGTGGAGGGTCGGAGGCGGCGCCTGCCCCAGGTGAGGAAACGCTGGCAGGATATCCGGTGCTGAACCAGGAGGATCGCCCGGGTCCTGCTGGGGGACTCACCTGAGAGCCACAAGAACCGTGGGCGCCGGCGCCTGACCCACCAGATGAAGCGTGTGCTGGTGGTGGTCTTGTAAGACAAAAAGGGTACAGAGTTCCTCAGGTCAGTTAAGAACAAATAATGATTTCAGCAAAAAGTTTCGTCTGTCATGAAAAAGGGGGGGAGACCCTTTAGTTGGAACTAGGGCCCTCACACACCCAGCAAGCTAGGTGTCATGCTTCATCATTTGAGCCTGCCCCTCGTCAGGTCGGCGCTGCAATTCCTGACGGGCTCCCAATATTGGGGCTCTTTGGCGGGGATCTTCTGTTCCTGCCGAAGGGTGCTGTGGGGGTAAGGGGCCCTAGAATGTGTAGATGTGGTGTACGGATAAAATAGGTACTGTTAGTCCACAGGAAACGTGTTTAATAAAGTGTTAAACAGCCTAGTTAAAAAGAAAATGAGGTGGGGATAGCTACTAGTGATTATGATGCTAGTTGTGTATGCCCTACTCTCAGAAGGATCAACATGTTTCTTGCCCTTTAAGCCAGTAATTGGTCACGGCAATTCGTCAGGATCAGGAAAACATAAACTATCTACAACACGAATTGCAACACTAAGAACTGCATATATATGATCAGGTGTCCGTGTGATTTGGTATACGTAGGCATGACAACCCGCATGGTAAAGACCAGGATTATGGAACATAAGAGTAACATTCGATGTCAGAAAGTGACCACCAAACTCTACACCCATTTTAAAACGATGCAACACCAGACAGATTCCATCAACTGGTTGGTCCTAGAAGCACACCCTCAGATGTCCCAAAATGCATTGTTTAAACTTGAGCAAAGATGGGTCCTTAGAATATCTTCACACCTGACTGGTCTTAACGACGACATCCCATGGTCCACACTCATTAGGTAAACATGCTCCTTGGTAGGACCTGTGACCCTTCCGGAATTCACTACGTGTCCTTGTTACACCCACGACCACCTTGGCCATACCTGTTAACTTGGATGCGGATCCTTAATCCTTAGCAGTGATGTTCTCTGAAAATACACCTTTTTAACAGATCACGAACCATCTAGATCTCTTTTCCACTGCTTTAAAAATAGATACACTATATTGGTATCCTATTTCTTTTTATGTGCCTCCCTCTGTGTTGTTTTTATGTGCCGGTCCCCGATGCGGATGGTTGCCGCTCTGTTTTTAGACCCCCATCCACGGGTTTCATCCCCGTACAATTTTGTGGGACTTGGATACTTCATCACGGCCCCCGCGAACCCCATCACTACCGCTTTTTTTATTTTTCCACATTCCCATGTGTTACCCGTGGCATTTAGTCTGGCCACCTACCCGTTGCCTGTCTTTAATTATATCGCCATGGCAACCAACTCTGTGAGTAAATCAACCCACGAAGAATCATTTCCTGATTCATACCGGATGCCGATAGTTTCCCCACACCACCTGCTCTAACATGGCCGCCCCTCTATCCCCAACCAATGGGATCGATACAACCGCTCTGGTAACCAATCCCTGTGAGCACACCAACCCACTGAGTATCACTTCCCGAGTCATACCGGATATGGATGGTTGCTCTCTCCACCTGTTCCAACATGGCTGACCCGCTTTACACTCCCCGACCAATGGGCTTGTGATTACCTTAGTCATGTGACACATTCCACACCTCCCGATATCCTTATCTGGCAAACACCGACTCCGTTCGGAACCCATCCCAGGTCCGGCGGTAGGGGTAGGTCTTCCATCCCACGCGTCGTTTGACGCAGGTGAGTGCATCAGGGTTCATCCAAGCCGTCTTCCATAAGGTGAGTTTGAGTATTTTTAAAGGGGGATTCGTGACGCCTCCATGACTTCATTGGCAGCTTGAGCGAGTACGTCCTGCTCTGACCCATCCTCTACCAGGGGCGATGGCGGTCGCCCCCTACTTTGCTCTTGAGTCTCTCGTGGCGACCCGTTACTGACCTCATTGACTACTTTTGGGCGGCGATACACCCTGGCCCCTGAGCATGATGGTCACCATGGCTGCACACCTAATCGCTCATGTTAGCATCTTTTGATATTCAAGGCTGTCATTACCCTCCGACACTGCTCTTACCGCATGGATTGCCGGGCTGACCATGTCACTTTTAATTTCGTCCATCCCTGGTTTCTTAATTGCTCCTCCCGGTTTTTTACTTCAGGACCCACGTTAGGAGTCCTTTTTTACCCGCCGGAGACTGCTGCAAGATTGCCTTGCTTACGCAAGAGGTGAGTTTACAACCTCCGCTCTGTCTCCGCCCCCAGTCCTGTCTTTTGATTTATTCTGTCCTTCGAGACCTTCCAGTACTCACCCTGAGAGCTTCACCCTATGAGACTCTCGATGATTTCAGCTGAAGTTGTTATGTATGTATTGTTTATCTTTACAGTTTTGTCATGTGTTTTCTGTCTCCAATGTTTCCATAGGTGACTCCTGAGCACCTTTCGGGTATGTAAAACACACATACCTTGTTGTAGATAGTTTATGTTTTCCTGATCCTGACGAATTGCCGTGACCAATTACTGGCTTAAAGGGCAAGAAACATGTTGATCCTTCTGAGAGTAGGGCATACACAACTAGCATCATAATCACTAGTAGCTATCCCCACCTCATTTTCTTTTTAACTAGGCTGTTTACCACTTTATTAAACACGTTTCCTGTGGACTAACAGTACCTATTTTATCCGTACACCACATCTACACATTCTAGGGCCCCTTACCCCCACAGCACCCTTCGGCAGGAACAGAAGATCCCCGCCAAAGAGCCCCAATATTGGGAGCCCGTCAGGAATTGCAGCGCCGACCTGACGAGGGGCAGGCTCAAATGATGAAGCATGACACCTAGCTTGCTGGGTGTGTGAGGGCCCTAGTTCCAACTAAAGGGTCTCCCCCCCTTTTTCATGACAGACGAAACTTTTTGCTGAAATCATTATTTGTTCTTAACTGACCTGAGGAACTCTGTACCCTTTTTGTCTTACTAGTCGCTTGGGTATGTACACTGGACCTCGTTAAACTTACCCATCTATCCCTCCTTTTGTTGACACTGGTGGTGGTCTTCCCTGACTTGGATAGGCGCCTAGTGGAGAATCAGCAGCAGGAAGGGGGTAGGTACATGTGTGTTTGTTGTGTGTCACCAGCTTTTGGAAGTGCGCAGTTGCATGGATACACTGCCAGGGTTCATATGTGCAGTACATATCCTGTTCCCCAAAGTAAACCGGTGCTGTTCTTCCTCCCTTACCCTCCTTGACACGTGTTCCCTGGTCTGTGTGTAGTCACTCTTGCACAAGGTCATCTAGGCTGCCAGTTAATCCAAGTGCCCAATGCTTGCAGCATCATGTGTGGGGGTGGTGTGTAACATGTGTTGGGACCTTGCCTGTGCCCTGGCCAGTTCAGTCAATGTGGGGTCCATGTAGGGGTGGGCGGAATTTGCGAAATTAACTTTCGCAAATTATCGCGAAAATGCAGAAAATCTCCGCAAACACGCCGGAAATAAGTTTTTTTGCCGCCTGTTCGCGGTATTTTTTGCGTGATCGCGGGTCGCCAACTTACCCATGCGGTTGCTCACGGGCGCGGCCATCTTGTTTTCACTTGTCCCGCCCTCTCGCGATGCTTACTTCCTGTTCCGGGTCGCGCAATGCATGTTCGCGCCTGTTCGCGGTCGATATTTCCTGTTCGCGACCGCTTTTACTTGATCGCGTTGCTTTTTGCTTGCTCGGGGAGAAAATATCGCGCAAACTTGCGCACGTGGTCGCAATGGGCGCGGCCATCTTGTTTTTCACTCTATTGCATGGTTCTGGGGCCTGATTTTCAATCCTCCCTAAATCTTTTCAATCCTTTGTTTATAGCCACTTTTTTTGGATCTTTATTACTTATTATTTCAATAACTATTTTCCTGCTTCTATATTTTTGGTTTTTGTCTACTTTTTTTTTGTTTTTTAGCTACTTTTTCTCTTTCTATTGCCTGCTTTTTATTTCCTTTACTCCTTTATTTATTTTACCTTTTCTTTCCCGCCCCGTCCCCAGAACCATGTCCAAGGGTAGGGCTGTTCGCCGGCGCAGCCAGAGCCGCGACCGCCTTCCTTGCGGAAGGCGGCACCCACAAGGGGTGCAGGCACGGGCCTTATTTGGGGAGGTGGAGTTGGCTGCACTAATTTTCTTTGTGCAGCGCCACCTCCCCTCAACCCTGGCAGCAGGTGGCAGGCCTGGGTCCCGGTACGGCCTCCGGGAGCGTCGGCAGCGGTGGGGGAAGGTGCGCCGGGCAGTGTCGCGCATCTCTGGGGTCCGGCGCACCCAGGCACAGCTGACGCACCGGTGGTCCGACATCCTGGACCGTGAGCAGGACCTGCTGGACCTGCTAGGAGTGGAGGTCCCGGGGCTTGGTGAGTACCTATTTAATTATTACAACTTTGTGTCTGTTCTTCTGCTCTATGTTATAAATTGCAAATATCTTTTTTTCCTTCCAACCAGCTAGAATGTTGCTGCTTACAATACATTCCAGGTTAATAATGTTTAAAAGTCTTCTGTGATTCTGACACAGGTGCTCTTCTGCGCTACTACTAACCTTACTTGTTTGCAGCTTTGCGTTTGCGCTTGCTTAGCGTGATTCTTTACGAGTTTATTTTAGAGAAATTAAGTTACGTAATGCTACAGTGACTCACGTCCACTCCTTACTTTGTCCTGTCACTAATAGATAGGGGAGGATTGAAACTTAGGTTTAGGTACTTTGTATGAGCTTCTAATTGGTTAGTGGTATGCGTGATGCCCCCCCTCACTCAGTTACGTGACGTGCTGCTAGTACGGCAGTCTTTAGAACCTTTTCTAGTTTGTTCAATGAGTGGAGGTAGGCTTAGCAGTTACTTAGCAGTAGCAGATCAGCATCAATCAAACCAAAATTTGGTGTATACAAAAAATGTAGTCATGTTCATGTGTCCTCCATGATTGGACCATACGCATTGTTGAGGAATACAGTGGAAAGGCATACTTAATGTACAATTGGCATGCCTGGAATAGAAGGGCTAGGTTGGGTGGTACGTTGTACTACTACTTAGGCTTAGTTGTAACTTTGTTTTCTGGAATCAGAATGGAAGACTGGATTACTGTTGATAAATAGTAACTTAAGTAGTCGAACTGCGAATCCCCCGATATTACATGTTGACCAGATGAGATCGGTCAATGTAGTTATTGCAATTGTTGTTTACATAAGTGTTTTTTGACCGTTGTTGAAAAATATTGTATTTGTTTGACACCATCCATCAATGTTTGTCTCTTTCTTATATCTTTCCTGTTCATCAGCACCCAGGGGCAGACCGACAGGGACTGGGCAGTCGGCGGGACAGGAACACCACCAGGAGGACACCGCTGAGGGCTCCTCTGCTGGCCCCAGTAAGTCTTCTTGTTTTTAATAATATTTCTTATTCCATAACTTTTACTGCCCCATTTTTCCCGAACTATAGTGTGTTTCCAAATGCTATTTTTTTACCACCAATTATCCTTCGATCTGTATGGTTTCAAAAATCTTATCCCTGCCTCCGCTATGATGACTCTGAGTACTACTACTCCTACTACATACTATCAGCCTGTCTGTACTGTACTGTAGTAGCTAGTCTTGCCCAGTTGGCCAGTGCCACTCTTTGTGAAAGGTTGTAATATAAAACTCATATTCACCAGTAGCTCGTACAATCCGTTGGGTCGTTGTCTTGTACTACTTTTACTCTTATTGATGTTGAGGCTTTTAAAATTCACAGCAACAACAGACCTACCAGATTTCTTAATATTTTGATATGATACCCTATAGGACATACCACTGTTGTAGGGATCTTGCACATACATTTGCACCAGAAAATAGGATGTTGGTGATGGTAGGTTGGACCTTCCTTGCACACCTCAATCAGAAATTCCGCACCCACCACAATTCCACTGCTTGACTATAGTACTGTCTTGTCATACCTATTAGGTCTCGGAACCCTCCCCCCAAGATACCCAACAAGTACACAACCCAGAACATAACACACCCAACCTCTGTCGTGGAAGCAATTCACATGCACACGCTTACTTTAATCTGCTCACTCGTGTAAGTTAGTCCACACCAAATACCACCAAGTCTATGTAAGTTTAATGTTTATTTCAATTTGAGAAGGTCTGTACACTGTTTTCTTAGCAGCACCAACCGGCAAATCAATAACATTAAAACAATATACATTGTTACACTTATACAGTTGGGAATTAAATCATGATAACTGAACAGTGGTGGAAGGCAGCACCACCATCCCATAGCAATTTAGTTTATATAAATTTATAAATGAAGATGTGAGTGAAGGGACCCCTCACCTCAGAAGAACCTAGTACTGGTAGTTGGTGCATCGTTCAGAAGCTCTGGTTCGTAGAAGGGAATCTTGCGTCTGTAATGCGAAAAAAGAAATGGTGTGCGTTAGTATATTACAACTTGCAAGCATTTCTCAGCCGTGCCAAAAAGTGTAGCATCTATGGATAAGCAATATGGACTAACAGTAACAGTAGTACACCAATTCTTCCTAAAAAAGTGGCTTGTTAATGTTTGTTGACCACTTGTACGCAGCGCGTAGACTAGACAGTAGCAGTGTGAGGCAGGTCATGTGGGCTCAAAGGTGGCTTAAGAAGCTGCAAGGTAAAGGTAACGTCACATGTGCATGGCTAGGGCTAATCAAGCAAAGGCTACAATGATCATATAACTATTAGTGTCTACTCTACTACTACCTGATTTGTACTAGTGATGTATGTTAGTATTAACTCATTTTTCAACCTTGCTACTGATCAATAGGGGGGAGGTGTATATGACGCCTAATAAATGTGTAATGTTTTCTAGGCGCACTACCGACCACCATTGCCGGGGCCAGCGAAGGCGACGCGGAGGGCGAGGATGCGGCAGTTGCAGATAGCAACGGAGCGGTAGGGGGAGTGGCAGCACCAGTGGCAGGCGGTGGTAAGTTAGATTCATAATCCTTAACTATTGTTGAACTTGACAGCACACTCACTGCAAGGGTGTACTGTATGTATATGTATACTGTACAGTTGTGACTTAGGGCCCCATTAGGATGGTGGGCGTATTGCCCCCGCCGGGCCGGCTGGAATTCACTGCCGTCACCGCAGGGGCAAACCTCCCACCATCCCTGTAGAAAATATTCAGACATGTCCAGGTGGAAAAGGGTTCAATATGGCGGTGGTGTCTCTCTCACCACACCGCCAGCCATATAATCTGCATTTTGGAATGCCTTTGCGTGGCGGCATTGCCGTCCACCACGGAAAGGCATGCACACATTGCAGAGTATGCTTGGGGGCCCCCATGGAGGGTACCTACCTATGCTATGGTACCCCCCCCCGACTTTCAAAGCAAAACGTGACAGGCTCCGTGCGGGGCCCGTCATGTTGTGCTTGGAAAAGCAGCACAACATTTTAGCATTGCTTTCAGCAAAGCCAACCAGAATTTAAATAAAAAAAAACAGGGTGCGCCCGCCACTGTGCCGGGCGCATCATCCTAATTAATTGTCCCCACGGGACCCCCACCCTTTTTAGCTATGCGATGTCGTAAGTAAGTATGAGTTGCTGGGGACGTTTGAAGAGTGAACTAGAAGACTAGAATTCCCTTTAATTGGTATAGGACTAGGAGCCGGAGTATTGAGTAACCAATGGCCTCATCTATCTGATTTCAACTCCGCTTTGAAAGTTTTATGGAGAAGAGCACCTTGTGCACTGTTCAACTAAAAAGTGTAAGACAGGTGGAAGGAAGAAGGACGGACGACATTTAAAATGTTATGTACTACTGTGCTTTATTTTATAGTGCTACTCTACCGTGCCACTATGTGTATAAATAATTACCTTGTCCTACTGTTTTATTAAGACTATATTTTACAATTGTCTTTTTTTTTTCTTTTTGATACACAGCTACTCCGAAACTCAACCGGAAGGAGTTGGCCGCCAAGGCACGGCGCCGGAAGCTGGAGGCAATCCAGCAGGAATACCAGCGGCTGGTGGTCCTAGCCGAGGAGGAGGAGGAGACTGCAGCAGCAATTCAAGCCTCCTCCAGTGCCCCGGGCCCCAGCCACCGCCCTCCAGCGGTACGGCGCCACCGTCTGGCGGCTGCCCGCCGCCACCGTGCCATCTCCGGTGCCCCCCCACTGTGGCTGCAACTGCCGCGGCCTTAGACGCCGTGTCGCCCATTTAGAGGACGAGATGCGCCAGATGCATGTCCTCCTCCAGTCCCGCCCCACCAGTTAGTCCCTGTCACTGCCCCTTTTTTAATTCCTGTTCTTGTTCTTTACTCGTTTGGCCGTTAAGACTTTTTTCTACTGTGGACAGTGGTTGGGGTTAGGGAGGGGGGTGGGTCAGCTTTTGTGGGTTTAGTTTATTTTTGTTAGGGTAAATTAAATATATTTTTCTATGTTACATGCAATGTTGTTAATGTTTTGTAGGTGGGGTAACTGTTTTACATCACACTGTTTCCTTGCTGATGCATGGCCGCCCATAGCCTGTGTTTGATTTCAATAATTTGCTGACTGTATAAGACACAAACAGATAGATGCGACACACCTCACTCATTGACTGGTCCTTCTAGTACTTTCAGTCTGTCCTCTAGTCTATGCATTCTTTGGAGTGGTGTGTGAAAATGAAATCATTGACAACATGTCCATTATTAATTCTGCCTCCCCCAAACTTCTCTCTTACCGGTGCTTGATGTTTATGTTCAACTGTGGCACAGCACTGGCTGCATGGTGAAGATGGTTTCCTTTTTCATACATGCCATGATTGGGGTGGTGGTGGTGGTAGTATAGTAGTAGTAGTAGACACTGGCAGGGTGGCAGCATTTCCAAAAAAAGAAAAGGAGACAGTCAATCACCTTTGAGAGACTGTTAGAGGAGTAGTTGAATGAAGTACATTACAGAACTTACCGAGCAACAATTATATGCTCAAATATAATTTGACAAAAAAACTGAATGGTGGTTATGAGGATAGCCTACTAGACAGAGTTACAAACTATAGTTGTGTTGACTCGAGTCACTTGACTATGCCTACAGACTAACAGTTAGTGCTGTATATGAGGAATGACAACAAACAAATCCAATCAATGCCGGCAATTCATGCTGAGGTATATGTTCCTTTGTTAAATAAAATAACCTCTGAAATATCCTACTCATGGGTGGGCAAGCAGAAGAAGATCATCGCTCTGCATTGAAATTGAAGTAGTGTTGCTTTCACCACATCCGCCCCAGCAAGTGTGTGATTAAGTATTGGTGTAAAATTAATTTAGTTACACCTCGACAATAAGTCACACAGCCCGGGGGAAGAGGGTTAGGGTTTGTTGAATGGATGGGAAGGGGGATTTTGGCAAAGGTTTGACATAGAAAAACAGTATGCATACATAGACAAACAAATGACAATCATTGAAGACTACCATATCCATATGTTAAGGGAGAAAAAGGCAATGCATGCATGATGATGAGAGACCCGGATTACATACACTTCTATTTCTTGTTCTGTTCCGGCCTTAATACTTTAACAGATAGCAAATAGAAATTTTAAATATTGGTAGTGAAGAATCTTAAACACAGAGCAAACCTAATGATGATTGATAATAACAACTCCAAGAACACACTGTTGTAAAGATTGTATACAAGATATTAATCAAATTATTTAAAAGAAGTTAAAAGTGGATACTGTTACTGTGTTATCCTGGTCAAAAATGTGGACTGGATTTTTGCATCTCGGCATTCCTCTTGCTCCTCTCGTCCATCAATCTTGGGTGTGTCGCCTCGCCCCTCGCCACTGCCCGGCTGCAAAAAAAGGTGATTGATTGGTAAGGTAATTAATATGCATTGTAATGTTTTACAAAGTTTTGGCCAAGGCCCGGACTGTAATTTTAGATTGAAAACCAAAGGGGATATTGAGAAATCAAGTGAAAACAAATGCACAAGTGATGGTGTAGTGCAACAAGAACACTTTCCGAGGTGGCATGTATGCATATGCATCATCTCTACTCTAGTCTGTTTCCAGCATTGACCTTCAACAGTAACAGGAGAGATCAGGCCCACAGTGCTTACCATTAGCACATCCTACGTTAACACTTTAGAGTCCTTTTTTTCTCGCAAAGAGTTGGACAAACGCAAAGCACAATATCCATTCCAAACATAGCATTTTACAGTTTAAGTTAGTAAAATCAATGCACTGCAGTCATCCCACCGCTACACTCTATTCAACTTCTACACAGACATTTGGGTCTGCTGTGGTTGTTGTTGACGTGTTTACCTTTAGGCTTTTCCGTTTTATGCCACTCCTGAAACATCCTCCTCCTGACTTCATCATCATCTCTGATACTTTTATTGACTGAAGATCGGCCTGCAGTATAAGTATAATTTTTATGACACAACAAGAGTAGAAATATAAATATTACTGACTTGAGTCATTCTTTATTGTGTACAGAAAGATAGATTACTACTAGTACACTTTGACATCACTTTGTACACAACAAACAAACAACGCAAACACAAAGACCAATAGCTCAGAGTCAGGTGTCCAATGCATGCCATTAATTGTCATCATTCATTACCTGTTCCTTCTCATCTTAAGTTAACGGGCCGTCTCTTTCGCCATCATCATGATGGACGGTGCTGTTAAGTCACAGTCATTTGCATTGCGCAGATTGAGCGAGTCCCCTTCCTGTATTGAATTAAAAGCAATGTATCACCAAGATGCAGGAGAAGTACACATTTCTTGTTTGCAAGAAGGGGAAAATTAGTGTGTTCTGTAGAAAGTTGATTAGTGGCAGTGCACAATTACATCAATTCATGCGCAACAAACACAACAAAATCTACATCATTCAGTCTGCGATTCTGCGGCCAATGCATGGCATCAATCATTACCTGTTCCATCTCATCTTGTTAACGCTGCAGGCCGTCTCTTTCGCCATCATCATGATGGATGGTGCTGTTAAGTCACAGTCATTTGCATTGCGCAGATTGAGTGAGTCCCCTTCCTGTATTGAATTAAAAGCAATGTATCACCAAGATGCAGGAGAAGTACACATTTCTTGTTTGCAAGAAGGGGAAAATTAGTGTGTTCTGTACAAAGTTGATTAGTGGCAGTGCACAATTACATCAATTCATGCGCAACACACACAACAAAATCTACATCATTCAGTCTGCGATTCTGCGGCCAATGCATGGCATCAATCATTACCTGTTCCATCTTATTTTCAGTTAATGGCCAGTCTCTCTCGGCTCTGAAAGGAGGATAGCTATAGTAGTCATCTGATTCATGGTCCACTTGTTTTGGAAGGACGAGGAAAGTTTGAATTTGTTGTTACCATCATCCAATCATCATTCATGAGGGAAATGGAATTGAGCAGGAGATTCAGTATGATCGAGCGGAGGAGCTGGATTCTGAGGACTGTAGTGTCAAATGGCAGACACCTGAATCTTGTATCTTTAAATTAGAAGAGTAGAAGACGGTGAGAATTAATTTGTTGCGATTCACAAGTTTATAACCGGAACGACACACACATAAACAAAGGGGGAAAAAGGGAGGAAGACAGTAAGTGCGAGCCTAATTGTCAGGGAAGTATAGCTCGTCCTCAAACTCTGGGGGTTCTTCCAGTAGTAGGTAATCATCTGACACAATACTTCCGTCACCTGAGCCGCTGTCCTCATCTTCCTCTGTTGATTCATGCATTGTGTAATTCGGTGGTATGAAGTGCTGATTAATTTTGATCATTGTTAACCTCTCCACGTTTTTTGGAGATAGACTGGTCCTTCTCAAGGTTACAATGGAACCAGCAGCACTGAAAACACGTTCGGAAGAGACACTTGCGACAGGGCAAGCCAGATAGCTTATCGCCAGCCTGCTGAGCTGTGGCCATTCAGACCTTTTCCTATACCAATACTGCACTGGGTTTTGATCAACGTACACCTCTGTTGGGTCGTCCAGATAGGCCTGGACCATCCGCTCAATGTTCAGGGTTGCTGCTGGTAAGCTTTTGTGCTGTTTTTTCTGTGCATCAGCACTGTGCTTACAATAGCCCATCTTTACATACCAATCTGATAATGATTGTACTCGGCCTAATGATCCAGTTATTGTTTCTGTAGTCGATGGTGATGGTGAGTGTTGTGATTGTGAGCCAACCGCACTGCCCTCAGCCGACGAAGTTGCACTTGATTCTGCATGGCCTGCTTCAGTATCAGTACTTGTTGTGGGTTGATGTGGCGGGCTTTTAATTAGCAGCCCTTCCTTTTCAAACTTAATGGCTGCTTCAGCTATACAACTTTTGTAGCGGGCAACATCATTGTCGGAAAAAGCAAGGAATGTCTTCACTAGTCCTAATTTTGCACGTGGATCCAGAATTGTGGCACAAATGTAATGTTTTTGTGACAAAATTTTATTTTGTATCCTTACATTTTCAGTTAAGGGCCTGGATAAGCTCTCCACCAAGTCATGGGCTTGCCTTCTGTCCTCTACACCTTTGTAGGATTCAGACACATTATTCAGCTCATGCTCTAGCATTTGCAACAATGGGATAGCTTGGCCCATTGTACAGTCCTCCTTGCTGACTTCACGTGTGAAGACCTCAAAAGGAGACAGCATCTCAGTCAGGCATTTAATTAGGGTCCATTGCTCCCTCTGAAGGGTCATGCCTTTAACACTAGCATCACTGCTTCTGTACCAGACATATTCATGGAGTGACCTGTGCTGTTCGTACAGACGATCAAGTATGTAATACGTTGAGTTCCAACGTGTTGCCACCTCCTGGATGAGTGCCTTGACTGGCATCCTAAATTCACGTTGGATGATCCTCAGCTGCTTCCGAGCTTTAAAAGAATGGCTGAAATGAGTGCATATTCTTCGGCAGATGGCCAGTAAATTGCTGACTATGGGTTCTTTTTTAAGAATGTCTTGCACTATAATGTTTATGCAGTGTGCCAAACATGGAACCCTGAAATAGGAACCAAGTTCCTTGGCCTTAAGTACATTACTGCCATTGTCTGTGGCAACAAAACCATTACCAAGCCCTCTGGGCCGCAGTCATTCCAAAACCTTGGTGCGAAACTCTTCTAAAATGTTTTCAGCCGTATGAGATTTCTCCATGGCGAACATGGCTACAGTTGCATGTTTCCGAGTACCTTCAAAAATCGCAGCTGTGTCAACAACACCTCGTGCAGATAGTTGATCTCTAACCCCCACAAAAGAGATCCAGTGTGCAGTGATGCACATGTAATCTGTGGCTTGGCAACTGCTCCACATGTCTGTTGTCAGGTGGATATTGTGCACAGCACTCTGTTGCAAACCTTGACCAACCAAACCCACCCCTTCCACAAATGAAAAAGGAAGAAGGTCCAGCGCTAACATTTTAGCCAGCTTCGCATTGTACAATTTTGACGTTGGGTGGTTGCGTTGGAACTGCCCCTCCAACCTAAACATGCTCTCAATGGTAGGCTGGCTTACTTTCCTTAGTGGTGCTGTTTTCATTAACCCACTAAGGCTCAACGACACAGATTGTCTCATTGAGGTAGTCGCCGGTCGCCTTGGTGTCTCAGCCTGACTCTGAGTATGGCTTTTACTGCGGTGCCACTCTGATGTTACTGAGGAGGATGTGGGTGTTACCACTGCAGTACTGGGGACAGGGCTAGAAATGCCTCCCTGTTCTTCACCTGCCACCACAATAATATCGCTCCCTGATTCCTGACCAACTTCAATGGGTTTAGTTTTTCTACTTTCTTTTAACTTAAGTAGGTGATCCTCCCACACGATAGTGTGGTGTATTTTTAGATGACTTGCTTGTCCTCCGGTACCATAGTTTGTACCAAGCTTACCACGCCGAACACCTTGCCGACATATTGAGCATATAGCAACGTTCTCCTTCTTGGCGCTAACAGAAAAGAAGTCCCAAACTGGGGAGGTGAACTTTCTGGCACTTCTGGATGTGCCACTTTCAACACCAGATGAACTTGAGGGGGTGCTTGAAATTATGTGACCCTGTCCACCTACACTGTGACTTTTACTACCACTACCTACTGAGATGGTTGAGCTGGATGTAGGTCCCTGCCGGGCCTTGGAAAATATGGCAGCTGGAGGTAGTGGTGGTGTAACCTGTGTTGGTGAGATCCGTGCTACATCCCGCTCAGTAGCAGCCTTTCTGGATAGGGTGAGAATGTCGGTCTCCAATCCCTTTGGGGCGGGAGTAATGTGCGTTTTTCTGGCACCTTCCTTTTCAGAAGCAATGTCTTGTGGCGTACATCACTCTCAGACCGTGCTGGTGGGACCCAAGTGTCATCACGATCATCAGAAGCGGGGCTTGAAGAAGAAGATGATGGACTAAGCCTCCTTTTCCTTGCTGGTGGTCTGGAAGACAATTGATCTTCTGAAACAGTGGTTTGACTTCGCTCCACTTTGTCTGCAGGAAGCTCGATTTCCTGAAATGCCCCTACATTAGGAGCAACAACTACTATGGTGGGCTGTTGCGGCGGCTGCTGCTGTTCTGGTTGCGGCAGCTGCTGCTGTTCTAGTTGCGGCGGCTGCTGCTGTTCTGGTTGTGGCGGCTGCTGCTGTTCTGGTTGCGGCGGCTGCTGCTGTTCTGACTGCGGCGGCTGCTGCTGTTCTGGTTGCGGCGGCTGCTGCTGTTCTGGTTACGGTGGCTGCTGCTGTTCTGGTTGCGGCAGCTGCTGCTGTTCTTGTTGCGGCGGCTTGACACTGATCTGCTGAGTTTGCGCGTGCGTTGAACTTGATTGTGTACTACTTTGCGGTAATGACATTTCTTGAACATCGCTGCTCGTTAGTAGACTGGCTACCTCTGCGACACTAAAGCCCTTGGGCCTAGGTTGGTGGGTTTTGACCGCTGTGCTGCTCCCAGCTTGGTTCCCGGAAAATGCTTTGGTGCCAAAAAAAACATTGGCCGGCACACCACCAGTCGTGGTTAATGGCACTTCCTTTTTCTGTTCCTTCTTCTCACCGGCAACTTTCTTGGTACTGGACCTGGTACCTTTCTTTGGGGCCATCTTCTTCAGATGTCAGGCAGGAGGCAGATGCACAACAAGTTCTGGTCACACGTGGGCGTGATGCGCAGCAGGACTTCTGTCTGGCTGGCAGTACAACGGGTAACCAGGTGATGCCGATGACACCTCCTACTCTGTCTTTTGTGCACCTAAAAGCAAAGAAGACAGGAGAAGAACATCAGTGAAATGTTGCATTTGTTGTTGTGGTTCAGTTACTTAGTACTGTACTAGTGCAAACAAAAGATAGTCTAGCCATTTATGACTATTTTTTTTAACTAGAGCTATGTTATACTACTAGTACTGTGTACAGCCACACAGTACACTCTCAGGAAGGATAGGAAAGTTAATAATAAACAACAAAATAAAAATCTAATGGAAGTGGGGTGGACCATTGCATTATTTGAGCATCTCAGCATCTATGGAGCTGCTGCTGGCAAAGGGGGTGGATGGATGGATGGAAGCAGTAAGCCAAAGAGCCAATAGGAAAACCATGCAGGCCTATGGCAAAAGCAGGACACTAATACTCACAATCCAAACACGCAAAAAGGCCACCACCCACATGGACACACACAAATCACAAAGAAGCCGGGGGCCTGGGAAACACCAGCTGACAAAAGGCCTATAAAAGCCAGGTAAAGGATGCCTGCTAAAGCACACTGCTCTGACTTTTTAATGCAACAAAATGTAGGAACATTCACAGGCCCCAAAAAGCTCTGCAGGGTGCATGCATTGCACACCAACACACCAGCGACCAGACACATAAAAAAAGCATGGATTGTCTTTAAGACAACCAACATCAGCAAGGCCACCCCCCAAAAAGCACACTTCCCCAACTCAATCCAATGCCATCCATGCCCTAAATGAAGTCTAAATTCAACAGATCGCATAGAAAACACTTGATCAATAAAGCTGTGGCTACCTGCTCTGATCCTAGTGGATGAAAAAGCAGGCCTGCTGGCAGACAAGGCCAGGCAAGCTTGCAGGCCTAGGCCTCAAATTGGCCACCAGCCACATGGCCAGGCCCAACAACATCAGCAAGGCCACCCCCAAAAACACACTTCCCCAACTCAATCCAATGCCATCCATGCCCTAAATGATGTCTAAATTCAACAGATCACATAGAAAACAATAGATTAATAAAGCTGTGGCTACTTGCTCTGATCCTAGTGGATGAAAAAGCAGGCCTGTTGGCAGACAAGGCCAGGCAAGCTTGCAGGCCTAGGCCTCAAAATGGCCACCAGCCATATGGCCAGGCCCAACAACATAAGCAAGGCCACCCCCAAAAACACACTTCCCCAACTCAATCCAATGCCATCCATGCCCTAAATGATATCTACATTCAACAGATCACATAGAAAACAGTAGATTAATAAAGCTGTGGCTACCTGCTCTGGTCCTAGTGGATGAAAGCAGGCCTGGTGGCAGACAAGGCCAGGCAAGCTTGCAGGCCTAGGCCTCACAATGGCCACCAGCCACATGGCCAGGCCCAACAACATCAGCAAGGCCACCCCCAAAAACACACTTCCTAAACTCAATCCAATGCCATCCATGCCCTAAATGATGTCTAAATTCAACAGATCACATAGAAAACAGTAGATTAATAAAGCTGTGGCTACCTGCTCTGGTCCTAGTGGATGAAAGCAGGCCTGTTGGCAGACAAGGCCAGGCAAGCTTGCAGGCCTAGGCCTCAAAATGGCCACCAGCCACATGGCCAGGCCCAACAACATCAGCAAGGCCACCCCCAAAAACACACTTCCTAAACTCAATCCAATGCCATCCATGCCCTAAATGGTGTCTAAATTCAACAGATCACATAGAAAACAGTAGATTAATACAGCTGTGGCTACCTGCTCTGGTCCTAGTGGATGAAAGCAGGCCTGTTGGCAGACAAGGCCAGGCAAGCTTGCAGGCCTAGGCCTCAAAATGGCCACCAGCCACATGGCCAGGCCCAACAACATCAGCAAGGCCACCCCCAAAAACACACTTCCCCAACTCAATCCAATGCCATCCATGCCCTAAATGATGTCTAAATTCAACAGATCACATAGAAAACACTTGATCAATAAAGCTGTGGCTACCTGCTCTGATCCTAGTGGATGAAAAAGCAGGCCTGTTGGCAGACAAGGCCAGGCAAGCTTGCAGGCCTAGGCCTCAAAATGGCCACCAGCCACATGGCCAGGCCCAACAACATCAGCAAGGCCACCCCCAAAACACACTTCCTAATCTCAATCCAATGCCATCCATGCCCTAAATGATGTCTAAATTCAACAGATCACATAGAAAACAGTAGATTAATAAAGCTGTGGCTACCTGCTCTGGTCCTAGTGGATGAAAGCAGGCCTGTTGGCAGACAAGGCCAGGCAAGCTTGCAGGCCTAGGCCTCAAAATGGCCACCAGCCACATGGCCAGGCCCAACAACATCAGCAATGCCACCCCCAAAAACACACTTCCTAAACTCAATCCAATGCCATCCATGCCCTAAATGGTGAAATTCAACAGATCACATAGAAAACAGTAGATTAATAAAGCTGTGGCTACCTGCTCTGGTCCTAGTGGATGAAAGCAGGCCTGTTGGCAGACAAGGCCAGGCAAGCTTGCAGGCCTAGGCCTCAAAATGGCCACCAGCCACATGGCCAGGCCCAACAACATCAGCAAGGCCACCCCCAAAAACACACTTCCCCAACTCAATCCAATGCCATCCATGCCCTAAATGATGTCTAAATTCAACAGATCACATAGAAAACACTTGATCAATAAAGCTGTGGCTACCTGCTCTGATCCTAGTGGATGAAAAAGCAGGCATGTTGGCAGACAAGGCCAGGAAAGCTTGCAGGCCTAGGCCTCAAAATGGCCACCAGCCACATGGCCAGGCCCAACAACATCAGCAAGGCCACCCCCAAAAACACACTTTCTCAACTCAATCCAATGCCATCCATGCCCTAAATGATGTCTAAATTCAACAGATCACATAGAAAACAGTAGATTAATAAAGCTGTGGCTACCTGCTCTGGTCCTAGTGGATGAAAGCAGGCCTGTTGGCAGACAATGCCAGGCAAGCTTGCAGGCCTAGGCCTCAAAATGGCCACCAGCCACATGGCCAGGCCCAACAACATCAGCAAGGCCACCCCCAAAAACACACTTCCCCAACTCAATCCAATGCCATCCATGCCCTAAATGATGTCTAAATTCAACAGATCACATAGAAAACAGTAGATTAATAAAGCTGTGGCTACCTGCTCTGGTCCTAGTGGATGAAAGCAGGCCTGTTGGCAGACAAGGCCAGGCAAGCTTGCAGGCCTAGGCCTCAAAATGGCCACCAGCCACATGACCAGGCCCAACAACATCAGCAAGGCCACCCCCAAAAACACACTTCCTAAACTCAATCCAATGCCATCCATGCCCTAAATGGTGTCTAAATTCAACAGATCACATAGAAAACAGTAGATTAATAAAGCTGTGGATACCTGCTCTGGTCCTAGTGGATGAAAGCAGGCCTGTTGGCAGACAAGGCCAGGCAAGCTTGCAGGCCTAGGCCTCAAAATGGCCACCAGCCACATGGCCAGGCCCAACAACATCAGCAAGGCCACCCCCAAAAACACACTTCCTAAACTCAATCCAATGCCATCCATGGCCTAAATGGTGTCTAAATTCAACAGATCACATAGAAAACAGTAGATTAATAAAGCTGTGGCTACCTGCTCTGGTCCTAGTGGATGAAAGCAGGCCTGTTGGCAGACAAGGCCAGGCAAGCTTGCAGGCCTAGGCCTCAAAATGGCCACCAGCCACATGGCCAGGCCCAACAACATCAGCAAGGCCACCCCCAAAAACACACTTCCCCAACTCAATCCAATGCCATCCATGCCCTAAATGATGTCTAAATTCAACAGATCACATAGAAAACACTTGATCAATAAAGCTGTGGCTACCTGCTCTGATCCTAGTGGATAAAAAAGCAGGCCTGTTGGCAGACAAGGCCAGGCAAGCTTGCAGGCCTAGGCCTCAAAATGGCCACCAGACACATGGCCAGGCCCAACAACATCAGCAAGGCCACCCCCAAAACACACTTCCTAATCTCAATCCAATGCCATCCATGCCCTAAATGATGTCTAAATTCAACAGATCACATAGAAAACAGTAGATTAATAAAGCTGTGGCTACCTGCTCTGGTCCTAGTGGATGAAAGCAGGCCTGTTGGCAGACAAGGCCAGGCAAGCTTGCAGGCCTAGGCCTCAAAATGGCCACCAGCCACATGGCCAGGCCCAACAACATCAGCAAGGCCACCCCCAAAAACACACTTCCTAAACTCAATCCAATGCCATCCATGCCCTAAATGGTGAAATTCAACAGATCACATAGAAAACAGTAGATTAATAAAGCTGTGGCTACCTGCTCTGGTCCTAGTGGATGAAAGCAGGCCTGTTGGCAGACAAGGCCAGGCAAGCTTGCAGGCCTAGGCCTCAAAATGGCCACCAGCCACATGGCCAGGCCCAACAACATCAGCAAGGCCACCCCCAAAAACACACTTCCCCAACTCAATCCAATGCCATCCATGCCCTAAATGATGTCTAAATTCAACAGATCACATAGAAAACACTTGATCAATTAAGCTGTGGCTACCTGCTCTGATCCTAGTGGATGAAAAAGCAGGCATGTTGGCAGACAAGGCCAGGAAAGCTTGCAGGCCTAGGCCTCAAAATGGCCACCAGCCACATGGCCAGGCCCAACAACATCAGCAAGGCCACCCCCAAAAACACACTTCCTCAACTCAATCCAATGCCATCCATGCCCTAAATGATGTCTAAATTCAACAGATCACATAGAAAACAGTAAATTAATAAAGCTGTGGCTACCTGCTCTGGTCCTAGTGGATGAAAGCAGGCCTGTTGGCAGACAATGCCAGGCAAGCTTGCAGGCCTAGGCCTCAAAATGGCCACCAGCCACATGGCCAGGCCCAACAACATCAGCAAGGCCACCCCCAAAAACACACTTCCCCAACTCAATCCAATGCCATCCATGCCCTAAATGATGTCTAAATTCAACAGATCACATAGAAAACAGTAGATTAATAAAGCTGTGGCTACCTGCTCTGGTCCTAGTGGATGAGAGCAGGCCTGTTGGCAGACAAGGCCAGGCAAGCTTGCAGGCCTAGGCCTCAAAATGGCCACCAGCCACATGACCAGGCCCAACAACATCAGCAAGGCCACCCCCAAAAACACACTTCCTAAACTCAATCCAATGCCATCCATGCCCTAAATGGTGTCTAAATTCAACAGATCACATAGAAAACAGTAGATTAATAAAGCTGTGGATACCTGCTCTGGTCCTAGTGGATGAAAGCAGGCCTGTTGGCAGACAAGGCCAGGCAAGCTTGCAGGCCTAGGCCTCAAAATGGCCACCAGCCACATGGCCAGGCCCAACAACATCAGCAAGGCCACCCCCAAAAACACACTTCCCCAACTCAATCCAATGCCATCCATGCCCTAAATGATGTCTAAATTCAACAGATCACATAGAAAACACTTGATCAATAAAGCTGTGGCTACCTGCTCTGATTCTAGTGGATGAAAAAGCAGGCATGTTGGCAGACAAGGCCAGGAAAGCTTGCAGGCCTAGGCCTCAAAATGGCCACCAGCCACATGGCCAGGCCCAACAACATCAGCAAGGCCACCCCCAAAAACACACTTTCTCAACTCAATCCAATGCCATCCATGCCCTAAATGATGTCTAAATTCAACAGATCACATAGAAAACAGTAGATTAATAAAGCTGTGGCTACCTGCTCTGGTCCTAGTGGATGAAAGCAGGCCTGTTGGCAGACAATGCCAGGCAAGCTTGCAGGCCTAGGCCTCAAAATGGCCACCAGCCACATGGCCAGGCCCAACAACATCAGCAAGGCCACCCCCAAAAACACACTTCCCCAACTCAATCCAATGCCATCCATGCCCTAAATGATGTCTAAATTCAACAGATCACATAGAAAACAGTAGATTAATAAAGCTGTGGCTACCTGCTCTGGTCCTAGTGGATGAAAGCAGGCCTGTTGGCAGACAAGGCCAGGCAAGCTTGCAGGCCTAGGCCTCAAAATGGCCACCAGCCACATGACCAGGCCCAACAACATCAGCAAGGCCACCCCCAAAAACACACTTCCTAAACTCAATCCAATGCCATCCATGCCCTAAATGGTGTCTAAATTCAACAGATCACATAGAAAACAGTAGATTAATAAAGCTGTGGATACCTGCTCTGGTCCTAGTGGATGAAAGCAGGCCTGTTGGCAGACAAGGCCAGGCAAGCTTGCAGGCCTAGGCCTCAAAATGGCCACCAGCCACATGGCCAGGCCCAACAACATCAGCAAGGCCACCCCCAAAAACACACTTCCTAAACTCAATCCAATGCCATCCATGGCCTAAATGGTGTCTAAATTCAACAGATCACATAGAAAACAGTAGATTAATAAAGCTGTGGCTACCTGCTCTGGTCCTAGTGGATGAAAGCAGGCCTGTTGGCAGACAAGGCCAGGCAAGCTTGCAGGCCTAGGCCTCAAAATGGCCACCAGCCACATGGCCAGGCCCAACAACATCAGCAAGGCCACCCCCAAAAACACACTTCCCCAACTCAATCCAATGCCATCCATGCCCTAAATGATGTCTAAATTCAACAGATCACATAGAAAACACTTGATCAATAAAGCTGTGGCTACCTGCTCTGATCCTAGTGGATAAAAAAGCAGGCCTGTTGGCAGACAAGGCCAGGCAAGCTTGCAGGCCTAGGCCTCAAAATGGCCACCAGACACATGGCCAGGCCCAACAACATCAGCAAGGCCACCCCCAAAACACACTTCCTAATCTCAATCCAATGCCATCCATGCCCTAAATGATGTCTAAATTCAACAGATCACATAGAAAACAGTAGATTAATAAAGCTGTGGCTACCTGCTCTGGTCCTAGTGGATGAAAGCAGGCCTGTTGGCAGACAAGGCCAGGCAAGCTTGCAGGCCTAGGCCTCAAAATGGCCACCAGCCACATGGCCAGGCCCAACAACATCAGCAAGGCCACCCCCAAAAACACACTTCCTAAACTCAATCCAATGCCATCCATGCCCTAAATGGTGAAATTCAACAGATCACATAGAAAACAGTAGATTAATAAAGCTGTGGCTACCTGCTCTGGTCCTAGTGGATGAAAGCAGGCCTGTTGGCAGACAAGGCCAGGCAAGCTTGCAGGCCTAGGCCTCAAAATGGCCACCAGCCACATGGCCAGGCCCAACAACATCAGCAAGGCCACCCCCAAAAACACACTTCCCCAACTCAATCCAATGCCATCCATGCCCTAAATGATGTCTAAATTCAACAGATCACATAGAAAACACTTGATCAATTAAGCTGTGGCTACCTGCTCTGATCCTAGTGGATGAAAAAGCAGGCATGTTGGCAGACAAGGCCAGGAAAGCTTGCAGGCCTAGGCCTCAAAATGGCCACCAGCCACATGGCCAGGCCCAACAACATCAGCAAGGCCACCCCCAAAAACACACTTCCTCAACTCAATCCAATGCCATCCATGCCCTAAATGATGTCTAAATTCAACAGATCACATAGAAAACAGTAAATTAATAAAGCTGTGGCTACCTGCTCTGGTCCTAGTGGATGAAAGCAGGCCTGTTGGCAGACAATGCCAGGCAAGCTTGCAGGCCTAGGCCTCAAAATGGCCACCAGCCACATGGCCAGGCCCAACAACATCAGCAAGGCCACCCCCAAAAACACACTTCCCCAACTCAATCCAATGCCATCCATGCCCTAAATGATGTCTAAATTCAACAGATCACATAGAAAACAGTAGATTAATAAAGCTGTGGCTACCTGCTCTGGTCCTAGTGGATGAGAGCAGGCCTGTTGGCAGACAAGGCCAGGCAAGCTTGCAGGCCTAGGCCTCAAAATGGCCACCAGCCACATGACCAGGCCCAACAACATCAGCAAGGCCACCCCCAAAAACACACTTCCTAAACTCAATCCAATGCCATCCATGCCCTAAATGGTGTCTAAATTCAACAGATCACATAGAAAACAGTAGATTAATAAAGCTGTGGATACCTGCTCTGGTCCTAGTGGATGAAAGCAGGCCTGTTGGCAGACAAGGCCAGGCAAGCTTGCAGGCCTAGGCCTCAAAATGGCCACCAGCCACATGGCCAGGCCCAACAACATCAGCAAGGCCACCCCCAAAAACACACTTCCCCAACTCAATCCAATGCCATCCATGCCCTAAATGATGTCTAAATTCAACAGATCACATAGAAAACACTTGATCAATAAAGCTGTGGCTACCTGCTCTGGTCCTAGTGGATGAAGAAGCAGGCCTGTTGGCAGACAAGGCCAGGCAAGCTTGCAGACCTAGGCCTCAAAATGGCCACCAGCCACATGGCCAGCCCAACAACATCAGCAAGGCCACCCCCAAAAACACACTTCCCAAACTCAATCCAATGCCATCCATGCCCTAAATGATGTCTAAATTCAACAGATCACATAGAAAACAGTAGATTAATAAAGCTGTGGCTACCTGCTCTTGTCCTAGTGGATGAAAGCAGGCCTGTTGGCAGACAAGGCCAGGCAAACTTGCAGGCCTAGGCCTCAAAATGGCCACCAGACACATGGCAAGGCCCAACAACATCAGCAAGGCCACCCCCAAAAACACACTTCCCCAACTCAATCCAATGCCATCCATGCCCTAAATGATGTCTAAATTCAACAGATCACATAGAAAACACTTGATCAATAAAGCTGTGGCTACCTGCTCTGGTCCTAGTGGATGAAAGCAGGCCTGTTGGCAGACAAAGCCAGGCAAGCTTGCAGGCCTAGGCCTCAAAATGGCCACCAGCCACATGGCCAGGCCCAACAACATCAGCAAGGCCACCCCCAAAAACACACTTCCTCAACTCAATCCAATGCCATCCATGCCCTAAATGATGTCTAAATTCAACAGATCACATAGAAAACACTTGATCAATAAAGCTGTAGCTACCTGCTCTGGTCCTAGTGGATGAAAGCAGGCCTGTTGGCAGACAAGGCCAGGCAAGCTTGCAGGCCTAGGCCTCAAAATGGCCACCAGCCACATGGCCAGGCCCAACAACATCACAAAGCCCACCCCAAAAAACACACTTCCCCAACTCAATCCAATGCCATCCATGCCCTAAATGTGCTTGAAAATGAAATACATTCAAAAAACAAAAGGAACAGTGGCTTCATCATGCACACACACCCATGAGGCCATGCCCATGGCTAGCTCGGGCCTACTACTACAACCCACAAAATAAAAAATAAATAAAAAGGAATGATGATAATTAATTAATTAACAAAAATAAATTGTAGTTACAACAACTGCAATGCCCACAATCAAACACAACAACCACTTACTTGTAAAATATCCTATTCCAAAAATCCTGAAATCCAATTGCAATGATGCAGCAGACAAAAAGAGTGATCTTTCCAGCTCCAAATCCAAAGGCAGAATGAGCAGGAGATGGACAAAGCACTGGGAGGAGCCTGCTGGACAGGAACAGGAAGTTGGAGATTCTGTGTCACTTCCTCCCTCTCTCCACCTTTTAAAAAAATGACTCCTTGCACAAAAAAGGAAAGCCAAATGTCAATGTAAGGAGTTCTTTTCATCCAAAATCAGCATTTGCAGATGGTTTCATGCTGCTAGAGCCGATATTCCTCTCCAAACTGTAAATTTTACGTTGTTGAGTTCTCGAGCTTCACATTACTTCCGCCGGCGTGTCGAAAACGATATGATCGCGTTCTCTTCTTTGTCCCTTTCGCGTTGGATATGACGTGTTCGTGGTCTCTTTCTCCTGTTCGCGTTCGATTACACGTGCCCGCGTCCTCATCCTCTGGCTCGCGATGTAGAATGACATGTTCGAGATCTCAATCTTCTCATACTCGCGCGGTGCATGATCGCGAGAAGAAAGACGTGATCGCGCGACAAATGACGTGATCGCGTGACAAATGACGTTAATGCGGCCGCGAACTCTCGCGAGACAGCGCAAAATGGCTACCAAAATCCAACATCTTGTGGAGAACGCGACCGGGTCAAGAAAACTTGTCAGAGAACGCAGGGATTCAGGTAAGGTGATCGCGCGCGCGCGAGAATGTATTATTTTACAGCGCGAGCAAGAAACAAATTATCGCTAAGCTGCGGAATGCGGAAATTTTGACATTTTCGCGCTTTCCGCGGAACGCGAAAATGCCAAAATATCGCAATTTCCGTGAATGGAACGGAATTTTGGCCCAGGCCTAGGTCCATGTTAGTTGGCACTGATGCTGAGTCCCGACATAGGAGTGTGTGTGAAAAGTGTACTGCCTTACAGCATGCATGACCAATGTTGATGCCTCAGACATGATGTGCATGAGTGGGAGATATGCATAGTGCAGGGACGTTTGCTTCTGTTGCAGTCATATCCATCCCGGACCATGGAGGAGTGTGGCCACTACAGTCCCCTGGGGCACCTTTTCCTAGGTATCATGTGTGTCATCCAACAATGTGGACATTCACCGTGTCTTCAGCATAGGTTGTGCTCTGTGGCATTGTACCCTGGCCTAATATGTATATACGTAAAGTGTGCTACATGTGTCCACTGTACAGGGAGACCCAATTTGGCTTGTGCATACTCACAGTGGCCGGTGCCAGTGTGTTTTGGTACAACTATCTGATGATGGTTGTTTGCCAATTTTATGTGTGGACAGGCGCACGAGGGTTAGTTCGTGTACATTCAGGATTTATTGAAGGGCATTTTAGTAATCCCTGAGTAAGAGGTGTAAGTACTTCCTCTGTGTCACTCACATTGCCTCAGGTAGAGGGGGGTTTGAACGGGAAAGGCCTACATGTCCAAACCGTATGTGTCCTTGCCAGGTCTGACCTGTGTGTGATGATTGTCTGAACATACACTCAACATGCAGTGACCCAGTCATGTTGGGCAGGGTTAAATGTATTTGCTAAGCAGCATGTGCCAAAAGTTACAAGACATGGTTCCTGCTCATCCCTTTTTTAGCTACGGTGTGTGGTCCAGATGCTGTACTCGACTGTCCCCAGAGACTAGCTCCTCAGTCTAATTTGATATCAAGTTCTTTGCTGTTGTGTCATGCTCTCCATTGTTTCTCAGTGGCATGGTGGGTCAACCAACTGTGTGGTGCAGGGCCTACATATGTGCGTAGTATTGTAGATGTTACTCATGTTGCTTTTCATATTACCTGCCAACTCATAGCGAACAAAGCGGTACAAAAGGGGGTGGTGATGGATGGAGCATCAGAACCAATCAAACACTCACACCCAGTCAAGAGATCTGGGTTTGATCCATCACCGTTCTTTAGCCCACTCTGCCACCCCAGTTCAGACATGGCCATATGCAAATCAGTCTGACTGTGTGCCTCATCGGAACAGTCCAGCCCGAACTGCCAAGCCATGCCTTCCCTGGACCAGAAACAAGCATCCTAGGACCGGTTTCTGGCATTTCAGCCGTCTTCAGCCAGGCTTGCTTGAATCCAGTGGCAAAGTGAGCAAGGGACTCAACGTCTGAGCATACCCTGCCAACTTATGGTGAACAAAGCGGTACAAAAGGGGGTGGTGATGGATGGAGCATCAGAACCAATCAAACACTCACACCCAGTCAAGAGATCTGGGTTTGATCCATCACCGTTCTTTAGCCCACTCTGCCACCCCAGTTCAGACATGGCCATATGCAAATCAGTCTGACCCTGTGCCTCATGGGAACAGTCCAGCCCGAACTGCCAAGACATGCCTTCCCTGGACCGGAAACAAGCATCCTGGGACTGTTTCTGGCATTTCAGCCGTCTTCAGCCAGGCTTGCTTGAATCCAGTGGCAAAGTGAGCAAGGGACTCAACGTCTGAGCATACCCTGCCAACTCATGGCGAACAAAGCGGTACAAAAGGGGGTGGTGATGGATGGAGCATCAGAACCAATCAAACACTCACACCCAGTCAAGAGATCTGGGTTTGATCCATCACCGTTCTTTAGCCCACTCTGCCACCCCAGTTCAGACATGGCCATATGCAAATCAGTCTGACCCTGTGCCTCATGGGAGCAGTCCAGCCCAAACTGCCAAGCCATGCTTTCCCTGGACCGGAAACAAGCTTCCTAGGACCGGTTTCTGGCATTTCAGCCGTCTTCAGCCAGGCTTGCTTGAATCCAGTGTCAAAGTGAGCAAGGGACTCAACGTCTGAGCATACCCTGCCAACTTATGGCAAACAAAGCGGTACAAAAGGGGGTGGTGATGGATGGAGCATCAGAACCAATCAAACACTCACACCTAGTCAAGAGATTTGGGTTTGATCCATCACCGTTCTTTAGCCCACTTTGCCACCCCAGTTCAGACATGGCCATATGCAAATCAGTCTGACCCTGTGCCTCATGGGAACAGTCCAGCCCGAACTGCCAAGCCATGCCTTCCCTGGACCGGAAACTAGCTTCCTAGGACCGGTTTCTGGCATTTCAACCGCCTTCAGCCAGGCTTGCTTGAATCCTTGAACAAGCGGCATCGCAGGCTCACCCGGGACTTGAAGATCCTCAACCGGGGCCGGAGACGGAGCCGGAGATAGAGCCGGAGATGGAGCCAGAGATGGAACCGGCGTCGGGGATGGCATCAAAACCAGAGATGTAGCTGGAGCCGGCGAAGTCACTGGAGAAGAAGGACCAGGAGAATCCGGGATCGGTGAGGGAGACACGGATTCCTTTCGGCGTCGAGCCGGCGACTTCGACTTCGGAGCCGAACTCTTATCAGAATGATGATGAGAAGAATGCCTCCTCTTCTTCTTAGGTGGCCATTACAAAAATGGGGTAACCCAAGGAAGAAGGACCTGGGTGGATTAATGGTACCAAAAACAGTGGTCCTTATCCAATGATTAATAAATCTGAAATATATATTTTGCTTAGTCAGTTAGTTAGCTAATCATGAGCCTAAACGAAATTTTCTTTAAGAACAAAGGCTCGTAATATTCAATAGGTAATTCAACCCAACAAAGGACAACATCCAAAACACTGAGAGCTGTTATACATACATTTATTTTTAGCAGTTTTTTGCAATATTCATAGGACAGAACAAGGTTGCTCCAAGAGGAAACGTGCATCAAAGAAAAGTGATTGAAAAGTGCGTGAATAGGACAAGGAATGAAAGATACATAGTAGTAGGAGTAATCAATCAATTACAGGCAATATGGATCGGTTGTAATTCACCGTCCAGAAGCCAGAAGACCTGGTCACATTTATTGGATACAAAATTAGTATAGTTCAGAAAATGACCCCCTTGGTGGTCTTGCACGAAAGACTGGAAATGTGTCCCAGGTAGTAAAGGGTGGGCGTCGACGTTTCGACCTGTCTTGGTGGCCTTGGGGGATTTTAAGCCTTGGCCTTGCGGGTCTTCATCAGGACCAATAGGGGCAACCTGACTGGTGGGTGATCTTAACTGAACCACCTGAAACATTAAAACAAGGGGGTGTGAGGAAGTTGTCCTGATTAAAAACATTTTAAAAATACGGTATGTTGGAATTATTCACATACCTAGTGGTTTAGTTCCACTGGGAGAATTGCTGGATTATAGGGCTTGCTATGAAGGGTCATTTAATTCGTGTCTAATTGAAAGATTAAAAAATTAGATTCAATTAGGGTAAGGTCATAGGTCAAACCAATGATACAAAGCATTTTTTAAGAGTAGCCAACAGTTAGAAGGAACTGATAGAGTAGTGGCTATCTAGCAAGCCCTTAGTGAATAGTGGAAAGCCCGGGCATCTTACCGCTTAAAGGAATCAGTCGAGACTAGTAGCGATGTATCCACTGTCTGTTGAGGGATAGCCGAGGCAGAGATTCAATCACGGCTAAAAACAAGGGGGGGGCTTGGTTAATTAAAACTGCGCCTGGGTTAGTAATTCATTAATCTACAAAGCGTAGATGTGGGCACTGGTAAAGCTTACCATGCGATCACAGCAAATGTGCTTGAAAAACCGGAGCGTCCGTCTCCGTTGGAAGCCAAGCGCAGTGTGAACTCGTCCGAGGCTCCGTGCGGTTACCAAGGTAACCGTATGTGAGTTTAAGTCAGAAGGATCGGAAATAGTAAAAGGACTGTAGTAATACTTCGGATCCCGATAGAATTAACAAGATTGCTGCAGGGCGAGAGTGTGGGGGGTATTGAATCGCAGTACAGTCGTCCTCTGCTACTGGATAATGGAGCGTAAGTCTCCCTATTTGGTCAAAGTGAAAAACGGGACCCAATTAATTCCCGTGCTGTTACTAGTGGCAACCGTAAACAAGTCGATAGGCAGTGTGAAAAGACTAATGTGCATTGGGGGGAACCCATTATTACTTGGAAGGGGAGAAGAGATCAAATCTGGGACAAGATGAAGACAATCAGCTTATTAGAAAACTTATAGGCACAGTTTGGATACTTCAATACCTTACAGACACTGCCTAGAGCAACAGGTTCAGTTCACAGATCATATATTCACAACTAGTGACAAAAACAATAATATAAAATAATATAAGTTCACAAACAATGTATACACACATATTGACAATTATAAAACACAATTATACATTAATGTCATCCTACAGTGAACGGGTATCCAGGTGAAAGTAACCGTCTATTCCAACTCAATACGTGATGCTGATTAAAGATCCCTTTAACCACAGAATGAGTTGGGGAAGAGATACACTCTATCTTTGATTCATGGTAGAAACTTGTTTGTTAGTTTCTTCTAGTTCGTTCAGACCCCTGGTGACCGTGTCCAGAGAATGAATCCATCTATACTCCCGTTTATTCAGTATTTCAGTAAAGTCACCACCTCTGGGGTTAGGTTTAACTTTTTCCAAAACCCACCACCTCAGGCTGTCTGCTGTATGCTCAAAATTGGTGAAGTGCTCCACCAAAGGGGCCCCAGGTGTCTTGCATCGGATACGACTACAGTGTTGCAGTATACGGCACTTAACCTTCTGGATGGTTTGACCCACGTATAGAAAGTTGCATGGGCAGGTGATAACATAAATTACTCCTGAAGTGTTACAGTTGCTGTGTTCCCTTAATTTGTAGGTGTGGTTGTTGTGTGTAAACTCTTTGATGGGTCTGGTTAGAGCGCATGCTTTGCATGAACCACATTGGTGGTGACCCATGACCGGAGTACCCCATAGGGTAATCTGTCCTACCGTCTGACTAGTAGGTAATAGAGATTTGATCAGATAATCTCTGATGTTTTTACCTTTTCTGAAGGCGTGAAGGGGAGTGGGCATGTTGCCTAATTCGTCAGCCACTAGGTGCCAATGCTGATTAATGGCCTTCTTGATGGCATTACTTTTTGTGTTGAATGTGGTTACACAAACCAACCGTTCCTCTTGGGTCTTATCTTTATTTTTGGGTGTTAGCAAGAGTTCCCTGTGGTTATACCATGCGCGTTTACGCGCTTTTTTCAGAAGCCTGATTGGGTAGCCACGGTCTATCAATCTAGACAATAAACCTGCGGACTCTTCCATGAAATTCTCTTTTTTTGAGCAATTTCGCCGAATCCGTAAAAACTGTCCAAAAGGTAAGTTATCACGTAAGTTGCGTTGATGGTGGCTGGAGTAACGAAGAAGTGTATTTCTTTCGCTACTTTTCCTAAATAGTGTAGTGTATAGTTTCCCTGATTCTGAGTCTGATTTGATTGTGATGTCAAGGAAATCAATTTTTTCTCTACTGTAGTTCATCGTAAATTGTATATCAGTTGAACATGTGTTCAACCAAAGATGGAATTTTTTGAGATCATCTTCCTCACCTCGCCAGATGAATACAATATCGTCGATGTATCGACGCCATAGTTCTATACACTCACTATATGGGTTTACCTGGTTGAGGACATATTGATGTTCAAACTCACTCATGTAAATGATGGCCAGATTTGGGGCAAAGCTGGCCCCCATCGCCACGCCTTTAGTCTGTACGAAAAATTGACCCAAGAAGGTGAAGTAATTTTGGGTCATGGCAACTTTAAGTAATGACACAATGAATTCTGTGGGAACCAGGTGTGGTGCAGGTCTGGCATCCAGTACTAGTTCTATGCATTGGAGAGCTGCCACCTGTGGGATGTTGGTGTAAAGGGCAGTTATGTCCATAGTAACTAATAAGTGGGTGTCCGGGTCATATGGATATTCATCCAGGAGCTGTATAGTTTGCATAGTATCCCTTAGATAGGTGGGTGTCTGTTCCGCGATGGGTTTTAAAAATACATCGATGTATTTACAAAGAGGTTCTAGGATTGAGCCACAGCCAGACACGATTGGCCTCCCTGGGGGATTTTGCATCCGTTTATGTATTTTGGGGAGGGTATAGATAGTAGGAAGTCTGGGATGTTTATTATTCAAATAGTCATGCTCTAGTTTGTTAATATAACCATTCTCCAGGGCAGTACCAGTTAGGTTCCTTATAGTCTTACTTATGTCCTGGGTAGGGTCCCTACGTAATTTCAGGTAATTCCCATCAACAGCCAGTTGGGAGTCGATCTCTCTTTTGTAGTCCTCGGTGTTCTGAATAACAATGGCACCACCCTTGTCAGCGGGTTTAATCACGATATGGGGATTGTTTTTTAATGTGTCCAGGGCTGCGCGTTCTTGTTTGCTGATGTTATATTGGACATACTGTCTGTTAGTCAGTATATTGTCCACATCCCTCATAACCACCTGTTCGAAAGCCAGAAGTTTATGTGGCATCAGTGACGTAGGGGGATTGAATTTAGATGGTGGTCGCAGTCCGCTGGCAGAAAAGGTGGGGTTGCTAGGGGTTTTTAAGAAATGATATTTAAGACGCAGCTTGCGAAAGAATTGATGCAATTCAATCTTTAGGTGAAAGTTGTTAGGCATCTTGGTCGGGACAAATGACAGACCCTTTTCCAGGATCCCTTGTTCATTAGGTGCCAAAGTGTAATTTGACAGGTTGATAACAGGGTTGTCCGGTTTGTAGATTACCATCTGTAATGCTGCCTGCGCGTTTGGATCTCCCCATGTGTTTCCTGTTGGAAGTGTGCCTGTCTCCTTGTCTGGCCTCTCCCTTGGTTCCATGTCTGTCCTCTGTTCCCCCTGGGTCTCCCCCAGGGGCGGCCACGTCCTCGCTGGCCCCACCATGGTTCCTCTGGTAAAAAAGAGGAGGAAGGGGGCTGTTGGTTTGACTGGTTCAAACCCCCAGTAGGAGTGGCTGTACTAGGTCCTGGACGTTCAGAGTCACTCCCTGAGCTGCTGCCAAAGGAGGAACCTGAGAAGGTAGTGTACCTTCTAAACCCACTCCTACCTCTACTGGAAAAGGTACCCTGTTGTTCCCTTATGTAGTAACCTTCTTGTAAATATGGGTAAGTGATCTTCTTGTCATAGAATTTAATATCTCTAGTCACTTTGTCTAGTTTTGTTGCCTGTGTGTATGTATCAAAATCCTGGATGGTGCGTTCTAATCTCTCTAGTGCCTCTTTGGCATTATCTAGAGCCCTATCTTCAATAATTTCTTTTTTTATGTCAGAGATTTCCTTAATAAGTCGTTGTACCTCTTCCACTGCTGTCTCTATACCAAGCACCATCCAGTGCCTTGAGCAGTTGTTAGACACAAAACTGAAATTCTCTTTAAACTTTGGGTTATCAAGAAAGATGGCTGGTTCATTTCTTACTTGTAGTCCCACCGGGATGACATTAGATTGGAGATATTGAGCCAAAGTGCGACCGTGTAATCTTGTCCTGATCAATTTCTTCTCAAGTCGTTCTAGCTTAGACACTTTTTCGTTAAGGGTTAAATCTATACTCGTAGTGGTACCACCTAAGAAGGTGTTACCTCCTTGTAGTTGTAATAGTTTCTCAATATAATCCTCGCTGTATGACAGTGTTTCCCTCTCTGACATAGTAGGACTATTTGTATAAAAGTTTCTGTCTGTATAATGACAACAGTGTGGGAAAAACAATAGAGACCACAAAAATTGGAACAATTCAAAAACACACAAACAATGAACAATTAAACAATTAGACCCTCGCAGGACTTGCCTGCACAAAGGTGGCCATTACAAAAATGGGGTAACCCAAGGAAGAAGGACCTGGGTGGATTAATGGTACCAAAAACAGTGGTCCTTATCCAATGATTAATAAATCTGAAATATATATTTTGCTTAGTCAGTTAGTTAGCTAATCATGAGCCTAAACGAAATTTTCTTTAAGAACAAAGGCTCGTAATATTCAATAGGTAATTCAACCCAACAAAGGACAACATCCAAAACACTGAGAGCTGTTATACATACATTTATTTTTAGCAGTTTTTTGCAATATTCATAGGACAGAACAAGGTTGCTCCAAGAGGAAACGTGCATCAAAGAAAAGTGATTGAAAAGTGCGTGAATAGGACAAGGAATGAAAGATACATAGTAGTAGGAGTAATCAATCAATTACAGGCAATATGGATCGGTTGTAATTCACCGTCCAGAAGCCAGAAGACCTGGTCACATTTATTGGATACAAAATTAGTATAGTTCAGAAAATGACCCCATTGGTGGTCTTGCACGAAAGACTGGAAATGTGTCCCAGGTAGTAAAGGGTGGGCGTCGACGTTTCGACCTGTCTTGGTGGCCTTGGGGGATTTTAAGCCTTGGCCTTGCGGGTCTTCATCAGGACCAATAGGGGCAACCTGACTGGTGGGTGATCTTAACTGAACCACCTGAAACATTAAAACAAGGGGGTGTGAGGAAGTTGTCCTGATTAAAAACATTTTAAAAATACGGTATTCCAACATACCGTATTTTAAAAATGTTTTTAATCAGGACAACTTCCTCACACCCCCTTGTTTTAATGTTTCAGGTGGTTCAGTTAAGATCACCCACCAGTCAGGTTGCCCCTATTGGTCCTGATGAAGACCCGCAAGGCCAAGGCTTAAAATCCCCCAAGGCCACCAAGACGGGTCGAAACGTCGACGCCCACCCTTTACTACCTGGGACACATTTCCAGTCTTTCGTGCAAGACCACCAATGGGGTCATTTTCTGAACTATACTAATTTTGTATCCAATAAATGTGACCAGGTCTTCTGGCTTCTGGACGGTGAATTACTACCGATCCATATTGCCTGTAATTGATTGATTACTCCTACTACTATGTATCTTTCATTCCTTGTCCTATTCACGCACTTTTCAATCACTTTTCTTTGATGCACGTTTCCTCTTGGAGCAACCTTGTTCTGTCCTATGAATATTGCAAAAAACTGCTAAAAATAAATGTATGTATAACAGCTCTCAGTGTTTTGGATGTTGTCCTTTGTTGGGTTGAATTACCTATTGAATATTACGAGCCTTTGTTCTTAAAGAAAATTTCCTCTTCTTCTTATGCTTCTTGGTTCGCGAATCGTGCCCCGAAGTCGATTTCGACGCCGACCTCGATCGTGACCTCGATCTTGACTTCCTTCTTCCTCTCTTTTCTTTTTTCATCTTAGTGATGAAAAGCTTCGCCTCCCTTTCTTTTAGAGCTTTGAAGCTTATCTTGCGACAGCAAAAGCAACCATCCACATCGTGGTCGGAAGAGAGACACCAAAGACAGTCTTCGTGTGGATCTGTAATCGACATGTGTTTGCCACATTCCCCACAGGGCTTGAAACCCGACTTCTTCGTCGACATCTTCATTGAAGAGAAACAGGGAAAACCCAGAAGAAAAACAAAGTAACAGTAAAGCTACCAACAGCAATTCCCGAAATCCGTTGGGATCGATGGCGCAGAAAAAAGGGAACTGACGTCATAATGCCGAAGAGGTCTCCTTATGGAGCCGGTGACGTCAGCGGAGTCGCGAGCGGAGCCGTGTCTCTGTGACGTCGTCTTTGACCTCATCGGCGTGGACTGCTACAAAAGTTTCCGAATTTTGCTGGCGCAGGGGATATTCACCAGGTGAGGAATCCACTGGCAGATGTATCCATCAGAATGTTTTGTATTTCCATCCAGGACACTTAATGTCTGGGTGGCAGGACTATAAGGGCTGAATCACAAAGCATTTTCGACTGGCACTATTTCATGTTCTTTGTGGTAAGTGGTTTCTCCAAACATGTTGCCACCATATGTTGAAAACAATTCTGGAGGTGGTAGTGTGAGCTAAGAGTGTTTCTTTATGTTTGTTTCTTGTTTGACCGTTTTTTCCAGTAGAGATGTGTTCAATTGCTTTTGTGCTGCTTTGCTTTTGTGCTGTATTATTGCAACGCTATTTTGTTGTCGTATACTGTGGTTGTTGTATTGCATTCTCTTTTGATGGAACCCAGGAAAGGGAACCCAGCGTCCTCCATTTAATGTACCATTAAAGGCAACTTGCCCTCAGTGCATGTACACAACAAACACACAGTCAAGCACTGTTACCTCCACATATTGTGGTACTCCAGGCACACATACATTCTGTCATAAGGGCCCCCGGTCTCAACCACAGTTTAGAGAGCTGGATTGGGGGTATTTTATCACATTGACAATGCTTTATAATTGTTTGTCACACGCACTTTGATATGTGAAAGAAACAATTGATGGACGGAATGCTGGACAATGCAAACATTCACCCCCAGCTACATTTTTTACAGCTCCCGCAGACCCCGTCAGCCCCAAAGACAATCAAGTAACCACTTCACCCAGTCTCCCCTAGCAAGGTAATGATAAAAACATCTGTTGAGTCTTGGTCTAGGGAACCACAGAACCTAAACCACAAGAAGGTTCATTTGAACTCACCCTGCAACTATTGTTTTGCTTAGTGTGTTTTCCCCCATTGACTTCAATGATGAACATCTGACAGCTTTCATTGTCTTTATTGTTTAATACTTTGAAAATCCATAACTCCGGTTATAAGCAACCTATCAAGTTTGTTTTAGGTGCCTATGTTTATATAAAAATACAGTCTAGTTTTATAAATTGATGTCAAGGTTTCTTTTGAGTCATGTCACATACATATTGTCAATGCTGGCACTGTGAAATGCTTAACACATGTTCCAGTGAGAACACCGGACTGCTTGGCGCCATACCACCAGGATTGAGCTAAGGCTTCTATGGGTGAATCCAAGGTCCATTTCTGTGTATTGTGTTAGTATTACACAATAAGGCCACCCATCTATATAACATAATACTTCCACCTTGCAATAGACTTTCAATGGAATCCTGTTATGAGGGCTGAAGTCCTTGAGAAAAAAAGACCTCTGGTTTCCCAGGTTACAAGTCTAAAATTCAATGGATGGGTTCAAGCTCCCCAAACTGCTGTGACTTACCAACGTGTTTTGAGGGTGTTATCCAACTTATGATGCAGAATACTACAAGAAAACTAATATGCAATGTATTCTCTCAATCATATAATATCCATCAACATTAAAATGAGAATTATTTTCAATTTGATACCAATCATTCCTTCTAAAACCTGTAAGGAACACTATAGAGAGAACATATAGAATAAAACTGCAATTAGGGACCAGTCACTATGGTCCCCCAGCACACCAATCCTTGGTAATTAGTGGACATGAATAATTTCACCTGAATGGTTGCTTATGCACACTCTAATGAAAGAAAAGGGACATACTTCAAAATATTTTTGCCAAAGAATAATAGATGTCAGTCCATAGCACCAACTTTTGTGTGCATTTGCCTGAATCCATGTGCTTTCTCTGTCAGAGGTGGCTAGAATGTGGTTTATCATGAGGTGTCAAAGTCAATGTCACAGGAGTTACCTAGTACTGGATGCCAGACAAGCATCTATTCTAGTTGTAAAACATATGAGGGGGCTTCTCCTCTATATCCCCACAGGCTTCGTGTATTTTTAGAGGGCCATGGTGCTCTGTGACTTATGATTAAACTGTTGTGTCAATGTGTCTGAGTCATGGAACATGAGGGGGGTCTTCATCCACGAGGGCAGTCCTGGTGTAGAATGTCTTGTATTTGCATCCAGGACACTTCATGTCTGGGTGGCAGGACTGAAAGGGCTGAATCACAAAGCATTTTCGACTGGCACTATTTCATGTACTTTGTGGTAAGTAGTTTCTCCAAACATGTTGCCACCATATGTTGAAAACAATTCTGGAGGTGGTAGTGTGAGCTAAGAGTGCTTCTTTATGTTTTTTTCTTGTTTGACAGTTTGTTCCAGTAGAGATGTGTTCAATTGCTTTTGTGCTGCTTTCCTTTTGTACTGAATTATTGCAACGCTATTTTGTTGTTGTATGCTGTGGTTGTTGTATTGCATTCTCTTTTGATGGAACCCAGGAAAGGGAACCCAGCGTCCCCCATTTAATGTACCATTAAAGGCAACTTGCCCTCAGTGCATGTACACAACAAACACACAGTCAAGCACTGTTACCTCCACATATTGTGGTACTCCAGGCACACATATATTCTGTCATAAGGCCCCCGGTCTCAACCACAGTTTAGAGAGCTGGATTGGGGGTATTTTATCACATTGACAATGCTTTATAATTGTTTGTCACACGCACTTTAATATGTGAAAGAAACAATTGATGGACGGAATGCTGGACAATGCAAACATTCACCCCAGTCACAAGGATCTGGGTTAAATCCATCATTCTTTTACTCACCACACCACCCCAGTTTGGATCCAGCCATATGCAAATCAATCTTGACCCTGGTCCTTATGGGAACAGTCCAGCCCGAACTGCAAAGTCAGGACCTCCCTGGACCGGAAACAAGCATCCTGGGACCACCCTTCATCTGCCAGGCTAGTTTGAATCCAGTGGTGTGGTGAGCACGGGACCAGGTCTGGGCATACCCTTCCCACTTAGGGCGACATATGCAAAAAAACACAATTGATGGACGAAATGTAATTTAATAGCATGTGCTACTTTTGGCTGGAAATGTAGCAATTGTTGACACAAGTAAAAATAACACAATAACATACACAAAATCACATAACAACACAATTAAAACATGTTTTATGGCAACTAGAGTATAAATCAAAATGTGCCTCACTATTTGGCGAAGCACCTAATGCCTATCTCAGATCCATTAAATTCAATTTTAGTAACCAAAAATGCATGCCCTTCATTACCTGCTCTCATATTACCTGCACTCAAAGGAATATTATCATCTTGTTACATTATCGAAAATGTAATAAATATTATTTTGTAAACTTCAATAGCTCCACACTCAACTGTATAACAAGGAAAGAAACATCTTCCGGCCAAATTATTGGCTGCAACAACAGTCTCATTTTAACAACTATATCTCTCTAAGCTGGGGTAAACAATTCATATTTACTTTTGCCCTTTAAAGGAATATTTTCTGTAACAGTTTTAATTAAACAAGTCTCATTTTTCTGTAACTGTTTATCCAGTGAGGTTTGGTAACATGTTTAGAAAAATAATATGAACTCCAGAGTCTGAGGGGCTTATTTATGAGAGGCCGAAAGCCTCTCAATCATATCTATGCGATGACGCAAAGCCATTCTGAGTGGCTTTGCATGGCTTCATAGATATGGAGTAAGATAACGCAGTGCAAGCTGCTGTCTTGCCATACTCTGTGTCAAGGAGGCATTGCATGGCCATTCTGGTGGGTTTTCCCATGTGCGACACCCATGTACTTTGATGCTGCCCCAGACTTACTTTATCACATAAACTTGGGGCAGCTCCGAAACCTTCAGCCTGGGGAGGCGTAGCAAGGAGAAATATTTTAATTTCTTCTCATATTTTCCTCTTACTATGTGGGCTACATTCTGCAGCACACATGGAAAGAGGAACACGTCTCTCAGGATTGTTTTTGTGCAGGAAAGTGCCCCTTTCTGCACAAAAACAATCCTGCCTGCAACGGAGGCACCCTCACAACATGGTGCAAGGGTGCCTACATTGGCGCTAGGCAGCAAATTGTGTGCCAACGCAGGGAGAAAGGACAGGAATGCACTGCAATTCATAAATGTGGTGCATTCCTGGCCTTTCACACTGGCGTAGGGGAGCGCCGCAAGAAGGACTTTCGGTGCCGCCCTGTGCCAATTCCTCCATAAACAACCAGCATGATAACTTGACAAATAAAATTATTGCATTACATCAAATTTATTTTCAGCTTCATCATTTATAGTCTATAGGAGAGACCCATGAGGAATGATAGGACAATATTCTAAAACTCCCATTGATCATTCAATAAGAGAAACTGTTTAAAACCATTCAAAATATTTATAACGTAAGCCCATTGGAGGACATTCATTACATAATATATTATGCATTTGCGGACTTCAATATTACATTATTGGGTATGTGTTAGGTGCTCCTAATCATATGAAGGAAGCCTAGTAGCTCTACGAGGAAGACAGACATATACTATGTAGTATATAATTCAGATTCAGTACATTTGCTGGAGCCTACTGCTGGAGATCCAGTCAATCAACAAGCTAGGCTGATAGATGCCCACACTCGATTACTTACCTAAATGTTGACAACATGTTGAAGAGTTGCAAGAGTGTTCAGAAGTCTAAGGGCCATATGTATGAAAATACATTTTTGCGATTCTCAAATAGCGATTTTTTGCGAATCGCTATTTGAAAATCACAAAATGCTATGTATGTAGGATTTGCAAATAATTTTGCAAATCCTACATATTCCTTAATTGCGAATTGCAAATTGCGATTCGCAATTAAGGAATACCTCCCCATTCATTTCTATGGGCCTGGAGGCCCATTGGAATGAATGGGAAGACAGTCTCAATTTGCGATTCTCAATTAGAGAATCGCAAATTGAAAATGCAATTTCAAGGGTTCCAGGGTGTCAAAAGTACACCCTGTTGCACCCCTGAAATGTGCATGTGTGCGCATGTATGTGCGCCTCATGGCACTTTGAAAAATGCAAAAAAGTTGAAGCTGGTGGTAATTTGCGATTCCTTAAGGCCAAATTGCACTTTTTCTGTGCTTCTTACATTGCATTTAAGGAAAAGCAATTTACGATTCCTTAAATGCAATCGCAAAATAAGGAATCACAAATTTTGCGATTCCATATTTTGCGAGGCAGTTTTTCTTTGATACATATCACTGAGCCAAATTGCGATTGCATACGCCGAAATTCGCAATTTGGAATGATACATATGGCCCTAAGTGAAGAAGGCAAAGTCAACCTTTGTTATCTGGGCTCAATAAAAATGGGAAACGATGCCATTCACACTTTTGGTTACATTGCCCCAAACAAATATTAATTCATTATCATGGTATTTTCTTTAGCATGTGCTCCACTTATGTATAAAGATCTTTGCAGTCCTACTGTAGACAGTCAAGCAGGGTTCTATATACTGCATACAGTTTAACTTATATTTCCCAGTCACTAAGCCAGGAAGGTTAGCCAAAAAGAGTGAAGATATATAATAATAGGGGTCTAGAATATCCCTTAGCAATCAACCACTGCAAATAGCAAAGCGTGACCTCTGGATTCACCTTTGTGACCTCCATGTTCTGAATGAGTTCCCAAAGTTATAGTCTCTCTTTACATGAAAATAGTTCTGTAAGAAAAAAATAGTTCTTCTTCACTGCATAGGCCTCTCTTTTCTTTTTTCTCTGCATATTTAGTTTAACATTTCTTAATTCATTGAACCGTTAGATATATTAGTTTAATTTGTATGAAGCTGCCATTGGGAACCCTGTCGTAGACACTCACAGTCACTCTCACACAGACACACACACACACACACACACAGATTCATACACAGTTCCCTTATGGCATGGAGGGTTGTCTTGTCATACTAAAAATTAATCTAAAGCTGCACATTGGTCAGTAGAGGAACAGCCTTCCCTAAATCCGGAATGCACCACCGAATCTAATATAATTTTGGCAAAATCTTTTCCAATAAAGTCCATTAAAGAAAACACATTATCCAACATAGACCTTATAAATTAGGACGATAACTGTTCATGGATAATAGATCCCTTTGTTTCAGCTCAAAGGGATCTGTTTTCTATTTCCTTTAAGTATTTATTTTACAAAGTACTAACAATGGTCACCACACAATCAGAATTTAGTTTTAGGTGCAAATTTAAAACATCTTTGAGACTTGATGATCTTGATTCTGTTTGCTCTGCATGATCAACCCAACATACTGTTCAGACACAGGAACAAACACATTTTCCATTTCAATACTAATGCTAACAATTGTTGTCCTTTTCTTTAAAGTGCTTATTCAAGCACGTTTATCATACATCTTCAGAAATCATGACCATTTCTGTCAACCTTATCTCAATATGTCAAAACATAAAATGATACGTTGCGCATGTGCAATTTTTTTTTCCTTTTAATACAGGACTTGGTTATGATAAAAATGCATTTAATGAGTTAGGAAGGCTGCAATGGTCAATTTCCTCGGCCTGCGAAAAGTAGACTTCCTGTTCTCTGACATGCATGAATTACAATAGCCTCCCGAGTTAGAAAAGAGAAATGCCCAGAAAAACTGAGAACAGGTGTTAACATTTGGATTCGTCAGGAAAAAATAGATCCCTCTATCCGCAGCTTGTCAGCAGGCTCATAGGAACTTGGAAAAATGAGAATGATTTTGGCTGTTGCTTGAGATTGCATTTAGGAAAGAAGCCACGATATCATGTTTTTTTAAAGAAACATTACAGAATGAGCTTTAACAACACAAGTATATTTGTATTCACTGAGACATTCGGAAAACATTTTTAAAGTGATTTTGTGTCTATATTTCACAGTCAGGTAGATTACAATCTTAACTCAATTTGATACAGTCAGATTTGTCGGACAAGTTTCTTTAGACAATTGCCATAAATGCCACTTTGGACAATATTGTATTGTACATTGCACTTCTGCAAAAATATTTGATGAGTGATTTGGAAATGGACCATTGTTGAAGTAGCCGCTGGTATTAGGATTTTTCAAGGTGCATTACATTGATTGAACATTATTGCAGAGGGTGCTCTATATATCCACCACACTTGCTTTTATCACTGCTAGAAGTTGACATTGTATGATGCGATAGTTATAGCTCATTGTAATGCCACCTTGTTCTTAATTTTACTCGACCTACTGTGTTCCTTATTACGGACATACTTAATTTTACCATATAATTGCGTGCCAGACCATAAAGCACTACTTTTAGCAATCCCCCTAGATCAAGACTGTCAGCACCTAAGAGTTCATGGTGATAAGACTTTAACAAGTAACGTATCTTCAGCAGTCAAAGGGGCATATCATCAAGCATTACTGCTCAAAAGCCGCTTTAGCAGCAGAAAACTGCCGCTAAAGCGACGATAATGGGCTTGATAATATGCCGCAGAGAATTCCAATAGAAGCCCATGTTGACACCAGAACATGGGCTTCTATTGGAATTCTCAAGGGCATATTATCAAGCCCATCATCGCCGCTTTAGCAGCAGTTTTCTGCTGCTAAAGCGGCGATAATTGTATCGCAGTTTCTTGATAATATGCCCTAAAATTTGTTGGGACGGGGTGGAATGGCTGGTTGGTTTGCCTCATAAATAACTGATTCGATTGTGCATGGTGTGTTAAGCCTATCTACCAAAAGTAACTTGTCTGCTACAATAAGAATATTGTTAATTTAAACAATGACAATCTTGTCCTTCAGCATGGCTTCAACTATTTCGGACACTGCCATGCAGCAAACGTAGACATCATTTGCCCTAAAGAGATTTTAGTACAGGTTCAAATCAAGTGCTTTGCCATAATGTTGTAATATAATGCACAAGCACACAAAACCTTGATTAGCTCCATTTCTTTTGACCAACTTACCAACACAAGAACAACATTTGACTAAAACTATTATGCAGAGCGCTACATTAACTCCCAACATCAAAGAATTCAAAACCACATTGCGGACCTCAGTTCTGTTGGGTCAATTCCGAAAGACCATCTGCAACATTGGGATAAAAATATCTAGCAAATTGTGAGTACCAGTCAGCAACATGCTGGCACTTTCATGTACCAGATCCCCTCTTAAAGTTATATCTCAATCTCTGTAGAACAATCACTGCTACCCGTCTTACTCCATTTTCATCTACATATGTATTAATACTTTATTCTCATATTATCATTTTCAATGTGTTATGTGCTAATGATATTTTATCATGTAATTTTCAATGTATTACAGGAACTTACCACCCTTTTTGAAGAAGGCACATTGTAACAATTTCTTACAGCAAGTATATAATGAGAAACAAAAAAGAATTAAAAGCAGAATAATTCTGCCAAATTCGAAATTTTCATACATTTTTACATCAAATGATTAAGTGTCTCTCAATTCTGATTCAAGACACAAGCTCCAGTGTCTATATTTAACAGTGGTCCATTTGGAAATTGTTGAATCAAAAAGATGTGGCTTTTACTTAAATATGCAGGACACATAGTAATAGGAGGATGAAGTTACTTCTGTAGTATAAAGGTATGTGGTACTCTGAAACAAATACAGTTATTTTTTGTTGTAAAAGGACAGTATTTTTAATAATTAATCCTAACTGATTAAAATGGATGGTTTCACTGTACCTTAATAAAAGTGATGATGATGGAAACAGCCCTTTTAAATTTCTAAATACATTCTAAAGCGCACATTTGTCAAGGCAGTAAGGTTTACATTTTTAATAATCTGTCCATGATTTAGTTTGTGTTTGTAAGAAAGTGTTTTTTATTAGTCAGGATGGATTGGTGTCCTCCACAAGTAATGAAGTCACTATATTGTGCTGGTCCTGTCAAAGGTTTCAGTAATTTAAATTTGAGCTCAACCCTTGTTAGCTATAACACTGAGCAGACAGGCTGAAATTAAGGAAAATATGTAATGCAGTTAGAAATACTAAAACTGTCAGAAAGTCCAAAACATTATAAAATTCCCACTCCATTGTATACAAATAGAACATAAAATGATAAGCAGACTGACACCAAAACAACAAAAATCCAATAAGGCAAAACAGAGATAAGATTTTTTAAAGATTTAAGTGAAAATAGCACCAAAAAGGGCAAAGCACAAATGATAGTCAATGGTCACAGTAGATAAGGAACTAGGTGTGAATTGTGCCAATCGCGATGGAGCACGGGCCAGATACACCAATTTGATTTGCCCGGGTAAGGCATGGAAATAAGAAAGCTTGAAAAGGTTTTTACTTCCAAGGATGAAAAGGAATGTGGATTCTTTTCAGAAGAAAAACTCCTCATGAAACAAACTTGAAATTCACTCCAACACCACAAAACTGTCAGTTGAATTCCTTTCGTGGACTGTCCCATTGAAGCTCAAGAGGAAAAGTTTGGAAAAGTTTCCAAACTTTTTATTGTGTCCAAACAAACAAAGGAGTAGATTGGATTTTCAAAACCTTATGGAGAGCACTTACAAACTCTCAAGCTGTCAGACATGGGACAATGGCAAATTCCAGGCCAGGTCAAATTTGCACCTGTTTAGCTGGGTTACTTCACAGGAATTATCTCTACAGCTTCTATATGTCCCTGGTGCTGCCCAGTGCACCATAGTATGGTCGCTGGAGATCTTTCTGTCCTTGGATATCAAATGGTATGGAGCCCAAATCTAATGGGGTTATTTTCACAGTTCACAGATGCTAACTGCAGCAGGTTCAGTCTGCCTGGTATCCTCTACAAGTCCACCAGTTGTCTGAGGAAGGCTGGATGAAGGTCAAGCTTTGTATGGTTCACCAGCATGCAGGTGTGGGACACCCTAAGACTAGCTTAGTTCCTTCCTGCCTAATGTAGTAAACACTCCAAGGCACTGGCCTACTTACTTTTGCAGTACTTTTGCTTTACTGCAAACAGACCCAATATGCAATATATCAGGACAAATCCAAGATGGCGAAGGTCTTCAGCAATAATAAACTAGGGGTCTGAGGCGGGGGGTTCAAATGGGGACTGTAATATGGAAATCCTAGTGTTCTTCCACATCTAACACTAAAATCAAGTTTGAAGCAGGCAATATACCTACAACAATCCCAGATACATAAGTGTAGTAAGACAGTACAAAAGCCGGGTCCTTCAGAAAAGACAGGTGATATGCAAAAACCGTCCTGACATCCTGTTTGGTCCCTTTGAAGGGAACATCATTTTCACATATGCTTCAGGCAGACGTGTAATGCAGGATTTGACACTGTGGTGTTGACCAGAGGGTACAACTACCACCCTGCATATTATATGGATCTCAGAGACTTCGTCTCTGTCCATTCACGTCAGGCTACTGTGTGTTCCTGGGAAGAATTTCACACCTCATTCAAGGCTGAGCACTGGCTTGGAGTAGCTGAAGGGCCAATGCAAATGAGCCTTCTGAAAGCTCAGACAGGAATAGGGTCACTTTTTAAAAATTAATTTTTTTAATAGGTATTAAAAATCCAACTTCACCCTTGTATTTTCATTTTTAATATCTAATAAAAATAGTAGTTTCTTTATTTTACTAGCTTGTGCCTTTCCAGAGCTAGCAGTATTCATATTTTAATCTGAACTCTTGTTTTCTACACAGGACAGCTAGGCCAGTCACCGTGAAAGCAGCTTTTTGGGCCTTATCACCTTATGGATAGGTTAACATTGATTTTCTGCATGCCCCACTTTTAAATACCATGCACCTTACCTTGTGGACTACAAGGCTGACAGAGGAGCGACTTACTAACAGTTAAAAGAGACGTTGTTTCCTGTCAAAAAGGGTCGTTTGTTTGCAGCAGTCAGGCTATGATTGTTGACCTGAAGCCATTTTTTCATTGTCATACTAGTGGATGGCACAATAAGGCCTACAAACCACAGGTGACATTTACCATTCTATGCTTTGGATGCTGTTTACATTCAACACCATATGCTATGACCTTACGGGAGAGTTAAACAACACAACAAGGGATCAACCAAGTTCTACTCATTTTAGTGGTCAGAACACATACTGGGCATTACACAGCACTGGCCCACTATACAGAGTCTAAAATCCAGAAATAAAATTCAGCAAAACAACGGGGATGACTATTCAAAAGGGAACATTTTCTCACAGTATACTCTTATTATTGTAACAGTGGACCACCAGTAGTCTGGTGCATGTCTTCTACAATCAGTATCTATCAGACAAAGCTATAAATAGCTTGTAACCAGTTGCAGGAAAAATTTGAATAAGAGTTGCATCAGCTCATTGTCTCTTAGGGCTTTGTCTCATTACTTGACAAAAAGGAAAATGACTTTATTACATACTCTTCTATATACTACTCCTAAATTGACACAAGGAATTGCAGGTGAACGATCTTACTGTGACATCCTCCAAAGGGCCTCACTACCAAATGGGTTATAAATTAAAACAGGTCCTACTGATCAAGTAACACTAATATAGTCTGTGGCCCTCTGTGCTGAATGAATAATTAACTGCCTGCACACAAGCAAGCCCTTAAACCTAAAACCAAAATGTGTACTGTTTGCCTAAAACAATATTATAAATGAAGTTACTAACAGACCTTTTTCAAGGTGTCTTCACAATAAATAAAGGCAGAATTTAAAAATTAAAAACACAATGCAATCGATAATAAACAATTTCAAAATGGTACCATCTTTAATCACATTCCTCAACAAATGCAATGATTCACTCCTAATACTGCCACTATACTTTCAGTGTTTGATACTAGGCAATATATAAGGTTTTTTGCTTCTTATCACCTGTTGCAAAGCAAACACAGAAACTCAAACAAAAGTGCATGCATCCAATAGCAATAAGAAGATCATTCCCATTTCAAGAAGTGCTTTTAACTTTGAAAATGGAGTCCCAGATTCTTGAAATCATCTACCCAGGAGACGTGTGTAAACAATGAAAATATTGTGTGGGACTCTTTTTGGGGGCCTTATGCTGTCTTATACAGCTCCTATCAGGTCAATATACAAATTTTGAAGACGTTTATGAACATGTATTCACCCACTGCAACAGCTCCTTTGAATTGGTCATTGCAAGTCAGGTAAAACTTTCCTTTTTTTCCCCTTTTTAAAAAAAATCTATTACATTTTAGTCATGCATCGGTTGGTGCAAATACCACCCTTTTTAGGTCTCGCCTAGGCAGCGCATGCGCTGTCTCTCCGAGACATGCAGTATATACTTTAGGGGGAAGCTTCGCATAAGCTCCGCCCACTCCCCCACCCATCTTTTTCTTTGGCTTACAGCCTAAATGCTGCCTTCTGATTGGCTTTTGACTTGTTAGTCCCTTCTTCTGACGTCCATATCTTCATTTGTATACTTCCGAGGCTATCGGCCCCTTTACTGAAACACTATTTTGTGTCCTGTGTTCCCCCCACCCACCCTCCCACAGTTCGTAACTTTTGGCACCACCCTCACCCTCCCCACTCCCATTTGTGCCTTTTTAAACACACACACTGATATTTGTAATGCAATACGGCTCGCGTAAATGCGAGTCGTGTTGCATTGCAACTGCTTGTTTTTTTAAATTGAAAGCACTATTTTCTTACGTGCCGTCTCCTCCTACTCCCTCCTCCCCTGTAGTCCGTGCCTTCTCTCCCCCCCGCCAGCACCCGCACTCTTGTTACAAATGCTTGTTTTATCGGATAGATAGTCTACGGTAATACCATATTACAAAAATATAAAATGTCTACCGACCACGCAACAAATCGACTTCTGCCTCCTTATAATAAGAAAACGTCTTTTAAGCCAAAAGTAAACTGCATAAATAACAAACCAGCTTTAGATACTATTGAAGCTGCCAGAGGTCGCTGATTATAAAATAATAGAGGAAAAAAGGCCATTCCAAGATGGCGGCCCGATAAACGAAGTGTGACTGATTCAGTTACCTCATCTCACACCACTTTAAAGAAGGACTACAAGAGCCATGATCTCACTTCCGTTTCTTTTCTTCTTCCGTCTGTGGTAAGATTCAGGCTCCGTCCCCTCAACACACCTACTTCCCTGTTCCCGGGCACTCGGATTTCTCCATTCATACAGTGTCACTCAGAGTGACACCTCGTGCTCGAAGCTGCCCATTTCTGCCCCCGGTCCCTTCCACGCACACTCATCTATTTTCCAGGAGTGGTCTGCCCGGACACCCCTGAAAGTTGCTGCATTGTTACCCTGTCCTGAAGGCTCTTTCCTCTGCCAGAGGCAGAACCATAGTGGTGAGTACTGCGGACCAGCAGCAGGGAGCAAGACGCTGCACAGGGCTCAGCTGGGACTGCTGGCTGTAGAGTTGGGGCAGGAAGCAAAGGGGCCAAGGACAGAGCTAACCGTCAAGTGGGGTGCAGGCAGTAGTATACACTATGGTGTGCCCCCACCCCCTCCCACAGTCCAATGCCTTCTCGCATCTGCCTTGTTAAAGTAAAAACGCGCATAGCGCCCTGCAAATTCAAACAAGTAGCGCCATTGCCGAAGCCGGTGTTCCCTTGTCTTTCACTCCTGTTGTCTTGGTGGCTGCTTGTTTGTATTTGCAGCGCGCCATGCCACTTTCACTTTAAAAATAGCTGCCATACATCACAGCACTCGCCTCATAAAGTGAAAGTGAGCATGACGTGCTGCAACTACAAACAAGCGGCTGCCAGTGCCGATGTTCAACAGACGGGGAGCAAAAAAAATGAAAAGCGGCTTCTGCCCTCAAGTTTGTGCTATATATAATTGTGAAAAAGGAAAAAAAATACAGTACAGCTCCCTATTCTGCCATTGGTGATTTCAGGTGGTGGGCCTGCTGCTTTCTTTTCCGCTTGAGATTGCCCACCACCAATGAAGGAACTGCAGCCTGCGCCTACTGCACCCTCAGCCCCCTGATGCCTGTGACCACCAGACATTGGTATCGGGCCCCGCCTGTCGGCCCTTTTTATGTTAATTAAATTTAGCGACGCTGCAAGATTATTTAACAATCTCAACCTTGGACCCCAGTCCAGCTGAGCCACGCACTGTAAAAGCAGCCCTCTACCAATGTGGCCCCAGCTCGGCCCACGCACACAGGAAAGCTGCCTTCAGCCTCCTGCCTACACCATAGCTCCTGGAAGAGGATCCCACCGGACCAAGGCCATCAGAGGGACACAATTGGAAAAACCAGCTTAGCGCAGTGGCAGCGAGTGTCACTACATCAAGGCAAGCCATCTCGGTCAGAAGCGCAGACAACCACCTACAGCCACTCTACATAGTTCTACCGGCAGCTTGAGTGACCCTCTTTCCAACAACCTGGCCAAACACACTCTCTAGACCACCCTGGCACCGCAGGAGGACACATCATGGTGGCGCAGGTGAGAGTGTCTAGCAGTGCAATGAAGTATGTCTGTGAGAGTGTCGGAGCGAGGTCAATTACGACTTAATGGGCAAAATATTCTGTATTGTTCAGGTGCACTTATCAGGGATTTATGGGTCTTGGAAGCAGGGTCAGATTGGGAGGACGGGAATTCGCTGTTGGGCCAGTAGACAAGGGCCAGCTGTTAGCCGGTGTGCTTTTAGCCTCAGCGCCTCGTCTGTAAACTCACCTGCTAGGAATATGACATACAAAGTAATCTCCTGTAGCCGTAGAAAACTGCATTTCACACAGCTTGGTTGGCACACTCTCATGCACAGGATGACAACGGACCTTCCTGGTTGAGTACCCCATGGGCCTGTGTCTGTTCCACACTAATCATGTGCTTCGGCCTATGCATCCTCTAGAAATGGCTGGAACTGCACTATTAGGAGGTGTAGGGAGTAGGGGACGAGGTGGAACAAGCAGTTCTGTGGCACTGGTTCCCTGGGTGGTCTGCTAACGTTATCTGGACATTTAGCAGTCCTCGTGGGCAGCAATGCCTTTTTGCATTACACTGGCCTCTAGGGTTTCAAGCAGCCCAGTGGTGTAGAGGCTGAGGCCAGAGGGTTATGTGGGAGAGGTCCAGTTAAAATCAGTAAAGGTTCCTACCAACTATATTTATCTCCTTTACGTTGGAAATAAAAACACTTTGACAGTATGTACAAGAATTCTAAAAGTAATGCAAGTCAGCGATGCAGTCCCATTTACATTTTACTCATTTGACTTCATATTGTATTGCATATCCAATATTAATTTATTTTGTCATGCAGCTTTAAGGGTTAGGGAGGTCAGATTGTGGAAGAGGGTCTCGACAGGACAAAATTGAGCGCTCCTTAGTTGTTTGAAAATAGTGTGAGTTTCACTCCCATAAAGATGTTCAAACACACTCATTCAATCTTTGGCCTCTCTGCAGAGCACAGAACGAAGGTCACATTTACGCCACTTGGAATATAATTATAGCTATGAGTGACTGAAATGTTTAGTCTAAACTGTATGTTCCTCCGACTATTTCACTAGTAGAGGTGCCACTGGTCAAAGCTGAGGTATCTTACCAGACTTTTGTGGAAAGCCATGGCACAGCTGAGTGTGATTGTCTGCTCGGGAATAAGCAGGAGCTGCTGGAGGTGGTTCAGTACTGAATGACGGGCAGAACTTTAGTGCTATCCACTGGTAAAGTTACTTGAAGGTTACACCACTAGAACAAGAGTCACTGTAACCAGGCAATGAAAGCACGTGGAATGTGATGAGGAAGGTCATGAACAATATTATCCCACCTGTTTCTGCTGTTTTACCGTGTGCCCCCTCTCGGATCACCTACCCCGCTCTTCTCTGTCTGCTATTGGAACTCACATGTACACCGCTCTTTTTCCGTTCTCCTTCGTACGCTCTCCTTGCAGTTATCCCCTCTCTGTCAGACCTCCTCTCCCTACCATTCATTTTGTGGCTCCTTGTTTCCTGTCCAGTCCCTCTTAAATACGTCCCTGCCCGCTGTTCTGTTTTTGTGCTTTACAATATAAAAAACAATACCTACATTTGGAGTGTAAATAAAGAAGTAACAAACTAGAGCAGTGTCAGTTTTTTATTACATACTACTTTTGCATCGCATATTACTACCTTACTTATAACATTTTCTATTCAAAACAAATACAAAAAAACTCATAAAAATGTCGAGACCGATTGGCATTGCCAATGCTTGTTTATCCTGTGCCCAAGTTCCAAGCATTTCACCAGCAACAGGTACATTTGAGAATTAGGGAGCTCAATAGCCCTGAGAGTCCTGCAGCTTCCCGTACCCGGAATAGCTGTTTGCTAACTGGTATAGGGCTAGCCTGCTCTTTCTTCTCCTGCCCTTGTCTGGGCAGGCAGGGATTGTAGTGTGATCCCTGTTCCCCTTGGACATAGCCACGGTGAGTGGGAGCACATTGCAATGCTCCTAGAACTCTTCCCTTCCTCAAATCCTTTGTGCAGGCAGCAGAATGACAATTTAGACTCTTCTCTGCATCTAGCCAATGCAGAGTTGTTATTTTGGTACAGCTTTCACTCACAATAGGAATAGAGTAAATCACTATAGACTTACAGTGAAACTCTACAGGCTCACAATATAATCATAAATTAGTGGAAATAATATTTTGATGTGATGATGTGGTATAAGCAACCTAGAGCCTTTTACCTCCATTGCATAGCAATGGACCATTTTTTAAATGACGGGCACTGTCAGCACTAAAAACTATTTTAGCAAAGCTTACAATTAGTGAAATTCAGTTAGTAAGACAAACAGAAGAACCCAAAATTGATTGTCCAAAAAACGATTCCTCTCAGGAAGATAGAAGTAGGTCAGAACCCTATTCTTTCAAACAATGAAACAATATCACACCACCATAAAACAATAAAAGTGAAAAACCTCTGCTTCTGCACACAATCCTGTTGGAAATTTGGTCGTTGATTGACTGGGGTATGAGCTCTATTTATTCAGCTACCACCATCTTACTCGGGGTAAATGGCAGGCAAACCCTAAATTAACCTAGGCTCAAATTTAGGTAGCTTGGCGCAGAGAAGTCAGGCTTAACATAAGAAGTTGTGTATAAAGACATTTCAGACAATAAACCAGTGAAAACACAACACAAATAAGATTCCACATCAAGTTAGGAAAATAACTCTGCATTTAATAAATAAAACAACCATAATTCAATTAGCGGAATCAGAGATATTGGGGATATCTGGTCACAAAGGACAGTGACTAAATCACAAGTTCAGGCTGACCGCAATGGAGTGTGGGCCAACTACAGAGACCCAGATTAGCTTGCTGAGGATGTCCCTTAAATCCTGGTTGCGGAGCGTTGCGTGGATCCACATTGAAGATGCATTGTGCAGCAGAATTCTGAGGTGAGGCGAGGCTGAGGTGTCCTGTTGGGTCGATGTCAAGGATCCTGTTGACGGGACTTGTGATGCGAAGTCTGGTGTCAAGGCTGAGAGGCATAGCCAAGTTTATGTGTAGGTTCAGATGAGTGTTGAAGCTGCGATGCAGAGTTTCGTCATCATCATCATTGAGGCTGCTGTCAATGAGAGATACGGGGACCTTGTGCCGTAAAAAGCATTGTACAGCAGTGCTTCCAGAGGCAATGCATTGGTCCAAAGATGCAAGAGACATCAGTGATGTGAGTCTTTTGTGACAGGTCCAATTCACACAGGAGCTGCAATGCATTAGTTAAGTTTAGGGATGCACCGCTTAGCCGAGGAGGTATGTAAGTTCTGCTCAGGAATGCATAAATCAGCAGACAAGATGCATTGGTTCTGCTGGTAAGCATCTTAGACCCACTTCCAAGGGTCCAAGATGGGAGTGGTAACACTTGGCATGACAGACTCACAGATGGAAGAATGAGGGTGCAAGTGTTGAAAGCCTGTTATATCCCTGAGACTTCAGATCAGAAGGCCAGCCTACTAGCCCTTGAAGTCACTCTCGGTTCTGAGATTAAGAAATGCAGGTCCAGTCCTTCTCACTCAGGCAAGAAGGCAGCAGGCATAAGATCAGCACAGATAAGAAGGAGACCCTCAGAGTGCAGTGCAGCAGAGTGGCAGTCCTTCAGCAGCACAGCAGTCCTTCTTCCTTCCTGCTCTGGCTCCAGACTTACTACAGGAGATATGCAGCCCTTTGTGTGTAAACAGGGCACAGCCTATTCAGGTGTAAGTTAGACTGTGGCCAACTCCTCCCTCCCATCATGCCAGAGATGGCCCATTGAGACATGCCTATCCGCCCATTTTGTATAGGGGTGGGCGGAATTTGCGAAATTAACTTTCGCAAATTATCGCGAAAATGTATAAAATTATCGCAAACAAGCGGAAATATCGCGAAGATGCGGAAGTTTTTTTCCGGCATGTTCGCGAGATTTTCTGCATGGTTGCGGGTCGCCAACTTACCCATGTGGTTGGTTGCGGGCGCGGCCACCTTGTTTTGAGTTGTCTCGCGGTGCATGATCGCGAGAAGAAAGACGTGATCGCGCGACGCATTACGTCACTGCGGGCGCGAACTGTCGCGAGACAGCGCAAATGGCTAAAAACAATACAACATCTCATGGAGAACGCGACCGGATCAAGAAAACTTGTCGGCGAACGCAGGGATTCAGGTAAGGCGATCGCGCGCGCACGAAAATGTATTATTTTACAGCGCGAGCAAGAAACAAATTATCGCCAAGCTGCGGCAACCGGAAATTTTGACATTTTCACGCTCTCTGCGGAACGCGAAAATGTCAAATTATCGCAATTTCTGTGAACGGAACGAAATTTTCGCCCAGGCCTAATTGTGTATAGATGTCTAGGAGGAATTCATAAAACCTAACTACCAACTACTCCCAGTCATGAGGTAAGTGACTGCCTAAAGGCACCAAATGGCTAAAGCAAGAACATGCAAACTTTCTAAAATTGCCATTTTCAGAATTGCAGTTAAAACGCCGACTTCACCATAAGTTTGAATTTTAAATTGTGATTTCAGAGGCACCATACTCGAAGAGTTTATCTCTTCCCAATTAGAATTTACACTTCTAAAATATAATAAGGCAATTCCAATTTTATCCTCTGGGAGAGGTGAAAATTGAATTTGAGTGGTTTTCGCTACCAGTACATGTAAAACTTGAAAGTACATGTCCTACCTTTAAGATGCAGGTGCATCCTGCCCTGTGTGTTGTCCAAGGACTACCTTAAAGGTGACTTATATGTATAAAAAGGGAGCGTTTAGGTCTGACAACAAGTTTATTTTACCAGGGGGACATGGCAGTTTAAACTGCACACACAGGCTTCGCAATAGCAGGCCTGAAACATGGTTAAAGGGTTTCTTAAGTGGGACCCTTGCCAGGCTTGTTGCCCAGTTTATTGGCCCCTGTTGAAGACAGCCTCAGATGCATTATGTAAGTCCAGTACCACCTGCCAGGCCAGTGGGAAGTTAGGAAAAAAGCACAAAGCTCCCATGACCCCATTACCTGTCATTGACACTCCCTTTGAAAGAGCAGGCATCAATATCATTGGACTCTTGGACCCCAAGACAGCCTTGGACAAAAGGTTTGTCCAAATCTTAGTGGACCATGCCATCCACTACCCAGAGGCCATTCCTCTGGAGACAGTGACTTCACCTTTGGTGGCCAGTGCTCTGATGGGGTATCTTTACCCATGTGGGGTTCCCAAGGAGGTACTCCTGACCAAGGCACTAACTTCGTGTCAGCGTACATGAAGTCCATGTGGGATGAGTGTGGGCTAACCTAAGTTCACCACAGATTATTACTCCCAAACCAGTTTTCTTGTGGAGAGATTCAGGAAGACCTTGAAAGGCATGATAATGTGCCTTCCTAGGCCCATGAGGTGTAAATGTGACACCCTTGTAGCCCGTTCTCCATCGTGGTTAGTCTGAACATTTGCTTTGTCCAGTCCGGCCAGAGACAAGGTTAAAGGGCTTTTTAAATGGGTGGCACACTCAGTGCTGCAGGCCCACTATTAGCATTTAATATACAGGCCCTGGGTTCTTGCATTACCAATTTACTAGGGACACATAAGTAAATTAAATATGCCAATTGGGATTGAGCCAATATTACCACGTCTAGGGGAGAGAGCACAAGCACCTTAGCATTTGTTAGCAGTGGTAAAGTGCGCAGAGCACTAATGCCAGCAAAATAAGGTCATTAAACTGAAAGAGAAAACCACAAAGTTGGGGGAAGATCGTCCTAAGGCTGTCATGTCTAGCAAATCCTTTTTATTGACACACTGGTATCCATTCAATACATACAAACATATGATATTTTACTTGTAATAACATTTAAGTATTTGTTGCATTATTTTGCCTTTCAACTCATTTACATTGTATATATCATATCATGTAATCTGGGGCAGAGGTGTGGACTTTTGAACAGGGGAACCAGGTTTGAATCTGGGTGTAAGTTCTGCATCATGTGACCTGTAGTTATGGACAAATAATTTAATCTTGCCATGCCCAAACACACAAAAACAATGTATAACATATTCTGTTTTAAAGTAAATTGTTCTAATGTCCTCATGCCAGATTTGTCCAATATGAAACCTCAATAAATATCGTAGTGTGTATCTTTCACACTGAATGTTTTACCACAGGGAGCTGTTCTTTCATTGTGTCCTGCACTGTGTGGTCCCAGGATTAACTGAGAGAGCACATCATGAGAGAATCCAGGCATATCATGCCAAGAGCATCTCCAATGAGTCAGCAAGCCATCAGCATGTGGCCAGAGGCACCGCGTCCTGAGCCAGAGACCACGGAAGTCGCTGGGGTGCTCATGCCGCACCCAGAAAATCTGACACCTGACTATGCTAACACTGCTGCCTTGCCCAAACTAGGATCCAGAGGTGGGTGCAGCCAGAGCACATACCCCGAGAGGATTCTGCCAGCAGCAAAGTTTACTGGTGAGTGATTGCGGAGTGGGTGGGGTATGGGATCTGCTCAGTGTCATCTTAAGAAGTTTGGGGCTCGGACAAGAAATATTTTGAGGGGCACTGCTTGGAAAAAAATTGAAATTTTTTGCTAATTCAAATCCTCTGTTGCCGAAAAATATTGAACAATACAGGTTAAGACACAAAAATACACTGATGTGAGCTATAGACAAAGTTTAGTTTCCTGGGGAGGGGGCCCATGGAAGGCGGGGGCCCAGGGCAATTGCCCACTTTACCATGCCTTAAAGCATCTCTGCCTCTGCCGTCTGGTGTTGGCATTTGTGAAGGTGGAAGTCAGGTGTGGCAGCAGCACAAGGTTGACTGGAGGGGATAGGCAGTCCCTGTTGCATAATGGGTCGGCTGAGGGTTGCTAGTGGCCACAGAGTAGCTTGCAGTCGTGCTCTTGATAGATGTGAAGCTATAACACTGATAAGCATTTTCTAGGATCCTCACACCTGAATGCAAACCCAGCCCCTTAAATCTTAAGTGCAATTAGGCAATTAGGCATAAAACATGACCAGAAGCCACCAATGCATTAATATCGCAATAAATATTGAAGTCCTGAGCCACGTTTTGGCCCCACCTCAACATCGTAAGACAAACAAGTGACTAGGGATTACATAACTGGCTGTCAAAGAATTATCTGATGAAATCCTAGGAGGAACCCCAGGCGAGTTTGCTATAACTGAACTTCAGCAATGCAAAAAGGGCCATTTAATTTCCCAACCCTCAATACCTCTAAGTTTGCACAAATGTTGGACTGCAAGGCTATTCATGACATAGGAAAAAATGTGGTCTAGCAATTTTTAACACAAACTTAGATTTTACTTTAATATTGGACTTTTCCTATCATTTTTCACAGCCCTAAAAAGTGCACTTGAGGGACAAAACAAGGGTTCACAGAGGAAGGCACCACGGATATACAGCTTACCTATCTAATTTTCTTTAATTAATTCTTTTTTTGGACACTGAATATGTATAGTAAATTGGGCCTTCTTCTTCATAACCATCAATTTAATTTCTTTGGTGTGCTTTCTTCACCCAGTTTCTGGCAAAATTCCAATCAGCCTGAACAGATGCAGGCGAAACAATGAAGAATTGTAGGGAAACGTTGCAAGGACAAACATCCTTTTTTTAGAGCTTGCGTTCTTTCTACCTCCTTGATATCATTGTGCTCTATGACTGCTTGTGCTGTCACTGACACTTGGATATCTGTGTGCACCATTGCTGCTGGGATCTGTAGCGTAGAAGAAACTGATACCATATGTTTGGATCTTTACTGATACCTTTGAATGCCAGGAGAAGATTCCCAGCCATTCCACCATGGAGCTGTATCCAAAAAACAGAGGGGCATATTATCAAGAACGGCGTTAAAATTATCTGGACATGGGCTTCTATTGGAATTCTCAAGGGCACATTATCAAGCCCATTATCGCCGCTTTAGCGGCAGTTTCCTGCCGCTAGAGCGGCAATAATTTTAACTCCGTTCTTGATAATATGTCCCGGAGATGTGCAACTAGCAGACATAAATATAACCTAAAATGTGACATCTGCACAAAGAGATACCCTCTCTCTGGGACAAGAAGAGCTGAATGTAACAAGACTCCAATGGACTGCTTCGCAAAGGTTGGGTTGTGAGAAGGTGTGGTATACTACTCCCTTACACCTGGCTTCGTTCTGACCTTATTGGGTAAGCCAGAAGTGCTACTGGCTTACTCCTGGATTTCAAGAGCAAACAGGAGTGCGTACTCCTGATATCCAGCGAGAATATTTCACAGCAAATGCTTTGTGCACCAATCCCCTCGTTTTTTTTAAATTTTACAGCAATGCTTAAAGCATGAAATTCATATTAGTACAGGAAACATCATTAATGTCCATTCCCACTACCCAGTCATCTTTATGCATACCTTTTGTTTGACTATTGATTGAGTTTTCCAATTATAATTTCCATCTTTGAACTAGAACATATAAGGAGTTACATTTTAGGTATCACACGGAATTAGGTTTGTTAGTAAGTGGTCATATATATTATATGAAAATATTATTTGCATGTTCACGTAGTTTCCTGGATTTCGAATGTCAATGCTGTACTTATGAATTAAACTTAGTGAGCTGACTTTTCCATTCAGACTGCAATTGTATGGAGGCAGAGACACTTTGAATGTAGCTATATCGCACTGCATATGACGTTAAAAATAGACATCCTACCATTTAAAGAATGAACAACGTTTACATTGTCACCTGGGAATTATCTGTGCACAGATGGTTAAGCCATTCATCGCTACGATGTCTGAAACAGCAAGAAAAACAAAATATGTCATCACTTGTCAAGTGTTTTGAATGCTGTACCACGAATTTGACAGTTTGAAGAGCTTGTTTCCAAGGGACACATTTATGATGCTGCAAATATGTGTTCACACTAGTAAGGAAAAAGACTTCAAAGTAAAATAAATCCTTCTTCCTTTAGCAATTACGCGATTGTTAATAAACATATTTATGAATGCTCAGAGCAAATATGGTCTCGAAAATATTGCGTTTTACCCCGTGCCATTGGTAGGCGATTAGAAGATCTTTATATGTGTATTCCAGTCGTTTGCATTGATACTAAAAATATGAGGATGTGAACCATTTACCTCGAGTCACCAAAATATCAGGCTTAAGGGAAGAGATATCATAAAATGTTTGATAATGGATGACATTACAAGGGTCTCTTTTGCCCCCTGTAAAAGCTTCCTACTTGCAGCTGAGTGGTAACAAGAAGCAAGCAGTGGGATTTCCAAAAAGTAAACAAGGCGAAACACAGTGTTTTCTTTCTCCTTTCACGAGCTCTCACCCAAGTAGTAGCACGAACTGTGCCAGTGCTGCTTATGTCATGTTATTTTATGTTATGTTTTGTTATGTTATGTTATGTCACGCTATGTTCTCAGGTTTGCAGAGTGCACTAATACCTGGGAAGCCTACAGCTTCAGTAAGGTGGACGCTCTTATGTGTAGTGGCAGGTTGTGATACGCTTTAGGAATAATACAGGAGAAAGACGACCAACAGATCTGATTTTCTGTATGCGTGGGCTGTGGGGGATGTATCTGGATGAGGAGAGGTCTCTAAAAGCTTAGCGAAAGCAGATGCTATTTTAAAGGTATGCTGGGCCCGTGTATGTTGTGCCTTGAAGGTGTGGGTAAGGAGTTTTTGTGTTGGCCAGCTATTCTGGTGCACTGCTGACCTACTGTCTGAGTGAGAAGGACTAGACCTGCATTCTGAACCCAGGACCACCAAAGTGACTCCAAGGGCTAGTTGGCTGGACTCCCAATCAGACCCTCAGGGATAGAAACAACTCCAACTACCTTGAAACCCGCACCAGGATTCTACCTGCTGTGAGTCCTACTCCCAAAGTGGTGCCACCCCAGTCCTGGATCCAAGGAAGTGTTCCAGAATGTTCTATGCTAGTCCAGCTGTTGTCTTTGGACAGAACCGATGCAGCGTGATGCATTTCCTCATAGTTCCACATAGGAACCACAACTGCACAATGCATCCCCAATGCAGGAACCAGCATCTCTACGGAACCGCCATTGCATGACGCCTCCTCAACGCAGGACCTCGACCTTGCATTGCACCCCTGCAGCTCCTTGGAACTGCTGCTGCATGACATATCCTTGATGCAGAGCCCTACATCGCAGCCCCAGAGCTCCTCGGAATCACCACTGCATTATGCATCCTTGACGCAAGATCTCACAGCACTCCAAAACCAGAATTTAAGTAACTTTTTTCAGCTGGCCTAACTTGGTCCCGGTATCTGGCCCATGTTTGATCACTGTCAGCTGAAACTTATGATTTTGACGAGTCTGGTATGACCCACATAACCACAGTTGTCACTTTGAGTTTCTAGACACTATTTTTACTTAAAACTTTGGAATTGCAAATCTCCAGGTCTACTAATTGTATTTTTGTTGTTTGGTCTAAAATAATTTATAACACTGTACCCTATTTTTCTAAATTGATGTGGGAATTTTTTGTGTTGTGTTTATACTTTATTACTGTTTGATGTGCTGTACAAATACTTTACACACTGCCTCTATGCTAACCCCGACTGATTTGTGGCAAGCTACCAGAGTGTTAAGCATAGGCTACTCTGAAGTTTGCTTGTGTGTCATACTGACAGGGATTGTAGTTGCTGCTTGAGTAGGGTTTTACCAACCTCAACTAGTAACCCAATTTCCCTATAGCCTTGGTGGCAGCTTTGAAGTAGGAGATTTTTCTAGAGGGTTCCATCCCAAGCCTAAGTGTGTCTGGGGGCACCAAAGCCTTTATAGGTATTGTTAGTCAGTACCTTTGTGGTGCGCAAGTGTAGTAGGTGACAGCTTCCCCTATCAAGCTAGAGATGGCCCATCATGATAACTCCTATTCCCCCTTCGTCTCTCTGTCTGGGAGCAATGCACAAAGTCCAACTTCCAGCTACACCTAGTCATGTGACCCAGGATACAGGCTCAGACCCCAAATGTTTGGGACAACAAAATGGGAAATTTCCGAAAGTGCAATTTTCTGAATTGTGACTTAAAATCAAATTTTACCATTAAAAAGGGTTGTAAATTACAATTCTTTAGAGGTAAAACTCAACATCCCACCTGCTGCTGAAATAAAGTTATTACGTATTAAATATAATAATGTAACCTAATTTTATCCTATAGGAATGGCAGGCTTTCAGTAGTAAAAAATGAATTTAAGTTGTTTTCACTGCTAGACATGCAAAAGTTAAATGTACATTTTAAATGCACTGCATCCTGCCCTATGGGCTGTTTCAGGCCTATCCTATGGGTTTCTTATGTGCATTAAAAAGGAAGTTTTAGGCCTCGCAAAAGGTTTATTTTGCCAGGTGGAAATGGCAGTTTAAACTGTGCACACAGGCTGCATTGGCAGGCCTGAGAAATGTTTAAAAGACTAATGAAGTGGATGGCACAATAAGTGCTGCAGACCCAGTAGAAGCATTTAATTTACAGGCCCTAGGTACATTTAGTGCCAAGAACTGGGGTCTTAAAAGAAAATTAAATGTGTTACTTGGGTATAAGCCAATTCTACCATGATTAAAGGAGACAGCGCAAGCACTTTAGCGCTGGTTAGAGGAGTCCTAAAAGCCCAAAAAATGGGTTCAGTAAGCAGCAGGGTTAGGTCAAAAGGTTTTGGACTGACCCTAAAGAGAGGGCCAAGTGTAACGAAAACCTCTCTGAGTGAATGGATGTCATAGTGGAGGTGGTTTTCTAGTATGATAATAGGCCATTAAGCTTTGGTTGTTTGGATAAGAACCCGCTACCCTGGCTTTCTTTTGTAGATGCACTAATATAAGAGTTATGATGGAAAAGAAATAACATTATATCATGTACAAAAGCATTTCATACAAGTGTCTGCTTAAAGCTATCCAAGGCATGGTGTACCTTCTATAACTGTGAAAGTGCCATTTTTTTCTAATTAATTTTTGCAATTTCTCAATTATTTGCTGTCATTTTATCATTTAGTAAAATATGTAGATTTGCACTAGTACAAAATGTAGAGTATGTTACATTTGATTTCAGTATGTTAATAGAAATTGACAATCTGTTCAAGTATGCCTGTATTTATCATAATGTCATCATGCCTCCCAGAGTGAAAATGAACTTAACAAGACATCTTCATGATGAAAAAATTATGTACCTTTAAAGAACTACCATATTCTATAAGGGGTGGTATTTTAGACAAATTATGATTTGGCTTCATTATGAGATCTCAAGAGGCTTGCATTCATGTGGAACAGAAGCTTAGTCGAACAGAATATACAAGTACAAATAAAGGAGAAAGAACCCCTAGTGGCGAAACATGCCATGTGACCCTGGAAGAAGGGTTCTGATGACTTCATTTAGTACGCTATGGTTGGCAAGGCAAAGCAAAGACATCTAAACCCATGGGCCCAATTTGTGTAAGAATAGTGTTAACATACATTTTTTATTCATGCATATTTTTTATATTTCAATTATAGAATTAACCAAAGTTCTACTGAACGTGTCCAGCAGATTACAAAAATAATGACTTTTTTCCCACTAATGAAAAAAAAAATTTGTTAAACTCAAAATAGGTTGATCAAGAGACCATTGCATGTTTTTCTATCAAAGAATACAGGCTCACTACACACCAAACTAATTTAATTTTCTGAGACACTAGCCTAGATTCACAATTAACTAATGTGATGTTTGAATGCCACAAAGCTCCTTGATGCACCGCATGCAACAATGACAGTGGTCATGTGTCATGAGATTTATTTGTGTGAGCCTCTGTTACTGTATATACAAAGATTTGCCCCTTTCAATACAACAATTATGAATATACCTGCTTCTCTTCAGTTCATTTCTAAAGAACCTTCAATTAAGTTGCAGTGTCAATTAATGACAGACTGAATGTTTTATTAATGTATGTATAAGTATATGTGTTCAAATAAATCCCTTGCTAGCACTCTTACCTGTTAGACTATATTTTCCCAAGTTCTCAATGGAATATTGGTTTGCTCTTTTGTGTTTAAAAACATTTATAAAATTGGTATTTTCATGTCCTAAATCTTTGGTGCCTGCAGCCTGTACTCTAGGTCACATGACTAGGTGTAGCTGGCAATTGCTCTTTGTGTTTTACTCCTAGACAGTGAGACAAAGGGGGGATAGATAGGTGTTGGCAGGATGAGCCATATCTGACTTGATGGGGGCAGAGCTGTTACCTACCTCACTTGCACATCACTCTATCTCAGATCACTTACAAAGGGTTTGACATTAGTATTTTTTGCCCTCCAGAGAAACTCCAACTTCTTCTCCTACTTCGAAGCTGGCACCAAGTATCAGTATTGGACCCTCAGACCCAACTCTACAGTACACCTCTGGACCTTTGGACGAATTAGAAGGTCTTCTGTACTGCTTCTGCTGCAAGACGAACTGCTACTCTGCTGCCTTGCTTCTCTGTTGCCTGAGTGAAACGCCTGGACATGCATCTTAAACACAGGACCACAAGAGCGACTTCAAGGTCAAGTTGGCTGACCTCCTGATCAGAGTCTATGGGACAGAATGGGCTCCAATAACCTTAAAACCAGGTCCTGGACTCTATCTACTGTGTGTTTTGTCCCTAAGTTGTTCCACCCCAGTCCTGGGCCCTTGGAAGCAGTCCTGAAGGAGCTCTGCCACCCCAGCGATGTTCCAAGCAAAACAAATGCACTGCAATGTTTCTACTTGCAGTGAGACATCAGAATCGCTGCTGCACAAAGCATCCCCGAAGCATGCCAGGGCAGCTCTTCAGAACCACAGCTGTGCAATGCATCCTTGGGACAAGACCTCGCTTTGAAGCTCCACAACTCCTCGTAACTACTGTTGCAAAAACCATTCTCCATGCAGGACCTCGCATTGCAGCCCTGCAGCTCCCCAGAACCATTGCTGCACAATGCATCCTTGAAGTAGGGCCTTGCATCACAGCCTGCTTCCAATTAGACGCCTGTTGCGCAATGCAACCTCCAGGTGGAATGTCTCAATGCTTTGCAACCCAGATTTAAGGTATTTTGTTCAACGGGCATTAGTTGGTACTTGTATCCAGTTTGTGCTCCATCGTGGTTTGCCTGAACTTGTGACTTTGACCTGGTCTGGTGCGGGCAGTTTTACACAGTTGTAGTAGCGGCTGCTGTGCTTGACAATCGGTGTGGCGGGGTGTGGGGGGGCAGGGTGTATAAGGGTCATAGATTTAAAAAATCTGCAGTCGTATTTGTCACACTCTTTCGCTCTTCAGCCTTCTCCAAAATGCTCTTCTGCTCCTCTTAACTGCAGGCCCAGGCTCCCAGAATGCCCTAGGTCTAATTCAAAAGCTGCTGTCACACATGAGAGCAGCGTTAGGATTGGCCTGAGCACCCTCGATTTGTGCTCCAGGACAGACTGTGCGCCTGTGCCTCCCCTCTCCAACCTAGCTGTCTGGCTTGGTTAGAGAGAGTTTTCACTGCGCATGACAGTTTGGCTGGCATGGGATGGCCAATCCATCATGCAAAGTGATGCTAGTGCACTTCCACTCCCCTCAGTGCCTGTCACTTCTTGGTCCTGACGCGTGTTAATTACTATTTTATTTTCCATTCCCTGACGTTTTGGGGGGGGCGACACTCTTCCACACTAAGCGGAGGAGTCGCCACTGCACAGTTGATGCTTTGGGTTTCTAGGCACTCTTTGTACTTACATTTTAAAATTTGCATGTCTACTGTTCTCCAAGTAGGATTTTTGTTGTTTTGGTCTCAAATAATCTATCTAATTTTACCTTTTTTTCTACATTGGTGTGGGATTTTTCTTGTGTTGTGTTTTCACTTTATCAATGTTTGACGTGCTGTATAAATACTTTACACAGTGCCTCTAAATTAATTTGTTCAGGATATGCCCAGATGTGGTTCCCTTGCTCACTTTGCCACTGGATTCAAGCTAGCTTGGCTGATAAGGGGTGTTACCCCAAAACCGGTCCCTGGATGCTTGTTTCAGGTCCAGGGAAGACCTGGCAGTTCAGGCTGGACTGTTTCCATGAGAAACAGGGTCAAGACTGATTTGCATATGGCTAGGTCTGAACTGGGGTGGCGAAGTGAGCTAAAGAACAATGATGGATTCAACCCAGATTTGTGACTACAGCTGAGTGTCCGAAAAGTTTCAGCGCTCCGTCCATTATCTCCTTGTGTTTGCTAAAACAGAAGCCTGACTGCTTTTGTGTAAATCTACCAGAGGATTTGTTAGAAATGGGATTTCTGGTTGGCTAGGGCTTGCGCCAAAGACAGGCAGAAACCACCACTCTAGTCAGGGCTGGGGAGTTACACACCAAAGATAACCCCTGCTCACCCCCTTGGTAGCTTGGCACGAGCAGTCAGGCTTATCCCTGAGGCAATGTGTAAAGCGTTTGCGCGCGCACCCAGCAACAACTCCCAAGGCCCACCACAAAGGAAACTCCACACAAGGTATTATATAAAAATAGCCTTTGTATTATACCAAAACACATTAGATAAAAACACACACTTTACAATGTGCCAACAGGCACGGGCAGAATTTACAAGGGATTATATATACAGGGGACAGGGCCACATGGACCACTGTCAGGAATTAGCACTTGGTAGAAATTAGCACTTAGAACATAAGAATAATTCTTTAGAACATAGCACATACCATCACTGGAGCACTAAAAATAACATATATAGCACACAACCAGTAACTACTGGTATCAGGTAAGTACCACCTACGCAACCCTAACCACCTTAGGAAAATACTGCGCAGGGAATCAGGACCTCACTAGCACCACCTGTACTAGGAGAAAAACAACCACCTATGTATCACTCTACCTGTAGGGGTCTAAGCACATAAACACATGATGCATAAAATACATTCAGAGGTGTAAACACAATTTATGAAAGAAAATATCATGAAGGCATTGCGCAGGCGCAAAAAGTACATGTATGAAAATCACCAAGCGCCCTAGGGGAGGGCACAACACAAAATAACTGTCCCCAGGCCAACTGGCCTCTCAGGGGTGTAGAAATGACCAATATCCAATAATGTCAGGGCGCGACTGCGCAAGCCAGGCGCACAATGTACAACCTAAACGTTGCAGCTGCCCACTAAGTGCTGGGCAGCTGTAGAAAGGAGCGTGGGCACCACTGTGCCTTCTTAGGACAAATAGGGCAGTTGTTGGAGCCTCCCTGGGCTCTAGACAAACGAATATGGCCCCCAATAACGTTGGAGCGCACCAGCGCTCGAAGAAAACAATGCGGGGGGGGATTGGAGCCCCACGAGCGCTCTAAAACAACAATGGAGTCCCACTCGGGGGACTCGTGAGCCTCGCAGGCTCTGACAAACAATGTTCCCACGCGTTGGAGCCTCCCAGGCTCTATCAGAAGAATGCCCCCCAACGTTGGAGCTACACGGAGCTCTACACGACCAGGCTCCTCTTAGGTGGGGGGGCGACCCACTGCCAGACGGGGCCGCCCTGCCTTCGTGCCTCCGCTACCCTCGCTCTTGAGCCCCACTCACCTGGGCTCTCTGGCGGGACGTCTCCGTGGTGGTGGCGGGGCTCTCCTCTTCCGTGACTCTCCTCTTCCGCGTCTCCCGGGCACTTCGAGACCCTCGCGGTGGGAACCAATCACAGCGCGGCCGCTGCAATGACGCTGCGGAACGGGAACCAATCCCGGCGCAGCTCCAAGGAGGACGCAGCGGGAATCCCCGAGGCCTGGGACCAATCCCAGTGCGGCTGCTGCAGACGCCGGAGAGCCCGGCACTTGGAACGAAGCCCCCGGGCCAGTGGCGGTGAATTTTCTAAACTTCGGCAAGAGGGGTGGGCTCCCTCGAGATGATGAAAACAATATCCCACGGGGTGGGCACCCGCAAACAACGTTACCAGCGGGGTGGGCACCCGCCAACGATGAAATATAGTCAGCAACGGGGTAGGCTCCCGTTTAAGCACATAAGCAAAACGGCAAGGTCCCTGGCAGGGTGGGCACCCGCTAGGGATATTAATCTCCTTAATAAGCGGGGTAGGCACCCGCCAACGGCAATGAGGAAATAAGCGGGGTAGGCACCCGCCAACACGGCCACAGCGGGGGAATCCCTACGTCGGGGTTCCCTCGTGAGGGATCGCAGCTCAGCGCTGCTGGGGTCCCAAAGGAAGCGCTCCTAGCGCTGTAAGTAAAATGAAAGCGCTTCCAGGCGCTTTGGGGAGAATAAAAGAAAAAGAGAAGGTCCAGCAAAGTTTTAGGAAGGGGGCAAGGCTGGGCCAGGGGCCAGCTCACTGGGCCCTCCAGGGCAGGGAGGCAGTCCCAAGTGGCGGTTCCTCCTAGCCTCCAGCAGCAGCAGCCCCCTCCTGTCAGGATCCAAAAAGCAGAACCAATTGTAAGGGGACACAGCCCCTTTTTATACAGTAAAAGTCTTTGTCTGAAGGTGCAGGGAAGGGGCGAACCAGTTACAACAGGTTCCTGAGCACTTTGTTTTGCTCAGCCCCTCTCCCTATTCACTGGGCAGGCCAGGGTCATCAGACGCACCACAGGGGCCGGAGCCAGCATTGTGTGGGGAAAGCCCTGTCCTATTCAGGACCCAGGTGTACTCCTCCCCAGCCATCAGTATGCTAAACTCCCCATTCACCACTGGGTGACTCCTCCTGACCCTGGGGATTTCCCTAGTCCGTCACATGACCTCCACCAGCCAATCGCCAGACAAGCCACTCATTTTACACTTCACACCGAAGTGCCCACTTCTAGAAGTGGCACTTCCATACTAGGTACATGCACGCCGCACACTACATCGCGCAGCATTCAATCACACGAGTCCGCACATACCAAACTCGGGCCTGCACACCCCACGCATCAGGAACTACTAGGGACACATACATTCCCCATGCATTCCTATGGGAGGGCAGGCCTATCTCACCACATGCACTCAGAGTGTGCACGCACTTTACCCTGGGACACAGGGAAAGTGCGCAGAAACCAAAAATCACCACACCAAGTCACCAATAAAAAGCAAAAAGTTCAGGGGTGAACCTGCCAGAAGGGCCAAGTCCAACAGGATTCAACACAGGTTAATTTGGCGTTTGCTTGTGTGTCACCCGGCAAGAATTGTGGTTGATGCTTGAGTAGGTGTTCACCCCCTCAACCAGTAGCCCCAGTTTCCAACACAGTGCTATACCAAAGTTGAGAGGGCATGCACACAGCTGAGCTGCGGTGGTGCCCCCACTCCACTAGACTTTAAATGAGTGCCTATATTACTATAGGGTATTTTAGAATCGTGATCATGCTCAGTTATTATGATGAAATATCTATTTGCTAAAAACCCAATTGTAATGGAAATTTAATTAGTAGAAGAATGAAATTTAGTATAAGGTAGCATTGTTGTTGAAAAATGTTTCTTGGAATGTATGTTATACCATGTGCAGCCCTAGTGATAGCTGAACTTCGATATCTTCAATGTATTTACTACAGCAACAGTCTAAATAGGCCTTTCTAAAGTTCATATGTGTATCGTTCAAAAAAGAGGGAGAGCAAATGAGTAGTGGAGAAAATGTGAAAAAAAGACAGTTGATACTGATCTATATTCAAGTACCATGCTGTTTAAGTTAAATGATGTTCTATGTTAATGGTTTTGATTTAGAAATGAATTTTTAAAATCTATTTTGACATGGTAAATCTGACAACATTACAAGAAAATAGACTTTCCAACAGCAGTTCTTATAAATTGGGCCAGGTGATGTGCTACTGCCCAAATAAAAACATGTACCAAGATACATTTGCAGAATGAATCAATCCCGGATAAATATAAAACAAACTGATTAGCAAATCAGATCCCTACAAAATGTGCCCATTTCACAACACGCCATGCTAGCAAATGTAATGGGGGGTGTCATGATTAAAAACTGATGTGGTCGTCTTCTGCTGAAGAGAATATGCCTTGTGGAAACATTAGGAGCTACAGGCATAAAGACAAAAGATGTACACATGTGTTCTTGAATTAAGATAGTTAAACCTATACTGCAATAGAATAAAGTCAGTACCTTCTCATAAAGGTTGCTTAATAAGAGGACTCAAGACTCACAATTGCACTTGTAAAGCAATGAAAAACAGATTATGCAAGCCCACAAAGACAAGATCACATTGGCAATGGTCATTTTTGAAAGATCACCATCCATTTCCAAGAAGGCACGCTTTCATTGGGTTGGACCCCATACATATCATCCCTGTATCAAGACAATGCCTTCATTCCCGGTAAGCTGGATACACCAGCAACAGAAGCGGGGTAAAACACATCCATGTTCTGAGTTAACGCAGAGCACCAAACTCTACAATGCCATGTTGCTACCAGGGCAGAATGAGAGGCATCTGGTTGATAGTGCATTTGACTTGCGAACAGTAGAAACATAAGGCACTCTTAGGATCGAGACATTAGGGAGAAATATTGTCAAGAAAAATGTCTTCCCTGTCTTATCTCCAGGTATTTTGCTTTGGAACTCTGGGCAGTGATTTCTTTGATGAGTTAAGGTCTGATAAACAGGATCAGCCACTGCGTTTCTTTGCAACATTACATATCATTTTAATTATTTTTCATACTCAATGCAATTGAAAGTTGAAACGTAAGGCATAAAGTAACCCTCTTCTCATTTCTTGAGACCCACCACTCTCACTCTGCATGAACTATGGGGCATATCAGCAACAACCGGCGATAATTATCTCTAAGCGCACTTAGCGCTAGGATAATTATCGACGGCTAGCGTGGATTTTTATCGCTGAGATAGCGTGCTATTAGCAACGCTTATCTCAAAAGTGATAAAAATCCTCACGCCAACTACCTAACGTGAGATTATCACTGGAAACCCAGCGATAATCTCACGCAATGTGGCGTTAGCTTGTTGATAGGGCCCCACAAACTTAGCCATGATATCCACCTTCTATAGGATATCATGGCTAAGTCAGTACTGAAGGGGTTATCGCTACTTTTCTTGCCGCTATGCTTCATAGCGTGGGGCTTGATGATAGGAGAATTGTCGCTTAGCGACATTTCTCCTGTCATGTCAGGTCAGGAACGCCCACTTTGCATCTCATTAGAGATGCAAAGCTGGGCGTTAGGAATTCCTACGCTAACGCAAGTTTTCACGCGTTAGCGTGAGCTTGCTAATTAGGCAATAAAATTATCGCCGCTTTTCGGCCGAAAACGGCCGCAAAAGCGGCGATAATTCTATCGCCTCGCCTTGCTGATATGCCCCTATGTTTGATGCTTTCGCAGGACGAGTAGGGGCAAAGGCCCGTGAGGTCTAAAAGCGGATTGAGGTTACTCCTACCAACAGCTCTTGTATGATTATGAGAAGAAAGGTTGCATGCTTTTTAAGCCATAAATTGCTCCAGCATGTAGCAATAAGACTGAATGCGGCTCCCTCATTTTCTTGCTGGAAGTGCTGTGCTACCACTAAAAGTGATACTTGGGGGCATATTATCAAGACAGGCGATAAAATTATCGCCACTTTAGCGGCAGAAAACTGCTGCTAAAGCGGCGATAATGGGCTTGATAATATGCTCTACGGAATTCCAATTGAAGCCCAAGTTAGATGTGAAGGAGATCGAACCTGGGCTTCAATTGGAAATCCATAGAGCATATTATCAAGCCCATTATCGCCATTTTAGCTGCAGGTTTCTGCCGCTAAAGCGGCGATAATTGTATCGCCTGTCTTGATAATATGCCCCTAAGAGAGCACAACCTCGCCTAAATCGAGAGACTCGCATCGGGCGAATAGCGTGTTTGTCCAAATGCACTTATGAATCACAGACATTGCCCTCTGCATCACTGCAAAACTGAGCGCCATTCCCAAAATGCATGGGACAACTCCATAAGGCTTCCACGCAAAACAACCCCTCGCCACCAACTTACCTTAAATCTGCTCAAGGGCTTTCAGGCACTGAGACCTGCTGCCTCACGTGATGCTGGTTTCAGAATCCAGTCACTCCTACCAAACATAACCACCACCATGCTGCCTGCTTTCCCAAAGATAGCGCCTTATTATCCATAAAATTGCAAGATTCCCTTTAAATTTGCCCACACATATTTCAGTCATCATATTTATTAATGAAAGGGGGTTGTTAAGTTAATATTAAGGACAATTTAGCATATATTATAGAGATCACATTTATACAAAAAAAGATAGAAATCAATAACACGTGCACATATTTGCATCTGTAGTGTCTCTTGAGCTGAAAATGCAATCCGAAGTCATGATATTTTAGTGGGGTTCATCAGTGATTGCCGTGTACCGCAACAAACTGATCTGCATACTACACTGACACAATCCAATATTATTAACTAGATCTTTTGCCAACACAAATTATATGTGATCATAATATGCACTTTTAACCTGCAAGAGTACACTCCAATGGCTACATTAACATGTCAAATATAATTCATGTTATACTATTTTTAGGACCAACCCATAGGAACAATAAAGACACGATAGTGCTATAGGTGTGAAGTAGCATTGTTTTGATTGGCTTGTCCTTACACATATTATTTAGCTCTCCTACATGTATTTACTTTGGTTTCACAGCAGGAGAAATCGCTGCTTGTTAATATATTTTGTTTTGATTATTGATGTTAATGTTACAATGTGCGCTACATCCTGTTAACAGACTTAACAAAACTCCTTGGCATTACATTGTGAAATACGTGCCTCGTAATAAACAGTGAAATAGAAGTGCTTGCTGTTCTACAACCGGGCATATTAAACGTAAGTGAAGAATAAAACCATCAACTCAAAGCACTGAAAAATTATTTGCATTTTTCACTTTTTTTTTTTACCACTGGATATCGCAAAATGACACTTCTGCCTTTATATCTGCTCTTATCTGCATCCATCTTTCTGCATATTGAGACTAATCCGACTCTAAGCGTACCATTACGCCATCAACATAATCTTATCAAAAAACATATTGAGAGAGGAGCACCAATCATGGTGATCCTTCCCAACATATGTTGGTCAAGATAGCTATGCTATTTATTGCTCCATAGCTTGCACATATCCAACGTGGCCACTAGTTTTGCGACTACTATAAAACCTTGCTCGTTGGACCTATTTAATGATTTTGAGCACGTGCCTTTGTAATGTGGTGTTCTTCTATCTGTCTCTTGGGCAAATATGTCATTTTTTTCTAGACTGTAGAATCTGAATCATACTGGAAATCAGTCCTTGTGGGGTTCCACTGGATTCTTTGTTACTTCATTCCCATTCAACATGTATATTGCCCTCTTGACCTGGTCATTCGCCTCCACCACCATCAGTTCCAAATGTATGCCGAAAACGCCCATAGTGTCTGTTGCTGGAGAGAGGTTTAGCTGACCAGAGGTCATTTAGGGCCTGGAGCATCTATTTGTGTGGACGAAGGAAAGCGTCCCTTTTCTGAATGAGGAAAACAAAGATTGTTATTTTGGAATGAGCCTAAAGCTAATCAGATTCCCAGAGCAAACAAGGTCCTGGTTTATGCTGAGAATTCTTAGCTGTCAATGAAAACATTCATAAGATTAGAGTTGAGAGTGCTCCAGGACCAGAGATAGACTTCCTGCTGTAGTTTTTAAAACCAATATACCTTCTTAAAGCTATGGCTGAGATCACTTTCCTGAACCTTTTCGGGGACTACATTTCTACCAGACTCATGGAAGGATTTCTTCCTGCATCCCCTCTTCAAGAAAGGCAAACATGCTAATACAGCTAATTGTTACTTGATAGAGTTAAATGAGATATGTGTATGTGTTTTGAAGAACTTGAGGACTGGCCGTAAGTGGTGTTATTCCCTTTTACCAGACCAGTTTTAGGCCTCCTCGGGCTGTATTACATAAGTGCCAGAGGGCGCAATAGGCGTTTGTGCCCGCTTTGCGCACCCCCGTGGCCCTTTGGTAATACAAAGAGACCGTAGACGTTTATGCGGCTCCTTCTGTAATACCGATAGCGCTGCCACACATAAAGCACCATTGCTATCTTCAGGGTCATTCCCTCTTTTGCATGGGGGCATGCCCCATGAAAATGAGGGAATCCCTTTGCCTTTGCGCCTTTACCATATTACAGAAGCAGAGGCAAAGTAGCTCTCAGGAGGGGCACTGACAGTGCACCGTTTAAAAGGTGATGTGCTGTCTGCATGTCCTCTGATGGCAGCCGTCTGGAGGGGGAAAAGGAGGTCCCATAAGCACCCAGACATCCGTGGCAGGTGCGGCTGCAAGGGGCTCTCTAATCCTCCTTAAAAGTACAGCCGGGTTGCAGCTTGCACTGAGAAAACAAGGAGCTGCTTCAAAGCAGTCGCTCCATTTTTCACAGGAATCCGCTGCCACCTGGGCAGCGCAAATTTGCGGCTGCCCCAGGGGGCAGTGCATGCCATGTGAATAGGTTCACTTTCCCTGTTTGCGGCCGGTGCATCTGTTTTAAGGTGCGCTGGGAGCAAACAGGGAAAGTGCCCCCTGTGTAATAGGGCATCTCGTGGCACACTAGGAAACATTTTAGCTCTCTTTTCTCAGGTGAAGCTAAGTATACTTATAGCACAACTATAAATGTCATAAGTGCAGCATTTTATTGGACTGGCTGAGGCCACTTACATTACATTATGGAGGGCAGTTGCAGCCATATACACCCACACATAGGTTAGAATTAAATTGATGAGAGTTCACATGTTTTCTAATGGATCAATGGAGACATAGGCCTGGAACAAGTCTGTGTACTGCCCCCTTTGCTCTTTTTTCTGCACAAGTCAGACTTGGTTCAGCCCGGGAAGAGTTTTCCCTCCATGAATGGGTGGAAGGGCAATACAGACTCTACAGTACGCTGATGATATTGTCATTCTTGATGAAACATACAATGGTCATTTGCATTCTATCAATGACTTGGATCTTTATGATAATCAGAACAGATTAGTTATGAATCTCTATAGGCTCAACATCCTGAAGTACAGAAAAGGATGTATCAAAATCACCAATTGGTTACATTAGTAGTCACTATCTGTCATATGCCTCATCTTACATATTTTTTAGGGATGCAGCTTAATAATTCATGCCTCGCACTTTTACACCTTTCACCATGAAGAAAACAGGGACCTTTCTACACTTTTCATTAGGTAGGCTGTACAAACACTAGAATGTCTTTCGCAGCCTAATTTTTAAAAGTTGTTTAGGCAAAACTAAATACCTAGCTGCTAGAAACTGGGTTTCTGGTTGGCAGAGGTATGCACCCTGTCGAAGTAGGAACCACAATCCTAGTCACAGTAAGTCACAACATACCCTAAATTATCCTGTGCTTACCCTCTGGAAAATAAAGAATAATTTTATAAATAAAACAAGACCAAAATGACAAAATCTAACAAGCAGAAGTAGAGTTATGAAATTTCAAAAGAATAAATGTAAAATAGCACTTAGAAGCAATAAGAGCTTAAATGGGATATCTGGTTGCACTGGACCGATGGCAAAGTGAGAAGTTCAGACCGATCATGATGGAGTGCAATCTAGATGCAGGGACCAACTTGCGACCACTGAACAAAAGTACCTTGATCAGGGATGCATTGTCATTCATGAAGATGTGAGTTGCAGCTGAAGCCATGTGTTGTCGAGCCACGCAGTGGGCGAGATGTGCCAATCTTCTCCACGCAACTACAGCAATGCGTCAGTTCTGTGTGCGAGGCGCTGGTTCCAAACATGATCACATGAAAAAAAGATAGGTACGGGCAAATTAATCTCTCATTTTATTTTATCATAGGGAACACTCAATTACCCTATCATCATTCTACAGTCCTACACAAAAATATTGTCCAAATTACTTTAAGGCACATATGCAATGAGACCGATCTTTGAACAATAAACATTATAACATTCAAAAGCACAAGGACATACCAAAATACATATATAAAAACACAACAAACAATTATAAACTCAACTCTACATTGTCAATACCCGAAACTGTTTATATAACTAGTGATCACACATAGGGGGGCGGAGCTTGCCCGGCTACAAGATTGCCGCTCGGTGATCGAGCTCCGGCATCCACCGTAACTATCTGACATGATCTGCAGCTTCTAAGACCTGGAAGGGAAGAAGAGCATTTGCTGTTGAGATCCTGGTTGCCTGCTGACTCTGCCGTGGTCACCCAGCCATCTAGCGCCATTGGTTCCGGGGATCCGAGCCACCGCCTATTCCATCGGCGCGCGGCCTAGAAACGTGGCCGACATACGCGCTACGGTGTTCTGACGGAGCCAACTGCGGCTGAGTCCAAAGGGTTCGCTGTGGACCTCCGGCATCCTCTCGCTGGCGCTGCGGTTCCGCAGTGGAAGGCCGACACGATCCTGTGCCTGTGGCTTGGCAGGTGAGCTGTGTCCTCTGGGGATCCACTGCCCGCGTACCTGGGGAGAAACCTTTGGCAGGCAGGTGCACCGCTGCTGCCTTCTTTACCGCCATACCGATCGGCGGTGATCAGTATTCCCCTCTGCAGCCCGCATGATCTGGGACATTGATGTCCCGGGGCGCCCAACCCGGGCAGATGTAGAGCCCAAAGTCATTGTGGCCGGATTTACAGTAACGCTGCGTTCATTCTCTGGTGGCGGGTGGAGGCCTGGGTACTCTGCGCATTGGAGTGCGCCCTGCTGACCCCATCGCTATCATCTGCTGGGACGACGGACTTTCTCTGGGGTAATATTGGCAAATTGGCTGCTTTGATAGCGACTCAGCCCCGCTCCCCTCAGAGCTCCTTGATCTCCTGGCTCACTGCGCTCAGGATCTGGTGAGCGGTGTTTGGCGTCCCTAGTCATACATCTACAGCGGGGATCACATACACCGCAAGTGACATTATGGGCAAGCCGGATAAATCCCAGCCTAAGCTAAACTTTGAGCACCGCAAGTTGAAGCGCCATGAGGAGGCGGCTGACTCAGCATTGGTAGACTCCAATAACCCTGCTGACAACCCTGTGAGTGACATTAAACAAATAATTGCTTCCATGCAAAGTGGTCTGACAGCTATAGATGCCAAGATAGACACGCTGGCTTACAGGATGGATAGAATGGCAGAAAGAGTTGACAAGCATGCGGAGCGCCTGAATATGGCGGAGCGCCGTATCACTGAAAAGGAGGAAGCCCAAACTGATAACAACAATGGTCAGCGGCAAGAAGAGAAGGCGCTGATTGCAATGCAGGATCGCACATAGGATATGGAAGCTAGGTCGAGGCTTTGCAACCTCCGTATAACGGGCCTCCCTGAATCTACAGCTATGGAGCCCATGGAACTTTTCATCGAACAGCTTCTCAAAACACTACTGGGGGCTAAAACCTTCTCCGCTATGTTTGTAGTAGAGAGGGCACATCGCTCACTTGGCCTGAGACCCCAAACTGGCGCTCCCCCACGGCCCATTATCACTAAGCTCCTCAACTACCATGACAGGGATGCAGCACTTCGCAGAGCAAGAGAACTGGGCACGTTGCAATATGAGGGCTCCTCCCTCTTCCCTGACTTCACCATCAAAGTGCAGGAGGCCCGGAGGCAGTTTGTCCCCCTAAAGCGCAAGCTGAGAGATCATCGCATCAAGTATGCTATGCTATATCCAGCGAGGCTGAAAGTTCTCTTTAATGGCAAACCGAGAATTTTCTTTGGTCCACAGTCTCTGCAGAAGGTTTTGAAGTCCTGGGAGGTAGCTGGTAAATGAAAGAGAGTGCAGGGTAAAGAAATAGATGATGCCACCTCGCCGCATTCTCTGGATGAAAATGACTGAACACAGGAACCGAGTCCCACTTGTTTCTCCCTTTGTACTTTGCTGGACTATTTAGTGCTCCATCGTTGCCTTGTTTTCCCTACTACTGAGGGGGATTTTCTTCCCAACACTGGATGATGAATACCAATTGTGGTATTGTTCTCCAGTTGGATACCTTTAAACTAATGACCTCTGTTGTACCGTCGATGGATTTTGTCCCCTTGTGAAGTCCATCCTTTGTATTTGAAGCTTATTATATGCTTAAGGTGGCATGGTGTTGGAGAGTGTAGGAGAGTGTAGTTCGTGATTGCTGGGTAACATCCGCCCCTAAGCGTTACCCGCTGTTATTGATAATGTTTTGGAGTCTGATTATTATGTTATTTTCCTTTTTTTTATGAGAATAATTTGTTGGTATCGGTATCGGGAGGGTTGACTGTCGCCCTTGCACAGTTGGATTATGCATGGCATGGGAGGGGGAAAGTAATGCAGGGATTTTGTTTTTGTGTACATGATCTTTTCTTTTTGCAGGTCACATGTTGTGGTTTATATTCCTTGAACTGGGGGGTGGAGCAGCCACTTAGTGGTGTGTATGGCACAAATACTTATCCACTCTACATATTGATTACTGGACACTATGGCTAATCGGAAGCAGTTGAAACTCTTGATGTGGAACGTTAGGGGTCTTAACGACCGTAGAAAGGCACGTAAAGTTCTGGCTTATTTGAAGAGAAAAGAGGTGAATATAGCTTTATTGCAGGAAACACACCTACATCCGAGCTGCAGTTTGTTGATGGGGAATCATATGTTAGGGGTTTTACATATTGCCTGCTTCACCTCACACTCTAGGGGCATTTTGACCTGGGTTAATCCTGGTGCGAAGTTCTGGATAGAATGTTGTGATACAGATGCTGTTACAATTCCTCTATAGATTTACTGGTAGTAAACTTCTACGGTCCGAATTGCGATAATCCACAGTTCTATTACTCTCTCTCCTGGGCTATTAAATCATATTCCCCTTCATCTGTGCTGTGGGGCGGGAAATTTAACTGTGTTTTGGATCCATTGTTAGAACGTTCTAGGGGGACACTGAGGCCTCACTCCGCTGCAGCCAGAGCGATTGTTGATGTGTCTGTACAGTTGCAGATGGTTGATGTGTGGAGGGCACGATCGAAAGGTATGGGAGGGTTCACGCACTACTCAGATCCTCATGACATACATACACGTATCGATTACTGGCTTATTTCGCAAACCTTGATGTCCACGGTGCAGAATTGTGAAGTGTTAGCACGAACGTTCTCGGACCACTCACCTATTTGTTGACTCTATTCGTCCCTCCACGCGGGCCTCCTCCCTTCCTGTGGAGGTTCCCTCCCTATTCATTGCTTGACACAGTCTATAAAGCTGAACTGAGTGAGGCTATCTCTGAGTTTTTTGCGATAAATATAGGCACAATAGATTCTTTTGCGACCGTGTGGGAATCCTTTAAGGCCTATATTAGGGGTATGGCCATCAGTAACCATGCAGTGGTACTCCATTCAATCCGTGGTAGACTGGCACTTTTGGAAACCCGGATTACTGTCTTAGAGGACAAATTGTCTCTGGGATCCTCTCCACAACTGCTTGGACTCCTGAAATCCATGTTAGCCGAGTTCAATGCTGAGGCGGACAGTGAGGTTAAGCACATAAGAAAATATGCTACAGCTAGAATGTACGGGGAGGTGGATCGACCGGGTTCAGTCCTGGCAGCCATGGCAAAACGCAGGTTAGACTCCAGTGGTATCTCTATTTTATCAGACACTCCCGGCTCGACTTGGTCAGATCCGATAGCTATTACCAATCAGTTCCAGAATTACTATCAAGAGCTTTATAGCTTAAAGGTTTCCCCTAGTGACAAGGACATATTGCAATATCTAGAATATATTGAACTCCCTTGGTTACAAAACTGGCATAGGGAGTTTTTAATGTGCCCTATAGAGCTTCCAGAGATACGATTGGCATTGAACTCTATGAGAGAGGGTAGAGCGCCTGGCCAGGATGGACTCACGGTGGCATTTTATAAAGCCTTTAGTGATCTGTTGATTCCCCATTTGGCCACATTGTTCTAGGAAATTGGCACTGATGGGATAATGCCAAAGACAATGAGGGATGCCTTGATTGTTACCTTACTGAAGCCAGATAAGGATCCCCACAAATGTTCCTCCTATCGTCCGCTATCTTTGTTGAATGTGGACACTAAGATATTTGCGAAGATTCTTGCTAACCACATCCCCCCATTATTGCCTCAGTTAATTGGCCCTGAGCAGGCTGGTTTTCTTCAAGGCCTTACACTCTCACAAAATCTTCAGACGGTGTTTGGAGTTCTTCAGCATACCTGCCCGGATGTCCCTTCAGTGGCGGTCTTCTTGGATTCCATTCCATGCTGTTCTGCGCCGTATGGGGGTTGGTGATGTTTTTGTACAACCGGTTGGGATCCTCTATAATTGCCGGTAGCTCGAGTTCGTGTGGGAGATGTAGTATCTGACCCTATTGTTATTTCGAGGGGCACCAGGAAGGGATGACCCCTATCCCCGCTCCTATATGCTCTGGCGGCTGAGCCCTTGTTGAAAGCATTGAGGGAATATCATGGCCATAGAGGCCTCCACTTCCCTGACTATAATTTGATAATGTCAGCCTATGCGGACGATACGCTCTTGTACATTAGAAACCCGGAAGTACATCTCCCTCCAGTAATACGCGAGGTGTTGCGATATGGTGGGTTATCGGGGCTGAATATTAATCTTGATTTTTCCGCTAACTCCTTGTAACACTCCTATGGAGCTAGATTACCCTTTGCAATGGACCTCTGATCCGGTCCGCTGTCTTGGGATACGAGTCCATTCGGATGCTGAACTCATGATCTGGGCAAATTATGGCAGAGCGATAGCAAAATTGAGTGAGGATGTTGACCGTTGGATTCGTCTTCTGCTGTCACTAGTGGGGAGAGTTTCATTGATGAAGATGGTGGTGCTGCCTTGCCTTCTCTTTTTGTGCCACTGGTTTGTTTTTAGCTCAGATAGAGGCATGCTCCGTGCACTACATAGTCTTGGTATGTCTGAAATGGGTGATCTTTTTAAAAATGGTAAGATGGTCAATTGGGATGATGCGATCGCTAATAAGGAGCAGCCCTCTGGACTAACGCAGTTTCAGTTTTTTCGCACGAAGCACGCACTTCGCGAGGTGTTGGGTGATGAGTTGACAGAACCTATGGAAAACCCGCCTCTATCCATCTTACTGCATTCTCAGACCCCAAATAAGTTGGTCTCTAAACTGTATGCTTCGGCCTTACCGACTAAGATATCCTCATACACTAAGGCCCGACTGGCCTGGCAGGCTGACTTTGGGGAGCAACTTTCGGAAGACATATGGTATTATTGCTGCGACGCCACCTGTAAAATCTCTCTAAACAGCAGGCATAGATTGGCGCATTCAAAATTTCTAAATAGGGTTCACTATACACCAGAACGATTGCACAGATATGGGTTGCGTGATTATGACTGCTGTGAACGTTGCCAAAGTCCGGGAGCTGGTTTTTACCATTTGGCATGGTTGTAGCTGATTTTTGGAGTCAAAGTTTTGCAACTCTGACTGCCACTGTGGGTACTCCTATCACACCTGATCCTTTATTAGCACTACTAGGATACACGAAACCCTTGCGTAAAAAGATGTGTAAACTGATAGCCATGGGCTTACTCTTGATCAAGCGTAGGCTTGCTATGAGGTGGATGCAGGGGCCTCTGCCAACAGTGGCTGAGTGGGAAGGAGATATGGTGATTTGTAATACCCAGTCAGACGTATACAATGAGCTGCTTCAACCATCCTCTCGTCCATTAAGCTTTTGGGGACTTTTTGCTCAATATCAGGAATCCAATCGTAATGCGGCTGAAGTGCAAGATGACTAATAGGTGTGATGGTATATTATTTAAAGTCTTCCTGTTGTTTCATTACAGTGACATGGTTGTTGTCCCATGAGTCGCAACTGTGGGACGATTGCTTCATCAATTAGATCATGTCTCCTTGTGAGACGTCACTGTTGTACTGTAGTAGCTGTTTACACCGTGCGCCAATAGCCCCCCTCATCCCCCTCTTTATTATTTTGTGGTGTAATGTATAATGTATAATGTATGTGACCTGTGTATTTCTTTTCATATGTGAATGTATTTTGTATTTTTTTGTTCATGGATTTTTTTGCAAAATATTTAATAAAGAAATATAAAGAAAAACTAGTGTTCACAAATTTATTCTGGGTGAGCCACTTAGAGGTAGTCTTTTGGGCACATAAGAAAAGGCACCTTTTTTCCCTTAGCTCTATTGTGCCACCAGTAGTTTTAATCACACTTTTGTTTTTATAGGGACTCCTCAAGAAATTGTCAACACGGACGCGTTTCAGCCTTTAAATTCTTCTAGGCCTTCTCAGGACAAGGGCAATGAAACCATAATATTGATATCCTGTTTTAGTTGCGCAAACCGCAACTACTGGATCTTAGTGCCAAAGGTTGCATCTCAAACCAAGGTACAAACACCTCTCTCAATGATGGGACTAAGTCTTAACTGGGCCCTCGTATTTCAATTCCGGATGCTGCTTTACCTAAGTATTCCCTGTATTATCACAACGATTACTCCCTCGGTCCTCCACTGAAACATTCAATGTGACGCATGGCTGCTGCTCCTGCAGTAGCTTATGTGCCAATTCCAAAAGTGATGTGCTGGTTCGAATGTGATGCACTGGTTCCGCTTCAAGCAATGACAAGGATGTGCTGGTTCTGACCCACACAAAGGCAAACATGTGTGGGTTCAGGTTAGGAAGCATGGGTTCTTGTTGAATCAGCACTTTATGTCCACTTCTAAGGGCACACAACTGGGTTGGCACCACATGGCAGGGAAAGACTTGCAGCAAGAAAAGTCCAGAAATGGTAGCAGGATGAATTGAAGTCTTTTATTGCCCTGAGACTTAGAACCGGAGTTTGCCTAGAGCAGCAAGCCCTTGGGGTCACTCTGGATTCAAGTGATGCAGGTCAAGTCCTTCTCACACAGGCAGGAGAAGAGCAGGCAACAGGACAACTCAGTAAGGCAAGAATCCAGCAAGGCTGGAGTCCAGCAGACTGGAAGTCCTTTCAGGAGCATTGCAGTTCTACTTCCTGGCAGAGTCTTCACAGGTCCAGAAGTCTACTAAAGTCACGGTGTCGGTCTTTGTATTGGGGGAGACTTGAAAGAAAGCTTAGAAGTGCACAAAGGCGTTCCCTTCCTGCCGTAGCTTCAAACCCACTACAGGGTATGATGTAGCCCTCTGTGTGTAGACAGAACACAGCCTATTGAGGTGTAAGTTTGAGGCTGTGCCCAGATTCTCCCTCCTTTTTCACAGAAAGGCCCATCATGACACACCTAAGCTCAATTTGTGTTTGGCTGCTTAGAGGAAATATGCAATGCCCAGCTGTCACATGAACCAGATTAAAGACAGAGAGGCAGCAGGCACCAAATGGCCAAAGTAGGTAAATGCCAACTTTCTAAACGTGGCATGCGCCAAATGGTAATGTAAAACCAAATCCACCATAAGTTGTGATTTTAAATTGTGAATCCAGTGACACCAAACTTGAAAGAACAACTCTTCAAAATTGGGAATTACACTAAAAAAGATGTAATAAGGTAATCCCAATATTATCCTTTGGAAGAGATAGGCCTTGCGGTAGTGAAAAATGAAACTGGGAGTTTTTCACTAACAAGACATGTAAAACTTAAATGGAGATGTCCTGCCATTTAAATACACTGCACCCTGCCCTGTGGGTTGACAGAGCCTACCTTAGGGGTGACTTGTATGTGTAAAATGGGAAGGTTTAGGCCAGGCAGGAAAGTTACCTTGCCATGTCGAAGTGGCAGTGTAAAACTGAACATACAGGCTCTGCAATGGCAATCCTTAGCCTTGGTCAGTGTGCGACTTAAGTGGGTTGCATAGTGAGTGCAGAAGGCTTAAAAGTAGCATTTTATTTACAGGGCCTTGGCACATGTGATGCACTTTAAAAGGGAGTTATAAGTAAATTAAATTTGCCATTTGGGGTTAAGCCAATATTACCTTTTTTAGGGGAGAGAACACAAGCTCTTTAGAACTGGTCAGCAGTGGAAAGTGCACAGAGTCCTAAAGCCAGCAAAAACAAGTAGGGGGAAGACCACGCTAAGGCTATCAGGTCTAACATATGGGCATGAGGATTCTCCCGATAGTGTTCCTCGATTCTTAGAATGAGTTCAGTGCACCACATTCAGAAAGATTTGTATTCTGCCAACAACAGACACCAGGCCAAAATACGGTTAGAATTCATATTGATGATGCCTTACTTGACGTGCATGGCCTCATCTGTGAAGCTATGCTACCATGTTTGCCAAACTGACCCATGCTCACTGAAAGGCACTGTGAGGCATTTCTCTCAAAAGTAGAGGGTCATTCTGTAAATCTCTAAAAAAATGCCTGGTAACTTCATTAAATGAGCTACATATTAGGGAGTCAATTTAGAATTAAATCATAAGCATTGGACCTAGAGAACTTCCTGCAAATCAAAATGGAATCATTGTTTGAATACATCTAAGAATTAAAATGTGCCACCTTTTGCTTGCTCTTCTGTGGTCATTTTAGCACATAAGCAATCTTTGTGACCTGGGATAGTTGAGGTTTCAGAGCAACCTAAAAATATAGTTGTCCATTGGTTAATCATACATATAAAATTGTCAACTCAGCCAGCTCTGGTCTTTACATGGCGGTGTGTTGTGATCAATTTCAGGAAGAATATGTATGCTTGGAATTTATTGTCTCAACAGGTGCATGAGGCAGGGGACTATACTACAATTAGGATACTTTTGTTCTGATTCTTCTATTGTCCAGCTGTGGTTGTATAACAGAAGCACGCATGGTTGAACCACGTGTGCCTCTACAATGCGGTCCCAACAACAAATGCATCTTAACCACGCATTTCTTTACCACGCATGCCTTTACCATGCATGCCTTTACAGCAAATTTAGTTCTAATGGCATGTTTGCTAAAAGGATGTGTTAGGTAAATTACCACTACCACGGCTCCCCTTCCACACCCTACGCTCTAAAATTGTATCCCACTACCTTGGCCCACCCCACCCTAAGCCCTAAAACCGACCCTGTCCTGCCTTTAAAACTACCCCTTCCCCTCTGCCCCATGAGGTCCAAAACCCTACCCCCTACCAAAAACTACCCTGACCCCAGCCCCACACCGCCGGCCCTGATCCCTAAAATTTACCACCTCCCTGCCATTAAAGCTGCCCCTACTCTTTCCCCCACCCGAGGCCTAAATCCCTAACCCCCTTTCAAAACAAGTATCCCGACCCCCACCGGCCTAAGCCCAAACACTGAAATGCACCCCTAAAAATTACCCCCAGCCCTTAAAACTACCACAACCCCCCGCCATGAGCCCTAAACCCTACCCCCATTTAAAAAGAATAAGCCACCCCCCCCACCCTGAACCCTAAAACCGTCCCCCTCCCATAAAAATGACCCCCGAAACCCAACCCAAGCCCTTACATCTACCCGGACTCTACCCCACCCTGAGCCCTAAAACCCTGACCCCCGCCTTTAAAAAACTGCCTTAAAACAGCCCCAGCCCCAAAAAGCTTTATCCCCCAAACCCAGTCCCAGCCACACAACCTATACTGCTATCTGCCTTAACCACTCATATGCGTGGTTAAGGCAGATGTGTGGTTGAGGCAAGCATTGTTACGTTTGCAGTGAAATGGCATGAATGACTCAGCCCGCGTTGCAAAAGGACGTTTCCCTCCAACCTTATTGTCCAGAGTCACGCGCCTACTGCTCAGTCGCATGGCTTTCACCTACTGTTGTTCAATAGATTTTCGGCTTTGGACAACTTTGAACAGCTACAGTGCTACATTCTACCCTCTAGGCCTTCATTTTCACAGACTGGAAGTGTTACTGGTGTGGATAACATTTAATACGTTGCAAAGTGCGATAAGTCTTTCGATTTCTCTTTGATTGGTCGCCGAGTAACCTATCAATGATTAATTGGAACACTGCTAGCAGTAACTCGACATTAAGCCCTAATGACAGCTTAGATGAATTCGCTTTTACTCCAAACTTGCCACCTCATCTAATTCAGGCAGAGCCAAGAAGGTTTATCGAGCTGGTTAAAAGTAATGCTGCTTTGCCATGTTTGTGAAATTGATGTTGATCACAGTGGCCTTCAGTTGCTTCTTGTAAAATGTAACTCTGACATTTGCTTTTATAAATTTAACCTTTTTAACACTGTTCTTAACCAGAGAAATAGCTGCAATTTTAACTATTTATTTACTTTGATTGATGGCCTGCATTGCACAGACAAGCACTTTTGCACTGATAACTTCAACTCTAGCCATGTTTTTGAGTTTTTGTCCAATTCTCGGGGGCAAACTCTTTCACGATATAGCATTGAAAGGAATATAGTAAACACCATTGAGTCTGATATGTGTGCAGACAAAGTTATTCCCACTTTTTCTGGTCGGAGTTGTTACACAGTCATTTATTGCATATGTTTGTCACGGACACTGGGCAATTATCTTCTTGTTGGGTAGGCACTTGAAAAAGCAATTGGAGCTCCTTGGGGCATATCAGCGAGGCGAGGCGATAGAATTATCGCCGCTTTTGCGGCCGTTTTCGGCCGAAAAGCGGCGATAGTTTTATCGCCTAATTAGCAAGGTCACGCTAACGCGTGAAACCTTGCATCAGCGCACCTATTCTTAACGCCCAGCTTTGCATCTCTAATGAGATGTAAAGTGGGCGTTCCTGACCTGACATGACAGGAGAAATGTCGCTAAGCGACATTTCTCCTATCATCAAGCGCCACGCTATGAAGCACCCCTGTTATCACTACTTTCCTTACGCCCGCTTCAGGACTGACTTAGCCATGATATCCTATGAAAGGTGGATATCATGGCTAAGTTTGTGAGTCCCTATCATCAAGCTAACACCACATTGCGTGAGATTATCGCTGGAAAAGCGATAATCTCACGTTAGGCAGTTAGCGTAAGGATTTTTATCGCTTTTGAGATAAGCGTTGCTAATAGCACGCTATCTCAGCGATAAAAATCCACGCTAGCCGACGATAATTATCCTAGCGCTAAGTGCGCTTAGCGATAATTATCGCCGGTTGTATGCCCCCTAATCCTTTGGTCGTATTATTTTCAGTGGCTCTGCTTTTAGTCAGTGTGCCCTCTGCTGACTTTTTGGGCCTTTCCGTTAAGTACAACAGCCTCAGAAGTGTGTGAAATCTGCTTTAATTAATACATTTATGGTTAATGTTATGAGAAACAACACTTCTCTATTTTTAAATCGCCTTTCTCTTGACACTACTCAAGCAGTTGTTATTAACGCTTTTGTTGGAATAAGTAATATAATCAAGGATGTTGGACCTAAGCCATCACTATTGTATGATGCCAGGTTACCTAGGTAATCTGACAAAGCATGCTATGCAGCTAAAAGACGTCTTCGTATTCGCTGTTTAAAAAGCCAAAGTGTAAAGAGGAGGTTGGTTCCCTTGGAACCCATTAAAAGGTGGCGTTATTAAAGCGTTTAAGGATTGTACTGAAAAGAATAAATGGAAGTCTTTATTAATGGAATGTAAAGACTCTAAAGCATTTTGACAAACAGTGAACACCATCAAAAAGAATACCGGTAACACAGCTAATATGAGCTATTGTATTATTCCAGATCAGTGGGTGAACCACGTGCCTAAGACGTATTGTCGTAATTGGAACTTGTATGTAAATGAGTTACAGATTGACTGGGATTGACTGGGGTGTGAGTCCTGGTCAAACAGCAACCACAATCCTTGTCATAGTAAGGCAAAAGCAAATCCCAAATTAACCTGTGCTCAACCCCCCTTGGTAGTTTGGGACAGAGCAGTCAGCCAATAAAACAGTGAAAATAACACTAAAATATCCCACACAAAATTAGAAGCATGAAGCAAAATGTAATAAATAAAACAAGACCAAAGCGACAAAACCCCAATCAGTAGAACCAGGATTATGATTTTTTGAAGAATAAAGTGAATATAGCACCAAAAACCACAAAGTGCCAACTTGGGAAATCTGGAAGCGCAGGATCGAGTCAAATTCGAAAGGTCAGGTTGACCGCGATGGAGTGCAGGTTGGATATAGTCCCAGGTTAGTACCGCTGTAGGTTTACCTTCTCAAGTTCATGACAGGAGTTTCGTTCACATTGCTGAGATCTGTAAGGTGCTGGGAGAGCATCACAGTGCTATAGGCAAAGCACAAGGAGCCATCTGGCCTTGCGAGTGGGCGGATCCCTTGAGCGGTCAATGCTGCAGTGTGAATAGTCTGGCTAGCGGAGCTTTGCGCTGATTTCGCATGCACTCAATGAGGTCTTGGTGCTAATCTGTCTATTTGCAGTCAAAATAGCCCAAAATCTTGATTTCAGTGCCCAAGAGCCACACTAAGGGTCTAAAACTTGGGAGGTACTACTTGGGGGTCTGGAATTTACTGCAGCTGGGTCCAGGGGTGGGTGTAGGATGTTGGGGTTCCTTTTATGTTCCTAAGGCTCAGATCAGGAGACCAGCAGACTAGCCCTTTGAGTCCCTCTGGTGTCCTAGGTTGAAGATGAAATTGCAGGTCCAGCTCTCCTTCCCCAGGCAAAATGGCAGCAGGCATCAGGTCAGTAGAGCAGCAATTCCTTTAGAGTAGCCGACCAGAAGAGTGGCAGGCCTTGTAGAAGCACAGCAGACCTTCCTAGCTGAGTATCCACAGATCCAGAAGTGTACTGAAGAGTTGGTGTCTTCGCTCCAGTATTTATACACAGTTGTGCCTTTGAAGTGGGTAGAAGCTTCTAGAGGTATGCATTTGAAGTGCCAGGTGCCCTGCCTTCCTGGCCCTGGCTCCAGACTAATTCCAGGGGTATGCAACACGGTGTGGAGACAGGACACAGCCTATTCAAGTATGAGTGGGGCTGGGCCCAAATCCTCCCACCCATCCTGTTAGTGAAGGCTCACCTCGTAACATCTAAGTGCCCCTTTATGTGTGTGGCTGTCTAGGAGGAATACACAAAGCCCAACTGTCAGCTACACCCAGTTATGTGACCCAATGATGGGAAACAGCCATAATAACGCAGTCCGAACCACACATAATCATTGCCATGAAAGATGTACAACGAACGTTCCTTTACCACGCATGTTCATTTGAACAATTCCTTTACCACGAATATGCCTTTACCACTTATCCTTTACAAGGAAATCGGCATGCTTAGTAAAGGCAGATTTGTGGTTACATGGTAATGGCCATGCGTGGGTTTGACAGCGTTATTATGGCTGTTTCAGATTCGTGATTGAGATGGCTGAATACCTGGGGTTTTTTGTGTTTCTGCCCGGAGTGTTCTCTACAGAAGACTACAGAGATGTGTGGCAGATGAGAGCCCCATCTCCTGCCAGTGGTACTGGAGAGGGAGTGGAGCATGAGCACTATGCACCCAACACCAGTATGGCGGAGACAGAGAGCTCTCCAGACCGCATTCCTACTTTCTGCGGCCCGTGACGGTGCTCGGCGAGGCGGCAGGGACATGCCGTGTGGCTTCCCTAGAAGGCAGCGTGCCGAGGCGCTGGTTCCTGGAACCGGATCTACCACGCATGTCCACTGGAATGCATCCTTTACCAAAAATATGCCTTTACCACGCATGCCTTTACAACGAAATCAGAATGCTTAATAAAGGCACGCTTGTGGTAAAGGATTTGTGGTAATGGCCATGCGTGGTTTAGACCGCGTTGTTATGGCTGTTTCGCATTTGTGATTAAGATGGCAGAAGACCTGGGGTTTTAAGTGTTCCTCTTTTCTGATAACATGGGTCTCTACAGAAGACTACAGAGATGTGTGGCAGACGAAAGCCCCATTTCCTGCCTTTGGTACTGGAGAGGGAGAGGAGCAAAAGCACCTTACACCCAGCACTAGTCTATCAGAGACGGCAAGCTCTCCTGACCGCATTCCAAGTTTATGTGGCCCCTGGAGGTGCCCAGTGAGGCATCAGGGATGTGCCGTATGGCTACTCAGGAAGGCAGCGCACCAAGGCGCTGGTTCCTGGAACCAGATCTGCCAGTCTAGCTGCCACACTACGCACCGGGGAAATTGCGGTCCATTAACCGGAAGTCCTAAGTTTGGGTTCATTATTCCCCTCCTTGCGCTCCTACTGGAGACCCCCCTTGAGGACTGGAAGACTGGCTCATGCTTAAGGAGGGTGCTAACCCAGGCTGTTTGACTTTGCCAGCTCAAGGGAGGTGTATAGTTGGTGGTTTTAAAGTGTCTGAAAGTACTTGACAGAAGCGACTTTTAGGGGCGCAGGGTCGTGGTGGTCTACAGTATCCTGGGTGGTGCACGTGTCGAGCCCGCTGCCCCTGATCTAGAGGTGGGGAAGCGGTCAGGATACCCATGTCCCTGTATGCCTTGCATGTCTTTACCAGCCATGCCTTTACATCAAAAATTGACTGGCGTGGTAAAGCCATATACGGAAACCTTTACCACGCATATGCTTTTATGAAGCATGCTTTTACAACGAATTTCATTGTAAAGGCATACATGGTGAACATATGTTCGTTATAAAAATATGCATGGTAAAGGTTTGCGATGTAATGAAATTAGCGATGTAACGCATGCGTTGTAAAGGCATGCATTACTACAGAATGCGATGTAACGTCATACATTCCCAGAGACAGCCTTCAGGCATCAAATGGCTAAGGCAAGAAAATGGCAACTTTCCAAAAGTGGCGTTTTCAGAATTGCGAGATAAAATCAAACTTCACAAGATAGGATTTTTCAAATTGTGATTACAGAGACACCAAACATGAACTAGTTATCTATTACCATTTGGAAATTACAGTTCAAAAATGCAATAATGCACTCCAACATTATCCCACAGGCAAGCCTTGCTGTAGTGAAACATGAATTTAAGAGTTTTTCACTGCCAGGACATGTAAAACTTATAAGTACATGTCCTACTTTTTAAATACATTGCAACCTACCCTCTGGGCTGTCCAGGGCCTACTCTAGGGGTGACTGTGATGTATTAAAAAAGGAAAAGTTTGGGCTTGGCAAGTTTAAAACTGCACGCACAGCAATGGCAAGCATGTTTAAAGTGCTACTTAAATGGGTGGCACAACCATTGCTGCAAGCCCTCAGGTAGAATTTAATTTACAGACCCTGGATATATGTAGTGCCACTTTACTTGGAACTTACAAGTAAATTAAATATGCCAGTTTTGTATAAGCCAATGTTACCATGTTTTAGGGAAGGAGCACAAGCACTTTTGCACTGGCTAGCAGTGGTAATGTTGCAGAGTCCAAAGACCAGTAAAAGTGAAGTCAGAAAAAAACAGGAGGTCTGAAGGCAAACAGTTAGGGGAAAACCTTGCCAGGGATGCCAAGTCTAACAGAACTTTATTCATAATGTTAGTTTATGACAGTTGTATGCTCCTGCAAGTAGTGACAACCATTTTTAATTACCCTTCTGGTTAGGTACCTGGGTCAGAAGGTGTACCTGTAGACCTTTTTTAATCTTTATCAATTCACTGAACCATGCTACCAGGTCCTCAATGCCTTGCTCTTTCATGATGTCAATCATAGTCCCTATATTTAAAAATGACAAAAGGTTAGACCCATGTTGTTATAGGCCCATATCTTTATTAGACTCTGTGGGTAAGAATATAGACAGGGTTGTATATAAAGGGCTGTTGACTGGACCACAGGTAATATATTTAGAAAAGTACAATATGGATTCTGTGAGGGACTAGGTACAATGGAGCAATGCCTCAAAATACATCTAATTATTAATAAATATGACATGGCTAAGGGTTTCCCATTGTGTCTTGTCTTCATGGATCTAACCAGCGCCTTTGATCTTGTCAATAGATTTAGACGGGGGCAGCACCTAAGAAACATCGGCCTGGAGAAAGGATTAATTAATTGTTTATCTTCACATCATTTTGTTTGCAAGGACAGATTTGGAAACAATGGAGAATGTCCAGGATCTTTTAGTGGGTTCTAGGTAAATTTCAGCTTTGTTATGTACGGATGATGCGGTCCTGCTCCAGTCCTCCGCTCAGCCGACCTCGCCCTAGCAGAGACCCCGCAGATCTGCAGAAACAGAGCAGGGGGAGGAGCCTTCTCCTATGTCGCAGCCAAGGACTGGAACATGCTCGCAGTCAACATCAGACGCTCCCCTACCCTGCACACTTTCAGAAAGAGCCTCAAGACCTGGCTTTTCAACTGACCCAGAGCTGCACCACCCCAGCACCTTGAGACCCTCACGGGTAAGTAGCACACTTTAAACAAACCCTGATTGATCAATTGCTGGCCTGTACACCAGGCATGGCTGGTACAGGTAAGAGCAGTGGGGGGCAAGTCAACAGATGATGGAATAGGGAAAATAAAATAATAAAAATAAAACACTGACCTTACCTTCCACTCGCTGCATCGCCGACTTGACGGTGCAGCAAGAGAAAGGTAAGTGGTTTTATTTATTTTTTTATTTTATTTCCCTATTCCGTCTTCTGTTGACTTCTCGCACTCCCTGACCCACCACTCCACTGCTCTTACCTGTACCGACTGTGGTTGCTGTATGCCCAGTGGATTGAGAGCACTGGTGAATTTTATGGGTGAAATTGATTTCATTCCAAATTTCTCTAAATCACAATTAATGTCTTGTGGCTCAATAGCACAAGATCATTAGCAATATTTGTTAAGGGTAATGTACTACAGAAAGTGCACCAGCTCTCCTATTTAGGGGTACTGATGCACACTCTTGATCTCTGTGCACGGTAGTTAGACACCTTAAATTCTCGCAGTCAGTAGCTGCAATGTTTAATGTTTCTTGTGAAGTTGACAGTCGACCAATACACCATTTACTGGAAATTTATAACAAGCAGCGTATTCCAATAGGTACATGTGGCCAGGGCCAGCTTTAGTGGTGGTGGCACCCAGTGTGACAATGTATGTTGGCACCACCAATGACCACCTCTGCCACAGATTCCCTCACTACCACCCTTTAACAGTGCCCCTCAAGTTTCCATAACCACTCTCTCTCGTATACATTTAATTAGTTCTATAGCGTCGTTCCCACTCATACCAGTGTAGGGTGTCAGTGCACTTTACATCACACACACTACACAGACAATCAATCATAGGTGTGCAAATAACTACATATGAAATGTTACATAAAGCAGAGGACTACAAGGTGTAGGAGTCTCATGTAATCCATACTGGTAGACAGTATAGTTTAATAGTGCTTGGCACACCATGGTTGGGGGCTCTCTTTAATAATCAGAATTAATTTCTATCCAAATGAACCCTTTTTCCAACATTAGGATAACGAATGACTGGGAAAAAATTATAACGCTCTAATCTATACCTTGCAGTTTGCATGCAGTTCTTTGATGACAGTTAATAGTTGCCCGTTCTATGTTAGGATTATAACTTATAAACTGCAAGTAACAAAAGGTTCTCTCAGACAAAAGCAGGAACCCACTGACCTATTTACATTATATGCACTTTGTGATCTGAATGGTACATTTGCTGTGCAGCAGGCATATTAACCCTCTGAGCTACCTTACCATGATTCAAAACTTCCAATAGCCAAACCTTCGATCTATCTCTAGGTAGAACATTAATTCACTGGAGTGATATTTTTATTGTTGCCTTTTTAAACCATTATATATTTGCAAACACAATGCCCCCATCCGAAGCCAGCACCCAGTGCTGTGTCATCGGTACACATTTGCAGAGCCGGCCCTGCATGTGGCACAGGGTACTGGGGAAATTCTAATACCAAGTGGTTGCAGGTTGAGGAGAAACTCTTTTGTTGGCACCTTCTCTCCCTCCCTTCCACTATGTTGCACTATTTCTGTCATGAGAAGCTGGGAATTCCATTTGTTAAGGATACTCTTACTTGTGTGGATCTCCATCTGAAATAATCCCCATGCGTCTCTGAACAAAGTTGTTATTTCCAAGTCTAGGCAGAGCTAGCGCAGGCAGTTACCTGCTGTGGCATCTCCTGGCTGCCTCCTCATTGCCAAGGTCTCTCTGTCTCTCCTCCTCGTCCACGGAAACCCCTATGTTGTACATCTTGCGTGCGTGCTGGCTATCATATGTTAAAAACACACCGATTGACCTTCATAGACCCAAGTTATTCCTACACCCCACTTTGGTATGCAGGCGGAAATTCTCTGGTTTAAAAAACATTACATAGACAGAAGACGCATTATGGAAACAGAACTTAAACAATTCCCAATTAGGAGCTATATTTCAATCCAATTTACTATGTTTATCAGCCTTACCTTGTCATGGACCTTGAACTTTGGGGAGAGAGGTATTTTGTTGCAATTTCGACTTGGGACCATACACCATCTACCATCCCTCCAATTGGGCTAATTTTGTTTTTGGTTAAACATTGATGACATTTACAAAACACATTAAATGAATTAAAATCCATATTATTTTTTTTTTGTCAGTGTTATCAGTGTTTAGCTAAAAAAAACAACACCAGTATTAAAAAGCAATAATTTCCATTGATGTAGAATTGTACTGTGCTTGGAGTCTACCTTTTGTTTCGACCTTTTTAAAATCTGCTGTGTAACAACGTAATCTCAAAAAAGTTTTAATATTTATATATATGTTTGATGCATTTATTTTATTTATTTATAGCCTTATAAAATGCTACAGCTACCCACAAATGGTTTAAAATAGCCAAGTCTTCAGATCTTTTCGAAATGAAAGAAGCACTGTATCATTTCTTAAAGACTTTCGAAGAGCATACGCCAGTCTAGGATCCAGAACAGTGAAAGAACGGCCACCCATACGGGCCATTCTGAACATTAGGTGCAGTACAAAGGCCCTGGTTCATTGATCTATGCATTTTTGTGGGCTGATAGGGCACCACCAGCTCCTGTAAAGATCGTGGACCCGAACAACTTTTTGCTTATAGCACAAGGCTTTGAATTAGATGCACTTTGTGATCATAGGCCAGTGGAGCTCATGGAAAAGATGAGTAACTGAATTGTATTTTGGTAGCCGAAACAGAAGTCTGGCAGCTGAATTCTGGACAAGTGGAAGACATCAGATCAAAGCCTTATCAATACCTAAATATGACACATTGCCGTTATCTAGCCTAGATAGAATGAGGGCTTGAATCAGAGTTCTTTGAATTGGTAGGGGAAGTATCCAGATAATCTTTCTCACCCACTTGAGCACAGCTAAACAGGTGGAGGTAACTTTGGCTACCTGAGGCTTCCTAAATAAATTATCATCCAGCAAAAAGCCCACATTTTCGACTTTGGATGATGGATCGGTGGAAGCCCCTAAGGATGCCGGCCAATGCTGAGGACCCCAAAGCGAGGGATTCGTACACAGGACCATGAACTCCATCTTATCACCGTTGAGCTTGTGAAGGTTATTATTCATCTATAAGGAGATTTGACTCAAGCCCTGTTTGAGAGTGGAGGAGCCAGGGTCCTGTGTAGATGACAAAGAAAATATAACCTTTGTAATCTGCATAGGAAAATAAAGGTAAACCACAGTTCTCCACAACATCAGCTAGAGGGTGGATGTAGATATTAAACAACATAGGGCTTAAAACAGAGCCTTGAGATACACCAGAAGTGGGCGCCCTTGACGCCGAACTCCAGTGAACTGAGAACAATTGAAATGAATGATCTCTAAGGAATTATGTAAACAGTTCAGTGCTGCATTTTCAAGGGCCAACGTTCTAATTCTTTAAGCCAAAATATAGTTGGACACAGTATCGGAGGCCACGCAAAGATTAAGTAAAATAGGCAAAAAATGTTCCCCCTATCTAGACGTCATTTGAGATGTTCAGTGATGCCCAGGAGGGTAAATTCAGTGCTGCAGCTTTTATGATTATATATAAAATGGACATTGACTTGAATTCCGTCATGACCATTAAACGGGTGAATTCCAACTCTGTTGTTTGCTTCTGCTCAATTAGAACTTTGCCGTTGTTTAAGAAAAGAAGAAAGCAATGCACCATATACATTATCATCACAATCATTAATCTAATTTTAGTTAATAAAGAGAGTTGATGTAAGTTAAAACGGTTCTATTAATCAAATCTTTTAGTGCATCATTTTTATTGCAAATCTCAATTTACATTTAGATTAATCTCAATAGTCAATAAATGAAAGACATTTTAAAACAATTTTGCATCATGTAATAAATGCCTCAAATACACTTTCCATAAAGCAAAAAATCCCTAACTAAGAATTAGGTGGAGGAGGAGCCTAGCGCGTGATCAAGATGGCCGCGTGAGCTCTGAGCTCCCGAGACCCTCGCTCCCTCCGGCAAATATCCTGTGTAGAATCCTGTTTTTAATACCCGGAATATTGGAGGCGAGCCGTTGCTGAGGTGATCGTTGCTGTCCGGACTGAAATCGCCCACCGGAGGCCGAAGTTGTGCTACATGGAAGTTCGCGGCCTACTCCCCGGAAGATGCCCGGGGCTTGCGCTGGCACGGTGCCCGAGCACTAATTGAACAACAGCGGCCGTGTGAGGGGCGAGCCATCGGAAGGACGGTGTCATCACTTTCGCTTTCGCTTTCCTGTTTTCATCGCGCCCTGGCCTGGGAGTGAGCCGCAGGTCACTTGTTGCATTGTCTTCTCCGGATGGGCAAGGGGATTGTTTCTGCAACAGATCACGATGTCGACCAAATCGGAAGCCGAAAAACAGAGGCCCAAGAACACCAGGCGGGGAGGATACACCCAAACCAACAACATGGATCGTTATGCCCAGCAGAAGGGGTCACCGGGCGGATCGGGACGGCCACTGGAAGTGTCACGATCCGCGCTCGGGTGGCGCTGAGTGACGCATCTCCTCTACCCCTGGACTACGGCCGAGCAACTCGGCGACCGCAAGAACTACATCCCCCAGAACTCCCGGTAGTTCCTGTCCCACGTGACAGTTCACGCTGCCGGAAACGCTGAAAAGCGGCCAATCCCGGAGAAGCAGTGCCGATGATTCTCTGAAGCCTTCGATATCGGACGACCCGAGTGGATGGTTCTCCTCAGCGGCTTGACTTCCAGACCACGAGAGACTCCGACCACGCCTCGACTACTACTTGTTCCTCGCTCGGCAGCCTGTGAGTATTGAGACAGCAACTGCCCGACTTTAGCCCCTTCGACTTAGACGCGACCTCGAACCTTCGAGGGAGAGCGCTAAGAGACAGACAACGCCCACGGATTTCCGGGCATCTCCACCTGGGGGTTTCGCTCCTCTGCTCCCGGCTCCTCCTGGAGCATTGAGTAGCAGCGCAACGCCACAGGCAGCGCCCACGGATTTCCGGGCATCTCCACCTGGGGTTTCGCTCCTCTGCTCCCGGCTCCTCCCGAAGCATTGAGTAGCAGCGAAACGCCACAGGCAGCGCCCACGGATTTCCGGGCCCCAGCTTTCCCACAGTATCGCGCTCCTCGGCTCGAGACCTTGCTGAGCCTAGAGTAGCAGCGCAGACTCTTGACACAACCAATCTCCGCGACTCGGATCGCCACAGCGAGGTTCTTTCAGTTCCGTGACGTAACGGTGCTGGAGAACGTCGTGCGCTCAGAAAAGAGGAGAAGACAACCCTTCTCGTTCCCCCCACAGTTAGACGAAAAGAGACGACCGGTAAGAGAGCTACACACAAGGGGGAGCCTGGGGAAAGGGTAAAGGGAGCCATCACTCATTGTGTGTTTGTCTATTCACAGGTCTCCCGCCCAGCCGTCCCTTTCCGTCCTTCCCTCGCTCACCTGCCCCTTTCGTCCGAGTGTATTACACATCCGCCGGACTAGGGGCAGATGGGAGGTGGACCCCTTTAAGCTTCAGCGTCATCCTGAGGAGCGGAACCAGTGGGATCCCGACAGGAAGCCTTGAAAGATGGTTTGCCCCCCGCTACGGAACTAACCCTGCAGGATGTCATGGGGGCCATCGAGGGGATGCAGTCCTCTATCGGGCAGCAATTCGAGACCCTGGCACATAAAGTGGACACAATCTTGATCGACGTCAACTTGATTCGGGCAGACCTGGGGAAAAACAATGAACGGGTTCACTCTTTGGACCTTAAAACCTCTGGCCTCCTGGGAGATGTCTCTGATCTGCAGCTGGAAGTCCGAAATTTGAGGTCCGCAAATGACCTCTTTGCCCGACGGCTGGAGGACTTTGAAGGCCAGGCACGGCGCAATAACGTGCGCATCATTGGGGTCCCGGAAAAATCGGAGGAACAGTCGGTGGACCTGTTCGTAGAGGACTTGGTGGTAAACCATCTGGCGCCCAAAGGCCTCAGTAAGTTCTTTACTGTTGAACGGGCCCACAGAGTCCCTGGTGGGAGGCCCAAGGTGGGGGCCCCTCCGAGACCGATTGTCACCAGGATCTTTAATTTCAGGGACCGCGACGCCATTCTGCAAGCATCACGAGTGTCCGGCCCGATGACTTTCCAGAACACCACAGTGAGTTTTTATCCTGACTTTACCCAGGCGGTGCAGAAGCAAAGGCAGAGCTTCCTGGCGGTTAAGAGAAGGCTAAGAGGGATGGAACTGAAGTACGCCATGCTCTTCCCGGCCAGATTGCGTGTGATGTATGAAGAGCGGACTTTCTTTTTTGAATCACCGGACATGGTCGGAGACTGGCTGGACACATTGCCCCAACGACGGACTAGCGGGGTGCATGCTGGTGGAGCAGAAGGTGGCCGCGATGAACAAGAGTGAGGACTCTGGTGCTAGATCATTTTGACTTTGCCCAGGACAGTGAATCACAGTTTTCGGTCTCTCCGGGAGGGTAGTAGCCCGGGGGGTGGCGGGGGTATGAAGGGAGCTTTTTCCTCCTCTGGGGTTCTTTTTGTAGACTAGTTTTAGAATAGGGCGACAGGCACACTGCAAGTTGGGGGGGCTTCTTAAGCTTACGCAGGGGTGCAGAGTGGGGGTGGAATGGGGTTGTTGAGGTGGTTGTTGTTGGTTTTTGTTTTGCAAGGCGTAGTGATGCAAGCTTCTGTAGCTCGAGTGCGGTTCTACGGGGGGGTGGAGGTCTACTTACATTTCGGGATGGGGTAGGGGCTTAAAGATACTCAGTTGGAATGTTAACGGCTTAGGGGATCGTATTAAGCGAGGGATTGTCCTGCAATTTCTGAAGCGATGCTCCCCTGATATAGTTTTATTGCAAGAGACGCACTTGATAGGTAACACGTGCTACGCACTCAACAGGAAGGGCTACAAATTTGTTGCGCACTCGGGGTTCTCCTCGGGCTCTAGAGGGGCTGGAATACTTGTTAGAGCCTCACTGCCGTTTGAGGTCGACTCCACCACTGTTGATGAAAGGGGGCGATTTGCGGCTGTGGCGGGGAGGTGGGAGGGCAGGACGCTGGTCTTGGTTTCTGTTTATGTCCCTCCTGCGCTGCAGCCCTCCACATTTGCTGACCTGGGGAGGGCTCTGTTGGACTTCCCAGAGGGGATGTTGGTGGTGGGTGGCGATTTTAATGCGGTTGGCTCCGGACTGCTTGATAGACACCCGCCAAGAGGCTCTGGGGGGGCGCAGAAATGGCTTTCAGACTTCGTGGATACCCTGGGACTGGTTGACTGTTGGAGACTGCTGCATCCCACTCAGCGGCAGTACACTTTCCACTCTGGGGCGCATGGCAGTCTCTCTAGAATTGATTATGTACTTACTTTGGCTGCACACGCCTCCTTTGTGTCCGAGGCTAGACACATGGCTAGGGGTATTTCTGACCATTCGCCGGTATGGATCTGTATGGATGTTGGTCGAGGAGTGGTGGGCAGGGTGGCTCCGATTAACCCCTGGTATCTCCGTGACCCTAGGACTCGTAGCGCGGTGCTGAAGGCGGTCGATCTCTACTTCCAGGAAAATCTAGGCTCGGTCACGTCTGCGGTGTCTTTGTGGGAAGCGTTTAAAACCGTGCTGAGAGGAGAGGCCCTTTCCTTGATAGTGGCAGCCAAACGTCGGAGGGATGCGGAGGTCGCACAGATTGAGGCGGAGATAGCGGCTCTAGAGTTGGTTCTGGAGGAGGAGGTTACGGCAGCAACGCTGCATAAATTGAGCCTTAAGCAGTCGGAGTATAAGGCCCTGGTGACGAATGCGGCCAAAGCCCTGAGTAGGGAGCAGCAGGGGCGACTGTACGATGTTGGGGACAAGGCCGGGAAATTAATAGCGTGGCTGGATAAAAAAGAGCGGGTTAATCGTGTGGTGCCAGAACTAGTAACAGAGGGTGGCGTTATTGTTACTGAGCCGGATGGCATAGTCCAGTGCTTTGCAGAATATTTACGCATGGTCTACACCTCAGTCTCGGACAGGCCGGTGGAGGACTCGTGTGAACTTCTGCGCGATCTGGCTCTGCCCTGCCTCTCTGACATGGACAGGGAAGATCTGGATGGTGACATCACAGCTGACGAAGTCGCGGGTGCTATTCGTTCACTGCGCCCTGGCAAGGCCTCGGGCCCGAATGGCCTGCCAATTGAGTTCTATAAACTCCGGCCGGACAAGATCGCTCCACATCTGCGAGCTATGTTTGTAGAGGCGCGGGAGATAGGATGCCTTCCATTCGACCAATGCCTGGCGACAATTGTGGTCATACACAAAGATGGCAAGCCCAGGAATAAATGCAGCTCATATAGGCCGATTTCGTTACTTAATGCCGAGCCGAAAATCCTTGCTAAAATACTGGCCAACCGTTTGATCAGGGTGATCGGGGACCTGATCCACCCGGACCAATCCGGTTTCATCCCGCACCGTAACACTGCGTTGAACCTTAGGCGCCTCCACGGCGTGCTCGCAAGGACGGGGACGCTGCGGGAGCCGACCATTGTGGCTGCACTTGACGCCACGATGGCTTTTGACACGCTAGAGTGGGCATATCTGTGGGCTGCACTTGCGAAATTCGGCTTTGGACCTGGCTTTGTTGGCTGGGTGAGACTACTGTATGAAGGACCCTTGGCCAAAGTTGCGGTCAATGGTAGGGAGTCCTGCCCGTTCGTGCTGGGAAGGGGCACCAGGCAGGGTTGTCCCCTGTCGCCGTTGTTGTTCGCTCTCGCTCTCGAACCGCTGGCGGCGTGGATACGATGGCACCCGGACATAAGGGGGATCCGATGGTCACCAGATCATGAGGACCGCATCTCTCTTTATGCCGACGACATTTTGCTATACCTCACTTCACCCAGGAAGTCTCTCATAGTAGTCTGTGACGTTCTGGCTTCTTTTGGCAGGAACTCGGGTCTCACCATTAACTGGGGGAAGTCGTATCTGTATGCCCTGAGTGGAGACGTCCCTGTTCTCCCGGGGAATTGCTCGATCCAGATCGCCCAGGAGGGCTTTTTGTATCTAGGGATCTATATCTCCACCGATCCAATTGTTCGATATGAGAGAAACTTGCTCCCTCCATTGACGCGCCTGCGGCGGGATGTGGCGGGTTGGCGGCGGTTGCCGCTTTCCCTCCTAGGTCGCGCCGCGCTGTTCAAAATGATGTCTCTTCCCCGCTTTCTCTATGCCCTACAGAATACCCTGGAGCTGGTCCCGGCCAGCTATTTTCGGGAGGTCGAGAGCCTCCAGCGCTCGTTGCTGTGGGATGGCCGACCGCGTATAGCTATTGCAAAGCTGACCCTCCCGTAGTACGATGGGGGTATCGCGCTTCCTGACATTAGAAGATATTATTGGGCCACCCAGTTGAGTGCGATCAATCATGGAGTCTACGGTCCGGCACTGAGCCCCGGCTTCGCTATGGATCGGTGGTTGCTGCGCGGGGGTAATTACTTTAGAGCACTCTACTCCAGGTCAACGGATGGGTCCCTCACGGGGCCAACCAAGACGGCGGTGCACGTGTGGAAGGCGGTTACGAACTCGCTGGGTTGGAAGGATAGGCTTACCCTCGCTACTCCGCTGTTTGACTCTGATATGTTGGGGAAACTTTGGCACACGAAGGGGTTCGAGAAATGGGACCTGATCGGGATATCCAGGGTGGGGGACCTGCTGGTTAAGGGACGAGTGAAGTCGTTTGACGAGCTACGGACGGAATATGATTTGGAGGGTACGGAATATTTCCGGTATGCACAGGTACACCACGCTCTACGGTCCGTCCTCGTCGAGGGGAAGACTGTGCCTGAGTCCTCTCCCTTGGAGGATCGGATCCTGGATGGCCATATGCCGGAGAGTACAATCTCCTTAATTTACAAGAAGCTTGTTAATGTACGGACTGACCTCCTCCTAGGGGTGCGTGATCAGTGGACTAGGGACGGCCTTGAACTGGATGATGAGGACTGGCAGTATGCCATCTCATCTCCTAAGGAGGTTGCGATCCCGGCACGACTAAGGCTGGTGCAGCTTAAGATACTTCATAGAGTCTATGTCACGGGGCCCCGACTGATTCATATGGGTTTCTCCGAGGATGGCTTATGTAAGAGGGGCTGTGGGATGCTGGGCACCTTCCTACATATCATATGGGAATGTGGTGTGATCACAGAGTTCTGGAAGCGAATTCATGTTGTGATGCAGGAGGTCACGGGTATTGCACTGCTGCCAGAGGCACGGCGCTGTCTTTTGAATGTCTGGGGTCCTACTGACTATGACGTGGCGCAGACTCAATGGGTGACCCTGGGGAATATGGTGGCGAAGCGTGATATTGCACGACTGTGGGGTTCTCAGAGACCTCCCGCTATGGAAGCATTGATGGAAAATATGGACTGGAGCATGTTTAGGGAGAAAACGGTGTATAGTGCCCGGGGGCGGCCTAAGAAATGGCATAAGATATGGGGGAGATGGAACTAGTATAGGGGTGATATATGTCTGCCCCTGGCCACTGAACCGTTGGAGGAGCAACTTTCCCCCTAGCTTCACTTCCAACTTGGGATTTTTATGATGATTATATGCTAGAATGTTAGCGCCTCTGCTTCTCCCTCATCCACCCGACCGGTGGCTTTGTTCTGACTTTGGGAATGGGGCCGCGCCCCCATCGGGAACTGGCTCGAGTTCATTGTGTATACTGCCTTGCTTGTGTTATTTACTTTCAGGTTGTTTTAAAAAAAAGGAACCTTTGTTTTTCTGGTACCAGAGCTGTGGACACTTCCATGTGTTGTACTTAATTGGCTGCCGAACCTCCGGGATGTCGGCTGAATAGCTGTGTTCCAGACCGACATAAATAAAGGTTTTCTTAAAAAAAAAAACAAAAAAAAAACAAACAACTAAGAATTAGGTGAAAATGGAGTTAGTCAGAACCCATAAAGAGTTCAAGAGTGAGAGAAAAGCACAAAGCTTCAGTATTTAAATCACCTCAAATAGATAAAAAATGTGAAAGCAAAGAACTTCCCATAAAGAGAAGTTCAAGAAACTCAGCAGAGTTTTAAAGCAATGTAAAGTCTGGCTCTGAATAAAATGGAGAAATGAAAAGTGGGTAAACCCGCTCTAAGAACATGCACAATAATAGACTATGCATTTTGCAAACTTTGCAATATGTTACTCTACTTGTGTCCTGTTAGCCAATCAGTTTCTGGGAACAGGATCACTCCTCATCTTCTCACACAAATACAATAGTCTTCAGACATCAATGTTACGTTTGCAACTATGTTATGACAACTATGCTCTCACTTGGGGATTGCTTCGATCAAGCTTACTTTCTCAGATATACTCTACATCTATAAACTTCTAATATCACATTTTTAGACAAAAGTCCATGTAGAAGTAGAAATATTTGTATTAATGGAAAGGAAAACATTTTACAGTATCACCATTGTAGGGAAAAAAGAAGTGGTTTAGAAAGTCAAGTCACAATTTAAACTCTGTGCTTTATTGAATGAACTCTTCATTACCCTATCAAAGACAAAATTAATCTTGTGTAAATAATGATTTTTGTATAAATGGAATAGTTTTAAGGAAGTACTTGAAACTATATAAGCAGCTTATTAATTATTAAAAATACATAATCATGGAGAGGTCAAGAATCCAGCTTTTAATGCATGTTTAGCATCTTCTGTTCAAGCTTGCTTTCAAGCAGTTTTGAAGCAGTGCTGCTTTAATAATTTTGAGGCCTAGTACACGTAAATAAAAACGTCCTACAGTTCTATGCATTCTAATCACATTATTTTCATCAAAGTTGCATGTTAATTCTGCATGTTTTAGTAAAACCAGCATTATTATCTCGCTAATTTTTAAATTGCTTTTATGTACCTTTGGTAGGCAATGGATTTACTAATTAGATATAGAATAAAGAAAACGTGTTTTATTCAAGCCCTTATTAACCTACTGAGTAATAGGTGGAAATGTTTCAGCTAGCAAAGTGGCTGGTGTAGACTATGAAATTAAAAACACAAAACTTTTAATCAACATTTTATTCAGCTTCCCTCTTCTCCTGAAGAAAATGAGGAAATACCTTCAGCCCCACTCCTTACAAACCAAAGTCAGGCATGGTTTAGAGGCAACTCATTTTATTAGGAACAATCAAACCTCAAATATACTTAGGATTGTAGCATTTGTTTTACTCATGCCATTCAAAAAGCAAACATTTTTTAATTGTTTGATTTTAATGGGGTGGATTTTGCACAGATAGTTTTACCACCCGGGGCTGTATTATATGATAAAGGAGCACTGTTCTTGTTTGCACCACAGCGCTCCTTCAAAAAGATGTGACGTGTGCAAACAGGGAAAATATGACCGATTATGTTGAATATGCTGGTCCAAGGTCAATTGTGAACTTGTGCTGCCCTGGGAGCAGCACATTTATGTGAAATACGTTGTAGCTGCTTAAAGCCACTCCATGTTTTACAGAGCAGATGGCAACCCACTTGCACTGCTCCACTGTCAAAAGGGATTAGAGATCCCCTTGCAGGGGGGTGCAGTGAGTGACTGCACCCACCTGTAATGGAATGTCTGCAGGGGTCCTGGGACCCCTTTCATCTCTTAAAAAGGGCTCCCCTCAGGGGGCGCACTGACAGTGCACTACCTTTTAGTGATGCACTTTCAGTGTGTCTCCTGACAAATTATTTGCCTTGGCGCCCACATCCATAATACGAAAAGAACAATTGATGGATGGAATTCTGAAAATGTCAAACATTCACCCCAAGTACAAAGATCTGGGACTAAATCCATTGGTTTTATTTTGCACACCATACCATTCCAGTTTAGACCCAGTCATAAGCAAACCAGGCTTGACCCTGCTCCCTGAGGGAACAGTCGAGCTGGGATTTCCAGGCCAGATCCTCCCTGGACCAAAAAGAAGCATCCTGAGACCAGTTTCAAGGTATCAACACTTCTCAGCAAGGCTAGCTTGACTCCAGTGGCATGGTGATCACAGGACCCATGTCTGGAAAGGAAGTGTTTTCTCCGTGGTGAAAATGCTATTTCCTTTGAGAAAGAAAGGAAACAAAGGGGGATAGTTATGCTTTGTTATGCCAAATTGGTAATGACGCACTCTGACATTTTTAAAATGCAGGGATGCATCATATTTATTAAATACAGCACACAACTGCATTTACCCTAGTGCTGGCGCTAAACAAACTGCCTAGTGCCAGCACATGCACCCTTTCACCATGTTGCAAGGGTGCCTGCACTTCTGGGGCGATTGTGTATGTGACACCTTGCACATAAACAACCATTTTAAAGTCGATTTGCTGTCTCTATGTGTGCTGCAGAATGCACAGAAAGAGCGAAATACTAGGAGAAATTAATAATTTCTCCTCACATTGATATCCTAAAACCAGGTTTAACCTGGCCTTAGTTTTTGATGCTGCCCCAGCCTTGTATATATTGGGCAGCATCAAAAAGTAATAGCCAGCCCCTTTGCTGCAGTTGACTTCTGCGGTAAGGGGCCTGTTTACAATTTGGCACTAAGCCATGTTACATGGCTTAACGCCACCTGGTAAATATAGGGAATGGCACAACGCCGCAGGATCGTCAGAAAAAGTGATGCTTTAGTGGCATTAGGGGCTTGTAAATATGCCTCAAAATAGGCATTTGTGTATGGGCTCCCTGTCTCTACAGCAGAATTGTACCCTATGCACCCCTTTGCATTCAGAGAAAAAGCTAATGCTACGCCTGAAAATCTGCCTCGGACGTAGCTGTATAGTGCACTATCGGGAATGTTTGTGAATAACCAAAGTCATACATTTGCATGACTACGTAAGAGCACGAGTAAGGGTGAAAATCTATTACTGTTTTGTGAATGATTGCGTCACATTTACTTACAATATCACTAGTTTTTCGTCACAGGCAAAATATTTCTCCCATCACTATTTTTCACTTTCAGCCTGACAAAATATGACATCTGCCTTTTTCATCATTTCACCTTTCTACAACAGCTAAATTCAATCGTTTCCCTGCTGCAGGCAGACTTTCCCAGATTAACACATAACACGTAATTGGATGTGACAATATTTTTAAACAAGCTAAAAGCAATGATGCAATGAACCCCCACAGCAGATCATAGAATGAAACACTTGGATTCTCCGTGAAACATTGTTGACTAGATGGAAGCTTTATCGTTAGGGAACTGAAATGTTGGGGGTAAAAGGGCAAGATTATACAAGGAAAACGAATATTTCCATCTCAAAATATGTATGATGTCCAATGAGATGAATATCAGACAGCTGAAAGACATTTTAAAGTAAAAGCTTGGCTCTCTATCTTGTAATAAGTTGTTATAAGTCACCATTGTATTGAACTTATTTTTGTAGCAGCTAGAAAAATGTAAATTATCTGAAATGCCAAGTAATTGTCTTACATGTTGTGGCAAGACCTTGTCACTGCTTTTTGCGTGACCTTGTATAAATTAATGATGTTTGCAAGACTATTCTCTCAAAGCATCCTCCGTTCCAATGCTTTCACTCACCTGCTGGGCTTCCCTCTGGACCACGCTCCACCTGCTTCAACAATATCCTTTCCTACTCATGCCGACAAGTTTCAAATATATGAGAAATTAACCTTCTACTTCAGAGCCAGCCTTCGTCCATCTGCTGCCTTTAATCGTAGCCGGTAAATGGAAATTCATGCAGCAGATGGTGAGTTTTGTCTAGGGGTGAGCATTAGTTATTTTTAATTATGGAAAACGTACAATCTATTTCACACAACACACAGGCTGGAAGACGCCTTACATGACAATATGTTTACTAATATGTTATAAAAAGTGTGTTTGTTTATATTCCAAATGTGGTTATATATAATAGAAAAGGCAAGAAGCAAGAGGCAAATCAATGCTATGTGACACTCCTAGACACAGAGCATCAAGCAGTAAACCCCTCATTATGAGAGGCTTGAAAAATGGCTTGTATATTCCCCACCCTTGGAGTTACCCATGCGTTGGGCACAGGTGACTCTGGCGAGGGGGGAAATCTGGGCTATTCCAAGTTGGACCTTGAGGGTCTGCTTAGAACTCAGGAATTACCAGGGTAGACAGTATTTCCAGGTTAATCTCCCCAGTAATTCCCCATTTCCCCTCAGATGTTCCTACAGACATTTCAGTTGCTTTCAGCAGCCGACATCTCTGCAAAATCAATAGATCTGTGGAAATACTGTGAATCTCATAATTCCAATAGGGATGGTTGCTGCTCTTACTAGCCCCTTTGGGATTATGAGGCCACTTGTAATGAGGGCCTAAGTATCTTTTAGCTAATTACTGCCCAAAAATACTTATATGTTCTGTGATTAAGTATTGATTTGGGAGATGCATTGACACACATCTACATGATGTTTAAGATCCATAGGAAAAGGACATTTAAAACAAAATATATAAAACAATATGCTTGTTTCTGGCTAATCACAGTCTGTTGACTTCTTACAAACCAAAATGTATTAATACAATACATGCAAGGCACGCAACATAGCTTAATGTGATGTTTAACACCTGCAGAGATCTGAGCTAGCACAGAAATCACAGTAGAAATGCCTGACAAATATTGAAATAATTTTTAGGTTGTAGTGTGGAGTACAGTACAGTAATATGTATGTATGTATACGTATAGTGATGATAATGAGGAAGATGAACATGATGGTGATTATTATCATTTCTATTTCTTATTATTTGATTCTGAACACTTCCTGCAGATTTTAAGTACCAGACATGGCCATAAAAAGTCTCATGTAAGCCTGGGCGGAGTTTGCGGAGTCCTGCTATGCGGAACTCCGCGAAGTGACACAAAAACTCTGCTGCACTACGCAGAGTTCCACAAGTGGCAGAGTGTGTTAGAGTCATGCCGTTCGCGGTGATTTTCAGCGCTGGGGATTTGTCTCACGCTGCTGCTCGGGTAGATTTTCTACTCGAACTCCAGCTTTCCCAACGCGAACGGAAGGTTTTATAACGTGAGCGGTCTCGAACATACGCAACCCCTCGCATTGAGAAATCCGACAGTCTACTTAGAGAAATCTCACTGGGAGGCTGATTTTCCTCGCTTGCCAACTAGACATTGATGAGCATGAGCAAGGAAAAATTGAGCCGAGAGGTGTATTTTCCTCGCTAGCGCCCGCCAACTTCACGTTGATGAGAGCGAGCAAGGAAAAAAACTTGACTTTCACGAGCGAACAGGGTTTTTCGGAACTCTGCAAGCAGAGCAGAGTTCACCACACAGAGTTAGTCGCATGTCATCAGGCTGAAGGGATTCCTAGGATCTGGATGTTGCTCTGTCCGTTATCTTTGCCATATTTTAAGCCAGCACTCTTTTCAATTAATATTTATATTTTGATTATTGAATGTTTTGTTTGTCTTTTCTCTGGTTTGAAGCCCTTAATAGTATTTTTTCTTATTGCAAATTTTGAATTTGCTCAATGTATATCTGCACTCAATATCTATGTTTATAGTATTTTAGGGCCAGATGTATGACTTTTCCATTTTGCGAGCCGCAAATTGTGTAATTTTTGTGCGACTTGCAAAAGGGAATGTCTCAGACACTATTTGTGATTCCCAATGGGGTCACAAACGACCTGCCTCATTAATATTCATGAGGCAGGTCACAATTTGCAACCCCATTGGGAATGACCAGCACTCACAGGGATGGTGGCCCGCTGGGGTCAGCAGGCCAAAATGTCTGTGACTGCTTTTTAAATAAAGCATTTTTTAATGCATTTAAAAGAGAAAAATGAAACGTTTCTTTTTCATACTTTAAGAGTAGGCAGTAGTCTGTGGGACCACTGGTTGCTCTTAAAAATATTTTCGCTGCCAGTCACAAAGTGGAAGGGGTACCCTGTGGACCCCTCCCCATTCTCAAGTGGCTTGCCACCTTTCTGAAATAGGTGGTAAACTGCACGTGTTTTGAGTCCACAATTGCAGTTGCAAAACAGTTGTACATAGTAGTGCAACTCCCTATTAGGAAGGGAACACCATTGGCATGCCCCTTCTTAATTGCGAATCGCAAACCCTATTTTGCTAGGCGGTAATAGGTTACCAACTCGTAAAATGGGGTTTGTACATTTGCGACTGCAAAAGACGGTTGTACATTTGGCCCTTAAGATCATCAGCTTTGTTCATGCAGTGTGGTTCTTGCCCTTAGTCATGCTATTCAAGACAACAGCATGCACAGAATTAGTGATGGCGCCAGAGAATTCTAAAACATTTCAATTAATCCTATTTGTGTGTATCTGCAAGACACACAAGGTATAGGTTTAATGCATTAGTCTACAGAAAACATGATTTGGGTTCTGTTAAAAACTTTGGCCCAATCTGATTCATTTACATTTGAGGAGAGCAAAACAAAGGTAAAATAACTCGTCTAAATTGTCCACTGGATCCATTGAGTGTTTTCATTACCAAAACATTTGATAAATGATTTGGTTTCCATTTCACAGGAATTCAACATGTTTGTTTCAACATTCCTTACATGATCCATGGTTTCAAACTGAGGCCTCCAGGCCCTGTTCTCAGACATATTTCTATAGCTATGGGGACCAGAGTGGGCCCTTTCCACTCCCCTACCACTTCAAAACTTGTGAGTGGTTATTTGAACTGACCCTCACTCTACTGTCCGGTACTTCTTTCAATCTATAACTGGCAGCTTTTAACTGGAAGCTACTCTAATTCTCAATCTGTAAATATAAACCCAAATACTGCAAATAGTAAAAAAATAAAAATAAAAAATAAGCAAACATGTTAGCTTGTTTGTTGTTTTCTACTTTTCTGTGGATGTAGGATTTACATTAGGAAGAGGAAGAGCTGAAATAGAGCTGCTTTTGCACCTTTTAGAGGTGCACCGGACGCCATAACGTCCTGGCAGGCATAACATTTTATCCCTCAGTTCACAGGCCCAATTTAGTCTCTTTTAAATGAAAAATTCCTTGTCATTTTAATTTTGTACTTGCAATGGTTTTTTTCAAATCACGCAATAAAGTATTATATTTGCTGTATTTGCGGTGCACCGGACCTTGGACTAAGGGTGAGCTGTGGCCCAATGAGACAAGACTTGCGGGGAGAGCAAGTCACATAATTCTGCTTAATTGGACCTGCATCTGTGACACTAGACCTCAAGGGGAGCAATCTCATTGACTGGAGTTATACTTTAAGTGATTGTTATTGCCTTTTGACTGCTAATCATTAACTCCTTTTTTGGAAATAAAAATATTGACCTTAACCCATTGCCAAAGCAAAGAAGTGCTGTGCAGAACAGTTGTACGTGCAAAACCAGCTGTAGTCACAGGGTGTCACCTGCTGCCACATTCACCATCCAACTCCCTTGCACATCATACTCACTGTTCAAGATCATTGTCAAAGTACCCACATTACTTGCTTCTCTTTGGTAGTATGAAGTGATCATTCCGTGCCCTGCTTTCCTGTCAAAAAATGGGGTCAGGATTGTGATGCACAGCAGACACTGATCATAGGGCATGATGTTTGGCTATATTCTACTCAGTGGGGCATATTCACAAAACTAAACTTGCACATAAGTAAATCTACATTTGTAAGCTTACTTTTAAATTTTGAGTAAAATCACTACTTTTGGTTAGTCACCATTTATGAGTGTAAAGATGTTCAAAGGGTAGACTGACAAGTCTCCACCTGCTAAAACGGGGGTGAGTGGGTGGGAAACTTTAGATGTCTCTAATGCTAAGCCAAAAAAAGAGCAGGAGTAACTCCAGCACCACACCTAGCCAACCACTTATACAGCAACACACTCTCGTTGAACACAATGGAGGCAGAAACTGAAAACAGAATTCTGTAAGAAATAATGTTACATTGAAATAATTTATTATGACTTTTGTGCAACATATACACACTATGTTGAGTTTTTAAAATATATACATATATATTTTACAACAAAAATTAAATATTCCTTAAATATGTTAAAAACTTTTTTATTTTAAAAATATATATATAATTAATGTTTTTTAATCCTGCACATAGATTCCGGTAATGTTTAATACATAATAAGTAAATATAAAAATTTCATTTTAGGTGGATTTTTTTTAAACAAATCTTTAAACAGCACTCTTTAATTTAAATAAATGAAATAATTATTTTGAAAAACGGTGATAGTTTAAAATTACTACTAGTAATATTCACAATAAAGCAGAGATCTCTGTTACTGTGGTGAATATCTACATAAGGGAAAGTACATGTAAAAGTTTAAAAGCTTGCAAAACTATAAAATAAAAAATATATATATTTTAGAGTAATAAAATGCTTTTTAATCATTTTGTATATGTATCGTAAAACAATATAGAAAGTTACAGTATTAATAAATTAATTTAAAGTTTAAATATTTGAAAGATTTTAAATTAAATTAACATTATTTATGGAAGTTTAATTTATAAAATAACTTATGACCTAAAGTAAAAAAAAAAAAAACTGAAACAAGTATTCAAAATTGTTTAAAATGATGTATGGAATTAATTAAAAGCAAATTATTATATTTTAATACAAATTAATATTATACTAATTTAAGAAAGTTCATAAAAATATGTAAACCGAAGGCAGTGTACTAATGATTGTTTGTTTCCTTGTACGCACTAGAGTGCAGTTCTGGAGTTGCCTGGCTCCTGAAGTGCTGTAGTTGCACCATATTATAAAGGGCTTTGAGCCTATATTATTTCTATTCATTTTGTGATTGCTAGCTTTAAACCTTTTTGATTTGAGTTATCAGTAGTGGCTACTTGCAGGGCAGTCTGCTGTAGTCCACAAGGAGTTGCTGGCCCCCGGTTCAGATTTTAATTTTACCTTACACCTTACCACAAGGTTCCTGCCACGGGGTGGAGGGATTAACAGGGAGGCACCTTGGCAGATGCAAAGGGGCCCCCATACTTGCTCTCTGACAGGCTTCCCATGTCGGGAAGCCAGATATGGAAAGCCTGTCTGAAACCAAGTATAGTAATCCCAAGGGTGAAAAGGCTGCCCTTTGGGATTACGAGCCAGCCTCAAACTGGCCTGATGGGCTCCTTGAGCCCGTCGAAGTCACCCGGAATGACTGGCAGGTTTAATTTTCGACCACCAGCATTGTAATGCGGCGGACGGAAATTAAACCAAGATGCAGCCCCTTAATATTTACTGAAGTGTCAGGTGCCGTTCTAAACAAGCATCTGCAATGCTTTCGGTCTTGTCTTTGGGACCTTATATGTATTTAGCTATGCAGCATATTAGCCTGGTCGCTGAAACATCTACTGTTCTTTAACATGGAGGGAAAGTAAGCACCAGGCATGGGAACACATGGAGAGAAATATTGCCTTTCAGCAGGAAATGGTATAGTCCAAAGCTCTGTTTTTAAAATAAAAGCAAGGCTTTCGGTGGTCATATCACTGAAAATACAAGATGTAAAAAAAATATTATTGTCTATGGATGCTCGTGGAAGACAATTTCTATGGACTGCAATATAAAGAATGCTATCAAGAAAGTTACATAGAGGCAGTTGCCAGAAAAATAAAAAATAAAAGTTCCTCTGTAGAAAGCAATTCTGGTATTTTACTGACCTCTGCTGGTCATTTTCTATCAAGACAGTTAAATAGAGGCAGTTGAACAGAAAAAAAAGTCCCTAGGGCAGATCTCCAGAGCCCAAAAAGTACATACACATATAAGTATATACTAAAGTATATACTTAAGTATAGATACTAAAGTATATACAAGTGGTCTTGAATGGTCGATTTAAACATAATACCTCCTCATAAGTTTTATAAAAGAGCCTTTTACATAATAGAGCAATATGTTTATGTCTCGCATTTCCCAGACCTGGGCAAAAAAATTACACAGGAACGAAATCCTGTCTCATAGAATTACAGAACTGGTAACTTTGTAGCCCTTGTGCTCCTCTGGCTTTAGTCCAGGGATTAACAATTACTGGTGGCCTAATATTATGGGTGTTGTTTCAGTACTCTGTAACTGGGCGAAATCAAGCAAAACTTGTTTTAAAGTATCGCAGTTCTGATAATTTAATTAATCACTAACGAGTTTAAGAAGATGCCCAAAAATGTTGGCAGTGATGTGCTTTGTGTTTAGTTTCATAACCAGTACTGTGACAAACAGCTGTACCGATAGCATGAATGGATAACAAACCTCAGTAGAAATCTTGTTCCACATGGAAACCTAACATCTGTTTATCATTGGCCTAATTATCAAGTTAATGAGATGCTAATTTCTAACTTCATAAAAGTATGCATGAGCAAGTGCGAGTGTATGAATAATAGAGCTTGGTATCAAACGTAATAAAGAAATGCATTAATAAACAAACATTCAGAATACTGAAAGGATTTATAGTTGTGGAAAATCCCAGCTGTTCTCTGAGGATGTATAGCTCTATGTGTAATAAATTACCTCTCAAGATATTCATCGGTGGCGCATTCCCAGTGTTTAATATGAAAGACTGCCATTATTTACATTTAAAACAAACACCAAACACGCTGCGATGAAAGATTTTTGTTTAAAATTTGATACAGCTGCAATATTATTTTTGATCGAATAATCATAAGATTGAAGCACCTCTGTGACATCTGTGTTCATAATACAAGACACCAGATGCCTTTAAGTGTCATTTCATAGGGATTCTTATTATTAGAATCTGAGTCTTTTTACTTGCAGATCACGCCTGCTTATGCATCACAGAACTGTACAATGACTTTGGTGTCATTAATGGAAGTATTTTGGAGGGGGATACTGGGACTACCAAGTAAATTACTGACCTGTGGCGAAGTCATAGTCCCATAAAAAGAGCCACAGGTCTTAATCTTCTTTGGTCAGTTTGTAGATTGGAGGACTTGCCAACTTTAATACTACTGTTGCTGCAAATTAAGTCTTTCAAAATCTCACTCAAGGTGTGATTTGTTTTTCAAAATTCTATTTAACATTGAAAATTGCATAAAGAACGATGGATCTACATTGGACTGTCAAATAGGCAGCTGAATTTGGGTTCAACATGGACCTTCTATCAAGTTATTCTGCATTTTATAAAATTGTCTTAGAATTGTCTTGCCTTTATTTGCTGCTGTAATGTTTTGTCAAAAGCAACATTTTTCACATGATAATGGCCATGTCATATATTTTTCTTTTTGTTTTTATAAATATATTGTATCGATTTTTTAAATTAGCTACCCTCCTTAAAACTATGTAAGAAGTGTATTTTTTAAGTCACGACTCTCAAACTTCAGCATCAATGCAAACCAGGTGTACGCTGAAGATATATTATCGCACAGCTTTACAAACATGCTTTATATTTGTACATGTACAGTTATCTTTTGGCAAGCTACACTGTTTATGATCCTAGAAATAAATTCACCTCGAAATAGGTTTAATATAAGTGAATGCAAATTTATTCATTCACCACAAACAAATGATAGTGATTTCTCCTTTTTTCCATTTGAAATTATTAACCCATAATCAGAAATTTCTCAACCAAGAACATTTAACACTTGAGCCTGTATTACAGAAACGGTGCACGTTCCATGTTTGCACCACGGAGAACCTTAAAGCAGGTGTGTTGGGTGCAAACATGGAAAGTGCACCCTATCAGGAAGAATGCGCTGTCCTTGGGGCAGGGCATTCAAGAGAAATATGGAGCAGCTGTTTCAAAGCTGCTCAGTGTTTCTCTGTGCAGGCAGTAACCCACCAGCACTTTTAAAAGGGATTAGAGTAGAGATGCCCTTGCAGGTGTGTGCAGTGAGTGATTGTATCTGTCTGCAAGGGATCAGCTGGGAGTTCCATGGAAACCTCCTTTTCATCCCTTTAGAGGGCTGCATTTTGAAGGCACACTGAAAGTGCACCAACTTTCAGTGTGAGTTCTAAAGGCATATTTGCCTCTGAGCCCACGTCAGCAACACAGCCCCATGCAAATGTAGGAATACCCTCTAATGATATCGCTGGTGCTATATGTGCACTAGCGCAATCTTTATTATAGAAGGGGCTGCACAAGCATTTATGTCCCCTTCTGTAATACCAAAGTACCCCGGTGCTGCAGAAAATGGGCACAAATGCCCGTTGTGCTATGGGGCTCTTGTGTAATACGGCCCTTGGGGTTTGTGTCGCTGCGCTAATGGACTACCTCTATACTTCTACACTTGCCTTTAGTATCCACTGTTTAATATGACAGATGGTGCAGAACCAAGCAGCTCAAATGGGTAACATTTTTTCCAAAGAATCACATTTCCTCCTTACTGTTGTGCCATCAATATGTGCTAGTTAAAAACATGTTGTACCCTAAAGTAACTATAACACACACCCCACAATGCAGAGTCTTTTAATCAATTATGTAATTTCGGATGTTGCAGTTTTGTTATCAATGTTGTCATAGATCATGTTGTGAGTGATGTAATATGTGGGATAATTAGCAGTGCAGGGCAAAGGTGCAAGTTATAGTTGCTGTATTCCTGTAAGCCTTAGGCTGTCTTACCACATACTTTTTGCCTACCTGCCTCTAATTTTGTTGAATTTGTTTAGTTGGCCTTAGAACTCTGCACATTACCACAGCTAACCAGTGCTAAAGTGCTGGTGCTCACGCCTCTTAACATGATGTGATTGGCCTATACCTAATTGGCACTTTTAATTTACATTTATGTCCCTCATAGCCTGGTATACCATATACCCAGGGCCTGTAAATTAAATACACTAGTGGGCCTGCAGTACTTGTTGTGCCACTCACCTACGTAGCTCTGTAAAACTTGTCCCATGCCTGCCATTGCAGTCTGAGGGCAGTGTCACACTGCCGTGTTATCTTGGCATTTGAAACCCCTTACCAAGCCAAATACTCCTGTCTTTCTGTCCCCCTGGGGGGACAGAAAGACTGGAATTTTGTGGGGGGAAATAAAACTGGTGTCTAGTGGGCTTTCTACCACCCTGGGAGGGGCAGTTTTGGGGCTACTGTCCCGATCTGCCCCCGAAGGGAGTGCAGAAAAACTGTACTTTTGCGGCAGGGGTGGGGGCATTGACATACCCATATTGGGCAGCCCCATATCTAGTGGGCTTTCTGCCTCCTGGGGGGGCAGATTGGGGACTACCGCCCCCATATGCACCCAGGGGGCAGAAAGACTGTCATGTTGCAGCCGGGGGGAGGGGGGGTGTGTAGGGGCATTGGCATGCCCATATTGGGCCGTCCCCACCCTGGTGCCTAGTGGGTGGATCCCTGCTTGCCGATCGCCCTCCTGGTGCGATTCCCAAGCAAGGATCCACTAGGAGGGGGTACCAGAGGAAAGGGGAGATTCTCCTCTTTCCAACGATATTCTCCTGATTTTCTACGTGCTCAAGGGGCTGAGAGAGCCCCCTGAGCACGTAGAAAGCAAAACTGAAATGAGCCTCTTGGCTCATTTCAGTTTCGGTTTCACTGAAATGATGTCAGCGCGTAGTGCGTGCTGATCGTCATTTCAAGGAAACCAGGGGCGGGGCTTGGGAGCTGTGGAAGCTCTTCCCCAGCTCCTGAGGCTCTTGGGGGGTAAGGGGAATCCCTCTGGTGCCCACACCAGAGGGATTCCCTGTGCCATGGAGTCAGACTCACAGGAGCCGTCCGACCCACATGAGAACTGATGCGTCGGATGGCTCCTGCACGTCTGACGCATCTAAGGGGTTAATATGGACACATGCCCACATAGCCACTGGTGTATTATCTATCCTTAACAGAAGTAATGACTTTTTCACAAGTTTTTTGGAACAGGTTTTTGATTTAAGCCTCAACCTTCTTTGAAACATAGCTCTGAAACCCACATTAGGAGTGCTGAGCTTTGGTCTTGTTTAACTTGCACCTCAAACGTTATTGATTTTTAAACGGAGCAGCACATAACTTCCAACAGGGACAATCATGCTTGCATACAAGGCTCACGCCATTCCCATGCTATGGACCTGCACACATATGAGCACTTGTTATGTGTCATTAGTGATGTCATCAATTGTGTCATTTAACATATCATGAGTGAAGTAGTATGTGAGGTCAGAAGCAGTGCAATGAAGGGGTGCAGGTTATAGTTACCTCAGTAAAAATAAATGGTGAATTTGATTGTCTTCTTTTTTTTCTACAGCAATAATGTTTATATTATTACAAGTCCTATCTATAATGCCACATAAACCTATGTTTATCTGTAAATTTCTAGTTTTTTTAACTCAGTTACATATTATTATCATACCTACATATAAATATAACATCACTTTAACATTTGTTTTATTCAGCACATTTCTGAGGATTTTTGTAACAAAAAATATGAGCCTGGCACTATACCAAACTAAAATGTCCCTTTAACCTTTGGACTTTCCAATGAATGTCTGAGGTTTTTGATCATATCCACTGAACTCCCTCACTGAGCAAGCCCTATGACTGTGAGCAATAGAGGTATGGACGCAGGGCCTGCAGCGAGACCCCATATCCAACGCCCTGTGGGCACTCAACCTCCCATCATGTCAGCACCCATCCATGTGGAACACACTATACGGAGCGTGTACTTTAGGTGTTTAGGCCATGGGGTTTTCTAAGGGGCTGCTAAAAAACCCCTTTGGGCAGTCAATCACCTGTGGGCAGATAGCACCACATTGCTGGCTATCCCTACTTGATTATGCAACCCTCCCATGGACAACTACCCCTCATTTTTTATTTCACAATACTCCCTCAGGTCCACAAAGGAGGGGGATGCTGTGTCTCCCAAGAGTCCCAATGTACCCCCCAGGGCCACTAGAGAGGGACCCGAAGCATAATAAAAAAAAGAATGTTGATGATATGGGGTCCATCTGGGCCCCCCACAAGGACCAGGGGGGGTCAGTGTACCCATAATGAGCCCCTGTGCCCTCTAATGACAGTGCATGGTGGTGGTGTGGGGTGCTCCATCAAGCGGGTGTTAAGAAAAATGGGGGTACCAAAATGCAAAATTCCCATGCATTTTCCATAAACTTCCCCTGGGGATGACTCACTTGCTGTGTCCCGAGGAGCCAACTCCTGGGACACAGCAGTTCCCTGCCCACAATGGTACGGGCAGAGAAACTTGTGTTGACCCCATCTGGTGGGAGCATTTGCAAATCTCTTGCCAATTGGGAGCAAACACAAGCCTGCTCCCAGTGGGCGGGAACATTAAAAATGCTCCTGCTGGCTGAGAGCAGACTTGAGATCTTTTTCACTTACCACATTGATGCTGGCAGGGAAACTGAACAAGATATTGCAATGCCTGCTCCTGGAGCATGTGGGGAGCCAACTGGGGCAGCAGGGGCCCTGGGAATCCCTCCCACAGCCCCAACATGTGCTTGGTGTGTGCCCTGTGTGGGAAATAGTGCAACCACCTTGAAATTATGCGGGTCCAGGGGATGGGGTTCCTAGGGCCAAAATAGGCTTGGGGAGGGGGACTGCTCGTTCCTCCTCCCCTTTAAATAAAAATACAGCCCAGGGGGATGGAGTCCCCAGGGCCTGAGAAGGCTGAGAGAAGTGGGCTGCATGCCGCCCTCCCATTTCAAAAAAATACAACCCTGGCAGATGGGGTTCCTAATAAGGCTCGGGGAGTGGGGCCACACTGCACCTCCCTTTTTTAAGTTCATTGGGTTCCAAGGGATGGGGTCTGCAAGGCTGGGGGGCACGTGACTCCCTCCCCTTTTGAAATAAATGTGGCCCTGGGTGATGAGGAGGGGGTCACGCTGCCCCTTCACCATTTCAGGTGCATAGGACCCCAGGGAATGGGGTCCCCGGGGCTAAGAAGGCTTGGGGAGAGAGGCTGCCTGGCCCACATCCCCTTTAAAAAAAATCCAGACCTGGGACACAGGCTCACCAGGGCTTAATACAGCTTGGGGAAGGGGCCATACTGCTCCATCCCCTTTTTATATGCATTGGGTTCCAGGAGATGGTGTCCCCAAGGCCTTAGAAGGCTTTGTGCGGGGGCTGTATGCTTCCCCTTCCCTCATAAAAAATATGCACAGCCCAGGAGATGGGGTCGCCCTGGCCTAAGAAGACTTGGGCAGGGGAACTGTGTGACCCCCTCCACTCTTATGTTATATTCGGTGAAAGGAGATTGGGTCAGCAGGGCATATTAAGGCTTGGGTAGGGGGCCACATTTCCCCTCCACATTTTAATATATATGGCCCTGGGAGATGGAGTACCTAGGGCCTATTAAGGCTCAGGGAGGGGTACTGTACATCCTCCTCCCATCTTTAATTGTATTTGGCCGCAGGGGTTGGGGTCGCCAGGGCCTTTTAAGGCTTGAAATTGGTCCCGGGGGATGGAGTCACTGAACACCCTCCCCTTAATATATAGTTTTTGGCTCCAGGGGGTGGGGTCCCCCAGGCCCGAAGGCCAACCCTATGCTGTGCATGTCAAAAGCTGTGGGCTTTGTAGGGTTGGTAGTTGCTGGAGATTTAGCCAATAGACCAATTCCCCACTCTGCCCAGACAAAAGTTGTACTCGGTGTGGTGTGTCGGAGATGGGAGCAGGGCCTGGCTGCAAGACAGGTCTTGCAGCTAACGCCACGCACAACCATAGGTCATGCATGGCATGGGATTGGCTGCGTCCAGATGGCTGCCTGCAGGGAATTGGATGCAGGCACTGGCTGCAAGCAAGGCCCTGCAGCCAACACCATGCCATGTGAGATGAAAGGCCTTCTGCAGCGTGTGGCTGGCTGCCTGCAGAGGGTCAGCTGCCTCTGGATAGGTTAGCCCCAGGACCTGGTCGCAGGCCAGGCCTCCTAGTCAAACTCGTGTTGAGGGGTGGACTGCCTGTGCAAAATTCTCTGAAATAACTAAGCCTAAAGTAAAGTTATAGTTAATTCTGATAAAATGATCTGTATTTGTTTAATAAATAAACTTAGAAAGTCACAGAAAACAAAAGTTAAAGTAATGTTATAGTTAAGTGAATATATCAATGACAACATTAACATTCTGAACTAAAAGAAAACAAAGAAATTCACCAGTTATAGTTAGTAGAGCTAATTATTACTTGTGCCCCCGGCATGCACTCCTTATGACTTTACATATTACATCAATCATGACATAATTTATAACATCACTGATGACATCTCAAATGAAATCATTGATGTCATCACTGATCACAGATATTATGATTAGTTCTCTAGAAATATAAAATAGTGACACATTTTCAATCTATTCTCAAATACCTTTCTCATCCATGTCATTAAAGCATTCTGCCATGTAGACTGAAACATGAACTTTTAACCCTAGCAGCAGTCTGTCAGTTAACTCCCCAGTGCCCTACTGCAGTTTTCCACAGTGTAATAATGAACAACCAGAGCATTAACATTTGGTTTATATGACAACGTGTGGCATACCTTAACGCCATCCTGATGGAATCAATAGAAACTATGGTTAGTGGACTAGAAAACTGACATGATGTCACAATTTCTGAGTTCCCCATCCATTTAATTAAAACATAGTGACATGCAGAGTCAAAGGAATACTTCCAACATCAGCAACAGTCTGTCATTTACTTCCTTAGTAATCTACTCAACATCATGACAGAGTTCTAATGAACAACTAGAGTGTGATTTTTGTTATATAAGATAAAAGTGAACCACTTCTAAATGTCATTTAATTGGAATAGGAGCTGTTGAATTTAAAGTCTTTCCTGAAGCGCAGGCAGAAATCAAGGAGTATTGAAATGTTAATAGAGCCGTGAAACTGTAGGGTTAAAAATGTGAGAGGAGATGTGGGTTTTTAGTAATTTGAGGCATAATATATTATTAAATGGGTTAAATATAGTTCAAGAGAGAGACATCTTGGGGAGGCGTGGCCAACAAGATGGTGACTTAGACGTACCTGCACAGAGCTCCGGCTGAGCCTAAACAATCCTGCTGTAATCCTTTGGCCCTGAGCCTTATTAGTCTCCTACACACAGATGATCATGCCCGTTGCTGGGGATAAACAGACTCTGCACAGCTATTGCATGTCGCAATGAAGCTGCCAAACCTGAGGAGGTGATATTGCCTGACCCCCTCCTGTTTGCCACCTTACTTTGGCTCCCCCCCCCCCGTGACCGAGGAGGACTGAACGTTTGACCGCCCTAGATGGATGCTGCAGAGATTCGGGCGAGGTACAAAAACTTGAGCCTGGTGGGATTCTTATAGGGGGTCGAGAGATCTAGCATGATTGACTTAATGGGGCAGTGGCTCTGCTCCACCTTCACGGCTGATAACTTTTCCACCTGCTTTGTCATTGAAGAGGAGCATAGACAGTTGCTGTTCACCCACCCAGCCTGGTGGTGCCTCTCCCCATCTGATAATTGCCTATTTTTTTAATTTGAAGGATCAGGATAATATGATCCTTAGAGAGTCAAGGCAGAAGGGTGAGATCAAATACAACTTCTCCTCCATCGTGCTTTTCCCGACTACTCCATTGAGGTGCAGAAGCAGAGGAAAACATTTGGAAGGCCAAATTCCAATCTATGCAGTTGCAATACATGTTGCTTTTTCCTGCTAAATTGAAGATGCTAATCCAAGATAAGGCCCACTTCTTCCTCACACTGGAGGATGCCGGGCACTGGCTCAAGGAGCAGCCCCAGCTCTGGCCGTCTCAGGAACAGTCGCATGAGCTAGTTGTCTACAGAGGACTGGGGGGCCAAACCTAAACTCTGGTCATTGAAATGCAGGAGAATTGCCTCAACTGGGAGAGGTGAAGGCGGACCCTCATGGGGTGCTACTGGTGGTTGAGTTTGAGGTGAGCTGTCAAAATACTCAGAGGGAGAGGTGCTTTTGCAGGGGAGCCAGCCCTCCCTGACCGATGGTGATGATGGGATGACTCAGCATATTATGGAAGATGAACTGGACCGCAGCTTTTACAATGCAGCATCTAACCCTGAACTAGTGCACAGAGAATCTGCTGATCCTGTGAACTGCTGATGTTGGGTGGATCCAGTGGGATCTCAGGGGCACAGTGATTTGGGCTCCCAGGGCTGGTCTGTTTGGGGTATGGTTGCATCATGTTAGAGGAGACTCCTCCTCCCCGTGTTTAGAATGAGTTGTATGTCTAGTGTGTCTGGGGTGTATCAGTGAGGGGTGATGCCCCAAAACCAGTCCCAGGATGCTCATTTCAGCTCCAGTAAGGACCTGGCTAGGCAGTTTGGGTTGGACCTTTCCCATATGGAACAGGGTGAAGACTAATTTGCATATGGCTGCGTCCAAACTGGGGTGGTGTGGTGAGCAAAAGAATGATGGATTAAACCCAGATAATTGTGACTGGGGGTGAATGTTTGCATTGTTCAGCATTCCATCCATCAATAGTTTCTTTTGCATATGTCGCCCTAAGTCGGAAGGGTATGCCCAGACGCGGGTCCCCTGTTCACTGCACTACTGGATTCAAGCTAGCCTGGATGATGAGGGGTGATGTCCTGAAACCGGTCCCAGGGTGCTTGTTTCCAGTCCAGGGAGGACCTGGCTTGGCAGTTCGGGCTGGACTGTTAAAATAAGGCACCGGGTCAAGACTGATTTGCATATGGCTGGGTCCAAATGGGGATTGTGTGGTGAGCAAAAGAATGATAGATTAAACCCAGATCCTTGAAAATGGGGGTGAATATTTGCACTGTCCAACATTCCGTCCATCAATTGTTTTTTTGCATTTGTCGCCCTAAGTGGGAAGGGTCTACCCAGACGTGGATCCCATGCTCACTGCACCACTGGATTTAAGATTACCAGGCTGATGAGGGGTAATGCCCCGAAACCGGTCCCAAGATGCTTGGCAATTTGGGTTGGACTGTTCCCGACTGTTCCCAATAGGAACAGGGTTAAGACTGATTTGGATATGGCTGGGTCCAAACTGGGGAGGTGTGGTGAGCAAAAGAGTGATGGATTAAACACAGATCCTTGTGACTGGGGGTGAATGAATGCATTGTCCAGCCTTCCTTCCATCAATTGTTTCTTTTGCCATTTAATAGCCATTCTTGAAGCTGGTGATATTCAGCTTTGGCTCCAAAATTACATCATGGATAGTGCTACTAATTAGCCTGTGTGGTCTGTGGTCATCCTGACATTAGGTGATTCAGAATCACTGAGACCTCCATGGAAGAAGAAAAGATTTTATTCTATGCGGATGATATTTTTTCATACATAACCCAGCTGGCGGAGATGATTCCGATGGTTGTTCAGGTGTTTCAAGATTATGGCACCCACTCTGGGTACACTACAAACTGTGATAAATTGTTTTTATGCTCTAAGGGTGGGTCCTAGACTTGTCCATCCTTCCTTGGAGGCTACAGATGGATAAGGAGGAGTTTCAGTACCTTGGGATGAATATGACCTAAAGTCGGGAGCGGTGCCTTGACTGGCATCTGGGGAGGGTGTTGGAGGATTTCCACGCTAATGTAGAATGCTGGCAAGCATTACCATTAACAATATTGGACACAGCTGCCATATTTAAAATGTTATGTCCTTCAGAACACATATTATAGAATCACCGAGGAGCACTTTATTAGAATTGATGGGGAGATTAGAAAATTGATATGGATCAACAATGCTGCACCAAATTTCAACATGTTATGATTACATCAAGTGACATTTGATTGAGTGACACAGCATTATTGATTTGTGAGAATTTCCTCTCTCTCTGCAACTCCTGCTAGTCTACCCACACTCTTTGAGGGAGCTGTGGGAGTAAACATAACCCACCCTGCACATCGTTCCATTTAACCCATACTTTCACCCATTTCCCAGGGCATCCTCTATTTGTGTAAACTGCCTTCTCTGCCACCATACCAGTGTCCCTGTCCTTTTCCCAGTCTTTAAGGTGTGGGGCCGTTGCCACCCCCCAATTGCGAGCTATGTTAAGTTTGGCAATAACAAGGCCCAACTTCATCCATACCTTACCCATTGTTGTGATATCTGATTCCTCCCATATGTTCAGGAGGCACCATTTTGGCATTGGGGCTAATGATGTTTCCCATGTCTCTTCACAGCCCTCCAGAAGGACTGTACGATAGGGCATTCCCACAGAATATGAAAGAAGGTGCCCTTTTGATGGCACAAACAGCAACAGTTCTGCCCATTTTCATGTGGGTAGTGCAGGCGTAATAGACCCTGTGTGATATTTTAGGTTGGATCAGTCTGAATCCTACCTTGATGACTATCTTTCTAGGAGAGGCTAGAGCCTCAAGCCATTCATCCTCATCTAGGCCATCTACGTCTGTTGCCCATTTGTCTCGTGGTTGAATGAGTGTGTCGGGCAGGTTGTTTGTTAATGTTTTTTACATGAGTGAGGTCGCTTTGCGGGTCATGTGTCCTTCAAGCAGACAGTCTTTGAGTGGTGAGTATTCTGGAAGTTCATCACCCTTGGGTATTGCAGATTGTACTACGTGCCTAATTTTAAATATCGGAAGAATATTGAGTTTGCCAAACTATAGTCTCTCTGGAGGTCTGTGAAAGGGAGCATAGTGCCCAATATCCATAAATCATCGATTTTAGATAGGCCTATGAGGTCCCACTTGTCAAACCTGGGTATCTACATAGTGTCCCAAGGGCTTTTGAATCCAAGGGGATGGATTGTCTCAATTTATTGTTCCTTCTCAAAGCTCCATTGGCCAGATTGTGATTGTGATGTTTTGTGGTATTTTGTTGCTGCGCTTTCGCAGATATAGCATACAGGGCTCTTAGGTGTCTGCCGGGTTGCATCACCCACCTGTCCAAACGGATCAAAGGCTCATCGTCCAGCAGATAATCCCATTGATTGATAGTGGTTAATTGTGCGGCCCAGTAATTCCTTGGTATGTCAGGTAATGCAATCCCACCATCAAACTACCTCTGAGATAATTTTTTAAGTTCGATGCGTGCTGAACTCCCATCCCACAGGAGAGTCAGTAGTGTGAAGTTTATTGCCCCAAAGTATTTAGCTGGGACTGGATATGGAGAATTGTGAAGGGCATATAGGAAACGCGGTAGCGTCATAATTTTAAAAAGGGCTGCCCTCCCTAGAATAGATAGTTGTAAAGATCTCCAGTACTGGACATCAGCCTTCATGCGCTCTAGCGGGAGAGTCAGATTTTTAGTATAAAATAGGGCGCGGACCATGGTGGCAAAGATTCCTAGGTATAGGAAGCCATCTGTAGTGATTCATATATCGCAGCCTATAGAGAGCGTGGGCAGGTCTCCATGTAATATTAACAGTAGTGATTTCCCCCAATTAATTGTGTATCCCTAAAATTTACCAAAGTTCTCTATTATATTAGAGACCTGGACCAGGGAGCGTCTGGGATCCACCAAGTAAAGTTAACACTTTTTCGCATAGAGCAATATCTTGTTCTCCCACTGAGGTGCCCAGCGAAGTCCTTGCAATATTGGATCTACTCATATACATGCGGCGAGTGGCTCCAGGACCATGGCAAACAGAAGGGGCAAGAGTGTGCACCCCTGATGGGTGCTATGCCGCAATGTGAATGTTTTGGAAGTTTTCCCATTTACCTCCACCTGAGTGAGCGGTTCTGTGTAGAGGAGGTGCACCCAGCCGAGGAATCGCGGACCAAACCCCAGTTTTTGCAACACTTCAAAGAGATATGGCCATTCTATGGTATCAAATGCCATATGGCATGCAAGGATAGAATCACTGCATCTTCCCGTAAAAATTGCTCTCTATCTAGTACACCATTGAGTCTTTTTAGATTAAGTGCCGTGCTTCTGCCCGGCATGAACCTGGATTGATCAGGGTGCACCAATCCTGTAATTACTTTTAAAAGAAGGGAGTCCAAGAGTATTGCCAGAGCCTAAGTTTAAACATTAAGAAGCGATATGGGTCTGTATGAGGCACAATCTTCTGGGGCTTTCCCTGCCTTATGGATGACTATAATTGTGGCCGTGCATTGGTCTCTTGGGAGGATACCTAGTTCCCCACTTTCGTCCCACATCCCCAGCAAGTACGGAGCTAGTCTTGTTGCGTTATATTTATAGAGCTCCACTGGTAAGCCATTGGGCCCAAAAGCTTTGCCTGTTTTTAGTCCGAGAATTGGCTGCACTACTTCCTCTTGGGTTATGTCTTCCTCCAGTAGGAACTTGTCAGCTGTCGTGAGAGTGGGCAGTGTCTTTTAGGAACTCTTTGTTCTCCACAGAAGTCATTTACCTGGAAGGGGAGTACAACTGTTTGTAATATGTGGCAAACTCGTCTGCTATGTCCACCTTGTTGTTTAGGACTTTGCCCTCCCTGGAATGCAGTATGTGCACCCAGTTGTATGCCCTTTCTCTCCTATCTAGCCAGGCGAGAAGCGTTCCGGCCTTGTCTCCATGCTCATAGATTCAATGGAGAGTCTTCGCCTGAATCCCAGTTGCTTCCTGCCTAGTAAACTCACGATATTCCATCTGCTTGAGGGATAGGCTCTGGGAAGTATCCGTGATATTTGTGTTTGTAATTTGGGTCTCAAGCGCGCTTATGTCTTTTTCAATGACTTCTATTTGTGCCCTTTTATCTCTTTTGTGCTCTATCTCTAGGGATATTCCTAGACCTCTGATGACTGCTTTGTACGCCTCCCATTGCACCATGGCTGAATTTACTAAGGCTTCATTCTCGGTAAAATACTGGTTGGTAGCTGTTTCAATTGCTTTACGGTTTGCGGGGGTTTTGAGCAAGTGTGGGTTTAGCTTCATACGGTGACTGAAATGCAATTTGGTCCCCCTATAGACCGCCCATATGGGTGCATGATCTGATATACCTCTAGGGAGATGTCAGATGGTACAGTATTGTGGCAAGTCTTGGGATAGTGTCAGGAGGTGGCCAATTTTGGAAAGGGAGCCATGTGCTCCAGAGTGAAATGTATATTGTTGCTCCCCACAGTGATGGGCTCGCCATATATCAATTAGACCCATAGCGTTGAGAAAGTCTCTTAGCTGTGATCGTCCCCCTATACCCTGTCGAGTGCACCAGCGATCTATGGTGTCGTTGAGGATAAGATTCAGGTTGCCTCCCATACATAGCACACCCTCGTGGAGAGTCAAAAATATGTCACCTAGCTCCTTTAGAGTGGAGTCTTGAAGTTTTGGTGGGCAATATTGATAAGATTGATGGGAATTCTGTCCTATGTCCCCGAGAAAGCCACATATCGTCCCAATGTGTTGAGGCGGGTGGTGTGAAGTTGAAACTCCAATGTCTTTTTTACTAGTATTCCCACCCCACAGGAGCCGGATGTGTAGCTGGCGTGAGCCAGCATTTTGTATTCTCATCTATCTAGTGCTTTTGCTCTTGTTGTGAGTCATGTGCGTCTCTTGGAGGAAGACAACACTAGGTGAATCTGTTTTATGTACTGGAGCACAATTCCCGCTTTATTTTGTCATCCAGCCCATTGACATTCCACGAAAATATATGCAGCTGGCCTTTATCTATTATGTCCAGCATGAGTGACTTTTGTTGGTGTATGGGCCTGTGTAATCAACCGACTCTGTATGTCTTGTGTTGCAGTGCATTGCATGTATCAGAGCTCTCAGTGTCAGCTGTTCAGTGCTAGAAAAACAGAACCAATAACAAATCCCCAACATCATCCCCCACCTGCCTCCCTGCAACGCAGGCCCAAAACTGCCCACTGCACGAACTATGCAGAGTGCCTTTCATCCCTTAATAAACAACAAGAATAACTTTGCAGAGGGGAAACAGCCGTAGCCTCTACCCCATCCAGCCAATCCAGCTATTAAAACTGCGTTCAGTAGTCCATAGGGTCTTTTCTCTGCTTAGTCATCAGTCTAATTTCAGGTAATGTCAGGTCGGGGAGAGCCCTCCCGGACACCACGTCTATGTGTCCCATGCTGCTTGTTCCTCTTTTCTTCTCTACGATACGACCTGTCTCATTGGTGCCTAGTGTTAGCACCTGGTACCCTCCTCCACCGCTTTAGCCACTCCCAGGCCTTTTCCGGTGAGGCAAAGAACGATGTTTTCTCCTCCAATTCTAATCTGAGGCAGGCTGAGAAAAGCATGGAGTATTTAATACCTTTATCCCTCAAGGCTTTCTTGACTTCCATAAAAGAATGTCTCATCTTTTACACCTTGAGGGTGAAGGCTGGAAAGAGTGTGATAGTAGAATTGTCACATTTCAGTAGTGGTGGGCTTCTTGCTGTCTGTAAAATGATGTCATGGTCTCGAAAGTTGAAGTTTCACGCAATGATAGGGTGCAGGGGGCCCCAGGTCTGGGGTGAGCCCCCGGTACTCTATGCGCCCTTTCCACCACAAAGAATTTGGACAGTCTGCAGGGTTGCAAAGATTTAAGTATCAGGTATTCCACAAAGAGATCCGTTGCTGGGCCCTCCGCTCTCTCCAGAACCCCAAGTATTCAAATGCTATTTCGTCTTGAGCTTCCCTCTGTGCCCTCCAAGTGTGCCTCAAGATCTGCCGCAACAAACTTCAGTTTCTTGACTTGTGCCTTAAAGGAGGTTGTGTCTTCTTTCACTGTCGCTGTGGTCGTTTCCGTTTCTTTGACTCTGTCCCCAAAATTGCATAGGTCTGTTCTGACAAGTGTGAGCTCTATGTTCATGGTGTCTATTTTGTGTTCTAGAGACGAGCGATCTCCCTGTATGGCCATCATTACATCTTTAAGTGTGACTGTGTCTTCCGCCAGAGGTTCTGCTGCCGTTGCTGGAAGAGAGACAGCCGTCTCATTCAGTGGTTGAGCCTCCTTCGAGACCATGTATTTGTCCAATTTGGTGTAATGGCTGTTCTTGGAGCCTTTGGTTGCCATCATAACTGTTGCATTGATCACAGGATAAAATTTTGCTCCCTTTATCCAGCTCCGGACAAGAAGAGATCAGTGCTTGGCTAGGGAGCGTCGCAGCTGCCACCACTCGTCTCTAACCTCTCTCAAGCTTCGCGGGCTGTTAGTGATGTATCTGGCTCCGTCCGACCTTCCGATGAAATGGTGTGCTCATGCGAAGACTCATCCACCCTCCACTGATGCTGTTTTCCCCCTCCTCAGGAGATTGACTGTGGGGGGGAAGATGTGCTTGCCAGTAAATCGGCTTGTTTGGTGGATCTACATCTGGTGGAGGGCCGGTCTTTACTGTAAATTTCAGGGTTGGCCGGGGAGCGCCACAACCACCACCGCCTGCCCTTAGCCCTGTCTGGCCCACGTGGCCTGTTGGCATTGCGATCAGCTCCTTCCGACCAACTCCAGCTGCAGGGCTCGAGACAATGACTCTCTGATATGTCCAAGATCTACACCTTTCAGTCCTCCACAGCCACAGTGTATCCCTCCAATGGTGCTGAGGAGGCAAACCTGCAGGTGCAGCTTCTGCGGCCGATCGGCGAGGCCTCAGCCGTCTGCATTAGAGCACTACCAGAAGAGGTAGGCCGCACCGCCAGAGCCTTGGTCTGTAAAGGGGTCAGTGTGAGTGTCAGCGCCATTTGGAAGTCCGCTGCACCAGCCTACTCACTGCTACATCAAGCAGGGGAGGTATCCGCATTGTGGCATCTGCGCCTCCCCGCTACAGATTCCTCACCTTCAGGGTAACGATGCGGGCCCATGGGCACTGGGATCGACTGCCGTCACAGCTTTAGGCACATTCTCTCCGTCCCTGCTCACAGCGATGTCCACAGTCGCTGTTGTATGAGGCACGTCTTTTCCTCAGCTTCCCCTCTCTTTGCATAGAGTTATGTTGCTGTGCAGCGCAGCAGCTCCAAAGTTCAACGCCTGGCCCAGGAATCAGGAGGGTGACATTTTCAGCTGTCCCCAGGTTCTGCTCGCAGCCCTGGCTGCAGTCTCCCTCCAATGATGCCGAGGAGGGCCCACATGCAGGTGAAGTTTCTGTGGCCGGATCGGCCGGACCCCAGTCATCCGTGTCAGAGCACCACCAGCAGAGGTAGGCCACACCACCAAAGCCACAGTCTGTGGAGGGGCCGGGTGAGCATCTGCGCCACCCGGCAATCCGCCAGTCGAGGCTGCAGCACCAGGTTATGCCCAGCTAGTTCAAGCAGGGGATGTATCCACCTTGCTGCATCTGCGCCTCTCCCTGTTACAGATTCTTCACCTTCAGGGCTACGATGCGGGCCCTTGGGCACCAGGAGCTCTCTCCGCACAAAGCTCCGTTGCCATGAAACTCCGCAGCTCCAGAGTTTGAGGACCTGCCCAGGAAGCAGGAGGCCGACGTCTGCAACCATCTCTAAGCACCAATCGCGGCTCTGGTCGCAGTTTGCCTGTTTCTTTGATCGCACAGCGCTCCGGCCACTGGGTGTGTGTGGAATCTTTATTTTGGGACTCTGAATGCAGATTATTGTGGCAGATGTATTACGATTTGCAGGACGGTGCTCGAAGCCGCTTTGCAAAGTGGCCATCTTGCTCGGCAGCCGGCAGCCGGCAGCGCCCACCGACTGAGGCTTTTTTTGTCTTGCTTTAGCGAGTGGGGTTATTGGACCATAGGAATTGTCCAGTGATGGTTTTCCTTCCTTTATATGGGGATGGTGAATACTGGTTTGTTTGGGTGTAAACTGGTTATTGGCCAGAAGTGATATAAGCCAATAGTAGTTGCATACAGGTCATTTTCTATTCTATACCTTTGAATAAGTATGATGAATATTGGCTTATTTGTGTGTATACTGAGTATTGGCCATATGGGATATAAACCAACAGTAGTTGCATATAGGTCACTTTCTATTCTATACTTTTTCTAGATCCCTGTAAGGAATTCTCATCCCTTCTGGAAGAAGGAGGGATAGAGCACACGTATTGCAGCTGAACACATATTAGATGAGGATATATTTGGATGTAAGTAGGGTAGCTATGTGTATACATTGTTTCCGCATGCTGGAATGAATTATGTCGTGACCTTTGGAAATTATGATTTATATTTTCCACAGACTACCGTTTGAGATCTATTTATACACAACGCAGGGCACTTCTAGAAAAGACATATCAGGATATTGGTGATAATTTACAAGTGAGTGTTGGGGAGAATGGAGATACTTTGTAGATTATGATATTAGAGGTGACATATCCACTACTGGCTGGGTTTTCCTGTATAAAATGAATGTCTGATTGAAATCTGAATTAAATGAATTCACATGCGTCCTAACTTTGATATGTATAGATATTTGTTGGAGGAGAAAAGACAACTTATCCATCATATTCCAGGTATGTGTGTATCAATTGAAAGTTTAATATAAACTTGAATGTAATGAATCCATTCAAGTCTCTCTTCTGATACACATTAATATTTTGGGGGATCTGTAGAATGCAGGTATTTGATCTTGTACAAATGGATATAGGAGTTTGTTTTGTAGGTGGAGTCAAGGTCTATTTGTATTTATGTTGTCTTTGTATGCTCAAGATGTATATGAATTTGTTTCTAAATATGTATATATTTGATAAGTATCATACCAATTTTTGTATGTGTTTTCATTTTTCTAGCCCTGATGAAGTCCCCAAGGAAAAATGCCTTGGCTGGACTAATTGTTTGTCTGTATCCACACAAAAAAAGAAGTAAATCAAGAATTTTTCACCACGTAACTCCTGTGCATAAATAGTGTTTACTCCCGTTGATTCAGGTTGGATTGATTGCATATATTGCTGATACATGGTATTATGTTTATATATTGTTGAGGATGGAAATATGATGTAAGAAACTGATTAGATTACCATGACATATTATTTTACTATCAAGGATAATATATGTCCAGAAAGTAGACGCTCCTAATCTATTTGTGCTAATACATTTTTCTATGTGGTTATTCATGGGCAGTAGGATCACAAACAGTCGAACGTTTAGATTGCGTTACTGATATTACAGATAAATACAAGTGCGACTGCCATAACGCCTTGTTCTTGTCTTTAACCTTAAAAAACAGGTAGACATCAATTTTAAAATTCTAACTATAGATCTGTATTGCCCATCATTTTGTCAAAGTCTTTGCAACTATCTCATAAAAGTCATTCCAAGTCTCATCCATGCTGACAGGTAGGATTTGCACCTGGGCAAACAAAAAAACACATACAGCTTCTGCCTAACATCATATTGAAAGCATGGGATGACTCTGAGAAGCTGTCTCATTGGATGCTGAAAATGTATTAAACTGCATATAGTGGGAATTCTATGGAAAGAGTGGGGATAGGCCCAAACTTCATAACAAACATGAGAAGGTTATATGAAGACAAACTGCCTTGACAGACTCTGGTGGTTTTCTGTCAGAAATGTTCCCTATGTGCCAGGGAACAATGTAAACTTGTGTACTCACCACACTTGTATTCCACTTTGCCTTAATCCTTTAGAGGCAGCATACAATCAGATGAAATAATCAATACCCCTGCAGGAGAAAACAAACTACTACTTTAGGCAGATGATATATGCTAACTCTTATAGGCTCTGGTATGTGTTATTACCCAACGTCATAATGCTTCTAGACCTCTTCTCTGCCTTCTCCATTTATATGTGCAACTGAAAATAAAAGCAAACTATCGCAACTCATGTGCACTCAGGACAGAGTGGCTCAGACGTTTGCAAATGAGGACCTTTGCACTTGAAATGTCTTTAAATACTTATCAATGGGACTGGAATCCAGATCATTGACAATATACGATCCCTGATTACGAAGACTGCCAATTTCTTCTTACAATTCTCATCCCTGCAAGTGCCCCTAGAGAGAAGGGTACATGTGGTAAATGATGATTGTAGCTCCTAGATACAACCACTTGCTGGGGTTGGCACCCTGCAAATCCTCGAAACACCAACAACATATTGGTTGCTTGAGAGGCACATATGGAAATGGACAGAGTAATAACAAAACATACACTCTCCATATTCATTATGCTGGCTTTGCAATTGTGGGTGAATGTGGGCACTTAGTGACACTCTTCATAACACCACGCCTCTGTAAATTACATACTTTCCCTCCCTACCTATCACAATTGATGGACATAATGCTGAAAGCTATCGAACTGTGTAGTATATGCAAGGCACCATGTTCTTCGAGTAAATATCTATTCAGCTCTGCAGTACTGTAATGGCTTGCATTAGTGTTATCATTACTGTGTTTCCATAGCCTTTGGGCAGTTACTATAGGAATATGCTTGTAAATGGTCAACTTGATGATGTACATATTATTGCTCAATATCAATATCAATATAGAAATATTTTGTAAAAAAACAAATCCAGCTGAGTGAAAGTCTTGGCCATACAGATGATGCTAGTTCAATAAGTGAATTGATTCAGCTGAGACCATTGACTAACAAGCAAGATCAATGGTCCTAGTTTCTCCCTAGGACTTGTAAAAAAAAAGGAAATTCAAACATTTCCACCGATGCACAAGACACATTTTATAGCTTTTAAACTCACTCCTCCAAGAACGTAGAGCCTTATTTCAATTTTGGCGGAGAGGATTCTTCATCACAAACATCGCAGACATCCGGTCTGACATATTACTAGTGCCATAGGGAATAATGCATTTCTAATATGGCAGATATCTGGCATATTTCCCATCCTCCAAATTCTAAAGGAGGTCCATGATTCTTTTAGGTACATAGACAGCCTGATTTTTATAGCGGTGGTCAGCATACTCTGTTGCAGCGGTGAAGGAGTAACCTTGCTGCCAATATATTGGTACACCGAATTTAGATGCAGGTGGACCATGGTTTGGCAATGGCAGAGACTACTCCATCTGTTTCTGCCATGGCCATCGGAGATATGTCTTTATGGCCACCCACCCGATTTAGATGGGTGGAAATATATCAATTTTTTACTGCCAGTAAAACACAAAAAATGCCCTCCCCCTCACCATGGGAGATAACTCCTAAAGCGAGAGGGGCTTTTAAAAAAAAGAAAATCTCACTTCAAAATGTTATTTTTGGAAAAATAATAAGTTTGACGGACAGGTCATCATGTTGACAGTGCTGTGCGCCAAATGTAAAAGCGCATTGAAAGGAAACACTGTGACGGCGGTTCCTGCCAAAGCCTTAGAAGTGACAGCCATCTTTGCTACTCCATCAGGGCAATGGAGTAATATACTCTGTTGCCCTGATGGACTTAGCTGCCAAATTATAAATCAGACCCAGAATTTTACATTTTGCATACTAATTGTCCTCTGTTAGCAGTAATTAAAAGTGTGAACGTATTAAAAAATACACATATTTTTATAACTGGAATATTAGGTCCCCAAGACTTTGGGTATTTGTGAATCTCAAATTAATGTGTTTATATTCATTTATTTTTATTTATTTATTTGAGTTTTATATAGAGCTGGCTAGACCCGGAGGTATCAGAGCGCTTTACACGAGGTTCCACATTGTTACGAAGTTACATCATTTACAAATTACATCTGTTGTTGGAGAGCATTTAAAGAGCATAGAAGACAAGGAAAAGGAGCGTAGAAGGGTAAGGTAAAAGGGAAGGAGGGAGATAAGGTGGAGAGACGAAGAGAAGTCTGCCCAAAGTCTGGCTGGGTAGGTGACGGTCGGGGGGGAAGTCCACAGCCCATCTCCTCTATAGCTATCAAGGTAGCTCCACCGGGTATCAGCCAAAATGCTAGGTCACAACGGTCGGTGGAAACCGTCGGTGGGGAGGAAGGAGACACAGCGGGGAGACAAGGTGAACTATGCCCAATATCCGGCTGGGTAGGTGACGGTCAAGGGGGTGAACCGGGGCCAGTCTCCTCTACAGCTGTCTGCCAGCTCCACCGGGCATTAGCCATGTTGCTCAGGTCTCAGCGGTCGGGAAAAACGAGAATAAACAATTTTGAGTAGGTATATTAGCCACAGTTGCATAGTCAAACATAAAATAACAAGTCCCCAATAGAGGATAGAGGGAAAACATATACAAACATCTTCACTACTCAAATGTTATTTGAATATGTAGGCAGTTCTTAAACACTCTGGATTTGGGTTCATCACTCTAAATTACTCAGTGGGACTAGTAATGTTGTAAATAAATAATGTAGTCTGTAATAAACTAAAAAGGCATTTAAAGTTCTGAACTGTTCTTCCCTTCTGTGATGTTAGTCTCGGAGCAGTGTAACTCCCATGGCTTTAATCACCCAGTAGAAGTTGCTAACTGTTCCCTGTAGACTTTCTATTTTGCAGGGTTTGGTGGCTCAGTGGGGTAATAAATCCATTCAAGATACCTGTGTTCGACCCTGGTGGGTGCACTCAGAAGTCAATAAATTAGTATCATTGAGTTGGGTAACCCTAAGTTGAACAAGTGTTTTAATAAAACACGTTTTGTGTGATATATAATCAGATTCACCCAGCAGCAGAGAAAGTCACTGTGTGCTTTGCAAATTAAAGAGTTGTGCTGCAGTATTAAGAGATTATGGACAAGACTGTAGTAGCCATATTGCATTGGAAAGTGTAAAAGTGTCAATAATTGAGTTCACATTGCCTTGTTTCATTTTTTTGTCAGGAACATGGCACTCTTCAATATACTCAATGCAATCTAAAACTCTCTGGATGGCCCATGGCTGCGCTTCTTAATGCGTTATATGAAATCTGAAAATTGCAGCTGTTCTCCCTCCAGGGACAGGCTTCTTTTTTATCAATAAAAATGCAGAATCACTGATGCAATAAAGATTAACTCTGCAGTGTGGCTGTGGTCTAATCTAGATGTGACAGCACTTCAATGGAGCAATTGCTAAAGTGGGCTGACCGAATCATGATTTTGTTAAAGGGGGCTGAGTCAAAGCCCTCAGTATATCTGTAGTGCAAATTAGTTAATTGGCTATGCCAGATCTAAAAACAGTACATGATAAACACTGCTGGTTTTCAATGCACACAATTAAATGATACACCCCATGACAAAGTAGGTTGACCAGTGACCAGCTCGCTCAAGATCATTCCAAACCCTGTTTCCAGCCCTAAAATGTTCACCTTAAACTCATTGTTTTCTGGTTTGTTAGTCTCTTTAGTTCAATGAAAGGAACACAAGACTGTAAGACTTTGGGTTATTGGCTGAGAGGGTTGAACCCCTACTGAAGCAGCAACCAGAATCCTTGCCTGGGTGAAGTCACAAGCAAACCCTACATTAAATTGTACTCAAAACTCTGGTAGCTTGGCACAAAGCAGTCAGGCATTAACTTAGAGGCAATGTTTAAAGTATTTATGCAGAAGTTCACACAGTAATAAAGTGGAACATGGCACAAGGAAAATCCTACAACAATTAGTTTAATAAATAGTTTAAGGCCAATGTAACAAAAATCCCATTAGTAGAACCGGAGACACATATTTTTGAAGTTTCAAGCATGAAAAGCACCAAAATAACAAAGGGCCAACTGTGATTCTTGGAAAAAAGAATAATTGTTGGACGGAATGTTAAACAAATCAAACATTCACCCCCAGTCACAGATTTGGTTTCATCGGCCAGGGCCAAAGTCAGAAGTTTCAGGCAGACCCCGATGTAGTGAGATAGGCTCGCTGAACAAGAGTAACTTAAACCCTGGCTGCGGAGTGTTGCGAGGTCCCACGTTGAGGATGTGTTACACAGCTGAGGTGTGGTGATGAGGTGTGAAGATGCAACACACAGTGGCTGGCTCCTGGAAGCTGCAAGGCTGTGATGCAAGGTCCTGTGTCGTCGTGAAGGACACCGTGGATGACGAACTTGCAATGCGAAGTCCTGCGTTGACGATGCATTGCTCACCGGTTGGTTGCTTAGAAGTTGTGGGGCTTGTGATGCAAAGGCCTGCATTGAGGATGTCTCACACAGTGGTGGGTCTGAGAAGGCTGCAGGCTGCGGTGTGAAGTCCTGCATTGGAAATGCGTCATGCAGCAGTTTATTGGGGAGTTTTGTGAGGCGATGCACTGCGGTTCCAATAAGGAGTTTTAGGAGGTAATGCATTACTCAAAATCGGTTCTACTGAGACTACACCTGGGCTGGCAGAGCACTTTCAGGCCTACTTCCAAGAGTCCAGGACGGAGTGGCACCACGTGGGAGGGTTGGACTGACAGCCAGCAGAGTCTTGTTGATAGGTACAAGGTTAGTGGAGACTATTCTGTCACTGAAAGCTCTATCAGGAGGCTAGCCAGCTAGACTTTAGAGTCATTCTGGCGCTTCTGGCCTCAAGATGCAGCTCCAGTCCTTTTCTATCAGGCAGGAGGGCAGCCCAGCACAGCAGCAAAGTGGCGGTCCTTCTTGCAGCGAAGGTCTAGATGTGTACTGAAGTGTTGGGTCTGATGTACATTCTTCACACTCTGTGCCCACAAGTAGGAGAAGGTTCTAGAGGTTTCCACCCCCTGAAGTGTCAGGCATCCCAGTCTTCCCAGCCCAGGCCCCAGACTAGTGACAAACCGTATGTGAGTGTGTTTAGGAAGGGCTTTGTGATGTGCAAGTCAGGTAGGTGACAGCTCCTCACCCATTAAGTCAGAGTGGCCCATCCTGCCAACACCTATCTTCCCTTTGTCTCACTGTCTGGGAGCAATACACAAGGACTCTCTGCAAGGTACACCCAGTCATGTGACTCAGGGAAAGGCTGCAGGCACCAAATAGGACAAGAAAATGCTAACTTTCTAATAGTTGTAAAAACAGAAAAGGCTCCTTGGGACCTTTGTTGTTTATACATGTTTTACTGCCCTGGCTCTAGGTCAGTTGGGCTGCCCCTGTTGTGGTTAACTTTTTAAACGTGGCATTTTCAGAACTCTGACTTGAAAACCAGACCATTAAAGGAGCGTTCAATTGCAATTCTTTAGACACCAACATCTAACTGTCTTCCTGCTCCCATTTGAAATGTATGATTTGTTAAATACAATAAGGAAACTCAATGTTATCCTAAGGGAGAGGTAGGCCTTACAGCAGTGAAAACCGAAGAGTTTTTCACTACCTGGAAATGTAAAACTTAAAAGTACATGTTCAACTTTAAATACACTATACTTTACCCTCTGGGCTGCTCAGGGACTTCCATAAGGGTAAGTTATATGCATTAAAAGGAAGGTTTGGGCCTGTCAAAAGGTTTCTTTTCACTGGTCAAAATGGCAGTTCAAAACTGTTCACACAGGCTGCAATGGCGGGCATGGGACGTGTTTTATAGGTCTACTTAATTGGAGGAACAATAAGTGCTGCAGGCCCACTAGTAGCATTTAATTACAGGTTCTTGGTACATGGGGTACCACTTCACTAGGGACTTACAAGTAAATTACATGTGCCAATTGGGCACAAGCCAGTTTTGCCATGTTTAGGAGAGAGAGCACAAGCACTTTAGTCCTAAGTCCAACAAAAACAAGTTAATCAAAAATAGGAGGGATGAAGACAAAACATTTGGGGTGACCCTGCAGAAAGTGCCATATCTACAAAGACTAAATCCCCCAGAATGCATTCTGAATAAACAAAAGTTCTGAACTGGATAGAATGTTTTTAATGAAATGGAGGGTGTGGTTAACCTACGACAAAGTGAAACGTTCTATCTGGCACGCTATACACCCTGTCTCTTTTGTTTAACCTCTCTTTTTTCTCTCTGTTCCTATTCTGTTACTCTCAGGTATTTCCCCTCCCTCACATTTTCACTAGTCTCAATATCGCTCGTTACAAATGGAAAACTACACAATTACACTTTAGATATTTCTAGAATCTTCCAACAATGTTTGTAAAAAATGAGAGTCATGTGATTAAAGCTGAACCTCAAATCATGTGAGAGATTCGGGGAAGCGAGTAACATTGCACCCTGAGATCATGCCATTCTCAATAATGAAAATCCTTACTAGGTGCGCCAAAATGCAGATGCACAAATTGCATCGCAGCAGTATTTCATAATAAATGAACAGCTTGAACGGTGCTGTATTTTGTTTTACATTTTTTTATCTGGCGAATTGAACTTTTGAACTTCCGCAGTGGAGTGAACAATCAAATCACATTTTCCTGACACGACAGGTGCATGTTCCATGCAACTGGTCACACATCAAGGACCCTTGTTTATATAGTACAATACAGATTAATACTGCAAAGTATTACCACACCTAGATGAGGTTTGTAATGTTGCTGGCAATACCTGAATAACTGCAACCGGAGCCAGGTGTGTGAATGATAATATATATGCTTTATTTGGTTTACAGTGGGAGAGCGCCGGGAAAGACGCGACCTCGCGGCCTTATTCCGACTCGCGCATGCGCAGTAGCCCCATTAGCGCTGTCCTCACGTGCTACGTAACCGCGTAGCGTGCGAGGACTAGAGCACAACACTACAGGGTTGTACTTCGCTGTCCTTAAAATTGTGTATTACAAAGTAGAAACGGCACCATATTTTTTTTGGTACTGTCGGCACAGTTCCCTCAGTATAACCACAATTGTTAATTTGAGAAAGACAGAATACTTTAAAGCAAAAAGAAGTGTTAAATAAAAAATAATAAAAAATGTCTGCACTTACAGCTTTGTGACTTTAATTGACACTACATATCTCCCTCCTTTTTGTTAAACAAAGAATATGTAGTCCATAAAGTCCTTTGGTTTGCTTAACTTCCCTCTGGTTCAAAGTCTCTGAAGTGGTTTGGTCTTACCAGCACTCTGCCTGCTCTAGTACGCCTTACCGGAGTGAAGGAAGCGTCTGGGGTACCATCCTCTGCGGGGCTCCCCACCTTGTCTCTCGGTGTACCCCGTTCTTCTCTACTCGGGGTCCCGCTCTCCTTTCCAAGCTGTTCCTCCATCTCGGTTGTCACTTGATCTCCACGCTCCTCGCAGCTCCCTTCTGCCTTCATGTCCCTTTCTTCGGCTGGGTTACTTCCTTCATTTTCTCTCGGCTTTGGGTCTTGTTGTGTCTTTTCATTCTCTTCCAGGGGCCATCTTAGGATCTTGTTGCATTTGGACATGCGGTCTTGGGACCACACGTTCCCATCACTGAGCAATGCTGCCCTATCATACACTTCTTTCACTTGTAGAGGTGGGCTGTACTTGCTGTCTCCTTTCCTTTTCCGTATAGCTAATCTGACTCTCACCCATTCTCCTCTCTCCAGGTCGTTCCCTTCACTTTTCTCCTCTGATTGTATTACTCCGTATATATTCTCTGGGCCTTCTCTAGATTGTGCTGTACCACCGCAGGAGACCATTTGCTAGTGATCGTCTTCTCTCTCCATGTTACGTTGTCCTTGGTGAAGGGATGTCTTCCCCTTAAGATTTGAAAAGGGCTATACCCCGTGCCGGTGGGGGTGATGCGGTATGCCCATATCATGTTCTGAATCTCTTTCTCCCAATCCTTGCCCATCATGATGGCTGCTTGTATGGACCCCATTATGACTCTATTGAATCGTTCCATCTGTCCATTACTCAACGGATGATATACGGAGGTGTGTTGTATTTTGATTCCGTTCCTCTCTGCATACTTGTACCACTTTTCCGAGGTGAATTGAGGTCCATTGTCGCTCAGGATGGTTCTCGGGATACCTCCCTGAGGAAAACTGAAGTTAGAAAGTTAATCACTGTCTCCGCATCCATTACTTCCTGGATGTGTATCTCCGGCCATTTCGAGTACTTGTCGACCAGAACGCATAGATATTTGGGAGTTCCTTGGGTGTTCAGCACGGGTCCCAGAATGTCCACTGCCACTTCTTCCCACGGGCCACTCGGTAGTGTGAACTTCCCCAATGCCGGTCGTAAGGGATTCAGTGTTTTGTCCGCTCTTTGGCATAGATCGCATTCTCTTACGTGTCTCTCCACCTGGACGTCCATTCCTAGCCACTAGTACATGTGCTTCGCTCTCATCTTGGTTTTCACTATTCCTAGGTGTCCTTCGTGTAATAGCGCGATCAGTCGAGAAACTAACGCTGCCGGAGGAATAACTTTATCACCTCTGTACAGGAATATGCCTTTGTCCCCCACTGACAGTTCCTCTCTGACTTCACAGAATTTCCTGAGCACCTCCCGCAACCGTCTTTTCTCGGGCCATCCATGTATTATGTTCTCTTTGACCTCACTAATCTCCCTACCTTCTTTGTATGCTTGGGTCCACTCTTGATTACTTATCACTCTTTCTGGATCTTCCATCACCGCTACCATTTCTTCCTCTTCTGTTGCTGGGTTCGGAGCTGCTTCCATAGCTGCCGCTCTACTGAGGTAATCGGCTACTTTGTTTCGTGTCCCCGGTATGTACTCTACATCATACCTGTACTCTAGTAATTTTAGTGTCATCTTGGCGATGCGTGGCGTGGCACTGGCATGCCCACTCGAGGTGAGCACTTTGACTCATGGCTTGTGATCAGTTTTGAGTTTGAACCTCGTGCCCCATAGGAATTGGCGGAACTTCCCCAGGGCCCGCACCACCGCTAACATCTCCTTCTCGATTATGCTATATTTCTGTTCTGTGGGTGATAACGATCTTGATGTGAAACTGAGGGTCTCCGTCGTTCCTTCTCTCCTCTCCTGCATGAGGACAGCCCCCAATCCTATCTCACTGGCATCCGTCGTCAATACCGACAGTCCGAGAGGGTCATATCCCTGCAGTGGCACGGCTTGGCTAATGTCACTCTTCAAGGCTTCAAATTCTCTTTGTGTTTCTTCTGTCCACTTGAATGCTGTTTTGTCTCTTGTCAATTGTCATAGGTGGTGTGTCTTGGTGGCAAAGTGTTGCACAAATTTGCTATAATATTCTGCCATCCCTAGGAAGGATCTCACCTCTTCTTTGTTGGATGGAGCCATAGCATTGCAAATCGCTTTCACATTTGCGCGTTTAGGCGTGTTGCCCTGGCCTCCTATTTCATGTCCCAAGTAGGTGACAGACATCATTCCCAGTTGGCACTTTTCCCATTCCACGGTCACGCCGTTGTTTTCTAGCACCCAGAGTACCTTATCTAACTTCTTATCATGGTCTTTCCTGTCTGTCCCCATCACCAGTATGTCAGAAGTACTGAATACCCTCGATGTCCTGGAATAGACGATGCATCAATTTCTGGAACACCGCTGCTGCTGAGGCGAGGCCAAACGGCATTCTGCGGAATTGGTAGCATCCGAAGGGTGTTATAAAGGATGTCAGTTTCCAGCTTGTTGGATGTAGATCTATCTGGTGATAGGCAGAAGTAAGGTCAATAGTGGAGAACCACTTTACCCCCTTAGTCTTGGACAACATTTCTTCAATGCGCGGCAATGGGAATTTTTCTACTATTAGACATTTGTTCAGTTCTCGAAGGTCTACACATAGGTGGACTTTGCCATTGGGTTTCATTGCCACTACCAAGGGGGCATGCCATTCTGAGCTGTCTATAGGCTCTATTATTCCATTTTCCTCCAGTCTGCAAAGTTCCAGTTGTACTGCTTCTTTTATGGCTAGAGGCACATTGCGGACTTTGTGGGATACCGGTCTGGAGTTCTCTTTGAGTACTATCTTGTGTGTGAATTTCTCCAGTTTTCCAACCTTCCCGCCAAATACCTTCGGGAATTTGCTTTTCATCTCTTCCAGTTCCAGCCAGCTCCCGGGCGCTGTCATAAGCACTTGCGTGTCCCCTCCTGGGTCTAACTTGATCCCTAGGTCACCTTGATCCATCCACCCTAGGACGGATGGGCCCTTCTCTGCTACATATAATTTGCACTCCACGCTTCTTCCTCTAAATTCGAAGTTCAACTTCCTGTATCCCACCATGGAAATGGGTTTGCCTGTGTATGATACTGGTCGTATATCCGGTAGTTCTAACCTTGATCCCAAACTGAGCTCAAATTCTTCCTTCCACACTGCTCTTTGGACGATGGTGTATGGGGATCCCGAGTCTACTACTATCTTGATTCTCACTCCTCCTATCACCATGTCACATTGCGGTTTGCCGTAGCGCTTGCCTTCAATTCCAAGCACTTCTTCCTCCACGCATAGTACACCATCTTCCTCCTCTTGTTCTTCTTCTTCCTCCTGTTTATCTTGCATGACGTACTTCACCATTGGTCTCTTCGTTTTCCGGCGACAAACCTTTTCGTAGTGCCCCATTATGCCGCAGAACATACATTTCGCTCGGAACGCTGGGCAACGTTTGTCCTGGGCTGCATGTGCTTGACTTCCGCACCTGTAGCACATCGTGTTGTTGTCTCTATTCTACTTCCATGTTTGTCCTTGTTTCCCTTTCCATTTATTTGGTCCTTTCCCTTCCGGCGGCATGGTTTTGCTCTTTCCCTGTGGTTCAGCGTCGCCCACCTTGTTCACCATGGTCTTCTGGAGAGTCTCCCTTTTCGCTGCGTCAGCACACCTTTTTGACAATTCCGCCTTTTTTACCATGGCAATTACTTCTTTAAGCAATGCCTCACTGTTCGCCCACAACTTGTCTTGCACTGTTTTGTCACCACCAACTTTCTCAACGCTGCCACATAATCATCTATGGATTCATCGGTTTCTTGTTTCCTTTGCTGGAAATTGTACCGGTCAATGGAAACATTACCGGGGCGGTAGTGATTGTCGAGATCTTCTATGGCGTGCTTGAATACGTCGGCGCCGGCGTTCTGTCTGGGTGTGGGAACTAGGTTCTGAAAGACCATTATGCCTTCCGGGCCTAAGTTGTGTAGGAGAATCCTTTTCTTCCTTGCGCTGGGGAAGGCCTCCCGATTTTCGTCTTCTAGAGCTGCAATGTAGTTCTTGAAGTACTCTCTCCAATCCACCCACTTCATTTGGGGTTCTCCAGGTCTCGGCAGGTACGGGATTGGCGTTGTTAGTGAAGATGCCTAGGTGCTCATCGCGGCGCGTCTTTCTGGTTCCGCCCCTGGGCCTCTCGGACTGCCTGGCGCGTCCGCGCTTTCACTTTGCGCCTGATCCTGTCGGGTTTCTCCTGCTCCCCTGTCTCTGCGTGCTGCTGCTTCCGCCAGGATCTCTTTGGGTTGGATTTATTCTCCGTCCTTATCTTGCCTTCTACCCCACTACAGGTACCTCACCCTGTGGTTGACTTCTGTCCCTTCTTGCTGCCTCTGCTGCGCTCTCCTGCCGTGTTGCGCATCTTGGTGGTGGTCTTCCTTCCTGTGGTCCCAGGTGGTGGCCTCCAGGCTGGCCTGTGCTTTCAGGGGTGGTTGCTACGTTCTTTCACTCTTCCTCACCACCTATTCCTCCAAAATCCCGTCCTCGTCGCCACTGTAATGTTGCTGGCAATACCTGAATAACTGCAACCGAAGCCAGGTGTGTGAATGATAATATATATGCTTTATTTGGCTTACAGCGGCAGAGCGTCGGGCAAGACGCGACCTTGCGGTCTTATTCCCGACTCGCGCATGCGCAGTAGCCCCATTAGCGCTGTCCTTGCGCGCTACGTAACCGCGTAGCGTGCGAGGACTAGAGTGCAACACTACAGGGTTGTACTTCGCTGTGCTTAAAATGGTGTATTACAAGGTAGAAACGGCACCATATGTTTTTGGGTACTGTTGGCACAGTTCCCTGAGTATAACCACAATTGTTAATGTGAGAATGACAGAATACTTTAAAGCAAAAAGAAGTGTTAAATACATAATAAAAAATGTCTGCACACTTACTGCTTTGTGACTTTAATTGACGGCCCAAATGATTTTATCATAGTAACAATAAACAGATTCTAATTTTACAGCTTGGAAAAAGTCAATGAAACTGCTAACCTGGGTTCATTTGTAATAATTGTTTTTTGCCATTTTACTAGCTCATTAAAATATTGGAAAATGTAGTACATTTCAAGATTCGTCTGATACACATAATTTTAAAGAAACATAATTAAACAGTTAGTCATTTTTCGGTCAACTTGTCTTTTAGATTAAACTTTTCACTTTCTCTGAATTTTCAGACTGACATGCCAATGCATTTTGGAAAATGTTGCACATTCCACATTCGAAATTGCAGTCCAGATTGAGAAAAGCAGCGTCAAAACAGATTCAAGACCACAGTCTTACACCTAAGGCTGAGCTGCTTGAGTGCTACTCTTAAAACTGTAGATTTGCTGCAATCACAATGCCCCTTTCCATTAGGACTTGAGCAAGTTTATGATTTCATTTCCAATCACAAAGTCCTGGAAACTTGTTGTGCACGCTGCTCTTTGCTAACCTTTTCATTCATGATTGCTGTTTCATCTGCTTTCCATTCAGAACCATTCTCTTACTACTGCGCATCCAGAGCATCCCTTTAAACTCTTTATCTCCTTTCAACATTAGTATACACGTGGTTAATTCATTCGTCATTAGTGTTTTCCCCTGGTTTTTTCAGCTTGTTGGTTTGCTATTCTGTTTTCAGTCAGCAGTGTGTTTATATGCACAAGTTTTGAAAACATGAGGACCCAGATTTATAAATGCATTGCATCGTTTTGCGCTACATTTCTGATGCAAACTTGACTCAAAGGGGCATATTTATGAGAGCCTTGCATCATGTTTGCACCATGCACAGTGGAACATGTGTGAGGCAAGGCTCTGAGTTAGATTTATGAAGCCATGTGAACACACCTTGGGTGGCTTTGAGTGACCTCATAAATCTTGAGCAAGGCAACGCAGCGAAAATGGCTGTGTTGGCTTACTCTGCGCAAGGGAGGAGTTACATGGGGGTTGGGGTGGGTGTTCCCATGCATTGTCCAAGGTTTTTGATGCATTCCAAAATTTACAAGGACTTGTAACCCTTGGAATGCCTCAAAATCTTATGCCTCCCCAGGTGAGACGTGACGAGAAATATCCCTATCTTCTATCTTTACTTCTCCTCGTTTTTTCCTCTTTCCATGTGTGCTGTATTTTGAAGCTCACATAGAAAGATGTAAAAGCCTCTCAGAATTCCTTTTGTGCATGAAGATGCCCATTCCTGCACAAAAATATTCCTCCCTACAACACAGGCACCCTTGCCAAAACTGTACCAGTGCAAGAGAACAGGACAGCAATGCACCGTATTGGATAAATACACCACATTCGTGCCCTTTGCCTCTGGGGCAGTGCAGCAAGGTGACTTGCTGCTCTGTCCTGCACCACTAAACTCATAAAAATGCCCCTTGGATTTTATCTGTGAGTTCTTCATCAGGATCTGCACACTGCATGAAAATAGACTATGTATTGTATTGTATGCATAAGCATAACAGCATATGATCACCGAACTAGGTCCGTTGCTACTGCACCTGCTGCATCAATGGTAGCTACACCTTTGGTGAATCTACAAGTGCCCAAGAAAACTTTTTAAAACCAGAGACAACATCTGGAGTACCATGAACAACATTGTCCCCTTTCTCTTTCTACTGTTCCAAATTTAGCTCAACATGGATTCTGAAATAACAAGAGGAATTGGTGTTAAGATTGTCCTTTGTTGGCCCTCCCCAGATGCAGACTCTTTATATTCCATGCTGGATTTTTCCCTTCTCTCTGATTTAAACAGGTGGCAATTATTTAAATATTTGGTTCTGACAACTTTTAGCCTAAGGTTGAATTTAAAAGTCGAAATGTCATAAGGTAACTGCTCTAATTATTTACTGTTTCTCCAAACCCTCATTAAAGGACCACTTTTACTTCCTGATTGAGATGTAACCTTGTTCTCTTCCTACTCAAATAGTTATGAATGTGTGAGGGAGGCGTACCCCCTTTTTGTGGCAGCCAAATTTTGGAAGCTACAATGATATCAGAGATTTCAGTCCATGATATCTTATTAGAACATTGGAATGTTGGTAGCTCCATTGAAAACAATGGAGTGTTCCGGGCTTATAATGGCTGGTATAAGCCCGGAGCTCCAACATTCCAATGTTTCTTTGTTCACACCCCTGCCTGTGAACAAAGGCTTCAGGGAGCCTGAAGGGATTTCAATTCCCTCGCGCTCCCTGAAGACTTTATTTGTTAGAACATTCTGCCCTCTAGTGGCAGAATGTTCTAATAGCCTGATAGCCCTTCGTAGCAGGGCTATACCGGCAATTAAAGTCCCGCTGCTTTGTTAAAGTCCCTCGCCTTCGTCTCGGGCCTTTAACGCTGCAGCGGGCCTTTAATAGCCGGTATAGCTCGCTATGGAGGGCTAAAAGGCCATATTATTATCAAGCAACTATGAAAAACCTTCATAAGGAATCTCGGAAGACAGATCCTCTGTTGAAAAGATGTACTGACACATAAATAGATGTCTGCAAGAAATGAAGAGAGTAGCAGTTTATTGGATACATAAACATGAAAAGACAGCCCAGCCACCCCCATCAAGCTCCACCACTTGTCTGACTTTCAAGGCTAAACATTCTAAGAACCCCTTGACAATTCTGGAATGAGCTGGTGCCAATATTCATGCAGTACACATTATCACAGCCTCCCAGCTGTTACTCAAACTCAGGGTCTTCAAAAAAATCTGGGAGATGTTTTTGAGCTCTCATTAGGGGCCCAATTAGCGTAGGATTGGATGTGACTTTAACAATTACAGTAATGACTCAGGTGTCAACTCTGTTGCATACATTTGTACTTCTCTATTCAAGAAACGTTTTCCATCTTTTCCTCTCCTGTCTCACAAGGAAATTTTACAACTGGGAGTGTGAAACTGAAAGATAAAATAGGACAGGGTGGTCTCCAAAACCTTAATATTCCATATGGTTTCTTACATCAAAGCTCAGTGAAAAGTGAAACAGTAGGTTTCTAGAGGCAGCAAAGTGAGCATTTACCTTCTCACCTCCATTTCTTGTGTGGCAACTTACCATGTAAATTAAGTACGGGTCCCTGAGCTCCAGTGATCTTGTCTCAGCACAACCTACAATAGAATATGCATGAATATAACAAGTAGGTTGTAACATGAGGAAAGTTGTGAGGTAAAAAAGCCCACCCTGTATTGCTGCAGGTGGCAGTCCATGGCAACTACTTGAAAGTTGGCTGCAAGAGCACTAGTAGTCGTGCCCAGTGAAATGCTCCAGACTCAGGACCCATACCAATGTGTTGAATGCCACACCATTTGCCACATAAGTTAAAGCAAACAGACGTCTAGCCTCCTGTGCTTGCTGTTGTGAATATTGCAAAAGAGCACTGTCAGTTGATTTGTGCAAAAAACAGATGGACAAATTAACTAAAGCACACATAATGAAACTAAACATCAAGGTAATGGATTAAAGCAAGTTTTAACATTTTCAGGAGAAGATTTGAAAATTTCATTACAAGACTGGAGGCTTCATTATGCATTAATCCTTTTAATGCGTCACAGACAGCCGCACTACATCACAAAGAAAGGAAACAGTTCTAGAATGTAGTGCCCAGGATACAAATGGCATGAGACACAAACAGACTGCCTCTTTTAAATGCGGCTCACAGACAGATAAGTAGCCTTTTACTCTTCTCTTGTACTTTTGATTGTTATCTATTTAACATTTATTGGGGAAATTACTGCTAATCTTAACCTTTTTATGGTTTTATTGCTACTTAACCTGCCTAGACTGTTGTCTTTTAAGAGTTTGTTTAACCTTGACTACCGTACTTTCAGCGCTTCCCTCGCTCCTTTGTCGATTCCGGGCTCACCCCCCCCCTTCCCCTTAACCCAGACCGACTTCCTATTTAGGTTGTCGATCTCTATCTTGATGTGCTCAGCTATTTCCTAGCCCTTTTAACATCACCTTACCTCGCGCTATATTCCCTTTTTTCACTCGTTTTTCCCGGCGTTTCACACGCTCCCCTTCGCTTCGCGCTCATGATTTCCCGGCGTCTCACACGCTGCCCTTCGCTTCGCGCTCAAGCCTAACTCCTTCAACCTCGCATTTTGGGCTTTCTGACGCGGTCGCTTCACTCGTAGCGAGCGCGTCATACTTGAAGAAATGCACCCTAGCAACGGTGCAAGTTTACGGTCCCCTCCCCTGCGTCCTTTCCTTTGATCATGACGCGTCCCTGGCAACAGCTGTTCTCTCCCGAGAGCTTCGATCAGCTGTTGCTGCCACGCATCGTTTTCTTAACGGACTTTCTGCCGCTTTCAAGCCCATCCTTCAAATAATTACCCAAGATCTACTGAAATCCTCCAATTATTGCCAGAAATCAACCTTAAAAAAAAAAAAAAAAGGGGGAGAGAACTATAGTTTCCTTTACCACCAAAAAAAAAAAAAAAAAAAGGGGGAGATTAAAGGGAGAGAGCCTAATAATAGATTGCTCTATTTTTACATATATTCACTATGTCAGATTTTGACTCGGATGATGCTACCGCTAGCTCACCCCTCCATGACAATGACTCTTTCAAAGATTTCTTACGGAAGGAAATGCGCTCCTGCATGTTATCAACCTTCAAAGAAGTTCTCTCTTCAAAAAGGCCTCTACCCTCTGTTCATGATGACCCTACCCTTCATGGGAAAAAGAATAAAAAACTCAAACATTGTGCACATCCTCATGATACTACTGTAAGAGGTCGTAGTACCTCAACTGACCTCCCGGGTCATAACTCTCTTTATCTATTGGGAGGCCCTAGCGCCTCAAATGAGAACATCGCCGTTCACGGCTTAAATCTGATTGGTGCCCTTAGCGGCACAACCTTGACTGGTACCCCTCGCGGTACATCCCGTTATGACGGGAAGGATGTTGCCAACTCTGATTCAGAGGAAGAAGACTTCAATAACCCCTACGATGATTTTGTCTTGGACCTTGACGTCCCTAATCAAGACCTAGATCTCAACCCTGGCGAAGGAGAATCACCTTCCACTTCTGATAATATTATCCTAAACCCCTTAGGAGAGGAAATGTTCTCCCCCCTAACCATCTCTCACCCTAACAGCTCTAAGTGGTTTCCCCAAGAACATGTCTCCAAGTTCATTAGGAGATGGCTGAGGAATTCTCTGGAAAGGGAAACCAGAAATACCCTCAAATCTGAGTGTCCAAGACCCACCATCCACGACAGGGTGTCCCAAACCCCTAACCTCGACCCCGACCTAATCAAATTTTTATTTAAGTTAGGGAAAGACCCTAGAAAGGGTCTGGAGAGAGCCCTCAAGAACTGCCAAGACCACCTTCTTGATGTCCTCGGGCCCCTTACTCGGATCTTGGATCTGGCTGAGGAATCTCATATCTTTAATACTCCTCTTGATACCAATCTTATTCGGGGTTGGAGCCAAAGAGCTATCGTTCTCCTCGGCAACGCCAACTCTAGCCTGAATATCGAAAGAAGGAGAACCATTCTGTCCAAGATTAATCCTAAACTCAGCGATTTGGCTGAAAAAGAGCCTTCAGAAAACCCTAAAGGTCTTCTCTTCGGGGAGGACATGATCAAGTCCATCGGCAAGTACGTTGCCACCTTTACCGCCCTTGACAGGGCTCAATCTAATATGAAACGTGTATTCAACACAAGTCTTTTTGGTCAGGCCGGAAGAAGGGGCAGTTCTTTCGGGCGCAACTCACAGCGGCCCTTTTCCACATTCAGAGGTTCCGGTAGAGGCTTCTACCCTTCAACCCAACAATTCTACACCCGCCGTGCCAGAGGAGGACCTCGTAATAGAGGCTACAGATCCCGTGGAAATCAAAACATCTCAATACTCAAGTAAGTCTTCCTCCGCCTTTTCCTTCTTCCCAAGTAGGGGGCAGGCTAAAACTGTTTTACCACATTTGGGAATCCCTAACTCAAGACCCTTGGGTTCTAGAGACCGTCCAGGGTTTCAAAATAGATTTCTTAGAAATTCCCTTTCAACGTTATTCCCCGAATCCTCTAGTCCTTTCTGTCGATCACCAGAAGATCGTCGAAGAGGAAATCTCTTCAATGTTAAAAAAGGGAGCTATCGTAGAGGTTCCTTGGTCATTAAAAACTTTTATCAGTACCCTTTTTTTGGTTCAGAAGAAAGACAAAGGTTGGAGACCAGTTATAAACCTTCGAGAGGTGAACAAATACTTAGTTTACAGACATTTCAAGATGGAGGGGATTCATCTTCTAAGGGACCTTCTCCTGAAAGGAGACTGGTTGGTCAAGCTAGATCTCAAGGACGCCTACTTTACGATTCCAATGTCAGCAGAACACCAACCCTTCCTTCAGTTCACTTGGAAGGAGCGTCTTTACCAGTTCAAAGCCCTTCCTTTCGGTCTCTCTTCCGCACCTTGGTGCCTTACCAAAATAATGAGGACTATTGTCTCTATTCTAAGAGAGAGGGGTATCCGGCTCATTATTTACCTAGACGACATTCTTATTATGTCCCAGGTCTTCTCCCAAATTCAGAAAGATCTCGTTACCTCCATCCACCTTATCGAAAGCCTCGGCTTCATTATAAACAGAGAGAAGTCCATCCTTACACCATCAAAATCCCTCGAATTTCTCGGCTTCACCGTAGATACCTCGAACTGTCTCCTTCTTCTCCCTCCCAAGAAGATCTCCAAGATCCGCAAAGAAATCAGGTATGTCCTAAAAAAAGATTCTTTAACTCTTCGAGAGTTAGCCCGTCTTCTTGGCCTCCTCTCTTCCAGCATCCAAGCTATCTTTCCTGGGCCTCTGAACTACCGTGCCCTTCAGAGAATAAAGAGGAAAGCTCTGAATTCTGGTCTGTGGTACGAAGACTCTGTCACTCTCGACCAAGAAGGGAGATTAGAACTCTCTTGGTGGCTAGAGAACCTGGATGCTTGGAATGGCAAAGCAATTTTCGGCTCTGCCCCGGAGTTTGTCTTGGAGTCGGATGCGAGCCTCCATGGTTGGGGCGCTCGTTTCCTCGATCAGAACACCGGTGGCGCATGGTCCTCTTCGAAATCCTCCCACCACATAAATTTCTTGGAACTGACAGCTGGTTTATATGCTCTAATGAGCTTCAAACATTCTCTTCAGGGCAGATCTGTCCTCCTCAAGATGGACAACATTTCTGCAGTTTCCTATATCAACCGCCTTGGCGGAACCAAATCTGCAGATTTATCTGCCTTAGCGAAGAAACTTTGGATGTTCTGTCTAGAACACAAGATTTCCCTGAAGGCGGAATATCTTCCAGGGAAGTCGAATCTTGCTGCAGATTGGAACTCAAGATTCCTCTCAGATCGTACACATTGGAAGCTCAATGTGAACGTTTTCAACAGCCTTTCTTTCTTTTGGGGTCCTCTAGATGTGGATTTATTTGCAAGCAGATTAACCTTCCAACTCCCGAAATATTTCAGCTGGATGCCGGACCCGGGAGCCCTTGCGGTGAATGCCTTCCTTCAATCCTGGTCAAGCCTCCGAGCTTATGCATTCCCTCCCTTTGCAATGATCCAAAGAGTCCTACAGAAGGTCAGAATAGACCAATATCGCTTGAACATGATAACCCCATTCTGGCCCTCTCAGCCCTGGTTCCCCACCACACTCGAACTTTCTTGCGACATCCCCTTCCTCATTCCAGCGGAGAGGGGTCTGGTCACCAACGCAGACGGAGAAGATCACCACCTAATCTCTTCAGGGAATTTGAACCTTCTTGCTTGGAAAGTGTCAGGCAATCCAACGAACTGTCTGGCCTTTCGTCATCAGCTCTGTCCCTCCTCGGAGAATCTTGGGCACCCGGAACCCATTATAGATACAATAACATCTGGAAAAAATGGGTTTGTTGGTGCGTGGAGAGGGACTTGGATCCCTTGGAGGCTCCTATCGTCAATATAGTTAACTTCCTAGTAGAGCAATTTGATAGGGGCTTATCCTATAGATCTATTAATTGTTATAGATCTGCAATTTCCGCAGGACACTCTTTGGTCAACGGTAAAACGGTAGGTAAGAACAATATTATTTGTAGAGTAATGAAAAGCATAAGGCTTAAAAGACCTCCCAGACCTAAATACAACTCCATGTGGGATGTTAAAGCTATCCTAGACCTTTTCTGTTCCTGGCCAGATAACGCATACCTTAACAGGAAATACCTTTCTTTTAAACTCGCTACTCTCTTATGTTTAATCTCTTGTCGTAGAGTTTCAGATGTTAAGTCTCTGGATATTTCCCATAGATCTTACGATATGTTTGGTGTTAAATTTGACATATTTAGAAGAACTAAGACCATGTCAGATTCATTTTCTATCCTCGTTTTGACCTTTGCAGGAAATTGTGCGTCTTACACTGTATGAGAGAATATGACTTGAGAACGAAAGACCTTCGTCCTCCAGATGCCAATCAACTCCTTATTTCTTTTGTTAAACCCTTTAAGCCAGTTGCCTCCTCCTCCATCTCTAGATGGGTCAATGTGTAATGAATCTTGCTGGAATTGACCTTTCTAAGTTCCAAGCTCATTCTCTCAGAGGTGCTATGGCAAGCAAATCCTTCTGGTCCGGAGGTAAGTTGGATGATATTCTTAAAGCAGCAGACTGGTCTAATGCCTCAACCTTCGCTCACCATTACTGTAAACCTATCGAACACATGTCGGATGTAGTACTTCATGGCTACCAACATGCATAATGAAGCCTCCGGTCTTGTAATGAAATTGCGATTCTACTATTAACATGACTAGAGAATCTGGATTTCATTAAAGACACGGAGGCTATCATTATCCCTCCCTTCTGCTCCACTCCCTTTGTTGGTATTTTGTTGAACTATATATTTTAGGCTATGTTCTTTCATGATGTTATGAAACCATGTTTTCTTTTGATGTTTTTCAATTATCAATTGTCAATTATCAATTCTGTCTTCATATTATTTTACCTCTTCTACATCCGATCTCTCTCTCTTTTCTTTCAGATATTTCTTCATAATCTTCTATCCTCCAGCCTCCATTCGGACTCGTCATTACCTTCTATTTCAAGACCAAGTTGGACCATTCTTCTGAACTTATGAACTTATTTTCTGTTATTTGCATTTAAAAGAGGCAGTCTGTTTGTGTCTCATGCCATTTGTATCCTGGGCACTACATTCTAGAACTATTTCCTTTCTTTGGGATGTAGTGCGGCTGTCTGTGACGCATTAAAAGGATTAATGCATAATGATAGCCTCCGTGTCTTTAATGAAATCCAGATTCTCTAGTCATGTTAATAGGAGAATCGCAATTTCCATGGTCAAGGTATGAAACTGACACTGAGACTTGCTTTGAATATGTTTCCAACACAGGTGTATTCTAACATTACTCACTGCATTTATGTTCATAGCTTAGATTTATAACATATATGAATAGCTTCTCACAACACGTTGTGGTAAGGCTGTTAGATTGTTTTTTCTGTCAGACTGTGAACTTTGTTTCACCACAGATCAGGCAGTACAACCACAGTATAACAGTAAAACCTGTAAACTTTTGCTATACAATTTTCATAATATGTGAATTTCTGATTAAGTCCAGCAACTGCTTGACAGCATTAAAGACATATTGCCTTCTAGTGGCTTTGTACAGAATCACATTGCCCCGCCCTCACAAGGGAAGCTGTTAATCATTTGTCCTTTGATGACAAGTTCATTACATCACATATTTTCCACAATTATGAGTAATTACATGTTTTCAATAATAGTGAACAAATGGATAAATCGAAAACTAAGCAAAGCAAAATGGTTGACCAATGGTCTCATATCGATATCCCAGATCACCTATAACAACCAGTTCCCTTTCCTTTGAGAAATTACACACTTGCTTTCACATACCTTCTTTATATGGGCCTAAATGTGCCATCCTCTTAGATATTCTTAGACAAAATGTAATTGACCCCTCCTATATTCCTTTTCAGTTACCCAACGACCCCATTATTCCCCATGATTTCTCCACCAAAGTCAAGGCTTCTTTTATATAAGGACCTGGCTTGGCAGTTCGGGCTGGACTGTTCCCATGAAGCACAGGGTCAAGACTGATTTGCATATGGCTGGGTTCAAGCTGGAACGGCATGGTGAGCAAAAAAATGATGGATTTAGGCCCAGATGTCTGTACTGGGGTGAATGTATGACATTGTTCTGCATTCTGTCCATCAACTGTTGTTTTTGCATTTGTCACCCCGAGTTGAAGGGTATGCCCAGACGTGGGTCCCTTGCTCTCCATGCCACTGGAATCAAGCTATCCTGGCTGAAGAGGGGTGAAACCCCGAAACTGGTGCTAGGATGCTTGTTTCCAGTCCAGGGAGGACCTGGCTTGGCAGTTCGGGCTGGACTGTTCCCATGAGGCACAGGGTCAAGACTGATTTGCATATGGCTGGGTTCAAACTGGAACGGCATGGTGAGCAATAAAACGATGGATTTAGGCCCAGATCTCTGTATTGGGGTAAATGTATGACATTGTTCTGCATTCTGTCCATCATCTGTTGTTTTTTCTTTCATATATAAACAGCTTTCTACCCCAGATTCGGATAGGCTTAATAGTGAAACTTAAGAGTCTTAGGAACAGGATTTACAGAGCTCTTTCTCAATTATCTTATGGAATAGAATATGTTACAAAATAAACCATACATCTACGCTTGCTAGTACCACTCAGACAATGCTTTTCTTTTCCTACAGGTTGTTTTCAGCTCCTTGCTCTCTATTCAAAATGAAACTATTGACTAACAATAGCTGCTGGAACCGCAACAGCTCCTGTGGAGACTTTCTCCATATGTTCTTCCACTGTCCAAAGGTTTCCTCCTTCTGGAAGCAGGCATGGAACAAATTGTCCCAGCCTTTTTCCATTACTAGTCCTTATAGCACGGTTCATGTTTTTCTTGGTGGATGTTCAGATATATGGTCAGGTAACAAGGTTAAGGGAATGTTGGGACCTCTTCTCTTGGCAGTGGCCTTTCATGTCATTACCTCCAATTGGAAGAATTCTAAAAATATTTCCCTTCTTACTTGGTGGAACTTGATTTGTCATAATCACAGATTAGACACTGCTCACTCACCCACATTGCGAGTAGCCTTTAAGAGAGAGCTTTTATGGCTACCTTTGACCTCCAACTGATCAAGCCAGAATACCATCAACATTAGAAATGTTGAAGTTTCTAAACATCCCTGAATCCTGATTTTATCTTTTATTAAGTTCCGTCTATCTCACTACATACTTTACTGTATGCCTATTTTTATGACAAGGACCTCCATATGTTTGCCATTTTCATCAAAACATATTAGTTTTAGATTGCTTTCCCCTTTAATTTCCCCCCCTTTACCTAGAAATGTTAAAACAAAAAAATGTTATGAGCTATATGATGCAGTTTCATTTCTACACATGTTCTTAGAGATATGTTTTAATGTGTATAGATACATTTACTGCATTGTATATTCTAATTGTTTTCCTCTTTATATCAATGGAATTATTATTCAGTCATGTCTCGTTAGGTGCACTTTACCATTTTGCATTTTTTAATAGGTTAAACCATCAATAAAGCTTATTGAACTTAAAACTAAGCAATTGAATGTAAACATTATGTGTTAGACCTGGCATCCTTGGTATGGTTTCCTCTGACATTTTCCTATCCCTCTTTTTTTTTTTACTGTGTGCAGGAGATTATTTTTGCTGGTTTAGATGCTTTGGACACTTTGCCACTGCTGTGGCAAAGTGGAAGTGCTCCCTATGTAAATTGTGATTATGGTTGGTTATCCATGATTGGCATATTTGATTTACTGGTGAGTCCGTACTAAAGTGCACCCCCCATCTTCTGGGAGTTCTCATTATGTATAAATATTCAAACAGATATTCAAACTGACAGTTCACTCTACATAAATGATTTCATCTCAAGCATGTGGTTTTGATCATGTGCATGTAAACATGCATCACCTCCACTAATCAGGCATTTGCTTCATGTCATTACCTCCAATTGGAAGAATTATAAAAATATTTCCTTTCTTACTTGGTGGAACTTGATTTTTCATAATCACAGATTAGACACTGCTCACTCACCCACATTGCGAGTAGTCTTTAAGAGAGAGCTTTTATGGCTACCTTTGACCTCCAACTGATCAAGCCAGAATACCATCAACATTAGAAATGTTGAAGTTTCTAAACATCCCTGAATCCTGATTTTATCTTTTATTAAGTTCCGTCTATCTCACTACATACTTTACTGTATGCCTATTTTTTTGACTAGGACCTCCATATGTTTGCCATTTTCACCAAAACATATGAGTTTTAGATTGCTTTCCCCTTTAATTTCCCCCCTTTACCTAGAAATGTTAAAACCAAAAAATGTTATGAGCTATATGATGCAGTTTCATTTCTACACATGTTCTTAGAGATATGTTTTAATGTGTATAGATACATTTACTGCATTGTATATTCTAATTGTTTTCCTCTTTATATCAATGGAATTATTATTCAGTCATGTCTCGTTAGGTGCACTTTACCATTTTGCATTTTTTTAACCCCTTGTGTGCCCATGACGAGCTGGACTCGTCATGGGCCGCGGTTGCGCTGTGCCCATGACGAGTCCAGCTTGTCATGAACCTCGCCCGCTAATGCAACGCCCGGCACAGGGCGGGGAAAGGGCGTGGCACACAAGGGGTTAATGGGTTAAACCATCAATAAAGCTTATTGAACTTAAAACTAAGCAATTGAATGTAAACATTATGTGTTAGACCTGGCATCCTTGGTATGGTTTCCTCTGACATTTTCCTCTCCCTCCTTTATTTTTTTACTGTGTGCAGGAGATAATTTTTGCTGGTTTAGATGCTTTGGACACTTTGCCACTGCTGTGGCAAAGTGGAAGTGCTCCCTATGTAAATTGTGATTATGGTTGGTTATCCATGATTGGCATATTTGATTTACTGGTGAGTCCCTTCTAAAGTGCACCCCCCATCTTCTGGGAGTTCTCATTATGTATAAATATTCAAACATATATTCAAACTGACAGTTCACCCTACATAAATGCATTCATCTCAAGCATGTGGTTTTGATCATGTGCATGTAAACATGCATCACCTCCACTAATCAGGCATTTGCCTTTTTAATGATGATAAGGAATTAGATTCCAAACAGTGAAAACACACTTTTTTCGCTTTTGGCCCTCTGCTTTTCGGATCACTGGTGCAATACCATTTAATGGAGTATTAACTACTACATGCTCTGATAAAATGGCCTTGAACTGTGCATTGAATTACACACCTTTGAAAATAATGTCAGCTGCTGTGCAGCTGGCGCAATTGGATCTGCACAATTGGTGAGTAACCTTGAGCCTACATGTGTGTTCGTAGGTAACCTAATCAAAGAATCAAGGAAGACTGTTGTCAGACTCAGCCTGGCATCTGCACACTGGCAGTGGGTCCAAGACAAAATAAAAGTTATTAAACATATTAAAACTTGATTGGAAGCCAAAAGGACTGCACAATCCCATTTTTAATGCACTTCACATTGCACTCTGTCAATAAATTGTGTTTTACTGTAATTCTGGATTGAAATGTCTGAGTAGCAACCTTATATAGATTATTGGAGCTGGAACTCACATATCTAGCCTATTTGGATATATGTGTGTTCCATGAAATATTTAAGAAGTTGGTACATTTCCCTGAGCCAAGTTTAATTATAATTGTGCACTGAGTTCCCCGACTAATGTAATTGATCTGTAGACACAGCTGTTGCTTAAAGACTGCTGAACATTATTAGTGAGTAAGCTTTTCCTGGTAGAGAAACTGGGCTGGGTAGAAACCTCCATATTAGTATTTGTAGCACATCCTAGTGAATTGGCTCAGAGGATGTTTTCTCAAGAGACAAAGGCAAGACAGGCATTTTTATGGCTCCAATAACGACAGCCAGCATCTATGAAGATTTAATGGGAAGAAATCTCTCTAAAGTTAGCAGTGCTTGGTTCAAAGGAAGAGATGTGCCACAATTTTTGGAGGTAGTTACCGTTTTGAGGCCTCTCAAAAGTACATCACCAGGGTGAGAAAGGCACTAGGCTGGTAACTGTGATATACCCAAAAGTTGAATGTATAATATGTACAATCAGGTTGGGTGGTTGTTTCACTAAATATAGGAAACTCTATCTGCCTTTGAAGTCCTCACAGAGAGCTGAAATAGAACCTCTGGAAAACCCAGAGGAAGGCTCATCTGAGCTGGAGATCCCCGTTTGTACGGTGATTCTTTGTGGACTACCTTGGTTGCACCAGCTCACTCACTCATTTTCAGCCAAAGAAGAAGACAAAACTGAAGGCAAACATGTTAGGGTCCTTGATTAAGCAGGTGCCCATAACTTCTATTGGGGTGGCCCTGCTGTAATGCCTGGAGGACACTGCTGCCTCTGATTGTGTCACTCACTCACACTGTAAGAAGTTGAGGAGAATTAGCAGTTGCAGTTCCAGTGTAGGAGGTTCTTTTGTTGTTGACAAAATGTGGAGGCTGATAAGCAGTTGAAGGACATTGTATCTTCAAGGCTTGGTAGGAGGGCAAACCTAGAGCTTTACAACAGAAGTGCTAAGGAGGAGAAAGTAACAGTCCCAGAGGCTAATCAAGGAAAAAATGAATTCCCACCAATTCTGGGGGCCTCACAGCATTGCTACTGGTGCCAAGGGTGTGCTACTAGGAGTAAGGTGCAGTAAACCTCATTACAACTGTCTTAGTGGGGCTCAAAATATATGGTCAATGGTGCAAAACATCTGTGCCATGGGAATCTAGGAGCTGGAGGTCCCCTCAGGCATGATTCTATTCCAATTGCAGTCAGGGATTTACACCTGAGGAGACTGTTTGACATTAGGTATCCTGTGGGCCATGGCACTGCCTGTGCTACTCTGATATTCATCTCCCACCACAAGTGGAGTCAATTTTTGTCTCGGGGAGTACTGAGGCCTCTGGGTCCCTTCCTTACCAATTACACTCTCCTCCCACTCAATGAACTAATGAGATCAGTCGTAGAATAGGGAAAGCAGTCGTTTTCCCCTCCTTGACCCAAGAGTGGTGGCCTGGGACAGACATTTGTTCTCCATAGCTGAGAGCAAGGAAACACACAGGATAACACAGGAGAAAAAAGATTTCATAGGTGCGGTATTTGCATCAAAGTAGGGTAAAAAACTGCCTGGGTAAGAGGAGGGTGCCATAAGTCCCTGGGAAGGCAAACAATGTGCACACCTCCTGCAGTGCAGCAGGAGAGAAAGGCAACACCTACATTGAGCTACCTAAACTGTTTTGCCAAAAGCGGTAGGTCTAACAAAGCCAGTACACCTGATCTTAGTGTTTAGCCTTGCATGGGTTGCTAGAGGCATAGCTAGGGGGTGTTGATATACTTTTGGGATTAGGGGCTGCTGGTGCATGGATGGTGTACTTTACCTCAAAACCATTTGTATAGTCATAATTTAGGGGGTTAGTTCTCATCGTAACCTTTCTAGGTGAAAAGACCCCATTAGTTCTCTGAGGACCATATCGAAGGCATTTGTGTTAGATTCAAGTATTTCCACCTGGATTTTCGTAAATATTTGTAATTTTGTGTGTGGTATTTAGTATATTTTCCATTTAAAAGAAAAAACACTGACTGGACAATGATGTGTTAGGTGTTATTTACTCCTTAGCTGACTTCTGCAATTCTAGTTCAAAGCACTTTCCTGAATCATTATTTGACTGTTTGCCTCATTACCCTGAGAACCTAGTCTAAAAGGAGTATGTGGCTTCCAGTTTGAAGGTCTGCGTAATGTTGGCCCCAGGACACTGGAGGTTAAAGACTGTAGTTCACACGGTCGGTCCTAGTAAGTTCTGATTGTTTTGGTGCCTCCCAAAACCAGTATTTGCCATTGGTCATAATATGCTCTGGGATGTCACATTCTAATTTTTATATAGTACCATTCAAGGGTATGTAACTGAAAATTTGAGAATTCCATGAATTTTACACATTTATTTTAATTTTCTATGCGCACTCTATATGCCTTGAAGTCCACATGGACATATTAAACAAGAAACAACGTGATTTATGTCACAGTTTTAAAAAATGCATTCAACACATATTTTCCTACCATTTATTACCAGTCTTATTTCTACTCAAACTACTGACATAGATGTTACAAGGTTCCCAAGTATGAAAGCCCGTTGGTCCACAGTGGACCAGTCTTGGTTGACTCCACCTTTTTCTGGTGCTAATTAAGTAGGGGCCATGACTTGTTCAATAATGGGTAATCTTTTAAAGATAATAGACATATGCTTAAATACCCATATAGATGTTTGTCTTCTTACAAGCTGTATCACATTTGAAAATGGTGGTATTGATCTACTCTCTTTATGCAATCCATTATACATTAAATTGTTTGATCTAGCACCGACTCTCCTTCTGGGTTAGTTTTTTTAACCACAAATGGTGGGTGGGTGCTTCTTCCATATTAATAATTATTTTTCACTTCTCCTACCTTTACATATATGTTTCCAACATACTGTTAATGAATTGTATTCGCAAATCAAGGAAGGTATGATGCATCTTTAAAATAAGTTTCAGATTTTGCTTTCCACATTAAGCCATGTCATATATTCCTTTAGTGTCCCATTTCCATCAACGTTAAATAATCAATAAAGCAAAACTAACAATTAACACAATAAAAATATTCATTTAAATCCTTGTCCATGCAACAGTGCTCTCCTAGTGTCCCAGCGTCAGATTTAAATAGATGGTAGCAAAACAAGACAGTATGAAAGTGCCCTGAATTTCCCCCCAAAATATGTATTTCACACAATGAACTGTTCCATACTGAGCAGTTTTTCAAAATGATTGTGATAGGGATAAACAAAGAATCTATTTTTTTTTAAGTGTTTGTCCTCATATCACAGAGCAAGCGCTTACTTTAGACAAAGACCCATTCGAGAACCAGCCAAACTCCTAGTGTTAGTGATTTCTACAGCCATAGAATGTGTAATCATAGGAATACTCAGGTTATTGGACCTATCATTCCTTCCCATCTCAGGAAACTCTCCCATATAGCTTTAGCTTCTTTATATTTGGTTCCTATATCCAGTTTACAAGTCTGATAGACAGCTGTTAACCATCACTCCATGAATTAAGCTACTTTTTACATATTTCCCTTCTGGCAAGAAGCAACAGTTAAAACAAAAGAGATCACTGGATGTCCTCCAGAGAGCTGTAAGTTAAAGTATAAACCCCAAATAAGACAAATACAAGATTGACCCCTATCAAAACTCTGAAAATCCCCTCCATAGCCTTGCTCTCAGTATCCCACAACTTCGAGAGCGAGGCACAAGCAAAAAACATATGTTCATTGTCTGCTTCAAGGCAGCCACATCTTCTACACTGGTCTGATTTTTAGAGAATCTTGCAAACGTTTGTGGAGTCCCAAAAATCCTATTAAGCCTTTAGAAATGGTTCCTTTTCCATTTGTCTGGTCTAATATCTTTATATAGGAGCTTAAGGGATGCATGAGACAAAGATGTCAGATCTGCCTCCGAAATGCTACCACACCAGATCGAGAAGGGGGCTGCAGCTTAATCTCCTCAGCGTCCACCAACATCCAGTACCATGCGGAGGCCTCTTCTTTTTTATAGATCTTATATCCTGCAACCTTGTCTCGATCTCCCAGGGGACTTCCAGTTTTTGCTTGAATACAACAAGAGAAATTGTACATATTTAAAGCTTGAAAGCCACCTTTCAGTCCTGCTTATTAGTGTCTCACAAGATAAGAGGCCTTGTATAGTAAGAAGACTCCCCAACACTGTTAGGCCGGCATCTCTCAATGGATGACTCAGACTATCTGACAGACACACCGGAGTACCTGGAGAATCCCAAATAGAATAATAATCTGAATAATATCTGATGCCCACAGCCCTACTGATTTTAAACCAGAGAATAAGAGCAACCTTTAGGACTTTCAATCTGATCTTTTGAAGTATTATGAGACTCCAGACTTATATAACAGGCCATAGTCATTGCCGACAACAGCCAGCCCCATGTTAAACTATCTGGAGTTCCTAAGAGTATTCTACAGTTTTTAAACTGAAAGGCTTCACAGTATTTTCTCTTATTGGGTAATGCCAAGCCCCCTTTCTCCAATCTATGCCTCAATTTATTCCAGGCCAATCTAACTGCCTCTGTGCCCATATAAAAGGTGGTATTTTGCCCTGTATTTTTGCAATTATTGTTCGCAGACAGCAGGATGCAGTTAAAGGGTACCTCAGCTTGGGTAGGGTGCTCATTTTGATCAGATTCCACCACCTGTATATGGCGAGTGAGAGATTTCTCCATTTAGTAAGCAACCTGTTAACTTCTCTAGTGATCATTAGCAAATTATGTGCCGGGATTGCTTCCAAGAGATGGACTATGGATATACCAAGATATTTAAACTCTGGCTTCTTACTTCTCTTCAGGTCTACAATATTCCAACACATGTCTGATTTATGTTTATTAATAGATTAACCTGAGAAGGCCCCGAATGCTTCTGTTAATTTCTCTACTCTGGATATAGTTGTATATTGATCTGCTGTATATATAATCACATCATTGGCATATATATCTATCTTAGTGCTGAACCCTTGTGATTCAACAAGAACTACTTGCTGAATAAGCAGTGGCAAGACAACTGTGGCAATGAGCTGTTGTGTGAGCTCATGAATCTGCCCCTAGGGGACAAAGCCCTTTTTTATCTGGACAGATTAATTGATGGGTCAAGCGTGCAAATCTACCTGCCAAAATGCTAATAAATACCTTGTAATCTGTATTTAGTAATGAAATCGGCTGATACAAGTCTGCATTTCTGTGGTCTTTACCTGGTCTCAATATTAGCACCAAATTGGCTTCTTTTCAGGGGACGGGATTTAGGCTACATCAAGGTGAATAGAATTTGTTAGAAATTGAGGGGCATATTATCAAGAACGGCGTTAACATTATCGCCGCTTCAGTGGCAGAAAACCACCGCTAAAGCTGCGATAATGGGCTTGATAATATGCCGCAGAGAATTCCAATAGAAGCCCATGTTGACACCAGAACACGGGCTTCTATGGGAACTCTCAAGGGCATATTATCAAGCCCATTATTGCCGCTTTAGCGGCAGTTTTCTGCCGCTAAAGCGGCGATGATGTTAACGCCGTTTCTTGATAATATGCCCCTGGGTCTCTAGTTGACAGAGGTATTTACCCTGTCCAAGTAGGGACCACAGTCCTAGTGAGGGTAAGTCACAACACAATCCTAAATGTTCCTGTGCTCACCCTCTGGTAGCTTGGCACAGAGCGGCCAGGCTTAACTTAGAAGGTGAAAACACCACAAAAAGGCTCCACAACAGTTAATAAGAATAGAGAGTAAAATAGGACCAAAACAACAAAAATCCAATGGGTAAAAGTTGAGGTAATGAATTTTGAAGAAAAAAATGCAGTATAGCGCTTAGAGGCAAGTAATGCTAAAAATGTTACTTTAGGTCGCGCTGGACCAGGACAAAGTCAAAGTTCAGGGTGGACTTGTGGAAGCACAGGTGGGCTACAGGACCCACACAGGCCCTGGTGAACAAAGTACCTTGCATGCAATGAAATGCGACAATCTTCTCCACGCAATGAAGGCAATGCATCGGTTCCAATTCAAGCAGGCGGGTCAATGCGTAGAAGTCGAGCCTCACAGTCAGGACCTTGGATCAGTGCTGCATCATCATCGAATCTTGCAGTCGGGTCAATGAGCCGATGTCGAATGTCTTAGTCAGACACCACGTCAATGTCGAGCTGCGCAGTCTCCATATCGGCACTGCTTTGGGGTCAAAGGTGTTCCAATCACCCCACTGGTGGTGATGCATCGATTTTGTAGCAAAGCAAAGCAGAACCCACTTCTGAGACCCAGAACTTGGAAGGGGCACCTCAGGCAAGGGTAGGACTCACAGAAGGCATAGTCCAGCAGCACCAGTAGGTTTGCAGGAAGTCTTTTGTGTCCCTGAGACTTCAGAAAACAGGAGGCAAGCCCTTGGAGATCACTTGGAGGGAAGGCAGAGCCCAGCTCACCTTCAGCAGAGTCAGGGAGAAAAAGGCAGCAGGGCAACACACAGAAAAGCAGTCCTTCCAGAAAAGCAGCTCAGTTGAGTCCTTTGAGCAGCACAGTAGCCCTTCTCACAGAGGTTCAGTTCAAGATCCAGAGGTGTCTGATTTCTGTGGGTCAGGGATGTGCTACTTATACCCTAGAGTTCCTTTGAAGTGGAGGTGACAGATGAGGGAATAAGAGCTGGCAGCATAAGCACTGGTTTGCACTCGGAGATTCAATTACAGAGGATAGATTATTTAACAGTGTCTAGCGAGGATTCACATAATGCATTGGCACTGTCGCGGTGTATTCTTCTATACTGTTTGAGACTGTATGTCATTCTACTATGTGTAACTATGATATTGTACCACGTCATGTAGCCTAAGTAGATGGTTGTGTAAAATCAATAAAAAATAGATTTTAAAAAAAAAATAATAGTATGCCTGAACTCAGGATTACAAAATACATCTTTTAGTACAGAGTATTTTTATATTATGTACTTTAAAATACCAATTTTTGAAAGTGGGTAATTCTGTGTGGACAGCGACAGCACTTTGGCAAAAATGACCAATGACAAATGACTGCTTGCACCGTGACCTGCCAGCACCGCGGTGAGCACCTCACCACTTTGCACTGCTGCCCTGGTCTCACCAACACGGCTGGACGCGGTCACTGGGGCACTGCTTGCAGCATGACCTTAGAGCACCGCACGTTGCACCGCTACACTTCACACCGCAACCCTGATGCCCACTGATGCCATAGTTTGACTTCAACTGGACAGAGGTTGATCTACAAAGCATGTGACTTCAAGGGCCCAACGACTCCTGCACTGACCTCTGGAACTGACGCCGGCTCTTTGGGGCTCACCACAAAGTCCCCGGCGCCCTACATTTCTAGAGGTACTGTTTTGAGGGTCTTTCCAGCAGCGTAGCTGGCCCGCAACACTGCGGTCAGCCAGAATTGTTGGATTTGGGGTTCACGATACTGTGGTAGCCCGGACAGAACTATTGACTTCAAGGAACTGTATGTCTATTTTTACTTATTGATATTTCTAAGAACTGTATGGTGGATTTTTTCTTTTTTGGTCTTTTTTTGCGCAGATAAAATATTGGATATTTTTCTAAAACTGGTGTGGTGTCCTTTTGTAGTCTTTTCATTGTATTACTGTTGGTTATGTGCAAATGCTCTACACACTGCCTTTATCAAAGGCAGTTGTAAAATTGATAGATGCGATGTAAAGCTGGGGTGCCTTTTTAATATTAGAGCAGGATAAAAGGATTGGGTTATCTTCAATGCCATGCCTGCACCTGAAACCTGATTGAGTAATGGGTATAAGGGCCTTGGAGTTGGAGCATTATTCTAAATCATAATTTAAAATGTTTAGAAAGCATTTACCCTCCCTGTCAGGGAGGGCAAAGAGTTTAAAGTTAGATGGATTATCACATGCACCTTTTTTGTGAATTGGTGTGAGTGTTGCATCTCTCCAACTCTCTGGCAGTGCATTCCCCCACATGCAGTTTTAAAAGGTGGGTTGAACAGGGCTGCCCAGCCACCTAGAGCAGATTTAAATATTCTCATGGGTAAGCCATTCTGCCTTAGGGCTCCAGTCACTTTAAATGAGGCCAGTACATGTTTAATCGAGTCTTGACAGGACTCTAATTCAACCCAATGTAGCAGATATTTTTTACGATGGTGGATGATTTCTTCTGATGGCATGCCCAGGACACTACCTTTCTCAACTGTGTTGTAAAGCTTGGAAATGTAGTCCATCCACTGTGGCTGAAACAGCAGACAGCACTTTCAAGGTGTGTTTTGCTTGATCTTTTTTTTTCAAGGCCTAATGTACTTCAATTCATTCCACTTCTTCATTACACCAAGCGATTTCCAAGACTTTGGATCTATAGGCCTTCTTTGGCTTCCGGATGTCAACTGCTTGTAGGTGGATATTGCTGCTTTTCTGCATTGTTCTACAAAGCTGCTTGAGAGAACTCACCATGGGGTTAAGAGACCCCATAAATGTCTGTGGAGTGCCTTTTGGACAATGTTGATGAATCTGTCAGTTAGCTTTTTGAGTGCATTTGGCCATTTTGCAGGTAATGGAGATAATTTCATGGCCTTGTTTTGTAGGTGTTCTCTCATCTCCTCTAAGGTTGCAGGCAAGGGATTTGTTGTCCATTTTATTCTTAGCAGCCCGCAAGTGCCATCTTCTGTACTGACTGTTTGAAGATGTAGCAGTCTTAGAACATCCATATAGAGAGTACAAATTAGCCTTGCATGATCACTCGCCAATGTATGGAGAACTTGGAAATTGCTGGCCCACGTAAAGTACTGGGTAGAAATCCAGTTATAATCTATTAAGGAGGCACAGGAGCTCATCATGTACATGCAGGAGGCTGGTTGGCCACAAGCCCCTCTTCTATTTAGGGTTATAAAATCCATGGTATTTAAAGAAGACATTTCTGACCAGCTTTTCCTTTCTTGAACAATGTCCAGGATGCCCAATGTGTTAACTTCCTCTTACTACCAGGGAGGAGGTTCTGATGTTTCAAGAAGGAACATGTTGCAGTCGCCAGCCAGGACCCACATTTCTGTGAGATGCTGTTGTTTTATATTAATAATTAATATAAACATTTCTCCAGAGACTATTTTCTTTTTGGGCTATTTGGGAATTATATAGATGTTTCTAGTAATGAGAGCCGGCATCTCTTTTCCATGTCCTGGGTATGTTGCTTATATCATCACAAAAATAAAAGTCCCCATGTCACTTGGAAGGAGACTGATTTCCCGCTCCAAAGTTTTATGCACCAGTATAGAGGCTACTACCGATGGATGTCCCATTTTATTTGACGGTTCCGCCACAGATAACAATTCCTAATGATCCTGCCAAGTCATTGAGGACAACTGCCAAGTTTCCTGTAGGCAATTGATATCCTTTTTGCATATCTCTTTCATCACATCAATGTCGTTCAGGAGGGAATTTAAACCATGGATTTTCCATGAGCACATTTGTAGATTTCCATTCATTTTTTGTGTGTTTGTGAAATTAGGGTTATTGTTCCTTGGCATCACTCTTTGTGTTCAGTGAGAACTTCCAGCCAACTACATGCATACTCTTTATTATTTGCTTGTTCCATTAAAATTCCGATTGACTCTACTAAGATTGAGGGTTGTCTTGGCTGGCAATGGAACTGAAAGTTTTTTGCTAGCAGTTAATGTATTTTGGTTCAGACAGTATACTTATAGTAATTCCCCACTCTGCCAGAGTCTTGGAGTGGGATTCCACCCACCTGGCTATCTCACTGTCTCAGAATTGTACTTTTGTGGCCTCATTGGGGCTGTCTTTATTGCCAGGTAAGATCATAATTTGGGTCAGATCTTTAGATTCGAAAGACCCCTGCTCAGGTGTCGCAGACAACAATTTTAGCGGATAATTTTTCTTCAGGATGTCTTGAGATATTTTCAGGATGAAACATGAGAATCTCCTCCAGATTCTCAGCTTTTTGTCGTCATGTACTGGTGCAGGCAAGACTGTTGGATGGTCTATGAAATTTATTCCAGGCCTGGACATTGATCAAATAGAGTTTGCAGGTATTTATTTATTTAGCAGATTTGTAGCGCGCATAGCTGCCCCAGCAATGGGGCGTCCCGGTGCGATCAGAGACACGGGAGAGTGGTATGTCAGAAGGGCGTTTATACAACAGGAGGGTAAAGCCAGGTCTTAATCGCTTTGCGGAAGGTTAAATGAGTCTGGATCTCTCTAATAGAAAGAGGAAGCCGGTTCCAAAGTAACGCCGCAAGACAACGAAATGAGCGCCCACCGGCTTTTGCTCTCACAGCCCGGGGGACAATAGCCAGCAGCTGATTGGACGATCTAAGGAATCGCTGAGGTATGTAAGGTTGAAGTAGCTTAGTCAATCCCAAAGGAGCCTGTTGATTAAGAATTTTATGGGCAACACATAGAGTTTTAAATTGAATTTGTTTCTCGACAGGCAACCAGTGTAGTTTGGGTAAGATGTGGGCAACCGACGCGGATCTCGGGAGTGCCACTAGCAAACGCGCTGCGGCATTCTGGGTCCTCTGCAAACGCATGATACAAGATTTATTAGCCCCGAGATATAATGCATTTCCAGAATCCAGTCTGGATAATATTGTCGCCTGGATGATGGTCTGACGAGCTCTAGGGGGAAAGAAGCCCAATATTGGCTTCAGGCCACGCAGTAGGCCAAAACAGGACCCGGCCACAGCTTTGGCCTGCCTATCGAAAGTCAGCCCACTATCAATCCAGAAGCCCAGGTTTTTAACTGCTTCTTTGGGCACAGGGGCTGGCTTAAGACTGTCAGGCCAGCAGTGATCGGACCATAAGTCCCGGTCTTTTCCAAATAGCAACACCTCAGATTTGCTGGCGTTTAGTTGTAGGCAATTGCTAGCCATCCAGTCTGCCACCTCTACCAGACCTTCCCTGAAACTGTCTAAATTGGCGTTGTTCTTTTTAGAGTAGGCAATCACCAATTGGGTGTCATCAGCATAAGACACCATTGACAGTCCCTTCTTCCGAGCCACCTGGGCCAGAGGTTGCATATAGATATTAGACAAGAGAGGGCTCAAGATGGAACCTTGAGGCACTCCCCGTTGTAAGGCACACTGCTGGGATTGAAATGGTGGCATCCAAATCTGGAAAGATCTTCCCGTAAGAAAAGCTCGGCACCAGTCAAGAGCCAGATCCCTCACTCCAATGGCGTATAGACGCTTCAGTAAGATTTCGTGGGAGACCGTATCAAAGGCGGCACTTAGATCGAGAAGAACTAAGGCCGCCGAGTCCCCAACATCCAATATCCCTCAGATTTCCTCTGTCACTGCCAACAAGGCAGACTCTGTGCCATGACGGGCTCTGAAACCGTTCTGCGACGGGTCAAGGATTGCGTTCTGTTCAATGAACTCCGTTAGAATAGTATGTGCATGTAGTTCTACAATTTTTGCTAGAAAAGGAAGTTGCGAAATGGGGCGGTAGTTGCCCGGCTCAGCTGGGTCCAAAGATGGGTTTTTTCAGCAGAGGGATGACTTTTGCATGTTTCCATGTTGCTGGTACTGTAGCTGATTCCAGAGAAAGATTCACCAATTCCAGATATACTGGTAAGATAGATGGCATGACTTGACAGAAAGATTTTGGGGCTAGTGGGTCAATTGGTGATCCAGATTAAATTTTATTAAACAGGATCTCCAGCCTAGCTAAAGATAACCCTGGAAAAAATAGAAAGCTATTTAGGCCTTGGGAGGCCGAGACAGTGGGCCAGATCTTCGTATCGGAATTGGCCGTTACAGGGAGATTTTGATATATTTTATCCACTTTATTAATAAAGTAGTTAGCCAGCTCATCACATTGGCTGTTAGAGGAAATAGAAGAGGTCTTGGCCACATCACCGTTCTCCATAGTCTTAAGCAAGGAAAATATTGTTTTAGATGGATTAGAGCTCGCTAAGATTTTGTTTCCCACATACTCAGCCCTAGCTCTCCTTTGCTTATGATAATGATTATTGGCTGCTCGATAATTAAATTTCCCAGCTGCATCGTACGAGCGTCTCCACATACGTTCCAGCTGTTTGCAGTGCTTTTTTGCCTTGGATAGCAGCTCGTTGAACCAGGGTTTGGATTGGTCCCGTTTTGTCCTCGTCAACTTAGCTGGGATGCAATTATCCAGACCTGCTGTTACCCAGTCGTGGACTAACATATCCGCTGCCTCCAGATCTTGCGGTAATTGAGGCCTATGGCTCGACCAATATGCCGACAGCTTACTGCTAACTAGTTTGTGCCATGGTCGTTTTAGGGCAGAGGTCAAACAATGCTCTCTCGGCTGGCCCTGCCAACGTAATATGAACGTCACCAGAAAGTGATCTGTCCAACACTGTGGGGCTGGATGATCCGTCATCAACCAGGTAAGATTCGAGAACAAAGGGTCCAGTAAGTGTCCAGCAGCATGTGTTTGCTCCTGTACCCGCTGTACCAATTGGAGTGCTTCTAAATCGGCCAGAAAACTCGTGATTTTGGTCTTCTGGACATCATCACAGTAGAAGTTCAAGTCTCCTATAATGCTGAAGTTCGCCGCTTGACTGGCATACAGCGCGGTCTTATTTACCAGGTCTTCCCGAAAAGCCCCCGAAGGCCCGGGCGGGCAGTAAATAAGGAAACCGGAAATAGTGAGGTTGGCATTCAGCCTGATTTTAAATAAGGCACTTTCACAGCCCATCACATTCTCCCTAGTGAGAACACAAGAATAGGTGTTCTTTGTGATAATCGCAATACCACCTCCTCGCTTCCCCGGTCTATTTAGGTTCTTCATACAAAAACCTGGAGGAAGAGCCAGCCAAGATTCGGAAGTAGAGTCTTGGGTCAGCCAAGTTTCTGTAAGGAAGAGGACATCGGGGGATTCATCCTCCAAGAGATCGAAAACTTCAGCGTGATGTTTTGACAAGGACCGGTAGTTTAAATTCAAGAACTTAAAGTCCGTATCACAGTGATTGTTGTGTCCAAAGATATGTGCATGTACATAGTGGAATTCCAAGGGCCTGTCCGACCCCCCACGGCAGGGCTGATTTCCAGCCTATTAGGAATGTTCGTAGGATTTGTGATCAATGAATATGGCTAGATAGCCATTGCCAGAGAGGGCCCTGCTGTTGCAGCTTTTTATTTACACTACCTGCTTGGAGTAAATGCTTATGGTGGGCCATCAGGGGCTTGTCGATGCTCCCCTGAATGCTGTGTTGGTTATGAATACCTCATTTTGTAAACACATAGCTGAGGGCATGGTATTGATGTTGAGTTCCTCCTTTGTAACTGGTTCAGATGGTTGAACTAGGATGTCCACAGTCTGAGCCAGAAGTGGTCATACTTTCTTTAGTGGTCTTGCCAATGATTTCTCTCTTACTAGATGTACTAATGCAAAGAGGAATTTGATAGACTTACAAAAATGGCTGTGGATCACTGGGATGGATGCTGACCTATACTGGAGGGGACTCCCCATTGTAGTTACAGCATTGCCCTTGGGATCCCGTGAGGAGTTTCCAAATATGGGATAGTGTTCTTCATTTGCTTTATATTTTTGTTTCTTATTTAGTTTTTTCATCCACTTCCTGTTCTTCTTTGAAAGTTGAATTGAAGGGTAATCCACTTTTACTAGTTTAGAGGAGTTTATACTAGCGATATCGACTGCACTATCATTCAGTGGACAAATTGAGGTGGTTTCATCCGTGGCCAAGTTCACAGTCTCATGCTTTGGAGCCAAATCTGGCACTGCAACACAGGAAATGGTTAATGGTGCCACATCATTGTTGAGATGATTTTCTGGCATGTCTCTTGATTAACTGTTCTTGTTATTTCCTTTGTACTCAGACTATACATCAGACATAACAAACAGGAGGGCTGAGATTTTCTCTAAAAGTAGAGAGCAGTAAGAAATGTCAGCGGGCTTGTCCATCAACTGTTGATGTTTTACACTTTATTAGCAAGGGGTTGCAATATCGATATCTTTGTGTCCAATTTCTCAGCATGCATCATGGCCACCTGACTCAAGGTCATCAGTGTGCTATCTTTGACAGCCCACCAGTTCAGTAGATGAACATCTGCAGTATTCTTATCATTCATTGGGTTTTTGAAGCTTGAGTCCTGGCTCTGATTTTCTATGTTAAGTTTCTGGGCCAGTTGTCCATTGTCTAATTCAGACACTTCAATCTGGATGACAGAGCTGAAGTCAGTGGAGGGCCATCATAGGCACTGGGTTATGTGGGCTACCTATCACAATCAATTTGGGCTCATTGGTGGGGGTCAATCAAGTGGGTCTGTTGCCTTGAGGAGCTCCTTGTCACCTATGTATTATATCTTACAGCTTCACAGGATTAGCTGTATCTGGATTAAGCAAAGACAGAGGTTTGCTTAAGGTTGGCTTTATAATTATGTCTTGGGTCCATATAGCCATATTAGGTGGACTGGTTTCTGAGTGCCAATCAATATGATTTTGGCCATGGTCATGATTTGAGTTCACAGAAGTATTTAGCTCAGTCCAGGATACAATGACCCCTGTTGATACGCACCCTTGGGAGGCCGGCCTGGAAGTGCTGCAATTAATATGACATTTGAGGTGTTTTTTGATGTTGGAAAATCAAAACTCTTCCTTTCCTTGGAGTGACATTTTATTTGTTTCTGAGGGAGTAAATAGCTGGCATACTTCTCCCTCAAGATAAGACCTGAGGTTCTTGCCAGAAGCTGGATGGAAATACTCCTTCAACATGGGAAGTACCTCGCTAAGCACCAGATTGGAGAATGCTGGCAGGCAGTTGTGATGTACGTTAGGGAGTCCTGGATAAGGGGAACCACTGTCAGGGTCTGATAATGTAGTTGTTATTGCTTTATAATATTTCCTAATTTCCACCAATGGGGTTGTCGAAGTCACAATAGTTTGATTTCTTAGGAATGATGTCTCTACTCCTTGTTTATGGGTGGGCAGTTCCCCTGTTTTCTTTTGCCAGAGTTGGCCTTTGGCCTTGATGGTCTTGTAGCTCTGTTTGAAAAGCAAGGGAGCTGCCAGGCAGAACTGTGTTCTGCTAACCAACCAATCTTACACCATGCCGTGGGAGGAAACCCAATATGGAACAGGTGCCCTTACCCCGTGTGCCACCCCTGTTGAAGCAAAGGACTGGAGACGGTGTCGCCACTAACTGGGGTGTAGGTACAATCTGAGGGCTACAGCTCCCCAACCCGTGTAGACCGTGTGGACTGAGAGACTCCGGGTGGACTGCCTATGCAACTCTTAAATTTATTGAGCCACTGCTGCTTGTTTCTAGTTGTTTCTGTTGCTTAGTTCTTGCCACACAGATTCCCTCAGTCTCTCTTCAGCCTGCGACTGCAGCTGCAGGCCTCACCCTCACTTTTCGCCCTCAAGCTCTGCCTTTGATTCTTCCGCTTCCTCTGATCTACTTTCCGCTTTCCAATTCCAAAGCCAACAAGCAAACAACAGAGCCAGTTAGGAAAAAGAGCTAAGAGCACAGAAACATCCACTTTCTAAAAATGCCATTTCTAAGACAGTGAGGTTAACTTAAGCTTCACCAGTAAAAAGGATTTATCAAGACCCTTCGAAACATATGAAACATGAAAAAGCTACTCCTCTCTGATAAGGAATTACAGCTTAAAAGTGTGTTGAGGAATTCCCAAGGCTAGCCTTTGAGAGGAGTAGGCATCACAGTAGTGAAAAACGAAATTGGCTATTTGTCACTACCAAGACATATAAACATAAACGTACATGTCCTACCTTTTACTTACATAGCACCCTGTTGTTTGGGTTACCAAAGGCCTTCCTTAGGGGTGACTTATATGTAATAAAAGAGGAGTTTAATGCTTGGCAAGTAGTTTTAAATGCCAAGTCTAAGTGGCGGTAAACAGCTCTCACAAGCCCTGGAATGGCAGGCCTTTGATAGGTTTGAAAAGCTCCGTGTGTGAGTGGCACAATCAGTGCTGCAGGCCCAATAGTGGCATTTAAGCTACAGGCCCTGGGTATACCACTTTACAAGAGACTTATGGGTAACTACATTATACCAAAAGGGTGTAAGTCAATCATACCAGGTTTAAGGGAGAGAAGACATGTCCTTTAGCACTGGTTAGCAGTGGTAAAGTGCTCAGAGTCCTAAAAGGAGTACAGACAAATGGAGGGAGGCTGGCAAAAAATTGGATAAAGCCCACCCTAACGCTATCAGGTCTATCATTCGTCCCCCAGCTGAAAGTGGAGAGAGCTACCCAACCCCTGGGAGCTCTCTTGACGAAGGCCGAAGAATCTGGAGAGACCTGTAGGGAGATGGATTACCTTCAGAGTTTAGGATTTTCATGGCTCATCTGCATTAGCCATCTGAGGGAGCCTATAGTCTGTCTGAACCAGGAAGTGAGTCCTAAACAGGTATGGTCTCAACTTCTTCAGTGCCCAGACCAAAGCAAATGCTTCTCTTTCAATGGCACTCCACCTATGTTTCTATAAAAGTAACCTCCTGCTAATGAAGGCTACCAGAAGGACTAGACCCTCTTTATTCATCTCCACAAAGACTGCCCCTATTCCATGCTCTGAAGCATGAGCTCCTTAGAGAAATCGAGGGCCCTGAGCACAGCTGTGGTACATACGGCTTCCCTGAGAGAATCAAAGGCTTTCTAACAGGGCTCTTTCCATCTCACCAATCTTGGCTGTTTCTCAGAAGTCAGCCATTTCAGAGGGGTATTGAACACCAAACACTGAGGGGTCATGTTAAGAAGAGAAGCCTAGAGATTGCCTATTATGCGAGCAGTGTTTCGCTCTGCACACCAGCAGCTGCTCAGGTAGCAACACGCAATGCTCTCCCGACGTCACGCACTGCGTCAAAGGTCTAGAGAACAGCACAGTGGGGTTTATGCATAATAGTTTGAGCTTTTGATCCACTTTTGCCCGCATTTGGTCGCCGTTGAGCACTCTAGAGGACAGCAACAAATATGGGACCCCCTTGAAATTTACTTAAGGTCAGGGAAAAAGGGGAAAAGAAACAATCATATAAAGAAATTTCCCTCACGACCTCTATTGATGATAATACAATTTAATTGTAATAGGGGAAAAGAAGGGCCTAAAAAAAAGTGATGCACCGCACAAAAATTTACAATTTTTTACTTTTTTATTTTTTGTCATTTAGCCATTTTATATTTTTCTTAGAAGAATTCAATATATTTCTTTTTCTTATCACAAAAAAATAACTTAAACTTTTAATGTTCACTGACTAAATGCATTACAGTGAATCAGCATCATATCAATTGACGACAAACAGTAGTCCCTGGGACAAACTAATGTAGATCACAAAGGATCTGTATCATCACACAATCACATCTACACACATACCAGATCATTCCACATTCATACACCTTTCATAAAAACATAGAAAAAAAGACAACATTTTTATTGTGTATTGAACATTGGAGGTACAAAGTACATAATGATCTCCTATGACTAACAAAGCAACTGCAAAAGCAGGATAGTAATGTCAGGTCAATGGTCGACGCGTTTCGATGGCGTGGATGCCACCTTCATCAGGACCACAGATGTATTCAAAAACGATAAAGCCCAGGGAATACCCGAAACAACATATACATAAAAAATACATATTCAATTAATGGCCCAACATTCCCTATAAAATTGCAGAAGGAAGATATCTTCACAAGTTAGGTGACCACTAGATGCAAAATAGAATTTTTTTTTTACAAAAAAGAGAGAAAGGAATATATATAAAGAAGATAGAGGGTCCTATTAGAGTGAAGTAGCTATCAACACTCCACTTTTGAAGCCCATGCATTAAGAATACATGAGGGTAGCAATTTATTCGAGGACTTATCTCCAACTAAGAACAACTAATCTCAAAGCAGAATAGAGTACCACCACCATTAAAAACGTGAAACACCACGTGTAACACCAACATGACAGTCCTCTGTGCAGTACCTAAACCCCAATGCTACAAAGGAACATGGGGGGGGAAGAAGCGTACTTGTTTATAAAAGATTTCCTGTTAGAGATGCGTCGTCATATACTCGATTGTAAGGATTCATAAAGAATCTGTCAAGAAAGTACAGAGACCTAGTAGTGAGATTCTCTACATCGTCACAAGCCGAAGTTTAATGATAAGGGGGTAAGAATGGTCCAATACCTGAATTAACAATTAGTTTCGCTGCCCATCCACATGACGCAACAATTATTAGCAAGGTCACAGTCTCCAAGAGAGTTGGTATCCAAATATGATTTTCTGAAGGGCCAAGAAGACCGAATGCAGTATCACTTTTCTAATGGCACTAAAAAGTGACAAACAAAATCAGAGTTAAAGAATCTACTATTCCGTTGGTGGAACACGACTCCTAGGACAATCTCTGCAGAGGTTATGTTTCCTAAAGACACATCACTAGCGTATTTGACAGTTGGTTATCTAACAGGTAATCTTCCTTTAAAAAAGCGTGTCCACTTTATAGTACCATTGCCACCATATATTGTTTATGTCTGTACTAGTACGCTGATATGGATAGATATGTACATTTCCACCATAGTGAAAGAATTAACTATTTTCCGATCACAAATTCGGTGGTTATTACTTTTATGTTCCTCTAAGAAACGAATCTCTAGAAAAGGCGGGATTTATTCCAAACGTATTGTCCAAGAATTTAAAGACTAACCTTTTATCTAAAGTTTAAACAGGGAGTCGTCTTCAAGACCAGTTATTCAACAAGAGTTCTATATTGCAAAGGTTTCGTCCGCTATACCGTCACATCTAGAAACACCCAAACATCGGAGAAGATTAGAGGCGCTGTAGCCGGTTATATACCAGATTATATTTAAGAAGGAAATGCGAAGAGATGTATTGAATACTAACACCTCTTCGTAAGCGGTATGAACGCCAAAAAGGCTTACCTCTTTTGTTAAAAAATCCCTTCACCATAAAGTAATTCTCGACCCAACGGCCGTATGGGTAGACCAGCAATAGCGGTGCGGCAATACGTAATCAAATCGTAAGTCTCAGCCAGATATATTCGGATCTATGTTGTAAGACTTTCACCCGAAGACTCGTCACATCTACAAATGCCCCAACATAGAAAGATGTATTAGAAATGCCGTAAATTAGTCTATGCCGAGTTATGTTAATAAAACAAATGCGAAGAGATGTGACGAAAACGAGCACCTCTTCGTAAGTAGTCTATACGTCTAACGGCTTACCTTTTCTTTGGAGTCCCTTCGTCGTCAGATAATTCTCGACCAAATGGCCGTTCGGGTAGACCAGCAATAGCGGTGCGGCAGTACGCAATGACGTCGTAAACCTCAACCTAATATGTTAGTAACTGGCCAATCGAAACGACGCAACATATGGGTGGGCGGAGTATGATTAAAAAATCGAGCGAAAGAAAAAGGACTACCTTACATAGTTGGTCAGCACCATTTTGGAACGGGTGTTATGCGATCAATCATTAACGCTTGTCCCTACAAAACTTTATTGTACCATACTGGTTAGAGAAAGACATATCTATATTTTTAAATTAAATAAGAATCGATATAATACATATCGCACATACGCTTCGTAAGAGGCATGCATATGGTGAATGATACCGATGCAGGATGAATATATATTTCACAATGTAGCGAAAAAAAAGGAGAAAATTAAGAGGAACTCGCGTAGTGCACAATTATATCAATAATTACTCTCAAGAGGGAGAGTTAATATTAAGCGGCACTCGTGATACGAGAAAAGGCCAGACAGTGTTTCAACGTAACAAGATCAGAGTGCAATACTGTGGAAGATACTGAGAAACAAATGTCTCGTAGAGTGTATCTCTCAAAAGGATCATTATTGATTTAAAAATTAGAATCATACAAGAGTAACGAAAGAACTTATTTACGCCACCTGAATAATTACAGCTGGAACAAGAATAAGCGGAATGTGGAATAGTCTATAGTGCTTATCATTACCATTTTATCACTATCATACTTGCAAGGTACAGGCTATCCCAGTGAAATATACAAAACCTGTCAGGGTTGACTGGACATCTTCAGAAGAAAATGTCCCGATGTGCCAGGTAGTAAGTGCACCTGGGATATATAGGTTACCTCACCAAGACTGAGTCACATACCATTGTATATCCAGATTCAAACCTTTTTTAACACTATTAAAGGTAAAGATCCAAAAAGTTCCGCGTTGTTTGCGGATAGTCTCCATCGGTATCCCTGCTTTACTCTGTATTTTTTCCACAATTAGCCATTTAAATTCACTTTCCAAGTGGTCTTTATCGATACAGTGTTGTACGAGCGGAGCTGTGGTTTTCTTGGTGCGTATAGCCGATTTATGTTCACTATATCTGATGCGAAATTCTCGTGCGGTTTCTCCGATATATGCTAAGCCGCAAGGGCAGACTAGCATATATACAATGTTGTGACTTCTACAATTGGTTAGAGATCGTAACTTCACACATTTTCCCTCATATTGTATGGAGTCTGTGACCATAGCACTATCGCAAGCATGACAAGAACCACACTTGTGATTTCCTAAAATCAGAGGCAGGCCTGATATGGTTAGTTGACGTGCTGCGTTCAGTTGAGTCGGTCTAGTATGCACTAGGAGATCGCGTAGATTGCGGTTTCTACGATACGCTACCAACGGTTGTTCCAGCTGAGTTTCATTTTCATCACTATTCAAGATTTTCCAGTTCTTCATGATGATGTTTCTGATCTTATAATTCAATGAAGAATGGTTTATGACACATACCACCTGATCTTTAGATGTACGGGCAGTGCCTGCCAATAACGCCTCTCTGTCATAATATTTAGCCCTTTTATAGGCATGTCTTATTAACCTGTGTGGGTAGCCTCTAGCCAGAAGTCGTACCCGAAGGGCATCTCCATGTCTATGGAACTCCCGCATGTCAGTGCAATTGCGCCTGATACGCAGGAATTCTCTAAAAGGGATTGCATCTCTTTGGCTCATTGGATGAAAACTTTGGTAGTGTAATATGGTATTCTTTGCAGTCGGTTTTCTATATAGACTTACCTCAATAACATTGTTTGACCCTGAGATGAGGATGTCCAAAAATTCCACTTGGTGGACACTACTTTTAGCAGTAAACTTTAAATTACAATCACTCGCGTTGAGCCAAAGTATAAATTCGTTCAGAGATTCATTTGTACCTGACCAGATGAAAAAAATATCATCGATGAAACGTCTCCAACCGATGACATTGTCAGAGAAGGGAGCAGCCTCATTAAAGATATTCTTAAGTTCCCATTCTCCCATATATATGTTGGCCACACTGGGAGCACAAGATGCTCCCATGCTGGTGCCCTTGATTTGTTTGTATGTAGAGCCTTCAAACTCAAAGAAGTTGTTCATGAGCACCACCTCCAAGCATTCCAAAATAAATGCATCTGGTCTTACACCTGATGTTCTAAGTAGCAAGGCTGAAACAGATTGTAACGCTTGATATTGAGGGATGTTGGTGTACAAAGCCTCAATATCAAGCGTCACTAATATGTGTTGATTGCAGTTAAATGGCATGCCCTCAATCTTATTAATCATGTCCCCTGTGTTGCGAATAAATGAGGCATAATTCTGTGTTAGAGGACAGAGATAAGAGTCCACAAATTTGGACAGAGGCTCAGTACTAGAGCCAATAGTGGAGATAATAGGGCGCATGGGAGGATCCACTATATTCTTGTGGGTTTTAGGTAATCCATACAAGGCTGGAGTTTTAGGGCAAGATTTATTCAGAAAATTATACTCATCTTGACATATATCACCACGGTTCAGAGCTTTACTCGTGATGTCTAAGATGATCCCCTTAAGTTTTGATAATTCCTTGGGGTGAGATTTAGTGTAGTGTTGGGGGATAGCCAACATATTGGATATTTTTTCACGATATTGATTTTTGTCCATAATTACTATCCCACCACCTTTGTCACAAGGCTTTATCACTAGATCTTTATTGGACTTGATGCCACATAATGCGGTATTTTCTGAAGGGGTAAGATTATTGTGTACAAACGGTGGCTTTTTGGTGACACGTTCTATTTCCTTGAGAACATTCTGTTCAAAGATGTTGACCTCAGGGCCCACCATGTCAAGGGTGGGAGTAAACTGTGATGGAGGTTTACATCTAGATTGATTGTCTGTATCTTCAGTAGGGGGACGGTCTAGGAAGAACTTTTTTAATCTTACTTTTCTGAAAAAAGAAAAAAGGTCTTCATGCAATTTGAACAAATTCGGGCGAGTACAAGGAACAAATGATAAACCCTTACTCAGCACAGCGCGTTCATCATCTTGGAGGGTGGTGGAGGAGAGATTGAAAATAGGCATGGTGTCATCACCTCCCAATCTCATATTCTCACCTCCTAGCGCCAATACTGCTGGTTGCGGGTTTTTAAGTAAGGTTGTTGATTTTGATGTTGAGGGGCCATCGATTGAGAATCCTCTCTGTTCGGTGCCCACCTCCTGTTCCTGCCTCTGAATCGGCCTCTCGATAAAAAAGGGGACTGGCCACGGAATGATTGTTGTGCCATACGTCTGCCTCTATATGAGCCATACTGTCCACCTAGTACCTCCTGTCCATTATCATTATCCGAGTCTGAGGAGTATGTGTCCGAGAAATTCACTATTCTTCTTCTGGGATTGTAGTTATTGTACCCTTGACGGTCTTGATTTTGGTTCCAATATTGGTAGTATGTTGCATTAGGGTAAGGGTATGCTTTTTCTTCTGTGTACCATCTGATGTCCTTTTTTAGTTTTTCAGTTTTTTTATTTGTAAGGTAGATGTCAAAATCTTTCAATTCGGAGTTAACTTTTTCAAGTTTCACCTTGGCATCATCCAATGCGGTAGAGGTCTTTAGTTTGTCTTCTAAGGTTAGTATTTCTTGATTTAACACAGCCATAACCTCTCTAGCAGTTTCTATTATAAGGATCATCCAGTCCCTGGAGCAGCGGTTAGCAATAAGTGACCACCGCTCCAGGAACTTACGGATTTCTACGAAGAGGGCTGGAATATTGCGTACCCTTAAACCTGATGGTATAACGCCTGCGCGAAGATATTCAAGCATGTAGTTTGCGTGGGATTCCATACGCTTGAATTTCTTTTTTAGATTCAATAGATTGTTCCATTCCGCATTGTCATGCAGTTGTAGGGAAGTTGGGTTCTCACTTGACGTTATTTGTCCCAATAGGGTATTAAAATCATCGTCCGTGAAACCAAAAGTTTTAAGTCCCTCCATCTCTGATACCGAGTCAATATAGGATTATATTATCGTGTATCAACCAAGTCAATACAGCAGTTCTGTTTATCCCAGTGCTATTGTTATTATAAAGACTAAAGCATGCACCCAGATACAAAGAAACAGAGATTTAACAGAAAAGCTTGTCAATAATCAATATAACAAACATAATCGAATAAGATACAAATAGTGTCACCAAACAGGAAGAAATACTTCTCTCCAATAAATAACTTTACAAAGAAACCACAAAAACTAATATCCCACGGTTAAAAAACCGTGAATGCACAGCAACAAATATGGGACCCCCTTGAAATTTACTTAAGGTCAGGGAAAAAGGGGAAAAGAAACAATCATATAAAGAAATTTCCCTCACGACCTCTATTGATGATAATACAATTTAATTGTAATAGGGGAAAAGAAGGGCCTAAAAAAAAGTGATGCACCGCACAAAAATTTACAATTTTTTACTTTTTTATTTTTTGTCATTTAGCCATTTTATATTTTTCTTAGAAGAATTCAATATATTTCTTTTTCTTATCACAAAAAAATAACTTAAACTTTTAATGTTCACTGACTAAATGCATTACAGTGAATCAGCATCATATCAATTGACGACAAACAGTAGTCCCTGGGACAAACTAATGTAGATCACAAAGGATCTGTATCATCACACAATCACATCTACACACATACCAGATCATTCCACATTCATACACCTTTCATAAAAACATAGAAAAAAAGACAACATTTTTATCGTGTATTGAACATTGGAGGTACAAAGTACATAATGATCTCCTATGACTAACAAAGCAACTGCAAAAGCAGGATAGTAATGTCAGGTCAATGGTCGACGCATTTCGATGGCGTGGATGCCACCTTCATCAGGACCACAGATGTATTCAAAAACGATAAAGCCCAGGGAATACCCGAAACAACATATACATAAAAAATACATATTCAATTAATGGCCCCACATTCCCTATAAAATTGCAGAAGGAAGATATCTTCACAAGTTAGGTGACCACTAGATGCAAAATAGAATTTTTTTTTTACAAAAAAGAGAGAAAGGAATATATATAAAGAAGATAGAGGGTCCTATTAGAGTGAAGTAGCTATCAACACTCCACTTTTGAAGCCCATGCATTAAGAATACATGAGGGTAGCAATTTATTCACGGACTTATCTCCAACTAAGAACAACTAATCTCAAAGCAGAATAGAGTACCACCACCATTAAAAACGTGAAACACCACGTGTAACACCAACATGACAGTCCTCTGTGCAGTACCTAAACCCCAATGCTACAAAGGAACACAGGGGGGGAAGAAGCTTACTTGTTTATAAAAGATTTCCTGTTAGAGATGCGTCGTCATATACTCGATTGTAAGGATTCATAAAGAATCTGTCAAGAAAGTACAGAGACCTAGTAGTGAGATTCTCTACATCGTCACAAGCCGAAGTTTAATGATAAGGGGGTAAGAATGGTCCAATACCTGAATTAACAATTAGTTTCGCTGCCCATCCACATAACTCAACAATTATTAGCAAGGTCAAAGTCTCCAAGAGAGTTGGTATCCAAATATGATTTTCTGAAGGGCCAAGAAGACCAAATGCAGTATCACTTTTCTAATGGCACTAAAAAGTGACAAACAAAATCAGAGTTAAAGAATCTACTATTCCGTTGGTGGAACACGACTCCTAGGACAATCTCTGCAGAGGTTATGTTTCCTAAAGACACATCACTAGCGTATTTGACAGTTGGTTATCTAACAGGTAATATTCCTTTAAAAAAGCGTTTCCACTTTATAGTACCATTGCCACCATATATTGTTTATGTCTGTACTAGTACGCTGATATGGATAGATATGTACATTTCCACCATAGTGAAAGAATTAACTATTTTCCGATCACAAATTCAGTGGTTATTACTTTTATGTTCCTCTAAGAAACGAATCTCTAGAAAAGGCGGGATTTATTCCAAACGTATTGTCCAAGAATTTAAAGACTAACCTTTTATCTAAAGTTTAAACAGGGAGTCGTCTTCAAGACCAGTTATTCAACAAGAGTTCTATATTGCAAAGGTTTCGTCCGCTATACCGTGACATCTAGAAACACCCAAACATCGGAGAAGATTAGAGGCGCTGTAGCCGGTTATATAGCAGATTGTATTTAAGAAGGAAATGCGAAGAGATGTATTGAATACTAACACCTCTTCGTAAGCGGTATGAACGCCAAAAAGGCTTACCTCTTTTGTTAAAAAATCCCTTCACCATAAAGTAATTCTCTACCCAACGGCCGTATGGGTAGACCAGCAATAGCGGTGCGGCAATACGTAATCAAATCGTAAGTCTCAGCCAGATATATTCGGATCTATGTTGTAAGACTTTCACCCGAAGACTCGTCACATCTACAAATGCCCCAACATAGAAAGATGTATTAGAAATGCCGTAAATTAGTCTATGCCGAGTTATGTTAATAAAAGAAATGCGAAGAGATGTGACGAAAACGAGCACCTCTTCGTAAGTAGTCTATACGTCTAACGGCTTACCTTTTCTTTGGAGTCCCTTCATCGTCAGATAATTCTCGACCAAATGGCCGTTCAGGTAGACCAGCAATAGCGGTGCGGCAGTACGCAATGACGTCGTAAACCTCAACCTAATATGTTAGTAACTGGCCAATCGAAATGACGCAACATATGGGTGGGCGGAGTATGATTAATAAAATCGAGCGAAAGAAAAAGGACTACCTTACATAGTTGGTCAGCACCATTTTGGAACGGGTGTTATGCGATCAATCATTAACGCTTGTCCCTACAAAACTTTATTGTACCATACTGGTTAGAGAAAGACATATCTATATTTTCAAATTAAATAAGAATCGATATAATACATATCGCACATACGCTTCGTAAGAGGCATGCATATGGTGAATGATACTGATGCAGGATGAATATATATTTCACAATGTAGCGGAAAAAAAAGGAAAAAATTAAGAGGAACTCGCGTAGTGCACAATTATGTCAATAATTACTCTCAAGAGGGAGAGTTATTATTAAGCGCTCTAGAGGACTCCAGAGCCCAGGGAGAACTGTGGCAGGTGCCGCAGGAGCCGCATCACCATCGTGCTAGCCGGCGCATAAAAACAGCTTTCGGCTCCCGCGGTGCGGGAGCATTTGATCCAGTTTTGCCCGCTTTTGGTCGCCGTTGAGCACTGCAGAGGACTCCAGAGCCCAGGGTGATCCGCAGCAGGTGCCGCAGGAGCCGTGTCATCATCGCGCCAGCCGGTGCATTAAAAACAGCTTTCGGCTCCCGCGGTGTGGGCCGTGCGCGGGCCACTCACGGGCATGCCCGGCCACACCATTGATCAGGGCTACTGGAGATTCAACGTGGAATTACATTGATAAGGTACTGTTGCTAAGCCGCACTGACTCCTCCAGGAGATTACCGCTCTTTGGGACCTATTGTGCCGATTTCAACATGAGTAAATATTCTACATCAGGGCAGGGGGTTGTTGGGACTTTGGATGCCTTCCTTATAAGGGACGAAACTGATTGAATTAGCTGAAAGGAGGTTATCCCTGGATCCTCAGAGTACACTCATATGAGATGCCCCCTCTACCACCCTGCCCTCTATTAGTGTGAAGGAAACAGAGGAGGTTTCACTCCCTGTGATTTGTCTAGACACATCGATCCCAGCCCCAGCCCCAGTTGTAGTGGCAGTTCCAATAATTAATGATACTACACATAGGTCCCCAGTTACAACAAGGGGCCAGAAGGCTAAGGCTAAGTCTACGCAGGGTCATTCCCTTGTGCCTCCGACAAAGAAAAGAAAAGGACAGAGTAGCTACAAATCAGCCAATTCTACGCTGAAATCCATGTTAAAATCTGCTGGTGGGAAACCCTGTGAACCCAATAGTGACCACACCCAAGATAATACATCGGTCCCGAATAAGGCCGTGATTGTGGAAAACCCAAGTTACTTAATGCAAGGAGATTTTATATGTAAGATGGAATTAATTTTATCCACTCTTCTGGAACCTGTAATTCTAAAACTCTAGAGCATCGAAGCAAGACTAGTTAATATCGAAAAATCTATATTAACTCCTTTGCAATTGCCAACGGAGAACCGAGGGTGGGCAGTGAGGGCCCCTTATCTGTTTCTCACCCAGGGGGTAGTGGTCCCTGTAATATGCACCCCGTAGGCATCGATTCTGGTAACTCCGAGATCGGAAGAGTATCTTCCATTCCGTCCATGGGTGGGGTATCACAGAACCAGGTCATATCCTCACAGGAACCATCTGGTAGCAGTATAAGCTGGGATAACCGTCCTCAAACTGGGAGAGGCTTGTCTCCAAACATAGCAAGGAGAAAGTCCCCGGTTCGTGAGGATGCCCGTAGGCCAGCAACCAATCTACATTTGCCCCCGATGCAACACCTTACACTGTGGTGCTGGCAAATGTCCCCATGTTGCCGGATTGTAACAATGAGCACTGGTCATCCCTGCGGAACAAATCTCTCCACTTTCTTAATGCTAGGACTGGGATTAATTCTAACCTCTTATATACAGAATATAAGATGGCACAGAATTGGCTGGGTGGGTCAGTCCAGGTCGCAACTGTCATCTATGGGTCGGGATTTGGGGTTTTGTCAACACAAATTCAATACAATTAGTGGAGAATTCTTTTATTAAATATATTTTGTCAGCATCCTCCAGTACACCCACCTACGTCTGCCATTCCGAGTTGGGCCTCTCCCACATATCTGACCTTATTAAAATGGAACCAATCCTTCTCTGGGATAGGATTTGGTCAAGAGATGAGACTAAATTTCAGAGGGACCTCCTACAGGATAGTCTGAGGATGGAGGGTGTGCAAAGGATACCGTGGTTCAAGTTTATCCAAGAACTTACAAAAGATATGGGTAACCAGGAATACTTCACTATCGCCTTGATCTCCAAGAAAAACCTTAGAAAGGAGGTCCTTTCCTTTCTGGAAAGTAAAAGGCTATCTGGAGAAATCAAAAAGCCTAGGGTTTTGAATCATCAGATGGTCCTTACAACCTATGGTCTGCAGCCATATTTAGCTTTCGTGCCAGCTGTTTTTGACAGGTTCTTACTATTCAGATTCAGACTGGGGATAATACACAGATTTGCTTCTTTTCCCATGACGAATAATTGGACAAACGAGTTACAACCATGTCCATGCGATAATCTGTCGCCCCAAACATCAATGCACTTGGTTTTATTTTGTAAATTTTATACGGAGGCAAGAAAGCTCTGGTTAGTTCCGATTTTACAGAACGGGGGTTGAGACAATGTCGCCCCACTTTTATTAGGCTCCAGCATCTAGAAAACGAACATGTTGCCTGGAGGATATCTATGTTTTTAAAAAAGAATCTCCACCATAGAAAGAGTATTGTTATTTAAGACTGTGGAGGAGGCCCTTTTCAAACACTCTGTTTATACATTTTTACCTGTTTTAACTTGTGTAAATATCCAACAAATGTATTTTAACATGGAGTTTTTATATGTGCAAATTAGTTCTTTTTTTTTATTCCACTGATGATAATTTCTGTTTTTAATATGTTTACTATTTTTCACATGTGCTTTTTATGATTGTTACACTACAATCGAAATAAAGCATTGTTTGATTTGATTTGATTTGAATTTGAAGAGGGGTACAGTACTGCCATGTCCCCTTAAGAATCTGCAGTATTTGCCAGTTAGACCTAGGAATGCTCTCACTTCTTTTTAGGTTCTAGGAGGTTCCAAGGCCATGATGGTTTCAATCTTGGCCTAGAGGGGCTACACCTTGCCTCTACATACCAGGTGTCCCAAATACACTACAGAATGCTGCCCAATCTGGCACTTAATGACCTCAATGGTCAGGTCTGCCTGTTGCATGGCCTGAAGCACCTCTTGGAGGTGATGCAGATGTTCCTCCTAGCCGGAACTGTAGACAGGGATGTCGTCTAAGTAAGTGGCACACAAAGCATCCTTCTCAGCCAAGACCCTATTAACCAACCATTGGAAGGTAGCAGGGGCATTCTTCAATCTAAAGGGCATCACCCAGAATTGGTAATGTCCCTCTGGGGTTGAGAATGCTGACCTCTCTTTTGCCTCCTTAATTAAGGTGATCTTTCAGTACCCTGATGTCAAAGGTACTAGGGAATTTGGCAGTACCTGCCCAATCAATGAGCTCAACAGCTCCTGAGATGGGGTATGTGTCAGTTCTTGTGACTGAATTGAGACCTTGGTGTTCATGCAGAACTGGAGTTCTGGTTTGGCTCCCGAAAGGGATGCCTTTGGTACCATCCATGGGGCTGGACAAGAGACTATTAGAGGGTTCAATCACCCACTAAAACTAACGTTTTGGAGACTCCCTCCTTAATGCTGGCTCTCACCCTGTCTGACATTCTGTAAATTGGGTTCTTCACATGGAGACTGTCTTCTGTGTCAACACATGGACACACAGATGTGCGAGTCCAAGGTTGAGAGAGATCAGTGGGGTGAACTGTCCCAGCAACTTGTTACAGTCACTTCGCTGCTCTGGAGTCAGGGTGGAAGAGAGGTTGACATCCTCCACTGACCCATCACATTCCTGTGCAAAGAGGAGGTCAGGGAGAGGTTTAATCTCCTCTTCCACGCCCTCATCTGCCACTAGGAGCATGCTTACTTCAGACTTTTTGAAGTGGGGCTTCAACCTGTTCACATGGAGCACTTAGGGGGTTCCTAGGGGTCTGAAGATCCAAAAGGAAGGTGGCCTCCCCCTTTTGCTTCAGAATCTCATGTGGGCCAATCCAGTGTTACTGGAAAGCTCTGGGCTCTACTGGTTCCATGGAAAAAATACCTTTTGGTTAGTCTGCAACTACCAGTGTGTACTTCTGGTCACACTAGAGTTTCATCACCTCTTGGCTGTCCTGGGTTACGTTTAGTCCTCTTCCAGAAACAGTGCATCTGGTTCTGGAGGGCCAGCAGGTAACTGACCACACCCTGGGATGGCTTCTTGGGAGCTTGCTCCCACTCCTCTTTGACAAGACATAGAGGTCTCCTAATAGGCAAAGAGAAGGCATGGCAAGAGAACTTCTCACTTACACCTCATGGGCTCAGGGAGGCCCATAATGATGCCCTTCAAGGTCTTGCTGAATATTTCAACCAGCCCATTGGTTTTAGTTGATAGGGTGTGGTGAATTTGTAAGTTACACCACACTCATCCCACATGGACTTCATGTACGCTGACATGAATTTAGTGTCTCTGTCTGACAACTCCTCCTTGGGGAATTCAATTTGGTTAAAGATCCCCACCACAGGTGAAGTCCCTGTCCTCAAAGGGATAGCATCTGGGTAGTGGGTGGCATGGTCAACCCGTTATTTAGGGATGTCTTGTTGTCCAAAGGTACAAAGACGCAGAAGTGGTTCCTCCACAATGGCGGAAGAGCGTCGCCCCACTGGCTTAAAGCCAGCAGCTGCCATTTAAAAAAAATGTAATATCGTTTTATTTAACAGCTGGTGGCTCTAAGATAGCACGTGCAGGTAGGGGCGAGGCTGGGGACACAGGGAAGAGTGGTTGTGTACTTCGAACTGCGCATGTCTGTTTGGGAGGCCTAAGATGGCCAGCCATACAGACATGCGCTGTTAGATTTCTCAACCCGACTGTATTTTACAGCCAGATGTAGAACTGGCACCGACTCCCTCCCTGTGCCTGGACAGAGTCTCTAAGCGGCCTGCTCAGGCCAATCCCGGTGCTGCTCTCATAGCATGAGAGCAGCATTTGGATTGTTTGGGTAGTCTGTCCCAGGGACTGTCAGAACTTGGAGAAGTATGAGGGAGCAGCAGGAGAAGCATAATACCGGCCACAGGATCTGGTAAGCATTCATTTATTTATTTTTAAGTTCACCCCACTGGCAGCTGCTACTGACCTGCTACCCTCCACTGCATTTTCACAGCAGCCACAAGAGCAATGATATCAATGCCCATCCTTTCGAAGGGGGTGCCAATGACGGGAAGTGGGAACAGCAGAGCCTAGTGCTTTAGCCCTGATTTTCAAATGTCCTGGCAGGTGGGACAAGTCCTGCAGAATATTTATGAGGTTGTCTATATTTGGGGCCAATAAAAGTGGGAGAGAAGGCTAACAAAGGTCTTATCTTGCCCCAAATGTCCTGCTAGGGAGATGCCATGAGCCAAACCAAGTAAGAAAGACCAGAAACACTGGGGGACATGGGCTGCCCTAGCACCAGGACCCTTAGGCTCACTATAAAGGAGATTGTTCTCCCAGTAGATCAGGTGATCCCCACAGGCTCAACCTGCTGCATAGGCTGAGTCCAGGTGCCTCAGACCCTCAAGAGTCAAACACTCTTTCTGCGCTTGGCAGAATTCCTCCCTGGTGGGCCAACCCTCAACCTATCAGCGGACAAGCTCAGGTAGCTCACCTAGGATGGCAACGTCTTCCTTGGTTAGTTTGGGGGCCTCCTCCTCAGGATTTCCCACTCCCCCTTGCCCCTCTCCTTAGAAGCTATCTAGGCCATTGTTCAAGGCTCCAAACTCCTTTAACTCTCTTTCCAGTTAGCCATGGCTCGGGTGGTCACGCAGACCCACTTAGGCAATCCAGTAATCTCCAAGTGAGACCTGAGCACCACCTCCCTCCAGGTACTATGTTTCAAGTCATTGCCTAACATACAATCTACAGGAATGGCAGTGCCAACAGTACCTTTCAGAGAACCTGAGACCCCTACACTCAAAGTGAACCAGAGACATTGGTAGATAGCTCTCAGGATTGTTGGTGACTGTGACTTGTTGGAATGTCTTTGGTATGGCCAGCTCTGCTGATACCAACTGACACTTGACAGTTGTCATGCTGGCTCCTGTGTCAAGCAGAGCCTCCACCCGTTGCCCATTAATGGTGAACCACAGCCTATACTTGGGAGTATTGGAAGGCTAGTGTCATCTCTGTCTGTCCCCCAAAACTAACTGGACTATCTCCTTCCCAAGCGCTAAACTTGCCAACCCTGTTGCCGGCCCACCAATGGGGGGCTTTGCCCTCTTGGGACATTTGGAGTCACCCTTTATCAGCCCATACTTGTAGCACTCTGTCCAATGGGTCAAAACTGATTTGCATATGGCTAGGTCCAAACTGGGCTGGCATGGTGAGCTACAAAATGGTCGATTAAACCCAGATCTGTGACTGGGGGTGAATGTTTGTATTGTTCAGCATTCTGTCCATTATCCTTTCCTTTTTGTCACCCCAAGTGGGAAGGATATGCCTAAACGTGGGTCCCATGCTCACTGTGCAACTGGATTCAAAATACCCTGGCTGAAACTGATCCCAGGATGCTTGTTTCTGGTCCAGGGAGGACCTGGCATGGTAGTTTGGGCTGGACTGTGTTATGTGGTGTCCTTTTATCCTTTTTTTAATTTGTTTTAAGTTACCAGTAATCAGCAATTCACAGGAGAGCCTACACGTGCTAAAGGGGTTGCTGAAGCTTATTTAAAAGCCACCTTCACCTTGTTCCACTGTTTTACTTGCACTGGATTTTAGACATCCCCCTCAGTGGGAGGGATTCGTAAGGAGGGCAATGGAGCTTTGGTGCAGCTGGTACACCTCTTGCACACCAAAGACACGCCTAAGGTGGTCGATTGCTTGATTGAGGGAGGTGGCCTCCTTACAAGGCTTCTCAGGCTGGGAAAATATAGGGATAGAACGACTGGGAGATGTGTGGAGGTAGGTGGCCCCACTTCTATATGAGGAGCTACAGTGGGAATTTGAGCTAGCTGAAACGCAGAGATTTAACTATCTGAGGCTCACACATGCCCTACTAGTGCATCTGCATAGCTCCCTTTCGGACCATTCTCCCCTTTCGGATAGACTACTCATTGATCCTATCCAGGAAAAACTAACCTCAACAATATATCAAGGGCTGCCTGGATCGATAATCTGGGCAACATAGGTGAGGAGGAATGGCAAGAGGCACTCCAGGGCCCGAGGGAAATAGTGATACAAGTACATTTTCAATTGGTCCGGCTCAGGATACTGCATCGCTCCTATTATCCCTCGACGCATCTCCATAAGATTGGAAGGGCACCTTCACTGCACTGCATCCGAGGCTGCCAGGGCGTGGGCACCTTTCCTCATATTCTTTAGGAATGTCCTAGGGTAGTGCAGTTTTGGCGCAAGGTCACCACAATAATGGCCAGAGTAGTGGGAGCTGAGGTTCCGTTAGATGCAAAGTGGCTCCGGCTTAGAATTAAGGGGGATGTGGTGTGGAAATTTAGCTTGCAAACTGAACATTATCTGCGCCATCTTGCCACTCCCCAGCGCCACGCACAGCGAATGCACGGCCGCCATTTTAAGCACCCCACTCTCTCCCCGCTCATTCTCGATCGCCAGCGCTTTCCCCTGGCGCTGCGAGCATCCCCCGCGCGCCGGCCGCCCCCGCTCTCTCATACACGGGCCATAAACCCTCTCATTCAGCACGACCCTGCCATGGAACCACATCCCACACCTGACCGACATCCCATACATGGTCATGCCTCTCTTTGATAAACCCCCCCCTTCCTCTGTGCCCCATTGTCCGAACCGATCCCAGGCCATCACCTAGCCCTGCGGATGCAGTTTATTGCTCCTACTGTAAGGGAAACACCCCACATCAAAGGGATTACGGTGGATCAAAAGCCCCTACCCCCTGAGACCCGGCCGGTTGCACACACCCCCGGGAATTGGCGGAATATCCAGCTGCGTGATAGCCATCTCCTACTGTGGGTGGGGTGGGGACTTCTACTGTAGATATGTGTGGGAACGAGCTTGAAGTGGGGGTTCCAAGGAATGTCTTCCCGTACATCAAAGCCTCAACAAGAATGTACCATATGTAATAAAGCAATAAACCTGTGTATAAGAGACCAGGTCTCAGAGATGCAGTTAGAGCACCTCGTGACGATACCTTGCTGTCTGATCTGATGTGTTCTGCTCCGACGGAATAAAACTTTGTTTCCTGCCTTCCAGTCTCCGGCGCCTGCCTCTTTCATTGGTAAATTATCGAGTGGTATGAGAGGCGATTACCGCCGGGCAAATACTTGAAAGGTTATCGATTGAAACTGCTGCTACCATTTATCAATTGGCGTCCCAAACGTGGGGCCCATCAGCGACACGTGGATCCAGTGGGAGAGGTCCCGACGACAGAGTGAACGACTGCAACAATCGGGAGAGCTCCTGCCCAATAGACCCTCGTCTGGCAGCCGATCATCCGAACTTCACTGGTTCCGAGCAGACCTCTCTCGAGTGATCTACGGTCCTGACTGGGAACCATCAGGAGTGCCGCGGCAAATACGGAGAGTAGAGGATGATCGGGCGCTGGAGGCGGAAGACGAGAAACTGTCCACGCGGTCCGGGTAAGGTCGTGATACACGACAAATTGCGAAATAATTGATTGATTGTTTGAAGTTTTGGAAATACTAGTATTGCTCATTGATTGTTCTCTTTGAGATATTCGCTGTCTACAAACGGGGAGGAGTAGAAATACTCTCTCTCTCTCTCCCTTTGCAGATAGTGAAGTGTAGGTAACGCAGACTTTTGTCCCCGTTGTAACCCGTCGTGCCTATCTTTATCTCCCCACTGATTGATTGTCCGAACATTGATTGTTTTGAAGAATAGTGCTCTTTGAGATATTCTCTGTTTGCAAATAACGTAGAATAGAAATATTCTGTCTAGTCTTTGCAAATAGTGAAGGGTAGGTAACGCAGACTTTTGTCCCCGTTGAAACCCGTCGTGCCTATCTTTATCTCCCCATTGATTGATTGATTGATTGTCCGAACACTAGTTGTTCGATATTGGTTCTTTGGAGGTATTCTCTGCTTACAAATAACGAGGAATAGAGATATTCTGTCTAGTCTTTGCAAGCAGTGAAAAGATAGGTAGTGCTGACTTTTGTCCCCGTTGAAACCCGTCATGCCTATCTTCTCCCCACTGATTGGTAGTTGGTTCTGCCCGGACCGCTTATTAGAGGTAAACCATCCGGCTCCACTGGAAGGCACCCCTAATAAGGACATGTTCACTAAATATGGACTAGTCGCCGTAGCTTATAGCAAGCTGTGGCATAAATATACCAAGAAGGACCCCGAGAGTCAGTGGCCACTGATGGGATCCTTCGACGACCATAAGATAGAAGTGCTAGAAATAGCTCTGCGTAGCAATAAGACGACGCCTACTATGCTTGACAGTATCGGCATGTGGCGCAAAGAAGCAACACAACGGAAAAAGAGGGAAGAAGTAAAAGCAGAAAAGGAATTACGAAAAGCAGCTCACCTTGCCGCTAGAAAGTTAGAAGAAGAAATAAAGGAGAGAAGGGAAACTAAACTAAGACAGGAGCCCGAAACATCAGGCCAGTACGCTGTTAGGACCCCTTCTTTGCTCTACCCTGAGTTATCCTCTAAACAGCGAACGAATGATGAATTACTATTAGGTCCCCCGATCATTTACATGCCCCCTCCATACGCACCCTCCCAATCAATAGTGCAACACCCACAACCCCCAAACACGAACGAAAGCAGTACAGGGGCCTCGGTCCTCACGGCCTCCGCGCCGGCCGAGCCTCCTGTACTGAACACAACGTCGGCAATAACGTTGGATGACCCTGAGATGAGAAAGAAAGATTCCACCAGAATGAATCGACTAACGAAGGATGAACGAACAGGAATCGACAAAATAGTAAAGGCACTGGTGGGATCCTTTTTGACCTTACACAAACTAAAGTAACGCTAGGAGTTAGCCCTTTGTGGGACATATGAAACCAAGGGAAGGAGCCAAGCTCACGGTCGAGACGGCCACGAGGTAGCCCGACTCCATTACTCTCGCTACCTAAACATGTCTACCCCGCCCAATAAGCATGACAAAATCCTGCACAAACGGAAGCCTGCTGACACCCACCATCGACGTCACCAAACTAGGGCTAGATCGCGCACAATTGGGCTATGTTATTTTTCCGATTGCACAGTAACCTCCTTGTGCTCGTCATCAGATTGCAAATATGTACAAACACTCCAACGAAGTAGTATAGTTATAACATTTTAATAACTTATAAGATATAACAAACACACCAACAGGGTAAACAGGTTAAAACACGTTTTAAAACAACTATTTACATGACAGTCTGCTGCAACCTCCATCCCAAAGCCTTAACGTCCACGTGACACCGTCCTCGCCTCTCCTTCCTCGAAATTGCAACATTGGCCTGTTTTGGGCGGTTCTTTTAGTCGGCTTTGGGCTATAAAAGCCATGCAAAAATCCATTGACATCAGTGGCGGACGACTGTGCGAATAAGCCGGAGGCTACACGAAGTGCCAAAACTCTGACAGCGCCAAGGCGGAGTCTGCCACGCTAGGTGGATCTTCCTATTCTCTTCTTCTTTCTTCAATAACGGCTAGGGTGCCCTGGCAGGGGGGAGGCGACGCGGACGGGCCTCCCCCGCCTCCCCAGGTGGAGGCTCACCAGCAGATGAGGACGCCCCAGCCGTCTTTTTCATCAGTCTGCTGAGTCGCACCCTGCCACGTCGTGTGGATCCTCCCATTCTCTTCTTCCTTCAATAACGGCTAGGGTGCCCTGACAGGGGGGAGGCGACGCGGACGGGCCTCCCCCGCCTCCCCAGGTGGAGGCTCGCCAGCAGATGAGGGCACCCCAACCGTCTTTGACTCGCCGGCCAGCTAAGCTGCACCCCAACCGTCTTTGACTCACCGGCCAGCTGAGCTGCACCCTGCCGCTGCACGCGACCACCGGACGACCGCCCAAGCACGGGTTCACCAGGATCGCCACTAGCGCCCGACGCGAGGAGTGGGCCCCCGCAGCCAAGTAATCGGGGACCCACCCCGGTGGCGATACCATCCAAACTGCTGTCGCTGCTACTGGGCCCACCCGGTGGCTGTGCCGAAGAGCTGCTACTGCTGCTGCCGTTGGACTCCGGCGGTCGGTTCTCCGGATCCAGGCCTAACCCACCATGAGGTGATTCTGGACTCGAAAGCTTGTCTGCTTGGGCGTGGGCCCCACCCTTGACAAAATGCTCCCCTCAGCTTTGCAGAATCGGCTGGAGTCATTTGACACTCGACTCCCACGGACTTCCGGTAAGGACAAACCGCTGCCACTGCTCTTTGCCCCGGACGGCAGCCACCTTGCCTCCGCTTGGTGCAGTGAGAAAGACTGGTTCGAAGCGTCGGCGGAAGAACCCGCCTGCTGCCCCGCAAGGTATGGTATCTTGCACCTTAATACACGACCGATTGAGAAATGCATGTATGACAAGGGACCCCAATTTAGGAAATGAAATAAATTAGAGCATCTTTGTCTCGGACAAAAAGAATAATAGGTCTGTGGTATCACCCATTCCTGCGACTAGCCTGGTACGTGGTAAGTAGAACTTTTTCGTGTCTGCGCGCGCTAGGGTACTTTGAATACTGCACATCCCCTCCCCTCTTTTTCCCCTCTATAGGTCACGACGAAGCTCCGACTGAAGAATGAAGTGGACATGGACCGCACCGAGTTCAATATCAGGGAAAATTTAGACAAACGTTGTGAGATAGTGCGTGAAGTGCAGACCACCATTGAGAACATGAGAAACTGTATGGCATGATTGTGCGTGTGTGCTATGATTACACGGTATGAATGTGTGTGCATCTCATGCTTAGGTCACTTGAAGAGAGCGTCACTGTATGATTGAAGTGCTCGCCCATCGATCAAAGGGAGGAGAATAAAGGGTCCGACACCCCCTAGGATAAACTACAAAATACTGAAAGTACGCAGCATGCATAGGAAAGGAGGACAGGAAAGGAGAGGTCCCGATACTCAACGTAGCCCTGAGTCTCCGTCTTAAGTTTCTGCGCTTGATGCATGTACTGTCACACCCTATCCGGCATTTGTGTGTACGTGATCACCGAATTTATGTCTTTTCCCCGCTTGTGTTTTCTTACATGGAACAGACCCATGCTACTCCATGTTGTGTGTGCACCAAGTGGCCTATTATCTTACCCATGTCTCTCTCGTTTTGTGTCGTATGTATGCCAAATAGCCTACTACCTCTCCTTTTTGCAAATGTTGAGCTTAATCGGCTGAGAAAGAAAGGACAGGTAAGACGACTGATGTCTCCCAATCTGGCCCTCATCACGGGGACTATATGTCAGTGGTTTTTGTTTTTAGAAGACACCATCTCCACCGCCCAGAATTACCCCCGCCCAATTACCCCGAAATAGAATGTCTAAGGCACCCCCAGCCCTATACTAGCCGTCTCAGAGTATTCCGAACGAAACAGCTGATGACCTTGTTCTCTAATAAATACATTGCCTAAACTGATAAAGGGTTACCTATTGTCGCCAGCAAAAACAATGCTTAGCTTATGTTCCTCCCCGAAATGGATACTCGTGAACGCATGACAGTAGCACCTCGCATTCTTTTCATAAACTTAGCAGTCCTCGGAAGGAAATATGTATTAACAAAACTTGTGTTGAGACGAACGAGCCTCTGCCTGAGAAGCCGGTTCGAATTTTTAATAGACTAGAAGGTTGACAGATGTCAGGCTTCCTGCAACCAGTATCGGGCGCAGGAATCGGCACCTAGAGGGCCAGACGATGGGCAGGGACACCCACAGAAACTTGCACCACAGCAATGATTAATAGATTAGTAACGCACACACTAACATCAGAGTTAATAGACACCAATCATACAGCAACCGATAAAAGCATGTCCGCAACCACTCGGTTGTTGGGAGAGAGGATGAAGTATGTAAATGTCTTCCCTGCCAACTCTCCAAGATTTTTGTTTCTTGTACCCATTTAAAGATAACGTGCTGCCATCGGAAGGGAGGGGTCGGACGTGACGCACAGCCTGGCTGCAGACCATGGAACATCTATGACATCGACCAAGGGGGAAGCTACGAAGCAAAAAGGGCGTGAGACGAGACACCATTTTCAGGATGATAAGCGCGAAGGGCTACATCGAGGCCCCCTGCTCACTGACCAGCGTGCCTAAAGTCTCAACCCGTCGGGCCCGATTGATGGGCCCAGTGCTGGAAGATTCTGCTCCCCTTGGTCCACATTTTTTTGATCCGATCCCACTCCACCCCCTCTTCCCTCGGCATCCCGAAGCACGTCACACCCTTCTCTCTCTCACCCTCTTTTATATGGATTATGAATCTGACTTACCTACAGAAGAACAAAAAGCAGGTACCCTGTCTCAAAGTACCTATGGTGAACTGTGTTAAGGAACGGGGCTGTGATCGGAGAACAGTGAATGGTCACACCCTGCAACGTGAGAAATTGGATTTGAGCTGGACCTTAGCTCCACCGCCGGTGCTCAACAGTGCCAACGAAAGAAGAACAACAATAAGAACTTACCAGTGATGGCTCTTTATAAAAAAAAAAAAAGGACACTGGAAAGAAGAACCCATGTCAAAGTTGAAAATCCTCTCCCAACCACCTTTTTATATTAACTATCTTCCTATCAAGTTTTCATGATGTTGCATCAATCACTTCCGACTGTACACTGAGAAGTTAAGAAAATGTAACTTTGTATAGTGACATTCATACAACACCAGCCATGTACACGACTATACTGACTATTTTCGATCCACACAAAGTCTGGGCCTTAAGTAATGTATGAAATATCCCTTGTTTTGCCAGAAACATCCTGTTTGCTTTACAGTATCCTATTTGTGCTCAAACAAACTCCCCTCCTCCTGTCCCTGGGCCTGACATGCGGCACAGCTGATGTAACTCTGTATGTACTACCTCCTCGCCTACTTTATCACCTGTATGTAACTATAAGCAAATGTGTCAGATTACTCCTGCCTGCCCTAAAAACTCTGTATCTTTAAGGAATGTACGAAAGACATTAACGATATTATAGCTGAAGGTTAACGAAGATAAATGACGGCCAGGCAAGCTGGCGAGATATGTTAAAAGGGAGGACTGTGGAAATTTAGCTTGCAAACTGAACATTATCTGCGCCATCTTGCCACTCCCCAGCACCACGCACAGCGAATGCACGGCCGCCATTTTAAGCACCCCACTCTCTCCCCGCTCATTCTCGATCGCCAGCGCTTTCCCCTGGCGCTGCGAGCATCCCCCGCGCGCCGGCCGCCCCCGCTCTCTCATACACGGGCCATAAACCCTCTCATTCAGCACGACCCTGCCATGGAACCACATCCCACACCTGACCGACATCCCATACATGGTCATGCCTCTCTTTGATAAACCCCCCCCTTCCTCTGCGCCCCATTGTCCGAACCGATCCCAGGCCATCACCTAGCCCTGCGGATGCAGTTTATTGCTCCTACTGTAAGGGAAACACCCCACATCAAAGGGATTACGGTGGATCAAAAGCCCCTACCCCCTGAGACCCGGCCGGTTGCACACACCCCCGGGAATTGGCGGAATATCCAGCTGCGTGATAGCCATCTCCTACTGTGGGTGGGGTGGGGACTTCTACTGTAGATATGTGTGGGAACGAGCTTGAAGTGGGGGTTCCAAGGAATGTCTTCCCGTACATCAAAGCCTCAACAAGAATGTACCATATGTAATAAAGCAATAAACCTGTGCATAAGAGACCAGGTCTCAGAGATGCAGTTAGAGCACCTCGTGACGATACCTTGCTGTCTGATCTGATGTGTTCTGCTCCGACGGAATAAAACTTTGTTTCCTGCCTTCCAGTCTCCGGCGCCTGCCTCTTTCATTGGTAAATTATCGAGTGGTATGAGAGGCGATTACCGCCGGGCAAATACTTGAAAGGTTATCGATTGAAACTGCCGCTACCATTTAACAGGTGGTATGGTCCAAATAGCAACCATTTGGCTTACATTGGCAGCGGGAATCGCGAAGCGCAACATCGCCAAGAGATGCGGAGCGCCACTCCCTCCTTCGGTGTTAGAGTGGGAAAGGGACCTGGATTGGTGCCAGAGGGCGGAAGAAACAGTGTATAAATGTGGATGGGCTACCAAGACATGGTAGAAAGTCTGGGGACCATGGCGTGTCTACAGAGGGTCATCGGAGAGTCACAAGCCAACCACAGGAGCCCGAGTCGATGTTTGAAGGGTGGTCCCCTAGGTATACACTTATCTTTTGCATACTGTTGTCCACTCCCTCCAATCCCATATGCTCCTTAATGATGTAATTGGAATTTCAACAGTGCATGCCATGATGAATATCATTGTACTGACTTTTGAGCTTGTTGAATAAGAAAGAAATTAAAAATTAAAAATATTCATCTGATGAAGGGCCCCATTTAGCCAGAAATGCATTGGGAGTTACAACTTGCCTCATCAAAGATCTTTTTCCGTGTTGGCAATATGTAATTAAAACATCCTTTATCATCCAAGAACAAGAATTTATGAAGAATGAATAAATTCAACCATTGTGAATATACCAACAAAAAAAAAGCCCATAATCCTCTTTGAGGAAAAGTAGCTATTACCTTTTTCTTACAGTATACATGAAAATACGGTAGTAGGTACATGTAAAAATTATTTAACGCCCATCATCCCCAATGAAGAAATCCCCTATTCTCATTTCCTACCTGGGACAATCCTAATACAGTCCCAAATATATTCAATTGTTATATAACCCCCATAAACCACCCATGAAGAAAACAGCTATGCCCATTTACCTTCAGTGTTTACTAAATAACAGTATCAGGTACATGTATCAGTCCCGATGTAGAAAATTCCTATCCCCATTTCCTACCTGTAACAATCCTAATATATTTCTAAATAGATTCCGTGCCAATGGAGCACCTATAATCACCCATGCAGAACAAAGCTATGCCCATTTTTCTGCAGCATTCAGTAAATACATACCAGTACCACGTATTTGTAATAGCCATTATTCCCACATCATCTCCATGTAAAAGTAACTGTCAGTGTTAATAGCATGTTATTATCATTTGTAAACAAGGTGTAATAATGCATGAGTTGTGTCAGCCATTGCTAGTCATAGTTTAATTTATTGTAATGATTAGTATAAAAAACATCACTAACCAGCCAAATACAGCATACAATATTATATAAACAAATGACCTTAAAAAATTATGACCTCAATCCAACATTCCTTTATCAACAAAATTAACTAACATTACCATAAACACTCTAGGCTAGCACTGACTATTAAAGCTAAGAAATGTGATACAACTAATTAACTTAGTATTTACAATATTCCATAATTATTTAATATAACGAACATTTCATTTCAAAATTTAACTAGACTTGCTGCTGAATAAAATGTTCACTCATTAAAACAGATCTCAATTGTCTTTAAACAGTCCCTACTACCATCTGGAGAAATCATGTTGGGAGTTAAAAGCTACTTTTGCGTGGCGTTCCTCTTCCTAGGTATAACAAATCAAACATATATCATAAATATATTATCGATCGGATGTCTCTGGATCAGCAAATTGAGTTTAAAATAATCAGTGGGCTAACAGTCCTCTCCTGCTCTCAGAACTCTATTGCCCTCTAATCACATGTTGAATATGTTTTTACCTTTGACCCTGTACAGCACCCCTCTGCCTTCTGTCAGGTGTGTGCTGTATAAATGACACATATACGCATTGACAAAGGGAAGTATTGAGGGCCGCCCTTGAATACAAAAGGTAAATTATAGATATTCAAGCATTTGCTATTTTTATTTGGCATTAAATGTGCAGTATTGTCATGTTTATTTATCTTGTGTCTTTTTTATTTGATTATACAGTGAGTGAAAGGAGATAAAGTGAAAAAATACCAGAACAAATAACTGTCTTACCTCATTCATCTTCCTTCATAATATACATATTGATATTTAGACCTTCTGAGATTAATTTATTTTTTTCACATAGTCTTTCCTGACGGTTAAGTTTAGTATTTTCACTCCTTAAATTTGTAATAGATCATGACAAACTTTAAGAAAAAACATTCAAATATTTCAGCATTCGTTTTCATATTTTCTCATATTTATCTATTGATCCAATGAGATTGGCAGAGCATTGTTCTAATCAATTTTTTCGATGCTTTGCAAAATAATTTTTATATCCATTGCTCTGTTATTAGAGACTGTGCTACCAACACACGTATACGTTTTTTTCCAGCTTTGGAATATTTTTATCTGGCAGCACATACCACTCCAAAACCAATTCAGCATTTCCCAACTTCATCCCATACTGCCTTTATTCGACGATCATATCTGTTTAACCAAAAGACTTCTATGTAGGGCCTGGAACATATCATATGTACCCAAATCCTAATATTTGCATTCGTGAATCTCAGGCATTCATCTCAGATTGAGGAACTGAGGCTGCATCATTATCAAAATCTTCCTGTGCAAAAACTTGTTTGCACACTTTATTTGAGCAGGTGAGGTACTATTTTGGGATTTTACCACTGAATCATCTGTGTGTGCATAGATGCTCTTCTATATTTAGCACAAAAGAGTACCTTGGGGGCATATTATCAAGCCAGGCGATAAAATTATCGCCGCTTTAGCGGCAGAAGACTGCCGCTAAAACGGCGATAATGGGCTTGATAATATGCTCTATGAAGTTCCAATTGAAGCCCATGTTAAATGTGAAGGACGTCTAACATAGGCTTCAATTGGAATTCCATAGTGCATATTATCAAGCCCATTATCGCCGTTTTAGCGGCAGTTTTCTGCCACTAAAGCGGCGATACTTTTATCGCCTGGCTTGATAATATGCCCCTTGGGGGCATATTAGCAATAACATGCGATATTTATCGCAAAACGCGCTTAGCGCATTTATTTTTATCGCTGCCTATCGCCGGATATTTTAGGGGAGAAAACATGCTATTAGCAACGTTCATCTCCACTGTGCTAAAATATCCAGCGATAGCGGTGAAATGCCTGAATATCACTGGAAAACCAGCGATATTCATGCATTAACGACATGGTGGACCTAGCCTGAAGATCCACCTCCCATTGAGGAATACAGGTAAGTCAGGTTTCCAGCAGGTGTTAAATACCAGCGATAATCGCGCTAAGTGCGATTTTTTTATCGCTTCGCCTGCGTTGGTAATAGGCGATAGCTGTGTTAGCGGATGCTTTCAGTCGCTAACAGTTTGGGTACGCCCACTTTGCATGTCATTAGCGATAAATATCACTGACATGCAAAGCGGGCCACAAACCGGTCGCTATCGCCTGGAAGCTGTCGCTAACTGTTGTTAGCGACAGCTTGATGATAGGGTAATAAAAAAATCGCCGCTTTAGCGGCAAAAAGTGCCACTAAAGCGACGATCAAGCCCTTGCTAATATGCCCCGTGGTTCGTTAGTCCGCACGCATCTTCTACTGGCCTAAATGCACTGTGTCTGTGACATGTCGATGTTACAGCAGTAGTTAAAAATTGGTGCAAATGTGAAGTTCTTGCAAGTTGTGTGACTGTATTTCTACAATCTATGTATGGCCAAAATTACAAGAATATTTCTAATTATTGTTTTTGATTTCTGTGGCACAGCTATTCTTGGGTACTAAAATGTAAATGTGTTTGCTAAGTTCTCTACAGATTTTAGACTAGAATAACAACTTTCACTGTAATTTAGCCACAAGAGAAGAATTTACTTGAGGTAGCTCTTTCATGATGCAACTTGTCATCTTCACCCAGCACCAGCAACAGAAATACATAAAGGCCATATAAAGAGGCAGGTGGCCTAGGGCGGGAAACAGTGTTTACAACGAGGTTTTTACCTTGTTGTGCCTTTACCGCGCATTTTTAGCACACATATTTTTACAGGGAATATGCATTTACAACGCATGCCAATACCATGCATTTAAGTTAAGTTGAGGGGGGGTTCTCCCCCCACAAATACATTGTTTTTAAATAAAAAACAATGCGTGGTATTGGCATGCGTTGTAAATACATATTTGCTGTAAAAACATGCGCGCTAAACAATTCCTGGCAAAGGCATGCAAAGTAATTACCTGCGTTGTACCGTTGTACAACCGCCGAGGGCCTGTAGTGGGCTCTGAAACAGCCTCATCTTTGTGCAAATATCAAACCATTTTAAAAGAATTACAGGTCCTGTGATTTATTTTCAATGTGCACAGATCCCCAACACCTAAAATGGTCGATGGGGTCTGTGGGACAGGGAGTGGGCCCAGGTACCACACCCAGGCATTGTGGACCACCCTGTTGGGCATGACCAAAGGCCTGCACAGTGTGGGGTTGTCTCCAACTGTAGGTCGAGTGAAGGACCTGGCTTGAGGTAAGGCCCTGAAGTCACCCCTACTGTGGATGCTGTGAAGGCTTGGGTGCAAGGTTGGGCAATGGTTAGGCTCTGTCACCAATTTCCACTGCACAGCACTGAAGGCCATGTGCAGTGGGGTTTACCCCATATATGCTGGGACACATGAGCTGACCATGCACAGCAAGGTTTGGCACCTGCACCCAATCCCTTCTATTTGTAGGTCATGCGCAGTGGGGGATACCATCCACAGGGGTTTAGAAACAGGGCTCTGACAGAAGCAATACCCTGCAGCTAAACCCCTCTGTGCATTGCCAGAGGATGTGCATAGCGGGTAGTTGGCAACTCACAGAGGGTTGACTAACCCCAGTGATTAGGGCTCAGGGCCTGCAGAAGGTTATATACAGGGGGATTAATTGCCCCAGGGATCAATGGCCCATATCTACAAAATTCCAACATTGTTATTACCAAGTAGCAAATCCTTAGTAATCACTTTTTGGGAATTGCAAATTTGAATGTATGTAACCTGCCATTTCCTAGTAGGGATTTCTACGGATTCACATTTGGTATTAGGAAATCGCTGTTTAGGAAATCGCAAAATTGTGATTTCCGAGTAGGAAATTGCAATTTTGAAAACAGAGCATCCTGGAAGCTCTTGTTTGCTTTATAGATGTAACTAGCCCTCATCCAATGTAGGAATGGATCGAAGTCATGACTAGCGACCTCAAAGACACCTCGCTGCAGCTAAGCCCACTGATATTCTTTACCTCCTGGGTAATGGTGATAATTTCTGTCTGGGGCCATTGAAAATCATTACTGTCTGGTCCAGGGTTGGACTTAGCTTTGGTGGTGCCCTGTGCGAAAAATCTTTATTGGCCTGCCCAAAACAACCTCCTTCTCAATGAACTCCTTCACTGACACCGTCCAATGGTGCACGTCATCTTTAATTTGTTTTCAAGCGCTACTCATTCCATTGTAGGGTGTCACACCATATTTCATGACACACACTTATTATATAAAGAGAATGATTGGCACAGCTAAGGGAACTCTCTGTGACCTATCCCCAATATCTTTACTTTAACAATTGCAAAGAGGATAGTATGGGAATTCACTCTACTCATAATGTGTATGAAGCAAAGAGGATAAATACTGGTGTAAACAATATAAACTTCAGTGGAAGTCAACAGCCAATGCAAGCACTCACATCAGCAATCTCACCCAGAATGAGTATACATCCATGCTCACAGGCCTGTTCTGATGCGCTGGAACATTCCTACACACTCCTAAGCATGTGGTAAATAAATCACCGTCAGTCGTAAGCATATACAGCGCAAAAGCCTCAATAATGAGTGAAGATTGAAGTAGTATGGCAAAGAAAATCAGAAGAGAGTTGTTTTCTAAGCTATGTTTTTACCAACTGACATACAGTGTACTCACAGATATAGTAGAAACAGATAAACAGATGCATGTCTCAGAAACATACACAGAAACTGATTTGCAGAAACACAGAGACGGATACAAACACACAAAGAAAGATGGTATACATGAACATGCAGGCACACTGTAACACACTCAACCACACAACTACAAACATAATACTTAGCCAACTATAAATCTGCAGACTTACAACAATAAAGCTGTACACGCATACAAAAGATTTCCCTTCCTTAATACACATGTATGACAACACACATAAACAGATGATCCAAGAGCTGCATCTAGATCTTATGCCAAAAGATGTCCACAACTGGCACTCATTTCTTAACTCTAAACCATTATTTACTGCAAGTAGTGGTTGGGAAGATATTTGCTCTTGACCCCCCCCCCCCCCCCCCCCCCCCACCGCAGCATTGCAAAGACACAGAAGCACTGCACAGGCATATTGCTGCTCTTTACAGAAACAGTGTGGTTTCCCGATGAACTGGAGCAGAGTTAATATCAAAGGTGCTAATGGCAGTCAATTCCTTTAAAGCCCATCTTTGCACAGCTGTAGAATTCCAGCAGATGAATACACTGACCAACTCTGGATACATGTGCTCAGTGCTGGGCGCTAAGTAAATTACAGCTCCCAAGAAGCACCTATGCATGTATTGTTTTCCTACATGTGAATGAGCTGTTCTTTGGGATGGTGCTATGCTAAATATTTTTGGGCCCTGCCAGCGCCTGCTCCCTGTTGCACTGTACAAACACACTCAGGCATTTAATTTGTGCCTGCAATTGTTTCTAGGAATATCCATGGTCACAAAAAATGTTAGAGCGTGTGCTTGGTGCTGCTTGTGATTAATCAGTCCGTGATGTGCCACAGTCACAGTTGTCCCTATGCCCTACTTTTGTGGATTAGTGCCTGCATTGAGCTATGTGTACTGATAGCATAGGTCCAGGCACTGATGTCTCGCCATTTGATTTACATCCTCAACCTGAGTGTCAGGAGATGATGCTGGATACCTCGGCTTGGAGTTGGTCTGTTCAGGAAGGAGGATAAGTAAGCGAGGTGGGAGCACCACGAGACCCCCATCACTGTGCATGGCACTCCTTTCAGGACCCCACCTCACTCACATCCAATATACAGGCAGTGTGTACATTTCATAGAGCAATACAAATTCTGTGTTGCATGCACAGTCACACGGCGGCTCCGGTCTTTTCACCGGGACTGCGGTATCCAACAATTTAAACACACGCTCAGTTGTTTAAATATGACTTATAAGGTGCAATGAAGAATTAGCTTGCTGGCTCCCTGCTACTATACCTGGGAACGCTTAACTTGACAGGTTTACACCACACACCCCTCCAGTAGTGGTCCGTGGAGGGAGTTCGGTGGGGCAGTGGGGCGGGGGAGGGGCAGAGTGGGGAAATGTAAACACTGGAATGTGGATGAACGGAGGTAAGTACATATTTTAATAAATAAAACGAATTTCGTTGCGCGCGCTGGATCGCATTTTGCGATGCAGCACGCGCAAAGGAATTTGTTTTATTTATTTAAATGTGTACATACCTCCGGTGTTTACATTTCCCCACTCTGCCCCTCCCCCACCCTGCCTCACTGCCCCACCGAACTCCCTCCACGGACCGCTACTGCCCCTCACTTTAACCCTAGTAGGCGGTAATTCAGATTTTTCCTACCTTTGCTGGCTCTCTGCCAAAATCCTCATCCTCCTTGCCAGAATGTACCAGCACACCATTGGGAATGATCCTGATGCATTTTGGGAGCCTTTTTTGCTGTGTACCTAGTTGCCATGAGATCAATTCAATGGTAATTGCTTATTCTAAATGCCAGTTTTGTGACTAATCACAATTAGGAAATGCTATGTACATGTGGGTTCCAATTTTCAAAAAGGAAATCCCTATTTGCGATTTCCTATTTTTGCGAATAGCAACATGTGATTTCTAAAGGGTAGAACTCACATTTTGGAATGCTGCACATGCCCTTCTATATAACAAAAGGCATTTTAGCATTTCTTAACTTCTCAAAATAGAGATTCAAAATTGGTTCATACAAATGAGCTAATGTCTTCCTCTCGTCCTGTAAAATTAACTAATGTTTTTTAGCAATTGATCTCTACCAGATTTTGACACATGAAGTGGTTGCAGTAGAGGTTGTTGCCATTCATGCCATGGATTAGGATGCTTAGATAACTATTATGCTCAAAGCTATATTTTCACTTGCTACACCTGCTGAGCTTCTCATTGCACATAGTGCACATGTCAGGACTGTCAGACCAAGAATAATTGTGAGACCAAAAATAAGATTTAAGCCTTCTGTAAGATCAAGGGTGTTAAAAACTAAATCTAAGATGGCTGCCAATACTGGAACGAAGGAGATGCAGGTTAGCGCTATAGCGTTTCACAAAGATTATGAAGGTACAGGTGTTGAGCGGTTGCCGCTTCGCACTTCACCAAGAATCTGAGGAGAGGAGGTCGCTTTTCTGACACGCGTCGCGAAGCCAGTCAGGGAATTAAGATGCTTCGTCGCGTAAACCAGTTTGAGCATTGTTTCTACCGTAGCGGAGAAAAACTAAGTAAGACTGTTCCTGATATAAAAAATATTAAGAAGTTTTCCCGGGAGTTTGTTAGTAGCGTGCCTCGTCTTCGAGCACAATTAGTACCTGTTACCAACTGTTGCGTAAATGCTGTAAAGATTTTAGTTAGTCAAAAGGCAGCGAGCATTGAGAAAAAACAGAGCAGTATCTATGATGAAAAGAATACTCTTGAGAACGCCTCATACAGTGTAAATAGAGAATTCAGTCAGACATAATAATTACGTTAGTGAAGATTCAGAAAAAATCTCAGAACTCATTAGTGTGGAGAGCAGAGGACCATATATAAAGAAGAAAGAAAAGGAATAAAGAAGAAGGAGATACAGACACACACCAAAAGCAGATAAAAAACTTGTATAGAAAAATACTTACCAGAGCAGAATCCAGTTGAGGCGCGCGTCTCGAGTCAGTGGGTAAGGCCCCCTGTAAGGAGACAACAATAAAGATTAATTTACAGAGATAGGCAGAAGGAAAAGAAACTAATATCGTTCACATTTAGTTACAGCACCACAGAAGAACAAACAGAACGACTAGAGATTAATAGAAAGAAAGAAGAGGAGCATTGGTCACTATAGACAGGGTAGGTGCTTAGAGGAGGAATTCACGATACACCCAATATAGGATAGGCAGGAAGGATAACACATGTTTTAACTGTCATTTTCTTTTTTAGTAAAACCTCACCTGTCTAGCCCTAAGAAGATAGAAGGGCGTGAAGAGTGAAGAAACAGAGGGACTATAAGTGGCTGTCTCTTCTCTGTCCCATCCCCTTTCCCCCTCTGGAATTCCTTGGTGTGTTTGCTCAAGTTAACTATGCGGAACACTGGGAAGTCTAGGGGAGGTACCGGGAACTTGCGACATTCTGCTCCCGTGCTAAGAGGAAGGGGTGCAAGCGGACCTTGACAGAGTGAAGTGCCCACGTTTTTATTTGGCACTTGAGCAGAATGGCGGAAGGTTTGGACCTAAAAAAGTTAGGAGAAATCCTGGAGGGAATCCAAAGGGAGTTGATTTCAGTTAGAGAGGAGAATAGGGAGCTGAGAAAAGAAACTACAGATTTAACCTTAAAGATGAGTAGTCTTGAGTGTGTCCCAAACTTAAGATATTCAGCATATTCTGAAGGTAGCTCTAGTGACTCGCGGGATTCCCAACCTAAGGTTACTACGCAAGTAATTCACTCCCTATCCCCAGTGATTCCTTTAGCACCTCCTGAGCGATTCAGTGGAGATCCCCAAAAGGCTCAAGTATTTCTGACACAATCCACATTACACTTTATGTGTCGTCCAGCACTCTTCCCCGACGTGCAGTCTCGTGTGGCATTTATCCTGTCTTACCTAAGTGGGGATGCTGCGTCTTGGTCCATGCCCTTGGTCACCAGTAATGCTCCGATCTTATATGATTTGGAAGAATTTAAAAAAGAATTTCTTCAGATCTTTGACAGAAGGAGAGTTTCGCAGGCAACAGACAACGAGCTATTGGAGATAAAATAGGGCAATCGAGACTTAGTGGCTTACCTGGCTCAGTTTAATAAGTTGGTTGTGGAGACAGAATGGCCGGTGAACAAAAGAGCAGCTGTGTTCTATCGAGGGTTAAAAGATGAATTAAAAGATGCATTATCACAAGTACCCAATAGACCCACTGAGATTTTGGCATTAATTGATCTAGTTTTAGAAATCGATTTCTGTCAGAGTGAGAGAAGAGGAGAGAGGAAACGACATTATCGTCCAAGTGTGGCTAGATTCGATCGAGTAAGGACAGAAGGCAACAAGGAAAACGACTTGTCCCGTGGGGGAGAACCCATGCAAATAGGAGCAATACGAGGACTGCTTTCTAAAGAAGAGAAGGAAAGACGGAGGGTGAATAAGCAATGTCTTTACTGTGGAGGTACTGGACATTTCGTCCAGGATGGTCCTAAGAAGCCTAAACAGCAAACGTCGGAAAACGCCTTGCACCACCAGTAAGTGGAGTTGGACTGGTGGTTGCCAATTCTGAAACAGCTCCAAACAAACATATCTTGGCGGATTCCTTTCAGTCAGCAGCTCAGCACATGGTAGTAATGATGACACTACGGTATAGAGAAAGAGTTTTGAAACAAGTAACTGTCATGATTGATTAAGGAGCAACAGGCAATTTTTGTGATTTAAAGTTTGCAGAGAAGATCGGATTAAAGGCAATCATGAAAGAAAGAAGTGAGGCTGTCTGAGCGGTAGACGGAACAAATCTGGGCCCATAGTAAGCCATACAGAACCAGTGGAGTTGGAATCTGGAGAAGGACATCGAGAAAGCTTACAATTCAATTTAATCGATGCCGCGCAGTTCCAATTAATATTGGGACTGCCATGGCTTACTGAACACAACCCTACCATCAATTGGGAGATCTCTACAGTAACATTGTACTCAATGTATTGTAAGGAGAATTGTTATAAGGAATGTCTACGAGATCAAGAAAGGACGCCAGCTTTTCACTTAAGTGAAAGAGAATCCATAATCTGTGTGATAAATATAATCAAATTGCCAGAAGAATATGCCGAGTTTCAGGAGGTTTTCAGTGAAGCAGAAGCTGAGAAGCTTCCCCCGCATAGAAATTTTGATTGCAAAATCGAATTGGAGCCAGGATGCAAACTTCCTTGTCGCAGAATTTATGCCTTGACAGAGCAAAAAGATGAACATTTGAAGGAGTATCTACGAAGGTATTTAGAGAACGGATTTATAAGGCCATCGCATTCCCCAGTCTCTTCTCCACTTTTTTTTATTCCGAAGAAAAATGGAGAATTGAGGACGTGTATAGACTACAGGGCAATAAATCGGATAACTGTAAAAAATCGATATCCCTTGCCCTTAGTCTCTGTACTATTGGATCAGGTGAAGGAAGCTAAAATCTACACCAAGTTGGATTTGCGAGGGGCGTACCATCTAGTCCGAATTCGAGAAGGGGATGAATGGAAGACGGCATTCAGGACCAAGCATGGGCTCTTTGAATATCAAGTAATGCCATACGGCTTATGCAATGCCCCAGCCGCCTTTCAACACTTCATTAATGATGTGCTGAAAGAATTCATAGATAGGAATGCCATTGTATACATAGATGACATCCTCATCTACTCAAACACTGTGGAAGAACACAAAGAACACGTGAAGGAAGTCCTGCAGAAACTGCGAGAGAACAATTTATTTGTTAAATTGGAGAAATGTGCATTTAGCGTTTCCTCTGTGGAGTTTTTGGGTTTTGAGTTAGCCCCAAGTGGAGTGACTATGGATGAAAACAAGATCAAGGCAGTGTTGGAATGGGAGTCTCCTAAATCAGTGAAGAAAATCCAGAGCTTCATAGGATTCGCAAATTTTATAGGAGGTTCATTCCAAATTTTTCTCAGAAATTGATTCCCATGACCAGATTACTCAAGAAAGGAGTCCACTTTGAATGGACTAAGGAAGCTGAAGAATCGTTCAATCAACTGAAGAAGGATTTCACTACGGCACCAATATTACTCCATCCCAATCCTTCAGAGCCATTCTTCGTAGAAACCGATGCCTCCAATTGGGCCTTAAGAGGAGTGCTATCTCAAAGACATAAGATCACAGGACAACTGCACCCGTTGGCTTACCGTTCGAGGAAACTAACTGCAGCAGAAATCAACTGTACCATCACAGAGAAGGAGTTGTTAGCCATCAAAGATGCGTTCAAGGAGTGGAGACATTATTTGATGGGGGCGAGGCATATGGTTACTGTCTATACAGATCATAGAAATCTAAAATTTTTGAAGTCAGACAGAACCTTAACTCCAAGACAATTATGTTGGTCTCTATAGTTCACCGATTATGACTTTGTCATTACTTATCGTCCTGGTTCACAAAATGGCAAGGCTGATGCCTTGTCCAGAAGGGGAACTGAAGGAATTTTGGAAGAAGTCAAGATCCAAACAATTTTACCTGCTGATAAGGTAATTGGAGCAGTGTTGCAAGAGTCGCAGGAAGAACAAAATCAGATTTCAATGTCTTCGGCTGAAATGGAAAACTGGGTAAAAGAAGATCCTGGACGAGAGATTTGAGGAGGTTTACCGTATCATCATGGAGCTCTTTACCTGCCAACACAAGCAATGCAGCAAAAGGCCTTGAAGGAAAGTCATGATGACATAATGGCTGGGCACAAGGGCATTACGAAGACTGAAGATCTAGTGAGGCGACGTTTTTGGTGGCCAAACGTAATTAAGGATGTACGACATTACGTAACCACTTGTGAGGTCTGCGCTAGGGGAAAGTCGGAACGACAAGCTCCTAAGGGGTTACTGCAACCTCTGCCCACTCCACCTTATCCTTGGCACACTATAACCTTAGACCTGATTGTAGATTTACCATCTAGTAAAGGGTTTGACACAATATTGGTGTGCGTAGATGCCTTTACCAAAATGGCCCACTTTATACCTTTAAAAGGGGTTCCCACGGCAGCAACTTTGGCACGTGCTTTTAGTCAGAACATAGTTTGAGCCCATGGAATACCTAAGGTGTTAATATCAGATAGGGGTTCCCAGTTCTTATCTCATTTCTGGAAGGCCTTTACTAAAAAGTTGAGCATAGACTCTAGGTACACAACTAGTTACCACCCAGAAACTGATGGTCAAACCGAACGAACCAATAAGAAATTAGAGCAGTACCTCCGATTGTGTTTGTTAGAGCAGGAGGGAGATTGGTCGGATTATCTGTGGGCCGCAGAGTTTGCACATAACAATGCAAAAAATATGTCCACCGGTTACTCACCTTTTTATCTGAACACTGGAAGGCATCCCCATCAATCTCTAAATTTCCAGGAAGTAGATGTACCAGCAGTTACTGATTTAGTAGAACATCTGACACAAATACATAAATCAGCCACTGAAAATTTAACTAAGGCCAAAGAAGGTTACAAATTTTATGCAGACAAGAGGAGAAGAAAGGAACCCGATTTACAGACAGAAGACAAGGGATGGTTAAACACGAAGAATCTTAGACTCAAAGGGGTAAGAAAGTTTCAGCCAAGATTTGTAGGCCCTTATCAGGTTAAGAAGAAACTAAGCGCAGTCAATTTTCAGTTACAATTGCCCAAAAGCTTACGGGTTCACCCCGTGTTTCATGTCTCCTTATTAAAAAAGTTAAAAAAGGTTTCAAAAGATTTATTAATAAAAAGACACCCAAAGCCAATCCAAACTGAAAAAGGAGAAGATTTTGAGGTACACCAAGTATTAGATGCTAAGGTACGAAAGGGACAATTGTACTATTTGTTGGATTGGAAGAACTATGGGCCAGAGGAAAGATCTTGGGAACCATCCTCTAATGTACATGCCCCTAGATTGATTAGGGAGTTTCACAGGAGATTTCCAAATAAGCCCAAGCCGGGAGGAAGCTCTTTGAGAAGGGGTACTGTCAGGACTGTCAGACCAAGAATAATTGAGAGACCAAAAATAAGATTGAAGCCTTCTGTAAGGTCAAGGGTGTTGAAAACTAAATCTAAGATGGCTGCCAATACTGGAACGAAGGAGCTGCAGGTTAGCGCTATAGCGTTTCACAAAGATTATGAAGGTACAGGTGTTGAGCGGTTGCCGCTTCGCACTTCACCAAGAATCGGAGGAGAGGAGGTTGCTTTTCTGACACGCGTCGCGAACCCAGTCAGGGAATTAAGATGCTTCGTCGCGTAAACCAGTTTGAGCATTGTTTCTACCGTAGCGGAGAAAAACTACGTAAGACTGTTCCTGATATAAAAAATATTAAGAAGTTTTCCCGGGAGTTTGTTAGTAGCGTGCCTCTTCTTCGAGCACAATTAGTACATGTTACCAACTGTTGCGTAAATGCTGTAAAGATTTTAGTTAATCAAAAGGCAGTGAGCATTGAGAAAAAACAGAGCAGTATCTATAATTAAAAGAATACTCTTGAGAACGCCTTATACAGTGTATATAGAGAATTCAGTCAGGCATAATAATTGCGTTAGTGAAGATTCACAAAAAATCTCAGAACTCATTAGTGTGGAGAGTAGATGACCATATATAAAGAAGAAAGAAAAGGAAGAAAGAAGAAGGAGATACAGACACACACCAACAGCAGATAAAAAACTTGTATAGAAAAATACTTACCAGAGCAGAATCCAGTTGAGGCGCTCGTCTCGAGTCAGTGTGTAAGGCCCCCCCTAAGGAGACAAAAATAAAGATTAATTTATAGAGATAGGCAGAAGGAAAAGAAACTAATATCGTTCACATTTAGTTACAGCACCACAGAAGAACAAACAGAACGACCAGAGATTAATAGAGAGAAAGAAGAGGAGCATTGGTCACTATAGACAGGGTAGGTGCTTAGAGGAGGAATTCACGATACACCCAATATAGGATAGGCAGGAAGGATAGCACATGTTTTAACTGTCCTTTTCTTTTTTAGTAAAACCTCACCTGTCTAGTCCTAAGAAGATAGAAGGGCGCGAAGAGTGAAGAACCAGAGGGACTATAAGTGGCTGTCTCTTCTCTGTTCCATCCCCTTTCCCCCTCTGGAATTCCTTGGTGTGTTCGCTCAAGTTAACTACGCGGAACACTGGGAAGTCTAGGGGAGGTACCGGGAACTTGCGACATTCTGCTCCCGTGCTGAGAGGAAGGGGTGCAAGCGGACCTTGACAGCACATCACAATTTAGCTGACAATTTCTTTCACTTAGTGGAATGGTGAAATGTTTACAAGAATCTTTTGGATAGCCCAAAAAATAAAAGTTCAGCCAAAACGTAAATAGGTTGTCTGTCAAAATGATGTTTCAGTTACTCAGGATTGCTCACCACGTTCTACAATTGTAACATTTAGATTATATGTAATTTGTGTTATTGTGGGATAATTGTGATTATATGAGATTTAACATGTCACAATGAAATGGGTATTATAGTCTATCTTCACTGTCTATGCAAATTACCAACAGTGCCTGTCCGTCTTTTATGTTTACTATATGTGCACTTTAAATTGTGGATGTATTCTTGTAGAACTTGGCTTGTAAATAAGACCGTTGTGGTCTAAACGCGTTGCCATTGACTTTAACACACTAATCTTCTGAAATCGATCTTGGTGTGCAAGTCTTTCTGTATTGAGGTTGAATATGGAATGTCATTAATTTGCAATTGGGTTTCCAGAACCCATAACTCGCATCAACCCTGTTTGGCGAAGGTGATCAGCTACACTGGAAGCTTTCCTTGTATGTCCTGCTTTCCATATATCCATGGAACAGGCACTGACTTCCGGAATGAATAAAATAACAATTTATTTCGCAGTTGGCACTTGACGCGTTCCGGTGGTAAAACCACCTTGCTCACACTGTGAGGCACCATTTTGAGTGTAACATATATAATGTGTTGTCATGGGAACCTTGTCAACAAAGAAAATAGACATAATACTATTACAAAAATTCTAAAGTGATTGTGTCTCGGATTTAAATGGGAGACTCAAGTTAAGCTGATAAATGTTAGCAACCCCCCATGCCCAAATAGCTACGGAAAGCAAAACCTTTCTGCTCATGGCATTTGGCCAGGTGCAGTGGCTTTGGGAGCAGGGTCAGGCATCTAGTCAGGCCCTGTGCTGATTTCATGATGGGCAGCCAACCTTTTCCATGTGTATCGGGCATTGACCTCATTGTCTGAGTTGCAGCCAGGCCCCAGGCCCCATACCCAAAACCAATCAGTGTTATTCTCTTTGTTTTTTGTAACACAAGTTTTTGGGTGGGTGCAGTGACCCACTCAGTGGAAAAGTTTGGCTTCCATACAGTCAGATGGGAAAAACTTTGACTTGGGTAACCCATCAGTCACAGCTTTTATGGTACATTTACATGTTTCCACATTTTAAGCCTAAGATTTGCAGTAGTTGGTTCCAGAACCGCAAGTCCATGGTGTGCCCATGCCTGTTTCCTAAGACCATAAATCCTTATGGACATTTTGAAACATCTGATTTGTTTCTTAGACTGTATTGCTCCACATTTAAATACGTTTTAATTTTTATGCACAGATCATTTTCCGCCATAAAGAGCCCTGCGGCAATACAACCTATTTACGTTTTGGCTCAACTTTTATTTTTTTGGTTATCCAAAAGATTCTTGTAAACTTTTCACCATTCCACTAAGTGAAAGAAATTGTCAGCTAAATTGTGATGTGCACTATGTACAATGAGAAGCTCAGGAGGTGTAGCAAGTGAAAATATAGCTTTGAGCATAATAGTTATCTAAGCATCCTAATCCATGGCATGAATGGCAACAACCTCTACTGCAACCACTTCATGTGTCAAAATCTGGTAGAGATCAATTGCTAAAAAACATTAGTTAATTTTACAGGACGAGAGGAAGACATTAGCTCATTTGTATGAACCAATTTTGAATCACTATTTTGAGAAGTTAAGAAATGCTAAAATGCCTTTTGTTATATAGAAGGGCATGTGCAGCATTCCAAAATGTGATTTCTACCCTTTAGAAATCACATTTTGCTATTCGCAAAAATAGGAAATCGCAAATAGGGATTTCCTTTTTGAAAATTGGAACCCACATGTACATAGCATTTCCTAATTGTGATTAGTCACAAAACTGGCATTTAGAAAAAGCAATTTCCATTGAATTGATCTCATGGCAACTTGGTGCACATCAAAAAAGGCTCCCAATATATATATATATATATAAAGTAGATTTAACCTATCTCTCCAAAAATCACCAATATTCCTATTATACTGTATATTTCAGTAATTCACACAATGCAATGTTTTATAATAGTGATTCTTATAAAAATGTTTAAAAAAGTTTTAATTAAAAAAAGGTCCATGAGTCTTTCTTTTCACAATGTTTTTATTATTGCATTTTGTGGGTTGAAAAATATTAAAAGAAAGATTCAAAGACATGAAAAAATTAATAATATGTCTTTAGGCGTTTTTTTTTCCATCTTGTTTCTGGACACTAAATGCAATCATAAAAACAGCCCCAAGAAGGCCTTGCACTCCAGCTAAATTGCATAGAGCGCCAGATAGAAGTGCTTCAAAAAATATTATACGTTTTCTCTGGGTCATGGTGTTTTTGACCCATACTCTTACTGCTTTTTTAGTGTTGCTGTGGGAGAGGGTTACTGCTCTCCCTGAAGCCCCTACAACATAAAAAAAATGTTTGGTTGTGCTCCTCCTTTTTCTAGGGGCAGCACCATGCTAAAAATCATATTTAAAAAAGACCTCTCAGGGCATTATGGGCAGCTCCTTCAAGGAGCAGTGAACACTAAATGAGCAGCTCCTTCTGCTCATTTATTAATCATTTTGGTGTCCTGGAGGGCACCCTTTGTTATGAATATTGGGGTGGGAGGCATGCAACTCCTCTGTCTGAGCCTTTACGAGCCCTGGGAACCCATTCCTGGGGCTTTCCTTACTTAAAGGGGAAGAGGGTTAACAGTTGTCCCTCCATGAGCCTTTATGGCCCAGGGACCCCATCACCAGAGCCTTTATGGTTTATGAAGGGGAGGGAAGCATGCAGCCTCATTCCTGAGCACCTGCAGACTCTGGAAACTCCATCCCCCAGGGCCTTTATATTTTTTAAGGGAAAGGGTCATGGAGCCTTCCTGCCTAAGCCAATAGTGGCCATGGGACCCAATCCCCTAAGGCCTTTTATGGGTGCGCAAGTGCATACCTGGGACACCCACTGTACATACCTTTGGGGGCTCCAGGGGAATCCCAGGGCCCCTGCAACACCACCAGCTTCCTACATGCACACATCCTGGATCCATCATGAACCAGCAGACTCCACCCAGCACAAATAGCATTTTTTGAGCATGGTTCTGTCATGTGGGTACGATTGGAGTGCTCCAGCTTGTCAGAACATACACTGGAAACCATAGCTCTGCTCCCACCCAGTGGGACCATTTTTAAAACTCCAGCCGGGTGGGAGCAGACATACCTTGACTGCCGTGCTCCTGTGCGCATGGAAACTACTGTCATGGGGTGGGCTCCCTAGAACAAAGCAAGTGAGCTGGTCCCAGCGCATGGGGTTCCAGTGGCATTGAGAGGATTGGGAAGGGGGCTGCACGCACCCGCACCATTTATTGATGTGGTTTCCCAAGGCTAAAAATGGCTTGGGGGATTGCAGACCGCCTCCCCTTCTAAATATTATCAACTTTGGGGGATGGTGTCCCTGTACGTTGGGTAGGCTCGGGTTGGGGGCTGCATGTCTCCTTCTCTTTATTGTATTGGCCCCTGTGGATGGTGTCCCCTGGGACTTCCTCTGCCTTGTTATATCTATTTGTTTACCTTTTTTCAGATGTTATCTTGAGATCTATCAGGCCTGTTGATCCTCCGTGGAGAGAAATATACTTTTTTTATCTTTAATTGCTCAAACATTACTGAAAATATTTGCACAAAATCACAAAAAACATGGTTTCTGAGTCAATATTTGGCCTGGGCGTAAAACTCTGCTCCATTCGTGGAGTTTGTGGAATTTGAAAACTCCACATTCTGCGGAGAACGCTGAGTTACCGTTGAACTCCACAACAGAGTTGAGTTTTTTTTATTTTGCATGCGTGGGAGTGGCTTGCCAGGTGCTTGTGATAGCCTACAAGATTTTCAGGGCCATTCGAGGGTGCCACTAGATTTACTAGCCAGCCGCATGCTCCAGCGGGATTTTGCGTTTGCCAACACGTCATTTGGGTGCACCAGCGACTTCCGGCGGATGTTTGCTGCCATACCCAAAACCAAACACACAGGATCTAACGTGGTTGCAAACCAGAGAAGATTCAGCAAGAAGCATCACAATCTTAATGAACTGATGATTTGGAGTTAAAAACTTCCTTCGAATTGACATTTGGAAGTATTTTTTTGTGCAAGGCGTCTTTTTAAAAAACTTTTTTCAAACTGGAAGGAAGCAGCTCGGAGCCTCCAACTTCCTATTCCAGTCCAGCAGGCTCCTCCCAGTGTGTTGTCCATCTCCTGGTCACTCTTCATTTGAATTTGGAGCTGGAAGGATCAGTCTTTGTTTCTGCTGCACATCCCATTGGATTTAAGGACTTTTGTTTTTGAAATTTCACAAGTAAGTTGAAAAACTGGTGCTGTTTGTTTGATTGGGGCCATGCACCTGGATGTATTTGTACCTTTAATGTATTTTTTTTTAGTTAAATGATTTTTATTGAATAAAAGAAAACACAGGATTACAAATATAAACTAATCAACAATGTTTAGAATATAAGCATACAAACGTTCTAAAAAATAGTAACTACAAAATAGGATAATTGTACATATAAAGTTACCTAGTATATAAAACATTTATATTAACTTGCTTAAAATGGTACTAAATTAAAAACAGGGAAAAAGAGAGTATACCTAAGGAAAAAGATAAAAAACTAGGATATTACAGTGGTATACAAATAACCTGTGTGAATGTTAAAATGAATATAATATTTAAAGGGGGTAGAGTAATTTTTAAAGAGAAAAGAGACAAGAAAGAAGAGAAAGAAAGAAAACGAAAGAACGAAAGAAGGAAACGAGTGAAGAAAAGAGAAGAAAGAAAGGAAGAGAAGGAGAACTCAGTAATAAGAATAGAAAGAGATTATAATGATAATGAAAGATAAGTCGTAAAAGGTAGCCACAGTAAATCAGATTTAATTTGAAGGTGTAAAGAAGACTGAGGAATAGAGGCAATTCTATGCTCATCACATATATAATTCCACCAATGTAAAAAGGATAATTTAGAATTGTCTTTCCAGCAAGACAATATGACTTTAAAAGCCACCGCAAGAAATAAATCAAATAAAGGAGAAGTGGGAATACCTTGAGCCAAATCAGATGACACGGTGCCTAAGAAAATATTATGAATATTAAGCTGATTTTTGTAAGAGAAAATCAGGGAACACTTTGACCATATATCAGTCCAGAATGCATAAACCTTAGGACAATAGAACAATAAATGCAATAAAGAACCTTCAGCATTAAGACAAGACCAACACAATGATGAAGCAGAGTGGTTAAACTTATTTAACAAAAGGGGAGTAATGTCAACTCTATTATAAATAAAGTACAGGGACTGTGTAATATTAGCAGCTTTGGAAGTCTTGAATATTTTCTGCCAAAACTTATCCCATTGCGATATCGACCAAGTCAATGAAAGGTCATGTTCCCACTCTAGTTCAACCTTAGATTTAGTCCGAGTATCAATAGGGGTAGACAAAGATTTATAGATAAAAGAGGCACTAGGAACATTATCAGTAGAGATTTGATATAGTGGAGTATCAGGAAGAAATGAAGCAGGAGTTGGTAGAGAGAGACATTTCTGTACACAAACCTGAAGAGTTAAAGCTAAAGTGTTATACTGTTGAATACAGGAGTCAGATAATTGAAAGGATTCTTGCAACTGATGGAAAGAAAGAATTACACTATTCACAATCATTTGGTGTACATAAATAAGACCCTTTTCTTTCCAATGTTTGTAATAAAATGATTTGTGACGAAACTTAATGTATTTATTAAACCAAAGTGTTGATGCAAGAAAAGATTGATAATCCTCCAAATTCATAAAGAAAAGTGTATGTAACAAAAATTGAGAATGTTTCAAAATAGGGTATTTGGAAAGAAAAGTACAATTAGTCATGTGAACAACATCTCGCATTGAAAAATCATTTAACAATGAACATTCAACATTGACCCATGATGGTTTAGGTGAATCCTGATAATCTATAGACAAAGCATAGAATTGACGAATCAAAAAGGCATTATGATATAAAGCAAAATCAGGGAATCTTACCCCCCCCCCTCATTTTTAGGATGGATCAATTTAGACAGAGCAATACGTGCAGGTTTGTTATTCCAGAGAAATTTAGTGCATAATGAATTAATCTGAGAAAAATAATATTTAGGAATTTTAAAAGGTAACATAGACAGTATAAACAGAATCTGGGGGACAATCATCATTTTAATTGTTTCAAGTCTACCCCACCAAGAGAGGAACAGAGGAGACCAGAGGTTTAACAAATTAGTAATTTTAAGTTTTAAGGCAGTAAAATTATGGGACAATGTGTCACGAATGTTGGGGGAGAACCATATGCCAAGATATTTAATTGTTTGGGGACACCAAGTGAAATTAGATGAGTCAAACATATAACGATAGCATGAAGGATTTAAGGGTAAGATCTCAGTTTTAGAAAAGTTTAATTTGTAGCCAGAAACCTTAGCGAATGAGGAAATTTCCTGCAAAAAGGGGGGCAGAGAAGATACTGGATTAGACATATAAATAAGAACATCATCAGCATATGCAGACAATTTAATTTGGTGGGTCTTGAAATTAAAACCATTAATGAGGGGGTTATGTCTAATACGTTCCAGAAAAGGTTCCAGGCATAACAAGAAAAGTAGTGGTGAAAGGTGGCAACCCTGACGAGTACCTCTTTGAAGAGAAAAATAAGGGGAGAAAAGACCATTAACAAAAATACATGCTTTTGGATTGGTATATAACAATTTAACATATGAAATAAACTTTGGACCAAAACCAAACCACTGTAATACATGAAATAGGAACGCCCAATTAACACGATCAAAGGCTTTTTCTGCATCTAGGGATAAAGCAGCAAGTGGGGCTGGATAATTTCTACTAAGAGCAATAACATTGGAAAACATTCTGGCGTTGTCGGAAGCCAAACGACCTTTAACAAAGCCAACTTGGTCTGGATGAATGAGAAGGGGGATCATTTTTTCTAAACGAGAAGCTAAAATTTTTGCAAAAATTTTACAATCACAGTTAATTAATGATATAGGATGAAAATTTTTGCAAAAGGAGGGGTCTTTATCTGGTTTGGGGATTACAATAATAAGGGCTTCCAAAAAAGAACCACAGGCTTGGGAGTTGGATATAAAGGAATTTAAAAGTTGTAACACTTTGGGAGCAAAAATTGAGGAGAAAGTGGAGAATAATTCTATCCATCGGGGCCAGGAGCTTTCACTTTTTTCATAGACTTAAGAGCATCAGTTAATTATTGTAAAGAGATATCTTCTTCAAGGGGTTCGAAATTATCCTGTGAAGTTTTAAGCTTGGGGATATCTCGGAAGAAAGAAGTAAAATCTGCTTCAGAAGGCATGGTAGTTTCTGTATACAAGAGATTGTAGTATGATTGAAATGTGGAAATAATATCGGAGTCAGAGGAAAGGAGTGTGTTGGTCGATTCTGAATGAATTGGACCAATGACTTTACGTTCTGATTTAATTTTTAGATAATTTGCTAACATTTTCCCAGCTTTATTTTGTCCTCCATGAAATTTCGATTTAATTTTAAGGAGGATATTACAAGCGTCCGCAGTGACAATTTTATTCAGGGAGGATTTAGCCTTAATTAATTCTTGTAATGATGAGGGAGATTTAGAAGAATAATAGTCATGTTCTAACGTTTTTAGAAGGGTTAGGGTTTCTTTATATTTAGTGTGTAGTAATTTTTTCTTCCTTGAGGAGTATGCAATAGTGAATGCTCTAAAGGAAGCTTTAAAGGCGTCCCAATTGTTGTGAACGGAAGTGTCTAAGGAGTTATTAAAGGTAAAGAATTCCTTAATAAAAGAAGTCGCTTCTAGAATAAAGGAACGGTCCGACAGAAGGGAGTTATTAAAACGCCATCTACCTTGTTTACATGTAGTGAGAGATAGGTCGATAAGGGTGGAGACAGGAGCATGATCGGATATAAATATGGATCCAATGTCAGAAGATTGGAGACAAGGTAGTAGTGATTTGGAAACTAAAATATAATCAATACGGGATCTGGTATGATGTACGAGCGAGAAGAAGGTAAATTCTAAGGTATCTGGGTTACATGTTTTCCACGTATCAAATAATGGGCGAGAGGAAATGGCTGTCTGAAATGATTTGTGAGATTTATCAGGTTTGAACTTATAGTTGGATTGCCTATCAGAAAATGGATCTAGCCAATTGTTGAAATCACCCCCAACTACAATATTAGAATTAGCACATGACAATAGTTTCAGTTTTATAGAGTGCCAGAATTCAGAATCTGGTTTAACAGGACGATAAATGTTGAAAAAGGTTATTTGTTTTATATTTATAACAACCTCTGCCAGCACCCACCGACCATCAGGGTCACACTCTGACGATAGAATCTGTGCATTAATGGATTTATGGAACAATATAGCAACACCACCATGACAATCAATAGCAGGAGAAAAGACAATTTGATTAACCCAGTGGCGTTTTAGTTTAAGGGATTCTTTGTCATTACAGTGGGTTTCCTGTAAAAAAGCAACTTGGGTATTAAGTTTAGCAAGATGAGATAATACCTTTTGACGCTTGACTGGATGACCAAGACCACGAACATTCCACGAAGTCACATTAACCATAACTCTGGGGACAGGTAAACATGAGGGAACAGGAGGACAAAACTGCAAAATCGACAAGACAAAAGAAGGAAAGACAATGTTCAATATGTGAAAAGAGAGACTTAATATTAAAAATGACACAGGTACAGACAAGACGGATTAAAACTGAGTAAGACTGAGTCGATGAAAAGAAGAGATGAGCAAAAAGAAAAAGCAGCAAAAGAGAAAAATTAGAGGAGAAACATAATCCAAAAAGTAGAACTAAACAAAAAGAGAAACAGAAATGAGAGAAATGAAAGAGAAAGAAATGAGAGGAAGGAGACAGAAGAAAGAAGTAAACAGATTAAGGATTATCATCCAGATCTGTAAAGTAGAAGGAAAGCCGAAAAAAGAGGAGCATAGTGACGCCAAAGGACACGGACCACAGTAATAACTACAAAAGGTAAATGAGAACCTCATGAATACAATAAGAACAAATAATCAGAGGATATCAAACAGGCAAAACAATTTATAATCTAATTAGCAATCCTAAAATATAAGAGAAAGTCAAACATTTGTATCCATGCCCTGAGGTGAGAGACTATGAAGAACAAGTTTAAGTTTATCTGGATCATCAAAGGAACGTGACCGACCATTATGTGTAATTTTACAAAGGCAAGGATGGAGAATTCCATATTGAATGTTAAGTTGTCTCATCTGAGGACGCAAAGCAAGAAATTCCTTGCGACGAGCATTTGTTGCATTGGAAATATCCTGAGATATGAAGATATTATGGCCTGACCAGGTAAGATGGCGTTTAAGTCTTACAGCCTTCAAAACTTGCATAAGCTCGGTGAATTCCAGAAAAAGTATTATGATTCCACGTGGCTTGTTGGCATGAGGAAGAAGACGCCCCAATCGGTGAGCTCTTTGTATATTGAGGGGGCTCGATGATGGTTGAAGCTCTAACAGTTCTGGAAGGAATTTCTGCAAAAAAGAGACCATGTCAGAACCTTCAACATTCTCCGGAAGACCATAAAGAGACGCAGATTATTTCTGCGATTGCGATTTTCAAGATCCTGTGTGTGGATTCTTAATTTATGGATTTCTTGTTCCAGTGTGGGGATCTTAGAAGTGATGTCTTGTAAATCGCTTACATGCTGTTCAAGATCCAAGACTTTACCCTCCATGACAATCAATCTCTCCTCAATCTGCTTTAACTTTTCGTTAGTCGTGGACATAAAGGGTTGGAGGCCACGTACCTCATCTAGTATAGAGTCCAGGACCGGGTTTTGTGAGGAGAGAATAGGAGATGGAGGATCATTTTTATGTCTTTTTGGCTTGGTACCAGAGGAGGAAGAACGAACAGCATGAGAATCACTAGCCATTGTGACTTAAAATGCTTTGCGATGGATAAAAGTTAACGCAAAAATATAGTGAGAATGTTCGAAATATCAATAAAATACAGATATTGTATAGAGCTCACCACGAGGCACAAAGTGGAAGAAAAATAAAATTGAATAATAGTGACATCAAATCCTCCATACAAAACATAGCAAAAATCATCTCAGCTGGCATATAGTGATGTAAAAAATGCATTTCCAGTTGGAGAAGCCGCAGAATAGAAGAAGATTGGCCAAAAAACGATGCACTGGCAGAAAAAAGACTGTCATGACAAATATTGTGAGAGGCGCTGAGTGATGTTAGCGGTTAAGGCTCTGTCATTAGGTACTTTTAATATGGGCTGTCAAACCAGTCATTTATACATAAAAGTGCATTGAAAAGCCCCTTGCCTCAAACAGATCACCTGCAGCAATTGGCATTGGTGCATTAATAAATAGACAAACCAAAAAGCAGCTGGAGAGAGCACTTATGTTGTAGGGTGCACCCATTATATTGTGAAGGAGGCTGTAGGCAAAATTGGGTAGTAACGCGCTAAATGCAGTGTTCTGTGAGAAGATAACGTGGGCGCCGCGATACAAAATGGCGGGAAAATCACCGCCGCAGCGTAAGGGCTCGTTTGCCGAATAGTGACGATTCAAAAGCAGTATGCGAACTCACCGCATCGTCATACAGTCATGCCCGCCGCCCAAATATAGGAACAACATCCTCGAGAGGCTCTGCACATGTAAAATGTCCCGCGTCGCTGCGTAGCCTACACCAGGTCCGCCATTCCGCTCCGGCGCTCGAGCCACGCCCCCCCCTTTAATGTATTTTTAAAGATGTTTGTGGTGGGTGGCCTGTTGTTTCACTAGGGGCATAGTGATTTCTTTGCACTTCATTTTTCTTCTTTTGTAATGAAAAAATGTTTACTACATCTTCTTCATTTTTTTTTATTACATTCATAATATTGATTTAATTCACTTTGTGGCCTAATCTGCCAATTGGGTTTCCAACCAGTAGACCCAGTGCTAGTCATGGGTGCATGAAACAACAGTTTCTGTGGTGTCTGTTGAATTTGAAACAACATTTAGGCCATGGATTGATTTGGATAAAACACAAAGGGGCACATACATCAAGCATTTTTGTCTTCGCAAATGGGACGATTCGCAGAATCAGCCTATTTGCAAAAGTAAAAAAAATGCTTTTTAGATGCAGCAAACCCTATTTTGTGATTCGGTAACCTGTACCAAATCGCAAAATGGGTTTGTGATTCACTAGTAGGAAGGGGCATGTTTAGGACGTCCCTTCCTAATACAGAATTGCATCGATATGTAGGAATGTTTTTTGACCGAAATGCGGTGGCAAAACAGTCGCATTTCACCATGTACTTTACGTAGGTGGGAACCCATTTGCAAATGGGAAGGGGGACCCCTTTTTCTTTGAGAATGTTAGTTACAGCATTTTGTAAGAGCAGGCAGAGGTCCCATGGACATTCGCCTACTCTTAAAAAATATAAAGAAAATGTTTCATTTTCGTTTTTGCAACACATCCCATTTTCCTTTAAGGAAAAAAGGCTGCATTTAAAAAAAAAGATTGTTTTATTTAAAAGCAATCAGAGACATGGTGGTCTGCTGACTCCAGCAGGCCACCATCCCCGTGATTTTTGTGATTCCTAGGGGGTTGCAAATTGCGACCTACCTCATTAATATTAATAAGGTAGAGCGATTTGCGACCCCCTAGAAATCGCTATATGAAACTCTTTGTTTCATACATTGTAAATTGCATGTAGCTCCAAATGTGTTTTTGTTGGGGTATTTCACATATTTTTTTCCCTGCAAACAGTGTATAGGACTAGGTGGGGTAATGCCTTTGCAAGATGTGTGTTATTGTTGACATTTTTATTAGCCCTGTTCAGTTTTGTTTTTGGCATTGTTCAATTAATGCTGTGGTCTCTGTTTTACCATGCCTCCTTTGTCTGGACAGTGTGTGAGTGTGTTTGCCATAGCCACCATTTGCCTTTGTTCCAGATGCCATGTGGCCTCTGGCCAGGGGCCATCTTGTATAATAAGTGGACTGTCCATAGGTCTGCATGTGCTCTTTTTTTGCAGGTCTCTTGCTACTTGCTGTGAATGACCATGTGGCTGGTGGCCATTTTGTGTATCCAGCCAGTGTGCTTTTTGTTATAGGCCTACATGTCTTCTTTGTTGTGGCCATGCCTTCTTGATGGTTGTTGTGACCATGTGTCTGGTGGCCCTTTTGTGTAGGCAACAAGTGTGCTTTTGCCACAGGCATGTATGTATTCTCTTTGTCCCCAATGCTTTCATGCTCAGTGTTGGGGTTGATGACAATGTGACACTGGCTGGCAGCTATTTTGTGCGTCCAACCAAATGTGGCCCTTTGCCATTGGCTGCATGGATGATTGAACAATGAGATAACAGTTCAATAACTTAATATTATATCTTAGAGTATAACTTCACTTATGTAGAATGTTTTTAATTCTATTTTTTTAATTTGTTTAAATTAATTGATAAATTATATAAAGGTGTTTACATTTTTTTTAGTTTTACGTTGAATGTTTTAAATAAAAAAATTTGGGTTCATAGTTACCACTTTTCCACTACATCTGGCATCAATCAAGTCAACCCCATGTCTGCTATAGGACGGGGCACTACAGGATTCATTGTCTAAGGATTATTTCATCCATTGTCATTTGTCAGCTGCGCCTCCCTGAGTGCCTCGTCACACGTGAGTGACGTCACATTATGAAAATAAAGCAAAGTGTTTCATCTGTATGTAGCTGCTGTTTTTGCTTCCTCTTTTTCTTCCTGAATGTACAGTCAGTCACCATGAAAGTTTATGTTGGTGTAGTTTTCCGTATAGATACACTGTATTGTCATTTATTTATAACAGAGAGTAACCAGTGACCACACTAAATGATATCGTGTTTGTTTGCACTACTAATTGAACAGCAATAATGCCACGTTTCACTGATGTCCTTCTTGCTTCTTTTCTTTAGGTTCATAAGAGACATCATCACCCGCAGTACCGACAGAAAGAAGGCCTATGCGCGGTGTGAAGTGTGAGTGACCCACACTTCACAGATATCTCTTCAACTTGTGAAGCTAAGAACCACTGCTAACTGACAGATTTAAGATGGCCCCAAAGGAAGGTGCTAAAACTGTTACCAAGAAAGTGGCCAGTAAGAAGAAGAAGAATGAGATTACCACCATCACCATCACCACTGGTATGTCGCCTCAGATCTTTTTTGAAAAACAAAAAATGTTGCCTTCTGCACCGGCCTCTGGAGAGCAAGCTGGGAGCAGCACCCACAAATTAGTGGACCCACCCCAATTTAGGCCGAAGCCCATGTCTGTCACAGGTGCAGCCAGTCTAATCATGTCAATGCCGACGGCCAGTGATGTTGAAACATGTCTGGCAGTAGATTGCGGAGTTAAGCTACGCAGAACTCCGCAAATTGACAAAAAAACTCTGCGAAGCTCCGCAAGTGGCAGAGTGCAGTGCAAACTGCAGTTTGCAATGATCTTCCTGCCACTCGAGTAGAAATTCTACCCAAGACGCAGCTCAATTTCGCCATCTTACTGTTCACGAGCGGGAGGAAAGCTCTGCTGCACTACGCAGAGCGGAGTTTTTTGCACTTTGCGAGCTTCACGGGGCGTGGATTGCAGAAAACTCAGCAAACTCTGCGAACGGAGCGGAGTTCACCTACAAAGCCTATGTTGAAATTGACTTATCTCTATCGCAAATTAGTACCCAATCATTGCAGGAAAGTCAGAGAAGTGGACAACAACTGCCACAACTGCCAATAGTAGTTCCTCCAGAAGTAGGAGCAGTTCAAGAGATTGAGCTTCATGCTCAGGAAGTAAAACAATCTGCTCCAGAAGATCAATTGTCTTCCAGATCTCCAACTAGAAAAAGGAGGGTTAGTGGTGCATCATCTTTTTCAAGCCCCCCTTCGGATGATCTAGACACCACTTGGATCCTGCCTCAGTCTGAGAGTAAGACACACCACAAGACTAGGCTAGTGAAAAGGAAGGTTCCAGAAAGCCTTAGAGTTATGGAGGCAGATTCCAATAGTAGGATGACGATGAGCCAGTCATCATGGATGTTAGCCCAGCCCCAGTGGTGACCAGTGTTACCCCATCCCTACTTCCAGGGGAAGATGAGGCAGTGGCACCATGGATCAAACTACCATCAAGTGCTATATTTTCAAAGCAGTGACCTACATCCACAACCACCTCAGTAGAAGCAGTAGAAGAGTCAAACCTCAAAATGCCCACCTACCTTCAGTTCATCCGACATTGGCAGTGGCAGCAGCGTCAGAACGTTGAGCTCCCTAATTTGGGACTATTTTTTGGTTAACAAGAAGGAGGTGAACATTGCCATATGCTAGCTTTGCAGAGCAAGTGTTAGTAAGGGTAAGCTTGGTACAAACTATGGTACCGGGGGCCAAACAACCCATTTGAGAAAGCACCATACAATCCGTTGGGAGGCACACCTTACAGGCCAAAATACTGCAAGTGGTGTTGGTGAAGGGGATGAAAGTTAGCTAAGTAGGGAATCTGAATCTGATCCTATCTTGGTGGGAGGTGTAGAAAAGGAAGACAACTTCATTACACAAAGCAGCCCTCTCCCCTGCAGTGCAGTAGTATCGCCCACATCAGCAACATTGCAATGGGACAAGACTCAGGTCAAGATACTAAGGCAACAGAGGACAGTGTCTACCCCTTGAAAAACGCATACAGCCTACCACAGCCTGTTCTCAAGAAGTCACCTGCATCAGTGGCATCAGGAAAGAAAAAAATTGAGGGTACTATTCCGGCCATGTTTAGGCCGGAGGGGCAGTATGAATCCAACCACCCAAAGGCATGTTTGTACAACACGAATCTGGCTAAAATGTTAGTGCTGGACCTCCTCTTATTTTTTTGTGGAAGGGGTGGGTTTTCTTGAATTTGGTTCCCAGCCGGTCCTATTTTACCAGAGTTACTTTTCCAACGCTACAGCTCAATGTGCTACAATCACTTGGACAAGTGGACCAGTTGCCAAGCAACTGATTACATGTGCATCACTGCACACTAGATCTCTTTTGTGGGGGCTAGAGAAAAAAATATCTGCAGGTGTTGTTGATACTGCTGAGATTTTTAATATTGCTCGGAAACATACGAGCCGTGTTCACCATGGAGGAATCCGAAACAGCTGCAAACATTTTGGAAGACTTTAACAACCAGGTCTTTGAATGACTACAACCAAGAGGGCCTAAGATTGGATTTGTTGACATAGGCAAGGCCAATAATATTGTTATGGCCATGGCGGTTATTTCAGGGTTCTGTGTCAAAATCATTATACAGGACTTTCTCAAAAAATAAGATCAAGTAAGAAACTTACTGTCCACCTACAGAAGAATCTGCACTCATTTTGGTCATTTATTTAAAGACCAGAAACAGCTGAGAGACATTAAGCATGATAATAGAATGCCTGTTAAAGCACTCATACAGGAGGTGCCAACACACTGGAACTCAACTCATTACATTCTTGAACATCTGTTTTAGCAGTATAGACCTATCAATGAATATGTCATGCAAAAGGGTGATGCAACTGTGAAAGGCATGATTATTGAGGTGGACCAATGGGGCCTAGTCAAATGCCCGACAGAAATGCTGCTTCCCTTTGAGGTGTTCACATTGGAAGTCAGCAAAGAGGACAGAACCAATGGTCAAGCTATCCCGTTGTTGAACATGCTACAGGAACAGCTAATGGAGGTGTCTGCAATGTGCACAGATTTGGAGGTAAAAAGAAGGTGCGTGTGACTTGGTGGAGAGCTTAATCCTTAGCTTGTCTGCTAATACCAGGGTGCGAAGAGAAATTGTGTCCTCAAAACATTATATTTGTGCCACAATTCTTGATCCACGGTACAAACCATTACTCTCCGCTTTCATTCTTTTTTCAGATGGGGATGTTGTAAAATACAGAACACGGATAGCTTAGCAAGGCAGTGAGCTTGAAAAAGAACGGCAAGGCGTTAGAAGCCCACCACTCCAGGGCACAAGTCCTGCAGGGTAGCCTTCAAGTTCAGAGCCTGAGGGCAATGCTGTTGGTTCACAGCAGCCAAAGCCAACAACAAGAACACCATCAAGAAGACCAGGAGCATCAGCCCCGAAATCTGCAACTAAGTGGTTTCTAATGGCAGGGCTTAAGTTCAGTGCAGATGCAAAGAGGTCGAGCAGAGTGGAGCCTGAGCAATAAACATTGACCGAATGGTCCAAGCCTATCTTGATGACACAACAGAGGTCTACCTTGGTCAAAACCCATTGGTCTATTGAAGAGGCGCCAATGCCCAGTGCTCAGCAGTCTGGCAATAAACTATATGGCTTACCCTGTAGCCAGTGTCTCTGCTGATCGTGTTTTCAGTGCTACTGGTGCCATTGTCAAAGTGAAAAGGACCAGTCTCTTGCCCCAAAACGTTGAGAGATTTACCATGATCAAAATGAATCACCGCTTTATACCACCGTATTACACCATACTTGGAGTACCACAGGAGGAAGATGAGGGAGACTCAGTTCATGGAAGTAGTGTGTAAAATAACCTACTTCTGAGTGAACCAGGTGAGTTTGAGGACAAGCTCTCCTTCCCTGGCTACTAGGCCTGGGCCAACAACAACCATAGAACTTTCTCTCTCAGTCTCTAGTCCATCACTTATCTGCTTTCTTTCTTTGATGCCAACATTACAAAAAATAGATATAGCTACTAGGGAACTTTATTATTTACTTTATTTGTTTGTGTCTGGCTTGACCAATTCATCCCCATCATCTTACTCTTAGACAATTTTACTGCTGAATTGGAGTTGCAACTGTGTGCAGTGAAGAAGTCCTGACTCCCCTCCACACCCATTTCCCTCAAGCCAACAGTGGATATAAAATACAATCTAATGTATGCCTGCCTCCAACCCTGGGCCATGATTATGTATCCTTTCCTACCCTAAAGGGACTGCCCCACATGTGATATTAAAATTCAATTTACACTGGTCATTCCCCGCTTTGTGAACAAATGAATATGAATTCTGTAATGTACCACAAATTGATCACGGTGAGCACACCAGAAGAACAGGTAAATGTAAATGGCATGCATTGCATGCAGAGTGATTTATTGTTTGTTGTGAACTGGTTGTGATGTGTCAAAATGTGTGTTGAGAAGAGATGATTCATGGGGTGTCAGGCAGTGGGACACTGGGGTTTTATCTGTAACGATTATGCTTAAAATGTGTTGGTGATGATTTCCAATGTTGGTGGCCTACAGACAACTGCTCAGTAATTTTCCCTTGAAGGTTATTTTTTTTCCTTCCCCTTGAAGAGATAGCAAGATTCCTTCACTGGGTCCACTCTACAGTCTACACTGCTTTGTTTTATTGTTTTCTGCTTTATACTCCTCGAAGAGTCAGACCTAATCAGTCCCTTGGATGACGCAAAAACAAATCTAGTCTACGCAAAAAATGACTCAATCTTTCCCTTCTTGTTGTTCAACAAAAAATTGTACTACAGGCCAATCTGTTGCATTTGAGTCTGGACTCGGGATACAGTTGGTCCGGAGATGGACACCATACGAGTCAGTCTCGGGTTATCAGAGATGATGGTATGACTCAGGGCATGGGCATGACTACTTCGAGAAATGCCACTAGAAGAAGATGGAAGTTTTCAAATTCACTGAAACTGATTTCATTTGGTGATGAGTTGGAAGTGTGCCGAAGGTAAACAACAGCCCTACACAGCTCTGTGTAGTGGTGGTGAGTCGTGAGGGACAGCGGTGTGTTGATATTTACTTGATTGGGAAATTGCCATGTTTTTGGGTGTGTGTATGCTCAATGCTGTCTGGCTCAGATTTAAAGCTGAGTGGTGGTTGGGTGGGGGTCCTGTTGTTGAAGGTAACTGGAAACAGACATTTAGCCATGCTGCCTCTTATTCTTCTTCTCGGACTCATCATGCAGTTTAACTTTTCTCCTTGATCCTTCATTATCATTTTTGTTTTTCCATCTGCAGGCCCTTTATCCTGCGCCATACTGGAAAAACAATATAACAATCTCACACTTACCTTACCGAATCACATTCCCCAGGTACCCAAGATTGACTCACAATCCAAGAGGAATGCAGGTGCAACTCCCATATTGGCAATGCAGTATCATTTTTTCACTTTAATGATTAGAAATGTGTGTGTTGTTTATGTTTGATTACTTGACTCCTACAGATAAAGTGATTTTATTTCCTATCTTTCAGAGCTTGGTACAACAGAACATAATGTAACTTGTGTCACTCTTAGGGCAGACCGACAATTTGATTTGGTTTACCTGTACTACTCATCATCATGCCTCCATTTCCTTTCCCTCCCATAACAGATTTATGATGGTTGACTGTCAAGATGAATGTTGTCCTTGTGTATTGTTTGTCTTTATCAAACCTTTCCTTCAAATCACCCTTCCCATCCATTCATTGAACCCCTAACCCTCCTCCCCTGGGCTGTGTGACTTATTGAGAAGTCACTAAATTAGATTTCCACCATTAATTGATCACACACTTGGTGGGGCAGATGTGGTGAAAGCAACACCAACGCAAAGCAGGGCAGGGATCTTCTTCAGCTCTTAGTATAGCCCACACTGGCAATATTATATATATTTTTATTACCCACCCATGCACAGTATTCAATATTCATTTTTTCAGAGGAACATAATTTATAATTGCCAGCATCATCTTCCTTCCAGATATGTATTGAATGGATCAAAGGTTACACTTGTCACTTCATAGCTCAAGTCGACTTCATTTTATAACTTTTACTAGCTCACCATTCTGATTATTATAATTTAGCATTACATATCATATTTTTTTCTATTGGCTCTAGTCTTCTTTTTTTTTTTTTTTTTTTTATTGAGCAATTTCTTTAAAAAAAGAATAAATTCTTAATGAAACAAACGTACATCAGGAAAAAGAACAGAGTCATTACAGCACAATACATATGCACAGCTGATATAAAAGATAAAAGATACAAAGTGAAAATTTACACAGTTTTACATCGTCAAATCATGTCGGCCCTTCTCTTATCAGGGGGGAGATCTTACATTGGAGTACCAGTTGGAGATTGGGGCCCAGATCTGGGTACCCCGGGCTCTAGCTTTCCTACCTCTTGTGCTATATATAGCTATCTCCTGCTTATATGTGGCAAGAAATCGACTAAGCCACATCTGAAAGGTGGGTACATTGGGATCTTTCCAACAAGCCGCCAGAATGATGCGAAAGATGGCAGTGCCCAGGAAGACAATCCTCTGTTCCTCCAAACTGTACCCTAATGATTCGTCATAACCTAGAAGAAATAGGGTAGCGGAGGATCTAAAATTCCGCCTGAATATTTGAGTCCAAAATCCTCCAATCAATGTTTGTAAATTATCTAGTTTCGGACATTCGGCAAACATATGAATTAAATTTGCCTGTCCCTGTCTACATCTGGGGCAGCAATCATCTACTCGAATTCCCCAGGTGAAGAGTTTAGCCGGAGTAAAATACAGGTTGTAAATAGTTTTAAAATATTGTGCTTTAAGGTTAGGTGCTAAAAATAATGTTGTGTAAAGAGTTAGGGAATAGTCGATATCTACATCTGGGTTTCCCAGTTTTTGTGCCCAGGATCTCTCAACACGATCTAGATCGTCATTAGAGGATTGAGAAAATATATCATATAAAGTGCCTATCCTAGTAGCTCGCTTCTCAATAATAGAGAAAAAATAAAAACTATCTAAATTAATATTAAGTTTAGAGTTACGGATATTGGTAAAGACTTGGAAATATTTTAGATAATCTGTGGATGGAATATCAAATCTCTGTTGTAGTCCCTCAAAAGATGGAATAACATTCTGTCCAAAAAAATGACCAAGTGTATATATGCCTAAATTCTCCCATCTCCTAGAGACATTATCTATCAAAAATGATGAAATGATCTTACTGTGCCAAAGAGAGGTGTATCTTGTTATTTTAGGTATACCTAGTTGTTTGGAGGCAAGTTTCCAGATTTTCCATGCGTCTCCAATCACCTTAAACTTAGTCTTTTTGTAATAGGACGCTTCAAGTTGTTTCAAAAATAGCCCTTGACATTTATTACCTAGTCCAAGTTCAAAAATAGAAGGAATATAGGAGTCTGTGTTGGGTAGATTGGACGTTTAACTTTAAAGAACAGGCCCATTTGTTGGAGTAGTGTCGCCCAGAGATAAAATGTCAAGTTCGGGATACCAAGGCCGCCTCTATGTAGGGGGAGGGTTAATAATGGTAATGCTCTCCTTATTTTACCATAGTTCCATATAAATTTAGATATTGTGGAATCAAAGATTTTAACAATGCTACCGTCGGCCATCAATGGAATAGCCCGGAATAGATAGAGTATTCTAGGAAATATGCTCATTTTAATATAATTCGCTCTCCCTATTATTGAAAGATGTAGGTTATCTACCCTCTTAAGATCTGTTTTTACTACCTTGATCAAAGGATTATAATTAAGCCGGTTAATCTCTTTTACCTCAGGAGAAATATTTACACCGAGATAGGTTGCATTTTTGACTTTATAGGGACTGTCATATATAGTATTATTTGTACATAAAACCATGGTTTTGTCTCTGTTAAGTGAGTAGCCAGAATAGAATCCAAAAACCTGGGTTATTTGTTCTATTTCTGCTACTGCATCAGCCGGTTTGGTTGTAAGCACGGCAATGTCGTCGGCGTATGCCAATATTTTAGTAGAATATGAACCCACCTTAACTGGTTGTATTTGGGGGGAGTTAAGAAGCTTTCAAATTAAAGGATTAATTACTAGGGCAAATAATATCGGGGAACAAGGACAGCCCTGCCTAGTGCCTCTTTGTACCTCTACAAACTCTGACTCGAAGCCTTCAATGGAAAGTTTAGCCCTAGGGCTGATATACAGGGCTTTTAGGGCTTTGATGAAGCCTGGGCCAAAGTTCTTGTATTCCATAATTTCCCATAAGAACCGCCAAGACACTCGATCAAATGCCTTTTCGGCATCGAGTAAGACCATCGACATCTCTCCCCCCGTGGCGCCCATGATGTCAAATAAGGCAATGGCTCTACGGGTATGGTCAGTTGTTCCTCTCCCAGGGATAAAGCCGTGTTGCCATGGGGATACTAGATGTTCGATGACCCCCCTCATTCGGTTTGCAAGTATCTTGGAGTATAGCTTTGAGTCAGAGTTTATGAGTGAGATACGTCTATATGAAGATGGAAGCTGGGGGGGTTTCCCCTTTTTTGGGAATATCGCTATATTAGTGTGTTTCCAAGACTCTGGTGTAGCTGAGTGATGTTGTATCCCTAGAAACAGGTCTAATAAATAGGGTAGTATCTGTTTGCCCAACACCTTATATAACTCTAGGGGGATCTTGTCAGGACCAGCCGCCTTCCCATTAGCTAGGTCCGGCAATGCAGTTTCTAATTCTACCATTGTAATTTCTTTCTCTAATTCTTCTCTACCTCCTCGATCGAGTATTCTGGATAGCTCTGGTTCCGGCAGCCACTCACTGAGAAAGGTTTTCGTGTCTCTTGTAGGTAGGTGCTCATTATCATTTTGGTATAGTTTTTGATAATATTTTCGAAAGACATCTACAATATCTTGAGGGGAGTTGTACTGTTGACCCTCATATTCGATATTCTTTATTTTATTGTATGTTTCTTTTTGTCTAGTTTTAAGAGCTAATTGCCTCCCTACTTTTTCCCCTGCTTCATAAATTCTATTTCTATTGGCTTGATATATTTCCGCTGCTTTTTGCGTTAGCGAGCTATTGATTTCTGTTTTTAAAATCAATAATTTTTGCAGTGTATCAGAGGTTGATATTCCTTGCTGAATTTGTTTATCATGTACTATTTCCAGGTTAATAAGTTCCGCGTTAAGTTGTTTATTAATACTATCCTGAGTTTTCTTACGGTTAGCTACAAACGCTATAGTCTCTCCTCTAATTACTGCCTTAAAACAGTACCAAACACTGAATCTGGGTGCACTATATTGATTACTATCAAAGAAAGATTGAGCACATGATGTAATATGATTAATATAATCTGGGTTAGTAAAAAGCTTTCGGTCAAATGACCATTGGATATTAGGTCTATTAAAGCTATCCAATTCAAAAATTAACGTAAGTGCGTTGTGGTCAGAGATGGTTTTGGGGTCTTTAATTATGCCTATTAGGGCTGTCTTATGTATTGATGTCATAATGTAGTCTAATCGAACATACTTGTTGTGGGGATAGGAATAATAGGTGAAGCCGTTATCATTCTGCCTCAAAATGTCCCAAGTATCCCTTAAGTCATGACTATCCATCAGACAGGATACTGCCCTGTAGACTTTGGGTTTCCGGCCACTATAATTCTGTGGGAGTCTGTTGTTTACTAGTTTTTCAATATTTATGTTAAAATCCCCACACAGGATAAGTGGGCCGGCCCAAGAAGCCAGTTCTAATTCAAGTTCGATAAAGAGTTGTGGGTCATCCAAATTAGAGCCATAGAGTGAACAAATGGTTATATCCGATTCTAGTTGAACCACAGCCCACCTACCATGTTTGTTGACAAGTCGGCGTCTAGGACTCCCCAAACCGGGTTTTGCCAAAATAGCGACCCCCCGTATTTTAGACGTTTGAGATGTTGCTGCTATTAAATTATATCCAGGAATTTTTAATAAATTTTTATCACATCCAGCTATGTGGGTCTCCTGAATACAGTGGATGTCAACAGGGTCCTGACGTAACAGTTGAAAAAGTTGGGCCCTTTTTCTCCCATCATTGAGACCTGCTACGTTCCAACATCGCAATTTTACTCTCCCCATTCAAAACTATTCCCCATTGGACCGGTACCATCAATGTTAAATAATTTGCACCACCACCAGCCAACTTTTAATTCGATATTTACATTGATATTCCTCTCCCCGTTCTGATTAATCAAAATAATTAATATAGGACTCCAATCGCTTAAAGAAATTAGAGTAACCAAAAAGCCTTTAATGTTTCTTATGCTACAGATCAAGCTCATTTATGCAATTTTTTCCCCCGTTATCCCCTCCCCCCCTCCCTCCCCCTCCCCTCCCGCTCCCTGCAAACCCCTGCGACCCACCCCCCACCCTCCCCCACCCGTAATGTTAGGCAATTAGACTCTATAAGAGTCTTTAGTGATGGAGAGACGCTCCCAAACCAGATCTAGACTGAAAAATAACATTGAAAACATAGAAAGAGAGAAAAAAAAAAGGAAGAAAACAAAAAGATAATAAGGAAGATATAGAGAGGCATGTAGAGGCATATAGAGACGAATTGATCTAATGTATCTTTGTATCTTTGTATCTATATAAAATCTCAGTAATGTCCAATACGCTCTCTATTCTCCTCTCCCTATTCATCAAGTCCAGCTTCCAAGTTCTTTGTTCTCTGTTTTCAATATTTCTAAACATCGCTAGTAGGCCATTAAGTGAGACTATCTAAAAATTCTTTGGCTTTTATTTCCGAAGTGAAAAATTTGGTCTGGCCATTGTATAGAACTTTCAGTTTGGCTGGGTTGTTAAGATAGACTAGTGCTTTCTTCTCCATAAAGGGTTTGATAAGTTGTCGCAGGCGCCACCTCCTTTCCACCGTAGTGTGGCAAAAATCCGGTCTCACAAAATAGGAAATGGAGTCCCTAGTCCGTCAAGCTTCTGGCCTGACTCTATCTGAAATAGCTTGTCGAAGAAGAAAGTTTCCAAAAAATACAAGGACTGCTCGTGGATAATTTTCTTGCTTCCTAGTGGGTTTCAAGGTGATTGGAATTCTATGCACCCGTTTCACAAAGGTTGAAGTCCACCCGATCGCATGGTCAGATCATAAATTAGTATCCTTTCAGCTAGAGACTATAGAGGACTCGGGAAATCCAACTAAAAATCCCAAGAAAGTCACTTATCCTGATTGGTCAAAAATAGACCCGCAAGTAGTAATAGAGGCAATGAACTCCTCATTTCCAATGCTAGAAAGTGACAGCAATATAGCATGCACGCAATTCAATAACTGGCTAAAAACAGCCACCCAGAGTTCCGTACCACAGAAACGAGCATCTTTCAAAAGGAAGTCACCTTCACAGCCCTGGTATTCGGAAGTTTTAAAAACACAAAAACAGACCTGCAGAAGAGCAGAGAAAAAGTGGAGATCGCAATATGACTCCAAATTAAAGGTAGACTATAAAAATGAACTGGCTACATATAAAAATATGATAATCGCAGAAAAAAGCAAATTCTTTGTACACAAAATAAATGAATCTAAGAATTCGAGCAAAGATTTGTTTGCAGTAGTCAAAAAACTTGCCAAAATCGAAAATAATAATCCAGAAGATATCTCATCCGACTTCTGCAATACTTTAGGCCATTTCTTCGTAAATAAAGTGTCCTCAGTATATGAACTATTTAAAAACAATCAGATAGATCATATAACCCAAAACCCCACAAACAACTCAAAACTAGACTATCAACCCAGTGGCACCCTATCTTTTTACTGGTCCTTACCTACAGTGGAACAAATTATTAAGGAAATAACGACAACTAATTCAGGCAGTCCTTCAGACCCATGTCCACCGAAGATATGGCAAATATTTTCAAAACAAATAGGACCAGTACTTCATAAATTGTTTGAAGTAATTCTGAATACCAGTATATTTCCAAATGACTGGAAAACTATCTCAATCAAGCCATTACTGAAAAAACCTCATCTGGACAGTGAAGTCCACAGCAATTATAGACCCATAGCTAGGATTCCTTTCGCCGCAAAAGTGCTGGAGAAACTGCTGAACAAACAATTCTCAAGGTACTTACTGGACAACGATTGGCTCGACCACTCTCAATTCGGTTTCCGTGAAGGACATGGAACAGAAACAGCTCTCCTCACGGCCACTGAGGAACTTAGAAGTATACTAGACAAGGGGGAAAAGGCCGCCTTGGTGTTATTGGATCTCTCGGCGGCCTTCGACACGGTTAGCCACGACATACTAATAAAACGCATTAGAGAAGTCGGAGCTAGCGACCACGCGTGCAGTCTCATCTTATCCTACCTCATGGACAGAAAATTCACAGTTGAATTAGGAGAAGCAAAGTCGGACTCCTTTGAAGTACCATGCGGTGTCCCACAGGGCTCATCATTGAGCCCAACACTTTTTAATTTATATGTGGCCCCCCTTGCTGAAGTAATAAGAGAAAATGGCTTTACACCAATATCCTATGCCGACGATACACAGATTGTCATCTCCATAGGCAAAGACAATAAAGTAACAGCCAAAAAATTCCAATTATGCATGCTAAAAGTCAGTCAATGGATGCAACAAAATTGCCTCAAACTCAACGGAGAAAAGAGTGAGGTATTAATTCTGGGAGGCAATGCTGATATCTGGTCCCCAGAGTGGTGGTCTCCTGAACTGGGAACCAGACCAGAACCCTCAGAGAAAGCCAAAAACTTGGGATTCATGATAGATACCAAATTAACTTATGAAGCCCAAGTAAATAAATTAGCCTCGTCTTTCTGGCTGATATTAAAAATGATAAGAAAAATACTCCCATATCTACCTCAAGACACACGTAGAACGGTAGTGACAGCCCTTGCACTGTCTCGACTGGACTACGGTAACGCATTATATGCGGGAGCCAGAATAAAAATTATAGAAAAAATGCAGAGACTCCAGAATGCAGCGGCACGACTGATACTGGAAATTCCAAAGTTCCAGCCTATTAGCCACAAACTAGGTTCACTACATTGGCTACCTGTGGCCAAAAGAATCAAGTTTAAATCACTGTGCCTAACCTACAGGGCACTGCAGGACAAAGGCCCCCACTTCCTGAAAACACACCTGAAACACTACCAACCTGCAAGGCTTCTTAGATCTAGTCAAAAGAAGCTGATAGCAATACCCAAGTTCATACGATCAAACTGGGGAGGAAGAAGTTTCTTCGTCCACACAGCACGGACATGGAACCTATTACCGTTTGATGTAAAAAACAGCCCAACTCTGGAGATATTTAGAAAGAAAATCAAGACTTGGCTTTTCACCGCATAAAATACACTAATGCCAGACCTGCACCGGAACCGGACAATTCCTAGCGCCAAGACACCCATGGGTATTCGTGCGCTTTATAAATAGACAAATCAAATCAAATCAAATCAAATCAAATCACCTCAAGCTCCCAGTTCCATGAAGAGAGCTCAGGAAGTGTATCTTTAAAAAGTTGGATGATGAAGGCTCGAATATCAGTACCTTCAATATTTTCAGGTATTCCGAGGACGCGTAGGTTGTTACGTCGTAAGCGATTCTCCATGTCCTCGAGCTTCCATCTGACGTCACTTAATTCTGCTTCATGTAGTTCAACTTGTTCCTGTGTGGCTGTAGCCTCTGCCTCATTAATGACTATACGGTCTTCCATTTCTGTCATTCTGGTGTTGAAGGTATTAACTGATCTTGACAATTTACGCACTACACCTTGAACCTTATGTAGAGCTAATTGTGCTTTGCGTCCATCCCTTGATGTTTCTTCTCGATGGGAGGCGATAGCCTGGAGGACTGTATCCATCACCGTGGAGAGCGTAGCATCCTGTTGATTTGGAGAGCACCGCTGCGTCGGTCGGGAGCCGGTGGCATGTTCTTGAGACCCCAATGCAGTAGGGGGGGAGTAATCCCAAGTCAACCCCTGGGCCCTTTTCTTCCGTATGGTAGCTCTTTTATTTTCCCTGGATTCTGCCGTTCTCACCTCGTGGTCACTCTCCGTCTCGGAACCAGTGTTAGTTTCAATGTCAAGTTCAGAGTCATCTGACCATCTCGCTTCTTCTATCCCTTCTGATATTGAGTAGAAGTCTGAGGGATCCCTGTCAGTGTCGGTAGGATCGGGGGTTATCTCGTCTCCATCGGTTTTCTCCTTGCCATCAGGAGCCTCCAGCAAATCTCCCAGATTTTTTGAAGTGGCTCTAAGATCTGCTGTCCCCAGATCACTCTCTAGCAGATTGCATATAGGCTGGTATTGCAGTATTTGCCCTTCCTGCACAGCCACAGTCATTAGAGTTTTATGGAACGTTGGTATAGTTTCAAGTACTGTTACTGGTGCTGACGCGAGTAAGCCTGCTGAAGTGGTCTGTATCAATGATGTTGAAGAGGCTAACGAGACAGTAGAAAAAACAGGAGTATCACATAAGGAAAGATTCTCCATACCTTGTGTTCCAGCATTAGGGTCTGCCCCAGCCTTAGAGTCTATTATTCCTGCCAATGCAGCTGTAGGCTCCTTGTATATCATAGGGCTGTCCTCTCCTATAATTATAGAAGCATTTATGCTAGTGTTCATTATTTCCCTGTCCTCGATTATGCCATTCTGATTTTGTCCACTAGGTGTCGCTGTAGACCTGGGAATAGCTCCCAGGACATCTGCGGCCGATGGAAAAGCCGTTGGTCTCTGTGATGGGAAAACCAGGGTCTGGGCCGGAGCAGACACTGGAGCGGGAGTCTTTCGGAGCAGTTCGATCACGGATGGACCAGCTACGGGCGTATTCGGCTGCCGTCTTGGGGCCCTTGCTGATTCCCCAACTCCCGCGCCGAGATCTGTAACATCGCTGCTGCCCTCCAAACGTGTGCCGCCTCCCTTCGCAGCCAACTCCTTGTCTCGAAGAGCCTGCTTCGCTGCTCTGGTCTTGGCTGCAGCAGCGGCTATCGTAGCGGCGTTTTTCGGCGCCATGCCAGAGGGGACACAGGAGACACTCCGAAAAGGCGGAGCCGGTTGATCAATCTCTAGGGGTCCGTCTTGCTTCGTTCGAGTAGCTGCCCCACCGGTCTGAATACGGGCGATTAATCGCAACACAAGTACTCCAATCAAAGAGGTACAAAATGAAAAACGTAGCTGTAGTGCACTCGGGTCCGGTGCAGACATCAAGTGTCGATCTTCCACTCTGTTCCCAGACATCACACCAGGATCGCAGTCTGGGATTTAAAAAACAGCGAGGAATGGGGTAAGTCCTTTTACTTTCATCATTATTATTTAATTATAGCAAGGCATCTTTGTTTCTTTCGTCCTTAGTCTGCTTGAGAGCGCTGGCTTGGGAGCTGCCTCAGAGCGGTCTATCAGGCCGCCACCATCTTGCCTCTCTTTGGCTCTAGTCTTCTTGTGTACTAGAAGTGTACTCTCCCTCTGGTGACTGTCTCATTTATTTGGTAAAGCTTACATATAATTTCTACTAGTTTGCTAGCATGCCGGTACTGTCAACTACCACCACCATGGCACCTTGGTAAACCATGCATCCATTTTTCACTGCATTTGTCTTCTAGCATTATTTTTATTCTTCACCCTTGGCTTAGCTACTCAGTCACCATTTAAGCTTTACATTTGGTTCATCCAGTCTTCACCTATGAATACCATCCATCCATCCAAACATGGCTCCCATTTCAAAAAACCATGCATTCTTACTTTGACCCATCAAACCCCCCCGGAGGAATGCTTTCACCCATACATTTTCACTCACCCAGGCAGGCATCCACTCACCTTTCATCCATCCTTCACCCACTCATGCATCCTATCAGCCACCTATAGTATATGCAACATTTCACCCACGCATCCTTCTTTGCCAGTCATATTACATTTTACCCATCCTTCCTCCTTCCATCCTTCTTTCCCTTTTCCATCTACCCATCAAGGTCTGACTCTCCATGAAACTTGCTCTGCTGAGATGAAGATAGAAGAGGCCATTAGTTTCTCAGCTCCCACTGCCACTGTATATTCTAAGTAAAGAGGGGTGTCATCAACTGTTCATAAGTCTCAACAGTACAGTGTACACCCTTGCAGCAAGTATCTAAATTGTCATTAAGCAAGTAATATGACGTATACATCCTACCACTGCCACTGGCTCACCCACTACAGCTGTTGCATCTGCTTCCTGGATGGCAGAGCCATCCCCGCTGGCCCTGGTACTGGTGGTTGGTGCTGTTACAAAACAACATTGCATATTTTTTAGATGTCATATATGTGTCCCCTTTTTTTTATTTTGTAGCAAACTGCCAGTTGGGCATTTTGTTGGTGGCAATTTTTGAAAAGCCTCTCAAGAAAATAACCTGTAAAGGACTGGACTGAGTGGCTACACCTATTGATAAATCTGAGTTTTTGAAAAGAAATGAGAGTGGCCAACTCAGCGGACATAAGGACTTATTGTTTGGAAAATGCAATGGGGCCATCCTCCTCCACCTCAGACTTCCTTCCAGCCATGGTACACAGTATCCAGCTCACCATCAACTGCAGCTAATAATAGTAGGCCTAGATGAGAGAAAGACACAACTTTGAGGTGTCCAATGAGACCATGGCCACTCTCTCATTTTAGTGATTGAGCAATGATTACATTAGAAAGTAAAAGAAGCTTTCTCATCTCAACAAACATGCCTAGAATACCTTACTTAGGCATGCAATCTGCAAAGCAGAGTAGTAGTACTCATAGTATTAAGTGACAATGACCAATGGGTTCTCTGAGTCGTACAGTACCACCATTGGGCAGTCCAGAAAATATATAAGGGGAGAGGGAAAGCTGACTGAAAAACCAGAAGAAAAGAAGCTACAGACAGACAGTGACAGTTTGAGGTAAAATACAGTCACTAGAAATATAAAATAACTTAGCAAATAGGATAATTCAGGGACTATAAGAATTCAGAAAGAGATAGATCAGGAAAAAATCAAATTAGGAAATCGGTAGAAGTAAATAGTTCAAAATAAGGAGGGGTAAAAGTTAGGGACATATATATTAATATTCACAACAGGAGGACTTAGTGGGGCCAGCAGAGCCATCGGCCAAGGAGCGTTCTTCTTGGGAGGCACCTTCAGCTCTTGCCCCCACCTCGGACGACCGTTTGCCCCTGGATGCTGATGTAAGACATAATTAAAGAGACAAAAAATGATTGGTGGTAAATAAATAATCTCTTGTTGAACACTATAATAAATATGGTCATTCCGCTGAAGGTTTGATTGAAAAAGTCACTGTCAATCGTAGAGGAGGGAATCTCCACAACATATTGAATCTGAGGAAGTGTAAATGAATACATAAATTGGATACAGTAGCCAGCGGTCTCAATGAATATGAGGAAGTTTAGAGACAGGCTGCTACTTTCTTGTGTGTGATCTTGCATTTTTAATCTAATGAAATTATGCTTAAAATCATCTAACAAATGTGAATGATATTCAGTGTATAAATTGTACATTAGTTTCCATGTTTTTCAATAGAATGTAATACCTTTTGAATATGTTTGATTTTCATTGTTCTTTCAATAAGCTTAATTCATATTATCTCTCTTTCAAGAACTTAATTCATACTATTTCTCTTTTCCAAGGTCATTCTTTCTTATGGGGCGCCATGACCCTGGCCTTTCAAACTCACAATCCATTTCTTTTCTAAAATATGGCCATTTGGATTGTTTCATCTTGAGTCAGCACCAGCTGATGTTTATTTATTTATTTTTAGTGAATCTTTCCCTTGTACTTTTTGAGACTTTATGTGTTTTTTAAGCGAAGAAAGACTAAACTCACCTATACTGCACCGGAGGCAATGTGCATGCACTAAGTACCTGTGAGCATGTTTAACCTCTTTCTCACACCTCTCCCGTTGCGTGCCCAGACACCTCACATAGTTTTACAGGAGAGGTAAGCACACAGCGGTCTCAGCGCCCTGACTGAGCTTATTGTTCTGAAATTTATTTTCTTAACATTTTAGCTCTCAGCATTATTTCCTTGTCGAGACGCAGCCTTGTTAGGAATTCATGTCCTGATTTGGAGGCGGGCACCTCTAAATAAATAAATTTTTCCCCGAAGTTACCTTAACTATTGGGTAAGTGCTGGACGGGTTTCAGATTAGAATACCTGTGTTTATCCACCCATAAAACTATTCTCTCTTAAATATATTATTTTCTCTTTTATTTTACAGTTGTTACCAATGGACTTGTGCTTATTGATCATACTTTACCCGTCAGGGAACACCTACATGTTGAGGTAGGTTCCCACCTGTTTTGGAATGAAGACGGTTGATAGTTTGCCAAACCCCCTTTGTGTTGGCTTTCATGTTTTATGATGGCTACTTGGAACCACTTATTCCTCTTTTTAAATCACAGATTGAGGCATTAAAGATTCCACCACACTTATTAACGATCAAGAGGGCAGGGTGTACAATGAAGTAACACCTCCCCAAACAAATGGTGCGGCTGCACCGTTCTGAGGTTAGTACTTACCTACACTAATTGGCGATGCAAATGTTTTTAATGAGACCCACTCTAGAACAAATTGATTGTGTCTTTTTTAGGTTTCCCTATAAATCACTGTACTTTTTACTGTCCTGATGAAGACCTGCATGCTTGGACACAATTTATCTCATGTAACAGTCGGGTCGAAACGTCAACAATATTAAACAACCCAGCCTGGATTGATTATTGATACTCTTGTGGGGTGTGTGTTCTATCTAGACACCATCCATTTTTTTTAATAAGAAAAAAGCGATTGTGTCAATTCACCAGACAGGCTACTTGGCCTTGGCCAAATTGGATTTTCTCATTGCCATAGCTATTGACTTATGATTACTTTGTGAATCGTTATCAATTTCTTCCTTACTCTTCTCTCTGATCACTGAGCTCATGACCACCACTGTATACACTTCTCTTTTCACTTTATTAGAGCAACCACTATGAAATAAACTTGATGAGTTATTTTGTCAATGTATTGTCAATGACTTTTTGATATATAAAATTCAATGTGACTGTTTTATTCAGTATTTAGTGTGAGTTATTAATTTTTTTGCAAGTCCAATTACGAGTAGGACCTTTTTTTTTATGCACCATACACTCCTAAGACATAGCTGTGTGCTATGCCTTGGCTGAAACTTTACCACTCCCTCCAAGCCATAGAAAACTGTGCTCCACTACTAGACTCCCTTTAAGTTAATAAAACATTTTTTTGAAAGGCTGGGCTCCAGGGAATGGGGTCCCTAGGACCGAAATCTGCCCAGGAAAGGGGGTCACGTGGCACCTTGCCCCATTTTAAAAATGCCTGGTCCCTGGGATGGGGTCCCAGGGGCTGAAGGAGGGCCATGCAGCCCCCTTCCCTAAACAATAATAACAAATAAATAAATAAATTAAACAACTGGCAAGTTGCTGGAGGCCCTGCACCCTTTCCCCGCCACTCTGAAAATCCACTACTGACACAGAGCTGGCTGGGGAAGAAGCTTCCTTGCCTGCAGAGGGTCCTTAGGGGCAAACAAGCCCTCTTGTTACCTCCAGTAAGTCCTAAACAGTGGGACTACTGAGAGGACTTCAGAGGTCATGCCCCCTTTCTCCATCACTCTGAAAATGCACCTCCTGGTGTACTGCTGGCTGGTGATGAAGTCCGCTTGGCTCAAGACGGTCCTTGGAGGCCAAGAAGCTCTCCGGTTACCTCCAGTAAGTCCCACACAACAGGAGGTCTTCTATGGACTCATACCCTTTCTCCACCAGTCTGCAAATATGCCTCCTGATGCACTGCTGGTTAGACAAGGAAGTCCCTTTGAATGCTGAGGTTGTTCTGGAGCCTAGAAGCCCTCCTGCTACAGTCCAACACAGCAGGATTCCTGAGAGCTGGATGGAGACCTGCCCACTTTCTCAACCACTCTGCAAATGTAACTACTAGTTAAAAAAGCATAGAAAGGTTACAAGAACGCAATAGATAGGAAATAGAATTTGAAGAACATTAGAAATTCACTTAAGGTTACATGGATGTTATAGCTAGGCTCAGATTTTGCTCGTACACAACCAGTGAAATTCAGCAGTTATAGTTACCTGGGCTAAATATAACTTACGTCCCTGCAATACACTGCTTATGACCTCATGTATTACATCACTCATGACATGGTGAGTGACAAAGCTCCGGTCCGAAAATGCTAAATCCTCATGCATTTTCCACAGACTTTCTTTTAAACAAGGTGACAGCAAAAACTGCTGAACGGAATTGCACCAAATTTGGCAGGAAGCTAGATCTTGGTCAGCAGATTGTGCTTTTTGTGATTTGGTGTAAATACTTTTAGGAGTTTTTGTGATATTATGAGAAAAGTATTAATGTATATTTTGGCAGAGTCCTGTGGGCGTCCCACAAGAGCAAAAAATCAAAAATGGTGCTCTGTGATTGGCCTAGAGGCCATTTTTTCTCGTGAGCCTTCACGATCTTGTGGGAGCAAGAAGTTCCAGCAAGTCCCATGAGATTGAGCACTCTGATTGGCTGGCTGTTGGAATGTTAGAAATGAAATGGCTGTCATTACTGTTTACTGTGAAAAAGTGAAGGTTTTGTTGAAATAAAGTAAACAAACTATATAAGGGAGCAGCAAAAAGGCATGTTCTAGCCCTAGATTTAGAGAGTAGATGTCTAAGGGATAACTACTATGAAGAAAATAAATGAATATTTTTTAAACTATTTTTTATGAAATTGTAAGACTCTTGCGGGATTGGGAATAGTAAAAAGGAGAAAATCATGTTCTCAAAACACTTGATTAGTAGGAATGCTTATTGTAGTCCTTGTTTTTGAGAGGAACTATTTGACCTCTTCGCTGCGGCGCAAATTCCGCCGCAGCGTGCTTAACATTCCAATCGCGGGCGTGGTCATGACGGCTCCCGGCCGTCGCGCGCACACGCCCACCGTGAGTCATGACGGCCGGGAGCCGTCATGAGCATGGAAGAGGGTAAATGATAAGTACTGCAATGTGAATTATGTACCTTCCCCACCCTACTATGTCTACTGCTGAGCCTGAGAAAAGGTGTGAATTGAGAGGCAGTGTCTCTTTACTCCCTACTCTACATACTGGTTTCCTTTATGCAAGGTCTCACTGGAGAATTAATTCTCTCACCATAGTGTACTATACGTAGTTGTTAGGCTGTTTGGAGAGGTGTCATTGAGATACAAGTGTCTCCTTACACCCAACTGTGAACTGTTATTATACTGTGAAAATGTCTCATTTGAGAGTCCACTTTCTACCCATAGCCTGCTAATGGGACTATAAGGCATATGTACTGTAATGAAGAAACGTGTCAATTATTCCTCTATAAAAAAGGTTTATGAGCTTGCTAGACATTCATGGGATCAAAAAAAGTTCATGATTGAACTTTTTCTAACAATAATGAATGGGCTTAAAGTAAATAAGTGAGTATCAATGTTTGCTATTTACCAATGATCATCTCATGGAGATACAACAATCTAAGTGGGTTTTTTTTCTCAACAATTATATAATGGATTGCATTAAAAAAAAAGCCTATTCCCACATGCTACTATTCACACATATTATCAGATAGATGGATGTTAGCAGGCAGGACAGTCCCTCTCTACGGTGTACTACACACACTCGTCTTCAGAGAGAGAGGTTTCTGCAAACAGGCTAATTTCTCTCAACACACCCTACTATGCACACCTGTCCTCTGAGAGAGAGTTCTGACAGGTGAGGCAAGTCCTTCCCCACACACTACTATGCATACCTTTTATCGGAGATAGGCGTCTAAAAGGACAAGCCTGTCATTCTCCACACACTAATACACACATCTGTCAACTGAGACAGAGGTTTGAAAAGAAAGGCCAGTCCATCCACACATCCTTCTGCACACATCCGTCATTCAAGAGAGGGATATCAGCAGTGAGGCCAGTTTCTCACCACACACCCTACTATGCATATATGTGATCTGACAGAGATGTCTAATTGGAGAGGGCAGTCCCTTCACACATCCTTCTATGCACCCTTGTCATTCAAGAGCGAGGTCTCAGCGGAGAGGCCAGTCCCTTCATATACCCTACTATGAACACTTGTGATTTGAGTGAGATGTTTGAAAGGAGAGGGCGGTCTCTTCTCACATCCTAGTATGCACACCCATTACCCAAGAAAGGGGTTTCAATGAAGAGCCTAGTCTGTCCTACACAGTACTGTTTCCCTACAAGCATACTATGATCTGCAAGGGTCTGGCGAGAGTAGAGTGCAAGCTTAAAGAAGTGAAGGTTAATACACGAGGTTCATGTGATCATGTGGGCATTTCACAAGACACACATGGAAAGTTACTTGGCCTGACACAAGGTGTTTTACGATCCCGCAAGAGTCTTACAACTTCATATAGGGAGAAGTAATAAAAAAAAGGCCAACACTCATCCAATAGTTACCATCTTATTAAATGGTTTGTGAAATGCTGTGATGCGATTGGGTGTAAAACCATAGATAGCTCAGTTTGTCCTTGGTGCTTTATAGGAGAAGGAAGCCTGTTTGACTTGTTCTCAGCAGAAGTAAATTAATGTGGAGCTGAAAGAGACTGGTGTCTTCATCTGCATTTAAGAAAAAACCTCAATTGCAGGTATATGCTAATATATTTTATAAACTTTGTTGTGAAGTGTCAGTAAGTGTGCTAAGGTTAGTAAACCTATTCTACACCATGTTTACAGAATAAAAAGGGGGAGGTGTAGATGTGTTAATATAGCTTTTGAGTGGTACACATTACAATGTAGAGAGATGTGAAAAAGGTTTGCAGATTGGGTTAAACATTGAGTGTTTCTACTGTATATACTTGTAAGTAAAGGAAGAAGAGTTTCTGAAATTATAAAACTAAGATTGTAATAATACAAGCTCTAATGTTCTTATGAACTTAATTGTGAATATATATATGTTAGTCCTGTGAGATGTTTGAGTGCTTATATTGCTATTTCTAGAATGAAACACTACTGTTGAGTATTGACAAAGGTTTGTCAAGATGATTGTGTTACTTTAGATACTGTTATAGTGGCAGAGTTCATGCAAAGTTATCATTTAGTTGCAAAAATATGAAAATAGACTGGTTGAGCGTGTGGTATTATTCAAGGGAAAGGAAACACGAGTTACTGATTAACTTTTTAAATATATGATTGTCGTTGAACAATATAGTAGAGGTTAAACAATATAGTGATGCATCACCATTATGAATTATTGATCGGTATGTAACCTTTATGTTTTTTGATATTTTGTCATTTTTTTAAGAGGAAAATAGAAAATAGTTTTTGAGGAAGTAAATATCTGCTTACATAAGTAGTAAAAAAGAGCCTTGCTCACACAGGCAGGATTATTGTGCTGTTCAGCAATAACTACATCTTGAAGCACAGTTGTTTTCACGTTGCAAGGATGTGGACGTGACTGAAAAGTACATGCTAATCATGCATGAGCTAGGCTTTGAGGACAGCAATTTATTCATAAGTTGCTTTGCTGACACTTTCTTACTACCTAGCCTGCTAATATATACCAGTAAACTAAAGATTCTTTGGCAGGCTAAGGTGGCTAAAAGACTGGAAAAGAAATGCTATATGAATCAAAATCCACTAGGCAAAAAAAGCAAAAATGAAGGAGACTTGGGCACCTTCTTATGAGTGTAAAATCACATTTTATAGACTATGTAGTTGTTTGTTTTGTTTGTTTAATAGTTGTTCATTTAGTTTATTAATATAGCTGTGGTTTTGTATTGTTGTTAAATTGTTATGTTTTAAAAAGTTTAAAGTTACTTTTGATTTCTTTTCTTAATACTTATAATACATTTCAGTTTCAATATAGTTTTGGAATAGTCCCGAAAACTGGCAGTTCCATCTTCAGGGACTGTAAATATGCTGCTGCATAATAATGTAGCTCTATGACAGTATGCACATCTTTTATTCCACAGACACTTGGTAATAGAGAACCCAATTGTTTTGTTTGCAAGCTATGGTGAGTTGTTCTGCAACACTGAGATGTAAGTAGAGCTATCAGTCCTCGTCCATGCTATAGTGTAGGGACCTCTGATAGAAGAGAGACATATTTGCACAGAGAACAATGCATCTTCTTACTCTAATATGCACTTCTATCAATTTCTGTGAATACAGTATTACATACGACTGTTGCCTTTGGGAGATGTCTGAAAGAAAGGTATGTCCCCATAATTAAATATGGACTCCAGTTGTGCAATACATTGTTTTCAAAAGATGATACTTAATTTTATGCCCTACTATGGACATTCATCATTATGAAAAGAGGTATGCGCAGACAGAATAGTCTCTAGCCACAGTCTACTTTACACATGTGTTACTCTGGGAAGATGTCTCAGCTAACAGGGCAGTGTCTTTCCATACTAAGGTCTCTAAAGGTGTTTTGAAAGGAAATCTTCTCAGGATAGAGGTAATTTCATCCTTACACCTTACTTGTACAGCTGTCATCTTGGGGGGAGCTGTGACCAGAGAGGCAGCCTCTGTTAACACCATCATTTGCACACCCATCATCAAAGACACAGGTCCCAGGAGATCGTAGTATGCTGACTTATCATCCAAGAGAGATCTGTCAGCAAACAGGGCAGTTCCTTCCAACAGCCTACTATGCATACCTGACAGCATGGGAGAGGTATGACAGGTCACCCCCTTCCCAGATACCACTGTGTATCCCTGTTAGTCAAGGGAGAGGTGTCAGCAGAGAGGTCCCTTCATGTCAGCTCTCTACTGCACATCCACGTTGTCTTGGAGATAGGTTTTAGTGGAGAGGAGAATGTTTCCCGACACACTACTGTATATCCCTGTCATCTTTAGGAGATCTGTGACTGGACAGTGAAACCCACTCCTGCACCCTAATATATATGGTTATTTTCCTGGGAAGAGGTCTCAGAGGAGAGGTCAGTACTATTTATACTTACTATGGAATAGTAAGGTCTTACATATGAGATGTGTACCTTCCCCATCCAACTATGCATAATGCTGAGACTGGGGAACGTTGTGAGTGTAGGGCTAGTGTCTCTTTACATCCTTCATGGAAGGTCTCACTGCAGAGGCCAGTCTCTCCCCATAGTCCACTATACACAGTATGTCAGTGAGATACAAGTGTATATAATGTGAAAAGGGCTCATTTGAGAGTCTACTTTCTCCCCATACCCTACTAATGGGTACTATAAGGAATATGTACTGTAATAAGGAAATGTAAAAGTGCATTTGTAAAGCGCAAACTGTCACTCCGCGAGGAGCCTCCTGGCGCTGAGGGGACGAGGTAGGAGAAACCGGAAAAGAAGGTGGAAGAAGAGTTAGATTAGTGCAAAGCAGCGGTCATCTGGGCACTTGTAGATCCAGGTTTTTAATGCTTTCCTGAAAAGCGATTCTGATTCTTGCGTACGTAGGCTGATCGGGAGTGCGTTCCACGCTTTAGAACCAAGGTAGGCAACCGTTTTCCCTCCTTTGGTGGTGAGTTTAAGATGGGGAGGCTTTAGAAAATTAGCCGAGGAAGATCTGAGAGTCCTGGTGGTGGTGTAGGGTGAGAAACGAGCTGTGAGGTATTTAGGGCCTGCCCAGCGAGTGGCTTTATGGGTGATCAGAAGCATTTTGAAGAGGATTCTTTTATGGATGGGGAGCCAATGTAAGGTGTTTAGTGCCGAGGATGCAGAGGATCTACATGGGAGCCTAAGGACCGGACGGGCTGCCGCGTTTTGTGCTATTTGCAATCTTTTTATTGTGGCTTTGTTAGCACCTGCCAACAGGCTGTTGCAATAGTCCAAGCGTGAGAGGACAAGGGCAACCGTTACAGATTTCTTGGCAGTCAGAGGGATCAGATCAAAGAATTTCTTCAGGGATCTCATTATGCTAAAGCAGGTGCCCCCCGTTACCAGAGCGTGGGGGAGGAAAGATAAGGAAGAATCAAACTTGACCCCCAAGTTTCTGGCCACCTTGACCGTTTCCGGTGGAGGTGGGGTGCCTTCCGGCCACCAACTGTCAGGGATGAAAGTCACATTCGTGCCAATGGGTAGGATTTCAGTTTTATCAGTGTTGCATTGTAAGTGATTATTTTTGTCCAGGGAGACGATCAATTGAGTGTCGTCAGCATATGAGGTGACTTCAATTCCAAAGGATTTTATGAGGAAGATGAGGGGGGCCATGTAAACGTTAAATAACAGGTGGCTCAAGGAGGAGCCCTGAGGGACACCTGTAGTTATGGACTTCTCTGTGGAAAGGAAGGGGCCTAGTGCAACAGTTTGTCTCCGATTGGTAAGAAAAGATCTGATCCATGCCAGGGCGGTACCTGTAATACCGCCGCGTTCGAGTCTTGCCAGAAGGATGTCATGAGAGATGGTATCGAACGCGGCGGAAAGGTCCAGGAGGATCAGAACCGCTTTCTTACCCGAGTCAGCAAGGGTTTTTAACACCTCTGTGATCTCTAGGAGGGCCGACTCTGTTGAGTGTCTAGGACGGAAGCCGGATTGCTGAGGATGGAGGATATTGTTAGATTCGATGAAATTTGAAAGTTCTTTAAGCACGAACCTCTCTGTTATTTTGCCCAGCACCGGGAGCAGCGAGATAGGCCGTAAATTTGAGAGGACTGATGCTTCTACGTTTTCTTTTTTTTAAGGGGTTTAAGCAGGGCGAGTTTCCAATCCTCTGGGACAATGCCAGTATTTAGCGAGGAGTTGACTATTTGGTTAACGACTGGGTTGATAGTGTCAATGAGTTTATGCAGAATCCTGGGGGGACAGGCATCCAATGGGGATCCTGAATTACAGGTCATTATGGCCTTGAGTGTGGACTCCAGTGAAACTGGTGAAAAGGTAGAGAAATTTGCGAGAGCTGGGGCTGGAGTGGAGACTTCCGTCTCAATGCTGGGAGGGGTAAGGGAATTCATTTTTTGTATTTTAGAAATCTTCTCTTCAAAATAATTGGAGATATTGTTACAGAGAGATTGTGAGGGGGGAAGGTCTTTCTTTAGTCCCTTGGGATTCGTGAAGGAGTTGACTATTTTAAAAATAGATTTTTGGTCAAGTTTAGACTCTAGTATAACTTTTGAGTTATATAATTTTTTGGTGGTTTTCATATGAGCATGGTAGAGTCTTCTACAAGCTTTATAGGCTCGCCTATCCTCGATAGTATAGGACTTTCTCCATTTACGTTCTATTTGTTTGCCCTGGTATTGTTCTTTGACTAGCTCAGTGGTAAACCAAGGTGGTCTCTGAGTTTTAGGTTTCCTTTTACCTTTGCTGTTCTGAACCTCCAGGGGCGCTAAATCATTGCAAATGCTGGAGATCCAGGTATGGAAGTGGCCCGAATCTTGGTTCGGGTTACCTGTGAGGGTAGGAGTGCAAGTTTGTGCATGAGACCGAAGCTTGGGGTTATTTATGAGTTTGGACCAATTGCGACAGGGTTTGGAATTGAGGGGGGAGGGGTCCGGGCTGTCTGAGTACGGGTAATCTAAGATGAGTGGGATCATGTAATGGTCTGTCCAAATAAGTGGGATGGGAGGGGCCGCCGTAAGACCAGAGAAATTGGAACAGATACCATCTAAGGTGTGGCCAGCCTGGTGAGTGGGGTGCTGCACAAGTTGTTTTAGAGTGAGGAGCTCAGTTATTTGAAGAAAGTTGTCCGTCCCTGGGGATCCTATGGATTCCAAGTGGAGGTTAAAATCCCCTAGCATAGTAAAGTTGGCGTATTTGAGAAATGGCTGGCTTAGGGCATAACCTAGCGAGTCAATAAAAGTGGTGTTATGTCCGGGTGGCCGGTAAATGAGGACCCCTGAAAAGGACAGTGAGGCATCCAAAGAAATACAGAAGCCTAGGCTTTGAGCGCCTTTCAAGGAGGCTATGTCTACAGTGGAGCAGTGTAGGGAGTCACGGATGATGATGGCCAATCCCCCTCCTCTCCCTTCTGACCTGTCCTTCCTGCAAATTGTTCCTCTAAAAAATGTTTTTAAGATGTTGCAGGACTCTTGCAGGATCATAAAAAAGGTAGTGATTGAACTTTTTCTAAAATAATACATGGACATAAAGTAAATGCATGAGTATCAATGTGTGCTTTGTACTAATGTTCATCTCATGTAGATAGAACAAGAGGGATTTTTCCATTAATCAAAGTGATTTATTTTTCTCCACAGTTATATAATGGTTTGCTTTTGTTTTTTAATAAGCACACTGTTACTATTCAGATATATATATATACAAATTATACATACTACATCAGGATATATTTAGAGTAAATGCAAAGTTCATTAAAAAAGTATGATCTTACGAGAGGCTCACGAGAGCAAACCAGGAAGCACTGTCCCTTCGGACTGCATGAGAGGGATTGGCCAACTGGCTCTCACAAGTCTCACGAGAAGGGAAAAAAGGGAAACATGTATCATAAAACTATAAGGTAGCTTTGAAAAGAGTCATTTTTTAACAGTTAAGAACAACTGTAAACATTTTTTGTTTTCAAACACTTGTAATATTTGTTGGGGTATTTTATTTTTTGTTTTAAAAGAGAGAAAAAACAAACAAATTGAGGCATTTAGCAAACACGAACAGCAACACCTTAAAAACAAAAAGGAGAAAAGCTTACAAAAAAGGATCTTTTAAAAACCTGCTACCTGGGGGGCACTTATGCTCTTGGGAAAACCTGTCCTGGGGAGATCTGCTTTTCTCAGATGAAAAAATTATCTGCCTGCATCTGCAGCATTTTACATCTGTGAAGTTAGAACCTGTGGAGGCATAGTATCTCCTGGTGAATAAATGTTGAAGCCACTATAAAGTTGTCTGGCTCCGCAGCATTAGCCAACTTTGCCCGGTTTATACTTTGCAGATGCATACACCTCAGGTGTCTCGAAATTCCTGTCATACACATACTATATTGTTTATGTCTACTACCGTGGCTGAACTGTTCGCTGCAAAGCTTACAAGTAATGTACTTCGCAGATACCTTGTTGGCACCTGCCCTCATTTCAAAGAATTTCCACACCAAGGATTCCTTGGGTGGCTGTGTTGGATGAGGTGGTGCAGAAACCCCTGGATGTTCATCTGAATCAGATGAAGACATCTTTCTGCTCAATGGGAAACAGGATAGGAGAGTAAGCCAAATATGATTACGCTCACCAAAATACAATAGAGTAAAATAGCAAAAAGAGTGGAATCTTAATCTTTTTTTAAAATGAAGACATCCATGTTAATCAATGACAACCGTTCCTTAAGGTGTGATTCCTCTCCCGGATTTCTCACAAGACGCACATGAGCGCCTTGGAAGTTCATTAAAATATTATTGCTTTGTATATTTCAAGGAAAAATTCATAATCAAATTTTCCAAGCTAATCAACATCTCTAATGTCTTAATTTGTTTTGAATTTAAAAGAACCACTATTAGCTAGAATTGAACAGTAAGCACAGCCCACTCGAAGTCCACACAGAGGATTGTGTGTTCCGCCCCTGTGAGCTTCTCTCAAGATCATAAAATAGTATTGCTTTATATATAAGGGTGGACGTAGTGGGCGTATTGGGGCTACGTGAAGCAGTGCGTAGTGTGCCCAAATCTACGCACAGTACGCGCTGCGCGTAGCCCCACTATGTGCCACCCGCCTCCCGCCCGCCCTCCTTTTAAATCATACCCGCATGTAAAATAAATACAAATTAAAGAGACTTACCTGAAGCGCGGCGTCTCCGGCGCTCCCTCTTCCTCATTTCCAACTTCTTCTGACAAATGCGCATGTGCGGTTGCCCGCGCATGCGCATTTCTTGCGAGAGGCGAGAGGCGGGTGGCGGGCGGCAGGCAGCTACGCTTTGGCCAGGCGTGTGCGTAGCGCTGCCTGCTTCGCCTACTTCGAAAACTGCAAAGCAGGCAGCGCTACGTACACTACATGGGCGAAGCGTAGTGTTACGCCCATGGTTATTTATATATTCAATGGAACAAATCATAATCAATTTTACTAATATATTCAATGTCTGTAATTTGTAACTTTGTTCAAAATTACAGAAAAACACTGTTCTTAACTTAATCCCAAATGTATGATCTCATGAGAGGGCCGTGAGAGCCGCCCAGGAAGAACACCTCCTCAGAGTCCATGAATGGATTGTGTGTTCGACTCCTGCAAACAACTTGCAAAACTCACCACCATTTAAAAAAAATAATAATATTACAACCATATTTTAATGACTCTCTTACAACAGAATATTATTACATATTAAATGAACATGTGAAAAAGAACTCTAAACTGTAGATTTTAAAATCTACTCATACTCATACATCATTTTTAGAAACATTTGGCAAAGTGTGTACCCTTTTCTGTTAAGTTATATTACAAAGGCAACTCCCTTTCAGAATAATGCCCATGCACAGGATATAGTGTTCAGTTATTTTACCATACATACACTTAAAAATAATTACTTTAAAAATCCTAGAAATTCACTGAAAAAACAAAGGTTAAAGTAATATTATATGTAAGTGTGATAGAAAGATCTGGTTTTGTTTTTTAAAAAGAACCTTAGAAATTCACTTAAAAAAACAAGAGTAACGTTATATTTAGGGGAATGTCTCAGTGACAACATTAACACTTTGTACTAAAAAACCCCACAGAAATTCAGCAGTTATAGTTAGCATCAATAAATATAACTAGTACCCAATCACGCACTGCTTATTACTACACATACGACATCACTGATGACAGATTCTATGACATCATTTATGACCTCAATGATGAGATCAATTATAACCTCACTGATGAGATCATTGATGACATCACTGACGGCATCATCCAAACTTTACTTTCACAAATATTACTCTATAAATTAGTACGACATTAGAGGCCTGACAGTAAATGCTATATAACTCAGGAGAATATCACCCATTACAACTCACTTAGATTTGAAAACAAGAAATAGAATTTAAAGGTGCCAAAGAACATACTACTCGCAGCCTTCACAAAGTGGTGAAAGCTTCACAGATAGCTCATCTATTATAGCACAATTAGCACATGTGTATATTAAAGTTCCTGGTACACAATGCCTTCTATGGTAAGTATAAATTATAATGCTGGCAAGAATCGCTCTAATAACTCAAGGCAGCTTACAAAAGTTACATCTACTGTAGTGTAATGTGAGTTTGTAATGTCGGAACCCTTGTGGCTTCTGATACTCCGTATAACTGTTACATAATCATTAGAGATTAGTGAAGCGGATGTAGGTTTAGAATATTGAGTTTGTGGTTACACGCAGAAGAATACAGATATGTTATACTATGCTCTGTGTATGATGTGTCTTTGGCGAGCACCAGGGCTGGGCTGTGGAGGACGCTACAACTGGCAATGAGATAGGTGTAGGTAACCCAAAGATATACAGTGCTCTTCCAGAAAGTTTGCTCACGTTAGACTAGGCATCTTTGGCCAGGTTTTCTCTGATGTTTGGCCTCTACCTCACGTACTGAAACCGGTCCTAGGATGCTTGATTGCGGTCCAGGGAAGACATGGCTTGGCAGTTCGGGCTGGACTGTTCCCATGAGGCACAGGGTCAAGACTGATTTGCATATGGCCATGTCTGAACTGGGGTGGCGTGGTGAGCAAAATAATGATGCATTAAACCCAGATCTGTGACTGGGGGTGAATGTTTTGCCAATGTGCAACATTCCGTCCATCATCTTGTGTGTTTTGCTGTTCGCCCTATGTGGGAAGGGTATGCCCAGACGTGGGTCCCGTGCTCACTACGCCACTGGAGTCAAGCTATCCTGCCTGAAGAGGGGTGAAACCCCGAAACCGGTCCAAGGATGCTTGATTCCGGTCCAGGGACGACATGGCTTGGCAGTTCGGGCTGGACTGTTCCCATGAGGCACAGGGTCAAGACTGATTTGCATATGGCCATGTCTGAACTGGGGTGGCGTGGTGAGCAAAATAATGATGCATTAAACCCAGATCTGTGACTGGGGGTGAATGTTTTGCCAATGTGCAACATTCCGTCCATCATCTTGTGTGTTTTGCTGTTCGCCCTATGTGGGAAGGGTATGCCCAGACGTGGGTCCCGTGCTCACTACGCCACTGGAGTCAAGCTATCCTGCCTGAAGAGGGGTGAAACCCCGAAACCGGTCCAAGGATGCTTGATTCCGGTCCAGGGACGACATGGCTTGGCAGTTCGAGCTGGACTGTTCCCATGAGGCACATTGTCAAGACAGATTTGCATATGGCCATGTCTGAACTGGGGTGGCGTGGTGAGCAAAATAACGATGGATTAAACCCAGATCTGTGACTGGGGGTGAATGTTTTGCCAATATGCAACATTCCGTCCATCATCTTGTGTGTTTTGCTGTTCGCCCTATGTGGGAAGGGTATGCCCAGACGTGGGTCCCTTGCTCACTAAGCCACTAGAGTCAAGCTATCCTGGCTGAAGAGGGGTGAAATCCCAAAACCGGTCCTAGGATGCTTGATTCCCGTCCAGGGAAGACATGGCTTGGCAGTTCGGGCTGGACTGTTCCCATGAGGCACAGGGTCAAGACTGATTTGCATATGGCCATGTCTGAACTGGGGTGGCGTGGTGAGCAAAATAACGATGGATTAAACCCAGATCTGTGACTGGGGGTGAATGTTTTGCCAATGTGCAACATTCCGTCCATCATCTTGTGTGTTTTGCTGGTAACCCAAAGATATACAGTGCTCTTCCAGAAAGTTTGCCCACGTTAGACTTGGCATCTTTGGCCAGGTTTCCCCTGATGTTTGGCCTCTACCTCCTGTATTTTTTTATGCTGTGCTGGATTTCGTTTTTGCTGGCTTAAATGTTTTGGTCACTTTGCCACTGCTGATTAGTGTCAAAGTTTAAGTGCTCCCTGCATGAATTGTTATTACAATTGGTTGTCCCTGATTGGCATATTTGATTTACTCGATGCACATTGTCAAGACTGATTTGCATATGGCCATGTCTGAACTGGGGTGGCGTGGTGAGCAAAATAACTATGGATTAAACCCAGATCTGTGACTGGGGGTGAATGTTTTGCCAATGTGCAACACTCCGTCCATCATCTTGTGTGTTTTGCTGTTCACCCTATGTGGAAGGGTATGCCCAAACGTGGGTCTCGTTCTCACTACTCCAATGGAGTCAAGCTATCCTGGCTGAAGAGGGGTGAAACCCCGAAACCGGTCCTAGGATGCTTGATTCCTGTCCAGGGAAGACATGGCTTGGCAGTTCGGGCTGGACTGTTCCCATGAGGCACAGGGTCAAGACTGATTTGCATATGGCCATGTCTGAACTGGGGTGGAGTGGTGAGCAAAATAACGATGGATTGAACCCAGATCTGTGACTGGGGGTGAATGTTTTGCCAATGTGCAACATTCCGTCCATCATCTTGTGTGTTTTGCTGGTAACCCAAAGATATACAGTGCTCTTCCAGAAAATTTGCCCACGTTAGACTTGGCATCTTTGGCCAGGTTTCCCCTGATGTTTGGCCTCTACCTCCTGTATTTTTTTATGCTGTGCTGGATTTCGTTTTTGCTGGCTTAAATGCTTTGGTCACTTTGCCACTGCTGATTAGTGTCAAAGTTTAAGTGCTCCCTGCATGAATTGTTATTACAATTGGTTGTCCCTTATTGGCATATTTGATTTACTCGATGCACATTGTCAAGACTGATTTGCATATGGCCATGTCTGAACTGGGGTGGCGTGGTGAGCAAAATAACTATGGATTAAACCCAGATCTGTGACTGGGGGTGAATGTTTTGCCAATGTGCAACACTCCGTCCATCATCTTGTGTGTTTTGCTGTTCACCCTATGTGGAAGGGTATGCCCAAACGTGGGTCTCGTTCTCACTACTCCAATGGAGTCAAGCTATCCTGGCTGAAGAGGGGTGAAACCCCGAAACCGGTCCTAGGATGCTTGATTCCGGTCCAGTGAAGACATGGCTTGGCAGTTCGGGCTGGACTGTTCCCATGAGGCACAGGGTCAAGACTGATTTGCATATGGCCATGTCTGAACTGGGGTGGAGAGGTGAGCAAAATAACGATGGATTGAACCCAGATCTGTGACTGGGGGTGAATGTTTTGCCAATGTGCAACATTCCATCCATCATCTTGTGTGTTTTGCTGGTAACCCAAAGATATACAGTGCTCTTCCAGAAAGTTTGCCCACGTTAGACTTGGCATCTTTGGCCAGGTTTTCCCTGATGTTTGGCCTCTACCTCCCGTATTTTTTATGCTGTGCTGGATTTAGTTTTTGCTGGCTTAAATGCTTTGGTCACTTTGCCACTGCTGATTAGTGTCAAAGTTGAAGTGCTAAATATCCCACAAAGGAAGAGACAAGGGATTAAGTCTTCTCTGACTCCCTTTACAATATATAAATCTCACACAACAGAGAAAAACTTCATGACAAAAATAGATATACTATATATTAGAAACGGGAAAATCAAAAGAATTCTTAATACTGCCCTCACACACTTGATAGTTTCATGCTTCATCATTGGGCCGCATCATACAACCAGGTGCGGCCAACACACTGGATGGAGCGCAATTTATTTTGGAGAAAAGATGAAGGATAGTGGTGAGGGTAGAGTGTAATAAAGAAAGGCATAAACACAAAAGTGTCACACAAAACATAAAGGAAAACAAATATTTCTCCTGGGAAAAGGGACCAAAAGAGGTGCAGGTATATTTCTAAAACTACCTAGGGGTTGTCCCGTAACTATTTATTTTGTGTCAACCTCTGGCAGGATTAAAATTATCAATATTGGGTATTCAGGGAAGGTAACGACCCTTCTATCCCCGCTGCAGTTTAAGTGCTCCCTGCGTAAATTGTTATTACAATTGGTTGTCCCTGGCATATTTGATTTACTAGTAAGTCCCTAGTAAAGTGCACTGATTGTGCAAGGGCCTACAAATCAAATGCTAATAGTGGGCCTGCAGTACTGATTGTGCCACCACATGAGTTGCCCTGAAAAGGTATCTCAGACCTGCCACTGCAGTGTTTGTGTGCCATTCTAAACTGCCATGTCGACATGACAAGTGCACCCACTTGCCAGTTCCCAACCTTCCCTTTTCTCACATGTAAGGCACCCCTATGGTAGTCCCAAGGTGCCCCTATTGGCAGGGTCCAGTGTTTGTGAAAGGTAGGAAATGTCCTGGTGTGTGTGATATGTCCTGATATTGAAATACTGACAATTTATTTTTCCACTATTGAAAGGCTATCTACCCCACATAATAGAATGGGAGATACTTAAATTCTTACAAGTATAACTTCCCATTGTGAAAAGATAGGAAAATAAAGTTTAGGCTCTGTGAACTCAGAATTTGATAACTCGTATTTTAGTAAAGATGTTTTTCAAATTGTGTGTTTGAAAATGCCACTTTTAGGAAGTAGGCATTTTCTCGTTTAACCATTCTGTATGCCTCTGCTTATTTGTGGATTGACTGTCTGGTTTTGAGGTGACACGGCTGAGGATGTGCGTTCACTTTAGACAGCCTCTGGGAGGGTTGAGGTGTGTCTGGACCTTCCTGGATGACCATGAGCTCAGCTGAATGGGGCTTGACTGCATTTACATTAGTGGGAGGAGTTTTCCTTGCACCTGAATAGGGCCCGTCTCCCTTGCACAATGCTGCACAAGTGAGGAAAGACCTTAAACCACAGAACTTTAGACCACTTCTGGACTCAAGAGGAACTTTTTCCAAGAAGGAGAGCTGGAGAGCTATGAGGAGTACTGCCCCTTTGCTGTGTGTTGTGTGGGGCTGGCCTGCAGTTGCTATGTCTGCCAAGAAAAGAAAAAAGGCTGGAACTAAGTTGTGAACCTGCTTGAAGAATAATATCCAATGAATGTGAAAACTAAGCCAAAACACAAGGCTGAGGGATGCAGAGTGAATTCTCCACAGAAAAAGAAGTTGTGCTTCAGGTGTGGATTTTTGTTTTCACTGGAAGGTGAATGCCCTACTATTGGGCAAATTCGCAAAGGCCGTAAAAACGAGAACCATTTGTAATGGTTTTCAAGGAGAAGACATGGCACAAAGCTACATCAAATGGCCATTCAACCACATCAGAGAAGGCACATCTAAATCAAATGAAGTCAATCAACATCTAATTCTTGATTAAACAGTTATTTTGTATCAAAGTCAAGTGAAAGTGAGGAAGATGGTTGTGCCATGTAGATGTTTAACGCAGCAAAATGTGCGCATGTTGGACTGGCCGCATATGAGAAAAATAATGGCCAAGAGAAGTCAACATGACAAAGCACCAAATTCAAACGTTGTCCGAAAATCACACTAAAAGTCAATGGTTGTTCAATACTTTTTAGGTTTGATAATGGTGCATCAATACATATTATGCATGAGGAGAAATATAATTATATGTCTCCATTGCCCCGACTTATGCCATTGAAAAATAAAGTTTATGCGTGGGCTATGTAGTCAAGTGCCCCTTTTTTAAATGGTTACCCACACTTTTTGGCTAGTATCTGATGCAACTTTGACTACTTACCAGGTCCCCAGTACCTTGTTCTTTCCCTAAAGTGCCCCATTGTTCCACAATTGGCACTGGTTTAGGCTACATGTAAGTCCCTAGTAAATTGCCCCCCTGATACCTGGGGCATTGGAACTAAAAAGAGAGTTGCTAGGAGCTGCAGCACAACTTGTGCCACCCTAATGGACACCTCACCAAGCTCATGCAAACTGACATTACAGCCTGCATGTCTTGGTGCAGAGAAAAATGAACAGTTGATTTGGCACACATACCTATGTGGCATGCCTACCCAGCATTGCATATGCTATAAGTAAGTCTTAGGCAGGGTGCACTTTTTCCATGCCACACAAGAAAGAACCCAACGGCGGACTTTTTCGGCCCGCACCTCACTCTTAGATTAGTAAAATCACAAGTTCTTGAACTATGATGTTGCATGTAACTGGGATACTATGTACATTCATAAGAGATTAAGCCCCGATGAAGTCCCAATTGTTTATGGGATGAAACACGTTGGCTTGACTGTGTATATAAATCAAGAAAAGATGATGAAAAATAAAGAATTTGTTATAATACGCGTGAATGGACTACTTTACCTGGTCAACCTCCACATGCTTTGATATACTATTGCTATGTGTGGGCAGATCTGCATGTGTGGATGTGTCCCTGTGATATCTAAGTACACCCCTAGATACCACAAGTGCAAAGGGAAGCCATACAGAGTCAATGGGTTAGACACCCATCATTACAAGTTAACCAGCTTCATGATGACTTCCCTGCACCACCAAATATTTGGTACCAAGCATCTCATCCTAATATACCCATTTATTAAGAAATGCACCGAGAGGGCACCTTAGAGGTGCCCCCCAAAAACCTACCAACTACTAATGTGTTCCCTGACTGGTCCAGTCCAGCCAGCCACCCTGGGCAAGTTTCTGACCCCCCTGAGGTGAGAGACTTCCCTCTTGGAAATCAGGAACAAAGCCTGCTCTGGGTGGAAGTGTTTACATGTGTTCCCTGCAGAATGAGCCTTCCAAGGCAGGAATCTTCAGAGGTCCTGCTGCTTTTTTAAGTGACCCAGACCTCTCTAGATAGTGCAGAAGCCAACCCCCAGGTCTTTACCCACATTTTTGCAGCAAGAGTGCTGGAACAATTAGTAAGATTAGAAGGTGTTCCCACCTACAGCCAACACCACCCCTAAAGGTGGACCATCTGGTGTGGACACCACTTTTCAGATGCTACCATCTTTAATTGGGTGAAATTAGTATTCGAGGGTCAGGGCTATGGCCACTTCCTACAGGAAGTGGTTATATAGAGGGTATAGACAATCTAAAGGTAGGTAGCCCATTTGCTGCTACCTGTCACTTCCCTATAATGCCCCTAAATTGAGTATTTAGGTGGCAACCCTGAACCCAAGAACTCATATTTGACGTATCAAGAGAAGAAGGAAAATGAAGAGTTGTAGCCAGCGAGAACTGTGAACTTTTGTTACGAAATCCTGCCTGCTCACAACCTCTCCCAACAATCTTGACAGAGTGACTCGTCCTGCAATCTGAAGAACCACCAAAGCATTGGGTATGTCAGCACCTTAAAAATCACCTACAGTTTCCCTTGGAGTAGAGGAGCTCCTACTCAGCCGCCCGCAGGCACCGACAAGCAGAGTCCGGTCCACCACCTTGCAACAACCTGCCCGACTGATGCCCTAGACAACCAGGAGACAGTGCTCATGCTACTAAAGGTCAGAGTTGTCTTTCCACCAAGTGTAAAGATACCAGGACCGACTAGAGCTGCTCAGCAGTAATACCCAGGGTACCAGATGCCCTGCACAAAACACCAACAGTTAGAGTACAGTATAGATTCTCACTGCACCACCATCTGTTGTGGTCAAATACTGAGGAAAAAACCTGCACGAAACATTTGAATCGTAAGAGGAAAATGAAGGCCTGTGCAGACAAGGGTCAACATGCAAAATATATAAGTTACACCTTAGGAGTTGCATGCTTGTTCGTCAGCATAGAAAATGAAAGTCTGATGCTTCTTTGATGTTGAACCGTTTCATGTTGTGAATAACAAAGAACACATGGAGACTGCCCAACGTACTGGGAAGTCCACATTACTCAAGATTCCTCATATTTCTGACATGTGGCTCATCACTCATCAGGCACTGATATTAATATAGAGCCTGGGTCTGAAAGGGCAAGTGAAGACCTCCTGAGTGCTGCTATTCCTGCATCAGCAATGACTGTCATGAACACTTCCACTGCCTTTCCCCAGATTCCGAAGGCACGGTCAAGATGTGTCATCAAAGCACCACAAAAACTCATTGAAGACCTATGCTGGTGTATATATTTGTAAACATGTTTAATTGTTTATTTAACAGAGAGTGGGAGATGTAGTGTCTTGTGAGTTTGGAATGACAGAAGCCTTGTGGGTCCTGATGGACATCGTAGAACTGTGAAGTAAGCATTAGAGCATAGTGAAGTGAATGCAGGTTTAGAATGTTGAGTTTGCCGATACACGCCAAAGAATAAAGCTCCAATGGCCATATGTAGGTAAAAGTGAAATACCGAATTCTTAATACTGAATTTTACTGAATCGGTATTAAGAATTAGTTATTTCCAATGTAGGTAAAAAATCGGTATTTTTTACAGAATCGGTAAAATTCAGAAAAAACAATACGAATAGGTAAATACCGAATCAGTATTTCAAAATAGCAACAATTGAGGAATCAGCCAATCCTGTGCATCCACCCCACCTCCCAACCAGGAAGTGGCCACACCCATGCAGGTGCATTGAATCAAAACCTTCTGGAGAGGCAGGGAGTGCAGAGGAGAACACAGGAGCAACAGTAAGAACTTTCCCTTAAAAACACTGCATAATGGCCAACAAGGAGACAGAAAATGAAGGTGCAGAAAGGAAAAGAAAGCTAAAATTAAGCAAAAGGGAGCTGCAGATCCTGATTGAGGAGGTGGTTCTTTATTTACTGATTCCTTATTACCGATTCCTTTCCTACATTGGGTATTGCTATATACTGGTTGATAAGGCAGAAATCTACCGATTTTCTGCATTACCGACCGGTATTTGGGCCACCTACATCGGGCCCCAACTCTTATGTAGTCATTGGCAAGTAGCAGGGCTGGGGAGGACACTACATCTACTATGTAGACTATTTCTCCTGAAGGAAAACATTTCTGCAGATCCAAACAATGTGCCTGATTCATAATGAACACAAGTCAACTATCACCTCTACACAGAGTTGCTCTTGTATAAATAAATGATAATGTGTTCAATACTTCTACACAGCTATGGTATGAGGAGCACATGCATTTGTAAACACTTACACGCATTAGCTGAATCCAAGTTGTACAAATGTATGTAGAAATGTAATATGACAACTACACACCACTATGTAAACTATAGAACAAACTAACACACTCAGCAGTGATTTAATCAATGATGTCATTTGAGAGGTTTTAAATGATGTCACAAGTGATGTCATATGTGAGGTCATAAGCAGTGCATAGCAGCAGCGCAAGTTATAATTAGTGCTGCTAAATACCTTCTGACTTTCTGTGTTTTTTGTTGCTCAAAACACTAATGTTGTCAATGAGAAATCCATAAAAATATAACGTTACTTTAACCTATGTTTTAAACTTGTTTTTTCGGTGAAAAAAAGAAAATTATATACATATAGATATATATATATATATTATCTACTAGCGGTCGCCAGTAGATAGTTATAGTTACAACCTAGTTTCCATAGGAAATCTCAAAATTCTATTTTGAATAACTTTGGCGCCGGTTGACGAATCCTCGCGAAATTTTCAAAACTAATGGGGCGCTCCGTTCAGCTCCTACCCTGAAAGTCTCGGGGTGATTCGTCAAGCAGGGGCCAAGAAAAAAGGGGGGTCCCAAAACGCGTTTTCCCCATGCATTTTTCCATAGGACCTTTAGACACAGCTACAGCCCGAACGGCTGAACAGAATTACTTGAAATTTGGCAGAGAGGTAGCCATAAGGTCAAGGAAGTGCCTTTTGCAGGTCTGGTGTAAATCTGTTCAGTATTTCCTGAGAAAATAGCATTTAAAAGCATATGTATATGTGGGCGGAGCCTAACCACACATCTCATCCTGAGATCTGATTGGCTGTCAGCACTTCATCCAAGAAGTGTTGGCAGCCATCTTGGGACCAATATACATGATAGCACCTCATTAAAAAGCATTGCAGTTAATAGAAGGTTTTAAGACTTTAGTTACATTATAAATCATTTGTTGATGGTACCATACTCATTTTAGGAATTGTGGTATGTTCTAAGGTGATTTCACCATGTGAAAAAGCCTTCTGCTGGGATATCATGATTGAGAGAAAAATATTTTCTCATGCTTTTACCACAGAGGTTTGGAAGGTGATCTATAAGCTAAACTGAGAGCTTATTTTCTGTAAATTCACATTATCTTTCTCAGTCATGTGAGAATGAAGTCTGACATTCTCAGTAAAACATGTACATCCAACAAGGGCAGAGACTGTCAGTTGATTCCTTTGTGTTCTACTGCAGCTTCCCAGAGTGTTCCAAAGAACTGCTAGAGCGCTAACAGTCCTACTTATGATAAACGTATGGCACACCTGAAGCCATCTTGCTTGGATTAAAGTGATAACTCTTAAAACATTTATTTTAAAAAGGAACAAAATGAGGGGGTTCATTTTACCATAAAAAGTATGATTAGTGCTGCAGAAAGAAAAATTAGGGCACATTTTGAGTGACTTCTCAAATCCTCTTCTATTTCATTAAAAAATTCTGACATGCAGACTGAAACATGCACTTTCAATACCAGCAGCAGTTTTCCCTGGTGAGCAGTAGCTTTACTACAGTGATCTAATGAGCAAAAAGAGTGCTAACATTCTGAATTTATGGCAAATGTGTGACACATCTGAATGCCTTCTTGATGGAATCAAAGTAAAAAACTGAAAGTATTTCCTACTGAGGAGACTGCAGTAAATGAGGAAATTAGGAAACTTCATAACAAATAAGTCTCCCAAGATGGCCACCAGAGACAAAAGAGCCCAAATGTAGCCCAAATATCACCCAGATGTAGCCCAAGTATAGCCCAATGACAGAATGTCCCAGAGTGTTCTTAAAAACAACTAGAGCGCTTACTGTCTTCATTATGACAAAAGTATGGCACACCTGAAGCCATCTTGATTGGAATAAACTGGTAACACTTAAAACATTTAATTTAAAAAGGAACACAATGAGGGGGTTCATTTTGCCATAGAAATTATGATTAATGCTGAAGAAAGAAAATGAGGGCACATTTTGAGTGACTTCTCAAATCCTCTTCTATTTCATTAAAATATTCTGACATGCAGACTGAAACATGCACTTTTAATACCAGGAGCAGACTTCCATGGTGAACAGTAGTTTTACTACAGTGATCTAATGAGCAACTAGAGTGCTAACATTCAGAATTTATGGCAAATGTGTGACATATCTGAATACCTTCATGATGGAATCAAAGTAAAAAACTGAAAGCATTTCCTACTGAGGAGACTGCAGTACATGAGGAAATTAGGAAACTTCATAACAAATAAATCTCCCAAGATGGCCACCGGAGACAAAAGAGCCCAAATGTAGCCCAAAATCACCCAGATGTAGCCCAAATATAGCCCAATGACAGAAGTGTGCAAAACACTTATTATTTTGTGTTTTTGCAGTGTTATATAGTGCAGACTTGTCAGGTATTGGAGTGCTTTACATGAGCATTGGTTACATCACACAAGAACAAATTAATTTTGGTTGTAGACATGGGGAGACTAAGTGATTTGACCAGAATCACAGAATGTCGAGCTGAAGCAGAAACTTCAACTTGGTTCCCCAGTTGCAAAGTCTGCAGTTCTGGAAGTAACACCACATCCTCTCCCCTAAGTGCAACATTTAATCAAGTGGTGAACTCGATAAAAAAACATAAAGATAACAAATAATTTAAAAGTGCTTTGTCGCTATTTGAAAACTCAGAAAATATGTCCTTATTTTAGTCTTTTAGAGCACTAACCATAATTTTGATGCCAATAAGACCCTCTCATATATGTAATTTCTAAAGGAAATGCTCTAGGTATTACAGTTTTGATTATATCAAGATGATGTCAGGCGTTCCACACTTTTGTAATAAATATAGAATGTTAGCAGTCTAGTTCATTAGGATACTGTTGAGAGGCAGAGGCCAGGGGCACGGACTCTGAAAATTGAAGGCAGGTAGGAGAGTGCAAAGGCAACAATTTAACCACACTGAGCAGGCAGGAAGGGCTGTGGAAGCACAACAGACTATGGAGGGCAGTGGAAAGGGGGGCAGGGGCAACAAACCAACAATACAGGACTTGCAAGAGAGGCTGTGGCAATGTAATAGACCATTGTGGGCAGAAGGAAGAGGCAATGGTAGTACAACCATACATACAAACAGACCCGATTCAGCCAGGAAACGTCCAATGTTTTTAAGCTCAAATGGGCTTTATCTGATCTGTCTCCTGTCTACAATCTCCTCTTTTTCAATGTAACTCAAAGGGGAAAATCAATACCCCAGTTTTTTTTCAAAATCTCCCTCTTACCAAGTTCAAAATGTTCGCAAGTATGGTACATTGGATCATGGAAGGAAATGGGATAGGGACATGGACTTGGATAACAGAGGACAGGAGGGACATGGAGAGGTGCACCAAACTGACCCTGCAGGGCAGGCATCAGGGTTTGCAGCAGCACAATACACCACACAGGGCATGCAGGACGGGAGTGCAGCACAACAATCCATAGAAAGCAAGAGGGAGGGGACAGGACCATGCACATGGACAACAGAGAACAGAGGGGCAAGAGGCAATGGTAGCTAGCTGACCATAATGGACAGACAGGAGAGAAAGCTGCAGCATAACAGACCATAAAGGGCAGGAGGGACGGATCAGGGGCATTACAATGGAACAGACAAGCCAGGAGGGAGGGAGTAGGGCTCTGCACATGTAAACAGAGGGCTGGGGGCAAGGGGGCAGGTCAGGAGCAGCAAGATAGCCATGGAGGTCAGGCAGGATGGGCACTAGAAGCAAGACACACCATGAAGAGCAACAGTGAGACTGTGATGGCATACACACAGACCATGGAGGGAAGGTGGGAGGGGGTCAGGGGCAGCTAACTGACCACACAGGGAAGGTGGGAGGGGCCATGGCAGCACAGAACACCATGCATGGCAAGTGGGAGGGTTAGTGGCAGCACAATGGCTATGATGGGCAAAAAGGAGGGTGCAGGGGCATGCACAAAGGACGATGGAGGATAGAAGGGAGGGTCAGGACCTGTGCACAGACAAGAACGTTCAGGGGAAGGGGCCTCACAACAGACCACACGGGGCAGGCAGGAGGAGCAGTTGCAGCACAACAGACCAGGGAGGGCAGAAGGGTGTGGCAGTACAATGGACCATGTAGGACAGGAAGAAGAGGATAGGGGCATGGCATGTGGACAGGCAGGGTGGAGGTGGCAGGGACAGGTTACAGTCATCTGACAATGCAAGGCAGGTGGGAGGGGAGTGGCAGCTCAACAGAACACTCAGAGTAGATAGGAGTGGCAGGTCCATGGGACATGGTGGGCAAAAAGGATGGAGCAGGGGCATGCACAAAGACATCGGAGGGCAGGGGGAAGGAGAATAGGGGCAGCAAGCTAAGCACAGAGTTTAAGCAGGAGGTCAATGATGGGGCATAGAATTGGGCAATGGAGGGCAGGAGGAGTGGACTGGTACATCATACTAAATTGAGGGCAGTGGCAGCACATCAGACCATGCATGGCAGGAGGGAGGAGGCTAGTCCATGGATTCACACAACAGAGGATAGGGAGGAGGGGGATGGGGCAGCAAGCTAACTGTTCAGAGAAGGCGGGTATTAGGAACTTTATTGTTTTTAAAACATTGTGTCTGTGCGAACTACTTAAAATATGAACAAGTATGCAACATAATCTCACTTTTATTCAGGAAGAAGAGGACGTTTGCGACTGTGACTCCGGGCTCACTTGGCAGAAACACCCCCTGACCCTCCACCCCCTATCGCAAAATGTAATGCCCGTGAAAAGGGTAGGTGAACACAGTGTTATATAGAACATAGTCCTGAGAGCACGATTGAAAATGAAAACTAGATATAGTGTATGGTATAAACTATGCACCAAAAAGTGTGATATAAGATGAACCAGGCGTGAAATATAATATGGCAATACATTGTGCGCAATGACAGATTCATTGGAGAGCGCGAGATAGCACAGGCACTAGCGCGTGCTATGCGATATGCGCCTTGGAGTGTAATATGCACAGGGCAGTGTTGTGTAACCTAACTAGTCTCTAAAGTTGTAATATAAAATATGTGCTGGGGAGTGTAACGTTGCATATGCACTGTGACAAAGATATGGATCCCAGATTGTAATATGTATGGCATAGCACTGTGCGTTATAACATAGGCATCGAGGAAGGCACGTTAGATGGGGCAATATAACCCGTGCGAAGACAAGTGTGGCATGACATATTCACGGGGTGGTGTTACAGTGCACATGGGCTAGAGAGTGTCATAGAATATGAACTAGCTAGTGGAATACAACACAGAGGTGTGTGGCACTCGGCAGGCAATGGTGGGTGTAACACAGCATTGGGCTCTGTCAGGAGCGCGCTGTGACTCTCAAGTGATGTTCGTCCCCTTTCCAGAGAGTAAAATAAAAAGTATTACACATCCGGCAGTGGATGTGTGTTTTATTAACCGTGAGGGGGGTTTCTTGCATAGTTTTAGTTGAATTTTTGTCGAATCCCCTTTGAATGGCTTGGTGTGCATGTGTATTAAATGTGCCCGTCAATAGCTACCCATGTTTGTATAAATAAACGACAAGGGTGTCTACCGGGATTAGGCACGATAGGGCATCAGACATGTCAGAGCTTCACTAGTGGTGTAAATACATTCCACGTGGATTCATTGCATGCATAGTCGCCTTTTAATGAATATCACGCAAATCGTCATGGTGATAGGTACGTACGGTTTGTCCAGCATGTCCTAGGTGTGTCTATAAATATATATTTTTAAAAATAATAAAAAACAGTGGCCAGCCCTGGGGATTGGGGTCAAAAAAATATAATTAGGAGACAGGCCCTGGGGGATGGGGTCATCAGGGCCAATAAATTAGAATAAGAAGGGGAACCACACAGCCCCCCTTCTTAAAAAATTAAAATAAATAAAAGACTGGCATTGTGCCGGAGGCCATGCCCCCTCCGTGCAGCACTCTGCAAACGCGCCCCCAACAGGCATCTCCAGTATGCGCCAGGGAGCTGCGCTGCAGACAGGTGTTCTGAGGCCAAGCCCCTTTTTACACCTCTCTGCAACGCAGCTCTGTGGCGCTTACTGGAGGTACCTAGTGGTCTAGTTTGACCCTAGGGACCCTTAGGATTCAAGGGGACTTAATCTCTCAACTTAGAACAGCCACAGGGCGCGTTTACACAGTGGTGAAGGGAGGGGACGGGGCCTGAGGTGACGTGTGCAAACACGCACTATGACACGTTTTAAATTGGGGATATAATTTCCCTTCAATACTGAGGGCCCCAGGGGGCTAACTAGCCCATCAAGTGCTTCCAGTAAGCGCCACTGAGCTGCATTGCAGAGAGGTGGTCCAGGCCGTGCCACTTTTTACACCTCTCTGCAACGCAGCTCTGTGGCACTTACTGGAGGTACCTAGTGGGCTAGTTGGACCCTAGGGACCCTCAGGATTCAAATGAACTTAATCTCCCAACTAAAAACGGACACAGGGCGTGTTTACACAGTGGTGAACGGAGGGGACGGGGCCTGAGTTACCGTGTGCAAAAACGCCCTGTGGCCTGTTTTAAGAGGTAGTTTTAATCCCCATGCCCTATTATATACTAGGGGCTTACAGAGGAGGTCATGCTAATCACAGGGGGACCCCAACGCATAATGTTCCCTAGTGTATGTAGGTGTTTTCACTGTATTCTAAGTGTCTTTTAACATAGCACTGGCTCTAGGACTGGTTAGTCAGACTCAGTTACCACCAGTATCCATCTGAAAAAGTTGAGGGTACAGGATGATTTTGCAACAAGGCTTCTTTCTGCTCTTCTTTTTGTTCTTTCTGCACGTTATCCTTCTTCCTGCACTTATCTTCGTATTTGAGGACTTCTGTTGCTTCTTTCTGCACTTCTTTTGTTTCTTTCTGTGCATTTTTTCTTCCTTCTTCACATGTCCTATCTCTGTAGGCATAGTTAGAAATTAGCATTTAAAAAACCTTTGAAATTCACAGAAAAAACCATAGGTTTCAGGCACGTTATAGTTAGGAATTAGCATTTAAAAAACCTCAGAAATTCACTGAAAAAACCATAGGTTTCAGGGGTGTTATAGTTAGCTGGACTTTTCACTTGTACAAAACCATTGAAATTCCCCCGTTATAGTTAGTTCAGCTAACTATAACTCGCGCGCCCGCAATGCACTGCTGATGACGTCACATATTACATCACTCATGACATGGTCAGTGACATCACTCATGACATCACTGATGACATCTCAAATGACATCACTGATGACATCACTGATGACATCATCCTTGTGATAGAGTGGCAGACCTCCTCTCACCCTAATATAACCTTTGATACACACATTCAAAAATAGAGACTAACATTTTCAAAACAATGGACATACCAATACCAGTTACAACAACCTCTTCAGTAATTCTAAGATCCACATACACATCCACTCATTCACCAACAGTCCTATACAGTCACTCATACATGTACTCACTCATCATATGTACTCATACACCTATACATCCTGTTACACAATGCCACTCATCCATAGAGTTACTCACACACATAGTCACTCATTCTAATAAAGAATCAAACATACATTTACTTGCATATACAGTTATACACACACCACCACACTTACTTCTACGGAAACTTACACATACTTAGTCTTTTAAACAATCACTTATAGAAACACATACTTATTCATACAGGAACTCTTTCAATCCCTCACTCTCACATATACTCACATATATACACCAATAGTCACATATACTAGTTTAAAACATATGTAGTTACTCATAAAGACGCTATTGAGACAGTCATTCACTCACTAACACACCCATACACACACTCATCCACCCATACAGTCCTGCACACTTGCTGTGTTCAACACATACAAACAGTGAGTCACTCATTCATGCACCTATGCACTACGTAATACCCCCCACCGAACCATGCAGACACTCAGACTGATACTCAAAAAACCAACTAATAACCTATATAGACACCCATGTAGCTACTCACCAACCCATGCAGCCACTTATACACAAAGTGAGAGACTGATACAGATATTTACATATTTAAACATTACTCACTAAGCCATGTATTCACTATGATACACTTAATCAGTCAGTTACACAATCAATTTTTCAAAAACAAATCATCCATTTAGACACTTATATACCCATTTATTCTTCCATCGACCTTGAGATATACATATATAAAACATATATAATTTTCAGAAAAACACTCATTCACTGGATGATGTCATCAGTGATGTCATCAGTGATGTCATTTGAGATGTCATCAGTGATGTCATGAGTGATGTCACTGACCATGTCATGAGTGATGTAATATGTGACGTCACCAGCAGTGCATTGCGGTCGCGCGAGTTATAGTTAGCTGAACTAACTATAACGGGGGAATTTCAATGGTTTTGTACAAGTGAAAGGTCCAGCTAACTATAACACCCCTGAAACCTATGGTTTTTTCAGTGAATATATATATATATGTATATATATATAGACATATATATAAGACAGAATACTGTGTCTATGTTTTGAAATGTGACTGCCATCTAAAGTATATAGGCAGTACAAAGCTGGCAGTGCATAAATGTATCTTGCAGTATTTAAGGGCAATAACTAATAAGGATCAGAGTTACCCAGTTGCGAGACACTTTCAGGCAGTACATGATAGCAACCCACAGCATCTTCGTTATTTTGCCATTGAAGCCATACCTGTGGCAAAAAGAGGGGGTGACAGAGGCCAAATTACGATGCCTGGAGACGAGTTATATCCTGGAATTTGACTCTAAGTCTCCGGGTGGGCTCAACGCAACAGAAGATTTCCATACATATCTATGAGGGCCTTTACATCTACCCATAGTAATTAACTGTATAGAGGTTGACCACTAATCCGAGTGATATGAATTAAGATGTAATGCATGATGGTTTTATTATGTATAATACACATGAATTGATGAATTTCTAGATTATTTCATCTTAATCGAAGATTTATTTAAGGAACAGTGTCTATGCACTAAATTAATCTTTGACCCTGGTCTCAATGATTGGTTTTTAGACAGGAGGGTAGTTATTTTTATGTCTTTTTACTGGTCAATTTGAAGTAGGGTCCCTGTGTATTCGATAGTTATACGGTGCTTTTATAGGTTTTTAACATCAACCACGTTCATATGAGTTTAAACAAGATAAAGTATACGTTGGCATATCTGTAACAAAATGAGAAAAAAATGATTGTTTCCTTATTTGCACTTTATTGGCATTAGTCACTTTATTTCCAAGTACTGTAGCACAGAGTCACTTTAATCGTTTTTAGTATTTTTCTGAGATAGGGATTGAAATATTCAACAAATAGTTGAGTCTTCTCAAGTACAGAAATAGCATTAGCTACTAAATGGAATAATGCACTTCAGTGAAATGATCCCATTGGGTAATGGCAAAAAATAGGAGCCATACCTTTTAGATTAATAATTTAATAACAAGATAATGACCTGTGAAGATGGATATATATGGAATAAAGTAACTGTTTTATTTATTGTTTATGTTTATTGGATGTATCTTCTTGTGTTTGTCTAATTTATTTGGACTATACAGGAGGATATGTCTTTAATTCCACCTTTAGGGAGCATGTTAAGTTATTGTCACATTGAGTTATGAATTGTACCACTTGTGAATGGTAGAAATAGGGTCATGAATGCATTTATGCTAAAAAAGTATTTTATGAATATTTCTTCTATGTTCATCGATGTGGAACTGCACTGTCATTTTAAAAACAGGGGTCGATGCTAAGCGCAGTCATGTGATCAAGGCCGCTTGAACGGCCGAAACGCGTCAAGGCAACGAATACAGGAATAAAATATTAATTGTACAATCGATGGTCAGCACTCATCATTTCTGCGCGAAGCAGAGGGAAGGTGTCACGAGTCTAAGTGATATATATATATATATATATATATATATATATATATATATATATATATATATATATATATATATATATATATATATCCTTAGAAATTCACTGAAAAAACCATAGGTTTCAGGGACATTATAGTCAGAAATTATTATTTCAAAAACCTTGGAAATTCACTGAAAAAAACACAGGTTTCATGGACGTTATAGTTAGTTGGACATTTCACTCGTACAAAACTAGAGAAATTCAGCTATTATAGTTAGTTGAGCTAACTATAACTCATGCCCCTGCAATGCACTGCTGATGATGTCACATATTTTATCACTCATGACAATGAATTTCTAAAGTTTTTTGAATAATATTTATTAACTATAACATCTGTGAAACTGTGTTTTTTTCAGTGAATTTCAAAGGTTTTTTCAAATGAAAATTTTAAACTATAACGTCCTTGAAACCTCTTTTTTCCAGTGAATTTCTAAGGTTTTTTACATGAAAATTACTAACTATGCCTACATAGGTAGGACAAGTGAAGAACGTGGAAGAAAGGTGCAGAAAGAAGCAAGAGAAGTGCAGTAAGTGGCAAGAGAGGTACCAAAAAAGGAAGAAAGGTACAGAAAGAAGCAAGAGATGTGCAGAAGGAACCAACAGAGGTGCAGAAAGAGGCCTACTTTGACTGTACCTTACAACTGACTCATTCAAAGTAGCCAAATCACTAATCCGTCTCCCAAGATGTCTTAAACCTCACTCTTCTCTTGAAGGTTCAATATTCATCGACTGCTCAGAATGTTAGGCATATAAAATATAAAACAGCAATCCTAAGCATATCACTGTTGTAAGTCTGACCAAGTTTGTGAAGGTTTGCATTAGTGTGTCTCTACTTTTACCTAGTGACACGTTACATAAAAATAAGCATACAAATACTTGAATACCTGTGTTTCAAACAGCATACTCTTCAAATGTATATACAAAAAGGCAGAAGCAAGAGAAGTGCAGAAAGAAGCAACAGATGTGCAGAAGAGGCAAGAGGTGTGCGGAAAGAGGCAAATGGGGTACAGAAAGAAGCAAGTGAGGTACAGAAAGAAGCAAGTGAGGTGCAGAAAGAGGCAGCAGAGGTGCAGAAAGTCACAAGAGCGGTGCAGAAACAAGCAAGGGAAGTGCAGAAAGACACAAAAGAATTGCTAAAAGAAGCAAAAGAGGTGTAGGAAGAAGCAAGAGAAGTGCAGAATGAAGCAAGTGAGGTGCAGAAAATGGCAAGAGAACTGCTGTTAGAGGCAAGAGGGATGCATAAAAGGAATGAAGGGTGTGGAAAGAAGCAAGAGAGGTGCAGAAAGAAGCAAGAGAAGTGGAGATAGAAGCAAGACAGTTGCATAAAGAGGGAAGACAAGCTGAGAAAGAGACAACAGGGGTGCAGAAAGAAGCAATGGAGGTGCAGAAAGGCAAAAGTAGTGCAGAATGAAGCAACAGAGGTGCAGAAAGAGGCAAGAGGGATACACAAAGTGGAGAGAGAAGTGCAGAAAGAAGCAGAAGAGGTACAGAAAGAGGCAAGAGGAGTACAGAAAGAGGCTAGAGCAGTGCAAAGAACCAAGAGATGTGCAGAAAGAGGCAAGAGAGGTGCAGAAAGAGGCAAGAGATGTGCAGAAAAAGGGAATAAGGGTACAGAAAGAAGCTAGAGAAGTGCAGAAAGAGGCACTTGAGGTGCAGCAGGAGGCAAGAGAACTAAAGAAAGAGGCAAAAGATGTATAGAAACAGGCAAAATGGGTGCAGAAAGAGGGAACTGGTGTGCAGACAGAGTCAAGAGAGGTGCAGAAAGCGGGAAGAGGGATACAGAATTAGGCAAGAGGGATGCAGAAATTTTCAACAGAGGTGCAGAAAGAAGCAACAGCAGTGCAGAAAGAACAAACAGAGCTGGAGAAAGAGGTAAGAGGGCTACAGAAAAAGGCAAGAAAAGTACTGAAAGAAGAAAACGAGGTGCAGAAAGAGGCAAGAGAACTACAGAAAAAGGCAAGAGAGGTGCAGAAAGAGGCAGGAGAGGTGCACAAAGAGGAGAAAGGGGTACTGAAAGAGGCAAGAGGGTTGCAGAAAGAAGCAAGATATATATATATATATATATATTACCTACTGGCGGTCGCCAGTAGGTAGTTATAGTTAGGACCTAGTTACTATAGGAAAATGGCAACATTCTACTCGCAATAACTTTGGCGCTGATTGATGAATCTTCGTGAAATTTTCAAAACTAATTCTTTGTTGAGATCAGCTCCTATGTTGAAAGATTGGGGGTGATTCATCAAGGGGGGCCGAGAAAAAAGGGGGGTCCCAAAACGTTTCCATAGGAAACTTTAGACAAGGCTACAGGTCGAACGGGTGAACGGAATTACCCCAAATTTTGCAGGTTGAAGGGTTTTGGTCTAGAAAGCATGCTTTTGTTTATTTGGTGTAATCCGTTCAGTAGTTTTTGAGAAATATTGAAATCTACAGATATCGATATTTGGGAATTCTGCCATCTGATTGGCTGCGGCATTACGAGCAGGAGCTTGCTGCTGATTGGTTGCGAGATGCTGCGAGCGTTTGCAACTAGGAATTGTTAGCCGTCATTTTGTGATTCCGAGTAAGGGGGAAAAAGGGCAAAAAATGTGGGAAAGAGGAGGGTAGGAGCACTGTAACCTTTGTGGGGTGTTTAGGGTGTGCTATAGAGGGGGTGCAAAGTGAACTAATTATACCTACCAGTGTGAAAGTTCTAGTCTACGAAAATTAAGTGAGGTATTGGCTAGTGTGTGATGTTTCTAAGGTGAGCTTGTGCGCGACTCGAGGATTAAAGTGTGAGCCCACGCGGTCTGTCTTATGCTGTGAAGTCATGTGCCCTGGCAGCTGCAGTACAGCTGTGGAAGTAGTGTCAGCATGTGTTTATACCTACTAGGATGAACTACAGACACGTAGTGGTGTGAAAGTCCTGGGTACGGAAAATATGTGAGGTATTGTCTAGAGTCTCATGAAAGGAGGAAGTGTTGGCCGCCATTTTGCGATTCTGTTGAATCGAGTAAGGGGAAAAAAGGGCAAAAAAAGTGGGAAACAGGAGGGTAGGAGCACTGTAACCTCTGTGAGGTGTTTAGGTTGTGCTATAGAGGGGGTGCGAAGTGAGCTAACATACCTACCGGTGTGAAAGTGCTAGGCTACAAAAATTAAGTGAGGTATTGCCGAGAGTGTGATGCTGCTAAGGTGAGGTGGTGCGGGACTCGGGATTAGAGCGTGAGTCTAAATTGCGTGTCTTATGCTGTGAAGTCATGTGCTCTGGCCGCTGTGCCAAATCTGTGCAAGTAGTGTCAGCATGTAGTTATAGCTACTTGGAGGAACTTTTGTTTCGAACATTGTAACTTGTGTATGGTGCTTAGGGGGTGTTATATAGGGAGTTGCGAAGGTAAATTTGTGTGTATGAAATGAATTTGGTATTTGGAAAGTGGAAAGTGGAAAGTGGAAAGCACTGACTTCTATGGGTCTGATGGCGCTGGGGATGTAAGGTGAGGTGCTGCTGGAGTTGGGAATAAAGCTGAGGAACTACTGACCCCTATTGTGAACTTTTAACGTGCACGTGCCATTGAATGTTCGATTAAATGTTGCAAAGGTATATCGTTAGGTTTAAAATAAATGATGAACTTTTAACCTGCAGGTGTCATAGAAGGTTCCAGAAAGTGTGGTGATAAAATAGGTTGAACTTGTGACCTGTATGTGGCGCGGAATAATAAGTAGCTTTTCGGAAGGAAAATTCAAAATTAACCAATGGAGGTAAGTTTTGGAATGTCGTTGAAGGAATTAAATATTCTGATTTGTTCTTTACAAGTATTTATGTGTGGAGCGACAGAGAAATTGTGCCATTCCTGGTTTCATTCTTGATGAAGTCGGAGCTTTGCATGTACTATGTGAGAAAGAGAGAATCGTATGCGTGTGTCATTTGAAATCTGGATAACAACTACAAAGGTGAGTTATAAATGAACAAGGTGTGTTATGTGTTTTATAGTATTGATTAAGTATTTGAGGTGATGTTTATAATTTTGAAAGTATTTTTTATTTCAAAGTAATATAGTGTTAGTGAAGTGTGGTGTTTGATATTGGTTATGAAATATACATTCAATTTGAGCTGTTGTTATATAAGTATTTTATATATGTTTAGGAATTTTTCACAGAGAAGAAGTGTAGTTTGTCATCTTTATAGGACTGTACAGCGTTAATTTGAGTTTGTAATGTATTTGGGGAGATAAAGAAAATGTTGCTCGTTTGCAACTGATACTTTTTGTGGAAATAGTGGGGTGGGGGGTGATGGTAGGAGATATATTTGTTATTAAGTTAAAAGCGATAAAACGAAATGCAGAAATGTTATGTGGGCAGGTTGTGGTCTTATTTTTGACACTGAGAGGTAGGTTTGAATGTAAGTCAGGGTAGGTTGTTGTACAGTGGGGCCGTGTACAGTGTTTGGAGATTACATGGAGAGGAGATGGAGATAGGAAAAGTGATATGTTCCTTTCATATGTACGCATAGTTTGAATCATATGATCCTAAGTTGAGATATAATGAGAATATGGTTTCTGGTTTGCATTTGGGTATAGTTAATAGTTTTTGTAGTTTCTGACTAGTGAATAATAAAAAGGTAGATATACTAAAATATATGGTAGTAAACGTATTAATTATTGTCTGTTCTTATGGAATAGAAGAAGTTGGGGAGTGCTTCTTTAGAAGCGATGTTTTATAAATGTGTGAGAGATAAAAAAATATGTATATGTGTGGTATATTTTCTGTATGACTTTGTTGACATTAGAGAACTACATGTGATTATAAGTGATACTATTTGTCAGGCTGTGTCGGTGTGGCGGATATATGTAGGTGTTGAAGTGGTTCGTGTTTTACTGATGGTGAGCTTCACTATTCCTATTGAGATACTCGTCAATTTATTAATTGCATTTAATATCTTTAATATAGATACAGTAAAGGGACTGTATATAAAAAGTGTGGGAATTAGAAATTTGTTTACTCCCCCCATGCCCTGCTATACACTCTACAGAGTGTTTAAATGACTTTCGTAACATATAGATGTCTAGCTAGTAAAGGTGGTGTAGTTCGACTGGGCCCATTTATAAAACGCGCTATGCGATGGTTTATGTTTTACCCGCCAATTTGCATGTTTGAATACTTTTTGCTGATAAGTGTTCCGGCAGACACTTGTTAAAATGAACGTTGTATATGGGTATAGTGGCGCTACTAGGAATGGGGGGGTTTCTGTTTGATTTCGTACTGTCAAGCAAGGGCGGGGGTGGGTGTGGGGGAGGTAGTTATGTTGCTGTTTGAAACACAGAATATAGTAACATGGAGATGTGGAGGTACTAAAGGTGATGTAGTCCCACTGGGAGCACTTATCAAGTGCCATATACATGGTATATGTTTTACCCACAAATTTGCATGTTTTAATACGTTTTGGCGATGAGCTTTTTGGGACACATCTGTTGAAATTTAGCCTCTGTATGGCTAAAGTGGCGCTTCTACGTTTGTGGGGCTCTTTCTTTTATTGCGTAAAGTTAAGCAAGGGCGGGTGTTGAGGTGGTGTAGTGGTACTGTAACTATTTATGAACGGTCTTATGGAATGGTGTATGTGTGAGTTGCAAAATTGCAGGTTTTAATAGCTTTTGCTGATGAGCGTTCCGGCAGACACCTGTTGACATGAGTGTGGGTACGAGTCGTACCACGCCCACGTCACCCCAACAATGGCAGTACGGCCCGTACCCATGTGCCAAAGGCCTGGGTATGGGCCGCACAAGCACTCCACAGCGTGGGCACGGGTACGTACGGACCGTACCCCCACCCACGTATGTATGGAGCATACCCCCACCCCAACAGTGTATGTACGGACCGTACCCACACCCGCGTATGTATGGAGCGTACCCCCACCTCAACAGTGTATGTACGGACCATACCCCCACCCGTGTATGAATGGACCGTACCCACACCCGCATATGTATGGAGTGTACCCCCACCCCAACAGTGTATGTACGGACCGTACCCCCACCCGTGTATGAATGGACCGTACCCACACCCACGTATGTATGGAGCACACCCCCACCCCAACAGTGTATGTACGGACCGTACCCCCACCCGTGTATGAATGGACCATACCCACACCCGCGTAGGTATGGAACGTACCCACACCCGCGTATATATGGAGCGTAATGTGGAAATGTGGATTTTCCTGATCAGTTATGTCCCCTATCTTGGACCCCAACGGTTCTATATGCATGTTACAAATGCATGTGTGTCCCCTCCAGTTCCAGTTTCTAAGACGCAAACATATGTGTGTCTACCGTCGATATGCTCTCTGTCAGATCCGCCATCAATGGGCTGGATATTCGATTTCTAAATATGAAAGACCACCGACTTTATATGGCTAAGTTACTCCATTTTTTTAGTCCAGGCAAGTAGGCCCGATTCTGTCCTCAAAGCCTTTCCCTGCTCTCTGTCTCTGACAGTTTCAGCTTGAGCTCGCATCTGTATCCATGAACTTTGTCCTACTCTCTGTGCAGCTAACGGTGCCTGCCTCGGCCAGTTTTCGCCTGCCTGCCAAGAAGCTGTATTTCACCTTCGAATTATCTATTTTGCTCTCCAGCCGATGCATTCCTGTCTAGTGATTTAGGTAAACATTTCCTTTAGCTCACAAGCAAAGGACTCAGCCTTTCCGTCCTCCTGCAAGTGATTCATAGCCCTGTTGCCATGGAAAGTTTTCTGCCCCTCGCATCTCATATAGGCACTTAGACGCTTGTACACGCACATACAGTTAGTATAGAATAGATTCTGTCCGAGAGTCCTTCCTTGTGGATAACATAGTTCTCTAAACATAGGATGTTAGATATGATTTGGGATTAGGTTGACTTGACCCCCCAGACTTCTCGTCTCCACATGTAGAGCTAAATGTCAAGTCCCCTTCACCCCCTAGTTGCACGTCAATCACACGTCATACTGCTGCGCGCGCATCTATGTTAAGTATTATCTTATAGATCCACCTATGTATTACATCATAGCCAATCATGTTCCTTCTTACTCATTATTACACCCATTTTCGGCTACGCACACCAAACGTCAATGTCCTTATCGATTGTTACGCCTACTGTATTCACTTCATTGTGATGTATGTATTATAAAAGTTACTGCTTGTCAATAAAGTATTGTACTTCACTTCCTGAACCCTCGTGGTGACGGAACCTGAAGGCCGCGACTCGAGTCGGCCATTTTTGATGGAATAAAGCCCATTTAGAAAACCTCTTATACCACGGATTCTGCCTCTTGTTATTCTGAGCTATTTTACTTTATTTTAAAGATTCCGTATGAAATTCAGTTTAGGTAAAAAAAGAATATTTACCACATAATGGCGCCCGAACAGGGACACTTTCTCATCTCACGCGCCGGCGGTGCATTGCAGGCCCGGTCTCCTGCCACAACTGGACGGACCATAAACGCGTACCAGCAGGATTTCCTGTAAGCTCCCTCCGGTCAAGCGGGGGCGACTGAGGCTGCGATCAACCCAGACGAGGCGGTGAGAAGTGCGAAGTATCCCGACCAGAGCCTAGCTGAGAGAGCAAGATCCGAGGTATACAGAGGCCCACCAGGTTTCTCGAAATCCCGATGTCCAGAGGGTCCGCTGTCCGCAGTCATCGAGTCCTGTCCATTCTCTGAGGCCTTCCGTTTCAAGGAGCTACTCGGTGAGTACCATCGCCGGGGAGGCGTGTTGACGCGCACATAGGTTGTGCCGGTCAAGACGGATTTGGGTACACAAATCCGGTCTGCACTGTTTAGCAGTGTATATGTACTGTTTAGCAGTATATCAAGTATTCCGAAGTATTCAGTTACTGTCAAGAATTCAGCGTGGTGATTAGTTAGGCAGACTGTCATCATTGTCGGTCATTGTTAAAATATTTAATGTTCAATATTTAAAGTGTTTAAATGTCTTGCATATTGTGGTATGAATGATTGTTCATTGTTCACTGTTCATTATTGTGTTTTTCGTATTAAGTGAATTCAAGAGTAAGTATCAGATCAGTTGTCAATATGCCGCTTTTCTCGAAGTTAAGACAGATTACTACCAGAAAAGGGGTGCTTGAAGAAGCAGTTCCTATTCCTCCTAGGGACACTCCAGGGCATTTTATGTACCATAAGCATGGCTTAGATGCCATATTGTTTCTTGATCTATGGGTAGATTATACCAAGGGATTGCCGGAAAGTCAAAGGTGGCCCGCAGCGGGAACCTGGGATGCAGAGTGCATCATGAAAGTAGAGGAAGAGTTATGGAAAAGAAAGGTCAGACAGTCACAGAAAGACGCTGTTGAGTTATGGCGTAAAGAATCTCATAGACGTACAGAAAAAGCACGTAGACAAGAAGAGAGGAGTAAAGAAAGTTCAAATAAAGTTCAAGAAAATCTATTAATTGAGGAAGGTATCCGAGTGAAATCAGAACAAGTAAATAGACAAAGAAATGCTCTTATGAATGGTATGTATCCCCTTCTAGCCGAAGGACTACCTAAGGCTGTTACAGAGATGCCAAAAGACTTGCCACCCCCATTATTTCCAATTAAGGTACATCAAAAAGGGCATCCCAGAACCGCAGAAGATGTTTTTCTTTCCTCATATCTAGACGATGCAGCTCCCGAGTATGCTAACGCCACACCACATAGACCGTCTGGCGGAGGGGTTCAACGTCAGGATCAGGTATCTGTACCCGTGCAACAGCAAGTCCCGACGCAAGCTTCGGCAAGCACATCTGTTTCCGCATCTGTCTCCGCAGTCGATTCTACAGGGGTGTCGACGCCCATAGTTGCTGTGTCACGTTCAACGAACCCATTCACACCCGACGCCCCAGATGGGGCCACGGGAGGTGCTAGCAGTACCTTTACACCACCCAGAATAAATAAACTTGTTTTTCAAGAGTCAGCGCATTCACGTACACCTAAATTCGTAAGTGAACGTACGCTTAAAGAACTCCTTGTAAATTGTAGATATGACCCGGTGGTTGGTAAAGAGGATGAAATGGTCCTGGCATCATTACGTATCAGGCGAGCCGCAGAGTATTTAGCGAGGTTACCAGGGATGATTACGCATCTAGATAACATATATCATTTTGTTCAAACAGGACGAGATCCAGGATGTATTAACAGAGCTATGGAATTCCAGAAAGTAGAGATACAGGGGGAACTGTTACGTTTCCTCATAAACTGTGTGATCAGAAATCAAGACCGTCCGGGGGTAGACCCGAATGCAATGCTTATTCTTACAAGATGGAGTCAGAATATATCAGAAGGGAGACACGATAAGCAAAATTGTATAATAGCCATGTGCCGAAAAATCCGTAAAGAAATAGAGCGTATTCATGAAGAGAGATTGGGAACAGACGAGTTTGAGCAAGATGAAGTGTCCGAATCAGGGAATTCCGCAAGACAGTCAGAGACCATAGCCTATGTAGGCAGAGGAAGATCCTGTGAAAATACTAGATGTTTTTCTGATCCCATACACTCTGTATGTCCAAATAATAGCAGAACGTATCCGACGCCTGTAATAAATCTGAAGTCTCCTGAACATTCGTTTCAAGCCGCAGATAAAATACTACGAGAACGAAGGGGTTACCACCTCCTCGATTCCATGGATGAGCAAGAATTAGCCAGATCAGCTGTTCACTGGATTGACAGTCCTGAAAAATACGGTGATGAGACCGTAGCACACACGTTTTTTTAATCTCAGTACAGATGAACAACGTTTAGCTGGAATCTATATGATTCAGCAACTCCTCATATTATATAAGAGCCAACATGCTGACCCTGGTCCTTTACCTGATATATTAACGGAACTACTCACAAACAGATGGAGAGGTTCTAGTAACAAGCTAATTAAAGAGATATTAGTGTCACGTAAACAGTATGTCCTTTTTGTAAGTCCGGATTCTCTCTCGCTGCCCCACAGAGAAAGAACGCCGTACTATATGGATAGACAAAATCCTTTACGAGAAGTGCACCCAATAAAAGGCGAAGACAATGAGTTTCACCGTGTATTTGTTTACACACCCATATCAAAAATGGAATTATTAGAAATGAAGAAAGTAGTACCTAGTCATGATAAAGACCCAGCGGGTTTCCACCGAGAAATTAAAGACATGTTACTAATGGGAGAGTACACCTTTCCTGATATTATGACGATATTAAAGGTGCTTTTGCCTGCTGGCATTTATGAAAAACTGAAAGAAAAAGAGTGGGAAGTGGGAGACCAAAAGATAGACTGGACAGCATTAGCAGAGGAAGAAAGGGCCCGAACTGCAGGTTCAGGGCTCGGGGATAAAGTTAAACTGTTACCAGGTTTACTAGTACAGGTACTGCCACGTTTATTAACTACAAAAAAAAGAAGATTGGGGTGCAATCACAGCCTGCAAACAAAAGCAAGATGAAGACACAAGCGATTATTATGCTCGATTTGAAAAATGTTTTGGTATAAATAGTGGTATAAAAGCAAGTAGTGACTCATATCCACATCTATTTGTGACAAAATTAGTGGAAAATGCATTGCCCCCAGTGAAGAATAGAATATTGAAATTCGAGAGTACCTGGCAAAGTAACACTCCGTCGCAAATGCTACAAATGTTACAGTATCATCACAATAGAATTAGGGATGAACAAGAACACGAGCATAGACGCATGAAGGATACAAAAATGAAAATGCTAGTTTCTCAGACAGTACCAGCAGATGGTCACAAAAAGGGTGTGACACATTCTGGTGATTCTGCAGTTCCTGTAAAAGGAACCTGCAATTACTGTAAACAACTAGGCCATTATGTACACGATTGTCCAGTCCTGAAACGTAATATAGCTACAGGTATTGCAAAAGAGAGACCACGATTAGTTAGACCAGATCAGAATGAACAAGGAGCTATGCAGCATGGACAGTCCATGCCAGTTCAGCAACAGTCCATGCCAGCCTCACAGCAACCCATACAGTTTGTGCCAGCTGCACCACCGTTGCCTGCTACTGCCACACAAACCACAACACGACAAATGTATCAGACTGCACAGTATGAATATCCTGAGTATCAGCGTTACGCATGAACAAGCCTAGAGAGGGAAGTTGACTTACCGCTTATCGAGATTCCTGTAGATCAAGAAGGACCTTATGTACATAGTGAATTATTAGGTCAAGATAGAAAATTCTTACTCGATACAGGGGCAAGTCGAACAACTATAAAACGTAGTGAAGTTCCAGGGGCACCCCTCTCAGGCTCTCAAAATGTTTCCCTTGGTTTTTCAGGAAAACCTATTGTTAATGAAGTATCACAGCCTCTACCACTTACGATAGGACCTTTGACACGAACTACAGATTTACTGCTTACTAAATCATGCCCAGAAAATCTGTTAGGAATTAAAACTCTGAAAGCACTAGGAGCCATAATATGTTGTTCTCCGGAAGGAGTAAGGTTGTTTTTACGTGATTTTAAAGGTCACTATGTGTCTAGGGACATGGATCCCCGACTACAGACTTTACCAGTACATCTATGGGCACAAGGCCCTACGGATGTTGGCTGCATGAACATTACACCATACCGAGTCACATTGAAAGCAGGAGTGGTACTACCACGAATGCGACAATACAAGTTACCGCATGATGCTGTAGTGGCTTTGCTGAAAATCATTGATGAGCTAATTGCCCAGGGAGTAGTTGTAGAAACAGACTCCAATGTATGTAATTCACCGATAATTCCGATTCTTAAACGAACTGATCCTACTGCCCCACCAGTATACCGATTGGTTATTGATTTGCGTGAACTAAACAAGTGCATTGTACCACAATTTCCTGTGGTCCCTGATATATCATCATTATTGACAGCAATTGATTCCGAAGCAACATTCTTTACTGTAATTGATCTCAAGAATGCCTTTTTCAGCGTCCCAATAGATCCGGAAAGCCAATATTTGTTCGGATTCAGTTTAAATGGGCGCAGTTTTAAATTCTCACGCGCTCCCCAAGGATTCACAGAAAGCCCCAGCATTTACAGCCAAGCACTGAAACGAGAACTTGACAGTATCCACATGCCAGTCAATACTGCACTGCTTCAATATGTCGATGATCTGCTGATCACCGCGAGAAGCGAACCTGAATGTGAAAAGGCTTCTCTGACAGTTTTACATTTTCTAGCCGACAAGGGGCACAAGGTGTCTCCTTCTAAGCTGCAATTCTGTGTCCAGCGAGTTATTTATCTTGGTCACTCGCTGTCCAAGGAGGGAAGGCAGCTTACACCAGATCGCATCCAGTTAATTGCTAACATGTCAATACCCCAGACACAAAAGGAGGTGCGGGCTTTCATAGGCCTCACTTCATATTGTAGGCAGTGGATCCCTCAGTACGCGTTTCTAGCAAAACCACTCATTCAGTTAACCACACAGGAGGCAGCCACATCGACTGTTCTCCCTTGGACTCAGGACCATACACAAGCTTTTGAAAGCCTAAAGGAAGCTTTATGTCAAGCACCTGTTTTAGCAACACCATGTTATAGCAAACATTTTACACTCTTTGTCACAGAACGCGAAGGTACTGCCTTGTCAGTACTCACTCAGGATCAAGCAGGATCACGCAAGCCATGTGCTTATTTTTCCAGTACATTAGATCCCGTAGCTCAGGCTTTGCCTGCATGCCTGAAATCAGTGGCAGCGACAGCTTTAGCAATCAGACAAAGCGATGCCATAGTGTTAGGACATCCATTGACAGTACAAGTACCACATGCAGTAGAGGTTCTTGTGAACCGAACACAAACACAACACTTGACCATAGCAAGACTTACCGGTTATGAACTGACATTGTTTCAACCACACATAGAGATCCGACGGTGTAATACATTGAATCCTGCTACACTATTACCTGTAATTGGAACAGACCCACTAGCTCATGATTGTGTTGAAATCATTGAAATAAAGACGAAACCTAGACAAGACTTGACAGACGTTCCATTGTTAGATCCAGACCTGACGTTGTATGTAGACGGATCGTGCATGAGAACAAGTACAGGAGATTTAGTGGCCGCGTATGCAGTCACAACAGACACTGAAGTTATTGAGACAAATTGTATAGATACTTTGTCAGCCCAAGCAGCAGAACTTATTGCTCTAACGCAAGCCTGTATTCAAGCCACAAATAAGAAAGTTAATGTATACACTGACTCACGTTATGCATTCGGAGTTGTACACGACTTCGGCGTGCTGTGGCGAGAGAGAGGTTATTTAACCTCCCATGGTGCCCACATTCAGCACGGACCCCTCATTCATGCCTTGTTAGACGCAATACATCTACCCACTGCTATATCGATTATGAAATGTAAAGCACACACGAAGGTTACTGATATCATTTCTCAAGGCAATGATTTAGCTGACAGAACAGCTAAACAGACTGCTCAGAATCGCACATTAGACATGACAAAGCCAATAGTTCAGGCACCAACACAATGTATGACAATTAAGGATCCCGCACTTGACGTAATTGACATACAGACACATGCTACTGCAGAAGAATTAAAGAAATGGACTGAACTAGGAGGGATCCAGACAGATCAGGGATGGATGACGAAGGAGAAATCTGTATGGTTTCTTCCTGACTCTATGGTCCAAGCCATTATAGCTACAATTCACAGCCCGGCGCATTTAGGAGAAAAAGCTATGCTAGATAGTATTCAACACATTTGGTTCAATAAACATTTACGAGCAGCAGCTAAACAAAAGGTCCGTACCTGTATAATATGTTGTCAGTTCAACCCGGGAAAAAGTGTTCCCGTAGAACAGGGTGGATTCCAGACTCCTGATCATCCTTTTGAAGTGCTCCAAATGGATTATATCCAGATGGAACGATGTCGAGGATTCAAATATGTTCTTGTAGTTGTCTGCGCCCTCTCCCGATGGACTGAGGCGTACCCCGTATCAGATTACACGGCCCCGACTACTGCCAAACAGTTAGTTCGAGAATTCTTCCCACGGTACGGGCTACCACGTGTTGTATATTCAGATAACGGCCAGCCTTTCTCATCCGAATTAATGAAACATGTCTCACTTTTGTTGGGATATCAGTGGAAATTCCACTGTGTCCGACACCCCGAGGCAGCAGGTCTCGTGGAACGACATAATCAAATTTTGAAAATCAGATTGTCTAAAATATGTAAGGAGAAAGGTGTTGACTGGATAGTAGCCTTACCAGTTGCACTATTTTACATGAGAATGGTAGCACACTCTCGAACAGGGCTATCCCCGTATGAGGTGATCTTCGGAAGGCCACCAAATATGTGGGGGACGCCTGTACCACGTAAAATAACTGATGTAAATTGTAATATGCTGACAGATTACCTGGCTTCCTTGATGTCTGCACTACAATCTTGTCGTTCACAGGTAGCTGCAGCTTTTCCTGACAACACTGAGGTGAAACCCCATGACGTTGCTCCGGGGGATCTGGTATTTGTGAGGAATTTCGATCGGAAAACCCAATTGGAGCCCAGGTGGAAAGAACCGAAGCTAGTCCTGCTGACCACAAGAACAGCCGTGAAAGTTGAGGGGCGCAAGGGATGGGTACACTCCAGCCACGTTAAGAAATTTCATGGACTATCCTCGGATATACACACTGTGTCCTGCACTCCCTCACAGACTGATTCAAAACTTCCCTTTGTTGAAATGAATGATTCTCAGAACTATAAATTAAAACTTAGGCCCAAACAGTCGAGCAATTTGATTGTTTAAGTCCTCTCCAAGGTGAAGCGGTTGAATTGTCTCTGACATGTATCCCTTGGACCTAAGTAGAGAAAATACCAGAGAAATGTTGAAACGACAGGCGTATTGTAAATCACTGCGTAGCTACTGTGTGAGGACATTATTAATTCTGTTTTTATTGAGTGTTTTAATAATCATTACGAGTGTGATTTTGCACATATATCATCCTATTTCTAGACATGTTTATAATATTACTGCTGAACATTCTTTTAGTGACCTACCGCCACATGAATTATCTTATAGACTTGCGCTGCGCAATAACACCTTCATTAGTATGTTACATCATTCCCATCAGACTAGTAATGCCACCAATTGTTGGGTGTGTGGCCGACTCCCTCCCTATCAGAATAACAAAGGAGTTCTGCCTTTCTTTCCACATCCATTCACACACAATGGCTCCTGTGGAGCATGGTTTAGTTTATTAAATTCCATAGACCCAGACACAGCCGTTTATCAACAACATTGGATATGGGGAAATCTGAATCTAGTTTTATTCAAAGTCTGTCACCCTAATAAGGAGGGTCACCCCAGTAGAACAGGAACTGATTTAGAAAATGAAGTGTATAAATTAGGTAATTTTACGCCTAATCTTATGATTTTGAATGTCAAATCCGAAATTGAACTAATTCTGCCCACTATGTCTGTATTTCCAGTTAAGGGTGAATTATGTGTGAGAAAAGTTGGTTCCATACATATGGGCCATAGCCAATGCGTTACTACAGTAGAATATAGTGATCAAGGTAAATCTTCATTTAGAGCTTCTCGCCATTCTTACTTTATATGTGGTCAGACGGCATATATGCGTCTGCCTCTAGATTGGGATGGTACCTGTTACATAGCATTCCTTTTGCCACCTGTTTTCCTAGCTCCCCCTGATTATTATCGAAATGTTCATTTAGTACACAAAAGAGAGCGTAGAGATCTCCCAGTTGTCGATTATACTGAGACGGCATGGGACAAGTATGTAGATTTCAATAAAGGTATCTTTCCCTATATAGGTACCATATCAAATAGTAAGCTGATACGCAGACTCACCAAGACTCTTGAAGCTGTAGTAAACGAGACTATAGCCGCCCTAGGCAATCTGACAGAGGAACAATCAGTGATGAGAATTGTTGTTCTCCAGAATCGTCTTGTCCTTGACGTCATCCTGGCCGATAGGGGCGGAGCTTGCAGGGTCATCGGATCCAGCTGCTGCATATTCATACCAGAAAATTCGCCATCTGTATATAAAGCTATAACACGCCTTCATAAGATTGTAAGCCAGATACACGAAAATCCAGGCACTTGGACGTGGTCCGGGTGGTTTTGGAGTGTGATATCAGCCTGGGGATGGAGAGTTCTATCCTTCCTAGGTATTGGCCTTCTTATGCTCTTCAGTTGTTGTTTATGCCTACAATGTGGACCAGCGATTTGTGGTCTGTGTGCCACATCATGCATTCCATATCACAGTTCTCGTTCAAAATGCCGGAAGAAGAAGGAAGAAGAAATGATGCTCCATGAGCAAATCGATGGAATGATGAAGATTGATATCTCTTGAAGGGCAAGTAGGGGACAAGGAGGGAATGTGGAAATGTGGATTTTCCTGATCAGTTATGTCCCCTATCTTGGACCCCAACGGTTCTATATGCATGTTACAAATGCATGTGTGTCCCCTCCAGTTCCAGTTTCTAAGACGCAAACATATGTGTGTCTACCGTCGATATGCTCTCTGTCAGATCCGCCATCAATGGGCTGGATATTCGATTTCTAAATATGAAAGACCACCGACTTTATATGGCTAAGTTACTCCATTTTTTTAGTCCAGGCAAGTAGGCCCGATTCTGTCCTCAAAGCCTTTCCCTGCTCTCTGTCTCTGACAGTTTCAGCTTGAGCTCGCATCTGTATCCATGAACTTTGTCCTACTCTCTGTGCAGCTAACGGTGCCTGCCTCGGCCAGTTTTCGCCTGCCTGCCAAGAAGCTGTATTTCACCTTCGAATTATCTATTTTGCTCTCCAGCCGATGCATTCCTGTCTAGTGATTTAGGTAAACATTTCCTTTAGCTCACAAGCAAAGGACTCAGCCTTTCCGTCCTCCTGCAAGTGATTCATAGCCCTGTTGCCATGGAAAGTTTTCTGCCCCTCGCATCTCATATAGGCACTTAGACGCTTGTACACGCACATACAGTTAGTATAGAATAGATTCTGTCCGAGAGTCCTTCCTTGTGGATAACATAGTTCTCTAAACATAGGATGTTAGATATGATTTGGGATTAGGTTGACTTGACCCCCCAGACTTCTCGTCTCCACATGTAGAGCTAAATGTCAAGTCCCCTTCACCCCCTAGTTGCACGTCAATCACACGTCATACTGCTGCGCGCGCATCTATGTTAAGTATTATCTTATAGATCCACCTATGTATTACATCATAGCCAATCATGTTCCTTCTTACTCATTATTACACCCATTTTCGGCTACGCACACCAAACGTCAATGTCCTTATCGATTGTTACGCCTACTGTATTCACTTCATTGTGATGTATGTATTATAAAAGTTACTGCTTGTCAATAAAGTATTGTACTTCACTTCCTGAACCCTCGTGGTGACGGAACCTGAAGGCCGCGACTCGAGTCGGCCATTTTTGATGGAATAAAGCCCATTTAGAAAACCTCTTATACCACGGATTCTGCCTCTTGTTATTCTGAGCTATTTTACTTTATTTTAAAGATTCCGTATGAAATTCAGTTTAGGTAAAAAAAGAATATTTACCACAGTACCCCCACCCCAACAGTGTATGTACGGACCGTACCCACACCCGCGTATGTATGGAGCATACCCCCACCCCAACAGTGTATGTATGGAGCGTACATGGCCAGACGCCAGACGCCGCTCCCAGCAGTGCCTAGACACAGGAGGGGTGGGTGCAGAGTCCTCCCAGCAGTGCCCAGACACAGTAGGGGTGGGTGTAGAGTCCTCCCAGCAGTGCCCAGACACAGGAGGTGTGGGTGCAGAGTCCTCCCAGCAGTGCCCAGACACAGGAGGGGTGGGTGCAGAGTCCTCCCAGCAGTGCCCAGACACAGGAGGGGTGGGTGCAGAGTCCTCTCAGCAGTGCCCAGACACAGGAGGGGTGGGTGCAGAGTCCTCCCAGCAGTGCCCAGAAACAGGAGGGGTGGGTGCTGAGTCCTCCCAGCAGTGCCCAGACACAGGAGGGGTGGGTGCAGAGTCCTCCCAGCAGTGCCCAGATATAGGAGGGGTGGGTGTAGAGTCCTCCCAGCAGTGCCCATGGAACGCAAAGGGTGGAGTACCCACAGATACAATGCCCACAAATGTCAGTCAGGTGCACAAAGACCCTGCAGTACATGTACCACATGTGTGCGAGGCTGGGAGTACACACATGCATAGCGCCTAAAAGAGAACATGTCCACATGAAGTCTTGTCAACAGTCTACATACACAAGTACAGTGACCACCAAGGATGCCACGAATGATGCAGGTGGAGACATCGCTCAGCATGCATGTGGAAAGTTGAAGGAGTCCGTCACACCCCCAGCTGATGTAGACACAGCTCAGCACCACATAGTGGAAACACCCTGCAGGGAAGATGTCAGGTTACACAGAGGAAGGAACACACCTTGGGACGATGTCACCATGCAGTAACTGCTTACATGAACAAAGTAATTTAGCCAACAGCTTGTGATGGCACACAGATACCAGGGTCCACCCTATGACCAGCACAAGACTACATTTCCCACACACCCAACACATTATCACCACCCAAAATCATGGAGCAGGTCCACCAACAGCAACACCAGATAAACAGTAGTGTTCAAAGGAAAAAACAAATTGCTTTATTTAGCAGGATGTAAGTAAAAATCATCATAAATGTCAATATATACAAGGCCCATAAGGCAGTCCATGACTCCAATCCGGATGGGGGACACAGTGGTACGTGTGTCCCCTAGCTTGCCTGCACAGTCAGACTCCTTTGTCTTCCACAGGGGGGGGGGCATCATGTTGGGGGGAAGGACCAGGCACCGCAGGGACAGGAGGGGCAAGGGGAGGTGTTGTGGGTGCAGGAACGGACAACTCCAACACAGGGGGTGGGGCAGTGCCAAAGGTGGATTCGAGCACGGCGCTGCACACTACTGCCAGGTCGCTCAGCGTCTCCCCTGCACCCGAAGGAACCACAGGCCCCAAGGAGGGGAGAGGTCACAGGGATGGGTCGCAGCGCTACTGGGGGGGTGGACAGGGGGGGGACTCAACTCCCCTGCCAGTGTCCTGCCTCCACCGCTTGCGGGGTGGTGCCACACTGGGGCTGATGGACAGACTGGGCAGGACTGACCCTGTGTCCGACTCTTGGTCAGGAGAGCTGAGGGGAGTGGATTTGGAGGGTGGTGGTCGTGAGGAATGTGGACTCCCACTCTGGCTGCGTGTCTTCCGTTTCCCCCCCGACCCAGTGGGTGTGCCTACTTCACCCTGTGTGTGCGTGCCAGGAGGTGTGCGCTTTGCCTTCCCTGCTGGTGTGGTGCCTGTGTCTGGTGGGGTGTGTGCATGCTGACATCTGGGTGTACGTGGGACAGGCATGGGAGTGGGAAGTGTGGATGGGGCATGGGTAGGGGGTGGGACGAAGTGCTGCAGGAGACCCACTGCTGCAGACAGTGTCGAGTCAATAGACCACAGCAAGTTGCGTTGGTCAGCCTGCGATGCTGAAATGCCCTCCAAGTATGCCTCCATGTTGGTGAGCACTTGGCTGTGGTCATGGAGGACATTAAGCATCGCAGCCTGACCAACCTGCAACTGCCGCAGGATGTCCACAGACTCGGCATTGGCGGCAGCAGTGGATACAGGGGCAGGGGGTGCGGTGCCTGGCAGGAAGGAGACACGTGGTGACCTAGCACGCCAGGAAGGGACACGAGCAAGTGGGAGGCCAGTGATGGCAATGGAGGGGGTGGGGAGAGATGTTGTGCTGCTGTCAGCTGTTGGAGCAGCCTCCGCCCCCTCGGAGTGCTCAGCCTCGGACCCGTCAGCTTCATAATCTGTGGTGGCAGTGGACAGGTCCTCCGGCTCACTCCCCTCGGCCTCAGTTCCACTCGATGTGCCAGCTAAGGTGTCACTGCTGGCACTGGTGCCCGGTCCCTCCGCACGGTCCGTGCCAGTGTCTCCATCCGTGTCCCCCGACGATGCTGTGGGCAAGGTGAATAAACAGGAAATAATCAGACACCTGTATACATATGTCACATGAGTTAAATCAACATAGGTTACAGTGCATAGCCTGAAATGAAAGATGAGTAACATCTACAATACAAGGTACATATATAGGCCCTGCAACACACAGTTGGTTCACCCACCATGCCACTGAGAAACTATGGAGAGCATGACACATTTGCAAATGACATGATATGGAATTGGACAGAGGAGCCAGGCTCTGGGGCCAATCCAGCAATGCATCTGCACCACACAGCGTTGCCGTAACTAGGGATGAGCAGGCACCATCTCCATGAACTTGAGGCACATGCTGCAAAGGTAATACTTAAAGACATGCCCAACATGAATGGGACACTGAACCTTGAGTGTATGTCCAGACAAACATCACACACTGACCAGACCGAGCAATGAGATTTCATGTTTCGACATGTAGGCCTTGCCCGCACCAACCACCCCCTACATGAGACAATGTGATGAGACACTGGAAGCACTTGCATCTCTTAGTCTGGGAGAAATACACATGGGCTGCCAGAAACCCATATTGGACCCAAAATACCCCATGTGCGCCGGTACAACGATCTCATTTACAAATGGCCATCATCAGTAATTGTAACAAGACACACAGGCACTGGCCACCGTGAGTATGAACGAGGAAAATTAGGTCAGGCTGTACAGTGGACACTTGTAGAACACGTTACGTAAATATACATGGTGCCAGGGGACAATGGCACAGAGCACATCCTATGCTGTAGACACTGAGCATGTCCACATATTGTGATGACACACATGATACCTAGCAAAATATGCCCCAGGGGACAGTAGTGGCCACAATATTCCATGGTCCTGAATGGTAATGACTGCAACACAGGCCACCATCCCTGCACTCTAGGTATCGCACACTCATGCACATCATGTCACAGGCCACAACATAGGACATGCTTGCTGTAAGGCATTACACTTCAGAGACATACTCCTATGTCTGGACTCAGCATCAGTGCCAATTGACATGGACCCCACAAGTACTGCACTGGACAGGGCACAGGCAAGGTCCCAAAACCTGTTACACACCACCCCCACACATGATGCTGCAAGCATTGGTCATGTGGATTAACTGCCAGCCCACTCTGGCTGCATGTCTTCCGTTTCCCCCTGACCCAGTGGGTGTGCCTACTTCACCCTGTGTGTGCGTGCCAGGAGGTGTGCGCTTTGCCTTCCCTGCTGGTGTGGTGCCTGTGTCTGGTGGGGTGTGTGCATGCTGACGTCTGGGTGTACGTGGGACAGGCATGGGAGTGGGAAGTGTGGATGGGGCATGGGTAGGGGGTGGGACGAAGTGCTGCAGGAGACCCACTGCTGCAGACAGTGTCGAGTCAATAGACCGCAGCAAGTTGCGTTGGTCAGCCTGCGATGCTGAAATGCCCTCCAAGTATGCCTCCATGTTGGTGAGCACTTGGCTGTGGCCATGGAGGACATTAAGCATCGCAGCCTGACCAACCTGCAACTGCCGCAGGATGTCCACAGACTCGGCATTGGCGGCAGCAGTGGATACAGGGGCAGGGGGTTAGGTGCCTGGCAGGAAGGAGACACGTGGTGACCTAGCACGCCAGGAAGGGACATGAGCAAGTGGGAGGCCGGTGATGGCAATGGAGGGGGCGGGGAGAGATGTTGTGCTGCTGTCAGCTGTTGGAGCAGCCTCCGCCCCCTCGGACTGCTCAGCCTCGGACCCGTCAGCTTCATAATCTGTGGTGGCAGTGGACAGGTCCTCCGGCTCACTCCCCTTGGCCTCAGTTCCACTCGATGTGCCAGCTAAGGTGTCACTGCTGGCACTGGTGCCCGGTCCCTCCGCACGGTCCGTGCCGGTGTCTCCATCCTTATCCCCCGACAATGCTGTGGGCAAGGTGAATAAACAGGAAATAATCAGACACCTGTATACATATGTCACATAAGTCAAATCAACATAGGTTACAGTGCATAGCCTGAAATGAAAGATGAGTAACATCTACAATACAAGGTACATATATAGGCCCTGCAACACACAGTTGGTTCACCCACCATGCCACTGAGAAACTATGGAGAGCATGACACATTTGCAAATGACATGATATGGAATTGGACAGAGGAGCCAGGCTCTGGGGCCAATCCAGCACTGCATCTGCACCACACAGCGTTGCCGTAACTAGGGATGAGCAGGGACCATCTCCATGAACTTGAGGCACATGCTGCAAAGGTAATACTTAAAGACATGCCCAACATGAATGGGACACTGCACCTTGAGTGTATGTCCAGACAAACATCACACACTGGCCAGACCGAGCAATGAGATTTCAGGTGTCGACATGTAGGCCTTGGCCGCAGCAACCACCCCCTACATGAGACAATGTGATGAGACACAGGAAGCACTTGCATCTCTTAGTCTGGGAGAAATACACATGGGCTGCCAGAAACCCATATTGGACCCAAAATACCCCATGTGCGCCTGTACAACGATCTCATTTACAAATGGCCATCATCAGTAATTGTAACAAGACACACAGGCACTGGCCACCGTGAGTATGAACGAGGAAAATTAGGTCAGGCTGTACAGTGGACACTTGTAGAACACGTTACGTAAATATACATGGTGCCAGGGGACAATGGCACAGAGCACATCCTATGCTGTAGACACTGAGAGTGTCCACATATTGTGATGACACACATGATACCTAGCAAAATATGCCCCAGGGGACAGTAGTGGCCACAATATTCCATGGTCCTGAATGGTAATGACTGCAACACAGGCCACCATCCCTGCACTCTGCGTATCGCACACTCATGCACATCATGTCACAGGCCACAACATAGGACATGCTTGCTGTAAGGCATTACACTTCAGAGACATACTCCTATGTCTGGACTCAGCATCAGTGCCAATTGACATGGACCCCACAAGTACTGTACTGGACAGGGCACAGGCAACGTCCCAAAACCTGTTACACACCACCCCCACACATGATGCTGCAAGCATTGGTCACGTGGATTAACTGCCAGCCCAGATGACCATGTGAAAGAGTGACTACACACAGACCAGGGAACACATGGCAAGGAGGGGAAGGGAGGAAGGACAGCACCGCTATACTGTGGGTGACAGGACCTGCACCGCACATTTAAACACTGACAGTGTATCCATGCAACTGCGCACTTGCAAATGTTGGTGACACACAACAAACACACATGTACCTACCCCCTTCCTGCTGCTGCTTCTCCCGTAAGCGCCTGTCCATGTCTGGAAAGACCACCGCCAGCACACGCTTGTGGATGTGGGTCAGACGGCGACGCCCATGGTTCTTAGGGCCCATAGGTGAGTCCCCAAGCAGGACCCGTGCGATCCTCCGCGTCCAGCACCGGATATCCTGCCAGCGTTTTCTCACCTGGGCCAGGCGCCGCTTGCGACCCTCCGTCCTCCTCACGGCACTGACTGCGTCCCTCCAGATCTGCTCCTTGGCAGCGGCGCCTACCTGTGGGGTTGAAAAAGTGAGACTACATCAATACAACTGCCACATGTCACAGAGACACATTAGAACAATTTTGCTGGTTTCAACAAGGCATAGTATGCAGCCAAAGCATTGCACCTTTGTCATAGGGACATTTTTCTCTGTGCAATGGCAAATGCACTACGTGCCATTGAAAGTACACAGGTGGCATGAGGGGTACGACACAATAAATGATCCAGACTCACACTGTGCATCAGAAGGTACATCAGGATTATGTGCAGCACCTCAAAGTAGTCACATGCCACAGGCCACTGACGCTACCTCAGCAGAGTACACAGACACACACAGGCACAGGACATTCACCTGCCATTGCCAAATGCAGCTACAAACCTCACTCTGCACATGTGCCACTAGACTGGGGGGGCTCACAGGTGTGGGGCTGGCTCTGCACATCAGACACACAGCACTGCTCCCTGCTCACATCAGATGGGCAGGGTATATCCATCCCTCATGCAGCTGGGGTGCTACACTCCACATATGCACCTACCCACATGACAGGGGACTTACACACACAGCGATGTCCAGGGTACGAACACATCATGTGGACACTCTCAGCACAGGTACACTGAACTAACACACATCTGTGGGTACAGTCACCTGTCACACTGGGCTGGCCACATAATCACATGAGGACTGTAGAAACAACATTCCCAGGAGGATAAGACAGGCAGAATGTGGCATGCACCATGCAGTGATTGTTACAGTAAACACAATGCAAGTGAGGACGGCAGACATGCACCACAGCATGCTCTGGCTGGGAGACATCAGGCATTCCCCCCTGGGACCCACTCTACAGTACATTGCATGTCTGTCACACCTGGACACAATGCCAGAAGTTCCAGTCACAAAAAAGGGACACAGTCTGTGCTAGTGGACTCTGCACTCACCTGAAACCCTGGTCGCCCATACAGCATGGGGTACTGTGGGAGGATCACATCCAGCAATGCCAGATTCTCCTCCAGGGTGAAAGGCTGGGCCCTCTCCACAGACCTTGACATGGTGCCAGGGAATCACGAGCAGCAGCAGTGTTGTAGAATCAAAAGATGTGCAGGCAAGTGCTCTCTCATGGGACCTGGCTGCCTTATATCTGCCTTGCTGGCCTGTTTCATGCACAGGAGTACAGAGTGATCGGTCACTCACATTTGCATCCTATGTTTCCTCCAATCCCTTTAAACCTAGCACAGTCAGTGGCTTTGCTCTTTTTTTTTCTTGAGCATGATGTAAACTCCACAACCACTTTGCAACAAAGTAGATTCATTCAAACCGACTTTTGCTGGGCACCTGCTGAAAAAAAATCAAACTTTAGACTTGGTCTCCATGACAACCAGCATGCATGTAGGGCTTTATACTTGTCCCTCATGTGTCCCCTATGTAATTTGGAGATTCACACACAGGTACGGTGCGTTCTGGGGCCCTAGGGCACCCCAAATGCATAGCAACGGCCCGAACAGGCGTGTGTACGCTCCGTATCACTATGGGTACTTATATGCGAGCAAACCCAAAGTGATACGGACCGTACACACGCGTGTACGCTCACTATCACTATGGGAGTGCTCGCGTATGCGTACCCATAGTGATACGGACCGTACACACGCCTGTACGCTCACTATCACTATGGGTAGGCCTACGGCAGCACTCCCATAGTGATAGGGAACGTACACATGCCCTCAGAGCAAATGTACGGTGCCTTACACACATAACAGTGGTGACAGGCAGCACACAGAAAGGAATAGAGCTGACATACTTGTCCATGGATGGACATCAAGGCATTGTCTGTGCAGTACTACATGTGTGGGGCACAGGTGTGAAAGGCTGTGATGTGGCACATTACTCCTGAGTTGTGAAGGCAATAGATGTATGATGAGATGTGTACAGATGTTATGTGTGACGGTGCAATATGTGCCAGACATGCCCTTCACTCCTTTGACATGTGTGCATGTCGTACAGCACACTTGTGATGAGCGTCACTGGCATGGCACAGTCAACAACACACGCAAGTGTCCCCTGATGCCCGCTACAGGGGTTACCACACCAGACATGTGACTACCCACGGTGCACGATGTGACTATGTCATGTATGTGTGGTGTGTTCACATTAGCTTGATGTTGGTGTTCCCTCAAAAGCATCTGCTGTTGCTGCAACCAACATGTGTCTGTGTGTAGATGGCCATTTCACACTGTTACGCACACCAGGCCGCATGTGGTATCGGATGTAAGGAGTGTATGTATGCATGGGACACGGAGTAGCGTAACAAGGACCTGTCTGCATCCTCTCAACGTATGTGTGGTCAGTCATGACATGTACACCTTCATGGCAAGGTGTGTGGGCTGTCCTAGTGTAATGTCATGTGACCTGTGGCTCTAGTGTTCCGCTACCTGTCTCTGCAATCAACATCCTACTTCTGCTGATATGTTGATGTATGTCACTCCTGTATTGCGTCTGGCTGTTCACTTACACTGGGACACAGCTAGTCCCATGCCATGGGATGTGGAGGTTCACAATCTCAGTGTGTAGCTGGGTCTTGGTAGGAGTGTCACCTGGCAGCGATACGTGTCCAGGGCATGTAGCACATACCTGACTCCCTATGTAGCATATGTGTATTGACAGATTAACATGTGCTCAGTACATATAAATTGTTGTTGTAGTGCACTCACTCTTCCTTGTCACTTCCAATTTACTGCAGAGCGCCGCCTCTTCCCCGACCAATTCCGGACTTGGCTGACATGCGGGAGAATGACTGTATACGCTGATACCGCTTCCCCAAACCGTTGATTGAGGAGTTGACGGCAAGGCTGGCACCACACCTGCAACCACTGCACAGGTATCCTATGGCACTGACACCCAAGCTGAAGGTAATGGCAGCCCTACATTTTCTTGCCACGGGTACCTTTCAATATACCATAGCTCATGTTGGTGGTATGTCCCAGAGCATGTTCAGCCGTGTGCTGCATGATTTTTTAGAGGCCATGTTGCTTCACCTGGATGAGTTCATCCATTTCCCAACTCCTGAACAGTTGACTGGTGTCAAGCGTGGATTCTATGCCCTGGGAGGGATGCCCCATGTCATTGGGTCCATAGATGGGACACATGTGGCTTTGGTACCACCACAGGCACAGGAGGTAGCGTACAGGAATCGCAAGCACTACCACTCCATCAATGCCCTTGTGGTGTGTCTGTCCAACATGGTGATTTCACATGTCTGTGCTCGTTTTCCAGGATCAGCACACGATGCCTACATCATGAGGCGTAGCAGGGTGCCTGAAATGATGACGCAGCTGCGCAACGAACGAGCATGTGTTGTTGGTGGGTACACTCTGTCTGTCCTGTATTTTGCGTAGACTTCCAGCCCGACCACTTCTCCTGACCTACTTATGTCCATGTGGTTTCCATGTAGGGGACGCTGGCTATCCCAACATGCCATGGCTGATCACACCTCTCCCCAACCCCAGCACGCCGGCCCAGCTCCGCTACAACACCGCCCATGGCCGGACAAGGCGAGTGATAGAGGACATTTGGCCTCCTGAAGAGCCGATTCAGGTGCCTACACAAGACCGGCGGCGCCCTCCCATATGCCCCGGCGAAGGTCTGCAAAATCTTCATGGTCTGCTGCATGCTGCACAACATGGCAGTTGAGAAAGCTGTGCCACTCATCCTGGATCAAGATGATCAGGACCATCCACCCGTGGAGGACGAAGGGCTTGGCAATGGGGCTAGTGATGTGGAGGATGTGGTTCCGCAAGAGGACATCCGGAGTCGGCTCATACGCGACTTCTTTGCTTAGTGGTGAGTACCAGTGTCTGAGTGTGCACGCATTGGTCCCCGTGTGGCATGTGTTGCGATGTGTGTGTCCATCTGCATGTATGCCACGTGAGTCAGAGGTGTGTGTGGATGTGTCACTCGAGTGATGGTGCCAGTGATGAGTGTATTTCCACAGTCATAATTGTGACCTAGCATGTTGTCATCCTTACATGTGTCGAGTACATGCACATGCAAGTGGCTGTGCTTTTTGTGGCTGACTTCTTGTGTGTCTCTCATCCCCAGGTACTTGCGCATGCCGTCTGCTGGTTGCATTGTTGTGGCACTGCTATTCCTCATGGACACGTCATCGTGTGCTGACTCAGCGTTACACGCACGGACAAGTTTGGAAGTCTCCTTAGGGTAAGGGATGCATCAGGGGTGTATTGGGTGTGGCAGTTGTTTACAATGTGTGCACACTGCCCCTGTCGATGTTTGGTTCCTCTGCAGACATGTCGCATCACCATGGGACACATTACATGTAGATGGATACACCTGAATAGATGGTCAGACTTGTTGACAGTCATCTGTAATGGGATAGTGGATTGTGATGATGGCATCAATGTGTGTAACACTGCCCTCGGACACAAACGGTTTGCATTGGCTTGACATGGTGTGGGACTTCCACATCAGAGGATCAATGGTGTATGGCAGCCTCTCCGTGAGCAGCAGGGGGTGTTTAGCTGTTACCCGACACTTGTGTGCCAGTTCCATGGCTATCAAGCATTTGTGGTGCAGAAGGGGGGTGCCAGTGTTGGACCCACATGTTACTCCACATGACCTGTGTATGTGTACTCCGAGTTGCCTCTGCATTCCGGAATACATGACTAATAAAGGTGTCCCTATGCCTCCAAGGTGTCTCTTCTCAGTCAATGCTGGTGTGTTGCCACGGTGCATACGGCATGTCTGGCATGGTTTTCAGTGATAGTGGCTATGTGTCTATGTGTACAGTAGCAAGATGCAAGCTGTTTGTCTGGGATTAGACTCTGTATTGTGCATGATGTCCATGACTGTGTCGGTATTGTGACATGTGCCATCCCCATGCATCCAACGTTGGCCAGGCCACCATTCTCTGCATCCACCTGACTCAAGCTTGCAGGACATGGTTCTGCCACCTGTCTACACATACCTGGGTGCCGTGCCCCCCAGGACACTCCACATGATCCCTGACCCCTGCGCATGACTGTTGCTGTACTCAATATGTCTGTCGGCACGGTTGTGCAGCCACCCCCTCAGCTGGTTGGGCCCATCACGGGTGTGTATGGTGCTCCATGTCTGTCTTGCCTAATACATTGTGACCCATGTGTGTCCTCTGCCAGACTCAGGCCCCAGGGTATGGATGGTTGAAGTCATATGAGAACTCAGGCATGGTTAGACTTTACAAGACACATGTAAGGTAATAATGCAAAATGTAGGTATCATCTCTTGATCGTGTAAGTTTTCATTTGTGTTGGGGTACGTGTTGGGGGGGGGGGGTATGACAAGAGGGGCTTTCCGGGTGTGTGGAATCCAAAGTTCACTGGGGGAGTTGGTGTCCTTGCCATTGGAAATCATCAGAGTCCATGCCACAGTCTTTGTCAACATTGGTCAGACAGTGACCAGCAAGTCCATGTGGCAGAGAATGTCATTTGCTGATGTGCTGCTGTTTGTCCAGTGGGCCAGGTGCCAGGCCAGGTGTCCTGGGAGATGGTGCTGTTGCGCCGACCCTCACGATCTTTTCCGTGGACGACCCGCCCTCCTGCGGGAACCCTCAGAAGCAGGCCGTGACGATGTTTGGGATGCTCCGTCGGATGTATCCTCCTCCTCCTGATCCCTCCCTGTGGGTGGTGATGTTATTCGCCTGGTGGCACAGGGAGGGTTGCCCATGTTGTCGGCTATCCAACGGAGTGAACGGTTAATTCCCGTGAGCACCGTCACGAGCTCAGCCTGTCTGTCCTCCATCCGTCCTTGGTGTCGCAGTTGACAGGCATGTTGCTCCGCATGTTGCTGGGCCTGCTGGGTCTTGATCTCCTCGAGGGTCCCCTTCATCTCGTTGAGGGTGGACACAACCTGGCTCATGCCCGTGGTGTCCTGCCGGTATGTGTCCAGGATGTTTCTTACATGGGAATATACCGGTACCGCAGCCAACTGGTCAGGCTCACGCCTCCGCCATCCTCGACTCCCACCACCCCTGCCCACTTGCACCTGGCAAATCGGGTCTCCGGGACCCCTGAGGGGTGGCATTTGCGTTGTCGCCTGCCTCCTCCCGGGTGCCCGGTACACCGTGTTCCTCCTGGTCAGCCTGGCTGCGTTGTGGTGGTGGGGCAGGGATCCTGGGTGTCTCCTGGGATGTGGCAGGAGTGGGGGTGGTGGTTGGCCCAGTTGTACCTGACGCAGGTGCTGCAGGTGGTTGGACACCAGAGGTGCCAGGTTGGTCGGGGCCGTCCACAGAGTGGTGAGAGTCATCGCTGCCGGTGGGATCGTCATCCCGCAGAGCCGGGTCCTGTGAGTCTTCCCCCCCAGTGTTGGGGGGTGATCCACGACGTTGACCTGTGTGTGAGAGAGACAATGTTATTTTTGTTCCATGCAACATCCATGTTTCATTCGTTTCAAAGTTGGCACATTTCCTCTGGGTATTTGGATATGTCTTGCATTCCACTCACAGTGCACTTGTGCATGGGTATGTCCCTTGGCCACAGCTTTTGAGACTTTACCTATGTGTGACACAGTCTTACTTGCTGCGTCAATTGTGACTGCAGTCAGCAGTGGAGTGAGCAGGTGTGGCGAGCCATGCATTGGCGCCTTCCGTGTTGCACTGTACGTGGGCACATGGAGTTGTTCCACACACTTATATAATGCAGGTAGCTGGCGTTGTGCTCGTGCACAGGTTGAGACATGGCCCAGTGTTTTGCCATGGAGAAGAGAGGGGGATTCAGGCACTGGCCACCCTTGTCTACATGCACGCAGTCCACCTGCTGACGAGCAGACATTCCCACACCACCCAAGGCTGAATTGGTCTCCCTGTGTATCCCTTTCTCACTCCCTCTCTGTCCCCCTCTCCCTCCCTCCCTCCCTGTGTCAGCCTCCTCCCTCTGTCCGTCTCCCTGTGTCTCCCTCCCTCTCTCTCCCCCTCTCCCTCCCTCTGTGTGTCACCCTCTGTCACCTCAGCCCAGCTTCCTAGGCACACACTTTTTGCAGATCTTTGAATGGCCCTTGGGTTGTTCATGTGAGTTTGTTTCTGATCTCCAGGCACCCATTGGGTGTAGTGTCTGTGTCTGCGCTGCTGCTGTGGTGGTGTGTGCTGCCACTCTTTCACAGTGTTGGCTGTTCATTGGCTGCTGTCATGTGCAAAAAGTGCCTTGACCCCCATGTCTTCATGCAAGGCGTCCGCCATTTGCAGGCAAGTCTTTCCTGTGTGGGGACACACTGTTTGTCTGGCTGTGACCTAGGCCATATGGGCAGAGGGCATTGTTGTCTGCTTCTGAGTTGCACTATGTGATTTTTGAGGCCCACACTCCCGCCATCCGGGTTACCGTGTCTTGTGTTGGTGTTTTCTGTGGCCTGTGACTTGGCATTGTCCAGCTGGGTGCATGGTGCATGGTGGCGCTAGTGGCATGTGCGTGTTTATGGAGTGTGGTTGAGTCATGCGATAGCTTTGGGGTGGTTGCGTGCATGATTGTGAGTTTGGTTGTGGATGACGTTCCCCCATGTGAGGTGAGTTGTTTGTGTACTCACCAGGCTCTCGGAGTCCTTCTACTCCCTCCACTGCCACCACCGGCAGTATGGCCATCACCTTCTCCTCCCAGGGATGGTATTGTACGCGTCTGCGGGCCGGCCCTCCTCCAGTGATGTTGGCCTGGTTGTGGTCGTCGGTCATTTTGCGGCGGACCGTCCTCCGCAGATCGTACCACCTGGCTTGGCATTCTTGCCTGGTCCTTCTGGTGGACGCAACAGCATTCACAGCATCGACAATCGTCTGCCACATGGCTGTTTTTTCGGAAATGCTGGTCTGTCTGACCAATGTTCCAAAGAGGTGTGGCTCGACTCTGAGGATTTCGTCGACAAGGACCTCCAACTCTTGGCTAGTGAACTTTGGATTCTTGTTAGTGGGCATGGTGAGGGGTGTGGGTGTGGATGGTTGTGGGGGGTGTGGGTGTGGATGCTTGTGGGGGGGTGGGTGTGGATGGTTGTGGGTGTGTGGGTGTGGTTGTGCAGGTGTGTGAATGTGATGAGGGGGTGTTTGTGAAGGTGGTTGTGTGAAGGTGTGCAGGTGTAAGGTGTAGTGGATGTTGTAGTATGGTGCAGTTGTTTCTCTGTATGGTCTGGCAGCAGTGGGTCTGTTGCAAAGGATCATGGTTTGTGTGTGTTGGGCCTTTTTATTGGTCCATTGGTGGGTGTGGCTGTGTTTGAACTTTTTGTGGGTGTGTTATAAGGAGTGGTTGTGTTTTGGGCCTCTGTTTGGGAGTTTGGCAGTTGCAGGTCAGTGAATAGGTTGTATTTGTGCTTGTTGGACATGTTTTGTGGCTTTGTGCGATTCGAATGGAGTCTTCTTGTGTTGTTTTGCTTTGTCCTGGTTGTGTACGTGTGTTTTTAGCGTCTGTACGGTGCGTACATCGGCCATTTTGTTGTACAGTGCTGTCCTTGTCTCTGGCTTGGTACGACTCGTACATGTGCGATGTTGGGTGAGGGTGCTGGTGTTGTGGCCTGGGGTGCTCTCCATACTTAGACTGGTGGGGTGGGGGTACGCTCCATACATACGCGAGTGAGGGTATGGGCCGTACATACACTGTTGGGGTGGGGGTACGCTCCTTACATACGCGGGTGAGGGTACGGGCCATACATACACTGTTGGGGTGGGGGTACGCACTATACATACGCGGGTGTGGGTACGGTCCGTACATACACGGTTGGGGTGGGAGTACGCTCCATACATACGTGGGTGGGGGTACGGTCCGTACATACACTGTTGGGGTGGGGGTACGCTCCATACATACGCGAGTGAGGGTATGGGCCGTACATACACTGTTGGGGTGGGGGTACGCTCCTTACATACGCGGGTGAGGGTACGGGCCATACATACACTGTTGGGGTGGGGGTACGTACTATACATACGCGGGTGTGGGTACGGTCCGTACATACACGGTTGGGGTGGGAGTACGCTCCATACATACGTGTGTGGGGGTACGGTCCGTACATACACTGTTGGGGTGGGGGTACGCTCCATACATACGCGGGTGAGGGTACGGGCCGTACATACACTGTTGGGGTGGGGGTACGCTCCATACATCCGCGGGTGAGGGTACGGTCCGTACATACACTGTTGGGGTGGGGTTACGCTCCATACATACACGGGTGGGGGTACGGGCCGTACGTACGGGGGTGTACATACACGGGTGGGGGTTCGACTCGTACGTACACGGGTGTTCATACACGGGTGGGGGTTCGACTCGTACGTACACGGGTGTACATACACGGGTGGGGGTTCAACTCGTGCGTACGGGGGTGTACATACACGGGTGGGGGTTCAACTCGTACGTACACGGGTGTACATACACGGGTGGGGGTTCGACTCGTACGTACACGGGTGTACATACACGGGTGGGGGTATGACTCGTACATACGGGGGTGTACATACACGGGTGGGGGTTCGACTCATACGTACACGGGTGTTCATACACGGGTGGGGGTTCGACTCGTACGTACACGGGTGTACATACACGGGTGGGGGTTCGACTCGTACATACGAGGGCTGGGGGGGTGGTTGGGCGCGTACATACGGGGGCTGGGGGGGGTGTTGGGCGTGTATGCGGGCACATGTCTCCATGGTTGCTATAGGAGTTTGGTGCGGACGGTGTTTTTTCCATCCGGTTGTAACATCGGACGCACGGGATGGATCGTACTTGCGCGGTCGGACTTCACTTTTCACATTTGTACGGTAAATCGTCCGGGGACGTGTCGGACACATTTTCCGACCCGAGGGCGTGTGGAGAATTATTCCCAATGCGATTCGTATGGACTTTTTCCCATACGAATTGTACAGCACTTGTACGATTCGTACGGTAAAAAGACCGGATACGAGTCGTACGGGGAATTTTTTTCCAGGATCCTAATCGGCCCCTAAGTCTATGTATGGCTATAGTGGCGGTAACGGGATTGCTCGGCTCATTGTTTGATTTCGTAAGGTTAAGCAAGGGATGGGTGGGGGTAGGGGAGGTGCGTATGTTGCTGATCATAAGACGGATATTTGTAACGTGGGCATGTGTAGTTACTAAAGGTAATGTAGTTTCACTGGGACCATAATGTAGTGTAACAAGGGTACCCCTAATTTAGTTTCCTATCTCAGGGTATAAAGCAAAATATCTGTGAATCAGTATATAGGAAACTAATAGCAATACAATGGACTGGTATACAAACCAAACATATAAAATAAATGTTAACAAATGTGATATACAATTTAATTGACCAACTAAGACCACAACGGAACTGAGTACTTTCTATCTTTTTATTAATTATTTGTTGTGTTATACATATATTTACAGACTTATATACAATTGATCATTTATCATAATGTTTTTTTTAACATAAGTATTCCCTGCTTCAGGTACTAGTTTACATCATTGGTCAAATACATAATTACATAGCAATTCATATGCACAAAAAAAGAGAGAGAGAGAAAGAAGAATTTTCTCAAAGCTGGCTTTGTAACATCTAATAATTCATGCGAACAAAAAAGAAGAAGAAGTTTGTTATCGAAAATGGCTTTGTTACTACGCGCGTTTCGGCGTTCAGCCTTCCTCAGGTAGCCACAATTCTCTACTCCTATAACATAATAAGAAAAAATAACAATGAACTATGTATGTTTGTATACCTTCAGTCACTCTTGTGCACAATACATCGAGACAAAAAATATATACACAAAACTATTTTATATGTACATTATTTACACATTATTTACATTTAAAAACAGCCTATCTCCAGTTCTGTTACTGACTACATGGCGCTACTCGAAACACAGTACATTCCATCTAACACATGTTTGATATATCTAGAGATTCATTTTATGGTATATTGATTAGTCTAAATGTTTCATAGCAAGAGGCTTTCTTTGATGGGTTACCACTAGTTAATAATAGTGTATTTTAGGGACCAATATACACTTATTAACAGGAATATCCTTAGGAGAACATAAGAAATGGCGCGGTCTCTGAACCATCCCATGGGGTAATTAATACTATTCCTATGACATACAAGACAACCAAGGTCGGGAATCAATCAATGAATAGATGAATTCTATAGATAGCTAAGTGTCCTAAGCCTACTTAGTGTCATAATATACAAAAAAAACGACACTAGATCATACCTTTTTATTGTTTAACAATTCAGCGTCAATGGGTTCCCGTTAGGTTATACTCAAGGAGTAAAACGTAGTTTATTCGATGCCGTAGGTTGACTGTACATTGCCACAATGGATCTATGATGGAAGAACACTCAATTAAATATGGGGTTTGTATCGCTTTTAAGAGTATAGTTGCTACTCGTGGGCCAGGCTACATTTACTTGGTATCGATTTTAACCGTCTATGGTGTTAAGCTCAAATAGAGTATTACAATTGTTACCTTTTGTCTCTTGGTGCTGCGAGCACGCGATTCAAGTGTGGTGGATTTCTGTGTCAGTATGACTTCCTAATGGCCTTTTCATTTCACCGTGTTCGAGAGCGGATAAAAGGTGATCACGTGATTTATGACGTCTTGCTTGACCAAACGCCGAGGCAGTGACAGAGATTTACGTAGTTCCAAAGGCGTTAAGAGTAACTACAGGCAAAAGAGATAATACTAATAAGCAAGCGTTGGGAACCCTCCTATTTACGATAGAAATGCGCGACTCGTACAGAGTCCGGGAAACATGAGGGAAGCAATAGACAAACTGGCCGTGTTAGCACTTACTGCCTTTTAGATCGGGACGTCTCGTCGTCGATTGTTTGGCTGCTTCAGTACGATTCGTACTTTTAAATATCCATCTATTTTCATCGATTTATTTGATCTAGGGGAAAAGCATATATAATCAGCCATTTCCTCTAGAGAGGTAAACTAAAAGAGTTGCCTATATGTCGCTGCTTGTACGGGTGCGAGGAGCCCACGAGTTATCATGTTAGCGATAGAGTAACCCGTCTGAGGATACTTCTCGTCTTAAAAAAGCCTCCCCGTGATCTAGTCATGCTACGCTCACCTGGTCTCTCTCGCTTTTCTTTACACTTAGGCCGGCTGTATCGAAACAGGAAGTCGAATCAGGGACAGGATTCAAGCCCGGAAACACATTTGTATCCTAACGTAACAGCTGATTGGTTGATGTCCGTCAACACGTGACTGAATGTATCCAATGGCCTTTATGTTCAAATAGAGGTCATTCGTTCCATTAAAAAGATACAGGGGCAATAGTGGTGACCCGCCCATGTTCTCATATAGAGGCCATTCGTTATTAGGAAGAAATGCAGATGCATTAAGATATTTCTCAATACATTTAATTGAAAGAAAACCTAATGTCGATATAAATGCTAGGTGCCTATTAATAAATTCCCTACATGTTAAGCAATACAAACAGAAAATGTATTGTAACATAACAAGGTCCTAGCCGGCAACGACAGATGCAAATGAGAGTATCCTGAGAGTTTATTGGTTATTAAAACGAATAGCTTGACTCCACGGGATCTCATTGTTCAGCCCTCTTTTATACGTATCTAGAGAAAAAATCCAGTAAACCTCTCTTCTTTTGCGGATTTCAGTCCCCTGAGGTCCATTGGTATTAATCTTCTCTAGAATCAACCATCTGACATCCTCTGTAGTATGGTTGCAATCTATATAGTGCTGTACCAGTGGTGCTTGCGATTTTTTTGTTCTAATTGCTGACCTGTGTTCGGTCAATCGCGTTGCCATGGATCTAGCTGTCTCACCTATGTAAGTTTTATTACAGGGGCATTGGATTGCGTATACCACATTGGTTGTTTTGCAATTTGTCAAACTCTGAAGGTCTATTTTTACACCATTGATTGAATATTGTTTTACTTCCAGTGCAAATTTACATGCGATGCATGACATGCATTTGAAGTTCCCCTTCGGGGCACGCATGCCTTCAATGGTGGTTTGCATCATGGTTGATTGAACCTGTCGCATTCGAGACCTTGTTACTAGGTCCTTAAGATTTTTGTTCTTCCGATAAGCAAACATAGGTTTTGCTAGTTGATTTGACTCACTTTTAGTGGCATTCAAGATATGCCAGTTAGAGTTAACAATCTGGCGTACGGTTTCGTTCATCATGGAGTGCCGTGTAACGAACACGAGACGATCCTGCTGTTTAGGATTTTTTTTAACAAGCAAGTGTTGACGATCGTAGTATCGTGCTCTCTTGTATGAGTCACGAATCAATCTTCTTGGATAGCCTCACGTTAGAAATTTCGCTTTCATGATTGCAGATTGCTTGTCATAGTCTGTCAGATTGGTACAGTTCCTACGAAGACGTAGGAACTGTCCAAATGGGATGGTGGTTTTTTGGGTTCTGGGGTGGTAACTTGAAAAATGCAACAACGTGTTGCGGGCAGTGGGCTTCGTAAATAGGTCTACCAAGAGTTGCTGTTCATTGGCCTTGATGACAACATCAAGGAACTCCACATTGTGTTTGTCACTTTTGGCTACAAAGCGAATATTAGTGTCGCAAAGATTAAGCCATGAAACAAACTGTCCCAGATCTTCTTCGGTTCCCTCCCATATGTAGAAAACATCATCTATGAATCTAGACCAACTAAGGACTGATTCACTGAAAGGAGCCACATCGTTATAGATGTATAGGTGTTCATAGTGTGCCATAAAAATATTGGCCACTGTGGGTGCACACGAAGCCCCCATACTGACTCCTTTAGTCTGTTGGAATAGTGATCCGTTGAATTCAAAGGTGTTTTCTTGGAGTACAATACGTAAACACTCCATGATAAACTGGGCTGGGCAGTCTATGTCAAAAAATTCAATGAACCATCCCACGGCTTCTAAAGAGGCTGTCTGAGGAATGTTACTGTACAAAGCCTCTATGTCCATGGTGACCAAAAGTTGTGTGGCCTGTTCAAAGTGTATCTGCTCCACTTTATTGATTATATCTGTCGTGTCCCTTATATATGATTTAATTCTAGGGACATGTGGACGAAGTATCGCATCAACGTATTTAGACAAAGTTTCTGTAACTGACCCAATAGTTGTTACAATGGGCCTATATGGCGGATTGATGGTGCTTTTATGGATTTTTGGAATTCCATATATAGATGCCATCAAAGGTTTCGTGACGTTTAGATATTGCCATTCTTTGTCACAGATAATCCCATCATCAAGTGCTCTGCTAGTCAAGTCCATTATCATTTTAGACACCCTTTTGGTAGGATCAATACATACAGGGATATAGTGATCTTTATTCGAAAGCATCGTGGTCATATTTGTCACATATTGTTCTGTTTCAATTAACACTATACCTCCGCCCTTATCACAACCTTTGATAGTGATCTCTTTATTGTTTTTAAGGGCAACTAGGGCTTGGTGTTCTTCCCAAGACAGATTGTATTTCGGCGCCGGAATAAATTTGGCGGCAGCGGTGAGCTTATTGAACACAACGTGTTCAAAGATGGCAATCTCTGGTCCCACTTGTTCAAGTGTGGGGACAAAGGTGGATGGGGGTTTCAAACCTGATTTATTGAACGTGGACAGTTCTTGATCCATGCGTTCTTCGTAAAAGGCCCGTAATCTAATCTTCCTAAAAAAAGCAATTAGATCCTGAAACAGTTCAAACCTATTGGTTTTGGTATGAGGGATGAAGGACAAACCTTTGGTTAACAGGGATTCAGTCTGACAATCAATTGGATGTGTACTGAGGTTGAAAATGGGTATTTGCTTTACTCGCGCCAGTATTGTGCATGTCTCGTCACCAAGACCTGAGGGTCGTCCTGGTAGAAATTCTGCCCCTGGGGATAGTTGTATGTTTGTTGGTAATTTGCACGTTGACGTCGTTGGTATCTGGGGCGCCATCTGGCTCTCTGCATCCCGCGCCTGGCTAAAAAACCAGGGCGTTCACCTCGGCTGGTATTTGGGGTTTGCCGTCCCGGAGTATTAGTTTGAAATTGATTGTAGTTTTCACCTTCAGAATCTGAAGTGTCCGAGAATGTAACTACTTTTTTAGCAAATCTGTCAGATACAGGTTGGAATTGATCTTCCTCAATCGGTTGGGGTTGATAAAAATTATCAGCTAAATACGGATACATTTTCTCTTGGCTTGTGTATTGTATATCTTTTTTAAGTTTTTCCGTTTTTCGTTTAATTAAATACTCCTGATACGACGACATTTCGGTTTCTACTTCCTCTAATTTCTTTTTGGCTTCTTCAATTGCCTGATTATTTTTAATTTTGTTTTCCAGATCCTGAATCTCATCCATTAGTGCTTGGACCATCTCCTTTGATGTCTCTACAATCAGGATCATTAAATCCCTCGAGCATCTGTTGGCAATGTGTGACCAACGCTCGAGGAATTTTCTAATTTTAACAAAGAGGCCTGGAATATTCCTGACTCTTAGTCCTTGTGGAATAATTCCTGCTTTTAAGTATTCAAGCATGAAATGTCCATGCATTTCAATTCGCTTTGCTTTTTTCCTTAATGATGTTAATTTGTTGAAATCTTCATTCCCTATACCACTGGTTGCATGGGCCGTGTGGCCACCTAAGGCACAGTCTCCTAGTAATGAGGCAAGATCTTCATCGGTAAAACCGAATGTTTGAAGTTTATCCATGATATGCTGGAGTTTGGCAATTTATGAGCCTATTTAAGTTGGAGCACCACAGTTGGTGAAAAAGGCAAAGATTTTTACTGAAGAGGGGAACTAAAATCTAGGGAATTCATGAAGTATATCGACACGAAGACTATCAATGTTTCTAGTGGTAACCGATAGATGTACTGTATCTAAGAGTCGCATATGAATGGTCACAAGGTGTATGAATAACTAATGGAGATAGTGATATAAAGTGCACTTATACATATTCATACAATTATATACAAAAAATCAATCAAACAGCTACCCCACATGGAATTGCCATGGAGAAAGATAATGTAGTGTAACAAGGGTACCCCTAATTTAGTTTCCTATCTCAGGGTATAAAGCAAAATATCTGTGAATCAGTATATAGGAAACTAATAGCAATACAATGGACTGGTATACAAACCAAACATATAAAATAAATGTTAACAAATGTGATATACAATTTAATTGACCAACTAAGACCACAATGGAACTGAGTACTTTCTATCTTTTTATTAATTATTTGTTGTGTTATACATATATTTACAGACTTATATACAATTGATCATTTATCATAATGTTTTTTTTAATATAAGTATTCCCTGCTTCAGGTACTAGTTTACATCATTGGTCAAATACATAATTACATAGCAATTCATATGCACAAAAAAAGAGAGAGAGAGAAAGAAGAATTTTCTCAAAGCTGGCTTTGTAACATCTAATAATTCATGCGAACAAAAAAGAAGAAGAAGTTTGTTATCGAAAATGGCTTTGTTACTACGCGCGTTTCGGCGTTCAGCCTTCCTCAGGTAGCCACAATTCTCTACTCCTATAACATAATAAGAAAAAATAACAATGAACTATGTATGTTTGTATACCTTCAGTCACTCTTGTGCACAATACATCGAGACAAAAAATATATACACAAAACTATTTTATATGTACATTATTTACACATTATTTACATTTAAAAACAGCCTATCTCCAGTTCTGTTACTGACTACATGGCGCTACTCGAAACACAGTACATTCCATCTAACACATGTTTGATATATCTAGAGATTCATTTTATGGTATATTGATTAGTCTAAATGTTTCATAGCAAGAGGCTTTCTTTGATGGGTTACCACTAGTTAATAATAGTGTATTTTAGGGACCAATATACACTTATTAACAGGAATATCCTTAGGAGAACATAAGAAATGGCGCGGTCTCTGAACCATCCCATGGGGTAATTAATACTATTCCTATGACATACAAGACAACCAAGGTCGGGAATCAATCAATGAATAGATGAATTCTATAGATAGCTAAGTGTCCTAAGCTTACTTAGTGTCATAATATACAAAAAAAACGACACTAGATCATACCTTTTTATTGTTTAACAATTCAGCGTCAATGGGTTCCCGTTAGGTTATACTCAAGGAGTAAAACGTAGTTTATTCGATGCCGTAGGTTGACTGTACATTGCCACAATGGATCTATGATGGAAGAACACTCAATTAAATATGGGGTTTGTATCGCTTTTAAGAGTATAGTTGCTACTCGTGGGCCAGGCTACATTTACTTGGTATCGATTTTAACCGTCTATGGTGTTAAGCTCAAATAGAGTATTACAATTGTTACCTTTTGTCTCTTGGTGCTGCGAGCACGCGATTCATGTGTGGTGGATTTCTGTGTCAGTATGACTTCCTAATGGCCTTTTCATTTCACCGTGTTCGAGAGCGGATAAAAGGTGATCACGTGATTTATGAATTCTTGCTTGACCAAACGCCGAGGCAGTGACAGAGATTTACGTAGTTCCAAAGGCGTTAAGAGTAACTACAGGCAAAAGAGATAATACTAATAAGCAAGCGTTGGGAACCCTCCTATTTACGATAGAAATGCGCGACTCGTACAGAGTCCGGGAAACATGAGGGAAGCAATAGACAAACTGGCCGTGTTAGCACTTACTGCCTTTTAGATCGGGACGTCTCGTCGTCGATTGTTTGGCTGCTTCAGTACGATTCGTACTTTTAAATATCCATCTATTTTCATCGATTTATTTGATCTAGGGGAAAAGCATATATAATCAGCCATTTCCTCTAGAGAGGTAAACTAAAAGAGTTGCCTATATGTCGCTGCTTGTACGGGTGCGAGGAGCCCACGAGTTATCATGTTAGCGATAGAGTAACCCGTCTGAGGATACTTCTCGTCTTAAAAAAGCCTCCCCGTGATCTAGTCATGCTACGCTCACCTGGTCTCTCTCGCTTTTCTTTACACTTAGGCCGGCTGTATCGAAACAGGAAGTCGAATCAGGGACAGGATTCAAGCCCGGAAACACATTTGTATCCTAACGTAACAGCTGATTGGTTGATGTCCGTCAACACGTGACTGAATGTATCCAATGGCCTTTATGTTCAAATAGAGGTCATTCGTTCCATTAAAAAGATACAGGGGCAATAGTGGTGACCCGCCCATGTTCTCATATAGAGGCCATTCGTTATTAGGAAGAAATGGAGATGCATTAAGATATTTCTCAATACATTTAATTGAAAGAAAACCTAATGTCGATATAAATGCTAGGTGCCTATTAATAAATTCCCTACATGTTAAGCAATGCAAACAGAAAATGTATTGTAACATAACAAGGTCCTAGCCGGCAACGACAGATGCAAATGAGAGTATCCTGAGAGTTTATTGGTTATTAAAACGAATAGCTTGACTCCACGGGATCTCATTGTTCAGCCCTCTTTTATACGTATCTAGAGAAAAAATCCAGTAAACCTCTCTTCTTTTGCGGATTTCAGTCCCCTGAGGTCCATTGGTATTAATCTTCTCTAGAATCAACCATCTGACATCCTCTGTAGTATGGTTGCAATCTATATAGTGCTGTACCAGTGGTGCTTGCGATTTTTTTGTTCTAATTGCTGACCTGTGTTCGGTCAATCGCGTTGCCATGGATCTAGCTGTCTCACCTATGTAAGTTTTATTACAGGGGCATTGGATTGCGTATACCACATTGGTTGTTTTGCAATTTGTCAAACTCTGAAGGTCTATTTTTACACCATTGATTGAATATTGTTTTACTTCCAGTGCAAATTTACATGCGATGCATGACATGCATTTGAAGTTCCCCTTCGGGGCACGCATGCCTTCAATGGTGGTTTGCATCATGGTTGATTGAACCTGTCGCATTCGAGACCTTGTTACTAGGTCCTTAAGATTTTTGTTCTTCCGATAAGCAAACATAGGTTTTGCTAGTTGATTTGACTCACTTTTAGTGGCATTCAAGATATGCCAGTTAGAGTTAACAATCTGGCGTACGGTTTCGTTCATCATGGAGTGCCGTGTAACGAACACGAGACGATCCTGCTGTTTAGGATTTTTTTTAACAAGCAAGTGTTGACGATCGTAGTATCGTGCTCTCTTGTATGAGTCACGAATCAATCTTCTTGGATAGCCTCACGTTAGAAATTTCGCTTTCATGATTGCAGATTGCTTGTCATAGTCTGTCAGATTGGTACAGTTCCTACGAAGACGTAGGAACTGTCCAAATGGGATGGTGGTTTTTTGGGTTCTGGGGTGGTAACTTGAAAAATGCAACAACGTGTTGCGGGCAGTGGGCTTCGTAAATAGGTCTACCACGAGTTGCTGTTCATTGGCCTTGATGACAACATCAAGGAACTCCACATTGTGTTTGTCACTTTTGGCTACAAAGCGGATATTAGTGTCGCAAAGATTAAGCCATGAAACAAACTGTCCCAGATCTTCTTCGGTTCCCTCCCATATGTAGAAAACATCATCTATGAATCTAGACCAACTAAGGACTGATTCACTGAAAGGAGCCACATCGTTATAGATGTATAGGTGTTCATAGTGTGCCATAAAAATATTGGCCACTGTGGGTGCACACGAAGCCCCCATACTGACTCCTTTAGTCTGTTGGAATAGTGATCCGTTGAATTCAAAGGTGTTTTCTTGGAGTACAATACGTAAACACTCCATGATAAACTGGGCTGGGCAGTCTATGTCAAAAAATTCAATGAACCATCCCACGGCTCCTAAAGAGGCTGTCTGAGGAATGTTACTGTACAAAGCCTCTATGTCCATGGTGACCAAAAGTTGTGTGGCCTGTTCAAAGTGTATCTGCTCCACTTTATTGATTATATCTGTCGTGTCCCTTATATATGATTTAATTCTAGGGACATGTGGACGAAGTATCGCGTCAACGTATTTAGACAAAGTTTCTGTAACTGACCCAATAGTTGTTACAATGGGCCTATATGGCGGATTGATGGTGCTTTTATGGATTTTTGGAATTCCATATATAGATGCCATCAAAGGTTTCGTGACGTTTAGATATTGCCATTCTTTGTCACAGATAATCCCATCATCAAGTGCTCTGCTAGTCAAGTCCATTATCATTTTAGACACCCTTTCGGTAGGATCAATACATACAGGGATATAGTGATCTTTATTCGAAAGCATCGTGGTCATATTTGTCACATATTGTTCTGTTTCAATTAACACTATACCTCCGCCCTTATCACAACCTTTGATAGTGATCTCTTTATTGTTTTTAAGGGCAACTAGGGCTTGGTGTTCTTCCCAAGACAGATTGTATTTCGGCACCGGAATAAATTTGGCGGCAGCGGTGAGCTTATTGAACACAACGTGTTCAAAGATGGCAATCTCTGGTCCCACTTGTTCAAGTGTGGGGACAAAGGTGGATGGGGGTTTCAAACCTGATTTATTGAACGTGGACAGTTCTTGATCCATGCGTTCTTCGTAAAAGGCCCGTAATCTAATCTTCCTAAAAAAAGCAATTAGATCCTGAAACAGTTCAAACCTATTGGTTTTGGTATGAGGGATGAAGGACAAACCTTTGGTTAACAGGGATTCAGTCTGACAATCAATTGGATGTGTACTGAGGTTGAAAATGGGTATTTGCTTTACTCGCGCCAGTATTGTGCATGTCTCGTCACCAAGACCTGAGGGTCGTCCTGGTAGAAATTCTGCCCCTGGGGATAGTTGTATGTTTGTTGGTAATTTGCACGTTGACGTCGTTGGTATCTGGGGCGCCATCTGGCTCTCTGCATCCCACGCCTGGCTAAAAAACCAGGGCGTTCACCTCGGCTGGTATTTGGGGTTTGCCGTCCCGGAGTATTAGTTTGAAATTGATTGTAGTTTTCACCTTCAGAATCTGAAGTGTCCGAGAATGTAACTACTTTTTTAGCAAATCTGTCAGATACAGGTTGGAATTGATCTTCCTCAATCGGTTGGGGTTGATAAAAATTATCAGCTAAATACGGATACATTTTCTCTTGGCTTGTGTATCGTATATCTTTTTTAAGTTTTTCCGTTTTTCGTTTAATTAAATACTCCTGATACGACGACATTTCGGTTTCTACTTCCTCTAATTTCTTTTTGGCTTCTTCAATTGCCTGATTATTTTTAATTTTGTTTTCCAGATCCTGAATCTCATCCATTAGTGCTTGGACCATCTCCTTTGATGTCTCTACAATCAGGATCATTAAATCCCTCGAGCATCTGTTGGCAATGTGTGACCAACGCTCGAGGAATTTTCTAATTTTAACAAAGAGGCCTGGAATATTCCTGACTCTTAGTCCTTGTGGAATAATTCCTGCTTTTAAGTATTCAAGCATGAAATGTCCATGCATTTCAATTCGCTTTGCTTTTTTCCTTAATGATGTTAATTTGTTGAAATCTTCATTCCCTATACCACTGGTTGCATGGGCCGTGTGGCCACCTAAGGCACAGTCTCCTAGTAATGAGGCAAGATCTTCATCGGTAAAACCGAATGTTTGAAGTTTATCCATGATATGCTGGAGTTTGGCAATTTATGAGCCTATTTAAGTTGGAGCACCACAGTTGGTGAAAAAGGCAAAGATTTTTACTGAAGAGGGGAACTAAAATCTAGGGAATTCATGAAGTATATCGACACGAAGACTATCAATGTTTCTAGTGGTAACCGATAGATGTACTGTATCTAAGAGTCGCATATGAATGGTCACAAGGTGTATGAATAACTAATGGAGATAGTGATATAAAGTGCACTTATACATATTCATACAATTATATACAAAAAATCAATCAAACAGCTACCCCACATGGACTTGCCATGGAGAAAGATAATGTAGTGTAACAAGGGTACCCCTAATTTAGTTTCCTATCTCAGGGTATAAAGCAAAATATCTGTGAATCAGTATATAGGAAACTAATAGCAATACAATGGACTGGTATACAAACCAAACATATAAAATAAATGTTAACAAATGTGATATACAATTTAATTGACCAACTAAGACCACAATGGAACTGAGTACTTTCTATCTTTCTATTAATTATTTGTTGTGTTATACATATATTTACAGACTTATATACAATTGATCATTTATCATAATGTTTTTTTTAATATAAGTATTCCCTGCTTCAGGTACTAGTTTTACATCATTGGTCAAATACATAATTACATAGCAATTCATATGCACAAAAAAAGAGAGAGAGAGAAAGAAGAATTTTCTCAAAGCTGGCTTTGTAACATCTAATAATTCATGCGAACAAAAAAGAAGAAGAAGTTTGTTATCGAAAATGGCTTTGTTACTACGCGCGTTTCGGCGTTCAGCCTTCCTCAGGTAGCCACAATTCTCTACTCCTATAACATAATAAGAAAAAATAACAATGAACTATGTATGTTTGTATACCTTCAGTCACTCTTGTGCACAATACATCGAGACAAAAAATATATACACAAAACTATTTTATATGTACATTATTTACACATTATTTACATTTAAAAACAGCCTATCTCCAGTTCTGTTACTGACTACATGGCGCTACTCGAAACACAGTACATTCCATCTAACACATGTTTGATATATCTAGAGATTCATTTTATGGTATATTGATTAGTCTAAATGTTTCATAGCAAGAGGCTTTCTTTGATGGGTTACCACTAGTTAATAATAGTGTATTTTAGGGACCAATATACACTTATTAACAGGAATATCCTTAGGAGAACATAAGAAATGGCGCGGTCTCTGAACCATCCCATGGGGTAATTAATACTATTCCTATGACATACAAGACAACCAAGGTCGGGAATCAATCAATGAATAGATGAATTCTATAGATAGCTAAGTGTCCTAAGCTTACTTAGTGTCATAATATACAAAAAAAACGACACTAGATCATACCTTTTTATTGTTTAACAATTCAGCGTCAATGGGTTCCCGTTAGGTTATACTCAAGGAGTAAAACGTAGTTTATTCGATGCCGTAGGTTGACTGTACATTGCCACAATGGATCTATGATGGAAGAACACTCAATTAAATATGGGGTTTGTATCGCTTTTAAGAGTATAGTTGCTACTCGTGGGCCAGGCTACATTTACTTGGTATCGATTTTAACCGTCTATGGTGTTAAGCTCAAATAGAGTATTACAATTGTTACCTTTTGTCACTTGCTGCTGCGAGCACGCGATTCAAGTGTGGTGGATTTCTGTGTCAGTATGACTTCCTAATGGCCTTTTCATTTCACCGTGTTCGAGAGCGGATAAAAGGTGATCACGTGATTTATGAATTCTTGCTTGACCAAACGCCGAGGCAGTGACAGAGATTTACGTAGTTCCAAAGGCGTTAAGAGTAACTACAGGCAAAAGAGATAATACTAATAAGCAAGCGTTGGGAACCCTCCTATTTACGATAGAAATGCGCGACTCGTACAGAGTCCGGGAAACCATGAGGGAAGCAATAGACAAACTGGCCGTGTTAGCACTTACTGCCTTTTAGATCGGGACGTCTCGTCGTCGATTGTTTGGCTGCTTCAGTACGATTCGTACTTTTAAATATCCATCTATTTTCATCGATTTATTTGATCTAGGGGAAAAGCATATATAATCAGCCATTTCCTCTAGAGAGGTAAACTAAAAGAGTTGCCTATATGTCGCTGCTTGTACGGGTGCGAGGAGCCCACGAGTTATCATGTTAGCGATAGAGTAACCCGTCTGAGGATACTTCTCGTCTTAAAAAAGCCTCCCCGTGATCTAGTCATGCTACGCTCACCTGGTCTCTCTCGCTTTTCTTTACACTTAGGCCGGCTGTATCGAAACAGGAAGTCGAATCAGGGACAGGATTCAAGCCCGGAAACACATTTGTATCCTAACGTAACAGCTGATTGGTTGATGTCCGTCAACACGTGACTGAATGTATCCAATGGCCTTTATGTTCAAATAGTGGTCATTCGTTCCATTAAAAAGATACAGGGGCAATAGTGGTGACCCGCCCATGTTCTCATATAGAGGCCATTCGTTATTAGGAAGAAATGGAGATGCATTAAGATATTTCTCAATACATTTAATTGAAAGAAAACCTAATGTCGATATAAATGCTAGGTGCCTATTAATAAATTCCCTACATGTTAAGCAATGCAAACAGAAAATGTATTGTAACATAACAAGGTCCTAGCCGGCAACGACAGATGCAAATGAGAGTATCCTGAGAGTTTATTGGTTATTAAAATGAATAGCTTGACTCCACGGGATCTCATTGTTCAGCCCTCTTTTATACGTATCTAGAGAAAAAATCCAGTAAACCTCTCTTCTTTTGCGGATTTCAGTCCCCTGAGGTCCATTGGTATTAATCTTCTCTAGAATCAACCATCTGACATCCTCTGTAGTATGGTTGCAATCTATATAGTGCTGTACCAGTGGTGCTTGCGATTTTTTTGTTCTAATTGCTGACCTGTGTTCGGTCAATCGCGTTGCCATGGATCTAGCTGTCTCACCTATGTAAGTTTTATTACAGGGGCATTGGATTGCGTATACCACATTGGTTGTTTTGCAATTTGTCAAACTCTGAAGGTCTATTTTTACACCATTGATTGAATATTGTTTTACTTCCAGTGCAAATTTACATGCGATGCATGACATGCATTTGAAGTTCCCCTTCGGGGCACGCATGCCTTCAATGGTGGTTTGCATCATGGTTGATTGAACCTGTCGCATTCGAGACCTTGTTACTAGGTCCTTAAGATTTTTGTTCTTCCGATAAGCAAACATAGGTTTTGCTAGTTGATTTGACTCACTTTTAGTGGCATTCAAGATATGCCAGTTAGAGTTAACAATCTGGCGTACGGTTTCGTTCATCATGGAGTGCCGTGTAACGAACACGAGACGATCCTGCTGTTTAGGATTTTTTTTAACAAGCAAGTGTTGACGATCGTAGTATCGTGCTCTCTTGTATGAGTCACGAATCAATCTTCTTGGATAGCCTCTCGTTAGAAATTTCGCTTTCATGATTGCAGATTGCTTGTCATAGTCTGTCAGATTGGTACAGTTCCTACGAAGACGTAGGAACTGTCCAAATGGGATGGTGGTTTTTTGGGTTCTGGGGTGGTAACTTGAAAAATGCAACAACGTGTTGCGGGCAGTGGGCTTCGTAAATAGGTCTACCACGAGTTGCTGTTCATTGGCCTTGATGACAACATCAAGGAACTCCACATTGTGTTTGTCACTTTTGGCTACAAAGCGGATATTAGTGTCGCAAAGATTAAGCCATGAAACAAACTGTCCCAGATCTTCTTCGGTTCCCTCCCATATGTAGAAAACATCATCTATGAATCTAGACCAACTAAGGACTGATTCACTGAAAGGAGCCACATCGTTATAGATGTATAGGTGTTCATAGTGTGCCATAAAAATATTGGCCACTGTGGGTGCACACGAAGCCCCCATACTGACTCCTTTAGTCTGTTGGAATAGTGATCCGTTGAATTCAAAGGTGTTTTCTTGGAGTACAATACGTAAACACTCCATGATAAACTGGGCTGGGCAGTCTATGTCAAAAAATTCAATGAACCATCCCACGGCTTCTAAAGAGGCTGTCTGAGGAATGTTACTGTACAAAGCCTCTATGTCCATGGTGACCAAAAGTTGTGTGGCCTGTTCAAAGTGTATCTGCTCCACTTTATTGATTATATCTGTCGTGTCCCTTATATATGATTTAATTCTAGGGACATGTGGACAAAGTATTGCGTCAACGTATTTAGACAAAGTTTCTGTAACTGACCCAATAGTTGTTACAATGGGCCTATATGGCGGATTGATGGTGCTTTTATGGATTTTTGGAATTCCATATATAGATGCCATCCTAGGTTTCGTGACGTTTAGATATTGCCATTCTTTGTCACAGATAATCCCATCATCAAGTGCTCTGCTAGTCAAGTCCATTATCATTTTAGACACTGGGACCATTTATAAACAGTGCTATGGGATGGTTTATGTTTTACCTGCCAATTTGCATGTTTGAATAGTTTTTGCTGGTAAGTGTTCCAGTAGACACATGTTAAAATTAAGCCTGTGTATGGGTATAGTGGCGCTACTAGGACTGGGGGGTTTCTGTTTGATTTCGTACTGTTAACCAAGGGCGGGGGTGGGTGTGGGGGAGGTAGTTATGTTGCTGTTTGAAATACAGAAAATAGTAACGTGGAGATGTGGAGCTACTAAAGGGGATGTAGTACCACTGGGAGCATTTATAAAGCGCCCTATGGCATGGTATATGTTTTACCCGCAAATTTGCATGTTTTAATATGGTTTGCTGATGAGGTTTCCAGGAGACATCTGTTGAAGTTAAGGCTGTGTATGGCTATAGTGGCACTTCTACGTTTGCTTGGGCTCTTTCTTTTATTGCGTAAAGTTAAGCAAGGGCGGGTGTTGAGGTGGTGGAGTGGTACTGTGACTATTTATAAACCGTCTTATGGTATGGTGTATGTTTGAGTTGCAAAATTGTAAGTTTTAATAGCTTCTGCTGATGAGCATTCCGGCAGACACCTGTTGACATTAAGTCTATCTATGGCTATAGTGGTGGTAACGGGAGTGCAGGGGCTCGTTGTTTGATTTCGTAAGGTTAAGCATGGTATGGGTAGGGGTGGGGATGTGCGTATGTTGCTGATTATAAGACAGACATTTGTAACGTGGGCATGTGTTGTTAGTAAAGGTAATGTAGTTTCACTGGGCCCTTTTATTAACCGTGCTATGGTATTGTTTATGTTTTTCCCGCAAATTTGCATGTTTGAATACTTTTTGTTGATATGTGTTCCGGCACACACCTGTTAAAATTAAACCTGTATATGGGTATAGTGGCGCTACTAGGAATGGTGGAGGTTTCTTTTTTATTTTGTACGGTTAAGGAAGGGTGTGGGTGGTTGTGGGTGTGGGGGAGGTCGGTATGTTTCTGATTAAAACACAGAATATAGTAACATGCAGATGTTGAGCTAATAAAGGTGATGCAGTACCACTGAGAGCACTTCTAAAGTGCCCTATGGCATGGTATATGTTTTACTCGCAAATCTGCATGTTTTAATAAGCTTTGCTTATAAGCGTATCAGAAAGTGGGGGTGCTCTAAAAGGGGGAGCAAAGCTCTTAAAGGGGTGTGGGCTATGCAAGTTGGGCTGTGGTCTAAATCAAGGTAAGTATCATTGTGTGCTTTAGAAAATCCTCTCCAATTATACTACGTTTGGAAAAAAACATTCTGTAAAGGATTTCCCTTCCTTCTACAACGTGGGTAACGTAGCGTGATGTCTCCAGTTCTCAGTAGTGAACAAAATAAGCATGCGTACATCCATGTGCATGCTCTCACTGGAGTGCACTAAAAAAAAAGAAATTGACTATGTTTGCGAGGGCCGAAAATAAAATTGACTATGTTTGCGAGGGCTGAAAATAGAGCCTGATAGAGACCCTTTTGGAGGCTCCTTGAAAATAAGTGCTGGTCCTCAGACCCGGCCCAATTAAAGCCCAGCATTCATCTATCCTAAGCACTGCACCATCCAACCATCTTTTAATTGATGCATACATTCCTACTTATATACATACATACATCTGTTCCTGCACTTATCTTAAGCATCTATGAGCGCACTCGCCTATTGTAAGCACTGTGTCATTCATGCAGCCGTACGCCTATATATCCATAGATACATCTGTCCCATAACCAATCCTAAGCATCTATCAGTCCTCCAGTCTATCGTAAGTACTGGTCCCTGTATTCATTTATCCTTCCAATCATACATTGATACATCCATCTATGTATATATGCATTGATGCATCTGGCCATGCATTTACTCGCCTTTTATTCAACTATACGTTCTTATTATCGGGCATCGTCCACCCCTGATCCTAAATAGGATGTATTGTACTCATCCATCCAGCCTGGTAAGGGGTCGAAAAGGTTTGCGAAAAGCATTGACAGGCAGATTATTTTAAAAAGAATAACAAAGCTTTGGGTTGCTCTTTGTGGAGCATACTTCACCATCCTTCTCTGGTGGTGTTTTAATGAAAGGTACATATAGCAAAAGAAATGTAAAGGAGCTTTTAAGTGTAAGACGTTAATTTAGAGACATAACATTTTGTCGAGTTGTATATAGGTGCACTGTTTAAAAGTGGCCGTGACTGACAGATACTGAATACCTGTATTTCTTACATTTGAGAAAGTATACCAGAGAGGTAATTTGGGGTGGTGAGAACTTTGATTTCTATATTTCCATGTGAAGTACAGTATAGGAATATAAAAGTAAGTGGAAAGCTTTTACGTTCATATTAAAGAGGGGGTGTGAGAACTAAGTAAGGCAGGCAAAGTGTGTGTTTTCGTAGCCCTAAAACAATAGAATGTGTAAGGTCAGAGCAGGTTTGTGCTGGAGTTGTTTGCTTGTGGTCGCTTCAAGAGGCTCAACCAGAGCGAAATTACGGGGGAGCCTAATTTTTTCAGCAATAGGCAGAGTGGGGATGTACGGGCTGTAAAAAGGGGTGAAAAAGAACAGAGTCTTCTTTACCAAAAAATTATCTTTTGAAAACCTGTGAAGTACTCGGGTGCGGCTGTGTGTGTGCGCTCGGGAAGCTGTTTTAGAGAGTTCGGGGCAATGGGCGATGCACGCCTGGTGGTGTGTTTGCTAATTACCCCAATGATGATGTTGCTCCTGTGTTGCAAAAAGAGAAGGGAAATTCTGAGAGAAAAAGTGTCTTTTTAAAGGATTTCCCTTCTCCTACAATGTAAGTCACCTGGCATGATGTCTGCACTTCTAAGTAGTGAGTAATGTGCATGCTCTCACAGTCTCACTGCAGTGCAATAAAGAATAAAAAAATGGATGAGGTTTGCGAGGCCCGAAAGTCAACCGCCATAAAGACCTGTTTCGAGGCCACCTAAAATAAAATGCTGTTGCTCACACACCCGCAGACACCTCCCCCGCACTTAAAACCGGGGGGCAGTGTTATGTTTGGAAATTTGTACATAAAATTGTAGGCTAATAATGGTAATTTTTGCATGTGCTTTTTGGTTGATAATATAATCTTAAGTATATAGATTAAAAACATTTTAAAATACTATCTATAAAGTTGTCTGTGGTGGGTTGCAGAGAGAGTGGTGTGGGGTGGTGGGGTGTGACGGAGAGGTGAAAAGTACGAGGTAGTGCAGTTACATATAAATTGTAAAGGTGTTTGTAAATAATTAAATAAATACTTGTGGTATGTTCTATGGCACTACTTGTCATGTTAGTGCTGCTCTGACGTGTTCAATCACGTTGCAGCACTGGGTGTGGAAGTCGCTAGTGGAAGTTTTGTAATTGTATGTTATAATTTTAACATAGTGAACAAATGTGAAAAATAATTGAATATTTGTTTTTTTCAGAAAATTATTTCGTTTGGATTAAAATTTGGAAATGCCAAGAAGTAAAAAAAAATGAAAAGAGAAGAAAAATATTTATTTGTGCAAAAGGCAAAAGTTTGTATTTGTAAAAAATGGGAGTAATACAGAACAACTTTGTTCTACTATAAGTACAAGATGAAAAAAGGATCACACAAGAGGAAAAATAGGAATTTTTCAAGTAAGGTGAAGCAGAGTTCAATTTCAAATACCAGGAAAAGGAAAGATGATAAAGAAATAGTATCTGTTACTGGGAGACAAAAGGAGTTTCATGAAAATCGTCAGAGACTTTTTCGATCTCGAGTGATTCAGAATTCAATGAAAGAATGCTTCAAATATAAAAGGAATATTTTTTAATTGAAAGAGAAACAGCGTATTGAACGTATAGTGGATAGTGCTTTCAATTTAAAACAGAAGTTATTCATTGTGATTTTGAAGAGAAAGTATTAAACAGAACGTTAAGTTGTTACAAGGACTAGATCTAAGTCACATAAGAACATATACTGAGAAGTATGGGCATTAAGCCTGGGCAAAGCACTACGCTACGCTACGCTCGAGTAGTTTGCGAAGTTCGCGCTACTTCGCACTATGCGAACTGCACGTAGCACAGTGCGAACACGCGTAGCGTAGTGTTGCGTAGTGCTGCGGTCATTTTTTGCTTGCTCGCGGTCCTCAACGTCAAGTTGGCGACCGCGAGCAAGCAAAATGACATCCCGGTGAGACTTTTTCCTTGTTCGCGATCAGCAACATCAAGTATCAAATATCTTTAGTCCTTGACTTGTCCACTTTCTATATTTGACCACTTAAAATTTCAGATTATATTCTTAAAATCCTGTATTTCGACAGTGCATTTTATACATATTTAACTTTTTTGTTTGAAAGTGATCTGTCTTCTTTGTCGTATGCAGCGAAACACATACTTAAAACTAAAGTTCATCAATAAGTTCTTTCTGCAAAAGAATTTGTGGAGAAACTTCAACAAAGAGATGAAAATTTAGAAGGACACTTAATCAATTTGATGGCATGTCAACGTGGAACAAATTAGTATTGGTATTGTCGTCATGAAGAACTCAAGTGTATGTTACGGAACGTAGGTACAAGAACATGGTTTGTCTCACTTAGCTGTGCAGAGTATGCATGGGAAGATTTGCTTGACTTTCCATGAGAAGCGAATTCCAATATAAAAAATGTTGAAATAAAGACTCGTGGTGAACTGGTTTCATTGGATCCTGTATATGTGGGCAGATATTGTAATGTTAGGTTTCAACCTATAATGTCTTTTATCTGCAATACAAAGAATAAAGCTCTTGGAGAGGTTACCAATTTCTTTTGGAGAAAGGAGTATCAAGCAAGAGGTGCACCTCATATACATATGCTACTATGGATCAAGGATGAACCTAAATTTGGAATTGATTCTGATGAAACAGTATTGTCTTTCATTGAATAGTATGTGACATGTGAGATACCAAGAGAAGAAGGAGATAGAAGCTTGAGATATCAAGGTTTATGTTTCCAAAGTCACAGTTGTTGAAAGTATTGCAGAAGAAACTACAACTTTAAAGGAAAATTTAACAGCCGATGTCAGTTTGGTTTCTCCTGTCCAGTCATTTGTAAAGGAAGAGTAAATAATTTTTTTTCTTCTGTAAGGCACACAATAACTTGGAAATCTCAAAAGAATAACTACAAGTTAAAAAGAAGAGAAGTGTCAAAGTATATCAATGATTACAATCCAGTCATTTTAAAAATGTGGAATGCGAACATGGACATTCAGTATGTTGCAGATAACTCAATTGCTGTTGCATGTTACGTTACATCGTACTTAACGAAATCAGAAAAATTAGAGATGAAAGAACTGTGGGAAGAAATTACACCAGAGAAAAGCCTTAGTAAAGAATTGTACAGCTTTACTTTGAAAATGCTTTCCCACGGAGAAATTGAATTGTATTGATGTTTAGACTGATTGTGCTCTTCAAGTTTAAATTCAAAGTCACGAGGAATCATTTGGGTAAGTTTAGGTCTTATGTAGTTAAAAAGATTTTTCTCTTTGGACTAGTATAGAGAATTACACCATATAAAATCCACTTATTCCATTCAGCCAATTGCACGCTATCACACTCAATTATAACCGCTCCAGATGAAATGTTGGAAAGTTACCAGTAGGAAGATTTGCATTAGTTAAAAAGCATCAATATAAGTTTATTGGCATATTAAAAGTCCCATTATAGTAATGGATCAAACAGAACAGTTATAAAAACCAGTTATCACAAGTCAATAGGCATAAACCAAAAGTAAAACATTGAAACAATAAAAAAATATGAATCTTATCTCATACAGGAATGACAGTTAAACATTTTGACATTTATACAATAGGAGGGACTATAACAGACACCAAAATTGTGTCTCAACAGTGTAAATTTGTAGCTTTGGTAGACAGAAACAAACTGGTAACACTTCACCCTAGTTTCTTAAGGTTCTGTCCCAAAATAAATTGAACCCAAGAGCATATGCGTCGGCGCGTTTCGGTGGTTTAAGATAATAAGAACCACCTTCCTCAGGACTGGCAATATTTGTCCTCTGTTAAATAGATTTAGTAATCATTCCTAAACATAAAACATAATATAAACATTAAAAACAGAAAAATAATACAAAGATAGTATATGTACACATTTTATCTTAACATTCCAATAGATTGAGGCATCACTATTTAAACAATGCAAAGCTGATATCAACATGACTCCCTGTATCATAACCTAGAGTTTCCACCATCCCATTGGGAACACTCTAATTAGAGAAAGGTAATCCCTCAATCGTCACACTGTCATACTGGCACAATTAATCAGAGAGACTACTCATCATACGACATAACTTATTTATAAATATTTCCTATATAGAGAACCAGTATAATTTTATAAGGTTTCTCCATCACTAACCATAACTCCCATTATGTTAAGCAATCATAATAGTGTAGGTACCTCTAATCATGTCGCAATAAAAATCACTGGCAGATGGCTTCTGGGATAGAGGGCAGCCATTGTTGTAAAGATGATATATGTCTATCTATCTTCATTTAAGAACGAGAGAGAAAGTGTCTCAATTACTTCATTGTTCAACAAACCTACTCCATTGTTACATCAACAGTGTATTCAAGAGGCTGGTCTCTCTGTGGTCTCTCACCTTAAAATGATCAGGTGGAGCCTCACTCCATATAGGGAATCGTATTATTCAATTGCTCTTCAAGAGTGACACGGTCTATATAGATAAACGATAAATCCAAAATATGTCACATTAAGGATGTGGATATTAAGTAATAGATGCATTTAAACTTTGTCACAGCCACTAACCCTCAGTTTAAAAAACTTTCACACTAATTAGTTAGAGTGGCCGTACGTCATCTGAAAAGACGTCTTATTAGACAGGAGGGTGAGTTTCTGTTCCACTCAGAATAATGGATTAGGCTAAAAATAAAATTAATAAAGTAAATTAAAAAAATATAAGACTTAAATTAATATAGTCAGATGGGACGAATTTATAGCATAACCGCTATTCAAAATATTGAAGAGGCCATATTGAAACTAAAGCGGCAAACTGCCTATTTTGTAATAGTGCCAGACAAACACCCAGCATTATTTAAGGTAGTAAGCGACTCCTTGCTTAGACAATCCCCATTATCGTAATAGCAGCACTAGATATGTCATTGGGGTCAAATATAGTCCCACTTTTAAGTCCTTTAATAGAATAAAGAGGAGAATCACAACATATAGACTATCTCTGCCGGTGTATATTTAGGGGCAGAAAATATATCGATATCGTTTCTATTAGAAACAGCGAAGAAAGTATATTTTATATCAACCAATATTCTAATCTGATAATCCCCGATGTATTCTATCGAAGACCCAGAAGTTATAATTAAGGCTAACTAGTTCTTACCTCAATAGCTCTGTATTCGCGTTTTTACGAACGTCGTATGGTGCACGCCTCTCATCGAGAAACCGGCGTTTGAAAACACCATTAAATACTCGTGTCCGATCACGTGATTTCAGTCATGGAAGGTGAAAGGGGGGAAGAACTATATGTGGTAGTTCGATAATGGTCTACTCACTTATATCATAACGGGCACCATCTTAAGATGGTCAAAAGTTCACCACGACCGCATCATGCTAATTATAAAAATAAAAATAAACATAATAAATAAATCAATATAAACGAACCAAGACGATAATTGAACTTTAGGTCTTGCCTGCAAACGAAATGGAGTCTTGAAATGATTTGAAGAAATTGAAGAATTAGCAGTAAATGAAGCAGACAGTACAGACAATCTTAAAACTAATATGTTGGACACGTACTAACCGAAAAGGAGTCAACATCTGGAACAGCTATTTCTGTATGAAGTACTTCAACATTACAGCTTGAAATGTTAAAGAGAATGTAAAAGAAGGAAAATATGCAGTAGTTGGATGTCATGGTTGTTTAGTAAAACATGCAAAGAGTAATCTCATAAACCACAATAAAGTTAGTTGTGAGAGTTTAGATAAGGTAGAATTTTACTATTTAGCACTTCTGCAACTGTTTAATTCATGGTGCAGTGAAAGTGAATTATTTGGAGAATTTGACTGTTGCGAAGATTCTTGTAATACATGTAAAAGTAGAGTTGCATGTACATTTTTTGCTATATATTTAAAAATGTAGAATGATGAAGTTGAACAGAAAAAGACTATTACAGCTGAAATTAGTAATGAAAGTTCTCAAGATAGTGAAACTAGTGGTCCATGTAGCCACGATCTTCTTGGACGAGCAATACTGGAAAATGAAGCAGCCATTGCCATGCATGAATTTGAAATTGATATGCGGTACAGAAGGTCCGAACAATGATATGGGGTCTTGATTCTATGATTGAGGATGTCACAAGTTAAAATCTGTGCTCATTTCTGTGTATCCCCTCTGACCAGGTGCAATCAACATTTTATCATTATTCTGCTGCTGATCTTAGTATTTGGCAGTGCAGACAGTCTTCTTTTGTCTGAGTGTCCCGTCAATCACTTTTAACTAAAAATGTTCCATTGAAATTCTGCCGACACATAATTGAGCACCTACAGGCTTTACAGACAGAAGCAATCATGGAACGTGACAAGTACTATCATAGAACGGAACAGTTAAGGCAATATTAACGGCATTGTTGTCCCGCTCAGAGCCCAAAGGCTTCACTTCTCCTAGCCACAGCCTGGCTGTTCACCAGTGGCACATAAAGTAACAGTACATGTTGTAGCACGCAGGATAATGTGCTGCATGGCTAAATACTTATAAGGTACCAAATGCAAAAGAAAAAACTCCACACCACTTTACACAAAATAAATCAGTTCCCCCACTCCCTGTGGTTCCATAAAACAACTACCTGCTACCTGAATCTTGGCCCAACAACTCCCCTGCTCCAATAACAATAAGAAGAGAACAGGAAATCACCCAACCTTCTCCTTCACCATACTCTTAGATGCAGCCCGGGGTCCGCCTCAAAAAGGCAGCTGGTGCCCCCACTGCAACACCAATAATGGGGGCAGGTGAGTATTCACTCAGCCAGTGTGGCGAGAGACCACACCACACCTGCTTGTTTTTTGATCGGCCACTGATTCTCCCGCACTGTACCTGCAACAAAGAAAAAAGAGAGAAAGTCTCTGTCCCATAGATGGCCTTGCACAGGGGATACAGCTGTGGAGCGGCAAAGGAAAAGACCGTTCAGCCACTCCACAGCACCTTTTATGCCACCCCCAGAGAAAACCGGACGAATCGGCTTCTGGACTTATTTTCCCCTTTGCGCCCTAGAAGCACTTGAGTGCTTCCGGGGCCAAGTCCATGATGCCCATTCAGGGCGAGGAGCGGGGCGGGTGTCGGCCCCGTCACACTGCGCCCGACCCCACCCCACCCATTCGTTGTCTACAGGGACCGGCACAACCGCCATAAGTGCAGCATGCCCGAGTCCCGTTGGCGCCTTGACATAATGTGCTGCATGGCTAAATACTTATAAGGTCCCAAAATGCGAGACCTATTGCATTGCAAATGCATGTCAATGTTTTGCAACAGGATTTCGCGTGCAAAATGTTGATACATCTCATACTGAATCACTAGTCAAACGGCCACCTACAACACACACTTTCCCCATGGCGATAGTAGGGAGTAACAAAACAATTTTAGGAGTTTGTAAAAATGTACTGCCAACTAAAGCACCGTTACTACATTGTTAACAAGTTGGGACTGTAAAACCCAGTGTCGGCTTTTGGGCGGTGCAGTGCCACCGCACCGGGTGCCAAGGTCAGGAGGGAGCCATCTGCGCTATGAAATCTACGACAGTTGCATTGCCCAAAAGCGGCTGCGGCTGCATTCTTTCCATCCAACAAATTTCAGGCAACAATAAACATGTCTTAACTCAGGTGATTAATGTTCTTTCTGGAGAGAGAGAGACGATCATCGTAAGGTAGCACAGAGGGTTAACATGCCTGCTGCAAAGAATGTGTACCATGGACATCACAAATAGCATATAATATAAGTAAGTCAGTGGGTTACTGCTTTTGTCAGAGATCCTATTGTTACTTACAGTTTATAAGTTAAGATCCTAATGTAGAACAGCGAGCAATCAACTGTCATCTAAGAACTGCATGACAACTGCATGGTATGTGTTAGAGAGTTATGATTTTGTCCCCAGTCTGTCTTATGTAACGTTTCCCATACACTGATATACACCCGTGTATTTGATTTAGTGGCGTAGCAAAGGGGGCGATCCGCACCCGGCGGAAGGTGTTTTGGGGCATTGGCCTACCCCCCGCTCTTACCTGCCATCTCGGGGCGGCAAACCCTGCCCTACTCTTCAATCGGCCGCCCCAGGGCTGAAAACTCAGTGACCACCATGGGCGGCCAAAGGGCTAGCTATGCCACTGGATTGATTGTGTCTGTGTAATATGTGTGATGCAAACGGCCCTGACACCCTACACTGGTGTGAGTGATGCTATAAAACTAATTCAATGCATCTGTGAAAAGAGTAGTTATGGAGTCTTGAGGGGCACTGTGGAAGGGTGGTAATGAGGGAGGTGGGCTTTGTTGGGCGCCAACAGACATTGTTGCACAGGGCCCCACCAGAGCTAAAGCCAGCCCTGGTAAAACCTTTAGGACATCCTTTATTGCCCATGCTGTGAAGTTGTTGTGCCTACTTGACAATAGGGGCAAAACACTTGTGAAATTCTTAAATTGCGAGCAAATGATACAACTTTCACTGGGACGATGACGCGAGGGGGCATGTGAACAAACTGTTGATTAGACCTGAAAATGACAACAACAAAAACAAAAAACGCTCTTGAGTATGTGCGCAAGAAGGTGCGCAAACCAAATTTCCCTGCGTACGTTAATTCACAATAAGAGTGAGGGCTTCTGCTCCCGCTAATGTTCGCTCAAAAATGAAAGAAACATTCCCTCAATTAGCGCCGACAGCGTTGAAACAAACAGACTGCGAATTGACTCTTGTCATCTCGTTCTGTTCAGTGGCACAGCATGGCGTTAATGGTGTGGGTGGGGAAACCCGATATAAGATGCCGCCTCTGCTTTTATCTGCTAATTGCAAGTTGTTGTACATTTTGTTACACTAAATGAAGCTAATATTTAATTAGAAGTCATGCTGTTTTGAGCGATCCATTCAATAGATGTACTGCATGCTTAGACTGCTTGCATTCTAAACCACTGTACACAGGATCTAATTGAAAATGCTGCAAATCCGCGTTGGCGTGAAACAGCATCAGCATCCAATACATAAAAAAAGACGTTTTTTATGGCAAATTATAAAATGCACAGCAATGTGCGTGACACATATTCTGTAGGTACTCTTTTATTGTTCTTTGGTAATTGGCGTATTACTTCGATCTCACCACATGTTCAAGGTCTGAAAAATCCTGCCTGTGTATCATTGACTGTAATGGCTGTGAAGCTGCTATGGCTATTATTTTTATACAAATAAGGAAACAATGAGACATAGTCACCTAACTATTGTCTCCCATTGCTATTTACTGCTTGCAGGGCTTTATATGGCAAACACTACATTTAATGTTAAGCCTGTAATCACAATATATTTCAAAAGTCTGTATACTGTGAATATATAATTGTACACTGTGGGGCATATTTAGAAGCCCCGTGTGCCACCGGAGCATCATTTTTTTGACGCTTCGGTGGTGCACAATGCAGGCCTATATCTACATGGCCACGCAAAGCCACCCTGAGTAGCTTTTCACAGCCTTGTAGAGAAGGTGCAAGCCCACGCAGTGCAAGTTGCTGCATTGCCTTACATTGTGGCAAGAAGGTGTGCCATGGGTGTTGCTGTAGGTGTTCCCATGCAACACCCATGGAATTTGACACTGCCCCAAATTTGCAACATAGAGTGAATCTGGGGCAGTGGCATAAACATACATCTCCCCAGAGTAGGTGTAAAGAGGAGAAATGTTTACATTTCACCTCATTCTTTCCTCTATCCACGTGTTCTGCATTCTGCAGCACACATAGAACGAGGAAAACGCCTCTCATGATTGTTTTTGTGCAAGAAGGTGCCCCTACCTGCACAGAAACAATCATGCAGACAACACACCCACCCTTGCACCATGGAGGAAGCGTTCCTGCGCTGGTGCATGGCTGCAATTATTGCACTGTCGCTGGCTGAAAGGACAGGAATGCACCATATCTTGCAAATACAGTGCATTTCTGCCCTTCGAATTGGTGTAGGGCAGCGCAGCAAAATGAATTGTTGTGCTTCCCTATGCCAATTCATTGTATATATATGCCCCTGTATTTGCTCACTTCCATGCGCCTTATGTGTTCACTTACATGTGTCAAGAGTAAATCAATTAGAAATTGGAAAGTAAAGGCTTATATCCCCTCTGCTTTATTACATATGCAGTAGATACTAAAGTACTAATAAGGTGGAGGGATACCCATCAGCTCTGTGAATGACTACCGATCCACCATACTTTACAGGCCTTCGTTAGAGATCAGTGGATAGAATAGTCTGTCAAAATGAGGCGGAGATCCCATCCACTGTATTACTGCTTTAGGCCCTAAGCACTGGCAATACAGCAGAGGGGACAGAGTTCACTATCTGCTAATTCTAAACAAGCCCTATATTCATTTGTGAGAAGTTTACTTTCTTAAAATATAAATGGGTATAAGAGAGTTCAATTCTGGTATTTGCATCATGTTCACTAATAAACATAAACATAACTCACACTAGGTATAGGACAGCATGACTAAATACAATAAAAAGGCAAAGCAAGTGTAATGGTGGGCATAACCATTATATGGACGTAAACCCTCACTCACCCGAGGGTGACATGCTTCATCATAGGGTTCCTCCAACACACTGGGACTGCAAGGTACCCAGGGTGGGCTACAACTTCCCTACAGGGAAGGAGCGGGAGTGTTCTCAAAAAAGCATGTGAATGTATATGCCTCAAAGGTTTCAATGAGGGGCAGAGTGCAAAATAAAGGAAATAGTGTGTGAATTTAAAACGATCTCAGTAGAGACAACCAATCTTTATTTTCACGTCCTTCTGGACAGATTAAAAACAGCAACGTGAGACAGGGTTATAGATATCTACCCTGTTTGGTCATCATGTTTCTGCCCTAGGTGATAACTATATGTTCAAGGCATTCGTCAGGACCAATTCTCTAGTTACTCTGTTCAATAAGTGTTTATAAACAAAATAAACAATCAAGAAAAAACTTTCCAGACCAACCATACGCAATAGTCGTAATTGATTTCGGAAGGTCAGAAGATCCTACTGGTACTGTTTATGAGCCGACTCTACCAACTCCAGAGTTTCATCACAAGCAGACCCTCTGCTTATGACTCTGAAAGGGAAAAAACAATAACATGGGGACCTCGTAACTGCCAGCAACACGGCGCAAGAGCCCGGCGGTCTCTGCCTACAACTCCCATAAGCCTAAGCAGGCGCACCAGCCCTGACACCAGTTCCTTGAGCCCGGAGGAGCTTATCTTCCTGCAAGAGGCCCCGCTGCGTGGGACCTCGTAACTGCCAGCAACACGCCGCACGAGCCCGGGGGTCTCTGCCTATAACTCCTGTGAGCCTAAGCAGGTGCACCGGCACTGACACCAGTTCCTTGCTCCCGGAGGCACTTCTCTTCCAGCGAGAGGCACTGCTGTGCACGACGCACGCGGGCCGCACCTGGGCAAAGCCCAGGCCAAGGGCGGCTCTGTCCTTACCCGTCATTGCCATGAAGAGGCAGGGCAGGTCCACCTCTCTTGGCTCGCTGTTTTACATGATCAAAGTGGAACTGTGTGGGACTTGTGGACTGTTACTGCCAGAAACTGTGAGTCTTAGAAACATATGCACTGATTAAATGTCCTATTTTACATAATTGGTCTTGAATACCTGAATAACAAGGCCAGCCTAGTTGATAAAGCTCATATAGTCACGATTATTGTTTTTACCTTCGCTGTTTTCTATGGTACTTGGGTTTTTGGGGTAGCTGAAGAGCCTTTATTTCTGATCTTATAGATATCTTCTGACATGGGGAAAGGAAAAGCTATTGAGAATGACAACAACGAGGGTGGGATGTCCGGGTGGGGACGTAGGAAAGCTAGTAAAGCCAAAATGGCACGCAAGTTGGCCGCAAAAAATTGTGTTCTGGATCGCATCGACGACTTATTGGTAGATTGTCATGCCATCTTAGCTTTACCCACCAGCCCTCCCACTACTCCATTTACACCAGTTAACCAGCACTCCAGCACAGAACTAGCACCATCATCTGGCAAGAAATCCAATTCCGCTGATAAAACTAAGCGAATTCTGTCTACATTTACCATGCGCGCTACACCGAGTACTGTGTCCAAAGCCCCTAGGCAAAATACTAATATGCAATGTTCCCCAACGGCGCATTCTAGGGAGATAGGGGCTTTCCCCTCTGCCACCGCAGGGGTGGACACTAGAGTAGCAAATGGTAGGATTGACAGCACTACCAGCGCTAATATTCCCCTGTCAAGTCGATTTTTGCTACATCAAGAACAGCCAGAATAAACAATGGGAAGGCAGGTAGTGGCAGTGAGGACTACCCCATCACCAAGCCCAGCTGTAGTACGTATGTATACTCAAAATGAGGCATCAGATGGGTGGGGGTGGTTTCCCAAGCACAGCATCTAACTGAAGAGAGCGATACTGTTGCTGAACTCCGGGAAGAAGTTAGTTTACTAAAATCAATTATCCTAGTTCTTCCAAACCAAGTGAAGCTTCTCATGAATAAGGCGCAATCTAGAGTTTACACAGTTGAACCTACTATTAGTTCTCTACCAAGTCGATAAGCCCATGAGTAATCTAGTCCCCTTAATGTCTATTCCAACTCGTTGTCCAACAGAAAATTTAAAAATATCTTACACCAGAACAAAGCAGGATGAGAACAAAAGTCATTTTATTTTAAGGCAGACTCAGGATCAATGCTCCGCTAAGAGTATCTTTATGATTAATGTGCCTAAAGTCCAACCGAAAGGCAAACAAGAGGACCATCATTCACTGCTCAATAAATCAATCCATTGGATCAGGAAAATACGGGGGTGTAGGTCAATAATCAGTAACAATATCCTCTGGGCAAAAAGAATGTCTCATAGTGCCTCCCTTACGGATTCCATCGAACTTCACTTAAGAGATGAGGACTTAGTCCATAATCTTATAGCCGTGGAGGCAAGAACCTTTCCTCCTGTAACTACTAACATTCAGGTGAAATGTAACCCCTTCATTTTACCACAGTTACATGTACACAGAAGGTCGGGTGCCCTGATGGTGTCTGATTCATGTTTGTCCCTGAATGATTGACTGATGTGCCCTAACATCTCACTTCATAAGACCTCCAGCTACCTTGAAAAGACCAATTATTTCGTGTCGGAAGTACCGATGATAGGAGAGCTACCAACCACTTCTTCATTCACGTTGCAGATCCTCAGCTCTGAGTCTTTTATCCCACCGCAGTCTACTGCTGAAATTTCAATAATAGCAAGCCTATATCAGCAAGCAAATTCTCCATCTTCACAGGCCTGCCGTATAAGAGAGGAACACCCTTACTCAGTCTCTTTAGGATTAGATAATTTGATATCAACACTTCGTATACTAACGTGGAATGTGGCTGGGATAAGACCTAAGGTGGCACTCCCCCACTTGATTTAATACATTGAACAATTCAATGTCTGCATTCTACAAGAAACTTGGGTGCCTGCACCTATCTTTTTCCCTGGGTATGTCACGCTGTGCCACCCGGCAGTTACTAGTCGACCAGGTAGACCTGCAGGGGGTCTGATGACATGGGTCAAGATGGACCTGCTTTGTACTATCAAAGAGATTAGGATCAATAGCCCCGACATACTTGCAATAAATCTCAGGGGCATAAATGGCAAGACGATGGATATTTATAACGTCTACGCTCGTGGCATCAAGGAAGGCACAAGCTCATCAACCCAGAAGCACTAGAAAACATCCTTGAGGAGAGAGAGTCGTCATCACCTATAATAATAGCAGGAGCTTTTAATACTACATTTGAGCCACTGAACCTGATAGATGCATCTTACAGCGACCCAATAGAGGTACAGTGGCACGTTCCATCCCTTGATTTCCCACCCATCAGAAGATGGACTCAAAATGCTTTGCAGCTCCAGGCCCTAACTCTTGAGGATGGGCTTTGGGCAGCCAATGGACGCACCAATTCTGACAAGATGGGAGCCAAAACCTTCAACAGAACCACCACTGCGAACCAAATCGACTATGTACTGAGGCCAGAAGTGCAGGATATGGTGGTTGGAAAAAACTATAGACAGCATCCATAACCCGCTTGAGCTTGCAGTGACTTCGCCCTAGAGCAAAAACAACACTAGTTTGGGCGCTATGCTCACGTCCAAGGAACTATATCCCACGAATGACAACAGACCACTAAAGTGGGTGCATGCAGCAATGCACACCAACATGCAGCATTTAAACAAAGTCTCAGAGAAAACATCAATAAGCTCCAAAACAGAGTCGAGCAGCAAGAAGAGCTTGCAGTTAGGGGGGCCTGGCTTAGGAGTCCGGGAAGACGGCTGCTCTGGCGCGGAGCTCCGGAGCGTCGTGAAGGGCTGAATTTTCTCTGAGCGCCATTTCAGCATTCCTGAACTGCTCAGGCACTGGCAGGAGGAGATTAATCACAGAGCTGCATGTTGAGCCCCTTTTCGTCACCTAGGGTGTGCATTTCTTGCCTTTTTACAGTGCGTTTTCGATCGCACTCGTTTCTATGCGGCCGCCATTTTGTTTTTTTACGAGAAGTTACCAGAAGTGCTCTCCTCATCACTCTAACCCATAATTATTTGCCTCATGTTGCCTGCAATGTTTTTGCTTCTTTTTTGGCATTTGTTCTGCTCTGCTCACAACATTTTGGGACTCTTTTTCTAAAAATGTCTCATCATTAAAGTGCTTTCTCCTCTTTTTTATATCAGAACTCATTGTTGACCAAATTGTCAGCCATTTTAGTTCTTCTTTGAATTTTCTGCACCAAGGGGAATTATTCTGCCCACCTCCTTGATTTCTCATAGGAACTGTAATTAATTGTGAGCTGTGTTATGGCAAAACATGTTCGACTCGCAATGGTTCTAACCCTATGGACCCTAACTCGATGGCTACTCATAACCCCTTTAGTGTCTTGCAAGAAAATATGGATGACTCTGAATCTGGTCAGCCTCACTCAGACAATACGACATCCCCCACACCTCGAAGCAATTACAAACAGCCATCTAAAATGACCTCTACTTTAACTTCTGCTCCTTCCAAACATGTCAAAAAAGACCCATCATCACTAACTAATTCTACGACGTCACTATCCAAGCTATTACCAATAGGCCTGGGCTAAATTTCCGTTCCGCTCGCGGAAATTGCGATAATTTGACATTTTCGCGTTCCGCGGAGAGCGCGAAAATGTCAAAATTTCCGCATTCCGCAGCTTGGCGATAATTTGGTTCTTGCTCGCGCTGTAAAATAATACATTCTCGCGCGCGCGCGATCACCTTACCTGAATCCCCGCATTCGCCGCAAGTTTTCCCGATCCGGTCGCGTTCTCCACGAGATGTTGGATTGTTGGTAGCCATTTGCGCTGTCTTGCGACAGTTCGCGCCCGCAGTAACGTCATGCGTCGCGCGATCACGTCTTTCTTCTCGCGATCATGCACCGCGAGAAGAGTGAAAACAAGATGGCCGCGCCCGCAAGCAACCGCATGGGTAAGTTGGCGAACCGCGAACACGCAGAAAATACCGCGAACGGGCGGGAAAAAAACTTCCGCATCTTCGCGATATTTCCGCGTGTTTGCGGAGATTTTAAACATTTTCGTGATAATTTGCGAAAGTCGCTTTCGCAAATTCCGCCCACCCCTAATTACCAACCAGATTCCACCTCTACAATTGGAAGTCTCATACCTAAAATAACAAGTTGAAAATTTTGAAAACCGCAATAGGCGTAATAATTTGCGCATTTATGGTCTTGTGGAGGGAATCGAAGGGTCGGACCCTCTCTCATTTTTTCAAACATTTCTTCCAACTCTTTTGGATCTTCCTGATTCTCCAAAATTAAACATTCAAAGAGCACATCGCTTGGGTCAACTTCCAAAAACATCATCTTCCGGCATTAAACCAAGAGGCGTTATTCTCTATTTTTTAGAATATACTGACTTGCTTAAGGTCATTCATGCTGCAAAAAGTAAAGGGAAAATATCTTGGCAAGGACACAATCTCTTTTTTGCTCAGGACTATGCAAAATCAACTGCTGACCGGCGGAAGAAATTCTTAGATATGAGACCGGCTCTCCGTAACCTGAATGCTCGATATGGCTTGCTTTATCCTTGCCTTATGAAAGTTACTTTTAATAATAAAACCACCACATATGAAGATCCGGCTCGTCTACAACATTTCTTAGACACTTGTAGGGATGAAAACATGGAAGCTCATCGTTCTTCGATGTTTTGAGATTATTTTTAATTTTTGGTCTCTTTGTTGTCTCTGTTATAAATATGTTCTTCATATCCCTTGATGCACGCTATGTTGTATTTGTTGCATTTCCTGTAATCATTTCTTCTTTCTTTTCTTTTTCTTTTTAGGTGCAGCTCAATGTGTTCCTTGATAATTATTATGTGATCTCACCTTTTCCGCTCGGATGGTGTCTCCCTTTTCCGTTTCGTCCTGGAGTTTTCCTGCTTCGGCGTGCTGTTTTCCTTATGTGGTTCCACCATCCCCATGTCTCCGTGTATTTTCGTGGTATGTTCTTTGTTATTTTTTCATGTCTCTCTCTACTGTATCTATCTTATCTATATTTCTTCTGCCCCCTTTTATTCCTGTTTCATCTTTTCTTCTTCTCTCCTTCCTTCTCTAATCTCCTGTTTCACCTCAATCGTTGGTCATTCTTCTATCTTTTTAAGTCACCTCATCCTGTATCTCATTTTTACTTCTTCTCCTACTCCATATTCTTTCTTTTTCCATATTTACTATTTCTATATGGTAATTCCTCAGACTAATAACTTGTCACATGATGTAATTATTTTCATTTATATGCATAACTGTTCTTAATGTAATTTCAGAATTAATGTATATATTTAGATGTTGTTAAATATCTTATCATGGAATGCTAAAGGTTTGGGCTCTCCCTTTAAACATCAATGAGTTTTATCACATATTGCAAGTGTAAATGGCGATATTGCTTTATTACAAGAAATTCAAATAACAGATACTGAGATAACCAAATTACGGCATCAATGGGTAGGCCATGTTTTTGCGTCACCAGGTTCAGGGAAACGCAATGGTGTTGCTATTCTCTGTCATAAACGTCTGGATGTCCAGCTCATAAATCAAGATAATGACTCTGAAGGTAGATGGGTCGCAATCTCTTTACTGGTTAACAAGATTGATTTAACCATTTTTAACATATATGCTCCCACTAACCAAGATAAATTGTTCTGGCTCCAAATTCTTTCCTCTTTGATGCAATATACAGATGATTATTTAATTTTGGGGTGTGATTGTAACATGATTATGGACCCTTTTATAGATAGAAGATCTAACTCTAGATTCTACCCCTCTTCTATACACACTCAATTCACCTCCACTATTTCTCAAAGATCTCCTGTAGATTCCTGGTGACTCTGTCATCCCACCTTACAAGAATACACGTATTATTCACCTGCCCATTCCTCTCAATCACGGATAGATTATCTTTTTATTTAGAAAGCATTAAGCCAACACATTTCCCACTCTCACATAGGCTCTATTTTAATCTCTGATCATGCTCCAGTTTCTTTGAGTTTGGACTTGCTTCCTCCCAACAAAGGCACTAGGAAATGGAGATTCAATAACTCTCTTTTATTAGACTCTCAATTTACATTGGCTTTTCTTGACTTTGCAACCTTATTTTTTGCAGAAAACAAATCTCCTCAATCCTCCCCTTAACTTATTTGGGATGCCTTTAAAGCCGCCTCTAGAGACTTCATTATTTCATTTGTAGCCTAGAAACGTCGAGCATCCTCTCATTCCATACAGTTACTTAATGCACAAATTAAACAATTGGAACATTCTTATTACTTAAGAAAGAGTTATTCTGCTTTGAATGATCTCATTAAAGCCAAACTGTCTTTCAATAAACTTTCCACTGAATCTGCGAAGCTATACTTACTTAAGTCCAGCGCTAAGTACTATAGTGCACAAATAAATCCGGCAACCTTCTTGCCAATTACCTTAAAATCAAAACGGAATGTACTAAAATCTATTGTAACTTCACCTAATCTTACAGTACATAAAGATGAAGATATTTTATTAGAATTCACTAACTTCGACCAAAATCTTTATATTCCTGAAGCCCCCCTCAATCGTCTGACATTTCACAATATTTATCTTCCATTCCTCCACCCTCCTCTCCAGATGTAGGCTACTCTTCCTTAGAAGCTGATATACAAACTAATGATATTCTTAAAGCTATTCATACACTTAAAAAAGGAAAAGCTCCCGGACCAGATGGCTTTACAATAGAATTTAACACACATTTTTCTCATATCCTTATCCCCAAATTACATCCATTATAGCATCTCAGAAATATGAAGGTTCTTTTCAAGAAGCTTTGATTTGTCTTCTCCCTAAAGAAAATAAGGATCATACATTATGTAAGAATTATAGACATATTTCTTTAATTAATTTGGATTATAAGATATTTGCAAAAATTCTTGCTCTCCATTTAGATAACATTTTACCACACTTAATTCGCAAAGAACAATGTGGTTTCATTAAAGGCCGTCACCTATCCGATAATACCTGACTCTTTTTCAATGTTCTTAGTAAATCTCAATCTCTTGTGCACTCATTAGCAGCTGTTGCCTTAGATGCTGAGAAAACGTTAGATAAGGTTAATTGCCAATTTATTTTTTCAACTCTTGCTTGGTTTGGTTTTGGGCCCAAATTTCTTTCTTATATCTCTTTACTCTATTCTTTTCCTTGGTCCTTTATTCTTGCTAATGGTCTTGTGTCTTCCTCCTTTCCTCTTTACAGAGGTGTCCGTCAAGGTTGTCAGCTTTCTCCACTTTTATTTGTTCTGGCATTAGAACCCTTTTTAACAAACATTTGTTTGAATAAAGATATCTCAGGTTTTTCATATGGTGACAAACATCTAAAACTTTCAGCGTATGCTGACAACATTCTTTTATTTATTACTAACCCTCAATCCTCTATACCGAACTTTCTATCAGAAGTCTCAGATTTTGCCCTAGTTTCAGAATACAAACTCAATGTTGATAAATGTGAAATCCTCCCTTTAAACAAACATTGTTTTCATGTCGACTTTTTGACTTCCTCTTTTCACTGGACCCCAACTAAGATCAAATATTTAGGCTTATGGTTTACACCCTCCATTAAAGACACTCTAGCATTAAATTTAAAAAAACCTACAATCAACTCTGACTAATTCCACGACACGTTGGCACCCTTTATTTTTATCCTGGCGGGGTAGATTAGATTCTATAAAAATGATGCTAGTTCCAATAATTTAATTTTTCTTATCCAATCTCCCAGTCAGCATCCCCAAGTAGTGTTATAACATTTTTTACAATATCCTATCAAAATTTTTATGGCAAAATAAAAAAACTAGAATGTCTTTTTCTGAACTTAAACAAACTAAACATATGGGTGGAGTTAATTTTCCTGATTTCTCTGTGTATCTTACTTCGTTTTTTCTTAAGCACTCCTCTTCTTTGTTATCTGAGAATAAGCTTGACCCTACTTCCCAAACTTTGTGGGTAGAAATTGAATCTTCTTTCTTTCATCCTTTCACCTTTGAAGAATGTGTATCATTATCTCATACTCCAACAAGGTTGTCTCTTCCTATTCTTAAAAATTCACGTAGAATCTTTCATCCTCTCGCATTAGATGGCCTAGATGATCGTACCCGATTTCTTCAGTCCCCAATTTGGTATAATAAACATATTAAAATAAATCCCTTTTTTGGAAGGATTGGCTAGAATTAGGTCTTAAATGGATCACCAACTTTTTCATGAGGATTCTTGTATTCCCTTCTCGGTAATTCAGACCCGCTTTTCTTTACCTCGTTCCTAATTTTCCAAATATATGGCACTGACTACAACAGCTCAAACTTGCTTCAATGCTCTCACATCTCACTCTACTCATATCAAATCTCCTCCTATTACTCTCTCATTTTTAAGCACCACCTCTTATGCGTCTCAAATTATTAAGAAATTAAGTGATACCTCTGCTACTCGTGATAAATCTAAAGTGGAATGCAACTGGGAATCTGATTTAGGTGAATCTTTCGTATCCTAACATGGGACAAAATTTGGACTAAAATTAGGAAGTCTTCTAGAGCGGCGAATACTACTCAAACTCCTTTTTTCATATATAATAGACTTTTAATCACTCCAGCTAAATTGCATCATATAGATCCCTCCACACCCTCTACCTGTTGGTCTTGCCCAGCCCTTGTAGCAGACCTTAAACATATGCTATTTACCTGACCATCTATTCACAAATTTTGGATTAATGTATGGAAACATATCAACAAGATTTTTCTTACTCACATCCGTTTTACATTTACTCATATCTTTTTAGGTAGCATTTCAGAGGCATGGTCCTCCTCCAATTCGAACCTTTCCATTGTTGATCTACTTATATCTGTAGCATTTCAACAAATTACTAAGTCATGGAAAAATGCTTCAAATATTTCATTTCAAGCCTGGTGGTATGGAATTTGTTACAACCACAGATTAGACAGGGCTTATGTACATCCAATCACACTTGCTATTAAATGAGATTTATTACGGTTATCTATTACTAATTTTCTAAATGCATCCGCTCAAGCCTTGCCTTTGCACAGTCCTTGCAATGAAGAAGTGCCCAAACCTCCGTGCTGTAATATCTGTTATTTGGCTTATTTAATATTTTACTTACAATAGATGTTACTATTATAAGAATTACTGTAACTCAATTGTTGTATTTTACCTGTAAGACCAGTTATAATATCTGATATACCCTTCCCTTTCTCTCTCTGCCCCTCCCTCTTTTCCCTCTTCTATTTTTTCTTTTTTTCTCCTTTACAGATTTTTCACATTGTACTTTATTTACATGCTGTATTTTACTGCTGTTATGTTTCATATTCTCATTCAATAAACTCTCTTTTAAACTTAAAAGAAGAGCTTGCAGTGGTCACAGACACTCACACCTCCTTTTTTAAAAAGCTAGCTTGCCATTTTATCTGCTCGAGATCCATTCGTAAGAAGACATTAATTAACTCGCAGCACTCTTGGTTTAACGAAAAGTGTAAGGAAGCACAGCTATATTTGGCCAATGAGATTAAAACCAAGAATTTAACAAACATAAGACAATCTAGGAGATTGTACAACAAAGCCCAGAGGGAAGAAAAAAAAGGAGTGGGTTGAGGACCGATGGTTACAGATTTGTGATGCCTGTTTAAGGAAAGATTCCCAGCAATTCTGGTCGCTTGTAACAAGGGGAGATGCTGATAGACCCAGACCACCGACCAATAACATCACAGAGACGTCTTGGTTTGATCATTTCTCTGCAATCTACTCAGGATCAGATAGGACAGATATCGAAGGCACCTCCAAGGAATATACAACTACGCAGCCTGATAATGATTTATTTTCCTCAGCTGACATCATCCAAAGTATTAAATCTATACTCACAAACAAAGCCTCAGGTCCGGATGGAGTACCCGGAGATGTCTTTCTAGTTGACATTACAAACTGGTCTATCTACATCCGGTCTCTAGCAACTGGAATTGCCGCCGGGGACCCTATACCTCCATCATGGCAAGGAGCAGAGGTCAGTCTGGTCTTTAAGAAGGGGGACCACTCGCTGCCTTCCAACTACAGGCCAATTAGCTTCCTAGATTAGGTTTCGTCCCATGCCCTACTTACTCAAATTTCCGATTGGATGGAGGAAAATATTATACTATCCCCCTACCACGCAGGGTTCAGGAGGGAAATCGGCACCATCGACCACGTTTTTTGCTTCCCCCTACTGGCCTGGAAGACTGTAACAATAGAGCAGGGCAGTCTTTATATAGCTTTCATCAACATAAAGTCAGCATTTGATCTTATCCCCAGGGCCAAACTCTGGAAAGTCCTTCAAGATCAGGTTCTGCAACAGGACATCTTGGCACTCCTAATACGGTTGCATGAGGGAAACTATGCAAGAGTACGATGGGGGATCAGGGGCAATTGTCGGATCCAATAAAGGTTGTAAGAAGGGCTGCCCCGCAAGTCTCAACCCAGAGACATATGGGGGCCGCTGGTACACTACCTACTCTCACATAGCACTGAGGAACCAACGGCAGTGGAAGAGGTGGCGGAGGCGGGAATGGAGCACGGTGGCAGGGCAGTGTCGGTTGCTGAGACATGAACATGCAACGCAGGGCGGATGGAGGGAATGCTCTGGGTGGCAAGGATCCACAGTATATTGGGGGGTCTGGTGGGCAGGCGGGTGTTCTGGAACTACTGCCTCGCCTAGCGGAGGCCTGAATGCAGATTAAGATAGGCTGTTTGTCAATGGATGCCTTGACTATGATATGGTTGTGATTCATGACTCTGTGACAGTAACCACGAGAATTGCATGATGTCCTGTTCCAATTATTGACCTCTACAAGACGTCCTTAAACTGTTGATTGCATGATGTGGTGATGCTATGTACAACTTTAACCTATGAATAAAAATGTTATATAAAAAAAAAAAAAGGTTGTAAGAAGGGTAAGACAAGGCTGTGTTTTAGCTCCCACCCTATTTTCGCTTTTTATAAATGGGGATGTAAAACATTCAGCGGAAGTCCATGCAGATGCTCCCTCTTTGGGGAGTGTAAACATAACTACCCTTCTGTTTGCGGATGATACGCTATTGGTCTCGAAAACCCCAATAGTCTCCAACTGCTACTTGATTGTTTTATGTCTTTCTGTGGAATGAGAGGTCTGGAAGTCAAGATCTCGAAGACAAAACTCTTGCTAATGAATCCGCACAAATCATTTAGAGGGAAGCTCCTACTGGGTGGGCTCCCACTGGAAAGGGTGGATTCCTTCGATTATCTGGGTGTAACTGTTACAGAGAAATTATCATGGAAACTGCACATCTCCAAGCGTTACCTGCAGCAGAGGAAAACAACTGGGGCCTTAATTCTAAAACACAGGGCATCACAAACTAGACCGATTGCAGCCCCGCTCCAGATATACGATCAGAAGGTGGTTGGCTCAGCCCTGTATGGGGCAGAAATCTGGGGGTTTGACAACCTGGAGAGCTTACTTCGCACTGAAAAAAAATTTAAGATCACTTTGCTCCCTTCCCCAGAGCACCCCACTTACTCCATTAAGGCTAGACATGGGCAGAATTACAATAGTGGATAAGGCGAGGCTTCGCCCACTTCTCTTTTGGCTCCGTCTTAAACAAACACCCAAGCTTATCCACTATGCAGCCCCCCTTGATGAAGTCCTTAAGCTTGATTACATTAAAAAAAATTGCTAGTTTAACAACATCCAGATATCGCTATCCGTAATAGGCTTGGGGAATCTATAGAAAATGACAGATTCCAGCTCTCTTCCTAGTAGAGAGTAGGTTAAGTCTTTATTATTGGAACTGGGTGGCAGAGAGAGTCATCACACATACACAAGGAGGCCGCTTTACGTTAGCATGCTTAGAGTTTAAGCTGCTTGGTGTGTATCAGCGATAGTGGAGTTTATTACTATCCTACAAGAGAGAAAGTTATACATCCATTTTAGGTTTGACTGTCTCCCCTTAAAATCGTTCAAAGCATCATGGAACCGGGGCTCTTTGGCTACATCATCTCACTGTCCTTGCTGCTCTGAGACCGAAGATACGACTAAACATATCCTTTTTGTATGTCCATCATATGAAATTGCAAGACTTAAATGGCTAGCCCCTGCCTGTAGACGATTGGGAACCCTTTGTCATCAAGAAGCATTGTGCATCCTCCAAACAGATACAAGGCCGTTAGTAGTATGCGCCGTGGCTACATTTTTGGGGAAATGTGGTTTATTAGGAGGCTGGTATTAAAAAATGATTAAACAACACCCTCAGATCATGTTTCAATCTTAGCTCCAATAACCAATAGGTGAATCTGACATTCCTAATATAACAAACACAGGATTTATGCCCAAATTATTGAGATCCTGACCACGGTACTTAGATATTGTATTCTTTAAGGTTTTGGCCTAGGTGAATCATGACAAAACGCATTATGTTGCACCACAACAAACTATTCTAAGTGTTGACTATACATGAAGGTTTTGCAGTGCAACAAGGGGAGTTTACAAACCAAAAACTGTAATTAGTGCCTATAGTGTATACACAAATACATATGTTTTATTGTATTATGCACAATATGCACTAGCACCTTACATACTCTGCAAGGAAGGAAGGTAAAGGGAGAACTCATCCAGAGGTAAGAAGGACATATTTAGATCAAAGTAATTTTGAAGCACAAACAAACAGGTATGCGCTGAGTAATAAGCACATTCTGGGTGAGAGCGAGTCCGGTGTTGCAGCTCTGTGAATATTAACCCTGCCCTGCAAAAAGAACGCATTAGGAAGGAACCCTGCTTCCCAGGTCTCCCCATATAAATACCAAAAATACCCCAGAAAACAGGGTAATGCAAAAGAGGTTGGGCACAAAGGTGGCAAAACATTAAAGGACATTAGGATTACCCCCCTTTGTGCTTATCCTTCAAGTTACACACATTAGGTAAAGTTTGCCATTGTTCACTAACCCTTCAGACCTCTCAGGAGCGCAAGACAGGACCTAGTTTGAGATTAGAAACAAACGGGCCAGTATGGGGGAGTCATTGGGAAAAACAAATATTGGAGGCAAAGTAGGCACCGAAGACTACAAATAGATTCCAATTATTAGTGAAAAATGACAAAATAAAGCAGGTGAGGCCACATGATTGAATTACACAGAGCCAGAGTCCCCAGCTGGTAGGGCAGGAAAGCCATCTTGGATTGGAGAATATGCTTACTGTCCTGATTGCTGAATGTCTAATTTCTTCAATATAATAAATCCATTATCAGTCCACAACTAATCTCAGAATTAAAAATATACTGTATCCAGTATTTCCTTAATATAATACCATATTGTATCAATACTAAATGTTTGTCTATGAACATTGCAAATATTTTATGCAAAATTACATCAATATGAAATATCTCCCTTATACAGTAATCTAATATTTTATAAAAAGAAATTCCTCTGATTTACACAATCACAGAGCTAACGAACGCCATAATATACAAGGAAAAACAGCTATCATCACAAGTTGTTGATGCAGTATTTGTTTTGGTGGTATTTAATTGGTTCACCCCACCTTCTTCAGGACAAAGTGTTATAAGATATAAGTGTTTCTAAGAAGATAGAGAACAATATTAAAACATACAATCATAAAAGGCAAGTTTACTTAAAAAAGCTCTGTGTGTAACTCTCATCATTCCGGCTCTTCTTCAATACCCTCAGAACTATTCAAACTTACTCTCTTACCAGACTTTCCTTGTTCCCACTCCTATATTCACTTTTCACCTCTAGTAGTTGAACATTACTTCCTCTAAAACTCATTCCTCATTATTTAACAAAAGGGCTCTGAGTTACTCCGTGATCAGTTCCCTCGTGAGTCATTGTGCTTACTTTCTTTTTTACATATCCAGTGTTGTTATCCGGGTTCTAAGAGCTCATAACTGATAATTAGTGACCTCTCAATGCTCCATATATAGTTAGTGATGTATTTTTTCATACCATGAAACAAAATGGACTTGTATTAAATATCATAGCCTTCGCTGTCATATATAGTAGGGATCTCACTAGTTATATATCTGCAAAAAAATGGGATAACTGTATTAATTTAAAACACAGAATAATAGCGATTCCTCACAATCCATGATGGGTTGCCAGGTCAAAATTACTTTAGATATGTAAAACTGATTTTTTCACATTCCAAAGTCTCTATAGATTAACTATCTCAATGGTTTAGGGTGGAGTATCACTTTCTGTTTCTTGAAAAGCTAATGTACCAAAGCACTCAATAAAAGTAAAACACTGGTATTTGTCACCATGCATATTATTGCGCAAAACACCAAAATTAGAGAACAGGAGTCAAAGATTTGTTGTAAATCTTGTTTTGTAGTCCAGAACACAGCCGACACGTGTTTCGTCACACAAGTGATTTCTTCAAGGCTAAATTGTATGAAACTGTTGTCACGATTGTGTGGGTCAACAGGCCTGGATGAGGACAAAGATTTCAAAAGGTTATAGCCTGGAGCAGTGTAGCATCCCAGGTCTTTGGAACTTGTCCCAGAGTTCCACACCATGAAAGGATCTTTCAACTGATCCGTAAATTGAACATACTGTGTCAGGAGAAGTAAAAATTAATTCCAATATTATATCAAGTAATTCTGCTAGACGGAGTTCTTCTAAGGTATTCACCGTACTTCAGAATATGAAAGAACCAGTATTAATATGTTATAAAGAATGACCTGTTGGGCCCTGAAACAATTCATTATGTATCTAGAAAAAAATTGTGATAAGCCTCCTCTATCTCGAATGCCGTGCCCTGATTTGTCAAAAATCGTCATAGACATATTCGTACAGGGCTTTTTGTCCCTTTATTGGTACTAATCAAAGGTGGTCTTTGTCACTCTATATCTCTCAAAGATCATACCTCTATATGTATATAATCTTTCCCAAATCTTGCACCATTGCAATGCATTTAATTTATATTGGACCTCAATTATGCTACAAATATTTACTTATTTATTTCCCACATCTTGTACCTATTTATTTACATATAATTCGCTTTAGCGGCCATATTTGCGTCAGGCTTAAAACCATCTATGTACTATGGAGTGCACAAATTCTCTATTGATGCTATTATTATTTTTTTTAAACTATAAAATATGAAGCCAGAATGGAAGGGGAGACTAAACAATTCATAATTAATGTATGACTCCATTACATGAGCCCTATTCAATATATTCTTACTGAGTCTACTATATAATGGGAAGAATCGTTCCACTATTATTTATATGTAAAGTAAGATTCAAACAACTGCCCACACCTTCGTTTTCTCCACATAGTTTTTTGGGGAACATTCTATCAAGCTCATCTGTTTTGCTACCACCTATATGTGTCCTCTATTATCTTAATAGCAGTTGCCATTCTTTTAAATTGTACAGGCCATATATATATGTACTAAACTTACTCAAATAAAACTGTATTATTTTTTTATTTATATCACCCCCTCTTGCTGTTTTGTTTATACTCTCCAAGATACACCATTTCAAATCACTCTCTTTATGTCTATATTCTAACCAAGACTCAATCAAAGGTTAATTCTTCTTTTCAGTTTTGATCGCTGATCTATGTTCATTTAGTCTCACTCGTGCCTCTCTAGGAGTTTCACCTACATACCCTTTCTTGCCGGGATACATGGTTAGGTATGTTATGGTTTTTTTCTCCAACAGTTCATCATTGTATTCATGTGGTTTTTCAAATCATTAAATTCTATATCCGTGCCTGTCATCATAGATCTACAGTTGCCACAACTACAGCATAACACATTGCATGTAACTTTATTTCCACTGATAATACTTCTTTGTTGTAGCCTCTTAGGTTTTCTGTATGTGCAGACAAGTATATTTCTGATTGTTCTATTCGTCCTCTCTGCAAACAGGGGTTTTTCTCCACTTTCCTCCATTACCTCACCTAAGGACCAATTCCTATTGATCAGATTTTTTATTTATTACTCATACATGAGAATTTCGTTATACAAATTATCCTCGGCTGACTCTCCTGCTTTTTTGTATTTGTTTCAAAAAGGCTATCCCTATTATAATATTTTGCCATCTTGTAAGCTTGCCTAATTATTCTTTTGGGGTGTCCTCTATTCAGAAGATTCCCCTTCGGGGCTTCTGCATATATATCAAAACTAGCCCTGTTAGTGCAATTTATTCTGAGTTTCAAGAGTTGCCCGAAGGGTAAATTATCCTTCATGGCCCTTTTTGCAGGGTTATCCCCAAACGTTTGCTTCTTCCTCCTCTGTTTTTCCTGACCTGTGGTTGTTGGCTATAGGACTCTGGGCACTTTACCACTGCTAATCAGTGCTAAAGTGCATATGCCCTCTGTTAAATTGTTATTGTGATTGGTAATCCATGATTGTCATATTTGGTATACCAGTAGGTCCCTAGTAAAGTGCACTGAGTGTGCCAGGGCTTGTAATTCAAATGCTACTAGTGGGCCTGCAGCACTGATTGTGCCACCCACATGAGTAGCCCTAAAATGGTGTCTCAGGCCTGCCACCGCAGTGCCTGTGCGCGGTCTATGAACTGCCATGTTGTCGTGGCCAGTGTACACACTTGCCAAGCCTTACCCTTCCCTTTTCTTACACATTGGACACCCCTATGGTAGGCCCAAGGTACCCCCCTGGGCAGGGTGCAGTTTATGTGAAAGGTAGGACATGTACTAGTGTGGGTGACATGTCCTAATAGTGAAATACTGCCAATTTAATTTTTCACTATTGAACGTCCATCTTGTCCATAGGATAGAATGGGGAATGCTGTGACTCGTGTGTACCTGTATAACTCCCCATAGGAGCAAGATGGGAAGCTGAAGTCTGGTATCCCTGAACTCAGAATTTGATAACGCATCTTTAAGGAAAGATGGTTTTTAAATTCTGTGTTTGAAAATAGCACTTTTAGAAAGTGGCTATTTTCCAGTTCAACTTTTCCATTTGCCTCTGTCTGTTTGTGTATTGACTGTCTGGTTTGTGAGTGAAAGGGGCTGGGGGTGGCTCCAGGAGACTGGGTGAGTCAGCACTAGGGAATAGGCCCATCTGCATGTAGATTGTGGGGAGGTGTAGCACCTGGGTCTGAATAGGGCTGTGCCTGCCTCCCACAATGCTGGCTCCATCCCTGCGGTGCGTCTGATGGCCCTGGCCCACACTCACAAAGGAAGAAGACATGCCCTGGCAGAGGGCACCCAGATCTGGTTGGGACTGGATCCTGGACCCCACACACACGGAGAACAAAGACTTTTGGGGTTAAAAGTAAGAGATGAAACCCCAGCAAAATTAGACTACTTCTACAATCAAGAGGAACCTCTGCCCAAGAAGATCAACTGAAGAAACTGAGGAGAAGTACTGCCCTTGCTGTGTGCTCTGGGACTGGCCTGCAGTTTGCTGATCTTACTGAGGGTGAGGTCAAGGGACTTTGCTGTGTGCTGTGTCCCCCCCGCTTGCTGAGGACTTTGCTGTGTGCTATTTCCAGAAGTCAAGAGTCTCCTAGGTCCTGGGGAGAGCTGGCCTCCTGTTTCAGGAAAACTCAGGGATATAAAAGTTTTCAAAAGCCTCATCTGCTCAGCGCTGTGTTCATGTTATTATGCCCAGTGTGTATTCCCGGTGAAGCCCACACCTCTGAGAAGCTCTCTACTGGTGAGATCGCCTCTTTGTCGCCAAGTGCGTGGTCCTGCGCCCAGCATTTGGCTACAAGGAGCTGTGGGGAGAAGTGGGACCGGTCAAGATGCAGAGCATCCCATCACCGCCGCTGGCCCGATATTGTAATCGCAACAAAGAACAAGCAAGCTGTGCATAGTTTCCCGGCTGCGAGGCATTGCCTAGCAACCGGGACACCCCTACTGACGTCACCACCACGTAGAGCAGAGGGCCGCCCAGTGGGACGTCAGCCCGAGCCAGAAGAGAAGTATGGCTGCGTGTGGGACAAGAAGTATCAGCCTCGCTGGGGAAGTGGCGCCACAGGAGAAGGGCTTCCGTCGGAGGATCTCCCAGAGTGAGCCCAATGTTGTGTGCCCACCCGCGCTCGACTCCTGAAAGGGAGCGCCAAGCAAGAACTGCCCCACCGAGTCACCAACGCTGACTGCACCCTCCATGATGTGACCCCAGGTAACGGTTCCGAATTCTGCACCTGAGACTGTTGGCGGCAGGAGTGCTGCAGGTGAGCTGTGTTTGGCTTGCAGGCGGGCTGTTTTGCTGGCGGGAGAGCTGTATTAACTAGCCCAAACTCACACAGTGAGTAGCATGTCATATCGGTGCCAGCTTGGAGGTCGCATTGTTTAAGCCCTACACACTTCACATTGGAGGCTACACTTATGAGTTCACTGATTGTGCAGGTATTTGACTAAATAGCATGGGGCTCCCCTATTGAGGTCATCAGTGCGTCCTGTACTGGCATAAAAGAAGAGCTATGGTACAGCGGGCTGCTCCAAGGAGCCTATTTGTTTTTCACCATTTGGGGGCATAGTGTGGCAGCGCTGACCCCGGAGTCAGACGATTAAGTGGCGCGTCAGTTTACCAGCCACAAGGGGCTGGTGTGTGTAATATTTCTTGCAGGGCATGTGTCAAGGCTTAAAACCCTGCAATTAACACCGGAGGCAGTGTTGGCGGGCGTACAGTGGAACACATCGATTATGGAGCTAGCAGGCTCGTGAGGGAGAGTTTCCCAGCCAGAAGAGCACCGCGTGCAGGTACTTAGGGTAACTGTCTTGTGATAAGTTGTGGAGTTTGTTGGTTTTCACATTCTAATTGCCTAAAAGAGAACATTCTAAAGAAGATATTTATGTATGGTGGATTTATGTCGTTCTGGTCTTGCACAATCTAGATAAAGAGATATCTATTTTTATAAAAACCTGTGTGGTGTCCCTATGTGGTGTTTCACTGTGTTATTGGGAGTGTTGGTGCAAATACTTTACACATTGCCTTGGGGATAAGACTGTCTGCTCGTGCCAAAATACCAAGGGGGTGAGCAGGGGTTATCAACAGTGTGTTTCCCCCTTGCCCTGACTAGAGTGGTGATTTCTGCCTGGCTTTGGCTCAAGCCTTAGCCAACCACAAATCCCATTTCTAACAGGTATGTTATGTTTGTTTTTTTCCTACAGTTCAGCATTGTATTCATGGTGTTATTTTAAATCATTCAATTCTATATCCGTGCCTGTCATCATAGATCTACAGTTGCCACAACTACAGCATAACAAATTGGCTGTAACTTTATTTCCACTGATAATACTTCTTTGTTGTAGCCCTTTATGTTTTCTCTATGTGCAAACAAGACACTTTCTGATTGTTCTAGTCCTCCTATATGCAAACAGGGGGTTTTCTACACTTTCCTCCATTACCTCACCTAAGGACCAATTCCTAATGATCAGATTTTTTATTTAATTACTCATACATGAGAATTTTGTTATTCAAATTATCCTCGGCTGACTCTCCTGCTTTTTTGTATTTGTTTCAAAAGACTATCCCTATTATACTATTTTGCCATCTTGTAAGCTTGCCTAACTGTTCTTTTGGGGTATTCTATTTAGAAGTTTCCCCTTCAAGGCTTCTGCATATATATCAAAACCAGCCCTGTTAGTGCAATTTATTCTGAGTTTCAAGAGTTGCCCGAAGGGTAAATTATCCTTCTGACAATTTGGGTGACTGCTAGTATAATGGAGATCAATGTTTAGATCTGATGGTTTAGTTAAAATTTCTACTTCTAATAAACCATCTATTACTGTGATATTCAGAATACGGCCCGTGGGCCACTAGCAGCCCGTCAGACCTTGCTTGGCGACCCGCAAGCCAAGCACAGCCAGTAGTTGTGGGATCCCTCGAGGGTTTCAGTAAACATAAAAGTTGGCCGCTCGAGTGTTACCATATCAACTTTACTGCGCATTCTCCAGTGGCCCTCTTTTGTGTTTACTGAAAGCCTCAGTGACTACATGCGCATCACAAGTGGCCTGTCACAAATGTTTGTCATACATTTGCGGAATGTGTGCACTGGGTCTCTGTGGCTTGAAATCACAGCCCTCTAGATAAAAAAAAAGAAAACACAACCATCTGATGGCAGGCACTTCGCTTACACTCACAGTGTGATTGCTAGTGCAGGGACAATGAAGTAGCTACCGCTGCATGGTGATTGGCTACCATGCAAGCCAGGCTCCTCGAATCACAAAATTAGAATGAGTCCAGAACCTGCCACGTGGTGGGCAGTGGGAAATGGACTGGACCAGAGGGCGTTATTTCAGGATAAGTGCAGCAGTCACAGCCAGAGTGGGAGCGTGGTCAAGACTGCCAGCAAATCAAATACAAAAATGACTTCACTGCTTGAGGCAGGGGATTTCCATATGTGCATGTGTGTATGCATATATGACTCATTTTTCCAAAATAAAAAGCTTCTATGCAAAAGCTTGCAATCCTGGTCCTCTTTCATCAAAATTACAAACATTTTTGGGGGGACTATAATTTATTTTAAAAAACTGAAAAGTTGGTTTGTGGCGGCAATACTGTTTAGTTTCACAAAAGGTCAAGATTTTGCTTGGGATATTTTTTTCATGGTCTCGTTCTTGCTTGGGCAAACCAAATACAGCTGCTCCATAGCAGAATCCCCCGAGGGTTTCAGTAAACATAAAAATGGGCCGCTCGAGCATGCTCCATTGGCCCTCTTTTGTGTTTACTGAAAGCCTCAGTGACTACACACGCTTGGCACTGGCGGGAAGCAAAACGACCTTTAAAAGTCAGCTGTTATGCATTTACAGCTGACTTTTAAGGAGCCTTTCATCAAGCTTCCTGCTACCTTTGCCAGGCCGTCGCCACCCGCATTGTCCTTGCTGCCCACAGCATGCTCTCTCCAATCTGCCCAAAGGACTATAGAGGCAGCAGGGGGGCTCTCGTGGATCTGGCCTATCTGCCCCCTCCTCTCCGACCAGCTTGTTTGACTTCTTTGGCAGCCTGCATGCCATTAGCCAGCCTGCCCCTCCTCATCAGGAAGCCTGCCTGCCCTGTGAAATCTGCCTGCAGGTCAGTAAAGTGGGCCTGTCTTGTAGTCTGCTGGGTCAGGTTTTACTGTTGGTTTTCCTGATTTTAAAAATAATGTTGTGCGCAGCAAGCTCAAATCAATTCAGTCTTCCATACCTTGCAAAAACGTATACGACATGTCTTTACTAAGTAAAAGCTGTCTCAATTTGCTGTAATGGGACCTGTTTTTGTTTTCTAACTTACTAAATGGGACACTTTTATTTTGGTGCCGGGGCCAATTTTGTGCCCCAGTTTGACCATGTCCCTAACGATCCCATGTTACTCCACGTCTCTTTTTAAAATGTCAAACCAGCCTCCCTACTCTGTATCCAGTCCATGTTTTAAAATGGTGGTGATTGTAGGTCAGTGTTTTTTTTATTTTTTATTTTGTTACTCTAGTAGCCCCGCCCCCACCCGCAGGCCCATTGGTGCAGCCCTCAGCCACACACCAGACAGTGGGGCAGATTTATGTTTCCTGGCGCATCCCTGCAAATCAGCAGGGATGCGCCAGGAAAGATGCGTCACGCAAGTTTACCCTTGCGCCACCACAGATGCGCCACATTTACAATGCAGCGCATCGTGGCGCAAGGATAAACAGATGCGTGACGCATCTGATGGCGTAAGGGCGGCGCATTGCTGGAGTCGTGTCGCAAGCACGACGCAACTCCAGCAATGTTTAGGGGCTGCCCATACCTAACATGCTGCGTCATGCCTTACGCCTGCTTCAAGCAGGTGCAAGGTTTTGACGCAGCAGCGTCGGAAAAGTGACTGAGTGAAATCTTGTAGATTTCACTGCGTCACTTTTCCGAGGCTTTTTCCAATGGAACGCCCACCCTGCATACATTAAACCTGATGCAGGTTTAATGTAGCGCAGGGCTTTACAACGTGACGCATCTCCCTAGGTGCGTCACGTTGTAAATAAGGCGCAACATGGCGCATGGTTTACGCCGCCGCTGCGTCACAAAAGTGACGCAACGGCGGTGTAAAAGTGGCGCAAGTCTAACATAAATCTGCCCCAGTATTTTTGGCCCGTGAGAAAAAGTTTGTGATCTATAGCTTTAATTTTGATTGACTAATTGTGGAAGTACATTTTAAGTCGGAATGTCCACAATTTAACCATTCTATAAAGGCATCCAAATCTTCCCTGTTACCATGCCTAATGAAGAACACATGAGCAATGAAACATGACCAATGTAGTACGCTCTCAAAAAAAGGTGGCATTACGTTGACTATGCGCTTTTCCACAAATGCTCCTTGTTGGACTTAGCCCTTTTTGCAGGGTCACCCCTAAACTTTTTAACATCCTCCTATATTTTTTCTGACCTGGTGTTGGCTGTTTTATAACTCTGAGCACTTTACCACTGCTGACCAGTGCTAAAGTGCATATGCACCCTATCGTAAATTGATGTGTGGATTAGTGATTCCATGATTAACTGGTTTGGTTTACCTGTCAGACCCTAGTACAGTGCACCAGGAGTGCCCAGGGCTGGTAATCCAAATGCTGCTGGTGGGCTTGCAGCACTGGTTGTGCAACCCACAGAAGCAGCCTGTAAAAGTGTGTCTTGGGCTTGCCATTGCAAAGCCTGCGTGCAGTCTGGTACTGTCATGCTGACTGGGCAAGTACACCCACTTGCCAGTCCCTAAACCTTCCCTTTTCTTCATATCAGACACCCCTATGGTAAGCCCAACGGCTTGGTGCATTGTTAGTATAAGGTAGGACATGCCCTGGTGTGTGTGGCATGTTCTTATAGTGAATTACAGCCATTTTTGTTTTTCACGATTGCTAGGTTACCTGGTCTCCATAGGCCAGAATGGACAGTTTGATTATTACATCTTATAATCCTAACTGACTCAGGGAACATGGTAGAAATTCGAATTTAGTATGCCTGAACTCAGAATGATAAAATACATATTTTAGTGAAGTTGATTTTAACATCCTGTGTTTGAAAAATGCTCTTTTAGAAAGTAGGTATTTTCTTGTCTAACCATCCAAACCTGCCTCTGCTAGGTTGTGTATTCTTTGTCTGGAGTTTGAGTGACAGGGGCTGGGGGATTCCAGGAGACAGAGTCAGCACAGGGCTGAATAGAGAGATCGGCATCTAGATGGGTGGGAGGAGTTGCACCTGGAACCTGAATAGGGCTGTGCCTTATCTCCACAATGCTGGCTCCACCTCCTGTGGTGCGTCTGATGTCTCTGCCCTCTTAAAGGAAAGAAGAAGTCTTGTCAACAAAGTGCTCCAGGACTGACCAGAACTGGTTTGGACTAGGCAAAGGCCTCTCTGCCTTAGGAGAACAAAGAGAAACTGGGTATAAATATCGGGACCCAAACCCAAGAACTTTAGATCACTTTGGGAAACAAGAAGAAACCTTTGCTGAGGAGTGGAACCAGAAGAAACTGAGGAGAGACTATCCCTAAACTGAAGTGCTACTTGGGGGATTGGCCTGCAGTGGTTGCCTGACTGCCAAAGAAAGGAGAAAGGACTGTGTGTGCACTTTTATTCAACTTGTGATGGATCTCCAAGATTTTGGAAAAGAGCTTGCCTCCTGCTGAAGTCTCAGGGCCAACAGACTTCACCTACCAGCACCCCAAGAGTTCTTTTGAAGTGCCTGCAGTTGTGCTGGACTTTTTGAGGACTGGCGTGTCGCAAGGAGCTGGAAGCGCGACTCAAGAACAGGAAGCGCGTCGCCAAACTGCCGCTGCCGCTTCACAACACAAAGCGCCTCGCAACGCCGGAGAAGAGGATCGACGTTGCAGCAGATGCAGCCGCATCACCGGGAAGCGTGTCGCAGAAGAATCGTTGAGTCATCGCAGGTCCACCGAAGCGCCTCGCATCGCCAGGAGAAGAGGATCGACGTCACAGCAGACGCTGCCGCATCACCGGGAAGAGTGTCGCAGGGCCTGGCGCGGCTCGCATCGTGAGGAAGTAACTTGCATCACCAGGGGAGAGGATCGACGTTGCAGCAGACGCCGCCGCATCACTGGGAAGCGTGTCGCAGGGCCTGTCGCGGCTCGCATCGTGAGGAAACATCTCGCATCACCGGAGAAGAGGATCGACGGTGCATCAGGTGCCGTTGCATCACCGGGAAGCATGTTGCATCATGAAGAAAGCACCATCTTTGTTTATTTGCACCGGATCTTCAACGCATCACCGTCCTTGAAGCACTTTTGTTGCCCTGCGTGTCGCATCTTAAGGTACATTAAACTTTGAGTGTCGCATTTACCATCTTAAGAGAACTAAGCTAAATTCTACCATTTTAAGGTAACAGTATTGTGGATCTTTGTCGTTTATGGTCATGTGTTAAATCTATATAAAGAATACTTATTTTTTATATAAAACTTGTGTGGTGTCCATCTGTAGTGTTGTCACTTGATTACTGTATGTGTTCACAAATGCTTCACACACTGCCTCTGAGATCAGCCTGTCTGCTCGTGCCAAGCTACCAAGGGGGTGGGCAGGGGTTATTTTAGGAGTGTACCCCCTTACCCTGACTAGACGCAAGGGTCCCTATTTGTCACAGGTACCTACCTATGCCAACTAGAGTCCCCCAAATCTAACTCTCCTACATACAGGAAGGCTAGACTAGCAGCGTATGTTACACCCATGCGGGTTCCTTTGGTCTGATAATAACACTCACCATTAAATAAAAAGATATTATTCTTCAAAATAATCTCCACAAATTCAATGATGAAACTAGCACAAGGTAATAGATCTCTTTCTTCATATTTCTAATTATCTCTACTGTATCTGTTTGAGGAATATTTCTACATCGGGCCTCAATGTCTAAGGAGACCAACCATATTGGATCTGAATCAAACATTATACCCTTTTTTAATCATGTCAGTCATATCCTTTATGTCTGAGGTTTGTTTTAGGACCATTGGTCTCCAGTAACAATACACATACTTACAGAATGGCCCAGTGAGAGAATTTAGACTGGAAATGATTGGTCGCATTGGGGGATCCAAAGTTTTTTGTGTATCTTTGGAAGTCCATATAGGGCAGGAAGTATTGGATATACATTATAGAGGAATTCATATTCATCCTTTCAAATTATTTCATCCTCCCTAGCCAACCTAACTATTTGTGTCTCCAAATTTTTCCATTCATCTCTGCTGGATCTACAACAACGGGCCTTGACTACTAGGAGAACATACATACATCACCAGACTTGACTGTAATAGTACCACATCCTTCTAAATCCTTCATGACCTCACAAAGGTCCTTTGATAAATTATTCTTACTCCTGAATTTTTTAGTTGATAGATCTTCTATACCCATCTCTATAACCTTTTAGAAAACCTCTCCTTCCTTACCTTCCATTTGTTTTAGTGGAGTCCAGGTCACAATAGTTTTGACCCTGACTCATTGTCTTTAGGTACTCTCTCTTTACCCTCAAATAACTTACTTAATATGATCTTCGTAACTAGATCTCTAATGCCTTTCTCTATTTCAAAGTATTAGGCGGTGTCATGGCAACAAACCCTAACCATCTCTTTATCAAACATGTTTCTTCTATACTTGGAACTCTACAGGATACATTTACTATTGGTGCCGTCTCTACTGTTAATCCCAATTCCTTTAACGGTAGGTTCTCATAGGATGATTTCTTGGGCCCTCAGTCTGACGTTGATAGTTTCCCCCTCCCCCTGCCTCTCCCTTACAGGTTTGGGATGCATCTTTGCTGTTGTTGGTCTAAGAAAAAAGGATTTTCTCTACTCTGTTCCATTCCTCCTTCTCTGTTTTCTCTATTATATCTTTGATCCCGTGCATTCTCTTCCTCTGATATTGTTTGGGGATAATCTTCTATGTTGTCCCGCATCATTTAATGGCCTATCATAATAATATTTTTGAAGGTGTGGCTATACTCAATATTATACCTGCTTGCATCCTTTATTAATTTCTTAGTTTTTATGTTCACCATGTATTCTCTGTATCCTACAATGTCTTCTTGTATTTCATCTAATTTATGTTTTGTTTCTTCTAGTGCTGTGTTTTCTTTCAATTGGAATTCCAAAGTTTCGATGTCACGTTTTTCTAAAATTATCTTTTCTTGTGCTGTCTCAATGATTAGAAGCATCCAATCACAGCTCCACCTATTAGCAATTAGTGTCCAATGCTCCTTGAACTTTTCATTTTTAACAAATAGACGTGGCTCATTTTTAATTTGAAGCCCTATTGGAATGATACCTTTCTTACAATAGTCTATAAAACAATTTGAATGTTATTCGATACAAATTACTTTCTTTTTTAAATTTCATAATGTGCTCTATTTCTCATTGTGACCATTAGATAAGGTGAGAGTACTAATTGTCCGGTGTAGAATATTGTCCAGATGATAAGTGGACAGGCAAGGAACAGAAAGTGATACTTCACCCAAGTGCATTGGGACGGTTACTCTATAAATACACATTGGAATATGAAAAGATAAGTTTTACATATCTAAAGTAACTTTCACCTGGCAACCCATCATGGATTGTGAGGAGTCGCTATTGTAGAGAGTTTTAAATTAAAACAGTTATCCCTTTTTTTGCAGGGATAAAACTTGTGAGATCCCTACTATACATGAAAGTGATGGGAAAGATATTCAATACAAGACCATTTTGTTTTGAGGTATGTTAAAAAAACATCAAATATATATGGAACATTAATTAAAGAAGGTCACTAATTATGAGTAGGGCTCCCGGTTTTATGGTATTTATTTTTTTACCATTTCCGTCTGTATTTATCCATATTTATATTTTGGGCATTTTATCTGTATTTATCCACATTTATTTTTGCCACAAGCAAAAGTTGACACTGCAGCTAGTATTTTTCCACATTTATTTAAATTGACAATGCACACATGCACTCGTTGTTATTGGCCAACACAATACATTCATCTGATAAATTTGCCATTTGCAGAATGTCCCAAATCCGCTTAAAAGTGCTATCATAAGCCATTTGTCTCAGAGCCTTGCAGTTTCTGTCATCAGTAGAGTGCCACATCCTCCCCCTCATTGAACACCATACTGCCCCACTGAGAGAAACACACTAACTTCAGCTACAACCCAATTGTGCCCCGCTATAAACACCTGGAAGCAACTCAATTCAAATATGCACTAGACTAGACTAATATGCTACCTGAAAAAAAAGTAATAACGTACTGGAAAAAGCAAACACTCACAGGGAAGACACCATAATGCTTTTACACTCATTATTCAGAAATCAATGAGTGTATTTGCTTGAAAAGCTAACAACATGAAAAGAAAAGTAGTGCTTCACTTGCAAACTCTGAAAGGTGGCGCTAATGTCTTTGGGTATAAATAAAACCAAACTGGCCACTTTGCGACTACTCTGTCTTGTTTTATTTAGTTATGTATTCATTGTTTGCATCTTAAAACCTTTTTTCTCTCCTCATGAGGCTGAAATTTGGTGTAGAAAAATTGCTGACAAAGACATTTGCAGCAAACGTGTTTCTCCTTTTTTTGGATCCATTTCGCAGAGGAGCGATTGACGGAAAGGAGAGGAAAGAACAATCACGGTTTTCTACAAGTGAGGAGAAGTGCAGCAGAAAGAGAGGGAAGAAGAGGAAGAAAGGGGGGGGGGCAGCAGAAGTGGGCACTGTCCTTATCTTGACCAGTTAAAAAAAGAAGAGACCGCAACGGTTATAGGCTATGCAGTCCAGCCACAAACTCTGCAAACACTCCAGTCAGTGGCGTAGAAAGGCTTTGAGTTTGTGGCCAGATTGTTCTTGCAGCCACATATACACAGTGTTGCTCTGCAGTCTGGCCACAAACTCGGCAACACTCCACTGACGTAGCTAGGCTTTTGCACCCCAGGGGGTGCTGGCATTCGAATCCTGTTTTTGCCAGCCGCAAAACTGCATATACGCCACAGACTCCAGCCCCACCCCCTCCCCTCCCCTCTTCCCCGAGGGCACTTACTTTTGTTTACTAATGGCTGGTGAAGAGCTCACTCCAGGGGCTGTACGGAGCCCCGGAAATAAATGGCTGGGCATCAATAAAAACGTTTGATGTTACTTGTAGGCAGGCACAACCCTGGAATCAGGAAGAGGACTTGGAGAGGCAACCAGGGCCGACTGGTGGCGCCCTGTGCGACAATGTTTGTTGGCGCCCCCCCAATGACCACCTCCACCACGGATTCTCTCACTAGCACCCTTTAACAGTGACCAAGTCTCCATAACCTCACTCTCTCAGATGCATTGAATACGTTATATAGCGCCACTCATACCAGTGTAGGGTGTCCGAGCACTGCATCACACACACATTACACAGAGACAATCTATCATACGTGTGTAAATCAGTGTATAAGACATGTTACATAAGCCAAAGGACTAAAAGTGTAGGAGTCACATGTCATCCATACTGGTAGGCAGTATAGTTTAAGAGTGCTTGGTGTGGAGAAGCACAAACTCGGAGTCGAAAAAGAAACAGCAGAGTTGGGAGTTTTCTTCAATAATAAGAATCGATTTCTAGCCAAATGAATCCTTTTTGCAACATTAATCAATGTTCTAATAATCTATACTTGGCAGTGAGTATGCAGTTCTAGGATGAAAGTTAATAGCTCACTATTCTATATTAGGACTTTAAGTTATAAATTGCAATTAACAAAAGGATGTCTCTTTGAAAGTAGTAACCTGCTTATCTGTTTACATCACACGCACTCTGTAATCTACTTCGTACACGTTCTTTGCAGCAGGCATATTAACCCTCTGCACTAACTTCACTTAAATCAAAACCTCAACTATAATTATCTTCCTGGAGAGAGATCAGCATTTTGTAATCACACGAGTTATCTTGACATTTATGTGAGGCCTGGTAATTGCCGGGGGAAAGAAACGCTGCAGCAGGTGCCTCAAAAGCATAATAAACTTTCAAACACGGCGCCCCCAGGAAGCCAGCACCCGGTCGCACTGCCCTAAAGCCGGCCCTGGAGGCAACTCTGCTGGAGCATGGCAGTAGTATTTTCCCGTTTTTACATTTAAATACAGACAAAGGAAAACTTGTTTTCCGTCTGTATTTATATGTAAAAATCCGTTTAAACGGAAAACCGGGAGCCCTAATTATGAGTTAATAGCTATTACAACTCGAATAACAATAGATTTATAAAAAAAGAAAATAAGAACAATGGCTCATGAGGGAGCGATCAAGGAGTAACCCAGAGCCTTTTTATTTTATAATGAGGAATGACTTTATGAGGAAGTAATGTTCAACTACTAGAGGTGATAACTGAATATACGAGTGGGAAAAAGAGAAGTCCGGAAAGATTAAGTATGTTTGAATATTTGTGGGTGGAAGAGGAGTAGGAATGAAGAGAGCTACACGCTAAGCCTTTTTAAGGACACTTGCCTTTTATGATCGTGTGTTTGAATATTGTTCTTTCTCTTTTTAGATAAAATAATATCTGATAATACTTTGTCCAGAAGAAAGTGGGCTGAACCTTATCAATACCACTGAAATGCCATGTCGAAAACTTGTGATGATATTTGTTATTCTGTGTATATTTTGATATTCGTACGCTCTTTGATTGTGTAGATCAGAGGATTTTGCTTTTAACAAATATTAGATTAGTGTATTAGGGAGATATTTTATATTGATATAATTTTGCACAAAATATAAACAATGTTTTTAATTTTTTTTAGTATTGATACACTATTTTGTATTATAGTAAGGTCACATTGGATACAGTATATTTTTAATTCTGAGAGTATTTGTTGACTGATAAAGTATTGATTATAGTGAATACATTTGGCATTTTTACATTAAACAGTGTTCACTACCAATACAGTTAAGCGGATGAAAATGTATGTTGGATTTCCCTTTGATGATGTATATGAACATACAGTTTGACAGCAAGAGTTTGAAGAGTATCCCTTTTGGTTAGAAGGGAATCTCTCTCATACTTTACTTGTGGAGTGAAACAAATGAAAGAACACCAGAACTAAAAGTCACATCACTGAAGACTAAAGAGAGTTCAAATGGGTAATTTTTGGAAGAATAGCAATGGGTTTTTGGAGGGTTCCCCAGGGTAGGGGTGGGAGGATCACCACCGCAATAGGACATCTGTCTTTCTTTAATCACTGGGTGTGGGAGCATGTGGGAGAAAAAAAAACTCCTCATTGACAAAGATTTAGCAGGATATGTACAAGGAAGTAGAGGAGAGAGGCATTAACCTTCCTGGCTTAAAGCCTCTCTCCTCCACTTCTAAAATGCAAGGCTGCACCATATTTACAAGAATGTGGTTCAGCCTTGTGTTTCCCCCTGCGATGGTGCTATGTTTAGCAATGTAGCACAAACGCAGGCACCCTTGCACCAGAGTGCAAGGGTGTCTGAATGCAGGGGGGGCCTGTTTATGTGCAGGAAGGTGTCCCTTCCTGCACATAAACAATCCTAGAAATGCCATCCTGTCACTTTCCTGGGTGCTGTTTCATGCAGCACACATGAATTTGACAAAATGGCATTTTAAAAAAAATTGTTAATATGCAGGAAGGGAAACCTTCCTACACATTAACAAACAATGGCATTTTGCTTATTCCATGTGTGCTGCACAAGGCAAAAAGCATTCCTCCTTGTTTCAGTTCTTAAGACCAGTTTTTACCTGGTCTTAATTTTGGCACTGCCTTCTGTGTATGCCACCCTTGTTGATAGGGGGCAGCGTCAAAATGAAAGGGTGTTGCGGTGGAATGCCCACCACAACACTCACTGCCCACCGCTTTCAGGCTAAACATAGCGCGAAAGGGGGCCTTATGTACAAGGCAGCGTTAAGCCCTGTTAAGTGGCTTAATGCTGAGTTATACAGAAGAAGCAGACCCTATCGCCACCACAATGTCAATATAGGTGAAGTTGTGGTGGTGATAGGGGCTTGTACGTATGCCCATAGTATGCAGGTAAATTAAATGAGGGTCTCAGTCAAATTTAACCCAGTCCCCCTGCCCCAAAACTAATTCATGAAGAGTCATCACCATTTATACCGTTAATGATCTTAACATATAATGTCAATGGCCTCACAGTTAATAGTAGAAGAAGAAGAATTCTGGAATACTTGAAAGTTTCAGATAGTGAAATTATAATGATACAAGTGACTCCTACGTTAAAAGAGGAATAGGGGAATATATTAAAAAGGCAAAAATACATACAAACCAGTCATGCTGTGTTAAGGAATGTGGCAATCCTTTTTGAAAAGTGTACCAGAGCCACTATGGCAGAATGCAGTCTGGGTTCAGGGGGGATTGGTTATAGTAAAAGTGAAAACATATGGGGGCATATTATCAAGAAACGGTGTTAAAATTATCGCCGCTTTGGCGGCAGAAAACTGCCACTAAAGCGGCGATAATGGGCTTGACAATATGCACTTAAGAATTCCCATAGAAGCCCATGTTCTGGTGTCAACATGAGCTTCTATTGGAGTTCTCTGCGGCATATTATCAAGGCCATTATCGCCGCTTTAGCTGCAGTTTTCTGCCGCTAAAGCAGCGATAATTTTAACGCAGTGCTTGATAATATGCCACTCCGTAACTAGTACGCCTTTGCTGGATATTACAGACAAAATACAAACGATCCAGCCCCCGATTCAAGTTCTATATAATCAGCTTTTCGAGATCAAATTCCCCATAATATTAGGAGGTGATTTTAATGTACTAATTGATCTCTAGCCAGATAAATCTCCTGGTAGAAATATGGCAAATTCACCCCAAATGAGAGCCCTAGCAAAACAAACAATGGATGGTTTAGGTCTTGTTGACATCTGGAGGGAGAAGGGGAGTAAAGGACACATGTTCACCTTTCATAAAAAATACGGACACCTCTCCAGAATTTACTTTTATCTCATGGATGCTAGAATAATTAAGAATATTAAAAAAGTGGAGCATGCAGCTGAACATTTGTCTGACCATTCCACTGTTAGTCTAGAACTTAGGTTAGATCAAACACCAACAGTTGGCAGAGGGACCATAAACCGAGCTCTCTTTTTAGAAACACAATTACTAGATACGCTGAAAGAAGAAACAAGTGAATTTTTTCAGCCTGATAAATCTTTGGCCCACTTGAACATTGTCTGGGATACAAATAAAGCCTTTACAAGGGGTAAACTAATAGGTTTAACTGCAGCACATTGTAAGGAGACAAAGAATAAGATAAGTAATCTTAAATCCACAATAATGAAGCTCTTGAGAGAGGTAGATAACACTTACAACCAGCAAGTCCAGACTCTGATATAAGTAAAAATACAGAGTGCAGAACTCAACCTAGTAAACCTTTTAGAGGCAAAAATCTAAAAGAAATGGGAGGCTATGAATTTGTCCCACTATGAGTATGGGGAGGGTTGCGGTAAATTACTGGCCTGGAAATCTAAAGTAGATTGTAACAGAAATATTATCAAGGCCATTCACAACACCGAAATGGGTAAACTATTAACATAGGACTCAGAGATGGAACAAGCCTTCTCACATTTCTTCCAGACACTGTATACTGATAACCTAGAAGTGACAGTGGAACAGATTAGGGGCTACCTTTGTGAGTTGGCTACTCCAATTTTACAAGCTAGCTCAAAGGAAGAATATTCTCTGAGATCAGCACTGAAGAACTCTCCGAGGTCATTTGGAAACTAAAGAGCAGAAAGGCAGGTGGCCTCTGATAACCTCCCAAATGAGCTATATATGGCTTTGAAAGATGAGCTGGTTCCCAGTTTAACTGAAGTATGAATGAAGCTTTGGTAAAGTGACATGATTTCACTCAATCCTGGCATGAGGACATTGTCAACATAATTTTAAAACCAAATAAAGATCCCAAGATATGTAAGTCGTATTGGCTGATTTCCCTATTGCATAGCGATTATAACATTTTGACACAGATATCAACAAAGCAATTGAAGAAAGTGTTTCATAAAGATCAAAAGGGCTTTGCTGAAGGAAGGCAAACACATGACCTGACACATGAGCTAATAGAGGCCGTAGACATGGCCAGAAAAGATAAAACTCCACCAACATTTCTTGCTTTTGATGCTGCCAAAGCATTTGATAGAGTTAGTTGGCCTTTCCTGCACTGGCCGATCAAACAACATGGCTTGAAAGAGGCCTTTAGTGGAAGAGTGGAATCCATGTATAAATATTCAACAGTTTAGATCCCGGTTAACAAGAATCTCACAACCAGATAAATATTAGAAGATAGACATGCCAGCACTGTCCGTTGTCAACTTTCCTTTTTAATCTGTACATTGAGCCACTGGCAAATAGAATCAGTGCAAAGCAAAACATCATCCCTTTTGAGTGCAATGGTTGGGAGAAAAAAGTTGCTTTATGCACAAATGAGTTAATGGTGCACATGAGGGATCTGTAAAGATCACTCCCTGCGATACTGAGCACCTTAGAAGGTTTTGGGAAAGTCTCAGGTTTATTCGATAAACCAGGCAAAAACTGAACTCATGGAGGGGAACACTCATCACATGAAGAAAAAGAAATATTTAGGAATCTAGGTAGTTCAAGATCTAGAAAAACTCAGGCTCAAGTAAATTTCAATAAAATTATGATAGAAAGCAAAATATTACTTAAGACCTAGGGAGGCCTTCTGATCTCCTTCCTAGGAAGATCTAACATATTAAAAATATCCATACTCCCGAATTTTACATTCAGCTACAAGCAATACCCCTAGAATTCAAGCCAAAGGGCTTTAAGAAACTGCAGGGAAAGTTCAACAGTTTTATATGGGCCGCTAAAGGGTTGAGAATAGGGTGGAGAAAACTACATAGGAAGAAAGAGCACAGGGGTATTGCCAGCCCAGACTTTTATCTGTACTGCTGGGCACTCCAACTGAAGAATTTTAGACCCCTCCTTTTGGACAGTACCATCTTCACTCCACTCTTTAAGGCTATGGTGAGTGAGTTGTCTATAAAGGGGGCCAATTTCCTTTTTAAATTTGGCCATCCCAAGTACTTTAAAAAGGTTAGGCTAAATACATTGGAGGCAGTTTGCAAACCATGAGGTAAGGAAAAGGCTGTCTTTACTCCACAGGATAAATACCCTAGACTGCAGTGGTCCCCTAACTAAGAAAACAAAATTTTGCAATGCAAGGAAATGCTGGCAAAATACTCTACAAAATGGGATTGAGGTAAACGCCTAGATGTGTGGAAATGAAATGGTCCGATGATTAAAACAGCAAATGCAATAACTTTGGAAGAGAGTAAAGAACAAGGTCCCATACAAAGAACTCCAGAATTTCAAATGAGATTGCTAATGAGGTATATGAGCCCGTCTGAGGGGAAACATTGCTGGGGCCTCCCTTCTTCTTTTCTTGTGAGAGGGTGCTGTTTGCCACCTCCATATACTGGGTTTCTTCTGCCTTCTTGATGGAAAATGAGGACAAAAAAAAAGTTGATTCATTAAGTCATTTGCACACCCAAGTTAGAATGAAATGTGTAAATGCGTTGGTCTATAAGTGTTGTTACGCATTTTGTATTCAAAAACCCAAATGTAAACCAATAAAGAGGTTTTTTTCAGGTGTAATTTAAATCATTATGATGGGTGAGCTCTGGTAGGCATGAAAAGGAAAGGAGGTTAAAACTCAATAGCATATTTGCACCTTACATATTTAAATATGGTACACTGTAGATATACTCTTAACAAGGGAAGAGGTAAATCTACATTCAAGGAGGAAATGGGTAGGGAAAATCCACAAAATTGGAAGGTGTGTAGGAGAAGAAGTCTATCCATGAGGAATAATAAATGTTTAGAGTTAGAAAGGGTCCTGTTAGTATGGCCATGACCAGTCTTGATAGGGTATCTGCCCAGGAAACTGTGTGCCATGTTTTCTTAGAGTAGCATGTGACTAGCCTTCACCTGTAATCAGCTTTATATCTGTCCTAGCTCTTAGTGATATGCAGATTGCCTTGTGCTGACAGTAGTTTTCAGTGATCTGAATTAACGTATAGTGGAATAATCTAGTTAATCAAATAGAAGTCAGTAAGACAGGACCATTTAGTTACTGTATGTTTGGCCTATATTGGACAGATAGTGGAAAAATCTGCTGAAAGCAATAAAGAATGTAGAAAAAGAGACTCAAACAACAAAAGCTCAACATATTGAAAAGAGAAGAAACGATGAATATCTTTGTAATTATGTCAGAAGGGTTAGGAGTGAAGAGGACACAATACTGAATATTCCTTTTAATCAGACAATTAACAGCAAGTCTATTGTAAACCCTGACATCATGGCTTTTGTAGCACAAATCTTGAGTTACATAAATTTGTATTCTGAGAACACTGACAGAGAATCAAATAAAAAGATAGAAAAATTAAAAAGGGATTTTCATTGATTAAGATGTGATGTATCATGTGAGAACAGAAAGTAATAATTACGCAATTTGAAATGTATGAATGACAATAGAAGTACTAATGAAGACAGTTCTTTCTATGACTTTCATGTCAATACAAGGAACTTTGAAAATACATTTCCATAAAGCAGAAAGTAGACGTTTGATGATTAGATCATAGTATATTTAGCATTCCATTATCCACATGAGGGTTCTGAATGCAGAAGGCATTGTTCTTGTCTGATGTGCTATGTTCAAAAGGGCAGATGTGACTGAATCAAGTATGTTATTCAACCAATATGATGCTGTATGCATAATTACACACTATATTCTTCATTTTCAAGCAGTGGGAAGTTACATCACAATTATTACAATAAATTACAGTCAACAATCCAAACAGGAGAGGTTCTTAGTAAGGGAATCATAAAAGCAAGCACTGGATGTGCTAACGGTGGAAGATAACTTTTTAAAGCAGTTTCAAGCTCAAAGGGGAAATTTCATTGTCAAAGGATGTTCCAGTTATTTAGGCAAGATGATAGTGATAGATTGCTAGAACAAAATGGTGAAAAGAGGGGCAAGCCTTTGATATGGAGAGCACTTGAAAAAAACCCTTGTGAAAATTATTAAATACAAGCTCTTACTTTTGGATGGAAACTTGTGTGAAAGATCTTTTTAGCTATATATTTTATTTGTGACAGATAATATTGAGTATTAATAATGTTTATGTTGGATCTAATATGCAAATAATTAATTAGTATGTAGGCAGTTGAATCACGTTTAATATATAGCTTATTAGTATGTTTATTAACATGATTTATTTATGCCACATTTTTTAGTTAAAATAGATGCTGTTACTGTCTCCTGCATTCACCCTTTCCCATCAGGTTTCCCTATACATCTTCTGTCCTCACAGGCTTCAAGAAAGTAAATATAACTGATGCAATGCTTTCTCAATTGACATGAATACAAAGGGCCCATTAAAAATGAAACTTCTAGTGTAGTAGGTAGTTTGTAACTTTTTTCCTCAGTTTTTCTGCTGTCCAGTTTGGTTTCACACATTCATGAATAGCTTTTGTTAAATGTTGCGAGTTATGTTCAAATCATTTTCAGAAGACAATATCACTGGAAAGCAGGATGTTTACCTAGAAATGGGATAATGCTAACATATAATACCAGTGACATGATTTAATCTGGTTCCCCAAAGAATTGATAAATGGGATATTTTAGCTAATTTTCAATGTGAGATATATGTATAGCAACGGATTGTTTTTGGTCAGATTTTCCATTTTCTCTACTGTGAATGCTGTCCATCTTTTTTTTGATTTTGCTGATAATTTGAAGCTTAGAACAATTTCTGATTTTGACTTTTCTTTATTAACTTTGCACATTGAGCCTCCATGCCATTTATTCTGTTCTGCTTGATTTTTGAGATATTAGTCATAAAATACCTTAACTTGTCCATGATCTGTAAATTAGTTACTGAGAGATCCCAATTACTTATTTTTGATACTAATGTTGGGTAGGGTGTTCTTTACAAAAGATAAACCCGGAGTGAAACCCCCTGAGGTAAATGGTGGTGTAAAATGTTGGGCTGTTATAATTATTGGGGTACAGTGTTGAATATTGGGGATATGTTTTCCACTTTGACAAATTGGTAGCAGAGGATGGTTGCACAAGAACACCTCCTCTTTGTAATGGTCTCCAAACATTTCTTTGTTCTTTATGCCTATTTTGAGAGAATAGTGGACTTTTCCTAAACTGTGAGGAGTTGTACTCTCTGACGTTTTCCCAGAAAACCAAACTTGCAGTGCGTTTCTGAGTTATTTGTAGTGTAAGTATGAATAGGGCAATCAGACTGAGGTATGATGTATATTTGCGAGGCATGTTGAAGTATGGATTAGCAAGATGAATTGTTGGACACTTTGTGAGATACTTAGATATGAATTATCATTTATTAGTTCAAATGGGGGATTAATCACTGTATTGATGATGTGTTACTAATATTTGTAAATTCATTTGTTGATTGTTGATTTGGTTCTCTGATTTATTGAAATTCAAGATCTCAAGATATTGTGAATTTACTCATCTGCATAAGGTAGTGTGTAGTGCAAGGCACAACATGCAGCACGCAGGAACATCTATGGTGGTACAGTTACAAACCCACCGAAAGATAGAAATATAAACAATGCATTAAGGATTACAAAAACATCATTCAGGCATAAAAAGCCTTCTACTTTATTGATTAAATCACATCTCCTAAAAATTATGCAAGAATCCTCTTTCATACAGGCAACCCCTTAACCAGTCTCAATAACACCAACATGTCGGTTGGCAATCAATCTTTCTGCAACAACCTGTCAGTATTTTTTCAAACAAAAGTAGTAGGAGTCTACAATGTATTTCCATCAAATGAGGAAGCTAATCGAACACATATTGAAGAAGGTAGTGCACCTCAAACAACCAACACACTAACCAACTTCTTCTCTCTTATGATAGAACATGTCAGCAGGCTACTGGGTTTAGCTAAATCTGGATCCATGCCCCCCAGAAATTCTACAGATGGCTTAAAGGCCTGTAATGCCACATCTTGCGCAGATTTTGAATGAAATGTTTAGAGTGTGGCGTATTCCAAAAGAATGGAACACAGCCTCAATGAATGAGTGAATGAACAAATATAGTGCTTGTAGAGTGCACTGTCACTCCCAAAGGAGCACCCTGGCACTAAGCAACAACGCCCTCTATGCGGGAAATACGGCCAAACTCCAGAAAAGACTTCAATGCATACAGAACGCCTCTGCACGCCTTGTCCTCGACATCCCCAACCACAGCCACATCACTGCCCACCTGAGCGACCTTCACTGGCTCCCTGTCAACAAGAGGATCACCTTCAAGCTCCTCACACACGCTCACAAAGCACTCCAGGGGCAGTCCAGCATAGTGACACACAAGCTGGTGTTCCTGGAGGGCATTCATAGCAGTACATGCACTCCTAATGTAGTTTCAGGCTCAGGCCTCCTCACTGACTCAGGCCTCCGCCTTCCCTCAAGCCCAGTCTTCCAACTCACCTCCTGCCTCTTTCCCATCCCAAATCCCTTGAACCATACCTGTCCGTAGCTTATGCAAACAGAAGCAAGTACACACCCCAACATCCACATGCACCACGCTGCCCCCAAATGCAGCAAAAAAGAACAAACATGCTCCCACTGAACTGACCCCCACTACTCTCATTAGCCTCAGCACACACAAACCCACAGAGCGCGCACCAAAAGATACAACCAACATTAGACCCCCAGACACAAGCACCAACAACAGGCACACCCACTGCACAGCCAAACATTCCCTCTACTTCTCAAAGCTCACCCCTTGTCCCACCAGCACAGTCTCCCATGGAAGTCCCTCATGTGCTCCTTGGCTTTCCTTCTGCCCCACCCTCTGCCCCAATACCAAACTCATCTCTCCCTGGTTTCTTTTTTGCGGTATCTGGCCAGCACACTAGATGTCCCTTCCTGAGAAGGTTTCCCTGGCAGTGTCATTTTAGGCAAGTGTAGTGGTAGAGCAATGTGCTGACCCACCTTTGGATTTTGGACTGGCCATTGGCTTATTTCCTTAGTTTGTAAATAAAATCAGTTTATATTGGATGGCACATTAGTTCATCCATTTCTTGTCATGTTAGTTGCTGTATTTGCTTCCTTCGGTATGTGCTACTACTTTTGTTTAAGTTTGAGCCATATTGGTGGGCCTTTCAAAGTGGTTAGTGTGATCTGACCTTTGCACCTGTTCTGGAGTTCCAGTGGATGAGGGACAGGGCCTGACTAGGAACCAAAACTGGTGGGGGGTGCAGCCAAGCTGTTTGCCAGGGCCGTTTTCAGCCGATTTTGTTCCAAGGGTGGATATTACAGCTATGCTGCAAAAACGGCCCTGTAACAAAAATGGTCCCCTGGGGCCCAAAATCGGCCCCCACCCTAGAGGCCCACCGGGGAAACGCTACGGCCAGTCCGGCCATGATGAGGGTACATGTTCATTGACTTGATATGTGTTATGCAGACCAAATGTATGTGACGTAGCATTGTGTGGGTTAGCATGAGGTAAGCATTTGAGCTTGGCCACTGTCAGCTACATGAAACATGCCCTTCTCCCAATGATGTATGTTGGATAAGTGTTAAGTGAGTTGAACTGTCATATTTGTGTATCTGCACATGGAGGGTATCAGCTTATCACACCTTTGTGTGGTTCTGCATGGACATGTGTCCACTGAGCAGTGTGTACCTTTGAGCTACTTTGTGTAGATGTCAGATACAGTGTGCTGTTTGCTTTCCTAAGTTTTCCGCAACCATTTTTTCCCCCAAATCTCATATAGCGCGAACTTGACCTGAAATCAGGTATCAGAGCGCTTTACATGAGCACCAGTTGCGTTATATGACGACACATTCATTTTTGTTGGGCACAGGGAGATTAACAGATTTGCCCAGAACCACTGGATGTTGAGCGTCGTTGTCGAGACTCGAACCTGGTTCCCCAGATTTAAGGTTGAATGCCCTAGCCGTTAGGCTACATCCTCTCCCCTAACCATTGCCTACACGTGTGCACTTTGTTAAGCTATTGGTTGTCCCTGGCAACCGTCAGTTCCCAGGTCCAGTGCTCATGCAGTTTGTCAGGCATGTGCTAGTTGTAGTGTGGACCACTAGCCCAGGTGTTCATAGTTAACGCAATGGTGGCATTGGGATCCTGCAGGTGGTGTTTCAATTGTTTTTCCCACTGCTTCTATGTTATGCCATTGAGTGACATTGATGTGTGTGAGTCGACTACGGACTTGTAGCAGAGAAGGTATGTTTGACATTGTGGACACTTGCATACTGATTTTTATTTGAGCTAATGATGGGAGCAGTGATATGTGCATTGTGATCGTGTAATATATTGACTGAGGCATCTTGGCCTGAGTTAGAATGCCAAGGCCTCATGGTAGCTGTAGTCATTTGAATGTGACTTTATGAAGACTTGCGAAATGGTGAGCTGCATGACTCGTGACTATCAGTAGTGACCTGGTTGAGAAGTGAGTAAGATGAACAGTTGTGCGTGTGTGACATTGATAGGTGTGATGTTCTGGAAGAGATGATGTTGTGGATCACAGATAAATGCAGACATCACTTTCACTTTAAATGAAATAGGGACACATGTCCATTTGTGTACGGTATGCTTGTGTTGTATCAATGGTTGAGGCTGCGAGAGCATCCTGCGACTTTGAATCAGAATATTGTTAATATACAATACCATGCAAGGCTCCTGTATACGAATGAGATACTTGGGGACCACACCTCCTTTTGCTGGTCCACGGTGATGCATCGTTTTGTAGAAGTGACAATGGGAACATGAAGTTGTGTGTCTTACCGGTGATGTTGTCCGTGACTGTGTCTGTTTTGGATGTGATCAAGAAGGTAGAGCAGCAGCATGATGGGTAGGATGGCCTCCATGATGGCACCGGACATGTAGAGGTGAGCAGAGGCAATTTTCATTCTTCTAATTCTCCCTTTCCGCCGCATCTGGTGCAGGGGTTGGAACACCACACTTCTGCTGGCTATGAGGCAACTCATAATAGGGAGAGCAGTTTGACTAGCGGTCAGGGCCTCCCACAGCCTCATTGGCCTGCTCCGCCAAGCCGCACTCTAAGTCTGTTGGTGGTGTCAGTGGAGCAGCAGCAGTCCTCACACACCCAAGCAAACCAAATCATAATAGGGTGGTTGGGACGGTAGAGCTCACCTCATTTACCACGCCACTGCCGGCACAGTGGTTCACAAGCTGCCAAACTCGAAATCAGGCCCTAAGTGTAGAATGCTTCACTAACAGCAAATTTGTTTTCAAAATAAAATAGAAGTAGCCTACATTCCTGTCACAGAGGTAGTCAACCAATATAACTCACTAATAGAAAACCCTTTCAACCAACAAAATGAGAACAAACTTAGGGCCTGAATACGAGTTTGGCGGTCTCACCGCCCTACCGCTGCAGCAGCAGTCCCAAGAAGACTGCTGCATCAGCAGTCTTCCACTCACTGTATTATGATTCACTCAGTCTGAACTGATGACCACCATCGACAGAGTGGATCCTGCCTGTGTCGTGGTGAACTGCAGTGTTGGCGATGCATACTCCGCCGCTGTTCAGTCCCTGTCATCCCGCTTAGCTGATTACAAAAACACAGTTGTACTGGCAGTCCCCTAATGCTGGTTCCTTGACGGCCGTAGGCCATCACGGTATGCTCTCAGTCAAGCACCAGAGCAGTGGTCATTGGATAAATACAAAAACAACACAGCGGATATCCATTGGCCAAGTGCAAACACCTGCAAATTACACTATACAACACACTCCATCCCAGACCATGATCCTTTGCCACTCCACTGCAGCACAGAAACCAGACACCACACTTTTCTGTTCAGATAAGGCAGCCCTTGTTTTCTCTATCCCATCCAACACTCTCCACATGCTTTTGCTGCATTTTTTTTAATATCTCCTGTAGTTTTTTTTCATTGTCACTCACTTCAATTTAGAGTGATATCACATAAAACAAATTCACGTTTTTCAGAGGCTGAGTTGTCAGTCATGGTGGATTAAATCATAAGAGTAGAGCCACAATTGTTTGGAGCCCAAGTCCAACATACTTCTCTCAGTAGGGAAAAGGGAATGTGGGACGAGATAGTCAACAAAGTTAATGCTGTAGGTACCACTATACGCACAAAGGATGAAATAAGGAAGAGGAGGCATGACCTGAGGGGGAAAGTGGGTTCCCTGGTCTACAAGCAACACCTGGAGGCCCAGAAGACTGGCGTGGCGGTGTTTCTACCAGCACCCAATAACAACTCTTTCCCTGTAAGGAGCAGGTCTTAGTTATCTTACATTCTGAGGACTTGCCAAGAGTACTTGAGAGAGTGCAGTCTACTTAAGTTACACCTCAGTCACAATACTTCAATGACCTGCATACTCTCATCTCAGCTTTTGCCATTGTGTTGTGTATCTAGTTTCCTAACATGCAATACTCAAAGTATCAGAGAGGTTTGAATGTCAGTATCAATGTGTATTGTTCCATATAATATTGCATGTATCAGTTTCTATCACATGCCACATGTTAAATATCCATTCCAGGACCCATACTATGTGTAAATATGTAAATGTATGGACCAGCCCAACTGCATTTTGACAACAGATATGTTCCACTAACCATGTTTCAAGTGTTGGCATGTAGAGATTGAAATGACTACAACTACTATTAGGCCCTGTTTCTGTTCCTCAAAACAAGATGCAATAGTGATTTTGCCCATTCTCACTTGTCTGACCTGTTACAACTGATGTTCAGTTCTCATGTACTGAGCAATCTACAAACAATGCTTTACTCAGACATTTCTGTCTACTTAGCTTGATGTTGTACTGGTCTCATCAACTAAAATTGTTGCTGGCATGAGTAACACCATACCAAGTCTGTAAATCTAATATTTATAAGGCATTAGGCTAAATCAGCTGATTAGAAGTGGCAGGTGACCCATTGGCTATGCACTGCTCAAATCATGACTAATGATAAATATACAACCAAGTTGTGTGATCGTCTGTATTGTAACAACGAGGCCTTGGAATGGTCCCACTGTATTACCTCAAATGTTTTGGAGGTGTCATGTTCATTCCCTAATCCGAAATGCAGCATATCAGCAGATCAAATGAATTGCTCACCTTTAGCACATGTACTGAATGTCTCCAAATGTCTTGTTAACAAGTTCTACATCACGGAATTATATCGCAATAGTAATCACTACCTATTTTGTTTTTCCTATGTCTCTACTTACTGTGAGACAAAACGTTTGGATGTAGATACCACACTTCCACCAATAACTATTTTCTCTATTTCACAGCAGATCAATCTGGCAGAGCACCTGGGCAGAGCTTGGCCACCGAACATACTTCTCCACCCCCGCATGAAGCCCTCAGTGATGATAACACTCATGGACATGGGGATGTGGATGATGATCCTGAGACATCTGGTCAGCTTGGGTAGATGGCAAATATTTGTTTCACTGTGCCCACACCAACACCTCCCACTCCAGTGGCAACACCTCAGCTAACACCTGTCCTGCCAACCTGTGTACCTAGCACTACTATCTTGTGTCCCCCTGTATGTATTTTGAGGTGAGAATCACCATTCCAGTCACAGAGGAATCAGGACACAGTGGGAGAGTGCACGCTCGGACAAGGGCACAGGCCCGTGGGTGTTGGATTCATGGGAGGGGTACTGTGGCCCGCTGAGTGAGGCCACTGGGGCCACTCAAGTAGGACTCTCAAGGCTTGATGACAGATATCCAGGAGATGAAACAGCTGCAGATGGACATACATAAGGAGCTGGCCACCCACAACACCAACATGGAACAGCTCATTGGGGTGCTGCAGGACATCAACACAACACTCTGCAGGACTTTTCCACCACCATCTACCTCTTCCTAACTACATCTGGGCCATCTACATCTGCGGCAGCCACCGGAAGGGAGGACCTGTCAGGGGAAGACAGGCCTGTATACACCAATGTCTCTGTAGCAGCAGATCCCCACCACAGTATCAAGCGGGGACATGCATGTAAAATTCTAGGAGGTGCGACTGGCAAGACACCCACCACCACCAGCAAGAAACCTCAATCTTAATTTCCTCCAGATTTACATTTTTGGGTGAAACATTTAAATACAGAAAAAAAATAAAAGGTTTTTATATAATTAAAAAAATATGCATAATCATTTGATATACAATCACTAAAAAGATTTTCAATTAAAACACTTCCCATAAAACATGATAAATTATTATTACATAAAATGTAAATACTGCAAGTAATACTAACACAATTAATAAAAAAATAACTAGAACAATAAATACGTTGATAGAACAGTTTACAAATAATTAAAAAACAACAAATAATTGAAATAGCAATAAATTATTTAACATGATTATCAGTTGAATACAATAAAAAATAATGTAAAACAATACATACTTATTAAAAAAAACTTCCCATTCTAGTAATTAACAAATCCAACAACCTGTCACTAAATAAAACATTTCTAATTATAAAAAAGAAATTACATTTTCTATAAAAAAAATTATATATTAAAACAGATTAAACTCAACCATTATTACAATAATAATAACCTATAATACTATTATAAATACCATGTATCAAGCTAATTAAAAAAACAATATTATATGCAACTACATTCCCCAAAAACTATGGGCCTGATTATGAGTTTGGTGGTCTTACCACTGTTAGAAGAGAGTGAACACCAGACTATGGTTGATGCACTCAAGTTTTCATTTGCTGTTTGGACTTCTTTAGTGCCTATGGGGGTGGGAAGTTCTTCAAGTATATATATTGAAAAATGTAACATCAAAGTTATAATTGCTTACATTTAGATTAGAGATGGTATAATTTAAAGGAACAAATCTAATTTCAAAATTGGTGTACTTGTGTTTTGCTTTGAGGGCTCTGATAATGACTTGTGCAAAATAGGCAAGTGTTTGATAGAGCTTCCTTGATTTTAAGTCAAGAAAATGGTAAATCTCGCCTTGATTTACATATCATTCATAGTTGATCATTTTTAATCACAGTTAGTCAGTAAAGGCAATTGACATTTCCAGAAGTGCTGTTGATATCTAATCCAAAAAGCAAACAATGTGAATTCCCCTGGTTAAAACTATGAATCTCTTAAAGGTTCAGATAAATGGCTTCAAAGAATTCCAACAACATGCCATCAAAAGAGTTTCACTTGGCAGGGTAGCCGGTGGATTATCTATCTACCTGAACACCAGCATACCGTGGACGTATGCTCCAATTGGCTCAGGACAGACATGGATCCAGTGCATCACAATCGAACTACCACCAGTCCCCTGTCCAGGATCGCAGGATTCCCCAGATATACGGTCTTTGGTAATTTGCAATACCTACATTCACCCAGATTCTAAGAAGAAACCAGAGAAAATTGCGATTCTCAAAGCATTGGTTAAAACTTTGCAATCCTCCTTTCCACAGACGGGATTGGTAGTATCAGGCGATTTTAATATGTTCCTATTACAAGACCACACACACAACCTTCAACAAAATAAACTGAAAGGAAAAACAATACCGCCATTGATAACATACTTTCAGAAAAAGGATAAACAAGGACAGCAGTGCGCCTCAAACTTTGCTGAAATTGGCATGATCATATTGAATGGACGCTTTTTACAAGACCAGCCCGCATCTATGACAAGAACAGCTAAACAGACCAAATCAGTCCTAGATTGCACTACAGTGGACTTGGAAGTACTCCAATGGATCGCCAGCTACCAAATAATACATAAACTGGAGAGCGACCATAGTCTGCAATCAATAGTTCTTAACATTCAACATGTAAGGGCACCTGCTACCAATGATTTGATGGAATTTCCTAGCCCTTATAACTTAAAACGACTCGCATGGAATGGAAAGAATGTTGAAGAAATTATGACCTATGTAAAAAAGGTCAAGGAAATAGGTGCAGACAAAAGCTCGGTAGATCTTCGGGCTAATTGGGAAAAGACGATTATAAGCTTAACAGACAAGTTCGGTGCCCAAAATAAAATTAATAGAAGAATTCCAACGACAGCATTCCCGGCACATCTTGGCTCGATAGCGAGTAAAAAGAGGATTTTAAATCAGGAAATTAGAAAGATTCAAGGAAAAGATCAGACTATTGGAAAAGACCAACAGCAACAAATTCACAAACTAAGGCAAAAATATAAAAAAGAGGTTTGGTTAGCAAAGAAAAATCAACAAACAGAAATTTGGCAAAAATGACTAGAAACAAGCAAATTAAATAACAATAGGAAATTTTGGGCTGAAATTAATAAAATAGCAAACGGAGCATTCCACGAACACAAGCCAAATATATTAAAGGCAGACTGGATACATCACTTAGAACAAAATCAAGGGAACAATTGTAACCACCAAGTGCTGAAATCAGATAACACTACTCATCAACAACATAAAGGGGAAGATCTAAAACAAAATTTTGGTGAAAATTGGATCAGACCACATCAAGTACAAATGGTTATAAAAAAACTGGGGTCCACTTGCGCTCCCGGACCCAACAGCTTGCCAAACGGGCTTTTTATACACGACCAATTATTTTGGGCAGAATACCTCACCCCATTGTTCAATCACGTTTTTCAAACAGGAAATATACCATCATCTTGGAGAGGGAGCATTTTGCATCCAATTTTTAAGGCCGATCAGACCCGGCAAATTATAGGTTGATCGCGCTTATAGATGTAGACGCCAAAATATACGCATCAAATCTCCTGATAGCACTGGAAGAATGGGTCTCTGCGAATAAGATCCTCCCAATCACACAGACCGGTTTTAGGCCGAGAACAAACATGTTGTGCAACCTGTTTGCCTTAAAACTTCTGGTAGAAAAAGCAAAGGGTAAATCTACAAAATTGTACACCTGTTTCTTAGATCTAAAATCAGCATTCGACACAGTCCCCAGGGAGATCTTATGGCAAAAGATGGCAAACTGGGGTATTCCACCTAAGCTATTACACACCATTATCAATCTATATACATCGACATGGGTCAAGATAAAATTAGGGAATGGTGAAAGAACAACAGCAAAAATCCCAACCCACATTGGCCTAAAGCAGGGATGTGTCCTGGCGCCTACTCTTTTTAATACTTTCACAGCATACCTGGAGAAGTGTATATCGGAAATCTAGAGCGATCCTCCAAAGCTAGCACATCGCAAAATAAGCAGCATGCAGTACGCAGATGACATCGTTTTATGCAGCCAGACCCCAATGGGCCTACAGCGTTCCATCACAAGGTTGCATGAATACACCAGGGAGCTTGGCTTGCATATCAATCACAAAAAAACGAAGATCATCTGTTTCGTGTGACGTTCAGGGTGGCAAAAATTCAAATGGCATGTGGCAGGTAACACCATAGAGCAAAGCGCCACATACAAGTACTTAGGAGTAGTGGTAGACTCAATGTTGACTTTAAAAGACCATTTATTGTATAGAAAAGCCCAGGCCAACAAACTACGCTTTGCTCTAAATTTATTAAAAACAAAATTGAAATGTCCATCTAACCTACATTTGCTAAAAGTAATCATAGCTAAATTTCTCCCTACCCTCACGTACGCCTCGGAATTATTTAGAGGTCAAGACACACATTTTTTGAATCTTCAACAGTCAGAGATATTCAAATACATTTTTCAGATCCCGAAGTTTGTATCACAAGCACAAGTTCGTCTGGAATTTGGGTTACAAAATCAGCACCCAGCAAGACAAGAAGCAATATTAAAAATGTGCTGGAAATTAAAAACAGCACAAGAGGATTCGTTGATGGGGTTCTGTTGGTGTGAAATAAAGAACCAAACTAAAGGAAATAACGTCTGGAAAACAGCTCTAGAAGAGGCATTGACAAATCTCAAAATGAAAGAAGCATGGAACACTAATCACACCTTGGCAATTTTTAAAAAAATAGCTAACAATGCGGCAAAACAAATAGCCTGGATTACAGATAAAGCCGCGTTAGCAAAGAAAAACCATGGCTGGATGGTATTACCTTCCTATGAGAAATGTACCCCTCAACCATATCTAGTCAATCACATCACCCCAGCTACCGAACAAATGCTACTCCGAATTCGGATGGGTGCTTTCATTTCTAAGGATCAGGTTCCAGTATGGAAACAAACATGGCCAATATCACTCTGCAGACTATGTGGTCAAGCAGAAGAAACTCTGACTCATTTATTGTGTATTTGTCCTTCACTGAATAATTTGAGATATTTTTATTTATTATATGCATTCCGTAGATACCAAATTAGATCATGTCGGCCAGCAGTCATGTTTGCATTGAATAGCAACATGCTACAGGTAGCATGCAGGGCCACCAGATTTTTGCAAAAAGTCAGTTTCTTAATACAGAAAATTGAAAAATAGCATATGGCAACAAAATATATATATTTTGTTTGTTTATCCGAATTTAAAGATAATTTTTTTTCTTTTCCTTTTAACATGCCTGTATAATACGCTTGTGTATTTTTCATTGTTTTATATGTCAATTGCAAGATGTCGACACAAAAATTGTAAAGGTTTTAATTAACTATTTACAATAAATTTATTACGATTATTATGAATCTCTTAAAGCACAAACTATGCAAAAACGTTTTACATGACAATTAAATACACAAAAATATATATATATTTTTTAACTATAAACACATATAATGATAAATATTATGCACACATCATAATGCACAACATAAATGAAAAAACACAATCTCCATATCAATGCATCAATTTAAAATATAAATAAATACTGTGTGTTGCCATTTTCTATCGCAGATTATCAGCTATTGGATCCATTATGTTTTTGAAAATCTCTAAATTCCAATGTGGTGAGAAACACGTCTAATTTGCTTAGCATTGCATTTAAAATGGATACAATTATAGAAAACACTTTTTTGAGGACAACTAATATTATATCCTGTTCCTCTGGAATTGGAATTGGAACGTAGAAAAACTAAAATCTGAAAGCTTGACTCTGCTGTACATTGAAACTATTTCTTGTATTGCTTCTGACATATTTGTTCCCAATCTATTCTTCTAGTATCTCAGACACATCATCATCTGTTGGTGCATTATTCACATATTCACACTGTCAGAAGCTACCATTTGAAATCTTCGGCATAGCCAATTTTCTGTTAAATATCACTTCTGTAAAACCTAATTAATATTTCTTGCACCTCATAGATAAAATATTGTGTCTATGAACTGAAAACAGTGTAAGGGATGTTGTAAGTGCCTGAAGATATAGGAGACGGGATTAGAAGCACAAAGGGCAGAGAGCTGGCTCCACAGACTTTAGGGAAAAACAGTTAGCCCCCAGAAATATCTTACATATTAAGAGTAGCCAGGGCCTTTCTCCAGCTCATCCCGAGAGAGGCCTTAGGGTCCCAAAACCCATAGGTGTGTTTCATTGAAGCAACCTCCCTTTCTGTATTATTGTGCTGCAGGTAAGAGGAGGAACAGAAGAAAAGGAATAATTCATGTAAACCACCAGGATTTCAAAGTGAAAAACACGATAACGAAAGGATACTTGAACTATATAACTAGGTACGTAGCAGTGTACCGATGTTTCACACTCTCTCCAACAGTACATGCTTACAGTGCTTCGACACGTGCCACATCAATTATTGAATGTCACATAGGACCTATTACATTAAACACCTGTCCAACCATGCACTCTAAAGGGCAGCCAAGACCCAATGGAAATCCTAGAAGTGTGTGTCTCAGTCAGGGGCATGAATCACAATACAAAGAGTGCAATCCAATACTCGTGCTGATCGAGTATACAGGAAATCAGAGCAGGAGACATCTCTCGGCACATTCATATAGAGATGCACCGTGATCAGAGGGGAAACATGTACCTTCGAATTGAAGCAGGTATGATCATCATGATCACCTACATTAAGTTTGTTTCGTTGTAGAGTCAGGAGTTAAGCTCAAACTCCAAACAAACATCCAGATGCTCTTGTGATGTGTGGTTCTATTGCATGTCATCAGAAAAGTGCTGAACTTTGTAGTAAGAAATGAAGGCGATATCACCAAACGTGAGTCTGGCATCATCTCACATGCATGTTTCAACATTCTAAGTTTAACGCACAAAAAAACCATATTCTTCTGTTTCTGAGCTAATTTGTAGATGGATGATTATAAAGATCGTGCAACATTTGGTGTAGTTTAGCTATGAAACTAACTGCGAAATAAAGATGAACATTTTTTGGAAGCAAGTGATTGTGAACTATGTTGACAATATATCACAAGGGGCCAGATGTTCAAATATCTGGCAGCAAAATGCCGGTCAAATTGCAACCAACATTTTTCTGACAAGTAAAGTTTTTCCAAATTGACCTACGCACTAGGACGTTGTTTTCCAAAAGTCTGTAATGGGTTGCAATAGGCCCTACCTCATGAATAAATACGAAGGTGGATCCCAAATTGCAGCTCACTGTAATCAGAGGCTATCACAGGCCTGGTGGCCTTCTCGGTCCACCATACCACCATGTATGTGATAGCATTTTAATAAAGTCAGATTCTAATAAAAATGCACTCTCTTTCCTTAAAGAAAAAGGGATTGCTTTTAAACAGAAACTGCCCTTCTCTTCAACATTTGTTTTTTATTCACTAAGGGCCCGATTAGGAGTTTGTCAGTGTGGCCCTACTCCCACACTTCTAAACAGGGTGGCCACCTGCCTGCCCAACAGATTTCGTGGCAGTCCCATGGTGGTGCATTAAAAAGGTTCAAATGTGAGCCTTAATGCTGCACTGCTGCAAGACCGCCATAGTGCATTCCAGTCCGACATGGACCGTGAAGTTCACGCTGTGCTGGAACTGTCCCCCTTGCATGCCCCAACTTGCATGGGGCAAGTGGGGACTTGAAGGTCCCCCTTTGTTTCCTCACCACCATCAGTTTCATGGAGTAAGAACTACCAAGAGACTGTTGGTAGTCTGGAAAATCGCAATATGCAAGGCGGTGCCACAGCATACTGCCGCACCACCGTCACGGAAAGCAGCTCCCTGGCGCTTGCGGTGGGCCAATGGTGGTCCAACCGACAAAGTTGTAATACGGCGGTCGGACCACTGGTGCAATGGTGGCCAGACCGCCACGGAGCGTCAAACTCATAATCAGGCCCTAAGTGAATCCATTAGTGCCTCCTTCAATGTATTGGTAGAATATCAATGTTGTGCGAACGGATTTTGGTAGCAAAACATTGATACATTAAATATTGATTTAGTAGTTGGAAGGCATGCCTTCAACACGCCCCTTCCAGATACCGAACCGGTATCTATTTGAAGTCTCATGTTAGGAGTCAGAAAAATATTCTCATTCCTAAAAGGGATTAGTACGTATGTTAAAACATTTTAAAGGTTCCAAAATCCGAATTGGAGAGTTTGCCACTGTTAAAATGCTTACCACATCTGACCCTTCATTCCTTGTTTCAACAGGCGATAGCTCAATTAGAAGTTTGTTAAAACAGCTGTTTGACATTTTCAGGTTGTCAATTTCACATGGATTACTAAATTTCAGACCGATGTAATATCTGGAATGTGACGAGTAAGAGGTTTTTACCTAGTGTACTTTCTGAACCAGGCATTTCTTGTTTTCCCATCTGGGTTTTAAAATTTGCTTGCCACATAGTGTGATCGATCCACTGATAAGATGATTAGAAACAATAAAAATGTACCTACCAGTGTATCACACAATCGGATTGTTTTATTTGTAAAATATTGTGTTCATCATATCTTGAAGGTGATATGTAGTATATTTTTAAGCAGAAAAGCTTTTTTTCATTTCCATATGTATCAACAGAAACAGTTGATTGTATTGTTTGATATTACTTCGATTGAAAACATATTTATAGAATAAATACAGCTAAAAAATATGGCATTTCAAATACATTGCATTGCATTAAAAACGAACAACGGCAGAGCTCGTTTGGATCTGCCTTGGTGCACCTTGTAATGTCATTGAATCATCTACTCCACTTTAACACATCTATTTGGAGAACAAGTGACAGGAAACAAGGTGCAAATCACAGAGTACATCACTCTAACGTCAAAGTTATAATCAAAGCCTACATGATGCCTGTAAACACTGGTTATGTCCTCAGTTGCAGCTCCAGCGATTTGACGAGCAGAAAATATCGCTTTCTTCGGCTGGTACAAAAATCTATGTGCAGTTCGAGGGTAACAATGAAGAAATGTCACTAAAATGGTTCTCTTTGTAGAATATATACATAGCCTATGAACATATTGAAAACTCCCCCAAAACTGCTAGCTTTCAAAAAATAAATTGAGCTGTCGCTCAAGATGCAATGCAGTCAAAGTTTCGAGCCTGATCATACTTGCTTCAGTGATCACCATCACATGTTTGAGAGCTGCCATTGGCGCCGTGAACCCGCAACGCTAGTACGAATCGGGGTCCCACTGGGCCCCCAGAAAAGCGGCATTCACTTTTTTTATGGGAGTCTGTTTTTTATGGGCCTCTTCTGTCTGGAAATAAAGAGACAAAAGCTCATAAATAACAATGAAAGCGAAATCATGATAGAGCTGAAGTGTGTGGATCGAAAGATGCCAGAAAGAACATTATGAAAGAGACGATGAAAGAACAAATAAGGACATGGAGAAAAGAGGCAGAGGAGAAACAACTAGACGGAGAGGGGACGAGAAAGTTAAGAAAACATGCGATGCAGGGACGGAAGTTAAATGGGTACCTAGGGAAACAGGAGAGAAGGAAGATAAGGAAGGATGACAGTTAGGAACAAAACATGCAGGGGATGAAAGGTGATAGTAAGGAAGGGAGAAAGGAAGGAAAGGTGAATCATTAAGTCGAAAAGATGGGAATGAGCGTGAAAAGAAGGAAAAGGGAAGAGAAAAATGATGGGTAAAGGTTATGGGCGGAAGGGTGAAAAGAACATTGAAGGAAGGATGAAAGGAAGGGGGTGGAGGGAATGAAGCGAAAAGGGTAAAAGATTTGATCTATAGGCATGTGAAAGGATACATGGACAGAATGTTGAATGGGTTGATGAAACGGTGAAATGACGGACGGGTGGATGGGTTAGAGGACGAAAAGATGGATACATGGGTCTTCAAATGGGTGGATAGATGGATGAATGGATGGGTGATTGGACGTGTGGATATAAGGTGAAAGAATGAGTGGGTGATTGGTTAGGGTGCAGGAAGGGTGAACACATGAATGAATGTGTGAAAGGATGGATGATTAAAAGGATCAATGAATGAATGGTTGTAAAAAGTGAATCGATGGATAAAAAAAATAATGGCTGGATAGAAACATGAAGTACTGAAAAAATTACTTAATGGAAGGGCACATGTGTGGAAAGATAAATATGTGAAATGATCAAATAGATGGCAGAACAAATGGGGGATTAAAGGATAGTTGGGCAGATTAATGGATGGACCAGTGGATGGTTAAAAGGATGGATGGGTGAAAGGAAGGGTGGGCGAAAAGTCGGATGGATGGAAGCATAGCAGGTGGAAGAATGGGTGGATGAAAGCTGAAAGGGTTGACAGAATGTATCATAAAACATGACTAGATAGAAGAGTGAGAAGATAGGTGATGGATGGATGAAAAGTGAAAAGAATAGATGAATCAGTGAATGGAAGAAAGGATGGCAGGGTGCTTCTGGGCAATCTGGCTCGTTCACATCGGTTGCTCAGTTCCATTAGAGGAGTGGTCAAGACGGGGATGTACTACATTCTTTTGGCTACCTTGTTATGTGGAAAATGTTCACTATGTATCCTCTTATGACAAGAGTCCACTGCCCCAAAACAATGTATGTTCATTAGGGGAATGTAAAATTCAATATTTTCCTTTGTAAAGTTTACCAAATTTACTCTTTACAAAGTTTTCCATATTTATTGAACTTTAGAAAACTTCTCGTGAGGATGAAAACTCTGCATATACATATTTTGTGATAGATATTAATTAACTCTCTCACTAAGGCCCACATTACAGTACTTATGATAATTCCAATGTCGCCATGAACAGATGAGATGGTGTTTAGGAACAAACTCAATTTCCCTTGCCCGTGCACAGTTTACCATGAAAAGGTTGTGAAATGTGCATCCGCAAAAGGCCTGGGAACAATAGCGAAAATAAGTGGGAATCAGTATACAATCAGCGATTCCAGGAGGCATTTCCCAGTCCTCAATGTAAAAATCTTAATACTGCAGTAATACTGCACCCGGAATTACTGCAGCTTGGGGAATCAGTAATTTCAGACGTTATATTCAAGTGTTGTAATTATGGTCCAAAAGGGATATTTTTGGTGAAATTTCTTTTTGCAACACCTGCACTGTAGAATTTCTTTGTCATAATTTTAACTTTGCAACTTTTCTGACTATTGCTAAGTTTAAATTGAAAAATGCGGACTTTCAAAATATATGAAGGACAATTCCCAAAGATTGCAGAGACAAAATATGTGAAGTTTTTTCTAAACCTCTAATATTAGCGGCCTGAGATGAAACATCAGGCTGAGGGTTTGAAGCTTCTTTTATTCCTCCAAGTAGTTCACTGTCAGCACTTCCTGGAAGGGGGAAAGGCAGGGAAGTGGAGATGGATATTAAAAACCTTTTCAGACATAGACTGCATGATGAGAGTGTAAGCAAAATATAAAAGAGACTATTGACACATGAACATGCTGCTCGTGACTTGTTTACTTTGTGTTGTTTGCTTTTAACCTGCATTCATGACTCAGTGCTGCTCTCGAGGGAGCGGGTCTTCTCATCTTGATTCAGTTGAAAAAGCGCTCGCACCGAGAACAGGATGGGTCGTGGGCTTTAAAAAAAAATGAAGAATAGGAAAGATCACTTACCCGCCGGCTGGACAGCTGCCGGCCCTCCTCTATCCTCTCCGCCGTCTTCTCCTGTAAACTGTAAGCACACAGGCTCCAACACTCCCCTAGCCAATCACAATGCTGCTGTCACCAGCATGACAAGTGTAGTGATTGGTCTGAGCACCATGGCTCGGCGCTCAGACGGGGAGTGGGGGCCTGTGCATGTTCTCCACCCAGGTTGTGCAATACAGCCGGGTAGAGAACATATTAAGTGCACATGACTGTTTGACCGGCCCAACTGTCATGCACACTTAAGTGCACTCAACTCTCTTCCTCCTGCTGGCTGTCACAACAGTCAAGCCACACCAAACCCACAAACTGGCTTTGGCAGGGAAAACTAAAATGATAATACCATTGTGGTATTATTATTTTATTTTTCCTTTTTTGCACTGCTGAAAAGCAGTGGGGCGGTGCTCCTCCATCTTAGCGGAGGAGCCGTGAGGTTTTGACTGCTTGGTTCGCCTTTTATCTTTTAGCTGTTGCTTTACATTGCTTCTTTTTTCTTGCCACTACCAGTGCATGCCTTCCATGATTTAAGCCTGGCCACAGACTGTTTGCTCGATCTTCTGTAACCCTGTTGTGTATTTTGCCTGCAGTTGACAAAGCTTTGCATTTTAAGCATAGAAAATAGTTCCAAACTGAAGGAAATTTACAACTTTTAAATGACCCTCTGAAAATATGCAAAGGACAACTGGAAAGTATTTATAATACAGGAAAAGTAGCATCTCCTTAAAGAATTTCCCATGATGCCCAATGATACATTTAGCGGAGGATAATAGTAAAAGTTGTAACTACTACCGTAACTGACCCGCTAGAAAACTAAATTGCTCAAGGTGCATTGAAAGGACCTGCTTGAGCAAGGATTGGTTGACCCTTTCCCTGCACTCTTTCATACCATAGGAAATGGTGGCTCACCTCTGAATCCCAATTTTCCTTGCCTTACCGTCTGAATATCAGTTGTCCTTTAGGGCTGTAATTGATACTGGATAACTGTGCGGATGTTCAGGTTTTTCAAAAATTCTAATAATTTCTGTTCCCAAAACAGAACCTGATCGGTCAGAGCTGTGGATGGGAAGGTGTTGTCCTCAGTGCCCCTTACCTCCAATATATGTTTTGTAGCATTGCATTTTCCGACTAATACAAGGAAATACACAGGTAGGGTGTACGGTTTCATGTAATCGACGCTCTGCAGTATGACTTTATCGTAGGGATGCCGTGGTTGGTATTGCATAGCCTGATTATAGATTGGACCACTTGTATTGTCACGTTTTGTTCTCCTTACTGTGCTCAATATTGTTTTACATAGACATATTGTTATATAGGTATTGTAGTTTTGTGCATTACTGTTCTTTTAACATGGAACATTGCTTTAGTGGAATGTTACATGTCATAGCTTATGTATTGTGGAATACCAAGAGAGACTTGGAGGCTGCTGGCTGGGATGCGGTCGTGGCTCATTTCCACAGGATAAACCAATTGTTATTGGACTTTCCTTTAGTTTCCTGACTCATCATTTGCCAGAGTATGTAACATCATTTTGGCGATGATCGTTTGTGAATTCCTGGACCCACTGACTTTTGCAGTTTAGTATTTGGATTGCCCTCACTTGTGGCTTCATGGATTAATTGTATTGAACACTCTGAAGTTTACTTTTTGACGATATCTGCAACATAGTATTGGACAACTTTGAGTGTATTTCAACTTTAGAAGGCAGTTGGTATGCCATTCAAAAAATACACTCACTTCGTTTTGTGCTTGAGAGCACTGTTTGTGGCGAGCGTTCAGGCACGTGTTTGTATGTGTGAGGGAAGGATTCTTCTTTGGCATCCTGCCCTTCAACTTTCTTTCTGCTGATGTGACATGTCTGTGGGAAATGGCCACTACAACGCGGCCGTTTCCACGCAAACCTTAACCACGCATGCATTACAACGCATGCGTGGTTATCACGAAAGCCTTTACCGCGCATACCTTTACTACGAGATACGTAGTAAAGGCATGTGTGGTAAATGCTAAAATTAGAAAAAGGTGGTTTGGGGGGTCTCCCCTAAAAAATAAAAAAAAAGAGTGGGAAAAAAAGGGGGCTTGGGGGGTCTCCCCCTCAAAAAATTCCTCACCTGATGTCACGTCGAGAAGTGCAGGCAATCGGCGTCGTTTGAGAGGAAACAGAAAGAAACTTCCACTTCCTCTTTACGACGTACGATGTCACCACGGAAGATGGAGAGGAGACGACATGAAGAGGTAAAGGGAAATTTAGTTCTAAAAAAATATATATATATAAAAGGATTGAGGGTTAAGGGCAGGGGTAAATATAAGAAGGATTGGGGGATGGGGGGTCACGTAAGGGTACAGGGGAGGGGTATAACCTTTTCCAAGAGTATGCTCTTACCATGCATACATTTACAACGAAAATCGTTGTAAAGGTATGCGTGGTAAAGGAATATTCGTGGTAAACGTTATGCGTTGAAAAAGCATTCTGTTGTAACGCATGCGTGGTAAAGGCATGCGTTGCAACGGAATGCGTTGTTACGACATACAACCCATGCCTGCTTACCACGTTTCATGATCAACCCCAATTGGCTGTCCAATTCATGCTACTTCACGTTGGCGGCCATCTTGGCACAACCTCTGTATTAATATTCAAGCTCGATTGGGTTTGAATATCACTTTATTTCTACTTCAGCGGCCATCTGCATATAAACGCACTCAATGTGACGGGTAAGTAGTTCTCTGCCCATCGCGTGTTGACAGTGACAGATCTGCTGAGTGTGCCTATTATTAAAGTTTGTGATAGGACAGTGGTTAATTTGTAAAATAAAAAGTGTAGGTGCTCTCTTCAGGAGGCAGCGCTAACAGGAGAAATGTGCTGGTGTAAACTGCCTCCTGACTAGAGCCCCGGCACTTATTATCCTGGAGAGGACTAGGCCTAATGGGTAGAGCTTCCGATTTCAGAGCTGGAGAACCCGGTTTGAGTCTAGGCGTGGCTCAACATGCCTGTGAGTATGGGGAAAATCATGTGCTTTCCAAATAAGTGTTTCCTTAACTGGTGCAATAAGCACTGCTGCCAAGGTTTAGGTGCTGGTGCTGAGCACCAGAATGCACCTGATCAAATTAAGCACTGTGATAGGCACACCTTGCCTGCATTTTCCATGGTGATTTAGCACACCTTACCTGCTTATTGTATCAATCACAGACCGGCTGCATCTACTAAAGCAGCACACATTTACAAGCCCATCTTGTTTCAATTTTACTGGTATTTTAAAGTGGTTAATTTGCTTTATTTATTATTTGGATGTGTTATTAATATTTTTTTTTTGCTGTGTTTGTGGATTTTTTTTATTATCATAACTACATACAACAATATAGTTCAACCTTTGCCATTTCTACAAAACCCTGGGAAACCATCTATGTCTTGGAAGAAATGGCCGAGGGTTTATGAGAAGTATGTGGTGGTTATTGATGTTTCAAAATGCAATGCCATACATCATACAGTTTTGTTAATCCACCATTTAGGAGAAACAGGTGAACAAGTTTTCGATAGTTTGCCACCTACAATTGTACCATCAGGAGATGATGCTTGGGATGTTTATACAGAGGCCCTGGCTCATATCAACAAACAGTATTTCGATGAGCCATCTGTTATGTGGGAGCAAGATAATTCTTTGAAGCGGAAGCAACTAATCGAAGCATCTATTGAAGATTATTTAGCAGTTTTAAGAGTAATTGCTGCAAAGTGTGAGTTTGGTACCAACTTAGATGTGTATTTACATGACCGACTTTTTAATTGTTCGAACAAAAAGATTCAGGAATTGATTTTAACAAGAAAAAATCCATCATTGAATGAGGTCATGGACATAGCCAAGAGGATAGAGCGATTACTCATATCTTCACAAATTATGTCTGAAGCTCTCAAATGTAACACACAAGTATCTATGGTTTCTGAAGTTGATGATCCCAAAGTTTCAGTGATTTCAAATAAGAGTAAGGTCAAAAAGGTTAATTAAAAATGGTGGTAAAGATGTGGCTCAAAATTTAACTGAGGTAATAGTTTGTCATGTCTGGCTCAGGGTAAGAAGTGCAGTAACTGCAAGAAGGTTGGGCATTTTCAGGCGGTATTTTGTTCAAACAAAACTAAATTCAAGGTCAGTCAGGTATGTGTAGATGAAGAAAATCTGCCTAAGGGTCTTAACAATGTTAGCTGTTGATGTGGACATTGTAAAATCTGCTCATAGAAAATGTAAAGGCCCTATGTTTGAGGTGATGGCTTGAACAGTAAATTTTGAAATAATGGTGGATTCAGTTTCTCCTATCACTATAGTTTCTGATCTGACTTTTCCGAGGTTGTGGTCTAAAAAATTGTTGAGACAAACTGATGTTAACCCGAAAGCATTCAGCTAATACAATGTCATCATGAAGGGTTCCTTTACAGATGTGTTAAAATTTAAAGGCAGAGAAGTGTTAACTAAGATATATGTAATAGAGAAAGGCTGATGGGTTGGCAAAGACCAAGTGTGAGAAATCAGGACCTGCTTGCAGAGTCTCCCCACTTTTTGACCCCATCGGCGCTGGTCTTCTGACTCTGATTGTGCCCTGGGCTCTGCTAACTAGACCCGGGGCCTTTGCTATGATTAAAAGTACATGGTTAGATATAATTATAATTGGCAATGACAGACCCCTTTATATCCCTAGTATATAATAAGGCAAGGGGTATTCAAACTGCCTATAAGTCCCTATTACATAATTGGGCAGGGAGGTTTAGAGGCCTAGTATATTTCGTACACTGGGGTGTGCACCACTGTGGTGCCTGCTGTCGTTTTAAAAGCCAGCCCTGCCTTGCGAGGCTGCATTTAAATTGAAATTATATGAAAATTCAACTTTGAAATAAAGGTACTTCCAAAGTAGTTATCTCCCTTATTTGTACATATGTCACTCCTAATGTCTATCCTACTTGAATAGGGTGCCTTGTAACTATTATCAAGGACATTACAAAATATGTTTTATAAGCCCTGGTGTGGGAAAAACTGCCAAATCATTTGTTTTCCGTTGTAGTGAATGACTCCATCGGCTAACATAGAGAGAGTTTTATTGAAGTATAAATGTTGACAGGAGCTACCTAAACATATACTTTAAGGTATCTAATCAATAGTTAAGATAAACCAACAGCTTGGCACAGTTAGATTTACAATAACTATTATAGAAAAGAAGTTATGAAACTTTCTTTTCTGTGAACCAAAATCCAGCTTTCCAGCTACCCTCTCCTGATGGGTCAGCCTTTCTTGATGAGATGTGAAGTGTCCTGTAAGAGTAGAATATGGATTTCCTGAGGAGGGAGAACTTTATCTACAGAAGGCAAAAGACAGGAAGAGGGTGGGGGAGCCAAATAGGTCTTCAAATGGAGAATAACAGTTTGGGAACAGCCCCGGCTGACACCCACATCTGGCTCAGCCATCCACACAGGAGCCTCAGTAACTAGATTAGCCAGTGGGTTGGATGGGGTGCGTTAGTGAAACTTAGCCACAACAGTGGGTTGACTTAAACCAGATCTAACCACAAAAGAGAGACTTTCTCTATGTTGGATTTTGAAAGTATGGTGTCTTCTGGGACAAGAATATGTAACTCTTTGGAGGAAGTGGTCATACAACTAGGTGGTACCCTGAATCCCATTGATCAGGGGTGCCAGAAACTGTGAATAGATATTAAATAGCTGCATTGCAACTCAGATCTGCAGCTTAAAACTACAAGGAGAAAAAGTTCTGCCCAGCTGGAATCTGGATCTGCACCCAAAGGCCTGCACTCTAAAATGACTGCACCTGCTGCACAACCTGGTATTACAGCCCTAAGAACATTGGCTTGCTTCAAGAAACTTTAAGAAGTGACCTGCCTGCAAGGGTTAGGTTAACAGAGTATGGAAGTATCATCTCCACCAAGAGTCCCCATCCTGGATTTTGTCCAGTGACCTTTTAAGGATTTGGCAAAGTGTATTGTGGGAATTGTAGTCTAGTCATCCCAAGGACCATCTAAGAGATTCCAGACCCTTGGATTTGTGCTTTGGACCCTTTAAACTCTCAAGGAGACCTTCTAATAGAATATTCAGAAGTTTGATGATGTTTGGGAACTATTTTCAAAAAGCTTCATAAGGTGATGGACTCGAAGTCAAGAGTCAAGCCAGCTACCTTCAACAGCGACCTGGCCTGGATTTCAGGTTTCTCAAACTCAAAGCTTCAGAGCGCCAGACTTTTAGGATTTGATTGAGGCCTTGTGGTAAAGCAATCCAATGACATTGCATTGAAATCCGCCTGCTGGAGGGGACCGCTCGATGTTGAGAGAAAAATTATCCAGACAAGTTTCAAGTCCAAAAGGTAAAGTTTTGACCAAGGACTCCCGCTTAGTGTATCCCACTAGGGCTTCATCGCGGTCAGCCTCAAACTTTGACTTTGTTACAGTCAAGCGCAACCAACTGTCCCAATGGGGCGCTATATGTTTTTAAGCACTAGAAAGTGTTTATTCTTTACAAATTCATATCTCTGGTTCCCTACATAGGATTTTTGTTGTTTTTGTGTCTATTTGTTTAGAGAAATATAATATATTTGTATAAATTGGAGTTGGACTTTTATCGTGTGTTGTGTCCTAATTATATAATGTATTTGTGTTTTTAAATGCTTTACACACCTGTAAGTTAAGCCTGCCTGCTCATTGCCAGCTACCAAGGGTTGAGCAAAGGAATAATCTATTAAGACCCTGACTGAATCTTTCATGGTGTTTGTGGCCTTATTACTAGCAGTAAGTCACAGGGTTAGTAAAAGGGCTTGAAAATAAAATTAAATTGAATTGTAATGCCACCTCTGTCATACAGGAGGTCAGGCCTGTTCCCCTTTCAGTCAAAGAAGATCTTAAGACATTTTGGAAAAAAACATGTTATCAAGGAATAATAATGCAGTTTTTATCTTCTGAGTGGGTGTCTGCGACAATTATTGCTACCCAAAAAATCAGGGGATTTCTGTTTGTGTGCTGAAATATACTAGTAGACTTCCATCCTCTCCCAAGGATACATGATATGTTGATGAACCTGTGTTTGGCTATTATTAAATTCCCCTATCAAAGGAATCTCAGCCCTTAACAACTTTTATCACAATTTTCAGGGTATTCATATTTTTGTGGATGCCATTTGGCTTGGCATTCGCAGCCAGTGTTTTTCATTGAATTTGGATGACATTTTTTGGGGGGGAGCAATATACAAGCGTTTCAAGATGATATTCTTATTCATAATGAGAACTTGAAGCAGCATTTGAATGATTACATTTTGTGCTGAGCAAATTAGAAAACATGCGGTTCCTGTCAACAGTGAGAATTGTACTCTTTTTGCTACTCATGTTGATTATTTGGGACATAACATCTCTTCTCAAAGGATTAATCCCAAGGTTTCTCTTGTAAGGCCGATTACCAATGCTCCTGTGCCAAAGGATAAAGATGATCTTAGAGCATTTCTGGAATTAAGCGGGTATGATACCAGATTTGTGCAGGGGAATCCCATAGTGGTACACCCTTTGCAAGCACCGTTAAAGTGTGTGGTCTGCTGATGAACAGCAAACTTTTGATTACAATAAAAACTTTATGGTAAATGCACCTGCTATCAAACCTTGCATGATTTAGAATAAAGAGTGTGATCACAGTGGATGCACCTTCCATGGGATTGGGTGGAGTGCTGATGGATGGTCAGGAGGGCATGATTGCTTTTGCATCTAGGGAGCTTGACACAACGGAGAAGAAATATAGTAGAATTGAATAGAAAGCACTTGCATTTTCATGGGCATCTGAACATTTCAAAATGGATGTGTAGCAAACTAGAATTGACTATTGTACAGATCACACAGCTTTAATTTACATGTTGGGTGACAGTTGCTCTAATAAGGCCTCCTCCAGATTGAGTAGGCTGTAGTCAAGGCTGCAGGAGTTTAACTTTGATATAAAATAATGTTCAGTAGGAAAAAATGTCAGAGCAGATTGTCTCTCATGGCTACCATTGGAGTTGGATGAGAGTAATTCAGAGTATTTTCAGGAGTATGAGTGTGTAACGATGGTTTTGAATGGGAATGAACATTTCAACATTACAGAGGATGAATGGATGGAGAGTTCTTCTAAGGATGAGTGTTTGGAAAAAGTTAAGGAGTAAATCATATCTGGGTGGCCTTATGACAGGAGTCTGAGTTCAGAACTTTTTGCACAGTGTCACTCCACAATTGTCATAAGTTAATGAATTTGTCTTGAGACAGGATGTTTTTTTGCCTCTTGTTAGTTTATGTGATAAAATCATTTTCTTAACACATCACTGACATTTAGGAATGACTGTGATAGCCAAGAAAATTCAACAACTTTATTGGTGGCCCAGAATTGATGATCAAGTTAAAACTTATATTGACAGATGTGCTGAAAGTTTATGTTCTGATAAAGATTGAAAGGTAAATACCAGTCCATTGGGACCTGTTGGGTGGCCAAATGGACTTTGGGAGAAAATAGGCATAGACTTTGCCAGACCATTTAATATTTTGAGAAGTGGGTATCTGATAGCAGCAGTGGACTACTTTTTTAAGTGGTTATATTTTCCGTTTGTCATGGCTAATGATACATGAGCGGTTGTAAACATTTTTGGATCGATTATTTCAAGTCAAGGTACTGCCTAAGGAAATTGAGACCGATAGCAGGACTCACTTTGTGCCTGAAGAGATGACATGTTTTTTCAAAAAACAAGTTGTAAAACATGTCAGAGCTCCAGTATATAGCCCTTATTCCAATGGCCTTGTTAAAAGGGCAAACCATTTGTTGAAAGAGAATGTGCACATAGCAATTGCAACAAACTGGATAGGGTGGAATATTTGCAGCAGAAAGTGTGGAGTTATGAAATCAGTCCGCATAGCACAGCTGGTGCGGCTCCATTTGTTCTTTTGCGATGGAGATAAGATCTACTCTTTTTCAAGTGTGATTGAGTGAAAAGAATGGCAATAGTAACAGTGATCTGGATTTGAAAAGTATTAGAAAATGGATTAAGACTAAACAGAATGAAGTCAAGATTAATTTTGATAGAAGTAAACATGTTAAGGAAAAGGAAGTTGTGCTTAGTAATTCGGTATTGGTTAGAAAACAATGAGAATGAGGAAGGTGGAGTCTGCATTTTCCAAACCTAATAAACTGGAGACTGTGTCTAGACCTGCAGTGCTTCTTTAGAAGAACGTTGGTGGAGTAAGAAATGTTTTTAGTAATGAACAAACAAACATTATTCGAATAGTTTCACCTTAATGTTTTGAATGATGTGTTCAGTGGTGTGTAGGAGAACTTGGATGATGTGTCTGGACATTATGGTGGTAGTGCTACTCTAGTGAATGGTGGTGGAAATGGTGCAAATGCAGGTAGAAGAACTAGAATATGTTCAATCCCTGTCAGATTCAGAAACTATGTTATGTAAAATATTTAAGGAGTGCTTGGTCGTTCAATCTCTTTTATTTTCAAAGATCATTCTTCGTATGATATTTGTTTAGTTTGATAGTTTTTTTTTCTTTTTAATGTGAAAAGGGAGATGAGGTCCTATAGGTATTGTAGTTTTATGTATGTTGTTCTTTTAACATGAAACAGTGTATTGTAGTTGCACATTGTATTATAGTTTTGTGTATTACTTTTTTTTCTACATGGAACATTGTATTTTGTAGTTTTTGTAGGTATTGTAGTTATGTGTATTACTGTTCTTTAAACACAGAATATTGTATTAGTGGAACATTGTATAATTGGAATGGTTGTGTGTCGTAGCTTATGTATTGTGGACTGTGGTGATATAACCAAGAGAGACTTGGAGGCTACTGGATGTGAAGCGGTTGTGGGTCCTTTCCACAGAATGAACTTCTTAGTACTGGACTTTCCTCTGGTTTCATGGCTCATCATTTTCCAGAGTATGTAACACATACCAATAATTCTCATTTGGTTCGACCAGATCAGCGATGCTACTATCAACACCAAGTGAGAATTAGGAGAGACTTCTAATTTTGTCTCAGGCAAGGGATTAATGAAAAACTCTTTCATGATCTCTCATTGCCTCTTTAAGTATGATGTGATACCATTTCGGCTGTGTAATGCCCTGATGTCTTCCATTCCTTCATAAATGACATCCTCAGAGAATATCTAGATTGATTTGTATTAATCTACTTGTGTATTCACATGATGGAGAAGCCATGTTCAGAATACATCAGCGGCATTGATGGATTTTAAGGAAATACCATTTGCATTGTATCTTCCGTATGACTGAAGCTGAGTTTTCAGGGGGCACCCAGAAACATACTGGCTTAGATATGGTAAACTAAATGATGCAAGAAGTAGGGGAATGGCCATACCCAAAGATGGTTGGAGATAAGCAATGCTTCTTCGGAATTCTACAATTTTCTCAAATACATTTTTGCTAATTTCTTTTCTCACTTCATTGTTTTAATCACATGACTCGTGGTGAAAAAGCACCTTCTTTTGTTTGTCCACAGAAGCAGCAGAGGATTTTCAACACCTTAAGAAAGTCTTCATAACTTCTCCTGTTTGACTCACTCAAACCCAGAACTGCCTTTTATGGTGGAGGTAGATGTCTTTCATGTGACAATCAGTATTATTATGTTGCAAGCAGTGAGAGAAACGTTTGTATAAATGTCCCTGAAGTTAACATTTGGAGGAAGTCAATACACAATAGCAGAAAAAGAGCTGTTAGAGATAAGAGATGACTTCAGTGAGCAGAGACACTATCTCCTGGCTGCTATGTACACCATGACCATGTTTACAGTTTTTTGCTATCTTCAATTAATGTATTTTGTACATTGCTCATGCCATTATATTTACCTTTCTGCCAGGGACACAAACTGTAAGGGAGATGCTTTAACTTAAGAGGACTCTTCCTTCAACCAAGAGATGAACCCACCCATATAGGCGATCATGAAACCCACACCAGATCGTTGGAGTTATAAACCCTAACACCATCCCTGAGAATATTGAGACGAGCTTCCAGAAGTCTTGATGGAATGGCAGGCAGATGAAGGGATGAAATCAAACCATCATAAAAAGGTCTACCCAAGAATAATGCTTTCATAACAATAAAACAACTTCAGAAAACCATATTTTATTGGTGTCATATGGCCATATCACTTGCTATCCTGGGATAGCAAAGACAATAGAGTTTGTTTAAAGTTAGTTTTGGTGACTGACCTTAAAACAGGATGTTTTGGCTTATGAGACCTGTGTGTATGTACCTAAGCAGACCGGTCAAAATCATAAGGAGTGCTGCAACCTCGGCCCACGCAATGTCCGAGCAATGGAATTCTACCTCTCTTGATTTTATCATGACACTACCATCTGTCCTGACCTAAATAAAATCTTAGCACTGGGCACAGTGAATAGCATTTTAAAATCAGCAAATTTCATAATGTGGAAGACCATATCCTAGCCACTTAGAGAACCTTACTCCTTCTTACACAAGTCATGATACTACCAGCTGAGAAAGCACCATCGTATCCGACTGGGGATCCCGATTCACAAGATGAGGTTCTGGCAAACATGGGGTTTTCACCCTACAGGATTCCACAGCAATGTCCACTTCCACCACTCACGAATAGACTGATAACCCGAAGGGGTACATCACACATTAAAGCAGTACCTGCACAGCAAGTGCCTTGGATCATGGGTTGATCTGCTTTGGCTAGCAGAACCTGAAATTAATAATGCTTCTTATAGTTCACTTGGTACACTCCTTTTTTAGCACATGCATTTTCCATCCACAGTGTTTGCCGGTCACTCAACCTAAGCCAGAGAAATAGGAATCTGAGTTATGACAAGGTGCATCAAATTCAGATCATGTTTTGGCTACTCAATATCATGTATAGTACTTCAAGGACCGCTACAACAACAGAGTCATATAAAAGACAAACTGGACCACAGTTCTGTATCTTAGAGACTTACGTTGCCCCCATCGTTGTTCATCCATCAAGACTTTTACCAGTTCTCATACTCAGTCATCCCAAATACCACATTATTAATATTCTAGACTCAAAAACCTGGAAGAGTTTGGTGGGGCAGGAACCACTTCATGAGAGTGAGTACCCACTAGTCACCCCTGCTATGATGCCAGTGGCTTTACCATTCTCACCTCAACAGCACTGTGCTCATGGAAGTTCATTCCATGTCTTTGAGACCATGGACTATTTGGGGTCTGTTGAACTTATTACTGAAAAGGACAGTGACACATTGATCTTGTCAAATTAAATGGTGTTATACGGAGGCTTCATATCCCAGAGGCAGGGTGTGGTGGACATCTTGGTGGGTATTAGTAGAAAAGGGATACCTGCTTGTGCACATGTGCTTGCTATTTTTCATCAGTTGCAGAGAAGATGCAGAGGTAAGGCTGCTACCGCGAGCAACTGCTGCAGCTCTTTTCAGCTTGGTAGCTTTCAGCACAGGACTAACCAAATTGGTAGGAAGATTGTTGAGCACATCATGTTGTACTTGAGACCATATTTTTCTTTGATCTTTTCATCTTGTTTGCTGTACCAGTAAGGACACAGGGAAAACTAATAGTGGGAACTGAATCAAGCTCAAAGACACCACGAATGAGAAGTGAACCTTTTGATATTACATGAGATGGCTAGTTGGAATAAGACTGCAATCCACTTAATTATGGGGCACATTTCTAGGCATAACAGTGTGTACAGAAATAGTTTTCTCAGATGCATTCCTGTAACAATCACTATTGGCCTTTTATGTTATTACAAGTTGTAATGATATATCTTAAGGTAGACTGTGAAGCCTTGATTGCATGTGCAAACGCTTATACTCACTTAGATTTATGTGGTGCTTTTTGTATGGCTATACCACATTTGGGGTGCAATGAGCATTGCAAGGTAAGGTAACCTATGCCAGAAGTTGCATGAGACCAATCAAGGTTTTGGTGCACTTATTTTCTAATTGTGATCTTGTTGCTCACTTTGCACAGGGCACTATCTTGACAATGAACTTATCTTGCTTCTCTCACAGTAGGTTTGTCATTCTTGCTCATTCTCTATTGTCATCATCACCTTGTGCAGGGAATCTGGCTTCTGTACTGAAAGGTACGCACAGGTCATAAGCTTACCTATGCTCATTGCTAGAATACACAGTTGTACTTTGTTGTTTCCCGTCTCCTTCACAGCCATCCCTCCCATCCGAACCCTCATCTGGCCACTCCAATCCTCTGTGCAACACAAACTGAGTTGGTGGTACCTAAAATGTGTTTTTTAGGGTTGCAGTGCGAATGCGCTGCCACGCTTTGTGAGGCATGCAGTATACACTATAGTGTGGAAGCTAAGCCCACTCTCCGGCCCGTCTTCTTCATTGGCTTAGGTTCTAAATGCTGCCTTCCGATTGGTTTTAAGCTTGTTAGTCCCTCCCCATAACAGCCATGTCAGTCATTTCTGTCCTTCCACGGCTATTGGCCCCTTCACAGCACAGACTACTTTCTTCTTCTTAGGTCTCGCCTAGCGTTGCAGCGCTAATGTGCTGCCATCGCTTTGTGAGGCATGCAGTATACACTATAGTTTGGAAGCTTTGTGGAAGCTCCGCCCACTCTATGGCCCATCTTCTTCATTGGCTTAGGTTCTAAATGCTGCCTTCCAATTGGTTTTAAGCTTGTTAGTCCCTCCCCATAACAGCCATGTCAGTCATTGTTGTCCTTCCACGGCTACTGGCCCCATCACAGCACAGACTACTTTCTTCCTGTGCCCACCCTCCCACAGTCCGATGCCTTCTCACCGCCGCCCCCTGTGGCTCGGCGCCCGCACGCATTGCAATTTGCAATTCAATAGGTCTCGCGGAAATGCAAGTCCTATTGCATTGCCAATGCTTGTTGGTATTACTCTAATCTGTTTTACGCAGTGTTTTAGGGTCACGACATAATATAACCTACCCCGTAGATGAGACAATATCCGCGGTTTAGCATTTAAACGAAAGAAAATGTATGCTCTCCGGCTTTCCTTTATTCGCCGCGCCAATGTCAGTGCCGACAGAGCCCACAAGAGGGCAGCAGAGCTCCAAACAAAATGACTTTGCAGCAATTTATTTTCAAGACAATCAAACTGTCCATCTCAGAATCATCATTTCAATGTACGCTGCAGAATATGAAAATTCTCTATTTCCTTACGTGTGATCTAAGTAAAATTCAGCAATCCAACACACTTAAGAACTGATTTCAGACATTTTCAATTGTGCGCCCCAGGGAGTATTGTCCTCTCGTTCAGATCACGATATTGCTTCAAGAGGAAAGGTTTATCAATTCGTTAAAAAGAGCAGCTTAAGTGTTTCTTACACTGGAAAATAAACATCTGGGTAAGTACTCGAACATTCCTTGCTGAGTACAAAGGTGTCCCCTCCCTCCTCTGGCCCGACCAGTCTCCTGTATGTGACAATCTCTTGGGGCTCCCAGACTTTTCCCAGGTCAGAGCACGGGCAAGAAGATGTACTCTGCAGGAGGAAGAGAGGTTCTGCTGCAGGGTGAACTTTGCACAGCTTGTTCTAAAACCCACGGCATTGCAAATATGCAGTAAGTATGTTTTAAAAATGACTTAAAATGTTTCTCTTTGCTACAGATTACATGCAGTTCTCTTAGTTTATTGACTCGTTCAAGTATGTAAATTGTGTAGCTGTGGTGCGCCAGACCCCTGGACTGCTCACTTCACTGGTGTTACATTTTGAAATAATACAGCCTTCTGTGACTGCTGTGTGTAACTCCCAGCCTCTCCTGAGGCTTGCCCAGCACCTTGCTGTCATGACACAACTAACTGCACAAGCCGGATTCCGCGAATCAGCTGACTCTAATTAATGTACGCTATAGGCCCTGAGGCAGCTGGGCTCTGTGTTAGGGACTCTCACACCCTGTTAGGTGGTTCTGCAGTATAAACGCAAGTCCTTGCTCCTTTTAGTGTTAATTCTTAGCGGAGCCATGTGACCTGCTTTCTAGCTGTCCGCTCTTTTTTTTTTATCTAGTGGTGACATCTGAGGCTAATATTAGTAGTTACTTCACAAGTCTTACCTTCCTGCTTACAGCATTCGCTTATGAATAAGGTGGCCCCTGCAGTGACAGCTTTACCGACTTAGTTTACCCCACTCCAAGTGAAAAACCTTTTCCCATCACATTAAGTTTTTGCATGGCCTCGTCTTGGACAACAAACACCTCCTGGTAAAAGTGATTTGTTTTATTCTCCTTGTTTTACCATGCTCCTTTTCTTTTCGTCTAATTGGCCTTTCTTCTGCCTTTTTATTCTTATTAGTCAATACATTATACCAACCAAAATTCACAAGTTTATTATGTGATCAGCATTGTACAAGAGAAGCAATAAAATAGCAATAGAATAAAACACATACTTCCTATCACTTTTATGAAATATTTAAGTAAACAAGACTCGGTGTCAAGAACAGAAGTATGGGCATGGTCTTCAATGCTATGTCATGTGAAGTGATGCTCACCCTCTTTCATATCTGCCAAGGTTTCAGATTGCTATGTAGGATATTTTGATAATTTCGTTGTAATTATGATTAAGCCACCTCATGAATTTGCAGCAGTTTTAAGATCTTAGAGTTTCTTGTGGCTCAAATGGGTCAGATTTCTGATATTTATGTTTCCCTCATCTTTTACTGGTTGATTTTGCTGGCGAGAAAAGTGTCACTCATAGTGGTTCTAATGGCACTCATAATTACACAGAAATTATGAAAATGTCACACATAGCAATCTAAAACCTTGGCAGCTATGCTCTCGGGTAATTTCGGCGTTCCCTGACTTGTGCTTCAGCTGCTCGGGACACCGGAGCAGTAAACCCGAGCCCTGCAGTGCACAAGGAACTTCACTTCCATTACAGTCCATTAAAGGAGCAAGTTGGTCAGAGCACGAGCCCGAAGCACTTCCACACGTGGGAGCCTGCGAGTGGAATGTGAATAGGAAAGCACTGCGCCACAGTGGGATGAGTGCTGTGTACATCGTCGAAGGAAAAGGATTTTTCAGATGCGTCAGTGCCTAATTTGTCAAATAATGAGTATTGGTGCCCAAAGCTCTGCTCGGAAGCCCAATTAAAGAAATGTCAGCGGGCCGAATACCAGAATTGAAACCACCCCAGGCCTCTTTAATCCATTACCTGACACCCTTGGCTCGTTTATTCCTCTTGCTGGTTCCTGCTGTCTCCCTTTGTGACAGTACTTAAGTCTTTCTCATCCTCCTTCTTTCCCCTTTGTGTGTTTAGGTCGAGCATTCCAGACCTCTTTTATAAACATTAGTATATAGTTATTATATACTTATAGATGTATGTACTATGTGGGCTCTCGAGATCAGTCCTAGGACTTGTCTGCTTCCGCTTAAGAACTTTTTTTTTCTGTTCAACTGCCTCTATTTGTCTTGATAGAAAACAACCACCAGAGGTCAGTAAAATACCAGAATCACTTCAGCATGCTCGAGATTCCACTCCATAGAAATTGTCTTCCACAAGCACCCATAGACAAAAATATTTTTTTCCAATCTTGTATTTTCAGTGATATGACCATCGAAGGCCCTGATTTTATAATAAAAACAGATCTTTGGACTATACCATTTCCCGCTGAAATGCAATATTGCACTCCATGTGTTCCCATACCTGGCTAGTCACGCAGTTTGGTGCTTACTCTACTCTACAGTAGATGTTCAGCACCCAGGCTAACGTGCTGCATAGCTAAATACATATAGGTTCCCAAAGGCGAGACCGATTGCATTGCAAATGCTTGATTTTTTAGCTTGCAGCCAACCCTGGTGTTATGTTGTAGTACCTAGAACCACATACTAAGCAAATACGTGATGCACACACACCAGCTGTGTTGGTGTATAACTGTCCATGGACACGTACTCCCAGCCTCTTTTATTGACAGGGTCATCAGACTGGTGATGCCTGTGATGGATGGATGTGGGGTGGGTGGGGGTACCGTCCCAAGGGAGGGTGTGCCTCATTACTTATCCTGCAGCACTGTACATCCCTCCCAAAATCCAAGAAGTCCAACCAGTGGAAATAAAACAAAACAAACAGGATACCACCTAGTCTATCAGCCTCTACATTCAGCACAGAAGGACAGCAGTGAATGTTTTGTTCACTGGTGCATACACCATACATGCCAACATTTTCAAACTGGGACGTTGGAGATTTTTTAAAATAATTGGTGAAATGCAATTATTCCGTTGCCGTGTAATGTTAAGAGAGGCAACTTTTAGGTGGGACACACCTTAAATGAATTTAAAAAATAATAATTTTGGTTTCGAAATTCGACAGTCTCGTGCTTAAATCGTGGCTATTGGCATATATTATACACAAACACTCACACACCCTCCCACCCACCCCCCCACACGGACATATACAGACGCACTTTAAACATATTGAAGATAACCAGTCTGCTTTGTTCATCAGGATTACTGTTATTTTTCCCAAAACACAATAAGACGCCAATTTTTAATGTTATATATTACAGCAAAATATACATTTTATATAACCACATTATAGAACTGAATTCACCACAAAAGACTGTTAAATAGGCATATAAAATGTCTTGCACGATTTAGAACCTATTGCATATTTTTCACATATACTTAATCAAATAACCCATTTTCCATCGACTTGAATTCTGTTTTTACTATTGCATTTATTGTATCATATTTTCCATTACCACTTAAAAGCTTTTTGAAATCATCTGTAGACAATGATATCCATGCTGTAAATTGTAATCAGATGCCAGCGTGGTAATTAACATGCAGTTCTACTGTTCAAAAACTGAATGCAATTCCTTTGTAATGCTAAATACTGGCTTGCATTAAATACGATGGCAACTGATTCCAGCATCAAGTGTTTGTTGTTTCGATGAACGAGGAGAGGCAGCTAACAAAATGGATGGCACGAGTACAACAACATTTATTTTGGAATGGAATCCCAAAATTAATTATGCCTTCGGTCAGCACTGCATTCTGTCACTTACTCAGGCTAGTTGTTTTAGATTAGTGGAAATTATGGCTACTGGGACAATTTTGCTTCGGACCTCTGAAAACAATTTACAAATTCATCCATTATAAGAGGAAACCCTCTGAAAATCGTTGTTGATAATTCACTTTATTAAAAGTTAAGGTAATTGTTAAGATATTTTATAATGTAGAACTCAAAAATCAGCTTAAGACTGATAGCACTGGTACCCACCAAGATTTTAAAAAGCATGTTGAGAAAGTGCCAAGTATGTCCTGGAAGATGTGTCCTGGCTGGTCATTTCAGGGGTGTAATGCAGGACCCAGCAGCCCCTGCAACCTTTACGGAGCTCTCAACACTCCAGCAGGCCCCCATTGAACCCAAGACAAATGAATATCTGTGAGCTGTGGGAGACTCAAACCCCCTCATCACATTCTGCAGGGGGCACCATTATTTTGGGTTACGCCACTGGGTCATCTCAAGGGTTTAGAGCTCTGTCTGTGGGCGCTATTCTGAGTGTAAGTTGAAGAGAATGTTGGATGAATATCATTAGTGCAAGTATGTATATACTCAGTAACATAATTTTATTAATTAAAAGGATGTGCCCACTACCAACTTAATAAACAACAGGTGGTTAGGTCAAAAACGTGTTCTGAGAGAATATCTGCTGAAGCACTGGGAGCTATGACACAAACAGCAGACAATCCTCAGAGAAGTGTGGGTTAAGTTTGGACCAACAATTGTACCAACAATTTTAAACTAAAGCATTTAATACAATAAAATCCCCAAACCAGTTTAGAAATCTCTAGAAACAATAATTAAAAAAACACAGAGATCTTTAAAATTGTATCAAGGCAACCAGATATATGAACTTTTAAAGTTTTGATGCGTTATGCATTAAAACTTTAAAAGTTCATATATCTGGTTAGGCCTAGAAAAAGTAAAGAACGATTTAAACATAAGTTCACGATTGATCATGATTAAGGCGAGATTTTAGACTGTGAGCAATGAAGTAAAGGTCAAACACACTAAATGGGTTATCTCAATCAATGCAGCAAACGTTCAGTGCCTACAGGTCTCTGGCAGGGTCCAGCCCATTGTGCTCAGCTGGACCCACTTGGACTCAGGAATCCTTCTACTTTTTTGTGTTCTTGAATCAGGCAACCTGGGGGCCAACAACTTAACCCTTAGGGAGCATTTTCAGTCCATGGGTACTGGTATGAGTCAGAAATCACTGAGTACTATGGTGAGTTCTCTTCTTCCAGCAAGGGACAGGAGGTTTTTTTCAGCAGAGCCTTCTTCTTCAGAGGGAGTCTTCCCAGGTCCATAAGTGGTCTGTGTGGGGGGGATGGTAGGTGCCAGAATTATCATCTGCACTATTCAGTGGTTAGAGAAATTCTACAGCCACATCCTGAATATTTTATCTTACTCCCTACATTGTTTTGCCACCCTTCCTCATTGCCTTATTGTAAAATAACCAAGAAATCACAGTTTGAGAATGGCAGAACCCGTCTGCAGCCAGATACACTTGTCATCAGCACGGCCACTCTATTTTTAGAAGACCTGTCGTGAAAGGGTCCACACTGGTGCTTTCCCCAGCTATGCCTAGATTCCAGATTTCCCAGAGAGTCCCTAGGAATTATAAAGGGTATCCCTCCCTGGCACTCACAAGTCAAAAGAGGCACTTCTAATACTGTTCATTGTTTTACCAACTGTTCCTGTCCAATCCTAGCTAGACTAATACCTTCCCTGTCCTTCCTGGGCTCTGAGGCAGGCCATCATTATCATCTGAGCAAGGTTGTTATATTGCAGCACCACAGTGCAGAGTCCTAATACAACAAATATAGGGCTCATAAAAAAAGGTGAAAGATCTGAGGTGACTATGCAAAAAAGGCAAATTTGCTATACTCCAGATATACATTGTGCCAATTCTTTGTTTCAGTACTCCTTAAACTCCTTCAGTGCATTCTGGACTTCCATATGCACTTCTCTCATCTCCTCCTCCATATGCATTTCTCTCATCTCCTCCTCCTTCTTCTCCTCCTCCTCTATATGCATTTCTCTCATCTCCTCCTCCGCCTCCTCCATGTGCATTTCCCTCATCTCCTCCTCGTCCTCGTCCATATGCATTTCTCTCATCTCCTCCTCCCTCCTCCTTCCTCCCTACTCCCTCCATCCTCCTCCCTCCTCCCTCCTCCCGCCTCCCTCCTCCCTTCTCCATCCTCCCTCCTCTTCCCTCCTCGTCCTCCATATGCATTTCTCTCATCTCCTCCTCCTCCTCCTCAATATGCATTTCTCTGATCTCCTCCTCCCTCCCTCCTCCTCTTCCCTCTTCCCTCCTCCCTCCTCTTCCATCCTCCCTCATTCCCACCTCCTCCTCTCTCCTCCTTCCTCATCCTCCCTCCTTAGCTCTTGCCCTCACATTCTATTTTACTCTTGAATGTATTACTGACTACCTTGTTACACAAGCAAAAACAACAGCTGATGGGCAGAATGCAGAACAATGTCATACATTCACCCCAGTACAGAGATCTGGGCCTAAATCCATCGTTTTTTTGCTCGCCATTCCAGTTTGAACCCAGCCATATGCAAATCAGTCATGACCCTGCGCCTCATGGGAACAGTTCAGCCCGAACTGCTAAACCAGGTCCCCCCTGGACTGGAAATAAGCATCCTAGGACCGGTTTCGGGGTTTTACCCCTCTCCAGCCAGAATAGCTTGATTCCAGTGGCATGGAGAGCCTTGTTACACAACCTTATTTTAAGGTGTTCTGGAAGAGGTCCACTTTTGTAAGCCTTTTTGAAGAACTGTTCATTCTGTCTTGCTGTCAGGATTGGGAACAGCTTGTTCTGGGTGTTAGGCCTCATAACCTCAAGTATCCTACTCCAGGATTTGCACTAGAACTTGGTTTGACTGATATTTCTACATTTAGGTTGTTAAGAATCTTTTTTGTTTCTCAATTCTTTATTGAGAAATCAGAACAAAACATTGTGCAAGAGGGAGGAGACGGGGGAACATGAGTTACTATTCAGCACTAAAGAATACCGGAAAAAATGAAATAAAACATTTGCTACATGATAAGCTGAGATCCCATAAAACAGGAACCCTTTAAGGGTGTGGAAAGGCAATATCAAAGAAGATATTTAGGTCCACAACTGTATACAAAATAATCAAAGGTATATGGGGAGACTGAAAAGGAAATGAAAACATGATAAAAGAGGATGAAGGAAAAGGAAAAAACAAGCTGGGAATCCATTCTCACATTCACACGTCTGGAGGGCGGAAGGGGTAGTGGGGAGGAGAGGAGGAGGAGGAGTGGGAGTGAAGGGAAAGACAGAGAGAGAGAGGAAGGAAAAAGACATGGAGAAGGCGAAAGCAAGAGAGAAAGAAAGAGAGCACAATAGAGGCACACATCTGCAAGGGTCATGACCAGATAGGCTACCAACAGCGATGTCAATGTGGTGAAATTTAATTTAGCATCCAGACCACCTGTTAGAGATGGGTGTGCACGTAGCTAAGGGTTAGTGGGCAGTGCCCCGGAGGAAGGGCGCTCAGATGTGAAGAAAGTCCTCTGTTTTGTCCTGGAGGTTGTAGATGAGTCGCAGTTAGGATGCTGTCTGATATTTCGTCAAGCGCCATTCATCATTGGAATGGGGGAGCGCCAGTGGCGGAGAATTCAGACCTTAGCCTTGACTAGTGCCATTTGCAAGAGATGGCCTTGTAGGCGAGAGAGATCTAGGGGCCTGCACGGTCATGTAGAAGGACCAGGGGGAAAGAGAGATGGGTCATGACAGGGATGGCCTCACTCAGTGTAGTGCCAATTGCCTCCAAGAATTGTATCGATGGGCAGTACCAGAGGACGTGCATCAGATTGCAGTGGTCATGGGGGCAGCACCAGTAGTACACCTTGGGGTAACTGGCATGCTGCTTGCAGCTTCTCAGGAGTCCAGTGCGAGTCATGCAGTGATTTTTAAATACAAAAATTTAATTGTGCCTTTCGTGCTCCATGGTCAAGCGTCTCAAGAAGTTCAGCCCAATCCTCCAGTTCATAATGCGTCTGGACTCTGGTGTGCAATGTAGTGCGTAGGGTATTAAGGAGTGGTAGGGAAAAAAGATGACTACTTAAGAGACTATAGAATCTGGACATCACCCAGCGGAAGTGACTTCACGTTCTAAGATGGGAGACTACAGGAGAGGGTTGGAGGACCCAGGATTGCACACCTAGGTGACAGTTGAGGCACTGCATAGCTGTTGGCACCACCAGAACTGGCAGGGTAAGAGGCTGAATTCTTTGTAAAGCGTTGCAAAGGATTTGTCGCACCCTGGTCAATGATCTGATGGAGACTTTTGAGCACCACAGCTCCCAATCCAAAATCTTGCCTCCTATGCATTGACTAGAGTTGTGACAGAGTGGTGTGGGGTCATGATGAAGGGGGTCCACCCCAGAGGCGGTGGGCCCGTCACCATGATTTTACCATGGCTTGCAGCATTGGTTGACCCGACATAGGGCTGCCACACTTGTAGAGTGAGTGCTGGTAACCCAGCAGCGTACACTCCACTAGCACCCACTGCAGCGGGCACAGAGTCTCGGGTAGCATGCAAGCAAACTGTGATAAGTGGATGGCTAAGACCCAGGCCCCCCCATGATTGGTGATCCAGGAGTTTGGCACTAGCCAAACGGGTACGGGAGGCTCCCAAATGGAAGACTGTATACTTCAGTCCATGGAGCACAGTAATGAGAGGAACTAATAAATGCCTCATACAAAGGACGTAGGTGTATTGAGATAGCATCACCTTTCTCACTGCCTGTGCCCTCCCCCATAATGGGAATCAGAGGTGGGTCCACTTCTCAAAGTCCGGCTTCATACATGCTGGCAGCATCTCGGGGTTGTCCACCACTATGAGGCCCAAGCCTCTGTTTATATAGACTCCCAGATACTTGAGGCAGGACGATTTCCATTTGAAGGGATAGGGGTACACTGCTACACTGGTGGTCACTCATGACAAGGGCAGTGCCTCAACCTTTGTTAACTCAGTAACCCAAGGGCATCACAAAGTCAGAAGGATGTCTAGGGGAGCTGGTAGGGAACAAGTGAGATCTGAGAGGGTAAGCAAGACATCATCTGAGTAAAGATAGATGGTAGACATCCTTCCATTTGGAATGCCCGTCAGGTGCAGGGATTGGTGGAGAAAGTCCGTAAGAGGTTCTATGGAACAGCAGGGTTGATAGCCAGCAGCACTGCCGAGTTCCTCTCTGGATTAGAAATGGGTCCAAAAGAAACCCTACATAATTAACCTGGGCAGTAGGAGAGTTGTAAGCCAAGGGACTTTGGCTATGAATCCCTCCCCAAGGCCAAACCGCCGGAGGGTTGCAAAAAGGTACCCCCACTCGAATCTATCAAATGCATTTTCGACATACCAAGAGAGGGTGAGGGCCTCATCCTGCAGGTCCTTGGCCGACCATTGTGCATGGGCGAAAGTGCAGAGTTGAATCCCTGGAGGAGGAGCCAGGAATGACTCCCACATGCATATTGTGGATAAGGGAAGTGATCACCTTCTGGCGATGAGCTGCGAGGACACCCGCAAGTCCCTTCCTGTCTCACATAGAGTAGGGGGGTCTTTCCACTGCTTAGGAAGGACCGCTATCAATAATCAACCAATCTGGGATTTATCGATCGCACTACTCACCCGTGAGGGTCTCAAGGTGCTGGTACCGCCCTATTTGAGTTGTAGCCAAGGGAGCCTATTTGGTCGGCCTCTTTGAAGGTTTTATAAAGGTAGTCCACCACGTCCTCGCCTCCCACTTATAGAACTCTGCAGGAAAGCCACCTTCCCCAGTGGCCTTGTGGTTGGGGAGCCTGGAGATGGCCTGTGCTATCTCAGTTTTGCTAAATTCACCCTTAAATAAATCTCTACCAGACTCATTGAGTCTCGGTAGATGCACGCTATCAAAGATGGCCTCCCAGTGGGTAGAGTTGTCCGTCAACTCTGGGTGTATAGGACCTGATAAAATTCTGTGAATTCATTAACAACATCCTGTGGGTGGGTGAGGATAATACCGCCCATGGATTTAATAGACAGGATGGCAAACGCTGTCTTGTGATGATGCAGCTGGTACGCCTTCTCGACCTGCTCAGAGTGACAACCCTTAAGCCGTTGAAACACATTTTTGGCTTTAAACAGGGTGTTGAGGTCCATGTGGGCTTTCTCCAAGTGGCAGCATAGAGGGGACAAAGAATTCATAGTGTAGAGGCATGTGAGGGATGCAAACTCACCCTCCCGGACACTGTGCTAGGACACACTCTGGGCATTGGCACGGGCAATGTCTCACATAAGCTGGTCATGGATAGTCACTTTAGCTGCAGCCCATATGTCATGGCCATACAGACAACAGGACAGGCACATTTGACCCTTGCCAGAGCCAGTTAGGGTTCATATATCTTGAGTAATAGTATGCTTGGGTATTACCTACACATAGTTGAAATATGTAATCATTCACGGAGGCGATCCGGTGAGTTGAGGAAGTTTTTTTTCCAAATTACAGACACCCACAGCCGGGCGCTCCTGCTGCGTACAAGGATCTCCACCAACTGATTAACGTTGGTAGAATCCTGGCACGCATCGTTCAGCACCCGATTGGGGAACGGACTTCAAAGAAATACATGAAGCACGCGTCACTCTTGCGCCGGTAGCACAAGAGCACTCAGTAAATACATGCACAATATTACAACTTCCCTCTTTCCACAAAATAAATTAGAAATTATAAAATAGAAGAGAACCTGAAAAGAAATACAAGTTATAACTAATATGAAATAATGAGAAAGAAACAAAAATCATTTTCTTAAGACAATACATAGTCATTAAATTTGACAGGCAATTTCTTTTGATGTGTACTCAAAACAACAGGTGAAGAAGATGCAAGCCTAGTCATATCAAGAGAAGCAGTATATGTATTAAAACACTGCCCATCTGTAGACTTCACAGAATCCTCTTGAGAGACAAACATAGAAATAACAGATGAAGGATCACACAACCAATTTGTCCAGTCGCATTGTTCCACCTCCTGTTTAGATAACTTATGTAAAGAGGCAACTTGTGAGTCAGAAAGCCGCACAAGTGATCTCTTGTTCCACCATCCCCTAGAACCAAGTAATGCTAAGCCTTTGCTCACATCTATGACTTGTACAGGAGAGGAACATTTAGACAACCCCTTTGTTACCCTTTTTGGATTTTGAATGAGAACCCAATCATTGAGTTTTAATTCAGTATTATTAAAAAAATTCCTTGATCATGCACAGATTTCATGTAACATTTGTTTTTCTGAAACTCGAGATGCAAGATTTTTATCAACAAGTGTACCCTTGACATGTTTATCTTCCAACCAATTGGAACACAAAGAAGTGTGAACATTTCTACCTCTCAACAGATAAAAAGGTGGAAGACCAGTGGTGCAATGTGGCGAAATGTTTTATGACCATAACTTTTCCTCAACGAAATCTTGAACATCTTTTCCTGAGGAAAGGGTTGCTTGAATGGCATCCTTGACTAAACTGTTTGCTCTTTCAACCAACCCATTGGATGAATATAAGGCAACCTTGAAATGATTGACATCCTTCTCTGCTAAAAATGCAGAAAATATCTGAGAAATTAAATGTGTACCATTGTCGGTAACCATAATGGAAGGAGAGCCCTCAATGGAAAACACTTTCCTCAAACATTTGATGGCGTTGGTGAATCACAAAACATATGATAAATCCATTTGGAATGGTAATCAATCAACAAAACCAAAAACTTTAAGTCATGAGATAAAAGGTCATAAGGACCTGTAAAATCTACTCCAACCTTGTCCTAAGGTTTGTTCGCAAATGGAACAGTATGCAAGGGCGTGTTCATGACTTTCCATTTCTTATCTGACAAGAGGCATTCTAAACATGAATCAATATGAAACTTGACCTGAGATTCTAAGGATGGCCACCAATAATACAACTTAATGAGTTGCGAGGTTTTTGAAATGCCTAAATGACCATGATGTGCACATTTAATGATATCCTCTCTTAAACCTGACGGGGAAACAAAAGAACTGTGTCTCATAACCATGCCATTGACCAAGGAAAGTTCAGAGGCAACCATGGAAAAAGCTTTTAACTCATTGCAAAGTTTCCTGCTTTCAGGCCAACCCTTTACAATATATTCCATGACCAATTTAAGAATATCATCCTTGCTATAAGCTTCCAGCCAGACTTGTTCAGTAATATTTGGGCATTCTCTAACAGCATCAAGTGCTGCCACAACACACTCTGTATCTTCAATACTCTCAACATCTGAAACATCATGAAATGATATGCGTGAAAGGCAATCGGCCCTGAAATTTCTACCACCAGAAATATGCTTGATGGAAAAATGAAATTCTTGCAATTTTGAAAGTAATCTGACCAATCTGGCTGAGGTCCTCCCAAGCCCATTGCCACTGAGTAAATGTGTAAGAGGTTTGTGGTCGGTGAATAATTCAAATTCACATCCCCAAATGTAATTTCTAAACTTCTCAGTTGCCCAAACGCAGGCGAGCGCCTCGTGTTCAATTGCAATGTAATGGGTCTCAGAAGACTTAAGCATTCTTGACGAAAAAGCTATAGTGTGTTCCTTTCCAGCATCCCACTGACCAAGAACTGCACCTAACCCTGTAGGGCTAGTATCCACCATTATGAAAAAATTGGCATCATCTTGAAAAGCCTGAAGTGCGGGTGCTTCAACAAAGAGTTTTTTGGTTTGATCAAATGAAGATGATACTTCATCAGACGAAAGAAACTTTGATCCTTTGCGCAATAAGGCACGCAAAGGCTCAACAGTTTGAGCATATCTCTTAACAAAGCGGGCATAGTACTCTGCCAATCCCAAAATTGATCGAAGTGAATCTTTGTCTTTGGGAGGAACAGCATGACTCATGGCCTTGATAAGTGAGAACTTTGGTTTGATTCCTTGAGATGACAAAGTATGACCTAAGTAATCCAACTGTTGTCTGCCAAATTGACATTTGTCAGATCTGATGGTCATTTCTGCATCATTAAGTTTGCTTAAAACACAAGTAAGATTTTTCAAATGTATTTCCCAATCATTTGCAAAAACTAAAATGTCATCTTGATAGGCCTGCACCCCCGGCATGTCTTGAAAATGTTTGTCCATAATCTTCTGAAAAACGCTGGCGGCGGAGGTCAGGCCAAAAGGAAGCTTGAGATATTTGTAGACCCCAAAGGGTGTGACAAAAGTGGTGAGGTCTTGCGAATCAGTTGTCAACTGAATCTGTTGATAAGCTGAGTGAAGGTCTATTATGGAAAAGAATTTGGCACCCCCTAAGCTGGCCAGAAGTTCATGGATTTTGGGGAGGGGATGACAGTAAATTAAAATGTTCTTATTTAAGGTGCGTAAGTCCGCACATAGCCTGACCTCACCAGATTTTTTCTGGACAACAACAATAGAAGAAACCCATTCTGAAGAGTCACATGGTGTAATGACCCTTTCATCACATAATTTCTTTAGTACTGACTTTAGCTCCTCCCTGGCACTAAGGGGTAAAGGGCGAACTTTATGTGCGAAAGGTTGAACATGAGGCTTAAGCTTTATTTGATGTTGAAAACCTTTGACAGTGCCCAACTTGTCGGAAAACAAATTGGTAAACAAGTCTAAACTCTTTTTAACATTGTGTGAATGATCAGTGATATTGATACAATCTAATGTGTTTTGTCCATTTTCTGACCAACCAGCTGGGGAATAATCTTGAGGAAGATCACCAAGCACAATGGGATTATCTGAACCAGGAATAAGGTACAAACCCATTTTAGCAAGATTCTGCCAGTCAACTGTAGTGCGTCCTTTAACTGCGACATAAACTTTTGTATAGATTGACCTTCGTATACATTCCAAACCACCTTGAATTAAAGTAAATCAAAATTTCTATATCAAATTCTCCAAATACTTTTGGATTGATGTCTGTTTTGGTCAAAGCAATGGAACCTTGCCATTTCACAAGAAACATGACATCGGATAAAATAGTTATAGGTGAACCAGAATCTGCCATAATTGGAATCTCAATTTTTCCAAATAATGCAACACCTAAGGGACCTTTGACATATTGAGGATTGAAAACCTGAATTACATTCAATTAAAACAATCATGTCATGAAATTGCTTTGTACAATATTCAAGAGATTCTGTAAATTCCACATTATTAACTCTGGTAGGTCTCTTGGCAGACGTACAAACACCTTGAAAATGGCCAATTTTTTTTGCATAAAACACATCTTTTTCCTGAGGCGGGACACATAGGATAGTTGCCAAGATGTGATTTGGAATCACATCTGTAGCAAATTTTGTTAGCTTTTTTGAAAAGGTTGTTTAAAAAATTTGTTCACGTTAACAGCATTGCCGGAGTTTCCAGGATCATGTGAATTTGACTTGAAAGAGTTGATGGATTAATCATGTTGAAGAGCTTTGGAGGTAACAATAGACCTCTCAATGCTCTTTGCGATATTAATTGTGTCTTGTAAAGATGGTTTTCTGCAGCTAAGAAGGCGTTCTTGTATCTTTCTTGAATAACAAGTGAAAACAAATTGATCACGGATATAGATCTCTGGATCTGCCTCAAACTCACAAGTTGAGGCAAGAACTCATAATGCAGTAATGTATTCTTCCACTGTTTCATCCTCACGTTTTTTTCGCCTGTGAAAATTATGTCTTTCAAGCATAATGTTTGATTCTTGGCCATAATGTCTTCCCAAGCGAGATAAAGCTTCTTTGTAGGGATTCCAATGATCTGCATCCCCAGCTTCACAAGGAGGATGGGCAACTAAGGTAAGTTTTCAAACACATGTTGTGCTGCGAGTCCTAAACAGCCATAAATAATTGCAGCCTTACGATCATGAGAAAATTTTACAGCATCTATGGCAACAATATGGTTTTCAAAAGCTTTAACCCATTGGCGCCAAGGAATGCTGGGTTTACCAGGGTGTTGCAAAAAAGGAGGAGGTTGAGCAAATTGCTGAAGTAGCCATAACTTTCAGAAAGTAAACTATAAGTACAACGCTGAAATGTAAAGTGCGAGTTAAATGACTTTGTACTCTTAAAATGTTATAAATGTTTTAGTCATTTAGTAATTTTGCTAACAAGTTTTGTATAATTTCTTCAACTGTGAACTATATAGTAATGAAGGTGAGCCTATCACTGAATATAAAGGCTCCAAGGTGAGTAAACAGAGGTAAAATAAATAGGTGAATAAGGTGAACCTATCACGTGTATTAAGGCTCAAGAAGTGAAGAAGCTTTGTAAATAATGAGAATTAAAAGGTGTGCCTGTCACCGTGCAAGTAAACAGGCTGGATCATACCTGTGTATAAATCACCTGATCGAAGTTGATGTGTAGAGGTGGAGTGTTGAACTCAAATCCAGATCCAAAATGGCTGTAATTGTGATGACGTCTTGGAGTGAAGACGTGTAGTTTATCCCAAATGAAGATGGCCGCTAACGTTTTGACGCTGCAGGGGCGGGGCTATTGTGACATCACGCAGCAACTCGGAGTCTCCAGAAGTCCACCAAAATAGATAAAGATGACATCGGAGATTCGTTTGTCACTGCAGCTGTGACACCCATGAGTGAAAGGGCACAAAGAGGAGGGAACAGCAGTGCGTCGAACATGCCCTCAGAAGATTTGAAACTGGCTGGTGGGTGCCGGATGCGTGGAGAAAATTCCCAATCGTCGCCAAATGAAATGTGTAATCATTCATGGAGGCGATGCAGTGAGTTGAGGAAGTTTTATTTCCAAATTACAGACACCCACAGCTCCTGCTGCGTACCAGGATCTCCACCAACTGATTAACGTTGGTAGAATCCTGGCACACATCGTTCAGCACCTGATTGTGGAACGAAATTCAAAGAAATACATGAAGCACGAGTCACTCTCGCGCCGGTAGCACGAGAGCGCTCGGTAAATACATGCACAATATTACAATAGTATACATCGGTGATGTTTGAAGGGCAAAAAACAAATAACCTGTGTATTAATATTAGTAATTCTTGCTTTTTATTATGATTTTTTTTAAAGTTTCCATTTGTTTTCTTGTACATGACATGTTTCTTCACCCCTTTGAACAAACACTTCATAACAAACTAGTGCACGTTTGCGGTTGATGCACGTGGCAACTGGTGTAGGAAAGTTCTTGGGCTGGCACGTGTAAACTGATAAATCTCCCTTTGCCCCGATTGCACTGTAACACGTGTCAAGTAGGTCTATATAAGAAGACCTAGCAGTGTGTTCACTGCTTTGCCGCCATTGTACGAGACTCTTACCTGATCTCCAGTGACGTCCTTGTTCTCCCGATCTCACAGTCTTCGGACGGATGTCAGCAAGCTGCACTTCAGCCTGCTGCGCGCCTAGCTTCTGGACAGCTTCCTGGCACATGCCTGTCTTCCAGGTTCTTCAAGGTCAGGCAATTTCCTGTTCCCCGCTGTCTGGTTTCTTGAAAAAGAAAAGGCAAGACAGTGAGTAATTCTCTGTTTGAAGACACGTTTTCAGGTACCTTTCTTTTTATTTAAAGAGACATTTGCAAGAAATATTTTTAAAAAGACTAATTTGACAGAGACTTTGTGCAGAAGGCATTGTATTGTCTTTATTTTTTATTGTGTTTTGAGTTTCATTTCTAAGGAACAATTGTACTTCGGGAATGGAAAATTCTGTGATCTCAAAACCTTGCTAAACCATTAGATTTGATCCCGCAGCAACTCATGTTGGGACATTTCCTCTCCGAGTAATTAAAGACTGCCCCTCAATATATCTAGAGATACATACACAAGTGTACTGAGAGACGAAATTGCAGGTGATTGGTAGTGAATCTTAAAAAGGCATGCTTCAGGTTAAGAGTTGTTATATATTTTGCAAATTTAATGATCATTGATCTCTTTTAGATAATCAATGTGGTGTATGTCCTAGAACAAAGCAATGCTGTATATAGCTACATAAATCCCTGAAACAGACCTTAGACAACAGGAACTTATCTTTAGGCACATACTGGTAAATTAGTATATTTGTATGTGGAAGGTTACTGGTGGGGAAAGTTGAAGAATCATAGTATAATACTGTAAGTAATTGTTAATAATTTATTTATAGAAGATGCACACTAAAGAATATGCAAAGTATGGACATTCAATAGGTTTTGACTACAAGGGTTGCACCAGAAATAGAGAAGCAGTGATTTCCAGGGTTCCTGTGCAGTTTGTTTTCTTGTCTTTCTTTTTCCATCCCAACCCCTCCCCCCTTGGTGCAATTCACAGCTCAGTGTTACACTGAAGGCACTGCAGCTGGGAAGGGTTTCCAGGGGTATTGTAGCCATTCATCTCCTTAAAGGAAGACCTGGAGTTCAGGTGAGTGGGTCTTGACACCATAACACTTGGTGGGAAGAGACAGACCCCCTGTTGTGTTCTAAGAAAGTAGGAATGTTGGATCAGAGCTGGAATTTGCCCTGGGGCGAACGGTAGCATGATATGTTCAGGCACCATGTTTTATGGCCAGGGGAGGCAAGACTTATGTCTAGGGGTAGTAGGATTGGGGATTGGTCAGAGAGCACAGCCTCCAGGATCTGGGAGTCCCATGATAGAATGACCACTGAGTGGGACATGAGGAAGTAATCCAGCCTGGATTGGGTACCATGAACTGACAATATAAAAGTGTATTCCCAGTCCTCTGGGTGCGAGAACCACCAGAGGTCCACAAGGCAATGGTCAGAAATGGCATCCCTTAGAAGGGCCTGATCCGCGTTATTACCCACATCCAGAGGGTCGGTGCAGTCGAACACCGTATCCCATGCCAGTATTCAGTCCCCTCCAATGAGATAATGGGATGACCCGATTTCCATGAGGAGACAGTTCAGCTGGAGAAAGAAATGGCACTTGAGAACCATATGTGCGTACACTGAGGAGTCACAAAGCGACCGCTCGCAGAGCCTGAGTTTAGCAGAGACATAACTTGTGTAGTTCCTACTAATCTATAGGATCTGCTCATTTGTTCGACAACGTGAAGTAGGGGCTTGGTGCCTAAACAGATTCTGGACACCCCGCAGGATATGCTGACCTATAGACCAGCTAACTCACAGTACCACCGTAGGCCCCCCTAACCACCAGGGAGCGAATGGTTTCAAGCAACCACGGAACATGACAACCCTGACACCTAAGGGATAGTGGAAACAGTACCTAATCTTTTGCTCAGTCTCTCGTCCTCACTTATTCTCAGAGAGGTATACAGAGAATACACAGTGGGGCGTTTTCAATATAGTTATTGGACCAACATTATTCTTGTATAACATCCATGTGCTGCAATGATTAATAGACAGAAGCAGAAAAAGTGATTACAAGCACCAAAAGCGTAAATAGTAGATATAGTTTGACCATGGTGCTAAAACAATGTATATATGCAGGCATATAAAACAAGGCAGTAATCGAACATACTCCTACTATGCGAACCCTTCTCTAAGTGTACTTAGAGTATATGTAGGTGTGGATCCAAGAATCCCCACAAGGGACGATCCAAACCCATTATGTGATGGGAGAGAATGAAGCACCCTGTCTTGGTCATAAACTGGACACCCTTCACGAGATGTCAGATCGCTGCATGGTGAATTCTCAGCATGCAAGGACCCTTGTGTCAGCTGAAGCACCTCCTGTCCTAATCTATTGCGATGCTCATATTTTTATAATAGAAAGCAGCCTTGTTGCGTTGTGTGTATAGATTAGTGATGTTATGGATATTTAAATAGCCCTGGCGCCCCATGGATAAAGATAAAGATGACATTTGTACATCGTGTGAGAAGAGACCTTGTAGATGATGTTCTGGGCATTGTGATAATGTTGTCCAAAACTAGATGTGTAAACAAGTTTAGTTTCAGAGAACCTAATCCAACATTGTCACACACACAAATATGTGCAAAAGGTCACTGTTGGAAAACAGGACAATGTAAGAAATGCTACCTGGGCCTAACCCGAGAATGTAACATAATGGCTCTCAGGATCCGTCCATGTCTTAAGGGTAGTTAAAGACAGAGACCCATGTAAAAGGATCCTGACACCAAACTTCCTGGGGGGTCCAAGGCTGGCCGCCGATACCATCGGACAACTGCTATGGATCACCCACCTCACTCAGTCGCAACACCATTTTACAGACTCCAGATGGGAGAGGTGGGTTTCCTGCAATAGGGAAACATCCATGCATTTTGACTGCAGATAGGACAGCATATTTTTGCATTTTATTAAATGTGTCAGACCATTGCATTTCAGGAGACAGCTCACTGGGGGGGGGGGAGGGTGAGGGAGGTGAAGAGTTATTGGCAGCCATTGAGGCAGAAGGGGCAGTGTCAGGGATATGCGAGTGCACGGAGAAAGAGGACGAGAGGCAGCAAAGTGAAATATAAGAAGAAAAAAGGAAAGAGGGAGGAAAGGAGGAAAAGAAAACAAGAAGAAAAGAAAAGAAAGGAAAGGAAAGGGAATGAAGTGGAAAGACCCATCAGAAATAGGAGAGGGCCAGGTAGCCCAAAACAGGAACTATTGAAAAGCCGTAAAGTAGAAAGAAGAGTGGAAGAAATAATGTAGGACTAAACCAAAGGGCAGAAGCCTCATAAGGAGCCGGTGACTGTGAATCGCAGGTCTAAGCCTGTGCATCTGGAGTGCCAGAGGTCCTGCATAGAAGGGCAGGAAAGAAAAAAACATGCTGTAATGAGTCAGGCATGTGATATAGCTGTGGGGCTGGGGAGAGGGTGGGTGAGCAATGAGGGTTAGTGGACCCAAATATCCTCCGGGCGGAGGCAGAGGATGCATGAGTAGCAACATCTGTGACCATGAATAAGGAGCTTTGGTGGAAGGTGAGGGCTCCATTGAGCAATAAGAAGGTGGCGAGGAGGGGGGCTCTGATGTCGGACCCATAAACCAGGGGGCCATGCCGAAATACAGCAGCGGCATGACAATTGCAAAGAGAAAGTCAATGGTGATCAAAAAACTGCCCAGCAAGGCGTGATATTGCATAACACAGCAGAACATAGAATTATAGCAATGCAGAGCAGAACATTGTAAAACAAAATAAAATGCAGTTGGTAAAAAAAAAATCTCATGACATGGCAATTAAACTGAGCAGAAGAGAAACATGGAGTCAAGAACATGTTACTCAGCCGTCCATCCTGAGGATGCTATGGACCTCTTTGTGCAGCTGCCAGGGCAGGGGAGTAGTAGTTGTGGCAAGGAGAATTTTGTGTCTCAGCCCTCAGACTAGGTATGTTTCAGTGAGAGCAAGATTTGTCACTGACCTGGTCCTGAGTAAGGGCTGCCATTGCTTTTAGGGCCATATACTTGTCAGCCTGAGACCAGGCCGGTCGGTCTACTTCCCTGCCCTGGTTGTAACCCCCACCAGAGCTCCAGCGGCCGCCAGAAGTGGTAGAGGAAGGGCATTTGCCTGAAGGGCAGGGTGCAGCAGGTGAATCCAAGGGAACAAGGTCCTTCTTAAGTTCAGACAGTCCATCCGGAAATGAGTGAAGGACCTTCGGGTCAAAGAAGTCTTTGGACATGCCATTCTTCATAATCCACATGCGGGCAGGCTAGAACAGTCTGAACCTAATGTCCAGTTTCCACAATTTAGGCCTTAGAGTCAGAAAGGCCTTTCTTTTGTCATTGATCACCCACCAGAATTCGGCAGCTATGCAGATCTCATTTCCCTCAAAGACCATGGGAGTGGGCAGCAGCCAGGAAATGTTACAACTGCTCATGGCAAAGGATGGAGGTAATGAGGAAGCACACCCTTTCCGAGGTGTCAAGACTGGAGTCCCACACAGTGAGGTAGCTGTATGTCCTGGCAGGAAAGAAGGTTAGCTCCATGAGCATGGCAAAAAGGCCCTGGAGAAACCCCCTAACATTCGAGCCCTCAACATATTAATGGAATTAGAGAAATCAGACATTGTCCCTCCAGCTTCTATCTTCCAGGTCCATGAGTTTGTTCCATAGGTACAAAAGATCCCGTCCTTATCTGGTATACAGTTGATACTGCCTTCCATGGCTGTGCGACAGGGCTCCAGGCCCTCCACTCTGTCCTGAAAGCATGCGAGATCGGCTCAGATGTATTTGATCTCAGTTGTAAGGTCTAATATTTTAGAGTCCATGTCTTCCAGGCGGCGACCAATCACAGCGACCTCTTGCAAAATGTGGTCCATTCTGGTATCTGGTTGCAGACAGGGGTGGGCTGCAGTGGGTGAAGAGGTAGACATTGCCAGAGAAGCGGCCATGGACTGATGTTGACACACTGCCTCAGAGAAAGGCAGCTGATGTGAGGATTTGGCAGAGGATTTACCAGAGAACATCGCCAAGTCGGAAAACATTGAGGAGACAAATTTCAGACCCTCAGAAGGACCCCTCAAAATGTGGTTGGCAGGTGGTCAGTCCCCTGTGATCAGGGCCAGCTTTAGGGCAGTGCGACTGGTGCGGCCGCACTGGGTGCTGAACTGTGGAGGGGACGCTGACCTCGGGGGGGGGGGCGCTGTGTTTAGCATTAACTTATGATTGGAGAGATGAGGGGCACTTAAGCCGGATGGTTGTGAGAGAATCCGAGGAGGCGGTCATGGGGTCTGAGCGCTCCAAAAATAATTGTCGCACCGGGCGCCACCAGTGCTAAAGCCGGCCCTGCCTGTGATCGCACTCAGAGAAGAGAAGGCATCGCTCAGGTGAGATGGTGCACCCCAGATCTTTCCACACACACTTTGAGGGGAGTGAGTTAGCCCCTCCGCAGGCAGCACCGTGACAACGGGGGCAGAAGATGAGAGGGAACCAGAGTGTTGAAGACGTACCCGGGCCCCGAACGTTCTGTAGACGGCCCCTTGGAATGATGCAGTAGGGGGGGCATAGAATTAAGGGTCATCCTGCCCCGCAGGAAACCAATGTGGTGGTGTGACTTTTGTGGACCTGGGGGTACCACCACAGACGGTCTGTGGGCTCGCAGTCCAATGCTGATGCAGAGCTGAGGCTGGAAGGGTAACCTAAAGAAGCCTATGGGTAGAGTAGGCCAGCTGTTCACAACTGGGTGGAGGAGGGCATGTGAGGTGAAATAGGGCTGCCTGGCCGAGTGGAAGCAGTGATATAAGTCTGTGGGTGTGCCGCAGACTGCTGTGTCACTGGGCATCCTCCGGGGCAGAACCCAGCAATAGTCCGTGCAGGTGGGGCCCGGTGGGGGGGGGGGGAATTTTGACATACGACCACGAGGGAAAATTAATTATTAATTTAATTTCCCCTCGCGGTCGTATGTTGAAATCCACCTCACCCGGCCCCACGGCTCTTACCTGCACGGGTCGCGGCTGTCAAAATGCTGTATCTAGCGGGCTCATGGCATATGGGGAAGAGGGCCAATGATGAAGGTGCATCCCTAAGTGCAGTGCTGGGGAGGCCTCCGCGGTTATGCAGCATCCAAAAGCAGAGGTTGTCAAGGTCCCATGTATCAGTTCAATCACAGGGCATGGGGCACTCACAGGGCTGAGGGACGAAGTGGGCCCCCAAATACAGCTGAGGAGGGGGTACTGACCACTGCACACTCACCAGGAGAAGTTGGTCGACCTGCCCGGAAGTTCCTGACGGTTGTGGTGAAGTCACGTGGCTCGCCTCAAGACAGCAGCGTTGAGTCTTACGGTAGGCCTGTCTGACCTGTGTGGGTATGAAGCGGGTAACTGGCATGAGGCTGCACAAGTTGTTGAATGAATGCCCAGAGCCCTCACTGGGGACACGGGCAAGAACCTAGCGGTGGCATATTGCAGTTCTAGACAAACCGGTAGAAGCAGGCGACATCGCATTCACGTGATGGAGGTGCGCAACGCCCCCAAAATCAAGGGAGCTGTTCGTTTACAGGCTGGCCCTCCTGTGTGGCCCCAGATTAAATACCCGGACTTCGGTGCAGCAGGGTCCGGTGGTGATAATTTGACCCCCAGTAGGAGTCCTGCCACCATCCCAAAGAACAGTCCGGCGCGTGAGCGGCCGTCATCATCTGTGGTCAGACCACGCTCCATAATAAGAGACTTGTGTAGGGTATATAGAGAATGAATAGACTCTCTATATAATATACTCTATGATCCTCACTGTGTCAGGCTATGTGCATAGTTTAAGAATTAAGCAGTTAAATGTTTAATGCATTTGCATTATTTTGGGTTCAGGCTGTGTGTGCTGTTTGGTAATGCCAGAGAGGATTACAGTGTAATCATACAGTCATTCCAAGACCAGGGATCCTATCGGTCATACTCCACTCTGTGGGAGAATTTTGCAGTGCATAGAATATTGGATATGGACACTTTCACCCACGTTTTACTGGGAGTGCAAAAGATAGCTATGAGCTGACAGTTATGCGCTGTCTTGAAATGAGGCTGTATCTACTTTTGGGCTTACAGGAAGCCCATAGGTTTCCCATTTGCTGCAACCATCGTCGTTCCAATTTTCATTTTCCCCATTTGTCAAGGGCATGCATATGTCATGCCTCTTCCGATGATTAGCCCTCCCCGAGTGCACCGCCTGAGGGGCATATTATCAAGAATGGCGTTAAAATTATCGCCGCTTTAGCAGCAGGAAACTGCCGCTAAAGTGGCGATAATGGGCTTGATAATATGCCCTTGAGCATTCCAATAGAAGCCCATGTTCTGGTGTGAACATGAGCTTCTATTGGAATTCTCAAGGGCATATTATGAAGCCCATTATCGCCACTTTAGCGGCAGTTTCCTGCTGCTAAAGCGGCGATAATTTTAATGCCGTCCTTGATAATATGCCCCTAGTTCTTTTGAACCTACATAGTGGCCATTTGTACACATTGTTTTGGGACTACTTTATCTACTGCCACACATTAGGAATGCTGGGGCATATTATCAAGAACGGCGTTAAAATTATCACCCCTTTAGTGGCAGGAAACTGCCGCTAAAGCGGCGATTATGGGCTTGATAATATGCCCTTGAGAATTCCAATAGAAGCCCCGAGTCACACAAGAACATGGGCTTCTTTTGGAATTCTCGAGGGCATATTATCAAGCCCATAATCGCAGCTTTAGCCGATAATTTTAACGCCGTTCTTGATAATATGCCCCGCTGTTTTAATTAGCACTAAATTGATAGTGGGGCATGAGGCAGGTAAATTGTATGGCACAAGTGACGTATATACAGTACACCCCTAACTACTTTCATTTGGGTGTGCCTGGCCACAGCAGGTAAGCATTCCTGGAAGCTCACATCAGCACCTGTGCCCTTCCTGCTGTGGTGCCTCAAGAAGACAGGGGTGTGCCCTGGCACATGCAGGTCTCCATGTAGAAGAAAGGGCAGCAGTCCGTGACTAGCAGACAGCTGTTGAGGCACTCCATGACTTCTGTTGTGTCTGTAGGGCTTATTTACAAGCCGCTTGCGCCGTCAGTGCATCACTTTTTATTTGGGAAAAATGACGGACCAGCAGCGCAAGGTGCTTGTAAATAAGCCCCTTTAATGTAAAAGTAGTGTTTTTAAATTACCCCACCAGAGCCTGCATTTTAGGCACTCGTGTTGTCGCTGTGTTAAGTTGGTATATGGATGAAGGTCCCCTTTCCAAGCTACATGCAAACATGTTGAATTAACAAAAAAAATATGCAGATATGTGAAAGATCATATCAGGACTAAAGCACTCATATTCATTAAATGCAAAGACATTATTATAAGTTTAAAATGCGGCTGGGTCGAGGCAATGGTAGTTCATCTGCCAACAGAGAATGCAGCACCAAGCTTTTTACTTTTACAAATTAATATCTGGTCTGTTAGTCCGTTCGGTGTGATTGTAGCGAATGAATACTACAACTCCCACAATGCATCTTTTTGCTAATTGAAAGTACGGCGATGGACACAAGCAACAAACTGGCAACCTGAGAGGGCCTCTCGGCTGCGCTTTAAAGTTAATCTCTACCAGGGAATACGGTCTCTTGCATGGATCTCTTTTCAGGGATTGTAAACAAGGATCGTCCTGTTCCACCCCACCCCCCTTACTTACAGTCCCCCATGAAGTACTGGGTATTTTAAGCCCAGCGGTGCAGGGGAACACACCCTATGACTTCGGGGTTCTTCCTGTTTCAGACCTACAGAAACACAGAGTCTTCTGGGTGAAGTCAAAGATCAGTTTATTGGCTGCAGACCAATTACAGGTATCCTAGAAGTACAACAGCGTGTATGTTCTCAGGAGACTGCTGAATATCACAGAAACGGGCTTCTCCTTAAATACAGATTTTCCTGCCTCAGGCATACATTCTTTAGTTTATGATATGGCCATTACACGTATACATTACAAAACGAAAAGGCAGAGTCATGATGACCATCACACATTCCAGTTAAGCCAGCCCGCAATTATTTACCCAGCAAGGCTCAGATCCCACATCAGATATCGATAGGCCCCAATAAACATGAGCATCTCCTGTTTTGGGAAACAAGCCATAAAGCAGGAACAGTCAGGTGTGAAAGAGATTAGCTGGGGGCTCGTGTAGGATGAAAAGACTTTATGGTGTGTCAAGCCCTGATGCTAATCACAGGTGGCCAGAGGACGGGGAACTCGTGAGACCAGTTTGACCTGGGGCAGCAGAGCCAAGCTGCCCAGGTCACAGAAAACTCAAGGAAAGGCACATGTGCTCTAAAAGGCCCGTTTTAGCTTCATACTATATAGCCTATGTGAGGGCAACCATAAGATGGCCACCGATACAAAATGGAACCCACGCAGTGATGTGAAATAGCGTATACGCAGTGCATTCATAGCTAAAACGTTACACAAAGCACTTGTACATACCGCATTAACCATTCGCGGTTCACTACTACCGGGATGTACAGGGGTAGGGCCCTGCCTCCTACGCGGTCCCAAATTCTAAAGTACGACAGACCTTCCTTTTGCCCTTACATAGGCAATAACTACACTCATTTCAATCCGAGTCTAGGTCAATATTCACGAAGTCATGGAGATGTTGCTGTAGCATCATCCTATTACTTAGCTCGTCCCTCGATACAGGTTTCCTTACACATAATGTAGCACAGAGGCCACATATCGCAGGAGCACACTGTATGCACAGACAGAACAGGAAAAGGATGGCTAAGATCATTCCAATGACCATCAGAACTTTCCAACCCCAGGCAGATATCAGTTCCCAGAACCATCCCACCAGTGACCAATCTCCTTTATCCACGTGTATGGACTCAGATATTTTATGCAGTTTGGAGATGGCTTGATAGACTGTTGGAGCGTTGTCTGGTATGAAAATGCAACAACTGGATTGGATAACCTTACATACCCCACCACGGTCTGCAAGTATGACGTCTAGAACCATGCGGTTCTGCAAAGTCATGAGGCGATCCGCTTGGAGCTCAGCTGTCAAATTACCAAGGGCACCAGCCGTAACATTAACAGTGGATTCAACCACACGAGTCAGCTGTCTCAGGTTCCTACTATTGACCATAGGTCCCCAGAATGGCAGGAAACCCAAAAAGAAATCTCCCGCTTCCTGACCGGCAGTATCTTCCTTACTAATCACGCCTCTCACAACTCTGGTCTTGTGGTAGTCGGAGGCGGCAGTAAATGTTGGCGGTAGCAGATTTGCAATATAACATGTGCCCGAGAAATCAGGGGGCAACCATGTATATGCTCGGTCATTGCAGATAAAATATGTACCCTTGGCAGCCAAAAACGCAGGGGAAAACTGCGACGGAAAAGTGTACGTTTCAGTACAGTCACTTCTTCCCAGTTGAGCTCTAGGATTCTGACCATTACCTTGCAAACAGAACCGACCTATGTGGGGTACGACCCAGATTGGGGATGAGATTTTCCGCTGTCTTTCACCTAGACTAATACTATACCCCGTCGCGTTCCACCCTACATAAGCTCTCAACTCTTCTTTGGGAATAGATGAGTATGCTTCGATATCTCTACTCATATCGGCAACTCCTTTCACTAAAGCTTTGTTATTGGTGCTAGGTCTGATGGAACGCGGTTGTCGCGGGGAGTATACTTCTAGTGCATAAAGAAACATGGTCTGGAATGCCCATGACGATCCATTGTAACTATACGGCAGCACTAGATAAGGAATACCCTTATTAATGGTATGTGGCATCAAACCACACACCCAACAATTTGTTGTATTCATAACTAGTTGGTGCTGGTGCAGGAGCTGAATAAACGAGTTATTCACGAACTCTGATCGTCTAGCTTGTTCATGCTCAGGCAGAGGGTGAAAAGAGTGTGAGGAGATAGTAGGAGGAGATATAGGCTGTACAGTGGGGGCAATAGGCTCTTGAGAGGAGAAGAATACAAATCCTACAGTAAAGACTACCATACTACATAATACAAACAGGCATATTAATACAAAACGTTTGGTTTTCATTATTTTACATATTCTTGCTTTAAAGTTCATTTTCTCAGTGAGTCTCTCCATCTTACAAAACTTCATCCTCTAATCGTGCCGCTCGCGGCGGGTGAGTATCTTCTGCTAAGGAGTACGCCTGTCAGTCCAGGGAACACCCTAGACCAACCAGAACCGTCGACCTAACGTCTTCGGCCTGTACCCCAAAGTCTTGGCACCGCGACCCTGCGGCTGAACCCGGATGGTGGTTCGAAAAACAAAAATCAAGAAAGTCCTTCAGATGGGAGAGCTCTCGATATCAAAAAATAAAAAGGTAAAAGAAAAAGAATATTTATTTGTCCATGGGCCTTGGCCTCAGATTGTAACGAAAACGGCCAGGCACTGTTTGATCTTGAAACAAAAGTTCAGGCTCTGTGGTGTCCAATCGAGCAGACGGTGGCACAGCTTCTTGCAAAATATCGTCACTTTCCTGCGCTGAAGCTGTGCCTTTTATGCGTGCATCACTGAAAGGCACAAAACGAGGTACAGTGTCTGTTTCAGAGTCTGCGATACCCTCCTGGACCCACTGGTCATACGGCAGAGGCAAAGGGATCCTCTTCACGTGGGCGCCGTGGATCCAGTTTTTCTTCCCCTTCACTCGAACAGCTGATCTCGTCGACAGCAGCACGAGGTGAGGGCCGATCCAACGAGGCTCATCGTTGCTCTTGCGCTGAAAATTTTTCACCAAGACCCACGTGCCCGGGTCAATAGGGTGTCCTGGAGCCTCAGAAGCCGGGGGGAGAGTATCATGCACCTGTTGATGTAAAACACGCAGTTTAGCCGTCAAATCATACAAGTAATCAAGTAATACTGGATGCTCGATCTCACTGAATTTCATCGGTCTTGGCACACCCCATACATTGGCCGAGCGGCCAAAAACGACCTCGTAGGGACTAAGTCCCACTCGGGAATGCACGGTCATTCTAGTGGACAGGAGTGCTAAAGGCAGGGCATCAGGCCATTTAAGACCTGAGCTCGCTTGGATTTTGGCCAGTTTAAGTTTTAGAGCGCCGTTGTAGCGCTCTACTAATCCAGCTGATTGGGGGTGGTTTGCAGCGTGAAACTTCTGCCTTATACCTAGTCCCTCACACACATTCTTCATCACTTGGCCCACAAACTCACTTCCATTATCACTCCACACCATTCTTGGCATTCCAAACCTAGGGAAAAATTCCTTCACAAGGGCTTTGGCTGTGGACAGAGCAGTGTTATCTTTTAGAGGATAGGCCTCTATCCATTTTGAGAAAGCGCAAACAACCACCAATACATATTTCAGGTTGTTGCATCTTTCCATGTGGATAAAATCTAGCTGCAAAACTTCAAATGGATATGATGGAGGCGCAAAATGACCAGCTGGAGTTGGGGTTCCCCTACCAGGGTTGTACTTCAAGCATACCATACAATTCTTGACCACATTCTCTGCACACTTAGGAATTCCAGCATTCTGCCATACTGGAGCCAACAACTTACAGATTCCTTTCGTATTGATGTGTGCCAATCCATGTGCCATAGTAACCACTGGAAGCACATATGCATCAGGTAACAACCATCGCCTATGTTCTGACAAATCAATCCAACAACCATTCTCATCCAACTTACCCATACTTTCTCTCCACTTGCTCAACTCTTTCTCTGTGGCTTCAGCTTGAAGGGACTTTACACTTTCTATTGTGTTTTCACACATTCCAACATCACCAACCCATCTGGCAGGGCCTGCAACATACATTTGAGTCTTCACATCTTTGGCTGTTTCTTTCGCGACTTCATCAGCAAACGCATTACCACGACCAACATCATCAGTGATTTTCTTGTGCGCACTGCATTTCATAATCGCAACTTGCAACGGTAGGGTCAGCGACTCAAGGAGATCATTCACCAACTTGCCATTCTGAATCTTAGCTCCATGCGAAGTCAGGAACCCACGTTCTTTCCACAATCGCCCAAAATTATGAGCCACGCCAAAGGCGTACTGGCTATCTGTGTATATATTCACTCTCATTCCTTCAGACAACACGCATGCTCTCGTAAGGGCAATCAATTCTGCTGCTTGAGCCGAATTCTGTGGCACACGCGCAGTTTCAACAATCGTGTGCAAAGTCGTGATAGCATATGCAGCAGTCGTATCACCATTCGGAAGCTTGAAACACGAACCATCCACCCATAAGGTACCATCACACTCAGTCAGGGGAGTATCTTTGAGATCTACTCTCCCTTTCGTTTCTTCCTCTGTTCTGAACAGACAATCATGTTGCTCAATCTCATCTAGGTCTGCTGGAATTGGTAATAGTGTAGCTGGATTCAACGTGTTACATCTCTTTATGTGTATATGGTTTGCTAACAGTGTCAGCTCATAACCAGATAATCGCGCACTAGTTAAGTGCTGTGTCTTGGTCCTGTTTAACAATGTGTCCACAGCATGTGGAACCATGACAATCAATGTGTTATCCATCACTAGGCCAGCAGACTGTCGAATAGACATAGCTCCGGCGGCTGTGGCTCTCAGACAACTTGGCAATGCCCTCGCTACAGGGTCCAAGGTTGATGAAAAATACGCGCATGGACGCGGTCTGTCGCCAAAAGGCTGTGTTAACACTGATAATGCGCAACCATCTTTCTCGTGAACATACAATGTAAAAGGCTTGCTGTAGTCAGGGGTACCCAACACAGGAGCTGAACACAATGCCTTACACAATTCCCAAAAACTTTTCCGACACTCTTCAGACCATGGGATAGGATTCGGTGTGTCTTTGCATGTTAATGCTAACAAAGGTTTTGCCAACAAGGAAAAATTAGGAATCCAATGCCTACAGTATGAAGTATTGCCCAAGAAAGCACGCACTTCTCTCTGTGTTCTTGGCACACTCAACTGTGCAATGGCTTGAATTCGTTCTGGGGTCAGTTTCCTTCCCTCCTTCAATAAGAGATGACCTAAGTAGGTCACTTCTTGTCGACAATATTGCAGCTTTGAGAGAGACACTTTGTGATGGGAGGCAGACAAATGACGCAACAATGACAAGGTAGCGTTTTTGCAAATCTTTTCAGTATCCGCGCCGATCAGTAAATCGTCGACGTACTGAATGAGGATAGCGCCATTGGGTAAAACCAGTGCATCAAGCTGCGCTTTTAAAGCCTGATTGTATATTGATGGACTCTCACAGTAGCCCTGAGGAGCGCGTTTAAAACGGAAGCTGCGACCTCCTAAACTGAAGCCAAAAATGTCTCTGCTCTCCTCTGCAATTGGGATGCTAAAGAAAGCATTCTTTAGATCGATCACTGAGAACCATGCAGCGGAGGCTGGAATCATGGTTAACAAGGCAGTTATATCAGGGACAACTGGAAACTGTGGCACAACAATCTTATTAACCTCTCTAAGATCAATCACAAATCTGTAAACAGGTGGCTGTGAAGGGTCCGTTCGTTTTAAGACAGGTAAAACAGGACTATTGCAAACGTTGCCTCTTGTCTCTTCAATTACACCCTTCTTGATCAAATCGCTGACAATTGCTAACAATGCTTTCTGACCTTCATTGGAGATCTTATACTGGGGAATGCGTGGCAATCTGACATTGGCTTTTAAAGTGACCACATATGGCGGTATTTCCAAGAGACCCACATCATTGGGACCAGTAGCCCAAAGGGCATCCGGAAGGGATGACAATTCAGGTGGCATTGTATTTTTAGACAAATACATTAGGGAAATCACTTTCTTGCCTAATGTAAGTTGTACTCCTGAAGGAGAACAATACAGAGTCGCATGCAATCTTTTTAGCAAATCTAAGCCTAGCAAATTTTCACCACAACCTGTTGTTAGAATGAGGGGTGCTTTTAGTTCGCAAGGTCCAACAGAAAGAGACATAGGACTAGAAATCGGGTTCCTAACTGGGGCGCCAGAAAAACCTACTGAGACATTTATTTCGCCAGACAAAGGCGCGCCAGGGAGTTTTGAATGCATGATTGAACTCTTTGCAGCACCAGTATCCAGCAGAAAGGGCTCCGTTACATTTGCTGTCATTACTTTAACATAAGGTCCGCTCTGATCCACTGGCACTGAAACAACTCCCTCTCTCTGTCTATGGCTGTCCTAGTAATCATCATCTTCTACATTGTCATCTTCTTCATAATAATCATTATTGTAATACTGAGCTGTATTACCAGTCGCGTTGGCTTGCTGATCAAAGCTATTTATGGTATTTTGAGGCGGAAGAGGACGCGCGTTCTGGAGAACGTTTCCACGCCCTCTGCCTCTAGGAGCTTGTTGACCACCTCTACCTCTTGCGCCATACGCATTACTGTTACGCTGCATCAATTTAGGGCAACTATATTTACAATGACCTTCCTCTTTGCAATATGAACATTGGTTGGGACCTACAGGAATTCGTGGTTGATAATACCCATTCATTTGCTTATTATTCTGAAACTGTTGGGGCTGGTGATAGACACCTTGTGTTTGCCTATAATTATTCTGTCATCCACGTGGCGGATAGGCCTGTTGCAAAAGGACCTTTGTCTTTAGTTCTTTCGTTTTCTTATCTGTTCTATCCTTCTCATCTTTGTCTCTATTCTCATAATACTGTGCAGTAGCCAGTATTTGCGCTGAAGAGGAAACAGCCCAAGAACTTTCTGAGTCTTTTAATTTCTTACACAACTCGGGAAGTAGATTCTGCACAAATTTATCAACGAATAACCGTTGGCCACCTTCAGTGCTCATGTCTTGGCCACTGTGGTCGATAAACGTTTCTTCAAACCTGGTGAAGAAATCAGACACTGTCTCATCTTTCTTCTGCTTGCATGCGGATAGTTTGTCCCAATTTACGCGCATCGCGGGCATTATAGTCTTGATGTATGTAATAATTCTACCAGGGAGGCTCAGGTTTTGCACCACCAACTTGTCTAGTGTCTGCGGCAATGATATTAGCCCATGTGTCACCCAATTCTGCAGGGTGATCTACATTACGAATGGATCCCCATAAAGGCTGTGGAACCACATTCCCAAACAGCATATCTATGTTGGCTAGATTCATTACACATGATTCTGCAGTTTGTGACAACTCCTTATAATATCCTGCAGGGTTTTTACGGGGATCAGGCAATGTCTGTTTAAGTGCTAACACCTCAGATCGCTTCCATGGGACATGTACCCAAACACGCTGAAAATGGGCTGGAGCAGCAACAATACCTCGAGCGGCATCAGCCGCAACAGCTTCCTTCCATACCGGAGGTACTTCTCTCATGGGGTATTGTCGCGCTTTTCCCTCCTTCCCCACAGGGAAATCCTTTTCAAACAATGATTGCTGACAATCGCCATTTCTGAGGGACAATAAAGTCGCAACTGCTTCATCTACATTGGGGCACACAATTACACCTGTACCAAAATCAAATCGCACTCGACACAATTCCTGTGAGTTTGGGTTTGCACCCTTATCCTCCAATTCCTCACAGAGAATTTCGCACATTTTCTCGAACACATACCTCTGTTTCGGGGCATCCCATTGATGAAACACATCAACAACCGATTCCACATCATAGCATGAAGGGAAACCAATCCACCTACGCGCCAGATGATCTAACACCTCTTTCTCGTCAGAATCAGGCAGTTGACTGCGCGCAATTGCTTACGCTGTAAGGCAGGAGTCGTACTAGATGACCCAAAGAGAGGCGACATTAGACTAGTAACTACATTAGCCAGTCGTTGTCGTGCTGAAGGAGAAGTTGAGGCGAAAACGGGGGGATAGACAGAGGGAAGAAAAACAGATTCAGATACAGGTACCGGGGTAGTGTGAGAAGGAGCGCCAGGGTAAACCGCTGGTGCGCTAGGCAAAGTTGCAGGAAGCGCGGGGGTAACAGGTAACAAAACTGGCAGCCCTTGAGAGGGCCGCACTGCAGGAATAGGAGCCAGCTGAGGAGGAGCTGGCAGCTGCGGGAAGGCTTGCGGCATATTTACTAGAGGCTGCGCATTTACAAGCTGTGGAGGTGCGGTGGCATTTTGCGCATATGGGGGTGGTGAACTTAACAAATGGGACATTAGGGAATCTTTCTCATTCTTTTTTGTCTCATCTTGCACAAGGGGTGACAAAACAGGGTAACATTTATCAATCCCTAGTTTGCGCTGTCTGTGCAACTGTTCCTTCATTTGTTCCTCCTCGTTATCTTTAAATTGCACAGCTGCCTGCATCACTGACATACCTCTCTCTCTCTTATCCCTTTTCGCTAGCTTTATTTCCTTCTGTTTGGCTTCCTTTCGCCATAGGCGGAAAGAATCAAACATCGCCGGCCGGGCTTTCTTTTTAAACAATTTAACTTCCAAATTATCTAAGATATCTGTATCAAAACTACCATTTTGGGGCCATTTTAAAACACCGTCCTTTCAGGTGTATCGGATCCATATTTCATTATATGCAATGGGGCCCACGCCATGTTTTACATAAAGCTCATAAGTTGGAGTTCCAATTGGAGGAACCGGACATGAACCCTCTAACTGGAAATCCCTTCCACAACCCAAACAAAACAATCTACAAAATACACTAGAACCAGGCATCTTCGCTCACTAGTCTAGTTTCAAACGTCAAAGGAGTATCGAATACGATAGTCTCGTGAATACACGAGTCCTCTGGCTTTGGGACTTGCAAGCACCAAATCGAAATGATCCCGAAGGATACCAAATTCAAACTGGGAGACGGTCCACTTATACTTAACTGAATATTGATGATCGATGGCGTCACCAGAAGACTCTCTCGATTGTTTCGCTCTACCAAAATCGTCAAGGGTCCAAAACAGGGCGATTAATCAGGGCAGCAGTCCTTCGTAGCCGTCGGGACGCGGAGAACCTCGCAGAAAAGACTTTCGGACCACGTCGACATGCAGGGGTCGATGAAGTGGCGGCCTTCCTCCAGAATTTCCACACGAAGCTCCTCACGAACCTCTGGCTTGGACCGGTACCGCTGAAATCGCGCCGAGTTGGGCGCCAACTGAAGTACTGGGTATTTTAAGCCCAGCGGTGCAGGGGAACACACCCTATGACTTCGGGGTTCTTCCTGTTTCAGACCTACAGCAACACAGAGTCTTCTGGGTGAAGTCAAAGATCAGTTTATTGGCTGCAGACCAATTACAGGTATCCTAGAAGTACAACAGCGTGTATGTTCTCAGGAGACTGCTGAAAATCACAGAAACGGGCTTCTCCTTAAATACAGATTTTCCTGCCTCAGGCATACATTCTTTAGTTTATGATATGGCCATTACACGTATACATTACAAAACGAAAAGGCAGAGTCATGATGACCATCCCACATTCCAGTTAAGCCAGCCCGCAATTATTTACCCAGCAAGGCTCAGATCCCACATCAGATATCGATAGGCCCCAATAAACATGAGCATCTCCTGTTTTGGGAAACAAGCCATAAAACAGGAACAGTCAGGTGTGAAAGAGATTAGCTGGGGGCTCGTGTAGGATGAAAAGACTTTATGGTGTGTCAAGCCCTGATGCTAATCACAGGTGGCCAGAGGACGGGGAACTCGTGAGACCAGTTTGACCTGGGGCAGCGGAGCCAAGCTGCCCAGGTCACAGAAAAGTCAAGGAAAGGCACATGTGCTCTAAAAGGCCCGTTTTAGCTTCATACTATATAGCCTATGTGAGGGCAACCATAAGATGGCCACCGATACAAAATGGAACCCACGCAGTGATGTGAAATAGCGTATATGCAGTGCATTCATAGCTAAAACGTTACACAAAGCACTTGTACATACCGCATTAACCATTCGCGGTTCACTACTACCGGGATGGACAGGGGTAGGGCCCTGCCTCCTACGCGGTCCCAAATTCTAAAGTACGACACCCATACCAACACTCCAGGGTCCTTTTCAATGGACTACTACACGAAGCCAGGCTAAACACAGGGGCATATTTACAATAACTGGCGCATCCCTGCAAATCAGCAGGGATGCGCCAGTTATTGTGCGCCACAGCTCCGCCACCATGGATGCGCCGCATTGATGCGGCGCACCATGGGGCAAAAACGGCACAGATGCGTGACGCATCTGTGCCGTAAAAGTGGCGCATTGCTGAAGTTGCGTCGCAAGCGCGACACAGCTCCAGCAATGCTCCGGGGTGACTTATTTTGTTAATGCTGTGTCAATCCTTACGCCTGCTTTAAGCAGGCGCAGGGTTTTGACGCAGCATGGGCCTAAAAGTGACTGAGTGAAATCTTGTAGATTTCACTCAGCCACTTTTAGGAGGCGTTCCTGCGCCGGAACGCCGCCCCCCCTGCACAGGAATGCCTACATGTGGCGCAGGGCTTTACAACGTGACGCATCTCCTAGATGTGTCACGTTGTAAGTACCCCGCACCATGGCGCAGGATTTGTGCCGCCGCTGCGTCACAAAAGTGACACAACAGCGGCGTAAATGAGGCGCAAGGGGCTTGTAAATCTGCCCCACAGTGTTTATGGTGGCACTGGGTCTTCTATGTGATGCTGGATCACATCATCCCATTCATACTGCAAGCACCTCCCAATTATACAGAATCAAAAATATATTTAAAAAAGCCCCAAGCCAGCTGCTTCCCATCTAAACAAGATACTACAACGCACCTGTGGTTAGACGTGTTACATGATGTCACAAAGCAGAAGTATAACTTTGGTGTGTCTCAACATCACATCGTGTGCAATATATTCTGAACAAAAATGTCAGAAGCAAACTCCCTGAAGCATTCTTGCAGCAGGAAACATTTGAAATAAAATACAGCATGGGTTTTTGCAGGGGCGGGTCAGCCATAGGAAAGTGAGGTGTAACACTCCATACTTAGGGGCATATTTACAATAACTGGCGCATCCCTGCATATCAGCAGGGATGCGCCAGTTATTGTGCGCCACAGCTCCGCCACCATGGATGCGCCGCATTTACAATGCGGCACACCATGGGGCAAAAACTGCACAGTGGCGCATTGCTGGAGTTGCGTCGCAAGCGCAACGCAGCTCCAGCAAGGGTCTGGGGGGTCCTATCTTGTTAATGATGCGTCAATCCTTACGCCTGCTTAAGGCAGGCGCAGGGTTTTGACGCAGCATGGGCCTAAAAGTGACTGAGTGAAATCTTGTAGATTTCACTCAGCCACTTTTAGGAGGCGTTCCTGCGCCGGAACACCCCCCCCCCCCTCTGCGCAGAAACACCTACATGTGGTGCATGGCTTTACAACGTGACACATCTCCCAGATGCGTCACGTTGTAAGTACCCCGCACCATGCCGCAGGATTTGCGCCGCCGCTGCGTCACAAAAGTGACGCAATGGCGGCGTAAATGAGGCGCAAGGGGCTTGTAAATCTGCCCCTTAGTCCATTCAGGTGATATAAAAGCACGGTCTGATATAAATATTGAAAACAGATGTTTGCGAAAGAATGGAAAACAGTATAAACCCCGGAAGGAAGGAGAGCAGCCAATCAATGCCTATACCTTGCATCCTTGATTGCAACATCATAATTCACAAAATGGTGTTCTCGTAGGCTAGAAGCACGTTCCTGGTGCCTCTTGTCACGTCTCGTACGTCGGTTGCCTTACTACTGCAAGACCTCACACAGCACTAAACTTGGTTGCCGGGTTTGTTTAAGGCCCACAAACCTCTTCCGTGTTGCCTTCTTGTGCCCCCAGTTCAAAGTCTAACCCTGTCTGGCCTGGCACCCTTATCCTGACGCAATGCTGGCTGCACCCTCACCTTGTTCCCTACAATCTGAGTAGGCTTCATCATCCCACCAGGCCCCAGATTACTTTTCCAAGAATCAACAATCCATGCTCTAGACCACAGTCTTCTCCACCTCTCATTTCGTTTGTTTTTGGTTGATTCATTTTGGAATGATTATTGTTGGACCTTTTTTCCCAGGAATTTTGGATGGTAGTGGAGATAGAGCGGTTTCCCAGGCAAGGGTTCAATCTCCAGTTTCAGAAATTCCTCTGCTAGTAACGGATTTGGGACATTACTTTCATGAAAGCATGAAAGTTTGTTTTGGGTATTCTGTGTGAGCCCGTGCCTCCCTTTAGTAGCGACATACCGGCTGCGCAATGGCCTTGTAAATGAGTCCCCTTAAAATTTAGAGCTATCTTATTGCAAAGATTGCTAGCATACTTGTGAGCTCTGACAATCTCATTTCAACTTTTCATAAAATATGATTGGCACCTAATGGGTTTAATTTTTTTATACTATTTTGAGATTCACGAATTTGCAAAACGTCATGAGTTTCGTGCAGAGAATGAAAAAAACACACAGAAAAGGTGAGAGCTCAATAACCGGTTCTAAGTCACAAATGGGAGAAGGAAGGTACCCAGACGCATGTACAAATTTCACAAAATGAGAGTGACACGTTATGTTGATGGTATATTTACTAATTCCGAAAAACTGAAGAGCACCTTATTGTCCTTGTGCATTCATAAACAAGCTCATGTTTCAGATCTTTTGAGCTTCAGTGAATTTGCATGTGTCACAAAGTCAGAAATGTGACTAAACAAAGAAGGTGACACTGCAAGGATGCCAATAGGGAGAAGGTGGATGAAGAAAGCCACAAGGTAGTGTAAGAAATTGGGGTTACTCTTTGAGGGGGTGGAAGCCCAACTCATACAAAAAGAAAAATCTTTCTCAGAGTGAACCCCAACAGTCACAGATTAGATTGGTTCTTGTAAAGCGCCTGGTTACTCCAACGGAGTGTCCCCGCTCTAAGACATCCCAGTCCTTACAAAGAAGCCCTATCAAAAACCCTAATCATTATAGAGAAGTCCTACCCCAGAACAGAAATTAACACCAGTCCCCTGAGGGTGACTGAAAGAATCATGTCTTACGTTTTCTACTAAACAGCTCCTCCGAGGGCTGCATCCTCAGCTCCAGTGGCAGTTCGGTCCAAGCTTTAGCTGCTACAAGTCTAAAGGACCTGCCTCCCAAACGAGCCTTTTGAATTTTTGGCACTACAGCTTAGCGGTGTTCACGGACCTCAAATTCCGGATAGATGTGTAAGGGGTGAGTAAGGGGTGAAGGTAGCTAGGGCCTTCCTCGTTCAGAATCCCATGGCAGAAACATAAATCTTTAAAAGTAACTTTATACTGCTCTGGTAGCCAATGTAATTCCTTCAGGGCCGCTCCTATCGAGGTTTGCCTCGGGATGTTCAATCTCATCCGGGAGCTGCATTTTGGACTTTCTGCAGCAATTTCATATTGCTTTTAGTGACCCCTAAGTACAGAATGTTGCAGTAATCCAAACAAGATGTAATCATGGCCTGCACAATTGGGTTTTTGGCGTCTAGAGGTAGAAGATCTAGAATTTTTCGTACCCTTCTCAAAAGGCCAAAGCACGTGCTGGCCAAATCTGATATCTCTCCTGTAAAAAATACAGTAGAGTCAAACCAGAATTCCCATTCTTAATCTTCGGTTTGGAAATCGGAGTAGGCCCTAGTTCTTTTGGCCACCAGCTATGAGACCAGGTAGAAGGCTGTTTACCAATGACCATAATATCAGTTCTGCCTGCATTTAATTGAAGGCAGCTGAACTTCATCCAATTTGCCAAATCAATTAGGCAGGCTTTGAATTTAGGCACAGCCTCTATATCCTTCTGCTCCAATGTGATAATCAGCTGAGTGTCATCATCATATGACACCAGCTTCACCCCTGTTTCAGTACAATGTCTGCTAATATGCGCTTATACACATTAAATAACGTTGGACTGAGGGCAGAACCCTGTGGCACCCCTTAGGATAGAGGTCAAATCTCTGACTTAGAAGGGCGTTGCAGAACCTGGAAGGATCTATCTTGTAGGAAGTGTTTGATCCATTCCCATGTGCTACCTCTGATACCGGCATCCCACAGCTGCTCCAACAGAAGGCCATGGGATACCGTATAAAAGCTGCACTTAGATCCAACAAGATCAGTGCTGCCGTCCTTCCTTTATCAGCTGCTATTTTTATAGCTTCTGAGGCAAGGAGTAAGGCAGATTTAGTACTATATAACGCCCTAAAATCAGATTGAGTTTCATGAAGTACCTGGTGTTCTTCCATAAACTAAGTCATTTGGGAATGTAGAAATTTCTAAAGAAAGGAAGCAATGATACTGGGCTCAGATTTTCTAGACGCGCCGGATCTAAGGATGTTTTTTTCAATAACGGCACCACCATTGCGTGTTTCCTATTGGTAGGAATGTGACCTGAACTAAAAGATAAATTCAGAAAGTTTGTGAGCACCGGTGCAATAGCCTCCTTCCCTCGTAACAGCTTATTTGGGGGCATATTATCAAGCACAGCGTTAAAATTATCGCCGCTTTAGCGGCAGAAAACTGCCGCTAAAGCGGCGATAATGGGCTTGATAATATGCCGCAGAGAATTCCAATAGAAGCACATGTTGACACCAGAACATGGGCTTCTATGGGAATTCTCAAGGGCATATTATCAAGCACATTAACGCCGCTTTAGCTGCAGTTTTCTGCTGCTAAAGCGACGATAATTTTAAAGGCGTTTCTTGATAATATGCCCCATGGTGGGGTAACATTCGTGGGAGAACCCGATTTAACTACTGACATAAGTTGAAGTACATCTCCTTCAACTGGTGGATAAAAAATAAAGCTTCCCTCCTATGATGTTTCACTCGTTGGTGGAGCAGAAATAAAATTCCTACTAGTTTGTGGGAAGGTAACAGAGGGCCTAATTACTAGCTTGGCGGTCCATACACCACCAAACAAGCAGTGGAGGTGTGGTGGCAGTCAGGGACCACAACGCCAGTTGGCTGACTGTCATATTACAACTACGGCGGTTGGACCGCCATAGAACCTCCGTAACTGCCAGGGATCCATGATCCCTGGTAGTGGTGCAGAGGTATGCGGCCCACAATATGCTGCCCATGCCGCTGCATCAATGCCAAGCATATTACGAGTTTCCTCACAGCCACAGATTTCATGGCTGTGAGACCGCAATGAAACCTGTGGTGGTGAGAAAACTAAGGGGACTCTACAGGGACCCCTGTTTCCTCATGGCCTGAAGATGCATGCAGAGGACACCTTGTGTGCAACCCTGTCTGCCTGCACTCCTTTTCCTGCATGGCATAGACTAAACAGTTCATTCTGTGCAGGAACAGGCTTTGGTGCTCCCATTTGGGTACCTTTTCAATAGGCACCTCCTTGGGAATGCCAAAGGACTACCCACCAGACCACAAGAAAACTAACAGTCTGGAGGGAGGCCGCAGTGAGGTTTGGCAGTTTGGGAGCAGGGCGGTGGTGTGTAGTCCTGCTCCCACACCGCCAAACTCATAATCAGGCCCTAAATTAACATTCACTTAACCATCTGATAGCTTGGCGCAAAGCAGTCAGGCTTACCTTAGAGGCAATATGTAAAGTAGTTATACAGCATACAAATAGTAATAGAGTGAAAACGCAGCACAAGAAAAATCCTAAACAAACATTTTAATAAATAAAATGACACCAAAACTAATTTAACCTAATCAGTAGAACCGGAGTTATGGGTTTAAAACGTTTTTTAGTAAAAAGATTAAAGCATAACTGTGGTTATCTGGATGCTCAAGACCGGGGCAAAGTAACAAATTAGGGCCGACTGCAATGGAGCATGGGTCAGATAAACAAAGTGGATTGGGCCCGGTCTCTGTTTAACCTTGGACTTTTTAAATTGTGTAAAAAAGTACAGGCAAAGGTCGAGTTAAGTGATGCAAGGCAGCAAGCTGTGTCTGAGGACGTGTCGTCGGAGAGCCGCTGGATAAAGTCTCGGGTGAAGTCATAGATGATGACATGAAACATTTCTGAGCAGGAAAATTTGGCCCTGGAAGGGGAGTCTGTGACTACTGAGCCCGGTGAAGATTTTCACCTTGGGAATTTGGCTACATTTTGGAAGCTAGAAAACTTCAGTGGGATGAAGCTGCAAGATGTAGCTGAAGAGGAATTCACAAGGCTGAATAGTGTATCTCGAAGGTCCCTTTGAACAGGATTTTCTGCTGCGGAGTAGAAAATAGCGTGAGCTACTGTGAAGTCAGACAGTCTGGTGGAAACTGCAGCACAGGCTGCTTCAGCGGTTCTTTAAAGTGCTCTAACCATCTTCGTTGTTTGCCTTCATTATCCAAGATTGTCTTCCCAGCTTTGTCTTTAACAGTTCTTTCTCGCTTGTTGTACCTGCTGAAGAGTTTCCTCATTATGTTGTAAAATTATTTCAAGCTTCCATGGCTTGTTGCTTCCTGAGTGTCTGTGGCAAGGTCATTGATAAATTTTTGCTAGTTTTCTCTTAAGCTTCTCTTTGCTTCCTCATTGGTTTTGATGTATTCACCTTGAGCTTTTGCTTTATCTGCTCTTGTTCGGCTGGTGTTTACAGCAGATTTATTTTCCTTTCTCTCTTAGACTTTGCAGATATTCTCAGTGGAGGTCCATTCTTTATGGTCGTGTTTCTTGGAACGTGGCAGGTTAATGTCACTGTTTCTTTGATTTTCTCCCACTGACTTTCTACTGGTTCTCTGTCACCCTCTAGTTCTTTCAGGGCTTGAAACTTGTCACTGAGGGTGACTGAGTATTCACTCTGTTTCTGTGCATCTTTGAGGAGGGGGGTGTTACATCACTTGCATTGGTTTGTCAGTTCCATCCATACTTTCTTCAGCTTTAGTCTGGTCATGACAAGGTGATAGTTTGCTGCCAAGACCGCTCTTCTCATCACTCGCACATCCTGCAGGGACCTCCAGGACTTCTTGACAAATCATATGTGGTCGATCTAATTTTCTGTTGAATGGTCTGGTGACACCCACTTTGCCTTGTGTATTCTTTTTGTGGGAATACACTACCGCCTATCACCAGCCTGTGTTCGGGACACAAAGATCTGTGAGTCTTTCCCCTTTCTCGTTCAAGTTGCCGTGTCTTCCCAGGACTTCTTCGTACTCAGTGTTGTCGCTGCCAATTTTGACATTGTTATCTCCTATCAGTATGGTGATAGCTCTCTCAAGGCGTTTCTCCAGTATGGACTGGAGTCTGTTGTAAAACTGTTCTTTTTCCTCTTCTTTGCTGTCATTTGTAGGTGCATTGCACTGGAAAACATTCATGTTGATCCTCTTCTTCTTTGTGAGGAAAGTTGCTGTGATGATTCTGGGACTATGGACTTCCCATCCAATCAGACCTCTCTTGGCTACTGGGTTTAGCATTAGAGCTGCTCCTTGAATGTGTCGGACATTTTCTTCCTCATGTCCAGACTACAGCAGCATTCCTCCTGGACCCAGTTTTTTTCTGTCCAGACTGTGTCCATCTGGTCTCGCTAATGCAAAGCAGGTCAAGTTGTATTTTTCATCTCTACTACCACTTGGGCTGTCTTGCTTATCTTGTACATGGTCCTCACATTCCAAATGGTCTTAGTTGAAAGCAGATGGATCAGCTTTGTGGCTTCCAGGGATCTCTGGCTTTCACCACACGCATCATAACGTTCTGTGAAGGAGGAACCGCTCTCCCCAAGGCTGGGATGTCTTATGGTGACGTTTCTGTACCTAGGATTTTATTTACATGGTGGGATTGCAAGTCCCATGGATAACCCTTCTCGTTCCACAGATGGGCTTGGTGACTGGCCAGGGCAGTTAGCACTATTTGAGCTATGCTTAAATACTTCTTAATGTCCTGTGAGCTGGAAAATACCAGCTCTGGGCTGTCAAAGACAGTCATATGACTTTTTTATGCTTACCTGAGAGTCTGAGAGTAACATCCCAGCATGGAGAGCAGCCTGAAGGACAGATTGGAATGCACAAATCATCTCATTGCTTTTGCTTGAGTAGCAGAACCCTGATCTGTACATTACAAATTGCACAGGGCAGACTTGTTTAGTTGATATTGGACAGATTTGCCTCGCTGCCCAGAATAAAAGGATGGTGAAGTGGAAGGGATTAGCAGAGGAACTGTGTTTTATTGAAAGTCAATACGAGCTTGGTCATTGAGCGAAGTCAATTTCTCCTGAACCATAAATGAGTGCTGCACATCGGGTAAATTATATGGGTTTTAGATTTCTGTCAACTTTATGTTTGAGTTCATAAAGGGAATGGGAATACCCAAAATACTAATTTAAAAGCCAGTTTGGTCACCATTAATTTTTTCTGAAAACCTGGACCACTTGTAGTCTAACGTGGGATTGATTATTCAGCCAACTGTTGGCACAAAAAGCAGTGGTTTTATTACAAGACCAGTTGGCCACATAACATTTGTAAATGCATACTGTCAAGTGTAATGTTTTCCTGCCAGTTCAGTAATGTCACATTCCTTGTTGACATTTTCTTTACACATCTGTAATATTAGCGGGTGATTCTTTATTAAAGCTTCTGCCAGTGGCAGGTGACATTGCTCATTTGGAGTGTGACTGGCTCTAAATCCTCTCCCTAATTAGTCAATGTAGTGCCAATACTCTTTCTACTTGGTCTTTTGCCAACCATACGGAGTAAGTCATTCCAAAGCAGGTGGGGATGACACCATTAAGGCTTTATTACTTAATGTTCTTTTGCTAGTCAAAAACAAAGTAGATGTTAAAAAATTTATTAATATCGGTCCTGACTTGGAGCCCTTTTGCTAGGTCAAATCTAGAGGAGCAGACGAGACATTTGATCTTCGTTCATTCATTTGATTGATGTGAGCTAACCAGATGCGCATTTGCTGAAATTCCATGCGCAGAGTCCACATCTTTGTAAAGATAAATTGATTGGGGTGGGCTTTGTTTGTTTTTTTAATTGTTTTTCTGGAACACCATTTTAGTAGGAGTTTGGTAGCAGATGTCTCTCTCCTAGTTAGGTTATCTTTGATTTCTTTTGGATCATCCCTATATTAACCCATTACCTTGTTTAAAAAACCTGCATCATAACTTTTTCCATCATAAGAAAGAGTGTCCTTCATCATATTTTACTTCTCTGCATGTGTTATACACATTCATGCAAGTGTGCTCATGGGTTTGGGTGGTTGCTTGACTATGGGACATTAATGCTATGTTCTATGCCCCTTCCCACAGTCCTCAACTGGTTAAAGTTGGTATGACACCTGTAGAAAATCCATCTTTCTTGCATTGTCACCCCCTTTTTTTGTGCCTTTTTCTGGACCCTATATTATTGCTGATTTTTAGAGCGCACACTGTGCATTTCCGTCCAGTGTATGTGCTCTGATTCCTAAAACATGGAGAAATTGACTAATCCCTGATTGGTGTATTTAACATTTCTATAAGTCCATACTGCATGGTGAGGAAATACATACATGACATGAACTGTCACCTATGGAGTGCAGCACATATTGTGCTATCCACTAATGTGGCAGAAGAAAACTTCGCTTCAGGCCAACCCTGTGTCTGCTGTAGTTTTAACCTAATATGGTAGCTGAGAAATGGGACCAGCTAGATAAATAATTCAACAACTATTTTAATAGTTATTAAAAATCCAATTCAATAGTGAAGCTAGATTTTTATAAATATCAAGGAAAAATAACTTTTAGAACGTGACAATATGACCTGCCTGATGTCATGGTCACCCACAAGAAATGTCCCTATAGACACTCATGGTGGCCCCGGCATACTGGTACTCAGGCACTAGTAGCACCAACTTATGGGCATGGCATGGAGATGAGAGTCTGATACCTATGAAACTGACAATGAGCGTGGTTGTTTGTGTGAGACCCATTAGTATTGTTTGAATATTTGCATGTTGTGATACAAGAGATTGACAAATCATTGAAAAATTGCAATCACTCTGACTAGCTACCAGAGTTGGGACTTTCTGAGAAAGGTCATACAAGATCTTAAAATGCTGACGGCCATTTTGTAAGCCTCTGCATATAAAACACATCCAAGGGACCAGACCCTTGTCAGTCAATGTAGTTGCATCGACAAATCATCTTGTTTTCATGGAGCTCCTGTACTTACCCGAGTTTCCAGCCTAACCTGTACGCTGATTGACACACTTCTGACAGGAACTCTCTGATATCACAGCATGCATCTGAAGAAGCAGCAGAAAATGAGGATCAGTGACAAAGACATGTTAAATAATGTTAAAATTGTAGACAAAAGCAAAGCACAAAGAAAACATGGAAAGAAACAATAAACTAAAGACAAAGCATAATTACAATTTAAAAAAGAACTAAAGTTAAAGCATGATCGCAATGTTTGAAATTGAACTTAGGGTCAATTATGATTACAATGGTTGAATTAAAATTTTTGAATTTTGGCTCAAGTTAGGCTTTTTAAAGGAAATTGTGTTTGGTCAGACAACCCAACATGTTGTTTAAAAATGAGGCATCATGTTAAAAACATGTCCCTAGTTATGATCTAAGAAAATTCTAACTTAAAAGAGACATTGATAATTCTTGAGACATTTGCACCAAGTGTCTACAAGAAAAATTCCTTATGATTCAAGCTAGCCAAATCTAGATTGTTGTGCAATGAGGACACTGAACCACAAAGACTGAAAATCTCAGAGAGAGTCTCAAAAAAGGAGATACAAAGAGTCTCAGAGACAAAACACCAAAGAAGTTATTCTCTGGTATCCTAAACAGCATAATGTTGAGAGAATCTATTGAATATTATTTATGTAATTGCTTTCATGATAGTCAAACCCCAGTACTAAACTGGAGATCATTAGTTTCTTAGAGCAACTCCTTGAGAAGAGGAGGGAAATCTTGGTAACAGAAGATATTATGCTGCAACTCACTGACAGAGGGAGCTGGCAATATTAAACAACAACATGTTGATCCATTCTCCTTTCTACATCTGTCTCTCATTCCCATTCCCCTTTTCCCATCATTGAAACCCTACAGTTGGGGATAAATCTCGTCAGCTGCTGGGCAAGCAACCATGGGTTAGTCACCAAGTCAAGTTACTAATGTCATGTGATACCATTCTCTAATTACCAAGTTAATTGATAAGTGCTCGGTGTGACACCTGAACTGTCAGGAGGCTAATTAACATAAGCCTCTGCCAGCTGTCAGTATTAAATAGATGAGAAATCGGTCTGAATTGCCTCACATGAGTAAACAATAGACTGACCTGGATGGGCAAAGATTACACCAATAAACATCTCAGAATATGCAAGGTGGGTTCTATTGACTTCCTTTTGACAACCCAGTGTTAAATCATGATTGACAGGTCTGCTGAGCCACATGTAACACTTGGGGTGCACTTGCAAGGAGATGCTAGGACAATTAATGTGCATCCCCAGTCTGGTTGCTTAAGGAATCAGCTTTTGTACTACCATACTTCTGTCTCTGGATTGGTAGTGGGTACAGTACCTGCTTCAGATGCTATTAAGTGTGGCGTGAAAGTACACTAGGTTTGCCATAGTACAGTTTACAAATACCTCCAGACGTCATAGCCCAAGTTCAGTTAGATTAGCCAAAGATTTTAGCTGTTTTGATAATGCCCTGGCACATTACCCTTTGGATGTTTTCAGTATGGCAGACAGGAACTGCTGAATAGGGTTTCCTCTGGGAATGTTTACCCCATTGGTTATGGAGGGGCTGGGGGTCACCACCAACCACTAACTAGAGCAGAAGAGGACTGCTGTCTGTGATCTGAAAGGAGTGCTGAAGGACTGGACGTGCTCCCTCTTGTATACAGGACAAAAAAGTGGATGGCCTTCTATATGACTTTGGGGAGACAACAAACTGCAAGTATCTAGCTGACCGGAGACTACTAGACCTTGGCTGAACTCTGCTGTTGGCCTCAATCTCATACACTAGGAGTCGCTAAGTGACTCCCTTGAGGTCCTGGGGTGGCCTTGGAAGTGTATTCCTGTGATTGGGTGGTACTTAATACCTAACAGAATGTAACATTTTGGATAAAGGAAAACCTGGTCAACCTGATCAAAATAAAATTAATTTAATTAAATGACATAACACTAAAATAACAAAAATGTAATCAGTAGAACCGGAGATATGAGTTTTAAAAACTTTTTGGGAAAAAAGCTCAAAGTGCTACTCACAGTTATCTGGTCTCATGACGAGGGGAATGTCACAGGTTCAGGTCAACTGCGTATGAGCACTAGTCAAATACTGGGACCAGGTTAATCCTATTGAAGAGTTACTCTCTTAAGTCCGCATGAAGAGTGCAGTTCGCAGGGTCCACGAGTAAAAGTTTGTCAGTTTGAAGGGCATGTCAAACATCATGGACGGTCGTTGTTGTAGCGCAAAGCACCAGTCTTTGCTGGAGCTTCACTTTGGCTGTTGCTGTTGGTATGAAGTTCAAGTCTCATGTTGGCGGTCATCACAGATGGTTGCTGTCTCTTTGAAGTCGTAAGGAACCCAAAATCTTTGTATCTTTACCTGTGCTCATGGGGAGTAATCTCTGAATGCCAGCCAAGGATCGGATCCAGGACCTGGGGTTCACCTCTTGGGGATCAGGACTCCCTCCAACATATGCCAGCGACAGGGCTCTGGCAGGTCCAGTTAGCACTGCTGAGCTATGCAGTTGTAGGGAGTCATCTGGTGGAATCTTGTGTTGTGCCCTGAAGCTCAAAGAGGTGGTCAGACAACTGACCTGTTGATTCACTTCTAGGGAGTATGAGTCTAAGGCTAGTAGGTCCATTCTTCCTTTTTCAGACAGTAGGGCAGTCCTTCTGTTTCTTCCAAGGTTGCAGAAATGTACTGATGAGAGGTTTTAAAGGTCCCACTTTAATCCCTGATGCCAGACATTTTGAGTGGGAATTCTCTGACCTCTCCCAAAACCGGTTCTAGTCAGATATTCCAATTTCCCCAGTCCTGGTTCCAATCTGTTTAGGGTGGCAAAGGCAATCGCAGACTTGGTGCCAAGTTCATTTGTGTGTGCTGCAGGTAGGACCCTGTGTAATGTGATCAGGGCAGACAGAACCATTCCCCAGCCATCCTGGCAGGAAGACACTCTCCCCTCACTTCTAGGCCTCTTTTGTCTCAATATCTGGAAGCAATATACATCCTACAAGAGGAGAGCCATTTACAGTTATGTGCCCCAGGACACTGTCAGAAAGGCATGTTTGATTTGAGCAGGAAAATGTCATCTTTCCAAATGTGGCACTTTCCAAAATGTTAAAAATTGAGGAGGATTTTAAATTAGAATTCATTTGAATGGAAACAGTTATATTATGTTATGTTAATTAAAGTTAATTGAATTTGTAAAGCACAACATACCACCCAAACGGTATCCAGGCACTGGAGCTGCTATGTATGTCACCTGTCAGGTGTTACTTGAAGAGTCAGGTCTTCAGCTTCTTGCAGAATTCCAGAACTAAGGAAGAGGGCCTTATGTGTGGAGGGAGTTCATTCCAGGGTTTTTGGTGCAAGTTTGGAGAAGGGTAGGTCTCCTGTTCTGCTTTTGCGTGTCTGAGGGGTGTATGTGAGAGAGCGTAAGACAGAGCATAGTAGTATTGTAGGATGGTGGAAGTGGAGGAGGCAGTTGAGGTAAGCTGGACATTGTTATGCAGTGCCTTGTAAACATGTGTGAGGAGTTTAAATTGGCAGTGCTTGTGTATCATCAGCCAGTGGAGTTCTCAAAGGTTTGGCATAATGTGAGTGTGCACCATGGGCGATCCAATCATGCTGGACTTTGTGAAGTCGGTGGAGGAGGTGGTTGGGGATGCAGTCATGGAGTGCCTTGCTATAGCCTGGTCTACTGGTCGCTAGGGCTTGAGTTATGGTATGACTGGTACTCTTGAGGACAAATTTGAAGATTTTTCAGAGGATGTGTAGTATGTGGAAGCAGGAGGAGCTGACTGCGTTCACCTGTGAGGCCATGCTGCATTTATTGTCTAAGATGATTGCCAGATTTCTTGCGTTATTAGTGGGTGATGGTGTTGGACCAAGCTTTGATGGCCAACATGTGGAGTTCCAGGGGTAGTTCTTGTTCCTGAAGATCAGCACTTCTTCCTTGTCAGAGCAGAGTTTTAAGCAGTATGTTTTCATCCATTCTGCAACACAAATCTTGCATTTGGTGAAGTCAAATCTATTCGTAAGGGACTTGTCTGACATTGAAATGATTAGCAGGGTGTCATTGGCGCAGGAGATGATAGAGAAGCCATAAAATCTGATGATGTCAGTGAGTTGTGTCATTAAAATGTTGAACAAGGTGGAGCAGAGTGATGATCCTTGAGGGACTACACAGATCAAGTCCTTACACTCTGATGTGTAGGGAGGGAGTCTGACTCACTGTGTGCTTCCTGTGAAAAAGGACCATATCCATTCAAGGAATGGGCCTTGGAAGCCTTTTGTGTGTAGTCTTTTGATGAGGCTGGAGCACTTCTCTATCCTATCTGTTCTCAAACTTAAGATAGCACTTATTAATGGAAATAAGGTAACCCATTGTTAGCCTATGGGAGAGATAGCTTTATAGCAGTGGAAAATGATTCGAGGTGCTTTTCAATGCCAGGACATGCAAAGCAAACCCACACATCCTAATTTGTAAATACAAAGCACCCTGCCCTGTTAGCCTTTAGGTCCTACCTTAGGGGTGAAGTAAGAATAGTTTAAGCCTGGCAAAAGATTTATTTTGTCACGTCTAATTGACAATTTAAAACTGCACTGTAAGCCGCAGTGGCAGGGCCTGGGACATGCTTTACAGGTCTGCTTCAGTAGGTGACACAATGAGTGCTGCAACATACTGGTAGCATTTTAATTTGCATGTTCCAGGTACATGTGGTGTCATTTACCAGGGAGCTACAAAAAAATGTAATGTATCAATTGGGTGTATGCCAATTTTTTCATGTTAAAAGGAGAGAACACAAGCACTTTGCTACTGATTAATAGGGGGAAAGTGCACAGAGTCTCAATGCCAACAAAAACAAGTTTAGCAAAAATCAGGGAGTGAAGGCAAACAGTCTGGGGAAATTCCATACCAAGGTTGTCAGGTCTAACATATCTATATACATAAAATGCTTACATTTTCAAACATTCACAGCTAGCATTGAAGCTCTTTATTATTGCAAGGTTAGTTGTGGATAGAAAGAAGATAGTATTTCACAAATCATTTGTTAGAGCATTTGAGACAATGTGTACGCTTATTAGTATATAATAGCCAGCTGCACATTATTATAGCACAACACACAAGATGATGGACGGAATGTTGCACATTGGCAAAACATTCACCCCCAGTCACACATCTGGGTTTAATCCATCGTTATTTTGCTCACCACGCCACCCCAGTTCAGACAAGGCCATATGCAAATCACTCTTGACCCTGTGCCTCATGGGAACAGTCCAGCCCGAACTGCCAAGCCATGTCTTCTCTGGACCGGAATCAAGCATCCTAGGACCGGTTTCGGGGTTTCACTCCTCTTCAGCCATGATAGCTTGACTCCAGTGGCGTAGTGAGCACGGGACCCACGTCTGGGCATACCCTTCCCACATAGGGCGAACAGCAAAACACACAAGATATACATTTATCTGTGTAAACATATAAATAATTACAGCTGCGGCCCGTGTAGGTATGAGCGGTGGGGCATTGGGGCGGGGGGAGGGGATTTCAAACAATGGGGGAAAATTAATTATTTGTTTAATTTTCCCTCATCGTCGTCCGTCAAAATCCCTCCCCCCACCCGGCCCCCCTGCTCTTACCTGCACAGGCCACGGCTGTATAACTAGAAGTATGAGAAGAAGCAATAACAAAGAGCTAAAGAAAGTCTTAATCACCTCTGTATTAAAAGCAATGTGACAACCTAGGAAAGCAATGTATGACGCGATCTGAGTCATTGGCATATATGTGTTTTTAAGTCAAACATCCTATATGCTGCCTTATAGGATATGCATGTTTAAGAAGAGACCCCTTGATCTATCCCCGGGGATCGACGAGTTCATCTTGTAGTGAAACCTGGATGATTAACCTGGCAAGAACTAATAGCAAAAGGGACTTGACCTGATTAATAGACGTTGCTCTATTTCAGAGAAACTATCCCAAGTGAGGAGGTGTGATTACTTTACAATTCAACTTATTCAATTTTAAATCATTGCATCCTGCCCTCCCTCATGCACCAGATTTTTCGTGCTTACATGCCACAATGGTGCTCTCTACTTCAATTCTTCTAATTTCATATATAACATGCAGCCTCTAGTGATTACGTACTACACATGGGTGATCAATACGTTCTGATACCCCCTTCTCCAGTTGTTTATACCCTTAGGAGTACGGAAGTAGGTGGTATCATTACATCCAGATGGTAACAATGATGATGGTGATGATAAAAAGTGACAACAACATACTAATAATAATATTAACAATAATAATAGCAAGATCATAGAGTGGGGACACTTGAGGTGAATTATAAATAAGAACACTCACAATATGGTAATCCATTAAGAGTTGGAGTATTTCTTCCACTGTGACACCATTTCAGATGGCTTCCCATTAACAAGTCATTAAAATATCACCAATGCAATATGCACATTTATTCAGTTTTATAAAGAATGGACGAGGTCTATTGAGATTTTGAGTGCTGTACAGAAGAAATTCAGAAATGATGCTTTGCATTAGAAAATTATTTCATAATACATGAGATTCTGTAGTACCCTTATAAACAGCCGTCTCTAAAAACATTTTTCATAATCGGTGACTTGTGATGCACCCAGATACATATTATAAAGAAATTACATTAAAACTCTACTAATCTAAGTTATTATAGTCAAGTTCTTATGTCACAATGCCTGCCATCAGAGCCAGCATCCGAGGTGAAAGGCGGCCAGGTCACAAGCCTAATTGAAGCAGCTGTTTAAAGCCATAAAAAAGGAAACGTTGCTGGTGACTATGCTTCTTTTTTGCACTCTAGGTAAAAAACGTTTTGATAATTAATTAAAATAATTACAATCCATTACATGAATATGTGCATATAGCATCCTAAAGGCGGATCCTTTGCACACATAGTACAAATGTGCAGCCCACTTAATAATAAAAAGACAAATCACATAGTATGAAATACGTATTGTTTATCCATTGTTTTATAATAGGAACCACATGTTTAGTTACTGTGCACAGTGCCTGTAGTCCAATATTTTTCAAACAAAATATAACCACGTAGACAGAGTAGTGCATTCCCGACTTAACAGACAACTGCCTCAGTTAAAATCTTCTTTCCTGTATTAATGCAGGGTAAGTACAGAACATATGGGATAAAGGTTTCTATTTATATGATTTGACAGCTCCAAAATAATAGGAAAAATGTCCAACAGTTTTTGAATTACCCATTTGGTAAAAATGGAAATCACCATATGACGATTTTATGCCTTATGTGGCAATCTATTAGTTCATGCAAATGTCTTTATTCTGTGCGATTTCCGTGGGACCCTATTACAAATTTAGCAGATCTCTTTTCTGCTAAGTCATTGTGTCCAAATGTACATGTTTAGAGGGTAAGAGCACCCTTACTACCGCCTTCAAGCGTGAAATGATGTACAGCTGTTCCATGAAGCCTCAGCAGCTAGGGAGAGAAGGACATTATATAGCATAAACACGCAGGGCAGGGCTGGTATTTGTGGGGTATCATTACACTCAGTAAATGATCTCAACAATAAATATTTAAATATCCTAACTAGGTTTAATTTACATATCCGCACATGTCACTTTATTAACAAGGCATCAAGCAGTAAGTTTTGCTTAGCCGACTTAACTCAGGCATGATTTGGCCCGAATATGCCAATTAATTTATATAGAAAGTATATATCAGCCAATGTAGATTCTGATATTTTGCTGGGGTTTACCTCAAGACCGTAAAGTAAGAAAGTTATGCATTTTGCTTTAACAACTTTTTAAATTGGTTAAGGACACTTGCTTTCTAGCTTTGCATGTTAACATCTAAAGGCAAATGTGAGTGTTAGAAACAGCAGCATCAGGAAATGGCACAGCAAGGGGAGTGGCTAATGGGCCAAGATGGCGGACGCATTCTAGCAAGGTTCCCCAACCTCGGCCCTTTATCCGCCACGAGCCCTGCTCTAGCTAAGCCATCCACTGCTAAAAACTATCCAGTATAACTATTGATGCTGTTTCCTGCTGCTACATCTTTTTACTGAGCTGCCTGCCCTGGCATTTGCGGAGTTTGCCGTGAGAAGCACCCAGGGCCTACACCAGCATGGTGACGATCTGCCGGAGACAGTAGCTGCAGTACTGGCTGCCTTGAGGGACCAAACAGCGGCGAAAGGTGGGCCTCACTGCCCTGGGCTGCCCCCCCACCCACCTATGGACACGCTTATCTCCGACGACTGCTGGCATCATCGCCTGGACTGACTGGACTGCATTGGACCTGGTGCATTCTGCACAGCTATGCGCCTCCGACTCTGCATTCTCTCGGCTCAATGTCTGCTGTGAGGTATCCGGTGCAGCTTGAGTCGGTGAGTGGGCAACTCCAGGTATTGGAAATGATGGATAATTCAGGTGTGACAGAGACTGTCCACCATATTGCACACTCAAGCCACGCCCGACAGACATGGTCACCTATACCGAGACTACACCATCACTGTGCAGTAATTACAAGCCTTGTATGAGGCAGTGAAGAAGAAGCTCAGAGAAGCCAGATTGAGATACAGGTTGCTTTTCCACACCTGACTGAAGGTGATAATTGAGAATCGAGTTGTATTTTTCATGACCCTGTAAATGTGTAGGACTGGCTGGAGAGTTACAAGGCTAGCCCTGATGTAATGTATGGAATAAACCTCCCTGACCAAGATGACGCCGAAAATGAAAACATGATGAGTGCCGGACCCAGAAACCTTCTAGGTTCTAGAAAGAGCAGGTTTAAGTGGCTGACCTCGAAATGGTGAGCACATTTACTGCACTGCCGTGCATGTTCTCCAGTAAGCACATTATGAACGCTTCCTGATCCACACACGCAAAGCGGACCCGCCTGGTAGATGGCTCTCATGGCTGACTCATCCTGACAATCGAGAATGCACCACTACACAAACAGCCACACCGAGAGGTGAGACGGTGTACCTACAACCCACCATACATGAAGGGTTCATTAGGCACTACTATGACCTTTATCGGTCTCCAGGCCCTATGCAGGGAGAGGAAGCTGAGGCTTTCCTCAGCAGAGTGGTATTACAATGGCTGGCTGAGGATCACCGGAATGAATTTGGGAGCTTATCATTGAACCTGAAATCTGGGGGGCCATCAAAGAAAAGCACGTGATAAGACACCCTAGCACTGATGTTTTGCTGGTAGAATTTTATCAGGTTTTCTCCTCACTTCTGGTGCCAAAGTTGGCCAACATGTACACCAAAGTGCTGGACTGTGGGTCCCTGCCAGATTTAACATAGGAAGCCCTCATAGTCTTTGTTCCTAAGCCTTCGGGTGACACTGCAGATGTTGGAGTATATCACCACTTATTAACACAGAATCCTTATCAAAGTTTTAGCCAATAGGCTACAGCCTCACTGGCAAAAGCTATTACATGAAGATCAGAACAATTTTATCCCTACGTGAAGCACTTCATATGAGATTAGGCACTTTTATTGTGTCCTTGTTGATACTGCTCTCCTTCAGCACCCAGGAGCAGTGGTGTTATCCGTAGACATACAGAAGGCATTTGACTCACTGCGTGGGATTACCTGCATGCATTCATGGATCGCATGTTCTTAGGGGTGGGCTGATGCAAATGGGTAGCATTACTTTATACAAATGTGTGAGTCGGATCTGCATGGGTCAGTGCATCTCGGACCCTCTTACAATTTTACCAGGGCAGTGAACAGGGCTGCCCCCTCTTACAATATACCAGGGCACCAGACAGGGCTGCCCCCTCTCGCCCATGCTCTTCATGCTTTTGGTCGAGCCTTTTGCAAGCATAATCCATGCTGCAGATGGCGATAAAGGAATCCCTTTGCATGACAGGCAACATGTGATCTCGAAGTATGCAGATGACATTCTTTTATATTTGCGGTAGTACCAAACGGGGATCTCATGGTCCCCGGCTTTGCTGGATGACTTGGGGAAGGTGTTTGGCCTGCATACCATTTGGATAAAGACATTTGCATTCTGAGTGCCTTGGGAGAGGCTGGAGCTACCAGAACCTGTGCAGTGGTTGAGGAGCGAATGGGAGTCCAGATTCTTCATATAGATAGGGGTTTGGGTGTATTATGCAGATGTCGATGCTAGGGAGAGGAACCTGGGCGTACCTTTTGCAGTTTACGGGATAGCGTTGCTTTTTGGTGGATAGTCAAGCTCCTTATTATCACGCGAATGGCATTGGCAATGAGGATTATTTTAACTAAAGTCCTCTATCACTTTGCCAATCTCCCAATCTGAATACCGCGTGAATGGTTTTGGTTCCTTAAAACATTGCTTCGAGATCTCCTCAGGGATGGAAAATTCATTTGCGTGTCCTTGAATAAGCTCCAGAGACCGACTGCTTGAGGAGGTCTGGGGCTACCTGACTTCAGAATGTACTACCTTGCTGCATAACTACAGTGGCCTGCTCGGTGACTGGCAGGAGTAGGCTTGGCAGAGTTTGTAGAATTTTAGGAGGTCCGCAGAGAGGGTGTACTGCTGGCGATTCTTCTTGGCGTGAAATTCACACTTGCCCGACAGGTGTTGCCTTAAGAGGTATAGAGGGGGTGATTCACAGAGTGGGACATGACCTCCCTGCACATGCCAGCGCAACCGCTGGTAGGGCTTCCAACCATAAAAGTGGAATAATTTACAGCCCACTTGATGGGAACATTTTCTGATTTGGATATAGTGACAGTGGGAGACAGTTATTCTGTGGCCTCCTCCACAATCTTGAGTCTTTTATTATAGAGAGAAATCTACCGGATACACAATTCTTAATTTACGGATTACTGGTGTAGGCAGTGCAACACCTATTTGGGAGTCTAGATCCGGTGCCCCCCACACATAATCTTTTACAGACCTCATTGAGATTTGGTCACTGCCACACCTCGAGCTCCAGTATTTACAGAACGATGAATGCCATGACATCCAACTACTTCCCAACATTGCACACACAATGGGAAACCTTCATTGGTAGACATTTCCAGGGGAAGGAGTGGGAAAATGCCCTAGAACGTACATTTTTATACACACCAAATACAAACTTTTATTTTACACAGGTCAATTATACACACTTTAAACACCTCACTTTCCAAAGACTCAATGTCATCCTGCACACGACTGCTCTGTTGTCCCAGGTATGCTCTCTAGGACACTGAATTTTTCCCCATGGTGTGGGGCTGCCGAATCATAACCTGTTTTTGACTTTTGCTCATGACTAACCTAGAGAACAGAAAACCCTGAACAGATGACAAAAGGTTGGCATCATGTTTTGAGATGTGGCCTTGGGTATTGCCCCCAGGGATAGTGTTCAGCACAGGAAATTACCAGCTGGCCCATCTTACAGCAGGTGAAGGGTAAATGGTGAGAACTGGGCCATGCCCGAAGAAGCCACACTGCACTTGGAAGAAGCCAGAGGTATATACATAAAACCCCTGGCTCAGAAGTTTATCTAACTTTTGACTGATTTTCTAGACAATGGGTGATGATGTTGTAGTGCAGCGGGATGTGGAGAAGACGACTCATGCCCTTGCCCTATCCCTTTGACCGCTGCCCCAAGAGGGTGACATGTTCAATACTTTCTACTGAAAACTGGATTTTGATTACTATTACTGAGCCCAAATATGGTCAAGATTCTGAAATAGAGTATACTGACAGTACTGACTAGCAAGACTGGGAATATTTACTCTGTTTTCCTTTAGACTTATACAGTTTTGGCCTTGATAGCCATGGCTATGTGCCATTGGTACAGTTAGCATGCTACATAATAAGAGATCTAGTCCTGACTCTGATTATGCCTGTACAATAGACTTAGATGATGCCCACAACAGACGAATATATGAAGGCGGTAAAGGATGTAGTTGAATTATACAACTCTGATCAATGTACTGCTACCTACTATTTATGCACCGATGGCAAGTTTTGTAAAAACTAATGAACAAAGGTTCATTCATTATAACTATCTCATAGAAGATTCGAACCCTGGTCTCACACATCAAGAGTAGCTCCATACACACTATGCTACCTTTGAATACTATACATCTACATCTGGAAACTATCTGGAAAAGTATTCAAAGAACAATACATTTGTTTCAAAACTAGATCTGCACTCCAGGCACACAATAGGAAATTTATTTTCTCCTCACAATGAACTATAAACAGTTCAAACCCTACTCTTGAAGAACAAAAGTATCACCAAATATGTTTCTATTTTTTTATTCAGCAAGAATTGTTTTTTTGACCTGAACTCCAAATCTTTAGAGCATCATCTAATGTACTCCTTCATTGGTAGTGTCACCTTCCTGGAAATGCTGATATGCTGAACAAAAAAGGACTGATGAGTTCTGACCTAAGTTTTGTACGTGAGGAAAAATTTAAACCCAAGCCCCAATATACTTACATAGTGTCTATTCTTAATTTTCATTTGTTGTTACTCATCTATGCTTCTCACACCTCAAGCATATTCTACCAATACTATTACTTAGTGCACCGGCGGCATGGTATAAGCAACCCTCTGAGAATCTAACGGCACTCTCCCTTAGTCCACTGCCATCTTGTCACAGAACAAGGGCCATATTTATTAACAAGTGGCACACTGCAGCTCAGCAAGCAACGTAGCTGCATTGTGTTTCATCACATGGAGAGAGCAGAACTGTGTCACATCGTCAAAGAAATGGTGCAGTTCTGCACTCTTCATGTGCTGGCGCACTTTGTGAATCCGAGTGCCATGTCAGGCACCCTTGCGCCATAGTGGAAGGTTGTCGGTTTTGTGATCAGGAATGTTTTTTTTACAGGAACCTGCAAAAAAGAAATAACAAAGAGAAATAAAGGTATTTCTCCTTGTTATGCCACCATCGCGGAGGTGTAGGATTTGGGTGCAAATCATGTCTACAAATCTGTGTACATATGGCTTTGCATCAAAATCCATCAGAAGATGCACAGAAACACCCATGTACCACCGATTGAATGCCTCCCTGATGCAAAGTAACGCAAGACAGTGCAATGCTCTGCCTTGCATTACTTTCTTTTAAAAAGCAACATAAATAGCCATTTATATTGCTTTGTAAATGCCAAAAAGGATTTTCCATTGGGTCTGATTTAAAAAAGTAATGCATCCTGGGTACCTTTAGCACCACTTCCAATGGTCCAGGACTGGGAAAACATCACTCGGAGGGTTGGCACTCACTTAGGCTCACTCAGGCTGGGTGGGATAAAGATGGTTAGAGCTCTTTCTGTCCTTGAGGTTCTGATCAGGTGGCCAGCCAACTAGCCCCTGGAGTCCCCCTGCTACTTCTGGATTCAAGAGGTATAACAGGGCACAAGCAACCTGGCTGGCCTCTGAGGTTTCAAGGCAAGCTTCATGAAGCAAATTAGTCCTTCCAGGTGCAGCAAAGTAGTCTTCTAAAGAACACAGCAAGTCACAGCAGCAGGCTTAATCAGGTCCCAGGTCCAGAAACTAAACTAAAGAGTGTGTCTGTGTGTCATATTTTTATACCTGTTGCTTTCATACCTGTTGCTTTCTTTGAAGTAGGAGAAGTTTCTGGAGTTTTCCCCTTTAAAAGTGCTCGGAGAATTCTTCCTCCCCTGCTCTGGCTCTAGCCTGACTGCATGGGCAATGAGCTAGTATGAAGTATGAAGTACTTTGTGTGAAGGCTGGGCACACTCTATTGATTAGCAAGTGGTGCAGTGCCTAGCTCTGGCCCCCATCCTGTCAGTGATGGGCCATCCAGGCACACCTAATTCATCTATTGTGTGGCTTTCTCGGAGGGATAAACAAGGTCCAACTGCCAGCAACACCTAGTCATTAGAACCAGGCACAAAATATCTTGGGCAGGAGAATGCAAAATTTCTAAAAGTGGCATTTTCATAGGTGTGACTTAAAATCTGACAATTTATTAGACTCTATACATAAATACCTTAACTGTTCCTATTTAAAAGTTAGCACTTATTAAATGTAATAAGGCAACTAAATGTCATCCTATGGGAGAGCAGGCCTCACAGTAGTGAAAAACGAATTTAGGACTTTTTCACTAACAGGCCATGTAAAACCTAAAAGTACATGTCAAACTTTTTATTTACAATGCGCCCTGCCATATGGGCTGTCTAGGGCATACCTTAGGGACTTATATATAATAACAGAGGGGGGTTTAAGGCTTGGAAAATAGGCTATTTTGCCAAGTCAAACTGCTTTCAGGCAGCAATGGCAGACCTGGGACATGTTTTTAAAGTACTACTTAATTGGGAGGCACAATAAGTGCTGCAGGATCATTAATAGCATTTAATGTACAGGCCCTGTGCATATGGTATATCACTTTACTAGGGACTTATGAACAAAATTGAATAGTTCAATTAATTACCAAGCCAAGTGTATTAAGTTTTAGGGAGTGAGCACAAGCCCTTTAGCACTGGTTAGCAGTGGTAAAGTGCACAGAGTTATAAAGCCAGAAAAACATTCAGAAACGTATAAGTGTAAAAGCAAAGGTTTGGGGGAAGACCACCCAAGGCTGACAGGTTTAAATATGTCTCAATAACCAAAAGGCTTAGAACAGATGGACGCACTCCTGGGCGGGTAGTAACAAACTGGTTACTTCAAAAAGGTAGCACCTCTCATCACTGACTGTCTCTATCATCACAACACCATCTCTTTATCTAGATAGCTAGCAGACCGTTCTTGTATTGAACCTGAGTTTCCTCTATATTTCAGCATTTCATCTTCTGATGAAGGGCAGACCGCCCGAAATGTATTGGGCATAAGTGAATGTTAATCACAACATTTGATGTGAAGTTGTTATGAAGAAATAACAATTGTTCTGAAGAAACTACATATGAAAACAATGAAGAAGCAATTACAATCTCAATAAACTTTATTGAAACATTCATTAACAGTGATGAAACTCATGTACTATTTTCTCGAGTGCAAATGGGAGATGCCCCTCATGACTTGAGGTCAGCGCTTGTTGAGGATTAAACATGTGCCACCCTCAGCTAAAACTGGGCAGAACTACGCAACCTCCTGGGAGTGCTTATCACTAAGGCGGAAGAACCTGGAGAGAACATCTTCTTTGGAGTAGTCTGACCCAGGATGGTGTGGCTGCCATGAAGTCCATTCCATGCTTGGAGATGGACCACCGGAATAGGTTTGGATTCTTACCCGTCATCTGCATGAGCCATCTGAAGGGCCTGTGGTCTCACTGAACCCAGTAGTGAGTCCCAAACAGGTATGGTCTCAGCTTCTTTAGTGCCCAGAGCACAGCAAAGGCTTCACTTTCTAGCACTCCTCCTCTATTACCTAGTAAGTAACCTCCTACTGATGAAGGCTACAGGCTGACCTAAGCCCTCCTCATTCAACTGTAATAATACTGTTACTATGCAATGCTCTGGGGCATCAATTTGCACAAAGAATTCCGGAGGGATGCCAGGGGCCTTGAGTACAGTGACTGTAAACATGGCCTGTTTGAGGGTGTAAAAGTCTTTCTGACAATCCACTGTCCAGATCAACTTTTTGAGCTGCTTCTTGGATGTTGTTAAGGGGGCAATAATGGTATCATATTCCTTAACAAACCTCTGGCAGTGTCCAGTGAGGCCCAGGAAGGCCCTCATTTCTGTTTGGGTTTTATTGGGGCTCCAAAGCCAGGATAGTCCCTATTTGGGCCTGAAGGGGCTGCAACTTACTCTTGCTCATGAGGTGTCCCAAGTGCATCACAGAATCATGTTCTATCTCAAACGTACTGGTCTTGACATTTAGGCATGCCTGATGCTTGACCTGAAGAACTTCCTGTAGATGAAACAAGTGGCCCTTCCGGCTACTGCTGTAAAAAGTTATCTTGTCTAAGTATGTAGCACGGAAGGACTCCAGCTAGGGCCTGGTTCATCAACATCTGGAAGGTGGCAGGGGCATTCTTCAATGCAAAGAGCATCACTTTATATTGAAAGTGGCCCTCTGGGATAGAGATGACTGACCTCTCTTTTGCCACTTCAGGTAGGACTATCTGCCAGCACTCTGAAGTATGGTCAAAAGTACTCAGGAATTTGGCAGCTCCCGACTTATCAATGAGCTCATTACGCAATGGGGTATGCTCCATTCTTTGTAACTGAGTTGAGCCTCCTGTAATCGACAAAAACTCTGAGTTCTGGGGTGGTGCCCGATGGGGCATCTTATGGAACCAGCACTACTGGGATGGACCAAAGACTACTGGAGTGCTCAGCCACCCCAACACCAACATCTTGGAGACTTCCTCCTTTATGCTGGCCCTCATTGTGTCTGACAGCCTGTAGATTTTTTTAATGACAGGCAGGCTGTCCCCCATATCTATATCATGGGTACACAAGTGTGTAAGTGCAGGCGTGAGGGAAAATAGTGAGTCAAACTATCCCAACAGCTGGTAACAGTCCTTCCACTGTTCTGAGATCAGGGTAGAAGAGAGAAATTGACACATTCTACTGATCCCTCTTCTTCCTTAGATAATAGGAGGTCGGGGAGAGGTTCACCCTCTTCTTCCTCTCCATCACCTGTCACCAACAGCATGGTGACCTCAGACCTCTCATAGTGTGGTTTGAGGTGATTGATATGGAGTATCCTCAAGGGGTTTTTGGGTGTATTGAAGTCCACCAAGAAGGCGGCCTTCCCTTTCTCTCTACAACCTCATAGTAATATGTCCTACGGTATTAGAGGGCCTTGGGCTCCACTGAATCCATAACACACACCTTCTGGCCGGGCTAGCGCTCTGCCAATGTGATCATCTTGTCATACCAAAGGTTCATGGCTTCCTGGCTGGCTTCTAAGTTCTCAGACGCCTACTTCCAGTATTTAGTCATCTGGTATCTGAGGCTCAGCATGTAGCTAACCATGTCCAGTGGAGGGGTTTCTTGTGAGCTTTCTCCCACCCCTTCTTCACCAAACTGCAAGGTCCCCAAACAAGGTGGCAATTGAGAGTTAAAATGGGCTAAACCCAACTCATTTATGTGGTACCTCCCTGTTGAAAAAGAACAGGCTTGGAAAGAGGAAATCCCACTTCCACCTCCGGGGCTCAGGTAAGCACATACGCATGCCTTTTAGGGGCTTGTTGAATCTTTCAACAAACCCGTTGGTTTGATGATGATAGAGTGTGGAAAACTTGTAGGTTACAACACACTCGTCCCACATGGACTTCATGTAGGCAGATATGAAGTTTATGCAGCTGTCACAGCCATAGCAACTGTAGATGCAGTCACAGACCTCAGAGGGATTGCCTCTTCGTATCTAGTGGCTTGCTCCACCAAAACCAGGATAAACCTGTTGGCTAAAGCAGTTTTGGGTACAAGGGCCAAACAATATAGATGTCCACCCTTTTAAAGGGGGTGCCAATGACAGGTTAGGGATTCAGTAGTCGTCAACTTTTTCCCTGTTTTCCCACAGACCTGGCAGATGAAACATATCCTTCAAAATGAGTATTTCCTAATCCACTGCCAATAACAATGGAAACAAGTCTAGCAAATGTCTTGTCTAGATTTCCTGCCAGGGGTATCTCATTGCCTGTCAGTAGAAAGACCCTAAAGCACTGGGGGAAAACCAACATGCATATTTCCCCAATGCTAGGTACCCTATGCTCACTACACAGAAGGTCATTTGCCCAATAAATGAAGTGATCTCCAGAGGTTTTTTAACCTGCCTGAGCATCAGCTTGCTGCACATGCCCTTTAGAGTGGGCTTTCTTCTTGTGCCTTGCAAAACTCCTCCCTGGTGGTCCCCCTTATCTTGCAACCCAACAAGCTGACTGATGAGCCCATAACTAGGGCGAAACTGGTCCTGGGTTTCTTGTGTTCCAGTTCAGGGAGGATCTGGCTTGGCAGTTGTGGGACCCGGCCTCGTGGCATGGGCCTCCCTGACCATTAGCATCCCAGCCGAATCCATGCACCACCCTAGATCCCTGGTTGTCACCGCCCTGCCTACCCACCCCGTAGCCCCCGCAGACCTCCGGCCACCATGTCCCGATGTCCCCGATGGCCAGCCCGGGGGCCCCGAGAAACCTAGACCCTGAACGCGCCATACCCGGCCGTGGGAGGAAGAACCCCCCAAGCAAGACAGGGAGGAGTAGTCTCTGTCACACCTCTGACCTCCTTGCAGAAGAGGGTTTCGATTGCCCCCCGGGCCCCCGGGGAGCTGGCTCCCCGCATGCTGGGTGTCTGGAGTCCCTCCAGATCCAACTTGAAAGGATCAAAGAGCCGAGCGGCAGGAAATCCCAACACGCCGCCCCCAGGCGCCAAGACCCCTCTCTGCGAGGACTCTGGACTTCAAAGAGAAGAAGGCATATAACAAGGGGTGCTCAGGGGACTGAGGGCAAAGAAGATCTGGAACTAAGAGAGCCTTGCGGACCTGGTCGCGGCTCGACGCATCTAAAGAAAAAGAATGCTAGCCCTGCTGACTTCGTCGCGGCTCCCGCTTGGCAGAGACCCTTTCTGCCGGAACCATCTGAGCCCTGCTGACGTCGTCACGGCTCCCCGGAACACTGAGAACACCTGAGCCCTGCTGAGAGACTCGCGGCTCCCCTAACCCTACGACCGGCTGAGCCCTGCCGAGTGAATCGCGGCTCGAGAGTACACTGGTCCGGCTGGACCCAGGGCCACACCGTATCCCCCGGCTCGAGGATTGAGAGCTGTGCGCAGGATACTCGGCCTAGACCCTGAACCTAGAGACTGTCCCGCTACCCCAAACCCTTATCGAGACATTACGAACACTTGTTGTATTGACTAAAGGCTACATCACGGATCATAAAGGTCCAGAGAATCTTGAGATAAAGAGATCCGTTCTACTAAAAACCTACTGTGTGGTGTCCCTTTGTCAAGTAGTGCAAGCTCAGCGTGCGATCCTAGGTACGAGACCCTTCCCTGAAACGGCCTCCCCGCCAGTGCTCGGTCTGGTTCTGGGAGAGGTGGGTCACGGGGTGGTCAGGAACGTGTTCTGCTCCCCCCTGAGATCGCCCCTTCCAACAGCAGTTTGGGTTGGACTTTTCCTATTTGGACACGGTCAACACTGATTTGCACATGGTTGGATCTGAACTGAGGTGGCATGGCGTGCAACATACCGATAGACTGGGATGCAGCCTGAGTGATTACTAGTGACTGCAATTAATTCAAGCATACCATCCATCACTGTTTTGTATACCTATTATGTAACCCTGAGTGGGAGAGTTACGTTGAGATGTGGGTCTTGTGCATATTGTGTCACTGGATCCAAGCTGTACCAGTCTGATGAGCCCATAACTAGGATGAAACCGATCCTGGGTTGCTTGTGTTCCGCTTCAAGGAGGTCCTGGCTTGGCACTTCGGGTTGCTAAATGGCTGGGTACAAACTGAGGTGGCATGGTGTGCAAAATAACAATGGATTGGGATGCGGCCCACATGATTACCAGTGGCTGAGATTAATTTAAGCATTCCATCCATCACTGTCTTCCATGCTTCTTGCTTCACCCTAAGTGGGACGGGTATGTCCAGGGGTGTGTACTATGCATACTGTGTCACTGGAACCAAGCTTTACACATCTGAATAGCCCACAACTACAAGTAGAATACTGATCCTGGGTTGCTTTTGTTCCCAATCAGGGAGTACCTGGCATGTCATTTTGGGCTGGACTGTTCCTCTTGGATCAGAGTCAAGACTGATTTGCGTATGGCTGGGTTCAAACTGAGATGGCATGGATTGCAAAATAACTATGGATTGGAATGCAGAACCAAGTGATTACCAGTGGCTGAGATTAATTCAAACATTCCATCCATCACTGTTTTCTATACTTTTTGGTTCGTCCTACTTGTGATGGGTATGTCCAGACGTGGGTACCATGCACACTCAGTCACTGGAACAAAGCTTTACATATCTGAATAGCCCACAACTGCTAGTAGAAAACTGATCCTGGGTTGCTTTTGTTCCCATTCAGGGAGTACTTGGCATGTCATTTTGGGCTGGACTGTTCCTATTGGATCAGAGCCAAGACTGATTTGCATATGGTTGGGTTCAAACTGAGATGGCATGGAGTGCAAAATAACTATGGATTGGAATGCAGAACCAAGGGATTACCAGTGGCTGAGATTAATTCAAGCATTCCACCCATCACTGTTTTTTATACTTATTGTGTTGCCTTAAGTGGACTGGGTATGCCCAGACGTGGGTCGGGTGCACACTGTGCCCCTGGAACCAAGTTGTACCTGGCTGATGACCCCGTAACTAGGCCAAAACCAGTCCTGGGTTACTGGTGTTCCCAATCAGGGAGGACCGGACTTGGCAGTTCATGCTGGACTGTTCCCATTGGAGCATGGTCAAGACTTATTTGCGTCTGGCTGGGTCTAAACTGAGATGGCATGGAGTGCAAAGTAGCAATGGATTGGGATGCAGAACCAAGTGATTACCAGTGGCTGAGATTAATTCAAGAATTCCATCCAACACTGTCTTGTATACTTCTTGTGTCACCTTAAGTGGGACGGATATACCCAGGCTCGGGTCCCATGCACACTGTGTTACTGGAGCCATGTAGTATCCATCTGATGAGCCCATAACTGGGGTGAAACCAGTCCTGGGTTGTTTGTTTTCTGGTTCAGGGACAACCTGCCTTGGCAGTTCAGGCTGGACTTTTCCTATTGGAGCAGGGTCAAGACTGTTCTGCATATGGCGTGATCCAAAATGAGGTGTCATGGTGAGCAAAATAACAATGGATTTGGATGCGTCCCTCGTGATAACCAGTGGCTGAAATTAATTCAAGCATTCCATCCATCACTGTCTTCTATGCTTCTTGCTTCACCCTAAGTGGGACGGGTCTGTCCAGGAGTGGGTACCATGCACACTGTGTCACTGGAACCAAGCTATAACCATCTGATGAGCCCAAAACTAGGGCAAAACTCATCCTGGGTTGCTTGTGTTCCCATTCAGGGAGTACCTGGCATGTCAATTTGGGCTGGACTACTCCTATTGGAGCATGGTCAATACTGGTTTGCATATGGCTGAGTCCAAACTCAGTTAGCATGTTGTGAAAAATAATAATGGATTATGATGCGGCCTGATTGATTACCATGGTTATCAAGCCTGTGCACATGCTCATGTTAATTACAACTCTTAGTAAGACGTTTGTCAAGCTTCTTCACAAATTCAATGGACACATAAATCACACAAATTAGATTAATCTGTGTAGTTGTATTTTTCTTGTTCCCTTTATCTGAAAATTGACCAGCCAACATGTGTTTTGTCTAGGGATGTACCCCACGACTTCTTCAGGGCTGAAAATATGTATAATGGAACGTAACATATCATGGAATCCAAACATTATTCAATACAATATGATATGTTGACCACATACCATACACCAAGTATTGTAAACCCTAACTTACAGTAAGTGTACGCAAATTCACATTACACCAGTGATCTGTGTGGTGGGAAAACATATTCCTATTTACAAGTAAACACGATCCCAGTGGTACCTATAGAAGGTCCACAGCTAACAATTTTAAGAACCTTTAGTACATCTGGTGACCATAATTATTGTAATACATAGTGTCAGTTGTTGGATGACACTCGTAGGAGACCGTCATGACGGTGAAAAGAAGAAAAAGACCTAGAGGAGAAAATAATCGCATCATGCTCAAAATCGGAGAGAAGACAACAACAGTTTCAGTGGGGTCCGATAATTGCCCCAGAAAATAGTGGCTAAAACTGAGGAGTATATACCCTCACCATATGTGGTTCATGCACAGAACGTAGTGATCATGCGATAGTACGACAGGGAGTAACCTACCGTTTAGGCAAGCAAAAGCAGTGATAAACTCCTAGGGAAACAGGTAAGTGAAAACACATGTAAGTATCTGACCACGAGTAAAATGGTCTGCAATAATGGTGAGAAGGCGTGAGACAGTATCTCACCTCTCCGCTGGTTGTAATTCCGTCCCTGCTGCTGTATGGATAACATGTGAATGACTATCACGTATTCTTATATAAATTCAAAAAGCGGTTCCTGGGTAAAATAAGGTAGACAGACACTATTATTTCAACTGCTGTTGCATAATGATAGTCACTGTAAAATATGTTCACAGCTTAAGAGACATGCCCCCAGATCTCACCTTTTAATGTAGAAAAATGTCCTGTGAAATATGTCCAAATTAAGGCTAATGTCCTTCTCTCAACGGCACTCCAAATACGAGTATCAAAAAAATATCCCAAACAAATTCTGTGTAAGTCATCATGTAGAAACGACAATCCATGTAGTGCCCCCCTTGCTGAAAGTTTACAGAACTTTACCTTCTAGCGAGAGCGCTGTCCATGGTAATCCCACTTCGAGGTTCCAATTTGACCAGGAAGAAGTTACCCAGCAGCAGAACTCCTCTATTTGGGCTAAAGTAAGTTGGAGCGCTAGACCACTAACCAACAATTAGCAGCGCGTCCGTGTTGAAACCGGAGGAGAACCCGGTGGTGATAGCGCCGAATCTAAGTCGGTCACTTTATTTTTAACACGTAACTGTACCTACAGCCTATTTAAAAGCCCATGGAAACTCAACATTACATAATTCTGTTCCCCGATATTGTGATATATTGTGTGAGTAGATACCTATGCTGATATAATAAAATCTATAATGACGAGGGCGCCTATTCCACCAATATATAATTTGAATATTATTTCAAACTTACATTTAGTTTGTTTGAAGTGTAACTAGATGTTAGTATATGGGGTACGAGTGGGTTGGTATAATCTGAAAGAGAGACATAAAATAGATTATCATGAAGTTAAAAGATGAGTGAGTAAATGAAGTGAACCTAAAGTGTTAACATAGTAACATGCGGGAGTGCATTCATTTATGTAAGTAAACCTGATGACCACCTGCTAGTCTCTTGTAATATAGGGGAAAAAAAGTAAAGCAGATGATCATTGTATTGACGACCTCATATTAGTTGAGGATGTTTGAAAGATAAGACAATTATCAAACAAGTCAAATTTGCGTGCCATACATTTGATATTGACATTAATACATTGGAAATGCATTTCCCAATTATAATCAACAATCATTTCCTAACAATCCCAAGTATATCCACGCAACATTTCCTCTATATGATTTGTGTAATGTGCACCTGTTACCCTATACAACGTCATCTGGTTGTGTATAGGCATAAAAAAATGCTTTGGCCGGGGCATGTGTCCTGGTTATGTCTAAAACATGTATATGAACACATTCAAACCAAATGGTCTCCTTTGAATGATGACGTGGAGATAATTAAAACCCCAAGTAAATACTGCATCTCGTGGTCCATGTTTTGGCCACATTTCACCGTTCTGAGACGCATAATCCAAGTTGCCTTTGTGTGGCATAGTTTCAGCTCTCTGTTGTCCCCTCTTGAGTTCTGTGGAATTGATTCGATTCCATAGAAAGAGAATTGTTTATTGGCTCCATGTGCTGTACATTCCATAGCATATACTGCAATACTCACAGTTATAATTTACGCACACTTTATAGGCGCCATTTTCTCCCACATAAGAAACCCCCCTCCTTTGTTTTGCTTGATTGATTACCACTGGCTGAGATTAATTCATGCATTCCATCCATCACTGTTTTTATACTTATTGTGTTACCTTAAGTGGATTGGATATGCCCAGACATGGGTCCAATGCACACTGTGTCCCTGGAACCAATCTATACCTGGCTGATGAGCCCATAACTAGGCCAAAACCTGTCCTAGGTTGCTTGTGTCCCCGTTCAGGGAGGACCGGACACAGCAGCTCTGGCTGGACTATTCCTATTGGTGTATAATCAAGACTGATTTGCGTATGGCTGGGTCCAAACTGAAATGGCATGGTGTATAAATTATTGATACTGGGATGCTTATGTTTCGGTTCAGCCAATGCCTGGCTTGGCAGCTTGGGCTGGACTGTTCCTATTAGAGCATGGTCAAGACTGATTTCCATATGGCGGGGTCCAAACTGAGATGGCATGGAGTGCAAAATAACAATGGATTGGAATGCAGAACTGAGTGATTACCAGTGGCTTAGATTAATTAAAGCATTCCATCTATCACTTATTTACATACTTATGGTGTCATCCTAAGTGGAAGGCTATGCCTAGACGTGGGTCCCGTACACACTGTGTCACGGGAACCAAGCTGTACACAGCTGGTGAACCCATAACTAGGGCAAAACTGGTCTTGGAAAGCTTATGTTCCGGTTCAGCGAAGGCCTGGCTTGGCAGTTTGGGCTGGACTGTTCCTATAGGAGCATGGCCAAGTGATTTACATATGGCTGGGTCCAAACTGAAATGGCATGGAGTCCCAGATCATAATGGATTGGGAAACGGCCTGAGTGATTAAATGGGAGTGAGATTAATTCAAGTGGTCCATCCATCACTGTTTTACATACTTATTACAATAAGCTCAGGCAGGTCTCCTATGGATGCAATGTCCTCCCTGGTAGGCTCTGGGGCAAACTCCTTTGGTGCCCCATTGACCTCTCCCATGTGAGTTTTAGGGGCAGGTTTCCTATGCCCCTGTCTTCCCTTTCTTGGCAGCTGCCTTTTCCATTCTTCCTGGCTCCAGGCTTTCTTGAATCCCCTCCTGGGCAGCCATGGACCTTGTGGTCATACAGACCCATTTAGGTAACCCCAACATTTCCAGGTGTGACCTGAGCTCCTCTTCTTCCATATAGTGTGTTCCAGATAATTTCCACGCAAACAATCCACAGGCATGGAAGTGCTCACAGCTACCCTCACAGATCCTGAAACGCTTGACCCCCATTCAACAGGAACCAGTGCCACTTGGTAGTGGCTCTCAGGGCTGTCTGCCACTACAACCTATTGTAATGTATCACCTGCTCTGAGGACACTAGATGGCACCAGACAGTAGTCATGCTGGCTCCTGTGTCCCTCAGTGTCTCCATCCTCTTCCCAGTGATGGTGACCCACTACAAATACTTGGAAGTATTTGAAGTTGTTGGCTTTGGGCGCCATCTAGCTGTCACCCAGGGACTCTAGGGTAACCCCAACTGTCTCCCTCACAAGTAGCAAGTAGCCCCATAGGATTCTGGAGAATGAAGTAGCAGCGGCGAGTACACCTATGCCACAAGTATAAACAATAAATGCCATCCCTGGACACGTGTTTCGAGGTAGTTGCCTCTCGTCAGCAGGGAGCAGGTCTGTATGTGGGGTGCCTAGTAGACTGCCAAATATATGAGGTTAAGTACCTTTCGCCGCTGCTACTTCATTCTCCAGAATCCTATGGGGCTACTTGCTAGTATGACCAGCGGTGTGAGACCCACGTTGTAAGTGTATTTAAAGCTCCCTCGAGCGATTGGCTGACGAGTCAGGATCCCGCACCCGCGCACCGTGAAAGGTACTTAACCTCATATATTTGGCAGTCTACTAGGCACCCCGCATACAGACCTGCTCCCTGCTAACGAGAGGCAACTACCTCGAAACACGTGTCCAGGGATGGCATTTATTGTTTATACTTGTGGCATAGGTGTACTCGCCGCTGCTACTTCATTCTCCAGAATCCTATAGGGCTACTTGCTAGTATGACCAGCGGTGTGCGACCCACGTTGTAAGTGTATTTAAAGCTCCCTCGAGCGATTGGCTGACGAGTCAGGATCCCGCACCCGCGCGCCGTGAAAGGTACTTAACCTCATATATTTGGCAGTCTACTAGGCACCCGGCATACAGACCTGCTCCCTGCTGACGAGAGGCAACTACCTCGAAACACGTGTCCAGGGATGGCATTTATTGTTTATACTTGTGGCATAGGTGTACTCCCCGCTGCTACTTCATTCTCCAGAATCCTATGGGGCTACTTGCTAGTATGACCAGCGGTGTGCGACCCACGTTGTAAGTGTATTTAAAGCTCCCTCGAGCGATTGGCTGACGAGTCAGGATCCCGCACCCGCGCGCCGTGAAAGGTACTTAACCTCATATATTTGGCAGTCTACTAGGCACCCCGCATACAGACCTGCTCCCTGCTGGCGAGAGGCAACTACCTCGAAACACGTGTCCAGGGATGGCATTTATTGTTTATACTTGTGGCATAGGTGTACTCGCCGCTGCTACTTCATTCTCCAGAATCCTATGGGGTTACTTGCTAGTATGACCAGCGGTGTGCGACCCACGTTGTAAGTGTATTTAAAGCTCCCTCGAGCGATTGGCTGACGAGTCAGGATCCCGCACCCGCGCGCCGTGAAAGGTACTTAACCTCATATATTTGGCAGTCTACTAGACACCCCGCATACAGACCTGCTCCCTGCTGACGAGAGGCAACTACCTCGAAACACATGTCCAGGGATGGCATTTATTGTTTATACTTGTGGCATAGGTGTACTCGCCGCTGCTACTTCATTCTCCAGAATCCTATGGGGCTACTTGCTAGTATGACCAGCGGTGTGCGACCCACGTTGTAAGTGTAGTCCTTACTTGTGTTTGCCTTGAAGTGCTCTCAAACCTATTTCCCCAATGTAAATATCTTACTACCTACATACCATTTTCCAAAAGAGTATACAGCGCAGGTAAGAGCGGAGGGGCAGTGGGGCCAGGTGGGGTGGGGATTTCGAGGGACGATGACGAGGGAAAATTAATTATTAATTTAATGTTCCCTCGTCATCGGCTGACAAAATCCCCCCACCAGCCGGCCCCACCGCCCTTACCTTCACAGGCCACAGCTGAGTAAATGGTGTGCTCCATGTGTGATTTTGTTGCTGGCCATGTTTCATCTGAGTCTCCAATGAGATGAGGACCCTAGGACAATCTTTGACAAGGCGGGGGAATGTATGTTTGCCGTGTATGTTTGTCCCCAGGCCATTTCTCAACCACTTAGATTACTATGGAGATGAGGACTGGGTACATTTAGGGGCCAAATGAAGCAGGCACCTGTTCTTAATCTTCTAATACCCTCACAGGAAACATATTCACCCTAGTTTTCTTGGGTCCCTTTTGGACAGTTTTCATAGAGAAAGTGGTGTTTTGCTTCTGGTGGCCACTTCTACCCACTAGGACTGTTGATGTTTAGCCTCTTGGGGCCCGAATTTGAAATTTCTGTAAGAGTTGGCTCTTTCTACCGTTTAGCTCTGTACTCTGAACCTGTCTTCTGTCCAGTGACTGGTGCTCTTCTCAGATGCGGTCACCTCGAGCTGCAACCCACAGCTCTCAAGGCAGAACAATTTCTGTCTGTGCTCTTCAAATCCAATAGCCTCCTGGATCACTTGAAGGGCACCTGTTTGTCAGGAGATTATCGGGGGAGGTCCTTGGCTGAGGGTTACCTCTTTGCTGCCTTAGTCCTCAGAAGTTCCAGGGGAACCCTTCCTCTCCAGGGTCCCCCAGAATGGCCATTCCTCTACAGTCTCTCTTAGTTTGTTGTTGGGCCATTGAATGGGCCTCTGATAGGAAACTCCGCAGAGTCCCATCCACCTAAAGGCCAGTGTGCTGCAAAATCCCTGACAGGGGTCTGGCCTGTATTTCAGGGACTTGAAAAATCCATCCTCTCTCTCGCTCCTTGTTCCCAGTGTACAGAGGTTTTATTGAAAATGATGTAGAAATTTCTTGTGTTTCATGAGTTTATGTATAAAATATACATTGGATACAGAGCTGATGGGGTATATTGACAACTGCTTTGAAAATAATATACATTAGGGAGTACCTGCAAATGAGTAATTTTGCAGCTTTGCCCCACATCCCAAGGAGGCACTGGCCGATCTTCCTTCGGGGACACCCATGTTTTCACCCAAAGTTCTACACCATACTTGTAAAGGTTTCAGGGCCATTGGTTCTGTGTGTGGATATAAATGTGCAAGGATCACAATTCTATGGAAATCTATGTATCTTTTACCTCATCAGCAGACATTTATTTCTGCACCTAGGATGATCTTAGGTGCCCGAAGGAACCTGTGAATGGACCTCATGATATCTAACAAGAAATCCAAAAATACACTGGTTGATCATGTTGCTTAGTGTCCATAAAACAAGGGTCACAATATTAACTCCCCTCTATAAAATAATGATATGGTGTAATCCCAAGAGAAGCAAGTACATTAGTTGGTTTCAGGTTGTTTTTTTTCTGCTTCTGATTTTCATTGATGAAAGGGTCGACTACTATGCTCTTTCTCGCAATGAAGAATGACCAAGTCTATTAAACAACAGTAAAGCAGCAACATATTGACATCCTCGATTCGAGTGTTGCTACTAATCAATCACATTATTTTTAATACATTGTTTTATCAACAATGCATATATATATAAGAAAAGAAAATCTTAGAGGGAAATAAAGCACTGTGGATTTTAATTTCCAAACTTTATGTTAGGATCATTGAAGGACATTAAAGTATATTAGCGATCTCCAGCATGAGATTGAGAACTTTGAATAACACTGTTTCCTAATTACATCCATCATGTTCCTTAGCAAAAAGTTGTGAAAGAGAAACAAGCTTTCGACAAGGTCTTAATACCTATTATAATAAGTATTTCAACAGATTTAAAACAACCAGAATTTGAAAAAAAAAACTTTCTTCAGTCAGGTTGAATTCATGTATATTCAATCTATACCAGAGTACATTCTGGCTTCCTTTCTGATGATTCTTGAGGGATGTTGAACTTAAAAATGGCTTAATGTTCCTAAAAACCATAATGTGTTGGCACACATTTACGTCACTGGAGCAATTTTGGAGTTTATGCGAAGAAATTCGCTTAGAATATGATAACAGAGAATAAAAATATGTCACAGTGATGCATTTGCATGAGCACTTTCAACCGAATGATCCGTAGACTAAAAATAGGCAGGTAAGTTCCTGACGTTAGGATCCGATGCATCGAGCATGAATTATGCATTATACGCACATTATTTTTTACAAACTGACAACGATTTCAGTTATTTACATGTCATACCTGTGAAACTCTGAATACAAGTCTACATCTAAAATGTGCAGTAAATGAGAAATGCAAAAAAAATAGAATGCGACATTGAATGTAATTTTGTCTTAACACAGAAATGTAGTGTTTCTTTTGTATCTTCGAGATAATGAGCAACACCCGCCTCCCAAATTAGTCGGCCAAAAATTGGTAGGTAAAGAGGTGAACCGTTAATATCACAGATGCCTAGATCAGCTTGATAAACTCACACTTTGGAAAGTGGAAAGCGATTGACAGCTGACCCAAATAATGTTTGTGATCAAAAGGCAGACGAGTTTCAAAGGAAGAAGACAATATAATTTAAATTCTGTGAAAATATATAATCACCGTGACACGTTGCTGCCAAGGAGGTGTACAAATGTAAAATATTTTTTTTAGAAAATCTCAAATTAGAAAAATGATTCATATGTTTCCCAACTTAAAAACCAAGCAGCGGTTCCTGAAATGTTTCCATACAAATTCCATTTAGAAGATTCCTTCCTAAATATCTATTCCTCGAAGTAAAGCAATAACTGCTCCTGCTGCGACAGCGCACATGCACTCTTCACGATGCAGTGGCCACCAAACAACGGTTATTGCTTTATTTCACTACACAGATCAAGATCAAGGCGCCCCCCCCCACCCCCCCTGTATTTGTTTGGACAAATGGCGGGTAAGTAGGTGGAGGGAACATTCATTCTCAGGCCCCATGGTCTTTTCAGAGTGCCACGCTCCAACTCCAATCTATTGTTAACCTGCCCTATTTAGCCCATGCCTGCTAACGTGACTAAAACTCCTAGATACATGCTGATATTGAAGCTTACTTGTTTTCTCTTCCCTTAAGAGCATTTTTTATTTACTTCAAAATAGGCGCTTGTCACATGGATCCAGAATTTTTATTTTGACCCAGGCCATGCACAAAGTTAATACATTTAAGGTTAAAACAAAGTATACATAAGAACAAGAATACCGTTCTATTCGTACAATAGTAAATAACAAAGCAAATAGGTGATAAACTATGGGGCTTATTTACAATAAAGTGGTGAAGCGTGTCATTAAGCCAAGAAGGCTAATGACACGCTTCGTCACTTTAGAAACGCAGGGCAGCACCATATTTACTACAATATGGTGCAGCCCTGCATTTCTCTCTGCGCTGTCGCTAACTTTAGCTGCCTAGCACCAACGCTGGCACCCTTGCACCATAGTGCAAGGGTGCTTGTGTGGGAAGGGAAGATTGTTTATGTGCAGGAAGGTCCTCCTTCCTGCACATAGACAATCTTTAAATGCCGTTTTGTAATTTCTATGTGTGCTGCTTAATGCAGCACACATAGGAGTTGAAAATCAGGATTTTTTTTAAATGGTTGTTTATGTGCAGGAAGGGGTGCCTCCTGCACACAAACAACCGTTGGTGTTTTGCTGTTTCTATGTGTGCTGCACAAAGCAGCACACATGAAAACAGCAACAATGAAGAGAAATAAACCATTTCTCCTCGTTTCCCCTGTTTAGGACCAGGTTTTCCTTGGTCTTAATTTTGGCGCTGGCTCCTATTTATGCTGCTCTTGTAAATAGGAGGTAGCATCAATATCAATGAGTGTTGGGTGGAATGCCCACCACAACATCCATAGCCTGTTCCTTTCAAGCTAAGTGTAGTGTGAAAGGGGGCCTTATTTACAAGGCAGCATTAAGCGGCTTAACGCTGCCTTGTAAATAAAGCAAAGCTCCTATCACACATATTTTAAATATGTCCCTAGGTGTTTCTGGTTGGCAGAGTACAGACCCTGTCCAAGCCTGAGCCACAAACCAAGGCAGGGTAAGTCAGAGGCACACCCTAAATTAACCTGTGCTCACCCTCTGGTAGCTTGGCACAGAGCAGTCAGGCTTAACTTAAGATGCAATGTGTAAACTATTTGTGCAAACTTTAGTTTCAGAAACACAGTGAAAACACCACAAAAAGACTTCACACCAGTTTAGAAAAATAGAGCAGACATTTCTGAGTAAAAGAAGACAAAAACGGAAATAATCCAATAAGTAGAACTTGAGATATGAATTTTTAAAGATTAAATGCAAAAACAATGCTTAGAATTCACTAGCAGTCAAAAGGTTACTTGAGAATGTAAGGGACCGTTAAAACTCTAAAGTCCAATCCGATCGCAATGGAGGGCATGAAGCTACAGACCCCATGCAGGGCCCACTGAAAACATACCATGTAGGGAGCAAAATTGTCAATTTACGGAGTCAACCCTGTAACCCTAAAAACGACGGTAATTATACATCATAAAATACCGTGGTTTGCTTGAGATAACCTCAGTCGACCAGAAATTAGGCTATACACATGAATGAGAACATATATTCGGTAAAACGAAAAGTAAGCCTAATGCAGGGGGAACCCAAAACACGATAAGTATATTAACACAAAAACTCCAAAAGGCAAACAAAAAACAAATCCTCCTTAAATCATTACCTATTACCATTAGAGAATTATTAATGAGAATTAGATTTAGTATAGTTGAAAAATGTGTCACAAAAGATTTTTAAACAAAAGAGCAATTTAAGAGCAACGCAAATATTGCTGATATACACTATACACTATACAGGGCAAACGGCTGCCTTAGCTCAGCAAAAGGATGCCATTTATTAAATGTAACAATATAATGGAATCGGAATACATAAGCCAAACAAATCATTCAGCAGTCCATATTACATAAGCACAGGTTGAAATTTGAGCTGATAGATAAACTTGAGCAGGGTCATCATCAGTCCAAATGTGTTGAAAAGAACAAGTATAAATACAATTTTGAACTTAGTTAAGGCCAGCTCCAAATTGGACCAAAAAGACGTACGTCCGGTAAACCAAGAAACAATGCAATTTAAAGATGTACTATGGAATTAATCCATGTGTAAAGGTCACTTAGACACAAATGAACTTCCACATACTTCAGAAGGACACTGGTCCACCAACCATGGGCACAATACCGGATTCAAAGAATGTGAATGCAATAAAGCCACTCTGTCAGATAGAAAGTGAGCATCCTCCATGCAGAGGTAACAAAACCCTTGTGTATGATCACAGGAGCAGAAATGCATACTACAAGATCTACACCAAGCACCACAGAATGTCACAATCCAAAACCATGTATGGAGCAAAGCATCAAAGTGAAGCCCTTAATGTATCGGAATTGTCCCCAAAGTCGGGTCACTTTGCTGAAGACGAGCCTGTGCTGAAGATTTAGCACTGTGATGTCATCGAGCCTCACCGACAGCGTCAAAGGATCGGCGCTGAGTGGTCACCGATCCTCGCAGTCAAGACCCACATTGTCATTGAATCGGCACTGCTTCTGCATCATAATGCACTGTGTCAATCCAATTAGACCAAAGGGGCCACTGCATCGATTTACGAAGAAAACAGCTGCAGAACCCACTTCTGAGGCCTGGGACAAGAGGAGGGCACCTCAAGCAAGGGCAGGACTCAAGGATTGCAGAGTCCATCAGCACCAGCAGAGTTGCAAGAAGACTTTCATATCCCTGAGATCTCAGAAAATAAGAGGTAAGTCAGCAAGCCCTTGGAGAATTTTGGGTTCAAGGATGTGGAGACACAGCAGAGCAGGTAGCAAAGTGGAAGTCCCTCTTCCAGAACAGCAATCAGCAGGTAGCAGTCCAACACAGCAATGCAGTTATCAAATGGCAGTCCCCCCTACAGCACAGCAGCTCTTCTTCCAGGAAGAATGTCCTGTGTTCTAGTAGAGTTCTGGTTTGGTGGTGTCAGGGGCCAGTACATATACCTAAATGTGCATTTGAAGAGGGGGGAGACTTCAAAGAGGCCTTTAAGGTCCCTGCCATTCCTGCCCTGGCTCCAGACACACTACAGGGGTGTATGCAGCTCTTTGTATGGGAGCTGGCAATGCCCTATTCAGGTGCAAGTGCCAGCTCCCCCCTTCCAATCTACCTCAGAAAGACCCATCAGCCTGGTGATGGGCCATCAGGATTCAAATGTCACACCCCTTGAACCTTTGTGGGACTGTGTAGAGGGAATGCACAAAGCCAGCTGCCACCCAACACAGACATGTATTCAGAGACAGGCAGAGGCACAGAATGGTTACACAAAGCGAATGCTAACTTTCCAAAAGTTGCACTTTCAGACTTCACCATAAGTTGTGACTTTAAGTCCAGAGATGCCAAACTCCAAATTTCTATCTGCTCCCAATTAGAAATTATTTAAGGCAATTCCAATGTTAACCTAGTTTTTCACTCCCAGAACATTCAAAACTTTAAACTACATGTCCTTCTCTTTAAGTACGCTGAACCCTGCCAGTGGGACTACCTAAGGCCTACCTTAGGGATGTCTTACATGTAATAAAAAGGAAGGTTTGGGCCTGGCAAGGTTAACTTGCCAGGTCGAAATGACAGTTTTGAAACTACACTCACAATCTCTGCAATGGTAGGCCTGAGCCATGATTAAACGGTTACTGTAGTGAGTGGCACAATCAGTGCTGCAGGCCCATTAGTACCATTTAATTTACAAGCCATGGGCACATATAGTGCACTTTACTAGTAACATATAACTAAATTAAATATGTTAATTTTGGATAAGCCAATATTACCATGTTTAGAGTACAGAGCATATGCACTTTAGCCCTGGTTTGTAGCGGTAAAATGCCCAGAATCCTAAAGCTAGTGAAAAAACGAAGTCAGCAAAACAGGAGGCAAAACGTCTGGGGAAACTATGCCAAGAATGCCAGGTCTAACACTATGGTTAACGGCAAATGGAGAAAAAAATAATATACAAGAAAATAATGGAGACATGGTAAAGCTTATCAATAAATTAATCTGTATGGAATGGCAGTGACATGAAAACATTGTAAGAAGAACTAGTAGGAAGTAGAGAGTGAAAAACGTAGAGGGAAAGAGAGGCAAGGAGAATGTGGAAAAGCTGCAAATGGGAAGGGGTCTCCAGCAGATCCTTTCCCCTTTGTGAATGGTAGTGAAAACATATTTTAAGACTAGGCAGTGGTCCCAGAGACACATTAGTACATTTCAGTTTGCAAGTCTCTAAATGCAAGTCACAAAAAAATTGCAATTAGAGACTCGCAAAATCTAATGGTCGTACATCTGTCCCATTGTCTGTAGATTTCCAGGTACAGGTAAACCAATTGCAATTAGTGTATTAACTAATTTCCCATACATTTTGTGATGAGACCAGAGATTGCTTAAGCCTCCCAGGAATAGAGTGGATAATTAGAATGGTGTACACGTTCCAGCAATTACTAGTGGTGGGCTGAACTTGCAGAGTTTCATTCCATCGAGTTACATGAAAAATCAGAGAGATTCCAAGGAGTTCTGCAAACAGAGAGAAATTGGTAGGTTTTGTTGCTCGTGCTGATTTTTAGAGCAGGAAGCGTGTTCCAGGCTGAAAAATCAGTGCAAATGGAACCAAGTGGAACTCCAGAGGTTTCTGCTTCTCAAGTTGGTCTTGCTGCTGCTCAGGTAGATATAGTACTCAAATGGCAGCTTTCAACTGCGAGTAGGCGTGACCGTCTATATTGAGAAAGTCTTCCTAGGTGCCCTCCTAGTGCCCAATGGTCATGCTTGGGGACACCAATTCTGTCTCACACTTGCCAACTTACTGTTTGCAAGGTGTGTGCGAGAAAAAACTCCACCATATTTACAACTCCACCAACTCTGCCTCCAAAGGGAAATTTAGCACGGCACCTCAGTGATAACCCAAATTCTAGTCCGAACATTAGCCCAAAATCCAGACGACTTAGGGCATAGAAAAAACATATGAATGCAGGAACCAGGGAACACTTATGAATGTAGGCCCACGATTTATTCCGGCATTTAAAAAGGAGTGCAGGAGTATAAAAAGGTATATTGTAAAAATGATATAGGGTTTGAGTAAGGTTGGCTGGATGAGCCATGGAATTAATTTTTTTCCATATTTTATCTCATACAGAAGTGGGCAAATAGCATTGTAGGTCAGATTACCATTAAAGTTCTAGTTTAGATTTGATTCTATCCTTTAGGGGCACTCTTAATATTTTATATATGCGGGCAGCTGTAAAGGGAGTTGTAATGAAGATTACATTTATCTGCAAACCATGATCCTTGGTGAGAGAAGTTGGATTCCGATCTAAGGACAGCTGTATATTTTGATTCTAAAAATTTAAATTGTTTAACCAACTTAGGAGGCAAATTATAAGTAGAAGAAATTCCTTCAAATTGATGATTAATTTTATTATGATGCAATAATTGAAAGATTGTAACTATACCTTTGCCTATCCCTGACTGCCAGGTCAGCACCTTTCCATTTTCCCTGAGCCATTTCTTATAGCAGATGGGACTATAGAGAAGTTGCTCATGAGGGGATAAATGAGCAATTAAGTAAGCTTCAAGTATTGAACAAGAGTAGGAAGTAACTGAGGGAATTCAATATTTGGGAGGGTGAGATATATGAAGAAAGTGTTTATGTTTAAAGGGAGATATCATGGCTAACTCCATATGAAGCCATAACTGAGCTTCAGGATTGGAGAGGGTCCAGAAAACAACTATGGTTTTGTTTGCTGCCAAATGCCTTATGATAGAGAGAAGAATAAGAGGAATTCACTCTTCATCTGAAGATTTGGGTAGTTTCAAGTGGTTTAAAGATATACGAGTGATGTTTCCATTCAAGAGAAACCTAGATAATAATTTGTCTAGAGCCACAAAATACCTCCTAGGAATTCTGATAGATAACATTGTAAGATAGAAGTTAATAAGTGGGAGTAAAACTATTTTGATGATTTCAAGGCAACCCCACCAAGGCAAAAATAATGGTGACCAACTCTGAGTAAGATTTGGAATACTAGAGAGAAGAGCATCCATATTGGATTGTAATGTATCCCTGATGTTATTACAATACAAAATCCTGAGAACATTTTGTCATGTCAGCATGCAAAGATAGACCTGTCCCAACAAACAGAACATTACAACAGAGATTGTTCTGGGTAATCACTCCCGATTTTTCAATGTTATTTTTATATCCAGAAATGCCTGAATATGCACCTAACTCTTTAAAGAAATGTGGGAGGGAGGACTCCGGTTTAGAAATGTAAAGAAGAATGTCATCATCTTACCAAAGTGATTAGTAATTAATTTGACAGTAGATTTATCTTTCCTACATTTCAAGTAACGTACTGACACGGTACCCATTTTGTTCTTACCCCAATAATATCGAGCGTTAATCATGAGGTGTGTACCACAAGTTTTCTCTGTACAAGATTTATTGAATTGAAATTTAGTCAACACATCCGACTCAGCTTTGTTATTTAAAGATGTGAAGTATTTGTGTTCTAATCATGTGATGTCAGCTAGAATGAATGCAGATTCTTTTTTCATATCCTTCCTTTTGTAGAAACATAATTAATCATAAATCCTCTAGAGGCAGTTTTAAAGGCATCCCAAACAAAATGAAAAGAGATTTCCTTAATATCGTTGTTCTCAAAGTATTTGTGTACAAACGGTTCAAACGAAGTGAGCAAAACCTTGATAAGAAAATAAGATATTATTGAATCTCCAACGTGCATGGATGGCTTATGTCATAGAATATCAAGATCCTTGCATACAGGGGCATGGTCTGAGATCAAAATTTAGGCAATCTCTTTATGAGCCAAGTGTTGAGTCAGATGTTTTATTAAAAATACATAATCATTTCTAGTTTGGGAGTTGTGAGGGCCCAAGTAAAAGGAATATTATTTGACAGTGTGATTGAATATTCTCCAAGAGTCAGATAAAGAAGTGTGTGTGATAGCGAGCTTGAAAGCTTTGTGTGCTTTATGAGGGAGAAACCAAGCTGTAGAGTGATGATCAAGAAAGGGATTCATAATATGAATGCAATTGCCACCCAATACAAATCTTTCTGTGTAATATTGTGCAACGTTTTGTGAAATTATTTTCCAAAAGCCTGGATCTCGGTGTGTGGGACTGTAAACATTCATTATCATGAAGATAGTATCATTGGTTTTAAGTTGAACTAATACCCATCTACCCTCCTCATTATTTTCCAAGGTATTAAGTGATATGTTTAGATGCTTATGGTATAATGTATCTACTTGATTGTTTTGTATAGCAGAGAGAGGAAAATAGAGTTCACCGACCCATTGTTTTTTAAGTGTATTGATGTCAGTGTTATTGAAGTGTGTTTCCTGGAGTAATACCAATTGGCGTTTCAGTCAGGATAAGTGGGATAAAGCACGTTAGTGTTTAATGGGATTTGTTTAACCCTTAACATTCCATGTGGCTATTCTGAGTGTCATACATTCAGAGGTCAGTAATAAACATTAATATGAAAAATAGTAAGCATTATTTTGAACAACAAAAGTAACCAGTTGGGGGAACAGAGAAGGGGCTGAGGGGGGTGGGGAGAAGTAAAGTGAAAGGAAAAAAAAGGAGTGTAGAACATAGCCCCAGAAAAGTGGGTAGAACAGAGAGGCAACATAGGAAGAAATGTCCTTAGTTTCAGTGATATCCGTAATGACAAATTATAACATCCTGAAAAATGCAAACGGTGCAGAGCACCTAAAGAAGACAGAGCTAGTCCTGGCTCCAGCGAACAGAGAGGGGAAAACACAGCAATGATGAGAAAAAAGAAAAAAATACTACTTAATAAGGAGGGGAGGATTTAAACCAAAGGAGAAATCATGTGACGTAAACTTACGAAAGATAACAGGAAAGAGGATGTGATGGTAACGGTACACAACAACATGAGGGCAGGGATGATTAAGACAAATAAGCAGCCCATAGAACAATCTGCTACTGAAATACAAAGGGGAAGAACTTGTTAAATGTGGGAGTTATCCAGAATGGAAAAAACCATGCCTAAGAGAGGAACAGCATAATGTTATACATAAAAGCAGTTAAATGCTATATAAAGAACATTCATGTTTTAGCAGTGGTGCCACTGTCCATGTCCTCATGATAGTGTTGATGAAGGAAATCCTACAGTTGGGCAGGGTGCTCAAAAGTAAAGGATTTCTCCATTATAGGTAATTTTGAAGAAGCATGGATGGACTAAACCACATCTAATGTTCAAGGACTTTAGCTGTAGATGGTATTCAAGAAAGTGTTTCCTCTGAGCACCTGTTGCATTAGAGATATCATGCAGGAAGTTGACTTTGTGTCCAGACCAAAACAAGGACCCATTTGATTAGTCAGCAAGAGAATCTGCGTCAAGTCAGTAAAATGCAAAAAGAGAATATGTATTCCTCTTGGTTGAGTGTGAGAAGAAGATGCAGATGGTTTGGGGCCTAGATGATGAGCTCTTTAAATAGTAAGAGGGCTATCAGCTTGTAGATGAGCGATGGAGAGGATGGCCTTTTGCAAAAAGAGAATCATGTTGGGGCCCTCCGAAATACCATAGAGCTGTAAATTATTTCTCCGATTTCTGTTTTCCAAAACTTCTGTGATCTTTTTCAGTAGATCAATTTCCTTTGTTAGCTGAGTTTCATCTGAGATAGAGTCCTCAACATCGCTGATTCTCTGCTAAACAGCAGAGATATGTTGGCCATGGGTGGTACATTTTTCTTCAATGAGTTGAAGGGATGTATTGGTTGAAACCACAAAAGATTTTTTTTTCTTCCATAACATCCTCTATGCTGAGGTGGGAGGTGATTCGGAAGGAGAGTCTAAGTCTTTTGATTGAGCTAGATGGTTTCACTGATACAGCTCCAGAAGCTGAGGGAGCACCACCCATCCTGAACTCTTTGGGTCTCTCCTTGAGGACCAGGATATACCCAGAAGCTAGGTTATATTGGTGAATTTCTTTTGTACTGTGATTTAATTGGAGGATAGGAGGGGTTTGGTGCTTTCCTTCTATTTCAGTAGTCTGCTCATAGAGAAATCTGGAGTAGATAAACTGGTAAGTAACCATTCAAAGAGGTGAGGAGGATGTGGAAAAAAGTGAAATAGTCACAATATGTGTTGAAATCTATAGAAAGTTAGGTGAAAGGTTGAATTGTATTTGTAAGGCAGAAACCTACTGAATTTTAGTGACCAATTGAATTGAAACTGGGCGAAGAGCTTGGTGAGAGCAGTAAGTCAAAGAGAAACAAATGGATAGGTTAGGAGCAGCACATATCTGTGTGACAAATCATCACTTGCCGAGAGATTGAAAAATCAAGCATTATCTCAAGTGGCAGAGAAAGACAATCACAATAGCAGAAGTTTGTTATGACTGGGGCTAGGAAATCCTTTGCTGCGAAAGGATTAACTCCTGCATGTAATGGTCAATGAACATAAAATAATTTACAAACAGAGCAAAGAATAGTAATCTTGCAGGGAGAGCGCTGCTGCATTAGAAAGCCAAGTTGTTAAGAATATAAAGCTCTCATATCTTCCGTGACGCAGTGTGTTTTTCTCCTCAGAAAGGAATATCAGGCAGAAAATGGCTGCTGCTCCTGACGTGTGAAGTGCAACATGAAGAAAAGTGTGCAGCACGCTGGAAAGATAAAAATCTGCATAAACTATGGCACCCACCTTCCGATCTAACATTCTTGAAACTAGAATAGCCAACAGCGCCAGGAAGCCGTGATCTCAGGAGTTCACCGCAGCCGCTCGGGAGAATCAAGGACCGACAGCTATCTTGAGCGGCGCTCATGATGCACCCCCTTGCAAAATCTTCTGACATGCCTGAACCCTGCAACCTCTGCTAGGCAACGGCTATCCCTAACTTTACAGAGTACAGTGTTCTTTTATTGCTTTTAAGGTACTATTTTACTGAAGAAAATGGTATTTGTGTTGGGGTAGATGTGTTTCTTAAGTCTGTAATATAAAAATACTTCAATGTTTAACTGAAAAGTTTGAAGTCACATGATGAGGGCTCACATTTAATTTGTTTGATGATTGTTTACACTGATGGCGTGCATCATTGCACTTGATAAATGTAAAGTATTTGATGTGTCACCCTTAAATGGATGCACGTTATAGGATGGAAATTAAATCTTTATTATACAGCATAGTTGTTGTGCAGAGGTCAAACAGGGTTTTCTGGTGAGTGTAACCCATAGGCACCGTGCACAGAAGCTCAAAATGTCTTTGTTACAAATAGGGGTCTCTAGTTGGTAATGGGTTACACCTTTGTCCAAGTAGGGACCCTTCCTCCTAGTCAGGGTAAGGGAGATACACTCCTAAAATAACCCCTGCTCACCCCCTTGGTAGCTTGGCATGAGCAGACAGGCTTATTTCAGAGGCAGTGTATAAAGCATGTGTGCACCCATACAGTATACATTGAAAACTCTACAAATGGACACAAACCAATTTAGAAAAATAAGTAATCTTTATTTCAACCAAACAAGAACAAAATGACAAGAATCCGCAATACAGTAATCAAAATGTAATTCTTAGGAGGTAAAAACAGTTCTGTCCGTAGCAAACTATAGATGTGACATTTCAACAGAAAGTACCTTGGATGCGTCACAATCATAAACAAAATCAGCCACAAGGAAGTTGATCCGTTAGTTCCTTATGCCCAGGGAAGATGATGCATCGGTTCCTTACTCCAGGGAAGGTGATGCACCGGTTCCTTACTGTCACATAGGGGAGGTGATTCATCGGTTCCTTACTATGCGGGGAGGTGATGTGTCGGTTTCTTACTGTGCGGGGAGGTGATGCGTCGGTTTCTTACTACAGCCCCAATGTTCTTGAAGAATCGGCACCCCAGTGCAATGCACAGGGATTGGGGATGAGTTGGTTCTTAATGAGGCGGCAACAGCGCTGCATTGGTCTCTCCAGCTGTGGTCGCGCGATGCGTTGGTTGTTGCAGCTGTACAGTGGGCCTGCATCGGAACCAGGCGGTGATCTTGGACTTCGGAGATTATGCAGCGGATTCACTGTGCCGCGATTTCTCCAGCCACAGGCAGGCGCTGCATCAGTTTCTTCAGCAACACAGCAAAATGATTCCGAAATGGGTGCAGATGTTTCTTGTAGTTGCATCTCTTTTCCAGCCCCCAACAGTAGGAACAACTTTCAGATGCCTTACTCAGCAACAGCCACTTCTTGGCAGGTCAGAATTCCCAGCAAGGACGTTTAGGGTAGCTGGTGGTGAAGTATTTGTGTCCCTGAGACTTCAGAACAAGAAACAAGCTCTACTTCAAGCCCTTGGAGAGCTTCTTCAAGCAGGAGACACAGCACACAGCAAAGTCTTTATCCTCTCCTTGGCAGAAACAGCAACTGCAGGCCAATCCCATCCCAGAAAGCACACAGCAAAGGGGCAGTATGTTTCCTTCAGTTTTAGCAGATCTTCTCCTTGGCAGAGGTTCCTTTTGAGTCCAGAAGTATTCTAAAGTTCTGGGGTCTTGGCCCCAATATTTATATACCATTTCTCTTTGTTCTCATGAGGCAGAGAGGCTCTGTGCTCAGACAAAACCAGTTCTCTGGTCCAGCTTCCCGGCTAGAGGTGGAGACAGCATTGTGGCAGACAAGGCCCATTCAGGTGCAAGGTAATCTCTTCCCCCTACTCTACATGCAGATCAGGTCTATTCAGCGCAGCCCTGACTCATCAAGGAAAGGCAGGACACACCTCAACCCCCCCTCAGTGGCTGTCTACAGTGAATGCACATCCCCACCCCCTGTCACTCCAAACCATACAGTCAATACACAAATCAGCAGAGGAATACTGGTTGACTAAGCAAGAAAATACCCCCTTTCTAAAAGTGGTATTTTCAAACACAAAATATAAAAATCATCTTGACTAAAAGATGCATTTTTATATTCTGAGTTCAGGCATTCTAACCTCCACCTTTTCATCTTGTCCCAATGGAAATTTATACTTATAAGATGTCATAAGTAAACTCCCATTATATCCTTTGGGACAGACAGCCTTTCAATAGTGAAAAATAAAATACACTGTACTTCACTATCAGGACATGTCACACACATAAGTACATGTCCTACCTTTCACATACACTGCCCCTTGCCCCCTGGGGTACCTTGTGCCTACTTTAGGGGTGACTCACATGTAAGAAAAGATATATTAGGGACTGGCAATTGGGTGAACTTACCAGGTCGACATGGCGGTAGAGACTGCACGCAGACACTTCAGTGGCAGGTATGAGAACCCTTTGACATTCTGCAGGCCCACTAGCAGCATTTGACTTATAGGCCCTGGGCACACACAGTGCACTGTACTAGAGACTTACGACCCACCAATTTGCGAGTCGCAAATTGCGTCGCATTTACGACTCGCAATTTGCGACTCACTAATTGGGATGCACAACAGTGTCTGAGACACTTTGCGATTCCCAATGGGGTTGCAAATTGCATGCCTCATGCATATTAATGAGGCTGGTGCAATTTGCGACCCCATTGGGAATGGCTGGCACTCCCATGTCTGGGACTGCTTTTAAATGAAGCATTTTTTTCTTAAATGCAGGCCCTTTTCTTTAAAGAAAAACTGGATGCATTTAAAAAAAAAACAACATTTTTTGTTTCATTTTTTATGGGCAGGCAGTGGTCCCTGGGACCACTGTCTGCCCTTAAAAAGTATTTTGCGAGCCGCTCACAAAGGGTAAGGGGTCCTCTGGGTACCCCTTCCTGTTTGCTAGTGGTTTACCACCCTTCTGTGGAGGGTGGTAAACTCTGACTGTTTTGCGACTGTAATTGCGGTTGCAAAACAGTCATACATAGCTTCAGGAGTCGCTACTAGGAAGGGACGCCCTTGGAGCACCCCTTCCTAAAAGCGAGTCACTACTCCTATATTGCAAGTCGCAAACTGATTTGCGACTTGCAAAATAGGATTAGTACTTGGGCCAGACGTTTTATGCGGTCGCAAAGGGGTCTAAAACCCATCTGCGCCCGCAAAAAACATTAGTACATCTGGCCTTTAGTAATAAATAATATAAGCCAATCAAGGAAACGGCAATCCATAAACACAATTTACCAGGAGAGCATATGCACTTTAGCACTGATCAGCAGTGGTAAAGAGCCCAGAGTCAGAAAACCAAAATAAACAGGTCAGAAACAGGACGCCAAAAAGCAAAAGGTCTGGGTATAAACCCACTGAAAAAGCAAGGACTCATTGTCTTCCTTTGAAAATGTGTTTCATGAACATTCACACTAATAAAACAATCTTAGAATGTGTGTTGGCTAGTGAGTGTGCTTAACTAGTGCCTAATATAACTACATTCGAATTGGAATTTGCATTTTTAAATATTAATAGTTGCAATAACATTAAAGTAGTAAACTATACTGATAATGACAGAATTCTCTATCGTATAACATTAGGTGGAAATGTGGAAAGCTACTACACGGTGATCATGCGTGCACATGGATGCGTGCTCATGGATGCAGTGCATTCCGGTATTTACATTCTGCAAACTAACCTATACGTCACTTTGTAGAATAAAGATATAAATGGCTGCCAGTCACATTTCCCCTGCCTCAAACCTATGGCTTTCTCCAAAAGTAAGGCATAAACTCATGTCTAACCATTTAAGCTTCACCATTCCAACTTTAGGCAGGCTTTGGAAGGCCGAACTTATGTGCTTGGTCATAATAATTTAGAAAAATCTTATGCATGTACAGCACGATTACAAGATATGCAAAGTGCTGATTTTGTATGTTTGTCGAGTAAATATGACAAATACAACTTTTACTTTGTATGGGAACTCATCTAGAAAAAAAAACTATTTTGATTTCCTACCTACTTAATGCAGGTGGAAATTGTGTACAGACAAGGGACTTGGAGAATCAGATGCCGCATTGTGTCTTGAAATTCCACGACCCACGTTATCCAATGGCGAAACAATGTCCATGGGCCAAAATGCAAGTATGGAAAATGGGCCTCCTATTAAAAAACACCCATAGTTTGGATGCTTTAGACCTGTAACACACCAAAGCTCCTGCACCAGCTCCGCAAAGGAAAGGTTTCTCCCTGCTTCCATTTACGTCTTCACCCTACAAACTCCTTCATCAAGCCTGAATATTGTCAACCAGTTCCTCGCTTGCTCTAACTACATATCATGCTGCCTTTCCCCTTTCATCTTTTCCCACTTCCATTCATGTGCTCCACTTTCCACTCCTTCTCCTATTCTCCATTGATGTTTCCATTACCACAATATCCCTCTCTTTCCTTCTCTTCCTTTTACCCTCTGTGGTCTCCTTCATGCTCCCACCTCTGCCTCCATATATATTTACTTTCCCATATTCCTTCCCATTTTCTCTTATGTTTACATCCTTTCCTGCGTCTCTCCATGCTTCTTCTCTTGCTTTCTCTAAACCATTTTTACTTTTCATTTTCCTCAAACTCCTACCTGCTTCTCTCCACTGTCTACATACAGTCCATCACTCATATCTCAACTGGCATTTCCGTTCTACACAATTTTTAGCCTATCACCTTTTTTTACTCATGCATCACTCAAGTCCCTTTAGTCTTTGTTCCTTCTCCCACTTTCTTCACTCTCTCCTACTTTCCCCGTTTCTCTACTGCATTGCTTCATCATTTGCATCTAGTTACCTTACAGCATTCACTTTACCCCGATTTCCCCCTATGTTTATAAGATTGTGTTCTTTTTATCAGTTTTCCTGTACCTCTGCATACTGTTGTGCATAACTCCATGCTACACTACTATTCCTTTCTTTGTATAGCTCTACAAACCATCTTTCATCCTATATCTACTCTCCTCTCTCCTCTTTCTATGTTGTTGTTTGTCTCCATTCTTGCCTCTGTCTTTTATCTTATATTTTTTCATTCCAGGCCCACTTTTTTCTCAGAGGATTCTGATCCGGGTTGGAAAGCACTCCGACCAAGACCGGATCCGGAGTGTTTTCCGACCGAGCCGGAGTCCTGCAGTGCGACCGAGCGAGTACGATGCGGCCATATGCTGCCGGACTTGGCTCGGTCGAACTCCAATAGAAGTCAATGGGAGCCGGTCGTACGATGCGTACATGGGCTCCCATTGACTGAATGGGTACGTCTCGCGCAAGGGCGCCCCCTACAGTGGGTACGCGTCTGTGCCATCCGCACCGTACATGCCTGTGTTGGGGGGACCCTTGGGTCTCCCCCTGTGTCCGACTCATAGGGCTGCGGGTGACAGGGGGTCCGACGCGGACCCCCAAAGGCAACCACCCGGGCGTTTTGCAAGCCGGACACTACGGCTCGCACACGCTGTCCGACGCGTGCATCGTACTGGCTCGGTCGTAAATCGCATCCATTGCATGCCACGGTTAGCTTACGACCGAGATGTACGGAGCGGTTTGGACCCAGAAACGACTCGGTCAGTGAATTTCAAATAGCTCGCATCGTACTTGCTCGCTCGTACAGCTGTATGAGTCGGGAGGAAAACACACGTACGGCTCGTAGTTTTTCCAGCCAGATCGCGTTCAGTGCCCTTCCGAACCGGATCGGAATCGGCCCCTAAGTATGTAGTTTACATTTATGTGCTTTTTTTTTTGTTTAAGTATTGCATTTTGTTTTAAATATATATGTTTTACATTTTTAGAAGTTATTAATTGTAATTCAATTACATTTTGCGTTTTAGTTCCATAGCGGGTTGGGGATTTATAGGGGAATAGGGTGGAATGTAATTGACTTATTTTTTTTTTAAACATATTTTTATTGACATTTTCAAATTTTATATACTGTACATTATACAGATCCATCGAGCAATTCTGCCATATAGTACAATATGCGGCATCACGTATCATCTGCATAGACTGGTGGAGAGTCAGCAAGGAAAACAAACGATCAAATACTTCACAATGTGTGTACCCTATGGGCTCTGATATATAATATGTCACTTGAACTGGGGTGTAACACAGGTATAAACTAGGGGATGGGCATGGAAGTTCATATCCGGTCCTCGCAGACGAGTGCATAAACTGTCGTATGGGTGCGGCGCCTCTAAGACTCGCGATTGCACCTCCTCTTAGGTTCGACCTGCAACTGTGATAGTATACCCAAGAATGCTGCTTTGTATGTGATCATGTCAGCGGTATATTACGGGGTTGGTCAGTTAGGGTTTGGGTCAAGGTTTGAGACTGCGCTTGCAGGGCTGGCAATGTGGATGTGTCATCTTTAGGGTCCTCGCCTGGGGTTAACTGCTTGAAACGATATAATAACATGGCCTATTCCATGGAGATAGGATTCTTGCGGACCCCTCTCACCTCCTCCTCTCGCAATGTCTCCTCCTCCGCCGCCGCCCATATGTGTGTAGCTCCCACCCAAGCCGCCAGCGGAGGGCCGGTGGGGGAACGCCAGTGCATGGCGATGCTGCGTTTGGCTAATAGCACCGCCAGGGAGAGAAAGCGAGTCCGCACCTTGTGTTGCTTGCGTGCGCGAAATATACCTAGGGCACTGGCCTCCCATGCGTTCATGCAGGTAATCCCTGTAAGGGCACCCAGAGCAGTGTGAATGTGTTGCCAAAAAACTTGGATGATAGAACAGCTCCAGAACATGTGTTGGAAATCTGCATCCTGCGCATGACATCTGGGGAAAAAGAACTGCGTGTCGGGGTAGAATCGTTGGAGGCGTGCTGGTGTTAAATAAGCCCTGTGGAGTATGTAATATTGAATCTTTTTAAAGCGTGCGTTTCTAGATACCTTCTTGGGGTACTCCAGGGCCCTCTCCCACTCCTTCCCGTGAAGCGCGCGCCCAATTTCAGCCTCCCATGTGGCCCGCAGGTTCTCTGGTGGTTTATTGGTCAGTTCTCGTATATAGAGCCCTGTAGTTAGATGGCGCCCCGCTCCCATGTGTAGAAGCATGTGAAGAACTAAATGCATGTGCGGTTCCCCCTTTATGAGGTCTTGGTATGGCCGGTAGCTATCTAGTAGTTGGCGGTGAAGCAGGAACTGCCCCGGGGGAAGATCGTATTCATCCACAAGATTGCGGAATGGTCTAAGCTGCCCGTCCTCAAAAAGGGACTCCATCTCTGTAATGCCACAAGATGTCCACGTATGAAGGAATGTAATTTACTTATAATAAATTGAATATTAATTAAATGTTGCATTTTAGCTCCGTAGCGGGTTGTGGGTTTATAGGGGAATAGGGTGGGAAGTAATGTAATTATAATACATTGAACATTTATTTTTATTTATTAGTATTTATTTAATTTTGATTTTACAGTGTTTATTGTGGTCATTAATGTATTATTAATTAATTATTAATTGGTTGTTAATTTTGATTGATTAATTAATTGGTAAATATGTTAATTGTGTCATTTTTTAGGCGTGGGTTGTGGGTTAATAGGGGACTAGGGTGGGAAGTAAGTTAATTATAATTAAATTATTAATATTTTTTCATAATTAATATTTACTTATTTAATATTATATATTGTTAATTGTGAACAATAATTTATTATTAATTATGTATTCTTTTTGTTATTATTTACGATTAATTAATTGGTAATTATGTTAATTGCGTCATTTATTAATATTTCTATATGTTATTTATTTTATTTTATAGTGGTAATTGTGTGAATTAATGTATTAATGTATTAATAATTATCTATATTTTGATTGTTAATTGTTATTAATTAAATAATTAATTATTAATTAATTATGTTGATTGTGTCATGTTTTACGAAATTGGTAGTGGCATTTATAGGGGAATATGGTGGGAGGTAATGTATTTTTAATTAATTATTTATTTTTTAATTAATGGTAAATAATTTATTAATTTTAAATATGCCAATTGTGTGATAATTTTAATGTGTGAGTTGTGGTATTTATAGTGGTGAGTGGTGGGAAGTAAAACATGTTTTAAATTAATTAATTATTTGTTGTTCATTGATATTAATTTATTAATGTAAAATTAGTTATGGAAATTGTGTAAATATTTTTAGGTGTGTGTTTTGGTGTTTATTGGGGTAGATAGTGGAAAGTAATTTAGTTTACAATAATGAATCATTACTTGATCATTAATACTTATGTATTAATTGATGCATATTTTTGGTAATTTGTATTGTTTTATCTTGTTTTGGGATTTATGTTCTATACTTATAACGTTTGGTTAGTACAATAATTTATACCTTTTTAAATATGTTTTTTTAATTTTAATTTTTTTTTTTAATTGATCATTAATTGTCTTAATTATGGAGGTACACTTTTTTATTTAATTTAGATGTGTGTTGTAAATTGTGGGGTGTTATAGGGCAGGAAAAAAATTATTACATATGAACTGCCCCTTCCTTTTCACAGAAATGGTAAATCATATCTTTATTCTGTCTGATACGGCGGTTATAGCACACCTATTTAAGACCATAGGTTCGGGACACTTAAGCACCTTATCGACGGAGTTATACCAAACATTATACACTCCGTATTCGGAAGCATTTTCTGAGGACTCCCACTGATCCTGTATCTGATAGCAGGTATCCTGATTGTACTTTCTCTGCTATGCAATGAATGTCCCAGTTACCAAGGAGATGGAAAAAGCACTCCTGGAGCCGAAATACCGTGATCGGAGGGTAGAACTTCTGGGCACACGTCGCCTACGGGAACTAAGTGCATCTTGGTTCCTGTAATTTCCACCAGTCTGTATGGACTGCATCTTACCTGTTCTCTGTTGCCTGTTCTGTGGAGAAAAATGCGTGTTGGATCTTTGACTGACACTTCCATCAGTTCCGCAACCGGACGTTGATGCATTACTGGACCCATGTCTGCAGTGTCCTCAGTGTATTCCTAACTTGATGGCGGCCTTCTTAGAGCCACCACAGGAAGTCTCTGATCCTGTTGGAATGGATACAGGCTCCTCCACTAACACCCAGGCCTTGGATGGCGCACAGGCTGCCCCAGCATCGGCTGCAAGCAGTACGGAAGTTCATCTGTGCTAGATTGATGTAATCTGTGAGGTGTTACAGGGATTGTCGTCTGCGAAGGCAGCTATGTTGCGTCTACCAGCCAGGACACATACAAATTTGGCTTATCGTCTGCTGGAAAAAATTTGCCTTTTTTAAACAAACTCACAATTGGAACTCCAAAACAATTGACACTTTTTATGACCTGCATGGCTTTCCGATGCTTGTAGTCATTCAATATATATATATACGGACACATCAGAGCTACTGTTTGAGTTACAATTCTTATGTTTTAGCACTTTTAAGAGCTTTTAAAATTTTTTGGCAGACCTATGGTTTTTACTACATATGTTTGACAGGCAGTACGTTAGTATTAGATTACGTCATTCAGTCGGATGGGGAGTGGCTGTTATATTCCATATTCCTACCCCAATATAGGCCCGGGTAACATCACAAACTTTCACCTATATTCGTCCAAACATTACACACATAACGGACTGCTAGGACTGACCCTTTGCCTAGTTACAGTACTGCTTAAAGAACGTGGGGTTTTCCCTGAACATTAGCCTCATACATTATGCATGAGGAGCCATGGATTCTTGGAAACTCAGCAGGACTGCCATCTCCTGCATAATAACGATGTAAAAGGTTCATTCCTGACATCAACCTATGTCCGACAATGGCACAGCAAGGTAGAACCCTGGGGATACTCCTGAGTATATAAACAGCATATCTTGCTGAGATAGTCAGAGGAGATCACGACTTCCATGCCGACACACTGACCGAGACGCCGAGGTTCCTGCATGCAGATACTCCAGCTCACAGTGGTCTAACATCCCTTGCGGGGTGTCCAGCTCAAGACCAAGACGGGGTCCCACAGTCTCTCACTTCAGGTAATGGTGTTGGCTTTATCCTAGAGGGACTCTTGGCTTTACACCGACACACATGCTAGGTACACTTAGGTACATCTATATGTCTCTCTGAGACAAAGTGAGCCTGAGTGACTGGGCGAAAAGTATTGCACTGTTTCCCTGGTTTTGAGGGGTCAGGTTTGTCATGTTCGATAGCTGCTAAGAACTATTCTCTCCTTGGTAAGTGGCACTGTGAGCCAGCTGGTATACAGGCCAACATACCCGGTGGGAGTGTCTGGAATCAGTCGGGACACCAAGCCTGCAGTGTATGTTGTCCAAATGCGCAGATCCAGTATAGGTTTTATAGGAACTACACAACTGTCCCCCAGATGGATTTTGTGTCTATTGTGTCCCTCTAATAGTCAAAACCTTGTATAGATGGTTGGGAGATAAAAGATTCTGAATATAGAAGCTTGGTGTTTGTCAGCCTCATTTTCTTCTCAGGTGCATTAATTTTGAGCAAGCTTATATTAGTATGACGTTGGGTCTGATGTATTAAACCCTGAAAAGTGTGCACGTTTCTGTGCCAATGTGGCAGAACTACCTTTCGGGGCATCAGGCAATGCTTCCATTTATGGTAATTGATGGTAAGTGTTAACAGTGTGTGCGAAACTCGTTTTATGCAAAAATTGATGACCACAGTGGAGGTAACAATACGTACCATCAAAGTCAGGTGTATCTTCATACAATTCCCTGTTAGAAAATTTAGCAAATTGTTCTAGATCATAGTGTTTAAAGTCTCAATGTCCCAATCATCAGAAAGTGTGCTTGAGGTGTTGAAATCATTCAATACAATTTCAAATACATGTGAAATTTTAAAGTGTTCAGTAGGAACAGATATATCATATGAAATCCCATCCCAAACTATACCATCCGGTACTGGAACTGATGTAATGTTTACTAGGGACAGGCCTCTTTGTTTATGGTATGATGACGTATGAGGTTTCAGGACCAAGTTCACAGATTTCACTGCAGAGCATTGTGGTCGGTAATGTCCATTCAGTAGTTGCAAAAAGACACTTACTATACCAATCAAAAATAGCAGGATCCCTAATGCAAACCAAAGATGCAACCAAGGAGACGCAAAGTAAGTCTTTTTCAGCCAAGGATACAGTTGTCAAAATATTTCTTTTTTAGAAATGGGTGGCGTTTGCTCAGGCTCACTTAGCTCTGAAGAAAAGTCATTGAAGTTGACGAAGTAGTCAGACACAGTTCGATCTATCTTTGGGAGCCCAGCAGCGTTTGTAGAACTGGTAGTTGCTTCTTGTGAAGACACATTGATGCAACTTTCAATATTGGGCTCAATTGCAATTTGCGTTTTAGTTGTATGTGGATGTTTCAACTAGTGTAATTCGTACTCCGTTATTTGCTAATCCGGCATCTTGCGCAGAGGAGTTTTGAAACATTATTACTCTTTCCATCTGAACTTCCTTTATAGTAGCGGCAGGAGATCTGCGACTACCCAGGATTTAATGCGGCCTACTTTTGAGGATCGACCACGCTGTGTGGTTTGATCAGACCAATGGAGATGAACATTCTTCCTTTTTTGCTGGCAAGAGGAAGAAGAAGTACTGTACTTGTTCCTTGAACTGCCAGGGCAGGTACAGATGTTCTAAAGGATGGCCCAAATTCCTTTTTATCCATGATCTTTTCTCTGACCAGGTCCCCAATCTTCAGGACCCAGACAGGACTTGCCGGTACCGGTTCTACTGCCCCAGTGGCAGTGCGTTTTACTTGGGCATTGCTTTGTAATGCCCAGACATTGAGTTCCTGTAAAACAACTGTGCTGGCACAACTGAAGTCAGGTACCCACATTCTTGTCCCAGATAAAATCTCATAGGGGGTATGTCCTTCCAAAGATTTTCCAGACATATTGTTTACTTCTCTCTGTACCCAATATAGGTGATTGACCCAACTATCACCCATACCTAATACCCTTGCTGTTAAGGATTGCCATAGGTCCCGGGGTTTCCTCTCCACCAACGAATTTTCCTCGAGTCGGGAGGAACACTGCATGGCCATGCCCCTACTTTCCATTCCTTCCTTGTAAGCCCGAGAGCTAAACGGTGAGCCACGGTCGTAATGTAGCATGCCAATTGCGTATGTCCTGATGAAGACTCGCAAATCCTTTATAACAGTTCAAGCGTCAGCCGAGCGCTGAGGCCAAACCCATAGAAATCTAGAGCATGAATCCACTGCCACCAAGATGTACTTGTAAGCCCCATCTGATTTTAAGGGTCCGCAGTGGTCCAAATAGACACATGCAAGAGAAATTAGTAATGATGTTTGCGGTGGCCATGCTACGGTGGAACCTTTCATCTGCTGACAGATGTCACAATTTAGGACATAATCCTTTGTTTGTTTTAGAAAAACCTGGCCACCAGAATTGCTGCTTTAGTAATGAAAGTGTAACAGTGACTCCTGCGTGTGCTGAGCCCAGACCCTCGTGTGCAGCTAGAATGCAGCTAGAATTAAACCTAATCTATGATCAATGTTTGATATAACTGTATCCCTCACTCTTGTAATTTGAGCATACGGTGTATTTTGCACATCTAATTTATAGGCATATTTAAGTGGAAAGCCCTTCAGTGTGGTAGAGCTGTTATTTGAGGCGTTGACAGCTATCAGTATATCTCTGTCTATCCTCGTGCTAGAACGAGTGATTGCAGCAACAGCAACAGTTCATACTGTCGCCTTGGCATCTTCATCAGCCAGTGAATTCCCTTTAACGTGTAAACCAACATGTTGATGACTCAAGATGTGAATAACTTGAGCCCGTGGCAGGCATGCTTTCAGCTCTGCCACTTGTTCCCATAACAATTTATGTTTAATGTGCAACCCTTGGAATCTCAAAACCCATCTGGCCCCAGTAATGAAGATATTCATTATAGGACTGCACACAATAAAATGAATCACTCACTATCAGTGTAGGGAATTCCAAATCCGTATTTTGTTGTGCTAGTATTGGGGCTTTCAGCCATGCCAGCTGTGCTGTACAATCTCCTAGAGATTGTGTAGTCGTATTGCTGGTATAACACTTACCATCCTGCATACGTCCCTTCACTATAGCACATGCTGCACTATAATGTTGTTTACTTCCAATGGCAGGCTGAGCAGATCCATCAGTATAGTTGAGGTATTCGTATCTTTCTAGAGGCAAGGTCTCATTCGGGAGAGGGTATTCTTGTTTGTACTGCAGGAACGCTTGTGTTTTCAGTGTAGAATCATAGTTGTAATCTATGTCTGTAACAGTGAGAGAATCAGACCATTGTATCCATCAAGGATGCAGTGCTATCACATTTGGAATGCTCGCTTTGGTAACAGCTTCTAAAGTTGGTACTGGGGTATCAACTATTATGTGTTTCCCCTGTGATTGTGCTCTTTCTCTCACTACAGCAGTCTGTACTGTTGTGAGTATTTTTTCTGTGGCAGCAGATCGTATTTCAGCATTTTTGTATAAAACTGATTGGTTTGCAACTGTCTCATTTTCATTGAAAGTGATGTATGTATATCCTGATAAACCCACGACCACCCGGATCACCAAGTTGGTAGAATTCACACATGTGTGCAAATGTTTAGATGCTATCATATAATCAAGAGAGAATGTCATGTTTAAACCAGGGTCTAGTGTTCTTTCCATCTTAAAAAACCCTCATTGACGTGGAACTCGTAAGTGTGGTGTATCTTGATTTGCCGCAGTGGATGGTACGTGAAAAGCATCATCATTGGGTCTTTAATTATGCTTTCTTCTGTCTAAAGGTCGGAGTAAGCAGGCAAAATGACGATTTTCCCTTTTGTACAATCCATCACAAACTCTGGTGGCCAATGTTTTTCTGCTAGCACTATGTCATAGCCATATATTAAGTTCTGCCAAAAGAGACTTTTAACTTTTCTTGAGATGTCCCCCTCTATTTGGAGTATAATTTCATAAAGTCTATGTGGGATAGGTGTTTCCACTGTGATGTATTCATTCAATACTGCTGTCACCAGAAAATCCTTCAGGTTTTGTCGAGCTATTGTCACTTCTGCACTGTCTAGCATCGTCAGAACCCATTCCCCATTTAGAAGCTAAGTCCTCAGTAACCTGACCATGTCTAATTATCAAGCCAGCTACTTTCTTCTTTTTTAATTGACGCTTTGCTTTAGGTTGCTCTTCCTGTTTGATAATGTAATTTGAATTTGGATGTGTTTAACCTTTTTGTTTTTGGTCGATCTTCCTGCTTTTGTTCTGATCGCCCGTCCCTCTCCGAGTTTTTTGATGAACCCTGAAAGGAACAAAAGGAACGTGTATCGGTGTCCTGATTCCTGTCAGGTTTCCGGTTGTTATCATGAGTCCTAAGGTTGTACCTCTTTTCAGAAGATTTCCGTTGGGGAAACCCACCCCTTGATTGTGAATTCTTTTCTGAAATGTTATCTTTAGAATTTTTGTTTTGTCATTTCTTTTTAGAAGAAGAGGGCGCTTGCTTCGAGTTGTCCTTGTCGGGACTACCCGTCATTTGTGGCTTCCCCAGTTTGGCTTCCAAACTATCTCTACCTAATGTGGCATAGATTTGTTTGATAATATTTTGTAACTCTCGGTCTTTATTTATAGAAGCTAATTTCCTTAGGCAGTGGTGTATAGCCACTGATGCTGCCTCCCCTTTTATGTTGCTCAGCATGATCAATCAATCAATCAGGCATTTATTAAGAGCGACTACTCACCCGTAAGGGTCTCAAGGCGCTAGGGGTTGGGGGTTGCAGGCTCCAATCCATCAAGGAGGGGGTTAGTTGAAGAGCCAGGTTTTTTTAGGATTCTTACGAAAATGGGAAGCGATGCCGTCTGTCTGAGGTGGAGCAGAAGGGCTTTCCAGGTTTTGGCTGCAAGGAAGGAGAAGGAGGGGCTTCCTGATCTATTTTTTCTGGTGCGTGGGACCACGGCGTAGGAGATCTGGACTGATCGTAGGGTCCTTTGTGGTGCGTGAAATTTGATTCAGCTATTCAGGTATGCTGGCCCGGTGTCATGGAGGGTCTTGTGTGCGTGGTTGAGCATCTTGAAGGTGACTCTTGCCTCGATGGGGAGCCAGTGCAGTGTGCGGATGTGCTGGGAGATGTGGCAGTGTTTGGCAGGTTGAGGACCATTCTTGCGGTGGTGTTCTGGATGTTCTGTAGCTTGCGAGTGAGGTTTTTGTAAAATTCTAGCGTAGAGTGCGTTGCCGTAGTCTAGTCTGCTGGTGACCAGGGTGTGAGTGATGGTATTTCTGTGTTCAAGGGGGTCCATTTGAAGGTCTTACGTAGGAGGCGGAGGGTGTGGAAGTAGGAGGCCGAGACTGAGTTGATCTGGCGGACCATTTTGAGCTCGGAGTCCAGGATGATTTCCAGGTTGTGTGCATGGTCTGTGGGGGTGGGTGGGTTTCCGAGGGCAGGGGGCCACCAGGTGTCATTCCAGGCGTTGGGATTTGGGCCCATGATAAGTACTTCAGTCTTGTAGGTGTTTAGTTGTAGGCAGCTGTTTTACATCCATTTGGTGATGGCTTCTATGCCTTCTCGAAAGCTGTGCCTAGCGGTGTCGGGTTCGTGGGCTAGGGAGAGGATGAGTTGGGTGTCGTCTGCGTATGACACAATGTTGAGTCCGTAGGTTTCGATGATGGGGGCGAGCGGCACCATGTAGATATTGAAGAGCATCAGGCTGATGGAGGACCCCTGAGGGACTCCGCAGGTGGTTGGTGTAGGGTCCGAGAGGAAAGGGGGGAGTCTGACCCGCTGCGTTCTGCCGAAGAGGAAGGAGCTGATCCAGTCGAGGGCCTTGTCCTGGATCTCTGCGTCGTGAAGTCTGCATATTAGGGTGCCGTGGGAGACTGTGTCAAATGCCGCTGAGAGGTCGAGGAGGATGAGGACTACTGTTTCTCCTTTGTCCAGTAGGGTGCGGATGTCTTCTGTTGCGGCGAGGAGGGTGGTTTCCGTACTGTTATTTTTCCTGAAGCCAGATTGGGAGGAGTCGAGAATGTTGTGCTATTGAATGAATGTGGCGAATTGGCTGTTGATGGCTTTCTCGATAACTTTTGCAGGGAACGGGAGCAGGGTCTTTGGCATAGTTACCCGTCAGTTTCATTCCCAAGTCCAGGGCAGGATCTGCCCTGTACTCATTCTGTATCTGTTTCATTACCTCTGGAATGACTGCTATGGAAGTGGTGCCATGTATTCTGAAGTATATGGCAGCAAAGATTGCTCCCCAAGTGGTACAATCCTCAATCAAGGGAACCATCCCCATTGGCAAGCGCATGGCTAGCATTCTGTGTTTTTCTTGTAGACCCGTATGGGGAAATACTGCTTCCAGTTTTGCTATTTTTGTGCTATACAGAACAGAATTTTCTCCCATTTGGGTGACATTTTTCCCATTACGGATTTTAGTGTTGGTGATTAATTGTAGGTGTGGTCTGGTGTGGACTGACAGGAGCATTTCTTGCAGGTTGGACTCAAAGGGGTCGATTCCGATTCCGTCCGTAAAACGTACCGACCAACACAGACTGGGAACGGAGACCGACTGACACGGACCGGTGCGATGCAACATATTTGAATTACAACCCACTCGCACAAAACACAAGCCGAAGACCGAACCGTACGAAAATCAGTGATTCGCACGTAAAATGACTGGGAATCCTACCGACCAACGCGCACCAGGAATTGACGCAACCGAAACGTACCAGCGATGCACGAGCAGCGCAGTACGATGCAAAACGTGTGAATTGAGACCGACTCACACGTAGAACAATCATAAAAACTGAGACGCACAGTAAATAGTGACTAGCAAACAACAGACCCCTCTGCGTCCGACACGTACGACAATGTCGAAAACAGCAGAATGTCAGTGTGACAGACTCAGGTTACCCCACGCGAGCCACTGGCAGCGTCCGACACGGTCAAACGAACGTCTCCATCATGCACAACAAAAGCAAAGGAAAAGTCACAAAAAAAGCCCAAAAACAAATGACAAAGCCAATAAATAAAAAAAAGGAACAAAGACACACCCATAACTCCACCTTTATAATGGCAAGAAATCACTACCATGATCCTTTGCAAACTACAGGCATAGGACAGCAGACACCACCACTACATTGCAGAGACACACTAAACCTCACACAACACACAACAACTACACCATTTGCACCACTTAAAAACTAAAGGGCATATTATCAAGCACGGCGTTAAAATTATCGCCACTTTAACGGCAGAAAAGTGCCGCTAAAGCGGCGATAATGGGCTTGATAATATGCCGCAGAGAATTCCCATAGAAGCCCATGTTGACACCAGAACATTTCTTGATAATATGCCCCTTAATCGCATATTCACTGACAAACTCACACCCACCACACTCACATACACCCCCCATCAATCCCCACAACCACCCAGCAGAATGCCCCCGAAGAAGAATCCAAAGTTCACAGAAAGTGAGTTGGAAGTCATGATTGACGAAATACTCAGGGTAGAGCCACAGTTGTTTGGCAAATTGGTTCAGCAGACCCCTATGTCACAGAAAACCAAGATGTGGGAGAGGATTGTCGACAAGGTCAACGCACAAGCACCTTGTTTGCGCACAAAGGACGATATACAGAACAGGTATTATGATGTGCGCCCTAGGGTCAAGAAGCTCATCGACAGGGAATACACCCTGAGCAGGCAGACTGGCGGTGTCCCTCCTGCCAAACCAACGCATTTCAGGTCCTGGGAGGAGAAGATGTGGGCCATCCTACCACTGGAGAGCATACATGGAATAACAGGAACACCAGAGCCTGGTGAGTACACAACCAATTCACTCAAAATTGTTTGGCAACACACATATAGCACTGTCAAGGGAACTGTGAAACAAATTACCGCCAGCAAAGCCATAGCAACGGAAAGGCAAGTATGCTGTGATGTGTATATCAGGTACACAAACACAATACCTGCCATCCCAAAGTAATATGGAACTATGTCCTAACATGTGCAAACCTAAAGACCATTACTGCAAGGCATGACCATAAATAACCAACAAACACTGTCATCCATTTTGCCACCACTGTCACACCACCTCACAGGAAAGCTGAGTCAAAATGAAGGAAGGTTGGGCTGCTGGGAATGTGCATGTAGCAGAAAGCATGATGGGAGTTGCAGTCACAGCCACCAGTCCCCCACCCACATGTCCCTGCAAGCTCACACTGAACCATGCACACCTCACAGGGAGTGCAAAAGTACTGCCAAGATGGCTGACACTAGGCCCTGCTGTGGGGAGCACAAGGCCATGCTGGGCCTTGGCCTCTCACTGACAACAGGACACCAATGCCAGACATACTGAAAGGTGACCACTACTCCCAGCAATGGAAGCATGCTGCATGGTGGGAGGTCTGGACTGGGGGAGGAGGACTGCCAGCTCTGACTACAACTACCAGCAGGCACTTGCACACACCCCCCTTAACACAAACTACACCCAACCCAGCTGGTCTAATGCATCCCCTCAGAATCCATTCGAATATCTCACAAAGATTGACCACACTGGGTTCTGCTGTGTGAAGGACATGGGCTTTTCAGGACTTGAGTGCAAACAAACACCAGGACACCACTGCATGCCAAACTGTCAGCACAGGTACACCACCACATAGGGAAAAAGATTCACAGGAAGGAAGCTCAGGTATAAGGTGGGTGGAGCCAAAAGCATGATGGGAGTTGCAGTCACGGCTACCAGTCCCCCACCCAAATTTCCCTGCAAGCTTACACTGAACCATGCTCACCTCACAGGGAGTGCAAAAGTACTGCCAAGATGGCTGACACTAGGCCCTGCTGTGGGGAGCACAAGGCCATGCTGGGCCTTGGCCTCTCACTGACAACAGGACACCAATGCCAGACATACTGAAAGGTGACCACTACTCCCAGCAATGGAAGCATGCTGCATGGTGGGAGGTCTGGACTGGGGGAGGAGGACTGCCAGCTCTGACTACAACTACCAGCAGGCACTTGCACACACCCCCCTTAACACAAACTACACCCAACCCAGCTGGTCTAATGCATCCCCTCAGAATCCATTTGAATATCTCACAAAGATTGACCACACTGGGTTCTGCTGTGTGAAGGACATGGGCTTTTCAGGACTTGAGTGCAAACAAACACCAGGACACCACTGCCTGCCAAACTGTCAGCACAGGTACTCCACCACATAGGGAAAAAGATTCACAGGAAGGAAGCTCAGGTATAAGGTGGGTGGAGCCAAAAGCATGATGGGAGTTGCAGTCACGGCTACCAGTCCCCCACCCAAATTTCCCTGCAAGCTTACACTGAACCATGCTCACCTCACAGGGAGTGCAAAAGTACTGCCAAGATGGCTGACACTAGGCCCTGCTGTGGGGAGCACAAGGCCATGCTGGGCCTTGGACTCTAACTGACAACAGAACACCAATGCCAGACATCCTGAATGTAAATTGTCACTCCCTGCAATGGAAGCATGACACATGGGGGATTCGCTGGCATCGGTGAGTGAAGGAGGTCCTGCAATGACTCCAAATGCATCAATGCCGCATCAAAGCACACCTTCTCAGTCAGAACAAAGTGCACCCTTGGGACCAGTCACTCCAAAAGTAAATGCCTTGGCAAGATGGATGACACATGGTCATGATGTATGAATTGTCTGCAAGTCGCACCTATGCACTGGCCAAATCATACACATCTACACTCACAGCCATTGGAACTGTCGGTATCCTTCCACTCTCTGGAGATGAAGTGTCCCTGTGGTGTCCCCTGACCTGGCTGTGAAGGTGTGTCTTGTAGATGACAATTGGGGAGATGTAGACAAAGTACAGAGCAACAAGCACTCACAATGTCACCTATACATCATTGACAGTGGAAACCTGACATTGACTAGAATGGACACACACATAGCTGACACTGTAGCATGGTGTCATTCAAAAAGTGTGAAGTTGTAAGCTGCATTTTAATCCCAGATCGGTCTGTGTTGTACGCATCATTCATACAACACATCATTCAGTGTCATGGAGACCCCAAACACAATGATTAACCTGGACTGCATCTGAGGAGGCATGCAACTCACAGCAGCTGAACTGTAACACACACACCTCTGCCCATCACTGTAATGAGCATTGGAAATCAAGAGAGCTCTGTGTCCAATCCCTCTCACTGTGGAGGAATTTGACAAGATAGAAGGCGTTAGCACATACAAAACTCATCACCAACTTCATTAGCTATGCTAACACCATGACTTGCATGAAAAGAGATGTTTACTAGGAACACAGACAACAAATTAGTATCTCACATTGGATCTCAGGGATACCGTACTGCAACCATGTTGCACATACACACCAATGTGATGCACAGAGGAAAGAAAAGAATCACACAACACATGGCCAAAGCTCGCCACATACCCCAAGTAATTGTACGTATGTCATTGTTAAAGCACAAATGTGGACAGGGATAATACAGCAGTGTCAGGCATTTGATGGGACCTGAGTGGCAATGGGCATCTACAGACAATTGATCAATACATGAGCTGGTCATGTACATAGCTTGACGTGCACATCGAAATGCTCCAGGTTGCCATTACAAAGTGCTCCAACAATATCAACCTCTGTCTGTCACAACTTAGGACAATGCAATGTACAGACTCTCATAATGATGTTCAGTACCAAATGTCGTGTGTGAAACATTGAGGTCTGTAGAAACATAACATACATTGTGTGTCTCCTCAAAACACAGGGGATGCTGGGGGTCCTGAGGAACAGTTCCAGTCCCAGACTCTGGCGGACCCAGAGCTCTCTGGCGTGGATCACTCTCCGTCCTCTTCGGACGACGACTTTGACCGACCTGGCACCTCTGGCGTGAGCATTCGTGCAGCTCCAGCAGCAGTAACATCAGCACCCCTCTCAACCACTCCTGCCACATCGAACACCAGACAGAGTCCCCATGCTGACAATGACAGGCCCAGGCCCTAGAACAACTACAGAACAGGTACACAGGGTCCCCCGGAAGTAAGGGACAACAACACCGGTGCAAACACTCAAGGGGGCACGATGTCGGCTGGGCCGGCCATGGCAGGTCCTGCCCGTATGGGTCGGGGCAGTGTGAGGGTGGGCAGGCAGAGGACACGGCCTGCCGAGGGAGCTGGACTGCATGATGAGCCACACCTGGAACGCATCATACATGCATACTAGGAAAGCACCAGAGGATTTGGACAGGTCGTAGGGATCTTCAAGGAGCTCAAAGAACAGCAGGCTGCCCATCATGCCCGCTTGGACTCCCACATGTCCCAGATGGAGTCCAAGTGGGACTAATTGGATGAACTAACAGCGGTGCACAGGGACATACTGACATGCCTCTGCCAGATCAGCACCAACCTGACCACACCTCCCTGTGCACCCACAACATCTGTTGCCACAACATCCGCAACAGCCACAGGGAGGGAGGAGGACTCTGGCGGAGAGTCCCCGGCACTGCAGCAGTCTGCTGCACATGAGGGTTTCCCGAGAAAGAAAAGCGGTCATCCGAAGAAGGGCAATTGAGACGCTGCTGGCCATGCATATCCCCCAGGCACCCGACACCTGCTCTTGTTAACGTCCTTTGTGTGCAAATCAGTTGACCTTGTCGACCTACATCCAAATCACCCACTTGACATGGAGGGTCAAAGTTGTGACAATGCAACAATTGACTGTGGATTCTACTCTGTACATTTCAACTACCAAGACTACCAACTCACCTGTGAATTTTGGATTATCACATTGTACAGCACTGCAAATTCCGTTCACCATCCTTACACATGTTTGGAAATAAATGCACAATCACACAATACTTGCCTCTGTCGTGATTCCTACTTGCTTTGTGCCATGGCGATGATGAGCTGCTAAGGAACACTGTGCATGCAAACTAATACGGCAATGCAAACACCGTTATGTGAGTCATGTGAATGTGACACATATGAGGGAGACACACCACTAGGACAACACAACACATACTCACCAGGGCCCCTAACTCCTCGTCAACACTGATGTCAACAGGAAATATAGTGGAATGAACACACACAACACCGATCCTGGGTCATTGGCAAGCAGCCCACAGGTACAGGATGCGAATTACTGTTGGATGTGTGGACGCACACGGAGCACATCACAAAGTGAAGGGCAGGTTTATTACATATTCACATTGTGATAATTCTACAACTGATGCATGTTAACCTCACGTGACAGTGATCAGAAAATTAAACATGTGGTGAATGATGAAAGTCCAGGGGTGTGTGGCACATCATTGGTTGGGACAATGAGTACTTGCACTCTGGAACAAGGATCTGTGTCTTGGGGTTCAGACAGCACCACACAGCATCCAAAGTACCCTGTGAAGGAGAGACAGAAAACACAATCAAAAACACAGATTTACAGCAAACAACAACAATATACATACCCAAAACAAAACACTAAGTACCCAGACACATCCTAACAATCAGGTAAACACTGTTTGGGAGTACAGACTACCAGAAAGGACACATCACAGCAAGCATCCTGACAAGTAGTATACAGCCACACTCAATCAGCACCAGTGCACCACCAACATAGGTCATGCCGACACAATACTTTGACAACACATACCTGTATACTGACATTCATGAGAAGAAGTTCTGGATCAGCTGGCTCCAAACATCACCATCACCCTCTTCATCACTGGCATCATGCCCCAGGCCAGGATCCTCCACGGCTGGCGGAGGTTGGTCCTCATTTCGCACTGCCAGGTTGTGTAGCATGCAGCACACAATGATGATCCTGCACACCTTCGCGGGTGCATATGGGAGGGCCCCTCCTGTCTTGTCCAGGTAGCGGAATCTGCTTTTCAGAGGCCAAATGTCTGCTCAATCACTCTCCTGGTCAGACCATGTGCCTCATTGTAGCACATCTCCGCTGGTGTCGCAGGGTTCCTGAGGGGTGTCAGCAACCACGGCATGTTGGGGTATCCGGAGTCACCTACAGATAGACAATTGCACATTAGTTGAGCGTGAAAATAGGGTGCGAATCAACTTTAGCAAACACACACAATGCTAAGCAGTCAGTACACACCGACAAGCCAGGAACGCTGGTACTGCATCTGTGCCATCATTGTTGGGATGCGACTACTCCTCATTATGAAGACGTCGTGCGCTGAGCCAGGGAACCTTGCACACACATGGGAAATGGTCATGTCCGCCAAACAAACCACAAGAGCATTTATAGAGTGGAAATGTTTCCTGTTCCGGTACGTCTGCTCATGTGCCTGCGGTGGTACAAAAGCCATATGTGTCCCATCGATGGACCCAATGACATGTGGCATCCTGCCCAGGGCATAGAAGTCCCCCTTGATGTCAGCTAGTTGTTGTGCTTTGGGGAAATGGATGTACTGGTCGAGGAAATGCAACATTGCCTCCAACACATCCAGAAGCACACTGCTGAACATAGTCTGTGACACCAGCAGTAGCAACAGTGTGCTGGAAAGTACCGGTGGCAAAATGGTGTAGGGCTGCCATCACCTTCACCTTGGGGGTCAGCGCTGTAGGGTATGTCCGGTCAGATTGCAGATGTGGGGCCAACTGCTCCGCCAATTCTTCAATCAGTGGCCTGGTGAAGCAGTACCATCACATGCAGTCACGTTCAACCATGGTTTCCAGGTCCGGGAACGGTCTGTGGACATTTGGTCTCCTGCAGTACACAGGAGAGCAAAGACTGTTTGTCATTCCCCCTATCTATGTGCCAGTGTACAAGACAAATAGCACATAATACCACATTACAGGACACAAGAACATTATGTGTGTGCTGTTGGGTATGGACACACATATCAGATACATGCCCATCATCCAACATCTCAGCTCTACAGGGCCACACAACATGGTCCCTATTGTGCTGTGAGCAATCAATGGGCTCCGTCACAGTACATCAGTATGAGTGTCACATAATAGACACACACCACAGTGACTAGTAAGGACAGATGTCTACCCCACATCACAGGTTCCTGACACACACACACAGGGACATTGTGTTGCAACATGGACACCATCATGATATGGCGTCCCATATGCACAACACAATGCACATATGACACACACATGAAGTTCCCCCTGATTTCATGCCAGCTCACACATGGATGTCTGTGACACACAGACGCAACATCAACTCACACTGACAATAGACAGGGATGTTGTGAACGTTTGACATTGAGCACATTAAATCTGAGTCATCCCTGCATGGAAATGAACACATACTGTTGATGAACATCACATATGTGGCACTGTGACACCCTGTGAGGCACCTACCATTCCACTGAAGAGTCAGGGTGTATGTCACATGACATCAAAAAGGTCCACCGGGAACTGTGTACATGCCTCATGCACTGAAATGTACTGTTGTCAAACACAGTGGTTATGTGTCCAGCCAACAATTGTATCTGTCCCCATGTCAACCTGCCATGCCTAGGAGTGGGTGCCACTAAGTGAAACATACAAAATCACATGTTTAACCACATACACACACAGGTAATGCAGCCTGCCATGCTCTTTGAGTTACTGTGTCACAGACTGTGTTGTTGTTGTGCCCATGGGTCAATGGCAAGCTATGGTGTGTTGCACGCCTTAAACAGTTACTTCTATGGTGACTGATGCGGGTGACCAATGTTAAAGTCACGTTGGACAGCTAGGGAAGGAGCCGCATGCACGCCTTGCACGCACGCCTTGCACAATGTCTGCAATGTGGAATGACACGGGTGGACCGAGCCGCATGCACGCCTTGCACGCATGCCTTGTACAATGTCTTCAATGTGGACTGATGCAGGTGGACAGAGCTACACGCATTCCCGCCGTGCACAATGTCTTCAATGTGGACTGACGCGGGTGGACAGAGCCGCACGCACGCCTTGCACGCATGCCTTGCACAATGTCTTCAATGTGGACTGACGCGGGTGGACGGAGCCTCACGCACGCCTTGCACGCACGCCTTGCACAATGTCTTCAATGGGAACTGGCGCAGGTGGACGGAGCTGCACGCACACCAACTGCACCTACCATTCCACTGAAGAGCCAGGGTGTATGTCACATGACATACGCAATGTACACCGGGAACAGTGTATATGCCTCATGCACTGAAATGTACTTTTGTCAAACACAGTGGTTATGTGTCCAGCCAACAATTGTATCTGTCCCTATGTCAACGTGCCCTGCCTGGGAGTTGGTGCCACTAAGAAAAACATACAAAATAACATGTTTACCCACATACACACACAGGTAATGCAGCCTGACATGCACTTTGGGTTACTGTGTCACAGACTGTATTGTTGTTGTGCCCATGGGTCATTGGCAAGCTATGGTGTGTTGCACGCCTTAAACAGTTACTTCCATGGGGACTGATGTGGGTGACCAATGCGAAAGACGTGTTGGACACAAAGGGAAGGAGCCTCATGCACGCCTTGCACGCACGCCGTGCACAATGTCTTCAATGTGGACTGACACAGGTGGATTGAGCCGCAGGCACACCTTGCACTCACGCCTTGCACAATGTCTTCAATGGGAACTGACATGGGTTGATGGAGCTGCACGCCTTGCACGCACGCCTTGCACAATGTCTTCAATGTAGACTGATGTGGGTAGACGGAGCCGCACACACGCCTTGCACAATGTCTTCAATGTGGACTGACGCAGGTGGACGGAGCCGCACGCACGCCTTGCACGCACGCCTTGCACAATGTCTTCAATGTGGACTGACGCTTGTGGACGAAGCCACGCGCATGCCTTTCATGCACGCCTTGCACAATGTCTTCAATGTAAACTGGCGTGGGTGGACAGAGCCGCACGCACGCCTTGCACAATGTCTTCAATAGGAACAGACGCGGATTTGAGCCTGGTACGAATCAGTTTCTTGAAAATCCGTTGGCTGCCTGCAACAATGTTTCAGACTCGTCATTGTAATGCTTTTGAATATTTCAAATGATGCGGAAGGCGTGTACAAGGCGTACAATGTGATGGATTGGCCAGATTCATAGGATGCAAACGTGTTGGACCTATCGCTTTTGACTCATGGGACTGAATCTGCCTCTGCAGCACAGATATATGTCTGTCTGTTCACCTGGGAGCTCACTTGCCTGCACTACATGATCAAGATTGACATCTCTACTACTACTGCTGCTGTCTCTGCATCCTCTGGCTCTAAGAATGGCACGTACTGTGGAGAGGGCCCCAGCCTTCACAGAGGAGGAGAACAAGGCCCTGCTGGACAGCCTCCTTCCACAGTACAGCAAGCTGTATGGGACACCAGGGGAGCAGGTGAGTGTGCACTCCACATCCCTTATTCATTGTGTATGTTGTCTGACTGCCACCAATGAAATTGTGTTCAACAGTGTCTAGCATGCTCACTGAGTAGTTTATACCCCCAGGGTGTGTAGGTTGTAATACTCAGGCAATGTTTCCCTGTTGAAAATTCAGGACAACTGTCAATCACCATATCTGCACTACCTGTGTCCATCATATACCCTTGCGAGAAAGACATATATATCCAACTGTGTGATGCACAAACATGTGCCATGTGTGGTAAACGACTTTTTCTACCCTTGTCATACTCAGAGGTTGATGCCCACCAGAAGCATGAGATCTGGCTGACCATTGCCGGGCTGTTCGTTCTGTGGGGGGCCACAGATGCTGCATCCGCAATTGCCAGAAGAGGTGGCAGGACCTTCGTGGCTGGACCCGGAGGATTGCCAGAGTCCAGCTGAAGCTGTCGCCTCCTCGCAGGAGGGGCAGACGATGGACACTGACCCCCCACATGCTCAGGATTCTGGCAGTGGTCTTTCCGGACCTGGATGGGCAGTTAAAGGCCAGACAGCAGCAAGGAGGGGGTAAGTACATGCATTCTCTGTGTACAATGTCTCACAAGCTCTTTGCACTCCCACATCCTGGTTACAATTTCACAGATCTCCTGTCTGCTTGTACACGAGTTATGTGGCAAAAATAGGTCATGTCCCATCCTCATCTGAAACACAGGTGTGCCCCTTTCAGTCTGTGACTTGTGTAACTTGGGTTGGTTTCCCTGCTGTTGTGCAAACTTAATGTTGTGAACAGCATCTGCATTGTTTTGTCTTCATGAGTGAGGCACATAATTTCCATGTGTCTGCACATTGCCAGAAAAAAAGACATGTACATGATATGTGTTCCAATTGATGTTTTGGCACACCATATGTGCCAGGGGTATTTGACACACAGCCATGTAGCAGCAACGACAATTTATGGGCATCAGAAAAATGTACATCATGTGTTTCACGCATGCATGAACACATGCCTGGTGTCCAGGTTAATCCCATGTTGCACATGTTCCTGGACAAGTATGCCTACTCCGGACATGAAGTACACTCTGTTCTACTCCTGTGTGTCAGACTAACTTTAGTGCATTGTAAAGTGTCCTATATGGTGTCTGCATCGGTGTCATTGTGAGGTGTCCTAGCCTCTTAGAATCCTGTGGTGTTGGTCATTTTGGTTTGTGCAGCTAGCTGGGGTGTGGTCAATGTATCATCACAATGGGTTCATGCATAGGTGTGGAATCACTTGACAGTGCATAATGTTGTTGTGTACATCACAGTGCAGGCAGTCTCAATTCATTCTCATCATGCTGTGATGTCATCATGCTTACAGATTGGTGCTTGCAGTCAGTCATCTGTTGCATTTCTATTACGTGTGATCATCAGATGCCTGAAGATGTGGTTAGCATTGGGTGTACCTGTGTACTTGACATCTGCAGGGCTTAAATTCTCATACATGTTAATGGTTGTAACACAGTGCAGAGTGTTTAATTTTGGATGCACATCCCCTGAAACTGAAGCCAGTGCTGGCTGCTTAGCCATACTGGGCTGTAGCATGGTATACCACTTGCTGATGTGTATCCCACAGTGATGTCAGTTGTACAGCATGCACTCTATTGTGGCATTGACCATCAAGACATGTGAATATCATGGTGTCTTGTGAGTGAAGCATATCCATTTTACTGACAACGATTTTGGCCATCCCTTCTCATGACACATGTACTGAGTCAGTGGCAGGAGATGGCATGTGTTAGTCCTGGCAGATTTAAATCACGAGTCCTGCAGTTCTGAGATATGTCTATGTGGTGCTTGTGCACACATATGAGAAGTGGCATACAACATGTCCCAAACAGATGGATCCATGGAGGGACAGGATATGAGGGGCATGGTTGACTGGCAGACTGACAGGTGTCATTTCCCAAAAATGTCTCCACTTTTCGCTATATCTGGCACGTGATACCAAGGCGTACTCTGTGATGTGGTGTACTGACTGTGATGTGTCAGGTGAAACAGATGACTGATGTGGATCTGTTTATCCCGATTGATTGCAGATACATCTACGGCTACTGGAGGAGACAGCTCCACGGACCAAGAGGAGCCGCAGAGCCAGACTGGGTCAGCTTCAGAGGATTTTGAGGGACCCAGTGACACAGAGGGTGAGCCACACAGAGGAGACCTTAGCTACAAACACCTCTGCTGAGGAACACAGCATCTCCAGTGAGGACTTCCTTGTGGAGGCGGGTGTCAGCAGACCTCAGACAACACCTAGCGAGTCTGTCTCCGCCACCACCACCATCTCCACCCTCCCATCTGCTGCCATCCCAGATGTCCGTGGAGGCCCTCGTGTGAGGGAACATGTCTCTTTTTGTCCAGGCACCGCACCCCCTGGAACTGTCTCCCCTGCTGGCCAGAGTGTGGAGTCAGTGGACTTACTGAAGCAGCTCCATGTAGGGCAGACAGCAATGCTGAGTGTCCTCCATTCCCACACAACTCTGTTAACTCAACTGGTGTCCTTCATGGAGGGCATCTCATCCAACATGTCTGCCCTACATCGGACCATTCAGTCCATGGCATCCACACCGACGGCAGCAGTGTCCCTCCTCTAACAGTCCCTCACCCCTCCTACCTCTGCCACACCCACAGTCCCCACTACCCTACCTGTCCAACGCACACACACACCAGCACAGGCCCACACCACAACAGACCCAGACAGCGGACAATCACGCAAGTCAAAATCAAAATCCACAGGCAAGCACACTCCAGGGACTGATGGAATTCACACAGGAGATGGGTCACAGATGCTCAAACAGGCATCCATGTGCACTTCACAGACCTCAGATGTCTCTCCCTCCAAAAGCACTTCCCCTGCCTCACCTTCAGCCCCCCTTTCCAAGCAGCTCTTCCTCTGTGACCTTGACCTCTTCCCCACCGATCCATATGCTTAGACGCACAAGGGGAAGAGGAAATTATCACGCACAGGGGGGAGTTCCCCTGCCACACAGACACCCTCCACCAGGCGCCCGGACACTGAGGTCCCCATCTGCAAGTCTCCCCGGAGCAGGAAGAGCAAGACCCCCCAATCCCGCAGCTCAAAGTCACAGTCTCCATCCTGCAGCCCCCAGGCCACCACTCCACACGTCCCCCGCCACACCCTGCCCCTGGTTCCCCCACACACCAATACCGCATCCCCAAAATGCTTAGGCCATCCCCTCCTACCACATGCACTTCCACCGCCACCTCTCATGCTCAGCCTATTCCTGCCACTGATGTGGGGACCATGTCCCCACCTCTGTCCTGCCAACCTCACCTGAGCCCCACGACACTCACTTGGAGTTTTGCTCTGCAGTGGAGGCCCCGTCCCAACCATCTGACCTGCCCACTGCAGTGGTGCTGGTAACAACCCCGTCTAACTTAGGGCCTGCATTGGTGTCAGCACAAACCCCATTGGACTTGGGCCCTGCTGTGGTGATGGCCCCCACTGTGTCAGACACCTCCGCTGTAGTTGCCAGTGACACTCCTGAACGCACCAGCCCTCCCCTGCCCGATTCTGCTGTCCCCTGATCCTGTTACTGCAGTACTTGGCCTGCCCCTGTATATGACCCTCCAAGGGGAGATGTCCCCTGCCCGTAGAAGTGCAGGCAAGCAATGGTTGACGACTTGTCACATCTCACCCTGTGAGGACTCCAGAAATGGACTGGCCATTGGCCTTTTGACATTGTGGTCTAAACAGTTTCAAAGAGTTATGTCCCCAATAAAGTCAATTGTTGTTATCCAGTGTTGTTGCATCAAATGTACATGATGATGATGATGAGTGTCATGGACTTGCTGCTGTACAGGTGTTACAAAGGTATAACAGAATGATCTTTTGATGGGATGTACTCTATGTGGTCCATGAAATCTGTGTACTTTTAAGATATGTATCCATGACATCCTCAGCTGCAATTTCAGGGTGTGATGTTGGCTACATGTTGTGGACCAGATTTTCTCTTTGGGGTTGCTACTTCGCATCTTTAGCATACACTGTTGCACATAGGTTGTGCTTACATTTGGGCACATGGAAAGATTCCCTGACTTGGACAATCTCCACTGGACAGGCATGTTTGTGCATCCATGTTACACAAGTCATCTGTGTCATCAGTCCAACTTGGACTACATGTGTATTGCATATGTGCAGATGACTGAGGGAGGAGTCCCTTACACAATCTTCTGTTACCATAGCTTCTCTTGAGTTGTAATAGTTGGATCACTGGGCAAGTGTTGTGCTGGCATGACAGAAGCCTACACAGACAAAATTTGGCACAGCTGACCTTCCCCAGGAGTGCAGTCCCCTCATGATGTTGTGTCATTTCATGACATTGCCTGGGCACATGGTGTGTGTTGTGTGAGCATGTCTGTGTGTGTTCACTTCACGTTTTTGGATGCAGCCTGTGTTCAAGACAGATGTACCTGTTTTGTGGACTTGCTGACTTGGCCTGTGTTCATCTAACTTCTTTGCCCTGCCTTTTCTGGGAAGTAGGTACATGACAAACTACTGGTAATTAGGCTTTCATCCCTGGCTGTTTCAGTAGTAAATTCCAGGGATGTTGCCCAATGCACGTGGGACACATTCTGGATTACCATTGGCACTTATGTGTTACCAACATCATGTTGTATTCCCTATGTGGTTTCTGTCATTGACAAGCTTACTTGTGTGTGTGTGTGTGACTACTCCCTATCATCAGGGTCATTGCTGCTATCTTGGAAGGTGTTGACATTTGTGCGTTGTGGCTATCCTTTGGTTCAACATTGGAGTAGGTGCGTGGCAGGGTTCCGAATGAATTGTGTAGCTTTCACGTAATGTCGATGTGCTGCATGCTGTGCAGTATGGCAGACCTTCACAGGTGGTGTTGTCAGCTCATGTGTGAGGATTTGTGGGTACCTTGGATCCCCCCACCACCCCAGGGATTGTCATGTGTGCATGAGCAATATCACCAGTCCCTGTGTGCCTAGCTGATGCACATTGTTGCAGATCAAGGTGTGTGGTGTTGATGGTGGCAAAATGTCTAAGCCCATAACTACTTTTTGCCCATTGTTTGCAGGCCATAGCCAGTGATTTGTGTTTATAGAGGCGTGATGTGAGTTTGTGGTCCCAGACACATGACCCAGGATGCACATCTGACTGTGCTATGCAGTATGGGGAAAACCTAGCTTTATCATAACAGTGGGATTGGCGTACAGGCTAATGTCACCACACATTAGGATACTAGAGATTAGTGCTGTGTTGGGTCTGTCTCTTGCTGTGTTGGCTGCTGTTCCACCCACCTTGTGTCACATGAATTCTTTATGATCCCGCTTACCTGACAATGCCTGCTAGCCCCCCAAAGGTGTGCCCAGTCAAAGACTTACTTTTGTATGACACTGTGAACACCTGTGTGTCATTGTAGTTCAACCCACCATCATGCGTTGTGCACTAGCCTGGGGACACTGTGACACACACACATGTTGTGTATGATATGCAGTGTGTGGCTGCCTGTCTGTGTTTGTGCATCTGTGCCTCTACATTGGTGTGGCTTTAGCGTTCCATTGGGGGGATGTTGTTTGTGGGATTGTCCCTAGTCTCCATGCGTCTTGTAGGTCATCATCCTGCACATTGATCATGTTTGGTATGTTGCATTGCTGCCATGGTATGTGACTTTATCACCTAACATCGAGAGTCTCCACAGGATTCTGCAGTTTGTGTGTCTGTTTGTAGAGATATGTGTGTATGCATCATGATGCTCACTTTTCACATAGTCTAATTGTACACTGTTGGCATTGTCAGGGGTCATGGCCAATGCTTGTCTGCACATGGCAGAGGAAGTTCTTGTGATACACAGCATTCTTTGCCTCTCATATCTATGTTTGTAAGTGACACAACCACCACATTGCCACTACATTGGTTGTGGTGTTGGGTGCAGTAGTCACAAATGCTGGTCTGGTGATGCTGCTCTTGTTATGTCCACACTCACCTTTTTGTCACTGTAGTGATGGGGGTTTTGTACCCCATTACCACAATGACCCGACAATGCTGGTTTTTTGGACCCCACACTCACCTTTTGCTGACTGTAGTGATGTGGGGTTTAGACCCCATTACCACAGTGATCCTAGAAATAGTGTTTTTGTAACCCCACAACAACCTTTTGGGCAGACATGTGACGTGAGTCACATTGTATGTTCACTGTCGGGATTTGAGTTGTGGCCATTTTGCACACACAAACATATGATCTTGCCAAGATGTTAGGGGGATGGTTTGCTTGGTCAACCGATGAGTGGGGAGGGTAGTGGTGCAGGGCATACAGCCCCCTATGAGTTGTGGATAGTGTTGCAGGACATGCAGCCCCCTATGATTGTGGAGGGGAGTGTTGCAGGGCATACAGCCCCCTATGAATGGAGAGGGGAGTGGTGCAGGGCATAATCCCCCTATGAGTTTTGGGTAGTGGTGCAGAACATACAGCCCCCTATGAGGGGGGAGGGGAGTGGTGCAGGACATCCATCCCCTTATGAGTTGTGGGTAGTGGTGCAAGACATGCAGCCCCCTGTGAGTGGGGAGGGTAGTGGTGCAGGACATCCAGCCCCCTATGAATTGTGGGTAGTGGTGCAAGACATACAGCCCCTGTGAGTAGGGATGGGAGTGGTGCAGGGCATACAGACCCTATGAGTGGGGAGGGGAGTGGTGCAGGGCATAATCCCCCTATGCGTTGTGGGTAGTGGTGCAGGATATACAGCCCCCTATGAGTGGAGAGGGGAGTGGTGCAGGACATCCAGCCCCCTATGAGTTGTGGGTAGTGGTGCAGGACATTCAGCCCCCTATGAGTGGGGAAGGGAGTGGTGCAGGACATCCAGCCCCCTATGAGTGGGGAGGGTAGTGATGCAGGGCATACAGCCCCCTATGAGTGGGGAGGTGACTGGTGAAGGGCATAATCCCCCTATGAGTTGTGGGTAGTGGTGCAGGACATACAGCCCCCATGAGTGGGGAGGGGAGTGGTGCAGGACATAATCCCCCTAAGAGTTGTGGGTAGTGGTGCAGGACATACAGCCCCCTATGAGTGGTGAGGGGAGTGGTGCAGGGCATACAGTCCCCTATGAGTGGGGAGGGGAGTGGTGCAGGACATCAAGCCCCCTATGAGTGTGGAGGTTAGTGGTGCAGGGCATACAGCCCCCTATGAGTGGGGAGGGGAGAGGTGCAGGGCATAATCCCCCTATGAGTTGTGGGTAGTGGTGCAGAACATACAGCCCCCTATGAGTGGGGAGGGGATTGGTGATGGGCACCCCCCAGGTGTGGTGACTGCTGGTAGTGGGGACCATGCTACCCCTGTGTTTTTGCTGTTGCTGGTGGAAGGGATTTCACCACCCTCATGTGTGTGTAGCATTTCGCGTGTTCGTGACATTAATTTGTGGGGGTGTCTGACTGACCGTCTGCGTTGTGCGTGTCTGTTCCTGATCCGGTCATAGATGTACAGTACTGGGATGACCTGCATGATGTGATTCATCGTTGGTTCGTCTCGTACTTGCCGCTCATTGCTCCATTTCATACATGTTGAGAATTGGTCCGTCTCGTAGCCGTGGATCGTGTTGTGGAGTGAATCGGACCTGATATGCTGCTCTCCCGGATGCTGTGACGTGCTGCTAGTGGCGACCCATCCAGCGCCTAGGATTTGCGCATCGTACTTGTCCGGCCGGAAACTGCTGCGGGAACTGCTTCTGGGCGACTCAAATCGGCGTTCGGAGGTACGGCTCGTATGGGAAATGCTGCTGGAATCGCAGCCTATGTGTCAGATGGAATTGTGTCAGTTATGCGCCTCGTACTTCATCGCCCGGACGGACTGGCTCCCGGGATGAGTCGGTCGCAAGGTAAGGATACGGACAGCTCTCGGAGGGCTCTCCGACCGGGATCGGAATCGACCCCCTTATTGTTTGCATGGTGAACTGGACAATGTGTCTGTAAAGTCTTACTATGTCTTTGTATATTGTACAGACTTCATCCACTGGTAGTGTATCTATCTCAGGATGTGGAGTGTTTGTCGCTGAGACCAGCCAAGTCACTCCTTCTATTCTGAGTGGACCGAGTCTCACGTCAGAGGATATGTGTGGGAGGGCGCCTTTGAACCAGTTTCTGTTTTGCTGGTAATTTAACAGGACTTCAATATCTTCGTATGGAATGTATTCTTCCAGTGGTTCAACTATAATGTATGTTTGAAACAATTTAGTGTGTGGATCTGCAGGTGGGAACTAAACCCAAGAATAGGATACCTCTGATCCGAACACCTCATGTGCCTCAATCACTAAGGTAAGACAGCCACCTGTTGGGGTATGTCATGTTCTATGAACAAAATACTTACTGCATGTCTACAGTTCTCTGTGATGTTGAGAGCGTTAGCAAATTCTTTTTCTCCCATACCTGAACCACCACTCATTCTCCAAAAGGAGAATAATAAAATATTTTTAGACATTTTTAAGGGCTTTGCCCAATGTGGCAACCTTCTTCCTTACAAGCTTGTTAAACCTTCAGCCAATACACTGATATATCTGCTCAACAGAGGCGGTTTTCCCTTCCCACTTCAGACGTCTCTGAAAAGGAGTAGGTAGGGCTTTCTTAGAAAGCACAAACAAACTACTCAGATGTTAACTGATAATATAAGAACCAAACGCATGTCGGGCGCCATGTAGTGTAGTTCCGAGGAATCCCCAGTCCTGCGTGTTTTGGATTTCATAAACTGAGGGCTGGGTGTCCGAACTGCTTCCGGACTCCCCCACAGGATACGTCAGCCTTTAGACCAGCTAGCTCTACATTGCCACTACCACCCCCTGTATCTTTCAGTGGTGTAGGTAGTTTCTGGTAACCACTGAACATGACAACCATGATTCCTCAGGGATTGTGGAAAACAGTACAGTACTTTTTGCTCAGTCACTCGTGCTCACTTATTCTCAGAAAATACACAGAATGGCGATTAGGACGCTTCAATAAGTATATATTGGTCCAGCATCAGCCTTGTGAAAACCATATATGCTGCGACAATCAGGAGACAGAAGCATATGAAATATATTGCAAGTGCCAATATAGTAAATAATAGATACATTTCTACCATAGTGCTAATAAGATGAAGATAAGCAGTATAGATAAAAACAGAAGCACTTGCCCATATGTACCTAGTCTAGATATGTAGGTGTAGCATGTATATGTGTGTATAGCGAAGAATCCCCTAGGGAAGAAGAAACCCCCTCACCTGATGGTAGAGAATGAACCACCCCATCTCTGCTTCGAGGATGACATCCCGCCAGAGATGTCAGACCGCTGCGTGTCGAAGATTCAGCATGCAGGACCTTGTGTCATCTTGGAAGGAATTCTCCTCTTATTTGCAGGGGGAATTAGGGTCTTATATACTAGAGTGGTTACTCCAGGGTTTCTTCTAGAATTGAGATGTTTTAAAAACAATCATAAATGTTTTGAAAACAATCATAAATGTTTTTCCAAACAAACGTGATCATGCACAGTGGGCTGTTGGCCAAGGATGTAAAAAGTGGTGACGCTTATACAGAATCATTATGGCGTGCCTGATTACATGTTTATGTACGTCAGATAGAGAGTTTATGATAGAATACTAAGAGCTGGGTGTCGAAGAGACAGGATAAAGCTACTAAGTAAAAGGTCACCTGTTCGGAACCGTTATTGTCGTGTGGATGGGACAATGTATGTAATTAGGGGTATACATGACAGGACTAGCCATGCAGTTCTTATAAATCTTTATAAGACCTGCACGTTTAGACAACATACACTGCGGGCTTGGTGTCTGAACTGATTCCAGGCACCCCCACCGGGTACATTCCCCTGTATACCAGCTTGCTCACAGTGCCACTAGAAAACTATCAACTATCAAGGAGAGAATAGTTCTTGGCAACTATCGACCATGACAACCCTGATCCCTCAGAATCGTGGAAATAGTGCAATACTTTTCGCTCAGTTGTGGTAAATAATTTAATTACCGGGACTTAATTTGATGCGGAAAATCTATAACAATAGCTCAGTAAAATAAGAGGCAGAATCCGTGGTATTAGAGGTTCGGAACGGGCTTTATTCCAGAATCAATTTAAATTGAGGAGCTCCATATTCCATCACCACGAAGGTTCAGGAAGTGAAGAACACCACTTTATTGACAAGTAATCATTTTTATACAATAGGCATTACAGTGAAACAGATGGAGGAGGCGTAACAATTGATAGTAAAGATAAAACATACATGCGTAGCAAAAGTGGGTGTAACTGGGTGTAACTAAAGAACGTCATCAGATATGATGTCATAATAGGGTGGTTCCATGAAAGAATTTCGCAATGTCAGCAGAAATACTTGGCAGAGATGCGCGCGCAGCAGCATGACGTGTGATTGACGTGCAACTAGGGGGTGAAGGGGACTTGACATTTAGCTCTACATGTGGCGACAGAAGTCTGGAGGGTCAAGTCAACCTAATCCCGAATCATATCTAACATCCTATGTTTAAAGAACTGTGTTATCCAAAAAGAAAGGTCTCTTAGGATAGAATCTTATTCTATACTGACTATACTGACTGTTAGTGCGTGTACGAGCGTCTAAGTGTCTACACTAGAAGCGAGGACAGAAATCTTCCATAGTAACAGGACTATGAATTACTTGCATAAAGACAGAGAAGCCGGGCCTTTTGCTCGGTAGCTGGAAGAATGTTTACTTAAACTACTAGACAGGAATGCATTGGATAGGGAGCGGAGCAGATAATCACAAGGTGAAATACAGTTTTTGGCAGGCAACAGGCTGGAGTCAGGCACCGTTAGCCGCGCAGAGAGTAGGACAAAGTTCATGGATACAGATGCGAGCTCAGACTGAAGCTTTCAGAGGCAGAAGGCAGAAAAAGCTTGATGGCAGAATCAGGGCCTACTTGCCTGGACTGTAAAATGGCATAAGTGAACCATATAAAGGCGGTGGCCTTTCATACTTAGGAATGGAATATCCAGCCCATTCATGGCGGATCTGAAAGAGGACATGTTGGCGGTGGACGCACATGTGTTTGCGTCTTCATAACTGGAACTGGAGGGAACATACATGTACTTGTGATTTATACATGAAACCGTTGGGGTCCAAGATAGGGGACATAACTGACCAGAAAAATCCATATTTCCACATTCCCTCCTTGTCCCCTACTTGCCCGTCAAGAGATATCAATCTTCATTAATCCATCGATCTGTTCATATAGCATCATTTGTTCTTCTTTCTTCTTCCGTGATGAATGAAATCTTGGTGGTGGAATACACGATGTGGCACACAGACCACAGATCGCTGGTCCACATTGTAGACATAGACAGCAACTGAATAGTATGAGAAAGCCAATACCTAGGAAGGATAGGACCTTCCATCCAAAGGTAGATAATACACTCCAAAACCAACCGGACCAAGTCCAGGTGCCTGGATTCTGGTGTATCTGGCTTACAATCTTATGAAGACGAGTTATGGCTTTATATACAGATGGCGAATTTTCTGGTATGAAAATGCAACAGCTTGATCCGATGACCCTACAAGCTCCGCCCCTATCGGCCAGGATGACGTCAAGGACAAGACGATTTTGAAGCACAACAATCCGCATAGCAGACTGCTCTTCTGTTAAATTGCCTAAGGCGGAAATAGTTTCATTCACTACTGCTTCAAGGGTTCTGGTTAATCTACGTATCAGCTTACTATTGGTGACTGTACCTATATAGGGAAAGAGACCTTTATTGAAATCTGTATATTTTTCCCATGCTGTCTCAGTGTAATCGACTATTGGGAGATCTCTCCTTTCTCTATTATGTACTAAATGAGTATTTCTGTGATAATCAGGAGGAGCTAGGAAAACAGGTGGCAAAAGGAATCCGATGTAGCAGGTACCATCCCAATCTAGTGGCAAACGTATGTATGCCGTCTGACCACATATGAAGTAGGAATGGCGAGAAGCTCTAAATGTAGACTTGCCTTGATCACTAAATTCTATTACAGTGGTGCATCTACTATGGCCCATATGTATGGAACCATTCTTTCTTACACATAATTCACCTTTTACTGGAAATACTGACATGACGGGCAAAATTGGAGTAGCTTCGGATTCGACATTCAAGATCATGAGATTGAGCGTAAAATTACCTAATCCATATACTTCATTTTCTAGATCAGTTCCTGTTCTTTTGGGAAGTCCCTCCTTGTTGGGGTGGCAGACTTTGAGTAAAACTAAGTTCAGATTTCCCCATACCCAGTTATTCTGGTAAACTGCAGAATTCGAATCTAGGGAATTAATTAAACTAAACCATGCTCCACAGGAGCCGTTGTGTGTGAACGGGTATGGAAAGAGAGGTAGAATTCCTTTATAGTTCTGATAGGGAGGGAGTCGGCCACATATCCAACAATTGGTAGCATTGCTAACCTGATGGGAATGATGTAACATACTAATAAAAGTGTTATTGCGCAGCGCAAATCTATAAGACAATTCATGCGGAGGTAATTCACTAAAAGAATGTTCAGCAGTAATATTGTAAACATGTCTAGAAACAGGATAATATGTGTGCAACAATATACTTGCAGTAATTATTAAAAGACTTAGGAAAAACAAAATTAATAACGTCACTGTGCAATGACTACGCAGTGATTTACAGTATGCATGTCGTTTCAACTTTATCCTTCTGTTTCTTTCTCTATACAGGTCTAAGGGATACATGTCAGAGACAAATTCGACCGATTCACCTTGGAGAGGACTTAAACAATCAAATTGCCTGACTTGTTAGACCTAAGTTTTAGTTTGTATTGTTCATGGTTATTCAGTTCAACCAAAGGAAGTTTAGAGTCACTCGGGGAAGACACACAAGGTGTGTCGTTTACGTCTGACGGTAGTCCATGAAATTTCTTGATATGACTTGAATGTATCCAGCCTTTTCGTCCTTCGATCTTTACGGCTGTCCTCGTCGTTAGCAATACGAGTTGAGGCGACTTCCACCTAGGATCCAGCTGAGACTTCCGATCAAAGTTCCTCACTAGAACTAAATCCCCTGGAATTACGTCATGGGGTTTCACCTCGGTGTTGTCGAGAAAGGCTGCAGCTACCTGTGAACGACAAGATTGTAGTGCAGACATCAAGGAAGCCAAGTAATCTGTCAGCATATTACAGTCAATATCAGTTATTTTGCGTGGTATAGGCGTCCCCCACATATTTGGTGGTCTACCGAAGATCACTTCATAAGGGGATAGCCCTGTTCGAGAGTGTGCTACCATTCTCATGTAAAAAAGTGCAACGGGTAAGGCTACTACCCAATCGACACCTTTCTCTCTGCATATTTTGGACAATCTAATTTTCAGGGTCTGGTTATGTCTTTCCACGAGACCTGCTGCCTCGGGGTGTCGGACACAGTGAAATTTCCACTGATAGCCTAACAAAAGTGAAACGTGTTTCATTAATTCGGATGCGAACGGCTGGCCGTTATCTGAGTAGACAACACGTGGTAAACCGTACCGTGGGAAGAATTCTCGAACTAACTGTTTGGCAGTAGTCGGGGCAGTGTAATCTGAAACCGGGTATGCCTCTGTCCAACGGGAAAGAGCACAGACAACTACGAGAACATATTTGAATCCTCGACATCGTTCCATTTGGATATAATCCATCTGGAGGACTTCAAAAGGGTGATCAGGAGGCTGAAATCCACCCTGTTCTACGGGAATGCTTTTACCTGGGTTAAACTGACAACAGATCATACAGGTACGGACTTTTTGTTTAGCTGCTGCTCGTAAATGTTTGTTGAACCAAATTTGTTGGATGCTGTCTAGCATAGCTTTTTCTCCTAGATGTGCTGGACTATGTACAGTGTTAATAACGACTTGGACCATTGAATCAGGAAGGAACCACACAGATTTTTCCTTCGTCATCCATCCTTGATCAGTTTGGATCCCTCCTAATTCAGTCCATTTCTTTATTTCATCTGGTGTAGCATGTGTCTGTATGTCAATTACGTCAAGAGCGGGATCCTTAACCGTCATGCAATGTGTTGGTGTCGGAACTATTGTCTTTGTCATGTCAGATGTGTGAGTTTGAGCAGTCTGTTTAGCTGTTCTGTCAGCTAAATCATTGCCTTGGGAAATGGTATCAGTAACTTTCGTATGAGCTTTACATTTCATAATTGATATTGCAGCGGGTAGATGTATTGCATCTAATAGAGCATGAATGAGGGGTCCGTGCTGAATGTGGGCACCGTGAGAAGTTAAATAACCTCTCTCTCGCCACAGCACGCCGAAGTCATGTACAACTCCGAATGCATAACGTGAATCAGTGTATATGTTGACTTTTTTATTTGTTGCTTGAATACAGGCTTGTGTCAGAGCGACGAGCTCTGCTACTTGAGCGGACAAGGTATTTATGCGATTTGTTTCAATAACTTCAGTATCTGTTGTGACTGCATACGCGGCCACTAACTCTCCTGTATTTGTTCTCATACATGACCCATCTACATACAACGTCAGGTCTGGGTCTGACAATGGGACGTCTGTCAAGTCTTGTCTGGGTTTCGTCGTGATAGTGATAACTTCAATACAATCATGTGCAAGTGGGTCTGTTCCGTTTACTGGTAACAATGTGGCAGGATTCAATGTACTACAACGTCTGATTTCTATATGTGGCTGAAACAATGTTAATTCGTAACCAGTGAGTCGTGCTATAGTCAAGTGTTGTGTCTGTGTGCGGTTCAAGAGAACCTCTACTGCATGTGGTACTTGTACTGTCAATTGGTGTCCTAACACTATGGCATCGCTTTGTCTAATTGCTAAAGCTGTTGCTGCCACTGATTTCAGGCACGCAGGCAGAGCCTGAGCTACGGGATCTAATGTACTAGAAAAATAAGCACACGGTTTGTGTGATCCTGCTTGTTCCTGAGTGAGTACTGACAAAGCAGTACCTTCGCGTTCTGTAACAAAGAGTGTAAAATGTTTATAGTAACATGGTGTTGCTAAAACGGGTGCTTGACATAAAGCTTTCTTTAGGATTTCAAAAGCTTGTGTATGTTCCTGTGTCCAAGGGAGGACAGTCGATGTGGCTGCCTCCTGTGTTGTCAACTGAATGAGTGGTTTTGCTAGAAATGCATACTGAGGGATCCACTGCCTACAATATGAAGTGAGGCCTATAAAAGCCCGCACCTCCTTTTGTGTCTTGGGTATTGGCATGTTAGCAATTAACTGGATGCGATCTGGTGTAAGCTGCCTTCCCTCCTTGGACAGCGAGTGACCAAGGTAAACAACTCGCTGGACACAGAATTGCAGCTTAGAAGGGGACACCTTATGCCCCTTTTCGGCCAAAAATTGTAAAACCGTCAGTGAGGCTTTTTCACATTCAGGTTCGCTTCTAGCGGTGATCAGCAGATCATCGACATATTGAAGCAGGGCAGTGTTGACTGGCATGTGGATACTGTTGAGTTCTCGTTTCAGTGCTTGGCTATAAATGCTGGGGCTTTCTGTAAATCCTTGAGGTGCGCGTGTGAATTTAAAGCTTCGTCCATTTAAACTAAATCCGAACAAGTATTGGCTTTCCGGATCTATTGGGACGCTGAAGAAGGCATTCTTGAGATCTATTACAGTAAAGAATGTTGCTTCGGAGTCAATGGCTGTCAGTAATGAAGAAATGTCTGGGACTACGGGGTATTGTGGTACTATGCATTTATTTAATTCGCGCAGATCAATAACCAATCGGTATACTGGCGGGGCTGTTGGATCAGTTCGTTTAAGAATCGGAATTATCGGCGAATTACATACATTGGAGTCGGTTTCCACAACCACTCCTTGGGCAATAAGCTCGTCAATGATTTGTAGTAAAGCCACTACAGCATCTGGTGGTAACTTGTATTGTCGCATTCGTGGAAGTACCACTCCTGCCTTTAGTGTGACTCGATATGGTGTAATGTTCATGCAACCAACATCTGTAGGGCCTTGTGCCCATAAATGTGTCGGTAAAGTCTGTAGTCGGTGATCCATGTCTCGGGACACGTAGTGCCCTTTGAAATCACGTAAAAATAATCTTACTCCTTCTGGAGAACAACATATTATAGCTCCGAGAGCTTTCAAAGTTTTTATGCCTAACAAGTTTTCTGGACATGATTTAGTAAGTAATAAATCTGTAGTTCGTGTCAAGGGACCGATCGTAAGTGGAAGAGGCTGTGTTACTTCGTTAATGATAGGTTTTCCTGAAAAACCAAGGGAAATATTCTGTGAGCCTGAGAGGGGTGCCCCTGGAACTTCACTATGTTTTATTGTTGTTTGGCTTGCCCCTGTATCGAGTAAGAATTTTCTATCTTGACCTAACAGTTCACTGTGTACATAAGGTCCTTCTTGATCTACAGGGACCTCAATAAGCGGTAAGCCAACTTCCCTCTCTAGGCTGTTTCATGAGTATCGTTGATAATCAGGATAGTCATACTGTGCGGTCTGATACATCTGTCGAGTCGTTGTTTGTGTGGCAGCAATAGGCTGCGGTGGTGGAGCTGGCATAGACTGTTGTGGAGCTGGCATGGACTGTGCATGCTGCGGGGCTCCTTGTTGGTTCTGATCCTGTCTAAGTGGCCGTGGTCTTTCTTTAGTATTACCTATGGCGATATTATGTTTTAAAACTGGACAATCGTGTACATAATGGCCTGGCTGTTTACAATAGTTGCATGTCCCTTTTACAGGACCTGTTGAAACACTGGGCTGTGTCATACCCTTTTTATGACCGTCAACTGGCACTGTCTGGGAAACTAGCATTTTCATTTTCGTGTCTTTCAGGCGTCTATGTTCATGTTCTTGTTCTTCTCTAATTCTATTGTGATGGTACTGTAGCATTTGTAACATTTGTGACGGAGTGTTACCTTGCCAGGTACTCTCGAACTTCAATACTCTATTCTTAACTTGGGGCAAGGCATTTTCAACTAACTTTGTCACAAACAGATGTGGATACGACTCGCTACTTGCTTTTATTCCACTATTTATACCAAAACATTTCTCAAATCGGGAATAGAAATCACTAGTGTCTTCATCTGATTTTTGTTTACAGGCTGAGATTGCACCCCAGTCTTCCTTTTTCGTAGTTAATAAACGTGGCAGTACCTGTACTAGTAAACCTGGTAGTGCTTAGATCTTGTCCCCGAGCCCTGAACCTGGACCTCGAGCTTTTTCTTCGTTTTCTAATGCTGTCCAATCTATCTTCTGGTCTCCCACCTCCCAATCCTTTTCCTTGAGTTTTTCGTAAATGCCCGCAGGCATTAATACCTTCAATATTGTCATAATGTCGGGGTAGGTATATTCTCCCATGAGCAACATGTCTTTAATTTCTCGGTGGAAACCCGCTGGGTCTTTGTCATGACTGGGTACCACTTTCTTCATTTCTAATAGTTCTATTTTGGATATGGGTGTGTATACAAACACACGTTTAAACTCATTGTCATCACCCTTTATCGGGTGCACTTCGCGTAAGGGATTCTGTCTATCCATGTAATACGTCGTTCTTTCCTTGATGGGCAGTGAGACATGTTCAGGACATACAAAAAGGATGTACTGTTTTCTGGATTCTAGTATTTCTCTAATTAACTTAGTACCGGAACCTCTCCATTTATTCGTGAGTAATTCAGTCAATATATCAGGTAAGGGACCAGGATCGGAGTGTTGGCTCTTATATAATATAAGGAGTTGTTGAATCATATAGATACCAGCTAAACGCTGTTCATCTGGGGCGAGGTTCAAAAACGTATGTGCTAGTGTATCATCACCATATTTTCCAGGACTATCAACCCAGTGAACGGCTGACCTGGCTAATTCTTGTTCGTCCATAGAATCGAGTATATGATAACCCCTTCGTTCTCGGAGCAATTTGTCAGCGGCTTGGAATGAATGTTCGGGGGACCTTATATTTATTATAGGAGTTTGGAATTTTCTGTTATTATCTGGACGTATCGGACGTATCGGATCAGTAAAGCATCTAGTATTATTGCAAGATCTTCCTCTACCTACATAGGCCATGGTTTCTAACTGTCCTGTGGGCAGTTCTAATTCTTCCTCGTCTTCGGTTTGTTCAGGTTCGTCTACTGCTAATCTTTCTTCGTGTATTCGTTCTATTTCTTTGCGGATCTTTCGGCACATAGCTACTATACATGATCGCTTATCATGTCTCCCCTCTGATATATTCTGACTCCATGTGGTAAGAATTTGCATTTCTTCCGGATTTACCCCTGGTTGATCTTGATTTCTGATCACACAATTTATGAGGAAACGTAACAGTTCCCCCTGTATTTCCACTTTTTGGCACTCCATGGCTCTGTTAATACTCTCAGGGTCTCGCCCTGACTGAACAAAATGATATATATTTTCTAAATGTGCAGTCATTCCTGGTAGCTTCCCTAAATATATTGCAGCTCGTCGGATACGTAATGATGCCAGCATCATTTCGTCCCCTTTTCCGGGCACAGGGTCATATCTACAGTCTATTAGAAGTTCCTTGAGCGTGTTGGGAGTTACTAGTTTGGGCGTACGTTGGTGGGCTACTTCTTGAAAGGAAAGTTTATTTGTTCTGGGTGGCGTAGAAAAAATGCTTGATGTACCTCTGGTAGCACCACCTGGGGTGCTGGATGTGAAAGGATTCGTTGAACGTGATATAGCCACTATAGGTGTGGATACAGATGTCGAAGCAGATGTGCTTGCCTGAACTTGTGTCGGAGTTTGCTGTTGTGGAGGTACAGACGGAAGAGGGTCTTGGCGTTGAACCCCCTCGGCAGGCGGTCTATGTGGCGCAGCATTAGCATACTCGGGAGCTGCGTCTTCCAAATAAGAGGAAAGAAAAACATCTTCTGCGGTTCTGGGATGCCCTTTGGGATGTGCTTTTATCGGAAACAATGGGGGTGGCAAGTCTCTTGGTATCTCCGGAGTAGCCTTAGGTAGTCCTTCGGCCAGAAGAGGATACATACCATTCATAAGGGCATTTCGTTGTCTGTCTACTTGTTCTGATTTGACTCGAGTACCTTCTTCAATTAATATATTTTCTCGAACTTTATTTAAATTCTCCTTACTCTTCTCTTCCTGTCTACGTGCTTTTTCTGTACGTCTATACGATTCTTTACGCCATAATTCAATGGCGTCTTTCTGTGATTGTCTAGCTTTCTTTTTCCATAATTCTTCTTCTACTTTCATAATGCAACCTGCATCCCAGGTCCCAGCTGCGGGCCACCTCTGACTTTCTGGTAATTCCTTGGTGTAGTCTACCCATAGATCAAGAAATAATATGGCGTCTAGGCCATGTTTATGATACATAAAGTACCCTGGAGTGTCCCTAGGAGGAATGGGAACAGCTTCTTCGAGTACCCCTTTTCTAGTTTTGATCTGTCTTAATTTCGAAAAGAGCGGCATTTTGAGAACTGATCTGATCTGATACCTAATTTTGAACACGTTTAATACAACGAAACACAATAAAGAACAGTCATTCACACCACAATATGCAGAACGTATTTAAAACATTTAACATTTAACATTTAATGAACAACAATGATGGCCGTTCACTAAGCATAATACTCGATACTAACTAGATAATTCTGACTTCATATACTAGACATACTTGATATACTGCTAAACAGTACAGATACACTGCTGAAACAGTGCAGACCGGATTTGTGTACCCAAACCCGTCTTGACCGGCACAACCTATGTGCACGTCAGAACGCCTCCCCGGCAATGGTACTCGCCGGGTAGCTCGGAACGGAAGGCCTCGGAACTGAACTGAACTTGAACCGGACTGGACTCGACTCGGAACTTCGGAAACTTCGGAAAAACTGGTGGGCCTCTGTATACCTCGGATCTTGCTCTCTCAGCTAGGCTCTGGTCGGGATACTTCGCACTTCTCACCGCCTCGTCTGGGTGTTGATCGCAGCCTCAGTTACCCCCGCTCGGCAGGAGGGAGATACAGGAAATCCTGTGGGTACGCGTTGTTGTCCGTCCAGCTGTGACAGGAGACCGGGCCTGCAACGCACCTCCGGCGCGTGAGATGAGAAAGTGTCCCTGTTCGGGCGCCATTTATGTGGTAAATAATTTAATTACCGGGACTTAATTTGATGCGGAAAATCTATAACAATAGCTCAGTAAAATAAGAGGCAGAATCCGTGGTATTAGAGGTTCGGAACGGGCTTTATTCCAGAATCAATTTAAATTGAGGAGCTCCATATTCCATCACCACGAAGGTTCAGGAAGTGAAGAACACCACTTTATTGACAAGTAATCATTTTTATACAATAGGCATTACAGTGAAACAGATGGAGGAGGCGTAACAATTGATAGTAAAGATAAAACATACATGCGTAGCAAAAGTGGGTGTAACTGGGTGTAACTAAAGAACGTCATCAGATATGATGTCATAATAGGGTGGTTCCATGAAAGAATTTCGCAATGTCAGCAGAAATATTTGGCAGAGATGCGCGCGCAGCAGCATGACGTGTGATTGACGTGCAACTAGGGGGTGAAGGGTACTTGACATTTAGCTCTACATGTGGCGACAGAAGTCTGGAGGGTCAAGTCAACCTAATCCCGAATCATATCTAACATCCTATGTTTAAAGAACTGTGTTATCCAAAAAGAAAGGTCTCTTAGGATAGAATCTTATTCTATACTGACTATACTGACTGTTAGTGCGTGTACGAGCGTCTAAGTGTCTACACTAGAAGCGAGGACAGAAATCTTCCATAGTAACAGGACTATGAATTACTTGCATAAAGACAGAGAAGCCGGGCCTTTTGCTCGGTAGCTGGAAGAATGTTTACTTAAACTACTAGACAGGAATGCATTGGATAGGGAGCGGAGCAGATAATCACAAGGTGAAATACAGTTTTTGGCAGGCAACAGGCTGGAGTCAGGCACCGTTAGCCGCGCAGAGAGTAGGACAAAGTTCATGGATACAGATGCGAGCTCAGACTGAAGCTTTCAGAGGCAGAAGGCAGAAAAAGCTTGATGGCAGAATCAGGGCCTACTTGCCTGGACTGTAAAATGGCATAAGTGAACCATATAAAGGCGGTGGCCTTTCATACTTAGGAATGGAATATCCAGCCCATTCATGGCGGATCTGAAAGAGGACATGTTGGCGGTGGACGCACATGTGTTTGCGTCTTCATAACTGGAACTGGAGGGAACATACATGTACTTGTGATTTATACATGAAACCGTTGGGGTCCAAGATAGGGGACATAACTGACCAGAAAAATCCATATTTCCACACAGTCACGGGTGATTAGGATGGCAGGCGGATCGTCACCGCCGGCCTGGTGGTGGCGATCCACTCGCCATCCCACCCTGATTTACCCCTCGCCATATTATAATGGCGGGGTATCGCCGCGGACGTAAAGTGCGTCCGCCGCTTTTCCGCCAGTCAGCAATTGTTCCGATTGCTGGCCGGGCGGACTTGGGCATCAATATAGTGGTGGTGCCCAGCAGGCACCGCCATCCATGTTAGGATGCATGGTGTCACATGCCTTTGGCTGGTGGAGAATTGCTTTGGGGGGCCATTGATGGCCCTTGGGGGAGGTGGGGGGCTGCCCTTGGGGGGTACCTATGGTACCTCCCTACATTGCCATGCACAAAGTGGCAGGCACCGCGCTGTACCTGCCACGTTGTGCATGGCAATGCAAAACAAGGCACTTTGGCATTGCGGCAGGTGTTGCTTATAGTAGCACCAGCCGCAATGTCAAATATGCGGAATGTGACCGCAGGGGGATGGTCGCATCCTAATTTGCGGTGTGGGACCACCGCACATATGGTGGCCGGTCCCAGCACCACAAAGATGGCGGGCGGACTTCCTAATAACCCCCATAGTCTCAGAGATGTACACCAAGTAAACGATATGAACATTTGCAATAGGTATTTATTGAACATTCCTCATTCTAGTGTAGAATAGGTGTGCTGAAACAATCATCAGAAACTAACAGACATAAATGATCAGAAGCACTAGAAAAGTGAAAGGATGGTAGATCTTTACAATTTTTCTATAATCATGAATACAGAAAAGTATATGAAATACATGATAATAAAATGTGTACTCCTACGACGCAATCTTAACTAGATGTACCTATCTGTACCTAGCCTATGTGTAGGTGTTAAAGCCAAGAAACCCTCTAGGATAAAGTCAACCCCATTATGTGAAGTGAGAGTCTGTGGGACCACGGCTTGGTCTTGAGTTGGACACCCCGCAAAGGATGTTCAGACCGCTGGGAGTCTGGATTCAGGAATCTCAGCGTCTCGTTTCAGTGTGTCGGCATGGAAGTCGTGATCTCCTCTCCCTATCTCAGCAAGCTGTGATGTTTATATTCCTGAAGGTATCCCCAGGGGTTCTACCTTGCTGTGCCACTGTCGGATTTAGGATGATGGTGGGAAAGAATCTTGTACATACTTATTATGCAGGAGATGATAGTCCTGCTGAATTTCCGAGAATCCTGAATCCTCATGAATAATGTATGAGGCTATTGTTTAGGGAAAACCCCACATTCTGTAAGGAGTACTGTAACTAGGTAAAAGGTCAGTCCTACCAGCAGTTATGTATGTAATGTAGGGACAAATATAGGTGAAAGGGTGTGATGTTTACCCAGGCCTTTATTGGGGTACCTATATGGAATATAACAGTACATGACATAGCCATGGAGAACAGGACCTGCTCCCTCTTGTAGACAGGGCAAAGAAGTGAATTTCAAGATTCTAATCCTGACCTCCTATTCAAACTACAACGATACAACAACAACAACAACTTACCAGAGGCCTTTCCTGCAGCTGCCCAGCTGATCAGTGGCAACTGGACCTGAATTGGACAATATGTGACACCTAGTGAGTCACTTTGTGACTCCCTGAGGACCTGTGAGGCTTTAGTTGTATTGTTCTGTGGTGGATCGGGACTTAAAGGACTAAAGTCAGAAGGTAAAATGTTTGACATGTATGATCCTGGCTGGTGTAGCTGACCCAAGCTCGATCACTGTGAGCCTCAAGTTGCTCCTAGGTCATGTGCTATCACGACCATTGATTATCATTGACACTTTGTGCTTCTTGGCTCCATTTCTACTTAAAAATCTAAAATTTCATTTATCCAGTCCCCCTTATTAGAATTTTGCCATTTTAGTATCATTTCATTTTCTTATTCGTTATGGGTTTTTATTGTTTTGTATTTCAACTTTATTACTGTTTTGGTACTGAATAAATACTTTAAACATTGCCCTAAGTCTGCTCTGTGCCACAGCTACCAGGGGAACAAGCTCAAGTTACTTTAGTGACTTTGATGTGTGGATGGGAATTGTGTTGTGCTTTATTTCAGCAATTCTAGGTACGAGCATCTTGCTCTGACACACCTCAGAGATTCACCTAGTGAATTGATAAAGGCTGGTCAACTAGGTTTTTTCCTTCCTTCCAAACAGGGGACTATCATGAGACAGCAGCCCCTGTTGCTACGCCAGAATAGATCCCCCCCTCCCAGTCCTTTTCATTTATCCATCCTTTTTTTTTTTTTTTTTTATATATTTTCTTTTATTAAGCCAAAAAAAAGAAGAGAAACAAAAAAAGCAGTAGTCTCTACAGACAGAAAAGGTCATGAAGGGAGATAAACATTAGTACAGATCCAATAATAGTATATCATTTTTTACATCAATGTTTGATTATTCCCAGCGAAGGCTAGACCAAATACGTTCAAACTTAACACAAGAAGAAAAACCCCTGGCTTTAGCTAGAGCTAATTCCATCTCATAAACCCCTCTCAATATTATTCGCATCTCCATAAGTGTCGGACATCTCGTGTCAATCCAAGCCCTTGCGATACCTAGACGACAGCAGGCCATAATAATAGAGCAAAGAGCATTAGATATTAGACCGGGGTTGTCTATTAGGCCCGTTAATATCTCTTTTTCAGAAATGACAATATTCATACCTGCCCATTTACACAATTCCTCAGTTACCTGAACCCAGTATATATTCAGTTTCGGACAGGTAATAAACATATGTCTAATGTCGGCTGCGTATAGTGAGCATTTAGGACAATATATCTTGGATGACAAGTAGTTCGTTGCCCATTTTGAAATAACTTCGGTTGTGTAATAAAGAAGAAACAGCATCCTGTGATGTTGAAGTTTTAAATGTATAGAGGTAACTGCTTTGTTGATAGTGGCCAGTGAATTATGTAAATCTTCTTTTCCCACATTGATCCCAAAAGATCGATTTAATTTGACTATAACCTGGCCCCGATCAGCCCTTAATTCCATCAAGAGATTCTTGTAAATCTTCCCTATACAGCCCTTGCCGGTTGCCTGTAATAGTACACGAGTAGCCTTACTTATTCCGCTAAGTGAAGCTAAGCCTTTTCCTTTAATGAGAAGATCACGTATTTGCAAAAATTTTAAAAATGAATTATGCCGGACACCAAATTTGCTTCTAAGAGAAGAAAAAGGTCTAAAACCGTCCAAGTCATATAGTTGCCCTAATTGAGTAATTCCACTAAGCAACCAACTTCTCCAAACCGAGTCGTCAAAGAGGGCTCCCAGTCGGGGGTTTCCCGCTAAATACGTGAGCTCATGTAATTCCGGTATGTTATAAGCACGCACAATATCATGCCAAATCTGGACAGCTTGTCCTACAATCTTAAAACAAACCCGTTTAAAGTAATTTTGGTCAGACATCTTGCAAACTACAAACCTATACTCCGGTCCAAGCGCCAACTGGTATGCTAACCAAACTTGAGACATACCAGTCCCCTGTAGTAAGCTCTGCAGCCGGCTAGCGAAAGCTGCCCAGAAATATAAATTAAAATCTGGGAGTCCAAAGCCTCCTCTCTCGTAGGGAAGTTTCAAAAAGTTAATGGAGTGTCTAGCCCTTTTATAACCCCAAATAAAGCTGCCAATAATACTATCAAGTCTTTTGAAAAAAGAAAAGGGAACCCTCAATGGGATAGCCCTGAAAAAATATAAGAATTTTGGCAGAATGTTCATCTTTACGATGTTGCATCTCCCCCAAATCGTAAGAGGGAGTTGATGCCATTTACACAAATCAGAACCAACTCTCTTAAACAAGGGTTCATAATTAAGTTTTACTATTTTGTCAGTCTCACTACTAATATTAACCCCCAGATACGTAGCTGTTTGAGTAACACCTAAAGGAAAAATACCGTGAGTGGTTTCAAAATTAGTTATTATTTGAGTTTTACTAGTGTTAAGCTTGTACCCTGAGAAAATCCCAAAACTATGGGCCGCCGTAATCGTTTCCGCTATCGCCTCAATAGGATTAGTCGTGTAGATCGCAATATCGTCCACGTAAGCAGTTACTTTGAGAGATACGTTATTAAGTGTAACCGGAATAATACCTGAGTTTTGTAATAGGTGACGGATAAAAGGCTCAATGTAAATCGCAAACAATAGAGGCGACAAGGGACACCCCTGCCTCGTGCCCCTCTGAATATTAAAGGGTGGTGAGGTTAGACCATTAAGCCTAATTGTTGCCATGGAGTTTGTATATAATTCTTGAACTGCCGTGACAAACCTTTGACCAAGCCCTGCTTTCGCCATAATTAACCATAAAGACCCCCAAGTGACCCGGTCAAAGGCCTTCTCAGCGTCAAGCAGCATCATAGATATTTTGACCCCCATCTGACCGGCAACGTCGAAAGCAGAGATTGCAGTATTGATATGTGTCGTGGTATCACGACCCGGAATAAAGCCGTGTTGTTGACCCGATACCATTAAATGTATAAACGGCGCTAATCTGGAGGAAAGAACTTTAGAGAAAATTTTAGCATCATGATTAATAAGGGAGATCGGGCGGTAGGAGCCTCTTTCCTCCGACGGTTTCTCCTTTTTAAGGAAAACAACTATATTGGTCGTTTTCCAAGAGGGCGGTGCTGCCCCACCTTCCAATATACCATTGACCAACTTTAAAAAAACTGGGTCGAGGATCTCCCCGAACGTCCTATAAAACACAAGGGGTATAGTGTCCTCTCCTACTGCTTTTCCTAAGGGGAGGGCCCTAGTAGCTGCCCGTATCTCCCCTATATCCACGTCCCTATCCATTAATGCCGTTATGTGTGGCTCCAATGGGGTCATTTCACTGTCCCTGAAATAGTCTGCAGCTATGTTCTGATTAAAAACTAAGTTATCACTATAAAGATCGGTGTAGAATTGTCTGAATTGTTCCAATATATCTGTCGTCTGGTTATAAATTAGACCATCACTTCCCCTGACACTCGTAATATATGCATTGGCCCGCTGGTCAGGCCAACTGGTATGCTAGAACACGCCCAATCCTCTCCCCGTACTCATATTATTGAGTTCTGAACTTAGAATACTGGTTCGCCACTTTCTCCTTTAGTTTGCGACTCAGGTTAGCTCTAACCGATAATAACTGCTGGTTAATCTCAGATTCGCCCATGTCCTTTTTAAAAATGGCATTAGCATGCGATCGCTCTAAATCAGAGTATTCCCTGCGTTCAGACTCAAGCTTCCTGGATTTTTCCCTGTTCTGTTCAAACAAGTATTGTTGGGTAATACCTCTAACATAAGCTTTAAAACAATCCCAGACTGTGGCCCAAGGCGCAGTTAAGAAATTGTTATTGATAAACTCTACAAGTAATCCCTGCACCCGCTGGACATAGTCTAAATCCTTCAGTAAGTATTTGGGAAATGAGAAAGGCATAATAGGCCCTCTCGCACCAGCCTCGTATTGAATAGTAAATATTAAGGGATTGTGGTCTGAGGTAATTTTCTGGCAAACCTCTATGCAAGATTCTTTGATTCTAGACTGATTGGCAAATACCATATCGATCCTTGAATAGTGCCGATGCGGGTTGGAAAAAAAAGTATAACCAGGGGTTGTCGGAAAAACCACCCGCCATATATCTACCAACTGATGATTATGCATTAAGTCCCTTATGGCTGCTCTTGTCTGTGGCATTCTAGATCGACCCCGAGTATTAGTAGTATCCAAGCTTTGATCCAGAGAACAATTAAAATCACCCATGACAACAAGTTCCCCCTCCCACTCCAACAACTCAGAACACAAAAAAGAAACAAACTCAGGACAGTCGTTATTAGGGCCGTAGATCATGCAAATCGTAAATTTTTTGCCATATACAAGAAATTGTGCGATCATCCACCTACCCTTATTATCGCTTAATGTGCGAAGAGTCAGGGCTTTAAATGCTCTAGCTTTAAGAATAGCGACTCCTCGTATTGAGACAAGTTGTGTAGTACAAGTAATAATATCGGACCCCATTTTCTTAAGTAGACCACAATCTTTGAAAGCCAAATGAGTCTCGGCTAGGCCAATAATCTGTGGTTTATAAGCTTTTAATTCTTCCGAAACCAGTCGCCTCTTAGAAGAAGAGTTCAGGCCAGCCACATTCGAACTCATTAATTTTACTTTCACTTTAGACATAGTTAAGTATAATAATCAGCCAATTGTATCTGCCTTGGAACTGCAGTGATCCCCCAAAATGCCCTAACATGGCCTTCTGACTCCGTTTAGAATCATTTTTGGCGATTTTCTTAACCCCCCCACACCGATGTTCAAAGCTAGTTTAACCTTGTCAAATTCTCCTTCCAAACCCCCCACCAACCCCTGACCCAGCCCAACCCCATCACCCTCCCCCACACCCTTGTGAATTGGAAAAGGAATCACCCCAATCCCTGCTGTCAGCATGACAGCTTTAAACAAAAGGACACCCCTCCTCGGCTCCTCCTGGAAGGGCCACCACCCGCCACAGCCCAACCATAGCTAACACAAATAAAGAGAAGCCATGTATAAATCATTTTCCGCGCCTTAGTTAAAGTTACATATGGCCTCATTTTTATTTACTTTTTGCCATTTTAGTAGAGCATTTCTGGCCTCTTGGTCGTTGAAGAAAAAATGAGCCTGCCCATCCTTAATGACTTTAAGGCGGGCTGGGTCCTGCAAATGAAAACCTGTGAACCGGCTTCTTTAAAGGTATCCATCAACTTTCTAAGTTGCCATCTTCTATCCATAGTGAGTTTACAAAAATCAGGACGAACAGAAATAGACATTGAATCAAATTGAACTGGAGCCGTTGAACGAGCTTTAAAAAAAATGGCCTGCCTGAGGAGAAAGTTCCCTATATATATCAACATCGGTCGAGGAGAGTTTGAGTTTCTTTGATTAGCCAGAAAAGGAGGTAGTCTGTGTGCCCGCTGAATTAAAGTATCCATGCCCCAGTCCGACAAATCAGGGAAGGCCTTTTGAAACAAGCTAACAATAAAAGCCCATGGGTCCGATCCTTCCCTTCCTTCAGGGACACCAAACACCCTCAAGTTCTGGCGTCTTTGCCTGTTTTGTAGGTCTTCGATCTTAGTTTGCATAGATGTCATCTAGAGATCATGAGCCTTAACAGAGTTGCAGGTTGAAACATTAACTTCCACTTCGGCCACCAGTTGCTGTAAGTCCGAAACCTCAAGTTAGAGGTTTGTAACTTTAGTAGTCACCTCAGCCAAAGCCCGCTTAATCTCTTGGCTGTCTACTTTAGCCTGCTGGAAAAAGCTCTGTGCCTCTTTATGATGTTTAGCTAAAACTTGCAGCACAGTAAATAGTGTGGGTGTATCCTGGGGATTTTGCTCCCCTTGTGGACTGTTATTTATGGGGCCCCCATTAGCAGTAGTGGAGCAAGCAGGTGAAGACAGAGGAGGTGCAGGTGCATGCTGATTATTTGCAAAACCCAAAGCCAGTGTATCTTCTTGGTTAGGTGCGAGAGTAAAAGAGCTGGCATAGGGAGAAGTATCAGAAGAAACCAGCGCACCTCTCAGAGTATTAAGCTCTGCCGAAGATACTTGACTAGAATCATTCGATCCGTTCGTGGTTTTAGCAGCCATATTTGACATTTTAGCTGAGGCGTTAGAGATGTCTATACCTGAACTTAAGCTCTGGTTTGTTAAATTCATTTCAGCTATCTCAGCCGCCGTGGGGGTTAGAGTGATCTCCTGCCGCTCTAAATGTGTTAAGGGTTTCAAGAGGCTAGATGTTCCTCCAATATTAGATAGACGAGCAACTAAAGTTTTTACCTCCCCCTTAGATGACACCCACTTCAGCAGTGGACTTGCTCCGGTATCCGATTGAGAATTATTTTTAACAGCTCTGTTAATTCCTTTAGTCCCATCTGCGCCTGATGCCAAGGCCTTTACTCCTCCACCCAAACCACGACCTTTACTTCCTTTTCCAGCAGGGTTTTTGAAACCTTTACCTTTGATAGTTTTTTCCCCCTCTAACACAGCAGCATTGAGTTTAGTCAGACCTCTTTTAATTCTGTCCTGCTTATCGTATAATTCAGGCGTCTCGGGGGAATCGCAGGGCTCAGTAGTTGATACAGGGACCATATTATGCCCCAAAGCAAAGCCTTTTCTTTGATTGCCACTACTGCAAGTATCTGCACCACCCGTAAGCCCAGAGTTCCCGTCTGTAGGAGCAAACCCTTTAGTGCCAGAAGCGCTCTCTCCGCTCTCAACGCTCTTGGCACCACTCAAGCCAGTCTGTGTTACCTCTTTATCTCGCTCGCCCTCCAGCGATTGTTCACCTGGCGACAAGACCGTCGTCGGTTCACAACCCACAGTAGTGTTAGTAGCGGAGCAGTCTAGCTGCCCCATCCCGCACTCGATTGCAGCATTCAGTGCATCAGCTAGATGAGAACCCGGGGTGGATGGCTCAGAGCCGATAGCGCGCAGAAAGGACGAGGCTCCGCCAGATCTAATAAAATTCAGGATAGGACCGAACACCCGGGAAGAGCCGTTACAGTCTGTGCTGGTTCTGTTGGTCTCCGGCCCATGATCGCCACTGCCATTGATCATTTATCCATCCTAACCGTTTTGATGCTCTCTCTGGTTTGAGTGAAATCGACTGACTGCCCGTGTGTTCGGGTAGCTGAGTGGAAACGAGAAGACCTAGTTTATAACGCATCAATCCAGAGAGAGCCTCAGATGCTGTTGATATTGGTAGCAAGCTGCCCGCAGAGCCATCTGGTACCATTTTGTAGAGCTCTATTAGCACTAGCAAGAATATTGCTCAATCTGAAAAGAGCTCCCGGCCTCCTACTTTAATCCCTAATGATAACTGCAGAGGAGAGGGGACTGGCCTGGCAACTCCTGTCAATATGCCTGTCATTAACTCTACATCTGTGGTGTGGCATACCAGGGACACACCACTCTCCCATTTAAAATTATTTCCTGAAACATCGCTGGTATTTATCCGAAATTGTCCAATGAGGTGTGGCTAGAGTATATTAGGGGTTTTGACATCATCTGTGTGAGAAGGTGGCCTGATATATGCTGTCCACTAGTTCTAGTGGGCACCTTGTATCAGTCCAAACAACCCCTTATGGTGATAGGTTAAAGACAACCTTTATTGAAAGCTATCCTAGTGGTAGCTATGGAGAGCAGCCTCAGGCTAAGTCTTGAAGGAATGTAAAGCAGCTTGTTTTACTAGTCTATAATCTCTTGAATGATCAAATGAAAGGACAACCACACCAGGTATATATTTAAAATATATGTATTTAGGTTAACACACACCCCTCTAGTCTCTTTATGAGACCGGAGTTCGAAGTACTTAAGTTACAAGATAGCAATCATCAGTAAAAGCACAAATACACGTTTGAGCGTACCAAACTATATACCAAAAAAATGTTATAAGAACCACGACTGGAACAGGCACTAGGCCTATTGCCTCTAGAATCGCTGGGACCCCAAGGAATCACCCAAGGTAGTGACACAGGGGACGCACGGGGACTGTATGCAGTGTGTAAACACAACCGCAGGTTCCTATTATCTTCTATGGGCAATGTCGCGGTTGGAAATTTAAAGCTTAGGGACACTTCTAATCGAGTCTGGACCAAACCCTTTTGGGCTTAGGTAGTTCTAGGGCTAGCACCCACGAGAGCACTGGGGTACTCGAGTTACCTCACCCAGGGAAGCCGGGTGCATAGGTATCTTTTGGTGTCGGGTCACGTCGTCGATTCCAATGGAAGCCTGCAAAGAACTGCTGCTGCCGTGAAGGGGAGAAGTGTCCGGAGAGATCCAAGCCTGGATCTAGGATGTAAGGAACCTGAAAGCAGAGGGGACAGAGTCTGGGTCACTTGCCAGTGACCTAGGGCAGGATGGACCAATGCCCACAGATGTCGGGTGCTTCAGGTGAGCTGATGGGTGTCTTGACTCTTCAGCCACGAGGTCCAGGAGGTGTCGATGAAGTCCATGAGCCGGATTCGAGCTGTCCCACGAAGTCTGTTGAGTGCTGCGGTATCGGCAACCAGATTGGACCCAACAAGCACAACTTCGCGGAGGACCAGGAAGATAGTGTTGCTGCAAAAGTTCATGGTGTCCAGGGGTAACAGTCCCACGTCACCCACGATAGCCATGGGCCTCAGCTTTGCTGTGGACTCAGGGTAGCCTCAGGAAAGTCTGGAAATCCACCTCTGGCGATGCAAAGACTTTGGCGTCCGGTGGGAGCTTCAGCGATGCAGACCGGTCAGTTGCTTCTTTGGTGCCTGCCAAGCAGGGGAGTCACTCCTTGACCCCAAGGGAGATTTCTTTAGTTTTGTAGTCAAAGTAGAACTTCGAAGGTCCAGGATATATTTTGCAGAGTTTCGTCCAGGGTAATCTAAAGTCCTAGGGACTGGATTCCTATACTTATAGTAAGTTTAGGGGCTGGACTAACTCTAAGGTCCCACCTATGGGTGGGCTTGGAGAGAGGGGTGGTTACACCCCTCTTTCCTTTGTCCAGTTTTGCGCCAGAGCAGGGGCAGGTAGCGTTTGAACTGGAGTATGCACAGGGACACCAAGTTTGCCCCCAGTGCAGGACTTCAAAGCACCAGAGAGTGCTCCCGCCCAGCCCCAATACACATCAGCCTGTCTGGGGAGGTGGGGACACCTCCCCTCGACAGGAAACCTATTGTCAAGGCCTCCCCTGCCGGAGTTTCGGTCAGCAGCAGGAGGCCAGACCTGTGTCTGTGGCAGAGGCATCCATTTTGTGGTGCCAGGGCTCAGGAAAGTCCTACCGGGTTTAGCCAGTGTGAACATGTCTCTCCCTCTAGAAGGGTGTAATGCTACCCCCGCCACCAGAATCGGCGGGTGGGGGGTAGTATTCCAAAGCGTTTGACACCAAACACAACATGTTTTGATGCAGCCATCCCAAAGCTAGCATTTACCGCGAGGTTATAATGCACTTAAGAGTATATGGTATGGCTGTATCACAGACAGCCATAAGGAAGTATTTCCGAAAGCTGCAGAGGGGCTCAGCTCATGCTTGGGCACCCTCTCACACAAAACCAAGCACTCTGCCTTCAGGATTGTCAAGGCCTGCCATAGGAGTGGTTTATAGGTTTATATGTGTCTGTATATGGTAGTGATATAGGTAGCCTATACCACTGTAAGGGGTGCAAGCACACCCTTACCCAGGCTGCAGTAGCAGACCTGTGGTGCCAATTTGGAGTGCTTCCCAGGGGTGGCAAAATACATGCTTCAGCCCCTGGTAGGCCTCTGAGGTACCTATGCCCTAGGTACATAGTATACCATATACTAGGGGCTTATAAGGCACTCCAGAATCCAATTAGATATGTACCTAAGGTACATGGAAACCATTTTAATGAGGAAGCACCTAGGCTGTGGTCCTGATTAGCAGTGCCACATCCAGACTAAGGTCTAAAAACAGTGAAACACCAGCAACAAGTGGGGGTACCCATGTGAAGCAGATCCTACTCTCCTACAATCTGCCTCCAGGAAACGTGGCATAAGGACGACAATGTGTTGGATGGTTATCGCTCCATCACCGTCCATGCAACACCTTCACCGGCAGGGAGGGATAAAGGAGGGCTGGTGCTGCTAACTTCATTTAAATATGGGTCCTTACAAGCCCTTGGCTTCAACTCCTCACCCTGGTACCAACTAATCTTGATTTCCAACCTGATCCGGGTGAAGTTATTGGTGGTGAATTGGTATTATAACATCTTTGACCAAAACAGCATGGTATTGAAGCCCTACAGGCTGAAATTAATACTTTTTCAGGGAAGTGGCAGCCATTATGTATCCTCTGGGTGGGGGACTTCAACTGTACCACCTGTAAGTATAGCACCAAATGAGTATGTGGACTGCTGGACATAGAGGGCCAGCCTCAGCCACATTTTATCCATACACCACAGAGAGAGGCCTTAAATTCCATTATTATAGATCATGACCTGTGTCTTATCAATAATTCGGCCACTACTCTTGTAACACAGTGCCCCACTAATGTTTGAGGAGGCAAGGGAAGTTTTATTGATTTTATGTTCATCTCAAGGAAGTACTTGTCACTTGTTGGCGACTTTGATGTAGAACCAAACAATGCCAGTGTCCATAATCCCCTCAGTATATTAGCCCAGGCAGGGAAAGGTGATGGTCGCCTCAATCAATATAACCACAACAAAGGGGTAAGATTAAACTGGGGTAAAATAAACCCTACCGAATTTTAGGGAAAAATTGTAGCAGCAAATGTGGACTCTATTATGAGATGCCTTCCACATAATGCTTCCCCAGGCGAGGTCGTTCACGATGTTCAACTGGTTTGTGCAGATGTAGCCAAAAGACTTACTAGAACTTTACAGAGAAGGGAACCCCGAGAGACGCTGTGGTTTAACACCGAGCGCTCCAGAGCCCAAAAGAATCTTAAAATGGTCTTTCATGCTAATCCTCGTGATAGAACCTAAATTAAAAGTGCAAGACAGGTGTATAAAAGTGTTATTAATAAAAGGAAAGAAGAACTGAGGAGTTTAGCTTGGGAAGATTTGAAGAGAGCCAGTGCCCTCAAAGACGCTAAAAGTTTTTGGCACATCATTAATCGCCCCTTTTTTATGGACGAGGTTGGGCAAATGAACTCTCTGATCTTGTGGGTTGCTTGCAAATCCTATTTCTCTGCAATATTTACCCCAAACTGTGTCCAGTTAGAGGAGAAAAGTGAGAATCCACACTCAGACCTAGCCTTGGCCTCCTAATTAAGTGCATCCCTCTCAGTAGCCGAGGTTGAGGAGGCATTAGCAAAGGAAATATGTATGAAAGCCCCAGGGCCTGATGGGGTCCCGTTAGATCTTTTTAAAAGTAACCCCAATCTCTGGGCACTCCTGCTGAGATGTTTTTAAGGCAGTGGTTACTGGCCTCATCCCAGCATCATGGAAGGAGGCCATCATGGTTCCTGTGATTAAAAAGGACAATAGGAGTGATCCGCCTGCTACACTTGAAACCTGGGGGTCCAACACAGGGATCATGTCAAAAACACAATATGGCTTCAGGAGGGGATTGGGCACCACAGAGCAGTGCCTCAACCTGTCCTTGATTATGGGCAAGTACATGAGGGCCGGGGGGGGTTCTACCCACCTGGCCGTCATGGACTTGTCCAGTGCTTTTGATACCATTAATCGGGAGAAGTTGTGGGCACTAATGGGGACAATGGGTGTTGAAGAAACTCTGATTTCCCTTTTGTGTAGGCTTCATGCCTCTACCACTGTTGCTATAAGATATGGCCCCCAGAGGGAAAAGACTAAGGGCCATATGTATCAAACTCCCGTTTAGCAAATCTCAATTTGCAATATTTTCCAAATCGCAAATTGAGATTCGCAAAACGGTATATACTTAAATAATCGCAAAAAAATAGCGATTGCATAAAAATCGTTATTTTCATTGTGAGAACCGTAATTGCGATTCCTTATTACAAAAAATCGCAAATTTGCGAAATTCGCTAAATACTGAATCGGAAACTCAGGTGCTGCATGATGACATCACAACCAGGAAGTGTGACTACCCGTGCTGCACCTGAGATTCTGAAGCACAGCGATAGAGCAGGAGTGGAGGTGAGGGATCACTGCAGTGCTAGAAAGAATGGCAGAGACTGGAGACAACCAGCAGCAGGGGAAGAAACAAAGAAGGAGAAAACAAACATTTTCTGAGAATAAACTGGAGGTCCTGATCCAGGAAATGGTTGGCAGCCATGAGCTTCTCTTTGGGAAAAAGTCCCTGCGAGTGCCTGAGACACTCGAACGGAGGATTTGGGCGGATATCAAGCGCAAAGTTAATGCAATTGGCGTCACCCACAGAAGCGTTGAAGACCTCAGGAAGCGTTGGTACAACCTGCGCCAGCACTCCAGGGAGATGGTTGCAATAAGGTTGGAGCAAGCCAAGAAGACTGGTGATGGGACCTCTACTGCCACTGCCTCAACACCACTGGAGGAAATGGTGGAGGGGACTCTTCATCCGGAGAGCGTAATGGGCGTTGCCGACCTGGACAGCTCCAACCCCCCAGAACCAAGACAAGGTATGAAGCATGCCATCACACCCCTGATACCCCCCCCTACTAGCCCCACACCCCCAAGAGGGCCACAGGGGCACAACAGAACAAAAAGTCCAGTGCAGGTACACAAGCACACACAACAATGCATTACGGGAGATGTAGTCATATGCACATAACAGTGGAGCATTGACACCCAGCCAGTCCCGAACAGTATATGCACAACATGAAAGGTAAAATACAGATAGACAGGACCCACGCAACTCCAAACAGTGAATTTTAATGCATGTCAGATACAAGTCAGGACAGAAAATTAATGTGTGCATTTCCATCCTCAGCACCACCTGAAACACAGGGAACAGCCAGTGGAGGCGAGGAAGAATCCCCTGACGCAGAGGCAACAGGGCTAGAGGAGGAGGAGAAGGGCAGCCCATTAATCCATCAGCAATGCAGCAGGAGGCATTAAGTGCCACCATTGCCCCCGCTGGAGGATGAAGCCCATGACACTGATGGCGATGTCCAACCAGTCCCTGGACCGTCAGAGCCACGACACTGCGCTCGAGCACCTGCAGATGCAATCCTGCCAATTCCATCCAGGGGCAGGGCACGTGCATCCACCAGTTCAGCAGACACAGTAGAGGACACAGTTCAGAGGCAAATTAGGGCTGGGTTCATGGGCATGATGGGTGCCCTTGAGGCACTCTGCGCTGAACTAAGGGCGGATCGTGATGCTATGCGCAGTGAGATTCAGGGCCTAGACCTCTACACCAGGGCGGTCAACCGCCTTACCTCAGCAACCAATGTGATGTCAAGGCACAGCATCAGTATGCAGCGTGAGGTGGCACACAACAGCCAAGACGTGGCAAGGGTCCTCGTACAGGTGACATATGCTGTGGATGAGCTGCGTGCAGCTTGCACGACTGGCCCTGGAGTCCTCACTCCAACATACGAGGATGCACAATCTACAAGGAGCAGCATTACACCCCCACCGCCACTGGATAGGCGACGTAGTGTGTGTCACAGAGGGGCTTCTGGGACAGGTGAGGAGGGCACTGTGCACCCACAGCCAGGGGCCACGGGCCGACACCGCCGCAGTTGAGGTGCACAAACTTGTACAAGGGGATGGGTGCACACGGACACTTGGGCCAAATTGTTCCTTCGCACTGTGATCTGAACATGTGCTGCTAATTGAACATAACATTGTGTGCTACACAGGCTATGTGACGATATTATTTCCTGCATTTAAGTAAATAAAACACAGTCTCCTAATTGATATATCGCATTGTGTCATATTTTCTTACCTAGAAATAGTTCTGTGTGACCTCTTCACGCCTCAGGCACCCAGCAGCTGCACCAATTGCACTGGCTGGCATGCATCCTTGCGCTGGGCCCTCCTCATCTGATGAATCAGTTACACTGAGCTCCACCGGTGTGCCTTTCCTAGTGGCGATGTTATGCAGCATGGCACATGCTACCACTATCTTGCAGCAGATCTGGGGGCTGTATTGGAGTGCCCCTCCACTCTTATATAGGCATCTGAATCTGCTCTTGAGAATCCCAAAGGTCCGTTCGATGGTGCCTCTGGTTGCTATGTGGGCACTGTTGTACCTTCGCTCAGCAGCATTGGCAGGATTCAGGTACGGTGTCAGTATGAATTCCCAGACTGCATACACACTGTCACCTGTGGGGTGAGAGAAATGTGGTTAAACACTGTACTGGCAATGCTGTCCTTTACTAGTCTGTCCTTTGTACACATGCAATTACCTAGTAGGTATCCCTCACCAAACTCCCCATTTGTGAGTCGGTGGTGTATTCCACTGTGGCGGAAGATGAATGCGTCATGCATGCTGCCTGGGTATTTAGCAACGATGTCGGTGATAATGTGTTTGGCATTACACACCACCTGTATGTTCAGGGAATTTTATGATTTCCTATTCCTGAACACATACTCGTCCTGGGAGGGGGGGGGGATACGGCGACATGTGTCCCATCTATGCATCCAATGACGTGGGGAAACTGGGCAATTTGGTAGAAGTCCTGCTTCGTCTTGTCTAGTGCCTGTGGTGTGCTGGGGAAGTATATGTGGTGAGGCAGCCTCTGTACCATGGCATCAAGGAACGCATGGAAAAAGCGCGACGATGCACTCTGGGAGACCCCTCCTGCTGAGGATTTCACCCCCTGGAAGCTACCTGATGCCAAGAGGTGCAGTGAGCACAGGTCCTTAATGTGGGTGGGGATGGTGTGTGTCCTGCATGTGGGGTGTTCAAGAAAAGGTTTGAGCTCATCAATTAAATTCAGGATGCTCTCCTCATCCAGCCTATAGTTTGTATGGATCTCCTCCTCAGTCCGCTGGAACAGGGTTATGCGCGCTCTAAAGATCCTTTCCTGGCGTCTCCTTCTCTGTGCAGCAACTCTGAGTCGCAGCCTTCTGGCTTTCACGTACAGCCCAGCCATTGTGGAAGACATCTGTTGCATTGTGGGCTGCCTTAAATAGTTTGCACCTGGTTACCACCTGCTCATACTTGGTGGTAATTGCGATTCTGTAAATACAGAATTTCATCAAATCGCTAATTGCGATTTTTTCATACATTCCGTTTTGCGAATTCGCTAATTGCGAGGTCAGCAATTGCGATTTTCACAATTGTTGAGTCACATTTTGCGAGTTCACATTTAAATCGCTAATGTGTGGGAATTGCAAAATTGCTAATCGCAGATTTAGCGATTAGCAATTTTGGGTACAGAATGTGTCTCTTACATAGGGAAGCAGTGTTTTGCGATCACAAACACCGTTTTTTTGTGATTCGCAGTGTTTGCAATGGCGAAACTGCTACATACATATGGCCCTAAGGGCAATATGTATCAAAATCCTTTTTTGCGATTCTCAAAATGCGATTTTTCGTGAATCGCATTTTGAGAATCGCAAAATCCGATGTAAATACAATATCGCAAAATTTTATCGATTCCCCAAAAATTTGCAGAATATTTATGTGAATACCTTTTATGTGATTCCCTATTTGCGAATTTGCAAATAAGGAATCGCAAATCTGAGAATCGGCAATTCAGGTGCAGAATGATGACATCACAACCAGGAAGTGTGACTGCTCATGCTGCACCATATTGCCAGAAGCTGAGTGCTAGGCTGTGAGGAGAGCTGAGACGCTTGTGGTCTGCAACTGAGAGAGGGAGAGATAGAGTCCCAGGGAGCAGAGAAGCAGCAAGAGGAAAATATCAGAAAGAGGAAACAGAAATTCAGTGAGAGGGAGCTGGAGGTCCTCATCCAGGAAATGTCCATCAGTTATGAGCTCCTGTTTGGGGAAAAATCCCTACGTGTACCAGAGGCACGCAAAAGGAAGATATTGACTGATATACAAGAGAAATTCAATGCCATCGGCGTCACCCACCACACTCTTGAAGTCCTCAGGAAAAGGTGGTATGACATGCGGCAAAGATCCAAGGAGAATGTGGCTGCAAGATTGGCCGAGGCAAAAAGACAGGTGGTGGGACGTCCACTGCAAGTGATTCGACCCCCCTGGAGGAGTTGGTGGAGGGCGCCCTTCAGCCCGATCGTGTGAGTGGCATGGCTGACCTGGACAGCTCCAAACCCCCAGACCCCAGACAAGGTAAGATGCATGCCATAACCCCCCTCATACATCCCCAACCCACTCACACACTCAGGAAACCCCCAGAAACCAAACATGATTGGAACTCCAGCCCATGTTAACAAGCACACCCAGCAATGCATTATGGGAGATGTAGTCACATGCACCAATATCTGTAGCAGTGAGACACATCAAGGTGGAATAGGGATGAGTAATCCAGGAAAGGCAAAAAGCAGACAGATAGTCCTCATGTAACTCAAAACTTGTCAACTGTATTGCATTACCAATGCGAGGCAGGACACACAATTAATGTGTGCATTTACATTCACAGCACCACCTGAAACACAGGTATCCATTGCAGGAGGGGACGACACATCTAAAAATGAGGATGAGGCAGGGCAGGAGGAGCAGGGTGAAGTCAGACCAGAAATTCCTGTGCCTGGCAGACGGCACCTCATAGTGCCACCACTACCACTGCTGGAGGCAGGGCCAACAGACACAGCAGGAGAGGCACAGCCAGTCCAGAGCCAGCATGCAGGTCAGCAGACCTCACAGTCCCCTGTCCATTCCGGTGAAGGGAGTGGGTTGTGATGCAGGGCACGGCCGTCCACCAGCACTGCTTCTGTCAGCGAAGACACAGTTTTCTCCGGGCTTGAAGGCAGCATGCTCAAAGTCCAGCGTCTGCAAGCGAAGGCAATGAAGTCAATCCAGTGTCAGTTCACAGCACCCAATTATAACATGACTGAGATGCGGGATGGTGTAATGGGCATGACAGGTGCGCTGGAAGGACTGTGCTGAGAGGTAAGGAGAGACCAGGCAGCCAGGCGCATGGAAGGACAGCGTCTCCATAGCTGGCTGGACTTGAACACCAGAGCTGTTAAGCCCCTGTCGACTGCCACGTCCCTGCTGGCACGTCGGTGTGTGAGTATGCAGAATGAAATGGCCCACTGCTGCCAGGATGTGGTCAGGGGTCTGGTGCAGGTCACACATGCCGTGGACCAGATCTGCGGGTATCTGCCACGGGTGGCATAGGACCTCCGAGCACCTTGGACACTGATAATCAGTCCAGCTGGAGCAGCATGACTCCACCAATTTCAGCAGACAGATGCCGGAGTGCGCAGCAGGGGAGACTAACTGATGACTCCATGGAGGGCAGTGGGCACCCTGAGCGAGGGCCAACAGGCCGTGCTCGCAGGAGGTGAAGTGACTTCAGGGGCATTTGACAATGTGTGAAGCAACACATTGCATCTTGACTGAGTTGATGACAGCCATCCTTGCACTGTGGCATGAACATGTACAAGCAATCGTAATAAAGTCAGGCTGTGTGACAGTTATATTCCTGCACCAAAGGAAATAAATAACACAGTTAAGCACCAATCTGTTGTATTGTGTCCTCATTACTCACCTAGAAATAGTTCTGTGTGATCGTATCTCGTCCCTGGCACCCGGCAGCCGCCCGGCACCACCTGCTGTTCTGTGACGTGGAGCTGATCCCTCCTCATCTGTAGGCTCTTTATCTGTGAGCTCCACTGGGGTGCCTTTCTTGGTAGCGATGTTGTGTAGCATGGCACAGGCAACCACAATTTTGCAGCATGTCTCTGGGCAGTACTGTAGTGCTCCTCCACTCTTATGGAGGAAGCAGAAACGGCTCTTAAGGATTCCAAATGTTCTCTCAATGCTACAGCGTGTGGCTCTGTGGGCGCTGTTGTACCTACGCTCCCTTGCAGTGGCTGGATTCAGGTACGGAGTCAGAATGTAGTCACGTACAGCATACGCACTGTCACCTGCAGGGTGACAAGAATTATGTTACACACTGTCCAGACACTCCTGGCCTTTACTGATTGTGTGTTTGAAAGCCATGCATTTACCTAGCAGATAGCCCTCTCCAAACTCGCCAGCTGTGAGTCAGCGGTTTATTCCACTGTGGCGAAAGATGAATGAGTTGTGTGTGCTGCCTGGGTATTTAGCAACTATGTCAGTGATGATATGTTTGGCATTGCACACTACCTGTATGTTCAGGGAATGATAGGACTTGCGGTTCCTGAACACATACTCATTCTGTGAAGGTGGGGATAGTGCGACATGGGTCCCATCTATGCAGCCGATTACGTGGGGGAATTGGGCTATCTGGGAGAATTCCTGTTTGGTCTGATCTAGTGCCTGTTGTGTGCTGGGGAATTGGATGTGGTGATGCAGTCACTGTACCATTGCAAAGTGTGGAAGAAACATGACAGTTCACTCTGTGAGACCCCCTTGTTATGGCTATCACCCCCTGAAATCTCCCTGATGCCAGTAAGTGCAGTGAGCACAGGACCTGTGCATGGGTGGAAATGGTGTGTGCCCTGCATGTGGGGTGTTCTAGTATGGGTTTGAGCTCCTCTATTAAATCAAGGATGCTGTCTGCGTCCAGCCTGAAGTTCACATGGGTCTCCACTTCTGTCTGCTGGAACAGTGTAATACGCGCTCTGAAGATCCTTTCCTGGGGTCTCCTTCTCTGTGCAGCAGCTCTGATTCGTAGATTCCTAGCTATCACATACAGCCCAGCCATTGTGGAACAGCCTGTAGCATTGTGGGCCAGTTTTTATGGGTTGCGGGTTCGCATATTTATCCGCAGAATCCTTGAATCGCAGAAATGCTAATCGCAAATTTTGTGATTCCCATATTTGCGCGACGGATCCCCTTCTTACATGGGGATACTCTGTTTTGAGATCACAAAGGCTGTTTTTTTACGATTCGCAGTGTTTGTGATCTCAAAACAGCTTCATACATATGGCCCATAGTCTATTGTCTCCACAGAAGGTGTACGGCAGGGGTGCATTTTAGCTCCTTTCCTTTTTTTAATTTACACTAATGGCTGTTCTGCTCGATTTTCCCGGCCTTCTTGTGTTAACAAGTGATTGAATGTGACTTCAGTCTCTTACCATTCAAGCCTAAGGGTTAGAGTAGTGAATGGAGCCTATTTACTAGGCACTTCGACATGATTCTGTGCTCTTCCCCATAGATCAGGGCTTGCACACATAGCCTAGGGGATAGATTCGTTAGTATTAGGGATAACCTGTCCTGTAGTGAGGGTATTTCATGGAGCTGTGCTGAATTCAGGCCTGGTAGGCCTCAAACGCGAGAGACTCCATCTTTCTTTCTGCTCCGGCAGCTTGGGATGCTTCTAGGTCAAAAGTAATGTTTTAGTTATGAGGTGTTATTCGCTTGGAGAGAACCGGTTCAGGCCGGCCCTTATCGAAGAATTGTATTTTTCTTCATGCCGAAGACACTACATCAGGCCGGCCGGCTGGGAACGTGTCCTTGGTACGGGGAGGTACAAGAATTTGGTGGGCGGCAGGTTACGGGCCGGAATTTTCCATGAGGAAATGCACCTCTATATTAGTGAAAGTCTGAGGCAGTTACATGTTCAGTCTGTAGGCGGCATCTTGCCGTTAGCAGTAAAGCTACTACTTATTCCAGGGAAGACAGACGCCATCTTGAAGGCGGAGAAGAACCGAGAGACAGATGCTTTCCTAACAGAATAGCCAGAGAGGAGAGAGTAGCCGATAAGGAAGAGGTCCCAGTGACTCGGAGAAGGGTGATTCCAGGCGAGCCGAGGCACAGACGAGAAGGGAGCCTAGATGACCACTGAGTGCAGGCTACATACTACTAAGGTGATGTCGACCCTTTCTTATTAGAGTGTACAACTTAATCTTTCACTTTTCTTTGCAGGTTATGTGTTATATCGTAATGTTATGTGATTGTGTATGTAATGAGTAATAAAGTATCCAGTTTGTCGTGAACCAACATGTGATGCGTGTTCTTGTATAAGAGGGTAGCCTATTCTTCTAGTCAGCTGCGGCTACATGAACAGATGTTAACCCTGATCAGGTAAGTGGTAACTGAATAGAGGAAAGAGGAGCCCCTCGAACCTGAGAACAGGCTATGCCCGAACTGGCAATCCTTGTGTGATCTGATGAATAGTGAGACTGATTCCCTTTTTGTATGTTATGGTGATCATAGGATGAACTGTCGTATGAGACTGCCGTCTAGGTAGAGAGGTCTGGATTCGTAGGGGATCGCGAGGCCGCCGATTGTGCTGATACTGTCGTATGGGCAGAGAGGTCTGGGTTCGTATGGGACCGCGAGGCCGCCACTTGTGATACTGTCGTATGGGCAGAGAGGTCTGGATTCATAGGGGATCGCGAGGCCGCCGATTGTGCTGATACTGTCGTATGGGCAGAGAGGTCTGGGTTCGTATGGGACCGCGAGGCCGCCACTTGTGATACTGTCGTATGGGCAGAGAGGTCTGGATCCGTATGGGATCGCGAGGCCGCCGATTGTGCTGAGACTGCCGTCTGGGTAGAGAGGTCTGGGTTCGTATGGGACCGCGAGGCCGCCACTTGTGATACTGTCGTACGGGCAGAGAGGTCTGGATTCGTAGGGGATCGCGAGGCCGCCGATTGTGCTGAGACTGCCTTCTGGGTAGAGAGGTCTGGGTTCGTATGGGACCGCGAGGTCGCCACTTGTGATACTGTCGTATGGGCAGAGAGGTCTGGATCCGTATGGGATCGCGAGGCCGCCGATTGTGCTGATACTGTCGTATGGGCAGAGAGGTCTGGGTTTGTATGGGACCGCGAGGCCGCCACTTGTGATACTGTCGTATGGGCAGAGAGGTCTGGATCCGTATGGGATCGCGAGGCCGCCGATTGTGCTGAGACTGCCGTCTGGGTAGAGAGGTCTGGGTTCGTATGGGACCGCGAGGCCGCCACTTGTGATACTGTCGTATGGGCAGAAAGGTCTGGATCCGTATGGGATCGCGAGGCCGCCGATTGTGAGGTCTTGGTATGCATAGTAGGAATCCCCTGTCCTTAGGTGATAGATATATGTGGTTGCAGGATTGTAAATAGGTTCTAGGGAGGGGGTAACGTTCTGGCTGGGTTAGTGAGGCTCTGATGAGCGGGTTCTATCTGATCCGAAAACCCAAGCAGAACATTTGGCGTCACGAACCGTTTACGAAACCTGTGTGCGTTGTGGTTGTATCGTGTTTGCTTTCGGTGCATGCGTGGTTTCGTTTGTATATTATTTCTATATAATTGTTTCTTATCTTTTTTTTTTTTTTTTTCTCTTTCTTCTTTTTCTTTTTCTCTTTTTCTTTCTTTTCAAAGATGTTTTCTAGAAAGTCGAAATCTACTTTTAAGTTGCCCGTTGATATTCCCGGCTGGGATTCAACGCCTTATGAAGCCTTAGCCCGTGAGTGGGCTGATTCTACTGGTTTGACTGAGAATTGGAATTCTTTTTTGGAGCTGGCGGAGCCGGCTAATGTGATTACTTGTTTACAGAAGGCACCGGTATCTAAGGGTGAATCACAAGAGGAAGTTCAGACCCAATTGGATAGAGTCATTGAGTGCTTGCGTGAGAAAGGTTGGGAAATCAACCCGGATAAATTACAAGGTCCGTCCCAGGCTGTGAAATTTTTGGGTATTAATTGGCATGAAGGGCACCGAGAAGTGATCCCTCAGGTTAAACAGAAAATTCTTGATTTTGCAGTTCCGAGAAATAGGAAAGAAGCCCAAAGCTTCATTGGTTTGTTTGGATTTTGGCGCCAGCATATTCCTCATTTGAGTCAAATATTGGCCCCTTTGTACCAGGTCACTCGTAAAAAGAATGCATTTGAATGGGGTAAACCACAGCAAGATGCGTTCAGTCTGGCAAAAGAAGCAATTCAGCATGCTCTGGATTTATGGCCTGTATGTGATGGTGATGTGGATTTGAATGTGTCTGTACAAGGCCTTTATGCGAATTGGAGTTTGTGGCAGAAACAAGGCAAGAGTAGAGTACCGTTAGGTTTCTGGACCAAAAAGTTACCTGATGCTGGTGAGCGTTATACACCTTTTGAGAAACAGTTACTTGCATGTTATTGGGCTCTGGTGGATACCGAGCAATTGACTTTGGGACATGATATAGTTTTGCGACCTGAAATTCCTATCATGCAGTGGGTTATGAGTTCGCCGAAAACTCACCGAATTGGACACGCTCAAGAGGCGAGTGTGATTACATGGAAATGGTATATACAAGACAGGGCACGTGTGGGACAAAAAGGAGTTGCATCTTTGCATGAGCAGGTGGCACGGGCGCCATCAACTGAAACTGAGAGTGAATGTTCCGTACCTTTAGTACAGGAATCTCCTGTTAAGTGGGGTAAACCTTTTGATGATTTGTCCGCAGAGGACAGAAACCATGTCTGGTTTACGGATGGTTCAGCAAGGTTCATAGGGACGAAACGGCATTGGAAGGCAGTGTCCTATAATCCGATCACACAAAAATTGCTGAGTACAACTGGTGAGGGTAAGAGCAGTCAATTTGCTGAACTCTATGCTGTTTATCAAGTTCTGAAACAAGAGTTACCTGGCACATGTCATATTGTCACCGATTCTTGGTCTACTGCCAATGGACTGGCAGTTTGGTTACCGACTTGGCATTCCCATAGTTGGAAAATCCATTCCAAAGAATTGTGGGGAAAAGAATTATGGCAGGAGATTTGGGAAATGCTCCCACAGAGTACTGTTACAATCTTCCATGTGGATGCTCATACCCCGATAGACTCTCTTGACAAATTCTTTCATAACATTGCAGATGAGAAATCTAAAATTGCTGAGGCAGTGGTGGACACGCAAGATTCTGATATTGCGGGATTGGCGAAATGGGCCCACCAGAAAGCAGGACACTTTGGAAAGAAAGCCACTAGCAGGTGGGCTGCTGATCGAGGAATTTATATTCCCCTAGATTTAAGGGTAGCTAAGGGTGTGGAGTCTATTAACTATTATTTAGGTGTCAGTAGGCTTTTATGATTACACTTGGCACTGTGTTGAACACTGTATTGTTGAGTACAAACAAGTCAATATATACTGTGTGCTGAAATGAGACCGCACTCAGCACCCTGTGGTAGTTAATGTGAACAGGCTTCTAATACACCTTATTTTGTATTTAGCCTTATTTCACTTCGTAATATGCTAAAATACTCAGTTTTTACAAAAGCAGGAGTTCAGTCATCATAAGACATACATTGACAATGTCAACCACCCTAACTAAGGGCCAGATTTACTACACTTTCACGCAGTGCAACACAGTGAATAAACTTGCTGTGCTGCATTGTATGAAAAGGAGAGAGCACAGTTGCATAGCAAGGGGGCATGAGTTTTGCGGTTGTTGGCCTCCTCCCACTCTTTCTTACCTGACATCTGGGGACCCCCACCTCACAGCAATCGGCAGAATCTTGCCAGAACACCCCACTCCTCAATGCGTCTGCCGTGGGAAGGCAATCGCAGAGACCGCCAAATGTTGTCTTGACCGGTTGCAATCACTTCTGCTTGTTCAGGGGGATTCTTAGGCGACTGCACCCAAACTCTGGCCCCAGGATTATCTGTGGAGCCAAAACCTTTCTGGCCTCGTACAGTTAGCAACGTTGGGGCAGTGCCTTTTGTCATCTCACCACTGAAGACAGGCATTATTAGCAATTGAGCCACTCGGTCAGTTTTATGTATCAGTAAGTCAACCTCACTGCTATTCAGCAGGAGCACCTTAATCTCTCCCTGATAATCACTATCAATGATTCCTCCAAGCACCTGAATGCCTTTTACAGCCAGCCCCGATCTAGGGGCAATTAATCCGAAATTTCCAGGTGGTATCTGAACACCAACACCTGTTTCAATGATGACTCGATCTTTACTTTTTATAATGGTGTCATCCATGGCATGCAAGTCTAAACCTGCCGACCCTGGGGTCGCTCTGCATGGAGCCAAAGCTCCGGGAGTAATCTCCCAGTACATCACAGTCTCTCTGATCTCATTGGGCTTAGCATCAACATTCGGAGGAAACAAACGCATAAGTGGGGATTCAGCATTTAGAAAAGGACGGTTATTCAAAATCAATAGCGCTTGAGGCAAAAAATCTCGCCAATCCTTATACTTGTCATCTGTTAATTTGCGCAATTGGTCTTTCAGCAGGCCATTCAACCTGTCCACAAGACCCGAGGCCTGTGGATAATATGGTATATGAAACACCCATTCAATATTGTTTTCCACACAGAATTCCTATACCAATCTTCCACGAAAATGGGATGCATTATCAGATTGAATTTGGAATGGCACACCATAATACATCATAATCAATTCCAATGTTTTAATAGTATTCAATTGGGTAGCTTGCTTACAGGGAAGGGCCACCAACAGGCCACTGTATGTATCAACAATGGTGCAAACATATTGACAATTCCTACTCATAGGAAGTGGACCAATGTAATCAATCTGCCAAATTTGAGCGGGCAATTTCCCGCGATGTAAATGACCTTTAACAATTTGGGGCACTTTGCGCTGCCTGATATGCTGACAAATGGGACAATGTAGAATAACATTTTTAATTAAATCTAGGGGAATATAAATTCCTCGATCAGCAGCCCACCTGCTAGTGGCTTTCTTTCCAAAGTGTCCTGCTTTCTGGTGGGCCCATTTCGCCAATCCCGCAATATCAGAATCTTGCGTGTCCACCACTGCCTCAGCAATTTTAGATTTCTCATCTGCAATGTTATGAAAGAATTTGTCAAGAGAGTCTATCGGGGTATGAGCATCCACATGGAAGATTGTAACAGTACTCTGTGGGAGCATTTCCCAAATCTCCTGCCATAATTCTTTTCCCCACAATTCTTTGGAATGGATTTTCCAACTATGGGAATGCCAAGTCGGTAACCAAACTGCCAGTCCATTGGCAGTAGACCAAGAATCGGTAAAAATATGACATGTGCCAGGTAACTCTTGTTTCAGAACTTGATAAACAGCATAGAGTTCAGCAAATTGACTGCTCTTACCCTCACCAGTTGTACTCAGCAATTTTTGTGTGATCGGATTATAGGACACTGCCTTCCAATGCCGTTTCGTCCCTATGAACCTTGCTGAACCATCCGTAAACCAGACATGGTTTCTGTCCTCTGCGGACAAATCATCAAAAGGTTTACCCCACTTAACAGGAGATTCCTGTACTAAAGGTACGGAACATTCACTCTCAGTTTCAGTTGATGGCGCCCGTGCCACCTGCTCATGCAAAGATGCAACTCCTTTTTGTCCCACACGTGCCCTGTCTTGTATATACCATTTCCATTTAATCACACTCGCCTCTTGAGCGTGTCCAATTCGGTGAGTTTAGTTATGAGACCAGGGAAAGATAGCTGGGAAGCAGTCCCGGCTGACAAATGTTACTTACGAGAATGAATAATGCCTGTATTTGATTCTTTTTCAGATCATTCTTTGGACTGCTGCTGCAGGATGTGTCGGCGTTGGACTCCTTTTGGGATGGTACGACGAGAGAGGAGGGATCCCATCAACCCGGGCTGAGTTGAGAACCCGAGTGTCGCGTTCCTTCGCTGCGTGGGATTCGTCGCCGAACTTTTGGGTTACATTGGCCAAGCAAGTGACGAAGACCCCTCATTTCTGCTTGACACCGATGAGATCGGTAACGGATATACTGGCAACTTGTTTGGTTGCTGTCCCTGCTTCATTGGAGACTCTGACTCATATTTTTAATATAACAAATGCTCGCCCCAATGTTCTTCTGGGCGATTTCGCTGCCCATGAGCATTGCCCCTTGTGTACTGTACTGTCAGACCCGATACCGCCTGTCCAGTCCCAAATAGTTACCTATAATATCACACAAGGTGATTTATGTTTTTTCCTTACTTGTGATCCTAGGGTGATTTCTGAATGTATGCGTTTAAGATTGAAAGGTGTCACTTCATTCACCGCTCATGAACGAACTTTGTGCCTTCAAAGGACACCGAAAACATGTACTTCTGTTCAGAATAACATGACTTGCAAGAGTATGGTAGTTACCCCCAGTCACTATCGCACGATGTTACTACCTGCCGGATGGCTTTTCTCATGTGGTAATACTTCCTGGCCATATATCCCCGCAAATATTTCTGGAGGCCCTTGTGCCATTACTAGACTGAGCTTACTAATGTTCTCGTCACATCCGAATGCCAACTCTCGTGTGATCCGAGATACAGTGAGGTTACAGGAGGATTGTGACTCATCTTTGCATTTATATTCCAAGTCTGAATACCTTAGCCTGGCTGTTTCAATTGTTGGTGTTCCTGCTTTGGCAGTTTATAATGCCAAATCTATTGGGAAAATGGCCTGCTGGATGGTAAAATCCATCAATCATACTTCTACAATCCTGTCTGACATGCTATTAGACGCCCAGGGTGAACGAAGGGCTATCTTACAAAATGGAGCGGCCATTGATTATCTTTTGCTTAAACATGGACACGATTGTTCTGATTTTGAGGGTCTTTGTTGTTTTAACTTGTCGGATCATACAAAATCCATTCAGGTTCACATTGATAAATTACATGACTTGACAGAAGAAGTTAGAAAACACATTGACCAGGGCTGGTTTGACTGGCTCTTTAATTGGTTACCTGATTTGCATTTGTTAGTTACGTCAAATATTAGGAGGTATTCTGATTGCTATCGGCATTTTGATTTCTATCTGTTGCTTTATTCAGTGTATTCCTTCACTACTTCAATTCTGCACACCTGGTACTAGACATAGATCAGTTAGTCTTGTTTCATATTATTCTTCCACAGATGTTAGTTCTGTTTAATGAATGTATAATAGACTGAAGTCAAGGGTGAAATGTTCTGCTCGATTTTCCCGGCCTTCTTGTGTTAACAAGTGATTGAATGTGACTTCAGTCTCTTACCATTCAAGCCTAAGGGTTAGAGTAGTGAATGGAGCCTATTTACTAGGCACTTCGACATGATTCTGTGCTCTTCCCCATAGATCAGGGCTTGCACACATAGCCTAGGGGATAGATTCGTTAGTATTAGGGATAACCTGTCCTGTAGTGAGGGTATTTCATGGAGCTGTGCTGAATTCAGGCCTGGTAGGCCTCAAACGGGAGAGACTCCATCTTTCTTTCTGCTCCGGCAGCTTGGGATGCTTCTAGGTCAAAAGTAATGTTTTAGTTATGAGGTGTTATTCGCTTGGAGAGAACCGGTTCAGGCCGGCCCTTATCGAAGGATTGTATTTTTCTTCATGCCGAAGACACTACATCAGGCCGGCCGGCTGGGAACGTGTCCTTGGTACGAGGAGGTACAAGAATTTGGTGGGCGGCAGGTTACGGGCCGGAATTTTCCATGAGGAAATGCACCTCTATATTAGTGAAAGTCTGAGGCAGTTACATGTTCAGTCTGTAGGCGGCATCTTGCCGTTAGCAGTAAAGCTACTACTTATTCCAGGGAAGACAGACGCCATCTTGAAGGCGGAGAAGAACCGAGAGACAGATGCTTTCCTAACAGAATAGCCAGAGAGGAGAGAGTAGCCGATAAGGAAGAGGTCCCAGTGACTCGGAGAAGGGTGATTCCAGGCGAGCCGAGGCACAGACGAGAAGGGAGCCTAGATGACCACTGAGTGCAGGCTACATACTACTAAGGTGATGTCGACCCTTTCTTATTAGAGTGTACAACTTAATCTTTCACTTTTCTTTGCAGGTTATGTGTTATATCGTAATGTTATGTGATTGTGTATGTAATGAGTAATAAAGTATCCAGTTTGTAGTGAACCAACATGTGATGCGTGTTCTTGTATAAGAGGGTAGCCTATTCTTCTAGTCAGCTGCGGCTACATGAACAGATGTTAACCCTGATCAGGTAAGTGGTAACTGAATAGAGGAAAGAGGAGCCCCTCGAACCTGAGAACAGGCTATGCCCGAACTGGCAATCCTTGTGTGATCTGATGAATAGTGAGACTGATTCCCTTTTTGTATGTTATGGTGATCATAGGATGAACTGTCGTATGAGACTGCCGTCTAGGTAGAGAGGTCTGGATTCGTAGGGGATCGCGAGGCCGCCGATTGTGCTGATACTGTCGTATGGGCAGAGAGGTCTGGGTTCGTATGGGACCGCGAGGCCGCCACTTGTGATACTGTCGTATGGGCAGAGAGGTCTGGATTCATAGGGGATCGCGAGGCCGCCGATTGTGCTGATACTGTCGTATGGGCAGAGAGGTCTGGGTTCGTATGGGACCGCGAGGCCGCCACTTGTGATACTGTCGTATGGGCAGAGAGGTCTGGATCCGTATGGGATCGCGAGGCCGCCGATTGTGCTGAGACTGCCGTCTGGGTAGAGAGGTCTGGGTTCGTATGGGACCGCGAGGCCGCCACTTGTGATACTGTCGTACGGGCAGAGAGGTCTGGATTCGTAGGGGATCGCGAGGCCGCCGATTGTGCTGAGACTGCCGTCTGGGTAGAGAGGTCTGGGTTCGTATGGGACCGCGAGGCCGCCACTTGTGATACTGTCGTATGGGCAGAGAGGTCTGGATCCGTATGGGATCGCGAGGCCGCCGATTGTGCTGATACTGTCGTATGGGCAGAGAGGTCTGGGTTCGTATGGGACCGCGAGGCCGCCACTTGTGATACTGTCGTATGGGCAGAGAGGTCTGGATCCGTATGGGATCGCGAGGCCGCCGATTGTGCTGAGACTGCCGTCTGGGTAGAGAGGTCTGGGTTCGTATGGGACCGCGAGGCCGCCACTTGTGATACTGTCGTATGGGCAGAAAGGTCTGGATCCGTATGGGATTGCGAGGCCGCCGATTGTGAGGTCTTGGTATGCATAGTAGGAATCCCCTGTCCTTAGGTGAAAGATATATGTGGTTGCAGGATTGTAAATAGGTTCTAGGGAGGGGGTAACGTTCTGGCTGGGTTAGTGAGGCTCTGATGAGCGGGTTCTATCTGATCCGAAAACCCAAGCAGAACAATGGCCTAGAGGCATTTTTAATAGAGAAGGAAATCGATTTTCCCTGAATTTGTGGAAATCCAGTCGCATTACTATCATACGCGGATGACACAGTGCTAATGGCTCTGACAGCAAACAGCCTCCAAAAGTCACTCAATGCTTTTACATATTTTATGTCGGCCCTTGATTTAAAAGTCCATTTTATTAAATCGTATATTATGGTGTGTGGCCCCAAATCAACTTAAACCAGAAAGTTTGCTGTAAGGGTTAAGACTATTGACAAGCCGACCAATTTTACATACTTGGGGAACATTTTTAATAACACTATGAATTGAGGATCTCTTGTCACTGCTAGAGTGCAACATACAAGCCAGGTTGTGGAGAGGTTATTCCGCTTTGACTGTATGCTAGGTCACAAGCCGGTGACAGTGATGGTTACCCTATACAAAGCCAAATGCCTATCTGTTGCATACTATGGGGCAGGAGTTTGGGGTTACTATAAAAGCCGCCACCTACAGGTCATAGAAAATGAATTAATTTAAAGGCTACTGATGACCCCAAACAAGCCCCCTCACTCTTCTGACATCATGAGCTGGGCTGGAATTTTTAAAGGATCGAATAGATATTAAAGCCCTCTGTTTTATGGGGAAAAATGTGGTTGTCTGAGGACGTCATTAAGTACTGTATTAACCTAAATATTGCCTTGTTGATACCCTGGCTCCGATTCGTGAGAGATAAACTCCATGAGATAGGTTTGGTACACTACTGCTAGTTTCCACACAAATGCAAAAGTCATTATAAAAGAGCCGTATTATTTAAGGGAAACCGGGCACCTCAGGTGTCAGGTCTCTCATGTCTGTTCCCTGCACAACAGCAATTCTTTCTAACTTTTATCACCAATGCCCAGATTTCGTTTACACACTTTGCATTTTTAAATGGCATTCCCAAAACAATCAGGTTGGGTCAACAAACTCACACCTTGTCCGTGTGATAATTTGTCAGTTCAGAGCACCCTGCACTTTATGTTGTTCTGCCCCCTTTATAAAGAGCCGAGGGGAAAATTTCTAGCCCTACTTTTGAGCGAAACCCGTCTTTGTACTTATATTGAAGGTTTTAATGTCTTGCACTCATTGGCTATCCTTGATATTTGCCCTGCTGTGACTAATTTTATTAAAGTTGCAATGGCCATTAGAAAACGTCGAATAATGTTATATTGAACTTGAACTTGAACTTGACTTTGATGGTTCACCCTGACAAGCACTGTGAATATTACTTGAGGTGGGCACTTATCCCCCTCACCTAATAACCTAATTTTCTAAAACCACTGATAACTATGTCCCGGATGTTATCCCCATTTCAGACCTTTAGTACTGCAGGGGAATCACAGCCAGCAATAGTAATTAGGTGGTTTATATTTTCAAGCCCTTCCACTGTGCAACTTTTTACCAACCCATGTGTCAGAATTAATGTTGTGGTTTACTGTAAATTTTTGTATTAAAAATAATAGATTATTGTGATATGTCTAGGCAAAGTTAAAAATGTGTATTTAATCAAACATTCAACTTTTCAGACTGCTTAAAGAACAGAGTAAAAGAATCATATTGTTTATAGCATACGGATATTTTTCTCCAGATTCTATACCATTTATTGGTGCAAAAGAATCTTAAGCATGTGAAATTTTAATGCAACATTAGAACATATCAACATTACAGAAAATAATTTAAGATCTGGTTTAAAAGAAACAAATGATAAACAGCTTGCTAACTCTGAGTAATGTGAATTAAAAATTGTATAAAATGTATTCAGTCTTTGTTATAAATAGATCATAAAACTTGTTTGTAAAGAGTGAAACAGCGCCATGTTGAAATTATGTTCAGCGCGACATCTGAAATCACGCCAGGGAAGAAGAAGAAGTAGAAATTCAGATGATGTGATCCTGCCAAATATTGCTGTCTCAAATGTACAGTTTGGAAAAGTAGTTATTGATTTTGCATTCTTGGTCCCTGACTTGCCCTAAGAAATCTAAAGAGGGGAAATGTCAAGTGCCGCGTTTGTCAAGCTGTCTTAGCCATCGCAGTTTTCCCCACAGGCAGTGCCTGTCAAAAAGTCCATAGCTTCCAGCGAGGCAGTGTTCTGATATCAGCGCGCATCCCCAGAGGGGGCTCTTTACAAGGACTTCTACATTCATGTGAGGGCATATCTTTCAGCTGTTTCCAGCACCCGGTGATTGCCTAAGACAACATGCCCGGCTCAGACGTGGTACAGAACGGAAAGATAAACATAGTGTTTTGTGTTTGTCACTAATAATAACTGGGGAACTCTCTTTTTGCAGGTGAACAAACACAATGGGAATCTATTGAGATGTCCAGGTGAGCGAGTCTGTTGCATTTACAAAAACTTCAAAAGATTGATGTTTTTACTGTTCTATGACTGTGTGTAGCTAAGGGTGTGGAGTCTATTAACTATTATTTAGGTGTCTGTAGGCTTTTATGATTACACTTGGCACTGTGTTGAACACTGTATTGTTGAGTACAAACAAGTCAATATATACTGTGTGCTGAAATGAGACCGCACTCAGCACCCTGTGGTAGTTAATGTGAACAGGCTTCTAATACACCTTATTTTGTATTTAGCCTTATTTCACTTCGTAATATGCTAAAATACTCAGTTTTTACAAAAGCAGGAGTTCAGTCATCATAAGACATACATTGACAATGTCAACCACCCTAACTAAGGGCCAGATTTACTACACTTTCACGCAGTGCAACACAGTGAATAAACTTGCTGTGCTGCATTGTATGAAAAGGAGAGGGCACAGTTGCATAGCAAGGGGGCATGAGTTTTGCTGTTGTTGGCCTCCTCCCACTCTTTCTTACCTGACATCTGGGGACCCCCACCTCACAGCAATCGGCAGAATCTTGCCAGAACACCCCACTCCTCAATGCGTCTGCCGTGGGAAGGCAATCGCAGAGACCGCCACAGGTGGCCAAAAGGCTAGCAATGCCCTGTCTTTTCTAAGATATGATGCACTTCTGCTCTCCTTGCTCTGCTGCACATCAGAAGAGTGCCTTCATTGTAGTCAAATGTTTTTGTGTAGGAAGCAATGCCTTCATATGGCTTGTACCTCTCTGTTAAAACTGTTTGTTTGTTGGACAAAATAAACATTAGGAATTTGCCAGACTGATTCCGTGCACACCCTCAGGATATGGTGGCCCGTATCCCTGCAAGTTCACAGTGCTGAGGTTCTGGAGCGATCCGAACCCGTGTATTCGGTATCGTAGTACTGACACGATTTTGGAACCAATGAACCGTAAATGATCCATTTAATGCATGACAGTGTTTTCGCTGCGCTACGAGCATGAATTCACTGAGAAATAGGGCATTCTGTTGTAAAGTCATGGCATCCATTTTAGATACGGCACCCATTTTGTTTCTTGCCCTCACATAGTCAATGAACGAGCAATGACCCCGGCAGAATCACCTTGTTAAGGATACGTAAGCTCGAGCCCGAGGAAGCTGATGCTGCGTGACTAGGCAGAATCAAGCTGCCTCCCTTGCCTGAGGCCAGCCCTGCTATACTGGTTCTCGTGTCCATTGTCCTGATTAAGAGGTCGAAGACGGTAGCCATGCCCGTTTATGATCCATAAACACCTCTTATCCTACTTTTCTATCTCTTACACCTGGCTCTGCTCCTCTTCCTCTGGACTTTTACTATAGGGAGGATACGATTTTTATGATAGGGAGGATCGGTCAAAGAATGGAAAACTGACAAAGAGACTTGATCGAATACTGAAAACCTACGACTAATTATTGTTTGGTGTATGTTTATTGTCTGTTTGGGATACCGGGTTGGGCATGAAAGATATTCATGTAATGTTGCCTGAAGACATATTTTGTGTATTTAAGGAGCAACCCACTTTTTGCAATTCGAACAGTCTCGTAGATTCTGCCTTGGTGTGGTTCCTATGACTTCTGTGTCCCTGCAGTAAATAAATCTTGGTCTCTGACGCCACCATCGAGAAGCCCGTGTCTCTGTTTATTTGTGCACCAAGACAGGAAGGAACTCAGGGGTCTTTGGGTGTTGTTTCCCTGACACCTCTGGACTCTAAAAAGTCCAGAACCTCAATTTGGCGCCCAACGTGGGGCGACGTCATCCGGTACCGGTCCAAAGCCTGAAAAGTTCGAGGAGCTTCGTGTGAAGATTCCGGAGGGAGGTACCCCGCTTCATCGATCCCTGTATGTCGTAAAAGTGGCCCGACGATCTCTTCCACGAGGGTTCCCGTTCCCAGACGGCTACAGAGGACCGCTGCCCTGACTGTCACCCTGTCTTGGACCCGAGGTGCAGACCTTAGTACGGCGAGACGTAGACGGGTTCTCCTTGGTGACGTCTTCCACATTTCAGTTAAGTATTAAGTGGGTTGCGCTCAGTTTGGTTGTTCTTTGTTGCTCTTGTTCGGATAAAGCCTTTTGTTCTCTGGATACGTTTGTTTTTGAATTCGTAGATTATCATTGGTTGCTCTTGTTAAGATAATCTTTGTTTTGGTATTGGTTCATTTGATAGGCCTAAGTTCTTGGCGCATTTTGGTTGGAATCTGTCCTTAGTTTATAATGACTAACAGTAGTAATTGTTTCCTGTCCTGGTTAAGTTGCAACGGGGATTCCCGGTTGGAGGATCCGTGTTCGGTTCCTCCGATTGGAACTCCTACATATGAGCTCTATTGTAAACATGGTGTAGGTCCTATCGCTTATAATGAAGTATGGGTCCGATACACCAGGAAAGATGGTGTCCTTAGTTGGCCACCGCATGGTAGCTTTGGAATTGAAATTCTAGACAATCTAGAAATGAAGTTGTTTAAAAAGAAAGCCCGGCCGGCAATGTTTGATTCTTTTCGCGTATGGCGTAAAGAAGCCAAACAGAGAGAAATTAGGAAGATGAAGAAGGAACAGAAAGAGAAAGGGTTAACATTAATGGAGTCTGCTAGACAGTTGCATGTCAACGAGACTGAGAAAGCAATAGAGATAGCGAATAGAAAACATAATTTGGCGATTGATAAATGCTACCCAGTCTTGCCATCGTGTCCTGCTAAGCCGATAGAAGACTCTGAAAAGGATCCTCTGTTGTCTTATCTGTTGAGATCACCTCCACCGTATGCACAGGGTAATACAGCACCACAGTTACTACCTGTTGTGCAGCCAGCTGCTGGTCAGCCTGGAATAGTTACTCCACTTCCTTTGATTCAAGCTCCTGTCCTTCCTGTGGTTAATGTTCCCTCGGCACCCCCTCTTCCTGGGTTGCCTATTCCGCCTTTGCCTGTCGTTTCGCAAACTGCTTTACCTGCTACTCCCACCCTTACCATTTCATCTGCTCCAGCTTCCTTGTTCCCGAACTCTGTAAACATTCTGACTCCGCTTTCTGTTCGTCGGAAAATAACCGACTCTGTAACTAATATCTTAACTCCTCTCTACAGGTCTTTAATTGGGACCCCCGTTTCTGACTCTACACAGAGACGTAGCCAGTTTCCTGGTCCCCAGGAATGAGAAATATTAGATTCGACAGCTCTTAGGTGGATGTCGAAAGCTGTGAAGTACGATGCACGAAGAGTGTCAGATACATTTATGCAATGGAATGAACCAACTCAGCGTTATGTCTTTGACGTGATGTGTTCTCTTTTGCGTGAGGAATGGGATGATGATGACTTAGATTCCGTTCCCTCTGATTTGATAAATATTCAGCAAAAGTTCGCCGCAGGAATGGTGATAGGTTCAGAAGTAAGGGAAGCGATAGAACTGATTTTAGCTTATAGGGATGATTCTCCTCTTTGGTCTCCAAGGGGTTCTGATGGTTCACCGATTACTAGGAAAAGACGAGGTCAATATCCGATGAGGGAAGTTCCACCGATATGGCGTGAAGCAGTCCAAGCTGATGCGAACTTGGGTATTGCAGCTGCTCCAGCACATTTTCATAGAGTGTGGATACACATCCCTTGGAAGCGGGCTGAAGTATTAGCAGTAAAACAGGCATTACCGGATCCACGTAAAAATCCTGCTGGTTATTATAAAGAGTTAACCCAGACAGTTCAAGCGTGTGTCATGAATTTGGCAGACATCAAAATGCTATTTGGCAATGTAGTGCCACAGCCTATATGGGCCAAGATTCTGCAAGAGAATCACCCAGTTGCCTTAGGAGGTGATTGGCCAGCTATTGTAGCGGCAGACGCGCAACAAGTTGGTGGTGCTAAACCTGAGCCTCTGATTGCTGCTTTACCTGGCAGAATAATTAATCTGATGAAAACGCTGATGCCAGCGTTACGGGTCAACTGGGATAAATTATCAGCATGCAAGCAGAAGAAGGACGAAAGCGTCTCTGACTTCTTCACTAGATTTGAAGAGACCTTCGTAGACCACAGTGGGCAAGATATGAGTACTGAGGGAGGTCAGAGGTTGTTTGTCGACAAGTTTGTGTTTAATTTACTGCCTGAGCTTAGTAACAAGTTAAAGGATTCTGAGAGTGCATGGGCAGTGTCGACGACAGCACAGATACTTGCAACTGCTCAGTATTACGAGAATAGAGAGAAAGAAGAGAAGGAAAAGTCAGAAAAGAAGACAAAAGATTTGAAAACTAAAGTTCTTTTGCAACAGGCGTACCCGCCTCGCTCAAATCAGTCAGATTCACAGCAGCGACCCCAGTTTCAGCAACAGCCACAATTCCAGCAAGGGATGTCCCGAAGATTTGATTATGGTCTTCCCCGACAACAGTTAGCATGGAATCAGTGTGCCTATTGTAAAAAGGAGGGTCATTATATGAACGAGTGTCCAGTACTGCACACACAAACCAGTGGTGTCCCAGCTCAGAGAGGTAGTGGTGGGTTTATGCAAGCTCCTAGAGGTAGAGGACGTGGTACAATGACTCCACAGGCTGATCGCCCATCAAATTATTTCGATCAGCGAAATGTAAAATCTACGCAACCAGGTAGATCTCCACAGTATCATGTTGAGGATTACTATGAACATAATGAAGAGATTCAGAAAAGCGAGTACTAGGACAGCCACAGGCAAAGAGAGGGAGTAGTATCAGTTCCAGTTGATCAGAGTGGACCTTATGTCGCAGTAGTTACATCAGGCGTGGTCGAACCGTTTCTGTTGGATACTGGTGCGGCAAAAAGTTCAATTATGCATGCGAAACTCCCTGGCGCACCTTTGTCTGGCTTAACGAACACTTCAGTAGGTTTCTCAGGCGCCCCTGTTCACAATCCTGTTTCTAGTCCTTTGTCAATTTCTGTTGGGCCATGCGAACTAGAAGCACCCCTTATTCTGACAACCGGTTGTAATGAGAATCTGCTTGGTTTAGATCTATTGAAACGCCTGCATGCGACACTCTACTGTTCTCCTTCGGGAGTACAGCTCACGTTGGGTAAGAGAGTAATTTCTCCAATGTACATGTCAATGAATAAGCTCCCACCGGAGCTGCGTTCTCTCCCTGATACTCTTTGGGCGACTGGTCCTAATGATGTAGGTCTTTTGGAAATTCCCCCTTATGTGGTGAGTCTGAAAGCGAATGTTAGATTCCCACTAATCCCACAGTATCGGATTTCGAATGAAGGTGAACGTGCACTTTTACTGATTGTGAAAGACTTGATACAGAAAGATGTGATAGAGGAAACTAGAGGAAATGTCTGCAATAGTCCTGTTCTGCCGATTTTGAAACGCACTGACCCTTCCAAACCTCCAATCTACAGATTTGTGATTGACCTCAGAGAGGTTAACAAAATAGTGATTCCACAGTTTCCTGTGGTACCAGATATCACTGCATTATTGACGTTGATTCCTGCCTCAGCCTCATGGTTTACAGTGATAGACTTGAAGAATGCCTTTTTCAGCAACCCGATAGCCGAGGAAAGTAGAGACATTTTTGGTTTCTCCTTAGGTGGTCGCAGTTTCAGGTTCAAGCGCACTCCACAAGGTTATTGTGAGAGGCCTTCAATTTACAGCCAAGCATTAAAAAGCCAATTAGATGCTCTTGTACTTCCTCCTGGTGTTGCTCTGATCCAATACGTAGATGATCTTTTAGTGGCTGCTGATGACAAGGAAACTTGCAAAACAGCTACAATTTCTTTATTACGTCATTTGTCAGACTTACATCACAAGGTTTCACCTTCTAAACTGCAATATTGTTGCCAAGAAGTGACCTACTTAGGTCATCTTTTGTCAAAGGAGGGAAGAAGGTTGACCCCAGAGAGAATCAAAGCAATTTCGCAGATGACTGTACCAAGCACACAGAGAGAAGTGCGTGCGTTTTTGGGTATTACGTCATACTGCAGGCAATGGATCCCAAATTTTTCTCTCATGGCAAAACCATTGGTAGCCCTGACTGGAAAAAGTGTTCCGAGCCCTTTGCCATGGTCTGATGAATGTCAACAGAGCTTCTCCGACTTACGTGATGCGCTGTGTTCAGCTCCTGTGTTGGGTACTCCTGACTGCAGTAAGCCGTTTACTTTATATGTCCATGAAAGAGAAGGTTGTGCGTTGAGTGTTTTAACGCAACAATTTGGTGACAAACAGCGACCTTGTGCATATTTCTCATCCACATTAGATCCGGTAGCCAGAGCATTGCCAAGTTGTTTGAGAGCTACAGCAGCAGCTGCAGTGTCTATTCGACAGTCTGCTGGACTAGTCATGAACAACATGTTAGTAGTCATGGTTCCACATGCTGTGGATACACTCATGAATCGAACGAAAACTCAACACCTCACCAGTGCTAGACTATCAGGCTATGAGCTGACGCTTTTGGCAAGTCACATTCAGATCAAGCGATGCAACATATTGAATCCAGCAACGCTGTTGCCGACTACTCAAGAGTCGAGTGATTCAGAGCCCCATGATTGTTGTTTTAGAACTGAGGAAGAGACAAAAGGTAGGATTGATTTTAAAGATACTCCGTTACTAGATCCAGATGGCACTTTGTACGTCGATGGGTCATGTTTTAAACTACAGAATGGTGATGTGACGGCCGCGTATGCAGTTACGACTCTGAGTACGATTGTTGAGACCGCAAGAATAAGTCAGAATTCTGCCCAAGCTGCAGAAATAATTGCATTAACAAGAGCGTGTGTTTTAGCTGAGGGAAAGAGAGTGAATGTGTTTACTGATAGCCAATACGCCTTCGGCGTAGCACATAGTTTTGGACGTCTGTGGAAAGAAAGAGGTTTTCTCACGTCCCATGGGACTAAGATCCAACATGGACAGTTAGTCAGTGACCTGTTGGAATCTCTGACCCTACCGAATGAAGTTGCGATTGTGAAGTGCAGTGCACATCGAAAGATTACGGATGATGTTGGCCGTGGGAATGCGTTTGCTGATGAGGTCGCCAAAGAGACGGCCAAGAACATGATGAGCCGAATGTACGTTGCAACGTCTGCAAGATGGATTGCTGAATCAGGAATGTGTGAGAATACGATTGAAAGTGTGAAGGCAATCCAGAATGAAGCAACTAAAAATGAGAAGAATGAATGGAAGGAGAAAACGGGTAAAATGGATTCAAGTGGATGTTGGGTTGATTTGTCTGAGCAGCAGCGTTGGATGTTACCTGATGCGTATGTACTTGCGGTAGTCACGATGGCGCATGGAGCGGCGCACATTAGTTCGAAAGGGATCTGTAAAATGTTAGCTCCAGTATGGAAGAACGATGGAATTACTAAGTGTGCGGAAAGAGTGGTGAAAAATTACATGATATGCCTGATGCATAATCCTGGCAAGGGAACCCCAACCCCAGCTGATCACTTTGCTCCCCCTTCTTCTCCCTTTGAAGTGATTCAGTTGGATTTTATCCACATGGACAGGTGTAATAATCTTAAATATGTCCTAGTGGTAGTCTGTGCTTTTTCAAGATGGATTGAGGCGTATCCGTTAAAGGATAACACTGCTATGTCTACTGCCAAAATCCTCCTCAAAGAGTACTTCCCCAGGTATGGTATGCCACGGATTGTATGGTCGGACAATGGAAGTGAGTTTGTAGGGAAAGTTATGAAGAGTGTGTGTGCGGGTCTGGGAATCACCCAGAAATTCCACAGTGCGAATCACCCACAGTCAGCAGGTTTGGTTGAAGGGTACAATGGTACCTTGAAGCTGAAACTTGCTAAAATTCAAGCTTCCACTGGTCTATATTGGCCAGACGCACTGGGCCCGATTCACAGAACTAACTTAAGACAAAATCCTAAACTTACTATTTTTGGTATTCACAGAAGTTAGGATTTTGTCTTAAGACAAACTTAGGACAGACTTAAGACAGACTTAAGACAGACTTAAGTTAGGATTTTGTCTTAAGTTTGTCTTAAGTCTGTCTTAAGTCTGTCTTAAGTCTGTCTTAAGTCTGTCTTAAGTTTGTCTTAAGTCTGCCTTAAGACTGTCTTAAGTCTGTCTTAAGACTGTCTTAAGTCTGTCTTAAGTTTGTCTTAAGACAAACTTAAGACAAAATCCTAACTTCTGTGAATACCAAAAGTAGTAAGTTCAGGATTTTGTCTTAAGTTAGTTCTGTGAATCGGCCCCCCTGCCTTTAGCTTTATTGTCCACCAGAGCGACTGTACACTCTCGAGTAGGGCTTAGCCCATATGAGATTGTGTTTGGTCGTCCTGCTAATGTTTGGGGAGTCCCTAGGCCAAAGGAATTCAAACAGATCGAATATCCAATGTTGATTGATTACCTTTTTGACCTGACTGCTAAACTGAGCCTTATTCATCAACAGGTATTTGAATCCTTGCCTAAACTGCCAGAGAGTCCAGGCCACACGTTGAAACCCGGTGATCAAGTTGTGGTGCGGAATTTTGAACGAACCCGGAACCTCCAGCCAAGATTCGTGGGCCCGTTTCAAGTGCTTCTGGCCACAAGAACTGCTGTACGCCTAGCTGGAAGGAAGAATTGGGTGCACGCTAGCCATACGAAGCGTGTCCCTCTCCCACTCCCCTACGACAACTGGGTTAGACAGGGATTTGGTGTATCCGAGACAGAACCTGTTCCTAGGCTCATTCCCTTCAGTGATGCAGAGTACATAACGGACAAACGAACTGAAACGCAGAACTCTGATACCCCAACAGGAACTCTTCCTTCGAACCCTGAACAGAGTGTTGTACAAGGTGAACATTTGTCACCTGTGGATTTGAACATTACTGCACCTGTAGATCAATTGTTTCAAGATCAAACGAGACCAGGAAAATTTAGATACAATCTACGTTCTCATTTTAGAAAACAATAGAATTGCATAATTACCTTTCTATTTAAAAAAAAAACTCTTTCACATTTCCATTCAGTCAGGAAGTTTGCTCTATAATTTTTGTCCTTTTTTTTTGTTTTTTTTGTGTTGTTCTCTCACCTTGCCATCTGGGTTACCGTAGGGTCGTAACGTGTGCCTTGTTTTAACTTGCAGGGAACCAGACACAAGGTCGGTTTCTTCTGTTTATTTTGGGAACTCCCAGGGTAGACAGAGGCAATTTTTTAACAGGTACAAACCATCTGTTGCGAACGGTTGTAGAAGATGGAGCTTCCTGAACTGCGACGGGCTAACGTCATAAATGCTCGCAAGACAAAACTGTATGAAATACTGAATAGCAAATGTTTCCTAATGCAATGTGCTCTGACATTTCTGATTGTTTTAATAACTCTGGTAGGCGGAATTATTTTTGGTATTCAATTGATCTTTGCACCTGTTACATCTACAGTATCTCCCCATGTTTCTGTTTCTCCGACTGATGTTTCTTTTCATTCTTTCCATCCTTTTCCTGCACATGAGCAAGCTCGACGCTCTGAGTTTATAAATAACACTTTCATTCAGCTCTTGCACCAACACCAACTAGTAGTAAACACAACGAACTGCTGGGTGTGTGGCTTGATACCACATACCATGGACAAGGGTATCCCTTATCTGGTTCTGCCCTTTAGTTATAATGGATCATTCTGGGCATTTCAGACCATGTTCGTCTATGCTCTAGAGACCTATCCCCCGCGACCTCCGCGTTCCACTAGGTATAACTCCGCTAATAGAGCCTTGGTAAAAGGAATTACTGACATGGTTAGAGATGTCAATAACACTCCGTTTATTCCCAAGGATGAATTGCGAGTTTACATGGGTTGGAATGTTACGGAGTATGGCATTACTTTGGGTGAGAACAAACGTAAGAGTTCGACTCCGATCTGGGTCGTACCCCACCAAGGTCAGGTCTGTTTGCAAGGAAATGGGAAGAATCCGAAAGCTCGACTAGGGAAGAGTAACTGTACCGAAACATACGTTTTCCCGTCACAGTCTTCCCCTGCATTCTTAGCTGCTAAGGGCACCTATTTTGTTTGCAAAGACAGAGCATATACATGGCTGCCTACTGACTTTTCAGGCTCATGGTATATCGCTCAACTGTTGCCTCCGACATACACTGCTGCACCGGATTATCACAAAACTAGAGTTGTGAGTGGTGTTTTCAATAAGGAAGACACTGCTGGCCAAGAAGCAGGAGACTTCTTCAAAGGTTTCCTTCCGTTCTGGGGGCCTATGGCCGACAGTAGAAACTTACGTCAACTAACACGGGTAGTTGAATCCACTATTACCGAAACTGCGGGTGCCCTTAGTAACCTGACAGCTGAGCTTCAAGCAGATCGCCTCATGACGTTACAGAATCGTATGGTCCTTGATGTATTACTTGCAGATCGAGGTGGGGTATGTAAGATGATCCAATCGAGTTGCTGTGTTTTTATCCCAGATAATGCGCCAACGGTATATAAGGCCATTTCTAAGTTACACAAAATCTCTGACTCTATTCATGTAGAGGAAGGTGACTGGTCACTAATGGGATGGTTCTGGAATCTGTTATCTGCGTGGGGATGGAAAGTTCTGATAGTCATTGGTGTTGCGTTGGTATTTTTATTCTCGTGCTGTCTCATTGTTCAGTGTGGTCCTGCCTTATGTGGCCTTTGTGTTTCAACATGCGTAAGAAGACCACCTGTTTTTGGAGATACGCCACGAGATAGAATAATGCTCCAGCAACATATCAGTGACCTGATGAACATAGAGATGGACTTTGACATAGAGTAAGTTATTGCCTATGTAAGGGCAAAAGGACGGTCTGAGGTTCTGGAGCGATCCAAACCCGTGTATTCGTTATCGTAGTACTGACACGATTTTTGTACCTATGAACCGTAAATGATCCATTTAATGCATGACAGTGTTTTCGCTGCGCTACGAGCATGAATTCACTGAGAAATAGGGCATTCTGTTGTAAAGTCATGGCATCCATTTTAGATACGGGACCCATTTTGTTTCTTGCCCTCACATAGTCAATGGACGAGCAATGACCCCGGCAGAATCACCTTGTTAAGGACACGTAAGCTCGAGCCCGAGGAAGCTGACGCTGCGTGACTAGGCAGAATCAAGCTGCCTCCCTTGCCTGAGGCCAGCCCTGCTATACTGGTTCTCGTGTCCATTGTCCTGATTAAGAGGCCGAAGACGGTAGCCATGCCCGTTTATGATCCATAAACACCTCTTATCCTACTTTTCTATCTCTTACACCTGGCTCTGCTCCTCTCCCTCTGGACTTTTACAATAGGGAGGATACGATTTTTATGATAGGGAGGATCAGTCAAAGAATGGAAAACTGACAAAGAGACTTGATCGAATACTGAAAACCTACGACTAATTATTGTTTGGTGTATGTTTATTGTCTGTTTGGGATACCGGGTTGGGCATGAAAGATATTCGTGTAATGTTGCCTGAAGACATATTTTGTGTATTTAAGGAGCAACCCACTTTTTGCAATTCGAACAGTCTCGTAGATTCTGCCTTGGTGTGGTTCCTATGACTTCTGTGTCCCTGCAGTAAATAAATCTTGGTCTCTGACGCCACCATCGAGAAGCCCGCGTCTCTGTTTATTTGTGCACCAAGACAGGAAGGAACTCAGGGGTCTTTGGGTGTTGTTTCCCTGACACCTCTGGATTCTAAAAAGTCCAGAACCTCAGTGCACCATCTGTACCCCTACCTTAAAGGATAGCAACTGTGTGTGCAGCCTCAGAAAATGAGAATCCTGATCCCCAAGTAAATCATGGTAACAGATCTAGAACCCTTTATTTTGGTTACTCATGCATACCCAAAGAAATACACAAGGAATACTCAGCAAGGCATTTCAACATTTCTTGAAGCATTGTGATTCTTGAATGAATAGGTGTGCAGTGATAACCAGTAAAATGAAACAGAATAGAATAATTAGTATTCTGAGAATAGCAGAAAAGATGAACAATTCCACCATTGTGCTATAACAGTGAATATATGGCTGCATATAAGTTCTGTATTAACGTGTGCTCCTACCTAATGCTGCCAAACCTAGTTTCCCTAAGGTGGGTGATCTACCAAATCCCTGCCAGGTGGTCTAACTCCCTGATACCTGTGGATAAGTGTCATCAGGGTGCCGTCTTGGTCTTTACAAGGTAAGCAGTAATCAGCTAGGCTGGAGTTCCATTATGCAGCAACCTCACATGTCAGCGAAATGCTCATCTCCTTTAAACAAGTAAGCGATGCTGTATATATGATAACAACACCCATGCTGCAATGCTGAAGCCCCGGTCAGGCTGCTATTGTTTATCCTATTGTGATAGCTTGTCGCCTATAGGACAAAAATATGTAAGAACATTTGTGCAAGTGAACTTTCTCTATTGTACTGAATATTTGAGGTGTCTTGATAGTGTGCCTACGAAGTGAATGTAAGCTATGCAGTTTCAGAGAATATTATCCTGCACAGACACACAAGCAAATGTATGGCGAAAGTCATCATGTAAGAAAGAAGACAACTTAAGAAATATGAGCATGATGGTGTTTCTAACTGGGCCTATCCTAACCATATTCCTATTAGTAGGAATACTTCTCTGCAGACCCTTAAATGAGGGAAAGGGCCATGCATCACTCAAAATATGACTATAAAGTTACTACTAATGACTTCACTGGCATATTTTTGCTATATATCTCTCAAACATAGAACTACATAGCATAAGGAGAGATGTATATTTACTATCTGTAGAACTATACATTGAAAAGAATAGGGAAGCATGCATCACATAAATTAAAAATGGACAATTGAAAAATATTATACATGGAATCACATAAATTGAGCCCGCACACTGCCCTCTGACCTTTTCCCATTGAGCAACAAGATACCGTGGATTCAGACTCAAGCTACAGTCTCCATGGTGCAGAGCATGCCAGACAAGAGGAAGGTGAACTTAACTGCAGAGGACACTGATATTTTGTGGAACTGTGTAGTGGATCACTATAGGGAACTGCAATGTCAACATGCTCTGACCATAGGCAAGACTGCCCTGTGGCAGGAGGTCAGTGACAAGATGAATACTTTGGAGGTACAGGTGTATATAGTGAGAGAGATCAAGAAGAGCCCAGTGAAGGACAAGTTTACCAGAATTGGGAGGAAGACCACGATTTATCCTCCAACTCCGCTCCTCTCTTCTAAGCACCCTGACCTTCAGCATGGGCTGCGTATTCCAGTTTACTTCATCATCCCATTTATTCTCAACACATCTGTATGTTTCAACTATTTCCTAATTGCCAACTCATTTTATGATATGAGGATTTGTTGGCCATGCTATCGCCCGGGAGGTGTGGTGTATCCTCACCTAGGGTGGCTGGACGGACTTATCAAATTGCCTGGTCTTTGGCTTATTGCAGTACTCAAGAACTAAGGAGAAGGCTCTGATATGTAATGGCAGATTGTACTATGCTTTAGGAGCTATGTAGGAGAAGATCCTCCCCTTGGTTCTGGCTCTACATATACGTGGGATGATGTGTGTTAGTAGGAGTCAGCTGATTGGAGGTGTCCCATGGGTTCGTGAATTGAGATTCAACTATCGAGGCATGAAGTGACAGTGTTGTGTAGAGCTTTGTACATGTCAATGAGGAGTTTAAACAGTGTTTGTTTGTGTACAGTCAGTGGAGTTCCTTATATTGCAGTGTAATATGTGTGAGGCAGGGAAGAGTGATTCTGGTGGCTGAGTTCTGAATAGTATGCTTTTTTGAAGGGAGTTGCTTGCTAATTACAGCATATATGTAAGTGATAGGTGCACAGGTATTGGTTGGGAGCCAATTAAAGCATTTTGAGGGTTTTTAAGCAGAAGGCTGCTATGGCATTGGCTTTTTTGGGGATAATGTATAGGTTACATTCTCCGCCCTTGTTGACCAATGTAGTTGGTGAGCTTTGATGGGCCCAGAGAGGGCTTATTGAGCAGGGGCAGCACTGTGGCATTTTCCCTTGTGGTCAGCAAGTTGGATGATGAGATGGAGGAATGGTGAGGGAAAGGGTCTGACTGTGTTCAGGTATGGATGGACTCCATGAGGGTGGGGGTTTAATTTGTGGAGATGGTGGTCTATGTGGTCATAGTCATTTCTTTTCCCAGGATGGAGCGACTACTAGCAAAATCTATTGGGTCTGGTTGAGGGTCAATGTTGCTGTATATGGAAGTTATTGTGTTGCAGAAAATTGAGAGAGCTTGTTGCAGAAGTCTTGTGAGTGGGTGATGCTTTTGAAGGTGGCCACTGCAGAGGTGACATTTTTTAATATCAGGAACATCACTTTGCTGTTGTTGGTGCTTATGGCGATAAAGTTCACCAGCATGGTGCATTTGATGGTCTAGATCTGTCGGTGGTTGTGCCTCAGGGTGAATTTATTTGCATGTTGTCCATGTTGCCATGGCTCATTCCCTATTCTCACTCCAGTTTATTTGGCATTTTGTCACCCTTGTGGCTTTTGCTCTTTTTGAGGGGCAATAAAGTGTGTGTGCAGGTGGTGTTCCAGTTGTTAAAGTTGTTGATGGCATCAGATAGGTTGCTGCTATGTTTAGGCTGGCGTGATTATGGGTGTAGCAGTCCAGTCTTCCTCTTGGGCGTTGTTCCAGTTTCAGCAGGCTGGTCTGGTGCTTGTCGGCCTGTGTTGTTGTGGGACAAGAATGCTGAAGTTGAATAGGATTTGGTCTGTCCAGGTGAACATTGTGGGCTTGTTGACTGAGATGTTCTGAGGGTAGTGAAAATAGAGTCCTTGAAGTACCCGGCAAAGTGTGTGGGTCCTGCATATGTTTGGTGTGCTTAAGGTTCCCTAAGTTTTCCTGTAGTAAGATCGTGTTCAGGTCTGAACAGTTCTCCGGGTGTTAATTTAGCTTTCCGAGGTGGATGAAGGTGCTGGAGTCAAGAATGAGGGGAACAGTGAGTTCCGCAATGGTGCTGGTGAAGTTGATATATGATCCTGGTGGTCTCCAGAGGAGGCAGCCACTCAGGGTGAAGTTGGCTGTGATGTGAAGTTTGAACAGAAGGTACTCAATGTGCCTGACTGTGGATCCGTGGAGGTGGCACAGCTAATGTTGTCCTTGAACATGATGCTGATGCCTCCTTTGGGCTTGTGCTGTCTGTCTGGTCTGGCACTCTTGTAGCTTGAGCGGATGGCTGTGGGGATATCGGAGCTGATGAGGGGTTCAGCCAGGTTTCCATTAAGAATGGTAGATCTGGTGTATGGTCATGCAGCAGCTCCCAGATCTCCGTGATGTGCTTGGTGAGAGAGAGTATTGAGGAGCATGCATGAGAGTGTGGAATGTCGTGCAGTCAATGGATGGTGAATGTGGGTGTGGGAGAGGCTGCATCTGGTGCTATTGGTGCCAGCGTGATGTTGTAGGGAATTACTTAACTTACAGGTGGGACAGGAGAATGCCCCTTCAGTTGTGTTTGGTGTGGCATTGCAACAGCATAGTTGTAAGTGGCATGTAATGTGTAGAGAACTTGGAGGGTTGTGGCAGGCTGGAGGAGGGTGAGGAGCCAACCAAGGTCTCTAGTGCTGAGCACGTTCTGATCACATATGGGAAAGATGGGTTTGCCTCTGGTGCACCAGTGGTGCTACTGTGCTGGGTCAGCCATTACGTGGATACTAGTAGGGGGGTGAAGAGCAGAGGTGGTGCGCTTGTCTGAGAGGATGCAAAGCCAGAGAGCGCAGGAGATGAGAAAACATGCAAGGAGCATGCAGAGTACAGAGTGGGGAAAAGAGTGGGAGACGGTCCCAAAAACAGGTAGGGGGATAGAGTGAAAAATGATTGAAACGCAACAAAAACAGTAAAAAAGCAGTAAGAGCAAAAGTGGCTCAGAGAGAAAACTGAAACAGATGGTAAATCTAGGAAACAGCAGAAACTGGTAATAAAGAGTGTAAGTGGAAAACTGCAGAAATTAGCAGAAAGACAGTGACAATGAAAATAGCAGAAATTAGCACATAAAGAGTGTGAGTGAAACAAGAGAAAGCAGCTGTAATAATTGAGAGTGTAAAAAAGAAAGAGACTGCAAAGATAAGTGAATCTTATAAAAAGAAGACAATAGAGAAGAGTAAAAGCAATGGTAAGAACAGGAAAGGGAAGGAGTGAGGGGCTAAAAAATGAGAAAGAGAAAGCAAAAATAATGAGCAGGAATGAGTGAGAGATGAAAAAGTGTAATGGAGAGCACAGATGAATGCAATTGTCAAAAATAAGGTTCGGAGATGAGCAGAAGTACTTGAAAAATTAAGAAATAAGAGCGTCACTGGAAAAGACGAACCGTTGGAGAGAAACAGCAGGTAAAGTGAGAGAGAGTAAGAAAGAGAGAGTGAAAGATAGAGCGACACAGAAGAATGTGCGATGCGGGATCCTCACACATACAGGAGTGGGGTTCTAAAGGACCGTTCCTGGCAGGAGAGCCAGGCACAGGTAAGTCCTAAGGGGGTTAGAATGTACATGTAACTCTGTTCACAAACAACTGACTCTCCGCCTTCACAGAGATATTGAATCCACAAGTGCCAGTGACAAAACGTCTGCCTCCACTCATGTAGAGTCTAGACTGGACATACTAACGTTGACAACTTTTCTACTCATATCATGTCCCCATGTCTGCTTCATTGCTGGTGACAACCATAGCAGAACCACTTCAACTCTGGTCAGTGTCGCAATCTGGATCGCCATTACAACACATCCCTGTCACTCCGCCCGGTATGTCGCTTTGCTATGACTGTTACAAACACACACATAATTAATGTCCAAGTTAGCTACTGCTACTTACCAACTATTATTTGTCTTGTGATATTGCAATACTTTTGTATGTGTCTCGCTACTGCTCAAGTGACCCGGGGTCTCCTAATGCCCAGACTACAGCTTACTCGGCCACTACATGTGGATTTCCTGCAAGTAGCAAATCACCCTCTGCCATCCATTGCTTAGGTAAGTCTGTGGCCTTAGCCATTGTCAGCTGGAAGGGACGGGGAGTTTGCACAAGGAAAGAAAGGGTGAATGTCAAATCGGAAAGTATGTAGGATAGGAAACATGGAAGGGTTCTGGGGTGTCAAGCCCTGGAACCCTAGATAGGCACTCTCAATTGGAGGAGTGATCATGGAAGGGAAGGACCCCGCCCCTTCTGCAGTGGCTGCGACCTTCACCCAGAGTTACTTTGTATAGTTCATCTTTGGTGATCACAGAGAGTCCCCGCACTGAACACTTGATTGCCTGAAGCGTTTTTATCGCGTCATACGAATATGTTAATGGAGGGGGCAAGACTTCACAGTCATATTCGAGTAAACATGATGCTGGTTGCTAAAGACTACATCGTGAGTCAAACACTGGTTCCACTTTACTGAATGGTTGCCACAGTACCTTTCCTAGGTACACCGTTCACATCAGACAACTGCCATAGTTTTAGAAACTATCAGCCCTCTTCTGACTAGTCTCAGCATGCACACTTTATATTGCAAATACTCCCTCCTTTTTTGTTTTTTCCTTACCCTTTGTATTCATCCATCTATAATACTGTGTTATCATACTCTCCACCAACGCCACAAATCACATTTACATTTCATAATCTTACATCTGATTGTATTTTCCTTGTATATACCAATAACATGTTTATCAAAATAAACATCATGAAACATAATGGGCGATTTTTGACCACCTGGTTCATATATTGGAGTTTCGTCCAATATTTTAGGGTTTCTTTTACTTTTTGAGAACTTAAAACCAACCATAAAGGCTTCACCTGACTCCCTAGGTATGTGTTTATTTGTTGGCACTCATGCAGAGTACCAGAGTGCCAGAACGTAATTCACTGCCCTACACCTCAGTTTCCACCATAAATAAACACAACAATTCACAATGAAATGTTAAACAGGTCTCATCAAACCAACGAGTTTTCAGGTTGGGACACGTTTCACGTTCCAAATTAAATACCCTAATAATCTAACACAAGACTCAATAAACTACTCATAAAAGTTAGAGATGAGACGAAATGCGTGCAGATAAACTGAATTCTAAAAAACTATGAATATTTCTTAACAAACATTGCTAATGAGATATACGCAGAAATACCTCATGTGGGACGAAATATCGACACATGATTAATGGAGATGTAGGTTTTGAACGCAAAACAAAATACTAATCTAACCAACTATTAAATTAAAGATGGAGGAAGAATGACAAAAAACATAGAAATGGTTTTGTAAGTAATTGAGTTACTTGTTGAGGAAGGTGAAACCCTACTCAATAGCAACCACAATCCTTGTCAGTCTATGTTTAAACATATGGTAACTTGTCACAAAGCAATCAGGCTTAACTTGTACGGAATATGTAAAGTGTTTTATGCAGCACTTCAAACAGTGATAAAGTGAAAACAGCACACAAGAAACCCACATCAAATGTAAACAAGCATTTGCAATGCAATAGGTATTGCATTTGTAAGAGTTAGAGATACTGGCATTGTAAATGACAATGTATTTTACCTATCTGTTTTGGTTTGGAGTGTAGTGGGCATACGTCATGCGAAGGGAAATTATGAGGGTTGTCCTGCAATTGTTCGTTGTGGAATTGTGTGGTGTGGAGTGTGTTTGTTTAGTGGAATTTGGTGGCATGGTGACTAGATCGGGGGAGAGATGCATAGAATAGATAGAAAGGAAGATAGAGAGTGGTAGGTAGTTTGTGTAGGAAGTGGTCAATGAACTCTGTACAAAGGAGCCGAAAGTGTGTGAGAAAGAAGGGGAGAGCAAGCTACAGACTCAAAAAGAGGGAGCACCTGTGTACGCAGAAGATACACTAAGAAGAGGAGGATAGCAAGTGTTTCAAGATTGGAAACTTTGAAAAGATGCTTGAAGACCTGAAATTAACCATATGAGAGAGAGTGTTATTGTTTGTTGAGGAATTGTGTTGGTTGTTGTGCATGTATGTAGTGGGATTATGGGGCATGGTGTACAAGGAATTATGTGGAAAGTAATGATGTGGTTTGGAGTGTAGTTGAATTATATGGAGTGGTATTGTGTTTTATGGACAGTAAATATGTGGAATGGTATTTTGTGTTGTTCAGTGGTATGCTGTAAGATATATTTATGTGGTGTTTTGATGAATTTTGTGGTATGATGTGTTTCTTTTGTTGTGTGGATTGTATCTATGTGGTGTGTTGGGTAAATGTGTTGCAGAGTTGCATTGAGTGATTTTTTGCCAAATAATGTGGTGTGGAATGGAAATGTGTGGAGTGGAATTGTGTTGCATTGAACTGTGTGGCGTTCAGTGAAATTATGCTGATTGGAATTATGTGGCATGTTGTGGAGTGTATTTATGTGGACTGTTGCTACGTGGTAGTTGTCAGTGTCCTAGAGTAGAGTGGGAGAAGTAGAGTGTCATAGACAGAATGTGTAGGAGTAGAGTGTCGTAGAGTGGAGTAGGGGGGAGTAGAGTGTAGTAGAGATGAGCAGAGTTCAGTGGCAGAGAGTGTTGCAGAGTGCAGTGTCAGAGTGCAGTTTCATAGAGTGGGGTGTAGTGGACTGAGGTAGTGGGGGGGGATTGGAGGCAGACTAAGTTCTGCTACTGTCTTATTACATATTTAGCATGCATTTTAAAAAAGTGCATTTAGTGTTCTATTTAAACTATAGCAGAACTTATAGTAATGCTCCACTAAAACAATAGTAACAATGCTTAGTTGTTTTTAAAACTGTCTCATTATAGAAATGACATCCTGCTGAGAAGAGCTGCAACTGTCCCACTGAAAATTCAGCGATCCTATTGAGAAGTGCAGGTTCAGCCATTAAATCCACAACAGGCATGCTGACAAAATCTCTTACAGACATATTTAAAACACAACACTGCGAAAAAGCGTCCCATTATCACAAATGAAATATGACTAGCTATGGAGTGGGACAACTGCCCATTAGGCCACTAGCAGTTCTGCTGGGATGAGCTAGTTCTGTCTGATTGAAAGTGTGGCAGCACTTCTTCAGTGTGCGCTACTAATAATTCACACCTCTTCGCGTGACTCTCACGATTTGATTATGCAGGCGGCAAATATCATTAAATGCACTGTAAAAAAATACAGATTTTAACATTTCTCTGCGCCACATCACATACAATAAGGTGGTTGCTGGACTACTGCACTTTTAACAGTATTGCATTAATAAGTCAGAAGGTGTTTTTTAATAATTGCAAACTGTCCATGAAGATACTAGCAAATGTATTTCCAAAGCTAGTGGATGCCCTTTCAATTTACTGTTATTTAACCTTAATATTTATAACTGTCACATCATTTTGACGCAAGCAGTTTACCTTGCTGGTCTTTTTATGACAGAAGGTGAGGTTTGGAAGGGGGCTGGAGCAAGATATAATATAAATGGAAATATTACCTTTGCTAAGTGTGACTTGTTCTGAAACTATTGATCTAGTCTGATTCTGAACAGGTTCTAGGATGTTTGTCCCAAAGTCCAGTGATATAGGACATGTTTTTAGGGCTTAGCTTGTGGTAAACTATAGCTATAAAAGTAACTCCTGTAATAAATGTATCACAGTCTTATCTGAAGGTATAATGCAGGGAAATGGTTGCATGCACTTGCTGGCAGAGCTGGTGCAGGTGGCAGCAGCAGGCATAGATGCAGCTCAATGTCAGGATAGCTCAGACCCCACCTTAACTTCACCACTCCCTAAAGCACAGCAAATCCGTTTCAGTGAAGGGACAAAAACGAGGTACTGTAAAGAAAGCCTGGGCGCCTTCCTTTGCTGTAAACCAGCTCCTCGAAAGACAGCAAAACGTATTAGGGGGCATGCATGCCCACACACCAGAGAAACACAAAATGCAGAAGGGGCACACTAAAAGTTGTGCATTGTAGGCTGTGCAGCTGCTTTGACTGGCAGGGCTTGTAGCAGTAAATAGGGTGGACCCACTGGGTGGGGTCAGGGACAGGCATCTAGTGAGAAGGGGAAAAATAAAATCAGCAAGCAAAAGGCGAGATGGAGCACATTTAGAGGAAGGAGACAAGACACTTATTTCCAGAGACAGCCGGAATGCCCTACCCTGGTTTTAAATATGTTTATAATTTCCATTTGAATGTACTGTGAGGCAGTCACCCCTCCCTGGAAGTAGAAGGAGGGGATGCGCACAAGGGTCTCAAAGTAAGTGTCGATTTTGTTATTTTACGAGCTGCCTGAGCACTTCACACATGTGGTCAGTGCACACAGTTTGTGAGGAGAACGGTTCATGTGCCGACTCCATGTTGTGACCAGGAAAGAGGTAAGTTCTGCCCTCTCACATCAGTCTATCAGCCTTACTGTCTCTTTCACGCCTCCGTTTTTATTGCCCAGAAGGGTTGGCTTTATCTGGTTGGTGGGGGGCCCATGAGAATGTGTCTGGGTGGGAAAGAATACTTGACGATAGTTCCTACCCTATTGTTACCCACCCTGCTCTGGCTCCCAGTGAGGGCAGTCTTTTGAGCAAGGCACACCTACTAAGTGGCCGTTTAAATTCGTCTTCCTTGTGTTCAGCAGAGCCTCGGCTTAGAAGTAAGGATGTTTGTTTTTTTAACATTAAAGCGGGCACTGAGCTGAAACAATGCACGGCACCCATGTACATAAAACCTATGTGCCTGGCGGCCCCTTAAGCGGGCAGCATGGTTAAGAATAAGCAGTACCCAAACAATACACATCAGCACCTACAGTGTAATGAAACTGTAGTTGGTCGGTGCTGCTGGGCTAAAAACGGATATGATGTTTCTCCGGCACCAACCAATAGGGAGCCAGGATATAGAAGTGATGCAGGAGTGAACCAATGCCAAGCAGTAGGCGGGATTACACTCCGTATTGTCATTACTTCAGGTCTTGCAGACAGCGCATGTGCTTCGTAGGCTCGACCTAAAAAGTACATTTTATTAAATAAATCAAGACCAAATTTCTAAAAGTCCAATCAGTAGAACTGGAGATATGCAATTTTAAAGATTTAAGTATAAATAGCACCAAAGAGCACAAAGCACCAACTGTCGATATCGGACTAGGACAAGGTCACAAGTTGAGGTCGATTACAGGGATCCACTTAGGTGCTTGTGTGGAGATGCATCATGTAGCAGTAGTTCCAGTGGGATGTGATATGTGATGCAATCCCTTGCATAGGGGAAGTCCATGCAGCAGAGGGAATGTGTTGGTTCCGAGAGAGATGTGTCGGAGCAGTAAAGGCGATGCACCAGTTCTGCAGTAGAGGCACTTCATCTTGGTGGAGATGCATAGGTTCTGCTGAATCCACAGATGGGCTGGTAGAACACCTCCAGGCCGACTTCCAAACATCCAGGACTGGGGTGATCCCATGCGGGAGGGAAGGATTCACAGATGCTAGAGTCTAGGTCCTGGATTCAAGGTGGTTGGAACCCTGTTCTGTCCCAGAGGCTTCTGATCAGGAAGCCAGCCAACTAGCCCTTGCAGTCACTCTGGGGCACTGGATTTAGAGATGTAGTTCTAGTTCTTCTCACCCAGGCAAGAGGGCAGCAGAGCAGCAGGACAGCAAGATAGCAGCCCAGCAGGGTGCCAGTCCTTTCAGCAGCACAGCACTCCTTCTTCCAGGCAAAGTCTACAGGTCCAGAAACGTATTGAAGAGTTGGGGTCTGGTTTAAATATTTATGCCACTGTGAAGTAGAAGAAGCTTCTAGAGGTTTCGGCCACCCTAAGATGTGAGGCATCCTCTTTCTCCCTGCCCTGGCCCAAGCTTTTCTAGGGTCAGAAAAGATCAGTGTCAAACACCGTTGTGAGCGTGCTCAGGCAGAGGCTTTGTAATAAGCAACTGTGCTATATGGCAGTTCCTCCCCCTTATTAATGCATCGTGGCCCATTCAGCCAACACCTACCTTCCCTTTGTCTTTGTGTCAGGGAGCATCACACAAAGACCAACTGACAACTACACCTTATCATGTGGCCCAGGATCAAGCTGCGGCACCAAATGGTTAAGATAAGAAAATGCCAACTTTCAAATAGTGGCATTTTTAGGATTGCGACTGTTAGATTTGGGGGTCTCTAGTTGGCACAGGTAGGTACTTGTAACAAATAGGGACCCTTGCCTCTAGTCAGGGTAAGGGGGTACACTCCTACAATAACCCCTGCTCACCCCCTTGGTAGCTTGGCATGAGCAGACAGGCTTATCTCAGAGGCAGTGTGTAAAGCATTTGTGACCACATAGCGTAATCCAGTGACAACACTACAAATGGACACCACACAGGTTTTCTATAAAAAATAAGTATACTTTATATAGATTTACCACAAGACCATAAACAACAAAAATACACAATACTATTACTTTAAGATGGTAGTTTTGAGCTCAGTTCAGTTCCTAAGATGCAACACTTTGCGTCAATGTACCTTACGATGCGTTGCGCTTCCACGACAAGCAATGTCACAGCGATGGAAATGCTGCAAAGTTCTGGTGCAAAGAAATAAAGACGTGAAGATCTTCCAGATGCGACACTCTTCTCCCAGTTTGCGTGAAGCTTCCACGCAATGCGACAACTACATCCATGTTCAGAAATGTGATAGCAGCAGTTCCGACGATGACGCGCTTCTCTTGGGAATGCGAGGCGCTTTCCTCGATGCGGTGCAATGCGACAGTTCCAGCGGCGACACCCTTGTTCAGAAGTGCGACGGCAGCAACAGCGACGGCCACGCGCTTCCTCTTCGTTGCGAGATGCTTCTCTCGATGCAGTGCAGTGCGACCACTCCAGCGGCGACACCCTTGTTCAGAAGTGCGACGGCAGGCAGCAGTGATGGCGACACGCTTCCTCTTCGCTTCTTTCGATGTCGTGCAGTGTGACAACTCCAGCAGCGACACCCTTGTTCAGAAGTGCAACGGCAGCAGCAGCGACGGCGACACGCTTCGGCTTCGTTGAGTTGCGCTGCCAGCTCCTTGCTACACGCAGTCCCTCAGAAGGCCCAAAACAGCAGCAGGCACTTCCGAAGAACTCTGGGGAGCTGGGGGTTGAAGTCTGTTGTCCCTGAGACTTCAGCAGGAGGCAATCTCTGTTCCAAGCCCTTGGAGATCCTTACAAGTTGAAATAAGCACACAAAGTCTCTTCTCCTTCCTTTGGCAGTCAGGCAAACCACTGCAGGCCAATTCCCCCAAGCAGCACTTCAGTTTAGGGATAGTCTCTCCTCAGTTTCTTCTGGTTCTGCTCCTCAGTAAATGTTTCTTTTTGTTCCAAAAGTGATCTAAATTCTTGGGATCAGGGTCCCACTACTTATACCCCAAAATCCTTTGTTCTATGAGGGGAGAGGGGCGTTTACCTAGTCCAAACCAGTTCCTGAGCACTCTGTTTACCAGACTTCTCCTTTCCTTTCACAGTGTAGGGCAGAAACATCAGACGCCCCACAGGAGATGGAGCCAGCATTGTGGAAGGCAATGACAGCCCTGGAGCACTTTGTTGACAGGATTCCTTCACTTCATTCACTGTGGGGGCAGAGACATCAGCCACTCCCCAGGAGGTGGAGCCAGCATTGTGGAAGGCAGGCACAGCCCTATTCAACGTTCAGGTGTAACCCCTCCCTCCCATCTAGATGCAGATCTCTCTATTCACCACTGGGCTGACTCATCCTGTCTCTTGGAATCCCCCAGCCCTGTCACTCACAGAAACCAGACAAATGAATACACAACCTAGCAGAGGCAGGTTTGAAAGGTTAGGCAAAAAAAAACTACTTTCTAAAAGTGGTATTTTCAAACACAGAATGTTAAAACCACCTTCACTAAAAGATGTATTTTATCATTCTGAGTTCAGGCATACTAAACTCGAATTTCTACCATGTTCTCTGAGTCAGTTAAGATTATAAACATGTAATAATCTAACAGCCCATTCTGGCCTATGGAGAACAGGTAGCCTTGCAATAGTGAAAAATGGTTGTAATTCACTATTAGGACATGCCACACACTTCAGGGCATGTCCTACCTTATACTTACAATGCACCCTGCCCTTGGGCTTACCATAGGGGTGTCTGATATGAAGAAAAGGGAAGGTTTAGGGACCGGTAAGTGGGTGCACTTGCCCAGTCAGCATGACAGTACCAGACTGCACACAGGCTCTGCAATGGCAGACCTTAGACACATTTTACAAGTCTGCTTCTGTGGGTGGCACAACCAGTGCTGAAAGCCCACCAGCAGCATTTGGATTTACAAGCCCTGGGCACACTCAGTGCACTATACTAGGGTCTGACAAGTAAACCAAATCAGTCAATCATGGAATCACTAATCAATACATTCATTTACAGGAGGGAGCACTTGCTCTGTGGCACTGGACAGCATTGGCACAGTGCCCAAAGCATCTAACACCAGCAAAAACACATGAGGAAACAGCAAAAAATGGAAGGGAGACCCACGCCAATGGTGCCAGGTCTAACAGCGACTACAAAATACTGCTTTACCATTAAGGATTGCTTCAAATTGCTTGTCTTTAGACACCAAACTGAAACTGTCTACCTTTTCCCAATTGGAAATTACGCTTATAAAATGTAATAAGTAACTCCAATGTTATCCTATGGGAGTGGTAGGCCTTTCAGTAGTGGACAGCAAATGTAGGAGTTTTTCAGTACCAGGATGAGTAAAACTTAAAAGTACATGTTCAACTTTATAAATACGCTACACCTTGGTCTTTGGGCTGTTTACGGTCTACCCTAGGAGTAACTTTATGTATTAAAAAGGAAGTTTTGGTCCTTTCAAAAGTGTATTTTGCCAGGTCGACATGGTAGTTTAACATTGCACACACAGGCTAGAATGGAAGGCAAGAGACATGTTTAACAGGCTACTTAAGTGGATGGCATAATGAGTGCTGCAGGCCCACTGGTAGCATTTTTATTTACAGGCCATGGGTACATGAAGTAGGACTTTACAAGAGACTTACAAGTACATTAAATGTGCCAATTTGGTGTAAGCCAATTCTACCACATTTAAAAATGAAAGAGCACAAGCACTTTCACACTCGTTACCAGTGGTACATTGTGTAGAGTCATAAAGCCAGTAAAGACTAAGTCAGCAAAACAGGAGGCTTGAAGGCAAACAGTTAGGGGTAAATCACTCAAAGAATGCCAGGTCTAACATGTTTGTATATTCTTAACTGGTCAAGGATGTGTGGGGCTGACATTGAACTTTGTTACTAGAATTATAGAGTGTGCCTGCTTCAAAAACGTACATTGTAAATTAGTTTTCTCACAAATAATGTTTCTGCAGAGAGAAACCTAGGAAATGAACTAACCTTCAAACTGTGTTGCTGCTGTTGTTTGAGAACTTAGGCCCTCATTTACAAGTTATTGACACAGGCCAGCTCAGCAAGTCACTTTGCTGCACTGCCCTGTGTCAAAAGTAAAGGGCAGGAATGTGTTGTATTTGTAAAATGCAGTGCATGCCCGCCTTTTCCCACGGCGCTGGCACCATTTTGTCTGCCTTGCGCTAACGCAGGCACCCTTGAATCATGGTGCAAGGGTGTCTGCAGTGTAGGAATAATTGTTTTTGTGCAGGAGGAAACACTTTCCTACACAAAAACATAAAGAAATAGAAGCAATAAAGTTATTTCTCCTCATTATGCCTCCCCATGGGAAGCTTAGACTTTTGATGGATTCCCAGGTAAATCTGGTAATGCATCAAAATCTATGGGTGTTGCATGGGAACACCCAGAGCAACGCTCATGGGACGCCTCTTTGATGCAGAGTAAGGCAACAAGGCGACTTGCGCTGCTTTGCCTTACTCCATATCTACGAGGCCATGAAAAGCTGTGCAAAGTGGTTTTGCGTGGCCTCGAAGATATGAGTCTGCACTTTGCTCTGCCATTGTGTCAAAAAGCCCTGTAGTGCCTGCTCATAGTGGTGAAGCCAAGGGCAAGTGAACAGGCTGAAAAATGTCTTCTAGGTGGGTTTTATACTCAGTTGCAAGACTGTAATTTTTGAACTGTGAATTCACATAACAAGTTGTGTTCAATGTTTTATTTTTTAACTTTAAATATGGTCCATAGTTAGCCACAGTTCAGCAATTGATAGGAACTAATCTAATTTGCTTTTTCTTTAAGGTCTTCTAAATTCCCATCTGTAGGACAGCGCCCGTTGAATTATTCTATCTTGATATTGGGAGTAGATTTGGTCAAATGACTAATGGCCTCATCTGGGGTTTGGCAGATGGATGTCTTCTGCCTAAAAGCAGGAGATGTCTATGTCCACCAGTTCCCCCTCTCTACTTATGGGCTGATTCTGATTCCGGCCGTAAAACGTACCGACCGACACGGACCGGGAACAGAGAACGACCGACACGGACCGGCGCTGTATGACCCGTGCAGTACGATGCAACGCGTGTGAATTACAACCGACACGTACGGAATACAAGCCGTACGACCGAGCCATAGGGAAACCAGTGATTCGCCCTGAAACGGGACGCGATTTGCACCGATCGACACGCACCAGGAATGAACCCGACCGACACGTACCCGCAAGGTCCGACCCGTGCAGTACGATGCAATGCGTGTTAAACCAGACCGACTCACACGGAGCCCAAGCCGCATGAACGACACGCACAGAAAACAGGGACCTGAAGCAATAGAGATCTCTTCAACCGATGTGTATGAAACACAGAAGAAAGTCAGCGTGAAAGACCCGGAGAAGCCCGCACGAGCATACATCAGCATCCGTCTCGGTCAGAAGAACGTCTCCTTCATGCCTAGAAAACCCAAAGGAAAAAATACAAAAAAAGGACCAAACAAGCAATGACAAAGTCAATAAATATTAAAAAAACTTGGAACAAAGACACACCCACAACTCCACCTATATAAAGGCCACAAATCACTACCATGATCCTTTGCAAATTCAAGAGCACAGCCAAAAGAGAACACCATCAGACAGCAACCACAGACACACTCACAACTCACCCATCACACAACTTTCACACCATTAGCAACTCACCAAAAGCACTCACACATACACCGAGCAAATATGACACTCACCCACCCTCATTTGCACCCTCACACACACATCACTCACCACCACCACCAATCACCATGCACCCAAATAAGAATCCAAAGTTCACAGATAGTGATTTAGAAGTGCTGGTAGATGAAATCATCAGAGTTAATCCACATTTCTTTGGTACATTGGTCCAAAGGACCCCCAAGTCACAGAAAACAAAGATGTGGGCGAGGATTGTGGACAAGGTGAACGCACAAGCACCAATGTTGCGCACAAAGGATGATATCCAGAAAAGGTGGTATGATGTGTGTAGGAGGGTCAAGAAACTCATCAAGAAGGATTACGCCTTGAGTCAGCACACTGGAGGTGGCCCTCCTGCCAAACCAGTATACTTCAGGTCCTGGGAGGAGAAGGTGCAGGACATCCTACCACCAGAGAGCGTCCATGGTCTATCAGACATACCAGAGCCTGGTGAGTACACAACCAATATACTCAATATTGTGTGGCAATACACACACATCACTGTCAAGGGGACAGTGAAACCATGCACAGTTAGCAAAGCCACAGTAACCAATAGATAATCATCCCAAGATGTGTATGCTAGTCAGACAAACACAATACCTGCCATCTCATAGTGACTTGTAACTGTATCATGACATGTACAAACCTACCAACAAATAGAGCAAGGCAGTGGCACAAATCCAAATAAACACTGTCAGACATTTTGCCACCACAAACACACTACCTCACAGTGCAGCTGACTGACAGGAAGGAATAGTGGGCATGCTGGTGAAGTGAGTGTATCCACTAGCATAATGGGGTTTGTTGTCACAGATAATGCTCCCCCTCCCAATTGGCCCATCAAGACCTCTCAGAACCATGCTCACATCACAGGGAGTGGAAAATAACTGACAAGATGGCTGACACTGGGTCCTGCTGTGGGGAGCACAAGGCCCTGCTAGGGGTTGTACTCAAATCAGAAGCAGGATACCACTGCCTGACATCCTGAAAGCCAACGTGCACACCCTCCTATGGAAGCACGTTTCATGGTGGGATGTCTGGCCGGGTGGGAAGGAGGACTGACAGCTCTGACCATACTTACCAGCATGTGTAGACATACACACCCCTCAACACAAACTCCACACAACTCACCTGGGATGATGCATTGACTCACACTGTAGTGAAATATCACCCAAAGATACACAACACTGGGGTCTGCGGTGTGAAGCACAGGGGCTCTATTTGGACTTGTAGCCAAACAAACACCAGGACTGCACAGTCAGCCATCTTGCCATTGCTGTCACACTCCTTCACAGTGAAGCAGAGTCAAAAGGAAGGAAGTATGGGCATGCTGGGAAGGGGGTGTAGCCAAGAGCATGATGGGAGTTGCAGTCACAGACAATCCCCACCCACCTTCATGGCCCAGCAAGCTCACACTGAACCATGCTTACCTCACAGGGAGTGGAAATGGACTGACAAGATGTCTGACACTGGGCTCTGTTGTGGGGAGCACATGGCCCTGCTTGGAACTCGGCACCAACAAACACCAGGACTGCACAATCAGCCATCTTGCCATTGCTGTCACACTCCCTCACAGGGAAGCAGAGTCAAAAGGAAGGAAGTATCGGCATGCTGGGAAGGGGGGTGTAGCCAAGAGCATGATGGGAGTTGCAGTCACAGACAATCCCCACCCACCTACATGGCCGAGCAAGCTCACACTGAACGATGCTTACCTCACAGGGAGTGGAAATGGACTGACAAGATGTCTGACACTGGGCTCTGTTGTGGGGAGCACAAGGCCCTGCTGGGAACCGGGCACCAACAAACACCAGGACTGCACAGTCAGCCATCTTGCCATTGCTGTCACACTCTCTCACATGGAAGCAGAGTCAAAAGGAAGGAAGTATTGGCATGCTGGGAAGGGGGGTATAGCCAAGAGCATGCTGAGAGTTGCAGTCACAGACAATCCACACCCACCTACATGGCCCAGCAAGCTCACACTGAACCATGCTTACCTCACAGGGATTGGAAATGGACTGACAAGATGTCTGACACTGGGCTCTGTTGTGGGGAGCACATGGCCCTGCTTGGAACTCGGCACCAACAAACACCAGGACTGCACAATCAACCATCTTGCCATTGCTGTCACACTCCCTCACAGGGAAGCAGAGTCAAAAGGAAGGAAGTATCGGCATGCTGGGAAGGGGGTGTAGCCAAGAGCATGATGGGAATTTCAGTCACAGACAATCCCCACCCACCTACATGGCCCAGCAAGCTCACACTGAACCATGCTCACGTCCCAGGGAGTGGAAATGGACTGACAAGATGTCTGACACTGGGCTCTGTTGTGGGGAGCACAAGGCCCTGCTGGGAACTGGGCACCAACAAACACCAGGACTGCACAGTCAGCCATTACTGTCACACTCTCTCAAAGGGAAGCAGAGTCAAAAGGCAGGGAGTATGGGCATGCTGGGAAGGGGGGGTGTAGCCAAGAGCATGATGGGAGTGGCAGTCACAGACAATCCCCACCCACCTACATGGCCCAGCAAGCTCACACTGAACCATGCTTACCTCACAGGGACTGGAAATGGACTGACAAGATGTCTGACACTGGGCTCTGTTGTGGGGATCACAAGGCCCTGCTGGGAACTGGGCACCAACAAACACCAGGACTGCACAGTCAGCCATTGCCGTCACACTCTCTCACATGGAAGCAGAGTCAAAAGGAAGGAAGTATTGGCATGCTGGGAAGGGGGGTATAGCCAAGAGCATGCTGAGAGTTGCAGTCACAGACAATCCCCACCCACCTACATGGCCCAGCAAGCTCACACTGAACCATGCTTACCTCACAGGGATTGGAAATGGACTGACAAGATGTCTGACACTGGGCTCTGTTGTGGGGTGCACAAGGCCCTGCTGGGAACTGGGCACCGACAAACACCAGGACTGCACAGTCAGCCACCTTGCCATTGCTGTCACACTCCCTCACAGGGAAGCAGAGTCAAAAGAAAGGAAGTATGGGCATGCTGGGAAGGGGGTGTAGCCAAGAGCATGATGGGAATTTCAGTCACAGACAATCCCCACCCACCTACATGGCCCAGCAAGCTCACACTGAACCATGCTCACGTCCCAGGGAGTGGAAATGGACTGACAAGATGTCTGACACTGGGCTCTGTTGTGGGGAGCACAAGGCCCTGTTGGGAACTGGGCACCAACAAACACCAGGACTGCACAGTCAGCCATTGCTGTCACACTCTCTCAAAGGGAAGCAGAGTCAAAAGGCAGGGAGTATGGGCATGCTGGGAAGGGGGGGTGTAGCCAAGAGCATGATGGGAGTTGCAGTCACAGACAATCCCCACCCACCTACATGGCCCAGCAAGCTCACACTGAACCATGCTTACCTCACAGGGACTGGAAATGGACTGACAAGATGTCTGACACTGGGCTCTGTTGTGGGGAGCACAAGGCCCTGCTGGAAACTGGGCACCAACAAACACCAGGACTGCACAGTCAGCCATCTTGCCATTGCTGTCACACTCTCTCACATTGAAGCAGAGTCAAAAGGAAGGAAGTATTGGCATGCTGGGAAGGGGTGTATAGCCAAGAGCATGATGGGAGTTGCAGTCACAGACAATCCCCACCCACCTACATGGCCCAGCAAGCTCACACTGAACCATGCGTACCTCACAGGGATTGGAAATGGACTGACAAGATGTCTGACACTGGGCTCTGTTGTGGGGAGCACAAGGCCCTGCTGGGAACTTGGCACCAACAAACACCAGGACTGCACAGTCAGCCATCTTGCCATTGCTGTCACACTCCTTCACAGGGAAGCAGAGTCAAAAGGAAGGAAGTATGGGCATGCTGGGAAGGGGGGGTGTAGCCAAGACCATGATGGGAGTTGCAGTCACAGACAATCCCCACCCACCTACATGGCCCAGCAAGCTCACACTAAACCATGCTCACCTCACAGGGAGTGGAAATGGACTGACAATATGTCTGACACTGGGCTCTGTTGTGGGGAGCACAAGGTCCTGCTGGGAACTGGGCACCAACAAACACCAGGACTGCACTGACTGACATCCTGAACGTTAACCTGCACCCACTGTAATGGTGGCACGCTTAATGATGGGATAACTGGCCTGGGGGAGAAGGAGTTCCTGACTTGAAAACAAATAACACCAATGCTGCCCATACACACTCCTTCTCTGCTTTAACACATTAAACACACGTGGTACCAGTCACTCACAAAGTAAATGCCCGGGCAAGATGGCTGACGCATGAGCCTGATAAATGATTTGTCTGCAAATCACACATATGGACTGGCCAACCCAAACATGTTCGCACACACAGCCATTGCAACCGTATGCTCAAACTCACTGTCTGGGGATGCAGTGTCCAGGGGTGCCATTGGTCTGGCTGTGAAGGTGTGTCTTGCAGATGACAAGTGTGGAGATCCATATATAGTATATTGCACAAAACACACAGGAACTCACATATACATAATTGACAGGGGACATCTGACAGTAAATGGAATGGACACATCAATATAGCTGACATCGTAGCATGGTCTCATTCACACTAGGTGCTGTTGTGCGCTGCATTCCACTCCTACATCTTTCTGCAACATATGCATCCTTCACACAACACATCACTCACTGTCATAGACACTGTAGACACAAGGTCTAACCTGGACTGCATTGGAGGAGACATGCTACTCACAGCAGCAAAACCGCAGCACACACAACACTGGCTATCACTGTCATGAGCATGGAAAAGCCAGAGAGCTGCCTTGCTCAATCCATATCACCATGGAGAACATTGAGAAGTCAAATCACATATGCCGTACAAAACTCAGCACCAGACTCATTAACGACAGTGACATCATCACTTGTATGAAATGAGATGGGAACTAGGAACACAGGAAAAAAACACTTTCTCCCAAGAGATCACAGGCATACCGGACTGTGACCATGTTGTACCAACACACCAATGTGACACACAAAGACTAGCAAAAACTGCTACCACACATGCCCCAATCTTGCAATATATCCTAAGTGGAATTGCACATACGTCCTTGTCAAAGGTCAAATGTGTACAGGGATGACACACCTGTGTCAGCCACGTGATGGCCCTACAGTCAAATCTATACATGAGCTGGTCATGCACACACTTCGCCATGCACATCGAAATGCTTCATGTTGGCTGGACAATGTGCTACAACAATATCAATCTCTGTCCGTGACAGCTTTGGACAAAGCAGTGTACAGGCACGCATCCTGACGTACAGTAGCAAATGTCATGTATGTGAACCATTGATGCCTGTAGAAACATAACTTACATTGTGTGTCTCTTCCAAATACAGGTGGTGCTGGGGACACAGCAGCAAATGAAGAGGTGTCCCTGTCCCTGTCCCAGACTCCGGTGGACCCTCAGCTCTCTGGTGTGAATCAGTCTCTGTCCTCTTCGGATGACGACGAACAACCTGGCACCTCCGGTGTGAGTCATCATGCAGCACCAGCAGTACAAACATCTGTACCCCCTGCACCCATGCCTCCAACATCTGGCAACAGACAGGGCACCCCCAACAATACGGACAGACCAAGGACACAGAATACCGACAGCACAGGGACACAGGCCACCCTGGAAGCTACAGACAACACCAGCAGTAACAACACCCAAGGGGGCCCAGTGTCACCTGTGTGTGCCGCTGCAGGTCCTGCACGTGTGGCTAGGGGTGGTGGGAGGGGTGGTAGGCAGAGGTCGCTGCTTGAAGAGGGGTCTGGACTACATGATGACCCCTAACTGGCACGCATCATAGATGCGTACCAGGATAGCACTGGAGGATTCAGCCAGGTAGTGGGGATCCTCAAGGACATTCAACAGGAGCAGGCTGCCCATCATGCTCGCATGGAGTCCAAGTGGGATGCACTTACTGCAGTGTATAGGGACATACTCACATGCCTCCGCCAGATAAGCACCAACATGTCCACACCTCCCTGTGTGGCCACAACATCTGTTGCCGCTAGATCTGCCAGTGCCACAGGGAGGGAGGATGACTCTGGTGGAGAGTCCTCTGCACCGCAGACGCCTGCACCGGAGGATCCCCCCCGAAGAAGAAGAGGGGTCGTCCAAAGAAGGACAAGGGAGACGCAGATGGCCATGCACATCCCCCAGGGCCTCAAAACCTGTTCTGGAAAATGTTCTTTGTGTGCAAACCGTTCATCTTGTCATATATAACCCAACTCGCCTACATGACATGGAGGGTTCATGTTGGTCTAATGTAGCAGATGACTGTGGACTTTACTCTGGACATTTCAGCTACCCACACTTCCTACTCTTCTGTGAACTTTGGATTCAAAACCCAATGTACATCACCGACCATCCTGTGCACTATCCTCACACAAGTTTTGTAAATAAACTCACCAGTACACTGTACTTGCCTCTGTTGTGATTCCAACTTGTTATGTGTCATGGAGATGATTATCTGCTAAAGAACAGAGTGCATGCCAACTACTACAGCAATGTGATCACCGTTATGTGAGTCATGGTGATATGACACATGTGAGGGAGACACACCACTCTGGCACCACAATACATACTCACCATGGCCATGTAACTCATCGCATACAATGATGTTGACCTGAAATACAGTGGAATGCACAGACACCACACCTATCCACAGTCAGTGGTTACAAGCCCACAGGTGAGGTAAGCAAATGTCAGTCAGGTGTGGGAAGACAGACAACGCACATAACAAAGCGTAGCACAGGTTCTTTACACATCAGCAACATGTTTATTCCACAACAGTTGCAAGGTAATTCTATGTGACAGTGGACACACGGTCACAAAGTGTCGAAGAATTGAAGTCCAGGGGTGTGTGGTACATCACTTGATGGGAATCGACAACTTCCACCCTGGGACTGGATTCTGGGTGTTGGGGGTCAGAGTTGACCAAACAACAGGCAAAGTACCCTGGGAAGGACAGACATAAGACACAGTCAAAAGCACAGCAGAACAGGAGAGAAATGCAATACACATGCACAAAACATGTGACAAGAAACGTACACAGAAACAAGTTAGCATGTCGACACTATTGTGGAGTACATACTACCTGAAAGGACACATCACTGCACGCATCCAGTCAAGTAGCACACAGACACACTCAAACAGCAACAGAGCAGCCCCAAAACATTTCAGTCTAACTCAATACATTGACATAACAACCCTGTAAACTCACATTCAGGTGAAGAACTTGTTGATGAGCTGTGTGTGAATGTCACCCTCATCATCATCATCACTGGCATTGTGGCCCAGGCCTGGATCCTCCACAGGTGGCGGATGTAGGTCATCGTCATCCTGGATGAGAGGCAACTTCTTCCGCACTGCCATTTTGTGTAGCATGCAGCATACAAGGATAATTTTGCACACCTTTGCAGGGTCATATGGGAGGGCCCCTCCGTTCTTGTCCAGGCAGCGGAAGCGGCTTTTCAGGAGACCAAATGTCCGTTCAATCACCCTCCTGGTCCGACCATGTGTCTCATTGTAGCGCATCTCGGCTGGTGTCACAGGGTTCCTGAGGGGTGTCAGCAACCACGGCATGTTGGGGTATCCGGAGTCACCTACATATAAACAATTGAACAATTAGCTGAGTTTTGAAAGAGGGTGGAATACAACATTGCCAAACACACACAATGGTAAACAGTCAGTACACACCAACAAGCCAGGGACGCTGGTTTGGCATCTGGGACATCATGATGTAGGGATCGTGCGCAAAACCGGGGAAACATGCACACACATGTGTGATACACATGCCCGCTAGACATACCACCAGAGCATTGATGGAGTGGAAAAGTTTTCTGTTCCGGTATGTCTGCTCATGTGCCTATGGTGGTACCAGGGCCACATGTGTACCGTCAATAGATCCGATGACGTTCGGCATCCTCCCCAGTATATAAAAAGCATCCTTTAATTCAGTGAGTTGACCTGGGCTAGGAAACTTGATGTACAGGTCAAGGAAATGCAACATCCTCTACAAGACATCAAGTAGCACACAACTGAACATAGTTTGCGACATACCACCAGCAGTAGCCACAGTGTACTGGAAGGTATCGGTAGCAAAGAAGTGCAGGGCTGCCATCACCTTCACCTCTGGGGTCAGTGCTGTAGGGTATGTCCGGCCAAGTAGCAGATGTGGCGCAAACTGCTCCGCCAACTCCTCAATCAGTGGCCTGGTGAAGTGGTACCGTCGGATGCAGTCGCGTTCCTGCATGGTTTCAAGGTCTGGGAACGGTCTATGGAAAGCTGGTGCCCTGCAGTACAGAGATGAACAAAGGAAAATTGTCGATTCATCCACCCATGTGGCTATGACCAAGCGAAATATCACATGATAAATCATGACAATACACAATGTACTGATGTGTGTGCTGTTGGGTATGGACACATATGTCACCTACATGTCCATCATCTCACATCTCAAGTCCACATATCTACATAGGTTACATGTAGTGCAATGGCCAATCATTAGGCTGTGTCACAGTACCTATGTACTGCTGTCACGTTCCAAATACACACCACAGTGACAAGTGAGGCCTGATGTCTCCCATGCATCACAGCTCTTTGACAGGCAGATACCCAGGGTGCCTGTATTGCCACATGGACACTGGCATGACATGGCGTATCATGTCCACGCCACAAAACAACCATGAGTCCCACAGGTAGTGGCCCCTGTTGTCTCTGCAGGCCCTACATGGACGTCTCTGAGACACACATACAACATTGATGTTGATGCACAAACCACATGGATGTGGAGACTGTCTCCCATTGGGCACATGGGATCAGACACATCTGAGACAAAACATGCACACAGACTGTGGGTGTACAATAGAATTGTGGCTTTGTGTCTCACTGTGACGTACATACCATCCCACCCAGGACTCATGGTGTATGTGACATGTCCTAAACATATCCAACATGCAACTGTGTCCATGACTCATGCCCATAACTGTACAGTTGCACATTACAGTGGTAATGTGCACAACACACAAAGGATTCTGTCCCCATGAACACGTGCACAGCCTGGGAGTGGCTGCACCAAAGTGCCACACAACAAACCAAATGTTGCCCCCTACACACACAGGTAATGCAGCCTTACATGCAATGGGATACAGTGTGGCACATGCTGTAGTGTGGTGGGTGTGCACCTGAGTCCCTGGCAAGTAATTGTGTGTGGAAGCCATCAAAAAGTCACACCAATGTCAACCGACGCTGGTGACTTCTACAGAGACGCATTGCACAGTTCTGGACTGAGCCGTGCGCACGCCTTGGCCATTGACTGCAATGTGAACCAATGAGGGTGACTATTATGCATATGCGTCGTGCAGGCATGGACCGAGCTGTGCGCATGCCTTGGCCATTGACTGCAATGTGAACCAATGCGGGTGACTATTCTGCATACGCGTCATGCAGGCATGGACCAAGCCATGCGCACGAATAGCCCATTGACTGCAATGTGAACCGATGCGGGTGACTATTCTGCATACATGTCGTGCAGGCATAGACTGAGCCGTGTGCACGCCTTGACCATTGACTGCAATGTGAACTGATGTGGGTGGCTCTTATGCATAAGCGTCGTGCATGCATGGACCGAGCTGTGCGCACGCATAACTCATTGACTGCAATGTGAACTGATGCGGGTGACTATTATGCATACGCATCGTGCAGGCATGGACCGAGCCGTGCGCACGCATAGCCTATTGACTGCAATGTGAACTAATAAGGGTGACTATTATGCATACGCGTCGTGCAGGCATGGACCAAGCCATGTGCACGCATAGCCCTTTGAATCGTATGGAGGCGGGTGAGTGTGGATTTTCAAACTACAGGTTGTCCAGTCAGTTGACCAAGCAGTGTGCACTCATTGGCTATGGACAGTCATGGAGACGGACGTGAATTCAAAACTTGTACGAGTCGTGCGCTGGAAATTCAGTTGGATGCCTACAACAATGTTGAAATTTCAAGTGTTCCATGAAGGTGAAAATTTGAACGATGCAGAAGACGTGTAGGAGTTGTACAATTCCATGGATTGGCCAGATTCATAGAATGCGACCTATCACTTAAGACACATGGCACAGATTCTGCCTCTGCAGTACAGATATAAGGCTGGCTGGCCCCCAGGGAGCTCACTTGCCTGCAATACATGCTACTGGACCACATCTCTGCTTCCATTGCTGCTGTCTCTGCATCCTCTGGCTACTGCCATGGCACGTACTCTGGAGAGAGCCCCAGCCTTCACTGAGGAGGAGAACCAGGCCCTGCTGGACAGGCAAGCAGTATGGGAAACCAGGGGAGCAGGTGAGTGTTTAGTCCACTGCCTTCCTAATTGTGCATGTTGTCTGACTAGCAGTACTAGCAGTGTGTACACCAGTGGCAAGCGTACTCACTGAGTACTTTCAACCCCCAAAGTGTGTAGGTACATGTGATGAACAGGTGTTCTGCAGCAAAAGTGCATTTGTGCAAGCTTTAACTTCCCAGGCAATGTTAACATGTTAGACATGCAGGGCAATTGTCCATTTCCATGGGTGCACTACCTGTGTACCTCATTTACCTTTGTGATGACTACATGTATATCCAACTGTTTGAAGCACAAATATGTGGCATGTGTGGCAATGGCCTTTTCACTTTGTCATCCTCACAGGTTGATGCCCACCAGAAGCACGAGATCTGGCTGACCATCACCCGGGCAGTTAGATCAGTGGGGGTCTACAAGCGCCGGATCCGCAACTGCCAGAATAGGTGGCAGGACCTTCGGGCTGGACCCGAAGGATCGCAAGGGTCCAGCTGAAGCTGTTGTCTCCTCACAGGAGGGGGCGGACACTGGACCCTGACTCCCCACATGCTCATGATTCTGGCGGTGGTCTTCCTGGACCTGGATGGGCAGCTGAAGACCAGACAGCAGCAAGGAGGGGGTACATCCATGCCTAATCTGTGTACTATGTCTGACATGCTATTTGCAGTCTTTTGGCCTGGTCACACTTCCACATTACGTAGGTCTTGTAGTCCAGGACTCATGTCCCTCAATTGTGTAATGCACCCTCCTCATCTGATCCACAGGTGTGGCCCCTACAGTCAGTGGCTTGTGTCACTAGAGCACTGTGTCTCTGCAGTCAGCTATGCTTCAGGTTCCGGACAGCATCTGTTACCGTGACTCTGTTGTGTGTTTCATGGGTGGGTCAATTGTTTACACAATGCCTGAGATCTGACATGTGATCTGTGTGTGCTCTTGATATGTGTTCCAATTGCTGGTCTGACTCACCACATGTGCCTGGGTTATTTCAAACACACCCATGCAGCAGGGGACTCCAAATTTTGGGCCTCGGGAGTGTGTATATCAAGTGTGTCACACTTGCTTAGCCACCTGACTACTGTCCAGGGCCAGACACTGTTTCACGTAGACCTGGGCAGTCATGCCTATTTCAGGGCATTTAGTAACTCTCTGTACTCCCACTCCTGTGTATCAACTTACAGATTGTGCTTAGTGACATGTGCCTTCAGGTGTCTGCCTCTGTGTCATTTTGGTGTGGCTTCCTTTTCAGGACAACTGTGGTGTTCATGAGTTTGAGGGTCAGCAGGACATCTGAGATGTGACTAATGGGAGACGACACCTGTGTGACATATAGGTGTGTGATCATTTGACAGTGCACAATGGTGTATGCAACTGTGAAGTTCAGGCAGCTGTGTTTCATGCGCAGCAGACTGTGAGGTGCTCATGTTCATGGAGTTGTGTTCGCAGACACTCATATGTCTGATTTGTATGATGTGGGGTCATCTGGGTCCGGGATATGTTGTTTGCAGGGGATGGACAAGTGCACTTGTCAGCTGCAGAGTTTGCTTTGCCCATGACCTATGATTGTGACACAGTGCATACTGTTGTTGTCTGGATGCCCTGCCCCTGTGACAGGAGACAGTGATGACTGACTTTCCAGGTATGCCTGTGCCATGGCATTTAACTTGCCATGAGTGATCCTGCATTGGAGTCAAATGTGCTCCATGGACCCCACTGTGGCATTGAATATCAGGACATGAGAACATCATAGTGTGTGTTGATGGTATGCATCACAAGTATGTGAAATGAGACTCTGGCCATCCCTTCTTCCTGACACCTGTACTGAGTCAGTGGCAAGAGATGTGATGTGTGTATAGTGACAAACTTCTACATGTTCACTTGCATGTCCATCAAATGTGTAGGTGGTGCATGTCTGCACATTGGGGTATTAGCATCCAACATGCAACAGACATATGGGTGCAAGTCCAGGAGGGATATGAGTGCCATGGTTGATGGTGAGACTGACAATTGGCTTATTCAAAACAGTGTGAGCACTTTGAGCAGTGTTCAGATGATGATGCCAGGGCTTGCTCTGTGATGCGCTGTACTCACTGTGGTGTGTGCGGTCAGTGCAGGTGACTGATGTTGTTCTGTTTTTCCTAATTCTATCCAGATACATCCACGGTCACAGGAGGGGACAGCGCCACGGACCAGGAGGAGCCACAGAGCCAGACTGGGAAAGAAAGCGAGGAGTTGTAGGGACCCAGTGGCACGGAGGGCGAGTGGAGCCACTCCAAGGAGTCCTTGTGGAGGTGGGTGTCAGCAGTCAACAAACACCAGCAAATGAGGCTGTCCCCACCACCCCCACCCCCACCACCATCACCACCCTCCCATCGGCTCCCATCCCAGAGGTCTGTTGAGGCTCCCGTGTTCGGGAGCATGTCTCCTTTGTGCCAGGCACCGCACCCCCTGCCCCTGTGTCCCCTGCTGCCCTGAGTGTGGAGTCTGTGGACTTGCTTCGACAGATCCATGTAGGGCAGACATCGATGCTGAGTGTCCTCCATGCACACACCAGTCTGTTGACACAAATGGAGTCGTTCATGGAGAGCATGTCATCGGGCATGTCTGCCCTACAGAGGACCAATCAGTCCATGGCCTCCTCCCTGACGGCAGCAGTGTCCCTCCTCCAACAGTCCCTCATCCCTCCTACCCCTGCCCCATCCACAATTCCTAGCACCCTACCTGTCCCAAGCACACACACACCAGCACATTCACCAAAACCCACAGACACGGGCAGCACACAAACACCCAATCCAAGGTCTAGACGTGCACGCAGGCAACCTCAGGGGACTGATACCACACTCACAGGGGATGGTTTGCATTGCAAACACACTCACAGGCATCCACAACCACTCCACAGTCCTCCAATACCTCTACATCCAAGACCCCTTCCCTTGCCTCACCTGCAACCCTATCTCCCCAGAAGCTCTTCCTCTGTGACCTTGGCCTCTTCCCCACTGATCCAGCAGATCCAGAGTGCAAGGGAAGAGGAAGTCCCCACACACAGAGGGAAGTGCCCCTCACACCCAGAAGAGCAAGACCGCACCCACGCCCCGCAGCTCCACGACACAGTCTCCATCCTCCATCCCCCAGGCCACCACTCCACAGGTTCCCCCGCCACACCCTGCCCCAGGTTCCCCACCCACAGATACACCATCCCCAAAATGCTCAGGTCCTCCCCCTACCACTTGCTCTTCCACCCCCACCCCCTCAGTCAGACTGTTTGTGCCACTGGTGTGGGGACTGTGGCCCCCCCTCTGTCCTGCCGACCTCACCTGAACCCCATTCTGCTCCCATGAAGTTGGGCACTGCAATGGAGTCCACAACCACCCCGTGCTGACTTGGGCACTGCAGTGGGGACCCAGTCCACTCCATTTGAACTGCCCACTGCAGTTGTGCCTGCACCCACCCCATCTGACTTGTGCCCCACAGTTGGGACTGCACACACTATGTCAGACACCTCCACTGCAATTGCCAGTGACTCTCCTGCATCCACCACCCCTTCACTGCCTCCTTCTGCTGAGACCTGATCCTGTCCCTGCGGTGCCCGGCCTGCCCCCATGTATGCCCCTCCGAGTGGATGTCCCATGTCCTTAGCAGTGTAGGCAAGCAACGTGTGACAGCTGTCATTCACATCCCATTTTTTACTTTGAATATGGACTGGCCATTGGCCTTTGTTTTGAAAGGACTTTGCATTTGCAATTCAAATTTGCTGAATAAAGCATTGGTAGTTATCCTTGTGAATGTGATTTAGCTGTACATTATGTTGATGATGTTTACCATGACCTTGCAGTTAAAATGCTGAATTTTCAATGTGAAATACTGAGGTGTTGATGTGATGTACTCCAGGTGGTCCATGAGATATGTATCCTATTCTGGTCAGTATCCATGTCATCCTTTGCAGCAAACTGGGTGTGTCATGATTAACAATTTGGGAATCTCTCTGTAAACATTTCATTTGCATGGCCACATCTGTGGCTTGCACCCATGCACATATGATGTGCTTCCCATTGTTCAATTTGTCTATTTCCCTGACTGTGGGCACATCTCCACTGGACCTGCAGGTGTGGGCATCATTGCTGTAGGAGCAACTGGGTCCTCTGTGCAAATTGCTAGACAAATGTATTGAGTTTGTGCAGATAACTTAAGGGACACTCCCATACCCAGGCTGATGTGACCAGAGCCTTCATTGGGTGGTAACTGATGGCTGACTGACCAAGTGTTCTGCTAACATGACTGAGACCTGCTGGGACTATGTTTAGTACAGCTGAGCTTCCACAGGAGTTGAGTCCCCTCAAGTAAGTGTGTTGTTCCGTGACATTGCCTGGGCCCATGGTGTGTGTTGTTTGAGCATGTGTGTGTGTGTGTGTGTCCACATCCCTTTTTCTACACAGGCTGTGTTCCCTTGATATGTTCCTGTTGTTGATGCTTGCTGAGTTGTCCTGTGTTCATCCCACATCTTTGTCCTGGGCTACCAGATATGTGGTTGCATGACACACTACTGTTCATTGGTGTTTCATCATTGGGATTTGTCAGTTCTGAGTGGTAGTGATGTGGTCAGACGCAGATGGGACACAGTCAGGGGTCCCCAAGGCACTTGTTTGTTTGTGTTTGCAATATCATGTAGTTGTCCTTAGGTGGTACCTTTCGGTGATTGAGGCATGTGTATGTGAATTTGACTGCTCCCACTCATCAGGTTCAGAGCTGCAATGTTGGCAGGCGTCAGCATGTGTGACTTGTGGTTCTCCTTGCCTTCTGCATTGTCCTGGGACTGTGGTAGGTATTCCGAAGGTTAAGGGAGCGTTGACGTCATGGCCATGTACCGCATACTGTGCAGTATGTCTGTCATTCACCAGGGTTGTAGACTATCCTTGTGTGATGAGTCTGTGCACCTTAGTTCATCCCAACATTGCTGTGTTTGTCATGGGTGCATGTGCAATGTCACATGTCCATGTGGGCTTCACTGATTCACATTGATGCAGTTGAGGGTGTGTGGTGTTGAGGGTGGACAAATGTGAATGTTTGCATGGCTCGGCCCCTACCTCACATTTGTCCCTGCTTGACGGGCCATGCTGAGTGATTTGTGTTTGTGAAGGTGTGATGTATGTTTGTGGCACAGGACACATGTTTGAGTTTCACAGTTTGTACGACATCTACCTTTGTCATCACATTTGACATATCATGCATGCTTGTGTCACCCCAATGTATGGTCCCTGGGGTAGTGCTGTTGTGTGTCAGTCTCATGCTGTTTTATTTGCTGTTCATTACAGCTTGTGTCACATGTGTCTGTTGGGATCCCTCTCATCTCACAATGCCTGATTGCCCACTAAGGGGTGCCCAATGAATGGGTTACTTTTGTATGGCACTGTGTCCACATCTGTGTCACTGTGGTTCATTCCCCCTCATGTGCTGTGTAGTTGCCTGGGGATACTGAGACACACACACACATGTTGTGTCAGATGTGCAGTGTGAGGTTGCCTGTTTGTGTTTGTGCATCTGCACTAGTGCATTGGTATTGCTGTTGTGGGCCATTGGCTTGATGTTGTTTGGGGGATTTTCCCTGCTGTCCCTGTGAGTCATATCTCATCATTCTGCACATTCATCCTGTTTGTTAGGTCCCATTGCTGCCATGGAATGGGAGTTTGTGACCTGACACCTACAGTCTACACAGGATGTATTCATTTGTGTGTCTGTTTTCGAAATGTGTGTATGCATTATGATGGTCACTTCTGCTTTTGTGTCATTGTACACTGTATGCAATGTCAGCCCCCCATGTTGCTTGTCTGCACATGGCCGAGAGTATGTTAGATTTTCACAGCACTGTTTGCCACACCACATTTCTGTGGGTATGGGACACAACGCTACTTTGCCACAAAAGTGTTTCATGTGTTGGGACCAGGATCATACATGCTGTTTGGCATTTGCAGCTTTTACCATGATGACACTTACCTTTTGGTCACTGTGATGATGGTGGGTTTAGACCCCATTACCACAATGCTCAACATTTGCTGCAATTTTGAACCCTACACTTAACTTTTGTTCTACACGGTGAGGGTGGGTTAGTGCACATTGACACAGTGCTATTGTGATGATTGCCTTGTGTAGGCCACACTTTTAGTTTTTGGTCACACATGTGATGGGAGTTACATTGTATGTTTGAAATCATATTCACTGTTGTGGGCATTTGTCACAGACTGCACACTGGTGTCATGATGTTAGTGGGGATGTATTTTGCTGACATACCTAATGTTGGTGTGTGATGGATGTGTGGTGCAGCACCCATCCTATAGGTGTGGGATTTGATATTGATTGTCACACAGCACCCTATGAGTGAGGGTGGCGGTAGTGATGGGCAACATAATCCCTATGAGTGGAGGTGGCAGTAGTGGCAGTAGTGATGGGCAACATACCCCCTATGAGTGGGGGTGGCAGTTGTGATGGACAACAGGTCCCCTATGAGTGGGGGTGGCAGTAGTGATGGGCAACATACCCCCTATGAGTGGAGGTGGCAGTAGTGATGGGCAATATACCCCCTATGAGTGGGGGTACCAGTAGTGATGGGCAAAAAGTCCCCTATGGGTGGGAGTGGCAGTAGTGATGGGCAACATACCCCCTATGAGTGGAGGTGGCAGTAGTGATGGGCAACATACCGCCTATGAGTGGGGGTGGCAGTAGTGATAGGCAAAAAGTCCCCTATGGGTGGAGGTGGCAGTAGTGATGGGCAACACGTCCCCTATCGGTGGAGGTGGCAGTAGTGATGGGCAACATACCCCCTATGAGTGCAGGTGGCAGTAGTGATGGACAACATACCCCCTATGAGTGGGAGTGGCAGTAGTGATGGGCAACATACCCCCTATGAGTGGAGGTGGCAGTAGTGATGGGCAACATACCCCCTATGAGTGAGGGTGGCAGTAGTGATAGGCAAAAAGTCCCCTATGGGTGGAGGTGGCAGTAGTGATTGGCAACAAGTTCCCTATGGGTGGAGGTGGCAGTAGTGATGGGCAACATAACCCCTATGAGTGGAGGTGGCAGAAGTCATGGGCAACATACCCCCTATGAGTGGGGGTGGCAGTAGTGATAGGCAACAAGTCCCCTATGAGTGGGGCTGGTAGTGGTGATGGCCATGCGACCCCTATGGTGGCCTGTTGCTAGTGGACAGGATATGGACCCCCTGGATGGGTGTGACATTTTGCAGGTACGTGTCATTTGTTTGTGTGGTGGGTATCTGACTTACTGTCTGCGCCGTCCGCGTCTGTTCCTGATCCGGCTATAGATGTACAGTACTGGTATGACCTGCACAATGGGATTCATGATGTGTTTGTCTCTTACACGCTGCTTGTTGCTCCGTCTCGTACCCGTTGCTAGCTGGTCCATCTCGTAGCCATGGATTGTGTTCTGGCACGAATCGTACCTGATGTGCTGCTTTCCTTGATGCTGAGACGTGCTGTACGTGGTGACCCATCCGACGCGTATGATTTGCGCATCGTACTTGTCCGGCTGGAAACAGCTGTGGGAACTGCTTCTGGCCGACTCGGATCAGCGATCGAAGGTACGGCTCGTACGGGAAATGCTGCTCGAATCGCAGCCTACGTGTCGGTCGGAATTGTGTCAGTTATGCGCATCGTACTTCATTGCCCGGATGCACTGGCTCCCGGAACGTGTCGGTCACAAGGTAAGGCTACGAACAGCTCTCGGAGAGCTGTCCAACCCGGATCGGAATCGACCCTTTAGAGTTGGGGAAGTATCAGCTGTCCGAAGGGGGTGCCTCTACTGGCCCCGCTAGTGAAAACCTTTGACTGACAGCCCATTTCCACTGGACCAATGGTTCATGTATGATAGAACGTCCACCCTTTTTAGAGGAGGGATTCTGTCATGGATTTTTCTTGATTTCGACTTCCAGGGAAAGCCGAACACCTAAAACCAAATAATTGCAAACGCCGTATGGGAAGAGCTGCTGGTGTGTTATGACCACTATGTTTTTCTATCGCTAACTCCCACATTGGAAGTTTGTTTCTGAAAAACAAAACGTTTTGCTAAGTGGGCGCATTAAACATGGTTTTAGCTCTTTAAAGCTGAATGGTCCGTCGGGGAGTTGCGACTCCTGTGGCTCCGCACAGGGAATGCCATCCAAGAATGCCTGGCAAAGGTCTCTGAGCATGACAAATGGTCATCTGCTGACATTGCTCCACTGTCCTGGCAGACCATGTGCCACAAAACCGGACCTCCTGTTGGAATTGAAGCTTTCCAAAATGGGCACCAAGTTCAATGTGCTCATTCATCTCCTTAGTCATTTACCTAACCTAAGCTGGTGGTGCTGACTACATCTACTGCAATTGTAATAAAAGGAATAATAATACTGTACATTCTGCCTCCAAATTCCAGCTTCCCTGTGCTTGTGTTCACAGATATCAAACAGCCAGTTACAACATCTGTAATTCATAGATTTTCCTCATCTTTCCAAATGTGGTGATGCTTGTAAACTGCCTATAATATGCAAATATAGATGGTTCATAATTTCTCCTATCCAGGTCGCCAAGGTACATTTACATTCGGACTATGTTTCCTGTCGCAGATAGAAAACCTTGTGGGTAGTTGGTTATACAGCAAGTAAAGTCATAAAGCACTTTTAAACTACAATTAATTACAAAATATTGCTACTGGTTACCAAAAACCAAGAGTCATAATTTAAGGAATTGGGAGAGTTCAAATAGAAGCATTTTGACATGCAGGAGTAATACAACCAATGAATAAAATAATTGTGCAAGAAAACAAGACCAGTTAATATTTGAAAAAATAATTAACCGATGACATCTAGGCAGACAGACGGATGAAATGGTTCATGACTGTTGTAAATGTTTATGGACACATGTATGTATTTGACTACAAAAGCACAATCCAGAATTAAAGTATCATGGAACTACGCTCTTAAATCACTGCGCACATTATAACTAGGCCTGGGCGGTTAATTCCGTTCCGCTTGCGGAATTTGCGGAATTTGCGTAATTTCGCGTTCCGCGGAGAACGCGAAATTGCTCAAAAGTCTGCTTTCCGCGATTTCGCGAAATTTTTGCTTGTTCGCGTTCTCAAAATGCGTGTTCGCGAGATATTTCTCCCCGAGCACGCAAACAGCAATTGTGAACAGGAAAAAAGCATCGCAAACAAGCAATTCCGCGTGTTCGTGGAATTTCTGCGTGTTCGCGGAGATTTTTTACCGTTTCGCGGAGATTTGCGTAACGCAATTACGCAAATTCCGCCCACCCCTAATTATAACCCCAATAACGTGAAAATATTAAAGAAAAATATTTTCCATAATCAAAATGTAACACTGTCAAATTAAATAACATGGCCGAGCATTTCATTTCAGTTATCAATATTCGACATTTATTTCCAATTTGTGTTTTCTCTTGCCAACTAGCAAACGTACTAAAACGTGAAATCATAACCCGTTGGGATATCTCTAGTCTCTTGAGCATACTATCCTGGTGGTCAGTGTGAGCCTCAAGGTAATCCCGATTCGAACAAAAACAAAGCTTCTGCGCAAATCAGGATTACAAGAGATGTAGTCCTACAGCACATTTCCACCAGTTAAATACAACCATTTATTCTATCTGGATTTATAAATTGAAAATACAGCACATACCGGTTTTGCAGCTCATACAGCATTATTGCAGTATGCCCCATGCCAAGGTGCAAAACCTGGAAGTGGCCAAGAGTGCCAGGGCTGGTAAATGTCGCACTAACTTTACAGGTGTGTTCCAGATGCGGAATTACCGCCTCCAATACTCGGATAGTAATAATGTGGCTCTACTGGTCTTTGCTGTAATTTGAGGCATTGATTTTTCACTTGTTCTCTGCAAAAGGTCAAGCGTTGACTTTCACAGCGGCTACTTACACATTACTGAAAACGTTTCCAATGGGGTGGAAACTAAAAACTACTTTATTTAATAAAGCTTTTTGTAAAAATATGCCTGATAAGACTGGTTCAGCCATCCTTGTTCCTTATTTGGAGTTGTGCTAGTGCGTCCATGCTTTAAACTGCCGAGGTGATTAGGTGCTCAACAAGTTCCAAAGTATTAAATCATATCTACAAAAACAGCAAACAAAATCTACAGTAAAACGTATTTCCCGTTGTTCAATTTGGGTTACTTGAGCATGTTCCACTGCATCTCTTACTCTTTGTATATATGTCGTTGCTTAAACAATCGTTCTCCTCTTCATTTATTCTTTACATGTCCCCGAAGTTTTGTGTTTTTTGTACATGTGCTAACACATGATGGATAACACTGCTCTTTCGTCACCTTTCTTAATTCGTAAATTATGTTGCCATATGTTCAACATTCAAATGTTGTCATTTTGTATCCTCCTTATGATTTAACATATGTGCATTATCCTACCTCATTTGATTATTGTCATTCAGGTGTTTTGATGCACCTTTTTTTCTCTCTGCCTACTGCTTCATTTCCATATGAACTTCAGGCTCCCAGATTTTTCACAGTTTGGCATTTATTTATGAGTGATGATGATCTATCTCATTGTTGACACTCTACCAAAAATGTACATTGCTATCGAGTTTCTTCTTTAGCACCCAAAAATTGGCGACTCAATATAATCAGTAGACTAAGTCCGATGTATTTTAGTGGAATGTTTTCTTGAACTAACTAACACTTGTGGAATGTATTTCAAAGATCCGAGATGTTTTTTTTCAATCAAAAGTGGCGCCGGGTAAAGTTAAGGTAATCTAGGCAATCAGATAATAAGCCACACTGTAACATTCTGCAGTGTAGTTTCTTTGACATATATTTGCACAATAATAACGTCTGCTCGATAATCTAGAACCTCTGTGTACAGTGACGTTCTTTCTCGTATTTCCCACCATGTCTGGCTGTGCACCGACGTTTCTCACAGTGAAACACACATCATTCACTTGACACTTATCAGTTTCAAAACAAAGATGTGGGAAGTCACTGCAGTCCTAAGGCAATACTTATCAACGTTGTGATCGATAGGACATGGCTGCCTCCCAGCAATAACAGATCAGATGAACACCAGGAAGAAAGTTTTCGAAATTGAACACGTGCCTAAAACAACAAAAAGGCTATATTGGGTTTGTCTAGAATAACTGAGATATTTGCACTAAAAACCACGAATGGTATTCATTGCTATAACGATATCTGAATTACGTTTTAAAAGCAGAATATATGCTTAGGAAACATGTTCTTGTTCCAGCCTCGCTGGTTTTCTGCCACATAAAGGTATTTGACCTTAATGGGATCATCCGATGAATAATATATAGGACTATAGATAGGTAAAAGTAAATTACTGGGATGTTTTTCACCGAGGAGTACTGAGTGATATCAAATAGACATCGAGAGTGAAGCTTGAACCACAAGGTGAAAAACATTCCTTTAATTCACTTTCTACCCATTTTTAATTTTATGATATATATGACCTCCCAAAAATCACCTGGCCCTGATTTCAGCTGCTACACAGGGGCAGGGGGTCATGGGGGAACCAAATGTGAAAAATATATACCTTACCTGCCATCCTTAACGAGTCCCAACACCTTCCTTCCTTTCCACTCCAGTAGCTGTGCTTTCTGATTTCTATCAAAGTAGACATGCAGATCTATGCTGACAGGCTATCAGAGACCGCTCTCAGCTTGGCCTGGCAGGTATTGCAGCAACAGTAGGTACTCTGTTTTGTTGCTACATCATAGCAGGGAGTTACCAGATTTAAAATCTGGTGTAAACAATATTAGAACATTGGAATGTGGAGCACTCCATTGTAGACAATGGAGTGCTCCGTGCTTCTACGGGCCGGTAAAGGCCCGCAGAGCAACATTCCAATATTTTACAAAAGCCTCTCGAAGCTCGAGGGGATTTAAATCCCCTTGAGCTTCGAGAAGCCTTTGTTTAATTTGTTGGAACATTCTGCCCTCTAGTGGCAGAATGTTCTAATAGCCTTATAGCCCTTCGTAGCAGGGCTATACCGCTATTAAAGTCCCGCTGCTTTTGTTAAAGTCCCTCGTCTTCGGCTCGGGCCTTTAACGCTGCAGCGGGCCTTTAATAGCCGTATAGCCCGCTACGGCGGGCTATAAGGCTATAGAAGCTCTCTGAGAGAGCTATACTTAACATCAAAATACAACACAAACACCCAGGTGCCATTCATCAAACAAAGCAACATTCTAGAATGCCTATTGCTGGTGATTGTTAGGGAAGCAGCGCTGGTAGAAGATAATTATTTCTATTTCTAGTTGACGGCCCCTTTAAACCAGAAGCTATAGAAGAGTATTCCAAATAATTTGATCAGAAGAAAGTATTGTGTTTCATCTTGTTTCCAACTAAGCATTTCAATGTTGATTGATGTATGCAAAAGGTAAGAATGTGAGCAGTTGCAAGGAATATCTGTAATGATTCCTGCTAAACTTACACTTCAGGTCTACATTCAACAATATCTGCATTTACTCTTAACTGGGTGCATGTCAATAAAGTTTACAATATCAATAAAATGAGGTCCATGAGTCTTTTTTCTACATTTATCCTGGTTTCAAATCAACAACAGGCACTAGTGACAAAGATCAATTCATCCCAGAGACTTAAGACTAAGGGCTTGATTTCGATGTCGGGAGGAATTCCTTCTCCCAACACCGACTCCATCCTGCGACCAACCGACCGACCGCCTCATTAGGATGTGATTGGACACTGCTGCATCCTAATTAGGCAGTCGGGACTGACAACCACCAGTTGGCTTGATCTAGAATGACCAGCCTGTTTCCTTTCCGACCGCCTCCATCATAATGATGCGGGACCAAAGGTCGGTGCCTTTACGGGCTGCATGGTAATCGGCCCCCAAATATTTAGCTACAGGTGTGCCTGCTTGGCTGAAAATAAGTTCCTGAGGTCAACCTTTCTGTCCCCCGAGAGACTTAGGTTGGCATCACAAATATCGAAAGGACTACTTCTTGCGGTGCATTGTTCCTTCCTGATAGTCTCCAGAACTGCCCAGGACACATTGTGGTACTTTTGGGGGATGACAGTGGCCTCCTGGGGCACAGCTCAGACAAATATGCACATTTTTCACAAGACTCCCTGCCTTGTCAGGAAATCCTTCTGCTTGTATTGATTTTCTTCATTTATGTCTTGGGAAAGGATTTTCTTTTTAGCGTTCCTTTCTGATGCACTCTAAGTGCATTTATTTGATCAAAACTGACTTTCCATGCCTTCATTTGTGGGGCAGTTCGGTGGTCTCCATGGGGCTGCACAGGAGTCCAAGCCAACATAGCTAGGCTGGTTTCTGGTCCAACCTGCTGGCACCACCTTCACTGCTGGGGGAGAAGCGGGAAACTGGATCTCACTCCCTCTTCTCCTTGGTGAGTATAATATGGTATCTGTAACCTGGGTGAGCCCTTGTTTCACAAGCCACCCCTGGCAGGCACAGGGTCTCTCCTGGGCCTGGTCTTCCTGGAACACATGTTATAAATGTGAAGTTCAGTGTGCTCAGCCTTTTTGACTTCCCATGGGGCACCAGTCCTCCCAGGGGCTAACAGAAGGGAGATGGCACAACATGCATCAATTCACTGGCTGCTACCCTGAGGTACTGGCTCTCTTGGGAAAAAAACAATAAATCACTTCAGAAATGTTCTGCTTTTAGCACCTCACCCTAATTTGTGTAGTTTCTCCACCAGCTTCAGCATCCAGTAGCCTCTCTCCAGCAGCAGTGGCTGCTCAGGACACAAAACCTCCTTTTCTGTCCCAGCTCCTGGTCATATCTTTATCCCAGGTCTTGCTTAAGCAGCCTCATGGGGCCCTCAGCACAGGTACACTCCCTGTCTGCACTTCTAAAGCCCCACAGTCTCTTGGCCAAATGCAGTACAGATGTGTTTCCGGCAGAAGTCAGGCGACCTTGCACCATGGGAACCCTTGACATGACAAATTAACAGCAGTTCAAGTAGTGGAGCCATCTCCTTCAGGGCCCTCTACAACTACAACTACAACTACACTCTCCACTGTACCCTAAAGGGTGTGGGGAGGCCATAGACACTGGTCCATGGAACACATGCCCAACAAAATCATATGTTTCTCTCTGATGAGATAGAGGATGAAGCCCTGTATTCAGCCTCCATAGTTTCACATTAATACAACATGAGTGCACAAGGTATAAGGGCCCTTTATTAGTTATCTCTTAAAAAGATATTGGAAGAGGACACCTCACCAAAAATTCTTTGTGGCATGCTTCAACATATGCAGGGGTCACAATACTTTACAAATACCTCGCAGGATACACAAAAGTTATCTCTTTTATTAAATGGTTACCCAGGTATGATCCAAAGTAAATTAGTGATGTTTCTTGAAATAATGCATCATACATCCACTATAATTTTGTCCACACATTTTGGGCATTTGCAGTACCCAATTGGTTCATCTGCCTTTTTCAGGTTTTGGTAGATCCCTAACTCTTGCGCATTCATCTTCACGCATGCAAATGGTGTAGAGGCATAATGCTCTTGTATCTGTTGCTGACCGTTTGAAAACCTAGGACATAAATATATACAGAGGTTTATTAAAAACGTATGGCCTCATTTATGAGTTTTTGGTGCAGGGCAGTGCCGCAAGGAATCTTGATGAGCTGCCCTGAGTCAAAAGAAAAGGGTAGCATTGCCCCTTATCTATGAGATATGGAGCATTCCTGTCCATTCCCCCTGCGCTGGCACGCTATGAGCTGCAATGTGCCAATGCAGCCACCCTTCCGCCGTGATGCAAGGGTGTCTGCTATGTAGGGGTGATTGTTTTTGTGCAGGAAGGAACAACTTCCTGCACATAAACAATCACAATAGGTGTTTTCTTCTTTCTATGTGTGCTGCAGAATGCAGCACACAAAGAAAGAGGAAAAAACTAGGAGAAATACATTTCTCCTTGTTGCGTCTCTCTAACGTCACCCCTGGGGTGGTGTTAGAATCTGACGCAGTCCCATGTTTATGATTCCTCGTAAATCTGGGAATGCTTCAGATTCCATGGGTTATGCGTGGGAACACCCACAGCAATACCCATGGAATTCCCCTTTCATGTAGTGTTTTGTGTGAAAGGGGGACATATTTACAAGGCCATGAAAAGCCTTCTAAAGTGGCTTTGCGTGGCTTTGTAAATATGGTGCTGCACTTTGTGCCACCGGAGCGTCAAAAAAGTGATGCTCCGGTGGCGTAAAAGTGCCACTAGGGGCCTTGTGAATAAGGCCCACTATAACTCAGAGACTCCTGGGCGTTTTTCTTTTTTTAAATGGTTATTCATAGACATACAGCGAAAAAACACATGCAGGGTGTACCAATAAACAGAAAACGTCTTATATTCAGGTTGCTGATTGTAATTGGTAGTTTGTATGTGGTTAGCCTCACACACAACATGAGGCGAAAAAAAATTCCTTCAAACAGATTTTTTTCAGGAGCTGCTCAGACTTTTAGTTAATTCATTTTGGTCTAAATTAATATTTTCAAGCAAATGTTTCAATCGTTTTTTATCTGTGGTTCTCCAAAGGTCAATAATGCCTAGCCTGCTTAAACGAAGTGACTGCAATGCAAAAGCATGTGAATATCGTACAGCATACAAACTCACACATTCATGCCACCCGCAGTGCACATGTTGGGTTTAAAGGTGCAAGAAATAGAGGCTACAGTCTGTGCCAATATACCTGTCTGCTCACTTAATTTGTCAAGGGTTCATTGCTGCTTCGCTACCTACTAGGTCCATGGATAGGACGACCAAAAGGATACATTTTCAAAAACTTCAAAAGCAACTTATATGTGTCACAGGGAAAAGTTCACAATTGAAGCCACAAAAATATAACCAACCAGAGGGTACAATTCACCCAGTGTCCTTCAGAGCCTTACTGGCAGGCTCCTATTGTTCATCAACGATGGTGCTATGAAGCACTCCCATGGGGGAGCTGCGCGATAGCAGCTCTTGCAGAAAAATAAATCCTATTCTTTCAGGACAGGGCACACTCCCTCCTGGGCATATACCCTCAACGATCCTGTCCAGTGTCCAGGGCAGTGCACCAGTGCTGTTCACTCTAATCTAAAGCAGGCACCATAAACACAGCACCTTTGCCCTAAGCTCAAGTCCTTCCCTAACTCCTTGACTGTCCTACTGGCGCACTGTCCTTCCGTCGGGGCCGCAAGTTGTACCTGGCGGCCCTAGGCGCTTCCTCATCAACCAAAAGGGAAGAAATTCAGGCTCAGCAGTACATTGAGACTCAGGTATATGTGCACCACAATCGGGAGCATCCGGGGCGGCCCTTATCTCTGGGGGGACCGCCTGGAATAGGGCCACAACGCTTTCTCCGTCTATTTGTGCCCACCTCAATCGGGCATTAGAGAAAGAACAAATTGGGGCACCCGCTCCTCTTCCTGGTCAGCAATGCCTTCCAGGACCCAACGGTCATACGGAAGGGGTAGAGGCACCCTTTTGACATGCGATACATGAACCCCGCTCTTACGGCCTTCTAGCTTCACGGCGGTGCGGGTAGCAAGCAACACAAGGAGGGGCCCTTTCCACCTAGGCTTCAAGCAGTTCTTTCGCTGAAAATGTTTCACCTTAACAAAATCACTGGGTTGGAGCTGATTTCCAGGCCCTTCTGGTACTGGGTGTAGCGTGGCGTTAATCTGTTTGTGTACAGAACGGAGATCTTTCGACAAGTCATATAAATAATCTATCTACAGGGGGTACTCTATCTCAGAGAAGCGCTTTGCTCTTGATACGCTCCAGATGTTGGCAGGGCATCCGAAGACCACTTCATATGGGGACAACCCTGTTCTAGAATGCGCTGTCGCTCTTATAGACAACAAAGCCAATGGTAATGCACCCGGCCATCGCAATACTGTGCTTTCTTGTATTTTTGGTAGCTTCAGTTTGAAAGTACCATTGTGCCTCTCAAACAGGCCTGCTGACTGGGGGTAGTTCTCTACATGAAACTTCTGTTTAATATGCAAGCCCTTGCACCCCAAATCAATGACTTTTCAGTTGAAGTGACTTCCGTTGTCACTTCAGATCACTCATGGCAATCCATAGCGCAGGAAGAACTCTTTTAAAAGTGCCTTTGCCGTCGCCATGGCCATATTCTCCTTAGTAGAGTAGTCCTCAAACCATTTACTGAATGCAAAAATCACTACTAGCACATACTTCAAGTTGTTTACCTGTTCCATTTCGATGAAATCCATCAGGAGGACCTCAAAAGTGAAGGAAGGCAGTGCAAAGTTACCTGCAGGTGTAGGGGTACCCTTCCCAGGATTGTGCTTCAGACAGATAAAACATTGCTTCACTAGGCGTGTGGTTACCTTAGAGTTTATCATTCTGCCATACTCGGTCTAGTAGCTTACATTTTCCTTTAGTACTAATGTGTGGTGGGCCATGGTCTCCGGGGCTCCCTCTTCCATTTCAAACTTCTTCTGACAAATGCGCATGCGCGGACGCCCGCGCATGCGCATTTGTCAGAAGAAGTTTGAAATGGAAGAGGGAGCCCCGGAGACGCCGCGTTTCAGGTAAGTTTCTTTAATTTTGTATTTATTGTAAATCCGGGGGTTTGATTTAAAAGGAGGGCGGGCGGGAGGCGGGTGGCAGCGGCAGGCAGCTACGCTTCGCCCTGGGTGTGCGTAGCGCTAGCCTGCTTCGCCTACTTCGAAAACTGCGAAGCAGGCAGCGCTACGTACACTACGTGGGCGAAGCGTAGTGTCTCGCCCAGGGTTAGTAGTAACGTGGCTGGGTTCAGAGTAGCACAGCGTTTGATGGTAATGTGCGGTGAAAACAGCGTTAACTCATATCCAGTGAGACGCGCACAAGTAAGGTGCTGCATCTTTGTCTTGTTCAAAAGTGTGTCCACAGCATGAGGTACCATTACTGTGAGATCAGTATCAAGGATGAGCCCTGCCAATTGTCTGATAAAAAGTACAGAAAGCGCACAAAGCCTCGTGTACATAAAGCACAAAAGGCTTCTGGTAATCAGGAGTTCCAAGCACAGGAACCGAGCAAAGCGCAACCTTTAATTGTTCAAAAGCTTGCTGACATGCAGGTGTCCAGGGCAAGGGCTCATGCACATCCTTAGTGATCAGGTAAAGAAGTTATCCCAATAAATGTGTTTGGTCTTAGGAACAGGCATATTAGTGATAGCAGCTATGCATTCAGGTGTTAGTCTGTGACTCTCCTTTGACAGTAGGTGACCTAAATAGGTGACCTCCTGTCGACAATATTGAAATTTTGAAAGTGACACCTTATGTCCATGGTGTGCCAGATGTAACAATAATTTAACTGTGGCCTCTCTGCAGCTATCCTCAGTGTCTGAAGCCACAAGTAGGTCGTCAATGTACTGCAAAAGCACATTACCAGGGGGAAGCTCCAAGGAATCCAATTGAGCTTTCAAACTATAGATACTTGGGCTTTCTGTATAGCCTTGTGGAGCACGGAAGAATCTCAAGCTCCTACCGGCTATTGAGAATACTAAAAGATGTCTACTATCTGTATGGATCGGGATGCTGAAAGAAAGCATTTTTTAGATCAATCAAGGAAAATAATTTTGCTGAGGAGGGAATCATTGTCAAGATCATGGTAATATCTGGGACCACAGGGTACAGGGGAACCACTATTTTGTTCACCGCTCTAAGGTCAATTACACAGTAGTAAACATCAGTGTGGGCATCAGAAGAATCCAAAGGTGTCTTTTTAAGGATAGGAAGAATAGGGCTATTACACACATTCGCCACAGTCTCCTCAACCACACCAGACATAATCAAATCCTGTATTATATGCAATAGGTCCTTTTCTCCTGCCTGTGATCTCTTGTACTGGGGAATACGTGGCAATTTAGCATTGTCTTTGATCTGTATAGAGACTGGTGGGATCTGGAGTAACCTCACATCCATATCTCCTGCAGCCCATAGCGTCTTTGAACTCAGTGGGAAGAGGGGCATCCTTTGCGAAGCACTGTTTTGGCACCGGCCACCTGTGGTCCAACAGTCATGTAAACACCATCTGGAGAAGAAAAAATTGTCACATGCAACCTTTTTAACAAATCCAGCCCTAACAAATTTTCCCCACAATTTGACATTAGTAAAAACAGTGAATCAACTGTATAGGGCCAATAGTCAAAGCAAGAGGCTTGGAAATGGGGCTAACAACCGACACACCTGAGAAACCCACTGAAACATTTTTCTGGCCAGACAGAGCTGCCCCCGAAACCAGTGAGCGGGAAACAGAGCTATTCGTAGCCCCTGTATCAACTAAAAAAAAATGTGGTCGTACCCTGTAAATTAGCAGTGACATAGGGTCCACGCTGATCTATAGGTACCTGAACTGGTCCCTCGCCATGTCCCTGACTGTCCTAGCTGTGAGACAACCCTGTCACTTCATCCATATCATAGTCGTCATGATAGTACTGTCTCCCTCGGGGGTGTCAAAATAGTTCCTGCTCCGCAAATGATGTGATATATCCTCTGACTGCATCCCCCCTCGGCCTCCACCTCATCGTACGCGTCCACAAAACCCTTGACCTCTCGAGGCCTCACCTTTCTGCAACAAGTCGGGACACTCATTCTGCCAATGTCCCTCCTGCTCACCGTAAGCACATTGATTAAGCCCAAGGGGCACTCTTGAAGCACCACCCCTGTGAGACCGGGGTAGCCGTGGGGCCGAGCCCAGCCCTCTTTCTCTATCACTTCCCCTCACAACTTGCTACACCAACACCCTCATCTTCAAATCCTTTGACTTTTTCTTTACCCTTTCTCTCTGTGTTCATAATACTGTGTCATACTCAATATCACTGATGGGGACAAGGTCGTCCAAGTGCTTTCCGAAGCCTGCAACCATGTTGCAATCTCGGGAAGCAAGTTAGTGACAAATCTGTTAAAAAACAATCAAACACCACCTACTGCGACAGGTTCTGACCACTAAAATCTAAAAACACCGCTTCAAATCTGGTAGAGAAATCCAACACTCTTTCGTCCTTCTTCTGAAGACACACAGTCAACTTATCCCAGTCCACTCGCTTCAGGGGGATAAGGGAGTGCATGTAAGTAATAATACGCCCCAGCAAAGCTAGGAGCTCCGCTTTCGGCTTATCGCCGGACTTACATTTGTTATCCCATGCCTTGATCTCAGCCCATGGGCCACCCAACTCTAGTGCATGATCCTGCGTATGAACCTGCCTCCATATATCCACTGTTACCAACAGGCTGAAAAACAACTCTATATCAGCTAGCGTCATCACCGAGGAGGAGGCTGCCTCCATCAATACCTTATAATATGCAGTAGGGTTTATTCGGGGGTCCGGCAGCTGGCTCTTTAGGGATAGTACCTCACTCCACATCCAAGGAGTATAGATCCACTGTTCCTGAAACTGAGCGTTGACTCGTGATCTAATCACAGTATCTGTGGAATCGTGCAGTTCTGGAATTTCAGGGTGATAAATGGGATGGACCTCCCTCACGAAATGCTGCGTCCCTATCGTCGGAACCTTCTGGAGCAATCTGCCTCTGTAATTCACTTTCGCAAATTATCGCGAAAATTTTAAAAATATCGCGAAGATGCAGACGTTTTTTTCCCGCCCGTTCGTGGTATTTTCTGCGTGGTCGCGGCTCGCCAACTTACCCATGCGGTGGCTGACGGGCGCGGCCATCTTGTTTTCACTTGTCTCGCGGTGCATGATCGCGAGAAGAAAGATGTGATCGCGCGACGAATGACGTTACTGATGGCGCGAACTGTCGCGAGACAGCGCAAATGGCTACCAACAATCCAACATCTCGTGGAGAACGCGACCGGAAAACTTGTCGGCGAACGTGGGGATTCAGGTAATGCGATCGCGCGCACGCGAGAATGTATTATTTTACAGCGCGAGCAAGCAAAAAATTTCCGGTAAAATGCGGATTGCGGAAATTTTGACATTTTCTCGCTCTCCGCGGAACGCGAAAATGTCAAATTAGCGCAATTTCCGCGAGCGGAACGGAATTTTAGCCCAGGCCTACTTTTAACCCATAGAACGAGATGAGCCAATAAGAAGTTGTTATTTTGGTACGGATGTCACCTGCCGTGTGAATGTAGTAAAGCACTATACACTTACAATCAAACACTACAGACTTGTTGTATGGGGAGAAAACCTGCTCTCGCTTCAATCAAGCAAAGCAGGATAGCTTTTGGGCAAGGGGAGCTGCATGTTAGCAGCTCACCTTGCTCAAAAGCAATGCCGGCTCCTGCAGGAGGAGCGGAGCTGGCAGGACCGTGGGGACATTGGGATCCCCCACGGTCCCCAACAGAGAGGCCAGGCCCCAGGGCATGGGGTCCCCTGGGCCATAATTGGCCTGAGGAGGGGGGCCACGCAGACCCCTCCCCAAAAAAATAAATAAAACGGCTGTCAGGCTCCGGGGGATGGGGTCCCCAGGGCCATAATTGGCCTCTGGAGGGGGGCCACGCAGCCCCATCCCAAAAATAATTTTTAAAAAACAAGGCTGTCAGGCCCGGGGGATGGGGTTCCCGTGGCTAAAAGTGGCCCAGGCCAGGCCCCGGGGGATGGGGTCCCCTGGGCCATAATTGACCTGAGGAGGGGGACCACGCAGCCCCCTCCCAAAAAAATAAAAATAAAAAGGCTGTCAGGCTCCGGGGGATGGGGTCCTCTGGAGGGGGGCCACACGGCCCCAATCCCAAACATTTTTTTTAAAAAAACAAGTCTGTCAGTCCCCGGGGGATGGGGTCCCCGGGGCAAAAAGTGGCACAGGGAAGGGGCATTCTAAGTTGGGGAATTTAGTCCCCTTGAATACTAAGGATTCCTGTGGGCCAACTAGCCCACCAGGTATCTCCACTAAGCACCACACAGCTGGATTGCAGAGAGGTGGTCCGAGGCCCTGCCCCTTTTAACACCACTCTGCAAACGTGCCTCTTGGCGCACTGGTGGTGGGGCGATGAGGTCCTCTTGTGTCCTGAGGACCTCAGGACACAAGTGGACTTCATCCCCCGAGCAGCAGTGCTCCAAGATGCGCGTTTACAGAGTGGTGTGAAAAGGGGACGTGGCCTGTGTCCACCTCTCTGCAATGCAGCTGTGTGGTGCTTACTGGAGGTACCTGGTGGGCTAGTTGGCCCCAGGGACCCTCACTATTCAAGGGGAATTAATCCCCCAAGTTAGAACGCCCCAGGGGGTGCATTTGCAGCGTGGTGGGGAAAGGGGGCATTGTCTGTGTCCACCTCTCTGCAATCCAGCTCTGTGGTGCTTACTGGAGGTACCTGGTGGGCAAATTGGCCTCCAGGGACCATCAGTAATCAAGGGGAATTAATACCCCACCTTAGAATGTGCCAGGGGGCGCGTTTGCAGAGTGGTGGAGAAAGGGGGTGTGTCCTAGTATGAGAAGTTAGCAATCCTGCTGTGTGGGACTTACTGGAGGTAATAGGAGGGGTAGTTGGCCCCCAAGATTGACATTGGGGGCTAACTACCCCTCCTGTTACCTCCAGTAAATCTCGCACAGTGGGATTGCTAAGAGGTGTTTGGAGGCCATGCTCACCTTTCTCCACCACTCTGCAAACGCGACTGCTATGTCATAGTTAGTAATTAGCATTTAAAAAAACCTTTGAAATTCACTGAAAAAAACATAGGTTTCTGAGAAGTTATAGTTAGAAATTAGCATTTAAAAACCTTAGAAATTCACTGAAAAAACCACAGGTGTCAGGGATGTTATAGTTAGTTGGACATTTCACTCATACAAAACCAGAGAAATTCAGCCGTTATAGTTAGTAGAGATAAGTATAACTCGCACCCCCGCAATGCACAGCTGATGATGTCACATATTACATCACTCATGACATGGTCAGTGACATCACTGATGACATCACTCATGACATCTAAAATGACATCACTGATGACACCATCCATGTGATAATCTGATGCACCTCCTCACACCCTAATAAAACCTTTTATACCCCCACTCTAAAATACAGACTACCAATATCGAAACCATAGACAGACCAATAGCAGTTAGTACATAGCCGCTCAGTGATTCCTAGATCTACATAACACATCCACTCATTCACCCATACAGTACCTCATACATGCAGTCACTCATCAATACAGCACTATCATAAGCACTCATACTCCTATACACGCACTCACATGCCACCACTTATCCATAGACTTACTCCCACACCTACTCAGTCATGCAAAGAATCAATCACACCCATTTACTCACCCATACAGTTCTATACAGACCACCTACTTATGTATACAAAGACTAACACATATTTACTCTCTTATACAATCACTGATACAAGCAGACACTCATCCATACAGCCACTCTCACAATCACTCACTCTCAAGTATAGTCATTTATATACTCCAACACTCACATATACTGCCTTTCATGTATGTATTTACTCACACATATACCAATGAGACATCCATTCACTCACCAACACACCCGTACACACACTCACCCACCCATACAGCCCTTCACAGATGCACTCTTGAACCCATGCACCCAGGTGCTAATTCCTAACTATATCAAGCATGAAACCTATGGTTTTTCAGTGAATTTCAAAGGTTTTTTAAATGCTAATTCCTAACTATAGCAGGTCTGAAACCTATGTTTTTTTCAATGCATTTCAAAGGTTTTGTAAATGACAATTTTTAATGTATTAATTGTTATACTGATTTCTTTGATACTGATTTACTACATTTTATAAACTATTTATTTTTAGATATTTTATTTTTTTAATTACATTATAATTCCATTATACATTACAATACAAAATATACTTTTTCAGAATGAATTACTTTAGTTTAAATACTTTGCAAATAGGCAATAGAATTTTAAGTACAGTAGTTGCAGTTGTTGCAATGGGCAACACAATTTCAAACACAATGCAACTTTGAGTTCAATGTGAATTTCTAGTCTAATGCAATTAGTTACTTTATGGATTACTTTTCTAACCACAGGACTGGATCCTAGATTCAGTCCTTGGACATCTCCTGTAAACAGTTGAGTAAAAGCGTTTTGGTTACAGTAGTGATTTTTAAGGAATATTATTGTATTTTAATAGTTGACAAATGTTTTTACATAGAATCACCAATGTTATCCTATGGCAGAAGATTCACTTAGCAGGTAAGTAGTGTTATCGTTAGTTTTTCTTACTCAGTGGTGGATCTTGGATCCAGCACTCGTGCATCTCCTGTAAACAGTTAAAAGAATGTGTTTAAGTCATACAGACGATTTTTTAGGAATATTTTTAGTTTGTGAAAATAGACACTTAGAAACTTTCCTGCTGAAAACCACACAATGGATTCCTATGGAAGGAAATACAAGTTACTGGTAAGTACACTTAGAATTACTTTTCAGGGTCAGTGCTGGGCTAAAGGATGGAGCAATGGGTTCTCTCCAGCTAACAGATGAGTAAATCGGAATTTGTAGTTCGGCTGATTTTAGAGGAATATTTCTACGTTTCAAAAATCGACACTTAGAAACTTTTCTGCTGAAAACCACACAATGGATTCTTATGGAAGGAAATACAAGTTACTGGTAAGTACGCTTAGAATTACTTTTCAGGGTCAGTGCTGGGCTAAAAGATGCAGCACTTGGTTCCCTCCTGAATACGGGTGAGTAAATCGGAATTCATAGTTCGGCTGATTTTAAAGGAATATTTGTATGTTTCAAAAATCGACACAGACACTTTTCTGCTGTAAACCACACAATGGATTCCTATGGACGGAAATACAAGTTACTGGTAAGTACGCATAGAATTACTTTTCAGGGTCAGTGCTGGGCTAAAAGATGCAGCACTGGGTTCTCTCCCGAATACGGGTGAGTAAATCGGAATTCATAGTTCGGCTGATTTTAAAGGAATATTTGTATGTTTCAAAAATCGACACAGACACTTTTCTGCTGTAAACCACACAATGGATTCCTATGGACGGAAATACAAGTTACTGGTAAGTACGCATAGAATTACTTTTCAGGGTCAGTGCTGGTCTAAAAGATGCAGCACTGGGTTCTCTCCTGATAACAGGTGAGTAAATCGGAATTCACAGTCCGGCTGATTTTTGAGGAATATTTGTGCATTTAAAAAATCGACACTTAGAAACTTTTCTGCTGAAAACCACACAATGGATTCCTATGGAAGAACATCAAGTTACTGTTAAGTACGCTTAGAATTACTTTTCAGGGTCAGTGCTGGGCTAAAAGATGCAGCACTGGGTTCTCTCCTGATAACAGGTGAGTAAATCGGAATTTGTAGTTTGGCTGATTTTAGAGGAATATTTGTACAATGGTGAAGGAAGGGGGCTAGGCCTGATTTTTATTGGATTTCTATATTTTTCAATTTCAGTGTGTCAATTTCATTAATTATGTTTTTTTGAAATACTATTTTATCACCATTTTTTAAACTTATTTTTTCAATTAATTCTTTTAAAAATTCAAAAATATTATTTGTTTTTATTGGGTTTTTTAAAAATATATTTTTATATTTTTTAAACTATTTGTAAACTTTATTTTCAAAACCTTAATTTATTTTTATTTTTTTCCATTTTTTTGGGATTCGCGCACCCTATGCGCACCGTTCTCGATCCCTACGCGAAAGCATCCATGCACGGTATGCGTTGGGTACGTGTTTCCAATGCGACCGGTACGCGACTCCAAGTCTATACGCGACACCTACGGTGTACGTAACGTGAAGCATGCGCGCTTCCGCGATGCGTCATATGCGTGTATGACGCGATGGGTGCGCGAAGCCGGCAAAATATTTAACATTTAAAAAAATATAGATATATGTATTTCATGTGAATATTAATTGAAGACAAACTATAAACTAGTCTTAAAAGTAATATATTTTTACATCTAATCCTATATTTCTTTTTAATTGAATTTCGCGGATGCGCGCTGGGTGCGTGATGCGTAAGTGCAGGGTGCGCGGATCCCATGTGACCTGCAAAAAAAGAGATTGGATAGGTTCATTACACTTCCTATTCTAACTATTGAAAGAACCCACCCATTTCAATCATTCTTCTTTGAGCTTCTTTGGAGGAACATCTCACACCTTAAAACTAGAAGAAACTTTTTGGGGAAGATTTCCACAGCTGCAATTTTTCGGAAGACAATGGCTTCTGCACAGCAGCCACCATCAGAATCAGACCATTCGTCCGATGAGGAATTTGTTGTGGAACCTCCACGCACAGAAAGATACACCTCTGTGGTGTGGAAATTTTTTACCTTCCCAGAAGGACAAAATAAAATCAATTCAACTAAAGTGACATGTAAAATATGTCAAAGAGTGCGTTCCAGAGGAGATCCATAAAAAAAATACTCTTGTGGGACTGTGAGTATGTTAAAATACCTGAAGACTCTACATCCCATGAACCTGGCCAAGCAGAAATGCAGAAGTCTCCGACAGCAGCCTCAGCCAGCAGTGGTAAGCACTTCTGCAGCATCACCATCGAGCACTCACTCGGACATACGTCCAGAATTTGGAAAACTAAAAATTAGTTGCATTAAATGCAACAAACTACTATGTTACGGCGAGCAGTCAATTGAACTAATCTGCCGAGCGCAGCAAAACCACAAGTGCTAAACTTGTGTTTATTTTTTGTTTTGCAGAAGTTGACTGTTTTGTTCCTCCTGTTGTCTTTTTTTCTTTTTGAAAAAAACAAAATAATAACAAAATTGTTCCAAAAAGTACAAAAAAAATAAAAAACAAAAAAGAAGAAAAAAAAAGTACTTCTAAGAACTAAGATTTTTTTTTTTTTTTTCATTTTTTTTTTTAGAAAGCGTTTTGCCAGCATTGCACAGTATTCTACTCGCTCCCTTAGAAGCGCTGCTTACTTTAGCTGATACTAGGAATTACCATCGTTTAATATAGCATTTTAATCGCCGATTTTTAAAACTTTTAAAACTTGTCTAAATTGTTATTTCCACACTGTTGCACTCAGCATACCTCCCCAGCTCCTTGCATCTATTTTACACCGCTTGTAGAAGGTCTCAGCTGACCTTAGGGCTGAAACTCGATCTATAGGGATAACATCCCCTACGGCGGCCATCTTAGGTGGGAGGCGACAGCAGTGAGAGCGCTCTAGCTCTCCACTACTTAAGAATACGGTCGCTCTCCGCGCTAGCGGACGCGCTTTGCGGAAGCGCCTCGTTCAGCGCGGAGTCACGCCGAGTCAGCCCGTCTGCGCCCGTCCGCGCCGAGGACGGGCTGCAGGACGGGCTGTCCCTCATTATTATGCCCTTCGACAATCAGACTCAGGGTGGTCGTAAGTACATCTACTCTTCCACGACATTACTGTCTTTTCGACCTTGTACCCCCATATCTTGTTCCTTGTGCATTCTGCCTTGCCATTATTTCACTTGTGCTGGTTGTGGCTTCACTACTGGTAAAATGCAGCTCTCCAAGACACAGCAGAGCATTAAGCACTATAGGGGAAAAAGAAAGCCCACCAAGGGCCCTATCACCTCCCCGTCCCCTCTCCATTTCTGGAGCCTAAATTGTAGATCGCTCCCTAGGAACAAACTAAACATCTTCGATTTTATCACTGAGGAATCACCTGACGCTCTGTTCCTGACCGAGACTTGGATTCAGGCCAGCTCGGGTCCGGACATTGCCGCAGCCGTCCCTCCTAACTATGTTGTGCTGCATCAGGACAGACCCTTAGGTAAAGGTGGTGGAATTGCAATCATTTATAAATCTATCTATCAATGTAAACTGGAACCTCTACATCTCCCAGGTAGTGAGGCTGCACTGTTCAAATTGACGATTAATCCTCGAATGATGCTCTCCGGTCTGCTAATTTATCGGCCGCCCGGAAATGCCGCACCTTGGATTCCCTCACTTATTGATTGCTTATCAGCAACACTACTAAAATCTAATAATTTCACCATTCTTGGTGATTTAAACATTCACTTCGATGATGTCAACAACCCCCTCAATAAAGTCCTTCTTTCTGACCTTGAGGTTTTTAACCTCAAACTCTGTAACTCTGGAGCCACTCATAATGCCGGCCATCTTTTGGATCCAATCATCTCTACTCTCTCATTTGACTGTACCCACTCTGCCCGCCCGCTTGTCTGGTCTGATCACTATGCGGTTCACTTTGTACTACCACCTGCTTTATACTCTGCCAGGGTCCATGCGGATGAAATTAAATCATCGTATCGTTGGGACAAGCTCAATATAGCCGATTTTAACCTGCGTCTAACTGAGTCTATTCCATCCTCCATCAATACTGACCAGAATCTGAATGTTTCCATCTCTGATTGGCTGACAGATGCAGTATCGACTCTTGTCCCTCAATCCAGGAGCAAACATAGATCCTTGCGCCCACCAGCACCCTGGTATTCAGAGGAGCTGAAAATCCAACGCTCCAAATGCAAAGCCCTGGAGAGGAAATGGAGGGCGTCCTATTCAGCTTCCTCTAAAGTGATCTACAAAGAAGAATTAAAACTCTATCATTCAAACTGCAAACGTGCTAAGGCCTCCTACACTGTTTCCAAAATCACTTCAGTGCAAAACTGTCCCCGAACTCTTTTTGCCACAGTTAAAAAACTCACAGGAGCTGATACTGTCCCCGCACTGCCGGCTTTAGATGCCACACAATGTAATGCCATTGCAGACTTTTTTGTATCTAAGGTTGAGGGCATCCATCAATCTCTTGCTTCCCTTCCCTCTCCAACTGATTCCTCTCTACACGGTCCGTATTGTAATACCTCCACCCCCCCCACTGAGTTTATTTTCAACTGGACACCATTTGACGACTCTTCTTTCCTATCCTGCTTAAAAAGCATCAGGTCTGGATCTCCGCGGGACCCAGTCCCCATGAAGATACTCAAACAACTTGACCTTGAACCACGAAGATTCCTAATGAGGCTATTAAACGTCTCGCTTACCGAATCTCGAGTGGAACAGGACTGGAAACATGCCATGGTCGTCCCCCTGCTTAAAAAATCTGGTGCTGACATCACAAATCTTGCCAACTTCAGGCCTATATCCCTGCTGCCAGCCTGTTCTAAAATCCTAGAACGCCATGTTAACACCCAACTTAATGAGTTTGTTGAAAACATGGGATATCTCCATCCGTCCCAATCAGGCTTTCGCGCTAATTACTCCACCGAATCCGCACTCCTAGGGGTAACTGAGCGACTCCGACACGGTATCGATGGCGGTGAGACCTTTGCGCTGATTCTTCTTGACTTAAGCGCTGCTTTCGATACCGTGTCCCACTCCATCCTATTGGAGTCTCTCGGTTCCCTCGGTGTTGCTGGATCTGCGCTCGCCTGGGTGTCCTCATTTCTTAATGAGCGCACCTTTCAGGTTTTCTCAAACAAAGCTGAATCTGCGATTCATTCCTCTGCCTACGGCGTCCCCCAAGGGTCTATATTGAGCCCTCTGTTGTTCAATATTTACATCAGACCACTTGCTTCCATCGTAGAGGACGCCGGTCTGTCTATATACTCATACGCAGACGACACGCAGATTGTGTTCTCTTTGTCTAGCAGCAGGGCTCAGGACACCTCTGCCCTCAAAATCGGCCTCTCTCGCGTTGCAGCTTGGATGCAAATGCATCTGTTAAAGCTCAACGGAGACAAGACCGAGGTGATCATACTAGGCAAACAAAAAGATCTCTGGGGTCCACGACATTGGCCCAGTGACATGGGTCCTCTGCCTACCCCCGTGCCTGTTGCTCGCAACCTCGGTGTCCTAATCGACGACAAACTCTCGATGAGGCAGCAGGCAACTAAGGTCGCTGCGATCTGCTTTAACACCCTTCGCTGGTTGCAAAAGATCATATGGATGCTGCCTGAGTCCACTCGTAGAACTGTCGTACAGGCCCTTGTGATGTCCCATATCGACTATGGCAATGTGCTTTATCTAGGAGCAGATAAAGCTACAATCAATAAACTCCAGGTTGTACAGAACTCAGCCGCCCGCCTGCTGCGTAATGTCCCAAGGAGAATGTCCGCAATGCAGGCTCTACGTGACCTCCATTGGTTAAAAATCTCGGATCGAGTGGCCTTCAAAACTTTGTGCATCCTCTTCAAAATTCGCCAAGGCTCCGCTCCGGCCTACTTGCACAATCTTGCGCAGCCATATCAGCCTGGCCGCCTTTTGAGGTCATCCAATAGTGGCAATCTTGTGATTCCCAGAATCCGACTGGCAAAAATGGGAGGCCGTTCATTCGCATATCTGGGCCCCAAGATGTGGAATGCTCTCCCAATGGCGCTTAAAACAGAAACCAGTCTTCTGGCTTTCCGCAAAAAACTGAAGACCCTCCTGTTCTAGTTCCAGATTCCTCCGGTCTAGTGTCTCCCTCTTGCAATTACTTGTTTTCCGATTTCTCCTCCAGTCTATCCCTGGCGCCGGGAAACCCATTGCGGGTAGCTGCGCGCAATATAAGTTCAATAAAATAAATAAATAAAATAACCTTCCTGGTTTAAAAAAAGAGCTATATTTGTTTGTTTGTCTGTGAAAGTTTAGATGAATGTATGTGTAGTACGTAATTGACTGAACTAATGCATTAGTAGCGTATGGTGAATGTATGAGTGCAGAACTATGAGGAAGTGCAGCAGCATCACACAGTAACCTCACTAACTACAGTGAGCTGTAGTAGTTCCGAAGCACAGGGATGCAACATATGTACATAAATATGTTGCAAATCTATGCTTCTCTCTGCACGGCTGCTTAAACTGCAGCCATGTGGTGACACAGGCACTCTTGCACCATAGTGCAAGGATATCTGTGTCATGTGCTGTTTGTTTTTGTGCAGGAAGACACACCTTCCTGCACAAAAACAATCAGTAAAGGCATTTTTCTCCTTCAATGTATGCTGAGCATTTTAGCATGCATTGAAGATGTAAAAATGTGGAGAAATGAAAACAATTCTCCTTGTTGTGCTTTCCTACACCAATTTTAGAATGGTGCAGCATTCACACACAAATCAAGTTTTATGATTTCTGACAAATCTAGACATGTGTCTTGTTCTATGAGTATTCAGTACAATCATGCACAACAACACTTATAGAACACCTTTTCAACGCAAACTGGTGTGCATGATGAGTAGGGGTGGGCGGAATTTGCGTAATCGCATTACGCAAATCTCCGCGAAACGGTAAAAATTCTCCGCGAACACGCAGAAATTCCGCGAACACGCAGAATTGCTTGTTCGCGATGCTTTTTTCCTGTTCGCAATCGCTGTTTGCGTGCTCGGGGAGAAATATCTTGCGAACACGCATTTTGAGAACGCAAACAAGCAAAAATTTCGCGAAGTCGCGGAAAGCGGAATTTTGGGCAATTTCGCGTTCTCCGCGGAGCGCGAAATTACCCAAATTCCGTGAGCAGAACGGAATTTGCCGCCCAGGCCTAATGATGAGGTTGTATTTACATGGAGTATAAAAAGTGCACAGAGTGCCTTTTCCTCTCTTTGTAAATATGAAAGAGTGTCTTGCGCAATAACTATGTTACAAAAAGTTACATATTTCTAGTTTAAAAATCCTTGCGAATGATAGAAGGTAAGCACAGAGTTTTGTCTGCAAAGATGTTCAAAGAAGAATGATTGAAATAATTGCGGTCCTTCGATAGCTACAATGGGAAATTTTATGAACCCCTCAAATCTCTTTTTTGCAGGTCACATGATATCTGATTATGGCCAGATTTCAAAACTACATAGGTATTAACAGAGTATTTTTAGAAACGTGTTTCAACTTTGTAGCTTCTTGCAGACCTCCTCATTCTGCATACTGAGACTTAGTTAAACTTACCTTCACAGTAATAGCAATAAAAAATGGGATACATGTTTTTCAGATTTTCATTGCAATTTAAATTCATTTAAATTGCTTCTTTTTAAATTTGGATCTGTGAAAGAAAAGAAAAAAAATTATAACATGTAATAATACATTTTTTACAACACAGCATAATTTCCACAAAGTAATTTGTTTGCCTTTTTTGCTGTTCTCAGAATATATTAAATTTCACAAAAAATAGAGATTTCAATCGTACTCATCACTTAACAGCAGGCAAAAAAAAAAACAATCAAAAAGATTGTTAAAAAAAACCCAACATGCTATTCTCAACAAAATACCACAAGATACAGATCACAGATATATAAAATGCTTACAGCTAACAAAATTTTATAAGTTGAACTTACAAAAACTGTAAATGTTGTCGCTTTAAAATATTCACCGAATCTAAGGATGAATTTTTGGAGGACGCACCACGCCCACAACGTTTTCCTTCAGTGGTGTGGAAATGTTTTACTTTTCCCGAGTGACAAACAAAGATCAATGCCACCTTGGTCACGTGCAAGATATGCAAAAGAGTTCTGTTGCAAGGGGATCCTAACAAGAAATACTCGTACGGCACGGCAAGTATGATGAAACACAGAAGGTCCCTTCATCCAAACAATCTTGCACGAGAAGAGTGCAAACAGATGAGAAACACTCCTGTTCTGTATCTGTAAAAAAGAATCACAAATAAATATATATTAATAACTTTCAAATTTATACTATTCCATTACTGTACAAACACATTTTATATAAAAACTGACTAAGAAACTAAAGCCCTGAACCACAAGTGTGACGATGGTTAAAACACTACATGCATAGTGCAGTTCATGCCCTAAAGCCTACCTCACTAAAAGACTACATGCTAACTGACTGAATGATTACAGTACTATAAGGAGACACACTGGGTGAGTGACAGGGTGTTTGCTAGAATTGTATGAATAATGACTGGGGAATTGAAGGTGTGAAAGACAACTGTGCAGGTGGTTAGAGGCCTGCATGCATAGTGAATAGGAATTTGAAGCAGTCTATGTGCTAAGGCCTGGCTCACTGCATGAGTACTTGGGAACTGACGGAATGATTAGAGTACAGCAAGGAGAGTGCCTGGGTGAATTTATAAGTGGTTGGCTTTTGACACAGTGAATGGATTAGTAATTGGTACTGAATGGGTCACTAGAGGAGTGCAAAGGGAGTGGCAGGATGTTTGCTGGACTGTATGGATACCGACTAGGGAATTGAAGATTTGAAAGACAAGTGTATAGTATGTTAGAAGACTGCATGCATACTGCACAGACATTAGAAGCAGTCTATGTGGTAATGTATGGTTCACAACATGAGTACTTGGAGACTGACTAAATCATCAGACTAATGCTAGGACAGTGCCATGGTAAAACTTTTAAATTTTCAGTTTTGGCACAGTGAAGAGAATAGTACATGGTACTGCACTTTAGTGTCAAACCCTGACTCATTTTATCAATGCATAAGCAAATACTAGCTTCTAATGCTACTAAAACTTGACAACATGACCGATTTTAAAGCAGTTATCTGTCAGCAAATACACGATGTTACCAAACACTTCTATCACAATCCTTGCCCAAATGTACAGTGGCTGAGGACGGCTGAAATGCCAGAAACCGGTCCTAGGAAGCTTGTTTCCGGTCCAGGGAAGGCATGGCTTGGCAGTTTGGGCTGGACTGTTCCCAGGAGGCACAGGGTCAGACTGATTTGCATATGGCCATGTCTGAACTGGAGTGACAGAGTGGGCTAAAGAACGGTGATGGATCAAACCCAGATCTGTTGACTGGGTGTGAGTGTTTGATTGGTTCTGATGCTCCGTCCACCACCACCCCCTTTTGTACCAAATGTACACAGACTCACAGTGTGATTTTAGACAAGCAACACTATCCCTAGCAGTTTACCAAAACTCATTCATTAGTCTAGAAGAGGTAAGGGTACTGCACACAATCTACATATTTAAGTACAGCAAATTAGTTTCAAAGCATGACTCATTTAATCAACGCATAAGCAAAGACTGGCTTCTAATGCTACTAAAACTTGACAACATGACAGGTTTTAAAAGAGTTATCTGCCAGAAAATACACAATGTTACCAAATGCTTCTCTCACAGTGGTTCCCAAATGCACACAGACTCACAGTGTGATTCTAGACAACGACCACTATACCTAGGAGTTTACCAAAAATCATTCACTACTGTGGAAGTGATAAGGGAACTGCACACAATCTACATATTTCAGGACTGCTCTATTGTGTCAAAGCCTGACTCATGTAATCAAAGCATAAGCAAAAACTGGCTTCTAATGCTACTAAAACTTGACCACAAGACAGATTTTAAAACAATTATCTGTCAGCAAATACACAATGTTACCAAATGCATCTCTCACAGTGGTTCCCAAATGCACACAGACTCACAGTGTGATTCTTGACAAACAACACTATCCCTAGCAGCTTACCAAAACTCATTCACTACTGTGCAAGGGGTAAGGAGACTACACACAATCTACATATTAAAGTACAGCACATTAGTGTCAACACATTAATCATTTTATTAATCCATAAGCAAAGACTGGCTTCTAATGCTACTTAAACTTGACAACATGGCAGGTTTTAAAAGAGTTATCTGTCACCAAATACACAATGTTAGCAAATGCTTCTCTCACAGTGGTTCCCAAATGCACACTAATTCACAGTGTGATTCTAGATAAGCACCACTATCCCTAGTAGTTTCCAAAACTCATTCACTACAGTGGAAGTGGTAAGGGAACTGAACACAATCTACATATTTTAGGACTGCACTTTTGTGTCAAAGCCTGACTCATTTAATCAAAGCATAAGCAAAAACTGCCTTCTAATGCTACTAAAACTTGACAACATGACAGGTTTAAAAAAAGTTATCTGTCAGAAAATACACGATGTTACCAAATGCTTCTCTCACAGTGGTTCCCAAATGCACACAGACTCACAGTGTGATTCTAGACAACGACCACTATACCTAGGAGTTTACCAAAAATCATTCACTACTGTGGAAGTGATAAGGGAACTGCACACAATCTACATATTTCAGGACTGCTCTATTGTGTCAAAGCCTGACTCATTTAATCAAAGCATAAGCAAAAACTGCCTTCTAATGCTACTAAAACTTGACCACAAGACAGATTTTAAAACAATTATCTGTCAGCAAATACACAATGTTACCAAATGCATCTCTCACAGTGGTTCCCAAATGCACACAGACTCACAGTGTGATTCTTGACAAGCACCACTATCCATAGCAGCTTACCAAAACTCATTCACTACTGTACAAGGGGTAAGGAGACTACACACAATCTACATATTAAAGTACAGCACATTAGTGTCAACACATTAATCATTTTATTAATCCATAAGCAAAGACTGGCTTCTAATGCTACTTAAACTTGACAACATGACAGGTTTTAAAAGAGTTATCTGTCACCAAATACACAATGTTACCAAATGCTTCTCTCACAGTGGTTCCCAAATGCACACTAATTCACAGTGTGATTCTAGACAAGCACCACTATCCCTAGGAGTTTACCAAAACTCATTCACTACAGTGGAAGTGGTAAGGGAACTGCACACAATCTACATATTAAAGTACAGCACATTAGTGTCAACACATGAATCATTTTATCAATGCATAAGCAAAGACTGGCTTCTAATGCTACTAAAACTTGACAACATGACAGGTTTTAAAACAGTTATCTGTCAGCAAATACACAATGTTACAAAATGCTTCTCTCACAGTGGTTCCAAAATGCACACATACTCACTGTGTGATTCTTGACAAACAACGCTACCCCTTGCACTATACCAAAACACATTTCTTCATCTAGAAGGAGTACTACATTTTAATATGGAAACATAACTCTTTTCACAAATTCAGAAACAATGACTGGTTTCTAATTCTACCAAAATATAAAAACAGCACAGTTATCTGTCTGCAAACCCATGAAAAACACAAATGCTTATCACAGAATGGTTTTTACATGTACACACACTGTCAATAAGATTGTAGAGAAAAAAAGTACTCCCTACACTTTAGCATGAGAAATACATAAGTCTGATTAAAATAGTCTACATTCATCCCCTCACAATTAAATAACTCACCTTTCAAGTTGTTTTGTAGATTAAGAAGTATATCAGTCACACACCAGATTTTCTTTTACAGAATCTATGCACTGTGCACCTCCCAGCAAAAACAAAGAATGGAAAAGTTTCCCTTTCATTTTCCACACATATACATGTAAACATCAAATCACAATCCTTCACACATAAATTCAAAAGCAAACACACATTTCTATTGGTTAAACATTTCAACCCTTTCCAAATGAAATACATTTCAACCCTTCCCCCAATCTGCCTTCTGCCTGTTACCATAGAAACAGGTCTTGGAACACTGCACTGAGCACACTGGTCACAAGTTCAGCACACAATGTTGCTAAACAAGACAGCAAGTGTGCTTGACTTTTCAACATATCAGCTTATCATATATAATGTTCCTTACAATCAGTTTTTGTTAACCAATAAGAATCATGCCTTTAAAAAACAGAAATATACACCCTACCTTTCAGTGTAGAAAGTTGTCATACAACCAATGATTTCTTGTCTTTTTTCAATATTTTTTTCTTTGGATCAGCGCACTCAACGCGGGAGGATCCATGCACCAAACGCGGTAGAATGCGCGCACTGTGCACGCATTCTGCCTTTTAAAAAAAGGGGGCCCCAGGGGGTCCTTCTGGGACCCCCTAAGCACCTCTAGAGGGTCAGGGTATTTCCACTCTGCCCCCTTTATATGTTTTACACACATATTCCCCTTGCTTCTTCAGCCTCGTTTCTACCGAGGCAGAAAATGGCCGCCGACAATTCCTGGTTTCGAATGTAGACAGACACTCGACAGCCAATTAGCATTCAGGGCGCGATCGGGAGGGTGCACGCTCGGTTCGGGAGGGTGCGCGCTCGGTGCGGGTAGAGTCCGCGGATCCTCCCGGCCATAGATATATATGTACTTTTAACTCTAATTTTCTCAGGAACTACTGAACGAATTCACACCATTTATGCAAAAGGCACGAGTTTGAACTGAGGACTACCTCTTTGCCAAATTTGGGGTAATTCCGTTCAGCGGTTCGGGCTTTAGCTGCGACAACAGATCCTATGGGAAATTGCATGGGGAAAACGCATTTTGGGACCCCCCTTTTTTCTCGTCCCCCGCTTGACGAATCACCACGAAACTTTCAGGGTAGGAGCGGAGCGGAGGTGGCCAAAAGTTTTGAAAATTTAGCGAATATTCGTCAACCGGCGCCAGACTTATTGGGAATAGAATGTTGCAGATTTCCTATGGAAAATAGGTCCTAACTATAAGTATCTACTGGCGACCGCCAGTAGATAATATATATATACATAATCACAGCATTTTCATCTGAACCCGACTGCAGTACTTACGAGAACTATGCATTATGGGACATGAAGTTGTTCATTAAACCTCGGTCCCGTTACGGCAGCAGGGTCAGCTGTTCTCCCACCAATGGGAGTGCCTGAGGATATTTAAAGGAGGGAGCAGGTAATAACGAGTAATCAGCAGCATCTGAGGAAGACGCGAGTCAAAATGCATTATGCAAATGCTGAATACCAGTAAATAAAAGCTTCCACAGAATCCCCGCTGTGCTCCTAGATTTCTTTGTACTAAGGAGGTCGTTTTTGTGATGTTTTTCGCACCTGCCAGGAGCGCGATACAGGGACCCGTACATTAAGCTGTCCTGGTTTTTGCTGGCAACTCGGACTTTTAAATCAAGGGATTGATACGACCAGGACCGCCTTAAGAACGGACCAAACCAGTGGCTGCTGCTATCCGGCAGCCTGTCATGGTACAGGGAGATGAGCATGATTTCAGCTTGCCTCAGACCCAGTGTGTTCTTATTACTGAGACTGGACGTTAGGGACCTGAGGGAGCCTTCAACACGTACAGTTCATTTTACCCGCCACCACATGGCCCCCCTTTTTACGAGGCAGTAATCAGCAATCACAGCATTTTCATTTAAAGCCGACTGCAGTACTTACCAGAACTATGCATTATGGGACGTGAAGTTGTTCATTAAACCTCGGTCCCGTTACGGCAGCAGGGTCAGCTGTTCTCCCACCAATGGGAGTGCCTGAGGATATTTAAAGGAGGGAGCAGGTAATAACGAGTAATCAGCAGCATCTGAGGAAGACGCGAGTCGAAATGCATTATGCAAATGCTGAATACCAGTGAATAAAAGCTTCCACAGAATCCCCGTTGTTTCCCTGGATTTCTTTGCACTAAGGAGGTCATTTTCTTGATGTTTTTCGCGCCTGCCAGGAGCGTGATACAGGGACCCGTCCATTAAGCTGCCCTGGATTTTGATGGCAACACGGACTTTTAAATCAAGGGATTGATACGACCAGGACTGCCTTAAGAACGGACCAAACCAGTGGCTGCTGCTATCCGGCAGCCTGTCATTGTACAGGGAGGTGAGCATGATTACAGCTTGCCTCAGGCCCGGTGTGTTCTTATTACTGAGGCTGGAAGTTGGGACCTGTGGGAGCCTTCAACACGTACAGTTTGTTTTACCCGCCACCTCATGGCCCCCCTTTTTGCGAGGCAGTAATCAGCAATCACAGCATTTTCATCTGAACCCGACTACAGTACTTACCAGAACTATGCATTATGGGACGTGAAGTTGTTCATTAAACCTCGGTCCCCTTACGGCAGCAGGGTCAGCTGTTCTCCCACCAATGGGAGTGCCTGGGGATATTTAAAGGAGGAAGCAGGTAATAACGAGTAATCAGCAGCATCTGAGGAAGATGTGAGTCGAAATGCATTATGCAAATGCTGAATACCAGTGAATAAAAGCTTCCACAGAATCCCTGCTGTGTCCCTGGATTTCTTTGCACTAAGGAGGTCCTTTTCGTGATGTTTTTCGCGCCTGCCAGGAGCGCGATACAGGGACCCGTCCATTAAGCTGTCCTGGTTTTTGCTGGCAACTCGGACTTTTAAATCAAGGGATTGATACGACCAGGACCGCCTTAAGAACGGACCAAACCAGTGGCTGCTGTTATCCGGCAGCCTCTCATTGTACAGGGAGATGAGCATGATTACAGCTTGCCTCAGGCCCGGTGTGTTCTTATTACTGAGGCTGGACGTTGGGGATCTGAGGGAGCCTTCAACATGTACAGTTCATTTTACCCGCCACCACATGGCCCCCCTTTTTGCGATGCAGTAATCAGCAATCACAGCATTTTCATCTGAACCTGACTGTAGTACTTACCAGAACTATGCATTATGGGACGTGAAGTTGTTCATTAAACCTCGGTGCCGTTACGGCAGCAGGGTCAGCTGTTCTCCCACCAATGGGAGTGCCTGAGGATATTTAAAGGAGGGAGCAGGTAATTACGAGTAATCAGCAGCATCTGAGGAAGACGCGAGTCGAAATGCATTATGCAAACGCTGAATACCAGTGAATAAAAGCTTCCACAGAATCCCCGCTGTGTCCCTGGATTTCTTTGCAGTAAGGAGGTTGTTTTCGTGATGTTTTTCACGCCTGCCAGGAGCTCGATACAGGGAACCGTCCATTAAGCTGTCCTGGTTTTTGCTGGCAACTCGGACTTTTAAATCAAGGGATTGATACGACCAGGACCGCCTAAACAATGGACCAAACCAGTGGCTGCTGCTATCCGGCAGCCTGTCTTTTTACAGGGAGATGAGCATGATTACAGCTTGCCTCAGGCCCCGTGTGTTCTTATTACTGAGGCTGGACGTTGGGGACCTGAGGGAGCCTTCAACACGTACAGTTCGTTTTACCCGCCACCACATGGCCCCCCTTTTTGCGAGGCAGTAATCAGCAATCACAGCATTTTCATTTGAACCCGACTGCAGTACTTACCAGAACTATGCATTATGGGACGTGAAGTTGTTCATTAAACCTCGGTTCTGTTACGGCAGCAGAGTCACCTGTTCTCCCACCAATGGGAGTGCCTGAGGATATTTAAAGGAGGGAGCAGGTAATAACGAGTAATCAGCAGCATCTGAGGAAGACGCGAGTCGAAATGCATTATGCAAATGCTGAATACCAGTGAATAAAAGCTTCCACAGAATCCCCGTTGTTTCCCTGGATTTCTTTGCACTAAGGAGGTCGTTTTCGTGATGTTTTTCGCGCCTGCCAGGAGCACGATACAGGGACCCATCCATTAAGCTGTCCTGGATTTTGATGGCAACTCGGACTTTTAAATCAAGGGATTGATACGACCAGGACCGCCTTAAGAACGGACCAAACCAGTGGCTTTTGCTATCCGGCAGCCTGTCATGGTACAGGGAGATGAGCATGATTACAGCTTGCCTCAGGCCCGGTGTGTTCTTATTACTGAGGCTGGACGTTGGGGACCTGAGGGAGCTTTCAACACGTACAGTTCGTTTTACCCACCACCACATGGCCCCCTCTTTTTGCGAGGCAGTAATCAGCAATCACAGCATTTTCATCTGAACCCGACTACAGTACTTACCAGAACTATGCATTATGGGACGTGAAGTTGTTCATTAAACCTCGGTCCCCTTACGGCAGCAGGGTCAGCTGTTCTCCCACCAATGGGAGTGCCTGGGGATATTTAAAGGAGGAAGCAGGTAATAACGAGTAATCAGCAGCATCTGAGGAAGATGTGAGTCGAAATGCATTATGCAAATGCTGAATACCAGTGAATAAAAGCTTCCACAGAATCCCTGCTGTGTCCCTGGATTTCTTTGCACTAAGGAGGTCCTTTTCGTGATGTTTTTCGCGCCTGCCAGGAGCGCGATACAGGGACCCGTCCATTAAGCTGTCCTGGTTTTTGCTGGCAACTCGGACTTTTAAATCAAGGGATTGATACGACCAGGACCGCCTTAAGAACGGACCAAACCAGTGGCTGCTGTTATCCGGCAGCCTCTCATTGTACAGGGAGATGAGCATGATTACAGCTTGCCTCAGGCCCGGTGTGTTCTTATTACTGAGGCTGGACGTTGGGGATCTGAGGGAGCCTTCAACATGTACAGTTCATTTTACCCGCCACCACATGGCCCCCCTTTTTGCGATGCAGTAATCAGCAATCACAGCATTTTCATCTGAACCTGACTGTAGTACTTACCAGAACTATGCATTATGGGACGTGAAGTTGTTCATTAAACCTCGGTGCCGTTACGGCAGCAGGGTCAGCTGTTCTCCCACCAATGGGAGTGCCTGAGGATATTTAAAGGAGGGAGCAGGTAATTACGAGTAATCAGCAGCATCTGAGGAAGACGCGAGTCGAAATGCATTATGCAAACGCTGAATACCAGTGAATAAAAGCTTCCACAGAATCCCCGCTGTGTCCCTGGATTTCTTTGCAGTAAGGAGGTTGTTTTCGTGATGTTTTTCACGCCTGCCAGGAGCTCGATACAGGGAACCGTCCATTAAGCTGTCCTGGTTTTTGCTGGCAACTCGGACTTTTAAATCAAGGGATTGATACGACCAGGACCGCCTAAACAATGGACCAAACCAGTGGCTGCTGCTATCCGGCAGCCTGTCTTTTTACAGGGAGATGAGCATGATTACAGCTTGCCTCAGGCCCCGTGTGTTCTTATTACTGAGGCTGGACGTTGGGGACCTGAGGGAGCCTTCAACACGTACAGTTCGTTTTACCCGCCACCACATGGCCCCCCTTTTTGCGAGGCAGTAATCAGCAATCACAGCATTTTCATTTGAACCCGACTGCAGTACTTACCAGAACTATGCATTATGGGACGTGAAGTTGTTCATTAAACCTCGGTTCTGTTACGGCAGCAGAGTCACCTGTTCTCCCACCAATGGGAGTGCCTGAGGATATTTAAAGGAGGGAGCAGGTAATAACGAGTAATCAGCAGCATCTGAGGAAGACGCGAGTCGAAATGCATTATGCAAATGCTGAATACCAGTGAATAAAAGCTTCCACAGAATCCCCGTTGTTTCCCTGGATTTCTTTGCACTAAGGAGGTCGTTTTCGTGATGTTTTTCGCGCCTGCCAGGAGCACGATACAGGGACCCATCCATTAAGCTGTCCTGGATTTTGATGGCAACTCGGACTTTTAAATCAAGGGATTGATACGACCAGGACCGCCTTAAGAACGGACCAAACCAGTGGCTTTTGCTATCCGGCAGCCTGTCATGGTACAGGGAGATGAGCATGATTACAGCTTGCCTCAGGCCCGGTGTGTTCTTATTACTGAGGCTGGACGTTGGGGACCTGAGGGAGCTTTCAACACGTACAGTTCGTTTTACCCACCACCACATGGCCCCCTCTTTTTGCGAGGCAGTAATCAGCAATCACAGCATTTTCATCTGAACCCGACTGCAGTACTTACGAAAACTATGGATTATGGGACGTGAAGTTGTTCATTAAACCTCGGTCCCTTACGGAAGCAGGGTCAGCTGTTCTCCCACCAATGGGAGTGCCTGAGGATATTTAAAGGAGGGAGCAGGTAATAACGAGTAATCAGGAGCATCTGAGGAAGATGCGAGTCGAAATGCATTATGCAAATGCTGAATACCAGTGAATAAAAGCTTCCACAGAATCCCCGCTGTGTCCCTGGTTTTCATTGAACTAAGGAGGTCGTTGTCGTGATGTTTTTCACGCCTTCCAGGAGCACGATACAGGAACCTGTACATTAAGCTGTCCTGGTTTTTGCTGGCAACTCCGACTTTTAAATCAAGGGATTGATACGACCAGGACCGCCTTAAGAACGGACCAAACCAGTGGCTGCTGCTATCCGGCAGCCTGTCATGGTACAGGGAGATGAGCATGATTACAGCTTGCCTCAGGCCCGGTGTGTTCTTATTACTGAGGCTGGACGTTGGGGACTTGAGGGGGCCTTCAACACCTACAGTTCATTTTACCCGCCACCACATGGCCCCCCTTTTTGCGAGGCAGTAATCAGCAATCACAGCATTTTCATTTAAAGCCGACTGCAGTACTTACCAGAACTATGCATTATGGGACGTGAAGTTGTTCATTAAACCTCGGTCCCGTTACGGCAGCAGGGTCAGCTGTTCTCCCACCAATGGGAGTGCCTGAGGATATTTAAAGGAGGGAGCAGGTAATAACGAGTAATCAGCAGCATCTGAGGAAGACGCGAGTCGAAATGCATTATGCAAATGCTGAATACCAGTGAATAAAAGCTTCCACAGAATCCCCGTTGTTTCCCTGGATTTCTTTGCACTAAGGAGGTCATTTTCTTGATGTTTTTCGCGCCTGCCAGGAGCGTGATACAGGGACCCGTCCATTAAGCTGCCCTGGATTTTGATGGCAACACGGACTTTTAAATCAAGGGATTGATACGACCAGGACTGCCTTAAGAACGGACCAAACCAGTGGCTGCTGCTATCCCGCAGCCTGTCATTGTACAGGGAGGTGAGCATGATTACAGCTTGCCTCAGGCCCGGTGTGTTCTTATTACTGAGGCTGGAAGTTGGGACCTGTGGGAGCCTTCAACACGTACAGTTTGTTTTACCCGCCACCTCATGGCCCCCCTTTTTGCGAGGCAGTAATCAGCAATCACAGCATTTTCATCTGAACCCGACTACAGCACTTACCAGAACTATGCATTATGGGACGTGAATTTGTTCATTAAACCTCGGTCCCCTTACGGCAGCAGGGTCAGCTGTTCTCCCACCAATGGAAGTGCCTGAGTATATTTAAAGGAGGGAGCAGGTAATTACGAGTAATCAGCAGCATCTGAGGAAGACGCGAGTCGAAATGCATTATGCAAACGCTGAATACCAGTGAATAAAAGCTTCCACATAATCCCTGCTGTGTCCCTGGATTTCTTTGCACTAAGGAGGTCCTTTTCGTGATGTTTTTCGCGCCTGCCAGGAGCGCGATACAGGGACCCGTCCATTAAGCTGTCCTGGTTTTTGCTGGCAACTCGGACTTTTAAATCAAGGGATTGATACGACCAGGACCGCCTTAAGAACGGACCAAACCAGTGGCTGCTGTTATCCGGCAGCCTCTCATTGTACAGGGAGATGAGCATGATTACAGCTTGCCTCAGGCCCGGTGTGTTCTTATTACTGAGGCTGGACGTTGGGGATCTGAGGGAGCCTTCAACATGTACAGTTCGTTTTACCCGCCACCACATGGCCCCCCTTTTTGCGATGCAGTAATCAGCAATCACAGCATTTTCATCTGAACCTGACTGTAGTACTTACAAGAACTATGCATTATGGGACGTGAAGTTGTTCATTAAACCTCGGTGCCGTTACGGCAGCAGGGTCAGCTGTTCTCCCACCAATGGGAGTGCCTGAGGATATTTAAAGGAGGGAGCAGGTAATTACGAGTAATCAGCAGCATCTGAGGAAGACGCGAGTCGAAATGCATTATGCAAACGCTGAATACCAGTGAATAAAAGCTTCCACAGAATCCCCGCTGTGTCCCTGGATTTCTTTGCAGTAAGGAGGTTGTTTTCGTGATGTTTTTCACGCCTGCCAGGAGCGCGATACAGGGAATCGTCCATTAAGCTGTCCTGGTTTTTGCTGGCAACTCGGACTTTTAAATCAAGGGATTGATACGACGAGGACCGCCTTAAGAACGGACCAAACCAGTGCCTGCTGCTATCCGGCAGCCTGTCATTGTACAGGGAGGTGAGCATGATTACAGATTGCCTCAGGCCCGGTGTGTTCTTATTACTGAGGCTGGACGTTGGGGACCTGAGGGAGCCTTCAAAACGTACAGTTCGTTTTACCCGCCAACACATGGCCCCCCTTTTTGCGAGGCAGTAATCAGCAATCACAGCATTTTCATCTGAACCCGACTGCAGTACTTTCCAGAACTATGCATTATGGGACGTGAAGTTGTTCATTAAACCTCGGTGCCGTTACGGCAGCAGGGTCAGCTGTTCTCCCACCAATGGAAGTGCCTGAGGATATTTAAAGGAGGGAGCAGGTAATTACGAGTAATCATCAGCATCTGAGGAAGACGCGAGTCGAAATGCATTATGCAAACGCTGAATACCAGTGAATAAAAGCTTCCACAGAATCCCCGCTGTGTCCCTGGATTTTTGTGCACTAAGGAGGTCATTTTCGTGATGTTTTTCGCGCCTGCCAGGAGTGCAATACAGGGACCCATCCATTAAGCTGTCCTGGTTTTTGCTGGCAACTCTGACTTTTAAATCAAGGGATTGATACGACCAGGACCACCTTAAGAACGGACCAAACCAGTGGCTGCTGCTATCCGGCAGCCTGTCATTGTACAGGGAGATGAGCATGATTACAGCTTGCCTCAGGCCCGGTGTGTTCTTATTACTGAGGCTGGACATTGGGGACCTGAGCGAGCCTTCAATACGTACAGTTCGTTTTACCCGCCACCACATGGCCCCCCTTTTTGCGAGGCAGTAATCAGCAATCACAGCATTTTCATATGAACCCGACTGCAGTACTTTCCAGAACTATGCATTATGGGACGTGAAGTTGTTCATTAAACCTCGGTCCCGTTACGGCAGCAGAGTCATCTGTTCTCCCACCAATGGGAGTGCCTGAGGTTATTTAAAGGAGGGAGCAGGTAATAACGAGTAATCAGCAGCATCTGAGGAAGTCGCGAGTCGAAATGCATTATGCAAATGCTGAATACCAGTGAATAAAAGCTTCCACAGAATCCCCGCTGTGTCCCTGGTTTTCATTGAACTAAGGAGGACATTGTCGTGATGTTTCTCACGCCTTCCAGGAGCGCGATACAAGAACCTGTACATTAAGCTGTCCTGGTTTTTGCTGGCATCTCAGACTTTTAAATCAAGGGATTGATACGACCAGGACCGCCTTAAGAACGGACCAAACCAGTGGCTGCTGCTATCCGGCAGCCTGTCATGGTACAGGGAGATGAGCATGATTACAGCTTGCCTCAGGCCCGGTGTGTTCTTATTACTGAGGCTGGACGTTGGGGACCTGAGGGAGCCTTCAACACGTACAGTTCGTTTTACCCGCCACCACATGGCCCCCCTTTTTGCGAGGCAGTAATCAGCAATCACAGCATTTTCATTTGAACCCGACTGCAGTACTTACCAGAACTATGCATTATGGGACGTGAAGTTGTTCATTAAACCTCGGTCCCGTTACAGCAGCAGAGTCAGCTGTTCTCCCACCAATGGGAGTGCCTGAGGATATTTAAATGAGGGAGCAGGTAATAACAAGTAATCAGCAGCATCTGAGGAAGACGCGAGTTGAAATGCATTATGCAAATGCTGAATACCAGTGAATAAAAGCTTCCACAGAATCCCCGCTGTGTCCCTGGATTTCTTTGCACTAAGGAGGTCGTTTTCGTGATGTTTTTCGCTCCTGCCAGGAGTGCGATACAGGGACCCGTCCATTAAGCTGTCCTGGTTTTTGCTGGCAACTCGGACTTTTAAATCAAGGGATTGATACGACCAGGACCGCCTAAACAATGGACCAAACCAGTGGCTGCTGCTATCCGGCAGCCTGTCATTGTACAGGGAGATGAGCATGATTACAGATTGCCTCAGGCCCGGTGTGTTCTTATTACTGAGGCTGGACGTTGGGGATCTGAGGGAGCCTTCAACACGTACAGTTCGTTTTACCCACCACCACATGGCCCCCCCTTTTTGCGAGGCAGTAATCAGCAATCACAGCATTTTCATCTGAACCCGACTGCAGTACTTACGAAAACTATGGATTATGGGACGTGAAGTTGTTCATTAAACCTCGGTCCCGTTACGGCAGCAGGGTCAGGTGTTCTCCCACCAATGTGATTGCCTGAGGATATTTAAAGGAGGGAGCAGGTAATAACAAGTAATCAGCAGCATCTGAGGAAGACGCGAGTCGAAATGCATTATGCAAATGCTGAATACCAGTGAATAAAAGCTTCCACAGAATCCCCGCTTTGTCCCTGGATTTCTTTGCAGTAAGGAGGTTGTTTTCGTGATGTTTTTCATGCCTGCCAGGAGCGCGATACAGGGACCCGTCCATTAAGCTGTCCTGGTTTTTGCTGGTAACTCGGACTTTTAAATCAAGGGATTGATACGACCAGGACCGCCTTAAGAACGGACCAAACCAGTGCCTGCTGCTATCCAGCAGCCTGTCATTGTACAGGGAGGTGAGCATGATTACAGCTTGCCTCAGGCCCGGTGTGTTCTTATTACTGAGGCTGGACGTTGGGGACCTGAGGGAGCCTTCAAAACGTACAGTTCGTTTTACCCGCCAACACATGGCCCCCCTTTTTGCGAGGCAGTAATCAGCAATCACAGCATTTTAATCTGCAGCATCTGAGGAAGACGCGAGTCGAAATGCATTATGCAAATGCTGAATACCAGTGAATAAAAGCTTCCACAGAATCCCCGCTGTGTCCCTGGATTTCTTTGCACTAAGGAGGTTGTTTTCGTGATATATATATATATATATATATATATATATTACCTACTGGCGGTCGCCAGTAGGTAGTTATAGTTAGGACCACGTTTCCATAGGAAATCCGCAACATTCTATTTTGAATAACTTTGGCGCCGGTCGACGAATCCTCGCGAATTTTTCAAAATAGGTGGGGCGCTACGCTCCGGTCCTACCCTGAAAGTCTCGGGGGGATTCGTCAAGCGGGGGCTGAGATAAAAGGGGGGTCCCAAAACGCGTTTTTCCCATGCATTTTTCCATAGGACCTTTAGACAGGGCTACAGCCCGAACGGCTGAACAGAATTACTAGAAATTTGGCAGAGAGGTAGTCCTTAGGTCAAGGAAGTGCCTTTTGTAGGTTTGGTGTAAATCTGTTCAGTAGATTCTGAGAAAATAGCCTTTAAATCAATATATATATCTGAGCCAGCTTACGGTGCGCTTACGGTACGCTTACCGTACGCGTACGGTGGCGTGCGCGAGCGCGATTCTGATTGGCTCTTAGATCTTAGTAAACATTCGAATCGGTCGAAACCAGGAAGCGGCGGCCGCCATTTCGTGTGTTTCACTCAGAAAAAAAAGAGTGATAACAAGAAAAGGGGGCAAGGAGGAGAGTTACAGACCCCCTAACATTTGTAAGGGGGTCAAGGAAGGACAGAAAAGTACAAAGAAAACATTTATTGATTTTAAAAAAAATCGCGGGGTACGCGTACGGTAAGCGTACGGTAAAAAAATAAATAAAAAAAGAAATGAAAATCAGATTTAAGTGTTTAGATATTAGGGGGCTCTAAAAAGAGCCGTTGTGTTTATGAAGTGATTTTTTAGTGGTACCTACAAGTAAGTACCGATGCAGAGTCTAAGGTTCAAGAGGAAGACTGTTCCCTTCATCATTGAAGTGCACACCATCTCCTCTATAAATGTCTTGCATGTCATAACGCAAGTTGTTGTGGTAAATGGAACCCATACCATAGTCACGGAGGAAAGCAGAAACAGATTTGTTGACGTGCTTTCTTGCTTTGTCAATCTGCGGACAGAAATGATTGGACCAGTTCCATTTTTGCCTTTGGCATATGTTAGAAAACACAAAGGCAGTTTTAGGGAAAAGTGAAAACAGTTGTGCAAAGGTGTCCTTCATAAGCATTTCCAGACCTACCCCAGTCAAAGTGCCTAGGTCATTGCCACCACAGTGCACTATTATGAGGTCAGGGTGTTGGTTTTGCATGAAGGATTTCACCAATGGCATCAATTGGTGCCACTTTAACCCTCTCTGACCAATCCATTTAATGTCTACATTTGGCAAAGCAAGGTCTCTCACCATACCTGTTTTATCTGCATACTTTTCACTCCAGAAGACATAGCTGTGCCCTACAATCCACACTGTGAACATCTTCAAAGGAGAACTGGATGCACTCAGGAGGTGTAATTCAGTAGAATGGTAAAAGGAAATGAAAGACAGTTTGGAAATGGAGGCATACATATTTTTTTCATAAAAAAAAGAACTGATTGGCTGTTTCATACCATTCTAGAATAAAAACTAGGCTGTATGTGTAAATTAATAGAAGCATGTTTTGTATTGGTACAGAAAAATGTGTTACCAAAGAACAGTACTATGGATTTGCTGTTAGGTTTGAAAAGTCAAGCACTCTTGCTCTGTGGAATTGAAACATTGTTTGGCGAACTTCTGACCTGACACAGCAGTGTTCCATGAGCTGTTGCTATGGTAGCAGGCAGAAGTCAAGTTGGGGGAAGGGTACTAGGCAGAAGTCAAGTTGGGGGAAGGGTACTTTTGGAAAAGGGTTGGTTTTCAACCAATAGAAATGTGTGATTACATTTGAAAAAAAGGGGCAAGCACTGAGATTTGAAACTAACATGTATATGTGTGGAAAAAGAGAGGGAAAGTTTGCCATTATCTGGTTCTACTGAGAGGAGAGAGGTGTAAAGAACAGAGATCCTGGCTCTGATAATCTGCTGTTTGAGTGCCACATTTCTTTCACAACTAACTAATTTTAAAGGTGAGTTTAGAGTTTGAGAGGGGATGTATATGGTAAATTAAGAAATGAATAATAGAAATGCAATTCTTTTTGTTGAAGTTGTGTTTATTATTTTCTGTTTTGGGAGAAATTTAAATGTGAGGAACAAGTAAAATAATATGGACTATGTTTTCACAATAAATTAAGGTGTATTGGTATAATAAAAGAATAGTTTAAGGGTTTGAGGTTGGACTCAGTAATGCAAATACATTCAGCATCACTAAGGCTGTTTGCCCTTGCTGGAGTGTAGGCAGTCACCCAGGTTACAAATGGTGCTGGTCTGAAAAAGCAGTTTGGACATGTGCTTTTTAAAAAATCTGAAAAGTGGATTCATAATGTGTCAGTCTGTAAAAGTGTTTATCACTTGCCAAAAAAAAGAGCAGTAAGTGTGCTTTCAAATTGGCAAAGAAATTTCGTTTTGTGACTAATGTGAAAACATGACTCTGTGTGCAAATAGGAATTACAGGCAGAGATTTATTGCGTATTGCTCTGGTGATTTCACAGTTGCATTAGATGGAAAGGGGGAGCCATTTTTTGGTGCAGAAGCAGACTCTTAGCACACAGCCAGCTACTTACCATGTGGAATCATGCACAGTATTCACAAGCAAGTGGGGTTTGAGGTTTCAGTCAGTAATGCAAACACATTCAGCATCACTAAGGCTGGTTGCCCTTGCTGGAGTGTAGGCAGTCACCCAGGTTACAAATGGTGCTGGTCTGAAAAAGCAGTTTGGACATGTGCTTTTTAAAAAATCTGAAAAGTGGATTCATAATGTGTCAGTCTGTAAAAGTGTTTATCACTTGCCAAAAAAAAGAGCAGTAAGTGTGCTTTCAAATTGGCAAAGAAATTTCGTTTTGTGACTAATGTGAAAACATGACTCTGTGTGCAAAGAGGAATTATAGGCAGAGATTTATTGCGTATTGCTCTGGTGATTTCACAGTTGCATTAGATGGAAAGGGGGAGCCATTTTTTGGTGCAGAAGCAGACTCTTAGCACACACCCAGCTGCTTACCATGTGGAATCATGGACAGTATTCACAAGCGAGTGGGGTTTGAGGTTGGACTCAGTAATGCAAATACATTCAGCATCACTAAGGCTGTTTGCCCTTGCTGGAGTGTAGGCAGTCACCCAGGTTACAAATGGTGCTGGTCTGAAAAAGCAGTTTGGACATGTGCTTTTTAAAAAATCTGAAAAGTGGATTCATAATGTGTCAGTCTGTAAAAGTGTTTATCACTTGCCAAAAAAAAGAGCAGTAAGTGTGCTTTCAAATTGGCAAAGAAATTTCGTTTTGTGACTAATGTGAAAACATGACTCTGTGTGCAAATAGGAATTACAGGCAGAGATTTATTGTGTATTGCTCTGGTGATTTCACAGTTGCATTAGATGGAAAGGGGGAGCCATTTTTTGGTGCAGAAGCAGACTCTTAGCACACACCCAGCTGCTTACTATGTGGAATCATGCACAGTATTCACAAGCGAGTGGGGTTTGAGGTTTCAGTCAGTAATGCAAACACATTCAGCATCACTAAGGCTGGTTGCCCTTGCTGGAGTGTAGGCAGTCACCCAGGTTACAAATGGTGCTGGTCTGAAAAAGCAGTTTGGACATGTGCTTTTTAAAAAATCTGAAAAGTGGATTCATAATGTGTCAGTCTGTAAAAGTGTTTATCACTTGCCAACAAAAAGAGCAGTAAGTGTGCTTTCAAATTGGCAAAGAAATTTCGTTTTGTGACTAATGTGAAAACATGACTCTGTGTGCAAATAGGAATTACAGGCAGACATTTATTGCGTATTGCTCTGGTGATTTCACAGTTGCATTAGATGGAAAGGGGGAGCCATTTTTTGGTGCAGAAGCAGACTCTTAACACACAGCCAGCTGCTTACCATTAAGGGTGGGCGTAGTTCGCGAAGTAGCACTTCGCGAAGCTACGCAAAGTGAAGTTCGCACTACGCGAGCTACGCGTAGCACTTCGCGAACTGCGAAGTAACATGTTCGCACTGTGCAAGATGTTGTTTTCAATGATTGCACAGTGCGGACAAGCAACCGGCACTGTGCAATCATTGAAAATGGCATCTTGCACAGTGCGAGCTGTAGTTTTCTGCTGCTCGAGTAGATTTTTACTCGAGCTGCAGCTTTCTCAACGCGAACTGGTAGTTTCTCATCGCGAGCGGTCGCGAGCATACGCGACCCCTCGCAATGAGAAACCTGACCTTCTCGCGTTGGGAATCTCGCCGGGAGGTTTATTTTCCATGCTCGCGATCGCGAACAAGGAAAAAGTCTCGCCAGGATGTCATTTTGCTTGCTCGCGGTCGCCAACTTGACGTTGAGGACCGCGAGCAAGCAAAAAATGACCGCAGCACTACGCAACACTACGCTACACGTGTTCGCACTGTGCTACGTGCAGTTCGCGTAGCGCGAAGTAGCGCGAACTTCGCAAACTACGCGAGCGTAGCGTAGTGCTTCGCCCAGGCCTACTTACCATGTGGAATCATGCACAGTATTCACAAGCGAGCGGGGTTTGAGGTTTCAGTCAGTAATGCAAACACATTCAGCATCACTAAGGCTGTTTGCCCTTGCTGGAGTGTAGGCAGTCACCCAGGTTACAAATGGTGCTGGTCTGAAAAAGCAGTTTGGACATGTGCTTTTTAAAAAATCTGAAAAGTGGATTCATAATGTGTCAGTCTGTAAAAGTGTTTATCACTTGCCAAAAAATAGAGCAGTAAGTGTGCTTTCAAATTGGCAAAGAAATTTCGTTTAAGGGCCTAATGTGAAAACATGACTCTGTGTGCAAATAGGAATTACAGACAGAGATTTATTGCGTATTGCTCTGGTGATTTCACAGTTGCATTAGATGGAAAGGGGGAGCCATTTTGTGGTGCAGAAGCAGACTCTTAGCACACAGCCAGCTGCTTACCATGTGGAATCATGCACAGTATTCACAAGCGAGTGGGGTTTGAGGTTTCAGTCAGTAATTCAAATACATTCAGCATCACTAAGGTTGGTTGCCCTTGCTGGAGTGTAGGCAGTCACCCAGGTTACAAATGGTGCTGGTCTGAAAAAGCAGTTTGGACATGTGCTTTTTAAAAAATCTGAAAAGTGGATTCATAATGTGTCAGTCTGTAAAAGTGTTTATCACTTGCCAAAAAAAAGAGCAGTAAGTGTGCTTTCAAATTGGCAAAGAAATTTCGTTTAAGGGCCTAATGTGAAAACATGACTCTGTGTGCAAATAGGAATTACAGACAGAGATTTATTGCGTATTGCTCTGGTGATTTCACAGTTGCATTAGATGGAAAGGGGGAGCCATTTTTTGGTGCAGAAGCAGACTCTTAGCACACACCCAGCTGCTTACCATGTGGAATCATGGACAGTATTCACAAGCGAGTGGGGTTTGAGGTTTCAGTCAGTAATGCAAATACATTCAGCATCACTAAGGCTGTTTGCCCTTGCTGGAGTGTAGGCAGTCACCCAGGTTACAAATGGTGCTGGTCTGAAAAAGCAGTTTGGACATGTGCTTTTTAAAAAATCTGAAAAGTGGATTCATAATGTGTCAGTCTGTAAAAGTGTTTATCACTTGCCAAAAAAAAGAGCAGTAAGTGTGCTTTTAAATTGGCAAAGAAATTTCGTTTAAGGGCCTAATGTGAAAACATGACTCTGTGTGCAAAGAGGAATTATAGGCAGAGATTTATTGCGTATTGCTCTGGTGATTTCACAGTTGCATTAGATGGAAAGGGGGAGCCATTTTTTGGTGCAGAAGCAGACTCTTAGCACACAGCCAGCTGCTTACCATGTGGAATCATGCACAGTATTCACAAGCGAGTGGGGTTTGAGGTTTCAGTCAGTAATTCAAATACATTCAGCATCACTAAGGTTGGTTGCCCTTGCTGGAGTGTAGGCAGTCACCCAGGTTACAAATGGTGCTGGTCTGAAAAAGCAGTTTGGACATGTGCTTTTTAAAAAATCTGAAAAGTGGATTCATAATGTGTCAGTCTGTAAAAGTGTTTATCACTTGCCAAAAAAAAGAGCAGTAAGTGTGCTTTCAAATTGGCAAAGAAATTTCGTTTTGTGACTAATGTGAAAACATGACTCTGTGTGCAAATAGGAATTACAGGCAGAGATTTATTGCGTATTGCTCTGGTGATTTCACAGTTGCATTAGAAGGAAAGGGGGAGCCATTTTTTGGTGCAGAAGCAGACTCTTAGCACACAGCCAGCTGCTTACCATGTGGAATCATGCACAGTATTCACAAGCGAGTGGGGTTTGAGGTTTCAGTCAGTAATGCAAATACATTCAGCATCACTAAGGCTGGTTGCCCTTGCTGGAGTGTAGGCAGTCACCCAGGTTACAAATGGTGCTGGTCTGAAAAAGCAGTTTGGACATGTGCTTTTTAAAAAATCTGAAAAGTGGATTCATAATGTGTCAGTCTGTAAAAGTGATTATCACTTGCCAAAAAAAAGAGCAGTAAGTGTGCTTTCAAATTGGCAAAGAAATTTCGTTTTGTGACTAATGTGAAAACAAATGTAGTAATATATTTAAATAAAATAAAGGAATTTTTTTTTAGTTTTTTTCAGGTATTGCTGAAGAGCAGTGAACAAAATTTAAGATGCCTACAAAATCCAGAGTAAAAAAAGACCACAAAAAAAACCTATATTTGAAGACAACTGGAGGACCTAAGTTAGTTGAAGATGCTCATGTTGGGAAAAAGAAAAAATCTTCTGGTAAGCAGACAAAAATTTTTCTAAAAAACATATTCAAAAAAAGGAAAAATGTACAAAATGTCTGTACTGGAAAGAATGATTTCAATCGAAAAGCACAGGAAAAAATTGAGAATTTAGTTAATGCAAATATACCTTCTGCAACTAAAAAGATTAACTTAAACAGAAAAACAGCGTTTAAAGAGATACGTAGAAAAATGTTTCAGAGAAGAGTTATGTCCAATTTGATAAAGGATGTGAAGAAATATAAGCAAAAGTCTAAGTTTTATAAGAGAAAAAAAGAAATTGAAGCCATTGCAGCAAAGGCATTAGAATTAAAAAGGAAACTATTCATTTTAATTTTGAATAGGATGCGTACATTAGACAAAATGGTTAATGTACTGAAATCACATAGCAAAAGGAAAAGAGTAGTGAACAGAACAAACTTTTCTAAAGTGTTTTTAGGAAAATGGATGCATAGTTCAAGTAGTGAACCTTTTTTTAATGAAGAGAGTTATTTTCAAAGTAATAGTTTGCTGCATGCAGTTGACACCAGAGGTCGTGCTTATGAAGTGAAAAATGGTTGCATAAGGGAGAAGGAGATAATGGTTCCAAGAGATGAGGTACAAGTGATGGCGGATGAGGCTATGGGGAGACGTCCTAAAGCCCCAGTGTACACTTGGAATTGTAGTAGTATTTGCACTGTGCGTCAGGAATCTATTGATAAATTTTGTGAGTTTCTAAGAGAATATAGCAAAAAAAGTGTAAAACAGAAGATTAAGGTGCTTCAAAGTTTGGATCCATGCAGAGTGAGAGAGAATACTGGTTTGCAGGGTCATTCTCTGGCTTGTCTATCTAGAAAAGTGTGTAATAGTGTTTTCCATCATTTTAGGATGCTGGCTGTTCATCATACTGAAATGAGAAAGTTTGTGAGACGGTTGTATTTTGCTAAAAGTCCAGCAATAAAGTTAGATGAATTGAATAGGGCTCTGTTCCGTGGAACGGTATCAGATGTAGAGAAGGTTGTTGATGAAATTCAGTTTTGTTACTTTGGTCCTGAACAAAACAGTGCAGAGAAGGACACAGTAAATGAGGAAGAAGTGGAAGAGAATGTAGAACCCTTTGTAAGTAAGACATTTAATGATCACATAACAAAATTTGCAATAATCTCTAATGAAAGACCAAATATTACTTGTATTTGTTGCCGCAGAACTCATTATAGAAAACAAACCAGGTATGTTGATCTCTACAGAAAGAGTGAAAATGAAGATAATTATAAGTGGAAGGATTTTGCCACATATATATTTCTTGAAAATTGTTTTGAATTGGGTGAAGTTCAGCGTATTTGTAAATACTGTTACAACACGTTAGAGGAAAATAGAATGCCGACCAGAGCTGTACATAATAATTTAGAATTGGATGCTATTCCTGCTGAACTTTCTGAATTAAATACATATGAGTCTATACTCATTCAATGTGTTCATCCGTTCCAGACCATAGTACGTATGGAGCCCAAAACTGGTAAATTACCTCCTTCAGATTTACTGAGAGGTTTAAAAGGTAGAGTGGTGTATTTGCCCTTGGATTTGAAAAAAAATATGGAAACTATTGATGCGTATACTTTGGAAACTGAACCATTAATTATTCTGGTTAATGGTGTACCTACAAAGAATAAGAAGATTTGGCAGGAGCTGGTAGATGTACGGAAAGTACAAAGAGCAAATTTGTATTTGAAAAGGAATAACAAATGGTATGAATCAATTTATATAGAAGAAGAAGAAGAAGATTTACAAGAAGACACAGAAACACCAACTGGACAAATTGAAAAAGTGGACAAGTCAAAGGAAGAAGAAATTTATGAACATTTTAGCATACATCCTCTTCATTCAAAAGAAGTTATGGGAGACAATATTGATCTATTTCAGATGAAAAAAGCAAAAGGAACTCCCGTGAGTGTATGGGAGGAGAGCTTGGAAGCTCGATGTTTTCCCCAGCTGTTTCCTAAAGGAAAAGGAGGACGATACGATGAACGTCCGGAACAGATTCCAGCTTCTGAGTATCGGACTACAAGACTATATGCTGAAGATCCCAAATTTCGACAAAGTATTCCTTATTTGTTCCATCTTTTATTTGAAAGCGACTTGTCTGCATTGTCTTATGCAGTAAATCACATTTTAAAAAGTGGAGTACATTTGCAAAATGTGTCTGCTAAGGATTTTACGGAGAAAGTGCAGCACCGAGATGATCATTTGGAAACACAACTGATCAATCTGATGGCTTGTCAGCGTGGGACAAATGAATATTGGTACCGACGCCATGGTGAATTAAAATGCATGTTACGGAATTTAGGAACACCAACATGGTTCGTTACCCTAAGCTGTGCGGAGTACGCTTGGGATGATTTACTGGATTTTCTACGAGAGGCAAATTCAAACATTAAAAACATCGAATACAAGACAGCAGGAGAACTGTGCTCATTGGATCCGGTTAATGTTTGCAGATATTTCAATCATAGATTTGAGGCTATGATGTCCTTCATCTGCAATAAAAAAAAATCCACCTCTAGGAGAAGTAGTGGAGTTCTTTTGGAGAAAAGAGTACCAGGTAAGAGGTGCTCCTCATATTCATATGCTGTTGTGGATCAAGGATGCCCCAAAGTTTGGAACAGATACTGATGAAGCAGTGTTATCTTACATTGAAGAATATGCAACATGTGCTATACCAAAAAGCACAGAAGAGAAAAAGTTAAAGGAGCAAGTTTTACGTTTCCAAAGTCATCGGTGTGGAAAATACTGTCGACGGAAATACAAGAGCAAAGATAAATACTACACTAAATGTCGATTTGGATTTCCTAGACCTGTTCTTTCAAATGGAAGAGTTAACAGTTTTATGTCATCTGTGAGACATACTATCACAAGAAAATCACCTAAGAATACCTACAACCTTAAAAGAAAAGAAGAATCAAAAAATATAAATGACTACAACCCAGTGATTTTATCCATGTGGAACGCTAACATGGATATACAGTATGTAGCTGACAATTCCATTGCTGTTGCTCGATATGTAACGTCTTACATTACGAAATCAGAAAAAACAGAATTGAAGGAAATGTGGGAAGAGATTTCTCACGAGAAAACTGTCAGTAAGAAGCTGTACAGTTTCAGTTTGAAGATGTTATCGCATCGAGAAATTGGATCCTACGAATGTTCAGATAGGTTATCTTCTACAAGTCTCTACTCGAAATCAAGAAGAATAATTTGGGCAAGTTTAGGCCTTGCAGCAATGAGAAATCGGGTACTGAAATCTGTTGGAGAAATTGAATATTTGGCCGAGAATGACCCAGAAAGTACAGATATTTTGAAATCAAACATGTTGGACACATATTATCCCAAGAGAAGTCATCATCTGGAGAACATGTGTCTCTATGAAGTGCTGCAGAACTACATTTATTCACGGAAAGCCGCAGAAGACATCAACAATGGAAAATATAAAGTCATTGGTGAGGAAGGATGTTTGGAGAAGCAAACAAAAGGAAGTTTGATAAATCACCGGAAGCTGAGTTGCGACACTACTGACAAAAAGGAATTTTACTACTTGGCTCTTTTACAGCTGTTTAAACCATGGCGTACAGAGGATGAACTACTGGGAGAATTTCAAAGCTATGAAGATTCTTTTAATGCTTGCAAAGACAGCATACAATGCAATACATTCACAACTTATCTGCAAATGTTAAATGAAGAAATTGAACAGGAAACTACAATTGCAGCAGAAATAGCTAGAGACAGTTCTCAGGACAGCCAAAGTTCAGGAACACTCAGTCAAGATCCCCTAGGACAACCAATCGTTGAAAATGAAGCATCAATAGCCATAAATGAAGTGGAAACGGCTATGAATCAAGCTCAAGGAGAATTTATAGACTTACAAAATTTGGAAAGACAACTGAACGAAGAGCAGCAACAAATTTATGAAGAGATCAGAAAAAAAATTGATCACGGATTTCTACATGAAAAAAAAGAGTGCTCATGCACATCATTTCATCCAATCAGGATGTATGTAAGCGGACAAGCTGGAACTGGAAAAAGTTTCCTAATAAAAGTCATCAGAAGCTACCTACAGCAAAAAACGGATTCTACTTTGTCTTGTGTGGTTACTGCTCCAACTGGGTTAGCAGCATATAACATAAAAGGAATCACTTTACATCGTTTGCTAATGTTACCAGTGGAGCATGAGAACAAAATACAATACAACAAGCTAACTGGAGAAGCATGCTTGGAAGTTTCAAGAGTATTGAAGAAGATGCAAGTTCTCATTATTGATGAGGTGAGCATGGTATCGAACTTAATGCTTGCCTTTGTGCATTTAAGAATGCAGCAAATTCTGAAGACAGACTATGAGGTGTTATTTGGAGGAAAACACGTCATAGTTTTTGGAGATCTTTTGCAACTTACTCCAGTTAAAGGACAACCAGTGTTTAATACTGTGACACATGAAGACACGAAGAAGTCATTGGGAAGCATCGGTAATACAAATATTTGGTCCTTCTTTGAGTACAAGGAACTTACAACTAATATGAGGCAAGCAAACGATGAAGAATATGGAAGTATTCTGAAAGATATCAGGATTGGACTACTCACAGAAGCTGGCAAAAAAGCATTACAGAGTCGGCTGCTACATAATTTATTTCCAAAGGAAGAAATAGTTGCAGAGAAGATATACAAGAACATTGCAGAAAACAAAAGTGTCATCTGCTTAATGCCAACTCTACGTGAATGCTCAATATTCAATGAGGAGCTTTTGAAATTGGAAAAGGAAGATATCAGGAAATTGGAAGCAGTGGACAAAATTGAGGATGGAAGAATTACTGTCACATTAACAGGCACACTGAAAAATAAATTGGATTCACTAGAGAAGAAGATTTCCAAAACAGCTGGATTAGAAAAAAATCTATATGTTTGCATGAACTGTAGAGTATTTTTAAGGAGAAATTTGGATGTTGAAAAAGGTTTAGTTAATGGAGCTATGGGAAGAGTTGTGGGTTTTATTAATTATCAGAAAAAAGATGGAATTGAATGTTTAAAAATAAAATTTGATCAGATAAAAGAAGTTAAAGACATTTGTCGTTGTTCAGTTCGTTTCATGCTTGTGAAAGACTTATATGTACGTAGGAAGCAGTTTCCGTTTTCGCTAGCATATGCTGTAACTATTCACAAGTCTCAAGGATTGACTGTAGATTGTGCATTTGTGAACATTGGTTCAACTGTGTTCAAAGAAGGTATGGCATATGTTGCTTTGTCACGAGTGAAAACATTATCAGGTTTATTCATGATAGACTTTGATGATTCAAAAGTTAGTGCTGATACAAATTGTGTAAAGGAGTATAATAGATTAAGAAGAAGCTATGCTCCTCATTTAGGTCAGTATCCTGTGTTGGAGAAACGTGTAGTTTCTCGTAAAAGGAGAAATGAGAATATCTGTAATGAAGATGTAGAGAGGAGGAAAAAAAAGAGGAGTGATGTAATTGCAAGCAAAAAGAATAAGGAAAATGAAGAACAGGTTGTAGGATGTTATTTTGAAAATAGCTCTGGTGTCAACTGCTACGCTAATGTAGTGCTGAATGTTGCATTTTATCTGGAAAGTTTGCAAGAGCAGATAATAGTAAATCAGGGAAAAAGATTCTGTTCTGTGCTGAGTCTCCTTTTTGAAAAGCTGAGTAATGATAAAACTCAAATAGAAAGTGCTACTGAAATTAGAAAAGTTTTAGATGTATGTTCAGACGAACACAGTTTTCTCAAAATGTACAGCAAGACGCACAGGAATTCTTGATTTATTTTCTTCAGGTACTGGAAGAAGAAGGGGTTCCCATTGAAAATGTATTTGGTCTCTCTTATAAATGGGAACATAGTTGTGAAAACTGTTATAATATATGTGGCTCTAATGTTGATTCTGAAAGGTTTATTTATTTAACATTGCCAGAGAGTAAAACAGTCACTTTTGCTAAATTAGTTAAAGATGCTAATCATAGCATGCAATGCGGTGAGTGTAAATCTGACATGTTTTCAACATTAATTTTAAAGGAATACAGACAGTATGTAATTTTAATGATGCAACGATGTAGAGCTGATGGTTCAAAATTGGATACTTTAATAAAGAAGTTTACAGGACAGCAATTATCAATTTCAGGAAAAACTTTTGTAACAGTTGCAATAATTTTCCATGATGGACCTACTGTAACTTCTGGTCATTACACAGTTTATCTTAAATGTGAAAAAGGCTGGACACTGTGTAATGATTCCCAATTGATTTTTAAGCAACGTTTGCCTTTTGATTTAGCAAATTCCTATCTAATCTTCCTGAAACCTAAATTTTAGAGAGATTTGGCAACATCTGGACAAAACAATTTTACCATTTTATTGGATTACCATTTGGAATTTACAAATAAAAAGATTTAACAAATTATCATTTGGCCTAATGGAAAGGTAACCAATTGTAATGTGGAATTTTTCCATTTTTTAAGGAAACTTTGGAAAACCAAAAATTTAGAAAAAATCGGTAACATCTGCACAATTTAAATTTTGGAATGTTATTGGATTGCCATTGGAAATTTTTTCAAAAAAGATTTTTAAAATTACTATTTGGCCATGCGGAAAAGTAAACAATTCTATTGTGGACTTATTTAATTATTAATTAATCTTTCGGAAACCAAAATGTTACAGAGAATCGGTGACATCTGTACAATTTAAACTTTTGTTTTTTATTGGATTACCATTGGAAATTAAACAAAAAAAGAATTTTAAAATTACTATTTGGCCTAAAGGAAATGGAACCAGATGTATTGTGGAGTTATTTGACATATATTATTGTGATTATACTTCTGAAACAAAAATATCAGACAGTATTTTAAAGAAATAAGTATTGATATTAGATGATATTTTTTAAGAATATTATGCATTTCTATACAGTTATGTTTATGCAAAAAGAGATTGTGGGCTTTTTTAAAAACAATCTTTGAGATTGTTAATTTTTTTTTTTGCCTGCTGTTAAATGATGAATGCAATTGCTTTCACAATTTATAGTGAAATGCAATATTTTCTGAAAACAGCAAAAAAAAGGCAAAAATATTTTTTGAAAAATATGTAAATATGTGTACTGTATTATTAAATGTTTTATTAAATATTAATACTTTTTTCTTTTTTTTCAGATTGAGATAGAACATTTTCGAAAACTAGAACCATTTTTAAAGCAATTAAAAAAAAATTAAATGAATAAATCTTTTTTTGAGTGGGTATGGTAAGTCAATAATGTCATGGTCCCTTTTTTCCACTTCTCTACAATCACATTTTCAGTTTTCAATTGTAGTCTCTCAAGGACCTTGTAATGTGATAATTGATTTTTAGTGTTTTTTAAAAAAAAAAATAAAAAAAAGTTTTTAAAAAAATATATAAAAAATAGATGAAAGGTAAGGTTGGCTCTTAAAAGAGCCGTTGTGTTCATGCAGGGACAGAGGAAAGAAAGATTGGGAATATTAGACGGTACGACAAGTGTGCTGATCTATTTTACTGTTCACTAGGGAAACACTGGTCTCCCTATAAGTAATTAGATCGTGACAAGTGGCGCACCGTACTTCAACCCTCGCAAACCGAGGGTTAATTTCCAGAGGACCAGAAAAAGGAGATGCTCCCCCCACAGATGAAGGGCTCACCTGACCTGCAGAAGAAGGACTCGGCCCTGCAGATGATGGTCCAGGCTGAGCTGCTGTGGATGTGCTTGGTTGATTTACTGAAGGGTTACCTTCAGTAAGTCGAGCATGTGTCCTTCTGTGTACATCCTTAAGGTGTCTCATCATGGTGTGATTCCCAAAGGAATACTTCCTGTCAGGATTACCTCTTGAAAGTACACGCTTACACAGCTTGCAAGTCACTAAGGGTGCATTTACCTTTTGCTGGCCTTCTGGAAAAGTAAAATACTCCCATACGTAAGAGGTCTTTTGTTTCCTCGCTCTCTGCCTCAAGGTAGTGCTGCTAGCCTCACTCTCAGAAGAGCTCTGCTGTTCTGCCATCGTATCACAAAGACAACCCAGCTCCTTCTCCTAAGGGATCACAAGCAGAAATGAGGGGAATGGGTGTGGTGTAGGAGAGTTCTAGAACTGAAAGTAGTTTCAACCAATCAAAAGTTGTGTTTCATGATCACATGACCTACCGTACGCTTACGGTACGCTTACGGCAAAAGTACGCATGCGCGTAAAAAAGACACGCGCTCGCGCGCATAACAGTCACTCCCCGACACTTCCGCGTAACGTGCGCGTGTAGCGTACACGCGTACGCGCCCCACGCGGAGTACGCGCGGCTACGCAAATTGCGTAACTATACGCAAACAGCGTAGATAAATTACGGACATTGCGTAAACCGTACGCTTACCGTAAGCTTACCGTACGCGCACTAAAAAAAAAATCAAAAAAAAAGGAAAAAATGTATTGCTAATAAATTTTACCTGTTTATTTTATAAAAAATGTTTAAAAAAAACATATTGTAGAATTTTAAAAATTTAACCATTGTCTTTAAAAAAGGATAGAAAATTAAAATAAAAATATGTAAAAAAAAAAGAACAAAAAAAAAATTAGCATTTAAAAAACCTTGCAAATTCACTGAAAAAACCATGGGTTTCACACACGTTATAGTTAGGAATTAGCATTTAAAAAACCTTTGAAATTCACTGAAAAAACCATGGGTTTCACACACGTTATAGTTAGGAATTAGCATTTAAAAAACCTTAGAAATTCAATGAAAAAACCAAAGGTTTCACACATGTTATAGTTAGCTGGACATTTCACTCATAAAAAACCAATGAAATTCCCCCGTTATAGTTAGTTCAGCTAACTATAACTCGCGCGCCCGCAATGCACTACTGATGACGTCACATATTACATCACTCATGACATGGTCAGTGACATCACTCATGACATCACTGATGACATCTCAAATGACATCACTGATGACATTATCCTTGTGACAGAGTGGTAGACCTCCTCTCACCCTAATATAACCTTTGATACAAACATTCAAAAATAGAGACTAAAATTTTCAAAAAAATGGACATACCAATACCAATTACAACAACCTATTCAGTAATTCTAAGATCCACATACACATCCACTCATCCACCAACAATCCTATACAGTCACTCATACATGTACTCACACATCATATGTACTCATACACCTAAACATCCTGTAACACAATGCCACTCATCCATAGAGTTACTCACACATAGTCACTCATGCTAATAAAGAATCAAACATCCATTTACTTGCATATACAGTTATACACACACCACCACACTTACTTTTACAGAAACTTACACATACTTAGTCTTTTAAACAATCACTTATAGAAACACATACTTATTCATACAGGAACTCTTCCAATCTCTCACTCTCACATATACTCACTTATAAACACCAATAGTCACATATACTAGTTTAAAACATATGTAGTTACTTATGAAGACACTATTGAGACAGTCATTCACTCACTAACACACCCATGCACACACTCATCCACCCATACAGTCCTGCACACATGCTGTCTTCAACACATACAAACAGTGAGTCACTCATTCGTGCATCTATGCACTACGTAATACCCCCCACCGCACCATGAAGACACTCAGACACTCATACTGATACTCAAAAAACCAACTATTAACCTATATAGACACTCATGTAGCTACTCACCAACCCATGCAGCCACTTATATACAAAGTGAGAGACTGATACAAGCATTTACACATTTAAACATTACTCACTAAGCCATGTATTCAAAAAGATACACTTAATCAGTCAGTTATACAATCAATTTTTCAGAAACAAATCATCAATTTAGACACTTATATACTCATTTATTCTTCCATCGACCTTGAGATATACATATATAAAACATATTTAATTTTCAGAAAAACACACATTCACTGGATGATGTCATCAGTGATGTCATTTGAGATGTCATCAGTGATATCATGAGTGATGTCACTGACCATGTCATGAGTGATGTAATATGTGACGTCATCAGTAGTGCATTGCGGGCGCGCGAGTTATAGTTAGCTGAACTAACTATAACGGGGGAATTTCATTGGTTTTTTACGAGTGAAATGTCCAGCTAACTATAACATGTGTGAAACCTTTGGTTTTTTCATTGAATATATATATATATATATATATATATATATATATATATTCACTGAAAAAACCATAGGTTTCACACATGTTATAGTTAGCTGGACATTTTACTGATAAAAAACCAATGAAATTCCCCCGTTATAGTTACTACAGGCAACTATAACTCACGCGACCGCAATCCTCTGCTGATGCTAATACTGTATTTAGACACTTATTTGCCCATGTCTTCTTCCATTAAATTTTAGCTTTACATATATTACAAATATTTTTTTTTCATAAAGACACATATGTCATCAGCAGAAGATTGCGGTCGCGTGAGTTATAGTTGCCTGCAGTAACTATAACGGGGGAATTTCATTGGTTTTTTATCAGTAAAATGTCCAGCTAACTATAACATGTGTGAAACCTATGGTTTTTTCAGTGAATTTGCAAGGTTTTTTAAATGCTAAGTTACTTTACGCCATTCGTGGCGTGCGCGCCCAGTTAACGCAGTTCGTTCCGTGCGCGCACGGTGCGCTTCGCGCTCCGTGCGCTTCGCGCTCCGTGCGCGCACAGTGAGCACGCGGTGCGCTTCGCGCACCGCGCGCCCACTTTACGCAGTTAGTGCCGTGCACGCACAGTGGCCCACGTTAAGCGGGATGGGCCATGTACGCACGATGCGCTTCGCGCACCGTGCGCACATGGGGGACATATTTTACGCATCTTTGTCAAATGTTTTCTTTGTTAACTTCTTAAATGTTATATGCCCTGCACAAATGGTGCCGTTCGGGCACCATTTGCACACGGGGTGGGGAGAATGTGGATAATTTTTTTTTTTTTACAATTTTTTACCGTACGCATATGGTCAGCGTAATCGGCGATTTTCCGAAAAAAAATAATATTTTTTTTTGGGCTTGGGGGTGGTTTGGGGACCCCTGTATCAATGCTGGGTGGTTAGGATCTCATGAAACTGCCTCTTTACACATTTTTGGGGTTCGTTTTTGCTGTCCAACTCAGGAAGCGAGAGAGAAAATGGCGGCCGCCGCTTCCTGGTTTTGACCGATTCGAATGTTTACTAAGATCTAAGAGACAATCAGAATCGCGCTCGCGCACGCCACCGTACGCGTACAGTAAGCGCACGGTAAGCGCACGGTAAGCGCACCGTAAGCTGCCACAGATATATATATTGATTTAAAGGCTATTTTCTCAGAATCTACTGAACAGATTTACACCAAACCTACAAAAGGCACTTCCTTGACCTGGGGACTACCTCTCTGCCAAATTTCATTAAATTCTGTTCAGCCGTTCGGGCTGTAGCCCTGTCTAAAGGTCCTATGGAAAAATGCATGGGAAAAACGCGTTTTGGGACCCCCCGTTTATCTCAGCCCCCGCTTGACGAATCCCCCCGAGACTTTCAGGGTAGGAGCGGAGCATAGCGCCCCACCTATTTTGAAAAATTCGCGAGGATTCGTCGACCGGCGCCAAAGTTATTCAAAATAGAATGTTGCGGATTTCCTATGGAAACGTGGTCCTAACTATAACTACCTACTGGCGACCGCCAGTAGGTAATATAAATAAACACTCCTCACTCAGAAAAGGAATGACGACGCCACGTGCCGAAGATTTAAATCTGATATAGATTGTCAAAACGTGGCGTCGTCATTCGTTTTCTGAGTGAGGAGTGTTTATTCATATTACGGGCCCAGCTTGCGAGGTCTGCTCGACGACGCGCCCGCTGATCAGGAGTGCGGTGGCTGTTCGCAAACATTGTGGAAGTATATATATATATATATATATATATATATATATATATATATATATATATATATATATATATATATATATATATATATATATATATATTCAGTGATGTCATGAGTGATGTCACTGACCATGTAATGAGTGATGTAATATGTGACGTCATCAGCAGTGCTTTGCGGGCGCGCGAGTTATAGTTAGCTGAACTAACTATAACGGGGGAATTTCAATGGTTTTGTACAAGTGAAAAGTCCAGCTAACCATAACACCCCTGAAACCTATGGTTTTTTCAGTGAATTTCTGAGGTTTTTTAAATACTAATTCCTAACTATAAAGGGCCTAAAACCTATGTTTTTTTCTGTGAATTTCAAAGGTTTTTTAAATGCTAATTTCTAACTATGCCTACAGAGATAGGACATATGAAGAAAGAAGAAAAAATGCACAGAAAGAAAAAAAAGAAGTGCAGAAAGAAGCAACAGAAGTCCTCAAAGATGAAGAAAAGTGCAGGAAGAAGGATAACATGCAGAAAGAACAAAAAGAAGAGCAGAAAGAAGCCTTGTTGCAAAATCATCCTGTACCCTCAACTTTTTCAGACGGATACTGGTGGTAACTGAGTCTGACTAACCAGTCCTAGAGCCAGTGCCATGTTAAAAGACACTAAGAATACAGTGAAAACACCTACATACACTAGGGAACATTATGCGTTGGGGTCCCCCTGTGATTAGCATGACCTCCTCTGTAAGCCCCTAGTATATAATAGGGCAGGGGGATTAAAACTACCTCTTAAAACAGGCCACAGGGCGTTTTTGCACACGTTAACTCAGGCCCCGTCCCCTCCCTTCACCACTGTGTAAACACGCCCTGTGTCCATTTTTAGTTGGGAGATTAAGTTCATTTGAATCCTGAGGGTCCCTAGGGTCCAACTAGCCCACTAGGTACCTCCAGTAAGTGCCACAGAGCTGCGTTGCAGAGAGGTGTAAAAAGTGGCACGGCCTGGACCACCTCTCTGCAATGCAGCTCAGTGGTGCTTACTGGAAGCACTTGGTGGGCTAGTTAGCCCCCAGGGGCCCTCAGTATTGAAGGGAAATTATATCCCCAATTTAAAACGTGCCATAGTGCGTGTTTGCACACGTCACCTCAGGCCCCGTCCCCTCCCTTCACCACTGTGTAAACGCGCCCTGTGGCTGTTCTAAGTTGAGAGATTAAGTCCCCTTGAATCCTAAGGGTCCCTAGGGTCAAACTAGACCACTAGGTACCTCCAGTAAGCGCCACAGAGCTGCGTTGCAGAGAGGTGTAAAAAGGGGCTTGGCCTCAGAACACCTGTCTGCAGCGCAGCTCCCTGGCGCATACTGGAGATGCCTGTTGGGCTAGTTGGCCCTCAGGGACCCACAGTATTGAAGAGGAATTAATTCCCGAACTTACAACTCACCAGGGGGCACGTTTGCAGAGTGCTGCAAGGAGGGGGCGTGGCCTCCGGCACGATGCCAGTCTTTTAATTATTTTAATTTTTTAAGAAGGGGGGCTGTGTGGTTCCCCTTCTTATTCTAATTTATTGGCCCTGATGACCCCATCCCCCAGGGCCTGTCTCCTAATTATATTTTTTTGACCCCAATCCCCAGGGCCGGCCACTATTTTTTATTATTTTAAAAAAATTATATATTTATAGACACACCTAGAACATGCTGGACAAACCGTACGTACTTATCACCATGACGATTTGCATGATATTCATTAAAAGGCGACTATGCATACAATGAATTCACGTGGAATGTATTTACACCACTAGTGAAGCTATGACATGTCTGATGCCCTACCGCGCCTAATCCCGGTAGACACCCTTGTCGTTTATTTATACAAACATGGGTAGCTATTGACGGGCACATTTAATACACATGCACACCAAGCCATTCAAAGGGGATTCGACAAAAATTCGACCAAAACTATGCAAGAAACCCCCCTCACGGTTAATAAAACACACATCCACTGCCGGATGTGTAATACTTTTTATTTTACTCTCTGGAAAGGGGACGAACATCACTTGAGAGTCACAGCGCGCTCCTGGCAGAGCCCAATGCTGTGTTACACCCACCATTGCCTGCTGAGTGCCACACACCTCTGTGTTGTATTCCACTTGCTAGTGCATATGCTATGACACTCTCTAGCCCATCTGCACTGTAACACCACCCCGTGAATATGTCATGCCACACGTGTCTTCGCACGGGTTATATTGCCCCATCTAACGTGCCTTCCTCGATGCCTATGTTATAACGCACAGTGCTATGCCATACATATTACAATCTGGGATCCATATCTTTGTCACAGTGCATATGCAACGATACACTCCCCAGCACATATTTTATATTACAACTTTAGAGACTAGTTAGGTTACACAACACTGCCCTGTGTATATTACACTCCAAGGTGCATATCGCATAGCACGCGCTAGTGCCTGTGCTATCTCGCGCTCTCCAATGAATCTGTCATTGCGCACAATGTATTGCATATTATATTTCACGTCCGGTTCATCTTATATCACACTTTTTGGTGCATAATTTATACCATACACTATATCTAGTTTTCATTTTCAATCGTGCTCTCAGGACTATGTTCTATATAACACTTTGTTCACCTACCCTTTTCACGGGCATTACATTTTGCGATAGGGGGTGGAGGGTCAGGGGGTGTTTCTGCCACGTTAGCCCGGAGTCACAGTCACAAACGTCCTCTTCTTCCTGAATAAAAGTGAGATTATGCTGCATACTTGTTCATATTTTAAGTAGTTCGCACAGACACACGTTTTAAAAACAATAAAGTTCCTAATACCCGCCTTCTCTGAACAGTTAGCTTGCTGCTCCATCCCCCTCCTCCCTATCCTCTGTTTTGTGAATCCATGGACTAGCCTCCTCCCTCCTGCCATGCATGGTCTGATGTGCTGCCACTGTCCTCAATTTAGTATGATGTACCAGTCCACTCCTCCTGCCCTCCATTTCCCAATTCTATGCCCCATCATTGACCTCCTGCTTAAACTCTGTGCTTAGCTTGCTGCCCCGATTCTCCTTCCCCCTGCCCTCCGATGTCTTTGTGCATGCCCCTGCTCCATCCTTTTTGCCCACCATGTTCCATGGACCTGCCACTCCTATCTACTCTGAGTGTTCTGTTGAGCTGCCACTACCCTCCCACCTGCCTAGCATTGTCAGATGACTGTAACCTGTCCCTGCCACCTCCACCCTGCCTCTCCACATGCCATGCCCCTATCCTCTTCCTCCTGTCCTACATGGTCTATTGTACTGCCACACCCTTCTGCCCTCCCTGGTCTGTTGTGCTGCAACTGCTCCTCCTGCCTGCCCCGTGCGTTCTGTTGTGAGGCCCCTTCCCCTGAACTTTCTTGTCTGTGAACAGGTCCTGACCCTCCCTTCTATCCTCCATCGTCCTTTGTGCATGCCCCTGCACCCTCCTTCTTGCCCATCATAGCCATTGTGCTGCCACTAACCCTCCCACTTGCCATGCATGGTCTTCTGTGCTGCCATGGCCCCTCCCACCTTCCCTGTGTGGTCAGTTAGCTGCCCCTGACCCCCTCCCACCTTCCCTCCATGGTCTGTGTGTATGCCATCACAGTCTCACTGTTGCTCTTCATGGTGTGTCTTGCTTCTAGTGCCCATCCTGCCTGACCTCCATGGCTATCTTGCTGCTCCTGCCCTGCCCCCTTGCCCCCAGCCCTCTGTTTACATGTGCAGACCCCTACTCCTTCCCTCCTGGCTTGTCTGTTCCATTGTAATGCCCCTGATCCGTCCCTCCTGCCCTTTATGGTCTGTTATGCTGCAGCTTTCTCTCCTGTCTGTCCATTATGGTCAGCTAGCTACCATTGCCTCTTTACCCTCTGTTCTCTGTTGTCCATGTACATGGTCCTGTCCCCTCCCTTTCTATGGATTGTTGTGCTGCACTCCCGTCCCGCATGCCCTGTGTGGTGTATTGTGCTGCTGCAAACCCTGATGCCTGCCCTGCAGGATCAGTTTGGTGCACCTCTCCATGTCCCTCCTGTCCTCTGTTATCCAAGTCCATGTCCCTACCCCATTTCCTTCCATGATCCAATGTACCATACTTGCGAACATTTTGAACTTGGTAAGAGGGAGATTTTGAAAAAAACTGGGGTATTGATTTTCCCCTTTGAGTTACATTGAAAAAGAGGAGTTTGTAGACAGGAGACAGATCAAATGAAGCCCATTTGAGCTTAAAAACATTGGAAGTTTCCTGGCTGAATCGGGTCTGTTGGCATGTATGGTTGTACTACCATTGCCTCTTCCTTCTGCCCACAATGGTCTATTACATTGCCACAGCCTCTCTTGCAAGTCCTGTATTGTTGGTTTGTTGCCCCTGCCCCCCTTTCCACTGCCCTCCATAGTCTGTTGTGCTGCCACGGCCCTTCCTGCCTGCTCAGTGTGGTTAAATTGTTGCCTTTGCACCCTCCTACCTGCCTTCAATTTTCAGAGTCCGTGCCCCTGGCCTCTGCCTCTCAACAGTATCCTAATGAATAACTAGATTGCTAACATTCTATATTTATTACAAAAGTGTGGAACGCCTGACGTCATCTTGATGTAATCAAAGCTGTAATATCTAGAGCATTTCCTTTCGAAATTACATATATGAGAGGGTCTTATTGGCATCAAAATTATGGTTAGTGCTCTAAAAGACTAAAATAAGGACATATTTTCTGAGTTTTCAAATAGCGACAAAGCACTTTTAAATTATTTGTTATCTTTATGTTTTTTATCCAGTTGACCACTTGATTAAATGTTGCACTTAGGGGAGAGGATGTGGTGTTCCTTCCAGAACTGCAGACTTTGCAACTGGGGAACCAGGTTGGAGTTTCTGCTTCAGCTCGACATTCTGTGATTCTGGTCAAATCACTTAGTCTCCCCATGTCTACAACCAAAATGAATTTGTTCTTGTGTGATGTAACCAATGCTCATGTAAAGCACTCCAATACCTGACAAGTCTGCACTATATAACACTGCAAAAATACAAAATAATAAGTGTTTTGCACACTTCTGTCATTGGGCTATATTTGGGCTACATCTGGGTGATTTTGGGCTACATTTGGGCTCCTTTGTCTCCGGTGGCCATCTTGGGAGATTTATTTGTTATGAAGTTTCCTAATTTCCTCATGTACTGCAGTCTCCTCAGTAGGAAATGCTTTCAGTTTTTTACTTTGATTCCATCATGAAGGTATTCAGATATGTCACACATTTGCCATAAATTCTGAATGTCAGCACTCTAGTTGCTCATTAGATCACTGTAGTAAAACTACTGTTCACCATGGAAGTCTGCTCCAGGTATTAAAAGTGCATGTTTCAGTCTGCATGTCAGAATTTTTTAATGAAATAGAAGAGGATTTGAGAAGTCACTCAAAATGTGCCCTCATTTTCTTTCTTCAGCATTAATCATAATTTCTATGGCAAAATGAACCCCCTCATTGTGTTCCTTTTTATATTAAATGTTTTAAGTGTTACCAGTTTATTCCAATCAAGATGGCTTCAGGTGTGCCATACTTTTGTCATAATGAAGACAGTAAGCGCTCTAGTTGTTTTTAAGAACACTCTGGGACATTCTGTCATTGGGCTATACTTGGGCTACATCTGGGTGATATTTGGGCTACATTTGGGCTCTTTTGTCTCTGGTGGCCATCTTGGGAGACTTATTTGTTATGAAGTTTCCTAATTTCCTCATTTACTGCAGTCTCCTCAGTAGGAAATACTTTCAGTTTTTTACTTTGATTCCATCAAGAAGGCATTCAGATGTGTCACACATTTGCCATAAATTCAGAATGTTAGCACTCTTTTAGCTCATTAGATCACTGTAGTAAAGCTACTGCTCACCAGGGAAAACTGCTGCTGGTATTGAAAGTGCATGTTTCAGTCTGCATGTCAGAATTTTTTAATGAAATAGAAGAGGATTTGAGAAGTTATGTTATAACGTTTTATTGAGCGCGAACAGCTGCCCCAGCAACGAGGCGTCCCGGCGCTGAACTATAACGATAACCTGAGGGGGGAGAAGGAAAGGACGGGCTGTAGGAGATTAAGATGGGGAGAATAGAAATGTTTTGATCGCTTTGCGGAAGGCCAGCAGGTTAGTCATGGAGCAAATGTGAGGTGGCAGGGAGTTCCAGAGTCTTGCCCCCAAGACTCTGAAAGAGCGACCGCCCATTCTGCTTAGCCTTATACGTGGGGTAACCACCAAGTTTTGACCCGAGGAGCGTAGGGCCCGCTGAGGGGTATACGGCTCTAGTAGTGGACGCAGGAGGCCAGGACAGTCAGTCTTGAGAATTTTAAAAACAGTAGTGAGGGCTTTAAACTGAACTCGGGCTTCCATGCGCAGCCAGTGTAGTTTCTGGATGGTGTTTCTTGCAGAGCACCTACGAGGGAGGCCTACAACTGCCCTGGCAGCAGAGTTTTGTATACGTTGTAGCCGCGCCATCTCAGCTTTATTAAGGCCAAGAAAAAGGATAATGGCATAGTCCAGTCGAGCCAGGATGGTAGATTGGACTATCATTTGGCGCGTATGGTGGTCAAAAAAGCCAAGGATCGGATGAAGGCTCCTCAACAGGCCCACACAGGTGGCAAGTTTCTTGGTGTGGGTCCAGAAATTAAGAGATGCGTCCACCCAGACACCAAGGCTTTTTACCACGGTTTTGGGGGGGGGGGATAGGGCCCAGTGCGGACGGCCACCAGTGATCAGTCCAATAGTCAGGATTTTTACCCAGAAGCAACACCTCTGTTTTGCCAGCGTTCAGCTGGAGGCAGTTGTGTGACATCCAGCGTGCAACTGCCTCTAACCCGTTCTTGAATCTCGCCGCTGAGATCGAGGGGCCTTCAGTCAGAGAAATGATGAGCTGGGTGTCGTCGGCGTACGACACTAGCGTCAGGTCCCATTCTTTTGCTATATCAGCGAGAGGCTGGACATAAAGATTGAATAGGGACGGGCTGAGCGCCGATCCCTGAGGAACGCCTTGCTCTATGGGGTAAGGCTGGGATATGAACGGGGGGGGCAGAGACCCGGAAAGATCTGTTTGTCAGGAATGATCGAAACCACTCTAGAGCAAGGTCTTTGATACCTATGGCTTCGAGACGTTTTAGTAAGATAGAGTGGGAGACCGTATCAAAGGCTGCGCTAAGGTCGAGTAAAATCAGCGCAGCACTTTGACCGGCGTCCAGGATGTTCCGTAGGTGTTCGATGGTGGTCAGCAGGGCGGATTCGGTGCTGAATCCTAGCCTGAAGCCGTTCTGTGATGGGTCTAGAATTTGGTGTTGCATCATGTAGTTGGCTAGCACCTTGTTCACATGGGCTTCTGCCAATTTTGAGGCCCATGGAAGCAATGAAATTGGTCTGAAATTTTCTGGTTTTGATGGGTCTAGGGTGGCTTTTTTTATGATTGGAGAGACCCAGGCCTGCTTCCAACATGTGGGAACCACCGCTGAGGAGAATGATAGGTTAAGTAGGGTAGTCAGAGGAGGAAGGAAGAACTCGAGAGATTCTAGGAATTTAGCGGGTCTCATGGCGTCTGAGGGCGAGCCAGATTTGACTTTAGTGCACAGTTTGGCAAGTTCGTCGTGTGTTAAGCTGGGGATAAGAGACAAACTGGGACTGTCTGGCAAAGGCTCACGTGGTTTGGAGGTATCCGGGAGATTCTGAGGAAAGGAAGTGTAGATTTTCTTTACCTTTTCCGTAAAGAAGGTGGCAACTTCCTCGCATTGTTGTGCAGAGGTAATACCAGGGACAGGATTAGAACTATCTTTAAGTTTATGAACAAATTCAAAAATAGTTTTTGAGGGATTCCCGCTGGAGCTGATTGCTTCCGCGTAGAAGGAAGCACGGGTGGTGCGAACCGCCTTGTGGTACGATTTCAATTTTCGCAGGTAAGCAGCTTTGTCGGTGTCCTTATATTCTTTCCTCCACTGGCGTTCAGCTCTTTTGCAGTCTTTCCGCATGGTTAGAAGATTTTCATTGTACCATGGGTTAGATGGAGTGTTACGGGTTTTAGTCCGTTTTGCTGGTATTAGGGAGTCTAGTCCTAAGTTGATCCAATTTTGAAAGGCTGCGTAGGCGGAGTTAATATCTCCGTCTGTGAGGTTGAGATGGAGGTTGCCTAGTTTACTAGTAAGGTCGCTAGGTGCCAGTTTATGCCATGGCCTCTTGTATCGGGAATTGGTGGTGTTTTTCACAATCGAGTCTCTGATTTTCAGGGAGAATTGGATAAGAGAGTGGTCAGTCCACCCCATGGGTTTGGGGGGGGCAGCCGAGGCATCTGAGAGGTTGGAGAAAACTGGATCCAGTAAATGCCCGGCAGAGTGCGTGGGAGTTTGGATGAGTGGGTTTAGCTGAAGGGCTGTGAGGTCTGCCTGCAGGTTCTTAATAGTAGGATCGGTCAAGGAGTCGAAATGTAAGTTAAGGTCTCCCAGGATGGTAAAATTAGGAGAGGATATCACTAGAGTGTGAGCGACATCTAGGAATTCCTCAATGAACCTGGCAGTGGGGCCAGGGGGTCGGTAGATATAGAGTCCGGAAAGGGTGAACTGGGGACTAGTGGAGATTTTGAATCTTGCGCTTTCACAGCCCCAAATGGCTTCCTTTTCAAAAGTACAGTTGTATGATGATTTGTAAATAACAGCTATCCCCCCACCCCTGGAGTCTCTATTGATGGTTTTGATGGAGAAACCCTCGGGCAGCGAGAGATTTAGGATGCTGTTTTGGTCATCGTGGAGCCAGGTTTCGCAGATAAACATAATGTCTGGATGTTCCTCTGTTATAAGGGTGAACACATCGGCGTGATGTTTCACAAGGGATCTAACATTAAGTTGGAGGATGGTGAGGGTGTATTGCTTATAAGCAGTGGTATTGCGGCTGGCTAGCCCGGGTGAAGATGTCAAAAAACAACACGGCTTGCAGTACAGACCTATTTGCCCAAGGCAGCCTTCAAGTTTATCGCATCTTGAGTCTGGTTTGAGTGCGAGGAGGGACTTTCTATCGTACTGCAGTAAATGTGGTACGAGTTGAGCAGGGGGACTGGCGAGAGGCGATGGTCTGGCGATGACGGGCACAGACGGGCTTGCCTTAGGCGCTCCCGCTGCGCTCGTCCGCTGCGCTTGCGTGGGAAGCACATTTAGGGAGAGGAGGGGTGGGCGTGGCCTGTCAGGTGGGCGTGGCCTCGCGACTGGCGATGGCGGCCGACCACAACAAACTCCACGAAGCAGCGCTAGAGTCCGCTGAATGTGGAATACCTATAAGGCAAGCAGCCCAGCAGAGAGCTCAAGGCAGGAATCAAAGTTTTAAAATATGTTACAACACAAAAGAACAGTTTTAAAAGAATGGCGCGTAATTCCTCCGGCTTCCGCCTCAGAGGTGTAGTTACAGAGAGCGCACTCGTGATTCAGCGCGTTCTTATCGGCGGGAGGGGTGGGCGTGGCCTGTCAGGTGGGCGTGGCCTCGCGACTGGCGATGGCGGCCGACCACAACAAACTCCACGAAGCAGCGCTAGAGTCCGCTGAATGTGGAATACCTATAAGGCAAGCAGCCCAGCAGAGAGCTCAAGGCAGGAATCAAAGTTTTAAAATATGTTACAACACAAAAGAACAGTTTTAAAAGAATGGCGCGTAATTCCTCCGGCTTCCGCCTCAGAGGTGTAGTCACTTAAAATGTGCCCTAATTTTTCTTTCTGCAGCACTAATCATACTTTTTATGGAAAAATGAACCCCCTCATTTTGTTCCTTTTTAAATTAAATGTTTTAAGAGTTACCACTTTAATCCAAGCAAGATGGCTTCAGGTGTGCCATACGTTTCTCATAAGTAGGACTGTTAGCGCTCTAGTAGTTCTTTGGAACACTCTGGGAAGCTGCAGTAGAACACAAAGGAATCAACTGACAGTCTCTGCCCTTGTTGGATGTACATGTTTTACTGAGAATGTCAGACTTCATTCTCACATGACTGAGAAAGATAATGTGAATTTACAGAAAATAAGCTCTCAGTTTAGCTTATAGATCACCTTCCAAACCTATGTGGGAAAAGCATGAGAAAATATTTTTCTCTCAATCATGATATCCCAGCAGAAGGCTTTTTCACATGGTGGAATCACCTTAGAACATACCACAATTCCTAAAATGAGTATGGTACCATCAACAAATGATTTATAATGTAACTAAAAACTTAAAACCTTCTATTAACTGCAATGCTTTTTAATGAGGTGCTATCATGTATATTGGTCCCAAGATGGCTGCCAACACTTCTTGGATGAAGTGCTGACAGCCAATCAGATCTCAGGATGAGATGTGTGGTTAGGCTCCGCCCACACATATATATGATTTTACTTTTGATTTTCTCAGGAACAACTGAACAGATTGACACCAGACCTACAAAAGGCACTTCCCTGACCTGAGGACTACCTCTCTGCCACATTTCAAGTAATTCTGTTCAGCCGTTCGGGCTGTACCTTCGACTAAAGGTCCTATGGAAAAATGCATGGGAAAAACGCGTTTTGGGACCCCCCTTTTTTCTCGGCCCCCGCTTGACGAATCACCCCGAGACTTTCAGGGTAGGAGCGGAGCGGAGCGCCCCACCTATTTTGAAACTTTTGCGAGGATTCGTCAACCGGCGCCAAAGTTATTCCAAATAGAATGTTGCGGATTTCCTGTGGAAACACGGTCCTAACTATAACTATCTACTGGCGACCGCCAGTAGATAATATATTTAAAACATATTTAAACTTGAAAGAAACACACATTCATTGGATGATGTCATCAGTGATGTTATCAGTAATGTCATTTGAGATGTCATGAGTGATGTCACTGACCATGTCACGAGTGATGTAATATGTGACGTCATCGGCAGTGCATTGCGGGGGCGCGAGTTATAGTTATCTCTACTAACTATAACGACCGAATTTCTCTGGTTTTGTATGAGTGAAATGTCCAACTAACTATAAAGTCCCAGAAACCTATTGTTTTTTCAGTGAATATATATATACATATATATATATATATATATATATATATATATACATTTTAATTCTCAAATATCTTATATAAAGACTGAACAGATTATAGCAATTCATCAAAGAGTGCACAGCTTCAGGCTGAGTTGGACATTAGTGCCACTAACTCAGCCCGAACAGAGATGCATATAGGTGTGCAACATGTACCCAACTCAGTGACTCTTACACCAGATGAGCAGCAGCAGTTGTACCTGTCTCACTCACAGTCGAGGTCCAGTTGCTATTGACTTCATTTCAAAATGTAAATATATCATTTTCTTTTTTACAAAAATGTATTATTTTTTTCAATATTTCTAAATAAAATGTTGTGGAAGTAATAAAATACAGGCAAAATATATATATATATATATATATATTCACTGAAAAAACCATAGGTTTCACACATGTTATAGTTAGCGGAAATTTTACTGATAAAAAACCAGTGAAATTGCCCCGTTATAGTTAGTGCTGGCAACTATAACTCACGCGACCGCAATCTTCTGCTGATGACATATGTGTCTTTATGAAAAAAAAATATTTGTAATATATGTATAGCTAAAAATGTATGGAAGAAGACATGGGCAAATAAGTGTCTAAATACAGTATTAGCATCAGCAGAGGATTGCGGTCGCGTGAGTTATAGTTGCCAGCACTAACTATAACGGGGCAATTTCACTGTTTTTTTATCAGTAAAATTTCCGCTAACTATAACATGTGTGAAACCTATGGTTTTTTCAGTGAATTTGCAAGGTTTTTTAAATGCTAATTCCTAACTATAACGTGTGTGAAACCTATGGTTTTTTCAGTGAATTTGTACGGTTTTTTAAATGCTAAGTTACTTTACGCCATTCGAGGCGTGCGCGCCCACTTAACGCAGTTCGTTCCGTGCACGGTTTTTATCAACTTTAATAAGCCCTGTACATTTGGTGGCCTTCGGCCACCAAAAGCACAGGGGGTGGGGTCAATGTGGATAGTGTTTTTTTTATTTCGATTTTATAATTTCATGTTGCCAAAATTTAGTTTTTTTTACCTATTAATAAGCCCTGTACATTTGGTGGCCTCCGGCCACCAAAAGCACAGGGGGTGGGGTAAGTGTGGATAGTGTTTTTTTTTTTTTTTTGTTTTTTACCGTACGCTTACGGTAAGCGTACGGTAAGCGTACTCGGCGAAATTGCCGAAAAAAAAATAAAACCGTTTTTGCTCTTGGGGGATGTTTGGGGACTCCCTCAACATGACTGTGTGGGAGGGAGTTGTCAAAAATGCCCCGTAACATGTTTTTGGGCATCAAGTTTGAGAAATAACTCTCAATGCGAGAGACAAAATGGCAGACGCCGCTTCCTGGTTTCGGCCGATTCGAATGTTTACTAAGATCTAAGAGCCAATCAGAATCGCGCTCGCGCACGCCACCGTACGCTTACGGTAAGCGTACCGTAAGCGGGCTCAGATATATATATTGATTTAAAGGCTATTTTCTCAGAATCTACTGAACAGATTTACACCAAACCTACAAAAGGCACTTCCTTGACCTAGGGACTACCTCTCTGCCAAATTTCTAGTAATTCTGTTCAGCCGTTCGGGCTGTAGCTCGTTCTAAAGGTCCTATGGAAAAATGCATGGGAAAAACGCGTTTTGGGACCCCCCTTTTATCTCAGCCCCCGCTTGACGAATCCCCCCGAGACTTTCAGGGTAGGAGCGGAGCGTAGCGCCCCACCTATTTTGAGAAATTCGCGAGGATTCATCGACCGGCGCCAAAGTTATTCAAAATAGAATGTTGAGGTTTTCCTATGGAAAAGGGGTCCTAACTATAACTACCTACTGGCGACCGCCAGTAGGTAATATATATATATATATATATATATATATATATATATATAATATATATATATATATATATACATTTTAATTCTCAAATATCTTATATAAAGACTGAACAGATTATAGCAATTCATCAAAGAGTGCACAGCTTCAGGCTGAGTTGGACATTAGTGCCACTAACTCAGCCCGAACAGAGATGCATATAGGTGTGCAACATGTACCCAACTCAGTGACTCTTACACCAGATGAGCAGCAGCAGTTGTACCTGTCTCACTCACAGTCGAGGTCCAGTTGCTATTGACTTCATTTCAAAATGTAAATATATCATTTTCTTTTTTACAAAAATGTATTATTTTTTTCAATATTTCTAAATAAAATGTTGTGGAAGTAATAAAATACAGGCAAAATATTATGAAATTAAATGTATGTATGCCACAAATATAATTTTAAATGAATTTAAGTGCTTTTCTTTTTTAAAAGCTATGAAAGCGTATACATTTTTTACACTGGAATGCCAGCAAATATGTTAATTTTTGTAAATTTGTTATTAAAATTGTTTGATTATTGCTTCACAGTAATTTGTGGAATACAAATGAATTTTTGTAACTATTTATGAATGTTTATAATGAGCCCCCCTTGTATTTCTCAAAGTGTTTTCGTAAAGGGTTTTTTCTTTGACTACATATAATTAATAAATATATAGCTAAATGAATCAGGGTATGTATTAAACTACCTTTGTTGAATATTCATTTGATTTGTATTTTAAACATTTTAAATGATAATATCATTCTATTATGAAAATGCGAAAAATTAAACAACTTATTTTCCAAAATGAGGTATTTTCATTACAATACTTTATATTTTTCTCAATTCTATATTTCAAGTCTAAAAACACAGTGAACCTCTTTCCTTAAACAATGTTTCAGCAATATTTTTCTGTATGAACCCAAAAACATACTTATAACATCATATATTTAAGTGCATTTATACAATATTCTAAGTCTAATTCTTACTACACCGACGAAAGTGCATGAATGTTTAGGTGCTAATTTGCTATTATCACTTCAGTCCCAAACACATTGTGGTACATTTTTAAAACTTGAAGGGCTGAATTAATATTCTAACTCAAATGCCACAAACATTGGTGAAAATGCAGAAATCCGGGGGCGGGGGGAGAGCTGGTTTCTATCTAACCCCACTGCAATAAATATAAAGAAAAGTGTGCAAATACTGGTGTTGATTTTCTATTCTAATTCCAGTCCCACACACATCGGGATATGTGCATAAACCCTGAGTGAGCGGGTGTGGGATTTTCTATTTCAACATCATTTTCACAAACATTTAGGAAAGTGAATAAATCCTTGGAGACTATTTCACTTTTCTGAATCCAGTGCCACAAACTTTGTGGAAACCCAGAAAAGTAATTGAGCGTTGATTTACCATTCTAAATACAATTACACAAATATTGCTGATACTGATATTAATACGAATTTACCATATTATTTATTAACATTAAAATATTGTACAGAATCCCAAACAAATAGAAACTCAACATTTACACTACACACTAAAAATAAACACCAACATGGTGGCCGTCAGCTAAGCGACCGCTGGCTGACAGTCCCCTCGGGCATGATCCGGACCTCCCTGAGGGGTCTCCAGTAATGTATCTGGCGTAAAATGTTTGCCCTCCCCACTTCTCCCTCGTCGTGTTTGTGCCTCTTTACCTTTTTATTTTAATTTTCTTCTTTTGTTTTTGCCTCCTGTTCCCTTTTTCATTCGGCCCGGTGAATGGCTCTGGAGCTCCGGGGAGGACTGCCAGCACTTCGAGCCTCATGGTGGGAGGGCGCGGCTCGCGAGTGGCATCGAAGTGGAACTGCCTGCTTTCTGGTCCAGTCTGCAACGGTGACTACTTGACAGTAGAACCAGGATGTGAGTGGTACATGGAGGGGGAGCAACCCCCTCAGGTAGGGCGTAAGGGGGTTGGACATGACTCAGAGGCTACGGCCGAGGCTGGAAAGGAAGGTAAGGACTTTTTTGGATACCTGGGCCTTTCCTTTCTCGTAGTGTATACCGGAGCCAACAGAGGGAGATTGTTGCTGCTGCCTGGGAATCAGGAGGAGGAAGGGGAACCCCTTACTATATGGAGATGGGAGAAGACCAGCAAGTAAAGGGTGCACCTGCATCTAATGCGCGCAGATACACTCTCAGAACTAGGGCAGTACAGCTCCCCTGTAGCATCAGGCTGTCTGTTCAAGATCCCCCCTCCACAGGGACTGTAAATCTGTTAAGTACACAAAAGAAGGGAGGAGGAGAAGGAGAAAGGGTGAAAGAGAAGGGAGAAAGAACTGAGTCCTCTGTATGTACTCCAGACGGAGGAAGAGGTAGAGGGAAGAAACCATTGGCCCCCAAAATAAAGATAACACCCTCTTTAAAGTCATACTACAAAGTTCTTACTGCCTCCGTCACCTGGGTCTCCAGCAAAGAAGGCACCTGTCCCAGTACCACCAGCAGGATGGAATCGAACCAACCACAGAATACGCGCCGACTATGTCAACTACGCCAATGGAAGAAACACAATCTTCCCCTGCACTCCTGGCTACTACTACAATGGCAGAGGAAGAGGCACTGTCTGATGATTCTAGTAGTCCCCAGATATCTGTTCATCCTGCGGTTTCTATCTCAAACCGTTTCAGTGTGTTGGAGGCGCAAGATGCTCAATCTGGTACCCGTCCAGAACTAATGCAACAAGTAACATCCTTCCAACATCCTTCTACATCAAGCCCAGGTTCTCTGGTTGATATTCTTTTAGCACTCAAGGACGAGATGGGGAACAGATTTACAATCTCCGAGACTAATCAAGCGGCAATTCAGGCATTGTGTGCAGTGTTAGCCCAGAAGTTGGAAGAGGTATCCTTAAGAAAGAGATATTCTGGAGCAGGAGATTCTAAAAATTAAAGAGGCACTCAATACTTCCTCAGCAAAAATGGCTAAGTTAGTAAGCCGAAACAGGGAAATGAAGGATGATCTAGAGCGGTTGGAAAACCACTCTAGGAGAAACAACCTGAGACTGATTAATGTCCCCGAAGCCCTAAAAAGTTCTGATATCAGGGGATTTTTGATATCATTACTAAAAGAGACAGTTTTTAAAGATTCCCCAAATATAAATCTGTCACAAGAAATACAACGGGTGAATCGTGACCCCTATAAAAGAAACCCAGGGAAAACAGAAGCCCAGAAAAATCCTTATACATTTTCACACATATGCTGTTAAGAAGGCAATTCTATCAACAGCACTCAAGGAAGGAACACTAACATCTAACACCCTTTCTAACTCCTTTTCATTTAGTATCAGGTCCGATATATGACATACCACAGCACAGAAACAGTGGGAGACGGGCAAATGAATGGAGGAATTAAATAAACTGGGGGCTAGGGCACAATTGAAGTTCCCTGCATCACTTCGTACCATGTGGAACAATCACATGTACATTCACCGCTTGGCTGAGGAGGTAGATGATCTTATTGATAAAACTAAGAAGGGAGCAGAGGTGTAAGGGAGGAGTAAATCGAAATAAGGGAGGCCCCTGAGAGTTCAGAGGGACCAGTGAAAGGAAAATGGTTAATTACTTATTTTTTTGTTAGGCCCGAGGGACTGAAGCCGATTAGGCTTATAGCCTAAATAGTAGGGAGGGTTCCCCAGGGGGTTGGAGGGGCATGTGTTTGGGATGGGGGTGGTAAGTGAGGGGCCCGGGGTGGGGAGCAGTGAGAAAAAATTCCCCAAAAATCCTCTATCACACTTTCAGTTTTCAGGTAGCCCTCTCTGGGTTCTCTGTATTAGGTACAGATACAACTGGAAGGCCTCTTTCAATAGTCGAGACTTTGCAATGGGAGTTGGTGGTCTAATATTCCCCTTGTGGAATATTAATGGCCTAAGATGCCCCCATAGAGAGAGGTTAGTGATGAAATATCTAGAGCAAAGTCCCGCCCAAATATATCTAATTCAGGAGACCCATTTGAGCCACTTAGAAAGTCTCACCACATTTGCAAGGTACTCGTGGATAAAATATTTTTGCACTTCAGAACAGACAGCCCACTGTAAGGGGATGGCCATTTTGATAAAACAAGGGGCCGGCTGCACAATTAAATCAATTAAAACTGACCAACCTGGGAGATGGATAATGGCCAAATTAGACTTTGGAGGGTCAGAGTGACTATGCGTATCTTTTTACGGTCCTAACATTGACGACCCCACATACATATATGAGCTACGATGGATCATGATGGAAGTAGTCTCCCCTATAATAATGGGAGGAGATTTTAATGTGCTTTTGGACCCCCTAAAGGATAGATCTAATCAGAGTCACTATGTTGGGGCACCTCGGGTACGTCAGGCTTTAAATAGTATGATACATGATCTGGTGCTGTCGGATCTATGGAAGGCAAAGATGGGTAACAAGCAGGGCTTCCCCTTCCACAGAAAGAAACATGGACACTTCTCCAGAATCAACTATGTTCTGGTTGACAGGTCTATTGAAGATGATATGACATCAATAGCCATCCAGCCCAGCCACATATCAGATCATGCCTCTGTTGTACTTTCTTTAATAGGGAGCCGGTATAATCTAAGACCTAGAGGGACACTTAAAAGATCTATGCTGACTGACCCAGAGATTGCAAGAAATCTCAAACTTGCATCCCAAAATTATTTCTCTGATAATATTGGATCAACGTCTATGGATTATATATGGGACGCTTTCAAGGCTTATTTGAGGGGCTTTCCACATAGTCAAATTTGCACTAAGAATAGGGAAAAATCACAAGAGCTAAGAATGTTGGAGGATAAAATTTCCCAATTAGAGGCAGAAAGGATCTAGCTTAATCAGGGGGCACCTGAAAGAATATTACAAGTCCAGCGGGACCTTGATAATGCCTGCCAGGAATTTAGAGTAAGGCTTGATCACAAATGTAAGTCACAGTGGCTGACAAAATCTATGCAGAATTTTAAATATGGAGGGAAGGCAGGAGCACTCTTGGCATGGAAAGCCAGAGGAGATTGTGTAAAAAATCACATAAACGAACTAATCATGAACATGGGGAGACATCGAGCAGATTGGTGAACATGCAATCTTGGCTGCTTTCACTATTTTCTGAGCTATATAATGAGGAAATCACACCAAATACAGAGCTCCTTAAGACCTTTTTGAGGGAGAAATCCCTATCAAGCTGAAAGCCGTGAAAGCCTAGACGCCCCAATAACCGGGGGTGAGATTAGAGAGCAAATCGGGAAATGTGAAAATAACAAAGCAGCAGGCACAGCTGCGCTTCCTAGTGAGGTATATACATTTCTGCTGGAAGAGCTGGTCCCGAATATGGGTATTTTATTTAATTCAGTTTATCAGTCAGTGGGCAAGATACCTAGGTCATGGAAAGAGGCAACTATAGTGCTTATTTTGAAACCTGCAAAGGATCCTTTAAGGGCGGATTCTTATAGACCGATCCCCCTGCTGAATTACGATTATAAGATCTTCATGAGCATTCCGACAGGGAGGCTGGTTAAAATTGCCCCACAGCTGATTAATGCAGACCAGGAAAGATTTATTCCTAAAAGATATATACAAGAACAAACACAACAATTAATTGGCAATTTTGATCTGGCCATGGCTCGATCTGAACCCTTGGCCGTAGTAGCACTAGATGCGGCCAAGGCATTCGATAGAGTCTGCTGGTTATATCACTGGGAATTGTTAAGGTCACTGGGCTTTGGGCCCATCTTCATCCAGACTTTGGTAAATGTTTATCAAGGGGCCTCTGCTAAAATACTATTAAATGGGATTTTAAAATCTAGCTTTAATATTCTAAGAGGAATGAGACAGGGCTGCCCTCTTTTACCCCTATTATTTAACATCTACAGAGAACCCTTGGCACAAGCAATTAGAGCAGATGATCTGATTACACCTTTTAAATCTTATCAATATAGCCGCAAGGTCGCTTTATACACGGATGATCTGCTGCTATATACTGACAATCCGGCGGTGGCAATACCAAGGGTTGAAATTCTGTTAGAGGAATTCCGAGCTTTGTCGGGATATCTAGCCAACACCTCTAAAACTGAGGTGATGTGCTGGAAAATCGACAATTGGGGGGATAGAATAAGTCAAGAGTTTAAATACTTGGGTATCATGATTGTCAAGGATATCGAGAAAATCCTGCAGATTAACTTAAATAGGACTATAAAAGAAGTCAACCAGCTATTAGCCAGGTGGAAAAACCTCCCTTTAACAATCTACGGCAGGGTTAACCTAATTAAAATGGTTATTCTCCCCAAACTAATGTACCTTTTTAATGCCATCCCCCTTAATTTTCTAAACCTGGACATCAGTAAAATTTAGAGTAATATCGTGAGTTTCATCTGGGCCTACAAAGGTGCAAGATTGGCTTTGAAAAAGCTTAGGCGTAGGCTTATTAAAGGGGGGGTTGGCCCTTCCAGATAAAAAGTTGTATTGTGTTGTCTTCCAATTAAAAAATATTCAGATGTTGCTTATGAAGCCAGGTGAGTCATCTTGGGGCAGACGTCTGGCTGAAATGACAAGGCAGGATGGTGGAGACGGCTTCCTGTAAAAATTCGGGGCACCCAGGTATTTTAAAAAAGTGTGACTGAAAGTACTGGAGGCTGTCCTTAGTCTGTTGCACAAGGTCAGAAGTAGATGGGGAAAGGGTATTACTCTGAGTTTGCCCCAATCTGGGAATCCCCAGGTACCCCGGTATTTCTTAAGGACAGTCTTGCAACACCAATTAAAAGAGTGGGTGTCATTATATGGTCAGATCTGGTATCATCAGAGGAGGTCCACCATGGGAGGTTTTAAGAGCCAGGATTGAAAGTGGCTTCTCCAGATTTCAATACATGCAATTAGTCTCTTGGTTTGCAGCGGAGAAGAGGGAAATACATGGGATTTGGGAGGTGAAGCAATCCCTCCAAGATGTAAACCTTAAGAGCAAGTAAATCTCAAAATGGTATAAGAAGTCTTTAGAGGCAGAGGAAAAGGAATACCCCCCACAACATCTAGTATGGAATCAGGTTCCCTTGGAATGTGACATCGATGAATTATATGAACCTTCTTTGAAGCTTTTGTACAAGTACATCAAGCCGGCAAACCTCAAGAAGAATCATTTCTTTGTTATTAATCAATTATATTATACTCCTGCTAGGATAGCAAAGTTTGCTCCACTCTCCACCCATAAATGCTCAAGATGTGACCTTACTAAAGCCAATGACCTCCATATCTTTTATGAGTGCCCCAGTCTCGATGCTTTTTGGAGGGGAGTTGATGAAGCCCTTTGTGGTATCTTTGGAGATTTTAAATGTGACTATTTTGGGGGATGATGGTACGTTAAGCAAGAATATGAGGTATACACATAGAGGCTAATTGCTAAATCTTATTTTAATAGCATGGAGGGAAATGTGTATGAACTGGAGAGACCCTTTGCCCCCGCAAACTTGAAGACTGGGTTAAAGCTGGCAGGCCATTACATCGTGCGGTAATGGTCTTGGGCTTGTATAGCCCCTCTCGGTCCTATGAGTACACAAAGCCACCAACAATGGGGCAGGTCTGGTCCTGGGTACAGAACAAAGCGAATGCAGCAGTAGCGGGGTGCACAGGTTGGAAGGGCAGCTATCAAAGAATTGCAGACGCATATCTTGTGAGATGAGGACAAAAAAAAACCTAAGAATAAACACGCCCAATTCTGTTTTTAACCATTCTCGTCACAAAAAATAGTAACACTCCAAAAATCCAAACATATTTAATACTGAAGCACTTCCCATGTACGTACCCATAAAAACCCATAAAAAATGACATAAGTAAAAATATATTTAAATTAATCAACTCAAAAAAATGTGATTCAAGGATGCACAAAATGATCACCCAAAAATTGCCAATCCAACCCACGAATAAAAAAATACATATTTTACAAAAGTATTTTACCCCACAACTGCACAATGTAACCAACAACCCAGAAAAATTTTTGGGGAAAATGTTAAAGTGATTATAAAAACCAGCATGCCATAAATTACCAGCCCTAACGTTTATAGTATGGTCTCAAACAACATCAAATTACCTACTATAATACACAACCCTCAAAAATAGACATTTACCCAGACAAAAACTTGGTTAAAGAAATGTATCAAATTAAACCAATTTTCTCCTAAATCATCAAGAAAACCTATAATCTGCAATGAAAAACTAGCATTACTCACGCGGCCCCCCTCCAAAGATTTAAATGAAATAATGAATAATGAATTAAAAAAAAAAACTGCCCCTGCCTCGGGGGGCACGCAGCCCCCTTCCCGATGTTTTAAAAAAATGATTAACAAAGGGTCAGGCCCTGGGGGATGGGGTCCCCAGGGCCCCAAAAATGTAAAAGAAGGGGGGCTGGGGCGTGGCCAAGATGGCGGCCGAGTAGGACATGCCTGCTCATCGCTCCGTCCTACGGACCAGGCCCAGCTTGCATAGCGGCTTATAGCATTGCCCTAAACTCAGATTGGGACCCTGTCTCAGTCCCACATATAACTGGGCGCCCTATCCTGCCTCCGGAGTGGTGAGACCGAGCCTGCTTAGCCCTAACGACCACAGTGAGCCAAGCCGGGTGCGCCCGTACATCACCTCGTGGGCTGCCGCGGGAGCGCGCAGAGGCTGGTGCGCGGGGTCTGAGATTTGCTGCTGGGCTCTTAATGTATGCTGCACCGGAGCGGAGAATGGAAGATCATCGGTTTCAGCGACGTTATAGTTAGATTAGCATTTTAAAAAACTTTGAAATCCACGAAAAAAACAATAGGTTTCAGGCATGTTATAGTTAGAAATTAGCATTTCAAAAAACCTTAGAAATTCACTGAAAAAACCACAGGTTTCAGGGACCATATAGTTAGTTGGACCCCGCAATGCACTGCAGATGACGTCACATATTACATCATTCATGACATGGTCAGTGACATCATTGATGACATCACTGATGACATCTCAAATGACATCACTGATGACATCACTGATGACATCATCCAGTGAATGTTTGTTTCAGTAAAGTTTAAATATATTTAGTGCAAAATAGTACAAGCTGCATTTTAATTAAAAAAGCCCTGGGGAGGTGGTGGTCCCCAGGCTGCGGGAGCCCCTGTGAGCCCCCGCATACATTATAAACATTGCCCCCGGGACCTGGCCCACCCGGGGACTGATAGAAAATTAAACACATTTTTTTTGTTTTTTCGGCTGGATTTGCTGCTCACCAAGCGCGAATTCCGCCGATTTCTTTTTAAAAAAATGCTTTTTTGGCCCTGGGGGTCCTTGTGGGACCCCCTGAGCAGGCCTAGGGGGTCTAGGTGTTTCAATCCCTGGCCCCTTTTATTGCTATTTAATGCTTTTTCAACTGTTTTCTCATGACTCGGTTACCGAGTCACAAGATGGCTGTGAACACTTTTTGGTTTGGAGTGTTGGCAGCCAATCAGAAGTTCGCTCGTGCTCAGGAGGAGTCGCAAATTATTTTTGGAATTTCTCAGCAACTACTGATCGGATTTACACCATTGAAAACAAAGAGTGCCTTCTGAACCAAGAGCTACCCTTTTGCCAAAACTGGTGAAGTTCCATTCAGTAGTTCGAGCTGTAGCCGTGTCTAAAGTTTCCTATGGAAATTAACATAGAGAAAACTTGTTTAGGGACCCCCCTTTTTTCTCAGCCCCCGCTTGATGAATCACCCTGAAACTTTCAACACAGGAGCAGACCGGAGCAGGCCATTAGTTTTCAAAATTTCACAAGGATTCGTCAAACGGCGCCAACGATATTGGCGAAAGAATAAACTCTTTTTGAATAGATACAAGGTCCTAACTATAAATACCTACTGGCAACCGTCAGTAGGTAATATATTTATATATATACATAAAATCACTGAAAAAAACAAAAGCTTACAGGGAGGGGATGTTATAGTTAGGCTCAGATTTCACTCACCCATAACCAGTAAATTTCAACATTTATAGATACCTGAGCTAACTATAACTCACGACCCCGAATTGCACTGCTTATGACCTCACATATTACATCAGTCATGACATGGTCAGTGACATCAGTGATGACATCACAAGTGACATCTCAAATGACATCTCATCGTAAACAAGGTTGAAACTGGACAACCAAAACATGCTGAATTTCATTCTACACTGAAATAAACATAATTTGAGTTCCACAATTTGAAGTGCCGCTCTCAATTTTTAATTCTAAAGACAAGACATTTGCTTTCTCTTTGCTTAAGCTGAATATTTTGTTTGTCAGTTAGTGTCCCTCCTTACCAAACATTCATCTTGCATGTTAATTGATCGGCCATCAGTTACTGCTGCAGTGCACTTTTACACTGACTTTAAACATTATAAAGACATGCAAATAATGTCATGCTGTGAATGTATCACAAAAGCTCAGTTTCTGCCTTGATGTATGTTGGACAACAACCCTTATAGTGCCTTGTTATGGATGTATAGTATAAATTTAGTAATTTGGAGAAAGAACACATTCACCATGAACTACCATGAACAAGAAAGACTTTGACTGTCAAAACTCGTCTGTGCTGGTGTTTGATGCGATACAGATGTCAATTGGCAAAAAAGAATCTGGAAAGTGAAGCTCGTTGTCAGTGCAGCATCATCTTCTTGCTTGTCAATATATATATATATATATATATATATATTTGTTACCTACTGGCGGTCGCCAGTAGGTAGTTATAGTTAGGACCTAGTTACCATAGGAAAAGCATTTTTTGATTTGCCAATATCATTGGTGCCATTTGACGAATCGCTCAGTTTGTGTGTTGAAAGTTTCAGGGTGACTCGTCAAGCGGGGGCTGAGATAAAAGGGGTGTCCCAAAGCACGTTTTCTCCATTTTAATTTCCATAGGAACTTTATTACAGGCTACAGCCCGAACTGCTGAATGGAATCACACTAAATTTGCCAAAAAGGTAGATCTTGAAGACTGCGCCCTTTTTGTTAAATGGTGTAAATCCGTTCAGTAGTTCCTGAGAAATTTAAAAAAGAAAAATATCGATATCTGGCCACCCGGGCACGAGCTTCACTCTGATTGGCTGTCAAACCAGGAAGTGTTGGCAGCCATCTTGTGACTCACAAGAAAACAGTGAAAAAGAGGTTAAAAAACAAGAAAAGGGGGCAAAACACCCTGGCCCCCTAGGCCTGCTCAGGGGATCCCACAAGGACCCCCAGGTCCAAAAAAGCATTTTCTTTTTATAAGAATTGTCCGAATTCGCGCTGGGGTCGCAAATCCAGCGGAGAAAATTACAAAAATAAAGCGCGGACTCCTGCCAGATCCCCGTGGCTTTCTTTAATTATTTGCGGGGGCCCCGTGGGCTCCCCAAAGCCCCGGGGACCACCACCTCCCCGAGGCTGTGCATATGATGGGAGGGGGCCGCGTGGCTCCCCTCTAGTAGCCCTTGAAGGCCCTGGGGACCACCATCCCCGAGGGCCGCCCCCTGCAATGTCCCGTGGTGCCCACCTCCGGGGCATTGCTGTTTGCCATAGCATAGCAAACTCTGCTGTGCTTCATTTAAGCGAGAGCAGGGAAACCTGCTCCCGCTTCAATGAAGCAAAACAGGATTGCTTTTGAGCAAGGGGAGCTGCATGTTAGCAGCTCCCCTTGCTCAAAATCAATGCTGGCCCCTGCAGGAGGTGGGGAGCTAGCGGGACCGTCGGGGCATTGGGTCTCTCACCACGGTCCCCAACGGAGTAGCCAGGCCCCAGGGGATGGGTTCCCCGGGGCCAGAATTGGCCCAGGAGGGGGGATTTAGTACGTGCATGACTGACTATTTAAGTGAGTGATTACATGTGTCTTACTGAATGCATGGGTTAGTAACTAAACTGTGTGAATGTCTGTATCAGTCTGTCTGTTGTTGTATAAGCTGCTGCATGGGTTGGTCAGTAGCTACATGAGTGTCTATCTGGATTATCGATAGGTTGCCTGAGTATTTATATGGGTGCCTGAGTGTGTGTGTGGGTGGGAGCTGTATGGATCTGTGCATAGATGTTTGAGTGGTTGATTCACTGTGTGTTTGAGTTCGAGTACATGTGGAAACAGATGTATGGGTGGGTGAGTGTGTGTATGGGAGTGTTGGTGTGTGAATGTATGTCTCAATGGTACATGTCCAAGTAACTACATATGTAAAAGGCAGTGCATGTGAGAGTTCAAGTATATAACTGACTATACTTCATTGTGAGAGTGGCTGTATGGATGAGTGTGTACTTGTATCAGTGATTCTATAAGAGATATGCATTTGTTTCTGTTTGAATAAGTGATGTGGTGTGTGTATAACTGTATAGGTGAGTAAATGGGAGTGTGATTGATTCTTTGCATGACTGACTATGTGTGTGAGTAACTCTGAATGAGTGGTGGTGTGCGATTGTCTGTATAGGTGTATGAGTGCATATGATAGTGTTGTAACGATGAGTGACTGCATGTATGAGTGACTGTATGGGTGAATGAGTGGATGTGTGTGTAGACCTAGGAATCAGTGAGTGCGTATGTAGTGACTGGTATTGTTGTGTCTATGGTTACGAAAATGGTAGTCTGTATTTTACAGTAGGTGTATCAAAGGTTATATTAGAGTGTGAGGTGGTGCATCAGATTTTCACGTGGATGATGTCATCAGTGATGTCATTTGAGATGTCATCAGTTATGTCATCAGTGATGTCACTGAGAATGTCATGATTGATGTAAATGTGACGTCATCAGCAGTACATTGCGGGTGCGCGAGTTATAGTTAGCTGAACTAACTATAACGGAGGAATTTCTATGGTTTTTTACAAGAGAAATGTCCAACTAACTATAATGTCCCTGTAACCTCAGGTTTTTTCAGTTACTTTCAAAGGTTTTTTAAATGCTAATTTCTAACTAGAACGTCTCTGAAACCTATGGGTTTTTCAGTGAATTTTCTAGGTTTTCTAAATGTTTATTCCTAATTATAATAATGTTCATTAAACCTATGGTTTTTCCAGTGATTTTAAATTATCGTCCCATTCTCAACCTGGTGAAAACAGCCGATAGCACTAGTTATCCAGCGATAGCGTCCGCAAAAACAATCGCTACAAATGAGAACGACAGCTAACGCTAATGATATGCAGAGTACGCCTTCCGGTGCCAAAATAACACGAAATCACCACTTCCCGATATTGTTAACTACCAGCGAAATCTGTGGTGCGATCCAAAAACAGGCGATAAGCTGTGTTAGCAATACGAATTTAACATCTGCCTTTTACTGGTGTAAAGCAGGAGGACTACCTACAGTGTAAAAGGGAGCCCAGCCCAGAACTACATCTGAAGACCAACACATGTCATAGAGCTACTGATCATACAGATCCGACACCCAAGAAGGCCACAACACCCACCACCACCACCCCCAGGACCTCCCCCTTGGACCACCCACCCCTCCACTACCACCAAGACAGTGGGGGCCTACTGCCACGTGGTGTGGCCTCGCTAGTCTCAGAGTTAGTGGCATAGCAAGAGCTGAGCGGGTATGCAACATGTGATGATGATGGATGCACTGGTATGTCCTCTGCCATGGTAAAATCAAGACGCAGCACCAAATGTGAGACCTGGTGGCCTGCTGAGCGGGGCAGGGTGGAGCGGGGCTGCATGATGTGGAGGGTGCCCTGTCCACGGACCCGGTCTTGGGGGGCCCTCTTTTCTACAGGCAAGTGGTGAAAGGTGAGCAGTGAGGCCTGGATGTGCAAGGCAGGCAGACATCTCTGGGTGGTAGGAGTGGATGGTGTGCAGCAGCCTTGGTGCACAGGGGAGGGACAGCGATGAAGGCATGTGCAGTTGTATGTACTCTGCCATTACTGATTCTATACTATGTTTCAGATGAGTAAGCTTGAGTGCTGCAGTATGTCCGAGCACATGGTTGGAGACACACCAGTGGCGGAAAGGTGAGCAGTGAGGCCTGGATGCGCAGGGACAGGCATACACCTCTGCGCAGCAGGAGTGGATGGGGTGCAGCAGCCTGGGTGCACAGGGGCTGGAAAGCAATGAAGGCGTGTGCAGTTGTATGTACTCTACCATTACTGATTCCATACAATGTTTCAGATGAGTGAGCTTGAGGGCTGCATGTGTCCCGCCACGTGGTTGGAGACACCCCGGTGGGGGAAAGGTGAAGTGTGAGGGTTTTGTCCTCTCTCTCTTCCTCTTTCTCTCTTTTTCTCTCTCTTCCTCTCTCTCTCACTCTTTCTCTCTGTCTTCCTCTCTCACTCTTTCTTTCTTTCTCTCTCTCCTCTTCTCTCTCACTCTTTCTCTCTTTCTCTCTCTCTCTCCTTTGATGTGTGCATGATGCACAACCTTATCTTGGATTTTGTCTTGCAGGCTGTGATTCACAGATTGTCGACCCCCCCGCGACACGGGCCTCCTGCCATGTGGCGATGACTTGAGTTACACTGAGTTAGTGCCACCAGAGCTGAGCATGTGTGCAGCCTGCGATGATGCGTGGCCTCGATACATCATCCTGGCAATCAAGACCCGATTTGAATTGTGAGCTCGGCTGGACCGCTTGTACGCCACACACTCCTCGGCACTGTGCTTTGATATGTTCTCGGCCATTGCGATATCAGGACCCAGAATCAAATGTGCGACCTTCACGTCATGGGCCCTCTAGGACACACGTCGGTGGTGGAAGGTGAGCAGAGACACTTGTTTGCGCAGTGGCGGGCAGTCACCTCTGGGCGGTGGGAGTGGATGGTGTGCAGCAGCCTGGTTGCGCAGGGGTGGGCAGACACCTCTGGGTGATGGGAGTGGATGGTGTGCAGTAGCCTGGGTGCGCAGGGGCGGGCAGACACCTCTGGCCGTTGGGAGTGCATGGTGTGCAGCAGCCTGGGTGTTCAGGGACAAGCAGACACCTCTGGGTGGCAGGAGTGGATGGGATGCAATAACCTGGGTGCGCAGGGGCAGCACAGCGATGAAGACATGTGCAGTTGTATATATTCTGCCTTTACTGATTCTATACTATGTTTCAGATGAGTTAACTTGAGGGCTAGAGTATGTCCTCGCACGTGGTTAGAGACACACCGGTGGCGGAAAGGTGAGCTGTGAGGATTTTCTCCGCAGTGTCGGCACTCACTCTCCCTCTCCATCTCTTCCTTTCTCTCTCTCACACTCTTTCTCTCTTTCTCTTTTTTCATTCTTTCTCACTCTTACTCTCTTTCTCTCTCTCTTCCTCTCTCTCCCACACTTTCTCTCTTTCTCTGTTACTCTCTTTCTCACACTCTTTCTCTCTCTCTTCCTGTCTCTCACTCTTTCTCTCTTTTGGTCTCTCTTCCTCTCTCTCACTCTTTCTCTCTATCTTTCTCTCTCTCACTCTTTTTCTCTCTCATTTTGATGGGCGCATAACACACAATCTTATCTTACTTTTTGTTTTGTAGGCTGTGATTCACAGATGACATGCCATGGCTGTGCCTATATTTATTTTGTTGTTTTGTATCAATAAAATGTTTTATATGTACAACCACATCACATGCATCTTGATTTTTATAATTGTGCGACATCAGCCGATTTGTTAGGTTCCAGAATTCGGAAGGTTGCTATCACATTTGTTTGTGGGGGGTGGACAGGGGAAGTCGCGACTCCAAACTATTTTTTTAAACGTTCATTTTCATAATTCTTTTTTTATTTTTATAGGGGAAGGGGCCGCGTGGGCCCCCTCCCTGGCCACTTCTGGCCCCAGGGACCCCATCCCCCATGGCCTGGCCTATCTGTTGGGGAGCCGGCGGGACCGTGGGGACATTGGGGCTCCCCCCGCGGTCCCGCTGGCTCCCCGACTCCTGCGGAAGCCGGCATTGCTTTTGCTCAATGGGAGCAGCTAACATGCAGCTTCCCTTGCCCAAAAGCAATTCTCCTTCCTCTATTGAAGCGAGACGAGATTTTCCTCCTCTCGCTTCAAGGAAGCAAACCACCGTTTTCTATCACAGGGTGGAAGTCATGTTCCTGCCCTGTCATAGTAAACGGCAATGTCCCTGGGGTGCACACCCTGGGACACTGCAGGAGCCGGCCCTGGGGTGTGGCGGTCCCCAGGGCCATCAAGCGCTCCAGGAGGGGGAACGCCTGGCCCCTCCCTATATTTTCAAAGCCCCAGGAAGGAGATGTCCCCAGGGCTTCAGGGTCCCACGAGGCTCACCCTGCTTATTTAAATAAAGCCCCGGAAGGTGGTGATCCCTGGGACTTGGGGTGGCCTCAGAGGCCCCCGAACAATTACAAAACAAGTCCCGGGGAGGTGGTGATCCACAGGGCTGCGGGAGGGCCGTGTACCCTCCCGCACCTAATTTACATGGGAGGTGGTGGTCCCCAGGGCTGCAGAGGCCACGCAGGCCCACACAATATAATTATAGGATTGCCCCGGAACCTGGTTCTCCCAGGGGCTCATTTAAATGAAGTGGGGGAGCCCCCGCTTCATTCATTTTTGTATTTTTTGTGTCCAGATTTGCGCACCCAGCATTTTGACTTTTTTTTATAAAAAAAGTAATATTTTTTAGGCCTGAAGGTCCTTGTGGGACCACCGAGAGCAGGACTAGGGTGTCAGGGTGTTTCTACCCTGCCCCCTTTTCTTCTTTTTTTGACTGTTTTCTTTTAACTCGGTTCTACCGAGTCACAAGATGGCTGCCAACACTTTCTGGTTTGCAGTGCTGGCAGCCAATCACAGTGAAGCTCGTGGTCATGGCACCCAATCACAGTGAAGCGCGCGGTCGGGAGGGTGCGCAAACCCACCGCTGTCCCAGATATCAAAACATTTTTTTTTTTATTACTCAGCAACTACTGAATGGATTTACACCATTTAAAACAAAAGATGTTTTCTGAATCAAGCACTACCTTTTTGCCAATTTTGGTGTAATTCCGTTCAGCAGTTCGGGCTGCAGCCTTGCCTAAATTTTCCTATTGGAAAATCATTTTTTGACTTTTATTTTTGTAATTTCTCAGCAACTACTTAACGGATTTACACCATTTAAAAAAAAGGTCGCTTTCTGAACCAAGCTCTACCTTTTTGCCAAATTTGGTGTAATTCCGTTCAGCAATTCGGGCTGTAGCCTGTAATAAAATTAACATAGAGAAAACACTTTTTGGGACCCCCCTATTTTCTCAGCCCCCGTTTGACGAATTACCCGTAAACTTTCAGGATAGGAGCTGACCTGGATGGACCTCTTTTCGAGAATTTCGCGACAATTTGTCAAACAACGCCAAAGTTATTAGCAAATCAATAAATGCTTTTCCTATGGAAACTAGGTTCTAACTATAACTACTGTTGTATTCAGCTTTAGTTGTCCGTATATAGGTTTTCCTGAAACATGTCCTTATATAGGCACAATTTGCATTGCCCTTATACAGGCATAAGATCCCAGTCCTTATTTAGGCATTAGCCATGCTATCCAAATACAGGCATGGTCACCTACATCCGTCCACCCAAACGTCACAACGAGTTCTTAGAAACCAGACCCTAAAGCTCTTGGGAGTTCCCCTAGCACAGGATTATTGATTTCTCCAAGAACTCATTTATTATGCATGAACCGCTTTTCCTTAAGGGTTCATTCCTGATGTCTTCCTCTGCCCGACTTTACGTCAATGCTAACATTCCAAGGCACCTACCAGGTATAAATATACCTTCCCTAAGCAAGTGGGAGGAGACCTTGTCCCAGCCTGACGCACTGACAAGAGACGCTGTCATCCCTGCTCGCAGAGAATCCAGCTTCCAGTGTTCTGACTCCCTTCGTGGGGTGTTAGAGTTCGAGACCTGGAAAGAGATTCCCACCTCTCTCATTCTCAAGGTATGGAGCTGACTAGAACCTAGAGGGACTCTTGGAATACCAGACTATAGCATACCATACTATAGCCTACCATAGTATAGAATTCATCACCTACCTCTTACCTTGTGCTACACTTAGGTTAGGTACACTGGGGTAGAAATAGTTAGAGAAGCATCTTATCAGTACACACATTTTTAGCTTATGTTATTTATGGATTTGAATATATGTCATAGCTAAAAGACAGTGTTAGTGCAGTATTATTTCTTTCTACTCCTTACGCTGTACATAATATATCTTGCATACTGTCTTACGATTGTAACGGCTCATATCTCTTACACGAGAAACAAGGCTGTTCAATAAATCCTTTTATTGAAACGCCCGTCTATTCTTTCTGTGTAACCTGAAGAAATTAAGCATGCACGATTAGCTGAGTGAAACTGTTATCTGTTGTTTCCACGATTCTGAGAGTGTTCCGCTTCTAAAAGGAAACAAAGTTGTTATGCGGTTGCCAGAAACTACTCCCTTCTTGTTTACAAGGAGTTTCTAGTGGCCTCTGAGTTAGCGGGCACAAAGTAATTAAGTTTAATAAACTCAATAGGGGCACACTGACCTCAGTCCTATGCCAAAGCTATAGGGTATAGTATTCCTTTTTTTATTTTTTTTTTTATTTTATTTTATTTAGTCATGCAGCAATAATACATTACTTAATTCCAAGACATACTAGTGACCACACAGACACATTGCAACACCTTATTTCCTTTGAATGACGCAAATACAAAATAACATAAAATATGATAATCACATCACAAAACCCACCAGGGACAATGATTATTCCATCATTGGCCCCCAGATTTTTTGAGCCCTTGCCATCCCACTCCTACCCTTACATTTATACAGTATCAACTCTAAATTAAAGATATGATAAACTCTGGCATACCAAGCCTGGTATGTAGGGGGATCAGCATCCTTCCACCTAGTAGCTATAAGTAAACGATATATAGCAGTTATCATAAAGCAGAAATAAACGGAACGATGATTTAAATGTAAGCTTTCATCAAATCCAAGAATCAACAGCGTTGGCGTAAGAGATACTGATTGCCCCAAATTTTGACGTACAAAGTATTGAATACCTTCCTTCAGGCTAATCAATTTGTGGCAATCTGCAAACATATGACTTAAATCTGCTGGGCCCTGATCACATCTCGGGCATTTATTACTATTGCTTCTCCCCCATGCCCAGAGTTTCGCCGGAGTGAAATAGAGACTAAACACTGTTTTAAAGGTTTGGGCTTTGAGGTTTGCAGTTAAAAAAATTTTTTGGGACAACTCAAGTGATCTGCTAATATCTACATCTGGATTATTTAATTTATCTGCCCAGGTATTTTCCACTTTAATGATATCGTCACTATTAACCTCCATAAACATTGTATATATATCTTTAACTTTATATTGTTTAGTTGTTACATAATCTAAAAGGGTAATTCGTGATAGATTATTTAATTGTAAGGAGAAATGACTTAATATCGCCTTAATTTGTATATACTTAAGTATCGTACCTGTATCTACTCCGTATCGTTCCTGGAGATCTCCAAACGAAATTATCCCATTTAAATCCATGATATCGCCTAACTTTATTATGCCTGCTTTATCCCAAATTCTGGCTATTTTATCATACTGTATCGCCGGAAAAGCCGAAGGACGCCACAATGATACATACCTATTAATTCTGGGTATTTTCATGTATTTACCAATCTTACGCCATACGTTCCAGGCCGATCGAATAACCTTAAAACGAGTTTTCTTGTAATAGCTACCTTCCAGCTGCCTTAGCACCAAGCCTGGTGCAAGTTTACCCATAGCTAATTCATAAATAGATGGTGGGGTATCTTTATCCCCTTCTATTAAGTTAATTACCCCGACTGAATCAGAGATCTGTGGCCGAAAAAGAATATTCATATGTTGCAGCATTACTGCCCAGAAGTAGTATAACATATTTGGAGCTGCGAGGCCCCCCCGATGTTGTGGTAGGGACATATATTTTAATGATCTTCTAATTTTCCCATAGCCCCAGATAAATTGGCTAAATATCTGCTCCAGCTGCTGAAATATTAAATTATCCGGCTCTAAGGGTATACATCGCAAAAGATAAAATATCTTGGGAAACATTGTCATTTTAATAATATTTACTCTACCTATGATTGATAGATGTAAATTATCCAATCTCTTCAGATCTGCCTTGATTTTTTTAATTAAGGGTAACATGTTAATTTCCCATATCGTGCCAATCTCGGCTGCTATAGTTATCCCTAGATAAGTGGCTGCCTCTATCCTACGTGTGTCTTGAAACCTTATGTTTTTGGTACAGATGATTTGTGTTTTGTCTGTATTTAGACTATACCCTGAATGTACCCCAAATTCGCCAGCGAGTCTCTCGATCTGATTTATAGCGCTAGATGGATTTGTAGTAACTACTGCAACATCGTCTGCATAGGCTAATAGTTTAGTACTATATCCCAGTGTTACTACTGGTTTAATCGCTTGATCCTCCAATATTGACCTAATCAAAGGATCAATATAAAGTGCAAATAATATTGGAGAGCATGGACAGCCCTGCCGTGTCCCCCTAGTAATCCTAATCCTGGCTGATTCCCGCCCCATTAATTGTATTTTCGCATGTACCTTGTAGTACATGGCCTGTATGGCTGTTAAAATCCGTGGGCCAAATCCCTTCTGTCTTAAGTTTTCCCATAGGAACCCCCACTCGACTTGATCAAACGCTTTTTGAGCGTCCAGCAGAATCATTGACATTTGTGCCCCTGTAACCTCAGCAATGTCAAATAATGTAATAACTCTACGGACATGATCCGTAGTGCTTTTACCTGGAATAAAACCATGTTGCCATGGGCTAACGAGGGTCCCTATTACCTTAGATAGTCTTAAGGCCAGTATCTTTGAATACAATTTCTCATCTACATTAATTAATGAAATTGGTCTATATGCGGCAGGATCTTCCGGGTTCTTGCCTTTTTTTAAAAATAAAACGATATTGGTATCTTGCCAGGATTGTGGAGGAATCCCTTTGTGTTGAATGGATAAAAATAAATCCAAAAATAACGGGGCCAATTCTTTTTGTAGCACTCTATATATTTCCATTGGTATTCCATCTGGGCCCGATGCTTTACCCATAGCCATTGTTTTTATAGCCTCGTCGACCTCATTCAGCGAGATATCCACCTCAAGCCCTACCAGCTGGGGGTCTTCGTTGATCAATGTTATCTCCGATCCCTCCCTTATTGATCCTCTGGATCTATACAGATTTTGATAAAAATTCATAAGCACATTAAGTACGCCTGTTAAATCTGTCGCCATCGTCCCATCTTCCGCTTTTAATAGTATAATATTATTTGCCGTAGCCCTTTGCTTTATCCGTAACGCCAGATGTTTCCCCGTCATTTCCCCGTACTCATACTTCCCCTGTGTAGTCGTTTGATACCTTTCGGCTGCCTTTTTATTATAGATTCCATTAAGTTCAGCCTTTATCCTAGCTACTTTTAATTCTAGCGTCTTTTGTCGCTCTATCTGATTATGGGCTATAGCTTCCATATGTTGTCTCTCATCCCTATTCAACTCTTCACTAAGGGCAATTATTTCCCCTCTTAGTTGTTTCTGATAGAAAATCCCAAAGCTAGTGATTTCGCCCCTGAGCCCTGCCTTATATGCATCCCAAACAACTTCCCTAGATGTACTGTATCTATTAATATCAAAAAACCGCGTTGTCCAGGCCCTAATATGTGTGATAAATCCTTCCCTAACTAGGAGTTTTTTATCAAAAGACCACCTTTGCATACCCTTAATATATGCCGGTACATCAATGCTCATGATTAAAGGGTTATGGTCTGACAAAACTTTTGGGAGTCGTTTAATGATTGTGCCCTCCATAAGAGAGGCTGAAGCAAAAAAATAATCAAGTCTGGCATATTTCCTATGTGGGTATGAAAAATAAGTAAATCCTGGGTCTTCTACATTCTTACAAGCCCACATGTCAACCAGCCCATGGCTCTCAATAAGAGCCTTAATAGCTCTAAAAACCTGTGGTTTCCTCCCTGCATATTCAGCCTTAGCCCATCCACCTATATCCACATGGATATTTAGGTCTCCGCAAATAATCAATGGCGCCGGCCAGGATGCTAATTCAGTTTCCAACTTTGTCCAAATATCTATGTCATCGAAATTAGAGCCATACACTGTACAGATGGTGACTAAATTTGGTATGGACGCGATAGCCCACCGCCCCCATTTATCAGATTTAACACGGGTAATCGGAGACAGTCGCTGACTAACATGTATAGCCACCCCTCTCGTATTGGTGGACTGTGAAGAACAGGTGGCCATAACAAATCCTGGAATAAAATTGATCCCTCTTTTCTGCCATGGGATATGCGTCTCTTGCTGACATATGATGTCTGCCCCTAGTCCACGTAGCAGTTCCCCCGCCCTATTTCTTTTGTCTCTATCATTTAATCCAGCGATATTAACTGTTAATATAGTTAACCTACCCATATTAGCCTACGCTTGTTTATTCCCCTACTACTGATATCCATACTCTTACAGTAAGGCCTCCCAAACCTCTTATATTCCATTGCGCAGAGCCTTTTAGGGAAATAGGAACTACACTACCTACTGGCAACCGCCAGTAGGTAATATATATATATATATATATATATATATATATATATATATATTCACTGAAAAAACCATAGGTTTCAGACATGTTATAGTTAGCGGAAATTTTACTGATAAAAAACCAATGAAATTCCCCCGTTATAGTTAGTGCAGGCAACTATAACTCACGCGACCGCAATCCTCTGCTGATGCTAATACTGTATTTAGACACTTATTTGCCCATGTCTTCTTCCATAAATTTTTAGCTATACATATATTAGAAATATTTTTTTTTCATAAAGACACATATGTCATCAGCAGAAGATTGCGGTCGCGTGAGTTATAGTTGCCTGCACTAACTATAACGGGGGAATTTCATTGGTTTTTTATCAGTAAAATTTCCGCTAACTATAACATGTCTGAAACCTATGGTTTTTTCAGTGAATTTGCAAGGTTTTTTAAATGCTAATTCCTAACTATAACGTGTGTGAAACCTATGGTTTTTTCAGTGAATTTGTACGGTTTTTTAAATGCTAAGTTACTTTACGGCATTCGTGGCGTGCACGCCCACTTAACGCAGTTCGTTCCGTGCGCGCACGGTGCGCTTCGCGCACCGTGCGCGCACGGTGAGCACGCGGTGCGCTTCGCGCACCGCGCGCCCACTTTACGCAGTTAGTGCCGTACACGCAACGTGGGCACGCAGTGCGCTACGCGCACCGCGTGCCCACGTTACGCACCGTGCGCACATGGAGGACATATTATGCGCTTCCTTGTGATAGGTAATCTGTTAAATTTAATTTGTAAGTGATGACAATAATATGCCATGCACAGAGTTTTTTTTTTTTATTAAAATTTTTAGCGTAAGCGCACCGTACGCGTACGGTAAGCGTAATCGGCGAAATTTTCAAAAAATAAAAATTTACCGTTTTTGGCCTTTGAGGACTCAACTAACATGGCTATGTGCATGGGCGCTGTCTAAACAGCCCCTTTATATGTTTTTTGCCTTTATTTACAGCCCCCCCCTCAGAGTGCGAGAGAGAAAATGGCGGCCGCCGCTTCCTGGTTTCGACCGATTCGAATGTTTACTAAGATCTAACAGCCAATCAGAATCGTGCTCGCGCACGCCACCGTACGCGTACGGTAAGCTTACGGTAAGCGTACCGTAAGCTGGCTCAGATATATATATTGATTTAAAGCCTATTTTCTCAGAATCTACTGAACAGATTTACACCAAACCTACAAAAGGCACTTCCTTGACCTGAGGACTACCTCTCTGCCAAATTTCTAGTAATTCTGTTCAGCCGTTCGGGCTGTAGCCCTGTCTAAAGGTCCTATGGAAAAATGCATGGGAAAAACGCGTTTTGGGACCCCCCTTTTATCTCAGCCCCCGCTTGACGAATCCCCCCGAGACTTTCAGGGTAGGAGCGGAGCGTAGCGCCCCACCTATTTTGAGAAATTCGCGACCGGCGCCAAAGTTATTCAAAATAGAATGTTGCGGATTTCCTATGGAAAAGGGGTCCTAACTATAACTACCTACTGGCGACCGCCAGTAGGTAATATATATATATATATATATATATATATATATATATATATATATATATATATATATATATATATATTCACTGAAAAAACCATAGGTTTCAGGGGCGTTATAGTTAGCTGGAAATTTCCCTCATACAAAACCCTAGAAATTCCCCTGTTATAGTTAGTTCAGCTAACTATAACTCACGCCCCCGCAATGCACTGCTGATGACGTCACATATTACATCACTCATGACATGGTCAGTGACATCACTGATGACATCACTGATGACGTCTGAAATGACATCACTGATGACATCTGAAATGACATCACTGATGACGTCATCCAGTGAGAGTGTGTTTCTGTAAATTTTAAATATGTTTAATATATATATATGGAAAAAACTATGGAAAAATGCATGGGAAAAACGCGTTTTGGGACCCCCCTTTTATCTCAGCCCCCGCTTGACGAATCCCCCCGAGACTTTCAGGGTAGGAGCGGAGCGTAGCGCCCCACCTATTTTGAGAAATTCGCGACCGGCGCCAAAGTTATTCAAAATAGAATGTTGCGGATTTCCTATGGAAAAGGGGTCCTAACTATAACTACCTACTGGCGACCGCCAGTAGGTAATATATATATATATATATATATATATATATATATATATATATATATATATATATATATATATATTCACTGAAAAAACCATAGGTTTCAGGGGCGTTATAGTTAGCTGGATATTTCCCTCATACAAAACCCTAGAAATTCCCCTGTTATAGTTAGTTCAGCTAACTATAACTCACGCCCCCGCAATGCACTGCTGATGACGTCACATATTACATCACTCATGACATGGTCAGTGACATCACTGATGACATCACTGATGACGTCTGAAATGACATCACTGATGACATCTGAAATGACATCACTGATGACGTCATCCAGTGAGAGTGTGTTTCTGTAAATTTTAAATATGTTTAATATATATATATGGAAAAAACTATGGAAGAATGAGTGGGTGTATAAGTGTGTGAATGGATGATTTAGTAGGTGCGTGACTGACTGTATAAGTGAGTCATTAAACGTATCTTACTGCAGACTAGTGACTAAACTGTGTGAATGTTTGTATCTGTCTGTCTGTTGGTGTATAAGCGGCTGCATGGTTTTGTGAATAGCTATATGAGTGTCTCTATGGGTTATTGATTGACTCTGTGCATACATGTGTGAGTGGGTGATTCTATGGGTGCATGGTTTTAAGAGTGCATCTGTGATGGACTGTATGGTTGGGTGAGTGTATGTATGGGTGTGTTAGTGATTGAATGTATATCTCAGTGGTACATGTGTGAGTAACTACATATGTGAAAGGCAGTATATATGTGTGTAAGAGTATATAAGTGGGTATATGTGAGAGTGTGTGATTGTGAGAGTGGCTGAATGGATGAGTGTGTGCTTGTATCAGTGATTTTATAAGAGCGTAAGAATGTGGTACTATTTTTATGAGTAAGAGAACTTGTGTGTGTATAACTGCATAGGTGAGTAAATGGGAGTGTGATTAATTATTTGCATGACTGACTAGGTGTGAGAGTACCTCTCTGGGTGATTGGCGGTGTGTGAGTGTCTATATAGGTATATGAATGCATATGATAGTCCTGGACTGAGTGACTGTAGGTATGAGTGACTGTACAGGTGAGTGAGTGGATGTGTGTGTAGATCTAAGAGTCAATGAGTGGGTATGTAGTTATTGGTATTGGAGTATCTATGGTTTTGAGAATGAATGGCTGAAATTTTGATTGAGTATATCAAAGGGTGTGAGAAGATGCACTAATTTATCACATGGATGACGTCATCAGTGATGTCATCAGTGATGTCATTTCAGATGTCATCAGTGATGTCATCAGTGATGTCACTGACCATGTCATGAGTGATGTAATATGTGACATCATCTGCAGTGCATTGCGGGGGCGCGAGTTATAGTTAGCTGAACTAACTATAACAGGGGAATTTCTAGGGTTTTGTATGAGGGAAATGTCCAGCTAACTATAACGCCCCTGAAACCTATGGTTTTTTCAGTGAATTTCTAAGGTTTTTTAAATGCCAATTCCTAACTATAACGCTAATTCCTAACTATATCAGGCCTGAAACCTATCTTTTTTTCAGTGAATTTCAAAGGTTTTCTAAATGACAATTTTGAATGTATTAATTTTTATACTGATTTTTTTGATACTGATTTACTACATTTTTTAAACTATTTATTTTTAGATATATTTTTTTTAATTACATTATAATTACATTATACATTACAATACAAAATATACTTTCTCAGAATGAATTATTTTAGTTTAAATACTTGGCAAATAGGCAACAGACTTTTAAGTACAGTAGTTACAGTTGTTGCAATGGGCAACACAATTTCAAACACAAAGCAACATTGAGCTCAATGTGAATTTCTAGTTAAATGCAATAAGTTACTTTATGGATTACTTTTCTAACCACAAGACTGGATCCTAGATTCAGTCCTTGGACATCTCCTGTACACAGTTGAGTAAAAGCGCTTTGGTTACAGTAGTGATTTTTAAGGAGTATTATTGTATTTTAAAAGTTGACACTTAGAAACATTTTCCCATAGAATCACCAATGCTATCCTATGGCAGAAAATTAACTTAGCAGGTAAGTAGTGTTATCGTTACTTTTTCTTACTCAGTGGTGGATCCTGGATCCAGCACTGGCCAACCTCCTGTAAACAGTTGAAAGAATGTGTTTAAGTCATACAGACGACTTGTTAGGAATATTTTTAATTTGTGAAAATAGACACTTAGAAACTTTTCTGGTGAAAACCACACAATGGATTCCTATGGAAGGAAATACAAGTTACTGGTAAGTACGCTTAGAATTACTTTTCAGGGTCAGTGCTGGGCTAAAAGAGGCAGCCCTGGGTTCTCTCCTGATAACAGGTGAGTAAATCGGAATTTGTAGTTCGGCTGATTTTAGTGGAATATTTGTACGTTTCAAAAATGGACACTTAGAAAATTTTCTGGTGAAAACCACACAATGGATTCCTATGGAAGGAAATACAAGTTACTGGTAAGTACGCTTAGAATTACTTTTCAGGGTCAGTGCTGGGCTAAAAGATGCAGCACTGGGTTCTCTCCTGATGACAGGTGAGTAAATCAGAATTCGTAGTTCGGCGGATTTTAGAGAAATATTTGTACAATGGTGAAGGAAGGGGGAGGGGCCTGGGGTGACGTGAGCAAACACACCCTGTGGCGCGTTTCAAGTTGGGGAATTAATTCCTCTTCAATCCTGAGGTCCCCTGGTGGCCAACTAGCCCACCAGGTACCTCCAGTATGCGCCAGGGAGCTGCATTGCAGAGTGGTATTCAGAGGCCACGCCCCTTTTTACAACACTCTGCAGCACAGCTCTGTGGCGCTTACTGGAGGTACCTGGTGGGCTAGTTGGTCCCCAGGGACCCTCAGGATTGAAGAGGAATTAATTCCCCAACTTAAAAAGCGCCAGTGCATGTTTGCACAGATCTCACCTCAGGCCCCGCCCCCTACCTTCACCACTGTGCAAACGCGCCCCGTGGGGTGTTTTAAGTTGGGGGATTAAGTCCCCTTGAATCCTGAGATCCCCTGGCAGCCAACTAGCCCACCAGGTACCTCCAGTATGCGCCAGGGAGCTGCCTTGCAGAGAGGTCTTCAGAGGCCACACCCCTTTTTACAACACTCTGCAACGCAGCTCCGTGGCGCTTAGTGGAGGTACCTGGTGGGCTATTTGTCCCCTAGGGGACCTCTGGATTGAAGAGGAATGAATTCCCCAACTTAAAACGCACCACAGGGCGTGTTTTCACAGTATCACCTCAGGCCCCGCCCCCTACCTTCACTACTGTGCAAACGCGCCCCATGGCACGTTTTAAGTTGGGAGATTAAATCCCCTTGAATCCTGAGGTCCCCTGGCGGCCAACTAGCCCACCAGGTACCTCCAGTAAGCGCCAGGGAGCTGCGTTGCAGAGATGTGTAAAAAGGGGCGTGGCCTCATTACACCTCTCTGCAATGCAGCCCCCTGGTGCATACTGGAGGTTCCTGGTGGGCTAGTTGGCCCCCAGGGACCCCCAGTATTGAAGGGGAATTCGTTCCCCCTCTGCAAACGGGCCAAGGGGCGTGTTTGCAGAGTGGTGTAAGGAGGGGGCGTGTCCTCCGGCCCAATCCTGGTTTTTTTCCCCCTCTGTTTTTTAGAAGGGGGACTGTGTAGCCCCCCTTCTTTTTCTTTTTTTTTTGGCCCTGGGGACCCCATCCCCCAGGGCCTGCCCCCAATTTAGATTTTTTTTTTTAACGGGAAGGGGGCCGTGTGGCCCCCCTCCCCAGGCCATAATTTGCCCCGGGGACCCCATCCCCGGGGCATGGCTCTTCTATAAAAAGTTATTTTTTATGAAGGGGGGCTGCATAGCCCCCCTCCTGTGCCACCTATGGCCCCGGGGACCCCATCCCCCGGGGCCATTTAAACGAAAACATTTTTTTTACAAATGTTTGGGGAGGGAGACCGCGTGGCCCCCCTCCACGGGTGTCTATATGGGTTATTGATTAGTTGCCTGCGTAATTGTATGGGAGACTGAGTGTGTGTGTGGTTGGGTGGGGGGTGTGTGTCTGTGCATAGATGTGTGGGTGGTTGATTGACTGGGTGTATGACTATAAGAGTAAATATGGAAACAGTTGTATGGGTGAGTGAGTGTGTATACGAATGTGTTGGTGAGTGAATGGATGTCTCAATGGTAGAAGTTCAAGTAAGTACAAAAATAAAAGGCAGTGTCTGTGAGAGTTGGAGTATATGAATGACTATATGTGAGAGTCAGGGATTGTGGGAGTGACTGTATGGATGAGTGTATACTTGTATTAGTGAATATATAAGAGAGTAAGTATGCGTTAGTATCTGTATGAATAAATGAGGTGGTGTGTGTATAACTGTGTAGATGAGTAAATGGAACTATGATTGATTCTTTCCATGACTGACTACGAAGAGTGCATGACTGACTAGGATGAGTGGTGGTGTGTGAGTGTCTGTATAGGTGTATAAGTGCACATGATAGTGTTGTATTGATCACTTACTACATGTATGAATGGTTGTATGGGTGAATGAGTGCATATGTCTGTAGACCTAGGAATTAGTGAGTGCATTTCTAGTAACTGGTATTGGTGTCTCGATGGTTTTGAAAATGGTACTCTGTATTTTACAGGGGGGGTATCAATGGTTATATATGGGTTTAAGGAGGTGCATCAGATTGTCATGTGGATGATGTCATCAGTGATGTCATCAGTGATGTCGTTTGAGATGTCATCAGTGATGTCATCAGTGATGTCACTGACCATGTCATGAATGATGTAATATGTGACATCATCAGCAGTGGATTGTGGGGACGCGCGTTATAGTTAGCTCAACTAACTATAACTGCAGAATTTCTATGGTTTTGAAATGTCCAACTAACTATAACGTCCCTGAAACCTATGGATTTTTCAGTTAATTTCAAAGGTATTTTAAATGCTAATTTGTAACTATAAAGTCACTGAAACCAATTGTTTTTCAGTGAATTACAAGGGTTTTTCAAATGCTAATTTCTAACTATATCCTCCCTGAAATCTACTATTAATAATAATAGCAGATATTTGTGTATGTATCTACTCCATTCCATAAGTACATGACTAGTAACTGGAATAATTACTGTGCTGCAAACAGAGTGCATGGTGAATTTATAAGTGGTTACGTATTGCCTGGATGGGAAATTGGAGAAGTGCATCGGACTCTCAGGAGGATTCCTACACTGCATGGGTAATACCTGCGTATTTAGAGGAGTGTATTATTAGTATATAGGTGGTTAGAGGTCTGTATGGATAGTGTACAGAATATTGTAGCTGTACTTATATTCATAATTAGGACATTCCACAAGTATATGAATAGTAACTAGATGATTATAGTGCTGTAAAGAGAGTGCATAGTGTATTTATAAGTGCTTGGGTATTAGTAATAATAATAATCCACATTTATAATGTGCAAACAATCACCCGTAAGTGTCTCTAGGCGCTGTCGGGAAGATTAAGCAAACTATTGCCCAGAGTCACATGGTGCTGGGCTAATCTGCCACCAGCACCGGGGATCTAACCGTGATTCCCAGATTTCCAGAGTCAGTCGCCCTGGCCGCGGCGCCACACCTCTTCCCATGACAGTTGACAGGCTGCATTAGTATATAGTACTGACTGGGTGACTGTAGATGGGCATGGGGAGTGACAGTGTCTTTGATAGACTGCAAGGGCAGTACCTGGGTGAATTAATCTTACCAGTATCAAATTAATAGTAATCTATATTCACTTCTTTTTTAATGCAAATTTTAAATATTTTAAACTTTAGTAATAAGGTCTGTAAAAGAGAAGAAAAAAATTCTGTTATTACATAGAATTTTATACTTTTTACAACACAACATAAGTATACAATTACATCACATATTCAATTTGCCTTTTTTTTCTGTCTTCATGTCTTCAGAATCTATTGAATTTCACCATACACAGTGATTTCAATTTTGATCATCAGGTGACAGCGGGCAAAAAAATACAATCAGTAAGATTGTTTAAAAAAAACACATCTATCTTCAAAATATCTACTACAAACTCAATTCTCTATTTCCATTTTCACAAATGAACATCCTTATTAACATTGTGTATAACACAAAGATTACATATATGAGCACCTTCTTTCAAACACATTTTTCAAAATGCAATATGAAAAAACAGGATCAATTATTTAAACCGTAATTCTGAACATCTTTCAAAAAGGCCAAATGATGTTTCTGAAAACATTTTCTTTGAGGATATCCAAAATAAACTTCTGAATTCATATTAACACCTTCCCAATAGGCCGCATGATGTTTGTGAAATTATTTGTTGTGAATTTATCCAAAATATACTGATTACTTCATGTTGACATCTTCTCAGAATTTTGGCATTAAAATATTAAATATGAATTTGGTAATTCATTAGGCAACCAAAATGTATACTCTAAATGTGTATCATTACATAGTGTCCATCCTTTATTGCATTTTAAATACACAGTACAGTGTCCAGATGTTGAAGTAGTTCCATCTTGGAAAACAATAGCCACTGTTTTAAAAGTTCTTCCTGAAATTGAAACTTGACCTGCCACTAAAATTTAAATTTTGGTTTCCACTTTTGTTCCATCTGCTCTACAACGTTGCAGCATTCAAATAATATATTGTCCACATCTTTGTATAAATAATGTTGACAACATTTCAGATTTGCACTCAGTACATTCCATATGTTGATCAGCTGATTTTAATAAATTGTTGAAAGACTCTGTTTTCAAATCTGGCATTGTCAAATATATGAATCGTTCAGTGTCTATTTTAGTAGTAGATAAAAAAGAACAGCTGTCACATCTATGTTCCCATCTGTAACGTAGTCCGAACAGATTTTCAATTTGAATACCTTCATCTTCTAATACTACAAGCATAAACATAAGAAATTCCTGAGCATCTTGCTGTACATTCTGTGTAAATTGTGAAGATCCAAAACATATATCCAGAAGATACCACACATAAGAAGTAGTATTGACTTTTGTTTTATCAGTTTTCAACTTCTCAAAAATATAATCTAACAAAGAACAAAATCTTTTTTCTCGATTTTCCATAATTGCATGCTGTATATTTTCTAAAAAACAAATACAACATTGACGATTACATTAGCATAGCAGTTGATACCTAAACTATTTTCAAACTGATATCCTACAATATTAGCAACCGTGTTCTCTTCTATTTTCTTTCCAAACTCATCATTCTATTCAATTCTTTTTTTCTTTGCAACCTCATTAAAATCTTTATCATATTTGCATTTTGGACTTATTAACCGTTTTTCATAAATAGGATATTCACCTAAACTAGGAGCATAGAGTATTCCTAACCTATAGCACTATTTTACGCAATTTACATCTGCACTAACCTTTTCTTCATCAAAATCATTCAAATACAATCCGGAAAAATCTCTTACTCGAGACAATGCAACATATGCCATACCCTCCTTAAAAACAGAACTTCCAATATTTACCAAAGCACTGTCTACACTTAAACCTTGAGATTTATGAATAGTCACTGCATAGGCTAAGCAAAGAGGAAACTGTTTTCTATGAACATACAAATCTTTTACAAGCAAGAAACTAACAGAACAGCGTCCAATCTGTTTCACCTCTTCAATATGATCAAATTTAATCTTCAAAAATTCAATCCCATGTCTATTTGCATAACTAACAAAGTCAACTACTTTCCCCATTGCTCCATTTACTAATCCTTACTCAACATCTAAATTATGCTGTAATATTACCCGGCAGTTTAGAGATATATATAAGGTCTTTTCCAAACCAGCAATCTTAGATATTGATTTTTCCAAAGAGTCTAATTTTAACTGCAATTTCTCTGACAGAAGAATAGTTACTCCTTCATGTTCTATTTTACCAGTAGCTACCATTTTCATTATCGGTTCATTCTCCAGTTTCAACAGTTCTTCATTGAATGTAGAGCATTCTTTCAGTGTTGGCATAAGGCAAATTATAGATTTCTTTTCTGCAATTCTTCGGTAGATTGTTTCAGCTGCAACATTTACTTTTGGAAACAACTTTCTTAGTAGCCGACTATCGAAAGCATTTTTTCCATCCTTTGTTAAGACATCAATCTAATATTTGGAAGAATATTTCCATAATCTTCATCATTTGCTTGTCGCATATTCTTGATAAGTTCCTTATATTCAAAATACCTCCAAATGTTCACATTTCCAATACTTCCCAACGATGTTTTAGTGTCTTCATGAAGAAGGGTTTTAAAAACTGGTTGGCCTTTCACAGGTGGGAGTTTTAGTAGATCACCAAATACAATTACATGTTTTCCTCCCAATAAAACATCATAATTTGTTTTTAAAATCTGCTGCATCCTCAAATGTACAAACACAAGCATAATGTTTGAGACTATGCTTACTTCATCAATTACCAGAAGTTTCATTTTCTTCAGTACTCTTGAAACTTCGAAACAAGCTTCTCCAGATAGCTTGTGATGTTCCAACCTATTTTCATCTTCTACTGGTAACATAAGTAGAAAATGTAAAGTAATCCCTTTAATGTTGTGTGCTGCTAACCCATTTGGAGCAGTTACAACACAAGACAAATGTGAATCCGTTGTTTTCTGTAGATAACTTGACAAAGATTTAATCAAGAAACTTTTCCCCATTCCAGCTTGTCCACTGATATACACAAGAATAGATCTAAATGATGTACATTGGCAATCATTCTTTTCATGCAGTAATCCATGTTGTGTCTGTTGTGTAACTTGGTGATATATTTCTTTCTGTTCAGTATTCAGACATCCCTCCAAATTTTCCAAATCAATATTGTCCTGTTGTGCTTGCTGCATCATCATTTCCACTTCACTGATTGTTATTGCCGCTTCATTTTCAAGTATGGCTTCTCCTAGTGGATCTTGACTTTGTGGAGCAGAACTCTGACTATCTTGTGAACTATCTCTAGCAATTTCAGCTGCAATAGTTTTTTCTTGATTAATCTCTTCATTCAACATTTGGAGATCATTTAGAAAAACTGTACATTCAATGCAATCTTTACATGCATTGAAAGAATCTTCATAGCAGTCAAAATCTCCAAGTAATTCCATTTCAGTCTGCCAAGGTTTGAAGAGTTGCAGAAGAGCTAAATAGAAAAACTCTCGCTTATCTGGAGTATCACAACTTAATTTCCTGTGATTAATCAAATTTCCTTTAGCATGCTTTACCAAACATCCATCAGATCTAATTACAGCATATTTTCCTTCATTTATTTTTTCTGTAACTTTTTTTTAAAAAACTATAATGGTATGGACTTCTATTTGACTAGTATGTATCCAGCATATTTGATTTCAGAATTTATGTACTTTCTGGTTCATTCAGTGGCAAGTATTCAATTTCTTGTACAGATTTCAAAACTCGATTTCGTGCTGCAGCAAGGCCTAGACTTATCCAGATGATCCCTCTTGACTTTGAATATAAACTTGCAGATGTCAATCGATCCGAATATTCGTAGGATCCAATTTCCCGATGTGAAAGCATCTTCAAGCTAAAGCTGTACAATTGTTTTCTAAGTGTCTTCTCCTGTGAAATTTCCTCCCACCTTTCTTTCAATTCCTGTTTCTCAGACTTGGTAATATATGACGTGACATAGTGAGCAACAGCAATTGAGTTATCTGCAACATATTGTATGTCCATACAATATGTTCCACATCTTCCAAATCACTGGATTGTAATCATTAATGTTCTTCAATTCTTCTGTTCTTTTTATGTTTTTATATATTTTTGGGTGATTTTCGAGTGATAGTATGCCTCACTGCTGACATAAAACTGTTCACTCTTCCTTTGAAAATTACTGGACATGGAAAGCCAAATCAACATTTTGTGTAAAATGTATCCTTTGACTTATATTTCCATCAACAATATTTTCCACATCGATGACTCTGAAACCGTAAAACTTGCTGTCTTAAGATATTTTTTGCTCCTGTTTTTGGAATTGCACAGGTAACATACTCTTCAATAAAAGATAAAAAAGTCTCATCCGAATCAGTTCCAAATTTGGGTGCATCCTTAATCCATAAAAGCATATGTATATGAGGAGCACCTCTAGCTTGGCATTCTTTTTTATCCCAAAAAAATCAATAGCTTAGTCAATAGGTTGATTTTTTTTATTACAGATGAAAAACATCAGAGCTTTAAATCTATGATTAAAATATCTGCAGACATTTACATGATCTAGGAAACAGAATTCTCCAGGTGTCTTCAATTCAATATTTTCTATATTTGAATTTGCTTCTAGTAGAGAATCCAGTAAATCATCCCATGCGTACTCAGCACAGCAAAGTGTAACAAACCAGGTAGGAGTTCCTAAGTTTCTTAACATACATTTTAATTTCCCATGACATTGATACCAATATTCATTAGTTCCACGTTGACATGCCATCAAATTAATTAACTGTGATTCTAAATGTTCGTCTCTTTCTCCAACTTTGTCCATAAATTCCTTTGCAGAAACATGTGAAAGATGCGTTCCAGTTTTTAATATATGGTTGACTGCATATGAAAGTGCAGACAGATCACTCTCAAATAAAAGATTAAACAAATATGGAAAACACTGACAAAAGCTTGGTTCTTCTGAGTAGAGTTGTAAGGTACGATAGTCTGAAGCTGGAATCTGAACTGGTCATTCATCATATCATCCACCTTTTCCAGTAGGGAACAGCAGTGGAAAAAAACTAGCTTCCAAACTTTTTTCCCACACACTCATGGGAGTTGCTTTTGCTTTTTTCATCTGGAACAAATCAATAGTATCTCCTATCAGTTCTTTTGAATGTAGAGGGTGTATAGTATAATGTTCATAAATTTCTTCTTTTCTTGAATTCTCCACTGGTTTCTATTTGTCCACTTGAAATATCTGTTTCATCTTCTAAAGTAATTTCTTCGTTTGCCTTTACACCTTTATAGTAAATATTGTTTTGCACTGATATAATGTAGCCTTTTGGACTTTCCTCACAACTACTAACTCTTGCCATATTTTCTGACTCTTTGTGGGTACACCATTAACAAGAATGACTACAGTTTCAGTATCCTCTCTTTCCTCACCAACAGTTTCAACATTTTTCTTGAAATCTAAAGGTAAATACACAACTCTTCCTTTTAAACCTCTTTGTAGATCTGTTAGAGGCAGCTTACCTGTTTAGGCTCCATACAAATTATAGCCTAAAAAAGGTGCACAGATTGAATGAGGATGGCCTCATATGTATTTAAATCTTTAAGTTCAGGCGGTATAGCTTATAATTCTAACCATTATGGACAGCTCTAGCTGGCATTTTGTTTTCTTCTAATTTATTGTAACAATATTTACAAATACATGGTACAGTACCTAACTCAAAACGACCTTCCACAAGCAGATAATCACGAAATTCTTTCCATTTATCATTGTTTTCGTTTTCACTTTTTAAAAACACATCTACATTCCTAGTTTGAATTTTATAATGAGTAAGTCGACAACAAATACAAACATAGTTGGGATTTTCACCAGACACTACTTTAAACTCTGTTATTTCTTTTTCAAACTTCACATCAGTACTACCTTCCATCTCTTCTTCAACACCTACACTTATCAAACTCTTGCTTTCTCTACACTCCTCTTGACCAGCAAAGAAACATAACTCTATATCATCAAAAACATCCAACACTGAACCATGCAAAAGAGCTGTATTCATTTCATTGAAACATAATGCAGGTCTTTTCACGTAGTATAATCTTCTAACTCACTTTTGCATTTCGGAATGATGTACTGCTAACATTCTTAAATGATGAAAACGACTTTGCCACACTTTCCTAGAAAGACAAGCCAGAGAATGACCTTGCAACCCTGTATATTTCCTCACTTTGCAAGGATTTGCCGGCACATGCATCAACGTAGGCTTTTGCGATTCCTTAATTACCATTATTAAGGAATCGCAATTAAGGAATTACAAAAGCCTATGCATGTAGGAATCGCTATACAAATAGCGATTCCTACACATTCCTTAATTGCGACTCGCAAATTGCGAGTCGCAATTAAGGAATGCCGTCCCAATCATACCTATGGGCCAAGAGGCCCATAGGAATGAATTGGAGATTGCATGAGCAATTTGCGAGTACCAGCTGGTACTCGCAAATTGCTCATGCAATTTCAAGGGTGCAAGGGTGTCAAAATGACACCCTTTTGCACCCCTGAAATTGATCTCTGCACATATGTTGCACACACACATGCCCTAAGGGCATGTGTGTGCGCAACATAAAACTTTGAAAAATGCACAAAAGTGCATTTTTCTAAGTTTTTGCAAATTACCATGAAGTTCAACTTCATGGTAATTTGCTCCCCCTATTAGCGAAATCGCTAATTTTTTTACTTTAATGCATTGCATTTAAGGAATCTCAATTTGGGATTCCTTAAATGCAATCGCAATTTATTTAATCGCAATTTAGAGATTCCTTAAATTGCGATTTTTGCATTTGGGATGATGCATCCCAAACGCAAAAATACCGGTCGCAAAGGGGCAGATTCTGAGAATCTGCCTGTTTGCGAACGGTTTTTCCTTTGATGCATGTGCCTGTATCATTTCTTTTTCAATTGGAATGCCATTTTTTACTTCATAAGAACGACCACAGTTATCAACTGCATGCAGTAATCTATTTTCTTGAAAATAAATTTCTTGATTAAAAGAAAGGTTCCGTACTAGAAGTATGCTTCCATTCCCTGGACAATATTTTACAAAATGTGTTCTATTTACAATTCTTTTCCTTTTACATGTGTCCTTCATATGTTGCATTATTGTATTTAAAGTCTTCAATCTTTTTATAATTAAGATAAATAATTTTCTTTTCAATTCAAAGGCTTTTTCAATTTCACTTAGATTCTCCTGTTTTTGTCTGTAAAATGCTGATCTCCTTTTATATATTTTACTTTTTTTTGTAAATTTTAGAGTATTTTTATAATTTCTTTTTCGAATTTCTGAAAATTGTATTTTCCTGCTTCCAGCATAATTCTATTCACGATAATCCAATTTTCCACTTTTTTGTACATTTTTGTTTTCCTTTTGTTTCACTGTCCTTGTTGTATCTGTCTGTTTTTTATTTTTTCAATTAGAAACTGTTTTTACAAGTTTTTAAAAAATATCTTTACTTCTCTTACAGAACACTTTTTCTTTAAAGATCAATGTTGTAGTTGATCTAATTCCTCTTTTTCTTTTTGTTTTAAATAAACCTCTTTTCTGTGTCCTCTTTTTCTTTGCTCTTTTCTTGTCATTTTTACTCTTTTCTAAAAATTATGCAAAATATCTGTTAAAAAAGAAAAGTTTTGAAATCAATTTAATATAATTAAAATAGTAATATATAAATATTCACATGTATAACTATTAAAATATATAGAAAGAAACTAGATCAATTATTTCAGCAATGGAACAGTGCTACCTGCATAATTGTAGTAGTGTATGAGTAGTGTGAAAGATACTAGAGCACAGCATTAATAGTACACATCTAATTATGGAACTGCATGGTAACAACCTCTATCATTCCACGAATACATGGCTAGTGACTAAAAGATTACAATACTACAAGGAGAGTGCCTGAGTGCGTTTATAAGTGCTTAGATATTGGTGGAGTGATAGGATAAGTAGATAGTGCTGCATGGGTGATTGGAGAAGTGTATACGACTGACAGGAGGATTCCTACACTGCATAGATACTAACTGGATATTTACAGAAGTGTATCAATAGTATATAGCTGGGTAAAGCTCTACATGGATAGTGCACAGAATATTATAGTTCTACTTGTATTAGTGGCTAGGCCATTCCATAAGTACATGACTAGTAACTGGAATGATTACAGTGCTGCAAAAAGAGTGCATAGTGAATTTATAAGTGTTTAGGTATTTGCGAAGTGATAGGAACTAACTGGGTATTTATAAGACTATATCAATAGTATGTACCTGGATAGACATCTGCATGCATAGTGCACAAAATATTGTAACTATAGTAGTGTTAATGGCTAGGACATTCCAAAAGTACATGACTACTAACTGGAATGATTACAGTGCTGTAAACAGACTGCATGTTGAAATTATAAGTACTTACGTTTTGGTGCACTGATAGGATAACTAGATAATGCTGGATGGGTGATTAGAAAAGCGCATTGGACTGACAGCATGATTCCTAGACTGCGTGAGTACTAACTGGATATTTATAGGAGTGTACCAATAGTATGTAGCTGGTTAGAGGTGTGGATAGAGACTGCACAGAATATTATAGCTGTACTTGTTTTAGTGGCTAGGCCATTCCATAAGTACATAACTGCTAACTAGAATGATTACAGTGCTGCAAACATGGTAAATGTATAAGTGCTTATGTAATGGCAGAGTAATAGGGTAAGTAGATAGTTCTGGATGTATGATTGAAGAACTGCATGACACTGACAGCAGGATTGCTAAACTATATGGCATGCATAGGGAGAGCTGCGTGCCGGCTAACAGAGGAACAGCTGCGAGACAAATACTATAGTGAAAAGTACAGGCCGTCACCTTGCACAGAGATAGCTACGACTGCTAATGTTGGAAGAGGGAACATGAAGAAGATATCGCGCAGACAAAACGACAGTATCTTTCCAGTGTTGGCTTGCAGAGGTACAACTGCAGGCTTGCAGAGGGTCAGCTGCGAACTGGCGGGCTGACTCGTAGAGGGACAGCTGCAGCCCGTGGGCTCGCAGAAAGAGAGATGTGAGCCAGCTCACACAGGAACAGCTGTGGGCGTACTGGTATAGGGAGAGGTGCCGGCCGTCGGCTTCCAAACCGATAGCTGCGAAACCGTGATGTGGAGAAAGGGATCATGAAGAGGTATCTCGCAGACAGAGAGAGCTGTGGTATATTTCCAGTGTTAGCTTGCAGAGATACAACTGCGGGTTGACTCGCAGAGAAAGAGCTTTTTCCTAAAACAATGTAATCTTTCAAACATATGTCACGTTACTTTTGTACCATTGAAACTGATTACGACCTTCTCTTTACACTACACATCCCACGAACCTGCCAATAAAAGTATAACTACTATTTTCATACTAGATAAAGCTCTATCACTTAATTTTTACAAACAATACTGTTGGGTGCACAAAATGGGCGTGGAAGGTAAGGATAGTAAACAGAAGTGTAATTCCTAAACTTTTTTTGTACCATTCCTTTAAAATACGTATATTCATGGCTTTAAGTGGGATCAAAAAAATGGCAGGTTTCTGAAAGGGGTAGCAGTGTTCAGACCCGGTCCACTTAAAGGCCTGCATATATTCAGCAGAGAGACACAACCTAACAATTTTAAACACTTATAATCACAGTTAGTTTACTAGTGTGAAAATATTGTACAGAAAATTTACTAAGACATTTTTTTTCTTTCTTATCTCTCACACATATATAAAATATCTCTTGAAAGAAACACCCTTCTCCACCTTTATTTCGTAAGAACGAGCAATAACTAATCCCTTTAGCAGCATCTAGTCACTAACTACTAACACGGTGCAGTGTACCCAATTATAGACCGCAAACACTGTTTAGATTATATCTCAAAGTATCATCAAATGATTCTAATCATGCATACACACAGAAAACAACGTGCACGTTTACTTTGTCCATTTACTCTCCATGTAATCTGTGCACATTCTGAACGGGTTTGCAGTATAACACCTGTCTTCACTTATATTCAAATGTACAGTATAAAATATAACATCACAACCTATACATATGTAATATTTCCAACATAACCCAGTGCCGTTTTATACCATTAAAACTGATTGCAACATTCTCTTTATAGTACAAACCCAACCAATATGGCAATAAACTTAGAACTGCTATTTTTATAATACGAAGAACTGTATTAGATTATTTTTATAAACACTACCGCTGGGGGCACAAAATGGTGGTGGGAGCTGGACAGACTAAATAAAGGTGTAATTCGCAAACTTTTTATGTATTGTCCCTTTACTATACGTATATTAACAGCTTTAAGTGGAAAGAAAAATTTGGCAACTGTCTTAAATGGTTGGCGTAGCGCAGTAGCGACAAGACCTGGACCACTTAAAGGCCTGCGTATATTCAGCATACAAACACACTCTGACAATTACCTTCACTAATAATCACATTTACTTTAGCACTCTGATCAAAATCGTACTGAAAATATACACAGAAATTTTTCATTTATTTGTTATCTCTCACATATTTACAAAAAAATGTCTTCTGAAGAAACGCTCTCTAACAAATTCCATTTGATAACAACACCAAAATCCAAAGCCTCCCAGTAACACACCAGTCTTCACTGATATTGAAATCTACCTCTCAGTATAAAAAATGAGACCACAAATTGTCCACATAACATTTCTGTTTTTTGTTCCATCTCTGTTAAGTTAATAACACATGAATTTTCTACTCTTACCCCTTCCCCATTATTTCCACACTAATCATCATATAACTTACATTCGTAGTTGGGATGCAGATTTCAAATGTCACAAAACGCATGTAATTCTTTCTTTGTCAAACAGTACATGTAATGCACCAATCTCATCAAGAATGGAACCAATAATGGCACAATTTCCCTGTTGCTCCACACATAAATACATGTACAGAACAAATCAGAATGGTTCCTTGATTTTTTCAAATTGCAAAACTTCTTTCTATTGGCTATTTTTCAATTTTCCATATAAACAGTTTAAAAAAATTCAAGAACACATACAGATGAGACGTTGAACATATTCTATCAAACACATTCTAGAACATTCTACAAAACCTGCAGGTTAAAAGTTCATAATTTTTTCAAACCTACCAATATTTTTGTGCAAAATGTTCTCAAACACTTAACGCACCTGCAGGTTAAAAGTTCACCATTTTTTTTAAGTTCGAACAGTGTCTTCCAAACGCAAGTAGCAGGTGTGGTTGAACTGCGCAAATTGTATCCTATCATATGTACTCCACATTGGAACTGCTTTTTATTAACCAATGACAAAGATGCTTTTCAACAAACTAATATGCACCCTACTTTTTAGTAAACAATGCTTTTCATCACCCAATCAGTTATCCTTTTGCATGAGACTAAAAACTAGTTCTGCATCTTTAAACGTATCTCTTATTCTATGAACGGACTGCATGAGCTACAGACATCTATCCATATCTTCCAGCTATACCTTCAAAATGCTAGTGTTGATCATAGGACATAGCTATGTTTTCTGGTGCAAGAGGTATGCAGAACAGAGACACATTGACTTAGACCTAGGTTTACAAAATGAGGACATTAAATGGTTTGGGCAAAGAGAATTAAAGTGGCACCAATTGCTCCCTTTGGTTAAAACCTGTTTGCATCTCCAACACCCTGACCTCATGATTGTGCACTGTTGTGGTAATGACCTAGGTGCATTGACTGGGGTAGCTTTGGAAATGCTAATGAAGGACACCTTCAGACAATTGATGTTGCTTTTGCCTCAAACTGTCTTTGTATATCCCAATATATGCCAAAGACAGAAGTGGAATTGGTCAAACCACTTTTGTCCTCAGATTGAAAAATCTAGGAAGAATGTCAACAAAGCTGTCTCTGCATACCTCAGAGACCATAGAATGGGATCGATCTACAACAACAACATACGTTTTCATATGGCTGATATCTACAGAAGTGATGGAGTACACTTCACAGATCAGGAAAATCGAGTTTTTCTGAATAACCTGAAGCTGTGCATCCGCACTTATATGTAGCTCCAACTAATAAACACTCAGGCTCTTTTTAGAGCAGCCTTATATTCCCAATATCGGTTCGCAGAGTGACAGCTGCAATCCGGTTACCACAGGGAGACGTGTGGGCCGTCGAGCAGCCTCGCAGAGGGACACCTGTGGCGCATGGGCTCAACTCACACACAGAGAGCTACGGGCCGTCAGCTCCCAAACGCAGAGCTGTGAGCCGACGGACTGCTAGTGTTTTATGGTTTAGGGTAGTGCAGTGGTGTATCTGTAGTGTAGGGGATCGTCCAGTGGTTACTGTTTTGGGGTTTAGGATGGTGCAGTGGTGTTTGGGTATTGTACGGGGTCGTGCTGGGGATAGCATTTTACGGTTTAGGGTAGTGCAGTGGTGCTTGTGTAGTGTAGAAGATCGTGCTGGGGGTAGTGTTTTAGAGTTGACTGCACTGCAGAGGTGTCTGGGTAGTGTAGGAGGTCATGCTGGAAGTAGTGTTTTAGGATAGTGCAGTGGTGTAGGAGGTCGTACTGGGAGTAGTTTTAGTGTTTAGGGTAGTGCAGTGGTGTTTGGGTAGTGCAGGGGGTCATGCCAACAGACTGACTCACAGAGCTCCGAGCCGACGAACTGGCTTCAAAAGGCATAGCCGTGACCTGGTGATGGGGGTAGAGGTAGCGTGAAAGGGGTATCTCACACAGACACAGATGCCAGTGTTGCCTCTCAGAGATAAAACTACAGACCCAATGGCTTCTACACGGAGAGATACGAGCTGATGGACTAAGTCACAAAATGCCTGCCAACACTTCCTAGTTTCAATCATTCACAGCCAATGAGCAGCAAACTCGTGCTCGTAACCCCTCAGCCAATCAGATGTCAGAATTCTCAAATATCGGTATCTGTAAAATGTGATATTTCTCAAAAACTACTGAACGGATTTACACAATTCCAACAAAAGCGCGTTTTCTGGACCATGACCTTTCTCCCTGCCAAATTTGGCGTAATTCCATTCAGCAGTTTGACCTCTAGCCTTGTCTAAAGTTTCCTATGGAAAATGCATTGAGAAAACACATTTTGGGACACCCCTTTTTTCTCAGCCCCCCCTTGACCAATCACCCCTAAACTTTCAAGATAGGAGCTGATCAAAAAAGAGTCAAACAACGCCAAAGTTATAAACAGATGGAGGGCTCCAGGAGGGGGGCCACGCAACCCCCCTCCCAACATGAGTGAAGCACCGAGCCTGCGGGGACCCCAGATGGCCCCCGCAGCCCCAGCGAGCCCCCGCTATTATTTTGTAAGAAATGCCCAAGGGACCTAGCCCACCCCGGGGTCTCATTAAAATAAAACACGGAAACCTGTGACCCCAGCGCAAATTGCGCCGATTATTTTTTTAAAAACAGAATGTTTTTTTGGGCTCTGAGCGTCCTTCTGGGACCCCCTGAGCAGGCCTAGGGGTCAGGGTGTTTCTACCCTGCCTCCTTCCCTTGTTTTATACCTTTGTTTCACTGTTTTCTAGTGACTCGCTTCTACCGAGTCACAAGATGGCTGCCAACATTTCCTGGTTTGGAGTTTTGACAGCCAATCACAGTGAAGCTCGTACACAGGACTTAGGTTCCACCCAGATATCGAAACTTTTATTTTTCTGATTTCTCAGCAACTACTGAACGGATTTACACCATTTAAAAAAAAGTCTCTTTCTGATCCAAGCACTACCTTTCTGCCAAATTTCAGGTAATTCTGTTCAGCAGTTCAGGCTGTAGCTCGTCGCAAAATTTCCCATGGAAATTAACATGGGGAAAACGTGTTTTGGCACCCCCCTTTTTTCTCAGCCCCCGCTTGACAAATCACCCCAAACGTTTAAGATAGGAGCTAACCTAAAAAGTGCAACTTTTTGGAAAATTTCCTAAAGATTCGCCAAAGTTATGACCAAATCAAAAAATGCTTTTCCTATGGAAACTAGGTTGTAACTATAACATAACATATATATATATATATATATATATATATATATATATATTTATTTATTTATTTACATGGCAGTAATGACCTGTATTCTAATGTATGTGAAAGTCTAGAAAGCACATCTCTGAGTATCACAGAGGTTAAATGTGATCTTCATTGTTTTCAGGTTAAATGGGCCATTTTGAATATCTGTGGTATATGACCCTGCCTGCATTGATACATAGGGGTTGATTTGTATTTAGAGCGGGTAACTGCAGTGGGATCCTACTCTTTTCACATTTGTTTTACATTTCAGTCTCTTTCTGTTTAACAAGCTATCATTCCCTGCCTATTAGGGAATAACATGTATTTATTAGGATCCACACACCGTGAACTTTTGCTACATATTGACGTATTTTGGCCTGTCCCTGAGACTGTGGGCCGGTCTCTGCAGTTGGGGCTGGAACTCCCTACATGAAAAGATAGAATCGGTATATATTTTTATGTACAGAGTTATCACCACAAGTGCAGAGTCTCCGCATTTGTAAAATTACTATTAGTAAAATTAAACTTTCAGTTGGTGAATACCTAAAAAGTAGCAAACTTACGCATAAGTTTAAGTTTACCTTTGTGAATGAGCCCTAAATGTCATTGTGCAACCTGGAAAAAATTGGGATATGGTAGGGAATATTTGGAGAATCGTAAGCAATTATGTTCCGAGTCTACAGATTTCGATTGACATAGAAAAATCATTTGAAAATGTGTGACTGTGCTTAACTTGCATTGAACTGTTCATAAGGACCAGGAATTGATACACAGTGCGCTGTAGACATCGACTAATATGGATCAGCCATCTCCTGAGTGTCTTCTATTGAAACTAGAGCTGATTTGGGTGTTTTTCTTCACTATTCAATTTATGCCAGGACTAGCCATGGAATTACACATATGTATTTTGTGGCATGGAAGCTGTCGCCCCCTTTTTGAGCTGGTCTTCAAAGACAGTGTCTTATCTGCTGCATCTTGCAACTTTTAAGTTGTAAGTTTAACACCTAATTAAAAATTGTTTTTCACGGTTATTTTTGATAATTTTGTACCCACAGATTGTTAATTTATCAAATTAAAAGTCCTTGTGCTTTACGTCTTTTGACAATATTAGTGACAAAAGTCCAGGTGAAGACACTCTCATTCGGGTCCTACTAGGACCCGAGCGTGATGTCGTATAGGGGCCCAAGGGTGTATGATGTCACTCATTCAACTACCTCAATATTTTGGTGAAATGTAGTCCATGTGCCCCTCTGAAGTGCCTCTTTGGTTCCATTGTTCTCGGTAGTGCTACCTTAATGGTGTTTCTCACTGCTTATTTGCCAAACCCGAAATCTGGCAGATAGGGATTAGTAAATGATTCTGTTCACTTCTCACCTTTGTTGTCGTTTTATAGTTAGCTTTTGGCAACACAAATTTAACATAAGATATGGTTATTATTCTCCATTCTTCCTCCAATGATACCACCAATAAAAAAAAGGGAGCAATTTTATATTGTCACTGCTGTACATATGCCACAGTAAGAGTAATTAATGAGTAATATCACTCTTAAACCTTCCAGACTGCAAACAAATGCAACCACACATTTAATTTACTGCAACAACAGTGATCTGAATGGCTTCTCTAATGCAAACCTTGACTAACAACAAGAAAACATGTTTTCAATGCGTCATTAGAAGCACAAGTAGTTAATGTTTATAGAATATCAATAATGCAGTTTATAGTGCTGCATAATTAAAGACACCCTATGCTAATAAAACAACTCGAAATCAAGCACAGACGTGGAATAGTGGGCATGAATCTGATGTGTTTGGCTCCCTTTCAGACAAGCTTAATTACATTAAATATGTAACACCCTACCCCTATAAAAATATATTTTGTCACTTACAGCTCACATACCTCACACCCATTTATTGAATTAGCCAGGATGAGAAAATGACAACATTATGGCCCACAAGTGAATACTTCTGGAACCTGGATGTCTAGACTACGCAATGGCAAATAACAGAATGCTGGAAAAACATTAATATAACACACGAGGCAGGCTTTTAAGAGGGCACAAATCAATACACTAAATGTAAGCCACTGCCAAATATACGAGCTTCAAATACACATCTTCAAGACTGTGCATAATCATAGGGACGTTCGGTATATTTTCTGTTGAAATCGTAATAAACAGATATTGCTTAAACATGAGTTTTGCTGAGGGGCTCACTTTCAAATTTCTCATATTTGACTTCGTGTATTATCAATATTTTGTCACCGCGCCCAATCAATTTATAGACGTTCTATACATTTTGCTGGCAATTTTATCTCTGTTTCATTTCTCTGTCTTTTTCGAATATCCCCAGCAACATTTCTGGCATTAAATGAACAGAGCTACGTGCACGTGTTTTAAATCATTCTTTGATGGTATCACTGCTTTAAGAGTTTTAACTCCCATAAAGTGCACAATTTGCAGCTCCAGAGGCGGAATTTCTAAATCATTGCACAGAGGACGCAATTTTTACCTTTGACTGTGTCTGACTTCAATGGGATATTTGGTGTTAAAGGATGTCCTGTATTTGCAGTGGGAATGCCCCTGTTCAAATTAGGTTCACATTCACAGGTTAAAGGGTCATGAAGGGACATGGCCCAGTACAGCACCAAGAGGTGGCTTTTAATACTCATCATAGATCGCTCCCACTAGGCGGTGCAGCAGGACACGGGGTCACTGCTTGGACCAGTTACACGGGGTGCTATCGGACACCGTAATACCTCTACCAGGGATTTCTTGTCTCACTCCAGATGCAGGCTTGTGGTTTCACTGCAGAGATAATTCTAGTGTGGCAGGGATTGTGATCTGAGTGCCTATGCATGTTAACCCTGTACACTGTCCCCTTAGAGGGGGAGTGGCTGATGGTCCCCACCAGGGCGGCTGCAGTGTTTGACTACATCCTCCATTTAGATGCCTTCAGAGCTCTACTTAAGTTTAAAGAAGGTACATGACAAGACCACAAATGAGGGTATGTGCATGTGTAAATGAGGGACATGTACCACAACTGAAATCTATTCTCAAGTTCATAATACAACGGTTACTAGATAATGACTTAATGTTATCAATGCAGAACATAGTTCTGAGACCAATGTCAGAGCATGGCTGAGTGAGAGCGACAGAGAAGGATTAGAACGCAAAATATTATGGGGTCTTTCTGAGGGAGGGAAGATACTTGATATTCGATAAGAAACCTTTTCCAGATACCAGGAGCTTGCACATAAAATGTCCCCTCTCTCTCTCCCACACACCCAAAATGTGGTGCTCCTAACACCAAGATGTTGGCAGGGTGCTAGTACTTTGCTTTTTTGTAAATAGTTTGAGGCGTAGCAAGTACTCATTTGACCCTTAATAATAATAATAATACATTCAATCAGTTCCTGGTTTTTGTGAAAATCAAGACAATGAACAAATAATAAATAAATAAAACTGGGTCGGGACTCCTGAAAATACACAACATTCAGTGAGCACTGTTTTGAGGTCCATTTGCATCGCCTGTATTAATTCACCTTCAAATTGAATGTGGAGGTTTAGCATTTGGAAGCTGGCATGCAAAGAAAACCTACCAATGACACTTTTCTGCTTAACTGGGAGTTCGTTCTCAGGGCACTACCCCATTGAACTCCCAGGCGTTTTACTTCTTCTGCACATGCATCTTTGTGTACCAATATCACATTTTGGATTAGACATAGCAATACTGTTTATAAAGTGAATGATAGTGATCATGAGAAATATACTCACCGGGGTGTAAATATGGGGCCTTATTTAGGGGCATATTATCAAGCCAGGCGATAAAATTATCGCCGCTTTAGAGGCAGAAAACTGCCGCTAAAACGGCGATAATGGCTTGATATAATACGCTCTATGGAATTCCAATTGAAGCCCAGGTTAGATGTCCTTCACATCTAACATGGGCTTCAATTGGAATTCCATAGAGCATATTATCAAGCCCATTATCGCCGCTTTATCGGCAGTTTTCTGCCGCTAAAGCTGCGATAATTTTATCGCCAGGCTTGATAATATGCCCCCACGTGTTTTGCAGATGGGATACTTCAACACAAATGTGTTGGATAGCCTATCCGCCAAATTACAAGTGCATTATAGCTAATAACACCTGTGATATAGCAGAGGGAATATCCGCCATGTTTGTGACATAATATCCAGTCTGCCAAACTCTAAATAAGGTTCATAGGGGCATAGCGACCACTGCGCCCTCCACGGCCTGGTCGCCCCCACGCTGCCCGCCTGCTCTGCCTGCCTCCTTACCTGCTGCCTGCCCGACCTCGGATCCCCGGCGCCCCAGCCGCCACAGGGCCGCCCACCAAGCCCGCATAGGTTTTCCCGCCGTTCCCTGCCGCGAACCCGCCCCCCCGCCTGCCGATTGGCCCCCGCGCTCCCCGCCTCCCAGCGGACCCTCCCTCCCGGCTCCCTTCTTAAGGGGACCCAGACCTCGGATCAGGAGCGACCACTGCGCCCTCCACGGCCTGGTTGCCCCCACGCTGCCCGCCTGCTCTGCCTGCCTCCTTACCTGCTGCTTGCCCGACCTCGGATCCCCGGCGCCCCAGCCGCCGCAGGGCCACCCACCAAGCCCGCATAGGTTTTCCCGCCGTTCCCTGCCGCGACCCCGCCCCCCCGCCTGCCGATTGGCCCCCACGCTCCCCGCCTCCCAGCGGACCCTCCCTCCCGGCAACCTTCTTATGACGCCCCCTGAGCGACCGCGAAGCGGACGCGCGCAGCGGGAGCAACGATTGCGCGATGAAGGTGCGCCAAAGGTAAGCCCGTCTGCGCCCGTCCGCGCCCCGCGCCAGGACCCTGGCCCCCGCAGACCCCAGCCCACCCGCCGGACTTACGACGCCGCCACCCTCAACGCACTCAACACCGGCCGAATCCCAGGATGCTACCGAGCCACCCCGAGACGCACCCACGGACCCTTCAGCTGCCACTCCTGCAAGTTCACCTGCACCCAGGCCTGCACTGCACCAACACTCACCAAGCCGAACACCAGCAGCAACCACCTGAAGTGCATCCTGCTCAACACCCGCTCCGTCCACAGACACGCCGTCCAACTCTGGAACCTCCTCGACACCACAGCTCCTAACGTCGCCTTCCTCACGGAAACATGGATGAACGCCTCCTCAGCGCCCGACATCGCCATCGCCATCCCAGAGGGCTACAAGATCACCCGGAGGGACCGCGGCAACCAGACCGGAGGAGGCATCGCCATCATCCACAGGAACACCATCCGCATCACGACCAACACCGACGACACCCTGACAACTGCCGAACACCTGCACTTCCAGATCCACACCGACCCCAAGACCACCCTCAGAGGCACCCTGATCTACCGACCCCCGGGACCCCGCACACCATTCAGCGAAGACATCGCCGACTTCATCAGCCCGCACGCCCTCCCCTCCGCTGACTACATCCTCCTCAGGGACCTCAACTTCCACCTGGAGAACGACAATGACTGCAACACCACCACCCTGCTTGCCAACCTCGCCAACCTCGCCAACCTCGGACTCAAGCAGCTGGTGACCACCCCCACCCACCTCGCTGGACACACACTCGACGTCGTCTTCTCATCCAGCAAGGACATCGTCTTCAGCCACGCCACCGGACTCCACTGGACGGACCACAGCTGCATCCACTTCAGCTTCAGAAGGACCACGATCCACCACCACCAGCCACAGGTTGCACGAAGAAGCTGGAACAAGATCACAGCCGACCAACTCGCAGCATCCCTGAGCCAGCACCCTCCCGCCAGCTCAGCGAACCCCAGCCAGGCCGCTGACAACCTCACGAAGTGGATCAGCAACTGCGCGGACGAACTCACCCCTCTGAGGACCCCGCCCAGCAGACCCGGCAGCAAGAAGGCCCCTTGGTTCACCGACGAACTCAAATGCTCCAAGAAGAACTGCCGAGCCCTCGAGAAAGCCTGGAGAAGAGACCCAACACCGGACAACATGACTACCCTCAAGCTCGCCACCCGAAAGCACCATCAACTGATCCACGCCACCAAGAAAACAGCATTCAAGGACCGCCTGAACAACAATGCACACAACAGCAAGGAACTCTTCAACATCGTGAAAGAGCTCTCCAACCCCAACGCCGGAAACAACGACATCACCCCATCGCAAGACCTCTGCAACTCCCTCGCCTCGTACTTCCACAACAAGATCTCTGATATACACAACAGCTTCAGCACACAAACAACGCCCCCCACGACCGCACCAACGCCCCCCACCACCACCCTCAGCGCCTGGACACCGATCAACACCGAAGACACCATCCGCACGATGAACTCCATCCACTCCGGATCCCCAACCGACCCCTGCCCTCACCACGTCTTCAACAAGGCCGACGCTGTCATCGCACCCCACCTGCGGGACATCATCAACACCTCCTTCGACACCGCCACCTTCCCGGAGAGCTGGAAGCACGCCGATCTCAGCGCTCTACTAAAGAAACCAACAGCGGACCCCACCGAACTCAAGAACTACCGCCCCATCTCGCTCCTCCCGTTTCCAGCCAAAGTCATCGAGAAGACAGTCAACAAGCAGCTGGCCGCCTTCCTCGAGACGAACGGATCCCTCGACCCCTCACAGTCTGGCTTCCGGGCCAACCACAGCACCGAAACCGCCCTCATCGCTGCCACCGATGACATCCGAGCCCTGCTGGACAACGGAGAAACAGCGGCCCTCATCCTCCTAGACCTCTCCGCGGCATTCGACACTGTCTGCCACCGCACCCTAGTGCAGCGCCTCAACAACGTCGGAATCCAGGAGAAGGCACTGGGTTGGATCATCTCCTTCCTCGTTGGAAGGACACAGAGAGTTCGCCTACCCCCGTTCAGATCTGCAGCAACAGAAGTCATCTGCGGCGTTCCCCAAGGCTCCTCGCTCAGCCCCACCCTCTTCAATGTCTACATGAGCCCCCTTGCGGCCATCTCACGCCAACACAACCTCAACATCATCTCCTACGCCAACGACACACAGCTGATCCTCTCCCTCACCAACGACCCCGCCACCGCCAGAGCCAACCTACACCAAGGGATGAAAGACGTAGCCGAATGGATGACGACCAGCCGCTTGAAACTGAACTCAGACAAGACGGAAGTCCTCATCCTGGGCTCCTCGCCCTCCGCCTGGGACGACTCCTGGTGGCCCCCCGCCCTGGGCACCGCACCCAAACCGACAGACCACGCACGCAACCTGGGCTTCATCCTGGACTCCTCCCTCTCCATGACCAGACAAGTCAACGCCGTCTCCTCGTCTTGTTTCAACATCCTGCGCATGCTACGTAAGATCTTCCGGTGGATCCCCACCGAGACCAGGAAGACGGTCACCCAGGCCCTCGTCACCAGCCGTCTGGACTACGGCAACGCCCTCTACGCCGGAACCACCGCCAAGCTCCAGAAGAGACTCCAGCGGATCCAGAACGCCTCAGCGAGACTCATCCTCGACATCCCCAGACACAGCCACATCTCCAGACACCTGAGAGACCTGCACTGGCTCCCGGTCAACAAGAGAATTACCTTCCGGCTCCTCACCCACGCACACAAAGCCCTACACAACCAAGGCCCGAGTTACCTCAACAGCCGCCTCAACTTCTACGCTCCCAAACGCCATCTCCGATCGACCAGTCACGCCCTTGCCGCCGTCCCCCACATCCGAAGAGCGACAACAGGAGGAAGGACTTTCTCCCAGCTGGCCGCCAAGACCTGGAACTCCCTCCCTCCCTCCCTCCCTCCCGACCTACGCCTGACCCAAGACCACCTCTCCTTCAGGAAGAAGCTCAAGACCTGGCTGTTCGAGCAGTAGCGGACCCCCCCCCCCCCCAAGCGCCTTGAGACCCTCCGGGTGAGTAGTGCACGTTATAAATGCCTTTGATTGATTGATTGATATTATCAAGCACGGTGATAAAATTATCGCTGCTCTACTGGCACAAAACTGCCGCTAAAGCAGCGATAATGGGATTGATAATATGCCGCAGAGAATTCCAATAGAAGCCCATGTTGACACCAGAACATGGGCTTCTATTGGAATCCCCAAGCTCATATTATCAAGCCCATTATCGCCGCTTTAGCAGCAGTTTTCTGCCACTAAAGCGGCGATAATTTTAACACCGTTTGTTGATAATATGGCCCATAATGTCTCTTTCTCTCTCACACACCACTATAATTTAAAGACTGATCAAATACTGAATAAACACCAAGAATAAAGTATACTACGGCCCTGATTACAAGAGCAAGGGCTACATTATTCTCCCTGTGCAAACGTGTTTGCATGGGTTTCGAAATTATGAGTTGTGCGATAATTGTCACACCCTTAGTGTTCCCCCCCCCCCCGATAAATTCCAGCAGGTCAAAGATGACAAAATGTAGCAGAGGGAAAGGTCTTTGACAAAGGAAAAACATGTTGAATTTGGTGAGCTAAATGCCAATTTCACGTTATACTTCATTTTGATGGGCACAACTTGTAATCAGCAATGATTATTATACCTTTTAAATTCCGATCCCCCTGGTATCGGATTTTAAATGTGTAATAATTATCGCCTTCCCAGCCAGGCACTCACAGGGGCATATTTACAAGGGGAATGAGCCAACAGAACGTCACTTTTATAGATGTGTCAGTGGAAAAATGCCCTGCACCATATTTACAAAGTTGTGTTGAGCCACTTTTTGGTTCTTAACGCTGCTTCGTAAATGTAGTAACCTTTCACCCAGGTACGTGAGTGAAAGGGGTGTGCAATGGGTGTTGCTGTGGGCATTCCACTTCAACACCCATTGCTTTTTGACGCTGACCCAGATTTACAAGGAGGAGTAAATCTGAGGCAGTGCCAAAAACTAACGCTATGAAGTAGCAGGCATTAGAATGATGCAACAAGAAGAAATACTTTTATTACTCCTCGTTCTTGCTTTTTCTATGTGTGCTGCATTCTGCAGCACACTTCGAAAGAGCAAAACACCGTTACTGATTGTTTATGTGCAGGAACGAGTCCCTTTCTGCAGATAAACAGTCATTATGTTTTGGCGATCTGCTACTTCTTTACGTGCTGCATACTGTAGTACACATAGGGGCCGATTCTGATGGCCGGTCGGACAGCTGTCCGTAGTCTTACTCTGCGACCGACACGTACCCGGAGCCGGTCCGTCCTGTATAGGAAGTACGATGCGCATAACTGCCAAAAACACGACCGACACGTCGGCTGTGAATCAAGACCCATTCTCCGTCCGAGCCGTAACTCCCAAGGAGGAACCGTGTCACCGGGAAGCAGTATTCATAGCAGTTTCCGGCATGACAAGTACGATGCGTACTTCCTACGCGCCGGACGGATCGTCACGTACGGCACATCACAGCATCCGGACAACAAGCATATCAGCTACGATTCGCGCCACAACTCAATACACTGCTACGAGATGGAACAGCTTGCAGTGGGTACCAGACGGAGCAACAAGCAGCGTGTACGACACGAACACATCATGAATCCCATCGCGCAGGTCATACCAGTACTCTACATCTATGACAGGATCAGGGACTGACGCTGATGGCGCAGAGGGTTAGTCAGACACCTACCACATAAACAAACGACACGTACCCGCAAAATGGCACACACAGACAGGGGATACATATTCTGGCCGCAAACAACAGCCCACCATAGGGGTTGCATGGCCAGCACCACTAACACCCCCACCCATAGGGGGCCTGTTGCCCTTCACCCCTGCCACCCCCACTCACAGGGGACATGTTGCCCATCACCCCTGCCACCCCCACTCACAGGGCTTATGTTGCCCATCACCACTGAGACCCCCACTCATAGGGGACCTGTTGCCCATCACCCCTGCCACCCCAACTCACAGGGGACCTGTTGCCCATCACCCCTGCCACCCCCACTCACCGGGCTTATGTTGCCCATCACCCCTGCCACCCACACCCATAGGGGGCCTGTTGCCCATCACCCCTGCCTCCTCCACTCACAGGGGACCTGTTGCCCATCACCCCTGCCACCCCCACTCACAGGGATTATGTTGCCCATCACCCCTGCCACCCCCACTCATAGGGGACCTGTTGCCCATCACCCCTGCCACCCCCAGCCATAGGGGACCTGTTGCCCATCACCCCTGCCACCCCCACTCACAGGGCTTATGTTTCCCATCACCCCTGCCACCGCCACTCACAGGGTTTATGTTTCCCATCACCCCTGCCACCCCCACTCACAGGGCTTATGTTTCCCATCACCCCTGCCACCCCCACTCACAGGGCATATGTTTCCCATCAGCCCTGCCACCCCTACTCACAGGGCTTATGTTTCCCATCACCCCTGCCAGCCCCACTCACAGGGCTTATGTTGCCCATCACCCCTGCCACCCCACTCACAGGGGACCTGTTGCCCATCACCCCTGCCACCCCCACTCACAGGGGACCTATTGCCCATCACCGCTGCCACCCCCACTCACAGGGCTTATGTTGCCCATCACCCCTGTCACCCCCACTCATAGGGGACCTGTTGCCCATCACCCCTGCCACCCACACCCATAGGGGGCGTGTTGCCCATCACCCTTCCACCCCCACTCACAGGGGACCTGTTGCCCATCACCCCTGCCACCCCCACTCACAGGGCTTTTGTTGCCCATCACCCCTGCCACCCCCACTCATAGGGGACCTGTTGCCCATCACCCCTGCCACCCCAAGCCATAGGGGACCTGTTGCCCATCACCCCTGCCACCCCCACTCACAGGGTTTATGTTTCCCATCACCCCTGCCAGCCCCACTCACAGGGCTTATGTTTGCCATCACCCCTGCCACCCCCACTCACAGGGCTTATGTTTCCCATCACCCCTGCCACCCCATTCACAGGGTGTATGTTTCCCATCACCCCTGCCATCTCCACTCACAGGGCTTATGTTTCCCATCACCCCTGCCACCCCCCCTCACAGGGCTTATGTTTCCCATCACCCCTGCCACCCCCACTCACAGGGCTTATGTTGCCCATCACCCCTGCCACCCCCACTCACAGGGCTTATGTTGCCCATCACCCCTGTCACCCTCACTCATAGGGGACCTGTTGCCCATCACCCCTGCCACCCCCACTCACAGGGCTTATGTTGCCCATCACCCTTGCCACCCCCACTCACAGGGCTTATGTTGCCCATCACCCCTGTCACCCTCACTCATAGGGGACCTGTTGCCCATCACCCCTGTCACCCCCAGCCATAGGGGACCTGTTGCCCATCACCCCACCACCCCCACTCACAGGGCTTATGTTTCCTATCACCCCTGCCACCCCCACTTACAGGGCTTATGTTTCCCACGACTACTGCCACCCCCACACACAGGGCCTATGTTGCCCATCACCCCTGCCACCCCCACTCACAGGGCTTATGTTTCCCATCACCCCTGCCACCCCCGGCCATAGGGGACCTGTTGCTCATCACCCCTGCCACCCCCAGCCATAGGGGACCTGTTGCCCATCACCCCTGCCACCCCCACTCACAGGGCTTATGTTTTCCATCACCCCTGCCACCCCCACTCACAGGGCTTATGTTTCCTATCACCCCTGCCACCCCCACTTACAGGGCTTATGTTTCCCATGACTACTGCCACCCCCACACACAGGGCCTATGTTGCTCATCACCCCTGCCACCTCCACTCACAGGGCTTATGTTTCCCATCACCCCTGCCACCCCCAGCCATAGGGGACCTGTTGCTCATCACCCCTGCCACCCCCAGCCTTAGGGGACCTGTTGCCCATCACCCCTGCCACCCCCACTCATAGGGGACCTGTTGCCCATCACCCCTGCCACCCCCAGCCATAGGGGACCTGTTGCCCATCACCCCTGCCACCCCCAGCCATAGGGGACCTGTTGCCCATCACCCCTTCCCCCCCACTCACAGGGCTTATGTTTCCCATCACCCCTGCCACCCCCGCTCACAGGGCTTATGTTGCCCATCACCCCTGCCACCCCCAGCCATAGGGGACCTGTTGCGCATCACCCCTGCCACCCCCAGCCATAGGATGGGTGATGCGCAACACATCCAGCATACGCAAACATCAGGTATGTCCGCAAAATACATCCCCCACGACATCATGACAACAGTGTGTAGTCTGTGACAAATGCCCACAACAGTGAATATGGCTACGAACATACAATGTAAGTAACAGCACATGTGTGACCAACACATGAGTGTGACATACACAAGGCAAGCATCACCATAGCACTGTGGTAATGTAAAAAGAACACCCCCTCACTGTGTTGAACAGAAGTCAAGTGGGGATCACAAAATACAGCAGATGTGCAGCATTGTGATGATGGGCACCAAACCCCCCTCCACACAGTGACCAAAAGGTAAGTGTCATCATGGTCAAAGCTGCAAATAACTAACAACATGTATGATCCCTGCTCCCAACACATCAAACACTTCTGGGGGAAAATAGGGGTTGTGCCCCATACACACAGAGATGTGTTGAGGCAAACATTGCTGTGAAAACATAACACTCTCGGCCATGGGCAGACAAGCACCACACATGGGGGCTGACAATGCACACAGCGTACAATGACACAATAGCAGAAGTTACCATCACCAAGCATGCACACATCTCGAAAATAGACACACCAACCAAAACAACATGTGTAGACTGTAGGTGTCAGCTTACTAATTCACATTCCATGCCAGCAATGGCACCCAACAACCAGGATGAATGTGCACAATGATGTGAAATGACTCACAGGGACAGCATGCAAAATCTCAGAAACAGCATCCAGACAAAGGCCCACAACAGCAATACCAATGCACTGGTGCAGATGCACAAACACAAACAGGCAAACTCACACTGCACATCGGACACAGCATGTGTGTGTGTGTGTCACAGTATCCACAGGCAACTACACAACACATGAGAGGGGCTGAACCACAGTGACAGAGATGTGGACACAGTGCCATACAAAAGTAAACCATCATTGGGACACCCTCAGTGGGCAATCAGGCATTGGGAGATGAGAGGGAGCACAACAGACACATGCGACACGAGCTGGAATGAACACCAACTAACACAGCAAGAGACTGACACACAACAGCATAATCCCCAGGGACAAGACATTGGTGTGACACACGCATGCATGACACCTCCACTGTGATGACAAAGGCAGATGTCGTACAAACTGGGAAACCCACACATGTGTCCTGTGCCACAAACGTATATCACACATACACAAACACAAATCAATCAGCATGGCCCCTCATCCATGGACAAACGGGAGCTAAGGGACCATCCATGCAAACATTCACATCAGTCCACCATCAACACCACCCACCAGAACTGCAACAATGTGTATCTGTGAAGCCCACATGGACAGGTGACATTGCACATGCCCACATGACAAACACAGGAATGGTGGCAGGAACTAAGGTGCACACACACATCACACAAGGACTGTTTACAACCCTGGGGAATGACAGACACACTGCACAGTATGCGGTACATGGCCATGACCTCAAAGCTCATGTGACCTTCAAAATCCCTGCCACTGTCCCAGGACTATGCAGATGCCAAGGAGGAACACAAGGCACCCATGCTGACACCTGCCAGCATTGCTGCCGTGAACCCGACAAGTGGGAGCAGTCACACACACATACAAATGTCTCAATCACTGAAAACTATCACCTAGGGACAACTACATGATATTGCAAACCAAAAAGTGCCTTGAGGAACCCTTACTGTGTCCCATCTGTGTCTGACAACATCATCAACACTCAGAACTGACAAATCACAATGATGATACACCAATTAACAGGAGTGAGTCATGCACACACACATCTGGTAGCCCATTGGAAAAGTAGTGGGATTAACCCAGTACCCCTCAGCAAGCATCAACAACACAAACATATCAAGGGAACCATGTCTGTGTATGATCAGGGATGTGGACACATACACACATGCATATACAATACACACCATGGGCCCAGGCCATGTCACTGGACAACACACTAACTTGAGGGGACACAACTCCTGTGGGAGCCCAGTTGTGCCAAACATATTCACCGCAAGTCCCACTCATGTCTGCAGAACACTTGGTCAGTCAGCCATCAGTTACCGCACAATGAAGGCTCTGGTCACAACAGCCTGGGTACATGAGTCTCCCTTAAGTCATCTGCACATACTCAATACATATGTACAGCAGGTTGCACAGAGGACCCAGTTGCTCCTATACCAATGATGCCCACACCTGTAGGGCCAGTAGTGATGAGCACGAAGTACGTGGAAGTGACAATTTGGACAATGGGAAGCACATCATATGTGCAGGGGTGCAAGCCTCAGATGTGACCATGGCAATTAAATGCTCACAGAGAGATGTACACAAATGGTTGATCCAGACACACCCAGGTAGCTGCAAAGGATGACCTGGATACCCACCAGAATAGGATACATATCTCATGGACCACAGGGAGTACCTCACATCAACACATCAGTATGTAACATTGTAAACCAAGCATTATAGGTGCAAGGGCATCTAAAACAACCTCAACATGATGTACAGCTATATCAAGTTCACAGGGACAAAGTAAAAAGCTTTATTCAGCATATGAAAAGTGAAACGTTTGTTCCAACAAAAGGCCAATGGCCAGTCCATGTCCAAGGGGCAAGGAGTGAACTAGAGTCACAAATTCAGTATATGAAATTCAAAACGTCTGTGCAACCAAAAGGCCAATGGCTAGTCCATGTCAAATTGGCAAGGAGTGAACTAGAGTGACAACTGTCACACCTTGCTTGCCTGCACTGCTATGGACCGGGGTCATCCCCTCAGAGGGGCATACATGGGGGCAGGCCAGGCACCGCAGGGACAGGATCATGGCGCAGCAGAAGGAGGCAGTGAAGAGGTGGGGGATGCAGGCGAGACACTTGCAACTGCAGTGGAGATGACTGAAGTGGTGGGTGCTGTCACAACTGTGGGGCATAAGTCAGATGGGGTGGGTGACGGCACAGCTCCAGTGGGCAGGTCAGATGGAGTGGATTGGCTCACCACTGCAGTGCCCAAGTCAGATGGGGTGGGCGTGGACTCCAAGGCAGTGCCTACATCCATGGGAGCGCAATGGGGGACAGGTGAGGTCTGCAGGGCAGGGGGTGGCTGGTGACACGGTCCCCACATCAGTGGCAGCAACTGTCTGACCAGGTGTGGAGGAGCAAGTGCTAGGGGGGATGGCCTTAGCATTTTGGGGATGGTGTATCTGTGTGTGGGGGAACCCGGGGCAGGGAGTGGCGGGGGAACCTCTGGAGTGGTAGCCTGGGGGGTGGAGGACAGAGACTTTGCCTTGGAGCTGCGTGCTGGCGGGGGGGTCTTGCTCTTCTTGCGGCGGGGGGACTTGCGGGTGGGCGTCTCGGTCTGAGTGCGCCTGGGGGAGGGTGTCTGGGTGTGAGGGGCACTCCCTTCTGTGTGTGGGGACCTCCTCTTCCCCTTGTAATCAGGATCAGCTGGGTCAGTGGGGAAGAGACCAAGGTCACAGAGGAAGAGCTTCTGGGGGGATGAGGTTGCAGATGAGGCAAGGGAAGGGGGCTGGGAGGGAGTGGTCTTGGAGGACTGTGGAGTGGTTGTGGATGACTGTGTGTGTGTCAGCAAACCAGCCCCTGTGAGTGTGGAATCAGTCCCCTGCGCTTGCTTGTCTGCACGTCTAGACCTTGGTTTGGGGGTTTTCGGGGCTTTCGACAGGTAGTATGCTAGGAATTGTGGGTGCTGCAGGGGTAGGAGGGGTGTGGGACTGTTAGAGGAGTGACACTGCTGCCGTCAGGAAGGAGGCCAAGGACTGGTTGGTCCTCTGTAGAGCAGACATGCCAGAGGAAGTGCCCTCCATGAATGACACCAGTTGTGTCAACAGACCTGTGTGTGCATGGAGGACCTTCAGCATCGACGTCTGCCCCACATGCATCTGTCTAAGTAAGTGCACAGACTTCTCACTCAGGGCAGCAGGGGACACAGGGGCAGGGGGTGCATTGCCTGGCACAAAGGAGACATGCTCACGAACACGGGAGCCCACAGGGACCTCTGGGATTGGAGCTGATGGGAGGGGGGTGGTGGTGGTGGTGGCAGTGGCGGAGACTGCCTCACTAGCTGGGTTTGGTGGCTGCTGACACCCGCCTCCACAGGTGAGTCATCCTCAGAGCTGCTGTGGCCTTTAGCTAGGGGGATGGTGCTGACGACTCCTCTGTGTGGCTAAAATCGCCCTCCGTGCCACTGGGTCCACCTGACTCCTCTCCTTCTGTCTCTGTAAGGCGGCTCTGTGGCTCCTCCTGTTCCGTGGAGATGTCCCCTCCTGTGGCCGTGGATGCATCTGGATAGGAATAGGAAGTAACACTGTTTGGAATAAGAGAATTGGCATTTCCAACATCAACCATGGCACGCATATCCCTCCTTGATTTGCACACATATGTCTGTTACATGTTGGATGCTAATACCCCAATGTGCCAACATGCACCACCCACACATTAGTTGTACATGCAAGTGAACATGTAGGAGTATGTCACTAGATCCACAGCACGTCTCTTGCGACTGATTCAGCACAGGTGTCCGGATGAAGGGATGGGCAGAGACTCATTTCACATGCTTGGGATGCATGCCAGCAACACACAGTATGATGTACTCATGTCCTGATGGGCAAGGCCACAATGGGGTGCATGGTGAACACTTCAGCACAACGCAGGCTCACTCATAGGAAGTTCAATGCCATGGCACTGGGATGGCCTGTAAGTCAGTCAACACTGTCTCCTGTCACAGGGGCAGGGCATCCAGACAACAACAATATGCACTGACTCACAATCCTAGCTCAGGGGCAAATCTGACTCTGCAGATGACCGGCACACTTGCCCATCCCATGCAAACAACATATCCAGGACCCTGAAGACCCCATATCATGAAAATCAGACATATGAGTCTCAGCAAACACGACAACATGTACATTAACACAACACAGTCTGCCATGCATATAACCCAGCTGCATGAGGGACAGAGTTGCATACACCATTGTGTGCTGTCAGATGCTCACACACCTATATGTAACACAGGTCTTGTCTCCCACAGTCACATTGCAGATGTCATGCTGACCCTCGGAATCATGGACACCCCAGTTGTACGTAGCAATAAACCACACCCTAATGACACAGAGGCACACACCTGAGGGCACATGTCACGAAGCACAACCTGCAATTTTACACACAGGAGTGGGATTACAGAGTGTTTCTGAATGCCCCTGAGGGGGCAGGACTGGGCAGGACTAAGTGAAACAGTGTTTTGCCCCAGGCAGTAGTCAGGTGGCTAAGCATTTGTGGCATACTTGCCATACCTACTCCTGATGCCCAAAAAATTGGAGTACCCTGCTGCATGGTTTTGTATTGAATACCCCAGAAACATGTTGTGAGTCAGACCAGCAATTGGTACACATCTCAAGGGCACACACAGTTCACATGTCAGATCTAAGGCATTGTGTAAACAATTGACCCACCCATGACACACACAACAGAGTCACGGGAACTGATGCTGACTGATACCTGATACATAGCTGACTGCAGGGACACAGTGCCCTAGTGACACAATCCAAAGACTGTAGGGGCCACACCTGTGGAACAGATGAGGAAGGTGCATCACACAGATGAGGGACCTGATTTGGGGACTACAAGACCTACGTAATGTGGAAGTGTGACCCGGACAAAAGACTGCTATTTGCATGTCAGACATAGTACACAGATCAGGCATGGACTTACCCCCTTTCTGCTGCTGTCTGGCCTTCAGCTGCTTATCCAGGTCCGGGAAGACCACCGCCAGTATCTGGAGCATGTGGGTAGTCAGGGTCCGGTGTCTGCCCCTCCTGCGTGGAGGTGACAGCTTCAGCTGGACTCTAGCTATCCTCCGGGTCCAGCCACGAAGGTCCTGCCACCTCTTCTGGCAGTTGCAGATGCGGCGCTTGTAGACCCCCACAGAACGAACAGCCCGGGCGATGGTCAGCCAGATCTCCCGCTTCTGGTGGGCATCAACCTGTGAGGAGGACAAAGTGAAAAGTACATTAACACACATGCCCCAGATTTGTGCAGCACACAATTAGATATACATGTCATCATCACAAAGGGAAAATAATTACACAGGTAGTGCAACCATGGGGCATGAAATCTCACACGCATGTCTGACATGTTAACAATGCATGGATAGTCTAAGCTGGCAAAAATGCACTTTAGCAGCAGGAAAAATATTCAGTACATGTCCCTACACACTTTGGGGGATGAAAGTAGTCAGTGATAATTCTTGCCACTGCTGTACACACTGCTAGAACTGCTAGTCAGACAACATGCTTAATTAGGAAGGCAGTGGACAGCACACTCACCTGCTCCCCTGGTGTCCCATAGAGCTTTCTGTACTCTGGAAGGAGCCCGTCCAGCAGGGCCTGGTTCTCCTCCTCAGTGAAGGCTGGGGCCCTCTCCAGTGTACGTGCCATAGCAGGAGCCAGAGGATGCAGAGACAGCAGCAGTGGTAGCAGGGATGTGGTCCAGTAGCATGTAGTGCAGGCAAGTGAGCTCCCTGGGGTCCAGCCAGCCTTATATCTGTGCTGCAGAGGCAGACTCTGTGCCATGTGTCCAAAGTGATAGGTCCAACACGGTTGCATTCTATGAATCTGGCAAATCCATTTAAAAGTACGATTCGTACACGCCTTCCGCATCGTTCAAATCTTCACCTTCATGGAACACTTGAAATTGCAACATTGTTGTAGGCATCCAACTGAATTTCCAGTGCACAACTCGTACAAGTTTTGAATCCGCATCCGTCTCCATGACAGTCCTGAGCCAATGGGTGTGCCCGGCTCGTTCAACTGATTGCACAACGCGTATTTTGAATGTACACATGCGATTCAATGACAAGGCCTACGCACGGCTCGGACATGACCCGTGCAATGCGTACGCATTGTCACTCGCGTCAGACCTCATTGCATTCAATGACAAGGCCTACGCACGGCTAGGACATGACCCGTGCAATGTGTACGCATTGTCACCCGCGTTGGACCTCATTGCTTTCAATGACAATGCGTACGCACAGCTCGGACATGACCCGTGCAATGTGTACGCATTGTCACCCGCAATAGACCCCATTGCATTCAATGACAAGGCCTACACACGGCTCGGACATGACCCGTGCAATGCATCACCAGGCCACTGATTAAGCAGTTGGCGCCACATCTGCTACCTGGCCGGACATACCCTACAGCACTGACCCCAGAGGTGAAGGTGATAGCAGCCCTGCACTTCTTTGCTACTGGTACCTTCCAGTACACTGTGGCTACTGCTGGTGGTATGTCGCAAACGATGTTTAGTCTGGTGCTACTTGATGTCTTGGAGGGGATGTTGCAATTCCTCGACCTGTATATCAAGTTCCCGAGCCAAGATGAACTCCCTGAAATTCAGGATGCCTTTTATACACTGGGGAGGATGCCAAACGTCATTGGATCCTTTGACGGGACACATGTTGCCCTGATACCACCACAGGCACATGAGCAGGCATACCGTAACAGGAAGCACTACCATTCGATCAATGCTCTGGTGGTCTGTTTTGCTGACATGTTGATCACACATGTGTGTGCACGGTTCCCTGGTTCGGCGCACGATGCCTACATAATGAGGAGTAGTCACATTGCAACGCTGATGTCACAGATGCCAGCTCAGCTTGCCTGGCATGTCGGTGTGTACTGACTCTTTCTCATTGTGTGTGTTTGTAATTGTTGTATTCCACACTCCTACCAAACTCATCTACTTCTTCATTTTTGTGTGTGTAGGTGACTCCGGATACCCCAACATGCCGTGGTTGCTGACACCCCTGAGGAACCCTGTGACACCAGCCAAGCTGCGCTACAATGAGGCACATGGTCAGAGCAGGAGGGTGATTGAGCGGACATTCGGCCTCCTGAAAAGCCGCTTTTGCTGCCTGGACAAGACCGGAGGGGCCCTTCCATATGAGCCTGCAAAGGTGTGCAAAATAATACTGGTCTGCTGCATGCTACACAACATGGCGGTGCGGAAGGAGGTGCCTCTCATCCTGGATGAGGATGACGACGACCAACGTCCGGCACCTGTGGAGGATCCCAGCCTGGGCCAGGATGCCAGTGATGATGAAGATGATGGTGATGTCCGCTCCCAGCTCATCAACAACTTCTTCACCGGAAAGTGAATTTCCAGGAATGTGTTGAGCCAGCTCTGTTGCTGTCTGAGTGTGTCTGTGTGCCACTTGACTGGATACGTGCTGTGATGTGTCCATTCAGGTGGTGTGTACTCCACAATAGGGTACTACTGCTAACTAGTGTTTGTGTAGGTGTTTTGCAACATGTTTTGTGCATGTGTCTTGCATTTCTCACCTGTTCGTCTGTTCTTTTGACTGTATCTTGTCTGTCCTTCCCAGGGTCCTTTGTCTAATGTGTGGTCAACACTGACCCCCAACACCCAGAAGCCAACACCAGTGTGGAAGTTGAGAATTCCCATCAACTGATGTACCACACATCCCTGGACTTCCATTCTCCAAAACATTGTGAGCGTATGTCCACTGTTCCGTAGAATTACCGTGCAACTATTGTGGAATAAACGTGTTGCTGGTGTGTAATGAACCTGTGCCATGCTTTGTTATGTGCGTTGTCTGTCTTCCCACATCTGAGTGACATCTGCTTACCTCACCTGTGGACTTGTTACCACTGACTGTGCTTGGCGTTGTGTCTGTGCATGCCAATGTGTTTCAGGTCAACATCATTGTGTGTGATGAGTCACATGGCCATGGTGAGTATGTTTTGTGTTGCCATAGTGGTGTGTCTCCCTCACATGTGTCACATCCCCATGACTGACTTTACGTTGGCCACATTGTTGCAGTATTTGGCATGCACTGTGTAGTGTAGCAAATCGACTTCTCCCTGAACATGATACGTTTGAATCACAACAGAGGCAAGTATGGTGTACTGGTGAGTTTATTTACAAACATGTGTGAGTGAGTTGCACAGGATGTTGGGTGCTGTACAGTGGTTTGGGAATCCAAAGTTCACATTTGAGTTGGACGTGCTGGTAGATGAAATGTCCAGAGTAAAGTCCACAGTCATCTGATACATTGGCCCAACATGAACCCGCCATGTCATGTGGGCGAGTTGTGTGCGATTGGACAAGGTGAACTGGTTGCGCACAAAGAACATTGTCCAGAACAGGTTTAGAGGCCCTGGGGGATGTGCAGGGTCATCTGCCTCTCACATGTCCTTCTTCGGACGACCGCTCTTTTTCCGGGGGGGGGGATCCTCATGAGCAGGGGACTCTCCGCCAGAGTCCTCCTCCCTCCCTGTGGCGCTGGCAGATGGTGTTGCGACAGATGTTGTGGGCACACAGGGGGGTGGGGACAGGTTGGTGTTGATCTGGCAGAGGCATTGTAGTATGTCCCGATGCACCGCAGTAAGGGCATCCCACTTTACCTCCATGCGGGCATGGTGGGCGACCTGCTCCTGTTGCATGTCCTTGAGGATCCCCACTGCCTGGCCAAATCCTCCGGTGCTATCCTGGTACGCATCTATGATGCGTGCCAGTTGGGGGTCATCATTCAGTCCAGACCCCTCTGCAAGGCATGCCCTGTGCCTCCCACCCCTCACAGCACCGCTCTCCACACGGGCAGGACCAGCAGCGGTATGGACAGGTGACCCTGGGACCCCTTGGGTGGTGTTGCTGGTGGTGTTGGCTGTAGCTTCCGGGGGGGTCCTGTGTCCCTGTGCTGTGGGTGTTGATTGTCCTTAGTCTGTCCGTGTTGGCGGTGGTGCCCTGTCGGTGTCCAGATGGTGGAGGCGTGGGTACAGGGGGGGCAGATGTTGCTGCTGCTGGTGCTGCATGATGGCTCACACCGGAGGGGCCAGGTTGGTTGTCGTCATCCAAAGAGGACAGTGAGAGAGTCAGACTAGAGAGCTCAGCCTCCAACAGAGTCTGGGACTGGGTATCCTCATCATTTGTCAGTGGGTGCCCAGCACGACCTGTGTTTGGAAGAGACACACAATGTGATTTATGTTTCTACATACATCGTTGGTTCACAAACATGGCATTTTCTACTTTTATAACAGATGCCTGCCTGTACACTGCTTTTTCCCAGCTTATCATGGACAGAGTTTGATCTTGTTGTTGGCCATTTGCCAGCATGGCCTTGTGCTCCCCACAACAGAGCCCAGTGTCAGACATCTTGACGGTCCCTTAGTACTTCCTGTGAGGCGAGTATGGTGCAGGTTGATCTTGCTGGGCCATGTGGGTGGGTGTAGGTTGTGTGTGACTGCAAGTCCCATCATACTCTTTGCTACACCCCCCTTCCCAGCATGCCCATGCTTCCTCCCTCTTGAGACTGCTTCCCTGTGAGGGGGTGTGACAGCAATGGCAAGATGGCTGATTGTGGAATCCTGGTGTTTGTTTGGCTAGCAGTCCCAAGTGAGCCCCTGTGCTTCACACAGCAGCAGCCAGTGCGGGGGCTCTTTTGCTGATATTTCAATGAGGTGTGTGTCAAAGCATTGTACCCGGTGAGTTGTGTGGAGTTTGTGTTGAGGGGGTGTCTCCCCATGCTGATTAGTATGGTCAGGGCTGTCAGTCCTCCTTCCTATCATGAAACGTGCTTCCATTGTAGGGCGTGCAAGTTGTCTTTCAAGATGTCAGTCAGTGGTGTCCTGCTTCTGATTTCCACAGAACCGCTAGCAGGAGCCAGTGTCAGCCATCTTGTCAGTCATTTTCCACTCCCTGTGATGTGGGCATGTTTCAGAGAGGTCTTGATGGGCCAATGAGGAGGGGAGCATTATCTGTGACTACAGGCCCCATCATGCTTTGGCTACCCTCACTTCACCTGCATCCCCACTATTCCTTACTAAGAGTCAGCTGCACTGTGAGGTGGTGTGTTTGTGGTGGCAAACTGTCTTGCTGGATGTATTTGGCTTAGAGCCAGTGGCTTGCTCTATTTGTTTGTAGGTTGGTGCATGTCATAACACAGTCCCCAGTCACTATGGGATGGCAGGAATTGTGTTTGTGTGACTGGCAAACACATCTTGGGTTGATTATCTATTGGTTAGTGTAGGTTTGCTTGGGGTGCATGGTCTCACTGTCCCCTTGCCAAACAATCTTGGGTTTGTTGTTTGTGTACTCACCAGTCTCTGGGATGTCTGTTAGGCCATTGACTCTCTCTGGTGGTAGGATGTCCCACACCTTCTCCTCCCAGGTCCTGAAGCAGACTGGTTTGGCAGGAGGGCCACCGCCGGTGCGCTGACTCAAGGCGTGATCTTTCTCGATGAGTTTCTTGACCCTCCTGTGCACATCATACCACTTGTTCTGGATATCGTCCTTTGTGCGCAACGTTGGTGCTTGTGCGTTCACCTTATCCACAATCCTTGCCCACATCTTTGTTTTCTGTGAGATGGGGGTCCTTTGAACCAATGTACCAAACAAATGTGGCTCTACTCTGATGATCTCGTCTACCAGCACTTCTAACTCACTATCTGTGAACTTTGGATTCTTCTTTGGGGGCATGGTGATGGGTGGTGGTGGTGAGGGATGTGTGTGTGAGGGTGCAAGTGATGTTGGTTTGGTGTTGATTTTGCTGGCTGTATGTGTGTGTGATGTTGGATGAGGTGCTGATGGTGTGTGAGTTGTGTGATGGGTGAGTTGTGAGTGTGTCTGTGGTTGCTGTGTACTGGTCTTTGCTGCTGGCTGTGTCTCCTGTTTGCAAGGGATGATGGTAGTGATTGTAGTCCTTTATATAGTTGTAGTTGTGGGTGTGTCTTTGTCCAATTAATTTGTGTTGGGTATTTATTGGCTTAGTCATTGCTTGTTTGGTCCTTTTTTTGTGTGTTTTCCTTTGTGTTTTGTAGGCATGTAGGAGACGTTCATGTGATGGAAACAGACGCTGCTGTTGTATCGTACGGGCTTCTCCACCTCGTTCACGCTGCCTTGTCTGTGCGTGTCGGTCGTGCGGCTTGGTCTCTGTGCGAGTCGGTCTGGTTTTACAAGCATTACATCGTACTGCGCTAATCGTACATCGCGGGTACGGGTCGGTCGGGTTGATTCCGGGTTCGTGTCGGCCGGTCAAAATCGCATCGGTTTTCCAGCCGGATCACTATTTACCCTCCGGCTCGGTCGTACGGCTTGTATTCTGTATGTGTTGGTTGTAATTCACTCGCGTTGCATCGTACTGCACTCGTCGTACGGCGCTGGTCCGTGTCGGTCAGTATTCGGTCCGGGTCCGTGTCGGTCGGTTCGTTTTGCGGCCGGAATCGGAATCGGCCCCATAGAAGGAACAAATCACCACTATTATTTGTTTATGTGCAGGAAGTGACACCTATGTAGGGGTGGGCGGAATTTGCGAAATTCACTTTCGCAAATTATCGCAAAAATGTTAAAAATCTCTGCAAACAGGCGGAAATATCGCGAAGATGCAGTAATTTTTTTCCCACCCGTTCGTGGTATTTTCTGCGTGGTCGCGACTTGCCAACTTACCCTTGCGGTTGCTCGCGGGGCGCGGCCATCTTGTTTTTACTTGTCTCGCGGTGCATGACCGCGTGAAGAAAGACGTGATCGCACGACGAATGATGTTACTGCGGGTGCGAACTGTCGCGAGACAGCACAAATGGCTACCAACAATCCAACATCTCGTGGAGAACGCGACCGGATCGGGAAAACTTGTTGGCGAACGCGGGGATTCAGGTAAGGCAATCGTGTGCACGTGAGAATGTATTATTTTACCGTGCGACCAAGCAAAAAATTTCCGGTAAAATGGGGATTGCAGAAATTATGACATTTTCGCGCTCTCCACGGAACGAGAGAATGTCAAATTATCGCAATTTCCGCGAGCGGAACGGAATTTTAGCCCAGGCCTACACCTATGCTGTAATTCCTGATTTTAGAGGAGTAGCTTTTTCATGTTAGATATGTTTGGGATAGTCATTATAAATCCTTCTTACTAGTGAAGTTAAAATTACTGTTTTAGGAAAGCCACTTTTAGAATGCGGACATTTCTCTGTACTTATTGCTCTTTCTGCCTGACACCCTGGCTCCAATTCCCGTCTGGGTTGGGTGACAGCTACACATTTGCATTTCTTCTAGACAGCCAAAAACAGTGAAGGGTGAGAATAATCTGCATTCTGACTTGTCTTCCTGGGCAGTGAGGAATGGGGGAGGCTGACACACTTCAATAGGTAGTGTCATGTCCGCACACGAAGCACTGATTTACCCCCAGGGTTAGCCTGGCAGACAAGACTGGGTTGAAAGGGATCCTTGTGTACTTCAGCGATTTCCTTTGAAGTCATCCCCTACATCAAAGGTACTTTTGGGTATAAGTACTGAGTCTCTAAACCCCCTAAAAGCAGACACTTCTGATTCTTGAACTGAACCTCTGTCAGAAGGCCTGCTGTGCTACTTAAGGGACTCAAATGTACCGCTGTTTTTGAAGGACCTCTTTGTTGCTTGTTGCCCTGCTACCTGCTGCTACCTGACTCTGCTGAATGGACACTGTTGTCATGTAGCCTGTCTAGAAACTACACCAACTTTATGTTCACGTTTCTTAAGTTGCCTTCTTTCTGTGACACAGTGTGTTTGAAATGCATTTGTGTACATGTCAGTGCAGGATAGGATTCTCTGAAAATGTATTTGCTTACATTTCAACTTCATAGGCACGCTTTCATGACACTGCAAACATTTAGTATGATGTATAGAGTTCACTGCACAAATGTCATGACTTATTGCTGACTGGTAGGTGTCGACACTATCCAGCTAACATAAACAATTGCGTCCTGACAAGACCTCTGCGGTAAAAACACAATGGTTCGGTGTGGCCAAAAGATCCAATAATAAAGTGATCCTAAGGAGAGCACTTATGATTAGAGAGTTGAAGATTAATTACTTTAAATGAGCAAAAAATAAATAATGTACATAGGGACATAAGTTAGTTCATGTGAGACATTTATTTTCACAACAATAGAATTCAGGTGCTCACACAATAAGTGAAAGAGGCGTGACTTGCAGAGTGATGGTGAAGTTTAAAATAACTGCATCGCATTGACAACAATAGTGTAAAACTCCTCAAGCAACTTTATAGAATAGGAAGAGTTTTTTGTTGTAAAGGGTCAACGGCATTCCGATCTCAACTGTTTGAGATTCATTTTTTTGCTCCTTTAAAGTAATTAATCTTCAACTCTCCAATCATAAGTGCTCTCTCTGTTTTTTTACCGCAGAAGTCTTGTCAGGACGCAATTGTTTATGTTAGCTGGATAGTATCGACACCTACCAGTCAGAAACCATTGTTTTTTTACCGTATATTTCACCCCAGGTTCATGTATTGGGGTACCCTTGTTTTTCTTAAAACCTGACAAGACCTCAGCATGCCTGCATGGGCACTGTTTATTATACACACAAATATACTTCTCTGTTGAAATCAGAGGAGCACTGTGCTGACACTTCAAGGTCGCGGCATGCTGGAATTACAGCTTAGCTGGTTCCTGTCACCTCCACAAGGGATGGTCAGCCCTACACCAAGACGGACAACCTGATGACACTTGCCCACAGGAAATAGTGAGTTCGTTCACCCGGCACAGATTAGTGGCAGATCACCCACCCTAGGCCAAACTAGTTTAGGGAACATTAGATAGGAGCAACTATATAATACTATATTACACTACCTTTATGTCAGCATATATTCATTGCTTTAGCACAGTGGGGGATTATTCATTTTCTCCACTGTTCTTGTATTACTAATTCTAGCAATATGTTTCATTCTATTAGCAATTCCATGTATATTACTCAAGAATCTCACAACTTCAATAAGTATTGAAACTGCAGATTGTATATTTCTTTCATATTTTCTTTGCATGAGAATCTGAACAAAAAAGGTTCTAGATCTGTTAACATGATTCATTGGGGCATCAAGGTTGCACACAAAATTGTTACCCTGTAAAGTTAGAGGTGCAACTGGTGAACTGTGAGCTAGCAGGACAATAGGCCAACATTTCCTGAGGGGGGTATGGGAAATCAGCCTTGCATCATCCCAAAGTTTGTTTTCCAACAAATGCACAGTTTTTACTGAGAAAGTATGAAGCCGTAAAACATGGTGCCACCAGCATTATTGCTTCTGCTCTTATTTAATGGAATGCCTGAGTAGTTTTCTTTTGTATACCCAAAGAACCCTACTAACCTACCCAATGGAGACATCCGAGGTGTTAGGGAAAAATCCTCCTCAGCTGAGTAGGGATCTACTATGCATTTTCTGAAGGTTGTTCAAGCTTGACATTTTCAAACGATTGTCCCATAGTGGTACCCTCTCTGATTTCCACATACTCTGATGGCTGAGCAGCAATAAACATAGCTGAAAACTGCAGACATGCAGTTACACTGAAGCTTCAAGAACATGGTCTCTCACTCACAGGTGAGGATGCTACCTTTGTGATAGAACAGTGCAAACACTGATTTCTGTTTCTATGGCCAATTGTTTTTATATGTTACCTAAGACAAAAAGCTTAGACATATTGAAACGCATTTTGATCTTTGGCCTCGTCTAATATTGGATTCATTTATTGTTTATTGTTTTGAGAGTGTGGGCGCGGTGTGTGAGTTGCCTGTAAGCTTTGGAAAGTATGATTGGTAGAATCATTGAATAGGTGTGAGATATGTTGTATGAATGGGTGCTGAAAGTGATGTGAATGTAAAATATTGAAGGATGAGAAAACAGAGTGGGTGTGGAAGGATGAGAATAAAGTTCTTTTAAGATATGACAGTGTGTTGAATTTAAGTTGTGTATAAAGTGTTAATGTCAAGCAAATAAATCATTTGATTAACTCAAAAGGAAATTGATTTTCCGCAAAGACATTATTTATTTCGATTAAAAAAAAAAAACTGAATCAGAAATCAGTGTTGGCATTATTTTGTTGTTTAAGATATACGGGGGCTCAGCCTCACTGAGTAGGGTCCTAACCCTTTACAGTTGTATACCTTCGTGATAGAGGCTCATGAAGAATTTAGGAAAATGGTGTTCTATCCATGGGTTGAATTCCCAGCAGCTAACGATTGTTCAAGATTGTTTCATACATACACTGCAACTGACTTTCAATGTATCTACACAGCTTTTGAAGATAACAAAATACCTCTAACATACCAAGAACCCCAGAATTGGTTTAATGGCACCCTACCACACACTACTGAAGAAGTTAGACTTGGTCACATTAGCAAAGAGGGAGCAATATGGCCTTTCTTAGACAGCTACACACCACATCCAAATGTTGCTAATTTCACAGCAGCACAGTTATGAACAATATGTATCAGTTTATTCAGAATACATAGATTCCTGACACAGTTTGATATGCAATTACCTTAAATCCTCTGGGGGCTTTTAAAGCTTCATAATCACAATGGGTTACACCCTGTATCAGCCCACCAACTATCTACTACTGACTACACGACGACACGAGTGCTAATTATAAAAAAGTATCAGAAAAACCTATACAGAAGTGAGTAGGGATAATTTGGGAGCCAGACCCAGTAAACCACATGTTCATTGAAATTTTGAAAAGGTTAATTCAAAGCAAGCACCGACTCTTTTACAAAGAAGAAGTGTCATAATAAGAAACATAAAGAAAGACTAAACCATGGAGTGAGTCTCCTCAACAAGAAGCCACTGAAAAGTGCTATAATCTGCGCAGCCATGAAACTATTAAAACACCTGACAGGTATACTACTGAGCGTTCATCTCGTTCCTTTCAGGAATCAGCTGAACAAGGCTTGTAGAGAAGTGGATGGTCAGAGCACAGATCAGAGGCATATGTGAAACTGAAGAAGGACTCAACAATGCTCATCTCACTACATCGTACAAAAGAAAGACCATCTAAACAGTTCAGGTCTTAATTCAAATAGAAGAAAGTGGCAGGCATCAAAGCGAAGAATGCCATGGATATTGAGGACATTGCTTCTGGATTGGGAATGTGCTCTGGCCATGTTGGACAGCACGACAGAAGTCACAATAGGTTGCCAGAACCTGATGCATTGTCTGGCAGCAGAAGCATTTAGGCACTATATAAAGGTGGAGACACTGGATAGGAGAGTGAGCATTCCACATTGATTATTTGAGATGGAGCTCCAGATCAAAGGGGATATACCTTGTGAACACCCAATAATAGGTTCTCTCTTGGGTCATTCGGCAATGACTTTCTCTTGGCTGAAAAGGATTGGGCACCAGAATTAGTCATGGACTGCCCAAAGAGAGGAACAGTAACTGTACCTGCTTTTTCCAACCTCACCCAAGAATCAGTTAAAAACTCATAAGCCAAGGAGTGGGCAATTCTCATAGAATTATCATCACACAATACGAATACCAAAGTGTAATAGAAAGTTGCACCTCTCCCATGAATAATCCCCTGTTTCCAGTAATGACACGAGACTGGTAATATCAACTAGTCTTAGATTAAAGACATCTAAACACAGCTACCCGTACATTCACAGTACAAAACACACACAACACAGCAGTGATGAACAATATTTGTGCAAACAATACAAAACTACACTAGATATATGTCCAATTGATTTTTCTGCCAGAATATAGCACCTGAAAGCAGGTATCCGACAAGATTCAGTGATCTGTGGAAGATTAGTGCATAGTGATGACTTTATCCCAGAACAAGACCTTGCAACTTGAAGATCAAACATTTCCTTGCAGATGTTAAGGCAAATTCCTTGTGAAACAATATGGCTTTCAGTCTGCTCATAGCATCAAAGTTCTCATTTGACATTGTAATCAAAGGCCAAAGTGTTGCATCCCTAACCATAGAGGCAGGTGGAAAAAGCACTTGTTTACTGCAGGTCACAACCGCAGAGACCGTCACCAGATAAGGTATTCCCAGTTTCATCCCACAGCAACCTTGATCATTAAACATCAAATAGCTCCCATTCGAAAGCAATCTGAATGTCAGATGAATTACGGCAGCTGGGAACCTTTTTAACATAACAGGAGAAGTTTGCCTTGATTGCATTACATATGCCGAGAGGTGTGACTTCCCTGCAAACTAGAGAAGGACCAAAAGTGTTCTTGCATTCAGTTCTGGTGAAAAAAATCTAAGTTGCACCAATTCTGCAACAACAAGTGAAAGGTAGGATCCATGCTTCATGTACAAACCCCTTCCCTAGCACTTCATATCTGCCTACCTGATAGTGTTGCAAGCAATATTTGAAGTGAAAAGTTGAAATTGTCAAAGAAATAAACCTATGTATTATCCATTTTGCTGATGGTACCTCTGCAACAGTACATGGTGTGAGAAGGTGGTCTAGTTCTAGTGAGCACCTTGTATCAGTCCAAACAACCCCTTATTGTGATAGGTAAAAGACAACCTTTATTGAAAGCTATCCTAGTGGTAGCTATGGAGAGCAGCCTTCAGGCTAAGTCTTGAAGAAATGTAAAGCAGCTTATTTTACCAGTCTATAATCTCTTGAATAATAATTGAAAGGACAACCACACCAGGTATATATTTAAAATATATGTATTTAGGTTGACACCCACCTGTCTAGTCTCTTTATGAGACAGGAGTTCGAAGTACTTAATTTACAAGTGAGCAAGCATCAGTGATAGCACAAATACACGTTTGGGCCCTAGGGGCGTACCAAACCATATACCAAAAAAGTGGTATAAGAACCACAACTGAACTAGACACAAGTCCTAGAGCCTGTAGAATCGCTGGGACCCCAAGGAACCACACAAGCTAGTGACACAGGAGACCCACGGAGACTGTATTTAGTGTGTGAACACAACCGCAGGTTCCCGTTATCTTCTGTGGGCAATGTTGCGGTTGGAAATTTAAAGATTAGGGACACTTAGAATCGAGTCAGGACCAAACCCTTATGGAATTAAGAAGTTGTAGGGCTAGCACCCACGGGAGCACCAGAGTACTCGAGTTACCTCACCCAGGGAAGCCGGGTGCATAGGTGTCTTTTGGTGTCGGGTCGCGTCGTCGATTTCAATGGAAGCCTGCAAAGAACTGCTGCTGCCATGAAGAGAAGTATCCGAAGAGATCCAAGCCTGGATCTAGGATGGAAGGAACCTGAAAGCAGAGGGGACAGAGTCTGGGACACTAGCCAGTGACTGAGGGCAGGATGGACAAATGGCCACAGATGTTGGGTGCTTCAGGTGAGTTGACGGGTGTCTTGACTCTTCAGCCACGAGGTCCAGGAGGCGTCGACGAAGTCCATGAGCCAGATTCGAGTTGTCCCGCAAATTCTGTTGAGTACTGCAGTGTCGGCGGCCAGAATGGACCCAACAAGCCTTGGCAATGGCAAGTCACAGGAATTCAGAGAAAGGACTGCGGTGCAGACCAGCAAGGTCTGAGGGACTCACCCAGCAAGGGTAAGTCAGGGCATGTCTGGAGCAAACAGGAAAGACCAAGTAGAGGAGGAGTTACCTTCGTGGGAACTGCTAGCCAATGGGCTAGTGATTGCGAAGGAGTCTCAAGCGGTCGCACTTGAAACTGGGCCACGGGACACTCGTGGAGTGGAGGCCAGCAATCTTCGGTGCAGGAGGTGCTCAAGGCTGGGGCTACTAGGAGCCCAAAGCACAACTTCGAGGAGGACCAGGAAAATAGTGTTGCTACAAAAGTTCACGGTGTCCAGGGGTCATGGTTCCACATCACCCAAGAAAGCCACAGGCCTCAGCTTTGCTGTGGATTCAGGGTAGCCTCAGGGAAGTCTGGAAATCCACCTCTGGTGATGCAAAGACTTTGGCGTCTGGCAGGAGTTTCAGCGATGCAGACCGGTCAGTTGCTTCTTTGGTGCCTGACAAGCAGGGGAGTCCTTCCTTGACCCCACGGAAGATTTCTTCAGTCTTCTAGTCAGGAAAGAACATTGAAGGTCCAGGATGTACATTGCAGAGTTTCGTCCAGGGTAATCTAAAGTCCTAGGGACTGGATTCCTAAACTTATACTAAGTTTGATGGACTATAAGGCCCCACCTATGGGTGGGCCTGGAAAGAGGGGTGGTTACACCCATTTCCTTTGTCCATTTTCGCACCAGAGCAGGGGCAGGTAGCCCCAGCAGCCGATTTGAACTGGACTATGCACAGGGACACCAAATGTGCCCCCAGTGCAGGACTTCATAGCACCAGAGAGTGCTCCCGCCCAGCCCCAATACACATCTGCCTGTCTGGGGAGGTGGTTACACCCCCCTTCGTCAGGAATCCTATTGTCCAGGCCTCCCCTGCTGGAGTTTCAGTCAGCAGTAGGAGGCCAGACCCGTGTCTGTGGCAGAGACATCCATTTTCTGATGCCAGGGCACAGGAAAGTCCTACCGGGTTTGACCAGTGTGAACATGGCTTTCCCTCTAGAAGGGTGGAATGCTACCCCCGCCACCAGAACTGGCGTAGGGGTAGTATTCCAAAGTGTTTGACACCAAACACGACATGTTTTGATGCAGCCATTCCAAAGTTAGCATTTATATATAGTATGGCTCTTTCTGTGTATCACAGAACAGCCATAAGGAAGTATTTCCGAAAGCTGCAGAAGGTTTCAGCTCATGCTTGGGCATCCTCTCACACAACCAAGCACTCTGCCTTCAGGATTGTCAAGGCCTGCCATAGGAGTGACTTATAGGTTTATATGTGTCTGTATATATGTGTGGATATAGGTAGCCTATACCACTGTAAGGAGTGCAAGCACATCCTGACCCAGGCTGCAGTAGCAGACCTGTGGTGCCATTTTGGAGTGCTTCCCAGGGGTGGCATAATACATGCTTCAGCCCCTGGTAGGCCTCTGAGGTACCTATGCCCTAGGTACATAGTATACCATATATTAGGGGCTTATAAGGCACTGCAGAATCCAATTAGATATGTACCTAATGTACATGCAAACCATTTTAAAGAGGAGGCAGCTAGGCTGTGGTCCTGATTAGCAGGGACAGAGCCAGACAAAGGACGGAAAACAGTGAAACACCACCAAAAAGTGGGGGTACCCATGTGAAGCAGATCCTACTCTCCTACACATGGTAATTTGTCTAACTTTTCTATGCGTAACATAGTCTATGTTGTGTCTTTTCTGGCCAGGTTTGCCTGTTATTTTGTGAAATTATATAGCAAAATCAAACTTTTAATGTTTAAATGCTTCCCAGGAATGCGATCATTGTGAAAAGTCTGTAGAGTCCTGTTTAGTAGCATGATAGACCTAAGCTGTGAATTGTCATGTTGCAAAAGGGACATATCACTCTGTATGATGTCAATAGCAGTTGACAACATGATATCCAGAGAATATATCCTAGTGGACAATGTTGTCATATCATTGTCAACCACTGCCCACTGTTAGCGCCATTTAAAAATGTGCTCTCTCAATTTCACGTATGATCTCAGAAGCTTCCTGCTGGAAAACCTTCTACACTTCATTGCAGATTGCATACAGAAAGTACTTTTGATGTGACATTCTAGGACCAAGCAAGAAATCCTGTAAGTCTGCATCATCAGAAAGGAGAGACAAGTGTTTTGTCACCTCATTCAATGTTGAGTGTGTTAGCCAATCTAGGCACAACTTTCCAATGTTGTATGTTGTTACCAATCCTGAGTGTTGTATCTGCACTTAACATGGGTCCGGCCTATGAATCCTGAACCCTATTGTGTTGTTAAGAAAATGTGCCTGACATCCATTAGGGTCTAATGGCTACACTATCCATCCCTCTATACTGGAACGTGAAGAATTGTATGTACCATTTGTAAGCATGTCGTCAAATGTTTCCTCCTTATGGTATGTGAATTTCTGCCAATTCTCAAAATGTGCAATGGAGGGAATGTTTGGTGTATTCATATCCCTTATCTTGGCCAGGCTGAGACATTTGCTGCACATTTTTATTCAGGAAAATCAGGTGTTGTGGTATAAGACATGCTCTAAATAAAGCCTTACTGCCCTGAATTGATTTCAAATCAATTGCGATAAAACATACCCTTGTATCAACAACTGGGAAATGAAAGAGTCTGAATAAATCAGCTTTGTATCAGTTATCATATTTTTCTTCACCATGGAAGGGAAATGTTTATAGTAATAGGACCATTGGTCTGCTGGTTTCTGACCAGACAAATATTCAAACTTCTTTGCAAATGTCTGTGCAATTGTCTTTAAGCTACCCGGGGGTGGTGTAGTGCAATGTGCCCATTGTGTATAATTAAATACTACATGTGGAGTATTTGCTGTATGTAAATAATTATCAATATAATGGTGACGTTAGATGTACCATTATACACTTCTTCACTTTCAAATACAGTATAATGCTATAAGTCACCAAGCATTTGATTTACTGTGCGAATGTCATATTCATCTGAGATACTGCAATGACATGATTTAAGGAAACACAGAAAAAGATATGGAACCTGAAAAGTTTCTGTCTGTCCAAATATATCAAAGGGTACCATACCCCAAACAATTCCTTCAGGAAATGGAACCGCTGAAATGTTCAGAAGGGACAGGTCTCTTTGCAATTTGTGAGATGAAGAATGAGGCATCAATACCTCATTTACCAGTTCAACAGCAGAGCATTCTGGGAGATAATGTCCATTCAGAAGCAAGAAAAAGAGAAAAGCAACATAATCATTATCAAAATGTATATTCAGGATGGGATGAAGTATGTATTTTTTAGCCAAATTATAAATTCACCTATTCCACACTGTGGAGGTGGCTCTGACAAAAGAGAAGAAAAGTTGCCTTAAACTGTTTGTGCAAATGTAGGAGACTTGTTGAGCTGCATAGAACTGGTTAATAACTCAAATGGTGGGATGTTATAAAAAACTTAATTGTTTGCTTGTTGTGTTGAAATTGTGTAGTGATACATGATGATTGTATGGTGTTTGCAGACATAACTGGAAGTAGTAAAACTGCAGTGTTAGCTGTCCCCAGCCAGAGAGAGGAAAATTCATTTTTGGTTAAATCGTGTAAGGGGATTTCCTGTAAGGTAGTGAGAGGAGGCAGGCAGCTACCCAGCAGCCCTCGTGGCCTACTATGTAGAACTGGACACCTGATGTGGTTTAATGAAATCAATAAACACAGATCTCTTGTGGGTGCTACCAGCAAGAGGAAGTAAAAGTACAGCTCTGGTACCTTTAACAGCCAGGACAGGCATAGGCCAGAACTCCTTCTTAGGCACTATTTTCTCCTGCTCTAGATCACCAATCTTTGGAATCAAACAAGGAGCTGCTGGTGCTTCCTTCACTTAACCAGTGGCAGAACGTTTCTGTTGGACAATGCTTTGAGTTTCTTGGAAGTTGTTTATTTCCTGTAAAACATCAAAACATTCATTGATATCAAAAGGTGCTTCGTCTGCCACTGTACTGGGACTATCAAGGTCTGAAACCCATATTTGAACCCCAGACAGAACCTCATAATGAGTCCAACCACCAAGGATCTTTTTGGCAGATTGTTTAAGGTTATCTGCACCCAATACAGGTGGTGGACCCAACTGCGACCTGAACCTAATATTCTAGCTATTAAAGACTGCTTTGAATCACAGTTTTTCCTCTCTCCAACAAAATTTCCTTCATGATGGTACGGTAGGGAATACTGCACAATCACACCCAATGTTCCCATGGTGTCCCTGTAAGCCCTAAAGGCAAACACTGGATCCTGGTCCAAATGGAATGCAGCTACTGCATATGTTTCAATGAAGATTCACAAGTCCTTTCTAACAGTTAGTGTGTCAGCCTCTCACTGTGGCCATACCCATAGGAATCGAGAGCAAGGTTCCACTGTAAACATGATTTATTTATAAGACCCATCTGAGTGTAAGGGTCCGCAATGGTCCAAATAAACACAAGTCAGAGGCTTGTTGGAGATCAATAGAGGTGTCTGGGGTGGGTGACCTATGGTGGAAACTGTTATTTGCTGACAGATGTCACATTTAAGGACATAATATTTAGTCAGTTTTTACAGACCTGGCGACCAAAAGCGTTGCTGAGAAAGTGAGATTGTAGCCACAACCCTGCTTGAGCAAGGACTAGAGCCTCATGTGCTACTAGGATTAGTCCAAAACTGTGATCTGAATTAGGTACAACTCTATCTCCCAGTCTGGGAAGATGAGCAAATGGAATGTTTTGCATGCTTAACTGGTAGGAGTAATTTGTTGGAAAACCTTTCGGTGTGGGGGTGCCACTATGCAAAGCTGTGGTAGCCCTCACAATGTCTCGATCTATGCTTGTGTTAGAACGAGTCACGGCAGTGACTGCAGCAGTTTGCATTGTTGCCTTTGCAACTTCATCAGCCAAGGAATTCCCTGCAACATGTATTCCAACATGTTGGTGGCTCAATGTGTGAGTAACATGTTCCTGGGACAAACCACCTTAGGTTTAGCCCCTTGTCCCCAAAGCATCTTATTATTGATTGTGTACCCATTTGAGTCTCTGAATCAATTCTGGCTCCAGTAGTGCAAGTGCTTATTCTAAGACTGGACACAATAATATGAATCACATACTATTAGTGTGGGAAATTCAGGATCTGTTTTTTCAAGGGCCAGATTTAGAGTGTTCAGTTCAGCCACCTATGCAGTACAATCACCTAGTGACTGCTTGAATGTTTTATGAGAATGGAAATCTCAACTCCTCATTTTACCCTTAACCTTTGCCCAAGCATGTGAGTATTAATGTGTTGTCCCTTCTGCAGGCTGGGCAGAACCATCAGCACAGATTATAAAATCATACTGATCTAGAGGCTTTATTTTACTGGCCAGAGGATAGTCATGTTCATATTGTAGGTTTGCTTGTGTTGTAGTGTAGAGTCAAATACATTATGTACATCTGTTAATGTGAGTGAATTGGAATGACATTTCCATCTTGGATGTAAAGCTTTTACATTGGTAAAGCAAGCCTTTGTGACAGCTTCCAAGTCTGGAATTGGGGTCACAACAATAATTTGTTGTACCCTCTCATGTATTGATGGCAAGGCACGGTAGGTGAACACTTTCAAGAGTTTATTTCTGGTTCAAAGAGCCTCCGCTGCTCTCTCAGCAGTGGAGAGCCACCAACTGACAAATATAGAACCCCCCCAAGCTTAAGGCCACCAAAGCAACCCATAAAGTTTCTAAATAGAAAATACAACAAGCATTGCTAAGCACAACATAATACCTCTTTTTTAAAAAAAAAAAAACACAGGGGAGACAAACCTAGGATTATAGAGAACAAAACCCCAGAAAGATAAACCCTAAAAGGAAACATAAAAAATAAAATAAAAACAAAATAAACTGAATTACAGAAGTAAAAAGTGGGATCACAACAATAAATTCAAGATAGCATTGTAAGCAAATCATCTTAGTTTCCAGGGGACGCGTCTCACACGACACGACCTCCATGGTACCACACCAAAACCTTGTTCACCGGCGGAAGGTAGAGCTACATCAACCTCATGACTGACTTGGTTTGAAGAACCAGTTACTTGGTTAGTTGCACCAGACACCTTCACCACTTTGCTAGCATTCCACTAATGCCCACCACGTACCATAGCAGCACCATCACACACTTTCTCAACACACACAGGATCACCAAATACCGCACCTTCCTTTTTTAACAAGATTTGTGTTTTTAATACGAACCATGTCACCAGGGAACAATGAAACAGATTTCACAGTATCTTGTGATCATATCTTATTCTCATTTTTTCTTGTGCTGCTTCAACCCTGGATTTCAACGCTCCTTGGTCCACCCAGCATGACACTTTGTCACAAACAGTACTAAGAATCAAAGAAGGGTGGCCCTCGACCTCTGAGGGACACAAAAAGCGCACCTTTAGTGGGGAATGGGGTGTAGCGCAGTAAAACCACAACATGGACCTAGCTGCACCCTCCACGTCATATCCGTTGTGTTTTGCCCACTTGATGCATCCCACAACCACCCTATTCATGCTTTCCACCAATCCATTTGTTTGGGGTTCTCCAACTGAGCTTCTCAAATGGTTAACCCCAGATTCACAAAAAAAATCTATTTCTTGGTTCACAAACTGCACTCCAATGTCGGACACTATCGCTTCCGGGAAACCCTCTCTCATAAAAATCTCTTTTAAGAGAGAAGTGGCACTACTCGCTGTGGGAGAAGCACAAAAACGAAATTCTGGCCATTTACGGTGGAAATCCATCAAAACAAACGCAAAACGTAATTGATGAGGAAGAGAATTAAAGGGACCCAACAGGTCAATTCCCACCTTGAGCCTTCCACATCAAGTGCATCATCACTTATAGGCAGTCTGGACAAAAAAATCGGCCCTGACATTTTCATTCTCCGGAATGTGCTTGACCACAAAACCATATTGTAGCAACTTAGTGGTGAGGCGTGCAATGCAAGTCAATTCCCACCTTAAGCCATGGCTTTTCTGGGAATTATATAGGCTGTAAAGGAGGTGTGACTACTTTGTATCCCTTCTCAGCCCCAGAACAAACAACGCGCTCCTTAACTATTGACTCAATATCTTTATCGATTGAAGGCCACCAATAGTGCAAACTGAAAAGTCTCTTCATCATTGTAGTGCCTAAATGTCCATCATGGGCACAATCAACCAGTTATGCACAAACACCAAATGGGGGAATACACCTTTCATCTCTCATAATGATCCCGTCGTCAATGGACAACTCCTCAGTAATTTTACAGAATGGTTGAATTTCAGAAGACACACATCTCTCTCTGGGCCAACCATTCACAATGAATTCTTTCACAGTATAGAGTCCTTACACATAGCCTTTTTCCACTCACTCTCTCTACATGCTTTATTTTCCAAAGCATTAACGAAAGCAATAAAACAATCTTCCTTGTCCTCTTCCACATCAAGTGCATCATCATCACTAATAGGCAGTCTGGACCAAAAATCCGCCCTGATATTTTCCTTCTCCGGAATGTGCTTGACCACAAAATCATATTGTAGCAACTTAGTGGTGAGGCGTGCAATGGGGTGTGTAGCATACTTAAGTGTGTCACCACCCAAGATGTATACAAGAGGCTTATGGTCAGTTTGAATAACAAATTTCCTTCCCCAAACATAAGTCCTGAACTTTTTGCATGCCCATTAGCATGCCAAAAGCTCCTTTATAATCACTGAGTAATTTAATTCTGGATCATGCAGCACTCTAGACACGTAACTAATGGTAACTTCATTCTCACCCAGATGTTGAGTCAAAACAGCGCCCAATCCATAGTCACTGGCATCAACCATTCTGGTGCAGGGCACACATGGGTCATTGGCACTGAGGGTCTTAACAATAATCATCTCTGACTTGACCATGGCAAACGTCTCTTGACAATTCTCATTCCACTTAAAAGGAACATTTGCTCGTAACATACTAGAAAGAGCCTTCATCTTACTAGAATAATCTTGTATGAAATGCGAGTAGAACTCACACAGCCCCAAAATGGAGTGTAATTCATCCTTGTTCTTGGGACTCGGACACTAAACAACTGCCTTCACCAGACCAGGCCTAGGACTAACACCTTTAGATTAAAGGTGGGCGACAATTTCCGTTCCGCTCGCGGAAATTCAACATTTTCGCGTTCCTTGCGGAACGCGAAAATGTCGAAACTTCCACGATCCGTGAGGGAACGGAAATTGTCACCTAGGCAGGTGTGCTTTCTCGGTTTCTCCCCATATCTACCGTCAACAATTTGCTGTAATCGTTGATGGAGCTCTGTGCACCCATGAGTTTCTCGAGCGCAATCCCCATGTAGTTCTTGACACCTGGAGGTTCCTTCTGTCTCGTCCTCATCTGCTGCTCTGATCCACTCTCAGGCCCTTTATAAACAAGAGGCATGTGAACTGCATAGAAGCCCCACCCGTTTGGCACCGGCCAACACACCAGCGGTGTTCAACATATTCCCGCCCTTTCCCCCACTATGATGGACAGCTCACTCGAGGGACCTCGGAGTGCAATACCCGTGTAGCTCCTGACACCAGGAGGTTCCTTCTGTCTCGTCCTCATCTGCTGCTCTGGTCGACACTCTGGCCCTTATAAACAAGAGGCATGTGAACTGCATGGAAGCCCTGCCCGTTTGGCACCGGCCCACACACCAGTGGTGTGCAACGTCTTCCCGCGATTTCCCCCACTATGATGGACAGCTCACTCGAGGGACCCCGGCGCCCGTCGGCGCTGTGGCAATGTTACAGACACACATGGTCGCTGTAGACTACTCTCCTGGCCCTTTACGCAGCTGTAGTGTAGGAAAAGCACTATACATTTACCCAATGAGGTAGCACTCACTGATTAGCCAGTAGAAAGTACTCAAGTCGAGTAGAGGTTTTGCACAAAACGGTGGCATCTTCTTGGGTAAATAATTTATGCAGGCAGGGCAGCATTCATTCTGGCACGATGCTCCTGTCACACAAATAAAACCCCAACAGGAAGCACTTTTTATGTGACCTTCATCTCAGGCACCTGCTTTATTTATATCTGTAAGTCTTACAGATATAAATAAAGCAGATGCCCGAGTTGAAGGTCAATTCAGTAACGCATTAATCAGCACACAAAAATCTCCGCGATCACACGAAATTTCGCGTGATCGCGGAGATTTTTTACCGTTTTGCGATATTTTGCGAAAGGCACTTTCGCAAATTTCGCGCACCCTTACTTTAGATGAGACCAAATGCCCAAAAAACTCTACTTCTCTCTTCTAAAACTCACACTTTTCTTTTTTGACAACAACGCCCTTTTCCTTAAAATCCAAAGCACTGTCTTCAACGTATTCTCGTGTTCTTCTAAATGTTTTGTAAAAATAAGAACATTATCCTGAAAAATGACTGCTCCTTTCACATCATTGAATCGTCTGCATTATGCGTTGAAAAACCGAAGCTGCCGTAGCAAGCCTAAACGGCATTCTACAGAACTGAAAAGAACCAAACGGGGAATTGAATGCTGTGTAGTTGCGAGACTCGTCATCCAATACAACTTTATGGTATGCCGAGGAAAGTTCGATCTTAGAAAACAACTCTGCACCCCTTAATTCCTCCAACAGATCACCGATCTTGGGGAGAGGCTGCGAATCAACACAAATTTCTTTATTCAGGCTTCTCAGGTCAATGCACAAATGTATGTCACCATTCCATTTGCAAGCAACCAGCAAAGGGCTCAACCACAGACTTGATTCTATGGGTTCAATAACCCTGCAACTATGTAACCTGTCCAACTCCTTCTTAAGATCCTTCCTAAGGCTAAACGGCAAATACCTAACCTTGTGCTTAAAAGGGATTGCATCTTTCTTAATCTTAATTTTGCCAAGATTGTTGGGAAACACCTGGGGAATCTCTTGTTCTAAACAAACAGAACCAGGGTTGTCTTTGATGGCCAGAACCTGTTTGCTGCTACCAGGTCTTAATACCATTCTGAACAGCCCTTGGTGGTACCATCCAAGACTATTCAGACCACGAACTGCAACATCAATTTTACCCTGAATTCTACGCCCCTAAACTCAAGCACATCTTAAATGAATCCCTCCAACTCAATTCTTCTCCCCTCATAGGAAACGTGTGCCTTGTCAGGTGGGAAAAGAGACCTGTCACCCCAAGATCTCTTGAACAAATCATAAGTGATGTTCGAAATGCGAGTACCAGAGTCCACAAGTAAATTGAGACATACATCCCCTACCAACACATCAACATAGGGGTCCACACAATTAGCAGGATTGCCAGAGACAATATCGTCATCTGTGACCACCACAATCATATCTTATGAATCCTGCACAAGTTCACGTTCACACAAAGAATCTTCATCCAACACACATTTGAACTTGGCTGGCTTACTCACACTTGACTGACATACTTTCGCAAAGTGACCCACTTTGCCACAATTGCAACAACTCACATTTCTGGCTGGGCATATCCTGTTGCCTCGCCCATGTGGTGCATAACCAAACCTGGAATGAATATTGGTTCTTTTTTAAAAAAACGTTCTCATTGACGTTATTTTCATTGAGTTTTTTGATAGACAATTGTGCCAATTCAACACTTTTGCCACTTTTATGACTGACTGACTGACTGACTGAGACATTTATAAAGCACAGCTAATGTCGAGGTGTCTTGGCGCTAAGATAATGTGCCTGCAAGTGCGACTAGATCGATTAGCATTGAGAGTAAAGTCAGGTTTTAATTTGCTTCCTAAAAAGTACTCTACTTGGTTGAAGTCGGAGTGTTGTCGGAAGTGAGTTCCACAGTTTTGCAGCTAAAAATGAAGCCCACCTCACTCTATTTATCTTAGGGCATAACACCAATCCCGCACTGGAAGATCTAAGATGGCGCGATGGGTTATAGCGCGGGAACAGAGCTTGTAGATCAGATGCCCCTCCACCGTAAAAGGCTTTGTGGACTATGCACAGAGCCTTAAAATCCACCCGTCGTTTGACTGGAAGCCAGCGTAGTTGCTTTGCCCCAGCAGATGTGGGGTGATGTTTTGGAAGATTAAGTATTACTCTTACAGCTGTGTTTTGTAACGATTGGAGTTTGGAAAGCTGGGCTGCCCCTACTCCCAGATATAGAGCATTAGAATAATCCAGCCTTGACAACACCAAAGCTCCCACCACCATTTTCCTCAATGAGAAAGGGATGAAGGGTAAGATCTTCCGTAAGACCTTCAAGGTGTAGAAACAAGCTGAGGACACCTGGTTAATCTGTGGGGCAAGAGTGAGGTCTTTGTCTATCAGGACACCCAAATTTCTTTCTTTGGGTGCCGGCACCGGACATGAAATCTTCAAGACCAGGATTTCCCATGGTGAGCAACTTCTGTTGAATCTGCTTGTCCCAACAATGAGCAATGATCTGGTCCCTGACCAAATGGTCATGGAAATCTCCAAATTGGCATTCAGCACAGAGTTTCCGTAAAGCACTTATATAAGTGGCCACATTCTCCCCTTGTGACTGTGCACGCTTAAAAAATGTATGTTTTTATCACCACTAGACAAGGTTGTACATCAAATTTGGTAACTAGTTTCTTCACTGCTTCCTGGTATTCATCAACAACATTATACTCACCCAAAACCAAATCAGGAAGATGCTTGTAGACTTCTCTGCCCTCAAAACCCAAAGAATGAAGAAGGCACCTCTTCCTTTCAGCCCGGAAACGTGATGCCTCAATAGCCCCCAAATAGGATCCGAAAGCATCTAACCACTGTTTCCATTGAATATGAGGACTAACAGGACTCTCCAAGAACGGTGGTGGAGGATTCACTGACTGCATATCCCCAGGAAAGTGTAACTTCCGATGGAATCAAACACATGCAGGGAAAAATATAGTCACCAAAGTCAAAACGAGTATGGTGTGCGCATCACCGCAAATGCAAATGACGAGCTAAAAGCAACAAAAATTAAATCGGGATACTTGAAACAAAGAAAGAGAAAACCAAACAAATCAAAAGCAATGTCACCATCCAGAATAAAGAGCTAGGTGTGTGCTTCACCGCTTTCCAAACGTGGCACGCTAAACCTCTACAATGTGTACAGGTCACTATAAATAAGCTGAAACGTAGGTGTACATGTCACCAAACTCAGGCTGTGGCACACTAAACTCCTACAAGGTGTGCGTGTCACCGTTAAAGAAAATTATACAAACTACAAAGCTCACCGCAAAATTGTCATCCAACGCTGTCCTCTCAGGTGATGTAAAGCGCTGCACAAGTGCACAAAAGTCGATGAAATTAAACAAACTACAGCCACGCAGGCGTATATGTAATATAAAGCCGCGCAGGCAAGCTTGTAATTGACGAAGAGCTTCACCGGAAAGCTGCGCATGCAAACGCATTGATTGACGAGATTCTTCATCTTTTTGAAAATGCAGCTGCACAGACATGCGCATAGAGCACCGAAGACACTGCCCTATCAGCAGACGCTGACTCACCTCTGAAGCTGGCTCACCTCACCCCACTGCGTAGTTGTTTAGTGATAGATAGCAGAGGATTGACACCATGGGAAACCAGCAAGAAGCCTGCCAATGCGTCAGCTTCGTCGCCGGACCCTTGAGATTTCCATTGAAGTTGCGGCGTCTACTATGCCTCTTCTCACGATGCATATGTAGAAGAAAGTCGAGAAACGTTGCTGTGGCTCCCCCGGTCATCGCCAAAATAATGTTGTACCCTCTCATGTATAGATGACAAGAGACGGTAGGTGAACACTTTCAAGTGTTTATTTCTGGTTCAAAGAGTCACATCTGCTCTCTCAGCAGAGGAGAGCCACCAACTGACACATATAGAACTCCCCAAGCTCGATGCTACCAAAGCAACCTATACAGGTTCTGAGTAGAAAATACATCAAGCATTGCTAAGCATAACATACACTATCTACATCTGTTTATGGGCGTGAATTGGAATGTTATTTCTGTCTTGGATGTAAAGCTTTTGCATTGGGAAAGCAGGCGTTTGTGACAGCTTCCAAGTCTGGAATCGGGGTCACAACAATTATTTGTTTACCCTGATCCTATCATCTTTCTTCCCTACAGCAGTCTGTACTGCGGTCTGTTTTTTTCTGTCTGTGCAAAATGCATTTCTACATTTGTGTATAAATGCGATGTATTTGGTACAGTGTCTCCTTCATTGAATGTGATATAAGTGCTACCTGATGTGCCCTCAATTATGCCGATCACCAAACCTGTGTGTGTAAGTGTTTTGAAGCTAACATGTCAGCTTGCACTGAACGTAAAATCTGTGTGTCTTCAGATTTTCAATGTGTCGTTGAAAAGTCCGGACATATTAAGTCAGAAAACAGCTTCAGCCATTGTGCATAATCTGAAATGTAAGTTCTTTTGAAATCTAGAAAACCCAATAATGATTGAAGTTTTTTCAGTGTGTTTTTAGGTTGTAATAGTGCATAAGTCTCTAGGAAATGTGTTGGAAGACTTTTACCTTCACTCGACAACTCATATCCAAAGAGATGGCACTAATATAGGCAATTTTAGATTTCTTGAAATTGAATTCATAGCTCATATGAGCGATTCCTAAAATTAAGCGATCTACTCTGGGCAAAAGAGGTGCTAAATCATCATTCATCAAGTATATGTCAAGGACATAGGACAATGCTTGGTAGTCAAAATCTTGCAACAGTTCTGTTGCAAGGGCTGAGAACAGCCCAGGGCTTTTGTTATACCCTTGTGGCAATAATGAGAATGGTTTTTAAGAGCTTAAAGCGGAAAATGCTGTCAAATACTTGCTCTCGGGCACTATGTTTTGGCAGAAAAACCCATTTAAGATGTTTAATGTTGTTCTATATATTTTGCACACTATATTGTTCACTAGTGCTGCGACATGCGAATTTTGAACTGCAAATGTGCCAAATCCAATTCGGAACCCTTGTTTCTGACCGAATCGTGCATAGTTCCCAATGACCGAGTACGATGCCCGTAAACTGTTAGGGCTGTCTGAAACGGTTCCAAAAGGCATTTGGACAGGTCGCGTATTTCAGAGCCGAATCGTACAGCTCTATAAACTCGGTTTCCGAGCAAGCAATTACGATGACCGATTCAAACAGCTGTTCTGAATTGGTGCCTCCGGAACTAATTGGCTGCAGGAATCTGTCTTTGGGGGCCGATAGCAGGCCCGCCTTCACCTGGGGTCTTCCGAATCGGACCCGTGGGGGTCCCCAGGGGCCTCCCTTTCCAACCATTCACAATGTGGCAGGCACCAAGGGGTACCCATCATAGGGTGCACGATTTGCCACACCCATCCTTTTCAATGGGAGGCTGTGTATTTGCTCGGAACACAGGTTGCAATTGAAGTCAATTGGAGTCCGACCGAATCGTATGTGGAAGTATCCAAATTGCTAGGTTAGACTCCCTTATTTGAGTCATTTGGAAAGCATTCTGGGTCCGATTTGGTAGGAAAGCTTTCCAGACGAGATCGTAATCGGCCCCTAAGTGATTTGAATGATCTGTTTTCCTTACTGGAAACTAAGGATTATTCATTGGTGAGTGAAACCCTCTTACACTCTGATATTCCAGTTGTGTGAGTATCTCTCTAACTTGTTTTTTGGCATCATGTTTGATGGGGTATGTGATAAGGGGAACCTTCATCCCAACCCACATCTTTGTGGTATAATGCTGGGGCTTGTGCTAAGGTCTGCACCTTAGCATATGTGTGTGTTTCTGATTCTGTAACGATATCAGAAAAAGCTAGTAATATTAATGTTATTCCTAGTGGGCAGTCACCAACAAACTCAGGTGGCCTATCTTTTTCAGCCAAATGAATGTCATAGCCAAATTACAAGTTCTCCCAAAAGAGAACGTTGATAGTACGTGGTATATCCTCCTCGATCTGGAGTTGTAATTCATACAATTGGCTTAGGACACTCAGAATCTAGTCCGGTGTTTCCAGCTGGATGTAGACACACAATGGTGCTGCAGCCGTACACTCCATAGGAAGCAAACTATCTTGACTTATGCTGCCCTGTCCAGCAGAGTCAGATCCCACTCCTCATTCAGAAGCAGAGATCCAATATTCGTGGCATGTTTAAATTTAATTCTAGCTACCTTGTTCTTTTTAAATCGAAGCTCTGACTGTGTATTGTTTTCTTCCTTGTTTATTATGAAGTCAGAAGAGCATTGTCCTTCTTTGGTTTAACTTACTCCTCTGATCAGTGCTCTTATCATCCTCCCCATCTGAGCATTTTTTTAATGAATCCTGCAAGGAAGGAGAAGGACTTGTATCAGTATCTGTTGGACTAGGTACTTTTTGCAGGGTCATCCCTGAACGTTTTGCCTTCCTCCTAGTCTGTTTTATGACATGAAGTTGGTGGTTTTAGGACACTGGGCACTTTATCACTGCTGTCCAGTGTAAAGTGCATATGGTCTCTATGGTAAAACGTGGTAAGATTGGTCTACACCTGTTTGACTAATTTAATTTACCTATCAGGCCCTTGTAAAGCGGTATCTTCGATACCCGGGGCCAGTAAATTAAATGCTACTGGTGGGCTTGCAGCACTGCTGGCGCCACCCACCAAAGTAGACTTTCAAACTTGTCTCAGGCCTCTGCTATTGAAGGGCCAGCACACTCAGTTTACTGCTGCTGTGACGTGGCACATAAAGTGGGTACCATGTCTGTGACTCCCCTTTTACTACATATCAGTCACCCCTAAGGTAGGCCCTAGCTAGCCCTATGTGCGGATGCACTGTAGGTAAAAGGTAGGACAGGTGCTGTAACTGTGTGGCATATCCTGGTAGTGACAAACAGTCATTTTGGTTTCTCCCTACTTTGAGGCTGCCCTCTAGTGGGAATGCATTGGAGATTCCCTGATATGTGTTTCAGTGGTAATTCATGATCTGAGAGGAGTAGTGTGATCAAGTTTGGAATAGTGGTAATAAATGCTGGGTAATGGTGTGTGCAGATTTATTATCACTATTTTAGAAATGCCACTTTTAGAAGTGGGCATTTCTGTGTGCTATGTGTCTTTGTGCCAGCCTGATGTGTATCGCATGTCTGGCTCTAGAGTGCCAGTGGCTGGGGAGGGGCAGTGGCTCCAGAAGGGCTGGGTGAGTCAGCGCTAGGCTCAATAGGCAGATCTGCATTTGGAGTAGTGGGAGGAGTAGTCCCTGACCCTGAATAGGTCTGTGCCTGCCTTGTACAATGCTGTCTCTTCCCCCTGTGGTGTGTCTGGGGCCAGGACCTACTCTGTCAATGGGGACTGTTGTGCACTGTAAACAAATGTTGGAGTGCCCCCCAAAACTGGTTTGGACCGGGCACAGTGCCCTGGCCAGGGGGAAGACAAAGACAGTGCAGGGTATAAGTATTGGGGCTGTGATCCCATGAAATGGTGTACTGCTTGATGCCTACTTAGAGCCGGCAGGCTACTGCACTGCCATGAGGGACTTCCAATGTGGGACTGACCTGCTACCCTTCTTGGCAGCAGTAGGATCTGCACTTCTTGAAGGGAATCGCTGTTTGCTCCTTGCTGGTGTGGGGAGCGCTGTGTTCAGATCCCCTAATGCTGCGGGGCATAGGAAGGAGCATCTAGAGCCATGTGATCATTTTCTGGATTCGTGCTCATGAGCACTGAGCCTGCCAGAATCGGCCTGCAAAACTGGAAGTCAGGCAGAGCCTGATTGTGGGAGGGAGAGCGGAAGCCAGGCAAAGGCTGAGCCTGGTGGAAGGCATGGCTCTCACAAGGAAGAGTGATGCAGTCGAAGTCACCTTTCAGGTGGAAGCCCACCCGCGTTCTTGTGTCCGGTGGTAGTCAACCTCCAGGAGGGAGCCCACCTCACATTCTAGGGCATCCAGGGCCCCAAAGAAGAAGTCAGGTGATTGCGGCCTGGTTGGGGGCCGGCCAGAGGAAGTACGGCTGGAGCGGAAGTCAGGCAAAGTCTGTGCCTTTTGGTAGGCGGGGCTCCTGTGTCTGAGGAGAGCCCTCTGTGTTGCCAAGTTGGTGTGGCAGTAGGAGGAGTCGGAGCCTTGTGGGCTCCATTTCCGCAACTTCTGCCTCCCCCACCTGGTAGAGGGAGAGGCGGGTCCCCACAGATCGCCGGTCACAGCTAGGAGACCGGGCGAGGTCAGAAGAGGTCCCGTGATCAGGGCCTGCAAGGCACACTGTTGGTGCCTGATTTCGTCCATATCTTCGAGCCGGCGGGGAAAGGAGAGACACCCCAGTGAGTGGGGCTCAGGAGGCATCATGTTGGTGCCTATTTCGTACACAGCTGCACCACCAGATTGTGGGCAGCTGCAAAGTTGGGCACATGGTTAGGGAGGACAAGGGTGAGTGCACCCCCTCTCCTCCTGTGATGATTGTGCCCAGAAGTAAGTACTGCATTGGCAGCCAGGAGAGGTATGATCTTTGAGTCACAGGGCACCTTGGACAGCCCAGGCAGAGCCCCCGAGGAAGGCCAGTCGGCCTGAAGTTTATCCAGGGTTTTGGTGGGGCATTAGGCTCTAACGTGAGGTGTGCACCTCAGGAGTGTACTGTGGTGCACTGATGATTTAAGGTTAATGCCTAATGTAGTTCATGCCTAATGTAGTTCATGCCTAATGTGGTTCATGCCTAATGCGGTTTATGCCTCATGTGGTTAATGCCTAATGTGGTTCATGCCTGATGTGTTTTATTCCTAATGTGGTTTATACCTAATGTGATTGATGCATAATGTGTTTATGCTAGGGGCCTTTACCAGTAGTAACTTGTTGTTTTATTACTTACCTGTTCTAATGGTGATGACAGTGGCCTGATTGGCCCTGTAATGTATATGAAACCCTGTAACATAATACCTAGTGCCAGGTGGCACGGTGTATATATGTGATTATGCTCTGATGTGTTTTATGGATAATACAAAGGCTAATTTTATATAACTTTGTGTGGAATTTCTTTTGTGATTTTGCTAGTGTGTCGCTGCTGTGTGTGTGTGGTGCAAACGCCTTACACATTGCCTCTTGTTTAAGCCTGACTGCTCGTGCCAAGCTACCAAGGGGGTGAGCAGGGGTGATCTTCGGTGTGTAACTCCCTTGCCCTGACTAGAGTAATGGTTTCTGCCTGGCATTGGCGCTTACCCTAGCCAACCAGTAATCTAATTTCTAACCGTATTCTGATACCTATCAGGCTGTTTAATTGTATCACTGTTGCAAAAATGATAGTGCTTTTCTGCGGACTCCTGTTGGGGAGATCCACCCCGTGTTTTAGTGTTTTCTTAATTTTTCTTGTTATCCACTGTTTTTTAGAATACTCCGGTGCTTAACAGAATTACCCTTAAGTTGTGGTTTATTATGTCTAACACTCAAATTATCTCTACCTATTAGTTCATAGGTTTCTGCAATAATTTTTGGTAGTTGGCACTCCTGGTTTGCCAGAGCAAACCTGCACCAACTGCTGACATACTGCCAATGCTGCTGCTCTCCTTTTATATTGCTCAGTATGATTGAAGATACTGTGGCGAAATTGCCCATTATTTTCATCCACAAATACAGGGCATTCTCTTTGAATCAGTTTAAGCACCTCGGGTAAAAACGATAATGATGGTGTATCATGCATTATGGAATAGACTGTAGCAAACACTGTGCCCCAAGTGGTACAGTCTTCCACTGGGGGAACCATGCCTAATGGCAGGCATATTGTGAGAATTCTATGTTTTTCTCCGGGTCTCATATGGTGAAACACTGCTTCAAGCTGATTCGTCTTTTGTGCAATCCAGAACAGAATCTCATCTCGACTGATGGGAACCTTACCCAGGATTACATTAATGATCACTGGACTAATTTGAGGCATCACCAATTGGGGTTGTGCAGCTTGAACAGCCCTTTGTGGGATCGCTGTTATGGTTCGCATAATGAATTTTACTAGATCGGTGTATAGTATACCAAGCTCTTGAGCTATAAGGTTTGCTTCATCTGGCTAAGGTTTATAACCGGCTAAGATTGGTCATGTTGCTTGCTCATTGCTGAGGGGACCCAGTCTGACATCTTCTATCGCATGTGGGAGGGCACCTAGGAGCCAATTCATGTGTTCTTGATAAGTCAATGGGATTTCTAAATCTACATATGTTTGATTGGCTTGAAACTGCTATGGAAGTGTGTGTGAAAAATCCCTGTGTCAGCATTTGCTGCCAGAAATATGACCCATGAATAGAATACCTCTGTTCTGTATGCTTCATGGGCCTCTACATGAAAATAACGTCCCACCCATCAGGATGAGTCCATGTTTTAACACCATTTGTGCTAGTGCATGTCTGCAATTTACTGGCAGAGCAACTTGTCCTGGATTATTCATTATAATATTTGGAGTTCCAAGTGGGTACACCTGTGGGGCGATCCTTTTAGGGGCTCATCTTAAATAACCTACAGCCAGAAATAGGGCTTCCCTGCTCAGCTGAGGAGCATTATTCCCCAACACCACAGATGTCTCTGGTAAATTGGTCAGTAGAGTCTTTGGGCACACAAACATTTTTTACTCGGGAGACCCAATAAAATTACCCAAGCTAGAACGTTGGTGGTGCCGTGTCGTATGGTTCATATTTTTTTCATTAAGACTGTACATTTTGGACAACATAAACAGCAAAACTGTGTGAGAGTGACCTCACACACACCATCAAGATAGGTTGGCCTTTAGCATTGCTAAAAAAAACAATTTGCATTCTGCCAATTTGGGCAACTACCACCCCATCTCGCTCCTCTCTGGAATCAGTAAGATCATGGAGAAATATGTCAACCATATGCTCTCCACTTTCCTTGAATCCCATGACCCTTTCCATCCCACTCAAATGGGATTTCGCATGCGCCAAAGTACTGAAACTGCCTTGTTGGTCATGGTGGAAGAATCTGGAAAGATACTTGATTCATGAGGGTCTTCAGCCATAATCCTCCTTGTTGTTAGCGCGGCCTTCGATACGGTGGACCTTAAAACTCTGGTTCACCGTCTTAGGAGCACAGGAGTAACCAGTACAGTACTACAATGGCTGCGATCTTTCCTAGATGAAAGATTGTTCCAGGTATTTGAAGGTGATACCACCTCAAAAACCATCCCCCTACAGTGTGGAGTCCCCCAGGACTCATCGTTGAGCCCCACTCTTTTTAATGTTTACATTTCCCCATTGGCAGATACTGTAGCCCCCTTTGGGATCCACATGGTAACATACGCAGATGACATACAGCTGGTTGTAGCATTGAACCATCCAGATCAGAGGTCCAATGGCCTCCACTCCTTTCTCTAGGAAGTTCCCAAGTGTATGGGTCTGTCACATAAAAAACTTAATGGTGAGAAAACCGAGCTCATGATTCTCGGTATTCCTTTAAGCTTCAAATCAAGCACTATGTAGCCAGTGTGCATGGGCCCAGTGCCGGACCCAAAAACCGAGAAAAAGAGCCTGGGCATCTGTTTATACCAGAACCTCACATTCAAAGCTCAAGCTAGGAAGACTGCTGCTACATGCCATGGCCTGCTCAGAAGGGTCCGCAAAGTGCTTCCCCTCCTACCCTTTCAAGCAAATAAACTGCTAGTCCAAACACTAATACTCTCAAGCATAGATTGTACCAACGCTCTATATTTAGGTGCCCCAAACTTAGTGGTCACGACACTTCAAACTATACTAAATTGTGCAGCTAGATTGCTGATGGGAGTCCCCAATCGCTGTTCAGCAAAGCCCGTGCTACACTCCCTCCATTGGCTTCTGGTGCAGGAGAGAATTAGCTTTAAGGTCCTCTGCGTAGTTCATAAGTCCCTGCAAGGAAACGGGCCACTGATCAATTCAGCCATGAATAATCCCTATAGGGCAAAGAGAAAATTGCCCTTTGATGAGCTCCATCTAGTAGTGGTCCCCAGGATCAAGAAACCCAGAAGTGGAGGTCGGCTTTTTTAGTATAATGTTGCCAAGCTCTGGAACATTCTACCGCTGTATCTTCGCAGGGAATCTAACCATCTTGCCTTCTGAAAATAGCTAAAGACCCTGCTGTTCCCTTAAGGTTCTGTTTCCTCTATTCACTGCTCAGCGCTGGGATGCTCCCGGGTAGCCATGTGCTATACAAATGCAATTTCATTCATTCATTCCTTGCTATCTCACAGGGCAATACCTGTACCCATAACCTCGTATGGTATCAGGTGGTATGTGCAACCTCAGAAAATGACAACCCTGACTCCCCAAGGAAATCATGGAAACAGATCTAAGCCCTTTTGCTTAGTAACTCATGCATGCCCAAAGGGAGACAGAAAAAATATTAAAATTGACATTTCAGACATTTATTGAAGCAATAAGATTCTTGTACAAAATACGTATGCTACAATGATTACTAGAAGGAAACACAACAGAGTAATCAGCATCACAAGAATGGCAAAGAAAATGAACAGTTCAAGCATTGTGCTGTCACATGGATTATATGCTTGAATATAATTCTAATGATGCTCCTACCTAGCACTCCCTATCCGAATGTGCCTAGTGCGGGTGAATCTACCCGAATTCCTTTGGGTGATCCAACTCCCTAGTCACCTGTTGGTATGTTTAATCTGGAAGCCCATCTTGGTGTAGAGCAAGGCATTATCCCTCTCAGGAGGTAAACAGGATTCAGCTGGGCTGGGATTCTGACATGGGGCGACCTCAACAGTGTCAGCGAGATGCTCCTCTGTCTAAACAAAGGAGTAATGCTGTCTATATAATAGACTTCACCCATGTTACCATACTGAAGCCCCAGTCAGGCCACCATTATTTATTCTATCCTTACCAAGCTTTCGCCGAGCAGACAACAAACATCAACATTTTGCGGAGTGAACTCAGTCCTCATGCAGACTGTTCAAGGCTCTGAAAATATACCTGCAAAGAAATGTAAATGAAAGCAAGTCCATTTCAGTGAATATTGTCCCATAATGGTACGCACACAAATATTTGTCTAGTGTCAATATACAAGAAGCATGTCAACTTTAAACTTGAGCATGGAAAATGGTGGTGTCCTAGCCCTGGGCCTAAGTGACCACGTAGCAATCCATCCGTTCTGCCATCCATCCGTCCATCCTGCAATCCATCCATCTATACACTGTACCATCCATCCATCCATCCATCCATCCATCCATCCATCCATCCATCCATCCATCCATCCATCCATCCATCCATCCATCCATCCATCCATCCATCCATCCACCCACCCATCTATCCATCCACTCTGCCATTCATCCACCCATCTATCCATCCACTCTGCCATCCATTTATCAGCTCTACCATCCATTATCCATCCATCCATCCATCCATCCATCCATCATCCATCCATGGATCCATCCACTCTGCCATCAACCCACCCACTCTGCCATCCTTCCATCCTTTCATCCACTCTGCCATCCATCAATTCACTCTACCATTTATCCATCCATCCACTCTACCATCCATCCACTCTACCATCCATTCACTCTGCCATCCATCCATTCATCCACTCTACCATCTATTATCCATCCATCCATCCATCCACCCACTCTGCTATTCACCCACCCACTCTGCAATCCTTCTATCCATTCATCAACTCTGCCATCCATCACTCCACTCTGCCATTTAGCCATCCATTCTGCAATCTTTCCATCCATTTACTCTGCCTTCCATCAATTCACTTGTCTGTCCATCCATCCTTCATCCATTTACTCTGCCACATATCCATCTGTCCATCCATCCATCGACTCTGCCATATATCCATCAACCCTGCCATCCATCCATCCATCCACTCTTTTTTCAACCATGCATCTGTCCAGTCCTTTACACTGCAATTCTTTCACCTGTCATCCACCTAGTCATCCATCCCTTTACTCTACCATTCTTTCACCTGTTCATCACTTATCCATCCATCCATCCATCCCTTTATACTGTTATACTTTCACTTGTCCTTCCACCAAACAATCCATCCACTTATCCCTTTACTTTGCCATCCTACCGCCTGTCCACCCACCTATCGTTCATTCATCCTTTTCACTCACTCATTCACATTCTCATTCATCCATGCATTTACCTCTACATCCTTCTTTTCACCCTTCCTTCTAGTATTCCTTCCAGTATTCCTTCTTTAATTCCCTGTTCTATTTACCCAGTGTCATTTTTCCCTGCTCCTGTTTGCTCTTCTATTGACCCTGTATATTATCGTTATTGGTGAACTTTTGTCTGCTGAGTTCCAGTCAGAAGAGAGCTAAAAAGGACACCACCCCGCCGTAGATGCTAAAGTAGGAGGTTCACAATGCCCCTGTCAGTACCTCCCTAGAAACTTGTTAAAATAACTGTAACTGGGATGCTGTGGACCACTCACATACCAGTAATACAGCATCTGCTTCACTAAGTATAGCTTTGTCCCTGTTTCCATTTACCTCTTCACCCACAAATCCCTGCATCCTGTCTGAATGTCTCAACCAACCACCTCCTCTCTGGCTTTTACCACATATATTGCTGTCTGCCATAATTTACTCTTCCCCAGTCCCTTTCTATCTCTCCCCTTTTCACATATATTTCCTTTCTCCATTAATGTTTCTATTATCCATAGTCTCTATCTTTAGCCTTCTTTTCATTTTCTCCTTTCTTGTCTCTTTAATGTTCTCACCTCTGCCTCTGTATATATTCACTTTCGCATATTAGTTGTAATTTTTCCCTTATGTCCGCATCCACTCTCCACTTTCCCCTGCCCATCACTCAATGCGCTATTGGTGTTTATGTTGCATCACTCAAATACATGTTATTCCTCCTCCCTTCTTACTTTCTCTTCACTCTCTCCTACTCCTCCTACTCACCTCCTTTCTCCCTTGCACATCTATATCCATCTGCTTGTAGTTAGCTTCCACCATTCACTCTCCCTACTTTCCCTCTATATCTCTGTCCTTTGTGTTCCTCTTTTCAGTTATCCTGTATGTCTAGATCCTTCTGTGCATAACTTCATGATGCCCTCCTTTCCCTTTCTTTGTATATTGCTATTAACCAAATGTCATCCTCTCTACTCTTCCTTCTGTCTCTCTGTTCTTCTTCACCTCATATCCACACTTCTACATTTCTTTTCTGTTCTTTCTCTCCAATCTTACCTCTGCCTTTTATCTTATATTTTTCACACCAAGTTGACTTTCTCTCCACTTTTTATCTCTCCCTGTAACCTTTCCATTTTCCTTTGCACTGCTCCAACCTCCTCTCTTTTACTTACTCACTGTGTCTCAGTTTGCTTTTCCCTGTATCTCTCCAGTGTCCTCTTTGTCTGTGCTCTAATCTTTCTCTTTCTCAACAGCATCTATCCACCACATTCTATTTTATTTCCACTCTCTGTTTCATCTCTCCATACTCTCTATTCTAGCCTGCATCCCTATATTCTCCCCATGTTTCATTGTATCTCTCCACCCTCCTCTATTCTAAATCCCCTGCATCTTGCCACCCATCCACTCCATAGTATCTACCCATTAACCCCATTATCTATTGATACTCTTGCTATTTCTTTTCTCCCCTGTATTTCTCCATTCCTTTCTCTTTTCGTACCCTGTTTCTCTCCATCCCATTTAATTCCCTCTTCACTCGAGCTTTGCATCTCTTTAATCTCCATCACAATCTCTCTTTTACCCCTGCATCCTCATTTCTCTCCCCTTTCTTCATTGTTACCCCGTCTCACTGCTGTTTCTGATAATAGGTCTCAGGCACAAGGTTAATTTTCTCTCAGTGAAACCATTGCAGGGATGTCATTCACCAGAACTGAGTTTCACCTCCCAGGCCATAGCATCAGCACCAAGCTTTTCTTTCTTTCCATTATGCCACACTGCCTAGCTTCCTATCTCCTGGCAGGGACGCCAGTGCTGAGATGCCCATCCTCTCAGGGTGATACCACTTGCGAGATTCCTTCAGCCTGACAGCAACACCTTAACCAATATTTCTGGGCCCGTCCCCTCAGATTGTGTAATAAAAAAGAGTAGACTGCTCAGCTCTTTGCGAATGGCTGCAACTGCTCTCCCAGCAGAGCAGTCACCAGACTGTACCCAGAAAGCAATCCTGTCTCCACAGATATTGGGCTATATTGCAATTTAATGCACTTAGATTGACTTGTGACACTGAGAGGAAAGGGAAGTGGAGCAGAGGAAGGAAGGAAGGAAGGAAGGAAGGAAGGAAGGAAGGAAGGAAGGAAGGAAGGAAGGAAGGAAGGAAGGAAGGAAGGAAGGAAGGAAGGAAGGAAGGAAGGAAGGAAGGGAGACAGATAGGAACAGTAAAAAGGCAAATTACAGGGTCGATGGATGACAAAGACAGAGAGAGGTATAGGGTTAGGAGGGGCAGATCTAAAACAGAGAAAAGGCGAGATACAAAGATGTGAAAAGACAGAGGGGAGCATGGATGGAAAAGGGACAGGAAGGTTGACCAGACTGAGCAACATATAGGAATAGCTAGAAGGTGTAGTAAAAAAAAATCAACGATATAGACAGGTAAGAAGATATAAAAAAATATATAAATAAATATAGACAGACTGACAGATGCATATTTAGATACAGAACTATAGGTTTATATAGATCAGAAATATAATGGTAGATAGGTATCAGTGAGTGTTAAAATCCACTCTGTTTGCGGATTGTTTGCAACTCTGCGTTCTGCGTAGAACGCAGAGTTACCAAAAACACCACGCTCCACAGCGGAGCAGATTTTTTTTCTTGTTTGTGCTTTCAAAGTGCGTTTTCGTGCGCATGGTAGAGACTTACCGGGATCCCTGAGTTTCCGCCAACAAGATTTCCTATCTGTTCACGTGCCTCACGAGATCTGTAGCACAGTCCTGCGAGAGTGTGCAATTGCGAACACGTCTTTCGGACGCGCCATCAGACATCCGATGGAAGTTCCGTGAAGATAGCGATGCTGATCACGCAGAATTTGCAATCTGGAGAAGAATGTCTCCTGAGCAGCTTAAAACCTTCTCGAAAATGATGATTTGGATGAAAAACAATCCTCACATTGACATTTGGCTGTACTTTTTGTGCAAGGAATCCTTTTTCTTTTTTTACATTTTTTTTTTATAGGAAGGAAGTGCCCCAGAGTCTCCACCTTCCTGTTACTGTCCAGCAGGCTTCACCCAGTGCTTTGTCCATGTCCTGTTCACTTTTCATTTGGATTTGCAGCTGTAAGGATCACTCTTTGTGCCTGCTGCACCATATATCATTGGATTTGAGGATTTTTGTATTTGAGACTTTACAAGAAAGTTGGAGAATTCGTGTTGTTTGTTTGATTGGGGCCTTGCACATACATTTCTTTTTACTTTTCATCATGTTTTTAAATGTATTGTTGTGGGTGGCCTCTAGTTTCAGTAGGGGCCTAGTTGTTTTTCTTTGTATGTAATTTTTCTACTAGTTTTGTTTTATAAAGGAAACATGTTGCAAAGTTCACTACATTTTCTCCAACTTTTGCAATCAATTTCCATTTCTTATTTAATTCACCAGCCCAGTAGTCTGGCCCAATAAATTTACCTTTCAGCCAGTAGGCCCAGAGCTACTCATGGGTGCATGAAACAACTGTTTCTGAAGTGTCTGTTGAACTTAAACATCATTTAGGGCATGGATGACATTGAATTGAATTGCAAAATGTGTTTTTGGGCTATTTCACTTTTTGGGTGTGTGTTAAATAAATGACTTTGCTGGATATGTGTGCGTGGTGTGGTTGTTGTGTAACTTTTTAGTCCTATGGATTTTCGTTTTGGCAATTTTGCATTAAAGCTGTATTGTCTAGCATGCCTCCTTTGTCTGGCCATATAATAGGCCTGCTTGAGTTCATTGTGTTCCAGGCCTTCTGCTTGTTGTGACTGTGAGTGACCATGTGGCTGGTGGGCATTTTGTGGTGGTAGTTTAATAGCGTACTGCTTTTGCCATATAGACCTACATGTCTTTCCTTTGTTCCTCTTGGCTTATGCTTCTTGTTGTTGCGGCCTGGCCTTGTGGCTGGTGGCCATTTTGTGAAGCTAGGCAGTGTGCTTTTGCCATAAGCCTGCATTGTCTGTCATCCCTTTCTTGTTGTTGTGGTGGCCTGGCCATGTGGCTGGTGGCCATTTTGTGAAGCTAGGCAGTGCTTTGCCATAGGCCTGCATTGTCTGTCTTCCATTACTTATTGTTGGGGTGGCCTGGCCATGTGGCTGGCGGCCATTTTGTGGAGTCAGCCAGTATGTTTTTGCCATAGGCCTGCAGGCTTGTGGCCTAGTCTGCCAATAGGCCTTTCAGCCAGCAGGCCCAGACCTACTCATGGGTGCATGAAACAACAGTTTTTGTGGTGTCTGTTGAATTTAAACATCATTTAGGGCATGGATTGCATTGGATTGAATTGCAAAATGTGTTTTGTTTGGGATATTTCACTTTATTTGATGTGTGTTAAATAAATGCCTTTGTTGGATGTGTGTGTGGTGTGGTTATACTTGTGTTGTGTAACTTTCCAACCTTTTTTAGAACTGTGGATTTTTGTTTTTGCATTTTTCCATTAAAGCTCTGTTGTTTTGCAAGCATGGCTCCTTTGTCTGGCCATATTATATGCCTGCTTGAGTTAATTGTTTTCCAGGCCTCTTGCTTGTAGTGTGCTTCTTTTGCCATGTAGGCCTCCATGTCTTTCCTTTCTTCCTCTTGGCTTACTGCTTCCATCCCCTTTGCCAGCTACAGCTCCCTGAATGACATGATGTGCAAATTAATGCCAAACAGGTTCCACTTCCATCACATTTGTATTTTTGTTTTTCTTCTTCTTCTTTATTAGCCTTCCTGAGTGTGCACAGTATACCATGAAAGTCCTGTTGTCAAAGTCTCACAGATGGCTACACTGTTGTTATGTTTTTTAAATAACTGAGTTAACAAAATTTAATAATATAACACTAACAAATGTGACCACCACACACTAATTTATATATTATATTTGTTTGTTTGTACTAGTAGTAATTGAACCACAACAACAAATGAAACATTTCACTGATGTTCTTCTGGCATCTTTGCTTTTAGGTGCACAAAATACTGAGGAGAAGGTGTCATCATCACCTGTTGTGCTGCCAAACAGAAGTCCTTCTGTGCACAATGTCATGTGACATGTGACTACAGGCATCTCTGAAACTAGTGCAACTGCGTTGTGCTGACATCTGAAGAAGATGGCCCCAAAGAAAGATACCAGGTCCTCCAGTTCCAAGAAAGTTGCCAGTGAGAAGAAGGAACAGAAGAAGGAAGAAGTGGCACTTACCAAGAATGGTGTACCACCCAGGATGTTTTTTGGGAAACAAAAAATTAAGCCTGCAGCAGCGGTGTCCAGGGAGCAAGCTGGGAGCAGCACCTCTGTATCAGTGGGCCCACCACACCAACCTATGCCCAAGCCCTTGAGTGTCGCAGAGATAGCCAGTATAATCGTGAAAACGCCAATGAACAGTGATGTTGAAATTGACTTATCGTTATACAAAGTAGTACCCAATCAATGCAGGAGGAAGCTCATCAGATAAGTAGGCAAAAACAGTCGCAACAGCCGCAACAACAGCTGCAACAACAGCCGCAACCACCGCCCACAATAGGATTTGTTCCTCCCGAAATAGGGGCAGTTCCGGAAATCGAGCTTCCTGCAGAGGAAGAAGAAGAGCAAGCCACTCTTTCAGAAGATCCATTTTCTTCCAGATCCCCAGCGAGGAAAATGAGGGTTAGTCCATCAACTTCTTCTTCAAGCCCCCCTTCTGATGATCTTGATTCCACTTGGAAGCCACCAGTTCAGTCTGAGAGTGAGACATGCCACAAGACAAGGCTAGGGAAAAGTAAGGTTCCGGAAAGCCTTAAAAATATGGAGGCACATGTAGAAGAGGAGGATGATGACAAGCCAGTCGTTTTGAACATCACTCTGGCCCCAGTGGGGATGGAGACTGACATTATCCCATTCCAAATTGCTGTGAGGGATGTGGCACTCATAGCACCAACACAGGTAACACCAACACCACCTCCAGCTTCCATATTTGCATTTGCAAAGGCCTGGCAAGAACCTACATCCAGCACAACCACCACCTCAGTAGGTACTGTTACTGGTACTGCGCAGAGTCAAATTCCACAAATACCCTCCAGTTCATCTGGCATTGCAAGTGGCAGCTCCAGCAGTGCAAGAAAGTTCACCTCCACAGTTTGGGACTTCTTTTTGGTTAGCAGTAAGGAGGAGAACGTTGCTATTTGCTCAATTTGTCGACTAGGTGTTAGTTGGGGTAAGCTTGGTACAAACTATTGTACCAGAGGCCAAATAACCCATCTGAAAAAACACCACCTGATCCAGTGGGAGGCGCACCTTAGCAGCCCCAAAAAATCTGCACCCATTGCTGTTGGTGGGGATGAAGAAGTTGAAGAAGAAGATACGATTGTGGTGGAAGGTGAACAAGAAGGAGACATTTTCTCTGGTACAAAAAGTAGCCCTGGCCCCAGCAGTGCAGTGGTACCACCATCGTCATCAGCCTCAGCAAAATCTCAGTGGCATTGTAGTAAGTGTCAGGCTGAGACACCAAGACAACAGAGTACTGCAATGAAAAAAAGTGCACCATTGAGCCTAACAACTTCTGGGTTTAAGTCACCTGCATCAGCGGCACCAGAAAGGAAAAAAATCCAGCCTACCATTCTCAGCATGTTGGGTTTTCTGGAATTTGTGACAGTTATCTGCCCAAAATGGAAGGTTCCCAGCCGGTCCTATTTTGCCAGAGTTGCTGTTCCAGCACTACTTCGCGACGTGCTGAAATTGCTTGAACAAGCTTTGCAGCAGGGTGCTGTTCACAACATCTACCTGACAACAGACATGTGGACCAGTTGCCAAGCCACTGATTACATGTGCATCACTGCACACTTGATCTTTTTTGTGGGGGTTAGAGAAAAGATATCTGCAGCAGGTGTTGTTGACACTGCTGAGATTTTTATGCCACTCGTAAACATGCAGCTGTAGCCATATTTGCCATGGAGAAATCTCATGCTGCTGCAAACATTTTGGAAGAGTTTAAGGTCTTTGAATGGCTGCACCCAAGAGGGCTTAACATTGGTTTTGTTGCCACGGACAATGGCAGTAATATAGTTAAGTTCATGGGTGATGGTGGCTCTTTCAGGGTCCTGTGTTTGGCGCACTGCATTAACATCATTGTTCAAGACTTTCTGAAAAAAGAATACAGACTCAGCAACTTACTGACCACCTGCAGAAGAATATGCACACATTTCAGCCATTCTTTTAAAGCCCGGAAGCAGCTGAGGATCATTCAACATGAGCATAGAGTGTCAACACGTTGGAACCAACTTATTACATGCTTGATCGTTTGTTTGATCAGTACAGACCAATCAATGACTATGTCATGCAAAGACTAGGGGATGATACTGTGAAAGGCATGACCATTGAGATGGACCAATGGGGCCTAGTTAAATGCCTGACAGAGATGCTACTTTCTTTCGAGCTCTTCACACGTGAAGTCAGCAAGGAGGACTGTTCTAGGGGCCAAGCTATCCCATTGTTGCACATGCAAGAGTAACAGCTGAAGGCGGTGTCTGACACGTACACAGGTGTGGAGGAAAAAAAAGAAGCATATGAGTTGGTGGAGAGCATAGCCTTACGCGTAGCTGAAAATACAAGGGTGCAAACTAAAATTGTGTCAGACAAACATTACATTTCTGCCACAATTCTGGATCCACGGTACAAATCAGTATTGAACACTAAAACATTAACTCCTTTTTCAGAAGTGGATGTTGCCAAGTACAAGACCTAGATAGCTGAGGTAGCCAGTGACTTTGAAAAAGAACGGCTGGTAATTAAGGCTCAATACTCCAGCCCACAACAAGTACTGCAGGGCATCCAGCGTCAAGTTCAACTTCAGAGCCTGAGGGCAGTGCGTTTGGCTCACAGCAGTCACCAATTCTATCACAACAGCAAGAAGAGGATCATCACCAGCCCCAGTAAAATCGGCACAGGATTGGTATCTACAGCAAGGGCTTGTTAGGTCCAGTGCTGATGCAAAGGCAAAAGAGGCCCAGCAAAGCGGAGCACCCCAGAGCATTGAGCGGATGGTCCAGGCCTATCTGGATGACCCAACAGAGGTCTACATTGATCAAAACCCATTGGTGTATTGGTATGGGAAAAGGCGCCAATGGCCAGTCCTCAGCACTCTGGCAATAAACTATCTGGCTTGTCCTGTCGCAAGTGTCTCTTCTGAGCGTGTTTTCAGTGCTGCTGGTGTCATTGTACCAGTGAAAAAGGCCAGGCTCTCGCCCAAAAACGTCTAGAGGTTAACCATGATCAAAATTAATCAGCACTTTATACCACCGGATTACAAAATACATGAATCCCAGCAGGAAGATGAGGACAGGGACTTAGGTGATGGTTGTAGTGTGTTGTTAGATGACCTACTTCTGGTTGAACCACCAGAGTTTGAGCTCTACTTCCCTGACAACTAGGCTTTCAACTTGTTACTTTCTTTCTTCCTTATTTACTTTTATTATTTGTGTGTGTCTCTGTCTTTCTGGTTCGAATCACAACAAATCCATTACCACGGTCTTCTCTTTTTATTGTCATATTGGAGTTGCAGCTGTGTGCATTTAAGTCCACTCCTCCAAGTCCTGCTCCATCCTCCTGACTCGCCCTAAATCCATTTCCCTCAAGCTAGACATTGGATGGAGAATAGTACAAGAAATGTTGCCTCTTTGAGTCCCTCCAAAAGAAGTGGAACATGATGACTATAGCTATCCTCCTTTCCGAGCCGAGAGGGACTGCCCCTTAACTTAAGATGAGAAGGAACAGGTAATAATGGCATCCATTGGATGCTGACTCTGAGTGATTGGTGTTTGTGTTATTTTATTGTTGTTGTTTGTTGTGCATGAAGTCAAAGTGTATTGTATTTAATCTACACACTAAAAGTTACTCAACACAATGTTTCCCTTCTTGTTGTTTAATAACAAAATTATACTTCTACTGCAGGCCGATCCATTGTATTATTGAATATGGAATCTGGACTCACTCGGTACACTACTGACTGAGTTGGACAACACCATGATGATGGCCACATAGTATATTTGCAGTCAGTCGGTTGGATCAGAGATGATTGACGGAATAACTCAGGGTGTTTCAAATTGCAAAGTGGCATAAAAGGTAAACAAGTCAACAACAACCACAGCAGACCTACATGTCTGTGTAGTAGTGGTGGAGTTGAGTAGTCACAAGTGTAGTAGTGGTAGGACTGACAGCTGTGCATTGATTTAGTTACTTACTTTGAAAAATGCTATGTTGCTGTATATGTGTGCTCTCCGACTGTCTGGCTTAGTCAAACCCTAAGCTAAGTGGAGGTTGGGTGAACACTGTGGGCTGCTCGGTCTTGTTGCTGTTGTAGATTAATACTGGAAACATACAACAGAGTAGACATGATTTAGCCATGCTGCCTCTGAAAGCATTTGCACTCGTCCGTAATTCATGCTTTTTTTTTCTCCTTGGTTTTTTATTATCCCTTTTGTTTTTCCATCTACACTTACAGGCCGGCCTTTACCCTGTGCTAAACAGAGAAAAAAACTCACACACACCTTCCAATGTGCATCGGGCCAGGCAGGCAGTGGCACCCAAGATTGATGGACGCATCGCCCATGAAAGGGAGGACCAAGAGGAATGTCGAGATGCAACTCCCCAATTTGACCAGGATAACATACAGTAACTTTAGTATCATTCATCATCTTTTAAATAATTTGATTTATTTTTCCTCTCCAATCATTACGACTGTGTGTTTGTTGCTGTTGTCTTTATGTTTGCTTTTTGCTTATAATTGATCCCTACAGATATTTTTTTAATTTTCTTTGCTAGCATTAAAAGGAAGCCCGGTACAACAGAACATAACATGTATGCAATTTGGGTCTCTCTGAGGGTACACAGGCAAGGTAAATAGCATAATAATAATTAAAAATGTATACTGCTGCCCTGTACTGTCTACCAGTCCAGTTAGTAAGTACTACTTATCATCATTATCCATTTTTTGTAAACAGATTTTTATTGAGTTTTGTAGACATAAAAAATATCTTACATAGCTTGTTGTGATTATATAAAGTCCATCTGACAACTTAATTAAGTTAAACATAGTAATGGCAGGATAGTCAGTCCCTATCCATTGTCGGTCCCATCCATGGGCATGTAAGTGAGTGTTCATATTGGTCCAAAGACAACCCTGAGTTCTTTGTCCCGTACCGCATTGCAATGTGTTCTATTGGTCATAATGTTCCAGAGGGTTCTACTTCTCAATTCTTACCCAACAAATTTCCCCACTCCCCATCTCCTCCAAACACCCATGTTCCCCTCCACCCAAGCATGTTGCTGAGTTATCAACTCCTCCGTGTATAAGTGTTGTTCAGTGGAACAGCTCACCGTGTATTCTATTCTATTGGGCTCGCCTTATTGTTGAGAATGGGTATGCTGTCCAGCATGTTGATCAGTTCTAGCATGTGGTCAGCTCTCAGGGTCGTCGGAGACTTCCTGAGGTCAGTCTCCTGAAGTAGGGTCTTCCCCATCAGGGTTGTCATTATCATCGTCTGTCGGGTGTTTTTATAACTCTACTAATGCCACCCATGCCCTTGCTGTCTCCAATGTATTTTCGTTCCCAGTCCGTTGGGCCATTTGCAATCGGAAGGTTCCTTCACATTCTGCCCACTTCACAAGCTCCCTCATCCATCTTACCATGCTAGGTCCATTTTTCGCTTTCCAGTGGCTAGTGAGTTCCCTTTTAGCCAGCACCAACCCCAAGTCTATGATCTTGCTTGTGACCTTATTCTTGGCAGTGTGAGGAAAGCAATATCCTGGTGTCAGTGCTATTTCTGTCTGTATAAAAACCCTGCACCCTCCAAATTACACCTCGGGCAGGTGGTCAGGGCTCCAAAATATTCATTAATCTTACTCGGGGTTAAGGTACGCCCTATGTTAGACATAGAAGTTAATCAACTGGAATTGTGCTTTTCTAGTGCTCTTCCAGGCTCTTTCTACAAGTGCTTCCCATGGCTTCTCATCAATGGTTTCTCCTAAATCCTCCTTCCATCTGAGATTTAGGGTTCTTAGGGGTCAGCATATCTCCTGCGTGAGGCTTTTATAAAGGCAAGTGACTGCCTTAAAAGTTCCAGTGGCTATCACTATATATTGACATGTCAAGGAGGTCTGGGTTTCCACTATTCCCTCTTGCCAATGCTTATGGATAGTTGCTGTCAGGGCGGCATGAAGGAGGAAATCCCCTCTTGGGAGGTCGTAGCGCTCCAAAAGGTCATTAAAAGAGAGCAAGGTGCTTTCCTCATACAATACCCCTATAGTGGAGATCCCTGCCTCTTTCCATACCCGTAGTCTATGCCAGTCCCTCCCATGGGATAGTGCCTCTCATACGGATAATAGGATATCTGATGCATAGGGGATCAAATCTGCGCTCGTCTAAGTGACCGGTTCCAGCATTTGCACACTGTTTGTAGATCCAAGGGGATTGACTGATCCCTCATAGGCAGACACAGTAGCACCCGGGACAGGAGCCGCAGGCTCGGGTCTGGACCTCCAAGGTCCTCTATATTTTTGAGCCGCCCTGCCATCCATTTAGTGAACCACTGTAACTGTGCTGCATAATAAAATTCCTCGAAAGCTGGCAGTGCGAACCCTCCCTCCGCCCTGGGTCTCTTCATAGTGGTAAGTGCTACTCTCCACTTTTCGGTGCCCCACAGGAACCCTGTAATTAGTGTATTGAGTTGAGCAAATATTCTGTGCGGGATCCATAGTGGAAGTGACCCGAAATAGTAAAGAAGTTCTGGCAGCGTTACCATTTTGTAATAATGCCACCCTGCCCGCTACATATAGCAGGACGGTCCCCCAGAACTCAAAATAGTTTTTTGTGCTGCGTATTGCACGCCCTATATTACCCTCTAATAGATCTACAGGGTCATGGTACATCTGAGTACCCAAATAGTGGTGCCATGTACCTCCCCGATCTCAAGGTCTCTACCAAGTGCTTCCGCTGCCTCCTCATCAACTTTAGGCAGTTCCACGCCTGTCAAGAAGCCAACTCATCTTCAACTGCAGGGTCAAGCCTACTCCGATATAGGGAAGTGTAAAACTCCAAAAACTGGTCATTGATATCTTGTTGACCCTAGTAGACCTCGTCCTCCCACCCTCTCAGCTCAAGTATTGACGTCCCTCTGCGTGCTGGGTTGACCAGCCAGACCAACAATGCCCCAGATTTGTCTCGCTTGGCATGATCATGGGTAATATAGGCCTTATAGTCAAAACAGCACAACTTTTCTACTTGCGTTGCCAATATCTCTCGAGCCACGAGAGGGTCATCCCACCTATCTGCCTGCTCCGGCCTCTTCTTCTCAACCTCCCGGAGCCGGTGCTCCGCATTTTGCATGTCCCGCATAAGAACCTTCTGCACACCTACCACTTCTGCTATACAGCGGCTTTGTATAACAGTTTTAAAGGCGTCGCATTCAATGAGTGGACTTGTCGCTGTTGCGGCATTCACTAAAATGTAATCTTAAACGGCCGATCCTATTGTGGCCCGAAACACTGGATCTTCCAATGTTTCTGGCAGCAGACGCCAGCTAGGTATTTTAGGTCTAAAGCATTTCCAATCTAATGACACCAGTAATGGGTTATGATCAGATATTGTTCTAGCTAAGTATTCACTTATTCTGACCCCTCCGTGTACATCTGGGGGGCATAGAATCGAGTCTAATCGAATGTGTAACTCGTGTAAAGCAGAGTAATAGGAATAGTCACTTTCCTCAGGGTGCTGGGCTCCCCAGGTATCTGCCAACCCCCAGTGTTGTTGCCAATCACGTCTAACCTCTGCAAGCCTATATGTGGGAGCATCGGGAAGTGGGGGTGGGATCGGTCCAGGTCAACATCAGTGATACAGTAAAAATCACCCCCTAGCAGTACTGATCCTGTTAATACTGATGATAGTGTCCTTGAAAGTTGTGCTAAGAATGCAGGTTGGTCTACGTTAGGGGCATAAAGACTCCCTATCACTATATCCCTTTCTTTTAAGCACCCCGAGACCACCACATACCTGCCCTCTGGATTGATTATTTGTCTAGTACACTGAAAAGGGACTCCCGCTTGCACCCAGATCAAAGTTCCCCTAGCAAATGCCGAGTATGTAGTATAAAATACCTGCTCCCTCCACCTGCACTGTAAGGCAATCCATTCCTTTTGCGTCAAGTGAGTTTCTTGCAAGAGGGTGACCTGTATTCCTCTCCTAACCAAATATGTGTGTATTTAATGGCGTGGTATCATACTTTGCATCCCCCTAACATTCCAGGATATACATTTAAGACCTATGGCAGGTCCCATCGTGCTAACTGTGTCGGTCCGTTATCCATCCCTCTCACAGCGACATGCCTGGACCCCAACAAATACCCCTCAACAATAAGAACTTCCCAACTCCCCTCCCCAGGACAGGCAAAAACCAACTAGTTCCCATCCAAACTAAAGCGTGTGAACAACTCTTCACAGAAAGTGGGGGGGCGTGGACTGACCCTGCCGACCCAGAGCCCCCAGAACATCCCCCAATCCTGCAATATAGATGGTAGCCCCAATTTCTATATCAGTGCCATCCAGTTGCCGCTATCAGTCGGCAGTCATATCAGAAGCCAACTCTCAATGCCCTAAAGCCCAGTTTCATACGACTTGATGTACGAGGTTTTGAAGAGTGACGTCTGGTAGTTCAGTCTCAGAGTCTCCGTTTGTGCTTCCCAGATGCGAGCTTTCAGATCTGTCCTTGCCATATTTGCTAGTGGTGAAGTTTGGGCTTGCACCCCCATGACTAATCTCTGAAACTGCCTGCAAGGCTTTATGCCGCTCCTGTCGGTGCCCTTTGGGGGAGGGTGCTCTTGGAGAATGCGGAGGAGTTGTCTAAGTCCATCATTTTAGGTCCAATGACGAAGCACACGTTTTGGTCCTCTGCGGGGTCTCCAGCCACAGCCATGCTTCCTGTGGGGTAGTAAAGAAATGTGTAGCTGAGTTATTGATCACCCCGAGACATGCCGGAAATAACATTGCATATGGAATCTGCAGTTGGCGTAGTTTCCGCTTGATGGTCAAGAAGGAAGCACGTTGGCGTTGTACTTCTCTGGTGAAGTCCGGGAAGATCATCACTTTAGCATTTCCAATCTGCAAGTTCTGTTTCTCTCGAGCTTGCTGCTGTATGTAGTCCCGGTCCCGGTAGTGAAGCAGCTGCACCACCAGCGGTCGGGATGGTCTCGATGGGACCCTGTGGGCTCGTTCAAGTGCATAGAAGGAGGAGAGACCTTCCGGGGCTACCTCCATTCTAAGCCAAGTCTCCAGGAAGTGGACAGCGTCGGCCCCTTCCTCACGTTCCGAGACCCCCACTTTTCTCGTTAAGTTTCAGTCTTCCTTTGAGCTTGCGGTGGTCGTCTTTTAGTAAGTTGGAGATCTGCCCCAATGGACTCTATTCTCATCACCATTATCCATCAAGTCATCATCATGCATGCATTTTCTTTTATACCCTTAACAGATATATGATGGTCATCTGCCAAGATTGGGAGTGTTTAGTTGTTGCTGTCCATGTGTAGTGTTTGTCTTTGTCAAACCTTTCCCCAAAATACCCCACCCCAACCATTCATCAAACCCTAACCCTCTTCCCCAGGGCTGTGTGATTTATATTGAGGTGTGACCAAATAAAATTTACACCAATAATTGATCACACACTTGCTGGGGCAGATGTGGTGAAAGCAACACTAATTCAATTTCAAGGCAGGGTGACGATCTTCTTCTGCTTGCCAATGCCCACCCATGCTCAGTATATTTTCAAGTCAACTACAGTTTGTAACTCGTTGTACTAGGCTATCCCCGCCACCATTATGTTTTATTTTACTTTAGCATTGCTAATCATCTTTATTATGGTTTCATGTTTGGCATTCTTCTTGTGTACTGTACTGTACTTCGTTCTACTACTCCTTGCATAGTCTCTCTCAGGCGACTGACTGTCTCATTTACTTTTTTGGCAAATGCAACTGCCAGTGTCTACTGTACTACCTCCACAACAATGGCATCTTGGGAAACCAACCCATCATCACCATGCAGCCATTGCTGTGCCTAAGTTTAAACATCAATCACAGGTAAGAGAAGAAGTTTGGGGGAGACATTATTAATAATGGAAATTAATTAATTTATTCCCACACCCACACCCTTGAGTCCAGATGCAGACTGTATAGACTAGGAGGAGAGACTGACAGTACTAGTAGGACAAGTCACTCACTGAGGGTACCACATCTATCTGTTCGTGTGTTACAAAATCAGTAGATTATTTAAAAACAAAATCTGGCTGCAGCCCTGCAGCAGCAAAGGAAGGAAACTGTGTGACATAAAAGAGTAACCTCCCTACAAAACATTTACATTGTATGTAAAGTTTAAGTATAAATATGAATTAATCCCCTAAACAAAATAAACTAATGTAAAAAAATCCCACCTGACCCACCCCTCTCCCTAACCCCAACCAGTGTCCAAAAAGATAAAGAGTCCAACCAATGTCCATTAAATTCAAAAATAAAATTGTCCATAAATAATATAAACCACAACTTTTCCCCAACGTATCCCAATGCCCACACACCAAAAAAAGGAATAAAAAGGGGGCAATCTAATAGGGCTCGTAGTGTCCGGTTAGTCGCCAGGACCTTCTTTACCTGCTCCTCTCGGGGCGCCATTCGGAGGAGCATGCAACGCTTAAAAGCTTGACAATTGCATCCACAGGGGAGGACAGCAGTGCTGGATGAAGTGCAGTGGGTGGCTGCTAGACCACAGACCCGTACCTCGAGGGGCCTGGCTGGGGCCCAGGGAATTGGGGATTAGGCTGCAGCTGCTGCCGCCTCCTCCTCCACCAGAGCCACCAGCCACCGATATTCATTGTAGATGACCTCAAGCTTCCGGTGCTGGGCAATGGCTGCCAACTCTTTCCTGTCTGGTTTTGATTTTAGTTGGGAAGGAGTAGCTATATCAAAAAAGAAAAAAAGACTATTGTAACCAATACTGTTAGCAAAACAGTCAGTAACACAAAATTAATTCTACACATAGTGGCACAGTAGCACTAGCAAGCACAGTACATAACATTTGTGGTATCTATGGACTCTAGTACATCAGTTTTCTTCTTCTCTCTTGTTAGACTAAATTAAGTAACCTTGTTGTAGCCCGATTTGCGAGCTCAGTAACTTTGCGCCCAAGACAAACATACTTGTGACGCAGACTCACATAATTTTTATTTACTACTGTCTGCTGGTGGGGCAGCTGACTACACAATCATCTTATTTTTTCTATTGTGGGTGACACTGGCCATGCTCTGTTACATCACGGGCAACAGCTCAATTTCACTTTCACCCAGCCCTGACTACTACAACAAGGCAGATGATATCTGATCCAAATGATCATTGCTTATATATGGGACAACAAGAGGTACTTTGTTTTGATTGATTGTGTAACCATGCAGCCGATAGGCCATCCATGGCAGGCTCATACAGTCGAAAATAAATTAACATAGGTAGTGAGCGGGCCTTGGAGTCAGAGGGAGGTGCTTGATAACAACATACATATACAATATATATGCTGTGATTGCAAACTACTGTGAGTCAAGGGAGTATTCTGAAAATACCACTTATATTCTCCTTGGCTTTGCTACTTTGGCATAGTTTATTGTCTTTTACATTCTCTTCAAAGACTTTTCATCCAGTGACAGTCTCCACCTATGCTATGATGAATACCATCCAGGCATCCATCCATTCAAAGTAAACATGTCTATCATTCTTCTTAACATCTCAACAAACCTTAGTTTGTTTCAACAACAACAAACATATTTTTTAAACCACCACCCATGCGTCCTTCCTTCCTTGCTTGCCTTTGAGTTTGACCCATGAAACACCCCGGAGGATTCTTGCCATCACCCATACAGTTTGAACCACCCATGCAGGCATCTTTTCTTTCACCTTCCACCCATCTTTCAACCACCCATGCATCTGATTCCTATCAGCCACCTATGCATGCATCCCACGTATCCTTCTCTGCCAGTCATATATATTACATCTTGTCCGTCCTTCCTCCTTCCATCCTTCTTTCCGTTTTCATTCAACCCATCCATCAAGGTTATCTGACTCTTAGTTTTCTCCATAAAATTTTCCCAGCTGAGTTGAAGTCAGATAGGAGAGGCCATTAGTTACTCAAATACTACTCCTAATGCTATTGCTCTAGTGCTAAGTAAAGGGTGTCTTCTTTAACTGTTGTTCACAACAACTTAGTCTCTCTCAACATACAGTGTACACCCTTGCAGCGAGTGTGTAACTATTGTCAATAAGTAAAGAATATGAGTATAACTTACCACCGGCCACCACTGTTGCTGGCTCACCCACCCCTGTGTCAGCTGCCGCATCCACTGCTCCCTCCTGGCTGGCGTTGACTTCCCCGCCTCTGGCCCCGGCACTGGTGGTCGGTATGCCTAGAAAAAACATTACACATTTTTAGATGCCATATACACCTCCCTTTATTTATTCTTTTTCACTAGCAAGATTGAAAAAAAAGTTAAAATACATATATATACCACATATGTCACTAGTACAAATCGGGTACTAGAGTAGAGTAGACACTAGTAGGAGTGTGTCCTATCCTATCAAAAGTAGTAAAATATCTGGTTGGGCATTTTATTGTTGGGAATTGTCGAAAAGCCTCTCAAGATTAAGAAGACTAGAAGAGGACAACCCAAAGGACTGGCCTCAGTCACTAGAGCCACCGGTGAATCTGAGTTTTAAAACCTTTTAAATAAAAATAAAGAGTGGCCAACTGGGCATGCTTAGCTACAGACAGACTAATATAGTAGTAGTACAGAGAGTCAGAGCAGAGGCAGTTAGAGGCAGGGATAACAAGAATTTAGAAACAGATAGCGTAGATCGAAGAAGATTTAGTAAAAAATAAAATTAGGAAACGGAAATATTAGTTCAGAAAAAATAAGATGCAGTAAAAGTTAGGGAAATATAATTATTAATATGAAAAATGGGAGGACTTACTGGGGTCAGCAGCAGAGCCCTTGGTAGATGAGCGGTCCTGGCCCTGGGATTGGGAGGCATCTTGTTGTTGTCCAGCTTTTCCCGCCGATCTGACCCAGACTTCTTGCCCCTGAGTGCTGATCATGTAAGCTATAATACAGAAAGAGACAAACATTGATGATTGGTGTGAAACAAATGGAATATTTTAATAAACGCTCTAAGAAACATTTTTGGAAACAACAATTGCAATAAAATTGACTTATCTAATCTGATCCCCTAATATTATCGTAGGACCATCAAGTTATTATTTAGGAAACTAATCCAGTGTTCCATTCTGATTCCAGAATCTTAAGCCTAAGTACCACCTGACCAAGCCCACTTATTCCAGACGGGCCAATCGTTCACAAAGTCTGCATTTCCATTTATTTAGTCCTAAAAATGCATAGATGGAGGACGCATGCATACATTTTTGCATACACCAAATTGTTGGTTGGTTTTTGCTGATGTTCTGCGAAGCATATTACTCACTCACTAACAAACTACAAAAGGTTTTACTAAGGACTGGAATAAGCAGCACTCAGCAGCAAGTGACGTGACAGAGGATGTGTTATGCAGACCGCTAAAAAATTACCAACTAATGCTAATGAACTAAGTAACTAAACTAGGAGGACAAAGGAAGGGCTAGAGCCTCTCTAGGATTACCTAACTTAAGTTCTCTAAAGTAAACTCTCTTACATAATCAGTCCAAGCGAGCGCAGCCGCAAAGTTGCAAACAAGGAAGATTAGTAGCGCCGAACAACTGTGTCTAGAAGAATAACAATAACAGAAGATTTTAAAATATAATTTACCTGCAATGTAAGCAGCAGCATTCTTGCTATTCGGAAAAAAATTATATTCTCAATTTCAGTAACACAGTCTAGAGAACACACAATACTAATAGTATTAGATACTCACCAAGCCCCATGACCTCAACACCTAGCAGGTCCAGCAGGTCCTGCACCCGGTCCAAGATGTCTGACCACCGGTGGGTCAGCTGGTTATGGGTGCGCTGGACCCCAGAGCAGTGAAACACTGCCCGGCGCACCCTCGCCCACTGGCCGGGTGCTGCACAAAAAAATCAAGGGTGGCCACCACTGCCTCGTTAAAAAGGGACCGGGCCTGCACCACTTCTGGGCGCAGTCTGCTGCAGGGAAGGTGGCTCTTCTTGGACGCAGGCGCCTTGCCCTTGGAGCCGGTACCCTTAGCCAGTCCTGGGGTGGGCCTGGGGCAGAAAAGAAAATGTAGCTGTAAAAAATAAAGTCAGGGGAAGAAGTAGGAGAGTAAAAAAGGAAGTAATATAAAACAGTAGAAAAATGTTTTTAACACGCAGTAAAAGTAAAAATAAAACACAAAATATAGACTTAGGGACAGAGAGGGATAGATAATAAATAAAAAGATCAGAAAAACAGTGTAAGAAACAAAGGATTGAAACGATTGGAGAGGGATTGAAAAGCAGGCCCTAGAACCATGTAAAGAATTGGAAAACAAGATGGCTGTGCCCATTGGCGACTGCGTGGTGAAGTTTGCGTGATATTTCCCCCGAACACGTCATCCGCATTGCCAAACGTCAAAAATATCTCGCGAGCATACGCAAGCATATGCGTGCACATGCGAGCATGCGGAAAGTACCAACTCCGCATGCTAGCGTAACTCTGCGTAGCATTGCAGAGTTTTAGTGCAGCTTCGCGTAGCCTCGCAAAGCGCGGACACGCAAACTTCGCCCAGGGTTATAGATAGGTTTGCATTGATAAGGATTGTCCAGACAGATAGATGGATATAGATAACTAGGCATGGATAAATAGAGAAAGATAGCTAGAAAGAGAGGTGAGTTGAATAGATGGTTTTAATAAAATAGCGAATCTTTGAAAAGCTTCACTGCATAACTGTGCTGCATCACTGTGCTGTTTCCTTATTCATGTTGTGCATAGGGTGTTTACAATATGGGTGCTTCTATGGCATCCTGGGGCCTCTCTTGCTCTCTGTGACTTTGCAGCCCGTAGACCCCATCTTTTCCAAACTCCTAAGCGTATATACTGGGCAGCCAGGCCCCAAACAGGCACATGCAGAAAAAAATGTGGTCCGTCTAACAAGTAAAGGCAAGCTCGGCATTCCCACCAATCTGGGTCCTGGCACCACTGCACCGGCTGCACCACTGATAGCAATGGCCCTGGAAGATCTACAGCATGACAGACACGCACCCTCCCCTTCAAGCATTCCGTCCAGTTAGCGTGCTACCCATGCACAAATGTGCTGTGCGCTCCATCAATTAATATTGACAATACTTAAGCCATAAGAGACTCTTGCTATGAGAAGCTATTGATTTATATGTCAATTTCAAGAGGCAGAAATCACCGCAAAACCATTGTTTGATTGCAGATCTTGACAGTAACCCACAAAATATAAATAACAATCTGCAAAACACTTCAATGTATGCGTGTCTGTGTGTGAATCTGCCTGGGTTGTCTGTCTATGCATGTGTGACCGTCTCATCTAACTGCATTCATCTTTCTGATCACATTCACCAACAGGCACGATGCAGGCCCACTCACATGCACCAAATCACTCATATCCCTCCAACCAATCATCCACACTTTCTCTGACTCACCTTTCCACATAATCTGATACAAATATGCACACAAAAACTACCAACTCAATTACAAAGAACTTTCTTCATAAAATGTTAGGTACATTGGCTTTGCCATTGCTTGTTTGTCTTGCAAGCTGTGTTTTTGTTTCTTGCCTTTGTGGGGAAATAAAACTACGATGAATGTGGGTGCAGTAATGCGTGAACTAGGTCTAAGCACTTAAATAATTATTGTTGTTATTGCTCAACTGGATGGCACTTAACTTGATACGCCTCTATTGTATGAAAGGCTGAGGCAGACGCATTATGATTCGAACGTGTGATCTCCAGGTATCTGGTTGATTAGCAGCTTGTTGCTTTAACTTGCATTTTGTTAGACCCTGTCATTGTTAATATGCTTCAAACCTACATTGTGATGTATGAAACATCACGTTAAAGCGAATAATCGCTCTAAAGTAAAACACGTTCAATTAATATCCTCTCATTTACTTGTCACCCATGTTGTTAAGATATTTTATAGAATTATAGATAACTGTGTTTTGCAGAGTACAATACAAACTGTCTATTCGGAAAAGCTGTATTTTGTGTCACTAGCAAAGTGCGCATTCACCCATTCTATCTACTACTAAAGAATAAAAAAATGCTCACAGGTTCCAAATCTCAATTGTTTTTCACACACGCATTCTGCTTCACGTTAATGAGGTGTGCATAGAACACGATGCTCCTTATAAAGTTATTATTGCATCATTAAGAAGGCATCAAAGTCACGTGCGGCTGGTTTTGTTATCTGAATACAATTTTCAAGTAAAGAGCTCTTGATCTGCAAGTGGTTGAACCTACAAAATTCCTCATGGTACCACACGACTTCAAAAGGAATTGAAATTTAAAATTTCTGCGTCTGACAGCACGTCATGCACTGCTAAAAAAAAGGAAAGATCAATTAAATTGATTAGAGTGACACAACAATCGAAGATGGGACTTATTGAAGAGACACATGTTTATGGAGATGTGCAGAAAAACATTTTGTCCAATCTAGTTCTGGAAGAATGATCATAAGAAACGTATGGTGCCCAGAGCTAATCACGCTTACACCATAAATATCGTTCTTTCCAATATATTCTCTTCTCAAAGCTCTTTCTGCTGTGGTCTAATATTACTCTAAGTAGCTTACTTCACATTCTATTGGCATACGTCTTAAAAACCACTTCTTTTCCACTGCATGTAAATTGTACACTCCACCCACCTCTTGTGAGGCCCCCAAGGCTAGTGCTCTATAGTGGCATTAATATAGCATCGGTTCTGCACTGGGCTGGGGTAAAGTCAGCTATGAATTTACAGGTCGGGTCATGTTCTAAGGGCATATTATCAAGCACGGCGTTAAAATTATCGCCGCTTTAGCGCCAGAAAACTGCCGCTAAAGCGTCGATAATGAGCTTGATAATATGCCGCAGAGAATTCCAATTGAAGCCCATATTGACACCAGAACATGGGCTTCTATGGGAATTCTCAATGGCATATTATCAAGCCAATTACCGCCGCATTAGCGGCAGTTTTCTGCCTCTAAAGCGGCGATAATCTTAACGCCGTTTCTTGATAATATGCCCCTTAATTTCTTCTCTATCACTACGTCCTGCTAGTGACTATCTCCTTGCTCAGGAGTTGTATTATAAAGAAATGCCTCATTTTGTGTGATCACCCCAAGTTTTTGGACTGATCGATGCTGACGCCTATCGCGTGACTCGTGCTGTGCATGCTCTGCGTTTGCGGAGATCGAAGAGATCGCAGAATGCCCTGCTCACCAGCTGTGCCTGTAAATGGAGCCTCCTATGGGAAAGCCAGTCACAGAGTCAGGACCCTGCCATTAACTAAACCTTCCGGCGGCCACAGCCCCAAAGGGATCCAGTGCATTTTTGGCCTGCAAACGGAGCCGCAAGTAGCTCTGCGCGTGGCAGTGCACCCGCTGTGCCCGGGAGCCTGCAGGTTAAGATGATAAGGAGGTTGGGGGCCCAGACTGGAGCTGCCGGTCCCTGGAGGCAGGAGACATTTAAGGACTTATCAGTGGATAGTCTTTATAGAAAATAAAGAAGGAGAAAGATTCAGACATCAGAAGGAACTGTAATTTGGTGGAAGCAGCGGCAGCAATGCGAGCAGTCACTCAACTTTGACGGCACAGCAGAGGTAAGTGTATTGGGGAAGGTCTTTGAAAAAGGGAACGGCAGATGTAATAGGGGAAGAAAGGGGAGTCATCATCATCAAGATATCTTTATTCGGATATTGAAACATCCAAGAAAAGAACAATGCATTTACACATTTCATAATACAATAATGTGAACAAATAATCTTAAAATAATTAAAATAAGTAATTTCTGCAGGGTCTGTCCGGGGCCTTAATAATAGGATTACACAGGAAAAAAGGCTGCAAATTCATAGAGTTTTAAAGTGCAGGGTGCTAACATCTATAAAGTACGAGATACCAACACAGTAAGATTATTTAAAATGCATGATCATAGCCAGTTTAAAACAATACTTTATAAAATAAGCTATAACATATTAAAACGTCATAAAACATCCCAAATACACTGTACCATACAATTCATAATTTACATACATCCTCGGTAATGTCTACTGTTGTGTGCAGAATATAAACAAATTTTAAAAGGGAACTTTAAATCATAGAACCCAACCCTCTGTGTCCAACAAGCAAAGTTGCTTACACCTCACGTCTAGACTTCCTTAATTTTGCAGCTAATCTTAAAAAGTACACAGTGCAAAACAAGGTAAGGGGTTCCGAGGAGAGTTTCAGGTAAAAGAGTGCTACCCTAACTTGGCTAAATTTATTCACTCTTAGGATGGTTTTTAAGAAAACTGCCCGCGGGTATTCGTATAATAGACAAAAGAATACAAAATGGAGGGTATCCTGCGGAGATCCCAGATCGCAGCTGCATGGACCCTTTGATCCAATATCTCTTGTGAACCCTGCGGGGACAGCTAAGATGTGATGTAAAAGATCCAGTCTGAATCTGGTCATTAAAAATCTATCATTTTTATTATATATCTGCGCCAGGTAAGGTTCTAAACCTGCAACAGATTTCGTTAATATGTGTGATTGCACTGACCCTTTCAGTATTTCACTGTCTTCCCGGGCGCAGGCTAGACGCCTGAGGTATTCTGCTTTTATAACTACTTTTAACGAGGGCGTCAGGGACGTGGGCTCATCAAAACAACTAGCAAAGCCCAGCCACTTCAGCGTATCCTTCACATATTTGAGCCACGGTATCCTATGTCCTTTGTCCCTATTTATACAATCTTTGATTATTTTTCTACTTAGACTAGCCTCAGGGTTGGTCCAAATTTTAATCCAACACATTATTGGTTTAATGCTTAGTCTATCAGTAATGTAAGGGAGCCCTAGCTCCTCGTGAACAATGTGGGCCGGAATACTTTGAGGGACTTGCAGAATCCTTCTAAGAAACTTATTTTCCTCCAATTGTATCATGGAAGTGTTTCTGAATCCCCAAACCTCACTCCCATACATAATTTTGGAGCAACAGATTGCGTTATATAAATTCAATATTTCAGTCAGTGACCAGCGGCCTAATCTCGTAGCTCGATTCACAATTTAGCCCATTGTACTCGACTGTTGTTTACATTTTTCTGAGATTAGTGTGTTAAAATTGAGGTGTCTGTCGAAAATTATCCCTAGATAATTAAAGACCTCGACCTTTTCTAGTTTGTGGCCCCCAATTTTTAAAATAAAATTCCTCGTTGGTCTTTTTCCTGCTTCCATAACGTATGATTTTGTTAAATTGGGAGATAGGTCTAAATTTGCCATGAACCCACAGAAGCCATCAATAAGAGACTGCAGTCCCCTCCCTGTGCGTGACAGGAGTACTGCGTCGTCCGCGTATAAGAGGACAGGTATGCTTCTGTTGCCCACTCTAGGACAATCTACCCCCAGCTCTCCAAGTGCTTTGTCCAAACCATTTATATATAGCGTAAATAAAAAGGGCGCCAGGATGCAACCTTGTCTCACACCCCTAGTACATGAGAAATGGTCAGTGAGGTTCCCTTCATTACTGTATCTGACCTGGGCTGTTGTGTTCATATGTAATGTTTTTAAAATGAATATCAAACCTGAATCGACCCCTAACAGCTTTAAAATCTCCCACAGCTTTTCCCGGTTAACCCGGTCAAAAGCTGCTGTCAGGTCCATGAAGGCTAGAAAGACTGTCCCCTCGCCTGCCACGGTGTACTTTGCCACCAAGTTGTATAGATTAAGGCATTAGTCCGAGGTAGAACGGCCCATTCTAAAACCACACTGGGTATCGGTAATGATTTCATTCTCCTCTGCCCAGTCCATTAGGCGGTTTAGGATTACCTTCCCTAGAACCTTTGCTGACACGGCAATTAGTGAGATCGGGCGATAACATTGAGGGTTGCACTTGTTACCCTTTTTAAATAGGGGGACAATGCTAGCAGTTGACCAAGACCTGGGCATTCCCATTTCAACTGCCGTGTTAAAAACTCTCGTGAGTATAGGTGCCCACAGGTTGACCTGGGACAAAAATAGGTCGGGGGGGATCCCATCCGGCCCTGGGGCCTTATTCCATGTCAGGGCGTGTATTCCATCTTTGATCTCACCCACTGTAAACTGCGACCAAGAGCTTGGTAAAATGCCCACATCTGTAATTTGTCGGGCAATGGTGCTGCCATGATTATACAGATTCGTAAAATGAGAGACCCATTCTTCAGGCAGGACATTGCAAGCCACCTTCTCATCGGTGCTTGGAAACTGGGGTCATTAATCACCTTCCAAAATCTCGACATATCTCTCTTCTCAGCTGCCTCCCTCAAATTCTCCCAGGCCTCGTAGTGGATAGTGTGTTTCCTCTTTTTTATGGCAATTTGTATTGGGCTCTGCATTCCACTATCCTGCTCCTATTCTTAGGTACCGTTTTGAGTGCCCGTTTCAATTCTTTTTGGGCTCTGGAGCATGCTTTGTCGAACCATTTTGGTGAGAAATTAGACATAGGTGATGATTTGGCCCTCAGTAACCTGTCAATGTCCATTGCCATACTTTCAAAAGCACTTATCAGTTCTTTACCTTCAACTTCCTGGTTTAAGCACTTCCATATCCCACTTTCTGAGGATGCAATGAGTCTTTTATAAAATGCTTCCCCATCTATGTTGGTCCAGCGTATACGCCTGCCCTGGTCAATTGCTTCCAGTGTTCCCCCATCATCCTGGGCCTTGCCTGCGTAGGTAAATCCAAGACCCTCAGGGACAACACCAAAGGGTTATGGTCACTAAAAATACTGATTTCTATACTAAAATCTATGATCTTACATTTAAAACAATGTGACACAAAGATAAAATCAATAATTGTATCCCTGCCCCTGCCTTTAAAAGAGGGATTAATGGTATTAGAGTTCCTGGGTTTGATTAAGTCCATTGTGGGGGCTAAATCATATGTGCCCAGGATTTTACTTAATTCGCTGCCTTCCATTGTGTGCTCTAAGTGCCAATCCTTTATAGACGGGCAAGAGTCCCATTTTCCCCCTCCCCATTTCAAATACGGGCATTGGTGACAGTTAAAATCGCCCACTAAAATCAGATTTGGGGGGCTATTTCCCCTAGCGTACAAGTCTGCCAATCTGTCCTTGAGCTCGTTCAACCTCTGCATTGATTGGCCCGCATTATAGAAATTTATCAAAACAAATTTTAAGCCCTTCTTGCAATAACTGATACCCTGGATATTGTCCGAGCTCCAGCCCAGGACATCCCAAGACCCTTGTAGGGAGAGAGACACATACGTTATTAAACCCCCTTTAGCTCTTCCATTGTAGATTTTCGGGCGGGAACAAAAAACATTTTATACCCCTCTAGGTGCGGGGCACTGCTGTCCGTCTCCCACGTTTCCTGTAGGCAGATAATGTGGAATTTTTGACTGAAATCCAACCATTCCTTATTTTTTAATTTAGTTGAGATCCCTGCGATGTTCCACGATACCACCCTAAGTTCCTCAGCCTCATGGGTTATCTCTCTCCTAACTGGGATAGCCTGTGTTTGAGGAGAAAGTCCTGCTAGACAACTCGTTGCCAATACAATACTCTTGTCTGGGGGGTTAAGCAAAACCTCATTTGGGTGGATATCGGATGAAGGAGGATTTCCCATGGGACCCACAATATCCCTTAGCATTGGGCTAGCTGGGGGAGGGGGAATCTCCCTGTTCTCACCTTGGGCCAGTCAGTCTAGTTCGTCCATCACTGCCGCATCAAGTAACGGAATAAACCTGTTTGAAACTGAGCCCAGTCTGTTGGCCCTTATGTTGGGAATTTCCCCTCTTCTACGTGTCACTTGGCCTGACTCTTTTGAGTAGTCCCTATAAAAAAAGCTCAGGGGGAGCATCTTTATGGTCGTCCCTCTGTCAAAAACCCCGTAACTGGAAATAAGCAATTCTTTAACCAGCTCCGGGTGTCTGAAATTAACAATGACGCAGTCTCCTGCAAACTTTTTCTCTAAGGGACCGACCCACGCTACCCTTCTTGCCATAAGGATGTGGCTACTTTGTGACTTAAACTCCTTCACATTGTTGTACATCCAATGATTGACCTTGTTTATCAGGGAGCTTGTGGACTCTTCTCTATCCTGGTTATGGGCTGGAACCCCCGCTAAGACTATCGTGGTAGGGACAAGAAGCTGGGGGTAAATCCAACGTCTGCAGCCCCGGTGTACAATGCACCTGATCATCTAGGGAGCTGTTGGCTGCTACGAGCCCTTTTTTACTACCCTCATGTTGTAATCTATGGGGCACAATAGTAGAGGGAGTGCCTTTATCCTTACTGGAAGTGGGATCAACACTCCGCTTATTTCCTGCCAACCTGCTTCTGTTTTCACACGGACTAACAGGGCAAGGTACAATCCCTAACCCTTCATGTCTCGAACTCAGTGGGGGCACTGGGGGTTCACCGCTATTCTGTTCTAGGAGCCTGCTAACTTTCTCCTCTATTCTCTTTATATGTTCCACTATGGGAGCCAAATGTTTAAGAAAAAGGGCTTCCAAATTGGCCTCTAATGTTTTCATTATCTCCCGCGACCATTCCGCCCCATTTATAGGAGAGCGAATTTCATGGTATTGGCAAGTTGACCTGTTTCTCCCGTCCTCAACAACTTTGGGATTTTTTCTAGGCCCACCTCTTTTCAGTTTATTATCTGTTCTATTTTTGTTGGTCCCATTGCTTCGTGAGATAACCGTGGTCCTTGTGACCTCTGAGGCAGCAGTTTCTGGGGGAGAAACTGGCACCAATAACGCTTTTTTTGAGCGGGTAACCACTTCCCTTTCCCTCCTTATTAATGCATTGGGCTCCCTCTCCCCTCCAGGTGTAATACCCTCCTGCTCTTGGTCTCCCTTTGCCCCAATGCCCGATGTTTCTACCACCAAATTTCCTTCCAATCTCACAGGGGAGAGTTCATGTTGGTGAATGGTGTTTACAGACCCCTCCAAAATCAGTGACTCTTGTTCCCCACATGCTGGCGTGTTAATATGGACTTGTGCCGTGGTAACACGCTGGGTTACACTATGGACGGGGGGTCCCTGACTTGCTAGGGTACTTACCCCTGGTGTGACACACTCAGCTATTGTCCCCAGCGACGAATGTTTATGTGCCAGAAGAGAATCAAGGGACAGCCTACGCTCAGTTAGCTGTATTTCGTGGGTCAACAGGGATTCAGCTTGTGTAATAAATGCAACCAGAGTTCCCTTTACTCCACCCCCTAATCTACTTGGAGTTTTTCTGGTTTTCCCCATGTCACAGCTTCAGGCTCACAAACTTATATTGTCGTGTATCCACTTCTTTGGCCTACCAAATCTCAAAAAGACACTTGGGACTCACCCAGGGAAAAATTACAATGGGTACTAACCAACGCTATCAACCCACGTTAACACCCTGAAACACAAATAGCAATGCGCCTTAACAGGCCCCCTACTGGCAGTTTCAATACCTGTGTCTGGGGCTCAATGTGCCAAACATTGGGTAGCCCTCGAGCCCCCTCCCTTGACTTGTCTCAACAGTCCTCTTGTGGATGCAACGCTGCAATTAACAGTCTTGTATCGGGAACCAAGAGTAACGGCCCAGCCCGGCCTCCCTCGGCCCCTGACGGCTTTGCCCGGGCTTAGCCCGGCGCCGCCCGTGCGCGTCCCGCGACGCGGAGGGAGCCTCTCAAATTGAAGCGCCTCCGGGCGCGCTGGTAGGCGGGACCAGGAAGTGCCGCCAAGGACTCTGGGGGCTGTAGTCCCACCCCACAGTGGCCAGCAAAGGTAATGGCGGCGGGGGAGACCACAGCGTCACCAACCCAGGAGAGATGCCAGGAATTGAGCAGAGCGTCAGGTGAGTTCAGCAGGTTCCGCAAAATACCCCCGCTCCACCGAGGGAGCCTCTCAAATTTAAGCGCCTCCGGGCGCGCTGGTAGGCGGCACCAGGAAGTGCCGCCAAGGACTCTGGGGGCTGTAGTACCCCCCCACAGCGGCCAGCGAAGGTAATGGCGGCGGGGGAGACCACAGCGTCACCATCCCAGGAGAGATGCCAGGAATTGAGCAGAGCGTCAGGTGAGTTCAGCAGGTTCCGCAAAATACCCCCGCTCCACCGAGGGAGCCTCTCAAATTTAAGCGCCTCCGGGCGCGCTGGTAGGCGGGACCAGGAAGTGCCACCAAGGACTCTGGGGGCCGTAGTCCCCCCCCACAGCAGCCAGCAAAGGTAATGGCGGCGGGGGAGACCACAGCGTCACCAACCCAGGAGAGATGCCAGGAATTGAGCAGAGTGTCAGGTGAGTTCAGCAGGTTCAGCAAAATACCCCTGCTCCACCGAGGGAGCCTCTCAAATTTAAGCGCCTCTGGGCGCGCTGGTAGGCAGGACCAGGAAGTGCCGCCAAGGACTCTGGGGGCTGTAGTCCCCCCCCACAGCGGCCAGCGAAGGTAATGGCGGCGGGGAAGACCACAGCGTCACCAACCCAGGAGAGATGCCAGGAATTGAGCAGAGCGTCAGGTGAGTTCAGCAGGTTCCGCAAAATACCCCCGCTCCACCGAGGGAGCCTCTCAAATTGAAGCGCCTCCGGGCACGCTGGTAGGCGGGACCAGGAAGTGCCGCCAAGGACTCTGGGGGCTGTAGTCCCCCCCCCCACAGCGGCCAGCGAAGGTAATGGCGGCGGGGGAGACCACAGCGTCACCAACCCAGGAGAGATGCCAGGAATTGAGCAGAGCGTCAGGTGAGTTCAGCAGGTTCCGCAAAATACCCCCGCTCCATCGAGGGAGCCTCTCAAATTGAAGCGCCTCCGGGCGCGCTGGTAGGCGGGTCCAGGAAGTGCCGCCAAGGACTCTGGGGGCTGTAGTCCCCCCCCACAACGGCCAGCGAAGGTAATGGCAGCGGGGGAGACCACAGCGTCACCAACCCAGGAGAGATGCCAGGAATTGAGCAGAGCGTCAGGTGAGTTCAGCAGGTTCCGCAAAATACCCCCGCTCCACCGAGGGAGCCTCTCAAATTGAAGCGCCTCCGGGCGCGCTGGTAGGTGGGACCAGGAAGTGCCGCCAAGGACTCTGGGGGCTGTAGTCCCCCCCCACAACGGCCAGCGAAGGTAATGGCAGCGGGGGAGACCACAGCGTCACCAACCCAGGAGAGATGCCAGGAATTGAGCAGAGCGTCAGGTGAGTTCAGCAGGTTCCGCAAAATACCCCCGCTCCACCGAGGGAGCCTCTCAAATTGAAGCGCCTCCGGGCGCGCTGGTAGGCGGGACCAGGAAGTGCCGCCAAGGACTCTGGGGGCTGTAGTCCCCCCCACAGCGGCCAGCGAAGGTAATGGCGGCGGGGGAGACCACAGCGTCACCAACCCAGGAGAGATGCCAGGAATTGAGCAGAGCGTCAGGTGAGTTCAGCAGGTTCCGCAAAATAAAAAAAGGGGAGTCGTATTGCTGCTGAAAGACCAAAGGACTGGTAAAGAGATGAGAAGTGGTTCATAAGGCTAGTGAGGAGCTCAGGTGGATTGTACAGGAAGCAGCCAGCCATTTAAAATACTGGAATAGGACTCTTGAAAACCAAAGAGAACCCTAGGAGGTCTTGAGGATAAACATCTTAACTATAGTACTTTTTCTAAGGGATAACACCACAAAGAGCTGCACTACGAAAATGCTGGAAAGGAAGCCTGCAGGTGGATCCTGATGCTTCAAATGCAACTGGGACCTAAGAAGGGAGCATGGGGAACCCTAGAGAAGAGGGGATAAGAACAACACTGAGAAATGCAAGGAAGAAATCCATATACAAAAGTCCCCTGCAAAGCAAGAAGGCAAGAGCGTCAGTGTCCAGATCAATTAAAGGGTTTGTGGGCAAACAGTTTAAGAGAAAATAATTTCTATCAGACTCAAAGATAACTGGAGAAGTGCATCAATTGGAGGATGAGAATATCAGCCAATGCCTATCAAATTTATGTGCATCCTCTTTGAGCCAGCAAGATATGTTAAGGCAGAATTGATTCACTTTAGAACCAAAACGGTCCTCATCACCGCGGCTCTTATCTCGTCAAGATGGAGAACTATTGCAGTTGGTGGAGAAAAGTATTGAGGGAGAGATGGGGGATTATAGCATGGCTTCTAGAACTGAGCAAGAAAAGAGCATGGAGCTGTCTCTGGGTTGGGTAATGAAGACAAAGAAGGCTCAGTGCAAAACTCTTCACTAGGGATAGAAATTAGGGTGGCTCCTTTGGCCTCTACACTGGACATAATGCTAATGCTACAAAAAACATTACAAGGTCTATTGGAAGTAATTGTGACGAACAATGATATTTTAAAGGCCCAAAAATATCAGTTACAGAACATTATGGGAGAATTAAAATTAACCCGGGACCATATGCCGACTATAGTTAGACCTATAAAAATTGCTAGCTGAAATATGGAAAGTGCAGGGGAAGCCCCTCGGCAGACGGAATTGCAGTATGTGTATACTTTCAAGTCTGGGAGGTGAACTCCACTCCGCTCGCAGAGTATGCGGAGTCTTCCGCACTCCGCATTACGCGGAGTTCCCGAAGAGTCGTTTTACTGGCTCATGTTCGTCAACATCAAGTTGGCAAGTTCTTGCGTGGAAAATCCACCTACCGGTGAGAATTTTTCTCGTTTGCGATCATCATCAAGTTGGCAATAGTGAGTGTGGAAAATCAACCTCCCGGCGATTAGATTTCTCATTGCGAGTGGTTGCAGATGCTCGTGACCGCTCGCGTTGAGAAACTGTCCATTCACGTTGAGCAAGCTGTCGCTCAAGTAAAAATCTACTTGAGTGCCAGAAAGGAAGCAGGGCCTGCTTGGGCTGTGCATGGTGCCGTTCGCGATGATTGCACAGTGCGGACAAGCATCTGGCATTGAAAATCATTGTGAACAGCATTGATCTAACGCACTCTAACTCTTACCGAGCTCCGTGTAGTGCAGCAGAGTTTTATTAATGTGGAACTCCGTGAACTCCGCCCAGGCTTAGTTTATTTCCAAACACCCAATGGTCGTAAAGAAATGGGGAGAACCCACATGATATAGGCAATATAGACTCCGGTTAAAAAGAGGGGGTAATACCCCAGGAAAGGGAATGGGGAAGGGGTTGAATTGGAAGCAGCACCGAAAAAAATTATAGGGAAGGTTTCATACAAATAAATAAGCAAAAGATAAAAGGCTTTGTAAGTGGAGTAAAAGAATGTAAAAGGCAGGGGTTCTCTGGATAAGAGGGAATGAGAGTTCAAAAAGGAATATGAAACGATTGTGGGGACAGGATAGAGTGATATCATTAGTAAAAATATCATTGTTAATAATATCGATTTTTTCTTTAGTGTTTTGTATGTTAGTATATGAGTTAAAAGTATAGCCTATTTTTGCAATGTATCTTTGAATATTTTACAAGTAAATGATTTTATGTTAATTAATTTTTGTGTATCTTAGTACTGTAGTGGGTTGTGGGTTTATAGGGGAATAGGGTGGGAAGTAATTTAATTATAGTATATATATTAATAATTTTTTAGACGTTGTTAATTAAAAAAAAAACATAAGAATTGTGTTTTCATTCCGTAGTGGGTTGTGGGTTTATAGGGGAATAGGGTGGGAAGTAATGTAATTATAATTAATGAATTAATACCTGTATTAATTCATATTTATGTAATTACTATTTTATATTTTAATTGTGTTAACATGTTATTAATTAGCTATTAATTGGATATTAATTATTAGTACATAATTGGTAAATATGTTAATTGTGTACATTTTTTATGAGTTGGTTCTGGGTTGATAGGGGAGTAGGGTGGGAAGTAATTGAATTTTAATGAATTTATTTTTATATACAATATTTATTTTAAGTTATTTGATAGTGTTATTAGAGTGAACTAATTTATTTTTGATTGTTTTTAATTTGCTTGTTAATTGGTATTAATTAATTAAATAATTCTTAAATAATTATGTTAATTGTGTAATAATTTACAATATTGGTGGTGACATTTTTAGGGGAATATAGTTCTTTTTGAAAAATTAATTATGTGTTAATTGATGCTAATTATTTTGCGTGGGAATACTAAATCAGCCCCCTCCGCTATCCAACACTTTCCCTACTGTTACACTTGGTGGAGTCGGAATAGTAAATTATTCCCACCCGCTATCCAACACTTTCCCTACTGTTGCACTTGCTGGAGTGGGAATAGTAATTTTTACCCACCCGCTATCCAACACTTTCCCTACTGTTGCACTCACTGGAGTAGGAATAGTAATTTTTACATACCCGCTATCCAACACTTTCCCTACTGTTGCACTCACTGGTGTGGGAATAGTCATTTTTACCCACCCACTATCCAACACTTTCCCTACTGTTGCACTCACTGGAGTGGGAATAGTAATTTTTACATACCCGCCATCCAAGACTTTTCCTACTGTTACACTTGGTGGAGTGGGAATAGTAAATTATTCCTACCCACTATCCAACACTTTCCCTACTGTTGAAATCGCTGGAGTGGGAATAGTAAATGTAAACCCCCGCTATCCAACACTTTCCCTACTGTTACACTAGTTGGAGTGGGAATATTAATTTTTACCCAACCTCTATCCAACACTTTCCCTTCTGTTGCACTTTCTGTAGTGGAAATAGTAATTTTATCCCCTACGCTATCCGAAATTTCCCTACTTGTATAGTTAATGTAGTGTAAAATATTGTTTTAAAATAAATATCAACTTTAATATTTTAAATAATATATATTTTATTTTTATATTTATATTACAGGTTTATGTATATATATATATATATATATATGTTTCCAGAACGGAATCCCACTCGTGCTCTCAAAAACTTCTGACACAGTAAACCAGGCCTTAGTTCATATCCAAGTGGGGGTTTATTCTTTTCATAAACCCACCGTGACGCGTTTCGCCACCGTAGTGGCTTGTTCACACAACGGTGGCGAAACGCGTCACGGTGGGTTTATGAAAAGAATAAACCCCCACTTGGATATGAACTAAGGCCTGGTTTACTGTGTCAGAAGTTTTTGAGAGCACGAGTGGGATCCCGTTCTGGAAACATTGATTTACCGGTTTCTCCACCGGTCTCGCGCCACCCCTCAATGGATTGGGGATGCTAAAGGAGCGACTCGGATTGATATATATATATATATATATATATATATATATATATGTGTATTTATAACTTTTCTTATGTTTCTAACATTTTATAATTAAATAAAATATTGATTTATTAATATTATTAAGTCAATATATATAAAAAAGTAAATATATATGTTTAATTTTTTTATATTACATATATCATTTATCAGTTTTTAACATTATTAAATAATTCTAACTATGTTTTTATTAAATATTATTATTTTTATATTATTTTTAAGATATTTTAAAAAACGATATTTTAAACGACGATATTTTAAACAACTATATTTTGGTTTCAATATTTTTGTACTTACCATTGTAGAGATAGGCTGCCGATATTCTGTCCATCTATGTTGTAGATTCGATATTCCGGTAGCTCGATATCCTGTCCGTCGATATTCTGTCAGTGAGCCCCTAACATGGTACATGAATGGGCTTGGGAGAAGCTAAAAAGTAGAAAGCCTTAAAAAACTACCTAACACTCTTGAGATTATGTGTCTGCAAGAAACATGGCTGTGTAATGAAACCCCCCACAATCAATTGGCTTGTCCAATTAAATAAGCTTGCAAAAAGGAGTCAGCAGGGACATACTGCTTGAGCGATAATGACCTTAATATCTACTAAGATAGTGAGAAAGATAAAACTCTTAGAAGTAAAACGCAAATGGATCATGGCTTATAGAGTTTTCCTGCAGGACCCCAACCCCAAATTTGACTGTATAATAATTATGAAAGTGTACAGGCAGGGGGAGAGCCTGGAAGATTACAGATCAGAAAAAGGGTGTTTTAAGGAAGACCTGGACTGCCTGTGTGAAAACATAATAAAGACAAGCTTATCCTGATGGGAGACTTTAACCATTAACCATAAAATTAACCCAGAAAGGATCAATCCTTGGTTTAAAGAGATGTTAGGTTCATACAATAAAAAGACGGCCAGCTTCCCAGGTACTAGAATGTTAGCACAAAATATGGCACTAGGAAAGTACTTGGCCATGAAGAGTCTATTTTGCCTGAATGGCAGGATGGAGACCGAGCACCCTGCCAAACAAACATTTAAGGTTGGCTTGCAACCCTGCCCAATTGACTATATTTTCATGCATTCCTGGAAGTTTGAAAATCAAAGGATTTTGGGTAACACAAGGAGAGCGAATTGACCACGATGCTCTAAAATTATAAATAATTTGAGATGAAAGGAGCTTGTGAGAAATGCTAATTCTTCTACAAATGGATTACCCAAGGCTCCCTACCACCAGAATGACAGAGGAGTGCATGGCAAAATTGGCTAATTTTCAACAAAACATAACAATGGAAAATACAATGGTACCCCTTTTAGAGTGGTATGAAAATACAATTAGCCAAGTGGTTCAGTGCCTAGGGCTAAGGTAAAGAAGTCAAAATGCGTGCTAAGAAGAACATGGGTAAACATGTAAAGAGAAAATACTGGTTTAGTGAGGAATGTAGGAAAATAAAGAGGTTGCTTATTAGGTAAGTGGAGAGAAGATTACAAGTAAAGTATGATTTTGAAAGTTATAGTAATCTTGTGATTTAGTGGAAGCAATAGAAGCAGCATATTGAAGACATGTTTGGAAGTTAGTATAGGAAGACTCAGACAAGACACATGGTGCAATTAAATGAAGCCGCATGGGAGGAGACCTGGAGGAAATATATGGTAAAAGTAAAGAGTCAGTGGAAAGAAGTAGAACCCACTGTGTAGGGGTGGAGGATGACATCAGAGCACACTTCACAGAAGGGAATATCAAACGTATCACAGCAAACTTAAAATTGACCCGTGCAGCTGGACCTGATAATGCAGTGCAGCTATTATAAAAATGCCTCGGTTGGAGTGGTGGGCAGACTTTTTATTTTGAATATTCTCCCTTAAGTTAGACACAGGTCAATTCCCAGATAATTAGCTCTATAATCAGACCTATCCATAAGAAAGGGGATAAAAAGGCACCTAAAAATTACAAGTTGATTAACCTTCTAGATTTGGGAGAATTTATTTTTCAAAAATCATTCTTGGAATATTGAAGGACTGGGTTGAACTGAATTCAGTACTTTCCCCAGCGCATGGAGGCTTTAAGGAGGGTCACTGCACAATCGAACACTGATTTGCTCTCTGGTGCATTGCATGGAATTCGGTAGAGTTTATGGGAATCTGTGATAAAATATGGTATTCCAAAGGAAATATTGATCCTAATACAGGAGCTACATAAGCACAATTGGGCCCAGGTAATTATAGACACTGAGGGGACACTGACACAGAAAATAGGAATCAATAATGGACTAATACAGGGTTGTGTGTTGGACCCACTACTCGTTTCCATATTTGTAGCTGATCTCTTGAATGCACTGCCTGGTGTTAGAGGTACTAGCCCTAGAATGAATGGTAAACATATATCATGCCATCTGTACGCAAATAATCTTGTAATTGTAGATCAGACAGAGTTGGGACTGCAGAGAAATGTGGATGCATTCAGGGATTACTGTAGCCACAAACAGCTAATGATAAATATGGATAAAACTAAGGTGTTGTGTTTTGGAAAAAAAGTAGACAAGTTTAGCTGGCATCTAGGAATCACAAACCTGGAAATAGTTAAATAATACAAATATCTAGGGGTTTGGTTTGAAGGTCCCTGAACTGGCAGACCCACTTGGAGGCCCTAAAGTCTACAGCCCTTGTCTCAGTGAGTGGCTCGAAAAAATTCAACCGGGACTAGGGGAATATGTTGCATAGACCAGTCTTGAAAGCTTGTGTGGCCAGGATACCGCCACAACCACAATAGGGAGTTAAATTACTCTGCATCAGTGGTAAAATCAAGTGAAAGGCAGAGGATGGGAAATGTACTAAGACCCCAATGTCTCTACCAGCTTCCTCCATGATACAGGCCATTAGAATCGAGGCAGGTTTGATCTCATAGAGTAGACTGGCGCAAGTGGCTCTAATATTAAAATTCTGGAAAAGACTTTGGGGGTATATTTATAAGAATTGCCGCTAACTATCTCTAGCGCTGGTAAGAGGCACTTTTCTTACCATTGTGTACAGCTAAAATCTATTGCCATGATACCGACGTTTACAATATGCCGCTACAGGGTGATAGGATCTTCTCGTGGCAGCAAATTTTGTCACTAACGCCAACGTTACGGCAATTAAAATCTTACCGCTAATGTGAAAAAAGTGACGGTCGGCCAGTCAACGGCCAGAAAACTCACATTAGTCAGTGTCACGTCACTTTTTCCACACTTGGCTGGAAAAATAAACTACAAAAATCCTGCGAAGCACTCACAAAAAAAATGTATTACCTGTAAGCAAAATGGAGCAAGCTGTAGCGACTTCAGCAGGAGACAACCCCCCTAACACCCATACCAGCCAGGAGCAGCAGCCAGAGTCCCAGGGGAATAGGAAGAAGAAAACCAGATACAGCCAGTAGGAAAATAAGATCCTGAGGATTTTTCTCAGTTTAGGAATAGTAAAGTTAGGACTCCTAACTTTAGGACACCTAAATGCCTTCTGTGAATACCGAAAGTCCTAAAGTTAGGATTTTTCTCATTTGAGGAGTAGTAAAGTTAGGACTCCTAACTTTAGGACTCCTGATGCCTTCTGTGAATACCAAAAGTCTTAAAGTTAGGATTTTTCTCAATTTAGGAGTAGTAAAGTTAGGACTCCTAACTTTACTACTCCTAAACTGAGAAAAATCCTAACTTTAAGACTTTCGGTATTCACAGAAGGCATTTAGGAGTCCTAAAGTTAGGACTCCTAACTTCTGTGAATACCGAAATGAGTAAGTGCCTTCTGTGAATACCAAAATGAGTAAGTGCCTTCTGTGAATACCAAAATGGTAGTAAGTTTAGGATTTTGTCTTAAATTAGTTCTGTGAATCGGACCCTGTGTGACTAAAACCAATAGGTAAACGTGACTGAGTAGGGGTGACTCATCCACAATGCAGTGTAAAGACACAAAAATCTCATCAAATCAGCACTGTCAATAATGTGAAACAACCAGCAACACTGTCACTTTTGAACAGAGGATTTAAACAAGTGCAGCATGGTTGTACAAACCTGCACCTCACAGTTGGCATACTGGTAAACTGTCCAAAACCATGATCAACCCAAATGTCGCATCAATAATGTTGTACAATGATTTACAAAGCTGCGTTTAATAGGTGTAGCATGTAAAAATAGAGAATGGATATTGTCATGCACTCTGATTCTCAACTGCTTAAATGCCTGACAAAAGTAGACACACGCATACAACAGTATCGGCCCTTTACATTGCAGAGGAAGAAACATCACCTCTTGTTCAGCTGCCTGTCCAACTCTTCAATGAGGTAGAAGAAGACATCTCAACCATCGACCAGGGCACCCTCCAAGAGCTGCTCGACTCCATAGGCAGCCAATCTCCGGAAGCAGCGACATTCAGCAGTGTCGTGGTTGCTCCACCAGCAGCACAACACACACAGCAGCCACGATCTACCACCACAGCTGTCTCCCAGGACTTTGAGGACCCAGTGTTAACATTCCAACGTAGTGCGGTAGAAGTTCAACATAAAATGGCTGGTCAGGTGCGGGTGGGGTTGGACAGCCTGGCGCCCAAACTGGATGGGATCCATTGGTACCTCAGTCCCATTAGGGACCACCTAGAGGCCATACGAGGCACACACATTCCTCTCTGTGCCCTCCAGCATTTCATGGGTGACATCGCTGGAGTCCTTACTTAGTGACAAGAACAACTGTCCACTCAAAGTGGCTCAAGAGATGTCACCAAGGAGTTGCATGAAATGCGAAAGATCATGGAGAACATGGAGCAAAAACAGGATTCCTACATGGCTGCCATGGCTGCCTACCACAGAGACATTGCTGGAGTCTTGCAAGACCTGCAGCTTATCATCACTGCGGTGATGCCTCATCATATGGCACAGATGAATGCTGTTGCACCATCAACATCCACCTCTTACCCCGCTGATGTGTCATTGCCTCCCTGTGTTTCCGAAAATCCACCATCACCCTCACGGGAGAAACATGACACATCAGTGGAGGAAGATGTGGATGAAACACCATTCAGAAGGAATAGTCAATTGTAGCATTCATGTGTGTCAAATGGACAGTTTGTGCTTGGTATTGTGCTTACCAGTATGCCTGAGAACATTATCTTCCACTCTCCTCTGAATGACTCTGCTACAATCGCCTTGGACTCTTAATGCACTGCCAATGGGGCCTTGATCCCCAATGGCACTGCAATCCGCCTTCTGACTGAACTCTGCCTCTTCCTCAACATGTCTCTGGACATGTTCCCCACTAAGGACTCTGTGTGGCCCTCCACCAGGCATGTACACAATGTTGGGTTTATTGTCCAAAGAAATGGGCCAGTATGCTACCTCATTGAAATCACATGTAAATAAAAGCACTAAAGCCACAAAGATGTGAGTTTCCTGTGACCATTCAAGTACCATTTGAAAAAGGATCCTGCTTAATCTGTGTCCCTGATAGGCAGTGAGATGACAGCGTATGTGTGAATTTGCCAATCCCTCATATCTCTAATACAATATTTTTGCTGGATGTTCACATTTGCCTACGTTCAGGCTGCGGATAGGGACTTGGTTCAATATTAAAGTCAGTATCATGCCACAAGAAGTAGCTTCACCTCGCATTCCTAACAAGTCATACTTGGCAGATCTACTCATTGTTAATGGTGTGGACAATGGTTGTTGTGATGGGTGTCATGCCATGCCACATCTTGAGATAGAGCCCTCACCATATTCACAAAGATGATTAAGCATAATGGGTCATATTTATAAGCCCCTCTCGGCACTACAACATCACTTTTCAGTGACGTTTTGTGGTGGCAAGAGGGGCTTCACATTATTTACAAGGCAGCAATAAGCCATTTAACATGGCTTAATGCTGCCTTGTAAATAAGGCACACTTTCACACTGTACTCAGCGTAAAGGGGAGATCAATGGGTATTTCAGTGGGTGTTCCACCTCAACACCCATTGATTTTGATGCTGCCCCCTATTTACAAGGTGGCATAAATAGGAGGCAGTGCAAAAATTAAGACCTGGTAAAATCAGGGCTTACCCTGGTGCAACAAGGAGAAATAATTGAATGTTTCAATGTGTGCTTTCTTGTATAGTATACATAGAATCAGCAAATTGCCATTGATTGTGTATGTGCAGGAAGGTGACCCTTCCTGCACATTGCACAAGATGTCATTTTTTGTGCAGATTGGTCATGTGCTGCAAGGCTCACCTTCGTGCACAAGAACAATCAATGGTATCTTGCTGTTTCCATGTGTGCCGCACAACGCAGTACACATTGAAACAGCAAAGATGAAAAACAAATAAACCATTCTCACTACAGCGTATTTTTGATATACATTTTGGTCAGGGTATCACACAGTAGGCACTCCAACATATTCACGCTGGGCTTGTAGATAGGAGCTGGACCTACAAATTGTTGTTTGTGCAGGTATACATTTCCCACCATTTGCACCCAAAATATGGTGTGAAAAGGTGATATAATGCACTATTGGTCATCAATCATAGGGAGCCGGCTTAACGCTGCATTGTGACTTAGGCTAAGCCCCTCCTTCTACCACAATGTTGTTCCAGGTAACTTTGCAGAGGCAATGGTGTCCTTGTTATATGCACCACCATGTCAAAGATACAACACAGCAGAGGAAAGACAGTGACTATAGACAGGAATTAAATGTTGGCACCTAACTATCCCTTTCAGTGATGCCGACACATCCAAAGGAGGTGTGACTCTGGCTCCTGCAGCACTAACTATTTTATCACGTGCACCAGCTCTCATCTTATGTGTGTGACTGACTCCTCGGACTGATACCTGTAACTGACAAATGGTGCTCCATTGAATTGATTATCATTGACAGTTTTCTCAGTGCAGGCTGTAGAAGCATTACATGTCTGGTCATAGCCATTACCAACATCACTCACATGTCTCCTCTCTTGTATGTACGCTGTGTAATCTACATGCCTCAGCTGGAGTGACATAACCCCTCGGTATTTCTGTACTCAGTGAAGGTGTCAGTGTAACTTAACAGGTTTCATTGACTGAATCGGTCAGTATAGACTGACCAAATCACTTGCCACTTAGCTGTCAACATGCAATGTGAGACTAAGCTGCCACGTACACATGATTCAATGCCTAGAAAGCATCTACATTTTGAGATTTGGACATGTATTCACACCTGAGATCACGGTATAATGCATTTCTTCTGTCACGTAGTGTGACAGTTGCATAAAGCATTCATCTGGGCATGAATATCCACAGCCACAGCATGCAAAGAATGCAGTGAATTTGGGCACAATGAATTCCCTTGCATCACACATCCGATGGGACATATCTCAGATGTTCAACCTTGGATATGTACGTTGTATTGTATTGATATGACAACATCTCAGGAATAGGGGTCAGAGACGTTGCTAATGAATGGCAAACAAGGTGCCATATTAACGTGGCAACAATAATTTGCATACACAACTGTGTCCATTTGTTATGGCTAGCACCAAAGCAGGCCCCCTTGCACATTTGTGGCAGAGTGCCTACATGTTTGACATGCCATGATAATGGCTCAGAGACAGGCCAAAAAACAGTGCTAAGCAGTATATTTGCCAATACGGTGTGATGATGACTTTCACTAACTGGGGATGTGCAACGTTAAGTCAGGAAGATAAATGCTGTGCTCAATCGCAACATCATAAATGTGTGCATACATCTCAATTTTCTCATCAATTATCACACTAGAGGTGAGGTCCATGTGATACACACCCATTCTGTGTTGAACTACATACAGGAGCATTTCCAACAAATCTTCACATCTCACAAAGATTCCTCTACATACAATTTGATGGCCTGTAACAGTCCTGTCTCTGTTAATGTTGCATACATGAATGGATCTGCTTTGCCTGTTTGACACACAAAACATGACCATTGCAGCCTTGTGGCACACAAGACAATCCTGTTACTATATGTGATCATTTAGCACACACTACTTGAGTGACACATACACAAGGCTCCGTTTCCAGCCATAACATCATTTTCTTCATTTTGGGTAGTCAAAATTTGCTTAGCATATTTCACAAGGTTGTGTTGAAACAACTAACGTGTTCTGATCCCACATCGTGCACGATGCAGACTTTCACACCAAAAATAGTGACAAGAGTACCAAAGCGAATGGGTTTTTCATTGGAACTCACACATACAACACCCATATCATTTTGTAATGTAGAAGATGTAAAAGGTTGGCATACATGTGGTCCAACGCCTACATTGGGAACTGTTAAAAAATGCTTAGACCCTTGCACAATGGGGATGGACAAGTTAGTCCACCAGGCAGTGTGTTTTGTCATGTGTCCTGCATTTTGCAGCTTACATGGGCACTTCATATGCATTGTGAGTCCTCAAACACAAATATCCATTATGTTAATGGGCTACACTGCGCATCACACATTGAAACCTGAAACAGCACTTCATTTTTTTAATGTGCAGGAGTGTAGACATTCCTGCACATGTCCATACATCATCATCAACACTGGCACACTTGCACACAGGTGCAAGTGTGATTGTGTTTGAGCTAGGCAGCTTGATTGAAAAAATGAATGGCATAATCCTGTAGCTTTTATTACATTGTGTCACTGACTGCATTTGTTGACATGGAAAAAAAACTGATTTAATGAAACATTTTTCATGTACTTACCACCATGCCTGCCAACGAAAACTTCCAGGAGGTCCAACAGGTCACATTCACATCCCACGCAATCCTGCCATCAGTGCTTCCATTGGTGAACAGTCCTGTCCACCCTGGAGATCCTCATCATGTGTTTGCGGATATGCTCTCACCTCACCTTACGGACACAGACAGCATAACCCTGCAGGATCTGTCCCCCACTCTCCAACATCAGTGGCAGGTAAAATTTCACCAGCCAAAGGAAGCCTCCCAATGCCCCCTCTGACATCCTGCCCTCGTTACCCACACCCGACATCTCCCAACACACACCTAAACCCACCATGTAAAATGAAAACCCCAGAAATGTTACCCTGAAACCATTAGAAAGAAATATATAACTCTTGGACACACAAACAACAAGATTAACAACAAGATGCAAAAAACAAGTAAAGACTATAACACAGAACTTGACAGAGACAGTACGGACAGTTCACAGGACACAACACCACTCTCTTCTCCAGCAACACCAGTACACAACTCAAAACACCTCCAACACTCTCCACAGACACTGACAGTGTACTTAAAATAGAAAGTGAAAGTGAACAGCACTCCTCCATGACACAGGATGCAGACTGACATCAATCATATTCTGGGTGTTTTTGGCCCTTTTTTGCACTAGGCAATAATATTTTACCCGCTAAGGGCTGAGCGATAACATTCAGTGTGGTAACATGTATTATGCGATTATTTTCAATGGCGGTTAAAAAAATAAAAATCACTTACATGTGTAAGCGGCAAACTTTTTAACGCTAAGTGCAAGTTAATCATCAGTTGTACCAGATCTAATGAAAAAGCATGACTCATGACACCATTTTGCTATGGGATGTGATCTGTGTTGTGTAGGTGACCTCAGTCATTCTGATATGTCATGGTTTCAGTAATACATTGCTGTCAACATGTCCTTGGTCCTCAAGTTGATGCCTATTCACATCTATTCATGTGTGATAAGACATGTGTGCATCAGTGGTAGTCATTATTGTTAGCAAAGGTTGTATGTGTGACCACATATATGACGGTCACATTACACATTGCTATGATGTCTGCACCTGTTTTACGGGTTTGCAACATACATGGACATGAACATCAGTCATTCACTACTTGGAAAACAGATTTCTGAAGCAGCAACCAATGCGAAGACTCGACCACAAATTCACATTTGAGTATTTGCTCTGCTGTAATTGCAGATGCGTAGATTTACAACTAGCTGTGCAAAATCACTCATGGGCATGATTTAATGAGGTTGTGGGACACAATAGAAATTTTGCAAATTTGATGATGTTCACAAACAGTGCATAACAGGCAGATTCATCATCATGTTAGCAACATATGTGCAGTACATTGTTACATGGCATAAGGAACAACTTGTGTAAGGCACAATTGCCCATCAGTCTAGTGAGACAGCGATACACAGCTAGAAGCTAAGAGAATGACAAAATGAGGGATGGACAGGTAGAGGACCAAACCTTTAATGTGAGTAAGCACTGCATAATATTTCAGCCTCTGTAGGCAACATGATCTTGTGGTAGCCCCTCTGATGTTGTTTCCAGAATTGTATTCACCGAGTATAGAATGGAGCAGCCTGGTGCAAAATATACAGAGGTCAAAAGTCCACACAAAGCCATGTGACAACATGCTGTAGATCCAGAGTCCAAGGTGAACAGAAAATTGTTGACTGGAAACATCAGTGCAGCACTTTACAATGTGCACTCCATGCAACAGCATGGTGTCCAATGCCAGTAAGCATTGACTTGAAACAACACTGTGTTTTAGTATGCGACCCGTAGTGGTAGACTAAGGTACTGCAGAGTTACTGCAAAATGACGATGAAGGATAGGCCTGCATCATGCACAAACCTGTGGGCCCTGGCAATGGGCATTGATGTATCAGCATCGACCTTTACCTGTTGGCAAAGTCTAGCATGCCAGATGTAGCCCCAATGCTGACAGGAGAAACACGCATGGTGCACCTTGTAGGGGTGAACTATCAAGGTGCTCCTGATCAGGAACAAACGGTAGTCTGCATTGAATGGCACACACCAACACTACACTGGGGTGACAGGGGAGACATCCAATTTTGGGTAGCGCCTCTCAACATCATCATGCATGAGGATTTTGTGCTGGCTGTTAACTGTGGAGGGTGAGGCACCTGACCTTGAAAAATCTTGTATGGCAGGGGAGCTGCGACTGGAGAACTTATAGGGACCATTTGCATCTCCAGCACCTGTGGCTTCCCCTGCATACTCAGAGTGCCCTGCTGTACACAGGCTTGAGTAATCCAGGCTGACTGAGTATTTAGCTGGGTGAGCCACTGATTAGGGAAGTGCAGTGTGTTTTAAGGCCCGGTGTCACTGTCCAGGTTATGAGATGGTTGTTTGTGAAGTGGATAAGGCCAAGGGATGTTATCTTCTCAAAAACCATGGGCACACTGCTCGTAAAACCCAGACTCACATGTAATCTGCTTGCAACATTTGACATCCAGGAGGCAACTGAGTGGGGAAGCTTTTCCTCAACACATGTTATGGATCTCTTGGGTGTACAGTGGACTTCCCTTGATTCTATCCGGACAATGATTTCGGTCTAGCATACACATGACTGGAGTTGAGGGCTGGTTGGCCACACTGGACTGCAACACATGTCATACATGGTGGCTGGCCATCTTGCACAACAATGTTTTCTACAGAGTATGTTGTACATTCCTTGAAAGATACAACAATATGTGACATTGACATTTTAAAAAAAATGCATGTTTGTCTATGTGTTCAACTGTGACTGCAGATATGTGGGTATTTTGATTGGTGTAGTTATGATAAATTGCTAACTTACACACATCATGCAATTAACATGAGCATACTTGTAGTGACCATCCAGAGATAGGTGGTGCAACCTCATGGTGCTACTATTTTTTTATGTCCGTCTCACCCAATACAATATCCATTCCTGACGTAATTGGTTGTATGTTACTTGCATGTTTTGGCTGTACTTATTGGTTTCTCTGTTGCTCTTCACTCATATTTATGTCTGCTCCCTCTCTTGGGGATGTCAACACAGAGTGTTACTTCAGGAGGATGTAGCCCATTCTCCACCTTCATTGCCATGCCCCACGAATATTGTTGTGCATGTTGCTTCAACACATTCTTGCCATTCCATTTCCATGTCCATAGTCCTACATACACAATGTTGAGTACTGATACCTTGCCAGTTGTCCCATGGCTGACCTATATGTCATAGTTTGTGCTTATGGATCTATAGCATTGTTAGAGCAGTACAGTGTTGAGGGATGATTCATGCACAGTGTTAGTGATGCATGATGTGCTTATTGATCATTCCAGTGACACATGTGTCATCTGGGGAAGTAGTGTCACTTTCTAATGTTGAATTAATGTGTATGCTTGATGTCTGCAGAATTCCCTGCACTGTATGGATACATCTGTTACTCTAGCTTTATGATGGTTTATAGCTATGTGGTCCCAGCTGCAATGATGCATCAGACACACAGTGTATGTTGTACTATGCTCTTGTGTGAAAACAGACCTGATGGTCCTCCTACGAAGACACAACACACAGTTATTGATTCTCACTAAGGGACCATACACAGTAATAGGCTCAGATGCCCAATACATTGTCCCATTCCCACTCTTACTTAAATTGGTGTTATTTCAACTGCTATGTGAGATATCTGTGTGTCAGAACCCCTAATGTAAGTTCCAAAACGAAGCACAAGGAATTAAGTTCTATGGGCGCTTCAGTTTTGAATGGATTTCAATGGTCGAGTTTGTGGCATGCCCGCATTTCCAAGATGGCCGCGCAGACGCTGGGGTCGGCGGTCTAGTTGCTAACAGATCTAGAGGGAGACGATGTGACGCGCGCGCGCCTGAGGTAGTGCGCACTTCACCAAGAATATTCCTCAGAGAAGACGTGTTCGAGAGAGTTCCCAGTCCTGAAGAGAATACCTTGTCAAGAAGTTTTCCAGAGTGACACAAGGGAGTTGTGTCAATACTTACCGAAGAAAACAGGAGAAGCCGCAGAGTCCGTAGAGGCAACTTACTGAGGGAGTTCGGAGTTTTTTCCTCGTCGCTCCAGGGGACAAGATACAACTTCTACAGCACCTGAAGAGAAGACAGTAGAAAGCTAAGTGAATTACTGACAGTTATTTAAGGTCACATTAAAATGATAAGTAGTGTTTGGTGACGCAATAAGTAAAGACTTACCAGAGACAGCAGAGATCTGCATTCCGAGTCCTGAAAAGAAAAGAAGTATATTGTAGTTGATACTGAAGAGATTACTAAGGGAAAAAATATTAAAGACAATAAGAACAGTCAACCAGGGAAGTAAGGAGAAACACTTACCAGAGCTATAACAGATCGCAGTAACCATAGGAGAGGAAGCAACTGAAGAAGTTAAAGCACAAAAGACTCATCTAGAAGACAACTGTTATTAGTATAGCTAGAAGCAAGAAAAGGAAAGAAGAGAAGCCACGAGAAGAAAGATTTATGGTAGGTCAAAAGAGAAAGAGTTAAAAGATATTAAGACTACAAGATAAATAGGTTTAATAAAGACGAATATATGTTTTATAGATAATTAGTGGCATCAATAACCAGAAAGAAGAAAAGGCAGAGTTGAACCAGAAGAGAGGCACAGAGTTCAGGATACTGGGTAGGTAGAAAACACCATTAGAAAAGAGAAGAAAAGAGATAGAATAGAGTAGAGGAGGAATAATAATAATAATGTTGTGTGCTTAGTTACCTCAGGAATCTTCAGTAGCAGAGTGATAGCTGAAGAAGAATTCCAGATAGGAAAACCAGAAGGTCCAGAACCAGTCTCTTCTCTCGTTTGTTATTTTATCCAATTTCCCCCTTCCCCCTTGCTGATCAGTTAGAGCCAAAGACATTTCTTGGGGCTGAGTGATTAGTAGTGGGAGTCGGGAAGCTAGCAGCTTCTGTTCCTGTGCAAGACAACAGCAACCAGCGGGAAGCTGAAGGTGAGCCCTGACACTGTGTGACACTGTTGTTTTGTTAACGTGACTTTACATGATTGATCATCTTCTGAAATCACAAACCAAGCATACAAGACATTGTTGTAGTGGTATTTTATTTAAAAAAACAAACAAGTTGTGGACTTTGGTTTTCAGAAATGGTTGTGATGGGACATTTGTTGATGGTGATTGTGTGAAAAAATTGTGGATGATGGCATCCCTCCTTGCTGTTCCAGCAGCGGAAGCTGTGGTGTGTCTTGCATCACCTTGTTCGTTCTGCCCATCCTCCGTATTGTCCTGCTTCTCCTGGTCTTCTGGCAATGTTGTGATTGTCCGTACACAGATGTTGCACAAAATGCAAGAGGCCAGTATGATTTTACAGACCAGTTTAGGCCTGTACAGGAGTCTCCCCCCCCAAAATATCAAGGCATCGAAACCTTGACTTAAGGACTCCAAAGGTGCATTCAACGATGGCCCGTGTGCGTTCCGGTGCAACATTGTAGCCTCTCAGTGCCTGTGTGTGGGCCACTGTGAGGAGGGTCATCAGCAATGGTGACAGTGCATATCCTTGATCACCTGAAACAGAAATTTGGGCCTGCTGTGTTTACATAGTGTTTATATTTATTTTGTGTCCATTGTGCATCTTTTTACTTTCTGCTTCCTAAGTATGTGGTACCTACAATTGACCTGCATCTCTTAAATTGAATTTCCTGTACTTTACAGCCTACACATCACCATGGTTCCATTGGCCAGGTCCTGTGTATTACCTCCATGTTGTGACTGTCAGGATGTCTGGGCCACTCAAAACACCTTTAGGGTGATTTATAGGGCAAATACGCTACCAGTACGCCAATTATGCTCATATTGTATATGAGGCACCGGTGGCGCATGGGCCTTGCGAAACAGCCCCCTTTACTTTAGGCACATTACTATGTTTGTTTATTTATACAAAATAATGGGGTGACCCCGTGTCCCTCAGAACCTGGGTATATATATTATATAGATATAGTGGTTCTGTTGGGGAAATTTCAATTGCTTTGGAGTGTTCACAATATAAGTACATTATATGTAACATGTATCCATAATTTTAGGAAATGGAGAAGAAAATAAATACACACAAACGAAGAATTCAATCGATGTTTTTAAAGAAATAATGAATAAGCTAGGCTACAGTGATAAATTGAAAGATTTGTGAGGAAGAAGTGACATGTAAAAGTGAATACAAACGATACACGTAATTCAACAAATAAAGAAATGATTGGGTAGATACCATTTTTGATTAAGTCCATATGATTGTTCACATACGCCTCATGGTCATCAATGAGGTAATTTATGAACTGAAACGTTGTGTAGACTCCTAGTGTGCGTCGACGTTTCGACCCTATGTAAGGCGCAGAATTTATTAAGCGTCACAGCGGGTCTTCCTCAGGACGGAGGGATGGGTATGTAGCCTATGAGGTAAAAAGGAACTTTTTTTAGGGGTGTGTATTTATAAGAACAGAAATAATTTATTCTATTTGGTATCGGTGCTTACCCTGCGCAAAGGTAAGGAATCACTGCGCGTGCATTAGGCTTCTAAGTCCAACAGAGGTCGGTATGATTTGACCTATGAGATAATAATGCCAGAGGTGTAAATGGCTGCAAGAAGGTTGCCTTAAATTGCTATTTAAAAGGCTATTTAAAAACAGGTCGTAAATGAAAGAGCAGGTTAAGGCTCCGTGCATAGATACGAATTATGGTTAGTTAAAAAGTGCCTCAAGAAAAACAAGCTTTAAATGCTGGGATTCAGAATGCTACCCGCACAGAAAATTATTTCTGGTAATAGAGGTCAGTCAATCTATGGTTAATTAAACGTACCTCCAGAGATGCAAGTGTCGTGGAGGTCTGGGAATGTTTCCAAGGGGTTAATCCGTTAATGCCAGTTGGGTTATTTACTGCAACGCAAATAAATGGTATTTAAGAAGTGTTGCATATGTCTCAATAGTTGGAGGAAAGTAACGGGCTTAAGGCTTAAAACTTACCACGATCTGGCGAAGGAACGTCTCTCCAGCTCTCAGTTCGATGCAGTACTGAGGCGGGAGACGGAAAGCTGTAAATACGCCCAAATTGATGTGCTTACGTCGTGCACGTTCACCCATGACGGTACAAACAGAGGTGTCAATGGCTACACCTGTGTGGATTCAAGGGATGAGGTGTAAAGCGTTCTCGCGCGCCCTGTTTATCCCTGAGTCAAGGGGATGTGGAAAAAATCGTGTATGTGAAAAGCACAAGTTTAACACAGAAAACAAGAGAGATTACTTTAAGTTATGTGGTTACAGCTCGGCTAACATAAATGAATGAAGTGAAAATCTGCCAAATATTTAGGCATAGTGGATTTTAACAAAAGAAAAGTATTTCAACAAGCAAATAAACATTTCTGAACAGTACCATGTTCTAAAGCTGGGTAAAACCCAGAAGAAATAAAGGTCTGCCAATTATTTAGGTGTTGTTAAACAAATACACATTTCTCGCTGGGCTGAATAATTGGTCAATAAACGTTTCTATTCGGCATCAACATGGTGACATATTTTAAGGTAGAAATTAATTTAAACAAACGAAAGCAATTCGAAAACAATTCGACATTTCTATTCAGACGTAATAGGCTAGTACTTTCAGCAGACTAATGCACATTTATACATCATGGCAAAAGAAAGTAAATTAGGGAAGGCGAAATCCGTTTCGGGGGATATTGGCTCAGTGACTCATGTGGAAGCAAGAGTGTGACATAAGAAGTCATGTGTTGTATTTGACCAGACATTAAACCTATTGAGTAACAATAGCAAGTAATAGGACATGGTGGATCTGAGATTCTATAGTTTTATCATTTGCTTATATGTCTCCTCCTGTTCGTTTAATCCATTTTTAACTGAGTCTAGCAGGTGGATCCATCTGCATTCTTTGAAGTTGAGTATTTGGAGTATGCTCCCGCCCCTGGGATGAAGTGCGGCCTTTTCAATTACCCACCATTGTAGGTCGTCAGCAGTGTGGTTATTTGTGTTGAAGTGATCAACCAGGGGGGCTCCCTGTACGTTGCATCGGATTCTACTTTGGTGTTGTAGAATCCTAGTCTTTACTTTTTGGTTTGTCTGCCCAACGTAGATTTTTTTATAAGGGCATTTGATGACATAAATCACATTGTGACTATTACAGTTACTGTGATGTCGTAGGTGATATGTTTTTCCCAGGTGTTGAAAGGACGTACCTGTTAGTGCAGATTCACAGGCCTTGCACATGCTACATTTGAAATGTCCCATTAGAGGTGGTAAATTAAGTTGTTGTCTCAGGTCTTGTGGTTTCTCGGTTTCAAGGAAGGAGCTTACTACATAGTCTTTGATGTTTTTGGCTCGTTTAAAAGCAAACATGGGCTTCTCCTGTATTCCAATTTCGGTGCTTAATAGATTCCAATATTTGGGATCACCATTGGCTACCAACTGCATTCAGCCTTGCGACCATTTTCCGAGCATAAAAGTAGCACCCCCGGAATCTAGACCTCAGATCTCTACTGACTGGAAGAAGGACCGAAGGAGGACTGCCCCGATGCATGAAGGGACTAGCAAAGAGAGGTTGCACTGCGAAAGATTGTACCTGTTGCTCCTGGTGGCTAGTGAAGGAAGGGGCTGTGCCTGCAGTGGCCTGCTTATGGAGAAGCTGATTTAAGAGACTGTTCAAGGAGAAGCTGTCTCAAGAGACTCATAAGGGCCAGCTGACTAGGCTCCTATTCACAGCATAGGGACACAACAGTTGAAAAAGCCTGCTGGGGTAAGCTGATAGCCCAAAGTCTTCAAGCAGCTACCACCAGGCATCACCAAGGACCAAGACTCGATGTACTGAGTTGTACCCAAGTTTGCTGAGCCCAGGAGTCCTGTGGGAAGGCTGATGGGACCCTCAGAAGGTGAGTTATCAACCCTGGAAAGATTGGCCTCTGACAGCGACACCAGGCGACTTGTAGTCCAGTGGTGACAAGAGAGGAATTTGTGGGATTATGACCTGCAACCAGGATCCCCTCACCATCTTCATTGACCAAGGCATCCCCCAGGAAGGCTCCCATTGATCATATTGCATCCACAGCATTCCTCGGAGCATCTTCAGCATGCTTCATCCTTAGCATTAGGACCACTGCTTAGAAATCTATTGCAGCAAGGATGAAATGCTGGACCTGCTTGTAGACTCCTCCTTCTATAATGATAACGTTTACAAGGACCTTGTTAGTCCCCCTGACTATCTCCTTGTGAGAGTTGGTTGTCCCAAGTACTTCTAAAGAACCACAATCATACTTACTGAAGTTTTCCTTTAAAATGTTCTAAGTGTCAAATTAATTGAATTTGCTAAGGTTTGTTATCGGTTGAGTGGAAATGCTTTGATTTGTTATTACTTGTAAAATCCTTAACTCTGGAGCCCTACAGTGGATCTTTTTCCTTCTAGTGTCAAAATTGTTATAAAAATACAAACTATTTTTATAAATTTGTGCCAGATTTCTTGAGTGTTGTGATGATTTCCTCTTCAAGAGGTTTGGCACTATTTAAATGTTTTGCACTAGTTCCTTTGTGTAAGCCTTGCTGTTCAGTACCACATCTACCCAGCACTGAGCCGAGGATTTGCCTCACTGTTAGAAATTGGGTTGTTGATTTACTGGGGTGTGAACAACCTCAATCCTAGTAAGGTTAAGGCACAAACAAACCTCAAATGAGCCAGCGCTCACCATCTAAAATTTTGGCACAGAGCAGTCAGGCTTAACTTGAAGACAAAGAGTAAAGTATTTGGGCAATACTTCAAACTGTAAAAACTGTGAAAACACCACAAAAAATGATCTCACACTAGGATTAGAAAAATACAGTAGATATTAATAAATAAAACAAGACCAAACCTAAATCAAATCAGGGAAACCAGAGACAATACATTTCAAAGTTGTAAGATTGTTGGTGCCACAAAGCACCAACAAAATCAAAAGTTCAGACCAGTTGCGATGGAGTGCAGGCTGGCTGCAGCAACCAGGTTAGGCCTGAGGAACAAAGTACCCTGAATCTTGTGTGCAGAGCATTGCGTGGATTGGAAGCAAGAAGGGTCGCACAGTCAAAGAAATGCATTGGTTCAGAGTTGCAGAGAGGCTGCGCTGTGAGGTCCTAGGCGTCATCAACAGGGCTTGCGATGCGAAGTCTGGTTATCATGGATGGGCTGTGCATGTGGGGAGATGCGTCAGTGCCGAGAAGCTGTGAGACTGTGATGCAAAGGCCTTTGTCGTCATCGAGCTACAGATGACGAAAGCTGTAAAGACCTGGTTCGGAGATGTGCCGTGCTGTCGGTGATGCATCGGTTCCAAAGATGTGATGTGAACCTTCTGCACTGGGCCAAAATCCATGCAACCGCAGTGATGTGTCATTTCTGTTTGAGGATACGCCACTTAGCCAATGAGACGCATACGTTCGGCTAGAGAAAGCACCACTTAGCAGAGAAGATGTTTCAATTGTACCAGTAGGCACCTTAGGACTGGGGTGGCACAACTTTGCAGGCTAGACTCGCAAATACCAGAGTACAGGTGCAGATGCAAGGTTGTTGGAAGCCTGTTATATCCCTGAGGCTTCAGATCAGGAGGCCAGCCAACTAGCCATTGGATTCCCCTTGGGTTCTGGGTTTAAGAGATGCAGGTCCATTCCTTCTCATTCAGGCAGAAGGGCAGCAGGCAGCAGTTCAGCATAGCAAAGCAGAAGTCCAGCAGATTGGCAGTCCTTTCTGCAGCACAGCAGTCCTTCTTCCTGGGACAGTGTCCACAGGTCCAGAAGTGTTCTAAAGTGGTGGTGCCTGAGGTCCAGTAGTAATACCAAGTAGGGCGCTTGAAGTGGGGGAGACTTCAAGGAGATACCTTTGAAATGCACGGATGTCATCGCTTCCTCCCCTGACTCCAGACTCACGAAGGGGAGTATGCATCCCTTTTTTTGTGGACAGGACACAGTCTATTCAGGTTTAAATGAGCTATGCCCAGCTCCTCCCTCCCATCCTGACAGGATGGCTCATCAAGTCACACCTAAGCTCCCATTGTGTGTGGCTATCCACATGGAATACACAAAGCCTAACTGCCAACTACACCCAAACGTGATCAGAAACAGGTTGCAGACACCAAATGGCTATGGCAACAAAAAGCTTACTTTCTAAAAGTGACATTTTGAGATTTTTAATTTAAAATCCGATTTCACCATAAGTTAGGATTTTAAACTAAAATTCCAGAGACACCAAACTTGATCCAGTTATATCTTTCCATTTGGAAATTGCACTTATAAAAAATAGTAGTACGGTAATCCCAATGTTATCTTATAGCCCTTGCAGTAGCAAAAAACTAATTTAAGAGTTTTTAACTACCAGGACATGCAACACCTAAAAGTACATGTTCTGCTTTTTAAATACATTGCACCCGGCCCTCTGGGCTGTTCAGGGCCTACTCTAGGGGTGTCTTATATGTAAAACGGACAGTTTGGGCCTGGCAAGATGTTTAACTTGCCAGGTTGACATGCCAGTTTAAAAATGCACACACAGGCTAAGCAATGGCAGGCTTGAGAGATGTTTAAAGGGCTACTTAAGTGGGTGGCACAATCAGTGCTGCAGGACCACAAAGTCCTGTATCATCGTCAAGGGCACCATCGATGTGGGGCTTTCGATGAGTAGGCCTGCATCGAGGATGCATCGCTCAGGGGCGAGTATGATTAAGGTGCGGGTTTCTATGTGAGTTTGTGCTTCAGGCATGCATTGTGTAGCAGTGGTCTAAATGCACCTGAGTTGTGCTGCATCCGTTCTGCTCACAGGGCTGGCAGAACACCTTCCATGGGTCCAGGACTGGGGTGGCAATACTTTGAGGGGGTAAGACTCAAAGAAGAAAGTCGAGGTACTGGGTTCAAGGTGGTTGGAGGCTTTTTGGTCTCTGAAGCTCTGATCAGTAGGCCAGTCAACTAGCCCTTGGCGTCACTCTGGTGGCCCTGGGTTCAGGATGCAGGTCTAGTCCTTCTTACTCAGGCAGCAGGGCAACAGGACAAAAGAGCAGCAGTTCTTCTTGCAGAGCAGCACAGCAGCCCTTCTGAGTCTTTTACAGGTCCACTGGTGTACTGAGGAGTTGTTCTTTTTGCATTTGTCACCCCGAGTAGGACGGGTATGCCCAGACGTGGGTCCCGTGCTCTCCATGCTACTGGAGTCAAGCTATCCTGGCTGATGAGGGCTGAAAGCCCGAAACCAGTCCTAGGATGCTTGTTTCCAGTCCAGGGAGGACCTGTCCTGGCAGTTCGGGCTGGGCTGTTCCCATTGGGTGCAGGGTCGAGACTGATTTGCATATGGCTGGGTCCAAACTGGAATGGCATGGTGAGCAAAAAAATGATGGATTTAGGCCCAGATCTCTTCGCTGGGGTGAATGTATGACATTGTTCTGCATTCTGTCCATAAATTGTTCTTTTTGCATTTGTCACCCCTAGTGGGACGGGTACGCCCAGACTTGGGTCCTGTGCTCTCCGTGCCACTGGAGTCAAGCTATCCTGGCTGATGAGGGCTGAAACCAGTCCTAGGAGGCTTGTTTCCAGTCCAGGGATGACTTGGCCTGGCAGTTCGGGCTGGACTGTTCCCATTGGGCGCAGGGTCAAGACTGATTTGCATATGGCTGGGTCTAAACTGGAATGGCACGGTGAGCAGCAAAATGATGGATTTAGGCACCTATACCTGTACTGGGGTGAATGTATGACATTGTTCTGCATTCTGTCCATCAATTGTTCTTTTTGAGTTGGGTCTGAGGGTCCAATAGTTATACCTGGCGCCTACTTTTAACTTGGGGAAGTTTCTAGATGCTTCCTTTCCCAGAGGTGATTGGAATTTCCTGACTCCCTCCCCTCTCCCCAGATAGTCTGAGGTCACAAAAGACTTGTGTCAAATCCTTTATGAGTGTGGTCAGGCAGAGCCTTTGTGATGGGCAAGTGGGTAGGTGACAGCTTCTCCACCTCATCAATTCAGAGATGGCCCATCCTCCAAACACCGTTTCTCCCTTTGCCCTACTTTCTGGTGGCAATACACAGACACCAACCGCTAGCTACACCTAGTCATGCGACCCAGAACACAGGTTGCAGGAACCAAATGGTTAGAACAAGAAAATGGCAACATTCTAAAATTGGATTTTTCAGAATTGTGACTTTAAATCCTACTTTACTATTAAAGAGGATTTAAAATTACAATTCTTTAGACATCATACTCTATATTCCTACTTGCCCCCAATTGGAAGTTAGCACATATTAAATGTAATACAGTAACAGGCCTTGCAGTAGTGAAAAACAAATGGAAGATTATTTCACTACTCAGGACATGTAAAACTTAAATGTGCAGGTCCAACTTTTTAAATACACAACAATCTGCCCCATTGGCTGTTTAGGACCTACTCTATGATGACTTATATGTATTAAAATGGAAGGTTTAGACCTGGTAAAAATGTTTTATTTTGCCAGGTCGAAATGACAGTTTAAACTGCAGACACAGGCTGTTAGGTGCAGGCCTATGACATTTAAAAGGCTACTTAAGTGGGTGGCTAGCAGCATTTAATTTACAGGTCCTGTGTACATATAGTACCACTGTACTAGGGACTTACAAGTAATGTAAATGTGCCAATTGGGTGGATGCCAATGTTACTATGTTTAAAGGAGGGAGCACAAGCATGCAAGCACTGGCTAGCAGTAGTAAAGTGCACTGAGTCCTAAAAGCCAACAGAATTGGGTTCAGAAAACCAGAGGGTGAAGGCAAAATGTTTGGGGGTGACCCTGCAGAAGTGGAGAAGTCCAACACACTCTCAGATCCCTCTTTCCATAAAATGTGGTTTTGATTTCCATCAAATGCTTTGGTGAATCATTCCATGAATTGGGTGACAATATTAAACAAAGCAACATTCTAGGATGCATATTGTTAGTGAGTGTTAAAGATGCAGTGCTGGTTAATGAAAACTGTGTTTTCCCTAGACTGGATTGCCCTTTAAGCTCATAAAGTGATACATTGAGTGCAAAAATAATAATTTTGGTATATTTTAATTGGCACAAATAAGCAGTGTGCCAATGCCTGTTTCAGCTAGAGATATCTTGATTAAATCTTGCCTCAAATATTTTTCTTAGGAGATTGGCCATATGCAGAGATTTTAATTTTTACTGAAGGTTTTGATCATGGCTGAATTTTTCCAGTGGCATGACAATGACTGAATTTTATTTGCTGATGCGTACACAAAAATTCATTGTGTGAATGTTAACTCCATATCTAGGAAGGATCCACACTTTTCCACCCATTGCATACCAAGGATCCCCCTGGGCCCAGATTTATCAGATTTTGCTGAGGCGCAACACAACAAGACAACTTGCTGCTCTGCATCAAATGAATAGGGCAGGTATGCACCATACCTTTCAAGATATGGTGATTTCCTGCTCTCTCCTTGAGCTGATGTACTCGGTGCAGCCCAGCACCAACACATGCACCCTTGCATCTTGGTGTAAGTTTGCCTAAGTAGCTGCAGGATCGTTGTGTGCAGGAAAGGAGATCTTCCTGGATGAAAACAATCCTTAGTGGAGTTTTTCTCTTTATAAGCATGCTGCAGAATATATATATGTTTCCTCGTTGTGCCTGTATTGGGAAGGCACAGCATTTTGATGCATTTCCAGATTTATCTGTTTTGGTAAATCTGTGAATGCACCAAAATACCTGGGTGGATGCATGGGAATGCCCACTCATCATCCATGTAAAGCCTTCTCATCACACAGTAATGCACGGCAGTGACTTGCTCTGCCTTGAGTTACTCCAGATTTACCAAGCCACGCTGGGCTAAATAAGGTGGCCTTGTGGGGCTTGGTAAATGTGACTTAATGATTGCATTGCCCTTGCGTCACCCTGCCTGACACCAGAGCAATGCAATCCAAAGATAAATCTAGCCCTGTTGTTTAGTCACCATTTTCACTTGTTCTAGTTTCATTTAGGTTGTTTTCTGCTATTCTAAAACTTGATGAGTCTTACACACCTTTGGGCTGTTTTTAAGTTGACAAAATTGTGGGTGTCATGCCCCTTAAAAGCAACAAGACCATATCCTCACTCTGTGGGTGGCAGTCTGCTGACATAGGTTGGAATGCTGAAAACTCTTTTATTGGCCCTTCTAAATTGCACTAGGGTATTGATATATTATTTTGCCTCTTTGAGCAATGTATTGCTTCGGTTAAATGCTCCACAGGAGGATTTGCCATTTGAGAACTATTCAAATAACCGTGGCAAGCAATAGATAGTCATAACTACTGTCCCTACATCACTGCTTCATATGCCACGCACTCCTTATGCAAAACAATTTACAGTGGTAATATATATAATTTATTTTGCATACTGCCTCCATCTACTGGACAGATACTATGTTGAACATGTGTGCCTGTGTCTCATTATTAATTTGACAAATCTATCAAAGTAATTCAAAGCAAATAATTAAAAATACTTAGGGGCAGATTTACAAGTCACTTGCGTCACTCTTGCGGCGTAAAAGTTGCGGCCCATTTAGAATGTGTCGAATCTAGGGAGATGTGTCACGTTGTAAAGCCCTGCCTGACATTATACCTGCGTCAGGTATAATGTATGCAGGGTAGGCGTTCCCACACAGGAAAGCGTCGTGGAAGTGATGCAGTGAAATCTGTAAGATTTCACTGCGTGACTTTTAGGACGCCACTGCCTCAAAAAGGAGTGACGCAGTGTATTGGGAATAGGCCGCAACACGCACTGCTGGAGTTGCATCACGACTCCAGCAATGTGTGAATTTTCCATCAACAGATGCGTCAGAAATTCTGACACATCTGTCAATCCTTGCGCCATGGTGCGCAGTATTCTGAATACAGTGCATCCGTGGTGACGCAAGGGTTTTGCATGATGGCGCATTGAAAGTGACTCATCTCTACAGATGGGTCACTTTCTTGTAAATCTGCCCCTTAGTATAATTATATTTTATATCCATTTCACATATTAAACTTTCATATTAAGCTATCTAATGAACAGTCCCCTAAAGCATTTCATGCATAGATATTCTTCTTCAGTGGAGTTCACTTAATTATATATGACCTAACTTAATTTGAATGACTCTTTAATCTATTTATGTAACACCATTTGGGTAATCCTAACCTTTCTGTATGCAGTATTAGCCTATGGTATGCAAATTGAAATATGAATATGATTTATCTCTTAAAAACAGTTTGGCATAGGTCACAGTAGGTACAGGAACATAATTTGTGATTGTCCAATGCTTTTTACAGCTGCCTGGCATACACCAATATGCTATCATTAGCACCTAGTCCTGTGTTATGGACATGTATAACGATTCAATGTGAGCTTCATTTAATTGACATGTTCACATACATAGCTGTGGTCTAAAATGTTAACAAAGCAAAGCCAGGATCCTTCTGAGTTTGTTGCCATTACTTAGCTAACAAGCAGTTTCCTATTACCTGTGCATGCAATTCATCATTGAATCCACCAAGATGAATGTGGCTGAAAATGCCCAACCCATTTTTGAAAAACGACTATTGGCTCACCTTTGTGTTGCACCTTTTGCCTCAAAATGAACAAGTCATAGGCTGTGGTGATCTACCTCTGTGTCTAGTGAGTTAGAAAGAGCTATTAAAATTGCATACACTTCATTTATAATGAAGTGCAAAACAGGGATTATCTTGACGATGGAGTCCATTTCTTTATAAGCCATCAAGGAATTGTTAAGCCTATCCAGCCAACAATTGCTCGCTCAGATCTTCACAAGCTCTTCATGATTATATTGTCTGCGTGAGAAGCTTGTAATTTGTAGGTTTGGAGTGTATGTGTAAGTTCCTTCAGAGGACTTGAATCTGGTAAGATTTTGTGTGAGAATGGCAAGAAAATATGTTAATTAGTATTGCCTCTGTACCACAAGAGTAGAACATTTGATGACAGCGCTATAGGGACCCTGCCTGCTTACTCTCTAATTGTCAACATGTTTCTCCCTCTACTTCCAATGACTTCTCCGTTTTAGGCATTCTTGAGGACATTAAAGGCCCTTATTATTCATCTTGTATTCACATAATCCCTATTCTGGTCTGTGCGAGGGTATGTGAGCAATGTAAATATATAACCTGATCCCAGAGTTCAAATCAAGCCTATTTTATTAGGGTAATAATATTTCCAAAGCACCACTTAATTGGAGATCTTGGTCCATCAACCAGACAGGTCCAATTGTTTGTACTCAAAGTAACAGAAACTTATTCAGGCATTGATCAGAGTCCAAATGCCAGACACCTTTTGGGTATGAAGTTTCAAATACTTTAATTTGCAAAGTAAAACAATCTGAGTTGTAGTCCAAAGATTAATATAGCTGACACGTGTTACATCATTTGATGACTTTTTCAAGGCTGTGAAATTTAAAAAGAACATGCTAAAGATATTTATATAGTCAAGTCAAATTCTGGAAATCAACAACAAAAACCATGACTACAATGAAAAAAATGCTAGACTCAAAAAGATAGAACAGAGCTTGGACATGATTCCCAAGAAATAAGATATCACTTATTAGGTAAAAAGATAATGAAACAAGAGTTGCAGTCATTTGGTGAATCTTAATTTGAAGGACAGACGAAAAATGGAAGAGAGAAAAGAAATGGAAACCAGACATGCAAAAAGTTCTCAAAGACCTCGAGATGAAAGAACAGTACACCCATGTATTTCTATTAAAAAAAAAGCGTGGTCAACCAAAGGATTCAAAGAAAACCAATTGAAATACAAAGAAAAATATATGAGTTCAAGTACCTCCCAGGTATTTGATGAGTCACAAGCTTTCAACTAGGTCAAGTCATGTGCCTCGGAGCCACGAGGACGAGAGTTGTTTAGGTAACAATAATTCCTTGTAGGCAGTAAACACGTACCAGAACCAACTGTCTCAGAACAGTGCTAATGCAAGGGAAGAGAGATATCAGCTCTCCCATTTGGGGTCTGGCTGGAAGAGCTCTAGAATTGACAGCATGTTTGTAGCTTGTCTTATACCATCTGGGCCAGTTTGGGGAAAAACTGTGTCTAACAATGCTCTCTTGGTTGCTACAATTCATTTGTTTCCTTCATATAGTGGGTCAATGGCCAATTACATGAGTACCACATAGAGGACAATTCTTGCAGAATTATACCACATGGGTTTATGGCCAGTTCACCTTATATATGCTGTTATGTGAGTTATTCTTCGATGTGTATCCTTGCAGGGTGTGTCTTCATCAATGTGTTAGCACGTGTTGTTGCATATGTGTTGCCTCAAATCACTGAACGTTGGGTCAGGGTAAGTGACTTCACAAGAGGTTTGGAGGAACATGGATGGGGTGATGATTCATCCATTACAAAATACTTCATCACATCTTAATTACTTTTCTTTTTCCATATAAGCAAGTGTTGCGACAAGTAATAAGCCAGGTTGCGGTTCTCACCTGGCATGTGAATGATGATATAGGTGTATTCTTGTAGGAAAATTTCCCATTTTTGGATTTGAGGTGGCATCTTGGTTCTCAGTCTTCCAAACATTGCTAGAAGAGCTTGATTATTCATGATGGTGGTGAAAAGTTTTCCGTATAGGATGCAAAGGTATTGATACATCCATGCTATAACCAGGCTTTCTTTTTCTGGTTGTGAGTAAGCCTGTTCCATGTCTTTGAGGCTTTTGGTGGCATAGGATACTATTTGTCAGTGGTCATCACCCTTGTGATATTGCATCAAAATGGCTAACAGCCCTACTGGACATGCATCAACAGTGTTTTTGGTGCATAGTGTTGCCCCTATGTAGGCCATGTTGGTGGCACTGCGGACTTACATTTTCATTTCTTGAAATGTGTGTTGATACTCTGTGGTCCAATGGAATGTTTGTACTTATTTGGTTAGTTCTGAGACAATAATGCTGATGGTGGCATGATATTTTATATGCCGTGAGTAGAAGCATCACTAATGTCACAGGAATTAATGATTTATTCACAAACTTGACTTTGTTAGGGTGATTGCACATCCCTTTATCAAAAATATATTGCTGGAAATTCTTAGGTCATCTTAGGTTTGTGTTCATTAGTGCTTAACACAATTAATCAACAGTCTTGTTGTATTACTCGCGCGAGGCTGCATGTACGGCAAATAACTATAATTGCTGTAGTCCAGTGCACTGACAATGGGTCTTTCAAGTGACTTTTTGGAATATCTCTCCAGCTAATAACACACCACAAATGGGTTCTGTCCATTTAGTGTGTCACACGTTTTTGGTTTTTCTAAGGATCCAAACGTTGACCGTTAAAAAGAGAATAGAGCATGTGAGGCTTTGTCACATTTTCTTAAAATACAGGATGGCACAGGGCCTGGGGCGTACACAGCAGTATTTATTCTAAAAAGTGCCTGATGCAATCAATGCATCTTGGTTACCCAAACCTCTGTTACACAGCAAAAAACCCTATGTCTGGAGGGTGGTGGGTAGTGGGTGGTACTTGCATCCTACTGCCATACACACACTCCATGTGGGCAGAAATATTGCCAACACTCAAACCAGTTTGAAAGATGCATGGGGAGCTGGCCAGGATTATAGGGGCATTGTGGTTCCCCCTGTAACATATATATGGTCATCTGGGTGGCCTGTTTGGATCAGGCCAACTCTCAAAAAACAAAAAGAACAAGCGCTGGCATAGCCAATCAGTCTCGCAATGGGAGTGCCTAACTACAGAGATGGCGAAAGGGGCGTTGCGATGGGGAATGCACCAATTACCAAGCAGGCTGCTGCATATGTCCAGATGCAAAGTGCACACTCCAACGCACGCAGACATATAAAGCTACTGAGACGCACGTACTTAAAGAACACACGCACAGATTCGGGACCAGCAAAAATACACAAGTGCACTTAATGCAGTCAAAAACTGACACACATGAAGCACAAGGATGGGGTCTGACCAAGCAGAGTCCAGTGCATCGCCAGTAGCACCTACTGATACACATGTGGAGTAGATACGTACACCTGATACAGAGAGCTCAGATTTTATGCAATTTATGTGTTATGGACATGTATAGCGATTCCATGTGAGCTTCATTTAATTGACATGTTCACATACATAGCTGTGGTCTAAAAAGTTAACAAAGCAAAGCCAGGATCCTTCTAAATCTGTTGCCATTACTTAGCTAACAAGCAGTTTCCTATAACCTGTGCATTCAATTCATCATTGAATCCACCAAGATGAATGTGGCTGAAAATGCCCAACCCATTTTTGAAAAACGACTATTGGCTCACCTTTGTGTTGCACCTTTTGCCTCAAAATGAACAAGTCATAGGCTGTGATGATCTACCTCTGTGTCTAGTGAGTTAGAAAGAGCTATTAAAATTGCATACACTTCATTTATAATGAAGTGCAAAACAGGGATTATCTTTACGATGGAGTCCATTTCTTTATAAGCCATCAAGGAATTGTTAAGCCTATCCAGCCAACAATTGCTCGCTCAGATCTTCACAAGCTCTTCATGATTATATTGTCTGCGTGAGAAGCTTGTAATTTGTAGGTTTGGAGTGTATGTGTAAGTTCCTTCAGAGGATTTGAAACTGGGAAGATTTTGTGTGAGAATGGCAAGAAAATATGTTAATTAGTATTGCCTCTGTACCACAAGAGTAGAAAATTTGATGACAGCGCTATAGGGACCCTGCCTGCTTACTCTCTAATTGTCAACATGTTTCTCCCTCTACTTCCAATGACTTCTCCATTGTAGGCTTTCTTGAGGACATTAAAGGCCCTTATTATTCATCTTGTATTCACATAATCCCTATTCTGGTCTGTGCTAGGGCATGTGAGCAATGTAAATATATAACCTGATCCCAGAGTTCAAATCAAGCCTATATTATTTGGGTAATAATATTTCCAAAGCACCACGTAATTTGTAGATCTTGGTCCATCAACCAGACAGGTCCAATTTTTTGTGCTCAAAGAAACTGAAACTTATTCAGGCATTGATCACAGTCAAAATGCCAGACACCTTTTGGGTATGAAGTTTCAAATACTTTAATTTGCAAAGTAAAACAATCTGAGTTGTTGTCCAAAGATTAATATAGCTGACACGTGTTACATCATTTGATGACTTTTTCAAAGCTGTGAAATTTAATAAGAACATGCTAAAGATATTTATATAGTCAAATCAAATTCTGGAAATCAACAACAAAAACCATGACTACAACAAAAAAAATGCTAGACTCAAAAAGATAGAACAGAGCTTGGACATGATTCCCAAGCAATAAGATATCACTTATTAGGTAAAAAGATAATGAAGCAAGAGTTGCAGTCATTTGGTTTGGTGAATCTTAATTTGAAGGACAGACGAAAAATGGAAGAGAGAAAAGAAATGGAAACCAGACATGCAAAAAGTTCTCAAAGACCTCGAGATGAAAGAACAGTACACCCATGTATTTCTATAAAAAGAAAGCGTGGTCAACCAAAGGATTCAAAGAAAACCAATTGAAATACAAAGAAAAATATATGAGTTCAAGTACCTCCCAGGTATTTGATGAGTCACAAGCTTTCAACTAGGTCAAGTCATGTGCCTCGGAGCCACGAGGACGAGAGTTGTTTAGGTAACAATAATTCCTTGTAGGCAGTAAACACGTACCAGAACCAACTGTCTCAGAACAGTGCTAATGCAAGGGAAGAGAGATATCAGCTCTCCCATTTGGGGTCTGGCTGGAAGAGCTCTAGAATTGACAGCATGTTTGTAGCTTGTCTTATACCATCTGGGCCAGTTTGGGGAAAAACTGTGTCTAACAATGCTCTCTTGGTTGCTACAATTCATTTGTTTCCTTCATATAGTGGGTCAAAGGCCAATTACATGAGTACCACATAGAGGACAATTCTTGCAGAATTATACCACATGGGTTTATGGCCAGTTCACCTTATATATGCTGTTATGTGAGTTATTCTTCGATGTGTATCTGTTAGAGTCGGGGATCTCTGGTTGGCGCAAGGTTGCCCTTGTGTCAAGCAGGAACCCTCTCCTCCACGTCAGGGCGCAGGATAACCCCTCGCGAATGACCCTTGCTCACCCTCTAGGTGCGTGGCATGAGCAGCCAAGGCGATTCCTCAGGCGTTGTTGGTTAAGCACTTACAATCGTACACACAGTAAATACATCAATCCCCCCAGAAACGGACACCAGGCTTGGATATATATAAAAATACGATTCTTTATGTAAAAATAAGGTATATATATCTCAGCAGACTTATCACAAGACCAATAACGTTTTCGCTATGCCACCAGGTTATACAGCAGGCAAATGTTCTTGGTTCGTAGTTTCAAATGGATAGTTCGTAGTCTCTTTACTTGTAGTTCCAGTACTCACAGAGATCGGTTCCTGCGAACGGGGAAATAAGGCGTTGCGGGCCCCGAGCCCGATACTGGACTTCTTTCGTGATGTGGAGAGTCAGCACAGGTCGGTGCGACTCTCGGCTTCGGAAGTGTTCTTGGGTCCTCAATCAGCAGGTGTGGGCACGTAGGCAGGCGCGGCCAGCGACCCTTTAGCACGGCGGTGCAGGAGGGTCTCCACAGCGGGGGCGGCGCGGCCTGAGATGTCCGGGGATAGCGAAGCGGGGTCGCAGGGCACGGTCAGTGCAGCTGGATGACCCGGCGTAGATCACAGTCGTCGGACGGCTTCCGGCGGGAGGGGTGATAGCGCGGTCAGCGCGCTCCAGTAGCAGGCGGTGACAGGGATGCAGGCGGCCTGGCCCGGGGACAGAGAGCGGCTCTGGACGGAGCGGGGCTCTCACGGGTTTGAGGCAGGCCAGCTTCTGAGTGTCACGGCCCTAGGAGGGGCGATGAGGGGCGCAGTCTCTTTCCAGCGGGATGCACACACGGCTCGAATTGGAGGACGAGCAAAAGCACAGAGAACCCACTGGTCCTGGGGTTCAGTTCAGGGGGCAAGCTCAGATCAAGCCCTTGGAGAATGTTCAAGCACAAAGTAGCAAAGTCTTTTCAATAGTCTCTTCCTCTCCTTTCTCAGCAAGGCAGGCAGCAGGCCAGCTCCTCCAGCGTCTCCTTCTCCTTCTAGTCGGGCAGAGGTTCTTTGTGGTAAACAGGATTCTGATTTCTTAGGAGCCAGGCTCCTACTTTTATACCGTGATTCTTTTGTTCTTTAGCGCCAGGGGGCCTAGGCCTGGCTCAGTCCAGTTCTGGAGCACTTTGTTATGGTGACTCTGCTCTTTCCTTTCAGCAGCAGGGCAGAGACATCAGCCGCCCCACAGGGGGTGGCGCCGGCTTTGTGGTGGCAGAGCACAGGTCTATTCAAGAGTCAAGGTGTACTCCTCCCACCCATCCAGGTGTAATCTCTCTGCCCACCACCTGGCAGCCAACCTGTCTCTGGGGATTCCCCAACCCTGCTCCTTACTGTTGCTGGGCAGAACACACACACATACAGCAGAGGCGGACTGAGATGGTCAGGTCAGTGAATACTAACTTTCTAAAAGTAGTATTTACAAACCCAGGATATTAAAACAAACTTGACTACAAGAAGTATTTTATCATCCTGAGCTCAGGCATACTAAACTTGACACTTCTACCATGCTCTCTGAGTCCACTGGGGTCACAGCGTTGGCGTGATCCCGGCAGCCCATTCTGGCCTATGGAGAGCAGGTAGCCTTCAATAGTGAAAAACGACAAGGGCTGTAATTCACTACTAAGACATGCCACACACACAGGGCATGTCCTACCTTATGCCTACAATGCACCCTGCCCTTGGGCCTACCAGAGGGGTGGCTAATATGTAGGTAAGGGAAGGTTTAGGGACTGGCAAGTGGGGGCACTTGCGCAGTCAGCGCGATGGTCCCGGACCGCGCACAGGGTCTGCGGTGGCAGGCCCTAGACACACTTTACAAGGCCGCTTCCGTGGGTGGCGCAACCAGCGCTGCAAGCCCACCAGCAGCATTGGCATTCACAAGCCCTGGCACCCTCGGTGCACTTTACTGGGAACTGACAGTGAATCCAATAAACCAATCATGGACATCAATTACAGGTACATTTTACTTTGGGAGCACTTGCACTGCGGCACGGATTAGCTGTGGCGCAGTGCCCTGAGCGGACAACACCAGCAAAACAGTCGAGGCACACCATCAAAAAGTGGAAGGGAAACTCACGCCAAGGTGCCAGGTCTAACACGTGTCCCCTCCAGCTGAAATGTGGGGAGAACTACCCTTGCCCAGGGGGTTCCTCGTCACTAAGGCGGAAATACCTGGACAGACCGTCAGCGTTGGCGTGATCTGTACCAGGACGGTGTTCCACCGTAAAGTCCATACCCTGTAGGGAGATGGACCACCTCAACAGCTTCGGGTTCTCACCCCTCATCTGCATCAACCATCTGAGGGGCCTGTGGTCCGTCTGAACCCGGAAGTGAGACCCAAACAAGTAGGGTCTTAGCTTCTTCAGCGCCCAGACCACAGCAAATGCTTCTCGCTCAATTGCACTCCACCTACTTTCCCGTGGAAGTAACCTCCTACTGATGAAGGCTACGGGTTGGTCCCAGCCCTCCTCAGTCATCTGTGAGAGAACAGCCCCTACACCATGCTCTGAAGCGTCTGTCTGTACTAGGAATTCCCTGGAGAAGTCAGGGGCCAAGAGCACGGGCGCCGTGCACATGGCAGTCTTCAGGGTGTCGAAAGCTTTCTGACAGGTGTCAGTCCAAATCACGTTCCTGGGCTGCTTCTTGGAAGTCAGCTCTGTCAAGGGGGCAACAATCGTTCCATAGCCCTTGACAAACCTCCTGTAGTACCCAGTGAGCCCCAGGAAGGCCCTCACTGCGGTCTGCGTCTTGGGGGGTTCCCAAGCCAGGATGGTTTCAATTTTGGGTTGCAAGGGTGCCACCTTGCCACTCCCCACTTGGTGTCCCAAGTACACCACGGAACCCTGCCCGATCTGGCACTTGCTTGCCTTGATCGTGAGGCCTGCTCGGCGCAGAGCCATCAACACTTCCCAGAGGTGGCGCAGGTGTTCGGGCCAGGTGGCACTGAACACTGCGATGTCATCCAGGTAGGCGGCACTGAACGCATCCAGCCCAACCAGTACCTGGTTGACCAACCTCTGAAAGGTGGCAGGGGCATTCTTCATTCCAAATGGCATGACCCGGAACTGGAAGTGCCCATCTGGTGTAGAGAATGCCGACCTCTCTTTGGCCCCATCGGTCAAGGCGATCTGCCAGTACCCAGACGTTAAATCAAACGTGCTGAGGAACCGGGCAGCCCCCAGCCGATCAATGAGCTCATCAGCTCTGGGGATGGGGTGCGCGTCAGTCTTCGTGACTGAATTGAGTCCTCTGTAGTCCACACAGAACCGGAGTTCAGGTGTGGCTCCCGGCGCAGCAGCTTTGGGGACCAAGACCACGGGGCTGGACCAAGGACTGCTGGAGGACTCAACCACCCCTAGCGCAAGCATTTTGGAGACCTCCTCCTTAATGCAAGCTCTGACCCTGTCAGTTACCCTGTAAGCCTTGTGCTTCACAGGTAAGCTGTCTCCTGTGTCCACATCATGGACGCACCAATCTGTGACACCAGGAACCAGGGAGAATCGGTCGGAAAACTGTCCCAGCAAGTGGCGGCAATCTTCCTGTTGTTCGGGCGTCAGGGTGGGTGAGAGGTTAACTCCATCCACTGACCCATCTTTCTCAGAGGCCACTAAGAGGTCAGGAAGAGGCTCGGACTCCTCTTCCACTCCATCATCAGTGGCCAGCAGCATGCCCACTTCGGTCCTCTCTAAGTGGGGCTTAAGGCGGTTAACATGTAGGACCCTCAAAGGGTTCCTGGGAGTCTGCATGTCCACCAAGTAGGTGATAGGACTTTTGCGCTCCACAACCTCAAATGGCCCTGTCCACTTATCCTGAAGTGCACACGGCTCCACTGGGGCCAAGACCCACACCTTTTGTCCAGGTTGAAGCTCTACCAGAGTGGCATTCCGGTCGTACCACCGCTTCATCTCCTCCTGGCTGGCTTCCAGATTTGTCTCAGCAAGTTGCCTGAAACGCCGAGTCTGGTTTCGGAAGGCCAGCATGTAACTATATACATTCTGGGGAGGTTTCCTGGGAGATTGCTCCCAGCCTTCCTTCACCAAACTCAGAGGTCCTCTTACCGGGTGACCATACAGAAGCTCAAAGGGGCTGAATCCTAGAGACTTCTGTGGCACCTCTCGGTAAGCGAAGAGCAGGCATGGCAAGAGGACGTCCCACTTACGCCTCATTGGACCGTCCAGGCCCATGATCATGCCTTTGAGGGTTCGGTTGAATCTCTCAACCAACCCATTTCCTTGGGGATGGTAAGGAGTGGTGAACTTGTAAGTTACCCCACACTCCTTCCACAGGGATTTCATATAGGTGGATATGAAATTGGTCCCCCTGTCGCTCACCACCTCTAGAGGGAATCCCACTCGGGAGAAAATCCCCATCAGTGCCCGTCCCACCACGGGGGCCGTCACTGTCCTCAGAGGGATGGCTTCAGGGTACCGGGTGGCATGGTCCACCAAGACCAGGATGAACCTGTTGCCCAGGGCTGTCTTGGGGTCCAGAGGCCCCACAATGTCAATACCCACTCGTTGGAATGGCGTACCGACCACAGGGAAAGGTTGCAGAGGAGCCTTGTGCTTCCCTCCGCTCTTACCACTTGCCTGGCAAGTCTGACAGGTTCTGCAGTAGGAATCGGAATTCTTGTGCATTTGGGGCCAGTAAAAGTGGGTGACAAGCCTGTCATAGGTCTTGTCCATCCCCAAATGTCCTGCTAACGGCACATCATGAGCCAGCCCCAGTAGGAAGGTTCTGAACTTCTGGGGTACCACCAGCACACGGGCTGACCCAGGTTCAGCAGCCTTAGGCTCGGAATACAGGAGGTCACTCTCCCAGTACACGTAGTGTGTTTTGGCCTGAACACCATTGGCCTGGTCTGCAGCCTGTTGCCGCATACCCACGAGAGAAGGGCATTCTTTCTGCTCCCTGCAGAATTCCTCCCTGGAGGGACCTCCTTCTTGCTGCCAATGGGTCAGCTCAGGCAGATCTCCCAGTTCGGCAATCTGTTCCCCGGTAGGCTCCAGAGCATCCCCCTCAGGGTCTACTTCCTCCTGGGCCGTGGGAACTTCGGGGGCCGGTTTCCCGCGCCTCCTGCGCCTTCTCCCTAAGGCCGGTTCCTGGACCTCTCCCTCAGGCTCCAGGACCCTCTCAACACCCCTACTGGCTGCCATGGACCAGGTGGTCACGCACGCCCAGTCGGGTAGACCCACCATCCTCAGATGTGTGGTCTTCTCCACCTTTTCCCAAGGGGAACTCTCCAGGTCGTTCCCTAGCAGACAGTCTACAGGCATGTCAGTTCTCACAGCGACTTGTAGAGTACCAGAGACCTCCCCCCACTCAAAGGGAACTTGAGCCATTGGACAACGACTCTCTACGTTGTCAGCATTGACAACCCTACAGTAGGCATTGGGTACAATCTGCTCTTGAGACACCAGGTGTTGCCTCACCGAGGTCACGCTGGCTCCTGTATCTCTAAGAGCCTCAACCTTCTTTCCATTGATGGTCACCACCTGCCCATATTTCTTAGTGTTAGAGGGCAGGTAGGTTACAGGGACCATCTCACTGTCTCCTAGCGAGACTAGGGTCATCTGCCCGGGACCCCCACCCTCCTGGACTGCTACTTCCTCCCCAAAGTTAACACTAGCTACTTGCCGGGGGGGAGCACCAGTGGGTGCGGTCTTACCAAACAGGCGACACTTAGGATCAGAGGCAATGTGACCCGGGTCACCACACTTATAACAATTGAAGGGCCCCTTTGGAACAGGTCTACCTGTCGGGGCCCCGTTCTGCTGCGGGGGTGGGGGAGGCTGAGAACCCTTCTGCTGGTTCCCTTGGGAATTACTTTGGGGGCCTTTTTGGAACCCCTTCTGTTTACCCTTGTCCCCCCCACTCTTCTGCTGGGGACCCTGCCCACCTTTGGCGGAGTCTCCCACTTGACCCTTGTGGACCCTGGTGCTGAGCCAGCGGTCCGCCTCCTCAGCAAGCTTCCTCGGGTTGGACAGCTTGCTATCAATCAGGTGCTGGCGTAGCTCAGGAAAACATTGACTGGACAAGTGCTCCCATGCAATTAAATCAAGCAGCCCTTGATAATCATTCACTTTGCTACCCTTCACCCAACCATCCAGAGCTCTGCAGAAAAAGGTCACATATTCCACATACGTACTCTCAGGGATCTTCTTGGTCTCCCTGAACCTCTGTCTATATAGCTCCGGAGTTAACCCATACCTGGTCATTAAAGCTTCCTTCATATGGGGGTATGAGGTTTGGAGATCTAAGGGTAAATCTAACAGTGTGTCACGCCCTTCAGCAAGGAACCTTCCCCACAGCCCCGCTCCCCAGTCTTTCTCAGGGACCCGGTGTGAGGACATGGCCACCTCGTAGGCTCTAAACCACTGCCCTATGTCATCCTTTCTAAAATACTCCTTTACTACATCTTTGGGGATGTACACCTTGGACTCTACCTGCGCTGGTGGAGTGCTGCCACCAGAAGGAGCGGTGTCCAAACTTTTCGCCTTCAGCTCCAACTCCTTCAATCTGATATCATGATCCATTTGGCGTTGTTGTGCCTCCAGGGCCAACTTCTGCTTTTCCATTTCCATTTGTCCTGCCAACTTTGCCATCTCCATTGCATGCGCCCTGTCTGCTGCCCTGTCTGCCAGCTCCTCTGGCGACCGGACTCTGCTGGGCTCCTCAAGGTTGTCGGGTGGAACGATATCCCCCGCATTCCGTGGGTCTCGTGACTCCTTCCAGGCTCTCAGCGCCTTGGCGTACTGGGTTCTCCTCTTGAATCCAGCATGGGGGACTCGGAATTTTACACTGTAGCCTTTCAATTGCTCTATCGTGTAGCCTTCCAGTCTCTCCCAGTCCACCTCATCTATTCCAGAAATCACAGAGAGTGCTCTTCCAGCGGAGTGCGAGCCAGGCATGGTTGCAGTAATGGCAGATGTCTCAACAAAGTTCAACAATTACAAACCTGTGGCTGCGTTATTTGGTCTGCTCTCACTATCTGGTGATTAATAATTCACTGTATGCAAATTACAAGTGCAAATCCGAAATATCAACCGCTGCCAACAATGTTAGAGTCGGGGATCTCTGGTTGGCGCAAGGTTGCCCTTGTGTCAAGCAGGAACCCTCTCCTCCACGTCAGGGCGCAGGATAACCCCTCGCGAATGACCCTTGCTCACCCTCTAGGTGCGTGGCGTGAGCAGCCAAGGCGATTCCTCAGGCGTTGTTGGTTAAGCACTTACAATCGTACACACAGTAAATACATCAATCCCCCCAGAAACGGACACCAGGCTTGGATATATATAAAAATACGATTCTTTATGTAAAAATAAGGTATATATATCTCAGCAGACTTATCACAAGACCAATAACGTTTTCGCTATGCCACCAGGTTATACAGCAGGCAAATGTTCTTGGTTCGTAGTTTCAAATGGATAGTTCGTAGTCTCTTTACTTGTAGTTCCAGTACTCACAGAGATCGGTTCCTGCGAACGGGGAAATAAGGCGTTGCGGGCCCCGAGCCCGATACTGGACTTCTTTCGTGATGTGGAGAGTCGGCACAGGTCGGTGCGACTCTCGGCTTCGGAAGTGTTCTTGGGTCCTCAATCAGCAGGTGTGGGCACGTAGGCAGGCGCGGCCAGCGACCCTTTAGCACGGAGGTGCAGGAGGGTCTCCACAGCGGGGGCGGCGCGGCCTGAGATGTCCGGGGATAGCGAAGCGGGGTCGCAGGGCACGGTCAGTGCAGCTGGATGACCCGGCGTAGATCACAGTCGTCGGACGGCTTCCGGCGGGAGGGGTGATAGCGCGGTCAGCGCGCTCCAGTAGCAGGCGGTGACAGGGATGCAGGCGGCCTGGCCCGGGGACAGAGAGCGGCTCTGGACGGAGCGGGGCTCTCACGGGTTTGAGGCAGGCCAGCTTCTGAGTGTCACGGCCCTAGGAGGGGCGATGAGGGGCGCAGTCTCTTTCCAGCGGGATGCACACACGGCTCGAATTGGAGGACGAGCAAAAGCACAGAGAACCCACTGGTCCTGGGGTTCAGTTCAGGGGGCAAGCTCAGATCAAGCCCTTGGAGAATGTTCAAGCACAAAGTAGCAAAGTCTTTTCAATAGTCTCTTCCTCTCCTTTCTCAGCAAGGCAGGCAGCAGGCCAGCTCCTCCAGCGTCTCCTTCTCCTTCTAGTCGGGCAGAGGTTCTTTGTGGTAAACAGGATTCTGATTTCTTAGGAGCCAGGCTCCTACTTTTATACCATGATTCTTTTGTTCTTTAGCGCCAGGGGGCCTAGGCCTGGCTCAGTCCAGTTCTGGAGCACTTTGTTATGGTGACTCTGCTCTTTCCTTTCAGCAGCAGGGCAGAGACATCAGCCGCCCCACAGGGGGTGGCGCCGGCTTTGTGGTGGCAGAGCACAGGTCTATTCAAGAGTCAAGGTGTACTCCTCCCACCCATCCAGGTGTAATCTCTCTGCCCACCACCTGGCAGCCAACCTGTCTCTGGGGATTCCCCAACCCTGCTCCTTACTGTTGCTGGGCAGAACACACACACATACAGCAGAGGCGGACTGAGATGGTCAGGTCAGTGAATACTAACTTTCTAAAAGTAGTATTTACAAACCCAGGATATTAAAACAAACTTGACTACAAGAAGTATTTTATCATCCTGAGCTCAGGCATACTAAACTTGACACTTCTACCATGCTCTCTGAGTCCACTGGGGTCACAGCGTTGGCGTGATCCCGGCAGCCCATTCTGGCCTATGGAGAGCAGGTAGCCTTCAATAGTGAAAAACGACAAGGGCTGTAATTCACTACTAAGACATGCCACACACACAGGGCATGTCCTACCTTATGCCTACAATGCACCCTGCCCTTGGGCCTACCAGAGGGGTGGCTAATATGTAGGTAAGGGAAGGTTTAGGGACTGGCAAGTGGGGGCACTTGCGCAGTCAGCGCGATGGTCCCGGACCGCGCACAGGGTCTGCGGTGGCAGGCCCTAGACACACTTTACAAGGCCGCTTCCGTGGGTGGCGCAACCAGCGCTGCAAGCCCACCAGCAGCATTGGCATTCACAAGCCCTGGCACCCTCGGTGCACTTTACTGGGGACTGACAGTGAATCCAATAAACCAATCATGGACATCAATTACAGGTACATTTTACTTTGGGAGCACTTGCACTGCGGCACGGATTAGCCGTGGCGCAGTGCCCTGAGCGGACAACACCAGCAAAACAGTCGAGGCACACCATCAAAAAGTGGAAGGGAAACTCACGCCAAGGTGCCAGGTCTAACAGTATCCTTGCAGGGTGTGTCTTCATCAATGTGTTAGCACTTGTTGTTGCATATGTGTTGCCTCAAATCACTGAACGTTGGGTCAGGGTAAGTGACTTCACAAGAGGTTTGGAGGAACTTGGATGGGGTGATGATTCATCCATTACAAAATACTTCATCACATATTAATTACTTTTCTTTTTCCATATAAGCAAGTGTTGCGACAAGTAATAAGCCAGGTTACGGTTCTCACCTGGCATGTGAATGATGATATAGGTGTATTCTTGTAGGAAAATTTCCCATTTTTGGATTTGAGGTGGCATCTTGGTTCTCAGTCTTCCAAACATTGCTAGAAGAGCTTGATTATCTGTGATGGTGGTGAAAAGTTTTCCGTATAGGATGCAAAGGTATTGATACATCCATGCTATAACCAGGCTTTATTTTTCTGGTTGTGAGTAAGCCTGTTCCATGTCTTTGAGGCTTTTGGTGGCATAGGATACTATTTGTCAGTGGTCATCACCCTTGTGATATTGCATCAAAATGGCTAACAGCCCTACTGGACATGCATCAACAGTGTTTTTGGTGCATAGTGTTGCCCCTATGTAGGCCATGTTGGTGGCACTGCGGACTTACATTTTCATTTCTTGAAATGTGTGTTGATACTCTGTGGTCCAATGGAATGTTTGCACTTATTTGGTTAGTTCTGAGACAATAATGCTGATGGTGGCATGATATTTTATATGCCGTGAGTAGAAGCATCACTAATGTCACAGGAATTAATGATTTATTCACAAACTTGACTTTGTTAAGGTGATTGCACATCCCTTTATCAAAAATATATTGCTGGAAATTCTTAGGTCATCTTAGGTTTGTGTTCATTAGTGCTTAACAGAATTAATCAACAGTCTTGTTGTATTACTCGCGCGAGGCTGCATGTACGGCACATAACTATAATTGCTGTAGTCCAGTGCACTGACAATGGGTCTTTCAAGTGACTTTTTGGAATATCTCTCCAGCTAATAACACACCACAAATGGGTTCTGTCCATTTAGTGTTTCACAAGTTTTTGGTTTTTCTAAGGATCCAAACTTTGACCCTTAAAAAGAGAATAGAGCATGTGAGGCTTTGTCACATTTTCTTAAAATACAGGATGGCACAGGGCCTGGGGCGTACACAGCAGTATTTATTCTAAAAAGTGCCTGATGCAATCAATGCATCTTGGTTACCCCAACCTCTGTTACACAGCAAAAAACCCTATGTCTGGAGGGTGGTGGGTAGTGGGTAGTGGGTAGTACTTGCATCCTACTGCCATACCCACACTCCATGTGGGCAGAAATATTGCCAACACCCAAACCAGTTAGAAAGATGCATGGGGAGCTGGCCAGGATTATAGGGGCATTGTGGTTCCCCCTGTAACATATATATGGTCATCTGGGTGGCCTGTTTGGATCAGGCCAACTCTCAAAAAACAAAAAGAACAAGCGCTGGCATAGCCAATCAGTCTCACAATGGGAGTGCCTAACTACAGAGATGGCGAAAGGGGCGTTGCGATGGGGAATGCACCAATTACCAAGCAGGCTGCTGCATATGTCCAGATGCAAAGTGCACACTCCAACGCACGCAGACAAGCTACTGAGACGCACGTACTTAAAGAACAAACGCACAGATTCGGGCCAGCAAAAATACACAAGTGCACTTAATGCAGTCAAAAACTGACACACATGAAGCACAAGGATGGGGTCTGACCAAGCAGAGTCCAGTGCATCGCCAGTAGCACCTACTGATATACATGTGGAGTAGATACGTACACCTGATACAGAGAGCTCAGATTTTATACAATTTATAAATCATAGCCTCGTCAAATAGCATAAGTCAATTTAGATTCCGGCAGAAATAACTGAAAAAAGAAAAGTAGTTTATAAACAGGAATCTTACGAATTATTTCACTTTTTTTAAGTCACTTGTACACGGAAAAGCGGTCTCTGAGCGCTAGTCTGAACTTTTGTCTCCTCTTGCTCCATTCTTCTGTGATATGCCCGTTTGTCAGGCACCCTGTTTTTTAGGCATTATTATATAGCACAATTAATTTATTTGTGCATTGTTATATAGCAGCACTCATTATCCAAAGGTTCTAAAGCACTTTACAGTAGAACTAGGTCATTAGTAAGGCACAAAATTACATTATACTAAGATGTTGCTAAATGTAAATAAATACAATAGAGTGTGGTATAAATTGCAGCAGCCATAATATTTGTATAACAGAATGTGGACTGGCTCCAAATGTAAAACAAGTCTAATGAGATGAAGTTGAGAGGGACACACCAAGGCACTGATCAGCGTAGAGACTAACCCAGAGAGGTAACCTCCTAACAAGAGATCACAGGGCTGTGAGGGCCGAGACTAGTTTAGACACGAGGTGTGTGTGCTCCAATACACTTCATATTAAATTCAATATAACTCACATTCAATCAAGGTTCATTTATCAAATGCATCACACGTTGGACTGCAGTCTCAGACATCATGTCTTTTGATCAACAAATACATTTAACAAAGACAATTCACAAATTACGGACAAGTCATTAAAATCAATGACTGCAGTGGGGAAAGAATTGCCATGTGGAACTGGCAAGGAAAGGGCGGCTCTTGCGGGGCTCCCAGCGGTTCACCTTCTCCCAACATCTTGTTTATCACGTGGCGGACACGTCACCCATTTGTTTGATGAGGAAAGAAGGCTTAGCCAGAAAACAATGAGTGTGTCCTAATGGTGGTATTTTCAACTAGGTGTTAACGATTGCCATATACGAACGCACACATAGCGCGCACACAAAGAGGCGGTTACAGAAACAAAACTAGATTTCCTAGTATTTTAATTGCGCTGTGTAAATCCATCTGAAAATGCCGACAAAAACCAAGACGCTGCATTGCAAATAAATAAAAATAGAGAACTTAAAGTGCTCGCTACCAGCTGGAGAAGGCAATTGAGCTTCCACCTCATTGTAGATTTTGTCTGCCAGTTTCTCTTTACAGCTAGTGAAAGAAGTCCTTGGCAGGTATATTCTAAATGAATGTTGACTCGAAAGGTGTATTACAATCTTGAAAACTGACAAGTTTTTTTCCGATTATATGCAATGTCATTTCCTGAAATTTGCCCTTGAGTGAGTAAATCAGCTAGGAGCGAACAAATACATGGGGCCGGTAGGTGGCGCTGTTACAAGACTAGTTGTCCAAAGAAGAATAAATAAGGAGGTACTGCTCACTCCTGCAGACAAAAAGCCGTGGGATGTGAGGAATGCAGCTGAACCCTGCGTGCCCCTGCTCGCTCCCGACAGCAAAACGCCGAGTGACCAGTAAACAAAGAGGTGGGACATGCGCCCGCCTTTGGCCATTTGCATGCTTTCATTATTGAAAGCCACACACAAAGGCCAATTCAATATGTGGGAGGAGTCAGACCCACAAAAAGAAGTTAAGAGTGATTACAAGAAGCCTCCCATAGGGCAGTGCATGCGCGCTGCGCTAGGCTTGGCCTAAAAATGAATGCAAACCCATGGCACAACAGCAAAACAAACGCTGGGGTCGCTCATTTCTAACTCACCGTTCTGGTCATGAAGTGCCCCATATTGCCCATCAAAAGGATATTTATATATGATTCTCTCCTCTTAGATGCCCGTTTGTAAGATTTGCAAAACTTGCCTTAGGTGCCAGGTGTCAGGTGGTCCACTAACCCCAGGCAAAATGTACATATTTTTAAACATTCATGATGCTATGCAGTGCAGGAGTAGTGTGGCCCTTAGTGATTGGTCCTATGACTGCATTATGTGGCATGAAGTGGTAAATGAAAGACTTGGATACATGTCATTTTGAGTTCAAATACTTTATTTAAAGTATATTGTGGACAATCATTTTTGGTAAACATTGCAATTCTTCAATTAATAATTATGATTGAATTTACCTTATATGATGGTGACTTTTAACATGCAGTAATTGTTCTTTTAATGCGGTGACCCCTTGATAAAGTCAATAGCCTTGCCAAATAATTTAATGGAGAATTCTTAAAAGAGCCAATAGGCATCTTTTCTATATTGAGATGGCAACCCCTTGCCCAAACCAATAGGACTGCTTTACTTTCTGTTACACACTCTTATCATGTGATGCTGCATTTGGTGTAGGTGGGGGGTGGTGATTTGGGGTGTTATGACCCATTAAGGGTCAAATGTGATTTCCAAATGTCGCCAAAATTATTTTCAATCTGCCTAAATCAAATATTTGTAAATTAATGAATAGTGTTTAGTGTGTGTGTAATAAATGTACTTTTCCTTTTCCAAAGAAAAAGCACAGACTAGAAAATGCCGGGTATGTTGATGCACTTCTCAGTCATTTTTTATTATGCTCCATGTCTGCTGCACAACGGGACCTACTACTGAGGAGGCGCATAACCTAGATTCCATTAACATAAGCTGAGCTGGGGGTCCCCATTCTTCCCAAACCCTATAAATAGCTGTGTGATATGGGAGCCTCAGGGTGCCCTTGCAACATTCTGTATAAGGACCTCATATTTTTCAGTTATGCTACTGCTACTGAGAATCCAGCTTTAACCATGTAGTCTCTTTCTTGTCCCTGAATAGTCACTGTTGTGCCTTGCACTTTCTGTTTGTCCCGACCTCCTAGGAAGGAGTATCAATGTCCAACTGGTGAGCTGACATCCTCAATCCTTGATGTCCCAACATAAGCAACAGAACATCAGTCAACCAATTATTTACTTGGGGGTGGAGTTCGTGCCCTGCGTGCATATAAGTGAATATGTGCTCTCATTAACCAAGCCGCTGTACATTTACTGTGAAGAATGTAACAGAATTCGAAGATTGATTGGAACAAAAATTAGATGCGTTTTTTTACCCTTACAATCCGTTTATTCTGCAGAGAATGCCAAGGTGCTGTTCATTGAAGCTCAGCTTTACAGTGGTGGCTGCTATTTCACGGAAGTGGGTGGGTCGAAGGAATAAAAAAGAGGAAACAATCACTTACCTGTGTGCCACCGCCACCTCTCGGTCCTCTTCACCTGGGGCCATTTCCAGGACTCCAGGGCAGGAAGCAGGAACGGGAAGGACCCATGCCTCCAGGTTCCCCTAAGCCCATCACGATGCTGCAATGCAGCTTTGCGATTGGTCTGAGCGCCGTGGTTCAGTGCTCTGATAGGGACAGGGAGCCTGAGCATGTTCTCCACCCAGGCGGTAATCCAGCCTTGGTGAAGAACATGCAAAGTGCGTATAACGGTTTGACTGGCCCAAGATGGCCAGCCAAACCGTCATGCGCACTTAAGACAGCGCAAACCACTCCTCTTCTCTGTGAAAGTCCAGCCCGTCCCCCTCCGCCCCAATCCAGCTGAGAAACAATGAGTTATTATCATTCTGTTTTTTTATTTTTTACCTGTTCAGTGGGGCGACTCGACTCCGTCTTAGTGGATGAGCCACCCCTGCAGCTTTATCACAAATGCCACGATCTAGATACTAAAAGCCGAAACTGTTATAAAATGGTTGAAATACGAAAAGATAATGCACATTTTAAAGACACAATGCATGCTGTGATGTGCTGCTCCGTCGTCTGCATTGCTCAATTCTAGCACATATGATAACAGGAAAATCCCCTCTCTTTCCAATTTCTTAACAAATTGCACATCACAGCTTCAAATCCTGTTAAAAGTTGCACAGAGAACACTGCCAGGCGTTATGTTTTTTCAAAGGTTTTCAAGAGTGTGGTTTAGAAGTCATGGAAAATCTCTTCCAAATAACTCAGATGACCTTCGCCTACACGCCCAGGCACTTTACAGATTTTCTTCTTCTGCTGTTTTTATCTCACACTTGAATACATTACGGTCTGGCTCTTATCAAAGAGAATGTCTTTCTGATCCTCTAACAAACACAAAATATCTTCTTCATCCATAAATATTTCTAAAAGGAGCACATAAAAGAGTAAAACCAGTGTTTAAATGCCAATTGACGGCATTTGTCTGAAGCGGCCGTGGACATCTATCAAACTGCACTTCCTGTCATCATGTCTGTCGACTTTGTAAGCCTGATTGAGTGATCCTTTTTTTTTCACAACTTTTTGACCACAACATTGTGACTGACAAAATCAGAAGAGTTGTTCTCCTATCGTGCTTTTTTACTCTTTATTGGCAGAGAGAGAATGATTTCATGGTAGAGAGTTGGAAAATGACCCCTTGTAATGATGAAATTTACATAAATACATGCTGATTGCACAAAACACATAATGTGCTGTGGGTATCATCACAATAAGTTGTCTCCTACTGACACCGAGCCTTCGTTCCAAGCGCAGAATTATGCAAATTAGACTAATGCCAGTCCCTCATTACTGTCATGGTGGTACAGGCAAGAACGTATCCTCCTAAGACAGCTTGACGCTGGGCTGCAAGCCAAAAAGGGTTGCTTTTGCTGACATAGAAACCGAGTCAACAAAAAAATTCATACAGCACTAATACATTAGAGGAATCTATAGCAGGGTAAACCTGAAACTAAATACACTGCGGAGTGCATGTTTACACACAGGCCTTTCATTGGTATTGACCAATAATTTATCTGCTCCTATTTTGGCGGATGATATAGAAATGGATTACAGGAGCAATCATTTCTTTGTAAACTGAAAACAATCTATTTATTTTTTGAACATGCGAACTTGTGGAGTTTATCTGCATTTGAATCGTGTCACTGACTTTCAATTTTGAATTTTCCAGGAAAAAACACATCAAATACTTGCTGCCCACTGCTGAGCATTATTTTGTTGGGCATTGTCATAATAACAATAATTTTGGTCTTGAAGTGTCTTTGTCATTCTTGAGAGTATGCTGTAGAATGCAGGCGGTCAGGTGTTATTTCTGTTTCATACACATTTACAAGCAGTTGAATGAATGCGTTGAAAAAGGGAACCGTGTTTTCCATGACAAACATCGTCTCAAGAAAGTGCGGGCACTCAGTCGCTGGAAGTAAAAGGCAACCTGACATTTGAAGGGCATTATATTAAAAGAAAATGCACACTTCTCACTTTTTTAAGTGCAGTGTGCCTCTTTTAAATTTCAGTGTTCAAAGTTCTGATGCTTTTGTCTATGTTTGTTGCTTTTCCATTTAGTTTAACCTTTACTAAAACTACTGCAACATATTTCATTTCTTCATGAGAGGCTGCAAATGCTAATTGTGTGTCATACGCGTAATGGAATGGTTCTATTGCAGAAATACAGATACAATATGTACTTACCAAGTCCCACATCTTCTCAAACATTTTCTTGATTATTAACTATTTATAACAAGAGCATTTCTTGGCTAAACTATGACACCTTCATTGGAGTTCAAATTAAGCATTGTGGTCTTTCTTTCTAGTTCTATTAACCCTACAGGCATAAACTTACAATGAAAGCCTTTAGGACCATGCCTCATACTAATACTCTTTCTTGTTAAAGAGCGTGGGGGCATATTTACAAGAAAGTGACGCATCTGTAGAGATGCGTCACTTTCCCTGCGCCACCCTGAGAAACCCTTGCGCCATCATGGATGCGCCGTATTTACAATACGGCACACCATGGCGCAAGGATTGACAGACGCGTCAGACATTCTGACTCATCTGTTGGCGCAAAAATCACGCATTGCTGGAATGGTGTAGCAGGCACAACACAACTCCAGCAATGAATGGGGAGGGCTATTCCCACTACACTGCGTCACTCCTTATGACTGCTTCAAGCAGGCGTAAGGATTTGATGCAGTGGCGTCCTAGAAGTGACGCAGAGAAATCTTGTAGATTTCACTGAGTCACTTTTATGAGACCTTCCTGCGTGGGAACACCCACCCTACATTCATTATACCTGACGCAGGTATAATGTGAAGCAGGGCTTTACAATGTGACGCACCTCCCTAGATGTGTCATGTTGTAAATAGGCCGCATTGTTTGCGCCGCCGTTGCGTTAAATAAAGCAATGGCAGCACAAGGAGGCGCAAGGGGCTTGTAAATCTGCCCCAAGTTTTTAGCTCTTTTCTGAAGGAAATGAGGGTGGGCAGAGCTCTGAAGTGGGAAGGAAGGTTGTTCCAAAGCTTTGTGGTTCCGTCAACAAAGCTGCTGCCTCCCCAAATAGGTTTGCAGATTCTGGTCGTGGACATGAGATTCAACCGTAGCAAATGCAGCCCTCTGCCAGAAGTGAATGTCTGAAAGGAGTGTTTCAGAAATCCAGGGCCAGTATGGTGCCAAGCCTTGTAGGATATGCACCGAGTCTGACATTTGATACTGCTTCTCACTAGAAGCCAGTGCAACTGCCACATTTCTTTGGCCAGCTAATTTAATTTAGAGGTCCCCGTGAGAAGCATGGCAGCCGCATTCTGCACCATCTGGAGCTTATTGAGGTTTTTTTTCCTGCATATTGTCATAAATACCGTTGCAGTAATTGAGTTTAGAAAGGACTAGAGCCAGGGTTACTGTCTTACTTGCCTCCATAGGGATAAAAGTGAAGAGTCTTTTTTATCATTCTGAGCAGGTAGAAGCAGGAGGAGATCAGAGAGTTGACTTGAGGTTTGAAGTTTAATTTTTCATCTATTATCACAACCAGATTTTTTGCCTTTATTGCTGGGATGGTGGAGATCCCAATTCTGCCAGTTACCACATAGAGGACCAGACAGGCGATAGATTACCGAACAGGACCACCTCAGTTTTATTTGTGTCAAGTTTAAGACAGTGTATGGACATCCAAGAACTAATTGCCAGCATACCATCATGGAAAGTAGCCAAGACCTCAGTACCATTTTTGAAAATGGAAAGGACAATTTGTTGGCATAGAAACTTAACACAAGGCTAAAGAATTTGACCAAAAGAGCCAACTCTGTAACATAAATGTTAAACAGAGTAGTACTGATAGATGACCCCTGGGGAACACTGCAGGGAAGAGAGAAAATAACTGATTCAAAGATACCCAGAACAAGACATTGTGATCTATCAGTAAGAAAATATGTCATCAGGGATTTAGTCCCATTCTTAATGCCCAGAGTGGTCATACCGTTGATAAGTATCCCGTGGTCAACCGTATCAAATGCTGCTGACAGGTCAAGGAGAATAAGTGCCGCAGCTCACCTCTGTCAAGCGCAATCCTTATCTCTTCTGTGGCTTTAACCAGTGCTGTCTCGGTGCTATGTCCGGACCTTAAACTGAATTGCGTCTCATCCAGCAATTGATTATCTTGAATATACTTTGTGAGCTGAGTATTCATCACTTTTTCTAAAAGTTTGGCAGGAAGAGAGAGGCGCAAGATGGGTTGGTAGTTGTTGGGATCGACAGGGTTTATGTTCAGTTTCTTTATATGCAGAAGAATGGAGGACCTTTTTCACCAAGTTGTGAAAACTCCTGAACTAAACATAGTATTGAAGATGGCTGCAAGATTTGCACAGATCAAGTATGGGATAAATATCAGAACCGAGGGGGGGTATGAGTCAGATGGCAAGACAGACTTCGCTATGCTCACCATAGTGGCTTACTGTTAATTGGTAACAGAATGAAATTCAGTAAAAGTGCACACCTTGTGAGGCTCCTTGCATGGATCAGATACGGTCTCGAATGAAAAGGAAGCATCAGACTTGGAATAGATTTGGTTTACTTTAGACTGGAAGCACAGTGCTAACGAATCACAGAAAGCTTGTGGGGAGTTATTAGAATGGCTGTCTTGTGGTGATGCAACTTTAGGCATCACATACAACTGTTTGGTGGAATCCTTAGCTGTTTCTATTAGCTGCGTAAAATCATTACTCTTTTCCTTCGTTTATATTTATCTAGAGCCTGCTTATATTGGGGTTTCTCTTGAAGATTGTAATGCGACTGCCAAAGTCTTTCATGTCCCCTACGGTGTTGTTTTTCAAGCCAGAGAGCTTCAGAAAACCAGGTAACAGAGGGAGTTTTCCTATTTCTAGAGACTTTCGTTTATGAAGCTAATTTAGAAAAGGTGGCCTAGAGCTATTCTGTGTAGATTTGAGAGGCCTGCTCTGCGTCAGGGGAAAACCCGGGTTGGGTATTAATTAACTGTTGAGTAAGGGGAGACCGAGACTGCTTGGACAGGCATTGCCATATATTAGTAGACTGTTCTAACAGCTTTATCTCAAATATAATAGCTTGATGGTCAGACCAGACTAAAGGGAGAACCTCCTTGGAAGTAATTAGAACAAGACATCTAGGGTGTGTCCAGCTGAGTGTGTGGGTTCAATAATTCTTTTTGTAAGCTCTAATGATCCTACTGTGTCCAAGAGAGTTGCAGTGCCCTTGTCTGAAATGAGATCTAGGTAGAAATTAAAATTTCCTAGTAAGGTGAAGTTCCTTTCACAAGCAATAGCCTCTAGGAGGAAGCCAATATTATCAAAGACTTTGCCCCTACGTCCAGGTGGACAATAAAGGCGCATGCCTTTAAATGATTGCTTCTTCGCATATTGAGGAAGGGGCAGCCAATCCCATCATGAAAAAGCTGTCACCATATATCAGCTTAAGCCCACCACCTCTTCTTTTAGGTCTGTCATGTCTGAGACTGAGAAGCTGGCGGGGGTAGCTATGCAAAAATCTGGGACTGAAGAAATATCGGCCCAGGTTTCAGTGATAAATAGAAGGTCCAGCTGCTGGCTTTCAGGTAGGCTATTTAATTTTTCTGTTTGAGGAGAGAGCGCTCATTATTAAGAGCGGAGCGAAGACGGGCTATCCTGTTAACAGTCGGACTGGAAACGGCTATATCATTAGGAAGAGACTCAGTGAGGTGTCCTAAAATATTTGCAGCCATAATACTGGAGGGAGAGTCACCTCCCTTCCTATTAAGAGTCTTTTTTTTTCTTTTTCTATTGAGCAAGGCATTAGGTACATAAAATACATAATCTACTTCATATCATTAAAAATAAACATTTTGGTGAAGCAGATACGATAACTTCTAATTAGCAATATGCAAACTAAGTAGCCTAAAGTGCAGCAACCCACATGGTTGCAAGTGGTTCTAAAGTGCAATATCCATTAAAGTGCAAGTGCATTTTTATCACAAATAACAGCAATCATTCCAACATCAAGATCAACTTTTTTTTTTTTTTAAACAATATAACTGAAAAAGCTGTTACCCTCATTAATCCAAAATAACCGTAAGTCGATCATCTAATAAAGTGCAACAGTGAAAAAAGTGCAAATGCTTCTAAAATACAATGCCAAATGGCTATAACATCAAAAATATAAAACCAGTGTTAAAGTCCCTCTTTTAACTTTTCTAAATCCTCAAAAAACTTCCAATTTGTTTCAAATTTTCTAATGGCCCCGATCCGTCTAGCATAAGCTTCTTCAAATTTTCGAGACCTCTTCATTTTGTTGAACCATTTCAAATGAGAGGGGGCTTCACTAGATTTCCAATTCTGGAGAATTAAAGAACAGGCTACCGTACAAGAAATGAATAAAAAAGCTTTCGCGGCCCCTGTTAACCTCATTCCGTCCCCACAACATCCAAATAAAGCTGCCTCGGCCTCTACCAAAACAGTCTTCCTGATTATTAACCTAACATATGCAAAAATTGCCTCCCAAAAGGGCCTCAACCGTGGACATGAAAAAAAGATATGGTGCCATCTGCCTTCCCCATCAGCCTGGCAACGGAAGCACTTATTCTCCACTCCTGGAAATCTTTTTTTTAAAGCAGCCGGAGTTAAGTAAGAAAGCCACCGAGATAGGAAGGACATCCTTTTAAAATTTGCAGCACGCAATGATTTACTTCCTAGAAGACACAGAGCCTCCCAACCATTCAATGAAAGAGTACATCCTGTCTAACGATCTATTTTAGCCAAGTGGCTCTCTAGGACAGACGTTTGACCCTGTTTAAATACCAACCGGTACCAGTTCCCCACACCACTCACTCTAGCCCCATAAAGGGCTACCACCAGTTGATTTGGAGCGTCAAAAAAGCCACTCGTGTTTTTTAGAAAGTGAGCAATTTGCAGATATTCAAAGAAGGAGGGTTTTGAATGGCTTTCCGCCCTACCCATTACCTCTGACCAGGAAATTGCCCTTTTTTGAATTATGAAATGTCTTAGCTCAGATAGTCCACAGCTTTCCCAATTATTTATATGTCTTAATCGAAACTGGAGGCCAAGACTAGAAGCTTCTCTCAACTTTAAATAATGGAGACCAGAAGAGCCCGTCTTTTTAAAAAACGACTGAAGTCTAAAAGCAAGATCCTTCAATGTCTTATACCTAGTTTTTTTAGGAAATTTGGAAGTTTTTAAAAACACTCGAGTTTGTGAATCCGATTCTTGAATCGTTCTATCTAAAAAGAAGCTATCTTTAGTACATTTAGATCCCATCAGTCCAGACACTAGGTCTAGAAAAGCTGCTTCGTAATAAGTTCTCAAATGAGGCAAAGCTAACCCACCTTGTGCAATGGGTAATTGGACCACTGTCAACTTTACCCTTGGTACTTTCTTTCCCCAGACAAATTCTATAAATAAAGTTTTTAATTCTCTAAAAAAAGACATATTTATTTTGATTGGGACATTAGAAAAGAGAAATATTAGCAACGGAAGTATAGACATTTTTATTAAGGACACTCTACCCACTATCGATAAGGGAAGTATCAACCATTGTTCCAAAAGTTTCTTGATTTTCTCCCTCATTCTTACATAATTTAGTTTATATAGCTGTTGGTACTGGCTAGACACATATATCCCAAGGTATCTAATGGGATCAAGGTTAGTTGCTTGCCTTCTTAAACAAGTTGGAAAATAATTTACATTTGTATTAAGGGCAAGAACTTCGGTTTTATCTGCATTTATTTTATAACCGCCAATTAACTCAAAGTTCTTGAATTCCCTAAAAACAATTTCAAGGTTATCTTTATCCGCAGACAAATATAAAATTATGTCATCTGCGAAAAGTTTAAACTTAGGCATGCCACAAATAAGTGTTTGAATAGCAGCATTGTTTCGTATTTTAATTGCAAGAGGCTCTATAAAAAAAGTAAAAAGCAAGGGCGACAGCAGACAACCCTGCCTGGTCCCACGTTTTATTTTTATAGTCCCTGCATGTTTCGAGTTTATAACTACCTGGGCCGTGGCCCCCTGATAGATATTGCAGAGCATGTTAACGACTTGGGCTGGGAAGCCAAACCATCCAAGGGCAAAAAACAGGGTAGGCCAATTCACTAAGTCGAAAGCCTTCTCAGCGTCTACCATAACAATACTTGCCGGAATAAAATTTGTATTAAAATAGTTCAAGGCATGTATTAAAAACTGTGTGTTTGCCGTCATAGATCTACCCCCAATAAAACCAGTCTGATCACTATGAATTGTCTCTTGGGCGGCAAACAAAAAGCGCCTTGCCCACACTTTCATTAGACTGATGGGCTTGTAAGAATTAACATCCGCCGGATTTTTATCTTTTTTAACAAAGGATACAATTATTGATTGTTTAAAACATGTTGGAAGCAAGCCTCCCTCTATTATATAATTAAATAATGTCTTCAGCGGCATAATCAATTCTCCTAAAAATACTTTATAAAATTCAATAGGGAAGCCATCCTGTCCACATGCTTTTGCCCCAGCTGTTGCTCTAATGGCAGCCATGATCTCGGCTGATTCCACATCGGATCCGACTATACTGATCCGGTTCTCTGAGAGTTTAGGAATGTTCATATTCATGAAGTATTCCTTGATCTGCTCTTCCTCCACAAGGTATTCAGTCGAATAAAGTTGGTGGAAATGTGCTAAGAAGACCTGAGGGATCTCGGCACTATTAGCTACAACTCGACCAGAGGATCGAGCACTTTCGATATAATGGCTGCTTCTTGTTTTTTCCTGGTTGAATTGGCCAGAAATGTACCAAATAGCTGGCTTTCCTCGTTAACCTTTTTGTTGAAATATTTGGGAACTACAGTTCTCCTCTAGAACAAAAAAATCCCTCAATGCCATTCTTGCCTGTTCAAGTTGATTAGGAAGCAACTGGAGTTGGAGAGCGTATTCTTTTTCAACTTCCGCTTGTAATTCGGCTATCTTAGACCTCCGGATGTTTGATTGGGCGGCAGTAAAGGCAATTATTTGGCCACGGGCCGCTGCCTTAAACCCACCCCAAACTGAGAAGGGCTCTGCTGTATTCTCATTGATCTTAAAATATTCGGAGATCCATTCTCTAAAATCTTTCACCCAATCCTGATCCTGTAGAAGGAGTCGGTCCAGCTGCCACCTAGGCCGTTCCCTACTCCCTCCCCCAAGCATCATTTCTAATGTAACATAGGCATGGTCTGAGAAAGGATTACACCAAATATCAGCCTTTAAGCACTGGAGGGATCTAGATGTAAGAAAAAAATCAATCCATGACGCGGTCCGAAACCGATATGAATAGCAAGTATAAAATTCTTTATCCGGATTAGTTTCCCTCCATGGATCTATCAGTTGATATTCTTGTCTGATGGCTTCCACTAATTTTTTGGTATTTGGTTTCAATTGTTTTTTGTTTTTATTAGAAGTATCTTTTCTAAGGTCCTGAATAAAATTGAAGTCCCCTCCACAAATAATCTGGCCAGGGGCTCCTATCAAAAGCTCATTAATTTGAATCAGGGCTGAAATATCATCCAACACTGGACCATAATAATTTATAAAGTTCAAGATCTTCCCCAGTAGCTTAGTAACCACCCATATCCATCTCCCATGTACATCCCTATGTATTTGTAAAATTTCCCAAGGGAGTTTTCTGGAAAAATAAATAGCCACTCCTTTCATGGCTACACCTGCCGATGCAAAAAAGGCATTAGAGAAGAACCTCGGTATAAATAACTTAGGGGAATTACATTTTAAATGTGTTTCCTGTAGAAACAACACATGGGGATTAAATGATGTCAACCATCTAATAAGAGCACCATACTTCTTAGAATTAAAAATTCCGTTAACATTAACTGATAGGATCTTACATTTACTGGTCTCTATTCTAAGATCTTTAAAGCTTCACGTTGTATGTTATCTGTACCTTTTGCTCTTGCTCTTTTTTCTGCAATAGACCTAATCCCACCCCCACCCTTGAAAAAAAGAAACCACCCCGCGGAATGTGACGAAACCCCTACCAACCATGCTATCCACATTCCGCCCCTCCCCTCTAACCTCATGGGTGTCATGAACTTACACCCTAAGTGACCCCGCTGACCCCAACGCCCCCCCAGCAATGCAATACTTTGTCACTTTATCTCAGTCCGATAAATAACAGTCTAGCAAGCACATCTTACAATTAAAGGAGAAAAAACAAAAAAGACCCCAATTGTTACCACATCTCAAATCGACGTTGGGGCCATCCTTTTAAACACAAAATCCTTGCAAAAACTCCCTCCCTCCTCTTTTTTCTTCCCTCCCTGCATCTAACTATTCCTTTAAGCCCAAGATCCTTGCGAGATCTCTGTTAATAGTGCCTGAGCTTCTTCCAGATCAGAGAACATAACAAATTTCCCCTTGACTAAAACTTTCAACTTAGACTGCTGGGCGATTGATGCTTGAGCACCATTAGCTTTAAACAAATGGAGGATCTTAACAAACACTTTCTTTCTGCGCGCAGCAGCAGCAGTCATATCAGAAAAAATAAATTTATAAGTTTCATTTACTGAAAACTGTCTCTGCTGAATAGCTTTTGTCAATATTTTTTCCTTCACTCGAAAATCTGCTAAATTTTGCAGTATTGTTCGCGGCATCGTGGAGTTGGGGAAAGGATGAGCTGGAACTCGATGAGCTCTGGTAATAGTAAGATCTCCTTCATACTCAGGGAGAACTTTCTGCTTGATAAAAGAGTTGACCCATTGCAGGGTTTGAGGGCCTCCAATACCTTCAGGAACCCCAACTATCCGGAGGTTGGATCTCCGACAATGATTTTCAAGATCCTCCAGTTTGTTTTCCAGATAGCTCTTATTTTTTACTGCCACTTTTACTTCCCCAATTACCGTGGTCATCTGATCTTCTAATACTGAGATTCTAGCTTCCGCCTCCTGGAGTTTGATAGGAAAGCATGACATTGCTTCTTCGATTTTCCCTAACCGTTGGTGCAGAGAGGCAATTTCCGCTTTCTGCGTACTCTTCATCTCGCGAACTTCATCCAATATTAAGTTGAACATATTCTTAATATCCAATTGATATTCACCAGCTGTCTCCATAATTAGGCAAGGATCATTTTGAGCTCTATCGGCACCAGGAGAGCTATTTCTGACCATAATATCCTTATAAGACGGCTGGCTACCTGGCAGTATCAAATCCTGAGATGATGAAAGGGGTTGCAACTTAGATTGAAGGATTGTCGTATCTACAGAGATATTTATTGCGATGCCTATACTTTTGTCTAGTGATTCCTGTAGTCGGGACTCGCTTGTAATGGGAACGATCGTTTCCATCGATACAAGTAATGAAGCTGCCTCATCATGACTAGAATCTTGGCCCATACAAGCCTCCAAACTGCCATACGTTCCGGTTCCAAATTGCATTGTGATTTCTCCCGATTGTGAGATGACAAAACTAAAACTGGTAGTGGTACTGGCAGTGCTGGTATTTCTGAAGAATCTTTAGAAAATTTCGGACCTAGACCGGAGCTTGGGCTTAGGAAGGATGATTGTAGGGTAGCTTTCTTCAGGAAGAGAGAAAATTGCTTTGCCTCTTTTTTTTCCCTAGGGACCTCTGCCAGCGGGTTGTCTTGTTGGGGCTCGGTTAACATAGCTGCGATTTCGCTCATATTTGTTTGATTGACACATGATTCAGCCTGTTCCGGAGATGTAACTGGAAGCAGGTCCTCTTCCGAGTTCTCGAGGGAGCTGTCAAGACCACACGAGTTGATGTTATCTTCCTTACTAGCCAGCCAGGCCAACCGGGCTGCTTCTTTTGCTTGGGCTAGTCGTGTTTTTTTTTTAAGACGGGCAGCGGAGTTGGTTTTGGCAGCAGCATTTAGATGTTTCAGAGGTTTACCCATTTCTCAGCCTTTCCTGTTCTTAATTATCTCTGGGTGTAATGTATCTCTCTTTTTCTTCTTCTTTTTTTCTTCTTTGTTAGCCCCCTCGTAGCCTTTAGCTGCTTTACCCTGCCTTTATTTGCCTTAATTACAGCTCCCAATGCTGTCGCGAGAGGCCCCCTAACTCAAAATTGCCTATTAAATCTTCCGCTCCATGAGAAATGTCCGTCTGCAAAAATCAAAATGACTCACCAAAGCGTTCTATTTGTCCCCCTAATATGTTCAAACAGCCTTCCCTGCTATGCCACTTTCAATTAATTGTTTCTTCCGTTTCTAGCAGGCAATCTAAAGGCATTACAGTCGGGAGGGAACCGGCAGCAACTTCGTTTCCCATGGCAGAGGACAGCAACCAGCAGCCAGCAATCCACAGTCTCCCTCGGTCCTTCACTACAGCCAAGCAAAGTAGAGGGGCACAAAAGCCAGCACAGCACAAGAGCGAGGCAAGGCAGCAGCAAGGCAACCACGAAGGAATTGTTTTTTTTTTTTTAAAACCACAACTTGGGAGAGCCAATATCCGCCTCCAGCTCACCTACTCTGCAACGCCGCCAGGATGACAGAACAGCTGCTCAATGCTCCAGGGCTCTCCAAGAACACACAGCGCCGTCCGTCCCCGAAATCGGCAAAATCGGCAAAATCAGCCGCACCTCAAGCACCTCAGAGGAAACGCGGAGAAGACCTCCAAAACAGAAACGCCGGCCCGGCGCAAGCAGCCATTGTCGGGGGTGGGGCCGCGGGTCACCTGAGGCTATCCGGAGGCGTGGTTCTCCGTAGCCATCTCCTCAAGAATAGCAAGAGCCTTGAGCAGCTCCTATTAAGAGTCTTCACGTGAGTGTATTGAACAAGAATCAAGCATAGTCAGCATATACCCACAGTTAGAGCAATGCCCATTGCCCCACATCAGGAGATAGCAATGTTGAAGTGATCGCATTCACGCTGTGTGCTATTGTGAAATCCATTAAGTGTGCAAAGTTCCTTACCAGTGAAAGTTACCATGCTTCGCTTGTCTCTAGCAATTTGGGCTGAGGTTCTGGTGCTCGGCACGATCCGGATGTGGACAGGCACAGAAGAGCCTGCCTGTGGCGCGCCAGCAGCGTGTCCCTTGCATAATCGTGCTGACCCCTGATTTAAATAGCCCTAGACAGGGGGTGTGTCCATGATCCAGTGCCGAAGCATGATAGAAAGTGAGTGGGCAAATGAAATGGGAGGTTCAATTGGGGTCCAGAAACCCCTATAGGGCTCACAGGCCCCCCTGTGAGCACTGTATACTGCTAACACAAGACAAATTAAAATATTAGTGAGGAAGATAAAAAGATAAAATTAATAAAATGGAAGTCTAGCTTCCTTAAAGAAGGTGCCTACCTTCAGGGAGCAAGGCACATCCAAAAATATGCAACCGAGTGCATGTGCAGGAAATAAATCAGGCAGGGCTGCCAATCTGTTCTCAGGAGGAGCTATATATGATAAAATGGTACACTTCAAATCAAATCAAATCAGGTGTTTGTTAAGTGCGACTACTAAGGGTCTCGAGGCGCTGAGTGGGTGTGGGGGGTGGTTCGCAGGTTCCAGTCCATCAAGGAGGGGGTCTGTCAAAGAGCATGGTTTTGAGTTTTTTTGCAAAGATGGGGAGCGATGTTATCTGTCTGAGGTGGAGCGGAAGGTCGTTCCAGGCTCTGGCCACACAGAAGGAGAAGGAGCAGCCTCCCGATCTGGTCTTTTTGGTGCGGGGGACCATGGTGTAAGAGAACTGGGCTGATCGTTGGGTCCTTTGGGGTGCATGGAATTTGAGTCGGCTATTCAGGTATGCTGGTCCGGTGTCGTGGAGCATGGTGGGCCTTGTGAGCGTGGGTTAGCATCTTGAAGGTGACTCTAGCTTCGATGGGGAGCTAGTAGAGTGTGCGCAGGTGCTAGGAGATGTGGCAGTGTCTTGGCAGGTTGAGCACCAGTCTTGCGGCATCATTTTGGATGTTCTGTAGCTTGCGGGTGAGGATTTTGTTTATTCCAGCATAGAGTGCATTGCCGTAGTCGAGCCTGCTGGCGATCAGGGCGTGAGTGACGGTCTTTCTGTGTTCGAGGGGGATCCATTTGAAGGTCTTACGTAGGAGGCAGAGGGTGTGGAAGCAGGAGGACGAGACAGAGTTGAGCTGGCGGTCCATTTTGAGCTCTGAGTCCAGGATGATTCCCAGGTTGCGTGCATGGTCCTTGGGTGTGGCCAGGCTTCCGAGGGCGGGGGGCCACCAGGTGTCGTTCCAGGCATCTGGGTTTGGGCCCATGATGAGTACTTCTGTTTTGTTGGTGTTTAGTTGTAAGCAGCTGTTTTTCATCAATTTGGCGATGACTTCCATGCCTTCTCGAAAGTTGTGTCTGGCGGTGTTGGGTTCGTTGGATAGGGAGAGGATGAGATGGGTGTCGTCTGCGTATGACACAATGTTGAGTCCGTATGTTCTGATGATGGGGGCAAGAGGAGCCATGTAGATGTTGAGGAATGTAGGGCTGAGGGAGGACCCCTGGGGGACTCCGCAGGTGGTAGGTGTAGGGTCCAAGGGGAAAGGGGGGAGTCTGACTCACTGCGTTCTGCCAGAGAGGAAGGAGCGGATCCAGTTAAGGGCCTTGTCTTGGATCCCTGCATCATGGAGTCTGCGTATTCGGGTGCGGTGAGAGACTGTGTCGAACGCCGCTGAGAGGTCGAGGAGGATGAGGGCTGCTGTTTCTTCTTTGTCCAGTAAGGTACGGATGCCGTCGGTTGCAGCGAGGAGGGCCGTTTTCTGAAGCCGGATTGGGAGGAGTTGAGGATATTGTGCTCTTCGATGAATGTGGCGAGTTGGCTGTTGATGGCTTTCTCGATGACTTTCACTGGGAACGGGAGCAGGGAGATGGGTCTGTAAGTCTGTAGTTTTTGAGGTCGGTGGGGTCCACCGAGGGTTTCTTCAGGGGGGATTGATCTCAGCATGTTTCCAGTTGTCAGGGAATGAGGCGGTTGCAGAGCATGGGTGCAATGGTGTCGGTGGCTCTGTTGAAAATGTGGTGGGGGCATGGGTCCGTGGGGGCTCCGGAGTGGATTGACTTCATCGTCTTCAGTGTGTCTTCGGTGGAGAGGGCTGTCCAGTTGTCTATCGCTGGCTTCAGGGTTTCGGGGTGGTTGGTGAGGGTTTAGTGTGTTGGTTGGCTTCGTCAAAGTTGTTGTAGATGCTCTTGATTTTTTGGTGGAAAAAGGTGCTGAGTTTGTCGCAGAGGTCTTGTGAGGGAGGGTTGTCAGTGGACTCGCTCGTGGGTTGGGCGAACTCCTTAATGATGTTGAAGAGTTCTTTGCTGTTGTGTGCATGAGTGGAGATTCTGTCTTCAATCGCTTTTTTCCTCGTTTTTCTGATGAGTTGGTGGTGGGCGTTGGTTGCGGCTCTGAAGTTGTTGTGGGCTTCTGTGGATTTGGTGTTCCTCCAGGCCTTTTTGAGGTGGCGGTAAGAGTGTCTGGACTCCTGAAGTTCAGTGGTAAACCATCTAGCTTTCTTGGCGTGGGTGTTTTTCTTGAGGGGGACTATGGTGTTGGTGCTGTCGGAGATCCATCTGTGTATGGTTCGGGCTGCTGTGTTGGCATCGTCGTTTTCCACAATGGTTGGGGTGGAGTTGCTAAGTGATGAGGTTAGATGGTCGTCGGTGATTTTGGTCCAGTTTCTTTGTGGGAGCAGGCGCTTGTGTCTGTGGATGGTGGGTGTTCTGAATGTGAAGTGGACGCATCGATGGTCAGTCCATGGGAGTTCGGTGGTGTGGCTGAAGGTGATGGAGTTTCCTGTTGTGAAGAGGGGGTCGAGGGTGTGTCCTGCTGAGTGCGTGGGTTCGGTCACAATCTGGCGGAGTCCAATGTTGTTGAGGTTGTCCAGGAGGAATGTCGTGCTGGGGTCCAGTTGGTGGTTGAGGTGGAAGTTGAGGTCTCCCAGTAGGGTGTAGTTGGTGGATGAGATGGCATGCAGCGAGATGATGTCCATGATGGAGTTGGCGAAAAGTCCGCGGGGTCCAGGGGGTCGGTAGATGAGGGCTCCTTGGAGGGTGGAGGTAGGGCTGGCCAGTAACTTGAAGTGAAGGTGTTCCATCAGGTCTGTGGGCTCGTCAGGGAGTGTGCTAAGGCGGAGGGTGGATTTGTGGATGATGGTGATTCCTCCTCCCGGATGGGTGGGGCAGTCCTTCCTGGAGATCTTGTATCCTTGGGGAATGGCAATGGCGATGTCCAGTCCCGAGGAGGTGTTGGTCCAGGTTTCAGGTAATACAGCTGTGAGAAAGACTTGCAATATACAGAAACTAAAAGGTTCAGGCTCATGACAGCTGAGCACCAAGAAAAAAAAATAATAACCAATACTTATATAAAAACATCTGTCATTGCACAGAAAGTTAAAAAAAGGATTAGAGCTATGCATGCATGGCTCTGTAAAAAACATTTAATAACAGTAGCCATGAATTTCATCAAGCAGCCAGTTATCTGAGGGTTATTATAATGGATGCATGACATTACAATGCATGCATTTACAACACATGCGTTTACAAGCAGCCTTGACCATGGATGCCTTTACCACTTGTATGTCCTTACCAAGCATGCCTTTATCACGCATTCTGTGACTCCTCCTGCAACACAAATGTACATTTTAATATGTTCAGCACATTGCAACGAAAACACGCCAGCATGCTGGGTATGAAGTAGTGTGTCCAACGGGGGGAACAAGAGGATGGCCACAGGGTGGGGCTGATATCAGTAACTGACCCCAGCCCCAGAAATAACACAGAAAAAGCATTGGACGTGGAGGGACTCCCATGGGGGGTCCCAGCGAGCGGAGCGCGGTGGACGTGCCAGAATGCAGCATTATGGTGGCTGCCTCTTACAGGGGCACTTTGTTTGTTCAAGGGGCAGCTGTATAGTGCCAATATTGGCAACCCTACCCCGCAACATAGTTAGGTGTTTAGAATACACTACATTAAAAAATCATGCCACACAAAGTTTATTAGAAAAAATGGTTCCTCCAGCTTTATTTCCTACAGTGAACCAAGGGCAGGAAGAGATGAGTAACCTAACCTGCCCACCCGCCTGATGAGCAAAACGGCACTGTGGCCAACCCAATTGGTGCTACCATTTTATCTGGGGATCTTCTCCCTTAAATACCATGGATCACAGACCCATGACTTTACTCATGCCTTTTTAGGGGTGGAGCATTGCAAGGCCATCCCCTGGTTGCTAAGGTTTGCAACCACCTGAAGGACTAGAGGGGAGCCAACGTTTCCATCCATGCTCCTGCTGTAAAGACTCCTGGGGTCTGGCATGCAGTACCCCTGCTGTGCTCATTGAGTGGGTAACCCTATGTACCAATCAGCCTCCGGATCTCCCTGTAACTCCGCCAATGCCCAGGATGTAGCCTCCGTCACATTCAGGGCTTCCCCACCAAGGCAGGCACCTTAATTACCTGCAACACGCCATTACCAGTGCCTCTTGCGGGATCCAATCCCTATAAACTTCTGACAGGTGTCCCCCAACCATATCTTAGTACCTGTTGTACCTGTATTGATTAGGTCATGCCTTATGAAACCAGAGCACCTCTGCCAAGTGAATTTGTGCATGATACTATTTACCCATCTGTGAGCAAGTGTCATGAATATATTTTTTGATAAGTTGTTGCTTGCAGTCACCCAAATTCTGTTATCTTTACCATCTACTGCCTTTTTTCGCTTCCACAGCGGACTCCTAGAGACCAGTTTGAAGTTACTGTTTTCTTCGTTAACCACTGTTCTGTGATGTACTCCATTTGTGACAATATATTTTAGGGGTTGGCTATGCCCTGTGTTTACCCCAGACTTGACAAGGCCCAGAGTTATGGGTTCAAACTGATAACCCTACACAGCACTAGCAAGAGAAATAGGGACCCACTGGAGAGGGTCAATGGGAGGGGACAGAGTAGAGTCTTGTGCCCACTGGTACCCGCATTGCTTGAGGAGGCACCCTAGGCATGGCCCTCCCAATTCTAGTGTTTGATCAGGTCTCAGAGAATATAAGCTGAGTCCTGTCCTTTTTGTGGATGTCAGGTGTGCCTCACCAGCCTGACCAGGGCATGAGTGGGTCTGTAACAGAGGGCATGTCCCAAGGTCCCCATGAATGTACCCCTAGTGTTCTGCTTTATTTCCCATCCTTATTGCTTGCAAACCCATCACAGTCTGAGTGCAATCTTTTGATGGTGCGTCACCATGATGGTGTCCCCACCCTCATGTAGGTAGCCCATTGCCAAGCTTCTATTAAAATATACCTAATCCTGTAACACTAACTCCTTTACGGAGAACATACATTTTTGGAAATGGCCCATACATTTGCACAAATAGTTTTATTGATAAAATACAGTTAACAAATGAATAATGTGTCAAATCCGGGTGCAGTGAATGTTTTGCTTTTGTGCATCGGCCAGTAAAGTGCCTTTATCTGATTTTGTTTGGGCTTGGGGCATAGCCATCCTCAACCCTGGGCATTTGTTAACATGTACCCAGGGCTTGGAGCTGCATGCATCATGCCATTTAAAAGGATGCCCAATGTGCCTCTCCCACCTAACCCTAAGCAGAGTGGACCTGAAAGAGGGGTGTGACCCGAGGTCCCCATAAATGCACCCCTAGAATTCTTCATAATTTTCTATTCTCATTGCCTGAAAACCCACCCTAGTCCAGTAGTGAGCACCCTCCCTCAAGCGAGCAAACCAAAATGTCTCCAATGCTATACTCACTACTGCTGCCCTCGTTAAAGTTGCATCTCTACCAACAAAGATTGCCACACCAACTACGGTGTCAACCAGTGCATCCTCGCACCGTGCTGCACCCCAAGTTATTTATCTGCTGGATACAAGTTGCCGCCACCCAGTAAGGTCCCCACCTGTGATAGCTGGTCAGATGAATGAACAAGCGACCCAGAACCAAAGTACACAACCCCCCTGATGCCCTGTAGAAAGCCAACCGGGGGACCCAAAGATTACTACAGATCTCGCTTCACAATAAATGAAGAAGAGGAAGCCTCCCAGCCCAAATTTGGCATCGATGGCTAATACGCCACATCCTCCCCCTTAGTATAGCAGCAACACATACCTCAAGGCCGGGGGAAGACACCACCCTCAGAACACCCCATGCTGATGTGACACTCCGATCAAATTTCACAGCGAGACAGGCATAACTCTGCCCTATGTGAGCCAAGAGCCAAAAGAGCGTGCCCCTATGTCCCAATGGTGTAGGCAAGCCCCAATTGCATGGCAGTTGGGTCCATCTCCGAATGGACATGATTGATATGACCATCAAAATATTCCTACTGGCGATCTAAGGCGCTACAAGCAGAAGAAGAGCAGAGGCCACAATACAAAATTCCTATTCTAAAATGCAGAGGCAAAGTGCCAAACCTATAATTTACATTGACAGACACCAAGAACCGAAGAGCTCCAAGACTAGCCAGCTCACCTCAAACAAACAAAAAAACAAAACTGCCTGCCTCTGCTTATCTTGCACAGTCCCTGGACAGCGTGTCCAGCGGGGGGAACAAAGAGGATTGCCACTGGGTGGGGTAAGTATAATACAATACATACATTTACCATGCATATTATGAGCACGCACATCTTTACAGTGCACTTGACATTCCCAAAAAGATACATTTCAAACAATCATTTTAAAATTAAATTACATTAAAAAACAAATATAAATAATATGATGACAAATTATTCAACAATAATGTTTCTTTTTAACGTAACTACAAAAATGCCCCTATCAAGATGCTAAAATACCATACATGAGAAGGGCACAATTAAAATCTTAAAAATAATATAGAACTTACATTATAGGTTTAGTCATGAATTTAAAGTAAAATATTCAGGCATATTTTAAAATTAGTGTAGATTTTACCTCAAAAACTGTATAAAAAGGAATGTCCTCCATTTTATATTCAGGGTGACAGTAATATGTGGTGAGCACGCACATTATAGCTGACACCACCTACTGACTTACTTTGTTCTCAGAGTGCCATCTATCGCTGGACATATTACTTTAATAAAATAAGAAACAAATCGCATAATTTGTCATAGATCTTTTATATTAATGAAAACAGTTTTTTAGTGTTTTTCAAAATAACCAAAAACATAGCCGCACACTGAGTCATCAAACATTTGTGTGGCAATCTAACGAAGAATTACATTATTAATAATAATAAAGTAAGTTAATTTTAAAATGTTAATATACTGATATCAATAATACATTTTTTTTTTTAAAGAAATGATTTAATTTATAAAAGAGTAGTAAGATGTAAGAAACATTTCATTTTAAAAAAGTTAAATGATTCTAAGAAAAGAGTAGAAACAAGGATACATTTATTATTTTTAAGTCAATTGTGGGAAAACTCAGAAAAGGTGCTGGTCAGTGGTCGGGTGGCAGATTTACTATTCTCAACTCCGCCCTGTACCAACTCTGGAAAGGTGCTGAACACTGGTAGTGGGGAAAAATTACCATTCCCATTGCCACCCAGTGGTAACTCAGGGAGGTGCTGGACACTGGTGGGGGCAGATTTAAATTGCCAATGCCACCCTGTTTCCAACTCAGCATTGTGCCTTGTCAGGGAAGGTGCTGGACACTGCCCGGGGAGCACATTTACTGTTCCCAACTCCTCTCTGTGCCAACTTGGGGAAGGTGCTGGACACATGCAGAGGGGCAGATTTACTATTCCTAACCCCAAATTGTGCCAATTCTGGGAAGGGGCTGGACACTGACATGGGAAAGATTCACTATTCCCAACTTCTTCTTGGCCAATTCAGGGAAGGTCCTTGACAGTGGCAGGGGGCAGATTTACTCTTCCCAACTCTGCCCGTGCCAATTCAGACAAGGTTCTAAAAACAGAAATAAACAAACACATTAAGGGGCTGATTACGATGGCGTAACGTTCGCCACTGTCACACCATCGTAACCTGAATTACCCACTGCCATATTACGATGGCAGTGGGTATCACGGTGGATGAAAAGCCCGTCTGTCGCTTTTCCGCCAGTTGGCAATCGTTACGATTGCCGGCCAGGCAGAGTAGGGGCACAAAAATGGTGGCGGTGCCTAGCAGGCGCCGCCATCCATATTAGGATGTAGAGCATTTACAAGCCTTGCAGGGCTGGCAGAGATTTGCTTTGGGGGCTCGTTGTGGGCCCCTGTGGGGATGGGGAGTTGTGGGGCTGCACTTGGGGGGTTCCTATGGTACCCCCTACATTGCCATGCACAAGGTGGCAGGCACCGCGCGGTACCTGCCATGTTGTGCATGGCAATGCACAACATAGCCTTTTACCATTGCGGCGGGTGCTGCAGCCAGCAGCTTATGCCACAATGTTAAAATGGCAGATGCGACAGCCGCAGTGGCGGTCGCATCATAATTGGGGCGGCGGGACTGCCGCATGGCAGGCGGGCGGTCCTGTTACTGCTAGGGTGGCGGGCAGACTAGAGGGCATTCCAAGCTTTGGCTGCACCTGTAATGAAACTTCCTCCCCTACTTAGCTTTCTTCGTGGGTGGTACGCACAAAAGTTTGGCTCCTAGTGAGCACAAAGTTCTTTTGGGAGTGTACCATTGAAACTGGTGAATCTAGAATTCAGGACACTGGCCATGTAGACAATACATAGCGACTTAAAGTGCACCCGTTTCCTAATAGGCAGCCAGTGTAGTCTTTTAATTTCCTTGATGCAAATTAGGGGGTTCTTGTCAAACTTGTGAATCAGACCATGACTTTTCAGAAGTATATTGCAAAAATTAACACTATACTTTCACAATTAATGGAAAAACTGACCACTAGGAACGCAATTATTGAGAATTTAGTGTGCACCCTTTCCGAATTGATTACTAAAGAATAATTTAGAGTTTCCCTCATTTGGGAGGGAGAGTTCAACATTGTTAAATGTATGCCTAGTGGGGCATGTGTCTGGGCAATAAAGGATGGTCGAGGTGAGTATGCTGGCCATTTCCATCACTCTGCATATGTCGAATCTTTGACAAAAAAAATCATTTTAAACAATAATTTGTTTTTTACATCAGAGCTATGTAATGATAATAATATGAATGCAAGAACATGTGTTGGGAAGGAGAAAGTTAGTATTATTGATCTCATTCTTTTGAGCGAAGATGTTGGTCCCTCTGCTGCTGAAGTATCAGGTATATCCATTGCTGATTAGTGATCACCAGCCTATAATCATTAGTTAAACTCTCCCACTATCAATTTCCCAACTGTCTAATGTTAATCCTCCTTTAACCTATGAACCTAATAAGTGGGAGTGATGAAAATGGAAACAGGTTGATCCAAATAGAGTGCTAATGGATCTCAATATAAAAAATCAAGGAGAGATTTCATGTTGTCTTTCAGACATGGCTAAACCAGTGTGCATCGGAAAAGTTTTATTTAGATATGTAAATCAGTGTTGGATACATTATTGCAAGACTAGCACAAGAAGGGGAATGTGGGAAAGCTTGGTTTGACCATGTCTGTACTAAGGCTTGGAAAGTTTTAAAAGAACCACTAACGCAACCCCAAATGGCCTGGTAGGTGTCAAAATAGCAAGGTTAGAATATACCAAGAGGAGGAGAAAAGAAAGGCATTCATTAGATCTAAAGCTTGGAATGTGCGTCACACCTAAAAGATAATAGGGCATTTTGGGAAATTGTGAATAGACCTTTCTTTCCAACAAAACGTCTGCAGACATAAATTGCTATACATTGGAACAGGATTGAGTCAATCACTTCTCAAATATTTTCAATTCAGTATGCAGGAATATTAAGGCCCTTGTATTTGCAGATTTGCCTGTTTTACCCTCAGACCTTCTAGATTTGGTAAATCCAGCACAGGAGGGGATGTAAGCAAAGCTATTGTGGACTCTGCCACAGGAAAACTACAAGGTCCTGAAGGGGTCCCAGTGGAGCTCTTTAAAGCCAATCATGAGTTCTGGGCTCCTTTGGTTACTAATGTCTTTAGAGCTATAGTTAAGAAGAGACTTATAGAGCTGTGGAGGTAATCGATAACAGTTCATATAATTTCAAGAAAGGTGATAGAAGCTCCCCCTCTAACTACTACCCCATATTGTCACTTTATTCTTCAGTTAAAATATTTGGAAGGGTTATTTTAACAAAATTGGATGTTTGGGCAGAAGGAATATCCTTCTTTGCAGAAACTCAACATGGGTTCCGTCCGGAACTCGGTACCACCAAGCAAGCCCTTAATTTGTCTCTGATCCTAGGTAAATATGTGAAGGCCAGGAGAAGGGCCATGCACATGGGGTTTATGGACCTCTCCTGTGCCTTTGATTTGATGGACAGAGACATCCTTTGGGATATCTTGGGGCGGGTAGGTATTAATTCCCTTTTATTTTATATTTTAAAATCTCTTCACAGAGATACCAAATGAGGGCATGCTACTCTTGGTGTGGAGACCTTACCTCACCCATTCAAGTTAGCCGAGGCATTAGACAAGGCTGTATATTGGCCCCCTTTCTTTATTTTAGCTTATTTTAAAGCTTTGGACTCATTTTTATCCTCTTGCACACTTGATGTCTCCATGCTTTTGTACGTGGACAACACAGTTGTAGTAGCTCACACAGCAAATGGGTTACAGTTGGTTTTAGATGGTTTTAATACTTATATGCAGGGGGTGAAGCTTAAGATGAATCTTTCAAAATCTTACATTGTGACCTGTGGCCCAAATAACACCCACTTAAAAAATGTTTTATTGGAGAGACTTCAATCTTGAAAAAACCAAGGATTTTAGCTATTGAAGCTTCCTCTTCAAACAAAGTATGCTCTGGGATAGATGAATCACCCAGAGGTCTCAGATGATGGAGCCCTCATGTGAAGCAATCTCCAGGTTAGCTAATAATTTTGGAATTTTGGACAAGAGCCCTTAAAAGAAATAGTTGTGCTTTACAAAAGTTAAAGTATTAATGCCAGCATATACAGAGCATGTGTTTAGGTTAATGTGTCAGCAAAGGCTCTACAGGTGGGGGAGATCACATTTTAAACACCTTGTTAGGGTCCCAAAATCAACCCCAAGTCGTGTAACTCATAATGAACTAGATATGGACCTTTTGGAAGATAAGGTAGGTTTGCCCCCTGTTATGATCTGGATTAAGAGTTGGCTAACTCCAGAACTGTGGTTTCTTCAAAAATTAGTGGACGACTGTCTTATGCAAAGTAACTTAAGAGCTATTCCTTGGTTAAACTTTATAAAAAAGACTCTTTCTGATTTAGGACCAGGCTAAGGAAAGGTATTTTATAATGAAAGAGGAGGCCAGGCTTATGATTGGTATGGACTCAGTTAAAGTTCAAGCTTATGTGCCACTTTCAATCGTTAAAGGTAGTGAGCCTTTATTTACCCTGAATAAAGACATCGGAGCATAGATGTAACCTTACCTGTTGGAGGTTAAGCAGTACACGTTACTTAGTGGCCTTTCTGGTCAAAGACACCTGTTTTATTTTTCATTACCATGTAGCCCATGCTTTGGGAGGTCACACCAGTCAACTAAATACTTTGGGGCTGATCATGATGACAATGGGACCGCCACTGACAGACCGTCGGTGGCGGTCCCACTTCCATCAGAACCATGATATCCACGGCCGGATTGGCGATGGTTGGAAAAACCGACCGCCACGCATCTGACGGGCTCCTTGAGTCTCTCAGTGTGGCAGAGAGGGTTGTATTCCCTACGATGGTGGCAATGCCAGAGAGGCACTGCCATATGGATTGCAATGTCCCTTTCCGCATGCCGGGTTAACCGCCATGAAAAGGCAGGTAGAAAGGGACTTTTGGGGCCCGTAGCAAACCCCGCTTCCCCCCTGTCCTCCGATATGGGCACTAGGGGGGGCACCTATGGAGCCCCCACACGTATTCCTGCATCATGTGGCTGGGACCACATGGTGCCTGCCACGCAGTGCAGGGATATGTTAGGTGTCCCTATTTTGCATTGCATTGTGTGTTGTAGCCAACAGTACCTGCTGCAATACAAAGTATAGGCATTGTGACCGCTGTGGTGGCTGTCGCATCATAATGCTTATGTCGGTACCGCACACAGCATGTCGGGCGGTTTATGATCGATACGTCCGCCCGCCTTCTTAATCAGCCCCTAAGTTATTTTGCACCCTGTACACTGCCTCCAGAAAATGGTTTCTCTGCCCAGTACTTACTGGAAGATCCTTTCTGAATCAGCAGGAGGGAATGCTTTTTCTACAGCGTCTTGGGTCCCCCTTAATATGTTGTTCTGTTCACTGTCCCTTTTACATACTAAAGAGGAAAGTATTTAGGGGCCGATTTCAATCCGGGTCCGAAAGCACTCCGACCGAGTCGGATCCGGAGTGTTTTCCGACTGAGCCGGACCCCTACAGTTCGACTGAGCGAGTACAATGCGCACGTATGCTGTCGGACTCCGTTCGGTCAGACTCCCATAGAAGTCAATGGGAGCCGGTCGTACGACGCGTACATGGGCTCCCATTGACTGAATGAGTACGTCTCGAACAAGTGCGCTCCCTACAGTGGGTACGCATCGGTGCCACCCGCAGCATACATGCCTGTGTTGGGGAGACCCATAGGTCTCCCCCTGTGTCCGAGTCATAGGGCTGCGGATGTCAGGGGGTCTGACACAGACCCCCAAAGTCCGACTCCGGGAGCTTTTGCGAGCCGGACACTCCGGCTCGCACAGGCTGTCCAACGCGTGCATCGTACTGGCTCGGTTGTAAATCGCATCCATTGCACGCCACGGTTAGCTTCCGACTGGGATGTACGGAGCGGTTCGGACCCGGAAACGACTCGGTCGGTGAATTTCATGTAGCTCGCATCGTACTTGCTCGCCCGTACAGCTGTATGAGTCGGCCGGAAAACACGCGTACGGCTCGTAGTTTTTCCGGCAGAACCCGATTCGGTGCCCTTCCGACCGAGATCGGAATCTGCCCCTTAGTGCTGACCCGATCCTGATATGATTTCACTGTGAAATTTCTTTTAGCATGTTCTGCAATTTTATGAAAGAGAGCCTATAACGGAGAGACAGTAGAGAGAGACTCGATACATTCTTTCAAATTTGCTGTGATGATGATGAGTAACCTGCACACCATGTATCTTAGCACTGTTTGCACTTTTATACAGGATACATTTGATAATAGAGAGACAATAGAGAGAGGTTAGGCATCCTCCTTTTAAAATGATGTGATATTTTTTCTTTAAGTACTGTACATGTTTTGTGGTTGCATTTGTTAATACAAGGGTGGACATGGTCAACTAATGTAAAGCTTCATTCAATATATCTTTGCAAATGAGAATGTCAACTTGACAGAAAGATTTTATGCTATCTCCTTTTGCAACAACTTTTATCATGATATTTTATCTCTCGCTGTGACGTTTATGGTCTGTGATGGGCCGAAACAGGTATTTTGTAAGTAATATGACCACCATGACCAAAATGCAATAGTGCAATTCATGAAGAATGAATCTGCTAAAACAGTGCCTCTTCACGATTCCACAATCCTTGTAAAAAAATTGCCTAAAGCTTAACACAAACATATACAGAATGCTGGAATGCAACATAACATCCTTAACAAACATGTGATGTTTTTTGTTAAATGCCAATAAAGAAGATACCTAAAGCAGGTTTATCGAAAGCCCACGGTGAAAAATTTGCTTTTATTATGCCGCAATCAGTATGACTGCAGCCGTCCCTTTCATTGTGACATTTACTACCCCTAACGTTGCCACTATGTGATTTTACAGATTCTTTCATATAGAAGAACCATAAACCATCTGTTTCCTAATGTAACAGGGCTGGATAACTCCTCACCTGGGATGAGTTGCATTTGTAAGAGGGGCACATCTCCTACATTTTGAACCGCTGAGTGCTGTTTTGTTTAGGGTTGCTTGCATTACCGTTAACATAAAAAATGGCATGCAATCATAATGCCAATAGGCTGTTGTCTAGACCGCTTTATGAAGGGCACAGTAAGACAAAGTGGCGAGCACTGTCCCAGGGGCAGGTGGGCTAATGTTCATCTGAATGTCGCTTAAACAACACAGCATGATTAAATGAAGCTGACATTCAATAGTGGTTACTGAGCTACGAAATACGTTAGGCAACATTTTCCCCAGTTATTGCCCTCAAATATGTCTGTTCGTGAAAGAATAGTTAATATTTCCATGTCTGCTCCAAAGACAAAAATAATATTTACCAAAATATATTATAAAGGAAAAAATGTTAAATATTACTGAGAGATATTAGGTAGTGCACGTGGCTCTAAGCATCACATAACTTGTTTGGGCTTATTTTTAAAATGGCAGCTCCAGAGCGTCATTTTTTATGGCTGAAATAATATGATCACAAGTGACTAATTCAGTGATAGTGACTTAAATGTATCTGCCTCAGGGAGGGAGGCAGCGAGATCCAGAAGCATAGTATTAATTGTCTGCAGCCATATCTCAGGAGGGGAGAGGCTGCAGGCATACCCCCACTCCCCTCCACTGAGGCTCAATTTTGAGGCCTTGATCTATGTTTTATTAATGGACACCCAAGGCACACCTCCTTATATGTATCTTTCACATTTAAGGGCTTATTATGAGTTTGTCGGTCTGACAGCCCAAACTCCACATCCGCTAGTAGACCACAGTGCTGGTGGTCTTCAGACTGCCATATTAAGAGTTTACCACAGAGCCGGCGGTGAGTTTGTGTAAATTATGCCACCGTGGTGATTAGTTTTCCATATGTATCGATGCCTGTGTGAACATTTCAATTGCATATGTGTCAAATGCACACATGTGCAGGATACATAAAATACCATCTACCCATTGCCAGAGTCTTGCCCCTAGGATGGCATTTCAGGCAATGGTTATACGGCACAAAAAGGACTCTCCTGTATATTGCCACAAATAGGGTCATAATCCTCAGGGTAAAGATGCTGCTGTGAATGGGGAACCTAAAGAAAGGGATCCATGTTGAACTCCGATGGAAATAACAGAAGAGGGGTGAGTATGCAACCGAAATCCTTCGTTTCTGCCAACTTGAAGCTGGCCGTCCCACCACCACGGTCAGCTAGTCAGAAAGCCAACTCGTAATACGGACAGCAGTTAAACTCCTTTGTACCACCTTATGGCAGCTGCTTTTTCCCTGACCTCGACCCTGGCAGTCTGCAGTGTGCTGGCAGTGTTGTAATTTCAGTTGCGGTCTTTGCAATAGCAATCGGCCCAACTCGTAATACAGTGGTCGAACTACCAAGCTCGCAGCAGTCGAACAGTGACCACAGGTACCGCGAATCATGGACCTCCAAACTTGTAATACTGTCCTTAGTTTGTATATCTCACACGAGTACAGGTGTGTTATTATTTGAAGACCGAGTTAGACACATTCTCAGAGTAATCCACTAAAATAGAAACACGCAAGCTGTACTAGCCACAGTTCGGTACATTAGCTGTAGCCACAACTAACATTAAGGGATAGGGAAAATGCACTATTTTTTCTAGACTGCAAATTATAATACCTACAGATAGCACATGAAATGCAAATAATAAGCGCTTCTTCGAAACTATAGAGCTGATATAATCAGAATAAAGCCCGGAGCAGGAGACCTCTCAGAAGACAGTGGACAAAAGGATAACCTTGCTTTTTTAGGGCAGACAGCAAGATCCCTTACACTGAAGCAGATGACATAATCAATTTAGTGACAGCAGGTCTCAGTGGAATACCGATCCTAATGTGATTCTACTTTCTTGGTCTTATGTGATATAAATTATGAACTAAGCTGCCTGTTTCACACATTTGGAGATGATATATATGTAAAGATTCTGGGATAAATGTATCAGTAGGGAAATTGTAAACTAACATATGCTGTTTGAATCTTAAAGGTACAGTAATGCTATATCTGAATGATGCCATTGGATGTTAGTATACCACTCGTACATAAGAGACACTCTTGCTGAAAACTATTCTTTAATTCATGATTTTCTCAAAGACCTTCCAAAGGTTTGTGATGAAATATGTACACGCAGTATTAACATTTCCTTTCGGCAGCACGTTTCATCCCATCTGGTCTTTTCTTAAGGTCTGAGCGAACGGTTGACATTTTTCTAGTTGCTGGGCAGTTTAGGAATCCTAAAAAGGTGACATGCGGCAAAGGAATATTTTTTAGCAAGAGCTCCGCTATGTTTTGGATGTTTTTTAAACTTGTGTACTGAACACTGTTCTAGGCACCTTGCATCCTATGAAATCTATCTGCAAGGTAAAAGTAAATTTACCGTCACAGTGATTTGTTACAGCCGCCTGTACGATTAATACACAGCTCTAAATTGTATGTTGTCCTCAGTGATACCTATCCATGGTTTAAAAACTCATCACTTAACTATAATTGTCTATTTGTATATCAAATAGCTAATTTCTTCATGTTTAACTGGTTGTATTAGCATAATATGCAATCACTGCATCATACAATGCTTGCCTTTTCTCTTTCATTATGAGGTGTATAAGGTCATGCTGATTCTGGTGGGTGATTGCTTTCTGCAGCGGATAGATCAGAACTGTTTTCAAATATAAGAAGTTGAGTAAGATATTGTTCCGGAAACTTGATGCATTAAAACTTTGGAAATCTAGGCTCTGCTACTCACAACTTTGTTCTTCCCAATCATTTTCTTTTACAGAATGTTCTTTTAATGTAATCCCCTTAAACTGGGCTCCAATGTTCTGAAAACGTGCAGTTAAACTACTCCAGTGGAAATCAATGCACTAGGACATATATACATGAAGACTTAAAGACTATGGGGCATGTTTACTAAGGATTACAGGGGAAAGCAAGCTGGGATGTACTTAGCAACTTTCATGGCATTCTGCAGCAGTCACAGAAAGAGGAATAACCCTCTAAAGACTGCTTTTGTGCAGGAAGGTCTCCCTTCCTGCACAAAAACAATCCTGACTGTTACACAGATACATGCACTATGGTGAAAAGGCGTCTGCATTGGTGCTAGGCAGCACACAGTCTGCCAACAGAAGGAGAGAAAAGTAATGCTCCAAATCTTTGCATATATAGAGCATTTCTGCCCTCTCCCTTTCACGCATGCAGTGCAGTAAGTTGCCTTGCGTGCAAAAATTGTAAATCTGCCCCTTAATCTCTACTACCGATTTCTTGCTTGTCCTACCTATGCAGTTTCAATCAAACATACAAGTAAATATGTTACAGAGCAGTAAAACCGTCTGTTCAAAATTGCAGGTAATGGCCAGAACATCACCTCTTCATTCTCTTGTCATAGTTCTAGCTTTTGAACTATACCAACTCCTGTCAATAATTTAACTGACACATCTCAGCAATGGTCATAGTTGGTGTATAACTCTTGTTGATTTTCTAAGACTTACTAACCTATCCTGACACAGACGAAACACTGATTTTAGCACACTAATAAGTTAAGTAAATGAGCATTAGGAGAATCCATACGATAATGGTATCAAAAAGACTGAAAATGCAATATGGTACCAGGATATAGAGTTTTTAGATATTGAAATACACACATTTTATGGCAAAAATATCAACAATATTTACAACCGTTATGTGTGTGAGGGGGTATGGGTGTGTGTGTACATGCACACACATACACACAGTTGCAATGAAGCATTTTTTGTAATACCTTTGCCACCGCAAATCAGCAAAAAAAGTTTTAAAAAAATTATAAGCAGCCTTCTTAGCTCTATCCTGGAACATTTTGTTGGTGATCTGTGAAGTGGTGGGTCACGAAAAAGTAGGGTTCCCAAAACATTGTTTTCCTTTGCTAATTCACTTAAACATTTTCTTAAAACAGCTGAACAAAATTACACTAAATTTGGCATAAAGTTTGCCCATTTTCTAGGGATTTAAAGAGAGCCTGGCCACAACCTGAAATATAGGTTGTGACTACATGTATAGTTCTCAGGGTCAGGGTCACTTTGTCCTCAAATAATTTAAAAATGTATATATAAGTGGACAGGGTGAGCACACCATGACCCCAACTGGCATGTGAGGTGACCCAAAGGCACCTCTCCTTGACTGGCTGCCAGAAAATATTAACAACATATTGTTGCAGCCATTATGGGACTCACCCTTTACAATGAAGATTTTACAACAACCTACCCTTACAAAGCAGTCCTTACCACCCAGTATGGGTAAGCATATAGTTATCAATTTTAATTAGTTCAGGATGGTAGGGATATTACTATTTAGATAAATTACAATATTTGAATATTCACAATTAAGATTATTGAATTTTTTTATTGATACCTATTTTATTTATTCCACTATAGTTTTTAGGTCTCGCCTACGCAGCGGAATCACTCCAAACATTTTGGGAAACTCGTGCATGTACTGCACAGTTTCCAATTAGCACTCGTGCATGTACCACGTTTACCTTGCGTGAGCGAGCAGCGGCGCCATCTGTTTGCAATTATCGCACCAGTGCTTTGGAAAGAGATGATGCTGCTGCTCGCTCCCACAAGGTAAATGCTCGGAATGAGGAATTTGTTTTTAAGGGTAGATGAAGGCAGACTTCCATGATTACAGAGAACAGTCCTGAGCTTGTCAAGAACCCCTGCTGTTGTGCTTGTTCCTTGAGGACCTCCGGTCCCCTGCGACAGAGGAGATTGTACTAAGAGTAGAGTGCTGGCGCCCAGCCAGACCATAACAACGAGAAGTTCTTGGAGATTGTTTTTGATCGTCTCTACTGTTCCCTTGTTTTTCCTTATTGTTCCTTCACCTGTTGATGCCTGAATCAGGGATGTAAGGGTAGTGCACACAGTATGTAATTCCAGACGTGTATCCCTGGAGATGGATTCCCTCTGACAGCTGTGCAGGAGTAAAGCTGCCAACCAGTGGGACATACAAGTAGATTAGGGTGCGAAACTGACGAGATGGTGAAACCTGCGTAAACCCATGCGAGTTCAGCAGGGTCTTTGTAACTTTAACGAAAAGTAAAGCTGTTCCTAAAGCGCCCTCCGATGAGACCCAGCTCCTCCATTATAGCCGCCCAGCTGGGTCTTCCTGCCTGATGTCATCATTCTTAGTGCTGATCTCTCGGACTGCATGCGCGTAATTATTTACCCATACCTAGGTGGAGTCTGATCACTCTTGGCCGCCTGCCCACTAAATTCCGCCTGCTTTGATGTACTGGGAAAACACTCGATAGCACATTGAGCTGACGACTATGTGGGCCCATCCATTTCCTGGTTTCGTGACAGTCCTGTACAGATCAATAAACAAGCTCACATTGCTGCCTGGCCATGGGCTCGCTGCGGAATGTTCATGTTTCCACTATTTGAGATGCAGCGCTCTGTTCCAATCGTTGCTGCCAAACAGGTTTACAAACAAACCTACAGCAAGGCTTCTGGAGAGAACAACCTGCGCAAGATCATACTTGCTACCAAGCACCTGATGCTGCTGCTTACAAATGTAATTATACGGTCTCAGTGAGAATGTAGAGAACTTAAGAAGCCCCTCCATATGCAAGTCTCTATTCCTATTGGGAGTGAAAGCGTCCCATAGAACTCAAAATACATAGCAATTAGCACCCATCTATAAGGATTTGCACAACAAACACATTAAATAAAGACTGCAGAATGCAGGAACACATCATAACAAATTAACCCTTATACATGTCTCTATAACTAGCATTGAGCTCCCATAGTGTAGCAACCTCTCCTCCTGTAGCCTGGCCCGTCTGGCTCTGCTCATTATACTCCTCCCTAATCTTATCTTGTAACATTTGCTTATTATTCAAAGACTGAGAACAAATTTCAGACGCTGTTTCACCAAGGACGCCTTTTTTCCTTTTCTTCTTTCTCTGACTTCAGAGTGAGACCCCCCTGCTTGACCTGTGTTGACTTCTACCAATGCCACACGCCCATCCGGTTAATCTCTATTACGATTGGGAGGAGTACAGCAGGATTCCGGTGCGACCTACTAGACCAGCACTTATAACATTCAGAAAATATTCATACAACAAAAGGTGAGCTGTGGAAAGAGGGCATTGTCGGTTGGTTGGGTGTTTAGTAGCACAGGACAAATCCAACCCGCCCTCCCCCGATCCCACAGCCTAGATAAACCAGCCCAGGAGGGCTTGGGACCCCTGAATCGCACTTCTCATCGATACTGGAGCATGTGCTTCCTGCTAGCACTTGGAGAGTTGGCAGCTACAGGTGTTTGCACGGCTAGGCACACAGCATAGTGCTGTGATGCCAACAACCCATGCAGGCAGCTCACATAGTACAGTTCACCTCAATGATGTCTGTGGACATTTCTCAATTTATTTCCTCTTTTAGCTAGCACCACCATTGAGCTGCAGGCATATAATGTGCATGCTAGACTTTCAGCTGCCTGTTAAACGATGCGGTGTATAATTGATTAAAATCGAGGTTTTACAGTTTATTCTGGTGACAATATTGCCAGAATGAACTGTGAAGTGCTGTACAATAAGGTTGGATCGCATGGCATGCTTATTCTTTTTCGCTTCCCTCTTTGTCAAGATGTCCAATGCAGTAAGCATCTTTGTTTTTCCCTAGAGATCTAAGATTTAACAAGTGTCACGAAAGCTCGACCTTGGATGTGTCTGGCCGTTCACCAATGGCATGTGAAGTAACAGTAGATGTTGTAGCACCCAGGATAATGTGCTGCATGGCTAAAGACTTATAAGGTCCCAAAGGTGAGACCTATTGGGCTATAAATATGTAAACTAATCTTTAAATATGTAAAATAATGTTTAAGGAGCAGGCTGTAATTGGTATTGTTTTTTTGAGTTGTTTATCAACAGTTTCACTTTTTCAGATGTTGGTATTTGCTCAAAATATAGATTATAATGTATTTCATTTTCTATCTGATCCAGGTGTGAGAAAGAAAATGTTGAATTATTTTAAACCAAGTTTTAGAAAACAAATCTGTTGAGGCAAAAGTGGAAAACAAGGTTTTAAGTGTATTCTGTTTACCGGCTGCAAGTCTAATCTCCTGCTTCCACTATTCATTGCAATAGATTTTGTTGTTTAAGAGAAGAAGAAAACTATTCATTAGGTAAATCAATATCACAATCATCAATCTAACTTTTAGTCGATAACAAGTATTTTTAAAGGTTTATAGGTTTTTTTTAACCCCTTCAGCGCTGGGCGAATTCCGCCGCGGTGCTGAAGGGTTCGAGCGCGGGCGGGACCATGACGGAACGGTTCCGTCATGAGCACAGCTCAACCGTGGCTCATGACGGAACCGTTCCGTCATGAGCATGGAAGGGGTTAAAGATTTTTAGTCCTCATGAGAAAAAACAATGACGTTCTTCCACTTTGCACATCTTGATGGGCACCTAAATGCCTCTGCCCTCTTATGCTTTTGGCAGTGCAGGTAGGTATGGATAGAAATAGGGAGGGGGGGTCATGTGTGTTTGTCTGCTTTCTCCCTCTCACTTTCCACCAGGCAGAACAAAACCACAAATACCAAAACACGGATGCCAAGCAAGGATGGTAAGGCGTAATCATGGGACCGCTAGGAAACTACCTATTATCGTTTAGATTGTCACAACATTCAATGAAAGGGAGCCGGAAATTAACATCTCTAGTACTCTTCCCATCTAAGGTGGCTATATATTTAACCGAGTTCAACAAATCATCCAAACTTGGAGAGAGAGGAGACACCCATAACTTACAGATTTTCCTGCGCGCAAGCAATGCAATGTAAAAGGTAAGTCTCACCTGACCTTTGGTAGGTTTTACTTCAGGCTCCAACTGACCAAAAATAACAAGTAATACGCTTACCTTAACTTGCAGTTTAAGCATTTGAGACAGAGCCCCACTCACTTCACTCCAATAAGTTTGCAGTTTTACACATTCTAAAAACATGTGGACATCATCTGCCTTCATTTTACCGCATTCCGGGCAAGGGACTTCACCTCTCCTCCCAAACTTTGACAGCTTCAAGGGTGCTCTATGAATGGAAAATAGATGATTTCTCCTCAGATTCGCAGGCTTAACCAATTTAAAAAGCATAGCCATAGATACTTGTCAATATTTTTCCAGCGATGATTCTGGCAAGTATTTTCCCCACAACTCCACCGGAAGCGTAAAATCTCCATCCCCGGTTTCCACCAGTAACCAATAGATAGACGCCAACTCCTTCCTTTGACTCGGTTGCTGCTTCAATCTAAACTCTAACTCATTTTGTTCCCCTATTTTTGTTAGTGGATCAGCAAACCAGCTCTGAATTTACGCATATTTAAAACTAGAAAGGCGGAAATTTGTAAGCTGACTACAACTCTCCCAGGAAATAAGTTTGCCATTGCTTATTATCTGGTCCCATTGTCTGAGACCCCCCTCTAATAGAGGTTTAGCCATACTGTCTTTTGTCCACTCTGGGGAGCCAGGACTGTCCCAAATGGGGGCTAAAAAACCAGCGGTAGGGAATTTTCAAAGTTCTTCTCACTTTGTACCAAGTGTCTGTAAACCCCCTCAGGATTTTCAACCTAACCTTTTTTTTTAAATTTGGTGTCAGGATACTTAAAAATAAACCCCTCCTTACCTCCCCGCTCTAAATTCGCTATTGTGGACCACAGGCCTCCTGTCATAGAGGGATTTTGAGATTTAAAGAGATACTTTCCTTTTTTAAAAGAAAAGCCCATGAATAAAAAAGTAGATCTGGTAAGGCTATTCCTCCTCTCTCGAGTCGACCCTTCTCAGCAACTTCTTCCAAGCTATTTTACTTGCCCACATGAACGAACCCAAGTCTACTTGTAGTTTTTTGATCCAGACCATATTAAAAGGTAGGGGTATTGCATCGAAAAGGACAGTCAGCTTTGGAAGAATTACCATTTTGACCAAGTTGCTTCTTCCGAAAATTGATAGTTGAAGGTGGGACCAGGATTTAAAAAATTTCTTTATCTCCTTCGGAACTTTGTCGAAGTTTAATTTCGCTATTTTGCCGGTGTCATGAGATATCATAACCCCTAAGTACCTGATCTCATCCTTTCCGGATACTCCCTCGATATTCCAGGTCATAACTTTGGACTTATCTTCGTTAACTTCGTAACCTGAGACCCTACCAAAGTCAGTTGTTAAAGCCATCAGACGAGGCCAGGTTGTCATAGTATTTGTGGAAAATATCACTTTGTCGTCGACATAGAGCCCCAGTTTTTTCTCACAGCCAGCGAACTGGAAGGGCTGAATTCCCGGATCATCTCTGATCTTTCTTGCCAGTGGCTCTATGTATAGATTGAAGAGCAGAGGCGATAGACGGCACCCCTGCCTGGTTCCCCTTGATACTTTTACTGGTTGAGACAAAGAGCCATTAACTAGCTTGGTAGAGACCGGCAAGAGCATTACAGAAGTTTGTACCCTGGTTCAGGGACATAGCGACTTCTTTCAAATATATCCAATTCACTCGGTTAAAAGCCTTGGTAGCATCCAAGGCCACCAAGGCAAAAGGGAGATGGTAGGTGGACGTTAGGTCAATTGTGACAATCAATGAGAAGGTCAGATCTTTCAAAAACCTTCCCCGGATAAAACCTTTTTGGTCATCATGAATTAAATCTGCCGTCAACCCATTTAATCTATCCGCCAGGATCTTCGTGTAAATCTTATAGTCGCTGTTTAGCAAGGAAATAGGGTGATATGAGTCGCATTTTTTAGAACATTTTCCTGGCTTCAATATCAGCGCTATTGTGGCTTCCTTCCAGGAGGCTGGCATGACCATATGCTTGATGTATAGGTCATTGAAAAGCTTAACTAAAATAGGAGCTAGATTGTCAGCCAAGACTTTGTACACGTCTTGCGGAATGCCATCTGGCCCTGGGGCCTTCCCCTTCTTTAGATGCGCAATTATATTAACCACTTCCTGAACCTTTATTTCTCCATTAAGAAGATCTGCTTTTTCCCTTGACAAAGGCTTTCCCATACCCGGCCCACCCACCTACTGAGAGTATCTTTGGATGGCATAAGATATTCCTGGTATACTCTACTGAAGTGGCTCTGGAAAACTCGCTCAATCCCTCTGCGGCCCTCCACCAAGCTGCCTGTTTGATCGCATATAATTTCCTCAACCCTATTTCTTAGGTGTTCTTTCTTTGGCTTCCATGCCAGAAGTTTGCCGCAGCCTTCGCTGTACTCAAAGTGTGCCATTTGACTGGCTTCCCATCTCTTTTTCCCGCGCTCTTGCATTACCGTGGATAAATTAACCTTCTCTTGTAGCAATTCTTGGAGCCTTCTTGTCCTCGCCTCCTCATCTATACTAGGATCTGTTGATTTTTCTTCTAAGGAGTGGATCTTTTTCTCCTGTACTGTCACTTCTTTATAATAGTTCCTCCTTTTCTCAGCCGCTAGTGCCCCAAGCCTGCCCCTGAGAAACGCCTTATAGGCATCCCATGCAACCCCAGGGGCCACTGATCCCCAATTGATCTCAAAGAAATCTTCTGTTTCTTTTTTAAGGACTTGTACCACCTCCTCCTCCAATAAAATTGTACGGTTAAGAGTCCATCTGGACTGAACCCCAGCTCCCCTGGCCTCCAATGTAAGCATTAAAGCTGAGTGGTCTGACAAATGGGCTCCTATATGCTCAACCTGTTGTACTTCATCCTTAACTTTACAGTCCACCAAGAAATAATCTTGTGGGACCCTCAGGGACATTTTAAGTTGGGGTATTAAGTCCCCTTGAATCTTGAGGGTCCCTGGGGGCCAACTAGCCCACCAGGTACCTTCAGTTAGCGTAACAGAGTTGCATTGCAGAGAGGTGTAAAAAGAGGCGTGGCCTCAGACCCCCTCTCTGCAACTCAGCTCTGTGGCACTTACTGGAGGTACCTGGTGGGCTAGTTGGCCTCCAGGGACCCTCAGGATTCAAGGGGACTTAATCCCTCAACTTAAAACACACCACGGGGCACATTTGCATACTTGTCAAATCAGGCCCCACCGCCTCCCTTCACCACTGTGCAAACGGGCCCTCTGGTGCCTTGTAAGTTGGGGGATCAAGTCCCCTGGAATCTTGAGGGTCCCTTGGGTCCAACTAGCCCACCAGGTACCTCCAGTAAGCCAGGAGGCATGTTTCCACATTGGTGCAGGGATGGGCTGGGGCCTGATATAAGTTAGCAATCCTGCTGTTTAGAACTTACTGGTGGTAATAAAAAGGATAGTTGGCCCCCAAGGTTGACGTTGGGAGCTAACTACTCCTCCTGTTACCTCCAGTAAATCCCACAAAGTGGGATTGCTAAAAGGTGTTTCAGAGGCCACGCTCACCGTTCTCCATCACTCTGGAAACGCGACTGATATGTTATTGTTAGAAATTAGCATTTAAAAAACCTTTGAAATTCACTGAAAAAAACCATAGGTTTCAGGGACGTTATAGTTAGAAATTAGCATTTAGAAAACCTTAGAAATTCCATGAAAAAGCAAAGGTTTCAGGGATGTTATAGTTAGTTGGACATTTCACTCGTACAAATCCAGTGAAATTGTGCCGTTATAGTTAGTTCAGCTAACTATAACTCGCGCCCCCGCAATGCACTGCACTGCTGATGACGTCACATATTACATCATTTATGACATGGTCAGTGACATCACTGATGACATCACAATGACCATTTTTATTGGGAGACTTTATTGGGAGTCTTTGGGAATGCAGGGTGGGTGGAGATTTGTTGATCCACGCAGATTCCATATCTTTCCATCACAGAAATGTGAGGAAAATGTATTTCTTTTTTTACTAAGTTTGGGTTTGCAAAGGATTCTGGGTACCAGAACCTGCTGAGAGCCGACAAGTCACCAAATACTGGATTCCCCTTGGTGTCTATTTTTAAAAAATTTATAGGTTTGCTAGGTTTCCCTAGGTGCTGGCAAAGCTAGGGTTCAAAATCCACAGCTAGGCACTTTGCAAAAAAAGTTTCAGTTTTCACTGTAAAAAAAATTGGCCCGTTTCCTGCTGCAGGCACTAGGCCTACCCACACAAGTGTGGTGCCATTTTTATCAGTAGACTTAGGGTAACACAGAATGCTAGAGCAACTGTTATTACCCATTTCTGCCCTCCAAATGTAAGACAATGTGTAAAAAAAGAATCACTTTGAAAAATGTCCAATAATTCACATGGTTTGGGTACCCACAATTTTGAAGATGTACAAATAACTACTGCTTATAACTATATTTTGTTCTTATTTCGGAAAGACACAGGCGTCCTTGATATCGATTTTCCCTCTTCATATTTTACCAAATGGATTGTTATATACCCCGTACACAATGAAAAAACATTGTCCCAGTAAAATGCCAAAACTGTGTAGAAAATATTGGTTTTCTGACAATGGTCTGCCTGTCCCTGAAAGCTGGGAAGATGGTGATTTCATCACTACAGACCCTTGTTGATAATATTTGCTAGGAAGAAAAAAAGCAGATGCTTTCTTCTGCAGCACTTTCTCCCTATTTAAAATAAAATACAAAATGTAGCTGTAGTTTGGCTAATGTCTGGGTCTCCTCTGGGGGAATCCAAAAACCTTGGGTACCTTTAAAACCCCTATGATGTTGGAAGAAAAGGAAGCAACTGTGTTGTGTATACCTTATGTGGAAAAAAGTTACAGGGGCTTAAGCGCAAACTACACCTGTACATTATCCTGTGTACAATGTTTATCTGAAAAGATTCTCATTATCATGTAGATGAATATTAAATAGATTGTATCTTAATATTAAATAGACTGTACTGCTGGGATCTGTGATTTCCAATACTTTCCAATAGAATGTATTATGATTTTGTACCAATATAAACCAAGACGATTGCAAGCCAACATGGGTGACTGTGTCAGTTCTGCCCTTTTCATCATTTCTCAAATCTGTCCCACGAGGGGACTGGGACTCTCATTCCTTTTCCAAACTATGTCCCCTGGGGGCATATGAAATACCCCCACTTGCCATCAGCCTAGTTCTCTCAGTCACTCTTGCTTGTGAAATAAGCTTGCCCCCTATATTTTTGGCACTCTGCTCCTGATTAATTCAGAGCTCGCCAACCGAATTTGCAGGTGAGATCTCTCCCTCAGCGATACTTATTACCCGAGACTCACACCCGCACCTGTGTGCCCTAACACATGTAATAGTCTGACAGCATGGGTGACTAATAGCTGACTTTGGCGAAGCGTACCTGTGCTGTCTTAGCCTCCTTTCCCATTCATCTCTTCAACTTTGAGATTTAATTGATAAAGTCAGGATTTCGCACCAGATACACACGCCAAAAGCATATGGTTTTAATTGACTAGCATTGTATGCAGCCCCACTTGGAGCACAGCTCCTGGCTTTAATTGACACACGGATGTTCCTTGTCTTGGTGTTACAGCCTTGTATCTGTTTCACCATGACCCCTGTTGATCAATGTTTTGTAATTCTTTCTTCGGCAGGAATTCCTTGGGGTACATTGCTTTTACCCCTGATCTCTGCACCACGCTTCAAAATTTAAATGTGGTCCCCTCTTTTCTGAGCTGAGACACTCGGTAGCCATTTGAAGAGGGCGACCCATGATGCACATCCAGGTCAGCAGTCTTCCTGGACTTAACCCATCACCAAAGCAGGCTGCTTGTAGCGCTGGTGCATTAAAGAGTTTCAGTTCATTGTTTTAGATTTATTTCCTGCCCCTGGGGTACCTCATTAGGACCCTTATTGGAACATTTTCCCTCCCATCCATCCAGGGGAGTCCCTACCACAGGTGTGCTGCCCTTCCATCTATTAGAGTCCACTTTCAGCAGCCTCCAGATATTAATCAGGGGACATTTTCTTTCTTCTCAGAACACTTTGTGGGTTGTAATCCTTTGAAATCATCCTACCACAGACATCCGTAACTTTGAGGACGTGAGCTAGTGACAGTTACCCAGGCGTATGGATTCTCTGGCATTGCCAGATTCCGCCCACATAAGTGCCCCCTCTGTCTCTTTCTCCTTTTTATGGTCTTGTAAGTGAGAATAGTGGCTAATACCAGCCCTCATGTTTGTCTTTGCTTTTTTCTGTAGGTACCTATAAAACTTTCCAGGTACCTTTTTAATAGTCCCTACTTCACTCTATGAACATGCTTCACTCAGTACTGCAGCTTTTTATACCTTATTTTTCTATCTTTCATTTCTCATTCATTAGACAGCTATCCCCCAATGTGGTGAGATCTATGTCGAAATGCTGCCGACTTGCACAAGCTAAATTAGGACTTATGACATGATTTTACCAATTTCTTAATAAATGTACTGATTTGTGCACAAATTCAATTTGAATTCTGGTTCAATACGTTATAGTATCCTCTATTATTATTGGACTTGTTTCACTTGTACCATTTAATATGTCTTCTTAAGCACAAAGTGTTCACCTTTTCACTCAATGCACAACATTAAAAGCATGGTTGATGCTGCATTTTGATTTGTGTAAATCTAGTCTGTTTGTCTTTTCTGAAAATAACATTTTATTTCAAACATGTTCATGAGACTATTTTGTCATCATTTAATGTATGCATTCTAATTTAGTTATTTCTAAAATGATGCTCCCTCATTGATTCCCAATGATATATTGATGAATGTTACTATAATTACCAAGGTCTTCTTCTTTGTGACTATGCATGTCCCTGTAGTTTTTAACATCCGCAGGAAATGGCAGTTTGGTTTTGCTTGTTGGGTGCTGTAGCAGCACCCGCCAAGTGAGAGCAAACACTAACTCCTCTCCCAGTAAGCGGGAGCTGTCAAACTGCTCTCTCTTGCTGGGAGTGAAGTTTTCATCTGTTTTTGTGCCCGCTGTCATGTGGACAGGGAAACAGATTAAAGTATTGCTCACACACGTGTAGAGCTGCATATTTAACAGCTCTCTGCATGCAGGAGAAATGCCTGCTCCTACAGGTGAAGGGGTGCCAGCTGAGACTGTGGGGACATTAAGGGTGAAAAGGGTGGCAGTGGCGGTGAGCCAGCTCAAAATATAATCAGTGGTCCCGGCTGCATCACCGCCAGCACATTTTTCCCAGGAAAAGACCACCAGCCCAGAGTGATCCTTGATCTTTTCGGTGCCAGTGGTCTCATGACGGTCCAAGCACTGCAGTTGTAATACTGCGGGCGGTCCTGCAGTGAGATGGTCATCAGACCTCCACCACGACCATGGTGGTCGCATGCATCTCCATATTTGTAATAAGGTCCTAAATATCTAAACCGTTATTGATGTGCATATTGAGACCAGAGATATGAGGGAATTGCATCCAACATATTCTGAATATTGACTACCTTTGGCTGAAGATATAAAATAATATCATCAGCCAAAAGCCTGATTTCAGGCATCCCGATTATTAGAGGAATGATAGTAGTGTCACTTTGGATCTTTATAGCTAATGGCTCATACACAGGGGACAGGGGGCAACCCTGATGCATGCCCTGGTTAATTTTAATCTACCCTGTTGCCTTCACATTTGGAATCTCTTTAGCTGTTGCCACTTGATAATGATTCCATAGCATTACTAAAAATTGACCTGGGAATCCAAATTTTCCTTGGATAAAAAGAATTGACAAGGGCAAATGCCTTCTTTGCATCCATTTTAAAAATATGAGTGTTTCTTTTGATACTTGAAAAATAGCCAATTACTTGGGTTAAAACAAATAGTATTAGCTCAGCTGACGTTTGTCTACCTGGTAAATATTTGCATTGATCCTTATGTATTAGCCCATAGGCTACCGATATGATATGAGAGGCCCAAATTTTTATAAATAGTTTACAATCAGAGTTTAATTCGCTTATTAGCCTATAACTGTTAACATTAGTAGCGTTCTTATCTTTTTTAAGAAAGATTATGATAATTGACTACTTAAGAGTTTGTGAAATAAGTTTCTCAGTTCTAAATTAATTGAATATTTTAACAAGAAATAGTACTAGTTGTTTGGAAAAAAAATTAAGCGCTTCCATGTGGATGCCATCTCCACTATAGCCCAAATATTTAACCTATTTTGTAGAGCAAGAGAGACCTTGGAGGTTTGAATCTCTTCCAAAATTGCACTATTTTGCTCCCTTGGTAAAAAACTGTTCTAGCTTAGGACTGGGAACCTCATCAGTTTTTACTAACCCTGGGCGTAGTTCGCGTAGTCGCGCTTCGCGAAGCTACGCGAAGATGTACTTGCGAGCTTGCGTAGTTGCTTGGGGCGCCCGTTCGCTATGGCTTTTTCTTGTTCGGGAGAGCGGTGAGCGTGTTCGGGGAGCTGTTTGCATGCTCGGGGGATAATATCTCGCGATCTTACCCATGCAGTCGCCAATGGGCGCCGCCATCTTGTTTTTCAATTGTCCCGCCCGCTCGCGATGCCTTATTTCCTGTCCTGGGTCGCGGATAGCGTGTTCGCGATGTGCATTGACGTGTCCGGGAGCGCATTTTACTTGTTCGCGATGAATAGTGCACGTTCGCAAGAAATATCGTGCAAACTTACCCACGCGGTCGTGAATGGGCGCGGCCATCTTGTTTTTCACTCTAGGCTATGGTTCTGGGCCTACTTTTATGTCCTCCCTTTATCTTTGCAATCCTTTGTATTTAAAGCATTTTTTCTGACTTTTTTTAGTTATCATCTATCTCTCTCTTTGCCTAAGTTTATATTTTGGATTTTATTTCTACTTTTTCTGTGTTTTTTTTACTTTTATAAAGTTCTTTCTTTCTTCTTCCCCCTAACTTTTTTTTCCCCTTCTAACTTTTCTTTTCCACCTCCCGCCCCCCCCAGAACCATGGCCAAGGGCACAGCTAGTGCCAAGGGCAAGGGACCTGCAGGAGCAGCAGACAAGGGCCGCCTGCCTTGCGGCAGAATGCGTCCTGCAGGGGTGCAGGCCCGGCAACTGTTTGGGGAGGAGGAGGTGGCCGCCCTTGTTTTTTTCATCCAGCACCACCTCTCCTTGACCTTGGCAGCAGGCGGCAGGCCTGGCTCCGGGTACGCTACCCAGGAGCGGCACCGTCAGTGGGCAAAGGTGCGCCGGGCAGTGATCCGGTGCTCTGGGGTCCGGCGCACCCATAATTAGCTAGCCCACCGGTGGTCTGACATCCTGGACCGGGAGCAGGACCTGTTGGACCTGCTAGGTGTCGAGGTCGTCGGGCTTGGTGAGTAACTTATTGTGTATAAATTAAATTTGACGAACAACAAGATTACTGCTGCGTGCTACGCGTTGCTGGTAAATTACGTTCCAAAAAGCAAAATCTTCTTTGATTTAAGGACCCAGGTGCTCGGTGGTACTCTTACTTGTTTGCTACTCAGTTTGCACTAGCTTGTGCTGATTATGTAAGAGTTTATTTTAGAGAACTGAAGTTAGGTAATGCGATTTGCTAGAGAGACTCTAGTCCTTCCATTGTCCTACTGTGAAATAGTGGTGGATGGCTATTGGATACTAGGTTTAGTTTGTTAGTTTTAGTTAATAATTGTTTTATGCGGTCTGCGTGACGCCTCCTCTGTCACTGAGTGCTGCTTACCCCAGTCCTCCGTAGAACCTTTTGTACTTTGTTTAGTGAGTGGTAGGCTTAGCATGGTCAGTCAGTAGCAGAACTAGATCAGAATCATGCAACCAACCCACAATGTGTTGTATTTATGTATGCACAAATGTATGCATGTGTCCTCCATCTCATCTATGCATTTGATGGCTGAAAAAAATGGAAATGCAGACTTAGTGAACAATTGGCCCGTTTGGAATAGGTGGTGTAGGTCAGGTGGTACTTACTAGGCTTCGTTAGTATTTGTAATCAGAATGATTATGGAACACTGGAGTGTTCATAAATAAGTAGACGATCCGTGAATGCAGGAAGAAGCCAGTAGTCGATCCATCTGATTAGATAGGTCAATTTTATTGCAATTGTTGTTTCCTAAAATGTTGTTTGACTTATTTTTCCAAATGATTTATTATTATTTGTTTCACAGCACTCCTTAATATTTGTCTCTTTCTTTATTATATTTTACATGATCATCAGCACCATCCAGGGGCAAGAAGACGGGGTCGGAGTCGGCGGGGGAACCACAGGACCGCTCCTCTACCGAGGCTTCTGCTGCTGGCCCCAGTAAGTCCTCCAGTGGCAATATTGACATTTACATTTCCCTAACTTTTACTGCATCTTTTTTTTTCCGAACTATAAATTATGGTTCCACTTTCTAATTCTATTTTTTACAAAAGCTTACTTCTTTGACCTTGACTATCTCTTTCCAAATTCTGTTTGTCCCTGCCTCTAACTAAGTTGCTTCTAATTGCCTCTGCTATGACTCTCTGTAGTACTACTACTACTACTACTCTGTCTGTAGCGAAGCTTGCACAGTTGAACACTCTTTATTGAAGGTTTTCTTTGGAATAATAAAACTCTGATTGACCAATAGCTCTAGCCACTGTGTCCTATCCTTTGGGTTGTCCTCTTCTAGTCTTCTCAATGTTGAGGCCTTGGCAATTACCACAAACAAAATGGCCAACCAGATATTTGACTAGTATTTTGGATCGGATAGTACATGATACTACTATTGTTGTAGTGATTCTGCAGAGCCACATACAGAACTATGCACAACAAAATAGGATGGTGGTGGGAGGTTGGACCTTACTGATCACACCTCAGTCTGAAGAACCCACGATCCCCTGACCGACTAGATATAGTGTCTCACATTAGGGTACCATTCCCGACCCCCCCACGAAGAAGATACACAATGTTGATGATGACTGAGACAGACAACCCAGAACATAATAACACCATTTTGCTCACTCACTTGTGTAAGTCCACCCCACCACACCAAATACCACAGAGTCTATGTGTAAGTTCAAAAGGTTTATTTGAAACAAGTAACAAACTCTGTACATTGTTAATATGAAATTTAATTTACTACAGCCATAGTCAATAAGCCAGCAAAAAGTCTAAGATTAAAACAGTAAACATTTACAAGTGCATGACAACAAGAACAAGAGATAAGATCTTTTTAATTCTGGAAGACCCCTCACCGTAGAACGTAGAATTACTGGTTACATCATCTTGCATCATAATAAGCTCTGTAAATCTCTGGTTTGTAGAAGGGAATCTTCCGCCTATTATATGAGAAAAATGTTGCGCGTTAGCCGTTAGATAGTATACTGGTGAATGCAAGCATTTATCAGTCATGGCAAAAAGTGTAACATGTATGTGCTGGCTAAGCAATATGGACTAAACAAACTCAATAAGTGGGTTGTTTTTCGACCTCTTCACTTGTACGCAACAGTCAAGTGGCCTCAAAGGCATCTACTGCACATGTCAATAAGCTGGCAGGTATAATTAAATATGCGCAAAAAGAGTAGTAGTCAACATGATGAATCTAAAAGAGTTACACATGGCTCAGGCTAACTTTCAAAAGAGTAGTGTAGGACTAGATGACCCTAGGAACCATATCCCTACTAGTGCCTGTCTACTGACTGTACTTACTGTCTAGTGCTGATGTATGTTGGATTAACTTTTTTTTCAATGTTCCAAGTGAACACTAATAAAATAGGGGGAGGTTTCCAGCCATCTAAAAATTTGTGATGTTTTTTTTTAAGCACACTACCATCCACCAGTGCCGGCGGGGCCAGCGGCGATGCGGCCATTCCGGAGGGGGCAGGAGAACTGGCGGCACCTGCAGGAGAGACAGGGGGGAGCCAGCAGCAGTGGCCGGCGGCGGTAAGTTATATTCATTACTTCTTGACATTACTACTAGATGGAAGTGTGTTCACTATTTCACTGTACTGTGCGACTTATTAAGTTGTAGTGAACATTATGCAACAGTTGAAGAAGACACCCTTTACTTAGCATTATCAGCGTGAGGTGAGTAACCAATGGCCTCTTCTATTTGACTCCAAAATCAGCTGTGAAAGTTTTATGGAGAAGACAAACTCAGATCAGATGACCTTGATGGATGTGTTGAACAAAGAGGGAAAGAACTAAGGGTGGAAGGACGGGCGAGATAAATAATATGACTGACTGGCAGAGAAGGATATGTTGTTGGAAGCATGCATAGGTGGCTGATAGTAATCAGATCAGATGCATGGGTTGTTGAAGGATGGGTGGAAGGTGAAAGAGAATGCCTGCCTGAGTGGGCGACACAGTATGGGTGGATAGTGCTAGATAGCAAGAATCAGCGGTGTTTGGTTCAAATTCAAACTCAAAGCCAAGGCAAGCAAGGAAGGAGCGGAAGCATGGATGGTTGTTGGTGAAACCAACTAAGTATGAGATATATAAAAAAGAAGGATAAACGTTTACTTTAATGGATGTATGCCTGGATGTACTATCATCAATAGACAGTATAGGTGGAAAGTGTCACTGGAGATTCTTACTTTGAAGAAAATGTAAAAGAAACTGCGCCACAGTAGCAAAGCGTAGGGGAATATAGGTAGTATTATCAGAATACAGTAGACTCGCAGTAGTTTGCAAGCACTTCATATATATATATATATATATATATATATATATTTATTTATATATATATATTATCAAGCAGAAGCCCCTTCCTCCCACTCTGGGGACCACTCCCTACCTATTAATGTATTTTCGATTGGGTCAGCCAGCCTGCAAAGGGTGGCCTATCTGTTGTTTATGGTTACATAATCAATGAAAGCAAAGTACCCTCTGCAGTAGCGGTTGGTGGTGGGAGTGCTGGCGGGCGGTGACATGGAGAGGGGCAGGGTGGGTGGCACTGGCGAGTGAACTGTGTATTACGGCCAAATACAGGTAATCAACATAAAAATAAATAAAATTATTTTCATTGTGCGCACTGCAACGCCGAATGCGATGCAGTGCGTGCAACAATTCTTTTTTTTAATGTATTGTTTAATTTCCTGTGATTGTCCTTAATCCATAGTTTATTATCCCCACCATGCACTTTCCCACGTCACCGCCCGGCAGCACTCCCACCACCGACCGCTACTGACCTGATGTCGTATTACCATCTATAATATGAATATAAGCAATGATCATTGGATCAGATAAATAATCAGCCTTTTTGTAGTACCCAGGGCAGGGTGTAAGTGAAATTGTTCATTTGACCTCATGTAACAGAGTATGGCCAGTGCCACCGGCCGTAAGGCGTCATACAAAAATATGAGCTTCCCCACCAGCAGACAGTAGTAGTAAATAAAACTAACGTGAGTCTGCATCATGTGGCTCATATCTGTTTCTCTTGGGTGCAAGCTTAGCTGACTGAGCTGGCATGGCGGCTACAACAAGGTTATGTAATTGCGCTAAACTACACATAAGAACAACACGACTGGTGTACCGGAGTACATAGTACGATTATAATGTCGGAAACTCCCACAAATGTTAGAGTCCAAGCCCGGCGCCGTAAACTGGAGGCCATTTGCGAAGAATATCACGGGCTGGTGGCTCAGGCAGAGGAGGAGGAGGAGGCGGCTGCAGCTGCAGCCTCCTCCAATGCCCCGGGCCCCAGTCAGGCCCTGCCTCCAGTTTCATGGCGCCGTGGTCCGGCAGCCGCCCGCCGCCGCGCCTCCATCTCGACCACTGCTGCCCTCCACCCTGCATGTAACTGCAGGGCATTTCGCCGCCAGCTGCTCCGCCGGATGGGCCCCTTAGAGGAGAACCTAGAGGAGCGGGTAAAAATCCTGGTGGATAAACACCTGAAGGCCTGCCGACTATAGAGGACCTTGTAATTTGCCCGTTTTTTAATTCCTTTTGTTGGTGGGAGGGTTTTTGGGCGTTGGGGATTCATTCGAACATTGGGACTCTTAGACTTTCGTTTTGTTGTTGACATTGGTTGGGGTTAGGGAGGGGGGTGGGTTAGGTCAGAGTGGGATAATTTATTTTTGTTAGGGGATATTACATTTTATACTATTTACTTATACGATGTTAATGTTTTGTGGTGGGTTACTGTTTTCCGAATTCAATCTAAGTTACATGGTTTGTTACTTTGTTTCCGTGCTGCTGCATGCCCACAGCCAATGTTTGATTTAAAAGATCTGCCGATTTTGTTACACACAAAACGATAGATGCAGTACCCCTCACTGAGGTATTTTTAATTGTCATAATAGTACTGTCAGTCTCTCCTCCTAGTCCATACCTCCCACCAAACTTATCTTACCTGTGATTGATGATGAGGAAGTTCGGCCCACTGATGGCTGCATGGTTGGTTTCCCAAATGAACGGAGAAGATGCCATTATTGTGGTGGTAGTAGTAGACACTGGCAATAGCATTTGAAAAAAGAAAGAGAAAGTCACTTGACTGAGAGACTGTGGGAGGAGTAGTAGAACAAAGTAAACTACAGCATGGGTGGGCAAGCAGAAGAAGATCCTTGCCCTGCCTTAGTTGAAATTCAATTAGTGTTGCTTTCACCACATCTGCCCCAGCAAGCATGTGATCAATTGTTGGTGTACATTTAATGTAGTCACATCACACCTAAATATAAATCACACAGCCCGGGGGAAGAGGGTTAGGGATTGATGAATGGATGGGAAGTGGGGTTTTGGGAAAGGATTGAGAAAGAAAAACAGACAGTATGCATGGACACAACAAAAGTAAAACACACTCTTGTAAGACGACCATGATCCATTATCAAAGAAATCAAAGTATAAAGTGAGAAAAAGCAAATGCATGCATGCTGAGGAAGAGAACTTGATGGTTAATGATAATGAGTTGTACTTACTAACTACTATTACCCAATGAGACAGTACAGGGAAGAAATTATTAATATGAAATTTGCCTTGCCTGTCTGCCGCCCTCAGAGCTCAGACCGAACCAAATTAAATGCTGTACCGGGCTTACTTTTATTTTTCAAGCTAGCAAAGGAAGAGAAAAAATAGTTGTAGGGAACAATTACCAAACAAACCACAACACACAGTCGTAATGATTGAAGAGAAAAAAGGAATCAAATAAATGTAAAGACTAATGATGAATGATACTAAAGTCACTGTATTATCCTGGTCCAAATGTGGAGTTGCATCATTCTCGTCATTCCTCTTGGTCCTCCCTTCCATGGACACTCCGCACATCAATCTTGGGTACCACTGCCTGCCTGATGCGGATTGGTAAGGTAAGTGTGAGTTGTTTCTCCCACTATAGCACAGGTTAAAGGCCGGCCTGTAAGTGTAGATGGAAAAACAAAAGGGGTTTTGAAAAATTACTGCATTGAAAACAAGAAACTCAATTACAGTGGAGTGCAAGAAGAGAAGACAAGACTCTTGAGAGAACACTTTCAGACTGAGGCAGCCTGGAGAGGATACATAGTGTGTACTCTACTACAGCATTAACCTACAACAACAACGGGACAGGACTCAGGAGCCAGCATAGCCACAGAACAGGAGATCCGCGGCACAGGCCAGGCACCCTACCCTTTACCTTACATTTTGACCGAGCCAGACAAATGGCATATGCACTGCAACAACCTAGCATTTTCCAAATGAAGTGACTAAATCAATGCGCCACTGTCCCTCATACCACTACACTCTACTCCAGTCCACACCACTACACGGACATCTAGCCTAGGTCTGCTGTGGTTCTTGTTCAAACTGTTTACCTTTTAAGTCAGTCCATGAAACACAGTTATTCCATCAATTATCTCCGATCCAACTGACTGACTGTGTGCAAAGATAGTATGCTGCTCAGCAGCATCATGATGACCGTGTGGTACGTGTTCTCCAACACCAACTCAGTCTGTAGTGACTGATTAAGTTTATAATATATTCCATATTACAAAATTGCAACGGATATTGGCCGGCACCTGCAGTGGTAGGAGTACAATGTGGTTATAAAACAACAAGGAAATATTAATGGTCACCTGATCTGAGTCACTTTTACTTTGTCGATAAACTAGTATAGTTCTACTTCATGCACATTCATTCGTAGTCAGCCAGCATCCAATGCAATGCATGCCATCATTCACAATAATCACTCATTACCTGTCATGCTGTTCTCTTTGGCTGTCAGATCTGATGCCTGCCTAGCCTTCTGACAGTCAGTGATGAGTTTCTTTCGGCTTGGAAACAAAACGGAATATAGCTGGAGTCACGTTTCACTTCTTATGGAGGGATTGGTTAGAGGCAACATGTATTGTACTATTCTCCATCTCCATCCAATGTCTGGCTTGCTTGAAATGTATTTAGGGAGAGTAAGGAAGATGGAGCAGGACCCTGAGGAGTGGAGTGGACAGTTATGCACAGATGTGCAACTCCAATAGGGAAATAAAAAGAGAAGACTGTTGATGGATTTGTTGTGATTAGATTTAGAACCAGAAAAACAGATACACAGTCACACACAAATAAAGGAAGGGAGAACAATTTGAAAGCCTAGTTATCAGGGAAGAGGAGCTCGTCCTCATACTCTGGTGGTTCGGACAGAAGTACGTCTAACAACCCACTACTTATGTCATCGAGTCGCTCTCCTCTTCCTGCTGTTATTCACGTATTTTGTACTCCGGTGGTATAAAGTGTTGATTCATTTTGATCATGGTTAACCTCTCCACGCTTTTGAGCGAGAGACTGGTCCTTTTCACAGTAACAATGGCACCAGCAACACTGAAAACACGCTCTGAAGAGACACTTGCGACAGGGCAAGCCACATACTTTATCGCCAGCCTGCTGAGCACTGGCCATTGGCTTCTTTTCCCATACCAATACACCAATGGGCTTTGCTCCATGAAGACCTCTGTTGTGTCATCTAGATAGGCCTGAACCGTCTGCTCAATGTTCAGGGGTGCTCCGATTTGCTTGCCCTCTTTTGCCTTTGCATCAGTCATGGACGTACAAATCCCTTTCCGTAGAAACCAATCAGCTGCCGTTTTTTTAAATGTGGCTGATGATCCTGTTGGTCCTGTTGATGTTATTGCTGGCAGTGTTGTTGACTGCTCTCGGCCTCTGAAGTAGAACTTGACCCTGGGTGCCCTGCAGTACGTTTTCTGTCCTGGGGTGGCGGGCCTCTAGTTAAGATCCATTCGTTTTCAAAGTCAGTGGCTTCCTCAGCTATCAAAGTTTTGTACTTGGCAACATCCAATTCTGAAAAAGGAATTACTTCATTACTGCTCAGCAATAATTTGTAACGTGGATCCAAAATTGAGGCAGTAATGTAATGTCGATGTGACACAATATTATTTTGAATCCTTGTATTGTCAGATAAGCGAGCGGCTAAGGTGTCCGCTAAATAATATGCGTCTACTTTGTCATCCACACCTGCGTACATTTCTGACAGCTCCTTCAGATCTTGCTCTAGCATGTACAACAATGGGATAGCTTGGCCCATAGTACAGTCCTCCCTGCTCACTTCACGTGTGAAGACCTAAAAAAGGAAGTAGCATCTCTGTCAGGCATTGGACGAGGTCCCATTGGGCCATCTCAACGGTCATGCCTTTCACAGTAGGATCTCCTGACCTTTTCATGACATAAGCATTAAGTGGTATGTACTGCTCAAACAGACGCTCAAGCATGTAATAAGTTGAGTTCCAATGAGTTGGCACCTCCTGGATGAGTGCTTTGACTGCCATTTTATGCTCACGTTGAATGACCCTCAGCTGCTTCCGGGCTTTAAAAGAATGGTTGAAATGTGTGCATATTCTTCTGCAGGTGGTCAGTAAGCTGCTGACTTTGCTTTCATTTTTCAGAAAGTCTTGAACAACAATGTTAATGCAGTGTGCCAAACATGGGACCCTGAAATAGCCACCATCTTCCATGGCCCTAACTACATTACTGCCATTGTCCGTGGCAACAAAACCAATGGTAAGCCCTCTTGGTCGCAGCCACTCAAACACCTTGCTGTTAAACTCATCCAAAATGTTTGCAGCAGTATGAGATTTCTCCATAGCAAACATGGCTACAGTTGCATGTTTGCAAGTGTCTTTAAAAATCTCAGCGGTGTCAACAACACCGTCAGATATCTTATCTTTAACACCCGAAAAAGAGACCCAGTGTGCACTGATGGACATGTAATCAGTGGCTTGGCAACTGGTCCACATGTCTGTTGTCAGGTGTATACTCTGAACAGCACTCTGTTTTAAGGCTTTTTCAAGCAATTCCAGCACGCCGTGATGTAGTGCTGGAACAGCAACTCTTGCGGCTGGGAACTTTCCATTTTGGGCAGATGGTGGTCACAAATTCAAGAAAACCCACCCCTTCAACAAAAGAAAAAGGGAGAAGGTCCAGTGCTAACATTTTAGCCAGCTTCGCATTGTACAAACGTGCTATTGGGTGGTTGCGTTCGTACTGTCCCTCTGGCCTAGTAAACATGCTAAGAATGGTAGGCTGCATGGTATTCCTTCCTGTGGTCAACGTCGCACTTTTTGGGCCAGCAGTACTCCTTGGTGTCTCAGGCTGACTCTTACTCTTTTGCCAATGAGATGTGGCTGAGTATGTCGGCGTTACCACTGCAGTGCTGGGGACAGGGCTACTTTGTGTATCACTACCACAGAGAATGTCTCCCTCTTCTTCCTGTTCCACTGTGAGCGGACTTTCTACTCGTTTATGCCCAACAGCAATGGTTCCAGTTTTCATGCGACTAAGGTGCTCCTCCCACTGGATTGCGTGGTGTTTTTTCAGATGGGTCATTTGGCCTCCGGTACCATAGTTTGTACCAAGCTTACCACGACTAACAGAGGTATGACAAACGGAGCATATAGCAATGTTCTCCTCCTTTCCGCTAACCGTAAAAAAGTCCCACACTGGGGAGCTTAACTTTTGTATCCTGCTGGAGGTGCCACTCCCACTTCCAATGCCGGATGAACTGGAGGGTGTGTGTTGAATTTGACTCTGTGCAGTACCACTACCTACTTCTGCTGAGGTGGTGCTTGTGCTGGATGTAGGATGCTGCCGGCCCTTTGCTAATGTAAATATGGAAGCTGGAGGTCATGTTGGTGTTACCTGTGTTGGAGGTATGCGTGCTACATCCCTCGCAGCCATTTTGGATAGTGTAAAAATGTTGGTCTCCATCTCCTCAGGCCCGGGAGTGATGTTCGTGATGACTGGCTCATCATCATCATCATCATCATCATCATCATCATCATCATCATCCTGCTCTTCTACATCAACCTCCATAAGTGTAAGGCTTTCTGGAACCTTCCTTTTCCCATGCCTGCTCTTGTGATGTGTTACCCTCTCAGACTCAGTTTGTGGCTTCCAAGTGGCATCTAGATCATCAGAAGGGGGGCTTGGTGAAGAACTTGATGTACTAACCCTCCTTTTCCTTGCTGGAGATTTGGAAGCCAATGGAACTTCTAAAGGAGTGGCTTCCTCTTCTTCCTCTGCATGAGGCTCAATTTCCTGAACTGCCCCTACTTCGGGAGAAACTACAGCTACTATTGTGGGTGGTGGTTGCGGCTGTTGACCACTTATCTGATGTGGTCCCTCCTGCGTTGATAGTGTACTACTTTGAGATAGCGATAAGTTAAGTTCAGGCTCAGCATCACGGCTTTCCACCATAAGGCTGGCTACCTCTTTCACACTCATCTGCTTGGGCCTGGGTTGGTGAGTAGGACCCACTGATATGGAGGTGCTGTCCCCAGCTTGGCCCCCCGACACCGCTGCTGCAGGCATCATTTTTGGTGTCCAAAAAAAAGTTTTGGGAGGTACACCAGACTTAAGTAACACTTCCTTCTTCTTCTGTTCCTTCTTCTCCATGGCAACTTTCTTGGTACTGGAGGACCTGCTACCTGCTTTCTTTGGGGGCATCTTCTTCAGATGTCAAAACAGCACTCAGTTGCACAAGTTGCAGAGATGCCTGGTCAGGTCACTTACACGTCACGTCGTGTACAGCAGCAGGACATCGGTCTGGCATCACAACGGTCAATGATGATGACACACCTCCTCTGTCTTTTGTGCACCTAAAAGCAAAGAAGCCAGAAGAACATCGGTCAAAAGATCAATAATATAATATATAACTTCTTAGTGTCTGGTGGGTGGTCACGATTATTAAATTTTATGAAGTCAGTGAACAACAACAGTATAGCCATTTAAGAGACTGACAAGGCCAGGGATCCTGGTGTACTTGTACTGTGTACACTCTGGAAGAAGAATAGCAAAGAACAAATACATAAATGTAGTGTAGCCTGTTTGCCCTAAATAAAAATTTGTGCATCTTATGGGATGGATGCAGCATCAGGGAGCAACAACAACGAACATATACACATAAAAACTAAAGGCATTTATTTACAACACCCAAAAAGTGAAATGTACCCCCGAAAAAAAGTAAAGCCCGCATTTTACAATTCAATCCAAAGCCATACATGATGTTGAAATTTAACGCACAACACAAAAACAGTTGTTTAAATTCCATGCACCCATGATGATTGATGAGTAGTACCCCTGGGCCTACTGTACGACTAGGCCACAAGCTTGGAGGCCTATGGAAAAAGCACAGTGGCTGGTACCACAAAATGGCCACCACCACATGGCCAGGCCACTCACAAAAACAAGAAAAGGTCAGGAATACAAGACAGACAATGCAGGCCTATTGCAAAAGCACAATGCCTGCCTCCACAAAATGGCCGCCACATATGCTCAGGCCACCCACCACAATAATAACAAAAAAGTGATTACAAAGGACAGGAACAGGAATTTGTAGTCTCTGTGGGACTTACTTCCTCTCCTAAAAATATTTTTGAAAAAATAACAGTGACTCTGTGCTTCAAAACTACAGCAGAATGACACAAAATCAACGTTTTTGAGAAGAATTTATGTTGCTCACGAGATATTGTTTGTCAGATTGCAAATGCTGCGTGTTCGGGACCGCGAACTGTACAAAAAGGCTTTATCGCGTGCGCAAACACGCATATTGAGAGCGTGAAAATGACGAAAACTGTAAGTCCGTGTTGTCGGGCTGTGCAGAGTTACCGAAAGTACTTGAGCTGAATCCCTAGGGTTACCTACTGGCTGAAAAGCCCTATTTATTTAACACACACCCAAAAACTGCTATTCCACCCCAAAAAACACCTTTTGCAATGAAATCCAAAGCCATCCATGGTGTAAAAAAATAATTCAACAAACAACACAAAATGTAAATTTAAATAATGCACCAAAGATTTGAGGATGACTACCTCTGGGTGTACTGGCACACTGGGCCACAAGCTTGGAACAGAATGGCAGAAGCAAGCACACTGCTAGGATCGCTCCACAAAATGGCCGCTACACACCCACAACAACAAGAAATGGAAGACAGTCAATGTAAGCCTATGGCAAAAGCACAATGGCTGCCTTCACAAAATGGCCGCCACACTCATGCTCAGGCCACCCACCACAATATTAACAAAAAAGTGATTACAAAGGACAGGAACAGGAAGTTGTAGTCTCTGTGGGACTAACTTCCTCTCCTAAAAATATATTTTTTTAAATAAAAGCTTCTCCGTGCACCAAAACTACAGCAGAATGACAACCTGAGGAGTTTTTTTTAGCAAAATGCACAAAATCAGCGTTTTCGAGAAGGATTTATGTTTGCTCGCGAGATATTGTTTGCCAGATTGCAAATGCTGCGTGTTCGGGATCACAAACTGTACAAAACGGCTTTATCGCGTGCGCGAACACGCATATTGAAAGCGCAAAAATGACAAAAACTGTAAGTCCGCGTTGTTGCACTGTGCAGAGTTACCGAAAGTATGCGAGCTGAATCCCTAGGGTTACCTACTGGCTAAAAAGCCCTATTTATTTAACACACACCGAAAAACTGCTATTCCACCCCAAAAAACACCTTTTGCAATGAAATCCAAAGCCATCCATGGTGTAAAAAAAATCAACAGACAACACAAAATGTAAATTTAAATAACGCACCAAAGATTTGAGGCTAACTACCTCTGGGCCTACTGGCAGACTAGGCCACAAGCTTGGAACAGTCAATGTAAGCCTATGGCAAAAGCACAATGTCTGCCTTCACAAAATGGCCGCCACACACATGGCCAGGAGGACACAACAACAACAAGCATAAGCCAAGGGGAACAAAGAAAATAAATGCAGGCCTTTATGGAAAAAGAAGCACACACTAATAAACTACCACCACAAAATTGCCACAAGCCACTTGGGCACTCACAGTCACAACAGGCCATGGAAAACAATGAACTGAAGCAGGCCTATAATATATGACCGGACAAAGGAGGCCTGCTAAAACAACACAGCTTTAATACAAAAATGAAAATCAACAGGGCTACGAAAGGATTGGAAAGAAGTTACACATCAAGCACACACATCCAACAAAGGTATTTCACACACACACACACACACACACCCACACACACACACACACACACACCAACAGTGAAATACACCACAGCCACATTTAGCATTTCAATCCTATGCCATCCATGCCCTACATGATGTTGAAATTCTACAGACACCACGAAACATGAACCCATGGGTATCCCGCTGGCTGAAATTGCAGAGAAAAACACCGAGGCCCCTATTGAAAGTACAGACCACCCGCCACAACAATAATTTTTTTAACCAATGAAAATCCCAGAAAAATGTAGGTACAAACAAGCCCCAATGAAACAAACACACCAATTCTCCAACTTACTTGTAGTAAATTAAATCTCAAATCAAAGAGTCCTCAAATAAATCCAATCCAATGGTATGATGCAGCAGACAGACACAAAAAGTGATCCTTCCAGCTCCAAATCCAAATGAAAGTGAACAGCACATGCACAAAGCACTGGGCGGAGCCTGCTGGACAGGAACAGGAAGTTGTAGACTCAGGGCCACTTCCTTCCTCTTGAAAAAAAGAGTTAAAAAAATTAAAGAACTCCTCCTTACACAAAAGACTACAGCAAAATCAAAATCTGAGGAGTTTTTCTGAGCAAAATGATCATTTTAGAGAAGGTTTTATGAAGCTCGAGAGATATTCTTCTCCAGATTGTAGTTTTTGCATGTTCGGGATCGCGATCTTACCAAGACAGCCGCCGGAAATCAGCTCGCGTGCCCGAATGACGTGTTCGTGTTCGCACACTCTCGCGGGCTTGGGTAGCCATATTACAAATCTCGTGGCACTCGCGAACGGACAGAAAAGCAAGTTGGCGATCGCAGAATCACGGTAAGACGTTACTGCACGCGCGAGAATGAATATTGAGCGCGCGAGGAACCAAAACTACTACGCTACACGCTAGATTGCGTAGCAATCTGCAACTTCGCGCTCTACGCGAATCGCGAAGTTACCTAAACTTTGCAAGCTCCGCGAACGGAGCGCAGTTCAAGTCCCAGGCTTAGTTTTTACATAAATATTCCAATAGTGCTGTAGAAAGACTTCAGCAATCTTTTATCCAGTAAGGGCTGTGTTTCTGAATTTTCAATTTTGGCAATTATCTCTTTGTTTTTCTGTAGTCTAGTAAACCATGCAAGAAAGTTCCCAATATGTTGAGTCTCTTCATAAATGTTTTGTTGATAACCCTGATGGCTACTAATTTCTTTAGTTAAATAAATGATCACTCATTGCATGCTTGGCTATAGCTAGTTCTGTTTTCTTTACTTTGGAATTACCTCTAGACATTTGAATGTTGGGTGTTTTATCTAGAGCACTCTGTAATGATTGTATTTGTATGTTACTTTCTTCACTTTTTAGAAGTCTGACAGGATATTACATGGCCATGGAAGGAAACTTGAAATGCATCCCAAATTATCATCTGCGGGGCCAAAGTTAATTTTAAAAAACTCCTCTATACATGCTTTTGTTTTGAGCCAACCAAAGGGCATCTAAGAGAAGTGCTTGATTGAATATCCATCTACGTCAATCCTTTATTTCAGCTCTTAATTTAATTTGAACTGGAATAACAGAGTAGTCGGATAATGCATTAGCTTTAATTCGAGGCATCTGGTACTGAACTGTCCTAGTTGCCAAAACAAATCTATACAAGATGCTAAGAAGAATTGCAGTGAAAGCCAAAACAAATCTATACAAGATGCTAAGAAGAATTGCAGTGAATAACATATATTCTATCAGCAAAGGATATTCCAGGCGCCATGGATTTCTTAATCCAAAATCCTGCTTTAGCGCAGTTAGAATGCTTAGGGTGCAAGTTTCAATGTTTCTATATCAAGATTTTGAATTAAAGTCTCCCCCCAGATGTTTGTACCTATTGCTGTCATTGCCAAATTATGAATTTGAATTAATGGCTCCCTGTCATCATTGACCTGGGGATAATAGGTAACCAAATTCAGCAGGTTCCACTTAATTGGCACTTTTACCCATAGCCAATATCCCTTACCATTAGGGAAAACATCACAGATTTGCCTACTGTATTGGCCAAAAGAATAGCTACCCCTCTTATGACTGCACCTACTGAGGCAAAAAAGGCATGCAAATATCTTTTGGGAATGAAGGATTTGGAAAGATTATCTTTAAAATTGGTTTCTTGCAAGAAGATCGCTTCCGGTTTAAATACTCTTAGCCAATTCAACATTGTGTGTGATTTTTGTTTATTAAGAATCCCATTAACTTTACAGGAAATAATATAAATATTTTGGATCATAGGACCGCTAGGGGAAATCCTAATCATTACAGGAGAAACCCCTCTTCCCTTCAGTATTTTTAATATAGCTCACCCAATTCACAGTGAATACTTTTTTCTTAGACCTCTTAGTTATGCATCTGCTCTTTTTTCCTGCTAGTGCTCCCCACAATGGTGCCCCTCCCCTCCACCCCCAGCTACATCTGAGAAAGAGGAGTGCCTTTTGTCCTTTCTATCAGCCCACCCTGTGCATTGTGGTGCCCTGACATGGCACCTGGACAAACTCTCTTCCCTCTACCCCTAAGCTCTTCCATGTTACTTTTTTACCCTTTTTATTTTTTAAGGCTTGAGAGTGCATCCTATGGATCAAAATGCAAGCTCAAAGAAATAAGTGCTAAATATAACTTATCAAAGTGCTAAGTACAAAGTGCTTAGTTCAAAAATACCAATGCTCTCCAATCCCACCCTAATAGTAGGAGGTTTATTTATTTGTTTTTGCGATTTTTACAGCGCGCAAATACCCAGGGGTGTCTCGGCGCTTTGATGATCAAACTGAACAGGTAAGGCAATTATTGTGCAAACAGCCACGTTTTGAGTTGTTTTTGAAGCTAAGCAGTGTAGGGCATGTCTTGATACTGAGGGGGAGTGAGTTCCACAGTTTGGCATTGGCAACTGTGAAGCTTCTGTCACCCCAAGTGACCTTTTTTGTGCGTGGCACGTTGAAGAGGTGGGCTGATGAAGAACGAAGTGTTCTAGATGCTTCTAAAGGTCTAAAGGCGTGTTTCAGGAACAGAGGACCAGAGTTGTTAATGGCCTTGTATGCTATGCAGAGGGCCTTGAACTTAATGCGGCACCTCACAGGGAGCCAGTGGAATTTGCGAATGGAGTAGGAGATAGACTTGTGTTTAGGGATGTTAAGCAGAAGCCTGGCTGCGGCATTCTGTACCAACTGAAGTTTATTAAGCACCTTTTCCTGGGCGTTGAGGAATAGGGAGTTACCGTAGTCGGTTTTTGAAAATACCAGGGAGGTGATTAGAGTCTTTGCAGCTGAAGTTGGGATGAAGGGTAGGAGCTTTTTAATTTTCCTCAGGGTGAAGAAAGAGGCCGAGACAAAATTATTAGCATGATGGTTAAAAAGAAGCCGATCATCAAAGATGACTCCGAGGTTTCTCACCTTAGTGACAGGTGTGGGAGGAGTGCCTAAATTGTTTGAACCACCACTGAGGGGACAAACAGGGCTCCAGTTTACCAAAGGTCATGACCTCAGTCTTGTTGGAATTCAGTTTGAGACAGTTGGCCGCCATCCAGGAACTGATGGCCAACATTCCCTCTTGGAAGTTGGCGGCCACCCTGTCTCCGTCCTGGTGTATTGAAAGGACTAACTGAGTGTCATCAGCATAGGTAGTGAGGCTGATTCCATGTTCCTTAATCACCCTCGCCAAGTCCGACACATAGATGTTAAAGAGGGTCGGACTTAGCGAGGAACCCTGTGGTACACCGCAGGAAAGGGAAAGGGGAAGTGATAGAAAGGAACCTAGTTTGACATTGTGGGAACGGTTGTGTAGGAATGAAGCGATGAGATCCGTAGCTTTATGTACCACACCCATGGCTGCGACGCGGTCGATTAGGATGTTATGGTCGACCGTGTCGAAGGCCGCGGATAAGTCCAACAACACCAGGACTGCCGCTCCTCCCTTGTCCATGGTGTGTCTTATCTCATCCGCTGCCTTGATGAGTGCCGTCTCTGTTCCATGGCCTTTCCTAAAGCCAAATTGTGTATCGTCCAGAAGGATGTGGGTGTGAATGTAGTGTGATAGTTGTTGGTTCATGAGGTTCTCGAAGATTTTAGCTGGGAAGGGTAGGCAGGCAATAGGTCTGTAACTAGCCGGATCAGTGGGGTCAAGGGAAGGTTTTTTTAACAGGGGTCTGATAATTGCTTTTTTCCACACTGCTGGGTAGATACCTGTTTGGAACATGTTGTTGCATATGTTGCATATGTTGGCTAAGGCTGGTGAGATTGCATCCGGAATGAGGTTAAGGATGGAGGGAGGGCATGGGTCTAGTGGTGAACCTGATTTGATGGTTGTAATAAGATGGGAGATTTGTTCAAGTGTGACAGGCTGGAAAAGTGGAAAAGATCGGGTGATGGAGGAAGGGGTAGAGACAGAGGTCTTTACCATGGGTATGGTTTGAGGGGTGAATGCAAAGAATATGGAAGTCTGCCAGAGAATTGCAAAGTTCTTGTGAGGTGTTTTCAGGTGGGGCGGGAGGGCTGGCCAGATGGTTGACCACCTGAAAGAGCTTTCTGGTGGAATTTACTGCTGATGTGATCTGGGTAACATAATAACTGCTTTTCTCAGTGGCTGGCTGCTGTTTGTATTTAGTAAGCGCATTTTTGTATGAGATTTGGTCAGTGGGGTTGTAATGTTTGCGCCAGTTTCTTTCTAAATTCCTGCAGGCGCAGGTTTTCGGAGAACCAAGGTGCTGACGGGGAGGTACGGTTTGGATAGGTTGTTTTCAGTGGTGCGTGATAATTGATTGCAGTATTAAGGTGAGTAAGATAGTTACTGGAGGATGTGACTGGATAGGTGTTAGAAGAGTCTAATGCGGTTGCAAGAGTAGCCGCTAGTTCGGGAATATTGATGTTACTCCAGTTGCTGGACGTAACTGGTGCCACGGGTTTGGATCGAGGGACCGTGGGTGATTTAAAATTAATGTGGAACAGTACCGCTGAGTGGTCAGTCCAGGTGAGGGGTAATTGTAAGGAGTAAGCAATGTCTGTGTTGTTATTGAATATCCCATCAAGGGTGTGCCCTGCAGTATGCGTGGGTGCCACGACTAGTTGGATAAGTCCTGCGGCTGCCATGTCTTCCAGGAGTGAGGTCGTGTGAGTGTCAGTTTTGGCCTCTAGGTGGAAATTAAAATTGCCTAGAATAGTGAAATTAAATTTCCCAGCAGCATTCTCTAAGAGGCTGTTAATGTTAGCTAGGAATTTGGGGCGAGAAACTGGAGGACGGTAGACTAAAATCCCTGTGAGTGGCTGGTTGCCAGAGAGAGTGATCATAAACGAGAGTGCTTTGCATTCCATGTTGGGGAGGGGGGAGGTATTAGTGCGGAGGTGTTCTCTGTATATAATGGCCAAACCGCCTCCCTTTTTTAGTGGTCTGTCTAACCGATTGACACAGATGCCTGGTGGAAGAGCTGCCGTGAAATCAGGGTCAGCTGCAGCGTCTCCCCACGTCTCTGTGACAAACAGTATGTCCAGAGAGTGTGCTGAAATAAGTTCCAAAATGTCAAGATGGTGTTTTGGGAGGGAGCGTGCATTTATGAGAGCCGCCTGTAGTGGTTTAGATACTCTTTGTTTGGGGGGAGGACGTGTACAGAGTTTACAGATGGATGGTCCACAAATGTGTTCTGACAGAAAGAATTGAGGGGGAGTGTGTGGTAGCAGTAGAGAGGGTCTAAGTGCATGCAATTGCGCGGAGCTGTAGATATGGTGGGGAGAGGTTGGGCCAGGGGGGATGGTATGCGGCACAGCCCAGGCGCAGACGGGCGCAGACGGGCGCAGACGGGCATGACTCTGGCGCGAATCCGGGGCGCTGACGGCGCGCCTGCTGCGCACGTCCGCTGCGCTTGACTGAGTGCATCGCCTTATGTACTGGGGGGGGAGACGGAGAGCTACACAGCTAACCTTGCAGGAGGTGGCGGCACACCGGAAGTGGAAGGGGGAGTCTTCCGGGTGTGGCGCTCGTTCCCTCCACACTGCCAAACTTTTGGTGGTGGAGAAGTAGAACACGCCTGGTACAATTAGGTGAGTGATACAGCGAATTAAATGGTGACACAATGATGTTCAATACTAAGTGCAGATATCTTTTAAAATACGATACAGTGATAATGATTAAAATACAGTACGCTGCGCTTCTGTTGCTAGGAGCAAGCTACCGTCGGCAAACAGGAGCGGGACTGCTGTTTAAAAACACGCAACCTGACTTGAAGGTTGAAGTATTAACTTCTATATACATTACTGCACGATTCTGACATGAAACCATTGCACTTAGCCCACATCACTAGATCTTCAAGAATTGTAAAACGCAGGTGGAAACAGTGCCTAATGCAGACTTGTGCAAAATATGAGTAAATTAATTCAGCTGTTTAAAATATCAAAAAAGTTGAAAGTTTTTGATCTTCGGGTTATCAATTAACAAAATTCCTATACCTCAATGGCGTCCAGCTAGGGCCTTTCCACCTAACCATTTCACTTAGCCAGGAAAGTTCAAAATATAATATAATATTTCAAAGTGCAAAGTGCTGATACGCGGAAGACAACAAGTGCTCAATTATAATAAACCTGCTCACTTTTTTGGTCTTACTATCATGGGAGTTTGCAATATTTAAATATGATATGTGAACAGGTAGGAAGGTGGGTAAAGCAAAAGTAACTAGTGAAAGAATCATTTCACATAGGATAGTACAAACTTTCAATTTCATTTCAAGTTCACTAATTTTTAGCACCTCTACATTTTCTTAATTAATAACTTTCTGTAAAACCTCTTGCACTTCTTCCAGGGTAACAGAATGGTAAGAATTCCCTTTAAGCAGGATTTTGAGCTTGGATTGTTGGACAATTGAAGGCTGTGTTCCAGCATTTTTAAATTAACAAATTAGCCCCAGTAAATCCCTTCATCCACGAGCTGTCGCCGCTGACATATCTGAAAATACCCTGACTTGTGTCCTATCAGTTAGCAGACAAGATTTCTTTGGGATGGCTCCAGATAAAATAGCCACATTGTTGCGATAATCAGCAAAGTTTAAAATCATTGTTTGTGAGTGCTGTGCATTGTGCAGGAACCTGGTGAACCTATATTATAGTAGGCTCCTCAGGGACTTTCTCCAATATATGTTCTTCGATCATTATTTCCATGTATAGCAGTAGGTTTTCATGACCATCTATAATTTTGCCCCCATCTGGTATTCCCACAAAGCCTAAATATGATCTACTTGTATAGTTCCCAACTTCATCCCTTTTGATTTGTGAGGCCTGCAGTTTTTTCTGGAGGACATTGATACCCTTGTCCCAGCTAAGAGAGTGGTTCTTTAAGTCTGATATTCTATGCTCAATCTCTTTGATTTGCTCTGGGATTTGTTGCAACATTTCCTTACTCATGTCAAGCATATAATGGACCGATGCGATTGCCTACACCTGGGAAGACTTATCTTTTTAGATTTCAGCAAGAATAGTTTCAAGAAGATGCTTGAACTGATGCATTGAAGATTGAATTGGATCGAGTGGAGCAATGCTGTGCAGTGGCCCTTGAACCAATAAAGTACTTGAAGTATTTTCAGACTTTGTCATATCACAGTTAGTAGTACCTTCCTATCTGGACTGGAGGTGTATTGACTTCTGTGCAGGTTTAATCAGAGAGCTCGGAGCATCTGACAGTCAATTTAAGATAGCTGTGCACCATTCAAGGTTGATGTCATTTCAACTGAAACTGAGTCGGTGTTGGGGGTGATTTCACTTGACCAGGTCCCTCTGTCCCTGTGGTCATGCACTCTATTCCCATTTTACGGCTTTTTGAGAATAGGGTATAGTCCTTGAGCCCCTTATCAGCATTTTTCACATGTTCTGCTTATCCAAAGCAATCCTTGATTTTCAATCTTTGCAGTATTAATATTTTCAGCAGAAGTAGTAATATTGGAAGTGGTACTTAAGGAAGGTACAATGCTCACAGAGGTAAATGACGTAAATGGGAACACTGGAGATGTCCTGTCCAGTGTTCACTGGAAAATTATCTATATGAGAGGAAGTTTTTTCTCTCTGTGCTGCAATATGACGCGCATCTGCAGTGCACCTTTTTTATTGGGTGCTGCTCCCCTCACCAAACTATGATTATCACCCTTGGTGGCATGATAACTGGACTTGTTAATCTAGTGGCAGATCTAGGGCAGCAAGTATGAGTACGAAGTGTAGAGAAATAGAGGGGGAAGAAAGTCTAACAGGGACCCTTTGCAGGGAAGGGCAGGGCAGGTGTACTGCTTTGTCTCCTCTATACAGTGTCTCCCTTACCTCAGTGAGGCACATGTCAGCATCCCACCTTGTCCCCTCCATGCTGTATCTGTCCTGAGCCATCACTGAATGCAGCTCCAAGCAGGCCTCTGTCCCTAGTCAGGACGCTGTTGTTCACTGCTGCATCAATTCAGCAGCATCGGTAGTGATGGTGATGTCAAGTCTGCCCCGGAATGCAGAAAAATGCTGGCCATCAAGAAAAGGACTTAAATGCAGGCTTCCATTCAATTTTACCCTGCTCTGCTATAGCATTCTCCACTAGCATCTTTTTTGTGTTTTCCCGCATTTTCTCTGGCATTCTAAAATGGAAACTGTGTCGGCTGCAACATCTCACAAGAGGTGTGTGGACCATGAACGCTCAGCAGTGAGTCATGCGGGCTGATCCCTCAATGCTCGCTATGTATATTATCCGCTGGCGTTTGTCAGAACGTAGCTATAGCTAGGACCTAGTGTTTTTCTGCTTGCCTATATCTTTGGTGTCATTTAACAAATCTTAACTAACCTTTCTCAAATAATATGTGCTGGTGATTCTAGGTGTGAATGGTAAGTTTCGGGATGATCTGTCAAGCGGGAGCTGAGAAAAAGGGGGGTCAAAAATGTATGTTTGTCAGGTTAATTCCCGTTGGAATTTTAGACATGACTGGAGCCCAAACCAGAGCTTCATACCAGGAGAAGTGTTGTGATTGGCTGGCTGTAACCTGTAAAGAAAGTAACCGTTGCTATTTTGTAAACTGGGACTGTGTCCCGGGGATGAGTTCTGAGGGTAAATAGTATAGAAATGGGTGCATTGTAGGGGTGTCTGAGGGACTCCTTATGAGTTTTAAATGTCACAAACTGTATTTTCTTAATGTGGTTGGCGTCCCAGACCCATCACAACACTAAGCATGGCCCCCGTGTAGCATCGCAGCGGAGTCACAAACCTTCACAAAAAATATACATTCACACATTCAGTCACACACTAATGCATGTACTCACAGACCCTCACAGAATTACACACCCACTCACAGACCTACTCAGACAGTTGTGCACCCACTCATAGACCCACTGATAGAGACACACCCACTCACAGACCCTCTTAGAGACTCATGCACCCACTCACAAACCCATTCAGAGATTTATGCATCTACTTACAGACCCACTCAGTCACTCATGCACCCACTCACAGATCCACTCACAAACATATGCACCCACTCAAACACTCATGCACCCACTCACAGAGTTACTCAGCGACTCATGCACCTACTCACAGACTGACTCAGAGACTTATGCACTCACTCACAGACCCACTCAGAGACTCATTCATCCAAACACAGACCCACTCACAGACTCATGCACTCTCTCACAGACCTGCTGAGATGCTTACACAACCACTCACAGATCCACTCAGACACGCACATACCTGCTTACTGACCCACTTAGACCCCTCATAAACCCAGTCAGAGTTTCATGCATCCACTCACAGACCCACTGAGACTCACACATCCACTCACAAACCCACTGAGAGACTCATGCTTATATTCCAAAACTCACTCAGAGACTCATGAACCCACTCAAAGTATCACACACCCACTCACAAACACACTCTGACACTCATGTACATACTCACAGGCCCACTCAGAGACTTATGCACCCAATCACAGATCCACTCAGACACTCAGGCATTTGGTCACATATCTACTGAGAGACTCATGCATCCACTCACAGACCCACTCAGATACTCACATATCTACACAAAGACCCCCTCAGAGACTCATGTACCCACTCACAGACCTAGTCAGGGACTCACACATACATGCACATACCCACTTAGAGACACACCCACTCACATATCCACTCAGACCCCCTCACATCTGCTCACAGACCCACTAAGAGACTCATGCACCACTCACAGACTGACTCACAGAACCACTCAGACTCATGTACCCACTCACAAACCCAATCAGAGACTCATGCACCCACTCACAGACCCACTAAGAGACTCATTCACCAACTCACAGACCCACTCAGACACTCAAGTGCACACACATAGAACTACTCCAAAACTCATGCATCCACTCAGTCCCAGTCAGAGACTCATGAACTAACTCATATACCCACTCAGAAACTAATACACCCATTCACAGATCCACTCAGGCATTCAAGCATCTGCACACAGACTTACTAGGAGATTCCTGCAACTACTCACAGACCTACTCAGAAACTCATGCACCCACTCATAGACCCACTCAGAGACTCATTCATCCACTCACAATCCCACTGAGAAACTTGTGCACTCATTCACAGACCCACTGAGACACTCATGTACTCACTCACAAACTCATGCTCTGACTCACAGATGCACAAAAGACACTCATGCACCCACTCATAGACCCACTCAGAGACTCCTGCATCCACTCACAAACCCACTGAGAAACTTGTGCACTCATTCACAGACCCACTGAGACACTCATGTACTCACTCACAAACTCATGCTCTGACTCGCAGATGTACAAAAGACACTCATGCATCCACTCAAGGGTCCACACAGACAGTCATGCACCCACTCACAGACTTATGCACCAACTTACAGACCAGCTTAGATACTCATGCACCCACTGACAGACCTACTCAGACTCATGCACCCACTCAAAGCCCCACTCAGATACACACAAACTCTCTCACAGACCCACTCAGAGACTCACACATCCAGTCACAGAACCACCAATAGACTCACACAGCCACTCAAATACTAACTCACACACTCAAAAACTCACTTAGACACTCATACAATCAGAGACCCACTCAGAGACTAACTCACACACTCACAAGCTCAATTAGACACTCACACCATAACTCCCAGATTGACACACACTCATGGAGATACTCACAAATCAACTCAGACACTCTGACACCTAGTCAAAGACCAATTAAGACACGCATGTACCCATTTAGATACCTCACAGACACTCACACACCCACTCACATACCCAATGGGACACTTATGCAGCCACTCCCTCACCCACTCAGAAACATACCCACCCTCTAATAGACCACTTAGATACTCTCACACTGACTCACAGATCTACTGAGACACTCATGCACTCACTCACCTACTCACCTACTCACTCACTCTCAAAGGTTACAGGTTAACATTAGGAAATGTATAACACAGTGAAGATCGCTTCTAGAGTATGACCGAGTATATGTGAAGTGAAAAGTGCTAAAGTAGGGACATTACAAAAAGTGACGGACTGGCATCACACACCACCTTGTGTCATGCTTCATCATCTGCCAGTCCTCGTCCTCCAAAAACCGCGTTTGGTGGAGGGCGGGCATAAACCTAAAGATAGGGATGCACTTCTAAACTAAGTGGGGGCCCAGAGGGTAATGTGAGTTTAAAAAACCATAATAGTGCACCTGACAACTTTTTATTCTAATGTGGTGACTAGCTGGAAATAAAAACGTAAGTGCGGTGAATAGGGACCTTAATTATCCCATCGCCGCTGTGTTAAAGGTCGACATGTTTCTGCCAGTTGTCTGCCGATTTGTATTGAGGAAGGCAGTCGCCGAAACGCGTCTAGTGTGCCATTTTTACCTAATAAAATCTAGGTAAAGAGTCTCCGCGAGTGCTGTACTTTGTACTTGGAGCTGGGGATATATATTTATATATTCACTTAAAAAACCATATTACATCACTCATGACATGGTCAGTGGCATCACTGATGACATCATCCTTGTGATAGAGTGGCGGTCATAACAAGTGAATTTGCAAGGTTTTTTAAATGCTAATTCCTAACTATAACGTGTGTGAAACCTATGGTTTTTTCAGTGAATTTGTACGTTTTTTTAAATGCTAATTTATTTATGTATTATTATTTTTTTTGGGGGGTTTTCACAGTGCGCGCAGGGTGCGCTCACCCCCGCAATTTTTTTTAAAACATTTTTTTTTTAAAATGTCTGCCTTCGGGGTCCTTCAGGGACCCCCTGACAAAGGCTAGGGGGTCAGGAACTCTCTACCCTGCCCCCTTTTCATGTTCGCCACCTTCCTTTTTCACTCTCGCACTGAAAACAAACAAAATGGCGGCCAACACTTCCTGATTTCGACCGATTAGAACGTTGACTAACATGTAACCACCAATCAGAATTACGCTCGCGCACGTTAGGGTGCTCGCACGGTGCGCGCACGGTGCGCGCTTATAGATATTTATTTGCTTTTAAATGCTATTTTCTCAGGAACTACTGAACAGATTGACACCAGACCTGCAAAAGGCACTTCCCTGACCTGAGAACTACCTCTCTGCCAAATTTCAAGTAATTCTGTTCAGCCGTTCGGGCTGTACCTTCGACTAAAGGTCCTATGGTAAAATGCATGGGGAAAACGCGTTTTGGGACCCCCCTTTTTTCTCAGCACCTGCTTGACAAATCACCCCGAGACTTTCAGGGTAGGAGCTGAACGGAGCGCCCCATTAGTTTTGAAAATTTAGCGAGGATTTGTCAACCGGCGCTAAAGTTATTCAAAATAGAATTTTCAGATTTCCTATGGAAACTCGGTCCTAACTATAACTATCTGCTGGCGACCGCCAGTAGATAATATATATATATACATATATATATATTACCTACTGGCGGAGCGCCCCACCTATTTTGAAAATTTCGCGAGGATTCGCCAAAGTTATTCAAAATAGAATGTTGCGGATTTCCTATGGAAACACGGTCCTAACTATAACTATCTACTGGCGACTGCCAGTAGATTACATATATATATATATATATATAAATTCACTGAAAAAAACCATAGGTTTCACACATGTTATAGTTAGCTGGACATTTTACTGATAAAAAAACCAATGAAATTCCCCCGTTATAGTTACTGTAGGCAACTATAACTCACGCGACCGCAATCCTCTGCTGATGCTAATACTGTATTTAGACACTTATTTGCCCATATCTTCTTCCATTAAATTTTAGCTATACATATATTACAAATATTTTTTTTTCATAAAGACACATATGTCATCAGCAGAGGATTACGGTCGCGTGAGTTATAGTTGCCTATGGTTTTTTCAGTGAATTAGCAAGGTTTTTTAAATGCTATTTCCTAACTATAACGTGTGTGAAACCTATGTTTTTTTCAGTGAATTTGTACGGTTTTTTAAATGCTAAGTTACTTTACGCCATTTGTGGCGTGCGCGCCCACTTAACGCAGTTCGTTCCGTGCACGGTTTTTATCAACTTTAATAAGCCCTGTACATTTGGTGGCCTTCGGCCACCAAAAGCACAGGGGGTGAGGTCAATGTGGATAGTGTTTTTTTTATTTCGATTTTATAATTTCATGTTGCCAAAATTACGTTTTTTTTCTCTATTAATAAGCCCTGCACATTTGGTGGCCTGCGGCCACCAAAAGCACGGGGGTGGGGTAAGTGTGGATAGTGTTTTTTTTATTTTTATTTTTTTACCGTAAGCGTACGGTAAGCTTACGGTAAGCGTACGGTAAGCGTACGGTAAGCGTACCCCGCGAAATTGCCGAAAAAAAAATAAAACCGTTTTTGCTCTTGGGGGATGTTTGGGGACTCCCTCAACATGACTATGTGGGAGGGAGTTGTCAAAACAGCCCCGTAACATGTTTTTGGCCATCATGTTTGATAAACAACACTCAGTGCGAGAGACAAAATGGCGGACGCCGCTTCCTGGTTTCGGCCGATTCGAATGTTTACTAAGATCTAAGAGCCAATCAGAATCGCGCTCGCGCACGCCACCGTAAGCTTACGGTAAGCGTACCGTAAGCGTACCGTAAGCGGGCTCAGATATATATATTGATTTAAAGGCTATTTTCTCAGACTCTACTGAACAGATTTACACCAAACCTACAAAAGGCACTTCCTTGACCTAGGGACTACCTCTCTGCCAAATTTCTAGTAATTCTGTTCAGCCGTTCGGGCTGTAGCTCGTTCTAAAGGTCCTATGGAAAAATGCATGGGAAAAACGCGTTTTGGGACCCCCCTTTTATCTCAGCCCCCGCTTGACGAATCCCCCCGAGACTTTCAGGGTAGGAGCGGAGCGTAGCGCCCCACCTATTTTGAGAAATTCGCGAGGATTCGTCGACCGGCGCCAAAGTTATTCAAAATAGAATGTTGAGGTTTTCCTATGGAAACGTGGTCCTAACTATAACTACCTACTGGCGACCGCCAGTAGGTAATATATATATATATATATATATATATATATATATATATATTCACAGAAAAAAAACATAGGTTTCAGGGTGTTATAGTTAGCTGGCCATTTCACTCGTACAAAACCATAGAAATTCCTCCGTTATAGCTAGTTCTGCTAACTATAACTTGCGTGCCCGCAATGCACTGCTGATGATGTCACTTATTGCATCATTCAAGACATGGTCAGTTACATCACTGATGACATCACTGATGACATCTCAAATGACATCACTGATGACATCACTGATGACATCATCCAGTGAATGTGGTTTAGTTTGAAAATTAAATATGTATTATATATATACCAATCTGTATTGAAGATTGAGTGGATATATAACTGTCTGGATGGAGACTTTAGTAGCTGTCTGACTGTCTGTTTAAGTGAGTAATTAAAAGTGTCTCACTTAATTCATGGATTAGTAGCTAAACTATGTGAATGTGTGCATCACCGTCTCTGTTGTTGATTAACATGCTGCATCAGTTGGTCACTAACTACATGAGTGTGTATATTAGTTATTGATTAGTTGGGTGAGTATTTGTATGGGACACTGAGTTTGTGTGTGGTTGGATGGGGTGTGTGTAACTCTATGCATAGATGTGTGAATGGTTGATTGACTAGGTGTATAGGTTTAGGAGTGCATGTGGAAACAGTTGTTTGGGTGACTGAGTGTATTTATTTGTGTGTTGGTGAGCGAATATATGTTTTAGTTGTACATCTTCAACAAAGTAAAAAAATAAAAGGCATTGTATGTGAGAGTTGTATATAAATAAGTATGTGTAAGAGTCAGTGATTGTGAGAGTAACTATATGAATGAGTGTATAATTGGGGGAACAACCTTTACAACGCAACTTTTACAACGCACTACACTTACAACGCATTTTTTTACAACGCACAATCCATTACAACGCATGACATTACAACACATGACACTACAACGCATTTTTAAAAACTACCTTTACAACGCATTCCATTACAACGCATGTACGAGTGAAATAGCCAGCTAACTATAACACCCCTGAAACCTATGGATTTTCTGTGAATTTCTAAGGTTTTTTTAAATGCTAATTTCTAACTATAATGTCTCTAAAACCTATCTTTTTTTCAGTGAATTTCAAAGCTTTTTTAAATGCTAATTTCCAACTACCACGTCTCAAAGGGTTTTTAAATTCTAATTTTTAAGTGTGATAGTAGTTCTACAGTTTTTTAACTGTTTATTTATAAATATTTTATTCATTAAATAACATTATATATTTTTCTGAAAATTGCAAAAAAAAAATTGTAAACATTCAAACTGAAATATTGATTTTTTTGGGTTTTCATTTTGTATTTTGATATATTTATATTATTTTCTTTTTTTTCAAAATATCAATTTTTTTTCTGAGTCGCGCACTGAAAGCGTACACATCACGGTGGGTGCGCGGATTCTAGCTGCCATTTTAGAAAAGCTGTGGAGGATCCACGTACGGTGTGCGACGGCTGCGTGTTTTTCAGTTACATCACATACATTTAATATTACGTGATGTGCGCAATTGGTATGCGACCAGTCCGTGACTCCTTCTCCCGTGCATTTGCGACACATGCGCATTACGGTACGAGATGCTTGCGTGGTGGCGGGTCCCGCGTGACGTCATATACATGCTGGGGCACGACTCCCGCAAAGAAAATGTATGTTCCAAAATGATATGTATTTAGGGCAAGAGATTATCTAAGAACCAGGTCAGCAGAGCTGTTGTAGAGCCAGAGAACCAGATCAGCAGAGCTGCTCTGTAGCTTAAGAACTAGGTCAGCAGACCAGCTCTAGAGCCAGAAAACCAGGTGAGCAGACCTGCTGTAGAGCCACAGAAACCAGGTCAGCAGAACTGCTTTAGAGGGAGTTAACCAGGTCAGCAGAGCTGCTTTAGAGCCAGAGAACCAGGTCAGCAGACCTGCTCTAGCTGACACTGACTGACTGACACTGACTGACTGACACTGACTGACTGACACTGACTGACACTGATTGACTGACACTGACTGACACTGACGCTGACTGACACTGATTGAATGACACTGACTGACTGACACTGACTGACACTGATTGACTGACACTGACTGACTGACTGACTGACTGACTGACACTGATTGACTGACAGTGACTAACTGACACTGACTGACACTGACTGACTGACACTGACTCTCTAGATCCAGAGAACCAGGTCAGCAGAGCTGCTGTAGAGCCAGAGAAACCAGGTCAGCAGAGCTGCTTTAGAGGGAGAGAACCAGGTCAGCAGAGCTGCTTTAGAGCCAGGGAACCAGGTCAGCATAGCTGCATTAGAGCCAGAGAACCAGGTCAGCAGAGATGCTCTAGAGCCAGAGAACCAAGTCAGCAGAGCTGCTTTAGAGCCATAGAATCAGGTCAGCAGAGCTGTTTTAGAGCCAGAGAACCAGGTCAGCAGAGCTGCTCTAGAGCTTAAGAATCAGGTCAGCAGAGCTGCTCTAGAGCCAGAGAACCAGGTCAGCAGAGCTGCTGAAGAGCCAGAGAAACCAGGTCAGTAGAGCTGCTTTAGAGGGAGAGACACAGGTCAGCAGAGCTGCTCTAGAGGGAGAGAACCAGGTCAGCAGAGCTGCTCTAGAGCAAGAGAACCATGTCAGCAGAACTGCTTTAGAGCCATAGAACCGGGTCAGCAGAGCAGCTCTAGAGCCAGAGAACCAGGTCAGCAGACCTGCTGTAGAGCCAGAGAAACCAGGTCAGCAGAGCTGCTTTAGAGGGAGAGAACGAGGTCAGCAGAGCTGCTTTAGAGCCAGAGAACCAGGTCAGCAGAGATGCTTTAGTGCCAGAGAACAGGTAAGCAGAGCTGCTCTAGAGTGACTGACAATGATTGACTGACACTGACTGACTGACACTGATTGACTGACACTGACTGACTGACATTGACTATCGGACACTGACTGACACTGATTGACTGACACTGACTGACACTGATTGACTTACACTGACTGACACTGACACTGACACTGACTGACTGACACTGACTGACTGACACTGACTGACTGACTGACACTGACTGACACAGACTGACACTGACTGACTACTCTCTACTATTCTACTACTCACTCTCTACTACTCTCTACTACTCTTTCTCTACTACTCACTCTCTACTACTCACTCTCTAATACTCTCTACTATTCACTCTCTACTACTCTCTACTACTCGCTCTCTACTACTCACTCTCTACTATTCACTCTCTACTACTCTCTACTACTCGCTCGCTACTACTCACACTCTACTACTCTCTACTACTCTCTCTCTACTACTCACTCGCTACTTATTCTCACTTGCTAATATTCTCTACTACTCACTCTCTACTACTCACTCTCTACTACTCACTCTCTACTACTCTTTACTACTACTCACTCTCTACTACTCACTCTACTACTCTCTACTACTCACTCTACTACTCTATATTACTCTACTACTCACTCTCTACTACTCTCTCTCTACTACTCACTCTCTACTACTCACTCTACTACTCTCTACTACTCACTCTCTACTATTCACTCTCTACTACCCTCTCTCTACTACTCGCTCTCTACTAATCTCCACTACTCACTCTCCACTACTTACTATCTACTACTCACTCTCTACTACTTTCTACTACTTACTCTCTACTATTCACTCTCTGCTACTTTACTACTCTCTACTACTCTCTCTACTACTCACTCTCTACTACTCTACTACTCTCTACTACTCTCTCTACTACTCACTCTCTACTACTCTCTACTACTCACTCTACTACTCTCTACTTCTCTCTACCACTCACTCTCTACTACTCTACTACGCACTCTCTACTTATCTCTCTCTACTACTCACTCTCTACTACTCACTCTACTACTCTCTACTACTCACTCTCTACTACTCTCTCTCTACTACCCTCTACTACTCACTCTCTTCTACTCACTCTCTTCTACTCGCTCTCTACTACTCTCTACTACTCACTCTCCACTATTTACTCTCTACTACTCGCTCTCAACTACTCTCTACTACTCACTCTACTACTCACTCTCTACTACTCTCTACTACTCCTCTACTTCTCACTCTCTACTACTCTCTCTACTACTCACTCTCTATTACTCTCTACTACTCCTCTACTACTCACTCTCTACTACACACTCTCTACTACTTGCTCTCTACTACTCGCTCTCTACTACTCTCTACTACTCACTCTACTACTCTCTACTACTCACTCTCTACTACTCCACTAGTCTCTACTACTCACTCTCTACTACTCTCTACTACTCTCTCTCTACTACTCACTCTCTACTACTCTCTACTACTCACTCTCTACTACTCTGTACTACTCACTCTACTACTCACACTCTACTACTCTCTATTACTCTAAACTACTCACTCTCCTACTCTCTCCTACTCACTCTCTGCTACTCTCTCTACTACTCTCTACTACTCTCTACTACTCTCTCTCTGCTACTCACTCTCTACTACTCACTCTCTACTACTCTCTACTACTCACTCTCTACTACTCTTTACTACTCATTCTATGACTCACTCTCTACTACTCTCTATTACTCTATACTACTCACTCTCTACTACTCTCTACTACTCACTCTCTACTACTCACTCTCTACTACTCACTCTCTACTACTCACTCTACTACTCTCTACTACTCACTCTGCTACTCTCTCTACTACTCTCTACTACTCTCTACTACTCTCTACTACTCACTCTCTACTCTCTACCTCTCTACCTCTCTCTCTACTACTCTCTACCTCTCTACACCTCTACCTCTCTACACCTCTACCTCTCTACCTCTCTACCTCTACCTCTTTACCTCTACACATCTACCTCTACACCTCTACCTCTCTACCTCTCTCTACCTCTCTCTACACACACATATGCACATATATGCATATGCATTTATATATATGTATGTGTATATATATACATACATATATAAACAAATATATAATCTGCATATCTATATAAATATAAATGCATGCCTACATATACATATACATATATGCAAACATATGCATGTTATGTACATGAAAGTTTGAAAAACACTAATACAAGCAAAGCTAAAAAGCCACCTAATTACAAACAGAATTGCTTTATTTTAAACGAGGGCGAGACCTATTGCATTTTCAATGCTTGTTTACTTTGGTTCCATCAAGAAGGCATTCAGATGTGTCACACATTTGCCATAAATTCTGAATGATAGCACTCCAGTTGCTCATTAGATCACTGTAGTAAAGCTACTGCTTACCATGGAAGTTTGCTGCTGGTATTCAAAGTGCATGTTTCAGTCTGCATGTCAGAATTTTTTAATGAAATAGAAGAGGATTTGAGAAGTCAAAATGTGCCCTAATTTCTCTTACTGCTGCACTATTCACAATTTCTATGGCAAAATGAACCCCCTCATTTTGTTCTTTTGCAGATTAAATGTTTTAAGTGTTACCACTTTATTCCAATCAAGATGGCATCAGTTGTGTCATACTTTTTCATAAGTAAGACTGTTAGTGCTCTAGTTGTTCTTTAGAACACTCTGGGACATTCTGTCATTGGGCTATACTTGGGCTACATCTCGGTGATATTTGTGCTACATTTGGGCTCTTTTGTCTTTGGTGGCCATCTTGGAAGACTTATTTGTTATGAAGTTTCCTAATTTCCTCATTTACTACAGTCTCCTCAGTAGGAAATACTTTCAGTTTTTTAATTTGATTCCATCAAGAAGGCATTCAGATATGTCACACCCTTGCCATAAATTCGGAATGTTAGCACTCTAGTTGCTTATTAGATCACTGTAGTAAAGCTACTGCTCACCAGGGAAGTCTGCTGCTGGTATTAAAAGTGCATGTTTCAATCTGCATGTCAGAATGTTTTATTGAAATAGAAGATTTGAGAAGTCACTCAAAATGTGCCCTCATTTTTCTTTTTTCAGCACTAATCATAATTTCTATGGCAAAAAGAACCCCCTCATTGTGTTCTTTTTAAATTAAACTACTCGCTCTCTACTACTCACTCACTACTACTCTCTACTACTCACTCTCTACTGCTCACTCTCTACTACATTCTACTACTATTCTCCACCACTTACTCTCTACTATTCACTCTCTACTACTCTCTACTACTCACTACTACTCTCTACTACTCTCTACCACTCACTCTCTACTACTCTACTACTCACTCTCTACTACTGTCTCTCTACTACTCTCTCTACTACTTGCTCTCTACTACTCTATCTCTACTACTCACTCTCTACTACCCACTCTCTACTATTCACTCTCTACTACTCACTCTCTACTACTCACTCTACTACTCGCTCTCTACTGCTCTCTACTACTCACTCTCCGCTACTTACTCTCTACTACTCGCTCTCTACTACTCTCTACTACCCACTCTCTACTACTCACTCTCTACTAATCTACTACTCTCTACTACTCTCTCTACTATTCACTCTCTACTACTCTCGCTCTACTTCACACTCTCTACTACTCTACTACTCTCTAATACTCTCTCTACTACTCACTCTCTACTACGCTTTACTACTCACTCTACTACTCTCTACCACTCAATCTCTACTACTCTACTACTCACTCTCTACAACTCTCTACTACTCTCTCTACTACTCACTCTCTACTACTCACTCTCTACTACTTTCTCTCTACTACTCTACTACTCCCTACTACTCTCTCTACTACTCACTCTCTACTATTCACACTCTACTACTCACTGTCTACTACACTCTACTACTCACTCTCTACTGCTCTCTACTACTCACTCTCTACTACTCTCTCTACTACTCTCTGCTACTCACTCTCTACTACTCTCTATTACTCACTCTCTAATACTTATGCACTACTACTCCTCTACTCACTACTACTCACTCTCTACTACTAACTCTCTACTACTTTACTACTCCCTACTACTCTCTCCACTACTCACTCGGTACTACTCTGTACTACTCACTCTCCACTGCTCTCTACTACACTCATCTACTCTATCTCGACTACTCTCTTCTACTCTCTACTACTCACTCTCTACTACTGTCTCTCTACTACTCTCTACTACTCACTCTCCACTACTCACTCTTTACTACTCGCTATCTACTACTCTCTACTACTCACTCTACTACACACTCTCTACTACTCTACTATGCTATACTACTCTCTCTACTACTCACTCTCTACTACTCTCTCTACTACTCTCTACTACTCACTCTATACTGCTCTCTACTACCCAATCTACTACTCACTCTCTACTACTCTACTACTCTCTAATACTCTCTCTACTACTCACTCTCTATTACTCTCTCTACTACTCGCTCTCTACTACTCTCTATTACTCACTCTACTACTCACTCTACTACTCACTCTCTACTACTCTATACTACTCACTCTCTACTACACCACTACTCTCTACTACTCACTCTCTACTACTCTACTACTCCCTACTACTCTCTCTACTACTCTATACTACTCACTCTCTCATGCTCTTTACTACTCTCTCTCTACTACTCTCTCTCTACTACTCTCTACTACTCTCTACAACTCACTCTACTACTCACTCTACTACTCACTCTCTACTACTCACTCTGTACTACTCTCCACTACTCACTCTCTACTACCCTCTCTCTACAACTCACTCTACTACTCACTCTCTACTACTCTCTACTGCTCTCTCTCTGCTACTCACTCTACGACTCACTCTCTACTACTCCCTACTACTCACTCTCTACTACTCTCTACTACTCACGCTCTACTCACTCTCTACTACTCTCTTTCTACTACTCACTCTCTACTATTCACTCTCTACTACTCACTCTCTACTACTAACTCTCTACTACTCGCTCTCTACTTCTCTCTTCTAATCATTTTCCACTACTCACTCTCTACTACTCGCTCTATACTAATCTCTACTACTCACTCTCTACTACTCTACTACTCTCTACTACTCTCTCTACTACTCACTCTCTACTACTCTCTACTACTCACTCTACTACTCTCTACCACCCAATCTCTACTACGCTACTACTCACTCTCTACTACTCTCTCTCTACTACTCACTCTCTACTACTCACTCTCTACTACTCTCTATTACTCACTATTACTCTCTACTACTCTCTACCACTCACTCTCTACTACGCTACTACTCACTCTCTACTACCGTCTCACTACTTCTCTCTCTCTACTACTCCCTCTCTACTACTCACTCTACTACTCTCTACTACTCGCTCTCTACTACTCTATCTCTACTAATCACTCTCTACTATTCACTCTCTACTACTCACTCTCTACTACTCACTCTCTACTACTCGCTCTCTACTGCTCTCTACTACTCACTCTCCACTACTCACTCTCTACTACTCGCTCTCTACTACTCTCTACTACTCACTCTCTACTACTCACTCTCTACGAATCTACTACTCTCTTCTACTCTCTCTACTTCTCACTCGCTACTACTCCCTCTCAACTACACACTCTCTACTACTCTCTACTACTCACTCTACTACTCTCTACTACTCTCTACCACTCAATCTCTACTACTCTACTACTCACTCTCTACAACTCTCTACTACTCTCTCTCTACTACTCACTCTCTACTACTCACTCTACTACTCTCTACTACTCACTCTCTATTACTTTCTCTCTACTACTCTACTACTCCCCACTACTCTCTCTACTACTCACTCTCTACTATTCACTCTCTACTACTCACTCTCTACTACACTCTACTACTCACTCTCCACTGCTCTCTACTACTCACTCTCTACTACTCTCTCTCTACTACTCTCTGCTACTCACTCTCTACTACTCTCTATTACTCACTCTATAATACTCACTCACTAGTACTCAACTACTCTCTACTACTAACTCTCTACTACTCTACTACTCCCTACTACTCTCTCTAATACTCACTTTCTACTACTCTGTACTACTCACTCCCTACTGCTCTCTACTACTCACGCTCTACTGCTCTCTCTCTACTAATCTCTACTACTCTCTACTACTCACTCTCTACTACTGTCTCTCTACTACTCTCTACTACTCACTCTCCACTACTCACTCTCTACTACTTGCTATCTACTACTCTCTACTACTCCCTACTACTCACTCTCTACTACTCACTCACTACTACTCACTCTCTAAGACTCTCTACTACTTACTCTACTACTCACTCTCTACTACTCTACTACTCTCTCTACTACTCACTCTCTACTACTCTCTCTACTACTCGCTCTCTACTACTCTCTATTACTCACTCTACTACTCACTCTCTACTACTCCCCACTTCTCACTCTACTACTCACTCTCTACTACTCACTCTCTACTAATCTACTACTCTCTTCTACTCTCTCTACTTCTCACTCTCTACTACTCCCTCTCAACTACACACTCTCTACTACTCTACTACTCTCTACTACTCTCTCTACTACTCACTCTCTACCACTCTCTACTACTCACTCTACCACTCTCTACTACTCTCTACTACTCAATCTCTACTACTCTACTACTCACTCTCTACAACTCTCTACTACTCTCTCTTTACTACTCACTCTCTACTACTCACTCGCCTACTCTCTACTACTCACTCTCTACTACTTTCTCTCTACTACTCTACTACTTCCCACTACTCTCTCTACTACTCACTCTCTACTATTCACTCTCTACTACTCACTCTCTACTACACTCTACTACGCACTCTCTACTGCTCTCTACTACTCACTCTCTACTACTCTCTCTCTACTACTCTCTGCTACTCACTCTCTACTACACTCTATTACTCACTCTCTAATACTCACTCACTACTACTCCACTACTCTCTACTACTCACTCTCTACTACTCTACTACTCTACTACTCCCTACTACTCTCTCTAATACTCACTTACTACTACTCTGTACTACTCACTCCCTACTGCTCCCTACTACTCACTCTCAACTACTCTCTCTCTACTACTCTCTACTACTCTCTACTACTCACTCTCTACTACTGTCTCTCTACTACTCTCTACTACTCACTCTCCACTACTCACTCTCTACTACTTGCTATATACTACTCTCTACTACTCTCTACTACTCACTCTCTACTACTCACTCTCTACTACTCCACTACTCTCTCTACTACTCACTCTCTACTACTCTCTCTACTACTCGCTCTCTACTACTCTCTATTACTCACTCTACTACTCACTCTCTACTACTCCCTACTTCTCACTCTACCACTCACTCTCTAATACTCTATACTACTCATTCTCTGCTACTCCACTACTCTCTACTACTCACTCTCTACTACTCTCTACTACTCACTCTCTAATGCTCTCTACTACTCACTCTCTACTACTCTCTCTACTACTCTCTACTACTCTCTACTACTCACTCTACTACTCACTCTGCTACTCACTCTCTACTACTCACTCTGTACTACTCTCCACTACTAACTCTCTACTACTCTCTCTACTACTCACTCTACTACTCATTCTCTACTACTCTCTACTACTCTCTCTGCTACTCACTATCTACTACTCACTCTCTTCTACTCTCTACTACTCACTCTCTGCTACTCACTCTCTACTCACTCTCTACTACTCTCTCTCTACTACCTACTCTCTACTATTCACTCTCTACTACTCACTCTCTACTACTCACTCTCTACTACTCGCTCTATACTACTCTCTACTACTCACTCTACTACTCACTCTCTACTACTCTACTACTATCTACTACTCTCTCTACTACTCACTATCTACTACTCACTCTCTACTACACTACTTCTCTTCTACTCTCTCTACTACTCACTCTCTACTACTCTCTACTACTCACTCTACGACTCACTCTATTACTCTCTACTACTCACTCTCAACTACTCTCTCTCTACTACTCTACTACTTCCTACTACTCTCTCTACTACTCACTCTCTACTATTCATTCTCTACTACTCACTCTCTACTATGCTCTACTTCTCATACTCTACTGCTCTCTACTACTCACTCTCTACTACTCTCTCTCTACTACTCTCGGATACTTACTCTCTAATATTCTCTACTACTCAATCTCTACTAGTCCACTTCTCTCTACTACTCACTCTCTACTACTCACTCTCTACTACTCTACTACTCCCTATTACTCTCTCTATTACTCACGTTCTACTACTCTCTACTTCTCACTCTCTACTGCTCTCTACTACTCACTCTCTACTTCTCTCTCTCTACTACTCTCTACTGCTCTCTACTACTCACTCTCTACTACTCTCTCTCTACTACTCTCTACCACTCACTCTCTACTACTCACTCTCTACTACTCGCTCTCTACTACTCTTTACCACTCACTCTCCATTACTCACTCTCTACTACTCGCTATCTACTACTCTCTACTACTCACTCTACTACTCACTCTCTACTACTCTACTGCTCTCTCTACTACTCACTCTCTACTACTCTCTCTACTACTCACTCTCTACTACTCTCTACTACTCACTCTCTACTACTCGCTCTCTACTACTCTCTACTACTCACTCTACTACTCATTCTCTACTACTCTACTACTCTCTAATACTATCTCTACTACTCACTCTCTACTACTCTCTCTACTACTCACTCTACTACTCACTCTCTACTACTCACTCTCTACTACTCTCTACTACTCACTCTACTACTCACTCTCTACTACTCCCTACTACTCACTCTATTACTCACTCTCTACTACTTTATACTACTCACTCTCTACTACTCCACTACTCTCTACTACTTGCTCTCTACTACTCATTCTCTACTACTCTACTACTCCCTACTACTCTCTCTACTACTCACTCTCTACTACTCACTCTCTACTACTCTCTACTACTCACTCTCTACTTCTCTCTACTACTCACTCTCTACTACTCACTCTCTACTACTCTCTCTACTACTCACTCTCTACCACTCTCTACTACTCACTCTACCACTCTCTACTACTCTCTACCACTCAATCTCTACTACTCTACTACTCACTCTCTACAACTCTCTACTACTCTCTCTTTACTACTCACTCTCTACTACTCACTCTCCTACTCTCTACTACTCACTCTCTACTACTTTCTCTCTACTACTCTACTACTTCCCACTACTCTCTCTACTACTCACTCTCTACTATTCACTCTCTACTACTCACTCTCTACTACACTCTACTACTCACTCTCTACTGCTCTCTACTACTCACTCTCTACTACTCTCTCTCTACTACTCTCTGCTACTCACTCTCTACTACACTATATTACTCACTCTCTAATACTCACTCCCTACTACTCCACTACTCTCTACTACTCACTCTCTACTACTCTACTACTCCCTACTACTCCCTACTACTCTCTCTAATACTCACTTACTACTACTCTGTACTACTCACTCCCTACTGCTCCCTACTACTCACTCTCAACTACTCTCTCTCTACTACTCTCTACTACTCTCTACTACTCACTCTCTACTACTGTCTCTCTACTACTCTCTACTACTCACTCTCCACTACTCACTCTCTACTACTTGCTATATACTACTCTCTACAACTCTCTACTACTTACTCTACTACTCACTCTCTACTACTCCACTACTCTCTCTACTACTCACTCTCTACTACTCTCTCTACTACTCGCTCTCTACTACTCTCTATTACTCACTCTACTACTCACTCTCTACTACTCCCTACTTCTCACTCTACCACTCACTCTCTAATACTCTATACTACTCACTCTCTGCTACTCCTCTACTCTCTACTACTCACTCTCTACTACTCACTCTCTAATGCTCTCTACTACTCACTCTCTACTACTCTCTCTACTACTCTCTACTACTCTCTACTACTCACTCTACTACTCACTCTGCTACTCACTCTCTACTACTCACTCTGTACTACTCTCCACTACTAACTCTCTACTACTCTCTCTACTACTCACTCTACTACTCATTCTCTACTACTCTCTACTACTCTCTCTGCTACTCACTATCTACTACTCACTCTCTTCTACTCTCTACTACTCACTCTCTGCTACTCACTCTCTACTCACTCTCTACTACTCTCTCTCTACTACCTACTCTCTACTATTCACTCTCTACTACTCACTCTCTACTACTCACTCTCTACTACTCGCTCTCTACTACTCTTTACTACTCACTCTCCATTACTCACTCTCTACTACTCGCTATCTACTACTCTCTACTACTCACTCTACTACTCACTCTCTACTACTCTACTACTCTCTCTACTACTCACTCTCTACTACTCTCTCTACTACTCACTCTCTACTACTCTCTACTACTCACTCTCTACTACTCGCTCTCTACTACTCTCTACTACTCACTCTACTACTCATTCTCTACTACTCTACTACTCTCTAATACTATCTCTACTACTCACTCTCTACTACTCTCTCTACTACTCACTCTACTACTCACTCTCTACTACTCACTCTCTACTACTCTCTACTACTCACTCTCTACTACTCCCTACTACTCACTCTATTACTCACTTTCTACTACTCTATACTACTCACTCTCTACTACTCCACTACTCTCCACTACTTGCTCTCTACTACTCACTCTCTACTACTCTACTACTCCCTACTACTCTCTCTACTACTCACTCTCTACTACTCACTCTCTACTACTCTCTACTACTCTCTCTCTACTTCTCTCTACTACTCACTCTCTACTACTCACTCTCTACTACTCTCTCTCTACTACTTTCTACTACTCTCTACTACTCACTCTACTACTCATTCTCTACTACTCACTCTGTACTACTCTCCACTACTCACTCTCTACTACTCTCTCTCTACTACTCTATACTACTCACTCTACTACTCACTCTCTACTACTCTCTACTACTCTCTCTCTGCTACTCACTCTCTACTACTCACTCTCTACTACTCTCTACTACTCACTCTCTACTACTCACTCTACTACTCTCTATTACTCACTCTACTACTCACTCTCTACTACTCTCTACTACTCACTCTCCACTACCCACTCTCTACTACTCTCGACTACTCACTCTCTACTCACTCTCTACTACTCTCTCTCTACTACTCACTCTCCACTACTCACTCTCTACTACTCGCTCTCTTCTACTCTCTACTACTCTACTACTCTCTACTACTCTCTCTACTACTCACTCTCTACTACTCACTCTCCACTACTCACTCGCTACTACTCTACTACTCTCTTCTACTCTCTCTACTACTCATTCTCTATTACTCTCTACTACTCACTCTACTACACTCTACTGCTCTCTATTACTCACTCTACCACTCAATCTCTACTACTCTACTACTCACACTCCACTACTCACTCTCTACTACTCTCTCTATACTACTCTACTACTCCCTACTACTCTCTCTACTACTCACTCTCTACTATTCACTCTCTACTACTCACTCTCTACTACTCTCTACTACTCACTCTCTACTGCTCTCTACTAATCACTCTCTACTACTCTCTCTCTACTACTCCCTGCTACTCACTCTCTACTACTCTCTACGACACACTCTCTACTACTCACTCGCAATTACTCCACTACTCTCTACTACTCACTCTCTACTACTCTCTACTACTCACTCTCTACTGCTCTTTACTACTCACACTCTACTACTCTCTCTCTACTAGTCTATACTACTCTCTACTACTCACTCTCTACTACTCACTCTCTACTACTCTCTACTACTCACTCTCTACTATTCTCTACTACTCACTCTCCACTACTCACTCTCTACTACTCGCTATCTAAAACTCTCTACTACTCACTCTACTACTCACTCTCTACTACTCTACTACGCTCTACTACTCTCTCTACTACTCACTCTCTACTACTTTCTCTACTACTCACTCTCTACTACTCTCTACTACTCACTCTCTACTACTCGCTATCTAGTACTCTCTACTACTCACTCTATTACTCACTCCCTACTACTCTCTAATACTCTCTCTACTAATCACTCTCTACTACTCTCTCTACTACTCGCTCTCTACTACTCTTTTCTACTCACTCTACTACTCACTCTCTACTACTCTAAACTACTCACTCTCTACTACTCCACTACTCTCCACTACTCAACTACTTCCTACTACTCACTCTCCACTACTCACTCTCTACTACTCGCTATCTACTACTCTCTACTACTCACTCTACTACTCACTCTCTACTACTCTACTAAGCTCTACTACTCTCTCTACTACTCACTCTCTACTACTTTCTCTACTACTCACTCTCTACTACTCTCTACTACTCACTCTCTACTACTCACTCTCTACTACTCACTCTTTACTACTCTCTACTACTCTCTACTACTCACTCTACTACTCACTCTACTACTCACTCTGTACTACTCTCCACTACTCACTCTCTACAACTCTCTCTCTACTACTCTCTACTACTCACGCTACTACTCACTCTCTACTACTCTCTACTACTTTCTCTCTGCTAATCACTCTCTACTACTCACTCTCTACTACTCTCTACTACTCACTGTCTACTACCCACTCTACTACTCTCTACTACTCACTCTACTACTCACTTTCTACTACTCTCTACTACTCACTCTCCACTACCCACTCTCTACTACTCTCTACTACTCACTCTCTACTACTCTATACTACTCACTCTACTACTCACTCTCTACTACTCTCTACTACTCTCTCTCTGCTACTCACTCTCTACTACTCACTCTCTACTACTCTCTACTACTCACTCTCTACTACTCACTCTACTACTCTCTATTACTCACTCTACTACTCACTCTCTACTACTCTCTACTACTCACTCTCCACTACCCACTCTCTACTACTCTCGACTACTCACTCTCTACTCACTCTCTACTACTCTCTCTCTACTACTCACTCTCCACTACTCACTCTCTACTACTCGCTCTCTACTACTCTCTACTACTCTACTACTCTCTACTACTCTCTCTACTACTCACTCTCTACTACTCACTCTCCACTACTCACTCGCTACTACTCTACTACTCTCTTCTACTCTCTCTACTACTCATTCTCTATTACTCTCTACTACTCACTCTACTACACTCTTCTGCTCTCTACCACTCAATCTCTACTACTCTACTACTCACACTCCACTACTCACTCTCTACTACTCTCTCTATACTACTCTACTACTCCCTACTACTCTCTCTACTACTCACTCTCTACTATTCACTCTCTACTACTCACTCTCTACTACTCTCTACTACTCACTCTCTACTGCTCTCCACTAATCACTCTCTACTACTCTCTCTCTACTACTCCCTGCTACTCACTCTCTACTACTCTCTACGACACACTCTCTACTACTCACTCGCAATTACTCCACTACTCTCTACTACTCACTCTCTACTACTCTCTACTACTCACTCTCTACTGCTCTTTACTACTTACACTCTACTACTCTCTCTCTACTAGTCTATACTACTCTCTACTACTCACTCTCTACTACTCACTCTCTACTACTCTCTACTACTCACTCTCTACTATTCTCTACTACTCACTCTCCACTACTCACTCTCTACTACTCGCTATCTAAAACTCTCTACTACTCACTCTACTACTCACTCTCTACTACTCTACTACGCTCTACTACTCTCTCTACTACTCACTCTCTACTACTTTCTCTACTACTCACTCTCTACTACTCTCTACTACTCACTCTCTACTACTCGCTATCTAGTACTCTCTACTACTCACTCTATTACTCACTCCCTACTACTCTCTAATACTCTCTCTACTAATCACTCTCTACTACTCTCTCTACTACTCGCTCTCTACTACTCTCTTCTACTCACTCTACTACTCACTCTCTACTACTCTAAACTACTCACTCTCTACTACTCCACTACTCTCCACTACTCAACTACTTCCTACTACTCACTCTCCACTACTCACTCTCTACTACTCGCTATCTACTACTCTCTACTACTCACTCTACTACTCACTCTCTACTACTCTACTAAGCTCTACTACTCTCTCTACTACTCACTCTCTACTACTTTCTCTACTACTCACTCTCTACTACTCTCTACTACTCACTCTCTACTACTCACTCTCTACTACTCACTCTTTACTACTCTCTACTACTCTCTACTACTCACTCTACTACTCACTCTACTACTCACTCTGTACTACTCTCCACTACTCACTCTCTACAACTCTCTCTCTACTACTCTCTACTACTCACGCTACTACTCACTCTCTACTACTCTCTACTACTTTCTCTCTGCTAATCACTCTCTACTACTCACTCTCTACTACTCTCTACTACTCACTGTCTACTACCCACTCTACTACTCTCTACTACTCACTCTACTACTCACTTTCTACTACTCTCTACTACTCACTCTCCACTACCCACTCTCTACTACTCTCTACTACTCACTCTCTACTACTCTATACTACTCACTCTCTACTACTCACTCACTATACTACTCTCTACTACTCACTCTCTCCTGGTCTCTCTAATACTCTCTACTACTCACTCTCTACTCTCTATTACTCATCATCTACTCTCTACTTCTCTACCTCTTTCTACCTCTCTCTCTACTACTCTCTACCTCTCTACCTCTCTACCTCTCTACCTCTTCCTCTCTACCTCTACCTCTCTACCACTACACCTCTACCTCTACACCTCTACACCTCTACCTCTCTCTACCTCTCTTTACACGCTCACATATGCACATATATATATGCATATATATGCATATGCATTTATATATGTATGTGTATATATATATACATACATATATAAACATATATATAATCTGCATATCCATATATATACAAATATAAAAGCATGTATACATATACATATATGCATACATATGCATGTTATGTACATGAAGGTTTGAAAAACACTAGTAAAAGCAAAGCTTAAAAGCCACCTAATTACAAACAGAATTGCTTTAACTTAAACGAGGGCGAGAACTATTACATTTTCAATGCTTGTTTACTTTGGTTCCATCAAGAAGGGATTCAGATGTGTCACACATTTGCCATAAATTCAGAATGTTAGCACTCTAGTTGTTCATTAGATCACTGTAGTAAAGCTACTGCTCACAAGGGAAGTCTGCTGCTGGTATTCAAAGTGCATGTTTCAGTCTGCATGTCAAAATTTTTTAATGAAATAGAAGAGGATTTGAGAATTCAAAATTTGCCCTAATTTTTCTTTCTGCAGCACTAATCATAATTTCTATGGCAAAATGAACCCCCTCATTTTGTTCCTTTGCAAATTAAATGTTTTAAGTGTTTCCACTTTATTCCAATCAAGATGGCTTCAGGTGTGCCATACTTTTGTCATAAGTAAGACTGTTAGCGCTCTAGTTGTTCTTTAGAACACTTTGGGACATTCTGTCATTGGGCTATACTTGGGATACATCTGGGTGATATTTGTGCTACATTTGGGCTCTTTTGTCTCTGGTGGCCATCTTGGGAGACTTATATGAAGTTTCCTAATTTCCTCAATTACTACAGTCTCCTCAGTAGGAAATACTTTCAGTTTTTTACTTTGATTCCCTCAAGAAGGCATTCAGATGTGTCACACATTTGCCATAAATTCAGAATGTTAGCACTCTAGTTGCTCATTAGATCACTGTAGTAAAGCTACTGCTCACCAGGGAAGTCTGCTGCTTGTACTGAAAGTGCATGTTTCAGTCTGCATTAGGGGTGGGCGGAATTTGCGAAAGCGACTTTCGCAAATTATCGCAAAAATGTTTAAAATCTCCGCAAACACACAGAAATATCGCGAAGATGCGGAAGTTTTTTTCCCGCCCGTTCGCGGTATTTTCTGTGTGTTCGCGGCTCGCCAACTTACCCATGCGGTTGCTTGCGGGCGCGGCCATCTTGTTTTCACTCTTCTCGCGGTGCATGATCGCGAGAAGAAAGACGTGATCGCACGACGTTACTGTGGGCGCGAACTGTCGCGAGACAGCGCAAATGGCTACCAACAATCCAACATCTTGTGGAGAACGCGACCGGATCGGGAAAACTTGTCGGCGAACGCGGGGATTCAGGTAAGGCGATCGCGCGTGCTCGAGAATGTATTATTTTACAGCACGAGCAAGAACCAAATTATCGCTAAACTGCGGAATGCGGTAATTTTGACATTTTCGCGCTCTCCGCGGAACGCGAAAATGTCAAATTATCGCAATTTCCGCGAGCGGAACGGAAATTTAGCCCAGGCCTAGTCTGCATGTCAGAATATTTTAATGAAATAGAAGAGGATTTGAGAAGTCACACAAAATGTGCCCTAATTTTTCTTTCTGCAGCACTAATCATAATTGCTATGGCAAAATGAACCCTCCCCCCCATTTTGTTCCTTTTTAAATTAAATGTTTTAAGAGTTGCCACTTTATTCCAATCAAGATGGCTTCAGGTGTGCCATACATTTATCATAACTAGGACTGTTAGCGCTCTAGTTGTTCTTTAGAACACTCTGGGAAGCTGCAGTAGAACACAAAGGAATCAACTGACAGTCCCTGCCCTTGTTGGATGCACTTGTTTTTACTGAGAATGTCAAATTTCATTCTCAAATGATTGAGAAAGATAATGTGAATTTACAGAAAATATGCTCGCAGTTTAGCTTATAGACCACCGTACAAACCTCTGTGGGAAAAGCATGAGAAAATAGTTTTCTCTCAAACATGATTCATGATATCCCAGCAGAAGGCTTTTTCACATGGTAAAGTCACCTTAGAACACACCACAATTCCTGAAATGAGTATGGTACCATCAACAAATGATTTATAATGTAACTAAAGTCTTAAAACCTTCTATTAACTACAATGCCTTTTAATGAGGTGCTATCATGTATACTGGTCCCAAGATGGCTGCCAACACTTCTTGGATGAAGTGTTGACAGCCAATCAGATCTCACAATGAGATGAGAGGTTAGGCTCCGCCTAGATATATCTATCTTTTTTTCCTTTAATATATAAAAAACTACTGAACGGATTTACACCATTTAAGCAAAAGGCACAACTCTAAACCAAGGTCTACCTTTCTGCCAAATTTGGTGTTATTCCGTTCAGCAGTTCGGGCTGTAGCTGCAACTAACGGTACCTATGGAAAATTGCTTAGGGAAAACATGTTTTGGGACCCCCCTTTTTTCTTGGCCCACACTTGATGAATCACTCAGAGAATTCCAGGATAGGAGCGGACTGGAGCAGGCCACGAGTTTTGAAAATTTTGCGAAGATTCGTCAACCGGCGCCAAAGTTATTCCAAACAGAATGTTGCTGATTTCCTATGGATAATAGGTCCTAACTATAACTACCTACTGGCGACCGCCAGTAGATAATATATATATATATATATATATATATATATATATATATATATTCACTGAAAAAACCATAGTTTTCAGGGGCGTTATAGTTAGCTGGACTTTTCACTCATACAAAACCATAGAAATTCCCCCGTTATAGTTAGTTCAGCTAACTATAACTCGCACGCCCGCAATGCACTGCTGATGACGGCACATATTACATCACTCATGACATGGTCAGTGACATCACTCATGACATCACTGATGACATCTCAAATGACATCACTGATGACATCACTGATGACATCATCCAGTGAATGTGTGTTTTTCTGAAAATTACATATGTTTTATACATGTATATCTCAAGGTCGATGGAAGAATAAATGGGTATATAAGTGTCTAAATGGATGATTTGTTTTTGAAAAATTGATTGTATAACTGACTGATTAAGTGTATCTTAGTGAATACATGGCTTAGTGAGTAATGTTTAAATATGTAAATATCTGTATCAGTCTCTCACTTTGTGTATAAGTGGCTGCATGGGTTGGTGAGTAGCTACATGAGTGTCTATATAGGTTATTAGTTGTTTTTTTGAGTATCAGTATAAGTGTCTGATGTCTGTATGGTTCGGTGGGGGGTATTACATAGTGCATAGGTGCATGAATGAGTGACTCACTGTTTGTATGTGTTGAATACAGCATGTGTACAGGACTGTATGGGTGGATGAGTGTGTGCATGGGTAAGTTAGAGAGTGAATGACTGTCTCAATAGTGTCTCTATGAGTAACTACATATGTTTTAAACTAGTATATGTTACCATTGGTGTATATAAGTTAGTATATGTGAGAGTGAGAGATTGAAAGAGTTCCTGTATGAATAAGTATGTGTTTCTATAAGTGATTGTTAAAAAGACTAAGTATGTGTAAGTTTCAGTAAAAGTAAGTGTGGTGGTGTGTATATAACTGTATATGCAGGTAAATGGATGTTTGATTCTTTATTAGCATGAGTGACTATGTGTGTGAGTAACTTTATGGATGAGTGGCGTTTTGTAACAGGATGTATAGGTGAATGAGTACATATGATGAGTGAGTACATGTATGAGTGACTGTATAGGACTGTTGGTGAATGAGTGGATGTGGATCTTACAATTACTGAATAGGTTGTTGTAACTGGTATTGGTATGTCCATTGTCTTGAAAATTTTAATTTCTATTTTTGAATGTGTGTATCAAAGGTTATATTAGGGGGAGAGGAGGTCTGCCACTCTATCACAAGGATGATGTCATCAGTGATGTCATGAGTGATGTCATGAGTGATGTCACTGACCATGTCATGAGTGATGTAATATGTGACGTCATCAGCAGTGCATTGCGGGCGTGCGAGTTATAGTTAGCTGGAACTAACTATAACGGGGGAATTTCTATGGTTTTGTACGAGTGAAAAGTCCAGCTAACTATAACGCCCCTGAAACCTATGGTTTTTTCAGTGAATTTCTAAGGTTTTTTAAATGCTAATTCCTAGCTATAACATGCCTGAAACCTATGTTTTTTCAGTGAATTTCAAAGGTTTTTTAAATGCTAATTTCTAGCTATGCCTACAGAGATAGGACATGTGAAGAAAGAAGGAAAAACGCACAGAAAGAAAAAAAAGAAATGCAGAAAGAAGCAACAGAAGTCCTTAAAGACGAAGAAAAGTGCAGGAAGAAGTATAACGTGCAGAAAGAACAAACAGAAGAGCAGAAACAAGCCTTGTTGCAAAATCATCCTGTACCCTCAACTTTTTCAGAAGGATACTGGTGGTAACTGAGTCTGACTAACCAGTCCTAGAGCCAGTGCTATGTTAAAAGACACTCAGAATACAGTGAAAACACCTACATACACTAGGGCACACTATGTGTTGGGGTCCCCCTGTGATTAGCATGACCTCCTCTGTAAGCCCCTAGTATATAATAGGGCAGGGGATTAAAACTACCTCTGAAAACGCACCACAGGGCGTGTTTGAACACGTCACCTCATGCCCCGTCCCCTCCCTTCCCCACTGTGTAAACACGCCCTGTAGCCATTTTAAGTTGGGAGATTAAGTCCCCTTGAATCCTGAGGGTCCCTAGGGTCCAGCTAGACCACTAGGTACCTCCAGTAAGCGCCACAGAGCTGTGTTGCAGAGAGGTGTAAAAAGTGGCACGGCCTGCACCACCTCTCTGCAACGCAGAGCAGTGGTGCTTACTGGAAGCACCTGGTGGGCTAGTTGGACCCCAGGGTCCCTCAGGATTGAAAGGGAATTATTTCCCCAACTTAAAAACGCGCCACAGAGCATGTGGGTGTTCTGAGTTCAGAGATTAAGTCCCCTTGGGTCCCTAGGGTCAAACTAGCCCACTAGGTACCTCCAGTAAGCGCCACAGAGCTGCGTTGCATGGAGGTGTAAAAAGGGGCGTGGCCTCAGAACACCTGTCTGCAACGCAGCTCCCTGGCGCATACTGGAGATACCTGTTGGGCTAGTTGGCCCTCAGGGACCCTCAGTATTGAAGGGGAATTAATTCCTCAACTTACAACTGGCCAGGGGGCGCGTTTGCAGAGTGCTGCAAGGAGGGGGCGTGGCCTCCGGCGTGATGCCGGTCTTTTATTTATTTATTTTTAAGAAGGAGGGCTGTGTGGCCCCCTTTCTTTTTCTAATTTATCAGCCCTGGGGACCCCATCCCCCAGGGCCTGCACCCTAATTTTTTTTGTTGAAAAATATTAATTTGGCCCTCCCAAGGCCTTAATCGGCCCCGGGGACCCCAACCCCCAGGTCATGGCCTTTTATTTATTTTGTTATTCTTTAGGAGGGGGCTGTGTTGCCCCCCTCCTCAGGGCACTTATGGCCCCAGGGACCCCATCCCCCGGGGCCGGCCTTTGTTTTTTATTTTTTTTTAAAAAATATATATTTATAGAAACACCTAGGACATACGGTTTGTATGTACCTATCACCATGAGAATTTGCGTGATATTCATTAAAAGGCGACTATGCATACAATGAATCCACGTAGAATGTATTCACACCGCTAGTGAAGCTCTGACATGTCTGACACCCTACCGTGCCTAATCCTGGCGACCCCGCTGGTGGGTACTCTCCAAGTAGACACCCTTGTTGTTTATTTATACAAACATGGGTAGCTATTGACGGGCACATTTAATACACATGCACACCAAGCCATTCAAAGGGGATTCAACAAAAATTCGACCAAACTATGCAAGAAACTCCCTCACGGTTAATAAAACACACATCCACCGCCGGATGTGTAATACTTTTTATTTTACTCTCTGGAAAGGAGACAGGCCTCAGTTGAGAGTCACAGCGTGCTCCTGGCTGAGCCCAATGCTGTGTTACACCCACCAGTGCCCGCTGAGTGCCACACACCTCTGTGTTGTATTCCACCAGCTAGTGCGTATGCTATGACACTCTCTAGCCCATGTGCACTGTAACACCACCCCGTGAATATGTCATGCCACACTTGCCTTCGCACGGGTTATATTGCCCCATCTAACGTGCCTTCCTCGATGCCTATGTTATAAAGCACAGCGCTATGCCATACATATTACAATCTGGGATCCATATCTTTGTCACAGTGCATATGCAATGTTACACTACCCAGCACATATTTTATATTACAACTTTAGAGACTACTTAGGTTACACAACACTGCCCTGTGCATATTACATTCCAAGGCGCATATCACATAGCAAGCGCTAGTGCCTGTGCTATCTCGCGCTCTCCAATGAATCTGTCATTGCACACAATGTATTGCATATTATATTTCACGCCCCGGTTCATCTTATATCACACTTTTTGGTGCATAGTTTATATCATATACTATATCTAGTTTTCATTTTCAATCGTGCTCTCAGGACTATGTTCTATATAACACTGCGTCCACCTACCCTTTTCACGGGCCTTTCATTTTGCGATGGGGGTGGAGGGTCAGGGGATGTTCTGCCAAGTGAGCCCGGAGTCACAGTCCCAAACGTCCTCTTCTTACTGAATAAAAGTGAGATTATGCTGCATACTTGTTCATATTTTAAGTAGTTTGCACAGACACAATAAAGTTCCTAATACCCACCTTCTATGAACAGTTAGCTTGCTGCCCCATCCACCTCCTCCCTATCCTCTGTTGTCTGAATCCATGGACTAGCCTCCTCCCTCCTGCCATGCATGGTCTGATGTGCTGCCACTGCCCTGCATTTAGCATGATGTACCAGTCCACTCATCCTGCCCTCCATTGCCCAATTCTATGGCCCATCATTGACCTCCTGCTTAGCCTCTGTGCTTTGCTTGCTGCCCCTATTCTCCTTCCCCCTGCCCTCCGATGTCTTTGTGCATGCCCCTGCTCCATCCTTTTTGACTACCATGCTCCATGGACCTGCCACTCCTATCTACTCTGAGTGTTCTGTTGAGCTGCCACTCCCCTACCACCTGCCTAGCATTGTCAGATGACTGTAACCTGTCCCTGCCACCTCCACTCTGCCTGTCCACAAGCCATGCCCCTATCCCCTTCCTCCTGTCCTCCATGGTCCATTTTACTGCCACACCCTTCTGCCCTCCCTGGTCTGTTTTGCTGCAACTGCTCCTCCTGCCTGCCCCATGCGGTCTGTTGTGAGGCCCCTTCCACTGATCTCTCTTGTCTGTGCCCAGGTCCTGACCCTCCCTTCTATCCTCCATGGTCCTTTGTGCATGCCCCTGCACCCTCCTTCTTGCCCATCATAGCCATTGTGCTGCCACTAACCCTCCCGCTTGCCATGCATGGTCTTCTGTGCTGCCATGGCCCCTCCCACCTTCCCTGTGTGGTCAGCTAGCTGCTCCTGACCCCCTCCCACCTTCCCTCCATGATCTGTGTGTATGCCATCATAGTCTCACTGTTGCTCTCCATGGTGTGTCTTGATTCTAGTGCCCATCCTGCCTGACCTCCATGGTCATCTTGCTGCTCCTGCCCTGCCCCCTTGCCCCCAGCCCTCTGTTTCCATGTGCAGACCCCTATTCCCTCCCTCCTGGCTTGTCGGTTCCATTGTAATGCCCCTGATCCGTCCCTCCTGCCCTTTATGGTCTGTTATGCTGCAGCTTTCTCTCCTGTCTGTCCATTATGGTCAGCTAGCTACCATTGCCTCTTTCCCCTCTGTTGTCTGTTGTCCATGTGCATGATCCTGTTCCCTCCCTATTGCTTTCTATGGATTGTTGTGCTGCACTCCCGTCCCGCATGCCCTGTGTGGTGTATTGTGCTGTAGGGTCAGTTTGGTGCACCTCTCAATGTCCCTCCTGTCCTCTGTTATCCGAGTCCATGTCCCTACCCCAATTCCTCCTGCCTACCATGATCCAATGTACCATACTTGCGAACATTTTGAACTTGGTAAGTGGGAGATTTTGAAATAAAACTGGGGTATTGATTTTCCCCTTTGAGTTACATTGAAAAAGAGAAGATTGTAGACAGGAAACAGATCAAGTAAAGCCCATTTGAGCTTAAAAACATTGGACGTTTCCTGGCTGAAACGGGTCTGTTGGCATGTATGGTTGTATGACCACTGCCTCTTCCTTCTGCCCACAATGGTCTATTATATTGCCACCGCCTCTCTTGCCAGTCCTGTATTGTTGGTTTGTTGCCCCTGCCCCCCTTTCCACTGCCCTCCATAGTCTGTTGTGCTGCCACTGCCCTTCCTGCCTGCCTAGTGTGGTCAAATTGTTGCCTCTGCACTCTCCTACCTGCCTTCAATTTTCAGAGTCCGTGCCCCTGGCCTCTGCCTCTCAACAGTATCTCAATGAACAACTAGATTGCTAACATTCTATATTTATTACAAAAGTGTGGAATGCCTGACGTCATGTTGATGTAATCAAAACTGTAATGCCTAGAGCATTTCCTTTAGAAATGACATATATGAGAGGGTCTTATTTGCATCCAAATTATGGTTAGTGCTCTAAAAAACTAAAATGAGGACATATTTTCTGAGTTTTCAAATAGCGACAAAGACCTTTAAATTATTTGTAATCTTAGTTTTTTTATCCAGTTGACCACTTGATTAAATGTTGCATCCAAGGGGAGAGGGTGTGGTGTTACTTCCAGAGCTGCAGACTTTGCAACTGGGGAACCAGGTTGGAGTTTCTGCTTCAGCTCAACATTCTGTGATTCTGGTCAAATCACGTAATCTCCCCATGTCTACAACCAAAATGAATTTGATCTTGTGTGATGTAACCAATGTTCATGTAAAGCACTCCAATACCTGACAAGTCTGCACTATATAAAACTGCAAATACACAAAAAATAAGTGTTTTGCACACTTCTGTCATTGTGCTACATTTGGGCTACATCTGGGTGATATTTGGGCTACATTTGGGCTCTTTTGTCTCTGGTGGCCATTTTAGGAGATTTATTTGTTATGAAGTTTCCTAATTTCCTCATTTACTGCAGTCTCCTCAGTAGGAAATGCTTTCAGTTTTTTACTTTGATTCCATCAAGAAGGTATTCAGATATGTCACACATTTGCCATAAATTCTGAATGTTAGCACTCTAGTTGCTCATTAGATCACTGTAGTAAAGCTACTGCTCACCACGGAAGTCTTCTGCTAGTATTAGAAGTGCATGTTTCAGTCTGCATATCAGAATTTTTTTATGAAATAGAAGAGGATTTGAGAAGTCACTCAAAATGTGCCCTAATTTTTCTTTCTTCAGCACTAATCATAATTTCTATGGCAAAATGAGCCCCCTCATTGTGTTCCCTTTTAAATTAAATGTTTTAAGTGTTTCCAGTTTATTCCAATCAAGATGGCTTCAGGTGTGCCATACTTTTGCCATAAGTAAGACAGTAAGCGCTCTAGTTGTTCTTAAGAACACTCTGGGACATTCTGTCATTGGGCTATACTTGGGCTACATCTGGGTGATATTTGGGCTAAATTTGGGCTCTTTTGTCTCTGGTGGCCATCTTGGGAGATTTATTTGTTATGAAGTTTCCTAATTTCCTCATTTACTGCAGTCTCCTCAGTAGGAAATACTTTCAGTTTTTACTTTGATTCCATCAAGAAGGCATTCAGATGTGTCACACATTTTCCATAAATTCTGAATGTTAGCACTCAAGTTGCTCATTAGATCACTGTAGTAAAGCTACTGCTCACCAGGCAAGTCTGCTGCTGGTATTCAAAGTGCATGTTTCAGTCTGCATGTCAGAATGTTTTTATGAAATAAAAGAGGATTTCAGAAGTCAAAATGTGCCCTAGTTTTTCTTTCTGCAGCACTAATCATAATTTATATGGCAAAATGAACCCCCTCATTTTGTTCCTTTGTAAATTAAATGTTTTAAGTGTTACCACTTTATTCCAATCAAGATGGCTTCAGGTGTGCCATACTTTTGTCATAAGTAAGACTGTTAGCGCTCTAGTTGTTCTTTAGAGCACTCTGGGAAGCTGCAGTAGAACACAAAGGAATCAACTGACAGTCTCTGCCCTTGTCGGAGGTACATGTTTTACTGAGAATGTCAGACTTCATTCTTACATGACTGAGAAAGATAATGTGAATTTACAGAAAATATGCTCTCAGTTTAGCTTATAGATCACCTTCCAAACCTCTGTGGGAAAAGTATGAGAAAACATGGTTAGTGATATCACAGCAGAAGGCTTTTTCACATGGTAAAATCATCTTAGAACACACCACAATTTCTAAAATGAGTATGGTGCCATCAACAAATGATTTATAATGTAACTAAAGTCTTAAAACCTTCTATTAACTGCAATGCTTTTTAATGAGGTGCTATCATGTATATTGGTTCCAAGATGGCTGCCAACACTTCTTGGATGAAGTACTGACAGCCAATCAGAACTCACGATGAGATGTGTGGTTAGGCTCCGCCCAGATATGTATGTGATTTTACTTTTGAATTTCTCAGGAACTACTGAACAGATTGACACCATATATGCAAAAGGCACATGCCTGACCTGAGGACTACCTCTTTGCCAAATTTCAAGTAATTCTGTTCAGCCGTTCGGGCTGTACCTTGGACTAAAGGTCCCTATGGAAAATTGCATGGGGAAAATGCGTTTTGGGACCCCCCTTTTTTCTCAGCCCCCGCTTGACGAATCCCCCCGAGACTTTCAGTTTAGGAGCGGAGCGGAGCGCCCCACCTATTTTGAAAGTTTTGCGAGGATTTGTCAACCGGCGCCAAAGTTATTCCAAATAGAATGTTGCAGATTTCCTATGGAAAAACGGTCCTAACTATAACTATCTACTGGCGGCTGCCAGTAGATAATATACACATATATATATATATATATATATATATATATATATATATATATATATATATATATATATATATATATATATATATATATATATATATATATATATATATATTTATATTATCTACTGGCGGTCGCAAGTAGATAGTTATAGTTACAACCTAGTTTCCATAGGAAATCTCAAAATTCTATTTTGAATAACTTTGGCGCCGGTTGACGAATCCTCGCGAAATTTTTAAAACTAATGGGGCGCACCGTTCAGCTCCTACCCTGAAAGTCTCGGGGTGATTCGTCAAGCGGGGACCGAGAAAAAGGGGGGGTCCCAAAACGCGTTTTCCCCATGCATTTTTCCATAGGACATTTAGTCGCAGCTACAGCCCGAACGGCTGAACAGAATTACGTGAAATTTGGCATAAGGTCAAGGAAGTGCCTTTTGCAGGTCTGGTGTAAATCTGTTCAGTATTTCCTGAGAAAATAGCATTTAAAAGCATATCAATATCTATACGCGCGCACCGTGCGTGCACTGAGCGCACACCCCGCCGTGCGCGAGCGCAATTCTGATTGATTGTTAGATGTCGGTAAACATTCAAATCGGTCGAAACCAGGAAGTGTCGCCGCCAAAGGTGGAGAACGTGAAAAGGGGGCAGAGTGGACAGTTCCTGACCCCCTAGCCTTGGTCAGGGGGTCACAGAAGGACCCCCAAGGGCGAAAAATTTTTTTTTTCCTTTTTTTGTTTAATCGCGAGGTGTGCGCACGGTGTGCGCATGGTGAACCGTGGGTGCTCGGTGCGTGAAGCGCACCAAGCGCCCACAGCGCATGCACAGTGCACGAAGCGCACAGTGCGTGCACGGTGCGTGCACGGTGAAAAACCTGAAAAAATAAGTAAATAATAAATACATAACTTAGCATTTCAAAAACCGTACAAATTCCCTGAAAAAACCATAGGTTTCACACACGTTATAGTTACGAATTAGCATTTAAAAAACCTTGCAAATTCACATAAAAATCCATAGGTTTCACACATGTTATAGTTAGCTGGACATTTCACTTGTAAAAAACCAATGAAATTCCCCCGTTATAGTTAGTGCAGGCACCTATAACTCACGCGACCGCAATCCTCTGCTGATGACGTCAGATATTACATCACTGATGACATATGTGTCTTTATGAAAAATAAATTTTTGTAATATATGTATAGCTAAAGATTAATGGAAGAAGACATGGGTAAATAAGTGTCTAAATACAGTGATGTAATATCTGACGTCATCAGCAGAGGATTGCGGTCCCGTGAGTTATAGTTGCCTGCACTAACTATAACGGGGGAATTTCATTGGTTTCTTACGAGTGAAATGTCCAGCTAACTATAACATGTGTGAAACCTATGGTTATTTAAGTGAATTTGCAAGGTTTTTTAAATGCTAATTCGTAACTATAACGTGTGTGAAACCTATGGTTTTTTCAGTGAATTTATATATATATATATATATATATATATAATCTACTGGCGGTCGCCAATAGATAGTTTTAGTTAAGAGCTATTTTTTATAGGAAATCTGCAACATTCTATTTGGAATAACGTTGGCGCCGGTTGACGAATCCTCGCGAACTTTTCCAAACTTTTGGCCAGCTCCGCTCCGCTCCTACCCTGAACGTTTTGCGGTGATCCGTCAAGCAGGGGCCGAGAAAAAAGGGGGGTCCCAAAACACATTTTCCCCATGCAATTTCGATAGGATCTGTTGTCGCAGCTACAGCCCGAACCGCTGAACGGAATGACACCAAATTTGGCAAAGAGGTAGTCCTCAGTTCGGACTTGTGCCTTTTGCATATATGGTGTGAATCTGTTCAGTAGTTCCTGAGAAAATTAGGGTAAAAACGTTAGTGATATCTATGGCCGCGGAGGATCCGCGGACCGTACCCGCACCGTAGGCGCACCCTCCCCGAACCGAGCGCGCACCCTCCCCGAACCGAGCGCGCACCTTCCCGATCGCGAGCTGAATGCTAATTGGCTGTCGAGTGTCTTTCTACATTCGAAACCAGGAACTGTTGGCGGCCATTTTCTGCCTCGGTAGAAGCGAGGCTGAAGATGCAAGGGGAATAAGTGTGTAAAACATAGAAAGGGGGCAGAGTGGAAATACTCTGACCCTCTAGAGGTGCTTAGGGGGTTCCAGAAGGACCCCCTGGGGCCCCCCCTTTAAAAAAAAAAAAAAAACGTCGAAATGCGCGCATGATGCACGCATCCTATCGCGTTGGATGCACGGACCCTCTCGCGGTGGGTGCGCGGATCCACGGCAACGTTTTTTGAAAAACTACAAGAAATCATTGGTTGTATGACAATTTCTACACTGAAAGGTAGGGTGTATGTTTCTGTTTTTTAAAGGTATGATTGTTATTGGTTAACAAAAACAGATTGTAAGGAACATAATATATGATAAGCTGATATGTTGAAAAGTCAAGCACACTTCCTGTCTTGTGTAGGAACATTGTGTGCTGAACTTGTGACCTGTGAGCTCAGTGCAGTGTTCCATGACCTGTTTCTATGGTAACAGGCAGAAGGCAGATTGGGGGGGTGAAATGTATTTCAGTTGGAAAGGGTTGAAATGTTTAACCATTAGAAATGTGTGTTTGCTTTTGAGTTTACGTGCAAAGGATTGTGATTTGATGTTTACATGTATATGTGTGGAAAATGAAAGGGAAACTTTTTCATTCTTTGCTTTTGCTGAGAGGTGCACAGTGCAGAGATTCTGTAAAAGAAAATATGGTGAGTGATTTATATACTTCTTTATCTACAAAAGAACTTGAAAGATGAGTTATTTAATTGTGAGGGGATGTATGTAGACTATTTTGATTTTAATCAGACTAATGTATTTTTCCTGCTAAAGTGTAGGGAGTACTTTTTTTCTCTACAATGTGTGTGCATGTAGAAACCATTCTGTGATAAGCATTTGTGTTTTTCATGTGTTTGTAAACAGATAACTGTGCAGTTTTTATATTTTGGTAGAATTAGAAGCCAGTCATTGTTTATGAATTTGTGAAATGAGTTATGTTATGTTTCTATACTAAAATGTAGTACTACTTCTAGATAAAGAAATGTGTTTTGATATGGTGCAAGGGATAGTGTTGTTTAACTAGAATCACACAGTGAGTCTGTGTGCATTTGGGAACCACTGTGAGAGAAGCATTTGGTGACATCGTGTATTTGCTGACAGATAACTGTTTTAACTTGTCATGTTGTGAAGTTTTAGTAGCATTTGAAGGCAGTTATGGCTTATGATTTGATTAAATGAGTCAGGTTTTGACAGAAAAGTGCAGTCCTGAAATATGTAGATTGTGTGCAGTTCCCTTACCAGTTGCACTGTAGTGAATGAGTTTTGGTAAACTCCTAGGGATAGTGGTGCATGTCTAGAATCACAGTGTGAGTTAGTGTGTATGTGGGATCAGTGTGAGAGAAGCATTTGGTGATATCATGTATTTGCTTACAGATAACTGTTTTAAAACCTGTCATGTTGTGAAGTTTTAGTAGCATTAGAATCCAGTCTTTGCTTATGCGTTGATTAAATGAGTCATGCTTTGACACTGATATGCTATACTTAAATATGCAGATTGTGTTCAGTACCATTAACTCTTCCAGACTAGTATATGAGTTTTGGTAAACTCCTAGGATAGTGTTGATTGTCTAAAATCACACTGTGAGTCTGTGTGCATTTGGGTAAGGATTGTGAGAGAGGCATTTGGTAATATTGTGTTTTTGCTGACAGATAACTGTTTTAAAACTGGTCATGTTGTCAAGTTTTAGTAGCATTAGAAGCCAGTCTTTGTTTATGCTTTGATTAAATGAGTCAGGCTTTGACACAAAAGTGCAGTCCTGAAATATGTAGATTGTGTGCAGTTCCCTTACCACTTGCACTGTAGTGAATGAGTTTTGGTAAACTCAGAGGGATAGTGGTGCTTGTCTAGAATCACACTGTGAGTTAGTGTGTATTTGGGATCAGTGTGAGAGAATCATTTGGTAACATCATGTATTTGCTGACAGATAACTGTTTTAAAATCTGTCATGTTGTGTAGTTTTAGTAGCATTAGAATCCAGTCTTTGCTTATATGTTGATTAAATGAGACATGCCTTGACACTGATGTGCTGTACTTAAATATATAGATTGTGTGCAGTCCCCATAACCCTTCCACAGTAGTGAATGAGTTTTGGTAAAGTCCCACGATAGTGTTGCTTGTCTAAAATCACACTGTGAGTCTGTGTGCATTTGGGTAAGGATTGTGAGAGAAGCATTTGGTAACATCGTGTATTTACTGACAGATAACTGTTTTAAAACCTGTCATGTTGTCAAGTTTTAGTAGCATTAGAAGCCAGTCTTTGCTTATGCGTTGAATAAATTAGTCAGGCATTGACATTAAAGTGTAGTCGTGAAATATGTAGATTGTGTGCAGTTCCTTTACCACTTCCACTGTAGTGAATGAGTTTTGGTAAACTCCTGGGGATAGTATTGTTTGTCTAGAATCGCACTGTGAGTCTGTGTGCATTTGGGAACCACTGTGAGAGAAGTGTTTGGTAACGTTGTGTATTTGCTGACAGATAAGTGTTGTAAAACATGTCATGTTGTCAAGTTTTAGTAGCATTAGAAGACAGTTATGGCTTATGCTTTCATTATATGAGTTAGGCATTGACAGTAAATTGCAGTTCTGAAATATGTAGATTGTGTGCAGTTCCCTTACCACTTGCACTGTAGTGAATGAGTTTTGGTAAACTCGTAGGGATAGTGGTGCTTGTCTAGAATCACACTGTGAGTTAGTGTGTATTTGGGAACACTGTGAGAGAAGCATTTGGTAACATTATGTATTTGCTGACAGATAACTGTTTTAAAACCTGTCATGTTGTGAAGTTTTAGTAGCATTAGAAGACAGTTATGGCTTATGATTTGATTACATGAGTCAGGCTTTGACAGAAAAGTGCAGTCCTGAAATATGTAGATTGTGTGCAGTTCCCTTACCAATTGCACTGTAGTGAATGAGTTTTGTTAAACTCCTAGGGATAGTGGTGCATGTGTAGAATCACAGTGTGAGTTAGTGTGTATGTGGGATCAGTGTGAGAGAAGCATTTGGTGATATCATGTATTTGCTTACAGATAACTGTTTTAAAACCTGTCATGTTGTGAAGTTTTAGTAGCATTAGAATCCAGTCTTTGCTTATGCGTTTATTAAATGAGTCATGCTTTGACACTGATGTGGTGTACTTAAATATGTAGATTGTGTGCAGTACCATTAACTCTTCCAGAGTAGTGAATGAGTTTTGGTAAACTCATAGGGATAGTGGTGCATGTCTAGAATCACACAGTGAGTTAGTGTGTATTTGGGATCAGTTTGAGAGAATCATTTGGTAACATCATGTATTTGTTGACAGATAACTGTTTTAAAATATGTCATGTTGTGAAGTTTTAGTATCATTAGAATCCAGTCTTTGCTTATATGTTGATTAAATGAGTCATGCCTTGACACTGATGTGCTGTACTTAAATATGTAGATTGTGTGCAGTCCCCTTACCCCTTCCACAGTAGTGAATGAGTTTTGGTAAAGTCCTAGGATAGTGTTGATTGTCTAAAATCACACTGTGAGTCTGTGTGCATTTGGGTAAGGATTGTGAGAGAAACATTTGGTAACATTGTGTATTTACTGACAGATAACGGTTTTAAAACCTCTCATGTTGTCAAGTTTTAGTAGCATTAGAAGCCAGTCTTTGGTTATGCGTTGATTAAATTAGTCAGGCATTGACATTAAAGTGTAGTTGTGAAATATGTAGATTGTATGCAATTCCTTTACCACCTCCACTGTAGTGAATGAGTTTTGGTAAACTCCTAGGGATAGTGTTGTTTGTCTAGAATCACACTGTGAGTCTGTGTGCATTTGGGAACCACTATGAGAGAAGTGTTTGGTAACATCGTGTATCTGCTGACAGATAAGTGTTGTAAAACATGTCATGTTGTGAAGTTTTAGTAGGATTAGAATCCAGTCTTTGCTTATGCGTTGATTAAATGAGTCATGCTTTGACACTGATGTGGTGTACTTAAATATGTAGATTGTGTGCAGTACCATTAACTCTTCCAGAGTAGTGAATGAGTTTTGGTAAACTCCTAGGATAGTGTTGCTTGTCTAAAATCACACTGTGAGTCTGTGTGCATTTGGGTAAGGATTGTGAGAGAAGCATTTGGTAACATCGTGTATTTGCTGACATATACCTGTTTTAAAACCGGTCATGTTGTGAAGTTTTAGTAGCATTAGAAGCCAGTCTTTGCTTATGCTTTGATCATATGAGTCAGGCTTTGACATAAAAGTGCAGTCCTGAAATATGAAGATTGTGTGCAGTTCGCTTACCACTTCCACTGTAGTGAATGAGTTTTGGTAAACTCCTAGGGATAGTGGTGCTTGTCTACAGTCACACTGTGAGTCTGTGTGCATTTGAGAATCACTGTGAGAGAGGCATTTGGTAACATCGTGTATTTGCTGACAGATAACAACTTTAAAACCTCTCATGTTGTCAAGTTTTAGTAGCATTAGAAGCTAGTCTTTGCTTATGCATTGATAAAATGAGTCAGGGTTTGACACTAAGGTGCAGTACCATGTACTATTCTGTATACTGTGGCAGAACTGAAAAATTAAAAGTTTTATCTAAGCACTGTCCTAGAAGTAGTCTGATTATTCAGTCAGTTTCTAAGTACCAAATAGACTGCTTCAAATGTCTTTGCAATATGCATGTAGTGTTCTAACATACTATACACTTGTCTTTTACACCTTGAATTCCCTAGTCAGTATCCATACACTTCCAGGAAATATCCTGTCACTTCCTTTGCAGTCCTCTAGAGACCCATTCAACAGCATATACTAATCCATTCACTGTGCCAAAACCCAAACACTTATAAATTCACCAAGACACTCTCTTTCCAGTACTCTAATGATTCAGTCAGTGCCTAAGTATGCATGCACAGAGCCAGGTCTTTGCATATGGACTTCTTCAAACCCCTATCCACTATGCATGCAGTCCTCTAAGCACCTACACACTTGTCTTTCACACCTTCAATTCCCCAGTCAGTATCCGTTCACTTCCAGCAAACACCCTGTCACTCCATTTGCACTCCTCTAGTTACCCATTCAGCATCATGTACTAATCCATTCACTGCTCCAAACCCTAATAAATTCACCCAGGCACTCTCCTTGCAGTACTCTAATCATTCAGTCAGTACCCAAGTACTCATCCAGTGACCCAGGCATTAGTATATGGACTGCTTCAAACCCTTATCCACTATGCATGCAGTCCTCTAACCACCTACACAATTGTCTTTCTCACCTTCAATTCCCTAGTCAGTATCCATACACTTCCAGGAAATGCCCTGTCACTCCCTTACACTTATAAATTCACCAAGATACTATCTTTGCAGTACTCTAATCATTCAGTCAGTGCCTAAGTATTCATACACTGAGCCAGGCCTTAGCACATGGACTGCTTCAAACCCCTATGCACTATGCATGCAGTCTTCTAACCACCTAGACACTTGTCTTTCACACTTTCAATTTCCTAGTCAGTATCCATACAGTCCAGCACTTGTGACTGCCTTTGCACTCCTCTAGTGACTCATATAGTACCAAGTACTAATCCATTCCCTGTGCGAAAATCCTAGCACTTATAAATTCACCTAGGCACTCTCCTTGCTGTACTCTAATCATTCAGTCAGTACCCAAGTAGTCATGCAGTGAGCCAGGCCTTAGCACATGGACTGCAGTATTGATGCAGGCCTCTAATCACCTACACAGTTGTCTTTCACACCTTCAATTCTATAGTTAGTATTCATACTCTTCTAGCAAACACCCTGTCACTCACCCAGTGTGTCTCCTTATAGTACTGTAATCATTTAGTCAGTTAGCATTTAGTCTTTTAGTGAGGTAGGCTTTAGGGCATGAACTGCTTCAAAGTAGTATGCACTATGCATGTAGTGTTTTAACGATCGTCACACTTGTGGTTCAGGGCTATAGTTTCTTAGTCAGTTTTTATATAAAATGTGTTTGTACATTAATGGAATAGTATACATTTTAAAGTTAGTAATATACATTTATTTGTGATTCTTTTTTACAGATACAGAACAGAAGTGTTTCTCATCTGTTTGCACTCTTCTCGTGCAAGATTGTTTGGATGAAGGGTCCTTAGGTGTTTCATCATACTTGCTGTGCCGCACGAGTATTTTTTGTTAGGATCCCCTCGTAACAGAACTCTTTGGCAAATCTTGCGAATGAAGAAGGTGGCATTGGTCTTTGTTTGCCCCTTGGAAAAAATTAAAAATTTCTTCACCACTGATGAAAAACGTTGTGGGCATGGTGCCTTCTGCAAAAAAAATACCTCAGATTCGGTAAATATTTTAAAGCGGCAACATTTACAGTTTTTTAAAGTTAAACTTATAAAATGTTGTTAGCTGTATACATTTTCTATATCTGTGATTTGTTTCTTGTGGTATTTTGTTAAGAATACCATGTTTTTTTTTTTTAACAATCTTTTTGATTTTCCAGGTCTGTCGTCGACATCCGTGGTTCCTACAGGAGTGTTTTGCTTTGTTGTTTTGTATTATTGTTGTTACATTTTGTTTATTAGTTTATTGTTTATATTTATGTTAATAAAAATATAAAGTTTGAAAATAGTTTATCGTTTATATATTTATTATTATAAAAAAATAAAGTTTGAAAAAAAATTAATAATGTTTTTGGTTGTTCTCTTAACTGCTGTGTGACTCTTTCTTCTTATTATTACTGTTATTTGATGGAGTCCACCATGGTGTTACATTTTGGGGCACTTATTGCTGGAATAATAGTGATATCTGCAGTTTGCACCAACTTCTGAATAGTGTGTTACATTTATCTCAACTTTACTTCCGTTAAAGTGCTGATAATGAAATGGAGAGTAGCCATTCCCATGCAAAAAGACATGAGGTGCACCTTTGCGATTTGTTCTAAATACTAAAATCCTGTATTGTATTGCACTGAGGTATTGGCTGCACTTACAATGTACACACGAAATCTATTAAGAAGTCTCATTGTATTTATATTGATTGGGAATAGTGCATCAGGTGCTGGATCTTGACGAGATACACTGCTCGGATCACTGACATAATATCGACTACAAAAATATAGACTTACAAAAATATCGATGCCAAAATATAGAATGCCAAAATATCGAAGTCCTATCTCCAAACAGGAAATTACAAAAATATCGAATCCAAAATATCGTTGTAAATAATATAGTCAGTCAAAATATCGAATTTTTTAAATGTTTTAAAAGTAATGTTAAATTAATTAAATAATACATATAATTAACTGACACATATTTAAAAATACTTAAATAACAGTAAACTTAATGAATAATTAAAGTAAGTAAAAAAAAAAATTTAATACATATATCTTAACGTGATATTAATTAAAAATATTCTATATTTTCTGTGTAGGATAGCGGGCGCGTAAAATTTACTATTACCACTCCAGTAAGTGCAATAGTAGGGAAAGCGTTGCATAGCGGGAGGGTAAAAATTACTATTCCCACTCCAGAGAATGCAACAATAGGGAAAGCGTTGGATAGCGGGAGGGTAAAAATTACTATTCCCACTCCAGAGAGTGCAACAGTAGGTAAAGCATTGGATAGCGGGAGGGTAACGTTTACTATTCCCACTCCAGTGAGTGCAACAGTAGGGAAAGCGTTGGATAGCGTAGGGGTAAAAATTACTATTCCCACTCCAGAGAGTGCAACAGTAGGGAAAGCGTTGGATAGCGGGAGGGTAAAAATTACTATTCCCACTCCAGAGAGTGCAACAGTAGGGAAAGCGTTGGATAGCGGGAGGGTAAAAATTACTATTCCCACTCCAGAGAGTGCAATAATAGGGAAAACATTGGATAGCGTAGGGGTAAAAATTACTATTCCCACTCCAGAGAGTGCAACAGTAGGGAAAGCGTTGGATAGCGGGAGGGTAACATTTACTATTCCCACTCCAGTGAGTGCAACAGTAGGGAAAGCGTTGGATAGCGTAGGGGTAAAAATTACTATTCCCACTCCAGAGAGTGCAACAGTAGGAAAAGCGTTGGATAGCGGGAGGGTAACATTTACTATTCCCACTCCAGTGAGTGCAACAGTAGGAAAAGCGTTGGATAGCGTAGGGGTAAAAATTACTATTCCCACTCCAGAGAGTGCAACAGTAGGGAAAGCGTTGGATAGCGGGAGGGTAAAAATTACTATTCCCACTCCAGAGAGTGCAACAGTAGGGAAAGCATTGGATAGCGGGAGGGTAACATTTACTATTCCCACTCCAGTGAGTGCAACAGTAGGGAAAGCGTTGGATAGCGTAGGGGTAAAAATTACTATTCCCACTCCAGAGAGTGCAACAGTAGGGAAAGCGTTGGATAGCGGGAGGGTAAAAATTACTATTCCCACTCCAGAGAGTGCAACAGTAGGGAAAGCGTTGGATAGCAGGAGGGTAACATTTACTATTCCCACTCCAGTGAGTGCAACAGTAGGGAAAGCGTTGGATAGCGTAGGGGTAAAAATTACTATTCCCACTCCAGAGAGTGCAACAGTAGGGAAAGCGTTGGATAGCGGGAGTGTCAAATTTACTATTCCCACTCCAGTGACTGCAACAGTAGGGAAAGCGTTGGATAGCGTAGGGGTAAAAATTACTATTCCCACTCAAGTAAGTGCAATAGTAGAGAAAATAATAAATGTATTTTTATTTTTAAATTAATTAATTATTAATACAAAAACAAGTATTACAATGAATTACCAATCACACAAGAATTGATTATTTATTAATACCAATACATTTTTGTTTAATTAATTAACAGTAATAATTAATTAACAAACAATTGTTTTTCAATAACAAACATTAATAAATGCAAATAATACCAATTAATAATTAATTTATAATATATTAATTAAGGATATACACAAATTATTTAAATAATTATTTTTTTCCAATTATATTACTTCCCACCATATTCCCGTATAAACACAATACCCACTACAAATATTAATTGAATACAATTAACATAATTATCAATTTACCTATTAATACTAATTAATTACCAATTAATACTAATTATTTACCAATTAATAATTAATCAACAACCAATTAATTTGCAATACCAATTAATAATTAACTAATAACAATTAAATTACTTCCCACCCTATTCCCCTATAAACCCACAACCCGCTACAGAAGTAAAATGCAAAATTAAATTAAAGATATATTAATTAACAATATACACAAATAAATTAAATAATTATTTATTTACAATTATATTACTTGCCCCCATATTCCCCTATAAACACACTGCCCGCTACAAATATTAAATGAATACAATTAACATAATTATCAATTAAACAATTAATACAAATTAATTACCAATTAATACTAATTATTTACCAATTAATAATTAATCAACAACCAATTAATTTGCAATACCAATTAATAATTAACTAATAACAATTAAATTACTTCCCACCCTATTCCCCTATAAACCCACTACCCGCTACAGAAGTAAAACGCAAAATTAAATTAAAAATAATTAATAATTCCTATAAATTATTATTTAATAATCTATAATTAAATTACTTCCCACCCTATTCCCCTATAAACCCACAACCCGCTACAGAAGTAAAACGCAAAATTAAATTAAAAATTATTAATAATTCCTAAAAATGATTATTTAATGTACTATAATTAAATTACTTCCCACCCTACTCCCCTATAAACCCACAACCCGCTACGGAATTAAATTACAAAAAAATAAAAAAACATAAAATTCAATAATTTAAAAATATTCTAACATACATTCCAATAATAATACATACTTTTAACACATATACTAACACTTAAAACACTATAAAAAATTCGATATTTTTAACAACTATATTATGACTGTCGATATTACTTACTTCTATATTATTGCAATCGATATTTCTTACCTGTTTTTCGATATTCTTCACCACTATATTTTTGCAAGTCGATATTCTGTCCATTCGATATTTAAAACTCGATATTCTGGCTACTCGATATTTTTTTTTCGATATTATGTCTAGTTACCACACTGCTCAGTTCGAATATTGTTCTGCATACGAAAAAAATCACATCACAACTTTCACACTAATTGCAATGCGAAACAAATTCCGGCGATAAGACACGTTAGCACCAGGGATTAAACACCTGCTTTCTGCTGGTGTTAAGCAGGACAACTACCTGCACCAAGAAAGGGAACACAGCCAAGAGCTACACCAGAACACCCACAGGTGCCATAGAGTCAATGAGCATGATACAGGGATACCCATGAGGGCCAAAAGACTAATCTCAACAACTCCAGGACCGCCAATGCCCCCCAAACCCATATCTTAGTAAGTGTGTCCCTGTGGTCATTGTCTTAGCATGTTAGGCACGAGCCCTGCAACATCACAGTGTGCTGTCACCTCAGAATTGGCAGTGAGCCTGGATATGTAGCTACGTACGCATCCTCCTGCATGCACAACTGGCGTGTGCTGGTCTGGGGTTCACAGGTCAGTGGAGGGGTGTGCCTATCCTGCAAGGGGAACGGGGTGTCTCGGACATGCCCGTGTACAGGAAGTGCGGTAAGTGTGACTCTGTGTTCTGTTGTGGCCTGTTACAAGAGCCGCAGCAGTCGATGTTGTAAGGTGGCATGTACCACCTCCAAACGGCACTGTGATGTTGTTGTTGGAATGTAGCAGGACATGCACAAATAGGCATTACAATGGCGTGCTGTACGAGTGCACAAGATACAACAGCTCACCGTACAAAAGTGTGGGGGCTCGTCGGAGGGAGGAGCAGCCATTTGGCAACATAACACACAGTGAACTCGACCATGTGGCACATGCTGGGCATCTCATCCATGATAACCACGGTCTCAGACATCCCACAACACCAACGACTGGCCTTTGTACACATCCTGTATGAATGCAGCGTGGTTTTCACTTCTATGCTCGTTCAGTGGTGTGATGTTGGCGGGTTGTGTGACTTGTGCTCCTTGTTGGTGTGTTTCATTTTGGCCATTGTTTGTCTATACTTGTGCTGTACTTAATTGTGCATGTGTGCCATTCTGCCCATCTCCCCTCATCCCCCCACTCCCTGCGTCTTCCTCTTCCTGGTCCTGTTGTGTCTATAATTTTATTGCAGCACACATAAATACATGTAAAGAATACATTAGAATAGTTCCTTGATTCTTTTAGGTTTTAAAACTTCTCTATTGGTTTCTTTTTAATTTTCCATATGAACCGTTTTTTTAATATTCAACAACACATAGAAGTCAGCAGTGCAACGTATTCTATCAACACACTTTCTAGAACATTCTACAACACGTGCAGGTTAAAAGTTCATCAATTTTTTTAAACTTTACGATATTTTTTTGTAACATTTCTTGAACATTTAATGACACGTGCAGGTTCAAATTTGACGATTGTTTTAAGTTCAAACAGTGCCTTCCAAATGCAAGTAGCAGGTGTGGTTGAGCTGAGCAAATGTTATCCTATGATATGTACTCCACGTTGAAACTGCTTTTTCTTAACCAATCACAAAGATGCTTTTCAACAAAACTAATGTGCACCCTACTTTTAAAAAAAAATGCTTTTCATGATATCTTCAGAGATAAGTGACCGCTCAGCTTCTGAGCTCCGTCGCTCCTCTCCCTCCTGCCACCTCTGCCTGCTCGCTGCCCTGCTGACTCCGCCGCCTCCTGCCTGCCTGCATTAAGCCCCGCACGCCGCTGCCCAGCTGATCCGTTTTCCCGCCGCTGCCCCCGGCGGCCACGCCCACGTGTCCTCCCATTCGCCGCCCTGCTCCCACCACCCAGCTGACCCTCCCTCCCGGCTCCTTACTTAAGGGGACCGCAGTCGCCCTCAGAGTGTGACCGCTCAGCTTCTGAGTTCCGTCGCTCCTCTCCCTCCTGCCACCTCTGCCTGCTCGCTGCCCTGCTGACTCCGCCGCCTCCTGCCTGCCTGCATTCAGCCCCGCATGCCGCTGCCCAGCTGATCCGTTTTCCCGCCGCTGCCCCCGGCGGCCACGCCCACGTGTCCTCCCATTCGCCGCCCCGCTCCCGCCACCCAGCTGACCCTCCCTCCCGGCTCCTTACTTATGACGCCCCCAGAGCGCCGATTGAGCGCCGAAGGTGCGCCAAAGGTAAGCCCGTCTGCGCCCGTCCGTGCCTGGACCGCGCCCAGTGCCAGGACCCCTGGCCCCCGCAGACCCCAGCCCACCCGCCAGACGTACGACGCCGCCACCCTCAACGCACTCAACACCGGCTGAATCCCGAGATGCTACCGAGCCACCCCGAGACGAACCCACGGACCCTTCAGCTGCCGCACCTGCAAGTTCACCTGCATCCGGACCAGCCCCGCACCAGCACCCGCCAAGCCGAACACCAGCAGCAACCACCTCAAGTGCATCCTACTCAACACCCGCTCCGTCCACAGACACATCATCGAGCTCTGGAACCTCCTCGACACCACAGCTCCGGACGTCACCTTCCTCACGGAAACCAGGATGAACGACTCCTCAGCGCCCGACATCGCCATCGCCATCCCAGAGGGCTACAAGATCACCCGAAGAGACCGCGACAACCAGACGGGAGGAGGGATCGCCATCATCTACAGGGACACTATCCGCATCACAACCAACACCGACGACACCCTGACAACCGCCGAACACCTGCACTTCCAGATCCACACGGACCCCAAGACCACCCTCAGAGGCACCCTCATCTACCGACCCCCGGGTCCACGCACACAATTCAGCGAAGACATCGCCGACTTCATCAGCCCGCACGCCCTCCCCTCCGCTGACTACATCCTCCTGGGGGACATCAACTTCCACCTGGAGAACAACAACGACCGCAACACCACCACCCTGCTCGACAACCTCGCCAACCTCGGACTCAAGCAGCTGGTGACCACCCCCACCCACCTCGCCGGACACACACTCGACGCTGTCTTCTCTTCCAGCAAGGACATCGGCTTCAGCCACGCCACCGGACTCCACTGGACGGACCACAGCTGCGTACACTTCACCTTCAGAAGATCCACGATCCACCACCACCAGCAACAGGCTGCCCGAAGAAACTGGAACAAGATCACAGCAGACCAGCTCGCCGCTTCCCTGAGCCAGCACCCTCCCGCCAGCTCAGCGAACCCCAGCCAGGCCGCCGACAACCTCACGAAGTGGATCAGCGACTGCGCAGACGACCTCGCCCCATTGAAGACCCCGCCTAGCAGACCCGGCAGCAAGAAGGCCCCATGGTTCACCGACGAACTCAAGAGCTCCAAGAAGAACTGCCGAGCCCTCGAGAAAGCCTGGAGAAGGGAGCCAACACCGGACAACATGACCACCCTCAAGCTCGCCACCCGGAAGCACCATCAACTGATCCACGCCACCAAGAAAACAGCATTCAAGGACCAGCTGGACAACAACGCGCACAACTGCAAGGAACTCTTCAACATCGTGAAAGAGCTCTTCAACCCCAACGCCGGAAACAACGACATCACCCCGTCACAAGACCTCTGCAACTCCCTCGCCTCCTACTTCCACAACAAGATCGCTGACATACACAACAGCTTCAGCCCACAAACAACGCTCCCCACGACCGCACCAACGCCCCCCACCACCACCCTCAGCGCCTGGACCCAGATCAACACAGAAGACACCATCTGCACGATGAACTCTATCCACTCCGGATCTCCGACCGACCCCTGCCCCCACCACGTCTTCAACAAGGCCGACGCTGTCATCGCACCCCACCTGCGGGACATCATCAACACCTCCTTCGACACCGCCACCTTCCCTGAGAGCTGGAAGCACGCCGAACTCAGGGCTCTACTAAAGAAACCAACAGCGGACCCCACCGAACTCAAGAATTACCGCCCCATCTCGCTCCTCCCGTTTCCAGCCAAAGTCATCGAGAAGACCGTCAACAAGCAGCTGGCCGCCTTCCTCGAGACGAATGGATCCCTCGACCCCTCACAGTCCGGCTTCCGAGCCAACCACAGCACCGAGACCGCCCTCATCGCTGCCACCGATGACATCCGAGCCCTGCTAGACAACGGTGAAACAGCGGCCCTCATCCTCCTAGACCTCTCCGCAGCGTTCGACACTGTTTGCCACCGCACCCTAGTGCAGCGCCTCAGCAACATCGGAATCCAGGAGAAGGCACTGGAGTGGATCATCTCCTTCCTCGCTGGAAGGACACAGAGAGTCCGCCTACCACCGTTCAGATCTGCAGCCACGGAAGTCATCTGCGGCGTCCCCCAGGGCTCCTCGCTCAGCCCCACCCTCTTCAACGTCTACATGAGCCCCCTTGCGGCCATCGCACGCCAACACAACCTCAACATCATCTCCTACGCCGACAACACCCAGCTGATCCTCTCCCTGACCAACGACCCCGCCGCCGCCAGAACCAACCTCCACGAAGGGATGAAAGACGTAGCCGAGTGGATGACGACCAGCCGCCTGAAACTGAACTCAGACAAGACGGAAGTCCTCATCATGGGCTCCTCGCCCTCCGCCTGGGATGACTCCTGGTGGCCCCCCGCCCTGGGCACCGCACCGAAACTGACAGACCACGCACGCAACCTGGGCTTCATCCTGGACTCCTCCCTCTCCATGACCAGACAAGTCAACGCCGTCTCCACGTCCTGTTTCAACATCCTGCGCATGCTACGGAAGATCTTCCGGTGGATCTCCACCGAGACCAGGAAGACGGTCACCCAGGCACTCGTCACCAGCCGACTGGACTACGGCAACGCCCTCTACGCTGGAACCACCGCCAAGCTCCAGAAGAGACTCCGGCGGATCCAGAATGCCTCAGCCAGACTCATCCTCGACATCCCCCGACGCAGCCACATCTCCGGACATCTGAGAGACCTGCACTGGCTCCCCGTCAACAAGAGAATCACCTTCCGTCTCCTCACCCACGCACACAAAGCCCTACACGACCAAGGCCCGAGCTACCTCAACAACCGCCTCAACTTCTACGCTCCCAAACGCCACCTCCGATCGACCAACCACGCCCTCGCCGCCGTCCCCCGCATCCGAAGAGCAACAACTGGAGGAAGGTCCTTCTCCTACCTGGCCGCCAAGACCTGGAACACCCTCCCTCCCGACCTTCGTCTGACCCAAGACCACCTCTCCTTCAGGAAGAAGCTCAAGACCTGGCTGTTCGAGCAGTAGCGGCACCCCACCCCCCCCAAGCGCCTTGAGACCCTCCGGGTGAGTAGTGCGCTGTATAAATGCCTTGATTGATTGATTGAATTAGCATTTAAAAAACCTTTGAAATTCACTGAAAAAACCATAGGTTTCATGCACGTTATAGTTAGGAATTGGCATTTAAAAAACCTTTGAAATTCACTGAAAAAACCAAAGGTTTCAGGGGCGTTATAGTTAGGAATTGGCAGTTAAAAAACCTTAGAAATGCACTGAAAAAACCATAGGTTTCAGGGGTGTTATAGTTAGCTGGACATTTCCCTCGTACAAAACCCTAGAAATCCCCCTGTTATAGTTAGTTCAGCTAACTATAACTCGCGCCCCCGCAATGCACTGCTGATGACGTCACATATTACATCACTCATGACATGGTCAGTGACATCCCTGATGACATCACTCATGACATCTCAAATGACATCACTGATGACATCACTGATGACGTCATCCATTGAGTATGTGTTTCTGAACAGTTTTATTATGTTTAATGTATATAGGGAAAGGCCTGTTGAAAAATAAGTGGGTTTACAAGTGTGTGAATGGATGATTTTCTAGGTGCGTAACTGAGTCTATGAGTGAGTCATTAAATGTATCTTACTGCAGACTAGTGACTAAACTGTGTGAATGTCTGTATGTGTCTGTCAGCACGAACCCCTACCCAAACACCACTGTACTACCCTAAACTCTAAAATACTACCCCCAGCACAACCCACTACACTACCCAAACACCACTGCATTGTCGTAAACCCTAAAACACTACCCCTAGCAGGACCCCTTACACTACGCAAACACCACTGCAGTACCCTAAATCCTAAAACACTATCCCCAACATGACCCCCTACACTACACAAACACCTCTGCACTACCATAAACCCTAAAATACTATCCCCATCACAACCCCCTACACTACCCAAACACCACTGTTCTACCCTAAACCCTAAAAGACTACCCCAGCACAACCCCCAACAGTACACAAACACCACTGCAGTACCATAAACACTAAAACAAGACTTCGAGGACAACCCCCTACACTACACAAACACCACTGCTAAACCCTAAACCCTAAAACACTACTCCCAGCATGATCCCTTACACTACCCAAACACCACTGCAGTTTCGTAAACTCTAAAACACTGCCTCCAGCATGATTCTTACTCTACCCAAACACCACTGCACTACCTTAAACCCTAAAGCGCTACCCCCAACATGAACCCCCAAAACAGTACACAAACACCATTGCACTACTCTAAATCCTAAAGCAGTACTTGCTGCATGACTTCCCACACTACACAAACACCACTGTGCTACCCTAAATCCTAAAACACTACTCTCAGCACCACCACCTACACTACACAAACACCACTGCACTGCCGTAAACCTAAAACACTACTCCCAGCATGACCCCCTACACTACCCAAACAGCACTGCACTGCCGTAAACCCTAAAACACTAGCCCCAGCATGACCCCCTAGAGTACACAAACACCACTGCAGTACCGTAAACACTAAAACACTACTCCGAGGACGACCCCATACACTACCTAAACACCACTGCATTTTCATAAACTCTAAAACACTACCTCCAGCTCCAGGTATACGTGGACGTGAATGGAGTCGACCATGTGTTCGGGATGCCCTGCCATTGCGTCAGTGGCTCTGCTTGTAGCTGCACTGGCACGCCGTGTGCCAGTCTTGTGGATGAAATGGCACAGCTTGGTGCAATGAGACAGGTCTGTGTGCAATGGGTACAGGGCAGGGGTGTGCTAGGAGTACGTGTGAAGGCCATTTCACGCACGCTAACTATGACAAAGGACTTTTGAGTGTGGGATGTGTACTCATTCTCAAATTGGGCAGTGAGTAGTGTGGGAGATGGATGCAAATATTATCGTATCTGTCGGGGGGCTGGCCACTTGCAAGTTCCTTCTTGAAGCAGCAGATGTGTTAGCGCAAGATAGCTCAGACAAAGAACCTTTCATCCCTGTGTACAAAGGCTGGTCGTGGGATGTCTGCGACCCTGGTCATCATGGCTGAGATGCCCAGCACGTGGAACATGGGCTGGTTCACTGTGTGTTACATTGCCAAACAGCTGCTCCTCCATCACATGAGCCCCCACACTTTTGTGCGCTGTGCTGTTGTATCCCGTGCACTCCTATGGCACACCATTGTAATGCCTATTTGCGCATGTCCTGCAGCATTCCAATCACACCATGACACTGCCATTTGAGGTGGTGCATGCCACTTTCAAACATGGACTGCTGCGGCCCAGAACACAGAGACAAACTTACCGCACTTCTTGTACACGGACATGTTCGAGACACCCTGTTCCCCTTGCCGGATAGGCACACCCCTGCGCTGACCTGTGTACACCGGACCAGCACATGCCGCTTGTGCATGCAGGAAGCTGCGTGCGTAGCTACATGTCCGGGCTCACTGCCAACACTGAGGTGACATGGTAACGTCGACTGAAGACAGCACACTGTGATGTTGCAGGGCCCGTGCCCATCATGCTAACACAATGACCACACGGACACACTTGCTTAGATGCAGGTTTGGGGGGCGCTGGCAGTCCTGGAGTTGTTGCGATGAGTGTTGTGGCCCTCATGGGTATCCGTGTATCATGCTCATTGACTCTATGGCACCTGTGGCTGTTCCGGTGTGTCTCTTGGCTGTGTTCCCTTTCATGCTGCAGGTAGTCGTCCTGCTTAACAGCAGCAGAAAGCAGGTGTAAAATCCCTGGTGCTAACGTGGCTTATCGCCGGAATTTATTACGCATCTCAGTTTTTGCCTTTCGTTGTGAAAGTTGTGATGTGGTTTTTTCGTGTAGAGAAAAATAAACGAACTGGGCAGTGTATCCCGTCAATATCCAGCACCTGACCCACTATTCCCAATCAATATAAATATAATGGGATTTCTTCATTTTGTGTGTGCACTGTAAATGCACTCATTTCCACAGTGCAGATCAATACAGGATTTTAGTATTTAGAATAAATCGCACAGGTGCACCATGTGTGTTTTTTCACTGGAACACCTACTCTGCATCTCATTATCAGCACTTTAATGCAACTAAAGTTGAGATAAATCTAACACACTATTCAGAAGCTGGTGCAAACTGCAGACATCACCAGTATTCCCACGATAACTGCCCCAAAATTTAACACCATGGTGGACACCAGCAAATAACAGTAATAAGAACGAGTCACACAGCACTTAAGTAACAACCAAAAACTTTTTTTTTTTTACTTTATTTTTCCGTTTATGTACATATAGAGGATAAACAAAATTTAACAAACTCAAAACAAAACAACAAGGCGGAAGACTCCTGTCGGATCCATCAATGTCAACGACACAGTCTGGAAAATAAAGTACAAAATAAGGACGTGTGTAATGCGCATATCAAAGGAGTGAGACGCAGAGAAAGAGAGAAGGAAAAAAAATCCAGAGGGAAGGAAAGAAAGGGAGTGAGAAAGGGAGAAGGGAGAGAGAGTGAGAGAGATAGAAGGAAAGGAAGGAAGACAGTGAGAGAGATTGAAGAGAGGGAAGTGTGAGAGAGAGAGAGAGAGAGAGAGAGAGAGAGAGAGAGAGACACTGCCGCCCCCTGCGCATCTATGACCAAATAATTACATGCTGCCACCGGAGTGTCTACCAGTGGGCAGTGCCCCTGAAAGCTCCAGGGCCCGGTCCCACCACCATGGCGGCCCAGCAGATTCCACACATGTCGCTGAGTCCTGAGTCATCAATGGCGGAGACCACATCAGCTTTTGGTGCCGCTAACCCTATGCAACACAAGTCAGTGCCACGTGGTTGTAGGCCGCTGACAGCCATACAACTTAGGGTGCAACTAACCCTGTGGAACTCAAGTCCGCGCCACGTGGTGGTAGGCCCCTGACAGCCACATCATCTTCGGGTGGCACTAACCCTGTGCAACTCAAGTCCGCGCCACATGGTGATAGGCCCCTGATGGCCACATCAGCTTCAGGTGGCACTAACCATGTGCACGTCAAGTCAAGTTCGTACCACATGATAGTAGGCCCCTGACAGCCATACAGCTCAGGGTGCGACTAACCCTCTGCGCAACTTTTCATGAACTCTTTATGATTGAGAGTGAGACCCGTGTAGCGTCCACCATCCAGTCACCTCCGGCGATAAAGGATGTGACGTTGTCGATGCATAATATTTGCGTGGTCACATGGCCTGTCACGCATGTGCCGGATGGGTGTGGTGTGTGTGCAAACCTGCCCTCCGGGAGTGGCCATGACATGTTGACAACTAGACCACTGACCTACACACCAACAGCGAGTACGCCTGCGACAGGTAGCTATGTGGGGGGATGAAAATATGTTTTCTCAATGGATTTTCCATAGGAAACTTTAGACAAGGCTACAGGGCAAACTGCTGAATGGAATTACGTGAAATTTGGTTGGGAGAAAGGTCTTGGTCCAGAAAACGCGCTTTCTCGCATCGAGTGAAAATATAAAAGAAAGGTCCCGGGGGCAATTTAATATACCGGAGCTCTGTCTGTGCGAGATAACCCTTTCACGCTCCCTCTACCCAACATCACCACTTCGCAGCTATGCCGTTAGAAGCCAGTCCGTCGGCTCGCAGCTCTCTACCTTTGCGAGCTAGTACGCTGCTGTGCCTGTACCTTTGCGAGCTACTACGCTGCTGTTCCTTTGGGAGTGGAAGGCTCGTAGTACTGCGTCTGTGAGTCGAGCGGACGGGCCGCAGTTGTCCCTCTGAGAGCCCGGGAGCGAACTGTTCATAAGTCACACTACATAAGCATTGAAAAGCCATTTTGTGAATCAGTCCATCAGCTGGCATCTGTCCGAGGCATTTCTGAAAACATACAGGAGTTCTTTCTGTGAGAGATACCCCTTTCATGCTGCCTCTCCACACATCAGCAGGTAATGCACCCTCTTCCCACATTATCAACATACCCCCAACAACCTTCTTGGGCCCGGAATTGTCCCTGTGCGGTTGGACAAACAAGAATCTTAGTCATGTATAGGTTTACAAATAAACATTTTATTTAAACAAAACAACAACAAATAAAACTGAAGGGAGTTTGGTGCTGTGGTCGCTGCCATGAAGTTGGGGTCACTGCCATTCAGCACTCAGGACACAGTTCCACATGTGGGATCGGTTTGTATTGAACAGGGTTAGTGGCACCATGTGTTGCACCTTCTGTTGTAGACGGTTAGTGGCACCATGTGTCGCCAGCCTTGAATATGGAAATATGCCTGACTGATCAAAGGGAGTCTGGTGCTGTGGTCGCTGTCCCAAAGTTGTGGTCACTGGCATTCAGGACTCAGGACACATTTCCACATGTGGGATCAGCTTGTGTTGAATAGGGTTAATGTCACCATGTGTCGCGGATTGTGTTGAACAGTGTTAGTGACACCACGTGTCCAAAATTCGAATTGCGAGCTCTGCTGCCCGTAGTGTACACTGTTATTGAGTGTTCGTTTGCACTTGAAAATGAATTTGGTGATTGTACTAAAGCTATAACTGATATAAAAAAAGTTCTTGAAGCAAGGATACTAAAAGGATATTATGTAGGTTTTAGGCTTGTGATAGTTACTTGCCTAGTGGACTCTGTAATTAATGAATCAAGATTTAATTTTAATTGTGAGCCCTACTGACCGCAGTGTAGGGGTGGGCGGAATTTGCGTAATCGCGTTACGCAAATCTCCGCGAAACGGTAAAAAATCTCCGCGAACACGCAGAATTTCCGCGAACACGCGGAATTGCTTGTTCGCGATACTTTTTTCCTGTTCGCGATCGCTGTTCGCGTGCTCGGGGTGAAATATCTCGCGAACACGCATATTGAGAACGCGAACAAGCAAAAAATTTCGCGAAGTCGCGGAACGCAGATTTTTGGGTAATTTCGCGTTCTCCGCGGAACGCGAAATTACCCAAATTCCGCAAATTCCGTGAACGGAACGGAATTTACCGCCCAGGCCTACCGCAGTGTAGGCGTATCATGAAAAGATGAAATATGTATAGAATACACTGTCGAAGTGTATGAGCCTGCGATGCTGCTTGGTGCGGACGGGCCACACTGGGAGCAATGTCTCTTGCCTACTGCGCCATCTGCAATCGCGACTGTATCTGGATTGTGAGCCATGCTGACCACAGTGTAGGCCAGAGGTAGTGGTGAGCAAGGGCCCACAGCCACGTGCATAGGTTGGTGGCCCCACCGGCTTGCATAGTTTAGGTTCAGAGGCACCACGTGTCGCCAGCCTTCCATATGCAAATACGCGTCACTGATCGAAGGGAGTCTGGTGCTGTGGTCGCTGCAATTCAGGACTCAGGACACACATACACATGTGGGATCGGCTTGTGTTGAACAGGGTTAGTGGCACCACGTGTCGCACCTTGTGTTGTACAGAGTTAGTGGCACCACGTGTCGCCGGCCTTGCATATGGAAATATGCCTAACTGATCAAAGAGAGTCTGGTGCTGTGGTCGCTTCCACAGACTTGGGTCACTGCCATTCAGGACTCAGAACACAGTTCCACATGTGGGATCGGCTTGTGTTGAACAGGGTTAGTGGCACCATGTGTCGCCGGCTTCTGTTGAACAGGGTTAGTGGCACCACGTGTCACGGCTTGTGTTGAACAGGGTTAGTGGCACCACGTGTCACCGGCTTGTGTTGAACAGGGTTAGTGGCACCATGTGTTGCGGCTTGCATTGAACTTGGCCTCAATAAACCCTAAAGCGCTACCCCCAGCATGAACCCCCAAACAGTACACAAACACCATTGCACTACTCTAAATCCTAAAACACGTGGCGATGACTTGTGGTGCAGTGAGTTAGAAGTACCTTTGGCGCTGAGCGTGTACGTACCCTGTGATGATGTGTGGTCCGAATGTCTTTTGTCTATTGAATTCTGCCTCTATTCGATTTCCGAGTGATAGTATGCCTCAATGCTGAAATAAAACTGTTCACTCTTCCTTGCGATGACTTATGGTGCACTGAGTTAGTAGTACCTTTGGCGCTCAGCATGTACATACCCTGCGATGATGCGTGGTCTGGGGGGGCCGCACTCGGACAAATGTCTTTTGTCTATTGAATTCTGCCTCAATAAGGCCACGTGGCGTTGACTTGTGGTGCACTGAGTTAGTGGCACCTGAAACACTCAGAGTGTGTGCACACTGCGATGATGCATGGTCCGAGAGGGCCGCACTGGGAGCAATGTATCTTGCGTACTGGACTGCATCATCTGTAATCGCTACTCCATGTGAATTGTGATGCCTATTGTCCGCAGTGTAGATCAAAGGCAGAAGTCTGTACAGACATAAGTCTGCGGTGCTGTGCCACTGGGTTCCCAGGGGGCCTGTGTCGAGGTGACCCGTGGCCATGGTGGCAGCCTCGTGGCAGGGTAAGGCCCGCCGCTCTGGTACAGTCGTTGGTCTTCACAGTTCACAAGTGAACCACGCCCAGAGCCCCGGCCTATTTATTTACACTCCTACACTGAAGTGGTATACGTCGGAGCAGCCCACTCCGGTTACGCTTATGCTTACAAGGGGGGATGACACAGCTACATGACTGAGATTTTCCCTAGTGTTTGACGTAACATGGTTGGGTCCACTGTCTACAACACTACAAGCACCAGTAGTATTTGAAGAGATGGAGAGGTCTTTGCTCTGCATACTGCATATCTGATGCACCTCCTCACACACTAATATAACCTTTGATACACTCACTGTAAAATACAGACTACCATTTTCGATACCATAGACACGCTAATACCAGTTACTACATACCTACTCAGTGATTCCTAGGTCTACACACACATCTACCCATTCACCCATACAATCACTCATACATGCAGTCACTGATCAATAGAACACTATCAAATGCACTCATACACCTAAATAGATATTGACACACCAGCACTCATCCTAGTCAGTTATGTACTTATCCTAGTCATTTATGCAAAGAATCAATCACAGTTCCATTTACTCACCTACACAGTTATAAACACACCACCTAATGTATTCATACAGATAGTAACGCATACGTAGTCTCTTATATAAGCACTAATACAAGTATACACTCATACATACAGCCATTCTCACAATCACTAACTCTCACGTATAGTCATTTCTATACACCAACTCTCACATACACTGCCATTTATATATGTACTTAGCTGGACATGTGCACTGAGACATCGATTCACTCACCAAGACGCCCATACACACACTTACCCACCCATACAACTGTTTCCACATGCACTCTTAAACTCATACACCCTGTCAATCAACCACTCACACATCTATGCACAGAGTCACATACCCCCATCCAACCACACACACACTCAGTCTCCTATACAAATACGCAGGCAACTAATCAATAACCCATATAGACATTCATGAAGCTACTGACCAACCGATGCAGTAGCTTACACAAAAACAGACAGAGTGATACAGACATTCACACACTTTAGACACCAACCCATGTATTCAGTAAGATACATTTAATCATTCACTTAAACAGTCAGTCACACACCAATAAATCCTCCATCCAGACACTTATACATCCATTCATTCTTCAATACAGCTTGGTATATATATATATAATACATATTTAAATGTTAAAGAAAACCACATTCACTGGATGATGTCATCAGTGATGACATTTGAGATGTCATCAGTGATGTCACTGACCATGTCATGAATGATGTAATATGTGACGTCATCAGCAGTGCATTGCGGGGGCGTGAGTTATAGTTAGGTGAACTAACTATAACGGTGTAATTTCTATGGTTTTGTATGAGTGAAATGTCCAACTAACTATAACGTCCCTGAAACCTATGTTTTTTCAGTAAATATATATATATAGTGAGACATATAGTGAGACCTAGTTTCCATACGGAAATAATTTTTTGTTTTGCCAATAAATTTTGTGCCGTTTCATGCTCTTTACAAAAGTTTCAAAATTTGTACACCACTCACTTCAGCTGTTGGCAGGACAGTTTCAGGGTTATTCACCAAGTGGGGGCTGAGGAACAGGGTTGGTCCCAAAACGTGTTTTCCCCATGAAATGTCCCATATGAATTTGAACATGACTACACCCCGAACCGCTAGACAGAACTATTCCAAATTTGGCATAAAGCTAGTTCTTGGTCCAGAAAGAGTGCATTTTGAGTTTTACTGTAAATCCATTCAGTCGTTTTCGAGATATCAGGTGAAAAACAAATTTGTATATCTAGGGATGCGGATCCTCCGCAGATCTGGCAGTCTCAGTGCCGAAATCTGATTGGCTGCCAACACTTCAACCACGAGGTGCTGGCAGCTGTTTTTGGACTCGGACTCAGCTGAGTTCCCAAAAACTTTAAAAAAATAAAAAGGGGCAGAGTAGGAATAACCTTACCCCCTAGGTCAGGTGCTGGGTCCCCCTGGGACCCTGCCATGGGCAAAAACATTATCATTTTAATTTTGCTTTAAAGTCGTTGGTGAATCCATGGATTTGTAGCAAAATGTAAAAAGAAAAATGCCCTCCCAAATAGTATACGATTTAGTGCCCAGGTGGGCCAGGTCCCATGAGCAGGCAATATAAAAAAAGAAGGGGGTGAAGATCATCAAGAATTGGTGCAGTTACTGTCACTGCTTGAAGTGCTCATTTGCATGAGTTAATGGTTAAACGAATTGCAACACTAAAACATCACCTCCAGTTTTAGTTATAGTTAGAAATTGGCAACCTTAGAAATTCACAGAAAAAAACAAAAATTACAGGGAAATAGAATTAAAAAAAACCTTTAAAGTTTACTGAAATAAACAAAGGTTACAGGGACGTTATAGTTCTGCTCAGATTTCAATGATGCAAAACTAGTGAAATTTAAGAGTTATAGTTACCTGAGCTAACTATAACTTACGCCCCTGCAATGGAATGCTTATGACCTCTCATATTACATCTCTCATGACATAGCCTGGGATATCACTGATGACATCACTGATGACTTCTCAAATGAAAAGCCCAAGTGCTGTTGTGGGGTTGGAGGAAGTTTTTGATGACCATTAGACTTCAGAATAGGGGGCAAGCCAGCAAGCACTTGGAGATGCTCCGGCTTCAAGTGAGATGAGTCTAGTCCTTATCCACAGCAGGGCAGAAATCAGAAGGGCAGCAGCCAATCACAGTTACAATCTTTGGGGCACAGCAGTCCTCACTCCTAGGTTCTTCACGGGTCCAGTAGTGTACTGTCTTGGCGGGGTCAGATACCCAGTACTTATACCCAGTTATGCCTATGAAGTGGTGATAACTTCAAAGCAGGCCCTTGAAGTGAAGAGGCCAGCGTTTCTCTCCAGCCGCAGCTCCAGACTATCAGTAGGGGGTAATCAACCCTTTGTATGAGAAACAGGTTGCTGCCCATTTCAGGTACATCAGCTCCCCCCTTCTTCCTTCCCAGGAAGACATATCAAAATGAGGATGAATGCTGAAGAGTTCTCTGTCACGCCCACCCTTCCGGTATTTGTGGTTGTCTAGAGGGAATGCACAAATTATAGTTGTCACCAATACCAGACATGTATTTGGAAACAGGCTGCAAGGCACACAGAGCAGTAAGATCAGATAAATGTCTACTTTCTAAAAGTGGCATTTCCAAAAATAGTAATGTTAATTCCAACTTTACCAGTAAAAAGGATGTACCATTACCATTTCAAAGATACGAAACATGATGTAGCTACTCCTTTCTAATCAGGAATTACAGCTTAAACGTGCATTAAGGAATTCCCACTGCAAGACTATGAGAGAAGTAGGCCTCACCGTAGTTGTTGGACCTCCGGTATTTTTTCTGACCTGGTGTTGGCTGTTTTATGACTCTGGGCACCTTACCACTGCTGACCAGTGCTAAGGTGCATATGCTCTCCCTATGGTAAAATGTATACATTAATTGATATTCATGATTGGTTTATTGGATTTACTGTCAGTCCCCAGTAAAGTGCACCAGGAGTGCCAGGGCTTGTGAATGCCAATGCTGCTAGTGGGCCTGCAGCGCTGGTTGCGCCACCCACAGAAGCGGCCTTGTAAAATCTGTCTAGGGTCTGCCACTGCAGAACCTGCGTGCAGTCTGGTACTGTCATGCTGGCTGGGCAAGTGCACACACTTGCCAGCCTCCAAACCTTCCCTTTGCCTCATGTTAGTCACCCCTATGGTAGGCCCACGTGCAGGGTGCATTGTAGGTGTAAAGTAGGACAAGCCCTGAGTGTGTGGCATGTCCTGATAGTGAATTACAGCCATTTTCGTTTTTCACTATTGAAGGCTACCTGCTCTCCATAGGCCAGAATGGGCTGCTGGAGTCACTACACACTGTGACCCCAGTGGACTCATAGAGCATGGTAGAATGTCAAGTTTAGTATGCCTGAACTCAGAATAATAAAATACTTCTTTTAGTAAAGTTTATTTTAATATCCTGCGTTTGTAAATACTACTTTTAGAAAGTTAATATTTACTGACCTGGCCATTTCAATCCGCCTCTGCTGTGTGTGGGTGTTCTGCCTAGCAACTGTAAGGAGCAGGGTTGGGGAATCCCCAGAGACAGTCTGGATGCCAGGTGGTGGGTAGAGAGATTACACCAGGATGGGTGGGAGGAGTACACCTTGACTCTTGAATAGACCTGGGCTCTGCCACCACAAAGCCGGCTCCGCCCCCTGTGGAGCGGCTGATGTCTCTGCCCTGCTGCTGAAAGGAAAGAGCAGAGTCACCATAACAAAGTGCTCCAGAACTGGACTGAGCCAGGCCCAGGCCCCCTGGTGCTAAAGAACAAAAGAATCACTGTATAAAAGTAGGAGCCTGGCTCCTAAGAAATCAGAATCCTGTTTTACCACAAAGAACCTCTGCCCGACTAGAAGGAGAAAAAGACACTGGAAGGACTGGCCTGCTGCTTGCCTTGCTGAGAAAGGAGAGGAAGAGACTTGCTGAAAAGACTTTGCTGCTTTGTGCTTTAAACATTCTCCAAGGGCTTGATCTGAGCTTGCCCCCTGAACTGAACCCCAGGACCAGTGGGTTCATTGTGCCTTTGCTCGTCCTGAAACTCGAGCCGTGTGTGCATCCCGCTTGAGGAAGACTGCGCCCCTCATCGCCCCTCCTAGGGCCGTGACACTCGGGAGCTTGCCTGCCTTTGCCCCCGTGAGAGCCTCGCTCCGACCGGAGTCACTCTCTGCCCCCGGGCTAGGCTGCCTGCGCCTTTGCCACCGCCTGCTACTGGAGCGCGCTGAAGCACTATAGCCCCTCCCGCCGGAATTCCTACCCGACGATCGTGATCCCCTCGGGTCCCCAGCTGCACGGACCGTGCCCTGTGACCCCGCTTCGCGATCTCAGTCTAGGATCAGGCCGCGCCGCCCCCGCTGTGGAGACCCCCGCATTGCCGTGCTGAGGGTCGTGGGCCGTGCCTGCCTGAATACACGCACCCGCTCAAGAGGATCCAAAGGTGCTCCCCCTCCCATCACCGGAGTCGCACTGACCCGTGCCGGCTCCCCCAGAGACTGCAACGTTCCTCAGCATTCCAGTACTGGGCTCGGGGCCCGCAACGCCTTCTTTCCCCGTCTTCAAGAGCTGCGGCAGGGTCCGGGCTGATCGTTGACAGAAGGGAGAGAGATACGCGAAGAAGCGCACCGAAGGGCTGAGACTGCCCCAAACCCCCCTGTAAGTGACTGGAATCCCGAGTAAGCCTTGCTAAAAAGACTGAAGAGTATTTTAAACATTTTAAACTACAAACAAAGAACATTTGCCTGCTTTACAATCTGGTGGCATAGAGAAAACGTTATTGGGCTTGTGATAAGTCTGCTGATATATATACCTATTTTTACATAAAGAGCGTATTTTTACATATCCAAGCCTGGTGTCCCTTTCTGGGGGGATTGATGTATTTACTGTGTGTGTAGTTACAAATGCTTAACTGACTATCGCCTGGAGAATAGCCTTGGCTGCTCATGCCACGCACCTAGAGGGTGAGCAAGGGTCATTCAAAAGGGGTTATCCTGCGACCTGACGTAGAGGAGAGGGTTCCTGCTTGACACAAGGGCAACCTTGCGCCAACCAGAGACCCCCAAGTCTAACAGTAGTGAAACATTAATGTGGGTGTGTAGTGGCCTGCTTAGCCTCGCGCTGCTAGAGCGCGAGGCGTACTTAGAAGGTCGCGCGCGGCCCTCCGTGATGGGGGTACTCCTTATTTTGTGTTTTACAGGTACTGCGTCATTCTTTATCTTGATCTTGTGTTTGAATCCTTTGATTTTCCCCAATTCACCTGAAAACACTCTGGGATATTTATTGAGTAGTTCCTCGACCTGTGTTTGGTCCCGAACCACTAGAATCTGTTCCTTGAAGCTCCTTTTCAATGACCGAATAGTGAGTTTCAGCCTCTCTTAATACTCTGGATGCAAACCCAACAGTGTGTTCCTCTTTGTCAACCATCTGTGTCAGCACAGCGCCAAGACCATAACCGTTGATGCCAGCAGTATGTCCTTTTTCTCCTCATCGCTGCTCTCTCTCTGCTTCTCTTTCTTCTAAGGAAAGGAGATATGTAGTGGCCTGCTTAGCCTCGCGCTGCTAGAGCGCGAGGCGTACTTAGAAGGTCGCGCGCGGCCCTCCGTGACGTGGGGGTACTGACAGTTTGACAGTTGGGAATGACAGTTAGAGGGATGATTGCGAGCAACTAGCAAGCGGTTGTGCCCGTAGGAGTTGGTATTAATAAAGACTTGCAGTTTACTACGTTTTGCCTCGTGTAATTACTACAGGGTGTTTGTCTCTACTAGGACACATGAAACTTAAATATATATGTCCTGCCTTTTCCTTACACAGCAACCTGCTATTAGGGCTACCTAGGGCCTACCTTTGGGTTGACTTATATGTAATAAAAGGGGAGTTTGAGGCTCAGCAAGTGGTTGTAAATGCAAGTCAAAGGGGCAGTAAACTGCACACGTAGACCTTACAATGACAGGCCTAAGGCAGGTTTGAAAGACTATTTGTGTGGGTGGCACACTCACTGCTGCAGGTCCACTAGAAGCATTTAGGTTGCAGGCCAGGGATATATGGTATACCACTTTACAAGGGACATACAAGTAAACTAAATATATTAATTGGGTATAGACCAATGTTGCAATGTGAAGGAGAGAAGCGCATGCACTCTAGCATTTGTCAGCAGTGCTAAAGTGCTCAGAGTCATATGGCCAGTAACAAGATACTGCAAAAAGAGGAGGTAACCAGGCAAAAAGTGTTGGAGAAATACCACCTTAAGAATGATAGTTCTAACAGACATGCTAGCCCATCCTGCTTTGAAAGCTCTTTGACCTGCAAACTACTGGGATATGCCGGAGTGACAGAAGGACTAGTTTTGTCCTCAGCAGGTGCTGAAGAATGGCATTCAGAAATGGAAAAAAAAGGCAGATCATATTGGGTGATAGTCCACACAGCTAATTCCCTCTACATAGCCAATGCATGAGGCTGTATCATACAACTAAGAGTCTATACACTTGCTCACATAAGGCAGTGTTTTGAAGCAATCAGAAAGCAAACAGCTATGAGCACTTGAACATTCTTGTCATCAATGCTTCTGTTCATAAACCAGATTTGTTTTTGCTGATGTGGCTTCGCTGAGTTGAACATGGGAACTAAAACCATACATTCAACAAAACAAATATGTCAAAGAAAGCAGCCCTGAAGTGTGCCATATTACTCCTGCATGCAATGGGAAAAATACAAGTCGAAAATGATATGATTACTCCAAAGTATGCCGGGGAAAAGAAAGGACAGTCAGTGATTCTTTCTAAAAACGACAGAATGGTTTATAACAAATACCATGAAACCAGAAGACAATATGACAACTGAACCTCCAGAATTCGTTCACAAAAGAAATAGATTTTTACAAGTTGCAGAATGTGAAAACACTGACTTGTACATGAACAGAAGTACGAGTTTGTTGCCAGCCAGTTGTCAAATCAACTGCGCTTCAGTCGATGTTTCTGAAAATGTGAACTAATCCTGGCTTCTAACCTGCCGTCAATACAATGTCCACCTTTCTCAAAATTAAAAGTATGCATAAAGGTTCATTACAGGCAATCTACAACAACCCATTTAGAATCAACCAATCTCTTGAGCAAGGGAAGTACTGATCAGTCTTGGAAAAAAAGCCAGGGTTTTAATGTTTGAAAACTGTGCTGTAGGAAGAGCAGGGCAATAAATCCAAAATGAATCATGTCCATGAATTGATTAACATGAACAGACAAGATGCAACACAAAACAGAAGTCTGTCTAAGGAAACAGGGTAGGTTGTACTACTGAATAGTGACACCATTAATATTGTGGTACAAAACAATTAAGGGCAAACTATCAAAGGACAGAATATTTAAAAGTAAGGGCATTGGTAAAGTATAGATTTACTCTCCGTAACTCCACATCCACGAACCTTGAATATATATGTACTTCTGAGAGAAGTCTGGTATAGAGAATCTAGACTTAAATTCAGATTTTGTTTTTGACATTCTCTCCTTAATATTGTTTCCCATCGATATTGCTACTTTTATATTCAGGGAGTACATGACAAGTCAAAAGAAAGCTCTCATCTGAATGATAACACAACTATGACTGTCGCAATGAGGCTCCGGTGCAGCAAAGCCATTCCTACCAAGATTGTTGCAAATCAGTGTCTCTTCATCTGCCAAGAAAAGTAAGGGACTGAAATATGTACGACACGACAATCCCTAAAAATTGTAGTGGGGACCGCAGCATCAACATCTTATCCATGAACAATAGAGAAAGTAAGTGACCACTTCAATAGTAAGACAAGACTACACCTACTCGAAAAGATCAAGGCACATAAAGGAGATCCAGCCATGATTCTGATGTAAATGCATAACACAGCAAAAAGGTACCAAGGATACTTATGTTGACTAGAAACCTTAATTATAATATCTAGGGCCTCATTTAAAAGAATTGGCATAGGGCAGCGCCGCAAATCATTTTGCTGTGCTGCTTTATGCCAACTCAAAACAGCAGTAATGTACCGTATTTACTAGATCCGGTGCATTCCTGTTTTTTAAGAAAAAGCCGGTGCACAATGGGCAGCCGAGCGCCAACGCAAGCACCCTTGCAACATGGTGAAAGGGTGTCAGTGTTGTTGGTATGATTGTTGTAGTGCAGGAAGGGGCACCTTCCTGTGCAAAGTCAATCACAAGAGGCATCTTCCTTGATACGTGCATAATACAGAACGCATGGAAGGAGGAAACAATGAGGAGAAATGCTGGTGTCTGGCGCTGCTCAAGGTGTACGTGATGTTGCAAATCTGGAGCAGTGTCAAATTCCATGTGTTTTGAATGGGAATACCCACAGCAACACCCATGGAACGCCTCCTTGATATAGAGTAAGGCAAGGCAGTGCTTTACACTGTCTTGTGTAACTCCATACCTAAGAGGCCATGCAAAGCCACGCAGGGGTTTGCATCACCTCATAAATATGAGTGAGAAGCCTGCACCACTGGATTGTCATAGAAAGTGGTGCTACAGTGGTGCAGCCCTTTTGTGAATGAGGGCACTAGTTTGTAGTAAAAACAGTTGCTTCTCAATCACAAAACATAAAAATACGACACATCTCCAATGACCACTCGAGTGAGAATACACACCTGAAGTCAGCAAAGAAAATAAATTCTAACTTTGAGACCAAGATGATGCCACCAATGGATTAGTAACAAATGCCAAAAACTGAAACATAATAGTCTGATATGAACCAAAGACAACAGTGTCAATATTTTATAGCACCGACCACCGCTCTAAACAACCAGATACACATTTAACAAACACAAGGCTAAATTTACTCTGATGGGTCTCATATCTGAGGTGCACAAAAACCACACTGACCTGCACAGCGTGGTTAGAAACATAAGCAACCTCACTAGTTACTAATCATGGGTTAACCAAAATAATGCAGAACTATTAAATACTATGTGCTTCTGAACTCCACATGCAAACATAATTCTAACAAATCACAAAAAACAGTAACACTTCTGTCATTAATTAACATAGACAGTAATCATTTTAATTAACAGGATCATCACAATGGAAGACATCTCTGAAACTCTAAAGGATACAACTCACTTATCACGGTTAAAAAACATAAAGTTTTTCTAATATTGCTTAATATAAAAGAGGCCTCCCCAGGAACAATGGCTCAGAAATAACTTTGCACAGTTTTAACTGCTCTCAGAAATAAATACATTGACAACCTGAACTCATCTGGTGGGAGATGTATTCTTTATATCAGTAATATCCAGTGGCGGCTCCGCTATGGTGGAGGAGCATGGCCTAACTGCTTTTTTGGAGTTAAAGACAGAGAAAATAAAGTGCTAATAACTCACGTTATTACAATTTTATTTTCTACTACTTCCACCCACAGCTTTGCATGAGGGGGAGGGAGCAGGAGAGGAGCGGTAGCACCCTCCTAAAGTGCACAATGACTGCTTGGACTGTCCTCTCGCGCCTCCCTTAACAGTCTTGCGAACTTTGCATGTTCTCCATGCCGACTGCATTACAGCTTGTGTGGAGAACATGCCCAGGCCTCCAGTCAGCGTCTGAGGACCGAAAAACGGTGCTCAGATCTATCACATCACTGCTAAGGCAGCATTGTGATTGTCTGGGAAGCAGGGAAAAGGTAAGTTTTTCATTTTTAATTGAATTTTTTCATAGCGGTTTTCCCCACATCCTCCCCCCTACTTGATGTGTCCTCCCCCTCCCGCCCCCCCTACCTCTGATCAGTTCCAGCTGCACCTTGTAATATACCCTTCCATTCCTCCCTTCCCTTGTCCTTCCGATGATCTCATGCCATGTTGTCCTCCTCTTTTACTTCCCCACCATCCTTCTCACCTATTTCATTGCCAAACTTTCATCTCTCCCATGCCAATTATTTCACTGTCTTTTCACCATTTTCCACACTTCCCTCTTTTTTGTTCATCTTTAGATCATTGTTAAACCTTTATTCGTGGTAATTGTTATTATATAGCTCCCATCTGTATCGTTGGTACCCCTATGCACTTTAGAGAACTGTTGTAGAAATCAATAAATACAGGAGATAAAAGACTACTCACATTGATAGTGGTACAAAAAGGCACCTGCTTCTGCATTCGACTTACTTAATTTTGAGGGATTAAAAGGTATTGTTCTTGATGGTGGATGCACAACCAATTCATCATCTTTATCACCTATTTTGAAACAGAGCAGCTAACTGCTGCTATTTCATTGAAAATGGCTGACGAATTGAGAGTTGACTAATCAGCACCACTTTCACTAGCATCAATTATAGCTCATTCCAGTCATCAAGCCTGTCTTGTATAGAAATTTTCAAAACCGTTCCTGGTACAATGGAAGGAAACTCTTGTAGTGATGACAGAAGTCATGAGAGCTCTATATAAGTGGTGGAGTGTCAAAGCTGGTTCCCATATGGCTGGTTCTTGTCTGAGGTGAGGCATCGTGGACTAAAATGGAGTTGTAATAATTATTAGTGGTCAATCCTTCTACCTGTTGCCTTTGGATTTTTTCCTGAATTGTGTGGATTAACTTGCTTTTATTTTGTCCCACAAATTTTGTGTGACTAAACTCAAGTAAATCGCTTAAGGCTTCCCACCCAAAATAATGCTCCATTTCATATAATTACTATGCAGAAAGGTTTACTTGTCTGGGATGTTTTCCAAGTCTCTCCTGCAGAAAACTTAGTCCAGAACCCTTGAATTTGGTGGTCAGATCCCTGACTATCACAGTCCAGGAGGCACCAGAACCATCTGGCAGTCATAAAGGATCCCAGCCAGCTGAAAGTTCTTGGAATTCAGGAAGCATAAACTCTTGAGTATATCAGGTGGAAAGCAGAAAAAAATGGAAGCTTTTAGCTCTCCGCAGTTAACAGTGAGAGGAAAGCCACCAGACCTCTGGACAGTAACAAAGACTCAATCATGCCAATTCAACTCCAGCTTAAGGATAGTGAATAGGAAGAGAGGCAACCAGGCAACAGAGGTGCCCTAGCCACTGCATTGGTACACAAGAAGCAATGCAACAGAACAAAAAACAAAGCAGGTACAAACATTTTTTTCTGTTTTTACCTAATGCTTCTAAGGTTACTATTACTGGTAGCTGACCTAAGTTGGCAGGGTCCGCCCAAACGTCGGTCCCTTGCTCACTTTGCCACTGGATTCAAGCTAGCCTGGCTGATAAGGGGTGTTACCCTGAAACCAGTTCTAGCATGGTTGTTTCCGGTCCTGGAAAGGCATGGCTTGGCAGTTTGGGATGGATTGTTCCCATGAGGCACAGGTTCAAGACTGATTTGCATATAGCCTTGTCTGAACTGGGGTGGCAAAGTGAGCTACAGAACGATGATGGATTCAACCCAGATCTGTGACTGGGGGTGAGTGTTTGAAGAGTTTCAGCACTCCGTCCATCATTTCCTTGTGTTTGCTTTGTTTGCATTAAGTTGGCAGGGTATGCCTAGACATGGGTCCCTTGCTCACTTTGCCACTGGATTCAAGCTAGCCAGGCAAATAAGGGGTGTTACACCGAAACAGGTCCCCATATGCTTGTTTCCAGTCCAGGGAAGACATGGCTTGGCAGTTTGGGCTGGACTGTTCCCATGAGGCACAGGGTCAAGACTGATTTGCATATAGGTGTGTCTGAAATGGGGTGGCGAAGTGAGCTAAAGAATGATGATGGATTCAACGCAGATCTGTGACTGGGGTGAGTGTTTGAAAAGTTTCAGCATGCCGTCCATCATCTCCTTGTGTTTGCTTTGTTTGCCCCAAGTTGGCAGGGTATGCCCAGACATGGGTCCCTTTCTCACTTTGCCACTGGATTCAAGCTAGCCTGGCTGATGAGGGGTGTTACCCCAAAACCGGTCCCAGGATGATTGTTTCCAGTCCAGGGAAGACATGGCTTGGCAATTCTGGCTGGACTGTTCCCATAAGTCACAGGGTCAAGACTGATTTGCATATAGCTGTGTCTGAACTGGGGTGGTGAAGTGAGCTAAAGAACAATGATGGATTCAACCCAGATCTGTGACTGTTGTGAGTGTTTGAAAAGTTTCAGAACTCCATTCATCATCTCCATGTGTTTGCTTTGTTTGCCCTAAGTTGGCAGGGTATGGCCAACGTGGGTCCCTTGCTCACTTTGCCACTGGATTCAAGCTAGCCTGGCTGATGAGGGGTGTTACCCTGAAACCGGTCCCAGGATGCTTGTTTTCATTCCAGAGGAGACATGGCTTGACAGTACGGGCTGGACTGTTCCCATGAGGTACAGGGTCAAGACTTATTGCATATAGCTGTGTCTGAACTGGGGTGGTGAAGTGAGCTAAAGAACGATGATAGATTTAACCCAGGTCTGTGACTGGGGGTGTATTTGCTCTGAAAGGGTTATGCCAGGACTTCAAATCAAGACCTGAAGATGACAACATATGTGAGAGGTAATTACGTAATCCACTAAATCAGCTTACCATTGACTATCGTAGTGGCCATAAACCCAGACTCAGGCAGAACTTCAACCTTACTGTCATGTGAATAAGCAAAATATACAGTGAGGGGGACACAGAGAAGATACCCGAGCATGGCAACCCAGCACAAACAGGCCAAGATAACACAATCTGAGGGTCCTTGTCCCCAGCATCCTGAGAAGCATGATGTATGGCGAAAGGCACTGCTGAAACTCAAGTGCTACTGGTGGTGCTGGTACCAATGTAGCCACTCCAGTGATCAGGGGTCAACTTCTGGTCCTAAGTTCAAAACTCTTAAAGTCCTCAGTCTCTCAGTCTTACCCACACTGGCATACGCTTGATACCCTCGGTTAAGAAAGAAGAACATATGAGAAAAATGAATACAACCAAGAGTCCATAATGGGAGATAATGCAGCAACAAACGCATGTCATAGGTTGTACTATGATGTCACATTAAGCAGCCAAAATACCCAAATTGAGGAACTTGTAATGAAAAAAGTAGGAAAGGATCACTATCATCAGTGAAAAAGACCAGAGGTGCTACCCGTCTAAAAGCCTTTTTAGCTCTTACAAGGCCAGCAATAGCAAATTAGGAGACTCCAGGAAAGTCATTTAATTACCAGTGGGCCCATAATGGTATCCATATTACTGCATGTCAATGGTCCCCAAAACTCAGCAGGAAAATAAAAGTAACATCACAAAGTGCCCAGCTAGTAAGATAGTGCAAACATCAATAAGGTAACCATCGGGTAATTGGTATTTAGCCACAGGTGAACACAAAAGCCACAAAAGGGACTTGAAATACATTATATTTGAACACACATTCATTGTATTGTACGGGATTGTTATCAGGCACAGAAGTACTATATGTCCGATTACAGTCTTCTCTTTGTTTGCCTATAACAGCAAAACCTTCTCTGTGAATAATGCTGGTACCCAATATGTCTCAACCCCCTGCTTTTCTATCAGTAAATGGAGTGAAGGACGGGGCCCTCTAGGGCCAAGCGGGTTATATACAACCACCTGCTATGCCTTCCCAAAATGAAGAGTCAGTCAGACAGTAAGGACTGTAAACTTACTTTATTCGGTATATACTCTGCAGAGTTGCCGAGTCAGGACTTCACCCTAAGATGTCTGCCGAGGGGACTGATGCCCCAGGGTACGCTAATACATCATAAACCCTTCTGGAGACTTCGGCCACACCCCTAATGGAAAGTTACCGGGCATGAACAAAGGAGGTACAGAGAGATGAGCTAACACCTGCCAGATGGGTGCACTATCAATAGCCCAAGGCCACTGTGCCGAGTCTCAGCGTCTCCTAACATGGGAGCAGAGCTACACATTGAGATTGGAATGCAGAGAAAGACTATCGGCTCATTAGCAAGTCGGGTTTACAGCCTTGAACAAGACAGAAAATAATAACGAAGCACAGTGTTTCGCTGAGGCAAACGAGAAGAGAAATAAGGCCTAGTACGAGCACAGCCCAAGCACCTTCTAGTGATTGCGAAATTCAAAATGGAGTCACACAATCTAACTAAAGCTTACACGTCTCAAGGATAACTCAGTGGGTTACATAACGTGAATACAAATGGCATCTATTTAGCCACATATTGTTCACCACATATAGCATGTGGAAGTGCACAATGGGAAGGGGAATTTCAAACCTAACAGGTGACACTATATTGCTCTTGAAATGTTGGAGGAAACTATTTGATTCCAATTTAGTCGCAGTTGGGGGTGAAAGATTTTTTCCTCTGCAAGACAAAGGGGATTTAAGGCAGGACATATATGAGAGTATTGATGAGATACTAGTTGGCCGTGGAGAGGGGACCCTGTGGGCATCTATAAAATGTTGTTCTGTATGCTGTTGCAATATTTTGGAACCCGCATAAATATAATTTTTCAGAAACACAGAGGTTCTACCAGAGCCCAAGGAGAATTGGAAAGGGTTTGGAAACTAAATTGCTTCTCTTAAGACACTTGGTCACAGCTGTGACTTTGGGGACCTCACTGACTCTTAGATCAGAGATCTATTGCTGAGATGTACACAATGCAGTAGGGTGCAATAGAAGCTTTCAGCCACAAATACTACCCTTTAGGATGCTTTTCAGATTGTTGCGATTATGGAGACTGTGTCTGGCTGGGTGAATGAGATGAGAGGTCATAAACCGGATAGTAGTTGCATGGATAACAGTATACACAGTGGTTCTCATGGTGCTGGGGAAATAGAGATTGACACTAATGTTCAAAGGGTGACGATTAAAGATGTCAAATCCAAATCTCCTTCTGATTTCTGAAATAAAACAAGCAAATGATACAGATGTGGAAATACTGCTCATTTGTCTAATAGTCCCAAGTGTTTTCCAGGAATTCTATTTGGTGAACGTGTGGTATCAAGGGACATTATGCTCAGCTGTGCAGGGCCGAAAAGGTTAAGATAGTTGATGATGTTGCTGAGAATGCAGGGAGGGTAGTTCTCTCCTCCTGTCGACATTGGATATCTGGAAAAATGTTCATAGTACTGGCTGATTCTGGTTCACCCTACACCCTGATTGGCATTAGGAGATGAGCTATTTATACTTATTCCTCCTGATATTAATCCAGTGAGTTATGGTGGAACTGAAATTGATATGATAGGTTATTTGGCATATAGGTTTTTTTAAGTGAACTCTTACATTGCCAAAAGAGGTGATCATTTGTTGGTTTGGCGCAACCAACATGATATGTGAATTTGCCTTAATCCCAATGATCATGAATAGGTGATGTTAGTGGATGTGGCTGGTGACTGTGAGGCTATCTGCAAAGAATTTCTGCAGGTGTTCACCAAATAACTGGGTGTGCTAAAGAATTTCGAGCACAAAATCATCCCATTAAGTACGGGAAGTACCCAATTTAATGATGGAACAATTGAGAGTAAAACTAAGTCAATTGAGTGAAGCAGGTGTAATTGTGGAGCTTGAATCCTCGGAATGGCTGGCACCAGTGGTTTTGGCCCTAAAGATGGGGAAAGGCTCCATGCATGTCTATTGATGTTAGAAATCTCAATAAGTGCATTTGGTTTGGTTGTCAGCCATTGTCTAACATTTCTGAGACTCTTACTGTTATGTCTGGGGCTTACTTTTGAGTGGTTTGCATTTGTCCTCCGTGTACCACCAGGTGATGTTGTTAAAGGAATCAAAGCATCTTGCTTCGTTTAGTACATGGTTAGGTGCCTACAGATTTGTCAGAATGCCGTTTTGCCTGGCTTCTACAGCTGGTTGTTTTCATAGGATTATGAAGGTTCTTGTTAGAAACGGGGTTTGTTGTTGGTAGTGATATGGATCCTTTCCAAGCGGAAACCACAGTCCTAGTCAGAGTAAGTTAGTTACACACACTAAATTAACCTGCTGCTCACCCTCTGGTAGTTTGGCACTAAGCAGTCAGGCTTAACTTTAGAGGCAATATGTAAAGTATTTTTGCAACACTTCAAACAGCAAAACAGTGAAAACACCACATAACAAAATTAAACTTCATTTATTGATCATAAAAATCCTAAAAGAACAAAAATCTAAACAAATCAAATATTTTTAAAGATTAACATGAAATGTGGTGCTTAAAACCATAAAGCACCAACCAGGACTATCTAGTCATGCATGATCAGGTTGAATCCAAACGTTTCAGGCTGACCGCAATGGAGTGTGGGTTGGATACAGGGACCAGCATTGGCCTGCAGTACCTTAGTTTGTGTTTGCATGAAGAACGAGACGCGAAGAACAGAGAAGGCAAAGCATCATCGTCAATCCCTTTGGATGTGGGCAATGCGCCTGTTCACATCCGCAAAAATTGGAAATGCGTCGTTGTCGAACCCCAATATATAAGTGATGCATCATTGTCAAGTCACCCACGTCGAGAATGCATCAAGAACTGGAGGTGAGCGCAGCATAGCACAGTTGGTGATGCAATGTCTTCAGTCTATGCGGCATTGCGTTGGTGTCGAGGGAGATGCACCAATTCTGAGTCATGCAATCTCGGATATGCATGGATTTTAGTGGGGCAGCACTCTATACCCGCTTCCAAGCATCCAGCACTGGATTGGCACCATTTGTCCGGGCAAGACTCTCAGATGGCAGAATCCCCGTGCTGTAGGTAGATGACTGGAAGCCTCTGCTGTCCCTGAGACTTCAAAACACGAGGCACGCAAACAAGCCCATTGAGTCACGTTGGTTCTTGGTTGGAGAGATGCAGGTCCAGTCCTTCTCACTCCCAGGCAAGACGCACCAGGCAGCTGGTCAGTACAGTAGAGCAAGAGTCCAGCAGAGTGGCAGTCCCTTCAGAAGCACATCAGTCCTTCTTCTTAGCAGAGTATGCACAGGTCCAGAAGTGTACTGAGTTGGTGGTTCAGAGGTTCAGTAGCTATACCCAGTTGTGACTTTGAAGTGGGGGGACTTCAAAGAGAGGCCATTGAAGTGCACATAGTCCCTTCCCTTCCTGCCCTGGTTCCAGATTCAATACAGGGGGGATGCAGCCCTTTGTGTGGGGACAGGATACAGTGTATTCAGGTGGTTGTAAACGTGTAAGCTCCCCTCTGCCATCCTTCCCAGGTTGGCCCATCAAGATATGGATGGCCCATCAGTCACACCTAAGCTCCCTTTGTGTGTGGCTGTCTGAAGGGAACGCACAAAGCCCAGCTGTCACCCACCCCATTTGTGTATTCAAAGGCAAGCACTAAATCACTTAAGTCAGAAAATGCCAACATTCTAAAAGTGTTTTTTTCTGAATTACAATTTAAAGTCCCACTCCACCTTAAATTGAGTTTTTAAATTGAGATTCCAGAGGCACCGAAATTAAAGGTACAATCTAATCTCTTCCCAATTGGAAATTACACTAAGCAAATGTAAAAAGGTCATACCAATGTTATCATAAGGACAAAAAAAGGCCTTGCTGTAGTGAAAAACAAATTTAAGAGTTGTTCTCTATCAGGACATGTTAAACTTAAAAATACATGTACTACCTTTTACATTCACTGCACCCTGCTCTTGGGCTGTCCATGGCCTACCTTAGGGGTGACTTACATGTCTTAAAAGGGAACGTTTAGGCCTGGCAAGGGGGTTAACTTGCCAGGCCGCAATGCCAGCTTAAAACTGCACACACAGTCTCTGCAGTGGCAGGCCTGAGACATGTTTAAAGGGCTGCGTAAGTGGGTGGCACACTTAGTGTTACAGGCGCATAAGTAGCATTTAATTTACAGGCCCTGGGCACATACAATGCACATTACTAGTGACTTATAAGTAAATTCAACATGCCAATTGTAAATAAACCAACATTACCATGTTTTAAGTAGAGATCATGTGCACATTAGCTCTGGTTAGCAGTGGTAAAGAGCCCAGAATACTAAGGACAATAAAAACAAATTCAGTAAACAGGTAGAAGGAAGGCAAAAGGTTTCGGGGTGACCCTGCAGAAACGGACATTTCCTACACAATTCTCCTTCAGTCTAGAGCCAGGGTTGACTAATCAATACCTTGATGGAGTTCTCTGCTTAGGTGAAAGACCGTAGACATTGCCCCATAAATGCAGTTAGCCTCACTGAACTCAGTTGGATCCCTCTGTCTATACTCTCCTGAACCACTGAACTGACCCATGTGGAACTCTTCAACTTATCTATAGACCTCATCTGGCAAGCACCTAACCTTACTATGTTTGCCGCCACATCCCAGTAGGCAGAGAGTACCACCATGGGCAACAAAGTGATGTGACCCATTCCATTCCTTTGGTTTGACTTCTGTCCCCAACACAGGGAAAACTCAACCAACAGAGGCAACTGACAGCTGCCAGTGTCCAGAGCCAGGCCCCAGGCCATTCAGGGGTCTCTGACCTCTGTGGATTCTTTGAGTGGGGGACAGTAGCCCCAGGTGCCTTGCACTCTTCTTCCAATAAACTCCTCACCAGTTCAGGAGTGATATTCTGAAATTGGTTGTTCAAATCAGGTTCTGTCCCATGAGGCTGAACAGGTGACAAGGGTGACTTCTCCCTCATCCTGCCCCTCCATCTGGGGGCCTGTACCCTCCACCTGCAGTGGCACACCCAGAAAACTGAACTATCAGGGTACCCTCGGTGATCACCCCTCCCAGTTCTCCTGGCACCGGGGGCAACCTATTCACCAGAATGCAGTCTATGGGCATCTGGGGACTAACTATGACCCACCTGGGTCACCTCTCCAGCCCACTCCAGGGATACCAGGGCCATTACATGGATGAAGTCCTGCTCATGGGCCTGCATCACCCTACACTCCTGACCTGAAACTAGCCTCTTCACAACCATGGTCTGGCTATGCCCAGTGTCCCTCAGAGCAGTGGCTGGGACCCCATTCACTGTCACCTGGTGAAATAATGACTCCCATCCTCAGGGATCACCAATTTACCTTCTGAATCCACTTCCGAGCTAAAGGAGATTATGGCATGGTCCATGACCTTGTCCAGAGTACTACTTACCCCTAAGACTAGATTTCCCACCCCTGTAGAGGTACCACCAGTGGGTGGCTTCTTAGGATAGACAGAGTCCCCCTGCCTGGGTCCTAGCTAGGAACAATCAAATCAGCGGGGTTGGAAATGGGGCACCCTGGACCACCGCCACCATAACCTCCCCATCCCATGTTTCTCTGAATGGGCATGGGAATGCTTCCCGCCCCCTTACACTGGAACCTGCCGGTGTCTCCCTTGAGCTCCTCCTCAATCTGCTGGGGGGAGACTGAACCTCCATTCTTGGGGTCACTCCCAGGTACCTTCTTTTGGACCCTGGTGCTTATGCAAAGGTCTGCCTCTTTTGCAAGCTCCCTGGGGACAGTGATCCTACAATCAACCAGGTGTTGGCACCGATCTGGAAAACAAAGACTGAACATTTGCTCCTTTGAAATCAAGCTATACAGCCCCTGGTAAACGTTTATCTAACTGCCCTTTACTCAACCATCCAGTGCCTTGCAAAAGGAATTAACATAATCCACCCTGGTCTGTTGCGAGAGCTTCTGACTGTCTCTCAACTTTTGCCTATACGTCTCTGTAGTCAAATCAAACTTCCTGTTCAGGGCTTCCTTCATAGGGGGATACCTCATTCTGTCACCAACATCTAGTCATTAGGGAGTCCCTTCACTCGCTAGGGATATGCCTCCACAGACTAGCTCCCCATTTCCCCTCAGGGATCTTGTGCATCTGCAGGGCAATCTCATAAGCCTCAAACCACCTGTCTATGTTGTCTCACATCACAAAATCAGACACCAGACATTTGGGTATGTGGACCCTCCTGTCAAACGGCACACAAGAAACACTGCCACCACCACTGCTGAACTCAGCCTGCTAGCTTTAATGTCACCTCCTCCAATTTGAGCTTGTCCAGCTTCAAATTTCATTTTCTCTCCTCCCTCCTGTCATCCAGCTCCTCAGGGGGCAAGCCTCTCAATGACACACTGGTCCCTGGCTGGGGGAATCACTAATCCTTGCAGGATGTTGCCCCCTCCTCCAGAGGTATCAGTCCTATATAGTGTAGTTCCTATTTCCCTTATAGACTCTGCGCATTGGAATAATATACACTATAGTTTTTGCATAGGACTAAGGTCAGCATGCTCTTATCGAGTACATTAAACTTAATTACTTGTCAGCTAACTCAGAGGTCACTAGAAACTTCTCGAATGAACAAGAAGGGATTAGTTTCTGACAACCGCATAAACATGACACGTTTGTTTCCCTTAGAATCGGAACGCGTCTCAGAATCGTGGAAACAATAGATAACAGCTTCACTCAGTCAATCGTGCATGCTTAGTTGCTCCAGAGTTACACAGAAATAGAAAGACGGGCGTTTCAATAACAGGGTTTTTTGAACAGTCTTGTTTCTCATGTAAGAGATATGAGCTATTACAATCATTAGACAGTAAGCAAGATATAATACTCACAGCGTAAGCGGTAAGAAGAAATAATACTGCAATAGCATTGTCTTTTAGCTATGACATATAATCATATATACATACATAAATAACACAGGCTAAGAAGTGAATACTCATCTGATGCTTCTAAAATAGTCCTACCCCAGTGTACTTAACCTAAGTGTAGTGCGAGGTAAAAGTAGGTGCTGTTTTCTATAGTATGGTATATACTAAGTTTAGTATGCAAAGAGTCCCTCTAGGTTCTAGTCGGCTCCATACCTTTAGAATGAGCGAGGTGGGAATCGCTATCCGGGACTCAAACTCTAACACCCCGCAAAGGGAGTCAGAAAACTGGAAGCTTGATTCTCTGCGAGCAGGGATGTCAGCATCTGGTCAGTGTGTCAGGCCAAGATATGGTCTCTTCCGAACTGGCCGTGGCGAACCGCGCAGTCAAGTTGTGCTGAGTCGTGCCATGGTTTGCAAGGGTAAGGGAAGGCATATTTATACCTGGAAGGTGCTTAGGAATGCTAGCATTGATGTAAAGTCGGGCAGAGGAAGACGTCATGGATGAACCCCTAAGGAATAGTAGTTCATGCATAATAGATGAGTTCTTGGTTGGAGAAATCAATAATCCTAGCTAGGGAAAGTCCAGTTCAGCTTAAGGGCCTGGTTTCTAAGAACTCGTTGTGACGTGGGCTGGATGGATGTAGGTGACCATGCCTGTATTTGGTCAGCATGGCTATTGCCTAAATAAGGACTGGGATTCTATGCCTAAATAAGGGCAATGCGAATTGTGCATATATAAGGACATGATTCAGGGAAATCTATATACGGGTATCTAAATAGAAACACAATACCTAGACTCTTGTGTCAGTCTTTGTCTAAATCAACCTCCTAATCCAGTAAAGCAGCACAAGCTTCTGCCCAGGCCTTCAGTGCCTTTTGCACCTCCACCTTCCTGGTAGAGCTCTTGGCAGGAAGCCCAATTCCCTTGCAGAAATCATTGAGCTACGCCACCGTGTAACCCTCCCGTTTGGCCAGCTCTAAGTTCATTTTTGCAGGTGCAGAGGTAGAGCCTCCAGTCCAAGACATGATTTTGAGAAACAAATAAAAATGCCAATCAGAGAGAATTGACTCCATTTGATATTTGGTATGGATTGATACAGTACACCAATTTACTGCATGGCACTGCAAAACACAGGTACTATCCTCACCCCTGATCACCAATGTTAGCAACTGGGTTACTTGTTGGCAGGGGTAGGCATCCTGTCCAAGCAGGAACTACAATCCTAGTTAGGGTCAGTAAGTTGCACACCCTAAATTAACCTGTGATCACCCTCTGGTAGCTTTGCATATAACAATCAGGCTTAACTTAGGACACAATAAGTATTTGTGCAACACTTCAAACAGTAAAACTGTGAAAACACCACATAAAAAGATATCATAACTAGTTAGAAAAATAGAGCTTAATTTACAAAAAACAGGAGACAAGACAGCAAGCCCTTGGAGTCACTCTGGGCTCAAGTGAGATGGGTCCAGTCCTTGTCCTCAGCAGGGCAGAAATCAGCAGGCAGTAGGGGCAGCTCATCACAGCAGTAAAACAGTTTCTTACAACAGTCAGTCAAGCAGAGTAGCATTCCTTGTAGAACAACTGTCCTTACTTCTGACAGAGTTCTTCACAGGTCCAGTAGTCTACTGATTTGTACGTACCCAACTGTGCCTTTGAAGGGAGGGTGACTTCAAAGCAACTTCTTGAAGTGCACAGGTCCCCTTTCATCCCAGTCCTGTCTGGCAGCCTATTTGTGGGGGTAGTCAGCCCTTGGTATGGGACACATACATGTGGCTGTCTAGAGAGAATTCAAAAAGTGCAGCTGTCACCTAGCCGAGACGTGTATTGGAGACAGGCTGCGGGCACACAGAGCAAAGTTAAGAGCAGAGAACTTTCCTTTTTCTAAAAGTGACCTTTCTAAAATAGTAATGTCAAATCTAACTTTACCACTGAATAGAATTTATCATTCCATTCCAAAGATATGAAGCATGATTCAGCTACTCCTTTTTATATGGAATTACATCTTAAAAGTGTTTCAAAGAAATACCAATGCTAGCCGATTAGAGGAGTAGGACTCACAGTATTGAAAATGATTGTAGCTGTTTGTCACTACCAGGACATGTAAACCTAAATGTACATGAACTACCTTTTAGTTACACAGCACCCTGCCCTTAGGGCTACTTAGGGCCTACCTTAGGAGTGACCTAGGTGTTATTAAAGGGGAGTTTAAGGCTTGGCAAGTGGTTTTAAATGCCAAGAGGAAGTGGCAGTTAACTGGGGACACAGAACCTGCAATGGCAGACCTGAGACAGGGTTGAACTGCTACTTATTTGGGTGGACAATTAGTGTTGAAGGCCCACTAGTAGCATTTAGATTGCAGGTACTGGTTAAATGATATACCACTTTACAAGGAACTTATAAGTAAACTAAATATACCAGCCATGTATGTACCCATGTCACCATGTTTTAGGGGAGAGGCACATGCACTTTGGCACTGGGTAGCAGTAGTGACGTTCCCAGAGTCCTAAGGCCAACAAAAAGATATAGCAGAAAGTTGCGGTAAGCAGGAAAAAACATTGGAGGAATTCCACTATGAGGATGGCAAGTCTAACACTGCCATAGGGCATTTTGACATGAAGAGAAACACTTTATTAACCACTGGTTCAAGTCTAAAGAGTTTGGGGGCTGCTCTGTCACAGGTAGTTTATGGTAAAGAAAGGGTGGTAGCTTTCGGGTTCAAGAGCATTGAAGGAGGCAGAAAGTTGCTAAGTGATTGAAAGGAAAGTGCAGCTGTATTGTGGGCAATCCGTCATTTTGTATTTTATTTATGGGTTTTGTCTTTTTATTTTAAAACAGACTACTGTCCTCTTGATCAAATCTTCTCCTGTAAGGTGAGTGAGAGCCTTACACCTCAGCTTATGAGGTGGAATGAAGAATTCAACTTTCAAGTATAATATTTTAGGAATAAGACAGCTCATTGCCTGTCACAATTGCCAGTGGAAAGAGAGGATGGTGTGGGGATGGTTGAGGCTTAGACTGTGTGTTGGGCCAAGAAGAGTGATTTGTCTCAATTGGAAGGGAATAGAGTAAAGTGAGTGGTGTTACTTTGATGGTCGTTAAAAACTATGTTACCCAAGGTTTGCCTGATCATCAGTCTTTCGTTTCAGAAATGTGTTCCTTTTGGAATGTGACTGACAAGTTGACATTTGAGGGTGGTGAATTGTGAAACAGTGAAAGATTAGTTCCTCCTGTAGGGATGAGATCTAAGGTGATTAATTAGCACATGAGGAGCACTTATGAAGGAACATGATCAAAGTAATAGTGAGGGAATAATATTGGTGGCTTGGTGTTGATTGAGAGGTGGAAGGAGTAGTTCAGGAGTGTTACTTGTGTGCTAACAATAACAAGTTGATAGTGACCAGGGAGTTTCCCATAACTCCTGTTGAGATATCTGACAAACCATGGGAGAAAATAGGTGTGGAAATCATGGGTTTGTTTGAATTGTTAACACCTACTGAATGGCATGTTCTGCTCTTATTTGACTACATGTCTAAATCAGTTTCCACTAGATGTGTAAGCTCTATTAGCATGACTTTTTGAAAGATCAATTTGCCAATTAATGGATTTCCAAACAACTGATAACAGACAATGAGGTGCAAGTTGGGTCACGTGAGATGCAGGGTTTTTGTATGATTTGGCCATCAGTCATCTTAAAATGGATTTGTTCTTGCCGCAAGCAAATGGCTTGGCTGAGCAAATGAACCAGGTGGTAAAATTGTGTGCCAAGATAGCAATAGAGAGAATACCTTTTAAGAATTTCTTAGGGAGACTTGTTGGACACATTGCACCACTCCCAAAGTGGTGATGTTGAAGTCTCCTTTTGAGCTCTTGAAGGGGAGAGTGGCTTGTTCTAAGCTCAATCTAGTATGCATTTCTCCTGAGAAGAGGAAGAATGATATGAAAAGGGGAATGAGGAAGTCTCAATGTTAGAGCTATCAAAGTAGCTATAAAAATTGGTATGATTGGAAACATTCTGTGACGTTTAAATAAGTGGAATATTGGGGATCGTGTCTGGAGTAAGAAGGGGTTGACTCCATTCACAGGTCCTTTTTCTATTGTGTCCATAAGGAAAGATGTGGTCACTGTGGATTCTGGCGATACCTGGAGTGTGTCCAGATTGGAGAAGTGTTTTATTTATGGAGTAAATTATTAGAATTTGCAAAGTAAATCTAAAGACAATGAGAGTCCTGTTCACATGGAAAATACATCAAGATTGAGAATGAGACCTGCAAGATATGAAGATGTTATTCTGTATCGACTATTAGCAATTGTGAATGTGTGAAGTTATACTTTTGTAGTTCATTGGTATTTTGTTTTTGATTTATAGTATTTTATAGCATGTTGTAATTGCCATGGAAACAATGCTGTTCTTATTAATGTGTTCACATTTATATATTCTTTATTTATACAAGGGAGATATGTTATGGTTAATAGTTACTTAGGGAGTTGTGGCATGGGGACATGCTACAATGTTTACACATTCAATAGTGAGGGGATTCCAGGGGTGGAAGTTAAAGAAGCTGGCTAACACTGGAGGAGCTTTTACTGAGAGGAGCTGTTGATGGTTATTTGTACTTAATTAACTGCAATAAACCGTCTGCAATTACCAACTCTACTGTGTTGTGATAGTCACTACTAAAGAAGGACAAGCCAAAATGTTCAAGAAGGGAGAAGAATGATTTTGAAGGATGGTGCAAGTCAAGGATTGACCGAATTTTATTCTTGATGAGAGTGTTATATTCCATATTGGTACGCTATATAGGCGCAGGTAACATTGCAACCTTTCACCTATATCCTTCCCTATATTACATACATAACGGTTCATAGGGACTGACCTTTTACCTAGATATAACACTGCATTCAGAACGCAGGTTTTTCACTAGTTTGAATCTCATACATTATGCATGTGGCTTCTTGGAAGCACAGCAGGACTAACAGCAGGACTGACATCTCCTGTACAATATCTCTGTATAAAGTTCAGGCCTGATGTCATCCTTCAGGCCGACACAGCAACACAGCAAGGTAGGACCCCTGAAGAGACCTATGGGCATATATACATCACGCCTTGCTTAGAAGGACAGAGGAGACCATGAATTCCCAGCTGAGACATTGACCAGAGACGCTGAGGTTCCTGCTTGCAGACACTCCTGCTCGCAGTGGTCTAACATCTCTCGTGGGGTATCCAACTCGAGACCAGGACGGGGTCCCACATTCTCTAATTCTGAGGTAATGGGGTTGACTAGATCCTAGAGGGATTCTTGGCATAACACCTACATAGATTCTAGGTACATTTAGGTACATTTAGGTACATCTAGTTAGGGAGGCATAGTAGGAGTACGCACTTATTATCAGGTATTTTATGTACTTGTATATACTCATGATTACTGCAAGATGGTAGAACTATACCATCCATTTACTTTTGTGGTATTGCTAATCATATATCTCTGCTACTCTCTAATGGTTGTTGTAGCTCATCTATTCTACAGTGGAATAACAACTGTTCACTAAACCTTTATTAACAAACACCCAGTACGTTTATTCTGTGTATCTCTGAGACCAACTAAGTGAGCATGAGTGACTGAGCAAAAAGTAGTAAATCTTGTTTCCACGATCTTGGGGGATCAGGGTTGTCATGTTCTGAGGTTGCCAGAAACTATTCTGTCCCCGATAAGAGGAGATTCTAGTGGCACTGTGAGCTAGCTAATGCAAACAGGCTAACGTATCCAGTGGGGATGCACGGAACCAATCTGCCACCAATCCCACAGTTTATATTATCCAAACACACAGATCCTGTATCGGCAATATAGGAACTACACAACATGGCACTGCCAACGTTGGTGGGGTACTTATTTAACAGTAGAATCTAAGTAGTTTAGTTGTGCTATTCACAGAGACCCCTACTCACAAAACACCAGAGATGTCTGGACTGAGTGGGCACAAACTCCGCCACAGTTGAGTAGGCGAAAAAGCCTATATATTAGTTGTTGGTTAGTGAAGCTTGAAGAACACAGTGTTCCTAAATTGTGCATAAACACCTTATCTTAGTTCCCTTGGACAAACTTCTTCTTTACAAAAATGAATGAGGACAGAGATAACGAAAGAGTAGATCTACCCATATCAGCCGGAGAAGAAGATGCAAACGCAATTCTGATTGCAGAAAAATTCAGACATATAGTCACCCTGAACTGTTAGAAAATGGTCTATCAGCTAGGGGTGGCTTAGTAGTTTTTGTGATTGAGGCACACAAGTCAAACAAAGCAGGTATTTTATTTGTGGGTTACATTCCGAGCAGCAAATGCAAGAACAAAACCATTTCACTCTTACACCGAAGAAGATGCACCAGTGGAATATTGCCCGTTCGAGGACATTTTAGTTCCACTCACGTACCAGGAACACTTATATTGGTTTAAAGGCACTCTACCCTATATAAGAGGAAGAGTGAGACTCAGCCCACTCAGAGGAGAAGGGGCAACATGGCCAATATCGGCAGCCTACACACCACATCCTGACATTGACACAATGCCACACAGAGACTTACACAAAGATTTAATAAAAATCTATAGAAACTTGACGCAATTCGTCATGAGGACATTTACAGTCTAACCAGCAATAGTTGCCATAAATGGAACTCAACCTCAGGGTACAGCAACTAAATTCACACCACAAACATTACCCGCTATGATGGGTAAAATGCCCTTTAAACATGAACAAATGCCATTCTGGGAGGCTCAGAAAATAACACAGCTCGAGGCAGTATTCCCGAATACTACCCCATATGAAAAACAAAGAATGCTAACAATCTGCTTGCCCATGGGGATAATACCACAAGTAGAAGATTGTACCACTTTGGGTACAGTCTTTGCTGCCATGTATAACAGGACTCATGGTATTCCTTCATTAGCAGTAATACCAGATGTTTTAAGACAAATACAGAATGAGTATGGAGCAGAGCCTGCTCTGAACTTAGGGATGAAGTTACTAGGTAACTATGACCATGTATCAGCCATAATACTAGCTAATATTAAAGGGGAAGTAGCTTCAGTGGCTATCCGCCAATGCCTAAGGGAGTTCAAACCTTTAGAACTTTTGAAACTGCGTATGCAGAATTGGGCAGAGACAGTTTGGGTGGGAAAGCATTGAAACCACAACTGATGGGCAGTTCTGAAAGGGACACTTCAAAACAGACATCTGCTTCAACTAAAAAGAAGTGGGACAATAAAAAACAACAAAACTTTAAAGGAAACAGATCTCAATCCTGAGGTAGGTCTCCTCGACAGGCGCCCTCCGAAAAGAGGTACAACCTTAGGAATAGGGATAATATTAGGAAACCTGACAGGTATCAGGATACTGATACACGTTCCTCTTGTTCCTTTCAGGGTTTATCGAAAAACTCTGAGAGGGAAGTACGGTCAGAAAGACAAGAAGAGCGTACAAAGTCCAGAGACAAGCAGCATGCTCAAGATTACACTTCTAAAAAAGAAGAAAAGCAAAAGCAAAAGCCACAGTTCAAAAAGAAGATGGTTGCAGGTCTAAAGACCCGACATGCCCAGAATTCTGAAGAGTTGATTACTGAACAGGGAATGGGCTCAGACGATGCTAGACGGTGCTGCAGAAGTAACAATAGCACGCTAGAACCTGATGGAATTTCTGGTGACAGCGGACTTGAATGATTATATCATGGCGGAAACACCTGATACTAGAGTGAGTGTTTCACATAAGGTGTATGAAATAACACTCCAAATGGAGGGGACAAAAGTAGGAAAGTGAGATGTCTCTTTTGGGAGAACCTAATGTTTGGCTATGACAGTTTTTTAGCTGAACAAGATTGGCTGCCAGCATTTATCATGAATTGCCGTAAAGGGGCAACGGTAATTTTAACAGCATTCTCTGATCATATTCCCAGGCACTTACAACTAGGGGTGGGCAGAATTTGCAAAATTCACTTTTGCAAATTATCGCGAAAAATCTCTGTAAACACGCGGAAATATCACGAAGATGCGGAAGTTTTTTTCCCGCCGGTTCGCGGTATTTTCTGCGTGGTCGCGGCTCGCCAACTTACCCATGCGGTTGCTCGCGGGCGCAGCCATCTTATTTTCACTTGTCTCGCGGTGCATGATCGCGAGAAGAAAGACGTGATCGTTCGACGAATGATGTTACTGCGGGCGCGAACTGTCGTGAGACAGCACAAATGGCTACCAAAAATCCAACATCTCGTGGAGAATGCGACCGGATCGGGAAAACTTGTCGGCGAACGCGGGGATTCAGGTAAGGCGATCGCACGCACGTGAGAATGTATTATTTTACAGCGCGAGCAAGCAAAAAATTTCCGGTAAAATGCGGATTGCGGAAATTTTTACATTTTCGCGTTCTCCGCGGAACGCGAATATGTCAAATTATCGCAATTTCCGCGAGCGGAACGGAATTTTAGCCCAGGCCTACTGACAACACATATATGCAAAGGAGTGGGCGGTAGCCCAGGCTCCGGCATTATACAAAAAACATGTAGGATGGGATGAGGATTCAACCCACCACATAATTCCTTTACAAAATACTCCAACTGCACAGAGGCAGTAACCAATAAAGCAAGAAGCTAAAAAACAGGTCAGGGAGATCTTAATTCAACTTAAATCCCAAGGGGTGATTGAAACTTGCACCTCTCAAATGAACAATCCTTTGTTTCCTGCCATGAAACTGGACAATTCATATTGTCTAGTTTGGGATTACAGACATTTAAACACTTGCACTAAGACATTTGCTGTTCAAAATGCACACAGTGCTGCATTAATGAATAACATTGTGTGGAAAAAATACAAAACAACCCTTGATATATCAAATGGATTCTTTTGCCAAAATATAGCACCTGAAAGCAGGTATCTAATAGCATTCTCAGCGCTAGGGTCTCAGCGGCAATTTCATCTACTCCCCCAAGGGTATAGGAACAGCCAGGGTTGTTTTAGGCCAGAGTAACTGAGTTACTTCAAAAATTGGATGAAGAGGCATTGTCTTCTGTGGATGATATTTATCTAACGGACGATGACCTGGAGGGATCACTGACATAATATCGATTACCAAAATATCGACTACTCAAAATATCGTTGCTAAATTATCGACTACAATATTATCGACTCACCATAATTATTAAAGAAAATACTAAAATATCGAGTACACAATATCGTCTTTAAAAAATATCGTATATCATTATATCGAACTTATAAATATCGTTAACAAAATTATCGTCTACTCTTAAATGACTATGTAAATTACAAAATTATCGAAACCAGAAATATAGACAACCAAAATATAGAATATTTCACAATATCGACTATCTAAAAAACTATGAAGAAAATATACTTTAAGCACAACACATACATTAACATTGTAATACATAATAAAACACTTAAATAACATTACAATTTTCGTTCAAATACATACATTTAAAAAAAAACATTCCATAAACAATATGAATACATTTCACTACATAAATAATTTTCTAATTATTATACATGCATTAAACCACATTTAAAATTTTCTTTAAAGCATTTAATACTACAAATAAACAATAACTTACTACTAATAAGTTGCTAATTAGCGTTTCCCTTACATGGAAACAAACAGCCAGAAAATAAAAATAAAAATCAAGGTTGACCAATGACATGCTCACATTTCAAATTAAACCAATGAAATGAAGCAACTAATTAATTGCACACTATAAAAACACTACATTTCAACATCTCTTTCACACGACAAACTGAAAAGAAGAAATAAGATGAAACTCTACTCAACTGTTTCCTGAAAGAAGATTTACAATCCAAAAGAAAATTTAACAACTACAGAAAGTTAAACTCTATTGATAAAGCAACACATCTAGAATGCTACAGCAGAAACTATTTCTATACATGAATTTACTACACTTGATTTAATTACATTCATATCTCCTCTATAGATACCTTCTAAACAGACAGAAATATTTTGGACATCCCCACAACTCTAATAATAATCAATGTAAGTATATTTTAAATTTTTCCTACCCACCTACAAGTATTAATTAAAAAACATATTTCTAAAACAAATGTATTCCTTATTTCTCTCCTCTACAGAAAACCACAGAACCATCCAAAAATACCTTCTACGCAATCACCTACTGGACCAAAGAAATAAGTAAGTATATAAACCTCAATCATTAAACAGCCTAAAATACGCAGCCAGAATGTGACCTTCCCCTTAAAACAGTATCACATTTAAAAAAATGTATCCAACTATTAACTAATGTTTTTCTCTTATCAACAGTAAATCTATCTCCAAGATTAAACTGAAAGCATGAAATCAGCTAATTAACATCTTTCAAGACATCAAATTAAACATTGTAAGTATATTCACTAAAATGTAAATATATTTAAAATATCTATAACATTGTTTATATTTACAAAATATTTTTTCATCTCTCCTAGCATAATACAGAACAACATGACTGAAGGTGCAGAATTTATAACATCTCAAAAAAATAAAATGTTGTTATGTTATATGGGTTATGTATATACACAAGAAAAGCAAAGTGGTCTGAAAATGTTTTGGAAATGTAGCAAATACTACTCAAACAAATGCTATGGTAGAGCTATTACAAAAGAAACCACTGTTCTTTCTGTAAAAGAACATAATCACCCCCCCAATATAACAGAGATAGAAGTTAGAAATGCTCTTGAAAACATTAAAGAAGCAAGTACTAGCACTGATAAACCCACCACCCAAATACTCAAAGAACAATTATTAAAAATACCACACCATGCATCAGCACAATTACCCCCAATTGATTGTTTAAAAAGAACTATTGCTAGACAAAAAAAACTAACTACCAAAACACTACCTACCCCAAAAACATTTGATACAGTAATAATTCCCCCAGAATTAAGCATAACTCACACTAATGAACCATTTATTTTGTTTGATAACAAATCTTCTGATAAAAGAATAATTATGTTTGCTACTGCAAACAATTTAGTGAAATTACAACAATGTGACACTTGGATGATGGATGGAACTTTTAAAGTTTGTCCAAAACCATTCTACCAACTGTACACAGTGCATGGATTGTACCAACATTCTAACATTCCATTCATCTATGCCCTCTTACCAAATAAACAGCAAACAACATACATAGAAATGTTAACCAAAATTAAAGAAGAAACCAATAATTATTTCCCACAAAAAATAATTATTGATTTTGAATTAGCCATGATCAATTCAATACTAAAAAATTATCCACACACAGCAATCCAAGGTTGCTATTATCATTTTAACCAGAGTCTATGGAGACATCTGCAAAAGTGTACCCTAAGTGTACAATACGCTACAGATAGTACTTTTGCCTACCAGGTTAAAAAACTAATAGCACTAGCATACGTTCCTGTAACAGATGTAGCAGAACACTATAATATTCTAATAGAAAGTCCCTATTACAAAAAGAACTGAGACAAATTAAGCAAACTCCTAGACTACTTTGAGGACACCTGGGTGGGAAGATTACATCGATCAGGACATAGAAGACAACCAAAGTTCCACATTCCTTGGTGGAATGTATACCTGAGTACCTTAAATAAACAATCCAAAACAAACAATAGTGTTGAAGGATGGCATAATGCCTTCCAAGCAACTACAAGCAGAGGGAAACCTACCCTACAAAAACTCCTGGAATCTCTACAAAAAGAACAAAGCTACCAAGAATTACGGATGCAACAATCTGTTACTCAAATAGGTCCCAAATTAACTAAGCAAACCAAACTAATGTTTGATCTTCTACAAAGTCAAGTAAACCTATACCCATCAACAAGTGGCCTAGACTACCTATCACTAATAGCCAAAAGCATTTTATAATTAACATACACACAGCTAATAAAAGAAATTGGTCAATTCAATAAACAATTGCAATAATATATTAATACTATATTTTCCTAAATAATATATAATTGTCAGATACATTTCATTTTCATATAGAAAATATATATGTACAATTAAATATTATTTATGTAAATATAATATATGTAACAATAAACTATAATAACATTTCCCACCCAAATTATAACAAAATATAACTTACCATTGATGTAGCCATACAAGATGAATTCCACCAAGCAAGACTCCTTCCATTTGTATGTCAATCCATAGTAATAATTAAAAATTTGCCCCACCAAAAATGAAAAAATGAACACATCCAATGTAAATCCATCCTCGACAAATCCAAAAACGTGAAACCCTCAAAACCCGAAAAATAGGTCAAAATAGTAACAAACGCTCCTGGAAATCCAGGTGAAAAAAAAGTGTGATAACTTTATTAGTTTCATTAACTAAAACACACGTTCTAAAAAAAAAAAAATAACGTTTCTCTTTCCATCATAATATCCAAACCCTAAAAAACCCGAAAAGAAGTAAAAAATCCAAAAAAACGCTCCATGAAATCCCGTAAAAAGTTAAAAAGTGTGTTAACAATATTACTTAAATAAAGTAACACACACTTAAAAAAAAAAGAACGCGTCTTGGTCTTCGAAAAAACATCGATCACCATTTACCTGAAAAAAGAACAAAACATACCCACCCAGACAATCACACCCAAATACATGAAATAAATACAATTAGATCATTTCAAACAACACATATTTAATCACAATATTTACTTCTAAAACTACGTCACAACCAGTAAACAACCACACGTAACTAAATCATTACTAACACCTCAAAAACACCCAAAACATTTAACATTATCAATCAATACACTATAAACATCCTAACTATCGTAAACATAAGTATTTAATAACACTTAATACTTAAAACACCCCTTACCTTGCTCAACGCGACGCAGCTTCTGACCGCGAGCTTCCTCAGTCCAAAATGACCCAAAATAACATGAAGCGGTTACAAAATAATCCCATTCAAATGAAAATCCCTACTTAAATCAGTATAAATACATTAAAACAATAAAAAACTTCATTATAATCATATATAAAAACAACATAAATTTATCTAAATTCTTAAAAATTATTTTCTAATAAACAATACCTTTAAAAATTATATTCATAATAATTAAAAAAACATTATTATTATGATTATAATACAGTAATATTTTTTTCACAACTGTACAAACTATAATAAAATGTATGTTATTATTTACATTTTTATTTCAAAACGTACATGTCCCAAATTTTTTTTTATATAATAATAAAATATAAAAATTAATAATATTAACATTTCCTACAATAATATTATTAATCATCATTAACAATACATAGCATAAAAATATACTATCTGTCATGAACTAATTATGTACAACAACAAAATAAAAATGACACAATATTCTTCAGAAATTACATATGCAATGATTATTTTTATGTATATAGCCAACAAACACATTATTATATGAATACTGTAAGAATATGTTTATTTAAAAACAATGTAAAAAAGTAATAAATGTTATGTATTTATTTTTGTAATTATCAATACTTCTGTTATCAAATGTGATGATATCAAGATTGTTTTTTTCCTTAAAACATTGCAAAAATACACAAATGTATGCATATTTGCTGTATCTCTACTAATGTATACTTCATTGTGTAAATAAAAAAATCAATAATCTCTCTACTTTCTTCAACAAAAATAAAGCTTATGTAAAAATATAAAATGCGTCATTGGATTTCATAATTTATTACTATCACATATATAATTTGGCTAATTTAATGGTTTAAAAATGTAAATAATCACATTTTTTCCAACATTAAATCCAAAAACATACTTCATTAACACAATACATATACATTCTGCACACTAACCCTATACAAATTACTATTCCCATTTCACCTATATTGAAGTCAGAAAAAGTGCTGGACACTAACCTTATATAATTTACTATTCCCACTCCAGTTAACATAAAGTCAGGAAAGGTGCTGGACAGTAACCCTATATAATTTACTATTCCCACTCCAGTTAACATAAAGTCAGGAAAGGTGCTGGACAGTAACCCTATATAATTTACTATTCCCACTCCAGTTAACAAAAAGTCAGGAAAGGTGCTGGACAGTAACCCTATATAATTTACTATTCCCACTCCAGTTAACATAAAGTCAGGAAAGGTGCTGGACAGTAACCCTATATAATTTACTATTCCCACTCCAGTTAACAAAAAGTCAGGAAAGGTGCAGGACACTAACCCTATCTATTTTACTATTCCCACTCCAGTTAACATAAAGTCAGTGAAAGTTCTGGACATTAACCCTAAATAATTTGCTATTCCCACTCCAGTTAACATAAAGTCAGGAAAGGTGCTGGACAGTAACCCTATATAATTTACTATTCCCACTCCAGTTAACATAAAGTCAGGAAAGGTGCTGGACACTAACCCTATATAATTTACTATTCCCACTCCAGTTAACATAAAGTCAGGAAAGGTGCTGGACAGTAACCCTATATAATTTACTATTCCCACTCCAGTTAACATAAAGTCAGTGAAAGTTCTGGACAGTAACCCAAAATAATTTACTATTCTCACTCCAGTTAACATAAAGTCAGGAAAGGTGCTGAAAAGTAACCCTATATAATTTACTATTCCCACTCCAGTTAACATAAAGTCAGGAAAGGTGCTGGACACTAACCCTATATAATTTACTATTCCCACTCCAGTTAACATAAAGTCAAGAAAGGTGCTGGATAGTAACCCTATATAATTTACTATTCCCACTCCAGTTAACATAAAGTCAGGAAAGGTGCTGGACAGTAACCCTATATAATTTACTATTCCCACTCCAGTTAACATAAAGTCAGGAAAGGTGCTGGATAGTAACCCTATATAATTTACTATTCCCACTCCAGTTAACATAAAGTCAGGAAAGGTGCTGGACAGTAACCCTATATAATTTACTATTCCCACTCCAGTTAACATAAAGTCAGGAAAGGTGCTGGACACTAACCCTATATAATTTACTATTCCCACTCCAGTTAACATAAAGTCAGGAAAAGGTGCTGGACACTAACCCTATATAATTTACTATTCCCACTCCAGTTAACATAAAGTCAAGAAAGGTGCTGGATAGTAACCCTATATAATTTACTATTCTCACTCCAGTTAACATAAAGTCAGGAATGGTGCTGGACAGTAACCCTATATAATTTACTATTCCCACTCCAGTTAACATAAAGTCAGGAAAGGTGCTGGACAGTAACCCTATATAATTTACTATTCCCACTCCAGTTAACATAAAGTCAGGAAAGGTGCTGGACACTAACCCTATATAATTTACTATTCCCACTCCAGTTAACATAAAGTCAGGAAAGGTGCTGGATAGTAACCCTATATAATTTACTATCCCCACTCCAGTTAAAATAAAGTCAATGAAGGTGCTGGACAGTAACCCTATATAATTTACTATTCTCACTCAAGTTAACATAAACTGAGGGAAGGTGCTGGACACTAACCCAATAAAATGTAATATTCCCGCTCCAGAAAGAAAAAACTGAGAGAAGATGCTGCTTATAACATCACTTAAAATATTAAAAATCTACATTTATTAACTATGAAATATCATTTAAAAAATATTACATTTTACAATACTATAGTTACAACAATACCCACCCCTATCCCATATTAACCCTAATTCCATAAAAATTTACAGTATATTTTCCATAAAATTTGCAAATATACAAATATTTTATTATAATTTTCTTTTAAAATTTTAAATTTCACAATATTAACAAATAAATTGAATTGTTTTATGATCTATTTGTACACTATTATTTTTTACAATTACTCCCCAACCTTCTCCCCTAATATACCCACATCCCACCGATAAATACAACATCAATATTGAAATTTTAATTTCCAAATAAAATTATATATTTTGAATTTTTAATTAAATTTTCACAAATTTAAATTATTGCCAATTATATATTTACTTATGAATCTATAAATTTTTAATAATTATTAAAATACAATCCACACACTTACACCCTATAAACTCAACTTCCCAACCATGAAACCAATAATTATTTTCGAAATTAATTTGATTTTTTTTTTTACAATTTTCAAAATTAAATTTAAAATTTTAAATGTCTAATTCTTAAAAATTAATATTTATAACTTATTATCAAATCTTACAGTAATATTTTTAATACACTCCCCACCCTTATACACTAACTCTACATCCCACTCATAAAACAAACAAAAAAAATTCGTAATATTTTTAAAATATTAATTTCTAATTTACATAAAATTTTGAAATTTCGAATTCTAAAATATTTAATATTTTTACATTATTATCTGATTTTACAATAACATTTTTAAAACACTCTCCACCCTTCTCCCCTAATAACCCAACATCCCGCTCCTAAAAAATATATATAATTTCTTTATTATTTTCTAAATTATAAATATTTAATTTACAAATTGCATTACAATTTACTATTCATCATTATTTATTATTTATTATTTTTAAATTATTATCTGATTTTACACTAATATTTTTAAAACACTCCCCACCCTTATCCCCTAATAACCCAACATCCCGCTCCTAAATCATATCATACAATAAATTTCTTAACACTATTAATTATATTTTAAAAATTAAGAAAGTATTTATACATATAATTAAACAATTTACTCATTCAATATACACTAAATAGACATTTTAAACAATATATATATTATATTTCGATATTTCTAACAAAACTAATCAATCAATATTATCTACAAACGATATTACTACATCGATATTTCATACTTCGACATTTTACTAAACACAAACAAAACGATATTACTTACCTCGATATTCTATACTTCGATATTACTGTTATCTCGATATTTTAACTTTGATATTCTTGTTGTTCGATATTATTTTTTCGATATTATGTCTATTTACCGACCTGGAGGAGCACTTGAACAGAGTGAATACCATAATTTTGGGATTTGCATCTGAGGGCTACAAATTCAACTTAAAAAAAATAAAAATTGCCCACCTCAGTGTCCTATTTTTAGGATATGAGCTTTCAAGTGAAGGGAAAAGCCTGGCAGCCAATTGTTTAGAAAAATGTGCATTGCTCCAACCTCCAAGATCATTAAAAAATCTACAATCAATATTGGGAAATTTTGATAGAACATACATTTCAGACTACGCAGAAAGAGTAAAACCTTTCTACGACTTAATAAATCCTGATTTTCCAGTAAGACAATGGACACAAGAACACACAGATACACTTTGTTCCTTACAAGCTGACATGATAGCTTCCAAACACTTACAGACACGCGTAAATGTAAGCAAACCTGGTGATCTGTATAATTGCGGGTCAATCTGGGTACACCCATCTAACATATAATGAAGGTGAAACAGTACCAATTGCATACAAGTTACTATTGTACACGAATGCTGAGATGCGCTTTGCATTATAGAAAAGATTCTAACAGCGGTACAGACTGCTGTAGTGAGAGAAATAGCACTGGCTCAGGGGAAGTGAATAAAAGTAGTGACTCCAGTCTCAGCCTTAGCGGCTGCGACAAAGGCAAGTGTTCCTTACAGTAAAGCCTTACATCCGAGGTGGATACAATGGGCTGATTCTCTCACTGCAAAAGATGTAGAATACAGGTATGATCCAAATTTAAAGACTCAAGCATTCCTGCAATACGAACAAGAATATCCTCTAGCAAATGAAATAATGCCTCTAGATCAGTATGAATATATCATTTACACTGACGGATCTGCTTAACCGATCATAAAGAGTAAGCAACATATAGCGCAATCGTTAAATTTTGCATGAGGGATGGACAGTTCCACCCCAGTTGCACAAAAACACAGTCTCCAGGAGACTGCACGGCACTGTTGGCAGAGTTAAAAGCTTTGATACTGGCACTGGTAAATACGGAACGAGAATTCCCCACACTAATTGTGTGCAATTCTTTTTACTGTGTACAGTTATACAATGAATATTTGCAATATTTGGTTCAAAACGGGTTAAAAGACGCAAAAGGTGGCACAATTAAGCATAAAATGCTATGGGAACAGGTAGTGGAGTTGAAATCCGGACTACCGAGGGCTCACGTGATACATACACTGATTCATCAGCTTGATGGCGTTCACGTTGAAGGGAATTCATTGGCTTATGTAGCCGCAAAGGGGCTGTACGTACGGCTTCCATAGCTGCAATCACTCGTTCTAAAACAAGAATAGACAGTGAGATTATGGTAGCTGTCATTGCTCCACGTAAAAACAGCAAAGCAGTACCAAATACATTTCCACTCAAAATACTCCTACAAGTTAGATTCCAATAACATTCCATTTGCTCAGATTTCCGGAATGGGAATAGAGTAATTCCAAACATTGATCATAGGTTAGGTTTAATTCTAGCAGCACAAGAAGGGAGAGGTTCTGCACATGCAGGAATTACGGCGACTGTTTCTTTGTTGAAACAACGCTACTGAACAACATGCCAAGAAGTTCTCTAGAGGGGGTCACTCCTAATGAGGTCCTATTTGGGACTAGAATGCGGGTACCTGATCTTGATTGTGAAGGCGCATTGGCGGAGGGAAAGCCTTTTGACATCTATGATCGTTTGGCTGTTTTACAGGATCTAAATGAATCCAGGATACAACAAAGTAACATCCACCTGAAGCAGACCACCACTGGGGAAGTCAAATCAGTCACAGCAAGACCTGTCTGGATCCCAAAAGTCAGGGATCTGGTCATAGAGAAAATAGTGGACAAGATAGAATTCGGGCCATCTTACAGAATGTCTGTAGCGGTCCTAGCTATTGAAGGACCAAGAACTGAACTTCTACCGCCTTTTGCCAGAAAAATGGAGAAAACATTTGTCTCAATTGACCTAATCAAACCACACTATGTGGCCAATACTAAGTAGTAGGTCACATGGACTCCAAAGTAGCAGACGCCCTCCTCTCGCTACAGTTCAAAAAGTTCAAACTAAAAGACATTTGAAGAGCCTCCAGTATGGAATGAAGGAGTATGCAAGAATGCTATGGAACTCGTTCCTCTTGAACCTGAAGATCAACTTCAAAATGAAACACAAAATAACAGACAAATTGCTATTAGACCAAATACAGATGTCTACGTCAACATGCCTCAACAAGAGCAAAGTACGATTTCAGCAAATCCTGATGCAATTCCAACAATTGATCAAACTGCTTCTGGCTACTTCATAAATGTTGACATGTTTTCTTTGGGTCCAAGTGAACCAGAAACAACGCCAGCTCAAAAATCACGCAAGCAGCAAGTTAAAGACTTTCTGAACTTTCTTAAAAATACTTACCTGGTATCGCCGTGGGTAGAATTATGGATAATTACTGGGGTACTTGTATTTCTTTTCTGGCTAGGCTTATTGATAGTTTTCAACATGCTTATTATTAGACAATACATTCGGCAAAGCTCTGCAGCACAAAAAGTGAATTTAATTTTAAAACCACATCAATCATCCCATCTAGAACAAAGAGACTCTTCATTAGTGAACATTAAAGCAGTTCCTATACCTGATGGTAAAGTTTGGGAGAAGGCTGATTTCAACATATTCAGCTCGACCAAACTTTTAAAAATTCCATATTTATTTAAAATATCATTGAGTGATATCATTACCTCAAGTACATTTTCCTATGATTGGGATTTTGAAACTGTAAATAACATGCTGTCAGATTTTGAGAAATCTGCTGCACTTTCTAATAGTGGAATATTGGAAGGCACATCAGATTATGAATAATACTGCTTTTAAGGAGCTTGTACTGGACAGGAAACCCTCGTGGGTCTTTGTCACGGAGACGTGGGCAAAGGACTCCTCTGATCCAGATCTTGTTGAAGCGGTCCCTGTGGGCTACTGCCTGTCCCGGCAGGATAGAATGGGTCGTGTGGGAGGAGGCTTAGCGATTTTGTACAAAGACAGATTCTATTGCCATACCCTACCTCTATCAGACCCCAAGGATAACTTTCAAGCCTTGTATTTCTCTTTAAAAGGTGTTCATGAGACCACTTTTAATGGGATTCTGATTTATTGTCCCCCTGGTCCTAGAGGGGACTTTGGACAACAGCTGCTCCATATTTTAGAACCCTATTTTGGCCGTGAAAATTTAACTGTTCTGGGAGACCTAAACTATCACCTAGAGTTGTTGGAGGCCACTGATACTCTTTCCCTGCTGGATGTTATGTCAGCCTGTGGACTGACTCAACTGGTCAGAGGTGCTACCCATCGAGCGGGTCATACGCTAGATGGGATTTTTTCGAATGATGGGAGGTTGGTGGTAAAGGACCCCTTTTTCCTCTCATGGTCCGATCATCTGGCCGTCCCGTTTGAGGTGTCTTGCTCGACCGTCGACAGGTATGAAAAAGTTCTGAGCAAAATGGAACTACGTAGGGATTTTAAGAAAATCACTAATAGTTCCTTTGCTCCTTGGGCTTCTAGCCTGTCCATTCCTCATGAGGAGAATGTCCAGGTGGCGGTCGCGCAATTTGAAAAGGCTGTCACTGAGGCGCTGGATGAGTTGGCTCCTATCCGGGCGCGTTACTCAGCGAGAAAAAAGCCTTCTGCCCCTTGGTTTTCGGAGCATTTAAGATCTCTCAGACAGGAAGTTAGGAGACAGGAGCGGCTATGGCATACTAGCTGGGATCAGGTGGACAAGGAGGCCCACAAAACCCTGATGAGGAAATATAAGATGGAAGTGACTAGGGCTAAACAGGAATATTTCACGGCCCTTACCTCCTCACTCTCCTCCCCTAAGGAGCTTTTCAGGATAGTGGATTCTCTGATGTCCCTTCAAACCCCGGACCCTGTTACTGCTTCGCAGCAGCTCTGTAACAGCATAGCTGTCTTTTTCCAGACAAAGATCTCTGACATTTATTCTGCTTTAGAGCTGCAGAGGACTTTAACAACTGAGCCCCTTGTACTTGGGGATGTGGCTCCTGTTCCCACTGCTTTTACTGAGAATTCCTCTCTGGGACGTTTGGAGTCCTTCCCTCCCCTTTCCTTGCAGGATTTAGAGATCCTCCTGAATAATACCAAGTCAGGCTCACCACTGGATACCTGTCCTCTTAAGATCCTTAAGCAATGCAGGGAAACCCTCTTGCCCCCTCTCGTTGACATCATGAATAGGGCCATGAGGGATGGTATTTTCCCCCCTCAATGGAAAAGGGCGGTAGTGAAGCCCTTACTCAAGAAACCATCTCTTGATCCTGGGGTCCTAAAGAACTTTCGCCCCATTTCACTGCTCCCTGCCCCTGCGAAGATGTTAGAAACTCATCTGAGTAAACATCTCGCAGCTTTTGTAGAAAGTTCAGGCTGCCTTGATTATGCCCAGCATGGTTTCAGGAGGGAACATAGCACCGAGTCGGCCCTCACCTCACGGCAGCCTTTGATACCCTCTCTCCCTCAGTTTTATCATCTCGTCTGAGGGAGATTGGGGTTGAGGGAGCAGCCCTGTGTCTATTGACCTCTTTCCTCGACCAAAGAGAGCAAAGAGTGAAGTTGGGGGAGTTCATATCTCCATCCATGTCTGTGCAATGTGGGGTCCCTCAGGGGTCGGCATTAAGTCCAACCCTTTTTAACATATACGTGACCCCCCTTGCCAGACTAATTAGATGTTTTGGGATGGAGGTAGTTTCCTATGCAGATGACACACAGATCCTCGTCTCTCTCTCCCAGTCAGTTAGTTTGACTGCCTCCAATTTTAGATCTTGTATGGAGGCAGTCGGCCAATGGATGATTCACAATTCATTGAAACTGAATGGGGAGTAGACGGAGGTGATGGTGTTTGGAGGAAAGGAAGAGGTATGGTCATCCGATTGGTGGCCGGACTCATTGGGAGCATGTCCTGTTCCCACCTCGTCGGCCAAGAACCTAGGTGTTTTGATCGACTCCACCCTCAACATGTGTCAACAAGTTAATAGAACTGTCTCTACCTGTTGGGCCATTATACACATACTGAGGAAAATTAGGCACTATCTCTCGCAGCAGGCAAGGAAACAAGTTGCTGTTGCTCTCATTGGCTCCCGGCTGGACTATTGCAATGCGCTATATGCGGGACTGAATAGAAGTCTGCTGCAGCGCCTGCAAATGGCCCAGAACGCGGCAGCTAGGTTTGTCCTGGATTTGCCCAGGCGTGCCTCGGCTACCTCTGCCAGAAAACTGTTACACTGGCTTCCTATAGAGGACCGGATACTGTTTAAGACCATGTGCATGACCTATAGCGCTTTAGCTAATGGTAGCTCCTCCGGAGTTGGATCTATTTTATCTCTCCATAGCCCCTCCAGGAACTTGCGCTCCTCCAACAGACTTCTCTTATTAGTCCCCCGTATACGGAAAACTAAATTGAGGGGGCAAAGCCTTCTCCATTCTGGCACCTAAGTGGTGGAACGATCTCCCACTGGAACTTAGGTCCCTTCCCACTCTACAGCTATTTAGAAATGCTTTGAAAACCCGTCTTTTTGCGAGGTCATACCTGTAGTTGTGTTCTGCCTTCTGATTTTGATTTGTTTTGTAGGCGCCTTGATGCCTTCGGGTTTTAGTTGCGCAATATACATTTTATTTCATTCATTCATTCATGTATTGTTATCAACATTATGGTCATCACTTTTTGCATAAATATGCAAATCCTGGAAATGTGTTCACATACCACCAGTGGGAACATTGTCCAACACCGCCGAAAGACAGTTCAAAAACATTTACACAGAAATTTCCATATTTTTTAGGGTTTAATTTGTCGGACCCAGCCTCACATTATTATAAGGTAGCATCAACACCAGAACAGAAAAATATGTTGACAAGCACGAAAAAGATTTACTCTGCATCGTTTATTGCCCAGTTGTCTGAACAAGGTTTTGACTCATGGAAAGACACGATAGACCTAAAATATGTCTGGGGTACTAGGTATTGCAGGTACAGGGGATAGAAGCTTTGTTTAGCGCATGCCTTATACCTCAACAAATCATGTTTTTGAACAAGACAGTGCAACAGACATCTTGCCTTGGACTAGCCAAGAAAAAAGACTCGAACACACCTCGGATGCTGACTCCATCACACACCGAGGGAAATGAAACATTACAAAAAGAGATTACATTAGATGACATCATACAATGTAATAGATCGGACCCCGAATGGAAGAAATGGCTGATTTGGCCCACAGACACCAATGGTTGTCAGGAAGGATTCATGGGTAAAACCGAAGGGTTTAGTATCCTTAGGGCAGATCCACGCTATGTACACAGACAACATCCAGGGGTAGTGACGTCATACAGTGTTAGGAAGTTATGCCTCGATTGGCTAAAAACCTCAACACTCACACAGGTGAAACAGCACTTATCCTTACTCACACAGGATATGGATCTGAGGGATTTTTTACTAGGACTCCGGAAACCACGTCAGAAACGTTTCATATATGCTGGCATTTATGCTGCCTACAATGAAATATGGAAAATATCACAACAAGAGTCAGCAGAAAGACTACGGGAGATAGACCGTATAAATCTAGAGAAATCTCTAGCAGAGGTAGGAAATGGGTTAACTACATTGACCACCAGGATATATTCCTTAGGCAACATTGTATCTTCTGTGATAGACATACTGGTACAAGATTTAGCCATATTACAACACGGGCAATCTCAGTTATGTTCTATTATGTTGTAAAGCTGGACGCTGCAACGTTTGCTTGCAGGCTATGTGCCTTGGCGTTTTATCAACAGCACGTCTTTGTTTTCTGAATACAATCTAACAGATAAACAGATAGAGATGGAAAAAAGGGGAGCAAAATATACAATGCTGCGTATTGAAAAACTGGATAGGTTAGCCTTCACAGTGGTAGAATCACCGTCCACGGAATGACTAATCAATGGCCACATAACTCTACCCATCACTACCTTTCAGTTTCAGTATTGCCTTGAACAAAAGCAGGGTAGCAAACATGAAAAAATGGGTAAGGAATACATTAAGGAATCTTGGAAATGACCATACAGATTTTGATGCGGGAGTGGGGATCGTGAAGTGTTTCTTAGTGGTGCAAGCTGTGATATCGCTTTAATTGGATCACTCATATGTCAGGATATAATGCTGCACGGAGCGTGTAATGGTTCTATAGCAAACTTGTCCTGTCATCTGAGGGGTGCCCCAGCTGCAGTGATTACTCCAGAATTTAGGCTACTTTCAAATGGGAGTTACTTGATGCTGTACAGTCAAGGCTGCTGTGGAATTCTCCCGGGCATCGCATATATGGTAACCGTGAGCTCCAGGGTTACTTGTTGTATGCAAGTATTGTTTCCACCGACACATACAGTCAGGGAGACGCCTTTATTGCCTTCACTAAATGTTTCTTTAATACGTTTTGATACTCTGAGTAGAATGAAAGCCATGCTTCTACCGAAGTCGGTGCCCTTTACCTCCTCTTGCGAGACTTTTGATCTCCAGATCGCAAGGTCATCAGCAGAGATACAGGCCCTTATTCATAGTAACTGCCCTTACCATTTTGCAGAAATTGTAAATCGTATCTTTACTATGTCTGATACGAGTGGCATTATTCACCTATTTCAGACCATAGGTTCTGGACTTATAAGCACCTTTCAGACGGTAATTGGAGTTATACCAAACATCATACACTCCATATTCGGAAGCATCTTTGGAGGACTTCCGCTGATAATGTTTCTAATAGCAGGTATTTTGATTGTCTTCTATCTGCTACGCAATGGTTATCCCAGTCACCAAGGAAATGGAAAAAGCACTGCTGGAGCGTAAATACTATTACCGCATGATACAACATCTAGGCACGCCCCGCCTAAGAGAATTAAGTGCATCTTGGTTCTTGTCATTTCGACCAGTCTGGGTGGACTGCATCTTACCTGTCCTCCGATGCCTGTTTAGCAGAGAAGAATGCATGTTAGACCTTTGTTTGACACTCCCATCATGTGTGCAACTGGACGTGAATGCGTTACTGGACCCGATAACGGCCCAGATTCTGCAATGTCCTCAGCCTATTCCAATGTTGATGGCGGCATTCCTTGAGCCACCGCAGGTAGTTACTAAACCTGTTGGTATGGACACCGGCTTCTCCACAGACACCCAAGCTTTGGACGGTGCACAGACTGCCCCAGCACCGGCTGTGGAGAGCGTGGAACATCATCTGTACTCAATTGACGTGCTTTGCGCTGTGCTACAGGGGTCGTCTACTGCAGAAGCATGCGACGAAAATGTTGCATCTATCAGCCAGGACACATAAACATTTGACTCACATTTGGCTCATCGTGTGCTGGAAGAAATTAGCCCTTTTAAAAAAATACTCGATTTGGAACTCAGAGAGAAAATTGACGTTGCTTTCAGTTCTTGGGCATACATGGCTTTCAAAAGCTTATAGTGGTTCAGAATATAGCTCCGGATACTTTAGAGCTATGGCTTGCAAGTTGTTTAACATTTTTAATATCTTTAGAAATTTTTTAGACGTTTTAAACATTTTAGCAAAATAAATGTTTTTAAACTTTGTGCGTACCAATATCTAGTTAGGATGTTAGTACAATAATAGGTTACATATGTCGTCCAGTCAGAAGAGGAGTGGGTGTTATAGTCCAAAAAAGGTACCCTATATAAGCGCAGGTAACATTGCAACCTTTCACCTATATCCTTCCCCACATTACATACATAACGGTTCATAGGGACTGACCTTTTACCTAGATGCGACACTGCATACAGAACGCATGTATTTGCTTAGTTTGAATGTCATGCATTAAGCATGAGGCTTCTTGGAAGCACAGCAGGACTAACAGCAGGACTGACATCTCCTGTGTAAAGTTCAGGCCCAATGTCATCCTTTAGACCGACACAGTAACACAGCAAGATAGGACCCCTGAAGAGACCTATGGGTATATATACATTATGCCTTGCTTAGAAGGACAAATCAGACCGTGACTTCCCGGCTAACAAACTGATCAGAGACGCTGAGGTTCCTGCATGCAGACACCCCTGCTTTCGGTGGTCTAACATCTCTCGTGGGGTGTCCAGCTCGAGACCAGGATGGTGAAGAAATATAAATCTTCTCAGGGGTTTCACTGATACACCTGGTCCTTTTAAACCAACAAAGAAGAGATTGGCACAGAAGCTGTAATATAAAAACAATGCATTTATTAAACCGCACATGAGGGAGATTGCGTCACACAGTACACTCAAGTCACTGTAGGAGGCATTCTATGGAGTAAAGAGAACAGGGGCCTTATATACCCACACAGGGGCTCATAATAAGGCGGTACAAGTGCACATGAGAAGAGTTACACATAGATGGTCATACAGAAAATGCACAGTCAACAAGTAGGAGGAGTAATGAGTTGCTGACATCAGTTAGAACAGCCTGACAGTTCTATACTAGGAGCAGGTGCATTCTACTAGCTAGGCCTTTCTGAGCATGCGCGAGGTTCTGGAAGAGGGAGAAAGCACATGGCAAGCACATAGCTAACTAAAATGGCTGCCAAGTACAAAATGGCTTTCAGCTGATGCTAACAGATTCCTGCAATCTTTAACAGATGGTCCTTTTAGCATGAGCTAAAGACATCCCTATGATTTAGTAGGAACATAGAAAATATTTTGCACATTTATTCTTATAAATTCATCAATATTCTATTCCATTGCTAGGTGGACATTTCTCATTCTAAATATTGTTAAGCGGGCATATATAAGGTATACGCAGGAGTACAAAGGGAACAGAGCATTGGGTCATACAGATAGCAGGTGAGAGTAATGACTATTATCACAAACAGAACTAGCAATATTTTTCAACCCTAAGCAGAAAGCAAATCCTAGAACCATCTAGTCTAATTCTATGTAAAAAACATTTTCAATAGACTTTTCCAGTGTTCTTTTGATGAGGGCTAGAATATCAATCTATAGTCAAGAAAAGGGTAAAGTAACATTTGTCAACTGCTCAGATGAACTTTCCTCTCGCAGAATAAACATTAATCCTAATGCAAATATTAAAGCAGTCAGACATATTATTACAAAAACAATCATGGCTCCAGGTGACCAGGAGGACCAAAAAGGGCCATGAGAATTAGGACGAGGGGCTGCTTCTCCTCAAAAATGGGACGTCCAAAAGGGTACATTATTAACAAAAAAAAAGAAGTCCTTGGGAAATTGAAGCCGCTGTACAAACAGCCAGAGGGAAGTCTTCTCCCTGTGTCAGTTTGAGCCTCACAGGCAGGCTCTTGTTGTTCCCACGGTGGAGCTGCACAACTCGCAACTCAGGAATCACGGCCCAGTTTCAAGGGAAAAGTTTCTTCTTTCAGTATAGGGCTATCACCTTCCGGGGCAAATGCCCTCAGCGATCCTGTCCAGTGTCTCAGGCAGTGCACCAGTTTCTTCACTTCAATCTAACAGGCACCAAAGGCACAGCACCTGTACCCTGAACTCAAGTCCTTCCTTAACTCCTGTATTGCTCTGTTGGCGCACTGCTCTTTCATTGAGGCCACAGATTGTATCCATTGTGCCCAGGTATCTCTTGATCAACAAACAAAGGTGCAGACTTTACAGCCAGCATTCAGGAGCATGATGCTGAAGTACCTGAAGCAACCCTTAATTCAAAGGGGGTCACCTCAAGCATAAACCTCTTTGCCGTTCTGGTTGGTCTGTGACTCTCAACTGGGCATCAGAAACTTAATACACGGTTTCTCCTATCTGATTTGTGACCCCCATCTTTTGCCCAAGACAGTGGCAGTGGTACACACTTCACATCCCAGTGCTTCCGGCCTTCTACCTTCACTGAAGTCCTAGTTGCCAGCAATGCCTTTGCTGGTTACATTCACCTTAGCTTCAAGCTGGACTGGTGCTGACTCCCCAGGCTGGATCTGATGTCCGGGCTCCTCTGGCAATGGTTGTAAGGCAGCAAATATCTATTGGTGGACAGAACAAAAGGTCTTTAGACAAGGCATACAAATAATCTATCAACAGAGAGGATATTCTCAGAATATTTCCTAGTCCTGGTGCGCCCCATATATTAGCAAGGCACCCAAGACCACTTCTTCTATCTGAGAGTAAAACACCCTGGACCTATTACTCTATTTGAAGCAGCTAAGGAAGTCTGTGTTCATTTACTAAATTTTGAGGAAAAGAGAAAAACAATACAGACATACTCTAAATCCTTACATCTGTGTAGTCCTATATTATTCATCTGAAGACCCTCAAGAAAAAAGGAAATGTTCTACACTTTTACTCATAGACTTTGCATTACTTGTACAGGACTGCAGACACTTCTAAAATGATTTCTCATAATAAAAGCACCTACATTGTACGCTTAGGACCATGCTCTCATGTTATAGGTGCAGCAGGAAAATCTAAAACTGCTAATTTTAACAGGGATTCTTATTACATAAAAGAACTAAAAACTTCAACATAGTGGGTACATAAATTTCTCTAGCAGAACATGTTGCGAAAAACAAACTCCTATAAAACAATATTTTCTTCAAATATGTTTGCTAAGGATCACATGGTCGTCTTTCATGAATTCTACTTTTCACGATCCAAACTCTGCAACATCAGCTCTAATAAGGATTGTCAGCTTATTTACACAGACTATCTAATAAAAGACTAGCAATGCCCTTGCAAAACTGTATATAGCATGAGAATAACATAAACAATAATGGTGTTATCATCTGAGAGAATTTTAGATCAAAACTACCCACATCTAGTTCCCCTTAACGATCAAATAAGGGAACAGCAATCAAGACTACTCATCCTTTCATAATTTCATCAGACAGGATGGGCAGTAACATAGCATATTTATTTATTCATTTTATTAATGCTAACAATTTGTAAAACAGTATTACTGAATAGCCAATTAGATGTCTCATGGCGGTTTCACAGACAGCTTAGACAGGCTCAAAAGAGATTGAGAAATAGAGAGAAAAAACATAAATTTGCCTACCCTTAATTTGTAGAAGAGCTAGCCTCCTTCCCCCATTTCGACAATAGGAAAACCTGAAAAAGGTTTTACTTCTGTCGACACTGTCAACTTCTATCTGTGGCAGCTGAGCACAAATACACTTGTAGGAGGTAAATAGCACATGTAGCTAGCTAGAAAAAATGAATACCCAACCACCAATTACTTTAGCAAATGTACAAGTGTAACATGAGGGCGCATGAATTCAAACTAAATCCCATTATCAAAGCCCTTGCACAGTAATCTTCAAACTAAAAACATTATTTTTATATACATGGCAGGGCTATCCTTTGAATCAGAGCTCACATATACCATTATATTGCCTTCTGTTCATATGAGTGCATAAAAACTTGCTTTTGCCAAAAAAAGTAAGCAAAACTTCTCTTTCTCTCCCTGCGCTGCCATCTCGTCTTTCAAAAGGTTTCAGAGGTCGAAGTGTCAAAGCAAACCTTGCTCTGAGCCCTGCTAGGCTTCTAAATGTAGAACTCGACCTTTAACCCTTTACCAGCTGTCCTATTTTGTGCAAGGTTTTCCCTGCGGTTTTTCAATTCAAAGTGACTATGAAGAATCACAGCCGAAAGGCAGTCCTGTTATTCCTGTTTTCCAGTAATTTAGAGGTAAGAGAAAAACTTATGCTGGGTTTTTATATTTATTTATATTTGTAAGCAGTGTGCGGTATGCTTTTCTAGCAGTATAGAGGTCAGCTATTTGTGTTATACTTAAATGTGTGCATTTACTGAAGCCTAAGAGCAGTTTGAAAGCTGCTCTGAGTTGCAGAACTGCTTTTAAATAGTGAATTTTGCCCAATTTCGTGCACTTAAAAATGAATATCCTACAATATTTTGGCAGATTAGTCATCCCCAGAATGTCCTCTACATATCCCAGAGTTGGGGTATCAGAAATGCATAAGGTACACCCTTACAAAAAGGAGTTTTGTACGCCTGGGTAAAGTGATATTTTCCATTTTAGTTGCCCCCATTGCTGTAAAACGCTGCTTAAATTCAACTTTAATGCTAGGAGTTCACAGTATTATTATTAGGCATTATAAAGATTAAAAAACAAATGTAATTTACTTATGTTTAATAAAAAAAATGTATATAATCAAAATTCCCCTTTTTATTATTTTTTTTAATAACTCCAACCCTTTTTATGGTCGCACATATGAAAAGCAAGCGTCATTCCTTTCCTATCATATTTAAACACATTCATTTATAACCCTAAGCCCAGAAGCCTTACTTGAAACATGAAAGTCTGCGCCACTTTCAAGGACAGTTATTATTTAACATCAAAACCACGGATGTGCTTATGTAAAAAGGCATTAAGAAAGGAAATCCCTTCTTATCTTTTCTCTGTTATCCAAAATAATGAAACTGTATTTCTAACTTTTAAAACAGCAGTCGCTAATGCAGGCCTTTATAGCAGGTTTACACTGACTTAAAATTTAGGTGACTCAGCATTTTCCCCTCTGTGCCTGCAGTCAGAAATAGCCATGTGCTATTGACACAGCTGTTGCTTGTGATCAGCAAGCGTTGAATACTCAAACCTTTCAAGCCAACACAAATCTATGTGTGGTTAGTTCAACAACAGCCAACTCACTCAGATGATGTGAATGCCTTTTAATACCTAATACATAAGGATAAATGCTGTGACATTTTGTATCTTAGTCCAAATTATTGTAAAGCCCACAATTTTGTTTTTTCTTCCTTTCTATGGGGCCTATTTTATTCCTATTGATTGTGAATTCTAATTTTATCTTTAGCATTGTGGCAATTTGCACACATGTATAGTGTCTTACTCTGTCAATTTTAATGATAGCGTGCAGCTATTTAGCATATATTACACAATTCATTGCTGGATTATTTTAAAATATATTTTATTTTAATTATATTTTGCATAACACAATGATGACAAAAAAAAACACATTGAGCTCATTCCAAACATTTTCAGAAGGGGGTCATACACTCAGAACACACAGTAGAGCGCGCTTAAAGCTAGCCATTCTTTCACAAAGAGCGCAATCCCTACTTACTCACACAAGTACCACCAATGACAAACCACATAGACATTTAAACACACAATTAACCCACAAATCAACATTTAGGACAGAAACAAAAGACAGCCCACAGACTGCACTGAAACCAAACCATTTGTAAATACTAATTGTAAGTCATATTTACAAGAAAAGCTTCTCAAAAGTAGTGCAAAAAAAACTGCACCAAAACAGCCCAAAGACTGTTCCATTTTCAAGAAGTCAAAATACACCAAATTTGCTAGTTTTGGCTGGCAGAACACCAAAAATTGCTCTGCATATCACCACTTATGAATGTTACTAAGTGCACAGACCAGGATCCTTTTTATGTACATATTCAATTCCTAGGGGTACTTAGTCACCAGGGAAGAAATACGTTTTTTATACCTAAACCTATTTAGGTATCCCCTCAAGGGAGCCAGCTGATTCCATACAAGTTCCATAATGGTACCTCCAAGAAAGCAACACATTCTACGATGTGTGCTAAGAACAGGCATGCCAAGAATATTGCAGCATATACAATATTATACACAAAGTAGCACTTAACTCAAAGTGTGCCGTTCAAGTTTTCAAAAGTTTCTCATTACCTGCCTAAATAAATTGCAATTTCCATATTTCCAAATTCCGAATATTGGCCAATTTCCATATAATTCCAAAAAGCGTCGCAACAGACAACCTTACCAAGCACAAATCGCCAACCTTTCAGTACCAAATTCTGAGTGTCCTAACAGTCATTTTTAAAATACTCACGCCAAAAAGGTTTTCAGTCAGGAGCGGTAAACATTTGGAGGAGTCAAATCAGGAAGACCAGAAATATACTGGGCTGCAGAGACAGAGAATCTCAGTGCAGGGTACCTCCTTAATAGAGTCCTGTCCTCTCCTCCTCAGTAGATTCCTGTCTCCCATCAAGACCACTCCCTTGGATAGCTGCTACTCTGATGAGGTCCACGTTGAACACCATTTGAAGAAATATAAACCCTCTAAGGGGTTTCACTGATACACCTGCTCCTTTTAAACAAACAAAGAAGAGTTTGGCAAAGAAGCTGTAATATAAAAACAATGCATTTATTAAACCTCACATGAGGGAGATTGCTTCACACAGTACCCTCAAGTCACTGTAGGAGGCATTCTAAGGAGTACAGGGAACAGTGGCCTTATATACCCACACAGGGGCTCAAAAGAAGGTGGTACAAGTACACATGAGAAGAGTTACACACATAGATGGTCATACAGAAAATGCACAGTCAACAAGTGGGAGGAGTAATTAGTTGCTGACATCAGTTAGAATAGCCTGACAGTTCTATACTAGGAGCAGGTGCATTCTAATAGCTAGGCCTTTCTGAGCATGTGCGAGGTTCTGGAAGAGGGAGAAAGCAAATGGCTAGCGCATAGCTAACTAAAATGGCTGCCAAGTACAAAATGCCTTTCAGCTCATGCTAACAGATTCCTGCAATCTTTAATAACAGGGTCCCACATTCTCTAATTCTGAGGTAATGGGGTTGACTAGATCCTAGAGGGATTCTTGGCATAACACCTACATAGATTCTAGGTACATTTAGGTACATCTAGTTAGGGAGGCATTGTAGGAGTACACACTTATTATCATGTATTTTATGTATTTGTATATATTCATGATTACTGCAAGATGGTAGAACTATATCATCCATTTACTTTCGTAGTATTGCCAATCATACATCTCTGCTACTGTCTAATGGTTTTTGCAGCTCATCTATTCTACACTAGAATAACAACTGTTCAATAAACCTTTATTGAAAAACGCCCAGTAAGTTTATTCTGTGTATCTCCGAGACCAACTAAGTGAGCATGAGTGACTAAGCGAAAAGTAGTAAATCGTGATTCCACGATCCTGGGGGGTCAGGGTTGTCATGTTCTGAGGTTGCTAGAAACTATTCTTTCCCAAATAAAAAGAGATTCTAGTGACACTGTGAGCTAGCAAATGCAAACAAGCTAACATATCCAGTGGGGGTAGACAGAACCAGTCTGCCACCAATCCCACAGTTTATGTTATCTGTTAGAACTGGGGGTCTCTAGTTGGCTGAGGTAGGTACCTTAGTCCAGATAGGGACCCTTGCTTCTAGTCAGGGAAAGGAGGCACACACTCTTAGATAACCCCTGCTCACCCTCCGGAAGCTTGGCACGAGCAGCCAGGCTTATCTCCAAGGCAATGTGCAAAGTATTTGCAGCCACACTCCCAGTAACACAGTGCTAACACCACAAATGGACACCACACTGATTTTATAAAAATAGCGGTACATTTATCAAAAGAAATACGATGAGACCAAACGATAGAAATCCAACATATGCGTATTTGTAATATTTTACTTTGCTGGTTATTAGGCCAACAATCACTTGTAGGTTCTTGTGGTATTAATGAGCAGTTCACGATGATCTAATACAGTCTTAATGCAATGCTATGCGGTTCGTAATGCAGTTCCTAATGTAGAAATAAGACAGTCCTTAATGCAAGTACTAATGCAGTTTGTAACACAGGAATAATGCAGTTCTTAATGCAAGAATAATGCAGTTTTTAGTGCAAGAATAATGCAGTTGGTAATGCAAGGAATAATGCTATAAGCCAATCTGCGTGGTCAGCTCGGGCACCACTAGGCCCCAATAACAGAGACAATGGTCGTAAACTTAAAGGGGCGGCCCCGGTACTGCTGGGCAGGTACGGGTCACTGGGGGACTCTGCGCATCTAAGACAGTGAAGCGGGAGAGAGATCAGAGCACTCCTGTAATCCTCCTGCACACCTCCCCAGGCCACACATGCTTGTGGCTCCCGACTGGAGTCCAAGCCTTACCTAGGGCTTCCACTGCCTCGCTCTCTCTCTCTCCCCGCTCGTCAGATGTCCTGCTGGGTGATCCCGATGATGCTGCAGCTCCGTTGCCAGGCAATGCTGTAGCCGGACGGGTTATGGCGCTGCCTTCTCTTTCATTGACGATCTTCGGCAGATTCCTCTCAGTGAACAACGATCATGATCCCTTTTACCTTGCAGCTTCCTTACCTTCAAGAAATCCTTTAGCAAGTTGCGGCTCGGGCCTGCGGCAATGATCCGTACTCACAGCCTCAGTTACGATGACAGCTAGGGCCACAAACAGAAATGCAGCAGCATGGACGATGTTTCACGCTGCGGGGGCAATGCGGTCACGGGGCACCTCATAAACAGCACCACAGACCACACAGCAGTCTCAGGCATGCAAAAGCACATGCACCAAGCGTCGCTGAGACACAGTTGGAAACTTTGATGTTCCTGAGTTTCCACAACAGGGGAGCAGCTCTCCTCGGGCCCTTGGAGACAAGTTACTTCAGAACAAAGCACACAGCACACAGCAAAGTCCATTCAAGCAGGGGGACACAACACACAGCAAAGTGCCTTGTCCTCTCCTTAGTCAAATCAGCAAACTGCAGGCCAGCCCCAGAACACACAGCAAGGGCAGTCCTTCTCTTCAGTCTCTATCAGCTGTTCTGCTTTGGCAGAGGTTCCTCTTGATTACAAAGTAGTTTCAATCCTTTTTCAGTCTTGAGTTCAGGGGTTTCAACTCTCACATTTATACCCCTAAATGCCTTTGAAGTATGTATGTTCAAGGGGCGCTGAGCCCGGTCTAACCCAGTTCTGAGTGTCTTCCTGTCAGTGGACACCCTCTTCCTTTGATAGTGAGGGTATGGGCCTCAGACGCTCCGCAGGAGATGGAGCCATCTTTTTGTCGCAGCAGCAAAGCCCTCTTCACATCCAGGGGGTACTCCTCCCACCACAACAAATGCAGGCCAGTCTGTTGCTCTCTCACCTACTCCTCCCTGGTGTCAGGACTCCTCGCCAGACCCTGTCACTACTAAACCCAGACAGTCAATACACAACCAGGCAGAGGCACGCAGGATGGTTAGGACTAGAAACCAGCTTCCTCTAAAAGCGTGGTTTCTAAACACACAATTTGAAAACCATCTTCACAAAAAGATGTGTTATTAAATTCTGAGTTCAGGCACACTAAACTCCATCCTTCCATCTTATGGCGATGGGACGATATGCTGGAAACAAGTTACACAGCATTCCCTATTTTGTCCTATGGGCAAGATGGCCTTGCAACAGTGAAAAACTAAATTGGCAGTATTTCACTGTCTGGACATGGTATATGCCTCAGTACATGTCCTACCTTTCACATACACTGCACCCTGCCCAGGGAGGTACCTTGGACCTACTATTGGGGTGTCTGATGTGGATAAAAAAGGGAAGGATAAGGCCTGGCAAGTGGGAGCACTTGTCAGGACAACAAGGCAGTTAACAAACTGCGCGCAGGCACTGCAGTGGCATGCCTGAGATCTCCTTTTAGGGCTACTTATGTGGGTGGCACAAGTAGTGCTGCAGGCCCACTAGTAGCATTTGCATTACCAGCCCTGGCACACATAGTGAACTTTACTAGGGACTTTACTTGTAAGACAAACATACCAATTATGGACAACCAATTACCATAACACTTTATACAGGGAGCATATGCACTTTAGCACTGATCAGCAGTAGTAAAGTGCCTAGAGTCCTAAAACCAACAAAAACAAGTCAGAAACAATACAGGAGGAAGGCAAAAAGTTCAGGGATGACCCTACAAAAAGGGCCAAGTCCTGTCGTACTTTAGAATTTGGGACCGCGTAGGAGGCAGGGCCCTACCCCTGTCTATCCCGGTAATAGTGTACCGCGAATGGTTAATGCGGTATGTACAAGTGCTTTGTGTAACGTTTTAGCTATGAATGCACTGTGTATACGCTATTTCACATCACTACGTGGGTTCCATTTTGTAGCGGTGGCCATCTTATGGTTGCCCTCACATAGCATGAAGCGAAAACGGGCCTTTTAGAGCACATGTGCCTTTCTTTGACTCTTCTGTGACCTGGGCAGCTTGGCTCCGCTGCCCCAGGTCAAACTGGTCCCACGAGTTCCCCGTCCTCTGGCCACCTGTGATTAGCATCAGGGCTTGACACACCATAAAGTCTTTTCATCCTATACGAGCCTCCAGCTAATCTCTTTCTCACCTGACTGTTCCTGCTTTATGGCTTGTTTTCCAAACAGGAGATGCTCATGTTTATTGGGGCCTATCGATATCTGATGTGGGATCTGAGCCTTGCTGTGTAAATAATTGCGGGCTGGCTTAACTGGAATGTGGGATGGTCATCATGACTCTGCCTTTTTTCGTTTGTAATGTATACATGTAATGGCCATATCGTAAACTAAGGAATGTATGCCTGAAGCAGGATATTCTGTATTTAAGAAGAAGCCCGTTTCTGTGATTTTCAGCAGTCTCCTGAGAACATACACGCTGTTGTACTTCTAGGATACCTGTAATTGGTCTGCAGCCAATAAACTGATCTTTGACTTCACCCAGAAGACTCTGTGTTTCTGTAGGTCTGAAACAGGAAGAACCCCGAAGTCATAGGGTGTGTTCCCCTGCACCGCTGGGCTTAAAATACCTAGTACTTCAGTCCAACACAACCCCTTTCCAGCCAAAACACAGGGTAGACCAATCACTACCTTGATGGACTTCCCTGCTTTGTGCGATAGAACACGGACCCTGGCCGGCAACTGCAGGGGCATATTCCAGTTCTACACCAATCAGAACCCAGTTGGATCCCTCTGTTCATACTCTCAGGGTCCCCTAAGCTAACCCAGGGGGGACCCATCTCCTCACCTGGGTACACCATCTGTGCAGCGCCTACACTTACTTTGCTCATAGATGTGTCCACACTTTTAGACAGTACCCACATGGCCAACACAATGGTGTGGCCCAGTCCACCCTCGAGGTGTGACTCCAGCCCCACTACCAGGGGCAACTCTGTCCACCAGGACAACCAGCCAAAGTGGCCACTGACAGCTGTCAGTGATGAGAGCCAGGCCTCATGCCATTCAGGCCTCTCTAATCTCTGTGGCGTCAGAAAGCAGGGGCAGTAGCCCCAGGTGCCTGGCACCTTTTCTCCACTCTCCCTTCTGCCAAGTCAGGTATGGCATCCTGACACTGGCCCGCCGGTCCAGGGTCTGTACCCTCAGCAGGACAAGAAACTGGAGTGGGCTCTCCCAGACCCTGCCTTCCTCTCTGGACTTATGCTCTCTCCCCACTGGAGCGGTGCTACCTGACACCAGAACTGGTGGGATGCTGGTTACAGCAGTCCCCCTCAGTTTACCTGACACTTTGGGATCCCCCTAGGAGGTGGCCTCCCAGTACAGACTAGGCTCCCCTCCTGGTGTTCCCTTATGGAACCAACCAGGTCCTGGAACTGTGTATCGGGCACCTTGGGACACAGCCCCCTCCCACTCCTTCTCTGGAACAGGACGTGGGACCCTGTGCCCTTCCCACTACATTGGGACCTATCTGGGCTACCACCAACGTCCCCTACCTCACTTGGTTGAGGAAAATCTGAACCACCCCCTTCTGGGTCACTCCCAAAAGTTTCCTCATACCCTCGGGAACCCACCCAAAGGTCTGCCTCCTGCGCAAGCTCCCTGGAATCAGAGAACTCGCACCCCACTGGGTGTTGGCATAGCTCTGGAAAACAGGGACTTAAAATATGCTCTCCAACAAATGAGTCACACAGCCCCCCACAGTTAGTAACCAAGCTATCTTTTGCCTCACCCTCAGTGCCTCACACAAGTACCCCACGCCACTCTCCTGAGATTGGCAAGACAGGGTCGAACTGTCTCCATCACTCAACCTACACTCTTCTGGGCAGTCTCCACAATCACACACCAAGGTTTCCACCAAGGGGGAACCCCTCTTCCTGCACCTCTCATCTAGGCTAATCTACCTTAAAACCCAAAGAGAAAAAAAGTGAAAAAAGTGAACACCCATGTGCGATACATGCTATGTAAGTGCTAAATACACTTACCAAGATAGCAAGAATTCAAGAGCATCTCGTTTTTGACAATTACGTCAGAAAGCTTCCTTTAACCCCTTCCATGCGGGGCGGATTCCCCCGCTGTGCTGACCGTTACCTGCGCGGGCGTGGTCATGACGGAACGGTTCCGTCATGAGCACAGCTCAACCGACGCTCATGACGGAACCGTTCCGTCATGAGCGTCGAAGGGGCTAAGTTCCTAAAAGGTCAAAAAGACACCAACCTTATACTTCAGGCATGTATCACAACGCGATGTAAAGTCCAATCCATTAACACTTAATTATGATTAGAAGAAGTATTTGCATAGCCATAATATCATAGTGACCATTAATAGGCCATTGGAAATCCGGCCTTGCTATGCCCACAATCCAGCCACGGCATGGCACCACAGACACACAATAGCAGGATGTGAGGAGAGGCATGGAGCAGGCATGTGTGAGAGCGGCAAATGACTAAGGCATATGAACCTACCCAATGCCAGGAGTGGCGTGGAGGTGCCGGACAGACCACAGAGTGCAAACCATGGAAATGGCCATGTGGAGATCAACTGCTGGTGCATGGAGTGTACTGGCCAGTGGACCCTACCATGTCCCCACAGGCTGTGGGGCAGAACGCAGAAATGTAGCACGTTACCTCCACCCCTGCATGCGTGTGCGTAGTGGGTTGGACCTGTGCATGCCAGGCCTGAGTAGGGGTATGAACAAAATGCCCATCGCACTGGATGTGGTTCTCATTCAGAATGGACAACGCGTCTGCCAGGGCAGCGCCTCTCAGCCTGCCATGAGTCCTGCACCGAGTGCGGCGGGACCTGCGTTCCTGTGCACCTGCTGCACCCCGGGCCGCTGTTCCCCAGGCCCGTCATGCCTGCCCCAGCGCACCAACAAGGCTACGTTCACCTCCCTACACCGGCATGTCTCAAAGAGGGCCCACCATGTGCAAGCTCCAAGCACCAGTCCCACAACCTCTGCAGCCTCCGCAGACCATCGCTGGCCCCCCTGACGCTAGCCCACATTACTCCTTTCTCACTGACATACTCCACCAGCGTCCTCTTCTACTCAGTAGGTCCCACATGTGGAACTGTGTCCTGAGTCCTGAATGGCAGTGACCCCATGTCCGTGGCAGTGGCCACAGCACCAGACTCTCTTCGATCAGTGAGGCATAATTCCATATTTCAGGCCTGCGACACGTGGTGCCACTAACCCTGTTCAATGAAAGCCGGCGACACGTGGTGCCACTAACCCTGTCAACGCAAGCCGGCGACACATGGTGCCACTAACCCTCTTCAACCCAAACCGGCGACACGTGGATGAGGGCTCAGGCCAACCCTGCGGATCAGTAGGTCCCACATCCAGCACATAGTTGCGAATCATGAATGGCAGAGTCGACACCAGTGAACACAAGGAGAAGAGGAAGAGGAAGAAGCGGCTCAGTTCGGACAAAAGCCGGATCAGAGTCACGGAGGTGATCGAACACTATCAACAACTGATCTGGTGCCATCAACCCTGTTCACCGCAAGTCCTCGTCCCGTGGTGCCACTGAACCTGAACTACGCAGGCCGGTGGAGCCATCCAACCTAAGCCGGCGACCCTCGATGAATGGCCCGTGCTGACCTCTGCCTCAGGCCTACACTGCGGTCCAGTAGGTCACACATGTGGAACTGTGTCTTGGGTAAGATGTGGAGGAGTCCACACCAATGGACATGCCTCATCGCAGACAGCATCCCCTAACAGCACTGGTGCCACTAACTCTGTGCAACACAAGTCATGGGGCCTTTAATGGTTGAATGGTTGTGTCCTTTACGATGTACACTGCTGTTGATTTCTGACTGCACCAGGCAGCCCTTGCCAGCTGGTGTGCACACACCCCACACACATCCAACACAGGTGTCACTCGGTATGTGTGCCTGCTAGTAAACGTGGCTGTGCGCTCATGCCCGTAGCCATTCACACCATCTGAGCAAGTGTGTCAGTGTGGCCATTGTGTCAGCATGACGGGCACTGCCCCTGCAACTTCACAGTGTGCTGTCTTCAGCGGACGCTACCATGTCACCTCAGCGTTGGCAGTGACCCTGGACATGTAGCCCCGCATGCACCCCCCTGCATGCACAAGCGGCGAGTGCTGGTCTGGCCGATATCAGGTCAGCGCAGGGGTGTGCTGATTTGGCAGGCAGAGCAGGATGTGGCTCGGACCTGGCCTTGGGCAGGAAGTGGGGTAAGTGTGCGTCTGTGTTGTCGCCACCAGGGCCACAGTAGTCGATGTTGCAATGTGGCATGCACCAGGAGGGCGGGCCCATACGTACAGGGACATGTAGGGGCGCAAGACCATTCGGGGTCTTGGCACATGCATGCCAAGTGTTATGTTGATCAGGCCTCTCCTCATTCCCAGCACGATCACAGCCACAGCTGTACAGATCACAGCTGTACACCTGTGTCTGCCCTGTCCAGACTATTGGCCTACACTCACATGGCCGCACACCTTCAAAGGCCAGCTTGATGGTGTTGTTGAAATGCCGCTGGACATGCACGGACAGGCATAACAATGGTGTGCCATAGGAGTGCACGTGATGCAACTGCGCAGCGCACACAAGTGTGGGGGCTCGTGGGAGGGAGGAGGAGCTGTGTGGCAACGTAACACACAGTGAGGCCACTCATGTCCCACGTGCCGGGCATATCATCCATGATTCCCAGGGTCGCAAGCATCCAACCACACCCACAACAGGCCTCTGTACATCTCCTGTATGCATGCAGATGGTGAAGTTACTGTAGGGATTAAAGGTCCTTTGTCTGAACTATCAGGCGGTAGCACATCTCCAGCTCCGAGCAGGTACTTGCATGTGGCCAGCACCCCCTGACAGATACGATAGCATTTGCTTGTGACTCCCACACTACGCACTGCCCGACGTCAGACCAACGTGTACACATCCCACACGCAGAAGTCCTTGGTCGTAGTTAGCATGCATGAAATGGCCTACACACGTACTCCCACCCCACTCTAGCCCTGCACCCATTGCACACAGACACTGCTCATTGCACCGAGCTGTGCCATTTCATTCACAGTACTGGCGCAGGGCAAGCCAGTGCCGCTTCAAGCAGAGCCACTGATGCAATGGCAGACCATCCCGGACACATGCTCGACTCCAGTCAGGTGGACCTGTACCTTGCACGTCTGAGGCATGTACTGGGGGCACTGCTGTTGGCAGTGCTGCGGATCAGTTACCGGCTGAGCTTCCACCTTGCGGATGTCACCTGCGTTCAGCCTGTGTTGCATTGTCGCTCGTGCATATTCGAGTGGTCCATGGATGTCTGCCTCTCCAACGTAACTGTAGCTGACCTGGATTACGACAGGTGTGTGCGCCCCCTGTTGGCCCACGACCAGGAGTGTCACCGTGATGTCCGTTTATGGCATGCATGGATGTTTGACATGCTGGCTAGAAATTGGACCTGGGAGATTGCACGAGTCGTCATGTGCAGTGAGCACATTGAGTCACTACCCAATTGGGCTTTGGTGCACATTGGGTGCAGTGGTTGGAGTCAGCACATCTGTCCGGGTCAGCTGATGGATTACGTCAATGACATGTCAGATGTGGTGGACAACGATCGCTCATTGGAGATGTTGGCCTACACAGCTGCACTCGCGTTCATGTACGAGTGACAAGGTACCTGCAGCCACAACTGGATGTGACCCACTGCACAATTCCCGACGCCTGGATGCATGTTGTGAATCTGGTCACATGTCCCAAGATGACAGTGGACATGGCTGCATTGGCCTGGACTCATGATCCAGGCGCGGACAACCAACGTGGGTTGGCACTGACTTGTGTTAATGATGGACTCCCCCGAGGTGGACATGGGCGCTTTCCTATGCTCCTCATTCAGACATGCTGCTGCATTGGTCGGCATATCGTGGCACTTCTCTTGGCCGTACTGTCACGCACTTGTTGATAAAGTTTCCGCACTTTCACTTGTCTCCAACTGTGTTGTGTCTTGATTTGTATGCCAATGTGTGTGTAACAGACTCTCTGGCTCCCTGCCATAAGTGCATTGCTACCCCATCAGGACTGTGGGTTTGTACTTGTGCATTATCATGTCCCTGATTTGTGCTTAGCCAGATGCGTATGGGCATTTACCGGCCACAGGCGGGCGCCCTAGTGTCCTGTTTTCGGTTGTGCAAATGTTGGTGTTTGTGCCACATTGTGTTTGATGTTGGGGTTCTCTGCTTCCTATGTGTGTGTGCTGCATTGTATGTGAGATGGCAGTGTGGTTTTCACTTCTGTGCTTGTTTAGTGGTGTGATATTGCGGGGTTGTGTGACTTGTGCTCCTCATTGGTGTTGTTACTCTTGGGCATGGTTTGTCTGCAGTTGTGCTGTGTTTAATTGTGCATGTGTGCCATTGTGCCCATTTCCCCCCCATCCCCCCAGTCCCTGCTGGTTCCTCTCCCTTTTGCTGTTATGTCTGTTGTTTTGGGCAGTTTCTGGTCCCCAAGTACTGCCACCATCTCCATCTGTCACCCAGCTCCTGGTGTGGCGCGGGTCTCCCATCTCCGGTGTGCATTGCTGCCTTCTTGTTGTTGGCGTGTTTCTGCTTGTTTTTTCCTTTTGCATCATTCCGGATGTTCTGTTTTTCTTCCATTATCCTCCTCCGCTCTCAGACTTCATTCACCTTGTCCAAGATGGCCTGCCATGTGCAATGTTTTGTTGTCAATGGGGCTTGTAGGGTTGTCTGCTGGCAGAGCTAGGGTTCAAAATCTACAACTAGGCACTTTGCAAAAAAAGGGTCAGTTTTCACTGTGAAAATGTGGTGTGTCCACATTGTGTTTTGGGCCGTTTCCTGTCACGGGCACTAGACCTACCCACACAAGTGAGGTACCATTTTTCTCAGAAGACTTTGGGGATCGCGGGTCGCATGGAATTTTGTGGATCCACGCAGATTCCAGAAATTTCCATCACAGAAATGTGAGAAAAATGTGTATTTGTTTTATAAATCTTAATGTTTGTAAGGGATTCTAGGTAACAGAACCAGGTGAGAGCCAGTCAAGTCACCCCATCCTGGAGTCCCCTGGGTGTCTAGTTTTCAAAAATGTATAGGTTCGCTAGGTTTCCCTAGATGCCGGCAGAGCTAGGGTTCAAAATCTACAGCTAGGCACTTTGCAAAAAAGGGTCCGTTTTCACTGTAAAAATAAAGTGTGTCCATATTGCGTTTTGAGACATTTCCTGTCGCGGGCACTAGGCCTACCCACACAAGTGAGGTACCATTTTTATCTGGACACTTAGGGTACACACAGAATTGTAGAGCAACTGTTATTACCTACTGACTTTCAATGCATTTCTGCCTTCCAAATGGACGACAATGTGCAAAGAAGAAGTCATTTTGAAAAATGACCTATAAATTCCCATTATAGTATAGGTACTCACAATTTTGGACATGTGCAAATATCTACTGTTTCTAAACTCTATATTTTGTTCCAAATTCAGAAATGCATAGGTGTCTCTCATACCAATTTTTCCATGTATGTATTTTCCCAAATTAATTGCTATATACCCGGTACATAACAAAAATCCATTGCAAGACGCTGCTCAGTTATTGGCTCTGGGTTCAGCGGATTCTTGGTGAACCTACAAGTCCTATATACCCCACAACCAAAAAGGTCCAACGGATGCAACAGTATATTGCTTTCAAACAGCTGTCATAATTAGAAGAAGTTACAGATGAAAACGTTGACAGAAATGGCTGTTTTTTTCAAATAAATTACAATTTTTTCCTATATTCAACGGTTAGTTTCTATAAAGAAACCTTGAAGAATCTACACAAATGACCCCTTGCTAAATTCAGAATGTTGTCTTCTTTTCTAAAACGTATAGCTTTCCAGGATCCATTATTGCTTTCATACGCGCTAAGAAGTTTACCCTGCCTACCGTGAGGGGAACGGTTGTTGTCCAGTGTTGCTGCTATCTTCCTTGGCTCGCCTTGCACCAAAGCCCCCAGGGCCACGAGGGTAACTGCACCGGCCTGTTGAAGTGAACAAACCACATCCCCCAGAAGGCCTTGCGCTCCCAGCATGCACATCGTCAGCTGAGGGGAATCCCTCATAAGGACAGAATGCCTACCGCAGCGCGGGACGCGCTAAGAAGTTTACCCTGCCTACCGTGAGGGGAACGGTTGTTGTCCAGTGTTGCTGCTATCTTCCTTGGCTCGCCTTGCACCAGAGCCCCCAGGGCCACGAGGGGAACTGCACCGGCCTGTTGGAGTGAACAAACCACATCCCCAGAAGGCCTTGCGCTCCCAGCGCGCACATCGTCAGCTGAGGGGAATCCCTCATAAGGACAGGACGCCTACCGCAGCGCGGGACGCGCTAAGAAGTTTACCCTGCCTACCGTGAGGGGAACGGTTGTTGTCCAGTGTTGCTGCTATCTTCCTTGGCTCGTCTTGCACCAGAGCCCCCAGGGCCACGAGGGGAACTGCACCGGCCTGTTGGAGTGAACAAACCACATCCCCCAGAAGGCCTTGCCCTCCCAGTGCGCACATCGTCAGCTGAGGGGAATCCCTCATAAGGACAGGACGCCTACCGCAGCGTGGGACGCGCGCGGGCAGCGCCCGGGCGAAGCCCGGGCCAAGGGCGGGCCCGTCCTTGCCCGTCAAAGCCCGGATAAGGCTGGGCTGGGCTTACCCCCTAATTTCTGTGGTGAGGCTTAGATCACGCCATTTTATCAACCGATGCTGCCTTGAGGGGATCGGCGCTCAGGAGGCTTCAGACCAGGAACAGTGAGTTGGTTGAGTGGGGAACGGTCGCAGGCGAACTACTCTACCTATCCCTCAGTCCTTGTTTTGTTGTTGTGTATTACCATAGGCTATTGTGACACCATAGGGGAAGGTGGGTTGCTCACTGAGAAGATCGGTCTTCCTTTGCCCCGTAACATGTCCAAAAGGAGGGCAGGCGATAAGGCAGCGGGGGGGACTCTAGATGATTATTTAATACGAGCTGAGTCAGCACTGAATCTTGAGATCTTAGCGGTGGAACGCAGACTCTCTTTAGATCCTGCTTCTTCTTCCCTCCCATGTGCCCAGTTACAGATGGATTCGCCTGCTTCTGGTCATCTTAGTATAGTTGATGGCACCACTATCCCCCCATTGCCTATTCTCCCTGCTCAGGAGTCATTGGATATCGCCCAGGCCTGTGTTGTTATCCAGAGTCCTACTAGGGTCACCACAAGAGGGAGGCTGGCTCACAAAGGCAGAAGTTACCAGTAAAGCCTCTTGTTGTGTCGTCTCATCCTGAGCCTAGTGGGTCCATTGTTGAAGGACGTAGTTCCGATTATAACACTACTCTCCCGATCCAGGATCAGTTCCAGCCTCTTCTGGATTTACTACTCGTTGGTCTTAAAGACCACCTAGCTGGTCTCCTAGCCCCCGTACTCCACAAATTGGATCTGGTAGCCGGTAGGTTGGATATATTGGAAGCTAGACTTGCTGGTGACAAGCCCCCAGCCGCAGGGCCTCCCATACGAGCAAATGGGGTGTCATTAGTGGGGGTGACTAATGAGGCCGGTAGAGTTAGACCATCAAGGTCAGAGGGGGTTTTGCAACCTCTTCCATCTATAGGGGAAGAGAAGGGCTATGATACAGGCCTAGAAGTGGCTACTGCTAGGGGTAACATCAATCATTGTGATGTGCAAAGATGCCCCCCCCCCAAAGTAACAGGGCTGGTAATGAGGTGTTGGTAGCTGGGGTCTCTACAATGCCCTCCAATTTACATCTCCCTCCCCAAGCCACCCCTTATTCTATAGTCTTGGCTAATGTTCCACCACTCTCGGAAGGAACCTACGAACATTGGTCAAACCTCAAGAATAAATCTCTGCATTATTTAAGTTCTAAAATTGGAAATAGTAATGCCCTGTTTGATGATTTTAACATGGTTAGGCGTATTAACTGGATTGGACAGTCTTATAAGTCCCTTCCTGGGGATTGTGTGGTGTTGAGTTTTAAGTCACCTGCTTTGGTTAAATATATACTGGAAGTTGCTCACCATCTACCCCCAGCTCCTAATACAATTAAAATCCTACCTTTGGGCTTTTTTTATAGGCCAGGTTCTATACAGCCTATACGGGACAATCGTGCTTTTTCAATTTTTCGTGTAAGGTCTAATCTGCCCATTGTGACTTCCAATCGCTTTGATATCCTCTCATCTTTGGAGGATAATGATTGACGTATGGTTGGTACCACATGCTCTCTACCGTTAGCTCCTGGGTCTTTGGGTCCTATCTGCCACCAGAGCCCGGATAATACTACTAAGTTACCACCTCTTAATGTTATTTCCTGCATGTCTAACCCATCTGGTTCTATTCAGACACCCTCTGCTGAAATGAATGATCCCCTGGTTGTTCCAGGACAAGCAGTGGAAATTGGGCTTGTAAACCCTCTATTAAAAATGGGCTCTTGGAACATCGCAGGGTTGGGGTCTAGGCTTGATATTCCTGATTGGGCTACTTTTATAGATGAGTTTGAGATATGGGCATTTCAAGAGACCTGGGCATTGATTCCCCATTTCCGCACAGGTTTTTTGAACTTCTTTAAGCCTGCTGTTAAGGGTCATAGGGGCGGACCCATGGGTGGTTTAACCACTTGGGTCCATCAATGTCAAGGCGTCATGGTGACAGAGGTCCCAATCGATAGTCCAGATATTTTGATTATTAGGCTCCAATCCCGTAATGGCCTTAATCTCCTTATAATAAACATCTATGTAAGGGGTCTCCCGGGTGGCAAATGTTCTCCCACTTGTCTCCTTCTGGAGAATTTTTTAGGGTCTGAACTAAATTCTATTAATAAGATTGTGGCTGGAGACTTTAATGTCTGTTTTGAGCCCTTGGGGGTTGATTACGGGGATTACACCGAGGATGAAGACTCCTCCTGGGGTGTTCCCCTGCTGGAGCTGGAACCTATAAGTAAATGGACTCAAGCTGCCCTGTTTATGAAAGGCTTGTATCTAAATCAGGGCATGAGAGCAGTTAATGGGAGAACAAAATCGGATAGGTTTGGGAGGATGACCTTTGATAATGGCAGAACAGGGAGCCGAATTGACTATATTTTAGTCAATCTGGAATTGTGGTCGCTCATAGACGATATGGTGGTAGTAAATAGAGTTGAGAGCGATCACAATCCTCTTGCGTTGTGTATTAACGATAACAGCTTTGCAGTCCCCATAACCACTCTTGATGGCTGTACCCCTATGGATGTTATCCTTACAAATGATCTAAGAAGGGTGAGATGGCCGAAAATTGCCACTTGTGAAACCTCACGGGTTGCCATTAGAAAATTAATTAACAATACTTTAGCCACACTTAATCAGATGAAGTCTCAATGCTTGATTAAGGATAATATTCGGGATATTCACAATATGCTCTTTGCCGAACTTAAACCATTTTTTGTTAACACCCATCCCCTCTCCGGTAAAGGCAAAGAGTTGAGATCTCGTACATGGTTCAATAAGGACTGTAGACTGGCCCAAAGTGCTTTGATTCAGGCCATTAAAACTGGCTCTCTACTCACGATACGAAAATGTAGATCTGTATATAAAACTGCCCAACTTAAGGCCAAGCAAAACTGGGATGAGGATCGCTGGAGGGATTTATATCAGGCTTGCCATGACCGTAACATGGTCCAATTTTGGCATCTTCTTAAATAGGGTAACTGCCCCTCGGATATTCGCCCCACTAATCAAGTTGAGCCGCAACAGTGGGTTGCGTATTTCGAGGAACAGTTTAAGGTTGGTGATAGGATGGGTAATTATATCACCTGTCCATCTGGTGTTGAAAACCCTTTAGAATTTTCCCCCTGTGAAGTTAAGTTAGTGTTAGGATCCATTAAGAGTGGTAAGGCCCCGGGTCCAGAGGGTCCAGATTGTATCCCTGCTGACTTATTTATTCAGGAGCAAAATGTATGGATCCCGTACTTGACTTTGCTGGCAAGTGCCCTCGCGGGTGGTGCTGCTGTCCCTGACTCGTGGCTTAGGGCAGAGATATTGCCGATCTATAAGAAAGGCGATCGCTCTGCCCCGGGCAACTATAGACCTATTAGTCTCATTGACGCAGTACAAACAATTATAGCCCGTCTTGTACTGGGTCGTATTCAAATCTGGATGACTGATTTTGACGTGCTGTCCCCCCTTCAGGCGGGGTTTCGCTCACATATTGGGACCCTGGACCAAGCATTTAGGGTAGTACTCCTTTATTGGAAGGTAGTTGTTCTGGGGGGTGGCAAGCTGTATGCGGCCTTCATGGACCTAAGGTCCGCGTTTGACCTTGTGCCGAGGGACAAGCTATGGGAAGCACTCTTGGAGATGGGCATGCCAAAAGAATTGGTCTCCTTCCTGGTTACTATCCATGAAAACACGTATGCCCGTGTTCGCTGGGGCAAACCAGGGGAGGTGACGGACAAATTTAAAGTGTCTAAAGGTGTTCGCCAAGGGTGTGTGCTCGCTCCCACATTGTTTTCTTTATTCATTAATAGGGTTACAAACTATTTTTCCAACACTCCTACTGATGCTCCCTCCCTGGCTGGAGTGAAGATTCCCCTACTCATGTTCGCAGATGACACCCTTTTGATCTCGAAGACGAGACAGGGTTTGCAATTAGCCCTGTCTCGCTTTGAGATCTTTTGTCGCGAACATGAGTTGGAAATAAATGTTGGGAAAACCAAGTTTATGGTTTTTCGCGGACCTCGGCGTATTAAGGCGCAGGTGTGTCTGGGTGGTGTCAGTTTGGACCAAACGGCTGTATTTTCCTACTTAGGGGTTACCTTCAGCGAGACATGCAGCTGGTCTTACCAGCTGGATCTTCTCGCTCTTAAACATGCCCAATTAGGTGGAGCTTTGCTGAAAGAGCATAAACACTCCCTAACAAAACCAATAGCTCCCCTAATGAAGATATATGGCTCCAAGATTCTGCCTGCCATTTTATATGGTGCTGAGATTTGGGGTTTTAGTAACCTGACCAAGTTGATGACTGCCCAGAATAAATTTCTCCGGTCAGCTATTGGGCTTCCACAATCCACTCCGCGCATTCCCTTATTATACGATCGGGGAATCCAGCCTATAGAGGATTTGGCAGGGTATAGACCCTTGGCGTTTTGGCGCCGCCTGTGGACTACACCCGAACTATCGATCTATGCTAAAGCCCTCTTGGAGGTTAAAGGGCTGGAGGGTTCGCATAGAATACCCTGGTTGTCTGGTATTAAAACCTTGTTGACCGCTCTTGGGATGGGTGACCTATGGGCTCACCCAGACACTGTGGTCTTTCCATCAAAAAATGTCCTAAAGGATGCCTATTGGGTCTTTATCAAGAACAGGAGATGTGCTTACCTTATAGGGACCTCGATGACTGCTTCATTTCTAGTTTTTAAGGATGAGTCTGTCTACGAAAGTTACTGGGATACCATTTTGAAGTATTTTGATCGTAAACTGTATCACCAGTTTAGAGTGGGCGCCCTACCACTGCGAGGTCTCACCAAAAGCTGGAGTCCTCTTGGTAGCGATAAGTGCCCCTTCTGTGTAGATATGATTGAATCCATGGACCATTTCCTTTTCTGTTGCCCAACTTACCTACTACCTCGACGTGTTTGGCTTCGACCTGTTTGCAGACTAATGAGCATTCGCTCTGCACAGGTTGCTAGTAGAATCTTGAAAACAGATACAACAAAACCTGTAGCAATAGGTGTTGCCAAATTTATTAGCTGGGCATGGATCCTTAGGGCACGGAAACTTAAGTCATGATTTGTGTTTATAAGGCTTTAGCTGTTATTATCAAGCACTATATTATGGACTATCAGGTTAATTGGTGTGTCCCTCACTGTATTTTATTATGTCAGTGACTACTTATGACTTATCAGCATATAATGTAATATTTTAAGCTTTTAGAAGTTTTATCTTGTATTGTAATATGAATTATTTTTATATGAATTGTTTTTAAGATGTGTACAGTGTCTTTTATGATGTGAATCGAATAAAGACTTATTGACTGACTGACTGGCTTTCATAACCATTTCTACCATTAACTGGAAGGAGGTTGAAAACACAAAAAATAGCAAAAATAGGCTATGTCCCAGAAAAATGCCAAAACTGTGAAAAATATTTAGGTTTTCTGTCAAAAGTCTGCTTGTCCCTGAAAGCTGGGAAGATGGTGATTTCAGCACCACAACCCCTTTTTTGATACCATTTGCAGGAGAAAAACCAAACGCTTTCATCTGTCGCCCTTTTTTCCACAAAAAAACTAAATTTGGCTGTATTTTGGCTAATTTCTGGGTCCCCTCCAGGGACATCCACAAACCGTGGGTACCTTTAGAATCCCCATGATGTTGGAAGAAAAGGGCGCAAATTTGGCGTGGATACCTTATGTGGTCAAAGAGTTACAGGGACCTACTCTCAAACTACCTAGCAGCGAAGTGGTTAATTAACTAAACAATAAATTACTTACATACATTTACTGTGTGAAACTAAACTGCTGTGCGCTGTCTTTGATTATTCCTGATACTGACAGCAATCCGCCTGCTACAAGCTCAGCAACTGGCTCCTGTAGTCGCTCATATCTATTTCTGTGCGTGTACAAAGCGCAGCATCTCCACGAATATGAACGCTGGAAGCACCGAGGACGGGTAATTAAGTTCGGGGTCATTATCCTGCTAAGCTGAGAGTGCTTTCTTCAAACTGACAGAAATAATTTTCCAAAGGCCTCCAACTATCGCCATGGGTCTGACAGTTATCATTATCCCCAAAACATCCTATACCGAGCGCTCAAAATAACTACCATGTTTTGTCAGCAAGATTATTGTGCAAAATGGGAAGGCATTCGTATTCCCCTAACCTTTCGTATCTAAGGCATCTGAAAGTGTTGAGCGCAATCTGAGAGACGCCAGTGAGCGCGCTGCTGGAGCACTTGCACAAAACAGCTCCACTTAGGATAATTGCCACAAGAGCCACCGTGACAGCTTTACTGTTTGTCTCAAACCTATTCAGAGGCTGTGCAGGGCACGCAGCCTGACCTCCAGCGTTGATAACGTCATTATGTCAGGTTCCTTCGCCTCGAACTGCAGGTGGCATGGAAAGGAAGGAAGGTGTGGAGGAATCATTCGAGAAGACACTGCCCTGCCAGTAATGTGAACGGGGGATGATCTATAGATACAAAAAATGCAGTCCTCCAGTACACTAAAAACAAAAAATCAATTTAAAGGCAGAATTCCGACACTTTCACTAACATCGTCCATATATCAAAAATTAAGTTACGTTTGAATCCGTTAAATATGCGCAGCTTTACAAAGTGCAAAGGGGCAGATTTATGAGCCCCTTGCGCCACTTTTGCGTCACTTTTAACATGGGAAAAGTGACGCAAAAGTGGCGCAAGGGGCTCATAAATCTGCCCCAAATTCTTTTAGAAGCTCTTGGACATAGTTTGAGATGTGAGGCTAAGTGCAGATTTTCATCTTTCCTATCATACTATAAATTTGCCCAAATGTGCAAACTCAAATGAGTTAGAGAAGTCATTTCGTTTAATTAGGGACTTCAAATAAACCAAATGGTCATATAATTAGTTATTTTATCAATCTGGATATTTTCAGTCAAAATGAACAATGAAAGGAAAACTCTGTGGCATCACACAAAAAATCCTATTTTAAAGGTAGGTAGACCGGCTGTTTTACTCAGACGGAGGCATCCATCCAAGCTGGTGATCTCTACAGAGTCCGTTCAAACTGTAAAGATTACAATAGACAGACGGACCCACATCTCAGATTATGAAACAAGGTGTAGTCGTTTAAAATAACCAGAACACTACATAATGTATGAATACGAGTTGAGTTTATTGACCATAGTTTTCACCGGTGTCTGACATCAACTGCCAAACAGAGAACTACCACCTGCACGCATGGAACTCAGAATGTGGAATGTAGAGAGCAGATCACATCACCACAACATCTTCCCCCTTATATAATAGAGAAATGAAAGAACATAAATCTTGTCAAACCACTAGTCTGAATTTGATCTACAGACTCCTGTTCCATGGAATCCCCATCGGTGACCAAAGAAACCTGAACCTTCCTCCCAGCCCTTAGTGTCATTCTGAATAAACCCTTATAATACCAACCTAGTATATTTAAATCCTTCCTAGTTACATACGCCAAACTCTACATAAGGCCCTATGTCTCCAGAGAAAGGTAGTGCACTGGACTGTTGAGAGATCATTTGAAGACAATGGAGTGACTAGGAGCTTATAGTGGGCGGTACAAGACTTATGCTTCAACATCCGATGTTTATCTTTCTGTTTCTTCCCTTTCTAAAATAGAACACTCTTTCATCAGTGGATGGAATGTTCTAATAGCCTCATAACCCTTCTGCCTCAGGCTATACCGATTGTTAAAGGCCCTCACATCCTGTATCGGTTTTAGCCTGTGGCTCGGGCATGTAACTTGGGTTCAGGGCTTTTAACAACCAATATAGCCCTCGGCAGTAGGCTAAAAGGCTATATTCAATAGTCGAGGCTGTTATTGATTGTTTTAATTTTTTACGACAAATGCTCTCATCTTTAAAGGACACACCAGCGTACTTCCATGCTCATTTGGATTTAGGAGCTTTCAGGTCTTGTACAGACTAGATTGGTGTTGAATATAACCACATGGCCTGATAGCCCGCTGCCGAGGGCTATACTGGTTGTCAAAGGCCCTGCACTTTGGGCCTACAATGAGGGTGACAGCCTATAACAATAGGTATAGCCGGAGGGATAAGGGCTATAAGGCTATTAGAAAATTATATCTACTGGGGGTAGAATGTTCTAAATTGAAAAGAGAGAAACAGGAAGACAAACATTGGAATAATGGAGCTCCGGGTTTATACCAGCCATTATAAGCCAGGAGCCACTCTATTGTCTCTAATAATGCTCTCAATACCCCAATGTACTAATTTTCCTTTAATACCAAAGTCCAAAGTTCAATCCATTCAGCATGCATTGAACTCTGTTAACACCTGTGGATGGATTGTTAGCACAATAAACTGCAATGTAGTGATCTTCATGGAATGGATGAAGATCTCTTAGAGCTTCCCCAAATTCAACAAAAGTGAGTTGACTATGAAAGCGAGAAATGTATTGGAGGATTATACCAAATCAAGAATACAACTGCTTGAAAGTTTTACATTCAAAAGCTATGATTTCATATATAAATATATTACCTACTGGCGGTCGCCAGTAGGTAGTTATAGTTAGGACCACGTTTCCATAGGAAATCCGCAACATTCTATTTTGAATAACTTTTGCGCCGGTCGACGAATCCTTGCAAATTTTTCAAAATAGGTGGGGCGCTACGCTCCGCTCCTACCCTGAAAGTCTCGGGGGGATTCGTCAAGCGGGGGCTGAGATAAAAGGGGGGTCCCAAAACGCGTTTTTCCCATGCATTTTTCCATAGGACCTTTAGACACAGCTACAGCCCGAACGGCTGAACAGAATTACTTGAAATTTGGCAGAGAGGTAGTCCTCAGGTCAAGGAAGTGCCTTTTGTAGGTTTGGTGTAAATCTGTTCAGTAGATTCTGAGAAAATAGCCTTTAAATCAATATATATATCTGAGCCAGCTTACGGTGCGCTTACGGTGCGCTTACCGTACGCGTACGGTGGCGTGCGCGAGCGCGATTCTGATTGGCCCTTAGATCTTAGTAAACATTCGAATCGGTCGAAACCAGGAAGTGGCGGCCGCCATTTTCTCTCTCGCACTCTGAGGGGGGAGCTGATAAACAAATGCCAAAAACATATAAAGGGGCTGTTTAGACAGCGCCCATGCACATAACCATGTTAGTTGAGTCTTCAAAGATCCCCCAAGGCAAAAAACGGTAATTTTTTATTTTTCAAAAATTTCGCCGATTACGCTTACCGTACGCTTACCGTACGCGTACGGTAAAAACATTTTTTTTTTAAAAATCCACACTCTCTCCACCCCGTGTGCAAATGGTGGCCGAAGGCCACCATTTGTGCATTGCATATAAGAGCACAGCATTTCCCCAAAAAATTTCAACAGATTACCTATCACAAGGAAGCGCATAATATGTCCTCCATGTGCGCACGGTGCGCGAAGCGCATCGTGCGTACATGGCCCATCTAGCGTAACGTGGGCACGCGGTGCGCGTAGCGCACCGCGTGCCCACCGTGCGTGCACGGCACTAACTGCGTAAAGTGGGCGCGCGGTGCGCAAAGCGCACCGCGTGTTCACTGTGCGCGCACGGTGCGCGCACGGAACGAACTGCGTTAAGTGGGCGCGCACGCCACGAATGGCGTAAAGTAACTTAGCATTTAAAAAACCGTACAAATTCACTGAAAAAACCATAGGTTTCACACACGTTATAGTTAGGAATTAGCATTTAAAAAACCTTGCAAATTCACTGAAAAAACCATAGGTTTCACACATGTTATAGTTAGCGGAAATTTTACTGATAAAAAACCAATGAAATTCCCCCGTTATAGTTAGTGCAGGAAACTATAACTCACGCGACCGCAATCTTCTGCTGATGACATATGTGTCTTTATGAAAAAAAAATATTTGTAATATATGTATAGCTAAAAATTTATGGAAGAAGACATGGGCAAATAAGTGTCTAAATACAGTATTAGCATCAGCAGAGGATTGCGGTCGCGTGAGTTATAGTTTCCTGCACTAACTATAACGGGGGAATTTCATTGGTTTTTTATCAGTAAAATTTCCGCTAACTATAACATGTGTGAAACCTATGGTTTTTTCAGTGAATATATATATATATATATATTCAACATATATCTCCGTAGGAAATAATTGGCACGCACTCCCAGTCTCTGAAATTAATATCCCCAATGTTCTTTATTCAGCTTACAGCTTGCAAGATTAAAGGGACAAACCAACGCGTTTCGCTATCCGCCGATAACTTGATCACGGTCAGTGTGCCTCGTTCAAACCAACGAAATATTAACTTATGGTAAAGATGTCATAAGCGGGTTGAATACTAGGACCAGAAGTCATTGGGAATAGGAAGGTATGATGATTGACATTGCAAATCACATGATCTTACATCATTTTGTTTTTATTGGTTGGTTTGAACGAGGCACACTGACCGTGATCAAGCTATCGGCGGATAGCGAAACGCGTTGGTTTGTCCCTCTAATCTTGCAAGCTGTAAGCTGAATAAAGAACATTAGGGATATTAATTTCAGAGACTGGGAGTGCGTGCCAATTATTTCCTACGGAGATATATGTTGAATTTGTATCGGCGTGGCTCTGCCGAGGTTCCGCACCGGAAAACAGAAGCGCCAGGGGTCGGCAATACGGAGCCAATTTTGTGGTTATATATATATATATATATATATATATATATATATATATATATATATATATATATATATATAAATTCAAACCTTGTTTCGCGATATGCTCTGCCACGGATTGGTGGCGGGCTGCCGGCAAGGACGCGACCCTTATTATTCCGTCAATCAATCCTTTGCTAGAAAAAGATTGCGCCGAGCCCCAATTTAGTTGATAACAGCGTGCTTTATTCGATCAGGTTTGTGGCAAACAACACCCGACGCGTTTCGAAACCCTCCGGTTTCTTGGTCACGGGTCGATATGATGTTGACACTCGTCACATGATATAGTACACAATGTGTGAAAAAAAAATTATATAAACAAAGGACTACAATGCTGCCAGGTTCATATAGTTAGCATGAGCGCCATCTTTGAATGGTAAGAAGATACTGGATTTCAATGATTAGGTCACAGCATATTAACTTTAAATTCAACACATTCAAATGGACAATACATTGATATATCTATAATGAAATTACTAGTGTAAATTTATCGACTTGTCCAATGGTTGCGGAACATAAATAATAAACGATTTCATCATCGTAATTAAACTGGTCATGTCAGTTAACCCAAGTGGGTATGCTGTGATATGTGATTCATTTAACAGCCCCAGTGGGCAAACATTTCTCAATTGAAATTCAATCCTTTAGTTCATTTTTCAACAGATTGCTAACGCTGCATATTTCTCAACCTCTGGCAAAATCTCCGTCTCCTATAAAGAATAATAAATGTGTATCAATAAAATAGTATCGTATATACAAAAAAATTTTTTAAAAGACATTTTGAACATCATATCCCCGGAGGCAACGCAACTTCATCATAATTCTATTTACATTCTATTTACATAACAGTTCATGAAATTCAGAAAAGGCCAAAAAGATTTTTATCAACCAAGGTGGACTGACAGTTCCTCATCTTTGTTAATGCCCACCGGATGTACCGTATCATATTTTATAATCAGTCTGGATTCTAACCTGCGCAAATCTTGGATTCTATTCCCTCCCCGTTCGGATAAAGGAATTCTATCTAGGGCACAATATCTCAATAGACTGATGTCTTTGTTATGGCATTCCTTAAAATGCCGTGCAATTGGATACTGTTTATCCTCATTTGTTATTGCCCGCATATGTTCTAAGATGCGCAATTTCACCTGGTTGATAGTACTACCAATATAAACCCGTTCGCAAGGGCACACTAGGGCATAGACACAGAAATCTGACTTGCAGCTTAGATGTTTGGAAATAACAAATGGTTTTAAAGATTTTGACAAAACTATCTGTTTGCAGTTCAGACTATTCTTACAAGCTTTGCAAGAAGCACATTTATAGAATCCTTGAATTTTAAAATGGGGATCCTTCTCATCAGTTAGCATACTTTACATAAAAGATCTTTCAGTGCTGGACACCGTCGGAATCTAATACTAGGATAACTTTTAAAGCTCTTTTCAAAAGTACTATCGACTCTTAGTACATTCCAATATTTTTTCAGACATTTTCTAACGTCATTTGCTTGATTACAAAAGGTAGTAATGAATCTTATCGGTTCTGTGTCAGGGTCTATTTCTTCTTTTCTGACTAGCAGATCTTCTCTTTTTATTTTTCTAACCTTTTCACATGCTTTTTTAATGACCTTTTGTGAGTAGCCCCTCTCCTCAAATCTACTCTTCATGACATCCATTTCTTTCACAAAGGCCATTTCTGAGCTACAATTTCGTCTGGCCCGTAATAGTTCCCCATAAGGGATACTGTTAATCAAATTTGGGGGATGACAACTTGAGGCATGTAAAATGCTATACCCAGCCGTGTTTTTCCGGAATAGTTTACTATCTAAATGGTTCCCATTCACTTCAACTAATACTTCTAAAAATTCTATAGATTTTTTGTCTATTGTGTGGGTAAATTTCAGATTCAGACTGTTATCGTTGAGTGAATTTACAAACTCCATTGCCTCTGTTTGATTTCCTCTCCAAATACAAAAGATGTTATATTGGTAGTACTATCAACCAGGTGAAATTGCGCATCTTAGAACATATGCGGGCAATAACAAATGAGGATAAACAGTATCCAATTGCACGGCATTTTAAGGAATGCCATAACAAAGACATCAGTCTATTGAGATATTGTGCCCTAGATAGAATTCCTTTATCCGAACGGGGAGGGAATAGAATCCAAGATTTGCGCAGGTTAGAATCCAGACTGATTATAAAATATGATACGGTACATCCGGTGGGCATTAACAAAGATGAGGAACTGTCAGTCCACCTTGGTTGATAAAAATCTTTTTGGCCTTTTCTGAATTTCATGAACTGTTATGTAAATAGAATGTAAATAGAATTATGATGAAGTCGCGTTGCCTCCGGGGATATGATGTTCAAAATGTCTTTTAAAATTTTTTTTTTGTATATACAATACTATTTTATTGATACACATTTATTATTCTTTATAGGAGACGGAGCTTTTGCCAGAGGTTGAGAAATATGCAGCGTTAGCAATCTGTTGAAAAATGAACTAAAGGATTGAATTTCAATTGAGAAATGTTTGCCCACTGGGGCTGTTAAATGAATCACATATCACAGCATACCCACTTGGGTTAACTGACATGACCAGTTTAATTACGATGATGAAATCGTTTATTATTTATGTTCCGCAACCATTGGACAAGTCGATAAATTTAGACTTGTAATTTCATTATAGATATATCAATGTATTGTCCATTTGAATGTGTCGAATTTTAAGTTAATATGCTGTGACCTAATCATTGAAATCCAGTATCTTCTTACCATTCAAAGATGGCGCTCATGCTAACTATATGAACCTGGCAGCATTGTAGTCCTTTGTTTATATAAAAAAAATGTCACACATTGTGTACTATATCATGTGACGAGTGTCAACATCATATCGACCCGTGACCAAGAAACCGGAGGGTTTCGAAACGCGTCGGGTGTTGTTTGCCACAAACCTGATCGAATAAAGCACGCTGTTATCAACTAAATTGGGGCTCGGCGCAATCTTTTTCGAGCAAAGAATTGATTGACGGAATATATATATATATATACACACAAAAGGTTGCCCTGCTGTGAGAACTCGCCAAGTGACAGGACATCAATGAATAACACCATGTTGATTCAGTCCAGAGTTGATTTAATTACTGCATCCTAACGCGTTTCAAGGCCTTGCGGCCCCTTCGTCAGAGGAAAGAAGCTCCAACAAACAGAAAAAATATACTGCTCCGGTACTTATACACGCATGCGCCAATTCTTCACAAGTGTGTGTCTTTCATTAGCATGCTGGTACCTGTAGTCCTGATAGACAGTACGATATTACCTCCGTGGGCTCCGTTGTTTGGCTGCCATATCAAAGTCAATTAAAATACCCCAGTGGGCCTCCGGGCCAAGAAACAGGCAATTTGCAAGTATGTCCCGTTATGCCTTTAACATCCGACGTGAAAATACATTCCTTCGTCGTAGGCCCCGCAAGCACTCTCACGGTGGCAAGTTCTCTGCGGCGAGGCTGCCGCAATTAAATCCACACAAAAGTTTGCCCTGCTGTGAGAACTCGCCAAGTGACAGGACATCAATGAATAACGCCATGTTGATTCAGTCCAGAGTTAATTTAATTACTGCATCCTAACGCGTTTCAAGGCATTGCGGCCCCTTCGTCAGAGGAAAGAAGCGCCAACAAACAGAAAAAATATACTGCTCTGGTACTTATACACGCATGCGCCAATTCTTCACAAGTGTGTGTCTTTCATTAGCATGCTGGTACCTGTAGTCCTGATAGACAGTACGATATTTCCTCCGTGGGCTCCGTTGTTTGGCTGCCATATCTAAGTCAATTAAAATACCCCAGTGGGCCTCCGGGCCGAGAAACAGGCAATTTGCAAGTATGTCCCGTTATGCCTTTAACATCCGACGTGAAAATACATTCCTTCGTCGTAGGCCCCGCAAGCACTCTCACGGTGGCAAGTTCTCTGCGGCCAGGCTGCCACAATTAAATCCACACAAAAGGTTGCCCTGCTGTGAGAACTCGCCAAGTGACAGGACATCAATGAATAACGCCATATTGATTCAGTCCAGAGTTAATTTAATTACTGCATCCTAACGCGTTTCAAGGCCTTGCGGCCACTTCGTCAGAGGAAGGAAGCGCCAACAAACAGAAAAAATATACTGCTCCGGTACTTATACACGCATGCGCCAATTCTTCACAAGTGTGTGTCTTTCATTAGCATGCTGGTACCTGTAGTCCTGATAGACAGTACGATATTACCTCCGTGGGCTCCATTGTTTGGCTGCCATATCTAAGTCAATTAATATATATATATATATATATATATATATATATATATATATATATATATATATATTATCTACTGGCGGTCGCCAGTAGATAGTTATAGTTAGAACCTATTTTCCATAGGAAATCTGCAACATTCTATTGGGAATATCTTTGGCGCCGGTTGACGAATCCTCGCAAAATTCTCCAAACATTTGGCCAGCTCCGCTCCGCTCCTACCCTGAAAGTTTCGTGGTGATTCGTCAAGCGGGGGCCGAGAAAAAAGGGGGGTCCCATCACGCGTTTTCCCCATGCAATTTCCCATAGGATCTGTTGTCGCAGCTACAGCCCGAACCGCTGAACGGAATGACACCAAATTTGCCAAAGAGGTAGTCCTCAGTTGGGACTCGTGCCTTTTGCATATTTGGTGTGAATCTGTTCAGTAGTTCCTGAGAAAATTAGGGTAAAAAAGTTAGTGATATCTATGGCCGCGGAGGATCCGCGGACCCTACGCGCACCGCACGCGAACCCTCCCCGAACCGAGAGCGCACCCTCCCGATCGCACGCTGAATGCTAATTGGCTGTCGAGCGTCTCTCTACATTCGAAACCAGGAACTGTTGGTGGCCATTTTCTGCCTCGGTAGAAGTGAGGCTGAAGAAGCAAGGGGAATAAGTGTGTAAAACATATAAAGGGGGCAGAGTGGAAATACTCTGACCCTCTAGAGGTGCTTAGGGGGTCCCAGAAGGCCCCCTGGGGCCCCCCTTTTTTTTAAAAAAAAGCGGCGAAATGCGCGCACGATGCGCGCATCCTATCGCGTTGGATAAGTAAGTACCTATACAGAGTCTAAAGTTGTTGAGGAAGACTCTGTTTCCTTCATCAGTAAAGTGTACTCCATCTCCTATACATATCTTGCATATGAAAGCACAGATTGTTATTGTAAATGGACCCCATTCTGTAGTCTCGGAGAAAAGCAGAAACAGATTTATTCATATGTTTCCTAGCTTTCTCAATCTGTGGACAAAAATGATCGGACCAGTTCCATTTCTGCCTTTGGCATATGTTAGAATACACAAAGGCATTTGTAGGGAAAAGTGAAATCAGTTGTGCAAAGGTGTCCTTCATAAGCATTTCCAGACCTACCCCATTCAAAGTGCCTAGGTCATTGCCACCACAGTGCACTATTATGAGGTCAGGGTGTTGGATTTGCATGAAGGATTTCACCAATGGCATCAATTGGTGCCACTTTAACCCTCTCTGTCCAATCCATTTAATGTCTACATTTGGCAAACCTAGGTCTTTGTGAATGCCTTTATTTTCTGCATACCTTTGGCTCCAGAAAATGTAGCTGTGTCCCACAATCCACACTGTAAGCATCTTGTAAGGAGGTCTGGATGCACTCAGATGGTCTCTGTTAGAGTCGGGGATCTCTGGTTGGCGCAAGGTTGCCCTTGTGTCAAGCAGGAACCCTCTCCTCTACGTCAGGGCGCAGGATAACCCCTTGTGAATGACCCTTGCTCACCCTCTAGGTGCGTGGCGTGAGCAGCCAAGGCGATTCCTCAGGCGTTGTTGGTTAAGCACTTACAATCACACACACAGTAAATACATCAATCCCCCCAGAAACGGACACCAGACTTGGATATGTAGAAAAATACGCTTCTTTATGTAAAAATAGGTATATATATCTCAGCAGACTTATCACAAGACCAATAACGTTTTCGCTATGCCACCAGGTTGTAAAGCAGGCAAATGTTCTTTGTTCGTAGTTTCAAATAGATACTTTGTAGTCTCTTGCAAATGTTACTTGTGGTTCCAGTACTTACAGAGATCGGCTCCTGCGAACGGGGAAATAAGGTGTTGCGGGCCCCGAGCCCGATACTGGAACTTCTTTCGTGACGTGGAGAGTCGACACAGGGCGGTGCGACTCTCAGCTTGGGAAGTGGTCTTGGGCCCTCGATCAGCGGGTGTGGGCAGGTAGGCAGGTGCGGCCAGCGACCCTCAGCACGGCGGTGCAGGGGGGGTCTCCACAGCGGGGGCGGCGCGGCCTGAGGTGTCCGGGGATAGCGAAGCGGGGTCACAGGGCACGGTCGGTGCAGCTGGATGACCCGGCGTAGATCACATTCGTCGGACGGTTTCCGGCGGGAGGGGTGATAGCGCGTTCAGCGCGCTCCAGTGGCAGGCGGTGACAGGGGTGCAGGCGGCCTAGCCCGGGGACAGAGAGCGGCTCCGGACGGAGCGGGGCTCTCACGGGGTTGCGGCAGGCGAGCTCCTGAGTGTCACAGCCCTAGGAGGGGCGTTGAGGGGCGCAGTCTCTTTCCAGCGGGATGCACACACGGCTCGAATCGGAGGACGAGCAAAAGCACAGAGAACCCACTGGTCCTGGGGTTCAGTTCAGGGGGCAAGCTCAGATCAAGCCCTTGGAGAATGTTTAAAGCACAAAGCAGCAAAGTCTTTTCAGTAGTCTCTTCCTCTCCTTTCTCAGCAAGGCAAGCAGCAGGCCAGCTCCTCCAGCGTCTCCTTCTCCTTCTAGTCGGGCAGAGGTTCTTTGTGGTAAAACAGGATTCTGATTTCTTAGGAGCCAGGCTCCTACTTTTATACCATGATTCTTTTGTTCTTTAGCGCCAGGGGGCCTGGGCCTGGCTCAGTCCAGTTCTGGAGCACTTTGTTATGGTGACTCTGCTCTTTCCTTTCAGCAGCAGGGCAGAGACATCAGCCGCTCCACAGGGGGCGGCGCCGGCTTTGTGGGGGCAGAGCACAGTTCTATTCAAGAGTCAAGGTGTACTCCTCCCACCCATCCTGGTGTCATCTCTCTATCCACCACCTGGCAGCCAACCTGTCTCTGGGGATTCCCCAACCCTGCTCCTTACTGTTGCTAGGCAGAACACACACACACAGCAGAGGCGGACTGAAATGGCCAGGTCAGTAAATACTAACTTTCTAAAAGTAGTATTTACAAACCCAGGATATTAAAATAAACTTGACAACAAGAAGTATTTTATTATTCTGAGTTCAGGCATACTAAACTTGACATTCTACCATGCTCTCTGAGTCCACTGGGGTCACAGCGTGTAGTGACTCCAGCAGCCCATTCTGGCCTATGGAGAGCAGGTAGCCTTCAATAGTGAAAAACGAAAATGGCTGTAATTCACTACTAAGACATGCCACACACATCAGGGCATGTCCTACCTTATGCCTACAATGCACCCTGCCCTTGGGCCTACCAGAGGGGTGGCTAATATGTAGGTAAGGGAAGGTTTAGGGACTGGCAAGTGGGGGCACTTGCGCAGTCAGCGCGACGGTCCCAGACCGCGCACAGGGTCTGCGGTGGCAGACCCTAGACACATTTTACAAGGCCGCTTTCTGTGGGTGGCGCAACCAGCGCTGCAGGCCCACCAGCAGCATTCGCATTTACAAGCCCTGGCACTCCTGGTGCACTTTACTAGGGGCTGATAGTAAACCGAATAAGCCAAACATGGACACCAATCAATGTATACATTTTACCATAGGGAGAGCATATGCACCTTAGCACTGGTCAGCAGTGGTAAGGTGCCCAGAGTCATAAAACAGCCAACAACAGGTCAGAAAAAATACAGGAGGAAGGCAAAAAGTTTAGGGATGACCCTGCAAAAAGGGCCAAGTCCAACAGTCTCTGTAAATGAAATGGCAGTTTGGAAAGTAAGATGTTTCTAAAATGGTGGCTAAGATGCAATTTTGAAAAAAGACAAGAAATCATTGGTTGTTTGACAACCTTCTACATTGAAAGGTAGGGTGCATATTTCTGTTTTTTAAACGTTTGATTCTTATTGGTTAACAAAAACAGATTGTAAGGAACATTATATATGATAAGTTGATATGTTGAGAAGTCAAGCACACTTGGTGTTTTGATTAGAAACATTGTGTGTGCTGAACTTGTGACCTGTGTGCTCAGTACAGTGTTCCATGACCTGTTTCTATGGTAACGGGCAGAAGGCAGATTGGGGGAAGGGTTGAAGTTTATGTCATTTGGAAAGGGTTGAAATGTTTAACCAATAGAAATGTGTGTTTGCTTTTGAATTTATGTGGGAAGGAATGTGATTTGATGTTTACATGTATATGTGTGGAAAATGAGAGGGAAACTTTGCCATTCTTTGGTTTTGCTGACAGGTGCACAGTGCAGAGATTATGTATAAGAAAATCTGGTGTGTGACTGATATCTGGTGTGTGACTGATTTACTTCTTAATCTACAAAATATCTTGAAAGGTGAGTTATTTAATTGTGAGGGGATGTATGTAGACTATTTTTATTTTAATCAGACTAATGTATTTTTTCTGCTAAAGTGTAGGGAGTATTTGTTTTTCTCTACAATCTTATTGACAGTGTGTGTGCATGTAGAAACCATTTTGTGATAAGGATTTGTGTTTTTTCATGTGTTTGTAGACAGATAACTATGCAGTTCTTATATTTTGGTAGATTTAGAAACCACTTATTGTTCATGAATTTGTGAAATGAGTTATGTTTCTGCAGTAAAATGTAGTACACCTTGTAGATGAAGAAATGTGTTTTGGTATAGTGTAAGGGATAGTGTTGTTTGTCTAGAATCACACAGAGAGCCTGTGTGCATTTGGGAACCACTGTGGAGAAGTGTTTGGTAACATCGTGCATTTGCTGACAGATAACTGTTTTGAAACCTGTCATGTTGTCAAGTTTTAGTAGTATTAAAAGACAGTTATGGCTTATGCTTTCATTAAATGAGTTAGGTATTGACAGTAAAGTGTAGTCGTGAAATATGTAGATTGTGTGCAGTTCCCTTACCACTTCCAGTGTAGTGAATGAGTTTTGGTAAACTCCTAGGAATACTGGTGCTTGTCTAGAATCACACTGTGAGTCTGTGTACATTTGGGAACCACTGTCAGAGAAGCGTTTGGTAACAATGTGAATTTGCTGACAGAAAACTGTTTTGAAACCTGTCATTTTGTCAAGTTTAGTAGCATTAGAAGCCAGTCTTTGCTTATGTGTTGATTAAATGAGTCAGGCATTAACACTAAAGAGCAGTCATGAAAAATGTAGATTGTGTGCAGTTCCCTTATCAATTCCAGTGTAGTGAATGAGTTTTGAAAGAAGCGTTTGGTAACATCGTGTATTTGCTGACAGAAAACTGTTTTAAAACTTGTCATGTTGTCAAGTTTTAGTAGCATTAGAAGCCAGTCTTTGCTTATGTGTTGATTAAATGAGTGAGGCATTGACACTAAAGTGCAGTCGTGAAATATGTAGATTGTGTGCAGTTCCCTTACCTCTTCCACTGTAGTGAATGAGTTTTGGTAAACTCCTAGGGATAGTGGTGCTTGTCTAGAATCACACTGTGAGTCTGTGTGCATTTGGGAACCACTGTCAGAGAAGCGTTTGGTAACATCATGCATTTGCTAACAGATAACTGTTTTAAAACCTGTCATGTTGTCAAGTTTTAGTAGCATTAGAATCCAGTCTTTGCTTATGCGTTGATTAAATAAGTCATGCTTTGACACTGATGTGGTGTACTTAAATATGTAGATTGTGTGCAGTACCATTAACTCTTCCAGAGTATTGAATGAGATTTGGTAAACTCCTAGGATAGTGTTGCTTGTCTAAAATCACACTGTGAGTCTGTGTGCATTTGGGTAAGGATTGAGAGAGAAGCATTTGGTAACACCGTTTATTTACTGACAGATAACTGTTTTAAAACCTGTCATGTTGTCAAGTTTTAGTAGCATTAGAAGCCAGTCTTTGCTTATGTGTTGATTAAATGAGTCAGGCATTGACACTAAAGTGTAGTCGTGAAATATGTAGATTGTGTGCAGTTCCTTTACCAGTTCCAGTGTAGTGAATGAGTTTTGGTAAACTCCTAGGGATAGTGGTGCTTGTCTAGAATCACACTGTGAGTCTGTGTGCATTTGGGAACCACTGTCAGAGAAGCGTTTGGTAACATTGTGCTTTTGCTGACAGAAAACTGTTTTGAAATCTGTCATGTTGTGAAGTTTTAGTAGCATTAGAAGCCAGTCTTTGCTTATATGTTGATTAAATGAGTCATGCCTTGACACTGATGTGCTGTACTTAAATGTGTAGATTGTGTGCAGTCCCCTTACCCCTTCCACAGTAGTGAATGAGTTTTGGTAAAGTCCTAGGATAGTGTTGATTGTCTAAAATCACACTGTGAGTCTGTTTGCATTAGGGTAAGGATTGTGAAAGAAGCATTTGGTAACATCGTTTATTTACTGACAGATAACTGTTTTAAAACTTGTCATGTTGTCAAGTTTTAGTAGCATTAGAAGCTAGTCTTTGATTATGTGTTGATTAAATGAGTCAGGCATTGACACTAAAGTGCAGTCGTGAAATATGTAGATTGTGTGCAGTTCACTTACCTCTTACACTGTAGTGAATGAGTTTTGGTAAACTCCTAGGGATAGTGGTGCTTGTCTAGAATCACACTGTGAGTCTGTGTGAATTTGAGAACCACTGTCAGAGAAGCGTTTGGTAACATTGTGCATTTGCTGATAGAAAACTGTTTTGAAACCTGACATGTTGTCAAGTTTTAGTAGCATTAGAAGCCAGTCTTTGCTTATATGTTGATTAAATGAGTCAGGCATTGACACTAAAGTGTAGTCGTGAAATATGTAGATTGTGTGCAGTTCTCTTACCTCTTCCACTGTAGTGAATGAGTTTTGGTAAACTCCTAGGGATAGTGGTGCTTGTCTAGAATCACACTGTGAGTCTGTGTGCATTTGGGAACCACTGTCAGAGAAGCGTTTGTTAACATTGTGCATTTGCTGACCGAAAACTGTTTTGAAACCTGTCATGTTGTCAAGTTTTAGTAGCATTAGAAGCCAGTCTTTGCTGATGCGTTGATAAAATGATTCATGCGTTGACACTAAAGTACAGTACCATGTAGTATTGTCTTTACTGCCCCAGAACTGAAAATGTAATATTTTTACCCAGGCACTGTCCTAGAAGTAGTCTGATGATTTAGTCAGTTTCTAAGTACTTATGTTGTGAACCATTCATTACCAAATAGACTGCTTCAAATGTCCATGCAGTATGCATGTAGTTCTCTAACCACCTACACAGTTGTTTTTCATACCTTCAATTCTCTAGACAGTTTCCATACACTTCCAGGAAACACCCTATCACTCTTCTTGTAGTCTTCTAGTGACCCATTCAGCACCATGTAGTAATTCATTCACTGTGCCAAAACCCAAACATTTATAAATTCACCAAGACACTCTCTTTCCAGTACTCTAATGATTCAGTTACTGTCTGAGTATTCATACACTGAGCCAGGACTTAGCACATGGACTGCTTCAAACCCCTATGCACTATGCATGCAGTCTTTTAACCACCTAGAGATTTGTCTTTTATACTTTCAATTCCCTAGTCAATATCCATATAGTCCAGCAAACATCTTGTCACTCCCTTTGCAGTCTTTTAGTGACCTTTTTAGTACCAAGTACTAATTCATTCCCTGTGCGAAAAGTCTACCAGTTATAAATTCATCCAGGCAGTCTCCTTGCTGTAGTCTAATCATTTAGTCAGTACCCAGGTACTCATGACGTGAGCCGGGCCTTAGCACATGGGCTGCTTTAAATGCCTATCCAGTATGCATTCAGTTCTCTAATGAGCTACACAGTTGTCTTGCGCAGCTTCAATTCCCCAGTTAGTATTCATACACTTCTAGCAAACACCCTGTTACTCACCCAGTGTGTCTCTATTTAGTACTGTAATCATTCAGTTAGTTAGCATGAAGTCTTTTAGTGAGGTAGGCTTTAGGGCATGAACTGCTTCAAAGTAGTATGCATTATGTATGTAGTGTTTTAATTAGGGGTGGGCGGAATTTGCGAAATTAAATATCGCAAATTATCACAAAAAGGTTTAAAATTATCGCAAATAAGCAGAAATATCGCGAAAATGCGGACGTTTTTTTCCCGCATGTTCGCGAGATTTTCTGCATGGTTGCGGGTCGCCAACTTACCCATGTGGTTGCTTGCGGGCGCGGCCATCTTGTTTTGAGTTGTCTCGCATGATCGCGAGAAGAAAGACGTGATCGCGCGACGCATGACGTCACTGCGGGCGCGAACTGTCGCGAGACAGCGCAAATGGCTAAAAACAATACAACATCTCATGGAGAACGCGACCGGATCAAGAAAACTTGTCGGCGAACGCAGGGATTCAGGTAAGGCGATCGCGCGCGCGAGAATGTATTATTTTACAGCGCGAGCAAGAAACAAATTATCGCCAAGCTGCGGAAACCGGAAATTTTGACATTTTCGCGCTCTCCGCGGAATGCGAAAATGTCAAATTATCGCAATTTCCGCAAATGGAACGAAATTTTCGCCCAGGCCTAGTTTTAATCAAACTCACACTTGTGGTTCAGGGCTATAGTTTTTTAGTCTGTTTTTATATAAAATGTGTTTGTACAGTAATGGAATATTGTAAATTTGAAAGTTATTAATATACATTTATTTGTGACTCTTTTTTGCAGATACTGTTTTTCAACGTTAAAATCGAGAAAGTATGCCAGAAAAAAAAAGAAAAAGAAAAGAACAGAGACAGGAAGATTATTTGAAGAAACATCAACCACAAGTATTGAATGAAAAAGATAATGTGGCTAAAAAGAAAAAATCTTCTGGTAAGATCACGAAGCAATTTATTAAAAAGGTTTGTAGGAGCAAACAGAATGTAGAGAATGCTGCAACTTCAAATAATTTTTTAAGTAAGAAAAAAATCAAAATAAGAGGAAAAGTAAAAAAGCAAATGTTCAGTCAAAGGAGATAAAGTATGGTAAAAGAAGACAAAATCAGTATAAGGAATTACGCAAAAAAATATTTTACAAGAGAGTAGTGCATAATTTGCTGAAAGATGTAAAGAAATATAAAAAGAGAGCTTTATTTTATAAAAAGAAGAAGCATATTGAAAGCATTGTGGAAAAGGCTTTTGAAGTAAAAAGGAAACTGTTTATTTTAGTGTTAAACAGAATTCGATCACTAGATAAATCAATATATGTAATGAAGGCCAAAAGTAGGAGGAAAAGAGTTATTAATAAAAACAATTTTTGTGATTTTTTTTGGGAGAATGGAAACACAGTTCTAGTTCAGATCCTTTTTTTAATGAAGAGAGTCATTCACTAAGTGAAAAATTATTGTATGCAGTTGACACCAGTGGTAGAGGTTATGAGGTTAGTGATGGTTGTCCAATGGAGAAAGAGAAAATGGTTGAAAGAAATGCAGAAGAAGTGATAGCTGATGAAGCTTTAGGGAGACGTGCTAAAAACCCTGTGTACCCTTGGGATTGCAGTAGTGTTTGTAGTGTACGACAGGAATCTATTGAAAAATTAGTTTTTTACGAGTCTATACTAAAAAAAGTGTAAAACAAAAGATTAAGCTGTTGCAAGGACTAGACCCTTGCAGAGTGAGAAAACATACTGGTTTGCAAGGTCATTCTCTGGCTTGTCTTTCTAGGAAAGTTTGTGAAAGTGTTTTTCACCATTTCAGAATGCTGGCAGTACATCATACTCAAATGCGGAAGTTAGTGAGAAGGTTGTATTATGCAAAAAGTCCAGCACTAAAGTTAAGTGAGTTGAACAGTGCTCTTTTGCGTGGGTCAGTTTCAGATGTGAAGCAGGTCTGTGAGGATATTGAGTTTTGTTACTTTGGGCCTCAGCAAGAGAGTGAAGAAACTGACACATTAGTAGAACAAAATGTTGAAGACAATGTAGAACCTGTAATTACAGAAAAATTTGAGGATGAAATGACAAAGTTTAAGGTAATTTCAGGTGAAAGACCAAATGTTTCTTGTATTTGTTGTCGGCGAAGTCACTATAAAAATCAGACTAGGAGTGTCAATCTGTATTTAAAAAGTGAAATAGAAGATAATGATAAGTGGATGGAATTTGCAACTTATTTGTTGGTAGAGGATTGTTTTGATTTGGGATGTGAGCAGCGTATTTGCAAATATTGTTATAATAAATTAGATGAGAATAAAATGCCTGTTAGAGCTTTTCATAGTAATCTAGAGTTGGTTGCTATTCCTCCAGAGCTGATAGATTTAAATACGTATGAGTCTATTCTGATACAATGTGTTCACCCATTTCAGGCTATTGTTCGTATGGAGCCCAAAACAAGTAAGTTACCTCCATCAAAGTTGCAAAGAGGATTGAAAGGAAGAGTTGTGTATTTACCATTAGATTTAAGGAAAAATGTTGAAACTATTGGTGTAGATCATTCAGAAAATGAGCCACTAGTCATTCTAGTTAATGGTGTTCCTACTAAGAATAAGAAACTCTGGCAAGAGTTATTGGATGTTAGAAAAGTGCAAAAGGCATCATTGTATCTGATAAAAAATAATGAGTACTATAGAAATGTGTTTGTTGGAGAAGAAGAAATAGATTTAGCAGAAGATAGTGAAACATTAAGTGGACAAATTGAAAAAGTGGACATGTCCAGATGTGAAGAGATCTATGAACATTACAGTGTACATCCACTTCATTCCAAAGAGGTGATGGGGAATACAGTTGAGTTGTTTCAAATGAAAAAAGCAACAGGAAGTCCCATGAGTGTATGAGAAGAGAGTTTGGAAGCTCGTTGTTTCCCGCAGTTGTTTCCAACAGGAAAAGGTGGAAGATATGATGAACGTCCTGTGCAGATTCCTGCATCTGAATATCAGACAACAAGATTATATGCAGAAGATCCAAGATTTCGACAATGTATCCCTTATATGTTTCATCTTCTGTTTGAAAGTGACTTGTCTGGACTTTCATATGCAGTAAATCACATTTTAAAAACTGGAATGCATCTGCAAAATGTAACTGCAAAGGATTTTATGGATAAAGTGCATCAGAGAGATGATCATTTAGAATCTCAGTTGATTAATCTGATGGCATGTCAGCGTGGGACTAATGAATATTGGTACCGTCGACATGGAGAACTGAAATGCATGCTACGGAACTTGGGAACTCCTACATGGTTTGTTACACTAAGCTGTGCTGAGTATGCTTGGGATGATTTACTTGAATTTCGTCGAGAGGAAAATTCCAATATAAATAATATTGAATACAAGACACCTGGAGAATTGTGCTCTTTGGATCCTGTCAATGTATGCAGATATTTCAATCATAGATTTGAAGCTATCATGTCTTTCATCTGCAATAAAAAGAATCCTCCTCTTGGAGAAGTTGTGGATTTCTTTTGGAGAAAGGATTATCAAGCAAGAGGTGCTCCTCACATACATATGTTATGGGTCAAGGATGCCCCCAATTTTGGAACAGATTCAGATGAAAGTGTTTTGTCTTTCATTGAAGATTATACTACATGTGCTGTACCAAATAGCAGAGAAGACAAAAACTTAAAAGAACAAGTCTTACGATTTCAAAGCCATAGGTGTGGAAAATACTGTTGGCGAAAGTACAAGTCAAAGGATAAGTTCTATACCAAATGTCGTTTTGGATTTCCACATCCTGTATTAGCCAAAGGAATAGTGAACAGTTTTATGTCAGCTATGCGACATACCATCTCAAGAAAGTCTACGAAAAACACCTACAACTTAAGAAGAAGCGAAGTATCAAAATACATAAATGACTACAACCCAGTTATTTTATCCGTGTGGAACGCTAACATGAATATTCAGTATGTTGTGGACAATTCTATTGCTGTTGCTCAATATGTAACGTCTTACATTACTAAATCAGAAAAGACTGAATTGAAAGAAATGTGGGAAGAGATTTCTCATGAGAAGAGTCTAAGTAAGAAATTATACAGTTTCAGTTTGAAAATGTTATCGTATCGTGAAATTGGAGCATATGAATGTTCAGATCGGTTATCATCTGCAAGTCTATATTCCAAAAGTAGAAGAATCATTTGGGTGAGTCTAGGTCTTGCAGGAATGCGAAATTGGGTACTGAAATCTGTTCAAGAGATTGAATATTTAGCAGAAAATGACCCTGAAAGTACAGATATTTTGAAAACCGATATGTTGGACACATACTATCCAAAGAGAAGTCATCATCTTGAGAACATGTGCCTCTATGAAGTGTTGCAAAACTAAACTTTTAAACTGAATATTACAGAGAACATCAACGATGGAAAATATGGAGTGATTGGTTCTGAAGGATGTCTGGTGAAACAAAGGAAAGGAAATTTAATTAATCACAGAAAACTGAGTTGCGACACTGCTGACAAAAGGGAATTTTACTATTTATCCCTTTTACAAATGTTCAAACCATGGCGTTCTGGACTGGAATTACTTGGAGATTTTCCCAGCTATGAAGATTCATTTAATGCTTGTAAAGATAGCATACAATGCAGTGCTTTCGCAAATTATGTGAAAATGTTGAATGATGAAATTGATCAAGAAGCTACAATTGCAGCTGAGATTGCTAGAGACAGTTCTCAAGACAGTCAAAGTTCTGCTGCTCTGAGTCAAGATCCACTTGGACAACCAATTCTTGAAAATGAAGCAGCGATTGCCACGAATGAGGTGGAAACAGCAATGTATCAAGCACAAGAAGATGCAATACAGTTAGGAAACTTGGAAGAGCAACTAAATGTTGAACAGAAACAAATATATCAGCAAGTGAAAGAGCAGATTGACCATGGATTACTTCATGAAAAGAAAGACTGCTCATGTACATCATTTCAACCTATCCGAATGTATGTGAGTGGTCAAGCTGGAACAGGAAAGAGTTTCTTAATTAAAGTAATTACAAGCTATCTGCAAAACACAACTGAGTCGCATTTGTCTTGTGTTGTCACTGCTCCAACTGGGTTGGCAGCACATAACATTAAAGGAAATACTTTACATCGTTTACTAATGCTGCCAGTAGAGCATGAGAACAAATTGGAATACCACAAGCTATCTGGAGCTGCTTGGTGTGAAGTTTCAAGAGTGCTGAAGAAAATGAAATTTCTCATAATTGATGAGGTGAGCATGGTTTCAAACTTGAGGCTTGCCTTTGTGCATTTAAGAACGCAGCAAATTCTTAAAACAGAGTATGACGTGTTATTTGGAGGAAAACACGTCATAGTTTTTGGAGATCTACTGCAACTGACACCGGTAAAAGGACAACCGGTATTTAAAACACTTTCCCATGAAGATACTAGATAGTCTCTTGGCAGTGTTGGTAATGTGAACTCTTGGAGTAATTTTGAATACAAAGAACTGACAACAAATATGCAACAGGCAAATGGTGCTTAATATGGAAGTATTCTTCAAGATATAAGAATTGGAATTCTTTCTAAAAAAGGGAAAGAAGCTTTGGAGAGTCGATTACTTTGCAATGTCTTTCCACATGAAAATGCAGTTGCTGCAAAAGTGTACGTGGAAATTGCTAAAAATAAGTCAGTGATTTGCTTAATGCCAACACTGCGTGAGTATTCAATATTCAATGAAGAATTATTAAAATTGGAAAATGAAGAAATTGTTAAAATGAAAGCCATCGATAAAATACTACATTAAGGAATCACTATTATTTTAACGGGTAAGTTGAGATCAAAACTAGATTGTTTAGAAAAAAAAATATCTAAAACTGCTGGTTTGGAAAAGGCACTGTATGTGTGTGTAAACTGTCGGGTAATTTTAAGGCGTAATTTCTGCAATGGGCAAAGTGGTGGATTTTGTGAATTATCAGAAAAAAGAAGGCATTGAATTTTTTTAAATTAAATTTCATCAGATTGATGAAGTTAAAGAAATTGGTCGTTGTTCAGTTCGTTTTTTGCTTGTTAAAGATTTATATGTCCGTAGGAAACAATTTCCATTTTCTCTGGCATATGCAGTGACTATTCATAAATCTCAAGGATTAAGTGTAGACAGTGCATTGGTGAACATTGGATCTACTGTATTTAAAGAGGGTATGGCATATGTTGCTTTGTCGCGAGTCAGAACATTATCTGGTTTGTTTTTGATTGATTTTGATGAGACAAAGGTTACTGCAGATGCAAACTGTGTAAAAGAGTATAATAAGTTAAGAAGGGTGTATGCTCCAAATTTAGGTATTTAAAAAGCGTGTGGTTGGTCGAAAAAGAAGGTTAGAGAATATCTGTTCTGAAGGTATCAAGAAAAGAAAAGAACAAGATAATGTTGTGATTGCAGGTAAAAAGAAATTGGACACTGTTGAAGAGATTGTTGGTTATCAGTTTGAAAATAGTTCTGGTGTCAACTGCTATGCTAATGTAGTGGTCAATGTTGTTTTTTATCTTGAAGATTTGCAAGAGCAAATTATGGAGAATCGGCAAAAAAGATTTTGTTCTCTGTTGCACTCTGTTTATGAAAAATTGACAACAGATAGAAGTAAAATACAATCTGTTTCAGATGTTCAAAGTGTTTTGGATGTGTGTTCTGGTTCTACACAATTTACACAAAATATCCAAAAAGATGCTCAGGCATTTTTAATGTATATGCTTACCATTTTTGAAAATGAAGGTGTAGAAATAGAAAATATTTTCGGCCTTTCTGACAAATGGGAACATGATTGTGAAAATTGCACGTATACATGTAGCACCACTGTAGAAACTGAGAGATTTCTGTATTTAACATTACCAGACTGTAAATCAGTGGCTTTCAATAAATTAGTGAAAGGTGCAATTCAAAACATGGAGTGTAGCCAATGTAAATCAGAAATGTTATCCACATTATTGTTAACAAAATATGGAAAATACATAATTTTAAAGATGCAACGTTGTTCAGTTGATGGAAGAAAATTGGATACTTTAATAAAACAATTTGTAGCAGCACAAATATCAATATCAGGAAGGACTTTTGTAGCAATTGCAATAATTTTCTACGATGGTCCTTCCACCACATCTGGACATTACACTGCCTATCTAAAATGTGACAAAGGCTGGACACTTTGTAATGATGCTCAGTTGGTTTTCAAACAACGTTTGCCTAGGGAATTACAAAATTCCTACCTAATATTTTTGAAGCCAAAGTTTTAGGAAGCTAATTCACTCTCTGAGGAATTTATTATTATAATTTAATAGAACCACCATTGGACAGTTTACATAAAGAAGAAGTGCAAAAATACCATTTGGCCTCAAGGAAAGGTATATTTTTGAATTATGGACTTTTTGGTGGTCATTTATTCGGTGATTATTTTAATGTGGCAACATTTACAGTTTTTATAAGTTAAAGTTATAAAATGTTGTAATCTGTAAGCATTTCATATAGGTATGATTTGTATTTTCTGGTATTTTACTGAGAATAGTATGTTGTTTTTTTTTTAACAATCTTTCTGATTGTTTTTTTTTTTTCCCGCTGTTAAGTGATGAGTACCATTGAAATCACTATTTCGAGTGAAATTCAATATATTCTGAGAACAGCAAAAAAGGCAAAAAAATTAGTTTGTGGAAATTATGTTGTGTTGTAAAAAATGTATTATTATATGTTATAATTTTTATTTTATTTTCTTTCACAGATCCAAATTTTAAAATGAGCAATTTTTAAGAATTTATATTTTCATGAAAAATAGGCAAAAATGAATAACATTTTTTATTCCCATTACTGTGAAGGTAAGTTTAACTAAGTCTCAATATGCAGAATGAAGAGGCCTGCAAGAATCTACAAAGTTGAAACACGTTTCTTAAAACACTTTGTTTATGTAGTTTTGAAATCTGACCATAATCAGATATCAAGTGACCTGCAAAAAAAGAGATTTGAGGGGTTCATAATATTTCATCTTTTTAGCTGTTGAAGGACCGCAATCATTTCAATCATTCTTCTTTGAACATCTTTGCAGTCAAAATTCTGTGCTTACCTTCTATCATTCGCAAGGAAATTTAAAAACGGAAAAATTTCACTTTTTTTAACATAGTTATTGTGTAAGATACTCTTTCATATTTTCAAAGAGAGGAAAGGGCACTCTGTGCACTTTTTATACTCCATGAAAATATAACCTCATCATGCAGACCACTTTCGGTTGAAAGGGTGTTCTATAAGTGTTGTTGTGCATGATTGCACTTAATACTCATAGAACAAGACACATGTCTAGATTTATTAGAAATTGTAAATCTCGATATGTGTGTGAATGGTGCACCATTCTACAATTGGTGTTGGAAAGCACAACAAAGAGAGTTGTTTTAATTTCTCCACATTTTTATATCTTCAATGCATGCTGAAATGTTCAGCATACATTGAAGGAGAAAAATGCATTTTCTCATTGTTTTTGTACAGGAAGGTGTGTCTTCTTGTAGAAAAACAAACAGCACATGACACAGATATCCTTGCACTATTGTGCAAGGGTGCCTGTGTCACCACATGGCTGCAGTTTAAGCAGCCGTGCAGAGAGAAGCATAGATTTACAACATATTTATGTACATATGTTGCATCCCTGTGCTTCGGAAGTACTACAGCACACTACAATTAAAGAGGTTACTGTGTGATGCTGCAGCACTTCCTTATAGCTCTGCACTTATACATTCACCATACGCTACTAATGCATTAATTCAGTCAATTACGTACTACACATACATTCATCTAAACTTTCACACAATAACAAATAAATTTAGCTCTTTTTTTAAACCAGGAAAGTTAGTTCTTACAATAACTTTTTTTTTTCCTTCTTTCTTCTTTTATGTTTTTCTTGGGGTTTTCTGAACAATTTTGTGATTGTTTTGGTTTTACTGAAAAAAAATCAAAAAACAAAACAGGAGAAACCAAACAATGAACTTCAGGGAACAGTAAAAAAAAACAAAAAAGCTAGCAAATATGACTTTCCTGCCGGCGGCAGATGAGGTCGATTGACTGCTCGCCATAGCACTAAGTCCTATTGCACTTAGTGCAGAGCACTTTTAAAAATTGAAATTGAGGACGGATGTCCAAGGTTTGGTCTGTGGGATGCACTCTTGACGTGCTCGGCTGCGATGAGGTGGATGGCGCAGGAGCAGGAGTGTCTCTCATCCGTCGGCACTCTTCATGTGCAAGATTGTTTGAATGAAGGCTCCTCGTGTGCTTCATCATACTTGCCGTGCCGCAAGAGTATTTCTTTGTAGGATCCCCTCTCGATAAGACTCTTTTGCAAATTTTACATGTGACCAAGGTGGCATTGGTCTTATTCTGTCCTTCGGGAAAAGTAAAAAATTTCCACACCACTGAAGCAAAACGTTTTTTGTGTGTTTCCTCCGGCAAAATTTCATCCTCAGAGGTTTGAGGTGATGAAGGTGATGCCTGCTGCCCTGAAACCATTTTTGGTTGCAAAAAGTTAGAACTAAGTGTATACTTAGTCTAAAAAAATCTTCTTCTCTCCAAAGAGATGGTTCTCCAAAGAAGCTCAAAGAAGAAAGATTGAAATGGGTGGGGTCTTTCAGTAGTTAGAACAGGAAGTGTAATGAACCAATCAAATCTCTTTTTTTGCAGGTCACATGGGATCCGCGCACCGTGCGCTTACGCAGCACGCACCCAGCGCGAATCCGCGAAATTGAATTAAAAAAATTATATGATTAGATGTAAAAAATATATTACTTTTAAGACTAGTTTAGAGTTTGTCTTCAATTAATATTCACATGAAATACATAAATATGTTTTTTTAAATGTTAAATACTTCGCGGGATCCGCGCACCTACCGCGTCACGGACGCATATGACGCATCGCGGAAGCCGTAGACGTCGCGTTACATACATCAAACGTATCGCGTATAGGCTGGGAGTCGCGTACCGGTCGCATAGCGATCGCGCACTAAACACGTATCCAACGCATACCATGCGCGGATGCTATCGCGTACGGATCGTGAACAGTGGCCCCCCTCCTGGAGCCAGTGATGGCCCTGGGGACCGGCACCCCCCCAGGGCCGGCTCATGCAGTGTCAACGCAGCTCCCTGGCACATACTGGCTGTACCTGGTGGCCCCCAGGGACCCTCAGGATTGAAGAGGAATTAATTCCCCAACTTAAAACAAGCCACAGGGCGTGTTTGCACACATGTCACCTCAGGCCCCGCCCCCATCCTTCACCACTGTGCAAATGTGCCCCCTGGTGAGTTGTAAGTTGGGGAATTAATTCCCCTTGAATCCTGACAGTCCCTGGGATCCAACTAGCTCACCAGGTACATCCAGTAAGCGCAGGGAGCTGCATTGCAGAGAGGTGTTCAGAGGCCATGCCCCTTTTTACACCATTCTGCAACGTAGCTCTGTGGCGCTTACTGGAGGTAAGTGGTGGGCTAGTTGGCCCCCAGGGACCCTCAGGACTCAAGGGGACTTAATCCCCAAATTTACAACGCCCCAGGGGGTGTGTTTGTGCAGTGGTGCAGGGAGGGGGCGTGGCCTGATGTCACAAGTGTGCAAATGCACCCTGTGGCACGTTTTAAGTTGGGGAATTAAGTCCCCTTGAATCCTAAGGGTCCCTGGGGGACACCTAACCCACCAGGTACGTCCAGTAAGAGCCACAGAGTTGCATAGCAGAGAGGTGTAAAATAGGTCATGGCATTGGACCACCTCTCTGCAACGCAGCTTTGTGGTGCTTACTGGAGGTACGTGGTGGGCTAGTTGGACCCAGGGACTCTCAGGATTCAAGGGAACTTAATCCCCAAACTTAAAACGTGCCACAGGGCGCCTTTGCACAGTGGTAAAGGGAGGGGGCGGGGCCAGAGGTGACGTGTGCAAACACGCCCTGTGGCACGTTTTAGGTTGGGGAATTAAGTCCCCTTCAATCCTGAGGGCCCCTGGGGGCCAACTAAGCCACCAGGTACCTCCAGTAAGCGTCACAGGCCTGCGTTGCAGAGAGGTGGTCCAGGCCATGCCCTTTTTTACACATCCTTACAACGCAGCTCTGTGGCACTTACTAGAGGTACTTAGTTGGCTAGTTGGACCCCAGGGACCCTCAGGATTCAAGGGGACTTAATCTCCCATCTTAAAACGGCCACAGGGCCTGTTTGCACATGTTCTCAGGCTACGACTCATCATTTCTTTGTCCAAGTAGTCCTGGAGGGATGTGGATTCCCACCACTTCGGCATCTCCTGCTTGTGCAATTTTTCATAATTCTTTAATTTATCCATAATAGTGGATTCTGTGCGTGTTGTTACTGTGGGTAAGTTTCGTCCGCATCCGTCTGTAAAGCATTTTTCCAACTACACTGTGGAGGCCCATGTCTTATTATGACGTCAGAACAACAGTAAGCCACTGATACCACAATACCAGCGAATACTTAAACCTAATCCCCCTTATCAGGGGATAGGTATGCCCTGCGCAGCAACTATAGGCGAAGCCTCGAAAAGACCCAATGATAGACCCTTTCCAACAAATCGGGAAGACGCAGACTTGCACTGACACATGAAAGCCAAGGTCCACAGCGTCAGTGGTACAGACCATTGATACATACAACATTGCCCCAATGCACACACACTACCGATACCAGAATCCATCACGAGCGCATACTGACAACACGAGCGGCACTTGGTAATATAGAATCATGCGACAATACCAACATGCATCACTGTAGATGCTAGACAACCATAAGGTCTGGCCCCACCATGTTGAGCGCAATGCAAATGCTCAATAATGTAAAATATGTAATTTTAACATTGTGACAAGTGTAAAATGGCGCCCAAAAACAAAAGTGCAGTCCTATGTTGTTGATTATGTACAAACCGGAAATGTATGTAAGCCTGGTGAGAAAAATGGTGTGTGAACAAGCCCCAAGAGGGTAAAGCATGTCACGTCGGGTTTATGAAAACAATAAACCCCTTTTTGAAGGATCCTTGGAATTGGTGGTCTTTGAAATTGCTCTGAGTGCGCGATTGGAACTCCGTTGTCCAAACAATACTGATTCACTGGTGTACTCCACTGGCATCGCGCCACCCCTCAATGGGCTACGATCTCGGTGAGGAGTGCTTTCATTTTGGATATATATATGTAAGTATGGTCTTGGGATTTATTGTGAAAGCTGCAGCACCTCATCTAAAAACCGGCATTCAAATTTAAACAAGTCCAATTGCCGACGCGTTTCGTGTGCTGTACGCACTACTTCATGGGCGGACTCCTGAGATGGCGCCAAACAGTCAACGGTACCTGAAATACTTGTGACACTCGCTTTAATTGGTGGGGATAGCCGCGCTGTCTTCTGGTCATCCAAGTGCCACGGTCTCAAATTCAAGTGAATTTCTTGTGTGCCATCATGTTAATCGATAAAATGTCCACAGTCGGTCGATGCAAGCTTTTCTTCTGGGAGGCTGCACCATTCGACTTCCACTCTGCTCTCACCTGCACCCAAAACATGTCATTTGAGATGTCATGAGTGATGTCATCAGTGATGTCACTGACCATGTCATGAGTGATGTAAAATGTGACATCATCAGCAGTGCATTGCGGGCGCACGAGTTATAGTTAGCTCAACTAACTATAACAGGTGAATTTCTCTGGTTTTATATGAGTCAAATGTTTAACTAACTATAACGTCCCTGAAACTTATATTTTTTTAGTGAATTTCTAAGGTTTTTTAAATGCTAATTCCTAACTATAGTGTCTGTAAAACCTATGGTTTTTTCAGTGAATTTCGAAGGTTTTTTAAATGTTAATTTCATATTTTAATGTTTATAAAACCTATATGTTTTCTATTATATTTTTAAATATTTTGGAACTATACTTCTTGTTTTTAACTTTAAAAGTCATGTAATGTTTTATATCTTCCCAAAAAAATATGTATATCTTTTTTTGGGGGGGGAGAAAACTGCACTCCCATACCGGTAGCGTACCAAGCTACATCACCACATGAATCCTATCCGCCATATTGCTAAACTGGTAAACGATGCGCATTTCGTATCCAACGATCTTCGTGGCACCGAGTCCTGCGTAACATCATATGCGCATGAAGTCACCCCAGGTACTACTTTGGTATCCGACGGGTACGCAGTACCAAGCCACGCATTACGTCATGTACGTATGGGGTCGCGCCTGCTGCGAGTTGCGTATTCGATGAGTACATGCTTCCAGGCCCTGTGTTACGTCACAGACATATAGTATCGCGCCGGGTACGCCATTCCCTTTTTTTTTTGTCTCAAAAGTATATGAGACCACGCGAAAATCGAAATGATTTTAAAACATTTATATATTTCTAACTGTAATAAACTTATAATATGATAAATATATTTTGTCAAAATCACGTCGGGTGCGACCTCTTTGCGCGCTCGGTGCACGATTGCCATGTGACCTTAACATTCCCCATTGTAACAGTTGTACGAACCCACCCATTTTACTCATTTTCTCTACAGCATTTGATGAGACTCCTCTTCTGCTTAGAAAGCTTTGTTGAAAAGTGTTTTCCTGTATACACATATCTTATACTACACACAACATGCAAAGATCATCTTGATCAATATTCATGCTCTGTACATTAGCCTTCCACGTGTGATTGCCATGCATCTCAAACGTTCCATCAAAAAACAAATATGTGTTACACGATGCCCCTGGTGTGTGTGTCTGCACATTATTGTGCTGCCTTTCGGCCTGGGTATTGCTGGCTCTAAGGAGCATCATCAGCCACGGGCAGACTGCACATCCTAGATCACATGCCATCTCATTAACGATAGTTTACGCCCTCCCGATACATGCTACACTAATCTAAATTGCACACTCTGCGAGGTCAAAACTACAAAAGAAACACACATAAGTACACTTCCTGGCTAAGCAGGAACTGAACAACGCCCAAGTCCCCGGAATAATTATTCACACCCCTACACTGGCCTGGCATACGCACGCCCAGCCAACTTTACGTACGTATAAATAGGATAACCATGACGCCCCATGTCCCTCTTCATCCACACTACGTCAAATGATTTGCCGCATCCACCTCGCATATCACAATGCGCAATAAAAAAAGAAATGGATCCATGAGGTGTACTCCATCCTGGCAATCAACACGGGCTCTAAATTGTGAGCCCTACTGCCCGTCGTCTACGAAAGGGATCCATGAGGTGTACACTCTCCTGCAATCAACACTCCATCTGAATTGTGAGCACTGCTACCCGTAGTGTTTGCTCACACAACAATGACAGCAGGTAAGCAGAGTGGCCTGGGTGCACAGGGCCTCCAATTGAGCACGCTGCGGCGAGAGGGGTGGGGTGCTTCAGCCTAGCTGCGCAGGTCCGAACAAACGATATTGCCATGTGTTATGATGTGATCTTTGACCTCATTCAGTCACATCTCTGTCTCATTTTAAAGACCTGCTTGACTGTACTGTAGGCCTGAGCCAGCGCTGCCCTACAGACACCTCTGCAGTGCGGTGCTGCTGGAGGGATGGGATGCATCAGCCAGACTGCGCACGTGCGAATAAACGATATTGCCATGTGTTATCATGTGATCTTTGACCTCATTCAGTCACATCTCTGTCTCATTTTAAAGACCTGCAATACCATAAGGTAGGCCTGAAGCTACGGGCAGCACTGCCCTACAGACACCTGTTGAGGGCGGTTCTGTGGGAGGGGTGGGGTGCATCACCCTGAGTGCGCACGTGCGAAAAAGCGATTTTGCCGTGCGTAATGATGTGATCTCTGACCTCATTCAGTCATATCGGTCTAATTTTAAGGGCCTGCTGGACCGTACTGTAGGCCTGAGCCTGCGGGCAGCGCTACCCTACAGACACGTGGCGTTGGCTTTTAGGACACTGTAGTGAGCTCCTTACTAAGTGTACATGCACACAGGTTCCCGCTACTGCATTACACCGCACATTATGCTTCTAGCATGCGCTCTGTTCCTTTGTATGTGGACGTTGGCATGACATATTATTATTTAACCTTGTGTATTCTCGTGCTCTCCAACTCCTCTTTGAGCCATGATTACCGCTAACAGTTGGTAGATCGTACTTCAAAAACAAAGGATGAACTCAACTCCTATTTTCTATCAAGCTTGAAATAGACCTTCATTTACCTCCAGATGCTTCCACCATTAAATTATTTCTCCCTTTTCAGACATTCCATTGATTGCCACAAGAAGGGCGGAGCGGGAGCTGACCCCGCAATGATGCCCTGGCATTCTGACACCTTCCATCATGGTATCAAGACACCCTCCCTGACCGGAGACCTGGTCTATCGTACAAACATACCCCAGACTATGAGCTTGCACCAACACGTCGTGGGACACACCAGTGGTTGCAGGTGAGCAGTGAAGCCTCGGTGTGCAAGACCTACAATTGAGCACAGTGCGGGAAAAGGGGTTGGGGCGCAGCACCCTGGGTGCACAGGTGCATGCAAGCGATTTTCTCGTAGCTAATAATGTAGGACTATAATATCAAACAACGGCGATAACATTATCACCACTTTCGCGACAGGAAACTGCCGCTTAAGCGACGATAAGGGATTGATAATATGCCCTTGTAAATTCTCATAAAAGCCCAGGTTCTGGTGTGAACCTGGGCTTCTAAGGGAATTCACAAGGGCATATTATCAACCCCTTATCGCTGCTTTAGTGGCAGTTTCCTGCCGCTAAAACAACAATAATGTTATCGCCCTTCCTTCATAATATGGCCCATAATCTCTGGCCTCATGTATTTAATTTTAAGGACTTGCTGAACCACACTCTTTCTCGCAGACCCCAACGTCCTAGACAAACGGGTGACGGAGGGTAAACACTAAGGGCTGGGTGCAATAGGCTGATACTCTATCTCCTCCTCCCTCTCTTCTTTTGACTCTCCCTCCCCTTCTCCCTTCCACCCACTCCCCCTCCCTTCCATTCTCACTATGGTCCTTTCATTTGGACTACCTTTCTTTACCTCTTCCACATAGCACACATACTTATTTTCATTTTTGTCTTGCAGGTTTCCTACGCTGCTGCCCCTGGAGTCCAACCCACGTTTTTTTTATTATACTGTTCTATTAAAGTTGCATTTCTATTTATTTCTGTTTTAATAAAGGTTACTTATTTTTTCAAATAAATAACTGAGTGTATAGGTCTTCTTTTTCTGACGACACTTGTCTATTGTTTATTGTGAAAATCATCTGTTTATAGGAGATTTTAAGGACAACATTATTTAATATTAGAGTGCACCTACCACACATAATCTAACTGACTATTAGACAAATGAAGCCTGGGTAATTGTACAACTGCAAGAGTTCTATGAGTGTATCACTTTATAACACCATAAGTACTGCCAGTGTGATTACAGAACACATAAGGCACTGCCTAGGATCACCGAGGCTTCAGGGACTGCAGAGGCCCATCCTACATATTTAAATAAAGACCCTGAGTGTGACGATCCCCGGACTTCAGTTGACCTCAAACCCCCCGAACAATTAGTAAACAATACCCGGGAAGGTAGAGCTCCCCTAGGCTGCAAAACGTCTCTGTGCCCTTCCGCGCCTAATTTACATGTGACATTAAGATCCCCAGTCCTACAGAGACCCTGCAATATAATAATTGGATTGGCCACGGAACATTACCCACCCACCGGGGGCCTCATTTAAAAGAAAGGGTGAGACCCCGCTTTTTTTTTTGTTGTTGTACCTTTCTCTCCATTTTTACCATCCGCATCCCCTCTATTACAGCGATACAAGGTTTTCCTCCTCTCGCTTCAAGTAGTCGAACAAATATTTGCTATCACAGGATGGAAGCCATGCACCACCCTCTAATAGCAAACACAAATGTCCAGCGAATGCACACCCCGGGACATTGTATGAGCTGCGCCTGAGAGGTCGCCCTTCCTATTACCATGATGCATTTGTTAGTATAAACGCATACTAACACTACTTACACACGTGTAGTACAGTGACCAGAATGTAGTGAAGAAGCAGAGGAAGTGCAAAATCTAAAAATATAAATCCTACCAGAAGTCGGATGACATAGTTCAATGAGCCGACGACCCTGGCATGAGTAGAAACAGCTACACGAACAAAACGGGTCTTCAGCACAACGCAAGCAATTTTGAAATATTGCTGAGTGGTGCCTTCTTTTTGCCTTCTCCCACTCGTCGCCAAATTTATGTAGTGAATAGGCAGACAGCAGTGAATCCAATAAGTAGATTTATTACAAGAAAACAAGACACCTGAAACAACCACCAACAGGAGCAGACAGCAAACCAACCATCTAATCCAGCACCGTGTACAAACTCCGTAAGGTTCCCCTCATGACAGCCCTACATTCTAACATTACATACTGATGGCCATATTATCAAGGAACGGCGTTAAAATTATTGCCACTTTAGCGGCGGGAAACTGCCGCTAAAACGGCAATAATGGACTTGATAATATGCCGTAGAGAATTCCAATAGAAGCCCATGTTCTCGTGTTAACATGGGATTCTATTGGAATTTTCTACGGCATATTATCAAGCCCATTATTGCTGTTTTAGCGGGTACTTTTCTGCCGCTAATGTGGCAATAATTTTAACACCGTTCCTTGATAATATGCCGGTTAGATTCTAGTAGAATTACACACTAACATTCTACTATGACTTACAATGGAATACTACGCAGAGCACATGACTTTACAACAATAAGCTCATAGTTTCATACACGAGTCTTGACACCGGTAGGGGTAAGACTTTCGCTTCCCACTCCTTATATTGTATAAACGTAAAATAACACTTCTTCCACAAGTATGCTACAGTGCCCTGAGCACATCACTTTACAGCAATGAGCTCACAATTTAGGCTCAAGGTTTAATTCCCGACTCTTCACACCAGTAGGGATGAGTAGTTTGCTTCCCACTCCCTATATACTATAAACGCAAGGTAAAACTACTTACTCACTTATACTACAGCGGCTAGTATCCTACACTGCCCAGAGCCCATCACTTTACAGCAATCAGCTCGGTTTCATCCCCAAGTCTTCACACCGGTAGGTGTAACTACTTTGCTTCCCGCTTCCGGTATACTATCAACACACAGTAGCGTTCAGTAGTTTGCTTCCCACTCCCTGTATGGTATAAAAACCTACTAACACTACTGGCACCCGTATACTACAAACACCAGACCACATCACTTTATAGCAATGACCTCATGGTTTAGACTCTCGGTTTTATACCCGAGTGTAGCACCATATCATATCACAACCATGCCACTCTGAGCAACACCGCACTTTCAGAACATTAACAGTGATAACTACCTACTGGCGACCGCCAGTAGGTGATCAAGAACAAATTTCAATAGTTCCTTGATTCTTTTAGCTTTCAAAAATTCTCTCTATTACTGTCTTTCTACTTTTCCATATAAATAGTTTTTTTTAATATTCAAGTACACATCGAAGTCAGAAATGCAACGTATTCTATCAACACACTTTCTAAAACATTCCACAACTCTTGGAGGTTCATCCATTTTTTTAAACCTAACGATATTTTTTTGCAACATTTTCTCGAACATTTAACGGCACGTGCAGGTTAAATGTTCACGATTGTTTTAAGTTCGAACAGTGCCTTCCAAATGCAAGTAGCAGGTGTGGTTGAGTTGAGCAAATTTTATCCTATAATATGTACTATGTTTTTCTTAACCAATCACAAACATACTTTTCCACAAAACGAATGTGCACCCTACTTTTAAAAAACAATGCTTTTCATCTCCCAATCAGGTACCGTTTTGTATGCGAAAAGAAACTAGTTCCCCATCTTTAAACATATCTCTTATTCTACGAAGGAACTGCATGAGCTACAGACATCTTTCCATACCTTCCAGCCATACCTTCAAAATGCTAGTGTGGTTCGTAGGACATAGCTATGTTTTCTGGTGCAAGAAGTATGCAGAACAGAGACGTATTGACTTAGACCGAGGTTTACAAAATGTGGACATTAAATGGTTTGGACTGAGAGGATTGAAGTGGCACCAATTTTTGCCTTTGGTTAAAACCTGTTTGTATCTCCAACACCCTGACCTCATTATTGTGCACTGTGGTGGAAACGACCTAGGCACATTGACTGGGGTAGATTTGGAAATGCTTATGAAGGACACCTTTGGACAATTGATGTTACTTTTGCCTCTAACTGTCTTTGCATATTCCAATATATGCCAAAGACAGAAGTGGAAATGGTCCAAACAATTTTGTCCTCAGATTGAAAAATCTCGGAAAAAAGTCAACAAAGCTGTCTCTGCATACCTCAGAGACCACAAAATGGGGTCCATATACAACAACAACATACGTTTTGATATGGTGGATATATACAGAAGTGATGGAGTACACTTCACAGATCAGGGAAACCGAGTTTTCCTGAATAATTTGAAGCTGTGCATCCGCACTTATATGTAGCTCCAACTAATGAACGCAAGGGCTCTTTTTAGAGCCATCCTATAACTTACAACTTAGGCCCCCTATTTTAGGGCCACACAACGCCAACTCACATACCCTCGCCAAAATGCATTCTCCACACAGCTGTGGCGCAGCGGCCAGACCATCTCACTTTGCAGCACAGAGCTCTTGCTTTGATCCTCAGCTCTACTCACAAATAGGGGTGAGTAGTTTGTGCTCTACAAATACCATATTGATTTACCTTTGCACTCCCTATACAACACCACCTAAGCACCATACACAAGCTACAATGTTCTAAACAAAAGTTCATCAAAGTACCTATCACTACATGATGACACTACTTGCACAGATGTGGCACAGCGGCCAGAGCACATTACTTCACAGCATATGACACACAGTTTGGGCTTACGCTTTAATCCCCGACTCTGGCAGCAGCTCAGCTTAGCAACATGAGACTCTAGACAATACTTCACATATATTCCATACCCCAGGACTTTCATACCACTACGGGTCAGTAGTTCATCCTAGTAGTTATAAATACATCTGGACACTACTTCCACAACTGTAGTGCAGCGGCCATGGCACATGACTTCACAGCATAAGACACACAATTTGGACTCACGCTTTAATCCCCGAGTCCCGCACCAGCTCACCTTACCCACATCAGACTCTACCCAATACCTCACTTAATTTCCGTAGCCCACCACTTACACACTGGTAGGGGTAAATACTTCGCTTCGCACCCCCTCTATAGCACACCCTAAACACCCCACAGAGATTACAGTGCTCCTACCCTCTTATTTCCCACTTTCCCCCCTTTTTTCCCCCTTTTTTCACCTTACTCACTTCAACGGAATCACAAAATGGTGGCAAACACTTCCTAGTTGCAACCACTCGCAGCCAATCAGCAACAAGCTTGTGCTCGTAACGCCTTAGCCAAGCAGATGACAGAATTCCCAAATATCGATATCTGTAAATTTCGATATTTCTCAAAAACTACTGAATGAATTTACACCAAATAAACAAAAGCGTGCTTTCTCGACCAAGACCATTCTCCCTGCCAAATTTAGGGTAATTCCGTTCCCCCGTTCGACCTGTAGCCTTGTCTAAAGTTTCCTATGGAAATTAACATGGAGAAAACACGTTTTGGGACCCCCTTTTTTCTCGGCCCCCCCTTGACGAATCACCCCCAAACCTTCAATATCGGAGCTGATCTCAACAAAGAATTAGTTTTAAAAATTTCGCGAAGATTCGTCAATTGGCACCAAAGTAATTGCAAATAGAATGTTGCCATTTTCCTATAGTAACTAGGTCCTAACTATAACTACCTACTGGCGACCGCATTTGAGAAAGGTAATGTCCGAAACACGTCATGCCCATGCTCTTTAAAATAAATCCCCTGTTTGAAGTACCCCATGGTGTCCCTCCGGTTCTTTCAAGCAAAAGGATCTCTTCGTGGCATATGTTGTGTGCAAGTCCTGGGCGCACATGGAGGAGACCCGTCTCAACAAGAGGACAGAGTCATCCGGGGCAGCTTCGGCACTTTCTTTGTATTCATGGTAATGTATAGGCTCTGACCCACCACACCCGCCCGTGGTATCTGTGCCGCTGTTAACTGCATTTCGTGACTCCACGAAGGAATCCGGATCACTGTATCTGCGTTTTCCAGGCCACCCAAGGAGCGGATCAGTGTGGTTTGAGGCGTTTTGGGGACTCGGGAGGAGTATTTGTTTTAAACTGCTTTGACTACCACAGCCCTGAACATCGTTCTTAATGTTATCCTGATGGTTTTGTTTATAAGACATTGCAGACTGAATTCACTTGCCTAGCATTCGGTGAGAGAGCCTGCTGGGACTTGCAGTTAACTACTGGGATTGCAGGTCTGTGTGTGACTTTTAACTGGCCTATCAGGAGAGACACCAATGGCGGAACGACTGGAGGAATTTAAACGGAACTGTGGTTGATCGGGGGAGGAGCGGGTATTTGAGAAAGGCAATGTCCAAAACGCGTCATGCCCATGCTCTTTGAAATAAATCCCCTGTTTGAAGTACCCCATGGTGTCCCACCGGTTCTTTCAAGCAAAAAGATCTCTTCGTGTCATATATATATATATATATATATATATATATATATATATATAGATATATATATATATATATATATGAATACACAAATTGAAATTGTGAGAATACTGAGAATTGCAGATGTGGATGTTATTTATTCTACAAGTTACATTAAACATTTCCCATCTCCTATTGCCACACAAATAAATGTTGTGCCCAAATCAAAAACAGTCAATCAGTTATTGGTTATAAGGAATGTATATGTATAATCACCAACAATCAATAACTCTTATACTTAATTTCAGTTCCTTTTGTTCAAAATAGCACTTGCAATATATATCAAAATTAGATCTACAGTCTGCTTACAATAGAGTTACAATTGAAGGGTGATGAATGGAAGAACACAATGAATACAAAAAGCATTTTACCTCTGCATCTCAACGCACACAGGGGTCACAAGAACGTGTAATACCTACTGCAAGAGTAGCCTAACGTAACGCTCAACATCGCAGCCTATCGCGGGAAAGTTTTGCCTTGCCAACCAAGTATTCACAACGCGGCAGTAGCATGCGACAGTCACCAGATAACACGTCAAATGTCAGCGTAAAAAATCAGCGCCACGCCGCAAAAATGCGAAACGCTAATGCAAAAATAATGCAATGAGGCCAATCGCGGTACAAAAAGTAGCGAAAACCTGCCACAGGCTTGCAAATTCCACACGTCTGGCGGGAGAATGCACCATATAAACCACAGAAACAACACACTAAGAACAAGCCAAAGCACGTAGCAACATGGATGCACCCTGACCCAGCGCAGAAGCCAACGCGAACCCCACAACCGCCACAGACCACCAGCAAGGAACAACAGGGACGGCCGAGGAGAAGAGGGAGAGGAAGATGGGGTGCAGTCCGCAGCACAACCAGATCAGCGTCACGGAGGTGACAGAACACTACCAGCAACTGACCCACAAGTCGACCACCTGGAATGCAGTCGGAGTTCCGAGGAGGCCAATCCAGGAGGCCAAGAGGCGCTGGAATGATGTGACAACCTAAACCAGGCATAAACCCACTGTAAACAGGAAGGCTGCTACGGCGACAGGAGGTGGCATTCCTGTGCCACAGGAGGAGTTGGAGGAAGCTGAGGCCACAGTCATCATTGTGGAGACTGTGCAAGGAGTAGGGAGTACAGACACAGCTCGAGAGGACCTGACACAACATCAACAGGGTGAGTAACGACCAGGGGCTGGGAGTACAGGGGGAGATGGGCACAATGGCACACATGCACAATGAGGTGTAGCACACTGCACACCCACAACTACCTTGGATCTTGTCCCTCATCCCCTTGGCACATAGCAAGAACAGCACACCCACATAGACGACAACGTGGTACAATGCGCAAAGTCGACACTGCAGAACAGAGGACACAACTGGCTCCGCACATGCACAGAAACATGCCTACTACATCTGACAGAGCAGGAAACCGTGAAATGGAAATGTAAGCATGCAACCTCACATCCGTCATGTAGTCCACATGTCCACTGTCCTGCAGCAGCATACAGCACCTCCCAAACAGTCACAATGTACATTGTCATACAGTCTGCATGTAACCCAGAACAATGTGCCAACATACATGTCAACACAATGTCAACATGCATCTCCCCTTCACATTGCAGAGGGGCACACAACACCTCCAGCATAGCACAGAAGACAACACATCTGTGATGCTGGAGAGGACCACCACACCTTTGACACCGATGCCCTTCAACAGCCCATGGACATCCCATGCAACCCACCACCAGGACCCGGGCAGCCAGGCTACTTAGTGGAGAACACAGAGCCTGCAACTGACCACACAGCAGGATGCACCCGCAAGCACAGCTGGCTCAAGGCACCCCAATGCCATGTGTCAGCATGCCAAAAGGAGGTGGCCCAATAGATGTGGGTAGGATCCGAACCAATGGAAGGTGAACTAGATCACATACATTGGTGTCAATTACCCTTCAGGTACCACCTACACCTCACAAAGGAGACCCACACTGCCAAAAGGACACATGCATATGCACATTCACAGTACACAACCGCGCCCAGGGGCACGCACATATCAGTCACACACCCATGTTGGCCCTGAGCACGACGGCCCAGGCCACTCACCTTATGAATTGAGTGGGAGACAACAAAGCTACATGTCCAAGCTCAAACCCGATGCCTGCGGTGACATGCCTGCATCCGCTGTACACAGCACAAGGTAATGTCGCAGGGCCCTGGGCCCCCATGCATACAACAAGACCACAGGGACACACGCAGACATGATGTTGAACTGGCTACGGGCATGTGCACCCGTCCCCTTTATTGGGAGGGCCACATGTACAGTGACGCCTGTGCTGGATGTGTGTGGGGTGGGTGAAAGCCAGCCCTCAGGGAGTTGTTGGTGCTGGAAACAAATACAACAGTTAACACAATGAATACAGAAACAGACAACACCAGCATCACAGGGACAACTGCGGAGCATTATGGAGGTAGCCTGAGCAAGTCCAGAGGGCACACAATGAGCAAACAGAAATGTCCGTGAGTTGCAGCGCACTGAGGTCTGGGCACTACAGCTGAGCACGCCCATATGAAGAAAAAGTCTTGGATTGTGTCCCTTCGAGATATTCCTGATGCAGATGCAGTGGGGTGTGTTACATCTGCATCATCTTCCTCATCAACATCCCAGGACTCCCACACTGCTTGTGGTGACATCACTGCGCAACCTCACCACAGCACAAAACTCAATCAGTAACGGACGATGGCAACTGGAGTGCCGAGCAGGGTATCAGTCTGATGATGGCATCCACGACAGGTGTGAGCAACTCCGTAAGTCTGTCAGGACCACCATTTTGACTCTGGCAGATGGCAGTTGGAGTTGGTCCTGCTGGCGGTGGCATGTGCCTCCTGCGGTGATGCGACATCTGGGCTGGTCAGGACTCGATTTGGTGTGTGAGCCCTGGTGGACCACAGTTGATGCCAGAGGCAGCGGACAGCACAGGGCCACAGAAGCATGACTTTGATGACCCTAAGGCACGGGTACTCATAGTACGGCCCGTGGGCCGCCAGCGGCCCGGCAAGCCTTTGTTGGCGGCCCGCGGACCTTGCAGACATCATATCTGTGGGTTTTTTGTATCGCCGGTTGCAGCAGCGCAGAGCTTCTGGGGCCCGGGCGATTCTTTTAAAGACCATTAACTTGTAAATGAGGCTTTGTTGTATTTCACCTCTTCTTAGCGCCCATGCATCTCAACTCTGATTGAGTGGAGATGCAGGGGCGCTAAGAAGAGGTGAAATACATCAAAGCCTCATTAACAAGTGAATGGTCTTTAAAAGACCTGTTAAGTACTTGAGTGCGGCGGCTGTGTGTGTTCCTGGAAGCTGTCTCAGCGCCGGGGTGAGGCAGTGCTTAATTTGTGCTGCAAGCATCTACGCGGGCTATTCTGTTTCCTTGTTGATGAGTAGGTGTTGCCCTTCCTGTAATGGTCATGTTACCCTCCTCGCCCTTTGCCCTGGATTTTTTTCTCTATGTGCGCAGTGTGTTGGAATTAAGCTGCTGCACGTTCTTTTGTAGCTGCGCCAGCAGAGTATGTTATGGCTTCACTAGTGCTGGCATCTCGGACCTCCATGCCGTTGTTCTCAGACCCCCAGAGTCGCTTTTGAGTGCAGTCGGCACTCCCTGTCAGAGCGAAAGAGGCTCAAGTCAGCTAAGTGTACAGACTGATAGAGTGCCTTGGACGTACGATGTGTCTTTGAGATTTGAGTTTGTGCTTGCTAGAACGCTCTCCAATAAACTTCTGGTCATTGTGCATAATGTCAATTCTGCTCATCACCCCTGAACTAATCTCATGCCTGATGAATGAAGGTCGAAGTGTCAATTTGCATGCACACTTCACATAAGCCTCACTTGTCTTTGATTTACTAGCCTATAATGTTTTTCCATTGTTAATTATCTAGGCCACAATATAGGACGCAGATCACTGGAGCCAAGGATGGCGGTGGGTGGGGCCGGCGGCAGTGGGTGGGGGCCATTTAAGAAAAGGTTTGAGCACTGGCACTTCTTATTTTACAAATTAAGCACTGGGGTGAGGTGACAAAGGGTGACGACGACAGCAGGGGAGGTGACAGGGGGAGGAAGACAGAGTGCGCAGAGGGAGGAAGACAGAGGGAGAGGGGGAAGACAGAGGGAGAGGGAGACAAACAGAGTGAGTGAGAGGGAGAGAGGGAGACAAACAGAGTGAGTGAGAGGGAGAGAGGGAGGGAGACAGAGGGAAAACAGAGAGCGAGGGAGAACAGAGGGAGGGAGGGAGACAGAGAGAGGGAGACAAACAGAGTGAGTGAGAGGGAGAGAGGGAGGGAGACAGAGAGAGGGAGACAAACAGAGTGAGTGAGAGGGAGAGAGGGAGGGAGACAGAGAGGGAGACAGAGAGAGGGAGATAAACAGAGTAGGAGAGAGGGAGGGAGACAGAGAGAGGGAGAGGGATACGGGGAGAGGGAGAGGGAGACGGGGACGGAGACGGGGAGAGAGGGAGGTATAGGGAGGGAGATGGAGAGAGGGAGGGAGACGGAGAGACGGAGGGAGACAGAGAGACGGAGGGAGACGGAGGGATAGATAGATAGATAGATAGATAGATAGATAGATAGATAGATAGATAGATAGATAGATAGATAGATAGATAGATAGATAGATAGATAGATGGATAGATAGATAGATAGATAGATAGATAGATAGATAGATAGATAGATAGATAGATAGATAGATAGATAGATAGATAGATAGATAGATAGATAGATAGATAGATAGAGATGTGTGAATGCCGGGTCTGGTGGCTCAGTGGATGAAGGCGTCTGCTGCAGGGGCCTGTGTTCAACCTCTAGGTCACAGGTACTCATAGTACGGCCCGCGGGCCGCCAGCGGCCCGGCAAGCCTTCTTGGCGGCCCGCGGACCGTGTCTCGCATTTTGCATTTCCTGGCCTACGAGTTAACAGAGAAGATGGCCGGAGCATACGTAGTGAATACGTATTCATCACGTATGCTTCTGCGGCCATCCTCTGTTTACTGCTGGCCTCTGATTGTGTGCCCGCCTCTGTGACATCACGCACGGCACCGGCGGGAAGCACAGGCACTTCAAAAGTCAGCTGTAAGTGCAGTGCTTTTACAGCTGACTTTTAAAGGGCCTTTTGAGAAGATTCCTGTGTCCGTAGGGCCGATGATGTCCTCTCCGTCCCCGCAGCCTCTTCTCTTCGGCCGCAGTCTCTTCTCGCCCCTTCACTGCCTCAGGACAGCTGAGGGAGGGGATGTGGTCCGTTGGCTGTGCTGCCGACTTTGGTACAGGAAACCAGGGTTCGAGGTGTCGCGTCCACATCCTGTGATTCTGGGTAAATCTCTTAATCTCCCCGTGCCTAAATATGTAATGTAAATACGGTGCTCATGTACAGCGCTCCAATACCTTTGGGTCGAGTTCGCGCTACATAAAAGATGCAAAAATAAATTTAAAAAAGGGATGTATTAACCCCCATCCTAGAGGCACAAAAGCCAAAGTTTGTACTGTTTGCACACGTGATTTGTGGCTTTTTTTATCTGATGACTGATTAGCGCCAGGTTTAGAATCCTATTTAGGGCGTTAACTCCTGTTAGTGTGTGCACCTGAAATAAAAATTGCACGCACATGGGAATGACAGCCTAAATTATTTCCGCACTAGTGTTTTCAATTATCTTCTTCTCGACACCCCATCATTTTCTTTGCTTTCATAGGGCACTTTGACGTCCAGGATTCTGTTGCTTTCCCTTCTATGTAGGCAACGTTGAGTCCAGTAATACACTGTCTTTCCTAGGGCACTTTCATTAGTTATTTCCAGTCTTTTCTAAATCACTCGCTTTGTGACCACAATTTTCGGGAGTGATATTGCATTTAAGTTACCGTGCATTCCGAAAAGTTTATCTGACTGGCACAGTGCAAAGACAGAGTGTGTGAAAGAGACATCAGTCCTCCACTGCTTTGCAATTTGGAATGGTATGTATCCACAGCTTGCAGCCTCAAGTGAGATCGCAAACTAATGAGTGGTGTCTAATACACAAAGTAGACTCTATCCCTGAGAATGGTGGCGGGCATCCGCGGACATAGGGGACAGGGGTCCAGGAGACCACTGCATGATCCCACTAATGCAGTTACCTGCATACGAACATTACAAAAACACTGTGTGCTTAAGGGATGGGGGTCACTTATGAAACACACATATTCACGGAATACAAACACAGGAGTGGAGGGCTGCGGTCTCTCGTAGACCTCCATTACTGCATTTGCAGTGATTCACCAGGGAGTGAAAAATGTCTCCTGCCTAATAAAGATCTAGGAGTCAAGAGGCTTTGCGTCCTTTTGCAAAGGGGCATTTTGGGATGCAATAGATTACAATGGTAGTTACAAGCATACAAGGAAAACCTCAGAGTCTCTAGGGACCTGTGGTATGTTAGTTTAGTGTACAAACAATGATCCCTAATGGGAACTATACTGAAAGCGGAATGGTAATTTAATGTACAAATAAAATTTAGAAAAGCAAAAACGTAACACACAACAGATTGGGTACTAGTGACAAACATGCTTGGTGGTCTTTGAAGTGTGATTTACATGTGTGATACAAGTGATAAAAGTGCTTATCAATACACACTGGGAGTGGGGAAATAGCTGAGACGGTCGCAACATACTATGAAAACATGTACACATCCATGTCCAGTAGGTCGGGGGGGGGACTGCATAGAGCTCCTGGCGATCTTGACATTGGAGGTCCTCTCTTATGAAGAATGGGTGAATCTGGCTCGTGACCTGATGGTAGAATAAATTGAGGGGGCACTCAGGGGGCTACAGTCGGGCAAGGCAGTGGGACCTAATGGCCTCTCCCTTGACTTGTTTAAATGTGTAAACAATAAAATCGCACCTCACCTCCTCAGTATGTATCTGGCTGGAAGAGATGCAGGGACCCTCCAAGCGGACCAGAGAATGGCCACAATTGTGGTAATCCCCAAAAAGGGTAAGCCTGCAATGGCCTGCAGTTCGTACCTCCCTATATCCCTGCTCAACATGGAACTTAAAGTACTGGCTAAGGTTCTGGCAAATCGACTGTCGGACGTTATGACATCACTGATCCACAGCACTGATGGGCATGTGCTGAATATCCGGTTACTGCAAATTGCCATGCAATCCCACTTAAGATTGCTATTGTCTGATAATAAAAAAATATTATAAAAATGTGCTCCTTGTTGTTACATCTGCTTTGGAAATACAGCATTGTTTAGTAATATTTTGAAACGGTATTGATTTTTTTCCCTCTAGCTCCGCCCCCACTGACCCCGCCCCCTACTGACCCCACCCCCACCGGTGCGGCCCTCGGCCACAAACCACACTGTAAATTTGGCCCCCGAGAGAAAGTTTGTGAGTACCCATGCCCTAAGGCCATCGCCTCAGAGGCCATCCAATATCTCAGAAGGAGGGGTCCCAGAACTGACCAGCACAGAGTTAGTGGACCCGGATGCACAGCGGCTGGCACAGGCACCCTTCCACGGGACGGTCACTTTTGGTGTACTGAGGTAGGTGTCCTCCAGGGCATGATGCGGAAGGTCTGATGTTATCCGGAAGCAGCAAATGGTGGACTGCAATGCGACATCCTCGTTTTTACCACCAATTCGGTATCAGCTACATGAGGATGAGAAATAGACCCTAGTCCATAGACTCAGACGCCACAAATGTATGACCAGAGAGTGTCCATGAATGTCGGGGAACAGACTTAGTGGCACCAGTGCTGAGAGGGGGTTCAGTCTGCGATGATGCCGGTACACTGATATGAACTCCGCCATCGCTAAATCAAGACTCTGTGACCTACGGGACCGCAGTGTAGACCAGAGGCAGCGGTCAGCAGTGGCCCACACCCACCTGTCATTAGCTCGCGATGCACAGAGTTAGTGACACCAGGGCAGTTGTCAGTAGTGTTCGATCACCTCTGTAATGATGATCCTATTCCGTCCAGACTGCAACGCGTCGTCCACTTACGCCTCGTCTTGCGTGCGATGATATGTTTCTGACTTTGAATAATCGATGTTCAGTTCCAATTCTGTGGCCTACTCTTGCGCAGCGTTGGCCGAGGGCAGTAGTCCGCGTAGGCCCACAGACATGTGTGGTTGTAATGCTATGCACAGACTTGGTGGCACCACATCGAAGGGAGTATAGTGATATAGTGACATGAACTCTGCCTTAAATAATGTTCACTGCCATGGTGTAATCAAGACTCAGTTCCAAATGTGTGATCTACTTGACCGTAGTGTAGGCCGGAGGCGGCAGTAGAGTACGTCAATGAGAAAGGTCTAAAGCGGGCCTGTGTCGTGGAGGCCTAGATGGTCTGAGAGGCTGCCAAGGTCGTGTGGTTCGGGCTTGGAGCTTGCACAGGCACGTGGTGGGCCCTCCTTGACACACGCCGGTGTCGGCAGGTGATCAGTGTCGACTGGCTGTGCAGGGGCGGGCCTGACGGGTTTGGGGTCCAGCGGGCCGGGGTATGGCAGGCGCACAGGATGATAGGCAACTACGCTCACAAGGACGGCGTCGGCCTAGTGGCATGGTGAGAGGCACTGCCCTGGCAGAGATGTTGGGCTTTCCGGAAGAGGACCATGCCCAGGGCTACATACTTTTTATTCACACCCCTACGCTGGCCTGCCGTACGCCGGACCATCCCACTCCGCTCACGCTTACGCTGGACGTAACAGGCAACATTTGCTCGAACTCCCACACTGGCCGTGGTGACATGGTTGTGTCCACTGTCCACTACACTCCATACACCAGAGATGTATGTCCCCATGGATATGGGTGTGTTCAGCATACTGCGGTCTGTCCAGCACATCTCTGCCACTCTTGGCATCGTGTGCTTTCCCAGTCATGATTCTCCTGCATCCTTCACACATGCCTGGTTGCCACCTCTCCCCACGTTCAGCTAGTGTGTGGCTGAGGTGTCATGCCGTTGAGGGCTCATGTTCATGGCTTGCCATTGTGAGCTTGGTGTCCAGCGGATCCTGCGCATTGTGTTGGACGTATAGGGACTGGGGTAACAGGCTGATGGTGATGTCCAGGTCAGGAGTGAGGGACTTAGATGTGGCTGGCTGTGTGTCTCCTCTGACTGTGGCGGGCATTGGTTGGGGGGTACCAGGGGCCAACAGGTGCAGCGCAGTCAGCAGCTTTGTGTGGGGTGGGATGTTGGTTGTGCGCTGTGTTAGTGCCGTCGGCCTGTTGGGCGTTGTTGGTCAGGATGCATACGATGGATGTCCTTTTGAGCCTGTGGTGGGCAATGACATTGTCAGGTGTTGGGTCTGTGTGGCAGTTTATTTCAATATTGCACAATTATTTTTTAAATTGAAACTGTTCCTATATTGCTGACGATGGACTTGCCAGTCCACAGAATGAGCCAATGTGCAGATCTCCTATCATTTCTTGCAGAACAATGTTAAGTTTATGAGACAATGATATTTTGCTTTACTCCTCTTCTTTTCCCTTGCAGCTTATCTCCAATTCTTTTCCCCAACTCTGCAACCTGTGACTTTCATTCTTGATGGTACGCACTGTCGATTATGTGAAATTCTGTCTGTAATTGTGAGCTATCCTATATGTTACCTGCAGTATTATTGTATTGTACAATGAAAAAATAAATAAACTGATCCAAATATAACAAGCTAATGTTTCATCTATGTCCTTGAAAGCTAGGATGGCTAGAATTATGAGCCATGGATATAAGATGTCCACAGAAAGTGCTGCCTTAAAATGTATTGCAAGCTGTGAGGCAGCAGATGCATTGAGCAACAGGCCCAAATCCAATTAGTTCCTATAAACATTCCCACTGAGACTCTTGGTTCACCCAGATGGGGACTCTTACATGTCCGAGGTGCCGTTCTGTCTCTATTCCATTTTTTCTCAAAATTAAAAAATAAGGTGCAATGCTTTCCAGCAATTTACCCATCAGATTGAATTTTTGATGAGGAAATAATTTGCTAATACTGAAAGTATTTATCAAACATTGAACGATTCCCAGCATGTTGCATTTATAGTAGTGTCATTAGAAAATATCTGAGATTTATTGTGAGAAAATGCTTCTTTTTGGCATAATCACCCCCTTAACTGTGTGAATTGGAACTCTGTTTACTACACCCCAGTGTATGTACTCAAACCCCTAAATGTGTCTATATTGTCTATACTCCTAATTTAAACATTATTTAATCAATCAATCAAGTAGTACTTGTGTAGTGTGGCTGATCACACCTGGGGGTATCCAGGTGCTGTGGTGCAGGTATCAGTCAAAGAGCCAGGTCTTGAATACTTTCCTTAACTGGGTCCGCGGGGGTGCAGTGCAGAGGTGAAGGTAGAGGGTGTTCCAGGCTTTGTTAGTGAGGTGGGAGAAAGAGAATCCAATGGAGGGGCAGCGGTGGATGGTAGTGTCTGAGCGAGGGTGAGGTGTGCAGAATGGAGATTTCTGGTTGGTTGCTTGAAGAGAAGGCAGTGGTTCTTGTAGGCTGGTCCTCGGTTGTGGAGGGATTTGTAGGCATTGGTCAAAAGCTAGAAATGGCATCTCTTCTGGATGGGGAGCCAGTGGAGATCCCTCAGGTGCAAGGTGATGTGTGTCCTCTTGGGCAGGTTGAGGATCAGTTTGGCTGCTGCGTTTTGGAATGTCTGAATTCTTTGCATGAGTTTGGAGGTGGTGCCTGCATACAGTGCTTTGCCGTTGTCTAGTTGGCTGCTGATGAGGGCTTGTGTCACATTTTTCCGTGTGCTGAGGGGGAGCCATCTGAGGACTTTGCGGAGAATGTGGATCTTTTGGAAGCAGGCCGAGGAAATGTTGCTACCCTGACATTTCATGGAGAGTTGCGGGTATGGTCTTTTGGTTTGGTGGTAAGTCCAAGCTCCATTGGCCACCAGGAGTTGTTCCAGAGAGTGGTTTTTCTGCCAAAGATCAGAACTTCCATTTTGTCCGTGTTGAGTTTCATCCATGCTGTGATGTTCTTCATACAGCTGTGGAAGTTGATCTTCATTGGGTGTGGGGGTCTGCTGAGAGCCAGAGGATAACTGTGTATCGTGGGCATAGGAGATGATGTTGATGTCCTCGATCTGATGATGTCTTTGAGTCGTGTCATGCAATGTTGGAGAGGGATTAGCCTTGGGGTACACCACAGATGGTGTGCTTGGGTTGCGAGGTGAAGGGAGGGAGGCAGACTATCTGGATGCATCCCATGTGAAAGGATGCCATCCATCTGTGCACATTATCAGTGATTTCAATATGGTATGGTCAATCGATGAGTATGTGGTGGGAGATGGTGTCAAAAGCTGCGGAGAGATCCAGGACGATAAGGGCGGTTGATTCTCCTCTGTCAAGTAGGGCGCGGATCTCGTCTGCTATGACAATCAGGGCTGTCTTGGTGCTATGGTTGGCTCTGAAACCAGATTGGGATGGGTCAAGTAGGTTATCTCTTTCCAGATGATTGGTGAGATGGAAGTTGATGATCTTCTATAGGACTTTGGTGGGGAACAGAAGAAGGCAGGTTGAACAGTAGTTCTGGCGCTCACTTGGGTCTGCTGAAGGTTTCTTGAGGAGGGGTCTAAACTCCGAATTTTTCCAAGTGTTGGGAGAGGTGGCTGTTGTTATGGAGTTGTTGAGGATGCTGGTGAGCTGGTGTCTGATCTTGTCTCTTCCGAGGTTGGAGAGTTGATGGGGCATGGGTTGGTGGGTGCTCCTGAGTGGATGGAGTTTATCAGAGTGGTTGTGATTAGTGTGCTGAGTTGTTCTCATTTGGTGAGTGGGGTGTCGGTGGTTTTAATCAAGGTGTTGCTGAAGATGTAAATGGTTATTATCTTGTTGTGAAGTGAAAGCATTGCAGAGTTCCTGTGAGGATGTGATTGAGATTTCTGTGGCTGATGGCTAGTTGATTTCTGATGATGGTGAAGATTTCATTAGAATAGTTGGAGCTGGTCTTGACCCGGTTGGTCAGGGCCTCAATTTTTGTGGCTTTGAAAAGTCAGTGGTAATAGTTGAGGGCTAATTTTTAGGTGGCTTGGTCGGTGTGGTTCCTGCTTGTGCTGCATCTTCTTTCCAGCTGTGTTGCCTTTTCGTTTCAAAGCAGTGAGTTCTGGCATTTACCAGTTGGCTCGTTTGGTGGGTCTGTGCGTTTTCGCTCGTTGGAATGAGCAACTTGGCTGGTGGTGCTAGTGATCCAGGAGATTAAGTTCTCTACTGTCTGGTCAAGATTGGTGGTGATGGTGGGCAACACAGTGCTGAGGGCATTGGTCCATTGTTGTTACGTGACCTTGGTCTTGTCGTGGTAGGAGGTGCAGTGTTGGTTGGGGTCGGTGAGGAGAGTACCATTGAGGGTGAAGTGTATGATGGAGTGGTCAGATCAGGTGAGTTCCTAGGTGTGGCTGTATCTGATTCTGTAGCTGGACATAAAATGGGGTCTAGCTTGTATCCTGTTTTGTGTTTGGGGCCAGTCACCACCTGCTTGATGCCGATGTTGTCCAGTCTTTCCAGGAGGTTGGTGGAGTTGGTGTCGGTGGAGTCGTCCAAGTGGAAATTGAGGTCTCCTATGAAGATGTAGTGTTCAGCTTTGACGGCACGCGGGGTGATGAATTCAGGGATGGATTTGCTGGGGTCATTTTGTGGTCCTGGTAGTCTGAATGTGAGGGAGCCCTTGATAGGGGTTTAGGAGTTGACGCAAAGCTGGAACTTCATGTGTTCCATGATTGGTGTGGTATAATCATTGATGATGGTGCAGGCGATTGATTCCTTGTGTATGGTGGCGATGCCACCTCCTAGTCTATTGGTGCAGTAGTGGTGTTTCATCTTGTAGCCATCGGGAGGTGATCTAGGTCTCCATAGTGAAGGTCAAACATTTTGGTGGTGTGCTTGCAGAGCGATCTGGCATTTTTTAGGAGGCAGCTGAGTTGTTCTGGGGGTTTGACGGCATATGGGGCTGATTGGTGTTGTGTGGGTCAGTGCTGGGGTGGAGGTGAATCAGCAGTAGATGCAGGGGAAAGGAACCACTGTGGAGAGCATTGATGCGTAGTTGCAGTTGTTGTTGAGTGCAGGGCCCAGGGCATGGAGTTCTGTGACAGAGTACCTGTGGGTGCTCGGAGGGTCAGGGTTCCTGGCGCTGGGTGCAGTCCAGGGGCAGATGAGTGCAGACCGGCTTGCCTTTGGCATGCCAGCGGCACAGCCTCTGCGGCCTCCATTAAGAAGCCCTGGGAGGTGGGAGGGGCTATCTGGGCAGCATGAGAGCAGGGGACTTGCGCTGTGGGAAAAAAGGAAATGGCACAGTCAGCAAACAATCAAACACAAAACAATATTGAGTGAGGAAGAACGAGATACTGTGGAGCCGTATTTACAGTGCAGTCAGACAACAATTTGGCAAAAAACACAATTGCAAAACAGGAGAAGTAATACCAGTTTTACCACACAAGCTAAGCAAACACAATGGCAGAGGGACCGTGACTTGAAAAGCAGTTCGAGTGTAGCTTGAGAACCGGGACGGTGCCTCTGTGCTATGAGGATAGGCAGTGGGGTGCGGCATGCAGGACCTTAAAGGTTGAGGGCTTCTGTCAGTTAAATGCCACTAGGGGGCTACAGCACAAGTTGTGCCACCACTAAAGTGACAAAGCAAAACATGACTACAAGTCAGTCATCAGTAGTATGGCTGTAAACGTTTAAACTGCACATTCAACCACTATGGACAGGCCTTAACCCTCATTTTAAATTTTAATGTTACCTGAAAGCTAAACTTAGGTGGACTTAAGGCGGGTGTGGGAAATTGGATTGTTGGTTGACTGGGGGTGAGCCCTGGTCAAGCAACAGCCACAATCCGTTGCAGGGTGAACTACAAAAAGTCACTAAATTAACCTCTGCTTAATCGTGGGTAGCTTGGCACAAAACAAGTACCCAGGCTTAATGTAGAGGCAATGTGTGAAGTATTAATGCAGCACACCAACAGTAATAAAGCGAATACATAACACAAGAAAAATCCCAAACAATTTAGGCAAATAGATTATATATTAACAAATTATTTGACACCAAAACAACATAAATCCAATTTGTAAAACCGGAGATATTGAATTTTAAAGAATTAGGTGAAAATATTGTCAAAATCACAAAGCTCCCTGAAGGGATATCTGGTTATGCTGGACCAGGACAATTCAAACATTCAGGCCAACCGCAATGCAGCATAGGTCAGCTACAGAGACCTGGCTTGGCCCGCTGAGCAAAAGTACCTTAGTCCAGGTTGTGTCGAGGTAGAGGATCATGTTGATGATGAGGAAGCAGAGTATAGGCAAGGCGATCCATTGGTGTTGATCTCCTAGTCATGCAGCAGCAGCGATGCGTCGGCTTTGATGAGGGGGTTGTTGCGATGTGCAAATACAGTACAGTTGTTGAGGCTGTCGTCGACTGGGATGGGAGGACCTTGCACCAATTAGGGCGTTCTGCAGTGCTGGTTCCAGAGGTGTTGTGGTGTCTCTGAACCATTTACCAGCAGTGCACCATTTCTGGTCAACACAATAGGGACAATGCTCCAGTTCCGATCCACATAGCGGCGGATATACATCGTGCTGACCCACGCAGTGATGGTGACGCACCAGTTCTGTTCTCAGCAGCAGTGGTGATGTGTTGGTACTACTGAAGCAAGCACCTTAGGTCCACTTCCGAGACTCCAGGACTGGGGTGTCACCACTTGGAACGGCAGACTCACAGATGGCAGAGTCCAGGTGCAAATGCAGGAGAGTTGGAAGTCTTTTATGTCCCTGAGACTTCAGATCAGGAGGCCAGCCAACTAGCCCTTGGAGTCACTCTAAGTTCTGAGGAAAAGTGATGCAGGTCCAGTCCTTCTCCCCCAGGCAAGGTGGGCAGCAGGCCAACACGACAAGAACATTGTTCCAGAGCAGCAGTCCATCAGAGTGGTAGTTCTTCAGCAGCACAGCAATCCTTCTTCCTGTTCCAGAAGTGTATTGTAGTGGTAGGGTCTCAGGTCCAGTTCTTATACCCAGGGGTGCCTTTGAAGGGGAGTGACTTCAAAGAAGGGTCTTTGAAGTACAGGGAGGTCCTCCCTTCCTCCCCTGGCTCCAGACTCACTACAGAGGGGTGAGCAGTCCTTTGCGTGAAGACACAACACAGGTTATTTAGATATAAATGTGAGGCTATGCCCAGCTACTATCTACTATCCTCCCAGGATGGCCCATCAAGTCATATTTAAGCTCCCATTCTGTGTGGCTGTCTAGAGGAAATACACAAAGCCCAGACATGTATTCAGGGACAGACTGCAGGCACACACGGCTAAGAGCAGTAAAAATGCCAACTTTCTGAAAGTGGAACTTTCAAAATTGTAATGATAAATTTGACTTTGCCATTAAAGAGGATTTATCCAAACATGACACCTCACCTCCTTTCAATTAGGAGTTACAGCTTACTAACCGTAAGAAGGAATCCCCACTGTTATCCTACAAGAGGGATAGGCCTCGCAGTTGTGAAAAACAGATTTTGGAATTTTTCACTATCAGTACATTTAAAACTTCAAAGTACATGTCCTACCTTTTAATTACATAGCACCCTGCCCTTCGGGCTACCGCGGGCCTACCTTAGGGGTGACCTATATGTAATAAAAGGGATGTTTAAGGCTTGGCAAGAGGTTTTAAATGCCGAATCGACATGACAGTGTAACACTGCATTCCTGGGAAAAGATTTTAGATGGGTGAAATGATAAGTGCTGCAGTCCCACTAGTAGCATTTTAATTTACAAGCCCTGTGTATATGGTATACAACTCTAAGAGGGACTTACAAGTAAATTAAAAATGCCAAATGGGTATATGTTAATGAAACCATGCTTAGGGGAGTGAGCACAAGCATTTTGGCACTGGTTAGCAGCAGTAAAGTGAACAGAGTCCTAAGGCCAAGAAAAACAGATTAAGCTAAATTTAAGGCAAGCAGGCAAAACGTTTGGGGAAAATCACCCTACGTCTAACAGGTCTAACACAGGGTGCATGATATTTTAAAGTATAACGTGTAAAAGTTTAACGTTGAAAAGTGCCAATGCTTGAAAAGCTATTTTCATTCTCGCACGATTAGCTGTTTCATAGGAAAGCAAAGGATACTTTATTAAAGTTAATAACGTTTTTTCTACATAGGGACCCGGTAAAATGTTTATTCATGGACTTTTTAAAATATCTATTACAAATCAATTAATTGGTAACGTCCAATTTGTAACACATGTTTCACCAAAGATATTTTCTAAAAATGTACTTTAAGCCTGTCTAAAGCCTCTAGAAACCCATATGCCTGAACTTCCAGCGGTCACCCCGGAGCTAAATAACTCATTGATTAGGTGTGAATTGGCTTTGAGAACTGAAACAAAGGACTTGGGTGTAGGAAGGTTACCAGATACACTGACAGGATGACCATCGGACACTGCCCATGAACCTAATTATCTTCAAAGGTGCCTGCCCTTTCACAGACAGATTTAACGCACTGCTGGACATGCCTTCTCTATTGTCCTCCGAGCCAGCCAGGCCACCAACCCTAGCGTGAGAGGGGCTGTCCCCATAACCAATTTTGAGTGAATACAGAGGAGATGTGCTCTCTTCCCCGGTCACACCTCTATGGTGGGCACAGGTGCCCTACACAGGGGAAGAAAGGTTCAGCCATCCTGGTTTTAGGTGGAGAGTGGTACTGCGTTTTTTTTGCAGTAGGGCACACAGGAACGTCTACAAAAGTAGGTACGGTTATCCCTGGGAGCTTTTTCCCTTAGTCAAAGAGAGGGCAGGAGTCACCACATATACACAAACTAGTGCCAGGCAAACATGTAGCACCTCTGAGCACCCTCTTTAGAACACCTCTGGCCCTGTGGAAGCCAGAAGAAGTACTGTACCAGCTATTGCATCTTGTTAAAAGACTTGGGAGGCAGGACCTGCTCTCACTTTCACCCAGGACAAAGAAGTGGACTCCAAGGGTCATTTAGCTGACCTGTTAATTACAGGAAAACAAAACTTGCAAGAAGAGCACTTTCCTGAAAGGACCCTGCTGACCAGCCCAAGAACCGTGCCGGTGGCTTCTCTTGGAGTGAATCCTGACCCATAAGTGCTGTTCTTGAGGTCCTGGAAAAAACCATGGTGGAAAAAGGCGATATCCTAGATGATAGGGCCTGTGGTCTTAGCCACACAATTCAACCCCATGGTAGGTATGCCTTAGTCAGGAATTTAACTGACGTTAAATTCCTGAGTTAAGGCATACTTAACGCGATTTTATTTATCGCTAACCCTCCTTGATAATATCGCGAAGCTTCCTTCGCGATATTATCCCATGTTGCTTTTCACAGCCACGCCTCTTTTGCATCTCATTATCGATGCGAGGCGAGGCGTGTGAAAAAGGGGCGATACATCAAGGAATCACGCGCTAGCGTGCCCTTGATGATAATGCGATAATATTATCACCGCTTTGCACCCGAAAACGGGCTCTAAAGCGGCGATAATATTATCGTCGACCCTTGATGATATGCCCCTAATAAACCACACAAATGTGTACCAGCCTATCTCCCGCACCCAACATACAAATAGCAAAGTTCACATGATCCTACCCTTGTTTGTACGCATTTAGGAGCCTTGTGGAATTTTCCTGCTAGGGAGGTTTTGACAACCATTGGTGTCCAACGGTGAGTAGACCATATTGGTGAGTATGTTATCTTCACCCTCCTAAGGTAAATCTACACTACTGTCAGCCTCATTGTGAGTGTTCATCTGGGGCTCATTCAGAATGGTGTCCCAGTAAGTAGCAATAGGGTATTTATGTAATCCAAGATAATCTCTATGCAGGGCAACACTCTCCTTGTGCCGAATTGAGCAGCAAGCATGTCCAGGCTTCCAATGATGGGACTTCAGGCGACTTCCACCTACGAGTAATAAGGGGAATGGCTAATCATAACCCTAAATCTAGGAAACAAGAGGTAGCTCTATGCTTCTTGTGTCTGTTATAGAGACCCAGAAAGCATATTTTGCATGTGTGTAGATCTGAGCGCCCCATTAATGTGGATAAGTGGGACGTGACACCCATCCAGTAACTGTGTAAATGTAGGCAAGCCCGTAGCTTATGGAGCATGTTAGCATCTACCTGATGACAACAAGGACAAGCAGCGTGTGTAGAATTGTAAATGCAGTTAATTTTATCGGGGGTAAGGTAAGACCTATGCATGATGTAAAATTGAATGAGCTTAAATCAGGAGTTATGTGGTGCATGCATTGGGCTTTCCAACAAGGAAACCAATTTCTTATCTTTGCAGAGGTGTTTCAAATTACCCTCCCATTGCTGCCATAAAGTGGTGAGCCGCGGGGCAGCATGAGTCCGCAACGTGTCAGCAAATCAATGGACGAGGTGCCTGTCTGACCCCATTAGGTGGAGATATTGAATCATGAGATGGGTTAGATGCTCATGGATTGTGTCACCCTACCTATGTATGCAATCAATGAGTTATATAACAATAATTGACTAGGGGGTAATCGGTCCTCCTCCATCATCCTCTCACATGTGACTAAGGTGCCCTCCCGATACCGATCTTACAGTCTTTGTATGTCAGTGGCATGCCAGTTCCGCTGACAAGGTGAATCTGACACTCTTGGATGTTACAAGTAAAGGCGATCCTGGTACATAAGGGGTCACAGGTTAAATGAGGTGGGGACATCTGCGGTAGCAGTGATACGCAGCAGCAAGGAGTTGGGAGTTTTTGCTCTTGTCCTGGGTTGGAACAGACATAGGATGGTGGGAAAACTCTATGCGGGTAGGGCCGTGGCTGTGTCCTCCAGGTGCCACCCCGTAACCACCTGGCAATCCACTGGATTTGTGAAGCAAGGTAATACTGCTCAGACGGTGGCACAGCAAGTCCATCTGATCTGTGGGTAGGCATAACTTCATCAGTGCCAACCTACACCTGGGCTTGTTCCAGACGAATTCCCACACCTGTCTATTAAAAGAGCAGAAGAATGCCACTGGGATGTACAGAGGGAGATTAGAGGAATCGTACAAAAGCCATGACAGCACCACCATTTTTAGGAGCACCACTTGTCCCACAACAGACAATGGAAGTGTGCGCCGAAAGAACATCTGAGATCGAAGGGACATGACAGAGCATTAGTGTTGCTGTCAAAGAGGTCCATTGGAAGGTGATATACATGCACACCGAGGTAGCGGAAAGTACCAGGTTAATAATGCATCTGTTTGCTACTAAGAAGAAAATGTGGGTTTGGGACATCAGGCGTGAAAATGGAACAGGCAGGACTTGCCCCAATTAACCCTCAATCCAGAAAGTGAGGCAAATCTGTCAAGTATCAAGGCTATCATGGCAGGGATAGTGTACGTATCTCTGAGATAGAGTCATATATTGTCAGCATATAAGGATATAATGTGGGTCCCATACCATAAAGGTGCTCTCTGCAGTCCTCCTTGATCCCAAAGTGCAATCATTAGTGGCTCAATTGACAAGGAAAAGAGTAAAGGGGACAGTGGGCAGCCCTTCTGGTGCCTCTGTGTATGTTACTTGGATCTGAGATGAGGAAACCCGTTTTCACCCTAATCAACGGTTGGGTATATAACAGTTTCAATAATCAGAGAAATCAGTGTCATATTCCATAGTGATACAGTATGATAAAGATGATGGTTCATTCAAAGGAATTATAGGCCTTCTCAAGGTCTAAAACCATGCATCCAGCTAGTGGTAAATTCTGCAGAGAGCAGGTTATGACTTGAAAAAAACGATGCAATTTTAAGGAAGTGTTGTGGGCCAGAATGAACCCATTTTGGTCCGAATGGACGATGGTCAGTGCTAATGGTGCCAATCCATTTGCGAGCACCTTGGCTAAGACCTAGTAATCAGTGTTGAGCAGGCCCAGTGGTCCATATGATTGTAACATAGTTGGGTCCTTGTTTGGCTTAGGAAGGGAGATGCAGATTGCCTCCCGCTATGAGACAGTGAGCCTATTGCTGGAGAGGGCTGTTTCATACCTTGTCAACAGGCGTTTATCAAGAAGACTTGCCTGTTGCTAGCGCTCTTATTGCATCTTGGATCTCAAATTGCATAATAGGGTCATCTAATTCTGCTCGTTGGTCTGAGGTAATGCAGTGCATCGATATCGTGGAGAAGAAGGAGTCAAAGTCATCAGGGCATTCATCAGAAACCGATTAACAGGTTGTAGTGGTGTGTTAGTTCATCATAAATGGCTTGTTGAGCATATGGCAATGTATCCGTGGAAGACTGTAGCACCATTATGGGGTTTCTGGAATGGTCCTGCCAGATAAGCCAAGTCAGCAAGCAGCCATTTCTATCAGCTGCGGCATGTGTATGGGCTAAGTGGGAGGAATAATTAAGACAGCACAGTCTTTCTATCAACCAAGAGTGTTCGTGCCATGCGGCCGCTATTTGGTGCAAATTGGTGGGACTTTGTACCACCTGTTTTTCGTAATCTAAAAGTTTGTGTTCAATACTGGGGATTTCTCTACTGAGCTTCTGATGCATGTTCCATTGCATTGCCAAACAGTGTCCACGAATCATCACTTTGAATGTATTCCATTCTATTATTTTGTCAGTGTTGTTTTCGAAGTAGTCTGCAATGGCTGAACCGAGAGAAGCGCAGATGGGCGGTCCTCCAATGCCGCTGGCTCTCGATGCCAAGTGGGAATGGGGGGAGGGTTGACGTTCCACACTAGCTGCATTTACTGAGGATTATGATCGGAATGTGCAAGGCCCAGATAGTCTAAGTGTAAAACAGAGGGAGGAACATTAACATGTTGTTATAACTAGGGCATATTATCAAGAAACGGCGATAAAATTATCGCCACTTTAGCGGCAGAAAACTGCTGCTAAAGCGGTGATAATGGGCTTGATAATATGCCCTTGAGAATTCCCATAGACGCCCATGCTATGGTGTCAACATGGGCTTCTATTGGAATTCTTTGCGGCATATTATCATGCCCATTATCGCCGCTGGCATATTATCAAGCCCATTATCGCCGCTTTAGCAGTTTTCTGCCGCTAAAGCGATGATAATGTTAACGCCATGCTTGATAATATGCCCCTAGGTTATTACTTAGTAACACTTAGGTCATAAGTCACAATAATATTTGTCCGGTTAAGTGGCAGTGAGTACAGAAGAGGCAGCATTTATGAATTAAACTTTTACCGACTTACTCTCAAGATGTGAATTTATGCTCATCCATGGATTTAGCCACACTCAAATTACACCTGAGTGCTGTAACTTTTACATGCAAGTACATTGCTTTAGATGGAAAGGTTATTGGCATTTCAAGAAGGAGACACAGGCAATAGTTGGCTTACACCCCATAAACATGCATGATTATTAGAATTTATAAACCTTTGGCAAGTAGGCACCCATGTAGAGTTGTTCACCTGCAACTTTTCAGCTTCTATAAATATATGTGGGTATCAGTGTCCCTGGGACTCTGTGATAGCCACAGCTTCCTAGCATCAATCCAGTATTCTTTGTGAATTCCAAGAAAGTCGGAAATTATTTTCAACCTTGCTTTTAATGAGGCCAAATAAAATTTTCAGGTTGTGCAATTATTCCGTTCTTTTTAAAATAACTGTACTATCTCGTTCTTGCTGATTACCAAATCCCTTAAGGTTTTGAACTCTGTGAAGTTCTCTGGAGGAATGCCAAAACGTACTACAGTGATGCTCTCACTCAACTCTGAGTATAGATAGATTTTCTGTGCTAAGAAAACTCAGCTAGAGTACATTAGAGCAGACCCCAGTGTATTTACCATTTACAAAATAACCTAACCGTTCTTATCCTATGTAATGATGAATGTGCTTTATTAGATTTATGTTTTACTAATTTTAATAACTGTTGATATTATATCATGTTTTTTTATGCACTTTTATGGCTAACAGCCGAAATAAAGTTTTCTGACTGACTGACTGACTGACAATAACCTAATTGCAAATAACATTAGCAGCTAGTATTCAGTATAATTTCTACCCTGTTTACACCAGGGCTTTAATTAATGGGTAATAACGTGCACTGACCATGTTTTCATCAATTTGGCAAGTTTTATTACATGTTCGCTCGAGCAATTAACAAATGATAAACCAAAAGGAAGCGTTTTTTGTGCTAAACCTCTGATGTGAACTGAAGCACACATGTAATTTGTGCCAATTTAAGCATGCTACTCATCAACAAAACACGCCAATGAGTCAAACCCCTGCCTGCTGCACCATCCTGTACTGTCTTCTGGCTGGATCCCTTCACCCTTTCACCTCTCTGGATTGCCTCTCTCTCCTCTCTGTCCCTGCAAAGTCTACATATTGGGAGCATGGGGAGAGTACAGGCACATTCTGCAGGAAATCTTCGTTTTTAGTCTCACTTGAGAAAATGCGTGACAGTAGCTTGTAAGACACTTTGGGGCATATTATCAAGACAGGCGATAAAATTATCGCTGCTAAAATGGCGATAACAGGCTTGATAATATGCTCTATGGAATTCCAATTGAAGCCCATGTTAGATGTGAAGGACATCTAACCTGAGCTTCAATTGGAATTCCATAGAGCATATTATCAAGCCCATTATAATATATATAATTGTATTGCCTGTCTTGATAATATGCCCCTTAGTTTACTTACAAGGTCTTAGGGCCCAACATTGCTTATATTGGTTGGCTTCATTATTACTCCCACTTCCTTGCTTCTCTTTGGCCATTGTGTATCTGCTTCACTTCCTGTTTGTGTGTCTCACCTACTTCCCCCCAACATGAACTAAGTACTGCCCATTGTCCTCCCACTGCTCGTATTTTCGGAGCTATTGTTTCCTTTTAGTTGCAGTACTCCATAAGAGGGCATATGTTGGCCGGTTGTCTGTCCCTGTCCTGCTCCATATTGTTGCTTGTCGCCTCCCCCACCTGGTCCCCCGTTGTTGCTTGCCCTGTTCCAGCCTCCTGCCCCACACCATTGCTTGTTGCCTTTGTTGCATGCTCCTGTTGTTGCTTGTCCCCTCCCACCCTCCCACCCTCCTGCGCTGTTGCTTACCCCCATTGTTGCTTGCCCCATTGCTGCTTGCCTTTTTCCATCCCGCATTGCTGCATGTCACGTTGTTGCAACTTCCCACCATCTTCTTGTACTGCGTTGTTACTTCCACACCCCACTCTCCAGTCCTGAGTTGTTGCTTTTATTGATATTGTACAGCTGTGTTGGTGCGCAATGAGGCTAAAAACACTGACTGAGTAGGTGAGATCTATTGTCTTTGACAATGCTTTCTAACTTCTTCTGCGGTGAGATTGGGTGAATTAGCCTTTTAACTTTACCCTTGTCCGCTCTAGCTCTTACTTCCTTGTAATTTACATCGTAATAACTTCACAGTTTAATAAAAGATTGCAAACTTAATAGTGGTTTTGTTTTTGTTTTCTTTACACACGTTAAAGATACACACCAATAAAGGTAAAAATTGGGCTTCAATTATTTACTAAACTGATATTTGAGGAGAGTTTTCACTATGTTTTTAATATGTTTGGGATTTTTTTCAAGTGTATGCACAGAAGAGTCTAAGCATTTCGACACGATGAATACATACCATCTCTAGTAAAAAAAAAGTCCAACCCGAGTTTAATGCAAAGTGAAAGGCTAAAATCAGTCACGAGCTGTTTGAGCAGTGGAACTCGAATGATTTGCCTCATGTAGCAATGAGTAGTCTTTTACATTGTGCTTCATTGCGCCCCTTTGTCACTTCCATGTGTTGTAAATAACAGGTGGTCGGTCATATTACCTAACAGCATTGTTTGCAATTGACCAGGTTCAGCAGTGCCGAGCTGGTCTTACCAGGCATCGAATTCAGGATCTTCCGATCAAACGAGATGTCAGAGGAGAGAACCACTCATTGAGACATCTCACACTGCACTTGAAATGTTTGCCCATTGAACTATTTGCCTAGTGCTTGTGTTTCCACTCTACTCCCTGTCGAAAGGTATACTTGAACTACAGACAATAGCTACTTTGGAGTTGGTTTTATCTGTAACCGAATCTATGATATTTTTTGTTATTGTGGCATACCACAAACTGCTGCATTATTCAAGCTTCCGTGCCTTATGTTGTATGTTTTGTTCATCTTATGACATTATCACTGTTTTTGTATGCTCCTTGATTTTCAGTAATTTTACTCTTTACTCAGCACCATGCTACTTTCTATCTCTGATGGCACGTTTTTTCCCCCAACAAATAAAATTAATTCAGATATCACTATCAGGAAAAGAATAAAGATTCTACAGCTCAAACCAGTGGTAAAGGCCAAATAGAATGAAGATTATTAGCCCTGGGAACGTGCAGGAAGGGATCGCCACCTCTGCCTGAATACACTTTCCCAACTCTTTTGTTATTTATCAGCGTTCCCAGTCGTATGCCTGGAAAGCTGTCCCAGGTATGGGTTACAAGGTGCACTCTTCAACTGGTCCAGTGACTTTTCCAGCAGGCTCCTGTTCTGAGTAGTGGAATTCTCTACAGCTGAGATGTACAATGAGAATTGGATCTCCAGCTCAGACCCACATTTGCTCTCTTCATGGAGGAAATCTTTTTCAATAGAGAAAGCCTGTCCTACAAGTATCCTCAGATCTGGGGCTGATTCATTCACTTTTCCTCCTCCCCCTAGAATGAGTGTAACTCCAGTCCTGTGCTGGAGTACATTTCTTTCTTACGATTTATTGGGTGGAAAAGTGTCAGCACAGAGTTTCAGAATGCCCGCAAATACAAATGTTTGTGGGCCTTCCCAAACTTCCAATGTAACCCACATCATGGAATGTTCACTTCTCACCACGGTTTTAGGGATAGCTGCGATTTCCACACATGGAGGAAATCTCTTGCCTTGTAAATGAGTGTTTACCTGCCAGAAACCCCTTTGTGAATTCCTGCCGGGCACAAGAAAGGTAGATTTACCTCCGTGAACAGGGCTCTGAATTGCTATGGTATGTTGTATAACCTTATAGTTCCTAGAAACGCACATCATTAACAGTTTCTGCTATTTGTGAGAAAACAAATATTGCATATTTTTCCATTAAGCAGTTGAATTACCGTAGAACTGCTGAATTAGGCATATGTATATTCTGAAAAGTTCCCTTAAGCCCATAGTATCTATATTGCAATTAAAGTACACTTTTGAGAATTAATTATCAATAAGCGGGATCCCAAAAAAATGTCATTTCGTCTGCAACATTCCAGTAGTCGTGTCAGCAAGGGCCTGACTTAATTCCTGCAGGAGAGGTGGCAAAAGGTTATTACAAGTAATAGCCAATTTAAAGTTTTAATAGCAGTAAACTGTGAAGCCTAATGGTGATGCAAACACTCCATAAAACCATTGTCACAGTTAATTTTGGAGTCCTTATTTCAAGCTTAATAATAGGAAACTCAATAGAGAGGATATTACACGGCCCATATCACTCATGAGTGCCGCAGGCCTGAGTGAGTAGTTATTTTGCTCATGAGTGAAATAAAATGCAGATTATACTGCTTAGCATAAAGCGTATTGGTTTAATTGAGGGTCTATGCATGTTGATGAAGGGTGCTCTAACATGCTTCATTCTCTTTAAAGGCACAAAAATGATCTTTGCATTTCTATTTAGAAATTAATGGGTCACCTTAGTAGGACTGAGCATTTTCTAGAAAAACCCTTCCTTTTCCCTTTCAGTAAACTTAAATACTTTGTGTTGTTGTCTCAGAGCACCACTTCTCGAATTTACTTTTAAAAGTGGGTCATCCAGTAGTTAGCAGGACGTAAAGTATTCAGATCGTGATGGCAGTGCAATCACCTAGCAAGCATCATTTTGACTAAAATGCTTGTAAGTTTTCTTTAACCTAGTATTGGGTTTAAATACTTAAGGATCCCGGCTCTGTGGTTATTATTTATGTTCTTATCAATGCTGTTTATGGCTATTTATTTTGCGTTACTTGGAAAAATGAAGTTGCATCTAGTATATTGCCATCTTTTTTAACCGAAAAATGTGCACCCACAATTGGATGTCAGTCATGTTTTCTCACTCTAAAGCAGCCGTAAAATGCAATAATACACTCATATGAACTTATTTTTCTATATGCATGGGCAGGTTTGTAGTTAAGGACTTCTTTGAAATTTTGACTTCCCATGCTGTAAAGTCAGCAGAGGTACAAGACTGAAATTTTTTATTAACAGCATGGTGAAAAGAAAAATAAAGGAATGAAGGCGCCTTTGAGTGACTCTCTCAAAGGAAGAACTTTTTTTTATTTTTGTTTAAAAAATAAATAGATCCGAAATAAAAACAGATCGTCTGCCTGAATTTATGAGGAGAATGTCAATTCTCCAATTGATATGCACAGAGAATCTTGATTTCATTAAAGACAATGGAGGCTAACATTATGCAAAGGCTTTTATAGCCGCTTCCAACATCAGTCCTTTAAAGAATGTTAACACATCCCAAAGATAAGAATGTTCATAAAAAAGTACAAGTATCAGGTGCACAATGTCATCTTCCTCTTTTAGCTGCTAACACAAGAAGAAGACGATCCATCTTGAAAAATCCTGTATCATCCTACAACGTGGTATCTAAAAGGAAAGCAAGAATCCCAAAGTAAATGTGATCAACATAGTTTCCAATTTTAAATGTTTCATTAAGATAATTCATTAAAGTTTTTCAATACAATCTCAAGGTAAATGTCAACATATACATGTCTACGACTCCTCAAGGGAGAGGAGGGTGGGATATTGTTAGCCGCCGTTGTCTTTAATGAAATCAAGATTCTCTCTGCATATCAATTGGAGAATCAACATTTCATTACAAGACCGGAGCCTACCATTATACATGTTTGAAGCACCTCAAGGCTACGTTACTAACATGTTCTATTGGTTTTAAATAAAATTTAACAAACGTGTTTGTGTTTGACCAGTCAGCTGTTTTGTGAATCTCTGGTAAAGCTCCACCTGTCAAAAAAACCTTACTAGACAGTGTTACTCTTGAAAAATGAGCTCCAAACCTTGAAAAGTCAACAACCGCCTCACTCATAATCATATGTATCGATCTGGCAAGTGTTGTTGTTGAAACTGGTTTATTGAGGTTTTACATAAGACAAAAGAAGTTGGTAAACTCCATGTGCTCTGAATTCTAAAATCTTACTTTCATAAACTTTCATACATCTTACCACAAATACTTTTTCACAATCATGAAAGAAAGGTTAGAAAACAGACATGGTCTTGGTTCTTTTCCAGACATCGAAGTGTACACCCTTAATTGATTAAAACCTGTTAGATATTTCTAAAGCTTTAATATTGGATGCTCTTTTAAAATATATCAAAAAAAGTAAGGTAGCAAGTTTCATAGAAATTTGTTTAAGGGAGAGATAGGTATTGTTTGGCCAAGAACTAAATAGTTTTAAAATCAAGTTGACGGCTCACAAGGATTCATAGTGTATCTTTTGTGGTATTTTTAGTTTCATGCCCTCATTACCCTTTTAATTATTGCATTACTCCCAATCGCCAGTTTATTTACCAAGGCAAGACCAGAGGAGATAGCAGATCTATAGCAGTTGATTGTTCTATAAGAAAATCGGGATTCAAAAAGACTCGCTAAGAAGTTTGCTATGAGTTGTACAGGATAAAACTGGGACCTAAATGCCTTCGGCTGACAGCCACTCCACTTCTGTCAGCCCTTCCAAAAAGGGGTTGTGAGCCAAAAACCATACGTATATGGTTTTGTGCTTTGCTGAAGGCTGTAAAGGTGGACACATATTTCCGTAAGGTTTTAACAAAGTTGTCTCCGAAAAGGAGGCCGTTGGAGTCACCAATGTTTTTCTTGGTTGATAAGTCTGTGAGTTTAGGATTCATCCTCATTAAGACAGCTTTCTGTCTTTCCATAATCAGGTGTGCATTAGCATTACCTATGATGCATATCTCCCGTTAGGCCCTGCCTCTTAAAAGGTCGACATTAATGGGGGTCTTGTTATCTCAAGAGTCCTCAGCCATGTCCAGGATACGAGTAAGAGGACCAAGAATGTCCAGGAGTTTGCCCTGGCATTGTTTTAGACATTTCTCTATTCCTTTCCGAGGGTGCTGCCCAAATTTATACAGAAAGGCTATTAATTCTGCATCTAAATTTGTTGTATTGCACACCTTGTGTATTGTTGAGGGTCTTGGACATTTGTCCCTAAGGAGGTTACGGGTTTCCCTGTCCAGGGGTTTTCTTACCCAATGAGATAGATATTTGGAAACGTGGTCCATCGGCCAACATTCCGCGCTTTGCGAATGTCTTATATTAGTAGGAATACACAGTTCACCCCCAAAGGGGTCTTTTATTTCTTGCGATGTAGAGGGGTGTTCAACATCCTCTGCTAGACTTTCAAGGTGCTCATAATTATCCTGGGGGTCAAAAATGAATTCATCCATGTCATAAAAGATATATAGTCTGCCAATGCAAAGCTGCCTTTAGGAACTTTTGTGCCAAGAAGGTCACTCTTTTTTGTTATGCCGCTGAGGGCAACTCTTCCATGTGCCCCAATCCAGGTGACCAATTTCTCTTGTGCTTTTACTAGCACCAATTTCTATTGTAGCTCGAGGGCTATCATTGCCAAAGGCGTCATTGGATGCCTTTCCAATGTTTTTCCTCTTTTGGGAAAGTTTTCCCTCTCATCTGGGCTCAGAGGTAGTAGGGGACTCTCTGTCTGAAAGAGAGAAGTAGTTTTCCTCTACAGAGGATCCCCACTTACTCTTAGATAGTGTGGTATTTACCGCCTCTCTTACAGTGGATCTAAGTTCCTCCTCAAATAATTTTTTAATACTATCCCATCTTTCCTTGTATTCAATTATTATTACTAAGTCAAATATATATTATATTAAATACCAAACTGAAAAGGTATGAAAAATAGAAGAAGCAGGAAACATCTAAATGGTGGGAGGGAATCTCCCTCCAGGACTATGTGGACAATCAAATGGTACTGCGAGGACTTAGAATATTCATCACTTCATCACACGAAACCCCCAAATCTGCGTATGCTAGAAGAATGGGCTGAGAATTCGGCCACAAGTTCCAAAAACATGCTTTGCATTCTGATTAAATACGCTTGGCATGATAGAGACAAAATCATCGAAGAAATAGCCGAAATTTAAAATGAACTTAAAGAAAGCAGTGATCTAGAGAATATTAAAAAATTCAAAGATAATCTGAAGGGAAGACTAATGAAACTTGAGGAGGACATTAAGCAAAGAAAGCTACATAGAGACTGTATTGGCTATGAGAATGGGCGTATTTTAACTTACAGCCATATATATGATCATCTGTCTAACCAAAAAACACCACAGGAGGAACAAGTAGTCTCAACTACCGCGAAAGAAGTGTCAGTCAATAAAGCAAGTACCTCCTCTGACTTTGAAATGATAACAAGACCGGCCACTTGTTTAGATGAGGTCCGAGTATTAAGGAAAGGTCAACAAACATGGAAGACATCACCCACACCAACACCACCACCCAGGGGATGTGGAAGAGGTCGGGGATGAGGAAGAAGAAGAGGAAGAGGCAAGGGCGCAGCAAACAAAGGTGACTCAAACGAAAACATAGGTCAAAGAAATTCAGAGCTCATGGGAACCAAACGAAGTGGCTCCAAGAAAACACAACAGTGATGGACAGTTACACGGTAAAAAAGACCATTGTTAATCTCACATCACGCTCACTTTCCCAACTTGAGAAAACAACTCTGGTGCCAATTACGATCCTGTAAAAAATTTCCCCGTCCGACTCATATCCGGTCTTTTTACCGTACGAATCGCACAAGTGCCGTACAAACTGGCAAGTACGATTCGCATGGGAAAAAGTCCATACGAATGTCATTGGGAATAGTTCCCCACACATCCTCGGGTCGGAAAATGTGTCCGACACGTCCCCGGACGATTCACCGCACAAATGTGAAAAGTGAAGTCCGACCGCGCAAGTACGATCCATCCCGTGCGTCCGATGTTACAACCGGATGGAAAAAACACCGTCTGCACCGAACTCCCATAGCAACCATGGAGACATGTGCCTGCATACGCGCCGACCCCCCCCAGCCCCCGCATGTATGCGCCGACCCCCCCAGCCCCCGCATGTATGCGCCGACCCCCCCAGCCCCCGCATGTACGCGCCGACCCCCCCCAGCCCCCGCATGTACGCGCCGACCCCCCAGCCCCTGTGTATGTACGTGCCGACACCCCCGTGTATGTACGCGCCGACCCCCCCGTGTATGTACGCGCCGACCCCCCTGTGTATGAATGGAGCGTACCCCCGTGTATGTACGGTGCGTACCCCCCCCGTGTATGAATGGAGCGTACCCCCCGTGTATGTATGGAGCGTACCCCCCGTGTATGAATGGAGCGCTCCATTCATACACGGGGGTACGACTCGTACGTACACGGGGGTACGCTCCATACATACATGAGGGGTACGCACCGTACATACACGGGTGGGTCGGCGCGTACATACGGGGGCTGGGGGGGTCGGCGCGTACATACGGGGGCTGGGGGGGGTCGGCACGTACATACGGGGGCTGGGGGGGCTCGTCGCGTACATACGGGGGCTGGAGGGGGGTCGGTGCGTACATACGGGGGCTGGGGGGGTGTTCGGCGCATACCGGGCCCCCAATTCCACTCGCATCGCGGCGTACTTCGCTTTTCCGGCACTTTTTGGGTGCCGTAAAAATATTGCCGTCCGGACCTCTGTCGGTTCGAATCGTACTTCCTGGTTCGTGAAATGCTGCCTGAGAGCGTCCCAACGTCACGTCGGCGCTGTCCCCGGATCACATTTGTATGTATCTTTTCGTCGGTCGGTGTTTTGTACGACTCGTACGGAAATGGTGTTTCCGTGCGAATCGTACTTGCATGTTTGTAATGTTTTACGACCGGGTACGAGTCGGACGGAAAAAGGCCTCAGTCAGACGGTTCGTACCCGGTTTTTACAGGATTGTAATTGGCACCTCTATGTTTTGGATTAACTTTTTGCCCTACGGAACTGTTTAATTATGCTGACACACGTGTTGACATTTTCAAATTTGTGAGGAAACTCAAGTTGAGAAAGTGGCACACTCTGAAAGGCAACAGACCCACTGATGACAGTGGGATGATTACTGATGCAGCAGCACAACCTTTCCTTACGGTTGGCGATGCAAATATGCTACAGATCATGCGCGATCTGGAAAGTTCACCAAGGGAACATAGTGAAGAGGTCTCCATATGCAATCTGAACAATATTATTGCTGATAAAGCTGCATGTACTGCCTTCAAACCACTATCTGTATTCTACCCCAATCTTCCACATGATTGTATTGATACTTTTCATGATGTTGTTACTAAAGAACTTGTAAAACAAAAACACAAAAATGTTACTAGAAACACCACATGTTATAACCTATCTAGTAAACAAAGGAACATCATTGTATCTTCATCTCAAGATAAGAATATTGTAATTCGCCCATCTGATAAAGGTGGGAACATAGTGCTGTGGAGTAGACAGATGTATATTGATGAGGCCCGCAGACAACTCGATGATGATAGATTTTATTGCCCCTGCAATGCCACCACATAGAATGCTAGCATCACTTTCACTTGGGAAAACATGCAGAGTGGCAACAGTCTGGAATCATCACTTGGCATTAGTACTGTTTTATGAAAAAAGATTATCCTAAACTGCCCATTTTGTAGCGCCTCAAAAAAATACACATGCACCCCACAGTCCCCCCCCGAGGAGGCCTATAGTATCATCAGTAGGAAATTTATGTGAAAACATCTCTAAGTATGTTGACCACTTCTTAAGAGAGTATGTCATACTGTTACCATCTTATGTCAGGGACACTAAAGATTTTTTTGAATAAATTAGAGGGCATCACTTGGGAAGAAGGATACACCCTCATTACCCTGGACGTGAACTCACTGTATACCATCATTGATCATGTCCAGGGTATTGATGCATGCATGTATTTCTTGAGTGACAAAAATATTAACTGTCTTGAACACACTCAAATGCTCGCTGACATGATGATGGTATGCTTAACTAATAACATCTTTATGTTCAATGGGCAGCTTTACAGGTGGGTGTGAGGCACAGCGATGGGTACGTGCTTGGCACCTAGCTTTGCAAACCTCTTCCTAGGCAAATGGGAGGAAGAAATTCGGAATGAGGCAACACTCCTATCTGATTTTGAAAAAGTGGCAGTCTGGCTAAGGTACATTGACAACTTATTTATTTTTTGGAAAGGTAGTGAATTTGAAGCCACTAAATTTATTGAAATATGTAACAACAATAACTACAATATCACTTTGACCTAAAATATAAGTAAAAACTGTATTTTGTTCCTTGTCATCAGGATTGAAGTCAGGGAGGGAGATCTTATCACTAGCCTGTACCGCAAAGAAACTGCCGGCAACAGTCTCCTTCACGCCCTTAGTGGCCTTCCAGATGGCCTTAAATGGAGCATTCCATATGGGCACCTATTGAGGGTGAGAAGAAACTGTAACACTGAGGAAAGGTACCTGAAGGAACAGGAAATCATGCTGAATAGATTCAGAGAACATGGATACCCTGAGTGGGTTCTCAAAAAAGCCATTTGGAAAATAGGTGAGATTAATAGACAAAAGTCTCTTGAAACTGTAGATAAAAAAGAAACCTTTGAGACCAATACTAAAATCATTACAACATTTAATCATCAATCTAAAAAAGTACACAAAATGCTGGCTGATAATTGGAACATTCTCAAAACTGATGCCATCATAGGACCTAATTTAAGTGATAGACCTATGGTCACCTGTAGAAAGGGCAGAAGTCTAAGACACATTCCAGTCAGAGGGGACATCACCGAATCCCGTAAAGCCAGTATACACAATCTTAAAGGCTTTTTCCTTGTGGGCATTGCAAAGCTTGCAAATTTAGCCACCTAGTCAAAGAATTGAAAATTCCTGGGTGCAACAAGAATAGAAGCATAACACAGTTCCTCACTTGTAGCAGCAGCTTTGTTATCTATGTGTTAGAGTGTTTGTGCAGGCTGAGGTATGTGGGCAGTATGACCTTTATGGTCAAGAAAAGAGTCCTGGAACATCTTAGGGCCATCAGCAATAAAGATCTGCACTACCCCATTGCCAGACATTTCCAGGAATATCATCAATCCAACAGCTCTCTTCTTTCCTTTTTTGCCATAGAGCAGATAAACTTGGGAAACAGAGGTGGCAACAGGGAATTAGCATTAAGGAAAACATAATCCCTATGGATACTGGAGCTAGAAACTAGAATTCCCTGGAGGCCACAACCTGGATGAAGAATTAGAATACATTTACATGAGGATTGATTGATATGTGCTATGCTAGTCTCTCCATGCTATTATTTACTGTTCTCTACTTCTCATGTGATAATTGTTTAAACTGTATATATTTATCGTTCAAAAATTACTTGTGTATGAGATGCAGTTATGAACATTGTATTTACTGTTCATTTGTCTTGTCCTTTTCACAGGAGGAAAGGAAGGGACTCACCACATATTATGGATACTTCACGAGTTCCCTACCCTTTTCTTCCCCGGGCTTGGGTTTACACTGAGATCGAGATAAGAGACATTTTAATTCCAATTTACTTTAATTTTCCATTGGCTTTATTCACCTTTGAATCTTTGTAGTTGTTGTTTTCACATTTGTTTTAAACCATTGCTTAATAGGACTTGACAAATAGTAGCCATTTGGCGCATGTATTTTCACTTGGTCTAGGCATGTCTGTGCGGTTTGGAACCAATAACATTAGCAGCCTTGTCAGACGAATTTCACACTTTTATTGATATAACCTATTCTTGGGAACTAGGCCAATCAGTGATAATTTTGATCAAGGCACTATGCCGACAACAGTTAAATGGGCACTAGTCCATCTTCATTGTTTCAGATGTGTTACTCACATTTGCTACCTAGATACCCTTGGTCCTAGGCAGACTTAATTGTCGTTGTACGTGGTTAGACCTTTCTAATGTCTACGTTATTGGCCAATATGGTCATGGTGATTTACGCCACTTAGCGATAATATTGACCTCAGCATCATCTTTTAGATATTTATTCTAATACTGCATACAGGCTTATAGGTATCATGTAGTTGATACTGGACACTTGTCTGATAACACTGTCTATAGGGTAGTATTGTATAAAAGCTAGAGCGGTGGCCCCCCAGTCCAAGGGAAAAGGGCACTCAATATCAGTGAAAAATGCAGATTTCCCCTGGGTTTAAAAATAGGCACCAACACTTATACTACCTTTTAAAGCATTCTTACCGAGCATATACCTTTACTTAAATCAACATCAGAGTGCAATATTAAAAATACAAACTACAAAAACCCCAAAAATTGAGATGTAGCCCTTACAAATATTTTATTTTATAAAAATAGAAGGGCGGGGGAAATGACAAGGGGAACTACAACTCTGAGGACCAGGGTATGAAGTCCTATCCTATCAATAAAGGTATTAAATCGATACACATTAATCTATTCATATACATAAATTAAAATATAACACCACAGTTAAAAAACATAGACATATGAATCACATTAAAAACGGAAACCCAATCTGCACAGTTCAATATACTGTTGCCCAGGTGGATCCAACACAAAATTACTCAGGCTGAAAGTCTGGTGGGATTAATTATCTTATCCAAGAAATTCCTGCAAGTTGGATTCTTTAACAAGCTCGCGTTGGCGTGTTTCAGTGGATTTAAAAATAATTAAAAGAGCCACCTTTTTCAGGACTCAACACATATACGGGACTTACTCCTCCATACAGCAGATTTTTATGTATACATAGAAAGGGAAAATATACATATAAACATTATATAAAAAGACATACACAACATATATATCAACTTAAGACACAGGTAATTTGATGTGCAATCTATGTCTCAATTTAACTCATAAAATATCCTCTATTATCTTATTAAATCCACAATTCACCAATATTTGGTATCATTTGGTGCCTTACATAAGCACACCCCTCTATTATCTTACTGAATCCAAGCCCTATATTTTGTTAGGTACCCCTGTTAACAAAAATCTTACTTATAAATTATATTTTGTTGATTTAACATAGGTTCCAATATGCACTCCATCTCAATTTTATATCATCAAGGTGCCCCAGTTGAACAAGAAAGGAAAAAATGCTCACTCGCTCATTCATTTACACCATATTTTCACATCATATGGACACACTCATGCAGAACACTCAACGTGGCAAACAAATTTTGTTATGCAATAAAGGATACCTGGCCTTCTTTTCAGTTATTGTAAGCAGCTTCACTGCCAGTTCTCCATACAACATACAAGTAATCCACATTAATTCTCTGCGGATTTAGAATAAGAGAGGGAAAAAGACCAAAGTTGAGATTTCTGGACTATTGATGTTTAAAGATACTTAACACTAAATAACTACAGGGCATGCACCTTACCTCGCAGGCTGGAGTATTTAACACATCCAGTGTTTTATTTATGCGGGTCTCTGGGATATATATCCCCTGTTTAATTGTACCCTCTTGATATTCAGTTGTCCTTATATCTTTTACTCCACCCAAAAAGGTCGGATAGTAGCATTTCCTATAGGAGAGTAAATAAGAAGATATACTCTGAGAATCATGTATGTGTCAATTGACTATACATTTTCTAAGTACATTGGGACAGATTTACAAGCCCCTTGCGTGACTTTTGTGCTGCAGTTGCGTCACTGTTTTTGACGCAACAGCGGCGCAAACAATGCGGCCTATTTACAACGTGACACATCTAGGGAGATGCGTCACGTTGTAAAGCCCTGCGTCACATTATACCTGCGTCAGGTATAATGTATGCAGAGTGGGCATTCCCACGCAGGAAGGCCTCATAAAAGTGACTCAGTGAAATCTACAAGATTTCACTGCGTCACTTTTAGGACGCCACTGCATCAAAACCTTACGCCTGCTTCAAGCAGGCGTAAGTAGTTACGCAATGTAGTGGGAATAGGCCTCAAAACGCATTGCTGGAGTTGCGTCGTGCTTGCGACACGACTCTAGCAATGTGTGTCTTTTCCGCCAACAGATGCGTCAGAATTTCTGACGCATCTGTCAATCCTTGCGCCATAGTGCGCCGTGTTGTCAATACGGCGCATCTATGGTGGCGCAAGGGTTTCTAAGGGTGGCGCAGGGAAAGTGAAGCATCTTTACAGATGCGTCACTTTCTTGTAAATCTGTCCCTTTGTTCGTGCATTGGAAATCCCTGTCAGCCGCTTAGGCTTTATACTACAGGTAACTTCTTGTTATTTATATAGGATAGTATTGGAATATAAATCTGTATTGTAACTGTGATTATATGTCATATATTGTGCTGCTTTTACGAATGAATTTATGTAAACAATGTACATTAAAAAATGGCCGCTGCCCTCACTGACTATTGTAAAATGCTATGAACCACAAGTCCTATGTCGCTGTTTTTGGTTTATTTATGCTCGCACTTCCGTATGGCTCATCGTATGACCAAGACTTTTCTGCTTATTGTACAAGGATTTTCAAGAGTGCGCTTTATTTCAAAACTATGTGGCTTACGAGGTCCGGTTTTGGGTCTACCAGCATCGCGCACCACCTGACCATGGGCTCAATCCCGGAAGGGCCCGCTCATTTTGATGAATATGTATAAATATATATATATTTATAGGTTTTAGGGAAAGTTATAGTTAGTTGGACATTTCACTCGTACGAAACCCATGAAATTCCCCCGTTATAGTTAGTTCAGCTAACTATAACTCGCACCCCCGCAATGCACTGCTGATGACGTCACATATTACATCACTCATGACATGGTCAGTGACATCACTGATGACATCACTGATGACATCTCAAATGACATGGTTAGAAGCTCGCCTCCTCTCTACGGACCACCATCGTGAGAGGCAGGGGAACGGCAGTTTAGTTAGGACCAAGTTTCCATAGGAAGAGCATTTTTTGTTTTGCTTATAACTTAGGCATCGTTTGATGTATCTTTATGAAATTGTCCAAACTAATTCTTTGTTTATATCAGCTCCTATGTGGAAAGTTTGGGGGTGATTCGTCAAGGGGGGCCGAGAAAAAAGGGAGGTCCCAAAACATATTTTCTCCATGTTAATTTCCATAGGAAACTTTAGACAAGGCTACGGGTGAATGGAATTGCCCCAAATTTGGCGGGAAGAAGGGTCTTGGTCTAGAAAACACTCTTTTGTTTATCTGGTGTAAATCCATTCAGTAGTTTTGGAGAAATATCGAAATTTACAGATATCGATATTTCGGAATTCTGCCATCTGATTGGCTGAGGCGTTACGAGAATGAGCTTGCTGCTTATTGGCTGTGAGCGGTGTGAGCGGTCGCAACTAGGCAGTGTTGGCCACCATTTTGTGATTCCGTTGAGGGGGAAAAAGGACAAAAAAAGTAGGAAAGGGCAGGAGCACTGCAACGTCTGTTGGGTGTTTAGGGTGTGCTATACAGGGAGTGTTTAGTCCTACTGGTGTGAAAGTGCTGTTTTGCTGAGAGTGAGATGGTGCTGAGGTGAGGTGCCGGTACACTCGGGGATGAAAGCATGCACCTAAACTGTGAGCTGAGTGCTGTAAACTGATGTGCTGGAGTATTTATCCCTACCGGTGTAAAAGTGCTGTTTTGCGCAGAGTGAGATGGTGCTGAGGTGAGGTGCCGGTACACTCGGTGCAGAAAGCGTGCGCATAAACCGTGAGCTGAGTGGTGTAAACTGATGTGGTCTGGGCACTGTAGCATACTGGCCACTGTAGGATAGCTGTGCAGGTGGTGTTGGTATGCGTTTAGAGTATAGCGGGAGTGGGAAGCAAACTACTCACTGGTACTGGTCTGAAGACTCGGGGATGAAACCGTGAGCGTAAGCCGTGAGCTGATTGCTGTAAAGTGATATGTGTGGGCGTTGTAGGATACTGGCCGCTTTAGTATATCTGTGTAAGTAGTGTTAGTATGCGTTTATATGATACAGGGAGTGGAACGCAAACTACTCACCTCTACTTTCTGAAGACTCGAATGCAGTGTTTTAGGAAGCAGGAATAAAGAAATAATCATGAAGAATATAATGCAGAATATTGCAATGCCACAGAAGAGCAATGGTGAAATCAGGTTTGTCTAAGAAAGTGGGTGTGTGTAATAGGAAGGAGGAATAAAGAAATAATCATGAAGAATATAATGCAGAATGTTGCAATGCCACAGAAGAGAAATGGTGAAATCAGGTGTGTCTAAGGAAGTGGCTGTGTGTAATAAAGTGATGGAGTCTGAAAGTTATATAAAGAGTTTCTTTATTTAAGTGCAATAAATGGATCCACTGGTGCAAAAGGTAAGGCATTCAGTTGAGGCAAATTCCAACCACTTCTGCTGTATTCAAACGTAAGATCCTCCATCAGTGAATTCCACATTACATGTTACAGTTGCATGTGACATAAACAATACCTATTAAACTTGAATGACTTGAAATTCTATAGTGAAAATAAAGGTAGGATACGATTAGGATGTGTATCCTTTAAGAAAAGAAACAAAAAAATGTTTGCAAAGTGTAATCATCAAACTTCTTCAGTACCCTGGCACTCCTTTGTTGTAACACAAAATTATCAACAGTAGAACAGTCAGCAATCTCTTGTACGGTAGATTCAATCTGGTGCGTGTCAGAATTGGTAATAGTTCTAGTCACATCAGGACTTTGAGGAGGAACATAAAATAATGCTTCGAGAAGCACATTAGGTACCCTTCTCGTCAAACCATACATTATCGTGTTCAGCTCTTTCAAAAAATTATTCTTGTGCAAAGAGCTAAAACACAAAGCTGAGGCAAACTCCAACCAATTCTGTTATATTCAAATCTGAAGCTGCTGCATTAGTGAATTCCACATTACATGTAACAGTTCCATATGACATAAACAATAGCTATTAGACATGAATGACTCAATTCTATAATGAAAATAAAGGTAGGATATGATTAGCACACTGTGCCACCCAGTTCCTAAACAATGTTGTGTTTTTTATGTTGATCACCAGCTCGTGAGTAGAGGCTGAGGATGAGTAAATTTGTGTGAGAGGGCTTCGTGGATAACAGGCAGGCAAAGAGACGTATGCACAAAGAACAGAGATGGTTTTGAAATGGATGTTGGGTTTAGGCTAATTTAGGAAGTAAATACCGTATTTGGATAGGTCATACATCATCCATCCCTGGTTAGACTGGAGACATAAGGGGCAATAATGAAAACAGAGTTCAAATGCCTGAGCATACTTAGAAAGTTATTATATGAAAATAGTACAATTGAAGTGTATTAAAAAAATTGAAAGGAAAAAGTAAAAAAAGTTGGTAAAAATCAATCCAAGAAGAACGTGAATTTCTTACAAGTCTTGGAGATTGCAGTCCGGAAGTTCTTCAGTGGCTTGAGATGCGTAATGTTCCAAGAGGTCATTGTTGCCATCATTTGAGAAAAGGGAAGCGATCCAATTCATATCTTCGAAGGGACAGTAATGTTCCTCGAATGTTGGAGAGGAAATTTGAATTGGCAGGCATTCTGCGATGTTGTCAAAGGTCGTACGCTGCAGTATATCTTTCGCGGTTGCGCAGAAATCCCACTCAGCCACGATACCTTTTTGCGTTGCATCTGCCATTGCAACTGCCTGAACAATCGAGTTCATGGTTTTCAAGATACTCCATTACCTGCTGGATATCAGGAGCAATTGTTGAGATGTTGGCAAGGCATACATCCATTCGCCAGTCGAATGTGCAAGTTTTGCAATAGAAAGATGGTTGGACGCACATTGAATATGTGTAAATAAATGTCATATTGTAGCTGGCTCCGATAATAGATAGAGGCAGGCAGCCAAAAAGTAGTTCCATTTTTCCACGGTATTGATGTAGCTTCGCGTAGAGGCGTATTCTGTCGGAGATGCTTGTTACCACAGGGAGCGCAGTCATTTTTTGCAAGCAAAAATAGTAGTTTGGGAGTTAGTTAGTTTGTGTGGGTGGGAATAGACATTGCTACAGGAAGTTACTCAGTTTGAAACAGTAAGGACATACGGTATGCCACCTCACATTCTGTAGGAGTGCATGTTATTGAGAAGCAGATAACTGCCGTTAGAAATCTGTGTGAATGTTGGTGTGATTGTGGGAGATGGCGTGCTTTCAAGAAAGCAGGCAAGTTTGGGGGCTGTAAGATTAGAAGTGTCGCGCAGTTGGAAATTCTTGCATAGTAATGAATGACTGCCATTGTGGTCACAGTTTGCCCCTGTGAGAAAAACTTCTGTATTCTCTTTAAGACAGCGATATGTAAATAGGAGAAACCACTGCTTGTGAATAAATGCACTACCTTATATAATCGCATACAACATGACAAACAACATGTACACCTTTCAGACACAACAACACTAAGTACTGTGGGAACCGTACACAAAGCAAACATGGCATAGCACCTCTGTTACACAATGCAGAATGCGGGGAGAGATGGGAGGAAAGTATGTGTGAAGGTGGCAAGTGATTCTCGATTATAAAAGTATACAATGGAAAGTGTTGAGGTGATGTTGCGGACAGACTTGAGTATGCAGAGCACACACATGTACATGTGAACATACACTGATGGTCTATTGAGTGAAGTAGATAGTGGACGGAACCATAATAGTACAGTCAGTAGGGAAGATTTCGAAACATAGTGCGTACCTGCCCTTCCCCCCCTCCCAAATCTTTAGCATAGTGGGCTGGCACGGCGTACGCAAGGCTAGTGTAGGGATATGAATAAAAGGCACGTTACTCTGGGTGTGGTTCTCTTCCGGAATGGCGAACGTGTCTGCCAGGTCTGCGCAGCTTACTCCATCACGAGGTTGACCTCGTGAGTGAAGGTAGCTGCGTGAATGATGCTCTCAGCCTGCTGGTACTCAGAAACCGTCATGGCAGCTGCGACGCACAATGCCCCACAGTTCACCTTAGACTACCGCATTATGTGAAAGAGGGCCCACCACGTGCCGGCGGAAGCTTCTGGGGCGAGGTCTGTGAGGTCAGAAGGTTCCTCAGATCAACGCTGGCTACCCCGACACAGGCACACAGCGTTCAGTTTGAGGCCCAGCAGCGTGGAGTGCTCTGTATACTACTAACACAGTAGTCGAACAGGTATCAACAGTGGAACGGTGTCTTGATACCACAATGGACGATGTCCGATATTACTTGCTAGTGGGTTTTCACAGAACTCCTTCTGTTCACGTGCATCAGACTCTGTACTTCCATAGATAATTGCTGCACATGATTATTGGGCTTGGCTGACTGCAGGGGCTGGAGTACACCGCGCTATAGCAGGTCCGAACAGTGAAATGGGGTCTTGATCCCACAATGGACGATATTAGAACTGCATCTGAGAGTGGAGATAAAGGTACTCCCTTCGAGCAGGTGCTACCAACTCTAGGTCCCAACAGTGGAACAGTGTCTTGATCCCACAATGGACGATGTTAGAGCTGGATCTGAGAGTGGAGATGAAGGTACTCCCGTCGAACAGGTGCAAGCAACTCTATGTCCCAACAGTGGAACGGTGTCTTGATCCCAGAATGGACGATGTCCGATATTACCCGCTGCTGGGTTTTCAGAGAACTCCCTCCGTTGAGGTGCATCAGACTCTGTGCTTCCGTACCTAATTGCTGCACATGATTATTTGGCATGGCTGACTGTAGTGGCTGGAGTACACTGCGGAACAGCAGGTCCGAACAGTGAAACGGGGTCTTGATCCCACAATGGATGATGTAAGAACTGCATCTGAGAGTGGAGATAAAGGTACTCCCTTTGACCAGGTGCTACCAACTCTAGGTCCCAACAGTGGAACGGTGTCTTGATCCTACAATGGACTGTGTTAGAACTGCATCTCAGAGTGGATATGAAGGTACTCCCTTCCATCAGGTGCAACCAACTCTAGGTCCCAACAGTGGAACGGTGTCTTGATCCCACAATGGACGATGTTAGAACTGCATCTGAGAGTGGAGATGAAGGTACTCCCTTCGAACAGGTGCAATCAACTCTAGGTCTTAACAGTGGAACTGTGCCTTGATCCTACAATGGACGGTGTCCGATATTAACTGCTGATTGCTTTTCACAGAACTGTTTCCGTTGTGGTGCATCAGTGTCTGTGCTTCCGTAGTTAACTGCTGCACATGATTATTGGACTGTACAGGTGAGTGAGTGGAGGTGTATGTAGACCTAAGAGTTAATGAGTGGGTATGTAGTTATTGGTATTGGAGTATCTATGGTTTTCAAAATGGCCGTCTGAAATTTTGAGTCGGTGTATCAAAGGTTATATTAGGGTGTGTGAAGATGCACTAATTTATCACATGGATGATGTCATCAGTGATGTCATCAGTGATGTCATTTGAGATGTCATCATTGATGTCCTCAGTGATATCACTGACCATGTCATGAGTGATGTAATATGTGACGTCATCAGCAGTGCATTGCGGGGGCGCGAGTTATAGTTAGCTGAACTAACTATAACAGGGGAATTTCTAGTGTTTTGTACAAGGGAAATGTCCAGCTAACTATAACGCCCCTATGGTTTTTTCAGTGAATTTCTAAGGTTTTTTAAATGCCAATTCCTAACTATAACGCCCCTGAAACCTTTGTTTTTTTCAGTGAATTTCAAAGGTTTTTTAAATGCCAATTCCTAACTATAACGTGCATGAAACCTATGGTTTTTTCAGTGAATTTCAAAGGTTTTTTAAATGCTAATTCCTATCTATAACTTAGCTCTAAAGATATCATGTTTAATGATTTTCATGGGATTTCTATATTTTTCAAATTCAGTGTGTCAATTTCATTAATTATGTTTTTTTGAAATTCTTTTTTAACACTATTTTTTTAACCTATTTTTTCATTTAAATCTTTTCAAAATTAAAAAATATTTGTTTTTATTGAGTTTTTCAAACATATTTTTTTATATTTTTAAAGATATTTTTTTAACTATATGTTCAAAACTTTATTTTATATATTTTTCCCATGTTTTTGGATCAGCGCACCCTATGCGCACCGTTCTCGATTCCTACGTGATAGCATCCGCGCATGGTATGCGTTGGGTATGTGTTTAGTGCGCGATCGCAATGCGACCGGTACGCGATTCCCAGCCTATACGCGACACGTTCGATGTACGTAACGCGACGTTTACGCGCTTCCGGGATGCGTCATCTGCGTCTATGACATGTTAGGTGCGCGGATCCCGCGAAATATTTAACATTTAAAAAAACATATATTTGCATTTCATGTGAATATCAATTGAAGACAAACTCTAAACTAGTCTTAAAAGTAATATATTTTTACATCTAATCCTATATTTCTTTTTAATTCAATTTCGCGGATGCGCGCTGGGTGCGTGATGCGTAAGCGCACGGTGCGCGGATCCATGTGATCTGCAAAAAAAGTGATTTGATTGGTTCATTACCCTTCCTGTTCTAACTATTGAAAGACCCCACCCAATTCAATCATTCTTCTTTTACCTTCTTTGGACGAGCATCTCTTTGCAGACAAGAAGATTTTTGGGACTAAGATAACACTTAGCTCTAACTTTTTTGTCCTAACAATGGCTTTAGGGCAGCAGGCATCACCTGCATCTCCTCATACAGTTGAGGATGAATTTTTGGAGGAGGCACCACCCACACCACGTTTTTCTTCAGTGGTGTGGACATTTTTTACTTTTCACGAGGGGCAGAATAAGACCAATGCCACCTTGGTCACATGCAAGATTTGCAAAAGAGTGCTGCACGGCTAGTATGATGAAGCACCTAAGGACCCTTCATCCGAACAATCTTGCACAAGAAGAGTGCAAACGGATGAGAAACACTCCTGCTCCTACGCCTTCCACCTCATCGCAGCTGAGCACTTCAAGAGTGCATCCATCAGCCAAAAACTTGGACATCCGTCCTCAATTTCAATATTTAAAAAGTGCTCTGCACTAACTGCAATGCGACTTTGTGCTACGGAGAGCAGTCGATCGATCTGATCTGCCGCCGGCAAGAAAGTCACATTTGCTAGTTTTTTTGTTTTTGTTTTTTTTGTTCCCTGAAGTTCATTGTTTGGTTCCTCCTGTTTTGTTTTTTGTTTTTTTTTTCTCCAGAAAAACGAAATAAATCACAAAATTGTTAGAAAAAAAAAAAATATATATATAAAAGAAGAAAGAAGAAAAAAAAAAGTTATTCTAAGAACTAACTTTCCTGGTTTAAAAAAAGAGCAACATTTCTTTGTTAGTGTGTGAAAGTTTAGATGAATGTATGTGTAGTATGTAATTGACTGAATGAATGCATTAGTAGTGTATGGTGAATGTATAAGTGCAGAACTATGAGAAAGTGCTACAGCATCACACAGTAACCTCTTTAACTGCAGTGTGCTGTAGTACTTCCAAAGCACAGGGATGCAACATATGTACATAAATATGTTGCAAATCTATGCTTCTCTCTGCACGGCTGCTTAAACTGCAGCCATGTGGTGACACAGGCACCCTTGCACCATAGTGCAAGGATATCTGTGTCATGTGCTGTTTATTTTTGTGCAGGAAGACACCTTCCTGCACAAAAACAATCAGTAAAGGCATTTTTCTCCTTCAATGTATGCTGAGCATTGTAGCATGCATTGAAGATATACAAATGTGGAGAAATGAAAACAATTCTCCTTGTTGTGCTTTCCTACACCAATTTTAGAATGGCACAGCATTCACACACATATCGAGATTTATAATTTCTGATAAATCTAGACATGTGTCTTGTTCTATGAGTATTCAGTGCAATCATGCACAACAACACTTATAGAACACCCTTTCAATGCAAAGTGTTGTGCATAATGAGTTTTTTATTTACATGGAGTATAAAAAGTGCTGATGACGTCACATATTACATCACTCATGACATGGTCAGTGACATCACTGATGACATCTCAAATGACATGGTTAGAAGCTCGCCTCCTCTCTACGGACCACCATCGTGAGAGGCAGGGGAACGGCGGTTTAGTTAGGACCAAGTTTCCATAGGAAGAGCATTTTTTGTTTTGCTTATAACTTAGGCATCGTTTGATGTATCTTTATGAAATTGTCCAAACTAATTCTTTGTTTATATCAGCTCCTATGTGGAAAGTTTGGGGGTGATTCGTCAAGGGGGGCCGAGAAAAAAGGGAGGTCCCAAAACATATTTTCTCCATGTTAATTTCCATAGGAAACTTTAGACAAGGCTACGGGTGAATGGAATTGCCCCAAATTTGGCGGGAAGAAGGGTCTTGGTCTAGAAAACACTCTTTTGTTTATCTGGTGTAAATCCATTCAGTAGTTTTGGAGAAATATCGAAATTTACAGATATCGATATTTCGGAATTCTGCCATCTGATTGGCTGAGGCGTTACGAGAATGAGCTTGCTGCTTATTGGCTGTGAGCGGTGTGAGCGGTCGCAACTAGGCAGTGTTGGCCACCATTTTGTGATTCCGTTGAGGGGGAAAAAGGACAAAAAAAGTAGGAAAGGGCAGGAGCACTGCAACGTCTGTTGGGTGTTTAGGGTGTGCTATACAGGGAGTGTTTAGTCCTACTGGTGTGAAAGTGCTGTTTTGCTGAGAGTGAGATGGTGCTGAGGTGAGGTGCCGGTACACTCGGGGATGAAAGCATGCACCTAAACTGTGAGCTGAGTGCTGTAAACTGATGTGCTGGAGTATTTATCCCTACCGGTGTAAAAGTGCTGTTTTGCGCAGAGTGAGATGGTGCTGAGGTGAGGTGCCGGTACACTCGGTGCAGAAAGCGTGCGCATAAACCGTGAGCTGAGTGGTGTAAACTGATGTGGTCTGGGCACTGTAGCATACTGGCCACTGTAGGATAGCTGTGCAGGTGGTGTTGGTATGCGTTTAGAGTATAGCGGGAGTGGGAAGCAAACTACTCACTGGTACTGGTCTGAAGACTCGGGGATGAAACCGTGAGCGTAAGCCGTGAGCTGATTGCTGTAAAGTGATATGTGTGGGCGTTGTAGGATACTGGCCGCTTTAGTATATCTGTGTAAGTAGTGTTAGTATGCGTTTATATGATACAGGGAGTGGAACGCAAACTACTCACCTCTACTTTCTGAAGACTCGAATGCAGTGTTTTAGGAAGCAGGAATAAAGAAATAATCATGAAGAATATAATGCAGAATATTGCAATGCCACAGAAGAGCAATGGTGAAATCAGGTTTGTCTAAGAAAGTGGGTGTGTGTAATAGGAAGGAGGAATAAAGAAATAATCATGAAGAATATAATGCAGAATGTTGCAATGCCACAGAAGAGAAATGGTGAAATCAGGTGTGTCTAAGGAAGTGGCTGTGTGTAATAAAGTGATGGAGTCTGAAAGTTATATAAAGAGTTTCTTTATTTAAGTGCAATAAATGGATCCACTGGTGCAAAAGGTAAGGCATTCAGTTGAGGCAAATTCCAACCACTTCTGCTGTATTCAAACGTAAGATCCTCCATCAGTGAATTCCACATTACATGTTACAGTTGCATGTGACATAAACAATACCTATTAAACTTGAATGACTTGAAATTCTATAGTGAAAATAAAGGTAGGATACGATTAGCATGTGTATCCTTTAAGAAAAGAAACAAAAAAATGTTTGCAAAGTGTAATCATCAAACTTCTTCAGTACCCTGGCACTCCTTTGTTGTAACACAAAATTATCAACAGTAGAACAGTCAGCAATCTCTTGTACGGTAGATTCAATCTGGTGCGTGTCAGAATTGGTAATAGTTCTAGTCACATCAGGACTTTGAGGAGGAACATAAAATAATGCTTCGAGGAGCACATTAGGTACCCTTCTCGTCAAACCATACATTATCGTGTTCAGCTCTTTCAAAAAATTATTCTTGTGCAAAGAGCTAAAACACAAAGCTGAGGCAAACTCCAACCAATTCTGTTATATTCAAATCTGAAGCTGCTGCATTAGTGAATTCCACATTACATGTAACAGTTCCATATGACATAAACAATAGCTATTAGACATGAATGACTCAATTCTATAATGAAAATAAAGGTAGGATATGATTAGCACACTGTGCCACCCAGTTCCTAAACAATGTTGTGTTTTTTATGTTGATCACCAGCTCGTGAGTAGAGGCTGAGGATGAGTAAATTTGTGTGAGAGGGCTTCGTGGATAACAGGCAGGCAAAGAGACGTATGCACAAAGAACAGAGATGGTTTTGAAATGGATGTTGGGTTTAGGCTAATTTAGGAAGTAAATACCGTATTTGGATAGGTCATACATCATCCATCCCTGGTTAGACTGGAGACATAAGGGGCAATAATGAAAACAGAGTTCAAATGCCTGAGCATACTTAGAAAGTTATTATATGAAAATAGTACAATTGAAGTGTATTAAAAAAATTGAAAGGAAGAAGTAAAAAAAGTTGGTAAAAATCAATCCAAGAAGAACGTGAATTTCTTACAAGTCTTGGAGATTGCAGTCCGGAAGTTCTTCAGTGGCTTGAGATGCGTAATGTTCCAAGAGGTCATTGTTGCCATCATTTGAGAAAAGGGAAGCGATCCAATTCATATCTTCGAAGGGACAGTAATGTTCCTCGAATGTTGGAGAGGAAATTTGAATTGGCAGGCATTCTGCGATGTTGTCAAAGGTCGTACGCTGCAGTATATCTTTCGCGGTTGCGCAGAAATCCCACTCAGCCACGATACCTTTTTGCGTTGCATCTGCCATTGCAACTGCCTGAACAATCGAGTTCATGGTTTTCAAGATACTCCATTACCTGCTGGATATCAGGAGCAATTGTTGAGATGTTGGCAAGGCATACATCCATTCGCCAGTCGAATGTGCAAGTTTTGCAATAGAAAGATGGTTGGACGCACATTGAATATGTGTAAATAAATGTCATATTGTAGCTGGCTCCGATAATAGATAGAGGCAGGCAGCCAAAAAGTAGTTCCATTTTTCCACGGTATTGATGTAGCTTCGCGTAGAGGCGTATTCTGTCGGAGATGCTTGTTACCACAGGGAGCGCAGTCATTTTTTGCAAGCAAAAATAGTAGTTTGGGAGTTAGTTAGTTTGTGTGGGTGGGAATAGACATTGCTACAGGAAGTTACTCAGTTTGAAACAGTAAGGACATACGGTATGCCACCTCACATTCTGTAGGAGTGCATGTTATTGAGAAGCAGATAACTGCCGTTAGAAATCTGTGTGAATGTTGGTGTGATTGTGGGAGATGGCGTGCTTTCAAGAAAGCAGGCAAGTTTGGGGGCTGTAAGATTAGAAGTGTCGCGCAGTTGGAAATTCTTGCATAGTAATGAATGACTGCCATTGTGGTCACAGTTTGCCCCTGTGAGAAAAACTTCTGTATTCTCTTTAAGACAGCGATATGTAAATAGGAGAAACCACTGCTTGTGAATAAATGCACTACCTTATATAATCGCATACAACATGACAAACAACATGTACACCTTTCAGACACAACAACACTAAGTACTGTGGGAACCGTACACAAAGCAAACATGGCATAGCACCTCTGTTACACAATGCAGAATGCGGGGAGAGATGGGAGGAAAGTATGTGTGAAGGTGGCAAGTGATTCTCGATTATAAAAGTATACAATGGAAAGTGTTGAGGTGATGTTGCGGACAGACTTGAGTATGCAGAGCACACACATGTACATGTGAACATACACTGATGGTCTATTGAGTGAAGTAGATAGTGGACGGAACCATAATAGTACAGTCAGTAGGGAAGATTTCGAAACATAGTGCGTACCTGCCCTTCCCCCCCTCCCAAATCTTTAGCATAGTGGGCTGGCACGGCGTACGCAAGGCTAGTGTAGGGATATGAATAAAAGGCACGTTACTCTGGGTGTGGTTCTCTTCCGGAATGGCGAACGTGTCTGCCAGGTCTGCGCAGCTTACTCCATCACGAGGTTGACCTCGTGAGTGAAGGTAGCTGCGTGAATGATGCTCTCAGCCTGCTGGTACTCAGAAACCGTCATGGCAGCTGCGACGCACAATGCCCCACAGTTCACCTTAGACTACCGCATTATGTGAAAGAGGGCCCACCACGTGCCGGCGGAAGCTTCTGGGGCGAGGTCTGTGAGGTCAGAAGGTTCCTCAGATCAACGCTGGCTACCCCGACACAGGCACACAGCGTTCAGTTTGAGGCCCAGCAGCGTGGAGTGCTCTGTATACTACTAACACAGTAGTCGAACAGGTATCAACAGTGGAACGGTGTCTTGATACCACAATGGACGATGTCCGATATTACTTGCTAGTGGGTTTTCACAGAACTCCTTCTGTTCACGTGCATCAGACTCTGTACTTCCATAGATAATTGCTGCACATGATTATTGGGCTTGGCTGACTGCAGGGGCTGGAGTACACCGCGCTATAGCAGGTCCGAACAGTGAAATGGGGTCTTGATCCCACAATGGACGATATTAGAACTGCATCTGAGAGTGGAGATAAAGGTACTCCCTTCGAGCAGGTGCTACCAACTCTAGGTCCCAACAGTGGAACAGTGTCTTGATCCCACAATGGACGATGTTAGAGCTGGATCTGAGAGTGGAGATGAAGGTACTCCCGTCGAACAGGTGCAAGCAACTCTATGTCCCAACAGTGGAACGGTGTCTTGATCCCAGAATGGACGATGTCCGATATTACCCGCTGCTGGGTTTTCAGAGAACTCCCTCCGTTGAGGTGCATCAGACTCTGTGCTTCCGTACCTAATTGCTGCACATGATTATTTGGCATGGCTGACTGTAGTGGCTGGAGTACACTGCGGAACAGCAGGTCCGAACAGTGAAACGGGGTCTTGATCCCACAATGGATGATGTAAGAACTGCATCTGAGAGTGGAGATAAAGGTACTCCCTTTGACCAGGTGCTACCAACTCTAGGTCCCAACAGTGGAACGGTGTCTTGATCCTACAATGGACTGTGTTAGAACTGCATCTCAGAGTGGATATGAAGGTACTCCCTTCCATCAGGTGCAACCAACTCTAGGTCCCAACAGTGGAACGGTGTCTTGATCCCACAATGGACGATGTTAGAACTGCATCTGAGAGTGGAGATGAAGGTACTCCCTTCGAACAGGTGCAATCAACTCTAGGTCTTAACAGTGGAACTGTGCCTTGATCCTACAATGGACGGTGTCCGATATTAACTGCTGATTGCTTTTCACAGAACTGTTTCCGTTGTGGTGCATCAGTGTCTGTGCTTCCGTAGTTAACTGCTGCACATGATTATTGGACTGTACAGGTGAGTGAGTGGAGGTGTATGTAGACCTAAGAGTTAATGAGTGGGTATGTAGTTATTGGTATTGGAGTATCTATGGTTTTCAAAATGGCCGTCTGAAATTTTGAGTCGGTGTATCAAAGGTTATATTAGGGTGTGTGAAGATGCACTAATTTATCACATGGATGATGTCATCAGTGATGTCATCAGTGATGTCATTTGAGATGTCATCATTGATGTCCTCAGTGATATCACTGACCATGTCATGAGTGATGTAATATGTGACGTCATCAGCAGTGCATTGCGGGGGCGCGAGTTATAGTTAGCTGAACTAACTATAACAGGGGAATTTCTAGTGTTTTGTACAAGGGAAATGTCCAGCTAACTATAACGCCCCTATGGTTTTTTCAGTGAATTTCTAAGGTTTTTTAAATGCCAATTCCTAACTATAACGCCCCTGAAACCTTTGTTTTTTTCAGTGAATTTCAAAGGTTTTTTAAATGCCAATTCCTAACTATAACGTGCATGAAACCTATGGTTTTTTCAGTGAATTTCAAAGGTTTTTTAAATGCTAATTCCTATCTATAACTTAGCTCTAAAGATATCATGTTTAATGATTTTCATGGGATTTCTATATTTTTCAAATTCAGTGTGTCAATTTCATTAATTATGTTTTTTTGAAATTCTTTTTTAACACTATTTTTTTAACCTATTTTTTCATTTAAATCTTTTCAAAATTAAAAAATATTTGTTTTTATTGAGTTTTTCAAACATATTTTTTTATATTTTTAAAGATATTTTTTTAACTATATGTTCAAAACTTTATTTTATATATTTTTCCCATGTTTTTGGATCAGCGCACCCTATGCGCACCGTTCTCGATTCCTACGTGATAGCATCCGCGCATGGTATGCGTTGGGTATGTGTTTAGTGCGCGATCGCAATGCGACCGGTACGCGATTCCCAGCCTATACGCGACACGTTCGATGTACGTAACGCGACGTTTACGCGCTTCCGGGATGCGTCATCTGCGTCTATGACATGTTAGGTGCGCGGATCCCGCGAAATATTTAACATTTAAAAAAACATATATTTGCATTTCATGTGAATATCAATTGAAGACAAACTCTAAACTAGTCTTAAAAGTAATATATTTTTACATCTAATCCTATATTTCTTTTTAATTCAATTTCGCGGATGCGCGCTGGGTGCGTGATGCGTAAGCGCACGGTGCGCGGATCCATGTGATCTGCAAAAAAAGTGATTTGATTGGTTCATTACCCTTCCTGTTCTAACTATTGAAAGACCCCACCCAATTCAATCATTCTTCTTTTACCTTCTTTGGACGAGCATCTCTTTGCAGACAAGAAGATTTTTGGGACTAAGATAACACTTAGCTCTAACTTTTTTGTCCTAACAATGGCTTTAGGGCAGCAGGCATCACCTGCATCTCCTCATACAGTTGAGGATGAATTTTTGGAGGAGGCACCACCCACACCACGTTTTTCTTCAGTGGTGTGGACATTTTTTACTTTTCACGAGGGGCAGAATAAGACCAATGCCACCTTGGTCACATGCAAGATTTGCAAAAGAGTGCTGCACGGCTAGTATGATGAAGCACCTAAGGACCCTTCATCCGAACAATCTTGCACAAGAAGAGTGCAAACGGATGAGAAACACTCCTGCTCCTACGCCTTCCACCTCATCGCAGCTGAGCACTTCAAGAGTGCATCCATCAGCCAAAAACTTGGACATCCGTCCTCAATTTCAATATTTAAAAAGTGCTCTGCACTAACTGCAATGCGACTTTGTGCTACGGAGAGCAGTCGATCGATCTGATCTGCCGCCGGCAAGAAAGTCACATTTGCTAGTTTTTTTGTTTTTGTTTTTTTTGTTCCCTGAAGTTCATTGTTTGGTTCCTCCTGTTTTGTTTTTTGTTTTTTTTTTCTCCAGAAAAACGAAATAAATCACAAAATTGTTAGAAAAAAAAAATATATATATATAAAAGAAGAAAGAAGAAAAAAAAAAGTTATTCTAAGAACTAACTTTCCTGGTTTAAAAAAAGAGCAACATTTCTTTGTTAGTGTGTGAAAGTTTAGATGAATGTATGTGTAGTATGTAATTGACTGAATGAATGCATTAGTAGTGTATGGTGAATGTATAAGTGCAGAACTATGAGAAAGTGCTACAGCATCACACAGTAACCTCTTTAACTGCAGTGTGCTGTAGTACTTCCAAAGCACAGGGATGCAACATATGTACATAAATATGTTGCAAATCTATGCTTCTCTCTGCACGGCTGCTTAAACTGCAGCCATGTGGTGACACAGGCACCCTTGCACCATAGTGCAAGGATATCTGTGTCATGTGCTGTTTATTTTTGTGCAGGAAGACACCTTCCTGCACAAAAACAATCAGTAAAGGCATTTTTCTCCTTCAATGTATGCTGAGCATTGTAGCATGCATTGAAGATATACAAATGTGGAGAAATGAAAACAATTCTCCTTGTTGTGCTTTCCTACACCAATTTTAGAATGGCACAGCATTCACACACATATCGAGATTTATAATTTCTGATAAATCTAGACATGTGTCTTGTTCTATGAGTATTCAGTGCAATCATGCACAACAACACTTATAGAACACCCTTTCAATGCAAAGTGTTGTGCATAATGAGTTTTTTATTTACATGGAGTATAAAAAGTGCACAGAGTGCCTTTTCCTCTCTTTGTAAATATGAAAGAGTGTCTTGCACAATAACTATGTTACAAAAAGTGACATATTTCCGGTTTTAAAATACCTTGCGAATGATTGAAGGTAAGCACAGAGTTTTGTCTGCAAAGATGTTCAAAGAAGAATGATTGAAATGATTGTGGTCCTTCAATAGGTACAATGGAAAATATTATGAACCCCTCAAATCTCTATTTTTGCAGGTTACGTGATATCTGATTATGGTCAAATTTCAAAATTACATCGGTATAAACAGAGTGTTTTTAGAAACGTGTTTCAACTTTGTAGCTTCTTGCAGACCTCTTCATTCTGCATATTGAGACTTAGTTAAACTTACCTTCACAATATTAGGAATAAAAAATGGTATACATTTTTTTCAGATTTTCATTGCAATCTAAATTCATATAAATTGCTTATTTTAAAATTTGGATCTGTGGAAGAAAAGGAAAAACAATTATAACATGTAATAATACATTTTTTACAACACAGCATAATTTCAACAAAGTAATTTGTTTGCCTTTTTGGATGTTTTCAGAATATATTGAATTTCACTAAAAATAGTGATTTCAATCGTACTCATCACTTAACAGCGGGCAAAAAAAAAAACAATCAGAAAGATTGTTAAAAAAAAAACAACATGCTATTCTCAGCAAAATACCACAAGATACAAATCACAGATATATAAAATGCTTATGGCTAACACAATTTTAAAAGTTTAACTTACAAAAACTGTAAATGTTGCCGCTTGAAGATATTCACCGAATCTGAGGATACATTTTTGGAGAAGGCACCACGCCCACAACGTTTTTCTTCAGTGGTGTGGAAATTTTTTACTTTTCCCGAGGGGCAAACAAAGACCAATGCCACCTTGGTCACGTGCAAGATTTGCAAAAGAGTTCTGTCATGAGGGGATCCTAACAAGAAATACTTGTACGGCACGGCAAGTATGATGAAACTCCTAAGGACCCTTCATCCAAACAATCTTGCACGAGAAGAGTGCAAACGGAAACACTCCTGCTGCTGCGCCTTTCTGAGTTTCTTTTCTTTTTCTTTTTTTTTTCTGGCATGATTTCTCTATTTTTACGTTGAAAAACAGTATCTGTAAAAAAGAATCACAAATAAATGTATTTTAATAACTTTCAAATTTATACTATTCCATTACTGTACAAACACATTTTATATAAAAACTGACTAAGAAACTATAGCCCTGAACCACAAGTGTGACGATGGTTAAAACACTACATGCATATTGCATACTACTTTGAAGCAGTTCATGCCCTAAAGCCTACCTCACTAAAAGACTACATGCTAACTGACTGAATGATTACAGTACTATTAGGAGACACACTGGGTGAGTGACAGGGTGTTTGCTAGAAGTATATGAATACTGATTGGGGAATTGAAGGTGTGAAAGACAACTGTGTAGGTGATTAGAGGACTGCATCCATAGTGAATAGGCATTTGAAGCAGTCTATGTGCTAAGGCCTGGCTCACTGCATGAGTACTTGGGTACTGACGGAATGATTAGAGTACAGCAAGGAGGGTGCCTGGGTGAATTTAGAAGTGGTTGGCTTTTAACACAGTGAATGGATTAGTACTTGGTACTGAATTGGTCACTAGAGGAGTGCAAAGGGAGTGACAGGATGTTTGCTGGACTGTATGGATACTGACTAGGGAATTGAAGGTGTGAAAGACAAGTGTATAGTATGATAGAAGACTGCATGCATACTGCATAGACATTTGAAGCAGTCCATGTGGTAATGTATGGTTCACAACATGAGTACTTGGAAACTGACTAAATCATCAGACTACTGCTAGGACAGTGCCTGGGTAAAACTTTTACATTTTCAGTTCTGGCACAGTGAAGAGAATAGTACATGGTACTGCACTTTAGTGTCAAACCCTGACTCATTTTATCAATGCATAAGCAAAGAATAGCTTATAAAGCTACTAAAACTTGACAACATGACCGGTTTTAAAACAGGTATCTGCCAGAAAATACACGATGTTACCAAATGCTTCTCTCACAGTGGTTCCCAAATGCACACAGACTCACAGTGTAATTCTAGACAACAACCAATATACCTAGGAGTTTACCAAAAATCATTCACTACTGTGGAAGTGGTAAGGGTACTGCACACAATCTACATATTTAAGTACAGCACATTAGTGTCAAAGCATGACTCATTTAATCAACGCATAAGCAAAGACTGGCTTCTAATGCTACTAAAACTTGACAACATGACAGGTTTTAAAAAAGTTATCTGTCAGAAAATACACAATGTTACCAAATGCTTCTCTCACAGTGGTTCCCAAATGCACACAGACTCACAGTGTGATTCTAGACAAGCACCACTATCCCTAGGAGTTTACCAAAACTCATTCACTACAGTGGAAGTGATAAGGGTACTGCACACAATCTACATATTTCAGGACTGCACTTTTGTGTCAAAGCCTGACTCATTTAACCCCTTCGCTGCCAGGCCTTTTCCCCTCCTGTGCCACGCCCTTTTTTGGCTATTTGGGGTAGTGCGCGCTGAGGCCCCTGTAACTTTTTGACTACATAAGGTATCTACGCCAAATTTGCATCCTTTTCTTCCAACATCATGGGAATTCTAAAGGTACTCAGGGTTTGTGGATTCTCCTAGAGGGGTCACAGAAATGAGCCAAAATACAGCAAAATTTTTGTGTTTTTCGGAATAATTGGAAAAACGGGCTGCAAATGAAAGCATCTGGGTTTTTCCCTGCAAATGTTATCAAAAAAGGGTTTGTGGGGCTGAAGTCACCATTTTCCCAGCTTTTCGGGGATACCAGACTTTTGTCAGAAACCCAACATCTTTTACACAGTTTTGGCATTTTTCTGGGACATAGCCTAATTTGGCTATTTTTTGTGCTTTTGACCTCCTTCCAGTTGATGGCAGAAATGGGTACAAAAGCAATAATGGATCCTGGACAGCTATACATTTTCGGGAAGAAGACAAAATTCTGAATTCAGCAAGGGGTCATTTGTGTAGATCCATGACGTTTTTTTATAGAAACTAACAGTTAAATATAGGATAAATTGAAAATTAGTTGAAAAGAAAAGCCTTTCGTCTCAACGTTTTCACCTGTAACTTCTTCTAATTATGACAGCTCTTTGAAAGCAATATACCATTACATCTGCTTGGACATTACTGGTTGTGGGGATATATAGGACTTGTAGGTTCACCAAGAACCCGACGAACCCAGAGCCAAAAACTGAGCAGCAACTTGCAATGGTTTTTTATTATGTACCGGGTATATAGTAATTATTCTGTAAAAATGTGTACATGGAAAAATCGGTATGAAAGACACCTATGTATTTCTGAAATGGGAACAAAATATAGAGTTTAGAAACAGTAGATATTTGCACATTTCTGAAATTGGGAATACTCATACTAGCATGAGAATTATCAGTCATTTTTTAGAATGACTTCTTTTTTACACAATATCTTTCATTTGGAAGGCAGAAATGCATCGAAAGTCAATAGATAATAACAGTTCCTTTACAAAACTGAATTACCCTAAGTCTCCCGATAAAAATGGTACCTCACTTGTGTGGGTAGGCATAGTGCCCGCAACAGGAAACGGCGCAAAACGCAACATGGTCACAACTCAATATCGCAGTGAAAATTTACCCTTTTTTTGGCAAAGTGCCTAGCTCTAGTTTTTGAACCCTAGATCTGCGGGCACCTTGGGAAACTTAGCAAACCTATACATTTTTAAAAACTAGACACCCAGGGGAATCCAGGATGGGGTGACTTGACTGCCTCCCACCAGGGTCTGTTACCCAGAATCCCTTGCAAACCTAAACAATTGTCCAAAAAAACACATTTTCCAAATATTTCTGTGGTGGAAAGTTCCGGAATCTGCGTGGATCCACAAATTTCCACCCACCTTGCATTCCCCAAAGTCTTACGAGAAAAACGGTACCTCACTTGTGTGGGTCGACCTAGTGCCCGCAACAGGAAACGGCGCAAAACGCAACGTGGTCGCAATTCAATATCGCAGTGAAAATTTACCCTTTTTTTGCAAAGTGCCTAGCTCTAGTTTTTGAACCCTAGCTCTATGGGCACCTTGAGAAACCTAGCAAACCTATACATTTTTGAAAATCATACACCCAGGGGAATCCAGGATGGGGTGACTTGACGACCTCCCACCAGGGTCTGTTACCCAGAATCCCTTGCAAACCTAAACAATTGTCCAAAAAAACACATTTTCCCCACATTTCTGTGGTGGAAAGTTCCGGAATCTGCGTGGATCCACAAATTTCCACCCACCCCGCGTTCCCCAGAGTCTTACGAGAAAAATGGTACCTCACTTGTGTGGGTCGGCCTAGTGCCCGTGACAGGAAACGGCGCAAAACGCAACGTGGTCACACCTCAATTTCGCAGTGAAAAATGACCCTTTTTTGGCAAAATGTCTAGCTGTAGTTTTTGAACCCTAGCTCTGCGGGCACCTTGGGAAACCTAGCAAACCTATACAGTTTTGAAAACTAGACACCCATGGGAATCCAGGATGGGGTGACTTGATTGCCTCCCACCAGGGTCTGTTACCCAGAATTCCTTGCAAACCTAAAAAAATTGACAAAAAAAACACATTTTCCACACATTTCTGTGATGGAAAGTTCCGGAATCTGCGTGGATCCACAAATTTCCACCCACCCCGCGTTCCCCAGAGTCTTATGAGAAAAATGGTACCTCACTTGTGTGGGTCGGCCTAGTGCCCGTGACAGGAAACGGCGCAAAACACACCGTGGTCACACCTCAATTTCACAGTGAAAAATGACCGTTTTTTGGCAAAATGTCTAGCTGTACGTTTTGAACCCTAGCTCTGCGGGCACCTTGGGAAACCTAGCAAACCTATACATTTTTGAAAACTAGACACGCAGGGGAATCCAGGATGGGGTGACTTGACTGCCTCCCACCAGGGTCTGTTACCCAGAATCCCTTGCAAACCTAAGAAATTGACAAAAAAAAAACATTTTCCCCACATTTCTGTGGTGGAAAGTTCCGGAATCTGCGTGGATCCACAAATTTCCACCCACCCCGCGTTCCCCAGAGTCTTACGAGAAAAATGGTACCTCACTTGTGTGGGTCGGCCTAGTGCCCGTGACATGAAACGGCGCAAAACACACCGTGGTCACACCTCAATTTCGCAGTGAAAAATGACCCTTTTTTGGCAAAATGTCTAGCTTTACGTTTTGAACCCTAGCTCTGCGGGCACCTTGGGAAACCTAGCAAACCTATACATTTTTGAAAACTAGACACGCAGGGGAATCCAGGATGGGATGACTTGACTGCCTCCCACCAGGGTCTGTTACCCAGAATCCCTTGCAAACCTAAAAAATTGACAAAAAAACCACATTTTCCCCACATTTCTGTGGTGGAAAGTTCCGGAATCTACGTGGATCTACAAATTTCCACCCACCCCGCGTTCCCCAAAGTCTTACGAGAAAAACGGTACCTCACTTGTGTGGGTCGGCCTAGTGCCCGTGACAGGAAACGGCGCAAAACGCAACGTGGTCACACCTCAATTTCGCAGTGAAAAATGACCCTTTTTTGGCAAAATGTCTAGCTGTAGTTTTTGAACCCTAGCTCTGCGGGCACCTTGGGAAACCTAGCAAACCTATACAGTTTTGAAAACTAGACACCCATGGGAATCCAGGATGGGGTGACTTGATTGCCTCCCACCAGGGTCTGTTACCCAGAATTCCTTGCAAACCTAAAAAAATTGACAAAAAAAAACACATTTTCCACACATTTCTGTTATGGAAAGTTCCAGAATCTGCGTGGATCCACAAATTTCCACCCACCCCGCGTTTCCCAAAGTCTTACGAGAAAAATGGTACCTCACTTGTGTGGGTCGGCCTAGTGCCCGCGACAGGAAACGGCGCAAAATGCAACGTGGTCACACCTCAATTTCCAAGTGAAAAACGACCCTTTTTTGGCAAAATGTCTAGCTGTAGTTTTTTAACCCTAGCTCTGCGGGCACCTTGGGAAACCTAGCAAACCTATACATTTTTGAAAACTAGACAGCCGTGTGCTTCCAGGGAGGCATGGCCTGCGTGGATCCCCCAACGTTTCCTTACCCAGAATCCCTTGCAAACCTAAATTTTAGCTGAAAAAAATCACATTTTTCACACATTTTTGTGTGGGAAAGTTGAGGCATCACCGGGCTGAGACAAATTTCCTACCACCCAGCGTTCCCCCGGGTCTCCCGATAAAAACGGTGCTTCACTCATGTGGGAGGCCCAAGTACCCGCGACTGGCAAGGCCCCAAAATGTATTGAGGCGACATGAAAATTGCCTACCTCAAAACGACCTGGTTTCGCAAGGGGGGTCACCTGGGTTTTTGGCCCGGTGCTCGGCGGCCACCTAGGGGAACCTACCAATCCCACACATTTCTGAAAACTAGACACCCGGGGGATTCCAGGGAGGTATGGCTTGCGTGGATCCCCCAACGTTTCCTTACCCAGAATGCCCTGCAAACCTCAAATTTAGCTGAAAAAATCACCTTTTTCACACATTTTTGTGTGGGAAAGTTGTGGAATCACCGGGCTGACACAAATTTCCTACCACCCAGCGTTCCCCCGGGTCTCCCAATAAAAACTGTGCCTCACTCGTGTGGGAGGCCCAAGTACCCGCGACAGGCACGGCCCCAAAACGTATTGAGGCGACATGAAAATTGCCTGCCTCAAAACGACCTGGTTTCGCAAGGGGGGTCACCTGGGTTTTTGGCCCGGTGCTCGGCGGCCACCTAGGGGAGCCTACCAAACCCACACATTTCTGAAAACTAGACACCCGGGGGATTCCAGGGAGGTATGGCTTGCGTCGATCCCCCAACGTTTCCTTACCCAGAATGCCCTGCAAACCACAAATTTAGCTGAAAAAAACACCTTTTTCACACATTTTTGTGTGGGAAAGTTCTGGCATCACCGGGCTGACACAAATTTCCTACCACCCAGCGTTCCCCCAGGACTCCCGATAAAAACGGTGCCTCACTCGTATGGGAGGCCAAGTACCCGCGACAGGCAAGGCCCCAAAACGTATTGAGGCGACATGAAAATTGCCTACCTCAAAACGACCTGGTTTTGCAAGGGGGTCACCTGGGTTTTTGGCCCGGTGCTCGGCGGCCACCTAGGGGAACCTACTAAAACCACACATTTCTGAAAACTAGACACCCGGGGGATTCCAGGGAGGTTTGGCTTGCGTGTATCCCCCAACGTTTCCTTACCGAGAATGCCCTGCAAACCTCAAATTTAGCTGAAAAAATCACCTTTTTCACACATTTTTGTGTGGGAAAGTTGAGGCATCACCGGGCTGACACAAATTTCCTACCACCCAGCGTTCCCCCAGGTCTCGCGATAAAAACGGTGCCTCACTCGTGTGGGAGGCCCAAGTACCCGCGACAGGCAAGGCCCCAAAACGTAGTGAGGCGCACTACGTTTAGGACCCTTGCCTGTTGAGGCGCACTTGGGCCTCCCACACGAGTGAGGCACCGTTTTTATCGGGAGACCCGGGGGAACGCTGGGTGGTAGGTAATTTGTGTCAGCCCGGTTATGCCTCAACTTTCCCACATAAAAATATGTGAAAAAGGTGATGTTTTCAGCTAAATTTGAGGTTTGCACGACATTCTGGGTAAGGAAACGTTGGGGGATCCACGCAAGCCATACCTCCCTGGAATCCCCCGGGTGTCTAGATTTCAGAAATGTTTGGGTTTGGTAGGTTCCCCTAGGTGGCCGCTGAGCACCGGGCCAAAAACCCAGGTGACCCCCCTTGCAAAACCAGGTCTTTTTGAGGTAGGCAATTTTCATGTCGCCTCAATATGTTTTGGGCCCTTGCCTGTAGCGGGTACTTGGGCCTCCCACACGAGTGAGGCACCGTTTTTATCGGAAGACCCGGGGGAACGCTGGGTGGTAGGAAATTTGTGTCAGCACGGTGATGCCTCAACTTTCCCACACAAAAATTTGTGAAAAAGGTGATTTTTTCAGCTAAATTTGAGGTTTGCAGGGCATTCTGGGTGAGGAAACGTTGGGGGATCCACGCAAGCCATATCTCCCTGGAATCCCCTGGGCGTCTAGTTTTCAGAAATGTGTGGGTTTGGTAGGTTCCCCTAGGTGGCCGCCGAGCACCGGGCCAAAAACCCAGGTGACCCCCCTTGCAAAACCAGGTCGTTTTGAGGTAGGCAATTTTCATGTTGCCTCAATACGTTTTGGGGCCTTGCCTGTCGCGGGTACTTGGGCCTCCCACACGAGTGAGGCACCATTTTTATCAGGAGACCCGGGGGAACGCTGGGTGGTAGGAAATTTGTGTCAGCCGGTGATGTCTCAACTTTTCTACACAAAAATGTGTGAAAAAGGTGATGCTTTCAGCTAAATTTGAGGTGTGCAGGGCATTCTGGGTAAGGAAACGTTGGGGGATCCACGCAAGCCGTACCTCCCTGGAATCCCCCGGGTGTCTAGTTTTCAGAAATGTGTGGGTTTGATAGGTTCCCCTAGGTGGCCGCTGAGCACCGGGCCAAAAACCCAGGTGACCTCCCTTGCAAAACCAGGTCATTTTGAGGTAGGCAATTTTCATGTCGCCTCAATACGTTTTGGGCCCTTGCCTGTCGCGGTTACTTGGGCCTCCCACACGAGTGAGGCACCGTTTTTATCGGGAGACCCGGGGGAACGCTGGGTGGTAGGAAATTTGTGTCAGCCCAGTGATGCCTCAACTTTCCCACACAAAAATGTGTGAAAATGGTGATGTTTTCAGCTAAATTTGAGGTTTGCAGGGCATTCTGGGTAAGGAAACGTTGGGGGATCCACGCAAGCCATACCTCCCTGGAATCCCCCGGGTGTCTAGTTTTCAGAATTGGGTGGATTTGGTAGGTTCCCCTAGGTGGCCGCTGAGCACCGGGCCAAAAACCCAGGTGACCCCCCTTGCAAAACCAGGTCGTTTTGAGGTAGGCAATTTTCATGTCGCCTCAATACGTTTTGGGCCCTTGCCTGTCACGGGTACTTGGGCCTCCCACACGAGTGAGGCACCGTTTTTATGGGGAGACCCAGGCGAATGCTGGGTGGTAGGAAATTTGTGTCAGCCCGGTGATGCCTCAACTTTCCCACACAAAAATGTGTGAAAAAGGTGATGTTTTTAGCTAAATTTGAGGTTTGCAGGGCATTCTGGGTAAGGAAACGTTGGGGGATCCACGCAAGCCATACCTCCCTGGAATCCCCCGCCTGTCTAGTTTTCAGAAATGTGTGGGTTTGGTAGGTTCCCCTAGGTGGCCGCTGAGCACCGGGCCAAAAACCCAGGTGACCCCCCTTGCAAAACCAGGTCTTTTTGAGGTAGGCAATTTTCATGTCGCCTCAATACGTTTTGGGCCCTTGCCTGTCGCGGGTACTTGGGCCTCCCACACGAGTGAGGCACCATTTTTATCGGGAGACCCGGTGGAACGCTGGGTGGTAGGAAATTTGTGTCAGCCCGGTGATGCCTCGACTTTCCCACTCAAAAATGTGTGAAAAAGGTGATTTTTTCAGCTAAATTTGAGGTTTGCAGGGCATTCTGGGTAAGGAAATGTTGGGGGACCAACGCAAGCCATACCTCCCTGGAATCCCCGGGTATCTAGTTTTCAGAAATGTGTGGGTTTGGTAGGTTCCCCTAGGTGGCCTCCGAGCACCGGGCCAAAAACCCAGGTGACCCCCCTTGCAAAACCAGGTCGTTTTGAGGTAGGCAATTTTCATGTTGCCTCAATATGTTTTGGGCCCTTGCCTGTCGCGGGTACTTGGGCCTCCCACACGAGTGAGGCACCGTTTTTATCGGGAGACCCGGGGGAACGCTGGGTGGTAGGAAATTTGTGTCAGTCCGGTGATGCCACAACTTTCCCACACAAAAATGTGTGAAAAAGGTGATTTTTTTAGCTAAATTTGGGGTTTGCAGGGCATTCTGGGTAAGGAAACGTTGGGGGATCCACGCAAGCCATACCTCCCTGGAATCCCCCGGGTGTCTAGTTTTCAGAAATGTGTGGGTTTGTTAGGTTCCCTGTTATACGGCGACCTCAGAGGAGCCTGGAAGGGGTCCTGACTACCCTGAGACCCACCCTCGAAGTATCGTAGCCGGGCACTGGCGGGAGACTCCCCAGGGGGAGGAATCTCGTATCTAGGATCGTACTTCTGGCACCACACGACACAGAGTGACCACACTGGGTATTCTGAGAAATCAATCTTTATCAAGTAGGTTATCACTGCAAATATGTACAGGGTGAGCACGGGCTCAAGAGTCTCGGAAGGGGTAGGGGGTAGCGGGTCAGTCTCTGGTAAAGGTTCAAAGCAGGGACGTATCCGGCGCACAGCTCACAATCCTCGAGCTGGGGGATACGATGTTGTATTCGGGGTCCGGCGGGACCGTGAGAGTCTGTTGGAGCCGCGAGTCACTCAGCGGGCTCAGGTACAGGTTAGGAGGTCTTACGATCTTCAAGTAGCCGCGAGTCACTCAGCAGGCTCAGGCACAAGTTCGGAGGTCTTACGATCTTCAGGGAGCCGCGAGTCACTCAGCAGGCACAGGTGCAAGTTCGGAGGTCTTACGATCTTCAGGGAGCCGCGAGTCACTCAGCAGGCTCAGGTACAAGTTCGGAGGTCTTACGATCTTCAGGGAGCCGCGAGTCACTCAGCAGGGCTCAGGAGGGTCCAAGTTCCAGGAGCCGCGACCACGTCGGCAGGCTCTCGTTGTTCCAGCGTCGAATCTGCCGGACAGACCCAGAGCACCCCTTGTTATAGGTCAACCCCTCTTTGATGTCCGGAGTCTGTGCAGGCAGGGTTCTTGTCACCTGGGGGTCGCTTGTCGGGATTTCCTGCTATTGTCTTTTGATCCTTTCTGGGCCGGGTCGGGAGGAGTCCCAGACACCCAGCAGGCACGGAGCCAGCCCTCAGGGAGGCCGGAGGGCCGATCGAAACCCATCGTCCCGGGGGAGTTCAGAGGTGCGATAGAAACTGCTCCTCCCTCTCTCATCCCCTGGAAGCGTGATGTCCTCCAGCCGGAGTGGCGCCTCTAGGCCCGGGTCGCGCTGGGGCCGGGCGGCCATCTTGGTGCATGAAGTGGCCACGCGGGCCCGGGGTGGCCGAAAGGAGAGAGGCCATGGACGGGGATGTCCGGGTCAGTGCGTGTGTCCTGGTGGGGAGGGTCGGCTGGGCCGTGTGCTTGGGCTGCAGGTACCAGGTTTCGGTGGTGCGGGGGCACGGAGGGCCATTCTACGAGGCCGGGTCCAACATTCCCCTAGGTGGCCGCCGAGCACCGGGCCAAAAACCCAGGTGACCCCCCTTGCAAAACCAGGTCGTTTTGAGGTAGGCAATTTTCATGTCACCTTAATACGTTTTGGGACCTTGCCTGTCGTGGGTACTTGGGCCTCCCACACGAGTGAGGCACTGTTTTTATCGGGAGACCCGGGGGAACGCTGGGTGGTTGGAAATTTGTGTCAGCCCGGTGATGCCACAACTTTCCCACACAAAAATGTGTGAAAAAGGTGATTTTTTCCGCTAAATTTGAGGTTTGCAGGGCATTCTGGGTAAGGAAACGTTGGGGGATCCACGCAAACCATACCTCCCTGGAATCCCCCGGGTGTCTAGTTTTCAGAAATGTGTGGGTTTGGTAGGTTTCCCTAGGTGGCCGCCAAGCCCGGGGCCAAAAACTCATAGGAACCCCTTTCCAAAACCAGGTTGTTTTGTGATAGGTAATTTTGATGTCTCGTCAATAGGTTTTGGGCCCTTGCCTGACGCGGGCACTATGCCTACCCACGCAAGTGAGGTACCATTTTTCTCTGAAGACTTTGGGGAACGCAGGGTGGGTGAAATTTTGTGGACCCACGCAGATTCCAGAACTTTCCGACAAAGTAATGTGAGGAAAATGTGTTATTTTGAACACATTTTTAGGTTTGCAATGGATTCTGGGTAACAGAACCTGGTGAGAGCCAGTGAAGTCACTCCATCCAGGATTCCCCTCGGTGTCTAGATTTAAAGAATGTACAGTTTTGCTAGATTTGTCTGCGTGCCAACTGCGCTAGGGCCCAAAATCCACAGGTATGCACATTGCTAAAAAAAAAATCGGAGCCCAGTGGGCTTTCTGATGCCCTGGGGGGGAATCGGGGAAGGGGGTTTCATCCTGATATGCCCCTAAAGGGGCAGAAAGACTGTAGCTATTTTTTGTGGGGGTGGGGGCATTGGTATGACCATTTTGGGCAGCCCCCACCCAGACGCATAAACAAAAGCCTGCATACTTGCTGGCGCCTACTGGGCTTTCTGCCCCCCTAGGGGGCAGATCAGGGGCCACTGCCACCATCTGCCCTCCCGGGGGGGCAGAAAGACTGGAATTTCTCTGGGCGTGGGGTGGGGTATTGTCATGCCCATTTTGGGGAGCCCCTACCCCTACACTAATAAAACAAAACAATCCATGGTTTCTAGTGGGCATTCTGTGCCCCCAGGGGGGGCCAGATTGGGGGCTACAGCTCCCATCTGCCTCCTGGGGGGCAGAAAGACTGACATTTTTGTGGGGGGAGAGTGGGGGCATTGGCGTGCCCGTTTCGGGCAGCCCACACCCTAAAAACAATTGCACAAAAAAAATCCCTGGTGTTTAGTGGGATTTCTGCCCCCCCGAAGGAGCAGATTAGGGGCCAATGCCCCATCTGCCCCCCGGGGGGGCAGAAAGTCAGTAATAATTGGGGGGTGGGGTGGGGTGGGGGTATGGGCCTGCCCCCACCCCTATTTTTTTTTTTTAGCAATTCCCTGGTGTCTAGTGGGATTTTTGCCCCCCCGGGTGGGCAGATTGGGGGCCGATGCCCCATCTGCCCACCAGGGGGGGCAGAAAGGCTGTAATGGTGGTGGGTAAAAATAAAACTAAAAACGAATCCCTGAAGTTTAGTGGGCTTACTGCCCCCCCGAAGGGGCAGATTAGGGGCCAATGCCCCATCTGCCCCCCGGGGGGGGCAGAAAGACTGTAGTTATTGGGGGGGGGCATGGGCAGCCCCCGCCCCTATTTTTTTTTTTTTTTTTACAATTCCCTGGTGTCTAGTGGGATTTTTGCCCCCCCCGGGGGGGCAGATTGGGGGCCGATGCCCTCTCTGCGGCTGTAATGGTGGTGGGTGGAGGCATTGGCTTGACCGTTGCGGGCAGCCCCCACCCTAAAAATAAAACTAAAAACTAATCCCTGGTGTTTAGTGGGCTCTCTGCCCCCCCCGGAGGGGCAGATTAGGGGCCAATGCCCCATCTGCCCCCCGGGTGGGGCAGAAAGACTGTAGTAATTGGGGGGGCATGGGCCTGCCCGTTTTGGGCAGCCCCCACCCCTATTTATTTTTTTACGCAACTTCCCTGGTGTCTAGTGGGCTTTTTACCCCTCGGGAGGGCATATTGGGGGCTAATGCCCCCATATGCCCCCCAGGGGGGGGCAAAAAGACTAAAATTCCCAAAATTACACAGGGGGAGCAAAGGCCCTTGCCCAAGGGGCCGCTCCCCCCTCCCTGGTGTCTAGTGGGTGGATCCCTGCTTGGGGATCGCCCTCCTGTGGCGATCCCCAAACAGGGATCCACTGGAGAGGGGTACTATTGGAAAGGGGAGATTCTCTCCTTTCCAACGATACCTCTCCCGTCTTTCTACGTGCTCAGGGGGCTGAGATAGCCCCCTGAGCACGTACAAAGTGAAACCTGAAATGAGCCTCTTGGCTCATTTCAGTTTCACTTTCACTGTAATGACGTCGGCGCGACGTGCGCGCCGATCGTCATTACAGTGAAAGGGGGGGGGGGGCTCGGGTGCTGGAGAAGCTCTTCCCCAGCTCCCGAGGCTATTTGTGCAGAAAGGGAATCCCTCTGGTGCCCGCACCAGAGGGATTCCCTAGGGTATGCCTCATGACGAGCTGGACTCGTCATGGGCACAGCGCGACTGTGCTCCATGACGAGTCCAGCTCGTCATGGGCATACAAGGGGCTAATCAAAGCATAAGCAAAAACTGCCTTCTAATGCTACTAAAACTTGACAACAAGACAGGTTTTAAAACAGGTATCTGTCAACAAATACACGATGTTACCAAATACTTCTCTCACAGTGGTTCCCAAATGCACACAGACTCACAGTGTGATTTCAGACAAGCAACACTATCCCTAGCAGCTTACAAAAACTCATTCACTACTGTGCAAGGGGTAAGGCGACAACACACAATCTACATATTAAAGTACAGCACATTAGTGCCAAAGCATGACTTATTTTATCAATGCATAAGCAAAGACTGGCTTCTAATGCTACTAAAACTTGACAACATGACAGGTTTTAAAACAGTTATCTGTCAGCAAATACAATTTGTTACCAAATGCTTCTCTCACAGTGGTTCCCAAATTCACACATACTCACTGTGTGATTCTAGACAAACAACACTATCCCTTGCACTATACCAAAACACATTTCTTCATCTAGAAGGAGTACTACATTTTAGTATAGAAACATAACTCATTTCACAAATTGGTTTCTAATTCTACCAAAATATAAAAAAAGCACAGTTATCTGTCTGCAAACACATGAAAAACACAAATGCTTATCACAGAATGGTTTCTACATGCACACACACTGTCAATAAGATTGTAGAGAAAAAAAGTACTCCCTACACTTTAGCAGGAGAAATACATTAGTCTGATTAAAATCAAAATAGTCTACATACATCCCCTCACAATTAAATAACTCACCTTTCAAGTTGTTTTGTAGATTAAGAAGTATATCAGTCACACACCAGATATCAGTCACACACCAGATTTTCTTATACAGAATCTATGCACTGTGCATCTCTCAGCAAAAACAAAGAATGGCAAAGTTTCCCTTTCATTTTCCACACATATACATGTAAACATCAAATCACAATCCGTCACACATAAATTCAAAAGCTAACACACATTTCTATTGGTTAAACATTTCAACCCTTTCCAAAGGAAATACATTTCAACCCTTCCACCAATCTACCTTCTGCCTGTTACCATAGAAACAGGTCAAGGAACACTGTACTGAGCACACAGGTCACAAGTGCAGCACACAATGTTGCTAAACAAGACAGCAAGTGTGCTTGACTTTTCAACATATCAGCTTATCATAAATAATGTTCCTTACAATCAGTTTGTGTTAACCAATAAGAATCATGCGTTTAAAAAACAGAAATATACACCCTACCTTTCAGTGTAGAAAGGTGTCATACAACCAGTGATTTCTTGTCTTTTTTCAAAATGTTTTTCCTTGGAGCCGCGCACCCAACGCGAGAGGATCCGTGCACCAAACGTGATAGGATGCGCGCACCCTGCGCGCATTTCGCCGTTTTATTGTTTTTTTTAAAAAGGGGGCCATAGGGGGTCCTTCTGGGACCCCCTAAGCACCTCTAGAGGGTCAAAGTATTTCCACTCTGCCCCCTTTATATGTTTTACACACTTATTCCCCTTGCTTCTTCAGCCTCGCTTCTACCGAGGCAGAAAATGGCCGCCAATAGTTCCTGGTTTTGAATGTAGACAGACACTCGACAGCCAATTAGCGTTCAGCACGCGATCGGGAGGGTGTGCGCTCGGTTCAGGGAGGGTGCGCTTACGGTGCGGGTAGGGTGCGCGGATCCTCCCCGGACATAGATATATATGTACTTTTAATTTTCTCAGGAACTACTGAACGGATTCACACCATTTATGCAAAAGGCACGAGTCTGAACTGAGGACTACCTCTTTGCCAAATTTGGTGTCATTCCGTTCAGCGCTTCGGGCTGTAGCTGCGATAACCTATCCTATGGGATATTACATGGGGAAAACGAGTTTTGGGACCCCCCTTTTTTCTCGGCCCCCGCTTGACGAATCACCATAAAACTTTCAGGGTAGGAGCAGAGCGGAGCTGGCCAAAAGTTTGGAAAATTTCGCGAAGATTTCTCAACCGGCGCCAGACTTATTGGGAATAGAATGTTGCTGATTTCCTATGGAAAATAGGTCCTAACTATAACTATCTACTGGCGACCTCCAGTAGATAATATATATATATATATATATATATATATATATATATATATATATATATATATATATATATATATATATCACAAATACCGGTCCAATGAGTTACGGTCTGTCAGCGGCGGTCCGAGTCCGGAAACCGGAATTCCGTAATTAATTCACTCCCCAAAATCTCCTTGTACTGAGAAAATACTCGGACTCCAAAGTCGAATGCAAAGAAGATTTAATCACAAGTGCAGAACGACGCGTTTCGCCATTACGGCTTGTTCACGCTCAAACTCGTAATACACTACTCCATGTTTAAATTACATGAATTAGAAGATGGACTTAACACACCGAAGTAAGGAAAATGTATGTGAAGTTGGCGGCCATATTGTAACAGTGGAATACCGATAGACAATATGAAAATCAATTCAATCTGTACATTTATACATGAATATGTGGTATAGAGCAACTCGTCATTTGATTATAATAATGCGCAGGATGTCTTATAACACATTTAAACCCCAAATCGGTAAACCTATAATGTAATAACCAATTCATTGACATTATAGCCTAAGTGGGCCGAAGTTCATAGATATCGCTAAACTCCATATCGGTACAACGGTTGTAATACACCATATGGTGACCAAGTTGTGCGTGTTCCGGGTATAATAAAGTTTTCAAAAAAAGAAATAACACAGTCTATCAAATCGGCAACGCACGAGAGAACAAACGTTCGTAGTCTCGTGTAAGGTGCACAAGATTCGTAAAATACATTAATCACAAACCTCACCAACCATCTAGCCCAAGTGGGCTTAGGTACATGGACACACCTAGAAAGCACAACTATGTACGGGTTCTGTCCTGCTTGCAATAACCAACAGTAACATATGCTGTCACATATGACAGACCGTAACTCATTGGACCGGTATTTGTGGACTTTCTTTGCTGAATGGATACGGTCTGACCCCCTTTGGAGTATCCTCACCACCTGTGAACCTTCGGTGACTAGGAGGCAAGTCGATCTGGAACACAATGAGGGGGTTGATTTTGCCATAGAAATTATGATTAGTGCCGCAGAAAGAAAAATTAGGGCACATTTTGACTTCTCAAATCCTCTTCTATGTCATAAAAAGATTCTGACATGCAGACTGAAACATGCACTTTGAATACCAGCAGCAGACTTCCCTGGTGAGCAGTAGCTTTACTACAGTGATCTAATGAGCAACTAGAGTGCTAACATTCAGAATTTATGGCAAATGTGTGACACATCTGAATGCCTTCTCGATGGAACCAAGTAAAAAACTGAAAGTATTTCCTACTGAGGAGACTGCAGTAAATGAGGAAATTAGGAAACTTCATAACAAATAAATCTCCCAAGATGGCCACCAGAGACAAAAGAGCCCAAATGTAGCCCAAATATCACCCAGATGTAGCCCAAGTATAGCCCAATGACAGAATGTCCCAGAGTGTTCTAACAAACAACTAGAGCGCTAACAGTCTTACTTATGACAAAAGTATGGCACACCTGAAGCCATCTTGATTGGAATAAAGTGGTAACACTTAAAACATTTAATTTACAAAGGAACAAAATGAGGGGGTTCATTTTGCCATAGAAATTATGATTAGTTCTGCAGAAAGAAAAATTAGGGCACATTTTGACTTCTCAAATCCTCTTCTATTTCATAAACAAATTCTGACATGCAGACTGAAACATGCACTTTGAATTAGGGGTGGGCGGAATTTGCGGAATTAACCTTCGCAAATTATCGCGAGAATGTTTAAAATTATCGCAAACAAGCAGAAATATCGCGAAGATGCAGAAGTTTTTTTCCGGCATGTTCGCGAGATTTTCTGCATGGTTGCGGGTCACCAACTTACCCATGTGGTTGCTTGCGGGCGCGGCCATCTTGTTTTGAGTTGTTCTCGCGGTGCATGATCGCGAGAAGAAAGACGTGATCGCGCGACGCATGACGTCACTGCGGGCGCGAACTGTCGCGAGACAGCGCAAATGGCTAAAAACAATACAACATCTCATGGAGAACGCGACCGGATCAAGAAAACTTGTCGGCGAACGCAGGGATTCAGGTAAGGCGATCGCGCGCGCGCGAGAATGTATCATTTTACAGCGCGAGCAAGAAACAAATTATCGCCAAGCTGCGGAAACCGGAATTTTTGACATTTTCGCGCTCTCCGCGGAATGCAAAAATGTCAAATTATCGCAATTTCCGCGAACGGAACGAAATTTTTGCCCAGGCCTACTTTGAATACCAGCAGCAGACTTCCCTGGTGAGCAGTAGTTTTACTACAGTGATCTAATGAGCAACTAGAGTGCTAAAATTCAGAATTTATGGCAAATGTGTGACACATCTGAATGCCTTCTTGATGGAACCAAAATAAAAAACTGAAAGTATTCCCACTGAGGAGACTGCAGTAAATGAGGAAATTAGGAAACTTCATAACAAATAAATCTCCCAAGATGGCCACCAGAGACAAAAGAGCCCAAATGTAGCCCAAATATCACCCAGATGAAGCCCAATTATAGCCTAGTGACAGAATGTCCCAGAGTGTGCTTAAGAACAACTAGATCGCTTACTGTCTTACTTATGACAAAAGTATGGCACACCTGAAGCCATCTTGATTGGAATAAACTGGTAACACTTAAAACATTTAATTTAAAAAGGAACACAATGAGGGGGTTCATTTTGCCATAGAAATTATGATTAGTGCTGAAGAAAGAAAAATTAGGGCACATTTTGAGTGACTTCTCAAATCCTCTTCTATTTCATTAAAAAATTCTGATATGCAGACTGAAACATGCACTTTTAATACCAGCAGCAGACTTCCGTGGTGATTCAGTAGAGCCTACGTCCCCTGGCAACACATAGACGGGCGGCGCATTGGGCACTGGCTCCATAGTTTGCATTTCTTAAGTAGCTCCCTTTGTCATTAGAGTTGGCCTCTGGCTGGGGGGGCCCGCCGGGGCCGTGTATCGCGGCACGGACCGATACCTTCACTGTCTAGGCGCAGCTGACCCCCACTTTGGTGTACTTAGAAGGTCGCCTCTGGTGACAGTTTGGGCACCCGCCTGTTGCGGTCTCGCCCTTTTGGTATTCTAGTTATTTATGGTTTCCTTAGGGATTTTTTCCTTGTTTGCTTTTGATCAACCTCTCACCTCGCAGGGAGCCCCGGGGGATAGGACGACGCCCTTCCACCCATTATGGGAATCTGGCGCCGACCCTCTTGTCTGCGGCCCTCTGGTACTGTGTTGCCGGCGCTGCGGAATGACCACTAACTCATTACTCTTTGACACATGGCAGCATTTAGGATAAGCACTTGGAATGTGCGCGGCATACACAACCCGTCGCGGAGGTACCTCATCTACTCTTATCTTAAGCGCCATCGCATCAACATTGCATTGCTACAGGAGACACATCTACTTGCAGGCGAGATACCCCGCTTACAAAAACGCTGGAGGGGGCAATTGTTTGCTACCGGCTACTCGCCAATGGCGCGTGGGGCGCTGGTATGGGTTAGGCATGGCACTCCCTTCACAGTAGAGGACACACTGATCGACGCGCAGGGCAGATACGTTGCAGTGAGAGGGAAACTTGATGGCAGATATATAGTCTTAGTATCTCTCTATGCTCCCAATGTGGACCAATCGGCCTTCCTGGACACCCTCACTCAGGCCCTGCCTCCATGGCACGGTACCCCGATGATCCTGGGTGGAGATTATAACTGTGTTTTGGATCTTAACTTAGACCGCTCTTTTCCTTCATTGCCTGGTACCGCCTCTTCTAAAGCCATGAAGGCACTATGTGGTTGGGCTCAGCAGTGGGGCCTGTCAGATGTCTGGCACCACAGATACCCGACAGTTAGGCAGTACTCCTATTATTCCGGTGCCCACCGCTTGCATGTCCGGCTGGACCGCTTCATGTTAACCGCCGATTTGCTGCCCCAAGTGCAGACAGTGGAGTATCTGGGACGCACACACTCGGACCACAACCCACACGTCTTAGAATTAGGATGGTCCGTAGAGGCGCCGCCGATCCCGCGTTGGCGTTTGCAGCCCGACGCCTTGTTGGACGCGGCGTTTCGTGACGGATTGGCCGCTTCGGTGGAGCATTATTTCGACGAAAACGGGGGATCGGCTTCCTCCCCTCTGATTGAATGGGATGCCTTGAAAGTGGTGGTCAGGGGGCACTGTCTAGGTTCCCAGGCAGGGATGAAGGTACAACTAGAACGTGACCTTACCGCCATTGAGGTCGAGCTGGTGCGGGAGGAGGGAGTCGGTGCTGCGGGTCTTACTAGCAGCCTGGGACGGCTACAGGCAGAGCATGCACGCCTGCTAGAGCGTCTTAAATGTCTCAACTATGCAGCACACTCTGCACGCACACACCGTCAGGGGGACAAGGCGGTCAAATTACTGATCTGGCTAATACGCAATGATGTGACATCCCCCATCATATCCCACATACGAACGCCACAAGACACTATAGTCTACACGCAACAGGAAATCCATCAGCAATTTGTTGCACATTATGAGACGCTTTACCGGTCCCAGACGCAGGCTACGGAAGTGGCCCTGCAGTGCTTTGCTGCTGGTTTTAATCCACCTCACCCTACTCCGGCTCAAAGTGCCGACCTCAATGATCCCCTCTCGGCAGACGAAATTCGGGCGAGTATCTTCTCGTTATCAAACAGGAGGGCACCGGGGCCGGACGGTCTGCCGGCCGAATTTTATAAGGCATATGCACATATCCTCACACCCCGTCTGCTGACCCTTTACGAACGTGCGGTGGAGGAATCTAAACTTACCTGCTCGCAAAACGAGGCGTTGCTGGTGTCCTTATTGAAGCCGGGTAAACAACCCGAATTGCTGGGCTCCTATCGTCCCCTCGCCATTCTGAATGCTGATTATAAAATCTTTGCATCCCTGCTCGCGCGTCGACTGGCGCCGGCGGTGAAAATTATGGTGCACCCGGATCAGAATGGCTTTGTCCCAACGAGAAACACAGCACTCAGTATCCGGCGATTCTTCCGGGTCCAGCGACACTCGCTTCCTTCCTGGTCGCGGTCGGGCTGTATTGTGCTTGATTTGGAAAAAGCATTCGATTCCTTAGAGTGGCCCTACCTCTCGGCTGTCTTAGGTAAATTTGAGCTGGGGGATGCATACCTGTCCATGGTGCAGCTGCTCTACCAGCGCCCTACGGTTAGGGTGCGCACGGGGCGACTCATATCTGACATAATCCACGTCCGTAGAGGCACCAGACAGGGCTGTCCTCTCTCCCCGCTCCTTTTTTCCCTGGCCATGGAGCCTCTTGCTCATTTGCTACGAGAGGATGGGCAGGAATGGGGTATACCCTTGGGGGACGGACTACACGCCATCTCGCTGTACGCAGACGACCTCCTGCTATTTGTCCGGGATTTGCACAATATCCCCATAACCATCTTTAATATATTAGCCGACTTTGGGCAGTTATCGGGTCTACGGGTAAACTGGGCGAAATCCGGCATTTACCCCTTTTCAGACGCCGTGGTGGAGACGCCGGTATATTATCGCGATATCCCACTGGCTTGGGACCAAGGCACGTTTCGATACCTAGGAGTATTCGTATATCGGCAACCGGCGGATATACTAGAGGGCAATCTGACTAGGGCTGTTACCGCCATTCAGGCTCAAGTGAGATTCTGGAAAACACTTCCTCTCACTGTGTCGGGGCGGGTGACATTAATCAAAATGCTAATCCTGCCAAAGCTTTTATATTACTTTTCCAGCATTGCGGTCCAAGTTCCCTCAACATTTTTCCGTGAATTGGAAAAAATGATTCGTGACCTGATTTGGAATGCGGGGAGACCCAGAGTAGCGCTGACGAAATTGTAGGCCCCAATAGCGCAGGGAGGGTTGGCGGTCCCCAACCTCGAACTATATTATTTAGCGGCTCAGCTCCAGTGGGTAACTAAATGGATAGCGGGAAAGAACCTGGAGGACACGGCTACTACATTGCCGCCATGGACACGTTCACAAGTACTGCACTTGTTTCACCCACTTGCTAGGAGTCGTGGACCCAAACCATGGCTACTATCTCTTGCTCATCGCTGCTACCGGAGATGCCTTTATTTAACAAGGTTCACTAAACCATACGCCCCGGCGTTACCGCTGTTAGGTACGCCCAGAGGCAACAGGGGCACTACGGAACCGGAGCTGTGTACATGGCATGAGGTGGATGTTGACACATTGGGTGATCTCTATACCGATGGTGAACTCCTCCAGTTTGAGGTGCTCTCCGCTGACACTGGTCTGGCTCCCGGGCAGTTTCTATTATATGGTTCACTCCTCCATGCATTGACGTCCTCGTGGGGGGACATCGCTATGGAACTCCCAATGCATCACCTTATTCAATACATGCATGTTATGGGGGCGGGATCACATATTGTTCATTGGCTGGTATCCGCACTTTTGCTACACACTACCCTGCCACTGGCGAGGCTCCGCGCGAAGTGGGAGGCAGACAGGGGGCGCCCATGGTCAGATGGAGAATGGGATGTAGTTTTAGCGGGGCCTGTCAACATGCCACGAAACTCTCGCTTTAAATTGATCCAGACGTTTGTACTGCACCGCGCCTACCTCTCCCCAGACAACATAGCCAAATATTTTGGAGATAATACAGCTGCCTGTCCGCGATGTGGACTCGGTGGTGCTGATCTGTTGCATGTGCTCTGGTCCTGCACGGCGCTGGCATTGTATTGGCGGAGGGTCACGGCTCTCCTAGAGCAGTGCACCTGCGTGCCGGGTCAGCATACATGGGAGGTGTGTATATTGGGCCTCTACAAGCGGAATAGGCAGAATAGGATAGCCTCCCGCTTCCGAGACTTAGGCTATATCACTGCGAAGCGCCTGATCACCAAGAACTGGAAAAGAGGAGAAGCCCCTGTCGCAATTAGTTGGGAGAAGTCATTTCTTAACTGGGCACTCGCAGAGAGTGTAGCATTACACAGAGAAGAGACTGCAGGTCTCCGCAAGTTTCCAGCAGCCCAGCCTTGGGATACGTTGCTGCATAGCTTCACACAACACAGTAGCGCAGATGGTCGGCCCCCGCATGCGCCCTTCGCCAGTGCGAACCCTTAAGCTTTGTGCGCCAGCAGCTTGACATATAGATAACACTTGTGTGTAATGCAAGGATAGTGTCCCTGGCGATTATTACCTGTTTTTCCTTTGTTGGCCTGTAGAATGTGCCGTGTGACTGAGGGTCCTGACTGGTGCATTTTGGGTTCATTGTACCCTGTGGTTCTTGTTGGGGTGGAGCAGGGGTGGATAATTGGAAGTCAGCAATAACTTACCGGGCTACCCGGGGGCTGAGGATTGGAAGGCTACTTTTGCGTTACAGTTGTCTTATTCTTTGTTTCTTTCCCCTTCTGTTGAGGTTGCCGTTTTTATTTTAATTTAATTAGTTTGTATTTTGGATTCTTTATTGGCACTCGATCAGGTATGTGCATATAGCTTCATGACGAGATTAGTACAACTCACTGCCAGCATCCACCTGTATTGCCCATCACTGGGGTTCAGTCCACTATGCTAATTATTGACATTTAAACTCTCCTCATGTGTCAGGCGATGGGTGCTGCGTCGGCGTTGGCATCCCATGTAGCCAGGCTGAACCTGATGGACTATGTCACAAGAGGTGATCTGTCATGTATTCCTTAATACCACCATTGCATGGTAAATTGTGGGCATTTTTGGACCTGAACGCTTGATCAATCGTTGGGTGTACCTGTTGTACTCCCTTCCGGCAATATCTGATGTAAGCCCTGTACAGATTGTCATACTGGTTGCCCATGCTGCTGTATCAGAATGTGTACCTATTCACTTCTCCGCTACTGAAAATGTTGATTAATGAAAAATGGAAAAATAACAAACTGTCAATAAAGATATTTAAAAAAACAAAAAAAAAAAATAGAGTGCTATCATTCAGAATTTATGGCAAATGTGTGACATATCTGAATACCTTCTTGATGGAATCAAAGTAAAAAACTGAAAGCATTTCCTACTGAGGAGACTGCAGTAAATGAGGAAATTAGGAAACTTCATAACAAATAAATCTCCCAAGATGGCCACCAGACACGAAAGAGCCTAAATGCAGCACAAATATCACCCAGATGTAGCCCACATGTAGCCAGCCCAATGACAGAAGTGTGCAAAACACTTATTTTTTGTGTATTTGCAGTTTTATATAGTGCAGACTTGTCAGGTATTGGAATGCTTTATATGAGCATTGGTTACATTACACAAGATCAAATTCCTTTTGGTTGTAGACATGGGGAGATTAAGTGATTTGACCACAATCACAGAATGTTGAGCTGAAGCAGAAACTCCAACCTGGTTCCCCAGTTGCAAAGTCTGCAGCTCTGGGAGTAACACCACATCCTCTGACCTAGGTGCAACATTTAATCAAGTGGTCAACTGGATAAAAAAACATAAAGATTACAAATAATTTTAAAGCTCTTTGTCGCTATTTGAAAACTCAGAAAATATGTCCTCATTTTAGTTTTTTAGAGCACTAACCATAATTTGGATGCAAATAAGACCCTCTCATATATGTGTTTCTAAAGGAAATACTCTAGGTATTACAGTTTTGATTACATCAAGATGACGTCAGGCGTTCCACACTTTTGTAATAAATATAGAATGTTAGCAATCTAGTTGTTCATTGGGATACTGTTGCGAGGCAGAGGCCAGGGGCATGGACTCTGAAAATTGAAGGCAGGTAGGAGAGTGCAGAGGCAACAATTTGACCACACTGGGCAGGCAGGAAGGGCAGTGGCAGCACAACAGACTATGGAGGGCAGTGGAAAGGGGGGCAGGGGCAACAAACCAACAATACAGGACTGGCAAGAGAGGCTGTGGCAATATAATAGACCATTGTGGGCAGAAGGAAGAGGCAGTGGTAGTACAACCATACATGCCAACAGACCCGTTTCAGCCAGGAAACGTCCAATGTTTTTAAGCTCAAATGGGCTTTATTTGATCTGTCTCCTGTCTACAATCTCCTCTTTTTCAATGTAACTCAAAGGGGAAAATCAATACCCCAGTTTTTTTTCAAAATCTCCCTCTTAACCAAGTTCAAAATGTTCGCAAGTATGGTACATTGAATCATCGTAGGCAGGAGGAATTGGGTTAGGGACATGGACTCGGATAACAGAGGACAGGAGGGACATGGAGAGGTGCACCAAACTGACCCTACAGGGCAGGCATCAGGGTTTGCAGCAGCACAATACACCACACAGCGCATGCGGGACGGGAGTGCAGCACAACAATCCATAGAAAGCAATAGGTAGGGGACAGGACCATGCACATGGACAACAGAGAACAGATGGGAAAGAGGCAATGGTAGCTAGCTGACCATAATGGACAGACAGGAGAGAAAGCTACAGCATAACAGACCATAAAGGGCAGGAGGGACGGATCAGGGGCATTACAATGGAACAGACAAGCCAGGAGGGAGGGAATAGGGGGTCTACACATGGAAACAGATGGCTGGGGCAAGGTGGCAGGGCAGAAGCAGCAAGATGACCATGGAGGTGAGGCAGGATGGGCACTAGAAACAAGACACACCATGGAGAGCAACAATGAGACTATGGTGGCATACACACAGACCATGGAGGGAAGGTGGGAGGGGGTCAGGGGCAGCTAGCTGACCACACAGGGAAGGTGGGAGGGGCCATGGCAGCACAGAAGACCATGCATGGCAAGCGGGAGGGTTAGTGGCAGCACAATGGCTATGATGGGCAAGAAGGAGGGTGCAGGGGCATGCACAAAGGACCATGGAGGATAGAAGGGAGGGTCAGGACCTGGGCACAGACAAGAGAGTTCAGGGGAAGGGGCCTCACAACAGACCGCGAGGGGCAGGCAGGAGGAGCAGTTGCAGCAAAACAGATCAGGGAGGGCAGAAGGGTGTGGCAGTAAAATAGACCATGGAGGACAGGAGGAAGGGGATAGGGGCATGGCATGTGGACAGGCAGGGTGGAGGTGGCAGGGACAGGTTACAGTCATCTGACAATGCTAGGCAGGTGGGAGGGGAGTGGCAGCTCAACAGAACACTCAGAGTAGATAGGAGTGTCAGGTCCATGGAGCATAGTGGGAAAAAAGGATGGAGCAGGGGCATGCACAAAGACATCGGAGGGCAGGGGGAAGGAGAATAGGGGCAGCAAGCTAAGCACAGAGGCTAAGCAGGAGGTCAATGATGGGCCATAGAATTGGGCAATGGAGGGCAGGAGGAGTGGACTGGTACATCATGCTAAATGGAGGGCAGTGGCAGCACATCAGACCATGCATGACAGGAGGGAGGAGGCTAGTCCATGGATTCAGACAATGTAGGATAGGGAGGAGATGGATGGGGCAGCAAGCTAACTGTTCAGAGAAGGTGGGTATTAGGAACTTTATTGTTTTTAAAATGTGTGTCTGTGCGAACCACTTAAAATATGAACAAGTATGCAGCATAATATCACTTTTATTCAGGAAGAAGAGGACGTTTGTGACTGTGACTCCGGGCTCACTTGGCAGAAACACCCCCTGACCCTCCGCCCCCATCGCAAAATGTAATGCCCGTGAAAAGGGTAGGTGGACGCAGTGTTATATAGAACATAGTCCTGAGAGCACGATTGAAAATGAAAACTAGATGTAGTATATGGTATAAACCATGCACCAAAAAGTGTGATATAAGATGAACCGGGGCGTGAAATATAATATGCAATACATTGTGCGCAATGACAGATTAATTGGAGAGCGCGAGATAGCACAGGCACTAGCGCGTGCTATGCGATATGCGCCTTGGAGTGTAATATGCACAGGGCAGTGTTGGGTAACATAACTGGTCTCTAAAGTTGTAATATAAAATATGTGCTGGGGAGTGTAACGTTGCATATGCACTGTGACAAAGATATGGATGCTAGATTATAATATGTATGGCATAGCGCTGTGCCTTATAACATACACATCGAGGAAAGCACGTTAGATGGGGCAATATAACCCGTGCGAAGGCAAGTGTGGCATGACATATTCACGGAGTGGTGTTACAGTGCACATGGGCTAGAGAGTGTCATAGCATACGCACTAGCTGGTGGAATACAACACAGAGGTGTGAGGCAATTGGCGGGCACTGGTGGGTGTAACACAGCATTGGGCTCAGCCAGGAGCATGCTGTGACTCTCAAGTGAGGTTTGTCTCCTTTCCAGAGAGTAAAATAAAAAGTATTACACATCCGGCGGTGGATGTGTTTTTTATTAACCGTGAGGGGGGTTTCTTGCATAGTTTGGTCGAATTTTTGTCGAATCCCCTTTGAATGGCTTGGTGTGCGTGTATATTAAATGTGCCCGTCAATAGCTACCCATGTTTGTATAAATAAACGACAAGGGTGTCTACTTGGAGAGTACCCACCGGCGGGGGCGCCGGGTTTAGGCACAGTAGAGCGTCAGACACGACAGAGCTTCACTAGCGGTGTAAATACATTCCATGCGGATTCATTCTATTCATAGTCGTCTTTTAAAGAATATCACGCAAATCTTCATGGTGATAGGTACATACGGTTTGTCCAGCATGTCCTAGGTGTTTCTATAAATATATATATTTTAAAAATATTAAAAAACAAAGGCCGTCCCCGGGGGATGGGGACCCCGGAGCCCTAAGTGGCCTGAGGAGGGGGGCAACGCAGCCCCCTCCTAAAGAATTTAAATTAAAAAAAGGCCATGACCCGGGGGTTGGGGTCCCCGGGGCCGATTAAGGCCTTGGGAGGGCCAAATTAATTTTTTTCAACAAAAAAAATTAGGGTGCAGGCCCTGGGGGATGGGGTCCCCAGGGCCAGTAAATTAGAAAAAGAAGGGGGGCCACACAGCCCTCCTTCTTAAAAAAATAAAATAAATAAAAGACCGGCATCGCGCTGGAGGCCACACCCCCTCCTTGCAGCACTCTGCAAACGCGCCCCCTGGCCAGTTGTAAGTTGGGGAATTAATTCCCCTTCAATACTGAGGGTCCCTGAGGGCCAAGTAGCCCAACAGGTATCTCCAGTGTGCGCCAGGGAGCTGCGTTGCAGACACGTGTTCTGAGGCCACGCCCCTTTTTACACCTCTATGCAACGCAGCTCTGTGGCGCTTACTGGAGGTACCTAGTGGGCTAGTTTGACCCTAGGGACCCTTAGGATTCAAGGGGACGTAATCTCTCAACTTAGAACAGCCACAGGGCACGTTTACACAGTGGTGAAGGGAGGGGACGGGGCCTGAGGTGACATGTGCAAACACGCCCTGTGGCGCGTTTTAAGTTGGGGAAATAATTCCCTTTCAATCCTGAGGGACCCTGGGGGCCCAATAGCCCACCAGGTGCTTCCAGTAAGTGCCACTGCTCTGCGTTGCAGAGAGGTGGTGCAGGCCGTGCCCCTTTTTACACCTCTCTGCAATGGCGCTTACTGGACGTACCTAGTGGGCTATTTTGCCCCTAGGGATCCTCAGGATTCAAGGGGACTTAATCTCCCAACTTAAAAAACGGCCACAGGGCATGTTTACACAGTGGAAAAGGAAGGGGACGGGGCCTGAGGTGACGTGTGCAAACACGCCCTATGGCGCGTTTTAAGTTGGGGAAATAATTCCCCTTCAATCCTGAGGGCCCCTGGGGCCTAACTAGCCCACCAGGTGCTTCCAGTAAGCGCCACTGAGCTGCGTTGCAGAGAGGTCGTCCAGGCCGTGCCACTTTTTACACCTCTCTGCAACACAGCTCTGTGGCGCATACTGGAGGTACCTAGTGGGCTAGTTGGACCCTAGGAACCCTCAGGATTCAAATGAACTTAATCTCCCAACTAAAAACGGCCACAGGGCGTGTTTACACAGTGGTGAAGGGAGAGGACGGGGCCTGACTTAACGTGTGCAAACAAGCCCTGTGGCGCGTTTTAAGTTGGGAAATAATTCCCCTTACATCCTGAGGGACCCTGGGGGCCAACTAGCCCACCAGGTGCTTCCAGTAAGCACCACTCTGCTGCGTTGCAGAGAGGTGGTCTAGGCCATGCCCCTTTTTACATCTCTCTGCAACGCAGCTCTGTGGCGCTTACTGGAGGTACCTAGTGGTCTAGTTGGTTCCTAGGGACCCTCAGGATTCAAGGGGACTTAATCTCCCAACTTAAAACGGCCACAGGGCGTGTTTACACAGTGGGGAAGTGAAGGGACGGGGTCTGAGGTGACGTGTGCAAACACGCCCTGTGGCGTGTTTTAAGAGGTAGTTTTAATCCCCTGCCATATTATATACTAGGGGCTTACAGAGGAGGTCATGCTGATCACAGGGGGACCCCAACGCATAGTGTTCCCTAGTGTATGTAGGTGTTTTCACTGTATTCTGAGTGTCTTTTAACATAGCACTGGCTCTAGGACTGGTTAGTCAGACTCAGTTACCACCAGTAGCCGTCTGAAAAAGTTGAGGGTACAGGATGATTTTGCAACAAGGCTTCTTTCTGCTCTTCTGTTTGTTCTTTCTGCACGTTATCCTTCTTCCTGCACTTTTCTTCGTCTTTGAGGACTTCTGTTGCTTCTTTCTGCATTTCTTTTTTTTCTTTCTGTGCGTTTTTTCTTCTTTCTTCACATGTCCTATCTCTGTAGGCATAGTTAGAAATTAGCATTTAAAAAACCTTTGAAATTCACTGAAAAAACCATAGGTTTCAGGCACGTTATAGTTAGGAATTAGCATTTAAAAAACCTTAGAAATTCACTGAAAAAACCTTAGGTTTCAGGGGCATTATAGTTAGCTGGACTTTTCACTCGTACAAAACCATTGAAATTCCCCCGTTATAGTTAGTTCAGCTAACTATAACTCACGCGCCCGCAATGCACTGCTGATGACGTCACAAATTACATCACTCATGACATGGTCAGCGACATCACTCATGACATCACTGATGACATCTCAAATGACATCACTAATGACATCACTGATGACATCATCCTTGTGATAGAGTGACAGACCTCCTCTTCCCCTAATATAACCTTTGATACACACATTCAAAAATAGAAACTACAATGTTTAAAACAATGGACATACCAATACCAGTTACAACAGCCTATTCAGTAATTCTAAGATCCACATACACATCCACTCATTCACCAACAGTCCTATACAGTCACTCATACATGTACTCACTCATCATATGTACTCACACACCTATACATCCTGTTACACAATGCCACTCATCCATAGAGTTACTCACACACATAGTCACTCATGCTTATAAAGAATCAAACATCCATTTACTTGCATATACAGTTATACACACACGACCACACTTACTTCTACAGAAACTTACACATACTTAGTCTTTTAAACCATCACTTATAGAAACACATACTTATTCATACAGGAACTCTTTCAATCTCTCACTCTCACATATACTCACTTATATTCACCAATAGTCACATATACTAGTTTAAAACATATGTAGTTACTCATAAAGACACTATTGAGACAGTCTATCACCACTCACTAACACACCCATGCACACACTCATCCACCCATACAGTCCTGCACACATGCTGTCTTCAACAGATACAAACAGTGAGTCACTCATTCATGCACCTATGCACTACGTAATACCCCCCACCGAACCATACAGACACTCAGACACTCATACTGATACTCAAAAAACCAACTAATAACCTATACAGACACTCATGTAGCTACTCACCAACCCATGCAGCCACTTATACACAAAGTGAGAGACTGATACAGATATTTACACATTTAAACATTACTCACTAAGCCATGTATTTACTAAGATACACTTAATCAGTCAGTTATACAATCAATTTTTCAAAAACAAATCATCCATTTAGACACTTATATACCCATTTATTCTTCCATCGACCTTGAGATATACATATATATACATTTATAAAACATATGTAATTTTCAGAAAAACACACATTCACTGCATGATGTCATCAGTGATGTCATTTGAGATGTCATCAGTGATGTCATCAGTGATGTCACTGACCATGTCATGAGTGATGTAATATGTGACGTCATCAGCAGTGCAGTGCGGGCGCGCGAGATATAGTTAGCTGAACTAACTATAACGGGGGAATTTCAATGGTTTTGTACGAGTTAAAAGTCCAGCTAACTATAACGCCCCTGAAACCTATGGTTTTTTCAGTGAATATATATATATATATATATGGATTAAATAGATATTGCATCCTGTAGTTTTTATGCTTTGCTACCACAAAGTGGCAACAGCATTCTGTTTATTTCCTTCTTTTTATATATTTATAAAGGATTTGTGCCTCTGTGAGTTTTCCACCGATCCACAAGACCGTTGCAGCTCACAGAAAGGAGCTGTTGTTATGGTTATGCAATGGGCGTCAACAAGAAGGAAGGACTATCACTGTCCTTACCTTGTTGGCGCTCAAAGCGGAGCCAGCGTCTGGCAACACGAGATGGGAGAAGTGCTGCTCTTCACCGGCCCGCTTGAATGACGGTGAGCTCTTTGCTCTAGGGGCGATCTGAAAAGACGCAGAAAGGGGAGATCACTCCTCATTGTTCTTTCGTACCCCTATCTGCAGCATCTGCATTGAATTTATAGTCAGCACTATGTGCTTACTCGATCTCTCTCTTTCTCTCTTTTTTTGTTGTTCTCTTAAAATATAACTTGTCATTTTACAGAGGGACACGAAGGAATATATCTAACACTTAGCTAAACCAGTCGTAAATTGGCTGGAGAGTGAGGTTAAAAGGTTAGAAGGTAAAAGGTTATTAACCATAACTAAACACATTGTAATGTAAAACAAGTTAAATGTTAATATGTAGGTCATTACTAAGCATACTCATTTATTCAGTGTTATATAATGACTATGTAACTCCTTGCTACGAAAAACAAGGATTAGTTAAGTAAGAGAGAGTATACTTATCTTGCTGGAAGCAGCTAATAAAAGAGGAAGATGGCATCAAGCAGCTGATACTTGTACTCTTTCATGAACGTTCTTATCTGCGTTATGTATTAACGTTCTTTAAAGGGCTGCAGTTGGAAAGCAGCAATAAAAGCCTTTACATAATGGTCTTGTAATGAAATCGTAAAAATTGAAGAATCATGCGTTAGTTATAAACAGCATGTTTTTCGCTCACCTCCTACCTGTCCCTGAGAGATAATTAAAGATAAGAGTCACAATCAAAGCGTTAAAATTAAATGGTTTTATCTTTTCCATTGACTCTAGTCAAACAGAGAAAAAATGTATAATTTTTTCAGCCTAGCATCTGATCGTCTCTGGCTGACATGGCTTCTCAAAGGGTAGTTTGTTTATCTGGTGCTGACCCAGAGCTACCTGTCTATTAGCAAATGGACAAAGTGGTTCCCCAGCATGTACTATTTATAGGTGTGATATGGAATAGATTGATGTCAATGCTTGCAAGTTGTACTGTAAAACTACATGTAGATAACAAGTTAATGCTGCAGGTATTGATTTTCATCAAAAATCCGGTAATTTTTAACAGGATCATGCATTTATTTTGGTAAACTTTATCACAGAGAGGCATTTGGTTAGTGAAGGATGAGCAATTATAAAGTCAGGATCAGAGTATAAGATTAATACAGACCTGGCCAGAATGTCTCTCTATAAATTACAGAGCACCGAAAAGCAGAGATAAGGCATTTTAAACAAACATTGTTTATTGTATTTAGAATACTGCTCTGAGAGTGTTGAAAGGACTAGGTCATCACTTTTACATGAGGGGTGGGTGGAATTGTCGGAGTTTGATTTTGCAGAATTACATCAGATTTCACAAGATTCTGAGGAATTCCTCAAGAGGAGGAGTGGGCATTCGGTGCTATTTTCTTGGTACAAAATGCACCCAAGCATCCAGAAATAAATGTGGGTATGCATTTTGCGCTAAGAAATAGCAGAGCTAAATACCAAGGGGCATATTTATAATAACTGACGCATCCCTGCATATCAGCAGGGATGCGCCAGTTATTTTGCGCCCCAGCTCCGCCACCATGGATGCGCTGCATTTATAATGCGGCGCACCATGGGGCAAAAACGGCACAGATGCGTCACGCATCTGTGCCGTAAAAGTGGCGCATTGCTGGAGTTGCGTCACAAGCGCGACGCAGCTCCAGCAATGCTCTGGGGGGCCCTATCTTCACAATGCTGCGTCAATCCTTACGCCTGCTTCAAGCAGGCGCAGGGATTTGACGCAGCATGGGCTCAAAAGTGACTGAGTGAAATCTTGTAGATTTCACTCAGCCACTTTTAGGAGGCGTTCCTGCGCCGGAACGCCCCCACCTGCCCTGGAACGCCTACATGTGGCGCAGGGCTTTACAACGTGACGCATCTCCCAGATGCGTCACGTTGTAAATACCCCGCACCATGGCGCAGGATTTGCGCCGCTGCTGCGTCACAAAAGTGACGCAACGGCGGCGTAAATGAGGCGCAAGTCAAACATAAATCTGCTCCCAAATTCATAACAGTGCATCCCCCCGGTATCCTTACACATTCTGCAGTGATTACTGAAGAGTATGCGAGGGGGCCAAGGAGTATGCATTTCTGCACAGTAGTTTCTAAACAAGGCCAGAAGAGGGAGCAGTTCCCTCTATCTTTTAAAACCACTGCAGAAAAAAGTTGAATCTGCAGTGTTTTTAGGTCTCGCGAGCCAAAGGCTCGAAGAGACATTTTGTATATGGGCTTCAAAAAGTGCTACCAGGCCAGCCTAGAGCTACAGTGCATGTGCGCGGGCGCGCGCGCTTGCACTGCTTACCATTTTGTATATGGGCTTCAAAAAGTGCTACCAGGCCAGCCTAGAGCTACAGTGCATGTGCGCGGGCGCGCGCTTGCACTGCTTACTTTCACTTTCTCGGCCGCTTTGATCGCGATCACGATCACTTTCACTTTCGCGGCTTTGCTGCGCAGACCCAGCCTCCTCTGCCGGCACACCCACTGTTTTCATTGATTCACCTTCAACGCCACTTGTTGCTTCTTACTTTCCTACCCTTTCTCCTCTACCTTCCTCTCCTTTTAATCTGCCTTCACCGTATATCCTTTGCTCTCCTCCCTTCCTTCTTTACAACCTTCCTTACTTTTTTCATCCTTCCTTCATCCGCTTTCTCGTCTATGCCTTCCATTCTTAAAATGTACGCGGAGTCTGCGCAGTGTCTGCGGGGCTCATGCGCTTCGTCCTCTCCAGCATCAGAGCGGTCTGCTTCAGACGGAGAACGGCTCTCACCCTCTTTGTCCACCTCCATTATTGTGCGTGGTTTTTGACATCCGCGTCACCACCCATTTGGCGATTCCTTCATATTTATCCGTGGATATCCCTTGTTTCCCTTTGTGTGTTTTTTTTTTGGGTCAGTCCCCCCAGGGCACAAGCAGGCATCCACTTCTGTCTTTTTTGCTCCGATCAGCTGTCCTGACAGAAGTGGATGCCTGCTTGTGCCCCGGGGGAACTGACACCAAAAACCGTATTTGGTCAACTTTTTGATGAGGAACGGGGAAGGGGCCTTTCATTGCTGTTATGATGTATGTTACTTTATATTCTCTGAGAAGATTCGACATTTATTTCAGGGAATGCAGAGATTTTTTCGAGGAGAAGTGAGCAATAACACCGCTCCTTGTCAGTCTGTAACTGGGCGTTCATTATGAAAGAATTTAGATTATCCAGTCGCGATTCTATCTTCTTCACGTTCTTTGCCAGGGACTGTAATATTACAATCTGAGAGTCCATTTAGTCAGCATGCACCATTGCCACCTAGCCCATGGTTGTTAGTGTGGTGTCAATGACCGACCACCAGTTCTGTATCTGTAAGTTCATGACTGGTGTGTCAAAGGTGGACTTTTCGTTGTTAACCACTGAGCCAGGGTTATCCACCCTATCTTTCTGTACCAAAGGGGCTTTGTTGCACCTGAGAGATTCTGAGTCCAAGCGGGATCTAGGCTCCTTCTGAGACCCTCAAGTGGGTGAGTGATGAGATTGTTAATTTTTCCGTTTCGTTGTTTTTAATTTAGAACGTTCATGACCACTATTACTTGACTGGAGGCCTAGTGGGTCCGTTACCGATAACAATTCTTCATCTCTTATGTACGGTTCCTCAGGTCTAATGAAACTAAAGTCTGTGCCATTGTGTTTTGATTAGGATTGCACGCACACACACACAACCACACACACACAACCACACACACACACAACCACACACACACACCCCACACACACACACACACACAACCACAACACACAACCACACACACAGAGAACCACACACAAAACCACAAACACGCACAAAACCACAAACACAACCACAACCACACACACAACCACACACACACACAATCACACACATACAACCACACACACACCCCACCACACAACCACACACACACAATAACAGAAACACATAACCACACACACAATAACACAAACACAACCACACACAACCACAACACACAACCAACCACACACACAACCACTCACACACACAACCACACACACACACAACCACACACACACACAACCACACAACCACACAACCACACACACACACACACCACTCACACACACAACCACAACCACCCACAACCACAACCACTCACACACACAACCACCCACAACCACACACAAACCCCACAACCACACACAACCACACACAAACCCCACAACCACACACACAAACCCCACAACCACACACCCACAAACACACACACAAAACCATACACACACACAAACCCCACCACACAACCACACACACAAAACCATACACACACACAAACCCCACCACACAACCACACACACAATAACACAAACACATAACCACACACACAATAACACAAACACACACACAACCACAACACACACAACCACAACACACACAACCACAACCCCCCCCCCACACCCACACACACAACCACAAGCACACACACACACAATAACACAAACACACAACCACACACAACCACAACTACACACACAACCACAACAGAACACAACCACACACACACACAGAACCACACACAAAACCACAAACACAACCACTTACAAACACACACAACCACACACACACACACACCACCACACACAAACCCCACAGCCACACACACAAAACCACACACACAATAACACACACATAATCACACAAACACACACCCAACCACAACACACACCCAACCACAACACACACCCAACCACAACACACAACCAACCACAACCACACTCAACCACACACACACAACCACACAAAACCACACACACACACACACCACACACACACACACACACACAACCACACACACACAACCACACACAACCACAATAACACAAACACACAACCACACACACACAATAACACAAACACACAACCACACACACAACCACAAACACAAAACCACAAACACAACCACAACCACACACAACCACACACGACCACAACCACACACACCCAACCACACCCACACACAACCACACACACAAACACAACCACACACAATAACACAAACACACAACCACAATAACACAGAACCACACACACAAGCACACACAAGCACACACAATAACAGAAACACACATCCACACACACAACCACAACTACACACGCAACCACAACACACACACTACTACACACACAATCACAACACCCACACACAGCCACACACACAACCACAAACCGTTTTCTGGCTGTCAGCATAAATACGCTGTCACCAAACACGATGAACACCTTGGGAAAGTTTGTGAAGTCACCCCCAACTTTGAAACCCCTTGTTGTAGCGGAGTGTGTGCTGTACACATGGCAATACCTTGACACAGCGGACTGTTGCAAGGAATGCTTTGAGCCTCGGAGGCTGACAGACCTCAGTCTGTGCATTAGTTCACCCCGTCTTGGCACTGCATAAAAACAGGATGCCCACTGTCCAACATGAAGTGAGACATTGTGATCGGGGCTGGAGATGCTGTTTAGCAATCTGCTTAGAACATTGTGTTTCATTTAGGGCATTAAACATAAAGGAGCACTGGCAATGCTGATAAAATGGATTTCATTTTGAGTAGTGACTAAAACTTTTTAAAAAGCCTGCTGTACTGAAACAAGCATTTGCAATGCAATAGGTCTCGCATTTGCAAAAGTTTCAGCTATTGACATTGTTCATGACAATGCCTTTTTAATCTATTTTATAAAACAAACACATAAATAAATGGCATTATCATTTACAATGCCAATAGCTAGTGTTGCATTATTATTAACAATGCCAACTGCTCACACTTTTATAATGCGAGACCTATTGCATTGCAAATGCTTGTTTAAACTTAGAGGGACTGCTACCTCTTTCCACCCTGTTTAAAAATTCCAGCAGTTCATACCCCTTTGTGCTGTTACATCACTGCAATGTTCGTAAGGGCGCCGAGGGGTATGCACTGCAGAACAGTCAGCAGTTTCTAAACCGACCCGGAAGAGAGAGCCGTCCCGCTATGTTTAAAAATCACTACAGTCTAAACTTTCATCTGAAGATGTGTAGAAACAAAGAGGAACTGCTCCCTCTTTCAGAAACAAACCACTGCAGATTAATTCTGCCTGCTGATTCGCGGAATTTAACAGTCATTCTGCTTCATAAAAGTAGCGTGTAATTACCAAATCCCTCAGATTCTGCCAGTGGAATTAAAGATTTTGCCCAGGCCCCATTTAAACCCACTTTCCATGGATGTCAATTCACCAAAATTCCAGGGTAGAGGAAATCACATCACGCAAACTCTGGTCCAAATGACATCACGGGGAAGGACACTATTTGATTGTTGTGCTGATGTCGTCCTAGAAGTGATGTCCCTGAATTTAGCAACCATAAATTAATTACAGTTCCTTTTTTTTCATAACACTTACATTTTAAGGAGGATGGCTGCAAGATAGGAAAGAGTCATATATATAGCCTTTTGAGTTCCAGCCATCAGACGCAAAAGGTGCCCATGCAATTACAGCCGAAAATGCCCTGGCATATCTATCTAATAGTCGGGCATTCATCAACATTGTTCTCCTCTCTCTCATTATGATAGAATGCCTTACAACCGTCATACTGTGTAATTTTGTACTATTTATTTGCTAGAGAAAATGACTGTTTTACTTATCCATGTCTCCCTCTTTTATTTATCTCCTCTCATTTCAAATCTCTGTCTCCCTTGTCAAATTCCTGTGTTTCATATTTCTCTGTCTTTATCTCAGCTGTCACTTTCATACGTCCATTTTTCTCTTTGTCTTTTTTCACCTGTCTCACCAATAGACCTATGCTTCTCACTATTGGGTCTCACAGAAATGAACCTACTGCTTCTTGGTTCTCCGAGAAACGTAATCTTGAACGACAAAAATGCCATAGGCCAATATGCGCTCTGCAAGTGGTACTTGACATATGATCAGCAAGAGAAAATGAAGCATAGATCTTTAATTCAAAAGTATAAAAGTGCTATTTTTGAGGCAAAATTGGAAAATTATTCCTCTAAAAATAAGACCACCTTTGACTTTTCTGAGAATCTTTTTATTAATATAAAATTACTTTCTTGCTCTATTAATCCAATTAATTCAGATATCTCACAGTCCTTCTGCAACAGCTCGGCAGCTTTTTCTCAAACTAAGATTTTGAATATTGTTTCTGAATTTTCCTGTCCCTCTGATCAGGTTAAGCCAGCCCCTGGGCTTGCAATGATCCTCCCTCTACTACTGCTGCTCTTTCCTATTTCTCCATTGTTTTGGCAGAACACATTTTCTTCTGGGAATTAAGTTTGGATCTCCTTCGGATCCCTTTCTATCAGATGCACTAACTTAAGATACCCTGAACCCAGCTAGAGTGATGTTTGTTCTTGTTTTACGACACACCTCAATGCAATGCGGAAGACATTTCTGCCAGGTCCTGTTACAATGAAGTGAATGGGGAAATGGGACAAATGATAAAGAAACAAGATCTGGTCCTTTGGCTCACTGTACATCCTCATCTGTGGTAGTCGGGTAGGCATCACCCTTGACCTAATATATAGTTAGGTCATACTTTATTAATGTTTAGACACAGTCTTTGAAACATGCTTTTTAAAACCAGATAACATTTTAAATGTATATATGAACATATTATTAAAAGTTCATCATTATTCAAACTAAAATCTCCATACCCCTACCACCTAAACACATTGGGACACTAATACAAACATATTTTTAAAAATGTTGCTAGTGTGCAAGCCACATCAAAGCATTACATTTTTAACAAAAGTGCAAGTGCGTCGTTGCGGCAAATTTTGTTATACTTTTTAAAACAAGGTTTTAAAATCAAGCAACGAAGCCTATTAAAATGACAATAATTTATAAAAACAGGAACATTTAAGTTTTGAGAAGGCAATCCATATGTGCAATTATTCTCTTGATCTAAAAAGACTTCAAATTTCTCAGCTCTTATATAACGCAGATTTAATGCTACCTGGAACTTCATTGGTGCTAATCGTAACCAGGCGTCTGGAAGTGCGATAAAAACAGAAATGCATTCATATTTTCACATGAGTCCACCATATGCTTTGCTGAGGGTCTGTTCCTTACAGACTTCAAATCAGCCAACCTGGGTTCTTTTTTACAGGCATTTTTTTATTCTGCTTTACAAAATTGTGGGGCCCCAGCTATTTTTAATTCAAATTTTAGAGTTCCTGCGATGGCTTCTAATCTTTTCTTTACCTTCTTTGTCCACTGTACTTCACTCTTTTCTATTTCAACTGCACAGAGGGTTGATATCTTCTGTGTATTTGGGATCCAAAGCTCATCCCAAAATCGCAAAGTTGCTTTATAAGCTAGGAAGTTCTAGGACTGCAAATTTCCTTCTAATCTTATCGCCTGGGACATTGCACCTTTGGGGAGAGCCAACAATTATTTCAAACATTTACTCTCGCATCTCTCCCAACTTCCCTCCAAACTTATGGCTTGTAGCTCAGCCCTGTAGAGGAATTGTGTGGGGAGCATTGCGTTGAAAGTTGTTAAGTCAAGAGGGACCACAATAAATCTTTTTAAAGTGAACAAGTCCCCCTGTCGTAGCTAGTACCCTTGTCTCCACCAATTCTTTATGCAAGGTCTAACTTAGTTGACTGATAAACGTCATACCCAGATACTTATATTATGACACAACCGCTGCCCTACTAATGCCTAACTGCCACTTTAACAAAACTTGATTATTTTAGTTTTTCCCATGTTTACCTTCAATTTATTAGCCTTGCAAAAATGATTACATTTTATCAACTTTCTCTGCAGGCCTACTGAGTCACGTCCAGAATTGCCAAATCATCTGCATAGAGTAGGCATGACAAATGTCTACCCCCCATTTTCTGGAAAACCAAATGAGTCGCTGACAACTTTCCCGGGAGGTCAGCTAAGAACAAGGAAAATATTGTGGGTGCTAGGACACAACCCTGCCTTAACCCATTTCCCAAGGGGATACTCCCAGAGAGGGCCACATCTAGCTCAAGATCTTCTTGGGCCCAGTTCCCGGTATGCAATTCCTGCAAAATTGCTATTAAGCCATTTGGAATACCCTGAAGTGTTAATTTAGCCCTAAGTATACTACGATCAACCAAATATTAGTTTATTAGTTAAATAAGCCACCCAATCGGATTCTGACACCATGCATCTTGCCGGTGGGGCAGCCATACAGCATCCCTTCTGGACCAACTTTCAGAAATTCCTCATGTCCTTTTCCTGAAGTATCCTAATCATCAGATCCCAATTCGACAAATAAAGCTTGATTCTTTCTCACCAACAGAGCTTCATACTCTCTTGTCTTATAGCGGTAGATATCAATTGTCTTTGTATGCCTGTTTGATTCCCTTGCCCTTCTTATTTTCCTTTGCTCTTTCCTAGCAAGTACACACTCCATATAGGACCACTGTTGGTTAGAAAATTGGCATGGCAAATCCTTTTTTGTTTCCTTATTGCATACCCTTACTACTGCTATCAACGGCTTTCCCATCTCTGCAGTGGTCTTTATATTTCCCATCAATTCTTGTTGTTAAACATTTAGGGAAATCTAGTGTCATTAGAAGAGCTCAATCCCTCAATATTGGAGCTTTTTCTATGTCTATTTTTAGCCCCCAATGATCACTTCCCTTTAGTCTTTACACCTTAACTTCTATACAGACATCAAAAAAACATGCCTACATAAATATATTGCCAATGGGGCATTGCTGTTTTCCGTATAAAAACGTTTGGCCTGCTGGGTAATCCTCTATAAAATGGCCACTTAGAAACACAAACGCTAATTCTGCCAGAAAGCTCACCATATTCCTATCAAACTTAGACTCATCACATTTTGAAAAGTTTGCGATAGGGATACCGTAACAATCTAGCATATCTAAGACCACAGAATCAGAATTCCTTGGATCCATGCATAAGTTAAGATCCCCTAATAGGAGAATCGGATATTCTCCGGGAGCTCTATTAGTTCTACCAGAGCCTACTAAAACACTTCCCACGGCTCAAAGTCCTCCTGATTTATATAAACATTCACAACTATCAGATTTTTTTGTTTCAGACACCCCTCATAAAGATCCAGTGAACAGGCTAAAACCCAATCGCTACTTGTTTCAATTATTTTTGCCCCCTTACTATTTTTGGTAGAAACCAGTGTACTTAATCCACGTTTCACCCGCCCTGAGCCCGATTTGGTTCTATTTTCAATAAAATGCATGAAACCGGTTTGGTGAAAATCATCACCTGGCAACCATGTCTCCTGGAAGCAAATGATCTCATTCCTGTCCCATATGTGTGAAAGTTCTACTTCTTGTTAGATTCTTTAATCTGTGTGCATTCGAGGAGACAACCCCAAAACCGGCGGGTGCGTCAATTCCCTAATCTAACTGCCCCTCCCAGCAAAAAGTAGTCTCCCCATCAATGCTTAGATGCGCAAACAGTGGCATAGCAAGTGTGGGGTTGGGGAAGGTAGAAGTTTTGGGGGCGGCGGCCCCCTCCTGCTCTTACCTGCTGTCTCAGGGGCAGCAATTGTCCCCCCTCTATACTACAGCCATTGCAGAGTGGCAATCTCTCCAGCACCGCCCTGCAGTCTTCAATGCGTTCACCGCTCGCGGCAAACACAAAGACCACCACAGGCGACAAAGGGGCTAGCTATGCCACTGTGCGCAAACCTATTGCGTACAGAGATCAGGTCTGTCAAACACTCCCTTTTCTGGGAAGGAATAGTAACCAGAAGGGTTCCACAATTCATCCCCACCAGCCGGCGTGGATTCATTACTCTCCCAAACACCAAGTTTAGCTGTGCTTGGCTTAGGCCCGCATGATTTGACAACATGGGTAGCTTTAAGTGGGAAGTTTCTACCTCAGCTACCTGCACTGTTATTAGTCCTAATTTATTCAGCTTGCCACTTGCTTATAATTCCAAATCAACAAACACTAGAGAAGTAAAGCAGACTTTTGTTGCCTCTGTATCTGCTTTGGACTGTATGAAGGCTATATATTCTATGTCTCTTGATGCAACCTTCTCCATTACCTTGCAGTTTAAGAATAATGTCAGAATACTTGACCTGTTTAGGGGCTTCCACTTGTTTGCTTTTTTCCCCCTCCGGGTCATTTCCAGATACACATATTTTACTCGTGACAATCTACGCATAATATATGCCTGGTATGGAGTTGCGACTGTTCTTATAATCCTTGGGGCCTTGAGGTCTTCTGTTCTCCCAATACAGGGCCACTTTTCTTTGGGACATCTGTTGGGGTATACACTTCTTCTTGGCCTGGTGCCCTCCCATAAGTTGACAGGACTAGCTAGACCCTCACCTTTGCTCACTTTTAACAACCCCTTCTTTTCAGATCCTACCCCTCTTAAACCTTGCTGCCTCTTTATAGGGGTGGGCGAAGGTGGTTCAGCTGGCACACAAGTTTGATTCTGCCTGTGATTTTGGGCTACAGATCTTACTTTTAAGCCCCGACTCCTTTTCCTCCCTTTCAATTTATGCAAACTCCAGCACATTGCCCACTCACTGCTGCTTCTCTCCACCAACATTGGCCTTTTTGACATATAAACTGTTGTATGTTTGCCCTCCTCTTGGACTAACGACCTCTTATTAGATGCTTGCTGAGCAATTACTGGTCTTACTAATAAGGGCATACAAGCATTAATTTCTTTTAGTTCCAACAAAATTTCCTTTAAAACTTCGGCCTCCATTCTCAATGTTTTACTTGTTGCTAGTGACGCTTCAAATAACCCATGTAATGTTTTCTGCATCAGCAGAAGAACATCCAAAATCAGGGTTGGACCTGACAGCAGAGAGTCTAGATTTTATTTGGAGATCCCCAACGTTCCTTGATTGCCACCACATTAACCACCTTCATTTGTCTTGGAGCCTCCTGGATGTGCCCTCCTCAAGTGACCTTCTGATGTTAAACCTTCTATGGTGTCCTCCACTCCTGACCCTGACTCCTCTCCAGAGAATGCAAAACTCAGCTCTGAAGGCCTAAACAAGCAGAGCAAGGATGGATCACTCCTAAGGTCCTAATTAGGTCCTGAGACTCTTACTCACAAGTAGCTAATGCCTCCAAAGGGCTATGCCTCAATGCAGCCACTTGATTGAATACCAGGTGGGCATTGAGGATGTAGTGCACAGTATGAAATACACATACACAGAATTACCCACAGAACATCACACCTAATGCAAGCACTCCCCTGTGCATCCCAATACACTCTCTTCAGTATCTGTATTACCTTTTCACACCACCGGATCTGCAGGTAGCTTAGGATTTTGGATCAGGAGTATAGCAGGCTGATGCCTTCAGTTAAATAATTGAATAATCAGCTGTAGGAATGGAGGCCCTCTCCAATCTGAAAGTGCTAAAAGGCACCTTACACACATGCTCCACAATAAGAAACTGTCCTGACCTGAACCAAGTAAACCTTCGGGTAACTTCACCTTCCAACTATGCCGGACTGCTATACCTAAACATTGCAGCAAGCTGGGCATGAGATACTGATGGCACTGCCATATGTGCTAGCAGTTGCAGTCTTTATTTACTGACTTGATACCTTTACAGAGAGCTGCTGTGCCAAGATTCTGTTGTAAGGCAGGTGCCTGCCCAATGCTGTAAACACAGCCTCTGTATATCAAGTTCAGGAGCAAATCGATGCTCACTAAAGGGCATGCACAAGTTCCATACGCGCTGTAATGTTTCAAGTTCCAAGAGGTTTCTGCAGCCACTGAGGGGGAAAAGAACCTTGCACGGGTACTGGCACAAGAGGCACACGGTCTATCCTCTGACCGGGACTTCGTAAAGATGACTGCCTTCATAGCCCTGGCCCAATAAAGAAGGGTGCCGAGTGGGTGACTCATTTCCTGGTTGTATAATCACCTGACTCATGCCAATACATGTTCTGGGTGATTCATTTCCTGATTGTATAATCATCAGACCCAGTCTGGGTGGCTCATTTCCTGATTGCATAATCATCAGGCCCAGACAATAATGTAACTGTGTCAAAACAACAACTACACAGAAACTATATGGGGTGAAAGCACATACAATCAGATGCACACACGGTAAAGCACACAAATACACCACACAGATGCACATGGGTTAAAACTTTTGGTTTATGAAGATCGCATCCTCCAAGACAGCATAGCACCTGTCCAGGGATGCACATCACAACAAGTGTCATATATGGTGGTGTATTTTCCAATGACACTTGCCTACTAGAAATCTTTGATTTGTTCCAGATTTAGTGGCTAATCATCTTACTCTAATTCTTCCTCTATAATAGAGGTGAGTTGATTCGCGAGATCCTGGAAAGAAGTGACAGTTATTCTGTTCTCTAAGAAGCCCAATCTTGATCCTAAAGAATTCAAAAAGTAATGTACCATAGCATTGCTGCTGAGCCCGAAGATAGTGTAAAAACATATTAGTCAGCAATGTATGGCTTTTATTGATATGAGCAGCATTTGGACGCATCTTAGTCAGGCTTTAGAAGTGAGCAAAGAATGGAATCAGCCTTGGTAGCTGTGTTAGACAGTGTGAGATCAGTGTTTGAAGGTGGGGAGGCTGTGGCACGTATTATGCTAGACCTATCAGCAGCCTTCAACACAGTCTCTCACAACTATTGACATTTTGTATTTCTTAGTTGGGGATCAAAGGTTAAGCACTCAGCCTACTGGAATCCTTTCTGGTAGATAGGCCTCAGACTGTTAGGTGCAGACAGTTTGTCTCCAAATCCTTTTGTTTTGTTTAAAGTGTAGAATTCCCCAGAGCTCTTCTTTGAGCCCTATGCTATTTAACTTGTATGTTTCCTACTCAGTAAAATTGATACAATCCTACAGTTTCCAGGTCATATGCCAAGTGTAAGAAATTGGGTCGTTGGTTGATTGGGGTGTGAGGGGGAACAACCTTTACAACGCAACTTTTACAACGCACTACACTTACAACGCAATTTTTACAACGCAACATCCACTACAACGCATTCCATTACATCGCATGACACTACAACGCATTTTTAAAAACTACCTTTACAACGCATTCCATTACATCGCATACTACCTTTACAACGCATACCATTACAATGCATAATATTACACTACTCTATCCAATACTTACCCTACTGTTGCACCCCCTGGAGTTAGAATAGTAATTTTTACCCCTATACTATCCAACACTTACCCTACTGTTGCACCCCTTGGAGTTAGAATAGAATTTTTTACCCCTATACTATCCAACACTTACCCTACTGTTGCACCCCCTGGAGTTAGAATAGTAATTTTTACCCCTATACTATCCAACACTTACCCTACTGTTGCACCCCCTGGAGTTAGAATAGTAATTTTTACCCCTATACTATCCAACACTTACCCTACTGTTGCACCCCCTGGAGTAAGAATAGTAATTTTTACCCCTATACTATCCAACACTTACCCTACTGTTGCACCCCCTGGAGTTAGAATACTAATTTTTACCCCTATACTATCCAACACTTACCCTACTGTTGCACCCCCTGGAGTTAGAATAGTAATTTTTACCCCTATACTATCCAACACTTACCCTACTGTTGCACCCCCTGGAGTTAGAATAGTAATTTTTAACCCTATACTATCCAACACTTACCCTACTGTTGCACCCCCTGGAGTTAGAATAGTAATTTTTACCCCTATACTATCCAATACTTACCTTAAATGCAATGTAATATTATGCGTTGTAATGGTATGCGTTGTAAAGGTAGTATGCGATGTAATGGAATGCGTTGTAAAGGTAGTTTTTAAAAATGCGTTGTAGTGTCATGCGATGTAATGGAATGCGTTGTAGTGGATGTTGCGTTGTAAAAATTGCGTTGTAAGTGCATGCGTTGTAAAAGTATGCATTGTAACGTCATACATCCGGGTGTGAGCCCTGGTCAAGCAACAGCCACAATCTCTTCCAGAGTGAATCACAAAAAGTCACTAAATTAACCTGTGCTTAACTCTGGCTAGCTTGGCACAAAAAGCAGTCAGGCTTAACTCTGAGGCAATGTGTAAAGTATTTATGTAGCACAGCAATATTAATAAAGTTACAACACAAGAAAATGCAGGAGACATCGTTTACATCGCATGCGATGCATTGCATGCCATTAAAATGCAGTTGTTACAATGACCGTGCTGTTACATTGCAAACCATTACAACGCAAGTTGTTACAACAACTTGCTGTAGGGGGCAGAAGGTGTTGGATTTAAAATCCAACAACTTCCCTACTGTTGCACAGACTGGAGTTGGAATAGTAAATTATACTATTCCAACATCCAGCGCCCACTACAGTAAGTAATGGCATGCGATGTATCGCATGTGTTGTAATGTTGCATATTCAAAAATACCCAACCAATAAAGAAAAATAGAGTACTTTTTGATACATTGATACCAAAATGACAAAAACCCAATCAGTAGAATGAGAGTTAAGGATTTTTAAAGTTGCTACTAAAAACTTGCATCTAAAATATCAATACACTGAGAACGCTCTGGGCCGGTCCTTCTAATTCGATTCTGGTCAATATACCTCTTTAGTAGCCTGAGAGGGAAAGGGTTTAAAAACAATTTAAATCTTAAAGTACAGTGCAATCATGAGGACCACACAATAAATGTCTGCATGGTAACTTGAAGTTAAAAAGTTTATTACAAATCGAAAGCCATACTGATATATATTAATCTCAATAGCAAAGTATATAGGTATAAAATAGCCAAAGGGAGACAAAAGTGTCTTACAATTTTGGTTCTCAACAGCAAAGAACATATAAGGATCTCAGTAGAAGCAATACAGAAATAAGGAAAAGGATTTGATGGGTATGATCCGTCTCACCATACATGGATAACATTTGCAGCATCTACTAAACAGTACACCACGCCAAGGAAAGGGGAAACCCCATTGAATCAAGGAAGCAAGAAAGGTGTCAGCATTGAATCTCTGCAGAAGTTCCATAAATAGTCATGTATAGGTTGAAGACACATAATCAGAGATGTCAAGAGAAAGTTGTACCTCTCCAACTCTAAAAGGGAATGAGACTAACCCAAGATGGATTCACAAATTAAAATGCACAATGACCATTTGATAAATATAACCTTGTTAGACTTGGCCCCATTGGTATGGGTCTCCCATCCATTTTTTTGCTGTTGCCTCATCTGTTTTTGCTGGTATAGATGCTTTTGGCACGTTTGCCACTGTTGTTCAGTGCCAAAGTGCAAGTGCTCCCTTTTGTAAATTGATGTTATGGATTAGTGATTTCATGATTGGTTACTTGATTTACTCGTCAGTCCCTAGTACAGTGAACCATGTGTGCCCAGGGGAGGTAAATCAAATGCTGCTGGTGGGCTTGCAGCACTGATTGTGCCACCCAAAGAAGCAGCTTGTAAAATGTGGCTCAGGCCTGCCATTGCAGAGCCTGTGTGCAGTCTGGGACTGCCATGTCGACTTGGCAAGTGCACGCACTTGCCAGTCCCTAAACCTTCCCTTTTCTGCATGTTAGTCACCCCTAAGGTAGGCCAAGGTACCCCTGTGGGCAGGGTGCATTGTATGTGAAAGGTAGAACATGCTCTGGTGTGTTTGGCCTGTCCTGATAGTGAAACACTGCTAATTTCGTTTTTCGCTGTTGAAAGGCTATCTGTTCCCATTTGCCAGATTGGGCAGTTTGATTATAACATCCTATAACCATAACTGACCCAGGGAACAAGATAAAAAAAAAATGTAGTATACCTGAACTCAAAATGTTAAAGTGCATCTTTTAGTGCGGGTGATTTTAACATTCTGTGTTTGAAAGTACCACTTTTAGAAATGAGGTATTTTCATGCCTAACCATCTAGTATGCCTCTGCTAGGTTTGTGTATTGCATATCTGGCTTGTGAGTGACAGGAGCTGAGAGAGGGCTGCGGCTCCATCAGTCTAATGAATCTGGGCTGGGTTGAATGGGAACTGGGTTGAATTTAGAGCAGGGGAGGAGATTTCCTTTCACCTTCCTGGGCCAGGTCTGCTTTCAACAATGCTGTCTCCATCTCCTGCCAGGAAGCTGCGCCAGTGAGGACAGAACTGGTTTTGGCTGGGTACAGACACTCTCTGCCTTCAGAGTCAAAGGATTTGTGTGGATAAAAAGGGGGACCCAGACCTCAGAATTTTAGATCACATCTGGGAAATCAAGAGGAACCTTTGCCAAGGAGAAGAACAGGAGAAGCTGAAGGAGGATTACTGCCCCTGTGCTGTTTGCTGTTTGGGGTTGGCCTGCAGTGGTTGCTTGCAGCCAAGGAAAGGAGAAAAAGGACTTTGCTGTTGGCTTTGTCACCAGCTTGAAGGAAAGATCTCCAAGGGCTTGAAACTGAGCTTGCCTCCTGTCTGAAGTCTCAGGAACACAAAGACTTAACCACCAGCTCCCCTGAATTTCCTTGCTGGGAATTCCAACCTGCAAAGAGGTGCCTTCTGCTGTTTAGGACCTCTAGAGACTGTTTGTTGTTGGGAGCTGGAAGATTGACGCAACGAGGAAGAAGTGTGTCGCATCTGCACCAATTCCTGACGCATCGCTGAGTCACGGAGAAGAAGCGCCCCGCATCCACACCGGGTCCCGACACATCACCGAGAAAACCGTCACAGTACCTGCCGTGCAGCTATAAACATTCACGCATCGATCGGATCTTCGCATCGCATCAAGCTGCCATTTTGTCGCATCGCACCGGATCATCACCACACATCGAGGCGTCATCTTGTTGCATCGTAACCAGAACACAGTAAGAAACAGACGCATCCCCTCCTCTCCGGTAAGGAACAGACGCATCGCTTCCCCTGCGATGCAGTAAGGAACTGGTGCGCCACATGCCCCGAAGCAAGGAACTGATGCATCGCCTTCCCTGCGACCCTTCTGTTTGTTTTGCGTGATGCATCCAAGGTACTCTGTGGAAAAAGTGTTACATTTACAATTAGCATTAAAGTGACCTTATTCTACCATTGAAGAGCCTATTTTTGATACTATATTGTGGATTTTTGCCGTTTGGTCTTGTTTAGGTAAAGATACTTATTTTTAGAAATTGGTGTGGTGTCCATTTGTAGTGTCTTCATTATATTACTGTATGTGTTCACAAATGCTTTACACACTGCCTCTGAGATAAGCCTGTCAGCTCGTGCCATGCTACCAAGGGGGTGAACAGGGTTTATTTTAGAAGTATATCCCCCTTATCCTAATTAGAAGCAAGGGTCCCTATTTGGACAAAGGTGCAAACCATTGCCAACTAGAGACCCCTATTTCTAACAAACCTCATAGGCATCACAGAACTTTTCCAGTTCCCAAGAAAGAACTTGGTGCCTTGAACACTGCTCCCATATTCCAGTCTCCACTTCCAAAGCGTCCTTGGACTCCTTCCTTTTTCTGATAGTACTAACTGGTAACACTCCCTTTGTTCTTCATTAAAATCATTCATCCTTGCCAATCCTTCCTTGTCTCACTATGTCTGAAATATAATGTGGTTTTCACTAACTAATGAATGCCTTTGGTCTGCACCTGCAGAGAAGAAACACATGTAGAAAAACAACTTTCACATTAGTGTTAAATGTCTCACCTGTAACCTTAAGGCCCACAATCATGCTAACTTATCACGTTTCTTTAAATACATAAATGATACTGTACTCCTATATGTGGCACAATAGACTATTTCATGTATTGTTAAACAGGAATGACAACTGGCCACTATTCATAAACAAAACATTAAAGACACATATGATTCATTCTCACTAATCCCCTGTGAATACACTGCATGTAAAGCATTTTAGCACACCAGCTTACAATCTAAACATATAGAAGATTAGTATCAGCAATCCAGATGTCTCTGAACAGGAAAAACTTTAATATGCACGGACATATATATAAACACAAAATAGATGCACTTTGTATACCTTTGGTGCACCTTATTTCTTTAGTATTATTGTGTCACACAAGTACATAAGGCCAAATGTAAATATATATGTGGCCTAACCAAATGTAAAAGGATGGAGCCAAAATTATGCTACTCCAATGCCAATCATGGACATCTAGTCACGTGAGACCAGGTTAAAATCTCAAATATGGCAGATAGCGATGTAGCAGGATTCAGCATTAAGAAGTGAATTGAGCCCGGTCAGCGCTTATCTTCAAACGGAGAAGAAATTCTGAGAAAAAGTGTCTGGGAAGGTATATTTCAATGGGGCAAGGCTGTAGGAGGTGTTATTGAAGGGAGTGTCACCGCAGGATAGCTTTGGGTTGACACTGAGGTGAAGATTTCTACATTCTGAGTTTGTCACTGAAAGGATAGTAGAACATCTCTAGTGGGATGAAGTAGAGGGATGTAGCCAAAGACAGTTCCACAAGGTCGATTACCCCTTTGGTGAAAGATTGCTGAAAAGGATTTACTGTTGTGGAGCAAAATGGAGTGGGAAAAGACACAAAGTTAATCTGAATGGCAGTGCATCTCTTGTGGATAGGTGAGCGGTTGGTTCCAGTATCCTCCTGGTTCTCATGACCAAAAATGTCCCCACTTTTGGATTTTGGCAATCTGGGCACCTTAAGCACCACTTCCAAGGGTGCAGGACTAGAGGGGCACCACATGGAGAGTCATTTATCATTCAGGCTGGTTCCAGGTTCAAGATGTAAGCAGAAGCCTTTTGTGTCCCTGTGGCTCTGAAAAGGAGGCCAGCCAATTAGCCCTTGTGAGTCACTCTGGCGGTCCTGGGACAGCTGAAGATCATGTGAATCACTGATCCAAAACTAGGGAACCAAGGGCAATATGTATCATGCATTTAACGGGTCGCAAACAGCCCAAATCGTAGAATTGGGCCGTTTGTGACCCGTAAAATGATTTTTAGTATTTATGAATTCCAGTTTACAATTTGGTGACATTACCAAATTGCAATTTGGAATTGCGAGTACGTAGCAAATCGGTATTAGGAAGGGGTCATGTTTAGAGCGTCCCTTCTTAATTCTGAATCGCAGTGGTATGTAAGAATGTTTTGCGACCGAAATGCAGTCACAAAATATTCACATTTTGCCATCTACTTCAAGTACGTGGTAATCACTAGCGGCTCATAGTAGGAGTTTTGCAGGGCGGGGCGGGGGAGGGGCAGGGTGGGGGGTAGTCAACTCTGGCATACGGCCGAGCGGAGGTAAGTACATAAATAAATAAATAAAACTAATTACATTGCATGCGCTGCAACGCAAATGGCATTGCAGCGCGTGCAATGTAACTCGTTTTATTTATTTATTTACTTATGTACTTACCTCCAGTCGGCCGTATGACGGAGTTTACAACCCCCCACCCTGCCCCTCCATGCAACACTCCCACTACGAGCCACTACTGGTGGTAATCCATTTGCAAATGGAAAGGGCCCCCAAGGGACCCCCTCCCCCTTTGAGAATCCAAGCGAAAAAGGTTTTTTAGAGTAGGCAGTGGTCCCATGGACAATAGCCTGCTCTTAAAAAATTAACAGAACATTTTTCAATGTAGGGCCATATTATCAAGGAACCAGAACATGGGCTTCTATTGGAATTCTCAAGGGCATATTATCATGCCATTATCTCCTCTTTAGCGGCAGTTTCCTGCCTCTAAAGCGGCGATAATGTTATCGCCGTTCCTTGATAATATGGCCCTTAGGGGCATATTCACAAGGTGGCGATAGAAAATTATCGCCGTTTTAGCGGCCGTTTTCGGCCGAAAAGCAGCGATAATTTTATCGCCTAATTAGCAAGGTCACGCTAACTTGTGAAACCTTGCATTAGCGCAAGTATTCTTAACGCCCAGCTTTGCATCTCTAATGAGATGCAAAGTGGGCGTTCCTGACCTGACATAACAGGAGAAATGTCGCTAAGCGACATTTCTCCTATCATCAAGCCCCAAGCTATGAAGCATAGCGGCAAGAAAAGTAACGATAACCACTGTTATCGCTACTTTCCTTACGCCTACTTCAGGACTGACTTAGCCATGATATCCTATGGAAGGTGGATATCATGGCTAAGTTTGTGGGGCCCTATCAATAAGCTAACGCCACATTTCGTGAGATTATCGCTGGGTTTCCAGTGATAATCTCACGTTAGGCAGTTAGCGCTAGGATTTTTATCGCTTTTGAGATAAGCGTTGCTAATAGCACGCTATCTCAGCGATAAAAATCCACGCTAGCCGGCGATAATTATCCTAGCGCTAAGTGCGCTTAGCGATAATTATCGCTGGTTGTTGCTGATATGCCCCTAAGTTTTTTAAACGCAACCCATTCCTTTTAAGGAAAATGGGCTGCATTTAAAAAAAAAGATTGCTTTTTTTAAAAAGCAATCATGGACTGTCTGCTGACCCCAGCAGGCCACCATCCCTGTAATTTCAGCACTTCTTCAAGGGTCACAAATTGTGACCTACCTCATTAATATTCATGAGGTAGGTCGCAATTTGGGACCATTTAAGAACCGCTAAATGAAACTCATGGAGTTTCATACACTAGGAATAGCAATTACCTAATTGCGATTTATGATACATATGGCGCCAAATGTTTTTGTACATGCAAGGACACACCTATTTTAAAAAAAATGCTTAATCAAATTGCTCTAGTCCATTCAGCATAAACATAGGCGTTACAGAGTGTGCACATGCCAAGTCAATTCATACCAATTCAAAAACTATAAAAATAAATTAGTCATTAACAGCACTTACATATACAAGCGAATGCAAGTGTTCATTTTGTTTAATAACCTTTATATTTCCAACTTTTCTCAAAATGTATCTATAACCTACAATAGTTTCCTAAATAATGAAGGATTTCTGCTTTGATGATCTAACTGCCAGTAGCGAGAAGACTGTTTCCTGCCATCAAATTATATGAATTATGTTTTGCTTTTTATTCCAACTTGGACAATAACATCTGTATTTCAATTCCCTATTTGTCCATGATGGTCTCCTTAGTTCTGATATTGGCATCAGCAATATTCTAATTAGTAAAATTCTACTGCCAGCAAACTTCTCTAAGGAAACTATCAAATACATTTGACGTTTCAAAGATGCATAGGGCTCGAGTGATGTTTTTCAAATTGTGCAAATAGCTTAAGAAATGCTTATGTAGGTTTCAATAAATCTATTTTTAAACTCAGTTTTAAAATGTGGATAAGTTGAGGGCTGTTCCAACAGGAATGCAGTGGATAATCAACATAAGTGTATCCATTTGTTCATGCCCTCTTAACGGTGAAGATTTCTGTTGGAGAAACTCAGTGTACCTGATGTCACAGCTGGCATGCTGAATTATATTTTACTTAAATCAAATCTTTCTCTAACTATACATTCGAAAGCTGAAACTCAAGATGAAGTCAGGCGTGCAAAATATGATTGGATAGTCTACAAATAGTCCTGAAGCATTGCACTTGACCTTTTTTTAACCAACCCCTACATTTAAAAGCGAGTGCCAAAAGCAACGGAGGGCACTATTTGGCCTTGAAAGCCTTCAATAATGGTTTGAGAGTCTTGACATTTAATAAATTCAATAATACTCTCTGCTTTTGCCATTTTATCAGGCCTCACCCTAAATAATAGTACAATCCCACTTTTTCAATAGCAGCTCCGCCCATCTTTCAATTAAGGTTGCATTTCTTTTTTGATCCAAAAACCATTATATGGCACCATTTGGATTTTTATCACCAGGTTATTTGTACTATACTAATGGATTAAAATATATAAGGATTGCCGTAAACCTATAGTAGTTCTGTCTACTAAGTTAATATCATCTGCATTCTTCAACATCAACGTAACGTGTATCCCGAGATTTGGGAAAGAAATATAGGGGTCTTGTTAAGCTGGCAACTATATGGCCACTATGAGCCTGATTACAAGTTTGGCGGTTCACTAGCGTACCGCCACGCCGGTGGCCGGCTCCGACACTGCCAAACCCGAGGTCACACTACCTGCCAGTTACGAGTTTCCTTTGGTCTGTTGGGCTGTTTTTGTTGGTCCCACGGTGGTGCCTCTGAAAATGGGCACTGCAATGGGAACTCCAAAAACACTTCCAGCATGGACTGTAAAGCCCATGCCGTGCAGGCACTGAGGTCTCTGCACACAAGAGGGCACATGTTGTGTCCCTCTGCATGCACATGGGCAACAAGTGAGCCTTTTCATTGAAGAAAGACCTCCATGACACCACTGGAGGACCTGAAACTGGTAGTATGCATGGCGCGCTGCTACTGCGCCACCAGCATGTTATTGAGGCCCGTGCCACAGCAAGGGACCGGCAGTTCCTTGGTGGCTGGGCGGTGCAATGGCAATCCAACTGCCCAACTTATATTGGGGTGGTTGGACTGCTGGTGCGAAAGTGACCCTGCGAGTCTGGCAGTCCTCGGACTGCCAGACTCATAATTAGGCACTAAGGGGCAGATTTATGAGCCCCTTGCGCCACTTTTGCGTCACTTTTCCCATGTTAAAAGTGACGCAAAAGTGGCGCAAGGGGCTCATAAATCTGCCCCTAAATATGAAAAATATAGATTAAGCTTAATGGTGATAGGAAGCTGCCCTGAGTTTGGTTTAGTGAAACCCTTGACAAATATAAGCCATATCCTATTTTCACCCAAAATAAAAATAATATGTTAAGGTTGAATGGCCTTAACGAGTGCACAATAAATTCCCCACATTGCTAGCTTTTTCTAAAGAGTATTTCACTTGGCTTTTCCAAAAGTACTTTAATGGTTAATAAAGACACAGGGGCTCCTCCTGGAAATAGAATTTGTATAAAGCAGTATCAGCAATACTTATACTTCTTCGACTTGTGAATGTTCAAATTCAATGTGAAAGAAATGTCATAAATACAATGTAACTATAGTAAACCTAAGCTCAGTTCTTCCCAAAAACACAGCAAATAGTCAAGCCTTAAAACTACAGCAACATTCTAATGTCATGGATAATACATGCTACCCTCTTGGCTTGCCCAACATCAAATCACTTACAATTCCTAAATACAGCTGTGTCTCCTTTCTGTAAACCCCTTCTCATCCCACCTGTGACTTTATTTACAAATACTTGCATAAACTCAGAGTTTCCAACATGAAACTGACATGTATGGTGTAATTTTTCTATAAACAGAATTCACTGATCTATTACTGGTGGTCTCAATAATGGACATAAAAAACATAAGTAAACTCTGCCCAGGAACTCTGCCAATGTGTGATATCATAGACGACATAGAAAGAATACTTGCTAAGCTTTATAATTTCTCTATATTATTCAATGATACACACTTGTGGGCTTAAGTAACACACTGTTGCTTCAGCCAGGAGCTATGGACTAATTTATTCCACATAGTAAATATTTCTAAATGGAACAACTGTTAAAATCTGTATCATTCGAACTTAGTGTTGTATTATTCGGACTTCGTTTTACGTAGAAAAGCCACTATATATATCATGGAATGAGTGCAGTACCCTCCGCTCAGCCAATCGTGCTCACTTAGTCTCAGAGAGATACACAGAACAAACAATGGGGAAGTTTTCAATAAGCATTTATTGAACCTGCGTCATTCTAGTATATAACATGTTTGCTGCGACAACTATTAGACAGAAACAGATGTATAAGATTACCAGCACCAACAGAGTAAATAAAAGGTAGAATTCTACCATGATGATAAAACAGTGAATATATGCAGGCATATAGACATGACAGTAATCAAGCGTACTCCTACGATGCTGACCCTACATAAGTGTACCTAAGTGTACCTAGAATGTATGTAGGTGTAAAGCCAAGAATCCCCTAGGAGACAGCCAACCCGATTACCTGATGGGAGAGAATGAAGGACCCAGTCTTAGTCTCGATTTGGACACCCCGCAAGGGATGTCAGAGCACCGCTTGCTGGAGATTCTGCACGTAGGGACCTCAGCGTCTTGTGTCAACATGGAAGCTTCTCCTCTGTCTCTCTAGTGTAGGTATGATTCTTTTATACCATAAAGTTAGCCTCAGGGTTCCTAAAATAATTGATATGTTGTGTTTATGATTTTGCAAATGAGCTTAGAGCAATACCTGCAATTAGGCAAAGTAGTTCTTTCACCCTAGGATGAAGATGACCATGACTTTTATACAGAGTATGTTACTCCTGTTACGTACGTCATGTGCAAGGGACTTTTCTCAGAATCCTCATGCAAATAAATGAGGCTAGTTTCAAGGAAACCGATCGACATTTATTCAGCACATAACTGGGTAAAAGGTCAGTGCTAGAACCGTTATGCTGAGCAAGGTAGGACAAATGTAGGTGAAAGGTCATTTAGCTATTTACGTCTGGATTGGGGTACATAAAAACAGGTGACACTTCCATTTTAGTCTCTTTACATTGAGTGTATAGATCTGTATCAAAGAGGAATTTTTTGTGTAGCAACACTATCTCTAAACATTATAAATGTAATGGGACTGATCTGTATTTTCCCTATAGAAATTACTTTCATGGTTTCTGTAGCTTCTCTTTGAGAGTTTACAAAGTCTCTATATCTAGATAGACCAAGCACTTCTTTTCCACATTGAAAGCAATATTTTCCACTTTTTAATCACCTGTGTCATATCTCTGAAGGACAATGGGAGACTAGTGACTAGAGTTTGGAGAAATGCATGCATATATTGAGACAAAAACTCAGAATCGGAATTCATGCTGAGAACAATAAAGGGGGGATTGTTAACATTTTTGGGAGTTTTCAGTAATCCATGTAGGACTGATATCATTCGGTCCTGACACTAGTAAAACATACTCTTGTTGACAAATACTATCCCTAATGAACACTCCAGTGAGAGTTTTGTCAATTTGTTCCTGTAAATTATGTATATTCTTCCAACTGCTCATTTGTTAAGGTCTTGGTACAGCTAACAGAGTCAGAATATTTTACTTATACTACAGAGTGCCCATAATCACAATGCCTACTCCTTTATAACAAGGAATAATAGATATTTTGCACTCTGGCTGTAATTGGAAAAGTCTGTCAAATCCCTCATTGCTAAGATACCTTAGGAATGAACTTCAAGATTCATTAAATGCTTGTAAAGTCAGCATCCACAACAATGCTTTTTCAGGACTAAGGGGAATATTAGGATGGCTGTCGGAAAATCACTACGACCACCATGGTAGCGGGAAAACACTGCCCGCTAGGACCGCGGCATAACCGCCAGTCCAATTACTATGCTCCGCATTCGAAATTCGACCGAGGCGGTACGATTGCAGCATTTAACGTTGCAGCAGTTGCTGCTGCCAGCAGCACTGCAGCGATGTCCAAAAAAGCACGTCCTGCATTTCCCTGCACTGCGTGGCAGGCACTACACAGTGCCTGCCACCTGGTACAGGGAGATGGAGGGGGGTATCATGGGTGCCCCCCAGTATACCCGCACACCCCCCAAACACATTGGGGGCCCGCAATGGGCCACCGGAGACATTCTATGCATGCCTTTCCATGCCGGGTCAACAGCCGCAGAAAGGCTGGCTACCACCGGCATCATAATCATGCCGGCGGAGCCTGACCCTGCACTGGCCCCATTTTAGCGGTCCAGCTCCGCCCGCAAGGCAAGCAAGGGAATTGATACAGGCGGAAATGGGGCAGGCAGAAACTCTAACCACTGCTGTCGTCACCGCCATGCTGATTGGACCGGTGGTTTTCTGGGTTGCGATCGCGGGCGGATGACCGCCGGCGGCCCGGCGGTTGCTACCGCCGGCCCGGTGTCGGCCATCCGACCGCCATCTTAAAAAACCCCTAAGTCTCTCCAAACAAGGGGTAAAGAGTAAAGTTGTTTAACACCTTAGTTATTTTCATAAGTCTGTTCCAATTAAGGCCCATCTGAAAATATATTTTTTAGATGTGTTTTTCAAACAAAAATACTAAAAGCATTTATACAACTCAAATCTTTTAACTTCCTGCGTGGGGACACATTATAGCCATTTAACCAACAGGCTGATACAATGATAATTGATAGGGGCAGAAGATAGACTGGATTTAGAAATATTATTGCTCCTACACACAATTTCAAATATTGCTGTCTTCTGGTCATTAGGAAATATTGATTTTGGGTCTGAAAATGACCTCTCCCCTGATTGGGGCCTCTGCCTAACAAAAAGGGGAATCACTATTAAAATTCTCTCTGTAGTCAAAAAATGTTCCATCATGTTCACCAGTTTGTCCTGACAAACCTATCCCTTCAGAGTCAGAGGAATATGTATCAGAAAATGTGATTACTTTCCTTGATCTAAAATCTTTACTTGGATAAGTTGTTGCTGCAGTTGCTGCAGTATTAGTTTGATGGCAGACATCCCCAGGAATGAATACACTTACTCAGTAAAGAACAATTTTCTGATTTTGTTTTAGCTTATCAGTTTTCTTCATGATTAAACAATCATTAAATATGTCTATTTCCAGATTATTTCAGACAGCTTGTTCTGCGTATTCTATAGGAAATAGGAGTTTTTTAGTTTTTCTTCTCCCTCTCCTATTTCCATATTTATGGTAAATACTATTTCCTCATCCATTTCAAATACCAATATCATCCAATCATGAGAACATTGATTTGAAATTAGAGACCACTTGTCCCAGAATTTTCTAATTTCAGAGAACAAACTCCCAACCCATTCAGGCTTATGCTCATAAAGGCCTGCTCATAAATGTACGAGTTTAAAACATGCATTTGTCTCAGTTTTTTCTTTCTTTAAATGCTGAAATTCTGATGTAGAGGTGCTGCAAATTTACTAAATTTGTCATCAGAAAGTCCAAAGGCTTTCAACGAACCCATATATAATAATCCCAACAAATAAGGGTGATTGAATCACCGACAATCACAAATGAAACAAAGAAAAGGACGCAGATGAGACAATACACAATACATCAGTCAGTGCTTACTTCAAGTCTGTAAGGCAACCAATTCTATCCAAGGATAAATTGAAATACCACGCCGGTGGGCAAAAGGACATAAATATGTAATGATAAAACCACAAGCTACCTTAGTATAAATGAGCTGAGCAGAGACAGACTATATAACATTAAACTAAAAATAAGCACTAACCGGTAGCTATGGTTTACCTGGTTTATATGTACTTTGTGACACAGTATACTTTTCACAAAACTAGTTTTTCTTTAGAATCACAAGAATTCATTGATTGTATTACATCCCTTTCATTATATACACACTATAAATAAATCTATAGGGTGAGTTAGTCATTAACTGTCAGAAAGTGGATTATTAATTGGAATGGGTGGGAGTTTACCACAAGAAATAAGGGTACAAACTGGTTAAGTTAAAACATTGTTTAAATAATTTACACCAGGGCTTAACCCCTTTGTAGCTATGGCACATAGCAGACAGGCATAACTTAGGGAAAATCTATAAAGTATTTAGTAGTAACAAAACAATTAAAAAGTCAAAACACAAAAAATGTAAATACTGCAAACAATTTCGAAAAAAGGAAAAATTGTATTGAGTAAAATGACACTAAAATACAAAAATATAAAAGGGGAATCTGAGATTAGATTTTTTTAAGGCAAAAAAATGCAAGGAGAAATTAATTGGCAATCAGTATTCACTGTTGACCAAGACCTAGCCGCAATTAAATGCTGACTGAAATGAAAAGCTAAAATGCTATGAAATTTGTCACCGGTTAAAGATGTACCTTCTTACTTTTAGCCTGTTTAGAGTTTGGTGGATGGGTTACTCTTTCACAAACATGACAGCTATCCCATCTGCCTCATTAATGCATATAAGTGGGTTAGAGACTAAGGCAAACAGGGTAATAGGGTATCTGTCAGGTTTGTGACTGAGTACCCATCCACCAATCTTTAAATGAGACCCTTAGTCTCTGAAACAGACGTCTAAGAAAATCAGTAGACCAAGGTTGCAGACTGTATCTGCTGAAGTTGACTCCAAGACAGATAGGCACTGGATGGGTCCCACTGAAGAGCAAGAGATATTCAAATTTCATGGCTGACAAATCCTCGCATCTGCTAGATACGTTTGGCCTTCACCCGGTTAGAATTTCCACCTTTGGGCCTAGATCCTGATTACGATGTTTTCAGTATATTAACAAAGGAAAAGCATACATTACTTACCATATGATGTGAATTTTGATGCATTATAGAACAAAATCTGTGAGAGCCCACAAGATTTCAGACGCCGCATGTGACCTTGGCTATTGTGACTGGGGCGAGTGTACACAAGGCCAATGCTTGGCTTCTGTTACAGATCAAAACAGTAGGACTTCCCACTTGCTGCACTGGATTCACTTACCTGGAGCATTATTTTGATCACGGCACATCTGGTGACACCTTGTAGAAGGCGGCTTGGATCCTTGTTGGACTTTGGGTCTTCATAATGAGGTACATAAAAGAAAGAAAAGAAAAAAGAATGGTTTAGTAAACTTCATTCAGTTATAAAGTTGCTGCACTAAACCTAGAGACATTAAAGAATATTTCCCTTGAGTTGCGAAACAAACAGTCTTAGTGAGAACAGAAGTTTCAAAACCAATTCCACAATGAGGGTTACAGTTGATAGTTTATTTGGTAAATAGGTTATCGAGTGCCAGCATCCAGTTACTGTGACTTGTGCTGAGAATTATTCTAGGGGGAATTGGGTGAGCATTCTTCACTCCTGTAGTGATCGGGATAGCACAGGTGAGTGGCTAAGTGTAAATGAAGCCAAGCCTCTTCCTAAACCCTGCCTGAGCAATGGATGCTGATCACATTGATACTAGAAACCTGACACAGGCCTTGGCAGATGGTTCCTCAACAGTGTCTGACTTGGCCAGAATGTTAGCTGCACTTTGGGAAGAGGTTCACATCCTAACATGAGAGAATAGTGATCTAAAGGATGAATTGGAATGACACAAACCACAAGCGAACCTATGGACTTGGGAAGAAGGTGCACTGCCACAACAACCCCATTCCTTTATACAGTTGCCAAAGTTGGATGACTCTTTCACTATAACTTCTCCGCAACATTTCCAAGTGTCCACCCATTGAATGTTAATGTCACCACATATGTGCCATTAGCACTGCCAGAACACTTGTTTGGGGATGCTCACAAATACAACAGTTTCATGAACCAATGTTACTGCCAATTCAGTGGTGTTTCTTAACGATGTAGCCAAGGTGGCCTTCATCAGCTCCTATTTTGTTTGCAATGCATCTGATTGGTTCATTCATCTAGTGGAAAATAGTGATCCAGTGTTATACAACCTATGTCAGTTTAAAGAAGCCATGCAGAAGTTGTTTGCTTCGCATGTATTTGCCCAGGCTATTGATAATGAGTTTCTGAACTCATGCCAAAGTAACAAAGAACTTCTCACTTATGTTATTACATTTAACCAGTAAGTAGCAGAGACAAACTGGCCAGAGGAGAAGAGGACTTCTCTCCGTTATGGTGGGTTAAGGGATGACCTAAAAGATGTGTTATTCCAAATTGTGGACCCCCGGAGGAAGGCTCTGACTTTATCACTCTGGTGAAAAATATTGATCATCGACTGGGACAAAGAAAATGAGAATGCCTCCATGGGGACCCTAAAATCATTATTGTTAAAACTGAGAAAAAGGAAACTATTGATACATTGAGGTGTCATACCAATGAAAATTGGTGGCATGAGACACCCTTTAACTCAAACTGAGAAATAAATTAAATCTATATTTATTCTGTAAAAAGTCAGTACATCTTGCTAAAGAATGTCTAGCAAAGTCAAAGGCACGAAATTGATCTCTGAAATGGTGGAACTTGAGCATCCTGTGATAGAAAACTAAGGGGCTGTTCGAGGCAAGAGATTGACTTAAAAGAGCGTTCACAGTGCATGATCTTAAAGTACTCAGCAAATACCATAGATAGGGTTCCCAAACACTTGACCTTAAGCATGACTCTTATTATAAGTGCCTCGAATGAGAACACTTACCAGTATTACTTGACTTTGGTGCTACCAGCAACCGTTTGGATCTCACTTTGGCCGCAAAAGGTCAATTCCCAAAATTAAAAAAACATTACTTGAACCCATAAAAGTTGTGAATCCTCTCATCAGGGCATATCATGTTTCAAACTGAGCCACTCCCCATTGTTTGTGCTAGCAGGCAAACTGAGAGCATTATCTTTGATCTGATTGACCATCCAGTTTTTGGAGGAATACTTTGGGGTCCTTGGCTACAGCAGCATAATCGCAAATTAAACTGGGTTTTAGGAAGGGTTACTCTTGACTCAAGCTACTGTCTTCAAAGCTGCCCTACCCAATTGCCCTACCCAATTGCCACTAAGATTCTGAGGATGTCTTTACTGAACAGGAAGTGTTACAGTTACCACCCATAAGCATACAACTGTCACATAGAACTGATTCCTGGGGCCCCTCTGCCCAGTAGCTGGATTTATGTCCTGTCAGAACCAGAGAGCCAACACCTCCATCAATATTTAAATGAATTTCTAGTCAGGGGTTTCATTCAACTGTCTACTTCACCTGCATCCTCTCTACTATTCTTTGTTCCAAAAAAAACCATGGGGAATTTGCAGACTTGCATTAACTACAGAGTGCTGAACAGAGCAACCATAAAAAAACAAGTACCTGCTTCCTTTACTCCCAGGACTTTTAGATCAAGTATGTCAGATCAAGTGTATATACAAAGTTTTGCCTTCAATGGGCATACCGCCAATGTTGGCTACGCATTCCGCAGAGCTTGCCCGAAAATTACAAGGGTCCATATCCAGGCACCACCAAGTCTGAGTGCCACAATGGTGCAGACTATTGGAGTGGCCAGGCAAGGGAAAGGGTTTGAGGGAAGGGAATGCATGGAGAGAGGCCTGTATAATAAGGACAAGGGTTTGAAAGAAGCTCAACACACTCCTCCTGAACTCCCCCGTCAACTGTTACTAGACTATAAGGGTAATCACTTGTCTCAGATGGCATTACTCAATAGCTATGAGTATGCTTAGTCCACTTTGGAAGGAAAGAGGACATTTGTATATGTTTATAAAGATGCACACACACACACACACATATATATGCATATATATATATACATATTTACTGAACAAAAACATAGGTTTCAGGGACGTTATAGTTAGTTGGACATTTCACTCGAACAAAACCAGAGAAATTTGAATGTTATAGTTAGTAGAGCTAACTATAACTCACCCCCCGCAATGCACATCTCAATGACATCACTGATGACATCACTGATGACATCATCCAGTGAATGTATGTTTCTGTAAAGTTTAAATATAAGTATGTGGGTGGAGGGTTTAATAGGTGTGTGACTGACTGTATAAGTTAGTGATTAAATGTGTATTACTGAATGCATGGGTTAGTGATTAAACTGTGTGAATGTATGTATCAGTCTCTCAGTTCTTGTGTAAGCTGCTGCATGGGTTGATGATTAGGTACATGACTGTCTATATGGGTTACTTATTGAGTATCTGTATGGGTGCCTCAGTGTTTGTGTGTGTGGGTGGGTGGGTGGTGTGTGACATTCTGCCTACATGAGTGAGTGGATAATGTACAGGGTGCATGAGTTCAATAGCGCATGTGGAAATAGCTGTATAGGTGAGTGAGTGTGTGTATCAGTGTGTTGGTGAGTGCATGTATGTCTCACTGGTATATGTGTGAGTAACTACATGTGTGAAAGGCAGTATATGGGAGTGTTGGAGTATATAAATTACTATATGTGAGAGTGAGTAATTGTGAGAGTGGCTGTATAAATGATTGTGTGCTTGTGTAAGTGATTTTATAAGAGAGTATGTATATGTTAGCATCTGTATGAATAGGTTAGATAGTGAATGTATAACTGTATAGGTGAGTAAATGGCAGTGTTATTGATTCTTTATATGACTAGCTAGGTGTGTCAATAACTCTATGGATGAATGACGGTGAATGAGTGTTTGTATAGGTATATGAGTACATATAATAGTGCTATATTGATGAGTGACTGCATGTATGAGTAACTGCATGGATGAATGAATGAATGTGTGTGTATAGCTAGGAATTAGTCAGTGGGTATATAGTAACTGCTATTGATTTGTCTATGGTTTCGAAAATGGTAGCCGTATTTTAGTGTGGGTGTATCAAAGGTTACATTCAGGTGTGAGGAGGTGCATCAGATTTTCACGTGGATAATGTCATCATTGATGCCATCAGTGATGTCATTTGAGATGTCATCAGTGATGTCATCAGTGATGTCACTGACCATGTCGTGAGTGATGTAATATGTGATGTCATCAGCAGTGCATTGCGGGGGCGTGAGTTATAGTTAGCTCTACTAACTATAACGTTTGAATTTCTCTGGTTTTGTACGAGTGAAATGTCCAACTAACTATAACGTCCCTGAAACCTATGGTTTTTTTAGTGAATTTCTAAGGTTTTTTGAATATTAATTTCTAACTATAACGTCACTGAAACCTATGGTTTCTTTAGTGAATTTGAAAGGTTTTTTAAATGCTAATTTCTAATTATAACTATAGTTTTTTCAGTGAATTTAAATTATCATTCCATTCTCAACCTGGTGAAGACAGCCGATATCGCCAGTCTTCCAGCAAAAGCTTCCGCAAAAAAAAAAGCAACAAATGATAGCAACAACTAACACTAATAATATGCAGAGTAGGCGTTCCTGTGCAAAAATAACACGAAAACACCACTTCTCGATATTTTCAATGGGCAGACAAATCTGCGGTGCGATCCAAAAACAGGAGATAAGCTGCGTTAGCAGTAGGAATGTAACATCTGCCTTTTACTGGTGTAAAGTAGAACGACTACCTACAGTGTGAAAGGGAGCCCAGCCCAGAATCACATCTGAAGACCAACACATGTCATAGAACTACTGATCATGCACCTCCGACACCCAAGAAGGCCACAAAACCCACTGCCACCATGCACAGGACCTCCCCCCAGACCACCCCCCTACTACCACCAAGGCAGCGCACAACAGGACAGCAGACCCTCCAAAAACAGCTTGGCCCCTCAGCCACACAATAGCTGAATGTTGCGAGAAGTGGCAACCAAACATGTGTGAAGGACGCAAGTCACCCACCAATAATAATGCACACAATACCAAGAGTAGCGGTGATGTGCTGGACAGACCTCACTATGCAGAGCACAAACCTCTCCATGTGTACATGCACTGCTGATGCTTGTAGTGTTGTGAACAGTGGACGCAACCATGTTACCTAAGGCAGTGGGAAAGATCTCGGTCATGTACCTGTGTCATCGCTCCCTGTAAGCGGAAGTGCATTGGGCTGGTCCAACGTACGCCACTCCAGAGTAGAAGTGTGAATAAATAGGCCGGGGCTCTGGGCTTGGTTCACTTGTGTGAAGGCCAATGCGTCTGCCAGAGCGGCAGCCCTCACCTTGCCACATGGCTTCCGCCATGACTGCGGGCCTCCTCGACATAGGTCCCCTGCGAACACAGCGGCACAGCACTGCAGAGTTATGTCTGTACAGACAGCAGGGCTCACAATTAAGCCTGGGTGTTGAACTACGCTCCGTTCGCGGAGCTTGCGAAGTTTAGGCAACTTTGTGATTCACGTAGAGCGCGAAGTTGCAGATTGCTACGCAATCTAGCGCGTAGCGTAGTAGTTTTGCTTCCTTGAGCGCTCAATATTCATTCTCGCGTGCGCGGTAACGTCTTACCGTGATTCTGCGATCGCCAACTTGCTTTTCTGTCCGTTCGCTTGCGCCACGAGATTTGTAATATGGCTGCCCAAGCCCGCGAGAGTGTGCGAACGTGAACACGTCATTCGGGCGCGCGAGCTGACTTCCGGCGACTGTCTTGGTAAGATCGCAATCCCGAACATACAAAAACTACAATCTGGCGAAGAATATCTCTCGAGCTTCATAAAACCTTCTCTAATATGATCATTTTGCTCAGAAAAACTCCTCAGATTGTGATTTTGCTGTAGTCTTTTGTGTAAGGGGAATCCTTTAATTTTTCTAACTCTTTTTTTCAAGACGAAGGAAGTGCCCCTGAGTCTACAACTTCCTGTTCCTGTCCAGCAGGCTCCTCCCAGTGCTTTGTCCATGTGCTGTTCACTTTCATTTGGTTTTGGAGCTGGAAGGATCACTTTTTGTGTGTATTTGAGGACTTTTTGATTTGAGATTTAATTTACTACAAGTAAGTTGGAGAATTGGTGTGTTTGTTTCATTGGGGCTTGTTTGCAGTTGTACCTACATTTTTCTGGGATTTTCATTGTTTTAAAAAATTATTGTTGTGGGTGGCCTGTACTTTCAATAGGGGCCTAGTTGTTTTTCTCTGCACTTTTAGCCAGTAGGGTACCCATGGGTCCATGTTTCGTGGTGTCTGTTGAATTTCAACATCATGTAGGGCATGGATGGCATAGGATTGAAATTCTAAATGTGGCTGTGGTGTATTTCACTGTTTGTGTGTGTGTGTGTGTGAAATACCTTTGTTGGATGTGTGTGCTTGATGCGTAACTTCTTTCCAATCCTTTCGTTGCCCTGTTGATTTTCATTTTTGTATTAAAGCTGTGTTGTTTAGCAGGCCTCCTTTGTCCGGTCATATATAGGCCTGCTTCAGTTCATTGTTTTCCATGGCCTGTTGTGACTGTGAGTCCCCATGTGGCTTGTGGCAATTTTGTGGTGGTAGTTTAGTAGTGTGTGCTTCTTTTTCCATAAAGGCCTGCCTTTCTTTTCTTTGTTCCCCTTGGCTTATGCTTGTTTTTGTTGTGTCCTCCTGGCCATGTGTGTGGCGGCCATTTTGTAAAGGCAGGCATTGTGCTTTTGCCATAGGCTTACATTGTCTGTCTTCCATTTCTTGTTGTTGTGGGTGTGCAGCAGCCATTTTGTGGAGCCATCCAAGCAGTGTGCTTGCTTTTGCCATTCGGATCCAAGCTTGTGGCATAGTCTGCCAGTAGGCCCAGAGGTAGTCAGCCTCAAATCTTTGGTGCCTTATTTAAATTTACAGTATGTGTTCTCTGTTGATTTTTTTTTACACCATGGATGGCTTTGGATTTGATTGCAAAAGGTGCTTTTTCAGGTGGAATAGCAGTTTTTGGGTTTGTGTTAAATAAATAGGGCTTTTCAGCCAGTAGGTAACCCTAGGGATTCAGCTTGCGTACTTTCGGTAACTCTGCACAGCGCGACAACACGGACTTACAGTTTTTGTCATTTTCGCGCTCTCAATATGCGTGTTCGCGCACGGGATAAAGCCTTTTTATACAGTTCGCGATCCCGAACACATATGATTTCCAATCTGGCAAATAATATCTCGCGAGCAACATAAATCCTTCTCGATAACGCTGATTTTGTGCATTTTGCTAAAAAAACTCCTCAGGTTGTCATTCAGCTGTAGTTTGGAGCACGGAGTCACTTTTATTTTTTTAAAAATATTTTTAGGAGAGGAAGTAAGTTCCACAGACTACAACTTCCTGTTCCTGTCCTTTGTAATCACTTTTTTGTTATTATTGTGATGGGTGGCCTGAGCATGTGTGTGGCAGCCATTTTGTGAAGGCAGGCATTGTGCTTTTGCCATAGGCTTACATTGACTGTCTTCCATTTCTTGTTGTTGTGGGTGTGTAGAGGCCATTTTGTGGAGCCATCCAAGCAGTGTGCTTGCTTTTGCCATTCTGTTCCAAGCTTGTGGCCTAGTCTGCCCATAGGCCCAGAGGTAGTCAGCCTCAAATCTTTGGTGAATTATTTAAATTTACAGTTTGTATTGTCTGTTGATTTTTTTTTACACCATGGATGGCTTTGGATTTCATTGCAAAAGGGGTTTTTTGGGGTGGAATAGCAGTTTTTAGGTGTATGTTAAATAAATAGGGCTTTTCAGCCAGTAGGTAACCCTAGGGATTCAGCTCGCGTACTTTTGGTAACTGCACAGCACGACAACGCAGACTTACAGTTTTTGTTATTTTCGCGCTCTCAATATGCGTGTTCGCGCACGCGATAAAGCCTTTTTGTACAGTTTGCGATCCCGAACACGCAGCATTTGCAATCTGGCAAACAATATCTCGCGAGCAACATAAATCCTTCTTGAAAACGCTGTTTTTGTGCATTTTGCTAAAAAAAACTGCTCAGGTTGTCATTCAGCTGTAGTTTTGGAGCACAGAGTCACTTTTATTTTTTTTAAAATATTTTTAGGAGAGGAAGTAAGTTCCACTGAAGACTACAACTTCCTGTTCCTGTCCTTTGTAATCACTTTTTTTGTTATTATTGTGGTGGGTGGCCTGAGCATGTGTGGCGGCCATTTTGTGGAGGCAGGCATTGTGCTTTTGCAATAGGCCATTGTCTGTCTGTATTCCTGACCTTTTCTTGTTTTTGTGAGTGGCCTGGCCATGTGGTGGCGGCCATTTTGTGGTACCAGCCACTGTGCTTTTTCCATAGGCCTCCAAGCTTGTGGCCTAGTCGTACAGTAGGCCCAGGGGTACTACTCAACAATCATCACGGGTGCATGGAAGTTAAACAACTATTTTTGTGTTGTGCGTTAAATTTCAACACCAGGTATGGCTTTGGATTGAATTGTAAAATGTGGGCTTTACTTTTTTTGGGGGGGTATATTTCACTTTTTGGCTGTTGTAAATAAATGCCTTTAGTTTATGTGTATATGTTCGTTGTTGTTGCTCCCCGATGCTGCATCCATAAGATGCACAATTTTTATTTAGGGCAAACTGGCTACACTACATTGTTTTTGTTCTTTGCTATTCTTCTTCCTCAGTGTACACAGTACAAGTACTCCAGGAGCCCTGGCCTTGTCAGTCTCATAAATGGCTATACTGTTGTTGTTCACTGACTTCATAAAATTTAATAATTGTGACCACCCACCAGACACTAAGAAGTTATATATTGTGGTGCCAGACTGACGTCCTGCTGCTGTACATGATGTGACGTGTGAGTGACCTGACCAGGCATCTCTGCAACTTGTGCAACTGAGTGCTGTTTTTACATCTGAAGAAGATGCCCCCTAAGAAAGCAGGTGGCAGGTCCTCCGGTACCAAGAAAGTTGCCATGGAGAAGAAGGAACAGAAGAAGAAGGAACTGTCACTTAAGTCTGGTGTGCCTCCCAAAACCTTTTTTGGGACACCAAAAATGACGCCTGCAGCAGCGGTGTCCAGGGGCCAAGATGGGGGCAGCACCTCCGCAACAGTGGGCCCAACCCACCAACCCAGGCCCAAGCAGATGAGTGTGGAAGAGGTAGCCAGCCTTATGGTGTAAAGCAGTGATGCTGAGCCTCAACTAAACTTATCGCTATCTCAAAGTAGTACACAATCAACGCAGGAGGGAACACAGCAGATAAGTGGTCAACAGCCACAACCACCGCCCGCAATAGTAGCTGTAGTTCCTCCCGAAGTAGGGGCAGTTCAGGAAATTGAGCCTCATGCAGAGGAAGAAGACAAAGCCACTCCTTCAGAAGTTCCATTGTCTTCCAAATCCCCAGCAAGGAAAAGGAGGGTTAGTACATCAAGTTCTTCACCAAGCCCCCCTTCTGATGATCTAGATGCCACTTGGAAGCCACAAACTGAGTCTGAGAGGGAAACACGTCACAAGAGCAGGCATGGGAAAAGGAAGATTCCAGAAAGCCTTACACTTATGGAGGTTGATGTAGAAGAGCAGGATGATGATGATGATGAGCCAGTCATCACGAACATCACTCCCGGGCCTGAGGAGATGGAGACCAACATTTTTACACTATCCAAAATGGCTGCGAGGGATGTAGCACGCATACCTCCAAAACAGGTAACACCAACACGACCTCCAGCTTCCATATTTACATTAGCAAAGGGCCGGCAGCGTCCTACATCCAGCACAAGCACCACCTCAGCAGAAGTAGGTAGTGGTACTGCACAGAGTCAAATTCAACACACACCCTCCAGTTCATCCAGCATTGGAAGTGGCACCTCCAGCAGGAGACAAAAGTTAAGCTCCCCAGTGTGGGACTTCTTTACGGTTGGCGGAAAGGAGGAGAACATTGCTATATGCTCCGTTTGTCATACCTCTGTTAGTCGTGGTAAGCTTGGTACAAACTAAGGTACCGGAGGCCAAATGACCCATCTGAAAAAACACCACGCAATCCAGTGGGAGGACCACCTTAGTCGCATAAAAACTGGAACCATTGCTGTTGGGGATAAACGAGTAGAAAGCCCGCTCACGGTGGAACAGGAAGAAGAGGGAGACATTCTCTGTGGTAGTGGTACACAAAGTAGCCCTGTCCCCAGCACTGCAGTGGTAACGCCCACATCCTCAGCCACATCTCAGTGGCACAAAAGTAAGAGTCAGCCTGAGACACCAAGGAGTACTGCTTTAAAAAAAAGTGTGATGTTCAGCACAGGAAGGAATACCACGCAGCCTACCATTCTTAGCATGTTTAGTAGGCCAAAGGGGCAGTACGAACGCAACCACCCAATAGCACGGTTGTACAATGCGAAGCTGGCTAAAATGTTAGCACTGGACCTTCTCCCTTTTTCTTTTGTTGAAGGGGTGGGTTTTCTTGAATTTGTGACCACCATCTGCCCAAAATGGAAAGTTCCCAGCTGCTACTATTTTGCAAGAGTTGCTGTTCCAGCACCACATCATGACGTGCTGGAATTGCTTGGAAAAGCCTTAAAACAGAGTGCTGTTCAGAGTATCCACCTGACAACAGACATGTGGACCAGTAGCCAAGCCACTGATTACATGTGCATCACTGCACACTGGGTCTCTTTTTCAGGTGTTAAAGATAAGATATCTGACAGTGTTGTTGACAAAGCTGAGATTTTTAAAGACACCCGTAAACATGCAACTGTAGCCATGTTTGCTATGGAGAAATCTCATACTGCTGCAAACATTTTGGATGAGTTTAACAGCAAGGTGTTTGAGTGGCTGCGACCAAGAGGGCTTACCATTGTTTTTTTTGCCACGGACAATGGCAGTAATGTAGTTAGGGCCATGAAAGATGGTAGCTATTTCAGGGTTCCGTGTTTGGCACACTGCATTAACATTGTTGTTCAAGACTTTCTGAAAAATGAAAGCAAAATCAGCAGCTTACTGACCACCTGCAGAAGAATATGCACACATTTCAACCATTCTTTTAAAGCCGGGAAGCAGCTGAGGGTCATTCAACGTGAGCATAAAATGCCAGTCAAAGCACACATCCAGGAGGTGCCAACACATTGGAACTCAATGTATTACATGCTTGAGCGTCTATTTGAGCAGTACATACCGCTCAATGCTTATGTCATGAAAAGGTCAGGAGATCCTACTGTGAAAGGCATGACCGTTAAGATGGCCCAATGGGACCTCGTTAAATGCCTGACAGAGATGCTACTTCCTTTAGAGGTCTTCACACGTGAAGTCAGCAGGGAGGACTGTACTATGGGCCAAGCTATCCCATTGTTGTACATGCTAGAGCAAGAGCTGAAGGAGGTGTCAGAAATGTACGCAGGTGTGGATAACAAAGTAGATGCATATTATTTGGCGGACACCTTAGACGCTCGCTTATCTGACAATACAAGGATTCAAAATAACATTGTGTCACATCGACATTACATTACTGCCTCAATTTTGGATCCACGTTACAAATTATTGCTGAGCAGTAATGAAGTAATTCATTTTCCAGAAGTGGATGTTGCCAAGTACAAAACTTTGATAGCTGAGGAAGCCACTGAGTTTGAAAACAAACGGATCTTAATTAGAGGCCCACCACCCCAGGGCAGAAAAAGTACTGCAGGGCACAAAGAGTCAAGTTCTACTTCAGAGGCTGAGAGCAGTGCGTTTGCCTCCCAACAGTCAACAACACTGCCAGCAATAACATCAACAGCACCAACAGGATCATCAGCCACATTTAAAAAAACGGCAGGTGATTGGTTTCTACGGAAAGGGTTTTGTACGTCCATGACTTATGCAAAGACAAAAGAGGCCAAGCAAATCGGAGCACCCCTGAACATTGAGCGGATGGTTCAGGCCTATTTAGATGACACAACAGAGGTCTTCATGGAGCAAAGCCCATTGGTGTATTGGTATGGGAAAAGAAGCCAATGGCCAGTGCTCAGCAGGCTGGCGATAAAATATGTGGCTTGCCCTGTTGCAAGTGTCTCTTCAGAGCGTGGTTTCAGTGCTGCTGGTGCCATTGTTACTGTGAAAAGGACCAGTCTCTCACCCAAAAGCGTGGAGAGGTTAACCATGATCAAAATGAATCAGCACTTTATACCACCGGAGTACAAAATATGTGAATCACAGCAGGAAGAGGAGAGCGACTTCGATGACATAAGTAGTTGGTTCTTACATGACGTACTTCTGTCCGAACCACCAGAGTTTGAGGACGAGCTCCTCTTCCCTGACAACTAGGCTTTCAAATTGTTCTCCCTTCCTTTATTTGTGTGTGACTGTGTATCTGTTTTTCTGGTTCAAATTCTAATCACAACAAATCCATCAACAGACTCCTCTTTTTATTTCCCTATTGGAGTTGCACGTCTGTGCATAACTGTCCACTCCACTCCTCAGGGTCCTGCTCCATCTTCCTTACTCTCCCTTAATACATTTCAAGCAAGCCAGACATTGGATGGAGATGGAGAATAGTACAATACATATTGCCTCTAACAGTCCCTCCATAAGAAGTGAAACGTGACAATAGCTATATTCCGTTTTGTTTCCAAGCCGAAAGAAACTCATCACTGACTGTCAGAAGGCTAGGCAGGCATCAGATCTGAGAGCCAAAGAGAACAGCAAGACAGGTAATGAGTGATTATTATGAATGATGACATGCATTGCATTGGATGCTTGGCATTGCTTGCTGACTACGAATGAATGTGCATGAAGTCGAACTATACTAGTTTATCGTCAAAGTAAAAGCGACTCAGGTCAGGTGACAGTCAATGTTTCCTTGTTGTTTATTAACCATATTGTACTCCTACCACTGCAGGTGCCGCCCAATATCCGTTGCAATTTTGTAATATGGAATATATTATAAACTCAATCAGTCACTACAGACTGAGTTGGTGTTGGAGAACACGTACCACACGGTCATCATGATGCTGCTGAGCATACTATCTTTGCACATAGTCAGTCAGTTGGATTGGAGATAATTGATGGAATAACTGAGTTTCATGGACAGCCTTAAAGGTAAACAGTTTCAACAAGAACCACAGCAGACCTAGGCTACATGTCCTAGTAGTGGTGTGGACTGGAGTACAGTGTAGTGGTATGAGGGACTGTGGCGCATTGATTTAGTCACTTCATTTGGAAAATGCTAGGTTGCTGCAGTGCATATGCCATTTGTCTGGCTCAGTCAAAATGTAAGGTAAGGGGTAGGGTGCCTGGCCTGTGCCGCGGTTGTCCTGTTCTGTGGCTGTGCTGGCTCCTGAGTCCTGTCCCGTTGTTGTTGTAGCTTAATGCTGTAGAGTAGGCACTATGTATCCTATCCAAGCTGCCTCAGTCTGAAATTGTTCTCTCAAGAGTCTTGTCTTCTCTTCTTGCACTCCACTGTAATTGAGTTTAATTTTTTTAATTCAGTTATTTTTGAATACCCCTTTTGTTTTTCCATCTACACTTACAGGCCGGCCTTTAGCCTGTGCTATAGTGGGAGAAACAACTCACACTTACCTTACCAATCCGCATCAGGCAGGCAGTGGTACCCAAGATTGATGTGCAGAATGTCCATGGAAGGGAGGACCAAGAGGAATGACAAGAATGATGCAACTCCACATTTGGACCAGGATAATATAGTAACTTTAGTCATCATTCGTCTTTAAATTTATTTGATTCCTTTTTTCTCTTCAATCATTACGACTGTGTGTTGTGGTTTGTTTGGTAATTGATCCCTACAACAATTTTTTCATTTCCTTTGCTAGCTTGAAAAATAAAAGTAAGCCCGTTACAACACGTAATTTGGTTCGGTCTGAGCTCTGAGGGCGGCAGACAGGCAAGGCAAATTTCATATTAATAATTTCTGCCCTGTACTGTCTAATTGTGTAGTAGTAGTTAGTAAGTACAACTCATTATCATTCATTAACCATCAAGCTCTCTTCCTCAGCATGCATGCATTTCCTTTTTCTCACTTTATACTTTGATTTCTTTGATAATGGATCATGGTCGTCTTACAAGTCCTTCAGGTGTTTATCCACTAGGATTTTTACCCGCTCCTCTAGGTTCTCCTCTAAGCGGGCCATCTGGCGGAGCAGCTGGCGGCCAAATGCCCTGCAGTTACATGCAGGGTAGGGGGCAGCAGTGGTTGAGGTGGAGGCGCGGCGGCGGGCGGCTGCCGGACCACGGCGCCGTGAAACTGGAGGCAGGGCCTGACTGGGGCCCCGGGCATTGGAGGAGGCTGCAGCTGCAGCCGCCTCCTCCTCCTCCGCCTGAGCCACCAGCCGGCGATATTCTTCTCAAATGGCCTCCGGTTTACGGCGCCGGGCCCTGGCGGCCAACTCCTTCCGAGATGGTTTTGGTGTGGATGTGGAAGGAGTATCTATATCAAGAAAGAAAAAGAACATGTTGTAGCCAATACTCTTACCAAAACAGAAACACTAAAATCATTCAACACATAGTGGCACAGTACATAACATTTGTGATTTGGTGGTAAGTATCTCTACTCCTACTTCCTTGGACTCTAACATTTGTGGGAGTTTCCAACATTATAATCGTACTATGTACTCCAGTACACCAGTCGTGTTGTTCTTATCTCTAGTTTAGCGCAATTACATATCCTTGTTGTAGGGGGCATGCCAGCTCAGTCAGCCAAGCTTGCACCCAAGAGAAACAGATATGAGTCACATGATGCAGACTCACGTTAGTTTTATTTGCTACTACTGTCTGCAGGTGGGGAAGCTCATATTTTTGTATGACGCCTTACGGCCGGTGGCACTGGCCATACTCTGTCTGTTACATGAGGGCAAATGAACAATTTCACTTACGCCCTGCCCTGGGTACTACAAAAAGGCTGATTATTTATCTGATCCAATGATCATTGCTTATATTTATATTATAGATGGTAATACGACATCAGGTCAGTAGCGGTCGGTGGTGGGAGTGCTGCCGGGCGGTGACGTGGTAAGGTGCAGGGTGGGGATAGTAAACTATGGATTAAGGACAATCACAGGTAATTAAACCATACATACAAAAAACTAAAAAAAAATGTGTTGCACGCACTCCATCGCATTCGGCGGTGCAGTGCGCACAATGAATATAATTTTATTTATTTTTATGTTGATTACCTGTATTTGGCTGTAATACATAGTTTACTTGCCAGTGCCACCCACCCTGCCCCTCCCCATGTCACTGCCCGCCAGCACTCCCACCACCAACCGCAACTGCAGAGGGTACTTTGCTCTCATTGATTGTGTAACCATATCCAACAGATAGGCCACCTTTTGCAAAATACATTAATAGGTACGGAGTGGTCCCAAGAGTCAGAGGAAGGGGCTTCCGCTTGATAATATATATAATAATATATATATATATATATGACGTGCTTGCAAACTACTGCGAGTCAACTGTATTCTGATAATACTACCTATATTCCCCTATGCTTTGCTACTGTGGCGCAGTTTCTTTTACATTTTCTTCAAAGTAAGACTCTCCAGTGACACTTTCCACCTATACTGTCTATTGATGATAGTACATCCAGGCATACATCCATTAAGGTAAATGTTTATCCTTCTTTTTTATATATCTCATACTTAGTTGGTTTCACCAACAACCACCCATGCTTCCACTCCTTCCTTTTTTGCCTTGGCTTTGAGTTTGAACTAAACACCGCTGATTCTTGCTATCTAGCACTATCCAACCATACTGTGTCGCCCAACCAGGCAGGCATTCTCTTTCACCTTCCACACATCCTTCAACAACCCATGCATCTGATCTGATTACTATCAGCCACCTATGCATGCTTCCAACAACATATCCTTCTCTGCCAGTCAGTCATATTATTTATCTCGCCCGTCCTTCCACCCTTCTTTCCCTCTTTGTTCAACACATCCATCAGGGTCATCTGATCTGAGTTTGTCTTCTCCATAAAACCGTCACAGCTGATTTTGTGGTCAAATAGAAGAGGCCATTGGTTACTCAACTCACGCTGCTAATGCTAAGTAAAGGGTGTCTTCTTCAACCATTGTATAATGTTCACTACAACTTAATAAGTCGCACAGTACAGTGAAGTAGTGAACACACTTCCATCTAGTAGTAATGTCAAGAAGTAATGATAAATAACTTACCGCCGCCGGCCACTGCTGCTGGCTCCCCCCCTGTCTCTCCTGCAGGTGCCGCCAGTTCTCCTGCCCCCTCCGGAATGGCCGCATCGCCGCTGGCCCCACCGGCACTGGTGGTTGGTAGTGTCCCTAGAAAAAAATATCACACATTTTAAGATGCCTGGAAACCTCCCCCTATTTTATTAGTGTTCACTTGGAACATTGAAAAAAAAGTTAATACAACATACATCAGCACTAGACAGTAACTACAGTCAGTAGACAGACACTAGTAGTGATATGGTTCCTAGGGTCATCTAGTCCTACTCTACTCTTTTGAAAGTTAGCCTGAGCCATGTGTAACCCTTTTAGATTCATCATGTCGACTACTACTCTTTTGGCGCATCTTTAATTATACCTGCCAGCTTATTGACATGTGCAGTAGAGGCCTTTGAGGCCACTTCACTGTTGCGTACGCGTGAAGAGGTTGAAAAACAACCCACTTATTGAGTTTGGTTAGTCCGTATTGCTTAGCCATCACATACATGTTACACTTTTTGCCATGACTGCAAAATGCTTGCATTCACCAGTATACTATCTAACGGCTAACGCACAGCATTTTCCTCATATAATAGGCGGAAGATTCCCTTCTACAAACCAGAGATTTACAGAGCTTATGATGCATGAGGTAACCAGTATTTCTACGTTCTACGGTGAGGGGTCTTCCAGAATTCAAAAGATCTTGTCTCTTGTTCTTGTTGTCATGCACTTGTAAATGTTTACTGTTTTAATCTTAGGCTTTTTGCTGGCTTATTGACTATGGCTGTAGTAAATTAAATTTCATATTAAAGATGTACAGAGTTTGTTTATTGTTTCAAATAAACCTTTTGAACTTACACAAAGACTCTGTGGTATTTGGTGTGGTGGGGTGGACTTACACAAGTGAGTGAGCAAAATGGTGTTATGTTCTGAGTTGTCTGTCTCAGTCATCATCAACATTGTGTATCTTCTTCGTGGGGGGGTCCGGAGTGGGACTCTAATGTGAGACATTATAGCTAGTCGGTCAGGGAATCGTGGGTTCTTCGGACTGAGGTGTGATCAGTAAGGTCCAACCTCCCATTACCAACATCCTATTTTGTTGTGCATAGTTCTGTATGTGGCTCTGCAGAATCACTACAACTATAGTAGTATCATGTACTATCCAATTCAAAATACTAGTCAAATATCTGGTTGGCCATTTTGTTTGTGGTAATTGTCAAAGCCTCAAAATTGAGAAGACTAGAAGAGGACAACCCAAAGGACAGGACACAGTGGCTAGAGCAATTGGTTATTATTCCAAAGAAAACCTTCAATAAAGAGTGGGCAACTGTGCAAGCTTCGCTACAGACAGAATAACAGTAGAAGTAGTAGTAGTACAGAGAGTCATAGCAGAGGCAGTTAGAAGGAACTTAGTTAGAGGCAGGGATGAACAGAATTTGGAAACAGATAGTCAAAGTCAAAGAAGGTTTTGTAAAAAATAGAATTAGAAAGTAGAACCATAATTTATAGTTCGGAAAAAAAGATGCAGTAAAAGTTAGGGAAATATAATGTCAATATAACCACTGGAGGACTTACTGGGGCCAGCAGCAGGAGCCTCGGTAGAGGAGCGGTCCTGTGGTTCCCCCTCCGACTCCGACCCCGTCTTCTTGCCCCTGGGTGGTGCTGATGATCATGTAAAATATAATAAAGAAAGAGACAAACATTAAGGAGTGCTGTGAAACAAATAATAATTCATTTGGAAAAATAACTCAAACAACATTTTAGGAAACAACAATTGCAATAAAATTGACCTATCTAATCAATCAGATGGATAGACTACTGGCTGCTTCCTGCATTCACGGATCGTCTACTTATTTATGAACACTCCAGTGTTCCATAATCGCTCTGATTACAAATACTAACGAAGCCTAGTAAGTACCACCTGACCTACACCACCTATTCCAGATGGGCCAATTGTTCACTAAGTCTGCATTTCCAATTTTTTCAGCCATCAAATGCATAGATGAGATGGAGGACACATGCATACATTTGTGCATACATACATACAACAAATTGTGGGTTGGTTGCATGATTCTGATCTAGTTATGCTACTGACTGACCATGCTAAGCCTACCACTCACTAAACAAAGTACAAAAGGTTCTACGGAGGACTGGGGTAAGCAGCACTCAGTGACAGAGGAGGCATCACGCAGACCGCATAAAACAATTATTAACTAATACTAACAAACTAAACCTAGTATCCAATATCCATCCACCACGATTTCACAGTAGGACAATGGAAGGACTAGAGTCTCTCCAGCAAATCGCATTACCTAACTTCAGTTCTCTAAAATAAACTCTTACATAATCAGCACAAGCTAGCGCAAACTAAGTTGCAAACAAGTAAGAGTACCACCCAGAACCTGGGTCCTACAATCACAGAAGATTTTGCTTTTTGGAACGTTATTTACCAGCAACGCATAGCACGCAGCAGTAATCTTGTTGTTCGTCAAATTTAATTCATACACAATAAGTTACTCACCAAGCCCGACGACCTCGACACATAGCAGGTCCAACAGGTCCTGCTCCCGGTCCAGGATGTCGGACCACCGGTGGGCCAGCTGATTATGGGTGCACCGGACCCCAGAGCACCAGAACACTGCCTGGCGCACCTTTGCCCACCAATGGTGCTGCTCCTGGGTAGCGTACCCGAAGCCGGGCCTGCCGCCTGCTGCCAAGGTCAAGGGGAGGTGGCGCTGAATGAAAAAATCAAGGGCACCCACCTCCTCCTCCCCAAACAGTTGCCGGGCCTGCACCCCTGCAGGACGTATTCTGCCGCAAGGCAGGCAGCCCTTGTCTGCTGCTCCTGCAGGTCCCTTGCCCTTGGCACTAGCTGTGCCCTTGGCCATGGTTCTGGGGTGGGTGGGAGTCGGAAAAGAAAAGTTAGAAGGGGGAAAAAAAGTTAGGGGGAAGAAGAAAGAAAGAACTTTATAAAAGTAAAAAAAACACAGTAAAAGTAGAAATAAAATGCAAAATATAAACTTAGGCAAAGAGAGAGATAGATGATAGTTAAAAAAAGTCAGAAAAAATGCTTTAAATACAAAGGATTACAAAGATAAAGGGAGGATAGAAAAGTAGGTCTAGAACCATAGCATAGAGTGAAAAACAAGATGGCCGCGCCCATTCGCTACCGCGTGGGTAAGTTTGCACGATATTTCTCGTAAACATGCACTATTCATCGCGAACAAGTAAAATGCACTCCCAAACACGACAATGCACATCGCGAACATGCTATCCGCGACCCGGAACAGGAAATAAGGCATCGCGAGCGGGCGGGACAATGGAAAAACAAGATGACTGCGCCCATTGGCGACCACATGGGTAAGATCGCGAGATATTATCCCCCGAGCATGCAAACAGCTCCCCGAACACGCTCACTGCGCTTCCTAACAAGAAAAAGCCATCGTGAATGGGCGCCCCAAGCAACTACGCAAGCTCGCGACGCTACGCGTAGCTCGCGTAGTGCAAGTACATCTTCGCGTAGCGTCGCAAAGCGCAACTACGCTCAGAAGGAGTCGTGATTGCAGATGACGCAGTCCAGTAGGCAAGACACATTGCTCCCAGTGCAGCCCGCCCAGACCACGCATCATCGCAGGCTGCGTACACGCTGAGCGCCAGAGGTACCACTAACTCAGTGAACCACAAGTCAACATCACGTCAATCTGCTCTTTCACTTGTTGATATATTTGTTTCTGTTGAACATTTAGTTGTTCTTCCAAGTTTCCTAACGGTATTACATCTTCTTGAGCTTGATACATTGCTGTTTCCACCTCATTCATGGCAATTGCTGCTTCATTTTCAACCATTGGTTGTCCTAGTGGATCTTGACTCAGTGCAGCAGAACTTTGACTGTCTTGAGAACTGTCTCTAGCAATCTCAGCTGCAATTGTAGCTTCTTGATCAATTTCGTCATTCGACATTTTCACATAATTTGCAAAAGTACTGCATTGTATGGTATCTTGACAAGCATTAAATGAATCTTCATGGCTCTGAAAATCTCCAAGTAATTCCAGTTCTGAACGCCACGGTTTGAACATTTGCAAAAGGGCTAAATAGTAAAATTCCCTTTTGTCAGCAGTGTCGCAACTCAGTTTCCTGTGATTAATTAAATTTCCTTTCCTTTGTTTCACCAGATATCCTTCGGAACCAATCACTGCATATTTTCCATCATTGATGTTCTCTGTAGTATTCCATTTAAAAGTGTAGTTTTGCAGCACTTCATAGAGACACATGTTCTCAAGATGATGACTTCTGTTTGGATAATATGTGTCCAACATATTCGTTTTCAAAATGTCTGTACTTTCTGGTTCTTTTTCTGCTAAATATTCAATTTCTTGAACAGATTACAGTACCCGATTTCGCATTGCTGCAAGACCTAGACTCACCCAAATGATTCTTCTACTTTTGGAATTTAGACTTGCAGATGATAACCAATCTGAGCATTCATATGCTCCAATGTCACGATGTGATAACATCTTCAAACTGAAATTGTATAATTTCTTAATTAGAGTCTTCTCGTGAGAAATCTCTTCCCACATTTCTTTCAATTCCGTTTTTTTCTGATTTAGTAATGTAGGACGTTACATATCGAGCAACAGCAATGGAATTGTCTGCAACATACTGAATATCAATGTTGGCGTTCCACATGGATAAAATAACTGGATTGTAGTCATTCATGTATTTTGATTCTTCGCTTCTTCTTAAGTTGTAGGTATTTTTTTGAGACTTTCTTGTGATGGTATGTCGCATAGCTGACATAAAACTGTTCACTTTTCCTTTGGATAATACAGGACGTGGAATTCCAAAACGACATTTGGTACATCACTTATCCTTTGACTTGTACTTTTGTCTGCAGTATTTTCCACACCTTTAGCTTTGGAATCGTAAGACTTTAAGTTTTTATCTTCTCTGCTATTGGGTACGGCACATGTGGCATAATCTTCAATGAAAGACAAAACAGTTTCATCTGAATCTGTTCCAAATTTGGGGGCGTCCTTGATCCATAACAACATATGTATATGAGGAGCACCTCTTGCTTGATACTCCTTTCTCCAAAAGAAATCCTCAACTCCAAGAGGAGGATTCTTTTTATTGCAGATGAAAGACATCATAGCTTCAAATCTATGATTGAAATATCTGCATACATTAACAGGATCCAAAGAGCACAATTCTCCAGGTGTCTTGTATTCAATATTTTTTATATTGGAATTTGCCTCTCGAAGAAATTCAAGTAAATCATCCCAAGCATACTCAGCACAGCTTAGTGTAACAAACCATGTAGGAGTTCTCAAGTTCCGTAGCATACATTTCAGTTCTCCATGACGATGGTACCAATATTCATTAGTCCCACACTGACATGCCATCAGATTAATCAACTGAGATTCTAAATGATCATCTCTCTGATGCACTTTATCCATAAAATCCTTTGCAGTTACATTTTGCAGATGCATTCCAGTTTTTAAAATGTGATTTACTGTATATGAAAGTCCAGACAAGTCACTTTTAAACAGAAGATGAAACATATAAGGGATACATTGTCGAAATCTTGGATCTTCTGCATATAATCTTGTTGTCCAATATTCAGATGCAGGAATCTGCACAGAACGTTCATCATATCGTCCACCTTTTCCTGTTGGAAACAACTGCGGGAAACATCGAGCTTCCAAGCTCTCTTCCCATACACTCATGGGACTTCCTCTTGCTTTTTTCATTTGGAACAACTCAATCGTATTCCCCATCACCTCTTTGGAATGAAGTGGATGTACACTGTAATGTTCATAGATTTCTTCACATCTGGACATGTCCACTTTTTCAATTTGTCCACTTAATGTTTCAGTATCTTCTGCTAAATCTATTTCTTCTTCTCCTACAAACACATTTCTATAGTACACATTATTTTTTATTAGATACAATGATGCCTTTTTCACTTTTCTAACATCCACTAACTCTTGCCAGATTTTCTAGAATGACTAGTGGTTCATTTTCTGCATGGTCTACACCAATAGTTTCAATATTTTTCTTTAAATCTAACGGTAAATACACAACTCTTCCTTTCAATCCTCTTTGTAACTCTGATGGAGGTAATTTACCTGTTTTAGGCTCCATACGAACAATAGCCTGAAACGGGTGAACACATTGAAGGAGAATAGACTCATACGTATTTAAATCTATCAGCTCTGGAGGAAAAGCAACCAACTCTAGATTATTATGAACAGCCCTAGCAGGCATTTTATTCTCATCTAATTTGTTATAACAATATTTGCAAATACGCTGCTCAGATCCCAAATCAAAACAATCCTCTTCCAACAAATAAGTTGCAAATTCCTTCCACTTATCATTATCTTCTATTTCACTTTTTAAATACAGATTGACACCCCTAGTCTGATTTTTATAGTGACTTCACCGACAACAAATACAAGAAACATTTGGTCTTTCACCTGAAATTACCTTAAACTTTGTGATTTGATCCTCAATATTTTTTGTAATCACGGGTTCTACATTGTCTTCAACATTTTGTTCTACTAATGTGTCAGTTTCTGCACTCTCTTGCTGAGGACCAAAGTAACAAAACTCAATATCATCACAAACCTTCTTCACATCTGATACTGACCCACGCAAAAGAGCACTGTTCAACTCATTTAACTTTAGTGCTGGACTTTTTGTATAATACATTCTTCTCACTAACTTCAGCATTTGAGTATGATATACTGCCAAAATCCTGAAATGGTGAAAAACACTTTGACAAACTTTCCTAGAAAGACAAGCCAGAGAATGACCTTGCAAACCAGTATTTTTTCTCACTCTGCAAGGGTCTTGTCCTTGCAACACCTTAATCTTTTGTTTAACACTTTTTTTACTATATGCTCGTAAAAAACAACTTAATTTATCAATAGATTCTTGTCGTACACTACAAACACTACTGCAATCCCAAGTGTACACAGGGTGTTTAGGACGTCTCCCTAGACCTTCATCAGCTATCACTTCTTCTGCATTTCTTTCAACCATTTTCTCTTTGTCAATGGGACAACCATCTCTAACCTCATAACGCCGACCTCTGGTGTCAACTGCATACAATCATGTATTGCTCTGTAAATAACTCTCTTCATTAAAGAAAGGCTCTGAACTGGAACTGTGTTTCCATTCTCCCCAAAAAACATCAAAAAAATGTATTCTATTAATTACTCTTTTCCTCCTACTTTTGGCTTTCATTAAATGGATTGGTTTATCTAGTGATCGAATTCTGTTTAATACTAAAATGAATAGTTTCCTTTTTACTTCAAAAGCCTTTTCAACAATGGTTTCAATATGCTTCTTCTTTTTATAAAACAGAGCTCTCTTTTTATATTTCTTCACATCTTTCAGCAAATTGTGTACTACTCTCTTGTATAAAAATTTTTGCATATTTTCTTATACTGATTTTGCCTTCTTTTACCATACTTCATCTCCTTTGACTGTCCATTTGCTTTTTTGCTTTTCCTAATATTTTGAATGTTATTTCTAGTTGAAGCATTCTCAGAGGTTTCAGCATTCTGTACATTCTGTTTGGTCCTACAAACATTTTTAATAAATTGCTTTGTGATCTTACCAGAAGACTTTTTCTTTTTAGCCACATTATGTTGTTCATTCAATACTTGTGGTTGATGTTTCTTCAAGTAATTCTCCTGTCTCTGTTCTTTTCTTTTTCTGGCATGATTTCTCTATTTTAATGTTGAAAAACAGTATCTGTAAAAAAGAATCACAAATAAATGTATATTAATAACTTTCAAATGTATACTATTCTATTACTGTACAAACACATTTTATATAAATACTGACACTATAGCCCTGAAGCAGAAGTGTGACAATGGTTAAAACACTACAAGCATAGTGCATACTACTTTGAAGCAGTTCATGCCCTAAAGAATGCCTCAATATAAGACTACATGCTTACTGAGTGAATAATTACAGTACTACAAGGAGAGACACTGGGTGAGTGACAGGGTGTTTGCTAAAAGTGTATGGATATTGACTGGGATATTGATTGTGTGAAAGACAAGTGTGTAGGTGATTAGAGACCTACATGCATAGTGGATACGTTTTTGAATCCATCCATATGTTAAGGCCTGTCTCAGTCCAATAGTACTTGGATACTGACTGAATGTTTTGAGTATTGCAAGGAGAGTGCCAGGATGAATTTATAAGTATTTGTATTTTGGTGCAGTAAATACATTAGTACATGGTGCTGAATAAGTCACTGGAGAAGTATAAGGGGAGTGACTTGGTGTTTGCGGGAAATGTATGAATACTGTCTGGGGTATTGAAGGTGTGAAAGACAAGTGTGTAGGTGGCTAGAGACCTACATGCATAGTGGATAAATGTTTGAAACAGTCCATAGAGTAACACTTGGATCACTGCAAAACTACCTGAGTACTGACTGAATCATTAGAGTACTACAAACAGAGTGACTGGGTGAATCTTTATATGTTTTTGGGTTTTGGTGCAGTGAATAGATTAGTACTTAGTACTTAGTGCCAAATGAGTCAGTGGAGGTGTGCAATTGAAGTGAGAGAGTGTTTATTGGAGTTTATAGATACTGACTGGGAAATTGAAGGTCTGAAAGACAATTGTGTTGGTACTTAGAGGCCTCCATGCATAGTGGAAACACGTTTGAATCAATCCATGTGCTAAGGCCTGTCTCACTCCATTAGTACTTAGGTACTGACTGAATGATTAGACTAGTGCAAGAAGCGTTCCTCGGTGAATTTAGAAGTGTTTCAGTATTGGCGCAGTGAATGCATTACTACATGGTGCTGAATAAGTCACTGGAAGAGTGCAAGGGGAGTGACAGGGTGTTTGCTGGAAGTACATGGATACTGACTGGGGAATTCAAGCTGTTAAAGACAAGTGTATAGTAGGTTAGAAGCCTGCATGCACACTGGATAGACATTTGAAGCACTCCATGTGGTAATGCATGGTTCACTACATGAGTACCTGGGAACTGACTGAATCATTAGACTACTGCTAGGAGAGTGCCTGGGTAAAACTTTTAAGTTTTTGGGTTTTGGCGCAGTGAATAGATTAGTACATTTTACTGGATCAGTCACTGGAGGAGTGCAAGATGAGTGACAGGGTGTTTATTGAAGTATATCGATACTGACTAGTTAATTAAAGAAGTCAAAGACAAGTGTGTAAGTGACTAGAGGCCTGCATGCAAAGTGGATAGACGTTTAAACAGTCCATGAGCTAAGACCTCAGACACTGCATGATTACCTGGTTACAGACTGAATCATTACAATACTGCAAGGAGAGTGCCTGGGTTAACCTTTTTAAGTTTTTGAGTTTTGGTGCAGTGAAAAGATTACTACATAGTGCCAGATGAGTCAGTAGAGGTGTGCAAGTGGGCTGAATGAGTGTTTACTGGAGTTTATAGATACTGACTAGTTAATTGAAGAAGTGAAAGACAAGTGTGTAGGTGACTAAAGCCCTGCATGCATACTGGACACGTATGAAGCGCTCCATGGGCTAAGGCGTGGGTCACTGTATGAGCACCTCAGTACTGACTGAATCATTGGAGTACTGCAAGGAGAGTGCCTGGATAAATCTTTTAAGTTTTTGGGTTTTGACGCAGTGAATAGATTAGTACATGCTGCTGAATGAGTCACTGGAGGTGTACTGACTGGGCAAATGAAGGTGTAAAAAACAATTGTGTAGGTGATAAAGACCTGCATGCATAGTGGATAGACATTTGATGTAGTCAATGTGCTAAAGCCGGGTTCACTACATAAGTACCTGGGTACTGACTGAATCCTTAGAGAACTACAAGGAGAGTGTCTCGGTGAATTTATAAGTGCTTGGCTTTTGAAACAGTATATGGATTAGTATATGGTTCTGAATGGGTCACTGGAGAAGTGTTAGGGGACTGACAGGGTGTTTGAGGGAACTGTATAAATACTGACTGGGATATTGAAGGTGTGAAAGACAAGTGTGTAGGTGTTTAGAGGCCTGCATGCATACTGGACAGACATTTGAAGCAGTCCATTATCTAAGACCTGGGTCACTGCATGAGTACCTGAGTACTGACTGAATCATTAGAGTACTGCAAGGAGAGTGCCTGGATGAATCTTTTACGTTTTTGGGTTTTGGCGCAGTGAATAGATTAGTACATGGTGCTGGATGAATCACTGGAGGTGTGCAAGGGGAGTGACAGGGTGTTTATTGGAGTATATGGATTCTGACTGGGAAATTGAAGGTGTGAAAGATAATTGTGTAGGTGATTAGAGACAAGCATGCATAGTGGATAGACATTTGAATCAATGCATGTGCTAAGGCCTGCCTCACTCCGTTACTACTTGGAATGTTTACAGTATTGCAAAGAGAGTTCCTGGGTGAATACATAAGCAATGACTAGCTTCTAATTCTACCAAAACTTGAGAACAGGAAACCTTTTTAAGCAATTATGTGTATGGAAAGATATGAAGTACACAAGCAACACTATTCCTTGGACTTTACCAAAACTCATTCACTACTCAGGAAGGAGTAAGGAAACTGCACACAATCTACATATTTCAGTACTGCACTTTAGTGTCAAAGCCTGACTCATTTTATCAATGCATAACCAATGACTAGCTTCTAATGCTACAAAACTTGACAACATGAGAGGTTTTAAAACAGTTATCTGTCAGCAAATACATGATGTTACCAAATGCTTCGCTCACAATGCTTACCCAAATGCACACAGACTCACAGTGTGATTCTAGACAAGCAACACTAGCCCTTGTACTTTAGCAAAACTCATTCACTACTCTGGAAGGAGTAAGGGGACTGCACACAATCTACATATTTCAGTACTGCACTTTATTGTCAAAGCCTGACTCATTTTATTAATGCATACGCAAAGACTGGCTTCTAATGCTATTAAAACTTGACAACATAACAGGTTTTAAAACAGTTATCTGTCAGCAAATACACGATGTTACCAAATGCTTCTCTCACAATCCTTACCCAAATGCACACAGACTCACAGTGTGATTTTAGACAAGCAACACTATCCTAGGGGTTTACCAAAACTCATTCACTACTCTGGAAGGGGTAAGGGGACTGCATACAATCTACATATTTCATTACTGCACTTTACTGTCAAAGCCTGACTCATTTTATCAATGCATAAGCAACGACTGGCTTCTAATGCTACTAAAACTTGACAACATGACAGGTTTTAAAACAGTTATCTGTCAGCAAATACACAATGTTACCAAATGCTTCTCTCACAATGGTTGGCCAAATGCACACAGACTCACAGTGTGATTCTAGAAAAGCAACACTATCCCATGGAGTTTACCAAATCTCATTCACTACTGTGGAATGGGTAAGGAGACTGCACACAATCTACATATTTCAGTACTGCACTTTACGGTCAAAGCCTGACTCATTTTATCAATGCATAAGCAAAGACTGGCTTCTAATGCTACTAAAACTTGACAACATGACAGGTTTTAAAACAGTTATCTGTCAGCAAATACACAATGTTACCAAATGCTTCTCTCACAATGGTTGGCCAAATGCACACAGACTCACAGTGTGATTCTAGACAAGCAACACTATCCCTTGGACTTTCCCAAAACACATTCACTACTGTGGAAGGGGTAAGGGGACTGCACACAATCTACACATTTAAGTACTGCACTTTAGTATCAAAGCCTGACTAATTTTATGAATGCATAAGCAATGACTGGCATCTAATGCTACTCAAACTTGACAACAAAACAGAATTTAAAGCAGTAATCTGCCAGCAAATACATGAAATTACCAAATGCTTTTCTCACAATAATTGCCCAAATGCACACAGACTCACAGTGTGATTGTAGACAGCCAACTATCCCTTGTACAAAATACATTTACTAGTCTACAAGATGTAAGGTGACTGCACACATTGCAGAAAATCTTCTACTACACATTAGTACCAAAATGTTTCTCTCAAAATGATTCCTAAATGTACTCTGTGATTCTAGACAAACAACACTATCCCTTGCACTATACCAAAACACATTTCTTAATCAACGAGTACTACATTTTAGTGTAGAAACATGACTCATTTTGCAATTGATAAACAATGACTGGTTTCTAATTCTACCAAAATATAAAAACAGCACAGTTATCTGTCTGCAAACACATGAAAAACACAAATGCTTATCACAGAATGGTTTCTACATGCACACACACTGTCAATAAGACTGAAGACAAAAAAAGTACTCCCTGCACTTTAGCAGGAGAAATACATTAGTCTGATTAAAATCAAATAGACCACATACAACCCCTCACAATTAAATAACTCACCTTTCAAGTTGTTTTGTAGATTAAGAAGTATATCAGTCACACACCAGATTTTCTGATACAGAATCTCTGCACTGTGCAACTGTCAGCAAAACCAAAGAATGGCAAAGTTCCCCTCTCATTTTGCACACATATACATGTAAACATCAAATCAAATTAACTTCCCAACATCAATTCAAAAGCTAACACACATTTCTATTGGTTAAACATTTCAACCCTTTCCATATGACATAAATTTGAACCCTACCCCCAATCTGCCTTCTGACTGTTACCATAGAAACAGGTCATGGAACACTGAACTGAGCACACAGGTCACAAGTTCAGCACACAATGTTGCTAATCAAAACAGCAAGTGTGCTTGACTTTTCAACATATCAGCTTATCATATATAAAGTTCCTTTCAATCCATTTTTGTTAACCAATAAGAATCATGCGTTTAAAAAACAGAAACATGCACCCTATTTTTCAGTGTAGAAGGTTGTCAAACAACCAATGATTTCTTGTCTTTTTTCAAAACTGCATCTTAGCCACCATTTTGGAAAAATCTTACTTTTCAAACTGCCATTTCATTTACAGAGACCATTTAAGTGCATCCAGACCTCCCTTCAAGATGCTTAGAGTGTGGATTGTGGGACACAGCTATATTTTCTGGAGCCAAAGGTATGCAGAAAACAAAAGCATTCACAAAGACCTAGGTTTGCCAAATCTATACATTAAATGGATTGGACAGAGAGGGTTACAGTGGCACCAATTGATGCCATTGGTAAAATCCTTTATGCATCTCCAACACCCTGACCTCATAATAGTGCACTGTGGTAGCAATGGCACTTTGACTGGGGTAGGTCTGGAAATGCTTATGAAGGACACCTTTGCAGAATTGATTTCACTTTTTCCCAAAACTGCCTTTGTGTATTCTAACATATGCCAAAGGCAGAAATGGAACTGGTCCAATCATTTTTGTCCACAGATTGAGAAAGCTAGGAAACATGTGAATACATCTGTTTCTGTTTTTCTCCGAGACTATAGAATGGGGTCCTTTTACAATAACAATCTGCGCTTTCATATGCAAGAGATGTAGAGGAGAGATGGAGTACACATTACTGATGAGTCTTCCTCAACAACTTTAGACTCTGTATAGGTACTTACTTATAAGTACCAAAAACTCTCAATGAACACAACAGCTCTTTTTAGAGCGACTCAAGAACGAAACACTTAAGCTTGATGTTTATCTCCCAAAAATTTCAGTTTTTTTCCCTTGGATTTGTGTACCCAACGTGTTAGGAACACGCAACCTGCGCGAGAGAAATCGTGCACCCAACGCGTTAGGATGTGCGACTCCTAAGTTTACCGTAAACAAAAAAATAGCCCCTACTAATTTTTATTATCCCCGGGGACCCCATCCCCCGGGGTTTATTAAAAAATGTTGGGGACCGTGGGGGGAGCCCCAACGCTCCCACGGTCTTAGCCGGCTCCCCGCGTCGTTTGGGAGCCGGCATTGCTTTTCCCCACGGGGAGCTGCTGACATGCAGCTCCCCGTGTGGAAAAGCAATATCGTTTAGATTTTGAAAGAGAGAGCAGGTTTCCCTGCGCTCACTTTCAAAATCCAAACAAAGTTTGCTATGGGAGGGCGGGAGACTCCCGCCCTCTCATAGCAAACAACAGTGTCCTGGGGGTGGGTACCCCAGGACACTTTAGGAGCCGGCCCTGGACCCTCGAGGCTACCAGGAGGGGGGCCACGCAGCCCCCCTCCCTCAAACAATAAAGCCCCAGGGGGGTGGTGGTCCCCAGGTCTTGGGGGGGCCGTTCAGCCCCCCACCCTATCTATTTTCTAGCCCCGGGGGTGGCGGCCCCCGGGGCTGGGTGGCCCCCCTGGGCTAATTATTAAGGAAGCGTGGAAGCCCGCGCTTTGGTTTTTTTTTTTTCTGGCAGGATCCGCGCACCCTACGTGCATTTTGCCATTTTTGTTTTAAAAAAGGGGGCCCCGGGGGCAACACTAGAGGGTCAGAGTATTTCTACCCTGCCCCCTTTCCATTTTTCACACACTTATTTCCCTTACTTAATCAGCCTCGCTTCTACCAAGGCACAAAATGGCTGCCAACAGTTCTTGGTTTCGAATGTAGACAGACACTTGACAGCCAATTAGCATTCAGCGCGTGATCGGGAGGGTGCGCGCTCGGTTCGCGGATGGTGCGCTCAGGGTGCGCATAGGGTGCGCGGATCCTCCGAGGCCATAGATATATCAATACTTTGAACTCTAATTTTCTGAATGGATTTACACCATTTATGCAAAAGGCACGAGTCTGAACTGAGGACTACCTCTTTGCCAAATTTGGTGTAATTCCGTTCAGCAGTTCGGGCTGTAGCTTCGTCAACAGGTCCTTTGGGAAATTGCATGGGGAAAATGCGTTTTGGGACCCCCCTTTTTTCTCAGCCCCCACTTGACGAATCACCACGAAACTTTCAGGATAGAAGCGGACCGGAGCTGGCCAAAAGTTTAGAAAATTTCACGAAGATTCGTCAACCGGCGCCAGACTTATTGGGAATAGAATGTTGCGGATTTCCCTTGGAAAATAGGTCCTAACTATAACTACCTACTGGCGACCGCCAGTATATAATATATATATTATATATATATATATATATATATATATGTAAGCTCCCAAAGTTGCACCGGCAGCCAGGTCACTCGCAGGCGGGTGCTATAGCGTGGCGGTGCCCCACGTGAATATGCAGCTCCCAAAACTCCCGTATTTCTCACGCAGAGTTAAGCACTCACTGGAGGGGTTAGGTATCGGTTTTTCTTTATTTCAGCAGAAACATCAGATAGCGAGACAGACACGTTTCGAATAGATCTTCATCAGTGTCTCATTAGCAAAACCGCGCGCCAACATTAAATACACATTATGTCATGTATTGCGCGACAGTCTCTGCTGAAATAAAGAAAAACCGATACCTAACCCCTCCAGTGAGTGCTTAACTCTGCGTGAGAAATACGGGAGTTTTGGGAGCTGCATAGATATATATATATATATATATATATATATATATCCAAAACACTTTGCCCAATTGAAAAGAAGCCGCAGGCACAAAGTTCCGTCCAATTTTATTGACAGCTTGCGACAGGGCAAGAACAACAGGTACACTCCGTGGTAAAGCCAAACGCGTTTCAGGATTTTCTCCCTTCTTCAGTGGCTGTAAAAGCGTGCAATCAGCAGTATCCACGCACTTAATTTAACAAAACCTACCCCAGTGGGCGTGGCCGCTAGGCCTCTTGGATCTTGTAGTGCTGGTGAGAACATACTCAAGTGAGTCCGCTGCATTGCCGCCCCAATAATGCAAAAAGTTCAGTCCCAAGTGGGTGAATGTAATCTGTCACCATCACCTGCTCCGCTTTCTAGCCGCCAAATGTGAACTTGTATAGAAGCCCGAGCAGACTTCCACACCTGCCTCCATAACGTCAGCGTTAACCCAACGCCGACGCCGGCCCGCGTTTCAGCAGTGGGCTTCTCTCCTTCGCGACTAGGCGACATCGCATATTTCCAAAACACTTTGCCCAATTGAAAAGAAGCCGCAGGCACAAAGTTCCGTCCAATTTTATTGACAGCTTGCGACAGGGCAAGAACAACAGGTACACTCCGTGGTAAAGCCAAACGCGTTTCAGGATTTTCTCCCTTCTTCAGTGGCTGTGAAAGCGTGCAATCAGCAGTATCCACGCACTTAATTTAACAAAACCTACCCCAGTGGGCGTGGCCGCTAGGCCTCTTGGATCTTGTAGTGCTGGTGAGTACATACTCATGTGAGTCCGCTGCATTGCCGCCCCAATAATGCAAAAAGTTCAGTCCCAAGTGTTTTGGATATATATATATATATATATATATATATATATCAATCAAAGCTCCTGAGTGCTTGTTGGCGAGGCAGCACTCAAGTAGCTGCCTTTGGCGGGTAAAGCACACCTTCACACTCCGGTAATTTTCTTCAGCTCTCAAGTCCGTAGATTTTCAGCTTGATGCGTTTCTGAGCCTTTTCGCTCGTCATCAGAGGCTCGACGTGAGTACTTCATTCTGACACTCTCACTATTTATAATTAATAGCCCACAGATGGGCGACTCATATGAGTTCAATGCAATGTCTTGTGGGGCTTGTAGTCAGTGTTTCTTCCCTAGATGGGTGTTGATCATTAAAGCTGGCAAAGAAGCCCTGGATGGGCCCCGGGGTGTGAAAGTGTCCATTGATCCCTTAGCCGCCACTTCACATAAGGGCTCGGTGTGATTCCGACCCGTGACCCCCATTAAGGCGGTGGTGCGCGCCTCCGCGGCCGGACTGCCGCATAAATTATCAAAGCTCCTGAGAGCCCGTTGGCGAGGCAGCACTCAAGTAGCTGCATTTGGCGGGTAAAGCACACCTTCACACTCCGGTAATTTTCTTCAGCTCTCAAGTCTGTAGATTTTCAGCCTGACGCGTTTCTGAGCCTTTTCGCTCGTCATCAGAGGCTCGACGTGAGTACTTCGTTCTGACACTCCCACTATTTATAATTAATAGCCCACATGTTGTCGACTCATATGAGTTCAATGCAATGTCTTGTGGGGCTTGTAGTCAGTGTTTCTTCCCTAGATGGGTGTTGATCATTAAAGCTGGCAAAGAAGCCCTGGATGGGCCCCGGGGTGTGAAAGCGTCCATTGATCCCTTAGCCGCTACTTCACATAAGGGCTCGGTGTGATTCCGACCCGTGACCCCATTAAGGCGGTGGTGCGCGCCTCCGCCAACGGGCACTCAGGAGCTTTGATAATTTACGCGGCAGTCCGGCCGCCGGGGCGCGCACCACCGCCTTAATGGGGGTCACGGGTCGGAATGTCCATGTCAATACTATTCACAGGTAAGAGCGTCTGCCTTTGTCCAAATAAATTACAATCACCACAGTCGGGCTGTGTGACTCACAGGACTGCCGCAGAACAGAAATTTCCCAGCTGAAAACACATCGTTCCATAATCTGAAGTGTGAATGAGTCCAATGGACCCGCTCTTCCGCGGGAGGGCTCTCCGCGACCTGGGTGGGCCGCACTTCAATTTGCATCACAAAAAAAGTTCCCAACATGGAGAGCCACATACAGGTGTGTATGAATCATTTATTCAGCCGGGCAGACCTGCTCAACATTCTCTGAAACACACAGAATACATGTTGCCAAAAAGTCCTTACGCATTTTGAGCGTCCTTGCGCTCTTGTTCACAGGTACTGGCAGTTTGAATAAAGGCAGGATACCGCCGCTCGTTAGCACCAGCTTTTGAAGTTCCGCCAAGTGGGCGTGTAAGCTCAGTGCATGCTGGTGAATGGAGTCCATGTCAATACTATTCACAGGTAAGAGTGTCTGCCTTTGTCCAAATAAATTACAATCACCACAGTGGGACTGTGTGACTCACAGGACTGACGCAGAACAGAAATTTCACAGCTGAAAACACATTGTTCCATAATCTGAAGTATGAATGACTCCAATGGACCCGCTCTTCCGCGGGAGGGCTCTCCGTGACCTGGGTGGGCCGCACTTCAATTTGCATCACAAAAAAAGTTCCCAACATGGAGAGCCACATACAGGTGTGTATGAATCATTTATTCAGCCGGGCAGCCCTGCTCAACATTCTCTGAAGCACACAGAATACATGTTGCCAAAAAGTCCTAACGCGTTTCGAGCGTCCTTGCGCTCTTGTTCACAGGTACTGGCAGTTTGAATAAAGGCAGGATACCGCCGCTCGTTAGCACCAGATTCGAAGTTCCGCCAAGTGGGCGTGTAAGCTCAGTGCATGCTGGTGAATGGAGTCCATGTCAATACTATTCACAGGTAAGAACGTCTGCCTTTGTCCAAATAAATTACAATCACCACAGTGGGGCTGTGTGACTCACAGGACTGCCGCAGAACAGAAATTTCCCAGCTGAAAACACATCGTTCCATAATCTGAAGTATGAATGACTCTAATGGACCCGCTCTTCCGCGGGAGGGCTCTCCGCGACCTGGGTGGGCCGCACTTCGATTTGCATCACAAAAAAAGTTCCCAACATGGATAGCCACATACAGGTGTGTATGAATCATTTATTCAGCCGGGCAGCCCTGCTCAACATTCTCTGAAGCACACAGAATACATGTTGCCAAAAAGTCCTTACGCGTTTCGAGCGTCCTTGCGCTCTTGTTCACCGGTACTGGCAGTTTGAATAAAGGCAGGATACCGCCGCTTGTTAGCACCAGCTTTTGAAGTTCCGCCAAGTGGGCGTGTAAGCTCAGTGCATGCTGGTGAATGGAGTCCATGTCAATACTATTCACAGGTAAGAGCGTCTGCCTTTGTCCAAATAAATTACAATCACCACAGTGGGGCTGTGTGACTCACAGGACTGCCGCAGAACAGAAATTTCCCAGCTGAAAACACATTGTTCCATAATAAATGATTCATACACACCTGTATGTGGCTCTCCATGTTGGGAACTTTTTCTGTGATGCAAATTGAAGTGCGGCCCACCCAGGTTGAAATTTACAGCCAAACTCGAAGGTGGGGTTTTTTGAATTGGCTATCCACAAAAATCCTAAAATTGGCAAATTTCAATCAAGATATACCAGCTCTTTGCCAATTTCTCGAGTGATTAACTCATTAGCTGTAAAAATCTCTCTACCTGAGGATTACAAACTACACCCAGTATTCCATGTACCCATCCTAAAACCATATGTGAGAAACCTCCACCTCCTATTACGGTCTTGAATCAATGGGAATTCAAGGTACGAAAAGTCTTTGATGCCAAATGTATATCGGGTGTATTATATTATTTGATCATCTGGAAAGGCTGCAGTCTGGAGGAACAATCCTGGGAACCAGCACCTGTGGTTCACGACCCACGTTTGATTTGCGCTTTCCAGTTGAACACTAGGCCTGGGCAAAAATTTTGTTCCGTTCGCGGAAATTGCGATAATTTGACATTTTTGCGTTCCGCGGAGAGCGCGAAAATGTCAAAAATTCCGGTTTCCGCAGCTTGGCGATAATTTGTTTCTTGCTCGCGCTGTAAAATGATACATTCTCGCGCGCGCGCGATCGCCTTACCTGAATCCCTGCGTTCGCCGACAAGTTTTCTTGATCCGGTCGCGTTCTCCATGAGATGTTGTATTGTTTTTAGCCATTTGCGCTGTCTCGCGACAGTTCGCGCCCGCAGTGACGTCATGCGTCGCGCGATCACGTCTTTCTTCTCGCGATCATGCACCGCGAGAACAACTCAAAACAAGATGGCCGCGCCCGCAAGCAACCACATGGGTAAGTTGGTGACCCGCAACCATGCAGAAAATCTCGCGAACATGCCGGAAAAAAACTTCCGCATCTTCGCGATATTTCTGCTTGTTTGCGATAATTTTAAACATTCTCGCGATAATTTGCGAAGGTTAATTCCGCAAATTCCGCCCACCCCTATTGAACACCTGAAAAACCACACCCCCTCCATTGGCCTTTGGGAGAGGTAACTGTTACTACATCCTGTACCCTTTGTGCCCTTCGTCATGCCGGTCTACTGAATCATATCTCCACAGGTCGAAGTACCCCTTATAGGCCCATTCTGGTGGTCATTTGGAAAGGCCTCCATTTCAGTCCACAGTAAACCATAATCACAAGTGATTCGCCATGAAGATACCATGATTCTTGTTCCTCCCAGCACTGTCAGCCTATTCAACATGAGCTTCAAACAACTGATTGAAATCCTGCGTGCTTTGGCGAGAACTCGCAAGACCTCAGATGAGTCATATAACCCGTGGCCATTTTGACTGGGGCTGATAAATAAACCACACCAGCCACAAGACTGATGCTTGGCTTCAGTTGCTGCTCAAAGCTGGAAGACTTCCCGCCTGCTGTGCTGGATTCACTTACCTAGAAGATCGTGTTGACTGCAGCACATCTTGTGACAGCTTGTAGATCACACCTTGCATCCTCGTCAGAATCTGGGACTCCAGCTCCTAATTTCAAGGTACCTCAAGGGAAGAAAAGAGAAAAGAATGGATAAGTACAGTCAATTTAGAAAAAAAGGTTAGTGCAATAAACATAGAGCGATTAAAAGACATTTTGGTTGAGTTGTGAAACAAACAGTCGTCATGTTGAAAACTAAAACAGCGATATGATTAAGCATTCACTAAAGACATGAATTCTCTCTGTTAAAACATGTTTTTTGTCTTATGTTGACTAATGTCCGGACTCCATTTTGTATTGTCATGTCTCCACGTGTTTTGCACGAGAAGAGTCCTACCTTTTTGCTAGTTGCTCTTGTAATCTGCCTAGTAACAGTCTATAAATAGCTCCTTTGTCCGTCTGGGGCATGCCCAGACTTGACCACATCTGTTATCAGTTAGTCCTTGTTTGACCATGTTTTCGCGGGCTCAGGAAATTGTTAACTCCGCCCACATATTGATCCTGTATCGAAAATGTCCATAAATGGTAATGAATTCTGCTTTATGTTGTATCCACCCACTTATGAGCCCCTCTATTGTGTATAAAAGGGGATCACGTACGCAAGTTCTTTGTGCTACTCTACGCAATACTGAAGAGTGTTGTGTAGGTTGTAGGACCACCCTTAAGGGTTAATAAACTCTGTCTTTGTATTTGCAGTTTCCGTGCCAACTTCCTTCTAGCTTTTGTTACAGGAGAGCGAACCCTTGTATTCTGCTGGCCTAGCTGGGGCCTGTACTCATCAATTGGCGCCCGTCACGTGGGGCTCATCGGCGACTCAGATGCTCGAAGGACTGGTCGTGACGAAGGTGAGGAATTTGGCCGGGGATGTGATCACTGCCAGCGGCGTCTTTTAGTCCTGGCATCCCGAGGTTTTCTTCCTTCCCTTCCGAGCTGACCATCTGGGTGGCGCCGGTCCTCGACTGAGACCTCTTCTGTCGGTTTGCCGTGTGACAGCCGTTTGGGCGAATTTTGGAACTTGGCAGTTGGAATCTTGACACTCTTGATTGGTAAGAACCGTTGTACGGTACTTGCTCCGAGTTTTGAAGCCTGGGTTGGCTATTTGAGTTTGATTTGTGATGACCGGTAATATTTTGTATTGATTATTGTGAGAATATATGCGTTGCAACACATATAGGCAGGTAATGTGGAGATATTTCTCCGGAGTTGTTTAAATCTGAACGGCACAACGTTTAAGTGCCATTTTTTGATAATACTGCATATTTTGCATTATTTTTGAGCATGCCTGCTTTGAGCGCACTCCGTAAGTGGTGCTGCTGTTTTGGAAACCGGTTAAATCTCGAGGAATCTGCTCCAGCCCCCGCAGAGGGGACTCCTAATAGGGATATGTATGTGAAGCATGGTCTTTCCTTTATAATGTACAGCACAGTGTGGAGGAAATACACCAAAAAGGATCCTGAGTTACGATGGCCTTTGCATGGATCGCTTGATATGCGTAAGATTGAGTATGTGGAACAGTGTATGTGTAAACGGCGTGCTCGGCAAGATATGTTTGAATGTGTACGGTTATGGGTGAAGGAAGTGTGTGAGCGAGAGAAACGTGAGAAAGCGCTGATTGATAAAGAGCAATGGAAAAATGATCATGTGAGAGCACAGGAAGCGAAGCGTCGGGAGGAAAGAGAACTGGCGGAGAGACAAGAGAAAGAGCGTAGGTTGCAAGTCTCGGGTCAATATGCTGTCCGCCAGCCACTTTATCCTGTCCTTACTAATCTCGAAGATGATTTTCATTTATTAGATCGCTCTCCGCCCCCTTATGTTGGCGCGTCTGCCCCAAGGTCACAGGATTCTGGATCGGTTTCGGATAAGGTAGACACGCGGTCCATGTTATCAACTGAGCGTATGGGTGAGCTTCAGAAAATTTCTCTTCGTGCGCTTAAGGGCAAGCTATCTCTTACTGAATTATTGGAATCTTTGGAAAATTGGCAGGATAGAGAGAAGCTGTATTTTGTTGAAACTTTTTCTGATGAGGTGATTACTGCCTTTCGGAAATATTCTGATGTTTTTGAGCCTGATGATGTAGTATCAGATTCTAAAGCATTACGTAATGGTGTCTTTTCTCCCTCTAAGGTACCCGATGCAGTCCGACGGCTGTTTGCATTGCAGGACGCGGCGTTTGAACTTAAAGAGAGAGCGCGCCAAAAGACAGGGGAGAAGGAACAATCGGATTCACACGTCGGCGGAAAACAATCATCTATCTCCCATTCAGATAAGAGCGAACTAGTGCATGCTAAACCAATGCGAGAGGCGGCACCTTTGTATGTTCCTCCCAAAGGAGCAGGAACTAGTCTAGACATGTCTTCCCCCGATGCTAAGGGATATTTTGTGTATAATTGGGTTTATACTCCCTGGCATAGGACTGATGTTATGGCATTAAAGAATGCATTGCCCGACCCCCGCAAGAATCCAGCGGCCTTTTATGAAGAGGTCGAAGGGGCTTTGAATTCTTGTACTATGACTTTGGCAGATATAGATTTGTTCTTTGGGCTTATTTTACCACCGGATATGTGGCGATCTGTGCGGAAGGTGGATGATCAAGCCGCTTTTAAGGCTAAATGGTCTGAGATTGAGGATGAGGATAGGGAGAGAAAACCCGCGCAAAAACCGCCCCAGCTTATTTTAGATCTTCCTGCTGCTATCTTGACTAAGTTGAAAACGATTATCCCCCCTAAAAAGATTGACTGGAATATGTTAGCCTCGTGTAAACAGAAGGCTGATGAATCAGTTTCAGACTTCTTTACGCGCTTTGAGGAAACATTTCATGATTTCAGTGGTCAGTCGCTTACGGATGATACGGGTCGACATCTTTTTGTGGATAAATATGTGGCGAATTTATTACCGGGAATAGCAGCTCGATTAAAGGCGAGTGAAAGTTCTTGGTCCACCTCGTCTCCGGCATCCCTCCTGACTATGGCTCAGTATTATGAGCGTCAGGAACAAGAAGCGAAGGGGAATGAGGAGAAGAAATCGAAAGATTTGAAAACTAAGGTGATGCTAGCACAAGTGTATGGTCCGCCTCGTCGGGGTGTCGAAAGAGGTAGAGGAGGATTCTATGGTCCCCCTTCGGGTCGGTCAGATGTTAATAGAAATCAATGTGCGTATTGTAAACAGCTGGGTCATTGGGCCAGGGATTGTCCGGTACTATATGCACCCCGTCAGGGACGTGGTCAGGGACCGTCGAGAGGTAGAGGGGGCTTTTCGAATTTTAGAGGGAACTCCAATGATCGTGCTCGCTTTGAGCCTAACGTGCAGCAACGAGATAGACCTAATGTATTTGATCGGCAAAATCAGTATCAAATGTCTGGGAATGACCGTTCTGGGTACCATGATTCGCAGCATGCGTAGGATTGCGTTGGATGGGGGTTGGAATCAGTTGAAGTGCCAGTTGATCAGAGAGGTCCTTATGTTTCAGCAAATGTTCTTGGTTCTACTGATCAGTTCCTAGTTGATACAGGAGCTACTCGCAGTGCGCTGTCTAAACAATTGGTTCCGAGGGCTCCCCCATCTGGCTTAATGGTTACATCGGTAGGGTTTGATGGTACACTCTTTCGAAGCCCTCTATCCCGACCCATTGCATTTCGTGTTGAACAACTTTCCACACCTTGTCCGTTTTTGCTTGCCCCGAACACGCCTGACAACATTATGGGTCTTGATATGCTTAAGCACTTCAGAGCTACGATCCGCTGCTCCCCTACTGGAGTACGTGTGATATTAAACGATAATCACCCTATGGCAGAACGGATGTGTGTGGTTGCAGAGGATACTGTCTTAGCTTCTCTCGCTCGTACTTTGTGGGCCACTTCGGATACTGATGTGGGACAGATGGTGATTCCGCCTGTCCACATTAGTGTCCAGGAGGGTGCGGTGTTACCACGCCTCCCTCAGTATCGTATTTCCCAGGAGGGGGAGGAGGCACTCATACAGATTGTGCAGGATTTGATTAAGGTGGGAGTAGTGGAGGAAGTTCCCTACAACGTCTGCAACAGTCCTATTTTACCCATTTTGAAGAAAGATACCGATACTAGGGTTTATCGTTTTATCATTGACTTAAGGGAAGTGAATAAGATAGTGATACCTCAGTATCCAGTGGTTTCTGATATCATGACGTTACTTACTCTGGTCCCACCAACGGCGACCACATTTTCAGTTATCGATTTGAAAAATGCTTTCTTTTCGATTCCTATTCATCCTGATAGCCGGTACCTCTTCGGCTTTACTTTGAATAATAGGTCTTATAGATTTTGTAGAGTCCCTCAGGGTTATACAGAGAGTCCTAGTATTTACAGTCAAGCATTGAAAAGACAATTGGATTCCTTTGTTCTGCCTGATGGTGTCGCCCTTATACAATATGTTGATGACATCTTGTTGGCGGCCGACACTCCTGAGCTGTGTAAGAAGTGTACGTTATCCTTGCTTTCCTTTTTGGCGTCTCACAATCACAAAGTGTCGAGGAAGAAATTGCAATTCTGTAGACCAAAGGTAACTTATTTGGGTCACCTTTTGTCTAAGGAGGGGCGTGCACTCACACCAGATCGTATTCAAGCAATTTTGGACACGCCAGTACCTTCCACACAGAAGGGTGTGCGTGTTTTTTTGGGTCTTGCCTCTTTTTGTAGGCAATAGATATTGGGGTTCTCACACATAGTTAAGCCATTGTTAGCACTTTTGACAAAAGATACCCCAATTCCTCTTCCCTGGTCAAATGAGTGTGAAATTGCCTTTCAGCAATTGCGACAAGCCCTTTGTTCAGCACCAGTGTTCGGGACCCCTGATTACACGAAGCCTTTTACATTATATGTACATGAGAGAGATGGATGTGCAGTATCAGTTTTAGTGCAGATGCACGGCGACAAGCAGCGCCCTTGTGCATATTTTTCGGCTTTACTTGATCCTGTTGCCCGAGCATTGCCTGGTTGTTTTCGCTCGGTTGCAGCGACAGCTGTGTCAATACGCCAAAGCGAGGGAATTGTGTTATCTCATAAGCTGTTGGTATTAGTTCCCCATGCTGTTGATGCTCTGCTTAATCAGACAAAGATGCAGCACTTGACCAGTGCTCGTTTAACGGGATATGAGTTGACGCTTTTGGCTCCTCATATTACGTTAAAGAGGTGTGCAACGTTAAATCCAGCCACATTGTTGCCGTTCCCCGAAACTCAGTCTGAAGCACGGAAAGCACACGATTGTATTCTTGTGACTGAGGAACAGACAAAGGGTCGTATTGATCTCCAGGATACGCCCTTTACAGATGTAGATGGAGAACTGTGGGTGGACGGATCATGCCTGAAGATACCAGATGGTACGACTTCAGCAGCGTATGCAATTACCACATTACAAACAATAGTGGAGACAGCACGCATACCGCAGAAATCAGCTCAAGCAGCGGAACTGATAGCATTAACACGAGCATGTGAGCTCAGTACAGGATTGTGTGTGAATGTTTATACAGATAGCCGCTATGCCTTCGGAGTAGCGCACGATTTTGGCCTACTCTGGAAGGAGAGAGGGTTTCTAACGTCACATGGAGCACAGATAATGTACGGGGAGTTAGTTCACAACCTTTTGACTGCATTAACATATCCAAAGAAGATTGCTATAGTTAAATGTAGTGCCCATAAAAAGGTGGTTGATAAAGTTGGAGAAGGGAATGCTTTTGTAGACCGGGTGGCACGAGAGATGGCGATGCAGCCTGGCTCTACTGCAATGTATGTTGTAAAGTCACAGGCAGAAAGATGGCACGATGCTAGGAGAGGAGTGCTGGAGATACAGAGAACCGCTTCCGATAAGGAACGGGAGCAATGGTCCAATGATGGAGAATTAGATGACGAAGGGTGTTGGAGAAGTAAGCAGATGGATAAATGGAAGTTACCCACAGCTTTTGTACAATCTATGGTTCAGATGGCACATGGACTAGCGCATGTCGGATCTTCCGCAATTGTAAAATTACTCACACGAGTTTGGGAGCATCCGGAGATCGCTAGTACGGCAAAGAGGGTAGTGCAGACCTGCATGATTTGCCTGAGGTACAACCCAGGAAAGGGTACACGAACTCCAACAGGAGGATTTGCAACACCTACTGCACCCTTTGAGGTTTTGCAGATGGATTATATTCAGCTTGAGCGCTGTAACAATCTGAAGTATGTTCTAGTAGTGGTTTGTGCCTTCAGTAAATGGGTTGAGGCATACCCTACGAAAGACAATACTGCAATGACTACAGCCAAGATGCTATTGAATGAGTTCTTCCCTCGATATGGTGTTTGTAGATTGTTGTGGAGTGATAACGGACCTCATTTTATAGCAGATGTTATCAAGTATGTCCTGAAAGGACTGGGAATTACCCAAAAATTCCATGCAGTGTTTCACCCTCAGTCTGCGGGATTGGTTGAGAAATATAACGGTACTTTGAAGCTTAAGATCGCTAAGATCCAAGCTTCGACTTCTTTGACTTGGCCAGACGCTTTACCTCTGGCATTATTGTCAATTAGATCGATACCGCATTCTCGGACCGGTCTCACACCCTATGAGATTGTGTTTGGACGCCCAATGAATATTTGGGGTCCACCGAAACCGAAGTCAGTGTATGATGTACCTTGTGTAATGATGAATGATTATCTGGCACAGTTAACGGATAATTTGGTTTCTATTCATCAACAGGTTAGAGAAGCGCTCCCTGATCGGTCCACAGGTGAAGGACATAACCTCCGGCCTGGAGACCATGTTATGGTCAAGGTGTTTGAAAGGACGAACAGTCTGGAGCCGAGATGGGTTGGTCCTGAGCAAGTCTTGCTCGCAACGAGGACAGATGTGCGAGTCTCCAATCGGAAGAACTGGATCCACTCCTTGCACTGTCGTAAAGTACCGCCTGGATTAGTGGAGCCTGCTGTATTGACCGACCATCGAGAAATCCTGACGGCAGAGACAAGCCGTGCTGTGGAACCGAACGACACTGAGGAGCTCTTCCCGGACCAAGCGATTCCTGAGGAGGAAGATATCATCTCAGACCGAGGAAGTGATTTTTTCTGTATCCAGATACGTTGTCAGAACGGCCCTTAGGTTAGTGAAACGGAGAGCCAATGAGGCAAGAGGGGGGGGATCAGCCCTGCATTAGTGTAGTGACACCCGTCTTGGCCTGCTGGTGAAGAAATCAACGGCTGCCTAAGGGGAAGAGTTCTGACAACCTTTTAGTTTCAGGAAGATATTGACTTTTACTATAAAATGGAGAAGAAGAAGATTTTTTGTGCGACCAGCTTTATTATCATTGTAGCCATTGTTGGTATAACCACGTGGTTTGTTGAGGATGTGACTCCTGCCCGTGAGTTGCTTGTTTTGACTACTCCAGTGCGTGAGGAGCACTACTTTTATACCCTTCCGTATCAAGAATTGAAGCATCGTCAGTCTTATTTGAATAATACTTTCATTCAGATGTTGCATCATACCCATGTTGCTACAAATGCTACGAACTGTTGGATATGTGGTATGATGCCAGCTCATCAGAAGAAAGGAGGAACGCCATTTATACCTCTTCCTTTCTCTCATAATGGCTCTTGTAGAGCGTGGTACATTTTGCTTTTTGCCACACGGAAACCTACAGTGGGACGACTACTTTTTAGACTTAATAGGGAATGTCATCAAGATAAAGAAGGCTATCCACAAGCGAATGGGACAATATGGGAGTGGGAAGAATATTGACCAGACAATGAATCAATCCCCTATATCTTTACGAACACCAGAGACACTGCTGGGAATTAACAATTTGTGATTCAAGTGGCACAAGCTCAAGCGGACCTGTGTGTTCAGAGTGTGGGTCATATTCCTGTTGGTGTTAGTGATTCTATTATTGTTTTGAATATAGATGGATTAAATAATAGTACTTTCTTAGCTTCCCATAATACATACTTCGTATGTGGGAATAAGGGTTATTATCGCTTACCAGCCGGCTGGTCCGGAGTATGTTATGTAGCGTTCCTATTACCCCCTGTATTCTTAGCGCCTGCATCTTATAAAGATTTGAAGTTATTGAACAATGTAACTGTAAATAGGTATAAACGTACTCTATCTATTGATGATGTTGATCAAACTGATACTAGCTTACAGCAGTATGTTGATTTTAACTTAGGATTGTTTTTCTTTGTTGGAGCTGCCCTAAATAGTAGGAAGGTTTGAAGATTAACAAGAGTTGTAGAGGCTGTAACGAATCAAGCTGCTGTTGCTCTTGGGAATCTTACGGAAGAATTACAAATCACTAGAATTGTTGCGTTACAGAATCGAATGGTATTAGATGTAATGTTATCTGACAGAGGTGGAGCATGTAGAATTATCGGAAGTAGTTGTTGTGTATTTATTCCTGACCACACGCCATCAGTCTATAACGCTATTAATAAATTGCATAAAATTGCAGCTGAAATCCATACAGAAAATGTCACTTGGACCTTTTCTGGATGGTTTTGGACATTGATCACTACATGGGAATGGAAAGTTTTAACTGGTCTCTGTATTATTGTAGCAGTTCTGTTTTCCTGTTGCATCTGTGTTCAGTGTGGTCCTTTACTCTGTTCCTTATGTGTGTCATTCTGTATTCCTGATAAGAAAGCTATTGCCAATGTCACCTATCAGAAACATTTAAACAAAGAGGTGGAAGAGATGATGAAAATTGACATATATGATGATTATCCTAATAAGCCGAATGTCTTCAGTAAATGCTGAAAGGGTCGTCTGTTGAAAACTAAAACAGTGATATGATTAAGCATTCACTAAAGACATGAATTCTCTCTGTTAAAACATGTTTTTTGTCTTATGTTGACTAATGTCCGGACTCCATTTTGTATTGTCATGTCTCCACGTGTTTTGCACGAGAAGAGTCCTACCTTTTCGCTAGTTGCTCTTGTAATCTGCCTAGTATCAGTCTATAAATAGCTCCTTTGTCCGTCTGGCGCATGCCCAGACTTGACCACATCTGTTATCAGTTAGTCCTTGTTTGACCATGTTTTCGCGGGCTCAGGAAATTGTTAACTCCGCCCACATATTGATCCTGTATCGAAAATGTCCATAAATGGTAATGAATTCTGCTTTATGTTGTATCCACCCACTTATGAGCCCCTCTATTGTGTATAAAAGGGGATCACGTACGCAAGTTCTTTGTGCTACTCTACGCAATACTGAAGAGGGTTGTGTAGGTTGTAGGACCACCCTTAAGGGTTAATAGACTCTGTCTTTGTATTTGCAGTTTCCGTGCCAACTTCCTTCTAGCTTTTGTTACAGGAGAGCGAACCCTTGTATTCTGCGGGCCTAGCTGGGGCCTGTACTCATCAGTCATGAGAACAGAACTTTCAAAGGCGGTTCCAGTGTGGGTTCCAATGGATCATATATTTGGTTGGAGGGATGTCGAGTGAAACAACCACTTTCAGTATTTATGCTTGATCCAGCAATACTACATTGAGAGCAGACTGATGTTGTAGATTTAATTACATATAATATTGGTTAAAATGTATTGTTGGAAGCATAAGTGTTTTACCTGCAGTGTTCTCAGCTATGTTTACATTACAAACCAAAAACCAAGAAACAGAGCACAAACCAAGAATGTAAGATCATGCCCAAAGGGACAAGCTGTGATGTATCCTCTAACAGCTTCAACCACTGAGAAGACCAAGACACCAAACCAGCATCCAGTTACTGTGACTCTTGCTGAAAGTTATTCTGGGGGGATTAGGTGAGTGGCACAGTGTAACACCCATCTGTCATGACTGAGCTGACATCTCTCATATACCTCATAACTAGGTCTTCCTGTTAAAATGACTATTCCTTTGGTCCTGCTCGGGAAGCAGTTTTTACATCTCATTAAGGGGAAGCATTTGCAGAGCCATCTGCTGACAGGCTAATGCTAATTACCCTATTGAGCCTCAGGCAGGTAAAATGTGATTTTATTAAAGTCACATTTTCTGAATAGTTCTTGAAAATTCAACTTCAACACTAAATTGGATTTTTAATAACCTTTCCAAAATTAGGGCAGTGTTATGATTGTATTCTTAACAGAAGTTTTTTTGATAGGACAGCTACAGCCCTCTTCAGTGAAAATGGAGTGTCGGGTGCTAGTCACTGTAGCTACATGCCAACATTAAATTGTTGAATGTGCCTCTTTTAACCCTTTCAGTGCTCATGACGAGCTCAGCTCGTCATGAGTCACAGTGGAGCTGTGCTCATGACGAGCTGAGCTCGTCATAACTGCCGCAGCCCACCCAAGCGCGATTGATTCCCCGCCTGTGTGGGAGAATTAATGAGTGGGTGTGGTTGTGACGAGCTCAGCTTGTCATGAGCACAGCTCCACTGTGAGTCATGATGAGCTGAGCTCGTCACAAGCACAGCGGCACCTCAGCCCCCCCCGCACCGCGGAGGAATTACCCCCGCAGGGAAGGGGTTAAATACTAGTCACAGTACCTTGTGGGCTACAAGGTATAGCAAGAGGTGACATATAGACCCTCATTTTGATGTCGTTCAGAAAGCCTCTGACCTGCGGTCTGAGGCTTTCCAACCCACATCTTTGTTTTCACTTTTGACCACTGTAGTACAATAGTGGCGGTCGGAAGTGAAACCAGCCGGTCATATCGGTTGGCTTCCAACACCCTCAAAGAGCCCATCAGCCAGTCAGAACTGGAACGTAATCCCTTAAGGGTGGCTTTTCCGCGTAGGGATTACGATGTCAGTTTCCCACAGGCTTTTCATTTCAGGCTTTCTGACATGAAAAGTCTGTCAGTAAGTGAGTTTGAGGGCCCCTAGCAGCATCCCCTTGCAAAAGCGGCCTCTGGATAGGGGTCATGGGGGCATATATGGTGCCCCCCTGTCAATCACTGCACCGAGTGGCAGGCACTGTGTGGTACCTTCTATATAGTGCAAGGATTAACGAAAACTCCCATTTCTCTACGGAAGCTTGTGCTGCAGCCAGTTTATGGCCGCAGCACAGGCTAACCGGCCACAGCACAAGCTCCCATAGGGAAATGGAAGTAAGTGACCAATGGTTCTACTGTAATAGTGATTTTGGGACCGCCCACACCATCTTAATGAGGCCCCTAATATTTAAAATTAGGATTCTTTCCTCTCAAAAACTGTTATTTTAACAGGTTGACCTGAAGGCTACACAGATAGACCTGAAGCCATGTTTTCTTTGCACTATAGCAGATATAAACAATAAATGCAAAAACTATCTTTAAATCTGCCAAATTGTGAAAACTATCTTCACACATCGGAGGCTGAAGCGCAAACATACTGCTTGTGTACCAAAAGCAATTTTGTTTGTACCCTTCCATGCTCCACCAATGCCCGGTGCCAGGGCCCAGGGTTCTCAATCCCATCCACCTCACCAATCGCTACTCCACCACAACTCTCCGTGTCTTGCACCCTAGTCTCATATTCTAGCATTGCTACTGCACTGCGCTGTCCAACACTTAGGGTGCATTCCTCTGCTCCACCTGCCATTTTGTATGCACTCTCCCATACCCACTTCACTCCATCCACGCACCTCACACATCAAATACACAACCACACACACACACACCCACTACACCATATACCTCCCTGTTCTACATACACCTCGACACTTGCTCCTTCACTAAACATGCCACTGAAATCTGGGGTCTGTTACATGGCTGATCAAAGGTCCTGCTCTTCCTGACTAAAACCTGGCGGACTCATTCATCAGCCCCGACATTGCCAAAGGAATTCCATCTGGATTAAGGATTGCAAGACAGGACAGTACAGAACAACCAGTCCTGAAGACAGAATCCTTTTTTTCTTCCAAGAATCCAATGACAGCAACAATTTGTGTGACCAAACAAAAAAGAGGCACTTTTTGACATTAACATTTCATTATTTTTACCAAGAAAGAAAATAGTACTTACAAGCAATAACACCTTGACACAGTATTGCACCAAACTGTCTGCATGCTTCTTTCCTAGGGCCCGATTACGATGCAGTAAGAAGCGCTCTGAACGTTGGTCGGGGCCATTCTTACCGCATTGTAATCTCCTGTTTGGAATAATTTCCGATGACCCATTTTGATGGAGTTGTTGGGGAATTATTCCAAACAGATGTCCGAATGGCTTACAACGGGCTCAGAGAGGCCTTCAGCAATCCCTCAGCCATCTCTTTCCGGCCGACGGATTACGATGGCAGTTTCCCACTGCCTTTCTGTGGTGGCATTTTCGACACATAAAGGCAAACCTGTCTTAGGGGGGCCCCAGCAGGGCCCCCATGACTGCAAGGCCACCGAATGGCTGCCCAGGGTGCACCTATGGTGCCCCCCTTTTAATCCCTGCACCCATTAGCAGGCACCTTGAGGTGCCTGGCACAGGATGCAGGGATGAATTGCATCTCTGCTCTTTGCTATGAGATAATGTACTGCGTTCAGAATGCATGCTCCCATAGCAAAGTATAACAGTCGCATCCTAATAGCTGGGCTGGAACTTATGACAGGAGGTCATTCGATTCCATTTCCAGAGCAATGTCAGATGGACTCCGGTCCCTCCTACATCGCAGTTGGGCCCATAGTATTTTTATTCCACTGAAAAATAAGTATTTCCCACCCCATAACGTGGTTTCTCCTTCTTATTTATTTCCCTTTGTGATTCACACTTGGTTGATGTAATTATTAGAGAATCCCTCTCAAATATGTATTCAGTAAATGTGGCATATTTCAAAGGAATGGTCACTATAGTTCCAAAACTTTCTTCAAGAATGTCAGCAGTCTGCTATTTACTTCAAGAAGTGTGGATTGTTGAATAAGGTAAAGAAATAGTAGAGTTCAGGAGGTTTTTTGTCTAACTTCACTATGAAGTCACTCATTAGCAGAATTTCTAGGAAGAGCTGTAAGCCTATTTGCTATGCCCATTACTGTGATGACCTGCAATCTGTGAATTATTTATAAAAATAACTGGTGAGTGTTTGATTGTTTGTGGTTTGCTTCAGGGTCACTCCGAGCATATGTGAGCATTTGAGAATCATCAAACAGGTGAGATGAGAAGGGGTTTCATACTGACTCATGCAAAGAATTTTGATAGGGCTGCATATGAGAAATTTAAGAAATCTGAAGCTGGGCTGACTAAGTGGGTAGCAAGTATACTCCATGATGTTAGAACAATGCTGTAGTTTGAAGGTTTGACTATTTGCCTTGTTTGTTTGAAATACTGACCTTAGCTTGACTATAGGACAATTGAATTTATGACATTTTTATTCACATGTATTTTGAATATTCGTAAGCTGAGTAAGTATAAGTGTGCAGACATAGGAGGAGCCCTGTCTCTGTATTAACCTTATGTGATGCATTTTGAGAGTAGATCGATAGAACCTTTATGCAGTGGCATAATTAGTTGTAAGCAATGGTGGCATTACTGACTGCCATAAGGGGTATAGCTAGAGTGTTTCTCTGCTATACTTTGAAAGATGCAAAGGAATAATGTAAACATAAGGGTTTTTTCTTTTTTTTATATAGAGAAACCTTGATCCAAAGGTACGAGAGTGCTTTGCATGAGCACCAGTTTATAGATTTTCATGATTTGCCCAGAATCAAAGATTGTTAATCTGACACTGTTACTCAAATCTGATTGCCAAGTTACAAAGTTGTGAGCCCCGATTCGACATCTGACAAAATGGGCCTGATTACGATGCAGGCTCGGAGCCCTCCTACCTGCATTGTAATAACCGATACGGATTCCCTTCCAACCGAGCCATTTCGATGGGCTCGGTAATAAGGGAATCCGAATCAGACTACGGAGAGCCTGTTTGCCATTCAGAAGGCCAACAGTAATCCCCCGGCAGCTCTTTCCGGCCGAGCAATTACGATGACAGTTTCCCACTGCCTTTGTGTGCCAGCCTTTCTGGCACAAAAAGGCATTGGGAAACAACTTGGGTGTGCGGCCTAGGGGTCACCAATGGTGCCCTTCTGTTGATCCCTGGACCCGGTGGCAGGCACCTTGAGGTGCCTGCTTCGGGGGTGCAAGGATGAACTGCCCCTTAGCATTTTGCTATTCAGTCGCATCCTAATTCCTGTGCTGGAACCGATGACTAGAGGTTGTTCAGTTCCAGTTCCAGAACAATGGCAGACAGACTCGGGTCTGTCCGGCATCGTAATCGGCCCCCATATCTCCTCCCTTAAGTTCAATTGACAGTGTCATCATTTTTTCCAATGTCATTTGGAATTCTAGCTTTTTATTGAAATGAGAGATTTTTAACCAACAGATAGTGGAATATTGTTGAAAGCTGAGATTTTCATTAGCAATTTAACGATGTGTAAATATTTGGTCTATTTTCAAGATATAAATGCGTGAAGGAGAAATTCAATATATGGGTCTATTTGGAGAGTTGACATTCAGAGAGATTCATCACAAAGGAGCGCAGGTAAGTAGAAAGGACCACATCAGGGGGCTGCAAGTATATTGTTTTAACTAGACTATTAACATTAAGAATAAAGTGGAAACTGTGGGGCCAAAAGGTGTTAAAATATTATTGCAAGCAATGAGTACTTTCTACAACGGAAATGATTAACTCACCATATAGATTTAAATAGTGTATTTAATGAAGGGGTTGATCCATATTCAAGATTATTTGGTAACATTCATGGAAATGTAAATGACTGGCAGTTTGAAAATAATGGATTTAAACATGGAACTTTGGGACATTCTTATTGTTGGTTCACTGACAAGATATCAAGGTCACAAATATCGACCTACAAAATTATTGAAAGATAAATATTGACTACAAAAAAATCGAGAACCTGTACTTAAAAAGGTAAGTACAAGCATATAGATTTTGTAAAATAGTTTTTAATAATACCATTGTAATAAATATCGATTTTTACATATATATATACATTAAAATATTACAAATAAAGTATATTAAATACTAACATTAATTTAATAAAAATTTAACATATTTAATGTAACAATATATATATATATATATATATATATATATATATATATATATATATATATATATATATGTATATATATACAGTTTTCACATTGTCCAAAACAAGGCTCACTCACATTGGATTAAAATGACTTTGCAACCAACCAGATTCTGCGTGTATCTTCGATTTTAATCTTTGCCCAACGCGTTTCAGATATTCCAATCCTTGTTCACGGGCTGAGGATACAAGAACAATAAAGTCAATCTCAGGGACTCTCTTTAAATACCCACATGATTTTTCAATTATGCTCAGGTGAGCGCCTGATAGTTCGTAATGCAGTATGGGATAAGTAGTCCATCATGTATCGCCAAACTTACAATCCATAATTCAGAAACCCTGATAAGTTGAGAAGGCACTCAGAATGCAAGGTAGGTTAAATTCGCAATCCAATGTCCTGCCGGGCTCCGTATTCAAAGGGCCCCAGGTACGCCACTACAATCACGGCGGAGGTGCGCCTCGACGGCTGGACGGCCGCCAAAATACACAGTTTTCACATTGTCCAAAACAAGGCTCACTCACATTGGATTAAAATGACTTTGCAACCAACCAGATTCTGCATGTATCTTCAATTTTAATCTTTGCCCAACGCGTTTCAGATATTCCAATCCTTGTTCACGGGCTGAGGATACAAGAACAATAAAGTCAATCTCAGGGACTCTCTTTAAATACCCACATGATTTTTCAATTATGCTCAGGTGAGCGCCTGATAGTTCGTAATGCAGTATGGGATAAGTAGTCCATCATGTATCGCCAAACTTACAATCCATAATTCAGAAACCCTGATAAGTTGAGAAGGCACTCAGAATGCAAGGTAGGTTAAATTCGCAATCCAATGTCCTGCCGGGCTCCGTATTCAAAGGGCCCCAGGTACGCCACTACAATCACGGCGGAGGTGCGCCTCGACGGCTGGACGGCCGCCAAAATACACAGTTTTCACATTGTCCAAAACATATATATATTCACTGAAAAAACCATAGGTTTCAGGGGTGTTATAGTTAGCTGGACTTTTCACTTGTACAAAACCATTGAAATTCCACCGTTATAGTTAGTTCAGCTAACTATAACTCGCACGCCTGCAATGCACTGCTGATGACATCACATGATACATCACTCATGACATGGTCAGTGACATCACTCATGACATCACTCATGACATCACTGATGACATCATCCTTGTGATAGAGTGGCAGACCTCCTCTCCCCCCTAATATAACCTTTGATACACACATTCAAAAATAGAAATATTTTTTTTGAAATACATTAAACAATGGACATACCAATACCAGTTACAACAACCTATTCAGTAATTGTAAGATCCACATCCACATCCACTCATTCACCAACAGTCCTATACAGTCACTCATACATGTACTCACTCATCATATGTACTCATACACCTATACATCCTGTTACACAACGCCACTCATCCATAAAGTCACTCACACACATAGTCACTCATGCTAATAAAGAATCAAACATCCGTTTACCTGCATATACAGTTATACACACACCACCACACTTACTTCTACAGAAACTTACACATACTTAGTCTTTTTAACAATCACTTATAGAAACACATACTTATTCATACAGGAACTCTTTCAATCTCTCACTCTCACATATACTCACTTATATACACCAATAGTCACATATACTAGTTTAAAACATATGTAGTTACTCATAGAGACACTATTGAGAAAGTCATTCACTCACTAACACACCCATGCACACACTCATCCACCCATACAGTCCTGCACACATGCTGTCTTCAACACATACAAACAGTGAGTCACTCATTCATGCACCTATGCACTACGTAATACCCCCACCGAACCATACAGACATCAGACACTTATACTGATACTCAAAACACCAACTAATAACCTATATAGACACTCATGTAGCTACTCACCAACCCATGCAGCCACTTATACACAAAGTGAGAGACTGATACAGATATTTACATATTTAAACATTACTCACTAAGCCATGTACTCACTATGATACACTTAATCAGTCAGTTACACAATCAATTTTTCAAAAACAAATCATCCATTTAGACACTTATATACCCATTTATTCTTTCATCGACCTTGAGATATACATATATAAAACATATTTAATTTTCAGAAAAACAGACATTCACTGGATGATGTCATCAGTGATGTCATCAGTGATGTCATTTGAGATGTCATCAGTGATGTCATCAGTGATGTCACTGACCATGTCATGAGTGATGTAATATGTGACGTCATCAGCAGTGCATTGCGGGCGCGCGAGTTATAGTTAGCTGAACTAACTATAATGAGGGAAATTCTATGGTTTTGTACGAGTGATTGTTTAAAAGACTAAGTATGTGTAAGTTTCCGTAGAAGTAAGTGTGGTGGTGTGTGTATAACTGTATATGCAAGTAAATGTATGTTTGATTCTTTATTAGCATGAGTGACTATGTGTGTGAGTAACTCTATGGATGAGTGGCATTGAGTAAAAGGATGTATAGGTGTATGAGTACATATGATGAGTGAGTACATGTATGAGTGACTGTATAGGACTGTTGGTGAATGAGTGGATGTGTATGTGGATCTTAGAATTACTGAAGAGGTTGTTGTAACTGGTATTGGTATGTCCATTGTTTTGAATATTTTAGTCTCTATTTTTGAATGTGTGTATCAAAGGTTATATTACGGTTAGAGGAGGTCTGCCACTCTATCACAAGGATGATGTCATCAGTGATGTCATTTGAGATGTCATCAGTGATGTCATGAGTGATGTCACTGACCATGTCATGAGTGATGTAATATGTGACGTCATCAGCAGTGCATTGCGGGCGCGCGAGTTATAGTTAGCTGAACTAACTATAACGGGGGAATTTCAATGGTTTTGTACAAGTGAAAAGTCCAGCTAACTATAACACCCCTGAAACCTATGGTTTTTTCAGTGAAATTCTGAGGTTTTTTAAATGCTAATTCCTAACTATAACGTGCCTTAAACCCATGGTTTTTTCTGTGAATTTCAAAGGTTTTTTCAATGCTAATTTCTAACTATGCCTACAGAAATAGGACATGTGAAGAAAGAAGAAAAAATGCACAGAAAGAAAAAAAAGAAGTGCAGAAAGAAGCAACAGAAGTCCTCAAAGACGAAGAAAAGTGCAGGAAGAAGGATAACGTGCAGAAAGAACAAAAAGAAGAGCAGAAAGAATCCTTGTTGCAAAATCAGCCTGTACCCACAACTTTTTCAGACGGTTTCTGGTGGTAACTGAGTCTGACTAACCAGTCTTAGAGCCAGTGCTATGTTAAAAGACACTTAGAATACAGTGAAAACACCTACATACACTAGGGAACATTATGCGTTGGGGTCCCCCTGTGATTAGCATGACCTCCTCTGTATGCCCCTAGTATATAATAGGGCAGGGGGATTAAAACAACCTCTTAAAACATGCCACAGGGCGTTTTTGCACACATTAACTCAGGCCCCGTCCCCTCCCTTCACCACTGTGTAAACACACCCTGTGTCCATTTTTAGTTGGGAGATTAAGTTCATTTGAATCCTGAGGGTCCCTAGGGTCCAACTAGCCCAATAGGTACCTCCAGTAAGTGCCACAGAGCTGCGTTGCAGAGAGGTGTAAAAAGTGGCACAGCCTGGACCACCTCTCTGCAATGCAGCTCAGTGGCGCTTACTGGAAGCACTTGGTGGGCTAGTTAGCCCCCAGGGGCCCTCAGTATTGAAGGGAAATTATATCCCCAATTTAAAACGTGCCATAGTGCGTGTTTGCACACGTCACCTCAGGCCCCGTCCCCTCCCTTCACCACTGTGTAAACGCGCCCTGTGGCTGTTCTAAGTTGAGAGATGAAGTCCCCTTGAATCCTAAGGGTCCCTAGGGTCAAACTAGACCACTAGGTACCTCCAGTAAGCGCCACAGAGCTGCGTTGCAGAGAGGTGTAAAAAGTAAGGGTGGGCGTAGTGGGCGTAGTGGGGCTACGTGAAGCAGCACGTAGTCTGCCCAAATCTACGCACACTACGTGCTTCGCGTAGCCCCACTACGCGCCACCCGCCTCCCGCCCGCCCTCCTTTTAAATGAAACCCCCGGATTTACAATAAATACCAAATTAAAGAAACTTACCTGAAACGCGGCGTCTCCGGGGCTCCCTCTTCCATTTCAAACTTCTTCTGACAAATGCGCATGCGCGGAAGCCCGCGCATGCGCATTTCTTGTGAGAAATGCGCATGCGCGGGCGTCCGCGCATGCGCATTAGTCAGAAGAAGTTTGAAATGGAAGAGGGAGCCCCGGAGACGCCGCGTTTCAGGTAAGTTTCTTTAATTTAGTATTTATTGTAAATCCGGGGGTTTGATTTAAAAGGAGGGCGGGCGGGAGGCGGGTGGCAGCGGCAGGCAGCTACGCTTCGCCCTGGGTGTGCGTAGCGCTAGCCTGCTTCGCCTACTTCGAAAACTACGAAGCAGGCAGCGCTACGTACACTATGTGGGCGAAGCGTAGTGTCTCGCCCAGGGTTAGTAAAAAGGGGCTTGGCCTCAGAACACCTGTCTGCAGCGCAGCTCCCTGGCGCATACTGGAGATGCCTGTTGGGCTAGTTGGCCATCAGGGACCCTCAGTATTGAAGAGGAATTAATTCCCCAACTTACAACTCGCCAGGGGGCGTGTTTGCAGAGTGCTGCAAGGAGGGGGCCTGGCCTCCGGTGCGATGCCGGTCTTTTATTCATTGTATTTTTTTAAGAAGGGGGGCTGTGTGGCCCCCCTTCTTTTTTAAATTTATTGGCCCTGGGGACCCCAACCCCGGGGGCATGGCCTTTTTTTTTATTCTTTATTCTTGCTTAGCCTCTGTGCTTAGCTTACTGCCCCTATTCTCCTTCCCCCTGCCCTCCGATGTCTTTGTGCATGCCCCTGCTCCATAATGTTTGCCCACCATGTTCCATGGACCTGCCACTCCTATCTACTCTGAGTGTTCTGTTGAGCTGCCACTCCCATCCCACCTGCCTAGCATTGTCAGATGACTGTAACCTGTCCCTGCCACCTCCACCCTGCCTGTCCACATGTCATGCCCCTATCCCCTTCCTCCTGTTCTCCATGGTCCATTTTACTGCCACACTCTTCTGCCCTCCCTGGTCTGTTGTGCTGCAACTGCTCCTTCTGCCTGCCCCGCGCGGTCTGTTGTGAGGCCCCTTCCCCTGAACTCTCTTGTCTGTGCCCAGGTCCTGACCCTCCCTTCTATTCTTCATGGTCCTTTGTGCATGCCCCTGTACCCTCCTTCTTGCCCATCATAGCCTTTGTGCTGCCACTAACCCTCCAGCTTGCCATGCATGGTCTTCTGTGCTGTCACGGTCCCTCCCACCTTCCCTGTGTGGTTGGCTAGCTGCCCCTGACCCCCTCCCACCTTCCCTCCATGGTCTGTGTGTATGCCATCATAGTCTCACTGTTGCTCTCCATGGTGTGTCTTTTTTCTAGTGCCCATCCTGCCTGACCACCATGGTCATCTTGCTGCTCCTGCCCTGCCCCCTTGCTCCCAGCCCTCTGTTTCCATGTGCAGACCCCTATTCCCTCCCTCCTGGCTTGTCTGTTCCATTGTAATGCCCCATTTCCGTCCCTCCTGCCCTTTATGGTCTGTTATGCTGCAGCTTTCCCTCCTGTCTGTCCATTATGGTCAGCTAGCTACCATTGCCTCTTTCCCTTCTGTTCTGTGTTGACCATGTGCATGGTCCTGTCCCCTCCCTATTGCTTTCTATGGATTGTTGTGCTACACTCCCGTCCCGCATGTCCTGTGTGGTGTATTGTGCTGCTGCAAACCCTGATGCCTGCCCTGTAGGGTCAGTTTGGTGCACCTCTCCATGTCCCTCCTGTCCTCTGTTATCCGAGGCAATGTCCCTACCCCAATTCCTCCTGCATTCCATGATCCAATGTGCCATACTTGCGAACATTTTGAACTTGGTAAGAGGGAGATTTTGAAAAAAAAACTGGAGTATTGATTTTCCCCTTTGAGTTATATTGGAAAAGAGGAGATTGTAGACAGGAGACAGATCAAATAAAGCCCATTTGAGCTTAAAAACATTGGACGTTTCCTGCCTGAATCGGGTCTGTTGGCATGTATGGTTGTACTACCACTGCCTCTTCCTTCTGCCCACAATGGTCTTCTATATTGCCACAGCCTCTCTTGCCAGTCCTGTATTGTTGGTTTGTTGCCCCTGTCGCCCTTTCCACTACCCTCCATAGTCTGTTGTACTGCCACTGCCCTTCCTGCCTGGCCATTGTGGTCAAATTGTTGCCTCTGCACCCTCCTACCTGCCTTCAATTTTTAGAGTCCGTGCCCCTGGCCTCTGCCTCTCAACAGTATCCTAATGAACAACTAGATTGCTAACATTCTATATTTATTACAAAAGTGTGGAACGCCTGACGTCATCTTGATGCAATCAAAACTGTAATTCCTAGAGCATTTCCTTTAGAAATTACATATATGAGAGGGTCTTATTTGCATCAAAATTATGGTTAGTGCTCTAAAAAACTAAAATGAGGACATATTTCGGAGTTTTCAAATAGCGACAAAGCACTTTTAAATTATTTGTTATCTTTATGTTTTTTTATCCAGTTGACCACTTGATTAAATGTTGCACTTAGGGGAGAGGATGTGGTGTTACTTCCAGAGCTGCAGACTTTGCAACTGGGGAACCAGGTTGGAGTTTCTGCTTCAGCTCAACATTCTGTGATTCTGGTCAAATCACTTAATCTCCCCATGTCTATAACCAAAATGAATTTGATCTTGTGTGATGTAACCAATGTTCATGTAAAGCACTCCAATACCTGACAAGTCTGCACTATATAAAACTGCAAAAACACAAAAAATGAGTGATTTGCACACTTCTGTCATTGGTACCCGCGACAGGCAAGGGCCCAAAAAGTAGTGAGGCGCACTACGTTTAGGACCCTTGCCTGTTGAGGCGCACTACGTTTTGGACTCTTGTCTGTCGCGGGTACTTGGGCCTCCCACACGAGTGAGGCACCGTTTTTATCAGGTGACCCGGGGGAACGCTGGGTGGTAGGAAATTTGTGTCAGCCCCGTGATGCCACAACTTTCCCACACAAAAATGTGTGAAAAAGGTGATTTTTTCAGCTAAATTTGAGGTTTGCAGGGTATTCTGGGTAAGGAACCGTTGGGGGATCCACGCAAGCCATACCTCCCTGGAATCCCCCGGCTGTCTAGTTTTCAGAAATGTGTGGGTTTTGTAGGTTTCCCTAGGTGGCCGCCGAGCACCGGGCCAAAAACCCAAGTGACCCCCCTTGCAAAACCAGGTCGTTTTGAGATAGGCAATTTTTATGTTGCCTCACTACGTTGTGGGCCCTTGCCTGTCGCAGGTACTTGGGCCTCCCAACGAGTGAGGCACCGTTTTTATCAGGAGACCCGGGGGAACGCTGGGTGGTAGGAAATTTGTGTCAGCCCGGTGATGCCACAACTGTCCCACACAAAAATGTGTGAAAAAGGTCTTATTCTTCCACACAACTTTTAGGAATGCAGGGAATTTCATTTGAACCTGGGCGCCCAGGCTCCTCAGGTCGGGCATTCTATTTCCCAGCTCCCACTGCCTTTGTGCTGTAGCCTTTCCTACATCTGACCTAATCAGATATTTGATAGAGTCTATCTGGAGGGTTGTATCAGATAGTGCTCTACTCAATATTAGCTCCTTTACTGTATAGGTGAGGAAATTCACCAGGATTTTCCTGGGTGCCTTCCTCTCCTTGTGAAGCCTATAAGGGTCTTTGTGAGCTCTTTGGATTTCGGCCTCAAGGTCTATGTCCGGCCTGTCTTTTAGTACCCCATCCCTAAGAAGGTTGCAAATAAATAATTTAACATCCCCTTTCTCGACTCCCTCAGGAATCTTTAGAAATTTGAGATTGTTCCTACTCGAATGTATCTCGAGTCTCTCAATATCCATTTGGAGATTTTTGTTTTGCAGTCTGAGAGCCTCTAGGTCCCTCTCGTGTCGCTGGGAGGCCCCTGTAAGCAGGGACACATCTTCTTCCAATACGCCAGTTCGCTTAGACACTTCATCCAACTTAGCCTCCAAATTAGCACATTGTTCGTGAATGCTTTTCTGAATTGCCTCAGAGATTGCAAATTTGGATAACAAATCCTCCCTCATATTTAGTAATAAGGACTCTAATTGAGAGAGCCTGGGACCAACAAAGGTATCCATAGTCAATTGCGGGGCTTCCCCATCTACTGATGGAACCTCTTGTGTTTCTAAGTCACAATCTAAGACAGAATATCTGTTGTTTAGAGGTAAACCCCCTTGGGCCGTGGCAGCAACAGCAGGGGGTTGTGCAATAGAAATTGAGCCCCTCGATGGTTGGGCCGGGAGTTGTATCACATTCGGAACACTCTTTAATGTTGACTTCGATGCAGACTTAGATAGAGAAGATAGAGGAGGTGAGCTGCCCCCCTTAGAGTCCATGGCCTGCTCCAAAATTTTAAAATAGGCTTTCAAGGAGGGGGTCGGTTTACCTCGGAGGGGCAAATTCTTAGGAAGCCTCTGTTTAGGCTCACCAGCCCCCCCTTTTGAGCTTTTCGCCTTCTTTTCCTTCCTCCGCCCCTTAGGTGTGGAGGCGACAGTCCCAGACCCTGTCCCTGTTTCAGACCAGGCGCCTTCCGCCTGGAAACCCACCTTATGGAGTTTGACCTGAGCTGGTACCTGTTCCTGGCGCCCCCTGCTCTGGGAGCAGCTGGGGCTTTAGAAGCCGGGGGTTTGGTTCCTGATTCTTTGCTGCTTCTCTCTGGTGAAGGATTGAAATCCCCTAATGATTCAGGGTGAGCTGTGTGTAATGGGCTAGAAAATTGAGAGATGTAAGAGCTCATTCCCTTCCGTGACTCCGGTTGCAGGAAGGCAGGGGCTGGCTTCACGTACGGAGGTTCAATAGATAGTTCAATAGCCAGTTCGTCTAACTGTTGTCCGATATCAGAATACCCACCCCCCCCAATCTTAGTGGTCCTTAAAGAACATGCTCCAGAAAACTTGCGGGACCCGACCCTAGCTAGTACCAGCCTAACACCATACCAGAACTTAGCGCGCCCAAAAAGCCAATTCTCGTGCTTCAATTCAAGCTCCTTTGCATGTACTTGTGCTCGCTGATTTGTTTGTATTTGTTTGTATTTGTAGCTCAGTTCTAACCTGGCAGTGCCGACATCCTCACGAGTATCACAACCCCCCAACACTCTCACCGCTGTTTCAGGGAGCTCGGCGGTTTCCAAAAACACCATCAGAGCTGAATATTCCCAGCGCCTCCGTAGTCGTAGCCCTAGTGCAAAAACATTCACTCCTTCACGCCGGTAGGGAGGCTGGGAGGAGGGCAGGCGGGGCCAGCCGTAGCTTGCAAAATAGGAATGGAGCAGGTCCGTCGTGCGGGGATGAAGATACGGGGAAAAAAAAGGAAAGGAAAAACGCCAAAAGTTTAGAAAGAGGGTCGTGCGTTAAAGGGGGTCATAAACACCCGCTCACCATGTAAGATGCCACTATCGTCCGCATAAAATCCGCATTTCACCTCGGGAGATCACTGGTCAGATTGGAGCTCCCTGAAGACGGCGTCAGCCATCCGCCATGTTCCTCTGAAAAAAATGTGTGAAAAAGGTGATTTTTTTAGCTAAATTTGAGGTTTGCAGGGAATTCTGGGTAAGGAAACATTGGGGGATCCACGCAAGCCATACCTCCCTGGAATCCCTCGGGTGTCTAGTCTTCAGAAATGTGTGGGTTTGGTAGGGTCCCCTAGGTGGCCGCCGAGCACCGGGCCAAAAACCCAAGTGACCGCCCTTGCAAAACCAGGTCGTTTTGAGGTAGGCAATTTTCATGTCGCCTCAACATGTTTTGGGCCCTTGCCTGTCGCGGGTACTTGGGCCTCCCACACGAGTGAGGCCCCGTTTTTATCGGGAGACCCGGGGGAACGCTGGGTGGTAGGAAATTTGTGTCAGCCCGGTGATGCCACAACTTTCCCACACAAAAATGTGTGAAAAAGGTGATTTTTTTCAGCTACATTTGAGGTTTGCAGGGCATTCTGGGTAAGGAAACGTTGGGGGATCCAAGCAGGCCATACCTCCCTGGAATCCCCCGGGTGTCTAGTATTCAGAAATGTGTGGGTTTGGTAGGTTCCCCTAGGTGGCCAGCGAGCACCGGGCCAAAAACCCAGGTGACCCCCCTTGCAAAACCAGGTCGTTTTGAGGTAGGCAATTTTCATGTCGCCTCACTTCGTTTTGGGCCCTTGCCTGTCACGGGTACTTGGGCCTCTCACACGAGTGAGGCACCGTTTTTATCGGGAGACCCGGGGGAACGCTGGGTGGTAGGAAATTTGTGTCAACCCGGTGATGCCACAACTTTCCCACACGAAAATGTGTGAAAAAGGTGATTTTTTCAGCTAAATTTGAGGTTTGCAGGGCATTCTGGGTAAGGAAACGTTGGGGGATCCATGCAAGCCATACCTCCCTGGAATCCCCCGGGTGTCTAGTTTTCAGAAATGTGTGGGTTTGATAGGTTCCCCTAGGTGGCCGCCGAGCACCGGGCCAAAAACCCAGGTGACCAGCCTTGCAAAACAAGGTCGTTTTGAGGTAGGCAATTTTCATGTCGCCTCACTATGTTTTGGGCCCTGCCTGTCGCGGGTACTTGGGCCTCCCACACGAGTGAGGCACTGTTTTTATCGGGAGACCCGGGGGAACGCTGGGTGGTAGGAAATTTGTGTCAGCCCGGTGATGCCACAACTTTCCCACATGAAAATGTGTGAAAAAGGTGATTTTTTTCAGCTAAATTTGAGGTTTGCAGGGCATTCTGGGTAAGGAAACGTTGGGGGATCCACGCAAGCCATACCTCCCTGGAATCCCCCGGGTGTCTATTTTTCAGAAATGTGTGGGTTTGGTAGGTTCCCCTAGGCGGCCGCCGAGCACCGGGCAAAAACCCATGTGACCCCCCTTGCAAAACCAGGTCGTTTTGAGGTAGGCAATTTTCATGTCTCCACACTACCTTTTGGGCCCTTGCCTGACGCGGGTACTTGGGCCTCCCACACGAGTGAGGCACCATTTTTATCGGGAGAACCAGGGGAATGCTGGGTGGTAGGAAATTTGTGTCAGCCCGGTGATGCCACAACTTTCCCACACGAAAATGTGTGAAAAAGGTGATTTTTTTCAGCTAAATTTGAGGTTTGCAGGGCATTCTAGGTAAGAAAACGTTGGGGGATCCACGCAAGCCATACCTCCCTGGAATCCCCCGGGTATCTAGTTTTCAGAAATGTGTGGGTATGGTAGGTTTCCCTAGATGGCCGCCAAGCCCGGGGACAAAAACTCATGGGACCCCCTTTGCAAAACCAGGTTGTTTTGTGATAGGTAATTTTGATATCTCCTCGATAGGTTATGGGCCCTGCCTGACGCGGGCACTAGGCCTACCCACGCAAGTGAGGTACCATTTTTCTCTGAAGACTTTGGGGAACGCAGGGTGGGTGGAATTTTGTGGACCCACGCAGATTCCAGAACTTTCCACCTCAGAAATGTGAGGAAAATGTGTTATTTTGGACACATTTTTAGGTTTGCAATGGATTCTAGGTAACAGAACCTGGTGAGAGCCAGTGAAGTCACCCCATCCAGGATTCCCCTCGGTGTCTAGTTTAAAAAAATGTACAGGTTTGCTAGGTTTGCCTACGTGCCAACTGCGCTAGGGCCAAAATTCCACAGGTATGCACATTGCTAAAAAGAATTCGGAGCCCAGTTGGCTTTTTGCCGCCCTGGGGGGGAATCGGGGAAGGGGGTTTCATCCTGATATGCCCCTATAGGGGCTGAAAGACTGTGGCTATTTTTTGTGGGGGTGTTGGCATTGGTATGACCATTTTGGGCAGCCCCCACGCATAAAAAAGCCTGCATACTCGCTGGCGCCTACTGGGCTTTCTGCCCCCCCAGGGGGCAGATCAGGGGCCACTGCCACCATCTGCCCTCCCGGGGGGGCAGAAAGACTGGAATTTCTCTGGGGGTGGGGTGGGGTATTGTCATGCCCATTTTGGGGAGCCCCTACCCTAATAAAATTTAAAAATCCATGGTTTCTAGTGGGCATTCTGCGCCCCCAGGGGGGGCCAGATTGGGGGCTACAGCTCCCATCTGCCTCCTGGGGGGCAGAAAGACTGTCATTTTTGTGGGGGGGAGGGTGGGGGCATTGGCGTGCCCGTTTCAGGCAGCCCACACCCTAAAAACAATTGCGCAAAAAAAATCCCTGGTGTTTAGTGGGCTTTCTGCCGCCCCCGAAGGGGCAGATTAATCTCAAATGTCATCAGTGATGTCATTTGAGATATCATCAGTGATGTCATGAGTGATGTCACTGACCATGTCATGAGTGATGTAATATGTGACGTCATCAGCAGTGCATTGCGGGGGCGCGAGTTATAGTTGGCTGAACTAACTATAACAGGGGAATTTCTAGGGTTTTGTACGAGGGAAATGTCCAGCTAACTATAACGCCCCTGAAACTTATGTTTTTTTCAGTGAATTTCTAAGGTTTTTTAAATGCCAATTCCTAACTATAACATGCATGAAACCTATGTTTTTTTCAGTGAATTTCAAGGTTTTTTAAATGCCAATTCCTAACTATAACGCCCCTGAAACCTTTGGTTTTTTCAGTGAATTTCAAAGGTTTTTTAAATGCCAATTCCTAACTATAACGTGTATGAAACCTATGGTTTTTTCAGTGAATTTCATAGGTTTTTAAATGCTAATTCCTATCTATAACTTATCTCTAAAGATATCATGTTTAATGATTTTGATTGGATTTCTATATTTTTCAAATTAAGTGTGTCAATTTCATTAATTATTATTATTTTTTTTAAATCCTTTTTTATCACCATTTTTTAAACATATTTCTTCAATTAATTCTTTTAAAAATTTAAAAATATTATTTGAACTTAATGGGTTTTTCAAACATATTTTTTTATATTTTTCAAAATATGTTTTTAACTATAAGTGCAAAACTTTATTTTAGATATATATTTTTTCAATGTTTTTGGATCCGCGCACCCTAAGTGCACCGTTCACGATCTGTACGCGATAGCATCCGCGCATGGTATGCGTTGGGTACGTGTTTAGTTCGCGATCGCTATGCGACCGGTACGCGACTCCCAGCCTATACGTGATACTTTCGATGTACGTAACGCGACGTCTACGCGCTTCTGCGATGAGTCATATGCGTCCGTGAAGCAGTAGGTCCGCGGATCCCGTGAAGTATTTAACATTTAAAAAACATATTTATGTATTGCATGTGAATATTAATTGAAGACAAACTCTAAACTAGTCTTAAAACTAATATATTTTGACATCTAATTCTATATTTCTTTTTAATTCAATTTCGCGGATGCGCGCTGGGTGCGTGCTGCGTAAGCGCACGGTGCGCGGATCCCATGTGACCTGCAAAGAAAGAGATTTGATTGGTTCATTACACTTCCTCTTCTAACTATTGAAAGACCCCACCCATTTCAATCGTTCTTCTTTGAGCTTCTTTGGAGAACCATCTCTTTGGAGAGAAGAAGATTTTTTTAGACTAAGTATACACTTAGTTCTAACTTTTTGCAACTAAAAATTGCTTCAGGGCAGCAGGCATCACCTGCATCACCTCAAACCTCTGAGGATGAATTTTTGCCGGAGGAACCACAGCAAAAATATTTTGCTTCAGTGGTGTGGAAATGTTTTACTTTTCCCGAAGGACAGAATAAGACCAATGCCACCTTGGTCACATGTAAGATTTGCAAAAGAGTCTTATCGAGAGGGGATCCTACCAAGAAATACTCTTGCGGCACGGCAAGTATGATGAAGCACACGAGGAGCCTTCATCCAAACAATCTAGCACGTGAAGAGTGCCGACGGATGAGAGACACTCCTGCTCCTGCGCCATCCACCTCATCGCAGCCGAGCACGTCAAGAGTGCATCCCTCAGACCAAACCTTGGACATCCGTCCTCAATTTCAATTTTTAAAAGAAGAAAAAAAAAGTTCTTGTAAGAACTAACTTTCCTGGTTTAAAAATAGAGCTAAATTTCTTTGTTAGTGTGTGAAAGTTTAGATGAATGTATGTGTAGTACGTAATTGACTGAATGAATGCATTAGTAGCGTATGGTGAATGTATAAGTGCAGAAGTATAAGGAAGTGCTGCAGCATCACACAGTAAACTCTTTAATTGAAGTGTGCTGTAGTACTTCCGAAGCACAGGGATGCAACATATGTACATAAATATGTTGCAAATCTATGCTTCTCTCTGCACGGCTGCTTAAACTGCAGCCATGTGGTAACACAGGCACCCTTGCACAATAGTGCAAGGATATCTGTGTCATGTGCTGTTTGTTTTTCTACAGGAAGACACACCTTCCTGTACAAAAACAATGAGAAAATGCATTTTTCTCCTTCAATGTATGCTGAACCTTTCAGCATGCATTGAAGATATAAAAATGTGGAGAAATTAAAACAACTCTCTTTGTTGTGCTTTCCTACACCAATTGTAGAATGGTGCACCATTCACACACATATCGAGATTTACAATTTCTAATAAATTTAGACATGTGTCTTGTTCTATGAGTATTAAGTGCAATCATGCACAACAACACTTATAGAACACCCTTTCAACCGAAAGTGGTCTGCATGATGAGGTTATATTTTCATGGAGTATAAAAAGTGCACAGAGTGCCTTTTCCTCTCTTTGAAAATATGAAAGAGTATCTCACACAATAACTATGTTACAAAAAGTGACATATTTCCGTTTTAAAATTTCCTTGCGAATGATAGAAGGTAAGCACAGAATTTTGACTGCAAAGTTGTTCAAAGAAGAATGATTGAAATGATTGCGGTCCTTCAACTGCTAAAAAGATGAAATATTATGAACCCCTCAAATCTCTTTTTTTGCAGGTCACTTGATATCTGATTATGGTCAGATTTCAAAACTACATAAACAAAGTGTTTTAAGAAACGTGTTTCAACTTTGTAGATTCTTGCAGGCCTCTTCATTCTGCATATTGAGACCTAGTTAAACTTACCTTCACAGTAATAGGAATAAAAAATGTTATTCATTTTTGCCTATTTTTCATTAAAATATAAATTCTTAAAAATTGCTCATTTTAAAATTTGGATCTGTGAAAGAAAATAAAATAAAAATTATAACATTTAGGTGCCGATTCCGATCCGGTAAAACCCGGGTACAAATGGTCGTACGGAGCGTTTTCTCCGTCCGACTCGTACCCGGGAAAAACACCTTACAAACTCGCAAGTACGATTCGCACAGAAATACCATTTCCGTACGAGTCGTAAAAAACACCGACCGGCAAAAAAATACATACAAATCTGATTCTGGACGGCGGATACGCGACGTCCGGATGGAGTCAGGCAGCGTTTTACAGACCAGCAAGTACGAATCGTGCCGATGTCACTCCGCACGTAGCATTTTTTACGGGAGCCAAAAACTGCTGGGAAATTGAGGACGACATGAACAAGGAGCACCGGTACGTGACGGACAGCGATGGACCCCAACCTGCGTGTCATCCCGGCCGTCATAGCCTACGACCTCGTGTTCAGAAACCGTCGCAGACGCCGCAGAAGGTCAGAACAACCCCCAGGGGCAAAGAAGGGGGGGGTGCAAGGGGCAGGAAACATAACCCACACCCCACAAAATACTAATACATCCTGCTCATTAATTACCTCCATGGTCTGGTCACTTCGAGGGGCGTGTCCACCAATCCCACGTCCCACCACAACGGAAGTGGACGTGGACACGTACCCGTCACCACCACAATGTTGGTACGGGACGTACCCATGCCCCTCAGAGCGTGGGTACGGTCCGTACCACCATTGTAGTGGTGATGCAGGGGTACGCGTGTACGGCCCGTACCCATGCCCCCAGAGCGTGGGTACGGTCCGTACACGCGTACCCCTACATCACCACTACAATGGTGGTACGGACCGTACCCACGCCCCCAGAGCGTGGGTACGGGCCGTACCACCATTGTAGTGGTGATGTAGGGGTACGCGTGTACGGCCTGTACCCATGCCCCCAGAGCGTGGGTACGGTCCGTACATGCGTACCCCTACATCACCACTACAATGGTGGTACGGACCGTACCCACACCCCCAGAGCATGGGTACGGGCCATACCACCATTGTAGTGGTGATGTAGGGGTACGCATGTGCGGACCGTACCCACGCCCCCAGAGCGTGGGTACGGTCCGTACACGCGTACCCCTACATCACCACTACATTGGTAGTACGGACCGTACCCACGCCCCCCAGAGCGTGGGTACATGCCGTACCGCCATTGTAGTAGTGATGTAGGGGTACATGTGTACGGACTGTACCCACACCCCCAGAGCGTGGGTACGGTCCGTACACGCGTACCCCTACATCACCACTACAATGGTGGTGTGGACCGTACCCACGCCCCCCAGAGCGTGGGTACGGGCCATACCACGCGTACCCCTACAGCCCCATTACATGATGGATACAAGGCATACACACGCCACGGATGTAGGTGTACGGCTTGGTGCAGCACATCAGCTGTAACTTGGGGGTGGTGTATGGCCAGGACAGCAGTGTACCACAGCAAGGGCACAAGTGGGTGGGTGGGTGGGTGCAGAGGAATACCAGCAGTGGACAGGGACATGTGAGGGGTGGGTGCATATCACACCCAGCAGTGGACAGAGACATGTGGGTGGATGCCCATCACTCCCAGCAGTGCCCATCACTCCCAGCAGTGCCCAGACATATGAGGGGTGGGTGCCTATCACTCCCAGCAGTGCCCAGACATATGAGGGGTGGGTGCCTATCACTCCCAGCTGAGCCCAGACATATGAGGGGTGGGTGCCCATCACTCCCAGCAGTGCCCATCACTCCCAGCAGTGCCCAGACATATGAGGGGTGGGTGCCTATCACTCCCAGCTGTGCCCAGACATATGAGGGGTGGGTGCCTATCACTCCCAGCAGTGGACAGAGACATGGGGGTGGGTGCAGAGGACTCCCAGCAGTGGACAGAGACATGGGGTGGGTGCAGAGGAATACCAGCAGTGGACAGGGACATGTGAGGGGTGGGTGCCCATCACTCCCAGCAGTGGACAGAGACATGGGGGTGGGTGCAGAGGACTCCCAGCAGTGGACAGAGACATGGGGGTGGGTGCAGAGGAATACCACCAGTGGACAGGGACATGTGAGGTGAGGGTGCCCATCACTCCCAGCAGTGGGCAGAGACATGGGGGTGGGTACAGAGGAATACCTGCAGTGGACAGAGACATATGAGGGGTGGGTGCCTATCACTCCCAGCATTGCCCAGACATTTATGGGGTGTGTGCCTATCATTCCCAGCAGTGCCCAGACATATGAGGGGTGGGTGCCTATCACTCCCAGCAGTGCCCAACATATGAGGGGTGGGTGCCTATCACTCCTAGCAGTGCCCAGACATATGAGGGTGTGTGCCTATCGCTCCCAGCAGTGCCCAGACATATGAGGGGTGGGTGCCCATCGCTCCCAGCAGTGCCTAGACATATGAGGGGTTGGTGCCTATGACTCCCAGCAGTGCCCAGACATATGAGGGGTGGGTGCCTATCACTCCCAGCAGTGGACAGAGACGTGGGGGTGGGTGTAGAGGACTCCCAGCAGTCGACAGAGACATGGGGGTGGGTGCAGAGGAATACCACCAGTGGACAGAGACATGGGGGTGGGTGCAGAGGAATACCACCAGTGGACAGAGACATGGGGTTGGGTGCAGAGGAATACCACCAGTGGACAGAGACATGGGGGGGTGTACATCATTATCAGATGACCACAGCTCCATGGGTGAATGCACGTATCCCTAACTTTGGACAATGATAATAGTGCCATAACAACACATCACTGACAGCAGTGTCCCACTCCCAGGAGGATGGATGTCTTTTCCCCACTGTGGGTGTGAGGACAAATAACACATGCATACCCACCCCTGGCAGATGCAGCACAATACACACACTGAGATCATGCCACAAGACTGTATAGTCATGTCACTGCCTAATAAACTAAGAGAGCCAAAGAGAACACACACTGTCACGCACATCCCAGGACTGATAGGAATGTTCAGGTGCTGGGCTAGCCACCAAGATGTTGTCTGTCATGAAAGGAATAGGGTGGAGTTTCCACAGATACAATGGCCACAATTGTGAGTCAGGTGTTCAAATACCCAGCAGAACAAGTACCATATGTGTACTAGGCTGGGATTACACACATGCATTGTGCAGAAAAGGGACAATTTCTCCATGAAGGCATGGCAAAATACTCTATACACAAGTACAGTGAGTACCAAGGATGGCAGAGACACATTGCTGAGGAGGCATGGCCAGAGTTGAAGGGATCCATCACCAACAAAGGAAATGTAGACACAGGGCAACACAACAATTGTGCAACTCTCTGCAGGGGAGATGTCAGGTGCCACAGAGGAAGGAACACTCCTTGGGACAATGTCTTCAAACACAAAGAGCATTCACGACAAAGAATCTTTGCAGAGACCTTGTGATGGCACGCAGATACCAGGTTCCACCCCATGAGCAGCAGACTACAACATTTCCCTGAAACATAACACATGCCCACAACCCCAACGCCTGTAGCATCAGCATCAACATCAATACCTGAAATGCAAGACTTTTCAAACGAAAAAGAAAATGCTTTATTCAGCATGAAAATAATAATGTGTAAACGAGACTATTCACAAAGGCCAATGGCCAGTCCATATCATCAGTCCTTGGGGGGGGGGGACGCATCCCCTAGCTTGCCTGCACATCACAAGACTGTGTTGTCGACTGGGGGGGGGCATCATGTGCGGAAGGACCAGGCACCGCAGGGACAGGAGGGGGAAGGGTAGGTGTGGTGGGTGCAGGGATGGACGACTCCACCACAGGGGGTGGGGTAGCGCCAAAGGTGGAGGCGAGCTCGGTGCTGCACACTTCTGCCAGTTCTTCAAGCGTCTCCCCTGCACCCGGAGAAACAACAAGCCCCAAGGAGGGGGGGGGGTCGGAGGGCTGGGTTGCAGCGCTACTGGGGGAGGTGGTGGACGGGCTGGGGGACTTAACTCCCCTACCCGTAGAGTGCCTTGACTGTTTGCGTCCAGGTGAACTAGTGGGGCTGAGGCCCAGCCCAGAAAAGTAGGCCTCCTTCTCCGAATCTGGGGCAGGGGAGCCAAGGGGAGTGACATTGGAGGGACTGGGGAGTGAGTCATGTAGACAAGGACTGTGGCTGCGTGCCTGCCTGTGTGCCCTAGACCCAGTGGGTGTGCCTGCTACCCCCTGAGTGTGCGTGTCAGGAGGTGTGCGCTTGCCCTTACGTGGTGGTGTACTGCTTCTGTCTGGTGGGGTGCGTGTGTGTGGATGTCTTGGTGTGCTTGGGACAGGCATGGGTGTGGGACTTGTGGATGGGGCAGGGGTAGGGGGGAGGCAGCGCTGCAGGTGACTCGCTATTGCCGTCAGTAACGAGTCCAGGGACCTCAGCAACATCCGTTGGTCAGACATCGCTGATGACATGCCCTCCATGTACGACACCATCTGGGTCAGCAGTCTGGTGTGGCCATGGAGGAAAGTCAGGATTGATGTCTGCCCAACTTGCAACTGCTGCTGAATGTCCACAGACTCGGCAGTGAGGGCAGCAGGGGGGACAGGGGCAGGGGGTGCGGTGCCTGGCACGAAGGAGAAACGGTGTTGCCTAGCATGGACAGAAGGGACCCGAGCAAGTGGGAGGGCGGTGATGGGAATGGAGGGGGCGGCGAGAGATGTACTGCTGCTTTCAGCTGTGGGAGCAGCCTCCGCCCCCTCTGGGAGCTCAGCCTCGGACCCGTCTGCCTCGTAGTCAGTGTTGGTACTGGGCAGGTCCTCCGCCTCACTCCCCTCGCCCTCAGTGCCACTAGATTCCACCGACTCCACAGCAGTGGTGGCACCACTGCTCGATCCCTCCTCCACGTCCGTGCCGGTGTCTCCCTCGGTGTCCTCCGATGATGCTGTGGGCAAGGTGAAGAGACAGGAAAAAATCAGTCACCTGTATACATCTGACACATGAGTCCAAACAAAATAGGCAACAGTGCATATCAGGAAAGGCATCATGAGTAACATCTAGGATACTCCCCACATATGTAAGCTGTTGGACAGGCCACATGAGGGGCTTGCTCCCCCCCCGCATGACAAGGCCCGCGCCCCGGACTCCCAGGTGTTACCCACAAGGGCAACCCGCACCCCGTCTCCCAACGGGACTCCTGCCCCCGGACATCCCTGTATCATGGGGCCGAACCACTACCGGCTCCCCCGGCCGGATCAGCCGCCATCTTGGACACCGCGCCACGAGGCCGCGTGGCCTCCGCCCGACCCTAACCCTGGGCCTGGCCCGGCCCCGACATCCCGGCACCACCATCCACCCAGGAGGTGAACGGACCACTTGGCAGGTCAATGGGAGAAAGAACTGTCGATGGCTCTCCCCCGCCAGGTGCCGATCACCCTCCAGCTCCCCCAGGCGCTGGCTCCACCCCCTGCTGGGTGTCTGGACTCCCTCATCCCGGACCCCCCGACCTCCAAGTGCGAGGGTCCGGACATCAAAGGGCGCCAGACCTATAACTAGGGCGGCTCCAGAGCAGGAAGGCAGTTGTATCCTGGAGTCGAGAGACACCGAGAAGAACTCAGCCTTGACGGACTACCGGCGCTGCCGTAGCCCTACCTTGTGAACTATCGTCCTGCCTGCTGGCGCTGCCGCGGCCTTCTGCATCCTCCTTCCTCGTCGGGACCTGCTGGCGCTGCCGCGGACCGTTGCAACAACACCTTCATCGGGACCTGCTGGCGCTGCCGCGGACCGTGTAACGACCACCTTCACCGGGACCTGCTGGCGCTGCCGCGGACCGTGTAACGACCACCTTCACCGGGACCTGCTGGCGCTGCCGCGGCCCGTCCAAGCTAGAACATCGAGCTCGAGGATTGTGAGCTATCCACCATTCCATCTCAGCTACCAGATTGGTAATCAGACTGTCCCGCTACCCCCTTTTTCCCAACCAAGAGACTAGAATCGAGGGGACCCCTGAGTCCAGACCTCCTTGTACCATTCCATCGTACCTTAAGAAATCGCTTATAAAGAACGTTAAATCCTATCCTTGTGTGGTGTATATCTGTGGGGGGGAAGTTACTCATCTGTACGATCGCTGGAGACGGCTCTCCCCGGAGACCTCTCCCCTTGTCCTCGGCTGACCCTCCCGGTCCGTCTAACATTGGTGGCCAGCGGCGCGATCCGAATCAACGCGTAATCGTACAGAGAGTAGCTCACCCCACGACAAAACCACGATGTCAACCAAAGAGAGCGGATCCACCGAGAAATTCCAGATGGATAAATTGGAAGAGTATAGCCATCGCGAACTGAAACAATTCTGCATGGAACTAGGCATTGCTACCACCGGCCTGAGTACCAAAGACGATCTTAAGCACGCCATTGAGTCGTGGGCGGAAACCGGGGTCGCCGGATCCCCAGACCAAAACGGTGCAGCATCGGAGAGGAACGCCACGGCTCCCGAAGAGCGAGGAACGGGCCTCTCGCAGGAGGAGATCCAAGAAAGGGAAAAAAACAGATTACATGAATTGGAAATGGCACGACTCAAAATGGACGGTGAACTAAAATTAGCCGAGCAAAAACTGAACCTAGAACATCTGCGGCTCCGAGAAGAACGGGAAGAAAAACAGAGGCAGAGAGAGCTCGAAGAAAAAAGACTAACATTCGAACACGAGCGCAAACTGGCAGAAATAGAACTACGGAAGCAGAACAAAGAACCGGAGGTGCCCGAGCGACCGCGCACCCCGGGAGCAACCGAAAAGAAAGTCCACATCCCCAAGGATGTTGTCCGAGAGTATGTCCGAGAGGACGACATACAACAGTGGTTCAAAGCCTACGAGATCGCCATGACCTCCCACCGGATCGATCGGAGTGACTGGGGAGCCGGCCTATGGGGGAGGTTCGTCAACGAAGGCCGCGATGCCCTACTGCAGCTCCCAGACCATCAGATGTCATCCTATGACCACATAAAGGCTGTCCTCCTCACCCGATATGGGCTCACACCCAAAATGTACCGCCAGAGGTTTCGGGACTGCACCCGGATCCCGGGTACAACGTGGGTGGAATATGTCAACTATTTCAGCCGAGCCTTCGAGGGGTGGATCAAGGGAAGCCACGTAACGACCTACGAGCAACTTTTCAACCTCATGGTGTGGGAGCACCTGTCTAACAACTGCTTCGTCGAGCTCCGGCAGCACCTCCTCGACAGTAAATTAACTGACCCACGGCAACTCGCCGCCGAAGCTGACCGGTGGGAAAGCACGGAGGAGGAGGAGGCCAGGGGCGAGGGAGAGACACCGTCCCGGCCACTCCCGCGGCCAGCACCCCGCCCCCGGCCGGCCGGGGCAACCCCCCGATGCGCCCGGGGTTCCGAGCCAACGTCACGTGTCACCGATGCCAGCGAGTCGGCCACTACGCCAATGACCCGAACTGCCCGCAGAACCAAACGCCAAGACCCCGCCAGGTAGCTGCCGCCGCCCTGGGGGGAGAACAAATTTCCGAGGAACAAGAAGAATATGAGCAGGCACAACAGGAGTGGGAACCGGCCGCCCTGGTTCTAGCATGCCTAGGGGGAAAAGACATGGTCCCGCGAGCTCCCCTACCCGCCAACACCAGAAAATATAGCCAGTGGGTGAACATTAATGGGCGCCGGGCCGAAGCACTATGTGACACGGGGGCCAGTGTGACGGCCGTCCGCTGTCACCTGGTAAAACCAGAGCAGATCCTGCCGAACAGTCTCTGCCCCGTCCGCTCAGCCGACAATTCCGAAAGTCTGTGTCGGATGGCCTGCGTCCCCTTCGAATGGGGAGGGGTCTCCGGCATGTTGAAGATGACGGTCCGGGATGATGCCCCCGTGGACTGTCTCCTGGGGAATGATCTTGAGAGTTACCCGTGGGCCGCCGTCGAAAGAAGAGAGCACCTGGGGATGCTGGGCCTCCCGGACTGGGCGTGCGTAACCACCCGATCCATGGCCGCCCGTGCCATCCCCCGACCAGAAGAACCCGAATGGCCTGCACCTCCTCCACCGATCGCTCCAGTAGAGGACACCGACGATACCGACCCCCCAGAGCCAACCCCCGAAGGGGTCGCCCAGCCCCAGGACCTTCCCGACCTGGCTCAGTGGCGTCAAGAAGAGGGGCCAACCCAGGAACAGTTCCGACAGGAGCAGAAGACCTGTCCCTCCCTCGAGGGACTCCGCCAGCAAGCCATCGCCCAGAGCGCAGGGGACTCCACCGGCACCCATTGGGTCTATTGGGATAACGACCTGTTATACAGTGAACAAAGAATCGCGGAGTTAGGGGCCAGTCGAGTGCTGGTGGTGCCCCTCCGTTTCAGAGACTTCCTGCTAAATCTGGCCCATGATGTCCCCCTGGCTGGACACCTGGGCCAGGACAAAACCTACAGTCGCCTGGTGACCCACTTTTTCTGGCCGAAGATGCGAAACGACGTCCTCAACCACTGCCGGTCCTGCCCCACGTGCCAGGCCAGTGGGAAGAGCGGCCGCAAGCTCAAAGCACCTCTGCAACCCTTCCCAGTGGTCACCACCCTGTTCGAGAGAGTAGGAATAGACATTGTGGGGCCCCTGGACCCCCGCACAGCACAAGGACATCGGTTCATCCTGGTACTGGTGGACCACGCCACCCGCTACCCCGAGGCTGTGCCCCTGCGAACTGTAACAGCTCCGGTGGTCGGCCGGGCCTTAATGGGGATCTTCTCCCGGGTGGGCTTCCCCCGAGAAGTCGTCAGTGACCGAGGCACAAACTTTATCTCAAAATATATGAAGTCCCTCTGGCAACAGTGCGGGGTCACCTACCGATTCACGACCCCCTATCATCCTCAAGGGAACGGACTAGTGGAGCGATTCAACCGCACCCTCAAGGGAATGATTGGGGGATTGGAAGAGCCCCTCCGTCGCCAGTGGGATGTATTACTTCCGTGCCTCCTCTTCGCCTATCGGGAAGTTCCCCAGAAGTCCCTCGGATTTAGCCCTTTCGAACTCCTGTACGGGCACCCTGTGCGAGGGCCCCTCAGCCTAGTCAAAGAAGGGTGGGAGATGCCCCCCTAAAGACCCCTCCAGACGTCTTCAAGTACCTCCTGGCCCTACGCAATCAGACCAGGCGATTCAGGGAAATGGCAAAAGCAAATCTTGAGGCCAGTCAGGAGGACATGAAAAAATGGTACGATCAGAATGCCTCCTCCGTCGAATTTGAACCTGGTCAACAAGTGTGGGTGATGTCCCCCACCGAACCATGTGCCTTGCAAGACAAGTGGACGGGGCCCTTCAAAGTGGTCGAACGCAAGAGCCCCGTCACCTATCTCATCGATATGGAGTCTCCCCGGAACCCCCTCCGGGTCCTCCACACCAACAGACTCAAACCCCACTTTGTGCGCTCGGAACTCAGCCTCCTGATGGCTACAGACAGTGGGGCGGAATAAGACTCCGAGCCTCTCCCTGATCTCCTGAAGACTCAGGAGAAAGACGGTTCCGTGGACGGAGTCCGGCTCTCCGGTGCCCTCACCCCAGAGCAACGCCAGGGCTGCCGGGACCTCCTGCTGCAGTTTGCTCCTCTGTTTTCCCTCACCCCAGGGGTCACCCCCTGGTGCTTGCACGACGTGGACACTGGGGACAGTCCCCCTATCCGACACCGGGCCTACCGCGTACCAGATCGGGTGCGGGCCTGCATCCAAGCGGAAGTGTCCAAGATGCTCACGCTCGGGGTCATCGAGCCCTCGGACAGCCCCTGGGCCAGCCCGGTCGTGCTGGTCCCCAAAGCCGCTGCCCCCGGCACCACTCCTGAACTCCGATTCTGCGTCGACTATCGGGGCTTGAACGCTGTCACCAGGACCGACGCTCATCCCATCCTCCGAGCGGATGAATTGATCAACCGCATGGGGGCTGCCCGCTACCTCAGCATCTTCGACCTGACAGCGGGCTACTGGCAGATCGGTCTCACACCCCGAGCCCAAGAACGGTCCGCCTTTTCTACCCCCGATGGCCACTACCACTTCAAGGTCATGCCCTTCGGCATGAAGAATGCCCCAGCTACTTTTCAGCGACTAGTGAACCAGGTCTTGGCGGGGCTCGAAGAGTTCAGCGCCGCCTACCTGGACGATATCGCTGTGTACAGCCGCCACTGGTCCGACCACCTCCACCACCTCCGAGAGGTCCTGCAAGCCCTCCAGCGGGCCGGCCTCACAATCAAGGCCGGCAAGTGCCAAATTGGTCAGGGGTCCGTGACCTACCTCGGACCCCAGGTGGGAAGCGGTCTGGTGGCCCCTCTGCAACTCAAAATTGCTGCCATCCAGTCCTGGCAACCCCCAGTCACGCAGACCGAGGTCCGAGCCTTCTTGGGACTCACCGGCTACTACCGGCGGTTCGTGAAGGACTATGGCAGCATTGTGGGGCCCCTCACGGGTCTCACGTCCAAAAACCACCCAAAGAAGATTAACTGGACCCCCGACTGTCAAACGGCCTTCGAGAAGCTGAAAACCGCCCTGTGCACCGCCCCGGTGCTCCAGGCCCCCGATTACAGTCGGGAGTTCATTGTGCAAACGGACGCCTCCGACCACGGCATCGGGGCGGTTCTCTCCCAGCTGAACCCCGAGGGTCTTGACCAGCCGGTGGCCTTCATCAGCAGACGCCTCCTGGCCCGAGAGCAGCGCTGGAGCACAATCGAGAGGGAGGCCTTCGCAGTAGTGTGGGCCCTCAAAAAGCTCCGGCCCTATCTCTTCGGTACCCACTTCCGGGTGCAGACCGATCATCGACCCCTGCAGTGGCTAATGCAGATGCGGGGGGAAAACCCAAAACTATTGCGCTGGTCCATCTCCCTGCAGGGGATGGACTTCACTGTGGAACATCGACCGGGCCAAGACCACGCCAACGCAGATGGCCTGTCACGCTTTTTCCGCCTCGACGAGGAGAGTCCCCAAGAGGATGGGTGACTCTCCCCGCCTTCAGCTGGGGGGGACGCATGTTGGACAGGCCACATGAGGGGCTTGCTCCCCCCCGCATGACAAGGCCCGCGCCCCGGACTCCCAGGTGTTACCCACAAGGGCAACCCGCACCCCGTCTCCCAATGGGACTCCTGCCCCCGGACATCCCTGTATCATGGGGCCGAACCACTACCGGCTCCCCCGGCCGGATCAGCCGCCATCTTGGACACCGCGCCACGAGGCCGCGTGGCCTCCGCCCGACCCTAACCCTGGGCCTGGCCCGGCCCCGACATCCCGGCACCACCATCCACCCAGGAGGTGAACGGACCACTTGGCAGGTCAATGGGAGAAAGAACTGTCGATGGCTCTCCCCCGCCAGGTGCCGATCGCCCTCCAGCTCCCCCAGGCGCTGGCTCCACCCCCTGCTGGGTGTCTGGACTCCCTCATCCCGGACCCCCCGACCTCCAAGTGCGAGGGTCCGGACATCAAAGGGCGCCAGACCTATAACTAGGGCGGCTCCAGAGCAGGAAGGCAGTTGTATCCTGGAGTCGAGAGACACCGAGAAGAACTCAGCCTTGACGGACTACCGGCGCTGCCGTAGCCCTACCTTGTGAACTATCGTCCTGCCTGCTGGCGCTGCCGCGGCCTTCTGCATCCTCCTTCCTCGTCGGGACCTGCTGGCGCTGCCGCGGACCGTTGCAACAACACCTTCATCGGGACCTGCTGGCGCTGCCGCGGACCGTGTAACGACCACCTTCACCGGGACCTGCTGGCGCTGCCGCGGACCGTGTAACGACCACCTTCACCGGGACCTGCTGGCGCTGCCGCGGCCCGTCCAAGCTAGAACATCGAGCTCGAGGATTGTGAGCTATCCACCATTCCATCTCAGCTACCAGATTGGTAATCAGACTGTCCCGCTACCCCCTTTTTCCCAACCAAGAGACTAGAATCGAGGGGACCCCTGAGTCCAGACCTCCTTGTACCATTCCATCGTACCTTAAGAAATCGCTTATAAAGAACGTTAAATCCTATCCTTGTGTGGTGTATATCTGTGGGGGGGAAGTTACTCATCTGTACGATTGCTGGAGACGGCTCTCCCCGGAGACCTCTCCCCTTGTCCTCGGCCGACCCTCCCGGTCCGTCTAACATAAGCCCTGCACTCCCCAGTTGGTTGACCCACCATGCCACTTGGAAACAATGAAAATTAGGACACAACAGCAAATAACTTGAAATCACAAGATCATGAGAAGCTAGTGTCTGGGATCAGTTGAGCACAGCAAGACTATGAAGGCATGCCACCTCTTGTTCACTGTGAACCCAACAGTAATGTCGCACCCAAGGCCAAATACCACATACCAATGCAGAAGGTGTCCCCACACTCAGAGACCTGTGAGTACTTTTGACACCCCAAAGAAATACATTGTGACTCCTGGAGAATCACAACCATTTACACAATGGACATGTCTAGCATGTGTAAATGTGGCACTCTGTGAACACAACACACATATGTCTGTATAGCAGAAGTCACACAAGGAGGTGCACACCAAACTACATGTACACAGTCATTGTCTGAGCTGCCAGACTCATTCAAATCAGCCACTGTTAGGCAGAAATGGTGTATCAGTAAGTACATATACATGGCACCAGGGTGGTCTGGATGACTTGACACTCGTAAGTTGGTATCAGCAACAACCAAGGACTAACCCAAATGCTAGCACACTGTGGGAACATGTATATGTATGAACTCCAAACAAGTTTTGTTCAAACTGTGCCTTACTTTAGAATGTGCCAGTGTGTCCCTGGAAAGTGTAAAGGTGGTGTCTTGTGCACTTCCTTGGGAGACATCTGTCATGCAGGCACATCATTGTCCTTCACAACCAAACAACAAGGTCAAGCATATGAAACAATGAGACATGTTGACAGGTGTAGTGAGTGCCAATGGACATTTTCTCTGAGTAACAACTTGAATAATGTCATTTGTCACATGGCTATCCGTCACCTGATCACACAGTTGGCTACACATATGACCTACTGACTGTCATCTGGAGTGGCACACATGTCCACACCCAGGACAATGCATAAGCTAATGGGCCTGCAATTGTTTATCAAAAAAGCCTAGCAGTACTGTGGGTTCCCACTCATGGCAAGCCAGAATGTACCCACAGATGTCAGCACACAAAGTCACAACTGTGTAGCATCTGAACCACACACAGGTGCCAAAAATGTACAAGCAGGATACATGATTGTCAAAAACTGAGACAGGCAATGAAGCACCGACATTAAGCACTGGCCAAGATCACGGGGCACTGCACGATGACTTTCTGTACTGCGAATCATCACACACAAGTCAGAACCGGCAATGAAACATCAGGGTTGAACATGTACGCCCCTCCCGTACACACCCACCCATACCTGAGTCAATGTGACTGATACCGATAAAGAAGTGAAACCTCTTATTCAGGGTTACAATAACTGTGCTTGAAAACTAGCTTCATTAACACGACATCACCTTGTAGGGCTGCCAAAACATATTGGTCACAAACAAACATCAACAGATTGTTGTGAATAGCCACACAGGCACTGCCCAGTGTGAGTATGCACAAGCAAACTGGTGTATCCCTGTCCAGTGGGCAAATGTATCACACATGTGAAAACTACTACCTAGGCCAGGGAACAATGCCACAGAGGCAGAGCCATGATGAACCCACAGTGAATGTGCACAGTGTTGGATGACACACATGAGTAGGAGGGCAGGCTGTGTCAGGGGACTGTAGTGTGCACACTCCTCCATGGTCCTGGAATGAGCTGACTGTTACAGGAGCAACCGTCCCGGCACTATGCATATATCCCACTCATGCACATCATGTCTGAGGCCACAACATTGGTAATGCATGCAGCAAGTCTGTTCATTTGAACCCTCACACTCCTATGTTGGGACTCAGCATCAGTGCCAACAATTATGCACCACCAAATGGCTGAACATGACAGGGCACAGGCAGACCACCCCCACACATGATGCTGAAAGCAGTGTGCACCTTGATAAACTGGCAGCCTAGATGACCATGTGCAATAGTGATAACACACAGACCAGGTAACAGATGTCAAGGAGGGGAAGGGAGGAAGAACAGCACAGGTTGACTTTGGGGTACAGGATATGCACTGCACATATATAGCCTGGCAGTGTATCCAGGCGACTGAGCAGCTCCAAAAGCTGGTGACACACAACAAACACACATGTACCTACCCCCTTCCTGCTGCTGTAACTCCTGTATCCGCCTATCCAGGTCAGGGAAGACCACCGCCAGGACACGCCGCATATGGTGGGTCAGGCGCTGGCGCCCGCCATGCTTGCGAGGAGGTGAGTCCTTCAACATGACCCGGGCGATCCTCCGGGTCCAGCACCAGATGTCCTGCCATCTCTTCCTCACTTGTGGCAGGCGCCGACTGCGACCCTCCGCCGATTGCACAGCCTTGACGGCATCCTTCCAGATATTCCCCTTGTGGTAGGGGGATACCTGTGTGGATGACAAAGTGGGACAACATCACTACACCTGCACCATGTCACAGAGACACACATTTGAACATCTTAGATTTGTTGAACAGGGCATAGTATGCTGGCAAGTAATAGCACCTTAGTCATAGGGACTTTTTCCACTGTGGACACACCAATGCACTACATGGCATAGTAAGTACACAGGTGGCATGAGGGGTGCAAAACAATCCCTGATCATGGCACACACTGTGCATCCCAAGCAAGACAAGGCTGATGGACAGCACCGCAAAGCAGTCACATGCCCCAGGCCACTGATGAAACCTCAGCAGAGTACACAGACACACACAGGCACACATCAATTACCTGCCATTGGCAACAGCGGATGCAAACCTCACTCTTCACATGTGCCACTTGCCAGGGGGGGGTCACAGGTGTGGGGCTAGCTCAGCAAGTCAGACACACAGCACGGCTTACTTCACACATCAGATGGATTGAGCAGTTGCCTCCTCCATGCAGCTGTGGTGCAACACTCCACATAGACACTCACCCACATGACAAGAAACATTCACACACATCAATGTCCAGGGGGCATACACATCATTTGGACACTCTCACCACTCTCACCACAGCTCCACTCAACTCTCACACACATCTGTGGGTGCAGTCACCTGTCACACCGGGGTGACCACTGAATCACCGCAGGACAATAGAACAAGAATGCTCAAGAGGATTAGGCTGGCGGAATGTGCCATGCACTATGCAGTGAATCTCACAGTAAGCACAATGCAAGTGAGGAGTGCACACATGAACTACATCAAGCCCTGCATGAGAGACATAAGCCATCCCCCCCCGGACCCACTCCACCCTACATTGCATGTCTGTCACACCTGGCCACAATGCCAGAAGTGACAGACACAGTAAAGGTGCACAGGCAAAGGTAGTGGAGTCAGCACTCACCTGCTCCCCTGGTCGACCATACAGCATGGGGTACCGTGGGAGGATCACATCCAGCAGGGCCTCGTTCTCCTCCTGGGTGAAAGGCTGGGCCCTCTCCACATTCCTTGACATGGTGCCAGAGGGAGACAATACAGCAGCAGTGGTATCGACTGACATGTTGTGCAGGCAATTGCCCTCTCATGGGTTCTACCTGCCTTATATCTGCCTTGCTGGCCTATTTCATTTACAGGAGTACAGAGTGATTGGTCAGACTCATTTGCATCCTACGTTTCCTCCAATCCCTTTAAACATACACCAGTGACAGCCTTTGCATCTTTCGATTTTGCAGCATCATGTCAACAACCACTTTGCAACAATGTAAAATGTGGCCAACTGCTTTTTCCAGACCACATGATGTAAAATTTTAAACTTGAAACTCGGTATCCATGACAACCAGCATGCATTTAGGCCCTAATACTTGTCCCTCATGTGTCCCCATTGTAATTCTTAAATCCCCACACAGGTACGGCGCGTTTCACACGTACCCCTAGGGCACCATCACTACAGTGATACGGGCCGTACTCACGCGTGTACGGGCCGTACACGCGTGAGTACGTGCCTATCACAATAATTAGGGGTACCGTAGTGCCTAGTGATACCGCACGTACTCACGCGTGTACGGGCCGTACACGCGTGAGTACGTGCCTATCACTATAGTTGGGGGTACCGTAGGGCCTAGTGATACGGCACATACTCACACGTGTACGGGCCGTACACGCGTGAGTATGTGCCTATCACTATAGTTGGGGTACCGTAGGGCCTAATGATATGGCACGTACTCATGCATGTACGAGCCTTACACGCGTGAGTACGTGCCTATCACTATAGTTGGGGGTACCGTAGGGCCTAGTGATACGGCACGTACTCACGCGTGTAAGGGCCGTACACACGTGAGTACGTGCCTATCACTATAGTTGGGGGTACCGTAGGTCCGAGTGATATGGCACGTACTCACGCGTGCACGGGCCGTACACTCGTGTGTACATGCCTATCACTATAGTCGTGTTACTGTAGGTCCGAATGATACGGCACGTACACATGCGTGTACGGGCTGTACACGCGTGAGTACGTGCCTATCACTATAGTTGGGGGTACCGTAGGGCCTAGTGATACGGCACGTACTCACGCATGTACAGGCCGTACACGCGTGAGTACGTGCCTATCACTATAATTGGGGGTACCGTAGGGCCTAGTGATACGGCACATACTCACGCGTGTACGGGCCGTACACACGTGAGTACGTGCCGTATCACTCGGACCTACAGTAACACAACTATAGTGATAGGCACGTACTCACGCATGTACGGCAGGTACTCACGCGTGAGTACGGGCCCTACACACGCCCTCAGAGCGTGTGTACTGCGTTTCACTGCTTACACTGGTGATAGGAGGCGCACATGAAAGGAATGGAGGTGTCAGACTCACACAAGGCTGTACATCAAGTCATTGTCAGTGCAGTCCTTCATGTGCAGGGCCTAGGTGTGTCAGGCAGTGATGTGGCACATGTCTCCTCATGTTGTGGCACAATAGATGTGTGATGAGCTATTTACACATGTCATGTGTGATGGGGCACTACATGGCACACTTCCCTTTCACACTTTGCACATGTGTGCATGTACGACACACGTGTCAAGCACTGCATCACTGGCACAGTCAGCAACACCCACAACTGTCCCCTGATGCCAGGTACACGGATAATTACACCTGACATGTGACTCCCAGCGTGCCACGATGTGACTATGTCATGTGTGTGTCATGTGTTCCCATGAGCTTTCCGTTGGTGTTCCGTCAACTCCATCTGCTGTTGCAGCATCCAACATGTGTCTGTGTGCATATGTGCATGACACACATATACGCACACCATGCCACATGTGGACTCACACGTTACATGTGTCATGATGGTTCGAAGATGACTTTCTGACATTAGGCAATATCTGCGTTCTCTCAATGTCTGTGTCATCAGTTTTTGACATGGACCCCTTAATGGAAATGTGTGTTATCTGTCCATTTCCAGATGACATGTGACCTGTGCATCTAGACTCCTGCCAGCTGTCTGTATGAGATGACATCCTTCAAATGCTGATATGTGGATGTCTGTCACTCATGTAATGTGTCTGGCTTGTCATTTACACTGGCCCACAGCTATTTTAATGGCATGTCACGTCAACATTGCCATGCAACTATTGTGGCTGGCTCTTCGTAGGAGTATCACCTGGCTGGCCCACGTGTCCTGGATGTATTGCACAGCACAGACTCTGTATTAAGCAGATGTGTATTAGCTGTTGAACATGTGCTCACTTCAGTGACATTGGTGTGGTAATGTACTCACTCTTCGTTATTCCTTCCAAATCTCTGCAGGGCACCGCCTCTTCCCATACGAATGCCAGACCTGGATGCCATGCGTGAACATGACTGTATACGCAGATACCGCTTCTCGCAAGAGTTGATAGAGGACTTGACCCGCCGGCTTGCACCACTCCTCCAACCACAACACAGGTATCCTACAGCTCTGACCCCCAAGGTGAAGGTGATGGCACCCCCAAAGTTTTTTGCCACCGGCACATTTCAATTGACCATAGCTGATGTCGGTGGCATGTCCCAGACAATGTTCAGCCGTGTCCTGCATGCATGATGTTATAGAAGCCATGTTGGTGCACCTAGATGAATTCATCCATTTTCCCACTCGTGAGCAGTTGACAGGTGTCAAGGGTGAGTTCTATGCCCTGGGAGGTATGCCTCACGTAATTGGGGCCATTGATGGGACACATGTGGCTTTGGTACCACCACAGGCACAGGAGGTAGCCTATAGAAACAGAAAACATTACCACTCCATTAATGCCCTTGTGGTGTGTCTTGCTAACATGCTGATTTCCCATGTCTGTGCACGTTTTCCAGGGTCCGCACACGATGCATACATCATGAGGCGTAGCAGGGTGCCAGAAATGATGCTGCAGCTGCACGCGGAACGAGCATGTCTTGTTGGTGGGTATACTCTGTTAGTCTTGTGTTCAGCGCTATCTTTGTATCTTACGGCATCTCCTGACCCACTTCTTCACATGATGTTTCCATGTAGGGGACTCTGGCTATCCCAACATGCCATGGCTGATGACGCCTCTCCACAACCCCAGAACAGCCGCAGAACACCGGTACAACGACACCCATGGGCAGACGAGACGCGTGATTGAGAGGACGTTTGGACTCCTGAAGAGCAGATTCCGGTGCCTCCACAAGACCGGCGGCGCCCTCCCATATGCCCCGGTGAAGGTCTGCAAAATCTTCATTGTGTGCTGCATGCTGCACAACATGGCAGTGGAGAAGGCCGTGCCACTCATCCTTGATCCGGATGAGCAGGATCATCCACCCATGGAGGATGAAGGGCTCGGGCATGGGGCAAGTGAGGATGAGGATGAGGATGAGGACATCCGGAGTCAGCTTATCCGCAACTTATTCTCATGATGGTGAGTCCCTGAGTGTGCACCCTTTGAGCCTTGTGTGGCATGTGTTGCAATGTGTGTGTCGAGCTGACTGTGTGCTAAGTGACTTGGAGGTGTGTTCTGATGTGTCATTCAAGTGATGATGTCATTCCACACATATTAGCTGGGGCACTAAATTTATTAAGGGCATGGTGACAACATCATTCCTGTAGAGTACATGTATATGTCTGAGGATTACTAGCTCTTCGCTGACTTGTTGTGTGTCTGGCCTCCACAGGTTCTTGCGGCTGTCGTCTGCTCATGTCATCATTGCCCTCCTGCTATTCCTCATGAGTATTGCAACGTGTGCTGTATCAGAGTTACATGCACAGACATGGTGAAAAGTAATTTGGGGTAAGGAGTGCAGCAAGGCATTTTGTGGGTGGTACGTGTTTGTGATATGTGGGGACTGCTCCTGTGCATGTTGTGTTACCATGCATACATGTCGACTCACCATGGGCCACATGACGTGTTGCATGGCTCCCATGAATTGATAGTCACCCTTCCTGACAGTCATCTGTAATGGTTTGTGGATTCTGATGAAGGCATCAATGTGTGTATAACGTCCCTCAGGAACATACTGGATGTTAATGGTGGACATAGTGTGGGACATCCCCATATGAGGCTCAATGGGGAATTGTAGACTCTCCGTGTGCAGCAAGGGGTGTTAGGCTCAACCCCTTCACTTGTGTGCCAGCTCAGTAGGATTTACACATCTATGTGTTGAAGGGGGTGTCCAGTGTAGGTCACACATGGTCAGCCAAATGACCTGTGAGTCTGTTCCAATTGATGCATTTCCCTTAGTGTGAGGCTGAGTAATAAAGGTTTCATCACACTCCAAGGTGCCTCATCTCTTTCAATGCAGGTCTCTTGCCACTTTGCATGTGGCATATCTGGCATAGTTGTGGAAGATTATGCATAGGAGTCCATGTGTAGTTTAGCAACATGCATGCAGTTGCTCATGGATTAGGCTCCCTATTGGGCATGAAGTACATGGTCGTGTATGTTTTTTGGCATGTTGGTCCACACAATGGGCCATCAACAGCTGCTGAGGGTGTGTCTCCTGTGCGCAGGTTGGCCTTCAATTTCCTGATCCGGTGTCATGCTTCTTTGGTGATTGTGCATGCATTGTCTCTGGGTGTGCCATGTGACACTGGACACTCCTTACTTTACACACGCGCCTGTTGCAGTTGTGCTTCTGACATCCTAGTCTATGTGTGCAAATTCTGTCATTTTGCAAGGAGATGCTGCCTGCTGCTGCGGCCCCTGCAGCAAGGGCCCACAGAGTATCCAGATTTGGCAACACACGCGCCTCCAAGATGCTCCTCACTTCCTCCCTCCACCCATTCATTTGGCTGTCCTCAGCTTGTCTATGCCACTGTTGCCGCCACGCGGTGCCAAAGGCTGGACCATCAGCACATGCAAGGTGCACATTGCACCACCATCCTGTCCTTGCATAACCCACATCACACTACAGTCTGATGTAGCAGCCACACTCCGAGCTATGTCCATCCGCACATCTAACGCCTGCTGTCAGACATACCCTGGGCACACACATGACACCTTTGCATGCTGAGTGTGCAACTCCAACTGCCTTCACTGCACTGCCCCGCCTTCCAGGCCCTGTCACACCAACCAGGTCACGTCCCTAATACTCCCCACCGGCTCTGTAGCCCAGCAAGGGCATGGGAGTGGGACTCAAGGCTTCAGCATGTAGTATGGTGTCATCGTCTGGGACATGGCAGAGGTATCATCTCTCAGCATGTCAATCTACAGAGTGTCCAGGACCCCCCTCTCCACCATCACATGCGCACAGCACCTCATCATCAGCTCGTATGCCATTGACAGCCAGGTGCTCCTCACCCTCAACAAAGACCCAGACATTGGCAGTTCCATCCTTCAAGTATGCATGAGATCCATTGATGAATGGCTGAACACGAGCCACCTGAGGCTGGACTTGTACAGGACTGAGGTGATCATCTGAGGATTGTCCCCTTCCAGCTGGGTCAAGTGCTTGTGTCCCACCCGCAAGAGCCCTGCACAAGCACCCAGTGGCCACACACACAAGATGGTGTGCATCATGTTTGGCTCGCTCACATTTGCCATGCTAGTCCACAGCATCTGTACCTCATGCTGCAACGCCCTCTGCATTATGCACATGATCCACAGATAGATCCACTCCAAGAAAAGACAGACCATCCCCCAGGTCCATGACAACATCCATGTCAAATACTGCCCTGCCCTCTACGGAGCAAGTACATCCAAACTCACAGGAAACTTGTATACATCCACGGTGCATCTGCACACCTCAGCTTCAACACCCTGCGCCCCAGCCACCTCACCGTCCACCATAGATAGCTGCAATGGATCAAGGTCTGCTGCAGGATGACCTCCACACTCCCCACCCACACTCAGGAGGCAGTCCACAACCCCGACCCCAAACCAACCTTGTACGTCTGTCATCCTAGATCCCGTTGGGCCATCTCCGTGCATCCAGCCTTGCCCTGGCCACCGTTCTTCACATCCACTGTACTCCAGCATGCAGGACATTGTTCTCCCACCTGGCCACACATACCTGGGACTCCCTCCCCGGGAACCTCCACATGAGCCATGTCCTCTACGCCTTGATGATAATCTCCCAAATAGGTCTGTCCGCACAGTTTAGCAAGCCCCCCCTCAGCAGCCGGAGGCCATCAAGGGGGGGGGTGCTCCATGCCTACATTGGATGATAACTTGTGACCCATGTGTGTCCTGTACCAGACTCTGATCCCAGGGTATGGATGGCTGGAGTTAGTTCAACACTCAGGCATAGTTTGACATTTCCACACACATATGTCGTTGAATAATGCAAAATGACAGGAACGTCTCATGACCCAAGTAATATATTTATTTGTGGTGGGGTACATGTATTGGTAGATGAAATTAGGTGCTCTACCAGGGGAATAGAATCCAAAGTTCACAGGGGGAGATGGTATCCTTGGCATTGGAAGTAGTCAGAGTCCAGGGCACAGTGTTAGTCATCATTGGTCAGACTGTGACCAGCAAGTCCATGTGGCAGAGAATGTCATTGGATGAGGTGCTGCTGTTGTGCCAGAGGGCCAGGTGCCAGGCCAGGTGACCTGGGAGATGTGGATGGTCTGCTGACTCTCACGGTCTTTTCCGTGGACGACCCACCTTCCTCCGGGGACCCTCAGATGCAGGCCTTGACAATGCTTGGGACGCTCCGTCAGACGAATCCTCCTCCTCCTCCTCCCTCCCTGTGTCTGGTGCTGGTCTACGCCTGGTGGCACAGGGAGGGTTGCCCATGCTTTGGGCGATCTGATGGAGTGATTGGCTCATGTCCCTGTGCACCGCCAGGAGCTCCGCCAGTCTTGCCTCCATCCGTCCTTGGTGTTGCTGATGACTGGCATGATGCTCGACCTGCAGGTTCTTTATCTCATCGAGGGTCCCCTGCATCTCTGAGAGTCTCAACACAACCTGGTTGATGCCTCTGGTGTCACGCCGGTATGAGTCCAGGATGTGGCGTATGTGTGACATACTGGTGTCCTGAGCTGGCTGGTCAGGTTCGCACCTCCGCCTGCCTCCACTCCCACCACCCCTGCCCACTTGAGCCTGGCTTGCCCTTGTGGGCACATCGGGTCTACGGGACCCCTGAGGGATGGCATTTGCGGGGTTGCCTGCCTCCTCCTGGGTGCCCGGAGAACCTTGTCCCTCCTGGTCAGACTGGCTCTGTTGTTCAGTGCGAGTAGGGCTCCTGGGTGTGTTCCGGAATGTGGCAGGAATGGGGGTGGTGGTTGGCACAGATGTACCTGACGCAGGTGCTGCAGGGGCTTGGGCACCAGAGGGTCCAGGTTGGTCGGGGTCATCCACGGAGTGGTGAGTGTCGTCGCTGCCGGTGGGATCATCTTCACGCGGAGCCTGGGACTGTGATTCTTCCCCCCCATTGTTGGGGGGAGGTCGATGACGTTGCCCTGTGTGTGAGAGAGAGACAATGTTAATGGTGTTTCATGCGACATCTATGTTTCATACATATTCAAGTTGACACAGTTCCTCCAGGTAGTTGGATGTGCCTAGCATTCCTCTCAATGTCCACTTGGGGATGGGTATGTTGCGGGGGACAGATTGGGATGTTCTCCTGAGTGTTTGACCTGTAGATTGTTGGCTATGATGCTTATTTGGCTATGGATTGGTCTTGTTGTGTCACATGTCCATTGTGTGTAAATCCGTTGCCTGCCCCGGGGGTGTGTGCTTGTGTTACGGGGGGGTTGTGACCGGGCGTGCTGTTGTGTGTAGTGTGAGTGGTCATTGGGTCTCCCAGGTGATGTGTCTGTCCCCTCATGGTGCATGCTGGCATGACAGTGAGTGTGAGTTCCTGTGCTAGATACCTGTGCTTGTGCAGTTGGTGTTTGAGTGTACAGTGGTCCCAGGAGGGCCTTGTGCTGCATACAGCAGGGCCAAGTGCCAGCTACCTTGTCAGTACTTTGCCAGTCCCTGCGCATTGTGCATGGGTATGTACCTATGCCATATGGGCTGAGGGCATTGGTGTCTACGTCTCATTTTCACAATGTGTTGTGTGGGGCCCACCCTCCCAGCCTCCCGGACATCCAGTCTTGTGTTTGTGGTTGTTGTAGCCTTGGACATGGCCTTGCCTTGATTTGTGAAGGGTGCATGGAGACGTTAGTGGCATGAGCGTGGTTTTTGAGTGTGGTTGTGTGCGGTGAGTGCTTGGGGGAAGTTGCATGCATTTGGTGTATATGTGGTGTGGACCCCATTGCCTCCATGTTACGTAAGTTGTTTGTGTACTCACCAGGCTCTGCGACTCCTTCCACTCCGTGTACTCCCACCGGCGGTAGCAGGGCCATCACCTTCTCCTCCCAGGGATGGTAGTGTACGGGTCTGCGGGGCGGCCCACCTCCAGTGATGTTACTCTGGGCATACTCTTCGTTCATTTTCCTCTTGACCGCCCTGCGCAGATCGTACCACCTGGCTTGGCATTCATGCCTGGTCCTTCGGATGGGCGCAACAGCATTCACCTTATCTACAATCCTCTGCCACATGGCAAATTTTTCAGCTATGCTGGTCTGTCTGACCAATGTTCCAAACAGCTGTGGCTCGACTCTGATGACTTCGTTGGATTCTTGTCTGTGGGCATGGTGTGGGGTGTGGGTGTGGGTGTGGATGGTTGTGGGTGTGTGGGTGTGAATGTGACGGTGTGTGTGTGTGAATGTGAAGAGGGGGATGTTTGTGGAGGAGGTTGTGTGAAGGTGTGTGAGTGAAGGTGTAGTGGAGGTATGAGTATTGTGGAGTTGTTTCACAGTGGAGTTGTTTCTCAGTGGGGTCTGGCAGCAGTGGGTCTGTTGCAAAGGCTCATGGGTTGTATGTGTGGGCCATTTTTATTGGTCAATTTTTTGGTGTGGCTGTATTTGAATTTTGGTGGGTGTGTTATAAGAGGTGGTTGTGATTTGGGGCCTCCGTTTGCCTGTTTGGATGTGCCAGGTCAGTCATTGAGATGTATTTTGTCATGTAGACGTGTTTTGTGGTGTTGTGCGAGTCGAATTGACCCTCCTTGTGCTGTTTTACAGTGTCCTGGTTCTGTAAGAGTCTTTTTTGCGTAGGTACGATCCGTACATACGCGATGCTGGGTGAGGGTGCTGGGGTACGGTGTTGGAGTGCGGCGCGTACATGCGGTGGGGGTTCGGTGCGTACACGTGTGGCCCTGGGGTATGGCGTGTACATGCGGAGGTACGGCGCGTACATTGGGGGGTAAGGCGTGTACATGCGGTGGGGGTACGGTGCGTACACATGCGGCCCTGGGGTATGGCGCGTACATGCGGAGGTACGGCGCGTACATGCGGGGGTGATGCGCATACAGGGGGGGTGCGTACATGGGGGTACGGCGCGTACAGGTGTGGGGCTGGGGTACAGTGCGGACAGGGGGGGTAAGGCGCGTATATGGAAATTATGTTGTGTTGTAAAAAATGTATTATTATGGTGCCGATTCCGATCCGTTAAAAATAATTTGCGTACGACCCATATCCGTATTTTTTTATGTACGAGTCGTACAAGTACCGTACAAACGGCCAAGTACGATTTGTCCGTGAAAAATAACTACGAATAGCGTCGGGAAAAGTCTACGAGAGTGTGTCAGAAAGTTTTCACATCCGAATATTGTCGGGAAAAGTGTACGAGAGTGAGCCGGACATTTTTACGTGCAAATCGTAAAACACAAGTCCGAGCGCGCAAGTACGATCCCGACCGTCCGTCCGAATACACAATCGCAGGTAAAATGGCCCGTACGGAGCCAACGCAGTACACGGGTAAACTTATGCCCGTGTACGAGCCGTACAGCCCCCCACCTCCAAATATGTCGGGAGACCCGATGTGCCCACAAGGGCAGGCCAGGTGCAAGTGGGAAGGGGTGGTGGGAGTGGAGGACGGCGGAGGCGCGAGCCTGACCAGTTGGCTGCGGAACCGGTATATTCCCATGTCAGAAACATCCTGGACACATACCGGCAGGACACCACGGGCATGAGCCAGGTTGTGTCCACCCTCAACGAGATGAAGGGGACCCTCGAGGAGATCAAGACCCAGCAGGCCCAGCAACATGCGGAGCAAAATGCCTGTCAACTGCGACACCAAGGACGGATGGAGGACAGACAGGCTGAGCTCGTGACGGTGCTCACGGGAATTGACCGTTCACTCCGTCGGATAGCCGACAACATGGGCAACCCTCCCTGTGCCACCAGGCGAAGAACATCACCACCCACAGGGAGGGATCAGGAGGAGGAGGAGACATCCGACGGAGCATCCCAAACATCGTCACGGCCTGCTTCTGAGGGTTCCCGCAGGAGGGCGAGTCGTCCACGGAAAAGACCGTGAGGGTCGGCGCAACAGCACCATCTCCCAGGACACCTGGCCTGGCACCTGGCCCACTGGCCCAACAGCAGCACATCAGCAAATGACATTCTCTGCCACATGGACTTGCTGGTCACTCTCTGACCAATGTTGACAAAGACTGTGGCATGGACTCTGATGATTTCCAATGGCAAGGATACCAACTCCCCCAGTGAACTTTGGATTTCACACACCCGGAAAGCCCCTCTTGTCATACCCCTCCAACACGTACCCCAACACAAATAAAAACTTACACGATCAAGAGATGATGCCTACATTTTGCATTATTACCTTACATGTGTCTTGTAACGTCCAACCATGCCTGAGTTCTCATATGACTTCAACCATCCATACCCTGGGGCCTGAGTCTGGCACAGGACACACATGGGTCACAATGTATTAGGCAAGACAGACATGGAGCACCATACACACCCGTGATGGGCCCAACCATCTGAGGGGGTGGCCGCACAACTGTGGCGACAGACAGATTGAGTACAGCAACAGTCATGCGCAGAGGTCAGGGATCATGTGGAGTGTCCTGGGGGGCACGCAGGTATGTGTAGACAGGTGGCAGAACCATGTCCTGCAAGCTTGAGTCAGGTGGATGAGAATGGTGGCCTGGCCAACGTTGGATGCATGGGGATGGCACATGTCACAATACCCACACAGTCATGGACATCATGCACAATACAGAGTCTAATCCCAGACAAACAGCTTGCATCTTGCTACTCTACACATAGACTCATATGCACCATCTCTGAGAACAATGCCAGACATGCCGCATGCACAGTGGCAACAGACCACCATTGACAGAGATGAGGCACCTTGGAGGCAGAGGGACACCTTTATTACTCATGTGTGTCAGAATGCTAATGCAACTCTGTCAACACATACACAGGTCATGTTGATGAACACGTGGGACCAACACTGGCACCCCCCTTACCACCACCAATGCTGGTAATCCATGGCACTGGCACACAAGTGACGGGTTACAGCTAAACACCCCCTGCTGCTCACGGAGAGCCTGCTATACACCATTGTGCCCCTAATGGGGAATTCACACACCATGTCAACCCGGTGCAACCCGTATGTTTCCGAGGCCAGTGTCACACACATTGATGGCTCCATCACAATCCCATTACAGATGACTGTCACCAAGTCTGACCATCAATTCAGGTTAATTCTGCTCCAGGTCATGGCCCCATGGTGATTCTACATGTATGTAAAGTATCCAAACATGAACAGGAGCAGTGCACACACATTCAAAACAAATACCACTCCCAATAAGCCGTGCAGCATCCCTTGCCCGAAGGAGTTTTTCAAATTGTCCGTGCATGTCACGCTGATTCAGCACATGTTGCTGTGTTCATGAGGAATAGCAGGAGCACAACGATGCCACCAGCAGACAGCATGCGCAAGTACCTGTGGATGGGAGACACACCAGAAGTCACACAAAAGAAGCACATCCGCATGCATGTGCATGTACTCGACACATATTAGGTTGTCAACATGCGAGGTGACTATGATGACTCTGGAAAAAGCATTCTTCTATTGCACCATCACTCGGGTGACACATCCAAACACACCTCAGACTCACTTGGAAGACATGCAGATGGACACACACATTGCAACACATGCCACACACAGCCCAATGCGTGCACACTCAGACACTGGTACTCACCACTAAGCAAAGAAGTCGCGTATGAGCCGACTCCGGATGTCCTCTTGCGGAACCACATCCTCCACATCACTAGCCCCATTGCCAAGCCCTTCGTCCTCCACGGGTGGATGGTCCTGATCATCTTGATCCAGGATGAGTGGCACAGCTTTCTCAACTGCCATGTTGTGCAGCATGCAGCAGACCATGAAGATTTTGCAGACCTTCGCCGGGGCATATGGGAGGGCGCCGCCGCTCTTGTGGAGGCACCTGAATTGGCTCTTCAGGAGGCCAAATGTCCTCTCTATCACTTGCCCTGTCCCGCCATGGGTGGTGTTGTAGCGGAGCTGGGCCGGCGTGCTGGGGTTGCGGAGAGGTGTGATCAGCCATGGCATGTTGGGATAGCCAGCGTCCCCTACATGGAAAACACATGGACATAAGTAGGACAGGAGAAGCAGTCCAGCTGGGAGTCTACGCAAAATACAGGACAGACAGAGTGTACCCACCAACAACACATGCTCGCTCGTTGCGCAGCTGCGTTATCATTTCAGGCACCCTGCTACACCTCATGATGTAGGCATCGTGTGCTGATCCTGGAAAACGAGCACAGACATGTGAAATCACCATGTTGGCAAGACACACCACAAGGGCATTGATGGAGTGGTAGTGCTTGCGATTCCTGTACGCTACCTCCTGTGCCTGTGGTGGTACCAAAGCCACATGTGTCCCATCTATGGACCCAATGACATGGGGCATCCCTCCCAGGGCATAGAATCCATGCTTGACACCTGTCAACTGTTCAGGAGTTGGGAAATGGATGAACTCATCCAGGTGAAGCAACATGGCCTCTAAAAAATCATGCAGCACACGGCTGAACATGCTCTGGGACATGCCACCAACATGGGCTATGGTATATTGAAAGGTACCCGTGGCAAGAAAATGTAGGGCTGCCATTACCTTCAGCTTGGGTGTCAGTGCCGTAGGATACCTGTGCAGCGGTTGCAGGTGTGGTGCCAGCCTTGCCGTCAACTCCTCAATCAACGGTTGGGGGAAGCGGTAGCAGCGTATACAGTCATTCTCCCGCATGTCAGCCAAGTCCGGAATTGGTCGGGGATGAGGCGGCACCCTGCAGTAATTTGGAAGTGACAAGGAAGAGTGAGTGCACTACAACAACAATTCATATGTACTGAGCACATGTTAATCTGTCAATACACATATGCTACATACGGAGACTGGTATGTGCTACATGCCCTGGACACGTATGGCTGACAGGTGACACTCCTACCAAGACCCAGCTACACACGGAGATTGTGAACCTCCACATCCCATGGCATGGGACTAGCTGTGTCCCAGTGTAAGTGAACAGCCAGACGCAATACAGGAGTGACATACATCAACATATCAGCAGAAGTAGGATGTTGATTGCAGAGACAGGTAGCGGAACACTAGAGCCACAGGTCACATGACATTATACCAGGACAGCCCACACACCTTGCCATGAAGGTGTACATGTCATGACTGACCACACATACATTGAGAGGATGCAGACAGGTCCTTGTTACGCTACTCCGTGTCCCATGCATACATACACACCTTACATCCGATACCACATGTGGCCTGGTGTGCGTAACAGTGTGCCATGGCCATCTACACACAGACACATGTTGGTTGCATCAACTGCAGATGCATTTGAGGGAACACCAACATCAAGCTAATGGGAACACACCACACATACATGACATAGTCACATGTCAGGTGTGGTAACCCCTGTAGCGGCCATCAGGGGACACTTGCGTGTTGTTGACTGTGCCATGCCAGTGACAATCATCTCAAGTGTTCTGTACGACATGCACACTTGTCGTAGGAGTGAAGGGCATGTCTGGCACATAGTGCACCATCACACATAACATCTGTACACATCTCATCATACATCTATTGCCTTCACAACTCAGGAGTCATGTGCCACATCACAGCCGCTCACACCTGTGCCACACACATGTATTACTGCCCAGACAATGCCTTGATGTCCATCCATGGACACCACTGTTATGTGTGAAAGGCACCGTACATTCGCTCTGAGGGCGTGTGTACGTTCCCTATCAATATGGGAGTGCTGCCATAGGCCTACCCATAGTGATAGTGAGCGTACAGGCGTGTGTACGGTCCGTATCACAATGGGTACGCATACGCGAGCACACCCATAGTGATAGTGAGCGTACAGGCGTGTGTACGGTCCGTATCACTATGGGTACGCATACGTGAGCACACCTATAGTGATAGTGAGCGTACACGCGTGTGTACGGTCCGTATCACTATAGGTACGCATACACGAGCACACCCATAGTGATAGTGAGCGTACACGCGTGTGTACGGTCCGTATCACTATGGGTACGCATACGCGAGCACACCCATAGTGATAGTGAGCGTACAGGCATGTGTACGGTCCGTATCACTATGGGTACGCATACGCAAGCACACCCATAGTGATAGTGAGCGTACACGCGTGTGTACGGTCCGTATCACTATGGGTACGCATACGCGAGCACACCCATAGTGATAGTGAGCATACAGGCGTGTGTACGATCCGTATCACTATGGGTACGCATACGCGAGCACACCCATAGTGATAGTGAGCGTACACGCGTGTGTACGGTCCGTATCACAATGGGTACGCATACGCGAGCACACCCATAGTGATAGTGAGCGTACAGGCGTGTGTACGGTCCGTATCACTATGGGTTTGCTCGCGTATGCGTACCCATAGTGATACGGACCGTACACACGCCTGTAAGGCCCGTTACTATGCATTTGGGGTGCCCTAGGGCCCCGGAATGCACCGTACCTGTGTGTGCATCTACAAATTACATAGGGGACACATGAGGGACAAGTACAAAGCCCTACATGCATGCTGGTTGTCATGGAGACCAAGTTTAAAGTTTGAATTTTTTTCTTCAGGTGCCCAGCAAAAGTCGGTTTGTAATAATCTACTTTGTTGCAAAGTTGTTATTGAAATTACATCATGCTGAATTCTAAAAAAATCTAACCCCCTCACAGGGGTAGGTTTAAATGGATTGGAGGAAACATAGGATGCAAATGTGAGTGACCAATCACTCTGTACTCCTGTGCATGAAACAGGCCAGCAAGGCAAATATAAGGCAGTCAGGGCCCATGAGAGAGCACTTGCCTGCACATCTTTTGAGTCTACTACACTGCTGCTGCTCGTGATTCCCTCGCACCATGTCAAGGTCTGTGGAGAGTGCCCAGCCTTTCACCCTGGAGGAGAATCTGGCATTGCTGGATGTGATCCTCCCACAGTACCCCATGCTGTATGGGCGACCAGGGTTTCATGTGAGTGCAGAGTCCACTAGCACAGACAGAGTCCCTTTTTTGTGACTGGGACTTCTGGCCTTGTGTCCAGGTGTGACACACATGCATTGTACTGTAGTGTGGGTCCCAGGGGGGGGAATGCCTGATGTCTCCCAGCCAGAGCATGCTGTGGTGCATGTCTGCCGTCCTCACTTGCATTGTGTTTACTGTGACAATCACTGCATGGTGCATGCCACATTCTGCCTGTCTAATCCTCCTGGGAATGTTGCTTCTACATTCCTCATGTGATACTGTGGTCACCCCAGTGTGACAGGTGACTGTACCCACAGATGTGTGTCAGTTCAGTGTACTTGTGCTGAGAGTGTCCACATGATGTGGGCGTACCCTGGACATCGGTGTGTGTGTAAGTCCCCGGTCATATGGGTGGGTGCATATGTGGAGTGTAGCACCCCAGCTGCATGAGGGATGGATTAACCCTGCCCATCTGATGCGAGCAGGGAGCAGTGCTGTGTGTCTGACGTGCAGAGCCAGCCCCACACCTGTGAGCCCCCCCAGTCTAGTGGCACATGTGCAGAGTGAGGTTTGTAGCTGCAGTTGGCAATGGCAGGTGAATGTCCTGTGCCTGTGTGTGTGTCTGTGTACTCTGCTGAGGTAGCGTCAGTGGCCTGTGGCATGTGACTGCTTTGAGGTGCTGCACATAATCCTGGTGTACCTTCTGATGCCCAGTGTGAGTCTGGATCATTTATTGTGTCGTACCCCTCATGCCACCTGTGTACTTTCAAAGGCATGTGGTGCATTTGCCCTTACACAGAGAAAAATGTCCCTATGACAAAGGTGCATTGCTTTGGCTGCATACTATGGCTTGTTGAAACCAGCTAAATTGTTCTAATGTGTGTCTCTGTGACATGTGGCAGGTGTATTGATGTAGTCTCACTTTTTCAACCCCACAGGTAGGCGCCTCTGCCAAGGAGCAGATCTGGAGGGACGCCGTCAGTGCCGTGAGGACGGAGGGTCGCAAGCGGCGCCTGGCCCAGGTGAGAAAACGCTGGCAGGATATCCGGTGCTGGACGCGGAGGATCGCACGGGTCCTGCTGGGGGACTCACCTGTGGGCCCTAAGAACCATGGGCGTCGCCGTCTGACCCACATCCACAAGCGTGTGCTGGCGGTGGTCTTTCCAGACATGGACAGGCGCTTATGGGAGAAGCAGCAGCAGGAAGGGGGTAGGTACATGTGTGTTTGTTGTGTGTCACCAGCATTTGTAAGTGCGCAGTTGCATGGATACACTGCCAGTGTTTAATTGTGCGGTGCAGGTACTGTCACCCACAGTATAGCGGTGCTGTCTTTCCTCCCTTCCCCTCCTTGCCATGTGTTCCCTGGTCTGTGTGTAGTCACTCTTTCACAAGGTCATCTGGGCTGGCAGTTTCTCCACGTGACCAATGCTTGCAGCATCATGTGTGGGGGTGGTGTGTAACAGGTTTTGGGACGTTGCCTGTGCCCTGTCCAGTTCAGTACTTGTGGGGTCCATGTCAATTGGCACTGATGCTGAGTCCAGACATAGGAGTATGTCTCTGAAGTGTAATGCCTTACAGCAAGCATGTCCTATGTTGTGGCCTGTGACATGATGTGCATGAGAGTGCAATACGCAGAGTGCAGGGATGGTGGCCTGTGTTGCAGTCATTTCCATTCAGGACCATGGAATATTGTGGCCACTACTGTCCCCTGGGCCATACTTTGCTAGGTATCAGGTGTGTCATCACAATATGTGGACACTCTCAGTGTCTACAGCATAGGATGTGCTCTGTGCCATTGTCCCCTGGCACCATGTATGATTACGTAACGTGTTCTACAAGTGTCCACTGTGCAGCCTGACCTAATTTTCCTCGTTCACACTCACGGTGGCCAGTGCCTGTGTGTCTTTTTACAATTATCTGATGATGGCCATTTGTAAATGAGATCGTTGTACAGGCGCACATGGGGTATTTTGGGTCGAATATGGGTTTCTTGCAGCCCATGTGTATTTCTCCCAGACTAAGAGATGCAAGTGCTTCCTGTGTCTCATCAAATTGTCTCATGTAGGGGGTGGTTGGTGCGGGCAAGGCCTACATGTCGACACCTGATATCTCATTGCTCAGTCTGGCCAGTGTGTGATGTTTGTCTGGACATACACTCAAGGTGCAGTGTCCCATTCATGTTGGGCATGTCTTTAAGTCTTACCTTTGCAGCATGTGCCTCAAGTTCATGGAGATGGTCCCTGCTCATCCCTAGTTACGGCAACGCTGTGTGGTGCAGATGCAGTGCTGGATTGTCCCCAGAGCCTGGCTCCTCTGTCCAAATCCATATCATGTCATTTGCAAATGTGTCATTCTCTCCATAGTTTCTCAGTGGCATGGTGGGTGAACCAACTGTGTGTTGCAGGGCCTATATATGTACCTTGTATTGTAGATGTTACTCATCTTTCTTTTCAGGCTATGCACTGTAACCTATGTAGATTTGACTCATGTGACATGTGTATACAGGTGTCTGATTAATACCTGTTTATTCACCTTGCCCACAGCATTGTCGGGGGACACGGATGGAGACACCGGCACGGACCGTGCGGAGGGACCGGGCACCAGTGCCAGCAGTGACACCTTAGCTGGCACATCGAGTGGAACAGAGGCCGAGGGGAGTGAGCCGGAGGACCTGTCCACTGCCATTACAGATTATGAAGCTGACGGGTCCGAGGCTGAGCACTCCGAGGGGGCAGAGGATGCTCCAACAGCTGACAGCAGCACAACATCTCTCCCCGCCCCCTCCATTGCCATCGCCGGCCTCCCACTTGCTCGTGTCCCTGCCTGGCGTGCTAGGTCACCACGTGTCTCCTTCCTGCCAGGCACCGCACCCCCTGCCCCTCTCTCCACTGCTGCCGCCAATGCCGAGTCTGTGGACATCCTGCGGCAGTTGCAGGTTGGTCAGGCCGCGATGCTTAATGTCCTCCATGGCCACAGCCAAGTGCTCACCAACATGGAGGCATACTTGGAGGGCATTTCAGCATCGCAGTCTGACCAACGCAACTTGCTGCGGTCTATTGACTCGACACTGACTGCAGCAGTGGGTCTCCTGCAGCACTTCGTCCCACCCCCTATCCATGCCCCATCCTTACTTCCCACTCCCATGCCTGTCCCACGTACACCCAGACGTCAGCATGCACACACCCCACCAGACACAGGCACCACACCAGCAGGGAAGGACAAGCGCACACCTCCTGGCACGCGCACACACAGGGTGAAGTAGGCACACCCACTGGGTCGGGGGGCAAACGTAAGACACGCAGCCAGAGTGGGAGTCCGCATTCTGCAAAGTCCACTCCCTCCAAATCCACTCCCCTCAGCTCTCCTGGCCACAAATCCAGCAAGGACTCCTTCATGGCCGCTCTGTCCCTGAGCCCCACAGTGACACCGCCCCGCAAGTGGTCAAAGGAGTCCCCGGTCAGGGTGGTTGAGTCCCCCCCCTGTCCACACCCTCCCCGGGTAGTGCTGCGACCCATCCCTGTGACCCCCCCCCTCCTTGGGGCCTGTGGTTCCTTCGGGGTGCAGGGGAGACGCTGGGTGACCTGGCCGTAGTGTGCAGCGCCATGCTCGAGTCCACCTTTGGTGCTGCCCCACCCCCTGTGTTGGAGTCGTCCGTCCCTGCACCCACAACACCTCCCCTTGCCCCTCCTGTCCCTGCGGTGCCTGGTCCTTCCCCCCAACATGATGCCCCCCCCTGTGGAAGACGAAGGAGTCTGACTGTGCAGGCAAGCTAGGGGACACACGTCCCACTGTGTCCCCCATCCGGATTGGAGTCATGGACTGCCCTATGGGCCTTGTATATATTGACATTTATGATGCTTATACCTTACATCCTGCTGAATAAAGCAATTTTTTTTTTCCTTTGAACACTACTGTTCATCTGGTATTGCTGTTGGTGGACCTGCTCCACGATTTTGGGTGGTGATAATGTGTTGGATGTGTGGGAAATGTGGTCTTGTGCTGGTCATAGGGTAGACCCTGGTATCTGTGTGCCATCACAAGCTGTTGGCTAAATTACTTTGTTCATGTGAACAGTTACTGCATGGTGACATCGTCCCAAGGTGTGTTCCTTCCTCTGTGTAACCTGACATCTTCCCTGCAGGGTGTTTCCACTATGTGGTGCTGAGCTGTGTCTACATCAGCTGGGGGTGTGACGGACTCCTTCAACTTTGCACATGCATGCTGAGAGATGTCTCCACCTGCATCATTCGTGGCATCCTTGGTGGTCATTTTACTTGTGTATGTGGACTGTTGACATGACTTCATGTGGACATGTTCTCTTTTAGGCGCTATGCATGTGTGTACTCCCAGCCTTGCACACATGTGGTACATGTACTGCAGGGTCTTTGTGCACCTGCCTGACATTTGTTGGCATTGTATCTGTGGGTACTCCACCATTTGCGTTCCATGGGCACTGCTGGGAGGACTCTACACCCACCCCTCCTGTGTCTGGGCACTGCTGGGAGACTCTACACCCACCCCTCCTGTGTCTGGGCACTGCTGGGAGGACTCTACACCCACCCCTCCTGTGTCTGGGCACTGCTGGGAGTGATAGGCCCCCACCCCTCCTGCGTCTGGGCACTGCTGGGAGGACTCTACACCCACCCCTCCTATGTCTGGGCACTGCTGGGAGGACTCTACACCCACCCCTCCTGCGTCTGGCCACTGCTGGGAGGACTCTACACACACCCCTCCTGTGTCTGGGCACTGCTGGGAGTGATAGGCCCCCACCCCTCCTGCATCTGGGCACTGCTGGGAGGACTCTACACCAACCCCTCCTGTGTCTGGGCACTGCTGGGAGTGATAGGCCCCCACCCCTCCTGCGTCTGGGCACTGCTGGGAGGACTCTACACCCACCCCTCCTGTGTCTGGGCACTGCTGGGAGTGAAAGGCCCCCACCCCTCCTGCGTCTGGGCACTGCTGGGAGGACTCTACACCCACCCCTCCTGCGTCTGGGCACTGCTGGGAGGACTTTACACCCACCTCTCCTGTGTCTGGGCACTGCTGGGAGGACTCTACACCCACCCCTCCTGCGTCTGGGCACTGCTGGGAGGACTCTACACCCACCCCTCCTGCGTCTGGGCATGTACGCTCCATGCATACACTGTTGGGGTGGGGGTACGCTCCATACATATGCGGGTGTGGGTACGGTCCGTACATACACTGTTGGGGTGGAGCTACGCTCCATACATATGCGGGTGTGGGTACGGTCCGTACATACACTGTTGGGGTGGGGGTACGCTCCATACATTCACAGGTGTGGGTACGGTCCGTACATACACTGTTGGGGTGGGGGTACGCTCCATACATACGCGGGTGTGGGTACGGTCCGTACATACACTGTTGGGGTGGGGGTACGCTCCATACATGCGCGGGTGGGGGTACGGTCCGTACAGACACTGTTGGGGTGGGGGTACGCTCCATACATGCGCGGGTGTGGGTACGGTCCGTACATACACTGTTGGGGTGGGGGTACGCTCCATACATACGCGGGGGTGGGTACGGTCCGTACATACACTGTTGGGGTGGGGGTACGCTCCATACATTCGTGGGTGGGGGTACGCTCCATACATACGCGGGTGGGGGTACAGTCCGTGCATACACTGTTGGGGTGGGGGTACGCTCCATACATACGCGGGTGGGGGTACGGTCCGTACATACACTGTTGGGGTGTTGGTACGCGCCATACATATGCAGGTGTGGGTACGGTCCGTACATACACTGTTGGGGTGGGGGTACGCTCCATACATTCGCGGGTGGGGGTACGCTCAATACATACGCGGGTGTGGGTACGGTCCGTACATACACTGTTGGGGTGGGGGTACGCTCCATACATTCGCGGGTGGGGGTACGCTCCATACATACGCGGGTGGGGGTATGGTCCATACTTACACTGTTGGGGTGGGGGTACGCTCCATACATGCGCGGGTGTGGGTACGGTCCGTACATACACTGTTGGGGTGGGAGTACGCTCCATACATTCGCGGGTGGGGGTACGCTCCATACATACGCGGGTGGGGGTACGGTCCGTACATACTCTGTTGGGGTGGGGGTACGCTACATACATACTCGGGTGGGGGTACGGTCCGTACATACACAGGTGGGGGTACGCTCCATATGTCCACTGTTGGGGTGGGGGTACGGTCCATACATACGCGGGTGGGGGTACGGTCCGTACGTACCCATGCCCACGCTGTGGAGTGCTTGTGCGGCCCGTACCCAGGCCTTTGGCACATGGGTACGGGCCGTACCGCCGTTATTGGGGTGACGTGGGTGTGGGCGTGGTACGACTCGTACCCACGCTCTTAAGGCGTGGGTACGGTACGTACCGGTATTGTTGTGTTGCTGGTTCACGTCGTCGCTCACTTCCGTTGTGGCGGACGCTGGCGTTGCTGGACACGCCCCCACCCCCTCGAAGTGACCAGGGCCTGGAGGTCAGGTATGTCCAGGGCATGTGTGCTGTGTGACTTGGGTGGGGGTTTTGTGTCCTGCCCCTGCCCCCCCCCTTTGCCCCTGGGTGTTGTTCTGACCTTCTGCGGCGTCTGCGTCGGTACCTGTAGAGGAGGTCGACTGCTATGAGGGCCGGGATGATACGTAGGTTCGGGTCCATGTCTGTCCATCGCCTACAGGTGCGCCTTGTGCGCGTCGTCCTGATTTCCCGGCAGTTTTTGGCTGCCGGAAAATATTCTCCGTGCGGGATGACGTCTGTGCGGATCGTACTTCCTGGTTCGTGGAACGCAGGCTGCATCCGTCCCGACGTCACGTCGGCGCTTTTCCGGATGTCATTTGTGTGTTTATTTTCCTCGGTTGGTGGTTTGTACGAATCGTATGGAAATGGCGTTTCTGTGCGAATCGTACTTGCATGTTTGTATAGTCTTACAACCGGGTACGAGTCGGACGGAGAAAAGCCTCCATCCGACCGGTCGTACCCGGTTTTTCCAGGATCCTGATCGGCACCTTGGTCTTTCACCTGAAATTACCTTAAACTTTGTCATTTCATCCTCAAATTATTCTGTAATTACAGGTTCTACATTGTCTTCAACATTTTGTTCTACTAATGTGTCAGTTTCTTCACTCTCTTGCTGAGGCCCAAAGTAACAAAACTCAATATCCTCACAGACCTGCTTCACATCTGAAACTGACCCACGCAAAAGAACACTGTTCAACTCACTTAACTTTAGTGCTGGACTTTTTGCATAATACAACCTTCTCACTAACTTCCGCATTTGAATATGATGTACTGCCAGCATTCTGAAATGGTGAAAAACACTTTCACAAACTTTCCTAGAAAGACAAGCCAGAGAATGACCTTGCAAACCAGTATGTTTTCTCACTTTGCAAGGGTCTAGTCCTTGCAACAGCTTAATCTTTTGTTTTACACTTTTTTTAGTATAGACTCGTAAAAAACTACATAATTTTTCAATAGATTCATGTCGTACACTACAAACACTACTGCAATCCCAAGTGTACACAGGGTTTTTAGAACGTCTCCCTAAAACTTCATCAGCTATCACTTCTTCTGCATTTCTTTCAACCATTTTCTCTTTCTCCATTGGACAACCATCACTAACCTCATAACCTCTACCACTGGTGTCAACTGCATACAATAATTTTTCACTTAGTGAATAACTCTCTTCATTAAAAAAAGGCTCTGAACTAGAACTGTGTTTCCATTCTCCCAAAAAAACATCACAAAAATTGTTTTTATTAATAACTTTTTTCCTCCTACTTTTGGCCTTCATTACATATATTGATTTATCTAGTGATCGAATTCTGTTTAACACTAAAATAAACAGTTTCCTTTTTACTTCAAAAGCCTTTTCCACAATGCTTTCAATATGCTTCTTCTTTTTATAAAATAAAGCTCTCTTTTTATATTTCTTTACATCTTTCAGCAAATTATGCACTACTCTCTTGTAAAATATTTTTTTGCGTAATTCCTTATACTGATTTTGTCTTCTTTTACCATACTTATCTCCTTTGACTGAACATTTGCTTTTTCACTTTTCCTCTTATTTTGATTTTTTTTCTTACTTGAAAAATTATTTGAAGTTGCAGCATTCTCTACATTCTGTTTGCTCCTACATACATTTTTTATAAATTGCTTCGTGATCTTACCAGACATTATCTTTTTCATTCAATACTTGTGGTTGATGTTTCTTCAAATAATCCTCCTGTCTCTGTTCTTTTCTTTTTCTTTTTTTTTTCTGGCATACTTTTTCGTTTTTAACGTTGAAAAAGAGTATCTGCAAAAAAGAGTCACAAATAAATGTATATTAATAACTTTCAAATTTACAATATTCCATTACTGTACAAACACATTTTATATAAAAATAGACTAAAAAACTATAGCCCTGAACCACAAGTGTGACGATGATTAAAACACTACATACATAATGCATACTACTTTGAAGCAGTTCATGCCCTAAAGCCTACCTCACTAAAAGACTTCATGCTAACTAACTGTATGATTACAGTACTAAAAAGAGACACACTGGGTGAGTAACAGGGTGTTTGCTAGAAGTGTATGGATACTAACTGGGGAATTGAAGCTGCGTAAGACAACTGTGTAGCTCATTAGAGAACTGAATGCATACTGGATAGGCATTTAAAGCAGTACATGTGCTAAGGCCCAGCTCACTGCATGAGTACTTGGGTACTGACTAAATGATTAGACTACAGCAAAGAGACTGCCTGGATGAATTTATAACTGGTAGACTTTTCGCACAGGGAATGAACTAGTACTTGGTACTAAAAAGGTCACTAAAAGACTGCAAAGGGAGTGACAAGATGTTTGCTGGACTATATGGATATTGACTAGGGAATTGAAAGTATAAAAGACAAATCTCTAGGTGGTTAAAAGACTGCATGCATAGTGCATAGGGGTTTGAAGCAGTCCATGTGCTAAGTCCTGGCTCAGTGCATGAATACTTAGACAGTAACTGAATCATTAGAGTACTGGAAAGAGAGTGTCTTGGTGATTTTATAAATGTTTGGGTTTTGGCACAGTGAAGGAATTACTACATGGTGCTGAATGGGTCACTAGAAGACTACAAGGAGAGTGATAGGGTGTTTCCTGGAAGTGTATGGAAACTGTCTAGAGAATTGTAGGTGTGAAAAACAACTGTGTAGGTGGTTAGAGAACTCCATGCATACTGCATGGACATTTGAAGCAGTCTTTTTGGTAATGAATGGTTCACAACATAAGTACTTAGAAACTGACTAAATCATCAGACTACTTCTAGGACAGTGCCTGGGTAAAAATATTAAATTTTCAGTTCTGGGGCAGTAAAGACAATACTACATGGTACTGTACTTTAGTGTCAAAGCATGAATCATTTTATCAATGCATAAGCAAAGACTGGCTTCTAATGCTACTAAAACTTGACAACATGACAGGTTTCAAAACAGTTTTTGGTCAGCAAATGCACAATGTTACCAAACGCTTCTCTGACAGTGGTTCCCAAATGCATACAGACTCACAGTGTGATTCTAGACAAGCACCAGTATTCCTAGGAGTGTACCAAAACTCATTCACTACAGTGGAAGTGATAAGGGAACTGCACACAATCTACATATTCCACGACTGCACTTTAGTGTCAATGCCTGACTCATTTAATCAACACATAAGCAAAGACTGGCTTCTAATGCTACTAAAACTTGACAACATGACATGTTTTAAAACAGTTATCTGCCAGCAAATGCACGATGTTACCAAACGCTTCTCTCACAGTGCTTCCCAAATGTACACAGACTCACAGTGTGATTCTAGACAAGCACCAGTATTCCTAGGAGTTTACCAAAGCTCATTCACTACACTGGAAGTGATAAGGGAACTGCACACAATCTACATATTTCACGACTGCTCTTTAGTGTCAATGCCTGACTCATTTAATCAACACATAAGCAAAGACTGGCTTCTAATGCTACTAAAACTTGACAACATGACAGGTTTCAAAACAGTTATCTGTCAGCAAATGCAAGATGCTACCAAACGCTTCTCCACAGTGGTTCCCAAATGCACACAGGCTCTCTGTGTGATTCTAGACAAACAACACTATCCCTTGCACTATACCAAAACACATTTCTTCATCTACATGGAGTCCTACATTTTACTGCAGAAACATAACTCATTTCACAAATTCATAAACAATAAGTGGTTTCTAAATCTACCAAAATATAAGAACTGCATAGTTATCTGTGTACAAACACATGAAAAAACACAAATCTTTATCACAAAATGGTTTCCACATGCACACACACTGTCAATAAGATTGTAGGGAAAAAAATACTCCCTACACTTTAGCAGAAAAAATACATTAGTCTGATTCAAATAAAAATAGTCTACATACATCCCCTCACAATTAAATAACTCACCTTTCAAGATGTTTTGTAGATTAAGAAGTATATCAGTCACAATCCAGATATCAGTCACACACCAGATTTTCTTATACAGAATCTCTGCACTGTGCACCTGTCAGCAGAACCAAAGAATGGCAAAGTTTCCCTCTCATTTTCCACACATATACATGTAAACATCAAATCACATTCCTTCCAACATAAATTCAAAAGCAAACTCACATTTCTATTGGTTAAACATTTCAACCCTTTCCAAATGACATAAACTTCAACCCTTCCCCCAATCTGCCTTCTGCCCATTACCATAGAAACAGGTCATGGAACACTGTACTGAGCACAAAGGTCACAAGTTCAGCACAGACAATGTTGCTAATCAAAACAGCAAGTGTGCTTGACTTCTCAACATATCAGCTCATCATATATGATGTTCCTTTCACACACTTTTTGTTAACCAATAAGAATCATGCGTTTAAAAAACAGAAACATGCACCCTACCTTTCAGTGTAGAAGGTTGTCAAACAACCAATGATTTCTTGTCTTTTTTCAAAACTGCATCTTAGCCACCATTTTAGAAACATCTTACTTTCCAAACTGCCATTTCATTTACAGAGACCATCTGAGTGCATCCAGACCTCCTTACAAGATGCGTACAGTGTGGATTGTGGGACACAGCTACATTTTCTGGAGCCAAAGGTATGCTGAAAACAAAGGCATTCGCAAAGACCTAGGTTTGCCAAATGAAGACATTAAATGGATTGGACAGAGAGGGTTAAAGTGGCACCAATTGATGTCATTGGTGAAATCCTTCATGCAAATCCAACACCCTGACCTCATAATAGTGCACTGTGGTGGCAATGACCTAGGCACTTTGACTGGGGTAGGTCCGGAAATGCTTATGAAGGACCCCTTTGCACAACTGATTTCACTTTTCCCTAAAACTACCTTTGTGTATTCTAACATATGCCAAAGGCAGAAATGGAGCTGGTCCGATCATTTTTGTCCAGAGATTGAGAAAGCTAGGAAACATGTGAATAAATCTGTTTCTGCTTTTCTCCGAGAGTACAGAATGGGGTCCATTTACAATAACAATCTGCGCTTTCATATGCAAGAGATGCTCCTACCCTGAAAGTTTTGCGGTGATCCGTCAAGCAGGGGCCGAGAAAAAAGGGGGGTCCCAAAATGTGTTTTCCCCATGCATTTTCACATAGGATCTGTTTCCGCAGCTACAACCCAAACCTCTGAACGGAATGACACCAAATTTGGCAAGGAGGTAGTCCTCAGTTCGGACTCGTGCCTTTTGCATATATGGTGTGAATCTGTTCAGTAGTTCCTGGGAAAATTAGGGTAAAAAAGTTAGTGATATCTATGGCCGGGGAGGATCCGCAGACCCTACCTGCACCGTGAGCGCACCCTCCCCGAACCAAGCGTGCACCCTCCCGATCGCGCGCTGAATGCTAATTGGCTGTCGAGTATCTCTGTACATTCGAAACCAGGAACTGTTGGTGGCCATTTTCTGCCTCGGTAGAAGCGAGGCTGAAGATGCAAGGGGAATAAGTGTGTAAAACATATAAAGGGGGCAGAGTGGAAATATTCTGACCCTCTAGAGGTGCTGGGACCCCCTGGGGACCCCTTTTTTTTAAACGGGGAAATGCGCGCACGGTGCGCGCATCCTATCACGTTGGATGCACGGATTCTCTCGCGGTGGGTGTGCGGATGCACGGCAACGTTTTTTGAAAAACGACAAGAAATCATTGGTTATATGACAACTTTCTACACTGAAGGGTAGGGTGTATATTTCTGTTTTTTAAAGTTATGATTGTTATTGGTTAACAAAAACAGATTGTAAGGAACATTATATATGAAAAGCTGATATGTTAAAAAGTCAAGCACACTTCGGCGCCGATCACGATCCGGTAAAAACCGGGTACGAACCGTCGGACGGAGCAAATTCTCCGTCCGACGCGTACCCGGTCGTCAAAATTTACAAACAAGGAATTACGATTCGCACGGAACACCATTTCCGTACGATTCGTAAAAAAGCCCGACCGAACAAAATAAACCTACCAATGCGATCCGGGAAAGGGCCGACCTGACGTCGGGACGCTCGCAGCCTGCCATTCACGAACCAGGAATCACGATTCGCACCGACATCATCCCGCACGGTGAATATTTTCCGGCTGCCAAACCTGCCGGGAAATCAGGACGACGCGAACAAGGACCACCAGTACGCGACGGACAGACAGGACTCCGCGATCAAGGAGGACCAGCACGCGACGGACACACAGGACGACGCAAACAAGGAGGACCCGTACGCGACGGACAGACATGGACCCGAACCTACGTGTCATCCCGGCCCTCATAGCAGTCCACCTCCTCTACAGGTTCCGACGCAGACGCCGCAGAAGGTCAGAACAACTAAGGGAGGGGGGAAAGTGGGGGGGGGGTGGGGGTGGCAGGACCAGGGCAGGCCACAAAACCCCCACCAAAGTCACACACCACACATGCCCAGGACATACCTGACACCCATGCCCTGGTCACTACGAGGGGGTGGGGGCGTGTCCAGCTAAGCCAGCGACCGCCACAACGGAAGTCCGTCACCACGCGAACCGGCAACACAACCAGACCGGTACGTCCCGTACCCACGCCTCAAGAGCGTGGGTACGAGACGTACCACGCCCACACCCACGTCACCCCAACAATGGCGGGACGGATCGTACCCACGTGGCAAAGGCCTGGGTACGGCCCGCACAAGCATCACATAGCGTGGGGACGGAGATGTACGGACCCTACCCCCACCCCCCCTATGCATGGAACGTACACCCACCCCACCAGTGTAAGTACGACTCGTACCCTCACCCTCGTATGCACGGAGCGTACCCCCACCCCAACAGTGTAAGTACGACCCGTACCCTCACCCACGTATGCATGGAGCGTACCCCCACCCCAACCGCGTATGTACGTACCGTACCCCCACCCCAACAGTGTAAGTACGACCCGTACCCTCACCTCGAATGCATGGAGCGTACCCCCACCCCAACAGTGTAAGTATGACCCGTACCCTCACCCGCGTATGCATGGAGCGTACCCCCACCCCAACCGCGTATGTACGTACCGTACCCCCACCCCAACAGTGTAAGTACGACCCGTACCCTCACCCGCGTATGCATGGAGCGAACCCCCACCCCAACCGCGTATGTACGTACCATACCTCCACCCCAACAGTGTAAGTACGACCCGTACCCTCACCCGCATATGCATGGAGCGTACCCCCACCCCAACAGTGCAAGTACGACCCGTACCCTCACCCTCGTATGCATGGAGCGTACCCCCACCCCAACAGTGTAAGTACGACCCGTACCCTCACCCGCGTATGCATGGAGCGTACCCCCACCCCAACAGTGTAAGTACGACCCGTACCCTCACCTGCGTATGCATGGAGCGTACCCCCACCCCAACCGCGTATGTACGTACCGTACCCCCACCCCAACAGTGTAAGTACGACCCGTACCCTCACCCTCGTATGCATGGAGCGTACCCCCACCCCAACAGTGTAAGTACGACCCGTACCCTCACCCTCGTATGCATGGAGCGTACCCCCACCCCAACAGTGTAAGTACGACCCGTACCCTCACCCGCGTATGCATGGAGCGTACCCCCACCCCAACAGTGTAAGTACAACCCGTACCCTCACCCGCGTATGCATGGAGCGTACCCCCACCCCAACCGCATATGTACGTACCGTACCCCCACCCCAACAGTGTAAGTACGACCCGTACCGTCACCCTTGTATGCATGGAGCGTACCCCCACCCCAACAGTGTAAGTACGACCCGTACCCTCACCCTCGTATGCATGGAGCGTACCCCCACCCCAACAGTGTAAGTACGACCCGTACCCTCACCCTCGTATGCATGGAGCGTACCCCCACCCCAACAGTGTAAGTACGACCCGTACCCTCACCCTCGTATGTACGTACCGTACCCCCACCCCAACAGTGTAAGTATGACCCGTACCCTCACCTCGAATGCATGGAGCGTACCCCCACCGTGTATGTTCCAAGCGTACATATCCAGAAATAGGAGGTGTGTGTGCAGAGTCCTCCCAGCAGTGCCCTGAGACAGGAGGGGTGGGTGTGGAGTCCTCCCAGCAGTGCCCTGAGACAGGAGGGGTGGGTGTGGAGTCCTCCCAGCAGTGCCCTGAGACAGAAGGGGTGTGTGCCTATCACTCCCAGCAGTGCCCTGAGACAGGAGGTGTGTGTGCAGAGTCCTCCCAGCAGTGCCCAGACGCAGGAGGGGTGTGTGCAAAGTCCTCCCAGCAGTGCCCAGAGACAGGAGGGGTGGGTGTGGATGTGGAGTCCTCCCAGCAGTGCCCTGAGACAGAAGGGGTGTGTGCCTATCACTCCCAGCAGTGCCCTGAGACAGGAGGTGTGTGTGCAGAGTCCTCCCAGCAGTGCCCAGATGCAGGAGGGGTGTGTGCAGAGTCCTCCCAGCAGTGCCCAGAGACAGGAGGGGTGGGCGCCTATCACTCCCAGCAGTGCCCAGAGACAGGAGGTGTGCAACACATGTGTGTGAGGCTGGAAGTACCCACATGCATACTGCCTACAAGGGAACATGTCCCCATGAACTCATGTCAACAGACTCCACACACAAGTACAGTGATCACCAAGGATGCCACGAATGTTGCAGGTGGAGACATGGCCCTGCATGCATGGCCAAAGTAGAAGGGCTCCGTCACACACACAGCTCATGTAGACACAGCTCTGCGCTAAACATTGGGAACACCCTGCAGGGAAGATATCAGGGTACACAGAGGAAGGAATACACCCTGGGACAATTGCACCATGCAGTAACTGCTTACATGAACAAAGAAAGTTAGCTAACACCTTGTGATGGCACACAGATCCCAGGGTCCCCCCAATGAGCAGCACACAACTACATATCCCACACACCCAACACATAAACACCACCCAAAACCATGTAGCAGCCCCACCAACACCAATACCAGCATAGCAGTAGTGTTATAATGAAAAGAAAATTAAGCTTTATTCAGCATGAGCACAATGTCCGTGGATCGCAGGCAGTTCAATATTCACAAAGCCCATAGGGCAGTCAATGAGTCTCAGCTGGATGGGGGACACAGTGGGATGCGTGTCCCCTACCTTGCCTGCACAGTTACATGCCATCGTCTTCCACAGGGGTGAGGGCATCAGGGGGGGGGGAAGCAACAGGCACCGCAGGGACATCAGGGCAAAGGGGAGGCGTTGTGGGTGCAGGGATGGAGGACTCCACCACAGGGGGTGGGGCAGGGCCAAAGGCGGAGGCCAGGATGGCACTACACACCTTTGCAAGGTCCTCCAGGGAGTCCCCTGCACCCGAAGGATCCACAGGCCCCAAGGAGGGGGGGGTCAGAGGGATGGGTCGCAGCGCCACCGGGGGAGGGCGTAGACAGGGGGGGTGAATCAACCACCCTGACCGAGGACTTCCTTGACCGCTTGCGGGGTGGTGTCACTGTGGGGCTCAGGGACAGAGCGGCCATGAAGGAGTCCTTGGGGGAGATGTGGCCAGGAGAGCTGAGGGGAGGGGATTTGGAGGGATTGGACTGGGTGGAATGCGGACTCCCACTATGGCTGCGTGTCACACATTTGCCCCCCGACCCAGTGGGTGTGCCTACCTCACCCTGTGTGTGCGTGTCAGGAGGAGTGCGGTGGACCTTCCCTGCTGGTGTGGTGCCTGTGTCTGTTGATGTGGGTGCATGCCGACGTCTGGGTGTACGTGGGACAGGCATGGGAGTGGGAAGTGTGGATGGGGCAGGGGTAGGTGGGGGGAGGTCGCGCTGCAGGAGACCCACTGCTGCAGTCAGTGTGGAGTCTATGGACCTCAGCAAGTTGCGTTGGTCAGCCTGCGATGAATGAATGCCCTCCAAGTATGCCTCGATGTTGTTGAGGGTTTGCCCGTGGGCATGGAGGACATTAAGGATCGCAGCCTGACCAACCTGCAGTTGCCGCTGGATGTCCACAGACTCAGCATTGGCGGCAGCAGTGGAGACAGGGGCAGGGGGTGCGGTGCCTGGCATGAAGGAGACATGCGGTGACCGGGCACGCTGGGAAGGGACACGAGCAAGTGGGAGGCGGCTGATGGGAACTGAAGGGGCGGTGCGAGGTGTTGTTCCGCTGTCAGCTGCTGGTGCAGCCTCCGCCCACTCGGAGACATCCTCCTCGGACCTGTCAGCTTCGTATTCTGATGTGCCAGTCGACAGGTCCTCGGCCTCACTATCCTCCGCCTCTGTCCCACTCGATGTGCCAGCCCCGATGTCACGGCTGGCACTGGTGCTCGGTCCCTCCGCCTGGTCTGTGTCCATGTCTCCCTCTGTGTCCCCCGACGATGCTGTGGGCAGGGTGGAGAGACAGAAATTAATCAGACACCTGTACACATCTGTCACATGAGTCCAATCTACATAGGTAACATTGCATAGCCTGAAAAGGAAGATCCCTAACATCTACTAAACAAGGTACCGATGTAGGGCATGAAACACACAGATGGTTGAGCCACCATGCCACTGAAATACCATGGAGAGCATGAGACAATAGCTAAAGACAGGAAACGGAGTCTGACATAGCACCCAGGCCCTGGGGACAATCCAGCACTGCATCTGCACCACACAGCGTTGGCGAAAATACCGATGACCAGGGACCATATCCATGAACTTGAGACACATGCTGCATAGGTAATGCTGAAAACATGCACAACATGACTCGGTCACTGCACCTTGCGTGTGTGTCCAGACAAACATCACACACTGCCCAGACCCAGCAAGTAGAAATCTGGATTTGACATATAGGCTTTGCCCGCCCCAACCACCCCCTACACGAGGCAAATAGACACAGGTGGCACCAACATCTCATAGTCTGGGTGATAAACACAGGGGCAGGCAAAATGCAAGATTGGACGCCAAACAGCCAAGGTGCGCCTGTACAAATAATGAGGTACCAGTGCCCATCCTCAGATGAGTATAACAAGACACACAGGCACTAGCAACTGTGAGTATGAAGAAGGACATTCAGGTCAGGCTGCACAGTGGACACCTGTACAAAATAGCACGTCTATATACATGGTGCCAGGGGACAATGGCACAGAGCACAACCTACGCTGTAGACACTGAGAGTGTCCACGTTTATGATGACACATACAACACCGATGAAAAGGTGCCCCAGGGGACAGTAGTGGCCACGCAACTCCATGCTCCTGAATGGTAATGACTGCAACCCACGCCACCATCCCTGCACTATGCGTATCACACACTCATGCACATCATGTCACAGGCCACTACATAGGACATGCGCGCTGTAAGGCATGACACATGAGAGACCAACTCCCATGTCTGGAGTCAGCATCAGTGCCAACTGACATGGAACCCACATGCAGTGAACTTGACAGGGCACAGCCAAGGTCCCAAAACCTGTTACACACCACCCCCACACATGATGCTACAGGCATAGTTCGTGGACAAAGCGCCAGCCTACATTACCTTGTGAAGGAGTGACTACACACAGACCAGGGAACACATTGCAAGGAGGGGAAGGGTGGCAGGGGCGCAGCGCTATACTGGGGCAAAATGGATCTGCACAGCACCTTTAAACCCTGGCAGTGAATTCATGCTACTGTGCCCTTACAAATGCCGGTGACACACAACACACACATGTACCTACCCCCTTCCGGCTGCTGCTTCGCCTGTAAACGCCTATCCAAGTCTGGAAAGACCACCGGCAGCACACGCCTGTGGAGGTGGCTCAGACGGCGGCGCCCGCGGTTCTTGTGGCTCTCAGGTGAGTCCTCCAGCAGGACCCGTGCAATCCTCCGCGTCCAGCACCGGATATCCTGCCAGCGTTTCCTCACCTGGGACAGGCTCCGCCTCCGACCATCCACACCCCTCACGGCACTGACGGCAGTCAGCCAGATCTACTCCTTGGCAGTGGCGCCTACCTGTGAGAAAGAACAAGTGACACCACATCAATACACCAGCCACATGTCACAGAGAGACATTTGATAACAAATTCGCTGGTAACAACAAGGCATGTCATGCAGCCAACGCATTGCACCTTTGTCATAGGGACATGATCCTCTGGTGAGGGAAAAAGCAGTACGTGCCATAGTGGGTACACAGGTGGAATGATGGCAATGTCACAATCAATGATCAAGGCTCACACTGTGCATCACACCCACCCCTCCTGTCTCAGGGTACTGCTGTTAGTGATAGGCACACACCCCTCCTGTCTCAGGGCACTGCTGGGAGCACTCTGTACCCACCCCTCCTGTCTCAGGGCACTGCTGTTAGTGATAGGCACACACCCCTCCTGTCTCAGGGCACTGCTGGGAGACATCAGGCATCCCCCCCCTGGGACCCCCCCAACAGTACATGGCATGTGTGTCACACCAGGACACAATGGCAGAAGTCACAGTCACAACATAGGGACAGTCTGTGCCAGTGGCCTATGCACTCACCTGATACCCTGGTCGCCCATACAGCATGGGGTACTGTGGGAGGATCACATCCAGCAATGCCATGTTCTCCTCCAGGGTGAATGGCTGTGACCTCTCCACAGCCCTTGACATGGTTCCAGGGAATCAGTAGCAGCAGCTGGGTCGATGAATTCAAAGATGTGCAGGCAAGTACTCCCTCATGGGACCTGGCTGCCTTATATGTGCCTTTCTGCCCTGTCTCATGCACAGGAGTACAGAGTGATTGGTCACTCACATTTGCATCCTATGTTTCCACCAATCCCTTCAAACCTAGCAGTCTGTGTGTACTCTATCGGTTTCATTCTCCTGCATGATGTCAGCTCCACAAACAAATTGCAACAAAGTATTTTTATTCCAACTGACTTCTGCTGTTCACCTTCCAGAAGAAATTCGATTTTTGAACTTGGTCTCCATGACAACCAGCATGCATGTAGGCCTTAATACTTGTCCCTCATGTGTCCCCTATGTAATTTTGAGCTCCACACACAGGTACAGTGCGTTCCGGGGCCCTAGGGCACCCCAAATGCATTGCAACGGCCCGTACACGCGTGACTACGTTCACTATCAGTATGGGTGGCCTCGCGTATGCGTACTCGTAGTGGTACGGGCCGTACACACGCCTGTACGCTCCCTATCACTACGAGTACGCATACGCGAGCCCACCCATACTGATAGGGACCGTACACACGCCTGTACGCTCCCTATCACTACGAGTACGCATACGCGAGCCCACCCATACTGATAGGGAGCGTACACAGGCCTGTACGCTCCCTATCAGGATGGGTGGCCTCGCGTATGCGTACTCGTAGTGGTACGGGCCGTACACAGGCCTGTACGCTCCCTATCACTATGAGTACGCATACGCGAGGCCACCCATACTGATAGGGAGCGTACACACGCCTGTACGCTCCCTATCACTACGAGTACGCATACGCGAGCCCACCCATACTGATAGGGAGCGTACACACGCCTGTACGCTCCCTATCAGTATGGGTGGCCTCGCGTATGCGTACTGGTAGTGGTACGGGCCGTACACATGCCTGTACGCTCGCCATCACGATGGGTACACATACGGCAGCACTCCCATAGTGATATGTGAACGTACACAGGCCCTCTTTGCAGCAGTACAGCGGTATTCACACATCACAGTGGTGACAGGCGGCACACAGGTAGGGATAGGGCGGACATACTTGTCCATGGATGGACATACTTGTCCATTAATTGACATCGAGGCATCGTCTGTGCATCACTACATGTGTGGGGCACAGGTGTGAAAGGCCTGTGATGTGGAACATTACTCCTGAGTCGAGAAGGCACCAGATGTATGATGAGATGTGTACAGATGTACTGTGTGATGGTGCGATGTGTGCCAGGCATGCCCTTGACTCCTTTGACATGTGTGCATGTCGTACTGCGCACTTGGGGTGAGCGTCACTGGCATGGCACGGACACCAACACACGGAAGTGTCCCCTGATGCCCGGTACAGGGGTTATGACACCTGACTTGTCACTACCCACGGTGCACAATGTGACTATGTCATGTATGTGTGGGGGCTTCCCATCAGGTTGATGTTGGAGCACCCTCAAAAGCTGCAGCCGTTGCAGCAACCAACATGTGTCTGTGTGTAGATTGTCATTGCACACTGTTCCGCACACCATGCCACATGTGGTATCGGATGTGAGGTGCACATGTATGCATGGGACACGGAGTAGCGTGACAAGGACATGTCAGCATCCTCACAAGGTATGTGTGGTGAGTCATGACATATGCACCTTCATGGCAAGGTGTGTGGGCTGGCCTAGTGTAATGTCATGTGACCTGTGGCTCCAGTGTTCCGCTACCAATCTCTGCAATCGGCATCCTACTGCTGCTGATGTGTGGGCGTATGTCACTCTTGTGTTGCGTCTGGCTGTTCACTTGCACTGGGACACAGCTATTCCCATGGCGTTGGCATGGGGAGGTTCTCAATCTCCGTGTGTAGCTGGGTCTTTGAAGGAGTGTCACCTTGCATCCATACGTGTCCTGGCCATGTAGCACATACCTGACTCCCTATGTAGCATGTGTGTATTGCCAGATTAACATGTGCTCAGTACACATGAGTTGTTGTCGTAGTGCACTCACTCTTCGTTGTCACTTCCAAATTACTGCAGAGCGCCGCCTCTTGCCCGAAGAATTCCAGACTTGGCTGCCATGCAGGAGAATGACAGCATCCGGCTCTACTGCTTCACCCAACCGTTGATTCTGGAGTTGACGGCGAGACTGGCACCACACCTGCAACCGCAGCACAGGTATCCCACGGCACTGACACCCCAGCTGAAGGTAATGGCTGCCCTACATTTTCTTGCCACGGGTACCTTTCAAAATACCATAGCTCATGTTTGTGGCATGTCCCAGAGCACGTTCAGTGGCGTGCTGCATGATTTCTTAGAGGCCATGTTGATTCACCTGGATGACTTCATCAAGTTCCCAACCCCTGAACAGATGACTGAGGTCAAGCGTGGATTCTATGCCCTGGGAGGGATGCCCCATGTCATTGGGTCCAAAAATGGGACCCATGTAGCTTTGGTACCACCACACGCACGGGAGGTGGCGTACCGCAATCGGAAGCACTACCACTCCATCAATGCCCTTGTGGTGTGTCTGTCCAACATGGGGATTTCACATGTCTGTGCTCGTTTTCCAGGATCAGCACACGATGCCTACATCATGAGGCGTAGCGGGATGCCTGATATGATGATGCAGCTGCGCAACGAACGGGCATGTGTTGTTGGTGGGTACAGTCTGTCTGTCCTGTATTCAGTATAGCCTACCAGCACGACCGCTTCACCACTTCTAACGATGACCATGTGCTTTCCATGTAGGGGACGCTGGCTATCCCAACATGCTTTGGCTGCTCACACCTCTCCGCAACCCCATCACGCCGGCCCAGCTCCGCTACAACACCGCCCATGGCCGGACAAGGCGAGTGATAGAGAGGACGTTTGGCATGCTGAAGAGCCGATTCAGGTGCCTCCACAAGACCGGCGGCGCACTCCCATATGCCCCGGCGAAGGTCTGCAAGATCTTCATGGTCTGCTGCATGCTGCACAACATGGCAGTTGAAAGAGCAGTGCCACTCATCCTGAATCAACATGACGAGGACCATCCACCCGTGGAGGACAAAGGGCTTGGCAATGGGGCTAGTGATGTGGAGGATGTGGAGCCGCAAGAGGACATCCGGACTCGGCTCATACGCGACTTCTTTGCATAGTGGTGAGTACCAGTGTCTGAGTGTGCACGCATTGGTCCCCGTGTGGCATGCGTTGTGATGTGTGTCTCCACCTGCATGTATGGCACGTGAGTCAGAGGTGCATGGTCTTTTGCAATCTGAGATTAACACCGAGTAACGAGATCTATCCTGATTCGCTACTACACCATAACACTGTTTATGTAAATACCCCCTGTAACATCTGCTATGCAAATTTAACTTCAAACATGCAGCAGTTGGGTTTTTGTTTACTAGTTGTCACCACTTTTAAGCTGGTTTATTGCTGCCTACTAATGGCCGATGCATCTTGTCCCTTCTCCCGATCACTAGTTACATAGTGAATGTACGCACAATATTTACACTAAGGGTGGGCGTAGTTCGCGAAGTAGCACTTCGCGAAGCTACACAAAGTGAAGTTTGCACTACGCGAGCTACGCGAAGCACTTCGCGAACTGCGTAGTAACATGTTCGCACTGTGCAAGATGTTGTTTTCAATGATTGCACAGTGCAGACAAGCAACCGGCACTGTGCAATCATTGAAAATGGCATCTTGCACAGTGCGAGCTGTAGTTTTCTGCTGCTCGAGTAGATTTTTACTCGAGCGGCAGCTTTCTCAACGCGAACTGGTAGTTTCTCATCGCGAGCGGTCGCGAGCATACGCGACCTCTCGCAATGAGAAACCTGACCTCCTCGCGTTGGGAATCTCGCCGGGAGGTTTATTTTCCATGCTCGCGATCGCGAACAAGGAAAAAGTCTCGCCGGGATGTCATTTTGCTTGCTCGCGGTCGCCAACTTGACGTTGAGGACCGCGAGCAAGCAAAAAATGACCGCAGCACTACGCTACACTACGCTACGCGTGTTCGCACTGTGCTACGTGCAGTTCGCGTAGTGCGAAGTAGCGCGAACTTCGCAAACTACGTGAGCGTAGCGTAGTGCTTCGCCCAGGCCTAATTTACACATTGAGTTTTGTTTTCTCTGATTAACCCCTCGCTAAGGAAACCTGGTTTCACATAGTATAACCTTCCGAAAAACCAGCCCCTATCTCTGACGCTCCCACATTCAACGTGATCGTGATCGTCATGACAACGCCCTAAACAACCTTACCAACCTTACCAACCAACCAACCCCAGCACAGCCTGACGCTTCCGCAATGGACCGAATTGTCATGGCAACTCCACAGAGAGCGTCACTACGTCACCTCTTAGCTTCGTGAAGCGACTGGTGATCTCCTTAACTCAACGTCATTACGTCACATTCTGACGTCATTTGACCGCGCGTATTTTCAGCGTCTGTATGGAATACATATAAGCCCTCCCCACCCAACACAGGTCTACCATTCCGGCGCGTTACGGAGGAGGGGTAGGTTTCCACCCTTCAGGCGACTGAACACTTGTGAGTATTCCCCCACCATGGAAACGCGATCGGCGATGGAAAGACTAATACTTTCATTGATTTCCCTCAGTTTCATTGCTCGCCTCACCCGAACCGCTGACGGAGCCCTTCCCTTTCATCTCGTAGGGTAGGCCTGATTTGTCCTTAGTTATTTTTAAACATACAATCAACACCCGAACGCACACCGGGTGTTTGCTTTTAATCTGAAAGCCGCTTGAGGAGAGACCTTCATTCTGGTTTTTTCATAGCACATGGCCACATTTGATTAGTATAACAAATTCACATGTGCACTGCAGGTAGCGGCTAGATTCACTTTAACTTATAGAATTGTGTTTCGGTGAACATTTTTCACTAAAATCTGCATGTGTACATTAGAAGCATGTTGATTGTGTACACTTATCGTGCCACTGTACAATGAACTCACGACATCTCTTGGCACCTTAATATGACAGATGTTGTATTTTCCTTTTCTGTTTATGTGTGTGTTTGTCCTTGTCTTTATTTTTATAGGTTGGGTGTAGGTTTTCCAATAAGAAGGAGCACCTACCAGCGCAACGACGCAATTCCCCTTACTATAAAGGTATAATTGGTTCACAGTACCTCACTCTCACTGGAACCTTTTCTTTTTCATATACTTTTTAGATTCACTTGTCTCATTTGGTCCTGACGAAGCGCAATCGGATCCCTTAAGGACCTACTCTGAAGCGCGAAACATGTTGACCCTATTTTTCTAGTACTTACACTCCCCATTCACTCACCTATCCTGAGAGTTGCAGTAAATTTTATATCTGCCCTCATTATATTTTGCTCTTGAGGACCTCCAGGATCATTTTTAATCTATGCTGGATAGAGCCGCGAATAAAGGTCTTGGTTCCTACCTAGCTGTTTTAACGCACCACTCACATCCCTTATAGACATACCCACACACCCACATGCACAACTGCGGCGTCTCCTAAAAAGAACTCCGACAAAGAGCCCTCTTGCGGGGCCCGTGGGGGACTGCAGCGCCACCCCCACGAGGAGCAACGCCCTATGATGAAGCAGGACACCTGAAAGGGTGTGTGAGGGCACTAAATTTCAAAGGAGAAATTCCCCACACTCATTCCGGCCCAACCAAGCTTTAAGCACACATAGCAGTTCTCTCTACCCTTTTTTTAGGAACAGCTACCCTCTCAAATTAAATACGTGATTCTGAGGGAGCATGGGTACTGGACCTCTTTTCTAATTACGCTCCCGGTCCCCCCCTCTTTTTGTTGATGACTGGAGTGATGGTGCCAGTGATGGTTGTACTTCCTCAGTCATAATTGTGACCTAGCATGTTGTCATCCATACATGTGTCGAGTAAATGCACATGCAAGTGGCTGTGCTTTTTGTGGCTGACTTCTTGTGTGTCTCTCTTCCCCAGGTACCTGCGCATGCCGTCTGCTGGTTGCATTGTTGTGGCACTGCTATTCCTCATGGACATGACATCGTGGGCTGACTCAGCGTTACAGGCACGGACACGTTTGGAAGTCTCCATGGGGTAAGGGATGCATCTGGGGTGTATTGGGTGTGGCAGTTGTTCACGATGTGTGCACACTGCCCCTGTCGGTGTTTGGTTCCTCTGCAGCCATGTCGCATCCCCATGGGACACGACATGCAGCTGTGTACACCTGAATAGATGGTCTGCCTGGTTGACAGTCATCAGTGATGGGATAGGGGATTGTGATGATGGCATCAATGTGTGTGACACTGCCCTCGGACACATTCGGTTAGCATTGGCTTGACATGGTGTGGGACTTCGACATCCGCGGATCTATGGTGTATGGCAGGCTCTCCGTGTGCAGCTGTGGGTATTTAGCTGTTAGCCGACGCTTGTGTGCCAGTTCCATGGCGAACACGCATGTGTGCTGCTGAAGGGGGGTGCCAGTGTTGGACCCACATGTTACTCCACATGATGTGTTCATGTGTACTTCGAGTTGCCTCTGCAATCCCGAATACATGACTAATAAAGGTGTCCCTATGCCTCCAAGGTGCCTCTTCTCAGTCAATGCTGGTGTGTTGCCACGGTGCATCCTGCTTGTCTGGCATGGTATTCCCTGATTGTGGCTATGTGTCAATGTGTCGAGTGGCAAGATGCAAGCTGTGTGTGTGGGCTGAGACTGTGTATTGGGCATGATGTCCATGACTGTGTGGGTATTGTGACATGTGCCATCCCCATGCATCCAACGTTGGCCAGGCCCCCATTCTCTGCATCCACCGGACTCAAGCTTGCAGGACATGTTTCTGCCACCTGTCTACATATACCTGGGTGCCCCCCAGGACACTGGACTGGATCCCTGACCTCTGCGCATGACTGTTGCTGTACTCAATGTGTGTGTCAGCACGGTTGTTCGGTAACCCCCTCAGCTGGTTGGGCCCATCACGGGTGTATGGTGCTCCATGTCTGTCTTGCCTAATACACTGTGACCCATGTGTCCTGTGCCAGACTCAGGCCCCAGGGTGTGGGTGGTTGAAGACAAAAGATGACTCAGGCATGTTTTGACTTTACAAGACACATGTTAGGTAATAATGCTACCAGCAGGCATCTACTCTTCATAGTGTGATTTATTATCGGGGGGGGGGACAACAAAGTGAGTGTCTTTCCGGGAATTTGGAATCCAAAGTTCATTAGGGGAGTTGGTGTCCTTGCCATTGGATGTCCTCAGAGTCCATGCCACAGTCTTTGTCAACATTGGTCAGCCAGTGACCAGCAGGGCCATGTGGCAGAGAATGTCTCTTGATGCTGTGATGCTGTTGCTCCAGTGGGCCAGGTGCCAGGCCAGGTGTCCTGGGAGATGGTGATGTAGCGCCGACCCTCACGGTCCTTTCCGTGGACGACCCGGCCTCCTGCGGGGAACCTCAGCAGCAGGCCGTGACGACATCTGGGATGCTCCGTCGGATGTTTCCTCCTCCTCCTCGTCCTGATCCCTCCCTGTGGGTGGTGATGTTCTCCGCCTTCTGGCACAGGGAGGGTCGGCCATGTTGTTGGCCATCCGACGGAGTGTAGCGTGAATCCCCTGGAATGCCGTCACTTGCTCAGCCTGTCTGTCCTCCATCCTCCGTTGGTGTACCAGTAGACAGGCATGTAGCTCCGCATGTTGCTGGGCCTGCTGGGTCTTTATCTCATCGAGGCTCCCCTTGATCTCATTGAGGGTGGACACAACCTGGGCCATGCCCGTGGTGTCCTGCCGGTATGAGTCCAGGATGTTACGGACATGGGAAAATACCGGATCCCCAGCCAACTGGTCAGGCTCGTGCCTCCGCCGTCCTCCACTCCCACCACCCCTGCCCACTTGCGCCTGGCCTGCCCTTGTGGGCACATCGGGTCTCCGGGACCCCTGAGGGGTGGCATTGGCGTTGTCGCCTGCCTCCTCCTGGGTGCCCGGGACACCGTGTCCCTCCTGGCCAGCCTGGCTGCATTGTGGTGTTGGGGCAGGGATCCTGGGTGTCTCCTGGGATGTGGCAGGAGTGGGGGTGGTGGTTGGCACAGTTGTACCTGACGCAGGTGCTGCAGGCGGTTGGACACCAGAGGGGCCAGGTCGGTCGGGGTCGTCCACAGAGTGGTGAGAGTGGTCGCTGCCGGTGGGATCGGGCTCCTGCAGATCCGGGTCCTGTGAGTGTTCCCCCCATGTTGGGGGGTGCACCATGACGTTGACCTGTGTGTGAGAGAGACAATGTTAATTTTGGTCCATGCAACATCCATGTTTCATCATTTCCAAAGTTGGCACGTTTCCTCTTGGAATTAGGATCTGTCTTGCATTCCACTCACAGTGCACTTGTGCATGGGTGTGTCCCTTGGGCACCACTTTGGCCCCTTTAACTATGTGTGGCACAGTCTTACTTGCTGCGTCAAGTGTGACTGCAGTCAGCAGTGGAGTGGGCAGGTGTTGCGAGCCATGTATTGGCGCCTTCCGTGTAGCACTGTACATGTGCACATGGAGTTGTTCCACACACTTATGTGATGCAGGTAGCTGTCATTGTGCTCGTGCACAGGTTGTGACATGGCCCTGTGTTTTGCCATGGAGAAGAGGGGGGGTTCTGGCACGGGCCACCCTTGGCTACATGCACGCAGTCTACCTGCTGACGAGCAGACATTCCCACACACCACACGGCTGATTTGCTCTCCCTGTGTCTCCCTCCCTCTCTGTCCCCCTCTCCCTCCCTCTCTGTCCCCCTCTCCCTCCCTCTCTGTCACCCTCTCCCTCCCTCTCTGTCCCCCTCTCCCTCCCTCTCTGTCACCCTCTCCCTCCCTCTGTGTGTCAGCCTCCTCCCTCTGTCCGTCTCCCTGTGTCTCCCTCCCTCTCTGTCCCCCTCTCCCTCCCTCTCTGTCCCCCTCTCCCTCCCTCTCTGTCACGCTCTCCCTCCCTCTGTGTGTCAGCCTCCTCCCTCTGTCCGTCTCCCTGTGTCTCCCTCCCTCTCTGTCCCCCTCTCCCTCCCTCTGTGTCCCCCTCTCCCTCCCTCTCTGTCACCCTCTCCCTCCCTCTGTGTGTCAGCCTCCTCCCTCTGTCTGTCTCCCTGGTTCTCCCTCCCTCTCTGTCCCCCTCTCCCTCCCTCTCTGTCCCCCTCTCCCTCCCTCTCCGTCACCCTCTCCCTCCCTCTGTGTGTCAGCCTCCTCCCTCTGTCCGTCTCCCTGTGTCTCCCTCCCTCTCTGTCCCCCTCTCCCTCCCTCTCTGTCCCCCTCTCCCTCCCTCTCTGTCACCCTCTCCCTCCCTCTGTGTGTCACCCTCTGTCACCTCAGCCCAGCTTCCTGGGCACACACTGTTAGCAGATCTTTGAGTGGCCCTTGGCTTGTTGATGTGAGTTTGTTTCTGATCTCCAGGCACCCATTGGGTGTGATGTGTGTCTGTGCGCTGCTGCTGTGGTGGTGTGTGCTGCCACTCTTTCACAATGTTGGCTGTTCATTAGCTGCTGTCATGTGCGAAACAGTGCCTTCACCCCCATGTGTTGATGCAAGGCGTCCGCCATTTGCTGGCAAGTCATTCCTGTGTTGGGACACACTGTTTGTCTGGCTGTGACCTGGGCCATATGGGCAGAGTGCATTGTTGTCTGCTTCGGAGTCGCACTATGTGATTTTTGGGGCCCAGCCTCCCGCCATCCGGGTTACCGTGTCATGTGTTGTTGTCTTCTGTGACTTGACATTGTCCAGCTGGGTGCATGGGGCATGGTGGCAGCAGTGGCATGTGCGTGCTCATGGAGTGTGGTTGAGTAATGTGATGGCTTGTGGTGGTTGCGTGCCTGTTAGTGATTTTGGTTGTGGATGCCGTTCCCCCCATGTGAGGTGCGTTGTTTGTGTACTCACCCGGGTCTCGGAGTCCTTCTAATCCTTCGACTGCCTCCACCGGCAGTATGGCCATCACCCTCTCCTCCCAGGGATGGTACTGTACGGGTCTGCGGGAGGGCCCTCCTCCGGTGGCGTTGGCCTGGTCGTGTTCCTCCTGCCTCTTGGCTCTGACCCTCCTCCGCAGATCGTACCACCTGTTCTGGCATTCCTGCCTGGTCCTTCTGGTGTCCGCAACAGCATTCACAGCATCGACGATGGTCTGCCACATGGCTGTTTTTGCTGCCAGGCTGGTGTTTCTGACCAATGTTCCAAAGATCTGTGGCTCGACTCTGAGGATTTGATCAACAAGGACCTCCAACTCTCGGTTACTGAACTTTGGATTCGTGGTAGTGGGCATGGTGAGGGGTGTGGGTGGGGATGGTGGGGGGGGGGTGTGGATGTTGGGGGGGGGGTGTGTGGATGGTTGTGTGTGTGTGTGTGTGTGAATGTGATGAGGGGGTGTTTGTGAGGGTGGTTGTGTGAAGGTGTGCAAGTGTAAGGTGTGGTGTAGCTTGTTGTATGGTTCTGTGGTGTCTGGCAGCAGTGAGTCTGTTGCAAAGGCTCATGGTTTGTGTGTGTGGGCCCTTTTTATTGGTCCATGGGTGGGTGTGGCAGTGTTTGAATTTTGGGTGGGTGTGTTATAAGTAGTGGTGGTGTTTTGGCCCTCTGTTTGTCTTTGGCAGTGTCAGGTCAGTGAAGGTGTATTTGTAGTGTTTGTTGGCCATGTTTAGTGGCTTTGTGCCATTCGAATAGTGTCTTCTTGTGTTGTTTTGTTTTGTCCTGGTTGTGTACGTGCGTTTTGAGCGTGTGTACGGTGTGTAGATGGGCCATTTGGTTGTACGGTGCTGTCCTTGTGTGTGGGTTGGTACGACTCGTACATGCGGTTGTGATGTTGGGGCCTGGGGTGCGCTCCGTACTTAGGAGGTTGTGTTGGGGGTAGGACCGGAACGTACTGGGGTGTACATGGACGGTGGTACGACACGTACTGGGGTGGGGGTACGACTGGAACGTACTGGGGTGTACATAGACGGTGGTACGACACGTACTGGGGTGGGGGTACGACTGGAACGTACTGGGGTGTAGGTACACGGTGGTGCGACACGTACAGGGGTGGGGGTAGGAATCGAACGTACTGGGGTGTACATAGACGGTGGTACGACATGTACTGGGGTGGGGGTACGACTGGAACATACTGGGGTGTAGGTACACGGGGGTATGACACATACAGGGGTGGGGGTACGACTGGAACGTACTGGGGTGTACATAGACGGTGGTACGACACGTACTGGGGTGGGGGTAGGACTCGAACGTACTGGGGTGTACATAGACGGTGGTACGACACGTACTGGGGTGGGGGTACGACTGGAACGTACTGGGGTGTAGGTACACGGGGGTATGACACGTACAGGGGTGGGGGTACGACTGGAACGTACTGGGGTGTACATAGACGATGGTACGACACGTACTGGGGTGGGGGTACGACTGGAACGTACTGGGGTGTAGGTACACGGTGGTGCGACACGTACAGGGATGGGGGTAGGACTCGAACGTACTGGGGTGTACATAGACGGTGGTACGACACGTACTGGGGTGGGGGTACGACTGGAACGTACTGGGGTGTAGGTACACGGGGGTATGACACGTACAGGGGTGGGGGTACGACTGGAACGTACTGGGGTGTACATAGACGGTGGTACGACACGTACTGGGGTGGGGGTAGGACTCGAACGTACTGGGGTGTACATAGACGGTGGTACGATACGTACTGGGGTGGGGGTACGACTGGAACGTACTGGGGTGTAGGTACACGGGGGTATGACACGTACAGGGGTGGGGGTACGACTGGAACGTACTGGGGTGTACATAGACGGTGGTACGACACGTACTGGGGTGGGGGTACGACTGGAACGTACTGGGGTGTAGGTACACGGTGGTGCGACACGTACAGGGATGGGGGTAGGACTCGAACGTACTGGGGTGTACATAGACGGTGGTACGACACATACTGGGGTGGGGGTACGACTGGAACGTACTGGGGTGTAGGTACACAGGGGTATGACACGTACAGGGGTGGGGGTACGACTGGAACGTACTGGGGTGTACATAGACGGTGGTACGACACGTACTGGGGTGGGGGTAGGACTCGAACGTACTGGGGTGTACATAGACGGGTGGGGGTATACATACACGGGGGGTACGTGTCGGACGTACGGGGGCTGGGGGGAGTGTTGGGCGCGTATGCGGGCACATGTCTCCATGGTTGCTATAGGAGTTTGGTGCGGACGGTGTTTTTTCCATACGGTTGTAAGCTCGGACGCACGGGATGGATCGTGATTCCTCGGTCGGACTTGGCTTTTCACGTTTGTAAGGTAAATCGTCCGAGGACGTGTCGGACACATTTTCCGACCCGAGGACGTGTGGGGAATGATTCCCAGTGCGGTTCGTATGGACTTTTTACCATGCGAATCGTGATTGCCAGTTCGTACGGCACTTGTACGATTCCTACGGTAAAAAGACCCGATACAAGTCGTACGGGGACATTTTTTACCGCATCGTAATTGGCACCTTCCTGTCTTGTGTAGGAACATTGTGTGCTGAACTTGTGACCTGTGAGCTCAGTGCAGTGTTCCATGACCTGTTTCTATGGTAACAGGCAGAAGGCAGATTGGGGGAAGGGTTGAAATGTATTTCAGTTGGAAAGGGTTGAAATGTTTAACCAATAGAAATGTGTGTTTGCTTTTGAGTTTATGTGAGAAGGATTGTGATTTGATGGGATCACTGACGAAATATCGAGAAGAAGAATATCGAATTGACAAAATATCGAAGGAAAAATATAGAATGCCAAAATATCTAACCCCTATCTCCACACAGGTAAGTACAAAAAAATAGAATCCTAAATATCGTTGTAAAAAATATAGTTAGTCACAATATCGAATTTTTTTAAATGTCTTAAAATTATTGTAAAATTAATGAAATAAAACATATAATTAACTGAAACATACTTAAAAATACTTAAATTACTTTAAAATTAATAAATAATGAATGTAAGTAAAAAAAAAGAATAATACATATATATTAACGTAATATTTATTTAAAAAATGCTATATTTTTTGCGTAGGATAGCAGACGGGTATAATTGACTATTACCACTCCAGTAAGTGCAATAGTAGGGAAAACGTTGGATAGCGAGAGGGTAAAAATTACTATTCCCACTCCAGAGAGTGCAACAGTAAGGAAAGCGTTGGATAGCGGGAGGGTAAAAATTAGTATTCCCACTCCAGACAGTGTAATAATAGGGAAAGCATTGGATAGCGTAGGGGTAAAATTTACTATTTACACTCCAGAGAGTGCAACAGTAGGGAATGCGTTGGATAGCGGGAGGGTAAAATTTACTATTCTCACTCCAGTGAGTTCAACAGTAGGGAAAGCATTGGGTAGCGTAGGGGTAAAAATTACTATTCCCACTCCAGAGAGTGCAACAGTAGGGAAAGCGTAGGATAGCGTAGGGGTAAAAATTACTATTCCCACTCCAGAGAGTGCAACAGTAGGGAAAGCATTGGATAGAGTAGGGCTAAAAATTACTATTCCCACTCCAGAGAGTGCAACAGTAGGGAATGCGTTGGATAGCGGGAGGGTAAAATTTACTATTCTCACTCCAGTGAGTTCAACAGTAGGGAAAGCATTGGGTAGCGTAGGGGTAAAAATTACTATTCCCACTCCAGAGAGTGCAACAGTAGGGAAAGCGTAGGATAGCGTAGGGGTAAAAATTACTATTCCCACTCCAGAGAGTGCAACAGTAGGGAAAGCATTGGATAGAGTAGGGCTAAAAATTACTATTCCCACTCCAGAGAGTGCAACAGTAGGGAAAGCGTTGGATAGCGGGAGGGCAAAATGTACTATTCCCACTCCAGTGAGTGCAACAGTAGGGAAAACGTCAGATGGCGTAGGAGTAAAAATTACTATTCCCACTCCAAAGAGTGCAACAGTAGGGAAAGCGTTGGATAGCGTAGGGGTAAAAATTACTATTCCCACTCGAGAGAGTGCAACAGTAGGTAAAGCGTTGGATAACGTAGGGGTAACAATTACTATTCCCACTCCAAAGAGTGCAACAGTAGGGAAAGCGTTGGATAGCGTTGGGGTAAAAATTACTATTCCCACTCCAGTGAGTGCAACTGTAGGGTAAGCGTTGGATAGCGTAGGGGTACAAATTACTATTCCCACTCCAGAGAGTGCAACAGTAGGGAAAGCGTTGGATAGCGGGAGGGAAAAAATTACTATTCCCACTCCAAAGAGTGCAACAGTAGGGAAAGCGTTGGATAGCGTAGGGGTAAAAATTACTATTCCCACTCCAAAGAGTGCAACAGTAGGGAAAGCGTTGGATAGCGTAGGGGTAAAAGTTACTATTCCCACTCCAGAGAGTGCAACAGTAGGGAAAGCGTTGGATAGCGGGAGGGTAAAATGTACTACTCCCACTCCAGTGAGTGCAACTCTAGGGTAAGCGTTGGATACCGTAGGGGTAAAAATTATTATTCCCACTCCAGTGAGTGCAATAGTAGGGAAAGCGTTGGATAGCGTAGGGGTAAAAATTACTATTCCCACTCCAGTGAGTGCAATAGTAGGGAAAATAATAATTTAATATTTTATTAAAAATAAATAAATTATTAATACCAAATAAAAATATTAAAATTAATTACCAATCACACAATATTTAATAATTAATTTATTATAAATACCAATGCTTTTTTTATTAATAACATATTAATAATTAATTAGCACCAATTAATTTTCAATGCCAACAATTATTAAATAAATATATTACCAATTAATAATTAATTAGGAATAAATTAATTAGCAATATACAAAAATTATTTCAATAATTATTTATTTACAATTAAATTAATTCCCACCATATTCCCCTATAAACCCACAACCCGCTACAAATAATAAATGAATACAATTAAAATAATTATCAATTAAACAATTAATACAAATTAATTACCAATTAATACAAATTATTTACCAATTAATAATTAATCAACAACCAATTAATTTTCAATACCAATTAATAATTACCTAATAACAATTAAATTACTTCCCACCCTATTCCCCTATAAACCCACAACCCGCTACAGAAGTAAAACGCAAAATTAAAATAAAAATAATTAATAATTCCTAAAAATTATTATTTAATGTACTATAATTAAATTGCTTCCCACCCTAATCCCCTATAAACCCACAACCCGCTACGGAATTAAATTACACAAAAATTAAATAACATAAAATTCATCACTTTAAAAATATTCAAACATACATTCCAAAATGTATACATACTTTTAACACATATACTAACACTTAAACACTATAAAAAAAATCGATATTTTTAACAACTATATTATGACTGTCGATATTACTTACTTCTATATTATTTATATCGATATTTTATTTCTTACCTGATTTTCGATATTCTTCACCACTATATTTTGGCAATTCGATATTCTGTCCATTCTATATTAAAAACTTGATATTCTGTCCTGTCGATATTTTGAATTCGATATTATGTCTGTTTACCGATTTGATGTTTACATGTATATGTGTGGAAATTGAAAGGGAAACTTTTCCATTCTTTGCTTTTGCTGAGTGCAGAGATTATGTAAAAGAAAATATGGTGAGTGATTGATATACTTCTTAATCTACAAAAGAACTTGAAAGATGAGTTATTTAATTGTGAGGGGATGTATGTAGAATATTTAGATTTTATTCAGACTAATGTATTTTTCCTGCTAAAGTGTAGGGAGTATTTTTTTCCCTACAATCTTATTGACAGTGTGTGTGCATGTGGAAACCATTTTGTGATAAGGATTTCTGTTTTTTCATGTGTTTGTACACAGATAACTATGCAGTTCTTATATTTTGGTAGATTTAGAAACCACTTATTGTTTATGAATTTGTGAAATGAGTTATGTTAAGTGTAGGGAGTACTTTTTTTCTCTACAATGTGTGTGCATGTAGAAACCATTCTGTTATAAGCATTTTTGTTTTTCATGTGTTTGTAGACAGATAACTGTGCTGTTTTTATATGTTGGTAGAATTAGAAACCAGTCATTGTTTATGAATTTGTGAAATTAGTTATGTTTCTATACTAAAATGTAGTACTACTTCTAGATGAAGAAATGTGTTTTGGTATAGTGCAAGGGATAGTGTTGTTTGTCTAGAATCACACAGTGAGTCTGTGTGCATTTGGGAACCATTGTGAGAGAAGCATTTGGTAACATCGTGTATTTGCTGACAGATAACTGTTTTAACTTGTCATGTTGTGAAGTTTTAGTAGCATTAGAAGACAGTTATGGCTTATGATTTGATTAAATGAGCCAGGCTTTGACAGAAAAGTGCAGTCCTGAAATATGTAGATTGTGTGCAATTCCCTTACCAGTTGCACTGTAGTGAATGAGTTTTGGTAAACTCTTAAGGATAGTGGTGCATGTCTAGAATCACAGTGTGAGTTAGTGTGTATTTGGGATCAGTGTGAGAGAAGCATTTGGTGATATCATGTATTTGCTTACAGATAACTTTTTTAAAACCTGTCATGTTGTGGAGTTTTAGTTGCATTAGAATCCAGTCTTTGCTTATGCGTTGATTAAATGAGTCATGCTTTGACACTGATGTGCTGTACTTAAATATGTAGATTGTGTTCAGTACCATTAACTCTTCCAGACTAGTGAATGAGTTTTGGTAAACTCCTAGGATAGTGTTGATTGTCTAAAATCACACTGTGAGTCTGTGTGCATTTGGGTAAGTATTGTGAGAGAAGCATTTGGTAACATTGTGTATTTGCTGACAGATAACTGTTTTAAAACCAGTCATGTTGTCATGTTTTAGTAGCATTCGAAGACAGTTATGGCTTATGCTTTCATTAAATGAGTCAGGCATTGACAGTAAATTGCAGTCGTGAAATATGTAGATTGTGTGCAGTTCCCTTACCACTTGCACTGTAGTGAATGAGTTTTGGTAAACTCATAGGGATAGTGGTGGTTGTCTAGAATCACACTGTGAGTTAGTGTGTATTTGGGATCAGTGTGAGAGAATCATTTGGTAACATCATGTATTTGCTGACAGATAACTGTTTTAAAACCAGTCGTGTTGTGAAGTTTTAGTAGCATTAGAATCCAGTCTTTGCTTATATGTTGATTAAATGAGTCAGGCTTTGACACTGATGTGCTGTACTTAAATATGTAGATTGTGTGCAGTCCCCTTACCCCTTCCACAGTAGTGAATGAGTTTTGGTAAAGTCCTAGAATAGTGTTGATTGTCTAAAATCACACTGTGAGTCTGTGTGCATTTGGGTAGGATTGTGAGAGAAGCATTTGGTAACATCGTGTATTTACTGACAGATAACTGTTTTAAAACCTTTCATGTTGTCAAGTTTTAGTAGCATTGGAAGCCAGTCTTTGCTTATGCGTTGATTAAATTAGTCAGGCATTGACATTAAAGTGTAGTCGTGAAATATGTCGATTGTGTGCAGTTCCTTTACCACTTCCACTGTAGTGAATGAGTTTTGGTAAACTCCTAGGGATAGTGTTGTTTGTCTAGAATCACAGTGTGAGTCTGTGTGCATTTGGGAACCACTGTGAGAGAAGTGTTTGGTAACATTGTGTATTTGCTGACAGATAGGTGTTGTAAAACATGTCATGTTGTCAAGTTTTAGTAGCATTAGAAGACAGTTATGGCTTATGCTTTCATTATATGAGGCAGGCATTGATAGTAAATTGCAGTTGTGAAATATGTAGATTGTGTGCAGTTCCCTTACCACTTGCACTGTAGTGAATGAGTTTTGGTAAACTCATAGGGATAGTGGTGCTTGTCTAGAATCACACTGTGAGTTAGTGTGTATTTGGAATCACTGTGAGAGAAGCATTTGGTAACCTCATGTATTTGCTGACAGATAACTGTTTTAAAACCTGTCATGTTGTGAAGTTTTAATAGGATTAGAATCCAGTCTTTGCTTATGCCTTGATTAAATGAGTCAAGCTTTGACACTGATGTGGTGTACTTAAATATGTAGATTGTGTGCAGTACCATTAACTCTTCCAGACTAGTGAATGAGTTTTGGTAAACTCCTAGGATAGTGTTGCTTGTCTAAAATCACACTGTGAGTCTGTGTGCATTTGGGTAAGGATTGTGAGCGAAGCATTTGGTAACATCGTGTATTTGCTGACAGGTACCTGTTTTAAAACCGGTCATGTTGTGAAGTTTTAGTTAATAGTAATTTATTAAGACTTGATCTATTTGTATCATACAAAATGAGTTATTTTATGAGAATATTCTGATCTGGACAAATAAACATAATTCAACATAATGGACAAAAAAGAGAAGAAATGTTATTCACAAACAACAATTAACACATTTGTGAAGAAAACACAAGATGAACACTGAGACTCTACTGCTCAGATGGCAGAGGATCAACTCAAAACAATCAATCGAACGCCACTCCTCATTCATACCTTTTGACCAAATTCCAACCAACTAAAAAAAGCGATCTATCAAAATTGGCATCTTATTCAAAAACTGGATCCATCTCTAGAAATTTCCCCAATGTTTGCTTTCAAAAGAGAAAGAAATGTGGCCAACCATGTAGTCAGGGCATCATTGAAAACTGCAACAAAACCATCCCTAAGAGAAATGATGGGGTTGACACCCATAAAAGGTCATCATAAATGTGGGACTAGTTCATGCTGCGACCAAACGGTTGAGGGGTCTTTGTTTTCCCATAAAGGGATTTTTTGGAAACACGATACGTTTTCCAACTGTAAAACTAAATACGTAATTTACGGGATCATGTGTCCGTGTTCATTATTGTACATCGGAAAAACTAACCAAGAGATCAGACAAAGAATTACACAACATAAATCCCGGATTAGAAAAAATGTAGAAACCGCACCTCTAGTTAATCATTGGCGGAAAATGGCACATGGAGAACAAGATCTCCGCTGGACAGTAATTTCCAAAGCGGAACGCGATTCGAGAGGTGGAGACATGGAACTCAGGCTGGCTCAACGCGAGGCAATGTTAATTGTCAAGTTTGACACTGCAATCTCGGGCCTTAATGAATTATCAGAAATCTTCAGACTTTGAGGACATAACATCCACGTTTTCCTTATGACGCACAGTACCTGTATTTTTATCTTAAGGTGATGCGGCCATTCTAGCGAGATAAAGGCTTAGTTTGAGTAACGGGCCGTTTGAATCTACCCCCAGTATGTATTTTTCTGGTCATTTCTCCAGCTTTTAGGCCACTGAGACAACAAGGGACTACAATTCCCAGAATTCCAACCGCATGGTAGAAAGCGATTTAGCATCAAACAGGAAGAGCTGATTTTGAAGCTTCCTCCTCTGGATGGGTTTGAAGACGCCGGCTTTCAGCCACGAATTTGGTAACTGTCCTTCTTCCACCGTTCTCTTTGATATATTCCTCGCGTTACTAGAGTAAGCGGATTGTGGAACTCTTGGAGTAATGCCGTTTTCCATTTTTTAGCTTCGTCGCTCGAGATCTGCTACATTGAGTGCTGCACCTCGTATACTGTGCGTGGAAATCCATCCTGCTTTGTTTCAAGGTATGTCCCGCGTTTTCAGTTCATTCCACGGACTGGTTCTGCCGACAACAAACCCCGCTTCTACTTAAAATTGATTATCTTCCCTTCTTTTTAGCGCAGATTGTTCTGCCCTGACTGGACTCCATTACGATGGATTAATTCCCTCTCTTCAGTCGCACCTCCCTGTGCTGCCGTTGTGTTTCATTTACGTGCAAGGTAATGGCCGCGTTCAGGCTTTTCCAGCTGCTTCAGCCGCTTGGTACTTTTATTTCACCTCGACCCTGACCTGAGCAATCTTGATTAATGTCAGACTTGTGAATTTGTTTTCTTTTAGCGCATCCCCCTTTGCAAATATCGAAGGGCACCTGCCAGAGCACTTCTCTCTGGGTAAGTCTAGCCACATTGATGAGGCGATTAGTGTAGTTTGCACTCTCTCATTCTCCAGATTCATTTCTATTCTTGTCTTTCTCTTCTTTACAGTGTTATGGTCCTGATGAGAACCCCAGCATCTAAAACCAACGGGGTTCGAAACGGGTAGACCTTTTCTTTGTTTTCTCCAGTCATGTGTATCTTTAGTCCGCTGGGGTGACCTGTTTTATGCTGTTACATATTGAGTACAATTTAAATTCATTTTGTGTACACCCCCACAGCGGTACCACTTTTCAAAGTGTACGTGTGCGGAGACCTCTTTGGTTGTTTTCAACTTTCACCAAAGACATAGTAAGGGTATTTGGATGTGTGTGTGTTTTGTATGAATGAGGAGTGGCGTTTGATTGATTGTTTTGAGTTGTTCCTCTGCCATCTGAGCAGTAGAGTCTCAGTGTTCATCTTGTGTTTTCTTCACAAATGTGTTAATCGTTGTTTGTGAATAACATTTCTTCTCTTTTTTGTCCATTATGTTGAATTATGTTTATTTGTCCAGATCAGAACATTCTCATAAAATAACTCATTTTGTATGATACAAATAGATCAAGTCTTAATAAATTACTATTAATTAGTACGGACGTAGTTGTTCTATTTTTCTTCTACAGTCAAGCAGAATAAATATCTGTCAGCATTGGCACTCTCTGTAGTTTTACATGTTTATTGGCTCAGCCTTGCTGGCGAGAGCCACACCCATTTTTGTTCCTAGTGAAGTTTTAGTAGCATTAGAAGCCAGTCTTTGCTTATGCGTTGATTATATGAGTCAGGCTTTGACATAAAAGTGCAGTCCTGAAATATGAAGATTGTGTGCAGTTCCTTTACCACTTCCACAGTAGTGAATGATTTTTGGTAAACTCCTAGGTATAGTGGTTGTTGTCTAGAATCACACTGTGAGTCTGTGTGCATTTGAGAACCACTGTGAGAGAAGGATTTGGTAACATTGTGTATTTGCTGACAGATAACTAATTTAAAACCTCTCATGTTGTCAAGTTTTAGTAGCATTAGAAGCCAGTCTTCGCTTATGCATTGATAAAATGAGTCAGGGTTTGGCACTAAGGTGCAGTACCATGTACTATTCTGTTCACTGTGGCAGAACTGAAAATTTAAAAGTTTTACCTAAGCACTCTCCTAGAAGTAGTCTAATTAATTAGTCAGTTTCTAAGTACCAAATAGATTGCTTCAAATGTCTATGCAGTATGCATGTAGTGTTCTAACATACTATACACTTGTCTTTTACACCTTCAATTCCCTAGTCAGTATCCATACACTTCCAGGAAACATCCTGTCACTTCCTTTGCAGTTCTCTAGAGACCCATTCAACAGCATGTACTAATCCATTCACTGTGCTAAAAGCCAAACACTTATAAATTCACCAAGACACTCTCTTTCCAGTACTCTAATGATTCAGTCACTGCCTAAGTATTCATGCACTGAGCCAAGTCTTAGCACATGGACTTCTTCAAACCCCTATCCACTATGCATGCAGTCCTCTAACCATCTACACACTTGTCTTTCACACCTTCAATTCCCCAGTCAGTATCCGTTCACTTCCAGCAAACACCCTGTCACTCCCCTTGCACTCCTCTAGTGACCCATTCAGCATCATGTACTAATCCATTCACTGCGCCAAACCCTAATAAATTCACCCAGGCACTCTCCTTGCAGTACTCTAATCATTCAGTCAGTACCCAAGTACTCATCCAGTGACCCAGGCCTTAGTATATGGACTACTTCAATCCCTTATCCACTATGCATGCAGTCCTCTAACCACCTACACAATTGTCTTTCTCACCTTCAATTCCCTAGTCAGTATCCATACACTTCCACAAAATACCCTGTCACTCCCTTTGCAGTCCTCTAGTGACCCATTCAGCACCATGTACTAATCCATTCACTGTGCTAAAACCCAAACACTTATAAATTCACCAAGATACTATCTTTGCAGTACTCTAATCATTCAGTCAGTGTCTAAGTATTCATACACTGAGCCAGGCCTTAGCACATGGACTGCTTCAAACCCCTATGCACTATGCATGCAGTCTTCTAACCACCTAGACACTTGTCTTTCACACTTTCAATTTCCTAGTCAGTATCCATAGAGTCCAGCACTTGTCACTGCCTTTGCACTCCTCTAGTGACCCATTCAGTACCAAGTACTAATCCATTCCCTGTGCGAAAAGCCTAGCACTTATAAATTAACCTAGGCACTCTCCTTGCTGTACTCTAATCATTCAGTCAGTACCCAAGTAGTCATGCAGTGAGTACCCAAGTAGTCATGCAGTGAGCCAGGCCTTAGCACATGGACTGCTTTAAATGCCTATGCAGTATGGATGCAGTCCTCTAATCACCTACACAGTTGTGTTTCACACCTTTAATTCCCTAATTATTATTCATATTCTTCTAGCAAACACCCTGTGAGTCACCAAGTGTGTCTCCTTATACTACTGTAATCATTTAGTCAGTTAGCATGTAGTGTTTTAGTGAGGTAGGCTTTAGGGCATGAACTGCTTCAAAGTAGTATGCACTATGCATGTAGTGTTTTAATGATCGTCACACTTGTGGTTCCAGGCTATAGTTTCATAGTCAGTTTTTATATAAAATGTGTTTGTACAGTAATGGAATAGTATAAATTTGAAAGTTATTAATATACATTTATTTGTGATTCTTTAGAACAGAAGTGTTTCTCATCTGTTTGCACTCTTCTCGTGCAAGATTGTTTGGATGAAGGGTCCTTAGGTGTTTCATCATACTTGCTGTGCCGCACAAGTATTTTTTGTTAGGATCTCGTCGTAACAGAACTTTGGCAAATCTTGCGAGTGACGAAGGTGGCATTGGTCTTTGTTTGCTCCTTGGAAAAAGTAAAAAATGTCCTCACCACTGAAGAAAAACGTTGTTTGTGTGGGGCCTTCTGCAAAACATTTTCTTCAGATTCGGTAAATATTTTAAAGCGGCAACATTTACAGTTTTTGTAAGTTAAACTTATAAAATTCTGTTAGCTGTATGCATTTTATATTTCTGTGATTTATTTCTTGTGGTATTTTGTTGAGAATACCATGTTGTTGTTTTTTTAACAATCTTTCTGATATTCCAGGTCTGTCGTCGACATCCGTGGTTCCCACAGGAATGTTCTGCTTTGTTGTTTTGTATTATTGTTGTTACATTTTGTTTATTAGTTTATTGTTTATATTTATGTTAATAAAAAAATAAAGTTTGGAAATAGTTTATCGTTTATATATTTATTATTATAAAAAATAAAGTTTGAAAAAAAAATTAATAATGTTTTTGGTTGTTCTCTTAACTGCTGTGTGACTCTTTCTTGTTCTTATTACTGTTATTTGATGGAGTCCCACGGTGTTACATTTTGGGGCACTTATCGCTGGAATACTGGTGATATCTGCAGTTTGCACCAACTTCTGAATAGTGTGTTAGATTTATCTCAACTTTACTTCCGTTAAAGTGCTGATAATGAAATGGAGAGAAGCCGTTCCCGTGCAAAAAGACACGAGGTGCACCTTTCCGATTTATTCTAAATACTAAAATCCTGTATTGTATTGCACTGAGCTGTTGGCTGCACTTACAGTGTACACGCAAATCTATTAAGAAATCTCATTGTATTTATATTGATTGGGAATAGTGCGTCAGGTGCTGGATCTTGACGAGATACACTGCTCAGTTCGTATATTGTTCTGCACCCGAAAAAAATCATATCACAACTTTCACACCAATTGCAATGCGAAACAAATTCCGGCAATAAGACACGTTAGCACCAGGGATTTTACACCTGCTTTCTGCTGGTGTTAAGCAGGACAACTACCTGCACGATGAAAGGGAACACAGCCAAGAGCCACACCAGAACACCCACAGGTGCCATAGAGTCAATGAGCATGATACAGGGATACCCATGAGGGACAGAAGACGTATCTCAACAACTCCAGGACCGCCAATGCCCCCCAAACCCACATCTTAGTAAGTGTGCCCCTGTGGTCATTGTCTTAGCATGATAGGCATGAGCCCTGCAACATCACAGTGTGCTGTCACCTCAGCGTTGGCAGTGAGCCTGGATGTGTAGCTACGCACGCATCCTCCTGCATGCACAACTGGCGTGTGCTGGTCTGGGGTTCACAGGTCAGTGGAGGGGTGTGCCTATCCGGCAAGGGGAACGGGGTGTCTCGGACATGTCTGTGTACAGGAAGTGCGGTAAGTGTGTCTCTGTGTTCTGGTGTGGCCTGTTTCAAGAGCCGCAGCAGTCGATGTTGTAAAGTGGCATGCACCACCTCCAAACGGCACTGTGATGTTGTAGTTGGAATGTAGCAGGACATGCGCAAATAGGCATTACAATGGTGTGCCGTATGAGTGCACGAGATACAACAGCGCACTGTACAAAAGTGTGGGGGCTCGTGGGAGGGAGGAGCAGCCGTTTGGCAGCATAACACACAGTGAACTCGACCATGTGCCACATGCTGGGCATCTCATCCATGATGACCACGGTCGCAGACATCCCACAACACCAACGACTGGCCTTTGTACACATCCTGTATGAATACAGCGTGGTTTTCACTTCTATGCTCGTTCAGTGGTGTGATGTTGGTGGGTTGTGTGACTTGTGCTCCTTGTTAGTGTGTTTCATTTTGGCCATTGTTTGTCTATACTTGTGCTGTACTTAATTTTGCATGTGTGCCATTCTGCCCATCTCCCCCGTCCCCCCACTCCCTGCTTCTTCCTCTTCCTAGTGCTGTTGTGTCTATAATTTTGTTGCTGCACACAAAAATACGTGTAAAGAATAAATTAGAATAGTTCCTTGATTCTTTTAAGTTTCAAAACTTCTCTATTGGTTTCTTTTTAATTTTCCAGAAGTGCAACGTATTCTATCAACACACTTTCTAGAACATTCTACAATACGTGCATGTTAAAAGTTCATCAATTTTTTAAAACTTTACGATTTTTTTTGTAACATTTTCTTGAACATTTAACGACACGTGCAGGTTAAAAGTTGACGATTGTTTTAAGTTCAAAATGTGCCTTCCAAATGCAAGTAGCAGGTGTGGATGAGCTGAGCAAATTTTATCCTATGATATGTACTCCACGTTGAAACTGCTTTTTCTTAACCAATCACAAAGATGCTTTTCCACAAAACTAATGTGCACCCTACTTTTAAAAAAGAATGCTTTTCATGATATCTTTAGAGATAAGTTATAGATAGGAATTAGCATTTAAAAAACCTTTGAAAGTCACTGAAAAAACCATAGGTTTCATGCACGTTATAGTTAGGAATTGGCATTTAAAAAACCTTAGAAATTCACTGAAAAAACCATAGGTTTCAGGGGTGTTATAGTTAGCTGGACATTTCCCTCGTACAAAACCCTAGAAATTCCCCTGTTATAGTTAGTTCAGCTAACTATAACTCGCGCCCCCGCAATGCACTGCTGATGACGTCACATATTACATCACTCATGACATGGTCAGTGACATCACTGATGACATCACTGATGACATCTCAAATTACATCACTGATGACATCACTGATGACATCATCCATTGAGTATGTGTTTCTGAACAGTTTTAATATGTTTAATATATATAGGAAAAGGCCTGTTGAAAAATAAGTGGGTGTACAAGTGTGTGAATGGAAGGTTTTCTAGGTGCGTAACTGACTCTATAAGTGAGTCATTAAATGTATCTTACTGCAGACTAGTGACTAAACTGTGTGAATGTCTGTATGTGTCTGTGTGTTGGTGTATAAGTGGCTGCATGGTTTTGTGAATAGCTATATGAGTGTCTATATGGGTTATTGATTGGTTGTCTGAGTATCTGTATGGGTGACTGAGTGTTTGTGTGGGTAGGGTGTGTGTGACTCTGTGACTAGATGTGTGAGTGGGTAATTCAGTGGGTGCATGGTTTTAAGAGTGCATCTGTGATGGACTGTATGGTTGGGTGAGTGTATGTATGGGTGTGTTAGTGACTGAATGTATATCTCAGTTGTACATGTGTCAGTAACTACATATGTGAAACGCAGTGTATATGTGTGTAAGAGTATATAACTATCTATATGTGAGAGTGTGTGATTTTGGGAGTGGCTGTATGCGCCATAGTGCAAGGATATCTGTGTCATGTGCTGTTTGTTTTTCTGCAGGAAGACACAGAATTTGTTAGTATTTTTATGAGTAAGTGAACTTGAGTGTGTTTAACTGTATAGGTGAGTAAATTGGACTGTGATTAATTATTTACATGACTGACTAGATGTGTCAGTACCTCAATGGATGATTGGCGGTGTGTGAGTGTCTATATAGGTGTATAAATGCACAGAGTGACTGTAAGTATGAGTGACTGTACAGGTGAGTGAGTGGACATGTATGTAGACCTAAAAGTCAATGAGTTGGTGTGTAATTATTGGTATTGGAGAATCTATGGTTGTCAAAATGGGCGTTTTTGAGTCGGTGTACCAAAGGTTATATTAGGGTGTGAGAAGATGCACAAATGTATCACATGGATGACGTCATCAGTGATGTCATCAGTGATGTCATTTGAGATGTCATCAGTGAGGTCATCAGTGATGTCACTGACCATGTCATGAGTGATGTAATATGTGACGTCATCAGCAGTGCATTGCGTGGGCGTGAGTTATAGTTAGCTGAACTAACTATAACAGGGGAATTTCTAGGGTTTTGTATGATGGAAATGTCCAGCTAACTATGACACCCCTGAAACCTATGTTTTTTTCAGTGAATATATATATATATATATATATATATATATATATATATATATATATATATATTTGATCTACTGGCGGTTGCCAGTAGATAGTTATAGTTAGGAGCTAGTTTCCAAAGGAAAAGCGTTTTGGGTTTTCCTAATAACTTTGGCGCCAGTTGACGAATCTTTGCAAAACCTTCAAAACTTATGGCCTGCTCCGGTCAGCTCCTATTCTGAAAGTTTGGGGGTGATTTGCCAAGCAGGGGCTGAGAAAAAAGGGGGGTCCCAAAATGTGTTTTTTCCATGTTATTTTCCATAGAAAACTTTGGACGCGGCTACAGCTCGAACTGCTGAACGGAATTTCACCAAGTTTGGCAAAAAGGTAGCCCATGGTTCAGAAAGAGACCTTTTTGTTAAATGGTGTATATCGGTTCAGTAGTTCCTGAGAAATAAAAAAAAAAAGAGGTAAAAAAATGCATTTCCCAAATGAAACTTTAGACATGGCTACAGCTCGAACTGCTGAACGGAATTACACCAAATTTGGCAAAAAGTTAGTGCTTGGTTGAGAAAGCGTCCTTTTTTTAAATGGTGTAAATTCTAACCCTGGGCGTAGTTTGTGTAGTACCGCTACGCATACCTACACAAAGTGCACTTCGCGAGATATGTGGAGCGATGATTGCACAGTGCCGGATGCTTGTCCGCACTATGCGGTCATTGAATACGGCATCTTGCACAGTGCGAGCTGTCGTTTTCTGCCGCTCGAGTAGATTTTTACTCGAGCTGCAGCTTTCTCAACGCGGACTGGTAGTTTCTTATTGCGAGCGGTCGCGAGCATACACGACCACTCGCAATGAGAAACCTGACATCCCCGCATTGAGAATCTCGCCGGGAGGTTTATTTTCCGCGCTCGCGATCGGCAACTTGATGTTGCTGATCGCGAACGAGGAAAATGTCTTGCCGGGTTGTCATTTTCCTCGCTCGCGGTCGCCAACTTGACATTGAGGACTGCGAGTGAGCAAAAAATGGCAACTACGCTATGTGTTTTTGCACTGAGCTACGTGCAATTCGCGTAGAGTGAAGTAGCACAAACTATGTAAACTACGAGAGCGTAGCATAGCGCCCAGGATTAGTAAATACGTTCAGTAGTTTTTGAGTTATTAAAAGAAAAAAATCTTTATATATCTGGGCGGGACCTAACTACACAAGCACAAGCTTGGTTCTAATTGGCTGCCAACACTTCAATCCAGGAAGTTTGGGCAGCCATCTTGGTGCAATGCTTTTTAGGTATCACCTAGTGATGCAGCGCATGAGCTGCCCACTACACAAACACCACTGCACTACCCAAAACACTAAAACAATAACCCAGCATGACCGAGTACACTACCCAAACACTACTGTACTACCCTAAACCCTAAAACACTACCCCAGCACGACCCCTTACACTACCCAAACATCACTATTCTGCCCTAAACCCTAAAACACTACCCCAGCACGATGATCCCCTACACTACCCAAACACCACTGCACTACCCTAAACTATAAAACACAACCCCCAGCATGACCCCCTAAACTAACCAAACACCATTGCACTACCCTAAACCCTAACACACAACCCCCAGCATGACCCCCTACAGTACCCAAACACAACTGCACTACCTTAAACCCTAAATCTACCCCCGCATGACCCCATACACTACACAAACACCACTGCACTACCCTTAACCCTAAAACACTACCACCAGCATGATCCCTACACTACACAAACACAACTGCGCTACCCTAAACCCTAAAACACTATCCCCAGCAGTACCCCCTACACTACCCAAACACCATTGCACTACCTAAACCCTAAATCTACCCCCAGCATGACCCCCTACACTACACAAACACAACTGCACTACCCTAAACCCTAAAACACTACCATCAGTAAGACCCCTACCCTACCCAAACACCACTGCACTTCCCTAAACCCTAAAACACTACCCCCAGCATTACCCCCCACCCTACCCAAACACAACTGCACTACCCTAAACCCTAAAACACTACCCCCAGCAGTACCCCTTCACTACCCGAACACCACGGCACTATCCTAAACCCTAAGACACTACCCCAGCACGACCTCCTACACTACCCAAACACCACTGCACTACCCTAAACCCTAAAACACTACCCCCAGCATGACCCCCTACACTACCCATACACCACTGCACTACCCTAAACCCTAAAACAGAACCCCCTACACTACACAAACACCACTGCACTACCCTAAACCCTAAAACACTACACCCAGCATGACCCTCTTCACTACCCAAACACCACGGCACTGCCCTAAACCCTAAAACACTATCCCCAGCAGTACCCCTTCACTACCCAAACACCACTGCACTATCCTAAACCCTAAAACACGACCTCCTACACTACCCAAACACCACTGCACTACCCTAAACCATAAAACACTACCCACAGCATGACCCCCTACACTACCCATACACCACTGCACTACCCTAAACCCTAAAACAGAAGCCCCTACACTACACAAACACCACTGCACTACCCTAAACCCTAAAACACTACCCCCAGAACGACCCCCTTCACTACCCAAACACTACTACACTACCCTAAACCCTAAAACAATACCCCCAGCGTGACCCCTACACTACCCAAACACCACTGTGCTACCCTTAACCCTAAAACACTACCCCCAGCATGACCCCCTACACTACACAAACACCACTGCACTAACCTAAACCCTAAACACGGCCCCCAGCATGACCCCTACACTACACAAACACCACCGCACTACCCTAAACCCTAGAACACTACCCCAGCATGACCCGTGACACTACCCAAACACCACCACACTACCCTAAACCCAAAAACACTACCCCCAGCATGACACCCTATGCTACCCAAACACCACTACACTACCCTAAACCCTAAAACACTACTCCCAGCACGACCGCCTACACTACACAAACACCACTGCACTACCCTAAACCCTAAAACACTACCCCCAGCATGACCTTGTACACTACCCAAACACCACTGCACTACCCTAAACCCTAAAACACTACCCCAGCACGACCCCCTACACTACACAACACAACTGCACTACCCTAAAGCCTAAAACACTACCCAAGCACTACCCCTACACTACCCAAACACCACTGCACTACCCTAAACCCTAAAACACTACCACCAACACGACCCCTACACCACCCATACACCACTGCATTACTCTAAACCCTAAAACAGAACCCCTGACACTACCCAAAAACCACCGCACTACCCTAAACCCTAAAACACTACCCCCAGCATGACCCCCATGCTACCCAAACACCACTGCACTACCCTAAACCCTAAAACACTACTTCCAGCATGACCTTGTACACTACCCAAACACCACCGCACTACCCTAAACCCTAAAACACTACCCCCAGCATGACCCCCTTCACTATCCAAACACTACTGCACTACCGTAAACCCTAAAACACTACCCCCAGCATGACCCCTTCACTACCCAAACACTATTGCTTTACCCTAAACCCTAAAACACTACCCACAGCATGACCCCTACACTACCCAAACTTCACTGCCCTACCCTAAACCCTAAAACACTACCCCCAGAATAACCCCCTACACTACCCATACACCACTGCACTACCCTAAACCCTAAAACAGAAACCCCTACACTACACAAACACCCTGCACTACCCTAAACCCTAAAACACTACCCCCAGCACGACCCCCTTCACTACCCAAACACCATTGTGCTACCCTAAACCCTAAAACACTACCCCCAGCATGACCCCCTACACTACAAAAACACAACTGCACTAACCTCAACCCTAAATATCTACCCCTAGCACAACCCCCTACACTACACAAACACCACTGCACTAACCTAAACCCTAAACACGACCCCAGCATTACCCCCTACACTACCCAAACACCACCACACTACCCTAAACCCTAAAACACTACCCCCAGCATGACACCCTATGATTCCCAAACACCACTGCACTACCCTAAACCCTAAAACACTACTCCCAGCACGACCGCCTACACTACACAAACACCACTTCACTACCCTAAACCCTAAAACACTACCCCCAGCATGACCTCGTACACTACCCAAGCACCCCCGCACTACCCTAAACCCTAAAACACTACCCCAGCACGACCCCCTACACTACAGAAAACCACTGCACTACCCTAAAGCCTAAAACACTACCCAATCTCGACCCCTACACTACCCAAACACCACTGCACTACCCTAAACCCTAAAACACTACCCCCAGCATGACCCCCTACACCACCCATACACCACTGCACTACCCTAAACCCTAAAACAGAACCCCCTACACTACCCAAACACCACAGCACTACCCTAAATCCTAAAACACTACCCCCAGCATGACCCCCATGCTACCCAAACACCACTGCACTACCCTAAACCCTAAAACACTACTCCCAGCATGACCTCGTACACTACCCAAACACCACCGCACTACCCTGAACCCTAAAACACTACCCCAGCATGACCCCCTACACTACCCAAACACCACTGCACTACCCTAAAGCCTAAAACACTACACCCAGCACGACCCCTACACTACCCAAACACCACTGCACTACCCTAAACCCTAAAATACTACCCCCAGCATGATCCCCTTCACTACCCAAACACTACTGCACTACCCTAAACCCTCAAACACTACCCCCAGCATGACCCCTTCACTACCCAAACACTATTGAACTACCCTAAACCCTAAAACACTACCCACAGCATGACCCCTTACACTACCCAAACATCACTGCCCTACCCTAAACCCTAAAACATTACCCCCAGCACGACCCCTACACTACCCAAACACCACTGCGCTACACTAAACCCTAAAACACTACCCCTAGCACAACCCCCTACGCTACACAAACACCACTGCACTAACCTAAACCCTAAAACACGGCCCCCAGCATGACCCCCTACACTACACAAACACCACCGCACTACCCTATGCCTAAAACACTACCCCAGCATGACCCCCTACACTACCCAAACACCACCACAGACCCTAAAACACTACCCCCGGCATGACCCCCTATGCTACCCAAACACCACTGCACTGCCCTAAACCCTAAAACACTACCCCCAGTACGACCTCCTACACTACCCAAACACCACTGCACTACCCTAAAGCCTAAAACACTACCCCCAGCACGACCCCAACAGTACACAAACACCACTGCACTACCCTAAACCCTAAATCTTCCGCCAGCACAACCCCTTACACTACCAAAACACCACTGCACTACCCTAAACCCTAACTCTACCCCCAGTACGACCCCCTGCGCTACCAAAACACCACTGCATTACCCTAAGCACTAAAACACTACCCCCAGCAATGACCTTCTACACTACACAAACACCACTGCACTACCCTAAACCCTAAAACACTACCCCACCATGAACCCCTACACTACCCAAACATCACTGCTCTACCCTAAACCCTAGAAGTGTAACCCCCTCCCCATGCCCAATCCCCCTTACCTGTCACTCCTCATGGTTCCTGCTTCACGTCGTCTCTGAGGGACGGTGCATGTCGTTGTGAGGAAACGGAACAGCTTATGTTTCCTTGCAATGATGTGGATCGTCTACATTTTTTTAGAATGCATGGTCATTTACCATACATACCTTTACAATGAAATTCGTAGTAAAGGCATGCGTTCTAAATGACCATGTGTAGGGAAAGTGTTAGATTGTGGAGGGGTAACAGTGTCTCTTGCCACATTTTGTTCCAAATTGTTTTCTCACCCTGCGGAGTTCCGCAGGGCTCCTCTCTTAGTCAAACACTGTTTAATGTATACGTTTCCTCACTTGCACCCCTGATCAGGTAATTTGGATTTGATCTGACATCCTACGTAGATGACACTCAGATTGTGGTGTCTCTGCTACCAGGGCAAGAGAGGGGGACAGAACTACAATTTCATGATTGTATGGATGCAGTGGGTATATGGATGTCCCAGAACTGCTTAAAACTCAACTTAAGCAATACAGAGGTCATTTTGTTTGGCAATGCTCCCAATTTCTGGACCCCAAGTTGGTGGCTAGCTTCGCTGGGCTTACTTCCAATCCCCTCCAGGAAATTAAAAAACCTGGGAGTTTTGATTGATGATAGGCTTTAGTTTGAAGACCAAGTCAACCCAGTTGTCTCAGCTACCACATTTGCCCTGAGAACTTGTAAGAAAATTCTACAGTATCTACCAAAGGAAAATCAACACACAGTAGTGACCGCATTGACTATGACAAGTCTGAACTACTGTAACAGCCTCTACCTTAATATCCAGGAACGTTTGCTGCATAGACTACAACTTCTACAGAACTCGGCCGCCAGACTGCTTACAGGGACACCTAAGTTTGCCTCTGTTTCTGGCGACATCAGAAGACTCCACTGGCTGCCTATTAAGAAACGGGTGCAGTTTAAGTCACTCTGCACCGTTTTTAAAGCTCTTCACAAGACTGGCCCAGAACATCAGAAGCAGTAGTTTCAGTGGTATGTTTCGAATAGACCATTGCGCTCCAGAGGAGTTAAATTAGTAGCAGTTCCAACCTTTAGAAAAGCCGGCTGAGGAGGCAGGAGTTTTCGGGTGGGGGCAGCCAAAGCTTGGAATGCCCTCCCATTTCAGCTTCGAAATAGTATGGATCTTATGGCTTTTAGGAAAGCCTTAAAAACCTGGATGTTTAATGTTTAATCTGCGGCCTTTTTGGTGAGCTCTTTCGGAGGTTCTTTGTAGATAGCGCCAGGACACCTTCGGGTAACAGTTTGCGCTTTAGAAATATTATAACATAACATAACATAACATTTGCTATTCCCACTCCAGTTAGTGCAACAGTGGGGAAGTGTTGGATTGCAGAAGGAAAACTGTCATATTCCCAAGGCAGTTAGTAATACATTAGAAACACAAAAATCCTCAGCAAAACAATAACATAATTTCAAAAACAAAATAAAATGGAACGATTTTAAAAACACAAATACATTTCATTTGTAATAATTATTATCAGTTAAAAAATAAATTCTAACCTAATTCAAATTTTATTAACTTCCTACCATATATCCCAAATAAGCTCAAACCCACACCTAAAATTGTAGCTACAAAAATGTGATTACACATTTAACATCATTAATTGTAAATTAAACAGTCATTATTAAATAAAAATATTAATATTATTGACTTGGAATTAACTCACTTCCCACCCTGTACCCCACTAAACATTGCAACTCAAACCTAAAAGATTTTTTTTACATCATTAACATAATTATTATCAATTAAAGAATAATTATTAAATAACAATTAATTATTTGAAATTCAAATACTTCCCACCCTTTACCCCTATAAACCCGCACACAAAATTTAAATAAAAAAATAATTACACCTTTAACAGAATTAATTATTAAATAAAATATTATATTAATGACAAATTAATCATTAATATATTATAATTAAATTACTTCCCACCCTGTGGCCCTAAACATCCACAACTCGCTACGGTACTAAAAAAATAACAAAAATGACTTAAATTACATTTAATAAATACTAAAATATTTACAAATACATCAAAAACATAAACAATGTTTATACAAAAATATGACATCATATACATTTAAATATATACCAAATATGTAACAATAATTTAAAATACATAATATAAACAACTACATAATTGTAATCAATAATAATGACTTCTTTATTTAAGTTTTTTTATATTACTTACCTTAAAATTGATATTGAAAATATTCTTCCAGACAATATTTCCATATCAAGATATTTTTGCCTCCATCTTTTTGCAAGTCGATATTTCCAACTCAATATTTTGTCTCAACACCCTTATTGTTCTAGATATCTCTAAACATTATATACCTAGCAAAACTTGAAGCCTTTATCTGGATTCCATGGATGAATATGTATTTCATTCCTAAAAAGTTGGCGGAATAATTGGTGATGTGGTCCACCGAAACATGTTGACTTGCTTTTTAGGATTATTGATTATGCCTACCACCTCTTTAAGACTTACAATACATTTGCTGATGGATTTTGTCAAGGATGGCTTTTACCTTGTGAATTAATTGTTGTGTTTTACATATGAGAAATGATGTGGTTTTGAGGTAATGGTTTGCATAGTATTAACTATATTTTCAATACAGTGGATCATAATAACATTTTTGAGAATAAAAAGAAATTGTACCAAACTGTGACCATTTATGATGCTAATACAAAAAATGAATTGTCATAAAAAGTATTTTGTGTCATAAAGTACATATACATCCAAATAATCATTGTTCTGGTTTAATGGGGTTGTCAGTTCAATATTATCAAAAGATGTACTCCAATATTTCTATGTTTGAACTTCCAACGGATATAACCATTGCTGTGAATACATTTCCACATAAATATTTTACTTTCTGCAGAGTTCTATATCCTCCCATATTTTGGGCTTTACCTTTTAAACATCACAACTTTAAAGACTCAACATTGTGGCGTATGATCACTCTCTGGCTGTCAAAGAGCACACACTCATGAAAGAAGGAGCCTTCACAAATATATAGCATATTGAAATATTGCTTCAATGAATATATGTGTCAAATGTAGAGGCATATCTGAGAGAACTCTGCCAAATGATGACCTTAAGTCAGAATTGTGAAGTTTCTTTAGGAAATCAAGTCCTAGTTTGACTTTATTTATAAATGATTGAATCCATGTTTGGCATAATCAAAAATCTATCACATGCCAACAGTATTATTTCCTTTACTACTAGCAAACTGGCATTCAAGTCTCCACTATATACTATTGCAGGTTTAAAATGGATAGGAAACAATTTCTGTAAAACCTTTAGTAAGGTTTGCCAAGTTTCTCTTTCAGTTCCTTTTGATGCTGGTATATCCATTATTTCAGATTATTTTACGTATTTATAATAAACACGTTGATAGTATTAGTTCCACCATCTGTATGTAAAAAACATCTGTGATTTGGGCTACCACAATGAAGACTGATTGATTGATTTTGATTTTTGACTGATCTAATCCAAGTGAACTGACCAAACAAACTGAAAACCTTGCTGAAATGTATGAAACTTCTTAGGGCCCAGGCACCAGTAGAAGAATATTGTTCTTACTTTTGAATAAGCTGATGTAGGTTTAAGGCTAACTTTTGAAGATAATATATACTCATGTCTGAAAAGAATTCTGAACTAATTAATGTTTTGCAGATTTGCACATGCAGCAGACAAGAAGTAGAATTTGTTTTTGCTTGAACTCTGACTCTGTTGAAAATATGGTGTATAATTCAACAAACAAATGTAGAGTGATAACAACTGTAGTCTCAACAGTGTTCTTCTTGATCTGTCTATTAATGAGTGTAAAATGTTATGGTTATTGATTGAGGGGGGATACCCCATTAATGCAACAATCACAATCCTCGTCAGGGTGAATCATATAAGTGACTGATTTTAGAGGCACTGGATTAGGTATTAATGGAACACACAAACAGTAATACTTTAAAATACAACAGCAGAAGTCTAAAATATAAAATGTAACATGAAACCAAAATGCCAAAAATCAAGTCTATAGAATGGAGATTTAAAAATTCAAAGTCTGAGGTAAAAGTAGCTCTATGAAGTGCAAATGGCCAACTGGGGTTATGTGGTCATGCCAATCAGGACAAAGTCTCAAGTTGAAGCCCCCTGCAATGAAACGCGGTTGAGTACAGACCCAGTTCGGCCCACTGGGCAATGTGCCTGGACGTACTTGTACTGAGATGCAAGATCCTGTATCACACATTTCTATCTCTTTCTAAACAAGAGGTATCATTTATTAAATACAATAAAGTAACTCAATCTTATCCCATGGAAGAGGTAGCTCTTGCAGCAGTAAATGTTGAACCTTTTAAATACAATTCAATCTCCACTGTGGGCTGTTTGAGTCTATCCTATGGGAGACAGCTGTGTATTAAAATGGAAGGTTTAGGCACGGCAAAAGCTTTATTTTGCTAGGTCAAAATGGGAGTTTAAAGATGCTCTACATGCTGCAGTGACAGACCTGAGACATGTTTAAAAGGTTACTGTAGTGGGTGGCACAGTGAGTGCTTCAGACCCACTAGTAGCATGTACCTTACAGGCCCTTGGTACAAGCACTACCACTTTACTAGGGACTTACAAGTAAATTCAATGTGCCAATGGTGTAAGCCAATTGTTCCATGTTTTATAGAGAGTGCATAAGGTTAGCAGTGGTAAACACAGTCCTGAAGCCAACAAAAACAAATTCAGCAAAAGTAGGGAGTGAAGGTAACTAATTTGGGGGTGACTATGCAGCGCAGACCAATTTTAAAAGGTCCCCTCCCTACTCCTGTATAAGATTTTGTTTTGGGTTGACTCTATGACTTCTTTTCTTAAAAGCTGGTATGCTGAAAGTTGCGAGCCATCAATAGAAGTGGGACAGGATGCTATAGATTGCAATATATGCTAATTTGAACATTTTGTGCCATAATTGATGCTTAGCATATTGCCAAGCAGATTGGAAGTTTAAATGTGAAATGTGTCAGTGGTGTACAACTTTGAAAATGGTCTTTGTTTGAGAGTTAATGACATCTCCACCGGGTAATTGATAAATGTAGGAAGCCTACCAAGAGTATGATTCTGTAATCTGATTTGCTAATCTACTTGTCATCAATAATGTATTTTAGGATGTGATATGGATGCCATGTGCATGATAAGTTAAGTTTCAGTTATGCCTGGAAGGGGAGTAGTCTGTCAATGCATATGCAGAGGCATAGCACACATGACATATGACTAACATATTACATTTCCCAAAAACCGTACTGACAAAATGTTAACTTCTACCTTTGTCAGGAAGTGTGGATGCAAGCGTGAGTGAGTGTAGTGTTGAAAGGATGAGAAAAGGAGTAAGTACATTGAGTCGGAGACTACGTGAGGATGTACTCAAGCAAAAGTTGGATTGCTGTAATAGATGTTGTTAGTATGTGTTAAGGTCTTATGTGTTGTTGCTTTTCTGCATCTTTTCTTTTTGAACATTGCTGATATGGCATAGATTTAGCAAGTTCTGACAAGATCAATGATGCCTCTGATATTGTCACCAGTAACATTACATTCAATGATATCGTTTTTAGGTCAGCCTGAGTCAGCGCGTATGAGCTGCTCTGCAAGATTTGCTGTTGTGGAGTATGGAAGAGAGGCCCCGCCCACTCTCCGCCCATATTTTTCATTGTCTTGTGATTTTGTCCTTTGTAAATGCTGGCTTCTGATTCAGTAATTGGCTTGTTAGTCCCTCCGTATTATGGCCTTGTCTTCATTTGTACACTCCCATGGCTACTGGCCATTTTACTTCGGTTGTTACACAGTACGTCTTTTTAAGTTTGTAAGCACTACTTTCTTTGATACGTTTTTACTACTGCAGGCACCACATCTAGCCACGGTACAGAACTCCATCCATTGCCAGCTTGCTGCTATCGGGATCTGCACTCAAACAGTTTAGGCGCTGTGTAGAACTCTATCCATTGCCAGCTTGTGACTCTCCAGATCTGCTCTTAGAGAGTCTAGGCGCTATGCAGAATTCCATCCATTTCCAGCATGTTGCTCCCAGGATTTGCGCTCAGCGTCTAGGCGCTGTCCATATATCCTCTCTTTGTTCAGTGCCATGCATTGCCACAGCGCTTTTTGCGCTGTAACAGTGTAACTGTCACAAAGATTTGAATTTCATTGCTGAATTTAAGCTGAGAATGACTTTTCTTGATGCGTTCTTTACTATGACTTCTGTAGCCGAACAACAAAGCAGCATGAGCTGCTTTTGAGACAACTTCTGATGGATTCATTCAGTCAATCGCCCATTGATGAACGCTGCACATTTTCTTTAATGCATGGCAAGGGTTTTTTTATAGGATCAGTAGGGGTTATAGGGGGATTTCACTTTTAAACACCTGCTTCTGCTACTTTATAAAACATCTAAACTGGAGCCCCACTTTGTCCTTGACGATAGGGAATATTCTCTTTAGGGTCTAATTGCCCACCTACCACGACCACCTTAGAAGGTATTGAGCTGCAAGTGCACATGCATGCATAGTGTGCAAAAGGCCGAGCTTGGAGGTTATTGGTGCTGAAGGTTCAATGGAACAGAGGTAATGCTCTGGCAGTTGGGGAGGAAGCATGGCACTAGTCATTATTGGCAGGTTAGGTCATTTTGTGTTTTTTTTCATGCTTTCAAAAGCACCCGTACAAGCCCGCAGGATGAAGGCCCCAGTCATTTGTTGCCCACCCTTTACAAACACATATTCTCTCTTCCTGTCATCATCAATGCTGGGTAGAAACCACAGGAAGAAGGATATAGCAGCTTCCCGGGTAGGGTGCAGGTGCGAGTCGGTGTGGCTATGACTCTGAGTGGGGTTGTGACCGAGGGAATAAAGTAAAAGGCTGCCAGGGTACAGAGTACAGCAGCCTCCAGGGCAGGGCCCAGGTGGGAGGAGTGGGCATGGCTATGACTCAGGAGTGGGCTTGTGAACAAGAGAATAAGGTGAGGTGCGGCCAGGGTACAGAGTACAGCAGCCTCCTGGGCAGGGCCCAGGTGGGAGTGGGCACGGCTATGACTCTGAGAAGTGGGCTCATGACCGACGGAATGAAGTTAGGAATGACCGGGGTACAGAGTACGGCAGCCTCCTGGGCGGTGCCCAGTTGGGAGTGGGCGTGGCTATTACTCAGGAGTGGGCTCGTGACCGAGGGAATAAAGCGAGGTGTGACCAGGGTACAGAGTACAACAGCCTCCTGGGCAGGGCTCAGGTGGGAGTGGCTATGACAGTGAGGAGTGGGCTTGTGGCCAAGGGAATAAAGTTAAGGGAGGGGGCAGGGTACAGAGTACAGAAGCTCCCCGGGTAGGGACCAGGTGGGATTGGGCATGGCTATGACTCTGAGGAGTGGGCTCATGACCGAAGGAATAAAGTGAGCGGCAGCTGAGAGTCAGTGGGTCTTTAGTGATACATTGAGTCCGTCACCATGCCACATAATTTAATTCCAATCAGCATATTTTCACTCAGCACCACACACTTCCACACCACATAACTCAGCTCTACACATTTCCGTTTGACACCACATAATTTGACAATAAACCACATATTTCAACTCAACAACACTACTACACAACACACTACATGCATCCAATCAACACCACATAATTGTACATCATGCCACACAATTCAACAGCATACACACACTTAAATTCAACAACATACAACTCCACCACATAAAATGCCATTCCACATGGTGCATAGTTTGTATTGACTTAACTAGACATTTATACAAATTGCACAAGACCAGTGACAGCTAAATAGAATTATTGACTTGCTCAGAAAAGCTTAATTTGACCTTGTAGATAATAAAATAAAATGTTGTGAAATAGAGATGCTCAGAATGACCTTAAAAGCCTTACTTATATGGTGTTAGTTACTAGTAGAATTCTATTTTCAACAAGAGCTCTATTCATGAACAAACTTAAAGCCTCATTTATTCACTGTAGGAATATAATGCACGCACATTTAAAAAATGCACTGCCACAATATGTTGTAATTTTCCTGTTTAAATAATTTACTCTTGCAGCAAATGTAATGTGTTTAGTTAGAATAACACATTTCTCTATCAGAAAGTTAGGAAATTAGATCATTTTAAGTGTTAGCTAGTGCCTGGTGAATTGTGTGTGGACAGAGAGAAGTGGGAAGATTTGCTTAACATAAAATGCTGGATTTCAATTGGAGAAAACAAGAACAGACCACATGTTTTGCAACATTTACATATTCATAAACATGTTCCTCCATTAGGAGTTTCACAGCAGAACAGAAGAGAACTAGAGGGGAGGAGACTGCCTTAGATGAGAGATTAACAGATTATCAAGTTTAGACGCAGGATTGGAAGAGAGCAGAGCAGAGGTAATTCGTAGGAACAGTTCTAGATGGAGGCAGCAGAGAGGCGAGAGCAAAGAACAGATGCAGAAGTGGAGACTTTGATTCAGAGCAAACAGAACAGAAGGAGATAGAGAGATTCATATGCAGGAGAGTAGTAGACAGGAAGGATTCAGTACGTAGGAGTGGTGGAGGCAAAGCTGCAGAGTAGAACAGCAGGCTTTGTATCCCTGTGACTTTTATTCAAACCATAAGCTTTATGCTTTGACTAATTGGATGTACCATGGCTGATATGTTTATGCTTATTTTCTCCTTATGTGAAACTTTGCAATTATTACTTATTGATTTATCAGTTTCATGCTAATTTCACTCTTGCCTTTATTTTTGAACTCTTCATGGGTTTTGACTGACATCATTTGTTCCCAATTCTTAGAATAGAGATCCTTTCCTTAAAGGAATGTGCTGTATATTTATTATAATATGATTTGCACTAATTATATTTTTCTATTATCAAACCTGTAAACAGTTTGATATTTGACCAATCAATTAAGTAAAAAGAACTCCAATAAAAAAACCTCTATCTTTATTTATTAAAAAAATGTTTTAAAACTACTCACAACCTTTCATTATTGACAGAAAAATGTATTTGTATTTGACTACTTGCTTGTGTTTATGAAGGAGCTCTTTTGGTCAATACACGGTGGCAAATATTCATCACCTCAAGAATATATATTGTGGAGGAAAAAGAGTAACGGTAATTAAAGCTAATTCTGCCATATTTACAAAATTATCCAAAGAGACATTACAGCGAGATTTTTGCACTACCAAGGGTGAAACAGACATTTCCCATAGGACGTAAGACTCCTTGTGAGGAGATACCAATAGTGTATCTTCTGTAAATATTGAGGTACATTCCCATAAAGGGATTTGTGGACCAAAGAAAGGAGTTTAAACTGTGATTGCTTTTTTAACGGCAACCAGAGAATGGGTTCTGAAGAGGCGGAAGATGACAAACTGGGCATGCTGTTGCCTTTTGGACTACCTGACGTTTTGAAAACAGGCCTTTGTTCAGAGAAGCCATTAATGATTTCCCCTAGTCCTGGTGACTGTTAATAAGGCAAGGACAAGTGCGGAAAAAAAGGGCCAGCATCTGCAATATTTTGGTACTTACTGCCCACTCACCATAAACATCAATTTTGCGGACCTGGGTTTAAAATATCCTTGGCAATTGAGGAATCATACTATATGCAACTCAGTGAATTTGATTTATCTAATTAAATGTCTGTGTGGTTTTCCATACAAAAGCATGACAACTAGACTAATTAAGGTTAGGATTTTGGAACACAGGAGTAATGGCAGATGTAAAAATACTATGACTAAGCTGACTTCACACTTGTTAGAAATGAGACATTCGTAAAAAGATTTAAAATGGTTAGCAATTGACAAACCCTACAGATTGACAGCCATCAGAGATGCGACAAGCTTCTTGTTTCTTAGAGAAGAAAGATGGGTACACAGACTCCAGGGTAGTGACAAGGGACTGAATGATTCCATACTTTGGCATCTTCAATAATACTCATTAAAACTAGAACTTGGGGGAAACCAAATCTATGTAAACTGCACGTCCTTTTTAGGTCTCGCTGAGTCAGCCCACACGCGCTGCTCGGAGAGACATATTGAATGTGAGTTTCCAAAGTGCTGCTGGCTGGCCTAGCGCTTGCATGTACGTGAGCGTGCACGCGCGCAGCCGCCATACGCTAGGCCAGCCAGCAGCACTCAGGAACGCCTTTAGCGCGTCATCGCGATCACGTTTGCTTTCACAGCGATCGTGATCGCGATGACTTTCGTGGCCTCCTTGTTTTATTTCTTTCTTCTCATACATTCTCCTCGCAGAACCACTCGCCGTAATTATCATTACATTCTGCCCCTTCTAACGCAGCTCATTTTTTGAGGTCACCCACTCGCACCGAGTGCGTGCGAGCCCCGCGTGGGATTTGCAAGCCCTTCCAAATGGAGCTCGAACCTTGGCACTGATTCGGAGACCTGTTGTAATCTGTGAGCCTGGAAACAAAGGGCCTCATTAATGCAGCGACTCTGGGAGCCTTTGATGTTCGCGAGCTCAGCCTTCACTCTCGGTGCCATTTGCATCTGAACATTCATAAAAAACATCATGTCTGCTTCCTCTGCCCCAGGCAATTTAGGAGCAAAATATAGCTTCTATTTAAAGAAACCCATTGAGGTGAGGCTCAGAATACAAATGCCACACAATCTCCAGACAGAAAAATACAGCTGTATTTAATATTATACACGATCTCAAGCATTTGAGCATGTATCCGATTTCCATCAGATTTGACCGGCTTTACGCACGAGAGCAAAAAGTGAACCGTTGGCAGCCCGCACTTTAAATGCTGCAACCTTCAAAGGCCAGACACTTACAATTCATTCTTTGATTTTTACAACAACCTTCACAAACCGATTTCTATTTGTAATGTTCCCATTCATTAGTATGGATGCATTAACCAAACAATTTCACATTTTTAAAATCCAAATCAATTTGCTATATTCATGAAGAAAAAGTAAACGCTTTCCATTTTGACCACTTCTGTTTTTCCTGAAAATAAGTCGTGCCTCGAAAGAGAAGGTCCAAAGTAGGCAGGGATGGGGAACTCCTCAACATGTACATTGCTCTTAGCTCCCTTGAATGCGTGCTTAACAGGTAAAACAATAGGTGCCGGGGCCCAAACCTTTGCTCAGAAACTGCAGCGCTGAAGAAGGTTGCGTAATCCAATACCAAAACTGCGTAGTCTCGATTCCCCCAGGCATCCTTAACACATCACCAGCCACTTCCTTCCCCTCAAACCCGCGCCTGCATGTTCGTTCTGGGCCCTGCTTTCTTCCTTTGTCACTCTCTTTCTGGCTTTCTCTTCGTCTTTCGTTCCCCCCTTCATGTTTTTCTCTCTCTTGCTCTGGTGAGGAAAAATAAGTGCTGGTGTCCAAAAATAAGGGCCGGTGGGCCCCACCTGCAACCACCAACTCAAATTAAGCACTGCCTGTGCCCTCAGTTTTCAGGGCCATCCTATATGTTATGTGAGAGATGTCCCAACCCCTTGGGCTACAAGGGGTCATCGTCATTTTACATTATACAGGTAATTTCACAAAATTAGATGCATCTTGGCATAGTGGGGATAATTCAGATATGGTGTACAAGTGTAGGGTGAGGGTATTAAGATGTGAGGTGATTACATGAGGGTCATGATATTATTAAAAAGCGCTTCATATAGCACTTCCTCCATTTCTAAGGGCTTTAGATAGCCATAGTGACAACCATTATAAATAATTTCATGCATTTTTTCCTACCTCTGAATGATGGGTTGGCCTTGCTGGGACTCCGACTCTTGACCTCAGATCACTGTATGTTTCAGTGGTGAGCATTGAAATCAGTTAGCAGTCCTGCATAAGCAGTATGCCTCTTTTTTTCACATGCCTACAAATCGCTGCTCCTCAAGAGCGGAAGCTGTCTTTAGGCAGGCCTACATTGTTGAGCTCTGTGGCTCCTGTGGGTGCGCCCTGATAATGTCCATGAAGGCATCACATCCACAAGAGCTGGGATGAGACCAACAACCTCATTGTACACGGTCCCCATAACAATCTGGCAGGGTCAAGATCTGAACCTGAGTAGCTGGAGGAAGAAAGCTGATACAACCATCGAATTCATGTTCAGTGGCCCTGGACCCAAAGCGTGAAGTATCTATGACACAAGACGGATGCACAAGAAAGTGCACACCCAGGCACGACGTGCCATCCCAGACTCACCATTGACAATCCCTGGGCTAAGATGCTGGGAAGATATCTATGGGTGGGTTGGACAACTGAGCTCCAGGTTGTCTTTGATTGTTAATAAATTATCAATGCTAACAGTAATCTAATTGGACAGTTTAAGTCTTTCACCAAAGTTTTATCATATCCTCGATCAATACAGTAACACATCTTTTCTTATTGCATGGAAAGCGGACAAAGGTGAGTCAGTTTTCACAAAGGTGAGTCAATCTAGCTGCACACCCATTTCCAGTGATAACCTTAATACCAACAGGTAAATGTAACCATGAGCAGTGGCAGCTGGTAATCTAAGTGGTTCATTATTCGTCTCCTTACAAAGGGCCATCACTGACTGACTCTCTCTCTCTCACTGACTGACTCTGACTCTCTCACTGACTGACTCTCACTCTCTCACTGGCTGACTCTCTCACTCTCTCACTGACTGATTAACTAACGGACTCTCTCACTGACTGTAATACAGGTACTATTTCCCAACCTTCACCCTCCTGTTATTTATGCCCCCCATAACAAAAAAAAACATAACAAGCAACCATTGGGACAGGCAGATAGAAGTTGCCAGCATTGAAAGGACAAAACAAATGAAGACATTATTTATTGTTAATACTTTTTTAATATGGTCGTTCAGATGTACATAATGCATTCTTGGTCATATCTAAGGTAACAGAAATGCTTCTTACACTTCTTTATTATAACTTTTCAGCATGCTGCAGACGTCTGTACAGCACAGCTTAAAGACATAGATAAAGTCAATATCTCTGGCTAAACACTTATAAGGTCCCAAAGGCGAGACTTATTGGCTATGCCAATGCTTGTTTTAGTAGTGCTATAAACATGTATATAAGTACGCACAGTACCAGTAAATTGCACACCCTAAGCTGATTTGAATAGTTTATATGCCATGGGAAAGATTTTCCTAGGAGTATGAATAGGCATTTATATATTTACTAAGCCTGGGCAAAGCACTACATTACGCTTGCATAGTTTGCGAAGTTTGCGCTACTTCGCACTACTATTGCATGTAGCACAGTGTGAACACGCGTAGCGTAGTGTTGCGTAGTGCAGCGGTCATTTTTTGCTTGCTCGCGGTCCTTAACATCAAGTTGGCGACCGCGAGCAAGCAAAATGACATCGAGGCGAGACTTTTTCCTCGTTCGCGATCAGCAACATCAAGTTGGCGATCGCGAGCGTGGAAAATAAACCTCCCGGCGAGATTTTCAACGCGAGGAGGTCAGGTTTCTCATTGCGAGTGGTCGCGTATGCTCGTGACTGCTCGCGATGAGAAACTACCACTCCGCGTTGAGAAAGCTGCCGCTCGAGTAAAAATCTACTCGAGCGGCAGAAAACTACAGCTCGCACTGTGCAAGATGCCGTTTCCAATGATTGCACAGTGCCGGTTGCTTGTCCGCACTGTGCAATCATTGAAAACGACATCTTGCACAGTGCGAACAGGGTACTACGCAGTTCGCAAAGTGCTACGCGTAGCTCGGGTAGTGCTGCGTGCACTTTGCGTAGCTTTGCGTAGTGCTACTTCGCGAACTACGCCCAGGGTTAATATTTACATGGACTGTCAGCTTAACATTTGGGATGGATACAACCACCCAATAATTGGCCTGATTAATTACATTCTATAGTAGGCTTACAACCAAATGAATAGTTTTTATGCAAAGATATTCCTTGGAGTCTACATAGGAATTAATATATTTATGTGGATTGGCAGTTAACTATTTCTGATGAACAGAACCACCCAATTAGTGGCCTGATTAATTATATTAATAAGTAGGTTTTACATCAAAAGGCACCTTGCTGTACTTTTACAGCATAGATGGTTCATAGAAAAGAAAGCTGACTGCATGACTTCCAATATGGCTGAGAGAGACTCCTAATAGGAAATTGAGTTGACGCTGTAGCACTTTTCCAACATAAACAGGAAGTCACATGGTGTTCCCTGGATTGCGTCTGCTGAGTATTAGAGATGCCTCCACAAGAAAGAGGAGACGTTGCACCTTGACAAATTCAGTGATATAGGTAACATGGAAACTGGAACAGCTGCATACTGGGAGGGAGGCTAATGGGAAGAGTCCCCTGTCCACCTCGGCATTTCGTACTGTTACCATGCCAATACATATACACCATGAGGAGTCCACTTTAAACTTCAACTTACATTGTACCATAGGCTAGTACGGCTAATCAAATGAGCCTACAAAAACACCCCTGGTGCAATGAAGTGTACCGAAATTTGACAATAGATGGCAGTTTGACCAGTAGAGGACATCTGTATCATACAGGTATAGAGAGAGCATAACCTCTAGTATGCAACAGACAAGAGACTACGATAATTATGCTGGTGGTTTATAAGATAGCGCAAACAGAAGGAGACGATGGGTGAAACCCTGAAACTTTTCAAACGCTCACCCCCATTCCCCTATCTGTGTTGACTCCATCATCGTACTTTAGCTCACTTTGCCACCCCAGTTCCCACCCAGCCATAAGTGAACTAACACACAATGATGGATTCAACCCAGATCTGTGACTGGGGGTGAGTGTCCTTGTGGTTGGGTTTAAAAGCTAGCACACTAAGATGTTTGATTAGAAAATACATCTCTATATTTTGTTACCAGAAAAGGTATGTGTCTTGGATTTTCATTTTTAGAGTGCGACTAAAGGGCAACGTCCCCACTCTGTCTCCCGGTTTGGAGACCTATTACTGAAACTCAGGTAAGGGGAGTAACTATTTCTTTATGTTTACTATAAATATGAGTGTATCACTTTCACTGTGTGTGGGGTGTTATGTGGTCAAAGAGTCACAATGTGAATTATGGTGATATCTTTGAGGGGGTATTCCTGAAGAATCAAAGATAAATCATTAATAATAGGATATGTTTTATCTTTGTAGGTATGCCTCTGAGTATATTTGCTATGGGTATGTATTGCCACATTTTTTATCCCTACCATAGAATTACTTACTAGGAAGGACGGTAATTTAAGGGATCTGTATCCTAAGGAAGGCCATTGACTGGGTAGGGCAGTTGAAATTGGCTGAAACATGTCGATATAAACAGAGGATATACATAAATAGGGTAAGAGAGACATAACCGCTCTAATATGCCTGATTATTTTTAACCCTGTCAAGGGAGACCCATAATAAAGATACAGGGACTTAGACAGTTTGAATTATTTTATCTTTCTGTACCAAGGGATCCCTCGTGGAAATATTTTTTTCTCATTATCTTTTTGTAAAACATGCGCTCTACCCTGAGCGTTGGTTTGTGCCAGGGTGTGTTAGCGGCAGTATGATGAAACATGCCACTAATAGTGGGTGACGGTAATTTTAATAACCCTAAGGGGTGTCCATTAGGTCTCTTTAACCCTTCTTGTTGTGCTGCCGCTTGCGGGGGACACATTAGTCCTTCCCTTTATTGTGAGGTCAATGTCCTTGGGAGAGTGAGAGAAGGCTCAATCCCTCTCTGTTGTGTGATTGTAGTTAGTACGGCCGCGGAGCCACAGGGACATTTTGTTTGAAATTATTCCAGTAGTAGTAACTGTATATTATCCAGATTTAGGTATTACAGTACTCATAGGTAAGATGGGCGAACAAGGCCTATCTTTCTTGGAGGATGCAGTGGCATCCATTTTAGAAGGACCCTTCATGTTAGAAGAGTCAACTTTTATCCAGGCACTTACACAGGAGGAAGGGTGGGATACACTCACAGAACAAAGGAAAACAAGTTAAATCCATTATACATGGTGCCATTCTCATCGAATATCTCAGGGCCAATGCCACACCGCGAGGGCTATTAGCCGCAAATTAACCATTGATCTTTCTGGAGGATGTGTCCTTCAGAAAGGATTGGTCACTAATCGCCTGGAAATGTATCACGGATTGGTTAATTATAATTATTAACACAGCCAAAAAGATCTCTGATACATTTTTAGTACAGATTCAAACTAATGAGAACAATGTAAAAACACAGATACAACAGACTATCTTTAAAAAGAAACTGGAAGAGACAAATAGAGAAGTGAATGAAAGCAAAGAGTATCTGACACGCTCTAAGATCAATAACTTCAGAAGGATCTGAAGACAGTTTCACAAGAAAAAGTGTACCCTTATGTTAGTGAGAAATATGCTAAACTAAAGGGAGCCTTGAACCCTAAGAGGAGCACAGCAGGTAAAAGAGATACAGACATTTCAAACTCAGGAAGTGAGAGCAGTGGATGAGGATTATGTTATGAACCCTGAGGTGTGTCCTTTAGGTCTGTTTAACCCTTGTTTTTGTGCTGCCCTTGTGGGGGGGCCATGATTGTCCTTCCCTTTTTTGTGAAGTTCAATGTCTTTGTGAAAGTGAGGGAAGGCTCAATCTCTAGTTCTTTTCTGTTGGGTAATTTTGGACTGATTATAAGGGCCTGGACTAGGGATTTTATTGGCTGAGAGGGTATCCACTAAAAATACTTATCTTAAGAGGAGCATAGGGCCAAAACCTGTTCCTATGATGTGGTTTATGTGTTCCTTCATGGACAGCTTCTTATCCACCATGAGTCCCAGATTTCTTATCACTGCCTTAGGAGATGGATATATGCCTATGCTGGCAGGCCACCAGTCATCTGACCATCTCAAGTGGGCTTTCCAAAACAGTACAAACTCCATTTTGGTCGCATTAAGCTGCAAGCAGTTCTGCTGCATCCATGTGGTGATATGATCCATTCAGTCTCGGAATCTTACTTTAGTATATTCTGGATCTGCTCCCATTATGATGACAAACTGAGTTTCATCTGCATAAGAAAAGAACTTGAATCTGATGGAGCAGGATTTCGCAAAATGAAACCTGCTCGGATTGACACCCCCATAATACGTACTAACAGTGTGCAGTGGAGATTAACATACACATCACATTAACACGTGGGAAACCACTTTGCACATGCATGCTCTAATGTTAACTAATGCATGAAAGAACTAGGACCCATACTATAATGCATTTTGAAAGAAACAGAATTAATGCATGTTAAGGCTGCATTTTACATTTCACATTTTGCATCTTTCTTTAAAATAATAAATAATGCCACTTTTGACTTAAGCTTCTGCTAGGAAAACATTTACAGGGAGTAGTGCAAAGGTGGATTTCAATATAATTAATGAGGGCCCGATTCACAGAACTAACTTAAGACAAAATCCTAAACTTACTACCATTTTCGTATTCACAGAAGGCACTTACTCATTTTGGTATTCACTGAAGACACTTACTCATTTCGGTATTCACAGAAGTTAGTAGTCCTAACTTTAGGACTCCTAAATGCCTTCTGTGAATACCGAAAGTCTTAAAATTAGGATTTTTCTCAGTTTAGGAGTCCTAAAGTTAGGACTCCTAGCTTTACCACTACTAAACTGAGAAAAATCCTAATTTTAAGGCTTTCGGTATTCACAGAAGGCATTTAGGAGTCCTAAAGTTAGGAGTCCTAACTTTACTACTACTAAATTGAGAAAAATCCTAATTTTAAGACTTTCGGTATTCACAGAAGGCATTTAGGAGTCCTAAAGTTAGGAGTCCTAACTATACTACTACTAAACTGAGAAAAATCCTAATTTTAAGGCTTTCGGTATTCACAGAAGGCATTTAGGAGTCCTAAAGTTAGGACTCCTAACTTTACTACTACTAAATTGAGAAAAATCCTAATTTTAAGACTTTCGGTATTCACAGAAGGCATTTAGGAGTGCTAAAGTTAGGAGTCCTAACTATACTACCACTAAACTGAGAAAAATCCTAATTTTAAGGCTTTCGGTATTCACAGAAGGCATTTAGGAGTCCTAAAGTTAGGACTCCTAACTTCTGTGAATACCGAAATGAGTAAGTGCCTTCTGTGAATACCAAAATGTGTAAGTACCTTCTGTGAATACCAAAATGGTAGTAAGTTTAGGATTTTGTCTTAAGTTAGTTCTGTGAATCGGGCCCTCTATGTTTATGTTCCATTTGCCATAGTGAGCCGAATGGGCCTCCTTTACTCCTAAGTTGCCCAGATAGATGAGGGGCTGAAAGATAAGCAAGAATGACCTGCCAAAACAGATAAAAGTACTGAGCGATGCAGAGAAAGTGTAAAGGTTCAAGGCTATGCAGCACAGAGAACATTGTTTGACTGCCAAATGGATGAAACTGGCCGTGGGATCCAAGAGATCTTCTGGAGATGTTACTGAGAAATATGTGTGAAATTGTTGAAATGTATCATGTATTGAAATTTGCTAAACAAGTCAGAAAATACGTTATGTGAGCACCGAATAAACAATAGGTTACAAAAATTGTGAATGGGAACCTGGTGGTGTGAAAGACCACCTCCTGAATCCACCAATGAGCTGTCAAATCCTGTGAAATGTTGCAACTGATGTGGGATGGCCATCTAGGTTTTAGGGTATAACTGGGGTGCCTTTATGGGTGTGATTAGCTGATTAACGGTTAACTGTTCGAGAGGGGTGATGCATCGCTGTCCGTCGGTTAGCAGAGAGGCCTAGCTGATCCTGTCCTTGTCCCGCTCTGGGGTTCTGAAGTCTTTGTTCCCTGACTCTATTTCAGGGAACCCCCACAAACTCCTTGGCCAGGGGGGGTGGTATTTCACAGATCCTTTGGGTTTGTATTATCCTTCTGACTCGTACTTTGCATAAATATTTGCAAATGTATTTTTGTCTCTGAAACTGATGTCTCTTCATCTATCCACTCCGTCATAAGTGTATTGTGTTTGCATTATATTTTTGCTTAAACTTTCGTCTCTTGATCTATCCACCTCTTCATTTGCATATTGTTTTGATGACTATGACACTGTTTGCATTAGCTGATTGTTTTTCTCTTCCTCTTGTGAATTTAATTGTTTGCATTTGTAACCGTATGCAATGAGCATTGATATTTTACAATAATTTTATATAAACTTTATTAAACTTACCAAGAGTCTGTGATTATTTAGTTAACTAGTTAGTTAGTTAGATAGTGTTATCATTATCATCAACTTCTCAACTAATTGGTCCGTCGACTGAGAGGAAAGAGAGTTGATATAAGGATTAGTTATGTATTTAGAGATGTTAAACATGAACCTGTGAAGGGAGGGACATTTTCACGTCATTAAAACTTGTCCCCCAGCGCATCAGGGATTTGGGTGATTGTGTATGGGCCATTTGTATGTTATTGAGTACTGATACCTGATTAGGTTTCGCGCTGGATCAAATCCATATGATTATATCACTTATGCAAGTGGTGCCAAGTAAATGTTGAAAAGAGTGTGACTTAATGCGGATCCCTGTTGTGCTCACCTGTCCAAGGATATGATTTAGAAGATAAAGAACTCTAACTGCAGTGTGTGAGTACTACCACTCAGAAAGTTCTTTCACCAGTTAAGGTTTCCTGTCAGCACAAATCTCTTCCAGTCTCCTAATTTGGACTACATGAGAGATGTTGTCAAAAACCACCGATAGAACCAATAAGACCGGCATTGCTGAGTGTCCGTCATCTAGGGAAAGTCTTATATTGTCTAGGACTTCTACCAGTGCTGTCTCTGTGCTATGCAGTGCACAGAAACCTATCTGGGAAGGGTCAAGCAGATGGCGACTTTCTAAAAATGCCATCAATTGTGTGTTCACCAATGTTTCCATAACTTTCCCCAGAAAGTAGGGAAATAGGTCTAAAATGTCCTGGTTCTTTAGGATCTGCAGTGAGCTTTTTAAGAATGGGTTTAACACTTGACAATATCCATTTAGCTAGAAATGATTCCAGATTCCACGAAAGATTGAACAGGTCGGTAAGACCATGAAGCAGGGCAGGGGCTAAAGTGGACATAATATAGGGAGGTGCAAAGTTTTCTGGAGACCCTGACTTAACTCTGTTTGTCAGGGAGCTATCTTAATCTTGTGTCAACATAGTAAACTCCTCTAGTAGCACTGGGCGGACACTTCCGTCCATAATATGCTCCTTTTTTGCTTCATTTGGATTCTCATTTGTAAAGGTATTATACATTTTAGTGTATTTCCCATTGGAAAAAATGGCCATCTCTTTCACCAAGGCCTGTGAGGCGGGGATAGATCCCTCACAAGACTTGGGATTGGTAACTTCTTTATAGAGTTCTTTATATGAGGTAGCTGCATTGCCAATTCTATTTATAATATGTGCTTTCTTGTCAGCTTGTCAAAAAAGTGTCTAAGGGCCTTTTTATAGGGAAATCTGTCTTAATTCTTTTTTGTCCGAGTTTCCTGCAAACAGTCTTTTCAGTCTTCAAAGAGTCGGTAAACCATGGGGCCAATGTGGTCTTACTCATTGTGACAGAGACCATCCTATCCAATGTTCAAGAGATTGCACTTTCTAAAGCTAATAAATCCTGGTCCAAATTGGTGTAATCCATTAAGGAGGGAGGGCAAAAATGTGAGGTGAAAGTGACCATGTCAGCTTTACTCCAGGCCTGCTTAACTTTGGAGCTGTGGTTGTGACGTGAGGAGAGACTCCTGCTTTGAGGTGTAATTTAATGGCATAGTGGTCAGACCAGACCAATGGTGAGGGAGGGTCAAACCTAATATTTGGTTCATTCATGCACAGTAGGTCCAAAGTGTGACCTACTATATGAGTGGATCCTATTACCTTTTGGTTCAGACCTAAGGATTATCAATCCGTGATTAGATGAGTGGTGTCAGGGTCTGAGGTTAGTTCTGCATGCTAATCAAAGTCTTGCACCAGCAGGAAGTTATCCACCACAAAGATGTGGGGGGCTAGGCACTCCATCAATTTATTGCTAAAGTCATGCTTTAACCCTGAGGGCCTATATAAATGTGCCCCTTTCCGTCTTACTTTCCTGGGTGTTTTCTGTCTAAAAATACAAATTATGGATGGTAGTTTTCCCTTTGTATTCCCCTAAAACGAGCGATATAGCTGGCAATAAGGGATGACTATTAGAACTGGCAGACTGTGAAATATTTATCCTAGTTTTATATTGGATTAGGTTACACATTGTGGATTTAGAGGCAAAACCTTAATATTGCCAAATGATATTGCATGTTATGAAAGAGTTTGCAATAAGTTATTTGCATTTGGCAGCTTTACTATCATAAGGGTCACACTTAAATTGGTAATCAGGGGTGGGATACTTAGATTCTCAAGCAGGCGAAATAAAAAAATTATCTAGGAAGAGAAGTGTTTTAGGAACAAGCTGTTGGATATGAAAATGTATCATAGAAGGACAGGGAGGGTCACCATAATCACTAAATTATAGGTGTATAATATAGCCTAGAGCCCACTGCCAAAAGCTATACCGGTTATGAAACACCCTGAGACTGAGTGCTAGGCCCGAACTGCAGACTAGGGCATATAACTAGGGATAGAGCCGTTAGCAACTGGAATTTCAGTCAAAAAGGCTACATGTCTATTAGAGTACCCCACCCACTAAGGATAAAGTGTTCAAATTTAAAAAGGAGAAACAGAAAGACAAACATTAAAACTTTAGAGCAGAAGGCTTATGCCAGCCATTATTAGCCTTGAGCCATTTCATTGTCTTCACTGGAGCTTCCAATATTCCAATGTTCTAATATAGTCTTATAGCCCACTGCTGAGAGCTCTACTCGTAGATAAAGGCCCTGGACCCAAGTTATAGGCTAGAGCCGCAGGTGTTCTAGATTAAAAAGGAAGAAACATGAAGACAAACATTGCAACGTTGGAACACTGGTCTTATACTAGCCATTATAGGCCCAGAGCTACTCCATTGTCTTCAATGGAGCCTTCAACTTTCCACTGTTCTAATATATATTGATGCTATTGGGATCTAGTTGTTGATGTATATTAGTGAGAAAGTAACAAAGGAATATAAGTCCAACGACTAAAAGTTCCTAAAAACAACACATTGTTAGGAAAGATGCTTGCTTTCAACATAAGGTAAGTTTTGAACTTGGCCATGTCTACAGGGTCACCACCAAATGTTTTGCCTTCACCCCCCTGGTTTTTTAACCCATATTTGTTGGCTTTTATGACTCTGCAAACTTTACTACTACTAACCGGTGCTAAAGTCATATGCTGACTTCTTAAAACATGTTAGTTTAACTTATACCCAATTGACATATTAAATGTACCTCTAAATCCCTAGTAAAGTGGCAGTACCTGTGTCCAGGGCCTGTTAGTTAAATGCTACTTGTCGGCATGAAGCACTGATTGTACCACAAATAGCACTTTAAACATATCTCAGGCCTACCATTGCGGCCTGTGTGTGCAGTTTTAAACTGCCATTTCAACCAGGCAAAATAAACTTTTTGCCGGGCCCAAACCTTCCCATTTAGGTCGAGTTTAAACAGTGCACAAGCGTTGTCTGCAAGACGTGATATAATCAATAAACGCCACTTTCTTCCTGCCTCCTGTCTTACCATAGGTCACTTTTGTTTGCTGCCTCCTAACTGGTTGAAGTAGCCAATAATTCACTTCTGTTGAAGGCTGGGTGGCACCGGCCAAGTACAGTTTCGTTACGCTTTCAGGGTTTATCTGTTGTCTGAGGGAACTCTTTTCCCTCTGCTGCCCCTCAATGCACTACAAGCCCAGTTCCCTGTTTGTCGCTGCCTTTATTGGAGCACCGACCGCTCTGTACCTGTCTGTGATTTCCACCCGGAACTGCGATGCTGCGTGGAAAATGGTTGGTGTTTATTTGTATGTGAATGGTTATGTTCAATTTGTTCTCATGCTCTGCAGAGACCACGCTATATATAACTGCAAAAAAATAATAATTAAGAAACCAAAACAAATTAACCATGAACAGTTTCAGAAAGACTCGAATATGCATATGTAGTTAGAACCAACTTTAAACAGAAGCAGGTCTATTGATGACTGCCACTGATCGTAAATTAGAAGGCCAACTTGTTGTGACAGTAATAAAGTGTACTATAATTGCATAGTACATTTAAGAACAGTTTTATTCAAGGTGTATACCTTTTTGGGCGTTAAATCACTGCAAATCACCCTGAAACAATAGGGAAACATTAAAATACACTTACTACGTCGGAAGAAAAAGTTTGATGGTATTATTTTATTTTCTATTTTTATTATGTTTACATTTAAAAACAAAGTTTACAGTGAGTGAGGAAGCTTTGGCACTTTGGTCTTTTGCCAACTTCGATGGTTATGTGCAGTAAAAAGTATACCAGGGTGCCTAAAAGAGGCTTTCTGGACAGTGCCTTTTTTATTTCTACCATATGTGGAGGGGCGAGTGTCTGAAGTGGGGCAAAATACTGACAGGGAGATGACAACAGACAAATTGAAGAGCAAAGTAACTTTTGCCTTCAAGATGCATGGCTTGATCCTGTGAGCGCGAGTGGCCTCTGAATGAAAGGGCAGGGGTAGAGGCAGGTGTGCCAGCAAGTGGGTACGAAGTAAGGTCGACTTTGAGTTTGATTGGGTACTTCATGCATACCGAATGTCCATGTAATATGTCTTCTGTATTCTATTGAATGAGTACCATGCAGTCACAGCTCTTGTTAAGTGTGCCACCTTTACACATTGTTCACATTTTATCAAACAACCTGTTGCATTTTGAGACTAGCAGTTTCGTTTTTGAGCTTTTAATGATGGGCTCATAAACCACAGCATACAAACAGCTAGAAAAGTAGAGACAAGCTTCAGCTGTCCCCCTTTACATGGTACCATTTGGTGGCAATGTTGAAATCATACTTTTGTCTAGGGCTGACAGTGAGTTGAGTAGCCGGCAGTACTCACTCTCTGGTGCAGTTACTAGACTCCAGAATCCTACCTTCTGTATTGTCTGTCAGCAGTGCCTTAATTGGGCTGAAAAAGATAAGTGTACATGTTTATATATACGTTAGTAGGAGCGAAACCAATTGTAGGGCACTTCCCCAACTGCAATTCTCAATCATTAACACCATATTTATAATTAGTCAAGGTCCGATGCTGCTAGCAAGATATCTGAAGGCTGTGACATGAGACATGGTCCCCCAGTCGATCTTGCCTTTCATGTATTTTAAGCACAAAGCCTTACACAATATGAAACTTCTGTGTGCGGTTTACAGGACATGATACAAATGCCCTGATGCTTAACACAATTGGAATGTCAGACAGAGGAGGTAATGCGGATTCAAAACAAAAATCTAATTAATTCTTGCACATTTAAGAACAACTGATGCCAAAGCTTGTTATTTTATAACATTGCAAAGCTTTGAACATACATGCTCCTGTCGATGCTCTCCGTATAGCATTATTATTCTATAAGAAAACTATTCTACAATTGTCTGTACCAATGCACATTGATGCTATTGTCATATCCAGAAATGACTACCCATTATGTGTTTTGGAATTATGATGATTAGTCTCCAGGGACAAATCCACAATTGTAGCTGTGGTGCGTAGACAATAAATGGTTTATCTGCATACTTAACAAACCAGAATGTATGCAGCGTTGTACATCAAACTATGCTCCATGAAGCATTTGAAGCATTTAGCAAATATTTACCATTTAAAGTATTTTGGAAAATATAATAGATTATTGGGATTTCTCCATGTTGTCTGGCCAGTATACCGCTCATAGACCCATTCACCATTGAAGGTGTACCTTCAGCGCAATCACCCAGATGGATAGACTGGGTTGAAAGACGGCTGCTCTTCTTTGAAGCCACCAAAGTTGGCAATGCATAAAAAAGGGCTATGCTACCACATCTATTAGGGAAAGAAATACATAGGATATCCAAGATTCTACCAGAAGCTGCACCAAAACTCACCTTACCCTCATAGTGTCTCTTAACACATACTTTGAACCGATAGCCAACAAGGATTATGAGAGGTTCGTGTTTTGAGGCAACACATTGAAGAATGATTTGACGTGTTCCACACGCAGCTGAAAGAATTGCCCAGAACATGCAGGTATGCTGATGAGACCGAAGAAATACATGGCCAAATAATTCAGGGATGCGCATTTATTTATTTTTATTTATTTATTTATGGCGATTTTTAGAGCGCGCAATTACCCGAGGGTGTCTCGGCGCTGTTGTCACAGAACTCTCTGTCGGAGAAGGGGGTTTAGGCTTGGAACAACCATGTTTTCAGTTTTTTTCTGAAATTGAGCAGAGTTGGTGCACATTTGATGTGGAGAGGGAGAGTGTTCCACAGTCTAGCTGTGGCAACGATGAAGCGTTTGTCTCCCCAGTTAGCCCTTCTTGTGTGGGGGACTGTTAGCAGATGGGCTGAGGATGAACGCAGTGTTCTTCGCTGTTCGGGCGGGTGAAAGGCTTGTTTTAGGAATAGGGGGCCATGATTGTGGATCGCTTTATAAGCTATGCACAAGGCTTTAAATTTGATGCGGCTCCTCACCGGCAGCCAATGTAGCTGTTGGATGTAGGGGGAGACAGATGCAAATTTGGGAATGGGTAGCAGGGTCCTGGCTGCTGCATTCTGTACAGTCTGTAGTTTGTTGAGGACCTTTTGTTGTGCATTTAGAAGCAAGGCATTACAATAGTCCGTTTTAGAAAAGACTAACGTGCTGACTAAAGTTTTGCCGGCAAAGATGGTAAGTACGGAATGAGTTTTTTGATCTTTTTTAAGGTGTGGAAGGAGGATGAAACCACTGAATTTGCATGCTGCTGGAAGGACAATTTGTTGTCAAAGATAACCCCCAGATTTCGTACCTTGACTACTGGTTCTGGAGGTTGTCCCATTTGTTGGGGCCACCATTGTGGAGACCAAATTGGTTGTAGTCTCCCGAATGTCATCACTTCTGTTTTATCAGAATTTAGCTTAAGGCAGTTTGATGACATCCAGGCGCTTATTGCTTTCATACCAGATTGGAAGTTTGAAGCTACTGTTTGGCCGTCATCGAATACAGACAACACCAGTTGTGTGTCGTCTGCGTATGTGGTGAGATAAATTCCGTGGGATTTGATGACCCTCGCTAAGTCAGACACATATATATTAAATAGTGTCGGGCTTAGCGAGGATCCCTGTGGTACACCGCAAGGCAAGGAGAAAGTCTGGGAGGTGTATTGTCCCAACTTTACCGTTTGTGGGCGGTTTAACAAGAATGAGGCGAGAAGCTCCTTAGCCTTGTCCCTTATTCCTATAGCCGCGACACGGTCGATCAGTGTGGTATGATCGACCGTGTCGAAGGCTGCGGACAGATCTAAAAGTATGAGGATTGCAGCTCCTCCATTGTCCATAGTGGATCGTATCTCGTCCGCAGCTTTCAGGAGTGCTGTCTCCGTGCCGTGTCCCTGACGGAACCCGAACTGGGTGTCATCCAGTAAGTTGTTGTTGTGGATGTATGTTGACAATTGCTGGTTCATGATCTTTTCAAAGATTTTGGCCGGAAAAGGGAGGCATGCAATAGGCCTGTAGCTGTAGCAATAGGCCTGCATCAGCCAAGATCCTTGAACGCATCCTGGAAGAATCCGGGAGGTCACTGACAGATATCTTAACCATGGTCTGAACAAATGAACTTTCAAGGGCACAGGCTTCTGAAATGGAAACTGTCCTGAACAAACCTTTGAAGGTGGACCCAGTCAACCCCATTGCTTCAACGCCGAGCACCAACAAACCAAGGAAAGACTGAATGACCCTCAGAGCATGCAGCTACTGTGGAAGTCCAGCACCCTGACCCTCAGAATTCCCAGCTAGGGGAAAGAAGTGCTCGGGATGTGGAAAACTCAATCACTTCATTCAGGTGTGTTGTTCAGGAAAAGGTTGCGATCCGTGTGCCACGATTAAAGCCGTACCAGATGGGCAAGAGAGGAGCATTGACATGGATGACGACAAACACGAAGAGTACACCATCCACTCCATCTTTATGGTAGGCATGGCTTACCAAGGTGAATGTCAGCTTCCCCAATGCCAAATCCTCATCGTGGGTCACCGCATAACAGCAGTGGTGGACACTGGAGCGTCCATCAACATCATGTCATCTGAAGTATACCACATGATGCATCCACCCCTACAGCTGCACCAGGCAACAAGCAAAGTATTCGCCTACAGCCTAGGCAAGCCACTAGGCATAAAAATGAAATTTCTGACGACAATACCCTAAGGGTCACAATCAGCAAACACGCTGATATATGTTGCCGCTGAAGGTAATGGAATGCTACTGGGATGCAGAGGCACTAGGAATCATTTGTTTTGCATTTAGTGCGTACAAAGAAACAATAACTCATATCCTTGATGAATTCTCCAACATATTTAATGGCATCGGATGCCTGCGAGACAAGTTGATGAAAATACACATTGACACCTCGGTGCAACCAATAGCCCTCCGCCACAGACGAATCGTGTTCCATCTGCGACCCTTAGTAGAAAATGAACTAGATCAACTTGAAGCCCCTCGCATCATCGAAAGAGTAACAGGGCCCACTACATGGGTAGCTCCAAGTTTTAAACCAAGAAAACCTAAATAACCTGGTGAGGTCAGGATACGTGTGGACATGCGCATACCCAATGTCACCATCAAGAGAAAACAGCATCTAACGCCAACGATTGATGACCTAATTGGGGAATTCAGTGGAGCCTACTGATTCTCCAAACTAGACTTGTGGTCGGGATATCACCATCTGGTCCTTAATGAGGAGTACCGCTACATAACCACTTTCTCTACTCATGTAGCTTGCGGTGATACAAGCGGCTACATTTTGGAATATCCAGCGCCGATGAAGTATTTCAAAAAGCAATACAAGAGCTCCTCTCGGACCTCCCCGGTGTTGTTACAGTCAGCGACGACATACTAATACATGCCAAGACCATTCCCGAATACAACACGTGAATGAAAAGTGTACTCCAATGGATTAAAGACTCTGGACTACCCCTACACCGCAGCAAATGCGAATTCCTCCAACAGAAATTGCAATTCTTCGGATATTGATTCTTGCCCAAGAGAGTGGCACGTGACCCTGAGAGGTGCAGGGCATCAAAGACGCATCACCACTGAATACAGTATCAGAACTTTACAGTTTTTCAGGCATGATGAATTACTGCAGCCACTTCAATTAAAGACCGCACAAAGCTCACACAACCACTTACAGACCTTACCAAAACCACAACCCCCTGGTCGTGGGGTTGCGACTCTTGCGAACTGGAACAAGCTTTTCACATCACCAAAGAAGCCCTGTCTACAAACACCACCCTCATGTAATTTGATCCTCAGGAGGAGACAGAGGTGGACACAGGGCCAAAAGGGCTAGGTGCGGTGCTGATGCAACATGAAGAAGGAGGAGAGTAGACCCCAGTAGCATTTTCCAGTCGATCCCTCTCTGTGACGGAGCAACAACACTTACCAATTTGAGAAGGAGGCAATCGTCATACACTGGGGATGCCGATATTTCCATCTATATGTGTACGGTAACCCATTTACTGTCACAACAGACTACGAACTCCTCATATCTCTGTTCAATGACACCACCCCCAAGCCACCAACGTGGATGGAAAAGTGGATGCTCCAACTTCCAGAATATAATTGCAAAGTGGAATACCACTCTGGATCTCAAAACCCAGCCGACTGCCTGTTGAGACACCCTTGTGCTGCCAGACTCCAGGAAGAAGAGGAAGCAGACGAAACAGAAGAGTATGTGCGATACGTGACTGATAGGTCACTCCCTCTTCCATTCTCCCTAGAAGGCATTCAGAGAGCAACACACAAGGACAAATGCCTACAAAAAGCACTTGATGGTGTAAGGAAAAAACAACGGTTTGCGTTCAAACATCATTATGCATAACTCACCCCTGCACCATGGAATGCCTCAACAATGTTAGACAAGAGCTGATCCCTGATCCAGAGGGTTGCCTTCTGAGTGGACATTGCTCAGTCATCCCCTCTAGTCTCACTGATCAAACTGTCCAGTTAACACATGCCGGTCACCAGGACTTAGTCAAGAGCAAGAGCCGTCTACGGACAAAAGTATGGTTCCCTTTAATGGAAGTTGAAGCGAAGATAAGGTCTTGCCCCTTGTGTCAAACGTCAGGTAACCTTGATCCTCCAGTGCCAGTAATCACTGAAAATGGACCCAAACAGCCATGGGTAAGTGCGAGTCTTGACGTGGGAGCCTTCCGGGTGGAAGACACGCCTTGGTCATGATCGATTATTAATCACGATACCCTGAAGTCAAGATACTGTCTTCCTTAAGAGCGAGTGAGGTGATACCCAAAATAGAAAACGTCATGGCCACCCATGGACTGGTAAAAGTGTTAAAGACCAACAACAGACCACCATTGCAAGGCCAAGAGATAGCTTGCCTCTGTCAGTCAACAAGCTCCTGCCCTCACCATTTACTCTTTCCTGTGAGACTACTGTCAAACTCCACACTCCAAAACAGGACAAGCTCCTGGACACCTCTCCAAAGGCTGTGAGATCAGAGACACAATTCCCTATCTCAGTATGTGAACACCTGCCTCCATTAACGTCTGCCAAGTGTAGAAGGGACCCCAATGAACCAATCAGAAAGCCAGTCACCAACAGCGTGCAAAGCACCCCAACTTTGCAGTAAGCGTCGCTGTCCTCATCAAAGATCGCTTCCTGGCGAGCAAGTTCAGACTGCCCTGTGTCATGTGCACATTGACTGTCAATCAAGTGGCCAGTACAAAGATCACCAATTGTCGTGGGACTGAAGAAATCACTCAGAATGTGTCTGCGTTCCAGCGGTTTTACCACAGTATCATGACCCATCAAGACCTATGTGTCACAGAGCCACTGGGAGATGAGCAAAACATAATGTCTGAATCCGGAATCGTGGTTTCATTACCACAAGAGTCACGTTATGTCACTTCAGGGTCAGCACCGCAAGTGCAGGACAGCAAATCAAGGGATGCTGTGGGCTCCCCAGAGCTACAAGAAAGCTGTGCTACACGTATAAGATACTCCATAAGAAGAAACCCTGCTCCATCACAAAGGCTGAAGGACCAGGTTATACTCTAGATAAGTATAAAAGCATGCATAACATGAGACTATGGTCAGTATTATTTCACACCTGTGTCATGTTCCCTGATCTGGTGGGTAGGTCAAGGTTTTGCAAGATAGTACTACTATGTGATTGAACAAAGTGTTGTGTTATGCCTACATCTTTATACACCCATTGCTGTCCGGGGGGATTGCACCACGTTTATTGTTTGAGGTTGTTCTTTTTGGGGAGGAATGTGGTGTCTCTCCAGTAACGCATATGAAGCATCAGTCCACACACTGTTTTACATGAAGGATTTTCACATGTACACCCCTTGCTGTGTGGAGAAGTTAGAATAGACCCCAGTGTCACATGGGGTTAGTTAATAAACAGTGGGAACTGTTAGGCGAAGCCAGGAAGTCCCAAGGAGCAGCCCGCTGAATCATGTCACCCCGTACACCAGCATACAAGCCTCTGTGTCATCATTGTAAAGGCTTCAGTCAATAAGGTACCCCGTAATGCACAAGGGCCACACATCATCACAGGCCGCAACACTACAATCAGGAGATAAAAGGCCTCAGCCCCCCCCTGGTTGAGCCCAGCAGCCCCTGCGTGCCTTGTGGCTCTCTGAAAGGGTTTCTGGCATGGTAGGACTGATTTTTCATAGTTGGATAGAAAGTAAAGAGCGCTATTCTATATATTAAAACTGCAGGAATAAGCCATGGTGTAAAATTCATTCTCATGACAAGGCAATGTATTCAGTGAGCGATTTAGAGAGGCTAGGAAATTAATAGAAACAACATATATGTAGATGCTTTCAGCATACCGTTTGATCTTCAGTTTCATGTAACAGTGAATGTGATATTTGTCGCTCAACACTGTAAAAAAATCTTCTGAGAAATTGAGGTGCCTGTACAATACAAGATCATTGCAGGGAAACCACCACACTTTGTGTCCCCAAACTTCATTTCTTGTTTTTTTAATTGAGGTTTTCATCATATTTAGTTTCAATTTGTTTACAACATAAAACAACATATTTGTATTTTGGTCTCCCTGTTTATAAGACATAATAAAATGAAAGTCACAGAGGACATTGAACTCCCATTTTCACAGAGTATAAACTTGCAATGTACTCAACTTATTTTGCCCTCCTTTGTCTCACACTGACAAAATATCCTGTCTTGACATAAGGCTACTTACCAACAGAGAACCTCAGTGAACTTCGATGTCGATGTAATATATTTTTCCTTCTCACTCTAATTCTCCAGTTTCTTGGCCTCGGTTTATTCTATTGTTATGCATGGCTCTGTTTTGTTTATTTTGGTCTCTAAAATTGATAGCTCAGTGCCATGACATAGCAACAGTTGATAACAAAACTCAACTGTTGCAACATCATTAACGCCTTCCAGTCAAAGATGACAGGGATCTTTGAGACCCTATCAACACAGTGCTGCTTGTCTGCTTTGACTTTAACCAAAAAGCACAACTGCTTGAGGGGGCACGAAGGTTGGGAAGGTGGTGTGGGTTAGTTAAGGATGATAGGTAAGGTATTCGGGTTTTTTTGGGGACAGGGAGGAAAGGCAATGTTATGTTTGGGTTCATGATTATTCCTCTGCCCCTCTGTAGAAGTTGAGAGCAGGGCCTGATGATTTTGGTGTATGTCTACTTAATGTCACTTAGAACCTCTCTGTAAAAAACATGCCCGTAATCCACTGTTTCCCATCTAAAATTCTGTATGTTATTCTTTTTTTATTTTTTTCCCATCTTCACTGATGCTGTATAGGTTGCATGAAAAGAAATCCTTTTTTTATAATCGTATTATTAATTTTACATTTGTAAACAACATAAACAGGTTCATTGTAATTTAACAGCATGACACATTATAAAGATATCTGAAATGGCCATGATAGCCGCAAAGTTTCATAAATCACTGTGTACATTTGCACTTCCATAGACTCCATAGACCTAGCAACATGTTGCATTAGTTTAAACAAAATAAGTAGCTTGTGCATTCTTGATCACTCACAAGAATTCTATCTCAATACTCCCATGACCTCCCCACACCTATTTGTGTTCATGCCTGTGTCGTCTCTGAGTCTCCAGTGTTCTCACCCTCTATCTCACCTGTGGTGGATCATTCAAACAAGTATGTTCGTAGGGGCTCCCAAATGTCTTTGGCCGGGACATAGGTGGTATTAACTCCGCATATGTAGATAATTGCTGTTAGCAAAATATAAGGTTGTTTAGTCATTCTTTAAATTTGGGTGCCCGCCCCCTGCCCCATCTGCAGGCCACTCTGCATTTAACTCGGAGTAGGCTCAGTTATACCAACTTTCTGATTGAGGCCTCAAGGTCTTTTGTGAATCCTAATAGTGTGGTCAGTGGAGTATGGGGTATGGTGTATCCAGTCATCTGGTCCAATGTTTGAAGTATTGTGCCCCAGTAGGTTTGAATGGAGTCGCATTCCCATGGCAGGTGTAAATAATCAGCCTCCGCTCTCCCACATCTGTCATATTTATAATTTTTCCTGAGCTGAAAACTAATCAGCTTTGCAGGAGTGTAATAGGGGTGGTGTAGGTATTTAAAGTGTACTACTGCTGGCTGATACACGTCTAGTTTGTTGACAACAAAACGTCCAATGATTATCGCTAAGGTGGTTTCCCAGGTTCTCTTTTCAGCGCGCTCGCACTGTTTGAGCAATGTGTGGACTATCCACTTGGGTGGTCCGATATAACATAGAGACCACATGTGCAGGATTATACCTTTGGAGTAAGGAATGCAATGGGGACAAAACAAGGGGATCATCAGGAAATTCAGGAGTAGCAGTCTTGACATCTTGACGGAGCCTAACGTACAGAAAAAGTTTCATTGGGAGGGGTTGACAGTCTATCAAGAATGCCTCTCGAGTGCGGAATTTCCCTTCCTCATACAAATACCCCCAGGTCAATGCTTCAAATTTCCAAAGCATCTGTTGACATCTCACTTCCTGTGTGACTGGGAGATCCAGGCAGCCCCGCAGTGTCAGCATGAGGGAGTAGAGCATATTCGTTTGCAAACGTTTAGCTATGTCAAGTCATGGTCTATTTGTGCATTCAACAGTAGTCGGGTCTTTACTTCTAGGATTAACTGGCAAGCTTAGGTAGGCTATATAGGTGATTGGTGCCATGTATTCATGCTCCACAGCCAAATGCAGCATATATGGCAGTGGATGTATCCAGTATGCTGTGAAGTGTGCCTGAGCACACCAAAAATACAGTTCCATATCTGGTAGTTTAAATCCTCTCTTAATAAATGTATGAGTCAGGTTTTCCCTTTTCAATCCAGGTTGTTTGTCGCCCCCCAGGTCAGACAGATAAGTTGAGATTTGAGGGTTTTGAGAAAGTGTTTACTGGGTGCATATGGGATATTAATGAAGAGGTAGAGTAACTAAGGAAGTATCACCATTTTGATTAGTGACACCCGTCCTGCCAGTAAGAGAGGCATAGCAATCCATCTAGTAATGGAATCCGTCAGTGTTTCAAGCATCCAAGCTTAATTGGCTCTCATAAGTTCTGCCTTGTCCCTAGTTATCACTATCCCCAAATATTTAATTTCAGTATTGCACCAGGTGCAGGGGTCGTCAGGGTCGTACCGTTGGGCTGAGTCCGTAAGGGGAAAAATTTGAGATTTGCCCCAATTAATATTGATCCCCCCGAATACATTCCAAATTGTATGAATTTGCATAATATTGGGTTAAGATTGATTTCTGGGTCCCGTAGGTATAATGTGATATCATCTGCCTATAATGATATTAAGAACTTCACTTCAGGGTATTGGAGGGCGTATTCCCGGTGGTACTGCCGGAGCTTAGCTGCCAATGGCTCCATGGCCAGCGCAAACAGGAGAGGAGATAACGGACATCCCTGCAGTGTCCCCCTTGTAATCTGGAAGCTGGGGGAACACACCACGTTGATTAATACTTTGGCTTGTGGCTTTGTATATAACAATTGAATCCAGGAGAAAAAGGGAAGAGGGAAGCCCATGCGTCAAATGCCTTGGTGGGTCTAGGAAGACCGCCACAGTGGCTAGCTCTGGATCGATATCTTGCATGTGGGTAAAAAGGGTGTGTAAATTATGTGAGTTCGCCCTCCCTGGTACAAATCCCGACTGGTCAGGCAGCACCAAGGCACTCTTAAGGAGACTGATTCGGTTCGCGATTATCTTAGCCAGGATTTTAGCATTCCAATTTATAAGTGATAACGGCCTGTATGAATCGCATTTGTCGCTACGTTTACCGGGTTTAAGTATGGATATTGTGCACTTGGGGGAGGACACCATTCTCCAGTGCTGCCTCATAAACATTTTTAAGGATTGAGATTAGGGAATCGCTGAACGTTTTATAAAATTCTACAGTGAGCCAGTCCAGGCCAGGGGCCCTCCAGAGCGAAGCTGCATAATTGCAGTGCGTAATTCTTCATCCTCGAAGTCGGCCAGGAGAAATTCTCTTTTTGTATCCCCTATCCACCCCAGTGCTATATCCTCGAACTATGATTCAAACTCTACCGGCATCGTTCTGTGTGTTGTGTGAAGATTTTTGTAAAATGTGTGAAAGGTCTTCAGTACGTCTGGGGCGTAACTGTTTAGTGTTCCATCTGTGTTGGTGACTTCTAGGACTGTATTTGAGAATCTTGGTTTAGGGGTCAGTTCCGCCAGGACTTTCCCTGGTCTCTCCCCTTCCCCATAACGCCTGGCTCGATGATATTTCCCTTTAAACAGGCACTCTCTATTTGCTTTCTCATGATATTCCAACAGCATTTCTCTAAGTCTCAGTTGTAGGTCTGCAGTGGGGCCAGATTGTAATTGGGCTTCTAATCGTTTAGGATCTGACTCTAGCTTCTGGAGTGTATTGTGAATATCCCTTAGGATCCCTCCCCCTTTTGCTATACATATCCTCCGAATGGTGACTTTGAGAGCTTCTCAAACTGTGGAAAATAGAAGCTCTGTACTAGCATTGCGAGGAACGAACTAAATGATTTCTTGCTCTAGTTCCGTCCGGAACTAAATGTCCAGCAGAGCGTGCGTTGGCAGCCTCCAAGACTGACACAGCATCATTGTGCAAGGAGAAGTAAGTGTCATCAATACAGGTGAATGGTCCGAATATGTGGTGGTAAGTGGCTTGCTCTCGTTAGCCATGTTTTTAGTCCTCGAGATACTAACCAGCCATCTATACGCGACCACGATGACTGTACTGGAGAGTAACATGTGCCTTCCTTCTCAACTGGGTGTAAGTCCCGCTGGCATCTAACAGTCTGTACTCAGATACTTATTTTCTCAGCTGGCGTTGAGCATTAGTGTAGTGGTGGGCCTGTGGGTGTGAGCGGTCCATTGTCTGGTACAGGGTGACATTGAAGTCTCCCCCCATACTATATGGGTGGAGCCTGTCTCTATCATTTTCTCCCATACTATGTCAAAAAAGTCAGGGTCATCAGTGTAGGGGACATAGCAGCAGAAAATGTTATGGATTGGGATGCCAGTTTCCCCCACATGAAACAGTAGCGACCTTGGGGCTCTGTGGTTGAGCCAATGTTTATATATGGTAATGTGTTCTTTATGAGGATAACCATGCCTCGGGCATATGTTGAGTATGCAGAGAAACTCTGATGCGCAGTCCACTGGGCCGCAAATGTGTCATATATATTCTCCCTTGAGTGTTGTATAATTAGTGGTGTAGGAATGGCAAGCTCACAGTAGGTATTTTCTTGTGTTACTTTCCAGACATTGTTTTCTAAAACCGGGTGTTCCTTAAAGAAAGCTATCTAAACTGTTTCTAAATTAAGCCTACATATCCCCATCGTTAGTGGCTTTCCACTCTCTAATTTAGAGTTAGCATAAAAATGAGGTAGATCAGACACCAGGCCTTCTTAAATAAAGATTCAGGTGTCTCCACAAATCCGTAGGTTAGTAAAATATGACTAAGTGGCGTGATACAGGATCATTGCCGCATATCCAATGTTTCACAACAAAGCATTACGTAGCAGCATTGACTAAGCAATTGTGAAGAAGTATATTTGAGGCTGATGAAGTCATGAGGCGATTTGCCAAGTCCAAGAAGTCACCCAAACATTTTTGTAAGCCATATAAACCACAGCTTAATGGCACGGACTATTGATGATATTTCCAAGGTATGCATTAATGTTTCCACTGATGTCGTGTGAGCAAACATAATTGCAAATGACTGTAAACAGCACATATTGTGGCAATACCTGCCTGCAACATCTGACAATGAAAGCTTATGCCATTTATAAAAGAAATTGCTAACAAAGGCATTTTAACATTTTTGAATGTCATCACTGTCTCCTATTTCGATATTTTATTGGCCTGCAAAACACTCATAGAGTTCACCACATACCCTTCTATAGTCCCTCAAGTGGACCTCTACTGACCAGCACTCAAAAAGTGCTGAAGGTATAATTGATAGGAATTATGTGTACTGCCAGTGACAACATAGAACTTCCCTTTAGAGGTTGCAAAGCAATCTGCCACAATTTCCTCGCTTGGTCTGAGATTTCCTTTACCAGATTTTCATGATGTCGACATATCTACTGCTCAGCACACTACCGTCTATCCATCAACCCACCGTCGCCTCGCATGTTGCCCTTTCTCAACTAAACTGCAATCAGGAAGATAAAGCATGAAATATTACCACATTCCATGGTATTAAGACCGCACTACCATATTAGGGTAAACAATGTTTACCACAAAACTTTTTCCCCGCTGGGAAGCACAACGCCTGCGTTGTGATTCCGCATACCATTACTCCGCAAGTCGGAACAGCGACTTGCGGAGGGGGGGGGGTTTGGATTTAAAATCCAACACATTCCCTATTGTCCACACAGACTGGAGTTGGAATAGTAAATTATACTATTCCAACATCCAGCGCCCCCCCTCCTCAAGTCGTTGTTCCAACTTGCGGAGTAATGGTATGCGGAATCACAACGCGGTCGTTGTAACGACCACGTTGTGATTCACTGCGGGGAAAAAGATGGCGGGATGACGACATAGATTCCCGTATTAGGGGCGTTTGGCATTTGAGACACTGCTTGAGATGATTGATGGCACTCTCATAAGGAATGAGTGGTGTATCAAGCACAAGTATCAGCATACAAAGTGGTGTGGCTATCTTTTTTGTGTCCTGATATAACAGGAGGCTGTCACCAGGTGGTTGGTATTCCGCTTGCTCCAGGAAAAAGATGCAAGGATACTGTTCCTGTCCCCGAGAGGACCCCTGGCTCTGTGAGTGAGAAAGCAGCAGAGGTGTGTGGGTGTGCTGACCAGAAATTTTAACTTTATAAGCAAAGAACATGACAAAGAGGCATGAGATTTTCACTGGGATGCAGCTTTATTCTATTGTGCCACAGAGGGTTACCATTGCCCTATTTAGAAACCCAGCAAAGAGAGGTGCATGTGTAAAGATGGGAATTGTAGTTACATCTAACAGGAACACAGTGACGTTCTTGATAAGGAGAAACAAAAATATTGTCACTACAACATGAAAGATATACATAAACAGCAAGGACAGGATTCATTGACAACTTTTTGTATTCAGAGTCTGAACATTTATCAATAAGACATGAAAAATTGAGACATTAAACTTTAAGAGTGTCACCCCTGAAGGAAACTGTATGGTGCAGTTTGCAGAGGTGCTTTAGATGGAGGCATGTCACAGTGAGGGGCATAATTCTGCTGGTGATTTTAACTTGCTACATTTTGAGCAGGATTAATTAACTTTAGTTTCATGAGTATTAGGAATTGTTTTTCCTCTCTGTGTTAAAAATAAAAAAACTATAGACATATCACCTTAGCATGGGATTATATTAATTGGTTCTTTGGAAACACCTTAAATAAGCAGTTAATTTAAAGGAGATTGGGCACACTTGAATATAGAGGTAGAATGATTACCTTAAAATTATATTTTGACACAATTTAATTTTAGATACCATTAATTAAATGATTGTATTTGGATCCTTCATTCATTGCCTTTGTATTTGAATTTTATATCTTCCTTTTCTTCTTATTTTTATTTTTAAAATGTAAAAATAGGTTGCCTTATGATGGGGATATATTGATTGGATCTCTGGTAACACTTTAAATCTGTTGTCAAGATTAGTAGTTAAATTAACATGAAACTGGACAGGCTTGTAAATAGAGGCTGAAGGGTGGGCTTCACATTTCATTTGGGTTCAATTTCATCCTAGAGATCATAAAGCTGGTTTCTGTATTAGGTTGTATTTGTAGTATGTTGAATGGTGTAAGAGTGATACGTATCTTTGTAACTTAAAAAAAAAGCAAATAATTACTTTACCTATTGCCCATAAAAAGTTACAATTATGTTTGAAAATATATTTGAAACATGTTCCTAATGAAATATTTATACAAACGTGGCAAAAGTGGGTCCATAATGATAGCATGGCTTTTCATCTGCTTTATTTAATGAAACATATGCGATTAGAGTATTATATTTCCAAATTAGTTTTTTTTTCTGTTTGTTTCTGTTTTATGTTTTTACTGATGTCAGCTAGCTCTGTAGAAGTGGTAGACTCCTTGACACAAAACATGTTAGCTGTTCCTTGACATTCTTTATACACTTTGTGAAAACTGAATTTAACTCAACTGAAAAGAAATTAAAGTTTTTTGATGTTGTACAATTACATTGTTTTACCAAATTTTATGTAATAAATAAAAGGTAATTGTTTTTAATTAATTTAATTAAATAATTTTAGAAACATAAAAATATTTTTACATTTCTATAAAAGGGCAATGATATTGTGATTGTAATATGAATTTCTCACATATATCCTATCTTTCCCATCTCTCCAGTGCTATCTTTTTATATCTAATGACTCTGCAGTCATAGAGATACTACTAGTAATATAATATTGTGAATAGCCCAGAGATTCCAGTTTGCTACCACTGGAGCGGTTTGGTGTTTGCAGTTAACAACTGCCATCTTGATTACAGTAGGAATTTGTACCTGGAATTAGCTGGTATGTTATGTAGTACGCTCAAGGGCATTGCATGAAAACATGTGCAATGGACTAACCTTCACAAATTCTTTCTAGCTAAGATGGTGTTTGTAGGAAAGGATCTGCTTTTTTGGTTACACCCAATTTTGCCTGGTGCTAAGCTATTATTGACCAGTCTGACTGTGATCCTGCTAATCAGGACCCCAGTCTATCTGCTTTCTACCTTAAATTGTAATGTTCAGTATTTAGGTACATCTCAGATTGGATACTGGTGTACCCTTATCAGTACCTAGTATATGGTACTAACGTACCCAGGGCATAGGTACCCTAGAGGTCCCCCTGGGGCTGAAGCATGAATTATGCACCCATGGGAGACCATTCAAAATGGAACTACAGGCCTGCCATTGCAACCTGTGTGAGCTGGTGCTAACACCACTTACCAAAGTTATAGGTTACCTGTATCTAAGGACACCGCACTTAAAACCTATAAGTCACCCCTATAGCAGGCCATTGCAATCCTGAAGGCAGGGTGGTTGGTTCTAAGTGTGAGGGTGCCCCTGCATGAGCAGGACACCCCTACAGCCTACGGAGTCCATTCTTCTGGTTTGTAAGTGAAGCAGCCATACACTATATAGAGGGGCACCGCGTTGTTATGTGATGACCTTCTCGAAACCGGCTGCAACAAATCCTATCATGTTTGGTAAATGGTGCGGGAGGTATGCTTCAAAGCACTGAAGAGCCCTCCATTAGGCTCTTAGTGTTCCCAGTGTCAGTCTTCTAGACCCAGACAGCACAAAATGGTTGCTGCCGACCAGACACATGATTCTGCCCTCCTGCTGCTGAGCCAAACTCGAGCAGAGGAAGGCAGAGTAATAGGTATCCTGTCACAGGGAGGTATGACCACCTCTTAGACTGGATTTAATGTATTGGGCCAGGTGTGTGGGCTTTTCAGCGTCACTCAGTCTGCATGAGGGGCACATTTGGAGTCCCCATACATGGTCCAGTTTAAATCAGCTCTGGGAGCCATTGGCTCCTGCTCTGGCACAAAACTGGACAAAGGACATGGGAGTAACCTCGCCCCTGTCCAGTCCCTCCCCTGGGAGGGTCTCCCGAATCATCCCAACCCTTACCCTAGGGTACTTAAGTGCTTACCTAGGTGTAGGTCCCTAGATTCGTTGTGGGACAAGATTCATTTCAGACACCACTTCTACTTCTACCATCTTGGCACTCTTGACTTCGCTGGACTTCGTTTGGGCTCAAATTCATCTGCCTTTCAGTCTGCTGCATCGTCTGTGCCTCTGCACCATACAGGAACCTTCCAAGACCTGTGGGTATCCAAGACACCTGAAAAGATCTCCCTTGAAGTGAAGGAGTCACTTTCCTGCATTCGCAGGAACTGCACCAAAGCTGACCGGTATGCTGATCCTGAGCTCCTACTGACTCCAAAAGGTTCTGCAACACAGATGGTTATTATGCATAGCTCTGAGTCCTACCCTGCCCTCTCACCAAGATTGAGGCCAGTATTCCTTGTGGGAACCGCAGGAACAGAACCCCTGTGCACTGCATTGACTTGCAGTTGCAAAGGCTTGTTGACTTCCTTCCACCAAGATATTTGGGCTGCAAGTAGCCCCAAACTCAAGCATCTCCAGTGACCAAAGCCTTTGTGCACATCGCATTGTTTGCACCATGGTCTGCATCTTTTGGTGAGCTGCTCGAGATGCTCTGGCAACATTAGTGCCTCCATCTTTTGGGTCCTGTTGAGGGTAATCTTTGTTTCTTTTGGGCTCCTGATTGCTCAGGGCCTGCCCAGACTCCCCTGCTTGTGGTGAGTCTCCTGGACCTTGTTAGTCCCGACATTGCACCATCTTTGACTTCTGTGTTGGTTGCATTTGCCAAGGCTTGTTGGTGCTCCCGCTGGACGCCGACCCCTCAGCACTCGACATCCAACATGGGGACGCTCATGCACAGCTCATGGTCTTCCTCAGCATCGCCTGGTCCTCACAGCTGCAGAGTCAAGGTCCTCTTCAACTTTCCTGCACTCCTGACATCGGTGGGCATTCGTCTTCTAGATCTTCTGGTCACTGCTGAGTGACATATACTCTGTCCCCTCTGCTTGAAGGTACCTCTCAACTAGAATCCACCTTTGATTCCACCAGAAACTTTCTCATTCTTCAGCAGTGGCACTTTCCTGAAATCCTCCATTGGGTTTGACGGTGGTTTCTGACACCACTTCATACCTATGCACCCGGCTTCCCTGGTGTAGGTAACATGGGTACTAGGGCATCCAGGGGTGAGGTGGATCTCCGACCTTCTGTCTTCCACAGAGTTTCTTCAGGGTCCACTGGAAAAGGTCCTTAATCTTTAAAATTCAGACCACTACTTACATGTTGGTTCGTACAGAGCACGCAGTCGTATTCCCACACTGCACACACTCTCTGTGGGGCTCCTAGTCACTCACCTTGGGTGGTTCCTTGGGTCCCCAGCACTTATATGTCCTCTCGACATTATCTTTACCGGAGCCAGGTTCTTATATCACTTTCTTAGTACATGGTTTGGTCCCCCCGGGGTCCACTGTGTATTTCATGCTATTTACTTGATTTCTATGCAAAGTATTGTGTGCATTGTGTATATATCAGTTAAGGAGATATTTGTATGTGTTAGAGAGTATTATATAATAAATTCATATTTTTATAAATACCTTGTGTGGTTCTTTTCCACTTAATCTATACATATAAGATTGCATTCTGATAAAACAAGCTGCTTACACTCCTTCTGGACTAAGCCTGAAGGCTCCTCTCCACAGCTACCACTTAGAGAGATTTCTAAGGTTGTCTAAGATATTTAAATCACTATAAGGGTTGTCTGGCCTTGTGCAGGGTACCCACTTACATAAGTGGACATCATATACCAGTCCAAATTCTCACAGTAGAATAATTGCTCTAATGCGTTTCCCTTCACTTACCTCTTTATATCTGGGTGAGGAAGCAATGAGCCCATCAAAAGGTATGGCACAAGAGAAAAACAGTTCATATGCTGATCATGGTTGATGACAAACCTCCCCTCATCCATTTTCTTTGGTCAATTCAGACCATCCCAGAAACCCTTTCCGTCATATGGGTATATTGATATTCTGTACTTTCAAGAAGTCAGAGTTGGTGGTGCCTAAAGGTGGGCACCATTCAAGCATTATTCCAATCCTGTGGACAATGGAGGACTTGACATGGGATTGGCCAACTCTTGCATAAACCACCTGTGCTACTATTCTACAAATATGATCACATTAAAGTGGGCCTATATTACATAATGGAAACAGGCTTCTCTATGCCATCCCAAGGTCTCAATAGATGCAGGGGAAGGTATTTCAACTACTCAACTGGCCTAACTGGAACAGGACTCAACCTTTTTTCTCTGTTCATTTTTAGAGGTCATGCCAGCATCTGTTCTTCCACTTTTCAATGTGTGATACCTACAGCATTAACTATAGTCTGTTTCTTCATCCATATCATTCTTCATTCTTTCTGGTACCTTTTTGGGATAGTTTACAAAAGGTTTGACGTTCTCTATAATTACTTTCTCTAAGAAAATGTTGAGTTTCTTTTCTTTAAAGCTCTTTTTTTACCATTTTGGCTCACATCAACACTGTCACTGGACTCTCCTAAGGTCATTTCTCCAGGCATGGCTGATGATTGTCCCTGAATTTCACCGTTTGTCCTTCCCAGTGCTTTCCTCTCAGTTCATGAGGGTGGTTTGATGTCATCACTGCCTTATATTCAACTTCCTCAAAGCGCATTTTCTTTACAATTTCATGCAAATTTTAGCATATGGCTAGATTTTGTTTCCAATGAATGAATTGATGATCAGCGCACTCCTATTTTGTAAAGGAGAAACTGTTTGCAATTATAAAAACTAAGATGCGTGCTACCCAGTTTGAGGCAGCCAGCCTCACAATACAAATAACCGTTCTGGTGAATGTTCACCAGTATACTGGCTGCACTACGTGTACTATGGATTCAACTCTTCAACATTCTTTAAACAGCAAAGAAAAAAAGTCATTGGAATGACTTGTTTTCTGTGCTGTTTAAAGAATGTTTAAGAGTTTAATCCATAGTACACGCAGTGCATTCAGTATACTGGTGAACATTCGCCAGAACGGTTAATTAGATTTTTATTCCGTCATGACATTTTCAAATTTCAGTTATTCGTGTAATCATGTCAAACACCTATTTCCATATTTTACAATGCTTTAAAAAAAAAAGAATTGCTATTTTAGTAATTTCAAATTTTTCTGTGCACTATGACTATTTTCACCTAGGCATTTGTGATTAACGTGGCAAGGGAAGTCAATGATGTATGCGAGTGAATGAGTCGTATGTACTTGCACACTCTTTATTTGTTCTGTGTTAATAAAGTACAAATCAGTTCAGTATGCTGTCAGGGGGTGGTCTATCCATCCAGTGACCACCAACAACTGTCTTGTAGCAGAAGTTAAGGTTGGCCTGAAATTGAATTGGCTCATTCCCTTCACTGCAAGAATAAATGCCATTTCCAAAGCAACCAGTTTTTGTCAATCTATGGAAAAATTTGAGATCGTAAATTCATGATGACTATTGTGATATAGAGTCAGATCAGACGCCTTCTTAATCACAGAAATATTGATGGCATTTTGGGTGTCCATTGTCAGTTGTATGAGAAATATTAATTTACGGTAGGAATATCATGCCTCTGGTCCAATTCCACAGAAAGGGATAACAGAAGTCTACCCCAGCCCCACCTACCACTCTTAGACGTACCTCTGTTTATCAACTCGTAAACGCACTTTGTGAATACAGAAAGTTGTAAAGTTCAACTTTTAGTTTTCGCAAAGGACATTTATGAGTAGTAAATGCCCTTTGTAAATACGAAAATTCATAAAGTTAGACTTTCATGTCAGTTTACCCTTGTGAATCGGGCCCACTGTGTGCAAGTGTGGCTGTAGTGGTAGATTACGGGGAGGACTCTGGGTTCCATTTTGGGAGGTCCAGGCCCACCTGTTGAATACATGAGGAGGTAAAGGAATTTCCCCCAGACATATTTGTGCATTGCTGTATTCCTGTGAGCTGGATGGGACACATGGAGGTTTTTCATATACACTGCAAAGGTTATCCTTGATTCACAAGGAAGCTCCATGAACACATCTCAGGAAGGAGATGGGGCTGATAAGGGAATCATAAAGAGTGGTTCTGGGAGCCAGCGATTAACCATTTGATGCACATATCACTGTAGCTGACATCCAGGTGTGATCTCTAGTAACTCCCAAGGCCTTAGTTGTGGGACTATCAGCTTCGAGTCTCTCCTGCTTTGACAGATGGCTTTTCAAGAGGAAGAGGAAGTGGAGAAGCATGTACTTCAAATGAAGCCAAACCCCAACATGAAACCTCAAAGACCTGATGTCTGAAAATGGACTATCATAAGGGGAGGTTGAGACCCTATAAATTGTCATCTGCCAAGCAGTTAGATGGAATATGTAATCAGGAGAATCTCTGAAAGCCTACTGATAGTGACCAGGACTCACGGCTAATGTCTTCTAGTCCCCCTGCTGGGTGAGGGGACATCACCCAGGGAAACCAAAACTACCTGCTCTGGAGCACCAGCGCCTGTCTGCTTGCCAAGACCAGTTTGCCCTGTGAGGAAGAGGAGAGCCTTGGAGAGAGCGAAGTACAATGGGGAGACCTGTTGAGTGTACTTCCAGTGTGAGGTGTGAAGACACTGCTGCTGGATCGATCGGGTCATTGCACATGTGCAGACTTGAGTCAGTGACCTCTGTATTCCAGGAGAGGGCTGCCGTGAAGATAGTTGTGTAAAGACTGCTGTGCGGTAAGGATGGAAGCCTAGGCAGCACCGTTACGGCGAACCTTGATGCCAGGAGAGGCCGCTGTGGAAAAGTCAGCCTTGCAGAGAAGGGTCGACACCTCTGAAACACCATAGCAGACACCCAAAATGCCGTAAAGAGCAGCTTTGGTAAGGACTGCTGTGAGGTAAAAGTAGAAGCCTTGTAGGGTAGTGGCACAGCAACCCCATATGCAAGGAGGGCTAACTGGAGTAATTGTGATATGTGGAGTGGGCAGGAGCCTGTAAACTGTGAGCAGTGGTGACCCATAGGTCACCGGGAGCAACAAGTACTACATCCGGAAGCACTCTGATTGCTGCCAAAGCATGACAGTGTAAGCAGGGAGGAGAGCCTGTACCTGCCGAGAGCTTCTGTGATGCTTATGTGCAGCTACTTACCTGAGCAGGACCAGAGCTGCGGACCTGTCACCCTCCAAGACGCTTCATCTCTGCCGGAGCAGTTAAGAATTGTGACAGGCCTACCGGAACCCTGGGGAGTCGCTGCTAAGATTGCTGTGGCGCAAGACATTTGTTACTGTAATCGAAGAGTCAGGGTTGACTCCTAGGTTAAAGGCCTACTAGTGAGCAAGCCCTGGATCTGACCACCTGTGAATAGGGAATGACCCCATCACATAGCAAGGAACAGGTTAGGCAGGAACATGCCAATAAAACACTGGAGCACCGACCTCAAGGAGGAAATGTGTTGTTATCTGTGAATGCAATAACGTTTCTTCGAATAAGCAAAGTTAAACATAAAATAATTATTTTAATTATAGAAATAAGTATTTGGCTGGACATCGATGTATTGTTGCTGTTACATGCTCTTTGAGTCATGAGCCGTGTTCACTAATCTGTATCCACACCTCCCACAGAGAGAGCCTTAGACTATCCATTCACATATATCACTGAAAGTCAAGTACAGAAGGGTACTTGGCCGGGTTACACAGGATCCATAGTAGGTCGGTCCAGTACGTCAGAAGTAAAAGGCCTCAACCCCCATGGTTGAGCCCAGTAGCCAATGCATGGCTCGTGGCCTTCAGACAGGGGTTCTGGCATGGTAGGACTGATTTTTCATAGCTGGATATAAAGTAAAGAGGCCTATGCTATATATTAAGACTGTAGGTATAAGCCATATTGTGGAATTCATTCTTATGACAAAGTAATGTATTCAGTAAGCGATTTAGAGAAGCTGGGCAAATAGTAGAAACAACATATATGTAGATGCTTTCAGCATACTGTTTGATTTTCCATTTCATGTAACAGTGTATGTGATATTTATTGCTCAGCACTATAAAAAAAATCTTATGAGAAATTGATGTGTCTGTCCAACACAAGATCATTCTAGGGAAACTGCCGCACACTGTGTCCCCAAACTCCAATTCTTGTCTTTTTTAATTGAGGTTTCAACCTGTTTACAACAAAAACAACACATTTGTCTTTTGGTCTTCCTGTTTACAAGACAGAATAAAATGAAAGCCACAGAGAACATTGAACTCACATTCTCATCTTGTATAAACTTACTTTGGACTCAAACTATTTTGCCCTCTTCTGTCTCACATTGTCAAAATATCCTGTCTTGACATAAGCCTACTTATCTACAGAGAAGCTCATTGAACTTCGAAGTGGATAAAATGTTTTTTTTTCCTTCTCACACTAATTCTCCAGTTTCTTGGCCTTGGTTTATTCTAATATTATGCATGGCTCTCTATTGTTTATGTCAGTTTCTACAATTGATAGCTCAGTGCTGTAGCAACAGTTGATAACAAAACTCATTACCCACTGTTGCGACATCATAAATGCCTTCGAGTCCAAGCTGACAGAGTTCTCTGAGAGCCTGTCAACACGGTGCTGCTTATCCGCTTTGACTTAAACATGAAAGCGCAGCTGTGGTATGGGTAAGGAAGGCTGGGAAGGTGGTGTAGGTTAGTTAAGGATGGCAGGTAAGGTATTATTTTTTTTGTTTGGGTCAGGGCGGAAAGGCCATGTTATGTTAGGCTCCATGATTATTCCTCTGCCCCTGTGTAGAAGTTGAGAGCAGGGGCAGATGATTTTGGTGAATGTCTATTTAATGTCGCTTTGAACCTCTCATTGACAGCAGAGAATTGGCCAATAGAGGTTGCAAAATCTGCCACAATTAGTTTATTTGTTCTAAGATTTCATAATGTTTGACAATTCTTCTGCTCAGCATACCATGGTCTATCCATCAACCAACTGTAGTCTTGCATCCTGCCCTTTCTCAACTAAACTGCAATCAGGAAGATGTAGTATCAGCAATTACCACATTTCATGGTACTACAACCACACAGCTATTGTATGGGTGTTTGGAGTTTGAGACACTGCTAGAGATGATGGCACTCTCAGAAGGCATGCATGGTGCATAAAGCACGAGTATCAGCATACAAAGTGTTGTGGCTATCTTGCTTGTCCCCTGGTATAACAGGATACTGTAACCAGTTGGTTGGTATTTCGCTTGCTCCAGGAAGAAGAAGCAGGGATCCTGTTCTTGTCCCTGAGAGGATCCATGGCTCTGTGAGTGAAGAAGCAGTAGAGGCTGTGTGGGAGCTCTGGCCAGCAATTTTAACTTTATAGCAAAGAACAGGAGAAAGAGGCATGGGATTTTCATTGGGATGCGCCTTTATTCTATTGTGCCACATTGGGTCACCATTGCCATACTTAGAAACCTAGCAAAGAGAGGTGCATGTGTAAAGATAGGAATTATAGTTACATCTGACGGGAAAGCTTGTGACATTCTTGACAATGACAAACAAAAATATAGTCACTATAACATGAAAGATAGACATAAACAATACAGATAGGATTCATCGACCAATATTTTGTATTCAGCGTCTGAAAATGTATCAGCAAAACAAGAAGAACAGAGACATTACACTTTAAGAGTGTCATCCCTGAAGGAAACTGCATGGTGCCTTTTGCACAGGTCATTTAGACAAAGGTATGAGACACTGAGAGGCATAATGTTAGTGATTTTAACTAACTATATTTTAAGTAGTTCTAATTAACTTTAGTACCAAGAGTATTGAGATTTGTTTTTCCTTTTGTTTTCCTCTTTTTGTTAAAAATAAAAAAAAACTATACACATAGCATGGAAATAGATTGATTGTTTATTTGGAAACACCTTAAATATGCTCTCCTGACTAGCTGTTAATTTAACGGAGCTTGGGCATACTTGAATATAGAAGTAGACAGGTGAGCTTAAAATTACATTTTGACACAATTTAATTTTGGAGACTATTAAGTAAATGATTTTATTTGGGTCCTTCATTCATTCTCTTATTTTTGTTTCTTACTTTTCTTCTTTTTCTCTTTAAAAAGGTAAACACAAGTTGCCTTATGATGGGGATACATTGATTGGATCTTTGAAAACACTTTAAATCTGCTGTCTAGATTAGTAGTTAAATTAACATGAAATTGGACAGGCTTGTAAATAGAGGTTGAAGGGTGCCCTTCGAATCTCATTTGGATTCAATTTCATCCTAGAGATCATAAAGTTTGGTTTATTTATTTGGCTGTAATTGTAGTATATGAACACATAAAGACATGAGAACTCTAGTGTGAGAATGGTTATACCACTTAGGAAGAAACTGTGGAATGGATTGTAATCATTTTTTTTAATCATGATCGGGTAAACTCTATTAAATCTGAGTACCATTGACAGTTTCACTATAATTTATTTTATTTTATTGTAGTATAAAGGTAAGTAGTTTAATAATAACTCTAATATATTGATAGATTATTTTATAGGGACTGTCCTGAACATTATTAGACTAAAAATGAATACACTTCAGAGAGTTATGATGAGTGGTGTAAGTGTGGTATGTATCTTTGTAACTTTTATAAAAAGCAAAGAACAAATTTACCTGTTGCACATAAAAAGTTTAAAAAATGTTTGAAAATATATTTGAGAAACAAAAGAGAGAAACCCTTCTCACACAAAAGGGAACTGGGTTCAAACAAATAACAGAGGAATGTTCCCTGTGACCTTCTATCTAGTTATACTGCCATCTGCATACACATGCCCAATCATACATCCACTACATACAGACTAAATGCCTTGTTTTAGTAAAAATTATCTCCTCCTTTGTTGATTTTTTATTTATTTATACACCATCAAAACAAAATTAATACATGCAATTTCAATTTAATTAAAAATACATTCAGTTTCATAAAAAAAGGGAAAAAAACTTGGTTCCACTGTCTCATTCTAATATGGGTCACATTAATCTATATGACAGTTTAAGAAGAAGCACATTTCCTTATGATCCAAGTCACACAAATGTTTACTATTGCTTCAATCCTGTTAATGATCATGTATAGATAAAGCATATGATTATAGACATCACAAAAATCTACAATATGTTAAAAACAATACTCTTACAGAAACAATTGTTAATGCGACGTTTTGGTGGAATGAGATTCGTTGTCACCACCTTCTTCAGGACACACTCATAAATTATAAACAGTTTTATTGAATCTATAAACACAAATAGAAACAGTGCATGTATGAATATTCAATGAAGGAGGTATTCTACCATCATCAAAACAAGGCTCTAGAATTATTATTACACAACCCATTCCTGTCATAGGGGATCAAATGTGTTAAAAATTGGGAGGTGAAAAGGAAGGGCCATCATACCCTAATGTTATTAACCCCACATATGCAACAGGAGACATTTCAAAGCCACTACCCATTCCCAAACAATCTGTCTCTCACACACCTACTATCTTACTGGGCAGTTAAGTACTTCCAAAAAAATGTTTTTCTTATTTAATCAATGATGTTCTTTGTATATGGATCTTCTTATCGATACAATTCGATTTTTATATCGTTCAGTCTTATTTCTTCCTGTGTCTCCGATTATCCGAAATATTATATTATTGATTAACAAACTAGAAGGAAAAAAAACTATTTTGTTCGAGGGAATACGTGGCCACTATATAAGCTCACCCTTGATTTAGTAGGGAACAACTCATTCCTGGATCACACAATATGTCTTAGACATATATTTTTCTTAATTATTTGAGGTTCAGGTAGAGATTTGTCAATTTCTCCAAACCATCACCCATCATAAATATCCACCTCCTATATAGGTATTCTAGGTGGCTATTGAATACACTAGAAGAGACAAAAAAGAAATGTAATTTCCTATTTAGACCTATTTGAGTATTAAGTCTGCCTTTCTCAAAATAAATGGGTGGAAACGATGTAAGAATAAAAGCTCACCCTTAGATGTAGAAAGATATAATGAATTTCTGGACCCCGTTGTTTATCTTGCGGAGGACTGTCTTATGGTTTGAGAATGGAATTCATACATTTCTCCATCCAACAACCTGTCACTAAAAGCTCCCACCTCTATAGGTTCTCAATCTTGGTGGCTGTTGACTACACAAAAGGAAAAAGAAGAAATATAATTTCTTATATAAAATCTAGGCAATATTTAAACAAACCGAATCAAAGCAAATGATTAGAAGCATTGGAATATGATTAAAACTATACGTGGACATATCCACACACTCAGGGCTATGCTATATTGATCAACAAACATTCTAAGATCAATAGATTATCATATTAATCAACCTAATCTGAGATATACACAAAATTTGAAAACTCCTCAGATTGAGGATTATGCCCCGTTTGATCACTACACAGATACGACATTCTCTGTATGGCAAAAATAAGTCTATTGGGACACGGTTGTTACTATATTTTTCCGTGTCCTTCCCTAAAATCACGAGTATAACATGAAGTACCCACGTAAAAGATCAATAGGATATATAGATGACCTAAGGTCTAGTTTAGGGCTGGGACTACAAGAACGCACGCTAAATGATACCGCTCAATTTTCTCTCTTAATAGGAACAACAGCATATAAATTGCTGAGCCTCTGACGGGCCCTCACAAGTCACTCACCATGCACAGAAGAATACTTGTAGTCTGATAAAGGGTCCCCTGGTAGCTGGTATATGCAGGTGGATTAGCATCGTATTTAGAGTATAAATATAAACACCCTAATGGAATTGGGCTCACCTGCTTCGGGAGATCAGTCTGTCGGTCGGACTGCAATAGTTTCCGGGGTCAAACAAACCATATTCGCTATTGTATCGCTTCTGTCCATGTGGCGGCCATATTATAGTGTGCGCTACAGTGAAAAGATAAAAAATCCTCACCTAGGGATCAACAATATTTATCTCACAAAGAGATTAGAGGGAATTGTGTCTCCTATCTCAGTACTATAGCGGGTGGAATGGCTTTGTATGTGTAGATTGAAAATATCTGCCTTGTTGGAATTGGGAAATTCAAAAACAACAGTTGATGGACAGAATGCAGAACAATGTCATACAATCACCCCAGTACAGAGATCTGGGTCTAAATCCATCATTTTTGTGCTCACCATGCCGTTCCAGTTTGAACCCAGCCGTATGCAAATCAGTCTTGACCCTGTGCCTCATGGGAACAGTCCAGCCCGAACTGCCAAGCCTGGTCCTCCCTGGACTGGAAACAAGCATACTAGGACCGGTTTCGGGGTTTCACCCCTCTTCAGCCGGGATAGCTTGGTTCCAGTGGCATGGAGAGCACAGGACCCACGTCTGGGCATACCCTTCCCACTAGGGGTGACAAATGCAAAAACAACAGTTGATGGACAGAATGCAGAACAATGTCATACAGTCACCCCAGTACAGAGATCTGGGCCTAAATCCATCATTTTTTTTGTTTGCTCACCATGCCGTTCCAGTTTGAACCCAGCCATATGAAATCAGTCCTTACCCTGTGCCTCATGGGAACAGTCCGGCCCGAACTGCTAAGCCAGGTCCTCTCTGGACTGGAAACAAGCATCCTAGGACCGGTTTCGGGGTTTCACCCCTCTTCCGCCAGGATAGCTTGATTCCAGTGGCATGGCGAGCACGGGACCCACGCCTGGGCATACCCTTCCCACTCGGGTTTACAAATGCAAAAACAACAGTTGAGGGACAGAATGCAGAACAATGTCATACATTCACCCCAGTACAGAGATCTGGGCCTAAATCCATCATACTGATTTGCATATGACCATGTCTGAACTGGGGTGGTGGAGTGAGCTAAAGAATGATGATGGATTAAACCCAGATCATTTGACTGGGGGTGAGTGTTTGATTTGCTCAAACGCTCTGTCCATCATCCCCTTTGGTATCGCTTTGTTCGCCCTATGTTGGCAGGCTATGCCCAGACGTGGATCCCTTGCTCACTTTGCCACTGGATTCAAGATAGCCTGGCTGATGAGGGTTATGACCCCGAAACTGGTCCCAAGATGCTTGTTTCTGGTCCAGGGAAGACATGGCTTGGCAGTTCGGGCTGGACTGTTCCCAAGAGGCACAGGGTCAGACTGATTTGCATATGGCCATGTCAGAACTGGGGTGGTGGAGTGAGCTAAAGAATGATGATGGATAAAACCCAGATCAGTTGACTGGGGAAGAGTGTTTGATTTGCTCAAACGCTCTGTCCATCATCCCCTTTGGTATCGCTATGTTGGAATTGGGCTCACCTATTTTCCCGAATTGTGGTCGACCATGCCGCAATAGTTTCCGGGGTCAAACACTACCCGTGTTGGCTATCATTTCGCCTATATGCGTGTGGCGGTCATCTTATAGTGTGCGCTATTGTGGTAGGTAACAAATATAAATATAAAAATCCTCACCTAGTGATCAGTAATAGTTTGAGAGAGCCATCTCAACAAGAAATTAGAGGGAATTATGTTACCTAACCAATTCTCTGAATTCTGAATATTTACTTTGCAAAAACAGAAAATATAGTAGTGTGCTGCAATCTCATGAAGGATAATGATGGGACCAGGTATAGAGTAAGCTTGCACCACCGAGATTGCGAGCATAGTGAAAGTTAAACCGGTCTATGGTACTCTTATATTTATAGATCTATTATTTATAATATCTTCTCTGTATTAGGAGTTCCTATCATTATTATATGTGGTAATTTTGAATTACAACAATTTCACCATATCTGTCAGTTACTCGTATTAATGATATTAATGAGTAACTTCAAAAAGTTCATCTATTTTCCTGTGCTTATCTATAAATTCTTTCCCATACCTTCCTGGTATTAAGTCCATAAATATACGTCTTAAATTTACTCAAGAAGAATTGTTCTCTAAATGTGCTCATTTTGTCTGGATCACCACCTCTAGAGGTTCCTGTAATTTTTCCAGTTTACACCACTTTATATCATCCACTTTGTGATTACAAGTGGCCCAATGGTCTGGTAAAGGGGCATTCTTTTTGCCTATCAGCACTGCAGATCTATGCTCATCGAGGCGTATACATAGTTCCCTGGATGTTTCTCCGACATATCCCTTATTGCAGGGACATGCAAATAAGTATATTACATTTTTCGTCCTACAGTTTAACATGGAGTTAAAAGTTTAAAATTCCCCACCACTTTTTTATTTACATCTATGCTCCTCTGTGGACATGTTTCAGTTCTCTATAGGAATGACGAATCTCAACCCTGAACCTCAAATCATTAAGAAGATTATATCTCCAAGACATCTTGTGTGATCCAGGAATGAGTTGTTCCTTCCTAAACCAAGGGAGAGTATATTTAGTGGCCACATATTCCCTGGAATGATATAGTTTTTTTTCTTTCTAGTTTGTTAATCAAAATTATAATATTTCAGATAATCGGAAACACAGGAAGAAATAACCCTAAGCGATATATAAATGTAATTGTATCAATAAGAAGATCCATATACGAAGAACACAATTGATTCAATTAAAAAAACTATTTTTTTAAGTAAGTAATTGCCCAGTAAGATAGTAGATGTGTGGGAGACTGAATGTTTGTGAATGGGCAGTGGCTTTGAGATGTCTCCTGTTGTGTTTGTGGGGTTAATAGAATTAGGGACTGTTGCCCCGTCCTTTTCCCATCCCAATTTTTAATACCTTTGATCCATTATGACATGAATGGGTTGTGTAGTAATATTTCTAGAGCCTTGTTTTGATGATGGTAGAATACCTCCTTCATTGAATATTCATACATGCACTGTTTTTATTTGTGTTTATAGATTCAATAAAACTGTTTTTAATTTATGAGTGTGTCCTGAAGAAGGTGGTGACAACGAATCTCATTCCAACAAAACGTCGCATTAACAGCTGTTTCTGTTAGAGTATTGTTTTTATCATATTGTACATTTTGGTGATGTCTATAATCATATGCTTTATCTATATATGATCATTAATGGGATTGAAGCAATAGTAAACATTTGTTTGACTTGGATCATAAGGAAATGTTCTTCTTCTTAAACCGTCAAATAGATTAATAGGACCCATATGAGAGTGAGACAGTGGAACCAAGTTTAGCTCTCTCTTTTTATGAAACTGTATGTATTTTTAATGACATTGAAATTGCATGTATTAATTTCAGTTATTTATGGTGTATAAACAAAAAACGAGGAGCTACTTTTTACTAAAGCAAGGCATTTAGTCTTTATGTAGTGAATGTATGATTCGGCATGTGTATGCAGATGGCAATCTAACTAGATAGAATGTCACAGGGATCATTACTCTGTTATTTGAAAATATATTTGAAACATGTTCCTAATGAAACATTTATACAAATGTGGCAAAGATAGATCCATAATAATGGTATGGTTTTCATCTGCTATATACAATGAAACATAAGTGATTGGAGTGTTATATTTCCAATTTAGTTTTTTGTTCTGCTTGTTTCTGTTTTGTGTTTTTTGTTCTGTCAGATAGCCCTGAAGAATTGTTAGACTCCTTGACACAAAACATGTTAGCTGTCCCTTCACATTCTTTATACATTTTGCGAAAACTGAATTGAACTCAACTACATTTCTTTTTTAATTTTCTGGTTTTGTACAATTAATTTGTTTTACCAAAGTGTATGTAATACATAAAAGATGATTGTTTTTAATTAATTTAATTAAAACTTTAGAAACATAAAATGATTGTTACATTTCTATAAAAGGGCAATGATATTGTGATTGTAAGATAGATTACTCACACATATCCAATCTTTTCTATCCATCCTGTCCTATCTTTTTATATGCGGAGACTCTGCAGTCGTAAAGATACTACTAGTAAAATAATATTGTGAATAGCAGATAATCGTATACTTACACAAAACTGTACGTTTCCTTTATGAATCAGGATCAAAGATTATGGTTTGCTACAATGTTAGCGGTCTGCTGTTTAATGTTAACCACTGCTATCTTTATTACAGTATGACATTTTATGTCAAATAAGCTGGTATTTTATGTAGTCCACTCAAAGGCATTTCATGGTAACATGTGCAATTGACTACTTAATAACCTTCATGAATCCTTTCTTGCTAAAATGGTGTATATACAAAGTCAGTAGGATCATTTCTCTAGTGTGTTTCCCCTCACTTACCTCTTGATACCAAGGTGAGGAATCAAAGAGCCCATCAAAAGGCATAGCACAAGAGAAAAAGAAGTTCACAGCTGATCAAGATTGATAAGGAACCTCCACTCATCCTTTTTCTTTGATCATTTCAGACCTCCTTCCCCATGTTCCTAAACCCTTTCCCTCATATGGGTGTATTGATATTCAGTACTTTCAAGAAGTCAGAGTTGGTGGTGCCTAAAGGTGGGCATCATTCAAGGATTATCACAATCCTGTGGACCAAGGAGGACTTGACAATTCTTGCACAATCCACCTGTGCGACTCTTCTACATATATGATCACATTAAAGTGGGCCTATATTACATAATGGAAACAGGCTTATCTATGCCCTCCTTACCCCATTTGTATCCTGTAGTTAGGCCTTCATGTTATTACGTACCTCCTTACAATGATTCCTGAGTCAGGGCAGAGAACTTCAAATATACAAAGATAGGCCTCTCCTATATTATTATGTGTGGAGTTCTCCGCCCCGACTGTGAAGTCTTCACGCTTGTAAAATTACTATTAAAATGCACTTTTGTGATTATTGAAAAAGTGTAAACTTACACAAACGGGCATGTTTAAATTTGTGAATGGGGGGCATGGCCTAGCAAGCCAAGATGGTGGACGTGTGCTAGGCGAGCTCCGCTTAGCCTTAGCAATTATCCTACAATTATCCTGCTTCTCTGGTCACAAGTTGGAGTTCTGACCGCGTCCCGCATATGGCACAGGAGGGGGCTGCATTTTGAGCCCTGAACTGTGTCTGAATCACAGTTTTCAGTGCTGGGGAGGCGGCTGACTGGAGCACAGCCCACACGCAGCGCAGCATGGATGGGGCCTCGCAGACACCTGCCGCGCCTTGAGGGACTGTGTACAGCGGAATGGCGGATTCCCGTGGCATGTGGAGCCAGCAGCAGAGTGTCTAGTGGAGATCATCGCTGCGAGGGGGACCTGGCATAGCAACAGCCGACCGGCCACGATCACCTGCGCCCAGCGAGTGGACCTCTCCTTTGCCCCTCCCCCTTCGATCTCTGACATTGTTGTCGGCGGCCGCATCGGGCCGCGGGAGCCGCTGGGGTGGGGTCTTGCTTGCGGTCTCGTGGGGCCTCCCGGGACACTGGACTGTACTGCTGAGAGGGGCTGCATCCAGGATTATTACCCAGCACCCCGTATTTTGCCCAGGTATGCCTCCCCTCCCCCTTGCATTTCCGCTTCATATCGGCAGCCGCATTGCGTCGCATCAGGTCGCACAAGCCTCTGGGGGAGGGAGCAGGACTGAGTGTTTGTGGGGGCATTGATGGTCCTGGGCCGCAGTGGTGAATTGGAGACATATGCTGAGGATTCCCCGAGGGTGTGGAGCAGCGTTGGGATATCCCCCGGATCTCCAGCAGGGGGCAACGTGCATACTAGCACCAGACGGTGCTGAAGAAGCTCCAGGAGCCACTGGTGCAGGTGCTGGCAGGGTGCAGTGTGGTGCCACCGCGGTGGTGCGAGGTCATCCTTGGTGAGCGGCCCTGGGCTCCCTGCTCCCCCTTCCTTGTTGATTGACTGTCCCGCATACGGCGACCAGATCGGGTTGCACGTCCGTGAGTGTATCCTCCAGTGACCCTGCTTGGGGGGTTTGAAGGACCCAAGCCTGCGTGGTGGAGCCCCGTGGGTTGCAGGGCCTGTGGTGTGCTCCGTGACCCTGGTCTCTTCCACACCCTGCACAAAGAAGTGATTGCCATTGCTCTGGGAGCCCTGGAGAGCCTGTACCTTGGGACCTGGCCCATTTGACATTGACTACTGTCTGCACTGGGTGTTGGTTTGTTGTGGATTGGTGGTGTGGAGCAGAGGCGGAGGTCGGAGGGTCTGGAGCCTTGTGTGAGTTGGGGGGCCTGGCCTGGCTTGCCCACAGATGTGGTAGTGAAAGAGAGGGTGGGGTGGGGTGACCACTAGGGGAAGGGACTCGCTTGTCTGCAGAGGCGGCCGGGTTAGTGCCTGGTGAGGATTGTGGGTGGGTGGTCGTCACCCGGGCTCAAACACCCATGGCCGGTGGCATTGTAGGGAACTGACTTACCTCCGGGAGTGAGCCCCCCATTGCTCTGTATTTGGGAGCCTCCATTGTCCTGTCTGAACTACATTGTGAGCTGGAGTGGGGCTGTCCGGTGAGCTGGGAGGTTCAGAGACCATCATGACAAAGGATAAAACAGGGGGGGGCTCCTCCAAACAGAGCACGTTGGACAAATGTATTGGCCCTGGGGCTACCGTGCCTGTGCCTGGAGGAGCACAGGAGGGCATATCTGATAATGCCGCACTCATGGCGGCCATTACGCAATCCAGGGACGCCCTGGATGTCAAAATCGGGGCAGTCGGCTCCGCCGTCATGCTGCTTCGGCAGGACTTGCTCAACACGTGGGGCGCATTACGGAGGCCGAGATCAGGATCTCCAGAGTAGAAGATGTGGTCACTACCTTGCAAAACAGGGTTACCTTACTGGAGACGGCCCAATGAGGTCTGGCGGCACAAGTGGAGGATGCAAAAGGCAGGGCCAGACGTAACAACCTCCACTTTGTCGGCTTTCCTGAGGGCTGCGAGGGGGGACATTGAGCGGTTCCTCACCTGGTGGCTAGAGATTTGGCTCCCCTTGGAGTCCCTCTCTCGGTGTTTTGTGGTGGAGCGTGCCCACAGAGCCCTGATGCAGAAGCCTCCGCCTGGGGCCCGACCGATACCAATTATAGCTAAGCTATTGAATTACCATGATCGGGACGTTATCCTGAAACAGGCCAGGGCCAAGGATGCATTACTATATGATAGTGCCCAAATTATGGTATTTCCTGATTACACGAAGCGGGTTCAACAGCGGAGAGAATAGTTTCTGGCAGCCAAGGCCCAGCTTTGTGGTCTCCAGCTTCCATATGCCCGCTATACCCTGCCCGACTGTGGGTAGTCTATCAGTCCCGCACCCTTTTCTTCAACTCGCCAGGGGAGGTCTTTCAGTGGACCGAGGAGACAGTGAAGCTTTGTCCACACACCGCCCTGACGGGAATCAGACTCCTCATCCAGTGAGGCTGTCCGGAAACTGCCCAAGTCAAAACCCAAAAGGGAAAAATGCTCCAGGTCCAGACGTCAATCTCGATCATGCAGTGACCCATCCTGGGCCGGGCCGGTCACTCAGGGGCATGACTCTAGTCACTATGGGGGACCCCAGTCCAGAGAGACTTGGATAATGTTAACCTAGACCAGAGAAAAACGAACGAGGGCCATTACCTCTGCTGGTCTTTGTCAAACGGAGGGAGCGCCTGTGGATGATGGGCTGTAAGGGGGAATCCATTGGCGGGTGTGGGACGGGTACTCCCGTTGGGGTCTGCAGGCCACTCCTGCCGCGTCAGATACTTCAGCAGATTTGAGGTATAGGGTGGGGGGGTTGTTCTGTTGTTTTACCTCTCTGATCCCACTGTATTACACTGTTATAAAGTCGCCATATGCACACCAGATGATTATCCCTACACCTGTATCGCCCATTAGGACCGTGTATGGCAGTCCCATCGGTTAAACAGCGGGTCTTCCCTGGCTCCCTCCAGATAGTAAGCTGGAACGTCAGGGGGGTGTTGGATAAGATCAAAAGAGGCGCCATACTCCATCAAGCCAAGCGAGCTCAAACTGATATTCTCATGTTACAAGAGACGCACCTTATGGGGTCGAAGGCACCATGTAGACTATGCTATGGATACATTCAAGTGTTTCACTATGGGTTTGTAAGGGGATCCTGGGGGGTGGCAATTTTAACCCACCACAGGGTTCCATATAAGCATATTAAAACATTGGCTGACACTCAGGGTACTGTTTTTGAGGAACGAGTAGTACTGGTATGTGTTTATGTTCCCCGCTGCTTTCCTGGGGATTGGTAGAGCGACTCATGACTTTGTGGGCGGAGATGCTGGCTGGCCTCTCTGTGGTTGGGGGGACTGAAATAATGTGATGGAAGTGGCCAGGGATAGGTGGAGGCCAGGGTGACGTCCAGATGTCCATCGGTCCACTAGACTACACTCCCTGGTCAAGGAGCTTGGTTGGGAGGGCCCTTGGCATCGGCTACATGGGAACGAGCAGGGATACACCTATCTCTCGGCTGTGCATTATTCCTACTCCCGGATTGATCATATATTTGTGCCCCTGGCGATGGCAGGCAGAGTGATGAAGGCTGACATCCTCCCACAGGGTTTGTCAGACCACTTGCCAGTGACCCTCACCCTACAGGTGGGCCGGGCGTGATGGCCCTTTGGATGGCACCTCTCGGTCTCGAATCTACAGCATGAGGAATATAGGGTACATATTGAGAGTGCCATTGACCGCTACTTGGAGGTCAATGTAGGATCGGTGGAGGGGGCAGAACCCTTATTGGAAGCAATAAAACCTACCATACGGGGTATTGATATCCCCTTCTGCTCGGCAGCTCGCAGAGCACGTAGGGAGTCCCTTCTAAAATCAGAGGCCATCATTATCGAGCTTGAGAGTCACAGTACAGGGGACAGGGGTCCAGATTCGCCACCAATTATTGGTAGCACAACAGAGACATGCGGACATCCTGATGGACGAGGCCCGCCTGGCATGGCTAGCGACCTGGAGCAGAGTCTATCAGTGGGGGGATACGTCTAGTAAGTTGCTACACAGGCTGTGTCAGGGGGCACTGTACCCCCAGGCTCTCCCTAGTATAACTGGCTCAGATGGGGACCTCCTTAGAGAACCTAGTGAGATTGCCGAACGTTTTGCATCATATTATTTAGAGCTTTAGGCCTCCACGGAGTGAGGATGTGATATGCTGCTTTCTCGATGACCTCCCACCTATGGCATTTCTAGCGAGGCACATGTGGAGCTTGATCTTCCGTTTACAGCTGAGGAGCTGGGTGCCGCCCTGGGGGACCTGAGCTTGGGGAAGGCCTCGGGTCCCAATGGCTTCCCCTGCGAATATTTTAAGAAATACTTTTCGCAGCTAGGGCCCCACTTTCTTAGAGTGGTCGATGAGGCCAGGGAGCGAGGATGTCTTCCCCATGAATGGAGACATGTGGAGGTGGTGGTGTTCCATAAGCCGGGCCTACCCCTGGACCAGCACGCTTCGTATCGCCCTATCTCTTTGTTGAACGTTGAGGCAAAAATTCTGGCTAAAGCTCTGGCCAATCGCCTTCGGTCCCATATTACCACCCTGGTGCATCCAGATCAAGCTGGATTCATGCCTCAAAGAGCGACACGCCTCAATAGCCGCCGAGCGCATGTTGCCATCGCAGCTATTCAGGGGTTGGGTAAACAAGCAGTGTTGCTTCTGGCAGATATGGATTGGGCATTTGATTCCCTTAGCTGAGTCTGTCTGTTCACCTTTTTGCATCGCCTGAATATCATCCTGCGGTTCCTGTCCTACCTGACCTTGCTCTACACTGATCTAACCACTTCAGTGTGCTTGGCTGGTTCTACTTCCTCTACGTTTCCCATTGGGAGGGGCACCACACAGGACTTCCCTCTGTCATCATACTTATTTGCGTTGGTTATGGAGCCCCTAGATGCCTGGTGCAAATGGATGCACAGGTTTCCGGTTTGAATGGGCCCATGGACTATCGGACAGCATTGTGTTTTATGCGGACGATGTGTTATTTTTTCTTACCAATGTCAACAGGACAGGACAGAGGCTGCTCCGCATCATGCAGATCTTTGGGGAGACGTTGGGATTGTATATGAACCCCCAAAAGAACGCTCTGTGGGTCCTGGGGGATGTGGCAGGTGTGGGGTCATGGGCCTCGTTGTTTCAGATGGCCACCGAGGGTGTGAAGTATTTGGGGGTTTTCTATCGGACGCGCCTCTAGTGTCTTGGGATAGGAATCTGTCACCGATATGGGCGCGTGTACAGGAGGATCTTAAGACCTGGTCTCATATGCCCCTATCCATTTATGGTAGATCGGCTATCTTTAAGATGGTCTCGCTTCCCCGTTTATTGTACCACTTGCAAAACCACCCATATCCTATTCCTCCCAAATGGTTCCGACAGGTTAATGTGGCCCTGGGGCAGATTTTGGGGGCCCGCTGCTTTGCGGACGTGCTTCAAATCAACGTACTGCGGGGGGCAGGCATTCTCCGACATTCAATCATGAGTTATGGTACGGGGATATGGTGGACCCTGCCTACGCGGTTGAGCGGCGGTGTATGAGGGATCATACCTTACATACTCTTTGCCATCAGCTACGAGGGTCATATTCCTGGTTTGGAAGCAGGCTCTTCGGAGGATGGGGTGGTGGAATCGGTTGACGAAGGAGTCTCCCCTTTGGAATAATGGGCGATTGCCTCACCAGGCTAGCCTATCTGGGTTCTGTGGCTGGGACAGTATTGGCATCTCTACCTTGGGAGATGTTATGAGGGGACCGGCCCTGAAGTCCTTTCAGGCTCTCCAGCGGGACTTCCAGATGCTGCAGACCCAATTTTATAGGTATCTCCAGTTCGGGCATGCCATCTTTCCTAGCTTGGAGGGCTTAGAGTCACCGGGGGAGTTTAGCCCGATTGAAGCGAAGGTATTTATGGGAGTTCTCCAGGACCACAAAATATCTAAAATCTATCAATATTTAGTTACACATAGCTCCCCTACTCTGCAGAAGCTTAGGGAGGCCTGGGAGAGCGATGTAGGCCTACTGGAGGAGGAGGACTGGACGGAAGCATTAGCCTCCCCGGGGGGTGCTGCAATAACAGTGCGCCTGCACCTTATCCAGTTCAAGTATCTCCACTGGGTATACTTCACCAGAGTCATATTGTGGAGTGCGGGATTGGAGGCCTCCCCTGTGTGCCTCAGGTGCGACCAGGAAGAGGGAACTCTCCTTCATATGGTGTGGCACAGCCCTGCCCTGGCGTGATTTTGTAGGGGTGTTATGGCCTGTCTGTCAGAGGTATTGTGTTGGGACTTCCCCTGTTCGCTGAAGTTGGTCCATCTGCATGTCAAGGAAGAGGTGGGGGCAACATCTACAAATGCCACCTCGTGCTCCTGGGGATCACTCTGGCTAAAAGACACATCGCTAGGGCATGGAAGGCACTAGCAGCGCCTTCCCTGACTGCATGGAAGAATGGCCTGCGGCTTTTGCATGGGTTTGGAGATTGTAATTTTCACGGCAAGGGGCTGCCGCAAAAACATGTTAAAATTTGGAAGCGATGGCTGGACTATCGAGGCCTACAGCAAGAGCCCGTCTCAAAGGCAGGAATACGTGACTCAGTTTAAGTTACTATTCTGGTGCGATGTACAGGTCTTGGTGTAATAATGTGCCACATATATTGGTGTGGGTTCCTTTTCTTATGGTGTGTTCAAGAAAAACTTTAGTGCGACAGGAGGGGGTTGTTATGTTTAATTTTTTTTTTCTCTCTTCCTTTTCGTTCCTTCATTTCTATTGCTCTCCATTTCTCCTTGGTTATGTTTCTTTAAAAGTCAAAGTCATGATGGTGTAAACGTATCTTGCAGAGGTTTCTGGGGTACAGAGCTCTACCTCACAAATAAAATCTGTTTCCCCAAAAAACAATTTGTGAATCAGACCATGAGTCTTTTGCCTCTTCTAAGGCTTCTTTGACAGATCTGTCCATGTTAAGTAGGCCATGCATCACCTGTGACATCAGGGTTCCCTTGACCAAAGTCTCAGTAGATGCAGTAGAAGGTATTCCAACTATTCCACTGGCCTAAGTGGCACAGGACTGAACCTTTTTTCTCTTTTCAATGTTAGAGGTCATGCTTCCTCTAAGAAAATGTTCGGTTTATTATCTTAAAACCTCTTTTTACCCTTTGGGCTCACATCAAGACTGTCACTGGAATCTCCTTAGGTCATTTCTCCAGGAATGGCTGATGATTGTCCTTGAATTTCACAGTTTCTCCTTCCCAGTGCTTTCCTCTCAGTTCATGAGGGTGGTTTGATGTCATCACTGCCTTATATTCAACTTCCTCAAAGAGCATTTATTTACAGCTGTATGAGAAATATTAATTTACGGTAGGAATATATTGTCTCTGGTCCAATTCCACAGAAAGGGATAACAGAAGTCCACCCTAGCCCCTCCTAGACGTGCCTCTGTGTATCAACTTGTAAATTCCCTTTGTGAATACCAAAGTCATAAAGTTCAACTTTTGGTTTTCGTAAAGGACATTTACGAGTAGTAAATGCCCTTTGTAAATACTAAAGTTCATAAAGTTAGACTTTCGTCTCAGGTTACCCTTGTGAATCGGGCTCACTAAGTGCAAGTATGCCTGTAATAGTACATTACAGGGAGGAATCTGGGTTCCATTTTGGGAGGCCCGCCTGTTGAAGACACGAGGAGGTACATTACGTTATTTTGTGCATTGCTATATTCCCTGTCAGCTGGGTGGGACACATGGAGGATTCCCATATACACTGCAAAGGTTATCCTTGATTCATTGAGAGGTCACAAGGAAGGTCCATTAACACATCTCAGGAAGGTGATGGGGCTGATAAGGGAATCATAAGGAGTAGTTATGGGAGCCCACGATCAACTATTTGATGCACATATCACTTTTGCTGACATCCAGGTGTGATCTCTAGTCACTCCCACGGCCTGAGTTGTGGGAGTATCAGCTTTGAGTCTCCCCTGCTTTGACAGATGGATTTTCAAGCGGAAGAGTGAGTGGGGAAGTACATACTTCAAATGATATCAAGCCCCAACATAAAACCTCAAAGACCTGGTGTCTGAAAATGGACTAAAGTAAGGGGAGGTTGAGACCTCAAAAATTGTCATCTGCCGAGCGGTTAGATGGGATATGTTAGCAGGGGAATCTTTGAAAGTCTACTGATACTGGCCAGGAATCAGGGCCAATGCTTTCTAGTCCCCCTGCTGGGTGAGGGGACATCACCCAAGCAAACCAAAAAACCTAGGGCCATATTATCTAGGAACGGCGATAACATTATCGCCGCTTTAGCGGCAGGAAACTGCCGCTAAAGCGGTGATAAGTGGCTTGATAATATGCCCTAGAGAATTCCCATAGAAGCCCAGGTTCACACCAGAACCTGGGCTTTTATGGGAATTCACAAGGGCATATTATCAAACCCCTTATCGCCGCTTTAGCAGCAGTTTCCTGCAGCTAATACGGCGATAATGTTATCGCCGTTCCTAGATAATATGGCCCCTACTCTTGAGCCAGGAGCACCAGTGCCTGCCTGCTTGCCAAGACTAGTGTGCCCTGTGAGGAAGATGGGAGCCTTGGAGAGAGTGAGGTACAGTGGGGAGACCTGTTGAGTGGACTTCCTGTGTGAGGTTTGAAGACACTGCTACTGGACCAATCGGGTCATCGCCCATGTGCAGACTTGAGTCAGTGACCTCCGTATTCCAGGAGAGAGCTGCAGTGAAGATAGTTGTGTAAAGCTGTGCGGTAAAGATAGAATGCTGGCCATCACCGTTAAGGCAAACCCAGATGCCAGGAGAGGCCTCTGTGGAAAAGTCAGCCTTGCAGAGAAGGGTTGATGCCTCTGCAACACCATAGCAGACAACCCAAATGCAAGGTGGGGCCGCTTTGGTAAGGACTGCTGTGAGGTAAAGGTAGAAGACTTGTAGGGTAGCGGTGCAGCAACTCCATATGCAAGGAGGGCTAACAGGAATAATTATGCCACGTGGAGTGGGCACAAGCCTGTAAACTGTGAGCAGCAGTGACCCGTAGATCACCAGGAGCAACAAGGACTACATACAGCCTCCCCCCGTTGATTGAGTGATTATGCCACGGACATATTGCAGAATTAATTGAATCAAGACCTGGAGCATTGGGATGACCCCAACCACCCCTCAGGGACCATGGGCAATTACCCTGCAGGATGAGCGTGGAAGCATTCTGATTGCTGCCAAAGCAAGACAGTGTAGGCAGAGACGAGAGCCTTACCTGCCGAGAGCTGCTTTGATGCTTATGTGCAGCTACTAACCTGAGCAGGACCTGAGCTGCGGCCTGGGCACCCTCAAAGACGCTTCCTCTCTGCCGGAGCAGTTAAGACTTGTGATGGGCCTACCGGGCCCCAGGGGACTCGCTGCTAAGATTGCTGTGGCGCAAATACATTTTTTACTGTAATCGAAGAGTCAGGGTTGACTCCTAGGTTAAAGGCCTACTAGTGAGCAATCCCTGGATGTGACCGCCAGTGAATAGGGAATGACCTCAATGAAATACTGGAGCACCAACATCAAGGAGGAAATGTGTTGTTATCTGTGAATGCCATAACTTTTCTTCGAATAAGTAGAGTTAAACACAAAATAATGATTTTATTTATATAAATAAGTATTTGGTTGTACATTGATTTATTGCTGCTGTTACATGCTTTTTGAGTTATGAGCCAGGTTCACTAATCTGTATCCACACCTCCCCCTGAGGGATCCTTAGACTGTCCGTTCACACATATCATGGAAAGTCAAGTACAGAAAGGTACATCAGAAGTAAAAGCCCTCAACCCACATGGTTGGGCCCAGTAGCCCCTGCGTGCCTTGTGGCCTTCGGAAAGGGGTTCTGGCATGGTACGACTGATTTTTCATAGCTGAATAGAAAGTAAAGAGCACTATGCTATATATCAACACTGTAGATATAGGCCATACTGTAGAATTCATTCTTATGACAAGGCAATGTATTCAGTAAGCGATTTAGAGAAGCTAGGCAATTAATAGAAACAACATATATGTAGATGCTTTCAGCATACTGTTTAATCTTCAGTTTCATTTAACAGTGTATGTGATATTTGTTGCTCAACACTATAAAAAAGTCTTCTGAGAAATTGATGTATCTGTGCACCGCAAGATCGTTCCAGGGAATCCCCCGCACACTCTGTCCCCAAACTTCAATTCTCGTATTTTTTTAATGGAAGTTTCAACCTGTTTACAACATAAAACAACATATTTGTCTTTTGGTCTTCCTGTTTACAAGACAGAATAAAATGAAAGCCACAGAGAACACTGAACTCACATTTTCACCCTGTATAAACTTGCTTTGGACTAAACCTATTTTACCCTCTTCTGTCTTACATTGTCAAAATATCCTGTCTTGACATAAGCCTACTTATCTACAGAGAACCTCATTGCACTTCGAAGTGGAAGGAATGTATTTTTTTCTTCTCACACTAATTCTCCAGTTTGTTGACCTTGGTTTATTTCATTACTATGCATGGCTCTCTATTGTTTATGTCAGTTTCTAAAATTGGTAGCTCAGTGATGTAGCAACAGTTGATAACAAAACTCATTACCCACTATTGCGACATCATAAGTGCCTTCCAGTCAAGCTGACAGGGTTCTCTGTGAGCCTGTCAACATGATACTGCTCATCCACTTTGACTTAAACCAGAAAGCACAGCTGTGGGATGGAGAAAGAAGGCTGGAAAGGTTGTGTAGGTTAGTTAAGGATTGCGTGTAAGGTTTTTTTTTTATTTGGGACAGGGAGGAGAGACCATGTTATGTTTGTCTCCCCAATTATTCCTATGCCCCTGTGTAGTGGTTGAGAGCAGGGGCAGATGATGTTGGTGAATAACTAGTTAATGTTGCTTTGAACCTCTCTGTAGAAAAACATCCCAGTGACAGCCGAGAACTGGCCTATAGAGGTTGCAAAGCAATCTGCCACAATTTACTTGTTTGGTCTGAGATTTCCCTTACCAGATTTTCATGAAGTTTGACAATTCTTCTACTCAGCATGCCACAGTCTATCCATCAACCAACTATAGTCTTGCATCCTGCCCTTTCTCAACTAAACTGCAATCAGGAAGATATTGTTTCAGCAATTACCACATTCCATGGTACTACGACCACACAACCATTTTAGGGGTGTTTGGAGTTTGAAACACTTTAGAGATGATGGCACTCTCAGAAGGCATGCATGGTGCATCAAGCACAAGTATCAGCATACAAAGTGTTGTGGCTATCTTGATTATCTCCTGGTATAACAGGAGACTGTAACCAGGTGGTTGGTATTTTGATTGCTCCAGGAAGAAGAACCAGGCATCATGTTCTTGTCCCTGAGAGGATCCCTGGCTCTGTGATTGAAGAAGCAGTAGAGGTTGCGTGGGAGCTCTGACCAGCAATTTTAACTTTATAAGCAAAGAACATGAGAAAGAGGCATAAGGTTTCCATGGGATGCACATTTATTCTGTTGTGCCACAGGGGTCACCATTGCCATATTTACAAACCTAGCACAGAGAGGAGCATGTGTAAAGTAGGGGTTCTGGCATGATAGGGCTGATTTCCCATGGTTGGCTAGAAAGTAAAGAGCACTATTCTATATATTAAAACTGCAGGTATAAGTCATGGTGTAAAATTAATAGTCATGACAAGGCAATGTATTCAGTAAGCGATTTAGAGAAGCTAGGCAATTAATAGAAACAGCATATATGTAGATGCTTTCAGCATACTGTTTGATCTTCAGTTTCATGTAACAGTGTATGTGATATTTGTTGCTCAACACTATAAAAAAATCTTCTGAGAAATTGATGTGTCTGTGCAACGCAAGATCGTTCCAGGGAATCTGCCGCACACTGTGTCCCCAAAATTCAATTCTTGTATTTTTTTTAATAGAGGTTTCAACCTGTTTACAACATAAAACAAAATATTTGTCTTTTGGTCATCCTGTTTACAAGACAGAATAAAATGAAAGCCACAGAGAACACTGAACTTACATTTTCACCCTGTATAAACTTGCTTTGGACTCAACCTATTTTACCCTCTTCTGTCTTACATTGTCAAAATATCCTGTCTTGACATAAGCCTACTTATCTACAGAGAATCTCATTGCACTTCGAAGTGGGTGGAATGTATTTTTTTCTTCTCACACTAATTCTCCAGTTTCTTGACCTTGGTTTATTTCATTACTATTCATGGCTCTCTATTGTTTATGTAAGTTTCTAAAATTGGTAGCTCAGTGTTGTAGCAACAGTTGATAACAAAAATCATTACCCACTGTTGCGACATCATAAATGCCTTCCAGTCAAGCTGACAGGGTTCTCCGTGAGCCTGTCAACACGGTATTGCTTATCCACTTTGACTTAAACCAGAAAGCACAGCTGTGGGATGGGGAAGGAAGGCTGGAAAGGTTGTGTAAGTTAGTTAAGGATGGCTGGTAAGGTATTTTTTTTTTTTATTTGGGACAGGGAGGAGAGGCCATGTTATTTTTGGCTCCCCAAATATTCCTATGCCCCTGTGTAGTGGTTGAGAGCAGGGGCAGATGATTTTGGTGAATGTCTATTTAAGGTTGCTTTGAACCTCTCTGTAGAAAAACATCTCAGTGACAGCCGAGAACTGGCCTATAGAGGTTACAAAGCAATCTGCCACAATTTACTTGTTTGGTCTGAGATTTCCCTTACCAGATATTCATGATGTTTGACAATTCTTCTACTCAGCATACCACTGTCTATCCATCAACCAACTATAGTCTTGCATCCTGCCCTTTCTCAACTAAACTGCAATCAGGAAGATATTGTTTCAGCAATTACCACATTCCATGGTACTACGACCGCACAACCGTTTTAGGGATGTTTGGAATTTGAGACACTGTAGAGATGATGGCACTCTCAGAAGGCATGCATGGTGCGTCAAGAACAAGTATCAGCATACAAAGTGCTGCTGCTATCTTGATTATCTCCTGGTATAACAGGAGACTGTAACCAGGTGGTTGGTATTTTGATTGCTCCAGGAAGAAGAACCAGGAATCATGTTCTTGTCCCTGAGAGGATTCCTGGCTCTGTGAGTGAAAAAGCACTAGAGGTTGTGTGGGAGCTCTGACCAGCAATTTTAACTTTATAAGCAAAGAACATGGGAAAGAGGCATAAGGTTTCAATGGGATGCACCTTTATTCTATTGTGCCACAGAGGGTCACCATTGCCATATTTAGAAACCTAGCACAGAGAGGAGCATGTGTAAAGATAGGAATTATAGTTACATCTGACGGGAAAGCTTGTGACATTCTTTTTTCAGTTCAGAAATTTTTTATTGGGTAAGTAAAGGTGTCAATACATAAGAAAAATTAAAACATGACTACCGTATGAGAAAAAAAGTAAAACATGGCAGGAAAAATATACAATGAATCAGAGGATAACAAATAATTGAGGCTATATAACAAAAAAAAAGAACAATGCTGGAAATAATGAGCAATAAAATGAATCATATAAAAAGAAAAATGCAAAGGAACAACAAAGTCAATCAAGGGGGCTTAGGGACGTCTTGCTGAATGGGAGGCAAATGAGAGGAACGCTTAGCACAAATATCTAGGTAACGGGTCACAGGAAGCCATAGTTGATATCATTTAGTAGCTAAACTGAGGGGGTACACGAAAACAGTATCTAGCCTGTGATTATGACACACATTGTACCACCATGCTCTGAAAGAGATGTTAGTAAAATTTTTCCAATTAACAGTGATTTGCTGGAATGCAACGGCTAATAACAAGTCCACAATTTGCGTGTCAAGATCAGTATCATCCCAACAAGGAGAGAGACTCCCTAAAAAAATATTTACATAGGAGAAGGGGGATGCAGTGTGGAATATGGCATTGATTTGGGCCCAAACCTGTTTCCAAAAATTGTGCGTAAGAGTGCAAGAAAAAAGCATGTGAAAAAGAGTGGCCTTAGGTGTCAAACAAGACCAACAAAAATAAGGGAGGGAAGAAAATCTCTTATTCAACACCTGGGGAGAAAGTAGAAGTCTGTTGTAAATAAAAAAAAGGGTTTGTGTGAGAGAAGCAGCCCTGGATGTCTTGCGAATTTTGACCCACAATTTATCCCAAAGAGAAGTGGGCCAAGAGATGGCAAGATCAGATTCCCATTGTTCTTCCACCTTGGATTTTGGCCTAGAAGTAAGCTTCGTGTGAAATGAATGGTATATTGAGGAGGCCGTGGGACGTGTACGCAGCAAAGAATGAAGCTGCGAGGTAGGATTGGAAGAATCAAGAGGGATAGGTGAATTAGAAAGAATGACATAAGTGGACATAACTGCATTCTTAAGCGCAAGATATTTACGAGCAAAAGAATGAGGGAGATTGAAGTTTTGGCTGAGAACAGAGAAGGTTCAGAAATTGGACTTAGAAAAGAGTTGGGATACCCAGATCAAACCCCTTTGTCTCCAAGTTTTCCAATAAAAGGGCTTATGGTTGATGGAGATACTCTTATTGTGCCAAATAGTGGAATTGAGAAATTTGGCTACAGAGATCGGGGGACTTGGGGAAGTGGAGAGAAGCAATTTGGTAGTAAATTTATGGATAGGAGTGGAGGTAAGCTGGGGCTTACGAGAAAATGAGAGGTACTCAGCGAAAGTAAAAGGGGATAGAGAGAGACGTTCAATGACAACCCATAAGGGGGAAGACTCACCAGGTTCCTGCAACCAAAGGGAAGCTTGCCGCAAAAGGAATGCCTTGTGATAAGTGGGAAAATCCGGAAAATTGACCCCACCCTCTGACTTGGGGAGTTGTAGTCTGAGCAGAGACATACGTGCTTTTTTGCTAGACCAAAGGAATGAAGAAAGAATAGTGTTAATTTTCCTAAAAAACTTGGCAGGGATAGGAACTGGAATATTGGAGATGATGTAGAGGACTATTGGGGAGAGCATCATTTTAATCGTATCAAGACGACCCCACCAGGAGCGGTAGAGCGGGTGCCATCTAGAAGTGAGATCGGATAATTTCTGAATACATTTATTAAGACATGACGATACAGTTTCGAGGAGAGAGGGGGTAATGTGCAGACCAAGATATTTGATGTGAGAGGGACTCCAAGTGAAATTAGACGCCGCAAAATCAGGTTTAAAAGTGAATTTTGTAAGGGGTAAGATTTCACATTTGTCATTGTTCAACTTGTAACCAGAAATCTGGGAATAAACATGAACTTCATCCAGGAATGCGGGATTAGAGGAGACGGGATTGGACACAAGAAGTAGGATATCATCTGCATAAGCAGCAAGTTTGATGTTCGTTTGGGAAATTTGGAAGCCATGCAAATTAGGGTTCTGACGGAGTCTTGAGAGAAAGGGTTCCAAGGCCAGATTAAAAAGAAAGGGGGAAAGAGGGCAGCCCTGACGAACCCCTCTGCCCAAATTGTAGAAAGAGGAGACTAGACCATTGGCGCAAACCGCCGCTCTGGGACTGGAGTAAAGAAAGGAGATGAAGGAAATAAAGTTAGGACCAAACCCGAACCATTTGAGGGCGGAAAAGAGGAAAGTCCATTCTACTCTGTCAAACGCTTTCTCCGCGTCTAAGGCAATTGCTGCTAGCGAATCCTGGAACTGTGGGGACTTGGAGAGAACATTAAACAGAAGTCTAGTGTTGTCTGTAATAAAACGGCCCTTAACGAAACCAGATTGTTCAGGGCCCAACAATTCAGGAAGAAGGGGGTCCAGTCTTATGGCAAGAGATTTGGCATATAATTTGTAGTCAATGTTAACCAGAGAGATTGGTCTATAATTCTTACAATACTGGGTAGCTTTCCCTTCTTTGGGTATGACGCAAATGTGAGCGTCTGAAAATGTACCTGAGGAAGCCCCACTAATTATGAAGGACTCAATAAGCGAATGCAGCCTAGGTACCAACAGTTTAGAGAAGTGCAAGTAAAATTCAACTGTGAACCCGTCTGGGCCAGGGGCTTTGTCCTTCTTGAGTGACTGAAGTGCAGTATGTAATTCGCCCCTAGAAATGGGTAGTTCAAGAGCAGAAAGATCAACAGGGAAGTTGGAAGGTGCCTGAATGCTGGAAAAGAAAGTAGCAAGAGAGTGAGCAGTGGGATGAGTTTCAGAAGAGTAGAGTGTGGAATAGAAATGGGAAAATTGCTCTAAAATGTCAACATCCGTATGCTTTAAAACAGAATTAACATCGTAAACAGACTCAATATTCAATTTATTTTGCTTGACTTTTAAATAATTAGCTAAAACCTTCCCCGCTTTATTCTTACCCCCATAACATTTTGAGCTGGATTTCAACAAATATAAAGAGGCATCTTCGGTGGATTGTTTGTTGAATCGCATCTTGGCTTCAATGAGAGCAGTCAAACTTTCCTGCGAGTGGGAGGTGTAAAAAGAATGCTCTGACTTTTTAATCGTAAGAAGAAGATCGCTAGTGCGTTTGCGAGCAATCTTACGTTTACTAGCAACGAAGCCAATGATGAAACCTCTGGCTGCCGCCTTGTAAGCTTCTCAAATAGTGTGTTTGGGCAAGATGGGTGAGTCATTAATGGCAACAAATTCTATGGTGAATTCAACAAAGGAAGTGGTAAATTTGGGATCAAGAAGTAAAGTATTATTAAAGCGCCATCTTTTTGGCCCAGTGGATTTGGGTAGGAAATCAATATTAATCAAAACAGGGGCATGATCAGAAAACAAGATGGGACCAATATCAGCAAGAGAGAGGGACTGGGACAAATGATGGGAAAGAAAAATGTAGTCAATACGTGATTGCGAGTGATGAGTCGGAGAATAAAAGGTAAACTCTTTAGAGGTAGGGTTACAAAGACGCCAAGCATCAATGAGTTTGTGTTGGGATATCGCTTGTACAAAGAGCTTATGAGACTTATTAGGGATAAAAGAGGCTTTAGAGTGTCTGTCTAAAAATGGATCAAGGGGTAAATTGCAATCACCCGCCAAAATAAAATTATCATCAATGTATTCAGTAACACGAGAGGCCATTGTGCGCCAAAAGACGGGATCACCACCAGTAGGGGCGTAAATATTAAGAAGGGAGATGGGGACACCCTTCGAGGAAAGTTTGACAAACAACCATCTACCTTCAGGATCTGACTCAGAAACCAAGAGCGAATGAACAAGAGATTTGCGGACTAATACAACCACACCATTCCTCTTACCATCACCAGGAGACGAAAACACTGCACCTACCCATCCTCTTTTAAGCTTAGCAGCTTCAATATCAGACAAATGGGTTTCTTGCAAGAAGGCAATGTCTACATTTAATTTGGCTAAGTGAGAGATGATCTTTTGTCTTTTGATAGGAGAATGAAGACCTTTAACGTTCCAAGAAATAATTCGGACTGACATTAAGGGTTAATAGAAGAGTGAAACAGATAAAGAATGGAACAACAAGAAAGAGTCTCTAGAAAGTAAGGACATAAGAAAAAGAAAAAATGAAGTAAAAATAAAAATGATGTAGCATGAACAAAGGAAGAAGAAGTAAAAGAAGAACCAGAGATGCCATGTAAGTAGAAAGAAGACAAGAAAATATTGAGGACATTAAAAGGATTACAGTAAGGCTCAGAGAGAATGATAAATAAGGGCCAAAGAGGATTAAAATGTGTAAGGAGAAAAAAGCACGACCAAGAGAGCCGATATATTATGAGGAGAAGAGAGAAAAAAGAAAGAGAAGTAAAGAAGAGCAATGAAGAAGGTAATGACACCAATAAACCTGAAAGTATGAAGGGAAGGGAAAAGGCAAAATAAGGAAATATAGAACAAAGAGAAACACAACAAAAAAAGGATGGAGGGTACTTACGGGGGTTAGCATGGGAAAATACGATCAGGAACAAGGATGAGCAAGAACGTACGTGGAGGCGGGAGGAGGGAGGTAGGGCCAACTGGAAGAGGCAGGGCACTTGGGGAGTGTGAGACGTCCAACCAAAGAAACAGGACAGAACACAGAACAATGATCTGTGGAGGAAGAGAAATAACAAGGTTAGGCAACATCAAACGACAGAGGCATAGAACAGGCAAAGAATAGGATCAACTGAGGGACCAAAATTACAATATCGGAGGCTAAAATAGAAAACATAAACTTGGCAAGAGGACATGGAATCTAAAGAACGTATGAACATAATAGCAGCGAACATAACACGCTGGAATATCAAAATACATCTACAGAAACAAGTCATGGTGGGAGAGATGAGGAAGGACTAGAAAGCTCCATATCAGCGTGGCCACAGGAGTTCAGGAAGCTCCGGAGTCGTGTAGGATCTTCATATGTTGTAGTCTTGTTGTTGTAGGTGACCTTAAATAGGCAGGGATGAAAAAGACCATATCTGGCACCCATGGAACGAAGAGCAGGTCGCATGTCCAAAAAGGCCTTGCGACGAATTGCGGTGGTTCTGGCATAATCCTGTGCAAAAAACAAGGTGGAGCCCGACCATGTAAGACGAGGAGAGGCCCTGGCTGCTGAGAGAACTTTCAACAAGTCAGTGTAGTCTAGAAAATACATTATCACGGCTCTAGGCTTCGCTGGCATGGAAGGAGAGGAGGACACTCGACCAAGCCTGTGCGCACGCTGAATATTAAGTGAAATATCATCAGGCAAATGCAGAAGCTTAGGAAGAAAGGATTTGAAGAAATTGATGGGGTCACTCCCCTCACAACCTTCCACCAGGCCGTAAAGACGAAGGTTATTGCGTCTATTACGATTTTCAAGGTCCTCCACCTGCTTCTGGAGAGAAGAAATTTGCGTGTGCATGTGAGAGACCTTGGATGCAGAATCCTGAAGAGAGGAGACATCACGCTCCACCGATGACACTCTTTCATCCATCAGAGCCCAATTGTCATTAAGGATCTGCAGCTTAGCATTAGTCTCTTCCATGTACGGGCGCAAGGCCCGAATCTCTTCAAGGAGTAGCTCCATAGAAATGACCGAAGAGGATTTAGGAGGCGAAGGTGGATCTTTTTTCAGCCTCTTAGAATTCGCTTTTGTCGAAGATTGTGAGGAAGCCTCCATGCTCGACGATGTCTCAGTTGAAGGGGGAGACTGAGAAGCTTCTAAATGAGCCAGTTCCGTGAACAACTTGGAATTTTTAATGTAATTACGTTTTTGAACTTTACTAGAGCACTCCGCCATCGGTACTCCTGTGGTGCGTAAGGATCAATATCTCGATTCCCGACTAAAAAATGAGAACGAGCGTAGTACAAGATCCAAAAAGCAGTTTAATAAAGAATTATGCCAGGCTAAAAACTGGAATCTTATATATCATGGATTAGAGTCTCAAAATGGCTGCCTGATATGAGGAGAGCAAAAAATCCCAGTCAAATCCATGAAGAAAATCAGAAACAATGAAGAAAAGTCACCTTAAAATGTTGATCTGCCACATCTGTTCCTCGAAGAATGCTGGGATCAATTAAATGCAGAAAAGGTCATCAGGAAACCCATGCGCGCTAAAACGCGCTGCTGAGGCATTCACGGGTAAAAATACACAAAATGGCGGTCGCGGCCGATGAAGAGCCCCGACCGGAGCTAAAAGGGGCTGCAGAACCCGAATTAGCTGTGCCTCAGCGCCGGAAATGGATCCAAATCGAGCCTGACATGCTCCGACGTAAGAAACTTCCCTCCGTTGGTGGGAACAGAAACACGAACCGCCGGTATACTCTCGGGTGGATGGAGCTCCTACCCAAATGCCGCCATCTTCCACGGGCGCTTAGCCACGCCCCACCAGCTTGTGACATTCTTGACAGTGACAAACAAAAATATTGTCACTACAACATGAAAGATAGACATAAACAATACAGATAGGATTCATTGACTAACTTTTTGTTTTCCGAGTCTGAACATGAATCAGCAAAACAAGAAAAACAGAGCCATTACACTTTAAGAGTGTCATCACTGAAGGAAACTGCACAGTGCCATTTGCACAGGTGATTTAGACGAAGGTATGTGACATCGAGGGGCATAATGCTAGAGATTTTAACTAGCTATATTTTGAGTAGTATTAATTAACTTTAGTTTCAATAGTAATAAGATTTGTTTTTTCCTTTTGTTTTCCTCTTTTTGTAAAGAAAAACTATACACATAGCATGGAAATATATTGATTGGTTCTTCGGAAACACCTTAAATATGCTCTCCTGATGTTACACACCAGGCTTCCAGCATTTTGTCCCTGTTCCCCAATAGAGTACTACCTCTCCCATAATGCATTCGGATGGTGATCGGGTTGTGTGCTGTCCTATGCTGCACTGAGGAAGAAGTAAGCTGTCCTCTAGGGCTTAAAAGCAGTCCTCCCGTCGAACCTCTCTCCACAGCCACCGGAGAAAGCACAGGCTAGGACCGCTCCGCGTCCGGGGATCTGAAAGCCGGGAGATGGGGCGATTACAATGCTGAAAGTCAGCGAGGCCGGAGGGACGGAGTTCCACGTCCTACCGAGCCGCCATCTTGCTTGATCGACACAGCTTGGGATTTAGTGTCTTTTTACATAGTACTTCATTTAATCCAGCAATATGGTTATCCCATCATCCGAGTCCTTTTGCAGGACCTCTTTTGAACATGCATCCTAGAGAGTGCGATGGGCAAATTTATATGTGGTGCTTCTCATCTTTTAAATAAGACGTCACGTCAGACTGTGGCTTTTTGAGAGCCCACAGAGATGCAAATATGATAGTTGGATTCATTCCATGGATGAAGAAGGACTGTCGTAGGCAAGCAAGCATTTTAAAGAGTGTTTCCATGAGTTAGAATAGTAGCTTTCCTTTCAGAGAATTTATTTCATGGACTCGATAGCTTTGAACAGAGCACTTGTTCAACTTTCCTGCATTGAACTCATAACCAGTGAATGATCATCTCACCATAAGTAATTGTGTAATCATAGTAGCAGGGTTATCAAACCTGGACAATTCCAGTGAATTAAGTTGCAAGTAATCTGTGTATAATTAAAATTGGATCTGTTATTTATCTTGCAACCACAAATTAGTCAATTGTGAGGCTGAATGATACCCACAAAGTGAGTGACTGGTCGCTGGTATGGATTTAGTGTACGGCAATCTTTGAACTCAATGCTATGGCCAGCTGGAATAATACATTAAATAGTAACGAATGTAATCGTAACGGGAACTTTCTGTTTTCCATCACTTGCCCACAAAGGCAGGCATTCTGAAGCTGCTAAGGTGTTGCTACCATAGAAGCTTCCATTTTTCTTTGAATACGGGCAAATGTAGGTTTTATTCACCTGCCTGCTAGCTTTCCCTCTCACAAAATGAACATCTTGCTGTGTCGATCAATCTCAACTTCTTTGTGTTATTAAACAAAACCTGCAAAAAAATAAAAAATGAAATAAGAGCAAAAACAGATTCTCAGTAAAAATGCTCCCAGACAATGCGCACTGAGATTGCGGTGGGGCTGGAGCAGCCGTGACGGTGGAGGTGGCCCTGGCGCGACCCCACTGAGTGCTGCACCGGGTGGTCGCATAGCGGGCCCTGCCATCGGAGTTGATCCTGTCAGGCGCCCTAACCGCAGAATGCAACGAGGGAGCGGCTCTTCTACAGCACTGGTCTGGTGAGCGGATAGCTCAGCACCCGCCATTTTGTGCCCTGTTCACGCGGCCGGGCTGTGCGCTCCGGCGGCGGCCACGCCTGGGTCCCGGTGATTACGCCTGTGGGACTCGTGCGGTACTCGACTTGGCTTCCCGTCTGCCTGGATTTGAAGCCTGCTGCCTGCTGTGACCTGGGGCAGTGCTGCCTCTTCTGCTAGGTGAGGCTGGACTCCCGCCCGCCATTTTGGCTTCTCCTCTTTTCCTGTCAGACTGCTGCGTTATTGGCAGCACCCCGGGGATTGGGGTCCTTCACCTACAGGGGCTGCACGCATAGCAAACTCTTCAGCCTTTTCGCCCCACGGCTGCATTCGGCTCTGGAGGACGACGGGGCCTGCCTGAGGAGCACCACTTCGACCACCTGGTTCCCAGTGAGTGTGGCCCACACTTTCCTTGCGCCCCAGCCTAACCTGGCCTAGCACCAATGCACCACAGCTGCTTATTTTACAGAGGCCAACTGTGGCTGAGACTCAATTACTGCCACCCCCTGCTCCCTCACCTGTCTCTGTGCCCTGCTGCAGTCCAGAGGCGAAACTATAGGACTGCACCTATCCTTTTCACGGAACTGCCCTTGGTGCGCCCGGGGGACGGTGGCTGGGGGCTGCCCAGCCCATGCCCTCCGGCCCCAGTTTCATCCCGCTTGACCTGTGCATTGGTTCCACTGCCTCCTGACCAGACCGGGCTTGGGCTCCTGTCTTTGCCGACCGCCATGCCGGAGCTTGGTCCTGGGGATCGAGGGACTCGCCCTGAAATACGGAGGCAGACTGGCCACGTCTGGTGAGTCTTGGGGCATACCCATCTCACATCCCTGATTCCTGGCGTGGTTTTGTCGGCCGGAGGGCCCCCTAACATGGACCGAGGTTTGCGCTAAATTATTATCACCCTTCAGATCCCGGAGGACGGCTGTGTGCCACCAGAGTGGTTCCAGTGTCCCCTTTCTCCAGTGCCTCTCATAACACTATGGCGTCAGCCCGGGCCAAGAGAGAGAAGTCCCTCAAGGAAATGCTAATAAAGCGGGCATGTGGGCCGGATCTAGCGACTGCATCACCCCAAGACTCAGGGCACCCAGAGCAGCTGGACGGAGCTGATGGGCCTGCCTCAAAGGCTTTCATGATGGAACTCTTCTACGCGATTAAAGAGGACATCATGGATCTGAAGGAGCAGCTCTCGGTCGAACTCAAGGAAGTCCGATGTGACGTGGATGAAGTAGGTGAGAGACTGGCCATCCTGGAAGATCATGAACTACATCATGAAGAAGATCTGTATCAGCTCCAGCAGGAGATGCTACGTTTGCGGGACCAGAACTTAGATCTCCAAGCCCATGTGGAGGATCTGTAGAACCGTTCACGAAGAAACAATATCCACATCCGAGCGATTCCATGGCGAGCAGAGGGAGACAACCTACGAGCCTACGTCCTAGCACTCTTCCGGCAAATCCTGGGTGATGATGGCCCGCAAGTAATCCAGATGGACAGGGTGCACCGCGTGGGCCTGTCCAGGGGAAAGAGAGCCCCCCCCCCAAGGATGTGTTCGTCTGTGTGCATGATTTTTAGCTCAAGGAGCAGATCCTCCGCAAGGCCTGAGCGGCGGCACTCTCTGGCCCTTTTTCAACATCACGCTGCATCCACGCTGGCCAAACAGAGAGACTTCCGGATAGTCACCTCTCACCTCCGAAACAATGGCATCCCCTATTCATGGGGCCATCCATTCCGTCTCATATTCAAGCATCAAAGGAAACTGCACCAGACTTGCTCCATTGCTGAGGCTCTTGAGCTGCTGGGGCAGGACCACCCAGCACACGCGGAGCAGAGGGAGAGCCCCAGGAGCAGATCCGCACGTAGACTCTCACAATGGCACACCGTTGGGAAACCGAAGGTCTCTGCAAAACCCGATCCAGAGAAGATGGCGAAGGAACGGGAAGCTGTGATCTCCTCTCTCGCGCTACCCCATGACCGCCCGTGTTCCCCCTGAGCACCCTGAACTCACACTGGGGATGGCCTCTATGATGTGAGGTCGGAGGGGCTTCTGGTACGATTGTTGTTTTTGCTCAGTGGAGTGTCTTTCTACAGTTCTTGGTTCTCTAGGCTATTTGTTCGACTGTCTTCCGCCAGGGGCGCAGCCCCCTCCGAAGTAGCCTGACAGTCTAATGTTCCCTTGCGGGAATGTGTTACCTTGGTTTATTTTTCAATGCTTATTTGTTGGGACTCTCCACGTTCCCTTTCCCTATGCTGGCCCTTCCTGATCTGGTTCTCTGGTACCTGTGATGATTCATTCTGGGTTGTTGTTGGGGTTGTTTTCTTTCTTCGGGGTTTGGGAGGGTTCTCTACCCAGTGAGCTTTTTTTCCTCTGCACCTACCTCCGTTCAGCGATGCTTGTCTCCCCCTCCCTGGGGCTTTCACTACAGTCCTCCAGTAGACCACTCGGGCCTCAAAACTCACACTAGTTAGCCTGTCCCTTTTCCATGGCACTTAAGATTGTTAGCTTCAATACCCGGGGACTTAATAACCCCATTAAGCGGAAGGCGGTCTTTTCCCTGCTTGAACACTCTGGTGGAGATGTCTGTCTCCTTCAAGAAACCCTTCTGTGGCACAGTGATACACACCGAATGTGCCACAGCCACTTCCCCCCACAATTCCAGTCCTCAGGGAATAGTAAGCAGGGTGAGGTAGCTATCCTAATCTCCAGACACTTTAGGGGCTCGATAGGGAGTCCCATTGCAGAGATCAAAGGGCGCCTCCTCACGCTGTGCCTCAGTGTGGGGCACTCTCACTTCACCGTTGCTTCTATTTACTCCGCCACAGAGCGGCCGGAGAAATTCCTAATAGATGCATGTGCTGACGTCCTACACACACCTGACCCGATAGTGATAGTGGGTGGCGACCTCAACCTGGTGATGGATGCCGGGATCGACCATTCCGGCTCGCAAAGCAGCGGAGCAGGGGCCCTGACGGCGGGAGGGGGTGATTGACTGCGCCACCCAGGGATTTGGGACGTCTGGCGCTGTCTCCACCGGACACCTGGCAGTTCTGGCTGGACTGTTCCCATCAGGCACAGGGTGAGACTGATTTGCATATGGCCAAGCTTGGCAGTTTGGGCTGGACTGTTCCCATGAGGCACAGGGTCAGACTGATTTGCATATGGCCAAGTCTGAACTGGGGTGGCGGAGTGAGCTAAAGAATGATGATGGATTAAACCCAGATCAGTTGACTCGGGGTGAGTGCTTGCAGTGTTCAACACTCCGTCCATCATCCCCTTTGGTTCCACCCAGACGAGCAGGACTTTTCATGCTACTCAGCGGCGCACATGACCTATGCCCACCTTGATCACTTCCTTGTTACCATGGCTGTGTGGGCCTGCATTACAGATTCCACCATTGAAGCCCGCTCCCTGTCGGATCATGCACACATCACCTTGACTATGCGCCTTTCTTCTGTTCGATCTTCACCCACCTCTTGCTGGGACCTGCGAGATTCGCTGCTTCGATCTCCGGCAGTGGTAGAAGATATCAAGCGCTGCCTGACTAAATATTTTGCGGTTACCGACGTGGGGCTCTCGTCACTGTCTTCGGTATGGGAGGCCCATAAACTGGTTGCAAGGGGAACACTAATGGCCAAAGCAGCCTAGGATAATAAGCTCAGACAATCCAAACGCGTAGATCTAGAGGCTAAGGTCAGGGAGCTGGAAGCTATTTACAAATGCACGGGTGCTCCCAGAATCTGGAGACAACTGGAAAAGGAACGCCTTCAGCTTAGGCGGCTAGACCTTGACCGGGCCAAGCATGCGGTTGTTCGACTCGTGATCTTGTTAGTTCTGGGGGTCTCTAGTTGGCAGAGGTAGGTACTACTGTCCAAATAGGAACCCTTACTTCTAGTCAGGGTAAGGGGGATACACTCTTTAGATAACCCCTGCTCACCCCCTTGGTAGCTTGGCACGAGCAGACAGGCTTATCAAAGGCAATGTGTAAAGTATTTGTACCAACACTCACAGTAACACAGTAAAAACACCACAAATGGACTCCACACCAGTGTAGATAAATAAAGTACTTTTATATAAACTACACAAGACCAAAAACGACAAAAATCTAACATACACAGTTCAAGAATATGGTTTCAAAAAGAGTTCTTAGCTTAACGACAAAATCATTCACCTTAGCGTCAATTATAGCCAACAGTACCTGGTGATGCGATAAAAGTTCTTAGCGGCGCTCAGGCGTCGAAAAACAAGCAACAGCGTCAGTCCTGAGACCCTGGGGAGGCGACACGACAACCCCGCTGCACGCAGCAGGCGTGGGCGACAAATCCGGTCTATAGCGGAAGTGAGGCGATACTTGTATGGATTCCAAGGCGTAGCTTTTCCGGTAGACATTTACTCGCTAAGGCATGATGCGACAAAATTCGGCCTGCTAACGAGCGGGGCGACAATTTCACCAGCGATGATCTGGGTTGGCTCTGCGACAATATTCGCAGCGATAAAATTCTGCCCGCTAACGAGCGTTGTGATGATTTTGGCTGGCTCTGCGACGATGTTCGCAGCGATAAAATTCGGCACGCTAACGAGCGGTGCGATGATCTTTGTTGGCTCTGCAACGATCTAACCCAGCGGCGGCAGGCTCTGCGACGAAGTTCGCAGCGATAAAATTCTGCCTGCTAACGAGCGAAGCGGGGATCTGGGCTGGCTCTGCGACGATGTTCACAGCAACAAAATTCGGCCCGCTAACGAGCGGGGTGACGATTTCACCAGCGATGATCCAGCTCAGCGGCAGCAGGCTCTGTGACGATGTTCGCAGTGATAAAATTCTGCCCGCGAACGAGCGGAGCGATGGAAACTTTCTCGCTAAGCCGGCGGTGCGTGAAAAAGTGTAGATCCTTTGCTTCTTTCTTCTTGGTCAGTTTCCCAACAGCAGGCACAACTTCCAGAGGCCCCACAATTGGATCAAGCACTCTAGGAAGGGCAGAACTCACACAGCAGAGTTCAGGGGGAAGTTTGGGGTGAAGTGCTTTTGTTCCTGGGACTTCTTAACAGGAGGTCAGCTCTACTCAGGCCCTTGGAGATTCCTTCAAGCCAGGGGACACAGCACACAGCAAAGTCCTTCCCCTGTCCTTGGCAGCAAAGCAACTGCAGGTCAGCCTTACAGCAGGTCAGTCCTTCTTCTTCAGTCTTCCAGCTTTCTCCTTGGCAGAGGTTCCTTCTTGATTCCAGGATGATCTAATTTTCTGTAGTCTGGGTCCCAATACTTATACCCCAAAATCCTTTGTCCTCTGCGGGCAGAGGGGCCTTGGCCTAGTCAGAACCAGTTCTGGCCAGTCCTGGAGCACTCTGTTTACTTGGTTTCTTCTTTCCTTTGAGAGAGAGGGGCAGGGTCGTCAGCTGCCCAGCAGGGGGTGGAGCCAGCATTGTGGAAGGCAGGCACAGCCCTATTCAGGCCCAGGTGCTACTCCTCCCACCCATCTACAGGGGAATTACCCTATTCAGCCCTGGGCTGACTCATCCAACCTCTGGGAGCCACCCCTGTCCCGGTCACTCACAAACCAGACAGTCAATTCACAAACAGGCCAAGGCACACAGAAAGGGCAGAAAAGGAAAAAAGCCACCTTCTAAAAGTGCTGTTTTCACACACAGGATTTAAAAACCATCCTTCCTAAAAGATGTGTTATTACATTCTGAATTCAGGGATACCAGACTTTAGCTTTCTATCTTGCTCCTATGGGAAGATCTGCAGGTAAACATTATACTTAGCATTCCCCATTATAGCCTATGGGCAAGATAGTCTTTCAATAGTGAAAAACGAAAATGGCTGTAATTCACTACCAGAGCATGTCACCTACACCAATACATGCTCTACCTTTCACATACACTGCACCCTGCCCAGGGGGGTACCTAGGGCCTTCTATAGGGGTGTCTAATGTGTACAGAAAGGGAAGGGTTAGGCCAGGCCAGTGTGGACACTGGTCAGGTCAGCATGGCAGTTAGCAACTGCACCCAGGCACTGCAGTGGCAGGCCTGTGACACCATTTTAGGGCTACTCCTGTGGGTGGCACAATCAGTGCTGCAGGCCCACTAGTAGCATCACCAGCCCTGGCACACTCAGTGCACTTTACTAAGGGCTGACAGGTGGAACAAATATGTCAATCATGGATAACCAATTACAATAACAATTTACCAGGGAGCACTTGCACTTTGACACTGATCAGCAGTGGCAAAGTGCCCAAAGCAACTAAACCAGCAAAAACGAAATCCAGCATAGCGTCAAAAATACAAGGAGTAGAGGCAAAAAGTCAGGGGAAACCACGCCAAAGATGCCAGGTCAAACACGTGTCCCCTCCAGCTGAAAGTGGGGAGAACTACCCACCCTCTTGGGAGTTCTCATCGCTAAGGCGGAAAAACCTGGACAGACCATCAGCGTTGGCGTGTTCTGTACCGGGACGGTGTTCCACCATAAAGTCCATTTCCTGTAGGGAGATGGACCACCTCAACAGTTTTGGGTTCTCACCCCTCATCTGCATTAACCATCTGAGGGGCCTGTGGTCTGTCTGAACCCGGAAGTGAGTCCCAAACAAGTAGGACCTGAGCTTCTTCAGAGCCCAGACCACGGCAAAAGCTTCCCTTTCAACCGAACTCCACCTCTGTTCCCTGGGAAGTAGCCTCCTACTAATAAAAGCTACAGGTTGGTCCAAGCCCTCGTCGTTGATCTGTGAGAGTACCGCTCCCACACCATGCTCTGAAGTGTCTGTCTGCGCTACAAACTCACTGGAGAAATCAGGCGCCTTGGGCACCGGTGCCTTGCACATGGCAGTTTTCAGGGCATCAAAAGCAGTTTGACAGGCATCAGTCCAATTCACTCTCCTTGGCTGCTTCCTTGAAGTCAGCTCCGTCAAGGGGGCAACAATGGTGCAATATCCCTTGAAAAATCGGCGATAATACCCGGTGAGTCCTAGGAAGGCTCTCACCTCTGTCTGGGTCTTGGGGGGCTCCCAAGCCAGGATGGTATCAATCTTCGCTTGGAGGGGCGCCACCTGGCGACTCCCTACCTGGTGTCCCAAGTACACCACAGAACCCTGCCCTATCTGGCACTTACTGGCCTTGATAGTGAGGCCTGCCCTTTGCAGATCCTTCAACACTTCACAGAGGTGCTGCAAGTGTTCCTCCCACGTGGAGCTGAACACAGCAATGTCATCTAGGTATGCAGCACTGAATTCCTCCAGCCCGGACATTACCTGGTTGACCAGTCTCTGGAATGTGGCAGGGGCGTTCTTCAACCCAAAGGGCATAACTCGGAACTGGAAGTGCCCCTCTGGCGTTGAAAACGCAGACCTCTCTTTGGCCCCCTCAGTTAAGGCAATCTGCCAGTACCCAGATGTTAAATCAAATGTACTGAGGTACTGGGCAGCTCCCAACCGATCCACGAGCTCATCAGCTCTGGGGATGGGGTGCGCGTCAGTCTTGGTGACCGCATTGAGCCCACGGTAGTCCACACAAAACCGGAGTTTTGGGGTGGCACCGGGCGCAGCAGCTTTTGGAACTAAGACCCCTGGGCTTGCCCAGGGGCTGCTGGAGGGCTCAATTACCCCTAGCGCCAACATCTTGGAAACCTCTTACTTTAAGCTGGCCCTGACCTTGTCAGCTACCCTGTAGAATTTCTGCTTTACAGGTAGACTATCTCCAGTGTCCACATCATGGACGCACCTGTTGGTGACACCTGGGTTCAGAGAGAACAGGGAGGAGAACTGACCCAACACCTGGCGACAGTCCCTCTGCTGTTCTAGGGTCAGGGTGGGCGAGAGGACCACACCATCCACTGACCCGTCTTGCTCCTTGGCTGCCAGGAGATCAGGAAGAGGGTAACTGTCCTCTTCCATTCCAGCATCTGTAGCCAGGAGCATGGTTACATCAGACCTCTCGAAGTGGGGTTTGAGGCGGTTCAGATGTAAGGCCCTCAGGGGCTGCCTGGGAGTCTGCAAGTTAACCAGGTAGGTTACTTCGCTCTTGCGCTCCACCACCTCATATGGCCCAGTCCACTTGTCTTTGAGCGCACAAGGATCCACTGGTGCCATCACCCACACTTTCTACCCAGGTTGAAATTCAACGAGAGTGGTATTCTGGTCGTACCATCTTTTCATTTCTTCCTGGCTGGCTTCTAGGTTCTCTTGGGCGAGCTTCCTGAAGCGCAGTGTCTGGTTCCGGAAGGCCAGCATATAGCTGAACACATACTGGGGGGTTTTCCCGGGGGATTTCTCCCACCCCTCCTTCACCAGAGTAAGAGGTCGTCTAACAGGGTGGCCACACAGAAGCTCAAAGGGACTGAACCCTAAGGACTTCTGAGGCACCTCCCTGTAGGCAAACAACAGGCATGGTAAAAAGACGTCCCTCTTCCGTCTCATGGGCTCTGCTAGGCCCATAATCATACCTTTCAGAGTTCGGTTGAACCTTTCAACAACCCGTTTCCTTGAGGGTGGTAAGGAGTAGTGAACTTATAAGTTACCCCACACTCCTCCCACAGTGACTTTAGAAGTGCATTCCTGTTGTCAGGTGTATGCCCGCCCTCTATCAAACCATGGTTTTAGGGGGCGAGGACTGGTCATTGATGAAGCATGACACCAGGTGGTGTGTGAGACCAGTCCCTTACTTTTTGTGAGATGTCCCCACTCACAATGTAACTCAAACCTTATAGTGGTTATCACTTTAGGAGCAGCTGTTTTGTGGTTAAATATTCATAGTTGGAGGCTGCTTGCTCCTAAAACCCTATGCCTCTTGTTCCCTCCTCCACACAGTGTGGAGCTCATGTGTTTTTGATTGTCCTGAGAGGGACAGCTTCCGGGTACCGGGTGGCATGGTCCACCAAGACCAGGATGAACCTGTTGCCTAAAGCTGTCTTGGGGCCCAAGGGCCTCACAATGTCGATGCCCACCCGCTCGAAAGGGGTGCTAACCACAGGAAAGGGTTGGAGGGGTGCCTTGCACTTTCCTCCGCTCTTACCACTTGCCTGACAAGTCTGGCAAGTCCTACAGAAGGTACCAATGTGCTTCTTCATCTGGGGCCAGAAGAAGTGGGTGACAAGCCTTTGGAAGGTCTTGTCTTGCCCCAGATGTCCTGTGAGAGGCACGTCATGAGCCAGACCCAATAGGAAAGTCCTGAAGTGCTTGGGTACCACCAGCACACGGGCTGCACCGGGATCAGCGACCTTAGGCTCATTATAAAGTAACCCATCTTCCCAGTGAATGAGATGATCCTTGGACTCTTCACCTGCTGCCTGGTCTGCAGCCTGCTGCTGCACACCAATGAGAGAAGGGCATTCCTTCTGCGCCTTGCAGAACTCCTCCCTGGAGGGACCACCCTCTTGCTGCCAATGGGTCAGCTCAGGTAGCTCCCCCAGTTCAGCCACCTGTTCCCCTGTAGGTTCCAGGGCATCCCCCTCAGGTTCTTCTCCTTCCTGGACCGTGGGAACGGTGGGGGATGGTTTTCCATGCCCTCTGCTCCTTCCTCTCTGGGCAGGTTCCTTGGCCACTGTTTCAGGGTCCAGGTCTGCTTAATCACCCCTACTGGCTGCCATAGACTGAGTGGTCACACAGATCCACTCAGGCAAACCCAACATCTCCATGTGAGCATGGCGTTCCACCTCCTTCCATGGGGAACTCTCCAGGTCATTACCTAGCAGACAGTCTACAGGCATGGATGGACTCACAACAACCTTCAAGAGACCTGAGACCCCCCTCCACTCAAAGGGAACTTGCACCACCTTACAGAGGCGCACCGAGTTGTCAGCTGCAACTACTGGGTGAAGCACATTGGGAATGACCTGCTCTTCAGACACCCACTGACACCTCACGGATGTCATGCTGGCTCCTGTGTCTCTCAGAGCCTCCACCCTCCTCCCATTGATGGTCACCCACTGCCCGTATTTCTTAGTGTTATCGGGCAGGTAGGTTTCCTGGACCATCTCTTGGTCTCCTAAAGAGACAAGGGTCATAACTGCTGGTTCCGCCCCTTCACTAGAGATTAAATCCTCCCCCAAAGGTACACTCACTAAACCCGGTTTAGGAGCACCAGTGGGTGCTGGAGGTTTCTTGGGGCACTTGGGGGCAATGTGTCCCACCTCATTGCAGTGATAGCAGGTAGGTGGGCCCCTGGGGTCCCGCCTGCCCCTAGGGGGCCAGGTCAGTTTGGGCTTGGGGGGTTGGGACTCCTTTCCCTGGGAACTGTTTTGGGGCCCTTGAGAGAACTCCTTTTGGTTACCCTTGTCCCCCCCACTCTTCTGCTGGAGACCCTGCCCACCTTTGGCTATGGTACCCACAATTCCTCCATGGACCCTGGTACTGATCAAGCGGTCCGCCTCCTTTGCAAGCTCAATGGGGTCCGTCAGCTTGCTGTATAAAAGATGCTGGCGCAGCTCTGGAACACATAGACTACTCAAGTGCTCCCAACTAATTAAATGCAACAACCCCTTATAATCAGTTACTTTGCTGCCCTTCATCCAACCTTCCAGTGCACGTGAGTACAGATTCACACACTCCATCCAAGTCTCAGACTCTTTCTTCTTGGTGTTCCTAAACTGCAGTCTATACTGTTCTGGAGTAAGTCCATACCTGAGATATAGGGCCTCCTTCATATTGGGATAGGTCATGGTACCTGCTAACTCTAAGGGCTCTAGAGCACTCCTCCCAGAAGCCTCAAAATGTTTCCACAGACCCGCCCCCCAATGCTGTTCAGGCACACCATTCATTCTCAACGCAATCTCATACGAGGTAAACCAGGCATAGATATCCTCACTGCTAATATAATTCTGAACCAAATCCTTGGGGATATATACTTTACCCCCCTGCACTGGCTGTGCGCTGCCACCATTGGAATCGGACTCCGCCTGCTTGGCCTTGATATCCAGTTCTCTCAAGCTCAACTCATGAGCCAGAAGCAATTTCTTCTCCTCCACCGCCTTTTCTTTCTCTACTTCTAATTGCCTCATTTTCATTCTCATTATTTCCAATTCATGGTTTCTCACTCTTTGATTCTCCTCCAACTCCTCTGGAGTGAGACCCCTACTGGAATGGGTGCTGTCAGGTCTTGAGCCTGGGTTGCTCACAGGCAAATCATGGGGTTCAAAACCATCCACCCTATTTGCATTATTTCCATCTTGGGCCTCCCACTAGGCCTTCAAGGTTTTCTGTAGCACATCCTTTCTAGATTCGCTTTTCACAGGGCAACCAAGGTCTTTGCAGAATTGCTTGAGCTCTTCAGCTTTGTATGAATACAGATCCTCAATGGAAAACTCCAATTCTGCCCTCTCACTTGTTGCCTTCTGAGACATGATGCTCTTGAAGAGTTGTTCAAAAATAGAACCAAAAATACAGCATGTGGTTGCGTAGTGGTCTGCACTTAAACTAGTGATGTACACCAATTACTGTGGGTCAAGTACAAATACAAGTTCAAATCCTCACCGCTGACCACCAATGTTAGATTTAGGGGTCTCTAGTTGGCAGAGGTAGGTACCACTGTCCAAATAGGGACCCTTACTTCTAGTCAGGGTAAGGGGGATACACTCTTTAGATAACCCCTGCTAACCCCCTTGGAAGCTTGGCACGAGCAGACATGCTTATCAAAGGCAATGTGTAAAGTATTTGTACCAACACTCACAGTAGCACAGTGAAAACACCACAAATGAACTCCACACCAGTGTAAATAAATAAAGTACTTTTATATAAACTACACAAGACCAAAACGACAAAAATCCGACATACACAGTTCAAGAATATGGTTTCAAAAAGGGTTCTTAGCTTAGCGAGAAAATCATTCACCTTAGCGTCAATTTTATCCAACAGTACCTGGTGATGCGATAAAAGTTCTTAGCAGCACTCAGGCGTCGAAAAACAAGCAACAGCGTCGGTCCTGAGACCCTGGGGAGGCGACGCGACAACCCCGCTGCACGCAGCGGGCGTGGGCGACGAATCCGGTGTGTAGGGGGAGTGAGGCGATACTTGTATGGATTCCATGGCGTAGCTTTTCCGGTAGACATTTACTCGCTAAGGCACGATGTGAGAAAATTCAACCCGCTAAAGAGCAGGCCGACAATTTCACCAGCGATGATCTGGGTTGGCTCTGCGACGATATTCGCAGCGATAAAATTCTGCCCGCTAACGAGCGGTGTGATGATTTTGGCTGACTCTGCGACGATGTTCGCAGCGATAAAACTCGGCACGCTAACGAGCGGTGCAATGATCATGGTTGGCTCTGCGACGATCTCACCCAGCGGCAGCAGGCTCTGCGACGAATGTCGGAGCGATAAAATTCTGCCCGCTAACGAGTGGAGCGGGGATCTGGGCTGGCTCTGCGATGATGTTCGCAGCGACAAAATTCGGCCCGCTAACGAGCGGGGCGACGATTTCACCAGCGATGATCTGGCTCAGCGGCAGCAGGCTCTGCGATGATGTTCGCAGCGATAAAATTCTGCCCGCTAACGAGCAATGGAAATTTTCTCGCTAAGCCGGCGGTGCGTGAAAAAGTGTAGATCCTTTGCTTCTTTCTTCTTGGTCAGTTAACCAACAAAAGGCACAAATTCCAGAGGCCCCACAATTAGATCAAGCACTCTAGGAAGGGCAGAACTCACACAGCAGAGTTCAGGGGGAAGCTGGGGGTGAAGTCCTTTTGTTCCTGGGACTTCTTAACAGGAGGCCAGCTCTACTTAGGCCCTTGGAGATTCCTTCAAGCTAGGGGACACAGCACACAGCAAAGTCCTTCCCCTCTCCTTGGCAGCAAAGCAACTGCAGGTCAGCCTTACAGCAGATCAGTCCTTCTTCTTCAGTCTTCCAGCTTTCTCCTTGGCAGAGGTTCCTTCTTGATTCCAGGATGATCTAATTTTCTGTAGTCTGGGTCCCAATACTTATACCCCAAAATCCTTTGTCCTCTGCGGGCAGAAGGACCTTGGCCTAGTCAGAATCAGTACTGGCCAGTCCTGGAGCACTCTGTTTACTTGGTTTCTTCTTTCCTTTGAGAGAGGGGCAGGGTCATCAGCTGCCCAGCGGGGGGTGGATCCAGCATTGTGGAAGGCAGGCACAGCCCTATTCAGGCCCAGCTGCTACTCCTCCCACCCATCTACAGGGGAATTTCCCTATTCAGCCCTGGGCTGACTCATCCAGCCTCTGGGAGCCACCCCTGTCCCTGTCACTCACAAATCAGACAGTCAATTCACAAACAGGCCAAGGCACACAGAAAGGGCAGAAAAGGAAAAAAGCCACCTTCTAAAAGTGCTGTTTTCACACACAGGATTTAAAAACCATCCTTCCTAAAAGATGTGTTATTAAATTCTGAATTCAGGGATACCAGACTTTAGCTTTCTATCTTGCTCCTATGGGAAGGTATGCAGGTAAACATTATACTCAGCATTCCCCATTATAGCCTATGGGCAAGATAGCCTTTCAATAGTGAAAAACGAAAATGGCTGTAATTCACTACCAGAGCATGTCACCTACACCAATACATGCTCTACCTTTCACATACACTCCCTAGGGCCTTCCATAGGGGTGTCCAATGTGTACAGAAAGGGAAGGGTTAGGCCTGGCCAGTGTGGACACTGGTCAGGTCAGCATGGCAGTTAGCAACTGCACCCAGGCACTGCAGTGGCAGGCCTGTTACACCATTTTAGGGCTACTCCTGTGGGTGGCAAAATCAGTGCTGCAGGCCCACTAGTAGCATTTGAATCACCAGCCCTGGCACACTCAGTGCACTTTACTAGGGGCTGACAGGTGAAACAAATATGTCAATCATGGATAACCAATTACAATGACAATTTACCTAGGGAGCACTTGCACTTTGACACTGATCAGCAGTGGCAAAGTGCCCAAAGCATCTAAACCAGCAAAAACGAAATCCAGCATAGCGTCAAAAATACAGGGGGTAGAGGCAAAAAGTCAGGGGAAACCACGCCAAAGATGCCAGGTCTAACACAAATATTATGTGGGCTCGAATAAAGGGGGGCGCATGCTGGCTCACTGTCTGCGCAGTCAGCAAGTGGCACACACTATCAAATCGATACGGGGAAATGGCGGTTCGGAACTCACGGATGACACTGGCATCCTGTTGGCCTTCCGCTCCTTTTATAAAAATCTTTATGCCGCAGATCATTCCCTACTGCCCGACCCCACAGAGTACCTGCAGGGAGCAGCGATCACCCCTCTTCCTACAAATGAGGTGGAGGTCATCCACATTGAGGAGGTGATCTCTGCTATCGCGCTATTGAAAACCATGAAGGCTCCCGGCCCTGATGGTTTTAGCGCTCTTGTTTATAAAACATTTTGTGCTGAACTCGCCCGCTGCTCACCTTCTTGTTCAATTCTTTTGCAGATACAGGGTCCCTCACAGCTTCAATGCTACAGGCCTCTATCTTGGTTGTTCCTAAGCCGGGGAAAGATCTGGAGCTATGCTGTTCCTGCCGCCCGATCTCGCTGCTAAATATTGATGAAAAACTGTTTTCTAGTATTTTGGCCTCCCGGTTGCACACCCACATACCGGGACTGGTTGACGTGGACCAATCAGGTTTCTTCCCAGGTAGGCAATGTGGGAACAATACCAAACGGCTCTGCCATCTCATCGATAAAGTGCAATGCTCCAAAGAAGAGGCCTTACTGCTAGAGGTCGACGCGGAAAAGGCTTTCAATTGTGTGCACTGGCCATATTTATTTGCTACTCTTGAGCGATTTGGACTGGGGCCCAGATTCCAGCAGTGGATCTTGAGCATTTATAGCTCTCCAATGGCAGCAGTGGGGGTCAACGGCTTGCTTTCAGACAGCTTTGCGGTGGAGAGGGGAACGCGGCAGGGCTGCCCCCTGTCTCCTCTGCTCTTCGCTCTTTATATGGAGCCCTTCGCCCAACGGCTTCGGGACAACCCCGTGGCACAGGGTATCCCATTTGAGTTAGACCACCATCTTATCAGCCTCTACGCTGATGACATCTTCTTTTCGGTGGCACACCCCATGACCTCTTTAACGACAATTGTGGAGGACCTACAGACCTTTAGCCAGGTTTCTTGCTTTAAAATTAATATGCAGAAATATCAGGTACTCAACCTCACCGCTGTCCAGTCGACAGTTGACGCACTACAGGCTTTATTTGCCTTTGATTGGGTCTCGGACGGCATCACATATCTCAGATTGGTCCTCCACAGGAGTCTCGCAAAAACGGCGGAGGTGAATTATGCAGCCCTCCTAGCTCGCATTCGAGCAGACTTGGCCCGCTGGCGGTGCCTGCCTTTGTCATGGTTCGGTAAGCTGTCCGCTGTCAAAATTAATGTACTATCGGGGGCCCTGTATTTGTTTCAAACGCTCCCCTTGGAGCTCCCACGGCAGTCACTTCACCATATCCAGACCGCAATTGAGCCCTTTGTATGGTGTCCGATCTCCCCTCTCTTGCAGAGGACTTTGCTACAATGCCCATGAATGAGGGCGGCCTCGCCATCCCTAATATTACCCGCTACTATCAGGCTTCCCAACTACGGTATCTAGTGGAGTGGAACCGCCCTATGACTGAGAAACACTGCGTCTTCATGGATCAGATGGTGGCAGGCCACCACATCTGGCGTGATTCCTGGCTGCCGCGACCCGCCTGTGCCTGGGGGCTGTATTCATCACCGGTCAGCCGCTCCACAATGCGGGTCCGGGATAGGGTCTCTCTGCGGGCTAAACTAACTACATTCCCCTCGCAAATGACCCCGATTTTTTCCAATATAGCCTTCCCACCTGGCATAGACAGAAAGGTAGCATTTCGCTGGTTAGAAGGAGGCTGCAAGCGTCTGGGGTATCTGTTCGACATTCAGGGTCTCATCCCCTTTAAGTATAGGCAGGAGGGTTACGGCCTGCATAGCTCTGATCTCTTCCTTCATTCCCAGATGACACACTGGATCTTGGGAGCCACGATGCATCCCCTGGCACACCGACCAATGCAGCCGTTCGAGAAATGGCTCACTCGTAAAAAGGGTGATCAAGGGCTTATATCTGAAATATATTCCTTTCTCACGTTAGGCATTCCCAAAACTCACTTAGCAGGACAGAGGTGCTGGGAGGCGGAACTGGGGTGCACACTGACTGATAAGGAGTGGGAAGATATTTTCTATAGATCACATGACACAGCACACTCCTTGGGCCATGCGGACACCGCTTCTAAGATTGCATCCTATTGGTACTACACCCCAGCCCGACTCGCTAAATGGGACACGCGCTGTGACGGCCTTTGCTGGTGAGGGTGTGGTAGCCCAGGCACCCTCATTCATCTCTTATGGCACTGCCCCATGCTTACTCGATACTGGGAGGGGGTACTAGATGACATTGATAAAGCCTTCTGCACTACTATTCCCAGGTTCAGGGCTTTCACTCTTCTGGGCATACCCAACGCGTTGATGTTCCCCCTATGCTATATTACTGGGAGACAGATGGTGCTGGCGCTGAACGCAGCTCACCGAGTGATCCTTGCTGGGTGGAACTCAGATAGAATCCCGGACTACACACAGTGGTTGCATCAACTCTGGTATCTTTTGGGTATGGAGAAACTCTCGATGGCTACCCAAGGGAATTATGCAGATTATGCTAAGATTTGGGCCCCATTCATATCTATCCTCTCCACTGAATTTCGGGAACTGACATGCCCCAGCTATCTGCGGCTTCTGAGGCTGATCCTTGAGGACAATACCCCCACCTGTTAAGGAGTTTTCCCGATGGGCCCAGAGATCCCTCAGACTCATGAGGCCACGCTACCTACAATACCGACAGGCTGGTCCTTTTCCCTTTTCTTTTGTTTTCTGCTCACTGGGGAGGATGGGAGGGGATGGAAGGGGAGTTTATGGGTCTTCTTCAAATTTTTTTGTCTCTTGTGAAATAGCATCACTATGAAGCTATGACCTGCCACACGCTGCCGGCTACCACAGCTCGCAGATCTGGCAGCACGCAGGACCATATGGATACACATATGCCGGAGATGCTATTTTCGCCTCCCGCCTCTCCTTTTTACAACACGGCCGGCCCTCTTTGGGTTGTAGGCGACATGCTGTGTTATCTAGCAGTCGGTACCCTTCCATGCATTCTGTTGTTGCCATGATTTGATCAGCTTTTAGCCGACCCGCTGGGTTGTAGGCACCAGTGTCCTGGTTTATCTTGCCTTCTGCTCTGCTAATAAAAATCGATTTAATACTAAAAGCAGCCCGCCCCCGTTCTCAGGTGCTTGGCTTACTTTTTCCAGTGGACCACGCCCCCCTGTGATGAACTGTTCTTGTTTGGATATTTGTGAACATTCCTGAACCCTTGCCTGCTTCTAGGAATCCCGTAAAGCTGTTCATGAGCCTAATATGAGCATTCTTCCCTCAGCTGCTGATTGTGAAGCTCCCTTCTCCCTCACGCCTTCATCGCATCGTTTCTGCAACATTGTATTTTCTCTCTGCTGGCAGACAGATGCCTATGATCTTTTGTTTTGCTGCTGAATACACTTTAAAGTGTAATAAGACTGTTGCAAGTTTCCATCATCATACTGAAGAGACCCCTCCTCATATGGCACACACCCTTGAATACAGGTGGGTATGGGAGAGCACACAACCTGCATTCACTGACCTTAGTAAAACAGTGAAAAACCTATTGCACAGTTGTGGGAGGGCAATCTCTTTCATCTTTGTCTCTACTTTTCTTTTGTTTTATTATTTCTTGAACTCTGCAGTGTTAAGAACACGTAATCCAGGTTCTCGCTCCTTCCCTCTGCTGGTCTTATTGGAAATCTTACTAGTGGTCCTGAGTCGTCTTTTCTCTCCCTGGGGGTATTAGTCAAACTTTCTGGGCACCTTTATTGGCTGAAAGTGGCTAGAGAGTAGGAGCCCGCTCTTTGCTCCCAAGGATATTGGTTCTTCTGCCAAGTGGAACAGATTCCTGACTAGCAGTTCATTTAAAGGAGCTTGGGCATACTTGAATATAGAACTATACAGGTGAGCTTAAAATTACTTTTTGACAGAATTACATTTTAGAGACTATTAAGTAAATGATTTTACTAGGGTCCTTCATGCATTGTTTTTGTGTCTGATTTTTATTTCTTACTTTTCTTCTTCTTTTTCTCTTTAAAAAGTTAAACATAAGTTGCCTTATGATGGAGATATATTGACTGCATCTTTGAAAACACTTTAAATCTGTTGTCTAGATTTGTAGTTAAATTAACATGAAATTGGACAGGCTGGTAAATAGAGGTAAAAGGGTGGGCTTCAAATTTCATTTGGTTTAAATTTAATCCTACAGATCATAAAGCGGGTTTCTTTATTTGGCTGTATTTGTAGTATATGAACACATAAAGACATGAGAACTCTCGTGTGAAAATGGTGATACCATTTAGGAAGAAACAGTGGAATGTATTGTAATCCTTTTTTTAATTATGATTGGGTAAACTCTATTCAATCTGAGTAGCAGTGGCAATTTCACTATACATTATTATATTTTAGTGTAGTTTAAGGTAAGTAGCTTAATAATAACTCGAATGTATTGATGGATTATTTTATGGGGGCTTTTCTGAACATTAAATGAATACACTTTAGCGAGTTATGTTGAGTGCTGTAAATGTGGTATGTATCTTTGTAACTTTTATAAAAAGCAAAGAACAACTTTACCTGTTGCACATAAAAAGTTTAAAAAATATTTGAAACATGTGCCTAACGAAATATTTATACAAATGTGGCAAAGGTAGATCCATAATAATGACATGGCTTTTCATCTGCTTTATACAATGAAACATAAGTGATTGGAGCATTATATTTCCAATGTAGTTTTTTGTTCTGTGTTTCGGTTTTGTGTTTTTACCGATGTCAGATAGCCCTGAAAAAGTGTTAGACTTCTTGACACAAAACATGTTAGCTGTTCCTTGACATGCTTTTTACATTTTGCGAATAATGAATTGAAGTCAACTGGAAAAAAAAAATCTTTTCTGATTTTGTACAATTAAATTGTTGTACCAAAGTGTATGTAATACATAACGAATGATTGTTTTCAATTAATTTAATTAAATGATTTTATAAACATAAAATGATTGCTACATTTCTATAAAAGGGCAATGCTATTGTGATTGTAAGATAGATTACCCACACATATCCTATCTTTTCTATCTATCCAGTCCTATATTTTTATGTGTGGGGACTCTGCAGTAGTAAAGATACTACCAGTAAAAAAATATTGTGATTAGCAAATAATTGTATACTCACACAAAACTGTAAGTTTCCTTTATTAATCAGGCCCAGAGATTGCAGTTTGCTACTACTGGAGCGGTCTGCTGTTTGCTGTTAACCACTACCATCTTTATTACAGTATGACATTTTATGTCAAATTAGCTGGTATTTTATGTAGTCCACTCAAAATCATTTCATGGTAACATGTGCAATGAACCATTTAATAACCTTCATGAATCCTTTCTTGCTAAGATGGTGTATATACAAAGACAGTAGGATCATTGCTCTAGTTTGTTTCCCCTCGCCTACTTCTTGATACCTAGGTGATGAATCAAAGAGCCACAAGAGAAAAATAAGTTCATATCCAGATCAAGATTGATAAGGAACCTTTTCTCTTACTTTTTCTTTAATTATTTTAGACCTCCTTCCCCGTTTTTCTATCCCATAAACCCTTTCCTTCATATGGGTGTATTGATATTCTGTACTTCAATGAAGTCAGAATTGGTGGCTCCTAAACGTGGGCACCATTCAAGGATTATCACAATCCTGTGGACCATGGAGGACTTGTCAAGGGATTGGCCAACTCTTGCACAATCCACTCGTGTGACTATTCTACATATATAATCACATTAAAGTGGGCCTATATTACATAATGGAAACAGGCTTCTTTATACCCTCCTTACCCCCATTTGTATCCTGAAGTTAGGCCTTCATGTCATTACGTGCCTCCTAGCGATGATTCCTGAGTCAGGGCAGAGAACTTCAAATATAAAAAGATAGGTCTCTCCTATCTTATTATGTGTGGAGTTCTCCATCCCGACTGTGCTCACATGTTTACAAGGGCATTTTGGTTATTGATTATTTGATATATTGTCTAATGTATTAGTAGCATGAATAACAGTGGCGTACGGAAACCTTTTCCCCCGCAAGGAATAGTGAGGGGGCCATACCCTCTTGCTAACAAGGTGAGAGGGACCCCCTTTATGTATGGAGAACCTATGCCCCCTCTGCACTGCGAGGATGTGGGGGTCTCCGTAAATCCCATGGTCAATAGCAAAAGGTAAATTCCAAACTCAATAAAACGACTTCAGAGGTCATTGTACCAATAAATAGCAATGTATTATTTGGTGGTTGTCGGTATTTTGAATTCGGGTGCATTGACTGCGCCAGATAGTTGTACCACTCGTGAATACCTGGAGATGCGTGCATTTTAGATGTTCTTTGTTACTGTTAGCACTATTCAAAGTGGTGGAGAAAGTTGGAAGACTAATGTGATTAGCTGTATGATAGAAAACCGAATGATTTCGAGGTGGTCAACTGTGATCATACAATGAAAAATAGATACTTGATAAATGCAATGTTCTTTAACAAATGATGGCACGTTATTGGTGATAAAGGAGGAAGAAAGGGCGAGCAGCTTGGAATAGGCTCTCAATGGATCATTAAAAAAGTTACATCTGTCTCCTCAATGGATGTTTGCCATCCACACATTCTGTCAGGGCAGCTGCTTCTTTGAACATTCATATCAACTCCTCGTATAACTTGTCTCTGGAATTAGGCTCTGTTCCATCTGTATTGAAAAAGGCATTGGTGTTGCCACTTCTAAGAAAGAATAACATGTGCTGAGGCAAGTTGAGGCCTATCTCTCTAATCCCAGCATTGAGGAAAATGCTAGAGATATTGTTTAACCTTCAAATTACAAGGCACTTTAAAAAACAACAATATTCTACATCCATGACAATCTGGCTTTTGTGACGGCATTAGTACTAAATTAGACCTTTAAGAGGTAACCAGTTTTTATCAGAGCTGAGCATGACCTCGCAAAAACTATTTAGTTTTCTGCCTTGACTTGTCCATTGTCTTCGATACTGTTAGAAATGCAGGGCTCTAGTTGACAGAGGTAGGTACTTTTGTCCAAATAGGCACCTTTGCTTCTAGTCAGGGTAAGGGGGATGCACACTTTAGATAAACTCTGCTCACCCCCTGGGTAGCTTGGCACGAGCAGACAGACTTATTCCAAAAGCAATGTGTTATGTGTTTGTGCTCAAAACACACAATAATACAGTGATAACACCACAAATGGACGCCACACGAGTTTAGAAAAATAAAGTACCTTTATTTAAACTCAGTAAGAACAAAATGACAAAAATCCATCAGAATATGATTTAAAAAGATTCCAATCAACTGGGTCCATGGAAAACTATGGATGCATGATTTTTCACAAAGTAAAGGTAGATCCATCAATATTCACAAGGCCAAATTGCTGCAGACTTGGGAAGCATTTAAAACAAAGAGATGCATAAGTTCCTGAGACCTTGGTGGGGAAAGTGACGCGTCGACTCCAATACGATTCTGGCCTGCGGGTTATGCATCAGGAAAACTTGCTGCAAAGTTGCGATGCATGGAAATCCGGGATGCGTTGGCAATTGGTGTGGCAGCATCCAGCGGCGTTGTGTCGGTTTCTTCAGCCACGATCCCTAGATGCGTGGGTTCTTGCAGCCGAGACAGGCGCTGCGTGGGTTCTGCAGTGGCACGGCAATGAGATGAGATTCTTCTCGTACAGCGGTGCTGCGTCAGAAAAACAGCCACAAGAATAGCGATGCATCAATTTCTTCAATTCTTCTTTTGTTCCAGTTCCCAGCAGTAGGGGCAACCTCCGAAGGCCCACAACTGGAATAGGCACCTCCTGGCAGGTCAGAACTCTCAGCAACGGAGTTCAGGGGAGCTGGGGGTGAAGTCTTTGTGTCCCTGAGACTTCAGAACAGGAGGCCAGCACACAAAGGCCCTTGGAGATCTTCTTCAAGCAGGTTCACAGAAAAGTTCCAGTCTTTGTCCTATCTTGGCAGAAACAGCAACTGCACGTCAACCCCACACAGCACTCAGCAAAGGGGCAGTACTCCTCCTCATAGCTCTTCACCTCTTCTCCTTGGCAAGGTTCCTTTTAAGTCCAGAAGTAATGTAAAGGTCTGGGGATTCAGGTTTAATACTTATACCCTAAAATGTATTTTTTCTCTTTTTGCAAGGGTTTCTGAGTCCAGTCCAAACCAGTTCTGTCCTCACTGGTGCAGTATGAGCACAGGGTTGTTGATACAGTATACTGCAAGGGAGACAGACCCCATTCAGGTGCAAGGAAAACTCCTTCCACTACTGTAAATTCAGCTCTGCTCTGAGTCATCCAGGAAGGGCCAGGCACACTTCAACCCCCCCCCCTCCACCCACATCCAAAGCCCCTGTCACTCCAAAACCAGACAGTCAATACACAAACAGACAGAGAGACACAGAATGGTTAAACAAGAAAATGCCTACTTCGTAAAAGTGTCATTTTCAAACACCCAGTTTAAAAACCACCTTTACTAAAAGATGTGTTAATACATTTTGAGTTCAGGGAGCCTAAACTTTATCTCTCGATCTTGTTCCAATGAGAAGTTATACTTGTAAGATGTTACAAAGTATTTCCCATTGTATCCCATGGGATAGATAGCCTGTCAGTGGTGAAAAACGAAATTGGCAGTATTTCACTATCAGGACATGTCACCCACAACAGTATATGTCCTACCTTTCACATGCACTGCACGCTGCCCAGGGGGGTACCTTGAACCTAGCATAGTGGAGAAACTCCACTGGTTGCCAGTAGGAAAGAGGGTCATTTTTAAGGCTCTGTGCTACGGACACCACATCCTTATGAAATCCGGCCCCAAATACCTACTCTCTCTCCTAACTGAATACATACCTGGTCGGACCCTGCTATCCACGGATATGGCCTTGGTTAAAACACCGAGGATATATAAAGCCAGAATGGGAGCTCGCTCCTTCAGATATATAGCTGCTAGGACCTGGAATACTCTGCCACTAACCCTGAGAACAGAAACTTCTGAAATACTCTTCCGCAAGCAGTAAAAAACATGGCTGTATAGCAGGACAGAACCCTCATAGACTCAGAACTAGCACCCTTCTTTCGCTGCAATTTCTCTCTCTCTTGTGTCATAGCGCGGGGACACACCTTTGTGGTGTAGCCATGTGCTCTATAAATGTATTAAACTAAACTAAACATAGGGGTGCCTTACATGAACGAAAAGGGAAGGCTAGGGGCTAACAAGTGGGTGCACTTGCTAGGTCGACAATGCAGTTAACAAACTGCGCACAGACACTGCAGTGGCGGGTCTGGCTTCCATTTTCAGGGCTACTCATGTGGGTGGCACAGTCAGTGCTGCAGGCCCACTAGTAGCATTTGATTTACAGGCCCTGGCACACTGAGTGCACTTTAATAGGGGCTCACCAGTAAATAAAATAAGCCAATCAGGGAGAAACAGTTGTAAACACAATTTACACAGAGAGCCCTTGCACTTTGACACTGATCAACAGCGACACAGTGGCCAAATTATTTAAACTAGCAAAAATTGAATCGACCACAGCATCGAAAATACAGTAGGTAGAGGCAAAAAGTCAGGGGAAACCATGCCAAAGATGTCAAATGTATCAGATACAGTATCACATAACATTTTATTTCAGCAGTTTGAAAAGGTGGGCATAGTCAGTCAACACTTCATGAAATTGGCTAAAATCATATTGTTCCAATAGAAAACAAGCTGTTCAGCTACCCCCCTATACTTATTGCTATAGGGAGCTGAGCTGTGGTATTTCACAGGGGAGCGCACTCAGCCCTAAATTGTTTAATATTTACATTGCTCGACTAGTTTTACATTTCTGGGGCTTCTTCAATGTGTCATATGCAGATTGCATTGGCACTCTACTGATGTTTGCTTTGAACCAACTGGAGGTTTCAATGATGGGTCATTTTCAAGGTTGCCTTTTGACTGTTATAAATTTGATTCATAATGGTTGCTTATGCCCCAACTCTGACAAATCCAAAATATTGGTCTTGGGACCTCTTCCCCTTTGGATATGACGAAACCATGGCCTACAGAGTTGGGTGAACTCCACATCCAACATCAGTTGCTAAAAATTGAGGGGTGACAATATTTAAACCTCAAGTATAGTCCACTGCAGGATTTTTCTTTTTCTTGGAGAAAGACCTCACAAAATCACTAAAAAGACATTGTTCACATGTTGAATACATCAAGATTGGATTATGTTAATGACCTCTATCTTGGGCACCTCTGTAAATAGGCTGCACTGTGTTCAGAATGTGGCAGCTCGACTTGTTCTGAACATCCATAAATTGCAAATTGATTCGGCAAGGCCTGAAAGCACTAGATTGGCTGCTGATCAAGCAGAGAATAACGTTTAAAGCCCTCATGACCACCCATACGGCTGTAAAAAAAAAAAGGGCCGGGCCTCTATCGAGAACAAAATTAAAAAATACAGACCCCCTAGGGCCATACTTACAACGAGTTAAAATATTCTATGCATTCCTAGGGTGCATAAAGTGAGAGCAGGGGGAATATATTTTCCCTATTTATCTCCCAGCCTATGCAACTCCCTTCCGGAGCACCATCACGCAATATCATTGGAGGGCATCTTTAAGGCTCGCCTGAAGATGTTTCTGTTTAGAGAAGTGCAATCGGATTCGCTTCCCTATCTTGGCATAGCACCAGGATGCTTCTGTTTGAGCAGCTGTTTGCACTTTAGAAGTTGCTTTCATTCATTCATTCAATCTGCATATGTATACATTTTGTATCCTACCCTCTGTGCCTCTGTTGTAAATTGGCAGCAATTGGATTAGCATTAGCGGAATCCATCTTGTATTTAGAGGGTATCCTGTCCATTTTGTGGAATCCATTTTGTATTTCTGGCAGCCATTTTGTTTGCCATGTGCTGCCACGTGCTCACCATGTGCCCTGCCCTCCCTCAGTGTTGACTGCTCTTGTAATCTGCCTCGAAACAAACTATATTTAGCATCTTCCACCTTCGCACATGCCCAGTTGAGTTTTCAGCTGTCCTTGCAGCTGTTAGTAGTATGTAACTGTCAGGATGTGTTTACTAGCATTGGCAAACTGTTAACTCCTCCTACTTGTCAACTGTGCATTTCTATATGACCTTATATGTGCATAAAACCTTCTTCTGCACTTGTACCGCCTTCTTTTTGAGCCCCTGTGTGGGTATAAAAGGACCATGCTCCTTCTGTTTGGTGTGCTACTTCATTCAATACCGAAGGGTGCTGTGTGAATGTAGTTCCACCTCATGAGGTTTATTAAACTTTGTATTTTCTATTCCAGTTTATGTGCCAACATCTTCCTATTGGCCTGAGGACTCTGTGCAGAGAAGGGCGAACCCCTTGCCCTGATGGACCTAGCTGAGGTCCACTTCTACAAATTGGTGCCCGACACGTGGGGCTCTTTGGCGACTCGGATGCCCGAAGGATTGGTCGCGACGAAGGATTGGAATTTCGCTCTGGACGCGATCACTGCCCGATGAGACCCGAGTCTTGGCAACCACGGCGTTTTTCCTTTCTTTCTGATCTGACCATCCAGGTGTTGCCGGTCCTCGACTGAGATCTCTTCTGTTGATTCGCTGTGCAGTGACCATTTGGTCGATTTTAGAACTTGGCAGTTGGAACCTGGACACCAAGTAATTGGTAAGAGTCATTCTGCGGCGCTTGCTGTTGGTTTTTATGCCTGAGATTAGTAAGGTAGTTTAGTAACACTTACTGCGGCTTTTGTATTTTGGAATTTGTGTTGGCCAACTTGGATTTCTATGAGATTCATATATAAATTGCAATTTATATAGGCAGGTAATGAGGAGAATCTTCTCTATCTGAATTGATTTCAACGGCACATCGTACTAAAGGTACCTTAAGTGCTACTTTGATTATAATACTGCATATTCTGCACTATTTTTGGCATGCCTGTTTTTAGCACACTTCGTAGGATGTGTTGCTTTTGTAGTGGTACCAATTTGAGACTCGATGAAGCACAACCGGCCCCCCCTGAGGGGACGCCTAATAGGGATATGTATATTAAGTCTGGTCTTTCTTCAATAATGTACAGCACATTATGGAATAAATACACTCATAAGGAATCTGAGTTGTGTTGGCCGATGCATGGGTCATTTGATTTACGAAAGATTGAGTATGTGGAACAATGTATGTTTAAGCGAAAGAACCCGAATGTGGGAGAAAGAAGTGCGTGAATGAATGAAGCGTGAGCAAGCCTTGATTGAAAAAGAACAGCGAAAGAACCTTTATGCGGAAGCATTAGAGTTGAAAAAGAAAGAAATAAAAGAGTTAAAAGAGAGAGAAGATAGGGAGCACAATTTACAGGTAACTGGCCAATACGCTGTTCAGCGGCCCCTTTATCCTATACTTAATAAACCACAAGATGATTTCTTATTATTAGATCTTCCTCCACCTCCGTATACTGTTCCTTCTGCCCCTCGTGAGTCAGATGAGGACTCTGGTTCGGAGGAACACAAGGCACGAAAAACTCGTTCTATGTTGACCGCTGAGCGTGCGTCCCAGCTTAGATCTGCTACTCGTAAAGCAGTTCGTAGCACTGCCCCCGCCTCTGAACTTCTAGGTAGTATGAAAGGGTGGCAGGAAAGGGAGCAGCTGTATTTTACTGAGGTTTTTGTCGCAGAGGTCCTTGGGCTATTTAGGAAAAATTCTGAGGAGTTAGAGCCCGACGATGTGGCAGATAATTGTAAGCAAATGCGTGATGGACTTTTTGTTTTCTCCCAGGTGACTGATACAATCAGGCATTTGGTTAAACTGCGTGTTGATGCAGTCCATTTGCGAGACGACAAAAAGGCTGCAGACGTAGCTGCACAGACATCTCAGACCGGCATGGCACAAGCTTCTATCTTCAAACAGATAAGACTATGAAAGTTCATGCGAAACCTATACGGGAGGCCGCGCCTATGTATGTTCCTCCTAAAGGAATGGGTACAAGTGATGATAAGGCTTCTATCGAAGCAAAGGGTTATTTTATTTATAATTGGGTTTATACTCCTTGGAATAGGATGGATGTCATGGCACTTAAAACTGCATTGCCTGATCCGTGGAAAAATCCAGCCGCTTTTTATGAGGAAGTTGAGGGTGCTATTAGCTCTTGTACTATGACTTTGCCTGATATTGATTTATTTTTTGGATTGATATTACCGCCTGATATGTGGAGAACTGTTCGTAAAATTGATGATCGTGCAGCTTTTGGGGCGTTATGGAAAGACTTAGAACAAATGGATGTAGAAAGGGAACCCGCACAGAAGCCATGTCAGTTAATTTGAGATCTTCCCGCAGCTATATTAGTTAAGTTAAAAACGAAAATTCCCCCTAAAAAGATAGCTTGGACTGTTTTAGTGTCTTGTAAGCAAAAGGCAGATGAATCGGTCTCTGATTTCTTTACACACTTTGAAGAAGCATTCCACGATTTTAGTGGCCAGTCATTGACAGATGACACGAGCAGACATCTGTTTGTCGATAAATATGTCGCAAACCTGTTGCCAGGAATAGCTAGTCGCCTAAAAGCCAGTGAGAGTTCATGGACTACCTCTTCTCCGGTTTCTCTCTTGACTATGGCTCAGTATTATGAACGCCAGGAATTAGAAGCAAAGGGTAATGAGGATAAGAAGACTAAAAAATTAAAAAGGAAGGTTATGTTGGCTCAGGCTTATGGTCCGCATTTTAGAGGTAGTGATAGAGGTGGACGTGGATCTTATGGTTTGTCTTCCCTTCTTATACTCGTTCGAATTTGTCTGTTGACCAATGCGCGTACTGTAAGAAATGTGGGCATTGGGCGTCCGATTGTCCAGCAATGCATGCTCAGCAGTGTCCACGTGGTCGGGGACAAATGAGAAATCATTCAGGATTTCAGGGCCTAGAGGAAGCACAGGTGATCGTGCTAGGTTTGATGCTAATATACGTGGGCAGGATGGGTTTAACACTTTTGATAGAAGGAACCAATATCAAATGTTCGACTATGTGCCGTCTGATTTACAAGATTCTGCTTATGCATAGGATTGCCTAGGATGGGGTAAGGAATCAGTTGAAGTTCCAGTAGATCAGAGGGGTCCCTATGTTACAGCACATGTTTTGGGTTATACTGATCAGTTTCTGGTTGATACAGGAGCTACTCGTAGCGCCTTGCCTAAACAATTGGTTCCAAAGGCTCCCCTGTCTGGCTTAACCATTACATCGATAGGTTTCGATGGAACCCCTTCTCTTAGCCCACTGTCACAACCACTCGCATTCCATGTGGATACATTTACTGCTCCATGTCCATTTTTGCTTTACCCGAATACACCAGACAATATTGTGGGTCTTGATATGCTCAAGTATTTCAAGGCTACAATACAATGTTCTCCAGAAGGTGTACATGTTATCTTGAATGACAACCATCCTGTGACGGAGAGAGCTTGTCTTGTTAAAGAGGATATTTCATTAGCTTCACTCCCTAGTACTTTGTGAGCTACTTCAGACACTGATGTAGGGCAAATGGTTATTCCACCAGTGCATATTAGTGTCAAGGAGGGCGCTGTGCTGCCACGTTTGTCTCAATACAACAGGAAGGCGAAGAAGCACTCATACGTATTGTCCATGATCTCATTGAAGTGGGGGTTGTTGAGGAAGTTCCTTACAATGTTTGTAACAGTCCGATTCTTCCTATTCTGAAAAAAGATACTGACACTAGGATTTACCGATTCATTATTGATTTGCGAGAAGTTAACAAGATTGTAGTACCACAATACCCTGTGGTTTCTGACATAACGATACTTCTTACTTTGGTTCCTCCGACAGCAACTACATTCTCTGTGATAGACTTGAAAAATGCTTTCTTTTCGATCCCTATTCATCCTGATACCCGATATTTGTTTGGTTTCACTTTGAATAATCGATTGTATAGATTTTGTAGAGTTGCTTAAGGCTATACTGAGAGTCCTAGTATTTACAGTCAAGCATTAAAAAGACAACTTGATTCTTTCGTTTTGCCTGAAGGTGTGGCTCTCATACAATATGTCAATGACATCTTGTTCGCAGCCGATACCCCTAAACAGTGTGAAAATGTACTTTGTCCTTGCTTTCTTTTCTTGCTTCCCATCATCACAAAGTGTCACGAAAGAAATTGCAATATTGTAGACCGAAGGTAACCTACTTAGGTCACCTTCTGTCTAAGGAGGGACGTGCACTCACACCAGATCGCATTCAAGCTATTTTAGACACACCAGTGCCCCGTACTCAGAAAGATGTCCATGCATTCATTGGTCTTACTTCTTTTTGTAGGCAATAGATATTAGGGTTTTCACACATTGTCAAACCCTTGCTAGCACTTTTGACTAAAGATACTCCAATGCCCCTCCCATGGACAGATGAATGTGAGACTGCTTTCCGACAGTTACGACAAGCCCTTTGTTCAGCACCAGTGTTAGGTACTCCAGATTATACGAAGCCTTTTAAGCTCTATGTACAAATTAAAGATGAATGCGCATTGTCAGTTTTAGTGCAGACACACGGTGACAAACAGTGTCCCTGTGCATATTTTTCAGCAGTACTTGATCCTGTTGCTCGTGCGTTACCTGGATGCTTCCGTTCAGTTGCAGCAACAGCTGTGTCAATACGTCAGAGTGAAGGGATAGTTTTGTCACATAAGCTGTTGGTGCTAGTACCCCATGTGGGTGATGCCCTTTTAATTCAGATGAAGACGCAGCATTTAACTAGTGCTCATCTGACAGGATACGAATTGACATTGTTAGCCCCTCACATTACACTGAAGAGATGTGCGACACTAAACCCACCCACTTTGTTGCCATACCCGGTGACTCAGTCTCAGTCACAGGAGTCTCATGATTGTATATTCTTTACTGAGGAACAGATAAAGGGTTGTGTCGATTTCCAAGACACGCCCCTTTCAAGTGTTGATGGGGAACTATGGGTTGATGGGTCCTGTTTGAAGTTACATATGCAATTACAACACTTCAGACGGTAGTTGAGACAGCTCGTATTCCACAGAAGTCAGCTCAGGCAGCTGAGCTAATAGCTTTAACACGAGCGTGTGAACTTAGTACTGACTTATCTGTGAACATTTATATAGATAGCCGCAATGCTTTCGGAGTGGCTCATGATTTTGGGCTACTCTGGAAGGAGAGGGGCTTTCTTACATCCCACAGGATGTAAATAATGCATGGAGAATTAGTACATAATCTCTTGACTGCTTTAACATACCCGAAGAGAATAGCAATTGTTAAATGTAGCTCACATAAGAAAGTAATTGATAAGATAGGACAAGGCAATGCTTTTGCAGACCAAACAGCCCGTGAAACTGCCATGCAGCGAAGCACCACGTCTATGTACGTAGTGAAGTCACAGGCTAAACGCTGGCATGATACCAGACATGAAGTGCTAGATATGCAGAGACCTGCTTCTGCAGAAGAAATTGAGCAATGGTCTAAGGAGGGAACTTTGGACGATGAGGTCTGTTGGAGGAATAAAGAGATGAGTAAGTGGAGATTGCCAACAGCCTATTTACAACCTATGATTCATATGGCACATGGGCCAGCACATGTTGGAGCCTCCTCGATAACGAAATTGCTCACGCAAGTTTGGGAGCATCCCGAAATTGCCAGCACAGGTAAAAAGATGGTGCAGTCTTGTCTGATTTGTCTTCAGCAGAATCCTGGTAAAGGGACACGAACTCCTACAGGAGGGTTTACTACGCCAAACGCACCTTTTGAAGTTTTGCAAATGGATTACATCCAGCTTCAGCGCTGTAACAACTTAAAGTATGTTTTGGTAGTGGTATATGCCTTCAGTAAATGGATAGAGGCATACCCTACGAAGGACAATACAGCTCTCAATACAGCAAAGGTACTTTTGAAGGAATTCTTCCTTAGATTTGGTGTTTGTAAACTTTTATGGAGTGATAACGGACCCCATTTTATTGGGCAAGTTGTCGAATATGTCCTGAAGGGATTAGGGATCAAGCAGAAATTTCATGCTGCTTTCCATCCACAATCAGCAGGGCTAGTGGAAAGGTATAACGCCACACTAAATTGAAACTGGCTAAAATACTGGCTTCCACATCCTTGAATTGGCCAGACGCATTACCTTTGGCACTGTTGTCCATTAGATCAGTGTCACATTCGCGATCTGATCTTACATCATATGAGGTGGTGTTTGGAAGGCCTATGAACATTTGGGAAATTCCTAAACCACGTCCCATACATGATGTACCATGTGTATTGATGAGTGACTACCTATCACAACTGACTGACAGTTTGATTTCTATTCATCAACAGGTTCGAGAAGCTCTTCCTGATAGGTCTGCAGGTGAAGGCCATGGACTTCGACCTGGAGACCAGGTGATGATCCGATCATTCCAGACGTCGAGCAGCTTGGAACAGAGGTGGCACGGCCTGGAGCAGGTGCTCCTTTCAACGAGAACTGCGGTCCGAGTGACGAACAGGAGGAACTGGGTGCACTCCACCCACTGCAAGAAAGTGCTGTCTACCTTGGTGGATCCTGTTGCCTTGATCGATCATCAGGACATCCTGGATACAGAGAAAGGCCAAGCCATATCACCTGACTAACCTGAGGAAGTCTTCCCAGACCACACGATTCTTGGAGTATCCCAATACCAACTGAGACAACGGAAAGAGCCTGCATTTGTCGAAATAGACTGGTTGAGCAACCACCCTGGGTTAGTGAAACGGAATGCCGATGTGGCAAATGGGGAGAAATCAGTCCTGTATAGTGTAGCGACACCCATCTTGACCCTCGGTGAAGAAACCAACGGCTGCCTAGGGATAAGTGCTCCAACGATTGTTTTCAACGACAAGCTGATCATGTCCACAATGAGATCAACTGTTGCTAGGAGAAAGGTCATTTGTGCTATAGGGTTTTTTCTTGCTATGGTGGCTGTAGCAGTAATAACCTGGTTCGTTGAGAAAGTGGCTCCTGCTCGAGAGCTTTTGATTGCCACTACTCCAGTATCAGTTGAACACTACTACTTTACGCTTCCCTACCATGAGCAGAAGCATCGACAATCCTACTTAAATAGTACCTTTATCCAGATGTTGCATCATACTCATAATGCCACAAATACTACCAACTGTTGGGTGTGTGGGATGATACCTGCACATCAAAAGAAAAGAAGAACACCTTTTATTCCTCTTCCCTTTTCTCATAATGGTTCTTGTCAAGCTTGGTATGTGCTTTTGTTTGCATCTGGAAGACATACAGTAGTCGGGCTTCTTTTTTGCCTTAATAAAGTATGCTACCAAGATAAAAATGGTTATCCTCAAGCCAAAGGGACCAAATGGGAATGAGAAGAGTATCAACCAGACAATATTTCAACATTATATGTCTTCACAAATATGAGAACTTTTACCAGTAATGAACAATGTGTGATTTCTGTTACTAGAGCTAAAGCAGATCTATGTATAAGCAGTATTGGGAGAATTCCAGTGGGGAAAAGCGAATGTACTGTAATTCTGACTATTAAAGGTGTAAACAACAGTAGTTTTATAGCCTCACATAATACTTACTTTATATGTGGTAGCCAAGGATCTTATCAACTACCTGCTGGCTGGTCAGGTGTGTGCTATGTGTCCTTTATATTGCCCCCTGTGTTTCTGGCACCTGCATCATACCACCGGGACCTTAAATTATTCAACAATATCTCTAGAAATAGATTAGGCCTGGGCGAAGCACTACGCTACACTCGCGTAGTTTGCGAAGTTCGCGCTACTTCGCACTACGCGAACTGCACGTACCACAGTGCGAACACGCGTAGCGTAGTTTTGCGTAGTGCTGCGGTCATTTTTTGCTTGCTCGCGGTCCTCAACGTCAAGTTGGCGACCGCAAGCAAGCAAAATGACATCCCGGCAAGACTTTTTCCTTGTTCGCGATCAGCAACATCAAGTTGGCGATCGCGAGCATGGAAAATAAACCTCCCAGCGAGATTCCCAACGCGAGGTTTCTCATTGCGAGGGGTCGCGTATGCTCGCGACCGCTCGCGATGAGAAACTACCAGTTCGCGTTGAGAAAGCTGCCGCTCGAGTAAAAATCTACTCGAGCAGCAGAAAACTACAGCTCGCACTGTGCAAGATGCCATTTTCAATGATTGCACAGTGCCGGTTGCTTGTCCGCACTGTGCAATCATTGAAAACAACATCTTGCACAGTGCGAACATGGTACTACGCAGTTCGCGAAGTGCTACGCGTAGCTCGCGTAGTGCGAACTTCACTTTGCGTAGCTTCGCGAAGTGCTACTTCGCGAACTACGCCCACCCTTAAAATTGATACAAAAGGACAATAAGTGCTGACGAAGTAGACCAAACTGATACCACTCTGCAACAATATGTCGATTTTAATTTAGGTTTGTTCTTCTTTGTGGGTGCTGCATTAAACAGTAGGAAAATAAGATGATTGACTAGAGTTGTGGAAGCTGTTACCAATCAGACAGCCATGGCACTTGGGAACATTACCGAGGAGCTGCAAATTGCAAGGATTGTAGCTCTCCAGAACCGAATGGTTCTAGATGTGGTTCTGGCTGATCGAGGTGGTGCATGTCGCATCATCGGTAGCAGCGGTTGCGTATTCATACCGGATCACTCACCTTCGGTACATGAAGCAATATCAAAACCGCATAACATTGCTGCAGAAATTCATCCAGAGACTGGTACTTGGACTTTTGCTGGATGGTTTTGGACTCTTGTTTCTGCTTGGGGCTGGAAGCTACTGACTATCCTGTGTGTAATGATTATGATACTTTTTACATGCTGTGTATGTATCCAATGTGGTCCAATGCTTTGCTCCATTTGCATCTCTGTCTGTATACCTGTCAAAAGGAATGTTGCAGAAACAAAGGCCCTACAAATGTTGAATAAAGAGGTGGCCGAAATAATGCTAATAGATGTACGGGATGCATATTTAGATTGCCCCAGAGGAACTAATGTCTTCAGCTAATGCTAAAAGGGTCGTCTGTTGTAAATTGGCAGCAATTGGATTAGCATTAGCGGAATCCATCTTGTATTTAGAGGCTATCTTGTCCATTTTGTAGAATCTATTTTGTATTTCTGGCAGCCATTTTGTTTGCCATGTGCTGCCACGTGCTCACCATGTGCTCTGTCCTCCCTCAGTGTTGACTGCTCTTGTAATCTGCCTAGAAACAAACTATATTTAGCATCTTCCACCTTTGCACATGCCCAGTTGAGTTTTCAGCTGTCCTTGCACCTGTTAATAGTATGTAACTGTCAGGATGTGTTTACTAGCATTGACAAACTGTTAACTCCTCCTACTTGTCGACTGTGCATTTTTATATGACCTTATATGTGCAAAAAACCTTCTTCTGTACTTGTACCACCTTCTTTTTGAGCCCCTGTGTGGGTATAAAAGGACCATGCTCCTTCTGTTCGGTGTGCTACTTCATTCAATACCGAAGGGTGCTGTGTGAATGTAGTTCCACCTCATGAGGTTTATTAAACTTTGTATTTTCTATTCCAGTTTCTGTGACAACTTCTTCCTATTGGTCTGAGGACTCTGTGCAGAGAAGGGCGAACCCCTTGCACTGGTGGGCCTAGCTGAGGTCCACTTCTACACCTCTGTCTAGATATATGCATATTGTTATAGCATGTCTGAAATCATTTATGATCCTAAGGTATGATAATACATTTATGATTCTGATCTTGGATTCATTCAGATCACATTTTCTTTATAGGTTTTCACCTCATCAATGTTAATAAGTTATAAAAAAACATCAATAGCAAAGATTTGAAAAAAAAGGTTTAAATGATCCCGGGACATACTACAATTGGAATTCAGTATTTGTGGATATATTGTTGGTAGCATGAAAGCAGTACATTTTATAGCCCCCTTCAAAAAACAGTTCTAGCTGTTTCTTTACATTTTATAAACAGGTTTTACTAACATTCAATATATTGATGCTCAATGTATAAACCTTAGAGGGATGAAAGGCTGAGTTGGAATTTTGGTGTTCAAATGTATGACCTGCTGATCTAACCAGATGCTGGCAACAAGTGCTCAAGTCGGTCAATAATTTTGAGATTTTTTAAAAAAAATGTTTTTATTGGCTAATCTATAAATAAATACATCCTATAGTTATATTTTAAATTGTCAACCTTTAAAGTAGAGTATACCATCTGAAAGCCAGGCAGACGAATGCACTTATTTTAGCTACAATCACCAAATGACCGAATTTAAAATGTATGTAAACACTTCTGTCTCAATTGTAACATGAACGAATAAGTACTGCTATATTGGACTTCTAGTAGCAGTCTGACATGTATTTTCTAGAGTGCATTTATAAGTGCACTACTAAGGACGATTTATAAGCAGAGGTTCTATCTGATTAGATTTAGGCTTGGAGTAGCCCATTTTCTGGTGCATTATCGTTCAAATGAATATACCAACAAAGATCTGTCTCTGTGCCTGCCCAACTCAACTGTATCTCAATCACAACTTCATCTGTTATTCTTTTATGAACTGCATACAGAACAGTGCAAACGTATATTAAGACCACTGGTGAGACATTTAAAGATTCCGAGTTTTAAAAAAGCACTGGAGTATTTGCAGTGTTCCAGACTGAACAGGTGTGCCAAAGCACTTATATGTTCATGATCTCTATAGTCAACCACAAGAGAATTGTTGGGAAATAATTGCTGACACCTTTTGAGTATTCTTTTTAGTGAAAATTGTTTGGTTTTATTTATTTATTAATCCCTTTATAGTATTGCAGCATATATATTCTGTATTTTAACCAAAATTAGAGGAAAATGATTTGTATTGATTGTTTTAAATGCACAAACTCACTTTACCCTTCCATTGTGTTAGACCTGGCATCTTTCCCTTGTCTTTTTGTTTACTGACCTCCTGGTTTTGACTCTGTTTTTGCTAGTTTAGTGTCTCTGCGCACTCTCTTACTGCTGTTCAGTGTGAAAGTGCAAGTGCCCCGGTTCAATGTTCCTTCTAATTTTATTCCTATGTGTGCTGCAATGAAATATCTGCGTGCACCACAGCCAAGGTTGCTTGCACCAAAGACAGTAGTGCTGGAGATGAATCAGTCATATATGAGACTATGCCTCACACTGTATCTGACCTGCGACTGATGTATCCCAACCTTAACTATTGGATTAGGAAAGGTACTCACCTACTAATAGGTCTCCATGGTACCAAATACAACAAAGCACCCTGCAAAAGAAAGCACAGGCACCGGCATCTCTCTGTGATTCATCTCCTTCACATAAGAAACCCCTTCCTGAGCTGAACTGCTTGTGTACACAGCCTGACTCCCATCAGTGGACTGCGGTAAGCTAGCACTTCGTGATCTGATGCAGAGGAGGTTGAGCCACTGAAAGGTCAAGCGAGATGACTGGCTTTAGGTAAGCTCAAGGTCCTCTTGGACCCTGGTGCCCAAAAAGAGCCACACTTTCATGAGGTTTCTGTCTACCAAAGCAGTACTCTGATGTAAAGAAGGCAAGAGGAAGATACACCCATCTTGTGGCTGAACTGCCAATGTGACTCTAGAAAGCCAGGGCTCAATCCCAGCTCCCCTATTACTCCAAATTGTGTGATTCTATGCAAATATTTTATTTCATTGAGCCTCCTTTTTCTTCATTATTACTAGGCTATTTGGTTTTAGGTTTAAACCTATAATAACTGATATAACCCCACCGAACAGAAAATAGCCATCACTGGTGTAATCACATAAACAATGAAAAAACACCTTTGCAACTACAAACTAAGTGCCATTCAAAGAAAGTAAAAGATGAGTGAAAGAGTCATTTTTATTATGTCCTTAAGGGGCCAATACAATGTAACTTTGTTATACAAGGTAGTATCAAGAAAGACTGGGCTAGCATTATTCTGCTGGAGTTTTGTTGTTTAAGGATGTCACTGAAATATTGTCTCTTCTTCCTTCTGCTTTTTTTAGGTTTGTGGTCTTTGATCTAAAGATGCAGTGTTTAGATGCATTTTTAGGTCTTATTTAATTATTTTATAAACTGTAGAGAATCGGGAAATATCAAAATCATATTTGAAATTTTGGTTACATTTGACTTCACTGTTAGGTAAAATGGATGGTTTCATTAGAATCTTTCCTAATATGTAGCATCACATTTACCCACAGACAGAGAATGGGTGAAATCCTTTGATACAGCTTTCCCCCTTTCTAGTGAGTCAGTATTGATTGTAAGTGAATTGCCCCAGTTTTCAAACATTCAATGCAAGATGTAGTGACAGGTATGTGTGAAAAGAATGTTGTCACCAAACATCTGAGATAGTGGTGAAAACATGGCACCAGGCGTTTGGTAAACATGGAAAACAGTGTCACTTGGAATTCTGCTGAAAAAAGTTCCTACCAAGTTCAATTAAGATTGGAGTGATATTGTATGTATTTGTAGTAATTCAGCTACGTATATGAACAAGTTGTATGATGGCCTGTCAAAATCGATACCTGAGCTGAAGCGCTTCCCTGTATATGATTCTTGTCACTTGCTAGATGGTATGCTGAAATTACAGTACGTTCAAATATGTGAGTCTAGGATGGGCGCTGGCCATAATCCTGTTGTGTTTGATTTATTAGACTATAAGTTTGTTTTGGAGGTGGGCGAGCCACTCACCCATGATAAACACCCCACCCCCTAACAACCCAGGACATCTCTTGGCCTGTCTCTTCACCGCCATTGCCCTCCGACTCCCAAGTCTCCACTGTGTATTCGCCTCTCCATTTGCCACCTGCTGCATTGTGTCCCTTAGTAATAGAAGCTGTCTGATTCCAGTGACAGCAGTTCTCAAATGTAGAAATGCACTCTCTAGCATCAAACACCACCCTGCTGTGTGGTGCAGTGCTGCTGGACATTTCTGCCAGGTCACAGAAAGTGACTGGTTAGAGTCTCCAGTAGTGACGTAAAGCACATGTTCTACCTGTTTGTTATCCCAGGCTGCTCAATTATGGTGGGGAGGGGGGTGTCAGCATAGTGTACTAACAGCACTGTCATCAGGCCAGGGGCAGGAATGTTTCCCAGTATGTTTAAAAACTCTGAATTTTAATAATTACTGTAAAAACAATCTCAAGCACTAAGTTGGAAAAATTCCATGCGTTAAAGACCTTTATTGAAGTTTAAAGACACCTTATCCTATTTTAACATATTGTCTATTGCATGATCCTACCCTTCGATGGACTCTGCCCTCCCTGTTAATTTGTTGACTCTCCCAATACTATGCTGCTCGAAGTATAAAATTGTAGGCCACACACTGGGTACAAGTCACACTGACTTGCCTCTTGCAATATTGCCTGATCCTGAGGATTTGAGATGTCATCAGTGATGTCATGAGTGATGTCACTGACTATGTCATGAGTGATGTAATATGTGACGTAATCAGCAGTGCATTGCGGGCGCACAAGTTATAGCTAGCTGAACTAACTATAACGGGGGAAATTCTATGGTTTTGTACGAGTGAAAAGTCCAGCTAACTATAATGCCCCTGAAACCTATGGTTTTTTCAGTGACTTTCTAAGGTTTTTTCTAAGGTTTTTTAAATGCTAATTCCTAACTATATCGTGCCTGAAACCTATGGTTTTTTCAGTGAATTTCAAAGGTTTTTAAAATGCTAATTTCTAACTATGCCTACAGAGATAGGACATGTGAAGAAAGAAGAAAAAACGCACACAAAGAAAAAAAAGAAATGCAGAAAGAAGCAACAGAAGTCCTGAAAGACGAAGAAAAGTGCAGGAAGAAGGATAACGTGCAGAAAGATCAAACAGAAGAGCAGAAAGAAGCCTTGTTGCAAAATCATCCTGTACCCTCAACTTTTTCAGACGGATACTGGTAGTAACTGAGTCTGACTAACCAGTCCTAGAGCCAGTGCTATGTTAAAAGACACTCAGAATACAGTAAAAACACCTACATACACTAGGGAACACTATGCATTGGGGTCTCCCTGTGATTAGCATGACCTCCTTTGTAAGCCCCTAGTATATAATAGGCCAGGGGATTAAAACTAGCTCTTAAAACGCAGAATTATTTCCCCAACTTAAAACGCACCACAGGGCATGTTTGCACATGTTAACTTGGGCCCCGTCCCCTCCCTTCACCACCGTGTAAACACGCCCTGTGGCCGTTTTTAGTTGGGAGATTAAGTTCATTTGAATCCTGAGGGTCACTAGGGTCCAACTAGCCCACTAGGTACCTCCAGTAAGTGCCTCAGAGCTGCGTTGCAGAGAGGTTTAAAAAGTGGCATGGCCTGGACCACCTCTCTGCAACGCAGCTCAGTGGCGCTTACTGGAAGCACCTGGTGGGCTAGTTAGCCCCCAGGGGCCCTCAGGATTGAAGGGGAATTATTTCCCCAACTTAAAACGCGCCATCTGTGTGTTTGCACACGTCACCTCAGGCCCCGTCCCCTCCCTTCCCCACTGTGTAAACACGCCCTGTGTCCGTTTTTTAAGTTGGGAGATTAAGTCCCCTTGAATCCTGAGGGTCCCTAGCGGCAAATTAGCCCACTAGGTACGCCCAGTAAGCGCCATTGCAGAGAGGTGTAAAAAGGGGCACGGCCTGCACCACCTCTCTGCAACGCAGAGCAGTGGCGCTTACTGGAAGCACCTGGTGGGCTAGTTGGCCCCCAGGGTCCCTCAGGATTGATAGGGAATTATTTCCCCAACTTAAAACGCGCCACAGGGCATGTTTGCACACGTCACCTCAGGCCCCATCCCCTCCCTTCACCACTGTGTAAACGCGCCCTGTGGCCGTTTTAAGTTCAGAGATTAGGTTCCCTTGAATCCTAAGGGTCCATAGGGTCAAACTAGCCCACTAGGTACCTCCAGTAAGCGCCACAGAGCTGCGTTGCATAGAGGTGTAAAAAGGGGCGTGGCCTCAGAACACCTGTCTGCAATGCAGCTCCCTGGCACATACTGGAGATACCTGTTGGGCTAGTTGGCCCTCATGCACCCTCAGTATTGAAGGGTAATTAATTCCCCAACTTACAACTGGCCAGGGGGCGCGTTTGCAGAGTGCTGCAAGGAGGGGGCGTGGCCTCAGGCGCGATGCCGGTCTTTTATTTATTTTATTATTTTAAGAAGGAGGGCTGTGTGGCCCCCCTTCTTTTTCTAATTTATTGGCCCTGGGGACCCCATCCCCCAGGGCCTGCACCCTATTTTTTGTTGTTGAAAAAAATTAATTTGGCCCTCCCAAGGCCATAATCGGCCCCGCACCCCAACCCCCGGGTCATGGCCTTTTTTTTTATTATTCTTTAGGAGGGGGGCTGCGTTACCCCCCTCCTCAGGCCACTTATGGCCCCGGGGACCCCATCCCCCGGAGCCGGCCTTTGTTTTTTTTTTTTTTTTTTTAAAATATATTTTTAGAAACACCTAGGACATGCTGGACAAACCATATGTACCTATCACCATGACGATTTGTGTGATATTCATTAAAAGGTGACTATGCATACAATGAATCCACGTGGAATGTATTTACACCGCTAGTGAAGCTCTGACGTGTCTGATGCCCTACCGTGCCTAATCCAGGCGTCCCCGCCGGTGGGTACTCTCCAAGTAGACACCCTTGTCATTTATTTATACAAACATGGGTAGCTATTGACGGGCACATTTAATACACACGCACACCAAGCCATTCAAATGGGATTCGACAAAAATTCGACCAAACTATGCAAGAAACACCCCTCATGGTTAATAAAACACACATCCACCAGCGGATGTGTAATACTTTTTATTTTACTCTCTGGAAAGGAGACAAACCTCACTTGAGAGTCACAGCGTGCTCCTGGATGAGCCCAATGCTGTGTTACACCCACCAGTGCCCGCCGAGTGCCACACATCTCTGTGTTGTATTCCACCAGCTAGTGCGTATGCTATGACACTCTCTAGCCCATGTGCACTGTAACACCACCCCGTGAATATGTCATGCCACACTTGCCTTCGTACGGGTTATATTGCCCCATCTAACGTGCCTTCCTCGATGCCTATGTTATAACGCACAGCGCTATGCCATACATATTACAATCTGGGATCCATAACTTTGTCACAGTGCATATGCAACGTTACACTCCCCAGCACATATTTTATATTACAACTTTAGAGACTAGATAGGTTACACAACACTGCCCTGTGCATATTACACTCCAAGGCGCATATCGCATAGCACGCGCTAGTGCCTATGCTATCTCGTGCTCTCCAATGAATCTGTCATTGCACACAATGTATTGCATATTATATTTCACGCCCCGGTTCATCTTATATCACACTTTTTGGTGCATAGTTTATACCATATACTATATCTAGTTTTCATTTTCATTCGTGCTCTCAGGACTATGTTCTATATAACACTGCGTTCACCTACCCTTTTCACGGGCATTACATTTTGCGATGGGGGTGGAGAGTCAGTGGGTGTTTCTGCCAAGTGAGCCCGGAGCCACAGTCACAAACGTCCCTTTCTTCCTGAATAAAAGTGAGATTATGCTGCATACTTGTTCATATTTTAAGTAGTTCGCACAGCCACACATTTTAAAAACAACAAAGTTCCTAATACCCACCTTCTCTGAACAGTTAGCTTGCTGCCCCATCCACCTCCTCCCTATCCTCTGTTGTCTGAATCCATGGACTAGCCTCCTCCCTCCTGCCATGCATGGTCTGATGTGCTGCCCCTGCCCTCCATTTAGCATGATGTACCAGTCCACTCCTCCTGCCCTCCATTGCCCAATTCTATAGCCCATCATTGACCTCCTGCTTAGCCTCTGTGCTTAGCTTGCTGTCCCTATTCTCCTTCCCCCTGCCCTCCGAGGTCTTTGTGCATGCCCCTGCTCCATCCTTTTTGCCCACCATGTTCCATGGACCTGCCACTCCTATCTACTCTGAGTGTTCTGTTGAGCTGCCACTCCCCTCCCACCTGCCTAGCATTGTCAGATGACGGTAACCTGTCCCTGCCACCTCCACCCAGCTTGTCCACATGCCATGCCTCTATCCCCTTCCTCCTGTCATCCATGGTCCATTTTACTGCCACACCCTTCTGCCCTCCCTGGTCTGTTGTGCTGCAATTGCTCCTCCTGCCTGCCCCGTGCGGTCTGTTGTGAGGCCCCTTCCCCTGAACTCTCTTGTCTGTGCCCAGGTCCTGACCCTCGCTTCTATCCTCCATGGTCCCTTGTGCATGCCCCTGTACCATCCTTCTTGCCCATCATAGCCATTGTGCCGTCACTAACCCTCCCGCTTGCCATGCATGGTCTTCTGTGCTGCCATAGCCCCTCCCACCTTCCCTGTGTGGTCAGCTAGCTGCCCCTGACCCCCTCCCACCTTACCTCCATGGTCTGTGTGTATGCCATCATAGTCTCACTGTTGCTCTCCATGGTGTGTCTTGTTTCTAGTGCCCATCCTGCCTGACCTCCATGGTCATCTTGCTGTTCCTGCCCTGCCCCCCTTGCCCCCAGTCCTCTGTTTCCATGTGCAGACCCCTATTCCCTCCCTCCTGGCTTGTCTGTTCCATTGTAATGCTCCTGATCCGCCCCTCCCGCCCTTTATGGTCTGTTATGCTGCAGCTTTCTCTCCTGTCTGTCCATTATGGTCAGCTGGCTACCATTGCCTCTTTCCCCTCTATTCTCTGTTGTCCATGTGCATGGTCCTGTCCCCTCCCTATTGCTTTCTATGGATTGTTGTGCTGCACTCCCGTCCCGCATGCCCTGTGTGGTGTATTCTGCTGCTGCAAACCCTGATGCCTGCCCTGTAGGGTCAGTTTGGTGCACCTCTCCATGTCCCTCCTGTCCTCTGTTATCCGAGTCCATGTCCCTAACCCAATTCCTCCTGCCTACCATGATCCAATGTACCATACTTGCGAACATTTTGAACTTGGTAAGAGGGAGATTTTGAAAAAAAACAGAGGTATTGATTTATACCTTTGAGTTACATTGAAAAAGAGGATATTGTAGACAGGAGACAGATCAAATAAAGCCCATTTGAGCTTAAAAACATTGGAGGTTTCCTGTCTGAAACGGGTCTGTTGGGATGGATGGTTGTACTACCACTGCCTCTTCCTTCTGCCCACAATGGTCTATTATATTGCCACAGCCTCTCTTGCTAGTCCTGTATTGTTGGTTTGTTGCCCCTGCCCCCCTTTCCACTGCCCTCCATAGTCTGTTGTGCTGCCACTGCCCTTCCTGCCTGCCCAGTGTGGTCAAATTTTTGCCTCTGCACTCTCCTACCTGCCTTCAATTTTCAGAGTCCGTGCCCCTGGCCTCTGCCTCTCAACAGTAGCCCAATGAACAACTAGATTGCTAACATTCTATATTTATTACAAAAATGTGGAACGCCTGAAGCCATCTTGATGTAATCAAAACTGTAATACCTAGAGCATTTCCTTTAGAAATTCCATATATGAGAGGGTCTTATTTGCATCAAAATTATGGTTAGTGCTCTAAAAAACTAAAATGAGGACACATTTTCTGAGTTTTCAAATAGCGACAAAGAACTTTTAAATTATTTGTAATCTTTATGTTTTTTTATCCAGTTGACCACTTGATTAAATGTTGCACCTAGGCGAGAGGATGTGGTGTTACTTCCAGAGCTGCAGACTTTGCAACTGGGGAACCAGGTTGGAGTTTCTGCTTCAGCTCAACATTCTGTGATTCTGGTCAAATCACTTAATCTCCCCATGTCTACAACCAAAATGAATTTGATCCTGTGTGATGTAACCAATGCTCATGTAAAGCACTCCAATACCTGACAAGTCTGCACTATATAATACTGCAAATGCACAAAAAATAAGTGTTTTGCACACTTCTGTCATTGGGATACATGTGGGCTACATCTGGGAGATATTTGTGCTGCATTTGGGCTCTTTTGTCTCTGGAGTCCATCTTGGGAGATTTATTTGTTATGAAGTTTCCTAATTTCCTCATTTACTGCAGTCTCCTCAGTAGTAAATGCTTTCAGTTTTTTACTTTGATTCCATCAAGAAGGTATTCAGATATGTCACACATTTGCCATTCATTCTGAATGTTAGCACTCTAGTTGCTCATTAGATCACTGTAGTAAAGCTACTGCTCACCACGGAAGTCTGCTGCTGGTATTAAAAGTGCATGTTTCAGTCTGCATATCAGAATTTTTTAATGAAATAAAAGAGGATTTGAGAAGTCACTCAAAATGTGCCCTAATTTTTATTTAATCAGCACTAATCATAATTTCTATGGCAAAATGAACCCCCTCATTATGTTCCTTTTTAAATTAAACGTTTTAAGTGTTACCAGTTTATTCCAATCAAGGTGGCTTCAGGTATGCCATACTTTTGTCATAAGTAAGACAGTAAGCGCTCTAGTTGTTCTTAAGAACACTCTGGGACATTCTGTCATTGGGCTATACTTGGGCTACATCTGGGTGATATTTGGGTTACATTTGGGCTCTTTTGTCTCTGGTGTCCATCTTGGGAGATTTATTTGTTATGAAGTTTCCTAATTTCCTCATTTACTGCCGTCTTCTCAGTAGGAAATACTTTCAGTTTTTTACTTTGGTTCCATCAAGAAGGCATTCAGATGTGTCACACATTTGCCATAAATTCTGAATTTTAGCACCCTAGTTGCTCATTAGATCACTGTAGTAAAGCTACTGCTCACCAGGGAAGTCTGCTGCTGGTATTCAAAGTGCATGTTTCAGTCTGCATGTCAGAATTTTTTTATGAAATAGAAGAGGATTTGAGAAGTCAAAATGTGCCCTAATTTTTCTTTCTACAGCACTAATCATAATTTCTATGGCAAAATGAACCCCCTCATTTTGTTCCTTTGTAAATTAAATGTTTTAAGTGTTATCACTTTATTCCAATCAAGATGGCTTCAGGTGTGCCATACTTTTGTCATAAGTAAGACTGTTAGCGCTCTAGTTGTTCGTTAGAACACTCTGGGACATTCTGTCATTGGGCTGTACTTGGGCTACATCTGGGTGATATTTGGGCTACATTTGATCTCTTTTGTCTCTGGTGGCCATCATGGGAGATTTATTTGTTATGAAGTTTCCTAATTTCCTCATTTACTGCAGTCTCCTCAGTAGGAAATACTTTCAGTTTTTTACTTTGGTTCCATCAAGAAGGCATTCAGATGTGTCACACATTTGCCATAAATTGTGAATGTTAGCACGCTCTCAAATGACATCACTGATTACATCACTGATTACATCATCCTTGTGATAGAGTGGCAGACCTCCTCTCACCCTAATATAACCTTTGATACACACATTCAAAAATAGAGACTAACATTTTCAAAACAATGGACATACCAATACCAGTTACAACAACCTCTTCAGTAATTCTAAGATCCACATACACATCCACTCATTCACCAACAGTCCTATACAGTCACTCATACATGTACTCACTCATCATATGTACTCATACACCTATACATCCTGTTACACAATGCCACTCATCCATAGAGTTACTCATACACATAGTCACTCATGCTAATCAAGAATCAAACATACATTTACTTACATATACAGTTATACACACACCACCACACTTACTTCTAGGGAAACTTACACATACTTAGTCTTTTAAACAATCACTTATAGAAACACATACTTATTCATACAGAAACGCTTTCAATCTCTCACTCTCACATATACTCACTTATATACACCAATAGTCACATAAACTAGTTTAAAACATATGTAGTTACTCATAAAGACACTATTGAGACAGTCATTCACTCACTAACACACCCATACACACACTCATCCACCCATACAGTCCTGCACACATGCTGTCTTCAACACATACAAACAGTGAGTCACTCATTCATGCACCTATGCACTACGTAATACCCCCCACCGAACCATGCAGACACTCAGACTGATACTCAAAAAACCAACTAATAACCTATATAGACACCCATGTAGCTACTCACCAACCCATGCAGCCACTTATACACAAAGTGAGAGACTTATACAGATATTTACATATTTAAACATTACTCACTAAGCCATGTATTCACTATGATACACTTAATCAGTCAGTTACACAATCAATTTTTCAAAAACAAATCATCCATTTAGACACTTATATACCCATTTATTCTCCCATCGACCTTGCGATATACATATATAAAACATATTTAATTTTCAGAAAAACACACATTCACTGGATGATGTCATCAGTGATGTCATCCGTGATGTCATTTGAGATGTCATCAGTGATGTCATGAGGGATGTCACTGACCATGTCATGAGTGATGTAATATGTGACGTCATCAGCAGTGCATTGCGGGCGCGCGAGTTATAGTTAGCTGAACTAACTATAACGGGGGAATTTCAATGGTTTTGTACAAGTGAAAAGTCCAGCTAACTATAACACCCCTGAAACCTATGGTTTTTTCAGTGAATTTCTGAGGTTTTTTAAATGCTAATTCCTAACTATAACGTGCCTGAAACCTATGGTTTTTTCTGTGAATATATATATATATATTTTAGGCATTGTTTCTGATTGACCTAGTATCATGAATCATCGTAGTACGTTTCACTAATATGACTATCTGTGTAAACAATTAGTTTCCAATGTGGTTCCAATAGCTGTTTCTTTTATCTTTCATAGGAAATTGATTGACATGGGTCAGAGATCCGACAGACTCTCCACTGTTAAAGTTATGTGCACAGAGGTGGAGTGATGTTATAGTGAACACCCACTGCTCCTAGTAATTATAGTCCATGATTGGTAATTCCCACTAATAATTAATGTGGCTTGTTGATTTGAATTTTGTTAATTGGTATTTTAATTATTGGCCACGATGTTTATGAAATACTGTTATTGGGGACTATACCTTTATGTGGTTGCAGGTTCACTATCCAGGAATTACTTCACTGCGTTGGATGATTAGACACCAATGAATAGACTTACAGAAGAATAGAACATTTCAGGCATGAGGAGCTATGCAAAGTGTATAGAAATGAAATGTATCTAAACAACCGATATCGTTTTTCCCATTTATATATAACTTGATTGAGCTTGCCGCTTGGGGGACACAAACCAGATAATGATGGGAACAATTCCTTTTCTGAAAATGTAATGATGGCTGAATAATCATTATGTGGGATGCAGATGTAATCACAATCATGTGTAGTTGGGAAATTATTTTGATGTATAAAAATGATCATTATTCTCCAAGACCCTGGAAGCCATGTGATCAAGACCACATCTGTTGTCGAAAAGCATCTTCTTGCTGCCGAATAAAACTACTTACCGGTAATCAATGTGGCTTCAGAATCATTTCCTGGTTGATTTGTTTTGCTGGCGACAACAGGCACGGAGCAGCCTGTCAATTAACAACAGAAGAAAATATGCCAAAGCCCAGTTCAAGGAATCACAAATGCATTTATTCAGAAAACATCATGCTCTCATGGTGTTATCCTGACATGGTTCAGCTCCTCAATGAACCTTGTTCACAGGTGAGGCAGCTTTGTCAATAAAGTGACTACGTGCTTCTTTAGAAACCATGCCCCCACGGGACGCTTGCATTTAAAGCATACATGTCCCACAATGCACGGAGGATGTAATTTCATTCTTTGCCAACTGCGATGTATTTTTCTAATAAAACATGATTGTATTTTTTGTGCAATTTGTGAAAATAAAGTTCTTACAAAAAAATCAAATCACGTGCATTTTTCACTTTCCTTTGGCACAGTCAGTATTCTTTTCTGAGCACAATGCTGTTAAAAATAGTTTTCTAAATGTTGCTGTGTGTCCTGGAAAAGTCAAGAGGAGAATGGTTCACCTCCTCTTGTTTCCCTTGCTCTGTGGTGAGCAAGGGATACGAGAGGAGGTGAACCATTCTCCTCTTGAGTTTTCCAGGTGGGACAGTAACCATTGCCATTTGTAACTCTGCACCAGCTTTGCGCAATTACAAGTTAAGCACCATGTAATCGGAACTTACTGTGTCAGACCAAATGTAACTGACACAACACACACATAGGGGCTCATTATGATGGCGGGTGGAGGCACCTCCGCGGTGCTGGCTGTGGTGGAAAATGTAATTTTTCACACGCCAGACGCGGTCCTCACGCCCGCTATATTACAATTGGCAAACATAGCCAATTTCCCGTCCGCCACGGTGCAACGTGAACCGCCATAAACATGCATCTACCAACACGGCGGTGGGAGCTAATAGACACCCTCCGCCATGGGGAATGATGACCCATCCGCCGTACAAATCAGGATGCCCCAAACAGCCCATCACACCGCAGCGGAGAAACCACCCAACCGCAGACGGCAGAAGCACGACAGCAGCGCGCGAAACCAGACTCATGGTCCCCTCCACACGGTCTGGACCGCAATGGATCCAGCTCTACATGCCTTTCCGATGCTGTACATGATCCACTACCAGCCAAAAATGGACCCTTGTGGACAATGCTGCAGGTACGCAATCACACAACTCTGCACACAACCACAACTCACAACTCCTGGGCTGATATACGGTTCCTGTCCACATCAGACACTCTAGTGAGGACAGGAACACATCCCCAAGTGTACCCACACATGTCCTACCTGTCACTAAATCACCCCTCCGCATCCGGGTCACCCATCAACCGTGAAATCACAGCAATGTCCCGGTCACGTCCCTGCAGCGGTGCAGACACAGGAAAACCTGTGCACAATGTAGTAGGCAGGATCAGTGCCAGGCATGGGCAGTCCACAAAGTGTAACAGGGCCCCACCTCTACCCTTCACACACTACGCCCCCACACCCATTTGGGGACATGCTGTGTGGTCCTCCTGTGCACCCCTGCACAATTAATCAGCCAGATGCACCCAGACCCTACACCACATACACCAAACTACCAGGGAGCCTGTCTCAGAAGGTGGGGGTGAAGAGGAACACCCTGCTCAGAAGCTCAGGAGCAGGGCATTTCTCCACCTCACACCTACCCTCCACTCATGTCAAGCAAACTGAGTCCAATCACAAAATAGAACACTCACACTGCATATGAACAAGCACTTAACTGTACACACTGCCTGTCGAGTCACTCAGACACACCCCACACTGACACCCAACCACATACAGTTACCAGATGTCAGCAGCATTGGAGGACAATAAATGGGCTAGCCAAAAGTGAAGTGGACAGTGCAGGAAAGCCATAGAGCAAGTCACAAAGAATGTGTATATCACATGCAAAGAGAAGGAACATTTCACACCACCCTTAGGCCATCAAATCAGACATGGGTGGCACAGTGAGTGGAATTAAGCCACCGTGACCTCTCTTCAACAACTCAGGGAGACATTAAGGCAAGCCATGCATAGGCACAGCAATGATAAGAAGTGTCTGTAGTCAATCAGTGATCAGCCACACATCTGTCTTAACTCACTTGACATGTGTATGACATCAGCACAACACACATGGCTCATTGTCATTCTACCTGACTGTCAAACGCAAGTTGGATCCTTCCCACATACTCCTCCTCTACCCACTTCACACCTGCAGCACTCAATACCAGTGTTAAACACACAGAATGGTGAAAATGATGTCCTGTGAGTACCCTGACAACCAATCACACTCCCTGGGGTGCATCCACAAACATCACACACACACTCAGGGATGCCTGTACCAATTCTGACACAAAAACAATAGCCAAACACAAACCTCTAAAACAACATACACAGAAGTACAACAAGCCCACATATGGCCAGCCAAACAGTGGAAAGGCAATGGGACCCCAGACATAACAAGAGTACACAACATTGTCACCCAGGACCAATGCACAGACACCATACCCCAACACAAACAAGAAGTGCAGCTTCTCAAAACATTCATGAACACAAACTGGGATCGATGGGACAATAAGCTAACACAGACAGACACACCACACCACCCATCAAGCCAACATGGTGTCGTAGTGTACCACATGCATGCACATGCACAATTCTGACAAGTGACAGGTCAAAGATAGGAGGACATAGAACTAGTATGCACTCAAAATAAGCCCAGTAACAAGAATACCCCTTGCTGCATGTGACACACACACACAAGTAATGCACACTACACTTGCAACTCATATCTGAATGTATCACAATTCCCAAACAACTCACACACAATGTAATGCAAAATAATCACAAACAGAGCATTTGTCAGCAGAAAGAGCCAACGTAGGCCAAACACTGCATACAACCACAACAAAAACACAAGAGATGCACATGCCAATCCATTACATTGCAAACTCAGCTGGACATCAGTGGATGCACACCAGGCAAGTACGAGGCAACATACACTGACAGCACTGCATGCGGGCCAAGCAGTATGTGCACACCAACCAAATCAGTAGCACACACATCTCAGTGTCACACCTTGTACTCACACAGCACAAATTAGCACAGCACACATACGACATCACACTCAGGAAGGGTAGCAGTACCACAGCAAACACACATACAGATAACCCAACACTCACAGATGTACAACTCAGGGACACTCAGGTGCAAACAACATGACCAGAGGACTGTGCAGAACAAACAGATGCACTGCACATGAGCAACCATGACTGCAAACCAGTACAAGAAAATCACACATAACTAATTGGGAAACTTTCCTGAGTGGGTGGCACATTGGTCCTGTGCACAGATCAGCACCACAAAGCATAGTGTAACAAACGAAGTGGTGGGGAGGCTCACACACTGGCAACCCAAGGGGATAGCTGACATGAGAGTGAAGTGGTGTATACATCAGTAGTGGACAGGTCAGAAGTGTACTATACACAAATACATGGAGGAGTCACAATGGGTAGGCATCTGAAGCACAGATAGGGGATGGTATGGCCCCACAACCCACATACCACACTGGAGCCAAAAATGGCTCAAGTTACAGCAATGCATGAGAAAACTCATCAAAAATGTCAGTGTGGCTGAGCAGGTCTGCACACTGAGCACAAACACTTGGCAGTCACACACTCTACATTCTCATAACTGGCAGCAGCAACAAGTAGGTGTCCCCCAGGAGTGCATGAACACACCAACACACTGCACAATGCACAACCCACTACTCCAACATGTGCACACAATCACGAGCACAGAGCTGACAATTCAAACAAACAGGCACTCAGCTCCTGGGTCATACATGTCTGCAGTTGGCATTGCAGGGGCACACAAACATCAACACTATTGACCAAATCACCTCCTTCACACTTCATGACCACTCAAGTCCACACATTCAAATGTACCCATGTGACTAGGAAAACAGGCCATCACAAGATGATCATACATCAACACTGCGGTTCACACATCAAGAAAGATCACACAGACATGATGGACCCTGCTCCACCCTGCCTGTAATCCCGCAGATAGAATTTCCCTCTGTGCTGGTAGTGCATCCTAACATGACTTGTGTACAATTTAGCTAACCTGACCATAGAATGATTAGGATAACAGTAGATCATCACAAACCCCAGAATGAAGAAGAACTAAAGTGCCCCTCACCACGGGCAAATCCTGAAAAAGTAAAACAAGCAATTGGCAATGTCAAAGTGACATACTGTGTATGTATAACATGAACCCATACCCATACAGAAACATTTTTATTAAACAAGGACACTGACAAAGCAGACAACAGGAGGAACTGTCTTTATTACATATTACCCAAATAGGCATCAAAAGTAGACAACAGCAAGGCCAGTGGCCAGTCCACAGTTCAAAGTAGGCACATGTGTGCATGAGAAGCTGCACAGGGAATGGGCATCCAAAGTGATGAACATCAAGGCCACTGGCCAATGCTAAGTGCAAAGTAGGTACATGAGAACCTGCACAGGGAATGGGCATCCAAAGTGACAAACAGCAAGGCCATTGGCCAGTACAAAGTAGAATAAAGTCATGTGTGCTTGATAAACTGCACGGGGAATGGGCATCCAAAGTGATAAACAGCAAGGCCTATGGCCAGGTCATAGCTCAAAGTAGGCACCTGTGTGCATGAGAAGATGTATAGGGAATGGGCATCCATAGGGACAAACAGCAAGGACATTGGCCAGTACAAAGTAGAATAAAGTCATGTGTGCTTGATAAACTGTACAGGGAATGGGCATCCAAAGTGATAAACAGCAAGGCCTGTGGCCAGTTGCTCAAAGTAGGCACATGTGTGCATGAGAAGCTGTACAGGGAATGGGCATCCATAGTGACAAACAGCAAGGACATTGGCCAGTACAAAGTAGAATAAAGTGCATGTGTGCATGAGAACCTGCACAGGGAATGGGCAAACATAGTTATAAACAGCAAGGCCAGTCCATAATTCAAAGTAGGTACATGTGTGCATGAGAAGCTGCCCAGGACATGGGTGAGACCGTACACTGCCATGGGAAGCAAAACAGCTAGGGGGGTAAAATGGGTAGTCCAGGCAACGCTGTGGGAGAGTAGGCATGGGAAGGGGACTCAGCCTCAGACTTGGCTGTCAGTTGGACTGGGAGGGGGCTAATAGTTGTGGACAGTTGGAGGACTGGACCTGGGAGAGAGAGGACCAGCTGATGTAGAGGCATCAGTGGCTTTGAGAGACGGAGGGCTGCTTGGACTGGGTGGTGTAGTGGCTTGTGGAGACGGAGACATGCTACCATGAGACACAGTGTGTGAGGGAGAATGTGGAGGAGTGCCACTCCACTTCTTGGGGATTTTATAGGGAATAATTATCTTGGTAGGAGTGGGCAGTGGGGCGGGCACAACAGGCACACTTTCCACCACAGGAGCATCAGGTGCAGGTGGTGGCCCTCACTTTGGGGATCTGCTGGATCTGGCGTTATGCTTGGCCTGGCCTTGTCTTTTCTCCTCCATCCCCTGTTGACCAGGTGAACCCCCCATAGTGCCCTCCTGTCCCAGCTTCACAGGGGTGTGGGTGGAAGTTGAGGTTGTGGGTGATCCTGCCTTAGAGGGCTTTTTCTGCGGACTCTTAGCAGGCACCAGCTTCACAGCAGGCATGGCAACTGTTTGCCTGTCTTTGGGAGACACTTTTGGGACCGGAGGGTCCTTGGATGGGACTGATTTTGAGGCATGTGAGCCTAAGGCCTGCTTCTTTACTTGATGGCACTGAGTGTCACTTTAGTTTGTTTGGGGGATGGTGTCTCCACTCTCCCCCACCTGGGCTGTTGCTGTTGTGTACTGCGTGTGCTGTACCTGGAGCCTGTGGGCTGTGGTGTATGGTCACTATCGGCAGATGTAGCCACTGGCAGGGTGGTTGCCAAAGGGACCGGAGCTGGACTCTGAGACTGTGACAGCTGAATGGCTGCTGTCACTGTAGAGGACAAAGACTGGATGGTCCTGTTAGCCCCCCTACGTTTGAATGAATGCCCTCCATAAAGGCAACTACCTGTGCAACTTCTTGTCATGGTCTTGGAAGGCATTCAGGAGAGATGTCTGACCCATACACAGCTGGCGCAAAAGGTCCACCGCCTCAACACTGAGGGCAGCAGGGGAGACACGGGCAGCAGTGCCTGAGGGAAGGGCACTCTTCCCTTCCTAGGGCCGCGGGCATGGGAGGGTGGGCACTGGACGCTGTGTGGTGGAACATGTAAGGGCATGCCTACCGAGATTTTCAAAATTGCATTTGGCTACCGAGATTGCGGATCCTATTGGCTGTAAAGGGGTATTGGTGGTGACACACCGCAGGCGCCAGGCGGTTGCTACTGCGATCGTGCATTTTGCAATTGCATACAATGACCGGCCCGCGGTATCGGAGCATGCCTACCGCTATTTAAAAAAACGCATTTGGCTACCGCGATTGCGTTTCCCATTGGCTGTAAGGGCATGGGCATTGGCGGTGACACACCGCAGGGGCCAGGCGGTTGCTACCGTGATCATGCATCTTGCAATTGCATCCAATGACCGGCCCCGTGGTAGTGGAGTATGCCTACTGCGGATTTTCAAAAATGCATTTGGCTACCGCAATTGCGTTTCCCATTGGATGTAAGGGCATGGGCATTGGCGCTGACACACCACACGAGGCAGGCGATCACTTCCGTGATTTGCGACTTGATATTGGTGCCCATGGCCGTGATTGTGTTGGCGGAGCACACCAACCGCCAGTTTACTATGTGTATATCACTACCGCGATTGCAGTGGACATTGGCGGTGGCACACTGCAGGGGCCAGAAGGTCACTACCTTGATTTGGCCAATTGATATTGTTGTCCAGGGCCGTGATTGTGTTGGCAGTGCACGCTTATGGCACCCATGAACACATCATGCAGTGGCAGTGTCAATGGCCAGTTCAAAAGATTGTACAGTAGACATATGACTCATGCCACCAGATAATGCTAAGCAATGCTAGTGTGACATTTAGCACACTGATGATCACACATGCCACGTCAGTGCACAGGATTGCATGCACGGGCATGTACTCCCTCACATGTCACTCATGAAATTGTACATTGCTGAACTCATGATAATACTTGGTCTTGTGCACACACTGTGCACATTGTGTTGTGACTGGGTGCCCTGTTCAACTTACGCAAGTAGATGTGGCAGGTACAGCAGCTATGTAGAGACTAGCAGTGTTGCTGTCTTACACATGTGCTGTGTCAACTACTCTCAGGGCTGGTGACCCAAGATGTTGAAATGTACCTTTTCAAATTCACATAGTCTGATTCTGTTTTGGGGTACTCACTGTGTGAATACTGAACAAGTGTGCAAATAGTTTAGATCAAGGTGTCCCAACATGTGAGTTGTGCTGTAAGCTGAAGTGTTTCTGTCAGTCATTGTTGGCGCTGTCTCAGTGAACACGTAAGATGTTGGACACATCACATAGGGGGATTTAATTGACATGTTTGCCCTTTTATCTCACCTAGGAGATGACCAAATGTGCATCGTCCATTCACAGTGCTGGCGGACATGGAGGATGAGGACATCATACGGAAATTCCGTCTGGATCGACCTACCCTTCAAGACCTATGTGCTGTTGGAGCCCCATCTGAGGCCGCGCAGAACCTATCCAATTGCTGCCCTGCATTTCTTTGCTACTGGTTCGTTCCAGTACACGGTGTCCACCCCAGGGTGGGATGTCGCAACCTATGTTCAGCATGGTGCTACGTGATGTTCTGTCCTCTATGATGACATACAGGAACCGATACATCATTTCCCAAGTAGGCATGAATTGGCAGCTGTGAAGGGTGATTTGTATGTCCTTGGCCACATCCCTAATGTTGTTAGTGCCATTGACTGCAAACGTGTTGGCCTGGTTTCACCACAGGCACATGAGCACATCTTCAGGAACAGGAAGAATTTCCATTCCATCAATGTGCAAGTGGTATGCCAAGCGGATATGATAATCTCCCATGTCTGTGCCAAATTTCCAGGATCAGCCCACGACTCCTACATCCTGCATAACAGCATTGTATCACAGCTGATGGCAAATCTGCATCCTGAGTGTGCGTGGATTTTGGGGGAGTACGCAGAGTCAAATAGTGTGCTGTATGTGTGACTTGCTGCTCTCAGCTACTGATTAAATTACAACATTGGTCTGTGTATCTCACACCTAGGTGACTCTGCATATACCAACTGGCCTTGGTTGCTGAACCCACTGAGGAATCCCAGGACCCCGGGTGATGTCTGCTACAATGATGCCCATGGTAGGACACGTTGTGTGGTGGAGCATAATTTTGGTCTAATTAAGTCATTATTTTGCTGCCTGGACAAGACCGGAGGTGCACTGATGGACTCTCCCCAAAAGGTGTGACAGATTGTATTTGCATGCTGCATGCTCCACAACCTGGCCTTGCGCAAGGAGAACCCCCTGCTCCTGGACGATGATGAGCAGCCGAGGCCACCACCTGCATACCCCCACATGTCCAGTGACGAGGATAGTGGAGAGGAGGAAGGTGTCAACCTGCGTCAACAGCTCATTAACCAGTGCCATTGTCTGCAGATTTTGTTGTTGCTGAAAAGGCCTAGGTGAGCTTTGTAACTGCTGCCTGTTGTTGAATCTGTGCTAGCTGCCAATGTTTCTGGGACAGGGTAGTCATGCACAGCTACAGGATGTCGATGTTGGTACTGTTGCTCATTGTAATGTGTGCAGATTTGAGTAACTTCATGACAAGTGTTGTGTAATGGGTGTGATGCCATCACCAGACAAGTGAATAGTGTTCTCTTGTGGTTTCCTAGGTCCCTTCAGCCTCTCAATGCCTCAAAACAATCACTGCTCCTGGTACATTGCAAACAGAGTCAACATTGTACATTCTGTGATAAACATGGATCTGACACGAACACATAGGTGTGTAAAGAGTGTTTATTTACAATGTGTATATGTGACATGGAAGTGAATATTTACAAAAAGGTGGAAAGCGAATCAATGAGTTGTCAGTGATGGAAGATGAGACAATCGAGTAGTCACCACATTGATGTGGTGACTCAGTCCAACAGACGGATGCCATTAACCTGGAAATTTGGGGAAGGACAGTCAACAAAGTCAATGGCAAGGTGAAGAGGGGTGCCATCATGGCTGGCTCCTTGACTGGCGTTTGGCTGGTGCTGTGCCACAGGATCCTCCCTGGAATTTCTTTAGACGGCCCCTTGAACGTTTGAGGGGGGCATCTGCTGCGGGCTCAGCAGCGTCTGAGGACTCCCCGTCTCTGTGGCCACAGGGGAGGTTGGGGAACTCTAATCCTTCGGGCCACTGGAGGGAGGTGGAGCTGTTGTTTGGGCCGCAGGGCTGTCTCTCAGAACCTCCACAAGCTGGCCCAAGAGGTCCACAATTTGGCCCATGCGGGTGTCTATGGACCTCAGTAGCAGGCGGAGCTCACGGGAATCTTCCAGAGTCTGCCCCGTTTGTCCCTGGGTTTGTTCATAGGCCCCAAAGACTCTGGCGATGTTGGCCAGGGCTTCAGTCCCAGTGTGCGGTTGGGTTTGATGCCCAGTTGCCCTCCCACCTGCCCTGCTGTCCTGGACCTGTGGCGTCACCACTCTATGCACCCACCTACTCTCCCTGCCCTCCTCAGATTGTGGGGTAGGGTGGTCATCCCTTGAGGCAGGGAGAGTGTTACAGGCAGCGGTGGTGGTGGTGGTGGTGGAGGCCGCACAGGCCGTTACAGCAGGGGTCAGCATAGTTGTTGTTGCTGATGTGGTGGCGGGGACACAGTGGGGTCCTGGGACCTGTTGTGCCCTGGCATGCCTGATGGGCCGGCTTCTGGCTCCGCATCCTTAAATCCAGGGAGTTAGCATCAGAGAGTCCATGTTCAGGGGGTGGAGACTGGTTCTGCAGGTTGGTGTGATCGTCTTCTGCTGTCAGTTCTTGGTCACCTGCAAAACAGAGCGGAAATGGTCATTGAAGTGCACCCCTCAAGCTTGGTGTTAGATTTATCTTATTTACAGGTTATACATCACACAGTTTACTAGTTACATACTAGTCACATTGTATCATGATGTCTGCACAGTACTGTGCATCATGACATGATGTGGAGGTACAGACATTACTTGTCCATGGTGTGACATGTCAATAGATACCATGCGCCACGTGTACATTCTGTGATTACAAGGACATGTTGTCATCTAAAGACTAGCCGCACAACGACTTTATGTGAAGCATCTTTGTTGATTACTCTGCATGGCAGACGTTACATCTGAGCATGAACTAGCCATTGTTATCTCATGCATACCTTAGTCAATCAATCAATCAATCAAGCAAAATCAGCTTTATTCGGTGCAATACAAGTCACCATAAAAGCACAACAATTAATTTAAAATAATTTTTTTAAAACAGTACATACAACTACATTGACACAGTTTCGAATACATTTATAATATCTCTGTAGATTATGGGATGCACATTTACAATTTCAAGTAGTTTGATAATTGCTTACTACAAAGTTTAAAAAAAGAAAAAAATAGTTAAAATGTCACATCAGTGCAAGTGTCGCAATATTATCCACATTCAAATCAGTTCATGAAAAAGATGAAACATATTAATTTGGTACCTTCAGCCAGAGCTAGACCCTTGTTGCCCTTTGGTATTTCTTATTTTAAATGCAATTTTCAAGAAACTTGTTATACAAGCCAGGGTCAATGGGTCTTCAGCCCTTTGTAAATATAGCAGCGCAACCTTGGCTTGTCTAAACTTGCCCTTTTTTAAAATTCCGACTAGGTAACGACGCCTGGGAAAAGAATAAAAAGGGCATAACAATACAAAATGAAGGGTATCCTGCGGAGATTTGTTATCGCAGCCGCAGGTTCCCTTCTGCTCAACCGTAGCAGTGTAACCCAAAGGGTCCGCTAATAAATGATGTATTAGGTTTAGCCTAAAACGAGTAAAAAGAAACCTAGTTTGTGCGTTATGTATTAAACTTAGGTATGATTCCATGTCTCCTACTGTCTTAGTCATACTATAAGCACGGGCAAGGGGTTTCATACCTTCCTTGTCATTTCTGCAGTCTGCAGCTTTAGTTAGGAGCAAACTCTTAATTTCATTCTTATCTTGGCAAGTGATCGTTAGTGGGTTGGTAAAAAGATCAGAACAACCTATTCCCTCCAGTGTTGTTTTTACATATTTGAGCCACGGAATGCACATCCCTTTATCCCTGCTAATACAGTCACTAATGATCTGCCTTCCCAGTTCCGCCTCAGTGTTAGACCAAGTCCTGATCCATGCCAAAACAGGTCTGGTCTTAATCAGATCCTCAATATGTGGTTTCCCTAGTTCGGCGTGGACAATATATGCTGGGGAACTCTGCGGCAATTTAAGTATCTTACGCATAAATTTGTTCTCTTCGATCTGTATTTGCCGAGCCCCAACGAAGCCCCAAACTTCTGCTCCATACGTTACTTTAGAGCAGCACATGGAATTATAGAGATGCATAACCTGCTCAGGTGACCACCGGCCCAACCTGCGACCGTAATTCAGTATTGCCCCAGATGATGAGACCAGTTTTAGACTCCGTTCTTCAATTAAAAATTTAAAATTTAAAAGCCCATCAAATAAAAGGCCCAGGTAAGAAAATGTTTTCACTTGTTCTAGTATATGCGTACCTATTCGGAATGTGTATTTTTTACAGGGTTTTGTGCCAGCAGTCAAAACATAGGACTTAGTTAAATTGGCAGACAGATCTAATGTATCCATGAAGTCCACAAAACCGTCTATTAGACATTGCAGACCTCTTGGTGTACGTGCCAGGAGGACCGCATCATCTGCGTATAGCAGCACTGGGATTGGGCGAAGCCCTACTCTTGGGGTATCTGCATTTAGCTTACACAATGCCTACTCCAGCTCGTTTATATAGAGTGAAAATAAGAACGGGGCTAGGATACAGCCCTGCCTTACTCCACTCGTGCAACGAAATGGTGCAGTTGTGTCTCCAGCCAAATTAAAACGTACTTTTGCAGAGGTGTTCCAGTGGAGTGCTCTCATAATGTTTATTAGCCCTGGGTCTACTCCTAGTCTAGTCAAGAGGCTCCATAGTTTTTCTCTATTTACGCGATCAAAAGCAGCCGATAAGTCCATAAATCCCAGATAAATCGATTGGTTACTGGCTATGGTATATTTTGCCACCACAAGGTAAAGATTCAGGCATTGATCTGTCGTTGATCTGCCACTCCTAAAACCATATTGAAAATCTGAGATTATATGATACTCTTCAGCCCAATCCAATAAACGATTTAGTATCATTCTACCTAAAACTTTTGCTGTCACGTCAATCAGGGATATGGGACGATAGTACTGCGGGTCGTCCTTTTTTCCCTTTTTAAAAATAGGTACTATAGTGGCTGTTGACCATGAGCGTGGCATACCAGTGGTGATAGAAACATTAATGACACGTGTCAATATTGGGGCCCAGAGTTCTATATTATATAAAAAGAGATCTGGGGGTATCCCATCTGGGCCTGGTGCCTTGTTAGCTGATAATCCTGAAATCCCCACTTTGGTTTCCCCAACGGTGAATTCAATCCCTGACCTCCATGGGCACATTTCCTCACCAACCTCTATGTTTTCTGCTGAAAAATCATATAGTTTTTTAAAATGATTAAACCAAGACTCTGGGAGAATTGAAGTACCAATTATCGGCGCTGCGGGATCCTGGAAACATGGATTATTTATAGTTTTCCAGAAAGTACTTAAATCTCTCCTTTCCGCAGCTGCCCTTAGGGTTTCCCAGGTTTGAAACTGTAAGGAAGATCTCCTGCATGTAATTGCCTTTTTATAGACAATCCTACAGTGTGCTATTCGTGATTTATCTCTTGGCCTCATCTTCAGACTTTCTTTAAGATCTTTCTGTGCCCTTGAACAATCTTTATTGAACCATCTTGGTGCGCTATCTTGTTTCAAAGGGCCCGAAGTTTTTAATAGCCTGTCTATGTGTGTTGCCAGTGTTTCAAAAGCTTTTGTCACAGCCCAATCGGCCGCCAGAGGATCAAAACAGGTTTCAAACTCCTTGCCTCCTTCCTTAATTAAAGTTTTGTAAAAGGTGTCTCCATCAATGCGGGACCATCTTAAGCGCCTCCCCTGGTCCGTAACCTTCTTTATACTACCTGTCTGCACACTTTTTATTTCTTTAATGGCTGAGCAATTTTTAATCCATACTGTAAGTGGATTGTGGTCACTAAAAATGCTCCAGTCAACACTAGCCTCTTTTATCCAGTCCGAAACTAAAATTGAGACTAGTATAAAATCTATAATAGAACTACACCCCCTCCCTTTGAAGGTTGTTGGGGCGCCAGAGCCTTCTTCTACCTCTACCAGATCAAGTGTATATTTTAATGAATGAATTTTCATCACCTTCTCTAGCTCACTCCCCTCCTTGGTGTGTTCAAAGTGCAAACCATTCCGCATGGTACATCCAGACCAGTCAAAACCAAAGGAAATGATGGACGGAGTGTTGAACATTGCAAGCACTCACCCCCAGTCAACTGATCTGGGTTTAATCCATCACCATTCTTTAGCCCACTCTGCCACCCCAGTTCAGACATGGCCATATGCAAATCAGTCTGACCCTGTGCCTCATGGGAACAGTCCAGCCCGAACTGCCAAGCCATGTCTTTCCTGGACCGGAAACAAGCTTCCTAGGACCGGTTTCTGGCATTTCAGCCGTCTTCAGCCAGGCTTGCTTGAATCCAGTGGCAAAGTGAGCAAGGGACTCACGTCTGAGCATACCCTGCCAACTTATGGCGAACAAAGCAAAACCAAAGGAAATGATGGACGGAGTGTTGAACATTGCAAGCACTCACCCCCAGTCAACTGATCTGGGTTTAATCCATCACCATTCTGTAAGGAAGATCTCCTGCATGTAAGTGCCTTTTTATAGACAGTCCTACAGTGTGCTATTCGTGATTTATCTCTTGGCCTCATCTTCAGACTTTCTTTAAGATCTTTCTGTGCCCTTGAACAATCTTTATTGAACCATCTTGGTGCGCTATCTTGTTTCAAAGGGCCCGAAGTTTTTAATAGCCTGTCTATGTGTGTTGCCAGTGTTTCAAAAGCTTTTGTCACAGCCCAATCGGCCGCCAGAGGATCAAAACAGGTTTCAAACTCCTTGCCTCCTTCCTTAATTAAAGTTTTGTAAAAGGTGTCTCCATCAATGCGGGACCATCTTAAGCGCCTCCCCTGGTCCGTAACCTTCTCTATACTACCTGTCTGCACACTTTTTATTTCTTTAATGGCTGAGCAATTTTTAATCCATACTGTAAGTGGATTGTGGTCACTAAAAATGCTCCAGTCAACACTAGCCTCTTTTATCCAGTCCGAAACTAAAATTGAGACTAGTATAAAATCTATAATAGAACTACACCCCCTCCCTTTGAAGGTTGTTGGGGCGCCAGAGCCTTCTTCTACCTCTACCAGATCAAGTGTATATTTTAATGAATGAATTTTCATCACCTTCTCTAGCTCACTCCCCTCCTTGGTGTGTTCAAAGTGCAAACCATTCCGCATGGTACATCCAGACCAGTCTCCCATAGAAAATTTCAGTTTTTGGCACAAGTGACAATTTAAATCACCCACTAAAATTATTTGAGGAGCCACAGTGGATTTACCCTGCTCCATCACCTCAGTCAAATGTTTATTTAAATCACGTATTATAGCACCTTCCTTATTTGCGGCTGTTGCATTATAGAAATTTACAAGAATAAAACTTATTTTGTTTTTATGGAATCTCAAACCATGGAAATAATTGGAACACCAATTCAAATTGGTCCATACTCCTTCCAGTTGCAGGTCCACGTAAATGATTAATCCTCCTGTTGGCCTACCTGGTGTTAATTTTTGAGCAGGGACGACAAAGCATCCGTAACCTGCTAATTGGAAGGGATTATGGTCCACCACCCACGTTTCCTGGAGGCAAATCACATTAAACCTAGTTACATATTCCCTCCATTCGATGTTATCAAATTTGGGGGATAAGCCAGCTATATTCCAGGATACTAGGCCAATGTCACCAGTCATTAATTTCGCCCCACTACTCAGATTACTGGGGGGTGAGACAGTTAGTCAGTCAACGCCCTCCATTCCAGAAAGTGTGGCAAAGCGGTTAGAAGTGGGAACATTGAATGTAGAACCCGCCATTATCTGGGTACTCCGTTGTGTTGGACTCACGTATTTACCTACCAAGGTCTTTGGGTAGAAGTAACTCAAATCATAAGTGGATATACCTCCCCCGTAGCCCTCTACATACCAATCTTTGATATGATTAACCACTCTATAATCTCTGAAGTTAATGATGATGACATCCCCCTGTACTTTTTTTGGTCTTTGTCCCACCCAACCTAGTCTTCTGACATGGAGAATCTCTCCATCTAAGTTGGGGGTAATGGTCTATTAACTCTTAACCAATGCATCGATTTATTCTTGAGGGTTTGGTAACCTTCATTATTCTCTGGATCGAGTTCTGGTACCCCAATAAGTGCAATGACATAAGGAGCTGCCTCCGGAGGGAGATCAATATGCCGGGAGGATCTCCTGAGCATTTTAGCTATGGGGGCTCTTATGCCCGTTTTACTGGGCTCAGTAAACTGCTTATCTAGAGCCCCACTAACTCTTGTCTTCTTTGGGTCAGTATGCTTGGACTGTGTAACTGAGCTAATATTACAAGAAGAAGGGGGTGCCTTATCACCCTCAGTAAAATTAGTTGTCTTCATCTCTGGTTCGGGTACCGGGCCAGGCAGGTTTGGGGGACACCTATTCATCAGTAATTCCCTCAATGTGTTTGTATTGGCCGTACCCATATCTTGTATGAACCCCAGCTGTTCAGACATTCTCTTGACCCTTTCTGCCAGGGGAGCTATCAGTGATTTGACTAGATGTTCTATATCCCTCATTAAATCTTGGTAGTAATGTACTACCGGGTTGGTTAAATCAATGTTGACGTGTCTATTGTATTTGCAGGGCTTGCACTATTGTTTGGAATTGTAATACGGCTTCCTTTTTGCTTATTTATGCCTCGCTTCCTTTTTTGTTTCCGGGGGCCTGATTCTCTATCTTTTGGGTTAATTGTACCATACATCTTTGTGAGAGAATTATTTGCTGGTTTAGGGAGCTGCTCATCTATAGAGAGATCAGCTTGCAAGCTTATGTTATTTTCTGTGGTGGGCAGTTCCTTTATACTCATCTGTTGGTCAGATATATTTTGTGATGTTATAGGACTGCTCACAACATTATTTTGTTCTATGTGTTTGGAATGATTAGTGTTAGATGATGGGGTGGTGGCCAGCTGAATGGCCCCCAAAGAAGAACGTTTCCTCATTAATTCAGAGGATATACGCCTTTCCGTGTGCACAATTTCATGTTCTAAAATTGAGGCTGCCCTCGTGATGAACTGATCTAGGGTGCCTCTAACAGATCCCCCCACCAACGATTTTCCTCTCAAGCTAGGCCTGATATTCATATTTTCAATATGCAGGAAAGCCTGTCTCATGGGTTGTTCCAATGTTATATAGCGGAATGATTAATTAAGAATGAGGTCCTAGATCCACAGTAATAAATCGACCTCACCACCTTTCACGCTCTTATAACATACACATCTGATTGTCTCATGTTATGGTTCGATCGCCAAAGTCATAACGTCTCAAACAACCTTACGGTAGTAACGCGACGCCGCTCCACCCAATTATCAAGTCGAGACCACAAACAGGCGGGTTTAGTCCGTGTATGCGGTCAACATATGGTGCAACAGTACTTACGAATCCTACCCCACCGCAGACGTTAGGGGGTATGCCCAGCCCAGCCTTCTCCGGTCTTAGACGGGCAAGGACGGGCCCGCCCTTGGCCCGGGCTTCGCCCTGGCGCTGCCCGCGTGCGTCCCGCGCCGCGTTGAGCCTGAGAGTCTTTTGAATGGGCTGGGCGCGGGCTGATGTTGTCACAGCTGGGCGCCCAGCAACAAGGCTTCTGGGTGTTGTAGTTCTTTGACCGTTTCCCTCACGGTATTGTCTGTGCAGTTATGCAGCTCGTTTCGCCCCCACGGCAGCAGTTCCCCTTACGGCAGCAGCAAGAGCAAGGTGGCGAAGTAGCAGAGTCCCTGGTAAGGTCCTCTGAGTGCGCGTCCCGCGCCGCGTTGAGCCTGAGAGTCTTTTGAATGGGCTGGGCGCGGGCTGATGTCGTCACAGCCGGGCGCCCAGCAACAAGGCTTCTGGGTGTTGTAGTTCTTTGACCGTTTCCCTCACGGTATTGTCTGTGCAGTTATGCAGCTCGTTTCGCCCCCACGGCAGCAGTTCCCCTTACGGCAGCAGCGAGAGCAAGGTGGCGAAGTAGCAGAGTCCCTGGTAAGGTCCTCTGAGTGCGCGTCCCGCGCCGCGTTGAGCCTGAGAGTCTTTTGAATGGGCTGGGCGCGGGCTGATGTCGTCACAGCCGGGCGCCCAGCAACAAGGCTTCTGGGTGTTGTAGTTCTTTGACCGTTTCCCTCACGGTATTGTCTGTGCAGTTATGCAGCTCGTTTCGCCCCCACGGCAGCAGTTCCCCTTACGGCAGCAGCGAGAGCAAGGTGGCGAAGTAGCAGAGTCCCTGGTAAGGTCCTCTGAGTGTGCATACCTTAGTCATGTCATGTCCTTTGCTTTATTTGTACTACAGACCATGCTTGCTTTGTTTTCATATGGTCCTTGATGCTCTGCCCCATGGCACTTACAGATAGCATTCAGTGCTGTGCATGATTGTGCACTAAATTTCTCCAACATGTGATTTGGTGAGTCACACTTTGGTTTCTGTGACAGTTACATATGCTTAGCTGTCTGCACACTGTAAGTGGCAATTGTATCTGGGACACTTTTGGTGGGATGAGAGGGATGGTGTTGTCATATGGCGCCATGCTTTTGGAGAGGAATGGTGGGGTGCATGCACTGTCTACTTATCTGTTCTGTTGGCACATTTGGGGGGAATTTCTGACACATCTTTCTGGGTGTGTGGTGGATTGCTCCATCCTGCTCAGGGGGACAAGGGGGTGTGGTCGGAGTTGTAGTGCTGGCCTCCCACCCACACACACACCCCTCCCTGTTATGATGGCTTGCTCCCTGTGGATCAGAGGAAGTGATTGGTTGCACATGGCTCCTGGGTAGGGGGAGTGTTCCATCATGTTGAACTGTGGGACAAGGGGGCATGGTAGGGGTTGTAGTGCTTGCCTCCCACCCACACCCCCCTCCCTGGGAAGATGGCTACCTACCTATAAGTTTGATGACTGAGATTAAATGGCTGCTACATGGTTGTTGGTATGTGGTGTGCTCCATCTTGCTCAGCTTTGGCACAAGGGGGCCTGTTGGGAGTTGAAGTGCTGGCCTCCCATCCACACACACCACTCCCTGTTAAGATGGCTACCTACCTGTAAGTTTGATGACTGAGATTCAGTGACTGCCACATGGTTGTGGGTGTGTGGTGTCCTCCATCATGCACAGCTTTGGCACAAGGGGGCCTGGTGGGAGTTGTAGTGGTGGCCTCACACACACACATACCCCTCCCTCTTAAAATGGCTACCTACGTGTGAGTTTGGTTGGTGAGGTACAATAGCTGCCACATGCTTCTGCCTGGGGGAGTGCTCCATCTTGCTCAAGGGTGGGAAAAAGGGGCCTGTTGGGAGTTGAAGTGCTGGCCTTCCAACCACACACACCCCTCCCTGTTAAGATGGATTCCTACCTGTAAGTTTGATGACTGAGATTCAATGGCTGCCACATGGTTGTGGGTGTGTGGAGTGCTCCATCTTGTTCAGCTTTGTGACAAGGGTGCCTGGTGGGAGTTGTAGTGCTGGCCTCCCACACACACACAGGCCCTTGTTAAGATGGCTACCTACCTGTAAGCTTGATGACTGAGATTCAATGACTGCCACATGGTTGTGGATGTGTGGAGTGTTCCATCTTGCTCAGCTTTGTGACAAGGGTGCCTGGTGGGAGTTGTAGTGCTGGCCCCCGACCCACACATACCCCTCCCTGTTAAGATGGCTACCTATCTGTAAGTTTGATGACTGAGATTCAATGGCTCATATATGGAGGAGTCTCGTTCGTTATCGGAATTAACCAGACAAATCGCTCCACCAACTAAGAACGGCCGTGCACCCATTGATAGCTCTTTCTCGATTCTGTGGGTGGTGGTGCATGGCCGTTCTTAGTTGGTGGAGCGATTTGTCTGGTTAATTCCGATAACGAACGAGACTCCTCCATGCTAACTAGTTACGCGACCCCCAGCAAGCTTTGCGACTAACAATAACAAGCTGAAACATGTCGACCAACTGCTTTTACACTTAAAAAGGATGTATCTGATCAATAATTATCAGCATTTGTCATCCCACACTGTTTTTAACCAATGCCTGACTCGTCATTATTAAAATTAATCCTTGGCGATTTGTTGGCCATTTTTTAAATTTTGCACTTTTCCCTTTCACATATCACACACAAGAATTCTGTCTGTTTGATATCTGCGCTCCGCTGTAATCAAAGCGTTGAAGCACACCAGAGGTGCATTCGGCACCCCTGGTGGAACCCTATGATGAAGCATGTCACCGACTAGGTCAGTGAGTGAGGGTTCTATGCAAATATCTGACTGATTTTTCGGTAGCACTTCATTAATTTGTATAGGCATATATGTATATGTGTATATAGAGCTTGTGTCTGTATGTGTATACATATAGATTATTTTACCACTGGTAATTTTCGTACACACTCTTTTGTTGTTTAAAGTTCTAGCACAGGGGGAATAAGAGTGTGACTCAACCCTCTCTCTCTTGTTGTTTTTCTATCGTTCCTCCATAGTCAGATTTTTCTGGTGGTTGATCCTAATCTTACTGCCGGTTTCGCTGCGGTACCTGCGGACGGTTTATTTCCGCTACCATGGTGGTAGGGATGGTTTTCCGACCGCCTTCCTAATAGACCCCATGGAATGGGGTTTAACACATACATGCTGTGACCATTGTGAAGTGTGATGTGGGGTGGAGGAAGGAAGTGTGGGGCGTAGGGAAGGGAAAGGGAAGACAAGTTATGCTAGAAAAAATGGGGAATGAAGCTTGGCTGTTCTTGCAGGCAAAGCCTCATGTGATTTTTTCTGGGCAGAACTACTACCCAGTAAAATTGGGTCTGGTTTCCCAACATCTGGGAAATCTGGGTGCAGGAATACCAGTCCAATCAGAATCAGGTAGAGTAAAATTCCATATGATAAATTACTTGCCACCTGACTCACTACCGGGGTCATATTGGGAAGGATAGGCATATATGTGGGTCCTTAAATCAAAACAAACATTACCGGTTATATCCAAAGTGGCCAATCTTACGGGCAGTATACGGTTTTGTGGGATGTTATTATGACGTGTATGCAACAAGCAGATGGCTAAATCTTTGAACATTTTCTGGATATAAAAATTAAATGAAAATCAATGAGGTAGAGAAGAGCCTTTACCACACAAAAAAGGAATTTTTCTGACCCCTTATGGAAAACCTATTTTTAACTTGTTTTAATTGAGGGCATGGCCAAGATGGTGACCCGGTGGTAGCAGTCTCTGAGAGCTTTGTCTTCTGCCACGTTAGTTGCTGCAGTAACAGAGCACCCGAGCTTTGTTTCCTAGTCAGTGCACTTGAGGGCCGCAGAGGCTGCCTGGACCAAGCTTCACTGTCCGCTGCTCTTCCCACGGGACGGTACAGCCGTGGCAACCTCATGAAGTGCCAGATGGAGGCAGCCCAATATGGTGCCTGAATGGAACTGACCTGGACAACACAGGAGAGTACTGAGTCAAAGAAGCCCGAGCGCCACCCGGAGTGCAGACAGAGAAGAGCGTGGACCTGCAACGGAGGCCTTTAGCACTGTGCCAATGCCTCCCATGAGAATCAGCAGAGGAACAGGCCCATCGGAAGTTGAGGTGAGGTGACAGGGGACAGAGCAGCGGTATGTATCTGCCCCTTGCAGCCCCAAGAAGGAATGCCCATGCCCTGGGTGCTGAGGCCCAGAGCTACTTCCCAGGTGCCTCAACTGATACCAATAAGCCCACTACTGATGCACTGTGGGACGGTAGAGAACCACCTAGGACTGCCTCTGAAACAGGGCCTTCTGCTTTATCTTGCCCTCGTTGGTGATGCTGCATAGCACTCGCCTACTTGTGCTACATTGGAGGCTATTTTGTGAGCTGTGTCCCGAGTAGAGTTGTAAGTATTGTGGCTGCCCCGCAGAACCTACCACCTACAGGAAGCATAATACACCTCATTGTGGACTGGTCATCCAACTTGACTTAGGGTTGCGCAGTAACACTGACCCAGATTGCGGCTTATACAAAACGGATTCCTGGCGAATCAACTTCTCTTACATGACTGAACTTAACGCAGCAACTACCAATGACTTCCCCCATGCTCTAATAAGAAAGATGGGTCCATTAAAGTCTTGCTTGCGAAGCTTCCACCTTAGAAACCAATTCCCAACGAGAGTGCGACCATAGCAACGGAGCAGGAGGGAGATGAAGCGCCAGTCAATAGAGAATTTTTGGAGGCCCTCTTTGGCACACTAAGGGCAGACATTGCAACCCTTGAGCAGGAAATAACAGCAGGGGTTAAAGATCTCAGGAGAGAGGTGGGCAAATTGGAACACAGAGTTGATACACTGGAACATACAAGTGACTCCAGTGATGAGGAATTGGACGCCCACTGCCATGAACTACTGGACTGGCAAGATAAATACTCTGAACTGCTGTACCAAGTGGAGGATCTCAAAAATAGGTCCAGGTGAGCTAACATACGGATTAAGGTGGTTCCACTACAGGCCACCTCAGGTAACCTCTAAGCTTATGCCCACAGACTCTTTCACCATGTGGTGCCTGTACATGCAATACAGGATATCTTACTAGACCGCATACATTGGGTGGGCCACCCAGCGAGCTCCCTGGGAATGCCTCAAGACATTCTTACATGCCTCCATTACTATAAACAAAAATAAACTATTATGATGGCAGTTGGAGACAACAGCACTATAGATTTTGAAGGCAACAAGAAATGGATCTACCAAGACCTGTCTCCCACTACACTGCAAATGCACTGCCAACTAAAACCACTCATAGAGCTCCTGCAAAAGAAAGGAATTTGCTATCGCTGGGGGCATCCCTTCCGCCGCACCTTTATATGGGACAATGAAATACGTTCCACCCTCACTATGGAGGATCCAGAGACTTGGTGAGCCTCGATACAAACACATCTACAGATAACCCAGACTCTGGAACGAGTGGGACGACTCCCTCCACAATGCAATCAAAATGTTTTCTGAGGTCAAAACAGAAGAATACAGCTAAACCGTTTGATTCAGAAAGTTGTAAAGAAAGAGAGGCCCTACTGTGACAACTCCAGGAACAAGAGTTGACTGGAGAAACAGCAAACGTTTAATGAATGTTCTACCAGGCCCAAGTGTTCAGCAATCCCCACTTGATAAGGACAGATATTGGACATTCTCATGATCTGAGACACTGGCTTGGATGCCTGTTTCTGCTGATAGGAATGGAGTTTTTTTAGATGGTGGAGCATGCCATCCAAACCAGAGAGGGGCTCGTTGATGTAGTCCTGTTAACTATTAGATGTTCTTCTTTCTTTACCTCTACCTTTCGTCTCACTTAACAATTTATTACTCTCAAATGTGGTTAGTTATACAGATCCCCCAGAGTGGTGATGGAAACATATGTCACAGGCTTCCTGCGACACGCTTTCCTCCCTAAATAACTAAAGGTTAAGATGCTGTTATAATGTGCGAGGCCTCAATGCACCAGCGAAGCGCTTTGCCCTCTTGTCTATGCTGTGTGAGTCTAAGTGTGATATCTGCCTGCTACAGGAAATCCACTTACTTAAAAGACTAGCTGCAAGCTGGTTTGATCACCAATACGTCTCCTCTGGGATTGGGAAGAAGGCAAATGTAGCAATTCTTGTGGCCACAAATTTTTAATGTAGAGTACTCCACACACAGGCGGAAATTGGTGGCTCCCTTTTGTCACTCCACATAGAAATTGTGTCCTATACATTCACTTTTCCTGTTATCTACACCGGCAATGACCACCAGGAACCCTTCATCTTAGAAGCATTGAGCAACCACAGACACTGATGTTCTCTTGGGAGATTTTAATTTAGTAATGGATACAGCACTGGAACGGTCAGTGCAACGGGTGGGACAATCAGACACACTTTCACCCGAAGGCCACCGCTGACTATGGTCTCACTGACATCTGGAGTAATCACCATCCAACAGCCCACCAACGTATGCATGGATAGATTTTTTCCTAGTGACACCATGCTTGGTGACATCTATCCAGGATCCCGACATTGGAGTGGCCACCCTGTCAGATAACTCCCCAATACATGTCATAATCCATGTGCCGATTTGGGAAAAAGGGGGTGGTGATGGACAGAGTTTCTGAATGATGCAGAATACTCTTACCAAGTCAAGAGATCATGGTGTTAATCCATCACCGTTTTTTAGCTCACTGCACCATCCCAGCTCAGAACCTGGCTACATGCAAATTAGTCTGTACCTGTCCCAGTGCAAGATGGGAACAGGGCAAACCAAACTACCAAGCCAATTCTTATACTGGGAAGGAAACAAGCTTCTGGGGACCGGTTTCTGGCATCACAGCCTTCGTCGGCCCGGCTTGCCTGAATCCTGATGGTGCGATGAGCAAGGGACTCACTTCTGAGCATACCCTCCCACACTGAGTGTGGATAAAATCGATTTGGGAAAAAGGGGGTGGTGATGGACAGAGTTTCTGAATGATGCAGAATACTCTTACCAAGTCAAGAGATCATGGTTTTAATCCATCACCGTTTTTTAGCTCACTGCACCATCCCAGCTCAGAACCTGGCTACATGCAAATGAGTCTGTACCTGTCCCAGTGCATGATGGGAACAGGGCAAACCAAACTACCAAGCCAATTCTTATACTGGGAAGGAAACAAGCTTCCGGGGACCGGTTTCTGGCATCACAGCCTTCGTCGGCCCGGCTTGCCTGAATCCTGATGGTGCAATGAGCAAGGGACTCACGTCTGAGCATACCCTCCCACACTGAGTGTGGATAAAATCGATTTGGGAAAAAGGGGGTGGTGATGGACAGGGTTTCTGAATGATGCAGAATACTCTTACCAAGTCAAGAGATCATGGTTTTAATCCATCACCGTTTTTTAGCTTACTGCACCATCCCAGCTCAGAACCTGGCTACATGCAAATTAGTCTGTACCTGTCCCAGTGCATGATGGGAACAGGGCAAACCAAACTACCAAGCCAATTCTTATACTGGGAAGGAAACAAGCTTCCGGGGACCGGTTTCTGGCATCACAGCCTTCATCGGCCCGGCTTGCCTGAATCCTGATGGTGCAATGAGCAAGGGACTCACGTCTGAGCATACCCTCCCACACTGAGTGTGGATAAAATCGATTTGGGAAAAAGGGGGTGGTGATGGACAGGGTTTCTGAATGATGCAGAATACTCTTACCAAGTCAAGAGATCATGGTTTTAATCCATCACCGTTTTTTAGCTTACTGCACCATCCCAGCTCAGAACCTGGCTACATGCAAATTAGTCTGTACCTGTCCCAGTGCATGATGGGAACAGGGCAAACCAAACTACCAAGCCAATTCTTATACTGGGAAGGAAACAAGCTTCCGGGGACCGGTTTCTGGCATCACAGCCTTCATCGGCCCGGCTTGCCTGAATCCTGATGGTGCAATGAGCAAGGGACTCACGTCTGAGCATACCCTCCCACACTGAGTGTGGATAAAATCGATTTGGGAAAAAGGGGGTGGTGATGGACAGAGTTTCTGAATGATGCAGAATACTCTTACCAAGTCAAGAGATCATGGTTTTAATCCATCACCGTTTTTTAGCTCACTGCACCATCCCAGCTCAGAACCTGGCTACATGCAAATTAGTCTGTACCTGTCCCTGTGCAATCCATGTGCCGACCTCCCCCGGTGGGGCCGCATGTGGCACCTGGATCTCAAACTCCTCACACATGCAACAGTAGTCATGGAGACTACAGCAGCAATCAAGACCTTCATGGAGACAAATGATACACCAGAGACACCATTAATGCTTTTGTGGGATACTCTAAAAGTGGTGCTTCAAGGTCACGTCATTGCAATCGCTGCTTGCTTTAACCGCGAGAGGCGGGATTAACTGGAAACCCATCAGACATGCCGACAACTCATCACGGTGAGGAAAGATCTTAAAGTCTTAAACATGGACTGGGCAGGATGTACCCTCCTATGAACAAAACAGAAATACTACACAGAAGGGAACAAAGCAGGGCCTTTATTAGCTCACCGTCTTCGTGCACAGGCGAAGAGATAGAGTGTGACAGAAATTTAGGGAACACAGGGTGATAGGCTAGTCCAGGATGAACATATCACACATAAACATTTCAACAGTTTTATGCAGACCTCTACTCGGCTGAAGTCTTACAAGAGGAAGATGTATTTCATATATAGACCAACCCCCAATAGAACATCTTGGCCCGCAACATTCTATCAGCCTAGAGAGAAACATACATCTAGATTAAGTAGTGGCGGTGAAATCCCATCTTCAATCAGGCAAGGCCCCTGGGCAGGACACCCTCTATGATACCTTTGCTTCTTGCCTGGCCCCCATAATCATGCACCTCTATCACTCATTTAGTGACACAGGCACAGTGACGGATAGAATGAAAATAGCCACCCTCATAGTTATACCCAACCCAAGTAAAGTTCCCACTTCATGCTCCTCCTATTGGCCTATCTCATTACTAAACGTGGATACTAAGATCTTCACCACCATTCTAGCAACACACCTGCCCCTCTTGTATACCCCGATTAAGCGGGCTTTATACCCGAATAGAACTGTAGTGACAAAACTAAAAGCATATGCCATCTCATAGATAAGGTCGAGCATTCACGAATACCTGCGTTTCTATTTTCGATTAATGCAGAAAAAGTATTTGATCGGGTTCACTGGCCTTTTCTACACAAAATTCTCCAAACAATGCCCTGGGGCAGTGTTTCAGGAAGTGGATATGGTTTGGCTACTCAGGACCTCAATCAGCAGTTCAGGTTAATAGCCTTATGTCTCAGCCCTTTGACATTGCACATGGTACGAGACAGGGGTGTCCCATCACCACTACTCATTGCTTTGGACATGGAACCTTTTGGGGGATGGGTGAGGGCAAACCCCATGATTTCAGGCATCACTATGGGAGGAAGAGAGCAGAAATTAGCTTTGTACGGGGATAATGTCATGGTGGCACTGACGGATCCTCTCCACTCTTTACCAGCCTTTATGCAAGAATTAAAGGACTCTGGGAAGGCCTCTGGGTTTAGGATTAACTTTCGAAAGTCACACTGCTTACCATTATAGTCCCTCATGTGAATCCAAAATACCATAAGACAACGCTTTCCCTTCCCATGGGTATTTAGGCCTCAAAATTCATCCCACAATACGACAGACAGCAGTTATGGCCTTCTCTTGGCGAAAACGAGATTGGAATTACAGACGTGGAAGAATTGTATTCTATCCTGGCTAGGGAGACTAGTGGCAGTTCAAATTACTCTCCTCCCTAGGATCCTGCACATTTTGCAAAGCCTGCCCAAGTTTCCCCCTCCATACATTTTAAGCAAATTACAACACCTTTTAGATAATTAAATATGGGCAGCCAAGAGAGCTTGTATAGCCAAATGATTAACATACCTGTCCCCTGCAGATGGTGGCCTTGGAATCCCTCATCTCGTACATTACTATCAAGTGGAACAACTCCGCTACCTAGTTGAGTGGGCACAGCCCATCAACAAAATTCATTGGTGCTTCATTGACCAAGCAATTGCTGGGATTCATATTTGGAAAGTCCCTTGGCTCCCTAAATCCCACCGACCCCCTGGGATATATGTCTTTACCATACTTCGGGTTACTTTAGGCACTTGGGATAAAGTGCAACTACCGAAAAAACTATCCCACTGACGTCCCGGTGCGCTGCATATTTTGCATGGCAAGAGGCAAACTATAAGAGGATAGGTGATTTTTTTGATCATATGGGGATAATGTACTTCCACCAATTCCAAAGTAACAGTGGCTTACCCCCATCGACGTCCTGGCAATACACGACAATTAGACATTGGGTTTCGCAACTATTAGTAAAGCCACACACAAGTAGACCTCTTTTGCCCTTTAAAATTTGGATCATCACCTGCCATTCGGACAAATGTCTCCTTTCAGACATTTACACCTTTCTTAATGCACTGAGAACCCACACGAAATCGTCAGCCCAGTTAAGGTGGAGAAAAGAATGTGAACGGCCATTCATACCCAAAGAATGGTCAGATATTCAAAAGCGAGCCATTACTTCTGCACGTAGTGGCACTGGTAAGGGGACACTTGTTCAGTTGGTACACTACTGGTATTATATACGCCTGAGCATACGGCACAGTGGAAGCGGGGTGGTCCAACATGTTGGAGAGGATGAGGTGCCATGGGGACTTAGATGCATCTTTTGTGGCATTTTCTCCAGATACACACTGATTGGCTGGACATACTAGATGATATAGACAAAATGTATGATACTTCACCTCCCAGATTCCTGAGCTATGTACTCTTGGATCTTACCAACGCCTCGACTTACCGTCTGAAATCTGGGAGGGTCCGGGCAATTACATTAGCCTTATGCACTGCCAAAGAAGCTCACCTCACCCAATGGGGCACAAACAAACTGCCAAATCACACAGATTGGCTCCACAGGCTCTGGGACTTGCTGGGAATGGAGAATCTCACAGCATTCTCCGAGAATCGATTGCCCCAATTTGATAAAACCTGGGGACCCTGCATAAAATACCTTGCAGAGGATATCAGAGAGTTGATATGTCCCACATGCCTGCGCTTGATGCGCCTCTCATCAATAGACCACTCCATTGATTGATAGACATTACTGTGAGAAGTTGGCCTGGTATATGCTGTCCACTAGTTATAGTGGGCACCCTGTACCAGTCCAAGCAACCCCTTATTGATGATAGGTTAAAGACAACCTTTATTGAAAGCTGTCCTAGTTGTAGCTATGGAGAGCAGCCTTCAGGCTAAGTCCTGAAGGAATGTAAAGCAGCTTGTTTTACTAGTCTATAATCTCTTGAGTGGCTAAATGAAAGACAACCACAACAGGTATATATATAAAATATACCCTCCTAGTCTCTTTATGAGTCTAGAGGTCAAAACACATATGTTACACTTCAAATATGCCAGTAAAATAGCACGAATACTCTTCAGGCCCTAGGGGCAAGCCAAACCACATACTAAAATAGTGGTATAAGAACCATGACTTAACTAGACACAAGCCTGCAGAATCTCTGGGACCCCAAGGAACCACCCAAGATGGTGACACAGGGGACCCAAGGGGGCTGTGTGCATTTTGAGAACACAGCCGCGAGCTCTCGTTAGCTTCTACGGGGAAAATCATGGTTAGATTTTTAAAGATTAGGGACACTTAGAAATGAGTCAGGACCAAACCCTCTGGGACTTGGAAAGTTCTAGGGCCAACACCCACGGGAGCACCGGAGTACTCGTGTTACCTCACCCACGGAAGCTGGGTGCATAGGTGTCAAATGGTGTTGGGTCGCGTCATCAATTTCAATGGGAGCTGGCAAAGAAGTGCTTCTGCCGGGAAGATGCGAAGTGTCCGAAGAGATCCAAGCCTGGATGGAAATCGAGAAGAACCTGAAAGCAGAGGGGACAGAGTCTGGGTCACTTGCCAGTGACCAGGAGGATGATAGGCGGATGCCCACCGATGTCGGGTGATTTCAGGCGAAGGAGGTGAAGCTTGACTCTTCAGCCATGAGGACCAGGAGGTGTCGAGGACAACCAGGAGCTGGATTCAAGCTGTCCCTTGAAAGATGTTGAGTGCTGCAGAGTCGGTGCCCGGATTGGACACAACAAGCCTTGGCAACAGCAACCCACACAGAAAGGAGAAAGATGCTTCGGTGCAGACCAACAAGGTCTGAGGGACTCACCATTTGGTTGGAAGTCAGAGCACATCTGGAGCAACCAGGAAAGCCCAAGGAAAATCTAAATTAGCCTCACAGGGACCCACCAGTCGACGGACCAGGGATCGCAAAGGGACCTCGGGAGGAAACACAAAATGGCGGCCCACGGGTCACTCGGGGTGACTAGGCTGACAATCTTTGGTGAATTCTCTGCTCGAGGTAGGGGCTACAAGTAATCCCAAGCATATCTTCAAGAGACGTCGAGAAGTCATTGCACTTGCAAAAGTGCACAGTGACCAGGAGTTCAGTTTCCACGCTACTCACGAGGGCTGCAGGTCTCAGCATTGCTGTGGACTTGGGTCAGACTCTGAGATGCCTGGAAATCCTTTTTTCTGGGAAGCAAATACTTCGGAGTCCGGTGGGAGCTTCGGAAACGCAGACCGGCAAATTGCTTTTTTGGTGCCTGTCAAGCAGGAGAGTCACTCCTTGACACCAAGGGAGATTTCTTCACTCCTCTAGTCTTTAGTAGAGCATCAAAGTTCCAGGATTCAGCTTCAGAGTTTCGTCCAGGGATATCTAAAGTTCTGGTTCCAGAGGTTCCTTACTTATACTTAAGGAAGGGGTTGGACTAACTCTAGGGACCCACCTATGGGAGGGTTTGGAATGAGGGATGGCTACACCTATTTCCTTTGTCCAGTTTCAAGCCAGAGCAGGGACTGGAAGCCCCCGAACTGGTTTGAGCTGGACTATGCACACGGACACCAAATGTGCACCCAGTGCAGAACTTCAAAGCACTCTGAGAGTGCTCCCACCCAGCCCCAATACAGATCATCCCGTCTGGGAGGTGGTTACACCTCCCTGTGACAGGAAACCTATTGTTCAGGCATCCCCTCCCGGAGGTTCGATCAGCAGCAGGAGACCAGACCCATGTCTGTGGCTGCAATATCTATTTTGTTATGCCAGGGCTCTGTTAAGTTTCTACCTGGTATACTAGTACTGCCATGTCTCTCCCTATAGAAGGGTGGGATCATATTCTCACATCAGGAATTGATGTGGGGGTATGATTCCAAGGTGTTTTACATGAAAAAAGACATGTTTCCGTGCAGTCAGTCCAAAGTTAGCATTAACTATTTAAGATATAATGCACTTAAGAGTATATGGTCAGGCTGCACTACTGACAACCCCGGAGAAGAGATTCCGAAGGCTGCAGAGGGGCTCAGCTCATGCTTGGACACCCTCGCACATATAACCAAGCACCCTGCCTTCAGGATTGATAAGGCCTGCCATAGGGGTGACTGATAGGTTTCTATATGCAGTGTTAGGTGAGGTATAGTGAACCTATACCTCAGTAAGAAATGCTTCCACCAACTTACTCAGGCTGCAGTAGCAGACCTGTGGTGTCATTTTGGAGGGCTTCCCAGGGGTGGCACGTGCTTCAGCCCCTGGTAGGCCTCTTGGGTACCTATGCCCTGGGTACATAGTATACCATATACTAGGGACTCACAAGGGTACCCCAGTATCCAATCTGGAGTGTACCTAAAGTACATGGAATCAATTTATAAGAGAAAGCAGATAGGCTGGGGACCTGAGTAGGAGGCTCTTATCCAAACTAAGTTAAAAACCATCAAAACACCAGGAAAAAGGTGGGGGCAACCATGTAGTCAGATTCCACCTTCCTACATACCCCCCACCCCCAAATGAAAGGAGATAAGGCTAACCTTGGCCAGTTGAGCCTTTATTGACTAAATGGCCATATAAGGAAGTACCTGCACTGCATGGTTACCCCCTGTCTTATGGTCAACTAAGCTATCCCTCACCCGAAGGGTATGAGAGGGTCTCCACCATGGGGAATTACTACCTGTGGTGTGTTTTGGTAAAGTAAAAGGCTGGTGAGGTGTCTGAGTAGGGAAGTGAGGCCCTAATAAAGTCGGTCTCATCTTCCTCAGATCACTGATCACCATGTATGCCTCTCTTTCCATGACTGAGTTGCACTTTGTCCTAAGGGTCAACCTTTGGCTGCCTACAGCTGGGGGTTGGGTCCCTTTGGGTGGAACACTGGAGGGACAGGGCAGGTTTGGAACGTTTTGGTCCCAGGTCTGCCCTTGCCCAACAGAGTCCTTCTGGGGGAGGTCCCTACACAAAGGTATGGAGATCCCTCAGTGTGTTGAGGAATTTTCACCTGGCTAGGGCTACTTGACTGGGTGCCCCTAATCTGCTGATGGGGGTTTCCTCTGGACAGGGGGCCCTGTGGGGTCCACTGACCTCCCTGACCTCTGCAGCCCTGGGCTGACAGAGGCAGCATAGAGAGGGGCAGGTTACCTGCTACAGACTGGGTACCACCTTGGAAGGGTCCCCTGCCATCAGGGGTGTTGCCAGGACAGGCCTGACTACCTCTGGGGCAGTTCCTTTACTAGGGGTAGGATCTGTTCCCTGAGGAGGCTGACCCTTACCTAAAGTCTGGGGTGATGAAGACTTTTCTTCAACCCTTGTGCTCCCCTGTGGAGGACAGTGGGCCATTCTTTCAGGCTCCATCACTCCAAAATTTCCCTGGGGTTGGGCTGTGGCCACCACAGCCCCATCAACCTTCTCAGGGAGGCCTAACATTCTTAAATGGGCCTGTATATCAACTTCAGCCCAGGCTGAAATTTCAAGATCATTGCCCAACAGGCAATCTACAGGCAAGTTTGGGGACACTGCCACTCTCTTTGGGCCACTGACCCCTCCCCAGCTGAGATTGACTATGGCCATGGGATGATCTGTCCTGATACCATCTATGTTGGTCACCTGGTATTTAATCTCAGGAAAAGCTGTTGGTGGGGGATGAGTTTCCCTGTCAACATGGTGACACTAGCCCCTGTGTCCCTGAACGCCAAAGCTTTTTGACCATTGATCAAGGGCTCCTGTCTGTATTTGTCCAAAGGGTTGGGACCCATGGTAAAAGTGGCAAATCCCATGCCACCATCACAGACTGAGGAGGCTTGTGAGGGAGACCTGTCTAAACTAGGGCCCACCTTTGTTCCCCATGAGAATCCACCTAATGCTTTGGGTACAATACTACCGCCTGGGGGATTACTACTAGTAGTACCAGGAGGAGAGGTAGTATTAGTTGGAGGAACATTTTCTTTATTGCCAATCCTGGGGCAACTGGGTTCAGTTTTCCAGTGGTCAGGCTTTTTACAAACATGGCAATATAGTTTCTTTTTAGGGTAGGAAAGAGTTTGGGACCCAATGCCCAGGAGGGACTTTTGGGGCCCTGTAGGGGACTTATCTTTAGATTTATCCCTACCTTTCTCTTGGGACTTGGTAGAATATTTCTTCTAGTCACCACCCTGATTTTTAAGCCTAACCCTGGTTCTGACCCATTTGTCTGCCTTCTTTCCCAATTCTTGGGGAGAGGTCAGATCAGAGTCCACCAGGCACTGGTGTAAAAGCTGTTTTTGACAATTATTAAGGATCTGCTCCCTCATAATCAATTTGTACAATCCTTGATAGTCATGCACTTTGCTGCCATGTATCCAACCTTCCAGAGCCTTAGTAGCACAATCTACAAAGTCAACCCAGTCTTGAGTCTGAGCCTTTTGGGTGTCTCTGAACTTCAACCTATACTGTTCAGTGGTTAGGCCAAACCCATCAATCAGAGCACTCTTCAAGACCTTGTAATTGTCAGCATCCTCTTCTCTAACAGTGAGGAGCTTATCTCTACCTTTGTCTGCAAAGGAGAGCCATAAGATTGCTGCCCACTGCTCCTGGGGGACCCTTTGAACTTTACAGGCCCTTTCCAGTGCAGTTATCCATTTGTGGATGTCATCCCCACTCTGGTAGGGACAATCTTATTCAGGTTTCTATGGTCATGGGACATCTTCCTATCTCTAGGGATGTTGCGGCCACCATGGGACTCTAGTCCCAACTTTTTCCTAGCTCTGTAGAGCTCTAGGGCTTCCTTATCTAGCGCTACCTGCTTTCTTCTGATTTCAAGCTGAGCTTCCTCATATTTCAGCAGTCTCTCCCTCCTCTCCTGAGAGGTTTCCCTCCTATGACAAGAAATAAAGGTCCCTATAGATGAACCAGAATGGTTAGACTCCACCGAGGGAGATCTAGACCTTCTAGGCCCACCACCAACTCTTCCTGGAGGGACAAAGAGGGGCCCAATGTAGCCCTCCCCTCATCTTCCAAAGGAGCTGGGTTTTCCAGGTCAAGATCATTGTCATCTTCCTGGTCAGCATTAGAGGTCAGGTCATGGGGAATTTCACCCCGATGCCCTTCCTCATTTGCTGCCCCACCCACTCTGCCTACCCCTTAAGACCCTATAGGTCTTCTGAGATCATCCAGCCTGAGTACCTCTATGAGATGCTGGGTGGTTGGGCTTTTGCCTGTCTTCAGTTTCCTAGTAGTGCATAATGCTCTCAGTTCCATGAATGGGAGGTTATCATACTTGGACATAAGATGCCCATTGGCTTCTGGCAGCGACCCACTGGTTCCTGGCCTTGAAGACATTACTAGTGAGGTGTGGTGTATTGCACTACCTACACTAGTGTGGCCTACTAAACTCTCTTGAGTTGTAGAAAGGGTGTGCTAAGCCGTTAACACACAATTCTAAGTTAAGTAGATCTTGCTGTATTCTAAGGCTTGTATTATATGTACCTAGGGTACGTTAAATGGTTTTCAGTTAGTCACTCAATTGAGATTATCTGGTAAAACAGCAACAAGCTGGAATCCCACACGCTGCACACCAATGTGAGAAGTTGGCCTGGTATATGCTGTCCACTAGTTATAGTGGGCACCCTGTACCAGTCCAAGCAACCCCTTATTGATGATAGGTTAAAGACAACGTTTATTGAAAGCTATCCTAGTGGTAGCTATGGAGAGCAGCCTTCAGGCTATGTCTTGAAGGAATGTAAAGCAGCTTGTTTTACCAGTCTATAATCTCTTGCGTGGCTAAATGAAAGACAACCACAACAGGTATATATATATATAAAATATATGTATTTATTTCTAAAAACACCCTCCTAGTCTATTTATGAGGCTAGAGGTCAAAACACATATTTACACTTCAAATATGACAGTAAAATAGCACAAATACACATCAGGCCCTAGGGGTGAGCCAAACCATATACTAAAATAGTGGTATAAGAACCACAACTTAACTAGACACAAGGCCTAGAGCCTGCAGAATCGCTGGTACCCCAAGGAATCACCCAAGGTAGTGACACAGGGGACCCACGGGGGCCGTGTGCAGTGTGAGAACACAGCCGCGAGCTCCCGTTAGCTTCTATGGGGAAAGTCGCGGTTAGATTTTTAAAGATTAGGGACACTTAGAAATGAGTCAGGACCAAACCCTTTGGGACTTAGGAAGTTCTAGGGCCAACACCCACGGGAGCACCAGAGTACTCGTGTTACCTCACGCAGGGAAGCCGGGTGCATAGGTGCCAAATGGTGTTGGGTCGCATCGTCAATTTCAATGGGAGATGGCAAAGAAGTGCTGCTGCCGGGAAGAAGCCTGGATCAAAGTCGAGAAGAAACTGAAAGCAGAGGGGACATAGTCTGGGCCGCTTGCCAGTGACCAGGAGGATGATAGGCGATGCCCACCGATGTTGGGTGATTTCAGGTGAAGGAGGCGAAGCTTGACTCATCAGCCACAAGGGCCAGGAGGCATCGAGGACAACCAGGAGCTAGATTCAAGCTGTCCCACAAAGGATGTTGAGTGCTGCAGTATTGGTGCCCGGATTGGACACAACAAGCCTTGGCAACAGCAACCCACACAGAAAGGAGAAAGATGCTTCGGTGCAGACCAGCAAGGTCTGAGGGACTCACCACTTGGTTGGAAGTCAGGGCACATCTGGAGCAACCAGGGAAGCCCAAGGAAATTCAAAGTTACCCTCACAGGGACCCACCAGTTGACGGACCAGGGATCGCAAAGGGACCTCAAGAGGAAACACAAAATGGTGGCCCACGGGTCACTCGGGGTGACTAGGTTGACAATCTTTGGTGAATTCTCTGCTGGAGGAGGGGGATACAAGTAACCCTAAGAATGACTTCAAGAGACGTCGAGAAGTCATTGCACTTGCAAAAGTGCACGGTGACCAGGAGTTCTGGTTCCACACTACTTACGAAGGGCTGTGGGTCTCAGCTTTACTGTGGACTCGGGTCAGCCTCTGAGATGTCTGGAAATCCTCTGCCTGGGCAGCAAATATTTTGGAGTCCGGCGGGAGATACGGAAATGCAGACCGGCAAATTGCTTTGTTGGTGCCTGCCAAGCAGGGGAGTCACTCATTGACCCCAAGGGAGATTTATTCAGTCCTCTAGTCTTTAGTAGAGCATCAAAGTTCCAGGATTCAGCTTCAGAGTTTTGTCCAGGGATATCTAAAGTTCTGGTTACAGAGGTTCCTTACTTATACCTAAGGAAGGGGTTGGACTAACTCTAGGGACCCACCTATGGAAGGGTTTGGAATGAGGGGTAGCTACAACTATTTCCTTTGTCCAGTTTCAATCCAGAGCAGGGGTTGGAAGTCCCTGAACCGGTTTGAGCTGGACTATGCACACGGACACCAAATGTGCACCCAGTGCAGAACTTCAAAGCACTCTGAGAGTGCTCCCACCCAGCCCCAATACAGATCATCCCGTCTGGGAGGTGGTTACACCTCCCTGTGACAGGAAACCTATTGTTCAGGCCTCCCCTCCCAGAGTTTTGGTCAGCAGCATGAGGCCAGACCCGTGTCTGTGGCTGCAGCATCTATTTTGTGACGCCAGGGCTCTGTTAAGATTCTACCGGGTATACCAGTACTGCCATGTCTCTCCCTATAGAAGGGTGGGATCATATTCTCACATCAGGAATTGATGTGGGGGTATGATTCCAAGGAGTTTGACACAAAACACGACATGTTTTCGTGCAGCCATTCCAAAGTTAGCATTAACCATTTAAGATATAATGCACTTAAGAGGATATGATCAGGCTGCACTACTGACAACCCCGGAGAAGAGATTCCGAAGGCTGCAGAGGGGCTCAGCTCATGCTTGGGCACCCTCTCACATATAACTAAGCACCCTGCCTTCAGGATTGATAAGGCCTGCCATAGGGGTGACTGTTAGGTTTCTCTGTGCAGTGTAAATGAGGAATAGTGAACCTATACCTCAGTAAGGGGTGCATGCACAACCTTACTCAGGCTACAGTAGCAGACCCGTGGTGTCATTTTGGAGGGCTTCCCAGGAGTGGCACAATACAGGCTTCAGCCCCTGGTAGGCCTCTGGGGTACCTATGTCCTGGGCACATAGTATACCATATACTAGGGACTCACAAGGGTACCCCAGAATCCAATTTGGAGTATACCTAAAGTACATGGAATCAATTTATAAGAGAAAGCAGATAGGCTGGGGACCTAAATAGCAGGTTCCCAGACAAACTAAGTGAAAAACCATCAATACACCAGGAACAAAAGTGGAGACAACCATGTAGTCAGATTCCACTTTCCTACAATTACCACTTGCACGGAACCAGGTAACACTGAGTATAGCAATAGATGAATGTGGCCATCATAAGTAAAAGTATCATACTGCTCTCTTCACAAGCTTGTGATCCCCTTCCTTCTCCTTGAATTTTCCTTCTCTTCTCTTTTGTCCTACTCCTGCTTTTTCCTGGTCCTCTCCGACCGCTGGATATAGATGAAGTATTTTTCATTCTTTTTTTAATCTTTGTGTTTTTGAAAGAAAAAACAACATGATTTAAACCTTACTTGTTTTAATTACAAATTCCAACAACATCTCATAGATATCTTTTTACAATTATTAAAAGATGATAATGTAAAAGAAAAGCACAAACTTTAAAAGTTATCAACTGAAATTCCTCTTCTGTACTGCCTTGAAATGCATTGCTCAGGCTATAACAGTGTGAATAGATATTATCTGCTACAAATGCATCTAAACAATGTCACACTCCAAGGTTCTTGAATAGTGGTCACAAAATTAAAAGCCTATAAAATTAAATATTATTTGGGGTAGGCCATTGCCCACCTCAAGAAATAATTGCACTTCTCCTGGTGAGCCTTCAAAGTCTCTAAATTAACCTGAGCTCGAGAACCTGTTACTATGGCACAGAGCAGACAGGCGTAACTTAGGGCAATGTGTAAAGTGTTTCTTCAGTACTAAAACAGTAATGAAGCCAAAACACAGAATAATACAAATCATAAAATAATTTAGAAAAATAGAGAAAACATTATTCCCGAAAGTAGTACAAAAATGATTAAAACCCAATGAAGCAACTCTGAAATTCCATTTGTTTAGATTTTAAGTAGAAATAGCACTAAAAAGCACAAAGTGTCAATGATTGTCTATGGAAGGGGCAGATTGGTACTTATGTGTCATTTGAGGCCTATCGTAATGGAGCCCTGGATGGATATTATACAACAAGTGGATTAGTCCCGGTTAAATGTCTGAAGAGATTTCCAAAAACCTTCTAAGGCCCACTTCAGAAAGGGTCTTTGTAACTTTTTTGATGAAAAACTTTGACATTTCTTTTAAGTCTTGCTGCAGAAAGAGACTGTAAATTTTTCAGAAGAATAATGCTCCCTGAGTGGGCCTCTGCTGAAATTGTAGTTGCCACTGTGGACCTGAAGGCTAGAAGCAGGGTGGTCCTGCTGGGTTTCTGAGCATCGGAGATTTTTCACTAGAACTTTTCTTGGTCCCAACACAGAATGGGACTTAATCATTTTTTGGTATTTACTGGGAACCTTGACCAGAAAAGCAGAATTTCAATCTAGTGTTGTGGAACTGCTGGTCGAATACGTTTTCTGGCGGTTTCCCTGAAGCTCCTGAGCTCAGCAGTAAAAGTTTTCAAAAGTTTATTCTGGTGCACAAACAATCACAGGACTACACTATTAAGGCCCCTGGTGGACCTTGAGGCAGGGGGGCACATAGAGATTCTCAGGGTCATTAGAAGATTCCAACAATAAAGTCCAGTTGGCACTGGTCCGCTAGATACCTCAATTAAAAGAGTTCTTGCAGCTTGCTGTGTTCCTGCATCGATAAAGGATCTCAGCCAACTGACTTCTGGAGTCCCCATTTTTGTCCTGGATAGAAGATGGAGCAGGTCCTGTCCTTCATGTTTTCTTCTCAGGTTGCAGACTGTAGTTCAAGTCCTTTTCGGCACTTCTGGAGGAACGGAAATTGTTCTAGGGATGGTACCTGGGGATGCAGCATTTATTCCTGGCACCAGCTAGTGGGTGGAGATGACTCCTGGCCTTTCCCTTATCAATGGGTAAAAGTTGTAGGGGGCAGCCTATTAGACTTGGCCCTTTCTGAAGGGTCATCCCCAGACGTTTTGCCTTTCACCTCTTATTTTTTACTGAATTAGTATTTGTTGATCTTAGGACTCTGTGGAGGGGAACAGCCATTACAACGCGGTTATTACCACGCTGTGCAGTTAAATCGCATGCGTTACAACGCATGCGATGTTACAACGCTATGCCATTACAACGCAAGTCTGTACATCGACTTGCGCTAGATGGCGTGCTAATATTACAAATAGTGTAGTTTACTATCCCAACACCTTCCCTACTGTTAAGTGGACTGGAGTTGGAATAGTAAATTACACTTTTTTAATGTCAGCACGCCATCTAGCGCAAGTCGATGTAAAGACTTGCGTTCTAATGGCATAGCGTTGTAACATCGCATGCGTTGTAACGCATGCGATGTAACTGCACGCGTGGTAAAAACCCGCGTTGTAATATTATACATCCCTCTGTGGACTATACAACAGCTAACCAGTGCGAATGTTCTTGTGCTCTCTCCTTAAAACATGTTAGATTGTTTTATACCCAATTGGCATATTTAATTTACTTGTAAGTCCCTAGCGTAGTGCACTACCTGTGCCCTGGGCCTGTAAATTGAATGATACTAGTGGGCCTTCAACACTGATTGTGCTCACAATCCGATTCAACGTGATGCTCTGACAGCCACTTCATCGCGCTACTGCATCAACTGCTAGTAGGGGACCACCAATATGAACCTCTAGCAAAGCCCTCACAGGATGCCGGCTGGCTTATCGCACTACGCAATGGCTGCTTTCAATGCAAACAGGATTCTTGGCACAAATATGAGAAGGGAAAAAGTCAGCTGGCCTAACCTAGTGACTGTAGCCGACCTGTGGTCCATCACGCTTGAAAGTGTGATTTTGACTTGGTCCAGCACCACCAGCTATCCCAAACTGGACCTTTGTACTTTTAGGCTCCATTTTTACTAAAGTCTTTAAGAATTCATAACTCTAGTTTTACGGATTGAATTTTTGTCGTTTTGGTATTTTGGTCTTTTATCATTTATTAAATTATACTCCATTGTTCCAAATTGGTGTGGACCTTTTTTGGGGGATGGTGTCACTGTTTTACTGTTTGATATGTTGCACAAACACTTTACACATTGCCTTTAATTTAAGCATGACTTCTCTGTGCCAAGCCACCAAAGAGTTGAGCACAGGTTAATTTAGGGTTGGCTTGTGCTTTAACCTGACAAGGATTGTGATTGCTGCTTGACCCGGTTAATCAACAGCCCAATATCTCACAAAGCCCTAACAACTTTTTCAGCAGTTCCTGTTAGCCCCGTTCCAAATGATCTCACAGTGCCCCTCACTGCCAAAATCCAAGAGAGGGAATCCACTGTACTCTTGTGTGGAGCCTGTGTGCCCACCTAGAGGTGGCCAGGATGATGAGCAGTCCCCTCGACTGAAGTCTTCTGAAACCAATTCTGGGAGTAGCTTTCCTCCCACTGAATTTGGAGCCAGACTGACTATGGGGACAAAGGCTGTACACTTCTCAGGTGTCACTTGACATTTACTTGTGACAGGGCAGGCCTTCTTAAAGTAAATTAAGTTCCTGGGTCCATCCTACTGGCAAGAAGAAGAACACACCTCCCTACATCCGGGTCATTGTCTCTGCTTTGACAGCTGTCACACCTGCCTCGCACCTCATTCGGACCAAATGTACGTTGAGCTGTGGTCGGAGAGCTAACATAAATTAGCCTCAGACTCAAGCAGGGTAAAGGTAACTTTTTCATATATTTATTAAAGTTAATAAAAATCCAACTTCTCAATTAGATTGGTGTTAGAAATGGGGGTCTCTAGTTGGCAAAGGTTTGCACCTTTGTCCAAGTAGTAGTCTTTTCTAGTCAGGATACGGCGGATATACTTCTAAAATAACCCCTGCTCACCACCTTGGTAGCTTGGCATGAGCAGTCAGGCTTATTACAGGGGCAGTGTGTAAAGAATTTGCACATAACCAACAGTAATACAGCGAAAATACTACAAAAGGACACCACACTAGTTTTAGGAAAATAACCAATATTTATCCGTGCAAAACAAGACCAAAACGATAAACACCTACTTACAGTAATCAAAAGTAGGTACTTTGCAAGTATGACTCAAAAATACAGTTCCTTGAAGTCAGTAGCTCTGTTCCATGCTACAGTGGTGCTGAAAACAACAGAATCCAACAGATCCAGCCGACAGTGTTGGTGAGGACCGGAGTTAGTGTCAGCAGACTCAAAAATAGTACCTTTGGTTACAGTCGAAGGCTATAGTGCGGACTGGTCATGGCAACCGTCGTAGTTATGATGTGAAGCATAGCAGTTCGGCGTGCGGTACCCAGAAGTGGCGGTGCAGGCAGAGGCTCGGTGACGATCATCGAGTGGCATCGGTGAGACCAAGGCTGTGCTGTAGAGTGAGGCAGTGCTCGTTGTGGTGCTGACAGTTCACAGTGCAAGCGATGGTGCCGGTTGATGGGAGCTGGCGTCGGTCACTCCGGACGGTGGTGTGGGATGGGGCAGTGCATCGTGTAAATTACGAGCGGTACAGTCACGGGTGTCGCGATCAACGGCATCATCGGTGAGAGCAGGGCGACAGAGTGAAACAAGGCAGTGCGTAGTTTGGTGCCCAGAGGTCATGGTACAAGCTCTATTTCAAGCCCTTGGAGCTACTCAGCAATCAGTAAAGAAAGTTCAGTCCAGTCCTTTCACTGCCCAAGGCAGAAGCAGCTACTGCAGGTAAACACTACAAAGCAAAGGGCCAGTACTCCTCCTAGCAGTTCTCCCAACTCTACTTCTCTGCATTTGTCTTGATTCCAGTGATTTCTAAAGATCCGGGCCCCAATATTTATACTGCATTTTTCTTTGTTCTGTTGGTCAGAGAATGTCTGTGCTTAGTCTAGTCCAGTTTGGTCCTTTCTGGCCCAGCTTCCCAGCCGGAGGTGGAGACAGCATTGTCCAAGGCAGACTAGGCCCATTTAAGTTGGAGAGAATCTCCTCCCACTACTATAAATGCAGTCCAGGTCTATTCAGCCCAGCCCCTACTTATCCAGGAAAGGCACGACACACCTCGACCCCCTCAGTGGTTGTCTGAAGAGAATCCACATCGCCAGTCCCTGTCACTCCAAAGCCAGACAGTCAATCCACAACTCAGCAGAGGTACACAGAATGGCTAAGCAAGAAAATACCTACTTTCTCAAAGTGGTATTTTCAAACACATAACATTCAAATATCTTTACTAAAAGATGCATTTCTCCATTCTGAGTTCAGGCATACTAAACTCCATTCCTCCATCTTGTTCCAATGGACAAATATACTCGTAAAATGTTACAGAGTATTCCCTATTCTATTTTATGGGACAGATAACCTTTCAATAGTGAAAAACAAATTACACTGTAGTTCGCTATCAGGACATGTCACACACACCAGGACACAAACACTGCACCATGTCCACAAGGGTACCTTGGGCCTACCTTAGGGATGTCTTACATGTAGCGAAAGGGAAGATTAGTGCATGGCAAGTGGGTGCACTTGCCAAGTAGACATGGCAGTAAAAACTGCCTGAATACACTGCAGTGGTTGGTCTGAGAACTCTTTGAGTACATCAAGACTTTCATTATTTAATTTCTTTTGCTATTCTGTGTAAACCCTACTTTTCTAAGATCATTGGTTCCTATTTCTTTCAGGCTGGTACATTTAAAGAAAGTGAAGAGCAGTTGGGACCAATTAAAGGGATGTTGCTTTCTTGTTTTTTCCTCACTCTTACCTGGTTGGGTTGGTTCAAAATATAGCCACATATTAGTTTCATTATTCTTGCATATACCCTTTAGACTTATTCCATCCTTCCCCCCTTTCCTACTAGCTAAAACCTTTTTCATACTTCCTTTTTCTGCTTGGACTCCAATTATCATTTTATTGCCATGCCCTTCCCCCTGGCAGTTGTCTATGGCTCTTTCACTGTTCCTTTGTGACTGTTGTAAATCCTTCCTTATTCCCTTTTTACCTTTACAGAGCCCTGGGTCTTTTCTTTTCTGCTTATTCTTTAGTATGTGGCCTCCCACTTTATATTTCATCTGCCATTTTTATTTCTCCCTTTCCTCATTCCCTGCCATGGGTTTATACTCCCCTTTTTTACCCGGGGTATATTTTGCCTATAACTTGTTGGTTCCCTCCATTTATATACGGGCATTGAGTAGGGGTGGGCGTAGTGGGTGTAGTGGGGCTACGTGGAGCAGCGCGTAGTGTGCCCAAATCTACACACACTCGTGCGCTCCGCGTAGCCCCACTATGCACCGCCCGCCCACCCTCTTTTTAAAATAATGTCATGTATGCTAAAATAATTAAATATAAAGACTTACCTGCAGCGCGGCGTCTCCGGGGCTCCTTCTTCCTCTTTCAAAACTTCTTGTCACAAATGCGCATGCGCGGACGCCCGTGCATGCGCATTTCTCGCAAGAAATGCGCATGCGCGGGTGTCCGCACATGCGCATTTGTGACAAGAGGTTGTGAACGAGGAAGAGGGACTCCCGGAGACGCCGCGCTGCAGGTAAGTCTTTATATTTAATTTTTTTATCATACATGACATTATTTTAAAAGGAGGGCGGGCAGGAGGCAGGTGGCGGGCGGCAGGCAGCTCCGCTTTGCCCTGGTGTGTGTGTAGCGCTGCCTGCTTCGCTTACTTCGAAAACTGCGAAGCAGGCAGTGCTACGCACACTACGTTGGCGAAGCGTAGTACTACGCCCGGGGTTAGCATTGAGCATATGAAAATATACACATTCTGCCATTCCGTCTGCTGAGGGGCATCTCCTGAGCTTTCCATATTTCAGCTAGTAGGTTCTACAAGTTTGGTATATGGTCCCGGATTCATTGTAGTTGTACCGCGATGTTCTGCATCTGATCTTTTTGAGCCTTTAGGACATTGTAGTTCATCATGGTTACTTCCAGTAGTCCTTGCAATGTTTTTTGCAGCATTAGGATTATGTGTAACATAGAGGCCGATGGGGTTACCATAATTTGTATCCCTATTGAAGAGTTCTAAAGCCCCTGCTATAATCTTCTTTCTCTCCCTCATTGCTTTTCTCCTTCAACTGCGATGCTTTTTCATCTTCGAGAGAGAAGAGCCACGGTGATTACCTGTTAACTGTGAGTTTGATAACAGTTGATTTCTCTTAATGTGTTTATTCACAAAGTCCATAATTGATTTGGATACTGACACTCCCCCTTTTACACATTGCTGGGGACTTTCGAATAAGTATTTCTTCCTTGTCTCACACCGTTTTTTCCTTATCCCATCTTCTTTAGGGTTCACTATGCTCCCTTACCGTATCCCAGTGCCAGCTGAAATATCTGTATCCACCTGCGGCCACCCAATCTGCCATATTCATGGTTTGCCTCTTCCTGGTGCCATCCTTTAGAAAAGGTACTGTAATTCTGCAGTAGAACCCTTAGATGCCTCACTGGGTTCTTGTTATTTTGCAAGAGTCCTTATACCAATATTTTAGTGGCTGGCTGCTTCTTGCTGAAACCTTTTTAGCTCCTCACCAGCCTTATGCACCCCTGCTCAGCTTTATCTTGGTCCTTTTGTTCTTCAACTGTGATATACATACTCGAATAGACTATTGGCTTGCAGCCAGGCAGTTACTAGAGCAGGCCAGAACCTGTGAGGTACTCCTGCGCACTCTTTCAGACCATTCCCCGATACTGCTAGTACTAGATGCCCCACAGAAAACTATTCCTCCTTTTACGTGGAGGTTCCCACCTTACTCTCTGCAGGATACCGTTTTTAAGGAGGAGCTGGCGGAAGCGATCAAAACGTTCTTTGCCAGTAACATTGGGTCTGTGGATAGTTTTCAAGTGGTCTAGGAGGTTTTCAACGTATATATCCGGGGTATAACTATGTCCAAACACTCAGTGGTGCTTAAAGAGTTGACGAAAATGTCATGCAGGAGTTCAAAACGCAAATGGGAGAATATCATGACGCTGCCGATGCTGTAATAAAACACGTCAGTAAATATGTCACTGCTCGCACATATGGGGATGGTGAGCCGCCGGGTGTGATCTTGGATTGCCTTCTTAAAAAGAGACGGGAAAATACAAAAGTTGCTGAGATCAGAACAGCTGAAGGAGAAATACTGACTGAAGAAACTGCCATAGCACGCAGGTTTCAGCAATACTATGCTGAGCTTCTCTCCACTCTCAGTAGGGACACCAAGGCTGAAATCTTGGATTACTTAACACATATTAAGCTACCCTAGCTAGCGGGTAATCACCGCGAATATCTCATGAGGCTTTTGGAAGTATATGAAATTAACACGGCCCTATCTGACATGAAATCAGGCAGTGCTCGTGGAATGGATGGCCTCACAGTAACTTTTTATGAGGCATACAAGGACTTGTTAGTACCGCATTTAGCCACACTCTTCGGCGAAATGTGTGTGACAGGTATCATGCCTCCCTCGATGAGAGAGGCGATAATAGTCTTTATCCTGAAGCCGGAAAAACCGCCGGACGAGTGTGCCTCCTATCGTCCACTATCGTTGATTAATGTTGATGCTAAAATTTTTGCGAAAATTCTGGCGAACCGTCTTGTCCCTCTGATTCCACTGTTGGTCGCACCGGAGCAGGTGGGTTTCATTCCCAGTAGAAATTTTACTTACAATTTATGGCCGTTGTTTAGTACGATAGAGCACACTCGCCCTGAGGTACCGGCGGTAGCAGTTTTCCTAGACATGGAGAAAGCTTTAGACTCTGTTGAATGGCCTTCCATGCGAGTTGTCCCGACTAGCATAGGGTTGGGGAGTGTCTTCCTACAGTTGATAGGGGTACTATACGACGCACCCACAGCTAGAGTAAAAATTGGCAACCTAGTAACGATACTATACGTACTACTACAGGCACGTGGCAAGGTTGCCCTCTGTCGCCGATATTGTACGCACTGGTGGCCGAACCTTTAGCCTGCGCTTTACACGAATACCACGGATATCAGGGTATAAGATTCCCAGGTTACGAGCTGATCGTATCCACCTATGTGGACGATACATTATTATATGTGCAGGGCCTGGAACGCAACCTTTCCCCAGTATTGCGTGAAATGGTGTGATTCGGAGCAGTATCTGGGCTCCGTGTTAACTGGTCAAAGTCTATATTATTTCCTCTCACACCGGCAACGACCCCATTCGAACCTGACTATCCGTTGCGGTGGTCAACGGAACCGGTGAGGTACCTAGGTATTAAGATCCATACGGACTCGAAAGTAGTTTTCGAGGAATACTACTGGGTGGCATTTAGCAAATTAGAAGATGATGTAGAAAGGTGGATTCGGCTGCCACTGTCCTTGCTGGGCAGAATTTCCATTATGAAAATGGTAATTTTGCCCCATTTTTTGTTTTTTTTACTAATATTCCTTTGGTTCTCCCTTGTTCCTTTTTCCGTCAGCTTACAGCGTTGATGATCAAATTGGCTTGGGCAGGCAAGCAAGCATGGGTCAGCTGGAATGTACTTATATTGCCATACTCATATGGGGGGCTGGGGGTGCCAGACTTTGACCTATATTACAGAGCAGCACAGAATGCGCATGCCTTCCACTGGATGCACGGCTCCCCAGACATGCCCCACCTACGTATAGAGAAGGTTGTGGCATCACTTCTCCCACTGCCTGCACTTATGTTTACCCCCGTGGACCGTAGGATGGGAATACTGGACTCAGTGAATGCGACAAACATGCTTGGCACTACCTTTTCAAGCTACAGGCAGGGGCCATCTTGTATTCCCCACTCACGTTGCTGGATTGGTGCCACTGCCTGCCCCCGTTTAGAGATCGGGGCATTACGTGAGCTCTTAATTCAATAGGGGTGCAGACAATAGGGAATCTGTTTGAGGGGAGCACAGCGAAGAGCTGGGAAGAGATGGGGACCAGAGAGTCAGGAGTAACCCTCCTTACTAAATTTCAATTTCATAGAACACGACAAGCATTGCTGAATATCCTGGGTAGCGACTTGGCGGAGCCTCTGGAGCTGACCTCCCTAACCTATGTCATTAAGACTGACTCGCCAGGCCGGATTTTGTCTACAACATACAAGCTGACCATGGGATATAGGGAAAATCATTACACTAAAGCCCGCCTAGCTTTGCAGAGAGATTTGGGTAGGGATATTGACAATGCTATGTGGAAATATTGCAGCAACAGCACGAAGCGCATTTCTTTGAATGGTAGACACAGACTGATCCCCTTTAAGTATCTAAATAGGGCTTATTACACCCCAGAGAGGCTGTGCAGGTACGGTCTGCGGTCTCTCGGAGGAACATCGGAGGATCACTGTTCAGGCACTCATAGGGTCCAGATTGGACTATGCAAATGTCCTATATCTGGGTCTGCCTAAATACCTCCTCCAGCGTTTGCAGGTTACTCAGAACGCTGCTGCTCGTGCAATTTTTGGCCTGCACCGCCGCACCAGTGCCTCCAATCTCCTCGTATCCCTTCACTGGCTTCCGGTGCGGAAGAGGATACTTTTCAAGGCCATGACTCTCGCCCATAAGGCCTTGCATGGCAATGGTGCCAAATATCTTCAGAGGAGGCTGGACTTCTATCGACCTGTACGATCCCTCAGGTCAGAAGCTTTGGCTTTGGCTCGGGTGCCACGCATCAAAAGGGCTCGGCTAGGCGGCCGGTCCTTTAGCTTTCTTGCTCCGCAGCTATGGAATTCCTTACCGGTGTCCTTGCGAAACACCGCTAACCTGCTTGCCTTCAGAAAAGACTTAAAAACCTGGCTGTTCACTGGATAATCTGCCCCCTCTTTAGGCCCCTGCTCTTTCTACTGTTATGTTTTCCAGCTCTTTCTTTGGTCTGGAGCACAAAAGCGCCGGGACACTCCTTGGAGTAGCCGTTGCGCTATAAAAGTCCCATTTAACATAACATAACATAACATAACGGGCGGATTGTGAACACTGGAGTGCACGATTGGCAGATTTTTTCCACTTGGCTTGGCTCTGTCCAGTGATAACTACATTTTGGGATTTAGTCTTTAAAGAGCTAGGACAGGTAATTGATTTGCCGCTTTCCCCATAGCCGGCGCTGGCCCTGTTGGGCTACTCTAAGCAGATACCAAAAGGGGTCCGTAGGTTGATTGACATGGGCCTGCTACTAGCTAGGCGCAGGGTGGCGATGAGTTGGCTGCATGGCACGATCCCTACTATAGCTCAGTGGTCGAGAGACATGGTATACTGCAGCACGCAAACTGAGAATTTCAGTGATCTTCTCCCACCACGTAGTTGACCCAAGAATTTCTGGGCGCTGTACAAAACGTATTGGGCAACCAGGGAGGGGGACGCTATGTCAAATGAGGCTGGTGATCAGGAAAGGAGGGCGGACAGTTCTGCTGAATTGTTGTATGTGGTTGAGTCTGGCCTTCCCTTTACAATTTTGAAATGTTGTAAGCAGACCAGGTGGGGGGCAAATTTGTTCGAATGCTTCGGGATCTTGCTGCTACGGAGCGCAACACTGAGGTGTGGGAAATGGGGCAGTAGAACGGATAGACTACTAACCAGATGCTATTGGATATTACTAGCCTGCTTAGCTTTGGAACTGTGTATTCTGTTGTCTGATTACCATGTGTCATTGCAATTGGCACGTGGAGGGAACTTTGTCTCATGGTTGTATTTGAAAAATTAATAAAGTATTTAATAAAATAAAAACTCTGATATGAATGTGTCAATATCCTCACACTCACCACCGCTGTCTTTCCCTTTATCAAAGGAATTTCTCCAACACTTACCTCTACTATGCCTTCGAGGTTCAGTGACTGCATGCTGCGCTGCCACTGTATTGCAGTTTTTACTTTTGGTTCACCTTTCCTCCTTTTAACCTGGGAGTTTTCTTCTTTTATGCATCTTTGCTTGTCTCCTGGCTCCAGAGACAGTTAGAAACTGGGTACCAACCATCTTATTTGTTGCCTGCTGGGCTCCAGAGAGCCCTGTCTCATGCCGATCCACTGGCGGCTCCCCCTGGGGTCCAAAACAGTTACACTCAAGCCACACAGCCGGCCAAGAATGTGCTGATTTCCTTTAGGACCCTGGGGGCCAGGAAGCCTCTGTGGCCATCAGTCCTCCTCTATCCAATCTGTGTTCCTTCTGGCTCAAAGTTCAGCTTGCGAGCGCGACGTTCCACGTTTCTGGGTTCTGGGGTTCTCCTCGGACAGCATGCACGCATTTTATTCAATAGGCAGCAGAAGAGGCAGTGCTCTATACTAGATTGCACCAATACTCCTAAGATGCAAACAACAAACTCAATTAGTTCATTGTAGAGTGTTCAGGATAAAGACATAAATGATTGAGACAGGTGTCCCCTAAACTGTAGATTGCTATGCTGGGCTGAGGCTTGCAATTGATCAATGGCTGTACTTAACTCACATTGTTCAGCATCGCTCTTAGGAAAACAAAGGGAGGAAGATAGACAAAAACACCTGCTAGAAATGGGGTCTCTAGTTAGTAGTGGTATGCACCCTGTCCAATTAGGGACACTTCCTTTTAGTCAGGGTAAGCAAGTTACACACCTAGATAACCCCTGCTCACACCCTTGGTAGCTTGACACGAGCAGTCAAGTTCATCTCAAAGGCAATGTGTAAAGCATTTGTACATGACACACACACTAACACAGTGAAAATACTACAAAAGTATCTTCATCTAAACCAAACAAGACTACCATGACAAGAATCCAACATACACAACTCAAAATATCACTTTTAGAAGGTTTTAGCAATTCTGTCCATGGAACTTTATAGATGCAGTGGTTTTACTCAAAGTACCTTTAGATACATCAAATTCCACAAAGAAAAACAGCCGCAGAGGCGAGATGCATTGGAAAGCCCAGGGATGCATTGGTTCCTGAGTCCTTGCGGAGGTGGTGTATCAGTTCTTCTGCACGCAGGAGTGGTGTTGCATCAAATCGGCCTGTAAAAGGAAGCGATGCGTTGAAATCCAAGACGGTTGTGGTCTGCGGGTGATGAGGTGGAAAACTTGGAACACAAGTACGTTGCGTTGCACACCGGAGATGATGCATCATCTTGCGAGGCTTCGTGTCTTCCAGCGTCCGTGCTGGGGGCTGCGCAGCGAGGCTCTGTGAGGATTCACATCATCCGGAGTCCGTTCCGGGGAGCTGTCAGCTGTGCGGCAGAACTCGGCGAAGCTTCACGACATCTGGCATCGGTTCCAAGAGGCTTTGCGAGGCTTTGCTTTGCTTCATGCTGGTTGTTACAGAGATCAGATGCAGAACCCTTTGACTGGAGGGAGGCACCTCAGGCTAGAATAGAACTCATAAATGGCAGAGTCCAACAGCACCAGCAGAGTTGCAGGAAGTCTTTTGTGTCCCTGAGACTTCATAACAGGAGGTAAGCATACACAAGCCCTTACAGAAACTTCTCACGCAAGATACACAGCAAAATCTAGTCCTTTGTCCTCTCCATAGCAAAAGCAGCAACTGCAGGCCAACCCTGCCAAGCAACACACAGCAAAGGGACAGTGCTCCTCCTCAAACCTCTTTAGCTCTTCGCCTTGACAAAGGTTTCTCTTGATCCAAAAGTGATCTAAAGTTCTGGGGTTTTAGATCGTATACTTATACCCCTTTTTCCTTCTGAAGTCTTTGTTCAGAAAATCTCTCTTGCACAGTAGAGCCAATCCTGTCCTCCCTGGTCCTGCTGTACTACATGGAGTGGAGACAGCATTGTGCAAGGCAGCGACAGCATATTCAGGTGCTAGTGACAACTCGTTCCACCACTCTTGCCCAGGATGACTCACCAACATATGCAGGAGTGTCCGGAGTCAATGCAGCTACAAACCAGATGTTGATTCCACAGGCAGGCAGAGGCACAGGATGGTTACACAAGAAAATGCCCATTTTCCAAAAGTGGCATTTTCAAACACACAAATTAAAAACCAACTTCACCAAAATATGTATTTTTAAATTCTGAGATCAGGGAACTTAAACTCCAAATCTCTATCACTTCCTAATTGAAAGTTACACTTCTAATATGTTACAAGACTGATCCAATATTAACCTGTGGGAGAGATAGGCTTTCAATAGTGAAAAACATAATGCACAATATTTCACTATTAGGATATGTAAAACACACCAATGCATATGCTACCTTTCATATACACTGAACAATGCACACTCCGCAAGAGGGTACATTGGGCCTACCTTATGGTTGACTTATATGTATAAAAAGGGAAGGTTAGGGCCTGGCAAGTGGGTGCACTTCCCAGGTTGACATGGCAGTTAAAAATTGCACGTGCAGACCCTGCAGTGGCAGATCTGAGACACGTATGAAAAGCTACTTAAGTGGGTGGCACAATCAGTGCTGCAGGCCCAATAGTAGCATTTGATATTCAGGCCGTCGGCACAGATAGTGCACTCTACTAGAGACTTATCAGTACATCAAATATGCCAATCATGGAGAACAAATCAGAATTACAATTTACACTGAGAACGTACACACTTTAGCACTGATTAGCATTAGCAGTGGTAAAGTGCCTAGATTCCTAAAGCCAACAAAAACAGGTCCGAAGTAATAGGAGGCAGAAGGCAAAAGTTTGGGGATAATCTTCCATAAAGGGCCAGGTCCAACAGTACCTTTGACATTGGAAGATGGCAAGTCAACTATTAAAAAAATTGTCAAATATTATGGAAAGGAGGCGAAGAGAAGAATGAATCATCCAACACATCAGGTTCTTTGATGAATTAAGTGGCTTAGCATGCTTGTTAACGAAATCTCGGCAGTAAGTTACAATAAGGGATTGTTTCTTTGTTAACGAGGTACTTACTCTCAGTCTCGTTAGTTGAGTCTTCTGTATTAATCATTTTACTACTTAAAACACTTATTAAATAACATTCCAGAAAAAAAGTACTGAAATGATGATCGGGATCTTTGCCCCCGTCCCCTGTGGATGCGGATGTTGGCAAAGAGCTTCCTCTGTGATAGCTGACAGGGTTTTGTGGCAGGCATGGGGTGGGACAGCAACGTCTCTGTTCGACATCCGCCACTCAACAGGTAAGTGTCAAACACACTGCAGAAGAGTAAAGGGCACTTGTGTAAATACCAGCAGCAGAAGAACTCTGCATCGACTTGCGGCTTTTCGTGGTTGACATTCGAGATGGCGCGGTAGGGTCTCATTTCCACACTGTTGCTTAGCTGGTAACCTCCAAACACACTGCAGTAGATTAAAGTGCACGTGTGCAAGGACCAGTACCTGAAGCCATCCTGCACCGACTGGCAACTTGTTGCGGCTGACGTGGGAGGTGGGGCAGCAGGATCTCACTGTCACTCAGCTGGTCACCTCCAAGCACAAACTGCAGTAAATTAAAGTGCACTTGTGCAGGTAACAGCAGGAGAACTAGGGATATTCAAATCAAAGTGCCTGATTCATAGGACGGTTTTGTTGGTCCAGTCTTGATTTCTGACTGCCAAGTCCCATCTACATCAGCCTGCATCGATGTTAACATCAGTATTCAAACTCAATCTTTGTACCCCCGTTATATGTCATGTGGAAGCTGATAGTGTGCAAGCATTCAAACAAACGAATCTAGTGCATTTTATTGTAATATATATTTTTACTCTCTTGCATTCATGATGCCTCTGAAAGACTTGCCATTCACTTATTTGTTTCTGCAATATATTTATTGGTTTTAGCTTTATTTCTACCCCATCATTGCCACACGTTGTTGGTGCATGTACACATAATAAGGAAATACTACCACAAAATACGACTAACATTTCATAGTGCATTTCTCAGTGCTCGCCCTCTGTTTATTGCTGCTTTGGTTCTCAACATTTAGTGGAGGCTCTAATCAGCATATCGCTGCAAGTGTATCAGTCAATATATTACACTGTGTATTCTTTTGCAGATTGTATTTGACATCCAATTACCATCACTCAAAGGATGTTAAATCATGTTTGAATATTCAAGTGTAAGCCTGTACTTTCCGCATTCATACATATGGATGGATCACATCTTGCTGTCAGTGCTTGAATCAGTTCTCTATTTTAACAGCCCCCCTGCTGTTTTCCTTTATGCACTGTTCTCCTGCATGGGAGGTTTACAATGCTTTAGTCAATCATAAATCCCTCAGCTTTACATTCTAAACCTCGATTTTGTTGGGCTGCGTCCAATGCTTCTGTCAATTTAAAGAATTTTTATAAAGTAATTCAATTATACGTGCAGCTTTTGTTTTATTGCAGCAGTTAAATACTCATGGATTGGTTCAAGGTGATGAAGTTTCACGTCTCTGGCATCACTGTACAAATGCTGTATTTTTATTAGGCATTCCCTCGAACAGAAAAGAAAAATAGCACACAATCGAATGTGATTTTTTGGGTTAGCAATTGCACTTCAGCTATGCAGGAAGAATTAGAAATTCGTGCTAAAACGACAGCAACCGTACACATTAAAAAAGGTGGGCTTCACCGTTGCGGCACACTGCATTTCAGTGTTATTTGCTAGAGGAGGTGGGTCTTTTCACAGACACACGACACAGTCACACATTTCTTCAGATTGCAGATAGTGGTGTACTAGACATTAAAGCAAAGGTAACAAGTGGATATATTGTGTTATTTCTCCAAGATGACCACCTCACTGCAGTATTGGCAGGGGCGGCTCCTCCATGTGGGCAGTGGAGCGTCGCACCACTGCTTTCTCGCAGCGTGAGAAGCAGAAACATAAAATGGTGTTTTAAATACCATTTTATGTTTCTGCTTCTCGTGCTGCGAAAAAGCAGAAAGGTATGCCTGGTTGGGGGCGGGCAGGTGTTTAGGTTGGTGAGGAGTGGCTTTCCCACTGTTGTGGGCCCTGACTGTTTGGTCGGCCCTCTGGAGCCCACCAAACCTGTCATACGTACTCTCCATTTTCTCCATGTAGACTGCATGCAGCGTACATAGAGAAAATGGTCTCCCTACAGGCGCCCGGCCGGGGGCCGTCTGCACCAATCACAATGCTGCCATTGCAACGTTATGATTGGCTTAGGGGAAGTGAGGTAGGATGCTGCTTCCTGTTCTCCTGTAGCAGCAGGAAAACATGAGACCCGGCCAGCAGCGGAGGTGGCGAGGGAACCGGTGAGGTAAGTTTTTTTTATTTTTAAATTAATCCGCCCACGCAAACCCTCGCTCGACTCCCCCTCACCACCCGCCCCCCCACCCGCGAATCATGCGAGCCTCGACTGAGTATCAGACTTTTGTGTGATAGTCTATAAATTCTAAGTGTTGCAGTCTTGTTTTCATTCCATAAAACTAATTAGACTAACACCTGAAATCAATCGTTTGTAGTTGAAAAGTCCTGGACAGGAGACAGTCTGTAATGACCTGGAGTGAGTTGGTTAGCCAATGTTTCTGGTTCACCTCACTTAGGAACCCTATTTACTTTTACTTTCTGAGAAGTTGTGAATAATGACACATCTGTGGAGGGAGTGGACTGTCAAGCGTCACTAAAACTACCCTCTCCATAAGACAAAATCAAGAGTGCGGTGAGCCTTGCAATTTCGTTCTCCAGCAGATTTCCTTTGATAGCAAACCTCAGAATTTAATCCACTTGAAGTGCGGGGTTAACATTTGCTTGGGGGAGTGAGGTATGCATGTCTGTTGCACTGCTGCGACTAATAGTTTTGAAATACAAATGCAGTTTATTGAGACAGCAGCCAGAGAAAAACTATCCAAAGTAAGCCAAGCTTTTTAGTGACATCCTGCAGTGCAGTGGTGGCCTCCATGGCACTCTGGTGGGGGGGGGGGGGGGGGGGTGCGGGGTTTGGGGGGGTTCGCTCAGGTGGGGATTCCTGATTGCAGCAGGGAGCATAACAAAAAAAATGTACTTACTTTACCGCTGGGTCCTGCATCTTTGCTCCAGCTCTCCTGCCTCTTCAGGAACAGGACGCAGACAGCCAGGCCCCCTTCCCTAAGCCAATCACAGCATTGTTATTGGTCTGAGCGCCATGACATGGTGCTCAGCCAGTGGCTGGAGGGGTGGGCATGTTCTCCATGCAGGCTGTAATGCAGCCTGCATGGAGAACAGGAAAAGTATGCATGAGTCGTTTGGGCAACCCGAGAAGGCCGACCAAACATTTATTACGCACTTAGGAGCGTGTAAATCACTTCTCCTCTGCCCTGCTCTCAGAGCAGAGCAGCCCTACCCACCTGACCACCCGCTAAGCAGCACAAACATAAAATGATAATAACTGAAAGCTATTATCATTTTATGTTTTTGTTTTTGACACTACTTGAAAGCAGTGGGGCAACTCTCCTCCACCACATGGGAATTGGCGTCTTAACCAGGGACCATTTATCGACTTGCGCAAGTGGACCAAGGACCATCTCCCCAGGGGATTTCCTTTCCCTGTTCCACTGACTGGAGACATTTTCACCGGGCTTTAATGTGAAGCACTGTACCAAAACGCGCAACTGGGAAGGAGAACATGCCCCTTGAGCTGGTTTTAAAATCCTTACCTGTTCAGGCTTTTTCCCGACGGCTGGCAGCACGTTAATGTACAGAACCAACCAAACATGATGCAGTAACAATACTGCAGTGAATAATTAGAACATTGAGGATGAGTCTGACTATTTTTCACCCGGAACACTTTTTTCCTGAGGAAATGGTCACTGATTATTTTTGACTCATTTGGTGGGTGAGATATATTTTTCATGTTGGAGAACGTAAGTTATGTCTTTCGTAGTTAACCTTGACTGGTGAATTTCTTTTTTTCAAAAACAATTTTGATTTAAAAGTTTGTCTTTTTACCCCAGACCTAAGTGACAAAATCTTGCTACAATCAAATAGAGACAATGAAGTAGCGCCGTAGCAAGAAAAAAATAAACTCGAATCTAAGAATGGACAGACACGGCTGACCTGAGACGTACGATGTCGAATGCACTATGCGAAGTAGACCATTAGCCATTAATACACCAATCCCAAGCCAAATTCATCCTATATTTAGGGGGCAGGCGTATGGAAGAATAGAAAGATTTAAAAAGTATACTTTCTCGCACTCAGTCTTATTCCAAACCCTTAGAAGCTTGCTGGACCGATATCCAACCAGTAATAGCTGCCCAGATCCTAGTGCCTTTCCTCCTCGCTTTTTTACCTTTCCAGGCATACAATATTCTTTCAGTATTATAAGTTGCCAGAAGCCTCACCAGCCACTGGAGGAAAGAGGGAGGATATGGTACACCCAGGCAGAGGCAACACGGCCTCAATACAGTCATAGCTATAAACAAACATGAACGAGTGGGCACGCTTTGGGACCACTTCCTTATGTATCCTTAACAGGATGAAATGGGGAGTTAGAGACGTTTTTACTTTGAGGTTTACCTTACAGAAGTTATTAACTTTTTTTTTTTAGCACAGGGCATACTGCTTACATGTGGATCAGATTTGCCCCATAAAGTTGAGAACGAGGGCATCAAGGACCCTCTGTCCCTCCCCATCTGGCAAATATCCCCTGGTGTATAATATAAATCAAAGTACATTTTGTAATGGTGTGCTTGTAGATTGGCAGACAGGACAACCAATTGGGCGAGATCAAGAGACTCCAGAAAGGGCAAGTTTAAAGTACGTGATTTTTTTTGCCACAGCCCAGAATGTTTTTGTAGGTCATCCTTCATCAAACAATTCATATAGCCATACAATCTTCATGACGAGCAGTACTTCTCCCCTATTACAACATCAACCAATTCAACCCTGGAAAATTAACACAGACCCCCTCCCTTTCTTCCTAAAAATTCACAGATTTGAAGATATGAAAATCAATACTTATGATCTATATTAAAACCTGTCCTGAGGTCCTCGAAAAAGCTATAGTGCTATCAGGAAAAAAGAAATTGCCTATTCTGGTGGAACCATAACCCCTCCAATGATACACATAAGAAACCCAGAAAATATCTAGGGCAATAGGATTTCTTTTGTACTGGGGTGTAAAATTTAGACGGCCAATCGCTAATTGTTTCCATAATACTGGCCAGATATTGTGGGCTCCTAGGAGGGTTATGAATCAGACTTTTTTTTAACATAGCTAAACTCTAGCTGCCACCAAAACATCCTGAGGTCTCTTCACCAAATAACAACTTGAAGGGAAGAGGGACAGCCCTTAGCTTCCGCATAAGCTCCAAAATTATCCTGATAGAGAATATCTGTTGAAGTTCTGCAATACAGTTTAAAATTTGGAACAGCTCAGCCCCTTCAATCCCTTGGGAGAGTCAAGAATTTAAGTGCTCTTTCATTGAAGAGTATGCCTAAAGAAATCTGGAAACCATACCATCAATTATTCTAAACTAGTAACTCCAAACTTCCAGAGAAATTGCATGAAAAAAAGATATCACTTTAGGTAAAATATAATTTTGGCAATGTTACTTCTGCCTATTAATAGCCAATGTAAATTGTTCATCCATCTAAAATCTTAGTTTGCTTTCCTGATTAAGGGATCTTAATTATTTTCAATGACTTTGTCATTATTTGTTGTGATATTAATGCCCATATAGACCGTACTGTTGACCACCCGCTTATCACACAGTTGTAAACTGCCATTAATACTCACCTGAGTCTTATCTTCATTTAAAGAGTATCCAGAAAACCAACCTAACTGCTTTCCCTCCTTTTAAATCTCTCCAAGCGCAATCCCTAGATTCCTTGTAACTACTGCCACGTCATCTACATATGCAAGACTTTTTGTGTCCCAACCATGAAAATGTATTAGTAAAACTAAAGGGTTAGTATCTAACCTCTGTATCAAAGGGTCAATATAAAGGGCAAGATTATTTGGGAGCAACGGCACCTGACCCAGATTGCCCACCCATCAATGAAATTCTTGCACTAGAGTTTTTGATGTAGTACTCTCACTGCCTTTATAAATCAAGTCCCTATGCCAGATTTTCCCATAACTGTCCACAGATAACTCCAGGAGACCCTATCAAACCATTTTTTGGTGTCCAGTAAGATTAAAGTCAGAGGGTCCCCAGCCACTGCAGAAGCAACAAAGGGAAAAATAACCCGACATATGTGGTCCGTCGTCACTCTCCCTGGTATAAATCTGTGTTTCTTGCGGGACACTAGCTTGGTAATCACGCTGCACAAACAGGCATCCAGGACCATCCAATAGATTTTCATATCACCATTCATCGTTGTTAATGGTCTATAAGATCCTAGCTCCTGTGACGGTTTATTTTTCTTGGGGAAGACCACATTATTAGCAGAGAACCACGATTCCAGAGCCGTGGAACCCTCCTGAATCTGTGAAAATAAGTCCAATAAATATACCCATAGAATAGCTGGTGAATTTCATGGTTTTTTATTTTTTCAAAACAGTGAGCAGAAGAAATCATAACTTTAAATCAACAAAGATTTCTCAGTGAATTTTTAAAGACATGATACATTCTTGTTCCATAATAATAAACCCACAATGCGAGGCGTTTGCAGTGGTTAGCAATATGGTCTTGCATTTAGCCCATCTCTACAACCAGCATTCTGTGGGCGACCAACCAATGCTGCTTACTGTAGCAGTTAATGTATGCAGAGTCTTGCTGATGACCACCCCCTGTGCACAACCTTCAGCTGGTGACATATCTCAACTGCACATGATCTTGAGCAACATGTGGTTGGCCACAGCTCCTGGTCCTTTGGAAGGGCCATATTGTACACAGTCAACAGCCATCTACAGTAGGGCTTGACAATCTGACGGGTTAGTGTGAGAAAGTCATCCTTTTTGCTCTGATCAGCCCCATTGTTTGATTGATACTGGTGGTTACAGACTCATATTGTGCCAGGGGTCTGCTAACCAGGCCCAGGTCCAGTACAATGAATAAAAGGGGTATGGTAATTGGGTGTAATTACAATTCATTATGACAATCTACCTGTAAGTCCCTAGTATACGGTAGGGTATGTAGGTTTAGAGGCCCAGTAGATTTAATGCACTTGAGTGTGCACTGCTGTGGTGCCTGCTGTCATTTTAAGGGCAGCCCAACTTGGCAGGCTGCTTTTAAATAAAACTATGTCCAAATTTGACTTTGGAATAAAAAGTACCTCCAAAGTCTTAAACTGCCTTATTTTTACATATGTCATCCATAAGGTCTGCTATAGGTGCCCTTTTTATCCCCATAGGCTAACATGGGAAGGCTATATTAAACTTTAATAAAGCCTAACATTTGACAGGAGTGAGCTAAAATATTGTTTAAGGTATGGAAAAAATAGATACAATTAATCCAGCAACTTGCCAAGGGTGGATATATTACAAATATTACACAAAAGTAGTTTTAGAACTGCTTTCCTGAAATCAGCCCTATAATAACGTCGTCTGATTTGCCAGCCTTTGACAGGCTGAGCCAAGCTACCATATTGAGGTGTGAAGTGGCCTAGGTTGAGACAAAGGAGACATCTGATAGGAGGAGATCTGCAGCAACAGATGCCAGGACAGGAAAGGGCCTGGGTAGCCAAAAAGGTCTTCAAAGGGAGAAAGACAGTGAGGACAGGAACCAGTCCCACCCCTACTTTCTTCACCCCCAGTCAGATAGTAGCTGCTGTAATTGAACTGAATTGAATTAGGAGAGGTGCTGTTAGGGGAGATTAGGGAAAAGTAACTGCACTATGGGTTGGGTTAGCCAGATCTGAACCTCCAGGTTTTCTCCACTTTGATTTTTGTTGCATTCTGCAACAAGAAAATGCCACACTTCAAAGGAAGTTGTCATCACAGAGGGTTGTTCCCTGCACCCCATTGATCAGGGGTACTCCCATTTGTGCCAGGTCTGTAACCTGGATAAATATGAGAGAGCTGCTCAGCAACTCAGATCCCTGCCTAGAAACATCAAGTGAAGAAGGACTGCCCTGCTGAACCCCTGGTCTGCACCAAGAGAGGACTGCACTCTGACGGACTGCACCTGCTGCACACTCTGAGATTCACCAAATAGAATGCTGCCTTGCTTTAAAGGATTAAGGAGTGGTCTCCCTGAAAGCAACAGATACAAAGGAGTTTCAAGAAGTCACCTGCATCGACTCCACCAAGAAGAGCCCAGCTGATCAGCATCCAGTTTAATTAAAGGATTTGACCAAGCGTATTGTGGAAATTGTAGTCCCACCTCTTCAAGGAGCAACTTAGAGCTTCCAAACCTTTGGCTTGTGTTGTGGACTCTTGAAGAGACCAAAAAGACCTTCTGAAAGAATATCCACAAGTTTGGAATCATTTGGAGCATTTTTATGAAAAAGCTCCATAAGGTAACCATCCTTCGTTGAGAGTCAAGCCAGCTACATCGAACCGCGACTCTGCCTGAACTTCAGGTATGCCCCCTGAAAGCTCCAGTGCTCCGGACGCTTAGAACCAAGATCTCCAGGAACCACTGAGGCCTTACGCTGAAGCAAGCAATCATCATTTATATATAAAACTCTAAAAAAAAACCAATAATTTATTAATTCTCCCATACAAAGGAGCGATCATTGAGGGATCATAGATCTTCTATGCTAATAAAATAGTAGTAAATCATTGCAGTAGAAACTCCATATATCATGAATTACATGTGCCACCTACACCTTATACCAGGTAGTGGTATTTTCTCCTATCAGGGTATGATTAATAATAACATTAATAACATTATTAATAATAATGATAATAATGATAATAATAACAACAACAACAATAATAATAATAATGTTACATATTGTCTTTCATATTTCACCTCATATCGCACTTCCTAGAAACATCAGGAGGTACAATTACCTCATGTAATGGGACTCAATTTATGTTGTTTGGAAAGAAAGAAGGCCGAGTCGACCATGCATGGATCTGAATTGTTGATCTTCAGATAACAGTATGATTTTGCACTAAGAGTTTAAAACACTCAGGCAAGAGGGTGCTAACATGCGCATTTGCATGTTAGCACCCTTTTACACTACGCCTACCTTTGTATCTCTAATGAGATGCAAAGTGGGCGTTCCTGACATACACTACATGTCAGGAGAGTAATAACGCGTCTTTGCGCTATCAGCAAGGATGCCCTTGCATTTTAGCAGACATTAGTTTTTGGAGAAAACTGCTGTTTTCCCCAAAAACTAACGTCTGCTAAAATCCTGACTAAGCCACCCCTAACATTGGGGGTGGATTATGCTGATACGACCACAAGGTCGTATCAGCAAGGTTATCGCCCTTTTACAGGGAACATCGCTGGAAAACCAGCGATGTTCCCTGCAAAACAGTGATAACATCGCTATCTCTGGAATTTTTATCGCCCTTGAGCAGCGCGTTGATGATAACGCGCTACCAGGGTGATAAAAAGCAGAGATAGCCAGCGATAAGAAAATTATCGCTAAGCACGGCCAGCGATAATTATCGCTGGCCGTTGCTGATATGGCCCAGAGTCCGCCTGCAAAGAGTGCATAGTTGGATGAACAGATGAATGATGGTATGCATGGATGAGTGGAAGGGGGCAGCAATGAGTGACTTCATAGATGAATGGGTGAATAAGTGTTTCGTACAGATCAATAGGTGAGTCAGGGTGAATAGTTGAATGTACCAATGAATGAATATGCGAGTGAATATATACACTTATTGGTGCATGTTTGTAGGGTGTAGTAGGTGGGCAAAATGATGAGTGCGTTCTAGCATGGCCATGGGCAGGCAGACAGAGGCAGTCTTAGTCCTGTTGAAAACGGGAGGCTCATCTCCCTCCCCACCGCTGCTTCGCAATCACTCTTCGTGCACTCGCTCATGGATTTATCCAACCAAATGGACAGTCCCTCACCTGCAGAGGATCCGCAAAGGCAACATATTTAGCTGGGGGTTTTAACAGTATCCAAAAGCATTGTATTTCTATAACTTCAAATCGTGTATGTGTCACTCCGAACCTTCCTTTAGGATTCCATTATATCGAGATTTTTTTTAATGAAATTACATCTTCATTGATAGGCTGTTTGTCTTTTTGAATTTGAGGACAGCAGAGTGGATGAATAAGAGAATGAATCAGAGGGTGAATGCTTAAATTAGTGGTTGAGGGAAACAACCTTTACAACGCAACTTTTACAACGCTATGCTATTACAACGCATTTTTTACAACGCAAAAGCTTTTACAACGCATGCATTTACAACGCATGCTATTATATGGTAAGTACTTTTACAACGCATATACCATTACAACGCATTCTTTGCAAAAGCCTTTACAACGCATGCATTTACAACGCATGCATTTACAACGCATGATGTTATATGGTAAGTACTTTTACAACGCATATACTATTACAACGCTTTTTTTTTAATATTGAGATTTGTAAAAAATTAAATATATTGTATAATTTAAAATAATTACTATATTTGTTAAATATGATAGTGTAATTATTGATGACATTTTTTTTTTTTTTGAAAAAATTAAAAATGTGAGTAGTTTAAAAAAAGATAAATACTTGAGTATTTTTCTAATATAAAAGAGTATTTTTTAAGTTAAATTAAATAAATATATGATTAATAAAAGAGTATTTTTCTAATATCAAAGAGTATTTATTTAGTTTAATTAAATAAATATAATTTTAATATTAAATGATTTGTCTTATGAAAAATTAATAATTGAGTATTTTTAATTTTATTATAATATGTTAATAATTTAAAAATAGATTTATTATTAATTATTTATACTAGAGCTTTCTTAAAAAATATATAAAAAAATTTATTTATAAATTAGTATTATGAAAGAATCATACTTGAGTATTTTTAAAAAATTAAAGAGTATTTGTTAAGTTAATTTAAAAAAATATAATATTATTAATAAAAGAATTGTATTATGAGAAATTAATAATTGAGTAATTTTAATTTTAATAAAATATGTAATTTAAAGAAAAATTAGGATTATTATAAAATATTAATACTAGAGCAATTATTTAAAATTAATATCAATTAATAAAAAAATTAATATTAGTATTATGAAAGAATAATACTTGAGTATTTTTATTCTTCTTATATAAAGTTTAATGTTTGAAAAAAAATTACAAAAAAAGTAAGAGTACTTTTGGAGTATTATAATATAAAATTAGAGAAATGTTAAAAAAAAAAGATAAAAAACTAAAAATATTTTTAATATTAAAAGAGTAATTAGAAATGCATTTCAGAAATAATAAAACCGAAAGAAAATAGAGCAAAGAAAATAGAACTTACTTTAAAAAAAAGTTCCCACGCTTTTGCATTGAAGTCTATGAGCTTATTTGTCCTTCATTTATTTTGGCAGCTTCAGAATATACAACCCGCGGAACAAGAAAAGAAGGATCAGAAAGAGAAGAATGCGCAAGTTTAGAAGGAAAAAGAATATAGAGTCGAGGTAAGGAACAGAATTAGTAAATTTACATTTAAAAAGTAACATTTTACATGATTAAATTACAATTTTTAAAAATAATAACAGTAAACAAATAATGTTTATAAAATATTTCTTTATTGAAACAAACTTAAAAAATAAACCATATTTTTATTGATTTTTGCAAAATAAGGTACATTTTTTAGAAAACATATAAATATTTCAATTACATTTTTAAACATTTATTTACAGATTAGTTAAATAAAGTAGTCCGTTATAAATATTGAAGCTCGCGATGACGTAATGACGTGAGCGTCGACGTAATGCGCCATTTTGAATAGCATCGGAGGAGGAAGCAGCAGGAAGCTGATCTGCGTCCAGGTAGGAAACATTTTCACTTTTAAATATAGATTAAACCTTTAATAGTGATACATATATAGTAAGGAAAGAATAAGGAGAGGTTGCGGAAAAACTAATTGATGTTTTAAATGTTTTAAAACATGTCCACATTTATGTCATTAATGTATGCCTATGTCGGGTCGCCCAAAGGTATTGGTTCATTTAAAAAATGTATGTAACTGTAAAAATATTTAAAGTTACTGTTCACAAAGTTTATTTCTTAACTTCGGAACTAAATATAGTGATTTTGATCTTCATTTCTAAGAGAAAAATAATAGCGTATTCGTAAATTTTGGGAAATAATGATTGAATATAAATTGGTGTTTATGCAGCAATGTGCATTTTGGATAATGGCTTGACATGTACAATTTAGATTGGTTTGTTTTTTGGTGAATTTTTAGGTCGGTAATTTATAAAGAAGTTTTCTGTAATTAAAGTAATGGCGTTCGGTTGTTGAAAAATTGGTCCAATACTATGGAACAGTAGATTTGATGACATTGGTAGTTTTGCTAGAAATGAAGATTTGAAAAAATAAAAAGGACCCGACTTGTTAGTTTGAAATTTTTTTTAGAAAAAACATTGTATGCCAATTGTAATTTAAAAATATTTAAATTTGAAGCAAAGCAAGAAAGTAAGTACAAAACTAATTTTAGAAAGAAAGAATGTTAGAAAGATTTTCCAGGTAGTCTATAGCCACACACACAACGAAAATTGTTGTACAATAGCCAATAGTCTCTCAGACATTTCCCTTGTTTTGACAGTTACTCGTGGGTTTAGACTACCTGCAAGTGTTTGGGCTATTCTCATTTCTTGAAAACTTTGCTCCTTCTTCAAAGTTTCCAAAAAAGAGTAGAAGTTTGGATGAGGTTTGCCAATTGTGTGGTTGAAGGAGTTATGCCATCCCTCAATGGCATTGTTTGTTTTTGCTTCTCCCTCTAAACAACTCGTGTAGCAGTTCCACCACTCCACATGGAATCGTGGCTTCCTCCTGCGACCCGATCTGCTTAGGTGTCCAATCCATGTGTCCTCGAAATAATTTAGAATGGGTGCCAATTTTTCTTCGTTACTTGTATAATAAACAGATTCTATAATTGCAGTGTAGTACTCGTCCACACTATCGGGAGCAACAAAACAAAGTGCTGTTCATTTTTTTAGTTCAAATTGTAGTTTGCTATCACGAGAATATTCTGCAACTAGGGATGTTTTCTGTAATTTACGCCAAAATGCCTGGGAAAAATGAAAAAAACATCCCTGAATTTGGGTATCCGTGTACGTTTTATTGATCACATTGATCATGCTCAATTCAAAATCTATAATTATTTTCCTAGGACTTTGAGATGTTTTACTTTTAATCACTGATAAAGGTTCAGTGTATGTTGCAGAAGTCTTATCAGGTAGCAAACTATATACTAAGGGGATTACACTATTGTTAATTTTGGCATGTATAGTGTAAATTTGAGTGAAAGGATGGGGTGTACTTTTAAACGTCCCATCCATCATCCAAATTTCACTACTTTCTAACTTTGCAAGGTTACGTGGGGTACTAAAAATGAGAATTCGTTTCTGAGGGTTTTCGTTGTCATGCAGAAGGAAAGGTTCATCAGAAAAAGAAATAGAAAGATCATGTGGAATTCTAATGTCAGAGAAAGAATGTGGTGTAGATAATTGAATGTTACTTGCCTGCTTTTGTCTTTGAATAATTCTTCTCAAATTAGGAATTATAGGCATGTTACTAGCAACATGACTGGGGACATGCTGTGCAACCTCTCTTAAAATGGATCCTGTAGAATCATTGGAGGTGCTTGCAATAGCTTTCATTTCGTTAACTGTTTCTCTAATTTCTACCTCCATTGCAGAGGCAGAGTGGTTATGTTCTGTGGTTTTCACAACTAAATTATCAAGAGTAACCGCTCTGCCACTGCAATGGGTAGTGTAGTATTGCACACACCTCCAATGATTTCTAGATAAACTTATTCTTTCCTTACTATATATGTATCCTCCATGGTTTAATAAATTTTTTCCCTTCCTGGATTTAATGTACTTCGCAGCTTCAAGACTAGACATTATCTGAAAAGAGAAGAGAAGAAAAACAAATTAGGCTGAAAAAGTAAATGCAATACCTAAAATGTAACACTTACACCTTCCCACACTTTCCCTACTGTTGCACCTTCCTGGAGTTGGAATAGTAAATTGGACCCCAACACCATCCAACACTTTCCCTACTGCTGCACCTTCCTGGAGTTGGAATAGTAAATTGCAACCCTTACACCTTCCCACACTTTTCCCTACTGTTGCACCTTCCTGGAGTTAGAATAGTAAATATTACCCCTACACCATCCAACACTTTCCCTACTGCTGCACCTTCCTGGAGTTAGAATAGTAAATTGCACCCCTACACCATCCAACACTTTCCCTACTGCTGCACCTTCCTGGAGTTGGAATAGTAAATTATACCCCTACACCATCCAACACTTTCCCTACTGCTGCACCTTCCTGGAGTTGGAATAGTAAATTATACCCCTACACCATCCAACACTTTCCCTACTGCTGCACCTTCCTGGAGTTAGAATAGTAAATATTACCCCTACACCATCCAACACTTTCCCTACTGCTGCACCTTCCTGGAGTTAGAATAGTAAATTGCACCCCTTCACCATCCAACACTTTCCCTACTGCTGCACCTTCCTGGAGTTGGAATAGTAAATTGCACCCCTACACCATCCAACACTTTCCCTACTGCTGCACCTTCCTGGAGTTGGAATAGTAAATTGCACCCCTACACCATCCAACACTTTCCCTACTGCTGCACCTTCCTGGAGTTGGAATAGTAAATTGCAACCCTACACCATCCAACAATTTCCCTACTGCTGCACCTTCCTGGAGTTGGATTAGTAATTTATACCCCTACACCATCCAACACTTTCCCTACTGCTGTACCTTCCTGGAGTAAGAATAGTCAATTGGACCCCTACACCATCCAACACTTTCCCTACTGATGTACCTTCCTGGAGTTGGAATAGTAAATTATACCCCTACACCATCCAACACTTTCCCTACTGTTGCACCTTCCTGGAGTTGGAATAGTAAATTATACCCCTACACCATCCAACACTTTCCCTACTGCTGCACCTTCCTGGAGTTGGATTAGTAAATTATACCCCTACACCATCCAACACTTTCCCTACTGCTGTACCTTCCTGGAGTTAGAATAGTAAATTGCACCCCTACACCATCCAACACTTTCCCATACTTCTGCACCTTCCTGGAGTTGGAATAGTAAAATGCACCCCTACACCATCCAACACTTTTCCTACTGCTGCACCTTCCAGGAGTAAGAAAAAAAAATTCTTCCAACTGAAAACTTTATGTTATACATTTTGGGAATATTTTAAAAATAAAAAGTAAATTGTTTGTTAAACTAATTGATGGTTTAAATACAATGTTGTATAAAAATATCTTGTTTTTTTGGAATTGGTTTCCTTGGTGAGGCTTCTGAAGTGGAATTGGCCTGCTGGCTGGAGTTGACACTTATGTGTTGGATGGAATCGTACAACACAAACAATTGTCTGGAAAAGTGATAAAAGGATAAAATGAGAAAACTGAACGTTGTTGAGAAATGCAAATTTAAAATAACTTTTTGCAAAAATGATATTCAATATAACTAATAGTACATAACACTTTCCCTACTGCTGCACCTTCCTGGAGTTAGAATAGAAAATTGTACCCCTACACCATCCAACACTTTCCCTACTGTTGCAACTTCCTGGAGTAAGAATAGTCAATTGGACCCCTACACCATCCAACACTTTCCCTACTGTTGCACCTTCCTGGAGTTGGAATAGTAAATTATAACCCTACACCATCCAACACTTTCCTAACTACTGCACCTTCCTGGAGTTAGAATAGAAAAATGTACCCCTACACCATCCAACACTTTCCCTACTGCTGCACCTTCCAGGAGTAAGAATAGTAAATTGCACCCCAACACCATCCAACACTTTCCCTACTGCTGCACCTTCCTGGAGTTGGAATAGTAAATTGCACCCCTACACCATCCAACACTTTCCCTACTGTTGCACCTTCCTGGAGTTGGAATAGTAAATTATACCCCTACACCATCCTACACTTTCCTAACTACTGCACCTTCCTGGAGTTAGAATAGAAAAATGTACCCCTACACCATCCAACACTTTCCCTACTGCTGCACCTTCCAGGAGTAAGAATAGTAAATTGCACCCCAACACCATCCAACACTTTCCCTACTGCTGCACCTTCCTGGAGTTTGTGGAAATGTGGATTTTCCTGATCAGTTATGTCCCCTATCTTGGACCCCAACGGTTTTATATGCATGTTACAAGTACATGTATGTTCCCTCCAGTTCCAGTTTCTAAGACGCAAACATATGTGTGTCTACCATCAACATGTTCTCTGTCAGATCCGCCATCACAGGGCTGGATATTCGATTCCTAAGTATGAAAGGCCACCGACTTTATATGGCTAAGTTACTCCATTTTTACAGTTCAGGCGAGTAGGCCCGATTCTGTCCTCAAAGCCTTTCCCTGCTCTCTGTCTCTGACAGCTTCAGCTTGAGCTCGCATCTGTATCCATGAACTTTGTCCTACTCCCTGTGCAGCGAACGGTGCCTGCCTCGGCCAGTTTTCGCCTGTCTGCCAAGAAGTTGTATTTCACCTTCGAATTATCTATTTTGCTCTTCAGCCGATGCATTCCTGTCTAGTGATTTAGGTAAACATTTCCTTTAGCTCACAAGCAAAGGACTCAGCCTTTCCGTCCTCCTGCAAGTGATTCATAGCCCTGTTGCCATGGAAAGTTTTCTGCCCCTCGCATCTCATATAGACACTTAGACGCTTGTACACGCACACACAGTTAGTATAGAATAGATTCTGTCCGAGAGCCCTTCCTTGTGGATAACACAGTTCTTTAAACATAGGATGTTAGATATGATTTGGGATTAGGTTGACTTGACCCCAGACTTCTCGTCTCCACATGTAGAGTTAAATGTCAAGTCCCCTTCACCCCCTAGTTGCACGTCAATTACACGTCATGCTGCCGCGCGCGCATCTATGCCAAGTATTATCTTATAGATCCACCTATGTCTGATAATTCTAACCAATCATGTTTCTTTTATTCCTTATTACGCCTAGTTTCAATTTCGTACCTGTTATGTCATTTTTCTTATCAAATGTTACGCCTTCTACATTCGTTTCATTGTAATGCACTTATTATAAAAATGCATGTCTGTCAACAAAATATTGTACTTCACTTCCTGAACCTTCGTGGTGACGGAACCTGAGGGCCGCGACTCGAGTCGGCCATTTTGAATGGAATAAAGCCCATTAGAAAACCTCTTATACCACGGATTCTGCCTCTTGTTATTTTGAGCTATTTACTTTAATTTAAGATTCCGCATGAAATTCAGTCCGGTAATATTTATTTTATTTACCACATAATGGCGCCCGAAGAGGGACACTTTCTCATCTCACGCGCCGGCGGTGCGTTGCAGGCCCGGTCTCCTGCCACAGCTGGACGGACCATAAACGCGTACCAGCAGGATTTCCTGTAAGCTCCCTCCGGTCAAGCGGGGGCGACTGAGGCTGCGATCAACCCAGACGAGGCGGTGAGAAGTGCGAAGTATCCCGACCAGAGCCTAGCTGAGAGAGCAAGATCCGAGGTATACAGAGGCCCACCAGGTTTTCCGAAATTCCGACGTCCAGAGGGTCCGATGTCCGCAGTTATCGAGTCCTGTCCATTCTCTGAGGCCTTCCGTTTCAAGGAGCTACTCGGTGAGTACCATCGCCGAGGAGGCGTGTTGACGCGCACATAGGTTGTGCCGGTCAAGACGGATTTGGGTACACAAATCCGGTCTGCACTGTTTAGCAGTGTATATGTACTGTTTAGCAGTATATCAAGTATTCCGAAGTATTCAGTTATTGTCAAGAATTCAGCGTGGTGATTAGTTAAGCAGACTGTCATCATTGTCGATCATTGTTATAATGTTTAATGTTTAATGTTTAAAGTATTCAGAAAATGTCTTGCATATTGTGGTATGAATGACTGTTCATTGTTCACTGTTCATTATTGTGTTTCTCGTATTAAGCAAGTTCAAGAGTAAGTATCAGATCAGTTGTCAATATGCCGCTCTTCTCGAAGTTAAGACAGATTACTACCAGAAAAGGGGTGCTTGAAGAAGCAGTTCCTATTCCTCCTAGAGACACTCCAGGACATTTCATGTACCATAAACATGGCTTAGATGCCATATTGTTTCTTGATCTATGGGTAGATTATACCAAAGGATTACCGGAAAGTCAAAGGTGGCCCATAGCGGGAACCTGGGATGCAGAGTGCATCATGAAAGTGGAGGAAGAGTTATGGAAAAGAAAGGTCAGACAGTCACAGAAAGACGCTGTTGAGTTATGGCGTAAAGAATCTCATAGACGAACAGAAAAAGCACGTAGACAAGAAGAGAGGAGTAAAGAAAGTTCAAATAAAGTTCAAGAAAATCTATTAATTGAGGAAGGTATCCGAGTGAAATCAGAACAAGTGAATAGACAAAGAAATGCTCTTATGAATGGTATGTATCCCCTTCTAGCCGAAGGACTACCTAAGGCTGTTACGGAGGTGCCAAAAGACTTGCCACCCCCATTATTTCCAATTAAGGTACATCCAAAGGGGCATCCCAGAACCGCAGAAGATGTTTTTCTTTCCTCATATCTAGACGATGCAGCTCCCGAGTATGCTAACGCTGCACCACATAGACCGTCTGGCGGAGGGGTTCAACGTCAGGATCAGGTATCTGTCCCCGTGCAACAGCAAGTTCCGATACAAGCTTCGGCAAGCACATCTGTTTCCGCATCTGTCTCCGCAGTCGACTCTACAGGGGTATCGACACCCATAGTTGCTGTGTCACGTTCAACGAATCCATTCACACCCGACGCCCCAGATGGGGCCACGGGAGGTGCTAGCAGTACTTTCACACCACCTAGAATAAATAAACTTGTTTTTCAAGAGTCAGCGCATTCACGTACACCTAAATTCGTAAATGAACGTACGCTTAAGGAACTCCTTGTAAATTGTAGATATGACCCAGTGGTTGGTAAAGAGGACGAAATGGTCCTGGCATCATTACGTATCAGGCGAGCCGCAGAGTATTTAGCAAGGTTACCAGGGATGACTACGCATCTAGATAACATATATCATTTTGTTCAAACAGGACGAGATCCAGGATGTATTAACAGAGCTATGGAATTCCAGAAAGTAGAGATACAGGGGGAACTGTTACGTTTCCTCATAAACTGTGTGATCAGAAATCAAGATCGTCCGGGGGTAGACCGGAATGCAATGCTTATTCTTACAAGATGGAGTCAGAATATATCAGAAGGGAGACACGATAAGCAAAATTGTATAATAGCCATGTGCCGAAAAATACGTAAAGAAATAGAGCGTATTCATGAAGAGAGATTGGGAACAGACGAGTTTGAGCAAGATGAAGTGTCCGAATCAGGGAACTCCGCAAGACAGTCAGAGACCATAGCCTATGTAGGCAGAGGAAGATCTTGTGAAAATACTAGATGTTTTTCTGATCCAATACACTCTGTATGTCCAAATAATAGCAGAACGTATCCGACGCCTGTAATAAATCTGAAATCTCCTGAACATTCGTTTCAAGCCGCAGATAAAATACTACGAGAACGAAGAGGTTACCACCTCCTCGATTCCATGGATGAGCAAGAATTAGCCAGATCAGCCGTGCACTGGGTTGTTAGTCCTGAAAAATACGGTGATGAGACCGTAGCACACACGTTTCTCAACCTCAGTACAGATGAACAACGTTTAGCTGGAATCTATATGATTCAGCAACTCCTCATATTATATAAGAGCCAACATGCTGACCCTGGTCCTTTACCTGATATATTAACGGAACTACTTACGTACAGATGGAGAGGTTCTAGTAACAAGCTAATTAAAGAGATATTAGTGTCACGTAAGCAGTATGTCCTTTTTGTAAGTCCGGATTCTCTCTCCTTGCCCCCCAGAGAAAGAGCACCGTACTACATGGATAGACAAAATCCTTTACGGGAAGTGCACCCAATAAAAGGCGAAGACAATGAGTTTCACCGTGTATTTGTTTACACACCCATATCAAAAATGGAATTATTAGAAATGAAAAAAGTAGTACCTAGTCATGACAAAGACCCAGCGGGTTTCCACCGAGAAATTAAAGACATGTTACTGATGGGAGAGTACACCTTTCCTGATATTATGACGATATTAAAAGTGCTTTTGCCTGCTGGCATATATGAAAAACTGAAAGAAAAAGAGTGGGAAGTGGGAGACCAAAAGATAGACTGGACAGCATTAGCAGAGGAAGAAAGGGGCCGAGCCGCAGGTTCAGGGCTCGGGGATAAAGTTAAACTATTACCAGGTTTACTAGTACAGGTACTGCCACGTTTATTAACTACAAAAAAGGAAGATTGGGGTGCAATCACAGCCTGTAAACAAAAGCAAGATGAAGACACAAGCGATTATTATGCTCGATTTGAAAAATGTTTTGGTATAAATAGTGGTATAAAAGCAAGTAGTGACTCATATCCACATCTATTTGTGACAAAATTAGTGGAAAATGCATTGCCCCCAGTGAAGAATAGAATATTGAAATTCGAGAGTACCTGGCAAAGTAACACTCCGTCGCAAATGCTACAAATGTTACAGTATCATCACAATAGAATTAGGGATGAACAAGAACACGAGCATAGACGCATGAAGGACACAAAAATGAAAATGCTAGTTTCTCAGACAGTACCAGCAGATGGTCACAAAAAGGGTGTGACACATTCTGGTGATTCTGCAGTTCCTGTAAAAGGAACCTGCAATTACTGTAAACAACTAGGCCATTATGTACATGATTGTCAAGTCCTGAAACGTAATATAGCTACAGGTATTGCAAAAGAGAGACCACGATTAGTTAGACAAGATCAGAATGAACAAGGAGCTATGCAGCATGGACAGTCCATGCCAGTTCAGCAACAGTCTATGCCAGCCTCACAGCAACCCATACAGTTTGTGCCAGCTGCACCACCGTTGCCTGCTACTGCCACACAAACCACAACACAACAAATGTATCAGACTGCACAGTATGAATACCCTGAGTATCAGCGTTACGCATGAACCAGCCTAGAGAGGGAAGTTGACTTACCGCTTATCGAGATTCCGGTAGATCAAGAAGGACCTTATGTACATAGTGAATTATTAGGTCAAGATAGAAAATTCTTACTCGATACAGGGGCAAGTCGAACAACCATAAAACGTAGTGAAGTTCCAGGGGCACCCCTCTCAGGCTCTCAAAATGTTTCCCTTGGTTTTTCAGGAAAACCTATTGTTAATGAAGTATCACAGCCTCTACCACTTACGATAGGACCTTTGACACGAACTACAGATTTATTGCTTACTAAATCATGCCCAGAAAATTTGTTAGGAATTAAAACTCTGAAAGCACTAGGAGCCATAATATGTTGTTCTCCGGAAGGAGTAAGGTTGTTTTTGCGTGATTTTAAAGGTCACTATGTGTCTAGAGACATGGATCCCCGACTACAGACTTTACCAGTACATCTATGGGCACAAGGCCCTACGGATGTTGGCTGCATGAACATTACACCCTATCGAGTTACATTGAAAGCAGGAGTGGTACTACCACGAATGCGACAATACAAGTTACCGCATGATGCTGTAGTGGCTTTGTTGAAAATCATTGATGAGCTAATTGCCCAGGGAGTAGTTGTAGAAACAGACTCCAATGTATGTAATTCACCGATAATTCCGATTCTTAAACGAACTGATCCTACTGCTCCACCAGTGTACCGATTGGTTATTGATTTGCGTGAACTAAACAAGTGTATTGTACCACAATTCCCTGTGGTCCCTGATATATCATCATTGTTGACAGCAATTGATTCCGAAGCAACATTTTTTACTGTAATTGATCTCAAGAATGCCTTTTTCAGCGTCCCAATAGATCCGGAAAGCCAATACTTGTTCGGATTCAGTTTAAATGGGCGCAGTTTTAAATTCTCACGCGCTCCCCAAGGATTTACAGAAAGCCCCAGCATCTACAGCCAAGCACTGAAACGAGAACTTGACAGTATACACATGCCAGTCAATACTGCACTGCTTCAATATGTCGATGATCTGCTGATCACCGCGAGAAGCGAGCCAGAATGTGAAAAAGCTTCTCTGACAGTTTTACATTTCCTAGCCGACAAGGGGCACAAGGTGTCCCCTTCTAAGCTGCAATTCTGTGTTCAGCGAGTTATTTATCTTGGTCACTCGCTGTCCAAGGAGGGAAGGCAGCTTACACCAGATCGCATCCAGTTAATTGCTAACATGTCAATACCCCAGACACAAAAGGAGGTGCGGGCTTTCATAGGCCTCACTTCATATTGTAGGCAGTGGATCCCTCAGTACGCATTTCTAGCAAAACCACTCATTCAGTTAACCACACAGGAGGCAGCCACATCGACTGTTCTCCCTTGGACTCAGGAACATACACAAGCTTTTGAAAGCCTAAAGGAAGCTTTATGTCAAGCACCTGTTTTAGCAACACCATGTTATAGCAAACCTTTTACACTCTTTGTTACAGAACGCGAAGGTACTGCCTTGTCAGTACTCACTCAGGATCAAGCAGGATCACGCAAGCCATGTGCTTATTTTTCCAGTACATTAGATCCCGTAGCTCAGGCTTTGCCTGCGTGCCTGAAATCAGTGGCAGCGACAGCTTTAGCAATCAGACAAAGCGATGCCATAGTATTAGGACACCCATTGACAGTTCAAGTACCACATGCAGTAGAGGTTCTTGTGAACCGAACACAAACACAACACTTGACCATAGCAAGACTTACCGGTTATGAACTGACATTGTTTCAACCACACATAGAGATCCGACGGTGTAATACATTGAATCCTGCTACACTATTACCTGTAATTGGAACAGACCCACTAGCTCATGATTGTGTTGAAATCATTGAAATAAAGACGAAACCTAGACAAGACCTGACAGACGTTCCATTGTTAGATCCAGACCTGACGTTGTATGTAGACGGATCATGCATGAGAGCAAGTACAGGAGATTTAGTGGCCGCGTATGCAGTCACAACAGACACGGAAGTTATTGAGACACATTGTATAGATACTCTGTCAGCCCAAGCAGCAGAACTTATTGCTCTAACGCAAGCCTGTATTCAAGCCACAAATAAGAGAGTTAATGTATACACTGACTCACGTTATGCATTCGGAGTTGTACACGACTTCGGCGTGCTGTGGCGAGAGAGAGGTTATCTAACGTCCCATGGTGCCCACATTCAGCACGGACCCCTCATTCATGCCTTGTTAGACGCAATACATCTACCCACTGCTATATCAATTATGAAATGTAAAGCACACACGAAGGTTACTGATACCATTTCTCAAGGCAATGATTTAGCTGACAGAACAGCTAAACAGACTGCTCAGAATCGCACATTAGACATGACAAAGCCAATAGTTCAGACACCAACACAGTGTATGACAATTAAGGATCCCACACTTGATGTAATTGACATACAGACACATGCCACAGCAGAAGAAATAAAGAAGTGGACTGAACTAGGAGGGATCCAGACAGATCAAGGATGGATGACGAAGGAGAAATCTGTATGGTTTCTCCCTGATTCCATGGTTCAAGCCATTATAGCTACAGTTCACAGTCCAGCACATTTAGGAGAGAAGGCTATGCTAGACAGCATTCAGCACATTTGGTTCAACAAACATTTACGAGCAGCAGCTAAACAAAAAGTTCGTACCTGTATGATATGTTGTCAGTTTAATCCAGGAAAGAGTGTTCCCGTAGAGCAGGGTGGATTTCAGCCTCCTGACCATCCTTTTGAAGTCCTCCAGATGGATTATATTCAGATGGAACGTTGTCGAGGATTCAAATATGTCCTCGTAGTTGTCTGCGCTCTCTCCCGTTGGACAGAGGCGTATCCCGTATCAGATTACACTGCCCCGACTACTGCCAAGCAGCTAGTTCGAGAATTCTTCCCACGGTACGGTTTACCACGTGTTGTATATTCAGATAACGGTCAGCCTTTCTCATCCGAATTAATGAAACATGTCTCACTCTTGTTGGGATATCAGTGGAAATTCCACTGTGTCCGACACCCCGAGGCAGCAGGTCTCGTAGAAAGACATAACCAGACACTGAAAATCAGACTGTCCAAAATATGTAGAGAGAAAGGTGTCGACTGGATAGTAGCATTACCAGTTGCACTCTTTTACATGAGAATGGTAGCACACTCTAGAACAGGGCTATCCCCGTATGAGGTGATCTTTGGTAGACCACCGAATATGTGGGGGACGCCTATACCACGTAAAATAACTGATGTTGACTGTAATATGCTGACAGATTACCTGGCTTCCTTGATGTCTGCACTACAATCTTCTCGTTCACAGGTAGCTGCAGCCTTTCCCGACAACACTGAGGCGAAACCCCATGACGTTGTTCCGGGTAATCTTGTCTTTGTGAGAAACTTCGACAGGAAAAGTCAATTGGAGCCCAGGTGGAAAGCACCCAAGTTGGTCCTGTTGACCACAAGAACAGCCGTGAAGATCGAGGGACGCAAAGGGTGGATTCACTCAAGTCACGTAAAAAAATTTCATGGACTTCCTCCTGACACAGACAGTACTGCCCGTGTGTCTTCCCCCATAGACTCAAAGCTACCTTTGGCTGAGGCCAGTAGCACCGAACTCTATAAACAGAAACTCAGGTCCAGATCTAAACTGTCGGACGATTTGATTGTTTAAGTCCTCTCCAAGGTGAAGCGGTTGAATCTGTCCCGACATGTACCCCTTAGGTCTGAATCATGTAGAGTCCAGAATCATAATGAAACGACATGCTTATTGTAAATTACTGCGTAACCACTGTATTGTGACATTATTAATTTTGTTTTTATTGAGTATTTTAGTAATTATTACGAGTATGATTTTGCATCCTGTTTCTAAACGTGTTTTCAATATAACTGATGAACATTCTTTTAGTGACCTACCGCCACATGAATTATCCTATAGACTTGCGCTGCGCAATAACACATTCATTAGTATGTTACATCATTCCCATCAGACTAGTAATGCGTCCAATTGTTGGGTGTGTGGCCGACTTCCTCCCTATCAGAATAACAAAGGAGTTCTGCCTTTCTTTCCACATCCATTCACACACAATGGCTCCTGTGGAGCATGGTTTAGTTTATTAAATTCCCTAGACCCAGACACAGCAGTTTATCAACAACATTGGATATGGGGAAATCTGAATCTAGTTTTATTCAAAGTCTGTCACCCTAATAAGGAGGGTCACCTCAGTAGAACAGGAACTGATTTAGAAAATGAAGTGTATAAATTAGGTAATTTTACGCCTAATCTTATGATTCTGAATGTCAAATCCGAAGTTGAACTAATTCTGCCCACTATGTCAGTATTTCCAGTTAAGGGTGAATTATGTGTAAGAAAAGTTGGTTCCATACATATGGGCCATAGCCAATGCGTTACTACAGTAGAATATAGTGATCAAGGGAAATCTTCATTTAGAGCTTCTCGCCATTCTTACTTCATATGTGGTCAGACGGCATATATGCGTCTGCCTCTAGATTGGGATGGTACCTGTTACATAGCATTCCTTTTGCCACCTGTTTTCCTAGCTCCCCCTGATTATTATCGAAATGTTCATTTAGTACACAATAGAGAGAAAAGAGATCTCCCAGTTGTCGATTATACTGAGACAGCATGGGACAAGTATGTAGATTTCAATAAAGGTATCTTTCCCTATATAGGTACTATATCAAATAGTAAGCTGATACGCAGACTCACCAAGACTCTTGAAGCTGTAGTAAACGAGACTATAGCCGCCCTAGGCAATCTGACAGAGGAACAATCAGTGATGAGAATTGTTGTTCTCCAGAATCGTCTTGTCCTTGACGTCATCCTGGCCGATAGGGGCGGAGCTTGCAGGGTCATCGGATCCAGCTGCTGTATATTCATACCAGAAAATTCGCCATCTGTATATAAAGCTATAACACGCCTTCATAAGATTGTAAGCCAGATACACGAGAATCCAGGCACTTGGACGTGGTCCGGGTGGTTCTGGAGTGTGATATCAGCCTGGGGATGGAGAGTTCTATCCTTCCTAGGTATTGGCCTTCTTATGCTCTTCAGTTGTTGTCTATGCCTGCAATGTGGACCAGCGATTTGTGGTCTGTGTGCCACATCATGCATTCCACATCACAGTTCTCGTTCAAAATACCGGAAGAAGAAGGAAGAAGAAATGATGCTCCATGAGCAAATCAATGGAATGATGAAGATTGATGTCTCGTGAAGGGCAAGAAGGGGACAAGGAGGGAATGTGGAAATGTGGATTTTCCTGATCAGTTATGTCCCCTATCTTGGACCCCAACGGTTTTATATGCATGTTACAAGTACATGTATGTTCCCTCCAGTTCCAGTTTCTAAGACGCAAACATATGTGTGTCTACCATCAACATGTTCTCTGTCAGATCCGCCATCACAGGGCTGGATATTCGATTCCTAAGTATGAAAGGCCACCGACTTTATATGGCTAAGTTACTCCATTTTTACAGTTCAGGCGAGTAGGCCCGATTCTGTCCTCAAAGCCTTTCCCTGCTCTCTGTCTCTGACAGCTTCAGCTTGAGCTCGCATCTGTATCCATGAACTTTGTCCTACTCCCTGTGCAGCGAACGGTGCCTGCCTCGGCCAGTTTTCGCCTGTCTGCCAAGAAGTTGTATTTCACCTTCGAATTATCTATTTTGCTCTTCAGCCGATGCATTCCTGTCTAGTGATTTAGGTAAACATTTCCTTTAGCTCACAAGCAAAGGACTCAGCCTTTCCGTCCTCCTGCAAGTGATTCATAGCCCTGTTGCCATGGAAAGTTTTCTGCCCCTCGCATCTCATGTAGACACTTAGACGCTTGTACACGCACACACAGTTAGTATAGAATAGATTCTGTCCGAGAGCCCTTCCTTGTGGATAACACAGTTCTTTAAACATAGGATGTTAGATATGATTTGGGATTAGGTTGACTTGACCCCAGACTTCTCGTCTCCACATGTAGAGTTAAATGTCAAGTCCCCTTCACCCCCTAGTTGCACGTCAATTACACGTCATGCTGCCGCGCGCGCATCTATGCCAAGTATTATCTTATAGATCCACCTATGTCTGATAATTCTAACCAATCATGTTTCTTTTATTCCTTATTACGCCTAGTTTCAATTTCGTACCTGTTATGTCATTTTTCTTATCAAATGTTACGCCTTCTACATTCGTTTCATTGTAATGCACTTATTATAAAAATGCATGTCTGTCAACAAAATATTGTACTTCACTTCCTGAACCTTCGTGGTGACGGAACCTGAGGGCCGCGACTCGAGTCGGCCATTTTGAATGGAATAAAGCCCATTAGAAAACCTCTTATACCACGGATTCTGCCTCTTGTTATTTTGAGCTATTTACTTTAATTTAAGATTCCGCATGAAATTCAGTCCGGTAATATTTATTTTATTTACCACAAGTTGGAATAGTAAATTGCACCCCTACACCATCCAACACTTTCCCTACTGCTGCACCTTCCTGGAGTTAGAATAGTAAATTATACCCCTACACCATCCAACACTTTCCCTACCGCTGCACCAACCTGGAGTTAGGAAAAAAAATTCTTCAAACTGCAACTCTTATTTTAATTATTTTGGGATTATATTAACATTAAAAATTAAATGGTTGTTCTAACATATTGATGGTTTAAATACAATGCTGTATAACAATACCTTGTTTTTTTGGAATTGCTTTCCTTGGTGAGGCTTCTGAAGTGGAATTGGCCTGTTGGCTGGAGTTGTCACTTATGTGATGGACTGAATCTTTCAGCAAAGAAACAAACAATTGTCTTGGAAAAAAAAAAGAGAAAATAAAATAACTTAACGTTGTTGACAAATGAAAATTCTGAATAACTTTTTAAAATTATGACATAGAATATAACTAATAGTACATAACACTTTCCTAACTGCTGCACCTTCCTGGAGTTAGAATAGAAAAATGTACCCCTACACCTTCCAACACTTTCCCTACTGCTGCACCTTCCTGGAGTTGGAATAGTTAATTGTACCCCTACACTATCCATCACTTACCCTACTTCTGCACTTTACTGGAGTAACAATAGCAAAAGGAATGACTATTACATTGTGGAAATTATAACACTGAAAATATAAAATACCTTTTTCTGTTATTGTTTGTTTTCGTGGCTTTTTGGTAATGCTGGCTGCAGGATTAAGTTATTTTTTAAATTTATTTAATCCACAAACTTGTAACCGATTTACTGTGGAAATGATTTTTTTTTTTTATAAATTAATGTTACTTAGTCAACGTTGGTTAAAGCAAAAAAAACATTTTTTTGTAAATATGATATTTGACAAATGAGTATGAGTAACAATTGGTAAAGCAAAACATAATACACTTAGAATGCATTATTAAATAAGAGTAATAATGGATACACCTACACCATCACTCAATTACTCTACTGCTGAACATTCTGGGACTTAGAATAGTAATAGTTACCCCAGTAACATGAAACGCTTTTTCAAATTTAGTACCTAACTGAAGTCATATTAGTAATTGTTACCCCTGCACCATGGTATAATTTCGTTTATGATGTAGTGTGAATGAGTAAAAAATTAATATAATCACCTTAACCATACAACACTTTTGCTAATGCTAAAAATATATTTTTAAAGTAAAATAATTGCAATTAAATAACATTTACCTTCACAATAGTAAAGGTGAGTCGATTACGTTGAGGTGATGCAAAATTAGGTACACGAATTCTTGATTTTGAAAAAATAGCAAGTTTCTGTTTTTGGAAAAGAAAGTAGTTGTTTTAAGTTGGTATATATTTTTAGTGATAACAAATTAGAAACAGTACATTTTAAAAGTTAATATAAAAATTTTTAAAACATATTTTGTATGGAAAGCAAACATATTTTACGCTAAAGCAAGGTGTAAAAATATTTTACTGACTTACTAGTAGTTGCAAACTAATAATGCTTTTCCAAACGAATTCAGTGCTCTCTCTGAGGAGGTCGCAGTGGAGGTGACAGAGGGTCAGGTTTTGACGTCTGGTCTCTCTGGTAGTTGATAATCAACTGATTGCAAAATGGTGTCTTCCTGGTATTTATAAGTTTTACTCAGTGTCACTATTAATTTTTTTAAAAACTGCGTTCGTTGTGGTTTTTTTTATACTTTATTTTACTGTGGAAAATGATAATTTAAAAAAGCATTTAAAAATGTATTGTTTTCATTCATTTGCTCCGTTTTGGCATCCATTTTGGAACATGTCTTTTGCTATTGTTTTCATAGAAAGTGTTGTAGAACAAGTTTTACAAGTGAGATGGATAAAATGGCGCCTATGTGTATGTGTCTTCTGTTTTTCTCTGTTTACTTTCTTTTCGATGTAATCATGATAAAATGTGTATGTATTGTTGTTAAATCTTTCGTTGTTTGTATAAAACTTTGAAATGTGTGAATACGGAATTTTAGGGGGGATTTTGAGTATTAATTTTAATACTCGAGTATTAATTTTAATACTCGAGTATTAATTTGGTAATGCATTTCAGTAGATTTACGTACAGTTTTTCTCCACATTTTAATACACTTCCCCACCCTAAAACCCCTAATTTCCCTGCATCCCGTGCCAGATTTTATTGTACTTTAAAAAAAAAAAAATAATAATTCGCGTTGTAATGGTATGCGTTGTAATAGATTTCGTTGTAACTGCACTTTTAAGTATTTTAATAGGTTTTGCGTTGTAAAAGTATTCGTTGTAAAGTAATGCGTTGTAGTAGTATTTGCGTTGTACAAAATGCGTTGTAATGGTATGCGTTGTAATAGCATGCGTTGTAACGTCATACATCCAGTGGTTGAATGTGTGAGTGGCTGGGTGCATAGATCGCAGGATTTGTGACTAAATCAATGCATGGATGGATCAATGAGAGAGTTGCTTCATATATGAATGAATTAATCCCTGCATGGATTTTGAATGGATTAGTTTGATGCCGAGTGGCTGCATTGAGGCATAAGGGTATTGTTTTGGGGGTAACCACAGCGTTGTTATTAGTAGGACTTTGCTCTCTCCTCGCTGATATCTCACCTGTCTATGTGCTAATTCATTCATTCACACATCAGTGAATTAAATTACTCAGCCATCATTATCCTGTAGACCTGAGTACATCATTGATCCTGAACTGTGTCAGTACTGATTTGAAAATGTCCTCAGCCCCATAAAAGAAAAATGTTCTACAGAACCTAAGAAATAATTGGAATTTGTACATTTGGGATTTTAGTTACTCTCTGCACCATCTTGCTGAGCTGAACCAGAATCAATGAACAGGGCTCAACAGCTGGCAAACTGGGTGCGTCTGGACTGAAACACTGTTCAAGTAACCTTTGGTTGCATAACCCTTGCTCTAAAGCATTCATAAAACTAACTTCCAGTGGAAAACGTAGGGCCATATTTATGACCTGCTTTGCGTTGCTCATGCACCATGCAACGTGGTGCAAGAGTGAAGCAAGCCTTAAGTCAGATTTTTAAAGCCATGCAAAGCCACTTTGCATGGCTCTGAGTTACTCAAAAAATCTGGAATAACGCAATGCAGCGCAAATCACTGCATTGTATTACTCTGCCCTGGGAAGGCCCATGGGTGTGGCATGGTTGTTGCCATGCACCTCCCTTGATGTTTGATACATTTCTAGATTTACAGGACCTTCTAAAACCTAAGAATGTGTCAAAAAGATAACATCCCCAGGAGAGGCCTAACAAGAAGCAATATCTTTATTTCTCCTTGCTTCATCCTCTTCCTATCTGTGCTGCATTCTGTAGCACCCATAGAAAGAGGAATATGCCTCTCAGGATTGTTTTGTGCAGGAAAGTATCCCTTCCTTCACAAAAACAATCCTGCATGCATAGCATGCACCCTTGCACCATGGAGTAAGAGTGCCTACGTTGGTGCTAGGAAGCCCATTGTGCACCAGCACAATGGAAAAAGTCGTGAATGCGGTGTATGCCTTAAATAAAGTGCATTTCTGCCCTTTCCCAGTACTGCAGTGCAGCAAGGTGACTTGCTGTGTTGCAATGTGCCACTATTTCATAAATATGCCCAGTACTGTTTAGAAACTCAGTAAGTAAAATATATTGGCATATAAATAATAAATGCTTCTCAAGTAAGCAATCTGCAATCTTTTTTCCCCAAGCCTCCAGGAGCTTGAGGCAACTGCCAACTAAAGGTACTGTGATTGAAGTCAATGGAGCCCTATTCCATGAACTTTCCCTGACTTTCTATCAAGGAACATACTTCTACAATCAATCAACTATGCAGACATAAAAGTTAGTGGAAGCCAAAATAAAGGCACTATCTGAGGAAGTGGTACACATGGAGCAGGGCCTACGGAGGCTGAAGGATGTCTGGTTCCCCAAGAGCTCCTACACTGACACGTCAGCCATTGGCTGCCTAACTGATTTTTAACAATGGGCTGTCTGAATAGAGATGCATTCTTGAGAATCTGTAATATGCAGATTTGTACTGTGTTCCCCCACCATTGAACAATGTTGACAGTGTGCTACGAAGCGTCCCTGGTTTGGGGGTGGTGAGTTGCTGAGAGGCCAGGACTGATGTGAAGCAATAGTGTTCCTTAGGGTCTTCAGGTTGCCTATTAAGGAGGTATATGAAGACAGTCAGAACAGTGGTGCCGCTTTTAAAAATCCTCATTACATGGACAAAATACTGAGACAAAGTAGAATGTGCTCACGTATGCTAGACAAACGAGTTACATGTTCCCTGATTTGAACCCAGTGTGCAAATGAAACAGTCAGAATCAATTATAAAAATCCTGCTAAATATAGAGTTCATAAGCAGCCTCAGTCACCCCAAGAGAGTTTGGACCAGATGTACTAAACTCTGATCACAAAATATCGGTAGCAATTTTAAACCAGTATTTGTGTGACCAGAGTGCTATTTTGTGAACCTACTTAAGTATTACTAGGTCGGTTCGCACTGTATCAATTTCTAGTAGGGTGCAAATCAACATACCTCATGAATATTAATAAGGTAGGTTGCAATTTGCGGCCCACCAGGACAACCATCATGGGAATGGCAGCATGCTGGGGTCAGCAGACCACTATGTCTGTGACTGCTTTTAAATAAGCGGTTTTTTTTAAATTCCATCTGTTTTCTCTTAAAGTAACCACTGCCTACTCTTGGGCCTCATTTATGAGACCCCTTGCGCCACTGGAATGTCACTTTTTGTGACATTCCCTGGCGCAGAAGCCTGCATGATATTTACCGGGCAGCACTAAGCCACTTTATTGGGCTTATTGTTGCCTGATAAATATCGGACCCTTTAATGCAGTTAAGGGGCGTGCAATTGGTGTTGCTGGGGGAGTTTCCAGCAACATCCATGGCTTTTTGACACTGCCCCAGATTTATGGGAAGTTGTAAATCTGAGGCAGCGCCAAAATCCTATGCCTCCTCGAGGCACAACGAAGAGAAATATCTTTATCCACGTTTTTCCTTTTTCTAAGTGTGCTGCATTCTGCAGCAAACATGGAAAGAGGGAAAATTCTCTTGTGATTATTTTTGTACAGGAAGGTTTCCCTTCCAGTGTAAAATAATCATCCTTGCAAAGCAGCCACCCTTGTACCATGGTGCCAAGGTGCCTGCGTTGGCTCAAGGCAGCCCATTGTGAGCCTGTGCAGGGGAAAAGGACAGGACTGCACTGCGCAATATATATGGCAAATTCCTGCCCTTTTCTTTTGCCGTAGGGCAGCACAGCAGGAAGGCCTGCAGCACTGCCCTACGGCAAAACCTCATAAATGAGACCCACATTTTTTTTTTTTAATTCTCTAAGGGGAAGGGCCCTCTTGGAGACTACCCCGATTTGTGAATGCATTACCACTACACTTCTGTGTATGGTAAACTATTAATGGATTCCATTCACAAAATAATAATACATACCATTCCATTTTGGCATTTGGAAGTGACGCCCCAAACACACCACTTCCAAATGCCAAATTGGAATTGGCCCGCAAACCCAAAATGTGATTTGTAACATGCTACTGAATCACAATTTAGGTGCCGATTCCGATCCTGGAAAAACCGGGTACGAACCGTCGGTCGGAGCGTTTTCTCCGTCCGACTCGTACCCGGGAAAAAAACATTACAAACATGGAAGTACGATTCGCACGGAAACACCATTTCCGTACGAATCGTAAAAAACACCGACCGATGAAAATATACATACGAATGTGATCCGGGAATGCTCCGACGTGACGTCGGGACGCTTTCAGGCAGCGTTTCACGAACCAGGAAGTACGATTCGAACCGACAGCAGTCCGGACGGCAATATTTTTACGGCACCCAAAAAGTGCCGGAAAAGCGAAGTATGCCGCGAAACGACCAAGTTAGGGAGCCCGGTACACGCCGCACCCCCCCCCAGCCCCCGTGAGTACGCGCCGAACCCCACCCGTGTATGTACACCCGTGTACGTACGAGTCGTACCCCCCCCGTGTACGTACGAGTCATACCCCCACCCGAACGGGGGGGGGTTCGGCGGGGGGTTCGGCGCGTACTCACGGGGGCTGGGGGGAGGGTCGGCGCGTATGCGGGCACATGTCTCCATGGTTGCTATGGGAGTTCGGTCCGTATGGTGCATTTTCCATACGGTTGTAACATCGGACGCACGGGATGGATCGTACTTGCGCGGTCGGACTTCACTTTTCACATTTGTATGGTAAATCATCCGGGGACGTGTCGGACACATTTTCCGACCCGAGGACGTGTGGGGAATTATTCCCAATGCGATTCGTATGGACTTTTTCCCATGCGAATCGTACTTGGCAGTTTGTACGGCACTTGTACGATTCGTATGGTAAAAAGACCGGATAAGAGTCGTACGGGGAAATTTTTTCCAGGATCCGAATCGGCACCTTGGTGTTTGAACATAAGAAACAGCATTTTTGCAAAAGCAAATGGCTCATTTTGGAAAAATTAGGCAGTTTGCATTTACAAAAATGCTGCGCATATCTACCCCTTAAAGTGGTGTACCATTGGGAAAACCATGACTTGAGACAAGTGGGTCTGGCTAAGTCTTTCTTTCACAATGAAGGGGCAGATTTACAAGCTCCTTGCGCCACTTTTGCGTCATTTTTAACATGGGAAAAATGACGCAAAAGTGGAGCAAGGGGCGTGTAAATCTGCCCCATAGAGCTCATTCCTCTCCACGTCTCCGGCCAAATAGTCATGTTTAGTAGAGAGCCAGTGGAACTCGAACTGGATACACACTTCAAAGGGAGCATCACTTAGGGTAGTTGATGCACTGTGACTGGCATGGCAATTACAATTTCTATTTCAATTGCTGATAATTTTACACTTTGCTTTTCTTTTCACAGATTCGCACCCCCACAGCCCATTTTGCTGAACGCAATGGTTTTGACTGAGTCATAAACGGTATTTACCGTATTCTAAAACCTCGAATAATAATGCAGGTTTGCTCTGGAACATAGACAATAAACTCCAATGCTGACAGTCTGGGTGGACGAGTTGCTCATTTATTCTGCTAACAAAAGCATTTATATCTACAAAAATGAAGCCAATTATAACTGTAGTTTAGGAAAATTTAGAAGCAATAACTAAAAGATCACCGCAATTATCAAATAGAATGTTCTTCCTTGGGATTATAGTTATCTGTAAATTTTAGGGTTACCCCAAATAATTAATTGTTTAGTTAATTTTGACTAAATTGTTGTACTATGAAGATGATGCGTCTGTTCTGCGAGTTTAGCTTCTTATTTGCATATAAAGCATATAATCATGTTTTGAAGTTTTATCCCTTTCTTCAAGCACTTCCTGTAAGCACTGCTTAAAATTCAGCTTGCTTTGTAAAGGTTATGATGCCTTTAAAGTGAATTAAATCCCTCTTGTCGCGCTATAATTAGTCCTGCTCTCAAATTAAATATGTCTTTGCTTTTGGTCAACTAAAAGTACACACTTGCGTATGAGAGTTGCTACTTTTAGTACAATAAAAGCAGCATGTTCTGCAGATCAAGATGGCCAGGGAGGCCGAGGCAATTACTCTGAGGAATCATTGACTTCTCTTCCTGCCTGAGGACGCTGTCTGTGTAAGCTGTAAAACCATGTATATAAAATGCTGCTGCTGGAACAGGAGGAAGACCCTGGCGAAAATGTGCACATACACGGCCATTGCTCTTTTATTTCACCTCTTAAAACAAACGTTAATGAGAGCAAAGTATATGTTATATTTCCACTGTAGAGCTGTATCTTTGAAATAGGTCATGGTTTATGTCTTTTTTATTGTACTCCGCATTTTTCAGGGGTGCTTTGATTAGGTAGTTTGTGGCTGTTGGTAACTTGTTTGTTTTCAGTGTGAATGTCTCTCATATGGCGGACCAGTCTTCAATGCCAGGTGTGTAGCATTCACCTTTACTAATTATGCTTCATGTTTTAAAATATAGATACCTAAAGTACTATCTTTGAGTATTTAATAATACAGCCAGATGTATAAATAATTAATAATGTGGGAAAAAGAACTCGGGAGACTTTCAGTCTTGAACTTTAAATAGAAGAAGGGCGTTCCGATGGGGATGGGCCCCAGAAGATCGGTTTTGACGTGCAAACTTTAATTTCTTCTATTATCTTAATGTTTTCTTATGTCACTCTTTTGTATCCAATCTGCAACTTCCACAGTCGGACGATCCTTCACCATTCAGGGAGGGGGCCATATCTGTCTCTGGTGGTATAAGCTAATGTTCCAAACTTATGAGCTTTAACAGCTTGTTAAAATGTCAAAGGTCACCAATGCCTGGGGACGTGTCTTGACGTTAACGGAGAATGGTGGCGCCTCCGTGAGGCTCCTGAGGACAACGCGGATGGACCGAGTTCCTGGATGATTTACCAGTCCTTGGTGAGGAGTTTCAGAAGGCGGAAGAACCATTGAATCCCTGGGCTCCTTTTCGGAGCTCTTGGGGGAGCGCACGTCCTTGTTCCTCCACAACACATTCACTTGAAAAGCCGCGCTGACTGCAGCCGCCATTTTGAGTGCTTCACCTACACTCCAGCTGCCTTCCTGGTGAGAAATGTTTATTACCCTATGCTTCATGGGCTCTCTCACATGCTGAAATACTCATACAACTGCCATACCTTCTAACCGGAGAGACTCTTTTTGACTGGAAAAGTGCAACTACTGTGCAAGTTTATAACAAGGGTTGCTAGCCATTTTGTCCTCATGTTTTTCTCTTTACTGGGCTTGTATGTAGGCTGCCCCTTCATGACCCACTTTGCTCCCTTTTATTGAATAAATTGCCAAAACCCTCTCTATAATATCTCTCCGGGAGCGATTTGACGTCCTTTCCAATGTCTTGAAGGGCAGTTTCCTGACATATTGCTGGTAGTGTTGTTATTGTGATGTTGCACCTAAGATTGATCCTGTTTACTTTCTATAATATTTGGGACGTATTGCTACACTATTTTTAACCTTATATGAGATGTTTGCAAAAACTGGTTCCTCCTGCGTGACGCAGTCCTTTATTAAGAATTCAAAATTGTTTTCTGAATTCTCAAAAATGGAGGAATCATCAATTTCTATAGTCAAGTCCTTGTCTTCTCAGGGCACTGGTGCTCTTGCAACAGAGAAATTCAGCACCAAACGTCTGAAGAAGAACCCACCTTCCCCTTTAAAGCCTTTTCCTCCTGTTTCTCTTGACATGTTATTGGAAGAGATCCGTGCTCTCTGTCCCTTCATGGAGGAAACTGCCACCAAACTGCAATATCTAACAGAGAATTAGTCTCAGATGAATGATCGTCTTACCTCTGTGGAGCAAAGTGTATCCTCCTATTCTCACACTAATGAGAAGGTTAAAAATCTTCAATATCAAGTTTCCTCACTCCAATCTCAGGTCGAGGACCTTGAAAATAGAAAGAGAAGAAACAATCTTTTAATTTATGGTCTGCCGAAAGTTTCAGAGGGCTCAGACCCTCTCTCTTTCTTTAAGTCCTTCCTTCCTAAACTGCTTCATTTACCTGAAGGAACATTGCTTAACATTCAACAAGTCCATAGACTTGGTCACCAATGCGCAGGGACAACCATATCTCAGAGACCAAGAGGTTTTATCATATACTTTCATGAATACACTGACCATCTCAAAGTTCTTTCAGCAGTCAAATCAATTCAAAGTATCAGGTTCCAGTCTATTCTTTGCTCAAGATTATGCAAAAGCCACTGCACACAGATGCAAAGAATTTCTCAATATGAGACCTGACTTACGTGCCATAGGTGCCCGCTACAAATTTTCCATCCCTGCCTCTTCAAGGTTACTTATAAGAACAAAACTAGACTTATGAGGATTCTATTGCAGAGCTTCATCAACTCCTGTACATCAGAGTCCATGGACTTTTCTGGAGCTTCGTCATCCAGTAATGTGGGACATTGTTTTCATCATTAGCAGCGATTTTTCTTCTTGTTTCCAATGTTTTAAGTATCTACATACGGTTACAAGTTTTATGAGGTTTACTATTTGATCATTTCATCTGTTCTCAATTTATCCTGTTATGTCAGTATATTCATTAGTATTCATTAGTTTTTATTCATTTCTTATGATAGCTGTTCTCTTTTTCTTGTTTCCTTCCTACCAGGTTTGTAAATGTTTTGTTCATACCATACTCCCTTACCCCTTTATGAAGTGATGTGGTACTTCCGCGTTCTATGTCCCGTTGAGTCTGTGCATGCCATCGACTCCATGTGGTCTCACCCCCCACCTTCTTTGGATGTCCATAGGTGTAGGTATGTTGTTTTCTTTTTGTTGTTGTTTTCTCTTTCCCTTTTTCTGCTTATATCTATGTTTTATTCCGCCTTCTATTCCTTGTCTATCCATTTCTTTTTCTTTTCTTTGTGGTCCTTCGTCCCACGCTCATATCTATATTCATCTTTCTTAAATATTCTAGATTGTCTTTATTTACACTCACATGGTTGGTTTGCTATATTTGTTATACTTTTTATCCTTTGTTCTTCGATGGTCTGTTTTGAAACGTATCTCCTAGTTGTTCCCCTGTAGTTTTTATGCCTTTGAAGATTATATCTTGGAATGTCAGAGGTCTGAATTCTCCCATCAAACGTCAAAAGTGTTTTATCACATTTATCCAAGTTGGGTGCTAATATTGTTTTATTACAAGAATCCCACTTATCTGCAACCAAAGCTTTGAAATTGAGAAGGGGTTGGGTTGGAGATGTCTTTTTCTCATCAGGTGATGGTAAACACAATGGTGCAATAATTCTTTGTCATAAATCGATTGATGCTAAGTTATTCTCTCAACTGTCTGATGAGGGGGATGATGGCTATATACTAAATTACAAATTAGAGGTGCTCCCGTCTCTTTATTTAATATTTACGCTCCCACGAATGGCGACTCCAAGTTTTGGACTGATCAATCCCAACAACTTTCATCTTGTATTGATGATAATTTCACCCTTGCAGGTGACTGTAACCAAATATTTGACCCCTTATAGATCGCAACTCGTCAGTTTCTTTTAAACCGCATAAAGCACATACATTTTTTATTCGGACCACTCAGCAATGTAAACTTATAGATGCCTGGAGAATTTGCAACACTAATACGAGGGAATATACATTTTACTCTCCCGCGCACCAAACTCAATTGCGAATTGAGTATTTTTGTATCTCACACAACATTTCCCAATCACTAAGAAGTGCTGATATTGGATCTATTCTAATATTTGATCATGCCCCCATCTTCATTGAATTGGACATAGTCCCAAAATCCAATATACCTAGGAGATGGTGTTTTAATAACTCACTCCTTTTAGACCCTAATTTTAACACCTCTTTTGTTTCTTTCTTTAATGACTATTTCTCCATTGACCAAAATGATACCTTATCCTTCTTTGTAATTTTGGGATGCATTCAAAGCAGCCACCAGAGATTTTATTATTGCCTATGTTTCCAGAAAATGGAAAAATGCACGCAAAGTTAATAAAGATCTTTTGACCGAAATAAAAAGATTGGAGCACTCTTGTTATTCTTCAAAGTCCAAAGATTGACTATCTCAACTTGTTAAAGCAAAATTCAAATTTAATAAGGAATCTACTGATAATGCCTCACTTTTTTTGCTAAAATCTAGTGCAAAGTTCTATGGCCGTCAGAATAAGGCTGCTAACTTTTGGCAAACTACTTAGAAATTAAACATAATAAATTTGACATTGAATCTATCATGGATGAACAAAAGACACAACGGTTCAAAGATTCAGAGATATTGAATGAATTTCGTTTGTTCCACAAAAAAGTGTACACAGCTGAAATTGTACCATCGGAATCTAATACTTCACAATTTCTCTCAGGTATTCATAAATCCTCTATTACTCAATCAGATTTTGTTTCTTTAGAATCTGACCTCTCACAACAAGAACTTCTAACTGCACTACAATTTCTTAAAAAAGATAAAGCTCCAGGACCAGATGGCTTCACAGTGGAATTTTTTACACACTTCGCTTCACTCCTTCTTCCCAAATTAATCACTCTCCTAAACTCTTTTTCACAATTGGGAGAATCTACTGGGTCATTTTTGGAAGCTTTAATCTCTTTTAATCCCTAAAGATGGGAAAGATCTAAAATACAGACATATTTCACTTGTTAACATCGACTACAAAATTTTCTCCAAGACTCTGGCCCTTTGTCTAGAATCTTTCCTCTATCAATTATTGGGGGCGGAACAATCGGTTTTGTTAAAGGCCGCCTCATCTCGGACAATACTCGTTTATTTTTTTATATCTTATCCAAATCTCATCATCTATCCCATTCAGTGGCTGCTGTGGCTTTAGACGCTGAGAAAACTTTTGATCGAGTTAATTGGACTTACCTATTTCAAACACTCAAATGGTTTGGTTCTGGTACAAAGATCATCTCCCTAATTTTGATTCTTTACTCTAATCCGCGAGCAGCTGTTTTTGTTAATGGTAACTCATCCCCCTATTTTGACCTGAGAAGAGGAGTTCACCAGGGTTATCTCCATTTCTTTTCAATTTAGCTTTGGAGCCCTTTCTGTCCAAAATTAGTCAAAATGGAGATATACAAGGTTTTCAAGCTAATGACAAACATATCAAGTTGGTGGCATAAGCCGATGATGTATTGTTATTTACTTCTGACCCACAATCCTCTGTCCCTGCCTTTCTTCAAGAAGTCGAGCTTTTTGCCTCCATTTCGGGTTATAACCTGAATATAGACAAATGTGAGATTTTACCTTTAACCAAACATACTTTTAAAGAGGATTTTAGTTCCTCAGGTTTTACCTGGAATTCTCATTACATTAAATATTTAGGGCTTTTTTTCACCCCTTCAATTCCAACAACACTTTATGTTTGGAGAAATGTATACAAAAAATCTCTACATTAACAACTAAATGGCACCCCTTATATCTGTTATGGTGGGGGCGTCTAGACACCATTAAAATGATGCTCACTCCAATAATTATATACACTCTCTCCAATATTCCTATTCCTGTTCCCTACAACTTTTTACAAATAATCAATTCCATATTACTATCATTTTTATGGAACAACAAAAAACCCTGCATGTTATTGATGAGATTATCAAGGCCAAAAGCAGAAGGTGGAGTTAATTTTCCAGCTTTCCCTACTTATCAAAAATCTTTTCTACTTCGTCAAGCCTCGAGATGGTTCTATGAATCTCTATCGGAATGTCCTTTGAACATTCATATATCTCTCCCTCTCTCTTTCACTTGCAGACCACATTCTATTCTTACCCTATTCTTAGAAACACCTGTAAGCTTCTTGACTTTACTCCAACTACTCACCCTAATGACCCAAACTCCTTTCTTAAGTCCTCAATTTAGCACAGTAAGTTCATATTGATCCATGACAAACCTTTTTATTGGAAATCTTGGAGATGCAAAGGCTTAATCTGGACGAACCAACTTTTTTTTTTAAACGAGATAATACCGTTTTCGGAAGTTAGTCAACATTTTGATCTGTCCCTATCATTCCATTCTAAATATAATCTTATCAAACAAGACCTTTCAAATGCATATGCTCAGGTTCTGTCTCATCCTCATCCTCACCCTCCCCCTGTCAATAACTCATACGCTCTTCTTCTCTGGGCCCCTAAGGCCTCCACTATTTAGTCTCATGTACACTCTTCACCCTTGGACAGAGAAAAGACTAATATTGAACTTTCCTGGGAAGAAGATCTTGGAATTGATTGGCCAACTTCTTATTGGAATAAAATATGGTCTAAAATTAGAAAATATTCTAGGGTGGCTAACATCACACAAACAATATTTTTTAATATTTTACACCTGGTTATTTTACATAAATGTTACAGTGATACACCTTATACTTGTTGGTCTTGCTCTTCCCCATCTGCTGATCTGAAACACCAACTCTTTATGTGTCCACCTGTACACACCTTTTGGAAAAGGGTTTGGGCTGTAATCAATTTAATTTTCAAATCCAAGTTCCCTTTTTCTCTTACTCATTTATTTTTGGGCAGCCTATCACTCGTCTGGAATGATTACATTTTTAACATAAAGATTGTTGATTTATTGTTGGCTGTCACTTTTTAGCAAATTACAACAAATTGGAAGGATTTGACAAAATTATCATTTCAAGCATGGTGGTATGCAGTATGCTATAATCACAGATTAGACACAGCACTTGTTCATCCTATTCATTTAGCTATAAAACTTCTGAATCTATGGTCGCCTGTTACAATGTTCATTGATGCCAGTGCTAGACAATATTTTTCCCTGACTCCTATTCAGCAAGAAGTCCCCCGACCTCCATGACATTCATTACTTCTTTATTTATTAATATGTTATATCATATTAGTATGCTTTTATTACTCCCAGTTCTTATGCATTGTGTACAAAATGTATTAGTGTATTATTATTTTATTGATTATATTGCTATTTGGTTGTCTAGTCATTTCATCATCGCCATGTTTGCATGATATTTTGTATTGATTGAACATCCCTTTTTTTGTTCTTTTTCACGATTTGTTTTCTTTATTTAGTTCAACCTTTGTGTATTCTTTTTGATCATCATATTTTGCATTTTTATTCTTTGTCTCTTTAATAAAATTACTTTGAACTTTAAAAAGGTGAGCAGTGTCTTATGGTGTTCATAAGTAGTGGTCTGTGAAATTTGCCAACTTTGCTTCTTCACAATTATGCGAAATTTTGGCAAAATTATGTGAAATTGGGTAAAAAGACAAATCTGTCATTTTGTGTTATATTAGCACAAAATGTGTCCTCGCATCAACGCAAAGAAGATTTTCAGATAAAAAAAAGTGACCACAGACAACAGCTGCCCTGTATTCTGTTGTTCCCACGCATTGTGACTAGTGCATTAGCAATACATTTTAACTAAAAATGGGATTAATTACGTGAGGTAGCAAAATGGTGCTATTTCAGGAATTTGGCATAACAAGCATAATGCGAAATAACCGAAATTCTGCAAATTACCCTGTCACCTATTCAGAGTTCAAGTCCAACTCATTTACAGCTCTACAACTCCCATTAAAAAGAACATTTACACACTGCAAGCTTGTGGGTAAATACCTGAGTGCAAACTTACTTGTGAACTAGAGACTTACTTGTGGAGTTAATTGTGTCTCAAATAACGGTACTAGTTTTGTTTTACTGAAAAAAGTCAGGCATGATAAGTATTATGGGTGTTTTTGACTATTTTACCATCTCAGTAGTAGGTGCAATGCTAATTACAGTCCTAAAAAAGAAGAAGACTTGTCCCTGTTACTCAGTCATTTAAATACTTTGTTTTGGCCAAGGGCCATAAAAGGTTCATAGTCATACAATATTTCATTGAATATTCTAAAATACATCCAACCATATATATTATGTAGTCTCAATAAAAGGGTCAGAAGTTATCAATAAAATCATTTAAAACAATATAAAACAGTATAAGCTGATCACCGTTATGTTCCATTATAACCACCGCAGTGAAATCGATGTTTCATAACTCATTAAACTTCTTCTGCTACAATAAAAAGAAATATCTAGTTATTTATACAGTTCAAAGAATACATCACATACATTAGTATATTGGTCTTTAGCACATCACAACTTTAACCGAGATTTTTTCCTTTTTAAAAACAATATCAACAAATATCTAGATAGGGCAAATATAACATGTGGTGAGGTGCTGGTGACCAGTACCCTAAGTGCATCTTGGTGCTTTCAGAATACCATTGAATTAAACAGAAACAGAAAAACAGAATGTGTGCTGTATTTTCTATGTTTTTCTGTAGACATTAAAGTGCATGTAGTGCATAAAGTGCAAGAACGGTCTTCCTTACCCTCCCAGTTTGTAGTATGGCTCTTGGTCTGTAATATGTTGTACCTTAGCTTTAGGTATGGAGTTCTTGCTAGGTATGGCTGTACATTGTCAAGAAACTCCTCGCAACTCGGAGTTGGCTTGGTAATGAGAAATTGGGATGTTAACCTTCCAAAACTCGGGTCGCAGTGAAGTGTATTAAGTATGTATTGCCAATAGGTTCCCTTCAATGTGTTTTTGCAGCTTGATGTTAAGCTGTGCGGGTTGGTCCAATATGATTCAAGACCTAACTGTATGAGCCATTTCTGTACAAATCTAAGCCATGGAAGGTAAGGCATGTGTCAATAGCCAGTAATTCACGGACACCTTCTCTGTATACTAATAGTTCCGGAGTTATCCACAAACGTACCTAGTAGAGGAGTCGCCGTAAAGTTGCGAGGTGCCCTACCTATGCGCTTCATGTCTAGATCATGAAACATTGGGACAAGTGGTGTTGACAGTGGTAGCCCCAATAGTTTCCTCGCAAATGTATTTCCCCTATTGTCAGTTGTTTAGTGTCACTGATACCCCATAGTTCCTCAGTCATATATCAGTTTGTTCAGGGAGTTGTCTAATGTAGAGAAGTGTGCCTTATAACTTTTTGATTTATAACATGCACATAACAAAATCAACTCTGAATATCCTAGATTAGTGTTGAAAAGAATGCATATGTTTAAATGGACTGATTGTAACAAAAACACACACCAACTGTACTAATAAAGCCCTTTAAAAAAATCGGGTTAATGGAAGGACATATCTAAGAGAAAGAATTTGTTGGTAAGAAAAAACAGATGTTTGTCCCCAAGTGCTATGAGTGCTATAGGTATGGACATGTGAAGAGGAATGTCAAGTGACCCAAGAGAGCACAAACCCCCACTGGTGAGCACACCCAATGGTTGGCCAGTGTAGTGCTTGGGGAGTATATTGCCCTTGTTAGTGTGGGGAATAGAGCAGAGGTTACCTTTGTCCTACTGGCTGTCGAGGAGATTGTGACAAAATCCCACATGCCTGATAATACTTCCAAGTAAAGGCAGTGGGTCACCACCAATGGGCAGAGGGTGGAAGCTCTGAGTGACACAACAGCCAGTATGACTATGTTAAGGTGTCATCTGGTGTCCTCAGAGCAGATAATACTAAATAGATTCCATGCGGTTGTGGTACCAAACAACTGAGAGAGTCACTATTAAGTGGCTCTGGCTCCAAAAGGTTGCTGTGAGTCCTGCCATGCCTGTAGATTGTTTTGTAAAGACTTAGGGCACAAATTCTGGAAGGAAGTGGAGCTCCAGTCCCACCTGCAGATGTTAAGGTTGCCTGAGTGGGAATGTTTATTCACAGGGTGCATGCCAGCCTGAGAGGGCTGTCAAGGGGTCCAGGAGCCTGGAAAATGCCCCAGGTAGCTACCATCAACAGGAATGGCAATGGAAATTGGAAACTTGCCCCTGAAACTCCCATGGTCCAGGAGTATGAGGACAATGCCCTGGAGCCTACAGGGAGGAGATTGCAGCTCTGAAAGACCTGCCTGAGCTAGCCGGATGCCAAGTTTAGAGTGGGCCAATAGGAGGAGTCCTGCAGAGCTCAGAAAGAGTGCCAAACACTAGAAGGCTAGAGGTGGCAAGTTGAGGCCAAGGTAGCTGGTGACACCTCTAAAGATCACCTTACCTATTGGGAGAATGACCTCCAAGATAATGAGCCTTATATTCCATGAGCATGGGGTAACACATGTGTTAGTGGTCCCCCAGAGCTACAGAGCCTTCTTACTGAGACTGGCTCATGATATACCCCTGGCAGGACATCTGAGGCAGGATAAGACCTTTCACAGGCTTGTCATATATTTTTATTGGCCTGGTTGTTGACAGCCTCAGATGGATTCTGTAGGTCATGTTCCACTTTCCAGGCCATTGGCAAGCCAGGGAAAAGGACCAAGGCTCCCCTGCTTCTCTTACCTATTGTTGGCACCCCCTTTGAAAGTGTGGGCTTCAACATTGTTGGGCCCTTGTACACCAACTGCCTTAGGCAACCACTTTATATTGGTTTTGGTGGACCATGCCACTAGATACACAGAGGGCGTACCCTTTGAGAACTTTATCTGCACCTTAAGTGAGTAGGGCCTCAATGGGCATTTTTACTCGGGTGGGCTTCCCCAAAGAACTGAAAGAAGTAGTGTCAGACAGGGACACAAACTTCATTTCTGCTTACATCAAGTCAATGTGAAATGAGTGTGGGGTAACTTACAATTTCTCCAAAACCTAATAGCCGAAAATGAATTGGCTTTTTGAAAGGTTGAACAAGACACTTAAAGGCACTATTATGGATCTACCACATCCCATTATGCAGAAGTGGAGCATCACCTTGCCATGACGTTTTTCTGCCTACAGAGAGGGGTCCTAGAAAGGAGTTGAGTTCAGCCCATTTGAGCTTCTATCTGGCCACCCTGTTAGGATTAGGGGAACTCTCAGTCTGGTGAAGGAGAGGTGGGAGCAAGCTCCCAGGAAGCTCCCCCAGGATGTAGTTTCTCCATATTAACTTTCTCAAACCACACTATGAGAGGTCTGATGTAATAATGATCCTGGTGACTGATGATGGATTCGAAGAGGAGAGTGAACCTCTCCTTGACCTCCTCTCTTCCAAAGAGCAGGATAGGTCAGTTGAGAGTCTCAACATCTCCCCTACCCTGACCCCAGACCAGCAGAGGGACTGTTGCAAGTTGCTAGAGCAGCTTGCCTCTCTGTTCTCCCTCATCACTAGATTTAATTGTTGTGTATCCATTACATCGATACAGAAGACAGTATGTCTGTGAAAAATGCAATGTACAGGCAATCTGACATGGTCAGGGTGAGCATCAAGGAAAAATCGCCCAAGATGCTTGGTGATTGGGCACTCCAATGGTCCCTGGTCCAGCCCAGGGGTGCTGGTACCCAAAGCCAACCCACCACATAGCCCACCAGAACTTAGTTTCTGCGTGAACTATATGAGTCTCAACTCAACTGATATTCACCCCATCACCTGACCTGATGAGCTCATAGAAGGGTTAGGGGCTGACAAGTTCCTTAGTATAATTGATCTGACATCTGGGCGCGGTCACATTGCACTAATTGATGGGAGAAAGAAAAACATGCACTCTCCATCCTCTGGGTTAATGAAAGCCCCTGCCACATCTTAGTAAGCCTGGGCAGAGTTTGCATAGTGGGGCTATGCGGAGCTCCACGAAGCTGCAAAATAACTCCGCTGCGCTACATGGAGTTCCGTGAGCGGATGGAGTTGCTTGTCCCACCTGTTCACGTGATGTTTCCCATCGTACGGCAACAAGGATTGCATGTTCGGGGGGAAATATCACACAAACTGCGCCACGCGGTAACCCACGGGTGCGGCCATCTTGTTTTTCTTCTCTTTTATGGTTCCGGGGCCTGTTTTGAATCCTCCCTAAATCTTTCCAATCCTTTGTTCCCCCCAAAAAATTTCTCATCTTTTTCATTTATTATCTATCCCTCTCTCTTCTTAAGTGTATATTTTGCATTGTTTCTACTTTTTGTGTGTTTTTGAGTGAGTTTTGTTCTTTATACTATATTTCTCTATACTAGTTGCTTTGTTCCTAATTGTTTTACTTCCTTCCTTCTTCTCCATTTTATTATACTTTCCGCCCCAGCACCCTCCCAGCATCATGGCAGAGAAAGAGAGCTGGGCCAAGGTGGCAAAGAGGAACCGCCTTCCTTGCTGAAGGCGGCGCACCAAAGGGGTGCAGGCCCGGGCCATGTTTTCTGAGGTGGAGGGGGCAACGTTGTTTTGTTTTGTGCAGTGCCACCTACCCTCCTCCCTGGCAGCAGGCCTGGGTCTGGGTACTGGCTCTAGGGGTTCCATTGGCAGTGGGCGAGGGTGCACCGGGCAGCTTATCACTGCTCTGGGGTCCGGTGCACCCACAACCAGCTGACGCAATGGGTGGTCCGACATCTTTGACAGAGAGCAGGACCTGCTGGACCTGCTCGGGGTTGAGATTGTGGGTCTTGGTGAGTAGCTACTTATTATCATTATTATTATTAGTACTTGTGTATTCTATATTATTGATAATATTTGTTTCACAAATAGCAAGCATGCTGCTCACATGTAGTTAAGTAACATTTACAAATCTTATATTATGTGATTCTTATTAGACAGGTGTTCATGCTCGGCGCTAAATAATCGTACTCGTTTGCAACCTTGCGCTCACTTGAGCTGATTATGTAAGAACACAAATTAGGTAATGCAGACTAGAGATTAAGGAGAGACTCCTTTCCTTTGTCCTGTCACTAAGATAGTGGTAGTTAGTTAGTCACTTAGTAGTATTAATAATTTAGCGGCCCTCGTAATCTCACTTCAGTCCTTAGTAGAACCTTTTTTGTAGTTCGCATAGTGACTAGCAAACAACCAATTTGGTTTATGCAATATGCATGCGCCCATCAAGAATTTAAAGACTTAATGCAGACTTAGTGAATTGGTACGTCAAAGGCCTTTGAGATGATTGTGAATGCGATCAGAACTTAGAAGGCCTTTGAGATGATTGTGAATGAGATCAGAAATTAGAAGCAAATATATTTTTTTGCAATTCATTCCAAAGTCATTGGAGTACGTGGGCTAGGTAGGTTTAGGATTCAGGATTTGGAATGTTTGTAACTGTGGAAGATTAAAGATAGTATGGTCCACGACGTGCTACTAATCTACTGCTATTTGATATGATTTAGGAAAGTTCAATGTTATTGCAATTGCGGTTTCCTGTCAAAAATATTTTGGAGCGATTATTTAATATTAATTTAACACCAATCCTTTTTTGTCTCTTTCATTATGTCTTACACTATCATCAGCATCTAGGGGCAAGACGAGGTCATCAAAGGTGGGTGTGAGTGCTGGAGGAGCCTCCCAAAAGCAAGAATGCTCCTCATCCAATCGCTCAGCTGGCCCCCGTAAGTCCTCCTTTTGTTAATATTAATATATATATACGTAACTTTTACTGCTCCTTATTTTGAACTAATATTTCCTTTTCCTAATTTTATTTTTTCTCAAATCCTCTTCGATCTATCTACTGTTTCTAAATTCTTGTTATCCCTGCATTATCATATTTACAAACTTAGTCATTTTATATTTCTAGTGTCTGTATTTACATTTTTACCTCAGACTGCCTCTGTCTGTACTAGTTTGTCTGTAGCTTGCTTTCTTCTGGTTTTCAGTCAGCTTTCTCTCTCCCCTTATATATTTTGTGGACTGCCTAGTGGTGGTACTGTAAGACTCAGAGTACTCATTGGTCCTTACTACTACTAGTACTACTACTCTGCCACGCAGATTGCATGTCCAAGTAAGATATTCTACGCATGTTTGTTGAGATGAGAAGGCTTTCTTTTACTTTCTGGATTAACACAATAGGATCTAGAAAAAAGTGCTGCACTTATCTGACTACTGGGAAATATATTTACATTCGGTGCGTCGACCAACAGAGAGCGAGGCCCTTTTGATTCTCTTTGTTGTGAAAGAACCTTCCACAACAGACAATTGAGAAGATATATGTGGTCCGCACACACAAAAAAAGACAGTCTGCTCATTCAATGATGATTCACACTGGTCTGTATTTCTTCAATCATTATTTTCTTGTTACACTCCGCAGCAGCGGCGTGTTTTTTCCTTTTGAAGGACTTCTTCAGGGCTGTAAAATAGCGTATGTGGATCTATCTCTTTGTTTTATAGACGGAGTTCTCTTATGCTCCCTATTTGACTTTCCCCAATTGGTATCTCACGTTCCTCAAGGTACACAGAGGGACCACAGTCCAATAAATCACACGTTGTCCTCAGCCCTTAGGATTTCAAACAGGCGTACAGAAAACAGACAACTCCTCAAATGATGTATGGTCAATGTAGACCTCTTCCTGCACAGGTACACAGGTGCGCATACATAATGCCCAAGTCGTGTTGTGTCTCATGCTCAATCAGTAAAACGAGAGAGTGGTCACGGTCATGTGGACACCCCAAAGCTGTGTCTTCTTCTCATCTAGGCCTGGTATTATATATAATTATTAGCAGCAGTTGATGGTGAACTGATTCCTGTGCACCATGGCTAGAAGGAAGTATAAGTAGGAGTTGCAGGACAACATCATTATATTTTCCAAACAACCTTATATCCAATTGTTCGCCCATTTGGCCACTAATCAGAATCACCAATAGCTCTAGCCACTCAGTCTAGTCATTTACAGGTTGTCTTCTTGAGAGGCATTTCAAAAATTGCCACTAACAAAAGGCTCAACCGGGTATTTTATTATTTTTGATAGGACATACTGTCTGTACCCGAATTGTAGTGATGTATTTGGTGTATGTGTTTTCAATCTTGCTACAGAAATAAATAAAAAGGGGAGGCGTATATGGCATATAAGAAATGTGTAATGTTTTTTTTTAGCCATACCGACCACCAGTGCAGGGCCAGCGGGATGATGATGTCAGCCAGCAGGGTGCAGATACGGCAGCTGCAGGCGGTGAGCCAGCAGCAGTGGTAGGTGGTGGTAAGTCATCTTTCTTGCTTACTGACATTTTATACATTCGCTGCAAGGATGTACACTGCACAGTGTACTGCTGTGACGTTTGGGTTGATTATGATGCCATTCTGGAAGGCTCCAAATTGGATTTTGGTCTGCCAAATCCAATTTGGAACCCGTCTTTCTGACCTATTCGGAAAGGTTTCCGAATGACCGAATACGGCGTTCGGACTTTCCGAGTCGGTTCCGGATGGCATTCGGATGAACCGAGTCACTTGGAGTTGACTCGTACAGGTCTACGGACCGTGTTTCAAACTGAGCGATTATGATGTCAGATTAAGACAACCTTTTCATATTGGTTGTTCCGACTCAAATCGGCTGTTCAAATCTGACTTTGGGGGCCAGTAGCAGGCCTCCTTCACCCAGAGCCCTCCAAATGAGGCCTGTGGGGTTACCCAAGGAACCCCCCTTTCAGACCATGCACAGTGTGGCAGGCATCAAGGGGTGTCTGCCACAGTGTGCAATATTTTCTACACCCACACCTTTCTTCAATGGGAGCCTGTGTATTCGGTCAGAACACAGGCTCCCCTTGAAGTCGATGGGAGTCTGACTGAATCCTATCTGGAAGGTTGGTCGGACTCCCCAAATCTGATTCAGTCAGAAACCATTCCGATATGATTCCGAGATGGTTTCCGACCAGCATCGTAATCGACCCCTATATTGTGAACAGTTGAAGACACCCTTTACTCAGCATTAGCATGTACAGCTGGAGTTGAGTAACTAATTGCCTATTCTATCTTCATCTCAGCAGAGAAAGTTTTATAACGAAGACTCAGACCTTGATGAGTTTACGGAAAAGGGAAAGAAGGATGGAAAGAGGAAGGATGGGTGAAATGTAATATGACTGGCAGAGGATGTGTGGGTGAAGAGATGATATAGGTGACTGGTAGGATGCATGGGTGGTTGAAGAATGGGTGAAATCTGATGCCTGCTTGGGTGGGTGAAAGTTTATGGGTGAAAGGAATCCTTCGGGGTTTTGATGGGTCAACTCCAAGTCAAAGCAAGGATGCATGGGTGGTTAAATGACAAATGTATGTTGGTGAAAAGTTTGGTGAGAATGATAGCCATGTTTGGATGGATGGATGGTATTCAATCATACGTGAAGACTGGATGAAGAGAATGTAAAACTTAAACCTTGCCTGAGTAGCAAAGCAAACGGTGATAAAATACTGCTAGAAGAACAATGTAATAAAAAATGGAAAAATCCCTGGTGAAGAAGAATAACACGGTAGGTTTTTTTAATCAAGGTTTTTGACTCAAATGTTTGATGTTATATTTCAGACTACTCCTTTGACTCACAGTAGTTTTCAAGCACAACATATATATTATGTACCCACCTACCCTATGTGGTATAACGCAAGAAGGTATGCTGCACCTTCTCTGTACATTCAAAGAACTAACAAAGGAAAGTAAACAGCTTTTAAAACCATTTTTTAATCAGAGAGATATTCACACACAGACAGGCTGTGCTATCATGTTTTGCACCTGAGGACACATAGCTTAACTGCCGCTTTGTAAAATGTTTTAAACAAGTGGAGAACAAAATGCCTAGACAGAATAGCAATATAGCGGCCAAGGAAAGGCTGGACACTGCTAAATAACTGCTTATTTTTTTCAATGTATTGCAAACATTAGCTAGTTTGTATTGATTTTTAATTGGTTTTATTATTTTAAAAATTGATGATATATAATGAGACATTTTGTAGCAATGGTTTTAAGTAACTGTGCTAAATAAAATAAACTTGAAACTAAACTTGAAACCTGTGTCATCCCTCTGAGTCTCAATCCCTACCTATGGCATTTTTCAACAGTGTCAGCCATGGGTGGCCTATCGGCTGTATGGTTACAATTACCATAGTAGTACCTCACGTGATGTTGTGACGTTTATCATCATTCATATGAGTAACTATTCATCTGCCTTGTTATAGACTAGTCAGGGTGAAAGTGAAATTGAGCATTTGCCATTTAACAGAGCATGGCCATAATAGTTAACAAGATAATTGTGTAGCACAGCTGCCCCACCTGCAGACAGTAGTAATGTAACGCAAGTCTGCAACACAAGTATGTCTGTCTAAGATTAATTTAGCTAAACAAGAGAGAGAGAATAATACTTGTCTACTCCTTAGTGCTTGATACCTGAAACTCTAATCACATCCAAATCTCAAGGGACGAGGATACCACAAATTTTATGTACTGCTAGTGCTACTGTGCTGCTATATAATTTTATGTGTTACTGTTTTGCTAAGAGTACTGATTGCAATTTGTCTTTTTTCTTTCTTGATATAGCTACTCCTGCCAATCCACCATCTTACAGGTGGGAGAGAGCAGCCAGGGCCCGGCAAAGGATGCTGGAGGACATCAGGACCGATTATCAGCAGCTGGTGGTCCAGGAGGAAGAGGAGGAGGTGGCAGCAGCTGCAGCCTCCATTGCCCCGGGCACCAGCCAGGCCCCAGTGCCTCCGGTGTTACAGTGCCGTGGTCCGACAGCCACCCGCCACCATTCTTCAACTACTGCTGCTCCACTGTGTACACTTAGATCCTTTCAGCACCTCATGCTCCCGAGGATGGCGTGCCTGGAAACCAGGATAGAGCATTTTGACCAGCTGGAAAGGAAGATCCTACTCCTAGCCCGCCACTAGGCCTCTCTTGCCACTTTTGTAATCTTTTGTTTGGTGGATGGGACCTGTTGGGGAGAAGGTAGGAAGGTGGGAATTGGGGAAATTGGATTCTTGGGGTTTTTGGAATTATTTTTATGGAAATTTTTTGGGACGATTTGGATTTTGGACTTTCGTTGGACATTGGTTATGGTTAGGGAGGAGGTGAGTCAGGTGTTGTGGGCTTTTCTTCTTGTTTATATTTGTTAGGAGAATACATTTTTTATTTTACATATGATATAAATCTTTTTTTGGGGGTATACTCTTTTACTTAGCACTGTTTCCTTTGCAGCAGGTCCACATCCAGTTTTTGAAATCTGTCGTTGGTGTAACACACCAACAGATAGATGCGGTACCTTAACTTGTCCTACTACTCTTTCCTACTAGTCTATGCAGTCTGCAACTATATTAACCCCTATGGACTCGGAAGGGGTGTGGGTGTAATAATTAATTTCCATAATATATAGATTATTGCACATTCAATGAATCCCCCACTGTTCTTCCCTTACCGGTGATTAGGCGAAGCAATGAGAACATGGTGGTAGTTTGGTGTCCCAAAGTGCCATGGTGGTAGTAGGAGTAGACATTAGAGGCATGCTAGCAGACTAGTTAAAGCCCAAGGTTCTGCAGCAAGGTTTCACTCCCTCCTAGCTGAACTCAAACTGTAGGATGAGGAATAAATAATCATTGCAGGAAACTAATTAAATTGACATATTTAAAACTGATGTAATGCTGTTTTATATGCAAGGTTTGCAAAAAAATGAGACAGTCACCTGAGGGAGACTAGAGTATGACTAGTAGCACACAAGAAGAAGACTGCCAAACAAGAAACCATGTTAAGCAATGCTAAAGTAAAATAAATCAGAATGGTGTGCTAGTAAAGTTACAAACTGAAGTGACTTGAGCTATGAAGTGGACAAGCTTAACCTTAAGGGCTGGAAGAATGATGATGCTGGCAATTATGATGGATTATGTTCCTCTGGACACAATTGTGAATATCAAATACTGTGCATGGGTGGGCAGCCTAATATATATAATGTTGCCCGCGTGGGCTGTACTAAGAGCAGAAGAAGATCCTTGCCCTGCCTTGAGTTGGTGTAGCTTTCAACACATCCACCCCAGCAAGTGTGTGATCAATTAATGGGTTAAATTTAATTTAGTTGCACCTCAATAAATCACACCGCCCAGGAGAAGGGGGTTAGGGGTTCAATGAATGAAGGGGAAGGGGGATTTGAGGGAAATATTTGACATAGGCAAACACTATGCAAAGACAACACATTCATCTTGCAGCCAACCATCATAAATCTGTTATTGGAGGAAAAGGAAATGCATGATATTGATGAAGAGTACAAAACTAGTACAGGTAAATAAAATTGTCTGTCTGCCCCCAGAGAGACCCAAATTACATTATGTTCTGTTGTACCGGGCTTTGAAAGATAGCAAATAAAATTAAAATATCTGTAGGAGTCACATAAACAACACACACAGTTGAAATGATTGAAGAGAAAAACATGATACTGTGTTGCCAAATTGGGAGTTGAATCTCTGGATTACTCCTGGGTGGTCCATCAATCTTGAGTGCTTGGCGGATGCGGTTCAGTAAGATAAGTGTGAGTTGTTTTTCCAGTATGGCACAGGGTAAAGGGCCTGTAGATGAAAAACAAAAATTATATTGAAAAATCAACAAAAAATGTTAAACTGCATGAGGAGTGCAACAAGAAGACTTTCAGAGGCAGCATGGCTAAATCATGCCTGTTTCCAGCAGTTACCTCCAACAACAGGCCCCCCACCCAGCCTTCAGTTAGCTTAAAATTTGAGCCAGACAGCACTGAGCACACACACACACACACACACACACACACACACACACAGCAACATAGCATTTTCTAAATGAAATAAAAAATCAATGCACCACTGTCAGTCACACCATTCTCACCACTACAAAGACATGTAGGTCTGGTGTTGTTGTTTACCTTTAGGCCACTTCAAAGTCATCATCATCTAAATTGGTTCATTTCAGTGAATTTGAAAACTTCCATGTTCTTCTAGTGGCGTTTCTTGAAGTAGTCACACTCACGCCGATGCCCTGAATCATTTCATCATCTCTGATCCTCCTGAGTCTGACCCCGAGTATGGTGTCCAACTCCGTTCCAACAGTGTATTGAGTGAGTCCAGACTCGTCCCAACTCAAAATGCAATGGATCGGCTTGTAGTAGTACCATTTTGTTATTGAACAACAAGAAGGGAAAGATTGACTTGAGTCACTTTTTGTGTGTAGAGTAACCTAGACTGATCTGTGTTGGCAAGCTTTGCATTATCTGAGTAAATGGTCCGGTCTGTTTTTGAGGAGTATAAATAACGCATAAAACAATAAAACAAAGCAGTGTGGAAAGTGTGGAGTGATCTCAGTGAAGGGATCTTACTATATGACCTCTCAAAGGGAAGGAAAGAAATAACCTTCATGATTAAAATTATTGATCAGCCATTGGTAAGCCACCAACATTGTGAATCTCAATCATCATCACTAACACATTAAGTGTAACAAAAAAACACCCAGTCTCACACTGCCTACCACCACAAGAATAATTTCTTCTCATGTCTCAACGCACATCATGATGATGACATATCATTCACAACAAGCTCACATAATTCACAACAAACAACAATTACTCAGTGTGCAATGCATGCCATCATTTACCTGTTGCTCCGGTGTGCTCACCGTGATTCAATTGGTGGCACATTGCACAAGGGAAACAACCATTACAACGCAACCATTACATCGCACTACATTTACAATGCAGTCAATAAATCGCAACATCCTTTACAATGCCTGTCACTACAACGCATCCATTACATTGCATGTCACTAGAACGCATGACACTACATCGCATGTCACTACAACGGACGCATTACATCGCATGTCATTACAACATATACCATTACAACGCATAGTACCCCTACACTATCCAACACTTACACCCTACTGTTGCAGCCCCTGGAGTTAGAATAGTAAATTTTACCCCTACACTATCCAACACTTACCTTAAATGCATTTACTGGTATGCGTTGTAATGGTATGCATTGTAAAGGTATAATACAATAAAATGGAATGCGTTGTAAATGTAGTTTAAAAAAATGTGTTGTTTAGGTATGCGATGTAAATGTATGCATTGTAAAGGATGTTGCGATATAAAAACTGCGTTGTGAAGGCATGCGTTGTAAATGTATGCGTTGTAACATCATACATTCATTGCACAATACAGATCCTCCATTTGTTTGCTATAAATTGAATTATAATGATGTCACGTGGGGCAGTCCCTCTAGGCAAGGAAAGGAAAGATAGTCAGGGCCCAGGGTTGGAGGCAGGCACACATTTGTTTGTATTCTCCATCTAATGTCTGGCTTGAGGGAAATGGCTTTTTTGGGTGAGTCGGAACATCTTCACTGCACACAGTTGCAACTCGAATCTGGCAATAAAATGTGTCTAAGAGTAAGATGGTGGGGATGGATTTGTCAACCAGACACACAAATAATAAAATAAATATTATTCCTTAGCTATATCTTTTTTGGGGGGTTTATTTATTGGCGTCAAAGAAATAAAGAAACTAGGTAGCCTAGTAGTCAGGGAAGTAGAGCTTGTCCTCAAACTCTGGTGGTTCACCGAGAAGTAGGTCATCTAACACACTACTTCCATCATGACCTGAGTCTCCATCATCTTCCTGCTGTGGCACTTCCGGTATGGTGCAATCCGGTGGTATAAAGTGCTGATTAATTTTGATCATGGTTAATCTCTCCACATTTTGGGGCGAGAGACTGGTCCCTCTTACTGTCAGAACAGCACCAGCAGCACTGAAAACACACTCAGCTGAGACACTGGCTACGGGGCAAGCCAGATAGTTTATAGCATGCCTTCTGAGCACTAGCCATTGGTGCCTTTCCCCATAGCAAAGTAGACCTCTGTCAGGTCATCCAGATAGGCCTGGACCTTCCGCTCAATTGTCATGGGTGCTCCGTCTTGCTTGGCCTCTTTTGCCTTTGCCTCAGCACTGGACTTAAGCCCTGCCATTAGAAACCATTCCTTTGCCGATTTTGGAGCTTATGCTCCTGTTATTGTTGTTGTTCTTGCTGCTGTGAGTCATCCGGACTGCCCTCAGGCTCTGAAGTTGAACTTGAAGGCTGACCTGCAGTACTTGTGCCCTGGAGAAGCAGGCCACTAATTCCCAGACGTTCATTTTCTAGCTGACTGGCTTGCACAGCTATCCAAATTTTGTAGTTGGCAACATCCACTTCTGAAAAAGGAATGAAAGTGGCCAGTAATGGTTGGTACCGTGGATGCAGAATTGTGCCACAAATGTAATGGTTGGATGACACAATGTCTCTTTGTACCCTTGTATTTGCAGCTAAGCAAAGGATTAAGCTCTCAACAAATCATATGCTTCTTTTTTTCCCTTCACACCTGCGTACATTGTAGACACCTCCTTTAGCTGTTCCTGTAGCAATAATGGGATAGCTTGGCCCATGGTTCTATCCTCCTTACTGACTTAACGTGTGAACACCTTCAAAGGAAGCAGCATCTCTGTCAGGCATTTATCTAGGCCCCATTGGTCCCTCTCAATGATCATGTCTTTCACAGTTGCATCCCCTCTTTGTGTGACATATTCATTGATTGGTCAGTACTGCTCAAACAGAAGTTCAAGCATGTAATAAGTCAGGTTTCAAGGTGTTTTCACCTCCTTTATTAATGCTTTAACTAGCATTCTATTATCACATTGAATGATCCTCAGCTTTAAAAGAATGGCTGAAATATGTGTTGATTCTTCTGCAGGTGGACAGTAAGTTGTGGAATTTTTTGAGATCTTGAACAATAATGTTAATGAAGTGCGCCAAACACAACAAAACCAATGTTAAGCCCTCTTGGTAGCAGCCAAAGACCTTATTGTAAACGTTTTTCAAATTGTTTGCAGCAATATGGTACTTCTCCATGGCGAACATGGCTACTGTTTCTCGCTTCAGAGCGGCATTAAAAATCTCAGCAGTGTCAACACCTGCAGATATCTTTTCTCTAACCCCCACAAAAGAAATCCAGTGTGCAGTGATGCACATGTAATCAGCGGCTTGGAAACTGGTCCACATGACTATCGTCAGGTGGATAGTGTAAAGAGCACTCTACTGCAAAGCTTGCCCAAGCAATTCCAGCATGTCTTGATGTAGCACTGGAACAGCAACTCTGTCCAACTAGGATTGGCTGGGAACCTTTCATTTTGGGCAGATGGATGCCACAAATTCAAGAAAACCCACCACATCCACAAAAGAAAAGGGGAGGAGGTCCAGTGCTAACATTTTAGCCAGCTTCGCGTTGTACAAACGTGCCGTTAAGTGGTTGTGTTCGTACTGCCCCTCCGGCCTAAACATGCCGAGAATGGTAGCCTGGGTTTTTTTCTTTTCTGGTGCCACTGATGCAGGTGACTTCTTGAGAGCAGACATTGGTAGGCGTAATTTCTGTTTCGTTTCTGCAGTCACTATACGCTCTGGCCTTGGACCTCTTTGTGTCTCGACCTGACTCCTGTGCCATTGTGATGTTGCTGATGATGATATGGGTGATACCAATGCACTGCTGGGGACAGGACTGCTTTATGTACAGGAGAAAATGTCTTCCTCTACTTCACCTTCCACCGTGATCAGATCTGATTCCCCACTAAGTCTTTCACCCCCTCCACCAACAACCCTCACAGTTTTTTGGCCACTAAGGTGTGCCTCTTACTGGATCAAGTGATGTTTTCTCAGATGTGCTCGTTGGCCTCCGGTACCATAGTTTGGACCAAGCTTACCCCGACTAACATTTGCTCCACAAATGGAGCATATAGTAATGTTCACCTCCTTCTGGCTAATCGAAAAGAAGTCCCAAACTTCAACTTTCTGACCCTGCTGATGCCACTTGCAAAGTTGAATGAACTGGTAGGTGGGCGTGACGTTTGATTCTCTGCTGTACCTACTTCTACTGAGGTGGTTGTGGTGGATGTAGATCACTGCCGGGACTTTGTAAATATGGCAGCTGGAGGTGGTGCTGGTGGTATTTGTGTTGGTGGTATCTGTGGTGCCACTGTTGCCACATCTCTCACAGCAATTTGGGATGCGGTAATGGTCTCCACTGGGGCGGATCAAACATCCATGATGACTGTCTCGCCATCATCCTCCTCTTCTACATCTACCTCCATGACTCTAAGGCTTTCAGGCACCTTTATTTTCCCTAATCTTGTCTTGTGTTGTGTCTCACTCGCAGACTGAGGCGGGATCCAAGTGTTGTCTAGATCATCAGAAGGAAGCTGATCTCCTGAACTGCCCCTACTTCGGGAGGACCTACTATTGGCAGTGGTTGCGGCTGCTGTTGCCCACTTATCTGATTTTCCTACAATGATTGGGTACTACTTTGCGATAACGATAAGTCAATTTCAATGTCACAGCTTGTCGGCGTTTGGCGTGATTAGACTGGCTGCCTCTCAGACAGACATGGGCTTGGGTCTAGGTTGATGGGGTGGGTCTGCTGATGCAGGGGTCCTGTGGTGGTAAGTGGCAGTGCCTTCTTCTCACTGGTAACTTTCACTTTCTTGGTACTGGTACCTTTCTTTGGGGCCACCTTGAAGCTGTCAGTTTGCAGCAGCACTTGTCTTAGATTCACAAGTAGAAGAGATGTCTGTGGTCACACATCACGTTGTGCACGGGCCTTCTGTCTGGCAGTACTATGGGTCATGTTGTCTCCTCTTCTTTTAAAAGCAAAGAAGCAAGAAGAACATCACTGAGACATGGCATTGTTGTAGTTCAATTACTAGTACAAAAAATATAATATAATTTAGTGTGAGGTCACACTTGTTACCTCAGTTATTAACAATACAGTGTAACCATTTTTGAGACTTTGACAACAACATAAGCTTTAATACACCCAGGAAGATGAAAAAGAAGAAGAATGACAACAAAATACAAATGTAATGGGTTGCTTTATGTGCATTGTGCATCAAGTGGTATGCAGCACTCAGAGAGCTGCAGCTGAGAAATGACAATAGAACAATCGTTTGACAATGAATACCATTGTGCATGTCATATAGAAAACATGGGATTAAGGTTCATTGATGCAGAATCATGTTACTTATGAAATTGGGAGAACAATGAAAAATAAAGAACAAGCAGGAGGCCTAGAAAACAAGCCCAAGCAGGCCTAAGGAGTAAAGACACAGACTTTACAAAATGGCCCGCCTCACAGGGAACCAAGGCAAATGCATTGCTGGCTAACTATTGCAATGCAAACATGCTCACACACTGGGCAGCCAAAGGAGGCATGTTAAACAACACATCTTTATTGCAACAATGCCAAAAACAAAATCCACAGGGCTAAAAATAATTTGCAAGCTACAACCACACACATCCAACAAAGGCAATAACACACATTAAAATATAAGTGAAATACCACAAAAAACACACATTTTGTATTTTCAATCCAATGCTATCTATGACCTAAATCAGAGGTCTTCAAACTTTTGGATGCCATGACCCCCTGTGTCAAAATATTCAGAGGTAAGAACCTCCTCCTGGCAAACATCTCTAGTACTCTGCATCATCAACAACCATAAAGGCCCCCAGTTTGCATGGAAAATCATTTTTACAGTGTGGAAAAATTAAACAATGTTAAGTAAGTCAGAGGTTTGTGGCTAACTACACAGAAATCAACAGTAAAAACAGTCTACCAGTCTACAAAACATGCCATCAAGCAGCCAATAAGAAGCCCACACACGGAATCGCCTGGCCCCCCTTTGGGCACTGCCAGATTGTCCTATAGGCAGGGCTACTGGAATTATGAGGCAACAGAAGGACCAACTTATACTGCAGTTTTAAACTTTTAAATGCCGAGCTGTATCGGGTTTTGCAAGGTATGGGAGACTGCATGCATTTGTGCTTGCTTCAGACAATATTTGTGGTCATCGAAAAGAAATCAAAAGTAAAAACAATCCACTTAACCATAAAACAGGCGAACAATCAGCAAAGAAAAAAAAGGCCACACACTGACCTGACTGACCAGCCCTTTGGACACAACCAGCCTGCCCCAAAGGCAGGTCTACTGGAATTACGAGGCAGGGGAGGACCAAAGTATGCAGCAGGGTCGATTAAGATGTGTGGCAAGAAAATGTAAATAATGCTAAGTGATATGGCATTGACATTTTTGCACATGGTAACACTGGGCAAATATTTCACCTCATCAGTACCTGTTTATAACCAAAATACATCAATAAACAACAGAAAGATGTCTAGTCATCCTTTATGTTGGACCTTCCACTCTGCAGTGTTGCCACATTAGAAGCTCACCTGGCCCTGGCTGAGAGCAGCAGGGGTCCCTTAAAACCCAGGCGGTGTTGTGTAGAGTTAAACAGTTTACCCACACCTCTTTCCTCTCACCCCCTCCCTTCTATCCTTCTCCCCTCTCTCAACCCCAGACCCCTCTCTCTGGTTGCAGGCCATTTTCTTTCACCCCGTTTTACAATTTCCGAACGTTCCCCATTCAACCTCTCACTTCACCTTTAATCACCCATCGACGTTCTGTCTTTTCAATCCCCTCATCTATAACAGTCTCTCTCATTTATCTCATGGCCTCCCTGGCCCCTTTTGTTCTCTCAACCCTCAGCAATTCTCATTCACCTCAAGTCTCTCCCCTGAAAATTCAGTCTTATCTATTTGTATCTTACATTTCTCCCGTCCCCCCATTCATCATTTGCATCTCTCTTTTCTTCGCCCACACCTTCTTGAACCAACGTCCATCATTCCTGTCACCTCAGCACCCACCTCAGAACTTCCTCTTTTCTGCTCTCGCTGCTCTCCCTCATCGATGTCGCATGAAATTCTCTATTTACCTCACAGATCACCTCTGAGCTATCTTCTCTCATCCTTTAATAGCAGCCCACCTCTCTGAGTTCACCTTTCTCTCACACTCGCCTCTCCTCTTGCGTTTCCACACTTCGTTTGCCACTTCATATTTCTGCTCATTCTTGACCTCTCAAATCAAATTTGTTGACTCACCCACCTCTGTCGGCTGTTTTTTCTCATCCCTTCACTTCTCACCCTCACCCTCAACTCTCCTCCCCTCTCACCCCTCCCACTCTTCATTGTCTCTCACCTTGCCTCTCCTCACTTCCCTCACATCATCCACCCCTTCTCTCCAGTGCCCTCTCATTCCCACACCCCACCTCTCACCACTGGCTCCACACCTCTCACCTTGCGTTCCAATCGGCCTCCCATACCCCCATCTCCCATCCCACATCTCTGTCAGTTGAAGTATGTCTAGCCCTGTCTCTCAATATCTAACAATCACACACAGACAGTGCCTTATCTGTGAAGGCTCTTCCTCTTCATTCCTTCAGAGTTATGCCCCCCGCTCCCACCAAGCACACTGCCCTTCTGTCAGCTTCATGATGGCAGTGCCATTTCTAAAGGAGAAAGAGCACCTGCAGACAGCACCACTCCCCTAACCCTGCCTCGGGAAGAAAGTAAAAGGCAAAGCCCCTGAGCGCTTGGGTCCGTGTACACACATGTGACACCTATGGTTGGATTCTCCTTATTTCATGTATTGAATACTCAATGACAATAGCATATGATTGAGTTTTGAACGGCTAGTTTTGTCTTAAAAAACCCTTTTTGTTGGAAAGATTGTTCCTTCTGGTGGTGCAGGTAGGAATGTGGCTGCCTCCCTAGGGGACTTTAAAGCAGAGATGGAAGTGTCACATTGAAAAGCATGTGGGATACATTTGCAATAAAACTCATGCCATTTACCAAATGTACCTGGTTGGTAGATGCCACTAGGAAAGTGCACAGTGGGGTATTAAGGAGTGTACGCAATAGCCGGGGAGAACTGAGCTGATTGGGGTAATTGATAACAGTAAGTGCCCTGCATGCACACTCACAGGGAAGCAGAGAGAATTGTGAGCTACATGGGGATTTCCAAGTGCATTTACCTCTGATCCTTGGGTTTTGTTAAAAATTACTAGTTTTGTCTTCTAAAAAAAACCATTTTAGTTTAAAAAGATTGTTCCTTCCATAGGTTAAGGTGGGAGTGTGACTGCCTCCCTTCCCCCCAGTCCGTAATAGTCAATGTGGTCTTTCATCAAGCCATCTGGACAAAAGTAGGTCAGAGAATGGCAACAGCTAACAGCGAGGGCAGAGCACAGGAATCCCAAAGACAGCAGTGGGAAAAGGCTGGGCGTGAAAATAAAGGAGGGTTTTAGATTCCAGTTCCAGGCATATGTGCGACCTGGAATGTGTGACCCCCCTTTTCATGACTCCACAGCCCACCTGGGGGTCACGACCCATAGATTGAAGACCCCTGGCCTAAATGATGTTTAAATTCAACAGACACCACAGAAACAGTTGTTTCATGCACCCATGAGCAGCTCTGGGCCTCTTGGCTGGAAAACCCATTGGTAGACTGGGCCACATAGTGAGTGACTCAATTCAAATCAATATTGGTGATTTAGGAACAAAAATTGGGAAAATGAAGTGAACTGTGCTACATTTATTTTTGCTGAATCAAACACATTACATGCAAAACTACAACCAACAAGAAGACATGGCCACAATGAAGAAGGCATACAGGCCTATGGTAGAAGCACACTGGCTGCCTTAACAAAATGGCCCCAGCCAAATGACCAGGCCAGAACAAGAAGCAATAGGCCTACAAAGGGAAGACATGCAGGCCAATGGCAAAAGCACATTGGCTACCTTCACAAAATGGATGCCACCCACATGGCCACGCCACAAAAAAGAAGCAATAGGCCAAGGGGAACAAAGGAAAAACATGGAGGCCTATAGCAAAAGCACACTGGCTGCCTTCACAAAATGTCTGCCAACCACATGGCCAGGCCAAAACAAGAAGCAATAAGCCAAGAGGAACAAAGGGAAGACATGCAGGCCTATGTCAAAAGCACACTGGCTGCCTCTACAAAATGACTGCCGGCCATATGGTCACAACAACAAGCAGGAGGACTGGAAAGTAATGAACACAAGCAGGCCTATGGACACTGTCACAGACTTTACAAAATGGCCCCTGGACACATGGGGAACCAAGGCAAGGCAAATGCTGGCCTACTATTGCAAACAAACTCACACACTGGCCAGGCAAAGAAGGCATGCTAAACAACACATCTTCAATGCAACAATGTCAAAAACAGAAATCCACAGGGTTGAAAAGGTTTGCAAGTTACAACCACACACATCCAACAAAGGCATTAACACACATAAAAAAAGTGAAATACCACAAAAAACACATTTTGTATTGCAATCCAATGCCATCCATGGCCTAAATGATGTTTAAATTCAACATGTTTTACAACAACAAGGGAATCCAATTAATGGTTGAGGACATTGGGTATCAATTATTATCAAAGAACAACGGTCCCTCCCTTGCTTCACAAAAATTAGAGAGAGGAACATGGCGGCCGCTAGCTAAACGGTCGCGGCTCCCCTCCCCCTGGACAGCACAAGATTTTGTGTAAAATTGAGCAGATTGGTTATAAACGGATATTTATTTTAATCACGTTATTCACGCTTAGTGCAAAAAACTCCTTTTCTGATTCAATTGTACCTCTGGAAGATGCCCCCGGATTATACTTGGTCTGAAGACGCGAGGCGCCCTGGACTCGTGTCGAGTGCGCAAGCAGATTTCCCTCGAGAGCTGGAGTGGACGCGGGTGCCGGCAAGGTTTGGAGCTCAGCGACGCTGGCGTTGGGAGGACGCTGCTCGATCGTGTCAGGACCTCGTTAGCTTCCAGTTCCGGGTTGCAGGAGGCAGGGATGGAGGAAGCAGCAGTCCAAGCAGCAGTGTCTCCGTTCTTTCGCAGGTTGCCTTTGATTCACGAGCAGGTGGGGGCTATGGACTGAAAATCTCCCCACAGGTAGGGAGTCGGCGTCTTTCCCTCTTTTCAGTACGTGGTAAGGTCTGTGCCAAGCTCGAGGTGTTTTTTGACAAAGTGGATATTAGCTCCCCTGATTATTTTTTAGGTAAATCTACTTCTTTAAAAATAACTCAAGATTCTTTTGATGTTTTTCTGGAAGCAGGGCTGAAGTCAGAGTCAGGCGTAGGTCAAATTAAGCTGGAGGAGAGAAAAAGCGAGATACCTAAAGCAAATAGATATACTCTTCGGACGAGAGCAATTTGCGCTTCAGGTATTGATAAGCCTGGGTACCCTGCCCGCTCCCCCCTGGTAATATCTGAAGCAAAAAGAAGGGGCCCAATAGAGGGGGGTGCTGAGATTAAAAGCAAAAAGACGGACAATAGTAGGAGAGGTGCGAAAGGTAAAAGAGCTCCCCTCAAGGGTTAAAATCACCCCCTCTCTTAAAACTTATTACAAGGTAATGTCTTCTTCAAGCACAAGTACCTCCATTCCCGTTACCACACCTCCTGCTCCTGCCATCCCAGTCAGTATTCGCCCTAAAGTGATAAAACCTGCGCCAGTCATTCAGTCATCCACAGGGAAGGAGGTGGGCACACCTACCCTTGAGCAAACTTCAAGGCCAGTGGAGGCGTTCTCTGCCATACCTCTTACCAACAGATTTTCTCCTCTAGCTCGACATGGAGCCCAGACAGAAGGCGAAGAGACTTTTCAAATTGGAGATATCAGTACTGCTACTTCAGCCTCGGTAGATATGGAAGCTCTACCAAATAACCTAAATGGCTTAGGTATAGCTATGACCATTGATTCAGCAATAGTAACTGCCGAACCGGCCACACACTCGGCAACATTAGGCACGGAGCCACACTCCTTGGCTGATATCTTGCTCGGAATTAAAGAGGAATTGTCTAACAGGTTTAAGGTGTCAGAGATGAACCAAGCGGAGCTATCAAAAAGATTTACCATCTCTGAGACCAATCAGGCAGTCATTCAAGCTTCCTGTGAGGCCCTCTCTTGCAGGCTGGATGAGGTGTCTTTAAGAACTGATGCAATAGAGGCAGAGATCCCAAAAATTAAGGGTTCTATCAATTCTACAGCCGGGGAGCTTGCTAAACTATCAGCTCAGAATAAGGACCTCAGGGACAATGTAGAACGCCTGGAAAACTATTCCCGCCGGAATAATTTTAGACTCCTGAATTTTCCAGAAGCTCTGGAGGGCGCTGACTTAAAGGGATTTATTATCACCCTCTTAAAAGAAACTGTCTTGATAGGTGCTCCAGAAATCGATCTTGTCCACGACATCCAGAGAGTCCATCGAGATCCCTTTAGGAGAAATCCGGCTAAATCAAAGCCGAGGAAAATATTGGTTAATTTTTTAACCTATTCAGTAAAAGAATTGATTCTTTCCTCCGCCCTCAAAGAGGGCTCTATTAATTTTGGGGGTCCTACCCCTTTTTCCTTCCAGATTAGATCCGACATCTCCCATGTGACTGCTTCGAGACAATGGGAGTTGGGTAAAAGAATGGAGGAACTAAAAAGCATTGGAGCTAAGGTCCAGCTGAAGTTTCCCGCTCTTCTCCGAGTAATGTGGAATAACCAAATGTACCGAATAAAAACTGGAGAAGAAGCAGACACCCTAATAGAGAGGATTAAAAGTAATAAAGGGAAATAGGTCTGGAGTTTTGGGCAGAATAACCTCAGAAGGAGTAGGGCATGAAAGTTAATAATCTGCTTCAAGGGATTCCAAGTTAGAATCATTTAGCTGATCTATGCTTTTTTCATTTATCGGTCCGGGGGGTAGGGGTCAAATAGGCTTGCCTGTTGGAAGGGTGGGTTACTCACGGTAGAGGGGGCAAAGGGGAGGGTGGGGGGAGGGTGGTAGGGTGGGCACGGGTGGGGAGCAATGGGAAAAAAATAAAAAATTGAACCTCTTCTCGCATTAAATACAAGTTTTGGGAGCTTTCGGTCGGGGGGTTGGGTACAGCGCAATGGCCTTAAACCGCAATACGGGGGGTAGAAGGATCATCTTCACCTCCTGGAACGTCAATGGGTTAAGGTGCCCCCGCAGACAAAGGCTGATTTTAAAGTAGCTTGAACTCTCTTCAGCGCAGGTCTGCATTTTACAAGAGACCCATCTGAGTCAAACAGAAAGCTCCTTCCTTTTTTATAGGGTCCCCTGGATAGACTGCTTTTGTACTTCTCAGCAGTCATCCCATAACAGAGGGGTGGCAATTTTGGTGAAAAAAGGCTTATATTGCTCGATAAAAAACTGCCTAACAGATACAACTGGGAGGTGGGTAGCAGCAAATTTAATGGTTGATAACATCAACTTAACCTGTGTATCATACTATGGTCCAATAGATGACCCTACATATATTAGTAAACTCCAGTCTATTTTAATATCGGCAACACCCCCGTTTGTTATCGGAGGGGACTTTAATCTCCTCGTGGACCCGGTAAGGGATAGATCTAACCTGAGCTATTACATTGGCACCCCAAAATCTCGTCGAGCATTTATTAATTTGCTACAGGATTTAGACTTGGCAGATGTTTGGAGGGCCAAGAAAGGAGATCTACAGGAATTTATGTATTATAGTAAAAAGTACGGTCACTCCTCCCGGATTGACTATGTTTTGACAGATACGCCATCCCTTAATGACATCGAGGAAATATCAGTCAAGCCTAGTCATCTTTCAGACCATGCGCCAATTCAGTTTGTTTATAGATCTAAGGGGTCGGCACCACAGTCAAGGTGGACATTAAACAGAGATAAGTTGTCTGACCCCGTGATTATTGAGGCGGTTAAGCTTTCCTCTATGGACAGTTTGAGTTAAACAGGGGGTCTACGTCAAAGGATTTTATATGGGACGCCTATAAGGCCAACCTGAGAGGCAGTCTGCATAGCCTCATCTGTTTTAAAAACAGATCTGAGGCTAGTGCTTTAAAATTCGTTGAGGAAAAAATAAGTCAGTTGGAGAGGGAAAGGAATAGACTACCTCTAGGGGACTTAGAACTCCTACCGCAAGTTCTAAAAGATTTAGAAGATGTAAGACGGGAGTACAGAGGTAAGCTAGAAGCAAAGTGCAGAGCACAGTGGCACGCAAGGAACATGCAGAATTTTGAGTACGGGGAGAAAGCAGGAGCTCTTCTTGCTTGGAAATCCAGGATAGATAGAGCAAAAAATAACTTCAATAGGCTGATAATAAACACCACGGGGGCAACTTCAAGTAAATTTGAAGATCTGCAAACTTGTCTACTTTCCCTTTTTTCAGATCTATACAAAGAAGATCTGGAGCCCTCCCCCAGCTCAGTTCAAGCCTGGTTAAGTACTAAGTCTCTTCCCTCTGTTACAGAGGCATTTAGAAATAAATTAGAGGCCCCGTTCACCATGGAAGAGATAAGTACGCAAATTAACAAATGCAAGAATAAAAAGGCTGCTGGTACGGACTCACTTCCAAACGAAGTATACAAACTTCTGGCCGAAGAACTGACTTCTGCCCTGGCTTCTTTGTTTAACTCTGTTTATAGTCCCGCTGGTAAGGTCCCGGAGTCCTGGAAAGAGGCAACTATAGTCTTGATCCCTAAACCTGGTAAAGACCCTCTAAGAGCTGATTCGTATCGACCAATCTCCCTGCTTAATGCCGACTATAAGATCTTTATGGGCATATTGGCAGGGAGATTGGCGAAGGTGGTCCCCAAGTTGGTCAATTCAGACCAAAAGGGATTTGTAGAAGGCAGGCAGATCCAAGAGCAAACTCAGTTAATGATTGGTAACATCGATTTGGCCATTACAAGATCTGATCCATTGGCTATAATAGCCTTGGACGCGGCCAAAGCATTCGATAGGGTCTGCTGGGTATATTTATGGGAGGTACTGGCAGTATTAGGGTTTGGCCCAATTTTTATTCAAACTCTGAGAAATTGCTACCAAGGCGCATCTGCCCGTATTCTACTGAACGGGAAACTTACCTCAAGCTTTAACATCCAGAGAGGGACTCGGCAGGGTTGCCCGATTTCTCCACTCTTGTTCAACATGTACATTGAACCATTAGCGCAAGCCATCAGACTAGATAATGACATCCATCCTTTTAAATCTCACCTCTATAGTTGTAAATTAGCTCTATATGCTGATGACTTGACAGTATATACAAGTAATCCTGGAGTGGCTCTTTCCCGTCTAGAGGTAATTACGGAGGGATTTGGGGCTCTATCGGGCTACCTGGTAAATAAATCCAAGACAGAGGTGATGGGCTGGAATGTTGATCAATGGGGAGGAGCCGATTCTTTAGAATTAAGATACTTAGGCATCTATATAGTTAAAGATCTGGCAAGAGTCCCCCTCATGAATTTGACTAGAGTAACCAAGGACATTGATCGCCTTTTTTCTAGATGGAGGAACCTCCCCTTGACCATATACGGGAAAGTTAATCTGGTGAAGATGATCATTCTCCCTAAGCTCTCCTACGTCTTCTCTGCTATCCATCTCTCCTTTCCCCAAAACTTAATAAGCAAAATCCAGAGTAAGATTGGGAGTTTTATCTGGGGGTATAAGGGTACCAGAGTATCTTGGAAAAAGCTGAGGCGTAGGCTTGTTAAGGGGGGTTTGGCACTCCCGGACATAAGCTGGTATGCAGTAGCTTTGAAAGTTTAAAGCTATCTGATGAGACCCGAGGATTCGGCGTGGGGGAGACTCCTGGGTGAGATGGCAAGAGCGGAGGCGGGGGGAGCAAGGGAGGAGGCCTTCTTGTATAAGTTTGGCACTCCAAGGTACTTCAAAAAAGGTCGCCTAAAGGTTTTAAAGGCAGCCTTGGTTCTTTGGCATAAAGTTAGAACTACATGGCGGATAGCGTATTATTCACATTATGCGCCCATATGTGATTCCCCCGGGACACCTCATTGCTTAAAGGATGGTTTGGCTCTACCTATTAAGAGGGCTGGAATTACAATCTGGTCGGAATTGACAGACTTGGAGGGGAGTCTCCCTTGGGAGGTTTTGAGGTCCAGGATTGGCACCGGCTTCTCCAGGTATAAATTCCTACAGTTGGCTTTGTGGTTTGAGGCTGAGAAAGAGCAATTGAGAGGAAATTGGGAGATAGAAAGGTTATGTCACTCCGCCCTGGTTGCAAAAAAAGAGATATCGGTGTGGTACAACCTAGCCTTAGAAGCTGTAGACCCAAAGACCTCCCCATCGACCAAAATTTGGGAGCAGTCACCTCTTGAGTCAACAATAGAAGCACTGTTTGAGCCATCATTGAAGCTGCTGTATAAATAGATTAAACCTGCGGCTTTAAAAAAGAACCACTTCTTTGTCATCAATAGGCTCTATTACACCCCAGCGAGAATTGCGAAATTTGCCCCAGTGCAAACCCCGAATTGTCAAAGGTGTAAGTTTCCCCTAGCTAACGACTTCCACATATTTTTCGAGTGCCCAGAAATAAAGACCTTCTGGAAGGAAATTGGAGTCACCCTCAAAGATGTGTTTAAGTCCAACATCGAGGTTAATACGTCATTGATTTTCTTTGGAGAGGATGGCTCTTTTTGAGCAAGGGCGTCACAACAGCAAAGAGGTCTATTGCTATACTTGGTCCTGCTTGCACGCAGAGAAATATGTAAGAGATGGAAGGACCCTCAACCACCCAATAGAGAAGACTGGCTCAAGGCTACTTTTGCTATGGCTTATCTGGAATATGGTGGAGTGGAGGAAAAATCTACCAATCTTTGGCATCCTCTTATGAGTTGGGGTCACAACCTACGACTAATCACTCAGGTCTAATGATTACACCAGATACCTACACTAAACTAGGGTCTGGTTGACCAATGGAGACATATGTTGTAAGCCGGGCGCTGCCCTCCCCACAGATCGTTTAAGCAGCTTCATAAGATCCACAGGTGTTTATTGGTGAGATGAGGACTAAGAAAAAAAAAAAAAAAAGTACAACGGTCCCTTACACTTAAAATATTATTACTGTAGTTTGCATAGAAGTACACTGATATCTATGTTTTGACTGTCCAACGGGACATAATCATTTTAATGAAAACAATTAATTGGAATAAGATGTAAGTGGGACATTGATATGAAAAAGAAAAGGACTCAGACATTGAAATAGTAATGCCTATAGCATTATTCAGTAGTTAGACCAACAAATATAAATTACGGCACCATAGGACAATTTGTTAAACAAGTAAGGTTGTGTCAAGGGACAAGGAGTCTACGACGTTTCGATCCCTTTGTCAAAATACTGGGATCATCTTCAGGACATCAAGGATAATGCCTGAGATAAATGCTTATCGCAATAGAAGCCTAGAACGAATGTCCAGACCGTAGAGCGGTAGAGTAACCAAGGGATAACTGTTCTGAGTGATTCCTCAGTGCAAATGTGTAAGATTCCCTGCCTCGTGTTGGTCACAAGTGAGCCGATATACAAGGACTCGCGGGAGGCCATCCAGATCCCGGTGGTAAGACGGAGGAACGTTGGAGCGAACCAGGATTGAACGCTCAATAAATTCGTAAAGCGCTGTTTGAGGCAACCAATGTGGTTGTTGATAATAGATAAAGTGCAGTGATATCAAGAGTAAGCAGATGCTCATTGGCCAGGACCTGTAACGTGGTCATAAACTGTATTCTGCGGGTCAGTGTGGAGCCTGGTGGGCAACTTATACTTACATGCTGTTCTAATTAACTGTTTACATTAAATGATTATATCCAGTTGGACAATCAAAACATAGATATCAGTGTATTTCTATGTAAGTTACAGTAATAATATTTTATGTGTAAGGGACTGTTGTATTCAACAGACACCTGTGGTGTCTGTTGAATTTAAACATTATTTTCATAGAATAAGAACAAGAAGAACAGTTGCTTTATGCACCCATGAGTAGCTCTGGGCATACTGTCTGAAAGGCCTATTGGTAGACCTCTAGGCTACAGAGTGAATTAAATCAATATTGCAAATTGATTTCAAAACACATAGAAAATTTAATGAACTGTGAAACATGTTTCCTTTATAAAGAATACAAATTACTCACAAAGAAACATCTAGGCACCTACAGAAACTGCAGGCCACCCACCACAATACATTTGAAAAATTTATGAAAATTAGAAAAGAAATCTAGTTGCAAGGTCCCAATCAAACAAACAACACCAGTTTTCCAACTTACTTGTGAAATCTCAAGTTCAATGATATCCTATGCAGCAGACACAAAGAGTGATTCTTCCAGCTCCAAATCTAAATGAAAAGTGACCAGGAGATGGACAAATCACTGGGAGTAGCATTCTGGAGAGGAACCGGATGTTGGAGACTCTAGGGCACTTCCTTCCTCTTGAAAAAAAATTTCAAAGAAAAAGGAATCCTTGCACAAAAAACTATAGCTAAATGTCAATTTGAGGAGATTTTTTCACAACAAGCTCACATAATTCACAACAAACAACAATTGCTCAGTGTGCAATGCATGCCATCATTTACCTGTTGCTCCGGTGTGCTCACCGTGATTTAATTGGTGGCACATTGCACAAGGGAAACAACCATTACAACGCAACCATTACATCGCACTACATTTATAATGCAGTCATTACATCGCAACATCCTTTACAATGCCTGTCACTACAACGCATCCATTACATTGCATGTCACTACAACGCATGACACTACATCGCTTGTCACTACAACGCACGCATTACATCGCATGTCATTACAACATATACCATTACAACGCATAGTACCCCTACACTATCCAACACTTACCCTACTGTTGCAGCCCCTGGAGTTAGAATAATAATTTTTACCCCTTCACTATCCAACACTTACCTTAAATGCAATTTACTGGTATGCGTTGTAATGGTATGCATTGTGAAGGTATAATACAATATAATGGAATGCGTTGTAAATGTAGTTTAAAAAAATTTGTTGTTGTGGTATGCGATGTAAATGTATGCGTTGTATAGGATGTTGCAATGTAAAAACTGAGTTGTGAAGGCATGCGTTGTAAATGTATGCGTTGTAACATCATACATTCATTGCACAAAACAGATCCTCAATTTGTTTGCTATAAATTGAATTATAATGATGTCACATGTGGGGCAGTCCCTCTAGGCAAGGAAAGGAAAGATAGTCAGGGCCCAGGGTTGGAGGCAGGCACACATTTGTTTGTATTCTCCATCTAATGTCTGGCTTGAGGGAAATGGCTTTTTTGGGCGAGTCGGAACATCTTCACTGCACACAGTTGCAACTCGAATCTGGCAATAAAATGTGTCTAAGAGTAAGATGGCGGGGATGGATTTGTCAACCAGACACAAAAATAATAAAATAAATAATATTCCTTAGCTATATCTTTTTTGGGGGTTGTATTTAATGGCGTCAAAGAAATAAAGAAACTAGGAAGCCTAGTAGTCAGGGAAGTAGAGCTTGTCCTCAAACTCTGGTGGTTCACCGAGAAGTAGGTCATCTAACACACTACTTCCATCATGACCTGAGTCTCCATCATCTTCCTGCTGTGGCACTTCCGGTATCGTGCAATCCGGTGGTATAAAGTGCTGATTAATTTTGATCATGGTTAATGTCTCCACATTTTGGGGCGAGAGACTGGTCCCTCTTACTGTCAGAACAGCACCAGCAGCAAGGAAAATACACTCAGCTGAGACACTGACTACGGGGCAAGCCAGATAGTGTATAGCATGCCTGCTGAGCACTGGCCATTGGTGCCTTTCCCCATAGCAAAGTAGACCTCTATTGGGTCATCCAGATAGGCCTGGACCTTCCGCTCAATTGTCATGGGTGCTCCGTCTTGCTTGGCCTCTTTTGCCTTTGCCTCAGCACTGGACTTAAGCCCTGCCAGTAGAAACCATTCCTTTGCTGATTTTGGAGCTTATGCTCCTATTATTGTTGTTGTTCTTGCTGCTGTGAGTCAACCGGACTGCCCTCAGGCTCTGAAGTTGAACTTGAAGGCTGACCTGCAGTACTTGTGCCCTGGAGGAGCGGGCCACTAATTCCCAGACGTTCATTTTCTAGCTGACTGGCTTGCACAGCTATCCAAATTTTGTAGTTGGCAACATACACTTCTGAAAAAGGAATGAAAGTGGCCAGTTATGGTTGGTACCGTGGATGCAGAATTGTGCCACAAATGTAATGGTTGGATGACACAATGTCTCTTTGTACCCTTGTATTTGCAGCTAAGCAAAGGATTAAGCTCTCAACAAATCATATGCTTCCTTTTTTCCCTTCACACTTGCGTACATTGTAGACACCTCCTTTAGCTGTTCCTGTAGCAATAATGGGATAGCTTGGCCCATGGTTCTATCCTCCTTACTGACCTAACTTGTGAACACCTTCAAAGGAAACAGCATCTCTGTCAGGCATTTAACTAGGCCCCATTGGTCCATATCAATGATCATGTCTTTCACAGTTGCATCCCCTCTTTGGGGCGACATATTCATTGATTGGTCAGTACTGCTCAAACAGAAGTTCATGCATGTAATAAGTCAGGTTTCAAAGTGTTTTCACCTCCTTTATTAATGCTTTAACTAGCATTCTATCATCACATGGAATGATCCTCAGCTGCCTTTGGGCTTTAAAAGAATGGCTGAAATATGTGTTGATTCTTCTGCAGGTGGACAGTAAGTTGTTGAATTTTTTTAGAAAAGTCTTGAACAATGATGTTAATGAAGTGCACCAAACACAACGAAACCAATGTTAAGCCCTCTTGGTAGCAGCCAAAGACCTTATTATAAACGTTTTTCAAATTGTTTGCAGCAGTATGGGATTTCTCCATGGCGAACATGGCTACTGTTTCTCGCTTCAGAGCGGCATTAAAAATCTCAGCAGTGTCAACACCTGCAGATATCTTTTCTCTAACCCCCACAAAAGAAATCCAGTGTGCAGTGATGCACATGTAATCAGCGGCTTGGAAACTGGTCCACATGACTATTGTCAGGTGGATAGTGTGAAGAGCACTCTACTGCAAAGCTTGCCCAAGCAATTCCAGCATGTCTTGATGTAGCACTGGAACAGCAACTCTGTGCAAATAGGATTGGCTGGGAACCTTTCATTTTGGGCAGATGGATGCCACAAATTCAAGAAAACCCACCACATCCACAAAAGAAAAGGGGAGGAGGTCCAGTGCTAACATTTTAGCCAGCTTCGCGTTGTACAAACGTGCCGTTAAGTGGTTGTGTTCGTACTGCCCCTCCGGCCTAAACATGCCGAGAATGGTAGCCTGGGTTTTTTTCTTTTCTGGTGCCACTGATGCAGGTGACTTCTTGAGAGCAGACATTGGTAGGCGTAATTTCTGTTTCGTTGCTGCAGTCACTATATGCTCTGGCCTTGGACCTCTTTGTGTCTCGACCTGACTCCTGTGCCATTGCGATGTTGCTGATGATGATATGGGTGATACCAATGCACTGCTGGGGACAGGACTGCTTTATGTACAGAAGAAAATGTCTTCCTCTACTTCACCTTCCACCGTGATCGGATCTGATTCCCCACTATGTCTTTCAACCCGTCCACCAACAACCCTCACAGTTTTTTGGCCACTAAGGTGTGCCTCCTACTGGATCAAGTGATGTTTTCTCAGATGTGCTGTTTGGCCTCCGGGACCATAGTTTGGACCAAGCTTACCCCGACTAACATTTGCTCCACAAATGGAGCTTATAGTAATGTTCACCTCCTTCTGGCTAATCAAAAAGAAGTCCCAAACTTCAACTTTCTGACCCTGCTGATGCCACTTGCAAAGTTGAATGAACTGGTAGGTGGGCGTGACGTTTGATTCTCTGCTGTACCTACTTCTACTGAGGTGGTTGTGGTGGATGTAGATCACTGCCGGGACTTTGTAAATATGGCAGCTGGAGGTGGTGCTGGTGGTATTTGTGTTGGTGGTATCTGTGGTGCCACTGTTACCACATCTCTCACAGCAATTTGGGATGCGGTAATGGTCTCCACTGGGGCGGGTCGAACATCCATGATGACTGGCTCGCCATCATCCTCCTCTTCTACATCTACCTCCATGACTCTAAGGCTTTCAGGAACCTTTATTTTCCCTAATCTTGTCTTGTTGTGTGTCTCACTCTCAGACTGAGGCGGGATCCAAGTGTTGTCTAGATCATCAGAAGGGGGGCTTGGAGAAGAAGTTGATGGACTAACCCTTCTTTTTCATTCTGTTAATCTGGAAGAAAATAGATCTTATGAAAAAGTGTCTTGCTCTTCTTCCTCAGCAGGAAGCTGATCTCCTGAACTGCCCCTACTTCAGGAGGACCTACTATTGGCGGTGGTTGCGGCTGTTGTTGCCCACTTATCTGATTTTCCTACAATGATTGGGTACTACTTTGCGATAACGATAAGTCAATTTCAATGTCACAGCTCGTCGGCGTTTGCCGTGATTAGACTGGCTGCCTCTTAGACAGACATGGACTTGGGTCTAGGTTGATGGGGTGGGTCTGCTGATGCAGGGGGTCTGCTCTTAGCTTGCTCCCCGGACACCGCTGATGCAGGTGCAATTTTTGGTTTCACAAAAAAGGTCTTGGGCGACATACCTGTGGTGGTAAGTGGCAGTGTCTTCTTCTCACTGGTAACTTTCACTTTCTTGGTACTGGTACCTTTCTTTGGGGCCACCTTGAAGCTGTCAGTTTGCAGCAGCACTTGTCTTAGATTCACAAGTAGAAGAGATGTCTGTGGTCACACATCACGTTGTGCACGGACCTTCTGTCTGGCAGTACTATGGGTCATGTTGTCTCCTCTTCTTGTGCACCTAAAAGCAAAGAAGCAAGAAGAACATCACTGAGACATGGCATTGTTGTAGTTCAATTACTAGTACAAAAAAATATAATATAATTTAGTGTGAGGTCACACTTGTTACCTCAGTTATTAACAATACAGTGTAACCATTTTTGAGACTTTGGCAACAACATAAGCTTTAATACACCCAGGAAGATGGAAAAGAAGAAGAATGACAACAAAATACAAATGTAATGGGTTGCTTTATGTGCATTGTGCATCAAGTGGTATGCAGCACTCAGAGAGCTGCAGCTGAGAAATGACAATGGAACAATCGCTAGACAATGGATACCATTGTGCATGTCATATAGAAAACATGGGGTTAAGGTTCATTGATGCAGAATCATGTTACTTATGAAATTGGGAGAACAATGAAAAATAAAGAACAAGCAGGAGGCCTAGAAAACAAGCTCAAGCAGGCCTAAGGATTAAAGACACAGACTTTACAAAATGGCCCGCCTCACAGGGAACCAAGGCAAATGCATTGCTGGCTAACTATTGCAATGCAAACATGCTCACACACTGGGCAGCCAAAGGAGGCATGCTAAACAACACATCTTTATTGCAACAATGCCAAAAACAAAATCCACAGGGCTAAAAATAATTTGAAAGCTACAACCACACACATCCAACAAAGGCAATAACACACATTAAAATATAAGTGAAATACCACAAAAAACACACATTTTGTATTTTCAATCCAATGCTATCTATGATCTAAATCAGAGGTCTTCAAACTTTTAGATGCCATGACCCCCCTTGTCAAAATATTCAGAGGTAAGAACCTCCTCCTGGCAAACATCTCTAGTACTCTGCATCATCAACAACCATAAACACCCCCAGTTTGCATGGAAAATCATTTTTACAGTGTGGAAAAATTATTAAACAGTGTTAAGTAAGTCAGAGGTTTGTGGGTAACTGGCCACAGGCTAACTACATAGATATCAACAGTAAAAACAGTCCACCAGTCTGCAAAACAGGCCATCAAACAGCAAATAAGAAGCCCACACACGGATTTGCCTGGCCCCCCTTTGGGCACTGCCAGACTGCCCTATAGGCAGGGCTACTGGAATTTTGAGGCAACAGAACGACCAACTTCTACTGCAGTTTCAAACTTGTAAAGGCCGAGTTGTATAGGGTTTTGCAAGGTATGGGAGACTGCATGCATTTGTGCTTGCTTCAGACAATATTTGTGGTCATCGAAAAGAAATCAAAAGTAAAAACAATCCACTTAACCATAAAACAGGCGAACAATCAGCAAAGAAAAAAAAGGCCACACACTGACCTGACTGACCAGCCCTTTGGACACAACCAGCCTGCCCCAAAGGCAGGGCTACTGGAATTACGAGGCAGGGGAGGACCAAAGTATGCAGCAGGGTCAATTAAGATGTGTGGCAAGAAAATGTAAATAATGCTAAGTGATATGGCATTTACATTTTTGCACATGGTAACACTGGGCAAATAATTCACCTCATCAGTACCTGTTTATAACCAAAATACATCAATAAACAACAGAAAGATGTCTAGTCATCCTTTATGATGGACCTTCCACTCTGCAGTGTTGCCACATTAGAAGCTCACCTGGCCCTGGCTGAGAGCAGCAGGGGTCCCTTAAAACCCGGGTGGTCTTGTGTAGAGTTAAACAGTTTACCCACACCTCTTTCCTCTCACCCCCTCCCTTCTATCCTTCTCCCCTCTCTCAATTCCAGACCCCTCTCTCTGGTTGCAGCCATTTTCTTTTACCCCGTTGTACAATTTCTGAACGTTCCCCATTCAACCTCTCACTTCACCTTTAATCACCCATCGACGTTCTGTCTTTTCAATCCCCTCATCTATAACAGTCTCTCTCATTTATCTCATGGCCTCCCTGGCCCCTTTTACTCTCTCAACCCTCAGCACTTCTCATTCACCTCAAGTCTCTCCCCTGAAAATTCAGTCTTATCTATTTGTATCTTACATTTCTCCCATCCCCCCATTCATCATTTGCATCTCTCTTTTCTTCGTCCACACCTTCTTGAACCAACGTCCATCATTCCTGTCACCTCAGCACCCACCTCAGAACTCCCTCTTTTCCGCTCTCGCTGCTCTCCCTCATCGATGTCGCATGAAATTCTCTATTTACCTCACAGATCACCTCTGAGCTATCTTCTCTCATCCTTTAATAGCAGCCCACCTATCTGAGTTCACCTTTCTCTCACACTCGCCTCTCCTCTTGCGTTTCCGCACTTCCTTTGCCACTTCATATTTCTGATCCCTGACCTCTCAAATCGAATTTGTTGACTCACCCACCTCTCTCGGCTGTTTTTTCTCATCCCATCACTTCTCACCCTCACCCTCATCTCTCCTCCCCTCTCCCCTCTCACCCCTCCCACTCTTCATTGTCTCTCACCTTGCCTCTCCTCACTTCCCTCACATCATCCACCCCTTCTCTCCAGTGCCCTCTCACACCCACACCCCACCTCTCCCCACTGGCTTCACACCTCTCACCTTGCATTCCAATCGGCCTCCCATACCCTCATCTCCCATCCCACATCTCTGTCAGTTAAAGTATGTCTGGCCCTGTCTCTCAATATCTAACAATCACACACAGACAGTGCCTTATCTGTGAAGGCACTTCCTCTTCATTCCTTCAGAGTTATGCCCCCCGCTCCCACCAAGCACACTGCCCTTCTGTCAGCTTCATGATGGCAGTGCCATTTCTAAAGGGGAAAGAGCACCTGCAGCCAGCACCACTCCCCTAACCCTGCCTCGGGAAGAAAGTAAAAGGCAAAGCCCCTGAGCGCTAGGGTCCGTGTACACACGGCATGTGACACCTATGGTTGGATTCTCCTTATTTCATGTATTGAATACTCAATGAGCATAGCATATGATTGAGTTTTGAACGGCTAGTTTTGTCCTAAAAACCCTTTTTGTTGGAAAGATTGTTCCTTCTGGTGGAGCAGGTAGGAATGTGGCTGCCTCCCTAGGGGACTTTAAAGCAGAGATGGAAGTGTCACATTGAAAAGCATGTGGGATACATTTGCAATAAAACTCATACCATTTACCAAATGTAGCTGGTTGGTAGATGCCACTAGGACAGTGCACAGTGGGGTATTAAGGAGTGTACACAGTAGCAGGGGAGAACTGAGCTGATTGGGGTAGTTGATAACAGCAAGTGCCCTGCATGCACACTCACAGGGAAGCAGAGAGAATTGTGAGCTACATGGGGATTTCCAAGTGCATTTACCTCTGATCCTTGGGTTTTGTTAAGAATGACTAGTTTTGTCTTTAAAAAAAAAACATTTTAGTTTAAAAAGATTGTTCCTTCCATAGGTTAAGGTGGGAGTGTGACTGCCTCCCTTCCCCCCCAGCCCGTAATAGCCAATGTGGTCTTTCATCAAGCCATCTGGACAAAAGTAGGTCGGAGAACGGCAACAGCTAACAGCGAGGGCAGAGCACAGGAATCCCAAAGACAGCAGTGGGAAAAGGCTGGGTGTTAAAATAAAGGAGGGTTTTAGATTCCAGTTCCAGGCATATGTGCGACCGGGAATGTGTGACCCCCCTTTTCATGACTCCACAGCCCACCTGGAAGTCACGCCCCATAGATTGAAGACCCCTGGCCTAAATTATGTTTAAATTCAACAGGCAACACAGAAACAGTTGTTTCATGCACCCATGAGCAGCTCTGGGCCTCTTGGCTGGAAAACCAATTGGTAGACTAGGCCACATAGTCTTCTCATCCAGCAAGGACATCGCCTTCAGCCACGACACCGGACTCCACTGGACGGACCACAGCTGCGTCCACTTCAGCTTCAGAAGGACCACGACCCACCACCACCAACAAGAGGCTGCACGCAGAAGCTGGAACAAGATCACAGCCGACCAGCTCGCGACCTCCCTGAGCAAGAACCCACCCACCAGCGCAACGAACCCCAGCCAAGCGGCCACCAACCTCACGAAGTGGATCAGCGACTGCGCTGACGACCTCGCCCCCCTGAGGACCCCGCCCAACAGACCCGGCAGCAAGAAAGCCCCATGGTTCACCGAAGAACTCAAGAGCTCCAAGAAGAACTGCCGAGCCATCGAGAGAACCTGGCGCAGAGACCCAACACCGGAAAACATGACGGCCCTCAAGCTCGCCACCCGAAAACACCACCAACTCAACCACGCAACCAAGAAAACTGCATTCAAGGAACGACTGGACAACAATGCACACAACAGCAAAGAACTCTTCAACATCTTTAAAGAGCTCTCCAACCCCAACGCCGGAAACAACGACATCACCCCTTCGCAAGACCTCTGCAACTCCCTCACCTCCTACTTCCACAACAAGATCGCGGACATACACAACAGCTTCAGCACTCAACCGATGCACGCCACGACCGAACCAGCGCCCCCCACCGCCACCCTCCACGCCTGGACCCAGATCAGCACCGAAGACACCGTCCGCACAATGAACTCCATCCACTCCGGATCTCCGACCGACCCGTGCCCTCTCCACGTCTTCAACAAGGACGATGCTGTCATCGCACCCCACCTGCGGGACATCATCAACAACTCCTTCGACACCGCTACCTTCCCGGAGAGCTGGAAGCACGCCGAACTCAACGCTCTACTAAAGAAGCCATCAGCCGACCCCCACCGACCTCAAGAACTACCGCCCCATCTCGCTGCTCCCGTTCCCTGCAAAAGTCATCGAGAAGACCGTCAACAAGCAGCTGGCCACCTTCTGCGAGACAAACGGATCCCTAGACCTCTCACAGTCTGGCTTCCGGGCCAACCACAGCACCGAGACCGCCCTGATCGCAGCCACCAATGACATCCGAGCCCTGCTTGACAATGGAGAAACAGCAGCCCTCATCCTCCTAGACCTCTCTGCGGCCTTCAACACTGTCTGCCACCACACACTTGTGCAGCGACTCCGCAACGTCGGAATCCAGGAGAAGGCACTGGAATGGATCATCTCCTTCCTCGCCGGAAGGACACAGAGTTCGCCTCCCCCCGTTCAGATCTGAAGCCACCGAAGTCATCTACAGCGTTCCTAAAGGCTCCTCGCTCAGTCCAACCCTCTTCAACGTCTACATGAGTCCCCTCACAGACATCGCACGCCAGCACAACCTCAACATCATCTCCTACGCCGACGACACCCAGCTGATCCTCTCCCTCACCAACGACCCCGCCACCGCCAGAGCCAACCTCCACGAAGGGATGAAAGAGGTAGCCGAATAGATGAAGAACAGCCGCCTGAAACTGAACTCGGACAAGACGGAAGTCCTCATCCTGGGATCCTCACCCTCCGCCTGGGACGACTCCTGGTGGCCCCCCGCCCTAGGCAGCGCACCCAAACCAACATACCACGCACGCAACCTAGGCTTCATCCTGGACTCCTCTCTCTCCATGACCAGACAAGTCAACACCGTCTCCTCGTCGTGCTTCAACATCCTGCGCATGCTACGAAAGATCTTCCGGTGGATCCCCACCGAGACCAGGAAGACGGTCACCCAGGCCCTCGTCACCAGCCATCTGGACTACGGCAACTCCCTCTACGCAGGAACCACCGCCAAACTCCAGAAGAGACTACAGCGGATCCAGAACGCCTCAGCACAACTCATCCTGGACATCCCCCGTCGCAGCCACATCTCCGAACACCTGAGAGACCTGCACTGGCTCCCGGTCAACAAGAGAATCACCTTCCGTCTCCTCACCCACGCTCACAAAGCCCTACACAACCAAGGACCAGGATACCTCAACAGCCGCCTCAACTTCTACGCTCCCAAACGCCAGCTTCGATCGACCGCCCACGCCCTCGCCACCGTCCCCCGAATCCGAAGAGCCACCACAGGGGGACGGTCCTTCTCCTACCTCGCCGCCAAGACATGGAACTCCCTCCCGACCCACCTCCGCCTGACCCAGGACCACCTCACCTTCAGGAAGCAGCTCAAGACCTGGCTGTTCGAGCAGTAGCGGACCCCCCTCCCCTAGCGCCTTGAGACCCTCTGGGTGAGTAGTGCGCTATATAAATGCATTGATTGATTGATTGAGTGAATCAATTCAAACCAATATTGGTGATTTAGGAACAAAAATTGGGATAATGATGTGAACTGTGCTACATTTATTTTTGCTGAATCAAAGAAGAACACATTACTTGCAAAACTACAACCAACAAGAAGACATGGCCACAATGAAGAAGGCATACAGGCCTATGGTAGAAGCACACTGGCTGCCGTAACAAAATGGCCCCAGCCAAATGACCAGGCCAGAACAAGAAGCAATAGGCCTACAAAGGGAAGACATGCAGTCCAATGGCAAAAACAAACTGGCTACCTTCACAAAATGGATGCCACCCACATGGCCATGCCACACAAAGAAGCAATAAGCCAAGAGGAACAAAGGGAAGACATGCAGGCCTATGTCAAAAGCACACTGACTGCCTCTACAAAATGACCGCCGGCCATATGGTCACACCAACAAGCAGGAGGACTGGAAAGTAATGAACACAAGCAGGCCTATGGACACTGTCACAGACTTTAAAAAATGGCCCCCGGACACATGGGGAACCAAGGCAAGGCAAATGCTGTTTACGTAAATGGGTCGCGACACTGCTAGTCATGCTGCAAATAACCCCAAAGGATTCTGGACAGTGTAGTGGCTACGGTGAGTACGCCTACGCCACGAGTATATAGAAATATAATGCCATCCCTGGACACGTGTTTCGAGGTAATTGCCTCTCGTCAGCAGGGAGCAGGTAGGTATGCGGGGTGCCGATGACTGCCATATATATAGGTAAAATACCTTCCAAGGCGCGCAGGTGCAGACACCGGGCTCGTCAGCCAAAGTCGCTCGAATGAGCTATTAGTAATTTACGTAAATGGGTCGCGACACTGCTAGTCATGCTGCAAATAACCCCAAAGGATTCTGGACAGTGTAGTGGCTACGGTGAGTACGCCTACGCCACGAGTATATAGAAATATAATGCCATCCCTGGACACGTGTTTCGAGGTAATTGCCTCTCGTCAGCAGGGAGCAGGTAGGTATGCGGGGTGCCGATGACTGCCATATATATAGGTAAAATACCTTCCAAGGCGCGCAGGTGCAGACACCGGGCTCGTCAGCCAAAGTCGCTCGAATGAGCTATTAGTAATTTACGTAAATGGGTCGCGACACTGCTAGTCATGCTGCAAATAACCCCAAAGGATTCTGGACAGTGTAGTGGCTACGGTGAGTACGCCTACGCCACGAGTATATAGAAATATAATGCCATCCCTGGACACGTGTTTCGAGGTAATTGCCTCTCGTCAGCAGGGAGCAGGTAGGTATGCGGGGTGCCGATGACTGCCATATATATAGGTAAAATACCTTCCAAGGCGCGCAGGTGCAGACACCGGGCTCGTCAGCCAAAGTCGCTCGAATGAGCTATTAGTAATTTACGTAAATGGGTCGCGACACTGCTAGTCATGCTGCAAATAACCCCAAAGGATTCTGGACAGTGTAGTGGCTACGGTGAGTACGCCTACGCCACGAGTATATAGAAATATAATGCCATCCCTGGACACGTGTTTCGAGGTAATTGCCTCTCGTCAGCAGGGAGCAGGTAGGTATGCGGGGTGCCGATGACTGCCATATATATAGGTAAAATACCTTCCAAGGCGCGCAGGTGCAGACACCGGGCTCGTCAGCCAAAGTCGCTCGAATGAGCTATTAGTAATTTACGTAAATGGGTCGCGACACTGCTAGTCATGCTGCAAATAACCCCAAAGGATTCTGGACAGTGTAGTGGCTACGGTGAGTACGCCTACGCCACGAGTATATAGAAATATAATGCCATCCCTGGACACGTGTTTCGAGGTAATTGCCTCTCGTCAGCAGGGAGCAGGTAGGTATGCGGGGTGCCGATGACTGCCATATATATAGGTAAAATACCTTCCAAGGCGCGCAGGTGCAGACACCGGGCTCGTCAGCCAAAGTCGCTCGAATGAGCTATTAGTAATTTACGTAAATGGGTCGCGACACTGCTAGTCATGCTGCAAATAACCCCAAAGGATTCTGGACAGTGTAGTGGCTACGGTGAGTACGCCTACGCCACGAGTATATAGAAATATAATGCCATCCCTGGACACGTGTTTCGAGGTAATTGCCTCTCGTCAGCAGGGAGCAGGTAGGTATGCGGGGTGCCGATGACTGCCATATATATAGGTAAAATACCTTCCAAGGCGCGCAGGTGCAGACACCGGGCTCGTCAGCCAAAGTCGCTCGAATGAGCTATTAGTAATTTACGTAAATGGGTCGCGACACTGCTAGTCATGCTGCAAATAACCCCAAAGGATTCTGGACAGTGTAGTGGCTACGGTGAGTACGCCTACGCCACGAGTATATAGAAATATAATGCCATCCCTGGACACGTGTTTCGAGGTAATTGCCTCTCGTCAGCAGGGAGCAGGTAGGTATGCGGGGTGCCGATGACTGCCATATATATAGGTAAAATACCTTCCAAGGCGCGCAGGTGCAGACACCGGGCTCGTCAGCCAAAGTCGCTCGAATGAGCTATTAGTAATTTACGTAAATGGGTCGCGACACTGCTAGTCATGCTGCAAATAACCCCAAAGGATTCTGGACAGTGTAGTGGCTACGGTGAGTACGCCTACGCCACGAGTATATAGAAATATAATGCCATCCCTGGACACGTGTTTCGAGGTAATTGCCTCTCGTCAGCAGGGAGCAGGTAGGTATGCGGGGTGCCGATGACTGCCATATATATAGGTAAAATACCTTCCAAGGCGCGCAGGTGCAGACACCGGGCTCGTCAGCCAAAGTCGCTCGAATGAGCTATTAGTAATTTACGTAAATGGGTCGCGACACTGCTAGTCATGCTGCAAATAACCCCAAAGGATTCTGGACAGTGTAGTGGCTACGGTGAGTACGCCTACGCCACGAGTATATAGAAATATAATGCCATCCCTGGACACGTGTTTCGAGGTAATTGCCTCTCGTCAGCAGGGAGCAGGTAGGTATGCGGGGTGCCGATGACTGCCATATATATAGGTAAAATACCTTCCAAGGCGCGCAGGTGCAGACACCGGGCTCGTCAGCCAAAGTCGCTCGAATGAGCTATTAGTAATTTACGTAAATGGGTCGCGACACTGCTAGTCATGCTGCAAATAACCCCAAAGGATTCTGGACAGTGTAGTGGCTACGGTGAGTACGCCTACGCCACGAGTATATAGAAATATAATGCCATCCCTGGACACGTGTTTCGAGGTAATTGCCTCTCGTCAGCAGGGAGCAGGTAGGTATGCGGGGTGCCGATGACTGCCATATATATAGGTAAAATACCTTCCAAGGCGCGCAGGTGCAGACACCGGGCTCGTCAGCCAAAGTCGCTCGAATGAGCTATTAGTAATTTACGTAAATGGGTCGCGACACTGCTAGTCATGCTGCAAATAACCCCAAAGGATTCTGGACAGTGTAGTGGCTACGGTGAGTACGCCTACGCCACGAGTATATAGAAATATAATGCCATCCCTGGACACGTGTTTCGAGGTAATTGCCTCTCGTCAGCAGGGAGCAGGTAGGTATGCGGGGTGCCGATGACTGCCATATATATAGGTAAAATACCTTCCAAGGCGCGCAGGTGCAGACACCGGGCTCGTCAGCCAAAGTCGCTCGAATGAGCTATTAGTAATTTACGTAAATGGGTCGCGACACTGCTAGTCATGCTGCAAATAACCCCAAAGGATTCTGGACAGTGTAGTGGCTACGGTGAGTACGCCTACGCCACGAGTATATAGAAATATAATGCCATCCCTGGACACGTGTTTCGAGGTAATTGCCTCTCGTCAGCAGGGAGCAGGTAGGTATGCGGGGTGCCGATGACTGCCATATATATAGGTAAAATACCTTCCAAGGCGCGCAGGTGCAGACACCGGGCTCGTCAGCCAAAGTCGCTCGAATGAGCTATTAGTAATTTACGTAAATGGGTCGCGACACTGCTAGTCATGCTGCAAATAACCCCAAAGGATTCTGGACAGTGTAGTGGCTACGGTGAGTACGCCTACGCCACGAGTATATAGAAATATAATGCCATCCCTGGACACGTGTTTCGAGGTAATTGCCTCTCGTCAGCAGGGAGCAGGTAGGTATGCGGGGTGCCGATGACTGCCATATATATAGGTAAAATACCTTCCAAGGCGCGCAGGTGCAGACACCGGGCTCGTCAGCCAAAGTCGCTCGAATGAGCTATTAGTAATTTACGTAAATGGGTCGCGACACTGCTAGTCATGCTGCAAATAACCCCAAAGGATTCTGGACAGTGTAGTGGCTACGGTGAGTACGCCTACGCCACGAGTATATAGAAATATAATGCCATCCCTGGACACGTGTTTCGAGGTAATTGCCTCTCGTCAGCAGGGAGCAGGTAGGTATGCGGGGTGCCGATGACTGCCATATATATAGGTAAAATACCTTCCAAGGCGCGCAGGTGCAGACACCGGGCTCGTCAGCCAAAGTCGCTCGAATGAGCTATTAGTAATTTACGTAAATGGGTCGCGACACTGCTAGTCATGCTGCAAATAACCCCAAAGGATTCTGGACAGTGTAGTGGCTACGGTGAGTACGCCTACGCCACGAGTATATAGAAATATAATGCCATCCCTGGACACGTGTTTCGAGGTAATTGCCTCTCGTCAGCAGGGAGCAGGTAGGTATGCGGGGTGCCGATGACTGCCATATATATAGGTAAAATACCTTCCAAGGCGCGCAGGTGCAGACACCGGGCTCGTCAGCCAAAGTCGCTCGAATGAGCTATTAGTAATTTACGTAAATGGGTCGCGACACTGCTAGTCATGCTGCAAATAACCCCAAAGGATTCTGGACAGTGTAGTGGCTACGGTGAGTACGCCTACGCCACGAGTATATAGAAATATAATGCCATCCCTGGACACGTGTTTCGAGGTAATTGCCTCTCGTCAGCAGGGAGCAGGTAGGTATGCGGGGTGCCGATGACTGCCATATATATAGGTAAAATACCTTCCAAGGCGCGCAGGTGCAGACACCGGGCTCGTCAGCCAAAGTCGCTCGAATGAGCTATTAGTAATTTACGTAAATGGGTCGCGACACTGCTAGTCATGCTGCAAATAACCCCAAAGGATTCTGGACAGTGTAGTGGCTACGGTGAGTACGCCTACGCCACGAGTATATAGAAATATAATGCCATCCCTGGACACGTGTTTCGAGGTAATTGCCTCTCGTCAGCAGGGAGCAGGTAGGTATGCGGGGTGCCGATGACTGCCATATATATAGGTAAAATACCTTCCAAGGCGCGCAGGTGCAGACACCGGGCTCGTCAGCCAAAGTCGCTCGAATGAGCTATTAGTAATTTACGTAAATGGGTCGCGACACTGCTAGTCATGCTGCAAATAACCCCAAAGGATTCTGGACAGTGTAGTGGCTACGGTGAGTACGCCTACGCCACGAGTATATAGAAATATAATGCCATCCCTGGACACGTGTTTCGAGGTAATTGCCTCTCGTCAGCAGGGAGCAGGTAGGTATGCGGGGTGCCGATGACTGCCATATATATAGGTAAAATACCTTCCAAGGCGCGCAGGTGCAGACACCGGGCTCGTCAGCCAAAGTCGCTCGAATGAGCTATTAGTAATTTACGTAAATGGGTCGCGACACTGCTAGTCATGCTGCAAATAACCCCAAAGGATTCTGGACAGTGTAGTGGCTACGGTGAGTACGCCTACGCCACGAGTATATAGAAATATAATGCCATCCCTGGACACGTGTTTCGAGGTAATTGCCTCTCGTCAGCAGGGAGCAGGTAGGTATGCGGGGTGCCGATGACTGCCATATATATAGGTAAAATACCTTCCAAGGCGCGCAGGTGCAGACACCGGGCTCGTCAGCCAAAGTCGCTCGAATGAGCTATTAGTAATTTACGTAAATGGGTCGCGACACTGCTAGTCATGCTGCAAATAACCCCAAAGGATTCTGGACAGTGTAGTGGCTACGGTGAGTACGCCTACGCCACGAGTATATAGAAATATAATGCCATCCCTGGACACGTGTTTCGAGGTAATTGCCTCTCGTCAGCAGGGAGCAGGTAGGTATGCGGGGTGCCGATGACTGCCATATATATAGGTAAAATACCTTCCAAGGCGCGCAGGTGCAGACACCGGGCTCGTCAGCCAAAGTCGCTCGAATGAGCTATTAGTAATTTACGTAAATGGGTCGCGACACTGCTAGTCATGCTGCAAATAACCCCAAAGGATTCTGGACAGTGTAGTGGCTACGGTGAGTACGCCTACGCCACGAGTATATAGAAATATAATGCCATCCCTGGACACGTGTTTCGAGGTAATTGCCTCTCGTCAGCAGGGAGCAGGTAGGTATGCGGGGTGCCGATGACTGCCATATATATAGGTAAAATACCTTCCAAGGCGCGCAGGTGCAGACACCGGGCTCGTCAGCCAAAGTCGCTCGAATGAGCTATTAGTAATTTACGTAAATGGGTCGCGACACTGCTAGTCATGCTGCAAATAACCCCAAAGGATTCTGGACAGTGTAGTGGCTACGGTGAGTACGCCTACGCCACGAGTATATAGAAATATAATGCCATCCCTGGACACGTGTTTCGAGGTAATTGCCTCTCGTCAGCAGGGAGCAGGTAGGTATGCGGGGTGCCGATGACTGCCATATATATAGGTAAAATACCTTCCAAGGCGCGCAGGTGCAGACACCGGGCTCGTCAGCCAAAGTCGCTCGAATGAGCTATTAGTAATTTACGTAAATGGGTCGCGACACTGCTAGTCATGCTGCAAATAACCCCAAAGGATTCTGGACAGTGTAGTGGCTACGGTGAGTACGCCTACGCCACGAGTATATAGAAATATAATGCCATCCCTGGACACGTGTTTCGAGGTAATTGCCTCTCGTCAGCAGGGAGCAGGTAGGTATGCGGGGTGCCGATGACTGCCATATATATAGGTAAAATACCTTCCAAGGCGCGCAGGTGCAGACACCGGGCTCGTCAGCCAAAGTCGCTCGAATGAGCTATTAGTAATTTACGTAAATGGGTCGCGACACTGCTAGTCATGCTGCAAATAACCCCAAAGGATTCTGGACAGTGTAGTGGCTACGGTGAGTACGCCTACGCCACGAGTATATAGAAATATAATGCCATCCCTGGACACGTGTTTCGAGGTAATTGCCTCTCGTCAGCAGGGAGCAGGTAGGTATGCGGGGTGCCGATGACTGCCATATATATAGGTAAAATACCTTCCAAGGCGCGCAGGTGCAGACACCGGGCTCGTCAGCCAAAGTCGCTCGAATGAGCTATTAGTAATTTACGTAAATGGGTCGCGACACTGCTAGTCATGCTGCAAATAACCCCAAAGGATTCTGGACAGTGTAGTGGCTACGGTGAGTACGCCTACGCCACGAGTATATAGAAATATAATGCCATCCCTGGACACGTGTTTCGAGGTAATTGCCTCTCGTCAGCAGGGAGCAGGTAGGTATGCGGGGTGCCGATGACTGCCATATATATAGGTAAAATACCTTCCAAGGCGCGCAGGTGCAGACACCGGGCTCGTCAGCCAAAGTCGCTCGAATGAGCTATTAGTAATTTACGTAAATGGGTCGCGACACTGCTAGTCATGCTGCAAATAACCCCAAAGGATTCTGGACAGTGTAGTGGCTACGGTGAGTACGCCTACGCCACGAGTATATAGAAATATAATGCCATCCCTGGACACGTGTTTCGAGGTAATTGCCTCTCGTCAGCAGGGAGCAGGTAGGTATGCGGGGTGCCGATGACTGCCATATATATAGGTAAAATACCTTCCAAGGCGCGCAGGTGCAGACACCGGGCTCGTCAGCCAAAGTCGCTCGAATGAGCTATTAGTAATTTACGTAAATGGGTCGCGACACTGCTAGTCATGCTGCAAATAACCCCAAAGGATTCTGGACAGTGTAGTGGCTACGGTGAGTACGCCTACGCCACGAGTATATAGAAATATAATGCCATCCCTGGACACGTGTTTCGAGGTAATTGCCTCTCGTCAGCAGGGAGCAGGTAGGTATGCGGGGTGCCGATGACTGCCATATATATAGGTAAAATACCTTCCAAGGCGCGCAGGTGCAGACACCGGGCTCGTCAGCCAAAGTCGCTCGAATGAGCTATTAGTAATTTACGTAAATGGGTCGCGACACTGCTAGTCATGCTGCAAATAACCCCAAAGGATTCTGGACAGTGTAGTGGCTACGGTGAGTACGCCTACGCCACGAGTATATAGAAATATAATGCCATCCCTGGACACGTGTTTCGAGGTAATTGCCTCTCGTCAGCAGGGAGCAGGTAGGTATGCGGGGTGCCGATGACTGCCATATATATAGGTAAAATACCTTCCAAGGCGCGCAGGTGCAGACACCGGGCTCGTCAGCCAAAGTCGCTCGAATGAGCTATTAGTAATTTACGTAAATGGGTCGCGACACTGCTAGTCATGCTGCAAATAACCCCAAAGGATTCTGGACAGTGTAGTGGCTACGGTGAGTACGCCTACGCCACGAGTATATAGAAATATAATGCCATCCCTGGACACGTGTTTCGAGGTAATTGCCTCTCGTCAGCAGGGAGCAGGTAGGTATGCGGGGTGCCGATGACTGCCATATATATAGGTAAAATACCTTCCAAGGCGCGCAGGTGCAGACACCGGGCTCGTCAGCCAAAGTCGCTCGAATGAGCTATTAGTAATTTACGTAAATGGGTCGCGACACTGCTAGTCATGCTGCAAATAACCCCAAAGGATTCTGGACAGTGTAGTGGCTACGGTGAGTACGCCTACGCCACGAGTATATAGAAATATAATGCCATCCCTGGACACGTGTTTCGAGGTAATTGCCTCTCGTCAGCAGGGAGCAGGTAGGTATGCGGGGTGCCGATGACTGCCATATATATAGGTAAAATACCTTCCAAGGCGCGCAGGTGCAGACACCGGGCTCGTCAGCCAAAGTCGCTCGAATGAGCTATTAGTAATTTACGTAAATGGGTCGCGACACTGCTAGTCATGCTGCAAATAACCCCAAAGGATTCTGGACAGTGTAGTGGCTACGGTGAGTACGCCTACGCCACGAGTATATAGAAATATAATGCCATCCCTGGACACGTGTTTCGAGGTAATTGCCTCTCGTCAGCAGGGAGCAGGTAGGTATGCGGGGTGCCGATGACTGCCATATATATAGGTAAAATACCTTCCAAGGCGCGCAGGTGCAGACACCGGGCTCGTCAGCCAAAGTCGCTCGAATGAGCTATTAGTAATTTACGTAAATGGGTCGCGACACTGCTAGTCATGCTGCAAATAACCCCAAAGGATTCTGGACAGTGTAGTGGCTACGGTGAGTACGCCTACGCCACGAGTATATAGAAATATAATGCCATCCCTGGACACGTGTTTCGAGGTAATTGCCTCTCGTCAGCAGGGAGCAGGTAGGTATGCGGGGTGCCGATGACTGCCATATATATAGGTAAAATACCTTCCAAGGCGCGCAGGTGCAGACACCGGGCTCGTCAGCCAAAGTCGCTCGAATGAGCTATTAGTAATTTACGTAAATGGGTCGCGACACTGCTAGTCATGCTGCAAATAACCCCAAAGGATTCTGGACAGTGTAGTGGCTACGGTGAGTACGCCTACGCCACGAGTATATAGAAATATAATGCCATCCCTGGACACGTGTTTCGAGGTAATTGCCTCTCGTCAGCAGGGAGCAGGTAGGTATGCGGGGTGCCGATGACTGCCATATATATAGGTAAAATACCTTCCAAGGCGCGCAGGTGCAGACACCGGGCTCGTCAGCCAAAGTCGCTCGAATGAGCTATTAGTAATTTACGTAAATGGGTCGCGACACTGCTAGTCATGCTGCAAATAACCCCAAAGGATTCTGGACAGTGTAGTGGCTACGGTGAGTACGCCTACGCCACGAGTATATAGAAATATAATGCCATCCCTGGACACGTGTTTCGAGGTAATTGCCTCTCGTCAGCAGGGAGCAGGTAGGTATGCGGGGTGCCGATGACTGCCATATATATAGGTAAAATACCTTCCAAGGCGCGCAGGTGCAGACACCGGGCTCGTCAGCCAAAGTCGCTCGAATGAGCTATTAGTAATTTACGTAAATGGGTCGCGACACTGCTAGTCATGCTGCAAATAACCCCAAAGGATTCTGGACAGTGTAGTGGCTACGGTGAGTACGCCTACGCCACGAGTATATAGAAATATAATGCCATCCCTGGACACGTGTTTCGAGGTAATTGCCTCTCGTCAGCAGGGAGCAGGTAGGTATGCGGGGTGCCGATGACTGCCATATATATAGGTAAAATACCTTCCAAGGCGCGCAGGTGCAGACACCGGGCTCGTCAGCCAAAGTCGCTCGAATGAGCTATTAGTAATTTACGTAAATGGGTCGCGACACTGCTAGTCATGCTGCAAATAACCCCAAAGGATTCTGGACAGTGTAGTGGCTACGGTGAGTACGCCTACGCCACGAGTATATAGAAATATAATGCCATCCCTGGACACGTGTTTCGAGGTAATTGCCTCTCGTCAGCAGGGAGCAGGTAGGTATGCGGGGTGCCGATGACTGCCATATATATAGGTAAAATACCTTCCAAGGCGCGCAGGTGCAGACACCGGGCTCGTCAGCCAAAGTCGCTCGAATGAGCTATTAGTAATTTACGTAAATGGGTCGCGACACTGCTAGTCATGCTGCAAATAACCCCAAAGGATTCTGGACAGTGTAGTGGCTACGGTGAGTACGCCTACGCCACGAGTATATAGAAATATAATGCCATCCCTGGACACGTGTTTCGAGGTAATTGCCTCTCGTCAGCAGGGAGCAGGTAGGTATGCGGGGTGCCGATGACTGCCATATATATAGGTAAAATACCTTCCAAGGCGCGCAGGTGCAGACACCGGGCTCGTCAGCCAAAGTCGCTCGAATGAGCTATTAGTAATTTACGTAAATGGGTCGCGACACTGCTAGTCATGCTGCAAATAACCCCAAAGGATTCTGGACAGTGTAGTGGCTACGGTGAGTACGCCTACGCCACGAGTATATAGAAATATAATGCCATCCCTGGACACGTGTTTCGAGGTAATTGCCTCTCGTCAGCAGGGAGCAGGTAGGTATGCGGGGTGCCGATGACTGCCATATATATAGGTAAAATACCTTCCAAGGCGCGCAGGTGCAGACACCGGGCTCGTCAGCCAAAGTCGCTCGAATGAGCTATTAGTAATTTACGTAAATGGGTCGCGACACTGCTAGTCATGCTGCAAATAACCCCAAAGGATTCTGGACAGTGTAGTGGCTACGGTGAGTACGCCTACGCCACGAGTATATAGAAATATAATGCCATCCCTGGACACGTGTTTCGAGGTAATTGCCTCTCGTCAGCAGGGAGCAGGTAGGTATGCGGGGTGCCGATGACTGCCATATATATAGGTAAAATACCTTCCAAGGCGCGCAGGTGCAGACACCGGGCTCGTCAGCCAAAGCCGTAGCCACTACACTATCCAGAATCCTTTGGGGTTATTTGCAGCATGACGAGCAGTGTCGCGACCCATTTACGTAAATCACTAATAGCTCATTCGAGCGACTTTGGCTGACGAGCCCGGTGTCTGCACCTGCGCGCCTTGGAAGGTATTTTACCTATATATATGGCAGTCATCGGCACCCCGCATACCTACCTGCTCCCTGCTGACGAGAGGCAATTACCTCGAAACACGTGTCCAGGGATGGCATTATATTTCTATATACTCGTGGCGTAGGCGTACTCACCGTAGCCACTACACTATCCAGAATCCTTTGGGGTTATTTGCAGCATGACGAGCAGTGTCGCGACCCATTTACGTAAATCACTAATAGCTCATTCGAGCGACTTTGGCTGACGAGCCCGGTGTCTGCACCTGCGCGCCTTGGAAGGTATTTTACCTATATATATGGCAGTCATCGGCACCCCGCATACCTACCTGCTCCCTGCTGACGAGAGGCAATTACCTCGAAACACGTGTCCAGGGATGGCATTATATTTCTATATACTCGTGGCGTAGGCGTACTCACCGTAGCCACTACACTATCCAGAATCCTTTGGGGTTATTTGCAGCATGACGAGCAGTGTCGCGACCCATTTACGTAAATCACTAATAGCTCATTCGAGCGACTTTGGCTGACGAGCCCGGTGTCTGCACCTGCGCGCCTTGGAAGGTATTTTACCTATATTTATGGCAGTCATCGGCACCCCGCATACCTACCTGCTCCCTGCTGACGAGAGGCAATTACCTCGAAACACGTGTCCAGGGATGGCATTATATTTCTATATACTCGTGGCGTAGGCGTACTCACCGTAGCCACTACACTATCCAGAATCCTTTGGGGTTATTTGCAGCATGACGAGCAGTGTCGCGACCCATTTACGTAAATCACTAATAGCTCATTCGAGCGACTTTGGCTGACGAGCCCGGTGTCTGCACCTGCGCGCCTTGGAAGGTATTTTACCTATATATATGGCAGTCATCGGCACCCCGCATACCTACCTGCTCCCTGCTGACGAGAGGCAATTACCTCGAAACACGTGTCCAGGGATGGCATTATATTTCTATATACTCGTGGCGTAGGCGTACTCACCGTAGCCACTACACTATCCAGAATCCTTTGGGGTTATTTGCAGCATGACGAGCAGTGTCGCGACCCATTTACGTAAATCAAGGCAAATGCTGGCCTATTATTGCAAACCAACTTACACACTGGCCAGGCAAAGGAGGCATGCTAAACAACACATCTTCAATGTAACAATGTCAAAAACAGAAATCCACAGGGCTGAAAAAGTTTGCAAGTTACAACCACACACATCCAACAAAGGCGTTAACACACATTAAAAAAAGTGAAATACCACAAAAAAACACATTTTGTATTGCAATCCAATGCCATCCATGGCATAAATGATGTTTAAATTCAACATGTTTTACAACAACAAGGGAATCCAATTAATGGTTGAGGACATTGGGTATCAATTATTATCAAAGAACGATGGTCCCTTAAAATTAAATTATTATTACTGTAGTTTGCATAGAAGTACACTGATATCTATGTTTTGACTGTCCAACTGGACATATTCTAATTAATTGTTTACATTAAAATGATTAACATGTAAGTGGGATATTGATATGAAAAAGAAAAGGACTCAGACATTGAAATAGTAATGCCTATAGCATTATTCAGTAGTTAGACCAACAAATATACATTACGGCACCATAGGACAATTTGTTAAACAAGTAAGGTTGTGTCAAGGGACAAGGAGTCTACGACGTTTCGATCCCTTTGTCAAAATACTGGGATCATCTTCAGGACAACATGGATAATGCCTGAGATAAATGCTTATCGCAATAGAAGCCTAGATCGAATGTCCAGACCGTAGAGCGGTAGAGTAACCAAGGGATAACTGTTCTGAGTGATTCCTCAGTGCAAATGTGTAAGATTCCCTGCCTCGCGTTGGTCAAAAGTGAGCCGATATACAAGGACTCGCGGGAGGCCAGCCAGATCCCGGTGGTAAGACGGAGGAACGTTGGAGCGAACCAGGATTGAACGCTCAATAAATTCGTAAAGCGCTGTTTGAGGCAACCAATGTGGTTGTTGATAATAGATAAAGTGCAGTGATATCAAGAGTAAGCAGATGCTTATGGGCCAGGACCTGTAACATGGTCATAAACTGTATTCTGCGGGTCAGTGTGGAGCCTGGTGGGCAACTTATACTTACATGTTGTTCTAATTAACTGTTTACATTAAATGATTATATCCAGTTGGACAATCAAAACATAGATATAAGTGTATTTCTATGTAAGTTACAGTAATAATATTTTATGTGTAAGGGACTGTTGTATTCAACAGTGGTGTCTGTTGAATTTAAACATTATTTTCATAGAACAAGAACAAGAAGAACAGTTGCTTTATGCACCCATGAGTAGCTCTGGGCCTACTGGCTGAAAGGCCTATTGGTAGACCTCTAGGCTACAGAGTGAATTAAATCAATATTGCAAATTGATTTCAAAACACATAGAAAATGTAATGAACTGTGAAACATGTTTCCTTTATAAAGAATACAAATTACTCACAAAGAAACTACTAAGCCCCTACAGAAACTGCAGGCCACCCACCACAATACATTTGAAAAATGTATGAAAATTTGAAAATAAATATAGTTGCAAGGCCCCAATCAAACAAACAACACCAATTTTCCAACTTACTTGTGAAATCTCAAGTTCAATGATATCCTAGGCAGCAGACACAAAGAGTGATTCTTCCAGCTCCAAATCTAAATGAAAAGTGACCAGGAGATGGACAAAGCACCGGGAGTAGCATTCTGGAGAGGAACCGGATGTTGGAGACTCAAGGGCACTTCCTTCCTCTTGAAAAAAGAGAAAAAAGAAAAAGGAATCCTTGCACAAAAAAACTATAGCCAAATGTCAATTTGAGGAGTTTTTTTACTCCAAATCATTGTTTCGAAAAGGTTTTCATGCTACTCGGGGAGAGAACCTTCTCCAGATTGCAGCTGCGGTAGATCCTGCGCATTCAGGAGCTCGTTCATCACAAAACCCCCACCGGAACTCCGCTGGTGCACGCAAATGACATATTGGCGACTGCAAACTCTCCTTGGACCATGTGGCCACTGAGCAAATCTCGTGGCACTGCGAATGCACAGAAATCTTGTTGGAGATCGCGGGCACCTGGTAAGTCGTTCTCGCGCTTGCGAAAATACATTTTGGGTGAACACAAAAAAAAGCCTGCGCTCTTTTGTGGAGTGAAGAGTTTATCGACAACTCTGCATTCTACATGGAATGCGGAATTTTCAAAACTCCACAAACTTCGCGAGCGGACCGGAGTTTTACACCCAGGCTTACATTTTAGAGGTTGTCCACAGGGTGCTGGCCGGAATAAAGGTTTTCAATGCTGCCTACCTTGATGACATAGCTGTCTTCACTTTCAGCTGGAAGGGTCACCTGTTCCCCCTTCATGAGGTACTTCAGCCTCTGCAATGGGCAGGTCTGACTATCAAGGCACGCAAGTACCAGATATGATAAAGCAGGTGTGTAAGCGGGAGCAAGGTGCAGCCCCTCCAGGCTAAGCTTGAGACTATCCTTACCTGGGCACCCCCTTAAACTCAGGCTGAACTGAGGGCCTTCCTGGGCCTGACCAGTTATTATAGGAGGTTTGTTAAGTGATCTGTCCCTTTAACTGAGCTGACTTCCAAGAAGCAGCCCAAGAAGGTGATCTTGGCAGAGACATGCCAGAAAGCTTTTGAAACCCTCAAGAAGCCCAGGTATATAGCACCAGTTCTCATTTCACCTTACTTCTCCAAGGAGTTTATAGTGCAGACAGATGTTTTAGAGTATGGCAAATGGCCTATACTATCACAGTTGAATGATGAGGGTTTAGGCCAATCTCCAGCAGTGGCTCCTCCGCTAAGGTGGAGGAGCATCTCCCCACTGCTTTTCAACAGTGCAAAAAAGAAAATCTAAAATAAAAATAACAAGATGTTATTTTCATTTTATCTTCTTTATACTGAAGCCAGTTTTGGGGCAGGGTGAGGCTTGGCTGTTGTCACAGCCAGCTGACACTTTCTAAGTGTGCATGAAGGTTTTTCTGGCGGTCTTGGGCCAGCCAAACAGTCATGTGCACTTGGCATGTTCTTACCCGGCTGCATTGCACAGCCTGGGTGGAGAACATGCACAGACTCCCACTCCCTGCTTGAGCACAGAACCAGGGCGCTCAGACCAATCACAACACTGCTGTCATGCTGGTGACAGCAGCTTCATGATTGGCTTAGGGTAGCCTGTGTGCCTCCTACTTCCAGGAGGAGAGACCCCAAAGGAGAGTTGGTGGAGGGGAGATGCAGCCGTGTAGAGGTAAGTGGTTACTTTTTTATTTTTCACCCCCTCTGCCCTGCCACCCCCATTCTGTACCAGACACTAGTACCAATGAGTAGCTTTGAACAGTAGGAGGTTACTCCCCAGGAAACAGAGGTGGAATACTATTAAAAGAGAAGCTTTTGCTGTGGTCTGGACACTGAATAATCTGAGACCATGCCTGTTTGAGATTCACTTATGAGATCAGACAGACCACAGGGCCCTCAGATGGCTCATGCAAATGAGGGGTGAGAATCCCAAACTATTGAGGCGGTCCATCTCCCTAAAGGGAATGAACTTTGATTTGGAACACTGCCTTTGGTCAGACCACTCCATTGGTGATGGTCTATCCAGCTTCTTCTGATTTAGTGATGATAATCCCCACTTTCAGCTGGGGGGCACATGTCAGACCTGATAGCCTTTGGTGTTGTCTTCCCCCAAACTTTTTGCCTGTTTTCTGGCATACGTTTTTGTTAGCTTTAGGACTCTGTGCACTTAACCACTGCTAACCAGTGCTTGTTTTCACTCCTTTAAACATTTTATAATTGGATTACCTTTGATTGGCATATTTAATGTACTTGCAAGTCACCAGTAGATGGTACTACATGTACCCCGGACTTGTAAATTAAATGCTACTAGTTGGTCTGAGGCACCTATTGAGCCACCCAGTTAAGTAGCCTTTTGAAACATGTCTCAGGTATGCCACTGTATCTTCTATGAGGTATTAAACTGCCAATACCACCTGTCAAAATAGACATTATCACCAGACCTAAAACTATCATTTTACAACATATAAGTCACCACTAAACTATGTGCCTAAACAGCCCATACGGCTGAGTCCAGTGTATTTAAAAGTTGGACAAGTACTTTTAGGTTTTATATGTCCTGATAGTGAAAGACTCCCACATATGTTTTTCACTACTGTGAGGCCTGTCTCTTCCCTAGATTAACATAGGGCTACCCTTTTGTCTTTAATAAGTGCTAACTTTTGATTGGGAACAGGTAGAAATGAAATGTGTGGTCTCAAAATAATTGTGATTTAACATCCTCTTTAATGGCACAGTCAGATTTGAACTCACAGTTCTGCAATAACCATCTGAGGTACCTGACTGGATCTTCACACTATGTTAATGACAATCCATGATGCACAGGCCTGCTCTTCACTCCACAATGGCGAGCACCTACAACACTCTCCTCGTGGCCTCCTTTACTGCGAACCAGACGCTTCGTTCCAGGCTTTGAAAAAGTAACTTTTTCAGCAGGACTACCCTGGCTCTGTATCCAGCTCATGCTCTATCGCGATCTGCCTGAACATGTGACTTTCCCCTGGTCTAGGACTACCAGATAATGATGAGTGGAACTTTGTGCTATTAGATGAGAAAATTAACTAACATTTTAAAACTGCATATTTCTGGTTTTACTGATTGAATTTTGTCATTTTGGTATCATTTAATTTATTAAAATGTACTCTATGTTTCTAAAGTAGTGTGTGTTTTTTATTATGTTGTATTTTCACTTTATTTCTGCTTGTGTGCTGCATAAGTATTTTAGCCAGTGCCTCTAAGTTAAGCCTGACTGCTTTTGTGCCAAGTTAACAAAAGGGTTAAGCACAGGTTAATTTAGCGACGATTTAGGTTCATCCTGGCAGAGATTGTAGTTGTTGCTTGAGAAGGGTATTACTATTCACCCATCTCAACCAAAAACCCAATTTCCTATACTAACTGTCCCCAATCAAATGTTAGCACTTATTAAATGTAAAAAGTTTCCATCATGGTATTTGGAATTGGGAATGGCATCTCTGTCCAGAGTGGTGTGGTCTGCCAACCCAAGTGTCTTCAAAATTGTCCATTACTAGACTTAATTTATGTTAATTTTGATGATAAAATGGAGTTTCTACAATCATGTTGTAGTGGTTAGCTATGTCTAGTACATCAACATAAGCGTGTGCAATATTGTTTTTTAATTTCAAAGGCAAACTGACTATTTGTTGCATAATCTACACTTTTTTTGGAGATGCGCCAAATGCTTTGATTAAAGTGGCAATGGCAGTTTTGTATGACTGAGTGTGGGTATAGCCTAATATAAGTCTAATATAATTATATGTTTTAGTTTTTATTTTGATATGATTTAAATAGTTTATAGTAAGTAGTACTTTGTTTGTGAGGCAGCAGTGCATACATGAGGGGTGTATGAGTGTTTTGATGCTCACCACCTATTGTGTATTTCTGTGTGAATGGTCTAGGGCACATTTTATTAAGTTCTCTCCATGATACATATTTCACATTGGCTTCGTTTTAACAGATTATTTGCAGTTGACAAATGTAATTATTCTGTTGTCATTATTGAGGTTATCATGTAGGCAAAAGGGGTATCCCCTCACACACTTTCAAATCATTTTATGGGACAAAACATGTAATATTCAGATTGAAGGAATGAGAAAATCTAGTTATAATGTTATTTGCTAAAATATTTTATGGCTTAAAAACTCAATCATGGAGTTTGTTTAACCATATAGTAGGATGCCATTTAGATTCCAAATGCTTCCCTCACAGTCAGCCTCAGCACAGAGACTAGTGTACACCCCACAATGTTGAACGTTTCATACAATGTCGCTTCAAGCAGTTGAAAGAAAAATTATTTTGTTTGCTGAACATTTTCCTGTGCTTTGTATGGACTGTAAATATAGCTCTTTTTGACAATGGCATCCAAACACTAAAAGAGAGGAACCCATTTCATAGTTTATTTCTTTTGGATTTTTTTTCTGATTGTTGTGGGGTCCATATCACTAAAATGACCAAAAGGAAGTGGAACAGAAAATCATAATTGTTTTATTTCCCTTCCTTTAAATTGGTGTTTGCATATTTTTGACTGCTCCTTTGGAACTCCGTATCTTCGGCGCAGCCACTTGACAAAATGTGTACTTAACAGCTATCTTGAGTTCTTACGAAAGGTAAAATAAATTGGACCTATTTTACAAGATGAACATGCTCCATGCAAATCAAGGAACACCTCTCAGACTATATGTATTGAAATATCATGAATCAGGCTATGTGAATGTGATTTAATTCATGCAAAATGGATGGAAGTTGATCTTTCTACTCTGGCCTGCCAGAGACCAGATTCTCCCCCTTCAAGTGAAGCTGCGTAGGTTCTTCCTCTGATGCCTACACGCAGACATGTCTAGAAACACAATGTCTCCATGTTCTGCTTTAGAATCTGTAGTAGTACAAAAATGCAATCAACAGTATGTTCATAAATAACTCTTTGTGATTTCAATATGCCACCTTTTGATTTATTGCATGCATGTTTGTTTCATTAGGCTTCACATCTGTTTAGACATGGTTCACGTTATCCCTGGCAAAGAAGGAATGGCAAAAATAGAGTAGAATAACAAACTAATGGAATATGTAAATTAATAAAAAGTGAGTGTAAAAAGAAATCAATCTCTGTTTCTCAATAATCAATGTTGGTCTATTGCCCCTAGAGCAGTTAGTCTATTGACCTTAGAGCAGTGTTTCCCATGATGCTTTGGGCGATTTTTTGTGGGTTTAGGAAAGTCCAAGCAATAAATAACGATACCTTTAAATTCGTGTGGTTATCGTGTCACATTTGCTAGTGCTTTAAAGACAGAGGTCAAAATTCAGTAATTGTTGTTTAATTTTCTTTCTCTGACAGCAAAGTGAGCAACGTTTTTAAAGTGAATTATGTGACAATGATGCTGGACTACGTTAAATGTGAATGGAAAGGCTGTCAGATGTCCTTTGTTTGCACCACAGAACAAAACTTAAAAACCTCTAAATGAACTGCATGAATTCAGCAGTTAAGAAAAACCAAAAATTAAGCACTTTTTATTGTAATTATCAATTTTGCCCAGAAACACATATTTTAATATGATCAGAACAAATCAAGACACTTTTCTTGACGATGGAGAACCATAAGTAAGAGCCAGAATACATGTTGCTTTGAATAAATCTAATATCGAGGAGCCAGTTATGCTACACAGCTTATAATGCAATTTCCACAAGCTGTGTTGCAAGCGCTTTGCTCAATCTCTCATTGTGGCTGGTTGAGCTTGTTCTCTGCAGAGACAACATTGGCCTGGCTACTGTGATTATGTGGCAGGGAGGACTACATTATCCTGCACAGAATTCTTTATTATGTGTAAAACCATCTAATTATGCCCCAGAATTACTTCTATTTTAGCCACAAATCATCTTTTTTCGTGAAATCTGCAACATTTCTAAATTATGGAGCATATTTCTGTAAACAACTTATTGGCATTTCAATATCACATGCGGAAACATTTTTAAGCATATTCCATACAACCTCCTTCCCATATAGCTTGTTTACAACTGGCATTAGCACATACAATTCATTTTCCAGGTTGTTAGTCGCTTATTAAATAGAACATTTTCTAAGCGCAACTTCCCAACGTCTCTCTTCCATTGTCTCATGTTTCCATAAATCCTGCATCTTCTAATCATTACCAACATAACCTCATAAACCCCTCACACCCCAGATAGATGTCCTCTTTACCTCAATGTCAATACAGTGTTTGGTCTGATCAGCTGCATTCTACATATTTGCTTGTAAATTCTCTGCTATTGTGTTCCTACTCACTACCTATCCGTCAGCAGGGGGCTTTGAGCCAGCGAGCATTATCGACCATGCTTGGAAATCGTCGTCTAGTTTGTCGCCTCTGCGGACTTGTTTCATTTGAATTCTCTCGCCAGTTGCCCACTCACACATGTCTCTTAACCATTTTTCACAGTTCGGGGGTGTCGATTTTAGCCCTTCAATCGCAATCGGTCTTTTTGCTATTACTAATCCCAATGTCACAAATCTTCTGCTCAGTTTTTTATTTTTGGGTGCTGGGAGAAGTCCTAATAATTCTGGCTATATCTCCCTGGGAATCTCCCATCCCAAGGTCACCCAAATTTGTTGCAATAACTCTTCCCAGAATATAACCACCATCGGACACGACTAAACCAAATGCAAGAAGTCAGCTTCCCTATCCCTACACCTGGGGCATTCCCTGGGGCAATCTGGGAATATTTTGCTTAACACTTTTTGGGTAAGGTAAGCTTGATGAACAAAATTATAGTGTATTAATTTAAAACGAGCATTAGAGCATCCCCGCTTCATTCCATCATGTCTGGATGGGAAGAGGTTTCTCTGGTAGGTCCTCAAGTATTGCCTGGTACAGATGAGTTATGTGCTACCCTTGCGCCATGTATATCATTACTTGTAGTCGTTGTGGTGTTGAGTCAAAGCACTATCGGATTGCAAAGAGCGATCAATAACTTAGTAACTTATTTGGACCAAGAACACTTGGAACTAAATAAAGAGAAAACTAAGGTTGTACGCCTAGTGGACCCTAAAAAAACCCAAGTTCAAATGGTTTGTTAAAGGCACAATAGTAGAAGAGCAAGCGTCCTACAAAAATCTCGGCTTAAAACTGGGGCGGGGTTCAACATATAAGGAACACAAAATGGACTTAAAAGCAAAAACGCAATTGTTAATCTTCGCATATAGATTACTGTATAAAAAATTGGGCTGCCTGAACCATACCCAACTTTTAAAAGTTATGGCAGCACAAATTCTGCCCACATTGTCATATGCCCTTGTCGTCTGGTGCGTTAAAGAGGCTGAACTGTTAAATGAACTCCAGACGAAGGTTTACAAGGCTGTTTTCAACCTACCAAATTATGCCTCCCCAGTTCAGGTTCGGTGGGAATTCGGCCTCCAGAATCAAAAATTCCGGGGCATGAGCGGCTTCGTGAAGTTATGCCATAAGTTTCGCTCATCTGAGGCAGGGTCATTGAATAGTCTATGCTGGGAAGAAATTAAAAACCAGATGGATCAAGACATTTCAAATTCATGGGGAGCCCATCTGAGAAAATCATTGGCGGAGTTTGACATACAGATGACATGTGACAACATGGCGGACCAGGTACATTTCGATAAATCGGTTAATAACATAGCAAAGAAGAAGTCTTTCTTGTAAGATAAAATAGCAACTTCCAAACGTCAGCATGGGTGGACTGTGATTAACTCTAACACATAAATAAAGCCTCAGGCTTACTTAGTAACCCAGTTCAGCGCTGAGTTAAAAAAGAGCTTTATAGATTACCGGTTGGGCATGCACGATTTGAAAGACCTGCAGCCATCCTGGAAAAGCAACCATCAAGAAGCACACTGTTGCCTATGTGGTTTTTGTAATGAAACACTAACTCACCTGCTATGTGCATGCCCTGCAGTCAAGGATTTGAGGAGACTGCTTTTAAAACCCGTTTTTAATGAATTGAACATTCGCACTTGCAGGCAAGCCGTGATACGCTGGTTGGAAGGGTCCTCCATAATCTTGGCCTGCCGGGGTGAAAAATATTTGGCAGAAGTAAGGAAACTTTTACAGCAAGCCGATTTAGAGGAAACTAAAAAAGCATGAATAAGGTCGCCATGGGTTTAGTTCAAGCGTGGCAGCACTTCACAAGCCCATGTAACAAGCGGAATAAAAGCCTAACCAATTATGGGTTAACTTGAATAATAGAAAATGTTGTAGTTTGTTTAAATTTTAATGTAAAGCTCTGCATCTTTTTATGGGCACATTTATTTTAACAAATTCAGTCGCCTGAGTTGCTTGAAAAATTTGAATAATAGAACTTTTGTAGATTGTTTAAAATTCATAGTTAACATCTTATGCGCATCATTAATGTCGTAAAAATCGCATAGCTCGATGCTATTGAGTAGTATTTAATTGGAGTTTTTTTTACCAATCATGTATGTCGAACTATTTTAAATTGTAAATTGTAACGATTTTAAGAAATCATATACAATAAACTGACTACACTACATTACTTGTAGTGTTCTAGTTACGAGGGGTTCTACCGGGAATGACGGCCATAGCTCCCTGAATACTCAGAATATTTTTGTGAATTGTAAATACTGACCACTGCCCACATCAAAGGAGGCCTCTGCTTGCTCCCTCGTCATGAACTGACCATTGAGGTATAGGTCTCCCATTGTCAGGCAGCCCCTTTCTTTCCATTTATGGAACGATATTGAATCTGCGATCCCAGCAAATGGTGGAATCACCCACAGCGGTGCATCAGGCGCATATGGTGCATGCTTCACCACTTTCCTGACTGTGTTTTCCCACAACTCAGCATCCTTTCGGATGATGGAAGGGTATACCCCAGGGACCCCCCTACCTTGCATTAATAGTTCTGGCAGGGATTCCTCTCCATGCAACTTTTTTCCCAATTATACTTGTCATCCAAACAGTGTATTGCATGCTGTAGCTGAGCAGCTTTATAATCAAATTCAATGGATGGGACCTCAACTCCCCCTCAATTGCCAAGGTCTCTGCAATCTAGAAAGGCTAATACATTTACACCTAAAGCCCCATAGGAAGTCAATCATTAATTTCTGTATCGTTCTGAAATAGCTAGTCTGTATTTTGTATAGCACATTTTGTAATACATAGAGGCATCTTGGCAGAATCACCATATTGGCGATCGCGACCCAGCCCATAAGGGATAGGGGTAACTCCCTCCAAAAGCGTATCGAGCCTCGGAATCCCTCCACCACCTTCCCCATGTTGAGCTTCAGGAAGATGTTGGTCGTGTGCGCTAATTTGATCCTCAAATATCTAGGGGCCGTACTCGTCCAAGGCAGCCTTACAGTCGGGAGCTGTTCCACCAGCTGGCTTGCCAATTTCCCTAGTGGGAATCATTTTGACTTCTCCTGAATCGTGCGGAGCCAAGACACCACTCCAAACTCTTCCAGGACCTCTAATAGAATAGGGACCGATCTGGTCAATTTTCTGCAATACACCAGCGTATCATCGGCATATAGGGAGACCAGATGCTTGGTGTCCCCCACTTTAATGCCCGACTTTCCCAGCTGATTTCTGAGCCTTGCTGCTAATGGCTCGATAGTCATAGCGAATATAAGTGGAGATAGGGATAGCCCTGTCTGTTCCTCCTCTCCAGCCGCAAAAGCCTCTGAAATTCTTCCCCCAACTTTGACCCTAGCCCGGGGAGATGTATATAATAATTGTGTCCATTTAAGAAAGCTCGATCCTACGCCCATTATTGTAATGTTGCCCAAACAAAGGGCCATGCCACCGAATCAAACGCTTGTTCAATGTCTAAAAAGGCTAAGGCATGGTCTTCCTGTGGTAGCCCTGGATCATGCCACACATGAGCCAGCCTTCGCAGATTGTGCATGGTACTGCGGAGTGGGCTGAACCCCGCCTGATCCGGTTGGATCAGATATGTAATATGGGGAAAAAGTCTAGCCAATGGACTCCGCGCCGCATAGATCTACAGAGGGGCGAGACCGGTAAAACCGGATACGCCCGTTAAAGCGTGATTCCGCGCAGACCATTACTATCCTCTAAACGGGATGGAGTAACGTAACTTTCAAAATTATTGATGATACACAAATGAGCAGCTACCCACCCTTTATTTAAATAGGATAGGGTAATTCCTAGTTCCAGTTTATACCAGGGGATGACAAAGCCCTGAAGAAAGTCCAAGCACCAAATTCTTTGGGCACACGAGGACTGAAACATGTTGGCCCTAGGGTCTTAGGACCATAATTCTCCATACGACCCTACTGTCTTTAATTTTAATATTCCTGTTGTACTCAAGAATAAAGTGAAACTGGGGTCCAACAGTGAATTTTTAATCTTTATCCCCTGGCCTGGTATATTATCCAAGTGCTCCCTGAAATATTAGTTGAGCCCACCGCGCATATAGGGGTCCCGATGTCCCGATGATGAAGCATGACACCACTAGGGTGTGTGAGGGAAAATAAATAAAAGCAAGGCTTTTTCCTATTCCACTTCACTAGTGGCAGCTTCATACAATAGTGGAGTACTGCAAAGTGTATAAGATTTAGAATCACAAGGGTGTACTTCCTCTTTTCCTCTTGGCCCTTCAAATATACAGGACCACGCGGTTCTGCGTATTTAGTGTATCACGAAGAAGTCTACTCGCCAGAATACCAATCAGAAGCTTAAAGTCTAGAGGGGTGAGTTATAAAAATACAGTAAATTGTGACACTCAAAGTTTTAAAACACAAGTCGCGCTCCCGGCTTTCCGCCTCAGGAGATCAGTCAATCTGAGCGGCGTTTGTAGTCAACGCCTTTTATAAGGGCTCAAAGTGGGCGTGGCCTCAAAAAAGGGGCATGGCCTCAGCGAACGCCGGTGATGGCGGCAAGAGTAACCCTGTGCAGCTTCCGCGGCAGCGCTGAATCTGCTGCGCGGCCTGGTCAGGAGCAATCAAGTTACCTGAGAGGTGCTGGAGGGGAAGAGGGGTGAGTTATAAAAATACAGTAAATTGTGACACTCAAAGTTTTAAAACACAAGTCGCGCTCCCGGCTTTCCGCCTCAGGAGATCAGTCAATCTGAGCGGCGTTTGTAGTCAACGCCTTTTATAAGGGCTCAAAGTGGGCGTGGCCTCAAAAAAGGGGCATGGCCTCAGCGAACGCCGGTGATGGCGGCAAGAGTAACCCTGTGCAGCTTCCGCGGCAGCGCTGAATCTGCTGCGCGGCCTGGTCAGGAGCAATCAAGTTACCTGAGAGGTGCTGGAGGGGAAGAGGGGTGAGTTATAAAAATACAGTAAATTGTGACACTCAAAGTTTTAAAACACAAGTCGCGCTCCCGGCTTTCCGCCTCAGGAGATCAGTCAATCTCAAATGCAGTAAATCTATAATTTTATGGGAAAATGGAAAGCCACAAAATTGCAAAAATGATCTCACCTTTACACTTATCCATTATTCTATCAACAACGTTTTACATGAAAGATAATAAATAACTAAGAGGGCAAAAAAAGTTGTGTTTTCCTATTTTTGGGCCACAGGAAATTCAGCTTGCATCTACAGTCAACCGAACAGATTTATGCTACATTTGGTATGAAAGTAGAAATGTACTCCTCAGAAAGAATGCTTTCACTGGCAATTTGTTCAGTAGTTGTAGACATATCAGCATTGTATAAAGTTGCCAAGCAGACTTTGGAGAAGTATGACTAATGTATATCTCTGTCGTAAAAATTGTTATTTATAAAATCACGAATCCTATTAAACCAAATTGAGCTTTTTATGAAATGCGTTTGGTTGATGAAAGGGAGGTTTTTTTTTCAGTAAACGTGAAATTGGCAATTTTTAAGAACATTAAAATTCCCAGTTATGACAGTGGAGACACAGTGAGAGACATTGAACCTCAGGGAAGTGCTAGAGCAAACAGATCATAGACACATGTGCCAATAACAAAACAAAAAAAGAGTTTTGAAGTGCTAAAGTGGAGCTTTTCAGAAAATTGCACTTTTGGTGCTTCAGTTTTGTGAATTGCAAAAAGACACCATTTTGTGTTGTGAATTGTGATTCTCATTGTAAGAAACTGTGGGAATTTTTTTTTTCAACTTAAAAACTAAAAAATAAAAGTGTTTATGATATTATTTATCCTAATGAATAAATAACGTAATATGCATTTGTATAGTGTACATTCCCCAAGGATATCTTGGTGCTGAATAGTGTACGGGTATGAATAATTATTGTTACCCAACTCAATGGTACTGATTTTATTGACTTAAGAAGAATGAGAGGCTGAGTGGACGCATCAGGATTTGAACCTGTGACCATGAGGTAGAACAGAGGCCCCTACAGTAGACACATTAGTTCACTAAGCCACCAGACCTGGCTTAATAAATGCATGGGGAAATATAACAGGAACTTAGGGCCTGATTATGACTCTGGTGGTCTGTGAACCACTGTCGCTTTCTGGTAGTCTACCATCCGCATATCTGGCAGTCTGACTCCTGGATTACAAGCAGGGCGGGGGTGCCGCCTTCAGACGCCGCCTCTGCCGTGATTTCTGCTACAGCGGCAATGGTGGATGAGGCAGAGGAAATGGAGGCTGTCCCTGCTCCTGCACTGGTGACCACATTACAACCTGCCTTTCTGCTTTCCTTTTCATGGAGGTGACACCACCATGAAAAACTCGGCGGAAAGGCAGGTAATGAGTCCAAACAAATGGCTCTAGGGCGCAAAAGCCTGTGTGTATTGTAGCTGGTGCCCGTATTGTGCCCTCCAATGCCAACTATGTTGATTGATTCACTTTTTTCCATGCCAACATGATGTACGGAAACAGTGTGTCTGACTGCCTGGAGGCACCAGTATGACAGGCATTGGCTTCTGACTTTTTTTTCAGAGCCGAAGCTTGCTGCCACCATGACTGCAACGCCCACACACTGCTAGCCCAGCGGCAACATTGTAATGCAGTGGTAGAGGATGCTGCTGGCTTGTCAGCATTTTCTTGACCGCCAACATGGTAAAATATGGGAAAATAATTTTCCCATAAAAATAAAATAATCAGACAATATAGAGAAAGAAATCATTAAAATAATAAAAAATAAGAATTCATGGGAAAGATTTTTCTCCAAAAATATATTTAAATTGGGTACACATTTATATATCTATCCCTTTAAAAAGGGGTGAGAAAACCAGCTGCTGACAGCCAAAGGTCATTTGTAGCAGGTGATGGCTGGAAGGGTTGACAACTATTTGGAACTGCCAACCTGCTAGGTCGTTAATGCACAGCCAACCACTGAGTGTACTGAATGGGTTGGCAACCACCGACAACTTGGCCAGGCCCTTCAGTTAACCCCCACAATGCATGCCAACAGCTGTGTACAACAGGGTTGGAAACTAAGTAGCGAGGTGGGCCACCCAATATGGCAAGTTGGGTACGGGGCATTGTCTCCAGACAAACCCTGCAGCTAACCACTTCTGTGCATGTCCAAAAGCTTTAAGCAGAGTAACTTGGCCCCTCGGACCAGGTTAAAATCAGGTTTTGTAGGCCCTGTATCCAACTCGCCAACCACTTGTGATGGGTGATGGGTTGGGTTCAGAGCGTGGCTACAGTTCCTCCCCTGAGGATACCGCCTTGCAGCGAATGGCCGAAGTCTATTAGTATTGAGGATTTACTGCCCATGGAGAGTAAGGTGCAGGGCCTTGTGGGAAGTCAAGCCTGTGACTAACCCCACTGTGCACAGCTGAAGGTTTTGGCTACCCACATAGCTTTGGGTGCAGTGCATGGCCATCTAGGTGCTGCAACCAACAACACGACAAATGCCCAAAATCTGCGTGGCCAGATTTGCCTGTCTGCAGAGAGTTGTGTGTAGGGGCCTGCTAGAGCAATGCCCTGTGGTCAAGGTCTCTGCAGAAGGCTGAGGTCTGTGCACAGCAGTGGTTGGCTACTTGTAGAGGGATTTGCGGCCTGTGGACATTTGGGTGCAGTGGCTGACCAGAGGCAAGGCCCTGAGCCAACCCTGCTGCACAAGGCCGAAATATGTGAGCAGCACTGTTTACTGCTTGTGGTTGGTTGGGTGAAGGGTCTTGGTGGATGCCTGGATTTGTGGCAAACGTCTGCACCACGGGGTTAGCAGCCCACAAAGGCCAGGGCCCACATCCAACTCCTGTTGTGTATAACTGAACTTTATGCATTGCAGGAATTGGATGCCCACGAAGAGCTGGGCAGGGGTGGGGGGGTTGGATATCAGGCCTTGCAGCCAAATCACTGCCAGCTGAAGTTGGCCTCCCTTGGAGTGCAGAAGTAAAGTTCAAGTTCTGACTTAAGTCCCGGACCTGCAACTAAGCCATGGTGCAGTGCCAAAGGCCCTGCACTGCAGGTGTCGACTACCTGTGAGTACTTGGATGCAGAGACTGGTAGGAGGTCAGCCCTGCAGTCAATCCTGCTGCATGTGGCTAAAAGCCATGTGTAACAGAGGCTGTCTGTCTGCAGAGGTATGAATGCAGGATCTGGAAGCCAGGTGCTGCTGTCAGCCCATCTGTGCATGCCATTTAGATTAAAGTGAAATGAAAAAATAAGAAAATGGAAACTAGGCTAGAGGAAGGAGGTGGACATTGACATTTATTATTATTAGGGTAGTCTGAATAACATGATGGCATATTGTGGAGTGTGAGCTGCGGTGAACCTTACAGGTGAAAGGGTGAAGACTTGAGCATACCTCTAGGCAAAATCAATTGCTGCGATGTGACGCGAATAAGTCATCAAAAAGTAGTAAATTAAATATTCTGATTTTTAATTCTGATTTTTGATTCAGTCAGTGAGAAGGATCATATTTCATCATATGAATTCAGAATTCCATTCAATGAATAATTTCAAATGGTAGCAATGCAATCACAGGTGTCGAAATATATTCCATTCATAATTTCAAAGGAAACACCCCAAGGCATTTCGAGCCATGGGCTCCTCTTCAGGAGGCATGAATCGTGAACGAGATGCAGAAGAACATGGACAAATGCCGTGAAATCATTGCAGAGAGTAGTGGGTTCACTGCTGCTTATTCGATTTGCGCCTCACTGGACAGGAGGTGATCACCTTGAGAACACCTAACCACGAGTAACTGTTTACCCAGCATACCTACACAGTTCAATTGGGAGTGTAGCGGTCTCTTTCCCTTTATATTGTGGAGTGTGAACATGCGACATACGGTGTAGTTGCATAAACTGCATTTTGACACATTATCTGGTGCAGAGTAACATTTACCGAGAATGTTAAGAATTTAGCTGGATTTGTAAAATGCTGAAGGGTTCATTTATATTTTAAAATACACTATATACATGTGGCATGTCTTCAGGAAATCCATCTGATGCAAGTTCTCAGAAATGGAAAGGAATTTTTTGTTACATAACGCGTCATGCTCACCAGGAGTAGGACTTTGGATAGCAACTGGGGTGTGATTCCATGTCCGGAAGAGAGAGAAAGACGTAAGTAAACAATGCATTGTGCTCTCAAGGACTGAAATATGCATAGCACGACGATTTAAGAGATGATACATCATGAAAATAAGGTCACTGAATGGAATGGATCGTTATGTATACTGAAGCTAATTGTCAAGGGACCTGGAATTCATCCCCACATTCACTAAAGTTTGTCGTAGTATAGGTCCACACACCTCTCAACCTAGCTGGAGATCTATGGGCTGAATTTATTTGCAGTTTTATATAGCACAAAGTCGACCCAAAGGTATTACTTTACATGAGCACAAGTTACATCACACAATGCCACTTTAAAAAAAAATGTTATGCATTTTAAACTGATGCTGAGACTTAAACCTGGTTCCCCAGTTCCACAGTCTGGCTCGACTGAAGACACTGAGGTGCCGATCACGATCCGGTAAAAAAATTCCCCGTACGACTCGTATCCGGTCTTTTTACCGTACGAATCGTACAAGTGCCGTACAAACTGCCAATTACGATTCGCATGGTAAAAAGTCCATACGAATCGCATTGGGAATTATTCCCCACACGTCCTCGGGTCGGAAAATGTGTCCGACACGTCCACGGACGATTTATCGTACAAATTAAAGAAGTGAAGTCCGACCGCGGAATTACGATCCATCCCGTGCGTCCGATGTTACAACCGTATGGAAAAAACACCCACCCGCACCGAACACCCATAGCAACCATGGAGACATGTGCCCGCATACGTGCCGAACACCCCCCCAGCCCCCGTATGTACGCGCCGACCCCCCCAGCCCCCGTATGTTCGAGTCGAACCCCCCCAGCCCCCGTACGTTCAAGTCAAACCCCCCACCCAGCCCCCGTACGTTTGAGTCGAACCCCCGTGTATGTACACCCGTGTAAGTGTCGAACCCCCCGTGTATGTACACCCGTGTACGTGTCGAACCCCCCGTTTATGTACACCCGTGTATGTGTCGAACCCCCCGTGTATGTACACCCGTGTACGTGTCGAACCCCCTCGTGTATGTACACCCGTGTACGTGTCGAACCCCCGTGTATGTACACCCGTGTACGTGTCGCACCCCCACCCGTGTATGTACACCCGTGTACGTGTTGTACCCCCACCCGTGTATGTACACCCGTGTACGTGTCGTACCCCCACCCGTGTATGTACACCCGTGTACGTGTCGTACCCCCGTGTATGTACACCCCTGTACGTGTCGAACCCCCCGTGTATGTACACCCGTGTACGTGTCGTACCCCCACCCGTGTATGTACACCAGTGTACGTGTCGCACCCCCACCCGTGTATGTACACCCGTGTACGTGTCGTACCCCCACCCATGTATGTACACCCGTGTACGTGTCGTACCCCCACCCGTGTATGTGTCGTACCCCCGTGTATGTACAAACCGTACCCTCACCCGCGGACGTATGGAGCGTACCCCAACACCAGCACCTTCACACAACATTGCGCATGTACGAGTCGTACCAAGCCAGACACAAGGACAGCACTGGACAACCAAATGGCCGAAGTACACACCGTACACACGTTAAAAACGAACGTACACAACCAGGACAAAGCAAAACAACACAAGAATACACCATTCGAATGGCACAAAGCCACTAAACTTGTCCAACAAGCTCAAAAACAACACAATCACTGACCTGCAACTGCCAAAATCCAAAACAGAGGCCCAAAACACAACCACTCCTTATAACACACCCACCCAAACTTCAAACACAGCCACACCCACCAATGGACCAATAAAAAGGGCCCACACACACAAACTATGAGCCTTTGCAACAGACTCACTGCTGCCAGACCTCACAGACAACCTACAGCACCATACTAGAAGCTTGACCACACCTTACACTTGCACACCTTCACACACACACCTTCACAAACACCCCCACATCACATTCACACACACACCTGCACAACCACACCCACAACCATCCACACACACCCCCCCTTCCACACCCACACCCCTCACCATGCCCACTAACAAGAATCCAAAGTTCACTAGCCGAGAGTTGGAGGTCCTTGTCGATGAAATCCTCAGAGTTGAGCCACACCTCTTTGGAACATTGGTCAGACAGACCAGCATTTCTGAAAAAACATCCATGTGGCAGACCATAGTCGATGCTGTGAATGCTGTTGCGGACACCAGAATGACCAGGCATGAATGCCAAGCCAGGTGGTACGATCTGCGGAGGAGGGTCAGAGCCAAAATGACGACCGACAACACAACCAGGCCAACGTCACTGGAGGAGGGCCGGCCCGCAGACCCGTACACTACCATCCCTGGGAGGAGAGGGTGATGGCCATACTGCCGGTGGTGGCAGTGGACGGATTAGAAGGACTCCGAGACCCGGGTGAGTACACAAACAACTCACCTCACATGGGGGGAACGTCATCCACAACCAAACTCACAAACAGGCACGCAACCACCCCAAGCTATCGCATGACTCAACCACACTCCATGAACACGCACATGCCACTAGCGCCACCATGCCCCATGCACCCAGCTGGACAATGTCAAGTCACATGCCACAGAAAACACCAACACAAGACACGGTAACCCGGATGGCGGGAGTGTGGGCCACAAAAATCACATAGTGCAACTCAGAAGCAGACAACAATGCCCTCTGCCCATATGGCCTAGGTCACAGCCAGACAAACACTGTGTCCCCACACAGGAAAGACTCGCCAGCAAATGGCAGACGCCTTGCATCAACACATGGGGGTGACGGCACGTTCTTGCACATGACAGCAGCTAATGAACAGCCAACACTGTGAAAGAGTGGCAGCACACACCACCACAGCAGCAGTGCAGACACACACACTACACCCAATGGGTGCCTGGAGATCAGAAACAAACTCACATCAACAATCCAAGGGCCATTCAAAGATCTGCTAACAGTCTGTGCCCAGGAAGCTGGGCTGAGGTGACAGAGGGTGACACACAGAGGGAGGGAGAGGGGGACAGAGAGGGAGGGAGACACAGGGAGACGGACAGAGGGAGGAGGCTGACACACAGAGGGAGGGAGAGGGGGACAGAGAGGGAGTGAGAAACAGGGAGACGAACAGAGGGAGGAGGCTGACACACGGAGGGAGGGAGAGGGGGACAGAGAGGGAGGGAGACACAGGGAGACGGACAGAGGGAGGAGGCTGACACACAGAGGGAGGGAGAGGGGGACAGAGAGGGAGTGAGACTCAGGGAGACGGACAGAGGGAGGAGGCTGACACATGGAGGGAGGGAGAGGGGGACAGAGAGGGAGGGAGACAGAGGGAGACGGACAGAGGGAGGAGGCTGACACACAGAGGGAGGGAGAGGGGGACAGAGAGGGAGTGAGACACAGGGAGACGGACAGAGGGAGGAGGCTGACACACGGAGGGAGGGAGAGGGGGACAGAGAGGGAGGGAGACAGAGTTGGACACAGGGAGACAGACAGAGGGAGGGAGAATGGGAGACAGAGGGAGACGGACTGAGGGAGGAGGTTGACAGAGAGAGACGGACAGAGGGAGGAGGCTGACAGAGGGAGGGAGAAAGGGAGACAGAGGGAGACGGACAGAGGGAGGAGGCTGACACACAGAGGGAGGGAGAGGGGGACAGAGAGGGAGTGAGACACAGGGAGACGGACAGAGGGAGGAGGCTGACACACGGAGGGAGGGAGAGGGGGACAGAGAGGGTGGGAGACAGAGGTGGACACAGGGAGACAGACAGAGGGAGGGAGAAAGGGAGACAGAGGTAGACGGACTGAGGGAGGAGGTTGACAGAGGGAGACGGACAGAGGGAGGAGGCTGACAGAGGGAGGGAGAAAGGGAGACAGAGGGAGTCGGACAGAGGGAGGAGGTTGACAGAGGGAGGGAGAAAGGGAGACAGAGGGAGACGGACAGAGGGAGGAGGCTGACACACGGAGGGAGGGAGAGGGGGACAGAGAGGGAGGGAGACACAGGGAGACGCACAGAAGGAGGAGGCTGACACACAGAGGGAGAGAGAGGGGGACAGAGAGGGAGGGAGACACAGGGAGACGGACAGAGGGAGGAGGCTGACACACAGAGGGAGGGAGAGGGGGACAGAGAGGGAGCGAGAAAGGGACACACAGGGAGAGCAAATCAGCCTTGTGGGGTGTGGGAATGTCTGCTCGTCAGCAGGTGGACTGCGTGCATGTAGACAAGGGTGGCCAGTGCCAGAACCCCCCCTCTTCTCCATGGCAAAACACAGGGCCATGTCACAACCTGTGCACGAGCACAACGACAGCTACCTGCATTATCTAAGTGTGTGGAACCACTCCATGTGCCCACGTACAGTGCAACACGGAAGGCGCCAATGCATGGCTCTCCACACCTGCCCACTCCACTGCTGACTGCAGTCACAATTGACGCAGCAAGTAAGACCGTGCCACACATAAGTAAAGTCGCTAAAGCTGTGGCCAAGGGACATACCCATGCACAAGTGCACTGTCAGTGGAATGCAAGACATATCCAAATTCCCAGAGGAAATGTGCCAACTTAGAAACCAATGAAACATGGATGTTGCATGGAACAAAATTAACATTGTCTCTCTCACACACAGGTCAACATCATGGATCACCCCCCAACACTGGGGGGGAAGACTCACAGGACCCGGCTCGGCGGGATGACGGAGCCACCGGCAGCGACGACTCTCACCACTCTGTGGACGAACCCGACCCCGACCAACCTGGCCCCTCTGGTGTCCAACCACCTGCAGCACCAGCGTCAGGTACAACTGGGCCAACCACCACCCCCACTCCTGCCACATCCCAGGAGACACCCAGGATCCCTGCCCCAACACCACAATGCAGCCAGGCTGGCCAGGAGGGACACGGTGTCCCGGGCACCCAGGAGGAGGCAGGCGACAACGCCAATGCCACCCCTCAGGGGTCCCGGAGACCCGATGTGCCCACAAGGGCAGGCCAGGGGCAAGTGGGCAGGGGTGGTGGGAGTGGAGGACGGCGGAGGCGCGAGCCTGACCTGTTGGCTGGGGAACCGGTATATTCCCATGTCCGTAACATCCTGGACACATACCGGCAGGACACCACGGGCATGGGCCAGGTTGTGTCCACCATCAATGAGATGAAGGGGACCCACGATGAGATCAAGACCCAGCAGGCCCAGCAACATGCGGAGCAACATGCCTGTCTACTGCGACACCAACGGCGGATGGAGGACAGACAGGCTGAGCTCGTGACGGTGTTCACAGGAATTCACAGTACACTCCGTTGGATGGCCAACAACATGGGCAACCCTCCCTGTGCCAGCAGGCATAGAACATCACCACCCACAGGGAGGGATGAGGAGGAGGAGGAGACATCCAACGGAGCATCCCAAACATCGTCACGGCCTGCTTCTGAGGGTCCCCGCAGGAGGGCGGGTCGTCCATGGAAAAGACTGTGAGGGTCGGCGCAACAGCACCATCTCCCAGGACACCTGGCCTGGCACCTGGCCCACTAGAGCAACAGCAGTACAGCATCAAAAGACATTCTCTGCCACATGGACTTGCTGGTCACTGTCTGACCAATGTTGACAAAGACTGTGGTATGGACTCTGAGGATTTCAAATGGCAAGGACACCAACTCCCCTAGTGAACTTTGGATTCCACACACCCAGAAAGCCCCTCATGTCAACCCCCCCCTACCCCAATCAAAATAAAAAGTCACACCATAAAGAGAAGATGCCTACTGATTGCATTATTACCTTACAGGTGTCTTGTAAAGTCTAACTATGCCTGACTTCTCATTTGACTTCAACCAACCACACCCTGGGGACTGAGTCTGGCACAGGACACACATGGGTCACATTGTAGTAGGCAAGACAGACATGGAGCACCATACACACCCGTGATGGGCCCAACCAGCTGAGGGGGTGGCCGCACAACCGTGCCAACAGACATATTGAGTACAGCTACAGCCATGCGCAGAGGTCAGGGATCATGTGGAGTGTCCTGGGGGCACCCAGGTATGTGCGGACAGGTGGCAGAACCATGTCCTGCAAGCTTGAGTCAGGTGGATGCAGTGAATGGTGGCCTGGCCAACGTGGGATGCATGGGGATGGCACATGTCACAATACCCACACAGTCATTGACTACATGCACAATACACAGTCTAATCCCAGACAAACAGCTTGCATCTTGCTACTCGACACATAGACACAGAGCCACTATCACGGAAAACCATGCCAGACATGCCGGATGCACCGTGGCAACACACCAGCATTGACTGAGAAGAGGCACCTTGGAGGCATAGGGACACCTTTATTAGTCATGTATTCGGGATTGCAGAGGCAACTCGGAGTACACATGAACGGGTAATGTGGAGTAACATGTGGGTCCAACACTGGAACCCCCCTTCTGCAGCCCAAATGCGTGATAGCCATGGAACTGGCACACAAGTGTCGGCTAACAGCTAAACACCCCCTGCTGCTCACGGAGAGACTGCCATACACCATTGATCCTCTGATGTGGAAGTCCCACAGCATGTCAAGCCAAGGCAAACCGTATGTGTCCGAGGGCAGTGTAACACACATTGATGCCATCATCACATTCCACAATCCCATCACTGATGACTGTCAACAAGTCTGACCATCTATTCAGGTGTACCCAGCTGCATGTAATGTGTACCATGGTGATGTGACATGTCTACAGAGGAACCAAACATCGACAGGGGCAGTGTGCACACATCGTAAACAACTGCCACACCCAATACACCCCTGATGCATCCCTTACCCTAAGGAGACTTCCAAACTTGTCTGTGCGTGTAACGCTGAGTCAGCACACGATGACGTGTCCATGAGGAATAGCAGTGCCACAACAATGCAACCAGCAGACGGCATGCGCAAGTACCTGGGGATATGAGAGACACAAGAAGTCAGCCACAAAAAGCACAGCCACTTGCATGTGCATGTACTCGACACATGTAAGGATGACAACATGCCAGGTCACAATTATGACTGGGGAAATAGACATCACTGCCACCATCACTCCAGTGACACATCCACACACACCTCTGACTCACGTGCCATACATGCAGATGGACACACACATCGCAACACATGCCACACGGGGACCAATGCGTGCACACACAGACACTGGTACTCACCACTAAGCAAAGAAGTCGCGTATGAGCCGAGTCCGGATGTCCTCTTGCGGAACCACATCCTCCACATCACTAGCCCCATTGCCAAGCCCTTCGTCCTCCACGGGTGGATGGTCCTGATCATCTTGATCCAGGATGAGTGGCACAGCTTTCTCAACTGCCATGTTGTGCAGCATGCAGCAGACCATGAAGATTTTGCAGACCTTCGCCGGGGCATATGGGAGGGCGCCGCCGGTCTTGTGGAGGCATCGGAATCGGCTCTTCAGGAGGCCAAACGTCCTCTCTATCACTCGCCTTGTCCGGCCATGGGCGGTGTTGTAGCGGAGCTGGGCCGGCGTGATAGGGTTGCGGAGAGGTGTGATCAGCCATGGCATGTTGGGATAGCCAGCGTCCCCTACATGGAAACCACATGGACATAAGTAGGACAGGAGAAGCGGTCGTGCTGGAAGTCTACGCAAGATACAGGACAGACAGACTGTACCCACCAACAACACATGCTCGTTCGTTGCGCAGCTGCGTCATCATTTCAGGCATCCTGCTACGCCTCATGATGTAGGCATCGTGTGCTGATCCTGGAAAACGAGCACAGACATGTGAAATCACCATGTTGGACAGACACACCACAAGGGCATTGATGGAGTGGTAGTGCTTGCGATTCCTGTACGCTACCTCCTGTGCCTGTGGTGGTACCAAAGCCACATGTGTCCCATCTATGGACCCAATGACATGGGGCATCCCTCCCAGGGCATAGAATCCACGCTTGACCCCAGTCAACATTTCAGGGGTTGGGAAATGGATGAAGTCATCCAGGTGAATCAACATGGCCTCTAAGAAATCATGCAGCACACGGCAGAACATGCTCTGGGACATGCCACCAACATGAGCTATGGTATTTTGAAAGGTACCCGTGGCAAGAAAATGTAGGGCTGCCATTACCTTCAGCTTGGGTGTCAGTGCAGTAGGATACCTGTGCAGCGGTTGCAGGTGTGGTGCCAGTCTCGCCGTCAACTCCAGAATCAACCGTTGGGGGAAGCGGTAGCACCGGATACAGTCATTCTCCCGCATGTCAGCCAAGTCCGGTATTGGTCGGTGAAGAGGCGGCGCTCTGCAGTAATTTGGAAGTGACAAGGAAGAGTGAGTGCACCACAACAACAATTTATTTGTACTGAGCACATGTTAATCTGTCAATACACATATGCTACATACGGAGTCAGGTATGTGCCACATGCCCTGGACACGTATGGCTGCCAGGTGACACCCCTACCAAGACCAAGCTACACACGGAGATTGTGAACCACCACATGCCATGGTATGGGATTAGCTGTGTCCCAGTGTAAGTGAACAGCCAGACGCAAGACAGGAGTGACATACATCCACACATCAGCAGAAGTAGGATGTCGATTGCAGATACTGGTAGCGGAACACTAGAGCCACAGGTCACATGACATTACACTAGGACAGCCCACACACCTTGCCATGAAGGTGTGCATGTAATGACTCACCACACATTCATAGAGAGGATGCAGACATGTCCTTGTTACGCTACTCCGTGTCCCATGCATACATACACACCTCACATCCAATAACACATGTGCCATGGTGTGCGGAACAGTGTGCCATGTCAATCTACACACAGACACATGGGGGTTGCTGCAACAGCTGCTGCTTTTGAGGGAGCTCCAACATCAACCTAATGGGAACCCCCCACACATACATGACATAGTTACATCGTGCACCGTGGGTAGTGACATGTCAGGTGTGGTAACCCCTGTACCGGGCCTCAGGGGACACTTGCGTGTGTTGTTGTCCGTGCCATGCCAGTGACGCTCATCCCAAGTGTGCAGTACGACATGCACACATGTCAAAGGAGTCAAGGGCAAGCCTGGCACACATTGCACCGTCACACATTACATGTGTACACATCTCATCATACATCTGGTGCCTTCTCCACTCAGGAGTAATGTGCCACATCACAGCCTTCCACACCTGTGCCCCACACATGTAGTACTGCCCAGACAATGCCTTGATGTCCATCCATGGACAAGTATGTCAGCCCTATTCCTTCCTGTGTGCTGCCTGTCACCACTGTGATGTGTGAAAAGCACCGTACTTTCGCAAAAAGGGCCTGTGTACGTTCCCGTATCACTATGGGAGTGCTGCCGTATGTGTACCCCTAGGGATAGTGAGCGTACAGGCGTGGGTACGGTCCGTACCACCATGAGTACGCATACGCGAGAACACCCATAGTGAGACGGCCCGTACGCGTGTGTACGCTCCGTACCACTATGGGTGTTCTCGCGTATGCGTACTCATTTTGATAGTGAGCGTACAGGCGTGGGTACGGTCCGTACCACCATGAGTACGCATACGCGAGGACACCCATAGTGAGACGGCCCGTACGCGTGTGTACGCTCCGTACCACTATGGGTGTTCTCGCGTATGCGTACTCATAGTGATAGTGAGCGTACAGGCATGGGTATGGTCCGTACCACCATGAGTACGCATACGCGAGAACACCCATAGTGAGACGGCCCGTACGCGTGTGTACGCTCCGTACCACTATGGGTGTTCTCGCGTATGCGTACTCATATTGATAGTGAGCGTACAGGCGTGGGTACGGTCCGTACCACCATGAGTACGCATACGCGAGGACACCCATAGTGAGACGGCCCGTACACGCATGTGTACGCTCCGTACCACTATGGGTGTTCTCGCCTATGCGTACTCATAGTGATAGTGGGCGTACAGGCGTGGGTACGGTCCGTACCACCATGAGTACGCATACGCGAGAACACCCATAGTGAGACGGAGCGTACACACGCCTGTACGGGCCGTTGCTATGCATTTGGGGTGCCCTAGGGCCCCGGAACGCACCGTACCTGTGTGTGAAGCTCCAAATTACATAGGGGACACATGAGGGACAAGTATAAAGGCCTGCATGCATGCTGGTTGGCATGGAGACCAAGTTTAAAGTTTGATTTTTTTCCGGAAGGTGCACAGCAGAAGTCAGTTGGAATGAATCTACTTTGTTGCAATGTGTTTGTGGAGTTGACATCATGCTGAAGAAAAAAACACAATAAGAACCCACTGACGGCAAGGTTTGAAGGGATTGGAGGAAACATAGGATGCAAATGTGAGTGACCAATCACTCTGTACTCCTGTGCATGAAACAGGCCAGCAAGGCAGATATAAGGCAGCCAGGTCCCATGAGGGAGCACTTGCCTGCACATCTCTGTATTCCACGACCCAGCTGCTTCTACTGATTCCCTGGAACCATGTCAAGGGCTGTGGAGAGGTCACAGCCATTCACCCTGGAGGAGAACCTGGCTTTGCTGGATGTGATCCTCCCACAGTACCCCCTGCTGTATGGGCGACCAGGTTATCAGGTGAGTGCAGAGTCCACTAGCACAGACTGTGTCCCTTTTTTAAGACTGACTTCTGCCATTGTGTCCAGGTGTGACACACATGCCATGTCCTGTAGGGGGGGTCCCCAGGGGGGGGAATGCCTGATGTCTCACAGCCAGAGCATGCTGTGGTGCATGTCTGCCTTCCTCACTAGCATGGTGTTTACTGTGACAATCACTGCATGGTGCATGCCACATTCTGCCTGTCTTGTCCTCCTGGGAATGTAGCCTCTACAGTCCTCATGTGATTCTGTGTTCAGCCCAGTGTGACAGGTGACTGTACCCACAGATGTGTGTTAGTTCTGTGTACCTGTGCTGAGAGTGTCCACATGATGTGTTCGTACCCTGGACATGGGTGTGTGTGTGTAAGTCCCCTGTCATGTGGGTGGGTGCATATGTGGAGTGTAGCACCCCAGCTGCATGAGGGATGGATATACCCTGGCCATGTGATGTGAGCAGGGAGCAGTGCTGTGTGTCTGACGTGCAGAGCCAGCCCCACACCTGTGGGCCCCCCCGTCTAGTGGCACATGTGCAGAGTGAGGTATGTCGCTGCATTTGGCAATGGCAGGTGAATGTCCTGTGCCTGTGTGTGTCTGTGTACTCTGCTGCGGTGGCGTCAGTGGCCTGTGGCATGTGACTGCTTAGAGGTGATGCACATTATCCTGGTGTAGCTTGTGATGCACAGTGTGAGCAAGGATCATTGATTGTGTAGTTGCCCTCATTCCACCTGTGTACTTTCAATGGCACATACTGCTTTTGCCCTTCCCCAGAGGATCATGTCCCTATGACAAAGGTGCAATGCGTTGGATGCATACTATGCCTTGTTGTAAACAGCAAATGTGTTCTAATATGTGTCTCTGTGACATGTGCCAGGTGTATTGATGTAGTGTCACTTGTTCATCCTTACAGGTAGGCGCCTCTGCCAAGGAGCAGATATGGCTGACTGCCGTCAGCGCCATGAGGTGTGCGGATGGTCGGAAGCGGCGCCTGTCCCAGGTGAGGAAACGCTGGCAGGATATCCGGTGCTGGACGCGGAGGATCGCACGGGTCCTGCTGGGGGACTCACCTGAGAGCCATAAGAACCACGGGCACCGCCGACTGACCCACATCCACAAGCGTGTGCTGCCGGTGGTATTTCCAGACTTGGAGAGGCGCTTACAGGGGAAGCAGCAGCAGGAAGGGGGTAGGTACATGTGTGTTTGTTGTGTTTCACCAGCATTTGTAAGTGCACAGTTGCATGGATACACTGCCAGGGTTTAAAGGTGCTGTGCAGATCCTGTTAGCCACAGTATAGCTGTGCTCTCCTGCCTCCCTTCCCCTCCTTGCAATGTGTTCCCTGGTCTGTGTGTAGTCACTCCTTCACAAGGTAATGTAGGCTGGCGCTTTCTCCACGTGAACTATGCCTGTAGCATCATGTGTGGGGGTGGTGTGTAACAGGTTTGGGGACCTTGGCTGTGCCCTGTCCAGTTCAGTACATGTGGGTTCCATGTCAGTTGGCACTGATGCAGAGTCCAGACATGGGAGTTAGTCTCACAAGTGTCATGCCTTACAGCGCGCATGTCCTCTGTTGTGGCCTGTGACATGATGTGCATGAGTGTGCGATACGCATAGTGCAGGGATGTTGGGGTGTGTTGCAGTCATTCCCATTCAGGACCATGGAGTTGTGTTGCCACTACTGTCCCCTGGGGCATATTTTCCTAGGTGTCATGTGTGTCATCACAAAACGTGGACACTCTCAGTGTCTACAGCATAGGTTGTGCTCTGTGCCATTGTCCCCTGGCACCATGTATATTGACGTGAAATGTAGTACAAGTGTCCACTGTACAGCCTGACCTGATTTTCCTTGTTCATAGTCACAGTGGCCAGTGCCTGTGTGTCTAGTTACAATCCTCTGATGATGCCCATTTGTACATGATTATTTGGACAGGCGCACCTTGGGTATTTGGCGTCCAATCTTGCATTTCTGCAGCCCCTGTGTATTTTACCCAGACTAAGAGAGGTAAGTGCCACCTATGTCTCCACAAATTGTCTCATGTAGGGGGTGGTTGGTGTGGGCCAAGCCTACATGTCAAAACCAGAATTCTCCTTGCTAGGTCTGGCCAGTGTGTGATGTTTGTCTGGACATACACTGAAGGTGCAGTGAGCCAGTCATGGTGGGCATGTTTTCAGTATTACCTATGCAGCATGTGCCTCAAGATCATGGATATGGTCCCTCCTCATCCCTATTGTCGGCAAAGCTGTGTGGTGCAGATGCAGTGCTGGATTGTCCCCAGGGCCTGGCTCCTATGTCAAACTCCATTTCATGTCATTTGCTATTGTGTCATGCTCTCCATGGGTTTTCATTGGCATGGTGGGTGAACCAACTGTGTGTTGCATGCCCTACATCTGTACCTTGTTTTGTAGATGTTACTGGTCTTTCTTTGCAGGCTATGCACTGTAACCTATGTAGATTGGACTCATGTGACATATGTATACAGGTGTGTGATTAATTGCTGTCTCTTCACCTTGCCCACAGCATCGTCGGGGGACACGGAGGGAGACATGAGCATAGACGGTGCGGAGGGACCGAGCACCTGTGCCAGCGTTGACATCGTGGCTGGCACATTGAGTGGTACTGAGGTGGAGGAGAGTGAGGCCGAGGACCTGTCCACTGGCACCACCGAATATGAAGCGGACGGGTCCGAGGATGATCTCTCCGAGTGGGCGGAGGCTGCACCACCAGCTGACAGCGGCACAACATCGCACCCCGCCCCCTCCATTGCCATCAGCCGCCTCCCACTTGCTCGTGTCCCTTCCCAACGTGCCCGGTCACCACATGTCTCCTTCCTGCCAGGCACCGCACCCCCTGCCCCTGTCTCCACTGCTGCCGCCAATGCCGAGTCTGTGGACATCCAGCGGCAGTTGCAGATTGGTCAGGCTGCGATCCTTAATGTCCTCCATGGCCACAGCCAGGTCCTCAACAACATGGAGGCATACTTGGAGGGCATTCACTCATCGCAGGCTGACCAACGCAGCTTGCTGAGGTCGATAGACTCGACACTGACTGCAGCAGTGGGTCTCCTGCAGCGCTTCATCCAACCCCCTACCCCTGCCCCATCCACACTTCCCACTCCCATGCCTGTCCCACGTACACCCAGACATCAGCATGCACCCACCACGACGGACACAGGCACCACACCAGCAGGGAAGGTCACCCGCACACCTCCTGGCACGCACACACAGGGTGAAGTAGGCACACCCACTGGGTCGGGGGCAAACGTAAGACACGCAGCCAGAGTTGGAGTCCGCATTCCACCAAATCCACTCCCTCCAAATCCCCTCCCCTCAGCTCTCCTGGCCACATATCACACAAAGACTCCTTCATGGCCACTCTGTCCCTGAGCCCCACAGTGACACCACCCCGCAAGCGGTCAAGGGAGTCCCCGGTCAGGGTGGTTGAGTCCCCCCCCCTGTCTACGCCCTCCCCCAGTGGCGCTGCGACCCATCCCTCTGACCCCCCCCCCTCCTTGGGGCCTGTGGTTCCTTCGGGTGCAGGAGATTCCCTGGAGGACCTTGCTAAGGTGTGCAGTGAGATCCTGGCCTCCGCCTTTGTCCCTGCCCCACCCCCTGTGGTGTAGTCCTCCATCCCTGCACCCACGACGCCTACCCTTCGCTCTCCTGTCCCTGCGGTGCCTGGTTCTTCCCCCCCACATGATGCCCTCACCCCTGTGGAAGACGACGGAATCTAACTGTGCAGGCAAGCTAGGGGACACGCTTCCCACTGTGTCCCCCATCCACCTGTGACTTCTGGACTGCCCTATGGGCTTTGTAAATATTGAACTTCCTACAAACAAGATTTATTGGATCATGCTGAATAAAGCAATTTATTTTTTTCCCTTGGAACACTACTGCTTTGCTGGTATTGCTGTTGGTGGGGCTGCTACATGGTTTTGGGTGGGGTTCATGTGTTGGGTGTGTGGGAAATGTAGTAGTGTGCTGGTTATAGGGGGGACCCTGGGATCTGTGTGCCATCACACGGTGTTAGCTAGGTTTCTCTGTTCATGTAAGCAGTTGCTGCATAGTGAAATTGTCCCAAGGTGTATTCCTTCCTCTGTGTACCCTGACATCTTCCCTGCAGGGTGTTCCCAATATTTAGCGCTGAGCTGTGTGTACATTAGCTGGGTGTGTGACGGACTCCTTCAACTTTGCACATGCATGCTGAGCGATGTCTCCACCTGCATCATTCGTGGCATCCTTGGTAGTCATTGTACTTGTGTATGTGGACGATTGACATGACTTCATGTGGACATGTTTTCTTTTTGGCGCTATGCATGCGTATACTCCCAGCCTCGCACACATCTGGTACATGTACTGCAGGGTCTTTGTGCACCTGACTGACATTTGTGGGCATGGTATCTGTGGCTACTCCACCCTTTGCGTTCCATGGGCACTGCTGGGAGTGTTAGGCACCCACCCCTCCTGTCTCTGGGCACTGCTGGGAGGACTCTGCACCCACCCCTCCTGTGTCTGGGCACTGCTGGGAGTGTTAGGAACACAACCCTCCTGTCTCTGGGCACTGCTGGGAGTGTTAGGCACCCACCCCTCCTGTCTCTGGGCACTGCTGGGAGGACTCTGCACCCACCCCTCCTGTGTCTGGGCACTGCTGGGAGTGTTAGGCACACACCCCTCCTGTCTCTGGGCACTGCTGGGAGGACTCTGCACCCACCCCTCCTGTGTCTGGGCACTGCTGGGAGTGTTAGGCACACACCCCTCCTGTGTCTGGGCACTGCTGGGAGCACTCTGCACACACCCCCCTGTCTCTGGGCACTGCTGGGAGCACTCTGCACACACCCCTCCTGTCTCTGGGCACTGCTGGGAGGACTCTGCACACACCCCTCCTGTGTCTGGGCACTGCTGGGAGTGTTAGGCACCCACCCCTCCTGTGTCTGGGCACTGCTGGGAGCACTCTGCACACACCCCTCCTGTGTCTGGGCACTGCTGGGAGCACTCTGCACACACCCCTCCTGTCTCTGGGCACTGCTGGGAGGACTCTGCACACACCCCTCCTGTGTCTGGGCACTGCTGGGAGTGTTAGGCACACACCCCTCCTGTGTCTGGGCACTGCTGGGAGCACTCTGCACACACCCCTCCTGTCTCTGGGCACTGCTGGGAGCACTCTGCACACACCCCTCCTGTCTCTGGGCACTGCTGGGAGGACTCTGCACACACCCCTCCTGTGTCTGGGCACTGCTGGGAGTGTTAGGCACACACCCCTCCTGTCTCTGGGCACTGCTGGGAGAACTCTGCACCCACCCCTCCTGTGTCTGGGCACTGCTGGGAGTGTTAGGCACACACCCCTCCTGTGTCTGGGCACTGCTGGGAGCACTCTGCACACACCCCTCCTGTCTCTGGGCACTGCTGGGAGGGCTCTGCACCCACCCCTCCTGTGTCTGGGCACTGCTGGGAGTGTTAGGCACCCACCCCTCCTGTGTCTGGGCACTGCTGGGAGCACTCTGCACACACCCCTCCTGTCTCTGGGCACTGCTGGGAGCACGCTGCACACACCCCTCCTGTCTCTGGGCACTGCTGGGAGGACTATGCACACACCCCTCCTGTGTCTGGGCACTGCTGGGAGTGTTAGGCACCCACCCCTCCTGTGTCTGGGCACTGCTGGGAGCACTCTGCACACACCACTCCTGTCTCTGGGCACTGCTGGGAGCACTCTGCACACACCCCTCCTGTCTCTGGGCACTGCTGGGAGGACTCTGAACGCACCCCTCCTGTGTCTGGGCACTTCTGGGAGTGTTTGGCGAACACCCCTCCTGTGTCTGGGCACTGCTGGGAGCACTCTGCACACACCCCTCCTGTCTCTGGGCACTGCTGGGAGCACTCTGCACACACCCCTCCTGTCTCTGGGCACTGCTGGGAGGACTCTGCACCCACCCCTCCTGTGTCTGGGCACTGCTGGGAGTGTTAGGCACCCACCCCTCCTGTGTCTGGGCACAGCTGGGAGCACTCTGCACACACCCCTCCTGTCTCTGGGCACTGCTGGGAGCACTCTGCACACACCCCTCCTGTCTCTGGGCACTGCTGGGAGGACTCTGCACACACCCCTCCTGTGTCTGGGCACTGCTGGGAGTGTTAGGCACACACCCCTCCTGTCTCGGGGCACTGCTGGGAGCACTCTGCACACACCCATCCTGTCTCTGGGCACTGCTGGGAGGACTCTGCACCCACCCCTCCTGTGTCTGGGCACTGCTGGGAGTGTTAGGCACCCACCCCTCCTGTGTCTGGGCACTGCTGGGAGCACTCTGCACACACCCCTCCTGTCTCTGGGCACTGCTGGGAGCACTCTGCACACACCCCTCCTGTCTCTAGGCACTGCTGGGAGGACTTTGCACACACCCCTCCTGTGTCTGGGCACTGCTGGGAGTGTTAGGCACCCACCCCTCCTTTCTCTGGGCACTGCTGGGAGCACTCTGCACACACCCCTCCTGTCTCTGGGCACTGCTGGGAGTGTTAGGCACACACTCCTCCTGTCTCTGGGCACTGCTGGGAGCACTCTGCACACACCCCTCCTGTCTCTGGGCACTGCTGGGAGCACTCTGCACACACCCCTCCTGTCTCTGGGCACTGCTGGGAGGACTCTGCACACACCCCTCCTGTCTCTGGGCACTGCTGGGAGCACTCTGCACACACCCCTCCTGTCTCTGGGCACTGCTGGGAGCACTCTGCACACACCCCTCCTGTCTCTGGGCACTGCTGGGAGGACTCTGCACCCACCCCTCCTGTGTCTGGGCACTGCTGGGAGTGTTAGGCACCCACCCCTCCTGTGTCTGGGCACTGCTGGGAGCACTCTGCACACACCCCTCCTGTCTCTGGGCACTGCTGGGAGCACTCTGCACACACCCCTCCTGTCTCTGGGCACTGCTAGGAGGACTCTGCACACACCCCTCCTGTGTCTGGGCACTGCTGGGAGTGTTAGGCACCCACCCCTCCTGTCTCTGGGCACTGCTGGGAGGACTCTGCACACACCCCTCCTATTTCACAATATGTACACTTAGAACATACACGTGTGTGGGTTCGCTCCATGCATACGAGGTGGGGGTACGTGTCATACATACACGGTTGGGGTGGGGGTACGCTCCATGCATACGGGGTGGGGTTACGGTCCAGACGTACACTATTGGCATGGGGGTACGCTCCATACGTCCGTGGGTGAGGGTATGGGTCGTACTTACACGGTTGGGGTGGGGGGTACGCTCCATGCATACGCGGGTGGGGTTACAGTCCGTACGTACACTGTTGGGGTGGGGGGTACGCTCCATACGTACGCGGGTGGGGGTACGGGTCGTACTTACACTGTTGGGGTGGGGGTACGCTCCATGCATACGCAGGTGGGGTTAGGGTCCGTACGTACACTGTTGGCATGGGGGGTACGCTCCATGCGTACGCGGGTGAGGGTACGGGTCGTACTTACACTGTTGGGGTGGGGGGTACGCTCCATACGTACGCGGGTGGGGGTACGGGTCGTACTTACACTGTTGGGGTGGGGGGTACGCTCCATGCATACGTGGGTGGGGTTATGGTCCGTACGTACACTGTTGGGGTGGGGGGTACGCTCCATACGTACGCGGGTGGGGGTACGGGTCGTACTTACACTGTTGGGGTGGGGGTAAGCTCCATGCATACGCGGGTGGGGTTACGGTCCGTACGTACACTGTTGGGGTGGGGGGTACGCTCCATATGTCCGCGGGTGGGGGTACGGGTCGTATTTACACTGTTGGGGTGGGGGGTACGCTCCATACGTACGTGGGTGGGGGTACGGGTCGTACTTACACTGTTGGGGTGGGGGTACGCTCCATGCATACGTGGGTGGGGTTACGGTCCGTACGTACACTGTTGGCATGGGGGGTACGCTCCATGCGTACGCGGGTGAGGGTACGGGTCGTACTTACACTGTTGGGGTGGGGGTTACGCTCCATGCATACGCGGGTGGGGGTACGGTCAGTACATATCCGTACCCACGCTGTGGAATGCTTGTGCGGGCCGTACCCAGGCCTTTGCCACGTGGGTACGAGCCGTCCCGCCATTGTTGGGGTGACGTAGGTGTGGGCGTGGTACGACTCGTACCCACGCTCTTAGGCGTGGGTACGGGACGTACCTGTATTGTTGTGTTGCCGGTTCGCGTCCTCAAGAACTTCCGTTGTGGCGGTCGCTGGCTTAGCTGGACACGCCCCCACCCCCTCGTAGTGACCAGGGCCTGAGGGTCAGGTATGTCCAGGGCATGTGTGCTGTGTGACTTTGGTGGGGGTTTTGTGGCCTGCCCCTGGTCTTGCCATCCCCCCTTTCCCCCCTCCCTTTGTTGTTCTGACCTTCTGCGGCATCTGCGTCCGAACCTGTAGAGGAGGTCGACTGCTATGAGGGCCGGGATGACACGTAGGTTCGGATCCATGTCTGTCCGTCGCGTACAGGTACTCCTTGTTCGCGTCGTCCTGTCTGTCCGTCGCGTACAGGTCATCCTTGTTCGCGTCGTCCTGATTTCCCGGCAGTTTTTGGCAGCCGGAAAATATTCACCGTGCGGGATGACGTCGGTGCAAATCGTGAATGGCAGGCTGCGTGCGTCCCGACGTCACGTCGGCGCTTTCCCGGATCGCATTTGTACGTTTTATTTCGTCGGTCGGTGTTTTTTACGATTCGTACGGAAATGGTGTTTCCGTGCGAATCGTAATTCCATGTTTGTACAGTTTTACAACCGGGTACGAGTCGGACGGAGAAAACGCTCCGACCGACGGTTCGTACCCGGTTTTTACCGGATCGTAATCGGCACCTGAATGTTTGCTGAGCAGCAGCCAAGTGTCACACAGCTGCTCAGCAAACTGTTTTGTTTATCAAAAGCGACCTCCCAAAATTTGTAATAGAAAACAAATGCCCTGCTGGTCAGCTTTTCACTTTTATTTTTTTCATGGACATCCTGAACTGAAAAAAAGTACATCAGACCATTTCTCTAAATAGGACAGATGGATTGATGCAGCTACACCCACCGGCCGAGTTTTTCCGGGCCGTCAGTGTAGGGTTTTCCACCATCGGAGTCCGCGTGTGCACAGACATCAGAAATATGACAATCCACCCGACTCTAAATAGATTGAACGAACCATTACCACATTTATGACTGTCTAGAGGCCGTTGCTAAGTGGATGCAATCGTCCTGTCTCAAACTTAACGGGGAGAAGACAGAGATTATGTTATTGGGCAACCCTCCCCCGACCATTTTGACATCAATCTGGCCCACCTGCCTCGGTGCTCCTCCCCCTCCCAAACCGCAGATAGAGAGTCTGGGAATCTGGCTCGATAAAGCGCTGGACTTCTCGGTCCAGGCTACTAAAACTGCCTCCACGTGTGTCGGTCTAATGAAAATGCTCCGCAAAGTCCTCCCTCTGCTTCCTTTCCAGGCGAGGAGAATCATGGTTCAGGCCCTGACACTCTCCCGCCTGGATTATGGAAACGTACTATACCTAGGTGCCCCGGCATCAGTGACCAACAGGCTCCAAGTCACGCAAAACTGCGCCGCCCGACTATTATTCAACATCCCCCGCTGGCAGTCAGCCAAGAAAGCTCTAAAAGAATTGCACTGGCTCCCTATGGCTGCTAGAGCACAGTTTAAGGCTATGTGTATTGTGCACAAATCCTTCGATCGAACAGGCCCTGCCATCCTGTCCCCCTTAGTCGTGCCTTACGCTCCATCCAGAGCCCTTCGCTCCGGCTCACTGCACCTAGTCACCACATCTAAAATCAACAAAGCCCGTTGGGGCGGCCGTTCCTTCTCCCATACTGCTGCGAGACTTTGGAACTCCCTCCCTTTAGTCCTCAGAGAAAATAATAACCGGTTGGCCTTTAGGAAAGCTTTGAAAACCCACCTGTTCGCAAAAGCGTGCTAGTCTCACCCTGCGGCCCGCCACAGTGATCAATTAAAGCGCTGCGAGGCCTCCGGGTAGTCTATGCGCTATATAAATATAATTTTTCATTTCATTATGACGCCGTACGCCGTCTGACCCTTAATCTGTGTGCTGAACTTAACAGTAAAAACAGAACTGACAAGCATAAACCAAATATAAAAAGTGACAAGATACATGTGAACTGGCAATTGCTTGATTGCACCAAATATTTGGTGTATAGAGAACAAGGAAGGCTGACATGCAGGAGTTCTAATTTTGCTCCTCATGTTAAATAGATATCTCTCCAGAGAATGGTTCTATAGGATCGTTTATCCATATATTTAGATCATACATTGTATTTGGTGTAACAGATACCCCCCTAGCTGGAAGTTGCACCTAGAAGTGTTAAATGACAATATATTAAGAGTTAACATGAAGGAAGATACCTTATATTATTTTCAGGCAAGTACAGGTCCATGTACCTCCAGTGCTACATGGTGGGGCTATGAAAGTGGTGATTCTGTGGTTCAATAGGGAAAGAAAATTAGTGGCCTGCAACTAACTGGAGAGCCAAGAATAACAATAGTAGAGAGCCATGGGATGTAATATCCATGTAATGTATGTAAACAACTGCTATTCAGGAAGTGTGACAAAATAGTGATGTTACTACTATGGCTAATTAAGCATAAAGCATTTCCCACAAATCCTAAATCGATCAGAAGTCGTAAACTCAACACCATATAGACACAAGGACATATTAATAATTTACCTTGAAGAGCTCTATAATAAATCTCCTGTATTGGAGAAGGATGAGACTGCGTAAAACTCTGAGGTATAATGATGCTGGCACTGAAAAATTAGCAGACGAAAAAGCTAGATTGACCAGTGGAGTTGTTTGAGGCGATGAAGGCGAGAAGGAAAGTTAAACTATTTACCTCAAATAAGGGAGGTAATAACTGTGTGTTTAATAATTTTTATTGAGTTTATTGAGTTTTAGAGAAAGAAAAACATTTTCAATCATATGAACACAATACAAATCGTATATAACAACCAATATAAAGGAATAGAACAAGGTCAAATAACTAGGAAGATGAAAAAAGCAAAAGAAAAAAGGAAAAGATACAGTCCAGATCAAAAAATAGTGTGATATATTATGGTTGGAAGATTTTAAAAAAGAAAGGAGAAGAGAGAGAGAGGGAGAGAATAGAAAAGAAAAAAGAAGAGAGAAAAAAAGGTAAAAGTAAATATTGTGAAATGAATGTACAAAAGGTAAAGATAAGAAGGAAGATAATGATTAGGATGCAGGTGTATGTGTAGAGAGATATGAAGTAAAAGGCAGCCAAAATAGATCAGATTTAATTTTCTGAAATAGTGCGAGAGAGGAAACATTAGAGATTCGGTGCGCATCAAAAATATAATTCCACCATATTAATGTTGACAATTTAGAAGAGTCTTTGCAACATGACAAGATCACTTTGAATGCAATAGCACTAACAGATCAAATAGTAGAGATAGATCATCAAAAGCAGGCAAAGCAGTGCCAAGAAAAACATTTTGCAATGATAATGCAATATTATATTGAAATATTTCCAAACATTTTGCCCAAGTAGCTTCCCAAAACTTCCACACATTAGAACATACATATAATTGGTGAATTAAAGTCCCGGTGGAAGCAGAACAAGACCAACAAAGGGGGGAGGAGGTGGGGGGGAACTTGGATAGACATTCAGGAGTAATAAGAGCTCTACTATAAATTAAAAATAGGGATTGAGTGATATGAGCTGCTCTAGACCTTTTGAATAACTTAAACCAAATTTTAGCCCAAGAAGGAGTAGAAAGTAATATAGATAAATCCGCTTCCCAGAGTAATTCATATGGGGATTTAGCATGTTCAATAACTGGTGACAACAGCATTTTATAACAGAAGCAGCCTTAGGTCTAAAATAATGTGAAATGTTTCATATTAGTGTGGCAGGAATAAGTGTGGGAGAAGCTGAAGGAAAATTATTAATGGTTAAATAGGACTGTAAAGCAGAAAATATTAGTAGGTACTCATGAAGGAATGAATAAGGCTAGTTACGCTGAGACTGCAATTGGGAGAAGGGAATAACAGAGTTATGTTGGACAAGTTGATAAATAAACATAATGCCCTTTTCCTTCCAATGTTTGTAGTAAAACGATTTACACCTAAATTTAATAAATGTATTATACCAAATAGTTGAGGACAAAAAACATTGGTAGGGATCAAGACCAACTGACAAGATATTATATAACAATTGTTGGGTTTATTTCAATATAGGATTATTTGATATAAACGTGCAATTAGACATATACATTATATTTTTAAAGGAAAAATCCTTCAATAAGGAGCGTTCAAATGTAATCCAGCATGGCATGGGATTATCACCAAATTCATTAATTAAGGCAAGAAATTGCCTAATTAAAAATGCAGAATGATATAGTTTAAAATAAGGAAAATGAACACCACCTTCATTTTTAGGAAGTTTTGCAAGGGCTATACGGGGATGTTTATTATTCCATAAAAATTTGATGAAGATAGAATTGATTTGAGAAAAATATGAAACAGGAATGCTAAAGAGTAACATTGATAATAAATAAAGGACATGAGGAACGATCAGCATTTTAATAGTATTCATTCTACCCCACCATGACAAATGGAGAGGCAACTAAGAGAGAAGTAATTTCTGAAGTGTGGATATTAATGCAAAAAATGAGCAACTAATTGTGTTAGAAACAGTGGAAGAGATTTTTGTAGGGCACCAAGTAAAGTTTGTGTTAGCGAACATATATTGGTAGCATACGGAATTTAAAGGTAGTACCTCTGTTTTGGAGAAATTTGATGATAGAATATAACTGAATTTTGCATAGAAAGGGAGAAATGGAAGAAAGTGGGTTAGGAATATAAACCAAAATATCATCGGCATAAGCTGACAATTTAGTTTCATTAGTTATGTATAAACCCTGAGATAAGCGAATTATTATGAATGCGTTCAAGGAAAAGTTCTAAACAAAAAACAAATAACAGGGGAGAAAGAAGACATCCTTGACGGGTACCCCTAAAAAGATGAAAATAGTTAGAGAAATGGTTATTAACAAAAATACTGGCAGGTGGGGCAGAGTATAACAATTTAACAAAAGACATAAAGTTCGGTCCAAAACCATACCAGTAGTAAACATAAATTGTCAATTAATACGATCAAAAGCCTTCTCGGCATCCAGAGACAGTGCAGCAAGAGGAGACTTGTTTGTTCTTCCAAAGGCAATGACATTAGAAAACATTCTAGCATTATCAGCAGCCAGTCTGCCCATAACAAAACCAGGTTGATCGGAATTCACCAGTAATGGGACAATAGTCTCGAGATGAGAAGCAAGGATTCTAGCAAAAATCTTGCAATCATAATTAATTATTGAGACAGGACAATCATTTTTACAAAGAGAGTAATCTTTATCGGGTTTGGAAATAAGGACAATCAAGGCTTCCATAAAGGAACCTGATGCCTCAGCATCTTTGAGAAAGAAATTTAAAAGTGCAAGAAGTTTAGAAGCAAAAATAGAAGAAAAAGTAGTAAAAAATTCAGCTGAGAGGCCATCAGGACCAGGTGCTTTAGATTATTTTAAAGATTTAATGGCATCCGTTATTTCTTGGATAGTTATCTCATCTTCCAATAAATCAAATTTATCAGATAAAGATGGAGGGCTAGGTATGACCATTAAAAAAACATGCATATTCTAATTAGAGGGGTTTGTGTCATCAGAATATAGTGATTGATAAAATTATTGAAAAGTGGTAGAGATATTTGAATCAGAGGACGCCAATATATTAGTAAGCTCGTTTAGGATGGGACCAATATTTTTCAATTCAGATTTGATGTTTAAAAAGTTGGCCAGCATTTTGCCCGCTTTATTTTGGCCTCCGTGGTATTTAGATTTAAGTTTAAGGAGAACATTGCAAGCATCGGCTGTGGCAAGTTTGTTAAGAGCAGATTTGACCCTAATTAATTCATGGAGTATCAGGGGGAATTTAGAAGTAAAGTAAGTATGTTCCAGTGATTTGAGTTGTTGTAGTAGAGGTGTATACTTGCTCTGATTGGTTTTCTTCTTCCTTTCTGAGTATGCTATAGCAAAGGCATGGAAAGAGGCCTTGAAGGCATGCTAAGTATTAGGAATAGATATGTAAACGGGATTATTAATATCAAAAAATGTGTTAATGAAAGTAGTGGCTTCAGATATGAAATTATTTTCGGACAAGAGGAAGTTAATACATTTCCAACGTTTAGATTTCTGGGTGTTCAAGGAGAGGTCCAGTGAGGAAAGTACATGGGCATGCTCAAAAATAAAAATAGAACCAATCTCAGAAGATTGGATGGAGGGAAGTAAGGGTTTACTAACCAAAATATAATAAATTCTAGAGCGAGTATGATGAACATTGGAAAAGAATGTAAACTCAAAAGAATCAGGATTACAGGTTTTCCAAACATAAAATAATGGACGTGTGGCAATGGTAGATTGAAATGCTCTATGGAATCTGTCAGGATTAAATTTACATTTGGATTATCTATCTGAAAATGGGTCTAACCGTTGATTAAAATCTCCTGCAACAATAATGTTAGAATTATCAAAAGAGGATAATGAAATCTTAATGTTATTCCAAAAATAAGGGTCTGGTTTAATGGGACCATAAATATTTAATAAAATAATTCTCTTTTGAATGCAAACCTTGGCCATTTCCCAACGTCCATTACTATCACATTGAGTAGATGAAATTTGTACATGTAACGACTTATGAAAAAGAATAGCAACACCCCCCTTCCGATTGGGAGCTGGGAAATAAACAACTTGGCCTACCCATTGTCTCTTTAATTTAAGAGATTCTGCGGCATTACAGTGAGTTTCCTGTAGAAAACAAACATGTGAATTCAATCTAAATGAATGAGAGAATACTTTTTGTCTTTTTACAGGGTGTCCCAGACCATGAACGTTCCACAAGACAACGTTACACATATTGGGAGTTAGGGTGGGTATTACATAGATGAAGATGATACACTTCGGAGACACATCTGAAAACAGAGAAACACCAGTTGTCAAGCAAATAATAAACACAGTATGAACAACAAGAAAAAGAGAGAAATATATGCAACATACAAAATAAAAAAAGAGAATAAACAACTAATAACATAAAGAGAGATAATAGTAATAATAAGCAATAGATCAAGGAAAGAGATCCCGATCTAAGACGAAGTGTAGAAAAGATGAGCATGGGGCGTAACAGCACCAAGAACAAAAGAGCGACAGGGGAGAAATACTAAGATATAGAAGAAAAAACAGCCATAGGGAACATAATAGAAGAAGAAAAAAGGGTAGAGGCATTGGGTAGAACCATCAATGGAATTTGATGAAAGACTTTGTAGAAATACTTCAATTTGACAGGATCGTCAAAAGAATGAGTAGTCCCCTCATGAGTAATTTTACACAGACACGGATGCAAAATGCCTTAGCGAATATGCAACTGTCAAAGAACAAGAAATTCCTTCCTTCAGGCATTGGTGGCATTAGAGAGATCCTGAGATAGACAAACGGTTTGACCAGACCATATGAGGTGGCGCTTCACCTTTGCTGCCTTAAGAACATGGATGAGATCTAGGAATTTCAAAAATAGTATTATAATTCCTCAAGTCTAGTCAAATTAGGCTGAATGCTACCAAGACGGTGTGCACGTTGAATGTTTAATGGTGGATCTAATGGGAGATCCAGGAGCTCAGGTAGGAACCTATTAAGAAAGAGAAGAAGGTAAGGGCCCTCCAAATGCTCAGGTAAGCCATATAGACAAAGATTATTACGTCTATTACGATTTTCAAGGTCCTCAGTATCCAACTTGAGGTGTTGAATTTCCTGCTCAAGGATATGAATCTTGGTGGTCACGTCATGCAAGTCACTGATATGTTGCTCCATATCAAACACCTTCACCTCCATGTTCACCCATCTGTCCTCAATTTGTTGTAGTTTCTGATTAGTAGAGGACATAACATAATTTAATCCCCCCACCTCATCAAGGATAGTGTCAAGTACAGGATTGTTAGATGACAGAATGGGTGATGGGGGGTCATTTTTAACCCCCTTGGGTTTTGTTCCAGAGGACGAAGATCTAACGGAGGTTAAAAGGTCACTAGCCATTGTAGCAAGGCGAGAAGGACAATGTAACATCTTTAGTGGTGTTCGTAGCTTGCCCATATGCCTTATACACACAATATAGAGGACAGCAAGTATGAAGCAAAAATATTTATAAGCTATATGTGTCACATGACAAGATCCTGACAGTATTGCTTTGGGGAGAAAAGAGCAGTTGTTTATCACTAAATTCAATGTAAATTTATAAGGAGGATGGAGTAAAGCTACGGTACATAAAGAGACAGTATCCAGTTGCATATTTGAGTTTTGTGCTGGGGTGATTTCCAGAGATGGATAGGAAGTTATTGGTGGAATCTGGAACAGTACCTGTGCTTCCAAGATATTTACTATTGAAAAAGGAGGGAAGCTTGTCCATAGGTGCACATGGGTCACAGACAGTGGCCCGAGATGATGCACATTCATTACTGTGAATACCAGTCGCAGAACTGATACCTATCCGAAAGGTATAATTATGTCACTTCCAAGTGGTCGCGGTTCCAGCAGTTAAGCGCGGTAGGGCGGCGTAGGTGGGTTTACCAACAGATGATGGACTAGAATATTGTCTTGCTTTCGCCTATCAGATAATACAGCTCCCACACAATGGCTCAACACTCAGCAAAGCAAAAGACTTTACCACAAAACAAACAACACCTTTAGAACAGGGTTTTATTTTACAAAATGCAAGGACTATCTTTTAGAATAAGGCTTGGGGTTTTATTTTACACGGTGCTCTCTAACAGAAAGGCTTTCCCAGAAGCCAAATGCGGAACATTCAAATATATGGAGAGATATATATGTTTATATGCAAGCAATAATATAACAGCTAAATGCATGAATAATACTGATTAATAAACAAGCAGCAAATAATATGAGATAAGACTCAAGCAAATATACTGGACGTCCTGCAAGAGATCAGAAAGTTATATATACATCAAATGATTTCTTTGGATGTGCGCCTCAACTCACTCACATATCACAAAGAAAACACCTCAAATGATCAAAGCCACTGGCCAAACATCACAATGGCAATAACCAAAACCCAACACTTCAAATGACCACAGCCACTGAAACCACGCATCACAATGGCACTAGTCAAAATTCAATACTTCACCTGGTGCAAACACTGCATCTCAGCTCACTCCTGACTGGGGAAGTTAAACAGCCGTGTTTGAGAGCCTCAGCAACCAGGGTTCCACGCACCGAAGTAGACTCGTCCGTCCCCGTTCGGATTCCAAACTCCTGGTTTCTAAGTCAACAACCCTCAGTTTTATAATCTCAAAATACACTAGAAGGTTCAGGAGAGACCTCCCCCCGTGCCAGAGGAATCTTACCAGAACTGGTCAGCTTCCAAGCAAGCATTCCCATGGCAGGAAGGAGTTCTCACGTCCCATCCTCCAAATCTTGTATGTTCCAGCCTTTATCTTGACGAAGCTCACGTGTACATTAAACAATCTCCACAAAAACAATCCTTGAACGTGATTAACCCAAACAACCTGTAAGTACTGCTGTGCACGTAGAAAAAGCTGAAGCAAGGCAGAGTCAGAATTCAGGATGACATGAGGCCATGTCAAAGCCAATAGTAAGAACTTCATAATTCTCATCACTGTACGACAAAATGCACAATTGTGCACAACTGCTTATAGATTCACATACTTCATCTCTCAATGTACAACACCGAGCATTATGTGTGCATCACTGCCCACAACACTGCACTTAGAGACCAAAAAGTACACTCCACACCGCTCTCTCCCTCTAACGCTTTCAAAAGCACATCCCACACATTCTGTTCTTGGCAAGGCTGTCCTACTCTATGACAGCTCCCACTGAAAGACTGCAAGATTACAAGATATAAACTTTTAAGAGAAACGGGGCATATGCAGAACCGTCAAACATTCAGGATAGGATAAAATAACACAACACACTAAAGTCAATTCAAATAATGGTAGTCAAAGGTCATCACAGGGTGTCAGACCACAAGAGTGCCTCTAGCACTACAGATGTATTTCTTTATTTAATTTTCCCCATTCCATCGTCTGTTGACTTCCCCCTGCCCCGCACCAGCCCCACCACGCTTACCTGCAGAAGCCGCAACTGCTTCCGAAATGCTGCAGAAGATGAACACAGGCAAGGGGGACAGATGTCTGAAGCGCAGCGTGGCAGTAGCATCTCTATTTATTATATGTGCTGTGGTAATACCCTCACATTCAGGAGAATTTGGTGGCAATCTCAAGCAGATATATGTGGAAAATACCACTCATATACCCTATTAAAAAGAAAATGAAAATTCAAAGAGGGCTGGAGTGGTTACCATGCCATTAGAAAAAAAGGATAGCTACGCTGTGAATGAGCCGAGAAACAGGGACAATTCAGGGATGGCTTAAAGATGTAGATGATTAGGCCAGGACAGTAGAGATACTATTCAGGTTGGTCAATGGTCGGTCGGTTCCAGCAGTTGCGTATGCCCAACATCGTAACTAGGCCCATGGTGCTTTGTTCAAAGTAAGATGGGCCCAACATGTTTCAGAGGTTTCAGCAATTTTCATTGAATTGTGTAATAAATCAACTGAGTCCACAACACATGCACATAACTTGTCAAGCTTGAGTGAACTGGGCAAAACACAGATTATTGAGATAGTGTTTCTGTATTTTAACAATATTAATACAAAATGCCTATGGCCAACCAGCTATTGTACTAGTCTTAACAATCTTCTGTTTTGCTCTTGATGTCATCATGCTTTTTCACACTGAAAATACCCCTGAGGACCAGGACCTTCATTTACAATGCAGTATCTATCTATTTCAGGCCTAAATTGGGCATCCCCCTAGTGTGAAACTTTCAAGTACTTGCTCTTGTAAACTTTCATGATTGGTTGTTAAGGTTTGGAAGGATTACGTTGATGTTTTGTGTTTTTTATTGTGCCTTCTGTCCTATCCATTGGCCTTAGGCTTCCTCTGGATTTTCCAGGTTCACTTTCCTGGAAAAAGCTTGACTTTCATAGCCTGTAGGTCCATGTTTTACTTTTTCTACGTCAGAGTATTCTATTTAGAGATTTTTGGGATTGTATATCTCAACAGTTTGTTTGTCCTGAAGGGCGTTTCTATGTGATACTCCAGGTACAAGGTTTTGTCGTGCCACATGTGGGATTGTTCTCAACACTTTCAAAGGCATCAAAAAGTTCAGACACTCACAATCCCTTAATATTCAACACGTTCAACGTGGGTAGTGAAGAATGAGTGGGAATATGACATTATGATAGAATAAAATGAGTATGAATAATATTTTATTGAAAAATGGTAGCACTGCAAGAATAATGTTTTTGGTCTGGTTTTAGTGGAAATGAAAATCACTTTACAATAACAGTTGAAAGCACAGGATAAACAAGCTAGACGTTTTCTAGTGAAAAGCTCACTAATATTTATTTAGACTCCTGAAAATAAAAAGAATAAAAATGTGAATCCCACTTTGTCAGTTTACCTGTAATATACAAAAGGACAAACTCATAAATATGTATATACACCACTGACAGCTGTGCAGGGAGCAGTGTGTATCCAAAATCTTATTTAAATATTGGTATAAGGGGAAATACGAAAAATGTTCATGTCTTCATCATCTACACGATAAATATAAATTTACAGATGCATTTCTCAAAATATCTACAAGTTTGGAAAATATATTCGGAACCTGGCATTAGGTAGAAACACCATTAGATGCATCCTGGATCAGCTAACACATAAGCTTATAGCGAAGGTGCGAAATCGTTAATACAGCTGCAGGAAGAACAAAAGGAAAACCCATTAAGGTCCAAATCTACTACAGGCCATATTTATCAAGGTTTTGTGTGACACTAGCGCTGCCACACAAGGGGGTGCAAGGTAATGCAAAACCTAAATAGGATATACCAAGCTATGCAAGTCCACCTTCTGGAATACCTTTTAGGCCAAATCTAGAGTAATGCAAGACATCACAAACTGTTGCCTTGCGTTACTCTGAGGCATGAAGGTTTTCCGTGGGTAGAGCATTGGTGTACCCATGCATCCACCCGTGTATTTAGACACATCGTCAGATGTACCAATACTGGTAGACCTGGGAATGTCAAAACAAGAGAAGGCTACGCAGTTCCTTAAGTAGTATAATAACCACTTCAAAGTGCTCTAGGTTGGTGAGGAGGAAGGGGAATTCCTCCTGTTGGAACTAAGGCCCTCACACACACAGCAAGCTAGGTGTCATGCTTCATCATATGGGTCTGCTCCTCGTTGAGCCAGTGCCGCAATGCCCAACGGAGATCTTCAGTTCCTTGCCGTATGGGTGCCATGAGTGTGAGGGGCCTAAGTGAGTGTAGATGTGAGAAGTGAATGTTAAAACAGGTAAGGGAGTCCTCTATATCGATTATTAATTTGGGAGGGACCCAACCTGATTAAAAGAAAGAGGGGGCGACTATTTTGTGACGAAATTTGTGCTCTTCCCCAGATGGTCAACATGTTTCTCGCCTCAGTGGTGTCAGAATTTGATCAGGGGCGATTCTTCAGGACCGAGTGAAATACAAACACTATCTACAAAAATGATGGTGAGGTGCAAAGCTACCTACCAATTGCTGACCCCTAGGGTCAACTTTACACACCTGGGGGCAACGAGCCTTGTGAAATGAAAATGAAATAAAACCAAGTAATAGTGCGATAACTATTATATAGTGACAATAGTTGAACATGTACTGTATGTAGGTGCTAAATACGTGCAATCAGGTTTTTGCATTGTTATTTAAAGCATATATTGCTGTCATGCAATACATTTGAGCTCTGTACGTGACTCAGAATGCATCCCTAGTGCACACATGCTAAAAAAGTGGTGATAATGCAAAAAAGTGAGTGGTTGGTAACTCACCTAATGAGGTTATCTAGTTATGCCTCATCAGTGGCAGCGGAGTTAAATGAGACACAGGAGGTGGTGTCTCTGAGGTAGGGAAAGAGACAATAAAACAAGAAATATAACAGCCAAAGTTGGTGTAATATGTACAAAGATTGCTTGTTCATGTATTGACCCTTGCACAAAGAAGACTTTAAAGTATGGAGGGCCGGTGCGGGACACAGATGTTGCTCTTGAATATGCCCTGGCAACACTCAAATAATCAATTATAAAAATTACTCGTTCACAAGTGATTGCACAGAGGGCAGAAGAAGCATGCCAAATTCGCGAAGCTTAAGAGTCCTGGCCACAATCGATAAGCACCCCAGCACACCACTATGTCAGGAGCAAAATCATAATTAAAATTGAGGCGATTTTAGTGTTTTAAATGCCTCCATAAGTCCATCCCTCATGACGGAACCCCTACCTTAATCTGTCGAGGTTGTTCCGGGCGAGCCTTCAACCCGTGCAGAACATACTCACCTGCTCCCCGTCAGAGCCTTGTGGTCGACCTACCCGCTCCACCGCACCCAGGAAGGGGCCTGCGCTCTGTGGTGGTTTGATTTAAATACCCGCCAAAGCTGCAGCTGGAGCGTACGTAGGTAGGGTAAATGGCTACAGCTGTTGCCATATGTATTTGAAAAGCCCTGAAGGTAGTGGGAAACGTGAAGGCCATCTTTAAATGTACTGATTATCGTTGTGCTGTATGGAAGTGATAGCAAACATTTTAATAATCAGAGAGAAGTCATGTATAGCGATGATAGACGCTTAGGTTCTCAGAGTAGCTTGATGGTTCATGGGTATAGGGATGGTATGTTAAAGTACCCTGTCGCCGCTGTAAATGCGGTCTGGACAAGTGGCCAGGTAACGGTTTGTTGAGGGGTGACATGGGTTGAAGGGTGGTTACTATTTCGTGTTGCAGTTAGGTTATCTAAACCTAATGTCTGAGTGGCATAGGAGTGTTCTTCCTAGTCGCGCTGGTTAGACTGCGCTCAAGCTGAACGTCAAGTCTTAGAATCAGGTGATAACATGCAAGGCAAAGCATTAGTCTAGGTTTGTATATCGCTATGTCATGCAATGTGGTTAAAACTCATCTGACATCGCTTAGGTGTATAAAAAGAGGGATAAAGTGCCCTTTTTAAACTCAATATTCGCTATGGAAATTGTGTAATTAATTTTAGGTGCAGGTTTTGGGGTTCATAGGAGTGAAGTGTGTTAAATAATTTATGTTTAATTAATAATTAGTTCTTAATTAATAATAATTGATTAATTGAAAATTAAATATTGAAATTGTGTAATAAATTTTAGGTGTGAGTTGTGGGGTTTATAGGAGTAAAGGGTGGGAAGTATTTTTTGTTTAATGAATAAAACATTTTTGATCATTAATATTAATGAATTAATTTAAATGTAATTAGAGTATTTGTCTATTTTTTGTGTGTGGGTTTTATTGTTATTGGAGTAGGCAGTGGGGAGTAAATTAATTTTACTTACTTTATAATTAGTTTTTTAATTAAAAATAAGTTTTAATTGTGTAATTCATTCTTTTAAATTTAAATTTTAATTGTGGGTTGGTGGGAATATAGGGGTCAAGTGTGCAAAGTTAAATAATTTTAATGAATTTTATTTTGTTTTTTTCATAAATAATATTTCTTTAATTGGTAATAAATTATGTTAGTTGAGGAAGTACATTTTTGTTTAAATTTAGATGTGGTTTGTGAATTGTGTGGTGCTTATGTAATAATTAACGTTTTTTTCTAAATAATTTTTAATGTAAAATATCTATTTGTTTGAAAATTGTTTTATATTTTATTTAGTATAATATTTGTAGGTATGTGTATGTATTTGGTATATGTATTTAACATTATAATATATTTTTACATTTTTTAAATATTAAATATATCTGTATTTGAATTTTTAACATATTTACATATTTTTTATTTTATTTATTTTTTTAAATATTTCTATTGTTGTTAAAATTGCGTTTGTTTTTATTTTGAACTGACTGGAGTGAGAATATTAATTGTTTCTTCTCTGAAATCCAACACGTTCCCTACTGTTGCCCTCACTAGAGTTGGAATAGACATTTTTACCTCTCCTCTATCCAACACTTCCCCTACTTTTACAATTATTGGATTATGAATAGTAAATTTTATACCCCCACTATCCCACACTTTTCCTACTGTTGCACTCACCTGAGTGGGAATGGTAATTTTTACCCCTCTGCTATCCGACAAGGAATTGACAAAAGTTGAATTATATTTAGGGATGATTAAATTTGCAATTAATCACAGAGGCGGAATTAGAAAATGTAAAACAGCCAGATAGCATCTTCTTGAACTGCCATGCAGGCTTAGGGAAAAGACAAGCAAGACTAATTACAGGGAAATGTGGAGCAAGAGAGAAAATCAAAATAGTTGTTGAAAACCATGAGCCGGATAAGAACTGGGGAAATTGGAGCATAGAGGATAGTGACTTAAACCCATCTTGGTGGGCATTAAATGAGTCTAGTCATCTTAGCGAAATAGATTAGGGAAATGGGTCGTCGCATAGACTAAGAATAATTTCGTGGAACATTAATGGTCTAAAATAGCAAATAAAGATTGATTGTGTAAAAAATGCTTCACGGCAGGCAGACATTATTTGTCTGCAGGAGACTTGGCTATGCGATAGTACCCCTGTAGTTGATGGCTATACCCAGATTTATAAAGCTGCAACTAAAGCAAGATTTGGACTCCATCTGGTGGGATCATGAAACTAATTTCCACAAGAACATTAAATAAGGTGACTTTGATAAATACTTCTTGTAAATGGATGCTGGCCAGTGAGGTACGCTTACAGGACCTGGGAAGGCAAAATTAACATGTGATTGTGGTTAACACATATGTACAGTGGAGTTCCCAAGAAGAATATGTAAAAGAAATGGGGTTCTTTAAAGATGATTTGAAATCCCTATTTATAAATATGTTAAGGATTTTCTAATTATTACGGGAGATTTTAATCATAAGGTAAATCCCGAAAAGTTGGACCCTTGGCTGAAAGAAATTTTAGAAGCATATGAGATAATGCCAGCCCTTTTTCCCAGTGGTAATATGAATAGGCAAGATAAAGAGCTAGGGAAATTTCTAGGGTCACATGAGCTAGTTAGCTTAAATGGCAGATCGGAATTCGATAGACCAGCAGTGCAAACATTTAGAAGAGGCAATCAATTGTGCCCCATAGATTCCTTTGTACACGCTTGGAATTTTGCCTTAGTAAAAAAGTTTAAGGTAATTAAGCGCAAAGAAAGTGACCACTACCCACTGTATTGTGAAATAGTGAGAGCTCTACCACTACCTATGAATTACCCAAAACGACTGTCCACAAAACTAACCGAGGAATATATAACAAAATTAACTAGATTTCAACAAAATCTAGCTTCTGAGGTAGCATGGAACTTGAGGGTTCCATGGTTTGAAGAAAAAATCACTTAGGCAGTACAATGCCTTTGTGCCAATTTAAAGAAGACGGAAAAGGGGGGTAACATTTTGCAAGGGGGGCAGACAGCAAATGGGCTGGTTTGACTCCGCATGTAGAGAGAAAAAAAAGATACTGAGGAGAGAAGAAAGAAATATAAGGCTAAGATATGATCAGGAGGGCTACAATAATTTATTAAAATTGAGGAAGGAATACAACATGTTAGTGAGATCCAAGAAAAGGAGTTTTAAAGAAAAATGTTGGGACTCCCTATTGGAAACTATTGAAAGTAAAAATATTAAATGTTTCTGGAAGCTAATTCAAGATGCAGCGGGTCGATCCCCGGGAATATTGAGTTGTGAAGTCGATGAGGCATCCTGGGAGGAGCACCTAAGCTAATTATATAAGGCTAGTAATGGGCCAGAATTAAGTGGGGAAAGAATCTCTTTGCGGCATGTAGCAAAAAAATCTAGGGGCATATCAGCAACAACCGGCGATAATTATCGATAAGCGCACTTTGCGCTAGGATAATTATCGCCGGCTAGCATTGATTTTTATCACTGAGATAGCGTGCTATTAGCAACGCTTATATCAAAAGCGATAACAATCCTAGCGTTAACTGCCAAATGTGAGATTATCGCTGGAAATCCAGCGATAATCCCACGAAGTTTGGCGATAGCTTGCTGATAGGGCCTCACATACTTAGCCATGATATCCACCTTCCATAGGATATCATGGCTAAGTCAGTTTCAAAGCAGGCGTAAGGAAAGTAGCGATAACAGAGGTTATCGCTACTTTTCTTGTCGCTATGCTGCTTTGCATGAGGCTTGATTATAGGAGAAATGTCGCTTAGCGACATTTCTCCCATTATCCTGGGGAGGAACGCCCACTTTGCATCTCATTAGAGATGCAAAGATGGGCGTTCGGAATTCAGGCGCTAAGGCAAGGTTTAACGCGTTAGCGTGACCTTGCTGATATAGCGATAAAATTATCGCCACTTTTCAGCCGAAAACGGCCGCAAAAGCGGCGATAATTTTTTATCGCCGCCTTGTAGATATGCCCCCTAATTCCTTTATGCTCTCTCGAAAATGTGAAGAATACCATTAGAAGGCTAAATCTGACCCGTGTGGCCGGGCCAGATAATTTATCCGCAGTAATAATTAAAACAGAGCTAAACTGGTGGGTCCAATTTTTCTCAAAGATGTTTACAGCCGTACTAGCCTCAGGTACTATCCCAAAATCATGGAAGGGAGCTGTAATCAGGCTATTGCATAAACAAGGGGATAGAAAGGACCCAAAGAATTATAGATTAATTAATCTATTAGATATTGGCGTGAAAGGGTTCTCCAAAATAATTCTGGGCAGACTGAAGGACTGGGTTGAGTTAAATGCGACTGTTTCGGTAGAACCAGGAGGGTTTAAAGAGGGGCATTCAACACTCGTTCATTGTTTTGCCCTGTGGCTGTGGCTCGGAAGTCGGTGAAACAGCAAGGTAGATTATACTGCTGTTTTGTTGACTTCCGGGCTGCATTTGATGTAGTAGATAGAGAATGCCTATGGGAGACGCTAAAAATATATAATATCCCCGAAGAACTCTTAGCAGTCATTCAAGAGCTGCATAGTGAAAATTGGGCTCAGGTTATTAAAGATACAGCAGGAGGTTTGACCCACGAGACAGAAATCAATAACAGTTTAAGACAGGGTTGCATATTGGCACCTCTTCTTTTTTCAATGTTTCTTGCTCATTTGCCTAACCTATTCATAACCAAAAGAGGTGCATGCTCAAAGGTAAATGGGAAGCATCTGTCTTGCCTACTGTATGCAGATGACCTAGTTATTTTTGATCAATCAGAACTAGGTCTGCAAAGAAAGTTAAATGCATTTGAGACATATTGTTTATCCAAACACCTAACAGTAAATATGGAGAAAAAAAAATATTGTGTTTTGGAAAGAAAAATCATAAATACAGTTGGTTCATGGGGCAAACAAAATTAGAAGTTGTTAATGAATATAAATACCTGGCAATATGGTTTGATAGAGCTTTAAATTGGGGCATGCACTTACAGGCCCAGAACACAAAAGGCCTAGCGGCAATTTGCGGATTGAAAAGATTTAACAGTAATTACGGAGCTATGTAGCACAGACCTGTGTTGAAGGCCTTTAAGGCTATGATCCCCCCGCAGATGAAATATGGTGCAGAAATTTTGTGTTTAGGGGGGAAATGTTCATGGGACAATGAGGAAGGGAAATGCTTAAAAACCCTTCTGTCTTTGCCCAGCTCTTCAATGATACAGGCCATTAGGCTAGAACTAGACTGGTCAGCATTGAACATACAAGTTCAAGTAAATCTATGTAGATTTTGGAAACGGCTAGGATCAGGGGAGGAGAAGAAAGTGTCATGTTGGTGTAGGAGGGAGACCCAACAGAGTGAACTGAAATGGGCAAAAGCAACTAGAAAGAAACTCCTCTCTATTTGTGATAATTTAAAGGTGAAAATTGACCCGGAGTCGTTATTTATTGAAGAACAGAAGAGTGTTCTAAAAATCTTGGGAAATGAAAAGTCTAGACAAATTGATATGGATTACCTGAAACAAAAATAGTCTGTGCATTTTATGTTAAATAGCTGGAGAAATGATAACTGGTACCCGTATTTAGACACTGTACCGAATCAATGGTTGAGAATGGAATTGTTAAAGGTGAGAGTAGGCATTAATCCCGCATGTTCAAATGGGAAAATAAAAAGCATATTAATGGATGATGATGGTAAATGTACATGCCGGATAGGCTTAAAATGTTCCTGTGTTCATATTTTAATGGATTGCCAAAAATTGTTATCTGTACGGCAATTGATTTTACGGCCAATTTTTTTAAATATGGTATAAGGTCAAGGACGCAAGCAATCGTGCTCCTCATTGATATGCAGTTCCTTGACATTGCAAGCGCTTTGGCGAATTTTGTCCAAGCCGCAAAGAGATTTCTTATGGAATAGGAAATGGAAAGAGCGGTCCAGGGAGGGACAAACAGAGTCAAATTGGACAATTTTTATTATTTAATGTAAGCCTGGGCAAAGCACTACGCTACGCTCGCGTAGTTTGCGAAGTTCGCGCTACTTCGCACTACGCGAACTGCACGTAGCACAGTGCGAACACGCGTAGCGTAGTGTTGCGTAGTGCTGCGGTCAGTTTTTGCTTGCTCGCGGTCCTCAACGTCAAGTTGGCGACCGCGAGCAAGCAAAATGACATCCCAGCGAGACTTTTTCCTTGTTCGCGATCAGCAACTTCAAGTTGGCGATCGCGAGCATGGAAAATAAACCTCCCGGCGAGATTCCCAACGCGAGGAGGTCAGGTTTCTCATTGCGAGTGGTCGCGTATGCTCGCGACCGCTCGCGATGAGAAACTACCAGTTTGCGTTGAGAAAGCTGAAGCTCGAGTAAAAATCTACTTGAGCAGCAGAAAACTACAGCTCGCACTGTGCAAGATGCCATTTTCAATGATTGCACAGTGCCGGTTGCTTGTCCGCACTGTGCAATCATTGAAAACGACATCTGGCACAGTGCGAACAAGGTACAACGCAGTTCGCGAAGTGCTACGCGTAGCTCGCGTAGTGCGAACTTCACTTTGCGTAGCTTCGCGAAGTGCTACTTCGCGAACTACGCCCAGCCCTAATTTAATGTAGTCTTTAAACATTGAACTTTTATGCATTTGGATCTGGTCTACAGTAATTGATGTCATGGGAACAAGTTTTTATGAGAAAAATAAATAATGAATTTTCAATAGTAGCTTAATTTGTTTTTAGGTACTTTTATGGAACTTTAACTATGTACTTTTAGCTGTTTTATGATGTTTTATGCAGTTTAAAGACCAATTGGTCGTAATAAACTTATTTTTGATTGATTGATTGATATATATATATATATATATGATCATACAGTTGCTAATATAGTGGCAATTATAATTGATAAAACTCATCCGCTGCTAATGAATTGTAAATAGATATTATAGAATGTTTTTTTTAAAAACATCCAATTGAGTATTTTTATGAAAACAGCACTAGCATTATCACTTGTTTTTGGGTTATTTATGTATTTATTTGTTAGGCGCCATGCACTTTTTCCTATAAATAGCACACATTTTCACACAGATCATACAGAAAACACTTTAAATCAAAAAATATTGCTCAGTAAGAACAGAAGATAATAATCACATATATGTCTTTTTGTATACATGTTTCAATATATAAAAAAATGGGCATTTAAGCCGGGAGTATAGTAACAGGTATTAAATATGGGTAAGGTAAGTGCATTTATGCAGTAATATGCCCATATACGATTACATTTGTGAAAGGTTTGCACATAAATATTTAAGTTTATATATGTGTGATAATATGTATATTTTAATTATTTATACATATTTCTTTATTTTAATGAATAATGTATTTATTGAATTATTTATTGAATGCACACAAATATGAATGTAAGGTTAATCTATATTGCAATGATTTAGCATTTGATGTTACCCGCAAAAAAAGTGCCACAGTGTAATGTATGGCAATAGCATATACATGTTAATGAGCAAACCTGAAATCGTAAGTGCTTCTTTTCTGTTTGTCATCACGTGGGTGTTGTCACCAAGTATATTTAAAAAATGGCGCACTGCACGCTCTTTATGTGATCAAGGGCACTGGATGCCCGAAACGCATCATGGAAATTGAGGAGTGAGGAGAAATAAACAACAAGTTTCCGTAAAATTATCCAGGTGTTTCGTTTCTCGCAATTCGCGGTAAGGAGGTGTTGAGAGCGGTGTTTGGTGCATATATATAATATATACATATATTTGTTTTTTCACTGAAAAACCATGGGTTTCAGGGACTTTATATTTAGAAATTATAATTTAAAAAACCTTAGAAATTCACTGAAAAAACCATAGGTTTCAGGGACGTTATAGTTAGTTGGACATTTCACATATACAAAAGCAGAGAAATTCGAATGTTATAGTTAGTAGAGCTAACTATAACTCCCGCCCTGTCATAGCAAACTTGCTTTGGATTTTGGAAGCGAGAGCAGGGAAACCTTCTCTCGCTTCCAAAATCCAAAGCTGATTGCTTTTCCACATGGGGAGCTGAATGCCACTAACTCTGTGATCAGTGAGGCCACGCCACGTGGCGATAGGCCCCCGATGGTCGATGACTAAGGCCTACACTGCGGTCCAGCAGAGCACACAAAACCTGACCTGTCTGGACCACCGGGATGGGACATCATCGCAGGCTGCACACCCGCTCAGCACCTACAGTACCCCTACCTCAGTGCACCGAAAGTCACTGTCCCATGGCGGTGTGCCTGTGCCGGCCACAGTGCATCTGGTGCACCAAGTCTGAAATGGAAATGGCGTGGAGCACGTGCGCCCGGTCCTTTTTGTTGGCAGGGTCACGTGTCCTGTGAGCCTGTGCTTGATGGGTGTGGTGTGGGTGTAAACCAGCCATCAGAGAGTGGCTGTGGCGTACAGACAACAAGACCTGTGAGCAGCAGATCACTACAATGAAAATCTGGGCCATGTAGCATTGTTGTCCCTCCCTGTATGCATAAGCAGATTGGGCTGGCATGGCGTATGCCAGTCCTGCGTGAGGCTGTGAACAATGACTCCGGAGCTCTTGGTGTGGTTCCGTCCTGGGCTGTATGAGGAATCAACTGATGCGGGTGTCCCTGTTGTAGTGCTGCCCCCACCCGTGCCGCAAGCGCCAATGTGTCATCCTGTGACCCATGTCCTAAAACATGGCCAACATGGAAGGTAGGGGGCATCACTGACCCTACATTCATCCATATTTCCACACATGAAAGATCGTGCACATGGCATATCTGTGTGGATATGAATGTTTATTGCACATTCAGTGGAGTGTTGCAGCTGTAGCAATACAGGGCCATGCAAAGCACAAATTTCCGTTTTTGGCACATGGAGAGCAGCCAATTAGAGCCAAGTTTGTGCTCGCGGGTTAGGCTCTGTTAACATATGTACTTATCCAATCACTCCACCAATTCTGAAGCACTTATAAATTCACTATACACTCTCCTTGCAGTACTCTAATGATCCAGTCTCAACCTATGCACTTATACAATGACTGAGACAAAGTTACATAACCAAAGTTTTCCCCACTGCCAGAGGTAACGTGGTTGCGAGCGCTGTCCACAGCAAAATTTTATGTGGTAGGGCCCGGGGCAGCATCATGCATACATAATGAACACACGGACACAGTTAGATAGATAGTGGAACTGGGTACGGGTACGGGTACGTGCGCTCAGCCCCTTTTTATTACCAGGGTCACATGTCTGTGTTGTCTCTGCTGGATGCGAGTGGGCTGATTGTAAGCCAGCCCTCAGGGAATGGTTGGTGCTGGCAACAAGTATAACAGTAATCATCGGATCACACACAGAGATTCAATCATAAAGGGTCCATGACTTGTGCTGCACTAAGGTAGGGACACCAGATGTGAAATAATACACAAAAGATTCTATCATAAAGGGTTCATGACTTGTGGTACACTGAGGTAGGGGCAGCAGATCTGAAATCATACACAAAAGATTCTATCATAAAGGGTCCATGAGTTGTGGTGCACTGAGGTAGGGGCATGAAAAGCATTCCACGTGTGCATAGCTAGCGATGATGCATAGTCCGGGAGGGCTGCACTGGGAGCAATGTCTCTTGCCTACTGGACTGCGTCGTCTGCAGTCGCAACTCAATCTGAATTGTGAGCCCTGCAGTCCTCAATGTAGATGGAAGGCAGTAGTCAGCACAGACATCGAGGAATGCTTTTTGTCACTTCCTCTTGACAAAATCCAAGGACATAGAGTACAATTCTGTCTGCAATTAATAAATCATGTCTCAATGTAAATTTTGAGCTCTGCTGACCACAGCGTAGGTAACAAAAGATTAAATATGTATGGAATACATTGTCAAAATGTGTAGGTTTCGGGGACGTTATAGTTAGTTGCCTACTGGACTCTGCAATTAATTAATCAAGACTGAATTCAAACTGTGAGCTCTGCTGGCCGCAGTGTAGACTGCCATTCAGAGTTCCTTTGGACTTGCAAGATGAATTTGGTCATTGTACTAAAGCTATAATTGATATAAAAAAATGTCTTGAAGCAAGATACTAAAAGGATATTGTGTAGGTTTCAGGGACGTTGTCGTTAGTTGCCTATTGGCCTCTGTAATTACTGAATCAAGACTCAATTTTAATTGTGAGCCATGCTGACCGCAGTGTAAGCCAGAGGCAGTGGTCAGCAAGGGCCCACAGCCACGTGGCGTTGAGTTGAGCTGCACAGTTAGTAGCATCAGAAGTATTCAGCGTGTGCGGAGCCTGCGATGATGCGTGGTCCGGGTGGGCCGCACTGGTAGCAATGTATTTTGTGTAATGAATTCTGCCTTAATAAGGCTACATGTCGATGACTTGTGGTGCAGTGAGTTAGTGCCACGGTCCTCTGTGATCTTCTCCTCGGGATGACACTGATGCTAAGTATGGGTCCCCCTCCCATCCGTCCCCAGTCCAGGAAGGGTAATATACACGCGGACTCGGGAGACGGGTGAGCGAGGGAAGGAGGGGTAGGAACAGCTGGGAGCGAGACCTAGAGGAAAAGAAGCAGAGGGTCAGATGAGGATCTAGGTGACCTATGCCCTTTCCGCTTAACCCTCCCCTCGCGGGTATGTTCCCTGGTACCTGGTGTTCGTGTCTCTCGATGACGAGGGATCGCGGGTCAAATGGGGGTGAAGTCTTGACCCCGTTGACCCCCGCAGGGAAGTATCCCGTCTACTTCACGGGAAAGCAAGGATGAGAGGTAGATCACTGCGAGAGTGAGTCACGAGGTTGGTTGGCGCTACCACTTCTACGCCCGGAAATCCAAGGGCGGAGGAGCGCCAAGCTGGCAAGGTTTTTTCCTCCCCTCAGAGGATTGCTCGGAAACTGATGAGGCGTTCTGGTCCGTCTCTACCCGACAGTCTGGGGAGACGCGAACAGAATGCTGGCACGGTAGAGTGGAGATTCTACCCACGCGGTGCTCGCGCTTCTACTCCATGCTCTATTCCCAGGCGTGAGCAGAGGAGCGCGCACCGGGGGTGTTGTTTGCCCGGAAATCCGTGGGCTCTGGTCGTGGAGTTAGGCGTCTCAAGGCTCCTGGAGCGGGAGCTGCCTTGAGGGCTCTGTAGCGCCGTTGGTCCGGGACTAAGGGGGCTGAGAGGCTGACAAGGTACGTCGCGGTACTCACCGAGTGTACCAGGTACTGGCAGTGGCGACGTCGAGGGAAGACAGCAACTCCTGATGGTCGGCTGGAAGGACCGACGGGTCGAGATATGCAGCGGGCTGGAAACCGCAAGGGAAGTAGCCAAAGATCCGTTGAGGAGAACTCGAATCATAGGCAACGCCCCCTGGGTGGATGCGGGTCTTATCCGTTGCTGGGACGTTACGTGATTGCGCGTGGCTGCCGCGCCTTCTGGGAAGTGTAGTTCTTCCCGCTGTTTTCGCAAGCTAGGGCCGGCGACATCGAATCATGACAGCACATCCCCCTTCACCCCGCCGTCACCGCTCCCGGTGCCCCTGGGTTTGGCAGGACAACGACGGTGAAAGGCTGCCACCAGACGATCGGCGTGCACCGCCGATGCAGGCTCCCAGGAGTCTTCTTCCCGTCCGTATCCTTTCCAGGCCAGGAGGTACCACAACTTCCCCCTCACCAACTTGGAATCGAGCACACGCCGAACAACAAACTCCTGGTCTTGGTGTATCCACACTGGAGCCGGGACCCTCCGAACAGGACACAGCGAGGGTTTGAGGAGGGAGACGTGAAACACCGGGTGGATGTGCATATGCGGGGGAAGACGTAATTGCACTGCCACGGGGTTCACATGTCGTACTACTGGGTAGGGCCCTATGTATTTGGGATTGAAAATGCTGGGCTTCCTAAAGCGGATGTTTCTCGTGGATAGCCATACCCTATCCCCTTTGTGGTACACTGGAGGGGGTCTGCGGTGTTTGTCTGCCTGTGCTTTGTATCTGGCCTTCGCAAGCCGGAGGTGTACAGGGGCCTGTTTCAGGGCTAAGCGTATGGTGCGGAGTCTACTTTGAAGGTCAGGGAGGCTGACGTTCTCCCGAGGGAGAAGGAAGGGGACGAAGCGCGGACGAAATCCTGCGGCAAGAAAGAAAGGAGAGTGATGGGTGGAGGAGTGTTGGGAGTTGTTGTATGCCACCTCCGCCACCCATAGCAAGTCCACCCAGTTGTCCGAAGCTTGATCCGCGTAGCAACGAAGATACTGCTTGAGCGTCTGGTTGAGCTTCTCCGTCGGCCGTCTGTTTGAGGGTGAAAGCTCGTTGAGAGGGAGGAGCGGATGCCCAGTGCTTCACACCAGACCTTCCAAAACCGAGCAGTAAACTGAGACCCTCGGTCGGATACGATCCCCAGTGGAAGGCCATGAAGTCGCACCACATGTGTTAAGAGGAGTTTCGCCAAAGCCCCTGCCGTGGGCACCTGTTTGCAGGCTATAAAGTGTCCCATCTTGGTGAGATAGTCAATAACCACTACTATAGCCGTGCATCCTTGGTCTTTAGGTAGCCCTACCACAAAGTCAATTGAAATTCGTTCCCAGGGGTTCATAGGGGTAGGCAGCGGCATCAGGAGACCTTGGGACTTTTGGTGGTCGACTTTCATTTGAGCACAGACCGAGCACTCCTTCACCCACTGTAAGACATCCGGTCGAATGGACGGCCACCAGAACTGTCGCAACACTTTTTCCAGGGTTTTGGTACCTCCCATATGTCCGGCACAGTGTAGGTCGTGACACCAGGCGAAGACGAGCTTACGGAGCTTAAGAGTGGGAACCAGTACCCGGGAGCCGTTTATGGGGAGGCCGTTTTGTATGCGCCATTCCTTATGGCTCTTTAGCCAGGAGGTCCAGGCGAACGTTCGTATCCCTCGCTTCACCCCTTGCAGAAAGGATTCGGTCTGCGCACTACCGATGATTTGCTCTGGTGATAGGATAGGCTGGTCAGGGGTTTCTGCAGGGAGGTGCGGGAGGGTCTTTTGTGACAGGGTGTCAGCTTTTTTGTTTTGCGTTCCTGGTCGGTATGTGACAAGGAAGTGGTACTCCGCAAAAAATAGCACCCACCTCTTCTGCCGGGGGGAGAGATGTCGAGCAGATCGCAGGAACTGGAGGTTTCGGTGATCCGTGAACACCGTGACTTGATGTTGGGCCCCCATTAACCAATGTCGCCATTCCAGGAATGCGTCTTTGATTGCGAGTAGCTCTTTTTCCAAAACGGTATAGTTGCGCTCCGCTGGGTTCAGTTTTCTAGACATAAAGGCCACAGGATGGAGTTGTCCTGAATCTGGATGGCGTTGGGAAAGAATAGCTCCCACGGCTTTGTCTGACGCATCGGCTTCCACTATAAACGGAAGATCAGGTTGAGCGTGACGCAATATGGGAGCGGTGGTGAAAGCTGTCTTGAGTTGCTCAAACACTGTTTGGGCTTCCTTCGACCAGAGGAAGGGGATTCCTTTCCGTGTTAACTTGGTGAGTGGGGTCACCATGTGCGAGAAGTGATGGATGAACCTGCAGTCCTCAATGTAGATGGAAGGCAGTAGTCAGCACAGACATCGAGGAATGCTTTTTGTCACTTCCTCTTGACAAAATCCAAGGACATAGAGTACAATTCTGTCTGCAATTAATAAATCATGTCTCAATGTAAATTTTGAGCTCTGCTGACCACAGCGTAGGTAACAAAAGATTAAATATGTATGGAATACATTGTCAAAATGTGTAGGTTTCGGGGACGTTATAGTTAGTTGCCTACTGGACTCTGCAATTAATTAATCAAGACTGAATTCAAACTGTGAGCTCTGCTGGCCGCAGTGTAGACTGCCATTCAGAGTTCCTTTGGACTTGCAAGATGAATTTGGTCATTGTACTAAAGCTATAATTGATATAAAAAAATGTCTTGAAGCAAGATACTAAAAGGATATTGTGTAGGTTTCAGGGACGTTGTCGTTAGTTGCCTATTGGCCTCTGTAATTACTGAATCAAGACTCAATTTTAATTGTGAGCCATGCTGACCGCAGTGTAAGCCAGAGGCAGTGGTCAGCAAGGGCCCACAGCCACGTGGCGTTGAGTTGAGCTGCACAGTTAGTAGCATCAGAAGTATTCAGCGTGTGCGGAGCCTGCGATGATGCGTGGTCCGGGTGGGCCGCACTGGTAGCAATGTATTTTGTGTAATGAATTCTGCCTTAATAAGGCTACATGTCGATGACTTGTGGTGCAGTGAGTTAGTGCCACGGTCCTCTGTGATCTTCTCCTCGGGATGACACTGATGCTAAGTATGGGTCCCCCTCCCATCCGTCCCCAGTCCGGGAAGGGTAATATACACGCGGACTCGGGAGACGGGTGAGCGAGGGAAGGAGGGGTAGGAACAGCTGGGAGCGAGACCTAGAGGAAAAGAAGCAGAGGGTCAGATGAAGATCTAGGTGACCTATGCCCTTTTCGCTTAACCCTCCCCTCGCGGGTATGTTCCCTGGTACCTGGTGTTCGTGTCTCTCGATGACGAGGGATCGCGGGTCAAATGGGGGTGAAGTCTTGACCCCGTTGACCCCCGCAGGGAAGTATCCCGTCTACTTCACGGGAAAGCAAGGATGAGAGGTAGATCGCTGCGAGAGTGAGTCACGAGGTTGGTTGGCGCTACCACTTCCACGCCCGGAAATCCAAGGGTGGAGGAGCGCCAAGCTGGCAAGGTTTTTTCCTCCCCTCAGAGGATTGCTCGGAAACTGATGAGGCGTTCTGGTCCATCTCTACCCGACAGTCTGGGGAGACGCGAACAGAATGCTGGCACGGTAGAGTGGAGATTCTACCGACGCGGTGCTCGCGCTTCTACTCCATGCTCTATTCCAAGGCGTGAGCAGAGGAGCGCGCACCGGGGGTGTTGTTTGCCTGGAAATCCGTGGGCTCTGGTCGTGGAGTTAGGCGTCTCAAGGCTCCTGGAGCGGGAGCTGCCTTGAGGGCTCTGTAGCGCCGTTGGTCTGGGACTAAGGGGGCTGAGAGGCTGACAAGGTACGTCGCGGTACTCACCGAGTGTACCAGGTACCGGCAGTGGCGACGTCGAGGGAAGACAGCAACTCCTGATGGTCGGCTGGAAGGACCGACGGGTCGAGATATGCAGCGGGCTGGAAACCGCAAGGGAAGTAGCCAAAGATCCGTTGAGGAGAACTCGAATCATAGGCAACGCCCCCTGGGTGGATGCGGGTCTTATCCGTTGCTGGGACGTTACGTGATTGCGCGTGGCTGCCGCGCCTTCTGGGAAGTGTAGTTCTTCCCGCTGTTTTCGCAAGCTAGGGCCGGCGACGTCGAATCATGACAGCACATCCCCCTTCACCCCGCCGTCACAGCTCCCGGTGCCCCCGGGTTTGGCAGGACAACGACGGTGAAAGGCCGCCACCAGACGATCGGCGTGCACCGCCGATGCAGGCTCCCAGGAGTCTTCTTCCCGTCCGTATCCTTTCCAGGCCAGGAGGTACCACAACTTCCCACTCACCAACTTGGAATCGAGCACACGCCGAACAACAAACTCCTGGTCTTGGTGTATCCACACCGGAGCCGGGACCCTCCGAACAGGACACAGCGAGGGTTTGAGGATGGAGACGTGAAACACCGGGTGGATGTGCATATGCGGGGGAAGACGTAATTGCACTGCCACGGGGTTCACGTGTCGTACTACCGGGTAGGGCCCTATGTATTTGGGATTGAAAATGCTGGGCTTCCTAAAGCGGATGTTTCTCGTGGATAGCCATACCCTATCCCCTTTGTGGTACACTGGAGGGGGTCTGCGGTGTTTGTCTGCCTGTGCTTTGTATCTGGCCTTCGCAAGCCGGAGGTGTACACGGGCCTGTTTCAGGGCTAAGCGTATGGTGCGGAGTCTACTTTGAAGGTCAGGGAGGCTGACGTTCTCCCGAGGGAGAAGGAAGGGGACGAAGCGCGGATGAAATCCTGCGGCAAGAAAGAAAGGAGAGTGATGGGTGGAGGAGTGTTGGGAGTTGTTGTATGCCACCTCCGCCACCCATAGCAAGTCCACCCAGTTGTCCGAAGCTTGATCCGCGTAGCAACGAAGATACTGCTTGAGCGTCTGGTTGAGCTTCTCCGTCGGCCATCTGTTTGAGGGTGAAAGCTCGTTGAGAGGGAGGAGCGGATGCCCAGTGCTTCACACCAGACCTTCCAAAACCGAGCAGTAAACTGAGACCCTCGGTCGGATACGATCCCCAGTGGAAGGCCATGAAGTCGCACCACATGTGTTAAGAGGAGTTTCGCCAAAGCCCCTGCCGTGGGCACCTGTTTGCAGGCTATAAAGTGTCCCATCTTGGTGAGATAGTCAATAACCACTACTATAGCCGTGCATCCTTGGTCTTTAGGTAGCCCTACCACAAAGTCAATTGAAATTCGTTCCCAGGGGTTCATAGGGGTAGGCAGCGGCATCAGGAGACCTTGGGACTTTTGGTGGTCGACTTTCATTTGGGCACAGACCGAGCACTCCTTCACCCACTGTAAGACATCCGGTCGAATGGACGGCGGCCACCAGAACTGTCGCAACACTTTTTCCAGGGTTTTGGTACCTCCCATATGTCCGGCACAAGGTAGGTCGTGACACCAGGCGAAGACGAGCTTACGGAGCTTAAGAGTGGGAACCAGTACCCGGGAGCCATTTATGGGGAGGCCGTTTTGTATGCGCCATTCCTTATGGCTCTTTAGCCAGGAGGTCCAGGCGAACGTTCATATCCCTCGCTTCACCCCTTGCAGAAAGGATTCGGTCTGCGCACTACCGATGATTTGCTCTGGTGACAGGATAGGCTGGTCAGGGGTTTCTGCAGGGAGGTGTGGGAGGGTCTTTCGTGACAGGGCGTCGGCTTTTTTGTTTTGCGTTCCTGGTCGGTATGTGACAAGGAAGTGGTACTCCGCAAAAAATAGCACCCACCTCTTCTGCCGGGGGGAGAGATGTCGAGCAGATCGCAGGAACTGGAGGTTTCGGTGATCCGTGAACACCGTGACTTGATGTTGGGCCCCCATTAACCAATGTCGCCATTCCAGGAATGCGTCTTTGATTGCGAGTAGCTCTTTTTCCAAAACGGTATAGTTGCGCTCCGCTGGGTTCAGTTTTCTAGACATAAAGGCCACAGGATGGAGTTGTCCTGAATCTGGATGGTGTTGGGAAAGAATAGCTCCCACGGCTTTGTCTGACGCATCGGCTTCCACTATAAACGGAAGATCAGGTTGAGCGTGACGCAATATGGGAGCGGTGGTGAAAGCTGTCTTGAGTTGCTCAAACACTGTTTGGGCTTCCTTCGACCAGAGGAAGGGGATTCCTTTCCGTGTTAACTTGGTGAGTGGGGTCACCATGTGCGAGAAGTGATGGATGAACCTTCGATAAAAGTTCGAGAATCCAAGAAAACTTTGGACATCCTTCACTGTTCTCGGCTGGGGCCATTGGGCAACCGCTTGTACCTTGCGGTCCGTCATGATTTGTCCGTCGGGGGTCAGCAGGACACCAAGGAATTCCACCGTGGTTACACGGAATTCGCATTTTGTGAGTTTGCAAAATAGGTGGTGTTTTTCTAAGGCTTTTAACACCGCTGTCACATGGCCGACGTGTTCATCATCATTGGCTGAAAAGATCAAGATATCGCCTATGTACACGACCACGGAAATGTCCAAGAAGTCCCTCAATACCTCGTTCAAGAAGAATTGAAAAGCGGCTGGGGCATTACAGAGCCCGAAGGGCATCACCAAACACTCGAAAAGGCCGAATCTGGTCTTGAACGCCGTCTTCCACTCATCCCCCGCACGTATCCGCACCAGATGGTATGCCCCTCGGAGGTCCAATTTGGTGTATACCCGTGCTTCTCGCACTTGTTCTAACAACACGGGGATGAGAGGCAGTGGGTATTGATTCTTTATGGTCATCGCGTTGAGGGCGCGATAGTCTATGCAGCAGCGTAGCTCACCGTTGGCCTTTGGTATGAAGAAGAGTGGGGACGCGGCAGGAGATCTGGAGGGGCGAATGAACCCTAATTTGAGGTAGGTATCCAGGTATTCGCGGAGATGACGGGTTTCAGGACCTGTGAGGGCGTACACTCTGCTACACGGGACGGTGGCTCCGGGTGTTAGGTCGATACGACAATCGTAGTCGCGATGTGGAGGAAGTTCCTCAGCTTTCTGTTGGTCGAATACTCCTTTGTAGTGGGAGTAACAGTCAGGGAGTGTCACGTCCTTCTATGCAGCTGTGGCGACGTGGTGGGCGTTCATTGTGTTCGGCTCTTGAGAGGGCTTGCTACGATTGCACTGGGTATTGTGGAAATGTGGATTTTTCTGATCAGTTATGTCCCCTATCTTGGACCCCAACGGTTCTATATGCATGTTACAAGTACATGTATGTTCCCTCCAGTTCCAGTTTCTAAGACGCAAATATATGTGTGTCTACCGTCGACATGTTCTCTGTCAGATCCGCCATCAATGGGCTGGATATTCGATTCCTAAGTATAAAAGACCACCGACTTTATATGGCTAAATTACTCCATTTTTACAGTTCAGGCAAGTAGGCCCGATTCTGTCCTCAAAGCCTTTCCCTGCTCTCTGCCTCTGACAGCTTCAGCTTGAGCTTGCATCTGTGACCATGAACTTTGTCTCATTCTCTGCGCGGCTCACGAAGCCTGACATCAGCCTATTCTCTGCCAAGAGCTGTATTTCACCTTCGAATTATCTGCTTCCCCCTCAGCCGATGCATTCCTGCCTAGTAGTTTAAGTAAACATTCTTCCAGTTACCAAGCAAAAGGCCCGGCTTCTCTGTCTTCATGCAAGTAATTCATAGCCCTGTTACCATGGAAAGTTTCTGCCCCTTGCATCTCATATAGACACTTAGACGCTTGTACACGCACACAGTCAGTATAGACTAGATTCTGTCCGAGAGTCCTTCCCTTGTGGATAACACAGTTCTTTAAACATAGGATATTAGATATGATTTGGGATTAGGTTGACCCCCCAGACTTCTCGTCTCCACATGTAGAGCTAAATGTCAAGTCCCCTCCACCCCTAATTGCACGTCTATCACACGTCATGCTGCTGCGCGCGCATCTATGCCAAGTATTATCTTATAGATCCACCTATGTCTGATAATCCTGACCAATCATGTTTCTCTTATTCCTTATTACGCCTAGTTTCGATTACATACCTGTCATGTCACTCTTCTTATCAAATGTTACGCCTTCTACATTCATTTCATTGTAATATACTTATTATAAAAATGCATGTCTGTCAATAAAGTATTGTACTTCACTTCCTGAACCCTCGTGGTGACGGAACCTGAAGGCCGCGACTCGAGTCGGCCATTTTGAATGGAATAAAGCCCATTTAGAAAACCTCTTATACCACGGATTCTGCCTCTTGTTATTTTGAGCTATTTTACTTTATTTTAAGATTCCGTATGAAATTCAGTCCGGTAAAGAAGATATTATTTACCACATAATGGCGCCCGAACAGGGACACTTTCTCATCTCACGCGCCGGCGGTGCGTTGCAGGCCCGGTCTCCTGCCACAGCTGGACGGACCATAAACGCGTACCAGCAGGATTTCCTGTAAGCTCCCTCCGGTCAAGCGGGGGCGACTGAGGCTGCGATCAACCCAGACGAGGCGGTGAGAAGTGCGAAGTATCCCGACCAGAGCCTAGCTGAGAGAGCAAGATCCGAGGTATACAGAGGCCCACCAGGTCTTTCGAAATCCCGATGTCCAGAGGGTCCGCTGTCCGCAGCTATCGAGTCCTGTCCATTCTCTGAGGCCTTCCGTTTCAAGGAGCTACTCGGTGAGTACCATCGCCGGGGAGGCGTGTTGATGCGCACATAGGTTGTGCCGGTCAAGACGGATTTGGGTACACAAATCCGGTCTGCACTGTTTAGCAGTGTATATGTACTGTTTAGCAGTATATCAAGTATTCCGAAGTATTCAGTTATTGTCAAGAATTCAGCGTGGTGATTAGTTAGGCAGGCTGTCATCATTGTCGATCATTGTTACAATGTTTAATGTTTAATGTTTAAAGTGTTCAAAATATTGTAGTATGAATGACTGTTTATTGTTCACTGTTCATTTATTGTGTTTTTCGTATTAAGAAAATTCAAGAGTAAGTATCAGATCAGTTGTAAATATGCCGCTCTTCTCGAAGTTAAGACAGATTACTACCATAAAAGGGGTGCTTGAAGAAGCAGTTCCTATTCCTCCTAGGGACACTCCAGGGCATTTTATGTACCATAAACATGGCTTAGATGCCATATTGTTTCTTGATCTATGGGTAGATTATACCAAGGGATTGCCGGAAAGTCAAAGGTGGCCCGTAGCGGGAACCTGGGATGCAGAATGCATCATGAAAGTGGAGGAAGAGTTATGGAAAAGAAAGGTCAGACAGTCACAGAAAGACGCTGTTGAGTTATGGCGTAAAGAATCTCATAGACGAACAGAAAAAGCACGTAGACAAGAAGAGAGGAGTAAAGAAAGTTCAAATAAAGTTCAAGAAAATCTATTAATTAAGGAAGGTATCCGAGTGAAATCAGAACAAGTGAATAGACAAAGAAATGCTCTTATGAATGGTATGTATCCCCTTCTCGCCGAAGGACTACCTAAAGCTGTTACAGAAATACCAAAAGACTTGCCACCCCCATTATTTCCAATTAAGGTACATCCAAAGGGGCTTCCCAGAACCGCAGAAGATGTTTTTCTTTCCTCATATCTAGATGACGCAGCTCCCGAGTATGCTAACGCCACACCACATAGACCGTCTGGCGGAGGGGTTCAACGTCAGGATCAGGTATCTGTCCCCGTGCAACAGCAAGTCCCAACACAAGCTTCGGCAAGCACATCTGTTTCCGCATCTGTCTCCGCAGTCGACTCTACAGGGGTATCGACACCCATAGTTGCTGTGTCACGTTCAACGAACCCATTCACACCCGACGCCCCAGATGGGGCCACGGGAGGGGCTAGCAATACCTTCACACCACCTAGAATAAATAAACTTGTCTTTCAAGAGTCAGCACATTCACGTACACCTAAATTCGTAAGTGAACGTACGCTTAAGGAACTTCTTGTAAATTGCAGATATGACCCGGTGGTTGGTAAAGAGGACGAAATGGTCCTGGCATCATTACGTATTAGGCGAGCCGCAGAGTATTTAGCGAGGTTACCAGGGATGACTACACATCTGGATAACATATATCATTTTGTTCAAACAGGACGAGATCCAGGATGTATTAACAGAGCTATGGAATTCCAGAAAGTAGAGATACAGGGGGAACTGTTACGTTTCCTCATAAACTGTGTAATCAGAAATCAAGATCGTTCGGGGGTAGACCCGAATGCAATGCTTATTCTTACAAGATGGAGTCAGAATATATCAGAAGGGAGACACGATAAGCAAAATTGTATAATAGCCATGTGCCGAAAAATACGTAAAGAAATAGAGCGTATTTATGAAGAAAGATTGGGAACAGACGAGTTTGAGCAGGATGAAGTGTCCGAATCAGGGAATTCCGCAAGACAGTCAGAGACCATAGCCTATGTAGGCAGAGGAAGATCCTGTGAAAATACTAGATGTTTTTCTGATCCCATACACTCTGTATGTCCAAATAATAGCAGAACGTATCCGACGCCTGTAATAAATCTGAAATCTCCTGAACATTCGTTTCAAGCCGCAGATAAGATACTACGAGAACGAAGGGGTTACCACCTCCTCGATTCCATGGATGAGCAAGAATTAGCCAGATCAGCCGTTCACTGGATTGACAGTCCTGAAAAATACGGTGATGAGACCGTAGCACACACGTTTTTTAATCTCAGTACAGATGAACAACGTTTAGCTGGAATCTATATGATTCAGCAACTCCTCATATTATATAAGAGCCAACATGCTGACCCCGGTCCTTTACCTGATATATTAACGGAACTACTCACGAACAGATGGAGAGGCTCTAGTAACAAGCTAATTAAAGAGATATTAGTGTCACGTAAACAGTATGTCCTTTTTGTAAATCCAGATTCTCTCTCCCTGCCCCGCAGAGAAAGAGCACCGTACTATATGGATAGACAAAATCCTTTACGAGAAGTGCACCCAATAAAAGGCGAAGACAATGAGTTTCACCGTGTATTTGTTTACACACCCATATCAAAAATGGAATTATTAGAAATGAAGAAAGTAGTACCTAGTCACGACAAGGACCCAGCGGGTTTCCACCGAGAAATTAAAGACATGTTACTGATGGGAGAGTACACCTTTCCTGATATTATGACGATATTAAAGGTGCTTTTGCCTGCTGGCATTTATGAAAAACTGAAAGAAAAAGAGTGGGAAGTAGGAGACCAAAAGATAGACTGGACAGCATTAGCAGAGGAAGAAAGGGGCCGAACTGCAGGTTCGGGGCTCAGGGATAAAGTTAAACTGTTACCAGGTTTACTAGTACAGGTACTGCCACGTTTATTAACTACAAAAAAGGAAGATTGGGGTGCAATCACAGCCTGCAAACAAAAGCAAGATGAAGACACAAGCGATTATTATGCTCGATTTGAAAAATGTTTTGGTATAAATAGTGGTATAAAAGCAAGTAGTGACTCATATCCACATTTATTTGTGACAAAATTGGTGGAAAATGCATTACCTCCAGTGAAGAATAGAATATTGAAATTCGAGAGTACCTGGCAAAGTAACACTCCGTCGCAAATGCTACAAATGTTACAGTATCATCACAATAGAATTAGGGATGAACAAGAACATGAGCATAGACGCATGAAGGATACAAAAATGAAAATGCTAGTTTCTCAGACAGTACCAGCAGATGGTCACAAAAAGGGTGTGACACATTCTGGTGATTCTGCAGTTCCTGTAAAAGGAACCTGCAATTACTGTAAACAACTAGGCCATTATGTACATGATTGTCCAGTCCTGAAACGTAATATAGCTACAGGTATTGCAAAAGAGAGACCACGATTAGTTAGACAAGATCAGAATGAACAAGGAGCTATGCAGCATGGACAGTCCATGCCAGTTCAGCAACAGGCAATGCCAGCCTCACAGCAACCCATACAGTTTGTGCCAGCTGCACCACCGTTGCCTGCTACTGCCACACAAACAACGACACGACAAATGTATCAGACTGCACAGTATGAATACCCTGAATATCAGCATTACGCATGAACCAGCCTAGAGAGGGAAGTTGACTTACCGCTCATCGAGATTCCTGTAGATCAAGAAGGACCTTATGTACATAGTGAATTATTAGGTCAAAATAGAAAATTCTTACTCGATACAGGGGCAAGTCGAACAACAATAAAACGTAGTGAAGTTCCAGGGGCACCCCTCTCAGGCTCTCAAAATGTTTCCCTTGGTTTTTCAGGAAAACCTATTGTTAATGAAGTATCACAGCCTCTACCACTTACGATAGGACCTTTGACACGAACTACAGATTTATTGCTTACTAAGTCATGCCCAGAAAATCTGTTAGGAATTAAAACTCTGAAAGCACTAGGAGCCATAATATGTTGCTCTCCGGAAGGAGTAAGGTTGTTTTTACGTGATTTTAAAGGTCACTATGTGTCTAGAGACATGGATCCCCGATTACAGACTTTACCAGTACATCTATGGGCACAAGGCCCTACGGATGTTGGCTGCATGAACATTACACCCTATCGAGTTACATTGAAAGCAGGAGTGGTACTACCACGAATGCGACAATACAAGTTACCGCATGATGCTGTAGTGGCTTTGCTGAAAATCATTGATGAGCTGATTGCCCAGGGAGTAGTTATAGAAACAGACTCCAATATATGTAATTCACCGATAATTCCGATTCTTAAACGAACTGACCCTACTGCCCCACCAGTATACCGATTGGTCATTGATTTGCGTGAACTAAACAAATGCATTGTACCACAATTCCCTGTGGTCCCTGATATATCATCATTGTTGACAGCAATTGATTCCGAAGCAACATTCTTTACTGTAATCGATCTCAAGAATGCCTTCTTTAGCGTCCCAATAGATCCGGAAAGCCAATACTTGTTCGGATTCAGTTTAAATGGGCGCAGCTTTAAATTCTCACGCGCTCCCCAAGGATTCACAGAAAGCCCCAGCATCTACAGCCAAGCACTGAAACGAGAACTTGACAGTATACACATGCCAGTCAATACTGCACTGCTTCAATATGTCGATGATCTGCTGATCACCGCAAGAAGCGAGTCAGAATGTGAAAAGGCTTCTCTGACAGTTTTACATTTTCTAGCCGACAAGGGGCACAAGGTGTCTCCTTCTAAGCTGCAATTCTGTGTCCAGCGAGTTATTTATCTTGGTCACTCGCTGTCCAAGGAGGGAAGGCAGCTTACACCAGATCGCATCCAGTTAATTGCTAACATGTCAATACCCCAGACACAAAAGGAGGTGCGGGCTTTCATAGGCCTCACTTCATATTGTAGGCAGTGGATCCCTCAGTACGCATTTCTAGCAAAACCACTCATTCAGTTAACCACACAGGAGGCAGCCACATCGACTGTTCTCCCTTGGACTCAGGAACATACACAAGCTTTTGAAAGCCTAAAGGAAGCTTTATGTCAAGCACCTGTTTTAGCAACACCATGTTATAGCAAACATTTTACACTCTTTGTTACAGAACGCGAAGGTACTGCCTTGTCAGTACTCACTCAGGATCAAGCAGGATCACGCAAGCCATGTGCTTATTTTTCCAGTACATTAGATCCCGTAGCTCAGGCTTTGCCTGCATGCCTGAAATCAGTGGCAGCGACAGCCTTAGCTATCAGACAAAGCGATGCCATAGTATTAGGACACCCATTGACAGTACAAGTACCACATGCAGTAGAGGTTCTTGTGAACCGAACACAAACACAACACTTGACCATAGCAAGACTTACCGGTTATGAACTGACATTGTTTCAACCACACATAGAGATCCGACGGTGTAATACATTGAATCCTGCTACACTATTACCTGTAATTGGAACAGACCCACTAGCTCATGATTGTGTTGAAATCATTGAAATAAAGACGAAACCTAGACAAGACTTGACAGACGTTCCATTGTTAGATCCAGACCTGACGTTGTATGTAGACGGATCATGCATGAGAGCAAGTACAGGAGACTTAGTGGCCGCGTATGCAGTCACAACAGACACTGAAGTTATTGAGACAAATTGTATAGATACTTTGTCAGCCCAAGCAGCAGAACTTATTGCTCTAACACAAGCCTGTATTCAAGCCACAAATAAGAAAGTTAATGTATACACTGACTCACGTTATGCATTCGGAGTTGTACACGACTTCGGCGTGCTGTGGCGAGAGAGAGGTTATTTAACCTCCCATGGTGCCCACATTCAGCACGGACCCCTCATTCATGCTTTGTTAGACGCAATACATCTACCCACTGCTATATCGATTATGAAATGTAAAGCACACACGAAGGTTACTGATACCATTTCTCAAGGCAATGATTTAGCTGACAAAACAGCTAAACAGACTGCTCAGAATCGCACATTAGACATGACAAAGCCAATAGTTCAGACACCAACACAGTGTATGACAATTAAGGATCCCGCACTTGACGTAATTGACATACAGACACATGCCACAGCAGAAGAAATAAAGAAGTGGACTGAACTAGGAGGGATCCAGACAGATCAAGGATGGATGACGAAGGAGAAATCTGTATGGTTTCTCCCTGATTCCATGGTTCAAGCCATTATAGCTACAGTTCACAGTCCAGCACATTTGGTTCAATAAACATTTACGAGCAGCAGCTAAACAAAAAGTTCGTACCTGTATGATATGTTGTCAGTTTAATCCAGGAAAGAGTGTTCCCGTAGAGCAGGGTGGATTTCAGCCTCCTGACCATCCTTTTGAAGTCCTCCAGACGGATTATATTCAGATGGAACGTTGTCGAGGATTCAAATATGTTCTCGTAGTTGTCTGCGCTCTCTCCCGTTGGACAGAGGCGTATCCCGTATCAGATTACACTGCCCCGACTACTGCCAAACAGCTAGTTAGAGAATTCTTCCCACGGTACGGTTTACCACGTGTTGTATATTCAGATAACGGTCAGCCTTTCTCATCCGAATTAATGAAACATGTCTCACTCTTGTTGGGATATCAGTGGAAATTCCACTGTGTCCGACACCCCGAGGCAGCAGGTCTCGTGGAACGACATAATCAACTTTTAAAAATCAGATTGTCTAAAATATGTCAGGAAAAGGGTGTGGACTGGATAGTAGCCTTACCAGTTGCGCTATTTTACATGAGGATGGTAGCACACTCTCGAACAGGGCTATCGCCTTATGAGGTGATCTTTGGTAGGCCACCGAATATGTGGGGGACGCCTATACCCCGTAAAATAACTGATGTTGACTGTAATATGCTGACAGATTACCTGGCTTCCTTGATGTCTGCACTACAATCTTGTCGTTCACAGGTAGTCGCAGCTTTTCCTGACAACACCGAGGTGAAACCTCATGACATAATTCCCGGCGATTATGTTCTCGTCAGGAATTTTGATCGGAAAACCCAACTGGAGCCAAGGTGGAGGCTTCCTAAGTTGGTCCTGCTGACGACCAGAACAGCTGTGAAGATCGAAGGGAGGAAAGGCTGGGTGCATTCCAGCCATATAAAAAAATTTCATGGACTTCCTCCTGACACAAACAGTACTCCCCGTGTGTCTTCCCCCATTGACTCAAAGCTACCTTTGGCTGAGGCCAGTAGCACCGAACTCTATAAACAGAAACTCAGGTCCAGATCTAAACTGTCGGACGATTTGATTGTTTAAGTCCTCTCCAAGGTGAAGCGGTTGAATCTGTCCCGACATGTATCCCTTAGGTCTGAATCATGTAGAGTCCAGAATCATAATGAAACGACATGCTTATTGTAAATCACTGCGTAGCCACTGTATTGTGACTTTATTAATTTTGTTTTTCTTGAGTTTTTTAATAGTTACTGCAAGTATATTGTTGCATATGTATTATCCTGTTTCTAAACGTGCTTTCAATATAACTGGAGAACATTCTTTTAGAGACCTACCGCCACATGAGTTGTCCTATAGACTTGCGCTGCGCAATAACACATTCATTAGTATGTTACATCATTCCCATCAGACTAGTAATGCCACCAATTGTTGGGTGTGTGGCCGACTTCCTCCCTATCAGAATAACAAAGGAGTTCTGCCTTTCTTTCCACATCCGTTCACACACAATGGCTCCTGTGGAGCATGGTTTAGTTTATTAAATACCATAGACCCAGACACAGCAGTTTATCAACAACATTGGATATGGGGAAATCTGAATCTAGTTTTATTAAAAGTCTGTCACCCTAATAAGGAGGGTCACCCCAGTAGAACAGGAACTGATTTAGAAAATGAAGTGTATAAATTAGGTAATTTTACGCCTAATCTTATGATTTTGAATGTCAAAACCGAAGTTGAACTAATTCTGCCCATTATGTCAGTATTTCCAGCTAAGGGTGAATTATGTGTGAGAAAAGTTGGTTCCATACATATGGGCCATAGTAAATGTGTTACTACAGTAGAATATAGTGATCAAGGTAAATCTTCATTTAGAGCTTCTCGCCATTCTTACTTCATATGTGGCCAGACGGCATATATGCGTCTGCCTCTAGATTGGGATGGTACCTGTTACATAGCATTCCTTTTGCCACCTGTTTTCCTAGCTCCCCCTGATTATTATCGAAATGTTCATTTAGTACACAATAGAGAGCGAAGAGATCTCCCAGTTGTCGATTATACTGAGACAGCATGGGACAAATATGTAGATTTCAATAAAGGTATCTTTCCCTATATAGGTACTATATCAAATAGTAAGCTGATACGCAGACTCACCAAGACTCTTGAAGCTGTAGTAAACGAGACTATAGCCGCCCTAGGCAATCTGACAGAGGAACAATCAGCGATGAGAATTGTAGTTCTCCAGAATCGTCTTGTCCTTGACGTCATCCTGGCCGATAGGGGCGGAGCTTGCAGGGTCATCGGATCCAGCTGCTGCATATTCATACCAGAAAATTCGCCATCTGTATATAAAGCTATAACACGCCTTCATAAGATTGTAAGCCAGATACACGAGAATCCAGGCACTTGGACGTGGTCCGGGTGGTTTTGGAGTGTGATATCAGCCTGGGGATGGAGAGTTCTATCCTTCCTAGGTATTGGCCTTCTCATACTATTCAGTTGCTGTCTATGTCTACAATGTGGACCAACGATCTGTGGTCTGTGTGCCACATCGTGTATTCCACCACCAAGATTTCATTCAAGATCACGGAAGAAGAAGGAAGAAGAAATGATGCTCCATGAGCAAATCAATGGAATGATGAAGATTGATGTCTCTTGAAGGGCAAGAAGGGGACAAGGAGGGAATGTGGAAATGTGGATTTTTCTGATCAGTTATGTCCCCTATCTTGGACCCCAACGGTTCTATATGCATGTTACAAGTACATGTATGTTCCCTCCAGTTCCAGTTTCTAAGACGCAAATATATGTGTGTCTACCGTCGACATGTTCTCTGTCAGATCCGCCATCAATGGGCTGGATATTCGATTCCTAAGTATAAAAGACCACCGACTTTATATGGCTAAATTACTCCATTTTTACAGTTCAGGCAAGTAGGCCCGATTCTGTCCTCAAAGCCTTTCCCTGCTCTCTGCCTCTGACAGCTTCAGCTTGAGCTTGCATCTGTGACCATGAACTTTGTCTCATTCTCTGCGCGGCTCACGAAGCCTGACATCAGCCTATTCTCTGCCAAGAGCTGTATTTCACCTTCGAATTATCTGCTTCCCCCTCAGTCGATGCATTCCTGCCTAGTAGTTTAAGTAAACATTCTTCCAGTTACCAAGCAAAAGGCCCGGCTTCTCTGTCTTCATGCAAGTAATTCATAGCCCTGTTACCATGGAAAGTTTCTGCCCCTTGCATCTCATATAGACACTTAGACGCTTGTACACGCACACAGTCAGTATAGACTAGATTCTGTCCGAGAGTCCTTCCCTTGTGGATAACACAGTTCTTTAAACATAGGATATTAGATATGATTTGGGATTAGGTTGACCCCCCAGACTTCTCGTCTCCACATGTAGAGCTAAATGTCAAGTCCCCTTCACCCCTAATTGCACGTCTATCACACGTCATGCTGCTGCGCGCGCATCTATGCCAAGTATTATCTTATAGATCCACCTATGTCTGATAATCCTGACCAATCATGTTTCTCTTATTCCTTATTACGCCTAGTTTCGATTACATACCTGTCATGTCACTCTTCTTATCAAATGTTACGCCTTCTACATTCATTTCATTGTAATATACTTATTATAAAAATGCATGTCTGTCAATAAAGTATTGTACTTCACTTCCTGAACCCTCGTGGTGACGGAACCTGAAGGCCGCGACTCGAGTCGGCCATTTTGAATGGAATAAAGCCCATTTAGAAAACCTCTTATACCACGGATTCTGCCTCTTGTTATTTTGAGCTATTTTACTTTATTTTAAGATTCCGTATGAAATTCAGTCCGGTAAAGAAGATATTATTTACCACAGTATGACAAAAGAGGGAGCAGAAGGTTACCGAGTTGGTAGCCCAGTGTATTCTGGGTTTGTGTTGCCATATCCATGGTAACCCGAGGATACAATGACATCGAGGAGCTTGTATAATGTTAAAGGCGAGCCGCTCACTATGATCCTCTCCTATGGACATCTTTAGGGTAGGTGTAGTGTACCTGATGGGTCCGGATTCCAACTCTTTGCCGTCAACGGCGTAAACACATTCAGGGGTGTCTTTGAACAAAAGGGGAATCCCCAACCTGTGGGCTTCGCTGGTATCCATGAAGCAGCCAGTTGCTCCGGAGTCAATCATCGCCCTTACGTGTTGGGACTCTTGGCCTGTCTCAAGTAACACGGAAATAAAAAAGTGGTCCGGTTCATCGGCGGTGTTTGGTTCCATAGAAGGGATGTAATGACAGCTTGAAGGCTTCCCTTCAGGTTCCTTCAAGCATTTGAGTTTCCCGATGGTCCGTCACTGGCAATAGTTGCTGCTTGTCCCACCCGGAGTCGGCTGTTCTTGGGGCGTACGGGGCATTCCCTCAAGAAATGGCCTTTCTTGCCACAGTATAAACAGAGGCCCTGTTTGCGCCGGTGGTCTCGTTCGCTAAGGGTAAGGGACGCTCTCACCGTCCCTATTTCCATGGGGTCTGGTCTGGAAGACGCCTGTTCTTGAGTGTGGGGATGTTCATATGACAGCGGAGTCTTTTCTTTGCGTTTGTGTTCGCCTTTTCTTTCTCTGAGCCGGTATTCCAAGCGGGAAGCTAGCTCTATCATGGCTGCACAGGTGCTTGGTTGCGGGTCTATTTGCGCGATAACATCTTTGAGCTCCTCGGTGAGCCCTCTGTAAAATATCGCGGCTTGCTTTGTTTCGGGCCAGTCCGTTTCCGCCACCAGCCGCCGAAAGCTGTTAGTGTACCCGATAAAATCCGAGCTGTGTTGGCGAAGATCAAGGAGGTCACGATCAGCCGAGAAAGTATCCGCCCTGCGGTCGAAGGTTTTCTCGAATTAAGTCGAAATGGTTCCCAGTCGTATAAGAGGGCGTCGTCTCAGCGAATGATGGGGACAGCCCATTGTGCCGCTTCTCCGGTTAAATAGGAAATGAGAAACGCCACCCGGGCTTGGTTAGTGAGGAAGAGCTTCGGTTTGCAGTGGAAGTGCAAGAGTACCTGCGTCATGAAGACTTGCACCTTTTGAATATCGCCATGGAACCTCTCCGGGGGGGCTAATGGTACATGCGAGGGCATCTCTACCACTACCTGTGGAGTCTGAGAAGGGAGCGCAGACCCTGCGTCAAAGGGGTTTCGTTGGAGGCGATCCAGGCGGGTATGCAATGCGGCTGTTTCCGCTCTTGACGTAGCTAATTCTAGCTGGACTTGAGCCAGGGTGGCCAACACGTCGTCCAACGTGGCCATGGTTGATACCAGTGTGATCAAGAGGAGAGAAATTTCGTGGGCCTATGATTCTGCCACGGTCCTCTGTGATCTTCTCCTCGGGATGACACTGATGCTAAGTATGGGTCCCCCTCCCATCCGTCCCCAGTCCGGGAAGGGTAAAATACACGCGGACTCGGGAGACGGGTGAGCGAGGGAAGGAGGGGTAGGAACAGCTGGGAGCGAGACCTAGAGGAAAAGAAGCAGAGGGTCAGATGAAGATCTAGGTGACCTATGCCCTTTTCGCTTAACCCTCCCCTCGCGGGTATGTTCCCTGGTACCTGGTGTTCGTGTCTCTCGATGACGAGGGATCGCGGGTCAAATGGGGGTGAAGTCTTGACCCCGTTGACCCCCGCAGGGAAGTATCCCGTCTACTTCACGGAAAAGCAAGGATGAGAGGTAGATCGCTGCGAGAGTGAGTCACGAGGTTGGTTGGCACTACCACTTCCACGCCCGGAAATCCAAGGGCGGAGGAGAGCCAAGCTGGCAAGGTTTTTTCCTCCCCTCAGAGGATTGCTCGGAAACTGATGAGGCGTTCTGTTCCGTCTCTACCCGACAGTCTGGGGAGACGCGAACAGAATGCTGGCACGGTAGAGTGGAGATTCTACCCACGCGGTGCTCACGCTTCTACTCCATGCTCTATTCCCAGGCGTGAGCAGGGGAGCGCTCACCGGGGGTGTTGTTTGCCCGGAAATCCGTGGGCTCTGGTCGTGGAGTTAGGCGTCTCAAGGCTCCTGGAGCGGGAGCTGCCTTGAGGGCTCTGTAGGGCCGTTGGTCCGGGACTAAGGGGGCTGAGAGGCTGACAAGGTACGTCGCGGTACTCACCGAGTGTACCAGGTACCGGCAGTGGCGACGTCGAGGGAAGACAGCAACTCCTGATGGTCGGCTGGAAGGACCTACGGGTCGAGATATGCAGCGGGCTGGAAACCGCAAGGGAAGTAGCCAAAGATCCGTTGAGGAGAACTCGAACCATAGGCAACGCCCCCTGGGTGGATGCGGGTCCTATCCATTGCTGGGACGTTACGTGATTGCGCGTGGCTGCCGCGCCTTCTGGGAAGTGTAGTTCTTCCCGCTGTTTTCGCGAGCTAGGGCCGGCGATGTCGAATCATGACAGTTAGTGGCACATGAAGCAACCAGTGTGTGTAACCCTGCGAAGATGCGTGGTTCAGTTGGGCCACACTAGTAGCAATGCCTTTTGTCTAATTAATTCTGCCTCAGTAAGGCCACGTGGCGGTGACTTGTGGTGCACTGAGTTAGTTGCACCGGAAGCACTCAGCGTGTGCGCACCCTGCAATGATGCGTGGTCAACACTCCTCTCCAGCAAGAAAAGAACTGGGTCGCACCAGCACTGAGCCCTTGATCACGGTAACACCCACATTTGTTTCAAGTAATATAAACATTTTCCTTCATTGCATCATTTCCTATTAACAAAACCTAGGAGTTATGGGAGTTGTAGTTTCTGAAAATAAAACATAAAATAACTTAACAATAGTGGATTAATCCTGTTGCAGAATGCAGTAGTGTTCAGGGGAAAAATTAGTTAATTTAAAATCCCATCTATTAATCAAGCCCAATCTCTGGATACCAGTTTATGATAATTTCATTATACATCATTATCGGTTACTGTGCTGGAGGTTTGAAATTGTGTTAAATCAACAAAACCCTCCGGTGGGTATAATTCCAACTTTCATAATATTTTTGATAAGCTTTTGATCCTAAAATTTCTCTTGTAGTGGAATTTGACAATGGTAGTCATACACAGCCGGCATTCTACTACCTGAAATCATTAGGATATAAGATTACCATGAGTAATTTGTGGTCCATTTGATTGTTCGATATATAAAAAAATTGATGTGTTGAAATAATCAAGCTGGACTCAGGATTGACCTGTTTTACTAAATTTTAAAATGAAAACAGCAGGAAGCAAAAAACAATGTCATTAACTCTTGTCTTTTCATAAATGTACATAAAGTTCTTCACGCTGATTTAAACCGTGTGGGGTAAACAACATAAACTCCAAGTTGTAGCGAGATTCTTTCTGTCGTAGTTTCCTTTCGCGATCCCCACCTCTTTCTAATTGATTTAGTTTCAATGGCAAAAAATGTTCAGTTTCTTCCAATCACCTGTGTGGTATGTTTCCATGTGTTTAGCTGCTGCATTTGTGCGATCTTTTTTACTGTAGCTCTGACGTGTTCAAAGGTACGTTTTTTCAATTCGCATATCGTGCTTCCGACATATTTCAAAGGGCACAGACATTCAATTACGTATATTACGTATTGGCTCATACATGTAAATAGCTCTTGAATTTTCCAAGATCTTGCTAATTGTGCTTCTTGGACATTTTTAGAAATTTGGCACACCTTACAACTCTGGCATTTCACAAATCCCTTTGTTTTTAGGCATTGCATTGGTTTGTTCTTCCTTTTCCGCAAATTACTATGAATCTATCGATCTTTCAAATTAGTTGCTCTTCTGAATGTTATATTGGGTGTTTTCCCATAAGTTTAGCAACAGTTGGATTAAGTTGGAGGATTTTCCAATTCCTCTTTAATATTTCTTTTATTTGTTTTGACTCTTTAGAATATGTTGTAATGAGTCAGATTGTCTCTGATTTGTCAATCGGGCCTGTGATTTCTGCTTTTAGAAGTTCATCTCTTTCTTTTTTGTCATTTTTCCCCCATCCTTTTTTGATCAAATTCTCAGGGTAACCTCTGCGCTTAAATCTTTGTGCCGTTAGGTTGCTGTGTTTTTGCCATGCAGTAGTTTCAGAGCAGATTCTTCGTATGTGTAGGAATTCACCATACAGGATGTTTTGAATTAATGGTTGCTGATGGAAGCTTTCTGCATGTAGTGTCTCATTTGTTGCTGTTTCTTTTCTGTGCAGTGTAGTGTGTATTTGATTGTCCTGTATGTAGATTTCTGTGTCTACAAATGTTCCCCTCGTCTGGCTGATGTTGTATGTGAATGTGAAATTTGACGGTGTGGAGTTCAAGATATTGAAGTACTCATTAAACTCCTCATCTGATCCATCCCAGATGATCATCAGATCATCAATGAATCTGAGCCACAATATTGTTTTGGTTACAAATCCATTATTGTCCATTTTTGCAGGCCCATTTCTGCTCAAAAGAGCCCATGGTGAAACAGGTGTAGCTTGGACTAAAAGAAAAGCCAATCGCTGTCCCTCTTGTTTGGTTATAAATTTCTTCACCGAAAAGGAAAACATTTTCATTCAGACACAACTTGATCATTTGCAGCAAAATCCCATTATGTTGAACATAATGGATATTTCTGTTTTTCAGGAAGTACTCAAAGGCAGCAATGCTGATATCATGTTCGATATTTGTATAAAGCAACACCACATCCATTGTGATTAGTCTATATGATTCCTGCCACGGTATGCCATTTAGGTGTCTTAATAAATCACTAGTGTCTTTAATGTAGGAGCTGAGGTTAAGGACATGGGGCATCAAAAAATGATCAACATAGTTAGCCCCTGGTTCAAACAAAGATCATTTTGCAGAAATGATCGGGCATCTCGGGGTCTTTGTATGATTTTTGTGAATTTTTGGTAAAAATACATGGTTGGAGTTATTGGAAATTGTGTAGTTAGATATTTGCATTCTTCCAAATCAATCAAATTTATAGCCATCTATTTCTGCAATTTTTTTATCAAATTCACTTTTCATACCCGGAATCGGATTTGTGTACAATCATTACCAACCCATGCAGCCACTTACACACCAACTGACAGACTGATACAGACATTCACATAGATTAGTCATACACCCATGCATCACTAAGACATGTTTAATCACTCACTTATACAGTCAAACACGCACCTACAAAACTGATGCACCCACTCATTCTTTGAATACACCTTGGCATATATATAGATAACATTCTTAAACTTTTCATGAACACTCAGTTAGTGGATGATGTCACCAGTGATGTCATCAGTTATGTCATTTGAGATGTCATCAGTGATGTCACTGACCATGTAATGAGTGATGTAATATGTGACATCATCAGCAATGCGTTGCGAGGGCGCGAGTTATAGTTAGCTCTACTAACTATAACGGCCGAATTTCTCTGGTTTTGTGAAATGTCCAACTAACTATAACGTCACTAAAAGCTCTGTTTTTTTCAGTGAATTTCAAAGGTTTTTTAAATGCTAATTTCTAACTATAACGTACCTGAAACCTATGGTTTTTTTTTTGTGAATTTTAAAGGTTTTTTAAATGCTAATTTCTAACTATAATGTCCCCCAATTTTTTTTGGGTTGTTTTTTATAAAAATAATGTACTATTTTCTATTTTCTAAAATATAAATATACATTTTTATAAAAAAGTTGATTTGCAGACTGATTGTGTACCTGTCTTTGTTTGTGTGCGAATCCAAGCTGACACTTTGGTAAAGTTGTGTATGATGCGCACACGTTAAGAACGGGTGCGCGAATTTCGACTCCACGTAACGTTACGTTCGTAATTCTGGAGGTCGGGCCGCGTACGTGAATCTGCTGCAAGTTTTTAAGTTTTAAAAAAATATATAAGTTTAATATGTATATTATAGCAAGAGATTATTTAATTTATTAATAAAAATCATATATTTGTAACTGGAATAAAGATAAATCATTGTTAAATATATTTTTATGGAATCACGACGGGTGCACGCTGGTTGCGCGCGCGGTGCGCAAATCCATGTGACTTTAAGAGAAAGAATTTCATTGGTTAAGAACCTTTTCATTCTAGAAGTTACAACCCCCCCCCCCCCCAAATTTCTCATTTCTTCAAGAACATTGCCAGGAGAGACACCTTTTGTGTTTACTTCTCCTGTTTTATTTTTTGGTGTTTTAAAAATATATATATATATATATGGCATCTTCTAATGCTCCTGTTAACATCCATGGTAAAGAAAATGAGTTGGAGGAACCAACCAGAAGAAGGAAGGAGAGTGTTGTGTGGGCCTTCTTCACTTTTACGGAAAGAGAAAAAAAGATCAATGCGAGGAAGGTGACCTGCAGCATCTGCAAACATATCTTATCTCGGGGCTCTGAGAAGAAGTACTCGTGTGGTACTTCCTCCATGCTAAAGCACCTTCAGACAATACATCCTCGTCAGCTAGCACGGGAGCAATGATGGCGAGAGCTGGAAGAACAAGTCCAGCAAGATGACCAAAAACCAGGACCAAGTACTTCAACTGGTTCTGCAACTTCAAACAGAGGACCTGATATTAGACCAGAATTTGCTGGTGTGGAGCAAAGGTGTGTGAAGTGCAAGAAAGTTCTCTGTTATGGCGAACAGTCCATTGACGCCATTGTTTTTGCTGCACGAAGCTACCAGTGTTCATTTTTTTTTTGCAATGTTTTTTAAATTGCAAAAGTTTAGACAACAGTTTTGACAGTTTATTCTGTTATTTGTTCATTAAAAAAATCAAATAAGAGTTAGAAAAACACAAAAATATCAAACAAAAAAATAAAATAAAAAAATGGTTCAACCGCCTGTTTGGTTAAAAAAAAGTAAAATTTGTATGTGTTGTATGAAGAAGTGCATGGATAATATCTGGATGATTACATGGGTAGTGCCTGGATGATTGGAGGACTGCAAGGATAGTGCCTGAGTGATTGTAATAGTGCCTGGTACGGACCGCATCACGCCTACCCCAGGGCACCAGTACATCAGTGATACAAGGCATACACACGCCACAAATGTTGTCATAGGGCCTGGGGCTGCATCTGACCAGTATATTGGGGGGGGGTGTATGCCCAGGAGAGCAGTGTATTGCACCAAGGGTGCAGGCAGGTGGGTGGGTGTCTGCCTAGGATTCACATCAGTGGACAGAGACATGGGGGTGGGTGCAGAGGAATACCTGCAGTGGACAGAGACATATGAGGGGTGGGTGCATATCACTCCCAGCAGAGCCCAGACATATGAGGGGTGGGTGCCTATCACTCCCAGCAGAGCCCAGACATATGAGGGGTGGGTGCCTATCACTCCCAGCAGTGCCCAGACATATGAGGGGTGGGTGCCTATCACTCACAGCAGTGCCCAGACATATGAGGGGTGGGTGCATATCACTCCCAGCAGTGGACAGAGATATGTGAGGGGTGGGTGCCTATCACTCCCAGCTGTGCCCAGACATATGAGGGGTGGGTGCCTATCACTCCCAGCAGTGCCCAGACATATGAGGGGTGGGTGCATATCACTCCCAGCAGTGGACAGACATATGAGGGGTGGGTGCATATCACTCCCAGCAGTGCCCAGACATGTGAGGGGTGGGTGCCTATCACTCCCAGCAGTGCCCAGACATATGAGGGGTGGGTGCCTATCACTCCCAGCAGTGCCCAGACATATGAGGGGTGGGTGCATATCACTCCAAGCAGTGGACAGACATATGAGGGGTGGGTGCCTATCACTCCCAGCAGTGCCCAGACATATGAGGGGTGGGTGTCTATCACTCCCAGCAGTGGACAGAGACATGGGGGTGGGTGCAGAGGAATACCTGCAGTGGACAGAGACATATGACGGGTGGGTGCATATCACTCCCAGCAGTGCCCAGATATGTGAGGGGTGGGTGCCTATCACTCTCAGCAGTGCCCAGACATATGAGGGGTGGGTGCCTATCACTCCCAGCAGTGCCCAGACATATGGGGGGTGTGTGCCTATCACTCCCAGCAGTGCCCAGACATATGAGGGGTGGGTGCATATCACTCCCAGCAGTGGACAGACATATGAGGGGTGGGTGCATATCACTCCCAGCAGTGCCCAGACATATGAGGGGTGGGTGCCTATCACTACCAGCAGTGCCCAGACATATGAGGGGTGGGTGCCTATCACTCCCAGCAGTGGACAGAGACATGGGGGTGGGTGCAGAGGAATACCTGCAGTGGACAGAGACATATGAGGGGTGGGTGCATATCACTCCCAGCAGTGCCCAGACATATGAGGGGTGGGTGCCTAGCACTCCCAGCTGTGCCCAGACATATGAGGGGTGGGTGCCTATCACTCCGAGCAGTGCCCAGACATATGAGGGGTGGGTGCATATCACTCCCAGCAGTGGACAGAGATACGTGAGGGGTGGGTGCATATCACTTCCAGCAGTGCCCAGACATATGAGGGGTGGGTGCCTATCACTCCCAGCAGTGCCCAGACATATGAGAGGTGGGTGCATATCACTCCCAGCAGTGGACAGACATATGAGGGGTGGGTGCCTATCACTCCCAGCAGTGCCCAGACATATGAGGGGTGGGTGCCTATCACTCCCAGCAGTGGACAGAGACATGGGGGTGGGTGCAGAGGAATACCTGCAGTGGACAGAGACATATGAGGGGTGGGTGCATATCACTCCCAGCAGTGCCCAGACATATGAGGGGTGGGTGCCTATCACTCCCAGCAGTGCCCAGACATATGAGGGGTGGGTGCCTATCACTCCCAGCAGTGCCCGGACTTATGAGGGGTGGGTGCATATCACTCCCAGCAGTGGACAGAGATATGTGAGGGGTGGATGCATATCACTCCCAGCAGTGCCCAGACATATGAGGGGTGGGTGCCTATCACTCCCAGCAGTGCCCAGACATATGAGGGGTGGGTGCATATCACTCCCAGCAGTGGGCAGACATATGAGGGGTGGGTGCATATCACTCCCAGCAGTGCCCAGACATATGAGGGGTGGGTGCATATCACTCCCAGCAGTGGATAGACATATGAGGGGTGGGTGCCTATCACTCCCAGCAGTGCCCAGACATATGAGGGGTGGGTGCCTATCACTCCCAGCAGTGAACAGAGACATGGGGGTGGGTGCAGAGGAATACCTGCAGTGGACAGAAACATATGAGGGGTGGGGGCATATCACTCCCAGCAGTGCCCAGACATATGAGGGGTGGGTGCCTATCACTCCCAGCAGTGCCCAGACATATGAGGGGTGGGTGCCTATCACTCCCAGCAGTGAACAGAGACATGGGGGTGGGTGCAGAGGAATACCTGCAGTAGACAGAAACATATGAGGGGTGGGGGCATATCACTCCCAGCAGTGCCCAGACATATGAGGGGTGGGTGCCTATCACTCCCAGCAGTGCCCAGACATATGAGGGGTGGGTGCCTATCACTCCCAGCAGTGGACAGAGATATATGAGGGGTGGGTGCATATCACTCCCAGCAGTGCCCTGACATATGAGGGGTGGGTGTCTATCACTCCCAGCAGTGCCCAGACATGTGAGGGGTGGGTGCATATCACTCCCAGCAGTGGACAGACATATGAAGGGTGGGTGCCTATCACTCCCAGCAGTGCCCAGACATATGAGGGGTGGGTGCCTATCACTCCCAGCAGTGGACAGAGACATATGAGGCATGGGTGCATATCACTCCCAGCAGTGCCCAGACATATGAGGGGTGGGTGCCTATCACTCCCAGCAGTGCCCAGACATATGAGGGGTGGGTGCCTATCACTCCCAGCAGTGCCCAGACATATGAGGGGTGGGTGCCTACCACTCCCAGCAGTGCCCAGCCATATGAGGGGTGGGTGCCTATCACTACCAGCAGTGCCCAGACATATCAGGGGTGGGTGGCTATCACTCCCAGCAGTGGTCAGAGACATGGGGGTGGGTGCAGAGGAATACCTACAGTGGACAGAGACATATGAGGGGTGGGTGCATATCACTCCCAGCAGTGTCCAGACATATGAGGGATGGGTGCCTATCACTCCCAGCAGTTCCCAGACATATGAGGGGTGGGTGCCTATCACTCCCAGCAGTGGACAGAGACATATGAGGCATGGGTGCATATCACTCCCAGCAGTGCCCAGACATATGAGGGGTGGGTGCCTATCACTCCCAGCAGTGCCCAGACATATGAGGGGTGGGTGCATATCACTCCCAGCAGTGCCCAGACATATGAGGGGTGGGTGCCTATCACTCCCAGCAGTGCCCAGACAGATGAGGGGTGGGTGCCTATCACTCCCAGCAGTGCCCAGACATATGAGGGGTGGGTGCCTATCACTCCCAGCAGTGCCCAGACATATGAGGGGTGGGTGCATATCAAGACATGGGGGTGGGTACAGAGGAATACCTGCAGTGGACAGAGACATATGAGGGGTGGGTGCATATCACTCCCAGCAGTGCCCAGACATATGAGGGGTGGGTGCCTATCACTCCCAGCAGTGCCCAGACATATGAGGGGTGGGTGCCTACCACTCCCAGCAGTGCCCAGCCATATGAGGGGTGGGTGCCTATCATTACCAGCAGTGCCCAGACATATCAGGGGTGGGTGGCTATCACTCCCAGCAGTGGTCAGAGACATGGGGGTGGGTGCAGAGGAATACCTACAGTGGACAGAGACATATGAGGGGTGGGTGCATATCACACCCAGCAGTGTCCAGACATATGAGGGGTGGGTGCCTATCACTCCCAGCAGTGCCCAGACATATGAGGGGTGGGTGCCTATCACTCCCAGCAGTGCCCAGACATATGAGGGGTGGGTGCATATCACTCCCAGCAGTGGGCAGAGATATGTGAGGGGTGGGTGCATATTACTCCCAGCAGTGCCCAGACATATGAGGGGTGGGTGCCTATCACTCCCAGCAGTGCCCAGACATATGAGGGGTGGGTGCATATCACTCCCAGCAGTGCCCAGACATATGAGGGGTGGGTGCCTGTCACTCCCAGCAGTGCCCAGACATACGAGGGGTGGGTGCCTATCACTCCCAGCAGTGCCCAGACATATGAGGGGTGGGTGCATATCACTCCCAGCAGTGGACAGACATATGAGGGGTGGGTGCATATCACTCCCAGACAGCAGTGCCCAGACATATCAGGGGTGGGTGCCTATCACTCCCAGCAGTGGACAGAGACATGGGGGTGGGTGCAGAGGAATACCTGCAGTGGACAGAGACATATGAGGGGTGGGTGCATATCACTCCCAGCAGTGCCCAGACATATGAGGGGTAGGTGCCTATCACTCCCAGCTGTGCCCAGACATATGAGGGGTGGGTGCCTATCACTCCCAGCAGTGGACAGAGACATGGGGGTGTGTACATCATCCTCAGATGTCCACAACTTCATGGGTGTATGAACGCATCCACAATGTGTGACTATGTTGAGAGTGCCATAACAACACATCACTGACAGCAGTGTCCCACTCCCATGAGGATGGATGTCCTTCCCCCACTGCATGACACACCACATGTGTGTGTGATGACAAATGACACATGCATACCCACCCCTGGCAAATGCAGCACAATACACACACTGAGATCATGCCACAAGACTGTATAGTCATGTTAAAGCCTACTAAACTAAGAGAGCCAAAGGGAACACACACTGTCACGCACATTCCAGGACTGATAGGAATGTACAGGTGCTGGGACAGCCACCAAGTTGTTGTCTTCCATGGAAGGAATAGGGTGGAGTTCCCACAGATACAATGCCCACAATTGTGAGTCAGGTGCCCAAATACCCTGCAGAACAAGTAACATATGAGTGCTAGGCTGGGAGTACACACATGCATAGTGCGTAAAAGGGACAATTTCTACATGAAGGCATGGCAACATACTCTACACAAGTACAGTGACTACCAAGGATGGCACAGACAATGCAGGCGGAGACTTTGCTCAGCAGGCATGGCCATAGTTGAAGGGATCCATCACCCACCAAGGAAATGTAGACACAGGTCAGCACAACAATTGTGCAACTCCCTGCAGGGAAGATGTCAGGTGCCACAGAGGAAGGAACACTCCTTGGGACAATGTCTCCAAACACAAAGAGCATACATAACCAAAGATTATTTGTAGAGACCTTGTGATGGCACGCAGATACCAGGGTCCACCCCATGAGCAGCACACTACAACATTTCCCAGACACCTAACACATTATCACCACCCCAACTCAGGGAGCATCAGCACTAACATTAATACCAGAAAAGCAATAGTTTGCAAAGGAAAAACAAAATGCTTTATTCAGCATTAAATTAAAACGGATAAAAGGACACAATTTACAAAGGCCCTTGGCCAGTCCAGATGCGAAGTCCTGGGGAGGATACATGGCCACGCATCTCCCCTAGCTTGCCTGCACAATTGACACTTCATGTTCATCCACTGGGGGGGGGCATCATGTGGGGAAGGACCAGGAACTGCAGGGACAGGAGGGAAAAGGGTAGGTGTTGTGGGTGCAGGGATGGACGACTCCAGCACAGGGGGTGGGGTAGCGCCAAAGGTGGTGGTTAGCAGGGCGCTGCACACGTCCGCAAGCTCGGACAGCGTCTCCCCTACACCCGAAGAGACCACAGGCACCATGGAGGGGGGGTCGGAGGGATGTGTTGCAGCGCTACTGGGGGAGGTGGTGGACAGTGGGGGGGCTCAACTCCCCCACCCGTGGAGTGCCTTGCCCGTTTGCGGGCTGGTGAACCAGTGGGGTGGGTGCCTCAGCCCAGCACAGCCAAGTAGGTGTCCTTCTCAGATTGTGGGGCAGGGGAGCCGAGGGGAGTGACATTGGAGGGACTGGGGAGTGAGGAATGTGGACTACGACTGTGGCTGCATGTCTGCCTGTGTGCCCCAGACCCAGTGGGTGTGCCCTCTTCCCCCTGAGTGTGCGTGACAGGAGGTGTGCGCTTGCCCTTCCATGTTGGTGTGCTGCCTGTGTCTGGTGGGGTGCATTCCTGGGAACATCTGGGTGTGCTTGGGACAGGCATGGGAGTGGGAAGTGTTGATGGTGCAGGGGTAGGGGGGGACGAAGCGCTGCAGGAGACTCACTGCTGCTGTCAGTGACGCGTCCATGGACCTCAGCAACATCTGTTGGTCAGACATCGCTGATGACATGCCCGCCATGTACGACACCATCTGTGTCAGCAGTCTGGTGTGGCCATGGAGGACACTCAGCAGCGATGTCTGGCCAACCTGCAACTACAGCTGAATGTCCACAGACTCGGCAGTGAGGGCAGCAGGGGAGACAGGGGCAGGGGGTGCGGTGCCTGGCACGAAGGAGACATGTTGTTGCCCTACACGGACAGAAGGGACCGGAGCAACTGGGAGGGCGGTGATGGGAATGGAGGGGGCGGTGATAGATGTAGTCCTGCTGCCAGCTGTTGGAGCAGCGTCCGCCCCCTCTGGGAGTTCAGCCTGGGACCCGTCAGCGTCGTAGTCGGTGTTGGTACTAGACAGGTCCTCCGCCTGACTCCCCTCGCCCTCCGTGCCACTTGCTGCGCCAGACTCGCCAGCACTGGTGGCACCGGTGCTGGATCCCTCCTCCACGTCCGTGCAAGTGTCTCCCTCGGTGTCCCCCGACAATGCTGTGGGCAAGGTGAAGAAACAGGAAATTATCAGACACATGTATACATATGACACATGAGTCCAAACAAAATAGGTCACAGTGCATATCATGAAAAGCATCATGAGTAACATCTACAATACTCCGCACATATGTAAGCCCTGCACTCCTCAGTTGGTTGACCCATCATGCCCCTTGGAAACAATGAAAATCCGGACACAACAGCTAATAACTCGATATCCAATTAGACAGAGGATATGGTGTCTGGGAATTGTTGAGCATAGCCAGACTATGAAGGCATGCCACCTCTTGTTCACTGTGAAAGAAACAGTATTGGTGCACCCAAGGGCAAATAACTGACGCCAATGCTGAAGGTGTCCCCACACTCAGAGACCTGTGAGTAATTAGGAAAGCCAAAATAAATACATTGTGAACCCTTGGGAATCACAACACTTTACACAATCAACGTGTTTGGAATGTGTGAATGTGCCACTTTTTGATCAGAGCACACATGTGCCTGTATAACAGAAGTCACACAAGGAGGTGCACAGAAAACTACATTTACACAGTCATTGTATGAGCTGGCAGCCCAAATCAAATAAGCCACAGTAAAGAAGAAATGGGGTATCAGTAAGTACATACACATGGCACCATGGTGTTCTGGATGACTTGACACTCGTAAGTTGGTATCATCAACAACCAAGGACTTACCCAAACGCAACCACACAGTGGAAACATGTATATGTATAATCTGTAAACAAATATTTTTCGAAACTGTGCCTTCGTTTTTAATGTGCCAGCGTGTCCAAGAAAAGTGTAAAGGTGGTGTCTTGTGCACTTCCCTGGGAGACATCTGTCATGCAGGCACATTATTGTCATTCACCACAAAACATCAAAGTCATGCATATCAACTATTGAGACATGTTGACAAGTGTAGTGAGTGCCAACGTCCAAGACTGCTTGACTAACAACTTGAATCATGCCACCTGTCACATGGCCATCCGTAACATCATGACACATTTGGCAACACATCTGACCCACTACCTGTCATGTGGAGTGGCACACATGTCCAAACACAGGACAATGCATTAGCTAATGGCCCTGCAATTGTGTCGGAACAAGGAGCACCTGCACTGAGGAGACACCCTCATGGGAACCAAGATTGTCCACACAGATGTCAGCACACACAGACCAAACTACGTAGCATCTGGACCACACACCATTGCCAAAAATGGATGAGCAGGAACCATGTCTTTTAACTTTTGACACATGCTGCAAAGCACAAACATTAAACCCTGCACAACATTACTGGGTCACTGCATGTTGAGTGTCTGTCCAGACAATTATCACACACAGGTCAGACCTGGCAAGGAGAGATATGATTTGGACATGTAGGCCTTGCCCGCACAACCCCCCCTACCTGAGACAATGAGATTGAGATAGAGCAAGTACTTACACCTCTTAATCTGGGTTTACTAAAATGTGCATCAAGAACTCCTAAATGTACTCACCTCGTGAGGCTGACCACACATATTAGTGACAAACCATCATCAGATAGTTGTACATAGACACACAGGCACTGGCCAGTGTGAGTATGCACAAGCCAAATGGGGTCACCCTGTACAGTGGACACATGTAGCACACTTTACGTAAATACAAATGAGGCCAGGGAACAATGCCACAGAGGCCACCCTATGCTGAACACACCGAGAATGTCCACAGTGTTGGATGACACACATGATTCCTAGGAAAAGGTGTCTCAGGGGACTGTAGTGGGCACACTGCTCCATGGTCCTGGAATGATCTGACTGCAACAGGAGAAACTGTCCCGGCACTATGCTTATCTCCCACTCATGCACATCATGTCTGAGGCCACAACATCGGTCATGCATGATGCAAGTCTGTTCATTTTAAGCCTCACACTCCTATGTTGAGACTCAACATCAGTGCCAACAATTATGGACCCCCAAATGACTGAACAGGACAGGGCACAGGCAAGGTACCAACACATGTCACAGACCTCCCCCACACATGATGCAGCAAGCATTGTGCACTTGGATTAACTGGCAGCCTAGATGACCATGTGCAAGATTGATTACACACAGACCAGGGAACACATGTTAAGGAGGGTAAGGGAGGAAGAACAGCACCGGTTGACTTGGGAGAACAGGATATGCACTGCACATATAAACCCTGGCAGTGTATCCATGCGACTGAGCACTTTCAAAAGCTGGTGACACACAACAAACACACATGTACCTACCCCCTCCTTGCTGCTGTCTCTCCTGTAACCGCCTATCCATGTCAGGGAAGACCACCGCCAGGACACACTTCATTTGGTGGGTCAGTCGTCGACGTCCGCCGTGGGGGCGTGGAGGTGAGTCCCCCAGCAGGACCCGGGTGATCCTCCTGGTCCAGCACCGGATGTCCTGCCAGCGCTTCCTCACTTGAGGTAGGCGCCGACACCGACCCTCCACTGACATCATGGCCCTGACGGCCCGCTTCCAAATTCTCCCCTTCTCGTAGGCGGTTATCTGTGAGGATGACAAAGTGAGACAACATCACTACACCTGCTCCATGTCACAGAGACACACATTTGAACATCTTTGCTTTTTTGAACAGGGCATAGTATGCAGCCAACTAATAGCACCTTTCTCATAGGGACATTAGCCTCTGGGGAAGCCCAAATGCACTACATGGCATTGAAAGTACACAGGTGGCATGAGGGGTGCGACACACTCACTGATCATGGCTCACACTGTGCATCACAAGCAACACAAGGATGACGGACAGCACCTCAAAGCAGTCACATGCCCCAGGCCACTGACGCAACCTCAGCAGAGTAGACAGACACACACAGGCACAGATCAATCACCTGCCATTGGCAACAGCGGATACAAACTTCACTCTGCACATGTGCCACTTGACTGGGGGGTGTCACAGGTGTGGGGCGAGCTCAGCACGTCAGACACACAGCACGGCTTCCTTCTCACATCAGATGGGTAGAGCATATGCCTCCTCCATGCAGCTGTGGTGCAACACTCCACATAGACACTCACCCACATGACAGGGAACATTCACACACATCAATGTCCAGGGGGCGTACACATCATTTGGGCACTCTCACCACAGCTACACTCAACTCACACACATCTGTGGGTACAGTCACCTGTCACACCGGGGGGACCACAGAATCACATCAAAAACGCCCAAGAGGATTAGCCAGGCTGAATGTGCCATGCACCATGCAGTGATTGTCACAGTGAGCACAATGCAAGTGAGGAGTGCAGACATGAACTACATCATGCTTTGCATGGGAGACATAAGGCATTCCCCCCCCGGGATCCATTCTAAACAACATTGCATGTCTGTCACACCTGGACACAATGCCAGAAGGGACAGTCACAAAAAAGGGGCACAGTCAAAGCTAGTGGAGTCAGCACTCACCTGCTCCCCTGGTCTCCCATACAGGCTGGGGTACTGTGGGAGGATGACATCCAGCAATGCCTCATTCTCCTCCAGGGTGAATGGCTGGGCCCTCTACACAGACCTGGACATGGTGACAGAGGAAGCAATGACAGCAGCAGTGGTGTCCAATGACGTGTTGTGCAGGCAAGTGCCCTCTCATGGGTTCTGGCTGCCTTATATCTGCCTTGCTGGGCTGTTTCATTTACAGGAGTACAGAGTGATTGGTTAGACTCCTTAGCATCCTACCTTCCCTCCAATCCCTTTAAACATACACCAGTGAGTGCCTTTGCATGGTTCAAAATGTGAGCGTCATGTCAAGTCAACAACCACTTTGCAACATTGTATATTGTCTCCAACCGACTTTTGCTGGCTGAAAAAATTTGAACTGGAAACTCGGTCTCCATGACAACCAGCATGCATTTAGGCCATTATACTTGTCCCTCATATGTCCCCTATGTAATTTGGCAATCCACACACAGGTATGGTGCGTTTGACACGTGCCCCTACGGCACCAGTTGCACAGTGCATTTGACACGTACGTGTGCACACTGGTCGTACACGTATGTGTACGACCAGTGTGTACACGTACGTGTACTACCGTAGTACACGTCCGTGTACACACTGGTCGTACACGTCCGTGTACACACTGGTCGTACACGTCCGTGTACACACTGGTCGTACACGTATGTGTACACACTCGTCGTACACATACGTGTACACACTGGTCGTACACTTACGTGTACACACTGGTTATACACGTCCGTGTACACACTGGTAGTATACGTCCATGTACACACTGGTCGTACACGTACGTGTACACACTCATCGTACACGTACGTGTACGACCAGTGTGTACACGGACGTGTACGACCAGTGTGTACACGGACGTGTACACACTGGTCATGCATGTCCGTGTACACACTGGTCGTACACATACGTGTGTATGGTCCTTACACACACGCGTACTCCTACGCCAACACCAATATAGTGATACGTACCGTACACACGCCCTCAGAGCGTGTGTACGGTGCGTTTTACATCTTCCACTGGTGATAGGAGGTGCACAGGACAGGAATGGAGGTCTCACACTCGCACAAGGCTGAACATCAAGTCATTGTCAGTGCAGTCCTTCTTTTGCAGGGCCTATGTGTGTCAGGCAGTGATATGGCACTTTTCTCCTCATGTTTTTGCACAATAGATGAGTGATGACCTGTGGACAGATGGCATGTGTGATGGGGCACTATGTGGCACACTTCCCCTTCACATTTTGCACATGTGCGCATGTAGTACAAACGTGTCAAGCACTGCATCACTGGTATGGCACAGTCACCAACCCCTGCAACTGTCCCCTGGTGCCAGGGACAGGGACACTGACACCTGACAGATCACTACCAGCGTGTCCCGATGTGACTATGTCGTGTGTGTCATGTGTTCCCATGAGCTTGCTGTTGGTGTTCCGTCAACTGCATCTGCTGTTGCTGCATCCAACATGTGTCTATGCGTAGATGGCCATGGCACACATATACACACACCATGCCACATGTGGATTCACACGTTACGTGTGTCTGGATGCTTCGAACATGCTCATTTGACATGAGGACATATCTGCGTCGTCTCCATGTCTGTGTTTTCTTTTTTCACGTGTACCCCTTCATCGCAATGTGTGTGAGCTGCTAATTTTTAATGACATGTGCCCTGTGCGTCTAGCTTGCCGGCAGCTGTCTGTATGAGATGACATCCTTCAAATGCAGATATGTGGATGTATGTCACTCCTGTGATGTCTCTGGCTGTTCACTTACACTGGCCCACAGCTTGTTTCAGGGCATGTAGTGTAGAACTTGACAATCAACGGTTGTAGCTGGCTCTTCGTAGGAGTCTCATCTGGCTGGCATACGTGCCCAGGATGTATTGCACAGACCAGACTCTGTATTTCGCAGATGTGTATTAGCAGTTGAACATGTGCTCAGTTTATTGACATTGGTGTTGTGATGTACTCACTCTTCGTTATTCCTTCCAAATTTTTGCAAGGCACCACCTCTCCCCCGACCAATGCCAGACTTGGGTGCCATGAGAGAACGTGACTGCATACGCCGTTACAGATTCACCCAACAGTTAATTGAGGACCTGACAAACAGGCTGGCACCACACCTCCAACCGCGACACAGTTATCCTACTGCACTGACCCCCAAGATGAAGGTGATGGCAGCCCTACATTTTTTTGCCACCGGTACTTTTCAATTCACCATAGCTGATGTGGGTGGCATGTCCCAGACCATGTTCAGCCGTGTCCTGCATGATGTTTTAGAAGCCATGTTGGAGCACCTGGATGAATTCATCCATTTTCCGACTCGTGAACAGTTGACGGGTGTCAAGGGTGAGTTCTATACCCTGGGAGGGATGCCCCATGTAATTGGGTCCATTGATGGGACACATGTGGCTTTGGCGCCACCACAGGCACAGGAGGTAGCCTATCAAAACCGAAAACATTATCACTCCATTAATGCCCTTGTGGTGTGTCTTGCTAACATGCTGATTTCCCACGTTTTCCAGGGTCAGCACACGATGCCTACATCATGAGGTGTAGCAGGGTGCCAGAAATGATGCTGCGGCTGCACAACAAACGAGCATGTCTTGTTGGTGGGTATACTCTGTTAGTCCTGTATTTAGCGGTATCTTTGTATCTTACAGCATCTCCTGACCCACTTCTGTACATTCTGGGCCCGATTCACAGAACTAACTTAAGACAAAATCCTAAACTTACTACCATTTTGGTATTCACAGAAGGCACCTACTCATTTTGGTATTCACAGAAGGCACTTACTCATTTCGGTATTCACAGAAGTTAGGAGTCCTAACTTTAGGACTCCTAAATGCCTTCTGTGAATACCGAAAGTCTTAAAATTAGGATTTTTCTCAGTTTAGTAGTAGTATAGTTAGGACTCCTAACTTAAGGACTCCTAAATGCCTTCTGTGAATACCGAAAGTCTTAAAATTAGCATTTTTCTCAATTTAGTAGTCCTAAGTCTAAACTTAGGACTACTAAATTGAGAAAAATCCTAATTTTAAGACTTTCGGTATTCACAGAAGGCATTTAGGAGTCCTAAAGTTAGGAGTCCTAACTATACTACTACTAAACTGAGAAAAATCCTAATTTTAAGACTTTCGGTATTCACAGAAGGCATTTAGGAGTCCTAAACTTAGGAGTCCTAAACTTAGGACTACTAAATTGAGAAAAATCCTAATTTTAAGACTTTCGGTATTCACAGAAGGCATTTAGGAGTCCTAAAGTTAGGAGTCCTAACTATACTACTACTAAACTGAGAAAAATCCTAATTTTAAGACTTTCGGTATTCACAGAAGGCATTTAGGAGTCCTAAAGTTAGGACTCCTAACTTCTGTGAATACCGAAATGAGTAAGTGCCTTCTGTGAATACCAAAATGAGTAAGTGCCTTCTGTGAATACCAAAATGGTAGTAAGTTTAGTATTTTGTCTTAAGTTAGTTCTGTGAATCGGGCCCGATGTTTCCATGTAGGGGACTCTGGCTATCCCAACATGCCATGGCTGACGATGCCTCTCCGCAACCCCAGAACAGCTGCAGATCACCGTTACAACAACACCCATGGGCAGACCAGGCGAGTGATTGAGAGGACGTTTGGCCTCCTGAAGAGCCGATTCTGGTGCCTTCATAAGACAGGCGGATCCCTCCCATATGCACCGGTCAAGGTCTGCAAAATCTTCATCGTGTGCTGCATGCTGCACAACATGGCAGTGGAGAAAGCTGTGCCAGTCATCCTGGATCCGGATGAGCAGGAACATCCACCCGTGGAGGATGAAGGGCTTGGTCACGAGGCAAGTGAGGAGGAGGAGGATGAGGAGGAGGACATCCGGAGTCAGCTCATACACAACTTCTTCTCATAATGGTGAGTCCCTGGGTCTGAGTGTTCACGCTTTTAGCCTTGTGTGGCATTTGTTGCGATGTGTGTGTCCAGCTGACTGTATGCTAAGTTACTTAGAGGTGTGTTCTGATGTGTCACTCGAGTGATGATGTCATTCCACACATTGTGGATGAGACAGTAAATTTAAAACTAGCATGGTGACAACCTTATTCCTGTAGAGTCAATGACCATGCATGAGGTTGAGTATCTTTTTAGTGACTTCTTGTGTGTCTGTCATCCCCAGGTATTTGCGCATGCTGTCTGCTCGTGGCATCGTTGGGCTCCTGCTATTCCTCATGAGTATTGCAACGTGTGCTGAATCAGCGTTACATGCACGGACATGGTGAAAATTCTCCTTTGGGTAGGATTGCAACAAGGCATTTTGGGTGTGGTAGTTGTTTGGAATGTGTGGCCACTGCTCCTGTGCATGTTTTGTTACTATGCATACATGTTGACTCACCATGGGGCACCTGACATGTAGCATGACTCCCATGACTTGATAGTCACCCTACGTGGCAGTCATCTTTAATGGGATTGTGGATTGTGAGGAAGGCATCAATGTGTGTGAAACTTCCCTCTGAAACATACGGGAGGCTACGGGTGGACCTACTGTGGGACATCCCCATAAGAGGCTCAATGGGGAATTGCAGCCTCTCTGTGTGCAGCAGGGGTTGTTTGGCTCACCCCCTTCACTTGTGTGCCAGTTCAATGGATTTACAGCATCTGTGGTGTGAAGGGGGTGTCCCGTGTAGGTCCCACATGTTCAGCCAAATGACCTGTGAGTCTCTTCATATTGATGCATTTCCCTTACTGTTTGCCTGAGTAATAAAGGTGTTCCTCACCCTCCAAGGTGCCTCATCTCTGTCAATGCAGGACTCTTGCCACTGTGCATGCGGCATCTCTGGCATAGTTGTCAAAGATTGTGCATATGAGTCTATGTGTAGATGAGCAACATGCATGGTGTTCTTCATGGATTTGAATCTCTATTGTGCATTAAGTCCATGGTTGTGTATGTATTTAGCCATGTTGGTCCCCACAACGGGCCCTCAACACCTGCTGAGGGTCTGTTTCCTGTGCGCAGCTCGGCCTTCAGTTTCATGATCCGGTGTCAGTCATCTTTGGTGATTGTGCATCCTTTGTCTCTGGGTGTGCCATTGAAAACCAGACACTCCTTCCTTTACACACACCTGTTGCAGTTGGACTTTCTGACATCTTTGTCTTTGTGTGCACTTTGTGGCATATTTTCCAGGACATGCCGTCTGCTGCTGCAGCCCCTGCAGCAAGGGCACACAGAGTTTCCGGATGTGGCAACACACACGCCTCAAAGATGCTCCTCCCTTCCTCCCTCCACCCATTCATTTGGCTGGCATCAGCTTGTCTGTGCCACTGTTGCGGCCACGCGGTGCCAAAGGCTGAACCTTCTGCACATGCAACGTGCATATTGCACGATCCTCATGTCCTTGCATGACCCACATCATACTACAGTCTGATGTTGCAGCCACCCTCCATGCAATGTCCATCCGCATATCTACCGGCTGCTCTCAGGCATACACTAAGCGCACACACAACACCTTTGCATGAAGACTGTGCATCTCCGACTGCCTACACAGCGCTGCCACGCCTTCCAGGCCCTGTTACTCCAACCAGGTCATGTCCCTCCTACTCCCCACCGGCTCTGTACCCCAGCAAGGCCATGTGCGTGGGACTCAAGGCTTCTGCATGTAGTATGGTGTCGTCATCTGGCACATGGCACAGGTATCATCTCTCAGCGTGTCAATCTACAATGTGTCCAGGACCCCCCTCATCACCATCACATGCGCACAGCACCTCATCATCAGCTTGTATGCCATTGACAGCCAGGTGCATGAGATCCATTGATGGATGGCTGAACATCAGCCACCTGAGGCTGGACTTGTACAGGACTGAGGTAATCATCTGTGGATTGTCCCCTTATAGCTGGGTCAACTGCTTGTGTCCCTCCCGCAAGAGCCCTGAACAGGCACCCAGTGGGCACGCACACAAGATGGTGTGCATCATGTATTGCTCGCTCACATTTGCCATGGTAATCACCAGTATCTGTACCTCAGGCTGCAACACCCTCTGCATTATGCACATGATCCACAGATAGATCCACTCCAAGGAAAGACAGACCATCCCCCAGGTCCACGACAACATCTGTGTCAAATACTGCCCTGCCTTCTACGGAGCTAGTACATCCACACTCCCTGGAAACTAGTACACATCCAGGGTGCATCTGCACACCTCTGCTTCAACATCCGGCGCCCCAGCCACATCACCGTCCAGCAGAGATAGCTGCAATGGATCACTGTGTGCTGCAGGATGACCTTCAGACTCCCCACCCACACTCAGGAGGCAGGCCACAACCCCGACCCAAAACCAACCTTGTACCGCTGTCATCAGAGACCCCGTCGTGTCATCTCCGTGCATCCAACCTTGCCCTGGCCACCATTCTTCACATCCACCATACTCCAGCATGCAGGACATAGTTCTCCCACCTGGGAAAACATACCTGGGACTCCCTCCCCGGGAACCTCCAAATGAGGCATGACCTCTATGCCTTAATGATACTCTTCCAAATAGGTCTGTCCGCACAGTATTGCAAGCCCCCCTCAGCAGCTTGAGGCCATCACAGGTGAGTATTGTGCTCCATGTCTGCATTGAATGATACATTGTGACCCATGTGTGTCCTGTACCAGACTCAGATCCAAGGGTATGGATGGGTGGAGTTAGTTCAACACTGAGGCATAGTTTGACATTTACACACACATATGTTGTGGACTAATGCAAAATGACTGCAACATCTCATGATACAAAATAAATCTTTTTATTTGCGGTGGGTTACGTGTTTTGGTAGATAAAATGAGGTGCTCTACCGGGTGCATATAATCCAAAGTTCACAGGGGGAGATGGTATCCTTGGCATTATAAGTCATCAGAGTCCAGACCACAGTGTCGGTCATCATTGGTCAGACTGTGACCAGCAAGTCCATGTGGCAGAGAATGTCATTGGATGTGGTGCTGCTGTTGCGCCAGAGGTCCAGGTGCCAGGCCAGGTGACCTGGGAGATGTGGATGGTCCGCTGCCTCTCACGGTCTTTTCCGTGGACGACCCACCTTCCTCCGGGGACCCTCAGATGCAGGCCTTGACGATGTTTGGGACGCTCCGTCGGATGAATTCTCCTCCTCCTCCTCCCTCCCTGTGGCTGATGCTGGTCTGCGCCTTGTGTCACAGGGAGGGTTGCCCATGTTGTCGGCGATCCGACGGAGTGAATGGCTTATGTCTCTTTGCTCCGCCAGGAGCTCACCCAGTCTTGCCTCCATCCATCCCTGGTGTTGTTGTTGACTGGCGTGTTGCTCGGCCTGCAGGTTCTTCATCTCGTCGAGGGTCCCCTTCATCTTTATGAGGCTCCCCACTACCTGGCTGATGCCCCTGGTGTCACGCCGGAATGTGTCCAGGATGTGGCGTATGTGTGACATACCGGTTCCCTCAGCTGGCTGGTCAGGTTCACGCCTCCGCCTGCCTCCACTCCCACCACCCCTGCCCACATGAGCCTGGCCTGCCGTTGTGGGCACATCTGGTCTACGGGACCCCTGAGGGATGGCATTTGCGGGGTTGCCTGCCTCCTCCTGGGTGCCCGGAGAACCTTGTCCCTCCTGGTCAGACTGGCTGTGTTGTTCAGTGCGAGCAGGGCTCCTGGGTGTCTCCTGGGATGTGGCAGGAATGGGGGTGGTGGTTGGCACAGATGTGCCTGAAGCAGGTGCTGCAGGGGCTTGGGCACCAGAGGGGCCAGGTTGATCGGGGTCATCCACGGAGTGGTGAGAGTCGTCGCTGCCGGTGGGATCATCTTCACGCCAAGCCTGGGACTGGGATTATTCCCCCCCATTGTTGGGGGGAGATCCATGACGTTGCCCTGTGTGTGAGAGAGAGACAATGTCAATGCTGTTTCATGCGACATCCATGTTTCAGACATATTCAAGTTGGCACAGTTCCTCCAGGTAGTTGGATGTGCCTAGCATTCCTCTCAATGTCCACTTGTGGATGGGTATGTTGCGGGGGACAGATTGATATGTTCTCCTGAGTGTTTGACCTGTAGAATTGTGGCTAGAATGCTTATTTGGCTATGGATTGATCTTGTTGTGTCACATGTCCATTGTGAGAGTGGATGAATCCGTTGCCTGCCCCAGGGGTGTGTGTTTGTGTAAGGGGGGGTTGTGACCGGGCCTGCTGTTGTGTGTAGTGTGATTTTTCATTGGGTCTCCCAGGTGATGTGTCTGTCCCCTCATGGTGCATGCTGGCATGACAGTTAGTGTGAGTTCCTGTGCTAGATATCTGAGCTAGTGGAGTTGGTGTTTGAGTGTACAGTGGTCACAGGAGGGCCTTGTGCTGCATACAGCGGGGCCAAGTGTCAGCTACCTTGTCAGTACTTTGCCAGTCCCTGTGCCTTGGGCATGGTGCATGGGTATGTACCTAGGCCATATGGGCTGAGGGCATTGGTGTCTGCTTCTGAGTGTCACGATGTGTTTTGTGAGGCCCACCCTCCCAGCATCCCGGACATCCAGTCTTGGGTTTGTGGTTCGTGTAGCCTGGGACATGGCATGGCCTTGCTTATTGAATGGGGATGGACATGTTAGTGGCATGAGCGTGGTTTTTGAGTGTGGTTGTGTCCGGTGAGGGCTTGGGGGTAGTTGCGTGCATTTGGTGTATTTGGGATGTGGATGCCATTGCCCCCATGTTACGTAAGTAGTTTGTGTACTCACCAGGCTCTCGAACTCCTTCGACTCTGTGTACTCCCACCGGCGGAAGCAGGGCCATCACCTTCTCCTCCCAGGGATGGTAATGTACGGGTCTGCAGGGCAGCCCACCTCCAGTGATGTTGCTCTGGGCGTATTCCTCGTTCCTTTTCCGCTTGACTGCCCTGCGCAGATCGTACCACCTGGCTTGGCATTCATGCCTGGTCCTTCGGATGGGCGCAACAGCATTCACCTTATCGACGATCCTCTGCCACAGGCTAGTTTTTTGGGCAATGCTGGTCTGTCTGACCAATGTTCCAAACAGCTGTGGCTTTACTCTGATGACTTCGTTGACAAGGAGGTCCAGCTCCACCCTTGTGAACTTTGGATTCTTGTCTGTGGGCATGGTGTGGGGTGTGGTTGTGGATGGTTGTGGGTGTGTGGGTGTGAATGTGACGGTGTGTATGTGAATGTGAAGAGGGGGTGTTTGTGAAGGAGGTTGTGTGAAGGTGTGTAAGTCAAGGTCTAGTTAAGGTGTAAGTAAGGTGCAGTTGTTTGTCTGTGGGGTCTGGCAGCAGTGAGTCTGTTGCAAAGGCTCATGGGTTGTGTGTGTGGGCCCTTTTTATTGGTCCATTTGTGGGTGTGGCTGGGTTTGAATTTGTGGTGGGTGTGTTATAAGAGGTGGTTGTGATTTAGGGCTGGGATAGGGGCCTGGGGTGCGGCGCGTACAGGTGGGGGGCTGGGGTACGGGCCTGGGGTGCAGCACGTACAGGCACTACAGTCCTGGGGTACGGTGCGTAGAGGTGCGGGCTGGGGTACGGTGTTGGTGTACGGTGCGTACAGGTATGGGGCTGGGGTACGGGCCTGGGGTGCGGCGTGTACATGTGGGGGGCTGGGGTCCAGTGTTGTGGTACGGTGCGTACAGGTACGGGGCTGGGGTACGGTGTTGGGGTACCGCGTGTACAGGTGCGGGGCTGGGGTACGGTGTTGGTGTACAGTGCGTACAGGTACAGGGCTGGGGTGCGGCGCGTACAGGTGGGGGGCTGGGGTACGATGTTGGGGTATGGTGCATACAGGTACGGGGCTGGGTACTGGCCTGGGGTGCGGCGTGTACAGGCACTACGGTCCTGGGGTACAGTGCGTACAGGTACGGGGATGGGATACGGGTCTGGGGTGCGGCGCATACAGGTGGGGGGCTGGGGTATGGGCCTGGGGTACGGTGCGTACAGGTACGGGGCTGGTAGACTGGCCTTGGGTGTGGCACGTACAGGTGCTGGGCTGGGGTAAGGTCCTGGGTTACGGTGCGTACAGGTACGGGGCTGGGGTACGTGCCTGGGGTGCGGCGCGTACAGGTGGGGGGCTGGGGTACGGGCCTGGGGGACGGTGCGTACAGGTGCGGGGCTGGGAGACGGGCCTGGTGTGTGGCGCGTACAGGTGCAGGGCTGGGGTACGGTCCTACGGTACGGTGCGGTGGGGTGTACGGTGCTGACAAACGGGGTTACGGTGCTGACATATGCAGGGGGAGGGGGGCTGTACGACTCGTATCCGTGCACAAGTTTACCCGTGTACATGTGAGCTACAGCGTTCGCTCCGTACAGGGCCTTTTACATGCGGTTGTGTATTTGGACGGGCGGTACGGATCGTACTTGCGCGCTCGGACTTCTGTTTTACGATTTGCACGTAAAAATGTCCGGCTCCCTCTCGTACACTTTTCCCGATGCTATTCGTATGTATTTTTCACGTACGAATCGTACTTCGCCGTTTGTACGGGACTTGTACGATTCGTACGTAAAAAAATGCGGATACGAGTCGGACGGTAAATTTTTTTAACGGATCGGAATCGGCACCTTCATATTTATTATTTTATTATATATATATATATATATATATATATATATATATATATATATATATATATATATATATATATATATATTATCTACTGGCGGTCGCCAGTAGATAGTTATAGTTAGGACCGTGTTTCCATAGGAAATCTCAAAATTTCATTAGTCCATCTTTCTATTACTGTTGTTTTCTACATAGTTGCTTTTCCATCCGGCAGCCTACATTCACGTGATCAAGCTCGAGGGCGAGCGAAACGCGTTGTGAATAAACGGCGATTTCACCTTGGTACGGAGTTTTGTGTTTCTGAGAGTGTACTTATCCTAAAATTGGTTTTGATGAGATTACGAACCGGATTTCCCTGCCGGTGTGTGCACCACTCTACGTGGGTCCCAAGCCGTCCGGAAGGGGAGAAGCGCTTTTGGATATATATATATATATATATATATATATATATATATATATATATATATATATATATATATATATATATATATATTATCTACTGGCGGTCGCCAGTAGATAGTTATAGTTAGGACCGTGTTTCCATAGGAAATCTCAAAATTCTATTTTGAATAACTTTGGCGCCGGTTGACGAATCCTCGCGAAATTTTCAAAACTAATGGGGCGCTCCGCTCAGCTCCTACCCTGAAAGTCTCGGGGGTATTCGTCAAGCGGGGGCCGAGAAAAAAGGGGGGGTCCCAAAACGCGTTTTCTCCATGAATTTTCCCATAGGACCTTTAGTCGAAGGTACAGCCCGAACGGCTGAACAGAATTATTTGAAATTTGGCAAAGAGGCAGTCCTCAGGTCAGGGATGTGCCTTTTGCATATATGGAGTCAATCTGTTCAGTAGTTCCTGAGAAAATTGCAGTTAAAGTACATAAATATCTATAGCCGCGCACCGTGCGCGCACCGTGCGCGCATCCTAACGTGCGCGAGCGTAATTCTGATTGGTGGTTACATGTCAGTCAACGTTCGAATCGGTCGAAATCAGGAAGTGTCAGCCGCCATTTTGTTTGTTTTGAGTGCGAGAGTGAAAAAGGAAGGTGGCGAACGTGAAAAGGGGGCAGGGTAGAGAGTTCCTGTCCCCCTAGCCTTTGTCAGGGGGTCCCTGAAGGACCCCGAAGGCAGAAAAAAACATTTTAATTTTTTTTTTAAAAGTCGCGGGGTGCGCGCACGGTGAAAAACCAAAAAAAAAAAGGTTTCACACATGTTATAGTTAGGTGGACATTTCACTCGTAAAAAACCAATGAAATTCCCCCGTTATAGTTAGTTCAGATAACTATAACTCGCGCGACCGCCACTCTATCAAAAGGATGATGTCATCAGTGATGTCATGAGTGATGCCACTGACCGTGTCATGAGTGATGTAATATGTGACGTCATCAGCAGTGGATTGCGGTCACGCGAGTTATAGTTATCTGATCTAACTATAACGGGGGAATTTCATTGGTTTTTTACGAGTGAAATGTCCACCTAACTATAACATGTGGGAAACCTATGGTTTTTTAAGTGAATTTGCAAGGATTTTTAATTGCTAATTCCTAACTATAACGTGTGTGAAGCCTATGTTTTTTTCAGTGAATATATATATATATATATATATATATATATATATATATATATATATATATATAATTCGATATTTTGTACAACTATGTTTTTTACATATTTTTTTTCTCGATGTTTTTGTACTTAACCGTTTAAATACAGGAAATCGATTTTTTGCATTCTATATTTTTGCATCAATATTTTTTACTGATATATTTTTGACCTCGATATTTTGTCAGTGAACCATGGGAGAAGGCGGATATAATGGGGTGAGTTAAGGCAATGGGGTAGGCAATAAAGGAGGCAAAAATGACATGGGAAGAGGTCGGGATTTGGGGGGAGGAAAGCGGGGAGAGTAGCAGAGAGGGGAGGGAAGGCCATGGAGGAGAAAAAAGGTATAAGGGTGTGTTAGAGGGTGTAGGTGGTGGGATGTAGTTGGTAAGGCTGGCTGGGTAAACAGGGCCTCCCAGGGGTACATCAAGAGTCGCCCAGACGGCTTGTGAGTATACTGGCATCAGAAATCTGGGTGGGATGCATTTGGGTGGGTGGAAGCAGTGTCTCATATTTCAGGGATCATCTCTTAGGAACGGAGTCCATGTGTGCATGAACACCTCTACTTGGTACTGCAGGTTGTAAATAACATGCTCATGCGATGCTGTTTGGATCATTACTTCTGTCCGATTCTATTGGGACGGTGGCACAGGTGACCTCCATAGGTGGAGGATACAGATTTTGCTCATGGCCAGAGCCATGTGAAGGAGATGACGCTGTGACGGGAGAGGTCTGGAGAATCCCTGGTGTCATAGAGGAGAATGACAGTAGTTGTGAGGGGGTTCACAGTGGTATGGATGCTCCCAAGGTATTCCCAACATATGACCAGAAGAACTGGATTGAGGTACACTCACAGAGGATGTGAGTGAGATCACTGTGGGCATCCACAGAACTTTAGCATTTCATATGGGAAGGAGTCCTACCCTGTTCAGTTTTGTCAGTGTCCAGTGCCAATTGTGGAGTGTTTTGAAGTGGCAGAACTTTGAGAGGGATTCCCAGGTGTCCCTGTCCAGGACTACCAGATTAAAAGACTAGTTCTCTTCCTCAAGGGTTGTCTACATGTGGGCCTTCCATATCATGCAGAGGCTGCGTAGAAGAGGTTGGGAGAAGAGGTGGCTCGTGAGTGTGCTGTAGAGTATCGAAATCACTCTCCTGTGGTGTCCCCATATAGACAGTAAGCCACCACTGGGGAGGGATGTATGGATCATGGACGAGGGCCTAAGCGACACCTTAAGCAGTGCTGCAGTTACAAGCATCACCAAGCTTGCTGTGGGTGGAGACCAAACTCCTCTCAAAGATGGTCGAAAGGCTTCAGGTCCCCGTTGAGTAAGATTTGGTCCAGGATGGGCATGCCCACTTCCATCCTGTGGGTCCAGCATAAAGGCTGACCATCAATGTGCAGCCCATCATTGCCGCACAGTGGTGCTTTATCACTCAAGCATGGGTCCACCCAAGTAGTCAGTGAGCACGTAACAAGGCTTTTTGCATGGCCTGCACAACAGGGTGAGATTGGCATGGCTGCAGTGTATCGTCCCCATAAAGAAGGCCAAACCCTCGACTCCAGAGAGGAGCAATTGTTCAGTGTGGGCCCACTGCAGTGGGTCTGTGGACCCAGGGAGCAAGTATTCAATTTCCGATAGGTGGAGAGCTAGGGTGTAATGTTCCACTGATGAGAGTACTAAGCCTCCAAAGGAGTGCCGTGCCATGAGTTTTGATGCAGCCAATCGGGCAATGAGGAGCCCCACATGAAGGACCAAATCTGGGAGTCCTTGAGGCAGAGAGTGAATAAATGCACCAGTACAGGGACCATTCCCAGTGTGGAAGTGAAATGCAGTAGTGTGACCATCCTCACCGCCTCTCGAAATCCAGATTCATCTGGGCAATCAGGGGTTTCAAGTTGTCTGAGACCATTGCGTCCATTACTCTATTTACTAGCATCCCCAAGTATTTGAGATGAGGGCATTCAAAGAAAAGGATAGCTGTGGATCGCCGCGTTCGTGGTGCTCATTGAGAGTGGCAGGGCCTCACACTTGTCCTAATTTATTTTGTAACAGGATAGGGCCGCACAACAGTGTTGACTTCCAAAAGAGTAAGAAAGGAATGGTGGAGATTGGTGAGGGTGAGCAGGACATTGTCTGCGTACAGGTAGAGTTTGGCAAGCACCCGACAAGGGGAACGCCTGCAATGGGTGGCGAATGACAGATGGCAAACGCCAGGGCTTCCATGGCCAATAGAAACAGGAGGGGGGAGAGCGAGCAGCCCTGGTGGGTGTCCCTCTGGATCTGGAAAGAATCTGTATGGAACCCCCCACAGTTGACCTGGGCTTTTGGACAATCACACAGTGGCTGCACCTTGGCGATGAATTGATCTCCCAGGCCAAATCATTTCATAGTGTAGGCCAAATGCATTCTCAGCGTCCAGGGAGCGGGCCATCGTGTCTATTGGAAGGTCCTTGGCCACCCAGAAATTGTGGACCAGGGTGCCCGAGGTGGTTCCTCTAGGAGCAGCCCAGCAAAAAACTGATCTGTGTGTGGTAGGTCAGAGAGGGAATGACTTTACCGAGGTGCGCTGCAAGGATGCTGGCGAGGATTGAAATCACCAATCAGCAGAGAGATTAACCCTGGGCGTAGTTTGCGTAGTAGTGCTACGCGTTGATACGCGAAGTTCACTTCACACTTCGCAAGCTACATGCAGCTACGCGAACTGCGTAGTGCACTGTGCAAAATGCTGTTCGCACTGATTACACAGTGCCGGATGCTTGTCCGCAGCGTGCAGTCATTGCAAACGGCATCTTGCAAAGTACAAGTGGTCGTTTTCTGCTGCTCGAGTAGATTTGTACTTGAGCGGCAGCTTTCTCAACGCGGACTGGTAGTTTTTCATCGCGAGCGGTCGCGAGCATACACGACCACTCGTAATGAGAAACCTGACCTCCCCGCATTGAAAATCTCGCCGGGAGGTTTAATTTCCACCCTCGCGATCGGCAACTTGATGTTGCTGATTGCGAATGAGGAAAAAATCTCATGGGGATGTTATATTGCTCACTCGCGGTCACCAACTTGACGTTGAGGGCCGCGAGCAAGCAAAAAATGCCCGCTACGCTATGCGTTTTTGCACTGTGCTATGTGCAAATCGCGTAGCGCATAGATGTGCAAACTACGCGAGCGTAGTGTAGTCCTACGCCCAGGGTTAAGCGAGATGGATCTGTAACCACTGCATAGTAAAGGGTCCCTCCAGGTTTGGGTAGGACTGTGATCACTGCCTTCTTGGAGAGAGGCCCCAAGGAGGCTGTCTGATCTACCTCCTGGAAGGTGGCAAATAGGGAGTTGACTGGCTCCTCACCTGACTACCTATGAAACTTTGTGGGGAAGACATCCTCAAATGGGGCTTAGTGAAATGACAATTTGGAGCTGGCCAGCACTATCCTCTCTTTGCTGATCACTCCCCACTAGCAGTTCCCTACCCTTATCTGACAAGCAGTGGAGGTCTACACCCTCCAAGAAGGTGCCCACCCATTCCACGCTAGCTGGCACCTCTAAGGTGTTTAGTGTCTTGTACAATGAAGCAAACTCGTCGATGATGTCCTGTGGACGGGTGAGAACCTCCCTGCTGGTCGAGTGTATGGCAGGAATGGCCATGGCAGCCTTTTGTTGCCTCAGTTGGGCTGCCAGTTGGCGACCCTCCTTCTCCCCCTGTTCATAGTGCTGCCCCTGCAGGCGCTGCAGTGCATATCCAGCTTTGGAGGTAAAGAGGCTAGCCACATAGGCATGTTCCGGGTGTCACTGGTTGGGCAGTGTAGGGTGGGAGGAGTAACGGTGGGTAAGGGAAGCGATCTGCCCCTGCAGTTCAGTCTGGCAGAGAGTCACTTGTTTGTTGGACACAGCAGCATCTCTCATGAGTTGGTCCCTTATTGTTGCCTTTGTGGGAGCCCACAGAACTCTGTGAGATTCCACTGAGTTTCTGTTGTCCAACATGTACGTAGAAACATGGGCTTTTAGTAGGGACTTGCCCTGGGGGGTGCAAGATCGATGTACATTTAGTTGCCGTGGTTTGAGACCCGGGGAGGCCAGGCCCATATCAAGAGATAGAAGAACTAGGGAATGGTGGACAGCACAGCTTCCAGTATTCAAGACTCTCCAACAAGTACCACAGTTTTCTGAGAGACGAAGAAGTAGTCCAACCTAGATTGTGTGCCGTGGACCGGTGAAAGGAAAGTGTACTCCTTATCTGCTTGGTGGATGAGATGCCAGTGGTCTACAGACCATGTTCCGAGGCCCTGTTTCCAAACAGGGCTCTGTCTGCATTATTACCTTTGTCTGGAAGGCCTGTCCTGTCTAGAACTGCATCCTGGCTGAGGTTCCAGTCCTCTCCATTGACATACTGAAACACCCCACTCTCCACAAGCAGGCGGTTCAGTTGAAGACAGAAGAAGCTTTTTGCCCCAGTCGAGCTATATATCGGTCCCACACAAAGGGATCTGTCCGCCAACTGCAACTTGGCAAGTGTATATCTGCCCTCCTGGTTAGACCATGTCTTCACAACAGTAACAGGCAGTGGTTTCTGGATAAGGATAGCCACTCCACACTTGTGGAGTGTCCCTCTCTCGGTGGATGGCGCAGTCTCGGTAGATGGTGCAGGGTATAACCCGTTGGGTTCCTGATCTCCAAGCACACAGCTCCGCAGCGCATCCAGGCAGTGCTCTGCCTCTGACCTGCACAGACCACCGTTTGAGGCCCTGGACTGCTCTTGATTTTTCAGATCGATTCATTTTTCTGCTGGCTTAGGTTAATATTTTATTTCTATTTTGTCTCTTTTTAACCCCTTACTTCTTTTTACACCCCTGATTCCCATTCTTCACTCCCCCGCCGCGTCCTGCCCTTCTGCCAGTTCCCGCCACTGCAGTCCTCGTGGCCCCTCTCACCCTCGTGTTTTTCCTTCTCTCACCTCCAATCTGTCACGCCTTCCCCAGACCTCTACTTGATGGAGGCCGAGGGTGCACAAAAGGCAAGACCGTCTGCGCCGTCCGCGACCCGATTGCGACCAGTGCCAGGAACCCTGGTCGTCCGACCTACCATCGCTACAGCTCAGCAGATCTCCACACACTCAAAAGCAGCAAGAATAACAACTGCAAGCTCTCCTCTTGACACCCACAGTCCTTTGACCTGCCAAAAACTGCAGCCACTCCTTCAACATTGCCAAAACTCAGGACCCACCTCCGCAACATCCACACCGCAGTCTAAACCCTGCAATGCATCCTCCTCAACATTCACTCCCTCCATAGGTACGCCACGGATATCTAGGACCTCCTTGACAGCAGCTCTACCGACATCACTTTTCTCACTGAAACATGGTAAAGCGACACCTCGGGCCCTGACATTGCGATTGTCATCCCCGTAGAATAAAAAATCATCCGGTAGGACCTCCCAAACTGCCCCGGAGGCGGCATTGCCATCGCTCACAAGGCCAACCTCCGCCTGAGCACCTACACCGTCGGGCCTACAGACCTTATGGAACGCCCCCACTTCAAGATACAGGTCAACCTAACCACCATGCTATGAGGCACCATCATCTACCAACCTCCCGGACTCCGTGCACCCTTCTCCGACTCCATCACCAACATAATCACCCTGCATGCCATCACCTCCACCGACTACATTTTACTGGGAGACCTCAGCTTCCAACTCGACAGCAGCCAAGACCCCAACTCCATCTCCATCCACATCATCGGACTCTATCAAATCGTACCAGGACCAACACACTCAGCTGGACACACCCGCAACCGTATCTTCACAGGAGGAAACTCCAACTCCTTCAGTCACACCTCCGAACTCCCATGGATGGACCACTGCTGCTTCCACTTCACCTACAAAGCGAACGGCCCCCACAGACACCCACCCCTAAGCCAACGCAGGTATTGGAACAAGATCTCTGACAAGCAGCTCACAACCACCCTCAGCGGCTCCGTGTCCAGCCCCTCAGACAATGACCCCACCACCACCTCCTGCAACCTACACAAATGGATCACCGACTGCGCCAACACATTCACCCCCTCAAGAAATCCTCCAACCCTCACACCATGAAGACTAGCTAGTTCTCCACTGAACTCCGGGAATCCAGACAAACCTTCAGATGTCTCAAAAAACTATGGAGGAACTCCAAAACTCCAGCCAACCTTGACAACTACAAAACAGCCACCACTGCCCACCACAAACTCATCAGACACTCAAGGAAAAAAGCACTCCAGGACAGAATCACACAACAGCAAGGAACTCTTCAGCATCATCAAAGAGTTTTCCCAACCCAAGTGAGAGTCCACCGACTTTCCACCCTCCCAGGATCTCAGTGACATATTCAGGGCCTTCTTCCATCACAAAATCATGACAACTTTGACAACAACAACCTCCACGAGGAACCTATACCCACCGCTTCCTTCACCATACAGCCGGCCCTGGATAGCTGGACCACCCTCAACATTGAATACACCGTAAAGACCATGAGGACCACCCTCTCCGGGGCCCCACGGACCCCTGACCCCACCACATCTACCACAGAGCTACAGACATCATCGCCCCTGAGCTACAAAGAATCATCAACCAATCCTTCGAGACAACCTTCTTCCCCAATGACTGGAAACATGGCGAGATCAACCCTGTCCTAAAGAAACCATCGGCGGACCCCAGAGACCTCAACAACTACAGACTGATCTCCCTATTTCCCTATCTGCCAAAAGTCATTGAAAGAGCTGTCAACAGCCAACTCGCCTCCTTCATCGACAAGAACAACATCCTCGACTCCCCCCTATCAGGCTTCAGGAAGAACCCCAGCACAGAGACTGCCTTAATCGCCGCAACGGATGACATCCCCTCCCTCCTTGACAGAAGAGAGACAGTGGCCCTCATCCTCCTGGACCTCTCCGCGACCTTCAACACAGTTTCACAGCTCACCCTAGTCCACAGACTCCACAGTGCAAGAATCCAGGACAAAGCCCTCAACTGGATTTGCTCATTCCTCCTTGGCAGAACGCAGTGGGTCAGACTACCTCCCTTCATCTCAGAGCCCAGGCCAACCACCTGCGGAGTCCCACAAGGATCCTCCATCAGCCCTACTCTGTTCAACATCTACATGGCTGTTCTCGCTTCCATCCTCAGATCACACAGACTCAAAATTGTACCGTACGTAACTCATCCTCTCACTATCTAACAAACGCAACATCTCGAAACACAACTTTCAAGAAGGAATGGAAGCAGTCGCCAGCTGGATGAAGAACAGCTGCCTACAACTGAACCCAGACAAAACTGAAGTACTCATCATAGGCCCACATTCTGATGCCTGGAATGACACCTGGGGGCCCCCAGCCCTCGGGAATCCACTGCCACCCGCGGACCACGCACGCAACCTCAGAATCATCCTGGAGTCTGAACTCAAAATGGACTGTCAGATCAACGCCGTCACCTCTTCCTGTTTTCACACCCTCCGTGTCCTATGTAAAACTTTCAACTGGATCCCCCTTGAACATAGGAAACCAGTCACCCACACCCTCATCAGTGGCAGACTGGACTACAGCAATGCACTCCGGGATCAACAAGGACCTCACCCACAAACTCCAGAACATCCAGAATGCCACTGAGAGACAAGTCCTAAACCTACTGTGCCATTATCATATCACCCAACACATGCAGGCACTACACTGACTCCCGGTTGAGATGAAATTCACCTTCAGGCTTCTCACCCATGCCCACAAAGCCTTCCACAACACCTGCCCCACCGCCTCTCGTTCCACACCCCCCCAAAGATCACCACGGTACCACACAAAATAAGATCAGAACAGGAGGTCGTTCATTCTCCTTCCTCATGGCAAAAGCCTGGAACACAGTCCCTCTCCACCTCTGCCAGACACCAACTCTGTCAAAGTTCCTAAAGGACCTCAAGACTTGGCTCTTTTTTTGAATCACTATGAGTATCTGGACTGCACGTACCCTGAAGGACTAGGGAAGACTTCTGACCCACTTGGCCTCCTATGATCCTCCATGAGCACCTAGGAGTTGTGCCCCCCCTACCCCAGCACGTTGAGATTCTTACGAGTGAGTAGCTGTGCTTAACAAACCCTTGATTGATTGATTGATTGAGTCACAACTTGTTAGACCCGGCCCTCGTAACATAGACAGACCTGACCCCCGCACCTCACACCAGCCCCGAGCCCACGGCCTAGCCGATCCTTCCCACCAGAACACACACACCCGACCCGGACTTCCCCCGTCCGTGGCCTTCCTCCTTCGGCCACCCCGGGCCCGCGTGCCCACTTCATGCACCAAGATGGCCGCCCGGCACCAGCGCGACCCTAGCCATAGGCGCCACTCCGGCTGGAGGACATCGCGCTCCCCTTGGGATGAAAAGGGAGGAGCAGTTTCCATCACACCTCGGTGCTTCCCTGGGAAGGTGGGTTTCGATCGACCCGCCGGCCTCCCCCCGAGGGCTGGCTCCACACCTGCTGGGTGTCTGGGGCTCCTCCCGACCCGGCCCTGAAATGATCAAAGGACAATGGCAGGAAACCCCCAACAAGGGACCCCCAGGTGACAAGACCCCTGCCTGCACAGACTCCGGACATCAAAGAGGAGTCGCCCTATAACAAGGGGTGCTCTGGGACGGTCCGGCAGATTCGCCTTGGAAACACCTGAGCCCTGCTGAGTGACTCGCGGCTCCCTGAAGATCGTCAAACCTCCGAACGTGTACCTGAGCCCTGCTGAGTGACTCGCGGCTCCCTGAAGATCGTAAGACCTCCGAACTTGTGCTTGAGCCCTGCTGAGTGACTCGCGGCTCCCTGAAGATCGTAAGACCTCCGAACTCGTGCTTGAGCCCTGCTGAGTGACTCGCGGCTCCCCGAAGATCGTAAGACCTCCGAACTTATACTCGAGCCTGCTGAGTATCTCGCAGCGCCCACAGACTCTCTTGGTCCCGCCGGACCCCACGACGACAAGCGTATCCCCCAGCTCGAGGATTGTGAGCTGTGCGCCGGGTACGCTCCTGCATTTGATCCATATCCCCAAAGACTGTCCCGCTACCTCCTAACCTCCCCTCCAAGACTTTGTGAGCCCGCGCTCTACTTGTATATACTTTGCCTTGCTGATCATAAAGATCCTACCACTCCGATCTGATAAAGATTTGCTCTTAAGATCTCCTCGTGTGGTGTCTCTCTGTCGTGTGGTGCCGAGTGTGCGATCCTAGATACGAGGTTCCTCCCCTTAGGAGTCTCCTGCCAGTGTCCGGCTACGATACCTCGAGGGTGGGTCTCAGGGCAGTCAGGGCCCCCTCCGGGCCCCTCTGAGGTCGCCTTCTAACACAACTATACTAAGGATCACCCTGCCCATTCATTCGCGGTGCAGCTTGTTGGACTCTAGGTTATCCAGTTCTGTCTCTTGCAGGAGAGCCTCATTTTCTCTCTTTGTTTGAAAGTAAGAGAACACTTTTTTCCATTTGATATTGTGCGTGAGGCCGTCAACATTCCAACATAGGAAGTGAAGAGGGAGGGCACATACATTGGGGCAAACATGGGCTCTTAGAAGACCTGCGGCAGTGCTGGGATGTGATGGAGTGCAAGAAAGGAGATCCAAGCATAGGGAGGTGTTCAGACGTGCAGGGAGGTATGGGCACAGTGAGGCAGCATGGTTGGTAGGTAGTAGGAATAGGTGGTAAAAAAGGAAAAAGTGTGAGCGGGGAAGGTGGGACAGGATGGGAGGAGGGCTAGGGGAGGAGTGGCAGGTGGGTGGTATTCTACACATGCAGGGGAGGGGATCCCCAGGGAGCACTAACCGGTGTGGGGCGTGGGCTGCTAAAGGTCATGGAGAATGAGTGCCATGGGGGGAGTCAAGGAAAGGAGGTAGAGAAAGAGTTTTGATAAGCTGCAGCAGTGGGACAGAGCAGGGGCCAGACTTGACCAGACTTGCAGAGTCAGCAAGGCAAGGGGACCCCTAGGGGAGGCAGGGTAGTGTGAGTGGTGGACATGTATGGCTGGGCTGGGCATTGAGTGACCACCGGGATCCCTGGGGGTAGAAAGCGAATACAGTCATTTCTGGGCATGCTCCTGGGAGGGTGAGAATATCTATGGGCCAAAGACTCGGTGTGAGAAGAGGGTGTGCTGCCTGTGTCAGGGGGCACATTGCCCAGGTCGACGAGATAACCGGGGGTGGGGTGGTCCAGCTTCCATAGGGTGAATGCTCATCTCCCAGTGGCAGTATGGCAGTGGGTGGTCTCGAATGAGGGGTGATAGTGGCAACCATATCCCACGCAGCTGCAGGACCCCAGAAACAAGGGGCTTGAGTAGGCAACCTAGCATGCAGTAGGAAACAAAACAACAGTTTGACTCGAAGTGCTACTAGTAGTAAATGGGCTAAGCTTGTGGGGAAGTTGGGGAGAGGAGGGGTGCATCATGGCCACCTCATGCCACCAGCCTACCACTGAAATGTTCATAGGAGCCTAGCACAGTTCTCGCTGGGGAACCGGGACAACATAGCATACAGCCCACATGCAGGAATAACATTCAGAACATTCAAATATTCAAAATTGAAATTGAAATAGTCTTGGTGATACTCAGCCATCCGGTGGGTGCTGGGCCCATCAGTCCTGCTGCATTTCCCCCACTCACACAATGCTTGACACAGCGCAACAGTCCCCAGAGCGGTCACTCCATGGCAGGACTCTGTCACCCTGAAAGCACGCTGCTCTGTCAGGGTCTCTGCACCTGCCAGAGGAAGTGGGTAGGGAAGTTGGTACCTCATTTCTTTCAATTCCGCCAACTGAAAGTAGGAGGTTTTCCTGCCATCTTGGATGGACTATCGCTTCTGCCTATGGTGCCATTGATGTGGGTGAAGATTCCTGGCAGAGTTGGCAGAACTCTGGTGGTCTTTCGTCCATGAACCCGCCAACATCTAACTAGGGCGGCAGAACAGCCAAGTTGATGGGCGGTGAATCCATCTAAAAAGCGACAGCATGACCTTTACAGTCAAGTTCTAAATCAGTTCCTCTCTGTTTTTATTTCCATTCTTCTGGTGGGAGCCCTTACCACCCTTTTGGGAGTCCCTCTAATATTCCACTCTGATGCTGACCCTGCTATCCGCCTCCTCAGCAAGTTTCCTGGAGTCAGTAAGCTTGCGATCAACTAGGAGTTGGCGCAGCTCTGTAAAACAAGTCTCAAGCATGTGCTCCTTAAAAAACAAGTTGTACAACACTTCATAATCATTAACTTTGCTGCCCTTCAGTGCCTTACCAACAAAGTCAAAGAAATCCACCACTGTTTGTGTGGAGAGTTTGTGACTGGCCCTGATCCGTTGCCTGTACTTCTCAGGGGTCAGCCCAAAGTTGCTTGCTAATATGGCCTACATGCCAGTGTAGCTGGTCTAGTCCTCCACCTCTACTGTAAGAAGTATGTCCATACCTACTGAGGGCATGTACTGTCATTGACTGCCTCACCCCCCAACACCCCTGGTACCCTGTGCACTTTTAAAGCCACCTCATAAGCTGCCAAACATTTATATTCATCATCCCCCTCATTATTACTGAGCACCATATATTTTGGGATATGACATCTGGACTTGTGAGCAGACACTGCAGGTATACTGTCAACATTACTGTTGCTGGACCCTACTTCCAGGTCTCTTACATCCAGCTCTCTGAGCCTCAACACATGGGAGAGCTGCTCTCCTCCAGAGCTAACCTACTCTCAGCAAGAGCCTGCTCTTTCTCTAGCTTAGTAAGCTCCAACTTCAGCTTTCTTCCCTCCTGTCTGCCATCTCCTCCGGGGACAGGTTCCTGTCGGAGACTCTGCTCCCTGCTCTGGAAATCAAAACTGCTTCTGGCAAGTTGCTGGCCCTCCTTACAGACAGATCCAGAGCCACTTCAGGCTCCAAAATCAAGTCATTCTCCTCTTCAAGAATGTCCTGCTTCTCATCTAGATTGTCATCCACTGCAACCTGGAGCTCTGCCCAAGATCTCAAGACTGTCTGCAGCTCCACCTTCCGTGTGAAGCCTCTCATGGTGACCTGAAATACTTTGCAAAAAATGTTGGCCCTGACCCACAGAGTAAGACTCTAACCTGGCCAGATCAAATTCCAAAACTAAAGGTGCAGGTGCAGTTGTAGCTGTAGTTTTTCTAGATTGAGACATCATTAGGCAAGAAAAATCAAAAGGCAAATCAGGGAGAATTGAAAAAAATCGAAATGTAAGTTAGAGTTGTAGTGACCAATGAGTTACTATATGTTATTTCACAAACACAAGTCCTATCCTCACTGCTGATGAACAGGGTTAGAAATGGTATTCCCGATTGGTTGAGGTATGCACCCAGGCCAGACAGGAACCATAACTGTAGTCAGGGTAAGCTAAGGACACACTCAATCAAGCAATCAATCAGCATTTGTTGGGCACGGCACTGTCACCCCTGGAAATATCTGTGCTGTGGTGTGAAGTCTCCGTCGAAAAAGCCAGGTCTTGAGGAAAGAATGGAAAGATGGAAGAAACAAGCAGAAAAAAGTCAAAACAGAGGGCAAAAAAAAGAGCAGTAAAGACAAAACAGAGGGCAGAAAAATTAGCACAAAAGGCTAAACAGTCCAGAAGAGGGCAAAACAGAGGGCAGAGAAACAAGGCGAAAAGGCAAAACAGTGGCAAGAAAAACAAGCACAAAAAGGCAAAACAGAGGCAGAAAAATGAGCAGAAAAGGCAAAACAGCACAGAAGAGAGCAAAACAGAGGCCAGAAAAACAAACGGATGGATGCTAAACAGAGGGCAGAAAAACAAGTAGAAAGGGCAAAACAGAGCAAGAAAAGAGAAGAGGAAGCACAAACACAGGGCAGTAGGTGGACAGCCAGCAGTGCATAGCGAACTGTGAGCAATCTGGACAGAAGAATTGTTGCAGGGTGAGCTGGCACGAAGACCTGCTCGATGGGGTCATGCTGCAATCTCCATTAGTTAGTCCCTGAGGGGGAGGGCAGGGCACTGGGTCACAGAAGGAATAAAATCGATGGTTAAAGGGAAATGGCAGAAAGAGGGAAGAAACAAGCAGAAAAAGGCTAAACAGAGGGCAGAAAAATTAGCAGATAAGGCAAAACAGAGCAAGAACTGAGCAGATGAGGCACAAACAGAGGGTAGCAGGTAGACAGTCACCAGAATCTAGTGGACTGTGGATAAGATGGATATGTCTCAGGAGGAGCTGGCACGAGTAGCTAACCTGCGATCAACCTCTGGTAGCTTGGCACAGAGCAGTCAGGCCTATCTAAAGCGGCAACGTGTAAAGTATTTGTTCAAAACACACACACAGTAACACAATGAATACACCCCAAACTGCTCCACACAGGTTTATAATTAGAGATTAATAAATTATAAACAAAACAGGACCAAAATGACAAACATCCAAAGTATTGAACTTGAGATATTTAATTTTAAAGGAATAAATGCAGTAAAGGGCTTAAAAGCAAGTAGTGCTTAAGAGGTTATTTTAGGTGGCACAGGACATGGGCAAAGTCAAGGTTCGGGCTGACCGCGTTGGTACCATGCTGGCCCCAGAGAACAAAGTACCTTTCCTGGTTGCATCAAGATGTGTCTATCTTCTCCGCGCAGTGAAGTCTATGATTTGGTTCAGAAGACGGGTGCCAGAGTTGAGAGGCATCGAGCAAAGTGCTGGGTTCTACAATGCATTGAGGGGAAGCGTCAATCTCACCAAGCTGCAACGGTGGTGATACGCTGTCCAATGTATAAATCTCTCGAGGCAAAGCACTGGTTCTGATGCTATGTGCCGATTTTACTCCTGAAACCGTGTCAATGCGCTGGTTCTGTTACACACAGACAGGAGATGAGTAAAAATCATTGTTATAAGTTTCTGAGCCATTTCCAGTGAGCCAGGCACAGAAGCAGGGCACTGGGTGGCAGAAGGAGGAAATCGATAGGTAGAGGGAAATGGCAGGAAGAGGGAAGAAACAAGCAGAAAAGGCTAAACAGAGTGCTGAAAATTGAGCAGAAAAACGCAAAACAGAGCAAGAACCGAGCAGATGAGGCACAAACAGGGGGCAGCAGATAGAAGGTAGTGGACTGTGGTTAAGCTGGACAAGAGAAATGTCTCAGTAGGAGCTGGCATGAGTACACTCGAAAAGATAATCTGCGCTCAGCATCTGTTAGCTTGGTACAGAGCAGTCAGGCCTATCTAAAGTGGCGAAGTGTAAACTATCTGTTTAAAACACACGCAAAGTAACACAATGAATACACCACAAAAAGGGTCCACACAGGTTTATAAATATAGATTAATATATTATGAACAAAACAAGACCAAAATGACAAACATCCAAAGTATTGAAGTTGAGATACTTAATTTGATAGAAATAAATGTGGTAAAGCGCTTAGAAGCAAGTAGCGCATAAGAGATTATTTTAGGTTGCACTGGACAGGGGCGAAGTCAAGGTTCGGTTTGACCGTGATGGTCCCAGGCAGGCTACAGAGAACAAAGTGCAAAATCAACATTTGATGGACAGAATGCAGAACAATGTCATACAGTCACCCCAGTACAGAGATCTGGGCCTAAATCCATTGTTTTTTTGCTCACCATGCCGTTCCAGTTTGAACCCAGCCATATGCAAATCAGTCTTGACCCTGTGCCTCATGGGATCAGTCCAGCCCGAACTGCCAAGCCAGGTCCTCCCTGGACTGGAAACAAGCATCCTAGGACCGGTTTCGGGGTTTCACCCCTCTTCAGCCAGGATAGCTTGATTCCAGTGGCATGGAGAGCACGGGACCCACGTCTGGGCATACCCTTCCCACTCAGGGTGACAACTGCAAAACCAACATTTGATGGACAGAATGCAGAAAATTATCATACGTTCACCTCAGTACAGAGATCTGGGCATAAATCCATTGTTTTTTTGCTCACCATGCCGTTCCAGTTTGAACCCAGCCATATGCAAATCAGTCTTGACCCTGTGCCTCATGGGAACAGTCCAGCCTGAACTGACAAGCCAGGTCCTCCCTGGACTGGAAACAAGCATCCTCGGACCGGTTTCGGGGTTTCACCCCTTTTCAGCCAGGATAGCTTGATTCCAGTGGCATGGAGAGCAGGGGACCCACGTCTGGGCATACCCTTCCCACTCAGGGTGACAAATGTAAAAACAACAGTAGATGGACAGAATGCAGAACAATGTCATACATTCACCCCAGTACAGAGATCTGGGCCTAAATCCTTTGTTTTTTTGCTCACCATGCCGTTCCAGTTTGAACGCAGCCATATGCAAATCAGTCTTGACCCTGTGCCTCATAGGAACAGTCCAGCCCGAACTGCCAAGCTAGGTCCTCCCTGAACTGCAAACAAGCATCCTAGGACCAGTTTCGGGGTTTCACCCCTTTTCAGTCAGGATAGCTTGATTCCAGTGGCATGGAGAGCACGGGACCCACGTCTGGGCATACCCTTCCCACTCAGTGTGACAAATGCAAAAACAACAGTTGATGGACAGAATGCAGAACAATGTTATACATTCACCCCAGTACAGAGATCTGGGCCTAAATCCATCGTTTTTTTGCTCACCATGCCGTTCCAGTTTGAACCCAGCCATATGCAAATCAGTCTTGACCCTGTGTCTCCTTTGAAACTGGTCCGAGGATGCTTGATTCCGGTCCAGGGAAGACATGGATTGGCAGTTCGGGCTGGACTGTTCCCATGAGGCACAGGGTCAAGACTGATTTGCATCTGGCCATGTCTGAACTGGGGTGGCGTGGTGGGCAAAATAACGATAGATTAAACCCAGATCTGTGACTGGGGGTGAATGTTTTGCCAATGTGCAACATTCCGTCCATCATCTTGTCTGTTTTGCTGTTCGCCCTATGTGGAAAGGGTATGCCCAGACGTGGGTCCCGTGCTCAATACGCCACTGGAGTCAAGCTATCCTGGCTGAAGAGGGGCGAAACTCCAAAACCGGTCCTAGGATGCTTGATTCCGGTCCAGGGTAGACATGGCTTGGCAGTTCGTGCTGGACTGTTCCCATGAGGCACAGGGTCAAGACTGATATACATATGGCCATGTCTGAACTGGGGTGGTGTGGTGAGCAAAATAACGATGGATTAAACCCAGATCTGTGACTGGGGGTGAATGTTTTGCCAATGTGCAACATTCCATCCATCATCTTGTGTGTTCTACAGAGAACAAAGTACCTTTCCTGGTCGCATCAAGATGTGTCGATTTTCTCCACGCAGTGAAGGCTATGCTTCAGTTCAGAGGACGGGTGCCGGAGTCAAGAGGCATCGAGCGAAGTGCTGGGTTCTGCAATGCATTGAGGGGATGCGTCGATCTCACCAAGCTGCATACGCTGTCTGATGTGTCAATCTCTGAAGGCAAAGAGCTGGTTCTGATGTGATGTGCCGATTTCACTCCTGCTACCGGGTCAGTGCGCCGGTTCTGTTACACACAGACAAGAGATGTGTCAAATTATGTGTTATACGTTTTGGAGCCATTTACAGTGAGCCAGGCACAGAAGCAGGAGTAGAGACTTTGATATCCCTGAGTCTCAAGCAACAGGAGGTAAGCCAACAGTCTCTTGGCGATCACTTGGAGGGAAGGCAGAGTACAGCTCCCCTTTAACAGAGTCAAAGAGCAGCTGTCAGCAGGACAACACAAGAGAAAAGCAGATTATCCAAGTCTGCAGTCCTGAGATGAGTCCTTTAGGCAGCACAGCAGTCCTTCACGACAGAGGTTCTGTTCCAGATCCAGCGTCTGAATTTAGGGCTCACAGACCCAGTGCTTATACTTAAAAGTGACTTTGATGTAGGGGGTGACTTCAAAGCAGCTCTCTGATGTGCATGAGGATACTTTCAACCCAGTGCTGTCTGCCAGGCTATATTCGGCAGGTAATCAGTCCTTTGTGAGGGTACAGAACACAGACTATTCAAGTGAAGTGTTAAACCTTCCCTTCCATCCTGCACAGGCAAGGCCATCAGAATGCAGATGTAGGTAGATGGGTGCTCGGACACACCTATCCTTACTCTGTTGTGGCTGCCTAGAAGGAGTGCACAAAGTTTAGCTGTCACCTATTCAGACGTCTATTGGAGACAGGCTGTCAGGTACACAGAGCAGTAAGTGCAGATAAATGTCCACTTTCTTAAAGTTCATTTGTAAAACAGTAATGTTAAATCCAACTTCACCAAAAAAGAGGATTTATCATTACCATTCCAAACATATGAAATATGAAAACGCTACTCCTCTCTGATCACGAATTACAACTTAAAAGTGTATTAACGAATTCCCAATGCTAGTGTTTAAGAGGAGTGGGCCTCACAGAAGTGAAAAATGAAATAAGCTGTGGGTCACTACCAGGACATGCAGAACAGAAAGGTACATATCCTACCTTTTGTTTACATAGCACCCTGCCCTTAGGGTTACTTAGGGCCTACCCTAGGAATGACCTATATGTAATAAAAGTTGAGATTAATGCTTGGGAAGCAGTTTTAAATGCAAGGTCGAAGTGGCTGTAAACTGTGCACACAGGCACTGCAGTGGCAGGTATGAGATAAGTTTCAAAGGCTACTTCTGTTGTGGCACAATCCATGCTGCAACCCTCTAGTAGAATTTGAAATACCCTAAATACATGGTGTACCACCTTATAAGGGACTTACCAGTACAGTGAATATGCCAACGAGGTTTACATCAACGTCATCATGTTTAGGGGAGAAGCAGATGCAGTTTAGCTCTGGTTAGCAGTCCTAATGCCAACAAAAAGACTCAGCAAAAACAGGAGGTTAAAGGTAAAGAGTCTGGGGGAAGAGAAACATAAGGATGCAAAGTATAACAAATACCTTTCTTCAAAATTTGTATACATTTCACCGATATGTGTTTTCCTATTTTGCATTTTCCCCAAAATTCTTCTTTCATGACTCTTACCACGCAGTATTTTCCTGATAACACCTCAATAGTCCTTTTGAACGTTTTATTCAACTCTTTGAGTTGCTATGGATTGCTGCTCCCATCTCTAATCCCAGGGGAATTGTCCTCACAAACTAACATTGCAAGGCCATCACTTTGGATGGGAAACCTTTGGCGATGATTGTGATTGCCAGATGATTCTGAAGTCTGTGCAGACTTGGTCGATGAGTACTGGGCTGTGAGAATCTGACATATTTCCTTACTGGGCAGATTGGCTTCATTTGTGCCTGATACGCACTATTACTTCCTCTGCTTCCTTGCTAGTGAGCATCCTTTCAGCCCTTTCCTCTATAGAACTAACAGATCCAATAATGTCTATTTCTCAGTGGTTACAACTCACTTCCTTCATTTCAATTCCATCTCCTTAGCGAGGGATCATTTCATATTCTGCCATTGAAAGCTATCCAGAGATCCCCCTTGACAATCTCCTATCTGCTGCATCTCCCAGAGTCTTTCATTCCTGTATGGAACATCCCCAACCCTCTTAAAGACCTCTCTTTTTACCTTACCTTTTTTCTGAGCCTCATTTCCTGTAGAATCGTTTCAGAAGTTAGAGTCCTTTCTATTATCGGGTGCACATCTCCCTTCATGGTGCTATGTTTTACATCTCAGCTTGCACCCAGACAACTTCCTGAACTATCCTTATTTCCCTTCGCCTCCCTGTGAGTTGTCAGCTGTTTTCAAGAGTAGTGCTCACAGGGTAAAACCAGCTATGACCTCTTCTGGACTCAACTCTACCTCATTTCACTTCTGGAGCAATAGATTATAAGGCCCTTTTCACTAACTTAAGGTGGGAGGATATTCTCCAAGGTTGTGGAATGTTTAAATAAGTAATTGTTGTCCTTTGTGTGTTTCTTTTAGTCTCTATTGTTTTCTTAGTCATTCACTTCTTTTTTCCCTTTATTCATTTCTGTGCACATTTTATCATCACATTTTAGTTAAAGCGTGGGGTGAACGGTATGACTTACTTATTTCTTTTTTTTTCTGAATTTTGCTCACTTGTTACTGTTGAACTTCACAGCCTGTTGAAATTGCATTTGTTTCTCCAGCTCATGTTTGAAGGGCTGTGTGAAGGACGGTTTGGTCCGGATGGTACGTTTGATGGAGGATTTTTCTCATTTTACTGAGATTGCACAGGTTGCTCAAGCTGTAAATCATGGCGCTGACACATTGCTGCTCACGGAGTAGCTTTAGTTTAGATTACTGTTCACATTGCTGATTTAGGATGGGTGTATAATTGGTAATATTTTAATTGGGTTTTTGTAATGTGTTCATTTTAGGGACGTTACTGCTCAGTCTGGCTAATAATTTTTAGTCATTGGGAATTGCTTTAAAGCGCTTATGTTTTCATTCATTATTTTGTTATTTCTGTTACACTTTCTGCATGAGTTTTTAACACAGTATGCACAGCACGTTTTTATTGGTATTCATGAGACATTGTGCCATATTCATGGTACCAGCACAAATGTGTCCAGCACTTTATATTTGTAAGTATATGGCCAGTGATGGCTGCTGATGTGACTTTCTTTACATTTCTAGTTAACCCCTGATGAAGGGCATTTGCCCACGATAAATTTGGTTTATTCCATCGTGCTATGTATGACAAACTGTGAATTTCTACATGTTGTAGAAAAACTCCTGAATTGATATTTCTCATACATTTAAAAAAGGGAATCATAACGCCTCCATTTGAGTACTGCAAGCTTTGACGAAGGTAAAAGAATGGATTGCGTTTGGATAACATGGATTAAAAAGGATTTGTGTCCATTGACTACAGTGATTTTTGTTTGTTTGTTTGTAAGGAGCATCCTGGATTGGGTGTACCATATTACACCTGTTAGTTATGGAACATTTATGCATGTCATTGGGACAGAACAGGCACCAGGGTCTCACACCAAACATTTGCCCTTGAGCATCTGCTAAATCTTGCGATCATTCTGGATTTACAAAGGGTGTGCATTCTGCCGCTTTTTCAAAAATGGTGTTAGAAGAAAGTAGAGCTGGACTCTTCCTCTTCTCTAAGTGATCTCCAAGGGCTTGTTGGCTTGCCTCCTGTTGCTTGAGACTCATGGAAATCAAAGTCTTTACCGCTGCACCTGTGCCTGACTCACTAGAAGTTGCCCAGGTACTTGCATACAAAGTTCGACCCATCTCCTGTCTGCATGTAGCTGAACCCGCGCATCAACTCGGTTGCAGGAGTAAAATTGGTGCATTGTGTCAAAATTAAAGCTTTGCATCCTGAGATCGACGCATCGGACAGTGTACCACCACTGCTGCAGCTTGGTGAGATTGAAACATCCCCTCGACTGCATGGCAGAAACCAGCACATACCTCTTGACTCCAGCACCCTTCTTCCTAACTGACACATCACCTTCACTGCGAGTAGCAGATCAACTTGTTGCTTACGACCAGGAAACTTACTTTTTTCACTGGGGCCTGCATGGGTCCCGTAGCTAGACAGAGCACCATCAAGGTCAGCCTAAACTTTGACTTGCCCTTGTCCAGCATGACATAAAGTAACCTTTTTTAACGCTACTTCATTCTGAAAACTTTACTGACCTTATTTCTTCAAAATTCTGTACCTCAACTTCTAAACAATGGATTTGTGTTTTTTGCTTATTTTGCTCAAATAAATATTCTCAATTTCTCTAAAATGTTATGGAGTGTTCTTGTGGTGTTTTTACTGTGTTATTGTGGGAGTTATTTCACAAATACTTTACAACTTGTCTTCTAAGTTCAGCCTGACTGCTCTGTGCCAAGCTACCAGATGGTGAGCACATATAATGCTACCAAATGGTGAGCACATTTAATTAAGGATTGGGTTGTGACTTACCCTGACTAGGATTGTGGTCAGTATGTATACTTGGACAGTATACATACCGCTGCCAACTAGAGACCCAATTTTTAACATTCGTGATTAGCGGGGAGGATATGACTTGTGTTTGTGCAGTGCCATACAATAGCTACGTGTACACTAACCATCCACATCTAAGACCATTTTGATGTTGTCTTTATTTTTCATTGCTTTGAATTTTTGATCCATCCTATGCATCATGGCTCTGGCCGGTTCTGAAGTAGAGCCATTGATTTTGAACTGACCAAGTTGGAGGATTACACAGTAAACCAGTTGAAGAGCTTCTGCAAGGAGATGGGGTACCTGCCAGAGGAGCCACTACAAAGGTGGAGTTTCAAATGACACTGAGTGCTTGGCCAGAAGCTCCCTCAAAGGAGAATGATAGATTGGAGAAGCCTCGGATGAGCTCTTCTGAGGAGCTACCTGCAGCAGTTGAGAGGGAAGCCCCTGAATTTCAGCCTCCTGCTGGAGAAGGAAGCAGTGTCTCTTCCCATGGCCTTTCTTCAGAGGACCTAGCTAAGAGGAGGGAGGAGAGAGAATTCAAGCTGCAGCTCACAAAAGGAAAGATGGAAACTGAGGAGAGGAAGGTTGAGGCTGACAGAGCATTAGCAGAGAAGAAACATTTGTTGGCTTATTAACCGAGTCTAACGGAGCTGGAGATCAAGGACAGGCTGCCCAATTCCAGCAGTAATGGTGGCAGCATACATGCAGTACCTGATGGAGATAAAATGTTCCTGATACCCAAGACATTTGTGCTATGCCTGGACCAAAATTCCGTTCCATTCGCGTAAATTGCGATAATTTGGCATTTTCGCGTTCCGTGGAAAGCGCAAAAATGTCAAAATTACCGCATTTTGCAGCTTAGAGATCATTTGTTTCTTGCTCGCGCTGTAAAAAAATAAATTCTCGCGTGTGCGCGATCGCCTTATCTGAATCCCCACGTTCGCTGACAAGTTTTCCCGACCCGGTCGCGTTCTCCACGAGATATTGGATTTGTCGCGCGGTCACGTCACTCTTCTCGCGATCATGCACCACGCGAGTATGAGAAGATTGAGATCTCGAACACGTCATTCTACACCGCGAGCGAGAGCTTGAGGACGCGGGCACGTCTAATCGAACGCGACAAGGAGAAAGAGACCCCGAACACGTCATATCCAACGCGACAGGGAGCAAGAGAACGCGATCATGTCATTTTCGACACGCCATCGACATCTGGCGGAAGTAATGTGAAGCTCGAGAACTCGAACATGTAACATTTTCAATTTGGAGAAGAATATCAGCTCTAGCAGCATAAAACCTTCTGCAAATTATGATTTTGGATGAAAACAACTCCTCAGATTGACATTTGGCTGTCCTTTTTTGTGCAAGGAGTCCTTTTTTAAAAAGGTGGGGAGAGGGAGGAAGTGACACAGAATCTCCAACTTCCTGTTCCTGTCCAGCAGGCTCCTCCCAGTGCTTTGTCCATCTCCTGCTCATTTTGCCTTTGGATTTTGAGCTGGAAAGATCACTCTTTTTGTCTGTTGCATCATTGCAATTGGATTTGAGGATTTTTTTAATAGGATATTTTACAAGTAAGTGGTTGTTGTGTCTGTTTGATTGTGGGCATTGCATTTGTTGTAACTACAATTTATTTTTGGTAACTATCATCATTCCTTTTTTTTAAAATGTTGTGAGTAGAAGGAGTCAGTAGTAGGCCCGACCTAGTCATGGGCATGGCCTCATGGGTGTGTGCATGATGAAGCAACTGTTACTTTGGTGTTTTTTTAATGTATTTCATTTTCAAGCATCATTTAGGGCATGGATGGCATTGGATTGAGTTGGGGAAGTGTGTTTTTTTGGGGTGGGCTTTCTGATGTTGTTGGGCCTGGCCATGTGGCTGATGGCCATTTTGAAGCCTAGGCCTGCAAGCTTGCCTGGCCTTGTCTGCCAACAGGCCTGCTTTTTCATCCACTAGGATCAGAGCAGGTAGCCACAGCTTTATTAATCAAGTGTTTTCTGTGTGGTCTGTTGAATTTTTAGACATCATTTAGGGCATGGATGGCATTGGATTGAGTTGGGGAAGTGTGTTTTTTTGGGGTGGCCTTTCTGATGTTGGTTGTCTTAAAGACATGCTTTTGCTGTATGTGTCTGGTGTGTTGGTGTGCAATGCATGCACCCTGCAGACCTTTTTGGGGCCTGTGAATGTTCGTATTTCCATTTTGTTGCATTAAAAAGGCAGAGCAGTATGCTTTAGCATGCATACTTTACCTGGCTTTTATAGGTCTTTTGTCAGCTCCTGGTGTTTCCCAGGCCCCCAGCTTGTTTGTGATTTGTGAGTGTCCATGTGGGTGGTGTCCTTTTTTCGTGTTTGGACTGGGAGTTATTAGTGTCCTGCTTTTGCCATAGGCCTGCATGGTTTTTTTATTGGCTATTTGGCTTACTGCTTCCATCCATCCACCCCCTTTGCCAGCAGCAGCTCCATGGATGCTGAGATGCTCAAATAATTTAATGGCAAATAGGGTCCAGCCCACTTCAATTACATTTTTATTTTGGTGGTTATTATTAACTTTCCTATCCTTCCTGAGAGTGTAGTGTGTGACTGTACACAGTAGTATAGCATAGCCCTTGTTAAAAAAAAAGTCATAAATGGCTAGACTATCTTTTGTTTGCACTAGTACAGTACTAAGTAACTGAACCACAACAACAAATGCAACATTTCACTGATGTTCTTCTCCTGGCTTATTTGCTTTTAGGTGCACAAAAGACAGAGGAAGAGGTGTCATCAGCATCACCCGGCTACCCGTTGTACTACCAGCCAGACAGAAGTCCTGCTGCGCATCACGTCCACGTGTGACCAGAACTTGTTGTGCATCTGCATCCTGCCTTACCAAGAAAGTTGCCGGTGAGAAGAAGGAACAGAAAAAGGAAGTGCCATTAACCACGACTGGTGGTGTGCCGGCCAATGTTTTTTTTGGCACCAAAAAAGTTACTCCTGCAGCAGCGTTGTCCGGGAACCAAGCTGGGAGCAGCACAGAGGTCCAACCCCACCAACCTAGGCCCAAGGGCTTTAGTGTCGCAGAGGTAGCCAGTCTACTAACAAGCAGCGATGTTGAAGAAATGTCATTACCGCAAAATAGTACACAATCAAGTTCAACGCAGGCGCAAACTCAGCAGATCAGAGTGCAGCCGCAACAAGAACAGCAGCAGCCGCAACAAGAACAGCAGCAGCCGCAACAAGAACAGCAGCAGTCGCAACAAGAACAGCAGCGGCCGCAACAAGAACAGCAGCGGCTGCAACAAGAACAGCAGCGGCCGCAACAGCCCACCATAGTAGTTGTTGCTCCTGACGTAGGGGCATTTCAGGAAATCGAGCTTCCTGCAGACAAAGTGGAGCAAAGTCAAACCACTGTTTCAGAAGATCTATTGTCTTCCAGACCACCAGCAAGGAAAAGGAGGCTTAGTCCATCATCTTCTTCTTCAAGCCCCGCTTCTGATGATCGTGATGCCACTTGGCTCCCACCAGCTCAGTCTGAGAGTGATATACGCCACAAGACAATGCTTCTGAAAAGGAAGGTCCCAGAAAAACTTAGAGTTATGGAGGTAGATGTAGAAGAGGGGGGTGATGATGTTGATGAAGACGAGCCAGTCATCATGCACATTACTCCCGCCCCAAAGGGATTGGATTCCAACATTCTCACCCTATCCAGAAAGGCTGGTACTGAGCGGGATGTAGCACGGATATCACCAACACAGGTTACACCACCACTACCTCCAACTGCCATATTTTCCAATGCCCGGCAGGGACCTACATCTAGCTCAACCATCTCAGTAGGTAGTGGTAGTAAAAGTCACAGTCTAGGTGCACAGGGTCACATTTCAAGCACACTCTCCAGTTCATCTGGTATTGAAAGTGGCACATCCAGCAGTGCCAGAAAGTTCTCCTCCCCAGTTTGGGACTTCTTTTCTGTTAGCGCCAAGGAGGAGAACGTTGCTATATGCTCAATTTGTCAGCAAGGTGTTCGGCGTGGTAAACTTGGTACAAACTATGGTACCGGAGGACAAGCAAGTCATCTCAGAATACACCACGCTATCGTGTGGGAGGATCACCTACTTAAGTTAAAAGAAAGTAGAAAAACTCAACCCATTGAAGTTGGTCAGGATGAATCAGGGAGCGATATTATTGCGTTGGCAGATGAAGAAGAGGGAGGCATTTCTAGCCCTGTCCCCAGTAGTGCAGTGGTAACGCCCACATCCTCCTCAGTAACATCAGAGTGGCACCGCAGTAAGAGCCATACTCTGAGTCAGGCTGAGAGTGAGACACCAAGGCGACTGAGTACCGAAATGAGACAATCTGTGTCGTTGAGCCTTAGTGGGTTAATGAAAACAGCACCACAAAGGAAAGTAATCCAGCCTACCATTGAGAGAATGTTTAGGTTGGAGGGGCAGTTCCAACGCAACCACCCAACGGCACGATTGTACAATGCGAAGCTGGCTAAAATGTTAGCGCTGGACCTTCTTCCTTTTTCATTTGTGGAAGGGGTGGGTTTCCTTGAATTTGTGTCTGCCATCTGCCCTAAATGGAAGGTTCCCAGTCGGTCCTATCTGCACGAGGTGCTGTTGACACAGCTGCGACTTTTGAAGGTACTCGGAAACATGCAACTGTAGCCATTTTTGCCATGGAGAAATCTCATACGGCTGAAAACATTTTACACGAGTTTCGCAGCAAAGGTTTTGGAATGGCTGAGGCCAAGAGGGCTTGGTATTGGTTTTGTTGCCACAGACAATAGCAGTAATGTACTTAAGGCCATGGAACTTGGTTCCTATTTCAGGGTTCCGTGTTTGGCACATTGCATAACCATTATAGTTCAAGACTTTCTGAAAAAAGAACCCATAGTCAGAAATTTACTGGCCATCTGCCGAAGAATATGTACTCATTTCAGCCATTCTTTTAAAGCTCGGAAGCAGCTGAGGATCATCCAACGTGAACATAGGATGCCAGTCAAGGCACTCATCCAGGAGGTGGCAACACGTTGGAACTCAACGTATTACATGCTTGATCGTCTGTATGAGCAGTACAGGTCACTCCATGAATATGTCTGGAACAGAAGAGCGGATGCTTCTGTTAAAGGCATGAACCTTGAGATGGAGCAATGGAGCCTAATTAAATGCCTGACTGAGATGCTGTGTCCTTTTGAGGTCTTCACACTTGAAGTCAGCAAGGAGGACTGTGCAATGGGCCAAGCTCTCCCATTATTGCAAATGCTAGAGCATCAGCTGAATAATGTGTCTGAATCATACAAAGGTGTAGAGGACAAAAGGCAAGCCCATGACTTGGTGGAGAGCTTATCCCGGCGCTTAGCTGAAAATGTAAGGATACAAAATAAAATTGTGTCACAAGAACATTACATTTGTGCCACAATTCTGGATCCACGTGCAAAATTTGGACTGAAGACATTCTTTGCTTTTTCCGAGATATATGTTGCCCGCTACAAAAGTTGTATAGCTGAAGCAGACAGTAAGTTGGAAAACGAACGGCTGCTAATTAAAGGCCCGCAAGATCAACCCACCAGAAGTACTGAAGCAGGCCATGCAGGATCAAGTGCAACTTCGTCAGCTGAGGGCAGTGCATTTGGATCACAACACTCACCATCACTATCGACCACAGAAACAATAACTGGATCATTAGGCAGAGTACAATCATTACACAATTGGTATTTAAGGTTAGGCATTAATAAGCACAGTGCTGATGCACAGAAAAAACAGCATGAAAGCTTACCAGCAGCAACCCTGAACATTGAGCAGATGGTCCAGGCCTATCTGGACGACCCAACAGAGGTGTACATTGATCAAAACCCATTGCAGTATTGGTATAGGAAAAGGTCTGAATGGCCACAGCTCAGCAGGCTGGCAATAAGCTATATGGCTTGCCCTGTTGCAAGTGTCTCTTTCGAACGTGTTTTCAGTGCTGCTGGTTCCATTGTAACATTGAGAAGGACCAGTCTCTCGCCCAAAAACATGGAGAGGTTAACAATGATCAAAATGAATCAGCACTTCATACTAGGGGTGGGCGGAATTTGCGAAATTAACTTTCGCAAACTATCCCGAAAATGTTTAAAATTATCGCAAACAAGCGGAAATATCGCGAAAATGCGGAAGTTTTTTTCCCTCATGTTCGCGAGATTTTCTGCATGGTTGCGGGTCGCCAACTTACCCATGTGGTTGCTTGCGGGCGCGGCCATCTTGTTTTGAGTTGTCTCGCGGTGCATGATCGCGAGAAGAAAGACATGATCGCGCGACGCATGACGTCACTGCGGGTGCGACCTGTCGCGAGACAGCGCAATTGGCTAAAAACAATACAACATCTCATGGAGAACGCGACCGGATCAAGAAAACTTGTCAGCGAACGCAGGGATTCAGGTAAGGCGATCGCGCGCGTGCGAGAATGTATTATTTTACAGCGCGAGCAAGAAACAAATTATCGCCAAGCTGCGGAAACCGGAAATTTTGACATTTTCACGCTCTCCGCGGAATGCGAAAATGTCAAATTATCGTAATTTCCGCGAACGGAACGAAATTTTCGCCCAGGCCTACTTCATACCACTGAATTACACAATACATGAAGCAATGGAGGAAGATGAGGACAGCGGCTCAGGTGACGGAAGTAGTGTGTCACATGATGATTACCTACTACTGGCTGACCCCCCAGAGTTTGAGGACGAGCTATACTTCCCTGACAATTAGGCTTGCACTTACTGTCTTCCTCCCTTTTTTCCCACCGTTATTTGTGTGTCTGTCGTTCCGGTTACAAACTTGTGAATCACAACAAATCCATTACCACCGTCTTCTACTCTTCTTATTTAATAAACAATTTTCAGGTGTCTGCAATTTGACAGTACAGTCCTCCGAATCCAGCTCCTCCGCTCCATCATACTGAATCAACCGCCCAAATCCATTGCCCTCATGAATGATGATTGGATGATGGTAAAATACTACAAGAAAAAATCAAACTTTCCTAGTCCTGCCAAAAGAAGTGGAGCATGAATCAGATGACTACTATAGCTATCCTCCTTTTAAGAGCCGAGAGAGACTGGCCATTAACTGAAAATAGGATGGAACAGGTAATGATTGATGCCATGCATTGGACGCAGAGTCGCAGACTGAATGATTTTGTTGTGTTTGTTGTGCATGAATTTATGTAATTGTGCACTGCCACTAATCAACTTTCTACAGAACACACTAAACTTAACTCAAGGTGAATTTAATTTTTCCCTTCTTGCAAATAAGAAATTACTTTTAATTCAATACAGGAAGGGGACTCACTATATCTGCGCAATGAGTATGATGACACAACAGCACCGCCCATCATGATGATGGCGAAATAGACGGCCCGTTAACTTAAGATGAGAAGGAACAGGTAATGACAATTAATGGCATGCATTGGACACCTGACTCTGAGCGATTGGTCTTTGTGTTTTCGTTGTTTGTTTGTTGTGCACAAAGTGAAGTCAAAGTGTACTAGTAATCTATCTTTCTGTACACACTAAAGACTGACTCAAGTCAATAATATTTCTACTCTTGTTGTGTAATAACAATTTTACTTCTACTGCAGGCCGATTTTCACAGTCAGTCAGTAAAAGTATCGGAGATGATGATGAAGTCAGGAGGACGTTTCATGAGTGGCATAAACTTAAAAGCCTAAAGGTAAACACGTCAACAACAACCACAGCAGACCCAAATGTCTGCAGAAGTGGAATAGAGTGTAGCGGTGGGATGACTGCGGTGCTTTGATTTACTAACTTAAACTGTAAAATGCTATGTTTGGAATGGATAATGTGCTTTGCCTTTGTCCAACTCTTTTTAAAAAAAAAAGTACTCTAAAGTCTTACCGTAGGATGTGCTACTGCTAAGCACTGTGGGCCTGCTCTCTCCTGTTATTGTTGAAGGTCAATGCTGGAAACAGACTAGAGTAGAGATGATTATACATGCCACCTCGGAAAGTGTTCTTGTTGCACTACACCATAACTTGTGCATTTGTTTCAACTTTGTTTCTCAATATCCCCTTTGGTTTTCCATCTACAATTACAGGCCGGGTCTTGCCCTATACTTTGGAAAACATTACAATGCACACTTACCTTACCAATAAATTTTTGTTTCCAGCCGGGCAGTGGCGAGTGGCGAGGCGACACACCCAAGATTGATGGACGAGAGGAGGACCAAGAGGAATGCCGAGATGCAAATCCAGTCCACATTTTTTACCAGGATAACACAGTAACAGTATCCACTTTTATCTTCTTTTAAATAATTTGATTAATATCTTGTATACAATCTTTACAACAGTGTGTTTTTGGAGTTGTTATCATCATTAGGTTTGCTCTGTGTTTACGTTTCTTACCTACCAATATTTAAAATTTCTATTTGCTATGTGTTAAAGTATTAAGGCCGGAACAACAGAACAAGAACTAGAAGTGTATGTAATCCGGGTCTCTCATCATCATGCATGCATTGCCTTTTTCTCCCTTAACATATGGATATGGTAGTCTTCAATGATTGTTGTTTGTTTGCCTATGTATGCATACTGTTTTTCTATGTCAAACCTTTCCCAAAACCCCCCTTCCCATCCATTCAACAAACCCTAACCCTCTTCCCCCGGGCTGTGTGACTTATTGTCGAGGTGTGACTAAATTAAATGTACACCAATACTTAATCACACACTTGCTGGGGCGGATGTGGCGAAAGCAACAGTACTTCAATTTCAAGGCAGAGCGATGATCTTCTTCTGCTTGCCCACCCATGAGTAGGATATTTTAGGTTATTTTATTTAACAAAGGAACATATACCTCAGAATGAATTGCCGGCATTGATTGGATTTGTTTGTTGTCATTCCTCATATACAGCACTAACTGTTAGGCTGTAGGCCTAGTCAAGTGACTCGACACAACTATAGTTTGTAACTCTGTCTAGTAGGCTATCCCAACCACCATTATGTTTTGTTGTCTAATATTTGAGCATATTATTGTTGCTTGGTAAGCTCTGTACTGTACTTAATTCTACTACTCCTCTAACAGATTCTCAAAGGCGATTGACTGTCTCCTTTTCTTTTTTTGCAAATGCTGCCGCCCTGCCAGTGTCTACTACTACTACTATACTACCACCACCACCACCCCAATCATGGCATGTTAGAAAAAGGAAACCATCTTCACCATGCAGCCATTGCTGTGCCACAGTTGGACATAAACATCAAGCACAGGTAAGAGAGAAGTTTGGGGGAGGCAGAATGAATAATGGACATGTTGTCAATGATTTCATTTTCACACACCAGTCCAGATAAAGAATGCATAGACTAGAGGACAGACTGAAAGTACTAGAAGGACAAGTTAATCAGTGAGGTGTGTCGCATCTATCTGTTTGTGTCTTACACAGTCAGCCAATTATTTAAATCAAACACAGGCTATGGGCGGCCATGCACCAGCAAGGAAACAGTGTGATGCAAAACAGTAACCCCACCTACAAAACATTAACAACATTGCATGTAACATAGAAAAATATATTTAATTTACCCTAACAAAAATAAACTAAACCCACAAAAGCTGACCCACCCCCCTCCCTAACCCCAACCAATGTCCAATTGTCCATAGGAGAAAAAGTCCGTAAAGAAAAAATCCCAAACTCAAAGCCCAAACAAGTTCCCACCCACCCAAACAAGAATTAAAAAAGGGGCAGAACTTAATGACAGGGACTAAGGTGTGGGGCGGGACTCAAGGAGGACACGCATCTGGTGCTCTAGACGGGCGACGCGGCATCTTAGGGTGCGGCAGTTGTAGCCACAGTGGGGGGGCACCGGAGATGGCACAACGGTGGCAGCGGGCAGCCGCCAGATGGTGGTGCTGTACCGCTGGAGGGCGGTGGCTGGTGCCCGGGGCACTGGAGGAGGCTTGAATTGCTGCCGCAGTCTCCTCCTCCTCCTCGGCTAAGACCACAAGCCGCCGGTATTCCCGCTGGATTGCCTCCAGCTTCCGGCGCCGTGCCTTGGCGGCCAACTCCTTGCGGTTTAGTTTAGGAGTAGCTGTGTATCAAAAAGAAAAAAACAAGACAATTGTAAAATATACTCTTAGATAAACAGTAAGGCAAGTTAATTATTTATACACGTAGTGGCATGGTAGAGTAGCACTATAAAGCACAGTAGTACATAACATTTTAAATCTCGCCCGTCCTTCTTACTTCCACCCGCCTTTACTTTTTAGTTGAACAGTGCACCAGGTGCTCTTCTCCATAAAACTTTCAAAGCGGAGTTGAAATCAGATAGATGAGGCCATTGGTTACTCAATACTCCCGCTCCTATGCAAATTAAAGGGATTCTAGTCTTCTAGTTCACTCTTCAAACGTCCCCAACAACTCATACTTACTTACGACATCGGATGGCGGCCGGACTTTGTCCGCCCGCCATGCTAAAAAGGGTGGGGGTCCCGTGGGGACAATTAATTAGGATGATGCGCCCGGCAAAGTGGCGGGCGCATCCTGTTTTTTTTACATTCTGGTTGGCGGTGCCGAAAGCAATGCTAAAAATACATGTTGTGCTGCTTTTCCAAGCACAACATGATGGTCCCTGCACGGAGCCTGTCACATTTTGCTTTGAAAGGCAGGGGGGGTACCATAGCATAGGTAGGTACCCTCCCTGGGGGCCCCCAAGCATACTCTGCAATGTCTGCATGCCTTTCCGTGGTGGACAGCAATGCCGCCATGCAAAGGCATTAAAAAATGAAGATTATATGGCTGGCGGTGTGTTCAGAGAGACACCACCGCCATATTGAACCCTTTTCCGCCTGGTCGACATATGGGGGGGGTCTGACTCTTTTCTACAGGGATGGCGGGAGGTTTGCCCCTGTGGTGTCGGCGGTGAATAACGCCGGCCCGGCGGGGGCAATACGCCCGCCATCCTAATGGGGCCCTAAGTCTCAACAGTACAGTATACATATACATACAGTACACCCTTGCAGTGAGTTTACTGTCAAGTTCAACAATAGTTAAGAATTATGAATCTAACTTACCACCACCCGCCACTGGTGCTGCCACTCCCCCTACCACTCCGTTGCTATCTGCAGCAACTGCCGCATCCTCGCCATCCGCGTCGCCTTCGCTGGCCCCGGCAATGGTGGTCGGTAGTGTGCCTAGAAAACATTACACATTTATTCGGCGTCATATGCACCTCCCCCCTATTGATCAGTAGCAAGGTTGAAAAATGAGTTAATACTAACATACATCACTAGTACAAATCAGGTAGTAGTAGAGTAGACACTAATAGTTATATATGGTCATTATTGTAGCCTTTGCCTAATTAGCCCGAGCCATGCTACCATTTTACCTTTGTGTCTTTTATTTTTGCACATGTGACGTTACCTTGCAGCTTCTTGTATAAGACACCTTTGAGCCCACATGACTTGCCTCACGCTGCTACTGTCTAGTCTACGCGCTGCGTACAAGCAGTCAACAAAAACATTAACAAGCCACTTTTTTAGGAAGTACTGGTGTACTGTTACTAGTCCATATTGCTTATCCATAAATGCTACACTTTTTGGCACGGCTGAGAAATGCTTGCAAGTTGTAATATACTAACGCACACCATTTCATTTTTCGCATTACAGACGGAAGATTCCCTTCTACGAACCAGAGCTTTGCAGAGCTTCTGAATGATGCAACAACTACCAGTACTAGGTTCTTCTAAGGTGAGGGGTCCCTTCACTCACATCTTCATTTATAAATTTATATAAACTAAATTCCTAGGGGATGGTGGTGCTGCCTTCCACCACTGTTCAGTTATCATGATTTAATTCCCAACTGTATAAGTGTAACAATGTTTATAGTTTTAATGTTATTGATTTTCCGGTTGGTGCTGCATTTTATAATAAAACAATGTACAGAGCTTCTCAATTCAAAATAAACATTTTGAACTTACATAGACTTGGTGGTATTTGGTGTGGACTAACTTACACGAGTGAGCAAATTAAAGCAAGGGTGTGCATGTGCATTGCTTCCACGACTGAGAGGTTGGGTGGGTTTTGTTCTGGGTTGTCTACTTGTTGGGTATCTTGGGGGGAGGGGTCGGAGACCTAATAGTTATGACAAGACAGTACTATAGTCGACCAGTGGAATTGTGGTGGGTGCTGAATTTCTGATTGAGGTGTGTGAGGAAGGTCCAACCTACCATCACCAACATCCTATTTTCTTGTGCAAAGGTCTGTGTATGTGCAAGATCCCTACAACAGTAGTAGTATGTCCTATAGGCTATCATATCAAAATAGTAATAAATCTGGTTGGGCTTTTGTTGCTGTGAATTTTCAAAGCCTCAAGATTGACAAAGACTCAAGATCAATAAGACTAGAAGTAGTACAAGACGACGACCCAAAGGATTGGACTCAATGGCTAGAGCTACTGGTGAATATGAGTTTTATATTACAACCTTTCACATAAAGAGTGGCACTGGCCAACTGGGCAAGACTAGCTACTACAGTACAGACAGACTGATAGTATTAGTAGTAGTAGTTCTGAGAGTCATCATAGCAGAGGCAGGGATAAGATTCTTGAAACCCTACAGATCGAAGGATAATTGTTGGTAAAAAAACAGTATTTGGAAACTGAAACAATAGTTTGTGAAAAATATGGTGCAGTAAAAGTTATGGAATAAGAAATATTATTAAAAACAAGAAGACTTACTGGGGCCAGCAGAGGAGCCCTCATTGGTGTCCTCCTGGTGCTGTTCGGACTGTTGTCCCGCCGAACCCCCACTCCCTGTCTGTCTGCCCCTGGGTGCTGATGAACAGGAAAGATATAAGAAAGAGACAAACATTGATGGATGGTGTCAAACAAATACAATATTTTTCAACAACGGTCAAAAAACACTTATGTAAACAACAATTGCAATAACTAAATTGACCGATCTCATCTGGTCAACAAGTGGTATTGGGGGATTCGCGGATCGAGTACTTGAGTTACTATTTATCAACAGTAATCCTGTCTTCCATTCTGATTCGGGAATACTAAGTTACAACGTACCACCCAACCTAGCCCACCTATTCCAGGCATGCCAATTGTACATTAAGTATGCATTTCCATTTCTTTTATTCCTCAACAATTCATATGGTCAAATGGAGGACACATGACTACATTTTTTGTATACACCAAATTTTGGGTTGATTGATTGATGCTGATGTTCTGCTAGTGCTAAGCCAATTACCACCACTCATTGAACAAACTAGAAAAGGTTCTAATAAAGACTGCCGTACTAGCAGCACATCACGTAACTGAGGGGGCATCACACATACCACTAACAAATTAGAAACTCATACATACAAAGTACCTAAACCTAAGTATCAATCCGCCCCTATCTATTAGTGTCAGGACAAAGTAAGGAGTGGACTAGAGTCACTGTAGCATTACGTAACTTAATTTCTTTCAAATAAACTCGTACAGAATCATGCTAAGCGAGCGCAAACGCAAAGTTGCAAACAAGTAAGATTAGTAGTAGCGCAGAAGAGCACCTGTGTCATAAAAAATCACAGAAGACTTTGAAACGTAATTAACCTGGAATGTAATCAGCAACATTCTAGCTGGTTGGAAGAAAAAAAAGATATTCGCAATATATAACACAGAGCAGAAGAACAGGCACAAAGTAGTAATAATTAAATAGGTACTCACCAAGCCCCGGGACCTCCACTCCTAGCAGGTCCAGCAGGTCCTGCTCACGGTCCAGGATGTCGGACCACCGGTGCATCAGCTGCGCCTGGGTGCGCCGGACCCCAGAGAAGCGCGACACTGCCCGGCGCACCTACCCCCACCACTGCCGGCGCTCCCGGAGGCCTTACCCAGACCCAGGCCTGCCACCTGCTGCCAGGGTTGAGGGGAGGTGGCGCTGCACAAAGAAAATTAGTGCAGCCAACTCCACCTCCCCAAATAAGGCGTGTGCCTGCACCCCTTGTGGGCGCCGACTTCCGCAAGGAAGGCGGTCGCGGCTCTGGCTGCAACGGCGACCAGCCCTACCCTTAGACATGGTTCTGGGGTAAGAAAAGGTAATAAAATTAAAGAAGTAAAGGAAATAAATAATAGCAGGCAATAGAAAGAGAAAAAGTAGCTAAAAAACAAAAAAAAAGGAGACAACAAACAAACATATAGAAGCTGGAAAATAGTAAGAGAAATAATAAATAAGAAAGATAAAAAAAAAGTGGGTTGAAACAAAGGATTGAAAAGATTTGGAGAGGATTGAAAATCAGGCCCCAGAACCATGCAATAGAGTGAAAAACAAGATGACCGCGCCCATTGCGACCACATGTGCAAGTTCGCACAATATTTTCTCCCCGAGCAAGCAAAAAGCAACGCGATCAAGTAAAAGCGGTCGCGAACAGGAAATATCTACCGCGAACGGGCGCAAACATGCATTGCGCGACCCGGAACAGGAAGTAAGCATCACCAACATCCTATTTTCTTGTGCAAAGGTCTGTGTATGTGCAAGATCCCTACAACAGTAGTATTATGTCCTATAGCCTATCATATCTAAATAGTAATAAATCTAGTTGGGCTTTTGTTGCTGTGAATTTTCAAAGCCTCAATGTTGACAAAGACTCAAGATCAATAAGACTAGAAGTAGTACAAGACGACGACCCAAAGGATTGGACTCAATGGCTAGAGCTACTGGTGAATATGAGTTTTATATTACAACCTTTCACATAAAGAGTGGCACTGGCCAACTGGGCAAGACTAGCTACTACAGTACAGACAGACTGATAGTATTAGTATTAGTAGTTCTGAGAGTCATCATAGCAGAGGCAGGGATAAGATTCTTGAAACCGTACAGATCGAAGGATAATTGTTGGTAAAAAAACAGTATTTGGAAACTGAAACAATAGTTTGTGAAAAATATGGTGCAGTAAAAGTTATGGAATAAGAAATATTATTAAAAACAAGAAGACTTACTGGGGCCAGCAGAGGAGCCCTCATTGGTGTCCTCCTGGTGCTGTTCGGACTGTTGTCCCGCCGAACCCTCACTCCCTGTCTGTCTGCCCCTGGGTGCTGATGAACAGGAAAGATATAAGAAAGAGACAAACAGTGATGGATGGTGTCAAACAAATACAATATTTTTCAACAACGGTCAAAAAACACTTATGTAAACAACAATTGCAATAACTAAATTGACCGATCTCATCTGGTCAGCAAGTGGTATTGGGGGATTCGCGGATCGACTACTTGAGTTACTATTTATCAACAGTAATCCTGTCTTCCATTCTGATTCCAGAATACTAAGTTACAACGTACCACCCAACCTAGCCCACCCATTCCAGGCATGCCAATTGTACATTAAGTATGCATTTCCATTTCTTTTATTCCTCAACAATTCATATGGTCAAATGGAGGACACATGACTAAATTTTTTGTATACACCAAATTTTGGGTTGATTGATTGATGCTGATGTTCTGCTAGTGCTAAGCCAATTACCACCACTCATTGAACAAACTAGAAAAGGTTCTAATAAAGACTGCCGTACTAGCAGCACGTAACTGAGGGGGCATCACGCATACCACTAACAAATTAGAAACTCATACATACAAAGTACCTAAACCTAAGTATCAATCCACCCCTATCTATTAGTGTCAGGACAAAGTAAGGAGTGGACTAGAGTCACTGTAGCATTACGTAACTTAATTTCTTTCAAATAAACTCGTACAGAATCATGCTAAGCGAGCGCAAACGCAAAGTTGCAAACAAGTAAGATTAGTAGTAGCGCAGAAGAGCACCTGTGTCATAAAAAATCACAGAAGACTTTGAAACGTAATTAACCTGGAATGTAATCAGCAACATTCTAGCTGGTTGGAAGAAAAAAAAGATACTCGCAATATATAACACAGAGCAGAAGAACAGGCACAAAGTAGTAATAATTAAATAGGTACTCACCAAGCCCCGGGACCTCCACTCCTAGCAGGTCCAGCAGGTCCTGCTCACGGTCCAGGATGTCGGACCACCGGTGCATCAGCTGCGCCTGGGTGCGCCGGACCCCAGAGAAGCGCGACACTGCCCGGCGCACCTACCCCCACCACTGCCGGCGCTCCCAGAGGCCTTACCCAGACCCAGGCCTGCCACCTGCTGCCATGGTTGAGGGGAGGTGGCGCTGCACAAAGAAAATTAGTGCAGCCAACTCCACCTCCCCAAATAAGGCGTGTGCCTGCACCCCTTGTGGGCGCCGCCTTCCGCAAGGAAGGCGGTCGCGGCTCTGGCTGCAACAGCGACTAGCCCTACCCTTAGACATGGTTCTGGGGTAAGAAAAGGTAATAAAATTAAAGAAGTAAAGGAAATAAATAATAGCAGGCAATAGAAAGAGAAAAAGTAGCTAAAAAACAAAAAAAAGGAGACAACAAACAAAAATATAGAAGCTGGAAAATAGTAAGAGAAATAATAAATAAGAAAGATAAAAAAAAAGTGGGTTGAAACAAAGGATTGAAAAGATTTGGAGAGGATTGAAAATCAGGCCCCAGAACCATGCAATAGAGTGAAAAACAAGATGGCCGCGCCCATTGCGACCACATGTGCAAGTTCGCACAATATTTTCTCCCCGAGCAAGCAAAAAGCAACGCGATCTAGTAAAAGCGGTCGCGAACAAGAAATATCTACCGCGAACGGGCGCAAACATGCATTGCGCGACCCGGAACAGGAAGTAAGCATCGCGAGAGGGTGGGACAACCGCATGGGTAAGTTGGCGACCCGCGATCACGCAAGAAATACAGGCGGGAAAAAAACGTCCGCGTCTTCGAGATATTTCCGGCGTGTTTGCGGAGATTTTTAGCATTTTCGCGATAATTTGCGAAAGTTAATTTCACAAATTCCGCCCACCCCTAATTTGTGCCCAATTATGCGGTGAGGGATGACACTCCCTTGAAAGCATTTTTTAGTTGCCAAATTCAATCTGACTGCTGAAAAGGATCACCAAAGATTCAGGCAACCAATCCTGTATAGATTTAATTGATTACTCCAGTAAGCCACTGAATGGCTGGGTGAGGGGCAGCAAAGGTAGCAACTATAATGGGTTGTATAATTTAATCAGGAGAAGTACATGCTCAGTATCTGTTTCACAGAGTTGCGCCAGCACTAGTTGACAGTAAGCTGTGTCTAAAAAGGTATCTTTGAGGAACACTCACAATGATGGTCAGGGTTCCCAACATAAGAAAGGGGTGGAGAAAAACCTATATACAAGGAGTTCCCAAAAGGCCCCCAAAATAATTCTCAAGGAAATAGTGCCAATCAGTCCCAGTCTGATTTTAAAAAGGTTTTTTTTTACCATAAGATATGGAGATTTACACCCCAATGTACAGAGTGCTACAAGTATGGGCACATAAAGGGCAACTCCAAATGTTCCAAGTGGGCCAACACCAAGGTGTTTGAGTGTAGCGCTTGGGGAGAAGATAGTCTCAGTTAATTTTGAGGGAACAGCAGTGGGAAACCATTAATGGGCAAAGGGCAGAGGCTCTGTGTGATACAGGATCCCGCATGACCACTGTCAAGTGTCAGTTGGTGTCAGCAGAGAAGGTCCAAAAAAACACATTCCACCAAGTTGTAGTCGCAGACAATCATGAGAACAATCTACCAAGGGCTCTGGTTCACTTTGAGTGGTGGTTCAAAAGGTCTCTGAAAGTTGTTGTGAGGTTGGCCATGCCTGTAGATTGTCTTTTAGGCCATGACCTGAGGCATACTGCCTGGAAGGGGGTAGAGCTCAGTTCTCACTTGGAGATGATGGGATTGCCTGGTTGGGTCTGCACAACTGCAAAAGCCATAGCTACTCAGAAAGGGAGTCAAGGGAGTCTGGACCAATGACCCAGACAGATTACAAGGATAGGGGTAAGATTGAGGAAAACTGGCCTCTGAAGTTCCTGTGATGGAGGTTGACAGGGTTTCTGAGGAGGAGACCCCCAAGCCAACTGGGGAAGACATTGCCACTCAGGTGAATTAACTAAGCTTGCCAGCTGGCAGGTTGAGGGTGGGCTCACCAGGTAGGAATTCTGCCAAGCACAAAATAAGTGTCCCACTCTTGAAGGTCTGAGGCGCCAGGCATCAGCCCATGTAGCAGGCAAAGCCTCTGGTGATCACTTGTTCTACTGGGAGAACAATCTCCTTTATAGCGAGACTAAGTTTCCTGATGCTGGGGAAGCCCATGTGCTGGTGACCCCCCAGTGTTACCGGTCCTTTCTACTGCATTTGGCTTATGAAATCCCCCTGGCAGGACATTTGAGGCACAACAAGTCCTTTACCAGGCTTGTCTCCAAATGTTATTGACCCTGAACAAAGACAGCCTCAGATACATTCTGCAGTACCTGTTCCACCTGCCAGACCAATGGGAAATCAGGGAAAAAGTACAAAGCTCCCCTGATCCCACTTCCCATCATTGGCACCCTCTTTGACCTGTGGACCCTAAGACAGCCCTAGCAACAGGTTTGTCCTGGTCTTGGTGGACCATGCCAACTGCTGCCCAGAGGACATCCTGCTGAGGACAGTGACTTCACCCATTGTGGCAAGAGCTCCGATGGAGATTTTTACTCACACTGGGTTCACCAAGGCGGTAGTGTAGTGTAACTTACAAGTTCACCACACCCTATCACTCTCAAATCAATGATCTGGTCAAAAGATGTAACAAGACATTGAAGGGCATGATTATGGGCCTGCCTGAGCCCATGGGGCATCCTCTTCCAATGTCTTTCTTTTGCCTACAGGGAGGAGCCACAGATAGGAGTAGGGTTCATCCCCTTTGAACTCTGCTATGGATACCCTGTTAGGGGAAATCTAAGCCTTGTCAAGTAGGGGTGGGAGCAAGCTCCCAGAAAATTCCCCAGAAGGATGTGGTCAGCTACATTTCAAAAACAGGTCTTTTGAATAACATAAATGATACTTCACAAAACAGCATACTGACTCATCCACTAACATACATCCCACATACTCACTAATTCGTCCATACAATCACTCATTAATATATGTGTAGAGAACTTCATATCCATATCTACACGGTCTTTGGTCTGCCTTAATACCACTATAACTCTATACATTCATATATGTCCCCAACATTGGCTTTAATGTATGAATCAACTATTTTACTTCATTTCTGTATGTAGATTATACAACAGATTTTTCATTAAGTTAGTTACATCCATTTTATATTTCCTTTTTTTGGCAACAATGCACTTTTATCCAGCCAATCGTTTTTTGTATGTTAAGGCTTCATAAAGCTCTATAAACGTGTTTTGGTGTGAAACACCTTCTTTGGGACTACCACATATTTTCAGGCTCACTTTGAATCCAGGTGACCAACAACAAATAGAATCTTTCACGCACAAATCTTCATTGCGTAAAACACTTTTGAGCGACAGTCAATATTCTCAAGGAGTCCACATGGAACAGATGTAGACTGGATTAGACTAGAATCTGGTTTCCTATTAAATGTCTATGAGCGAGGACACGGATAGTCATTCAGTTTTTACAAGCTTTTGTGTTGATCTCTTACTGCAGAAAAATAGTCGTGGTGTTAGATCTCGTAATTTGCAAGCCTATGGATTACAATAGATTCTCCTCAGCACCATCTGTACATATCCAGAGTGAAAATGACAATTTGCCTGAAATTGGTGTGCTGTGACTTCGAATTGGTTTGCTTCATTGTGTTACACATTCCTGGATGAATAATATTCTCCTGTATTCAAGCATTTGCTTCAACTCTATGTATCTCCAGCGTTCGGCTTTAACCAGTTTCCCATCTATTTGACCATTTCTCCATTCACGTCCTTACTGCTTTCACAAGCCCCATCTGCAGCCTGGAGGTTTTTTCCCCTTCTGGAGTTTAACTTCTTTCTATCTACCTGCTAGATGCTTCCAAGCGCTGGCTACTCGAAGGGTTCACCATTACCTCTGACAGTCAAAAACAATGAAGACCTGAACATACCAATCCAAAAGCCTGAAAGAGTCAACCAAATTCCAGAGTTGTGACACTATTTAAAATTGAGTCAAACATTATTGTGCAGATGGTGACTCTGAGGTTACCACATTAAAGGTGAGGGGGTCCTGTGATGAAGCATGTGACACACATTAACTTTAGACCTAAAAAAGTGGGTTTGAATCACCAATTTGGAATCAATGGTGGAGTCACACTGCCCTCTTGACCTTCTGGGTGTTCACCTTGAACTGTGACCTGGTGTTGGCACTATGGGGATGTTAGATCTCTGGAGTGCAGCCAAATGAACTAGCCAATGGGTATTTCTCACTGCTGAGTGAAAGAGACTGCACTATGACAATTGCCCTGTGCCCCCTTCTGATTCCAGGACACACCTGCCCACAGTATACACTACTCATATGGAATATTGCCTCTTGATTCAATGACTTCCCTAGTTTAAGATCTGAAAACTCACATGAGGCTGGGAGATGTGACATACGTGGCTCTAATTGTGTCGTGAGTAAACAGCTTTGATTGAGATAACCTGTGGAAAGACAGGAGATTGGTGCATAATTGACTTTACGATGCCTGATGTAAGAGTGCACTTTATGGCTGTAGCTGGTGCAGATTGGAGCTTCCGAATCCCCTCTACTTCCACGGACGGAGGGATCTCACAGTCACACACACACATCACACCCTGGTGGGGCCCATTACACCAACATTCATCCTACCACTCTTATCCATGCCATGTATAAGGGGAAACACTTCCTGATACCTAACCAATCTGCATATACTTTGAGGTCAATGGCATCTACTTAGTTGCTTATAAATCTAGCGAAAACATTTCAAAGAATACGCAAACAAATTCAATAAACATGACCAGAAATAACCACCCGACACAGAGATTCAAACATAATTATTTGTTTATCTAAAATTGTAAGAAAAGCCAATTAAATGCAAATTCATTTCTCTCATATTTACCTATTCTGTCTAAATGTCAGATCCTAAGTCAGAACCGGTCCTCAGTAGAAGAAACAGAGTTTCCTGCCGTCATGTAGAGTCACCGTCCTCTCCGTCAGCATAGGGACCTCGGATCATCAGTTCGGGAAGAAGTGGCGCTAGACCTCTCTAGCCTACTAATATGTATACTAAATTTACATTCTGTAAAGTTACAATACATTGTTCAGAACGGATGAATGGCGGAAACAATGTCATCTTGGTACATTTGCGATACTATGCAGGATTTTCTCACACTTAGATTGTCCCAAAAAATGAATAGAAAAATGAGATGTCCATAACTAATTCGATACTTCTACGGATGTCTCTTTTAGATAAATTGTATCCCAGTTGTGGGATCATCAGTTCATAAGTTCAGTATTCAGGTTTTGTAACGAATCTCATGTTCAGGGGCTCTTGGCATCCGTCCTGGGTTTGTCGTCATGATCATGGCTTTTCAGTTTTGTCGAGTGGGCAAGGTCACAGGCAGCGCAAAGCTTCCTTGCAAAAATTTCCATCAACTCGAATGCGGGCTGCGGGTGGTAGCCATTTTCTGGTAGGCCACATTGGTTAACTTAAGCAAATAAAACATAAAACAGAATTACCGTACAGAAATGATTATACAGTGTTATTCCCCTGCTAATACCCTTATGTGTATGTATTTATCTAGCCATTTGCGACATCAAAAGCTATTAAAGCATATTAATTATATGCGCAAAACACACTAACATTACATAAGCAACATCTATTTCTGTCAGTTTGCTCACCAACTTAGTTCACTTATTATTTTAGCCATGCAATAGCATTCCCACGTGTAATTCTCTTGTTAATAAGGTTGGTTAGACAAGACTCGACAAACTTTTAATAATTAATAATTAATCAGTAGTATTTTTAATTATAACATGCGAAAATGAAACAGGTATTCGGGTTTAAAGTAAAAACCCTGCTCCATCAATCCCCCCTTTGGTGATATCTTATCACCACAAAATCAACAACCCCAAAAATCAATTTAATTTCCACTTTTGGAAGAAATTCAAAATATTTTCTTGTTCATTTTTCAAACCCTTGTTTCCAACTCATCTTCTTTCTTAGTTTCTATGTACATGCTTTCTCTTAGCTCTTCTAATTCTATTTTTTGTGGATCTCTTTCTGGTTTCTTTTGTCTTCGTTTAATATTTTCTTTTGTGATTTTCTTTTTATTTCTTTCATACCTACAACACATCCACCCTAATCTAAGGATCAATAATGCAACAATTACACAGGTTAATGGAAATAATATCTTACCAAAAATGGTACTACCTATTTTAGCTATAAAATTCTTAATAGCAATCATCTTATTAGCCATTCTAGTCCAGATACTTTCAGTTTCCAGTGGTACTAATTCTTCATGCAAATCAGTAATATTTTTGATATAAACTTTTAGATCTTTACTTTGTCAGGAATGTAAGTGCAACAATGTTGAACTTTCAGCATTCCACAGACTCCACCCTCTTTTGCCAAAAAAATGTCAAGGGCAAGTCGATTTTGCATCGCCATAGCACGCAAAGCAACCATTTCTGTATTAACCAAAAGAAAGCCTCCAGCGGTGCTTGTTGACAAGCGATCCACCACTGTTGACAGCTTCCGAATGCCAAATGCATTCAAAGAAATTCCCACTGCTGGAATTAAAGCCTCAAAAATATCTCCTACAATTTCTGTCCATGTTTCTCTTCTATAGCGTGTTAATGGGTTAGAATGTTCAGCATCATCTACTCTATCCATGTGAAAAATCTTTGGAAAGACCAGGCCAACATAACATGTACCAAACCAATGGTCAGGCAAACGGTAATAAGCCTTGTTCCCACAAATATAATACACTCCCGGGAAAACTGGATCTTCTCCTCCTCTAAATCCCCATCCGGTTGCAATAAAGTATGTATCATGGCACTCACTAGTCCCTATGAAATAATAATCATATTGGGATCTCCTCCTGGTAATGCACAGTTTGCCTTTCTGTGGGGCATCTATCGCCATAGTTGGACTGGCTCCATTTTTCAACTCCTTTTCTTTTTCAATATCCCACATTGTCTCACTCATTTTATGCCCTTCTGCTTTCTTGTGCATGTTCAACCTTCTTCTCTCAACCATGTCTAGAAAATTATTTTCTTCTCCCTTCAAACTGCAAGTTAAATTGTTTCTAAAAACATATTCTAAGGTTAATTCTTTGGTTTCTAAAAAAATCTCACCTAAAGTCTTAGCTTCTTTTGCTGGATTCAGTGCTTTATTCATAGGCAGTTGCCCAAGAATATTATCTACATTAGACATATTATAATCTAATTTCCCTAATTGGTAAAATATACTAATTAGCACACTACAAGAAATTCCATACGTAGCCAGAAGATGATGATAAGTCACTCCTTCCGAAACAGAGGCAGGTAATTGCATGCAACCGTAGCAATCCCTTACTTCCATTGTCTTTACGTACTCATACAACAATTTAGAAAAAACATTGCTAGAAAAATCATTAATTGACCTATCCTTATGTATATGTACATTGCTAGTTCTAGTTGGTACTATTTTCTGTGAACTTTTCCCTATATTATTTCTGTTCTCAGTATGACCTTCTAAAGTGTCTATAGTGACTCTAAATGAAATCAATAGAGCAAGTACGCTCCAAAGCAACATTAATAAACCTGTACAGCAGCAGCACATCTTGCACCATCTTTTCAGAAAGGTACATCTACTTTTATTATTCTCAGTGTTAGCCATTTTGTCAATTTGACCGTGTCTTTTGACTTAGCCTCTTCTGCTCCTCTACTGAACTTAAGGGCAGCAAGTACCCACCAGATTTTTACAATCTACTAATTTTTATATCGCTTCTTTTCTTTTCTTCTCCAAGTGACTTTCCTTGGATTTTTACTCAATTGGGATTTTCATCACTTTTCACTGTCTCTTCATCATCATCAAACTGTATCAGGTCCTGAACATCCGTCTCTTCTCCAATGTCGGACAAGATAACTCTCAGGATTCCCACAGCTTCTTCTTCAGCAACCTCTTTCAGTAAAGCCTTCTCTGGACTTTCTTGACTGTCTGCCTCTTCTCCCTGTTCAGGCAGTGCCACATACGTCCATTCCGGTGATTTGTACCTCTGGTTTGGTTTTCTTATTCTTTTAGTTCTCTCAGGTATCTTTGTTTCTTCTTCTTTGGTTGGATTTTGACTTGACACTTCGTTCACTTGTTCAGCTTTCGAAGAGTTAACTCGTGTCAGTCTATACCTCAGTCTCTTTATCTTATTCGGCCAAAGATCTCCTTTAGCATTTCTCTTTTGTTTTCCTTCTTTATTGTTTCTTTCTCCAAGCCAAGTTCTCTTTCTCAGAACTCGTCGTCCATGTATCTCATTGTCACTTTCATCAGACTCTGTCTCAGTTGCCTCTTGTTCATCCACAGTTTTCTTTTCTCCAACAACTTCCTTTTCTCCAACAGTCTCTTTTTCCACCAATTGAGATTTCCCTACTTCTGTCCCTCCTCGGGTCTCCGACACGCAATCTTCTTGCTGTCTACTTGTCCCTTCACCTAGCTTGTTGTTGATGTTCCCTACACCTCCTCGGGGTTTTTCCGCAATCTGTCCCTCTCTGTCTTTGTCTGTCCCTTATTTTTCTATGTTTATCTCAGGCGGAACTTGTCCAATTTCCTCATTTGATTCAGGTATCACTTCTGTTGGAATGTTCTTTTCTTTCCTTTCTTTCTTTTTGTGTTGGTCACTGTTAAGTGGAACCTCAGGTACTTCTTCAGAATCTGAACTCGTCTCTGCGGTTTGTACTGTTCTTTTCAAAACCTCTTCTGGTGGGATGAAAATTTCCCTTGACTCACTTTCCCCACTTTCAGGATTCTTTTTCCTTCTTACTGTCTTGCTGTCTGCATCATCACTGGAATCTGATTCTTCAAAGTATTCTTTTCTAGTACCATCTCTTGGATTCGGAACTCTCAGTGTGTGACTTGCATGTATCCAATTTTTAACTCCAGCACACTTCACAGCAGTCGTTGTGGTCAATATGACTTGTCTTGGCCTTCCCCACCTTGGAACCAGGCAATTTCTTCTTCTGTGGATTTTTATCCTTACCCAGTCCCCTGGGCTCAGATCATGGGCTGGTTTCCTTTCAAGTGTGGTGGCGTCTTCTCCAACCTGGTGAAACACAGAATGAACTGCGTCAGCCAGGCCCTTACAGTAATCCAAAATCATGTCATCAGTTATAGTCATCAACTTGTTGACTGGTACAAATGCATGTCTCATAGCACGTCCCATGATAATTTCATGTGGACTCAAACCTGTAGTTCTGTCCAGAGTAGACCTAATGGTCATCAGGACTAGAGGCAAGACATCGGGCCATTTCATTCCTGTGGCTAGGCACATTTTGCCAATTCTATTTTTGATGGTACCATTCATTTGTTCAACCACACCAGAAGCCTCTGGTCGGTAAGCACAATGTAGCTTCTGCTGTACACTCAATGCTTCACAAATTAGACCCATTATTTCATGATAAAAATGTCCTCCTCTGTCTGATTCAATGGTTACTGGGAACCCGTACCTTGGGATGAACTCTCTTAACAGTAATTTGGCCACTGTTATCCCATCATTTCTTCTTGTTGGATATGCCTCCACCCACCTGGGAGAACAAACAGACCACCACCAGGACATACCTCAATCTGTTGACTGGGGGCATTTCAATGAAGTCTATCTGCATTCTTGTGAAGGGTCCTCCCTCTCTGCCTATTGTTCCTAGGCTCACCACTGTTTTCTTTCCATGATTGAATTGCTGACATATCAGACATCTCTGACAGAGACTTTCTGCTATCAGCCTGAACTTTGGACTGTACCAGTTTTGTTTAAAGGCTCTTATCATAGCATCCCTTCCCAGGTGTCCTTGGCCATGATACATCCTTGCCACTGTCGACAGCATGCTATTTGGCATGACTGGTCTTCCATCTCTATAGACCCACACATGATCCTTTTCTCTAGGTGCACAACCTGCTTTCACCCAATCTTTCATTTCCTCATCTCCTGCCTCATCCTGCAATTGTTTCACCTCCTCCCATGTTCCCACTTCATTAGTAAACATCAAGGAACAAGAAAATATTTCTCTTTCTTTACTTTGATTAATGGAATGATTGTTTCTTGCACAGTATTGTGCTATGTCATTGGCGAATTTATTTCCCACAGTAACAAAATCATCACCTTGACCATGAGCAGCACATTTTACAACTGCTAGTTCTTTAGGCAGCTGTATCGCCTCTAGCAATTTTCCAACTACTTCAGCATTCTTCATGGGAGTTCCACTTGAGGTCAGGAAACCTCTTTGTAGCCATAGCTGGCCAAAATCATGGACAACCCCGAAGCCATACTGGCTGTCAGTCATCACAGTCACTCTCACACTCCTCCCAATCTTGCAAGCTTTTGTCAGTGCCACCAATTCTGCCACCTGAGCGGATTTAACTCCTTTCAAAGGTGATGCTTCCACAACTCCTGAAACTGTACACACAGCATAAGCAGCACTCAGTGTTCCTTCATCCGTTCTTAAGCAAGATCCATCCACAAACAACACATGATCACTTTCAGGCAGTGGCAGATCTCTTATTTCTGGCCTTGGTTTTGTACAGTAATCAAGCACATCCAGGTAGTCATGATCAACTTCATTTCTTATTCCCACACATTCAGCATCAGGCAACAGTGTCGCTGGATTCACATTCACACATCTCTCCAGGCTCACATTGGGTGCACCAAGAATGACTTTCTCATATTTAGTCAGCCGACTATGAGACATGAACTGTGTCCGGCTCCTTGTTAAAACGATTGCCACATCATGAGGTACAAATACCCGTACAGGATATCCCATTATGATTCCCTCACTTTGTTCCAGACTTTTACAGGTAGCAGCTACTGCTTTCAGGCAACCCACAGCTACTGGGTCAAGTGTTGCTGAGAAATAGGCAATTGGCCTCCTCAGGCGTCCATGTTTCTGGATTAGCACTGAAAGTGCACATCCATTTCTTTCACTACAATACAGCTCAAATTCCTTTTCGTAATCTGGCATTCCTAGGGCAGGAGCTTCACATAGTCTGTCTTTTAACTCTCTGAATGCAGCCATTTCTTCTGGGTTTAGTTCTAATGGGTCTTTCACCTCACTTTTGGTCAATTTAATCAATGGTTTGTCAATCAGGTAAAAGTTACTTATCCACTGACGACAGTAACCCACCATTCCCAGGAACATTCTCACTTCTCTCTGTGTCATTGGGGCTCTCATCCCTCTAATGATTTTAATCCTGTCAATGGTCACTTTTCTCAGGCCTTTCTCAATGTTATGTACAAAGTACTGGACTTCTCTCTTGCAGAATTGCAACTTGGCTGGAGATACTTTTAATCCTCCATCTGCCAAGTGATTCAGTAATGCAATGGTGTCTACTTCACAGGCTTCGCGGGTTTTTGATGCCACAAGCAGGTCATCAATATACTGGACTAAGACTGAATTCTCAGGCATTGTTAGACTTTCCAGAGATTTCTTCTGCAAATGATTAAATATTGAAGGGCTCTCTGTATACCCCTGTGGAATTCGGCACCATGCCAAAATCCGCTCTCCAAATCTTAAAGAAAATATTGGCTGGCTGTCATGATGCAATGGGATTGAAAAGAAAGCATGACACAAATCAATTACAGTATACCATTCTGCATCATGGGGAATCTGATACAAAATCACTGATGGATTTGGCACAATGGGACAACATGACACAACAATTTTGTTATTTTTTCTCAAATCCTGTACTATTCTGAACTTTCCATTAGGTTTCTTCAGTCCCATTATTGGTGAAATACATGGGCTACTCAATATTTCCCTTCACACCCCCTGCTGAATCATCTTCTCCATTATGGGTGTTATTCCTTCAATTATTTCAGGTGTCAGTCTGTATTGCGGTATGTTAGGGTAAGCCACTCCCTCTTTTACAGTATTCTTTACTGGATCTACATTTCTCATCAGACCCACATCTTCTCCAGTAAAATCCCAAACTGCTGCTTTCACTGTCTGTTTCAATTCTGGGGGTAATGCATCTGGATTGAATATAGCATATGTTCCCAAAGCCTCACATTCCCTGTTATCCATGGTCATTCTGTATAAGACATCCTCATCTGGTGTTTCAAAGGTTATTCCATCTGGAGTACAGAAAATAGTGCAATTCATCTTGCACAGCAGATCCCTGCCTAGCAGGTTCACAGGACTTGTGTCACACACCACAAATCGGTGCATGTCTGAAAATTTCCCTATTCTAACCCTTACTGGTTCAGTAAGTAGAGTTTTAATCTGTGTGTTGGACACACCAACCACTTGGATTGCTTTGTCCGAGAGAGGAAGATTCTTTATATCAGCTGACCTGACAGTTGATCTCGTGGCTCCTATGTCAACTAGGAAAGTAACACTTTCACCATTAATTTTCCCATCTACAAAAGGTCCTGCCTGGTCTATTTCTAGAGTTGCGCCAAGTACGCACTCTTCCTCCTCTCTCCGGCACCGTCAGAAATCTCCCTCAGAGTCGCTTCCCTCATTTTTTAGCCAGTACTGGGATACAGCGCTTGCGCTTTGGCTTGATTACCTGCTCTTCATCGTAGAACCCCAACACTTGGCTGTACTTCTGGGATCCTCTTCTCTGTGGCAAGGGTGGTTTTGGCACCTGATTCTGCTGCTTATCAGCCTTCTGCTGTTGCCGATGCTGACCACACCCCTCACTCTGCACCTGTGAATTCAATGATGGATTGTCATCATTAGTAGACGGTGGATTCTTACACTCGGATTTCCAGTGCCCTAATTTTCCACAGTTGTGGCATGGGAACTTCTTCTTCGCTTCCTCAATGTTTCCTTTCCCTTTTCCTGGACCAAACCTGGGTTTATTTCCTGGGTTATTTGCTTGTTCAACCAACTGAGCTTCCTGTCTTTCTGCAACTTTCACCTGTGCCCACATTGCCTTTTCTTTTAGCTTCGTCTGCTTTGCCTCAATTTCATCACTGAAGTATTTTGCATGTCTCAGAATCTCATCAATCTTCTTGCTCTGCCAGTCTACGGTATGCTGCCTTATCATTTCACTGATTTCCGGCCGCAAACCATACACAAATCTATATACAAAATGGCTTAGGTCCTTGTCACCCAGATGTTCATCTCCACTGAACTGTTTGAAAGCTAATATTAATCTTGCATAATATACATGGACTGATTCTTTCAATTCTTGATGTGTTCGATCTATTTTAACCCAATCTGTTTCCTTGGGGGGTACCTTATTTTTCAAGAAGGCCATAACCTGCTCATATTTCTTCATTACCTCCGGATCTGGAGCTCCTGTCTTTGGATCTCTCGGGTATTCCTTAGTGGGCCAGTCTATGACTATTTTACATTCTGCCCACAGGTCTGCTGGTACAATTATATCAAACAGACTATTCAGGTAAATCCACAGCACTTTTGACAACTTCAAAAATCTGTTGACCTGTCTATACCACTCGTCTGGCTTTTCCCTTAGTCGAGGGAAATCATTTGTAAATGATAAAATATCCTGTCTGGTCCATGGGACATGTACATACCCACCTCCTGGAATCTCCCTCATGGGGTAAGCTGTCACTGCTTTCTCTTTTTCTTTCAGAGGAAATGTCGAGTAAGTTCTATCTGCCCCATCCTCTCGCTTTCGGTACCATCTGCCTTTCCATCTTTCTACGTCTCCCCATTTTCTCAGCAGAGCAATCATCTCCTTGATCTGCCCTGTTCGGCCTGCATTGTTCAAATTCTCAATGTCCTTATCTGTAAAATCCACTCGGTAAGGCTTTTGTAAAGCTTTTACCTTGTCCATGTCAATTCCCAATTCACTGGCTATTCCTTTCAACCTGTCATGTATGTTCTTTGCTCTCCATGTGATGCTTTTGCACAGGAAGAGGATCTCCCCTTCCTGATCATTTTTCAGTGTTTCTGTAGGGATTGTTCCTACCATCATCTCTTCCATTTCCATACGTAGCCTAGCTACATCAATTCCCTGGGATTCTTTTTCTTTTCTCTGCAAAGTTTTCAGCCAATCATTCAAATCTTCAGCAGTTATCACAGATTTTTCTGCACCCCCTGGTTCTGTCACTCTTTGTGGTTCTAAGATTGATCCTCTGTTCCCTTCCACACATCCAGAATTCAAACTTGAGTTAGTCTGCACACTCAATTCTCCTCCACATATGGAATGTCTCCACTGATTTTCTCCTGTTCTCCACTGTGTTTCTCCTGCTCTCATTTCTGCCTGCTCCGGAGGAACAATCAATCTATTGCCTACATATGGTACTGTTAAACCACTTTCGCCCATCCTCTGCTTGTCAAAAATCGGCATAACCGGGCCTATTGTCACAGGCACTGTAACTGCCTCAAGATTTTTAGTCAGTTCTCTGATTTTCTCTGTCAGTTCAAAGGTAGTTTTTGCTAGTGCTCTGGTCTTTTCATCCTCAATTTCATTCTCCCTTTCCATCTCTCTCTCTCTCTCTCTCTCTCTCTCTTTCTCTCTCTCTTTCTCTCTCTCTTTCTCTCTCTCTATCTCTTTCTGCCAGAGAACAACTGCTTTTCAATCCAGGGGTGTTACCCTCTGTCTTAATAATCCGCAAGGTGTCTCTCATCGGGGTCACTGCTGTTCCTTCCTCTGGTTCTCGTCTATACGGGGGTGGTCTTTTATAGAGCATGTCCTCTAAGATATCATCATCAGACTCATTTGCCCCATATCTCCTGGGTTCTATATTATGTTCTTTCTCTGTACACTTTCTCCCTTCTGACTCCTCTGCTGTTCTTACAGGATATAATCCCTCGGTCATACTGGCGTCACGCCATCGTCTCATCCGGTCATGATGGGTTTCACGATAATACTTTCGCCCAAACATGTACCTGTAACTACCTCCACCCCTCTGCTTTTCTCGTTCATGCATTTCATCTTCCCATTCAGTCAATGCCTCAAACTGTGTCGGCCTAGGCCGAGGCTCTAGATTCATCATCCGTTCCCGTAAGTTCCTCAGTATGGCCAGATTAAATGAGCCATGTTCTGGGAAAGCTAAAACCCCATCCTCTTTCGTGTACTTCACCCAGTTATCTAACCAAATACAGGTATGATACCCATATTTTGCAACCATGAAGGATGCGGGGGTTCTTATCGGAGGAAGTAACTGTCCTTCCCTAGTCACAATATCTTTATCCTTGTCAAACCAGTTCTTAACCTTACTAAGTAAGGATTTCTTTTTCTTTTCCTCTGGGTGATAGTACATTTTCTTATTTTCCGCAAGCTATTTGTCCTTTCTACAACGGTATGATCTCCTGTCCAATTGCAGCGTGACTCACACTAACGCACCAATCCAGGAGCGTCTACGTCACCCTGTATGTCTCCCAATCCTAGCGCGGCGTACACTAGCACACCAATCACCGTGCTTCCACTGTTCTAACCCTCTGTCCAATCACAGCGCGGTCTCCCTGACGTCAGCAGTCGCTGCAGTCGCTTCTGCTCCTGTCTCCTGTCTTTCTCATCTACCCCTCCTTTACAAGACTACTCGGTAGACTTTGTTTCAACTTCTACGAGTCTGTTAGTTACAACATACAAACATCTCCATTGTCTGCTTCGCTAGCCACAGAACAGCAAAAGATCTTTCCCACGAGAATTCTGCCTTTCCCGAGAGCAGCGCTTACCTCTGCCCTACTACAGAATCGTTACTTCCGTTGATAAAGTAGCACATCCCTCTACTCTACCCTTCTAACAAGCACCAATTAACTGTTTTCTCCGGAATGCTCCTAAGAGTTTCACAATTAACCAGAATGCCTTCTCATTCCCGCACTTTCACACCAGAAAATGTAGTTCATTCACACAGAATTCTGTCTTTCCCGAGAACAGCGAACAGTCTGTCCTACTACAGAATTATATCACACATTAACAAAGCAGCGCTTACCTCTGCCCTGTCCTTCTAACAAGCTCAGAGAATACCTATTACCTTTCTAGTGTTAAGCTTTAACGGAATGCCATACGGATCCCTGAGACCCAAGACCAGACCAGAACTTCACAGATAACCTTCGCTATCATATACACTTCTCTCACACAGAAAATATGTTTCTAATGGCAACGCACGGTGATGCTACCTCATCGAACCCAGACAATGCGACGCGCAACTTCAATTGTCACACGTTTTCCCCTGTCTGCATACAGGGCCAACAATCCCGCCTTTTTCCGAGAGCAGCACTCCCTCTGCCCTACTACAGAACTGTCACCGACTCCCTACGTCCCAGAAGCCATTCACAATACATAAAACTCAACACGACTTCAACATATAGTGTTAGTACAAATATCAATCAATAATCAACAAGCCTATATACACGCAATTTCGCCAGACCAAGACAATAGTAAACCATCATTCTGCTACCAAGAAACTGGTGCAGATTGGAGCTTCCGAATCCCCTCTACTTCCACGGACGGAGTGATCTCACAGTCACACACACACACACACATCACACGCTGGTGGGGCCCATTACACCAACATTCATCCTACACATTATCCGTGCCATGTATAAGGGGAAACACTTCCTGATACCTAACCAATCTGCATATACTTTGAGGTCATTGGCATCTACTTAGTTGCTTATAAATCTAGCGAAAACATTTCAAAGAATACGCAAATAAATTCAATAAACATGACCAGAAATAACCACCCGACACAGAGATTCAAACAGAATTATTTGTTTATCTAAAATTGTAAGAAAAGCCAATTAAATGCAAATTCATTTCTCTCATATTTACCTATTCTGTCTAAATGTCAGATCCTAAGTCAGAACCGGTCCTCAGTAGAAGAAACAGAGTTTTCTGCCGTCATGTAGAGTCACCGTCCTCTCTGTCAGCATAGGGACCTCGGATCATCAGTTCGGGAAGAAGTGGCGCTAGACCTCTCTAGCCTACTAATATTTATACTAAATTTACATTCTGTAAAGTTACAATTCATTGTTCAGAAAGGATGAATGGCGGAAATAATGTCATCTTGGTACATTTGCGATACTATGCAGGATTTTCTCACACTTAGATTGTCCCAAAAAATGAATAGAAAAATTAGATGTCCATAACTAATTCGATACTTCTACGGATGTCTCTTTTAGATAAGTTGTATCCCAGTTGTGGGATCATCAGTTCATAAGTTCAGTATTCAGGTTTTGTAACAAATCTCATGTTCAGGGGTTCTTGGCATCCGTCCTGGGTTTGTCGTCATTATCATGGCTTTTCAGTTTTGTCGAGTGGGCAAGGTCACAGGCAGCGCAAAGCTTCCTTGCAAAAATTTCCATCAACTCGAATGCAGGCTGCGGGTGGTAGCCATTTTCTGGTAGGCCACATTGGTTAACTTAAGCAAATAAAACATAAAACAGAATTACCGCACAGAAATGATTATACAGTGTTATTCCCCTGCTAATACCCTTATGTGTATGTATTTATCTAGCCATTTGCGACATCAAAAGCTATTAAAGCATATTAATTATATGCGCAAAACACAATAACATTACATAAGCAACATCTATTTCTGTCAGTTTGCTCACCAACTTAGTTCACTTATTATTTTAGCCATGCAATAGCATTCCCACGTGTATTTCTCTTGTTAATAAGGTTGGTTAGACAAGACTCGACAAACTTTTAATAATTAATAATTAATCAGTAGTATTTTTAATTATAACATGCGAAAATGAAACAGGTATTCGGGTTTAAACCCTGCTCCATCATAGCAGCCTATTAAACTTGACTGATGTTTGCCATTACCCTCTCACTTGACACAGGAGTAATTGTAGTGCGTTAGACCTGGCTTTTACAGCGGGTTTATCCCCAGATTTTCTGCCTTGTGGCCTTCTGTTTCAGACCTGTTTTTGTTGGTTTTATGACTCTGGTAACTTTACCCCTGCTGATCAGTGCTAAAGTGCATACATTCTCCCTGTAAATTGTATGTATGGAATGGTGTTTCCATGATTGGTATATTTGATTTGCTAGTGGGCCTGCAGCACTGATTGTGCCACCCACATAAACAGCCAGTAAATGTAGCTCAGGCCTGCCATTGCAGAGCCTGTGTGCAGTCTAGTACTGCCATGTCAACCTGGCAAGTGTGCCCACTTGCCAGGCCCTAACCTTCCCTTTTCTTACATATTAGTCACCCCTAAGGTTGGCCCAAGGTACCCCTGTGGGCAGGGTGCAGTGTATGTGAAAGGTAGGACATGCCCTGATGTAAGTGGCATGTCCTGATAATGAAATACTGCTAATTTAGTTGTTCACTATTGTAAGGCTATCCGTTCCCATAGGATATAATGGGGAGTTTGCTTATACCATCTTATAAGTTTGACTACCCCTGGGGACCTGATAGGAAAATAAAGTTTAGCATGCCTGAACTCAGAATGTTAAAATACATCTATTAGTGAGGGTGATTTTTACATTCCGTGTTTAAAAATACCACTTTTAGTAGGTATTTTCTTGCTTAGTCATCCAGTGTGCCTCTGCTATAGTGTGTAATGACTGTCTGGCTTAGGAGTAACAGAGGCTGGGAATGTGCAGTGGCTCGAGAGAGTCTGGATGAGACAGCACTAGGCTGAATAGGCTGGTCTGTATTTATAGTGCTGGGAGGAGTAGCACCTACACCTGAATAGGGCTTTGTCTGCCTTCCACAATGATGGCTCCACCCCCTTGTGGTGTGTCTGGAGCCAAGGCTCACTCTGACAATGGAGGTTGTTGTTCACTTGCAAAGTGCCCCCTGAACTGGTTTAGACTTGGCTCAGAGTCCTGAGCCAGGAGAGAACAAAGAGATTTACTGTATTAAAAGAGGAGCCCAGACCCAAGACATTTAGATCACTATTGAACTAAGGAACCTGCCAGGAAGAAGTACCTGGAGGAGGAGTACTGCCCCTGTGCTGCACACTGTGGGGTTAGCCTGTAGTGGTTGCTTCTGTATTGGACAGGGAAAGGACTGGACTGTGCTTTCATCATCCTGCTGTTAGAGTTTTCTCCAAGGGCTTGAAGTAGAGCTTGCCTCCTGTTGGAAGTCACAGGGGATAGAAAAGACTTCAAAGATCACTTCTAGGAAATCAAGACAAATCTTTGCCAAGGAGATGAGCTGGAGAAAGTGAAGAGGAATACTGCCCCGTGCTGTTTGCTGTCTGGAGTGGCCTAAAGTGGCTACTTTCTGCCAAGGAAAGGGAATAAGGACTTTGCTGTTTGCTGTGTCCCCTGCTTGAGGAAGATCTCCAATGGCTTGAATAAGAGCTTGCCTTCTGTTCTGAAGTCTCAGGGACACAAAGACTTCACCCCCAGCTCCCCTGAACTACCTTGCTGGGAGTTCTGACCAGCCAAGAGGTGCCTGCAGCTGTTCTGGGCCTCGGGAGGTTGTTCTGGCTGTGGGGAGCTGAAAAAGCAACTCAACAACACAAAGTGTGACACATGCGCACCTGTTTCTGATGCATCGCCAAAGAAATCGACGCTGCTCCTGCCCGCAGCTCAAGAAATTACTGCACGCTGCATCGAGTGCACCGATCTCCAAAGTCCGAGATCACCATGCCGATTCCGACACAAGCCCTGCTGTGCGGCTGAAAGAAGCCATGCATCATCCCGGATCATCATATCGCATCAAGGCACCAGGTCTGTCGCATTGTTGGGGGACACAGTGAGAAACCAAAGCATCACCTCCCAACGCAGTAAGTAAACTGACGCATCACCTCCTCTTCGGTAAGTCACTGACACATCACCTCCCCTGTGCAGCAGGAAGGAACTGACACATCACCTCCCCCGGAGCATGGAACCAACGCATCACTTTACCTGAGTGTAAGGATCTGACTCATCATCTTCCCTGTGGCCCTTTCTGTTTGTGCGCGAACTGCATCCAAGGTACTTTGTGTGAAAAGTGTTGCACCTGCAATTTGCTTTGAACTGAACTATTTCTACCATTTGAAAGTCATATTTTTAGTACTGTATTGTGGATTTTTGTTGTTTTGTCTTGTTTGGTTTAGATAAAGATTACTTATTTTTCTTAACTGGTATGGTGTCCATTTATAGTGTTTGTACTGTATTACTGTATGTATTCACAAATGCTTTACACACTGCCTCTGAGAAAAGTCTGGCTGCTCGTGACAAGCTACCAAGGGGGTGAGTAGGGGTTATTTTAGAAGTGTATCCCCCTTACCCTGACTAGAAGCAAGGGCCCCTATTTGGACATAGGTACCGACCTCTGGCAACTTGAGACCCCCATTTCTAACAGAGTGGCATTGCTTGGTATTAGTGACATTATTATTAGCTTTGATAAAGGTGATAACGCTTGCCCACTTGTTTTGGCTGCAGTGTTGGGAAAACCAAAAGCCGCAAAGGATTTGGTGGAGGCTTCTGAACCACAGCAGTAGCCCACAAGTACCAAAGCAGCAACCTCCAGGCACTAAAATAGTTGGATAGAACCCTGCACAGAAGAGTAAAAAGGTAGTTCATCAGACCTCCAAAGCAGACAAGCTGAATAAGATCCTGAAATACATAGTAACCATGAGGGAGTCCAGAGAGACTACAATAGACACAGACATAATTGGGAACAAATGAAATTGCCTGACCATTCATAACAAAATAAGTATTTACCAACTGCAGCCAGACACATCTATTTTGCAGGTTGTGGTGTTTGACCTTGAGGATGAGGTACTTGAAATATAGGGCTGAGGACTCTGAAGGCCTCTGAATCCACTATAAAATATGAGTGATTGACCTCCCCAAAAGTATTAACATAGTGGCTTACTTGAAAAACAGATGTGGCACCACAAAGCTCTTCAAAATGTGATGAATTGCAAAGGGCACAAAGACTCCCCTCTAGGCATCTGCCCAAGGGTCAGTGGCATAGAGTGGTGGTCTGACAGCTTATCCACTTCCATGGCTGATGCAATTCTGTATTACACTCACAGTGCAAGGAAATTCCAGTTAGGAAGCCATACTCCCTTTATGTTCACAGACTATGCGACCTCAGTCCAACAGCATATGGCAACGTTTTAGGAAGTGAAGAGATACCTCTGGAAGGTAGGACTCCGGCTAATGTTGTTATTTCCAGAAAAACTGAAGGTGATTGATGATGATAAGAAGTTTGTTTTTCACTGATCCCAGGAAAGCATCAGAATGGAGTGAAATGAATGTACAGGAAAGGGTCAATGCTGCTTCCGAAGAACCACCCATGTCTAAGCACTGCAGAACAATATTTCCCAGATAACAAACAAGTCAATGACTGACTAGAAGCCGATCAAGGGCTGAGAAGGAGGAAGCTTTATTAGCAGTGTGGTGCACCAAATGCAGAGATCCCCTAGAATTATCTATGAAATGTCCCCTGCTTTGACCAGCCCCAACTTAGACATTGAACACTCTTTGGAGAAGGAAATGGACCTGCTCCTGCTGATCCTGTGACCTGCTGATTATTTGTATTTACAGTAAATTATATTGAAGATGTGCCCCTCTCTTATTTGATATTAGAAAACGGAAAGCCTACAGTTTATTAACTCAGGACATCACAATCACCCTAGACTCACTCATGCTTTGGATGCCAATTGTTTACTGATGGTGGCTGTATTGCTCCCCCCACTTTGACGCCTCTACACTTTATGATGATGGAGAAGGGAGAGTTCTTTTTGATCATGTTAGATTGATAAAGGACTTTGCTGCTCTCTCTTGGAGTGAGGTTGTTAGGGTTTTGGTCAAGTTTTGTTGGAATAGCCATGATATTAGAGACAACCTATTGGCTTTGGTGAGATTTAATGGAGAGTTATGTTGAGGAAAGGGAACCCTCAGTGGCAGGGAACTGAGTGGTTCTTTACCAATTAGGTATACAGCAATGCCTGTATCCATCAACAAGTATACATTATTTAGATGGAATGAATAGGGAATGGGCTCCACTAATAAACAATTTAATAAACTCTCCAATATTCATTGTAGGGGATACACTGTGTTTCTAGTAGTGACACACTTGACTTGAAAAAAAGTAATAAGATTACGCTGATATAGGGCACAATCTTTTGCTGCAAGATTATTATTAAATACTACTGACCTAGAAGGAAGGAGTCTTGAGTAAAATCAGTATTTAGGTAGGTCCCATAATGAAGGAGATGAAGAACTGTGTTTGCTGCCATATCTGAAAAATCTGAAGTGTGCCGATTGCAGAGGTGACAGAAAGGCAATGGGAATGAAATGGTTTTCATGTTGTACTGGAACCGCTGACCGAAGTTATAAGAGAGGAATGCAGGAGCAGGTGTATCCAATTGTGAGGTGGGCCATAAGTCACCTCGCTTTGGCTGATAACCTATCAATATTTCTGAGGGATGAATATGAAGCGTTAGATCATACCTTCAAAGCTCTTCAGTTATTTGGTTGAGTATCAGGGATTTAAAGTAAATGGGCCAAGACTTGCACATTTCAGTCAATCAAGACACAACTGTTGAGCCAATAGGATTACAAACCCTTGGGCAGTACTGGGAACCTCATTCATTTTGTAATCACAATGTTTGACTTTATTTTACGGATTTCGACTTAAAAGAAGGCAGTTTGGGTAAATCTTTATTGGCCTTCGGGAACAGAGAGGAGTTCTCTAAGGGACTTCCCATATCAGTCATTGGCTATTTTAAATTGGCTTAGATGTAAATGCTTCCACAATTATTTTATCATTTTTCTAGCCTTTCTATATGAACATCTAACTCTTTCTAGGAGTTGGATATACTTCTTGTTGTCTTAATGTATGAACTGTAGAGACTCAGGGTGGCAGAAGCTGAAACATAAACTGAAATAAACTGAAATTTCCTATCACTGAGGAAGGCATGGGGATTCCTGAATTTGAATTGTATTAATTAGCCACCTAATTCCAATTTATGGCGCATTAGATTGAAAGGACCTATACGGTTGATACATGTTTCTCAATAATAGAATTGTGAGAGGGAGCATTGAGCAATCTTAAAATAGAAATGGAGCCAGTAGATGGACAGCTTCACCTCTCAGGGATAGTTCTAAAGTATTGCAGCAGATGTTTTAAAACATCCAGATTGACTGTGCCCTAAGAACCAGCACCAGCCATGATATAACAAGGACATGTAGGTGCATTACACTACTAAACAGTTGTGCTTATAGGTTATTGAGGGCAAAGAAACTGAGGGACACTGTTCGAGTCCGCAGTCTTAAGGAAATTTCAAGGCCTACGAGAAGGGGCCTGACACCCTGCAGAATAGTTATTATAATGCAGAGCATTGAGGCATGCATTCCACAGATTGTGCTCTGGAATACGCCAGGTAGGGAACCACAAACTCATGAGGTTCTGCAAAACAATCTATGCTTTAATTTTAATGTACATTATGCTGAAGCTACAATCTGGATCTGAATGTTTGGTGGGTTAGTGCTGGGCTCTGAATTTCCCTCTTGCCCCCCCATGCCAGTTCTGGTGGATCGGGGGACTAATACATCCTCTGCAGGGATTTATGTTAAGCTTATTGCTACAGGTTCAAATCCCAGCAGGTCAACTCAAAAGCTTATTCCTCCAGAGTCAATATAATGAGTTCCCTTGTGTTCGATAATGATAAAGATCTCTTATTACAGTTCTAAGATACCCTTTAGGGTGAAAGTTCACTTTACAAATGCACATGTTATGTCATGCCACTAAGACACATTATTTTTGTGTCACTCATTCAAGAAGGATAACTAATATACAATACATCAAATCACTCATCCATTGTATTTTTCCAGACAAACTCATATGTTTAAATGAATTAATAATAATGCAATTAATTTTTATTTAACACATTTTTAAGTTTGTATATTGTTCTACAATTGCATATTACATACTATTGCAATGATCAGAAGATGCTGATAGGGAAAGGCCTTGCAGATGATTATCTGTGCAATAGGAAACTTTGCTTTATAGTCAACTAATATTTTTTAGCATTTGGTCAAATTGTAGCCATTGACTGACATTTTGACCAACAGACGGATGTTTCCTTGCTATCTGCTAATTTATATATCCCATATGGTCAATGTTTTGAAATATGTACTGATTTATTGTAAAGTATAATACATAAGCCCAATAGGGATGGTTAAAAAAAAAATCTTTTTTGTTTGTATTTGTGAATAGTGGATACCATGAGAGTGGAAGGTTAAAACTACCTCCAGGGTACCCATTCCTTTATTATGTGGTCCCTCGGGGGATTGTAACAAAAATATAGTTAATTGGACGTGAGTGAGACAATGGTCTCCTCAAAATATGTGAAGAGTGAGTTTATGTGAGGTGGTCTACATGTTTCAGCCAAAAGTGTAAAATTGAATGGCTTTCTTCAGGACCCGTGGCTCGGAGTGAATCCTGAGCTCACATAAACCATGCACACACGCTAAGGTGTGCATAGCATTCTAAGGTGCGTGACTTACACTTTTCACCATCAGAATTTCTGCACCTGTAAAGAAGAAAGACAAGAAGACACAGCGTAATTATGAATTAAGATTGGGTCCCCCATGATAGGAACCCCGCATCCATGCATGTGTTTGCAGGTGGCATAAAATTGACTGCTGAAAAATCCATCCATGCGTGTATTGGGTGGTTTGTCAGGCATGCAAAGCTTGAGAGTGTGAAATCACTCGTAGATATTAAGCCCATGCAGTGGCTATCTGAGGATGATCCAAAACTGCGATAGTTATTCAGAAGTACTAAGGATCGAAGTAGATGACATGTAAATTGATCAATGCGCTCCTAGCAGTCTGACCCATATGTTTGGAGTTCACATACATATTTTTGCCTTGATTTATATTATGCTCACATAACATAAAACAGATCTCTGTAATCTAACAGTGCATGAATAACGATAGCAGTTTTGGATAATTGCTTGGACTTGCTATCTACGAGTGTTTTCAGACTCTTAAGCTTTGCATGTCTGACAAACCGACCACTACACGCATGGACGGATTTGTCAGTAGTTAATATTAATAGGGAAAAGGCCCTCCCAAAAGGTACTTTAAGGTCTAAGAGAAGGGGGGGGAAAGCAAAAAAGAATACAATAGAAACCTCTATCAAGACCTAAATTACTTTTGAAAAGACCTCTTCAGGTTCTATCCTGCCAACAATTAGTCTATATCTAAAGATAAATTAAAGTAAATACAAAATAATTTTTTAAGCTCATTTTATGTTTTTTATATTTTTTGTTCCAAAAAATTATTTGGTTTGAAGAATTACTTAGAAAAATATTTTTTGATTCATCTTCAATGATAACATCTGATAATTGGTACACAAAAACCATATATTACATATAGTCCATAATAACAAACAATATATTCATAAATATAAACAACCCCACAGCTCCCAACACATATACGTTCTCACCATACTCACAACTCCATACATACATCAATCATCCTCATACTCATAAAAGTAACATGAGATTCAATACTGTACAAGGTCCAACAAGACTGGGTAGAGAAAAAACAGCAATTGCGATTGTTTCTGGTGACACTGTATCTCCAAGGACCACTCCTCTAGAATGATTGTAGTTAAGGTCTTGGTCTACGCGCGTTTCAGTGGAAAACCACCTTCCTCAGGACCAAATATAGAGGGAAAGGTTCTCAAACCCTTAAAATGTCGGGGGTCGTCTGTAGGGAATTAAATAAATTGATTTAATAATGGCAGGAAATTGAACAAATGTTAATACAATTTTGACTTCATATTACTCAAGTGGACCCCATGTTCACGAGACTATTAGTAATCTCACCATTGAAATTATACACACCCAACGTGATTTATTCTAAAAGAAAAAGAAAGAATTCAAGAATGTGTTTAGAATGTAAAAGAAACCTTCACCTTAAGTACACACTAGACCTTAGTCATAATAGATCTCAAAATCAAGAGAAGAAAGAAAAAAGGGAAAAATTATAATTCATATTCTGTAGTATGTTCTACCTGAGATTAAAACAACGAATAACCTCGAGTGTAAATTCTAGTCGTCTTCACTATGGTTATGCCAGGAACACACGTGTATATCAAGGTCCCCAATTTGACCAGTCGATCTCTAATAATAAAGGCAGACGTGTAAATTAAGGAGACCCAATTAAAATCATTGTATGCTTAAATTAGGTCTCCGATGAACATGCTTACCCTATTTATATTTATATGAGTTGTAGTTTTGTTCCAAGTCGACAAATGGCAGATTAGGCAGTTTTTATCAATTTCAAATTAGATACCCAGGGAGACAAGGTAAGTCTTATTTGTAGAATATTTCATTCGTATTCACAACTAAGCAAGAAAATACGGAAAAAGAAAAACAACTTGTCAATAAAGTTGCACTCTATTAATGTTTATGGTGTGAGCTCTACATAAGGCTAAGTATTCACAGAATTATTAGAGAATACAATGTGAAAAAACAAGAACTATATAAGAAATATATGCCCAGCATTGCCTCTATATGGGAATTTACTAAACAATATTTAATATTGTCAGGACGAATAATGTCTACACACATAACAGACAGAAAGCCAAAATGTAGCTCTCTAGTTAGTCTTCTAATGCATTGTCAGTCATGACATCAATTTCAAATATAGGATTTTTGGAAAATTCTAAACAAAAAACAGAACCAAAAACAATCCTGTTCTGCTAAAAGCCGTCACCGGCAGCGTCGATGCAGACAACAGGTTCTGCACTGGTGCCGTATAAAATTATTTAAGCTAGTTGCGATGAAATAAGGGCGCATTGTTGGTGAGACATTTCCTATAAGAGAAGCTTCTTCTTGACGCATGCAGTAACTGTTGAAAAGTCCAGGGGCAAGCTACTTTGCTTAAGGAAATTTACGGCTAAGACTCCTGTTAAGAAACCCGTTTACATAAATTTAGCAAGCCGAAAATGGCCAGTCAACATATCGGGCGCTATGTTAAGATGTTTGAAAACATAAGGGCAAGCGCTTAGCTGTATTCAAACTAGAAGTAATCAACACCCAAACAAGCATCTACTAGAAGTATTTAGAAGTGTAGCGTATAGACTGATAGTACTATGTTTGTATTATTGGAATAACGCAACTGTAAGACTCACGATCTATATTATCATACAGACTATACAGTTGCATAAGAAGGCAGTACCGAATTAGTATAGCAGACACTAATATGATTTAAAAACTGGATAGGTGACTATTTCTTTATATAGGTCTCAAACTCAGTAAAAGTTAGGAAAGGGATTGGTACAGCGCTACTGCAAAAGTTCTTACCTGCATCCGACAGTATATCGGCAAATTCTGCACATCACAGTCGATGAAGATGAAAAGGTAGTCATGAGTGGCGGGCTAAAGCCGGTTCTTAAATCAGATACTGCTTGTCAATTGGCATGGGGAAGCTTGCGAGGTTTCAAGGAGCTCATATGATTGGGAGCTGAGAAGTAATAGGTGGATCGGAAAAAGGCACCGCCATATTGGAGTGTGAATCACTAACATAGGTACTTAGGTCTGGTACTGGATTTCACTTGGCCAAAAAAGGCACACGAAATATCAACGAGTTAATTTGTGTAAAAACTATCCAAGGTTAAGTTGATATAAGAAATCGCCACCATCTTGAAAAGTATATTACTAGCATCAGCGATTCTATTGTAATTTTAAAAGGTAGTGATTACCCTCACATTTGTCTGCGGGTTAAAATGAGTCTTATTATATTTTAAAATAATTATGCAGCGTGCCTATATTGCTGATTGATGCAGCATGTTGTATCTCAATACAACAACGCTCGCGAGATCTCGCAAAGCTCTTGTATCCAAAGTTGCTCATAAGATCAATGTGTGTTAACATCGCCGCCATATTGGAATGTATAGCAATAGACTAAAAGGTGCTTGGGAGGTCATATTTCCAAAGATGTTAACCTAGCAAGATGTTCCTACTGAACAATTGATAGACAATGTGTCATGGTCTATATTTGCATATATAGCAAATATAATACAACATGCCAGTTAATTCTTTACATGTTAGTTGTAATTTGTATGATATCTTAATATATACCTTTAAATGTGACTAAGCAAAGAAAAATCATTGTGGATAACAGATATATATGACAAACCTACTCTAATGGAGTTAAAGATCATATCACAAGTATCTTTCGGACATCTATAGTTCTGCTGTGTCAACTTACAGTGATATGTGCTTGCGGTATCCTCTTATGGAAAGACATAATACAATTTTTTAAATAGAAATTATTTCATTATGGAGTCGTCTACTGGGGTCCAAATTCTATATACGGTGATTATGTGACTATCCACACGATTTCTTCGTTGAGACCTCTTCTGACTGTTTCATAGTGGAAGATCCAGAAAATTTCCCTATCTTTTCTGATTTTGTCCATATGTCGTCCCTCTTTGGGGGATGATTTTCTCTAAAATGAGCCTTTTAAGCTCCTTTTCACTGTGTTGGAGGTCCAAGAAATGTCCTACCATGGGTGCATGTATTTTACCAGTCCTGATTGCTGATTTGTGTTCCCATAGTCTCAATCTGAACTCTCTCCCTGTCTCGCCTATATACCCCAATCCACATGGACAGAGTATAAGGTACACTATGTTACTGCTTCTGCAGTTAGTATGACTTTTCAATTTTCCAGTTTTAGTGCCATAGGTCCATGTCTGGGTAGTAATTGCTGATGAGCAAGCATGGCAATTACCACATCTGTGGTTACCTAGAATAGGGGGGAGTCCATCAATAGTCATTTGGTCCTCTTTCTTATGTGCAACTGATCTACTATGTACCAATTTATCTCTCAAGTTAGTGTTTCTCCTAAATGCCACAATAGGTTGGGTCAGACTATCATCTTCTCCCTTGACATTGAGGATTTTCCAATTTCTATGTAGCACTTTCTGAATTTTGTTGTTAAGACTCGAATCATTTACTACACAGACGATTTTCTCAAGTGGTTGTTTATCTCTCCCAGAAATCAACGCCTCTCTATTGTAATATTTCGCGCGTTTCATAGATTGTCTAATCAGCCGTCTGAGATATCCTCTGAGAAGCAGTCTCTTTTGAAGCTCCTCAGCGTGTAGTGTGAATTCATTTAAGTTGGTGCAGTTACGCCGAATTCTCAGAAATTCCCCGAAAGGGATAGAGTCCTTTTGGCAACTCGGGTGAAAACTACTATGCTGTAAGATCGTGTTTTTAGCTGTTGGTTTTCTAAAAAGACTTACTTCAATGTTGCCTTTTCCATCTTTAATCCAGATGTCTAAGAATTCTACTTTATCTGCTGAATATTTGGCAGTAAACTTGAGATTGTTATCGCTAAGATTGAGCCACTCAATGAATTGCAATAGGTCTCGTTCATCTCCTGATCAGATAAAAAAGATGTCATCTATAAATCTGTGCCATACTTGTATGTTCTCATACAAAAGAGGCTACTTCATTGAAGATATGTTTCAATTCAAACTCGCCCATGTAGATATTCGCTACACTAGGAGCACATGAAGCGCCCATACTGGTACCTTTGATCTGATGGAAAAGATTATTCCTAAATCTAAAATAGTTGTTATATAACACAATATCAAGGCACTCAAGAATGAATTCATTAGGTCTGTCACCCGGAGTTCTAGCTAGTAGGCTTTCCACTGCCTCTACTGCTTGGTCTTGAGGGATATTCGTATATAATGATTCTATATCGAGAGTGACCAGATATTGTGTTACATTATTAAAAGGTATATGCTCTATAGTCGCTATCATGTGTCCAGTGTCTTTTATGTAGGAGGCATAGAGTTTGGTCAGTGGGCATAGGAATGAATCCACATATTGTGAGAGTGGTTCGGTACAGGAGTTGATGGATGAAACAATTGGTCTCATGGGTGGATCTAAGATGTGTTTGTGTGTCTTGGGGACTCCATACAGAAAAGGAACAACTGTATGATTTTTATTGAGAAAAATCAAACTCTTTTTGACAAATATACCCATTGCTAAAAGCTTTAGCTGTACTATTATTAATGAGTTTTTTTAAGTCTAGCAGAGCCGATCTATGCGTACTTTGATAGTACTCTGGTATTGATAGCATGGATTTCATTTTCTCTGTATAGGTATCATTGTCCATAATGACTATCCCACCTGCCTTGTCACAGGGTTTGATGGTAATAGATGTATTGTTTTGTAAGTCATTGAGGGCATTTCTCTCAGAGACTGTCAAATTAGGAGTAGTTTTAGGGACATATTTAGTAATCCTTTCGATTTCTCTTAGGACGGATTTCTCAAAAATTGCCACTTCTGGCCCTACCATGTCTAAAGATGGAGTAAATTTAGAAGGCGGCTTGCATCCAGAGTAGTTAGTCTCTTGTTCTGATGGGTTATTTTCAGACATGTACTTTTTCAACCGTATTTTCAGGTAGAAAGAAAAAAGATCTTTATGAAGTTTGAAAATATCTGGCTGTATACTCAGAACGAATGACAGCCCTTTGCTCAAGATGTTTATATCTGCTGAGGAAAGTAAGTAACTGGACAGATTAAAGATAGGGATGTTATCATGTTTAGGATTATTCCTATCTAGGATTTCCAATATTGATGGTTTCGTGTTCTCATATACTGTTGTGGATGTACTGGCTCTGTTTGAGGGTAATGGTTCCTTTCTTGTCTCTGGAATCTTATTCGTCCTCTGCCCCTCCCTGCCCGTAAAAAAGGCGATTGTCCCTGCAGATGTTGGTTGTGGGATTGACCATTGTATTGTCTATGAATTTAGGGTGTGCCTTCGCTAGTATTATGGCCTTCATATTCTGAGTCTGACGAGTTAGTGTCAGAGAAAGTCAAAGCTTTCTGTCTTCTATAGTTGCGTGAATTATGTGTCCCATAATCAAAATGATCTTCCTGATAGAACAAACTTCGCAAATAAGGATATACTTTTTCTTGGGTAAACCAACGAATATCTTTTTTCAGCTTGTCTGTTTTTTTCTTTATCAGGTATTCTTCAAACTACAAGAGCTCTTGATTGATACTATGTAGTTTACCTTTGGCTTCTTCTACACTAGTGTTCTTTTTCAGTTTTTCTTCCAGGTCTAAGATTTCTTGATTAAGGATCTGTATCATTTCCTTAACTGTCTCAATAATAATGATCATCCAATCCCTGGAGCAGCGGTTCGCAATCTGTGACCACCGCTCCAGGAACTGGCGTACCTCAACAAATATGGCTGGAATATTTCTGACCCTCAGACCAGATGGTATAGCTCCAGCTTTCAAGTACTCCAACATAAAATGGGCATGACATTTCATTCTCTTTGCCTTTTTCTTTAAATTCTGCAGTTTCATCCAGTCACTATTGTCACTTATTTTATCTCTACTGTCTCCATTAGTACCAAATATTTGCCCAATAAGAGTGGAAAAGAGTTAATCCGTAAACCCAAAAGTTTTGAAACATTCCATATTAATTATAATCAATAAGCCGAAAAGAAATCAAAACGAAAGAAGAAAAAAATTAAATCAAAAGTACCTATACCAAATATACCACTGTGAGAGACTACCAGGAGTCCGGAACAATAACTGGGATCAAACAGAATGGAATGAAGTCACTCAAAACCTCTAAGTGGTTATGAAACCTGCGGTGAAAACGGAGTAGAAAGACTATAAGGGAAAGGCCCCCCCTAAAGGTACTTTAAGGTCTAAGAGAAGGGGGGAAACCAAAAAAGAATACAATAGAAACCCCTACCAAGACCTAAATTACTTTTGAAAAGACCTCTTCAGGTTCTATCCTGCCAACAATTAGTCTATATCTAAAGACAAATTAAAGTAAATACAAAATAATTTTTTAAGCTCATTTTATTTTTTCATAATTTTTGTTCCCAAAAATTATTTGGTTTGAAGAATTAATTAGAAAAATATTTTTTGATTCATCTTCAATGATAACATCTGATAATTGGTACACAAAAACCATATATTACATATAGTCCATAATAACAAACAATATATTCATAAATATAAACAACCCCACAGCTCCCAACACATATACGTTCTCACCATACTCACTACTCCATACATACATCAATCATCCTCATACTCATAAAAATAACATGAGATTCAATACTGTACAAGGTCCAACAAGAATGGGTGGAGACAAAAACAGCAATTGCTTCTGGTGACACTGTATCTCCAAGAACCACTCCTCTAGAATGATTGTAGTTAAGGTCTTGGTCTACGCGCGTTTCGGTGGAAAACCACCTTCCTCAGAGGGAAGGGATCTCAAACCCTTAAAATGTCGGGGGTCGTTTGTAGGGAATTAAATAAATTGATTTAATAATGGCAGGCAATAGAAAATGTTTTAATACTATTTTGACTTCATATTACTCAAGTAGACCCCATGTTCACGAGACTATTAGTAATCTCACCATTGAAATTATACACACCCAACGTGATTTATTCTAAAAGAAAAAGAAAGAATTCAAGAATGTGTTTACAATGTAAAAGAAACCTTCACCTTAAGTACACACTAGATCTTAGTCATAATAGATCTCAAAATCAAGAGAAGAAAGAAAAAAGGGAAAAATTATACTTCATACTCTGTAGTTCAATGTATGTTCTACCTGAGATTAAAACAACGAATAACCTCGAGTGTAAATTCTAGTTGTCTTCACTATGGTTATGCCAGGAACACACGTGTATATCAAGGTCCCCAATTTGACCGATCGATCTCTAATAATAAAGGCAGACGTGTAAATTAAGGAGACCCAATTAAAATCATTGTATGCTTAAATTAGGTCTCCGAAGAACATGCTTACCCCATTTATATTTATATGAGTTGTAGTTTTGGTTCCAAGTCGACAAATGGCAGATTAGGCAGTTTTTATCAATTTCAAAATAGATACCCAGGGAGACAAGGTAAGTCTTATTTGTAGAATATTTCATTCGTATTCACAACTAAGCAAGAAAAAACGGAAAAAGAAAAACAACTTGTCAATAAAGTTGCACTCTATTAATGTTTATGGTGTGAGCTCTACATAAGGCTAAGTATTCACAGAATTATTAGAGAATACAATGTGAAAAAACAAGAACTATATAAGAAATATATGCCCAGCATTGCCTCTAAATGGGAATTTACTAAACAATATTTAATATTGTCAGGACGAATAATAATAATAATGTCTACACACATAATAGACAGAAAGCCAAAATGTAGCTCTCTAGTTAGCCTTCTAATGCATTGTCAGTAATTACATCAATTTAAAATATAGGATTTTTGGAAAAGTCTTAACAAAAAACAGAACCAAAAACAATCCTGTTCTGCTAAAATCCGTCACCGGCAGCGTCGATGCAGACAACAGGTTCTGCACTGGTTCCGTATAAAATTATTTAAGCTAGTTGCGATGAAATTAGGGCGCGTTGTTGGCGAGATATTTCCTATATGAGAAGCTTCTTCTTGACACACGCAGTAACTGTTGAAAAGTCCAGGGGCAAGCTACTCTGCTTAAGGAAATTTACGGCTAAGACTCCTGTTAAGAAACCCGTTTACATAAATTTAGCAAGCCGATAATGGCCAGTCAATATTTCGGGCGCTATGTTAAGATGTTTCAAACCAAATAATTTTTGGGAACAAAAAATATAAAAAAATAAAATGAGCTTAAAAAATTATTTTGTATTTACTTTAATTTGTCTTTAGATATAGACTTATTGTTGGCAGGATAGAACCTGAAGAGGTCTTTTCAAAAGTAATTTAGGTCTTGATAGTGGTTTCTATTCTAGTAGTCAATATTATGTCATCTGCAAACACATGCATGGATGTGGGGTCATGAGGGACCTACTGTTAATTCATAATTATGCTGTTTCTCCTTGTCTTTTTTCTTTACAGGTACAGAAATTCTGATGGTGAAAACTGTAAGTCACGCACCTTACAATCCTATGCATACCTTAGCGTGTGTGCATGGTTTACATGAGCCCAGGGTTCACTCTGAGCCACGGGTCCTGAAGAAAACCATTCAATTTCACACTTTTGGCTGAAACATGTAGACCACCTCACATAAACTCACATGTTTTGAGGAGACGTGCAAGACCATTGTTTCATTCACGTCGAATTAACTATATTTTTTAACCCAACCACAGGGACCATAAAATAAAGCATTGGGTAACATTCCTCTCTCATGGCATCCACTATTCACAAAATAAGAACAAAAAAACAGCTCCTCTGCAATCAGGCATCGAAGAACACCTAGAAGGCACTCAGCTTCTTGGGTGGGAACCCGATGATTAAGCATGCAACCAGCTAGGTTTGTGGGTGAGGGTTCTTCTAAAAAACCAACTGGTTTCCTTGTCAAGGAGGCTTAATTTCAATAAACCTGCTGATTGGGTTTCCTAGAGTGCAGCTCTAAGTTCGTGCTCCTTTTTTATCTTTACATAGGAACCTAAACACATTATATCACAAGGAAAAAGAACACACCACAAATTAAACAACACGCTGTAGCTGCACCAATTACTAAACAAATGCATGGTAATGAAAAGCAACTACAGATTATATTTCAATACAAACTCAAAAGGACACACACAACCTTCAGTTACAGGAATTGAAATGAAAGTTATTGATTTATTTAAAATAAAAAAACTGCCTTAACTACACCTACAGACATTATATTAAAATACTCGGCTCCACAAATTCATGCGCACCTCTAGGGTAACACCCCCTATCCCAAATCGAAAAACAACAATTTAGTAGTTAACGAAAAATGTAGCAACAACCAACAGCCTTACCCAAAACCTATGAGCCGATAGATACTCACCACCCCTAAGTGAAACACACAAGAAAGAACCCTTTACTGTATGGCAATAACAAAAGTGATAAAAGCAATATCATTTTCAGTAATGGCAGTGACTTTAAATGAATAAGTGATAATAAAGAGAAGCAAGAAACCTAAGTAATACACCTTGAAATTTGCATAAACCTGTCTGTGTTAGTGGTACTCTTTTGGCTATATCAGTACATATTCTAATTTTTTTAAACTTAGAAACATGTAAGAGAGTTGCACGGTCTTATTGTTTTTTAACCTGATGATTCTTCAGTGGGAAACTTGTGGTTCCCTTTGGTCAAAATGCAACTCTACAGAGCATGCAACCATACTATTCAGAACCCTGGGATTCTGCAAAAGTGGGTTCCCACCCTAAACATGCCCCTTGGGAACAGTAATCAGACAAGCCATAAGGATGATGGGATCTGAGAGGCTCTGAGAGGCTCCATATGCACTTGTACCACAAAACATGTTTATGTGGTGTGTAATACTAGTAAATTAAAACTGAGTTATGAAATCACTGTGAGCAAAATTTCAGGGTTTTGAGAGAAACATGTGATTGGTGACTTTGTGTGCATTGTTGTGTGGATAGGTGAGTCAGTGAATGTGAGAATGAGAGGGTATTTTTAAGAATAAATGATGTGAGTGCATTAATGTACACACATATTAGACAATCATTTTTTTGATCAGTGAGTGTGTGGAGATGGTGAAAGAGACTTGTTAGAAATGCTTATAAAGCCTAGGATGTGGATTGCCATCAGCAGCACAAGGTGCAAGGGGCTCTGGTCCTGAACACATCAAATGTGATTTCAAGTCATCATTCACAGCTTTACTTGCATGTACTATGTAAAGTATACACACAAATTCCTACTACATGACAACAATTGTCACCATTATATCAGGACCAGCATAAATGGCCATATCATGACAAGAATTACCACCAAAAAGGAGAATTATCCCCATATTGCAAACGGCAGCCAGACACCAAAAGTGAGTACCAGCAGGCAGTGGGTAGCCACAGTATGAAAGGGATTCCTACAATCATTTTATGAATGTATTTATTTTTAAGTACAAAAATATCTGCAATTGTATACTGTCACTATGATGAAGCTTGAGGGACAAGGAACAGGTCATTATAAAATTAAGCAGGTTTGGAACATTTCCAGAATGTTAGGTTAGAAAAGAGTATACCATGACATTACAAATTGTATGCAGATATGTAAAAACACCTGCTGCTAGACTTTACACATTTTATGTACATTCAAAAGGAGTACAGAGGATAATATTAGATTGTGTATAAACTGGTAAAGAGAGAACAGTGACTCAATGGTTTTAGGACTTTGACCAGGGGCAGCCACCCTCATGTCGAGGATGTTCACATTATGCCAAGAATTACTAACAGTTCAGTTCAGAAATCTTTAGTCGATCAAATATGACCATAAAAGCACATAGAAGAAAAAACATAGATTTTGAAATAGCACAGTTATAATATCATTTAAAAAAGTGTAACTTTAAAAATACGTTTGTTTCACACATAAAAAATCCATTATCATATACACCAACTTCACATATTATACTTCCTCCTCAATTTATGAGCAGTGGAGATACAAATAATAATTGAGAAACATAGTGAGGGTGAATTTAGCCTTTGTAGATAGAATTACTACCATTATGCCAAGAACCATGACCTTCTTGGCAGATTTGGTTCCCATTATTTCATACATAAACTCAGTAATCAGGAAGAGAAATCACCATATGTTTTGAGAGGCCTGATATCAGTGGATGCTCTATGAATTGATGCCAGGCTAAGAGACAGACAACAAGCACCACACTCACAATCCCACACTTTTTCTTTAACTAAACTGTCACTTCCACATCTGTCAGAAAACATGAATTTTGTGTTACTTTGCTACAACATCTCTTATTTCCAAATGGCTGTTATGTCCACGACAGTGGAATTGATGGATATACAGTACACTGACAGAAGAAATAACATTTTACTTAATAGAAATTGTCATATTGCTCTGAAATTTCATGGAGAATCGAAAATTATTTTCTGAATTCCTTCAATTTCAAGAATTATTTAATGAGTTTGATTTGATGCTGACAGGACAAAACAAACGTTTTTAAAAATACGAATTTGTACAAAGATTCAATAATTTTACAGCACTTCACATACTATTCTCCCCAACCCTCTCAGCACTTAAGCTGCAAACAACCCACCTAAAATATCCCAAATGTATGGCTATATTAAAACAGTTTTTGTACAATCATGCCTAAATCACATTGACCCCACAGAGAGATACATAAATTAGCCATAAAGATTCAAAGGATGTAAAACATCATTAGCATAGAGATTCTATAAATGCTGCCACACATTCAAAATACAAAAAGCACAACCTCAATAAAGCTCTTATTTTTACAAATTATAATTTTTTTATAAATAGTGCATATATGTAATAAAGTGCATTAGTAGTCTAGCAGCATGCTCTCATGGTCCCAAACTCCAAGTATTCCAAATACTATACAAATGTGCATATAAGAAGTAAACATGTGCTCCTACCTATAAAGTGCATTAGTGATTGTTAGAAATTGGGTTTCTGGTTGGCAGAGTTATGCACCCTGTCCAAGCAGGAGCTACAATCCTAGTCAGGGTAAGTCACATCACACCCTGAATAATCCTGTGCTCACCCTCTGGTAGCTTGGTACACAGCAGTCAGGCTTAACTTAAGTGGCAATCTGTAAAGTGGTTGTGCAAAACTTCAAACACTAAGTCAGTAAAAACACTACAAAATGACTCAACCCCATGTAAAAATGATAGAGAATCATTTTTTTTTTCTTTTTTTTTAAGTGAGGATAAGTGTGTGAATTTGGTCTAAAAAGATACATAAATCAAACAGATACAATGAGTAGTTTCACATGATATAAATCCCCACTTGACATATTGTTTTTATAAAAATACAATCAATCAGAGATAACACGTAAATTCCATCCGGTCATTCATCCCGTATGGTTTCATTGAGTTCAGTGTACGTATCCAATAGTTTTCGCGTTGTAATAATGTTTTATGGTTGTCTTTGCCTTCAGATTTAGTGACAATTTCTAAGACATTAAATTTGAGCTGACTGATGTTGTGTCCAGCCTCAAGAAAATGATTCGCCACTGTAGATTTTAAATTCTGGTTCTAATGTTACTTTTTTTTTTTTTGAGAACATTTTATTAGACAAAGGAAAACCAAAGATGCACCTTTGAACATTACAGTATAATTCACGGCAGTACTTCTGGTAACATAGGAGCCTGTCATGACATGTAGCAAGCACCCGTACGGTCACCCCCACCCCCTCCCATCCTAGCCACTCCTCGCCTCCACCCGCCCGCACCTCCATCTCCCATCACATCACATTCCTCCCTCGGCCGCAAGAATGGCATATATGCAGTTTCAGTCACTGAGCTCGGACTCTGAGTCCGCCACCGGGGGTTCACAGATATTGCCTCGAAACGTGTTCTATTTTCCCCAGATCCGCTGCCAGCGCCTGGGACAGCCTCTGTTTTTGCACACCACCCTCTCCGTTGCCATGGCACTGTCCATGTCTCGGGCCCATCTCCCGTGTGAGGGGGTCACCTGCGCTCCCCAGTATTGCGCAATAGACCTTTTCGCCAGTGTTAGCCCGACAGTCACCCAGGTTTGAGCATCCTGGTTAAGGTCAGTAGCATCCCATACATTCAACAAACAGATCCGGGGTTCCAGTGGGACCTCGCGCCCGGTGACCTGTGAGAGCGTCCCCACTACCTCTCTCCAATATGCAGCTATGTTCGGGCAGTCCCATAGTGTGTGATAGAAGGCGCCCCGCAGTCCACACCCCCGTAGGCACAATGGGCTCTGTGCCCTCCCCATTTTGTGAAGTGTAGTTCTGGTGTAGTATATCCGGTGTAGTATTTTTAGCTGCACCAGCTTCAGCGTGGACGGGATGGCCACCTCCCGGGGAGATGCTAGCGCTTCAAACCATTCTAGTTCGTCCATGGGACCCACCGCCGCCTCCCAGTTTTGCTTGAGGAGCGCCGTGGGGTCTTTTTGGTGATTCACTAGTTTACGGTAGGTCAGGGAGATGGCTTTCTTGGTTAGGTGGTCCGTGAGGAGCCGGTCCTCTAGCGGGGAGGACTCCGGCGGCACGGTCCCACCGGGTATCGCTTTCTGCAGTGCATGCCTGATTTGTAACTATTTAAAGTGCTCGGTCTGCCTCATCTGATATTCTGTTTGTAGAGTCTCGAACGGTATCACCTCGCCCCTCTTCCAGAGATCCCCGACCCTGGGGATGCCTATGCGATCCCACCCCTCAAAGTCCCTGCGCAGATGACCTACACCTATCTTTGGGGAGATCCATAGAGGTGTATGTCTCGTAATCACCCCATCCCATCCCAGCCGCCGCTGTGCTGTGTGCCAGACCTGGACCGTGTGTGCCGTGGGGCCCTGCAGCCTGTTCGACCCCGACCTAACGTAAAGGGCCTGGAGGACGCCGTGGGGGCCCAGCTGTGCCTTGTCCATTCTCAAAGCGGGTTCATCCTGCGCAGCGTGCATCCAGTGATTAATTATGATAAGCTGGGACGCCCAATAATATAGACGGATGTTGGGCAGCGCAATCCCCCCGTCCTACCAGCTCCGCATGAGCTTGCAGAGCGCTATTCTATGCGGTTTACCCTCCCAGAGCAAATAACCAACCTCAGCGTTGATAGATTGAAAGTAGGAGTCTGGCACTCGAGCGGGCGCATTCTGTAGCGCGTAAAGGAAGCGAGGGAGAGCCATCATTTTGAACAGCGCCGGTCGTCCCAGCAACGTCAGCGGCAGGGAGTGCCAGTACTTGACATCCCTTTTCAATCTTTTGAGGGGCGGCAATAATTTGCGTTCCAGGTAAAGCTCTGGGTCCGACGCAATGTGAATCCCTAGATATTTGAAACCATCCTCCGTTCTTGGTATTAATACTCCACACAGGAGTTGCGGCGGGGGCCCCTGTAGGACGTAGAGCACAGACTTCGCCCAATTGATCGAATAGCCCGAGAAGCGACCATAGGAATCACAGATGTCTAGCAATGCGGCTATGGACTGCCTCGGCCGCGTCAAATAAACCAAGATATCATCCGCATAGAGGGAGATTCGATCATCCCAGCCCTCCGCCCAGCGAAGCCCGGAGATGACCGGGTCTTGCCGGATCCAGGCCGCCAAAGGCTCCAGAACCAAGGCGAAGAGCAGAGGGGACAGAGGACACCCCTGCCTCGTGCCGCGCCCCAACGCGAAGTCTTGCGACAGTCGGCCATTCATCGTTACCTGTGCCAGTGGGTCCGTATAAAGTAGCCTCACCCAGGTGCAGAACTTGGGCCCAAAGCCCAAATGCTCCAGTACCGCAAACATGAAGGGCCACTCCACTCGGTCGAAAGCCATAACCGCGTCTAGTGAGAGTATAACCGCATCCTCCTGGAGGTGCGGCCCACTGGCCAGTATGCCGTGCAACCGTCTGATATTCATTGCAGTGTTGCGCGCCGGCATAAAACCGGACTGATCGGGATGAATGAGTGTGTGCAGATGCGCCTGGAGACGGGTCGCTAACAGTTTTGCTAATATCTTGGCTTCCACATTCAGGAGTGAAATAGGCCTATAGGAGGTACACTCGGTGGGGGGTTTACCAGGTTTCAGTATGGCGACCAGCGTCGCCACCCTAACATCCCGTGGAAGCGCCCCCTCTGCCAGACTGGCCTCAAACATGCGTAGCAGGTGCGGCACTATTGTGGTTGCCTCTCGTTTGAACAGCTCCACTGGAAGCCCATTAGGTCCCAGTGCCTTTCCCGACTGAAGGTCGCGGATAGCGAGGGCAATCTCTTCCGCCGAGAGACTCCTCTCCAGTTTGAGCGCGTCATCAGGGGCCAGTTTCGGAAGTCGGATATCTGCGAAGAATTTTAGGTTATCCTCTACCGAGGTGGTCACTGCGAAGGTATAGACCTGCTCATAGTGGGCCGCGAAGGCTGATACTATGTCGTCCGGGTCTGTCACCTCCTCTCCCGATGGTAGGCGCAGCCTCGCCACCCAGCGGTCAGCCCTTTCTTTTTTGTCGAGCCACGCGAGCAGGCGACCCGCCTTGTCCCCTAGCTCATATACCGTATGTTGCGTTTTCAGCAGACGCAACAGGGCCGCCTCCCAATGATGATCTCTATAAACTTGTTTCGCTACTGTGAGTGTATGCGCGGTCGCCTCGGTGGGGTCCTGGGCGTGTGCCTCCTCCGCCACCTCCACCGCCATCTCCAAGGTAGCCACTTGCTGCGACGCCTCCCACTTATGGGCTGTGATTACTGCAATGGCCTGCCCACGTAGCACAGTTTTGTAGGCCTCCCAGAGGACCATCGGCGAGGCGACCGAGTGCAAGTTCTCTGGAAAGTACTGTTTTGTAGTTTTATGCAGCGTTTTTTTCACATTAGGGACCCTAAGGTAACCAGGATGGAGTGGGAAGGTGCGCCTCCTGCCCGAGAGACCCGAGGAATAAGTTAGCAGCATCGGGGAATGGTCGGAGATGCCCCTGGGGAGGTGCTTAACCTCCCATACGCGAGTGACACACGTAGGAGAGGTGAGGTGGTAATCAATACGCGAAAGGCTATTGTGCACGCTAGCATGATGTGTGAATTGACGGGTGGTGGGATGTCGCAGGCGCTAACAATCAATCAGCCCCATAGCGTCCAGGAAGCCTCGCAGGGGTGTGGGGGTCGCGCTAGGCCGCGGTGGTTGTTTATCCCAGTCCGAATCCACTACGGCGTTAAAGTCGCCCCCTACTATCAGTTCTCCTTGGGGTAGGCCCAGTAGGAACTTCCCAAGTGCCGGAAAGGCTAGGGTATGAAGCGCAGGGGGGAGGTACACCGAGACAAAGTTAAAAGGACAGCCCTCCCACTGGCCCGACAGCGCTGCAAAGCGCTGAGAATCATTTTATAAATGAAACAAAACCAAAATGACAAAAAGTCCAAGTAGAAGTCGATATGAATTTTCAAAGAATAAACAGCGAAATAGCACTTAGAAGAATATGCAAATGGGTTATCTGGTCACACCAGATCAGGGCAAGGTCAAAAGTTCAGGCCGACTGCAATGGAGCGCCAGCCGGATGCAGAGACTCACTTAGGCCCACTAAACAACAGTACCTTCATCCGCGATTGCATTGGCGTCAAAAAAGATGCAAGCAGTCCAGCAAAGTGGCAGTCCATTCAGCAGCAGAGAAGTTATACTTCCTGGCAGAGTGGTCCCAGGTCGAGAAGTGTACTAAAGCCATGGTGTCAGAGGTTCAGTACTTATACCAAGTTATGCTTTTAAAGTGGGGAGATTTCAAAGAAAGCTTTAAAGTGCATAGAGCTCCTCCATTCCTGCCCTGGCACGAAACTCACTACAGTGGGGTATGTAGACCTTTGTGTGTGGACAGGACACAGCCTATTCAGATGTAAGCGTAAGGCTGTGCCCAGCTCCTCCCTCTTATCTCCCAGGAAGGCTCATCAATTAACACCTAAGCTCCCTATGTGTGTGGCTTTCTAGAGGGAATGCACAAAGTCCAGCTGCCACCCAACCCAGACTGAACAGTGACAGGCCGCAGGTACACAAATGACTAAACTAAGTAAATACAGACTTTTTAAAAGTGGCATTTTCCAAATTGCATTTTAAAGTCTGAATTCACCCTAAGTTGAGATTTTAAATTGTGAGTCCATAGACATCAAACTGGAAAAGTCTAAGGGCCTCATGTAGGTAGCCAAATACCGGTCGGTAACGGCCGAAATTCGGTAAAAAACCCGTTACCGACCGGTATTTAGATAGTTGAGATGTAGGAGGCCAAAAACCCATATTCGGTAAATATGAATCGGTAAATACCGATTCATATTTACCGAATTCTAAAATACCGCTTCAAATTTACCGAATACGTATTTTCCGAATCGGTAAATATGAAGTGGTAAATATGAAGTGGTAAAACGGAAAAAGATATGTAGGTAAATTCGGTAATTAAGAAATCCATGAAAATTGGTAAATAAGAGTCGGTAATTAACACTGATAGAAAGCAGGTGGTAAGCATCAACAGTGCATATAAGCAATCCCAAAATGCAACAGCGTGGGCAACATGGCCGCTCTGTATGTCATTGCAAGGCGGCTACGTCTACAGGCAGCAGGACTGAGGATATGGAGACGGGAGGAACGCATCTACAGACAGCGAATCACACTTTTTCAAATGACTGACGCTGAGATACATGAAAGGTACAGGCTACACCCCCAAACCATCATGGACCTGATAAGGGACCTGCACCCACTCCTGGACCAGCCAACAAGAAGGGCGCATGCCATACCACCACATGTGCAGGTTCTCTGCAGCCTACACCTACTTGCATCTGGCAGTTACCAGGGGGTGATAGCTGCGGTGGGCGGTGTATCCCAGAGTTGCCTGTCCCGTTTCTTCAGGAAGTTCCTGGATGCCATGATGCAGAGAATGCACCACTACATCAGCTTCCCAAACACACAGGCTGAACTGCAGAAAACTAAAACTGACTTTTATCACATGGCACAGTTCCCCCATGTCATTGGCTGCATAGATGGCACACACATCCCAATCTGCCCACCAGGTGCCACTGAGCACATCTACAGAAACAGAAAGTCCACCCACTCCATCAATGTGCAGGTAATCTGCGATGCAGGGAACATCATCACTGATATCGTTGCCAAATTCCCTGGGAGCACCCATGACTCCTACATCTTCCAGAACAGTGGGATCTACACACGACTGCTTGCGGGAGAATTTGGAGAAGGATACCTGCTAGGTAAGTAACAGTGACGCTCCATAGTACTCAGTGCAAATCATAGTGTATTGAGGCATGTGACTGATGTCTCCCTTTTACTCACCTAGGGGACAGTGCATATGCCGTGCGGTCATTCATCCTCACTCCCTACCTACACCCATCAACCCAGAGTGAGAGACGATATAATGTTGCACACAAATCTACACGCAATGTGGTGGAGCGCACGTTTGGACTATTGAAGAGCAGGTTTCGCTGCCTCCATAAGAGTGGAGGTGCACGCCAGTACACACCCATCCTCTGCTGCAAGATAATTGCCACTTGTGCAATGCTGCACAACCTTGCCACAAAGAGAGGCACAGAGGTCGAAATGACATATATTGAGGACAATGATGATGAGTCTGCACAGGCAGAGGCCAACGCAGCAGGAGTGCCAACAGCAACAGATGGGAGAGTGAGACGGGCAGAGATCGCATGCAACTATTTCTGAATGAGTAAGGGGACACAGCCAGTAGTTGGATGCCATAACGTAGTTGAATCAGGCAGCACTACGCCACGACACAAAGGAAAACGTATTCCAACAACCATAATGAGAAAATACATTTTGTCAGATAAGGGTTACTTCACCCAATAGTGTCATTGTTTTGCCTGACGCTTTAATGTTTGCGCCCACGCGCACCAGTGCGGGATGGAATTGAGGGAGCGTCCTCACTGGCTGGGGTACCAGTGGCACCACGTTGACGCCTGTTGCTCCGACGAGTGTCTGGGACAGGGGGGGTTATGCTGCTCCTGCTGGTCGTGTCTTCTGTGTCACCAGCATCCAAAGTGCCAGTTGTTGCAGACTGGCTGGTGAGCAGCACTTCTAGTGCACTCGTGACCCTAACCATCCCCCTGGACACATCTGTGCTGCAGTGTGCAAGGCCCTCCTGCATCGCCACAGAGCGCCTGCAGAGCAGCGATGTGGCAGTCGCCAGCCGGTTCACTGCCCTCGAGGTCAGATCCTTTCTCTGATGTCCCCTGCGCCGTGCTGCCCTGTCCTCATCGTACTTTGAGCACAGCAGCATGATGGATTGGGACATGTCCCGCATGCCCGCTGCCATCTCAGCCATGCCCCCTGCCATGGCGCTGATGCCCTTATCAATGTTTCCAAAAGTATTATTGAGGCCACGCATTTGTCGCTGTACCGACACCATTGCCCTTGCCTGGATGCGTTGTATTTTCACCATGGTGCCCTCAAGCCCTGAGAACACTCCATGGCCCTGCCCAAGGGGAGGTGGACTCTGCGGCCGAGCCCTGCGGCGCCGTCTGCCAACTGTGTGTTCTCCCTCAGAGTCGGAAGGCACACTGGCATGGGTTACATCCTGGGGTACAGTGGACGTTTCCGGCCCCCTCGAGTCTTCGGACGATGAGTCGGTCACATCCAACCTGGCTGCAGGACGCCTCCTCAACCTGTGCAATGCAGGTGGTGATGATGGTGGTGACACCTGCAGGAGTGGGGATGCTGGCAGGAGCGGCGATGCTGGCTGGGGTGGTGTGACTGCCTGTGGTGCCGTTCCCTGGGCAGTACTGGTGGTGGCCTTCTCTGCGCTGTGTTTTTGGTGTGCCCTCTCTCCCTTGTCATGGGCAGTTCTGTGCGCAGTAGTGCCTGTGGACAGAAAAGCGACATCAGCTAAGTGTACCTGAAGCATTGATTTGATGACATGACAATACATTTTCTGTACAGTATCTCAATGTCCTCTGCCTGCTTCTCGCTACTGTGTGTCACATGCCCTGTTATTCTGTGCTAATCGTATCATGTTTGGGCTTGCAGGAACTACATCTCCCATGATGCATTGCTGGCATGCACTAATACCTGTACTGGAGTGGGATTCTCATAGCACATTTGGGGCTTTGGGATAGGGGTGGGGGGGCACATTGCTGTGCAAGCGTCTTACCTTGTTTGGAGGTGCCTCTGGCGGAGCTGTCAGCGTCCCCAATCCCCACGATGCTTTCTGGCTCAATGGTTGTCTCCACTAGCTCCTCCAGTTCTGTCAGGGCTGGTGCCCTGTTGCGTCCACCTCCTGTCTGGCTGGCCTCTTTTTTTAATTCTGCCACCTTCCTCTTTGTGATGATACGGATGTCGTACCACCGCTTCTTGAGGACATCGATGTCCCGGGGGGTCACTCCCATGGCATTCACCTGTGCCTGGATCACAAGCCAGATCTTCCGTTTCTCTGACTCAGGCACTTGCTGTGACTGTTTGCCAAAGAGCTTCTGGTGCTGCTTCACGACCTCCTCCACCAGTACTTGCAGCTCCTTTTGGCTGAATTTCAGCTTTCGCTTCCTCTCCCCTCCTTCCCTCTCTGTGTCCTGGCTGGCCATTCTTGCAGTCTCCAGGGCTGAATCAGGCAGTTGCTCTCTTCCTCTCCTCAGCACTCCCAGCCTCTCCAGAGTCTGCTGATTGTGTGCACCTGCCTGGGTGTGGCCACTCCCTGGTTGGGTGGGGTTTAGGTAGCACAGGATTGGCTGATTCAAGTCATGTGTTTTTCAACTACCGATTCGGTATTTACCGATTCGGTATTTACCGATTCGGAAAATGCCACTTCGGTATTTACCGATTCGGTAAATTCCGATTCATGTTTACCGAATTTTACCGAATCGGTAAAGTTTACCGATTGTTCACCTACATATAATTTACCGATTCTTAAATACCGATTCGGTAAAATTCGGTATTTAAGAATCGGTAAAAATGTATTACCTACATATGGCCCTATATCTTCAAAATTGGGCATTAAAGAGATGTAAGAATTTAATCCCAAAGTTATCATATGGAAGAGATAAGCCATGCAGTAGTGAAAAATGAACGTTGGAGTTTTTCACTGCCAGACAAGTAAATCTTCAAGGTACATGTCCTGCCACCGAAATACATTGCATCCTGTCCTGTGGGGTATACAGGACCTACATTAGGGGTGACTTACATGTATAAAAAGGGAAGGTTTAGGTCTGGCAAGAGGTTCATGTTAAGCCACGTCGAAGTGGCAGTGCAAGCTGCACCCACAGACTCTGCAATGGCATGCATGAGGCATGGTTTTAGGGCTACTTAATTGGGTGGCACAATGATTGCAACTGGCCTACTAGTAGCATTTAATTTAAATGCCCTGGGCACATGTAGTACACTTTACTATGCACCTATAAGTAAATTGAATATGCCAATTGGGGTTAAGATAATATTACCATGTTTAGGGGAGAGAGCACAAACACTTTAGCACTGGTTAGCAGTGGAAAAGTGCACAGTCCCAAAGCCAGCAAAAACGAGATAATAATAATGGAGGGAGACAGACAAACAGTTGGGGGAAGACCACCCTAAGGCTGTCAAGTCTAACAGTGATCCATAAACATAACATAGCAGATCTAAACTTTAATGTCCCAACTATAAAATTGATTCATAATCCGTAGACATAATATAGCAAAACCAAAATTCAAGTACCTTGATGCTACCTCAGCAACTTATACATGTTTTGTAGTTGCCTCTTAACATCAATACATGCCACCCTCTATTTTCATATCCTTAATCCTGACTATTATGTTATCTACAAATTTGCCTAATCTGCAACACAGCTTTATATTTTTACATTTCATTACTGCAGTAAGCAGCTAGGCTATGGTCCCAATCCCAGGGCTTTAAAAACTGGAAGTAGTATATTCTTTCCTTCTTTAAAAAGCTGTAGAAAAATCAGTAAGTGACTCAGTGCCCACATTCCAACTGTATAGAATGGGCAGACCTAACAAACTCTGTTGAACATATTGGTGCAATTTTAGATATCACCCAAACTATAGATTGTGGCACCTGTCCCAATCTTAGCTTCATCATCCATCTTCTAGCACCCCTTGCCTTTATGTCTTATGAATATTGCTGAATTTTAACTACACTCACAGAATCACACTTATTTACAAGTTGGGGACGTATTCTGTCAGTTACAGCATGTGGTATCTCAGTGTTGTTTTCTCATAGGTTTTCAAGTCTTTTAGTCCCTAACAGGCATAGAGCCTCAACAAACGGTAAAGGTGCTTGCTTGCCGTCACTTGACATAGAGGGAATTGAAATAATTGACTGGACATGAGAGGGAGTCTGGATGGGCGACACAATGTTGGTGTTTGCGATCTGAAGCCAGTAAAGGACTTTCTGCCTGCACTGGCCAGACTGTGAGTTCCTGAATTGGGAACACAATGACTTTTCTAGAGTGTGTGCTTGTGTGAAGCAGTGCTGCCAGGTCTTGCCTGCGGTCCTGCCATGTGCTGCTGTGTTGGCAATTTCTTTCACTCCATCTCTTGTGCTCCATTCCCACTTGTGAGTTCATCTAATACATGCTATTTCGGTGAAACCACCATGAAAGACACAGTTCACACGCCATGGTGCACTGGCTGCTATAAGTCAATGTTTTCAAGAACAGCAAAACAGTCTCTTCCGTTGCAGGAGCATGGTTGTTTCTTTTCGAGATGAGAGCCATTGCTGAATGTATAGGCACAGCCACTCCTCATGCTGCACTTTAGATTGCCAAAGAGTTTAAAATCGTACTCGCAAAGTAAAGGCACACCGATTTTTAAGGTCATCTGATGAGAGGTAGGAGGTAAGTGCACACGTTCTCATTTGACTACTCCAGCAGAGAAACTGATGTATAACGATGCAAAGGAAATACTTCAAATAACACGAATGACATTTACTACAATTTATTTAGCTTTAACGCAGACTGAGCTTTTTGTGAATGGCACGTATTACAGCCAATACTGGAGGAAGGCTGATCTTTTGCCCACCCCAAGCATACGTAGAGTAAGATCTTGCTAGACAGTATAATCTGCCCATAGCCAGATCTAGTGAACTATGTATGGATTTAAATATAATGAGGTATATTTGCAAGCAAGTTGCGGAGCATGGGTTAGCTTCAAAATTGCTAACGTAGTGCTCCGTCACTTTAGAAACGCAGGGATGGGCCGAATTTACAATATTACGGTGAATCCCTGCATTTCTCCCTGCGCTGGCTCTAAATTCAGCTGCACAGTGCCGATGCAGGCACCCTTGCAGCATAGTGCAAGGGTGCCTGCATCGAGGGGATGATTGTTTATGTGCAAGAAGGTGTCGCTTCCTGCACATAAACAATCCAGAATGCCGACGTTCAACTTTTACGTGTGCTGCATTGTGCAGCATACATAGTAGTCGCAAATTGTCATTTTTTTAATGATTCTTTATTTGCAGGAAGGGACACCTTGATTTGCCATCATTCATGGCGATTTGCTGTTTCTACTTGTGCTGCACAATGCAGCACACATAGAAACTGCAAAAACGAGGAGAAATAAAGCATTTCTCCTGATTTTGCCAGGGTAATACTAGGTTATCCCTGGTCTTCCCTGCTCTTAATTTTGGCGCTGCCTCCTACTTATGCCACCCTTGTAAATAGGAATTAGCGTTCAAAGCAATGGGTGTTGCAGCGGAATGCCCACCGCAATACCCACTGCCCACCCCTTTCACACTAAGTTTAGCATGAAAGGGGGTCTTATTTACAAGCACCTTGTAAATAAGGTGAAGCCCCTATCGCTACAGGAACGTAGTTGAAGGTGACAATAGGGGCTTGCAAATATGCCCCACTGTATGGGACAAGTCTTGTTAAGGAGACATTTGTAGTTATAGCTTTAACAAACTAACAACAACCTCGAATTATTCAGGATTAACTTTCCTATTTAAAAACGAAGTAAAAAGTAGTACAAAGTTTTGAAAATTAGCCCTTCCCATCACAAAGATATGTGTTTGAAACAAGCCAAGCTTGTGGGGCCCCTGTAGTCCCCAGAGACCTATCAGTCAAGATTAGAAGTCGTTGACTGACTATGAAAGCTTTCTACCAAATTAGGAGATCTGACTGTGTTCTATGTGATACAAAGCACTCGCTCTTGTAGCCGCTGCCTTGTCTAACAGTAGCCTACCCTTTGCACAGACTTTCTGCTGAAAAACGAGTCATGTTGGCCCACCACCGAGTGTGTTTGCCTTTTCCAAACTCATTTACATGGCGCGTGGGCCCTGCACTGCACAGTTTGATGTAAATGATCCGCCAAAGCAGGATTTGCACTAGCTAAGTAATCTTTTGAAGCATAATTTGTTTTTATGCCTTTAAGGTCACACAAAAGAAAACCACTGAGAATTGAGAGCGGAAGCAGTTGATGGCTTACATTCTTTTTCATTCTCTCCAACCAGGAGGAAATTGCAGTTTATTATTGCTGTTTTTATTAATGCTAAGCCACCTTTGGTTCGAACACATTTAATTTGAATGAGCTTCTGTATACATTATCGAGTGTTACATAGTTAGCATTAGACTTGTAAGAATCTAATAAGAATATCTATTTATCTTATTCCCCCTTGTGCTTGCTCCTAAATTGCATGAGATCTCCTCCTTATTACTTGCACGCCCTTGCCGGTGCTCTAAATGTAGTGAATTAATCTGAGGAAATTTCCTTCGAACACCTGTTCATTTTGCCATCTCAAAATTGACTTCATTTCGAAGTCCAAACACGTTTTTAAGAATGTAAACGAGAAATGAGAAACTAGTCCATCACACTGAATCTGCGACTCTACACATGTCGAAAGGCGACCCCTGAAATGCCTCTATGCACTTTCATTGTGCAACACAATGGCATATGTATAGATTGTCGGAACTCTCACAAGAATATCGAAGGACTATTATCTCAGTGATAGCAGAGAAACCCATTACGAAAAATCAATTACCACAATCCCATTACTAAGAAACCATTGCTACTATTGTTTAATAAGTGTGTCACCACTGCTGCATTTTAAGAGGCAAAGTCCCAGAGCTGTCTTTCACTTCCCTGCATTCCATTGAAAGTAACACCTCACCTGCCAAGACCCATCCCCATTTTCTGGCGGAGAGTATATGCTAATAAATTCGAAACTGTCACATAAGACCTTATGTTCCAATTTAACATTTTCAGTCATTATTGCGCAATATAGATTTAATTCTTCAATTTAAAAAAGTAGCGCAGATGTGCTATGACAAACCAGAGATGTGATATATTGTTTTATCTGGCTGTTGGCAATGTGATTTTTTACATTTCCTATTTTGCTGACCAGTAAGACACTCCTAAAACCAGGTAGGATTGCATACTCATAAAAATATTCATTTGGCTTCGAAAACCTCCACAGTATAAATTAGCATTAACATCAAGCATTGGAAGGGATAATTACGCAGACATGAGTCAGCCATGTCAAATAATTAAATAGAGGAAGCGAATCAATGAAAAAATATTGAGCTGCTCCCACATGAGCAAATTAAAAAAAATCCTCTCCACCCTCATTATGGAATTATCGCTTCACGGCAAGTCCTTTGGGCATTGTGGACAGGTGGCTTCGAAGGCAATCTGTGATGGAATCAGTGTAAGGAAGGAAAAGCTATCGTATAAAGCACATCCAATTTCAGCATGAGGACTTTCAGTTTGTAGATGAGATAAATCATGAAATATGCAAAGTGCTCTACATGCAGTTTCAAAGGATATATTCCAAAGAACAAAATACTAGATTGTTGGATATATGATTCTCTTGCTGGCAAACATAGGAAGAGAAACCTCCACAAATTTAAAGAATGTAACACACAAAGAAAAAAAATCGAATTATTTCAATGATCTTTTTATATCCTCTTCTGTCATGTGAAGATACTCAAGGTTCCTTTATATTCTTGCAAAATCCTTTTCCACATATATTATTTATAGATTACTTTTTCGAGAGAATTTTTATTATTTGACTACTCCTGATTATGAACCCATAGCAAACACTGAGCGAGTGGCATGATCATTCACTAAAGGTTTCCACTGAGGTGTTTACATTTCAAAACTTTCTTAAGAATTGTATAAATGTATTGAAAACGTTGCATATTGTTGTTCAATTGTTGTCTGAATCCATTAGGTGAAAAAGAAGTCATCAATACTTTGGTTTTCCAATCTATTGCATGCTCACTTCATTGAGTTGAAATTTGCCTTCCGCATATAGTAACATTGGTCAACTCAAGAGAAAACCACAAGCATCTTAAGGGCTAGTATGACTGGCTATTTTGTAACTCCAAATCATGCACAACTCCTTCACATGATATTATCAATGATGCAAAGTAGAAGAACTCATGTTGATGTGAGACCTAAGACCCTTATTCCTGCAGGATCTCTATGTTGTGAAGGGGACCACCACTGCTGCAGCTCTCTTCACAGCTCTGCAGGTTTACTCTGAGTGGGCTCTATGTTGACAAACATTTTTGTTTAGGGAAAACAAACTACCAAAGGTGAATATTTTTTTCACTAAACCAAACAATTGCCCCAATGCACATGATTTTTTCTCCCTGCATCTAGGCCATAGTAGATATTCGTGCAAGGAAAGTCAGTGATGGCCTCCCAACCCATAACAGAGCTAAGTGACTGCCGCTATGGCCCAGAGATTTTGCGGCAAATGAATAGCTGGGTCAAAGGTACCTTCACCTCTAAATGGGGTGGGGGAACCATAGGTTTAGCAGGGCAGGAAGCCTATGGCTTTTTGTCATTTCTCTTGGTCAGCCAAACCTTAAATAAGACCCACGCATTTATGCAATCAGTGTGATTTTGAGTTATATATATATTTTTTAAAGTGGGCATATGATATTTGATAGCCCCAATCATCTGAGAAGAATAATCCAAGAGTAACATGAAAGAGCTGACCATCAAATTCCAAAAGAAGAGAGCAAAATGAGAAGGGGGATAGAATGTTCAGGGAAAGTGTGATATTGGACAGGGTAATGAGGAAATCTTCACAGATGTACATTTACCAAGGAGATATTGTATGATCACTTCATGGTTGACAAAACAAAGTTGCGCGGGGCACTAAAATTACATGTCCACTATCATGACAATTACACCAACTGTACTTAGGTAACTGCTTCAAGCTGCAGTAATGGCAGATTGTGTTGGAAAGTATAGTGCCACATTCCCTGCTCAAGTTTATCAGGGGCAATCAGAGATGCACATCAACACATATTTCCCAAATCCACCACCTAGACTGAAGCATGTCATCGATAAATTAATGCAATAGGCAGTTTCCCCGATATGATTCATGCCATCAAGAGCACATTTATTTTGATGTTTTGCATTGCTAGGCATCTACAGGTAATGAAAATGTTAGCACTAGCTGAATGTACAGAGTAAGAAATTATTATTATTATTATTATTTAAAATCTTATATAGCGCGCAGCTACCCTTGGGCATCCCGGCGCTTCCCGACAAACATCCAATCCAAGATGGAGAACAGCAATGGAACGTTATCCAGGGAATAAAAAGGTTTTAAGACCTTTGCGGAAGCGCAGTATACAGGTCTCAGCGCGTAATTTAAGCGGGAGCGAGTTCCAGAGCTTTGCTGTATTAAAGGAGAATCTTCTTCCCCCAGTGCGGGCCTTTTTTACTCTAGGAACAGATAGGAGGTGTTGCTTCTCTGAGCGCAGCGTTCTGCCTGCTTTATAAGCCGTGACAAGATTCTTTAGGATGAGGGGACCTTTCCCTAAAAGGATTTTATGAGCCAAGCAAAGTGCCTTAAAAGTCACTCTCTCCCGCACAGGGAGCCAATGCAATGCCTTTAGTGCCGGCTTCGCAGATTGCATCCTCGGAATGTCCATGAGCAGCCTTGCCGCCGCGTTTTGGACCTGTTGCAGAATCTTAAAGGTGGATTCAGGGGCGCCCAAGAAAATAGCATTGCTATAGTCAAGTCGAGATGTTATGAGACCCTGAATCAGCAACTTCCTTGATGCTAACGGGAGAAGAGGGAAGACTTTCCGAGCCGACCTAAGTAAGGCATAACACACTCCTGCTGTTTTCTTGGCGTGGGTACGGAGTGACAGGTCCGGTTCTAACCAGACTCCAAGGCTCTTAATAGCTTCCTTGGGGGCAGGGGGTTCACCCATACAACCAGGCCAGCTGAGAGGGGGAAGGAGGGTAGATTTACTCCCCAGCAGCAGTAGTTCCGTTTTTGAGCCGTTTAGTTTGAGGGAGGACTCTCCCATCCAAGTGTGAACATCCACAAGACAGGACTTCAAAATGTCCGGGTTGTCGGCCAGATGGGACAAGGAAACGACTAGCTGCGTATCGTCAGCATAACTGACGATTTTGATGTTATAGGGGGAGACTACACCCTCCAGCGGGGCCATATAAACATTGAACAATGTAGGGCTCAACGAGGAGCCCTGTGGCACTCCACACTGGAGGGGGATTGATTTAGATCTCTCCGATCCATCCCAGACCTGGTACGTTCGATCCGATAGGAAGGAACTCAACCACTGCAGAGCCATCCCAGACACCCCGACCTCAGCCAGCCGCTGTATCAGCAACTGATGGCTCACGGTGTCAAATGCTGCGCTGAGGTCCAGGAGGATCACTGCCACTGATCCTCCTGTGTCTAGGATCCGTCTGGCCTCATCCATGACTGCCACTAAAGCTGTGTCGGTGCCCTGACCCGGGCGAAATCCAGTTTGGGATGGCTGGAGGAGACCATTCAGCTCCAAAAAGGCCGACATGTGGGTATTAATTGAGCTGGGGAGTGCCCACCTCAAGTATTATCACAACACTTGCCAGGGTGAATCTTTAGAGTTACTAAATTAATCTGATCCTAACCCATGGTAGCTATGGTACATAGTATACAGACTTAACTTAGAGGCAATGTGTGAAGTATTTATGTATTACCAGAGCAATAATAAAGTGAAAAGTTAAAGCAAAAAAATCCAAATACATTTAAAAAATAGAGTGCATTTCAATAAATAAAATGACAACAAAATGACAGATTTCTAATAAAGGAAAACTGAGTAAAGAATTTTAAAAATTTTAATGTGAAAATAGCGGCAAAAAGTGAATGCACCGACCACAGTCATCTGGTTAATTTTGAACTAGGCGTAAGTTAAGGCAAATCATGACGGACCCCTGGTTGGGTACAATAGCCAGGTTCAACGAGGTCGGTGTATTTACCTTCAGACTCCATTTCTGAAGTTGAAGTCAAAAATCCTCTGTGAGGCAAGGCGGTGACTGAAAAGGCCTCCATATCGTCAGATAGCTCTTCAGCAAGGTCTCTGAGAAGCTGTTGACTGTTGACAGGAAAGATCTGAGTAGGAGAAATTTGAATTTCGCACCCAGAAAAGATCCCTCGCTAGCCATATACGATGTTTTGCCTTCAAATGTAGCCACTTTTTTAAAGCTTGGATTCTTCCAGTGGGGCAAGCCTGCAGGCTATAACTGAAGATGGCTCCTCGAGGCAGGATATATTCTCCAGATGTCTCGCTTAATTAGATTTGCTGCTGCTGAACACCTCAGGTACCTGTAGCTTTGGCCAACAGCAATGCACCTTCTTTGGATCAGCTTGGCAGGTTAGTCCCAGTCCTCCAGACGCCTTTGAAACCAAAAAGGTTTGAAGGTCCAGGTTTCAGAAAAAGTAAGGAGGATTACAATTTGACGCCAGCCAAGGCTCGAGGCCATTGGGAATAGGATTTACGCATCAAGATTCACTCCAGCAGAGGTCAACAGCAGGTTCCAGGGCTGGTTCAATTAGAACTGGTCAGCTGGGCAGTTGCAGTAAAGGCCTCTTGTAGCTTGTATCGTCCCAGTAGCTTGAACAGGAGGCCAGTCTTATGATACTTGGAGCCTACTTCTTTGTCCTGTGTATAGGAAGTAGAGAAGAACTAGTCTTCTAAACTCTTCTCTGGTCACAGACCAGAGGACTAGGCCTCTTCTGTTCCTCCACAGGTCAATAAAGTGTTCTGAGGAGGATACTGTGAGTGCCACATTTATGCCTGGCACCAGGCCAGGTTTGGGAAGCTCCTGGCCACTTCCTATCCAATGTGGTAAAAGTACCCAGGGGTGTCCCTACCCATTTTTGCAGCATTTCCCGTGTGCCCTATTGCACACATCCCACAGTGACCCTCTCTCCCTAAAACCAAGATGGCAGAACCGTTTTTTCTCTATGTAGCGCTCCTAATCCCACCCTAAGGGTGTGGCCAAGGAAATGATCAACCCGTCCTCTGTGGTCACTCCAAACGAGTTTTGGGACTGGAGCCTCTATCACTAGGATTGAATCTTGCCTCGTTGGGGGGCCAAAGAGGGTCATGAACAGGTATTATCTAACATTTACTTGTGCAAAGGTAGTCCTCTTTGAAGTTAATTACATTCCTAGGCGCATCACAGATGTTCATCCTGCCAAAGGAAAAGAACACATCCCCACACCCAAGGCCTTTTTCTTACCTATGGATGCAAGTTCACACATCATCAAAGGGGATATTCAGCTCCTGGGTGACCGTTGTGGCACATGGAAATTGAACACCTGAGGCAGGGAAATGTAACTTTCTAAAGGTACCTTTTACAAAATATTTATTGCAAATCTGACTTCACCAGTGAATTCGACTTATAATAAATATTTTAAAAAGTCACAAAATGAACGTTGTAGGTATTTTCCTACCCGGAGATAACAAGTTTAAATGTAATATTTATCCAAGTGCTTACCTATGGAGCAGCCAATCATGCTTCAGTGAAAATAGTATTTAGGGCTTTTCACTTCAAGAACATGTTTAACATTACAAATGTCCAACTTTTACATAGCATGCACCATGCCCTATTTGCAGTACTACTTAGGGTGACATTAATATTTCAAAGGAAGGTTTTGGTCTGGCAAAATGCGTTATTTTGACATGTTGAGTTTGCAGTTTAATCATGCACAGTCAAGCTACACATGGCAGGCCTGTAGTCACATTTTCACTGTCACTGTAGTGGATGGCACAATGGGTGCTCTAGTCCTCTGGTGACATTTAGCTTACTGGCCCTGGGTACACTTTCTTATCATGTTCTATGGAGGTATAGGTAGGTTAAGTATGCCATTTAGGGTATGCCAATCTCATCATGTTGAAAGGGTGAACAAAGGCACTTTACTACTGGTTAGCAGGGATAAAGTGCACGGAATTCAACAGCTAAATTGAAACAGTTGTCAAGGTGAAAATCTAGGGGTACATCACTCAAACTATGGTCATTTCCAACATACAGGTTGCACTTTGCCAAGTTCATTGTCACACGTACAGTAGAAACAAATTCTGAGCATCGTGATTGATGCATTTCGAGAGAAAGTGGATATGTAGTTTCCTTATCAATGTTGGATTCTGTGGTAGCTAGTACATCAGACAGGGCATGTTACAAAGACAAGAAATATCAGCATTATGTTTATGAATAACCTGAAACACATGTCAGTCACAGACAGAAAAAGAAAATATTTACTTATTTTCTTGGAAAAAACTTCCTGGCTTTGAAAGGGGAGTCATCAGTTATTGCTTTTTCAAAAACAAACTCTCACTTTGAAAGTCTGTTTTTGAAACCCAAAAGGTTTGGTGAATGGCCATTCTAACTGATGGTGACCATGTGCCAAAAGTAGATCAACACTGGGCTAGTTCTGATCTCTAAGGATGGCAGACTGTAGTCTATAAGAGTTGGCAGATGGAATGCTCTTAACCAGCCTGACTGAAGGGCTACTAACCACTATCTTAATCTAAGTCCCTTTTTTGGTGAAGTCCTCCAGCGGGATAATGATTCTCTAGTTGAGTAAGGCACCATGAAGGCAGACATATGAACCTCAAGGTTGTCAAAAGCCATATGTTTTGCTGAAACCTTGTCCACCTTGGTTGTATCATCCTTTGGGTAACCTCAGCACATTTCTGGTTCACTGCATGTAGGAAAAATGACTGATTACCAAAGGTATTCTGCTATTGTGAGTCACTCCTGGTCTCTCCTAGAGTTCTGGACTGCTTCAGGCAGGCTCCTGAGCACCAGGCCCCTCTCCAGCAAGTGTTTTCTTAGGTTCCAGTCTGAGGAAGTCAGCTGGGCTTTCTTCAGATCAGACAACTCTACTGCTCTCTGTGTCCCTATAGCAGCATCTGAAGGCGAAACAATTTGACCCTTGGAGAGCAGTTACAGTCAGTGGAGGCCATCTGGAGTCCAAAACGTTAAAGTACTCTTTCCACAGTAGTGAGGCAGAATCGTCTTTCTTCCTTATGTTATTTCTAGGTCCAAGAATGTTCTAAGAAGTTGATGGTGATGTGCCATTTTTTTCTGTTCACAAGTAGATGACTGTAGAATTCCCTAAAGCAAAACTTGGTGAATGGCAATATAACAACACCCCTTTTCAACACTGCCTGAATTATTGAAGATGTTTCTTGTCTCTCTTTCTCTTCAAGAAGCACATGTATCCCCATTCAATCACAACACTATTGTAATGATTTAACTTCCCAGCTCCCAGTGCTAAAAGTGATTTTGCCTCCAGTGATGAGCCAAGAAAGTGTGAGTTGGGTCTGAGAAAGAATGGTTTCAGTTTCTGAGTTCCTTCTTTGGAATGTATACCTCAAAAGGAAAAACTATTAAAACAACTCATCTGTACCTGTTCCTATCGTAGATGATAGATCAATGCTAAGTAGTAAGTTGTCACTGTGGACACCATTTCAGCCTTCCAATCCCAAAGGCAGCTCCATTGTTTTTCAGGATATTAGTTGTTAAAACCAGTCTAGTAGGTGTACTCTGGTCTCTGGAATGGTGCTACTGTATGAATTGATATAAACCTACACCACAAATTAAATTTTTTTAAATATGTTTCCTCTTTATGTGTTAACGGTTCTCTTTCATGATTGAGTTACATTTTTTATTAATAGGTGGAAAGAATTGAATTATTTTTCTACCATTTCTTCAAGCTGAGATATGAAATTTGTTTTTTGTTTGCAATCTGGGCTGTTAATGGAAAATTGAGTTTTGCCTACACAGCTCAAACAACTGTTCACTTTGGGAGACATTAGTTTAATTAATAGTTAGATTATCTCACTTTTATATATTAAGCATCCAGCCCTGTTGGTTTGGTTTACAAGATAAACCTAGGGGTAACTTAGCTACTAGATACAAGTAGATATTGAACATAGCAAAGGACAGTTCTTTGTCATAGGTCACTGCAGTAGTTTTGAAAGAGTAGTCTAGCCAGAGCACGGAATTGTTCTCAAGAGTCATACACTTTTTATGTGTGGTGTAAATCCACAGTGAGTCCCCAAATTATCGTTAACTTGCAAAGGAGTATCTCCTGTGTCAAATGACCATGGGTATACTAGCAAGCTAAAACAATTTGATGTGAGCAATTAAAAAGTATATGTTTCTTTGAAAATCACACATGTTCTTACACCTATTTGCAATATCATTATGATTTGAGCCCTATTGCCATCTAAATAAAAGAAAAAGTAAGAAAGAACAGTACAAAATGGTATGATCTACAATCATTAAACACACAGTATTTCAGACAGGAAGCAGCCTGAAGCAAATCAGATGTGATCCTGATCCAACAGAAAGCCTGAAATGCCAGGCTAGGTCTCCGCTGAGCATGAGCACAAGCAACCCTACACCTAGTATGATAGTCATGGGCCTCATCAATGATTTGCAGCTTGCGTTTTGTATCAGAGCAAGCAAAGGACTTATGTCTGCTAAAACCAATTGTAGTTAGTATCTCAGGCTAAAACACAAAGTTTATGGGTGAAATGCATGCAAATGTCTCATCAAAGGCAATTACTCAAGACAGCAATTCCATAGGTTTTCACTCACTATGCTACTTCAGATGGTGACAAGCCATATGCAAATCAGGCTTGGCCCTTTCCCAATCAGAAAAGTTCCTCTAAAATGAACACAAGCAGCGCCAAATGGCTTTGGTGTTCTCTCAGCTTATCACTATGTTGTAGCTTGACTCCTGTGGCTGCAACTGGCCTGGAGTTGCTTGGCTTCTCGTTCAGAGGCCTAGTAGTTTGGGATAGACTCTTCCTATTTAAGCAGAACAAAGGCTGATTTGCAAAGACACTTCTCTGTAGAAAGGAACGTAGTGGGAAAAACTGAAATGTGACCAAAAGCAATTTCCAGTGACTGTGACCTTTTCAAGCATTTCCCCCATTATCTCTATGTTTATCCTCAGTGTGATGCCCTAATTGTGCTTGGTATGTACCAGATATGCATTTTGATTTCACTGTGCAATAAATAGGACCAAAGTTACACTTCACGAAGCAGGTCATTCAAGTCTGAATCTGACCTGGATTGTTGATGGGCCTATTTAGTTAATGCCTGGCAGTTTGGGCTGTCTCGTTTCTATAGTAGCAGGGCAAAGACTCACTTGCATAAGGTTGCTCCTTAGGGTACTGTAACTTATGTTTTTTGTTAGGTGCACATTCACAACTTGCTGCATCTTTGAGCTGAATTCCCAAATTAATGATACTCATTTTCTCAGCATTCAAAGAATTTGATCAAACCCAAGCTTGTGGAGTAGATGCAGTAGTTCATTCAGCCGCCGGGCTCTGCTTTGATTAATTTACCAGCTCGAACCAGCACTTCTTTCCTTCTCAATGTGGCACTTTATTGAACAACCATCTCATCCTAAACAAGTGGCAGTGTCCATGAGTCGATCCTCAATCCAGCAAAACTCCACAACAGCAAGACAACACTTGTTCAACATTGCATAATATAAACCCATTTCATAAAATAGATATTTTGCAACTGATAGAGTGGAGATCTTATCTCATTTGTAGGGGTGAATCATAGCCACATGTAGAGCCACCCGCATATAATCACATGTTGTATTAACACTTTGGTGCCGATTATGATCCTGTAAAAAATTTCCCCGTACGACTCGTATCCGGTCTTTTTACCGTACGAATCGTGCAAGTGCCGTACAAACTGCCAACTACGATTTGCATGGGAAAAAGTCCATACGAATCGCATTGGGAATAATTCCCCACACGTCCTCGGGTCGGAAAATGTGCCCGACACGTCCCCGGACGAATTACCATACAAATGTGAAAAGTGAAGTCCGACCGCGGAAGTACGATCCATCCTGTGCGTCCGATGTTACAACTGGATGGAAAAAGCACCGTCCGCACCGAACTCCCATAGCAACCATGGAGACATGTGCCCACATACGTGCCCAACACTCCCCCCAGCCCCCGTATGTACGCGCCCAACCACCCCCCCAGCCCTCCTATGTACGAGTCGAACTCCCACCCGTGTATGTACACCCGTGTACGTACGAGTCGAACCCCCATCCGTGTATGTACACCCGTGTACGTACGAGTCGAACCCCCACCCGTGTATGTACACCCGTGTATGTACGAGTCGAACCCCCACCCGTGTATGTACACCCGTGTACGTACGAGTCGAACCCCCAGCTGTGTATGTACACCCATGTATGTACGAGACGTATCCCCACCCGGGAATGTACACCCGTGTATGTACACCCGTGTATGTACACCTGTGTATGTACGAGACGTACCCCCACCCGTGTATGTACACCCCCGTACGTACGGCCCGTACCCCCACCCGTGTATGTATGGAGCGTACCCCCACCCCAACCGTGTATGTACGGCCCGTACCCTCACCCGCGTATGTATGGAGCGTACCCCCACCCCAACCGTGCATGTACGGCTTGTACCCTCACCCGCGTATGTATCGAGCGTACCCCCACCCCAACCGTGTATGTACAGCCCGTACCCTCACCCGCGTATGTATGGAGCGTACCCCCACCCCAACCGTGTATGTACGGCCCGTACCCTCACCCGCGTATGTATGGAGCGTACCCCCACCCCAACCGTGCATGTATGGCTCGTACCCTCACCCGCGTATGTATGGAGCGTACCCCCACCCCAACCGTGTATGTACGGCCCGTACCCTCACCCGTGTATGTATGGAGCGTACCCCCACCCCAACCGTGCATGTACGGCCCGTACCCTCACCCGCGTATGTATGGAGCGTACCCCCACCCCAACCATGTATGTACGGCCCGTACCCTCACCTGCGTATGTATGGAGCGTACCCCCACCCCAACCGTGCATGTATGGCTCGTACCCTCACCCGCGTATGTATGGAGCGTACCCCCACCCCAACCGTGTATGTACGGCCCGTACCCTCACCCATGTATGTATGGAGCGTACCCCCACCCCAACCGTGCATGTACGGCCCGTACCCTCACCCGCGTATGTATGGAGCGTACCCCCACCCCAACCATGCATGTACGGCCCGTACCCTCACCCGCGTATGTATGGAGCGTACCCCCACCCCAACCGTGCATGTATGGCTCGTACCCTCACCCGTGTATGTATGGAGCGTACCCCCACCCCAACTGTGTATGTACGGCCCGTACCCCCACCCGCGTATGTATTGAGCATACCCCAACGAGTCTAAGTATGGAGTGCACCCCAGGCCCCAACACCAGCACCTTCACCCAACATCGCGCATGTACGAGTTATACCAAGCCAGAGACAAGGACAGCAGTGTACAACAAAATGGCCGATGTCCACACCGTACACACGCTAAAAACACACGTACACAACCAGGACAAAGCAAAACAACACAAGAATACTCTATTCGAATCGCACAAAGCCACAAAACATGTCCAACAAGCACAAATACAACACATTCACTGACCTGCAACTGCCAAACTCCCAAACAGAGGCCCAAAACACAAACACTCCTTATAACACACCCACCCGAAGTTCAAACACAGCCACACCCACAAATGGACCAATAAAAAGGGCCCACAGACACAAACCATGAGCCTTTGCAACAGACTCACTGCTGCCAGACCCCACAGACAACCCACAGCACCATACTTGAACCTTTACTTCACCTTACACTTGCACACCTTCACACAACCACCTTCACAAACACCCCCTCATCACATTCACACACACACCTGCACAACCACACCCACACACCCACAACCATCCACACCCACACCCCCCACAACCATCCACACCCACACCCCTCACCATGCCCACTAACAAGAATCCAAAGTTCACTAGCCAAGAGTTGGAGTTCCTTGTCGACGAAATCCTCAGAGTCGAACCACACCTCTTTGGAACATTGGTCAGACAGACCAGCATTTCCGAAATAACAGCCATGTGGCAGACGATTGTCGATGCTGTGAATGCTGTTGCGTCCACCAGAAGGACCAGGCATGAATGCCAAGCCAGGTGGTACGATCTGCGGAGGAGGGTCCGAGCCAAAATGACCGACGACCACAACCAGGCCAACATCACTGGAGGAGGGCCGCCCCGCAGATGCGTACAATACCATCCCTGGGAGGAGAGGGTGATGGCCATACTGCCGGTGGTGGCAGTGGACGGAGTAGAAGGACTCCGAGAGCCTGGTGAGTACACAAACAACTCACCTCACATGGGGGGAACGTCATCCACAACCAAACTCACAATCATGCACGCAACCACCCCAAGCTATCGCATGACTCAACCACACTCCATAAACACGCACATGCCACTAGCGCCACCATGCCCCATGCACCCAGCTGGACAATCCCAAGTCACAGGCCACAGAAAACACCAACACAAGACACGGTAACCCGGATGGCGGGAGTGTGGGCCTCAAAAATCACATAGTGCAACTCAGAAGCAGACAACAATGACCCTCTGCCCATATGGCCTAGGTCACAGCCAGACAAACAGTGTGTCCCCACACAGGAAAGACTTGCCAGCAAATGGCGGACGCCTTGCATTAAGACATGGGGGTGAAGGCGCTTTTTGCACATGACAGCAGCTAATGAACAGCCAACACTGTGAAAGAGTGGCAGCACACACCACCACAGCAGCAGCGCAGACACAGACACTACACCCAATGGGTGCCTGGAGATCAGAAACAAACTCACATGAACAAGCCAAGGGCCATTCAAAGATCTGCAAAAAGTGTGTGCCTAGGAAGCTGGGCTGAGGTGACAGAGGGTGACACACAGAGGGAGGGAGAGGGGGAGAGAGAGGGAGGGAGACACAGGGAGACGGACAGAGGGATGAGGCTGACACAGGGAGGGAGGGAGAGGGGGACAGAGAGGGAGTGAGAAAGGGAGACACAGGGAGACCAATTCAGCCTTGGGTGCTGTGGGAATGTCTGCTCGTCAGCAGGTGGACTGCGTGCATGTAGACAAGGGTGGCCAGTGCCTGAATCCCCCTCTCTTCTCCATGGCAAAACACTGGGCCATGTCTCAACCTGTGCACGAGCACAACGACAGCTACCTGCATTATATAAGTGTGTGGAACAACTCCATGTGCCCACGTACAGTGCAACACGGAAGGCACCAATGCATGGCTCGCCACACCTGCTCACTCCACTGCTGACTGCAGTCACAATTGACGCAGCAAGTAAGACTGTGTCACACATAGGTAAAGTCTCAAAAGCTGTGGCCAAGGGACATACCCATGCACAAGTGCACTGTGAGTGGAATGCAAGACATATCCAAATACCCAGAGGAAATGTGCCAACTTTGAAACGAATGAAACATGGATGTAGCATGGAACAAAAATAACATTGTCTCTCTCACACACAGGTCAACGTCGTGGATCACCCCCCAACACTGGGGGGGAAGACTCACAGGATCCGGCTCTGTGGGCTGACGATCCCACCGGCAGCGACGACTCTCACCACTCTGTGGACGACCCCGACCAACCTGGCCCCTCTGGTGTCCAACCACCTGCAGCACCTGCGTCAGGTACAACTGGGCCAACCACCACCCCCACTCCTGCCACATCCCAGGAGACACCCAGGATCCCTGCCCCACCACCACAACACAGCCAGGCTGACCAGGAGGGACACGGTGTACCGGGCACCCAGGAGGAGGCAGACGACAACGCTAATGCCACCCCTCATGGGTCCCGGAGACCCGATGTGCCCACAAGGGCAGGCCAGGTGCAAGTGGGCAGGGGTGGTGGGAGTGGAGGACAGCGGAGGCGCGAGCCTGACCAGTTGGCTGCGGAACCGGTATATTCCCATGTGAGAAACATCCTGGACACATACCGGCAGGACACAACCGGCATGAGCCAGGTTGTGTCCACCCTCAACGAGATGAAGGGGACCCTCGAGGAGATCAAGACCCAGCAGGCCCAGCAACATGCGGAGCAACATGCCTGTCAACTGCGACACCAAGGGCGGATGGAGGACAGACAGGCTGAGCTCGTGACGGTGTTCACGGGAATTCACCGTACACTCCGTCGGATAGCCGACAACATGGGCAACCCTCCCTGTGCCACCAGGCCAAGAACATCACCACCCACAGGGAGGGATCAGGAGGATGAGGAGACATCCGACGGAGGATCCCAAACATCATCACGGCCTGCTTCTGAGGGTTCCCGCAGGAGGGCGGGTCGTCCACGGAAAAGACCGTGAGGGTCGGCGCAACAGCACCATCTCCCAGGACACCTGGCCTGGCACCTGGCCCACTGGACCAACAGCAGCACATCAGCAAAAGACATTCTCTGCCACATGGACTTGCTGGTCACTGTCTGACCAATGTTGACAAAGACTGTGGCATGGACTCTGATGATTTCCAATGGCAAGGACACCAACTCCCCCAGTGAACTTTGGATTCCACACACCCGGAAAGCCCCTCTTGTCATAGCCTCCCCCAACACGCACCCCAACACAAATAAAAAGTTACACGATAAAGAGATGATGCCTACATATTGCATTATTACCGTACATGTGTCTTGTAAAGTCTAACCATGCCTGAGTTGTCATATGACTTCAACCATCCATACCCTGGGGCCTGAGTCTGGCACATGACACACATGGGTCACAATGTATTAGGCAAGACAGACTGGAGCACCATATACACCCGTGATGGGCCCAACCAGCTGAGGGGGTGGCCGCACAACCGTGCCGACAGACATATTGAGTACAGCAACAGTCATGTGCAGAGGTCAGGGATCATGTGGAGTGTCCTGGGGGGCACCCAGGTATGTGTAGACAGGTGGCAGAACCATGTCCTGCAAGCTTGAGTCAGGTGGATGCAGAGAATGGTGGCCTGGCCAACGTTGGATGCATGGGGATGGCACATGTCACAATACCCACACAGTCATGGACATGATGCACAATACAGAGTCTAATCCCACACAAACAGCTTACATCTTTCTACTCTACACATAGACACATAGCCACTATCACGGAAAACCATGCCAGACATGCCGTATGCACCGTGGCAACACACCAGCATTGACTGAGAAGAGGCACCTTGGAGGCATAGGGACACCTTTATTAGTCATGTATTCCGGAATGCAGAGGCAACTCGGAGTACACATACACAGGTCATGTGGAGTAACATGTGGGTCCAACACTGGAACCCCCCTTCTGCAGCACAAATGTGTGATAGCCATGGAACTGGCACACAAGTGTCGGGTAACAGCTAAACACCGCCTGCTGCTCATGGAGAGGCTGCCGTACACCATTGATCCTCTGATGTGGAAGTCCCAAACCATTTCAAGCCAATGCAAACCGTGTGTGTCCGAGGGCAGTGTTACACACATTGATGCCATCATCACAATCCACTATCCCATCACAGATGACTGTCAACAAGTCTGACCATCTATTCAGGTGTATCCAGCTACATGTAATGTGTCCCATGGTGATGCGACATGTCTGCAGAGGAACCAAACATCGACAGGGGCAGTGTGCACACATCGTAAACAACTGCCACACCCAATACACCCCTGATGCACCCCTTACCCTAAGGAGGCTTCCAAACTTGTCCGTGCGTGTAACGCTGAGTCAGCACACGATGACGTGTCCATGAGGAATAGCAGTGCCACAACAATGCAACCAGCAGATGGCATGCGCAAGTACCTGGGGATGAGAGACACACAAGAAGTCAGCCACAAAAAGCACAGCCACTTGCATGTGCATGTACTCGACACGTGTAAGGATGACAACATGCTAGGTCACAATTATGACTGTGGAAATACACTCATCACTGGCACCATCACTCGAGTGACACATCCACACACACCTCTGACTCACGTGGCATACATGCAGATGGACACACACATCGCAACACATGTCACACGGGGACCAATGCGTGCACACTCAGACACTGGTACTCACCACTAAGCAAAGAAGTCACGTATGAGCCGATTCCGAATGTCCTCTTGCGGAACCACATCCTTCACATCACTAGCCCCATTGCCAAGCCCTTCGTCCTCCACGGGTGGATGGTCCTGATCATCTTGATCCAGGATGAGTGGCACAGCTTTCTCAACTGCCATGTTGTGCAGCATGCAGCAGACCATGAAGATTTTGCAGACCTTTGCCGGGGCATATGGGAGGGCGCCGCCGGTCTTGTGTAGGCACCTGAATCGGCTCTTCAGGAGGCCAAATGTCCTCTCTATCACTCGCCTTGTCCGGCCATGGGCGGTGTTGTAGCGGAGCTGGGCCGGCGTGCTGGGGTTGCGGAGAGGTGTGATCAGTCATGGCATGTTGGGATAGCCAGCGTCCCCTACATGGAAACCACATGGACATAAGTAGGACAGGAGAAGCGGTCGTGCTGGAAGTCTACGCAAAATACAGGACAGACAGAGTGTACCCACCAACAACACATGCTCGTTCGTTGCGCAGCTGCGTCATCATTTCAGGCACCCTGCTACGCCTCATGATGTAGGCATCGTGTGCTGATCCTGGAAAACGAGCACAGACATGTGAAATCACCATGTTGGACAGACACACCACAAGGGCATTGATGGAGTGGTAGTGTTTGCGATTCCTGTACGCTACCTCCTGTGCCTGTGGTGGTACCAAAGCCACATGTGTCCCATCTATGGACCCAATGACATGGGGCATCCCTCCCAGGGCATAGAATCCACGCTTGACCCCAGTCAACTGTTCAGGAGTTGGGAAATGGATGAACTCATCCAGGTGAAGCAACATGGCCTCTAAGAAATCATGCAGCACACGGCTGAACATGCTCTGGGACATGCCACCAACATGAGCTATGGTATATTGAAAGGTACCCGTGGCAAGAAAATGTAGGGCTGCCATTACCTTCAGCTTGGGTGTCAGTGCCGTAGGATACCTGTGCAGCGGTTGCAGGTGTGGTGCCAGCCTTGCCGTCAACTCCTCAATCAACGGTTGTGGGAAGCGGTAGCAGCGTATACAGTCATTCTCCCGCATGTCAGCCAAGTCCGGAATTGGTCGGGGAAGAGGCGGCGCTCTGCAGTAATTTGGAAGTGACAAGGAAGAGTGAGTACACTACAACAACAATTTATATGTACTGAGCACATGTTAATCTGTCAATACACATATGCTACATAGGGAGTCAGGTATGTGCTACATGCCCTGGACACGTATGGCTGCCAGGTGACACTCCTACCAAGACCCAGCTACACACGGAGATTGTGAACCTCCACATCCCATGGCATGGGACTAGCTGTGTCCCAGTGTAAGTGAACAGCCAGACGCAACACAGGAGTGACATACATCAACACATCAGCAGAAGTAGGATGTCGATTGCAGAGACAGGTAGCGGAACACTAGAGCCACAGGTCACATGACATTACACTAGGACAGCCCACACACCTTGCCATTAAGGTGTACATGTCATGACTCACCACACATACATTGAGAGGATGCAGACAGGTCCTTGTTACGCTACTCCGTGTCCCATGCATACATACACACCTTACATCCGATACCACATGTGGCCTGGTGTGCGTAACAGTGTGCCATGGCCATCTACACACAGACACATGTTGGTTGCTGCAACAGCAGATGCTTTTGAGAGAACACCAACATCAAGCTAATGGGAACACACCACACATACATGACATAGACACATCGTGCACCGTGGGTAGTCACATGTCTGGTGTGGTAACCCCTGTAGCGGGCATCAGGGGACACTTGCGTGTGTTGTTGACTGTGCCATGCCAGTGATGCTCATCCCAAGTGTGCAGTACGACATGCACACATGTCAAAGGAGTTAAGGGCATGTCTGGCACATATTGCATCGTCACACATAACATCTGTACACATCTCATCATACATCTATTGCCTTCACAACTCAGGAGTAATGTGCCACATCACAGCCTTTCACACCTGTGCCCCACACATGTAGTACTGCCCAGACAATGCCTGGATGTCCATCCATGGACAAGTATGTCAGCTCCATTCCTTCCTGTGTGCTGCCTGTCACCACTGTGATGTGTGAAAGGCACCGTACATTCGCTCTGAGGGCCTGTGTACGTTCCCTATCACTATGGGAGTGCTGCCGTAGGCCTACCATAGTGATAGTGAGCGTACAGGCGTGTGTACGGTCCGTATCACTATGGGTACGCATACGCGAGCACACCCATAGTGATAGTGAGCGTACGCGCGTGTGTACGGTCCGTATCACTATGGGTACGCATACGCGAGCACACCCATAGTGATACGGACCGTACACACGCGCGTACGCTCACTATCACTATGGGTGTGCTCGCGTATGCATACCCATAGTGATACGGACCGTACACACGCGTGTACGCTCACTATCACTATGGGTGTGCTCGCGTATGCGTACCCATAGTGATAGTGAGCCCACTGACTGTGCTAGGTTTAAAGGGATTGGAGGAGACATAGGATGCAAATGTGAGTGACCAATCACTCTATACTCCTGTGCATGAAACAGGCCAGCAAGGCAGATATAAGGCAGCCAGGTCCCATGAGAGAGCACTTGCCTGCACATCTTTGGATTCTACGACCCAGCTGCTGCTCGTGATTCCCTGGAACCATGTCAAGGTATGTGGAGAGGGCCCAGCCTTTCACCCTGGAGGAGAACCTGGCATTGCTGGATGTGATCCTCCCACAGTACCCCCTGCTGTATGGGCGACCAGGGGATCAGGTGAGTGCAGAGTCCACTAGCACAGACTGTGTCCCTTTTTTGTGACTGTGACTTCTGGCATTGTGTCCAGGTGTGAGACACATGCAATGTACTGTAGGGGGGGTCCCGGGGGGGGGAATGCCTGATGTCTCCCAGCCAGAGCATGCTGTGGTGCATGTCTGCCGTCCTCACTTGCATTGTGTTTACTGTGACAATCACTGCATTGTGCATGCCACATTCTGCCTGTCTTATCCTCCTGGGAATGTTGCCTCTACAGTCCTCATGTGATTATGTGGTCAGCCCAGTGTGACAGGTGACTGTACCCACAGATGTGTGTTAGTTCTGTGTACCTGTGCTGAGAGTGTCCACATGATGTGTTCGTACCCTGGACATCGGTGTGTGTGTAAGTCCCCTGTCATGTGGGTGGGTGCATATGTGGAGTGTAGCACCCAAGCTGCATGAGGGATGGATATTCCCTGCCCATCTGATGTGAGCAGGGAGCAGTGCTGTATGTCTGACGTGCAGAGCCAGCCCCACACCTGTGAGCCCCCCCCCGTCTAGTGGCAGATGTGCAGAGTGAGGTTTGTAGCTGCATTTGACAATGGCAGGTGAATGTCCTGTGCCTGTGTGTGTCTGTGTACTCTGCTGAGGTAGCGTCAGTGGCCTGTGGCATGTGACTGCTTTGAGGTGCTGCACATAATCCTGGTGTAGCTTATGATGCACAGTGTGAGCCTGGATCATTGATTGTGTTGTTGCCCTCATTCCACCTGTGTACTTTCAATGGCACGTACTGCTTTTGCCCTTCCCCAGAGGATAATGTCCCTATGACAAAGGTGCAATGCGTTGGCTGCATACTATGCTTTGTTGTAACCAGCAAATTTGTTCTAATATGTGTCTCTGTGACATGTGCCAGGTGTATTGATGTAGTGTCACTTGTTCATCCTCACAGGTAGGCGCCTCTGCCAAGAAGCAGATCTGGATGAACGCCGTCAGTGCCGTGAGGAGGACGGAGGGTCGCAAGCGGCGCCTGGCCCAGGTGAGAAAACGCTGGCAGGATATCCGGTGCTGGACGCGGAGGATCGCACGGGTCCTGCTGGGGGACTCACCTGAGACCCATAAGAACCGTGGGCGCCGCCGTCTGACCCACATCCACAAGCGTGTGCTGGCGGTGGTCTTTCCAGACTTGGAACGGCGCTTACAGGAGAAGCAGCAGCAGGAAGGGGGTAGGTACATGTGTGTTTGTTGTGTGTCACCAGCATTTGTAAGTGAGCATTTGCATGGATACACTGCCAGGGTTTAAAGGTGCTGTGCAGATCCTGTTACCCACAGTATAGCGGTGCTCTCCTGCCTCCCTTCCCCTCCTTGCAATGTGTTCCCTGGTCTGTGTGTAGTCACTCCTTCACAAGGTTATCTAGGCTGGCAGTTTATCCACGTGAACAATGCCTGTAGCATCATGTGTGGGGGTGGTGTGTAACGGGTTTTGGGACCTTGCCTGTGCCCTGTCCAGTTCAGTACTTGTGGGTTCCATGTCAGTTGGCACTGATGCTGAGTCCAGACATGGGAGTTAGTCTCTCAAGTGTCATGCCTTACAGCACGCATGTCCTATGTTGTGGCCTGTTACATGATGTGCATGAGTGTGCGATACGCATAGTGCAGGGATGGTGGCGTGTGTTGCAGTCATTCCCATTCAGGACCATGGAGTTATGTGGCCACTACTGTCCCCTGGGGCATATTTTCCTAGGTGTCATGTGTGTCATCACAAAATGTGGACACTCTCAGTATCTACAGCATAGGTTGTGCTCTGTGTCCCCTGACACCATGTATATTGACGTAAAATGTAGTACAAGTGTCCACTGTATAGCCTGACCTGATTTTCCTTGTTCATACTCACGGTGGCCAGTGCCTGTGTGTCTTGTTACAATCATCTGATGATGCCCATTTGTACATGATTATTTGGACAGGCGCACCTTGGGTATTTTGTGTCCAATCTTGCAGTTTTCCAGCCCATGTGTATTTCACCCAGACTAAGAGATGTAAGTGCTTCCTGTGTCTCAACAAATTGTCTCATGTAGAGGGTGGTTGGTGCGGGCAAAGCCTACATGTCAAAACCTGAAATCTCCTTGCTAGGTCTGGCCAGTGTGTGATGTTTGTCTGGACATACACTCAAGGTGCAGTGAGCCAGTCATGGTGGGCATGTTTTCAGTATTACCTACGCAGCATGTGCCTAAAGTTCATGGATATGGTCTCTGCTCATCCCTATTTTTGGCAACGCTGTGTGGTGCAGATGCAGTGCTGGATTGTCCCCAGAGCCTGGCTCCTCTGTCAAAATCCATTTCATGTCATTTGCTATTGTGTCATGCTCTCCATAGTTTTTCAGTGGCATGGTGGGTCAACCAACTGTGTGTTGCAGGGCCTACATATGTACCTTGTTTTGTAGATATTACTCATCTTTCTTTTCAGGCTATGCACTGTAACCTATGTAGATTGGACTCATGTGACATATGTATACAGGTGTATGATTAATTCCTGTCTCTTCACCTTGCCCACAGCATCGTCGGGGGACACGGATGGAGACATCAGCACAGACCGAGCAGAGGGACCGAGCACCAGTGCCAGCAGTGACATCTTGGCTGGCACATCGAGTGGAACTGAGGCGGAGGGTAGTGAGGCGGAGGACCTGTCCACTGCCACCACAGAATATGAAGCTGACGGGTCCGAGGCTGAGCTCTCCGAGTGGGCGGAGGCTGCACCACCAGCTGACAGCGGCACAACATCTCTCCCCGCCCCCTGCATTGCCATCAGCCGCCTCCCACTTGCTCGTGTCCCTTCCCAGCATGCCCGGTCACCACATGTCTCCTTCCTGCCAGGCACCGCACCCCTGCCCCTGTCTCCACTGCTGCCGCCAATGCCGAGTCTGTGGACATCCAGCGGCAGTTGCAGGTTGGTCAGGCTGCGATGCTTAATGTCCTCCATGGCCACAGCCAAGTGCTGAACAACATGGAGGCATAAATGGAGGGCATTTTCTCATCGCAGGCTGACCAACGCAACTTGCTGAGGTCCATTGACTCGACACTGACTGCAGCAGTGGGTCTCCTGCAGCGCTTCGTCCAACCCCCTACCACTGACCCATCCACACTTCCCACTCCCATGCCTGTCCCACGTACACCCAGACGTCAGCATGCACCCACCACAACAGACACAGGCACCACACCAGCATGGAAGGTCAAATGCACACCTCCTGGCACGCACACACAGGGTGAAGTAGGCACACCCACTGGGTCGGGGGGCAAAAGTAAGACACGCAGCCAGAGTGGGAGTCCGCATTCCACAAAACCCACTCCCTGCAAATCCCCTCCCCTCAGCTCTCCTGGCCAAAAGTCGGATACAGGGTCAGTCCTGCCCAGTCTGTCCATCAGCCTCAGTGTGGCACCACCCCGCAAGCGGTGGAGGCAGGACACCGGCAGGGGAGTTGAGTCCCCCCCCTGTCCACACCCTCCCCCAGTGGCGCTGCGACCCATCCCTCCGACCCCCCCCCCCCTCCTTGGGGCCTGTGGTTCCTTCGGGTGCAGGGGAGTCGCTGGAGGACCTTGCTAAGGTGTGCAGCGACATCCTGACCTCCGCCTTTGGCGCTGCCCCACGCCCTGTGGTAGAGTCCTCCGTCCCTGCACCCACGACGCCTACCCTTCGCCCTCATGTCCCTGCGGTGCCTGGTCCTTCCCCCCCACATGATGCCCCCCCCCTCTGGAAGACAAAGGAGTCTGACTGTGCAGGCAAGCTAGGGGACACGCGTCCCACTGTGTCCCCCACCTGGATTTGAACTTTGGATTGCCCTGTGGGCATTGTACATTTTGAACTTTCAAGGGACAAACAGATTTTTGGATGCTGAATAAAGCAATTTTTTTTTCCTTAGTACACTACTGTCTATCTGGTATTGCTGTTGGTGGACCAACGCTCCATTATTTTGGGTGGTGATAATGTGTTGGGTGTGTGGGAATTGTAGTCTTGTGCTGGTCATAGGGTGGACCCTGGTATCTGTGTGCCATCACAAGCTGTTGGCTACATAACTTTGTTCATGTAAGCAGTTACTGCATGGTGACATCGCCCCAAGGTGTGTTCCTTCCTCTGTGTAACCTGACATCTTCCCTGCAGGGTCATTCCAATATGTGGTGCTGAGATGTGTCTACATTGGCTGGGTGTGTGACGGACTCGTTAGACTTTGGCCATGCATGCTGAGCGATGTCTCCACCTGCATCATTCATGGCGTCCTTGGTGGTCACTGTACTTGTGTATGTAGACTGTTGACATGACTTCATGTGGACATGTTTTCTTTTCGGCGCTATGCATGTGTATACTCCCAGCCTCGCACACATGTGGTACATGTACTGCAGGATCTTTGTGCACCTGACTGACATTTGTGGGCATTGGATCTGTGGGTACTCCACCCTTTTCTTTGCAGGGGCACTGCTGTGAGTGTTAGGCACCCACCCCTCCTGTGTCTGGGCACTGCTGTGAGTGTTAGGCACCCACCCCTCCTGTGTCTGGGCACTGCTGGGAGGACTCTGCACACACCCCTCTTATGTCTGGGCACTGCTGGGAGTGTTAGGCACCCACCCCTCCTGTGTCGGGGCACTGCTGGGAGGACTCTGCACACACCCCTCTTATGTCCGGGCACTGCTGGGAGGACTCTGCACCCAACCCTCCTATATCAGGATATGTACGCTTAGAACATACACGGGTGTGGGTTCGCTCCTTGCATACGCGGGTGGGGGCACGGTCCGTATGTACACTGTTGGGGGGGGTACGCTCCATGCATACGGGGGTGGTGTTACGGTCCGTACGTACCCTGTTGGGGTGGGGGTACGCTCCATGAATACGCGGGTGGGGGTACGGTCCGTACGTACACTGTTGGGGTGGGGGTACGCTCCATACATACGCGGGTGGGGGTACGGTCCGTACGTACACTGTTGGGGTGCGGGGTATGCACCACGCATACGGGGGTGGTGTTACGGTCCGTACGTACACTGTTGGGGTGGGGGTACGCTCCATGCATACCCGGGTGGGGGTACGGTCCGTACGTACACTGTTGGGGTGGGGGGTATGCTCCATACATACGGGGGTGGTGTTACGGTCCGTACGTACACTGTTGTGGTGGGGGTACGCTCCATGCATACGTGGGTGGGGGTACGGTCCGTACGTACACTGTTGGGGTGGGGGGTATGCTCCATGCATACGGGGGTGGTGTTACGGTCCGTACGTACACTGTTGGGGTGGGGGGTACGCTCCATGCATACGGGGGTGGTGTTACGGTCCGTACGTACACTGTTGTGGTGGGGGTACGCTCCATGCATACGGGGGTGGTGTTACGGTCCGTACGTACACTGTTGGGGTGGGGGGTACGCTCCATGCATATGGGGGTGGTGTTACGGTCCGTACGTCCACTGTTGTGGTGGGGGTATGCTCCATGCATATGGGGGTGGTGTTACGGTCTGTACGTACACTGTTGGGGTGGGGGGTACGCTCCATGCATACGGGGGTGGTGTTACGGTCCGTACGTACACTGTTGTGGTGGGGGTACGCTCCATTCATACGGGGGTGGTGTTACGGTCTGTACATACACTGTTGGGGTGGGGGGTACGCTCCATACATACGGGGGTGGTGTTACAGTCCGTACGTACACTGTTGGGGTGGGGGGTACGCTCCATGCATACGGGGGTGTTACGGTCCGTACGTACACTGTTGTGGTGGGGGTACTCTCCATGCATACGGGGGTGGGGGTACAGTCCGTACGTACACTGTTGGGATGGGGGTACGCTCCATGCATACGCGGGTGGGGGTACGGTCCATACATATCCGTACCCACGCTGTGGAATGCTTGTGCGGGCCGTACCCAGGCCTTTGCCACGTGGGTACGAGCCGTCCCGCCATTGTTGGGGTGACGTAGGTGTGGGCGTGGTACGACTCGTACCCACGCTCTTAAGGCGTGGGTACGGGACGTACCTGTATTGTTGTGTTACCGGTTCGCGTCGTCAACCACTTCCGTTGTGGCGGACGCTGGCTTTGCTGGACACGCCCCCACCCCCTCATAGTGACCAGGGCCTGGGGGTCAGGTATGTCCAGGGCATGTGTGCTGTGTGACTTGGGTGGGGGTTTTGTGGCCTGCCCCTGCTCCTGCCCCCCCTTTCCCCCCTCCCTTTGTTGTTCTGACCTTCTGCGGCGTCTGCGTCGGAACCTGTAGAGGAGGTCGACTGCTATGAGGGCCGGGATGACACGTAGGTTCGGGTCCATGTCTGTCCGTCGCGTGCAGGTACTCCTTGTTCGCGTCGTCCTGATTTCCCGGCACTTTTTGGCTGCCGGAAAATATTCTCCGTGCGGGATGACGTCGGTGCGAATCGTACTTCCTGGTTCGTGAAAGGCAGGCTGCGTGCGTCCCGACGTCACGTCGGCGCTTTCCCGGATCACATTTGTATGTATATTTTCGTCGGTCGGTGTTTTGTATGAATCGTACGGAAATAGTATTTCCGTGCGAATCATACTTCCATGTTTGTATATTGTTGCGACCGGGTACGCGTCGGACGGAGAACATGCTCCGTCCGACGGTTCGTACCCGGTTTTTACAGGATCGTAATCGGCACCTAAGTGTTAGCACTGTGAAATGTATTAGCATGATGTTGCAAAGTCATCCTGTGCCCTGTGCACCCCCCAACTTTATGCCGACTTGTACTGGTGGTAACTGACTCTGACTGACCCTGGGCTCTGCCTAACAAGGCACTGGGCCTGTGCTATGCTAAAGACACTCATTTAGATTACAGTGAAAACACCTTCAAACACTAGGGTACACTATGGTATGAGGTACCCCTGTGATTGGCATGACCTACCCCATAGGGCCCTAGTACATATTAGGGCAGGGGGATTGAAACTATCTATCAGTCCCTAGTATAAATAGGGCATGGCAATTTAGAGGCCAGCAGACCTTTCTGCACTTGCATGTGTGCACTGCTGAAGCCTGAGATATTTTTTAAAGTGGCTCTGTGTGGCAGGACTGCTTTTAAAAAGTAAATGGTGCCCAAACTCGACTTTTAAGTGACACGTGCCCTGGTGTTGACTTCTCTTGCACCTTGAAAAAAGGAACGTAGGGAAGGAGTCACTTTCAGGTTAAATCCTTTCTTTAACTGCTCTTTTTTGGCTGTTTAAGCTGCTCTAGTTGAAACTACCACTGCTGTGCCTCCTTTAACTCCCTGACCCCTTTGTTTTCTATTGATATATTTCCCTGTGTCACCTTCCTGTAGTATAATCTGCACTTTATCTTGCTCCCGTTCTTTCTCTATCCCTGTTTCTGTTAAGGAAATATCGTCATCCCCTGTGGGTGCCAACTCCAAATTCAAACACTTGTTTCTTAGCGCGTAGCAAGTATCCCCTTGCAGCAGCACCGCCAAATTCATATTTGAAGTGGACAAACCCCTTTGCCTGCCTCTTCCTTTCTTCTTAGCTGAATTAATGCAGACAATGGCTTTTGCGCTGTCTTTGGTTCTGGGCTTAATTTAAGAGTCCATTTTAATCTCTTTACTCTATTTCTCTATATCATTAACATTTCCCCTGCAATCCTGCCCGTCCTTATTACCAAGACATGAAAACCCCAAAATGTTCTGCATGCTACGAGGGAACTTGCATAGAGAACCCCTAAGACTTACTCTTAGTGTTGCCCCCCATTGATGTTGAAATTCCACTGCAGCAAATGCCCAGAGGCTTCCTGGTTTCCCCAGTGGTCTCGTGGAGCTGAGACGGTGGTTCCAGCCAGGACCCGCCTCCGCCTCTGACTCCATCTTTCACCTCTGCCTCTGTACCGCCTCTGTGCTGCCGAGCCTCGGGTGCCGCCACCGCTTGGTTCACCAGCCTGCGGATTCCCAGTTTATCTCGCTTCTGCAGCCTCCAGAGTTCACTTGTGAACCCGGTGAGTAATCCTCGGATCTGCCGAAAACAAAGTCTTCCTTCAAAACTGCCTGCAAGAGACGGTTGCGTCTCTATGCGCTCTCACATTTGCGGAGCTCACGACCTAGGCTCCTAACTGGCCGCCATGTTCTGCCTCCTTCACATACATCAATAACTCCTGATAGGAGAATGATAGTACTTTCATTTCAGACTTCCCAGAATGGTAATGATGAATCCAACAATATCATGTTGTTGAAATTCTCCTAAAATGTACAGACAAGAATTTATAAGACTTTCTTGTTTGTAAGTCTAGATTCAGCCTTCCAGTGGTCTGTTCTGATTGGTCTGAGTTAAGTGGATTAGCCAGGCTGCCTTGAAGTGGTGATAAAGAGCCCCTAGTGTTAACCAGCTCTGCTGGGAGGGCAGTGTACTGCTACACAGGAATGCCAGAGCAGGGGGAGGAGTCGTAAACCATGGTCATCAAAGAGAAGAGGACGGCCTCAATGTCATTTACAACTTCACTCTTTTGACCCAAAGCGAGAGCTAGGTTTATGGAAGGAATGCACAGATGCAGGGGGGAGGCTATGGAGAGTAGCCATCCTAGGGGTGTGTTTAGCCAGCTCTTACCTCCGTGCTGGAAAATCAGCTATTATGAATTTGGAGGATTTGGTGCACTCTGGGACAAAATAATCATATCCTTGGGGAGTTGCCCTGCTCCCATTGGTCAGGAGTGACCTCCTGCTTGACCCGGAGACCTTGGAACATGTATCTGAGAGGGGCAGAGTCTCTCAGATCTGGTGCTTGAAACTTAAGAAAGAAAGACGTTGCCATGCTGAGAAGTTTGGGTGCAAAATTCTAAGGTCTGCCCTCTGAAGACTGCACCAGCTGAAACTACAGCCCTGTGGATTACCTTGCTGTAAAGGAACTAAAGAGTGTACTCCCTGCAAGCTACAGGTTAACAGAGCACACCTGGAACATCACCACCAAGGATCCTCAACCTGGAGAACGACCAGTGGATTTGTAAGGGTTTAGTCTAAGTGGATTTTGGGAACTGAAGTCCTCAACTTTCAAGGACCATCTTGGAGCTTACACGCCCTTTGAGTGAGTTTGAGGCACTTTGAGAGCCCTTGGGGAACTTCAGGAAGACATACCAGAAGGTTGGAGAACTGTGGAGCAACTTTGAAAAAAAGGTCCATAGGGGGCCCAACTCAGCCTGGCCAGCCACGCCGCCTGCCTTCAACCGTGAGCCGGCCAAGCCATCCAGGTTTGTCCCGCTAAAATCTCAATAGGTCCAACTTCCATAGTTTGACTGGGAGTAGAAAAAATACGAGGCCGGAGAACCCTCACCGAATCCGGCCTGGTGAAGGGCATTGAGAGACCCCGCGAGAAAAAACTCCAGAAAAGTCCGAAGGTAAAAACTGTGACCGGGACCTACCGCGAGTGGTAGAGGCTCAGGGTTCAATCACGGTCGGACTAAAACTTTCAGCCGGTCTATTGCGACCAGATGTCCCAATAGGGTGCTATATGTTTCTAAGAGCCATAAAGTGATAAATCTTTAAAAATTCATATCTTCGGTTCCCTACATTGGAGTTTTGTTGTCTTGGTGTCATTTTAAAGCTAAAAATATTTCCTATTTTTATAAATTGACGTTGGAATGTTATCATCTGCTGTGTCTAAATTATTTACAAATCAAAAATAATGCTTGAAGTTTCATCAATGGAGGATTTATTTTCTCATCCTTATAGTGTTCTTTTAGTGAACAAATGCATTCACGAATACAGTTCCATATGTCAAAACATGATACATGAATCCTGGTATCCAAATGTTGACTTGGAAGAACTTTTACAACGCACTACACTTACAACGCATTTTTTACAACGCAAAATCCATTACAACGCATTCCATTACATAGCATGACACTACAACGCATTTTTAAAAACTACCTTTACAACGCATTCCTTTACAACGCATACTACCTTTACAACGCATACCATTACAACGCATAATATTACACTACACTATCCAACACTTACCCTACTGTTGCACCCCCTGGACTTAGAATAGTAATTTTTACCCCTATACTATCCAACACTTACCCTACTGTTGCACCCCCTGGAGTTAGAATAGTAATTTTTACCCCTATACTATCCAACACTTACCCTACTGTAGCACCCCCTGGAGTTAGAATAGTAATTTTTACCCCTATACTATCCAACACTTACCCTACTGTTGCACCCCCTGGAGTTAGAATAGTAATTTTTACCCCTATACTATCCAACACTTACCCTACTGTTGCACCCCCTGGAGTTAGAATAGTAATTTTTACCCCTATACTATCCAACACTTACCCTACTGTTGCACCCGCTGGAGTTAGAATAGCAATTTTTACCCCTATACTATCCAACACTTACCCTACTGTTGCACCCCCTGGAGTTAGAATAGTAATTTTTACCCCTATACTATCCAACACTTACCCTACTGTTGCACCCCCTGGAGTTAGAATAGTAATTTTTACCCCTATACTATCCAACACTTACCCTACTGTTGCACCCCCTGGAGTTAGAATAGTAATTTTTACCCCTATACTATCCAACACTTACCCTACTGTTGCACCCCCTGGAGTTAGAATAGTAATTTTTACCCCTATATTATCCAACACTTACCCTACTGTTGCACCCCCTGGAGTTAGAAAAGTAATTTTTACCCCTATACTATCTAATACTTACCTTAAATGCAATTTAATATTATGCGTTGTAATGGTATGCATTGTAAAGGTAGTATGCGTTGTAATGGAATGCGTTGTAAAGGTAGTTTTTACAAATGCGTTGTAGTGTCATGCTATGTAATGGAATGCGTTGTAATGGATTTTGCGTTGTAAAAAATGCGTTGTAAGTGCATGCGTTGTAAAAGTGTGCGTTGTAACGACATACATCCTGTTTTCCACAAAGAAGCACTCGGTATGCATTTAATCACTTCGCAGATATAAACAGTTCCCCTGATGAAGGGCTAAGCCAGCCCAAAATGCATTGGGTTTGATACATTTGGATACCAGGATTCATGTATCATGTTTTGACATATGGAACTGTATTCAGGAACGCATTTGTTCACTAAAAGAACACTATAAGGATGACTAAATAAATCCTCCATTGATGAAACTTCAAGCATTATTTTTGGTTTGATTTGGATTCTATTTAATGTGTTAACTCCATTTATTCGGATACAACAAGCTGTGCATCAAGGGGACGTCTCCCTGGTGGGGGGACGCTTTTTCTTTACTTGACTTTGTACGCCTGTGGACCAGAGGGCAATACCCTTCATTGCACGCATAACCTGGTTACATTTTGAAACAGAATACAAGGAGTGCAAGTACCACTCTTATTATAGTAATTGGTAATGTGCCACTTGGAAGTCGATCTCCTTGAAATAAGTGAATCTATTTAGTACCAACTTCTTCCACGACAAGGAGCGTGTCGCAGGCCCGAAGTTCGATCAGCAACTGTCATGGCAGATCGAACCCCCCGACCACGTTCACTCCAACCACGGGTCTACATAGAACAACAAACACATTCCAATACGTAGCATTTGAATACAAACCCACTACAGGTACAAAGTGGAGCTGTCATGTGTATAGACTGCCAGAGACAATGGCACATTGTGCTTTATTTAGCTGGTGTCTATAGATAATGTTCTGGCGCTATCTTAAGGGCAGAAATATGACATCGCTGGGTGGAAAGTTGAACACCTATCTGAGAAAGACTGTGGGTGTGCACCACATGATTCAAGTTTGCACATGTCATGTGTTCTTCTACAGCTATCTAATTTCTAATGTGCTTAGAAGGATTACCTTAACAGATAACAGTCTTAAAACTGTATGGTCTACAGGCCACAAGTCAGCCAGCGACATGAGTAAAGCAGTCACACACTGACAAAATGTCACGCTCCTAGGTCCTTTTATCTGATATTTTGGTAGTTACCTTACTTTTCTGCAGCATATTCCAACTCTTTAATAACAGATGTGTCGATGCTAAACACACCGCATTGCTTCCCGGAGTAGAGTACAGTTCATTGTGGTGTATATTGCAATCAGTCTGTTGGGAAGTCCCCTTTCTTCTTTGCTGACTTCTCATATCTTAAACCCTTGTTTCTCCTTGCTGTGTCCCATGGTATCATACAATTTCCTTAAGTTCCTCCGTTGCCCAATCAGTCACTTTAACTGCCATTTTGGGCATATTGAAATTCAGGTTTCTGAGGCATCCTCGTTGAACTTTTGTAAAATTATTACTCATTCACGCTGGAGCCCTTCTCAAACAGCATAATAATTTTCCCATCGGCTTATCATGTATTCTTCTTCCAGGTGTGTTTGCTTTGACAAGTTGCACATGTTTAGACAATGAGCACTGGACAATGAACGGCCAGTTGTGCATGACATTGGTGCTCTTGAGCTGAAAGCCCTCCACAGAAGGCATCGGATTGTGTTGTCTGCTCGCATAGCTTTGGCTGTAAGTCATTATGATGTATATGATGTCATCAATGAAAGTAGAGTGATGCTTTACAATTTGAGGTGTGCTATTTATTCATATTGAAGGAACAAGGTCAGCTTTGAGCACAAAATGCGAGTCTGATCGACAAAAAACATTACAGAGGACAAGCCGAACTCCGCAAGCCCAACGGAGGACCAGCATGGAACCCCGTATTCGAGGAAGGGCACCGAGAAGAGGAAGACGGGGTTCAGTCTGCAGTAAGACCGGATCATCATCGTGGAGGTGATAGAAAACTATCAACAACTGTTTGTCACCTTCACTGCAGCACTGGCAACCCAAACGGAAATATGGCAGTCCATCGTCACCAACTTCAATGCAGTCAGTGTCGAGGAGGTCAATGGAGGAGGTCAGGAGGCGCTGGCATGAAGTGCACGGCCAAACAAAGGAGAAATGTGCCGCCAACAGGAAGGCAGCAACGGCGACTGGAGGTGGGAGTCCTGCGACACAGGAGGAGCTGGATGAGCTGGAGGAAATGGTGGCCACAGTCACCAGTGTGGAGACGGTGGCAGGATTTGGGGGCCTGGACACAGCTCGATACGACCTGACCCAACAGCAACAGGGTGAGTAACGACCAGGGACTGGGGGGACGAGGAGAGATGTGCACAATGGCACACATGCACTAATATGTGTAGCACACTGCACACCCACAATGATCATGGAACATGTCCCTGATAGCCTTGGCACACTGCAGCACACATAGAAACACCAAGTAGGCCCCCATCCACAATGTGCACAAAGGGGGCCCCCCTCCCTAACACCAATATCTAAATCTACCCATGCACATGTGCTGAATCCAGCAAAGCAGCAGCTCTGTGGGCCACACTGACTATGCAAGTGACACTGCATGCCCGATAGCATGGTAGCAGCCAAAAAACATGACATAGCGCACGAATCAACATGGAGGTGTCCCAGTGCGGATCACATCCATAAAGGAGCAGGTCACACTCTGACATATCCATGTGCAACCACAACCCATACCGTACAATACACGTAGCAGATGAACAATGCACAAGGCCACAAAATCTGTCCGAGAGCACATATGACCCAAGTCAAAAACACCCCGCCTCAAAGGGAGAAAGGTACACAAAATCAGAGCTGCAGGGGCAACTCCCCCCCAATGCAGCCTACACATAGCAATCACAGAACATCAGCAATGATGGCAATGTGGTACAAAGTGCAACACTAACACCACAGCACAGAGCTCACAACAGGTTCCGCTCGTGCGTTTTACCTGTCCACTCACATCTGGCATTGCCTGACACTGTGTGATGATAATGTACATGTACTACCACACATCCGTCTTGTAGTCGAAAAACACACTGACTGCCATCAAATAGCCAGCTCCACCAAAACAGTCACAATGTACATTGGCATGTAGTCTGAATGTAAACATCTGCAAATCTTCAACATACATGTGAAACTCTGTTTACCTGCATCTCCCCTTTACATTGCAGTGGGACAAATAACACCTCCAGCAGAGCACAACACACTTGTCATCATTGATGATGAAGAGGACAACCTGTACATATGTCAAGACACCCTCCAACGGATAATGAACAGCCTCCGCACCCCATCCCCAGGATCAGGGCAGGCCAGCTGCCTTGAGGTGACCCCACCACCTGCACAGACCACACAGCAGGAAACATACACCACCACGGCTGTCTCCCAGGACACCCCGACCAAGACATGGGATTCCAACTGCGTGTGTGGGCTTTCCAGGTGGAGTTGGCTGATCAGCTGCAGGTGGGTTTCGAGCTTGTGGCAGAAAACTCAATGCAATACGTGGGTGTCTGAGTCCCATCAGGGACCACGTATAGTCCCTATCGGACACCCCCTGTATGCACCATGCTCCACCACAGACCTTGGCTGACCTCGCTGGGGCCATTAATCAGATACAAGAACTGTCTGGTCAGACAGGCACCAGCGATGACAGCACAGAGTTGGGACAGATGTGGAGGTCAATGGAGACCATGGAGCAGATGCAGGCTGGAAGTATGGCTGCCACGGCTGGACACCAGCTAGTAGTAGCTGGGAACTTCAATGCCTTGCAGTTCATCATCTTGCCATTGCTGCCACTGAGCCTGTCACAGATGACTGCAGCGGGAACATTGACACACACAGCTCCGACCCCTGATGTGTCAGTGGCACACAGTGATGCAGCCCCATCACCTTTGCAGTCTGATGTGTCAGTGGCACACAGAGAGGCAGCCATTACGCCGCCACACACACCGCACACAGAACATGTATCAGGGGAGTAAGATGGGGATGGTAATTACTGTGTTAGGAAGGAGGCAGTAGCATCCATCACCGCCATATGGCCTGTCTCTGCCTGGTTCTGACCTAAGCATCATGCCCTGGGACAATACCTCCCACTGACTCCCGGAACACTCTGCGACATTCACCCAGACTCCGACACGGACTGCCATATCTTCACTGCTGGACAATTACACAGCAATCCTGCTGCGGACTGCCCTCGCCCTCTTCCAAATAACTTTTCAATCCCCAAAGGACTCTGGTTGGCCCACCACTGGGCTTCCATGTAATGTGGGCTTGGATGGTCATGTACAGCTCCAGCTTCGTCAATCCCCTGAATGTGAATAAAACATTCTAAATCACACAGATGTGTCATGACTATGTTCACTCACGTATGGAAGTATGGCTGGATGTAGGGACAATGATTGCACATAAAGGTACACAATGGTGACAGACATCTATGCGCATGTGTATCCCTGGGACACATGGACAATTGGATGACAGTGAAGGTGAGTACTAACTGTGTCCCCATTGCACATTAACAACAATCTCACAACCCCCCAACGTAGGCACACGTCCATGTATTGAATAGGGCTGTGTGTAGGAATGACCAAATCAGTAGCAGGCCAGAAGTGGTGTCCTACATCACACATGACAACCGAACTTCATGTCTCATGCCTACCCACACACATCTGTGTGGACACGTCCAGTTACAATTCATAACGTTCCTCTACATGGTCTGAGTTTGGACACCATACTCACATTGCAGAAGTCATGTAAGTGTACAGGTCGACCAGCAACTATCCCAAAAAAAGTCTGGCTCACAGAGGTGGAGCTTGCAAAAGGGAGCCACCCCCATTGTACATGCGTCAGGCAGTTCCTCCCTGTGTAGGGACGATGCTCATTGTGGCACACGAGTGGACAATCTAATCAACTCTCATCACAGTTAGACACCAGTGGAGTTGTATAGACTTTATTAGCATGTGCGTGTCAGTATGGATGAGGCAACAACAGGCAGAGATATGCTTAAGACACTTACACGCAGCATAGGAACATGTCTAGATTCAGAAAATGGTGAGACAAAAATGGACAATAATCATCACGGATGGCAACGGTCTCAACCCACCTTGCCATGCTGGACGAGTCATGTGTTGTTTGGCGTCTGCCCATTGCCCCATGTGAGGGGGAATGACTCACTGCCCATGGGATATGCGTAGTGCTCTGCCACCGGAGTGCACCATTTGTCTGCTCTGCTGACAGTGATCAGGTGAAAGGGTCCGACAGGTTCACATGTTGTGCTACATTGCCATGTGTGTACTCTCCCCCAGCAGTGTGTCTGAAATGGTAACGTTGCCAAACTACGCTGTGTTGCTCCGACCATGGACCTGCATCACCATGGTGTGTGTACACACGCGTAGTTCCACGCACATACAACCAGAGTCCTGATGAAGGCAGACATGTCCTTTGTTGTGGTGGGATATGTGAGCATTCCCCACGATGCAACAAGTTGTTGGGACCTGTGGTGTGGGTGACAATCCGATGTGGCTGCAGGAACATAGTTGCTCGTCCATGAATGCCCGTGCAGCTTCATGTGCGATGTGTTCCAATAGTATGTTGTTGTTGTGTGCAAGGAACACCAGGGTGAGCTAATCCATTAACTGGTCCAGGCAGGTGTGCTCAGCCCATGCCGTTTCACCAATCCGCAACACAGCCCAATAGGGGAGCGCCTCGATGTGGTCACTGCAAACAAGGAATTGTGCAAACTCCCATGCACAACTGCCAATACATACGCAGTATGTCAAGGCATCCCATGCACGGCTGTCTTGGTTACACTCCTATGCGTGATCCAACAGGGGGCGCACACACAAGTTCTAGTCCAATTCATCTATGGTTGTGTTGGATAGGCAGACATCCATGGAACACTCGAATGTGCATGTTAGGCAATGGAACCAGGGCTGGACGCAGGTGACATAGGCAAGGCGGAAGCTCAGCCGGTAACTGATCCGCAGTACTGCTAGTGGCAGTGTGCCCAGTAAATGCAGCATACGTGCACGGTATTGTTCCACGTGACGGGGGTTGTGCATGTGCCTGGGATGGCCTGCCAATGCGCTGGTGCATCTCGTAGAACCGGCACTCTTCTGAACTGCGGCAGTTGTGTGGAGGATATGCCACAGCTCTGTGCAATGATTCGAATGTGTATGCAACGTTGGGGAGAATGGGTTGCTGATTCTGTGAGTGTCAAGGGCATCCCATGCGGGGGTACCTCAGGAAAGGGTTTCTGTGTGTGGGGTGTGGATAAGTTGGATAGTTCATTTGCGCAATGCGTGGTGTGGGAGTCATCCCCATATGCCATGGCATCTCACTAAGGGGGTTCCAGCTGCATTCAGGAGCAAGGTCAGAGGTGCAGGTGTCCTCCCGCCTTCTGCATTGGAACAAAGGAGCTTTCATCCCTAATGTTTGTCTGACTACTACTTGCATTCTCGGAATGTGATGTGGCTTTGGCGCTGAGATTGAGACAAGGCCTTGGGCTCATGGTGTACCGATGGTGATACACACACACATGTTGGCATGTGGAGCTAGGTGTCCGAGAGACCTTGCTCTGCTTGTGCAATCTCACTCCATCTCTCTTCCTCGCTCTGTACCTCCCTCTCTCCTTCTCTTTCCTTTGTTGGGCGCATGGCACTCCTTCTTCTCTTGGATTTTGTCTTCCAGGCTGTGTCCTACAGATTGTCCAGTGAGGACCCGCTAGGACTCATCCGAATGGTTGTTTTGGCTTTTGTTTGAATGGTGTCTTGTGTTGGTGATTGCATTGTTGTATGACTGATTCTCCATTTTCTAGCCACGCATGTATGTTGATTTTCCTGCTTGTTCAACATCAGGCAAAACATTTTGTTTTGGGATTCGTAGTGTTGGTGTGCAGTTTCTTTGTCTGGGGTGGGGGGAACTGGGGGGGGGGTTGCGTGCCTGGGTGTGGTATCGGTGGTTATTGTGGCCCTCTTGGGTGTCCGTGCTGCATGGGTAGTTGCTCGGGGGCATCTGTCGTTCTTCATGTGTGGCTCTGTGCTGTGCTCCCTTGTCTTTTGCAGGTTGTGGTCCGACTTTGCACCAGGTCAGAGCAGGTGTTAATTTCCTGGTGTTAACGCGCCTTATCGCATGTTTTGTGTTCTTATTGCAGATCTGGCTAGTCATTGAGAATGTTGCGGAGTGATGTTGTCGCTGCTTTTTGCTTGGGAACGTCACTCTGCATCTCATTAGCGATAGTTGCCAGGGTAATCCGTGGCGATGTTTGTTGCGGATGCCAACGTCGGAAAAGTGGTGCTGTAGGCTGTTTGCACCGTCTTGTGAATGGGGCGGTAAATTTATCACGACTTTGGCTGTGCTAAAGTGCCGTTAACTCGGAGATAGCTCCTTGAGACTATGGGCCATAGTTGTTTTGCAATAATTGTGTTTGTTTTTCGTTTCTATGTCATAATTTTACATTTAATTCTCCCATACATACACCACCAGTAATTCTCAATAAGTATGTCTATTTTTGGTGATATCATTTTACGTTTCCCATTTAGATTGCATCATATTGTACCATTTTAGATGTTATGTCTTATAGTTCTTCCTATTTAAGTCAATGGCTGCTGATTCTGTATTTATGAGCATGGTATCTTAAATCAGGTGCGGTAAAAAAAAAAATTACACTACAACTTCACTTCTAAAACTTTCAACACAATTAAGTTCATTTATCTCATTAATGACAATAATACTGTTAATAAATGAAAGCAATAAGGAGAAATGAGGATCTTGGTGATAAAGACGCATAGGATGCGACCCTTATCTGAATGCGCTCTGAGAGCAGCAATCAATGCTGTCAGTGCACTTCTGCGGGCGGATGAAAGGTACAGAGTTCTGGACAGTTAGACACCTTCTTAGACGACTTCAGTAATTTAGTTTTGAATAGATTAAGAAAGGCTCTTTATCAAATCTGTGAAAAGAGATTCAAAATAGTTAAATACACATTAGTGGTTTCTGGTTTAAAAAAACGAATTTACCAATTTTCTCATTTGAGAAGCCAAAGAATTCTCTGTTGTCTCGTTTTTTTTGCACCTAAACACAAGAGAGGGACAAGCATTCACACGCTTTGGCTAGAAATGGTTTGACCAAAGAAAGAGATGACTATTATGGATTCAAATTCAGTCTTTCTTGAGATCAGCAAAAGCAAAATGTGTGCCAAAAATGATACTATGTCAGTATTACAGTTTTGATTTGCATGAAATGGATTGTAGATTTGATTTCATGATTGGCAGTCAGGGTTATGATCCTATAAGCAGGTCCTTCCGCTCTTACACTTTCTTGGTATCCTACCGACCATCCCTTGCTTGTGATAGGAAAACTTTATTGATTAAGAAATGTCTAAGAATGAGAGTCGAGCCATTGCTCTTTTTCCGGGTTCAAGGGTGCTTGGGGAATTTTTTAACAGAGTGAGAGTAGAGTGGCACTTTTCAAACAAACTTAAGTTCCAGAAGTGTTGTCCTTGACCGCTCAAAGTTTTGTATTGCTTCGCCAGGGTAAGGGTTGACTGACATTAATTCCATGGATGCTGCTACTTGGCATACATTCACTGGGATATGTGTTGTAGCGTATAGCAGTGGGGGATTGTGTGTTGGCAGGAGAGTATAGGGGAAATGTATGGCGTCCTCACCGCTTTCTATTTCGTATGAAGATAATAATTGTACTACAAGATGTAAGTAGGGTAATGGTTTAGCCCTGCATCAGTAACATATACAATTTGTTTCACAAAAATACTATCTTACTAAAGGGACTGCTTCCATTTGTAAAGATGAGAAAAGTATGTTTGTTATATTAAAACAGAAATTTGTGTGGGTGGACGATGTGGTACATCCATTGAAGATTGATTGACGTATCCCCCTGTTGCATCTGTGTATTCTACTAACCTCACAGACTGACATATTTTCTATGGTCTGTTCTTAAAATTAATAATTCACTGCTCACAATAGATTATTCCAGAAAACCTTAATGTAATTTACTTGATTTGGTGCATAGATTTAATTTGTGCTCACATTCTTGGATGTTCAAGCAATATCGAGGGATCTAATCACTAATTAGAATAATCACTAATCAATCTAATCAATCTAATCACTAATTAGAAATTTGGCAATCTTAGGAAGGCAAACAGAAATATTGTATATTTAACTGTGGGAGAGATGGCCGTTACATATGGTCAGACCATATGTTTTAGAAAAAAACCTAGCGATCTGTGTGATGGAAATTTCCATTTGCCTTAGGCACCTCTCAAAAGATATGATGGTATCACTACCTCTGATGTAATGGCCTATAGCAAAGGTCCTTATGCTGTTGTAGGGTATTTAATAGTACCAATTGGAAAGAATAATTGTGTTCTTTTTATTTAATACCACCTCAGTATCTCAAGAAGCATTCTGGGAAATGTGCAAGTTTTATATAGGGTGCATGTTAGACCTGGCATCTTTTGGTGTGTTTCCCCTGTCTTTTTGCTTTCTCGCCTCCTGTTTTTGAGGGTATGCTGAAATTAATTTCTCCTGGTTTAGTGTCGCTGCACAGTTTTTCACTGTTATTCAGTGCTAAAGTGCTCCAACTGCAAATGGTATTATTATTGGTTTTCCATGATTGGTATATTTTATTTACTAATAAGCCCCTAGTACAGTGGACTGAGGGTGCCCAGAGCCTGTACATCAAATGCTACTAGTGGCTTGCAGCATTAGTTGAGCCACCTACACAAGTAACTTTTCAAAGGTGTCTCAGACCTGTCACTGCAGTGTCTGCACTCGGTTTGTACTGCCATGTTGACCTGGTAAGTGCAGCCACTTGCCAGGTACTAACCTTCCCTTTTCTTGCATATTAGTCACCCCTAAGGAAGGCCTAAGGTAGCCCCATGGGTGGGTTTCTGTGTATGCGAAAGGTAGTGCATGTGGTCATATGTTTTACATGTCCTGATAGTGAAATTCTGATCATTTCGTCTTTTACTATTGAAAGGATGTCTGTTCCATAGTTTAAAATGAGAGCTGCCTTGTAACATCTCACAAGGGTACATTTCCATTGGGACAAGTTAGGGAAATGGACTTTGGCTCTCTGATTTCAGAATTGAATAACACCTCTTTTTAGTAAAGCTGGTTTTTAAACTGTCTTTTTGAAAATGCCACTTTTAGAAAGTGGGCATTTTCTTTTTAATCATCTTGTGTGCCACTGCCAGTTTGTGTATTCACTGTCTGGTTTTGAAGTGACAGGAACTGGGATGTGAATTCACACTAGACAGTCAAAAGGGGGGTTGAGGTATGTCCTGCCTTTCCTGGATGACTCATAGCCAGGCTGCATAGAAAGTTTCTGCGTTTTAGAGTGGCGGGAGGAGTTTTCACTAGACCCTGAATAAGCTTTGCCTCTTCTGCACAAAGCTGCCTCCATCTCCTGTAGAGAAGCTGGACCAGGGAGGACAGAACTGGTTTTCACTGAACTCAGAGACTTTCTGCCTAAAAAATCAAAGGGAAAAGTAGTATAAATATTGGGGCCCTGGCCCCATAACTTTAGAACTCATTTGGACTGGGAAACCTGCCTAGAAGAAGATCTGGAGAAGCTGTTAAGAGGAACTACCTCGTTGCTGTGTGCTTTGCTTGTTTCTGTCTTTGGCAGTGAATGCACTGGACTTTCTGCAATTTATTTACCTGAGTTTCTCCAAGGGCATGGGGTAGAATTTTCCCCCTGCTCAAGATGTCTCAGGAACAGCAAAGACTTCAAGACCATCTGCTACCAGCACTGAGAACTGTGTGCTCTGTGCTGCAATAGAAGAAAAATCAACCCAACACTGTCAACGATGCCGCTGTTGGCTACGTGACCTGTTTGCACCACAGAGAGCCCTGCCTGGCTTTGACCGCAACCCTGGTCTTAACGACATCGCCCGACGAAGCCACAAGCTGCTTGCACCATGACCTAAGTGCACCACACTTCGCACCGTATTCCTTACCACCCCAGACCAGGTATCTCTGATGCCACCACTGCACATGGACGCTGCTTCCTGCACCATGCCCTGGGGCACCACTTGTAAGTTACTCGATGCACCACCCCATCCCATACCGCAGCCTTGGTCTACTGTCGCCGGCACCATCGACTCCAGATTATCTGCCGATGACAGGGCTTCAGCAAAGAGGATGACAACGCTGCTTACACCAAGACCTCCCAGCACAGCGATGAGCACCACCCCGCTTCGCATTGCAGACCAGGTCTCACCGATGCCGCTGGATGCCATCACCAAGCCGCTGCCTGCACCATGACCTGAGGACACTGCACACCACACCGCTCAACTTCTCACTGCAGCCCCGACACCGATGCTCTTGACTTCAACCTCACAGAGTTCGATCTGCAAAGTATGTGACTTCAAGTGCCTGATGACTTCTGCACCGACCTGTGGGACCAACGTCTGCCAACGCTGTCTCTTTAGAGCTCTTTGCAAGGTCCACGACACCCTGCATTTTAGAAGTGTAATCCCTTTATCCTGACTAGAAAAAGGGTCCCTACTTGGACAAGGTTCATAACTCAGCCAACTAGAGACCCCAATTTCTAACAGTGTAGTATCATACAATTGCCAAACGGAAAGGGTAGGGAGGGGAGGGAGATGTTGGAGGTATAGAACACAAATGTAAGAGGTAGGAGCAGAAAATCAAGAGGTAGTCAAACTATCTTCCATCAAGCAAGATGATAAATAGATTATTAAGACTCTGACCACAAAGATAATACAATTGCAAGAAAATATAGAGAAAGGTACCTGAGGGAAAGGGGGATTAGCAAGGATTTGGGTCACATATGAATAGCTGTGATGCAACTTTTCAGTTACCATCACAAACCGGATCTGCACCCGTTCCCACGTCAATTTTACTCTCTCAGATTTGCCACTGTATTTTGATCAAAAGAGCTATTGCATCATCACAAACAAATCTCAAATACAATTCAAAATGTGTTCTCCTCTCTCCTGCCCCTTCTCTGTCCTGCTGTGCTCCTCCCATAGTTCTGCTCTCATCACCTGCTGCTTCGTACTAAATTCCTAAACTAGTAATCATTTAAAAGACAGTAATTCATGTTGCAAAACATGTGGCATGTTCTTCTCGTCTTCAACCAACAAGAATTCAGCATTCTCCAACAGGGCACATTTCTCTTCTGTTTCTCCCATGTCTTCCATCATCCGAGCAGGCTATCTTATACATAAATCTACCCCACCCAGCACATTTTCGTAGTTCAAGTCTTTGTCTGTTTTCCATGACTTCACTTCCCCAACCTTCTAATGAGGCAAACATGTATTTTAACTGAACAAATAATCTGTGTAAAGACATTACATTGGCTGCAAGAAAAAGATTGTTGAGAAGGAAATTCATTGAAACTGTTAAAAAAGAAAATCATGCCATGAGCAGTGTATTGGTTTAAATGTGTGTATTCTCTGCTAGGCCCGGGCGGAGACATCAGATCCGCCCACCGAGTGTTTGGAGATTTGCCTTCTCCATTTAGAACGTGGAGAAGGCAAATCTCCACACACTCTGGTCACCCACCTCCACCCCCTATATTAACAATGAATTTTAGCACTTAAAAATAAATTAAAACCCACTTACCTGTACTGCGGCATCCCCGGGCTGCCCTCCACCTCTTCGGCACCGTTTCTTCTAATCCTTGTGAAAACTGCGCATGCGTGCGCGTCCGCACATGCGCATTTCTTGTGAGAAATGCTCATGCGAGGCACTTGCAAATGCGTCGTTTTTGCTTGGATAAGACAAAACGGCGATGAAGAGGAGTGCAGCCCGGGTACGCTGCAGTACAGGTAAGTGGGTTTTAATTTATTTTTAAGTACTAGAATGTATTGTTAATATAGGGGGGGTGTAAGTGGGTGGCATAGCAGGGCTATGCGGAGGGCCACGCGGAGGGCCAAGGAGTTTGTTCATACCTCCATAGCCATCCCCGTAGCCCCCCTACGCCCACTACGCCCAGGGCTATTCTCTGCTTCCCTCAGCAAACAAAATAAAGCTTGGTGAATTATGAGTGACTTTCTGTGCAAATGATAAAATTAGCAGCTACAACTTACTATATCAGTGAGAATGTTCAGAGTTACATGCTGTACTTTTTGTGAGGTGTTTTTAGTTCACAAAACGAAAGGCAACATTCCTTTCCTATGTTATCTGAAGGCTAAGCTGAGGTGAGGTTTTTCAAGCAAACACATCCTTTCATTTTTACAAACGATTACTTTAGCAAACTGTCTAAAGCATTCAAGATTTACATTAGCAAGTATTGTGTTTTCTTCCTTTAAATGTCATGCTATTTGAATACTTCCTTTGAATGTCATGCTATTTTAATAAAACCTGCACGTTATTTCTGCACATATGTTAAACTATTGTAAATTTAATATAAACCACATTCTACAGAAAAAACAGAATATAAGCCAGTCCCATTAAGGTCCAATTATCAAATTTATTTGTGCATGTTTCTGCATAGTGTAAAGAACATTATAGGACAAATCTAGTTAAGATCTGGTGCATTTTGCACAATTTATCTGCACGACATTTTAAAAGTGCAATTTACCTGTTTAATCCGAAGGCAGATTAGCATTAATGTAGATTCATTTCTATAGGGAATTTTCTGCATTACCAAGTGGATTGAGGAATTTTGAACTTGGTAAGAAAGCAGAGACAATCCTTGCTCTGAATACAAAGTTGGATAGTTCAAGTAACTATAATAAGAGTGTACAACATCCAATCTGTGGTAAGAATTCTGATATGGAGAAAGAGACGCCAGAGGACTTCTTTCAGTTCAGTTATGGAGTACAAAGTGCCCCAATGTAGACCGAGTAAACAGTGGTTTCAAGACTTATTTCTCCCAGTGAATTCTCAATCCCATAAGCAGTTCACATGCTTTACATGGGAGACATGCTTCACATCGCATGCGATACATCGCATGCCATTACAATGTGGTTGTTACAACAACCGCATTGTTACATCGCAAACCATTACAACGCAAGTCATTACAATGACTTGCTGTAGGGGCAGAAGGAGTTGGATTTAAAATCCAACACCTTCCCTACTGTTGCACAGACTGGAATTGGAATAGTAAATTATATAATTCCAACATCCAGCGCTTCCTAAAGCAAGTCATTGTAACGAATTGCGTTGTAAAGGTATTCGATGTAACAACGTGGTTGTTGTAACGACCACATTGTAATGGCATGCGATGTATGGCATTCGATGTCACATCGCATATTAGGTTTATATACCTATATGTTTATGGTGTTTTTATGTCGAAAACCAAGCAAAAGGCAGCCTTGTGCTGTACAAGTTCCAAGACAAAGATACGGTCAATTTGTGATTCAAGAGGTTACACATTTCTCAGACTATAGGTGGGTTATTGCTGCATTGGGATACTGAGATACTGAGAACTTAAGATAGTTATGGGCCAGATGTGCAAACATTAGGAACACCCATTTCGTAATAGCCATTCTCTCCAAATCACGATCAGGAAATCAGTATTCCTAATGTATGAAACTCGCTGGGTTTCATTTGAGAATTGCTTGTAGGATGCATATGGGCCTACCTCATGAATATTAATGAGGTAGGTTGCAGTTTGTAACTCATTAGGAATCACGGCCATCACAGGGATGCTGGTTGCTTTTAAAAAATAAATTGGTTTGGTTCGTAAAAATATATGGCACGTTAAAAACAGACATAAAAGTTCATAAGTCAGTCAGTCAAGATTACTTTATTCGGTTCATAACAAAAACCATAAAAGTGCAATACACCAAATACATACATCATAAATAACATTAAAAATAGACAATTACATATATATATGGGAAATAGTATAAATAAGACTTAATCGGAATTCATAAATTGATCATTTTCAACACTATATCCAGATGATTTTTTTCCTTAATCTCATCGAAATAGCCAGGAAATTAGCTATATTAATTATTTCCCAAGTAGTACCCAACAACTGGAGATATAAAAGAGCAGGTTTGACTTGTCTGAATCCTTTATTTTTAATAAGGGGGATAATAAACTTTTTACGGATAGGGGACAAATGTTTGCAAAAAAAGATAAAATGCGCGGTGTCCTTGATGGAGAATCTGTCACAGGAACAGATCTCCAAATCCCCATCCTTCGTCCACCCTGGGGATTCAGTGAGCAAAAGATGGTATTTATTCAGTCTGAACCTGGTTAATAAAAAGCGATGGTTCATGTTATTAACTATGACCAAGTATGGTTCGATACTACTAAAAGTAATAACTAACTGATGAGCCTTTACTGAAGGTTTAAGTAGCTCCTTTTCCTCCCTGGCTAACATTGTCCGCTGCTTATGTATATCTTTCACCCATTTAGCATCCCCCTTTAATAGATTACTTGGTTGGTCGAAAAATTCTGGCCGACCTAGTGCACTGGTTATATTCTTAACATAGTTTAACCAGGAGATGGCTTTACCGTGCTCAAGGGATAAACAATCTTTTATGATTTCACGGTTTAGCTCAAGTTCGGGGTTTAACCAAATTGATAGCCATTTTAATAATGGGGCTAAGGCTATCCTATCTACTAGATAATCTATCCCACATTCTTGGTGCACTATATAACCAGGGGTTGTCTGAGGGAGGGATAAAATAGATTTAAGAAACTTGTCCTCTACCACCTGTAGATCCTTAACATTTTTAGTTCCCCACAGATCAGCACCATACATAGCTATGAAAATACATTTAGCTACGTAAATATTCAACATAGCCTGCATAGGCTTCACCCCCAGTTTACGGCCAAAATCCAAGACTGCTAAAGTTGACCTAGCAAAGGCATTGCGTTTAGCTGCTAGTTGGGGGGCCCATGTGGACTTATCATCAAAAATGACCCCCAGATATGGGAATCTGGTAACTCGAGATAGGACATGCCCTTCGCAGAGCATGGTCTTAGCTCTCTTGGGTTTGCAGCCTACAATGATAACATGTGATTTAGCAAGATTTACGCTTAGATCAAGTCTTTTCATAAAATCAGTAAATGTATCTAAAAGACTTTGCAGCCCCACTGCTGTAAGTGCTAAAAAGGCGGCGTCATCTGCATATAGTAATGCAGGGATAGAATACTTGCCCGCCCTTGGAATATCCTTACACGCCTCAGTTAAGGCAGGGCCCAGATCGTTAATATAAAGAGTAAAAAGCAGGGGGGCTAAGATACAGCCCTGTCTAACGCCATTAGTGATTCCGATCTTGCCCGTACAGTTGCCCAAGCGGTCAAATCTAACAGTTGCGGTGAGATCTCTGTGCAAATCCGCTAGGAAATACACGATATTTTCATCTACGCCACACTTGAGGAGCAGTCCCCACAATTTCGACCGGTTCACTCGGTCAAAAGCCGAGGACAAGTCCATAAAGGCAAGATACAACGTCCCTTTCTTGGCTATGGTATATTTACCTATTAATAGGTGAAGATTCAGGCTTTGGTCTATAGTACCACGGCCCTTTCGGAACCCGTACTGTAAACATGAAAGGGTATTGGTGTCTTCCAGCCAATCTGTTAATTTACCCAAGACCACTCGCCCCACAACCTTCACTGCTGAGTCAATGAGGGAGATAGGGCGGTAACAACTGGGATCCCCCCTGCTACCTTTCTTAAAAATGGGTATGATCACAGATTCGGATCAGGTGTCCGGAATACCTGCAACACATATCCTATAAAAAACATTCAATAAAACTGTAGCCCAAATCTCAGGGTATGACTTAAAAAGGTCCGCTGGGACGCCATCGGGACCTGGAGCCTTATTACTCGTCATCTTTCCGATGGCCACAGCCACCTCACTCTTTATTACCGATAAAGTATATGGATACATAATGGGGAGAGGAGTATTCAACTCCCCATTTTTCCCCTCTTCATAGACTGACTTAAAATGTGAACACCAGAGCTGTTCTCCAATACCACAATCGAATTGATCATTACAAGGATCGCGAAAGAATGGTTTGTTAACCACAGACCAGAACTTAGCACTGTTTCGGAGGACGTCCACGGAAGATAGTTCTATCCACGCGTCCTCCCGGATCTTCTTTTTCCAAGTTTCCAGAGTTTTAGTATATTCTTTCCTTAACTTGGCTACGGTGGTCCGGTTCACTGGTTTGCAGCTCAAGGCTGCCCTCAACTTTCTGTTCGCCAATGAGCAGTTTTTATCAAACCATCCCAACTCAGCCTTATCCTTAGCTTTAACAGAACACCGAAGGTCTGCTGAGATTTGTGAGCAGATTACAGAATACGCCCCTAAGACTTCCTCATTCCCTGCTTCTAAGTCCAGGCACATATTCAACTCGGTACCAACCTTCCTTTTCAGGTTAAGGAAAATATCACCAGGAATTACTTTATTCCATTTAATCCTACGGTCTTGGTCTGTAGGATGAATATTACATTTATCCGTTCTATCATGGGCTATAACAGGCTTTGGGAAAAGGTCAGAAATAGTGATGGCCACGGGATTATGGTCACTAAAATGTGTCCAAACAGCTGTGTACCCATGAATCCTATCCCCCAATGTTGTGCTGATGAAAATATAGTCGATCACTGAATGTTTGCCATTCCCTTTAAATGTAGGTATTTTCTCATCCGCCATAGATGGAAGTACCAGGCCATGATCAGCCAAGGTTGTTTCAAGGAGGTCGCCCTGTACTGAATGTTCAAAGTGGGCCACCCCCTGCTCTATCGGACCTAAAGGGTCTGTGGCTGTACATTTTTCTGGACATCCGTGAATGTTAAAATCACCCATGATAAAGATAAAACAGTTATTTTCGTTATCCTCTTTGTACTTGACCAAAAAACGATTTAATGTGGTCAGGTGTTCAGTCGCGGCCTCTCTGTGATAAGAATTATAAAAAATTAACAATTAGAATATTACTTCCCCCATTTGTGGAGATTTGAACTGCCAAACAGTTCCGTGAGCCCGTATCTAATTGGGTCTGCGAGCCGGGGATGCTAGCAGAAATCAATGTAACCAGCCCGCCCTTTGCCCTCCCCATGTTAGACGATTCCGCAGACACAAAGAAACTTGTGTACCCATCAATAGTCAGGGTATTCTCTGTATCCCAAGTTTCTTGAAGACCTATGACATCTCCGGAACCTATAAGTTCTCTCCAGGCTGGGTCATCTATTTTATTTTTCAAACCAGCTATGTTCCAGGTAACCAGTTTTGTTAGTGGGCACAGCGGCCCCTGGACAGACCTGACTAAACTAGGGTCTTTATTTATCATTGTGTCTACTTCAGGAGCGGCAATCCGGGTATCTGAGACAGTGAAGTCTTCCTGTGTCCCTAGTCATTCATTTTCATCTAAATTGGAAAAGGCGGTAAACCTTGGAGACTGGGACAGCGTATTCAGGGATGCCACTACTCTTTGGGTGATCATTAAACATCAACCTGTTATGAGATGGGGGTAAAAGAAGCCCAGAGGAAGGACATTAACATACTCCTGTTGAATTCTCACTGAACCAGCCTGCCTCAATATGTCGTCGACCAACCTAGGTGATCTGAAACTTATAATAATACAATCACCATCTAAACTCTTGTTTGTCTTGCCTACCCACGGAACCCTTCTAATCATCAAGAAGTTACTGTCAAGGTGTTGTCCCAGGACTGTTTTATTCGAGAGATAATGGAGGGCCTTGTTTTTTAGGGAGGTCCAATGCTCCCGTTTCCCATCCATCAGCTTTGGGACATTGGCTAAGATAATTGAATAAGGACATGCCTCTGCAGGTAAGTTTAATGACAGGTCCCTCCCAACAGGCTGTGCTTGGGAACTTGACCTCCCCCTGTGTTCTGTGTACATGTTTTCTTACCCCGCACTTTTTCCGGGACTTTTTGCACTGGGGGTAAAATACTAGGACCTGTGCCAGAAGTAGTGATAGGAAGTGCTGGTTGTTGGAGTGGGGTAATCATGGAGTCCAGTAGGTTACTAACTGAGGCCGTACACACATTCAATGAGTCGAATACCGAAGTGCTTGCCCCGGTTTTGGAGCCCTTAATGTTAAGATGTAATTCAATTTTATTGATGCGATCCTCTATTCGCTTCAAAGTGGCCATTAGGGGTGAAGTTAGTAGCTTAAGACGGGCATCTAACATCGTCACAAACTCTGACCTTAAATTTTCACTAGCAGTCTCGGGACCCAGATTAATGCAATCATTTGTTCCCTCTCCCAGTCCCTCTCTAACTGATTGAGGGGCGCTAGCTTTAGCCTGGGCCAACCCAGATGCAGAATTACTGATTCTCGAAATGTTAGCCTGTTTCCGGCTGCCTTGTGGATTATTCTTGGCCTTTCTTTTCCCCGAGGCAATTTTACTACCGCTTGGCATCAAATCAGATCTGACTCTCGACTGTCTTGTGCGAATGGCCACAGGAGAAGGGGCTGAGCTCGTTATAGATGGAGGTGCAGATATAACTATAGGGGTATCATCAACAATTGACCCATTTGGAAACGTACAAGGATGAGCAGCATCTGAAAGTACATCACTAGAGGCAAAAACCATTGGGGGTGATACAGAAGCAGTTTGCCTAATCGGTTCTAAGGACAGTCTGCGTTCAACCGAAGCAATTTCTTTTACAATGGCTGATTCAGCCTGTTTTAAGTAACTATCCAGAGTCCCCATACCTACAACTCTTTTACTTGTTTTGGTGTTCATTTTCGGCATGCTGATTTACAAATAAATAAACATATGATCACAACAGGCCGCCAAACCTCGACACCTATGGTTTCTTCACATCGGTGCCACACCTGGATCACCCCCAGCACGGCAACAATCAATTTCTTAGACCCAGGATTAAAGAGAGTAGTCCCAGCCATATTACTAAAACAATAAAACAATGAATAATACAAACAAGCAAGGCCTGACGGCTAACATGATAAAACATTAAAAAGCCGCTCCCAACAGCACAAATGTTAAAATATATAGATCTTCAGCATTTCTTTTCAATATAGGATTTCACAATAAGAACCAATTTAATACATAGCACTTATCCCTAAAGAAATAGCTTTCAGAAGAAAAAGGGCAACATTAAAACACACTAAGTGGTAATTCAGTACAAGCAGGAATTTAAGTGCAACTTTGTGACATTTAGTATTCTGAGCACCAAATAATGTTTTAAGTCAAAAATGCCTATAATTCGAATGTAGGTTACAAAATAACATAAAGTGCATCATACTTTGTTTGCTCAGGCCATCGCAGGGGCAAGGGATCATTTCAGAGCATCCACGGGATCTCATAATAGGAAAAGCCACCAAATTGTACACAGTCCCAAATATGAATCTTGTAAGCACAAAATGATGCTATATGACATTAATAAAGTGATCATTTTTGGAAGGGAAGCCCTAAACAAGTCCATTCCAAATACCATGGAACACATGCAAAATGTGCTTCTGTAACAAGTTACCAAATCACATTGTGCTTTTTTGTACACTTGAAGAACCATTTTCGGGTCACAGACATCCTGATTCTGTGAATTAGGCCCTCTGTGACTGAAAAAATGATTGGACATCAGGCCCTATGTTTTCAGCTCTTTCTTAAATTGGAGTAGGGTTAGGACATCCCTGAAGGATACTGGCATATTGTTTCAGATCCTGTTTTTCTAGATGAGAAAGCATGTGGCCGTATTTTTTAAAACTTTTTTTATAGTTGTTTGCTTCCATACTGATGGTGTCTTATCTAAGGGTGTGCAGAGAACCACCTGAGATGATGGGCCTGCCAATCAGATAGTCAGGGGTACTGGTTATGCTGGCTAGCATCTAAGTATCCATGGCATGCTTATTTTTCTTTTAAACACATTTTATTGAGTTTTTTCTTTTGTCTCCACAATATCAGGAGATGGACTGGCCGCATAAGTCAGATAAACAAACTTCATGTGTGGTGTGAACACAAATGCAATATACCTATTATAAGAGAAAAGTGTAAGAAATTGGGTTGTTGGTTGACTGGGGTGTAAGCCCGGGTCACACAGCAATCACAATCCTTGGCAGAGTAAAGCACAAGCAAACCTCAAAATCACCTGTGCTCACTCCCCTTCGAATGCTTGACACAGAGCAGTCAGGCTTAACTCAGACGCAATGTGTAAAAACACACCATAAAAGGAGCCTGCAACAGATTTTGAAAACTAGAGTTGTTTTTAATAAATAAAACAAGACCAAAACTACAAAAATCAAATTAGTAGAACTGGAGATGCTAAAACTTAACTGAAAAACGAGTGCCAAAAAGCATATAGCGCTAACTGGGGATATATGGTCGCACCAGACTGGGACACAGTCACAAGCTTAAGCTGACCGGGATTGAGTATGGGCCGTCTACAGGGACCCAGTTAAGCTCACTAAACAGAGCACCTTAAATCATGGTTGTGAAGCATTTTGTAGATCCACGTCAAAGAAGCATTATGCAGCCGAAGCAATGCGTCGGAACTGAGATGCAGCAAGGCTATGGTGCGAGATCCTGTGGCATCGTCATCAAGGATCCCAAACACAGAGTTTTGCAATGTGAAGTCCAGCATCTGGGATGCGACGCACAGTGGGTGATGCGCCTATTTCAAGGAGCTGTGAGGCTGCAAAGTGAAGTCCAACATTGTTGTTGAGGATGACGCTGAGGAGAGATACAAGGACCTGGGTTGTGGAGGCACCACACCGCTGGGGCATTAGGTTGGTTCTGAGGGCTGCAGAGGCAATGCAGATCTTAACAAACAAGTTTAATTCACACAGCGGTGCTTCAATTCTGGTTGGGGATGTACTGCTCAGCCGAGGAGATGCGTCTGTTCCACTCAAAGATATGTTGCTAAGCAGAGAAAACGTGTCAGTTCCACTGGCCTGCACATTAGGACCACTTCCTAGGCTCCAGGACTTGGGAGGCACCACTTGGCAGGGTAGATTTACGAATTGGAAGAGTCCAGGTGCAGGTGCAAAGCTGTTGGAAACCTTTATGTCCCTTAGGCTTCAGGTAGAAGGCCATCCAACAAGTCCTTGGAGTCACACTGGGTTCTGGGTTCAAGAGATGCATGTCCATTCCTTCACACCAGCAAGAGGGCAGCAGACACAGGTCAGCACAGCATGGCAGCAGGTACTTCAGAGCACAGTGGAAGTACGTCAGCAGAACAGGTCCAGGAATGTACTGAAGTGGTGTTGTATGAGGTCCTTCTTATATACACAGTTTTGCCTTTGAAGTGGGGAGAATCTTCTAGAGGCATGCCTTTGAAATGCACAGATGCCCTGCCTTCCTGCCCTGCCTTTAAACTAACTACAGGGGTATGCAGCCCTTTGTGTGGAGACAGGACACAGGTGTAAACGAGACTAAGCCCTGCTCCTTCCATCTAGGCTTCCAGTTATGGCCCACTCAGTCACATCTAAGCTCGTAGGAGGAATACTCAGAGCCCAACTGCCAGCTACACTCAGTCATGTGACCAGTGACAGGCTGCATGCACTAAATGGCCAAGCACAGAAAATGACAACTTTCTAAAAATGGCATTTTAATAATTGCCATTTAAAATCTGATTTCACCATAAATTAGGATTTTAAATTGTAATTCCAGAGACGCCAATCTTTAAGGGACTTTCTCTTCCCATTTTGGAATTACACTTTTAAAATTGAATAAGGCAACTCCAATGTTATCCTATGGAAGAGAAAGGCCTTGCAGTAGTGAAAAACGAATTTGAAAGCTTTTCACTAAAAGGACGTGTAAAACTTAATAGTACATGTCCTGTTTTTTTTTTTTTTTAAGCATTCAACTCTGACCTCTGGGCTGTCCAGGGCCTACCCTGGAGGTGACTTATATATTTTAAAAAGGAAGGTTTAGGTCAGAAAAAAGGTTTATTTTTTTACCATTTAAAAATTACAGTTTAAACTGCTCTCACAGGCTCTGCAATGGAAGGCCTGACACATGTTTAAAGGACAACTTAAGTGTGTGGTACAAATGTTGTTGCAGGCCCACTAGTAGCATTTAATTTACCTCTCGTGGGCACACATAGTGCACTTTACTAGAGACTTATAAGTAAATTAAATATGACAATTAGGTATGAGCCAAGAGGAGAGAACACATACACTTTAGCACTCATTCGCAGTGGTAGAGTGTTCAGAGTCCTAAGGCCAGCAAAAATGAGGTAAAGAAAATAGAGGAGGAAGGCAAAAATACGGGGGAAGGCCACCCTAAGGCTGACAGGTCTAACATATGGCCCCCACCTGAAAGTGGTGAGAACCACCCAACACCTTGGGAGTTCTCATCGCTAAGGTGGAAGAACCTGGATAGACCATTAGCATTGACGTGGTCTCATCCAGGACAGTGTTCCACCCTAAAGTCCATTCCCTGTAGCGAGATGGACCACCTCAAAAGTTTGGGATTTTCACCCCTCATTTGCATGATCCACCTGAGGGAGTCTGTGGTCTATATGAACTCTGAAGTGAGTCCCAAAAAGATATGGTCTCAATTTCTTCAGTGCCCAGAGCATAACAAAGGTCTTACTCTCAATCACACTCCTCCTCTGTTTCCTTGGAAGTAGCCTCCTGCTAATGAAGACTCTTGGTTGGTCTAGTCCCTTCTCATTTAACTGTCCTAAGAACGCCCCTATTCCATGCTTTGAAGCATATGTCTGCAATATGAATTCCTTAGAGAAGTCAGGAGCCGTGAGTACCGCTGCAGTACACATGGCCTCCTTGATGGTATCAAAGGCTTTCTGGCAGGCTTCTGTCCCTATCACCCATCTGGGCTGCTTCTTTGAAGTCAGCGCGGTTAAAGGGGCAACAATCATGCCACATCCCTTAACAAACCTCCTATAGTATCTGGTGAGGCCCAGTGAGTCCCTCACTTCAGTCTGTGTTCTAGAGAGTTGCCATGCCAGGTTAGTCTTATTCTTGGCCTGGAGGGGCTGCACCTTACCCATGGCCACCATATGGCTCAGATACACCATGGAACCATGCCTCATCTGACACTTACTGGCCTTGATAGTCAGGCCTGCTTGCTGCAGGGCCTGAAGCACCTCCTGGAGGTGGTAGAGGTGTTCCTCTCAGCTGGAGCTATAGACAGCTATATCACCAAGGTAGGCAGAACAGAATGCCTCTTTTCTATCTAGGACCGTGTTCACAAACGTCTGAAAGCCCTGGTCAAGCAGCATCCACAATCCTTGTCAGAGAAAGGCACAAGCAAACCCCAAATTAACTAGTGCTCAACCCCTTGATAGCTTGGCACAAAGTTGACCTCAGAGGCAATGTTTAACCCCTTCGCAGCGGGGGTAATTTCCCCGTGGCGTGGAGGGGGGGCGGCGGCGACGCTGTGCTCGTGATGAGCCTAGCTCATCATGAGGCACTGTGGAGCTGTGCTCATGATGAGCTGGGCTCGTCACGACTCCGCCCACTGATTGATTCTCCCGCACAGGTGGAGAATCAATTACGCGTGGGAGTGGCGCGACCGTTATGACGAACCCAGCTCGTCATGAGCGCAGCTCCACTGTGCCTCATGACGAGCAGGGCTCGTCATGAGCATACAAGGGGTTAAAGTATTTGTGCAATACTTCAAACAGTAAAACAGTTAAAACCCACAACAAGAGGAGACCGCAACCAAATTTGTAAAAATAGAGTAGTTTTTAATAAACAAAACTAGATAAAACCTACATAAATCTCCAATTAGTAGAACCGTAGACACTGAATTTGAAAGGTTTTAGTGAAAATAGCACCTAAAAGCACAAAACGCCAACTGTAGATATCTGGTCGACCAGACCCGGGAAAAGTCCCATGTGCAAGCCGACAGTGAGATGGAGCATTGGCCAGCTACTGGGACCCAGTAAGGCCCACGGAACAGAGAACCTTAAATACTGGTTGTGAGCGTTGCGTGGATCCATGTTGAAGATCTGTTGAGCTGCTGAAAACAATATGGCGATACCAAGTTGCAGCAAGGTTGCTAGTTCAGGGCCTGCGGCATTGTCGTCGAGGATCCCACCAATTGGGCTTCCAGCGCTGCTTGCGCTACTGCCACCAAATTGCAGCGTGAGCTGCATATTGTCTGTCCATTGGCGGAATTCTGCAGAATCTCGCAGAGGTTTTCTATAACTGTTAAAATAAGTACCACCTCTTCGACCTGTTGACAAACCCAGACCCTGAATCATGGCTGGGGGAGACATTGCTCCAGTAATGTATGAAACTGTACAACCAGGCTATTAAACGGCTACACAAAATTGCATAGGCAAAAGAGAAAGAGGCTTCACTGTCACATATAAGGAAACAACAATTCACATCAAACCTGAGACTGTTTCCTTACTAGGTTGTGAGGCCACTCTCATCAGATTCAACCCTACTCTAATCTTGACCCTTAACTTTCTCCTTCTGTACAGACCAAAACCTAGCAATGGAACATTCACAGACATCTTTGTAGACATAGTTCCAAATCTCTTTACCAAATATCGAAACTAATGCATCCTTGGGGACCTAAACAAATGGTTTGACAAACCTAGTATACTTCCCCCCAGATTGATCCTCACAGGCCTAATCACGCTAAACCTACAATAGCTCGTTACCATACCCACATACATTGCAGGACACACCTTGATGTCATTTTTTGCAATCCAGAACTAATCACATTCCAAAGGATTATTCCAGTCACATGGTCAGACCACCATCTTATTGTATTCCACCACAAGACAGAATAACTTCAGCTAAACTCAGCTTACCTGAAACTACATATAATTCCTTTCGAGGACCTAGAAACCCAGCTTACTTCCAACACAGATTGCATTGAATTGTATTGTATTGGAATACTTATGTAGCTCTTATTGCCCAAATGTGGGATGCTGAAGAGCTTGCCTACATTGATAGCACGCTACACAGTGTTGGGTGTGTGGTTGTAAGGATGTTGTTTTTGTTTTGATCCTTGATGAGAAGTGTTTCAGTGTCGTGCAAGATGACCACTGAGGTGTGGTTATTGTGTTAAGGTATGTAGGGGCAGATTTACAAGAAAGGGACACATCTGTACATATGCGTCACTTTCCCTGTGCCACCCTTAGAAACCCTTGCGCCACCATAGATGCGCCGTATTTACAATACGGCGCACTATGGCGCAAGGATTGACAGATGCATCAGAAATTCTGATGCATCTGTTGATGGAAAAGTCACGCATTTGCTGGAGTCGTGTCGCAAGCATGACGCAACTCCAGCAATGCATGTTGAGGCCTATTCCCACTACACTGCATCACTACTTACGCCTGCTTGAAGCAGGCGTAAGGTTTTGATGCAGTGGCGTTGTAAAAGTGGCACAGTGAAATCTTGTAGATTTCACTGAGTCACTTTTACAAGGCCTTCCTGCGTGGGTACGCCCACCCTGCATACATTATACCTGACGCAGGTATAATGTGACGCATGGCTTTACAACGTGACGCATCTCCCTAGATGCATCACGTTGTAAATAGGCCGCATTGTTTGCGCCGCTGTTGCGACAAAAAAGTGACGCAACTGCAGCACAAAAGTCACGCAAGGGGCTTGTAAATCTGCCCCGAAGTTCTTAGCAGTCTAAGGATGAAGAAGTGTGAGAGACCAGTGCATATTCAATGGTTTTCAGCAAGCTGGTAGCTCTGAGCAGCTCTCAAGGTCCCTTTATGGTATTTCTTGTTTGTGCTTCCTGCACTGGACTGTCTATTCTGAGATATTTTGTTTAAAGTTTATGGTCCTGAACAGGCTTAGGTTGGAGGGAGACATAGAGCAGAGATTTTCTGGGATGGACTTTACTAACATCCCGTATCTTATTGCCATTGTAAGATGTCAAAAGTGATGATAGTATATAGCTATTTTGGACCTGTAGTGGTGGACCAAATTAAAGCCATTCATGCCTGTTCAGTTGATGATTGGTGGTTATTGCTGTGGACTGGTACAATACTGGGTGATGGACATGTCCAATAGCAGTTTTGTCTCATATGATGGCGAGAATGTCAACCAGTGTAAGGAAATTGTTATGCAATATGTATGAACTATGATTGACTGTTGAACAGACGAGTGTTATGGACCTTGCATTCATATGAGGCAGAAGAGTTATATATTTTATTGTACTTTAATTGCATTTATACAGCACTTACTGCCAATGAAAAGGTATTGTAGCACTTTACATCTGGCAGCATGCTGCTCCAGAACCTAGGATAATTTTTTGGGGGGTCATTGGGATTTGTCTTGAGCTCTTTATGAAACTATGCCATGCGTTTACTTCAGTTTTTTGTGATAGAGTAAAATAATAAGAGTTAGGTTTTATCCTTCGTGGGAGGATATGTAAATTCATGCATTGTCTGCCGGTGTTAATAGACGAGTTACAGAGGATTATGCATTATTAGGTTGGGGGTATCATTTTTAAACATAGAGGGGCCTATTATGATGGCGATCTGCCCGCCATCACAACCACATTTACCCCCCGCCATATTACCATGGCAGGGGGTACACTGGCGGACGGAAAGTCTGTCCGCCGCTTTTCCGCCGGTCGGCAATCATCACGATTTTCCGGCCGGGCAGAAAAAGACAACAATATGGTGGCTGTGCCTTGCAGGCACCGCGATCCATATTACGATGGCAGCGGGGGATATGCCTTTCCATGGCGGAGACTCTGTCATGGAAAGACATTCGGAAAATCACTTTGGGGGCCCATTGCGGGCCCCCAGGGATGGCTGGGGTGCTGCACTTGGGGGGTACCTATGGTACCCCCAGACATCATAATGCCCAAGGTGGCAGGCACCACGTGGTATTTTTAGGAATATTGTGGAGGGTATTTGAAACAGCATGCAAACTGTAATAACATTATTTGAATGTATTTTAATATCATTGTAGACCCTGAGAACATGAACGTTCACACACACTACCTTCGCTCATGGATAAATGGAATTAAAACAAATATGGTTGCATTTTCCCATAAAATCAGATGGAAGAAAAAGACTAAACAGGAATGTTGTACTTGAATGTTTGTGCTAGAGATATGCCCTCCTTTTGCTATCTATAATCAGAGTGGGATGAAGGTGAACAGAGTCTGTTCTAGTGAATTTGTGTAAAGCAATACGTCTCAGGGCAGGTAGCACTAAGGCTATCTAATCAGGAGCACCTTCAAAACCAGCACAATGAAGTGTGAGGTTTTCATTCAGCTTTCCTGACGCAGTAATCAGACACACAAAATGTAAGGCTCTGCATAGAATCTTCTTCACCTGAACAATAGAAACTGCAGTCCCACTCTACACACTCTCTATGTGCCTAACCTGCAGTGCTCTAGGAAACGAGAAATCAGCAACCCCTTCTAATAAGTGTCTCTTTGAATTTCTAAGGGGAACTCTCCATTTTTTGTACTCTGCTATCCACGCAAGGCACTGTGTTGCTCCTTCTCTCCCCAGTGTGTGGAGTATTCTCTGTTCATGTTCAGCTCAGAGCACACTCATGTTCTTAAGTTCACTTGCAGATCTAGGTTCAATGATTAGAGCAGTGCATTTGAAAGGACATTTTTATTTTAGCAGAGACATCTCAGACCTGTGGTGTTGTACAGGGAATGGCAAGGTTTATGAGGTCCACCAAAGGCCAGATTGCAGAAACTGTGTGTAATGATTGGCCAGGGGGCATGTGTTTAGGGCAGAATTGTTTGGTGCATTGTTTATTTGGAATTGGAACATACATGTTAAGCGATCCTCCACCAACAAAGGCATCTTGGCACTAAAACCACTCTATCGGTCTCTTCTCTTACTCTACAGTTATTCTCCAAGCTCTTCCCTGCCCCTGTATGTTTCTTTTGTCTTCTTAACTCCTCGGTGCAACCCACCTTCTCTTTCTCTCTCTCTCTCTCTCTCTCTCTCTCTCTCTCTCTCTCTTCAGTTCTTCCTGTATCCAGCCTAGACACAATAACATCAGTTCCTAAACTTGCTAATCTCTATGGATAGCTCCATGAATCTCCCACAGAACACATAGAAAAATATTAAAAGAAAAAAGTCCCAAACACAAATGAATGTACAGGGCAACAATAAAAAAAGCTACTGCTCAAACAGAATCCACACCGCAAAATGCACCAAGTTTTTTTTTAAATGCTCAGATTTTCACAACTCAAAATGCACTGAAAGAACACATCCACTTTTTCAGGAATATTTCCACAAACTAGCAACTCACTATGCCACCAAAACAGATATGTTGGATTTTATACCTAACACAACAAAAGAAAAACAACAGCACTAACCCATTTCAAACAAACCCCTCCAGGAGTAGATTCACACAACCTGTGAACTTCTTAAAGAACTTTTAACAACTGAATTTCAGCATCTTGTCAAAGCTAGCACGCCAGCCGGTTGCCCCTCTGACCCAACCATATGCAAATCAGTCTTTACCTTGCTCCAATACGTACAGTCCAGCCCAACCTGCCTGACCAGGTCCTCCCTGAACCAGAACACAACAACCCAAACACAGTTTCTTCCATATTAGAGCTCATCAGTGCGGTATAGCTTGGTTCCAGTACACTTCAGTGCAGGAGTGTGGCTCAATGGTTAGAGCGGCAGACCCTGAAGCAGAGTTCTGGCCAGGGACCAGGGTTCGATTCCCGCCTCGGCAGGGCTCGGGCTCAATTTCCTCGGACCTGTCTATTCTCGCCTCGGTGCCTATTCTGATCATGGGCCCCACGCTGCAACTCTGGGCAATAGCTTGCTTAGCCTCCACACCGGCCCCAACAGCGCTAAGGATGCCTGGCTTCACCCTGGGGGTGCCCAGGAGTGGACACTTCACGGGGAAAGCCAGGAGGGGTTCCACAGCGGTATGAGTATCAGTGCCAGGAAACCGCAAAGGCGACACCGCAAGGTGGCCGTCTGGTGACAGTGCGCTCTATAAGTACCTTAACATTTACATTTACATTTACGTCCTAATTGGGATCAGTATGCCCAGACATGAGTCCTGTGCACACACTGTGCATTTGGACAACTTGTTCATGTTTTTCAATTGCATTAATGATGGCAGTGTGGGGTTGTCTCTAGTGCACTACTTTTTGCCTTATGGACTATTATCCTATTGCTTCCTGCTGTAGCTGGTACAAATCTTCCTCAAACATAGTCAGATGGTCTGGGAGTACAGTGTGTACTTCAGTGGATGTTTTGATGTGGATCGCTCTTTCATAAATCTTGAATGCTTCCAATTTGATCTATTGATCAGCAGTGGTTCCTGCGTTAGTATGAAAGTAGTGTTGAATTTCTACCTCAATTATGTCCCTACATGTGGTGTTCTGGGACACCGACACTTGCAAGCACAATATGAGGATTTTGGCCCAGGTAGGACCCAACTGCAGAGATACAATAGGTTACTGTCAGATGATGTCATTGCTAAGTATTTTCTTGTTTGTACTTGTACCCTGAAGTGTGGTGATATGAAAATCACATTAATACATGTATGACATAGGGAGATAAATGTGAGTAATTCCAGTCTATAGAGTGGGTTGATAACCATGCACCAGTCCAGCCCCAATCTTATGCACATCTAGTTGACTTATCTGCCACTTTCTATGTAGATGCTCAAGCTATAGAATGGTGGGAGCACAGTGTTCAGCACACAAGTAAAGTGTCCCCTTTCCGGAATGTCTCACAGGGGGGCCTTAGAAATAAATGTGGTGACCATGTGCAGGAGTGTGACTTCAGCCAGAGTTCAGGGAATAATGACCCATAAAATGCACTCTCCTGCTATCTAACAAGTCTGTCACATACACATACCTCTATTCTGTATCAATTTGTTGAGCTTCTAATAAGAAGTGGATCCCTGGTCATACCCATATTAGGACACCTATGGTGTAAGGGGAGTAAGTAGACTAAAACAACTGGCCTTTCCACCAATGATGGAACTTTGACCTTCAGCCCTTGTTGAGGTACATTTCTTGCAAAAGTATGACGTGAATGTTGCATTACTTCAAGTAGTGTGCACTTGATATTTTTTAGCCAACTGTCCTAACCTCTGATATTTCACATGAAAAAGGTTTCAGTGCTATGTAGGGTCATGAATGGAAGTGGCTGCAGTGGGAATTACTGACTACCTAATGTTCATCATCCCTACAACGCTGAGCCAGATGTCTATCCATCCCCACTGACAAAAGGCGCATGTTGAAGCAAGAAATACTGCATGTGCCTTGGTAGTGTGACTAATTGTGCAAATATGAATAATAATGAGCAGATAAAATTAAACTAACAACTCACCTAACATTGAACCCCTCCCTAGGCTGGACCTTAAACTGTTTCCTGCCCAAATGTGTATAATCCCTCAACACAAGCTAAGAATTGATGGAGAGAAGAGTGAAAGAAAAAGGAGGGTGTACCTCTCAGTGTAGAGTGAAGGTCTATCCAGCAGTCCTGAAAGCCTACATATGAGGTAAAGGGTCAAAGGTACCTGAAGAAATGAAGGTTTCCAGGGCCATGTTGCCATAACGAGCAGAACGGTGGTCATTGTGCCAGGACAGAAGGCTCCCCATCCAGCAGTGCTGGTATTTCTCTATCACATCTGTGCACCTCTATGTAGTCAATTTCTCAACAGTCAATGTCGTCCAGTAAATGTCTTTCACCTACAACATAAAATCTACAACTATGAAAAAGAGAGCAAGCCACCCACAAACAAGCAACTAGTGAGATGACACCCCTCCTCTTGTGCATCAAACATAGTCCTATGCTGTTTGTGGGGTTATTTTGTGTTACTTTTTGTTCTCACTGGAAGAAATTGAGGCTCCATCTTCATATTCGCTGTCAGACGAGGCCAAAGTGAAATGTTTCATGTCTGTTCATAGAGACACCACTGCCTTCAATGCTAAGGAGTGCAATGCCTTTGCCGGCTCATAGTTTGGAGTTGAGGCACAGAGCTGTTCCATTGCCTGGGTCTACCATCCCAGCCTATGCTGGACCCTGCACTGTGCATTCCTGGACTGAGGAGCCACACTGTTCTGCCTAGTCCCACGCCGCCTCTGCATCACTGAAGAAGACGCTCTTGTGGATTGTCATGATTTCTTTTTTGGGTGGGAAGAGCAGGGATGTGTATAAAAATATTTTTAAAAATACGACAACCGAAATTTCATCAAGGTATGTACATTACCTACTGGCGATCGCCAGTAGGTAGTTTTAGTTAGGACCTATTATCCATAGGAAATCCGCAACATTCTATTTGGAATAACTTTGGCACTGGTTGACGAATCTTTCAAAACTGGTAGGGCGCTCCGGTCTGCTCCTATCCTGAAAGTCTTGGAGTGATTCGTGAAGCCGGGGCCGAGAAAAAAGGGGGCCTCAAAATGTGTTTTCCCCATGCAATTTTCCATAGGAACCTTTAATCGCAGCTGCAGCCCGAACTGCTGAACAGAATTACACAAAATTTGGCAAAGAGTTAGCCCTTGGTTCACACCTTTTGGTTAAATGGTGTAAATACGTTCAGTAGTTGCTGAGAGAATCAAAAGTTAAATCATAGATACATCTATGGCCTCGGATGATCCGTGCACCCTATGCACACCCAGCGCGCACCCACACGATCACGTGCTGCATGCTAATTGGCTGTCAACTGGCTGTAAACACTCCAAACCAGGAAGTGTTGGCAGCTATTTTGTGCCTCGGTAGAAGCGACGCTCAAGAAATCAGTGGATGAAGTTTGCAAAACGTATAAAGAGGGCAGGGTAGAAATACCCTGACCCTCTAGACCTGTGTAGGGGGTCCCCAAAAAATATCTATATATTTTTTTTTAAATGGCAAAATGCGCACTGGGTGCGTGGATCCTGCCATAAAAAATAAAATAAAACGAAGCATGGGCTCCTGCGCTTCTTTAATAATTATCCCCCGGGGGGCCAAATCCCGGGGGCAAAAATATTAAATTTGATGGGGGGACCAGAGGGGCCCCCCAGCCCTGGGGACTGCCACCCCGAGGCTACAAAATAAATGGGTGGGGGGCTCAAAGGCCCTCCCAAGCCTGGGACCGCTACCCCCGGGGGCTTTAAAAACAAATGGGGGGGCTCAAGGCCCCCCCAAACCCCAGGGACCACCACCCCCCGGTGCTTTTTATATTGTGGGAGGGGGCCATGTGGCCCCCCTCCTGGAGCTGTCGATGGCCCTGGGGACGCCACCCCCCAGGGCTGGCTCCTGCAGGGTCTCGGGGTGCCCACCCCCCGGACACTGCTGTTTGCTATGGCAGGGCGTGAGCCGAGGCTCCCGCCCTGTCATAGCACTTGGTTTGGATTTTGAAAGAGAGAGTAGGAAACCTGCTCTCTCTTTCAAAATGCATACCATCTTGCTTTTCCACACGGGGAGCTGCATGTTAGCAGCTCCCCGGGCCGGAAAAGCAATGCCGGCTCCTGAAGGACGTGGGGATTCGGCTGGGACCGTGGGGGCATTGGGGCTTCCCCCACGGTCCCCAATGTTGTATATAGGCCCCGGGGGATGGGGTCCCCGGGGGAGAATAGAAATTAGTGATAGGTGCTAATTTTTTTTTTTGCGGGCAAATTAGGAGTCTCGCACCCAGTGCGGCGCTCAGCGCGGCCCCCTGGTGTGCACGTGTTGGGTGCACAACTCCTCTCGCAGGCCTCTGGTGTGCACACATTGGGTGCACGACTCCTCTCATGTTGGGTGCGCGATTCCTAACACGTCGGGTGCGCGACTCCCAGCAAAAAAAAGTAAAATTTTTCAGATAAACATCAAGCTTATGTGTTTAGATCTTGAGTGGCTCTAAAAAGAGCTGTTGTGTTTATTGAGAGACTTTGGTACCTACAAGTAAGTACCTATACAGAGTCTAAAGTTGTTGAGGAACACTCTGTTACCCTCATCTGTAAAATGTACACCATCTCTCCTATAGATGCTGTATATATGTATATATATATATATTTTTTTTATATATATATATATATATATATATATATATATATATATATATCAATACCTCAGTGGTTCACTTTTCCCGGGTTACAGGCGCTTCTTGAAATGTGCGTAACCAACGCGGTTGAACCAAACTGCAAATTATGAACACAAAACTCCCAATGGAAGTGAACGGTCGCACTCCAGCGGCATTCTTCAATTCTTAATTAATTCTTAAATCATTTTTTCTTAACAGCCAACGCAGATCAACCAACGCGTTTCGGTATCCCCCTATACCTTGGTCACGGTCGTTTAATCACATGATTCTTTATTTTTAAAAAGACTCCCTTCAAGGAAACACTATGACGTCATTTCCTTCACTGGTAGCTAGAAAAAAGACACAAAAAAACGTTTTCAAACCATCAGTGAAATCCTCGTTGTGGGGAATAAAAACAAAGCGACATAAGCAAATGCAACCTGGTATGAACTCTGGAACATTTGGGTAAATAAATATGTGATATGCCATACAATTGATGACCAAAACAGAACTGTAACATAAAATCCATAGCAAAACAAATGAGCAATATGACATTTATGAAAGTTATTGGTAAAACAATGTTTCCTATGTGGGTCAATTGATAAATATTTAGTTGTTAAATATAAGACTACATCTCCCAAGAATCAATGGAGAAGTCCTAGGAACAAATAGGAAATGACGTCATAGTGTTTCCTTGAAGGGAGTCTTTTTAAATGTAAAGAATCATGTGATCAAACGACTGTGACCAAGGTATAGGGGGATACCGAAACGCGTTGTTTGATCTGCGTTGGCTGTTAAGAGAAACTGATTTAAGAATAAATTAAGAATTGAAGAATGCCGCTGGAGTGCGACCTTTCACTTCCATTGGGAGTTTTGTGTTCATATATATATATATATTCACTGAAAAAAACCATAGGTTTCAGGGGCGTTATAGTTAGCTGGACTTTTCACTCGGAAAAAACCATTGAAATTCCCCCGTTATAGTTAGTTCAGCTAACTATAACTCGCGCTCCCGCAATGCACTGCTGATGACGTCACATATTACATCACTCATGACATGGTCAGTGACATCACTCATGACATCACTGATTACATCTCAAATTACATCACTGATGACATCACTGATGACATCATCCAGTGAACGTGTGTTTTTCTGAAAATTACATATGTTTTATATATGTATATCTCAAGGTCGATGGAAGAATAAATGGGTATATAAGTGTCAAATGGATGATTTGTTTTTGAAAAATGTATTGTATAACTGACTGATTAAGTGTATCTTAGTGAATACATGGCTTAGTGAGTAATGTTTAAATATGTAAATATCTGTATCAGTCTCTCACTGTGTATATAAGTGGCTGCATGGGTTGTTGAGTAGCTACATGAGCGTCTATATAGGTTATTAGTTGGTTTTTTGAGTATCAGTATGAGTGTCTGTAAGGTTCGGTGGGGGGTATTATGTAGTGCATAGGTGCATGAATGAGTGACTCACTGTTTGTATGTGTTGAAGACAGCATGTGTGCAGGACTGTATGGGTGGATGAGTGTGTGCATGGGTGTGTTAGTGAGTGAATGACTGTCTCAATAGTGTCTTTATGAGTAACTACATATGTTGTAAACTAGTATATGTGACTATTGGTGTAAATAAGTGAGTATATGTGAGAGTGAGAGATTGAAAGAGTTCCTGTATGAATAAGTATGTGTTTCTATAAGTGATTGTTTAAAAGACTAAGTATGTGTAAGTTTCTGTAGAAGTAAGTGTGGTGGTGTGTGTATAACTGTTTATGCAAGTAAATGGATGTTTGATTCTTTATTAGCATGAGTGACTATGTGTGTGAGTAACTCTATGCATGAGTGGTGTTGTGTAACAGGATGTATAGGTGTATGAGTACATATGATGAGTGAGTACATGTATGAGTGACTGTATAGGACTGCTGGTGAATGAGTGGATGTTAATTAGGGGTGGGCGGAATTTGCGAAAGCGACTTTCACAAATGATCGCGAAAATGTTTAAAATCTCTGCAAACACGCGGAAATATCGCGAAGATGCGAAAGTTTTTTTCCCGCCTGTTCGCGGTATTTTCTGCGTGTTCGCGGCTCGCCAACTTACCCATGCGATTGCTTGCGGGCGCAGCCATCTTGTTTTCACTCTTCTCGCGGTGCATGATCGCGAGAAGAAAGAAGTGATCGCGCGACGCATGACGTTACTGAGGGCGCGAACTGTCGCGAGACAGCGCAAATGGCTATCAACAATCCAACATCTTGTGGAGAACGCGACTGGATCGGGAAAACTTGTTGGCGAACGCGGGGATTCAGGTAAGGCGATCGCGCGCGCGCGAGAATGTTTTATTTTACAGCGCGAGGAAGAACCAAATTATCGCTAAGCTGCGGAATGCTGAAATTTTGACTTTTTCGCGCTCTCCGCGGAACGCGAAAATGTCAAATTATCGCAATTTCCGCGAGCGGAACAGAAATTTAGCCCAGGCCTAAGGTAATGTGGATCTTAGAATTACTGAATAGGTTGTTGTAACTGGTATTGGTATGTCCAGTGTTTTGAAAATTTTTGTTTCTATTTTTGAATGTGTGTATCAAAGGTTATATTAGGGGGAGAGGAGGTCTGCCACTCTATCACAAGGATGATGTCATCAGTGATGTCATCAGTGATGTCATTAGAGATGTCATCAGTGATGTCATGAGTGATGTCACTGACCATGTCATGAGTGATTTAATATGTGACGTCATCAACAGTGCATTGCGGGCGCGCGAGTTATAGTTAGCTGAACTAACTATAACGGGGAAATTTCAATGGTTTTGTACGAGTGAAAAGTCCAGCTAACTATAACGCCCCTGAAACCTATGGATTTTTAGTGAATTTCTAAGGTTTTTTAAATGCTAATTCCTTACTATAATGTGTCTGAAACCTATGGTTCTTTCAGTGAATTTCAAATGTTTTTTAAATTCTAATTTCTAACTATGCCTACAGAGATAGGACATGTGAAGAAAGAAGAAAAAACGCACAAAAAGAAAAAAAAGAAATGCAGAAAGAAGCAACAGAAGTCCTCAAAGACTAAGAAAAGTGCAGGAAGAAGGATAACGTGCAGAAAGAACAAACAGAAGAGCAGAAAGAAGCCTTGTTGCTAAATCAGTCTGTACCCTCAACTTTTTCAGACGGATATTGGTGGTAACTGAGTCTGACTAACCAGTCCTAGAGCCAGTGCTATGTTAAAAGACACTCAGAATACAGTGAAAACACCTACATACACTAGGGAACACTATGCGTTGGAGTCCCCCTGTGATTAGCATGATCTCTTCTGTAAGCCCCTAGTATATAATAGGGCAGGGGATTAAAACTACCTCTTAAAACGTGCTACAGGGCGTGTTTGTACACATCACCTCAGACCCAGTCCCCTCCCTTCCCCACTGTGTAAACACGCCCTGTGGCCGTTTTAAGTTGGGAGATTAAGTCCCCTTGAATCCTGAGGGTCCCTAGGGTCCAACTAGACCACTAGGTACCTCCAGTAAGCACCACAGAGCTGCGTTGCAGAGAGATGTAAAAAGGGGCACGGCCTAGACCACCTCTCTGCAACGCAGCGCAGTGGCGCTTGCTGGAAGCACCTGGTGGGCTAGTTTGCCCTCAGGGTCCCTCAGGTTTGAAAGGGAATTATTTCCTCAACTTAAAACGCACCACAGGGTGTGTTTGCACACGTCACCTCAGGCCCCGTCCCCTCCCTTCCCCACTGTGTAAACACGCCCTGTGGCCGTTTTTTAAGTTGGGAGATTAAGTCCCCTTGAATCCTGAGGGTCCCTAGGGGCAAAATAGCCCACTAGGTACATCCAGTAAATGCCATTGCAGAGAGGTGTAAAAAGGGGCACGGCCTGCACCACCTCTCTGCAACGCAGAGCAGTGGCGCTTACTGGAAGCACCTGGTGGGCTATTTGGCCCTCAGGGTCCCTCAGGATTGAAAGGGAATTTTTTCCCCAACTTAAAACGTACCACAGGGCGTGTTTGCACACGTCACCTCAGGCCCCGTCCCCTCCCTTCACCACTGTGTAAACGCGCCCTGTGGCCGTTTTAGTTGGGAGATTAAGTCCATTTGAATCCTGAGGGTTCCTAGGGTCCAACTAGCCCACTAAGTACCTCCAGTAAGCGCCACAGAGCTGCATTGCAGTGAGGTGAAAAAGTGGCACGGCCTGGACCACCTCTCTGCAACGCAGCTCAGTGGCGCTTACTGGAAGCACCTGGTGGGCTAGTTAGCCCCCAGGGGCCCTCAGGATTGAAGGGGAATTATTTCCCCAACTTAAAACGCGCCATAGGGCATGTTTGCACACGTCACCTCAGGCCCCGTCCCCTCCCTTCCCCACTGTGTAAACACGCCCTGTGGCCGTTTTTTAAGTTGGGAGATTAAGTCCCCTTGAAACCTGAGGGTCCCTAGGGGCAAAATAGCCCACTAGGTACGTCCAGTAAGTGCCATTGCAGAGAGGTGTAAAAAGGGGCACGGCCTGCACCACCTCTCTGAAACGCAGAGCAGTGGCGCTTACTGGAAGCACCTGGTGGGCTAGTTGGCCCCCAGGGTCCCTCAGGATTGAAAGGGAATTTTTTCCCCAACTTAAAACGTGCCACAGGGCGTGTTTGCACACGTCACCTCAGGCCCCGTCCCCTCCCTTCACCACTGTGTAAACGCGCCCTGTGGCCGTTCTAAGTTGAGAGATTAAGTCCCCTTGAATCCTAAGGGTCTTTAGGGGCAAACTAGCCCACTAGGTACCTCCAGTAAGCGCCACAGAGCTGCATTGCATAGAGGTGTAAAAAGGGGCGTGGCCTCAGAACACCTGTCTGCAACGCAGCTCCCTGGCACATACTGGAGATACCTGTTTGGCTAGTTGGCCCTCAGGGACCCTCAGTATTGAAGGGGAATTAATTCCCCAACTTACAACTGGCCAGGGGGCGCATTTGCAGAGTGCTGCAAGGAGGGGGCGTGGCCTCTGGCGGTTTCTAATGTATTGGCCCCAGGGACCCCATCCCCCGGGTCATGGCCTTTTTTTGTTTTTAATTCTTTAGGACGGGGGCTGCGTTGCCCCCCTCCTCAGGCCACTTATGGCCCCGGGGACCCCATCCACCGGGGCCGGCCTTTGTTTTTTATTATTTTAAAAAAATATATATTTATAGAAACACCTAGGACATGCTGGACAAACCGTATGTACCTATCACCATGACGATTTACGTGATATTCATTAAAAGGCGGCTATGCATACAATGAATCCACGTGGAATGTATTTACACCGCTAGTGAAGATCTGACGTGTCTGACGCCCTACCGTGCCTAATCCCGGCGCCCCCGCCGGTGGGTACTCTCCAAGTAGACACCCTTGTCGCTTATTTATACAAACATGGGTAGCTATTGACCGGGACATTTAATACACACGCACACCAAGCCATTCAAAGGGGATTTGACAAAAATTCGAACAAACTATGCAAGAAACTCCCCTCACGGTTAATAAAACACACATCCACCGCCGGATGTGTAATACTTTTATTTTACTCTCTGGAAAGGAGACGAACCTCACTTGAGAGTCACAGCGTGCTCCTGGCTGAGCCCAATGCTGTGTTACACCCACCAGTGCTCGCTGAGTGCCTCACACCTCTGTGTTGTATTCCACCAGCTAGTGCATATGCTATGACACTCTCTAACCCATGTGCACTGTAACACCACCCCCTGAATATGTCATGCCAAACTTGCCTTCGCACGGGTTATATTGCCCCATCTAACGTGCCTTCCTCGATGCCTATGTTAGAACGCACAGCGCTATGCTATATGTGGTAAATAATTTAATTACCGGGACTTAATTTGATGCGGAAAATCTATAATAATAGCTCAGTAAAATAAGAGGCAGAATCCGTGGTATTAGAAGTTCGGAACGGGCTTTATTCCAAAATCAATTCGAATTGAGGACTCCATATTCCATCACCACGAAGGTTCAGGAAGTGAAGGACCCCACTTTATTGACAAGTAATCATTTATATACAATAGGCATTACAGTGAAACAGATGCCGGAGGCGTAACAGTTGATAACAAAGATAAGAACATACATGCGTAACTAAAGTGGGTGTAACTAAAGAACGTCATCAGGTATGATGTCCTAAATGGGTGGTTCCATGAAAGAATTTTGCAATGTCAGCAGAAATACTTGGCAGAGATGCGCACGCAGCAGCATGACGTGTGATTGACGTGTAACTAGGGGATGAAGGGGACTTGACATTTAGCTCTACATGTGGAGACAGAAGTCTGGGGTTATGTCAACCTAATCCCAAATCATATCTAATATCCTATGTTTAAAGAACTGTGTTATCCAGAAAGAAAGGTCTCTTAGGATAGAATCTTATTCTATACTGACTATACTGTCCGTTAGTGCGTGTACAAGCGTCTAAGTGTCTACACTAGATGCGAGGGCAGAAATCTTCCATAGTAATAGGGCTATTAATTACTTGCATGAAGACAGAGAAGCCGGGCCCTTTGCTCGGTAGCTGGGAGAATGTTTACTTAAACTACTAGACAGGAATGTATTGGATAGGGAGCGGAGCAAAGCAGATAATCTTGAAGGTGAAATACAGTTTTTGGCAGGCAACAGGCTGGAGTCAGGCACCGTTAGCCGCGCAGGGAGTAGGACAAAGTTCATGGGTACAGATGCGAGCTCAGACTGGAGCTTTCAGAGGCAGAAGGCAGAAAAGACTTGATGGCAGAATCAGGGCCTACTCGTCTGAACTGTAAAATGGGATAAGTGAACCATATAAAGCCGGTGGCCTTTCATACTTAGGAATAGAATATCCGGCCCATTCATGGCGGATCTGAAAGAGGACATGTTGACGGTGGACGCACATGTGTTTGCGTCTTCATAACTGGAACTGGAGGAAACATACATGTACTTATGGTTTATACATGAAACCGTTGGGGTCCAAGATAGGGGACATAACTGACCATAAAAATCCATATTTCCACATTCCCTCCTTGTCCCCTACTTGTCCTTAAGAGATATCAATCTTCATCAATCCGTTGATCTGTTCATATAGCATCATTTGTTCTTCTTTCTTCTTCCGGAGTCTTGAATGAAAACTTGGATGTGGGATACACGAGGTGGCACACAGACCACAAATCGCTGGTCCACATTGTAGGCATAAACAGCAACTGAATAGTATGAGAAAGCCAATACCTAGGAAGGATAGGACCCTCCACCCAAAGGTAGATAATACACTCCAAAACCAACTGGACCAAGTCCAGGTGCCTGGATTCTGGTGTATCTGGCTTATAATCTTATGAAGGCGAGTTATGGCTTTATATACAGATGGCGAATTTTCTGGTATGAAAATGCAACAGCTTGATCCGATGACCCTACAAGCTCCGCCCCTATCGGCCAGGATGACGTCAAGGACAAGACGATTTTGAAGCACAACAATCCGCATAGCAGACTGCTCTTCTGTTAAATTGCCTAAGGCGGAAATAGTTTCGTTCACTACTGCTTCAAGGGTTCTGGTTAATCTACGTATCAGCTTACTATTGGTAACTGTACCTATATAGGGAAAGAGACCTTTATTGAAATCTGTGTATTTTTCCCATGCTGTCTCAGTGTAATCGACTATTGGGAGATCTCTCCGTTCTCTATTGTGTACTAAATGAGTATTTCTATGATAATCAGGAGGAGCTAGGAAAACAGGTGGCAAAAGGAATCCAATGTAGCAGGTACCATCCCAATCTAGAGGCAAACGTATATATGCAGTCTGACCACATACAAAGTAGGAATGGCGAGAAGCTCTAAATGTAGACTTGCCTTGATCACTGAATTCTATTACAGTGGTGCATTTACTGTGGCCCATGTGTATAGAGCCATTCTTTCTTATACATAATTCACCTTTAACTGGAAATACTGACATAGCGGGCAAAATTGGTGCAGGTTCGGATTCGACATTCAGGATCATGAGATTAAGCGTGAAATTACCTAATCCATATACTTCATTTTCTAGATCAGTTCCTGTTCTTTTGGGAAGTACCTTCTTGTCAGGGTAGCAGACTTTAAGTAAAACTAAGTGCAGGTTTCCCCATACCCAGTTGTCTTGATAAACTGCGGAATTCGAATCTTGGGAATTAATTAGACTAAACCATGCTCCACAGGAGCCATTGTGTGTGAACGGGTATGGGAAGAGAGGCAGAATTCCTTTATAGTTCTGATAGGGAGGGAGTCGGCCACATATCCAACAATTTGTAGCATTGCTAACCTGATGGGAATGATGTAACATACTAATAAAAGTGTTGTTGCGCAGCGCAAATCTATATGACAACTCATGCGGGGGAAGTTTACTAAAAGAATGTTCAGCAGTAACATTATGAACATGTTTAGAAATAGGATAATATATGTGCAACAATATACTTGCAGCTATTATTAAAAGACATAAGAAAAACAAAATTAATAACGTCACTGTGTAATGACTACGCAGTGATTTATAGTACGCATGTTGTTTCATTCGCTTCCTTCGGTGTCTTTCTCTATTCAGGTCTAGGGGACTCATGTCAGGGACAAATTCGACCGATTCACCTTGGAGAGGACTTAAACAATCAAATTGTCTGACTTGGTAGACCTTAATTTTAGTCTGTATTGTTCTTTGTCATTCAGTTCAACCAAAGGAAGCTTTGAGTCAATCGGTGAAGACACGCAAGGTGTGTCATTTACATCGGAAGGTAGTCCATGAAATTTCTTGATATGACTTGAATGTATCCAGCCTTTTCGACCTTCGATCTTCACGGCTGTCCTCGTTGTTAACAGTACGAGTTGAGGCGATCTCCACCTAGGATCCAGCTGGGACTTCCGGTCAAAATTCCTCACTAACACCAAATCCCCTGGAATTACGTCATGGGGTTTCACCTCGGTGTTGTCGGGAAAGGCTGCAGCTACCTGTGAACGACAAGATTGTAGTGCAGACATCAAGGAAGCCAAGTAATCTGTCAGCATGTTACAGTCAACATCAGTTATTTTTCGTGGTATAGGCGTCCCCCACATATTTGGTGGTCTACCAAAGACCACCTCATAAGGGGATAGCCCTGTTCGAGAGTGCGCTACCATTCTCATGTAAAAGAGTGCAACTGGTAAGGCTACTACCCAGTCGACACCTTTCTCTCTACATATTTTGGACAATCTAATTTTCAGAGTTTGATTATGTCGTTCCACGAGACCTGCTGCCTCGGGGTGTCGGACACAGTGAAATCTCCACTGATAGCCTAACAAAAGTGAAACGTGTTTCATTAGTTCGGAGGAGAACGGCTGGCCGTTATCTGAGTAGACAACACGTGGTAAACCGTATCGTGGGAAGAATTCTCGAACCAACTGTTTGGCAGTAGTCGGGGCAGTGTAATCTGAAACCGGGTATGCCTCTGTCCAACGGGAAAGAGCACAGACAACTACGAGAACATATTTGAATCCTCGACATCGTTCCATCTGGATATAATCCATCTGGAGGACTTCAAAAGAGTGATCCGGAGGGTGAAATCCACCCTGTTCTACGGGAATGCTTTTACCTGGGTTAAACTGACAACAGATCATACAGGTACGGACTTTTTGTTTAGCTGCTGCTCGTAAATGTTTGTTGAACCAAATGTGTTGAATGCTGTCTAGCATAGCTTTTTCTCCTAGGTGCGCTGGACTATGTACAGTGTTAATGATAACTTGGACCATTGAATCAGGAAGGAACCACACAGATTTTTCCTTCGTCATCCATCCTTGATCCGTTTGGGTCCCTCCTAATTCAGTCCATTTCTTTATTTCATCTGGTGTAGCATGTGTCTGTATGTCAATTACGTCAAGAGCGGGATCCTTAACCGTCATGCAATGTGTTGGTGTCGGAACTATTGTCTTTGTCATGTCAGACGTGTGGGTTTGGGCAGTCTGTTTAGCTGTTCTGTCAGCTAAATCATTGCCTTGGGAAATGATATCAGTAACTTTCGTATGAGCTTTACATTTCATAATTGATATTGCAGTGGGTAGATGTATTGCATCTAGTAAGGCATGAATGAGGGGTCCGTGCTGAATGTGGGTACCGTGAGAAGTTAAATAACCTCTCTCTCGCCACAGCACGCCGAAGTCATGTACAACTCCGAATGCATAACGTGAATCAGTGTATATGTTGACTTTTTTATTCGTAGCTTGAATACAGGCTTGTGTCAGAGCGACGAGCTCTGCTACTTGAGCGGACAAGGTATTTATGCGATTTGTTTCAATAACTTCAGTATCTGTTGTGACTGCATACGCGGCCACTAACTCTCCTGTACTTGTTCTCATACATGACCCATCTACATACAACGTCAGGTCTGGATCTGACAATGGGACGTCTGTCAAGTCTTGTCTAGGTTTCGTCGTGATAGTGATAACTTCAATACAATCATGTGCAAGTGGGTCTGTTCCGTTTACTGGTAACAGTGTGGCAGGATTCAATGTACTACAACGTCTGATTTCTATATGTGGCTGAAACAATGTTAATTCGTAACCAGTGAGTCGTGCTATAGTCAAGTGTTGTGTCTGTGTGCGGTTCAAGAGAACCTCTACTGCATGTGGTACTTGTACTGTCAATTGGTGTCCTAACACTATGGCATCGCTTTGTCTAATTGCTAAAGCTGTTGCTGCCACTGATTTCAGGCACGCAGGCAGAGCCTGAGCTACGGGATCTAATGTACTAGAAAAATAAGCACACGGTTTGTGTGATCCTGCTTGTTCCTGAGTGAGTACTGACAAAGCAGTACCTTCGCGTTCTGTAACAAAGAGTGTAAAATGTTTGTAGTAACATGGTGTTGCTAAAACGGGTGCTTGACATAAAGCTTTCTTTAGGCTTTCAAAAGCTTGTGTATGTTCCTGTGTCCAAGGGAGGACAGTCGATGTGGCTGCCTCCTGTGTTGTCAACTGAATGAGTGGTTTTGCTAGAAATGCATACTGAGGGATCCACTGCCTACAATATGAAGTGAGGCCTATAAAAGCCCGCACCTCCTTTTGTGTCTTGGGTATTGGCATGTTAGCAATTAACTGGATGCGATCTGGTGTAAGCTGCCTTCCCTCCTTGGACAGCGAGTGACCAAGGTAAACAACTCGCTGGACACAGAATTGCAGCTTAGAAGGGGACACCTTATGCCCCTTTTCGGCCAGAAATTGTAAAACCGTCAGTGAGGCTTTTTCACATTCAGGTTCGCTTCTAGCGGTGATCAGCAGATCATCGACATATTGAAGCAGGGCAGTGTTGACTGGCATGTGTATACTGTCAAGTTCTCGTTTCAGTGCTTGGCTATAGATGCTGGGGCTTTCTGTGAATCCTTGGGGTGCGCGTGTGAATTTAAAGCTTCGTCCATTTAAACTAAATCCGAACAAGTATTGGCTTTCCGGATCTATTGGGACGCTGAAAAAGGCATTCTTGAGATCAATTACAGTAAAGAATGTTGCTTCGGAATCAATAGCTGTCAATAATGAAGAAATGTCTGGAACTACGGGGTATTGTGGTACAATACATTTATTTAATTCGCGCAGATCAATGACCAATCGATATACTGGCGGAGCCTTTGGATCAGTTCGTTTAAGAATCGGAATTATCGGTGAATTACATACATTGGAGTCTGTTTCCACAACCACTCCTTGGGTAATAAGTTCGTCAATGATTTGCAGTAAAGCCACTACAGCATCTGGTGGTAACTTGTATTGTCGCATTCGTGGTAGTACCACTCCTGCCTTTAGTGTAACTCGATATGGTGTAATGTTCATGCAACCAACATCTGTAGGGCCTTGTGCCCATAAATGTGTGGGTAAAGTCTGCAGTCGGTGATCCATGTCTCGGGACACATAGTGCCCTTTGAAATCACGTAAAAACAATCTTACTCCTTCCGGAGAACAACATATTATAGCTCCTAGAGCTTTCAAAGTTTTTATACCTAACAGGTTTTCTGGGCATGATTTAGTAAGCAATAAATCTGTAGTTCGTGTCAAGGGACCAATCGTAAGGGGAAGAGGCTGTGATACTTCGTTAACGATAGGTTTTCCTGAAAAGCCAAGGGAAATATTCTGTGAGCCTGAGAGGGGTGCCCCTGGAACTTCACTACGTTTTATTGTTGTTCGGCTTGCCCCTGTGTCAAGTAAAATTTTTCTATCTTGGCCTAATAGTTCACTGTGTACATAAGGTCCTTCTTGATCTACAGGGACCTCAATAAGGGGTAAGCCAACTTCCCTCTCTAGGCTGTTTCATGAGTATCGTTGATAATCAGGATAGTCATACTGTGCGGTCTGGTACATCTGTCGTGTCGTTGTTTGTGTGGCAGCAATAGGCTGCGATGGTGGAGCCGGCAGAGACTGTTGCGGAGCTGGCATGGACTGTGCATGCTGCGGGGCTCCTTGTTGGTTCTGATCCTGTCTAGGTGGCCGTGGTCTTTCTTTTGTATTACCTATGGCGATATTATGTTTTAAAACTGGACAATCGTGTACATAATGACCTGGCTGTTTACAATAGTTGCATGTCCCTTTTACAGGACCTGTTGAAACACTGGACTGTGTCATACCCTTTTTATGACCGTCAGCTGGAACTGTCTGGGAAACTAGCATTTTCATTTTCGTGTCTTTCATGCGTCTTTGTTCATGTTCTTGTTCTTCTCTAATTCTATTGTGATGGTACTGTAGCATTTGTAACATTTGTGACGGAGTGTTACCTTGCCAGGTACTCTCGAATTTCAATACTCTATTCTTAACTTGGGGCAAAGAATTTTCAACTAACTTTGTCACAAACAGATGTGGATACGATTCGCTACTTGCTTTTATTCCACTATTTATACCAAAACATTTTTCGAATCGGGCGTAGAAATCACTAGTGTCCTCGTCTGGTTTTTGTTTACAGGCTGAGATTGCACCCCAGTCTTCCTTTTTCGTAGTTAATAAACGTGGCAGTACCTGTACTAGTAAACCTGGTAGTGTTTTGGTCTTCTCCCCAAGCCCTGCACCTGGACCTCGAGCTTTTTCTTCGTTTTCTAATGCTGTCCAATCTATCTTTTGGTCTCCCACCTCCCAATCCTTTTCCTTGAGTTTTTCGTAAATGCCCGCAGGCATTAATACCTTCAATATTGTCATAATGTCAGGGTAGGTATACTCTCCCATGAGCAACATGTCTTTAATTTCTCGGTGGAAACCCGCTGGGTCTTTGTCATGACTGGGTACCACCTTCTTCATTTCCAATAGTTCTATTTTAGATATGGGTGTGTATACAAACACACGTTTAAACTGATTGTCCTCACCTTTTATCGGGTGCACTTCGCGTAAGGGATTCTGTCTATCCATATAGTACGTCGTTCTTTCCTTGATGGGCAGTGAAACATGTTCGGGACATACAAAAAGAATGTACTGCTTTCTGGATTCTAGTATTTCTCTAATTAGCTCAGTACCTGAACCTCTCCATTTATTCGTGAGTAATTTAGTCAATATATCAGGTAAGGGACCAGGGTCGGAGTGTTGGCTTTTATATAATATAAGGAGTTGTTGAATCATATAGATACCAGCTAAACGCTGTTCATCTGGGGCGAGGTTCAAAAACGTGTGTGCTAATGTATCATCACTATATTTTCCGGGACTGTCAACCCAATGAACGGCTGACCTGGCTAATTCTTGTTCATCCATAGAATCGAGTATATGATAACCCCTTCGTTCTCGGAGTAGGTTGTCAGCGGCTTGGAACGAATGTTCGGGGGACCTTATATTTATTATAGGAGTTTGGAAATTTCTGCTATTATCTGGACGTACCGGACGTATCGGATCAGTGAAGCATCTAGTATTATTGCAAGATCTTCCTCTACCTACATAGGCCATGGTTTCTAACTGTCCTGTGGGCAGGTCTAATTCTTCCTCGTCTTCGGTTTGTTCAGGTTCGTCTACTGCTAATCTTTCTTCGTGTATTCGTTCTATTTCTTTGCGGATCTTTCGGCACATAGCTACTATACATGATCGTTTATCATGTCTCCCCTCTGATATATTCTGACTCCATGTGGTAAGAATTTGCATTTCTTTCGGATTTACCCCTGGTTGGTCTTGATTTCTGATCACACAATTTATGAGGAAACGTAACAATTCCCCCTGTATTTCCACTTTTTGGTACTCCATGGCTCTGTTAATACTCTCAGAATCTCGCCCTGACTGGACAAAGTGATATATATTTTCTAAGTGTGTAGTCATTCCTGGTAGCTTCCCTAAATATATAGCAGCTCGTCGGATACGTAATGATGCTAGCATCATTTCGTCCCCTTTTCCGGGCACAGGGTCATATCTACAATCTATTAGAAGTTCCTTGAGCGTGTTGGGAGTTATTAGTTTGGGCGTACGTTGGTGGGCTAATTCTTGAAAGGAAAGTTTATTTACTCTGGGTGGCGTGGAAAAAATGTTTGATGTACCTCCGGTAGCCCCACCTGGGGTGCTGGATGTGAAAGGATTCGTCGAACGTGATATAGCAACTATAGGTGTGGATACAGATGTCGAAGCAGATGTGCTTGCCTGAACTTGTGTCGGAGTTTGCTGTTGCGGAGGTACAGACGGAAGAGGGTCTTGGCGTTGAACCCCCTCTGCAGGCGGTCTATGTGGCGCAGCATTAGCATACTCGGGAGCTGCGTCGTCTAAATAAGAGGAAAGAAAAACATCTTCTGCGGTTCTGGGATGCCCTTTGGGATGTACCTTTATCGGAAACAATGGGGGTGGCAAATCTTTTGGTATCTCCGGAGTAGCCTTAGGTAATCCTTCGGCCAGGAGAGGATACATACCATTCATAAGGGCATTTCGTTGTCTGTCTACTTGTTCTGATTTTACTCGAGTACCTTCTTCAATTAATATATTCTCTCGAACTTTATTTAAATTCTCCTTACTCTTCTCTTCCTGTCTACGTGCTTTTTCTGTACGTCTATACGATTCTTTACGCCATAATTCAATGGCGTCTTTCTGTGATTGTCTAGCTTTCTTTTTCCATAATTCTTCCTCTACTTTCACGATGCAATCTGCATCCCAGGTCCCAGCTGCGGGCCACCTCTGACTTTCTGGTAATTCCTTGGTGTAGTCTACCCATAAATCAAGAAATAATATGGCGTCTAGGCCATGTTTATGATACATAAAGTACCCTGGAGTGTCCCTAGGAGGAATGGGAACAGCTTCTTCGAGTACCCCTTTTCTAGTTTTGATCTGTCTTAATTTCGAAAAGAGCGGCATTTTGAGAACTGATCTGATCTGATACCTAATTTTGAACACGTTTAATACAACGAAACACAATAATGAACAGTCATTCACACCACAATATGCAGAACGTATTTAAAACATTTAACATTTAACATTTAATGAACAACAATGATGGCCGTTCACTAAGCATAATACTCGATACTAACTAGATAATTCTGACTTCATATACTAGACATACTTGATATACTGCTAAACAGTACAGATACACTGCTGAAACAGTGCAGACCGGATTTGTGTACCCAAACCCGTCTTGACCGGCACAACCTATGTGCACATCAGAACGCCTCCCCGACAATGGTACTCACCGGGTAGCTCGGAACGGAAGGCCTCGGAACTGAACTGAACTGGACTCGGACCGGACTGGACTCGACTCGATACTTCGGAACTTCGGAACTGGTGGGCCTCTGTATACCTCGGATCTTGCTCTCTCAGCTAGGCTCTGGTCGGGATACTTCGCACTTCTCACCGCCTCGTCTGGGTGTTGATCGCAGCCTCAGTTACCCCCGCTCGGCAGGAGGGAGATACAGGAAATCCTGTGGGTACGCGTTGTTGTCCGTCCAGCTGTGACAGGAGACCGGGCCTGCAACGCACCTCCGGCGCGTGAGATGAGAAAGTGTCCCTATTCGGGCGCCATATATGTGGTAAATAATTTAATTACCGGGACTTAATTTGATGCGGAAAATCTATAATAATAGCTCAGTAAAATAAGAGGCAGAATCCGTGGTATTAGAAGTTCGGAACGGGCTTTATTCCAAAATCAATTCGAATTGAGGACTCCATATTCCATCACCACGAAGGTTCAGGAAGTGAAGGACCCCACTTTATTGACAAGTAATCATTTATATACAATAGGCATTACAGTGAAACAGATGCCGGAGGCGTAACAGTTGATAACAAAGATAAGAACATACATGCGTAACTAAAGTGGGTGTAACTAAAGAACGTCATCAGGTATGATGTCCTAAATGGGTGGTTCCATGAAAGAATTTCGCAATGTCAGCAGAAATACTTGGCAGAGATGCGCACGCAGCAGCATGACGTGTGATTGACGTGTAACTAGGGGATGAAGGGGACTTGACATTTAGCTCTACATGTGGAGACAGAAGTCTGGGGTTATGTCAACCTAATCCCAAATCATATCTAATATCCTATGTTTAAAGAACTGTGTTATCCAGAAAGAAAGGTCTCTTAGGATAGAATCTTATTCTATACTGAATATACTGTCCGTTAGTGCGTGTACAAGCGTCTAAGTGTCTACACTAGATGCGAGGGCAGAAATCTTCCATAGTAATAGGGCTATTAATTACTTGCATGAAGACAGAGAAGCCGGGCCCTTTGCTCGGTAGCTGGGAGAATGTTTACTTAAACTACTAGACAGGAATGTATTGGATAGGGAGCGGAGCAAAGCAGATAATCTTGAAGGTGAAATACAGTTTTTGGCAGGCAACAGGCTGGAGTCAGGCACCGTTAGCCGCGCAGGGAGTAGGACAAAGTTCATGGGTACAGATGCGAGCTCAGACTGGAGCTTTCAGAGGCAGAAGGCAGAAAAGACTTGATGGCAGAATCAGGGCCTACTCGTCTGAACTGTAAAATGGGATAAGTGAACCATATAAAGCCGGTGGCCTTTCATACTTAGGAATAGAATATCCGGCCCATTCATGGCGGATCTGAAAGAGGACATGTTGACGGTGGACGCACATGTGTTTGCGTCTTCATAACTGGAACTGGAGGAAACATACATGTACTTATGGTTTATACATGAAACCGTTGGGGTCCAAGATAGGGGACATAACTGACCATAAAAATCCATATTTCCACACATACATATTACAATCTGGGATCCATATCTTTGTCACAGTGCATATGCAACGTTACACTCCCCAGCACATATTTTATATTACAGCTTTAGAGACTAGTTACTTTACACAACAATGCCCTGTGCATATTACACTCCAAGGCGCATATCGCATAGCACGCGATAGTGCCTGTGCTTTCTCGCGCTCTCCAATGAATCTGTCATTGCGCACAATGTATTGCACATTATATTTCACGCCCCAGTTCGTCTTATATCACACTTTTTGGTGCATGGTTTATACCATAAACTATATCTAGTTTTCATTTTCAATCGTGCTCTCAGGACTATGTTCTATAGAACACTGCGTCCACCTACCCTTTTCACGGGCATTACATTTTGAGATGGGGTGGAGGGTCAGGGGGTGTTTCTGTCAAGTGAGCCCGGAGTCACAGTCACAAACGTCCTCTTCTTCCTGAATAAAAGTGAGAGTATGCTACATACTTGTTCATATTTTAAGTAGTTCGCACAGACACACATTTTAAAAACAATAACGTTCCTAATACCCACCTTCTCTGAACAGTTAGCTTGCTGCCCCATCCACCTCCTCCCTATCCTCTGTTGTCTGAATCCATGGACTAGCCTCCTCCCTCCTGCCATGCATGGTCTGATGTGCTGCCACTGCCCTCCATTTAGCATGATCTACCAGTCCACTCCTCCTGCCCTCCATTGCCTAATTCTATGGCCCATCATCGACCTCCTGATTAGCCTCTGTGCTTAGCTTGCTGCCCCTATTCTCCTTCCCTCTGCCCTCCGATGTCTTTGTGCATGCCCCTGCTCCATCCTTTTTGCCCACCATGTTCCATAGACCTGCCACTCCTATCTACTCTGAGTGTTCTGTTGAGCTGCCACTCCCCTCCCACCTACCTAGCATTGTCAGATGACTGTAACCTGTCCCTGCCACCTCCACCCTGCCTGTCCACATGCCATGCCCCTACCCCCTTCCTCCTTTCCACCATGAAGTACTGGGTTTTTCAGAACCCAGCGGTGCCAGGGAACACACCCTAAGACTTCGAGTCCTTCCTGTTTCAGACTACAGAAACCCAGAGTCTTCTTGGTGAAGTCAAAGATCGTATTTATTGGCTGCAACCAGTAACAGGTATCCTAGAAGTACAACACGGTGTGTATTCTCAGGAGACTGCTCACCCTTACAAAGCCAGCCTTCTCTTTTTATACAAAATATTATGCTTCAGGCAAACATTCCTTATTTTACAGTTGACTATTCACATATTTTCACTACAAAGAAAAAGCAGAGTCATGATGACAAGCCCATATTTCAGTTTGTCCAGCCCTCAATCAATTACCCGGCAAGGCTCAGTACTTTCATCAGATATCGATGGACCCCCAATAAAAACGGGCACCTCCTCCTCGTAAAGCAAGTCATAGAAGGGAGAAACAGGGACAGGTGTGTGTAAGATTAGGCATGGTTTGTGTGTGATGAAAGGTTTTATGATATGTTGTGCCTTGATACTAATCTCATTCGGCCACTGGGAAAGGAACTGGCCGAACAGGTTTGGCTTCAGGCAGTGGAGGCAGCTTGCCCAGGTCACAGAGGAGTCAGCAAAGGTGCATGTGTCCTTCAGACTCGTTTTTGGCCTTAGTCATTGGCCTATGTGAGGGCAATCACAAAATGGCTGCCGTTCAAATGGAAACCGAGGGTTTAGGATGGAAACTCTGATTTCAGGGTGATTTTGTCACCCGAATATGACGAAAATGCTTGTGCATAGTATTCTAATCATTCTCGGTCTGCTGATACCAAAATCGTCATGATGAGACGATGTTTATAACACGGGTCCAGAATTTTTAGTACCACAGACCCTCCTTTTGCCCTTACATAGGCAATAACCTATACTCATAGGAAATATCTTCCCTAATCATATCTACTATACCCTTAACTAGAGCACTATTCTTAGGATTATCTTTCACAGAATGTAGGGGGTTGGCTTCATGAGCGTATATGAACATCGTTCTACATGCCCACACAGAACCATTATGTCTGAAAGGCAGGACCAGATAAGGGATACCTTTATCAGTAGTATGAGGCATAAGACCACACACCCAACAGTTAGTTGTGTTCACTACTAATTGGTGTTGGTGTAGAAGCTGAACAAATGAATTATTGACAAATTCTAATCTTCTAGCGGACTCGTGTTCAGGCAGAGGGTGAAAAGAATGCGAGGAAACAGTAGAAGGAGGTATAGGCTGTGGAGTGGGTGCAAATGTCACTTGAAAAGAGAATAAAACATATCCTATTAAAAACGTCATTACACTAAGCAACATGAAAATACATAATATCAAAAATCGTTTCTTTGTCATCATTATACACATTCTGGCTTTAAAGTCCATCTGTTTGGCAGGTCTCTCATTCTCGAAAAACTCCATCCTCTCTAATTGCTGTTCGCGGTGGTAGGGTGTTCTATGCTAAGGAATGCTTCTGTCAGTCCAGGACAACTCCCTTAGACCGACCAGAACTGTTGACCTAACGTCTTCAGCTGCACTCCAAAGACTTGGGCAACCACGACCCTACAGCTGAACCCGGATGGCGGTTCGAAAAACAAAAATAAGAAAGTTTCTCAGATGAGAGAGCTGCACTTTCAAAAATAGCAAAGAAAAATAATTTTTTTATTTGTCCATAGTTCTCGGCCTCAAATTATAACGGCTTTTCCCAGGTACTGTCTGGTTCTGGAACAAGAGTTCAGGCTCTGTAGTGTTCAATCGAATTGACGGTGGCACAGCTTCTTGCAAAATATTGTCTCTTTCTCGTTCAGAAATTGTTCCTTTTACACGTGCATTGCTAAAAGGCAGAAAACGAGGCACGGTCTCAGTCTCAGAGTCAGCGATCCCCTCCTGGACCCACCGGTCATATGGTAGAGGCAAAGGGACCCTCTTGCAGTGTACGCCGTGGATCCAGTTCTTTTTCCCTTCCACTCGAACAGCTGATCTTGTTGAGAGAAGGACGAGGTGGGGGCCGGTCCAACGGGGCTGATCATTCTTTGTCCGCTGGAAGTTCTTGACCAGCACCCATGATCCAGGATCGATAAGATGTCCTGGAGCTTCAGAGACCTGAGGCAGAGTATTGTGAACCTGTTGGTGTAAAACACGCAATTTAGCCGTCAATTCATACAAATAATCAAGTAGTACAGGGTGCTCGATCTCACTGAATTTTGTCGGCCTTGGCACTCCCCATATGTTGGCCGGGCGGCCGAACACAATTTCATAGGGACTAAGTCCCACTCGCGAATGCACAGCCATTCTTGTTGATAGGAGTGCTAAAGGCAGAGCGTCAGGCCATTTAAGACCAGAGCTCGCTTGTATCTTTGCCAATTTTAGTTTTAGCGTGCCATTATAGCACTCTACTAGTCCAGCTGATTGGGGGTGATTTGCAGCGTGGAATTTTTGCTGGATACCTAGCCCCTCACATACTTTTTTCATCACTCGACCCACAAATTCACTCCCATTATCACTCCAGACTATTCTCGGCATTCCAAACCTAGGGAAGAATTCTTTGGCAAGGGCTTTAGCTGTGGATAAGGCAGTGTTGTCTTTTAAGGGATATGCTTTTACCCATCTTGAAAAGGCACAAACAACAACGAGTACGTATTTCAAATTGTTGCACCTTTCCATGTGGATGAAATCTAGCTGCAAAACCTCGAACGGATACGTTGGAGGCGCAAAATGACCAGCTGGAGTTGGGGTTCCCCTACCAGGATTGTATTTTAGACACACCATGCAATTCTTGACCACATTCTCTGCACATTTAGGGATTCCAGCATTTTGCCATACTGGAGCCAACAACTTACAAATCCCTTTCACACTGATATGGGCCATTCCATGAGCCATTGTCACCACTGCAAGCACATACGCATCGGGTAACAACCATCGCTGATGTTCTGACAAGTCAACCCAACAACCATTTTCATCCAATTTACCCGTACTTTCTCTCCACACACTCAACTCTTTCTCTGAAGCTTCAGCTTGAAGAGACTTCACACTCTCTATCGTATCTTCACACATTCCAACGTCACCAACCCATCTTGCAGGGCCTGCAACATACATTCGATTCATCACATCTTTTGCTGTTTCTTTTGCGATTTCGTCAGCAAATGCATTGCCACGACCAACATCATCAGTAACCTTCTTGTGTGCACTGCATTTCACGATCGCAACTTGTAGCGGCAAGGTCAGTGACTCAAGAAGCTCATTCACCAACTGACCATGCTGAATCTTAGCTCCATGCGAAGTCAGGAACCCACATTCTTTCCACAATCGTCCAAAACTATGAGCCACACCAAACGCATACTGGCTGTCAGTATATATGGTCATTCCTTTCGATAACACACACACTCTCGTAAGTGCGATCAACTCTGCTGCTTGAGCTGAATTATGTGGTATACGTGCAGCTTCAACAATCGTATGCAAAGTCGTGACAGCATATGCTGCAGTCGTATCACCATTCGGAAGCTTGAAGCATGAACCATCCACCCATAAGGTACCATCACACTTTACAAGAGGAGTATCTTTAAGATCTACTCTCCCTTTCGTTTCTTCTTCTGTCCTAAGAAAACAATCATGCTGTTCAACATCATCTGTCTCTACTGAAATCGGCAATAACGTGGCTGGATTCAACGTATTGCACCTCTTTATGTGCACATGACTCGCTAACAGTGTCAACTCGTAACCTGACAATCGAGCACTAGTTAAGTGCTGTGTCTTGGTCCTGTTTAACAATGTGTCCACTGCATGTGGAACCATCACAATCAACATATTATTCATCACTAACCCAGCAGACTGTCGAATAGAAACAGCTGCTGCCGCTGTGGCTCTCAAGCAACTCGGCAATGCTTTAGCTACCGGATCCAAAGTCGACGAAAAATACGCGCATGGACGCTGCTTGTCTCCAAAAGACTGTGTCAGCACTGACAATGCACAACCCTCTTTCTCATGGACATACAGTGTAAAGGGCTTACTGTAGTCGGGGGTACCCAACACAGGAGCCGAACACAATGTATTACGCAATTCGGAAAAACTTTTCTGACAATCTTCAGACCACGGAACGGGATTCGGTGTATCTTTACAGGTCAATGCTACCAAAGGTTTGGCCAGCAAAGAAAAATTCGGTATCCATTGTCTGCAGTATGATATGATGCCCAAGAAAGCACGTACTTCTCTCTGTGTCCTTGGTACACTCAATTTTGCAATTGCCTGAATTCTTTCTGGGGTCAGTTTCCTTCCCTCCTTCGATAAGAGATGACCTAAGTAGGTCACTTCTTGTCGACAATATTGCAGTTTTGAAAGAGACACTTTGTGATGTAAATCAGACAAATGACGCAACAATGACATGGTGGCTTCTTTACAAATCTCCCCAGTATCTGCAGCGATTAGCAAATCATCGACGTACTGAATAAGGGTAGCGCCATCAGGTAAAATAATTGCATCAAGCTGTGTTTTTAAAGCCTGACTATATATTGATGGACTTTCACAGTAGCCTTGAGGAGCGCGTTTGAAGCGGAAGCTTCGGCCTCCTAAACTGAAGCCAAAAATATCCCTGCTCTCCTCGGCAATTGGGATGCTGAAGAAAGCATTCTTCAAGTCAATCACCGAGAACCAGGTGGCGGAAGCTGGAATCATAGTCAATAGGGCAGTGATATCAGGAACAACTGGAAACTGTGGCACAACTATTTTATTGACCTCTCTAAGATCAATCACGAACCTGTAAACAGGTGGCTGAGAAGGGTCAGTACGTTTCAAAACAGGCAGAACAGGACTATTACAAACGTTGCCTCTTGTCTCTTCAATTACATCTTTTTCAATCAAATCATAAATGATCGCTAGCAATGCCTTTTTACCTTCACTAGAGATCTTGTATTGGTGAATGCGTGGCAATTTAACATTGGCTTTCAATGTCACAACATATGGCGGTATTTCCAAAAGACCCACATCATTAGGACCAGTAGCCCAAAGAATATCAGGAAGAAACGACAATTCTGTCGGAAGTTTATCCTTCGACAAATACATTGGAGAGATCACTTTCCTACCCAGTGTAAGTTGTACTCCCGAAGGAGAACAATATAATGTTGCATACAATCTTTTCAACAAATCCAATCCTAACAAGTTTTCACCACAACCTGTCGTCAGAATAAGGGGTGCTTCCAATTCACAAGGTCCAACAGAAAGGGACATAGGACTGGAAATCGGGTTCCTAACCGGGGCACCAGAAAAACCTACTGAAACATTCATCTCGCCAGACAAAGGTGCGCCAGGGAGTTTTGAGTGCATAATAGAACTCTTTATAGAACCAGTATCCAACAGAAAAGGCTCTGACACACCTGATGTAATCACCTTAACATAAGGTCCACTCTGATATACTGGAACTGAAACAACTCCCTCTCTTTGTCTATGGCTGTCCTAGCAATCATTACCTTCGATATTCTCATCTTCTGCATAGTAGTCGTCAGCATAGTACTGAGCCGTCCTACCAGACACATTATTTTGCTGGTCAAAATTATTCATTGAATTCTGAGACGGAAGGGAACACGCGTTCTGGGGGAAACTTCCACGTCCTCTACCTCTAGGAGCTTGTTGAACACCTCGACCTCTTGCGCCAGAAGCACCATTCGTACGCTGTAACAAAATAGGACAACTATACTTGAAATGACCCTCTTCTTTACAATATGAACACTGATTGGGACCTACAGGAACACGTGGTTGAGAAAACTCGAACCTTTGCGAGTTTCTCTGAAACTGTTGAGGTTGCTGATAGTTACTCTGACCACCACGTGGCGGATACGCCTGTTGTAAAAGAACCTTCGTCTTTAATTCTTTAGTTTTCTTGTCTGCTCTATCCTTCTCATCTTTATCCCTATTTTCGTAGTACTGTGCAGTAGCCAATATTTGTGCTGAAGAAAAAACGGCCCAAGAACTCTCTGAATCTTTCAATTTCTTACACAGCTCGGGAAGCAAATTGTGCACAAACTTGTCAACGAACAACCGTTGACCACCTTCTGTACTCATATCTTAACCACTGTGGTCGATAAACGTGTCCTCAAACCTGGTGAAGAAATCAGACACTGTTTCATCTTTCTTTTGTTTACACGCAGACAATTTATCCCAATTCACACGCATCGCAGGCATTAAAGTCTTCATGTAAGTAATGATCCTGGCAGGAAGTTCTGCTACCAAAGGCTCAGGCTTGGCACCACCAACTTGTCTATCATTTGCAGCACTAATATTAGCCCATGAGTCACCTAACTCTTGCGCATGATCTGTATGGCGAATCAATCCCCACAAAGGCTGTGGAACAACATTCCCAAATAACATGTCTACGTCGGCTAAATTCATAATGCATGAGTCTGCAGTCTGTGATAATTCCTTATAATACCCTGCAGGGTTTTTATGGGGGTCAGGCAAAGTCTGCTTAAGGGCTAAAACTTCAGCTCGCTTCCAAGGAACATGTACCCAAACACGCTGAAAATGAGCTGGAACAGCAACAATTTGATTAGCGGCATCAGCCGCAACGGCGTCCTTCCATACCGGAGGGACTTCTCTCATTGGGTACTGTCGCACTTTTTTCCTAACTGAGGAGTCATGTTCAAACAGTGACTGAGAAGGATCCTTATTCCTAAAGGACAACAACGTCGCAACTGCTTTCTCAACATCGGAACCCACAATCGTGCCCTTTTCAAACTCAAACCGTACATGGCACAAATCAGGCGGATTTGTTTCTAAATCATTATCCTCCAATTCCTCACAAAGGAAAGCACACATTTTCTCAAAAACGTATCTTTGTTTCGGTGCTTCCCATTGACGGAAGACATCCATAACAGACTCCACATCATATCTTAAAGGGTAAGTAACCCATTTACGCGCCATATGGTCAAACATTTCTCTCTCTCACGAGAATTAGGCAGTTGACTACGCGACTGCTTACGCTCCGAATCAGGGGTCACACCAGATGACCCAAAGAGAGTAAATATAAGGCTAGCAACAGTATCAGTCATTCTCTGTCGGACAGAAGGAGAAGTTGACGAAAGAACAGGAGGAAAAACAGATGGAGGCAAGGCAGACGCAGATGCCGATGCAGAGGCAGTATCAGGAAGAACACCAGAGGAGGCAGTCGATGTAGTAGACAAAGTCGTAGGAAGTACAGATGGAGCAGGTAGCAAAGTCAACGGCCCTTGAGGGGGCTGCGCCATAGGAGTATGAGCCAACTGAAGAGGAGCTGGCGGCTGTGGAAGAACCTGAGGCACAATAACCGGAGGTTGCACAACTAAAGGTTGCGGAGATGCTGTAGCACTCTGAGCATAAGGGGGTGGCGAACTCAACAAGTGTGACATTAAAGGATCTTTCTCAAGTTCTTTTGCTGCATCTTGCTGAAGAAGCGGCAAAACTGGATAACATTTATCGATCACCATTTTACGTTGCCTGTGCAACTGCTCACTCATCTGTTCTTCTTCATTATCTTTAAACTGCATAGCAGCTTGCATTATCGAGATACCCTTTTCTCTCTTATTTCGCTTTGCTAATTTAATTTCCTTCTGTTTGGCTTCCTTACGCCATAGGCGGAAAGAGTCAAACATCGCCGGCCGGGCTTTCTTCTTAAAAAGTTTAACCTCCAGATTATCCAGAATCTCTGTGTCAAAACTACCATATTGGGGCCATTTTAAAACACCATCTTTCCTGGTGTATCGGATCCATACTTCATTATATGTGATGGGGCCTACGCCATGATTCACATATAGTTCATAGGTTGGAGTCCCAATCGGAGGAACCGGACACAAGTCCTCCAATCGGGAATCTCTATTACAACCAAGACAAAACAAATTTCCAAGTCTGCTAAGACCAGGCATCTTCGCTCTCTAGTCTAGCTTCAAACTTCAAAGGATTATCGAATATGATAGTCTCGTGAATACACGAGTCCCTCGGCTTTGGTACTTGCAAGTTCCAAATCAAAGATCCCAAGAGGATACCAAACTAAGAACCAAACTAAGGACTGGGAGACGCTCCACTTATACTTAACTGAGGTATCGATGACGTCACCAGAAGACTCGTCTATCGTTTCGCTCTACCAATCATCAAGGGTCCAAAACAGAGCGATAGTCAGGGCAGCAGTCCTTCGTAGCCGTCGAGAAGCGGGGAACGTCGCAGCAAAGACTTTCGGACCACGTCGACATACAGGGGTCGATGAAGTGGCGGCCTTCCTCCAGAATTTTCACACGAAGCTCCTCACAAACCTCTGGCTTGGACCGCTACGGCTGGGATCGCCCTACGATGGGCGCCAACTGAAGTACTGGGTTTTTCAGAACCCAGCGGTGCCAGGGAACACACCCTAAGACTTCGAGTCCTTCCTGTTTCAGACTACAGAAACCCAGAGTCTTCTTGGTGAAGTCAAAGATCGTATTTATTGGCTGCAACCAGTAACAGGTATCCTAGAAGTACAACACGGTGTATATTCCCAGGAGACTGCTCAACCTTACAAAGCCAGCCTTCTCTTTTTATACAAAATATTATGCTTTACGCAAACATTCCTTATTTTACAGTTGACTATTCACATATTTTCACTACAAAGAAAAAGCAGAGTCATGATGACAAGCCCATATTTCAGTTTGTCCAGCCCTCAATCAATTACCCGGCAAGGCTCAGTACTTTCATCAGATATCGACGGACCCCCAATAAAAACGGGCACCTCCTCCTTGTAAAGCAAGTCATAGAAGGGAGAAACAGGGACAGGTGTGTGTAAGATTAGGCATGGTTTGTGTGTGATGAAAGGTTTTATGATATGTTGTGCCTTGATACTAATCTCATTTGGCCACTGGGAAAGGAACTGGACGAACAGGTTTGGCTTCAGGCAGTGGAGTCAGCTTGCCCAGGTCACAGAGGAGTCAGCAAAGGTGCATGTGTCCTTCAGACTCGTTTTTGGCCTTAGTCATTGGCCTATGTGAGGGCAATCACAAAATGGCTGCCGTTCAAATGGAAACCGAGGGTTTAGGACGGAAACTCTGATTTCAGGGTGATTTCGTCACCCGAATATGACGAAAATGCTTGTGCATAGTATTCTAATCATTCTCGGTCTGCTGATACCAAAATCGTCATGATGCGACAATGTTTATAATACGGGTCCAGAATTTTCAGTACCACAACCATGGTCAATTTTACTGCCACACCCTTCTGCCCTCCCTGGTCTGTTGTGCTGCAACTGCTCCTCCTGCCTGCACCGCGCGGTCTGTTGTGAGGCCCCTTCCCCTGAACTCTCTTATCTGTGCCCAGGTCCTGACCCTCAGTTCTATCCTCCATGGTCCTTTCTGCATGCCCCTGCACCCTCCTTCTTGCCCATCATAGCCATTGTGCTGCCACTAACCCTCCCGCTTGCCATGCATGGTCTTCTGTGCTGCCATGGCCCCTCCCACCTTCCCTGTGTGGTCAGCTAGCTGCCCCTGACCGGCTCCAACCTTCCCTCCATGGTCTGTGTGTATGCCATCATAGTCTCATTATTGCTCTCCATGGTGTCTCTTGTTTCTAGTGCCCATCCTGCCTGACCTCCATGGTCATCTTGCTGCTCCTGCCCTGCCCCCTTGCCCCCAGCCCTCTGTTTCCATGTGCATACCCCTATTCCCTCCCTTCTGGCTTGTCTGTTCCATTGTAATGCCCCTGATCCGTCCCTCCTGCCCTTTATGGTTTGTTATGCTGCAGCTTTCTCTCCTGTCTGTCCATTATGGTCAGCTAGCTACCATTGCCTCTTTCCCCTCTGTTCTCTGTTGTCCATGTGCATGGTCCTGTCCCCTCCCTATTGCTTTCTGTGGATTGTTGTGCTGCACTCCCGTCCTGCATGCCCTGTGTGGTGTATTGTGCTGCTACAAACCCTAAGGCCTGCTGTGTAGGGTCAGTTTGGTGCACCTCTCCATGTCCCTCCTGTCCTCTGTTATCCGAGTCCATGTCCCTATCCCAATTCCTCCTGCCTACCATGATCCTATGTACCATACATGCGAACATTTTGAACTTGGTAAGAGGGAGATTTTGAAAAAAAACTGGGGTATTGATTTTCCCCTTTGAGTTACATTGAAAAAGAGGAGATTGTAGACAGGAGACAGATCAAATAAAACCCATTTGAGCTTAAAAACATTGGACGTTTCCTGGCTGAAACAGGTCTGTTGGCATGTATGGTTGTACTACCACGTCCTCTTCCTTCTGCCCACAATGGTCTATTATATTGCCACAGCCTCTCTTGCCAGTCCTGTATTGTTGGTTTGTTGCCCCTGCCCCCCTTTCCACTGCCCTCCATAGTCTGTTGTGCTGCCACTGCCCTTCCTGCCTGCCCAGTGTGGTCAAATTGTTGCCTCTGCACTCTCCTACCTGCATTCAATTTTCAGGGTCTACACCCCTGGCTTCTCCCTCTCAACAGTATCCCAATGAACAACTAGATTGCTAACATTCTATATTTATTACAAAAGTGTGGAACGCCTGACGTCATCTTGATGTAATCAAAACTGTAATACCTAGAGTATTTCCTTTAGAAATTACATATATGAAAGGGTCTTATTTGCATCAAAATTATGGTTAGTGCTCTAAAAAACTAAAATGAGGACATATTTTCTGAGTTTTCAAATAGCGACAAAGAACTTTTAAATTATTTGTAATCTTTATGTTTTTTTATCCAGTTGACCACTTGAATAAATGTTGCACCTAGGGGAGAGGATGTGGCGTTACTTCCAGAGCTGCAGACTTTGCAACTGGGGAACCAGGTTGGAGTTTCTGCTTCAGCTCAACATTCTGTGATTCTGGTCGAATCACTTAATCTCCCCATGTTAACAACCAAAATGAATTTGATCTTGTGTGATGTAACCAATGGTCATGTAAAGCACTCCAAAACCTGACAAGTCTGCACTATATAAAACTGCAAATACACAAAAAATAAGTGTTTTGCACACTTCTGTCATTGGGCTACATGTGGACTACATCTGGGTGATATTTGTGCTGCATTTGGGCTCTTTTGTCTCTGGTGGCCATCTTGGGAGATTTATTTGTTATGAAGTTTCCTAATTTCCTCATTTACTGCATTCTCCTCAGTAGGAAATTCTTTCAGTTTTTTACTTTGATTCCATCAAGAAGGTATTCAGATATGTCACACATTTGCCATAAATTCTGAATGATAGCACTCTAGTTGCTCATTAGATCACTGTAGTAAAGCTACTGCTCACCACGGAAGTCTGCTGCTGGTATTAAAAGTGCATGTTTCAGTCTGCATATCAGAATTTTTTAATGAAATAGAAGAGGATTTGAGAAGTCACTCAAAATGTGCCCTAATTTTTCTTTCTTCAGCACTAATCATAATTTCTATGGCAAAATGAACCCCCCAAATTGTGTTCCTTTTGAAATTAAATGTTTTAAGTGTTACCAGTTTATTCCAATCAAGATGGCTTCAGGTGTGCCATACTTTTGTCATAAGTAAGACTGTTAGCGATCTAGTTGTTCATTAGAACACTCTGGGACATTCTGTCATTGGGCTATACTTGGGCTACATCTGGGTGATATTTGGGCTACATTTGGGCTCTTTTGTCTCTGGTGGCCATTTTGGAAGACTTCTTTGTTAGGAAATTTCCTAATTTCCTCATTTACTACAGTCTCCTCAGTAGGAAATACTTTCAGTTTTTTACTTTGATTCCATCAAGAAGGCATTCAGATGTGTCACACATTTGCCATAAATTCAGAATGTTAGCACTCTAGTTGCTTATTAGATCACTGTAGTAAAGCTACTGCTCACCAGGGAAGTCTGCTGCTGGTATTGAAAGTGCATGTTTCAGTCTGCATGTCAGAATTTTTTAATGAAATAGAAGAGGATTTGAGAAGTCACTCAAAATGTGCCCTATTTTTTCTTTCTGCAGCACTAATCATACTTTCTATGGCAAAATGAACCCCCTCATTTTGTTCCTTTTTAAATTAAATGTTTTAAGAGTCACCACTTTATTCCAATCAAGATGGCTTCAGGTGTGCAATACGTTTGTCATAAGTAGGACTGTTAGCGCTCTAGTTGTTCTTTAGAACACTCTGGGAAGCTGCAGTAGAACCCAAAGGAATCAACTGACAGTCTCTGCCCTTGTTGGAAGTACATGTTTTACTGAGAATGGCAGACTTCATTCTCACATGACTGAGAAAGATAATGTGAATTTACAGAAAATATGCTCTCAGTTTAGCTTATAGATCACCTTCCAAAGCTCTGTGGGAAAAGCATGTGAAAATAGTTTTCTCTCAAACATGATTCTTGATATCACAGCAGAAGGCTTTTTCACATGGTAAAATCACCTTTGAACACACCACAATTCCTAAAATGAGTATGGTACCATCAACAAATGATTTATAATGTAACTAAAGTCTTAAAACCTTCTATTAACTGCAATACTTTTTAATGAGGTGCTATCATGTATATTGGTCCCAAGATGGCTGCCAACACTTCTTGGATGAAGTACTGACAGCCAATCAGATATCACGATGAGATGTGTGGTTAGGCTCCACACAGATATATCTATCTTTTTAACTCAAATATTCTCAGGAACTACTGAACGGATTTACACCATTTAAGCAAAAGGCACGAGTCTGAACTGAGGACTACCTCTTTGCCAAATGTGGTGTAATTCCGTTCAGCAGTTCGGGCTGATAGAATGCACACACGGTGCGCGCATCCTATCGCGTTGGGTGCACGGATTCTCACGCGTTGGGTGCACGGATCTACGGAATTATTTTTTGAAAAAAGACAAGAAATCATTGGTTGTATGACTACTTTCTACACTGAAAGGTAGGGTGTATATTTCTGATTTTTAAAGGTATGATTCTTATTGGTTGACAAAAACAGATTGTAAGGAATATTATATATGATAAGCTGATATGTTGAAAAGTCAAGCACACTTCCTGTCTTGTTTAGCAACATTGTGTGCTGAACTTTTGACCTGTGTGCTCAGTGCACTGTTCCATGAGCTGTTTCTATGGTAACAGGTAGAAGGCAGATTGGGGGAAGGGTTGAAATGTATTTCAGTTGGAAAGGGTTGAAATGTTTAACCAATAGAAATGTGTGTTTGCTTTTGAGTTTATGTGTTAACGATTGTGATTTGATGTTTACATGTATATGTGTAGAAATGAAAGGGAAACGTTTCCATTCTTTGGTTTTGCTGAGAGGTGCACAGTGCAGAGATTCTGTAAAAGAAAATATGGTGAGTGACTGATATACTTCTTAATCTACAAAACAACTTGAAAGGTGAGTTATTTCATTGTGAGGGGATGTATGTAGACTATTTTGATTTTAATCAGACTAATGTATTTCTCCTGCTAAAGTGTAGGGAGTAATTTTTTTCTCTACAATCTTATTGACAGTGTGTGTGCATGTAGAAACCATTCTGTGATAATCATTTGTGTTTTTCATGTGTTTGCAGACAGATAACTGTGCTGTTTTTATATTTTGGTAGAATTAGAAACCAGTAATTGTTTATGAATTTGTGAAATGAGTTATGTTATGTTTCTATACTAAAATGTAGTACTTCATATAGATGAAGAAATGTGTTTTGGTATAGTGCAAGGGATAGTGTTGTTTGTCTAGAATCACACAGTGAGTATGTGTGCATTTGGGAACCACTGTGAGAGAAGCATTTGGTAACATTGTGTATTTGCTGACAGATAACTGTTTGAAAACCTGTCATGTTGTCAAGTTTTAGTAGCATTAGAAGCCAGTGTTTGCTTATGCATTGATAAAATAAGTCATGCTTTGAGACTAATGTGCTGTACATTAATATGTAGATTGTGTGTAGTCTTCTTACCCCTTGCACAGTAGTAAATGAGTTTTGGTAAGCTGCTAGGAATAGTGTTGCTTGTCTAGAATCACACTGTGAGTCTGTGTGCATTTGGGAACCACTGTGAGAGAAGTATGTGGTAATATCGTGTATTTGCTGACAGATAACTGTTTTAAAACCTGTCTTGTTGTCAAGTTTTAGTAGCATTAGAAGGCAGTTTTTGCTTATGCTTTGATTAAATGAGTCAGGCTTTGACACAAAGGTGCAGTCCTGAAATATGTAGATTGTGTGCAGTTCCCTTACCACTTGCACTGTAGTGAATGTGTTTTGGTAAACTCCTAGGGATAGTGATGCTTGTCTAGAATCACACTGTGAGTTAGTGTGTATTTGGGAACCACTGTGAGAGAAGCATTTGGTAACATCGTGTATTTTCTGACAAATAACTTTTTTTAAACCTGTCATGTTGTCAAGTTTTAGTAGAATTAGAAGCCAGTTTTTGATTGTGCTTTTATTAAATGAGTCAGGCTTTGACAGAAAAGTGCAGTCCTGAAATATGTAGATTATGTGCATTTCCCTTATCAGTTCCACAGTAGTGAATGATTTTTTGTAAAGTCCTAGGTATAGTGGTTGTTGTCTAGAATCACACTGTGAGTCTGTGTGCATTTGGGAACCACTGTGAGAGAAGCATTTGGTAACATTGTGTATTTTTTAGCAGATAACTCTTTTAAAACCTGTCATGTTGCCAAGTTTTAGTAGTATTAGAAGCCAGTCTTTGCTTATGCGTTGATTAAATGAGTCATGCTTTGACACTAATGTGCTGTACTTAAATATGTAGATTGTGTGCAGTACCATTACCTCTTCTAGACTAGTGAATGAGTTTTGGTAAACTGCTAGGGATAGTGTTGCTTGTCTAAAATCACACTGTGAGTCTGTTTACATTTGGGTAAGGATTGTGAGAGAAGCATTTGGTAACATAGTGTATTTGATGACAGAAACTGTTTTAAAATCGGTCATGTTGTCAAGTTTTAGTAGCTTTAGAAGCTATTCTTCGCTTATGCATTGATAAAATGAGTCAAGGTTGACACTAAAGTGCAGTACCATGTACTATTCTCTTCACTGTGCCAGAACTGAAAATTGTAAAGTTTTACCCAGGCACTAAGCTAGCAGTAGTCTGATGATTTAGTCAGTTTCCAAGTACTCATGTTGTGAACCATACATTACCACATAGATTGTTTCAAATGTCTATGTAGTATGCATGCAGTCTTCTAACATACTATACACTTGTCTTTCACATTTTCAATTCGCTAGTCAGTATCCATACACTTCCAGGAAACACCCTGTAAGTCCCTTTGCAGTCCTCTAGTGACCCATTCAGCATCATGTACTAATCCATTCACTGTGCCAAAACCCAACCACTTATAAATTCACCAAGATACTATCTTTGGAGTACTCTAATCATTCAGTCAGTGCCTAAGTATTCATGCACTGAGCCAGGCCTTAGCACATGGACTGCTTCAAACCCCTATCCACTATGTATGCAGTCTTCTAACCACCTAGACACTTGTCTTTCACACTTTCAATTCCCTAGTCAGTATCCATACAGTCCAGCAAACATCCTGTCACTCCCTTTGCACTCTTCTAGTGACCCATTCAGTACCAAGTACCAATCCATTCCCTGTGCGAAAAGCCTACCACTTATAAATTCACCTAGGCACTCTCCTTACTGTACTCTAATCATTCAGTCAGTGCCGAAGTAGTCATGCAGTGAGCCAGGCCTTAGCACATGGACTGCTTTAAATGACTATGCAGTATGGATGCAGTCCTCTAATCACCTACAGAGTTGTCTTTCACACCTTCAGTTCCCTAGTCAGTATTCATACACTTCTAGCAAACACCCTGTCACTCACCCAGTATGTTTCCTTATAGTACTGTAGTCATTTAGTCAGTTAGCATGTAGTCTTTTAGTGAGGTAGGCTTTAGGGCATGAACTGCTTCAAAGTAGTATGCACTATGCATGTAGTGTTTTAACCATCGTCACACTTGTAGTTCAGGGCTATAGTTTCTTAGTCAGTTTTTATATAAAATGTGTTTGTACAGTAATGGAATAGTATAAATTTGAAAGTTATTAATATACATTTATTTGTGATTCTTTTTTACAGATACAGAACAGGAGTGTTTCTCATCTGTTTGCACTCTTCACGTGCAAGATTGTTTGGATGAAGGGTCCTTAGATGTTTCATCATACTTGCTGTGCCGCACAAGTGTTTTTTGTTAGGATCCCCTCATAACAGAACTCTTTTGCAAATCTTGCGCGTGACGAAGGTGGCATTGGTCTTTGCCCCTCGAGAAAAGTAGAAAATTTCCACATCACTGAAGGAAAACGTTGTGGGCGTGGTGCATCCTCCAAAAATTCATCCTTAGATTCGGTGAATATTTTAAAGCGACAACATTTACAGTTTTTGTAAGTTAAACTTATAAAATTTTGTTAGCTGTATGCATTTTATATATCTGTGATTTGTATCTTGTTTTTTTTTTTGAGAATAGCATGTTGGTTTTGTTTAACAATCTTTGAGATTGTTTTTTTATTGCCCGCTGTTAAGTGATGAGTACGATTGAAATCACTATTTTTAGTGAAATTTAATATATTCTGAGAACAGCAAAAAAGGCAAAAAAATGACTTTGTTGAAATTATGCTGTGTTGTAAAAAATGTATTATTACATGTTATAATTTTTTTTTCCTTTTCTTTCACAGATCCAAATTTTAAAATAAGCAATTTTTATGAATGTAGATTGGAATGAAAATGTGAAAAAAATGTGTACCATTTTTTATTCCTATTACTGTGAAGGTAAGTTTAACTAAGTCTCAATATGCAGAATGAGGAGGTCTGCAAGAAGCTACAAAGTTGAAACATGTTTCTAAAAACACTCTGTTTATACCTTTGTAGTTTTTAAATCTGACCATAATCAGATATCATGTGACCTGCAAAAAAAGAGATTTAAGGGGTTCATAATATTTCCTATTTTAGCTATTGAAGGACCGCAATTATTTCAATCATTCTTCTTTGAACACCTTTGCAGACAAAACTCTGTGCTTACCTTTTATCATTCGCAGGGAATTTTAAAAATGGAAATATGTCACTTTTTGTAACATAGTTATTGTGTAAGATACTCTTTCATATTTACAAAGAGAGGAAAAGGCACTCTGTGCACTTTTTATACTCCATGTAAATACAACCTCATCATGCAGACCACTTTGTGTTGAAAGGGTGTTCTATAAGTGTTGTTGTGCATGATTGCACTTAACACTCGTAGAACAAGACACATGTCTAGATTTATCATAAATCATAAATCTCGATATGTGTGTGAATGGTGCACCATTCTAAAATTGGTGTAGGAAAGCACAACAAGGAGAATTGTTTTAATTTCTCCACATTTTTATATCTTCAATGCATGCTGAAATGTTCAGCATACATTGAAGGAGAAAAATGCATTTTCCCATTGTTTTTGTGCAGTCAGGTGTGTCTTCCTGTAGAAAAACAAACAGCACATGACACAGATATCCTTGCACTATGGTGCAAGGGTGCCTTTGTCACCACATGGCTGCAGTTTAAGCAGCCGTGCAGACAGAAGCATAGATTTGCAACATATTTATGTACATTTGTTGCATCCCTGTGCTTCGGAAGTACTACAGCACACTGCAGTTAAAGAGGTTACTGTGTGATGCTGCAGTACTTCCTCATAGTTCTGCACTTATACATTCACCATACGCTACTAATGCATTCATTCAGTCAATTACGTACTACACATACATTCCTCTAAACTAACACTAACAAAGAAATTTAGCTCTTTTTTTAAACCAGGAAAGTTAGTTCTTACAAGAACTTTTTTTTTCTTCTTTCTTCTTTTATAATTTTTTGGGGTTTTCTGAACAATTTGTAAATTTTTTTGGTTTTTCTGCAAAAAAAAAGAAAAACAGGAGAAACCAAACAATGAACTTCAGGGAACAATAAAAAAAAAAAAAAACTAGCAAATGTGACTTTCTTGCCGGCGGCAGATCAGATCGATCGACTGCTCACCATAGCACAAAGTCTTATTGCACTTAGTGCAGAGCACTTTTAAAAATTGAAATTGAGGACGGATGTCCAAGGTTTGGGCTGATGGATGCACTCTTGATGTGCTCGGCTGCGATGAGGTGGATGGCGCAGGAGCAGGAGTGTTTCTCATCCGTCGGCACTCTTCTCGTGCAAGATTGTTTGGATGAAGGGTCCTCATGTGCTTCATCATACTTGCCGTGCCGCACGAGTATTTCTTGTTAGGATCCCCTCGCGACAGGACTCTTTTGCAAATCTTGCACGTGACCAAGGTGGCATTGAGTCTTATTCAGCCCCTCGGGAAAAGTAAAAAAATTCCACACCACTGAAGAAAAACATTCTTTGGGTGGTGCCTCCTCCAAAAATTCATCCTCAGAAGTATGACCAGATGCAGGTGATGCCTGCTGCCCTGAAGCCATTTTTGGTTGAAAAAAGTTAGAGCTAAGTGTAAACGTAGTCTAAAAAATCTTCTTCTCTCCAAAGAGATGGTGCTCTAAAGAAGGTCAAAGAAGAATGATTGAAATGGGTGGGGTCTTTCAATAGTTAGAAGAGGAAGTGTAATGAACCAATCAAATCTCTTTTTTTGCAGGTCACATGGGATCCGCGCTCCCTGCGCTTACGCAGCCTGCACCCAGCGCGCATCCGTGAAATTGAATTAAAAAAAATTATAGGATTAGATGTAAAAATATATTAGTTTTAAGACTAGTTTAGAGTTTGTCTTCAATTAATATTCACATGAAATACATATATATATGTTTTTTTAAATGTAAAATATTTCGCGGGATCCACGCACCTACCGCGTCATAGACGCAGATGACGCATCGCGGAAGCGTGTAAACGTCGCATTATGAACATCGAATGTGTCGCGTATAGGCTGGGAGTCGAGTACTGGTCGCATTGCAATCTCGCACTAAACAAGTACCCAACGCTTACCATGCGCGGATGCTATCGCGTAGGGATCAAGAACGGTGCGCTAAGGGTGCGTGGATCCAAAAACATTGAAAAAATATATATAAAATAAAGTTTTGAACATATAGTTAAAAAAATATGTTTGAAAAACCCATTAAGTTCAAATAATATTTTTTAATCTTTAAAAGAATTAATTGAAAAAATAAGTTTAAAAAATGGTGATAAAAAAGTATTTTAAAAAAACGTAATTAATGAAATTGACACACTGAATTTGAAAAATATACAAATCCAATCAAAATCATTAAACATGATATCTTCAGAGATAAGTTATAAATAGGAATTAGCATTTAAAAAACCTTTGAAATTCACTGAAAAAACCATAGGTTTCATGCACGTTATAGTTAGGAATTGGCATTTAAAAAACCTTTGAAATTCACTGAAAAAGCAAAGGTTTCAGTGGCGTTATAGTTAGGAATTGGCATTTAAAAAAACTTAGAAATTCACTGAAAAACCATAGGTTTCAGGGGTGTTATAGTTAGCTGGACATTTCCCTCATACAAAACCCTAGAAATTCCCCTGTTATAGTTAGTTCAGCTAACTATAACTCGCGCCCCCGCAATGCACTGCTGATGACGTCACATATTACATCACTCATGACATGGTCAGTGACATCACTGATGACATCACTGATGACATCTCAAATGACATCACTGATGACATCACTGATGACATCATCCATGTGATAAATTACTGCATCTTCTCACACCCTAATTTAACCGTTGATACACCAACTCAAAATTTCAGACGTCCAGTCTGAAAACCATAGATACTCCAATACCAATAACTACATACCCACTCATTAACTCTTAGGTCTATATACACTTCCACTCACTCACCTGTACAGTCACTCATACTTACAGTCACTCTGTACAAGACTATCGTATGCATTTTTATACACCTACATAGACACTCACACACCACCAATCATCCATAGAGGTACTCTCACACCTAGTCAGTCATGCAAATGATTAATCACACTCCCATTTACTCACCTATGCAGTCATACACACTCAAGTTCACTTACTCATAAAAATTGTACCACATTCTTACGCTATTATACAATCATTGATACAAGCACACACTCATCCATAAAGCCACTCTCACAATCACACACTCTCACATATACCCACTTATATACTCTTACACGCATATATACTGCCTTTCACATATGTAGTTACTGACACATGTACAACTGAGATATACATTCAATCCCTAACACACCCATACATACACTCACTCAACCATACAGTTCATCACAGATGCACTCTTAAAACCATGCACCCATAGAATCACCCAATCACACATCTATGCACAGAGTCACACACACCCTACCCACACAAACACTCAGGCACCCATACAGATACTCAGACAACCAATCAATAACCCATATAGACACTCATATAGCTATTCACAAAACCATGCAGCCACTTATACACCAACAGACAGACACATACAGACCTTCACACAGTTTAGTCACTATAACACCCCTGAAACCTATGGTTTTTTCAGTGAATATATATATATATTCACTGAAAAAACCATAGGTTTCAGGGGTGTTATAGTTAGCTGGACATTTCCCTCAAACCTATGGTTTTTTCAGTGAATATATATATATATATATATATATTCACTGAAAAAACCATAGGTTTCAGGCACGTTATAGTTAGGAATTAGCATTAAAAAAACCTTAGAAATTCACTGAAAAAAACATAGGTTTGTCAGGTGATGTCATCAGTGATGTCATTTGAGATGTCTTCAGTGATGTCATGAGTGATGTCACTGACCATGTCATGAGTGATGTAATATGTGACGCCATCAGCAGTGCATTGTGGGCGCGCGAGTTATAGTTAGCTGAACTAACTATAACGGGGGAATCTCTAGGGTTTTGTACGAGTGAAATGTCCAGCTAACAATAACGCCCCTGAAACCTATGGTTTTTTCAGTGAATATAAATATGTATAGGTTTACTACACACAATCATGCATATATATACATTTACCAATATATAGTTACTTACACCATATTTTGGTTGTTGATATTTGTGTTCTGATATTGCTGTACCATAATATGTCTGTAGTCAGTACTTTGACCTACAGCCATTTTCAGAGACCTGTCTTCATGTTTGTGCCATCCGAAGGCTAATTAAAAATTTGGTTCACCATAGTTCAATGTAGACAGTATGCAGTCGATCTCTTCAAGTATCCTTGACCTCTTCCTCAGTAAGTCATGTCTCTGGTATAAAAGGTCTTTAAACATTCTTCATGTATTTAATGGGAGTCAGTGGGATGGATGTAAGGATGGTTTTATATGTTTGTATTGCTGCAGGTTCTGGACATACCAGCTGCATGCTTCTGGATTATTTTAAAGTCTGTCATGGTATTTGGGAGTGCTACATAAAAGATACTACAATAATCTATGGGACAAGGAGCTGCGATAATTATCGCAAAGCGCACTTAGCACTATTTTAAATATCGCCGGCTATCGCTGCATTTCATCGCCGAGATATCACGTTATTATCAACGCTTATCTCCAAGGCGATAAATAAAGCAGCGATAGCGGCGAAATGCGGGATTATCGCTGGAAATAAAGCGATAACACTGCAGCGATAGGGAATTCATTGTTGATACGCCATGGTGGTCGTAGCCTGACAATCCACCTCCCTTTATACATATAGCTAAGTCTGAAATTTAGCAGACGTTAACCTACGGCGATAACCACGGTTAGCGCAGCTTTTTATATCGCTATGGGTGTCAGGGTCCGGCTTGTAAATACAGCGATGAGCGGTTAGCGACTTTTTCACTGTTGTTTTCTGAGGGAACGCCTTCTTTGCATCTCATTAAAGATGCGATGTGAGGCGTTATTGAAACGACGGCTGACACAAGGAAACACGCGCTGATGCCTATTAGCATGTCCTTGCTAATACTGAGGTAATTCAATCGCCGCTTTTCGGCCGAAAATGGCCGTTAAAGCGGGGATGATGGCCTTGATAATATGCCCCTAAGTATGTCATGGTTAGGGGTCTCATCAATGCCATCCATTGGTCAAGGCAGATGAGTGGAAGATGTCCTTAGAGTAGGGTAGAGTTGCAGGTTGTTCCCTTTGACTACTGCATTTACTTTGGAACTGATGGGACTTTAGAGTCAAATATGATTAAAGGTAGGGGGTGACGCTCCTAAATTATCCATCCACTGAAATAGAGCTTGGGTATTTTCTCGACCTCCCATGTAATGAGTTCTTTGATCCCAAAGGAAACTCTCTCTCATCCAGTAAAAGATTACAGATAGATTTATGTACTTTGCTGGACTTATTTTTAAGCTGAAGGTGCATTTGAATGTCATCAGCATATATTTAAAGGGTCACCTCTAGCTATTGTAGAAACAGTGTCAATAGGCACATGCAGATATCAGAGAGCGGGGATAAATTGTCTTCGTCTGGGCAAAATTTAAATTACACTGGCATAATTTGCATAAATTGGGGAAAATCGCATTATGCTTGCAAATCAAAATTCCCATGATTTCTCCATTATGCCACACCATGTAAATACGTGCCATTCGAGGTAAAACTTTACAGTCAATTTGCAGAAACAAATGAATGCCTGTAGTTTTTATTTTATTTTATCGCCAAATATGTCCATGCATCAAAAATGTATGCAAGTATGCATTTCACGCTAACAGATAGTGCTAAGTGATGGATTTGCATGTTGTATAAAATGCCAAATTTACTGTAATTTTCCAAAAATTGTGCGTAATTATGCAGAAGGAAATTACCCGAATTTCATTCGCCCCTAAAAATTTCCAAAGTGAAGACTTGTCCACTTTTTATAGAGGAAGGACAAGGTGAATGTGATTTCATCAAGTCTTTGAATGTACCAAGCAGTAAGTCAGAATTCCTAGTGATGGAAACTACTGAGAGTTGGAGTTTTTACAAAGAGCCTAGTCTTGCATTCATCTAGCGGCAAAAGCAGCTCTTATTTTATATTGCTGTATGATGTTTTATGTAGAGCACCTTGAAGCTGTGCTTTTGTTTGACATTGTGCGCTGTAGGCAGAACAATTCACACAATAAACAATACTCCATGGCGTGAATTGTGTCTGCAAGATGAATTGGAACCCTGCGATCAGTTGTGTTGATACAACGGCCATTTTGAAAAAATCTTACAGCATCTAGAATGAAATGGAATGCTGCTGGCATGGAACAATTCAGAATAAGGCATCTAGAATGAAATGGAATGTTGCTGGCATGAAACAAGTCAGGATACAGCATCTAGAATGAAATGGAATACTGCTGACATAGAACAAGTCAGAATTAGGCATCTAGGATGAAATGGAATGCTGCTGGCATGGAACAAGTCATGGTTCTCCGGGGGAGGAGTCAAGATGGCGGGCTGACTCGCCACGGAGTCGCTGCAGCGGGAGGTCTCTGCTAATACCTCTGCTGAAAATGCGGATCTACGAAGAAAACCCGAACACCGAAAACTGGAAACTCTAAAAAAACGATAGTGCTCCCTACACCTACTTGGTCCAAACTCGGCTTTGTGGTCAGGACGCGACGTACCTGCTGAATCGGGGGTGAAGAGCACAGCGAAGCAACGCAACGTACAACAGTAACGAGTCCGCTCGCGGCTCTGATTCCACCTCCCTCAGCGGCTGCAGTCTACCGGCTCCTCCCAGGGCAGAGTGCCTGGATCCGTGGCGGAGGTGTGCGAGAGCTCGCACCGGTCTTTGATTTTTCCCTCAGTCGGATCATCCCCAGTTGGAACGGGAGTTACGCTCTATTAAGAGCTCTGGTCGGAGATCCTCGTTTGCGCTCTCTTCCTGACTGATACGGCACACGGAGGAGAACTGCTTCCTGACTACAACCATTGTCCAGAGGAAGCGTCCAGGTGACACGAGAGGCGGGCTGTTTCTCGAGCTTGTTTTTTTTTTACTTCAATAGCCCTGCAGTTTGGTGGTATCGGATATTGTACCCATCTGGAGGGTACATGTTGAACTGCTGAATCGCGGATTGATGCTTCTATTCGACAAGGCACTCCGGCGCCTGCTGGGGGTAGCTAGTCTCGCTCTCCCTACTGTGCTTAGGTTATCGGAGGCCTGCCTCCTCCACAGCTCCAGACTCTTGCTGCCTATCTTTCCGGCACTCCTTACTCATTCTTTGGGGGACGCCTACACGGACAAGCACACATATTGCTCCTTCATGGCCCCTAAGTCGGTGACACGAGGCGCTCGCACTGGGCGAAATATGTCTCACTAGGTTGGGCGAGCACCGGTCTCCATCTCACGCGCAAGTCATATTTCGTCTACAGATGGGCCCGGAGCTGGTACTGACACAGGCAGCGGACGAGATCAACCCCCGACGGATACACCCAATACATCTAACACAGGTAAGCCCTTGATCCGCCCTTCCCTTCTGGCTGCTCCTACTGTCTCTTCGTGTGGTGAAGAGGGGTCAGGATTGCCCCCCCTTCGCAACAGTGGCTCTCCGGGGAAAAACATGGATCTAGGGCATCCCTCTGTTGCCCCTGGGGATACGCTCCTGCCCTCTTCACCTTCAGCCATGCCGCTGTGTCTTACTGGTGTCTTGCAAAACGCTGAGCCTTCTCTTCTCCAAACTAGGATCCCTAGTGAGGTTACGACTCCTGGAAGTGCAAACACAATTCTCCCCTCTTCGACCACTTTGGAAGCCTCACCTCCGATCAATGAACCTCCGGAGCTTCCTTTGCTTACTCCCGCTGCCCCGAGTGGAGGACTGGGAGGATTGGAAGAGACCCCTCTTGAACCAGGAAACTTAGACTTAGATTTTCGCCATGACAACGCTGCAGAGTCCGATGAAGAATCTGAAATCTCCCTCAATTCGCTGACAGATTCTGCAAGGAAAACTACACGGAAAAAGGGGAGGTTTAAGGCCAAAAATAAGCTAAAAATAGGCAAATCCTCCGCCGCCCTCAAAACTGGCCATACTACTCTGCCACTACAAGGAAAACCCATAGCTGAGAACAGCCCTCTCCGTAAATGGATCCAAGCCAATGGAAATGTCAGGAAGATGGCTCTGCGCCTGTCCGGTGTTAGTTCTATGTTGGAAGACCAAACAAAAGAAACGTCCCTGACTCAATCTTCAGTTCAAGTGGACCTATCAGCATCTACTCTCTCTCCTCCAGCTCCTTTACCAATTGAATCATGTCCACCTGTCTCTAACTTACTAAACGACTTAAGCTTTTCGAATGCTATTTACACTCAGGAGAAAAAGTCTAAAAACAAAGCCACTACTTCTAAGCAAACCCTGCCTCTTACTGCTACAGATGCCCCTTCCTCTGATCATACAAACCTCTCACCCCCCCCGATCTCGATCTTGACAGAATGGGAAAACAAAGTTCTCCCCTCAATATCATTTTGCAGACTCTGTCTGACCAGCATAAGGAAACACAATCACAGTTTCTCCAACTAAGAGAGGATAACATCAAGATACAGCACTCCATTCAGGATCTGAATTATAAAGTGGGAGGGGTGGTTCAGGACATAGAATCCCTCCAGCAAAGGGTTTCGAGCGTGGAAGAGACTGCTGCCTGTAATCAGAGTGTGGCTAACAAGTATCAAGAACAGATCGGAAAGCTACAGAACAAGATGGAAGACATGGAAAATAGACAAAGACGCCTTAACCTCAGACTTTTTGGTATACCCGAAGGCTCGGAAGGGGCTGACCCTAGGGCATATATGGTATCACTTTTTCAGAAAGCTTTCCCGGACCTCTCTGACTGGGATAGGGACTCCCAGCTTCAGAGAGTTCACAGACTTCCCCTATTTACAGTAAATAAGGCTAACAGACTTCCTCGTCCCTTTCTGATTTTTTGGGGGAATTTCCTCCTTAGACAGGCTGTTGCACTTAAAGCTAGGCCTAATTCACCTGTTACGATTGATTCTATCACCTTCTTCGTAAGATCAGATCTCAGCAAAAGCACTATGGACAGACGCTGGAGGCTACGTCAGCTCATTGACCCATTCAAGGCTCTGGGTGGCCAGGTCTTCTTGCAAGAACCAGCTCGCTTAAAAGTCATCCATTGTGGGCGGACATATACATTTACAGACGAGAAAGAGGCAGAGCAGGCTCTATCCAAACTAAAACCTTAGAGAAAAGCGAGATCTATACTTTATTATCTTATGATGTAGTCAGGGAAAAAAGGGGAAAAAAAAAAAAAAAAAAAAAAAGCTTGACTTCCAACATCTAGCGCTGGCCTAAAATATCACCTTCATATCTACACATCTACACAGGGCTAACAGGAAGGGGAAGGGAAGGGGAAAAAAGGGAGGGACAAAAGAAAGGAAAGGAAAAGAGAAGGAAGGGAAGAAGGGGAAAGAGGGTAGAGTGGGGAAAAGCGGATAGCTCGGCAACAAATTCAGGGGGGGGTAAAAAAAAATAAAAAAAAAAAAAAAAATGGGTGATAGGGACACTCACATATTCATATATTCACACAACCACACTATACTAACTTTATAGTTAAATAAAGAAAGATCCAATATCTGTCTAGCAGGCTTACCACCTCTGCTGCTACTCTTTTGCGCTGCCCAGCCACCGGCAGCTGGGTATAAGAGGTTTTCCTCCTCTTTGGGATAGGGGGTTCATCCTGAACCTCCGAGGGTGGTTCTTTCGGGGTGGGTTTGGGGGAGATAAAAATGTTAAAATGATCAGGTTGGAGGGGAAGGTATTCTGTTATTATAATTTTTTTTTGTATCACAGTATGAAAAATCAAAATCAAAAACGGGCAAAAAGTCTAAACATGTTGAAATGACACACAGACTCAGATGTCTGGCCTGGAATGTTGCGGGACTCAATGGCAGGAATAAGAGACGGCTTGTTTCTGAAGAGCTCAACCTGTATAAGCCCCAGATAGCCTTGCTTACTGAAACACACATCAACTATAAAGACCGCAAACTTTTGGGGCAGCTAGGATATGATGTGATTGTGTGCTCAGAATGCAGTATTCCAACTAGAGGCGTTGCTATTCTCACACAGAAAAGATTAAATATATTACTAACCAAAACTAAGGTGGATAAAGCCGGCCGTTGGGCTATTTCTCAAATACTTTGGGATGATAATATTTTTACTTTCTGCGTATTTTATGGTTCGAATATTGACGACCCGTCTATTATAGATAGGTTAAATATTGAACTCTTGGACAGCAGTGGAGAACTTATTATAATGGGGGATTTCAACCTCATTATGGATTACAATATTGACACTACTCGACATCGAGCATTTCAGAGGATGCGCCGCTCCCAAGCCGCTCTTCTTGAACTCGGACGTATCCACAATCTAAAAGATGTTTGGCGAACATTATATCCCTCCACTGCCGGTTTTACATATTACTCTGCACCCCACCAACTCTGCTCAAGAATTGACATGGCTTGGGCATCAGATAATATTATAAAGAACAGCTCCATGGAGCTGTGTCCAAGAGTGGCCTCGGACCACAACCCAATTATATTAACATTTAGTATACCACAGACCAGCCGGAAACCCAGGACATTTACATTTCCCAGACACTTACTGTCCAACACAGATTATATAACACAGCTAAAAGCACACTTAGGCGAATTTATTGCAATAAATAGAAATTCAGCTTCTCCTAGTATAGTTTGGGACACGGTTAAAGCTAGCATACGCGGGTTCACACAGCAGTTCGTTCTTAATCAGAATTCCCTACATAGACGTGGCTGGGCTGCTATGAGTAACACCATAACTATGCTTGAAAAACAGTTGTCTCAGGCTCTGACACAGGGCGTATCAAATGTATCTGACATATGCCAAAAGTTAGCCTGCTCTAAGCTCAACATCAAAACTAGACTTATGGAGAAAAATATGAACAGTCTACAAAAACTTCACTTATTTCAATATGAGAGTGGGGATAAGATTGGCAAAGTTTTAGCATACAAAATTGCTGATGATAAATCTAAAACATCTATAAAAGAAATTAAGGGTCCAAACAACATGGTTTATACTCAACCCGAGCAGATTCTCCAGCAATTCGTAGCTTTCTATAGTGCACTATATACTCCAGAGGAGCAGCCTGATTTGAGTAAGATCCAAGAATATCTGGATACTAACGTAATTAAAGGCAAACAGATAGTAAACACGGCCCTGCTCTCTGAAAATATTACAGAGCAAGAGATTAGAAAAGCGATTGCTTCATTACCCTTAGGTAAAGCTGCTGGTGAAGATACCATTCCACTAGACATCTATAAAAAATGCTCGGAGGAAATCCTGCCATTACTTACTGAAGTGATCAGTAATGTTGGGATAACCGGGAAGGCTCCTAAATCCTGGAACACTACCAGGATTGATTTTTTTCTAAAAAAGGGTAAACCTGGGGATCTATGTGGGTCTTATCGACCCATTTCACTTATTAATACAGATGCTAAGATTTTTGCCAAGGTACTTGCTATTCGACTAGCTCCACTTATCCCTCATTTGGTATCCCCTTATCAACACGGTTTCGTTATGGGAAGGGATACTACCGCTCATATCAATATGGCTATTACTGCATTCGACGTGGCCATGTCCGGACCCACCCCACTCGGTATGATTCTTTTGGATGCTGAAAAGGCTTTCGATCGAGTGGGGTGGGAATTTCTCTGGTCAACGCTGATCACTATGGGTTTCCATGGTCAATTTCTCAAATGGCTTCAGGCTCTATATGATTACCCTACAGCTAGGCTCTGTTATGCTGGGCTAACTTCCGCTAGCTTCTCAATATTTCGTGGCACCCGGCAAGGGTGTCCACTATCACCCTTGCTATTTGCGTTATCGTTGGAACCTTTCCTCGTCGCCCTACAAGCTAATCCCAATATTACTCCCTTCATACACGGTCAGAAACGGCTAAAAATTACGGCGTATGCCGATGATATAGCGATCTACTCAACTAATATACCGACAGCTATACTGGGAATCACCGAGGAGGCTAACAAATTCGGCTTAGTTTCCGGTTATAAACTTAACTCACATAAAACACAAGTCATTCTGAATCATACACCTCCGACTCAGATAGCTGGTACCTGTAGAACAGCCACTTATCTTGGCATTAAAATCTCTTCTGATACTAATGCGATAATTAAACTCAATTATGAGACTCTTCTCAAAGAAACCGTTACAACTCTAAAAAAGTGGCACAAGGTTCCCTTAAGTATGGTCGGTAGGATTAATCTAATTAAAATGAATATACTACCTAAATTTTTATACTTATTTAGGTCCATAACTCTCCTCGTTAATAACACATTCTTCAAACGACTGGATGGGATTTTCAGCAGCTATATCTGGGGATATAAGAAGGCTCGCAGGTCAATTAATCTTCTCAAACTACCTCTTAATCAAGGTGGTTTGACCTTCCCCGACTTTAGATTATACTATTTCTCGGCCTTCCTGAGTCGTCTTCGCAGCCTGCTGATTCGCGATAAGCAAGCGTTTTATTGCTACCAATTTGCTTTAGGCGAGGATTCTAATGTGTTTCTAGCCAAAACTAACGACCCAAACTATTTTAAACGGGTAAAATTCAAGACTGTCAGAGACACTGTCAAAATATGGCAACTTATCCTGGCCAAATGCAATACGTCCTTGTTTCATCCTCAATTACCTCTATGGGCCAACCCCGGTCTCCCGGAGATATTCCATGATGGTATATTTTATAAGTGGAAAGTCGCTGGAATCGAAACACTTGGGGACCTTTACGGTAATGATGGACTACTGGCCTTCGAGACACTAAGAATTATCTTTAAATTACCTTTAACTGCACAGTTCAAATACATTCAGATACACGATTATTTAATACGTAAAATAAAGTTACTAAATATTGCAGATTCAGATATTTGGAACTGCTTCTATCCTAATAAAGTTAGATCACTCATTAGTCTTGGCTATAAAGTTTTTACCTCGCTTAAATTGGACGACTGTGGGAATATCGCGGATAAATGGAGTTACCGCTTGGGTTTGAATATATCTGCTAATCAGATATCATCTTCGTTAAGTAGTTTTAACCGCTCGGTTCAGTCTTCCAGCTTGCGACTACAACAATATAAAACGATATTTCAGTTATACTATACTCCCGAAAAAATTTCCAAATGGTCCAGTAATCGTCCCAACAGCGAACGGACTAGGTGTCCCAAATGTGACCTACTAGCTGCCAATCTCGAACATATGATGTTCACGTGTCCCCGACTTACTGAATTCTGGTCTAAAGTTAGCCAGGGTATCACGCAGATTCTATCACAACCAATTACAATAAGTTTGACTAACGTACTGCTCGGCACTCCCCTGTTGAATTATTCATCTGTAGACTCACAAACTGACCTTATCAATATTTTAATCGGTTGTGCCAGACTCACTATTGCTAGGACATGGATCTCAAATAACCCACCACACGTGATGGAGGGGTGGCTCCTTGTTAAAGAAATTCATACCATGGAAACTTCTCTGGCTAAGATCAGAGGTCACAAATTTCTTCAAAAAATTAACAGAATTTGGGGCGCCTCAACTCTATGTAAAGATTGATGAACACAAATTTGTATGTAATCGGGTCGATTCGGACAAAGCTGGTAGGATTGCCGATTTGTTTGTATATGCCCTTCTTTGATTTGTCTGACTGATTTGAATAATTTGTTTTTTTGTTTGTTACTCAAATTATTACTTGTTATCCCGGTCTTCTGTCCTGATCTCAATAAAATTTAAAAAAATAAATAAAAAAAAAGGAACAAGTCAGGATAAGGCATCTAGAATGAAATGGAATGCTGCTGGCATAGAACAAGTCAGAATAAGGCATCTAGGATGAAATGGAATGCTGCTGGCATGGAACAAGTCAGGATAAGGCATCTAGAATAAAAATGAATGCTGCTGGCATGGAGCAAGTCAGAATAAGGCATCTAGAATAAAATTGAATGCTGCTGGCATGGAGCAAGTTAGGATAAGGCGTCTAGAATGAAATGGGATGCTGCTGGCATGGAACAAGTCAGGATAAAATTGAGAGAGATTTTGAAGCGCGAGGTAGGTCGCTGAAATCCTTCAGGCAGCAGAAACACAATTATTACCAGTGCTAAAGGGATATATCTGGCTGCAGTGCTATTTTCATTCACCTGGTAGGAGTCGCGTGGTCTTCGATGCACACTTTAGTGCAGATAACCCAGATACCCAGAGGAGGAATGTTTTCATATATATATAACCTATTACTCGCCACTGGAATACCCACCTGGACTCGAGTGGCGCTGGCACCCTTCTCAGCAGAATAGACATGATTACAGCTACCATTGCGAACCAATGAATATCAGCTCCTCCAGGCACATTGTAGAAGGAGTAAGAACTATGGATAACGAGTGAATGCATAACACTGAGCTGCGAGGTGCATAGCAGGGGGCTTAATTCAAAGAGCAGAGATTCACCTGCCTGTTGCAAAGCATCCCGGGAAGCACATGAGCGATTTAACTGTCGTTATTATTCTCTGTCCAAACATGAATGAGATTTACTGTAGAGGTTTTTCTGTGCGGAAGCAGATACATTCCAGAACACATCTAGAAATCCTATTAATTTGATACTTGTACATATTTCCACTCGTATTGTTCCATTTTGTTCTAATTTAAGACTAGCAAATCTGTCATCGCCACATTTTCACATCTTCTTGACTCCCACATTGTCACGGTGTCGTCCCCTCCCTCGTGTATTCACCGCATCTCGAGCCTCAGTAATCAAAAACATCACGAAACAACTTGAAGTATTTGTCAAGAAATGGAAGGTTGCCACCTCTACAGTTTCCAGTGGAAAACATTTAATTGCTCTCCTCTCTTCATCGCATCTGTACCAAGTGAGAGAATGCCTGTTGCTTTCAAGTTGCGCGCAGTATCTACAGTTTCATATCTTAATTATCAGCTGAATGCCAGCTTGAAATTGCTGTGACAGCCACAGCCCCGCTGGACATTCCTGCACTCCTGCAGGGCAGTCTTTCCCTTGGGCTTAGTTCAATAATAACCACTCAAAATGTTTCATATTTCATGCTCTTATTTTCTTTAGCTATTAGGATAAGCTGTGATTTCTTTTTCAATTAAAAGATGGCGTTCAAAATATTTTGTAAATAAAGTCAATAAAACTCATGCTCCATTTAATATTATTCAGCTATATATCTTTGCAGTTCTCTATGGAGCAAACATTAGTGGCACAGGTGACTGAGGCCCATATGTATGAAGACGTTTTGCAATTCCTAACGGTACAAATCACTTATTTCGGACCGTTCGGAAATGCAAAATGCCATGGCGGAATGCATGAAAGGCACTTGCAATGGTGCAAAGGCGGTTCCTACCTAGCAGAAATCACATTTTGGTCATCTCCAAATGGAAAATTGCAAACAGCGATTTCCAAAATGCCAATTACAAACCACAAGTTCAATGGGTTTTCTAATTGTGACTGGTCACAAAATAGCCATGTAGAAAATGCACTTACCATTTTTATTTATTTATTTTATTTATTTAGAAAGTTTTATATAGCACGAACATGACTACCGAGGGTATCAGAGCACTTTACAGTTTATGCATCAAGAAGGGTACAAGCAAACAAAACGAAATCAACAAAACGAAAAATTCACTGTCTTATAATGTCCGACATTCTCTTGAGCCAGGTAGCTGGGCCACAGTTCAATGGCTTTGGCCCCAGGATCAAATGGAGAAGCCAGACTGAGGCAAACATTTCTTCATCAGGAGCCCGTTGACTTCTTTTTTGAAGAGGACCATGGAAGGGTTCTCCCTGACTTCGGGGGAAGGGAGTTCCAGATCCTCAGAGCATACCTGAGAAGGCTTTATTGTAAGTCTTTTTTTTTGTTACTCTTTGTGGTTTGAGCCAAAGGGTGCTGCCGCTTCTGGAGGCTCTCGAACCACATGAGAGCTCAAGTTTCTGAGCGAGGTACAGCGGGGTCTTGAAGTGAATGGCATTGTGTGCCAAGCATGCAATGTTTAACTATCTGCGCTTCATAAGGAAGCCAATTCAGGGTCAGCAAGTCCCGAGAAATATGGTTGAATGTGTTTGTGCCAGTTATGAGCCTAGCTGCAGAATTGAGGGCAACCCTAAGAGGAGCCACCTTTACTCTGGGCAAGCCGCTAAGTGTTGCGATACCATAGCCCAGCTTTGATATCCCTAATGCTTGCACTGCAACCTTTAGGTCATGAGCAGAGACATAGGGTTTGAGTTTCCTTAGGATGCTGAGTTGGAAGTTCGCTCCTTTGCTGAGGTAGCTCATGTGCTTCTGCATGTTCAGGCTTTTGTCTAATATAATACCTAGAGAGGATGCAGAATCCACAAGGTGAGGTCTACAGTTAAGAGCAGTAAGCTGATTCAACCATTGTTCGGTGACCGGAGATTGTTTGTGGGGTGATATTAGGAGCAATTCAATTTTTAGAGCATTTAGCTTCAGATGGTTACGTGTCAACCAGCTTTGTGTATCCAGCAGGACTGAGTTGAGGGATTGAATGTCCATGAGGGAGGCGATCTTCAGGTATAGTTGGGTATTGTCCACATACATGTGATAGTGAATGCTGGATGATTTCAGAATTTCTGTCTGAGGCTCCATGAACAGGTTAAAGAGGGTGGGGAAAAGTGCTGAACCTTGGGGAACTCCCAGCGTGACCGGTGCAGGATGGGATAGGGATTGGTTCACCTTGAAGCTTTGGGATCAGTTCTAAAGGAACAAAGAGAACCAGTTAAGTACAGGCCCAGACAGCCCCATCCTGTGTTTAAGGAGGTCAATTAGGTTATTGTGTTTGACAGTATTGAATGCTGATGAAGGGTCAAGAAGGATCAATAAGCACGACTCATTATGGACCAACATTCTTAGCGCATCATCGACAATGTGCATTAGCATCGACTCTGTACTATGGCCCGGGTGGAAACCTGATTGCCATTGGTCCAGGAGTTGGAAATGGTTGATGTGGTTACAGAGTTGGGCAAGCACACGTCTCCAGGAGCTTTGCCAAGATGTGGATGTTAGAAATTGGGTGGAAGTTATGAAGAATTACGGGAACAGCAGATGGTTTCTTTAGAATCGGCCAAACTTGACCCGATTTTAGGTAGTCCGGAATAGCACTCTGCCAAAGTGATGCAATGACAATCGTAGCCTTTGAGCATCTGATGCGGTTATTGTATTTGCTTCTCGGGGATCTCAAACAGTAGAGATGTTCAAGGGAAGGTTAGGATCGTCACAACCTTTTTGCATGTCTTAAATTTCTTCTTTCGGAATTGAAACTATCATTGAACCATGGTTTGGAGAGTTTAGAGGACATTCTTTTAAGCTGTAGTGGTGCAACCGAGTCTAGTACATTAAGCATTGAGTGTCTACAGTGGGCCGTAAGGTCGTGGACATCCTGTATGTTCAAGGGAGGGGGCAGGATGTTATCGCAGAGAGCAGTCAGATCTTGCGAGTTGATGTTCCGTAGACATCTTTTCAACTGTTTTGGGTTCTTAGGCTGGGCTCTACTTGCTCTTACCAATTCCAAGATGAGGAAGGTGATGCAATAGTGGTCTGTCCAATCACATGGAAGGATCGAATCCAGGAGGATGGAATGGGCTTACCAATGACAAGATCTAAGGTAACTCCTTTGATATGAGTAGGGCTGTCACAGATTTGGATTACGTTGAGGTCAAGTAGGAAGGATTAAAGGCTATTGACCACCACATCATTTACATTGTTCCAGTGGAAGTTGAAAGCTCCCAGGAAGATCTGAGTACCATGGAAATCAGCATTGGCCGAGATAACGTTCATGATCTGTTCTATGAAGGGAAGGTTGTCGCGAGGGGGTTGGTAAAACGTGTACAATTTGCATGAGTGATTGTTGCAACCAGTGACTTCAATGCATAGGTATTCAAAAGATGGCAGGAGGTCGGCATGTAGTACTTTCACTGTTAGATTGATACAATGTAAACATGTGGTGCCTCCACCTTGACCACTAGTTCTGTCCAACCTAATGATATCATAATTGGGAGGCATTAAAAAGTCCAGGATGGGAGTGGCTGAGTCATTTAGCCAGGTTTCTGTCAACATTACAAGGTCAAGATCCTGGGCAAGGATGAGGTCGGCAATGTCCCCATCATGTTTAACAGCCGATCTACAGTTTAGAAGCACGCATTTGAGTCTTATGTTGGTGTCCGTTGGTGCAGGTAGGTGGTGGTGACTCTTGTGAGGTTGCTCTCATTTAAAGTTCTGGTGTTTGGCTTAGATTCCCTGAAGGGATCAGTGGTGATGGATTCAATTTGTTGCAAGTTTGATATGGTGGAGGGATGTGCCGGATTATATGAGAGTAGGAGAGAATGAATATCCCTATCAAACAGTGAGGCTCTACATCTGCAGGGGCGAGAAGGGTCATTAGGGTGCGGAGAAAAAAGGCCCAACAATGGGATGTGTGTGTGATGATATGGGATGGTGAACGCCGAATATAGGGGAGGAGGGAGCCCGGTACACCCACTAGCTAGGCGCGAGCGGAGATGGTGATTGTTCATAAAGCAGCAACTTATGTTGGAGTTAGCTGACAGTTCCTCAGAGATATGTAAAAGGCTATGTACCTCTGCCTTAAGTTGTTGTAGGCTATCTCATTAAGTCGGCCTTCCAATGAAGTGTGTGAAGGAGATTGGGAGGATAGGTTCAGGGGACCCTGCAGCGGTGAGAGCTAGTAGGGGTGGGAGCCCATCAAGAATCCCCAGAGAAGACCGGGCTTGCAGGGCAACCACAATCTGAGGCAGGCAGCGCAGGGAGAGCAAGTGACGTGTGAAGGCAGGCCAGAGTTGTGGCGCCTCGTGCTGCAGTGCAGGCTCACCCAGTAGCCTCCAAGCCTCCAAAAAGGTAAAGTGACCACTCCAAGATGGCCATCATATGTAGAGTGGAGCAAGCTCATTTCTCTTTCCATGGTCGGCATAGCATAGAGACCAGGGAAGGGGGTGCCCCTCTTCAGTTTCCAAAGCAGGAGGACAAAATGGATGCCCAACAACAACAACAAACACACACAAAATGGGCGCCCATCAATGTACACAACTGAGCTCAGGGACATCACGACGAGCCAGCCGAAACAAGACAGCCCATCAAGAATCCCCAGAACAGACCGGGCTCGCAGGGCAACCACAATCTGAGGCAGGCAGCGCAGGAAGAGCAAGCGACGTCTGTAGGCAGGCCAGAGTCATGGAGCCTCGTGCTGCAGTGCAGGCTCACCCGGTAGCCTCCAAGCCCACCTCTCCCCTCACTTACTCCAGGAAAAACAAAGAGGAAGCAGGAAGGATCATCAGGGACCCCAGGATTTCAGTCCCAGGAACGCACATCACACATCAGCCTTCACTGGACGTAGGGGAAACACCGGACCACGATGTGTTCCGCTTCGCCGTATGGACCAGAGCGACGTTTTGCAATCTCAGCCAGCAGTGGGCTCATCCGCCTCGCCTCCGGAGGCATGGGCACTCAATTCACCAGTGCGGTGGCAGGAAGTCATGCCGCTGGGGGGGATACAGCCCCCTCAAGCCAGCCCCACAGGACCGCAGCGTGGGCTCATCCGCCTCACCTCAGGTGGAACAGGCACACAATTCACCAGTGCGGTGGCAGGAAGTCATGCCGCAAGGGGCGGTACGGCCCCCTCGAGCCAACCCCACAGGACCGGAGCAACGCTCGGCAATATCCGCCAGCAGCAGGCTAATCAAGCAGCACCTCCCGGGCCGGGGCACTCGGCTTCACAGTACAGTGGCCAGAAGCAACTCCACAAGAGCGGATCGGATCTTCAAGCCAGCACCACATCAAGGATCTCGGCGGCTGGGGGGAGGTGGGGTGTTCTCCTTGCTATGCACCAGAGATCACCACCACAACCATGAGAAACTCTGGTGCAGTGAATGCATGAAAGAGACTCACCCAGCGGCTGCTGCGACGACGGGACTCGGCATCTGCTACAGCCTAGACTCTGGAAGCTCCGATCCCCTCTTGAGTCAGTGGCGGTCCCCGGGGAGCATCCTCATCGCCAAAGATCTTAAGGTAGGTTTCTTGAGAAATTCTCTTCTTTGCGGGGGTGTCGCACAGATAGTTGCGTTGCAGACGATTTTCTTTATGCAGTGGTGTCGAGTAGAAGGGTGGATGGGGGCATAAATAGGGATGTTCATAAAAGAGTGATCCCTAGCCCCGGAGCTTCTTTGGCGAGCTCCAGCATGGTGGCCATCTTAATAATTAATAGTATATATTATACATAATAATAAACAATAGTACCATTGGATCGGGTGGCAACTAGGTGCAAACTATAAAAAGGGTCCCAAAATGCATCAAGCTCTTTCACAATGGGGGCATTGTACGTTCTGGAAAGGAAAATAAGGATTTTGGCTGTGAGGCAGAAAAGGAGGAGGAGTCATGAGAGGATATTAGTGTGAGGGTCACCCTGTTTGGGCAGATCAGAGGAGGAAATTCTTGAGAGGTACAGATTCAGTATGTTAATATTGAAAAGGTTGATGTAGATGTACACATTGATAAATGTGTATATAAAAACAAGAAAGCATTACTTTTGTCGAAATCACCCGATATGCCCGCTCCATCAACCCTGAGTCAGAAATAAGTGGTCAGGCAGGCCTTGTGATATAAGCCTGAGGCAACTGATTGACAAATCACAGGTGGGGTGGCACGTAGCCAGCAGACCAAATGCGTGAACATGAAAAACCCATATTAGTCCCACAGATAGGCAGTGACACCACAATGGTCCAGGGAGATTGGCCCCAATGAAGCACACTTGGCCGGAAGGGTGCACACGTTCCTAAAACACCATAAAGTTAGATGCCACATGAAGTTAGGAACACTCAGCCTATCAGGACGCAGCACACACGCAGTGATCATGTTCTCCCCATGCCGGACATCTGGACACTTTATCCACTAGCCCTCATTGTGACCACGTAAGGTCAAGACCCAACTGCATTTGTTATCACGTGGGCGTAATTTATGACTCCAGGACTAGACCCGCATTCCTCTTCTTAAAAAGGATCTCTGAATTATTTTATGATGCTCCAAGAAGTGTATTTAATGGCACTCAGATCAATTGCACTTTGAGGTTCTCCTCAGGGTCTGACTCTGTAACTGTTCTCCTGACTGAAGAGTTTGATTACCTCAACTGTTCCTGTTTTGTCAAATGCCACCTGTCTTTTGTTTTTTTAAGGTAAATTCACATTTGAGCAACATTTTGGTGAGACAGATAGGCGAGAATGGTGCTTCGAACCCAACTGCAGCCAAAGGAAAGGACCCCGCCCAGACACAGCAAGGAAAGTGAGCAGATGACACAATTGATTGAAAGCTCTGCTGAATCCACTGGGCAGAGGTCCATGCTTCAAACTGCTGTCAGTGGGTAAGAGACTACATCTGATCCTTCGTCCCAGCATTTGGAATATGGGCAGACTAGGAAGAAGTGCAAAAATTTAACCTGAACACCCTGCCACTCATAGAAATGTGACATACTGCCAATTTTATGTGCCCGAACTGAGAAGTCGCAAGGCAGTCTCGGAGGCATTCCCGCATAGGTCACCTTTTTTTCTATAGTCAGAACGCTAGGAAAGGTGAGGGTTGTTAGTCGCTTGTACTGCTGGGTGTGACACAGTCGGTACGCTTGTCGCCTGGGTGTGATACAGGGCTGAGGCCACAACACTTGGACCTCTCGGCATGACACAGAAGGGACACATGGGCCCTGGGTGTGATATATGACCATCACCTTAATCTTATTTTTTTGTTTAAAAGGGTTTCTTTAGTGCTACCAGCTTCTTAACACTGCTGGTATCCGAATGAAATGAGAAGTGTTGTTCGGTTGGAATATTGGGCATGACACAGATGGTACCATGAGCCCTGGGTGTGATATATGGTGTAATTCAGACATTAGTAAAAATGTGGAACTTGGAGACTAGTTGTAGCTTGTGCTTGGCCAAGAAGAGCTGGTGGGTGTTGTTCCAATTTTCAGCATACAGTGTTCTTATTTTTGTCCTGTAGCCTATATTGACAGACTATTGGGCTCACTTTGTCCCATGTACTATGCAGAGCCTCCCCTCGTCATCGGGTAGCATGAGCAAGGAGCAGGCTAAGGTACTTTTTCTGTAGTGTTCATGCGCTGTCTGCAAGACCTGCAGTAATCACTCTAAAGATGGTGTAATCTGGCATTCTGGCATATTTCTTGCAATTGGTTAATTCATGAGTAATTTTTTTGTTTTCTTGCTCCTTATTCGTTGGTGCTCCGATACATCATTTATGGTTTTTCGCGAGGAGCAACGGCTAATTACAGTTCCCTTACACTAGTAAGTGTTATTTGTTATGTGGGGACTATTTGTTTTTTTAATTTAATGCTTATGTGTGAAAAGAGGAATTCAATGTTCATGAATTTCAGTCTTCTAACATCAGAGTTTCTTAAGAAAGTCTAACGCACTGCTGTGCTTTCTTTCAAACACATTAAAATGTACGGTAATGCAGTAACAAACACAATGTGTAAATCTAAAAGTGATTAATGCAAGCAGATGCAGTGAATAAAGGCACAAAGGTCATCCTGTCGAAGAGTGGTTATAACTGGATTTGAAGCTTTGCTCTTTCAAACCACATTGCTCTTTTGACAGATGCTTTGAAGAGTTTTAGATAATTAGAGCAATGTTGAATTGCTCATTCATTTTATTATCTTTTCATGTGATGCTCGTTTATATTTTAATGATGTTTAGCAAATTAGCTTATTTTGTTATCTGCGAGTACACAGTCAGGCACACGTGCAATCACACAGTCATCTTCGTGCATGGCATTCATTAGTATTAAGATCTGTTGTTTATGGCATTTAGAAACTGCAAAAGTGATGTGTGAAGGGCTATACAAAATTATTTGTCATACTTGTTGTTTACTCACAGTTCCTGTGCTGATGTACTTTTCCTATCTCATAAACCGTTTTCTAAACTGTACATATCTTTGGGAAACAGCTTGAGATGAGAGAGAGCACGCATGATAAATTGAACCACGCGAGTTAGGGCTTTGCTCTTGGACAATGCATGTGAAAGAAAGTACACTTACAGAATTAGCCATCTATTGCGTTACAAGAAGCAGTGACCTCCCTCTTCGTACGCCTCAACTCTCTAGGCCTGGCAAGTAGATTAGTTGGCATTCGTGCCATGTCTCTGGCTACAGTGTTTTGCTGTGCATGGTTTACAGGTCAATGATCTGATGGTTTTTAGAATGTTGTGCAGATCCTTAATAGCTATGTGGAAATTATGCCAATCTAGAAGATAAGGCAAACTGCCAAGGACATGTTTATAGTCATAGCCCAATTTAAAATCTAACTTCAGGTCATTGTTTTCAAGTTGGGTTACATTTTTGTACACTGTTTTGTTATCAGTTCTCATGCACATAAAACAGACATTTGGCCTCTGCGAACTAAACATTTCTTGCAACAAAACAGGCGTGGAAATGATTAAGCATTTTTCAGTACTTTCTGCATCTTTCATGTTCCCTCTTTTTGGACTTTCTCCTTCTTTGACCTCTGCCATCTCTGATTTATCTTTTCCTCTTTCTGTGTTCAACTGGTTCTCAGCGACCAAATGTGGAAATTGAAAATTCAAGTGATTAAAAACGCTCTCAAATTTATTGAGGCCAATATTGGTGTTCTGAAAGTTCTCTATCACACAGTTATGTACAAATAGTGCATACTACATGAGGCGTAATGGGCAGAGCTGTCGACTTTAGAGGTGGGGATCCAGGTTCGAGCCTTTGCTTCGGCTCCACATCATGTGATTTTGAGAAAATCACTAAATCTCCCCGTGCCTGCCAAAAATGAATGTGGCCATGTGTAAACTAACTGGTGCCCATGTAAAGGCTCTGAGAACTTCAGGCTGAGTTTGCGCTATATAAAACTGCAAAAATACAAATCTGCGAGGCATCCTGGGCAAGGAAACCTAGTGAGATCAATGCAGATTTCACTGCATTGTTAACCTTCAAAAATTCCTGGGGCTGGTAGAGTTCCATTGGTGCCGGCCTACCATGGGCCCAAATACTGCAGCTATCTGTATTGAAATTTTAAAAAGCTTACACTTTTAGGTCAAGCATCAGTGCGCATGCGCTGTCTGCAAGACCTGCAGTAATCACTTTACAGAGTGTAATCTGGCATTCTGGCATGCTTCTTGCAATTGGTTAATTTGTGCGTCGTTTTTTGTTTCCTTATTCATTAGCGCACATATACATCATTTCCGGTTTTTCGTGAGGAGCACAGGCCAATTACAGTTCCCTTACACTAGTAAGTGTTATTTGTTATTTGGGGACTACTTGTTTATCTAATTTAATGCTAGCGTGTGGCAAAGCGCATTTTCCCTTTACTAAAGCTAGCTGCCGACCACTTTTATTTGTTTATGCACTGCTGTGCAGTGCACGCTTTCGGTTTACATACGGCTGCCTACTTTTTTTGGTCAACAGTGTGGTTTGGCTGCTAGTTGTATCTAGACATTTATAGTATGCAGCGTTTTTTTTTTAATCAGCGCCCTGCACACATCGTGTTACTTAGGCTCTGATTAGATGAGGGGAAGGGAAATGGTGACAAACCGGGCCTCGGAGTAGAAATGTTTTGGGGGCATATCTACAACGCCGCAATAAAAAATTATCGCCGCTTTTGCGGCTATTTTCGGCCGAAAAGTGGAGATAATTTTATCGCCTAATTAGCAAGCTCACGCTAACGCGTGAAACCTTGCGTTAGCGCACAAATTCCTAACGCCCAGCTTTGCATCTCTAATGAGATGCAAAGTTGGCGTTCCTGACCTGACATGACAGGAGAAATGTCACTTAGCGACATTTCTCCTATCATCAAGCCCCACGCCATGAAGCATAGCGGCAAGAAAAGTAGCAATAATCCCTGTTATCGCTACTTTCCTTACGCCTGCTTCAGGACTGACTTAGCCATGATATCCTATGGAAGGTGGATATCATGGCTAAGTTTGTGAGGCCCTATCAACAAGCTAACGCCATATTTCATGAGATTATCGCTGGGTTTCCAGCGATAATCTCACGTTAGGCAGTTAGCGCTAGGATTTTTATCGCTTTTGAGATAAGCGTTGCTAATAGCATGCTATCTCAGCGATAAAAATCCACGCTAGCCGGCGATAATTATCCTAGCGCTAAGTGCGCTTAGCGATAATTATCGCCGGTTGTTGCTGATATGCCCCTTGGTGTGCAGTGGCCAGGAGGATGTGTGTCATGAGGAAGTGGGTGTAGCAGAGGTACACTCTTACAGTAAAAGCTGTGAACTTTACCGGGGCACCGGAGAAGCACTTCAATCCAGTTTTATTCTTAACTTTTTTATATTTGTAGTTTGTTTCTTGTATAATGACTTTCACACTGCAATTAGGAAAATAATGGTTTTCACGGGGCTGACACTGCTGAACCGTCCCACCTAAGCGATTTTGGAAATAATGGTATCAATATGGCCTGAATCCCGTATCTCCTTGTTTGTATCATTTCATTACCATCTGCTCTCCCTGTTTCCAATGTAGGTACTCACCCATAACTAGTCTTGAAGATGGGATGACTTCAGCACTTGCACGCAGTCAATCTGAAATATTGTTAATGGGTTTCCATTCTTTTGAAGTGCAGAAGGAAAAGTATACCCTTCCTTGGTCTAAACAAGATCGATCTGTTGCAACAATTTAACAAAGTGTAGTTATTGATTAGACATGTTGAATGAATCCATGTGTCACAATAAGTTAGAGAATTCTGTTACTGCAGTAGATGATACCAGTTAGTTTATGCATTGCAGTTTTTATGTTCTTTCTATAGGTGCTTGTTCCTGAAGTGCTGTCATTGTCATTGCTCTCCTCTCACGCGACCCTCTCTCTGAAGATGGTGTTTCTCATAAATTTGAATGTTTTCATTGTTATTTACCTATGCTACACACCTCTTTTCCTATGCCACTTCTAGTTTAGTACCTTTGCTTTATGGTAGTTAAAAACTTACCAATGCTTAGTTTTACCTTTGAGGATCAAGTCACAGCCACAGGTATGTACAAGTACTTGAAATAGTGGCAGCACAACCACAGCAAAAAACCATTCCATCTATCCCTATAAACAGATAATTGGTTGCTGTAGCAAAAATACTGCCATTTCAGCAATAACAGAACACCACATACTGGGCCATTTATCTGGTGTAATTGTTTGGATTCACTTGCAATACAATAGGTCTCACATTTTAAAAACGTTCACCTATTGGTATTGTAAATAACAATGCCTTCTATTATTGCAGGTTGTTTTCAACAAAGAAATAAAAAGCATTGTCATTTACAATGCCAATAGCTCAAAATCTCTCAATCGCGAGACATATTGCTTTGCAAATGCTTGTTGACAAAGTCATCGGTTTTTCTTTGTCAATCTTTTTTCTCTCTTTATCTTCATTTTGGTTATTGGATTCATGCATTCTTGATGTTGTGGTGCTTGTAAATTATTGCAACTGTATTTTTGTCTTTGATGCCGTTTTTTGTCAATGACTCAATGTGCCTATGAAGGAATTGCAATTTCTCACAATCGTTATTCTGTATCTAAATAGAGTCTGCTATTTTGCTACTAAATTCACACTTTTTAACTAACTTCTTTATTTCAGGTTGTAACCCTTGCTATTCATTGTTATTTGTGTTTGTGAATGTTTATTCTTGCATATGTACATAACGCTGAGCTCGTACTGATGTAGTTGTAACTAGTAATCCTGTGTATTTATTTCCTCACACCCAGAGTAGAATCTAAGATTACTTAATCCCAAGAAGCCAGAGGATATCAGTCCCTTAAAAAAGTTTCCAGCTTATCACGGAGTTATCACTAAAACACATGCAAATTGGGTTCCCCATACAGGTTAAAGAACTGAGCAATTATAGCCACAAGTGTCACGCAAAGACTATGGCACACATGTTCCCCTGGTCAGAAGGGGGAACGTTCGACAATAACATAATCAGACACACGAGCACACAAATTTGGGCGAAATATGTAGGGCGAAAGAAGGCCAGAAGATATGCACTGTTAGTACTGTGGCCCATTTTTGAGGAGGTACAGACTGACAATCCTATCCCAGAATCAGCAAGTAAGGTGTCTGCACCTCCCCCGCCATATGCAGGAATGGATGTGCCTTCCCATCTGCCTGCCATCCTCTCATTAGGATATACCAAACCACCAGTTGAGGGAGCTGGAGGGCCCCCTACCGAACAACAGACTGCTAGATACATGCAAGGGAGGCTAACAGGCCAACAGGCCGAGCAATCCCAGCATCACCCAATCCAAGGCTAGATCCCCCCGAAGTTTAAAGCCCCGGTCCATGCACTCCAACCCATCCACGCGAACACACTTGGGTAACCGGGAGATTCATAACAGTTATGGACGGTGCACAACTAATAAGAGTGAGGAAAGGATCCCAGTCCTACGAGGTCCAGTGACGAGGGGGCGCTGCAGGGTATGCTCAGGCAGCCAAAGGAACAAAAGAAAGCGAGTTTCAGGGCAAAATCCTACCAAGAAGAATGGCTCTTGCCCTGGAAGCGCAGTGAGAGAACTGAGCAATTCCCCTTCCGGGACCCAATCCTCACCAGATCGTCAGTGTAGGAGAGGGACTAACAAGGTAATAAGAGATCAAGTTAGCTTGGTGCAAACTCAATTAAGATGCAGGAGATCCAACATGGTACCTTTGCATGCGCACGAGGAGAGCATTGAATAAAACGCCCACTACTCCCCAAAACGTACGGAATAGGCAATTGATCCCAAGGGAGACAATGACCACAGATGAAGGCGAGATGTTTGCGTGGCCATTTTGCCACCTGCTAACCCGCTGAACTGAAAGGGAGGCAAGTATGATAGACCCTGGCCAGAGGGGAGATCCTTCGAACCAGAGGACATGGCAGTTGCGGAAGACTGTATCTGGTATGGAGGGGGAGATCCCAAGTGAAACTTCCACTACATGCAGGATTGCCTACGAAGATTAGTGCGCTACCAGCAGTGCTACCCCAAGCTAAAATGTGCCCGCTGCTGCAGAAGGGCATGTCAGGGACCATCTATGTGCCATGGGCTCAGATGGATAAAGAATGGCTTAGAATCAAACTGCTGTCATTGTTGGATGGGGCGGGGAAATGGCTCTCATGTTTCAAGAAGAACACAGTGGGAATAAACCTAGTGATAGGTGATGTCAAAAGTCTGCTACGCACTCTCATCAAAGAGCAGACTAACATAGTGTTCGCCTGAACCCGTATCTCAACAGTCACTATGACAAACACTGAGCATGATGGGGCCATAATCAATTTGTACAGGTACCAAATATGGAAGGCCCCGAGGGAAATATTCCATGACTGCCCAGATGTAGGGGGATTTGAAAGCAGAAAGCCTGAAACCTGGGGAGACCATAACTGATTTTTTGCACAGAGTGAGGTAATGATGGGGACAAGAGACAAGATAACCATGGACCGATATGGACCCCAGGTTGCATTCTTCTATCATATCTTCAAAAAGGGGCTGCCCACAGAAATGTAAAGTAGTTTGGACAGCATAGTATGGTTGGACACCAAACCCTGGTGGGGGATACAGTCCCACATATTACACTATTACAGAAAGAGACAGGAAAAGAATAGGGAAAAGCCCAGAGAGATACCGTCAAGTTGGTCCACAACTATTTGAAAAAGACCACACTCTAGAGAGTCGCATTGGACGCAAGCGTACAAATGGCACCAGTCTTGAAGGAGGCTCCACCGCAAAACACCAGAGGGTTTCAATCACTTATGAAAGTAGAGGTCAGGGAGGTTGGCTGCAGCAAGACCTCAGAGAATGTTAGTATTGCCACAGAATGGGCCATATGATCGACCAATGCCGCCTAAATGCATATCATGAACAGAGATCGATAAATATGGGCCAGCCCCCACAAAATCCCCATCCTCAAAAACAAAGTCAGGGTAACCCAAATGCACCTTTCACTCAGCCACAGGGAAACTAGACACTACCGCAACAGGGATCAGGCGATTGGTCAAAACCGTGGCCACAGCAGCAATAGACAGGGAACCTAGCCCAACAAGGACCGGGACCACAACCAAAGCAGGGAGGGATAACTGTCTGGAGAGGTAATGCCCTCACACATGCAAAACCCAAATCTGCAATAGGATTAAAACTTCCAACGCAAAACATCCACTTCACGCACACTTCAAAAATTCTTTAACAAATAAAGACTAGTGAGACAACATTAGGAATTCCAGCCTTTTCTTTTGTTTGGAAAAATCATGCTCTACATTTTGTTGATCAGGAATACGCACTGGAATCCTCCATATGGATACCTGCGGGATCCTAGGTCCCACTCTGCTTCTGAGCACCAGTTTGATGAGGGGGGCAGGGCCGCTCCCGTCCAGTACATGAAAACAGGCACCAAGGTTTCATCACTCAAGTCCAATTGGGATGAGTTCCAATTACCAGATCGAAAGAACCCCATTCTCGGGCCTCCAGTCTGGGACCAAAATTCCTTGATGCCTTGTGGTTTCAACTGCAGCACCCCCAAAAACCAGATGCTTCCAGGCAATAGAGGTCCCCTTTCAGTTCCAAACAAAGCTGTCCTCCAGTGTCAGGAGCCAGGTTTCCCATGTGCTCAGGATAGTGAAGACCCCATGACCTCCACTGCACAAGATCTGACAGATGGCAAAGCACCCAGTCAGTCATGAGGAGAGGTCCACCCAAACAACCAACTGCCCCAGCCCATCACCTCTGGTTAGATAGCTTTTGCCAAGCTGTGGCCGGACTCTCATTTTAGAAATATCCTGCCTCCTCTTTTCCCTCAAAGTTTTTCAAACATCCCATAGCCTCCTCGTCAGGTCACGTCCCTCCAAATCAATTAAAGTAACGTGTCACCAGTGAGATGGCCTGGCCACGGCCGACGACAGCCGGCCCAAAGATCCTGGATAAAGATGTAGTCGGAGGGAGAGGGGGTGCTGGGAAAAAGAGTATCCGCAAAGGTCCATCACAGCTCCGTGCAAGATACACTGGAATATGCTCACCGCTGTATCTAGCCTAGCGATTAGCTAACACACAAGACCTTATACACACCATCCAAGGAGGCAATAAGCCAAGTCTTTGGCACTGCCACTTCAGAAACACATGGGGGCCACTTTGCAGGCATTTTGCATACTGATACCGGTGCCATATTTGGGATCTGATCGATACCCTATGTTTATCATACTTGGAGCTCTTCACAATAGACTATTTGTGGATATATTATTATTATACTGCCATATATTTAATTATGTTTAGACAAAAATAAACCTTGAGGATTTACTTAGCTTATATTCATTAATCAAACAGTCACCGTAGTGAACTTCATTACAAAGAACTCAGATAAAACACGATTCTTAAAGTGACCACAGTTCATCTTTTGTATTGTTTTTAGTACTTTGACACAACAAAGCTTTTTTTATATACACAAAGGAATAATGTTTTCGTTTATACAATGGCAACACAAGACTACTGTCAATTTAGCACATATAAACAGTAGTGAATGACACTTTTTATACACAAATGAACCATCCACAGTTGGTCATATATCAAAAATATTTCGTTTGGACATTTGTAATATCAAAAGACATCAAATGAACATTGTTTATAACAAAGAAGTGTCACAGCGTCGACGTTTCGGTCTCCTATCTGAAAATTCTAATCACCGAGACCATCTTCAGGACCAAAGTTGCACCATGTATCTATTATAAAAAAAAAATCGTTACTATACATGCTATTTACACATATCAACATCTAAGTTCTAAACATTTGTATTGTCTATAAATTGAAGGAAGACAGGTGTGTCCCTAAGGTAACCACCCGATATAGTGAATCAGTTCCCCGACATCGTCAACTATATAGCCCCCAATGATAAAGAAGAGGAATAATTATGCTCCGTGCAACAAGTCAGTTCAAAATACCCAAAACACCATTAAGGCATTCAGACTCAAAAGCGTTAGACCCACACCACTCTGTGAAGGTATCTATTGTGGGGAGATGAATGAGTAAACACTTACTCCTTCGAGACCATAAGATCTTCCTACCCTCTAGTTTTCACTCTTAACCGGTCTTCCACCGCAGAGGCACTTAGTCTAAAAATCAGAAATTCAAAGATCCAACAAATCACAAATCAACAAAGTATGCAGCGTTTAAAATCATGCAAGAATTCGCTGTTTGTACATGAGCGGAGCAAGTCCACGATATGTGAAGCTACCAACAATTACTTACAGGAAACGTCAGCTATCGTCTGCGCTTCGTGAGTCCGTAATCTGCAACCAAGCACAGAACACAGACCTAGTCACTCGACAATTCGGCTACTTATCTTAACTCTATCACTATGACGACCCATCCATATCCCACTCTGCAGCTTACCAATATACCAGAGGGCTAGAAATTTAAGGGACTCGCTTGTTAAAGCATATAAAGAACCAGTCCCCACCTCATTAACAAATCTGTGGGGGTTGACACCCATAACTGGCCACTACCCATGTGGGCATTGCATAGCTTGTCCCACAACATCGGTGGTAAAGTCCTGTGTCCTTAACGGAATTGAATGGACATTGCGGCAACATACAAATTGCCTGACAAAAAATGTCATTTATTGTATTGAATGTCCTTGCGGTCTATATTATATAGGCAAAACAACGCAAGAAATCAAAAAACAAATAATCCAACATCAATCACGCAATCACGCATTAGATGCAAAATTACCACTGCACCTATGGTTGAACATTATGTGGAGAAAGAACATACCCCTACAGATATGAAATGGTTTGTATTAGAGACTGTTCAAAATACAAAACGCAGACAAAATGTTGAGCGCCTATTGACTCTGAAGGAAAACAGGTGGATTTGGTCAGTTAAAACGGTAGAGATGGGACTCAATTATTTTATTGAATGGCAAACTTTGGCGACATTGTAAACTGTATGGCCTCTAGTGGTCTGACCCTGTTGATCAACTTTTGTCCTAATAGGGGTTGTTCATTTCATTCTATGAGCCCCTTCTAGAATCTTATTTCATTCTATGAGCCCTTGTAGAGTCATATTATAACTGTTATAATCACTTAGTGATTAGTTTCGTTGGCTCTTCTAGATAAACTTGTCTATATAAAAATTTCTTTGGACTAGTATATGGCGGTTTAGATTTAACGACGATGTTAATCTAGTCATATTGATACAGGACCTTATATAAGTCCCCGTGGAATGAACATTTGTTGGGGTTAAGACATTAGAACTTTTTTGTCCTCTGTCGATGTTCAAATAGCTGATACATAAAATTCGTACTGGTGTATTTCTGACTAGTAGCCTGAACTAATAAGAATTCTTACAATATTCAATTCGTACACCATTGATTACTAGATTAGGGTGCATGACCCCCCCCTTTTCTACCTATTGTTTTAACAGGTTTGATTTCGTCACGTCTTCTCCATATATTTTGATATGGTCCATACATTACTCGATATTATCAGCTATCGTTGGAGGACAGCGGGTAATTGGTTTCAAGTAGATTATTAGCTTCAAACGCCGGAATCGAGGCGTAGACGACCACATTCTAAGATGGCCGACTTGTTTACCGTACTTGCATGACGATACACATCATGCTACCTTTGAAATAACGCCCGCCTCGTTTCGTGGTTCCCACTCGGACTAGTTGGCGAGTTGTGCAGGGAAATTGTAGCTGGTGAAGATACCTGATATTGGTAAGCTGCAGAGTGGGATATGGAAGGGTCGTCCTAGTGATAGAGTTAAGATAAGTAGCCGAATTGTCGAGTGACTAGGTCTGTGTTCTGTGCTTGGTTGCAGATTACGGATTCACGAAGCGCAGATGATAGCTGACGTTTCCTGTAAGTAATTGTTGGTAGCTTCACATATCGTAGACTTGCTCCGCTCATGTACAAACAGCGAATTCTTGGATGATTTTAAACGCTGCATACTTTGTTGATTTGTGCTTTGTTGGATCTTTGAATTTCTGATTTCTAGACTAAGTGCCTCTGCGGTGGAAGACCGGTTAAGAGTGAAAACTAGAGGGTAGGAAGATCTTATGGTCTCGAAGGAGTAAGTGTTTACTCATTCATCTCCCCACAATAGATACCTTCACAGAGTGGTGTGGGTCTAACGCTTTTGAGTCTGAATGCCTTAATGGTGTTTTGGATATTTTGAACTGACTTGTTGCACGGAGCATAATTATTCCTCTTCTTTATCATTGGGGGCTATATAGTTGACGATGTCGGGGAACTGATTCACTATATCGGGTGGTTACCTTAGGTGTTTTTATCTGAGTTCTTTGTAATGAAGTTCACTACGGTGACTGTTTGATTAATGAATATAAGCTAAGTAAATCCTCAAGGTTTATTTTTGTCTAAACATATTATACCCAATTCCTTGGGGTTAAGTGGGTCGCCCTATTGTTTTGTATATATTTAATTATTGCACAAGCAACTTTTATATAGGATGAGATAGAAGTAAAGCCCTAGATCCTTAATCACGTTCCAACTATGGTTTGGTGTCTGGATGGATATTACAAATTTTTACCTTTATTACGTTACACCTTGTCCTGAAGAAGTCCATTGTGTTGGACAAAACACGATGGCTGTTTTAGTGTCATACAATTCTGAGCTTTTGAAATAAGTAATAAAATAAAAAGAAGATTTGTACACTAATTGGAAGTCTGTTTTCTCTGGACTTTGGATTCTGTTCAGAAATGTTGTATGGTGCACTTTATTATGTGTTTTTAAACCAAATATAACCCCCTAGAAAAAGGGCATAGCCAAAACACCAGGCACTATTAGGGAGATTCCACTGCACTCCTCGTTCCGGGACTAAAGGGGTATATGCATGACCTCAGGACACATTGCGATTGCCAAAAACACCCAAGTATGGCATGCCCCCTCTCTATAAATCACCCAGCAAACATGTAGGTCAAAAGACACCCCCAGCACACACAAGGGAAATGTAGGATATTGGAAGTCTGGCAACACCCATAAAATGACAAGTTAAATGAGCAAGATCGTCCACATGCTCACAAAGCCCACCCCTTAAAAAATATCCTTTTTCTCTCATGGTCCGGGGGGAGAACTGATGATCCATAAGTAAAGAATTATGGCAAACCATCAATAAACACTGACTATTTTTAGAAGGAAAAATTAAATACCCTTATTGGGGCCACCTTTCAGCACCCCACTAAAATAGCAATACGAATGTAAAAGCACACCCCTAAACAGAAAAGGCACAGGAATCCCCAAGAATGATTTGTGATGATATAGGTAAGGATGCAAATGTTTTCTGAACTAAAATAACAAATAACAGCTCTTATCCAACAGGTCTACAAACAAGCGACTAAAGTGCACCACCTGTACAACATAGCGATTGCCAAAAACACCCAAGTATGGCATGACTCCTCTTTATAAATCGCCCAGCAAACATGTAGGTCAAAAGACACCCCCAGCCTACACAAGGGAAATGTAGGATATTGGAAGTTTGGCACGACCTCTGTAGCAAACATTTCCATAACCCCAACAAGACCCAATTGCATGATTCAAAGACAGCAAACTTTTTCCACAAACATTTTTTAACTGTTTCAAAAGTAAAAAAACTCCTGATAACCAGAGTACTACTGACGTCTCCCCTGGAATTCATCCCTACACCTGCAATGTTCAATAAGTTATGTACTGTTGTGCAATTGTTTACCTTCTGTTTAGTATGGGTGTGTGTCATCAATAGATTGCCAAAGATCTTACTAGTCAAATGGAGTCCACCATCAATTAATCAGTCTTGTAAAGGACTATTCCTCACCCCTGAGGGTAAGCGTCCACTGAAGTATGGTTGGTTTTATTCAAAAGGTCAGGTCTTGAGTTCTCTTCTGAATTCCAACAGAGAGGGAGATATTATGTGGAAGAGCAGGTCATTCCAGGCTTTCATGGTGAGGTAGAAGAAGGCATGGCCTCTGCTGTGACAGATGCAGGGTGTGTGCGCAAGGGGCCAGGAGGTAGAAAACAGTTCCCTGGCGGGTTGGTGGAAGTTCATGCGGTGGTTAATGTAGGCTGGCCCCTGGTCATGTAGAGCTCGGTAGGCGTGTGCTAGAAGCTTGATTTGGCATCTCTTCTGGACAGAGAGCCAGTGGAGGTTCCTGAGGTGGGAGGGTAATGTGGGTGCATTTGGGGAGGTTGAGGATGAGTCTAGCTGCTGCGCTCTGTATGGTCTGGAGTCTTTGAGGAGTTGGGTAGTTATTCCAGTGTAGAGAGCATTCCAGTAGTTGAGACAGCTAGTGATGAGTGCTTGGGTGATAGTTTTCCTGGCGTTGATGGGGATCCATTTGAAGATTTTTCAGAGCATGTGAAGGGTGTGGAAGTACAAGGAGGCAAGTGCGTTGATTTGGTGCTTCATGGTGAGTTTGGTGTTGAGGATTATGCTGGGGTTGTGGGCATGGTTCGTGGGTGTGGGTCTGAGCTCAGAGGGTCACCGGCTGCTGTCCCATGGGGAGGTGTTCTTCCGGAAGATAAGCACTTCCCTGTTAAGTTTCAGGCGGTTGGTCCTCAGCCAGTCGGAGATGTTGATCATGGCATTGCGGAAGCTTGTTCTAGTGGTGGAGGGGTCATCAGTGAGAGAGAGGATAATTGTGAGTCATCTGTGTAGGATACGATTTTGAACCCGTGAGATCTGACAATGTCTGCGAGGGGTGTCATGTAGGTGTTGCCCCTGGTTGTACTGAGCGATGATCCTTTGGTTATGCTGCAGGTGATGGGATTGGGTTCAGAGGTGAAGGGAAGCAGGCAGATTCTCTGAGTTTGTCCTGTGAAGAAGGATGACATCCATTTTAGGGCATTTCCTTGAAAGCCAATATGGTTGAGTCTGGTAATGAAGGTGTGATGGAATATGGTGTTGAATGCAGCTAAGAGGTCGAGGAGGATCAGGGCTGCTGTTTCACTGTTGTCCAGAAGGACTCTGATGTCGTCAGTCGAGGCGATTAGGGCTATTTCAGTGCTGTAGTTTGCTCTGAAGCCAGATTGGGATGTATCAAGCAGGTTGTTTTCTTCTAGGTATCTGGTGAGCCAGTGCTTGATGACCTTCTCAAGGATATTGGTAAGGTATGGAAGCAGTAAGATGGGGTGGTAGTTCTGGAGATTGCTAGGGTTGGTGGAGGGTTTCTTCAGGAGCAGTCATGCCTCTGTATGTTTCCATCTGTCGGGGAAGGTTGCTGTGGTTATGGAGGAATTGAGGATGTTGGTGACTTCCATGCTGATTTCTTGGGTTCTGAGGTTGTAGAAATGGTGAGGGAATGGGTCCATGGGTGGTTCGGAGTAGATTGAGGACATGAGGGCTGAGGTGGTGTGTCGGGTGTTCAGACTCCATGCGTGATCAAGGAGGTGGTTTCTGTGGGTGTGGTTGTTGAAATCAACGTTGTTGTGTTGGAGGTTCAAGCTGTTGTAGATGGTGGCTATCTTGCTGTGGAAGTATTCCGGGTGGGTGTCACAAAGTTCTTATGAGGGGAGGACTGTGTTCTCGGTGGCTGACTGGTTGGAGAACTCCCTGACTACGTAGAAGGTGCATGCTATTGGCATGCTATTGGCGCTTGTTTAGATGCGGTCTGTGAAGGTGTCTCTTTTGGTGTCCTGGATACATTGGTGATACCTGTTGAGGGCTGACATGTCACTTTCAATTACACAGAACCCAACACTAGCATCCCACATGCACTACACAGCACACTCTTACACAACACATGGTATAAACACATGACCACCATGGGCGCCCAGACATCAGGCAGGACCTGTTGCTTCTGATCGCTGATACTGCATGCAATAGGCACAGATAGGCTTTAATTGTCTCAAGAGTTAGCTCTGGAAAAAATAAAATGTCTTCTCCACCTATACCCATGTAGGAATAGGGCCAAGATACACCCCAACAGAGTAGAACACCTTAGAGTAGTAATGAATATGACCCATTAAAAGACCAATTGTAGCCTAGTGATATCAACAACTGAGCTAGATAGGATGCCCAGGAGGTTCATACACCTGACTGAATTTCCTGGGATAGAAGCATTACTAAGACCCATCCTGAATGTGATTATTATTTACAGGCTTTGCCTGGATTTTGTCGGACCTGAAGTAATGATTGCCCTGAGGAAGTCGATGGGTGATATACCCAAGACGATACATGTGTTGGCTACATCTCGGCTATACCAGCTACGCATTTGTGCTGTCATGAGCCACTTGTAAAATACCTATGGCTTTGAACAGGATGAGAAAATAAAGAAGGATACTAACACACAAGATTTGGACTGATATTTTCTTGGACTGATTCTCTGTTTTCAGAAACTCCTTAGCACACGAAAATCATGTATCAATAGTTATTAAAATGCAGAATGTGAGCATCAATTAAATACAATCAATTTGTTCATATTCTTCTCTTTTTATTTTTTTAGATCTCCAGACAGCCAACACCTGTTTCGTCGCTATACAAGGGAAATCATCCTGCAACTTTATCAAGGCTATGTCTTCTTAGTCAAAGTGCCTTATATTGTGGTGATATTTCCAACCCACAAAGGGGTATCAGTTGCTAGTGACGTCCAGTTTAGTCGAACGTGTATCCAATGTTCAAAAGTGACTTGACAGTTCCTGATTCGTGATTAGTAAATACAGAAATCCCGGCACGTCGCTGTCTGTGTTTAACCGAGTACGGAAAAAGTTTTCCGTACTTCTGGGTTGGAAATATCACCACAATATAAGGCATTTTGACTAAGAAGACATAGTCTTTTTAAAAAAAATATTGTTTATATTGGCATTTATAGTATTTCAAACAGACATTACACATACATAACATTTTGTTTCATTTGGTCTATAATTATGCCTCTGGGTATCATACATGCGTCCCATTTTTGATCACAAGAAGCGGTACAGCATTTAACTCATTCCACTAACAGTGTATGGTGAGTGTGTCCTGCAATAAACTTAAACCTCTTATATCCAAAAGAGTGACAGTGTTCAGCATCCACGTCTGTACAACTGTTCCACCATTAACCGAAAAGAAAAGAAAAATTAAAGAGAGAAAACAGGAGTCTCCATCCACATAATCATTTTGTCGTTTGGATATATTCCAAGGTAAGCCACCACCCTCCTCCTCAGCGCTGTATAATAATCTCACTGATGCACGTGAATACCATGTGAACCAGAATAATGTCTGAGTGCAGCGAGCAGCGAAAGCCACATTTACATTTAAAACGAAACAACATAACACAAGTGTACCACTTTGTGTCTCTCTTTATATATATAAAACAAAGCTACATAACCAGCTACCAGGGGTCCTAAATCTGTGTAACTTGCATAATTTCTACGGGCCAATAGTATAAACAGGGGCATGAGGGGACCCTGGCGGCGGAGGACCCCTACCTACCTACCCACACTTATTCACCCAGGTGCCCCTCCCCAGCACCCTCCATCCACATGCAACTCAGTTGTTCGAGGGCCAAAGTATGGGATCAAATGTACTCCAGTCTTGAGACAGATCAGAAACGTGCCACACCCTAATCTTTTGAGTCAATCGGAGTGGCCTCAGAGAATGGCAAGGTTATGTGACGTGTATCCCAAGCTTTAACTAGGTCTGCCCAGGGCTCCACAAGCGGTTTACGCCGTTTAGTGATCCTGTCTTCGTTAATCAAGGCCCTTTCCTCAGCTCTCGCCCAACAGGAGACATCATCCTCCCATTTAGTCACTAACGGAGCCTGCTGCGCCTTCCATCTCATGGCTATGCACCTCCGAGCCAGGAGTAACGCCAAGTCCACAAACCTCAGCCTCATCCTTTTAGCTTTAGGTCTGGGAAATAGTCCCAGCAGGCAGACCCCCGGCAGACATGCAAGCCCCAAAGACAATACTTTATTTATCATCTCCACTACCCGTATCCAAAAATCATGGAGCTGCGGGCAGGACCAAACCATATGATCAAAGTCTGCGTCCCTCTGCGCACAACGGGCGCATTCCTGCTCCTCTACCTCATACACCACATTAAGCCAATGCGGCGTAAGGTAGGTTCCATGAAGCCAGTTGAACTGCAAGTTTTTAAATGCGGCATTGCGAGACACCTTCTTGGGACCTCCCAAAACCTTGCCCCACTCTTTATCTGTCAACTGTTTAGATAGCGTACCCTCCCATCTCTCCCTAAGCCGAGGCAACGAATGAGTAGTCATCTCCATTATCGCCTGGTAGAGCCACTTTACTAAATGCCCATCTGAACCCAATAACACCATTGCCTGTAGAACTGCATGAGAATCTGGTTCAGCCATCCCTCTCCCCCAAATCTCTGCTATCGCCCCTCGTATCTTATGGTAATTAAGGAATTGTCCCGGAGGCAACTCGTGGTATTCAAGGAAGTCGTCAAGTGGCAGCAATTCCCCTTCTCGGTAACAGTCCCCCACTGTCAGTACTCCAGCATCGTCCCAGCCCTGCAACTGACTCCTTTTAAGAGGCGGGCCCCTTCCCACCTGTGGCAGGCCACCCAGGGGAACACAAGGTGAATAGAGCCGCACGTCTCTAGATCTAGCCATGCACCAGTCCCAGCACGCCATCGCGACAGAAAGTAACAACCCCACATGCTTGATCTTGTGGTGACGGTCTAGCATCCTATGCAGCAAGATCTCCGTAGGTGAGCCGGGATGTGTAGATAAGACTTCCATTCCCCTCCCATCTAACCACCGTGGCAGCCATTGCAGTTGTGCCGCCAAATAACCTGCCTGGAAATCCGGGGCCCCCAATTCCCCCTGACAATGGGAGCCACAGGGTTTGCAAAGACACCCTATTCTGTTTATCGTCCCATACCAGATCTCTAGGTAGCGTATCTAGCGCCTTCATCCAACTCCGTGGTATGATGACTGGCAGATTAACGAAATAGTACAGGAGGCGGGGCAACATCACCATCTAAGTCAGTGCCACCCTAGCCATCACCGGGAGTTTCAAAGTACGCCAGAAGGCCCCAGTCTGTCGAAGCCCCCGCAATGCTCCCCCTAAATTACCGTCCAACCAGTCCATCTGCGTATGATGAAACTTAACACCTAAATACTTAAAGGTAATGGATGCCCAATACAGGTCCAGTGGGATAGTCAGGGGTCTCAACAGGGAGGTGTGCAATGGAAAGACATGTCTTCCGCCTGTTTAGTTGCAGGCCAGAGAGCTTCTCGAAGTCTTCCTAAATGCTCAACATCTCCCGGACCCCCAGATCTCCATCCCGCAAATATAGCAGAATGTTGGACTTGGTCCTTTTTGCAGGGTCATCCCTGAACTTTTTGCCTTCCTCCTATATTTTTTCTGACCTGTTGTTGGCTGTTTTATGACTCTGGGCACTTTACCACTGCTGATCAGTGCTAAAGTGCATATGCTCTCCCAATTGTAAATTATTGTACGAATTAGTGATTCCATGATTGGTTGGTTTGGTTTACCTGTTAGACCCTAGTACAGTGCACCAGGAGTGCCCAGGACTTGTAAATCCAAATACTACTGGTGGGCTTGCAGCACTGGTTGTGCCACCCACAGAAGCAGCCTGTAAAAGTGTGTCTAGGCCTGCCATTGCAGAGCCTGCGTGAAGTCTAGTACTGTCATGCTGACTGGGCAAGTGTCCCTAAACCTCCCCTTTTCTTGATATCAGACACCCCTATGGTAGGCCCAAGGGCAGGGTGCATTGTAAGGATAAGGTAGGGCATGCCCTGGTGTGTGCAGCATGTTCTAATAGTGAATTACAGCCGTTTTCGTTTTTCACTATTGCAAGGCTACCTGTTCTCCATAGGCAAGAATGGGCAGTTGGTTATTACGTTTTATAATCCTAACTGACTCAGGGAACATGGTAGAAATTCGTATTTAGTATGCCTGAACTCAGAATGATAAAATACATCTTTTAGTGAAGTTGGTTTTAACATTCTGTGTTTGAAAATGCCACTTTTACAAAGTAAGCATTTTCTTGCCTAACCATACAAACCTGCCTCTGCTAGGTTGTGTATTCCTTGTCTGGAGTTTGAGTGACAGGGCTGGGGGATTCAAGGAGACAGGGTGAGTCCGCCCAGTGGTGAATAGAGAGATCTGCATCTTGATGGGTGGGAGGAGTTGCACCTGGGACCTGAATAGGGCTGTGCCTGCCTTCCACAATGCTGGCTCCACCCCCTGGGGAGCGGCTGATGTCTCTGCCCTGCGAAAGGAGAGAAGGAATCATGTCAACAAAGTGCTCCAGGGCTGTGCTTTCCCTCCACAATGCTGTCTCCACCTTCTGTGGGGCGTCTGATGTTTCTGCCCTGCACTCTGAAAGGAAAGAAGGAGTCAGGTAAACAAAGTGCTCCATGACTGACCAGAACCGGTTTGAACAAGGCAAAGGCCCCTCTGCCTTCAGAGGACAAAGGATTTTTGGGTATAAATATTGGGACCCTGATCCCAAGAATTTAGATCACTTTGGGAAAACAAGAACCTCTGCTGAGGGAGGAACCAGAAGAAGCTGAGGAGGAAACTATCCCTGAACCTGGGGAATTAGCCTGCAGTGGTTGCCTTACTGCCAAAGAGAGGAGAAAGGAACTTTGTGTGTACTTTTGCTCAACTTGTGAAGGATCTCCAAGGGCTTGGAAAAGAGCTTGCCTCCTGCTGAAGTCTCAGGAACAACAGACTTCACCCCCCAGCTCCCCAGAGTTCTTTGGAAGTGCCTGCTGCTGTTGTTGGGCCTTCTGAGGGACTGCGTGTCGCAAGGAGCTGGAAGCGCGACTCAAGAAGGAGAAGCATGCCGCAGTCGGAGCTGTCGTCGTCGCATCTCGTATAGTGTGTCACCGCTACAGCATCGCATCGAGCAGAAGCGTCTCGCATCATCCAGGAAGTGTCTCGCAACGCCGAAGAAGCGTGTCGCCATCGCAGCCATCGTAGCTGACGCATTGCACCGCATCAAGAGAAGAGAACTAAGCAAACTTCTACCATCTAAAGTAACAGTATTGTGTATTTTTGTCATTTAATGGTCTTGTGGTAAATCTATATAAAGAAAACTTATTTTTGATATAAAACCTGTGTGGTGTCCATTTGTAGTGTTGTCACTTGGTTACTGTATGTGTTCACAAATGCTTTACACACTGCCTCTGAGATAAGGCTGTCTGCACATGCCAAGCTACCAAGGGGGTGAGCAGGGGTTATTTTAGGAGTGTACCCCCTTACCCTGACTAGAGGAGAGGGTCCCTATTTGTCACAAGTGCATACCTGTGCCAACTAGAGACCCCCAAGTCTAACACAGAACATCATCAGTATAGAGGGAAATAATGTGAGTGGTCTCGTCTAGTTTGAGCCCGAATCGCCCACCCTCCTGCCGAATACGTTCTGCCAAATGCTCCATCGCAAGAGCAAAAAGCAGGGGCAAAAGGGGGCAACCCTGCCTAGTGCCCCTATAGATATTATATGAGGAAGAGACAGTAGTCCCGGTACGAACCCGTGCCCTAGGTTCCTCATAGAGTAGTTGGACCCAGTTTAACCAGCCCTCTCCCATCTGCATCCGTGCCATTGTCGCCAAAAGGAAATCCCAGCGCAGGCAGCCAAAGGCCTTCTCCAGGTCGATGGACATCACCACTGCATCCGGATAATTACCGAAATCCCTGTGGAACATCACATTATATAGGCGCCGCAGGTTATTAGACGTGGAGCGTGCAGGGATAAAGCCGTTCTGGTCTGTATTGACCAGACACTGCATGTGTGGTAGCAGTCTAGTGGCCAACGCTCGACTCAGAATTTTAAAATCTGTGTTCAGCATGGACAAGGGCCTAAAGTCCATCACTGCAGGATGTTCGGTTTTGGTTTTTGGTAGGGGAACTATCATTGCCTCCCTAACGGATGATGGAAGCTTCCGCTCCCCAAGCGCAGTTGCATAGAGGTGTTCTAACCATGGGGCTAAGATGTCCAGAAAAGCAAGATAAAATTCAGCCGGTAGGCCATCGGGCCCTGGGGTCTTCCCTCTCGCCATGTCCTTAATTGCCTCCCTGAGCTCCCCTGCTTTAATCGGCAATGCCAGAGAGTCTCTGACATCGATCCCCAAACTCGGTAACCTCATCACCTCTCTCCGAACAACCCCAGGCTGTTTATATAAGCTTTCGTAGTAATCCTTGAACGGCTCATTAATAGCTCTTGGAGAACAAAGGACCTGCCCTACATCATTAGCACCTGGGGGCTGCACAATGGTATCGGGGATGGGGCTAAGAGAATGCAAAGAGTCAAGAGCCTTGATTTCCCCCTCCAACCGTTCAAGAGCACCACAAATAGAGAGCTGTACGCCAGACTGCTTAGAGATACATTCGCCCCGAATCACCACCTTAAAACCTTCCCAAAGTGTGGAAGGGGAGTCAAAGGAGCCGGCGTTAAGGTCAAAATATTTCCCGATTGCAGTTTGGATCTCGACGCAGAACACCGAAGCCCAGAGCGCATTGGGTGGCAGCCGCCAGGCAAACATGCGCCACGGGGAACACGGGGGGAGCATACTAAGGCGGATAGGAGCATGGTCAGAAAGGGTATGCGCCAGAGGTGACCCACGTAAAGGCGTCCTGACTCTGAGTGGTGATCCAGAGGTCCAGATGGGACCAACAGCCTCAAGAGCCCACCACCCACGTGCCTTCGCATGCCTCCCAGCGCATCAAGCAGCGAGTTGTCGGTTAGTATGGAGTGCAGGAGAGAGGTAGCGCACGGGTGTAGAGCGTGGGTCCCAGAACAATCAAGGGTAGCCGAAGGTGTAATGTTAAAATTGCCCCCCCAAAGCTGCGAGGCAGGGAAGAGATATGTTGCCACATTTGCGCAAAGAATTCAGGGTCATCAGAGTTGGGACCATATATCGTTTCAAGGATCAGAGGTTGGGCCAGAAGAGGGCCATGCAGAATGACAAAGTGCCACCCAGGGTCCACAAGGTCCTGAGATGTATGTCAGGGAAGCCCTCTGCGCATTAGGATGGATACCCCTCGAGAGTAGCAGGAGTAGAAGGAGGAGTGAATTTTGCCCCAATGTCTAGAGAGAAGCCTGGAGGACGTGGCGGGCAGCAGGTGGGTCTCCTGAAGGAAACATATGTCAAACTTGTGTCGGATGAGGTGGGCGTATACTAAGCAGGACTTTCGATGGTCAATAAGACAACGGACGTTCCAAGACCAGAGTGTGGTGTCCTTCATATTGCTGTGCCATGAAGTGAGTGGCAGATGAGGACAGATGCGAAGTGGGAGCCAGATGTGATTGGGAAGGGATGTGCAGTGCAGAAGTCGATGTAGCAACTGACATGTTACAGAAAAAGTCATGAAACAGAACAAACAACAGTCGTCGAAATGGAGGCAACAAGCTCAGTGAACCCTCCACCCCCCACTACCCACACTAACCCCTCAATCAGGTTGAGAAACCACCACCCCCACCCAAGGGAGACCCAACTAGGAAGGGGAAGAGCAAAGTCAAGGAAGGGAATTATCCCGCGGAGGCATGGTTCCACTCCGGCGTATGCCCCTGCCGCTAGGACAGGGTGGCCAAGCCGTGAAGTATTGTGGACATCAATGTGAAACAAAGAAGGACAGCGGGGCAACCGCATGGTCGGGGAATGTTGCATGGAATCGGATGGAGTATGTGGTAGACTGAAATATGGGCCAGTAGTGGGTGCGTGAGGGGAGAGGTGAGAGGGAAGCTGTTGCGTGAGGGGCTCCACGACAAATGAGAGTGCCTAGACCCAGGGACCAGCAAGCATGAGAGCAGTAAATGGAAATAGGAGGAGGGGCGACTACCAGGGCAGGTGATATTTAAGCCAGGGCAGGAAGCATTGTGCCAGAAAGCACAAACAGCAAATCCACAATAGGAGAAACGAAAGTCAGTCATTGTCACTCAAGTTGCCGTCGACAGCAGCCTTGGAGCTGGATGGAGAAGAGCGTTACGGCTTGTCAAGTTTTTTCACATACGCCAGTGCTGCCTTAGGCTCCGTGAAGACATGCACCTGGGAGCCTTGTTTGACTCGCAGCTTAGCAGGGTATGCTAGGGAGTAGGAGACGTCATGTTTCTGGAGCAGCCGCTTGGACCGGGAGGAACTTGTGGCGGGCAGCCTGCACCGCCACTGTGTAATCAGGAAAGAAGGTATGGGAGTTCTCCTGATGTCGAATGTCTCCCATCTCCCTGGCCGCATGGAGAACAGCATCCCGGTCCCTGAAGTTCAGAAGTTTGGCAATGATAGTGTGAGCAGGCAGGCCAGGAGCGTGCCGAGGGCCCAGGGAGTGATGAGCTCACTTAACGATGAAAACAGGGGAGAGAAGATCGCCAAATAGGTCCCGAAGGAGTTGCTCGACGAAATCTTCAATTTTAGAGATGTTGGAGGATACTAAAAACTGTAAGTTACCTAAGGGAAACAGTCCTCTAGAGTATAAACCTCTTTAGAACCATGGCAATAATGTGATAAGGTCCACAGCAAAAGATTCCAACAGTACTATAGAGAGTATTAGAGAGGAGTGAGTATGTGTAAAGACAAGGACCAATCAGCTGGATTGGTGCCCGTTCGCGCGATTTCACACGCCTTAACTTTAGCACCATTTGGGCTTGAACTTTCCTTTGAATAGGGCAAGCAGTGTTAACCCATCTCCAAAATGTGAAGCCAACAACAGGACATAAGATAAAACCATTTTGTAAAAACATATCAGTACGGACTTTTTCTTAAGTTAAAATTCTACATCATAAAGTGGCATTATTTACTGAAAGAATCTGAACATCCAAATGTATATACTTGTAGAATTCCCCACGCACAGCTTGTGAAGACCCTTCTCGCACTGCATTCCATGATTTATTTCATCTTTCTCTCTTCTGACAAGGATTAAATGGTACTCCCTTCTGATACACTCGATGGTTTCCTCTTGGCATCTTTGTCCATATGGCGCCGCAGCATGTGCTTGCTTCCCACACAAGTCCCTTACAGTAAACGCTTGCTCATCAGTTTAATTATAAAGCACTTAGCTCCTTTTAACACATTACACTGCTTCTCTTCACTCACTTCACAATAGCCAATTGCCACTGTAAGTATTTACAGTAATTCGCCAAGATAATTTATGCTGAAGTTTCAAACAATTAAAAATAATTTCAGAAGTATCAAGTACAGCAATGCGTGGCCCTAAAAAAGTACAACATTTGAAAAAGGTGAGCAGCAGCTGTAATGTATGTGAATGTGGATCCTATTTACCAGAAGAGAAAAGCGGAAGGGAATAGCCTTTTCATTCACCAGACTGGACAAAATTAGTAAAGGAAAAATAACAGTTCTCAATAAGAAAAGTAATATCCTTTGATAAAATTAAATATTATTACTAATACATTGAATGCATGAGTGAATGGATCACTTGTATATCCCACTGTCACTCACAAAAAAGCATCCTGGTGCTGAGCTGAGCTGGATAACACAAGAGACTTCTGTGTAATAATATAGAGGACAGAAATTAAAAGGAAGGAAAAGTTCAATGAGGTAAAGACATTGGGGGTCGTGGGCAAGGAAGAGCTAGGTTTTAAGGCATTTTTTGAATTCGCTTTCAGTTTCAAAAACTGTAGAGAGATTGAAATTAGGTTCCCGGCATTAGACCCCAGCAACGTAAAAGATTTGCCTCCCTTGGTTTTATATGTCTAAAAGGAGGGAGTCTCAGAAGGTTGGTGTTAGCGGATCTCAACTTTTTTTGATTCTTGCAGTGACAGGTCCAATAATTGTTAAAAGCTCTAACGAATGGTAGTAAGAACTTGAAAAGGATTCTTTTATGGACAGGAAGCCAAGGAATGAATGGGCATATTTACAAGCCCCTATCGCTACAGGAACGTCATTTTTTACGATGTTCCTGTGGCCATAGGGGTTTTGCATTATTTACAAGGCAGCGTTAAGCCACTTAACGTGGCTTACGCTGCCTTGTAAATAAGGCCCCATTTCACACTCTGCTTAGCGTGAAAGGGGAGGGCAATGGGTGTTGCTGTGGGCGTTCCACCGCACACCCATTGATTCTGACGCTGTCCCCTTTTTACAAGTGAGGTGTAAATAGGAAGCAGTGCCAAAATTAAGACCAGGGAAAACCTGCTCTTACCCTGGTGCAACAAGCAGAACTGGATAATTTCTCTTCCTTTTTGGTGTTTTCATGTGTGCTGCATTGTCCAGCACATATGAAAACAACAAAAGGGCATTGATTGTTTATGTACAGGAAGCTCCCCCTTCCTGCACATAAACAATATTTTTTTTTTTAGATGCCGTTTTGCAACTTCTTTGTGTACTGCATTAAGCAGCACACATAGAAGCTACAATACGGCATTTAAAGAATGTTTATGTGCAGGAAGGAGGACCTTCCTGCACATAAGCAATCTTCCCCTGCACACAGACACCCATGCACTAAAGTGCAAGGGTACCTGCGTTGGCGATAGGGTGCTAAGTGTAGCACCAGGTCAGGGGGAAACAAACTCAGGGCTGCACCATATTCTTGTAAATATGATGCAGCCCTGCGTTTCAGAAGTGGTGGAGTGAGGCGTTAAGCCAGGAGGCTAACGCCGCACTCCTCCACTTCCCTTGTAAATATGTCCTGCAGTTTCTTCAGGGCTGCAGAGCTCGAACTCCGTTCAGGGAGTTACAGCCCATGCTGTGGCCCTCAACTGCTAGCTTGCAGCTTCGTGATTAGTTTTAAATAAGGCTCGATACAGGCATGAATCAGTCAACTGGGTGTGCATTATAGACATAAATATTCGTCAACAACTGTTACAGTTGAGTATAACCCAACAAATAGTGCAAAATGTGTAAATCGCAAAACTTCGAATGACTTTAAAACAGTTTTTAAACATTTTTATGGTGGGATGAAGCTCCTTAACAACTCCAGAGAAAAGATTTTACGAGCTGGAATATCAAAAAGGCTGTACTTCTACACTTTTATTTTATTTATGTTTTATTTCGCAATTTGCCTAGTGCTTCATGCCATCCGTCAGACGCTTCCAGGCACTTGAGTAGATGGATAACATGGCCAGGGATCACTGACAGAATATCGAAGTACCGAAATATTGACACAAGAATATCTATGTCCAGAAAATCGAAGTCCTACCTGCATTATGGTAAATACAAAAATATCGAGTAAAAAAATATCGATGTCAAAAATATTGTTTTTTTTTATGTTAAAAAAATAATGTGTAGTAAAGTAAATAATACATATAATCAAAAGAAACATAGTTAAAAAATATGTTAAAATGTTTTAAAATTATAACTATTACATATAGGGGCCGATTTCAATCCTGGAAAAAGGCTGTACGAATCGTTGTACGGAGCGTTTTCTCTGTACGACTCGTACCCGGTAAACTTTCCGTACAACCTAGGAAGTACGATTCGTGCACAAAGCCTATTTCCGTACGTTTCGTACAAAAGACCGTACGGGTCAAAAAAAACAACGATTCTGATCCGGAACAACTTGTACGTGACGTCCAGACGCATTCAAGAAGAGTTTTCCGGCCCAGCAAGTACGATTCGTCCCTACGTCACTCCTTACTGCTCTTTTTTTACTGGAGCCAAACACAGCCGGAAAAGTAGAGTCCGACGCGAACGGAGCTTCGGTACGCGACGTACACGCCATGAACCCCATCGTACGTGTCATCCCGGTCCTCCTAGCCTATGACCTGGTGCACTAGACCCGACGCACACGCCGCCGAAGGTGAGAACAACACCCAGGGGCCAGGGAGGGGTGAGGGGCAGGAAACATACCCCATACCGAAAGCCAAACCTATAATATGGAGCCCATACATTACCACCAGGGTCTGGTCACTGGGGGGGCGTGGCCAGCAACCCCTGCGTACTGCTACAACGGAAGTGGACGTGTACGGTGCGTTGCACACGTACCCCTACGGCACAAGTCGAACAGTGATACGGACCGTACACACGCAATGAATGCGTGGGTATGGTGCGTTGCACACGTACCCCTACGGCACCAGTAGAACAGTGATACGGACCGTACACACGCAATGAATGTGCGGGTATGGTGCGTTGCACACGTACTCCTACGGCACCAGTAGAACAGTGATACGGACCGTACACACGCAATGAAGGCGTGGGTATGGTGTGTTGCACACGTACTCCTACGGCACCAGTACATTTGGGATACGAGGCGTACACACGCCAGGAATGTGGGCTTACGGACTGGCCCTGCATGTTACCTTCATATTGGTGTGTGTCTAGGTCCAGGCCAGCAGTGTACTTCTCCAAGGTTGCAGAGGATTCCCAGCAGTGGCCAGCCATATGGGGGTGGGGGCACAGGACTCCCAGCAGTGGCCAGCCATATGGGGGTGGCTGCAGATCAATACCAGCAGTGGCCTGCAATATGTGGAGTGTGTGCAGATGAATACCAGCAGTGTCCAGCCATATGGGGGTGGGTGCACAGGACTCCCAGCAGTGGACAGAGACATGGGGGTGGGTGCAGAGGACTCCCAGCAGTGGCCAGCCATATGGGGGTGGCTGCAGAACAATACCAGCAGTGGCCTGCAATATGAGGGGTGTGTGCAGATGAATACCAGCAGTGTCCAGACATATGGGGGTGGGTGCACAGGACTCCCAGCAGTGGACAGAGATATGGGGGTGGGTGCACAGGACTCCCAGCAGTGGACAGAGATATGGGGGGTGCATAGGACTCCCAGCAGTGGACAGAGACATGGGGGTGGGTGCACAGGACTCCCAGCAGTGGACAGAGATATGGGGGTGGGTGCACAGGACTCCCAGCAGTGGACAGAGACATGGGGGTGGGTGCAGAGGACTCCCAGCAGTGTCCAGACATATGGGGGTGGGTGCAGAGGACTCCCAGCAGTGGCCAGCCATATGGGGGTGGCTGCAGATCAATACCAGCAGTGGCCTGCAATATGAGGGGTGTGTGCAGATGAATACCAGCAGTGTCCAGACATATGGGGGTGGGTGCACAGGACTCCCGGCAGTGGACAGAGACATGGGGGTGGGTGCAGAGGACTCCCAGCAGTGGCCAGCCATATGAGGGTGGCTGCAGATCAATACCAGCAGTGGCCTGCAATATGAGGGGTGTGTGCAGATGAATACCAGCAGTGTCCAGACATATGGGGGTGGGTGCACAGGACTCCCAGCAGTGGACAGAAATATGGGGGTGGGTGCACAGGACTTCCAACAGTGGACAGAGATATGGGGGTGGGTGCATAGGACTCCCAGCAGTGGACAGAGACATGGGGGTGGGTGCACCGGACTCCCAGCAGTGGACATAGATATGGGGGTGGGTGCACAGGACTCCGAGCAGTGGACAGAGACATGGGGGTGGGTGCAGAGGACTCCCAGCAGTGTCCAGACATATGGGGGTGGGTGCAGAGGACTCCCAGCAGTGGCTAGCCTTATGGGGGTGGCTGCAGATCAATACCAGCAGTGGCCTGCAATATGAGTGGTGTGTGCAGATGAATACCAGCAGTGTCCAGACATATGGGGGTGGGTGCACAGGACTCCCAGCAGTGGACAGAGACATGGGGGTGGGTGCAGAGGACTCCCAGCAGTGTCCAGCCATATGGGGGTGGCTGCAGATCAATACCAGCAGTGGCCTGCAATATGAGGGGTGTGTGCAGATGAATACCAGCAGTGTCCATACATATGGGGGTGGGTGCACAGGACTCCCATCAGTGGACAGAGATATGGGGGTGGGTGCACAGGACTCCCAGCAGTGGACAGAGACATGGGTGTGTGTGCACAGGACTCCCAGCAGTGGACATAGATATGGCGGGTGTACATCATTATCAGATGACCACACCTACATGGTGGTATGAACGCATCCCTAACTTTGGACTATGATGATAGTGCTATAACAACACATCACTGACAGCAGTGTCCCACTCCCAGGAGGATGGATGTATTTCACACACTGCATGACACACCACATGTGGGTGTGAGGACATATAACCCATGCATACCCACCCATGGCGGATGCAGCACAATACACACCCTGATATCATGCCACAAGACTGTATAGTCATGTAACTGCCTACAAAACTAAGATAGCCAAAGGGAACACACACTGTCACGCACATCCCAGGACTGATAGGAATGTCCAGGTGCTGGTCCAGCCACCAAGATGTTGTCTCTCATGGAAGGAATAGGGTGGAAGTCCCCTAGATACAATGCCCACAATTGTGAGTCAGGTGCCCAAATACCCTGCATAACAAGTACCATTTGTGTGGTAGGCAGTGATTACACACATGCATAGTGCTGAAAACGGGGAATGTGTCCCTGAAGGCATTCCTACATACTCCAAACACAAGTACAGTGACTAGCAAGGATGGCACAGACGATTCAGCAGGAGACATCGGTGAGCAGGCATGGCCATTGTTGAAGGGATCCGTCACCAACAAAGGAAATGTTGATACAGGTCAGCACAACAATTGTGCAACTGTTTGCAGGGAAGATATTAGGTGCCACAGAGGAAGGAACACTCCTTGGGACAATGTCGCAAAACAACATGAACACACACTACCAATGATTCTTTGCAGAGACATTGTGATGGCACACAGATACCATGGTTCACCTCATGACCATCATACAAAAACATTTATCAGAACCCTAACACTTTATCAGAACACCAACTCCAGGAGCCTCAGCACCAACATCAAGTACCTGAAATGGAATAGTGTTGAATGTAAAACAAAAGGCTTTATTCAGCACCAAAAAAAAAATTAAAAATAGACTATGTACAGAGTCCAATGGCCAGTCCACATTTCAAGTCCAAGGGGGGACGTAGGGGACCGCGTCTACCCCTAGCTTGCCTGCACAAAGGATCCTCAAGGTTTGTCGATCGGGGGGGCATCATCTGTGGCAGTACCAGGCACCGCAGGGACAGGAGGGGGAAGGGTAGGTGTGGCGGGTGCAGGGGTGGATGTCTCCACCACATGAGGTGGGGCACCGCCGGAGGTGGATGGGAGCTCGGCACTGCACACTGCTTCTAGGACGTCCAGCCTAACCCCTGCACCAGAGGATTCCCCAGGGTCAACGGAGGGTGTGGTGTGTGAGGGATGGGGTGCAGCACTCTTGGGGGAGGGGGTCGACATGGTGGGGGACTCAACTCCCGTGCCCGGGGACTTCCCCGCCCGCTTGTGGGGTGGTCGCTCAGTGGGGGCGAGGTCCAGCTCACCCATAAAGATATTCTTGGGTGAACATTTGGCAGGGGAGCCAAGGGGAGTGGTTTTGGAGGGACAGGGTTGTGAGGACTGCGGACTGCGACTGTGGCTGCGTGTATGCCGTCTGCCCCCAGACCCTGTGGGTGTGCCTACATCCCCCTGAGTGTGCGTGCCAGGAGGTGTGCGCTTGGCCTAACTTGGGGGTGTGCTGGCTGTGTCTGGTGGGGTGCGTGCCTGTGACTGTCTGGGTGTGCGTTGGGCAGGCATGGGAGAGGGAAGAGTGGATGGGTCTGGGGTAGGGGGGGACGGAGCGCTGCAGGAGAGTAACTGCTGCCATCAGGGAAGAGTCCATGGACCGCAGAATCCTGCGTTGGTCAGACATCATTGCTGACATGCCCTCCATGAACGGCACCATCTGTGTGAGCAGTTTAATGTGTCCATGGAGGACATTCAGCACCGATGCCTGCCCAACCTGCAACTGCCGCAGTATGTCCACAGCCTCTTCACTGAGGGCAGCAGTGGTGACAGGGGCAGGGGGTGCGGTGCCTGGGCCGAAGGAGACACGTTGGGCCTCTGCACGGACAGAAGGGACAGGAGCAACTGGGATGGCAGAGATGGTAACGGAGGAGGCGGAGACATATGTGGGGATGCTACCAGGTGGTGTTGCAGCCTCCGCCTCCTCCAGGAGGTCAGCGTCGGACCCGTCTGCATCGTAGCTGGTATCGTGTCCAGACAGGTCCTCTGACTGACTCCCCTCGCCCTCTGTGCCACTGGCTCCTCCTGACTCTACAGCACTGGTGGCACTGTCGCTGGGTCCCTCCTCCAGGTCCGTGCAGGTATCTCCCTCTGTTGCGGATGATGATGCTGTGGGCAAGGAGAAGAAACAGAAATGCATCAGTCATCTGTATACATCTGACACATGAGCACAAAAACAATTGGTCACAGTGCATATCAGGCAATGCATCATGAGTAACAGCTAGATTACTCCGCACATATGTAAGCCCTGTACTGCCCAGTTGGTAGACCCACTATGCCACTTGGACACAAGGAAAAAAAGAACACACCAGGCCACAACTTGAATGAGAAATACACTGAGAAGCTAGTGTCTGTGAACCGGTGAGCACAGCAATACAATGAAGTCAGGCGACCTCTTGTTTACCCTGAAAGAAACAGTAGTGGTGCACCCAACGTAAACTAACACACCTCAATACTGAAGGTGTCACCACACCCAGAGACCTCTAAGTACTTTGGAACACAAATCGAAAAAATGTTTGTTCCTTGGGACTCACAATACTTTACACAATCGACATGTTTTGAATGTGCCAATTCGCCATTTCGTGAAAAGAACACTCATGTGCCTGCATGAAATATGTCACACAAGGCAGTGCACACAAAACTACATTTACACTGTCATTGAAGAAGCTGGCACCTTTTCTAAGAAGCCACTGTTAGAAATGAATGGTGTTGCAGAAAGTACATATACATGGGCCCACGGAGGTATTGATGTCTTGAAACTTGTTAGTTTGTCTCACCAACAAAAAAGGAGTCTCACAAAATCAAGACCACTGTGGGAACATGTATATGGAGAATCTGCAACACCATTTAATTCTAACAGTGGCTTCTTTACAACGGTGCCAGCATGTTCCATGAAAGTGGAAATGTTGTTTGGTGTGCACTTCCTTGGGAGACATCTTTCATGCAGGCACATCAGTGTTCTTAACACAAATCATCACATTACCACATTTAAAACATGAAGAAGTGTTGACATGTGCTGTGAGTGCCAAGGTACAATTTTTTTAGAGTAACAACTTGAATTATGTCAGTTGTCACATGGCCATCCGTCACCTGATTACTAAGCCTGGGCAAAGCACTATGCTACGCTCGCGTAGTTTGCGAAGTTCGCGCTACTTCGCACTACGCGAACTGCACGTAGCACAGTGCGAACACGCGTAGCATAGTGTTGCGTAGTGCTGCGGTCATTTTTTGCTTGCTCGCGGTCCTCAACGTCAAGTTGGCGACCGCGAGCAAGCAAAATGACATCCCGGCGAGACTTTTTCCTTGTTCGCGATCAGCAACATCAAGTTGGCGATCGCGAGCATGGAAAATAAACCTCCCGGCGAGATTCCCAACGCGAGGAGGTCAGGTTTCTCATTGCGAGTGGTCGCGTATGCTCGCGACCGCTCGCGATGAGAAACTACCAGTTCGCGTTGAGAAAGCTGCCGCTCGAGTAAAAATCTACTCGAGCAGCAGAAAACTACAGCTCGCACTGTGCAAGATGCCATTTTCAATGATTGCACAGTGCCGGTTGCTTGTCCGCACTGTGCAATCATTGAAAACGACATCTGGCACAGTGCGAACAAGGTACTACGCAGTTTGCGAAGTGCTACGCGTAGCTCGCGTAGTGCGAACTGCACTTTGCGTAGCTTCGCGAAGTGCTACTTCGCGAACTACGCCCAGGGTTACTGATTACACAGTTGCCTACACATATGACCTACTGCCTGTCATCTGGAGTGGCACCAATGTCCACACCCAGGACAATGCATAAGCTACTGGGCCTGCAATTGGGTTGTAAAAAAGCATAGCTGTACTGTGGAGACACCCTCATGGAAAGCCAGAATGTCCACACAGATGTCAGCACACAAAGTCCAAACTGCGTTGCATCTGAACCACACACAGGTGCCAACAATGTATGAGCAGGAATCATGTTATGAAAAAAATGACACAGACTGAAAAGCACGAGCATTAAACACTGGCCACCATCACAGGGGCACTGCACGGTGATTCTTTGTACAGCCAATTCTCACACACAGGTCAGACCTGGCAGGGAAAACTCAGGGTTGCCCAAGTAGGCCTCTCCCGCACAACCACCCATACCTGAGTCAGTGTGATTGATACAGATCAAGAAGTGACACCTCCTATTCAGGGTAACAAAAACTGTGCAGCAAAAATTGCTAGATTTACACAACATCACCTCCTGGGTCGGGCAACACATATTTGTGACAAACAACCATCAACAGATTGTTGTGAATAGCCACACAGGCACTGCCCAGTGTGAGTATGCACAAGCAAAATGGTGTATCCCTGTCCAGCGGACACATGTAGCACACATTTGAAAAATACAAACTAGGCCAGGGAACAATGCCACAGAGGCAGACCTATGCTGAACCCACAGAGAATGTGCACAGTGTTGGATGACACACATGAGTAGGAGGCCAGGGTGTCTCAGGGGACTGTAGTGGTCACACTGCTCCGTGTTCCTGGAATGAGCTGACTGTACCATGAGCAACCATCATGGCACTATGCATATCTCCCACTCATGCACATCATGTCTGAGGCCACAACATTGGTCATGCATGGTGCAAGGGTATTAAGTTGAAACCTCACACTCCTATATTGAGAATCATCATCAGTGCCAACAAATATGGACCCCCAACATAGTGAACTGGTCATGGCACAGGCAAGGTACCAACACAAGTCACAGACCACCCTCCCACATGATGTAGAAAGCAATGTGCACTTAGATTTACTGGAACCCTAGATGATCATGTACAAATGTGATTGCACACAGACCAGGGGACACATGTCAAGGAGGGTAAGGAATGAAAAAGAGCACCAGGTGACATTGGGGAACAGAAAATGCACTGCACATATAAACTCTGGGAGTGTATCCAGGCTACAGAGCACTTCCAAAAGCTGGTGACACATAACACAACATACAGCCATGTACTTACCCCCTCATTGCTGCAGTCTCTCCTGTAACTGCCTATCGAGGTCAGGGAAGACCACCGCCAGGACACGGCTCATGTGGGGGGTCAAGCGTCAGCGCCCGCCGTGGGGGCGAGGAGTGTCGATCCCCAGCTGGACCCGGGCGATCTGCCGGGTCCAGCACCGGATGTCCTGCCACCTCTTGCGGACCTGTGGCAGCCCCCGACTACGATCCCCCGCAGATCTCACGGCCCAGACGATGTCCCGCCATATCTCCCCCTTTTCGTAGGCAGTTACCTGTCAGGATGACAAAGCGACACAACATTAATACACCTGCTCCATGTCCCAGAGACACACATTTGAACATCTTTGAAATGTTGAACAGGGCATAGGATTGTTGCAATGATGAATTGTAGTCACGAGGTAAACCAAAGTAGAAGTTTATTTGTAGGTCACAAGATGGTAGTTACAAGTAGCTGAGTTTGTTCAAGCTGATACAAGGTCCCACCAGGAGCTGCATCTCTGCTGCTCAGCCCACTCTCTCTAACTGTCATTCCTCCAGTCCACTAGGCACACCAACATTCCACACAGTCATCGGGCATTCCAACATTCCATACACATGCTCATGCATACTGGCTAAGCAGCAGGAAATGTAAGTACAACAAGGATGCTGATAGGAATTGCATCATTCACAATAAGAAATTGGCCTGTGTGCAAGCCCCAATGCACTACATGGCATTGAAAGTCAACAGGTGGTAGGAGGGGTGCGACCCACTGTGCAGCACATGCAGCAGCAGGCTGATGGCCAGCACGTGTCAAGCAGTCACATGTCCCACTCCACTGACGCACCCTCAGCAGACTAGACAGATCACTCGCCTGTCATTGACAACAGCGGATACAACCCTCACTCTGCACATGTGCCACTTGCCAGTGGGGTATCACAGGTGTCGTGCTAGATCTGCAAGTCAGACACACAGCACTGCTTACTTGTCACATCAGATGGGTAGATCTGGTGCCTCCTTCATGCAGCTGTGGTGCAACACTTCACATAGACACTCACCCACATGACAAGGAACATTCACACACACATCAATGTCCATGAGGTCGCAGACATCATTTGGACACTCTCACCACAGGTCCACTCAACTCATACACGTCTGTGGGTACAGTCACCTGTCACACCAGGGGGACCACTGAATCACCTCAGGACAATAGGAAAAAAAGCCACCAAGGATTTGCCAGGCTGAATGTGTCATGCACTATGCAGTGAAAGTCACAGTAAGCACAATGCAAGTGAGGAGTGCACACAGGAACTACATCAAGCTCTGCATGAGAGACATCAGAATGTTCCCCCCCAGGACCCACTCTAAACAACATTGCATGTCTGTCCCACCTGGACACAATATTGACTACCTTTGCCTATGCACCTGTTGTGTACAGGTGCATAGGCAAAGGCAGTGGAGTCAGCACTCACCTGCTCCCCTGGTCTCCCATACAGCTTGGTGTACTGTGGGAGGAGGCAGGCCAGCAACGCCTCATTCTCCTCCAGGGTGAATGGCTGGGCCCTCTCCACAGTATGTGACATGGTCCAGAGGAAGCAGAGACAGCAGCAGTGTGGTCAACTGGAAAGTTGTGCAGGCAAGTGCCCTCTCATGGGTTCTGGTTGCCTTATATCTGTCTTGCTGAGGGGCATTCATTTAGAGGAGTACATAGTGATTGGTCAGATTCATTTGCATCCTACGTTTACTCCAATCCCTTTAAACATACACCAATGACACGCATTCGCATCGTTCAAATTTTGAGCATCATGTCAAGTCAACAACCACTTTGCAACATTGTATTTTGTGGCCAACTGATTGTTCCAGGACACCTGATGGACACATTTCAACTGAAAACTCGGTAGCCATGACAACCAGCATGCATTTAGGGCCTAATACTTGTCCCTTATGTGTCCCCTATGTAATTTTGAAATCCACACACAGGTACAGTGCGTTTCACACGTATCCCTATGTCACAAGTACAATAGTGAAACGCAGCGTACACACGCGATGATTGCGGGTGTACGGTGCGTTTCACATGTACCCCTACAGCACAAGTACAATAGTGAAATGAAGCGTACACACGCGATGATTGCGGGTTTACGGTGCGTTTCACACGTACCCCTACGGCACAAGTACAATAGTGAAACGAAGCATACACACGCGATGATTGCGGGTGTACGGTGCGTTTCACATGTACCCCTACGGCACAAGTACAATAGTGAAACGAAGCATACACTCGCAATGATTGCGGGTGTATGGTGCGTTTCACACGTACCCCTACGGCACAAGTACAATAGTAAAACGATGCGTACACACGGGATGATTGCGGGTGTACGGTGCGGTTCACACGCTTACAATGGTAATACAGGCGTACACATGCCAGGAATGGAGGGCTACGAGTGGCACAAGGATGTCCATCAAGTACTTGTCATTGCATACTTTCATGTGCAGGCCATAGGTGTGTCAGCCCGTGATATTGCACAGGTCCACTCATCTAGTTGCACAATTGATGTGTGATGACCTGTGTACACATGTCATGTGTGATAGGGCACTATGTGGCACACATCACCTTGACACTTGCCACATGTCTGTCTGTAGTCCAACTGTGTCATGCACAGCAGCAGTGGGATGGCACAGTCATCACCACCCGCACCTGACTCCTGATGCCAGGGACAAGGACACTCTATCAACTGACATGTCACGATCAGCGTGCCCCTATGTGACTATGTCAGGTGTGTGTCATGTGTTCCCATGAGCTTGCTGTTAGTGTTCCGTCAACTGCATCTGCTGTTGGTGCATCCAACATGGGTCTGTGTGGAGATGGGCATAGCACACATCTACCCACACCATGCCACATGTGGATTCCCATGGCTGTAGGGTCTGTGTGCATCAGACATCATATTTTCCCAGGCATACATGTCTGCGTCGTCTCAATGGCTGTGTTTATTTGCTGTCACGTGTACCCCTTCATCGCAATGTGTTTCATATGTACATTTGACATTCCATGTGACCTGTGCGTTTGCCTTGTAGTCAACTGTCTGGATGAGATGACATCCTTCCAATGCTGCTATGTGGATGTGTGTCACTCCGGTGATATCACTGGCTGTTCACTCAGACTTGCCCCCAGCTCATTTCAGGGCATGTCATGTAGGCTTGACAATCAACAGGTGTATCTGGCTTTTCGTAGGAGTGCCAGCAAGTTGGCATGTGTCCTGGATGTATTGGACACACCAGACTCCATAGTTACCTGATGTTTAGTAGCAGTTTAGCATGTGCTATGTTCATTGACATTGATGTTGGCAGACTCTCAATCTTCATGATTCCTAACAATGTCTTGCAGACTTGGCTGCCATGAGGGAACGTGCCTGCATCCGACATTACAGATTCACTTAACAGTTGATTGAGGACTTGACCGACAGGCTGGCACCACACCTCCAACCGCGACACAGGTATCTTACTGCGCTGACCCCAAAGATGAAGGTGATGGCATCCCTACATTTTTTTGCCACAGGTACGTTTCAATTGACCATAGCTGATGTTGGTGGGATGTCACAGACAATGTTCAGCCATGTCCTGCGTGATGTTTTGGCAGCCATGTTGGAGCACCTTGATGAATTCATCAAATTTCCTACTCCTGAGGAGTTGACAGATGTGAATGGTGATTTCTATGCCCTGGGAGGGATGCCCCATGTCATTGGGTCCATTGATGGGACACATGTGGCTTTGGTACCACCACAGGCACAGGAGCAAGCCTATCGCAACCGTAAACATTACCACTCAATAAATGCCCTTGTGGTGTGTATTGCTAACATGCTGATTTCCCATGTCTGTGCACGTTTTCCAGGATCAGCACACGATGCTTACATCATGAGGCGTAGCATGGTGCCACAAATGATGCTGCGGCTGCACAACGAACGAGCATGTTTTGTTTGTGGGGATACTCTGTTGGTCCTGTGTGTTGCGGTATCTTTGGCTCTTACGGCATCTCCTGACCCACTTATTTACATGATGTTTCCATGTAGGGGACTCTGGAAATCCCAACATGCCATGGCTAATGACACCTCTCCGCAACCCAAGAACAGCTGCAGATCACAGGTACAACAATGCACACGGGCAGACCAGGCGAGTGATTGTGAGGACGTTTGGCCTCCTGAAGAGCCGATTCCGGTGCCTTGACAAGACAGGCGGGTCCCTCCCATATGCACCGGAGAAGGTGTGCAAAATCTTCATTGTGTGCTGCATGCTGCACAACATGGCCGTTGAGAAGGCAGTGCCACTCATCCTTGATCCTGATGAGCAGCAACACCCACCCGTGGAGGATCCAGGGCTTGGTCACGAGGCAAGTGATGAGGAGGAGGAGGATGATACCGGAGTCAGCTCATACGCAACTTCTTCTCATAATGGTGAGTCACTGGGTATGAGTGTGCAAGCTTGTAGCATTGAGTGGCATGTGTTGCAATGTGTGTGTTCAGCTGACTGAATGCAAAGTGACTTTGATGTGGGTACTGATGTGTCACTCGAGTGATGATGTCATGCCACACAGTTTTGCGGAGAGACTTTCTTGGAAATTTGCATGTGTCCAACATTGTTCATGTTTCGTAACTGACCATGTGTGCGGCGAGATTTGTTTTAGGTGACTTCTTGTGTGTCTGTCATTCCCAGGTTTTTGCACCTGTTGTCTGCTCGTGTCATCTTTGTCCTCCTGCTATTCCTCATGAGGATTGCAACGTGTGCTGAATCAGCGTTCCTTGCACGGACATGTGGAACTGTCAGTTTGGGTAAGGATTGCAGCAAGGCTTTTTGGTGGTGGTACGGGTTGGGGATGTGTGGGGACTGCTTCTGTGCATGTTGTGGTATCATGCATACATGTCTTCTCACCATGGAGCATATAACATGTAGCATCACTCCCATGACATGATAGTCACCCTTATTGATAGTCATCTGTAGTGGAGTGTGGAGTCTGATGAAGGCATCAATGTGCGTAAAACGTGCCTCTGAAACATTGCTGATGCTACGGGTAGACATAGGGACATCACAACAACAGGCTCTATGGTGATTTGCAGCCTCTCCATGTGCAGCAGGATGTGTGCCAGTTCATTGGGATTTACAACATCCGTGTTGTGAAGGGAGGGTCCAGCGTGTGTCCCACATGTTCTGTTAACTGACTTGTGAGTCTGTTCGTATGGATGCATTTCCCTTTGTGTGAGTTTGTGCAATAAAGGTGTTCACCACAATCCAAAGTGCCTCATCTCTGTCACTGCAGATCTCTTTCCAGGTGGCATGCATCATCTATGGCATAATTGTCAAAGATTGAGCATATGAGTGTATGTGTACTTCGGCAACATGCATGCATTTCTTCATGGCTAATAATCTCTATTGTGCATGAAGTACATGGTTGTGTATGTATTTGTGCAGGTTGCTCCCCACAATGGGAAGTCAACGCCTGCTGACAGTGTGTCTCCTGTGCGCAGCTCCGCATTTTGTTGCCTGATCCTGAGGCCATCATTTTTGTTGATTCTTCATACATTTTCTCGGAGTGACCCAGGAGTAACCTGACACTCCTTCCTTTACGTACACCTGTTGCACTGTGCCTTTCTGACCTCCTTGTCTTTGTGTGCTACTTTTTGCCTAGTTTCTCACCCCTTCCGCCTGCTGCTGCCTCACCTGCGGCACCGCACCACCGAGTGCCCTGATTCTGCAACCCACACGCCTCCAAAATGCTCCTCCCTTCCCCCCTCCACCCATTCTTAATGCAGCCAGCAGCTTGTCTGTGCCACTGTTGAGCCAACCCCGTGCCAAAGGCAGGACCATCTGCGCTTGCAACGTGCACAGTGCACGACCCTCTGGTCCTTGCATGACCCACGTCACACAACAGGCTCAGCCTGCAGCCATCCCTCCAAGCAATGTCCACCAGACAAGCAACTGCCTGCTATCAGGCAACCCCTAAGCGCACACACGACACCTTTGCATGCTGAGTATGCAACTCCAACTGCCTACACAGCGCTGCCCCACCTATCAGACCCTGTCAGAACAACCAGGTCATGTGCCTCCTACTCCACACCCGCCCTGTCCACCAGCAAGCCATTGGACTCTGTTACCTCCTCAACACAACAGCCCCACACATCACCTTCATGACAGTAATATGGATAAAAGCATCCTCAGCACACAACTTCTTCATTGCAATCTCTGACGGATACAAGATCACCCGCAGGGACGGCACCAACAATCCCGGCGGATGACTTGCAATTTATTCACAAGTACACCCTCAGAGTCACAAATCCGGGTTTGAACCAACCCCCTGGCAACCCTCAGAGTAACTCTCATCTACAGATCTCCAGGCCTACATCCACAAATCCCCATAGCCATCTGCACGCACGCCCTCACCTCCACAGGCTACATATGGCTGGGGGCCACCTGGGACAAGGCAGACCTACTGGACTCATACAGATCTAACCGGACTCTTGTGCAAACCTTGCAACACAAAGAACCATCAGTTACCTTACAGCCCTGGAATATGCCACACACAACCATCACCATATCATCATCAAGGACAAGTGGAGATCCTTCAGATAGGGCCGAGGCACCACAGCACACGACATAAAGGAGCTCATCAGCATTGTGAGTGGACTGACAGCAGCTCTCCATCCAAAAGACACCCCACCCTTGCAAGGCAGATCAAATCCCTTGCAACTTTCTACCACTGCAAGCTCATGGCCATACACGACAGCCTTGGCACACAGAGGCAGACAGCACTATTATCCGCGGGACAAACCTCCCTCAGGTTCTGAACTCCGTCAGCAGCAAATACACCACCTGGTTCATGTGCACCATCCACTCTGGCTCTCCATCAGGCCCCTTCCCACACAACATCTCAACCACATCATTCCCCATCCTTGAAGCCCACGTCCAGCGCGTCCTGAATGTCTCCTTTGAGTGTGCCACATTCCATGGAAGCTGGAGGCATGCAGAGACCCAGGCCCTTCTTCAACAACGGACGGCAGTACCGCAGGATCTCCTGGAACATCACCCTGCTTCCCTACCCAGCAAATGTCATCAGGAAGACACTCAACGAGCAACTGACAAACTTCCTCCGCGCAAACAGCTCCAGGCAACCGGCACCAGAACATCTTCCAAAGTAATCACACCACTGCAACCGTCATCATTGCCACCACCAACGACAACTTTGCCCTGCTCTACAATGGTGAGACCACCCCCCTTGACCTCTCAACGTCATTCTACACCATTTGCTACCACACTGTCAGCTCACACATCTCCAAAACTGGTATCCAGAGGAGGGCCCAGGATTAAATCAACAAGTAGCTCACCAGCAAGGCCCAGGGAGTCGGCCTCCACCCTGCAGCATGTAGTACACTGGGGTCATGTGGCCCATGCCCCAGGGCTAATCTCTCAGTGTGACGATCTTCAATATCTCCATGACCCCCCTCTCCACCATCACATGCGCACGCGACCTCATCATCATCTCGTATGCCATTGACACCCAGCTGTCTTCAACCTCACCAAAGACCCAGCCATTGCCAGATCCAACCTTCAAGAAGTCATGAGATCCGTTGACGAATGGCTGAACATCAGCCACTTGAGGCTGGACTTGGACAGGACTGAGGTCATCATCTGAGGATTGTCCCCTTACGGCTGGGTCAACTCCTTGTGTCCCACCGGCCTGGGCACCGCACCAGCACCCAGTGGCCACACACGCAAGCTGGGGTTCATCATGGACTCATCGCTCACAATTACCATGCAACTCAACACCATCTGTACCTCATGCTGCAACACCCTCCGCATGCTGCAAATGATCCACAGATAGATCCACTCCAAGGCAAGACAGACCGTCCCCCAGGTCCACAACACCAGCCGGGTCAACTGCAGCACCGCCCTCTATGGAGGAACAACAGCAAAACAGCAGGAGAAGTTGTCCACATCCAGGGTGCATCCGCACACCTCATCGTCAACATCCCCCGCCCCAGCCACATAACCTTCCACCTGAGATAGCTAGAATGGCTCACTGTCTGCTGCAAGATCACCTTCAGACTCCTCAACCACACTCAGGAGGCAGTCCACAACCCCAGACCCAAAACCGACCTTGGACGTCTGTCATCCAACACCACACTTGGCCCAACTCCGTGCAGCCCACTTTGCCCTGGCCACCATTCATCACATCCACAGGAAAACTGCATGCAGGAGATATTTCTCCCACCTCGCCAAACAGACCTGGGACGTCCTCCCCGGGCACCTCAACATGACCCATGACCTGTACACCTTCATGATACTCTGCCAAATTGGTCTGTCTGAGCAGTATTGCAAGCCCCCCCTCAGCAGCTTGAGGCCATCATGGGTGAGTATTGGGCTCATGTCTGTATTTGGTGATACATTGTGACCCATGTGTGTCCTCGACCGGACTCAGATCCAAGTGTATGGATGTCTGGAGTAAGTTCCACACTCAGGCATACTTTGACATATCCCCACACGTATGTTGTGGACTCATGCTAAATGACTGCAACATCAAATTACAATTATACATTTTTTTATTATAGGTCTGGGGCGTGATTTGTGCACAGAAAAGGTGCAATACAGGGACCATAGAATCCAAAGTTCACAGGGGGAGATGGGATCCTTGGCATTTGAAGTCATCAGAGTCCAGGCCACAGTGTTTGGCATCATTGGTCAGACTGTGACCAGCAAGTCCATGTGGCAGATGATGTCAGTCAATGAGGTGATGCTGTTGCACATGGAGGCAAGGTGCCACGCCAGGTGACCAGGGAGATGTGGATGGTCCGCTGCCTCTCAAGGTCTTTTCCGTGGACGACCCACCTTCCTCCGGGGACCCTCAGATGCAGGCCTTGACGATGCTTGGGAAGCTCTGTCGGATGAATCCTCCTCCTCCTCCTCCCTCCCTGTGGCTGGTGGTGGTCTTCGCCTGCTGGCACAGGGAGGGTTGCCCATGTTGTCAGCGATCCGACGGAGTGAATGTCTTATGTCCCTTTGCACTGCCAGGAGCTCAACCAGTCTTGCCTCCATCCGTCCTTGGTGTTCTTGTTGACTGGTGTGTTGCTCAGCCTGCTGGTTCTTCATCTCTGTGAGGGTCACCACTACCTGGCTGAACTCCCTGGTGTCACGCCGGTATGCGTCCATGATGTTGTCTATGTGTGACATACCGGTCCCTTCAGCTGGCTGGTCAGGTTCTCGCCTCCGCCTGCCTCCACTCCCACCACCCCTGCCCACACGATCCTGGGCTGTTGTTGTGGGCACATCGGGTCTACGGGACCACTGAGGGATGACAGTGGCGGTGTTGTCTGCCTCCTCCTGGGTGCCCGGCTCACCTTGTCCCTCCTGGTCAGACTGGCTCAGTTGTTCACTGCGGGCAGGGCTCCTCGGTGTCTCCTGGGATGTGGCAGATGTTCCTGAACCCGGTGCTGCTGGGGCTTGGACACCAGAGGGTCCAGGTCGGTCGGGGTCATCCGCGGAGTGTTGAGAGGCGTCACTGCCGGTGGGTTCAGGTTCCTCCTGAGCCTGGGACTGTGATTCTTCACCCCCATTGTTGGGGGGAGATTCATCACGTTGCACTGTGTGTGAGAGACAGACAATGTTAATGCTGTTTCATGCAACATCCATGTTTCATACACATTCAAGTTGGCACTGTTCCTCCAGGTAGTTGTATGTGCCTAGCATTCTCCTCAATGTTCACTTGTGGATGGGTATGTTGCGGGGGACAGATTGATATGTTCTCCTGAGTCTTTGACATGTAGATTTTTGGCTTGGATGCTTCTTCGGCTATGTATTGGTGTTGTTGTGTTACATGTCCTTTGTGCCTTGGGTAAATCCATTGCCTGTCCCGGGGGTGTCTGCATGTGTAAGGGGTGTGTGTGACAGGGCCTGCTGATGGGTGTAGCGTGATTTTGCACTGGGGCTCCCAGGTGATGTAGCTGTCCCCCCATGGAGCATGCTGCCATGACAGTGAGTGTGAGTTCCTGTCCTAGATATCTGACCTTGTTGTCTTGGTGTTTGTGTTTGCACTGGTCACAGGAGGGCCTTGTGCTGCCTACACCCGGGCCCAGTGTCAGCTATCTTGTCAGTACTTTCCCAATCCCTGTGTATTGCGCATGGTGCATGGGTATGTACCTCGGCCATGTGGGATGAGGGCAATTGTGTCTGATTTGGAGTTCAAAAATGCGTTTTGTGACACCCACCCTCCCAGCATACCGGACATCCATTCTTGGGTTGGTGCTTTGTGTAGCATGGGAGATAGCATGGCCTTGCTTTCTCAATGGGGCATACACATGTTATTGGCATTAGCGTTGTTTGTGAATGTGGTTCTTGCCGGTGAGGGCTTGGGGGTAGTTGCGTGCATTTTATGTAGTTGGGGTGTGGATGCCATTACCCCCATGTTTGTGTACTCACCAGGCTCTGGAAGTCCTTGACGTCCATGTACTCCCACTGGTGGAAGCAGGGCCATCACCTTCTCCTCCCAGGGATGGAAATTACTGGTCTGCGGGGCCCACCACCTCCAGTGATGTTGCTCTGGGCGTAGTCGTCCTTCATTTTTCGCTTGACCGCCCTCCGCAGATCGTACCACCTGGCTTGGCATTCAGTCCTGGTCCTTCTGATGGGTGCAACAGCATTCACCCTATCGACATTCCTCTGCCACAGGCGTGTTTTTTCGGCTATGCTGGTCTGTCTGACCAATGTTCCAAACAGCTATGGCTCGACTCTGATGACTTCATTGACAAGGATCTCCAGCTCCTCACTTGTGAACTTTGGATTCTTGTCAGTGGGCATGGTGTGGGGTGAGGGTGTGGAGTGTTGTGGGTGTGTGGGTCTGAATGTGAAGGTGTGGGTCGGAATGTGAAGAGGGGGTATGTGTGAAGGAGGTTGTGTGAAGGTGTATATGTTAAGGTGGATGGGTGCAGCTGTTGGTCTGTGCTCTCTAGCTGCAGTGAGTCTGTTGCAAAGGCTCATGGTTTGTGTGTGTGGGCCCTTTTTATTGGTCCATTTGTGGGTGGGCCTCAGTTTGAATTTTTGGTGGGTGTGTTATAAAGGGTGGTTGTAAGTTTGCCCCTCTGTTTGCCTGTTTGGATATGGCCAGGTCAGTCATTTCCATGTTTTGTGCACTGTAGACGTGTTTTGTGGTGTTGTGCGAGTCAAATAGACCCTCCCTGTGCTGTTTTACATTGCCTATGTGCGGTGCGTACATACGCGATGTTGTTGTGAGGTGCGTACATACGCGATGTTGGGGTACGCACCGAACATACGCGATGATGTTGTGGTTAGGTGTGTACATACGTGATGATGTTGTTGTGGGGTGCATACATACGCGATGTTGGGGTACGCACCGTACATACGCGATGATGTTGTTGTGAGGTGCGTACCTACGCAATGTTGGGGTACGCAACATACATACGCGATGATGTTGTTGTAAGGTGCGTACATACGCGATGTTGGGGTACGCACCGTACATACGCGATTATGTTGTTGTGGGGTGCGTACATACGCGATGTTGGGGTACGCACCGTACATACGCGATGATGTTGTTGTGAGGTGCCTACATATGCGATGTTGGGGTACGCACCGTACATACGCGATGATGTTGTTGTGAGGTGTGTACATACGCGATGATGTTGTTGTGAGGTGCGTACATATGCAATGTTGGGGTACACATCGTACATACGCGATGATGTTGTGAGGTGCCTACATATGCGATGTTGGGGTACGCACCGTACATACGCGATGATGTTGTTGTAAGGTGTGTACATACGCGATGTTATTGTATGGTGCATACATACGTGATGTTATTGTGAGGTGCGTACATATGCATGGAGGGCCCTGTACGACTCGCACCCCGGGAACTACTTTTCCCGGGATACGAGTCGTATTAAAGTTTGCTTTGTAGCGGGTAAAGTCATTCCCCGTGTACGGGATGTTTTCCGTACGAATCCTAAATCGGAAAGCCGATCCGGATGGTACTTGTAAGCTCGGACTGTATTTTTTTTATACGTACGGAAAAGTGTCCGGGTCCGTCTCGTACAACTTTTCCCAATCAAATTCGTACGGAATGGGCCGATCCGTATGTATTTTTCCCGTACGAATCGTACTTCACGGGTGGGACGGGACTTGTATGATTCGTACGGGAAAAATTACGGTTACGAGTCGTACGGGAAAAAAAATACAAGATCGGAATCGACCCCATAATGTAAAAATAAAATAAACCTATGCAAATAAAATATAATATATATACTTACTTAATAATATTCATAAATAATTATTTTAATAACTTATAAATTGTTAAAAAACATGACGTTATAAATTATAAATACATATATACACATATAACAATAATATAAATAAAAATATATATATAACAAATTGAAAAATTACAATATTTTTTATCTTTTTAAAATAAATTATACACTACATTAACAAAAACAGTAAAGAAAATATTGGATTTCGGAGGAAATAAAATTACTATTCCCGCTCCAGAGAGTGTAACAGTAGGGAAAGTGTTGGATAGCGTAGGGGAAAAATTTACTATTCCCACTCCAGTGAGTGCAACAGTAGGGAAAGTGTTGGATAACGTAGGGGTAAAAATTATTATTCCAACTCCAGAGAGTGCAACAGTAGGGAAAATGTTGGATAGCGTAGGGGTAAAAATTACTATTCCCACTACACTGAGTGCAACAATAGGGAAAGTGTTGGCTAGCGAAGAGGTAAAAATTTCTATTTCCACTCCTGTGAATGCAACAGTAGGGAAAGTGTTGGATAGCGAAAAGGTAAAAATTACTATTCCCACTCCAGTGAGTGCAACAGCAGGGAAAGTGTTGGATAGGGAAGAGGTAAAAATTATTATTCCCACTCCAGAGAGTGCAACAGTAGGGAAAGTGTTGGATAGCGGAGAGGTAAAAATTACTATTCCCACTCCAGAGAGTGCAACAGTAGGGAAAGTGTTGGATAGCGAAGAAGAAAAAATTACTATTCCCACTCCATTGAGTGCAATAGTAGGGAAAGTGTTGGATAGCGAAAAGGTAAAAATTACTATTCCCAATCCAGTGAGTGCAACAGTAGGGAAAGTGTTGGGTAGCGAAGAGGAAAAAATTACTATACCCACTCCAGTGAGTGCAACAGTAGGGAAAGTGTTTGATAGCGTAGGGGTTAAAATTACTATTCCCACTCAAGAGAGTGCAACAGTAGGAAAAATATTGGATAGCTTAGGGGTAAAAATTACTATTTCCACTCCAGTGAGTGCAACAGTAGGGAAAGTGTTGGATAGCGAAGAGGTAAAAATTACTAATCCCACTACAGAGAGTGCAACATTAGGGAAAGTGTTGGATAGCAGAGGGTTAAAATTAACATGCTTAAAATTAAATCTTGTTTAAATTAAACAACCAATTCATAATTATTTAACAATAAATTAATTATGAATACCAATAAATTAAAATTAATATTTAGTTTAATAATATTAAATTACTTCCCACCCTATTCCCCTATAATCCCAAAACCCACTCCTAAAATAATTTAACACAATATAATAAACAATTAATCAATTAATACAAGTTAATTACCATTTAATAATTAACAATACATTAATGATCAATAACAATCAATAAATATTAATAATTACTTTATTATAATAATTTTGTTCCCACCCTATTCCCCTATAAACCCACAACCTGCTAAGGTACTAAAACACAAAATGTACTTTTAAAAAAATTACTAACTTCTAAAATGTAATACATATATTTATTAAAAAAAATACAAAACATAACAAAACATGTGAAACACATACATATGAAATACATACTAACATAAACATCGATATTATTAACAGCAATATTTCTGCAAACGATATTGCTGACTTCGATATTAACAAAAACGATATTTCTAACCCTCAATTCGATTTTATGGTCACCGATATTCTTGATGTCGATATTCTGTCCCTCCGATATTCACAACTCGATATTTCTGTACTTCGAAATTAAAAAGTCGATATTATGTCTGTACACCAAAAGATATATTGTTTAAATATATGATATTTGTTCTAATTAAATATTTTTCACAGCAGCAGTTGACTCCAAGTGCAAGATACTTACAGTAAGTTATTATTTTTGTATGTAAAATGACTTAATGGTGAATTTTTATTCTTTAGAGGGGAAGCAGGTTTTGTTCTGTTTTTAATTTTCTTTGCATGTATTATCATCACCTCTTGAAAGATGGCATGAGAAGATTCCTCACAAATCATATTGAGACAGCTTCAACAAAGGAGGAATATTTTTGTCATCATCAAGGAATTCACTACCCCCAGGAACTCTGACACAACCAATCAAACTATTTCAAAAGCAAAATTGAAAAGATCTGTAATAATGCCCCCCCCCAAAAAAACTTGACACCATCTGCAAGCTGAACAGCAGCCACTTGGTTAGACACCTTACCAAATGGAAACCACTCACAGAGTAAGACACCACTTCCATCATGAAAACCGTCCACTCTGGGGCCCCCACAGACCCATCTGCACACCAAATTTACAATCTAGGAAGACCTGTGATCAGTAAGTTCCTCACTCACATCATCAACTTCTACCTCAAGTCCACAATATTCCCTGAGGTTTGGAAGCATGCTGCAGTCACGACCCTCCTCAAGAAACCATAAGCAGATCCTAACATACAGAGCAACTTATGCCCCATCTCCCTACTACCATACCCAGCTACGTGATAGAGAAGGCAATCAATACAGAAACTCTCAAACCACCTGGAACTCGACAACCTTCTCAACTGCTCCTAATCTGGCTTCCAAATAAACCATAGTATGGAGACAGAAATCATTGCTGCCAGAGATAAGATCTGCAACCTTCTAGACTTTGAAGAAACCACCCCCTCATACTTCTGGACCTCTCAGCTGCATTTGACACAATGTCAAGCCCCAGCCTCATCAAAAGACTATACGCAAAAGGCATCCAAGGTCCAGCTCTCAAATGATTATGCTCCATCCTCACAGGGAGAGTACAGCGAGTCAGACACCCATGATCTGGATCTGCCGAGTCCCTCGTGGATCATTTCTCAGTCCCACTATAGTCAACATCTACATGTCTCCACTCACCGATGTATTCACATCTCACAGCATCTCCTACTCCGATGACACCCAGCTCATATGCCCAATGTCAGATAAGTTAAAACCAACTACATGAAAATTAACTTGGACAAGACAGAAGTGCTGATCTTTGGGAAAAAGAACTCCCTTAAGGACTCCACCTGGTGGCCCTTAGAGCTTTGCTCAAACACCATCACCCATTAACCAAGCACAAATCCTGGGAATAATCTTAGACGATAAACTCGACATGGCCTCACAGGCAAACACATTTAGCTCCTCCTGCTCCCACATACTTTGCATCCTCTGAGAAATGTTCAAATGCATCCCCAAGACCACTACTCAAGCCCTAGTCACCAGTACACTAGACTAGGGTAACTCCCTCTATGCCAGAATCCCCAACCACATCCTCTATCGACTCCAGACCACCAAGAACGCTGTAGCTAGACTCATCTAGGACCTCCTATGGCACACCCACACCAGTCCTCACCTCAGAGAGCTCCACTGATTGTCGATACACAAACAATGCCAATTTAATCTCCTCACACATGCATACAAAGCACTGTACAAAATAGGACCAGCTTGCCTCAGCTGGTTCTTCCACTTCCACCATCCCACCAGACACATATGCTCTGCTTTACTCTCTCTCTCACACACCCCTGGCATCCAAACCAGCAGAAAACAAGGCCAAGCCTTCCTCTACCTTGCACCCAAGATTTCAAATTACCAGCCTCTACACATAAGAGCCTGAAAACCTGACTCTTCAACTGACACCTAGCAGATGACATACACATCTGCTCCAGTGCCCGGATACCCTTCGGGTGATAAGCCGTGCTTTACAAATCCAGAAAACATAATATAATTGTAACAATATAGAGGTTCATGTGGCAATGGAGGATCTGGCAAACAAAATTACAAGAGGAGTTGTTAGGCAGTGTAGGGGAGTCACTGAATAGGGGGCAACAAAGCACACCCAGGCCAGGACATGCAGCATGGCCTCAAGACCACTGCAGACAGACCACAATTAGCAGCAGTGAATCAGAAACATTATACAACATTAAATTCATGAGAGCATAAGATCCTTCAAACAACTTCAGGTACCTCAGCTGCTACCGCCTCATTTAGCAGATATGCTGAATCCTTGAATGGCCAACCTATATTCATTGTTCTTATCTGTGATGGCTTTGAAGTAGAATAAGTCTTAGCTCTTTAGATACATAGGATGATGTCCTTAAGCCAGTCCTGTAACCTAGGAGTGGAGCACCCTATCCATGCTCTCACCACTGTACATAGGCCTTTGTTCACTGGCCATTTTGGAGTTTAAAAAGGGAGTATAAGAGGTAGTCCTTCAGTTTTGCTGTAAATCACAAAGGAGCCGATTCCGATTCCGGCTGCAAAACGAACCGACCGACACGGACCCGGACCGAATACCGACCGACACGGACCAGCGCCGTACGACCCGTGCAGCAGGATGCAACGCGAGTGAATTACAACCGACACGTACGGAATACAAGCCGTACGACCAAGCCAGAGGGAAAATAGTGATGGGCCGGAAAACCGACGCGATTTTCACCGACCGACACGAACCCGGTATCAACCCGACTGACCCGTACCCGCGATGTACGATTAGCGCAGTACGATGCAATGCATGTAAAATCAGACCGACTTGCACGGAGACCAAGCCGCATGACGGACACGCACAGACAACCCGGCACACAAGCAATAGAGACCGTCGCGAATGATGCCTACCAAACACAGAAGACACGTAGCGTGAACGAGGCAGAGAAGCCCGCATGAGACAACAGCAGCGTCCGTTTCCGTCACATGAAGGTCTCCTACATGCCTACAAAACACAAAGGAAAAAACACAAAAAAAGGACCAAGCAAGCAATGACTAAGCCAATAAATACCCAACACAAATTAATTGGACAAAGACACACCCACAACTCCAACTATATAAAGGACTACAATCACTACCATCATCCCTTGCAAACAGGAGACACAGCCAGCAGCAAACACCAGTAACCAGCAACCACAGACACAATCACAACTCACCCATAACGCAACTCACACACCATCAGCACCTCATACAAAAGCACACACACATACACACAGCAAAACCAACACCAAACCAAAATCACTTGCACCCTCACATGCATATCCCCCCACCACTACCACCCATCACCATGCCGCCAAAGAAGAATCCAATGTTCACAGATAGTGAGTTAGAAGTGCTGGTAGACGAGATCATCAGAGTAGACCCACATTTGTTTGGTACATTAGTTCAAAGGACCTCATCTCACAGAAAACCAAGATGTGGGCGAGGATTGTGGACAAGGTGAACGCACAAGCACCAACGTTGCGCACAATGGACGATATCCAGAACCGGTGGTATGATGTGCGCAGGAGGGTCAAGAAACTCATCGAGAAAGATCACGCCCTGAGTCAGCGCACCGGCGGTAGCCCTCCTGTCAAACCAGTCTACTTCAGGACCTGGGAGGAGAAGGTGCGGGACATCCTACCACCAGAGAGCGTCCATGGCCTAACAGACATCCCAGAGCCTGGTGAGTACACAAACAACATATCCAAGATTGTGTGGCAAGGGGACAGTGAAACCATGCACCGCAAGCAAAGCTACACTAACCAATAGATAATCAACCCAAGATGTGTATGCCAGTCACACAAACACAATACCTGCCATCTCATAGTGACTGGGGACTGTGTCATGACATGCACCAACCTACAAACAAATAGAGCAAGCCAGTGGCACTAAGCCAAATACACCCAGCCAGACAGTTTGCCACCACAAACACACCACCTCACAGTGCAGCTGACTATCAGGAAGGAATAGTGGGGATGCAGGTGAAGTGAGTGTAGACAAAAGGATGATGGGGTCTGTAGTCACAGATAATGCCCCCCCTCCTGATTGGCCCATCAAGACCCATCTGAAACATGCCCACATCACAGGGAGTGGAAAATGACTGACAAGATGGCTGACACTGGCTCCTGCTGTGGGGAGCACAAGGCCCTGCTAGGGCTTGTGTGCAAATCAGAAGCAGGACACCACTGACTAACATACTGAAAGACAAATTGCACGCCCTACAATGGAAGCACGTTTCATGATGGGAAGGAGGACTGACAGCCCTGACCATACTACTCAGCATGGGGAGACACCCACCCCAACACAAACTCCACACAACTCACAGGGTACAATGCATTGACACACACCTCATTGAAATATCAGCAAAAGATACCCCGTACTGGGTGCTGCTGTGTGAAGCACAGGGGCTCACTTGGGACTTGTAGCCAAACAAACACGAGGATTTCACAGTCAGCCATCTTGCCATTGATGTCACAGCCCCTCACGGGGAAGCAGAGTCAAGAGGGAGGAAGCATGGGCATGCTGGGAAGGGGGGTGTAGCCAAGAGTATGATGGAACTCGCAGTCACAGACAACCTACACCCACCCACATGGCCCTGCAAGATCAACCTGAACCATACTCGCCCCATAGGGAGTGGGAAGGGACTGACAATATGTCTGACACTGGGCTCTGTTGAGGGGAGCACAAGGCCATGTTGGGACTGGTAGCCAAACAAACACCAGGATTTCACAGTCAGCCATCTTGCCATTGATGGCACACCCCCTCACAGGGAAGCAGAGTCAAGAGGGAGGAAGCATGGGCATGCTGGGAAGGGGGGTGTAGCCAAGAGTATGATGGAACTCGCAGTCACAGACAACCTACACCCACCCACATGGCCCTGCAAGATCAACCTGAACCATACTCGCCCCATAGGGAGTGGGAAGGGACTGACAATATGTCTGACACTGGGCTCTGTTGAGGGGAGCACAAGGCCATGTTGGGACTGGTAGCCAAACAAACACCAGGATTTCACAGTCAGCCATCTTGCCATTGATGGCACACCCCCTCACAGGGAAGCAGAGTCAAGAGGGAGGAAGCATGGGCATGCTGGGAAGGGGGGTGTAGCCAAGAGTATGATGGGACTCGCAGTCACAGACAACCTACACCCACCCACATGGCCCTGCAAATCAACCTGAACCATACTCGCCCTTTAGGGAGTGGGAAGGGACTGACAAGATGTCTGACACTGGGCTCTGTTGTGGGGAGCACAAGGCCATGTTGGGACTGGTAGCCAAACAAACACCAGGATTTCACAGTCAGCCATCTTGCCATTGATGTCACACCCCCTCACAGGGAAGCAGAGTCAAGAGGGAGGAAGCTTGGGCATGCTGGGAAGGGGGGTGTAGCCAAGAGTATGATGGGACTCGCAGTCACAGACAACCTACACCCACCCACATGGCCCTGTAAGATCAACCTGAACCATACTCGCCCCACAGGGAGTGGAAAGGGACTGACAAGATGTCTGACACTGGGCTCTGTTGTGGAGAGCACAAGGCCATGCTGGGACTGGTAGCCAAACAAACACCAGGATTTCACAGTCAGCCATCTTGCCATTGATGTCACACCCCCTCACAGGGAAGCAGAGTCAAGAGGGAGGAAGCATGGGCATGCTGGGAAGGGGGGTGTAGCCAAGACTATGATAGGACTCGCAGTCAGAGACAATCTACACCCACCCACATGGCCCTGCAAGATCAATCTGAACCATACTCGCCCCATAGGGAGTGGGAAGGGACTGACAAGATACCTGACACTGGGCTCTGTTGTGGGGAGCACAAGGCCATGCTGGGACTGGTAGCCAAACAAACACCAGGATTTCACAGTCAGCCATCTTGCCATTGATAGCACACCCGCTCACAGGGAAGCAGAGTCAAGAGGGAGGAAGCATGGGCATGCTGGGAAGGGGGTGTAGCCAAGAGTATGATGGGACTCGCAGTCACAGACAACCTACACCCACCCACATGGCCCTGCAAATCAACCTGAACCATACTCGCCCTTCAGGGAGTGGGAAGGGACTGACAAGATGTCTGACACTGGGCTCTGTTGTGGGGAGCACAAGGCCATGTTGGGACTGGTAGCCAAACAAACACCAGGATTTCACAGTCAGCCATCTTGCCATTGATGTCACACCCCCTCACAGGGAAGCAGAGTCAAGAGGGAGGAAGCATGGGCATGCTGGGAAGGGGGGTGTAGCCAAGAGTATGATGGGACTCGCAGTCACAGACAACCTACACCCACCCACATGGCCCTGTAAGATCAACCTGAACCATACTCGCCCCACAGGGAGTGGAAAGGGACTGACAAGATGTCTGACACTGGGCTCTGTTGTGGGGAGCACAAGGCCATGCTGGGACTGGTAGCCAAACAAACACCAGGATTTCACAGTCAGCCATCTTGCCATTGATGTCACACCCCCTCACAGGGAAGCAGAGTCAAGAGGGAGGAAGCATGGGCATGCTGGGAAGGGGGTGTAGCCAAGACTATGATAGGACTCGCAGTCAGAGACAATCTACACCCACCCACATGGCCCTGCAAGATCAACCTGAACCATTCTCGCCCCATAGGGAGTGGGAAGGGACTGACAAGATACCTGACACTGGGCTCTGTTGTGGGGAGCACAAGGCCATGCTGGGACTGGTAGCCAAACAAACACCAGGATTTCACAGTCAGCCATCTTGCCATTGATGTCACACCCCCTCACCGGGAAGCAGAGTCAAGAGGGAGGAAGCATGGTCATGCTGGGAAGGGGGGTGTAGCCAATAGTATGATGGGACTCGCAAACACAGACAACCTACACCCACCCACATGGCCCTGCAAGATCAACCTGAACCATACTCGCCCCACAGGGTGTGGGAAGGGACTGACAAGATGTCTGACACTGGGATCTGTTGTGGGGAGCACAAGGCCATGCTGGGACTGGTAGCCAAACAAACACCAGGATTTCACAGTCAGCCATCTTGCCATTGATGTCACACCCCCTCACAGGGAAGCAGAGTCAAGAGGGAGGAAGCATGGGCATGCTGGGAAGGGGGGTGTAGCCAAGAGTATGATGGGACTCGCAGTCACAGACAACCTACACCCACCCACATGGCCCTGTAAGATCAACCTGAACCATACTCGCCCCACAGGGAGTGGAAAGGGACTGACAAGATGTCTGACACTGGGCTCTGTTGTGGGGAGCACAAGGCCATGCTGGGACTGGTAGCCAAACAAACACCAGGATTTCACAGTCAGCCATCTTGCCATTGATGTCACACCCCCTCACAGGGAAGCAGAGTCAAGAGGGAGGAAGCATGGGCATGCTGGGAAGGGGGGTGTAGCCAAGACTATGATAGGACTCGCAGTCAGAGACAATCTACACCCACCCACATGGCCCTGCAAGATCAACCTGAACCATACTCGCCCCACAGGGAGTGGGAAGGGACTGACAAGATGTCTGACACTGGGATCTGTTGTGGGGAGCACAAGGCCATGCTGGGACTGGTAGCCAAACAAACACCAGGATTTCACAGTCAGCCATCTTGCCATTGATGGCACACCCCTCACAGGGAAAAAGAGTCAAGAGGGAGGAAGCATGGCATGCTGTGAAGAGGGGTGTAGCCAAGAGTATGATGGGACTCACAGTCACAGACAACCTACACCAACCCAGATGGCCCTGCAAGATCAACCTGAACCATACTCGCCCCACAGGGAGTGGGAAGGGACTGACAAGATGTGTGACACTGGGCTCTGTTGTGGGGAGCACAAGGCCATGCTGGGACTGATAGCCAAACAAACACCAGGATTTCACAGTCAGCCATCTTGCCATTGATGTCACACCCCCTCACAGGGAATCCGAGTCAAGAGGGAGGAAGCATGGGCATGCTGGGAAGGGGGGTGTAGCCAAGAGTATGATGGGACTCGCAGTCACAGACAACCTACGCCCACCCACATGGCCCTGCAAGATCAACCTGAACCATACTCGCCCCACAGGGAGTGGAAAGGGACTGACAAGATGTCTGACACTGGGCTCTGTTGTGGGGAGCACAAGGCCATGCTGGGACTGGTAGCCAAACAAACACCAGGATTTCACATTCAACCATCTTGCCATTGATGTCACACTCCCTCACAGGGAAGCAGAGTCAAGAGGGAGGAAGCATGGGCATGCTGGGAAGGGTGGTGTAGCCAAGAGTATGATGTGATTCGCAGTCACGGACAACCTACACCCACCCACATGGCCCTGCAAGATCAACCTGAACCATACTCGCCCCATAGGGAGTGGGAAGGGACTGACAAGATGTCTGACACTGTGTTCTGTTGTGGGGAGCACAAGGCCATGCTGGGACTGGTAGCCAAACAAACACCAGGATTTCACAGTCAGCCATCTTGTCATTGATGTCACACACCCTCACCGGGAAGCAGAGTCAAGAGGGAGGAAGCATGGGCATGCTGGGAAGGGGTATGTAGCCAAGAGTATGATGGGACTCGCAGTCACAGACAACCTACACCCACCCACATGGCCCTGCAAGATCAACCTGAACCATACTCGCCCCACAGGGAGTGGGAAGGGACTGACAAGATGTCTGACACTGGGCTCTGTTGTGGGGAGCACAAGGCCATGCTGGGACTGGTAGCCAAACAAACACCAGGATTTCACAGTCAGCCATCTTGCCATTGATGTCACACCCCCTCACAGGGAAGCAGAGTCAAGAGGGAGGAAGCATAGGCATGCTGGGAAGGGGGGTGTAGTCAAGAGTATGATGGGACTCACAGTCACAGACAACCTACACCCACCCACATGGCCCTTCAAGATCAACCTGAACCATACTCACCCCACAGGGAGTGGGAAGGGACTGACAAGATGTCTGACACTGGGCTCTGTTGTGGGGAGCACAAGGCCATGCTGGGACTGGTACCCAAACAAACACCAGGATTTCACAGTCAGCCATCTTGCCATTGATGTCACACCCCCTCACAGGGAAGCAGAGTCAAGAGGGAGGAAGCATGGGCATGCTGGGAAGCGGGGAGTAGCCAAGAGTATGATGGGACTCGCAGTCACAGACAACCTACACCCACCCACATGGCCCTGCAAGATCAGCCTGAACCATACTCGCCCCACAGGGAGTGGGAAGGGACTGACAAGATGTCTGACACTGGGCTCTCTTGTGGGGAGCACAAGGCCATGCTGGGACCGGTAGCCAAACAAACACCAGGATTTCATAGTCAACCATCTTGCCATTGATGTCACGCCCCCTCACAGGGAAGGAGTGTCAATAGGGAGGAAGCATGGGCATGCTGGGATGGGGGGTGTAGCCAAGAGTATGATGGGACTTGCAGTCACAGACAACCTACACCCACCCACATGGCCCTGCAAGATCAACCTGAACCATCCTCGTCCCACACGGAGTGGTAAGGGACTGACAAGATGTCTGACACTGGGCTCTGTTGCGGGGAGCACAAGGCCATGCTGGGACTGGTAGCCAAACAAACACAAGGATTTCACAGTCAGCCATCTTGACATTGATGTCACACCCCCTCACAGGGAAGCAGAGTCAAGAGGGAGGAAGCATGGGCAAGCTGGGAAGGGGGGTTTAGCCAAGAGTATGATGGGACTCGTAGTCACAGACAACCTACACCCACCCACATGGCCCTGCAAGATCAACCTGAACCATACTCACCCCACAGGGAGTGCGAAGGGACTGACAAGATGTCTGACACTGGGCTCTGTTGAGGGGAACACAAGGCCATGTTGGGACTGGTAGCCAAACAAACACCAGGATTTCACAGTCAGCCATCTTGCCATTGATGGCACACCCCCTCACAGGGAAGCAGAGTCAAGAGGGAGGAAGCATGGGCATGCTGGGAAGGGGGGTGTAGCCAAGAGTATGATGGGACTCGTAGTCACAAACAACCTACACCCACCCACATGGCCCTGCAAGATCAACCTGAACCATACTCGCCCCACAGGGACTGGGAAGGGACTGACAAGATGTCTGACACTGGGCTCTGTTGAGGGGAGCACAAGGCCATGTTGGGACTGGTAGCCAAACAAACACCAGGATTTCACAGCCAGCCATCTTGCCATTGATGTCACACCCCCTCACAGGGAAGCAGAGTCAAGAGGGAGGAAGCATGGGCATGCTGGAAAGGGGGGTGTAGCCAAGAGTATGATGGGACTCGCAGTCTCAGACAACCTACACCCACCCAGATGGCCCTGCAAGATCAACCTGAACCATACTCGCCCCACAGGGAGTGGGAAAGGACTGACAAGATGTCTGACACTGGGCTCTGTTGTGGGGAGCACAAGGCCATGCTGGGACTGGTAGCCAAACAAACACCAGGATTTCACAGTCAGCCATCTTGCCATTGATTTCTCACCCCCTCACAGGGAAGCAGAGTCAAGAGGGAGGAATCATAGCATGCTGTGAAGAGGGGTGTAGCCAAGAGTATGATGGGACTCGCAGTCACAGACAACCTACACCTACCCACATGGCCCTGCAAGATCAACCTGAACCATACTCGCCCCACAGGGAGTGGGAAGGGACTGAAAAGATATCTGACACTGGGCTCTGTTGTGGGGAGCACAAGGCCATGCTGGGACTGATAGCCAAACAAACACCAGGATTTCACAGTCAGCCATCTTGCCATTGATGTCACACCCCCTCACAGGGAAGCCGAGTCAAGAGGGAGGAAGCATGGGCATGCTGGGAAGGGGGGTGTAGCCAAGAGTATGATGGGACTCGCAGTCACAGACAACCTACACCCACCCACATGGCCCTGCAAGATCAACCTGAACCATACTCGCCCCACAGGGAGTGGAAAGGGACTGACAAGATGTCTGACACTGGACTCTGTTTTGGGGAGCGCAAGGCCATGCTGGGACTGGTAGCCAAACAAACACCAGGATTTTACAGTCAGCCATCTTGCCATTGATGTCACACTCCCTCACAGGGAAGCAGAGTCAAGAGGGAGGATGCATGGGCATGCTGGGAAGGGGGGTTTAGCCAAGAGTATGATGTGATTCGCAGTCATGGACAACCTACACCCACCCACATGGCCCTGCAAGATCAACCTGAACCATACTCGCCCCATAGGGAGTGGGAAGGGACTGACAAGATGTCTGACACTGGGCTCTGTTGTGGGGAGCACAAGGCCATGCTGGGACTGGTAGCCAAACAAACACCAGGATTTCACAGTCAGCCATCCTGCCATTTATGTCACACCCCCTCACCGGGAAGCAGAGTCAAGAGGGAGGAAGCATGGGCATGCTGGGAAGGGGGGTGTAGCCAAGAGTATGATGGGACTCGCAGTCACAGACAACCTACACCCACCCACATGGCCCTGCAAGATCAACCCGAACCAAACTCACCCCACAGGGAGTGGGAAGGGACTGACAAGATGTCTGAAACTGGGCTCTGTTGTGGGGAGCACAAGGCCATGCTGGGACTGGTAGCCAAACAAACACCAGGATTTCACAGTCAGCCATCTTGCCATTGATGTCACACCCCCTCACAGGAAAGCAGAGTCAAGAGGGAGGAAGCATGGGCATGCTGGGAAGGGGGGTGTAGCCAAGAGTATGATGGGACTCACAGTCACAGACAACCTACACTCACCCACATGGCCCTGCAAGATCAACCTGAACCATACTCACACCACAGGGAGTGGGAAGGGACTGACAAGATGTCTGACACTGGGCTCTCTTGTGGGGAGCACAAGGCCATGCTGGGACTGGTAGCCAAACAAACACCAGGATTTCACAGTCAACCATCTTGCCATTGATGTCACACCCCCTCACAGGGAAGCATAGTCAAGAGGGAGGAAGCATGGGCATGCTGGGAAGGACGGTGTAGAAAAGAGTATGATGGAACTCGCAGTCTCAGACAACCTACACCCACCCACATGGCCCTGCAAGATCAACCTGAACCATACTCGCCCCACAGGGAGTGGGAAGGGACTGACAAGATGTCTGACACTTGGCTCTGTTGTGGGGAGCACAAGGCCATGCTGGGACTGGTAGCCAAACAAACACCAGGATTTCACAGTCAGCCATCTTGCCATTGATGTCACACCCCATCACAGGGAAGCAGAGTCAAGAGGGAGGAAGCATGGGCATGCTGGTAAGGGGGGTGTAGCCAAGAGTATGATGGGACTCGTAGTCACAGACAACCTACACGCACCCATATGGCCCTGCAAGATCAACCTGAACCAAACTCACCCCACAGGGAGTGGGAAGGGACTGACAAGATGTCTGACACTGGGCTCTGTTGTGGGGAGCACAAGGCCATGCTGGTACTGGTACCCAAACAAACACCAGGATTTCACAGTCAGCCGTCTTTCCATTGATGTCACACCCCCTCACAGGGAAGCAGAGTCAAGAGGGAGGAAGCATGGGCATGCTGGGAAGCGGGGAGTAGCAAAGAGTATGATGGGACTCGCAGTCACAGACAACCTACACCCACCCACATGGCCCTGCAAGATCAACCTGAACCATACTCACCCCACAGGGAGTGGGAAGGGACTGACAAGATGTCTGACACTGGGCTCTCTTGTGGGGAGCACAAGGCCATGCTGGGACTGGTAGCCAAACAAACACCAGGATTTCACAGTCAACCATCTTGCCATTGATGTCACACCCCCTCACAGGGAAGCAGAGTCAAGAGGGAGAAAGCATGGGCATGCTGGGAAGGGGGGTGTAGGCAAGAGTATGATGGGACTCGTAGTCTCAGACAACCTACACCCACCCACATGGCCCTGCAAGATCAACCTGAACCATACTCGCCCCACAGGGAGTGGGAAGGGACTGACAAGATGTCTGACACTGGGCTCTGTTGTGGGGAGCACAAGGCCATGCTGGGACTGGTAGCCAAACAAACACCAGGATTTCACAGTCAGCCATCTTGCCATTGAAGTCACACCCCATCACAGGGAAGCAGAGTCAAGAGGGAGGAAGCATGGGCATGCTGGAAAGGGGGATGTAGCCAAGAGTATGATGGAACTCGCAGTCACAGACAACCTACACCCACCCACATGGCCCTGCAAGATCAACCTGAACCATACTCGCCCCATAGGGAGTGGGAAGGGACTGACAATATGTCTGACACTGGGCTCTGTTGAGGGGAGCACAAGGCCATGTTGGGACTGGTAGCCAAACAAACACCAGGATTTCACAGTCAGCCATCTTGCCATTGATGGCACACCCCCTCACAGGGAAGCAGAGTCAAGAGGGAGGAAGCATGGCCATGCTGGGAAGGGGGGTGTAGCCAAGAGTATGATGGAACTCGCAGTCACAGACAACCTACACCCACCCACATGGCCGTGCAAGATCAACCTGAACCATACTCGCCCCATAGGGAGTGGGAAGGGACTGACAATATGTCTGACACTGGGCTCTGTTGAGGGGAGCACAAGGCCATGTTGGGACTGGTAGCCAAACAAACACCAGGATTTCACAGTCAGCCATCTTGCCATTGATGGCACACCCCCTCACAGGGAAGCAGAGTCAAGAGGGAGGACGCATGGGCATGCTGGGAAGGGGGGTGTAGCCAAGAGTATGATTGGACTCGCAGTCACAGACAACCTACACCCACCCACATGGCCCTGCAAATCAACCTGAACCATACTCACCCTTCAGGGAGTGGGAAGGGACTGACAAGATGTCTGACACTGGGCTCTGTTGTGGGGAGCACAAGGCCATGTTGGGACTGGTAGCCAAACAAACACCAGGATTTCACAGTCAGCCATCTTGCCATTGATGTCACACCCCCTCACAGGGAAGCAGAGTCAAGAGGGAGGAAGCATGGGCATGCTGGGAAGGGGGGTGTAGCCAAGAGTATGATGGGACTCGCAGTCACAGACAACCTACACCCACCCATATGGCCCTGTAAGATCAACCTGAACCATACTCGCCCCACAGGGAGTGGAAAGGGACTGACAAGATGTCTGACACTGGGCTCTGTTGTGGAGAGCACAAGGCCATGCTGGGACTGGTAGCCAAACAAACACCAGGATTTCACAGTCAGCCATCTTGCCATTGATGTCACACCCCCTCACAGGGAAGCAGAGTCAAGAGGGAGGAAGCATGGGCATGCTGGGAAGGGGGGTGTAGCCAAGAGTATGATGGGACTCGCAGTCACAGACAACCTACACCCACCCACATGGCCCTGTAAGATCAACCTGAACCATACTCGCCCCACAGGGAGTGGAAAGGGACTGACAAGATGTCTGACACTGGGCTCTGTTGTGGAGAGCACAAGGCCATGCTGGGACTGGTAGCCAAACAAACACCAGGATTTCACAGTCAGCCATCTTGCCATTGATGTCACACCCCCTCACAGGGAAGCAGAGTCAAGAGGGAGGAAGCATGGGCATGCTGGGAAGGGGGGTGTAGCCAAGACTATGATAGGACTCGCAGTCAGAGACAATCTACACCCACCCACATGGCCCTGCAAGATCAATCTGAACCATACTCGCCCCATAGGGAGTGGGAAGGGACTGACAAGATACCTGACACTGGGCTCTGTTGTGGGGAGCACAAGGCCATGCTGGGACTGGTAGCCAAACAAACACCAGGATTTCACAGTCAGCCATCTTGCCATTGATAGCACACCCGCTCACAGGGAAGCAGAGTCAAGAGGGAGGAAGCATGGGCATGCTGGGAAGGGGGGTGTAGCCAAGAGTATGATGGGACTCGCAGTCACAGACAACCTACACCCACCCACATGGCCCTGCAAATCAACCTGAACCATACTCGCCCTTCAGGGAGTGGGAAGGGACTGACAAGATGTCTGACACTGGGCTCTGTTGTGGGGAGCACAAGGCCATGTTGGGACTGGTAGCCAAACAAACACCAGGATTTCACAGTCAGCCATCTTGCCATTGATGTCACACCCCCTCACAGGGAAGCAGAGTCAAGAGGGAGGAAGCATGGGCATGCTGGGAAGGGGGGTGTAGCCAAGAGTATGATGGGACTCGCAGTCACAGACAACCTACACCCACCCACATGGCCCTGTAAGATCAACCTGAACCATACTCGCCCCACAGGGAGTGGAAAGGGACTGACAAGATGTCTGACACTGGGCTCTGTTGTGGGGAGCACAAGGCCATGCTGGGACTGGTAGCCAAACAAACACCAGGATTTCACAGTCAGCCATCTTGCCATTGATGTCACACCCCCTCACAGGGAAGCAGAGTCAAGAGGGAGGAAGCATGGGCATGCTGGGAAGGGGGTGTAGCCAAGACTATGATAGGACTCGCAGTCAGAGACAATCTACACCCACCCACATGGCCCTGCAAGATCAACCTGAACCATTCTCGCCCCATAGGGAGTGGGAAGGGACTGACAAGATACCTGACACTGGGCTCTGTTGTGGGGAGCACAAGGCCATGCTGGGACTGGTAGCCAAACAAACACCAGGATTTCACAGTCAGCCATCTTGCCATTGATGTCACACCCCCTCACCGGGAAGCAGAGTCAAGAGGGAGGAAGCATGGTCATGCTGGGAAGGGGGGTGTAGCCAATAGTATGATGGGACTCGCAAACACAGACAACCTACACCCACCCACATGGCCCTGCAAGATCAACCTGAACCATACTCGCCCCACAGGGAGTGGGAAGGGACTGACAAGATGTCTGACACTGGGATCTGTTGTGGGGAGCACAAGGCCATGCTGGGACTGGTAGCCAAACAAAAACCAGGATTTCACAGTCAGCCATCTTGCCATTGATGTCACACCCCCTCACAGGGAAAAAGAGTCAAGAGGGAGGAAGCATGGCATGCTGTGAAGAGGGGTGTAGCCAAGAGTATGATGGGACTCACAGTCACAGACAACCTACACCAACCCAGATGGCCCTGCAAGATCAACCTGAACCATACTCGCCCCACAGGGAGTGGGAAGGGACTGACAAGATGTGTGACACTAGGCTCTGTTATGGGGAGCACAAGGCCATGCTGGGACTGATAGCCAAACAAACACCAGGATTTCACAGTCAGCCATCTTGCCATTGATGTCACACCCCTTCACAGGGAATCCGAGTCAAGAGGGAGGAAGCATGGGCATGCTGGGAAGGGGGGTGTAGCCAAGAGTATGATGGGACTCGCAGTCACAGACAACCTACGCCCACCCACATGGCCCTGCAAGATCAACCTGAACCATGCTCGCCCCACAGGGAGTGGAAAGGGACTGACAAGATGTCTGACACTGGGCTCTGTTGTGGGGAGCACAAGGCCATGCTGGGACTGGTAGCCAAACAAACACCAGGATTTCACATTCAACCATCTTGCCATTGATGTTACACTCCCTCACAGGGAAGCAGAGTCAAGAGGGAGGAAGCATGGGCATGCTGGGAAGGGTGGTGTAGCCAAGAGTATGATGTGATTCGCAGTCACGGACAACCTACACCCACCCACATGGCCCTGCAAGATCAACCTGAACCATACTCGCCCCATAGGGAGTGGGAAGGGACTGACAAGATGTCTGACACTGGGTTCTGTTGTGGGGAGCACAAGGCCATGCTGGGACTGGTAGCCAAACAAACACCAGGATTTCACAGTCAGCCATCTTGTCATTGATGTCACACACCCTCACCGGGAAGCAGAGTCAAGAGGGAGGAAGCATGGGCATGCTGGGAAGGGGTATGTAGCCAAGAGTATGATGGGACTCGCAGTCACAGACAACCTACACCCACCCACATGGCCCTGCAAGATCAACCTGAACCATACTCGCCCCACAGGGAGTGGGAAGGGACTGACAAGATGTCTGACACTGGGCTCTGTTGTGGGGAGCACAAGGCCATGCTGGGACTGGTAGCCAAACAAACACCAGGATTTCACAGTCAGCCATCTTGCCATTGATGTCACACCCCCTCACAGGGAAGCAGAGTCAAGAGGGAGGAAGCATAGGCATGCTGGGAAGGGGGGTGTAGTCAAGAGTATGATGGGACTCACAGTCACAGACAACCTACACCCACCCACATGGCCCTTCAAGATCAACCTGAACCATACTCACCCCACAGGGAGTGGGAAGGGACTGACAAGATGTCTGACACTGGGCTCTGTTGTGGGGAGCACAAGGCCATGCTGGGACTGGTACCCAAACAAACACCAGGATTTCACAGTCAGCCATCTTGCCATTGATGTCACACCCCCTCACAGGGAAGCAGAGTCAAGAGGGAGGAAGCATGGGCATGCTGGGAAGCGGGGAGTAGCCAAGAGTATGATGGGACTTGCAGTCACAGACAACCTACACCCACCCACATGGCCCTGCAAGATCAGCCTGAACCATACTCGCCCCACAGGGAGTGGGAAGGGACTGACAAGATGTCTGACACTGGGCTCTCTTGTGGGGAGCACAAGGCCATGCTGGGACCGGTAGCCAAACAAACACCAGGATTTCATAGTCAACCATCTTGCCATTGATGTCACGCCCCCTCACAGGGAAGCAGTGTCAATAGGGAGGAAGCATGGGCATGCTGGGATGGGGGGTGTAGCCAAGAGTATGATGGGACTTGCAGTCATAGACAACCTACACCCACCCACATGGCCCTGCAAGATCAACCTGAACCATCCTCGTCCCACACGGAGTGGTAAGGGACTGACAAGATGTCTGACACTAGGCTCTGTTGCGGGGAGCACAAGGCCATGCTGGGACTGGTAGCCAAACAAACACAAGGATTTCACAGTCAGCCATCTTGCCATTGATGTCACACCCCCTCACAGGGAAGCAGAGTCAAGAGGGAGGAAGCAAGGGCAAGCTGGGAAGGGGGGTGTAGCCAAGAGTATGATGGGACTCACAGTCACAGACAACCTACACTCACCCACATGGCCCTGCAAGATCAACCTGAACCATACTCACACCACAGGGAGTGGGAAGGGACTGACAAGATGTCTGACACTGGGCTCTCTTGTGGGGAGCACAAGGCCATGCTGGGACTGGTAGCCAAACAAACACCAGGATTTCACAGTCAACCATCTTGCCATTGATGTCACACCCCCTCACAGGGAAGCATAGTCAAGAGGGAGGAAGCATGGGCATGCTGGGAAGGGGGGTGTAGAAAAGAGTATGATGGAACTCGCAGTCTCAGACAACCTACACCCACCCACATGGCCCTGCAAGATCAACCTGAACCATACTCGCCCCACAGGGAGTGGGAAGGGACTGACAAGATGTCTGACACTTGGCTCTGTTGTGGGGAGCACAAGGCCATGCTGGGACTGGTAGCCAAACAAACACCAGGATTTCACAGTCAGCCATCTTGCCATTGATGTCACACCCCATCACAGGGAAGCAGAGTCAAGAGGGAGGAAGCATGGGCATGCTGGTAAGGGGGGTGTAGCCAAGAGTATGATGGGACTCGTAGTCACAGACAACCTACACGCACCCATATGGCCCTGCAAGATCAACCTGAACCAAACTCACCCCACAGGGAGTGGGAAGGGACTGACAAGATGTCTGACACTGGGCTCTGTTGTGGGGAGCACAAGGCCATGCTGGTACTGGTACCCAAACAAACACCAGGATTTCACAGTCAGCCGTCTTTCCATTGATGTCACACCCCCTCACAGGGAAGCAGAGTCAAGAGGGAGGAAGCATGGGCATGCTGGGAAGCGGGGAGTAGCAAAGAGTATGATGGGACTCGCAGTCACAGACAACCTACACCCACCCACATGGCCCTGCAAGATCAACCTGAACCATACTCACCCCACAGGGAGTGGGAAGGGACTGACAAGATGTCTGACACTGGGCTCTCTTGTGGGGAGCACAAGGCCATGCTGGGACTGGTAGCCAAACAAACACCAGGATTTCACAGTCAACCATCTTGCCATTGATGTCACACCCCCTCACAGGGAAGCAGAGTCAAGAGGGAGAAAGCATGGGCATGCTGGGAAGGGGGGTGTAGGCAAGAGTATGATGGGACTCGTAGTCTCAGACAACCTACACCCACCCACATGGCCCTGCAAGATCAACCTGAACCATACTCGCCCCACAGGGAGTGGGAAGGGACTGACAAGATGTCTGACACTGGGCTCTGTTGTGGGGAGCACAAGGCCATGCTGGGACTGGTAGCCAAACAAACACCAGGATTTCACAGTCAGCCATCTTGCCATTGAAGTCACACCCCATCACAGGGAAGCAGAGTCAAGAGGGAGGAAGCATGGGCATGCTGGGAAGGGGGATGTAGCCAAGAGTATGATGGAACTCGCAGTCACAGACAACCTACACCCACCCACATGGCCCTGCAAGATCAACCTGAACCATACTCGCCCCATAGGGAGTGGGAAGGGACTGACAATATGTCTGACACTGGGCTCTGTTGAGGGGAGCACAAGGCCATGTTGGGACTGGTAGCCAAACAAACACCAGGATTTCACAGTCAGCCATCTTGCCATTGATGGCACACCCCCTCACAGGGAAGCAGAGTCAAGAGGGAGGAAGCATGGGCATGCTGGGAAGGGGGGTGTAGCCAAGAGTATGATGGAACTCGCAGTCACAGACAACCTACACCCACCCACATGGCCCTGCAAGATCAACCTGAACCATACTCGCCCCATAGGGAGTGGGAAGGGACTGACAATATGTCTGACACTGGGCTCTGTTGAGGGGAGCACAAGGCCATGTTGGGACTGGTAGCCAAACAAACACCAGGATTTCACAGTCAGCCATCTTGCCATTGATGGCACACCCCCTCACAGGGAAGCAGAGTCAAGAGGGAGGAAGCATGGGCATGCTGGGAAGGGGGGTGTAGCCAAGAGTATGATTGGACTCGCAGTCACAGACAACCTACACCCACCCACATGGCCCTGCAAATCAACCTGAACCATACTCACCCTTCAGGGAGTGGGAAGGGACTGACAAGATGTCTGACACTGGGCTCTGTTGTGGGGAGCACAAGGCCATGTTGGGACTGGTAGCCAAACAAACACCAGGATTTCACAGTCAGCCATCTTGCCATTGATGTCACACCCCCTCACAGGGAAGCAGAGTCAAGAGGGAGGAAGCATGGGCATGCTGGGAAGGGGGGTGTAGCCAAGAGTATGATGGGACTCGCAGTCACAGACAACCTACACCCACCCACATGGCCCTGTAAGATCAACCTGAACCATACTCGCCCCACAGGGAGTGGAAAGGGACTGACAAGATGTCTGACACTGGGCTCTGTTGTGGAGAGCACAAGGCCATGCTGGGACTGGTAGCCAAACAAACACCAGGATTTCACAGTCAGCCATCTTGCCATTGATGTCACACCCCCTCACAGGGAAGCAGAGTCAAGAGGGAGGAAGCATGGGCATGCTGGGAAGGGGGGTGTAGCCAAGACTATGATAGGACTCGCAGTCAGAGACAATCTACACCCACCCACATGGCCCTGCAAGATCAATCTGAACCATACTCGCCCCATAGGGAGTGGGAAGGGACTGACAAGATACCTGACACTGGGCTCTGTTGTGGGGAGCACAAGGCCATGCTGGGACTGGTAGCCAAACAAACACCAGGATTTCACAGTCAGCCATCTTGCCATTGATAGCACACCCGCTCACAGGGAAGCAGAGTCAAGAGGGAGGAAGCATGGGCATGCTGGGAAGGGGGGTGTAGCCAAGAGTATGATGGGACTCGCAGTCACAGACAACCTACACCCACCCACATGGCCCTGCAAATCAACCTGAACCATACTCGCCCTTCAGGGAGTGGGAAGGGACTGACAAGATGTCTGACACTGGGCTCTGTTGTGGGGAGCACAAGGCCATGTTGGGACTGGTAGCCAAACAAACACCAGGATTTCACAGTCAGCCATCTTGCCATTGATGTCACACCCCCTCACAGGGAAGCAGAGTCAAGAGGGAGGAAGCATGGGCATGCTGGGAAGGGGGGTGTAGCCAAGAGTATGATGGGACTCGCAGTCACAGACAACCTACACCCACCCACATGGCCCTGTAAGATCAACCTGAACCATACTCGCCCCACAGGGAGTGGAAAGGGACTGACAAGATGTCTGACACTGGGCTCTGTTGTGGGGAGCACAAGGCCATGCTGGGACTGGTAGCCAAACAAACACCAGGATTTCACAGTCAGCCATCTTGCCATTGATGTCACACCCCCTCACAGGGAAGCAGAGTCAAGAGGGAGGAAGCATGGGCATGCTGGGAAGGGGGGTGTAGCCAAGACTATGATAGGACTCGCAGTCAGAGACAATCTACACCCACCCACATGGCCCTGCAAGATCAACCTGAACCATTCTCGCCCAATAGGGAGTGGGAAGGGACTGACAAGATACCTGACACTGGGCTCTGTTGTGGGGAGCACAAGGCCATGCTGGGACTGGTAGCCAAACAAACACCAGGATTTCACAGTCAGCCATCTTGCCATTGATGTCACACCCCCTCACCGGGAAGCAGAGTCAAGAGGGAGGAAGCATGGTCATGCTGGGAAGGGGGGTGTAGCCAATAGTATGATGGGACTCGCAAACACAGACAACCTACACCCACCCACATGGCCCTGCAAGATCAACCTGAACCATACTCGCCCCACAGGAAGTGGGAAGGGACTGACAAGATGTCTGACACTGGGATCTGTTGTGGGGAGCACAAGGCCATGCTGGGACTGGTAGCCAAACAAAAAACAGGATTTCACAGTCAGCCATCTTGCCATTGATGTCACACCCCCTCACAGGGAAAAAGAGTCAAGAGGGAGGAAGCATGGCATGCTGTGAAGAGGGGTGTAGCCAAGAGTATGATGGGACTCACAGTCACAGACAACCTACACCAACCCAGATGGCCCTGCAAGATCAACCTGAACCATACTCGCCCCACAGGGAGTGGGAAGGGACTGACAAGATGTGTGACACTAGGCTCTGTTATGGGGAGCACAAGGCCATGCTGGGACTGATAGCCAAACAAACACCAGGATTTCACAGTCAGCCATCTTGCCATTGATGTCACACCCCTTCACAGGGAATCCGAGTCAAGAGGGAGGAAGCATGGGCATGCTGGGAAGGGGGGTGTAGCCAAGAGTATGATGGGACTCGCAGTCACAGACAACCTACGCCCACCCACATGGCCCTGCAAGATCAACCTGAACCATGCTCGCCCCACAGGGAGTGGAAAGGGACTGACAAGATGTCTGACACTGGGCTCTGTTGTGGGGAGCACAAGGCCATGCTGGGACTGGTAGCCAAACAAACACCAGGATTTCACATTCAACCATCTTGCCATTGATGTCACACTCCCTCACAGGGAAGCAGAGTCAAGAGGGAGGAAGCATGGGCATGCTGGGAAGGGTGGTGTAGCCAAGAGTATGATGTGATTCGCAGTCACGGACAACCTACACCCACCCACATGGCCCTGCAAGATCAACCTGAACCATACTCGCCCCATAGGGAGTGGGAAGGGACTGACAAGATGTCTGACACTGGGTTCTGTTGTGGGGAGCACAAGGCCATGCTGGGACTGGTAGCCAAACAAACACCAGGATTTCACAGTCAGCCATCTTGTCATTGATGTCACACACCCTCACCGGGAAGCAGGGTCAAGAGGGAGGAAGCATGGGCATGCTGGGAAGGGGTATGTAGCCAAGAGTATGATGGGACTCGCAGTCACAGACAACCTACACCCACCCACATGGCCCTGCAAGATCAACCTGAACCATACTCGCCCCACAGGGAGTGGGAAGGGACTGACAAGATGTCTGACACTGGGCTCTGTTGTGGGGAGCACAAGGCCATGCTGGGACTGGTAGCCAAACAAACACCAGGATTTCACAGTCAGCCATCTTGCCATTGATGTCACACCCCCTCACAGGGAAGCAGAGTCAAGAGGGAGGAAGGATAGGCATGCTGGGAAGGGGGGTGTAGTCAAGAGTATGATGGGACTCACAGTCACAGACAACCTACACCCACCCACATGGCCCTTCAAGATCAACCTGAACCATACTCACCCCACAGGGAGTGGGAAGGGACTGACAAGATGTCTGACACTGGGCTCTGTTGTGGGGAGCACAAGGCCATGCTGGGACTGGTACCCAAACAAACACCAGGATTTCACAGTCAGCCATCTTGCCATTGATGTCACACCCCCTCACAGGGAAGCAGAGTCAAGAGGGAGGAAGCATGGGCATGCTGGGAAGCGGGGAGTAGCCAAGAGTATGATGGGACTCGCAGTCACAGACAACCTACACCCACCCACATGGCCCTGCAAGATCAGCCTGAACCATACTCGCCCCACAGGGAGTGGGAAGGGACTGACAAGATGTCTGACACTGGGCTCTCTTGTGGGGAGCACAAGGCCATGCTGGGACCGGTAGCCAAACAAACACCAGGATTTCATAGTCAACCATCTTGCCATTGATGTCACGCCCCCTCACAGGGAAGCAGTGTCAATAGGGAGGAAGCATGGGCATGCTGGGATGGGGGGTGTAGCCAAGAGTATGATGGGACTTGCAGTCACAGACAACCTACACCCACCCACATGGCCCTGCAAGATCAACCTGAACCATCCTCGTCCCACACGGAGTGGTAAGGGACTGACAAGATGTCTGACACTGGGCTCTGTTGCGGGGAGCACAAGGCCATGCTGGGACTGGTAGCCAAACAAACACAAGGATTTCACAGTCAGCCATCTTGCCATTGATGTCACACCCCCTCACAGGGAAGCAGAGTCAAGAGGGAGGAAGCAAGGGCAAGCTGGGAAGGGGGGTTTAGCCAAGAGTATGATGGGACTCGTAGTCACAGACAACCTACACCCACCCACATGGCCCTGCAAGATCAACCTGAACCATACTCACCCCACAGGGAGTGCGAAGGGACTGACAAGATGTCTGACACTGGGCTCTGTTGAGGGGAACACAAGGCCATGTTGGGACTGGTAGCCAAACAAACACCAGGATTTCACAGTCAGCCATCTTGCCATTGATGGCACACCCCCTCACAGGGAAGCAGAGTCAAGAGGGAGGAAGCATGGGCATTGTTAGAAAAGGTAGACGGACCGGGAGGGTCGGCCGGGGTCAGGAGGAGAGGTCTCCGGGGAGAGCCGTCTCCAGCGATCGTACAGACAAGTAACTTCCCCCCCCACAGACAGATATCACACACGGATAAGGTTCAGCGTTCTTTATAAGCACTTATTTAAGGTACGGTTGAATGGTACAAGGAGGTCTGGACTCAGGGGTCCCCTCGATTAGAGTCTCGCAAGGTAGGGAAGGGGGTAGCGGGGCAGTCTATTTACCAATCAGGTAGTTCTGATGAGATGATGATGAGCTCACAATCCTCGAGCTTGGTGGTTAGGTGGTACGGGCCGCGGCAGCGCCAGCAGGTCCCGGTGTGGATGGTCGATACTACGGGCCGCGGCAGCGCCAGCAGGTCCCCGGAAGATATACGGTCCGCGGCAGCGCCAGCAGGTCCCGGTGAGGATGGTCGTTACAACGGGCCGCGGCAGCGCCAGCAGGTCCCAGGAAGATGACTGTTGCAGAAGGCCGCGGCAGCGCCAGCAGGTCCCGGTGAGGATGGTCGTTACAACGGGCCGCGGCAGCGCCAGCAGGTCCTAGGAAGATTAATGTTGCAGAAGGCCGCGGCAGCGCCAGCAGGCAGGACGATGGTTCACAAGAGCGGGCTACGGCAGCGCCAGTAGACCGTCAAGGTTGAGTTCACTCGGTGTCTCTCGACTCCAGGATACAACTGCCTTCCTGCTCCGGAGCTGCCTCAGTTATAGGGCTGGTGCCCTTTGATGTCCGGACCCTCGCACTTGGAGGTCGGAGGGTCCGGGATGAAGGTGTCCAGACACCCAGCAGGGGGTGGAGCCAGTGCCTGGGGGAGCTGGGGGCGATCGGCACCCGGCGGGGGAGAGCCCTTGACAGTTCGTTCTCCCATTGACTTGTCAAGTGGTCCGCTCACCTCCTGGGTGGATGGTGGTGCCGGGATGTCGGGGCCGGCCAGGTCCGGGGTTAGGGTCGAGGGGAGGCCATGCGGCCGCGTGGTGCAGGGCCCCAGATGGCGGCTTGACCCGGCCGGGGAAGCCGGTGGGGCTGGACCCCGTGATGAGTAGGGGTCCGAGGGCAGAGCGTCCGTCGGGAGACGGAGTACAGGTGCTTGTCGTGGGGATATGCCAGGTGGGCCGGAGTTCAGGCCCTGTCGAGCGGGGAGGGAGCAAGCCGTCTGTGAGGCCTGTCCAACATGCGTCCCCCCCAGCTGAAGGCGGGGAGAGTCACCCATCTCCTTGGGGACTCTCTTCGTCGAGGCGGAAAAAGCGGGACAGGCCATCCGCGTTGGCGTGGTCTTGGCCTGGTCGGTGCTCCACGGTGAAGTCCATTCCCTGCAGGGAAATGGACCAGCGCAAGAGTTTTGGGTTTTCCCCCCGCATCTGCATCAGCCATTGCAGGGGTCGATGGTCGGTTTGTACCCGGAAGTGGGTACCGAAGAGATAGGGTCGGAGCTTTTTGAGGGCCCACACTACTGCAAATGCCTCCCTCTCGATGGTGCTCCAACGCTGTTCTCGGGCCAGAAGACGTCGACTGATGAAGGCCACCGGCTGGTCATGACCTTCGGGGTTCAACTGAGAGAGGACGGCTCCGATGCCGTGGTCGGAGGCGTCGGTCTGCACCACAAATTCCCGACTGTAATCGGGGGCCTGGAGCACCGGGGCGGTGCACAGGGCGGCCTTCAGCTCCTCGAAGGCCGCTTGACAATCAGGAGTCCAGTTGACCCGCTTCGGTTGGTTCTTGGATGTGAGACCCGTGAGGGGCCCCACGATGCTGCCGTAGTCCTTCACGAACCGCCGGTAGTAGCCGGTGAGCCCCAGGAAGGCTCGGACTTCGGTCTGGGTGACGGGGGGCTGCCAGGACTGGATGGCAGCAATCTTAAGTTGTAGTGGGGCCACCAGCCCGCTCCCCACTTGGTGCCCAAGGTAGGTCACAGACCCTTGGCCAATCTGGCACTTGCCGGCCTTAATGGTGAGGCCGGCCCGCTGGAGGGCGTGTAGGACCTCCTGGAGGTGACGGAGGTGGTCGGACCAGTGGCGGCTGTATACAGCGATATCGTCCAGGTAGGCAGCGCTGAATTCTTCAAGTCCCGCCAAGACCCGGTTCACAAGGCGTTGGAACGTGGCGGGGGCATTCTTCATGCCAAAGGGCATGACCTTAAATTGATAGTGGCCATCGGGGGTAGAGAAGGCTGACCGTTCCTGAGCCCTGGGTGTGAGGCCGATCTGCCAGTAGCCCGCCGTTAGGTCGAAGGTACTAAGGTAGCGGGCGGCACCCAGCCGGTCGATCAGCTCGTCTGCTCGGGGGATGGGATGGGCGTCGGTCCGGGTGACAGCGTTCAAGCCCCGGTAGTCGACGCAGAATCTCAGTTCAGGGGCGGAGCCGGGGGCAGCGGCCTTGGGAACTAATACGACCGGACTGGCCCAGGGACTGTCCGAGGGCTCGATGACCCCGATCGTGAGCATCTTGGCCACTTCTTCCTGTATGCAGGCCCGTACCCGATCTGGTACGCGGTAGGCCCGGTGCCGGACAGGGGGACTGTCCCCGGTTTCTACGTCGTGCAGACACCAGGGGGTGACCCCGGGGGTGAGGGAGAACAGGGCAGCGAACTGCAGCAGGAGGCCCCGGCAGTCCTGGCGTTGCTCCGAAGTGAGGGCGTCAGAGAGCCGGACCCCGTCCACGGAGCCGTCCTTCTCCTGAGTCTTCAGGAGATCCGGGAGGGGCTCGGAGTCTTCTTCCGTGCCACTGTCTGTAGCCATCAAGAGGCTTAGTTCGGATCGCACAAAGTGTGGTTTGAGCCGGTTGGTGTGGAGGACCCGAAGGGGGTTCCGGGAGGACCCCATGTCGATGAGGTAAGTGACGGGGCTTTTGCGCTCGACCACTTTGAAGGGCCCCGTCCACTTATCCTGCAGGGCACATGGTTCGGTGGGGGACATCACCCATACTTGCTGCCCAGGCTCGAATTCAACGGAGGAGGTATTGTGATCATACCACCTCTTCATGTCCTCCTGGCTGGCCTCGAGGTTCGCCTTGGCCATCTCCCTGAAGCGCCGGGTCTGGTTTCGTAAGGCCAGGAGGTATTTGAAGACGTCTGGAGGGGTCGTGAGGGGGGCCATCTCCCAACCTTCCTTGACTAGGCTGAGGGGCCCTCGCACAGGGTGCCCGTAGAGGAGTTCAAAGGGGCTAAAACCGAGGGACTTCTGGGGAACTTCCCGGTAGGCGAAGAGGAGGCACGGGAGCAGTACATCCCACTGGCGACGGAGAGGCTCTTCCAATCCCCCAATCATCCCTTTGAGAGTGCGGTTAAACCGCTCCACTAGTCCGTTCCCTTGGGGGTGATAGGGGGTCGTGAATCTGTAGGTGACCCCGCATTGTTGCCAGAGGGACTTCATGTATTTGGATATGAAATTCGTACCTCGGTCGCTGACGACTTCTCGGGGGAAGCCTACCCGGGAGAAGATCCCCATCAGGGCCCGGCCAACCACCGGAGCGGTCACTGTCCGTAGGGGCACCGCCTCGGGGTAGCGGGTGGCATGGTCCACTAGTACCAAGATGAACCTGTGTCCTTGCGCCGTGCGGGGGTCCAGAGGTCCCACAATGTCTATCCCCACCCTCTCGAACGGGGTGGTGACCACAGGGAAGGGTTGCAGAGGGGCTTTCAGCTTCCGACCACTCTTCCCGCTGGCTTGGCATGTGGGGCAAGATCGGCAGTGGTTCAGGACGTCATTCCTCATTTTCGGCCAGAAAAAGTGGGTCACCAGGCGACTGTACGTTTTGTCCTGGCCCAGGTGTCCAGCCAGGGGGACATCGTGGGCCAGGTTGAGCAGAAAGTCTCGGAAGCGGAGCGGTACCACCAGAACTCGACCGGCCCCCAGCTCGGCGATTCTTTGCTCGCTGTAGAGCAGGTCGTTATCCCAGTAGACCCAGTGGGTTCCGGTGGTGTCCCCGGCGTTTTGGGTGCTGGCTTGTTGGCGGAGTCCCTCGAGGGAGGGACAGGTCTTTTGTTCCTGGCGGAACTGTTCTTGGGTGGGCCCCCCTTCTTGCCGCCACTGAGCCAGATCCGGAAGGTCCTGGTGTTGCGCGTCTTCTTCGGTAGTCGGGTCCGGGAGGTCGGACTCGCCGTTGTCCTCTACGGGGGCAACCGGGGGCGGAGGTGCTGGCCATTCGGTTTCTTCTGATCGGGGGGCGGCACGGGCGGCCATGGATCGGGTGGTTACGCAGGCCCAGTCCGGGAGGCCCAGCATCCCCAAGTGCTCTCTTCTCTCGACGGTGGCCCACGGGGAACTCTCGAGGTCATTCCCCAGGAGGCAGTCCACGGGGGCATCGTCCCGGACCGTCACCTTCAGTAGGCCGGAGACCCCTCCCCATTCAAACGGGACGCAGGCCATCTTACACATGCTCTCAGAGTTATCCGCCGAGCGGACGGGGCAGAGAATGTTCGGCAGGATCTGCTCGGGCTTTACCAGGTGACAGCGGACGGCCGTCACGCTGGCGCCGGTGTCACGCAAGGCCTCGGCTCTCTGTCCATTAATGGTCACCCACTGACCGTATTTTCTGGTGTTGGCGGGTAGGGGAGCCCGCGGAACCATGTCTCTTCCCCCTAAGCATGCCAGGACCATGGCGGCCGGTTCCCACCCTTGCTGGGCCGGCTCATACTCTTCGGGTCCCTCCGATGATTGCTCTTCCCCGAGGGCAGCGGCAGCTACCTGGCGGGGCTTGGGTGTTTGGTTCTGCGGGCAGCTCGGGTCATTGGCGTAGTGGCCGACTCGCTGGCATCGGTGGCACGTGACGTTGGCCCGGAACCCAGGACGCAACGGGGGGTTGCTCCGGCCGGCCGGAGGCGGGGTGCTGGCCACGGGGGTTGCCGGCAAGGCGTCTCTCCCTCGCCCCTGGCCTCCTCCTCCACCCCGAGGACGGTGCTGGCTTTGGTTGCTTCGATTCTGCTCGTGTGGCCCTCTCCGGCCCACTCGGGTGCTTTCCCATCGGTCAGCTTCGGCGGCGAGCTGCCGGGGGTCAGTCAGCTTACTGTCGAGTAGGTGCTGCCTGAGCTCGACGAAACAGTTGTTTGACAGGTGCTCCCATGCCATAAGGTTGAAGAGTTGTTCGTAGGTGGTGACCTGACTTCCCTTGATCCAACCCTCGAAGGCCCGGCTGAAATAGTTCACGTATTCTACCCAAGTTGTACCTGGGATCCGGGTGCAGTCTCGGAACCTCTGGCGGTACATCTCGGGCGTGAGGCCGTAGCGGGCGAGGAGGGCAGCCTTCATGTGGTCGTAGGACGACATTTGGTGATCGGGGAGCTGTAGTAGGGCATCGCGACCCTCGTTGATAAATCTCCCCCAAAGTCCGGCTCCCCAATCACTCCGGTCGATCCGGTGGGAGGTCATTGCGATCTCATAGGCTTTAAACCACTGTTGTATGTCGTCTTCTCGGACATACTCGCGGACCACATCCTTGGGGATGTGAACTTTTTTCTCAATTGGCCCCGGGGTGTGTGGTCGCTCAGGCACCCCCAGTTCCTTATTCTGTTTGCGCAGTTCTATTTCCGCCAGTCGGCGCTCGTGCTCGAGCGTTATTTTTTTCTCTTCCAGCTCTCTCTGTCTCTGCTTTTCTTCTCGTTCCTCTCGAAGCCGCATATGCTCGAGGTTGAGTTTCTGTTCAGCTAACTTGAGTTCCCCATCCATCTTGAGTCGTGCCATCTCTAATTCGTGTAATCTGACTCTGTCTCTTTCTCGTATCTCCTCCTGCGAGAGGCCCGTTCCCCGCTCCTCGGGAGCCGTGGCGTTCCCCTCTGGTGTGATGCTGTTTTGGTCTGGTGTGACGCTGCTTTGGTCGGAGGGTCCTGCGACCCCAGTTTCTGTCCATGACTCAAGAGCGCGCTTTAGATCATCCTTGGTACTCAGGCCGGTGGTAGCAATGCCAAGTTCTATGCAAAATTGTCTCAGTTCGCGGTGGTTGTATTCTTCTAATTTCTCCATTTGGAACTTCTCGGTGGAGCTGCTATCTTTGGTCGACATCGTGTTTTGTCGTGGGGTGAGCTACTCTCTGTACGATTACGCGTTGATTCGGATCGCGCCGCTGGCCACCAATGTTAGAAAAGGTAGACGGACCGGGAGGGTCGGCCGGAGTCAGGAGGAGAGGTCTCCGGGGAGAGCCGTCTCCAGCGATCGTACAGACAAGTAACTTCCCCCCCCACAGACAGATATCACACACGGATAAGGTTCAGCGTTCTTTATAAGCACTTATTTAAGGTACGGTTGAATGGTACAAGGAGGTCTGGACTCAGGGGTCCCCTCGATTAGAGTCTCGCAAGGTAGGGAAGGGGGTAGCGGGGCAGTCTATTTACCAATCAGGTAGTTCTGATGAGATGATGATGAGCTCACAATCCTCGAGCTTGGTGGTTAGGTGGTACGGGCCGCGGCAGCGCCAGCAGGTCCCGGTGTGGATGGTCGATACTACGGGCCGCGGCAGCGCCAGCAGGTCCCCGGAAGATATACGGTCCGCGGCAGCGCCAGCAGGTCCCGGTGAGGATGGTCGTTACAACGGGCCGCGGCAGCGCCAGCAGGTCCCAGGAAGATGACTGTTGCAGAAGGCCGCGGCAGCGCCAGCAGGTCCCGGTGAGGATGGTCGTTACAACGGGCCGCGGCAGCGCCAGCAGGTCCTAGGAAGATGAATGTTGCAGAAGGCCGCGGCAGCGCCAGCAGGCAGGACGATGGTTCACAAGAGCGGGCTACGGCAGCGCCAGTAGACCGTCAAGGTTGAGTTCACTCGGTGTCTCTCGACTCCAGGATACAACTGCCTTCCTGCTCCGGAGCTGCCTCAGTTATAGGGCTGGTGCCCTTTGATGTCCGGACCCTCGCACTTGGAGGTCGGAGGGTCCGGGATGAAGGTGTCCAGACACCCAGCAGGGGGTGGAGCCAGTGCCTGGGGGAGCTGGGGGCGATCGGCACCCGGCGGGGGAGAGCCCTTGACAGTTTGTTCTCCCATTGACTTGTCAAGTGGTCCGCTCACCTCCTGGGTGGATGGTGGTGCCGGGATGTCGGGGCCGGCCAGGCCCGGGGTTAGGGTCGAGGGGAGGCCATGCGGCCGCGTGGTGCAGGGCCCCAGATGGCGGCTTGACCCGGCCGGGGAAGCCGGTGGGGCTGGACCCCGTGATGAGTAGGGGTCCGAGGGCAGAGGGTCCGTCGGGAGACGGAGTACAGGTGCTTGTCGTGGGGATATGCCAGGTGGGCCGGAGTTCGGGCCCTGTCGAGCGGGGAGGGAGCAAGCCGTCTGTGAGGCCTGTCCAACAGGCATGCTGGGAAGGGGGTGTAGCCAAGAGTATGATGGGACTCGTAGTCACAAACAACCTACACCCACCCACATGGCCCTGCAAGATCAACCTGAACCATACTCGCCCCACAGGGACTGGGAAGGGACTGACAAGATGTCTGACACTGGGCTCTGTTGAGGGGAGCACAAGGCCATGTTGGGACTGGTAGCCAAACAAACACCAGGATTTCACAGCCAGCCATCTTGCCATTGATGTCACACCCCCTCACAGGGAAGCAGAGTCAAGAGGGAGGAAGCATGGGCATGCTGGAAAGGGGGGTGTAGCCAAGAGTATGATGGGACTCGCAGTCTCAGACAACCTACACCCACCCAGATGGCCCTGCAAGATCAACCTGAACCATACTCGCCCCACAGGGAGTGGGAAAGGACTGACAAGATGTCTGACACTGGGCTCTGTTGTGGGGAGCACAAGGCCATGCTGGGACTGGTAGCCAAACAAACACCAGGATTTCACAGTCAGCCATCTTGCCATTGATTTCTCACCCCCTCACAGGGAAGCAGAGTCAAGAGGGAGGAAGCATAGCATGCTGTGAAGAGGGGTGTAGCCAAGAGTATGATGGGACTCGCAGTCACAGACAACCTACACCTACCCACATGGCCCTGCAAGATCAACCTGAACCATACTCGCCCCACAGGGAGTGGGAAGGGACTGAAAAGATATCTGACACTGGGCTCTGTTGTGGGGAGCACAAGGCCATGCTGGGACTGATAGCCAAACAAACACCAGGATTTCACAGTCAGCCATCTTGCCATTGATGTCACACCCCCTCACAGGGAAGCCGAGTCAAGAGGGAGGAAGCATGGGCATGCTGGGAAGGGGGGTGTAGCCAAGAGTATGATGGGACTCGCAGTCACAGACAACCTACACCCACCCACATGGCCCTGCAAGATCAACCTGAACCATACTCGCCCCACAGGGAGTGGAAAGGGACTGACAAGATGTCTGACACTGGACTCTGTTTTGGGGAGCGCAAGGCCATGCTGGGACTGGTAGCCAAACAAACACCAGGATTTTACAGTCAGCCATCTTGCCATTGATGTCACACTCCCTCACAGGGAAGCAGAGTCAAGAGGGAGGATGCATGGGCATGCTGGGAAGGGGGGTTTAGCCAAGAGTATGATGTGATTCGCAGTCACGGACAACCTACACCCACCCACATGGCCCTGCAAGATCAACCTGAACCATACTCGCCCCATAGGGAGTGGGAAGGGACTGACAAGATGTCTGACACTGGGCTCTGTTGTGGGGAGCACAAGGCCATGCTGGGACTGGTAGCCAACAAACACCAGGATTTCACAGTCAGCCATCCTGCCATTTATGTCACACCCCCTCACCGGGAAGCAGAGTCAAGAGGGAGGAAGCATGGGCATGCTGGGAAGGGGGGTGTAGCCAAGAGTATGATGGGACTCGCAGTCACAGACAACCTACACCCACCCACATGGCCCTGCAAGATCAACCCGAACCAAACTCACCCCACAGGGAGTGGGAAGGGACTGACAAGATGTCTGAAACTGGGCTCTGTTGTGGGGAGCACAAGGCCATGCTGGGACTGGTAGCCAAACAAACACCAGGATTTCACAGTCAGCCATCTTGCCATTGATGTCACACCCCCTCACAGGAAAGCAGAGTCAAGAGGGAGGAAGCATGGGCATGCTGGGAAGGGGGGTGTAGCCAAGAGTATGATGGGACTCACAGTCACAGACAACCTACACCCACCCACATGGCCCTGCAAGATCAACCTGAACCATACTCACACCACAGGGAGTGGGAAGGGACTGACAAGATGTCTGACACTGGGCTCTCTTGTGGGGAGCACAAGGCCATGCTGGGACTGGTAGCCAACAAACACCAGGATTTCACAGTCAGCCATCCTGCCATTTATGTCACACCCCCTCACCGGGAAGCAGAGTCAAGAGGGAGGAAGCATGGGCATGCTGGGAAGGGGGTGTAGCCAAGAGTATGATGGGACTCGCAGTCACAGACAACCTACACCCACCCACATGGCCCTGCAAGATCAACCCGAACCAAACTCACCCCACAGGGAGTGGGAAGGGACTGACAAGATGTCTGAAACTGGGCTCTGTTGTGGGGAGCACAAGGCCATGCTGGGACTGGTAGCCAAAAAAACACCAGGATTTCACAGTCAGCCATCTTGCAATTGATGTCACACCCCCTCACAGGAAAGCAGAGTCAAGAGGGAGGAAGCATGGGCATGCTGGGAAGGGGGGTGTAGCCAAGAGTATGATGGGACTCACAGTCACAGACAACCTACACCCACCCACATGGCCCTGCAAGATCAACCTGAACCATAGTCACACCACAGGGAGTGGGAAGGGACTGACAAGATGTCTGACACTGGGCTCTCTTGTGGGGAGCACAAGGCCATGCTGGGACTGGTAGCCAAACAAACACCAGGATTTCACAGTCAACCATCTTGCCATTGATGTCACACCCCCTCACAGGGAAGCATAGTCAAGAGGGAGGAAGCATGGGCATGCTGGGAAGGGGGGTGTAGAAAAGAGTACGATGGAACTCGCAGTCTCAGACAACCTACACCCACCCACATGGCCCTGCAAGATCAACCTGAACCATACTCGCCCCACAGGGAGTGGGAAGGGACTGACAAGATGTCTGACACTTGGCTCTGTTGTGGGGAGCACAAGGCCATGCTGGGACTGGTAGCCAAACAAACACCAGGATTTCACAGTCAGCCATCTTGCCATTGATGTCACACCCCATCACAGGGAAGCAGAGTCAAGAGGGAGGAAGCATGGGCATGCTGGTAAGGGGGGTGTAGCCAAGAGTATGATGGGACTCGTAGTCACAGACAACCTACACGCACCCACATGGCCCTGCAAGATCAACCTGAACCAAACTCACCCCACAGGGAGTGGGAAGGGACTAACAAGATGTCTGACACTGGGCTCTGTTGTGGGGAGCACAAGGCCATGCTGGTACTGGTACCCAAACAAACACCAGGATTTCACAGTCAGCCGTCTTTCCATTGATGTCACACCCCCTCACAGGGAAGCAGAGTCAAGAGGGAGGAAGCATGGGCATGCTGGGAAGCGGGGAGTAGCAAAGAGTATGATGGGACTCGCAGTCACAGACAACCTACACCCACCCACATGGCCCTGCAAGATCAACCTGAACCATACTCACCCCACAGGGAGTGGGAAGGGACTGACAAGATGTCTGACACTGGGCTCTCTTGTGGGGAGCACAAGGCCATGCTGGGACTGGTAGCCAAACAAACACCAGGATTTCACAGTCAACCATCTTGCCATTGATGTCACACCCCCTCACAGGGAAGCAGAGTCAAGAGGGAGAAAGCATGGGCATGCTGGGAAGGGGGGTGTAGGCAAGAGTATGATGGGACTCGTAGTCTCAGACAACCTACACCCACCCACATGGCCCTGCAAGATCAACCTGAACCATACTCGCCCCACAGGGAGTGGGAAGGGACTGACAAGATGTCTGACACTGGGCTCTGTTGTGGGGAGCACAAGGCCATGCTGGGACTGGTAGCCAAACAAACACCAGGATTTCACAGTCAGCCATCTTGCCATTGAAGTCACACCCCATCACAGGGAAGCAGAGTCAAGAGGGAGGAAGCATGGGCATGCTGGGAAGGGGGGTGTAGCCAAGAGTATGATGGGACTCGTAGTCACAGACAACCTACACCCACCCACATGGCCCTGCAAGATCAACCTGAACCATACTCGCCCCACAGGGAGTGGGAAGGGACTGACAAGATGTCTGACACTGGGCTCTGTTGAGGGGAGCATAAGGCCATGTTGGGACTGGTAGCCAAACAAACACCAGGATTTCACAGTCAGCCATCTTGCCATTGATGTCACACCCCCTCACAGGGAAGCAGAGTCAAGAGGGAGGAAGCATGGGCATGCTGGGAAGGGGGGTGTAGCCAAGAGTATGATGGGACTCGCAGTCTCAGACAACCTACACCCACCCACATGGCCCTGTAAGATCAACCTGAACCATACTCGCCCCACAGGGAGTGGGAAGGGACTGACAAGATGTCTGACACTGGGCTCTATTGTGGGGAGCACAAGGCCATGCTGGGACTGGTATCCAAACAAACACCAGGATTTCACAGTCAGCCATCTTGCCATTGATGTCACACCCACTCACAGGGAAGCAGAGTCAAGAGGGAGGAAGCATGGGCATGCTGTGAAGAGGGGTGTAGCCAAGAGTATGATGGGACTCGGAGTCACAGACAACCTACACCTACCCACATGGCCCTGCAAGATCAACCTGAACCATACTCACCCCACAGGGAGTGGGAAGGGACTGACAAGATGTCTGACACTGGGCTCTGTTGTGGGGAGCACAAGGCCATGCTGGGACTGATAACCAAACAAACACCAGGATTTCACAGTCAGCCATCTTGCCATTGATGTCACACCCCCTCACAGGGAAGCAGAGTCAAGAGGGAGGAAGCATGGGCATATTGGGAAGGGGGGTGTAGCCAAGAGTATGATGGGACTCGCAGTCACAGACAACCTACACCCACCCACATGGCCCTGCAAGATCAACCTGAACCATACTCGCCGCACAGGGAGAGGAAAGGGACTGACAAGATGTCTGACACTGGGCTCTATTGTAGGGAGCACAAGGCCATGCTGGGACTGGTAGCCAAACAAACACCAGGATTTCACAGTCAGCCATCCTGCCATTGATGTCACACCCCCTCACAGGGAAGCAGAGTCACGATGGAGGAAGCATGGGCATGCCGTGAAGGGGGGTGTAGCCAAGAGTATGATGTGATTCGCAGTCACAGACAACCTACACCCACCCACATGGCCCTGCAAGATCAACCTGAACCAAACTCGCCCCACAGGGAGTGGGGAGGGACTGACAAGATGTCTGACACTGGGCTCTGTTGTGGGGAGCACAAGGCCATGCTGGCAAATGGCCAACAGCAAGATCAAACTCTGTCTGTGACAAGCTGGGAATAAGCAGTATACAGGCAGGCATCTGTTTAAAAAGTAGAAAAAGTCATGTTTGTGATCCAATGATGCATGTAGAAACATAAATCACATTGTGTGTCTCTTCCAAACACAGGTCGTGCTTGGCACCCAGCGCCAAATGACGAGGATACCCAGTCCCAGACTCTGGTGGACACTGAGCTCTCTGGTCTGACTCTCTCACTGTCCTCTTCGGATGATGACGACCAACCTTGCCCCTCGGGTGTGAGCCATCATGCAGCACCAGCAGCAGTAACATCTGCCCCCCCCTGTACCCACTCCTCCACCGTCTGAACACCGACAGGGCACCCCCGCCAACACGGACAGACCAAGGACAATCAACACCCACAGCACAGGGACACAGGACCCCCCGGAAGCTACAGCCAACACCATCAGCAACACCACCCAAGGGGTCCCAGGGTCACCTGTGCATACCGCTGCTGGTCCTGCCCGTGTGGAGAGGGGTGCTGGGAGGTGTGGGAGGCACAGGGCACGCCTTGCAGAGGGGTCTGGACTGCATGATGACCCCCAACTTGCACGCATCATAGATGCGTACCAGGATAGCACCGGAGGATTTGGCCAGGTAGTGGGGATCCTCAAGGACCGCATGGAGGCAAAGTGGGATGCCCTCACTGTGGTGCATCGGGATATACTACAATGCCTCTGCCAGATCAACACCAACCTGTCCCCACCCCCCTGTGTGCCCACAACATCTGTGGCAACACCATCTGCCAGCACCACAGGGAGGGAGGAGGACTCTGGCGGAGAGTCCCCTGCACCGCAGAGGCCTGCACATGTGGATCCCCCCCCCCCGGAGAAGAGGGGTCGTCTGAAGAAGGACATGTGAGAGGCAGATATCCCAGCACATCCCCCAGGGCCTCTAAACCTGTTCTGGACAATGTTCTTTGTGCGCAACCCGTTCACCTTGTCCAATCGCACACAACTCGCCCACATGACATGGAGGGTTCATGTTGGGCCAATGTATCAGATGACTGTGGACTTTACTCTGGACATTTCATCTACCAGCATGTCCAACTCAAATGTGAACTTTGGATTCCCAAACCACAGTACAGCACCCAACATCCTGTGCACCTCACTCACACATGTTTGTAAATAAACTCACCAGTACACCATACTTGCCTCTGTTGTAATTCAAACTTGTCATGTTCAGGGCGAAGTCGATCTGTCGCGTTCCTGCATGGTTGCAAGGTCTGGGAACGGATGATGCACAGCTGGTGCCCTGCAGTACAGAGATGCACAAAGGAAGATTGTCAGTACATCCCCCCATGTGGCCATGACCACGATCACTCTCACATGCTAGTTCATGACATTACACAATGTACTGAAGTGTGTGTTGTTGGTTATGGACACATATGTCACCTACAAGACCGCCACCTCACATCTCAATTCCACATGTCCACATGAGTCCCATGTAGTGCAATGGGCTAATCATCTGGCTGTGTCACCAAACCTATGTGCTGCTGCAACATTCAAAAAGCCCACCCCAGTGACTAATGATGACTCATGTCTCCCAGGCATCACAGATCTTTGCCATGCAGAAACCCAGGCTCCCTGTATTGCCACATCAACACAGCAATGGACATGGCGTAGCACGTACACACCACAAGGCAAGCGTAAGTCCCACAGGTAGTGGCCACTGTTGTCCATGCCGGCCCTACATGTACGTCTCTTAGACACACACCCCATCAAGGTTGATACATATACCACATGGATGTGGAGACTGTCACTCATTGGTAACATGTGATCAGACACATCTGAGACACAACATGCACACAGACTGTGGGTGCACATCAGTATTGGGGCTACAGGTCCCACTGTGACGTACATGCCATCACCCCCAGGACTCAGGGTGTATGTGACATGGCCCAAACATATACAACCTGACACTGTGGCCTTCATTCATGCCAATTACTGTGCAATTGCACATCACAGTGCTAATGTGCACAACACACAAAGGACTCTCCCCCCATGTACAAGATAACAGCCTGGGAGTGGCTGCACAAAGTGCCAGACAAAAAAACTGCTGTGGCCCCCTCAAACACCAATGGTATGCAGCCTCACATGCCATGGGACACTGTGTAGCCAATGCTATAGTGTGGCAGGTGTGTGCAGGTGTCCATGGCCAGTATATGTGTGTTGCATCCGTCTAATAGTCACACTAATTCGGTCTGACGAGGGTGACAATGCGTACGCATTGCATGGGTCATATCCGAGCCGTGCGTACGCCTTGTCATTGAATGCAATGAGGTCCGACGCAGGTGACAATGCATACGCATTGCACGGGTCATGTCCAAGCCGTGCGTACGCCTTGTCATTGAATGCAATGAGGTCCGACGCGGGTGACAATGCATACGCATTGCACGGGTCATGTCCAAGCCGTGCGTACGCCTTGTCATTGAATTCAATGAGGTCCAACGCGGGTGACAATGCGTACGCATTGCACGGGTCATGTCCGAGCCGTGCGTTCGCCTTGGCTATTGAATCATATGGAGACGGGTGCATGTGTACATTCAAAATACGCGTTGTACAATCAGTTGAACAAGCCGGGAGCACCCATTGGCTCAGGAATGTCATGGAGACGGATGCGGATTCAAAACTTGTATGAGTTGTGCACTGGAAATTCAGTTGGATGCCTACAACAATGTTGCAATTTCAAGTGTTCCAAGAAGGTGAAGATTTGAACGATGCGGAAGGCGTGTACGAGTCGTACTTTTAAATGGATTGGCCAGATTCATAGAATGCAACCGTGTTGGACCTATCACTTTTGACACATGGCACAGAGTCTGCCTCTGCAGCACAGATATAAGGCTGGCTGGATCCCTGGGAGCTCACTTGCCTGCACTACATGCTACTGGACCACATCCCTGCTATCACTGCTGCTGTCTCTGCATCCTCTGGCTCCTGCTATGGCATGTACACTGGAGAGGGCCCCAGCCTTCACTGAGGAGGAGAACCGGGCCCTGCTGGACGGGCACCTTCCAGAGTACAGAAAGCTCTATGGGACACCAGGGGAGCAGGTGAGTGTGCTGCCCGCTGCCTTCCTAATTAAGCATGTTGTCTGACTAGCAGTACTAGCAGTGTGTACAGCAGTGGCAAGCATTATCAATGACTACTTTCATCCCCCACAGTGTGTAGGGACATGTACTGAATATTTTTCCTGCTGCTAAAGTGCATTTTTGCCATTCATGCATTGTTAACATGTCAGACATGCATGTGAATTTTCATTCCCCAGGGTTGCACTACCTGTGTAATTCATTTCCCTTTGTGATTATGACACGAATATCTAATTGTGTGCTGCACAAATCTGGGGCATGTGTGTTAATGTACTTTTCACTTTGTCCTCCTCACAGGTTGAAGCCCACCAGAAGCAGGAGATCTGGCTGACCATCTCCCAGGCTGTTCGTTCTGTGGGGGTCTACAAGCGCCGCATCCACAACTGCCAGAAGAGGTGGCAGGACCTTCGGGGCTGGACCCGGAGGATAGCTATAGTCCAGCTGAAGCTGTCACCTCCACGCAGGAGGGGCGGACACCGGACACTGACTCCCCACATGCTCTGGATACTGGCGGTGGTCTTCCCGGACCTGGCTAGGCAGCTGAAGGCCAGACAGCAGCAGGAAGGGGGTAAGTCCATGCCTGATCTGTGTACTATGTCTGAAATGCAAATAGCAGTCTTTTGTCCGGGTCACACTTCCGCTTTACGTAGGTCTTGTAGTCCCATAATCAGGTTCCTCATCTGTGTGATGCACCCTCCTCATCTGTTCCACAGGTGTGGCCCCTACAGTCTTTGGATTGTGTCACTAGGGCACTGTGTCCCTGCAGTCAGCTATGTATCAGGTACCAGTCAGCATCAGTTCCTGTCACTCTGTTGTGTGTGTCTTGGGTGGGTCAATTGTTTACACAATGCCTGAGATCTGACATGTGAACTGTGTGTGCCCTTGAGATGTGTACCAATTGCTGGTCTGACTCGCAACATGTTTCTGGGGTATTCAATACAAAACCATGAAGCAGGGTACTCCAATTTTTGGGTATCAGGAGTAGGTATGGCAAGTATGCCACAATTGCTAAGCCACCTGTCTACTGTCCGAAGCAAAACACTGTTTCACTTGGTCCTGCCCAGTCCTGCCCCCTCAAGGGCATTCAGAAACACTCCGTAATCCCACTCCTGTGTGTGAAATTGCAGGTTGTGCTTCGTGACATGTGCCCTCAGGTGTGTGCCTCTGTGTCATTAGGGTGTGGCTTGTTGCTACGTACAACTGGGGTGTCCATGATTCCGAGGGTCAGCATGACATCTGCAATGTGACTGTGGGAGACAAGACCTGTGTGACATATAGGTGTGTGAGCATCTGACAGCGCACTATGGTGTATGCAACTCTGTCCCTAATGCAGCTGGGTTAGATGCATGGCAGACTGTGAAGTGTTAATGTACATGGATTTGTGTTTGCTGAGACTCATATGTCTGATTTTCATGATGTGGGGTCTTCTGGGTCCTGGATATGTTGTTTGCATGAGATGGGCAAGTGCGCCGGTCATCTGCAGAGTCAGATTTGCCCCTGAGCTAGGATTGTGAGTCAGTGCATATTGTTGTTGTCTGGATGCCCTGCCCCTGTGACAGGAGACAGTGTTGACTGACTTACAGGGCATCCCAGTGCCATGGCATTGAACTTGCTATGAGTGAGCCTGCGTTGTGTTCAAGTGTGCACCATGTACCCCATTGTGGCCTTGCCCATCAGGACATGAGTACGTCATAGTGTGTGTTGCTGGCATGCATCCCAAGCATGTGAAATGAGTCTCTGCCCATCCCTTCATCCGGACACTTGTGCTGAGTCAGTCGCAAGAGATGTGCTGTGGGTCTAGTGACATACTCCTACATGTTCACTTGCATGTACAACTAATGTGTGGGTGGTGCATGTTGGCACATTGGGGTATTAGCTAGGGGTGGGCGGAATTTGCGAAATTCACTTTCGCAAATTATCGCAAAAACGTTAAAAATCTCCACAATCACGCGGAAATATCGCGAAGATGCGGAAGTTTTTTTCCCGCCCGTTCGCGGTATTTTCTGCGTGGTCGTGGCTCGCCAACTTACCCATGCGGTTGCTCGCGGGCGCGGCCTTCTTGTTTTCACTTGTCTCGCGGTGCATGATCGCGAGCAGAAAGACGTGATCGCGCGACGCATGACGTTACTGCGGGCGCGAACTGTCGCGAGGCAGCGCAAATGGCTACCAACAATCCAACATCTCGTGGAGAACGCGACCGGATCGGGAAAACTTGTCGGCGAACGCGGGGATTCAGGTAAGGCGATCGCGCGCACGCGAGAATGTATTATTTTACAGCGCGAGCAAGAAACAAATTATCGCTAAGCTGCGGAATGCGGAAATTTTGACATTTTCGCACTTTCCGCGGAACGCGAAAATGCCAAATTATCGCAATTTTCACGAACAGAACGGAATTTTGGCCCAGGCCTAGTATTAGCATCCAACATGCAACAGGCATATGTGTGCAAGTCAAGGAGGGATATGTGTGCCATGGTTGATGTTGGAAATGACAATTGTCTTGTTCTAAACAAAGTTGGCAATTTGAGCTGTGTTCAGCTGATGATGCTAGGGCTTGCCCTGTGATGTGATGTATTCACTGTGGTGTGTGCAGTCGGTGCAGGTGACTGATGTTGTTCTGTTACTTCCTATTCCTATCCAGATACATCCACGGCCACAGGAGGGGACAGCTCCACAGAAGAGGAGGAGCCACAGAGCCTTACATTGACAGAAGGAGAGGAGTCAGGTAGACCCAGTGGCACGAAGGGCGATTTCAGCCACACAGAGGAGTCGTCAGCACCATCCCCCCAGCTGAATGCCACAGCAGCTCTGAGGATGACTTCCCTGTGGAGGCGGGTGTCAGCAGCCACCAAACCCCAGCTAGTGAGGCTGTCTCCGCCACCACCACCACCACCCCCCTCCCATCGGCTCCCATCCCAGAGGTCCCTGTGGGCTCCCGTGTTCGTGAGCATGTCTCCTTTGTGTCAGGCACCGCACCCCCTGCCCCTGTGTCCCCTGCTGCCCTGAGTGAGGAGTCTGTGGACTTACTTAGACAGATGCTTGTGGGGCAGACGTTGATGCTGAAGGTCCTCCATGCACACACAGGTCTGTTGACACAACTGGTGTCATTCATGGAGGGCATTTCCTCGGGCATGTCTGCCCTACAGAGGACCAACCAGTCTGTGGCCTCCTCCCTGACAGCAGCAGTGTCCCTCCTCCAACAGTCTCACACCCCTCCTACCCCTGCAGCACCCACAACTCCTAGCACACTTCCTGTCCAAAGCACAGAAACCCCCAAACCAAGGGCTAGACGTGCACACAAGCAAGCGCAGGGGACTGATTCCACACTCACAGGGGGTGATTTGCTGACACACACACAGTCATCCACAACCACTCCACCGTCCTCCGAGACATCTCCCTCCCAGCCCCCTTCCCTTGCCTCACCTGCAACCCCATCCCCCAGAAGCTCTTCCTCTGTGACCTTGGCCTCTTCCCCACCGACCCAGCAGATCCTGATTACAAGGGGAAGAGGACATCCCCACACACAGAAGGGAGTGCCCCTCACACCCAGACACCCTCCCCCATGCGCACTCAGACCGAGACGCCCACCTGCAAGTCCCCACGGCGCAAGAAGAGCAAGACCCCCGCCAGCATGCAGCTCCAAGGCAAAGTCTCCGTCCTCCATCACCCAGGCTACCACTCCAGAGGTTCCCCCGCCACTCCCTGCCCCGGGTTCCCCCACAAACATGTACACCATCCCCAAAATGCTAAGGCCATCCCCCCCTAGCACTTGCTCCTCCACACCTGGTCAGACAGTTGCTGCCACTGATGTGGGGACCGTGTCACCACCCCCTGCCCTGCAGACCTCACCTGTCCCCCATTCCGCTTCCATGGATGTAGGCACTGCTTTGGAGTCCACGCCCACCCCGTCTGACTTGGGCACTGCAGTGGTGAGCCAATCCACTCCATCTGACTGCCCACTGGAGTTGTGCCGGCACCCACCCCATCTGACTTGTGCCCCACAGTTGTGACAGCACCCACCACTTCAGTCATCTCCACTGCAGTTGCAAGTGTCTCGCCTGCATCCCCCACCTCTTCACTGCCTCCTTCTGCTGCATGCTGATCCTGTCCCTGCGGTGCCTGGCCTGCCCCCATGTATGCCCCTCCGAGGGGATGACCCTGGTCCGTAGCAGTGCAGGCAAGCAAGGTGTGACAGTTGTCACTCTAGTTCACTCCTTGGCAATTTGACATGGACTGGCAATTGGCCTTTTGGTAGCACAGATGTTTCGAATTTCATATACTGAATTTGTGACTATAGTTCACTGCTTGCCCTTTGGACATGGACTGGCCATTGGCCTTTTGTTGGAACAGACGTTTCACTTTTCATATGCTGAATAAAGCTTTTTACTTTGTCCCTGTGAACTTGATTTAGCTGTACATCATGTTGAGGTTGTTTTAGATGCACTTGCACCTGTAATGCTTGGTTTACAATGTTGCATACTGATGTGTTGATGTGAGGTACTCCCTGTGGTCCATGAGATATGTATCCTATTCTGGTGGGTATCCATGTCATCCTTTGCAGCTACCTGGGTGTGTCTGGATCAACCATTTGTGTACATCTCTCTGTGAGCATTTAATTGCCATGGTCACATCTGTGGCTTGCACCCCTGCACATATGATGTGCTTCCCATTGTCCAAATTGTCACTTTCACATACTTCGTGCTCATCAATACTGGCACTACCGGTGTGGGCATCATTGGTATAGAAGCAACTGGGTCCTCTGTGCAACTTGCTATACATATGTATTGAGTATGTGCAGATGACTTAAGGGAGACTCACGTACCCAGGCTGTTGTGACCAGAGCCTTCATTGTGTGGTAACTGATGGCTGACTGACCAAGTGTTCTGCAGACATGAGTGGGACTTGCGATGAATATGTTTGGCACAGCTGGGCTCCCACATGAGTTGTGTCCCTTCAAGTTAGTGTGTTGTCCAGTGACATGGCCTGGGCCCATGGTGTGTGTTGTATGTGCATGTGTGTGTGTCCACATCCCTGTTCACACACAGACAGCGTTCCCTTGATATGTTCATGTTGTTGATGCTTGCTGTGTGGTACTGGGTAAATCCCACTACTTTTCCAATGGGCTACAAGATGTGTGGGTGCATGACTCACTACTGTTAATTGGTGTATCATCATTGTGATTTGTCAGTTCTGAGTGTTGATGTTGTCAGACACAGATGGGACACAGTGAGGGTTCCTCAAGGCACTTGTTTGTTCGCAATATCATTTAGTTGTCCCTAGGTGGTAGTTTTCAGTGATTGAGACATTTGTATGTGTGTGTGACTGCTCCCACTTGTTGGGTTCACGGCAGCGATGATGGCAGGTGTCAGCATGGGTGCCTTGTGTTCCTCCTTTGCATCTGCATAGTCCTGGGACAGTGGCAGGGATTGTGAAGGTCACATGAGCTTTGAGGTCATGTCCATGTACCGCATACTGTGCAGTGTGTCTGTCATTCCCCAGGGTTGTACACAGTCCTTGTGTGATGTGTGTGTGCACCTTAGTTCCTGCCAACATTCCTGTGTTTGTCATGTGGGCATGTGTAATGTCACCTGTCCATGTGGGCTTCACAGATACACATTGTTGCAGTTCAGGTGTGTGGTGTTGATGGTGGACTGATGTGAATGTTTGCATGGATGGTCCCTTAGCTCCAGTTTGTCCATGGATGAGGGGCAATGCTGAGTGATTTGTGTTTGTGTATGTGTGATGTACGTTTGTGGCACAGGACACATGTCTGGGTTTCCCAGTTTGTACAACATCTGCCTTTGTCATCACAGTGGAGGTGTCATGCATGCTTGTGTCACACCAATGCCTTGTCCCTGGGGATTGTGCTGTTGTGTGTCAGTCTCTTGCTGTGTTAGTTGGTGTTCATTCCAGCTAGTGTCACATGTGTCTGTTGTGCTCCCTCTCCTCTCCCAATGCCTGATTGCTCACCGAGGGTCTCCCAATGTGGTTTACTTTTGTATGGCACTGTGTCCACATATGTGTCACTGTGGTTCAGCCCCTCTCATGTGTTGTGTCGTTGCCTGTGGATACTGTGACACACACACACACATGTTGTGTCCGATGTGCAGTGTGAGTTTGCCTGTTTGTGTTTGTGCATCCGCACCAGTGCATTGGTATTGCTGTTGTGGGCCTTTGTCTGGATGCTGTTTCTGTGATTTTGAATGCTGTTCCTGTGAGTCATTTCACATCATTGTGCATATTCATCCTGGTTGTTGGGTGCCATTGCTGGCATGGAATGTGAGTTAGTGAGCTGACATCTACAGTCTACACATGTTGTTTTGGTTGGTGTATCTATTTTCGAGATGTGTGCATGCTTGGTGATGGTCACTTCTGCTGTTGTGTCATTGTACGCTGTGTGCATTGTCAGCCCCCATGTGTGGTGCTTGTCTGCACATGGCCGAGAGTGTTATGTTTTCACATCACTGTTTGCCTCAACACATCTCTGTGTGTATGGGACACAACCACTATTTTCCCCCAGAAGTGTTTGATGTGTTGGGAGCAGGGATCATACATGCTGTTTGTTATTTGCAGCTTTGACCATGATGACACTTACCTTTTGGTCACTGTGTTGAGGGGTTTTGGTCCCCATCACCACAATGCTCCACGTCTGCTGCATTTTGTGAGCCCCCACTTGACTTCTGTTCTACACATTGAGGGGGTGTTCTTTTTACATTGTCACAGTGCTATGGTGATGCTTGCCTTGTGTATGTCACACTCATGTGTTGGTCAAACATGTGCTGTTACTTACATTGTATGCTCGTAGCCATATTCACTGTTGTGGGCATTTGTCACAGACTACACACTGTTGTCATGATGTCGTGGAGGATGTATTTTGCGAACATACCTGGTGTTTGCATATGCTGGATGTGTTGCGCATCGCCCATCCTATGGCTGGGGGTGGCAGGGGTAATGGGAAACATAAGCCCTGTGAGTGGGGGTGGCAGGGGTGATGGGCAACATAAACCCTGTGAGTGGGGGTGCCAGGGGTGATGGGCAACATAAGCCCTGTGAGTGGGGGTGGCAGGGGTGATGGGCAACAGGTTCCATGTGGGTGGGGGTGGCAGGGGTGATGGGCAACATAAGCCCTGTGAGTGGGGGTGGCAGGGGTGATGGGAAATAGGTCCCCTGTGAGTGGGGGTGGCAGGGGTGATGGGAAACATAAGCCCTGTGAGTGGAGGTGGCAGGGGTGATGGACAACATAAGCCCTGTGACTGGGGATGGCAGGGTTGATGGGCAACAGGCCCCTTATGGGTGTGGGTGGCAGGGGTGATGGGCAACAAAAGCCCTGTGAGTGTGGGTGGCAGGGGTGATGGGCAACAGGCCCCTTATGGGTGTGGGTGGCAGGGGTGATGGGAAACATAAGCCCTGTGAGTGGGGGTGGCAGGGGTGATGGGCAACAGGTCCCCTGTGAGTGGGGGTGGCAGGGGTGATGGGCAACAGGTCCCCTGTGGGTGGGGGTGGCAGGGGTGATGGAACAGGTCCCCTGTGAGTGGGGGTGGCAGGGGTGATGGGCAACAGGTCCCCTGTGGGTGGGGGTGGCAGGGGTGATGGGCAACATAAGCCCTGTGAGTGGGGGTGGCAGAGGTGATGGACAACATAAGCCCTGTGAGTGGGGGTGGCAGGGTTGATGGGCAACATGCCCCTTATGGGTGTGGGTGGCAGGGGTGATGGGCAACATAAGCCCTGTGAGTGGGGGTGGCAGGGGTGATGGGAAACATAAGCCCTGTGAGTGGGGGTGGCAGGGGTGATGGGCAACATAGGCCCTGTGAGTGGGGGTGGCAGGGGTGATGGGAAACATAAGCCCTGTGAGTGGGGGTGGCAGGGGTGATGGGCAACATAAGCCCTGTGAGTGGGGGTGGCAGGGGTGATGGGCAACAGGTTCCATGTGGGTGGGGGTGGCAGGGGTGATGGGAAACATAAGCCCTGTGAGTGGGGTGGCAGGGGTGATGGGAAACATAAGCCCTGTAAGTGGGAGTGGCAGGGGTGATGGGCAACATAAGCCCTGTAAGTGGGGGTGGCAGGGGTGATGGGCAACAGGCCCCCTATGGGTGTGGGTGGCAGTTGTGATGGGTAACATAAGCCCTGTGAGTGGGGGTGGCAGGGGTGATGGACAACATAAGCCCTGTGAGTGGGGGTGGCAGGGTTGATTGGCAACATAAGCCCTGTGAGTGGGGGTGGCAGGGGCGATGGGCAACAGGTCCCCTGTGAGTGGGGGTGGCAGGGGCGATGGGCAACAAGTCCCCTGTGAGTGGGGGTGGCAGGGGTGATGGGCAACAGGCCCTTTATGGGTGTGGGTGGCAGGGGTAATTGGCAACATAAGCCCTGTGAGTGTGGGTGGCAGGGGTGATGGGCAACAGGCCCCTTATGGGTGTGGGTGGCAGGGGTGATGGGCAACATAAGCCCTGTGAGTGGGGGTGGCAGGGGTGATGGGAAACATAAGCCTGTGAGTGGGGGTGGCAGGGGTGATGGGAAACATAAGCCCTGTGAGTGGGGGTGGCAGGGGTGATGGGAAACATAAGCCCTGTGAGTGGGGGTGGCAGGGGTGATGGGCAACAGGTCCCCTATGACTGGGGGTGGCAGGGGTGATGGGCAACAGGCCCCCTATGGGTGTGGGTGGCAGGGGTGATGGGAAACATAAGCCCTGTGAGTGGGGGTGGCAGGGGTGATGGGCAACATAAGCACTGTGAGTGGGGGTGGCAGGGGTGATGGGCAACAGGTCCCCTGTGGGTGGGGGTGGCAGTGGTGATGGGCAACATAAGCCCTTTGAGTGGGGGTGGCAGGGGTGATGGGCAACAGGTCTCCTGTGAGTGGGGGTGGAAGGGGTGATGGGCAACAATTCCCCTGTGAGTGGGGGTGGCAGGGGTGATGGGCAACAGGCCCCTTATGGGTGTGGGTGGCAGGGGTGATGGGCAACATAAGCCCTGTGAGTGTGGGTGGCAGGGGTGATGGGCAACAGGCCCCTTATGGGTGTGGGTGGCAGGGGTGATGGGCAACATAAGCCCTGTGAGTGGGGGTTGCAGGGGTGATGGGAAACATAAGCCCTGTGAGTGGGGGTGGCAGGGGTGATGGGCAACATAAGCCCTGTGAGTGGGGGTGGCAGGGGTGATGGGAAACATAAGCCCTGTGAGTGTGTGTGGCAGGGGTGATGGGAAACATAAGCCCTGTGAGTGGGGGTGGCAGGGGTGATGGGAAACATAAGCCCTGTGAGTGGGAGTGGCAGGGGTGATGGGAAACATAAGCCCTGTGAGTGGGGGTGGCAGGGGTGATGGGCAACATAAGCCCTGTGAGTGGGGGTGGCAGGGGTGATGGGCAACAGGCCCCCTACGGGTGTGGGTGGCAGGGGTGATGGGCAACATAAGCCCTGTGAGTGGGGGTGGCAGGGGTGATGGACAACATAAGCCCCGTGAGTGGGGGTGGCAGGGTTGATGGGCAACATAAGCCCTGTGAGTGGGGGTGGCAGGGGCGATGGGCAACAGGTCCCCCGTGAGTGGGGGTGGCAGGGGTGATGGGCAACAGGCCCCCTATGGGTGTGGGTGGCAGGGGTGATGGGCAACATAAGCCCTGTGAGTGGGGGTGGCAGGGGTGATGGGCAACATAAGCCCTGTGAGTGGGGGTGGGAGGGGTGATGGGAAACATAAGCCCTGTGAGTGGGGGTGGCAGGGGTGATGGGCAACAGGTCCCCTGTGAGTGGGGGTGGCAGGGGGATGGGAAACATAAGCCCTGTGAGTGGGGGTGGCAGGGGTGATGGGCAACATAAGCCCTGTGAGTGGGGGTGGCAGGGGTGATGGGCAACAGGTCCCCTGTGAGTGGGGGTGGCAGGGGTGATGGGCAACAGGCCCCCTATGGGTGGGGGTGTTAGTGGTGCTGGCCATGCAACCCCTATGGTGGGCTGTTGTTAGTGGCCAGGATATGTATCCCCTGTGTGTGTGTGCCATTTTGCGGGTACGTGTCATTTGTTTATGTGGTAGGTGTCTGACTTACCGTCTGCGCCGTCGGCGTCGGTCCCTGATCCGGTCATAGATGTAGAGTACTGGTATGACCTGCGCGATGGGATTCATGATGTGTTCATGTCGTAAACGCAGCTTGTTGCTCCGTCTCGTACCCGTTGCAAGCTGTTTCGTCTCGTAGCCTTGTATTGATTTGAGGCGCGAATCGTAGCTGATATGCTTGTTTTCCGGATGCTGTGACGTGCTGTACGTGATGACCAGTCCGGCGCATAGGAAGTATGCATCGTACTTGTCATGCCGGAAACTGCTATGGATACTGCTTCCGGGCGACAGGGTTCCTCTTTGGGAGTTACGGCTCGGACGGAGAATGGGTCTTGATTCACAGCCTACGCGTCGGACGTGTTTTTGGCAGTTATGCGCATCGTACTTCCTATACAGGACGGACCGGCTCCGGGTGCGTGTCGGTCGCAGGGTAAGGCTACGGACAGCTGTCCGACCGGCCATCGGAATCGGCCCCATAGTGTTTGAGTCACTGCATACATTTACAGTGAGATAGTCCGAAGGTGTAGAATGTTGACAGAAAAGAGTTTGTCTCCCAAGCTATTGTAACACGCTCTATTGCTTGTACACACCATGTGGTGAGATAATTGATAGAATTTTAGCATTTTATTGCTGGTACACGGGAGCAGATCGTTTAAGACTTCAGAAAGTGAGACTGAGAATTTGGAATAAAATTCTGACATGTAAACAGAAGTTTCACAATGCAAATATGAGGTGAGCTCCTGCATTTTGTGAATTTTTTACTTTTTAATTTGATGTCATGGTAGTATAGAAATACAGTGGATTTCCATAGCGTACCTGCCACATGACCAGTGGACTGACTACCAAGATATCTTTTCTGTGAAATGGGAGAGTTGTTTTCAAGAGCTTCACTCAGTGGAATATGGATTAGACTAATGTTCCTACTCACGTGTAGACACTGAGGACTGTGTCACCAATTGCGTATAGGACCCTGATCTTATTTTTTCTTGGTTTAATATTGATTATGACTCAAATAAAGTGTGGAGTGAAATATCATATCACTTGAATGTTATTCTTCAGGTGGGTTAGGCCAAATCTCTGTTTTGGATACTTTGAGTTTCTGGCCGTTTAGCCCATGCATATTTCTGTTTCTTTGAGACCTTCTCATACATTTGTGAATTTTTCCTTTTGTTCTTTGTCACATGAGTAAAGTTATGGGTCAACTAAATTGAAGTGGAAGACAATGCCATGTGAACATTGGAAATCAATAAATGGGTACGATGGCAGCGGGCTAGGCTGCCGCTCGCAGTGTAAGCCATTCTGATCCAGTGAGCTCCCCGAGAAAATGCCCCCCCCAAATCTAGGATGATCTTATCAGCCTTGATCTGTATGCTGGATTTATTGCAGGAAGGGATCTGCAACTGCAACGGTACCTCTATATGCAACACATTTATCACACAGCAGGAGCTAGTACTAACCTGCCAGCATTTTCGCGAGGCGCTGGGCTCTGGGCGTTGCCGATCAGAGGCGCTGTACTGGAGTGCAATAAAACCGAAGGGCCCTCCCACGACCCACAGCAAGATAGTGGCAAATTACATCGCAGGCAGCCCACAGCTGGGGCCCTCAGCACCAGCTATACGACACACACCGGACCCGAACATTGCAGCCGCTGAGGCAGGTGCTGGTGCAGGAGGTACTCGGCAGCCTGGACAACAAAGGTTGAACGCGACCCGGAAGGAACTCTTGGACAGGAAGGGGAGAGGACAGACGACGACGCTCAAGCAATGGCTGCCCGGTCCCACAATTGTGGTGCTGCTTGTTGGGTCAAAGAAGCAGGGAAGAAATTAAGGTCAAGCTGTGCAGAGTACCGGACCAGAAATGCCAGAGCGGGAGATCTCATTGGACATACTGGATATGGCCGATGTGGAGAAGAGGATTTCTGCAACTCCACTAATTTCAACAACTTTGCAGGCAAAGGAAAATGCGGGGGGCTTTGCCTCAGTTACATCTGCTACCCTTTCTCTGCCCACAGTGTTTAATTTAGATGAGAATGATTCTTTATTAACATGGGGTGAACAAGTAGACAAGAGTGTGGCAAAAGTCATGAGCACAGCCATCGTTAGTGGGGAGACAGAGATTGGATGGGATAAGGAAGGCCAGGCTGGTGGTGTCGAAGCTATCAGTATATATGCTTCCAATATGATGGAGTGTAACTTAACCAAACAAACAGAACCCCAACCAGAAACCCAACAGACTCAACTGCCTCATGAAAAGACAGCCTTTGAAAACTCTGTCCAAAAAGGAAAGAAAAAAATAGGTACAGTCATTAAGACAAGGGATGGAAACCAGCCAGGGTCTAAATTCAAAGTACAAAAGACCCACTCTATAAAAGGAGTAGATGCAGAGGCAACGGACTATTTCTACTCTCTGTCAGATACTGGCGCAATAGGTGATTCCTTGACCCCAACGAGTGTTAGCGAGGCTGAGAGCGAAAGCTTATCAGATTGCTTACCAGATACTAGTGGAAGAGATTCTGCCAGCAGGGCAGCACGATTCTCCAATCAAGTAGGAGGGGAATGGTGACAAGATCTAAATTGGGACTATTCACCATCAAATCAGTTTTTGGGGGATGAAAGAGTCTTACTACCTTACTCTGACACCACATCCGCTGCTACTTTGGATGCTGTTCTGCAGTCGGTTATGGCTCACCGGGAAGAGATTAGACAGGAAAACAGGCGCTCTCAGGTGGCTATCTGTAAAATCCAGGGCTCAGTTCGGAAGATTGCCAAAGTATGTAATAAGATCTGGGACCGCCTAACAGAGCCTGAGACCAGAACTGGAAACCTTTTTTTATTATTATTATTATTTTTTTTTTTAAATGCACTTCAAGGTTACAATATATGCAGGCGGAGGGCCTGCAATCAATGAGTCAATGAGAAGAACAACATCTGTTGCATAAATCAAATGAAACATCATATGCAAGGAGCCCATTGCAGTGCACAGAAAGCAAGGCTCAAAAACAAAGCAGCGGGAGTGGGTGAGAGCACCCAGAAAAACCCAGCATAGATGAAAGAGGGCTCAGGAGACCAGGGGGTTATGTGGGGGGGGAATCAGCACCTCATGGACCAGCACCAGTGGCCGTCGTGGGCAGAGTGCCGGTGGGGAGCACGGGAGAGGTCGCAGAGGGCAGAGGGGTCTGGTGCTGGAGATAGGAGACGAGGGGACCCCAGATGTCAACCGGGCGGGAAGTGGTTGGCAGCAAGTCCCAGAATTTGGACAGGAGTGTCTCACAGCGTGAAGCGTCCTCGAGCCACGTGCTAACCTTGGGCACAGACCTTCGACCCTAGCACATGGAAACCCTGCGCCGTGCGAGAACAAAAAGCATCGCAGTCAGCCGACGTGTAGCATCAGGGCAAAATTTCACGAAACCTAGGAGCCAAAGCAGAGTTGAGGTGATCTCAGTAATGGCGGTGCACATCTCGCGCCAGAATGCAGAGACTTTGAAGCACAGCCAGGCTAAGTGGAAGAAGTCAGCCGCAGGAGCAGAGCATCGCTTGGGATGAGGCCAATTTTGTGCAGTGGGGGAGCGATACAGCCTGTGCAAGTATTTAAAATGAATGAGGCGCAGGAGGTAGTTTGGAGATAAACGTTTGGTCTGATTGCAGCAGTAAAGCCAGACCTCCTGAGAAAGGTCGGCGCCCAGATCTTCACTCCACACCACATGTGTGTGGTCAGTGGAGACGGGGGAGACCGCAAGTGCAAGACATAAATCTTGGTGACCAGTTTGTGAGGGGAGGGAGACGTGTAGAGAAAATTGAGGGCAGCCATCGAGGGGGGGCTGAGGAAACATGGAATGAAGCTCCCTACAGAGAGCCCTGAGTTGATAATAAAGCAGGGTGTCCATGGGGCCGGACTCAGCCACGAGAGAGAAGAAAGTGTTGTTGGGGTAGAGGTCCGAAACCTTAGATAGTCCCAAGTGGGTCGCGTGTTTGACCATTCCGGCCGTCTGTAGAGGGGGGAATGTTGGGTGATGTGCAATGGGCATGGCATTTGCCGAAAGCATGCTGAAGCCGGAATATTTCTGGAGCCCATCCCAGGCCCATTGCAAAGTCTCCACCGTGTCGATCTCGCTGTGCGGGTGCTTCGCTGGGGCGAAGAGAGCAGTCAGGAGCAGCCAGGGGGCAGCGAGATCAGCCTCTACTGCAACGTGTGGCTGGAAAGGTTTTGGGTGGAGCCAGAAGTGGAGGAAACTTGCCTGGGTGCTAAGGGCATATAGTTTGAAATCCGGGGCTCCAAGTCCACCGCGTACCACAAGAAGGGCGAGAATATCATATGCGATTCTAGGCTGCCGACCGGCCCAGACAAGGGTGATTATAAGCGAGCGAAGTCTGCGGAAAAAGTGCATTGTGAAGGGGATGGGGATGTTCACGAATAAATACAAAAACATCGGGAGCACCACCATCTTGGCGATGGCTATGCGGCCTGCCAAGGACAGGGGGAGCCGTCGCCAGAGTTAAATCTTGGACTCAAGCCAGTCCACAGCAAGGCCCTCCAGAGCTCGTCCAAATCCCTTCTGAGCCAGATGCCCAAATATCTAGTGGGGCCCGAAGCCCATACAAAAGGGTAATCTGGAGTAAAGGGGCCATTGTCATCCGTGAGGGGAAAGAGAATGGACTTGCCCCAGTTGACCTGGATGCCAGAGAGCCCCCCGAAATGTATCATCTTGCGGACCATAGGACCAAGAGTCTCCAGAACTGGAAACCTTGAGTCTGATATTGCAGCAACCCAGCTCCAAACTGAGTCACAGTCCAGGCCAGGCCAGACTTATAGATTATACAGTGGAAGATGGAAGATCAGGAAAATCGCCAGCGCAGGAACAATTTGTGATTCCTTGGTATTCCAGAGGATAAAGGAGGCACGGACATTTGTCTCTACATGGTCGATTTGCAAGCAAAGGCATTTCCTGAGCTTGAAGGATGGAACTGGGTGAAGAAAATCCCGCGCGTTTATCGTGTTCCCATGACAGTAAAACATCTTGTAGGAGCAGATGCTAGGCCTAGAGCCATGCTAATTTATTTTGGGAACTACCTTCTTCGTCAGATTATTTTTGAAAAAGCCAGACCAGATTGTAAACAGAAACAACATGGTATAGAGTTTTTTACACGACCCGATTTTTGTCACATAACTATTGAAAGGCGTTGGAGGGTACGAAAGATGATTAACCCATTTCAGTCAAACAGGTGTACCATATAAATCCAGCTAAGTTAAAGGTCATAATAGGGGATAGACCACACTATTTTACATCCGAAATAAAAGCTAAATAGTTTCTGGATGATTTAAATAAAAAAAGAGCTAAGGAAGCTAAAAACTTAAGGCATATATGCAGTGGGAGGAAGGAGGCAATCATTTTATTAGGAATAGACCAGGGTTTGAAAAGGGGAGCCGAGGAGGGAGAAAGGTCTAATAGTGCGGGTGTATATGGCCTTCTTTCAGTATCTGTTCTATACTTCCTCTTTACCTCTCCAAACTCTACTTCCCTTGCTAATATGGCAAAAGATTAGGATTAGCTTTATTAAAAAAAATATATATTTTTTGGTTTGTGGATTCGTTGGGTGGGTATATCCTTTTTCTTTCTCTTCTCTCTTTTCACCAGGGGTATTAGATAATCACGGTATTAGATTATATCAGATTGGGGATAGTTTACTTAAAGATTGGAAGATTAAACTGATATAAGGGGAGGGGGTTCACTGATCACGGCGACGTGCTTTCCCATCTCCAACCAGACCATCGGTCTGGAAGCATCCAGGGGAAGGGTGAGAGCAGGAGGGGAAGGGAGGGGTCTGGGATTGGGATTGGGTGAGGGGAAAGAGGGGTGGGGGAGGGCGGATATGGCGGGCGGTATCATGGGGGGAAAAAGCCAGATAAGGTACACTGAAACCGAGAAAAACATTCAAACTGAAGGAATAGATAGAAATTTGGAAAATACACAGCATAGGTGGCTCCTCCATTTAGTCTGGTATGGATAAAATGCTGATTTGCTTGGTCAATGTGACAGGACTAAATGATAGTGCGGAAAGAGCCAAAATATATGAGATTTTGCGGTTTATGAGCCCAGAGGTTATTTGTCTACAGGAGACCCATATCCCATGGAGCAATAAGGATGTTCTTCAAATTAGAGGCTATGAGTTGGTTGCCTGTTCCTCACAGACTTCCATGATGAGGGGAGTTTCAATATTTATTAAACATCATATTGGTATTAGTAAACGTACGTTGGTGGATCAATGGGGGAGGTTGGCAATCGTGGCATTAAATAAGGGGATGACTATAGCGACTATCTGTGCCTCGAATCAGGACGACCCCAAAATCTGGGAGGAACTTGAGTTTGAGCTCGCTTCCTGGCCAACTCCACTAATATTATGTGGAGATTTGAACATTTACCTCGAGATCTCTTGTAATGCTGGGCCACACTATAATGGGAGGAAACCGCGGGTTAATCGGGCATTAAACATCCTCAAGTATAGTCATGGGCTTGAAGATATCTGGGCTGCTAAAAAAATCAAGGGCCCTGGATACAAATATTTTTCACACCCTCATCAAAAATATGTTCACCTAGACTACTTTATGGTCCCTGCTGAGATGCTTGATGAGGTGGAGATAACCAAACTACCTCAAATGTTTTCGGACCACAATCCGCCCCTGTTGGAAACAACACACAAATGGAAAGGAAACACCGTAGCTGGTCCTTCAATAGAAAGCTGCTAGCTGATGAGGAATTTACGAGGCATATCATAAGATTGACAAGAGAGTTTTTTTATATGAATCGCTTCCCGTATTATAGTGTGGAATACATTCAAAGCTGGCTTAAGGGGGGAAGTGATAAGTTATGTCGGTCAGCGGAAGGTGTCAGTGAGCAATCGTTTTAAGGAAATCCAGTACAACATAATACATATGACCTAACTCTCCCCTAGAAGGTTGCATGCCATTGATGGCTCCAGAGACCCCCATTGCCCCAGATGTCGCTATGATCCAGCAGATTTTGTGCATATGGTTTGGACGTGTCCATCAATCCAGACGTATTGGGGGGCGGTCCTTGGTGATCTGACCCGGATAACCGGATGGACTATTGCATTGGATCCCCGCGCATGTCTCCTAGGCTTGATTCCGCGGGACCCGAAACGCAAGATAAGCAGGCGGTTCCTGATCCTGGGGCTAGTTATAGCCAAGAGGAGTATAGCAATCCACTGGTTAACACAGCAAGGACCGCCATTGGCAAAGTGGAGGTCAGATTTACGAGAGTGGGCCCTGGCTGAGGAGGGACATATACGGAGTACCAGGAAGGATGCCAAATTGCCTGAGGTGCTACTGGCATGGGGAGCGATGATGCAGGAGATAGCGGGACAGGCCTCCCAAGTCACCATATCCAGTGCAGCTGAGACGTCCTTCGGAGAGGGGGGACCCCAGGACAGGGGAGGGAGACAGAAGGCGGCCCGCATGAGTATGTCGATGCATGGACCTCGAGTTACGTTGACCCGGCAGAGGGGGGGGGGCATGAAGGGGGGACGTTGGGTTGGGGGGAGGAGATGGGAGGTGGGAGGGGGAATTTTCTACAGTTGGAGTTGTTATTGCATATCCAACGAGACACCGGAAGAAAATGTTGAAGATAATGGACATTCCACGGCGATGAACTCAGACATTGTTGTTCTGGATTAGGCCACTGGTAACTCACAGTTATTTGTCTCAATGTTTATTATTTCTGTGCTTCTTTGCCGAATCTATCGATTGTGATCTGTTCTGATGTATATTAATGACGGCGGAAGCTGTAATATTCAGAAAATGAATAAACTAAGAAGAAATAAAATAAAAATAAAAAGTTATGTCTGTCAGCAGCACAAGCAGTGCAAAAATTAGATCGATTCCCTAATGGCACGGTTGGCACAGCTAGAGGCAGAACATACTAACTTGATTTCTCTAGGGGGTAAGGAGAGTTTAAACCAAACTATGATACAAATAACTATTGCTAAATCAACAATAAATAGCTACTTTCAGATAAAAGTGGCCCAGTCGTATCAGCAGCATCAAAGAGAAATGTATGAATATGGGGAAATGGCCAGCAGTCTACTGGCCCTTAAGACCAGACAGTAGGTATGAAGGAACAATATTACTGAAATCAAGAATAGCGAAGGGCAATACGAAACTAATTCCGTAAAGATTATGGGAGTTTTTGAACAGTTTATCAAAAACTATATCAACTGGACTCCACTGACACTGCACATGTGGCTACGAGGAAGAGCTACTCACCGCTGAGCCAAATTGATGAAGATACACTTTTGGAGCTGGAAACAGAATTTACACTAGAAGAAATAGTGACTGCTCTAAACTCATTATCTTTAGGGAAGGCGTCAGGGCCAGATAAAATACCAATCGAGCTATATAAAATACTTAAGCATGATTTGGCCCTATGTCTACATGATTTGTTTTTAGACATGCAGTATAAAGGAATTCCACCTACTTCCTGGCAGGAAACAGATATAATAATATTCCCCAAGAAGGGGAAACCATCAGAACTGCCCGGCTCATATCGCACTATCTCTTTGATAAATTCTGATGCTCAAATCTACTCCAAAGTTTTAGCCAACTGGCTTCAGAGGGTCATAGCCAAACTTGTCTCACCATGGCAGCATGTCTTTGTACCCGGCAGGGGAACCACTGATCATGTAAGACGGGTAATCTCCTTATTTGATATAGCTGAGGCTACAGGTGACAGAATGGCTATGGTCCTCTCAGACGCTGAGAAAGCCTTCGATCGCGTGGCATGGCAATTTCTTCAGGAATCTCTGTCAGAGAGGGGGTTTGGTTCTCGATTGATTACAGCTATCCAGGCGATGTATTATAGACCATATGCATGGTTGCAGGTCATGGGGAACACTTCCATACCAATCAAGGTGGCCTGGGGAACTAGACAGGGATGCCCATGCTCCCCAATTCTCTTTGCCATATACTTGGATCCCTTTATTAATCAGATAATTCTGAACTGTGCAATAGAACTGATAATAACTAGTAGCTATGAGACCAAGGTGCTGGCCTATGTGGATGATATTGCCGTTATTACATCGAAACCAGAAACAGGAATTATAGAGATTGAGAGTAGGGCGGGGAATTTGGGAGCAGGAAGGGAAGACACAAATAATCTGCACTAGGCATTGCAGCATACTGGGTCAGCACCTGACTGAATCAGCTGTGTATTTGGGGGTCAGGATAGAACCCAATATGGATGCATTATGGTCAAACAACCTTGACCCAGTGCTAGATGATATCAGTACAGAGCTAAGGCGGCTGGATAAACTGTGTTTAACAATAGTTGGTAGGGTTAACATACTGAAAATGAAAATCCTCACCAGAATACTATATTTAGTGTGTTCTATCACCTTAGAAGTGCCTTCCACCGCAATACAGAAAATGAACTCAACGTTCTCAAACTTTATTTGGCATTATCAAAAGAGAAGACGCGCATTAAGAACACTAACTCTTCCACGCGAGAGAGGCGGCTGGGCTGCTCCGAACTTATTATTTTATTATTGGGCATTTATGCTGCAGCAGATGGGTGATCTGTTGATAACAGATGGGTCTAGAAGGGAGGATGGCTTACCTTCTATCAATCAAATAGCTATCGGTGAAGAAGCAACAGGACTCATTCTTAGGCAAGTGGAGCCCAGCTATTATAAAAAGACCAGATTTAAATGTTTAAAGGCAGCTTGGGAGGTATGGAAAAAAGTTAGTAGAACAGTGAAAATCTTAAAATATAATAGATATACTCCTCTGTGGGGCTCTTCACTCCTTCCAGCTGAGGTATATGATGGTATGGCTCGGGGGTGGGAACGAGCTCGAATACAAAGGGTTGCGACCCTACTTAACAATCATTGAGAGATTAGATCCTTCTCGGAATTGGTTCAAGAATTTGGAATCGATAATAGTTCATATTTTAAATACATTCAAGTAAGGGGGTGTTTAAAAAATCTGGATAAAGGCTCTGTCAGTCTTGGGGCAACACCGCTATGGGATATGGTAGACTGGGGGGATGGTCGGATTGGGGAGTATTATAGCATACTGATGGAAACCCTCCCTGACAATTTGGGACAGTTGAGTCAAAATGGGCAAATAAAATGGGAGATGATGAGATAGATCAAGATATGTCACTGGAAATGGGGAAAAAGATTTCTTAGCGGCAAACATTTAGGCTCAACATTAGAAAACTGTGTTTAATTTGTGTTATACCCCCACAAAGCTTTTTGAATGGGGGAAGCATGAGACCAGTAAATGCCCAAGATGTCAATACAGCCCTGCGGATAGTATCCATATGTTTTATGCATGTAACACACTGATTTCATTGAAAAGAGGTATTGAAAAATTCTGGCAAGAAACAATGAATTACTATCACCCCACCGATGATGATATTTGGGTATGACAATCGAGCTCAACTATCAACACTACACAGAGAGTTTGTATTTATTACAATTTCAGTAGCTAGGTTACTTATTGCAATGGTATGGAAGGACTCGGATCCCCCTACATACATTGCATGGCTCCACCACCTACTGAGTATTCATGTGCAGGAAACGGCTTTGTACAAAAGTAAGGGTTGGCGAGCGAGGGAGAAGGGCTGTAAGATTTGGGCACCTATGATCAAATGGATTAACAAAAGACATGAGGAGTAATGGATTCGAGTATGATTTGTTGGGTGCTCCTCCCTTTATATCATTGTATATTGTACTTAACTGGATAATATGGCTTGTGTGCTGTAAGATAAATTGTTATCTGGTATTAATGATTTAATGGATGTTAAAGTATGAAAACGTGATATTCCTTTTTATATTCTTGTACCTTGTGGCTAATAAAATGGAAATCAATAAATGGCTTTATTTATATAGTAATAGTAATTTGAATGTGGTGCATACATTCTAAACTTAAGCTATAACTATACCATTAGAATTTCTAATATTTACATGGCTTAAGCTGGGTTTGTATAGAAAGAATAAATAAAACTTTTCTAACTATAACTTACCCAGAATCTTTGTTTTTTTAATTGAATGTAAATTATTTTTATTTTTTCAATAAAAATGTTATGTTATGTTATGTTATCAGTTTTGTAAAGCGCAAACAGCTGCCCTCGCAACGGGGCGTCCCGGCGCTGGAACCATAACACAACCAACTGAACAGGGGGAAGGGAGGGACCTAACAGGGGGGGAAGAGATAGGTTTTAATAGTTCTGCGGAAAGCTAGGATGTTGTCCATGCATCGAATATTGAGGGGAAGGGAGTTCCATAATTTGGCCCCCAGTAGTTTGAAGGAGCGCCCTCCGATGCGGCAAAACTTAGTGTAGGGCACCGTAGCTAGGTGTTGCCCCATGGACCTGAGGTTCCGTTTGGGAGAGTAGGGGGTCAGCAGTGAGCGGAGTAGCTCCGGGCCTTCGTTCCTCATGATTTTAAAGGCGAATATGAGGGCTTTGAACTGGATGCGGGCTTCCATGGGTAACCAATGTAATCTGTGAATGGTCGCTCTCGCCGAGCATCTTTTAGGGAGACCTACTATGGCCCTTGCCGCCGAATTTTGTATCCGTTGGAGTCTCTTAACTTCAGTTTTATTCGCTCCTAACAACAAGACACTCGCGTAGTCCAGTCTGGACAGAATGGTAGATTGTACGATGAGTTGTCGAGTTTTGGAGTCAAAATAGCCTAAGATGGGGGTAAGGCTTCTCAGTAGGCCAATGCAGGTTGCGGCAATTTTTTTTGTGTGCGACTGGAAGCTAAGAGCAGAGTCCAGCCACACTCCCAGGTTTTTCGCTAGAGTCTTAGGGGGAGGTGCTGGGCCCAGTGATTGGGGCCACCATAGGTCATTCCAGTTGTTACTATTTTTCCCCATTATCAGCACCTCTGTTTTGCCGCCGTTGAGTTGAAGGCAATTAGCCGTCATCCATTTAGCAACGGCGGCCAGACCATCCCTGAATCTAGTGGCATCGGGGGAGGGGGCATGGTTGATGCTGATGACCAGCTGTGTGTCGTCGGCGTACGACACCATTGTGAGGCCCCATTTCTTGGCAACCTCCGCCAGGGGTTGCATGTATAGGTTAAACAAGGAGGGACTGAGGGCAGAGCCCTGTGGAACTCCTTCGCCTATGTTTTGAGGTTGGGAGATAAACGGGGGGGCAGATACCCTAAACGATCTGTTGGTTAGGAATGATCTAAACCATTGGAGTGCCGCGTCTATGATACCTATGTTTTCCAGGCGTTTCAATAGGATGGCATGGGAGACCGTATCAAAGGCCGCGCTGAGATCGAGTAGAATCAGCGCGGCACTTTTGCCGGAGTCCATAATTTCCCGTAAACTTTCTGTGGAAGTTAGGAGCACGGATTCCGTGCTATGGCCCGGCCTGAACCCGTGCTGGGAGGGGTCCAGGATGTTGTTTTTCGCCATGTGCTCACTTAGAATTTTGTTAGCATGGGCTTCCGCCAGTTTCGCGACCCATGGGAGCAGAGAAACGGGCCGGTAGTTTTCCGGTTTAGCTGGGTCTAGGGAGGGTTTTTTTATGATCGGTGTTACCCAAGCCTGTTTCCAACAGGTGGGGACCGTAGCCGTGGCAAAAGAAAGATTAAGGAGTGAGGTCAAGGGTGGGAGGAAGAGTTCCAAGGCTTCCAGAAAATGAGTAGGCCTCATCGGATCTGTGGGAGCGCCCGATTTCACCTTCCTACAGAGTTTAGAGAGTTCTTCACCGGAGATGGCGGGTATGCGTGTGAGACTAGAGTCTCCGAGGATGGTAGTGGGAGGGTTGATGTCCTCTGGACTGTCCTGGGTGAAGGCGTTGTAAATTTTTTTCACTTTCTCCGTGAAGAAGGTAGCTAGGTCTTCACATTGTTGCGTGGAGGTAATGTGAGACGCCGGCTTGTTTCCGTTTTGTAGTTTTTGCACGATTTGGAAGATCGTTTTCGTGGGGTTAGGGCTAGCATTTATCTCAGTGGCGTAGAAGGCAGCGCGGGCTACCCGTATTGCCTTATGATATGTTCTAATAGTGGTCAGATATGCATCTTTGTCCTCCTGCTTGTACTCCTTTCTCCATTGTCGCTCCATTTTTTTACAGACTTTCCTCATTGTTTTGAGGTTCTCATTGTACCAGGGATTGGAAGGGGTGCTACGCCCTTTGGTCCACTTCGCTGGTATAATGGCGTCCAGTCCCTTGGTAATCCAGTTCTGGAAGGACATATATGATTTCTCAATATCATCTATATCCTCCAGGTTAGGTCTCCCCAAACTCGCTGCAAGGTCACTTTGTTGGAGTTTGTGCCAAGGTCGTTTTAGGCAGGAAGTTGGAGGCTTTTTTATGACATAGTGGTTATTAGGGATGGAGAAGGTTACTAGTGAGTGGTCCGTCCAAGCCATGGGTATAGGATCATCCGCTCTGGCCTCCGGAATGTTCGTAAACACTGGGTCCAGCAGATGGCCCGCAACATGTGTTGGGGTTCGGACCAGCTGAATTAGCTGAAGAGCAGCTAGGTCTGCTGTCAAATTGCTGATTTTAGCATCTGATGGGTTGTCTATATGGAGATTGAGATCTCCTAAGATTGTGAAGTTGGCTGAGTCAGTAATCATAGCGTGTGTTACCTCAATGAGTTCTTCCGTGAATTTCGCGGAAGGACCCGGCGGTCTGTAGATAAACAGGCCTGAAAGAGTGCAGTTTGGATTAGTGGAAATTTTGAAGCGCGCGCATTCACAGTCCGCAATGCTTTCCTTTAGAAAGGAGCAGGTGAAGGAGGATCTGTGGATGGCGGCGATGCCCCCTCCTCTTAAATTTCTGTTAATACAGGTCATGGCAAACCCATCCGGTATAGCAAGATTGGGGATACTGGGTAGTTCATCTTTAAGCCAGGTTTCACTCAGAAACATTATGTCTGGGTTCTCATCTATTAATAGCGTTCTTACCTCCGCATGGTGTTTGACCAGGGATCTAACATTCAGCTGCATGATGGTAAGTGACGTTTCCTTCCTTTTGTTCTTTTTCTGGCTGATATGGCGTGGTGCAGGTAAGACCAGGTTACAGCTTTTACAGTGGAGGGCGGTACGACCAATGCAGCCCTCTAGCTTGTCGCATCTCAGGCCAGGGTTGAGTGACCACAGTGTATCACTGTCGTAAACGTGTGACTTTTGGGCAGGGGGTCAGGCGAGAGGCGAGGACTTGGCGAGGACGGGCGAAGACGGGCTTGCCTTAGGCGCGCCTTCGGCGTGCAAACGGCGCGCCCGCTGCGCGCGTCCGCTGCGCGTCCGGTGAATGCACATCTTTAAAGGCGGGAGAGGGGGAGGGTGGGCGTGGCCTGCAGGTAGGCGTGGCCTCTGTTCCTCGCCGGTAATGGCGGCAGAACTGTGTGTTTGGGCGGAATCGGTGCAGCGAGGGGGTCGCTGTTTAAGCGTACTTTTAGCCCAAAAGGAGGTGCCTGAAGGGTGAGTGCGCAGATAAAATGCAATTTGTTATTGGTGACACAGAATACAATTTAAAAAAATGATTCGTCCTCTCCCGGCTTCCGCCTCAGGAGATTGTGAAGTTCTGTCTTGGTCGCGCCGTCGGCAGCGTTAAATACCAAGGTGAGTGGGCGTGGCCTGCAGGTAGGCGTGGCCTCTGTTCCTCGCCGGTAATGGCGGCAGAACTGTGTGTTTGGGCGGAATCGGTGCAGCGAGGGGGTCGCTGTTTAAGCGTACTTTTAGCCCAAAAGGAGGTGCCTGAAGGGTGAGTGCGCAGATAAAATGCAATTTGTTATTGGTGACACAGAATACAATTTTAAAAAATGATTCGTCCTCTCCCGGCTTCCGCCTCAGGAGATTGTGAAGTTCTGTCTTGGTCGCGCCGTCGGCAGCGTTAAATACCAAGGTGAGTGGGCGTGGCCTGCAGGTAGGCGTGGCCTCTGTTCCTCGCCGGTAATGGCGGCAGAACTGTGTGTTTGGGCGGAATCGGTGCAGCGAGGGGGTCGCTGTTTAAGCGTACTTTTAGCCCAAAAGGAGGTGCCTGAAGGGTGAGTGCGCAGATAAAATGCAATTTGTTATTGGTGACACAGAATACAATTTTAAAAAATGATTCGTCCTCTCCCGGCTTCCGCCTCAGGAGATTGTGAAGTTCTGTCTTGGTCGCGCCGTCGGCAGCGTTAAATACCAAGGTGAGTGGGCGTGGCCTGCAGGTAGGCGTGGCCTCTGTTCCTCGCCGGTAATGGCGGCAGAACTGTGTGTTTGGGCGGAATCGGTGCAGCGAGGGGGTCGCTGTTTAAGCGTACTTTTAGCCCAAAAGGAGGTGCCTGAAGGGTGAGTGCGCAGATTAAATGCAATTTGTTATTGGTGACACAGAATACAATTTTTAAAAAAATGATTCGTCCTCTCCCGGCTTCCGCCTCAGGAGATTGTGAAGTTTAACATCATGGTTTAACATCATGGTGTTGAATGTTATCCAGTTGATTGTCTTAGAGTATACTGGAGGACAGTGTCATAGAATGTAGTGCTATACAGACAAATGGAGTGCCATGAAGTAGAGAGGAATGGTGCAGCATATAATGCAGTAAAGTGTTCTACAGAGTAGTGGCATGGTGTGCCATATAGAGGAGTGGAATATCGTAGAATGGAGCAGTGTGTTGTACAGTGAGAGAGCATGTTGTACAGTAAAGTTGACTGTTTTACAGTGGAGTGTCATTGACTGCAGTGTTGTGGAGTGTCATAAAGTGGAGAGTCATCGAGTAGAGTGTTGTACAGTGGCATTTAGTGACATAGAGTGGAGTTCAGTGTTGTACATTTCAGTGTTGGTGAGTGGGGTGCCATACAGTAGAGTGGGAGAGAGTTTTGTATACTGTAGTGTTGTAAAGTGGAGTTTTGTAGAGTGGTGTGTCACACAGTGGACTTTGATACAGTGTTGTACCGAGGAGGATAGTGTTTTACAATGGAATCCTGGGTCCTATAGTGAACTGGAGTACCTTAGAGAGGTGTGGAGTGGTGTAATCTGCAGTGTCATACTGTGTAGTATTGTGGTGTAGAGTGCATGGACATAGAGTATGATACAATGTAGTAGAGATGAGTGGATTTGCATAGAATAGAGTAGAGTGTAATACAGTGGAGGGGCAGTGAGCGGATTGTTGTACAGAGGCATAGAGTGGCATAAAGTGTTGTGCAGTGGAGTGGAGAAGAGTGTATTGGAGTAGTGTGGAGTGAAGTATAATTGATTGGATTGGCATGCCATAAATTAGAGTGGCGTGAAGTGGAGTAGAGTTGAGTGGTGTAGCGTTCAGTTGATTAAGGTGTCATAAATTGGAGCGGTGTCTCGCACAGTAGAATGGAGTGCTGTGTTGCAGACTGCCGGAAAGTCTCATAAAGTGGAGTAAAGTGTTATACTGTGAAGTGTACAGGCATAGAGTAGAGTACAGAGTTGTACAGTGGAGTGCACAGGGATAGAGGGTAGTAGAGTGTCTTTGAGTGGCATAGAACATAGTAGAGTATTGTAGCGGTGAGTTATATACAGTGGAGGAGAGTGTTGCAGAGACACGCAGTGTAGAGTGTCATGATGAACAGTGGTGTAGAGTGTGGGAAAGTATTGTATAGTAGAGTAGAGTTGAATAAAATGTAATAGAGAGGAGTGTTATGTTGTAGAGTTGAGTAGCTTGGTGTATCATACAGTGGAGTAAAGTCTCATAGAGTGGAGAGTGGTACACAGTGGAGTGCTACAGAGTTGATTAGAGTGTTCTACAGTGGAGTGTTGTGAAGTAGAATAGATTGTGGTACAGTGAAGTAGAATGGAGTGGCACACAGTCTCATACAGCTGAGTGGCATAGAGTAGCGGAGAGTATAGTGGTGTAGAGTAGAGTGAAGTGGAATAGTGTATCACAGACTAGAGTGCAGTAAAGATTGGTGGAGTGGTATAGAGGGAATTGCGTTGAGCATAGTAGAGTGGAGTTGAGTATATTAAACTACAGTGGAACACACATGGATAGACTGGAGTATACTGTTGTTCAGTGAAGTGGCATACTGTGGAATAGTGTAGAATGTAGTGGCGTATAGTGGATATATACTTATCTTAGGGCAGAAGTTATAGTCACTAGAGATAAGTATAACCAGTGAATTTCAGAGTTTTTTTAGTTTTTGAGTTAAAAATATTATGTTGTCGGTGAAATTTTCACCTAATTATAACATCACCTTCACCTTTGTATTTTTCATTGAATTTCTAGATCTTATTTTCAGGTAAAGTAATATCTTATTACCATGTGTAAAGCCACCCCCACCCCCCTGGAGTGTTCAGCCTTTGGCCCTGCATCAAACCCATTGGCGTAGCTCCCTGGCCCACTTCATGCCCCAGGGATGCGATCACCCGGGGTCTTTGTTCTGTTTTGTTTAAGAGGAAAGGACGCTCAACACCCTCTCCAAGCTATTTTGATCCCTGGCACCCCATCTTCCTGAGCCTATGATTTTGTTATTAAGGAAACCACTAATGGCCCAAGGGACCCATTCCCCAAGGAATTATTTTTATTAAGGGCAGGGGGTGCACAGCCTCGCTGAGCTGTTAGTGGCCCTGGGGGCCCCATACCCATGGCACAAAAGATATTTCTTAAGGGGAGAAGGACACCCCATTCCCCAGTGCCTTTAATGGGAGGAGGTACACAGCTGCCCTCTTCTAGCAAATAGTGACCCCAGGACCAAAATATATTTTAAGTGTCAGGGACACACGGCCCCCTTTACTGAGCCAATATTTGTCCCATGGATCCCATCCCAAGGACCCTTCTTTTTTGTATAAAGGGGTAGGAGTGCACAGTCCTCTTACCGGAGCCTATATTGGCTCTGGGGACCCCATCCCCTGAGGCCTCAGCGCTTCTGGGTGGGTGCCCCAAAACAAAACGCTTTGGAGGTTTGTTCTCTCTATGCAGTACAATTTGCCAAGCAGGTGCTTTAAGCAGTCATCCACCAAGAAGGAGAGGATCTCTAAACATGGTAGAAGGCCTATTGCCAAGGTGTTAGAAACCATTGACTACACACCCTATGATGACAGGGTGTAAATGACCCACTTCTTATCTTGGATACTGATTACCAGAGACCCACAGCTTTGTCTCTTTTGTGAGAATTCAGTGAACCTTTAAACTGCATTTTCTATAGAACTAAGCCTTACAGCACAGCACATTATTTTCTCATTCAAATATGGCTGGTAAAGTTATGTGTGTATTCTTTGCTCGATATATTAATAACCAATTCAAATTTAATCAATGATATTGAAAAATTTAAAAAAATGAAATCTCAAAAGATATTTTGTTTTACATTGTCATTTTTGAGAGTCTAAATTTCATCTAATAGAGTAGGAAAATTGAAATGAGTAGTTCTACTATAGCATTGCAAGGGCATGCAAAGAAATTTAGCACTGAATGTGTGATCAAACTAAAGACAGCAGTAGAAAGAGAAAGCCAACAGTACTAAATTGGTCATCTGGACAACTGGGAAAATCCTTGGTGGGTGGAGGCTAGGATGCTGATTTAACCTCTTATATTATCAATGAGTATTAATCTACAAAGCAATGCTCTTCGGCTTTGTGTAATTAATTCTACCTGCACCGAACTGCTGTCTCATTTTTAAAATGTCTTTGATATTTATATTGTATCTGCTTTTAGACTGCAAATATAAAAATAAAGGCTAAAATCACTGTTACAGCATTCATATGCCTACAGACAGCATGGAAGTTTGGAAGATCACATGAATAATGCCAGTTTGATGTGTTGCTATGACACCATTCAGTGGATGGAGAGCATAATTAGAAGAAAGAAACACAAATATACTGTGCGTCCCAGACCAGGACCTCTCATGCATATGGTTCACATTAAAAGGACTGCAAATTACGATGACAGAACTTCAAAATGTAGGGACTGAGTCCATCTACACCATCAGACAATGTTGTCCCAATTTCTAGCTACTTCAGAGTGCCTCACCTGAACCCCTAAAGTTCCTGCGGTGAGAGGTGAGTTTAGCAATATTGAACATCACACTCTGATACCCATGGGAATCGTGGAAACAGATCTTACCCCTTTTGTTGTCTACTAATGCATGCCCATAGTATAATAAAGACATATCATTTTGTATTATGTCAGTTGCAGAAGATACAATGAAATGCAAACTGTAAAAATGAGCTGATAATGTATTTGATGCCATTATCAACAACAGCAAATGCTTTTTCTCAATTTGCTTTAAAATTGTAGCAGCTTCCATTTGTGATAGTTTCCAAATTTCATTACAGGCAGCATAAAAAAGCCTTTTTAGAACATGAAACCTAGGACCTAAGAAGAAATCTTGAAAATCCCTATCGGCCAAAAGGAGAAAAATATGTTCTTTTTCTGCAGAGAAAGTGGAATGTTGCAACCTTCGCTGGCACAACTCCCCCACGGAATAGATAGTACTAACCTATTGAGAGTTGAGACTGAATGTAACAATGGGTGGGTCTGTTAGCTTTAAATCCCTGTCCATGCCACAATAACCACCCATTAGGACTGTAGAAAGTGTAGAATTGTATTTTGCACCATACTATTGAGCTATTCCTCAGTTTAATTTATTAAATGTGGCCAATTATCAAAAATAGACAATGGAGGGAATGCTGGGCAAATCCATTTCTCTAATTTTGGCAAGACCCAAGCAAGTAGTCTGCTGTACTGTCTTATATAAGAAAATCATTCACATTGGAATCAAGCATGCTCTATAGTAAGTCTATGTGCCCTGCATTTGCCAGTGTTTCATTCCCCTAACTCATTTTAATTCAATTACGTCTTTCCAATATTCATAAATGTTTAGGGCCAGTTGGGAAATGAATGAATCTCAATAAATCAATTTTATTTGGGTCAGCATATTTTTCTCTGATTGTGAAGGGGTAAGTTTAAAATAAAAGGAAACAGGATCTAAAGGATTATGCCCTCAGAAATATGCAATCTTGTCCCAATATGTTCTGGAGCTAACCACTGGTGGAGTCAGATAAATTTCCCATTGCGTAAAATTTGAAACTGTATGTGGAACAGTAGCTCTGTGTAAATAATAATGCGATAGTGATGATAATAAAACATATCTCATAATTAGCCGAGTTAAGGTACTCTTTCAATTACAGTATAATATTCAAGCTCCGAGAATATTGTGGTAACTGCTTTTACATCCCAATCATTAGAAATAAAGCAGGGGTAATCTCCTCACTCATCGCAACCTTAAAGACTTAAAGATAAGGAATCTGCAAAGTCTCTGTGGGATTAAAAATAGCATATGTGACCTTATCTCAAACAATTAGGTCAAGCACTGGAAAAGCGGAAATGTTCACAAGGGACAGGTCTCTTCACACGCTGTTGTGTGAACACGGATGAGGTTTCAACATCTTGACTACCACTTCCACAGCTGAACACTCCGGGAGATATTGTCCATTTATTTTAATAAGAAAAAAACAGTCAGAAATCCACTCCAAAATAGCAGGAAAAGTAATGCGATGACAATTCAAAGGTAAAGCCATGTAAGTGAGTTTCAGCCAAAGAAGAAAATCATGAACACCACGCAGTGAAGAATGTGAAGAATCAGGAGAAAAGTAATCAACATCAAAAAAGTAACCAGAGCACTCTGTTGAAAAACAGAGACCTCAGTTGGTAGAAGAGAACTGGTGCATACCTCCAAAGGTGGTTTATCATAAACAACTGTTTAGTGTTAAGAGTAGCAGTAGCACTGTGGGCCTATCAATACTTACGGAGGTGTAAAATCACAATAACACTCCTTCAAGAGACAGATTTAACAACTCAGACGCTTCATGCAATGTGCAAATACTGGAAAGGCACACTAGTAGGAACCCTCTCCAGAGAACTTAGAGCTTTGGAAATGGAGATTGGGCAACATGAACGACTACTCCCCACCATGCCAAGCCTAGCACCCACCCTAGCCCACGCCCAACTTCAATATAAAATGACGCAGTGTTAAATGGTAGCGGCAATTTCAGTCGATAACCCTTCAAGTATTGCCCGGCGGTAATCGCCTCTCATACCACTCGATAATTTACCAATGAAAAGAGGCAGGCGCCGGAGACTGGAAGGCAGGAAACAAAGTTTTTATTCCGTCGGAGCAGAACACATCAGATCAGACAGCAAGGTATCGTCACGAGGTGCTCTAACTGCATCTCTGAGGCCTGGCCTCTTATACACAGGTTTATTGCTTTATTACACATGGTACATTCTTATTGAGACTTTGATGTACGGAAAGACATTCTTGGAACCCCCACTTCAAGCTCGTTCCCACACATATCTACAGTAGAAGTCCCCACCCCATCTACAGTAGGAGATGGCTATCACGCAGCTGGACATTCCGCCAATTCCCGGGGGTGTGTGCAACCAGCCGGGTCTCAGGGGGTAGGGGCTTTGATCCACTGCAATCCCTTTGATGTGGGGTGTTTCCCTTACAGTAGGGGCAATAAACTGCATCCGCAGGGCTAGGTGATGGCCTGGGATCGGTTCGGACAATGGGGCGCAGAGGAAGGGGGGTTATCAAAGAGAGGCATGACCATGTATGGGATGTCAGTCAGGCGTGGGATGTGGTTCCATGGCAGGGTCGCGCAGAATGAGAGGGTTTATGGCCCGTGTATGAGAGAGCGGGGGGGTGGCCGGCGCGCCGGGGATGCTCGCAGCGCCAGGGGAAAGCGCTGGCGATCGAGAGTGAGCGGGGAGAGAGTGGGGTGCCTAAAATGGCGGCCGTGCATTCGCTGTGCGTGGCGCTGGGGAGAGGCAAGATGGCGCAGATAATGTTCAGTTACAAGCTAAATTTCCACAGTCCTCCCTTTTAACATATCTCGCCAGCTTGTCTAGTTCGGATCTATCCCCATAATACTTCGAACTTCCACCTCATACAGAGCTTTCATTCGCTCTGTTTCAAAGTCCAAAGTCTTAGGGCAGATGCAGTTCATAAAAAGCGAACATAAAGGTGGCAGACACTGAATCCCCAAGCAACATCCACATAGTATCACAATCGGTATTAGGATAAATGAAAACAGCCTCCATCCCCAACTTTTAATAGTGTCCCAAAACCAACTCCCCAGTGACCATTCTTCTTGCTCTTGATGGACCTCTGCGGACAGTCTGTGGAGGTGTTCAATTGCTTTGTAGACTGAGGGTGAGTTATCCGGTACGTAGGTACAACAGCTGGACCCAATGATGCGGCATGCTCCTCCACGATCAGCCAGAACCACATCTAGAACGAGGCGGTTCTGAAGGGCCACTAAGCGGACGGCCTGGAGCTCGGCGGTGTTGTTGGCGAGGGCGCCGGCCGTAATGTTCATCGCCGTTTCGACTGCCTGGGTTAAGTGGCGGATGGCACGGCTGTTTGCCATTGGACCCCAGAGTGGAACAAGGCCTTTTACTGCGTCCATGAACTGTGCTCCGGCGGAGTCGGCTTGCACAATGTCTTTGGCCCGTTTCTGTCGGTGATGGTTTGCTGGAGCCACATATGTCGGAGGAAGGACAAAGGCGATGTAGCAGGTGCCTCCCCAACCTTTCGGAAGCCAGGTGTAGGCCTTAGTACCACAGACGAAGTACATATTCGGGGAGGCAACAAAGGAGGGTGGGTCAACTGAGTCCAATGTTCGGGTGATGAGGCAGGAGCTGTGGCCCACCAGCTGTGCCCCCAGGCCTTCGAGGCACACAAATCCAGTGATGTTGATGACGGACAGGGCCACTGTTAGGGTGGCGGCCGTTCGTTTCCGGAGGTAAGAGAAGGTGGGTCTGGCTGGGTTGTTGAACACTTGCATTTCAACTCGTTCTTTGGCAGGGATGTCCATGTGAAAGGAAGTGTTCGATCTCAGAGGGCAGAAGAGGGCAGAAGTTCTTCCAGTTTTGTTCAGCCAGAACCCATGGTAGAAGTGTGACATGGTTCTGCCGGAAGTGGCATTGTCCTTGTAGCTTTCTTGCAGGAGGATTAGCCAGGCGAGGCAGGAACCATGGACAGAAAAAGGTGAAGGGATGAAAGGGATAGAGTGTCCAGTGGCATGTGGTAGCAATCCACAGATCCAGCAATTAGTGGCGTTGGCAGCAAGATTGTGTTGGTGGAGCAACTGCACAAAAGAGTTATTCCAGAACTCCTTACGCCTTTCTCTGAGTTGGGGTGAAAGTGAGTTCAGATGGTGTTCTTTCGTGGTGGTAGGTTGAACGGTGGTCAGCAATGTCTTATGAGCGGGTGTGCTCTCCTCCATGATCCAGAAAGTGACCACGAGGAGAAGGCAAAAGAGAAGGGTAATGAAAAGTGCAATAGTCTTTAAGCTGTGCATTCGGTCAGTCTTTGGGTTTTTGTAGTGGATCTTCGGACGTCCGGTTGCTTCCATCATCTTCATGTCGGGCGCTTCCATCACCTTCAAGAGACTCGGTAGCGGGCAGAACCACAGACTTTGTTTAGTTTCTCTCCTGGTGGCCTTTGAGGTGACTAGGCTACTGCTCTGAGATTTCCACTTAGCCTGTGGTCTGCTTAGCCGAAGTTCTCTCCTTTCGTCGCAAGTTATACCCTTCCTTGGATGGCACGGTGGGATCAGGATATCTTACTAACTCGAGTGTCTCTGTGTCTGGGCAGCGGCTCAGGGATGGTCGGTCTTTGTCCAGAAGTTCTTCTTGGGCGGTGATGTTGTCCGTGGTTGTCAGGGTCGGTGATACCTTCTTGCAGTGGTGTGCATGCAGCCAATTGTGTTTCCCCTCCACTCGAAGAGCTGTTCGGGTGGTGATCAGAACTTGCAGGGGGCCCGTCCACCGGGGCTCCAGATTCTTGGTGCGCTGGAAGTTACGCACTAAGACGAAGTCACCGGGTTGGATGTCGTGTCCGGGGCCCCTGGAAACATCGGGAATGGTGTGCAGCACCTGCTGATGGATGACAGACAACGTTTTAGTTAGGGTATACAAATAGTCAGACATGAGGACGTCCGGGACGTCGTGGATGGATGTTGGCTTTGGAGCAGCCCAAAGGTTCATGGGCCGCCCGAAAACGACCTCGTAGGGGGTTAAGTGGTGTTTAGTGGGGGTGGAACGCATTGATAGTAATGCTAGCGGGAGAGCGTCTGGCCATCTCAGTCCTGTGGTGGCGACTATTTTTGCTATCTTAAGCTTCAATGTGGCGTTGTGTCGCTCAATCAAGCCTGCAGATTGGGGATGGAAGACCGCATGGAATTTCTGTTTTATACCCAACCCTTTTAAGATGAGGTGGATAACTTCGGCTACGAAGTGGGGGCCGTTGTCGCTCCACAAAATTCGACAAAGGCCGTATCGGGGGAAGAATTCCTTCAGTAGTACTTTTGCGGTAGTCATAGCGGTGTTGTCATGGGTTGGGTAGGCTTCCACCCACTTGCTGAAGGCACACACAACGACAAGTACATACTTCAAACCTTGGCACCTTTCTAGCTGGACATAGTCCATTTGTAGGACTTCAAAGGGGTGATTGGGGACCCCAAACCCTCCCCGGGGTACAGCAGTTCCCTTCCCAGGGTTGTGTTGGAGGCATACTAGACACTGTTGGACCAGACGTTTGGCTGAGTCTGGGATTTTGTCGTTGTGCCAGACTTTGGAGATGAGCTCGATCATGGGGGCAGACCCTATGTGTGCGGGGGAGTGTGCCATGGTCAGCATGGGGATCAAGTATGAATCTGGTAGCAACCATTTGTTCAAGTCTTTAGTTCGCCAGCAACCGTCATCGTCCTTCAATCCCACCCGGGCCCATTCAGTTAATTCGTGTGGTGTGCTGGCTAGTTGGATATCCCTAATTGTTTCCCTAGCATCCCTCCATTTCTCAATTTGTGACCTGGTCACGTACATACGGGTCGTAGACCTATTCTCGGCTGTGGTTCGGGCAGTAATGTCAGCCAGTGCATTTCCCTGTCCTATAATGTCTGTCACCTTCTTGTGTGCCTGGCATTTGATCACAGCTAACCGTGTGGGGAGGAGGACTGCTTCGGTCAGGGCAGAGACTAGATCTCCATGCAGGATGGGTGTGCCATGAGAAGTCAAGAATCCCCTCTCTTTCCATAAGAGCCCAAAGTGGTGGACTACCCCGAAGGTGTACTGACTGTCTGTGTAAATGTTTGCGGTTGTCCCTGCTGCCAGGATGCAGGCTCGTGTGAGAGCAATTAGTTCCGCCGCCTGTGCGGATCGCTGTGTGATGCGGGCTGTCTCAACAACTGTTCGGGCTGTGGTGACTGCATAGGCAGCTGAGGTGGTGCCATCGGGGAGCTTGATGCATGAGCCATCCACCCACAGTTCTCCGTCAGGGTCCGGGAAGGCAGTATCCCGGAGGTCAACCCTACTCTTGGTTTGTTCATCGGTGAGGGTCACGCAATCATGTATAGGGGACGCATTGGGGTCAGCGTCAGGGAGAGGCAGTAGAGTAGCTGGATTCAGAGTGGTGCATCGTTTCAATGTGATGTGGGGTGCAAGCAGAGTCAGTTCATAACCAGTCAGTCGTGCGCTAGTCAGGTGTTGAGTCTTGGTTTGGTTCAGGAGGGTGTCAACCGCATGGGGTACCAATACTGTGAGGGGGTTTGAGAGCACGATCCCCTCGCTTTGCCGGATAGAGATAGCCGCGGTGGCTACTGCTCGAAGGCAGGCGGGCAAAGCTCTGGCTACAGGGTCAAGAGTGGCAGAGAAGTAGGCACAGGGGCGTTGCTTAGGGCCTATGGACTGGGTTAGGACAGACAACGCACATCCCTCCCTTTCGTGGGTGTAGAGGGAGAAAGGTTTAGTGTAGTCCGGGGTTCCTAGGACTGGGGCCGAGCAGAGGGCGTCTGGTAATTCTTTGAAGGAGGATTGACATTCGGGTGTCCAGGGGAGGGGGAAGGGGACATCTTTAGCCAGCAGGGAAAGCAGAGGTTTTACGATAAGACTGAAATTTGGCAACCACTGTCGACAAAAGGAGGTGAGGCCCACTAGGGACCGCACTTGCTTCTGAGTTTTGGGAACAGGGGTTTCTAGGATGGTTTGAATTCGGTCAGGGGTAAGTTTCCTCCCGTCTTTGGATAGTAGGTGGCCTAGATACGTTACTTGGGGCTGGCAGAATTGCAATTTCTTTCTGGAGACCTTGTGACCGTTCTCCGCAAGGAAGCGGAGGAGGTGAATGGTGGCTGTGACGGCAAGTGGAGTGGTGTCGGCCGCCAAAAGAATGTCATCGACGTACTGTATCAACACCACTCCATCGGGTAGTTGGACTGCATCTAGTTGCCTCTTGAGGGCTTGGCTATAAATACTGGGACTCTCAGTGTAGCCTTGGGGTGCCCTGCAGAATCTGTATGAACGGGCTTTTAAAGTGAAGCCGAACAGGTAGCGGCTGTCTGGGTGGATGGGGATGGAAAAGAATGCGTTCTTGAGATCAATAACAGTAAAGGTGGTGGCAGTGGATGGAATCAGGGTGAGGATGGTGGTGATGTCTGAGACCACGGGGTACTGGGGTATGACTACTTTGTTAACCTCTCGCAAATCAACAATGAAACGGTAGGCTTTCTCATCTCCCTCGCCTTGCTTCTTTACAATGGGTAGGATAGGGCTGTTGCAAACATTACTGACTACTTCTTCTACCACTCCTGCCTCGACTAGGGACTCGATGATTTCCGCCAATGCCTTCTCGCCTTCGGGTGATATCTGATACTGTGGAAGCTTTGGGAGCACTGCGTCTGGTCGGACGGTTATGTGTACCGGGTCGATCACCATGCGCCCTACATCTGAGTCGGTTTTAGCCCATAGATGTGAAGATAATGTGTCGAGTAGGGACATGTCAGCATCGGTTATAGAGAGCATACGCCGTGTGTGACAGGGTCTGGACAGATCTGGGTTATCATGTAGGATGACTCGAACTCCGTCTGGGGAGCATCTGATGGCAGCTCGAAAATGTTTTAGCAAATCAAGTCCCATAATAGCATCGGGGGTGTTGGAGGAGAGCAGAAAGGTCGTGTCAGTGGTGTTATCTTCTAAGTCAAAGGAGATTGGTGCTGATAAGGGGTTAGTGGAGGGCGTTCCATCGAAGCCTATTGAGGTTACATGTGAGCCAGACAAGGGTGCCCTAGGAATCAGTCGTTTGGATAACGCACTACGTGTCGCCCCAGTGTCTACCAGGAATGGAGATTTTGTGCCCAAGACCTTAGCAGTGACGTAAGGACCTTGCTGGTCAACACGGAGTTCGACTGGATCCCTCCCTTGCCCCTGGCGGTCCTATGCGAAGTCATGGGTGCTTTCATAGTCGGACTGTTGACACTGGTTTTGTCGGGGGCGATCAAAGGTGTTTGGTCTGCCTGGCCTGTCGTTGATGGCGTCGTTCGTGTACCCTCGTCCCTGTCCTCTATTTCTGGGGTCATATGCTGTGTCTCTGGGGTCCCTATTTTTGTTCATTTCCAGAAGGACCGGGCACTGGGATTTCCAGTGTCCGAACCCTCTACAGAACTCACATTGATTCCCATCTAAGTCTCTCCGTCCGTTGTAGGGTGCAGGGGTATGGTCTCTAGGGGGTAGCTTTCTAGGGGCGGTTGGTTGGTAATTCCCTTTCGGGGGTTCTCTTCCTATGGTCACCCCTTGCAACTGTGCTATCATTACCCTCTCCTTTAGTTCCTTTTTCTTCCTTTCTGACGCCCTATCGTTCTCATTCTTTTGGTTTTCGTAGTATTGGGCTATCTGGAGGATAGCTGCGGGTTTGGAGGCTGCCCAACTACTCTCGCTGGTCTGCAGCTTCTGAGAAACTTCTTGTGATAGACCCTTCACATAATTCTGGACAAAGAGGTGATGTCCAGTTGCAGTGGTCATGTCCTGGCCACTATAATCGGAAAACACAGTCTCGAACCGAGAGAAGTATTCAGACACATCCTCCTGGGGTTTCTGGCGACAAGCCGTCACTATTGACCAATCTACCTTTCTTTCTGGGATTAGAGTCTTCAACTTAAGTACAATCTTGTCTGGGAGCTCTAATATGGCTTTCGGGGGTTTCTGTCCCGGTTCTCGCTGTTTATCTATGGTATCGAGTTGTACCCAGGTATATCCGAACGGCTCGGCGTGGTCAACTTTCCGGATTTGTTTCCACACATCAGCCGGCAGACATAACCCGAAGAACAAGTCGATATCTGCTAAAGTCATTATTGTTGAACCTAAGGCTGTACCCAGTTCGGTGTAGAAGGCAGTCGGGTTCTTTCTTAAGTCGGGTAGAGTTTTTCTAAAGGTCAAAATATCTTGTCGGTCCCACGGCTGGTAGACCCAATTATATACAACCCTCCCCTTCGCATCTTGGTGGTTGATGTCGTCATGTGTTCCCTGACCTCGTGGGGGGACCCAGTAGGGAGCGGCCTCTTTGATGGGCATCATGGTATCAGTCCTTCCTTCCTGGGGCTTAGCCGCTATGGGGGTTTCTGTTTTGGTTGTCCGCCTGTGTTCTTTAAGGTGTCGATAGACCTCGAGTGTGCGAGTGAAGAGGTTCGTCACATCGCCCTCTCCTTCTTCCCCAATGTCTACCTTCCTATATAGGGCCGCTAAGCCTTCGGGACCTTTATCGTGGTACCTATCCTCATATGTATTCAGGGCGTGATAACAAAGTCGTACGACAAAGTGTCGTCTGCGGCTGTCGGCATACGAGTTATACACGTCTGTTATATACTCCTCACTTTCCTTCCGCTCCACCAGTGTCCCTACTATCTTGTCAATTCCTGCTCGTTCATCCTTTGTTAATCGATTCATTCTGGTGGAATCTTTCTTTCTTATCTCAGGGTCATCCAACGTCGTTGCCGACGTTGTGTTCAGTACAAGAGGCTCGGCCGGCGCGGAGGCCGTGAGGACCGAGGCCCCTGTACTGCTTTCGCTCGTGTTTGGGGGTTGTGGGTGTTGCACTACCGATTGGGAGGGTGCGTATGGAGGGGGCATGTAAATGATTGGGGGACCTAATAGTAATTCGTCATTCGTTCGTTGCTTAGAGGACAACTCAGGGTAGAGCATAGAGGGGGTCCTAACAGCGTACTGGCCTGAGGTTTCGGGCTCCTGTCTTAGTTTAGTTTCCCTTCTCTCCTTTATTTCTTCTTCTAGCTTTCTAGCGGCAAGGTGAGCTGCCTTTCGTAATTCCTTTTCTGCTTTTACTTCTTCCCTCTTTTTCCGTTGCGTTGCTTCTTTGCGCCACATACCGATACTGTCAAGCATAGTAGGCGTTGTCTTATTGCTACGCAGAGCCATTTCTAGCACTTCTATCTTATGGTCGTCGAAGGATCCCATCAGTGGCCACTGACTCTCGGGGTCCTTCTTTGTATATTTATGCCATAGCTTGGTATAAGCTACGGCGACTAGTCCATATTTAGTGAACATGTCCTTATTAGGGGTGCCTTCCAGTGGAGCCGGATGGTCCACCTCTAATAAGCGGTCCGGGCAGAACCAACTACCAATCAGTGGGGAGAAGATAGGCATGACGGGTTTCAATGGGGACAAAAGTCAGCACTACCTATCTTTTCACTGCTTGCAAAGACTAGACAGAATATTTCTATTCTACGTTATTTGCAAACAGAGAATATCTCAAAGAGCACTATTCTTCAAAACAATCAATGTTCGGACAATCAATCAGTGGGGAGATAAAGATAGGCACGACGTGTTTCAACGGGGACAAAAGTCTGCGTTACCTACCCTTCACTATCTGCAAAGGGAGAGAGAGAGAGTATTTCTACTCCTCCCCGTTTGTAGACAGCGAATATCTCAAAGAGAACAATCAATGAGCACAATCAATGAGCAATACTAGTGTTCCCAAACTTCAAACAATCAATCAATTATTTCGCAATTTGTCGTGTATCACGACCTTACCCGGACCGCGTGGACAGTTTCTCGTCTTCCGCCTCCAGCGCCCGATCGTCCTCTACTCTCCGTATTTGCCGCGGCACTCCTGATGGTTCCCAGTCAGGACCGTAGATCACTCGAGAGAGGTCTGCTCGGAACCAGTGAAGTTCGGATGATCGGCTGCCAGACGAGGATCTATTGGGCAGGAGCTCTCCCGATCGTTGCAGTCGTTCACTCTGTCGTCGGGACCTCTCCCACTGGATCCACGTGTCGCTGATGGGCCCCATGCTTGGGACGCCAATTGTTAAATGGTAGCGGCAATTTCAGTCGATAACCCTTCAAGTATTGCCCGGCGGTAATCGCCTCTCATACCACTCGATAATTTACCAATGAAAAGAGGCAGGCGCCGGAGACTGGAAGGCAGGAAACAAAGTTTTTATTCCGTCGGAGCAGAACACATCAGATCAGACAGCAAGGTATCGTCACGAGGTGGTCTAACTGCATCTCTGAGGCCTGGCCTCTTATACACAGGTTTATTGCTTTATTACACATGGTACATTCTTATTGAGACTTTGATGTACGGAAAGACATTCTTGGAACCCCCACTTCAAGCTCGTTCCCACACATATCTACAGTAGAAGTCCCCACCCCATCTACAGTAGGAGATGGCTATCACGCAGCTGGACATTCCGCCAATTCCCGGGGGTGTGTGCAACCGGCCGGGTCTCAGGGGGTAGGGGCTTTGATCCACTGCAATCCCTTTGATGTGGGGTGTTTCCCTTACAGTTGGGGCAATAAACTGCATCCGCAGGGCTAGGTGATGGCCTGGGATCGGTTCGGACAATGGGGCGCAGAGGAAGGGGGGTTATCAAAGAGAGGCATGACCATGTATGGGATGTCGGTCAGGCGTGGGATGTGGTTCCATGGCAGGGTCGCGCAGAATGAGAGGGTTTATGGCCCGTGTATGAGAGAGCGGGGGGGGTGGCCGGCGCGCAGGGGATGCTCGCAGCGCCAGGGGAAAGCACTGGCGATCGAGAGTGAGCGGGGAGAGAGTGGGGTGCCTAAAATGGCGGCCGTGCATTCGCTGTGCGTGGCGCTGGGGAGAGGCAAGATGGCGCAGATAATGTTCAGTTACAAGCTAAATTTCCACAGCAGGACAAATTAAGTGCCATGGACTGGAGGGAACCTCTCTAAAAAACATGCACAGAGAGACAATTCCGGAAGGTTCCTTGCATGGCTCCTTGCATCCGAATCACCCTGAACACCTATCACCTCTATATATAACAAGGAGGGTTGACTAGTCTATACACAGGACGAAATTGACACTACATTCCTCTCCTATTTTACCTCCCGATACAGGGCTCCCCAGGCACAAAAAACAGAAACAATACTGCAATTTTTGGAGCAGGCACACCTTCCCCAGACTCCACAGTCACACTTTCAGGAACTCAAGTCCGCCAACACAGCGGAGGAATTAGAGGAAGCCATTCAACAAATGGTGAGGGGAAAAATGCCAGGGGCAGATGGATGGCCAATGGAATACTATGTAATGTACCATAAGCAGCTGACGTTACAACTCCATCGTGTATACACCACTGCATATGGTATGGGTAAACCACCCCAAACACAACACAGGGCTGTCCTGGTGGTAATGGCCAAACTGGGAACAGATAGACCTAGACTGGGCTCGTATGTCCCACTGTCACTCCAAAATACAGACTACAAAATTCTAGGAAAAGTGTTGACCAATAGATAAATTGAAGTAACACAACTCCTAGTCCACCCCAATCAAAACAGGGTTTATACCTGACACAAACACCTGCCTCAATTTGCGCAGACTTTTCCTGTTACTGGAATGGGCACCTACTCTGGATGCTCCAGCCTGGATAGCCTCATTAGGTATCGAAAAAGTGTTTTGCACACTTGGGGGTCCATTAGGATGTAGGGCGGTGGGACCACTGCTGCGCCGGCGGTGTGGAAAAATGCCTTTTTGCGCCCGCTAGCAGCGGACATCACGCCCGCCATATTAGTATGGTCAAACATAGGCCAATTCCCGACCGCCGCGGTGCGACGCGCACCGCCATCAATGTGCGCCTGCCACCGCGGCGGTGGGAGCCAATGGAGACGCTCCGCTGTGCGGAATGACGTCTGTCCGGTCCACATATTAGGATGACCCAAGCAAGCAGACGCACCGCAGCGGAGACACCGCCCAACCAGAGACGGCGGATACTCGACAGTGGAGCACGAAACCAGAGACCCGGTCCACACCACCCGGACACGACCGCAATGGACCCAGCGCTACACATCTTTCCGGTGCTGTACCTGCTACATCACCAGGAACTCATGGACCGCCGCGTACACTGTCGCAGGTACGCAATAACACAACACACAACACACAACCCACGGCCTGACACAGGGTCCAAATCCACATCAGACACCCTAGGGGGAACAGGGACATATCCACAAGGGCACAGACACATCACCCACCTGCCACAAAGTCACCCCTCTGCATCCTGGACACACAGCTACCGCCACCATGCAGCAATGTCCCGGTCACGTCACCACAGCGGCGACAACAAGCAAATACATGCGCAAAATGCAGAAGGCAGGGCCAGTGCCAGGCATGGGCAGGGCACAAAGACCACAGGGACATACCCACTTCCACCACACACTAGCACACCCCATGAAGGCACATGCCATGTGCCCCCCCTGTGCACTCCATGCACAACAACAAGCCAGGGTAATGCATTCCATGCACCACACAACAAACAATCATAGAGACACACAATGCAGGAGTGGCTGCACAGGGACACACAATACACAGCACAGTAGCGCAGGGCCAGGGAAACACGCACAACACCACACTCAGGGAAAAAGCAATGAGGACAAGCAACAAATGAACACACACAAGGAATCAACATCCAAATGGACACACAGCCTGCACAGTCACACATATATATCACAGACTGACACACACACACATACACACCCCACATGCCAACAGCAATGGAGCACAACAAATAGGGAAACAAAAGTGGATTGCACACAAATGGAAGGCCATGAAGACACACAACAAGCATGTGTACATAACATCAACACAAGGAACAGAGCACAACACCCTCACACCATCAAAGCACACATGGCTGGCACAGTCAGTGAAAACAAACCATAGACAGCTCAGTGCAACAACACAGGGAGACAGCAAGGCAAACCATGTATAGGCACAAGGATGAAAGGATGAAAGGAAGGCCCTGAAGTCAAACTGGGAACAGCCACACATCCATACAACTACTTCTCAGGAGTACACCAGCAGCACTACACACAGGGACCATCTACACACCTCAGGACTGACAAATACCAGTAAGAATCTACACACATACCCCCTCACACCAGCAGCACACAACACCAGTGCCAAACACATTGAAGGCCGGCAATACTTGACAGGCAATACACACACAAACAACCACACACCCTGGGCCCAGCCACAAAAATCACACACACACACAGGGATGCCACCACAAATGTGGAAACAAATACAAAAGACAAACACATAACCCAACAGAAACACACAGAGAGACACAACAACAACAACAGACATGCCCTGTGCAGCTAAACTGGGGAAAGGCAATGGGAGCACAGACACAACAGGAGTGCACAACATCATCACTCAGGAACAATGCACATACAACATACCACAACACACACAAGAAGTGCACCATCACAGAACAACACAGCCACAGCAAACAAACAACAGATACACAGGCAGAACAATCACATAGCAAACATAGCACGACATCAGGGGATACACACCAGGCAATCACAGGGCAACATACACACACAGCACTGTATGCACAGCAAGCTGTGTGTGCACACCAAGCATACCAGACCCACACAGACATCAGTGACAGAACAGCAACCCACACAACACCATACAGCACAGCATAAAGACAACAGCACACCCTGGAAGTGAAGCAATAACACAAACAACACACATACATCCAACACAACACCCAATAGATGCACATGTCAGGGACACAAAGGTGGAAACAACTTGACCACAGGACAAAGTGAAGTGTACTGCATGTCAGTAGGGGACATGGCAGGAGTGTACCATACACAAAGAGAGGGAGTGCAGACCCACAATGGATAGGCAGCTGAAGCACAGATAGGGGATGGTATGACAACACAAAAAACATTCCACACTGGAGGCAAGAAGGCACCATGGTACAGCAAGGCATGCGAAAACACAACCACAATGGCAGTGTGGAGCAGCAGGCCTGCACAGACCCCACAAACAGCCACCAGACACATGGATATGCAACAAAACACAACACTGAATTGCCAGTAACGCCCTCTGCATACTCACAAGTGACAAAAACAACAAGTAGGAGTCAGACAGAACTGCAAGGACACACCAACACACTGCACAGTGCACAACATACAACTCACTTATGGGCATACAACCACATCCACAGGGATGAACAATCAAAACAACAGGCACACAACTCCTGGGTGATATGTGTGTAGTTGACACTGCATAGGCATGCACAAATCAACACTCCCCACAAACTCACCCCTTCACACTGCACACTACCTGGCCGTCCAAGAGCACACATGGAAAGTAAGCCATGGGGCTAGGGTGACTGGCCATCACAAGATGACCACACACATACACCACTGGGCACACATATAGGAAGAACACACACATGATGGCCCTGGACAGCCTGCCTACAATACTGTGTGCAGAAACCCACCCTGTGCTGACAGTGCCCCTGAACCTGACATGTGTACAATAGAGCCAACATGAACTAATCAAGCAGATGACAACTGCAAACCATTCAAATTGACACCTTTCCCACCACAAGCATCTGTGCCAAGAAGAACTGAAGACCCTGTCACCCCTGAAAAAAAGAGAGCAATTGAGCCAAAACATTGACCATGTTGAAGTGTCACACAGACCATGTGGCACATTAAACCATTTACACACAGCAAAATAACTTTATTCAGTAAGGACACTGACAAAATAGACAACTGGAGCAACTGTCTTTATTCACAAATTGCACCGATAGTCACCATGAGACGAGAAGAGTAAGGCACAAAATGCAGAGCATGTCAATGAGAAGCTGCACAGGCAAGGGTCCAAAACAGCTGTGAACAACAAGCCCTGTAGCCAGGGCAGAGAGCAGAGCATGTCCATGAAAAGCTGCACAGGCAAGGGCAAAACAACAAGGCCAGTGGCCAGGGTAGAGTGCAGAGCATGTCCATGAGAAGCTGCACAGGCAAGGGCAAAACAACAAGGCCAGTGGCCAGGGCAGAGTGCAGAGCATGTCCATGAGAAGCTGCACTGGCAAGGGCAAAACATCAGTGAACAACAAGGCCAGTAGCCAGGGCAGAGTGCAGAGCATGTCCATGAGAAGCTGCACAGGCAAGGGTCCATACCAGCAGTGAACAAAAAGGCCAGTGGCCGGGGCAGAATGTTGAGCATGTCCATGAGAAGCTGCACAGGCAAGGGTCCATAACAGCAATGAACAAAAAGGCCAGTGGCCAGGGCAAAGTGCAGAGCATGTCCATGAGAAGCTGCACAGGCAAGGGCAAAACAACAAGGCCAGTGGCCAGGGCAGAGTGCAGAGCATGTCCATGAGAAGCTGCACAGGCAAGGGCAAAACATCAGTGAACAACAAGGCCAGTAGCCAGGGCAGAGTGCAGAGCATGTTCATGAGAAGCTGCACAGGCAAGGGTCCATACCAGCAGTGAACAACAAGGCCAGCGGCCAGGGCCGAATGCAGAGCATGTCCATGAGAAGCTGCACAGGCAAGGGTCCATAACAGCAATGAACAAAAAGGCCAGTGGCCAGGGCAGAGTGCAGAGCATGTCCATGAGAAGCTGCACAGGCAAGGGTCCATAACAGAAGTGAACGGCAAGGCCAGTGGGCATGACAAACTGCAGACTGAGTCCATGAGAAGGTGCACAGGGAATGTGTGCGACTGTACCTTTCCATGGTCAGCAAGACAGTCAGGGGGCAACAATGTGCAGTACATGCCCACCTGTGTGAGACACAGGTGTGTGAGGGTGACTAACACTCAGACTTGGCTGTCAGGCAGACTGGGAGCTGGCTGTGTCTTGGGGACTGTCGGGGCACTTAAAGGGGGAGAGAGCGGAACAGCTAAGGTAGAGCTATCAGTGGCTTGGCAAGTTGGAGGGCTGTTTGGACCAGGTGGTGTAGTGGTACGTGGTTGTGGAGTCATGCAGACGGGAGTCACGCTGTGGCTGGGAGATTGTGGAGGGGTACCCTTCCAATTCTTTGGGATCATAAATGGCTTGCCTGACTTGGCATCAATGGGAATTGGTGTCGGCACAACAGGCACACACACCACCACTGCTGCAGCAGGCGCTGGCAGCCCCTCTGGTGATGTGCTGGACCCAGCGGAATGCTTTGCCTTGCTTCGCCTCTGCCCCCCCTTCCCCTGTTTACTAGGAGTTACCCCTACAGTGCCCTCCTTGGAATGGGAATCGAGGTGGTTGGTGATACTACCTTGGAGCCCTTCCTAGGTGTACCCTTGGCATGCACCACCTCCTTGCTGGGCACAGACACTGTACGTTTATCTTTGCACGATGCTTTAGGGTAGGAGAGTCCTTGGATGGGCATGCCACTGAGGCATGTGTGCCTGAGGTCTGCTGCTCTGCTAATTGTCCACTGGTGTCGCCTGACGGGCTTTTCTCCCTGCGCTCTAGGGTGCCTTTGGTCTTCTGTGGGGATGGTGTCTGCGCACGAGACCACTTGGGTTGCTGCTGCTGTGTGCTCCATGTACTGTATCGTGACTTTAATGTATGTGGACCGTGGTCACTATCATCAGATGTGGCCACTGCCCGGGGGGTGGACAAAGGGACTGGAGCCGGACTGTGAGAATGTGCCTGTTGCAGGGCAGACCTCACTGTTGACGACAAAGCCTGGACTGTCCGGTGCAGCCCACCCACGTCGTAGTATATGCCCTCCATGAAAGCAACCACCTGGGCCAATTTCTTGTTGTGGTCAATGAAGGCATTGAGGAGAGCTGTCTGGCCTACACACAGCTGGCGCAAAAGATCTACAGACTCAGCACTGATGGCAGCAGGGGGAACAGGGGCAGGGGCAGCGGTGCCAGGGGTGAAGGACACTCTTCCCCTCTTACTGAGGCAGACATGGGCAGCACCAGAGGAAGTGGCTTGGAGGGTGGGCAATGGCTGCTGTGTGGTGTAAGTCGATGCAGAGTCCCCGTTCCCTGCGCCCTCCAACATGGACGCATCCCCGCTGGCATCGGATGATGTGGTGCTTTGCGTCTCAGGCTGCTACTCCTGCAGCAGACTCCTGTCCCCCTCTGATGCTCTGGTGACATCTGTGTCACTGGGCTCCTGGCCAGCTGAGGTGCTAGTTTCACCCCCACTGGTGTCTGTCTCCTGTCCCTCAGTAACCACAGGTGATGCTGCATGGGAGAGAGAGATGTAGGGTCAGGTCAATCGCAAAAACAGAACAAACATATGCAAGCAATGCATGACAAAAGTAGAGCAAATCTACATGTTGCACACCACCCTGTGCAATCACATCGTGCCAACTCACTACATAGACTCAAGCAGTGCGTGGAAACTGGAAATTCAGGAATGAGTGAGCCATGTGATGACCACACAGCACAACACCCTGCTTGTGGCCCTGTTCAAACAGACACACAACTAGTTCTGAGCACATCTAGGGACATGATGGGGGCACAGTACTTGTTGCCAATGACAGAACTGGATGGAACAGGAGGGGACAACTCAGACCCAGACTACAACATGACAGTCCACAATGGACACTAGCCCATGCCACCCACCATGTCGCACCTTGGGGACAATAGAATGCTGCACATTGCTGTAAGATGTTTAGCCCTCTCCAATATGGGTGCATGCAATGGACGCATTGATGTACGCAGAGTCAGATTGGGCACACTGCCATTCCCTCCCATGGGATTCCCAAGACTATACCACTGAAGAAGAAACCTGAAGAGCACAACTCATAATGTAATGTGAAGGCACAGCATCCAAATCTACTTTGCAAGTACAGGTAGGGCATATGCATGCCACAGGCACCCAGGCCAGCAGCCACTTACATGCCACAGCATCACACTACCAACATCACAGAGGCCAGCGCTGGCACAGGCTCTGTACACATGCAGCCAATCCCATCCAAAGTCCGACTCCCCAAATGCTCACCCCTGGCTTGCTGCTGATGCTCCTTCAAACGTGCATCCAGCCCAAGCTGTGTCACCGCCAAGATGTGCCCCATTAGTGGTGTCATGCTGCGCCGTGCCAGATGCCCAGTGAGAGGAAGCAGCCCCAGGGTCATCTCTGCCACATACTTTGCCAGCATCTCTTGTGGCAGTGGGTGCGCCATTGGTTTGAGACCCCCAGGGCTCGCACCTTCGCTGCAATGGCCCTCCACACGGCCTTACGCTGGTGTACCTTGAGTTGCAGGCATGGGAGACAAGAGTGAGAAATGATCAGGGACACAGTGCCATGTACCGACATCTATTAGTATGGCAGCAAGATATAACATCATCACATATTCAACGATAGGTCAATCAGAGATGATAGTACAGTCCACATGGGACCTCTACATGGGAAAAGCTGATGTCAAAGCATTCAGGTGTGAGGGGGAACACAGTTCCTTCACATCTCATACACATGCAGGATGCCAGCACTGAAACCCACATCTCCAGTCAATTGTTGGGTTGAGCAACACATACATCACATATCAACCTGTGTTTGGGGGGTGACCTACTGTGTCCAAGACTGCGCAGCCCTCAATGTCCCTGCCCTGTGAATAGATAACTGTGTCATGGATGTCACATTGAGGGACATGATCTCACAAATACCAAATGCCCTTCACAAGGGCGGTTGTGTGCAATCTACAGTGCTGAGATGGCCCATAGCTGGAGTGCGATGTGAAAAGACTGATGTCATACTCTGTAAGTGAAGTGATGTGTCCTTGTCTTTGTAGACGGGGACTGTGCTGTCCAGCTGGGCTCACACTGAGATGGACTACAGGGGCACACACAGCCATCCAGCCAAGCAATCACTGTCCTGGCTATAGCATGAACAACCTTCTGTGTCACTGTATGGCTGACAACACAACACAGGTCACTCATACTTACATGTGCAGGGAGGGAAAGCTGTGGCATTGGGTACACACACCCTCCCACTGGAGACAGCATGTCAGGCAGTGCATGACACTACCCCACCCTCCCAGGCACATACTGCATCAGTCCACTACATGTGTGGCCCCCCTGCCCTACCACACCACTGTTTAAGACTCACCATGACATTTGGGGCACCATATAGCCTTGGGTACTGTGTGAGCACCTCGTCCACCAGGACCTCCAGCTCCTTGCTCGTGAAGGGACTGGCACGGATCTTCTCTGTCCTTGCCATCACTGTGGACGTGAGACAACAGCAGGGGATTTTGGTGGCAAGGGTCCCTAGGCAGCAGTCCCTGAGGGCAGCAGCAGGTGAGGGGTCTTAGGCAGCAGTCCCTGGAGGAAGCAGCAGGTGAGGGGTTTCAGGCAGCAGTCCCTGGAAGCAGCAGCAGCAGGTGAGGGGTCTCAGGCAGCAGGCTCTGTGAGCAGTGGCAATGTGAGGCTCACTCCCACATATATAGCCCCCTGGGGTCGTTTCAAAGGTGCCAAGCTGCAACAATTGGTGGTCCATGTCTGCCTCTTTCAAATGCAGCAAATGACCGCCTCCGCGGTGGCGGAGCACGCCTACCGCGATCTTCAGAATTGCATCATGCCACTGCTATCGAGCTTCGCATTGGCTCTAGGGCGAGCTCCATGGCGGTGTAACACCGAAGGGCCCCGGTGTGCGCTACCGCAATTTTAGTGGCGGAGCATGCCAACCGCCATTTCCACATGTCTCCATGCCTATGACTACTGCACTGGTGTGAATGGGGGTGCTGTTGACACACTGCCGGTGCCAGGCGGTAGCTACCGTGATATGGGTGCCATGCATTGACACGAGGCACCACCATTCTGGTGGCGGAGCATACCAACCGCCATTTCCACATGTCTCCATGCCTATGACTACTGCACTGGTGTGAATGGGGGTGCTGGTGACACACCGCCGGTGCCCGGCGGTAGCTACCGCGATATGGGTGCCATGCATTGACACGAGGCACCGCCATTTTGGCGGCAGAGCATGACAACCGCCATTTCCACATGTCTCCATGCCTATGACTACTGCACTCGTGAGAATGGGGGAGCTGGTGACACACTGCCAGTGCCAGGCAGTAGCTACCGCGATATGGGTGCCATGCATTGACACAAGGCACTGCCATTCTGGCGGCGGAGCATGCCAACCGCCATTTCCACATGTCTCCATGCCTATGACTACTGCACTGGTGTGAATGGGGGTGCTGGTGACACACCGCCGGTGCCAGGTGGTAGCTACAGCAATATGGGTGCCATGCAATGGCGATGGCAATCTGTCAAACATCAACAGTGCATAGTGCCAACATGTTCAATGGCACATCAATGTGCACATGATGCCAATGTTCAATTTACTCCACTGATGGCTACAAATGCCATGTTTGTGTGTGTGCAACGTACATTTGTCTTTACCCACTCACATGTCACTTAAGGATTTGATGTTGGTGTAGGCAGGACAGTGTAGTCCTGGACTGTACAATGTGTACACATGTCAATGTGTTGAGTTCCAGTGACAATCACAGCAATGCTCGTCACGATGAATGTTGATCTAGTTAGCATTGCCTCTCACGTCTGCTCATGAACACATTCATCATTCCAGCGCCGACTGCGGTCATTGTGTGGTGGATCTGTGCCAGGTTGTAATGACGCATCAAGGTGTGACCGGTAGAGCAGCTAGGTAGGAGACAGTGGTTTTGATTAGTTACACATATGCTGGATGCTAGACTCCCAGGTGTACACATGTGTACTGTGGCCATATCCCTATGTACATTCACAAAGCCAAAGGTGGTGTTTGAGGTACTTGTCTTGTGTAAGTTGACACGTGTGCCCTTTGTGTAGCTGAAGGTGTCCCTCCATGTAAGCTGGTCTGTTAGTCACTATAGATGTCAGTCATTGTTGTCGTTGTGTCATCCAAAACATGATATACTGTGCACATCTCTTGGTGTATTCTATTTGCATGTGTCCACTATCATCTCCAATAGGAGGAGGCCAAATTTGATTTGTCACTTGATGGTGCTGGAGGACATGGAGGATGTTGCAATCATATGCAAATGCCGCCTGGACAGAGCCACCCTGAAAACCCTTTGTGATCTGTTGGAGCCCCACCTGCTGCCACGCAGGACATATCCAACTGCTTTCACCCCTACTTATAAGGTGATGGCAGCCCTGCATTTTTTTGCCACAGGATCGTTCCAGGAGACTGTGGCCGGTGCTGGTGAGATGTCACAACCGATGTTCAGCATTGTGCTGTGTGATGTACTGTCCGCCATGATGCTATACAAGGACAGATGCATCCATTTCCCCAGGGGTGCTAAATTGCCAGCTGTGAAGGGAGACTTCTATCCCCTTGGACACATCCCCAATGTTGTTGGGGCCATTGATTGCATGTAATCAGGAAGGGGGGACAGGAGAGCTGGTTGTTTAAAGAGGTCCTGTTCTAATGCTCCCGGGGGTCTACGTAGGGAAAGACAGGTAAGAGCAGTTCCTCTAAATGGCCAATTCGGAAAAGATCGTGATGATTAATCTGATATGAAAAGGGAAAAATTCAATTTCAGATCTTGTTGCCCTCACACACCTGTTAGGGTGTCATGCTTCATCATTGGGCGTGCTCCTCGTCGGACCGGCGCTGCAATGTCCGACGGGCCTGGTGGCATCTTTAGCGGAGATCTTTTGATCTGAGAACGCCGTTTTGTGTGAAGACCATGTGAATGATTGTGGAGGGTAATAACTCCTAAGAATGTGGGGATTCAAAAAGATTAAAATAGGCCCTGGCCCCTCAGTAATTTTAATTAGGTTAGGTAGGGCTGGGACTAGATAAAACCAGGGAGGCTACTCAGGTGATTCTAGGTATCAGGGTAGCCTATAGTTGACAGAGGTCAACATGTTTCGTGTCATGGGTGCTCAAATTCGAGCGACACTTCTTCAGGACCGTGGGACCTCACCTGAATATTCCAGGTGAGGAGCAGACACGTCCTGTTTTGGCCTGCCCCCCGCCACCTTTTGGTGGGACCGTTCCAGTGGTCCGGTTGCTACTCCCTCACCTATGAAGCTCTGACCCCCTCACTCTGAGGCGGAGCCATCTATCCTGTACCATACTTGGGTTCAGCTTTACATGTGGTTGACCTTAAGTACCCCGTTATAAGAAATTGAGGTTTATGTACTTATAATTGGTCCCACGGTCCTGAAGAAGTGTCGCTCGAATTTGAGCACCCATGACACGAAACATGTTGACCTCTGTCAACTATAGGCTACCCTGATACCTAGAATCACCTGAGTAGCCTCCCTGGTTTTATCTAGTCCCAGCCCTACCTAACCTAATTAAAATTACTGAGGGGCCAGGGCCTATTTTAATCTTTTTTGAATCCCCACATTCTTAGGAGTTATTACCCTCCACAATCATTCACATGGTCTTCACACAAAACGGCGTTCTCAGATCAAAAGATCTCCGCTAAAGATGCCACCAGGCCCGTCGGACATTGCAGCGCCGGTCCGACGAGGAGCACGCCCAATGATGAAGCATGACACCCTAACAGGTGTGTGAGGGCAACAAGATCTGAAATTGAATTTTTCCCTTTTCATATCAGATTAATCATCACGATCTTTTCCGAATTGGCCATTGATTGCACCCATGTCGCTCTTGTGCCACCACAGGCAAGTGAGCACATTTACCGCAATCGCAAGCATTACCACTCCATCAATGTGCAGTTGGTGTGCCTGGCAGATATGACCATCTCGCAGGTGTGTGCCAAATTCCCAGGCTCGGCCCATGACTCCTACATCATGAGGAACAACATAGTGCCCCAGCTGATGGCTAATCTTCTTCCAGAGCGTGCATGGATTGTGGGTGAGTATGCCTAGTCGTGTGGTGTGCTGTGTGTGTGACCTGCTACCCTGAGACTCTGCGACGTTGCAATGTCTATTTGTGGTTGTCATACCTAGGTGACTCTGCATATCCCAACCGTCCCTGGTTGCTGAGCCCACTGCGGAATCCCAGGTCCCCGGCTGAAGTCCGCTACAATGAGGCCCATGGGAGGACACGTCGTGTGGTGGAGCGTACTTTTGGCCTGCTCATGTCACGTTTCCGGTGCCTGGACAAGACCGGAGGTGCACTGGCATACTCGCCCGGGAAGGTGTGTCAGATTGTTGTGGCATGCTGCATGCTCCACAACCTAGCCATTTGCAGGGAGATTCCCCTGCTCCTGGATGATGGTGAGGACCCAAGGCCCCAGCCTGCAAACCAAGCCGTGTCCAGTGATGAGGAGAGTGGAGAGGAGAAAGGTGTTGACCTGCATGAACAGCTCATCACCCGCTACTTCACTTGATGATGGGTGTCAATGTGCAACATACCCATTGTCTGATGATATTGCTGTTGTCGTGAAGGGGCATGTGAGAATTGTAGCATCAGCCAGTTGTAGATTCAGTGGTGGTTGGAAATGTTTCTAGGACATGTCATTTAGGATCATCAACGGGACGTGTATGTTGACACTTGGGGGCCATTGTGACATGTGCATGTTGGGTTATCCTGGTGTTAGGCCTTGTGTGATGTCTGTGATGCCACACCCAGACCAGTGACAGTTGTTCTGTTGTGTTTCCCTAGGTGCCTTTGACTTCTCCTTGCCTACATACAGCCCATGGTCCTGGTACATTGTGATCATGTTGAAGACTGTACACCCTGCAATAAAGACGGAGCAGACACAACAACATGTGTGTGAGGATATTTTATTTACTATGGTGAGATGCAAGGGGGGTGTACATTTCCATTGGGGGAGTGAGTTGACAGTCGTGGTAGATGAGATGGTCGAGTAGTCACCACATTGCTGCGGTGACCCAGTCCAACAGACAGATGCCATTCACAAGGCAGTGTGGGGAAGGACAGTCCAAAGAGTCAATGCAGTGGTAGAGAGGGTTGCCATCATGGCTGGCTCTGTGACTGGCTTCTGGCAGGTGCTGGCCTCCAGATACTCCCAGGCTCTTCTTGGGACGGCCCCTTCGTCGTTTGGCAGGGGGCAGCCCTGCTGCAGGGCCAGTGGGGTCTGAGGACTCACCTCTCCCTGTGGGCGCAGGGGAGGATGGTGAACTGTCATTGTGCAGCCCACCAGAGGGAGGCGGAGGTGTTGTCTGGGGCACATGCCTGTCCCTCAGTACCGCCACTTGCTGGCCCAAGAGGTCCACGATTTGTCCCATGCGTCTGTCAATGGACCTCATCGGCAGGATGAGCTTGTGCAACAGATCGTCCGACCGGCCCGTTCGCCCCTGGGCCTGTTCGTATGCGCCCAGGACTCTGGTGATGTGTTCCAGGGAGTGGGTCCCAGCCTCCTGGTGTCCCTGGGTGACCCTGCCCTCCCATCTGCCCTACTGCCACGGACCTGTTGCCTCACCACTGTGGGCACCCGCATCCTCTCCCTGCCCTCCTCCTTGGGTGGTGTGTGCTGGGCATTCTCTGGGACAGGGAGGGTGTTGCAGGCAACACTGGTGGTGGTGGTGGTGGCAGTGGCCGCACAGGCCGTGACAGCAGGGGTCTGCTGTGGAGTTGTTGTTGCCGCAGATGTGGTGGGGGGGACGCTGGGGTCCTGGGACCTGTTGCTCCCTGGCACACGAGATGGGCCGGCCTCGAGCTCATCGTCCACGGAATCCTGGGAGTCAACATCCGACAGTCCTTGTTCCGGGGTTGGAGACTGGCTCTGCAGGTTGCTGGTGTTGTCCTCAGCAGTGAGTTCTTGGTCACCTGTGGGTCAGATAGGAAATGGTCATTGCAGTGCACCCGGCAAGCTTTGGGTTAGCTGTGTGTCATTCACTTTTTGTACACTGCACAATTGACATATCATCACATTGTTGACTGTGTGCAGGACTGTGCCCCCTGAAATGATACAGTTGTACAAGCATCACTTGTCCATGGTGCGAGGTGTCAAGGCATACCATGCGTACCGTGTCCAATTGAGGTTTACTGGGACTTGTTGCCATCTAGGGCCTGGCACAACATGTGTTTAATTGTGGACTCATGGTTTAGTTGTCTGACCTAGCAGACGTCACATCTGGCCATGGACTGGCCATTGTCATCTCCTGCATCCCTTAGTCCTGTCATGTGAATATCGTGATTTGTGCCACCACACATGCTTTCATATTTTTAGAATGGTCCTTGTTGCACTTGCCCCATGGTGATGCACATGTAACTAGTTGCTGTGCATGAATATGCCCAGGCTTTCTTCTACTTGTGCATTGGTGTGTCACACTTTGGTGGTTGTGACAGTTTCCATGGCTTACCTGTGTTCACACTGTGCTTGGCAATGGGGTAGGTATGCCTCTTTGTGCAATGTGAGGGCTGGTGTTGTCATATGGCACCATTAAATTTGGGGAAAATGGGTGGGTGCACGTACTGGCTACCTACCTGTGAGTTTGCAATGGCTTCCAACTGCTCCTGGGTGGGGGAGGGCTCCATCCTGCTTAGGTGTGGGACAGGGGGCATGGTGGGAGTAGTAGTGCAGCCCTCCCAGACACAAACACCCTCCCAGGGAAGATGGCTACCTACCTGTAAGTTTGTTTGGTGTACTGCAATGGCTTCCAACTGCTCATGGGTGGGGTGGGGGAGGGATCTATCCTGCTCAGGTGTGGGACAGGGGGCATGGTGGGAGCAGTGGTGCATGCCCCCCACCCCCAGACACCCTCATTGTGAAGATGGCTACCTACCTGTAAGTTTGTTTGGTGTACTGCAATGGCTTCCAACTGCTTCTGGGTGGGGTGGAGTGGGGGAGGGATCCATCCTGCACAGGTGTGGGACAGCGGCATGGTGGGAGTAGTGGTGCAGCCCGCCCACCCCCAGACACCCTCATTGTGAAGATGGCTACCTACCTGTATGTTTGTTTGGTGTACTGCAATGGCTTCCAATTGCTTCTGGGTGGGGTGGAGTGGGGGAGGGATCCATCCTGCTCAGGTGTGGGACAGGGGCATGGTGGGAGTAATAGTGCAGCCCGCCCAGACACAAACACCCTCCCAGGGAAGATGGCTACCTACCTGTAAGTTTGTTTGGTGTACTGCAATGGCTTCCAACTGCTTCTGGGTTGGGTGGGGGAGGGATTCATCCTGCTCAGGTGTGGGACAGGGGGCATGGTGGGAGTAGTAGGTCAGCCCTCCCAGACACAAACACCCTCCCAGGGAAGATGGCTACCTACCTGTAAGTTTGTTTGGTGTACTGCAATGGCTTCTAACTGCTCATAAGTGGGGTGGGGGAGGGATCCATCCTGCTCATGTGTGGGACAGGGGGCATGGTGGGAGTAGTGGTGCAGGTCCCCCACCCCCAGGCACCCTCATTGTGAAGATGGCTACCTACCTGTAAGTTTGTTTGGTGTACTGCAATGGCTTCCAACTGCTTCTGGGAGGGGTGGGGGAGGGATCCATCCTGCTCAGGTGTAGGACAGGGGGCATGGTGGGAGTAGTGGTGCAGGCCCCCCACCCCAGACACCCTCATTGTGAAGATGGCTATATCCATGTAAGTTTGTTTGGTGTACTGCAATGGCTTCCAACTGCTTCTGGGTGGGGTGGGTGAGGGATCCATCCTGCTCAGGTGTAGGACAGGGGGCATGGTGAAAGAATTAGTGCAGCCCTCCCAGACACAAACACCCTCCCAGGGAAGATGGCTACCTACCTGTAAGTTTGTTTTGTGAACTGCAATGGCTTCCAACTGCTAATGGGTGGGGTGGGGGAGGAATCCATCCTGCTCAGGTGTGAGCCAGGGGGGCTGGTGGTTGTTGTAGTGCTGTCTGCCTGTACACATGCCCCCATGGTTATGTTGTTAGCTGTGTTTGGGATGAATGGGAGTGGGTGAATGTTGGATCTGTGAGCCATGTTTTTGTGAGTGTGTGGTGCAGATGGACGGTATGTGTCCTAGGTGGTGTAGCTTTGTAGTTGTGCAAGGCAGTACATTGCAGAGTGGTGGTAGTCATTCGTTTGTACTTACCAGCCTCCACTCCCCCGGCTACCCCTGTGAGACTCTCTGGATGCAGTATGGCAAGCACCTTCTCCTCCCATTGTGTGAATGTTTTTTATGGAATGGGAGGGCCACCGCCAGTCCTCTGAGCCAGCTCACGGTTCTTGCTCCACCTCTCCTTGACCACCCTCTTCAGATCATGCCACCACTTCATGATCTCCTTTTTTGATCTTGGGGTGGTCCCTACTGCATTGACCCTTTGGACTATCCTAGCCCACATTTGTGTCCTTGTGGCTCATCGTGTCTGTTGGACCAGGGTACCAAAAAGCTGTGGTTCCACTCTGACTATCTCATCTACCATGACTTTCAACTCACTCTCAGTGAATTTGGCCATTTTCTGTGTGGCCATGGTGTGTGGTGTGCAAAGTGATTGTGGGTGCAGGAGTGTGAGTGGTGGTTGTGCTGTGTTTGGTGTGTGTTGTGCAGGGGGGTTAGTTGTGCTGGTTTGGAGGTGGTGGTGGTGCTGTGTGTGGTGTGGCTGGTGATGTTGTGTCCTTTGCCTCTCCTGTCAGCTGGGGTATGTGTCCCTTCTCGCCTAGAGTTTTGCAAGGGATTGTAGTCAGTGAAGGGGCTGGTTTTATACTCAGCTATGTGGGTGTGTCCAATTGGGGTGTTGCTGACAGGTGTATTGTCCTGGGATTTGTATTTTTCGTTTTGCCATGTGGTTGTGTCATTGGGGTGTGTTTTGTGTATTTGGGAGGCATGTCTAGTTTTCTGTGTGCACTTTTTGGCCTTCTTGTGGGGTTTTGGCTTCGTCCGCCATATTTTTGACGGTTCGTCCGCCGCGGTGGCTGTGCTTCAGCTCTTCCGCTGGCTCTCCCATTCATCCCATTGTGCGACCGCGGCGGTCGGAGACGGCAGTACGTACCGCGGGACTGTCGAGGATATACTAATTTCCGGGGCGGTGTCTCCGCTATACTTGCGGCGGGTTGTTGTTTTTCCGCCCCGATTCCGACCGCCGCGGTTGGAGTTTTTGGGCAGTTAATGCTAATTTGGCCGCCGGTTTTCCCACGGGGCCAGCGGGCGGCTGTTTTCCGCTTCCATGGCGGTCGGGGTGTTTTTCCGCCCTACATCCTAATGGACCTCTAAGTTGGAAATGCCTATATGCAACACTGGAGAAATATGGGATAGGCCCCAGATTCCTACAATGGATAAAACTAGTATACAACATGCCAATGGCAGGTGTAAGAACAGGCTGCACACTTTAAGACTTGTTCATTATTGAACGGGGCACCAGACAGGGCTCATCATTTTTGCTCTGGCTATAGAGCCCCTAGCCTGCATGTTAAGACAAAAAGCCAGAGTCTGGGGGGTACTGATCTCACAACCAATGTCACATGGTCTCACTTTATGCAGGCGACGCGCTGATATATCTCCAAGCCGATATGACAATTCTGACAGGATTGATAGAACTGCTAGACCAATTTGGACGTATTTCCAGTCTGAGGGTGAATTGGGATTATTCCCTTTTATTCCCATTGCAACAGCTGACACCAGAAACGAGGAGCGGGATACCATCCAAGCCACTCCCTTTGTGTCACGACACCTTCAAGTATTTAGAAGTTCAGGTATATCATTCAGAAACAGACACTATATAAGGAAAGTTGGGCAGCGTGATGTCAAGTGCTAGATTTTCCTTGCCGTTCTGGACGGAACTGCCACTCTCTTCTGCTGCTGCAGTCAAGAAGCCACATTTATACATATGGTATGGGACTGCCCCCAGCTAAGTACAGATTGGGGAGCACTGGCCACCATGCTTACCTAAACTACAGGCACTATTGTGTCAGTACATGGACCACACATCCTGCTACAGATCACAAAGCGCAATTCACTATGAAAAACTATTAACATGTTTATAGACCTAGCATTATGCTTAGCTAAATGGATGCTGGATGTGACTTAGAAGTCCGCTTCCGACCCACACATATGAGAGTGGCTCACCAATCTCCAAAATGCACTGGTGGCTGAATATGAATTAGCCCACAATAATATATCAGACCGCTCAACCCCCTCTAATCCCCCTGACTGGAAGTCCTACCTCGCGGTCATCTACTCAAAAATGTCCCACACTAACTCTGGCTCCCCAACCTATTAGACCCAACACTCAACCCTGAAATTACATGTGGAAAAATGGGTAGGACACATGCTTATGAAGCAGATGCTAGCTTAGTACCCTACCTGCTCTATGGACCCATATACAGGCATCAAGGGTCTGCCTTATCTCCCAAACTCTTTAACATATTCATGGAACCGTTAGCAAATGCACTAAATTCCATGAACATTCTTTTGATATGTATGCGGATGACATGCAACTTTACCTGAAAATCACATCTTCTGAAAATTTCACTTCACTCAATTCTACCCTGATAAATACTCAAAGCTGGCTAACTGAGAACCACCTCCTGCTCAACACCTCCAAAACGGAATTCCTTCCCTCAAGATAGAACTCTGGATGAAACACCTCACAGCCTTTAACTGCTCTCCTCACCCTATTGATTCAGCCAAATCTCTTGGAATCACCCTGGACATGCACCTGAACATGAATAACCAAATTAGTATGGTGTGCAAGGGTGTTAACCACCAGATGAGGATACATAGGTTTCTCAAACCATTCCTCCACAAGATGACTTCAAGCAGGTGGTTCAATCGCTTGTTTTGCCGAAGTTAGACTATGGCAGTGCTACACTCTGTGGCCTCCCCAAATATACCTTTGGCCCCACTAAGGGCTTCCTGAAATGCAGCGGCAAGTTTGATTACGGGTACAAATAGAAATGCTCACATTTCCCCATCCCTAAAATCCCTAAATTGGTTGCCATTTGAAGCACAAATAGAGCTAAAGATTGCCTGCATGACTCACAAAGTCCTCCTTTTCAAAATCCCCTGTTACCTGGCGCAAAAACTAGGACTATCTGGAGGGGGCAGACCATCAAGCAATGCAAACTCTTTCTTCTTAAAACTAGAGGTTTTATTTGAAAAGATATTGAGGCATAGAGCTTTCTCAGGCTCAGGCTCGAACATCTGAAACTCTTTCTTACCGGAAGTCCGCAGAATATCCTCCACAGCTTCTTACAAAAAGGAAGTAAAATAATCCTTATAAACAAGTTCTTGCCTTAAATGACCATGGCTCGTCTGTCTCACTCACTGACACAGAATAACTTACTTACTATATTAGACTAACACCTGTGAAGCCCAGAGTCGTTCGGCTATACTCTTATAAGTTATGTCTGTTCTTCTCCCATCGCACTTTTGTATTAGCTAAATGTGATGTTCTTTGATACCCCCTCTTCCACTGTTCTTGTCTGAATTCATAAATGACATTCTTTTTTTCCTTTCTTATTTACTACCCCCAAACTGTGAAGTGCTCTGATACCCATTGGGGTCTTTTCTGTGCTAAAATAAACAAAATAAATAAATAAATAAACACCACTTTTGAGCCCTCCCCCATACCCTGCATGCAACCAAACCACCTAACGTTAGCATACACTTTTTCACCAGTATACAACAGGAAAATCATCATTTACGCAGTGCTGACCTATTCACTTGAAACAATATAGTGTGATACTCAGCTTGACAGTGTAGACAAAGTTTGAATGTTTGCTATTCTTTTTTTTACCAATGTACACAGAAGTACAATAGAAGTAAGATTGGAACTGTTTCCTTACTGTCACGTTAGATATACTTGCCAATGACTTGATTACATGTCGATATGCTGATGAAACCATGTCACTTACGCTGTCATCTGAAGTTGCATTCACATTGCTAAAAAATAATAAAGACTATTAAAAAAAATACAGTAGCAAGCTGTATAAGCATCTGGTATTCGGTGCCAAGATGTCCAAGGGTGCTTTACGGAAACACATGGTATGTTATGTATACTCACACCCGATGTATGGCTTGTATTTGTAGTGGTAACAGGCATCAACAATTGTTCATTCTACGCCCTACCCAGCCGGGAGGGAACAACATGGGTGTTGCTCAAAACTTGTAGAGGGATATTCTTTAGGGTAGTGAGAGAAGTCAGGGAACTACTCAGTCCACGTGGCTTACTGTGTAGTACCAGCCACATGATGCAATTGTGCTTGATTAAGTGAGGCTAGTCTTTTGTCTTTACAACCAGCATGCGGTGGCAAAACCACAGTTCTTGTACCTTGAAGGCCAAGAACTGGGCCAAATTCCTTCTTTACTGCAATCTTCTCTCAAACTATATCCACAACTTTTATAATTCAACCAGAAGGTGCTGGTTGCTCTTTCACTCCATCAGTGGCCGATTTTTTTATAAGTTCGTTAGACCGCTTATCAAGTCTTGTAGTTCCGGTCAGAGATTTAAATGTTCATTTATGTCAAATGATGTATCTTCTGCCACTGTACGAGGTCTATCAAGACCTGGAACATACATCCGGATTCCAAACAGGACCTCGTAGGGGGTCCTGCCACCCAAAGATCATCTAGACGACTACATATTATGCTCTCTGGATGCCACACAAGTGTTGGATCCAGCTACGACCTGAACCTAATACTTTAGCTGCTAAGGATTTCTTTAAATCACAGCTTTTCCTCCTAATAATTGAATTTCCCTCAGAACGACATGGTAAGGAATAAATCACAACAATACCTAGGGTACCCATAGCATCCCTGTAAGCCTTAGAGGCAAATGAAGGGCTCTGGTCCGACAGATATGCAGCGACTGTATATGGCCACACCCATAGGAATCTGGAGCAAGAATCAAGAGCAAGTAGAATTAATATAAATGCACCATCAGAATTTAAAGGACCACAATGATTGAGGTACAAGCATTGGAGCGGTTTATTTGAAAACTAAGGGCCTTATGTAGGTAGCCTAACATTTACCACTTCATAAATACAGAATTTTACCGATTCGGTAATTATGAAGTGGTAAATGCTATGTAGGTAATCAGTCGGTAAAAATTACCGATTCGGAATTGGTCGGTAATTTAGAATCGGTATTTACCGATTCGGTAATGGTAACTGGCTTCCCATTGATTCCTATGGGCCAGGAGGCCCATAGGAATCAATGGGAAGCCAGTTACCATTACCGAATCGGTAAATACCGATTCGGTAATGGGGGGAGCACAATCAAGGGTGGCAGGGTGTCACAGTGACACCCTGTTGCACCCCTGATTCCTGCATGTGTGCACATGTGGCACACATACATGCCCTAAGGGCATGTATGTCTGCCACATTGCACACTTCTAAGTGCCAAAAAATGCTTTTTCTAAGCCATTCGTCATTTACCACCAACTTTTAGTTGGTGGTAAATAACGAATCCACACAACACCCACACACTACCCCTACATCTCATTTCAGGATTCGGTATTTACCGAATCGGTAAAATTACCGATTCGGTAAATTACAGAATCCTGAAATGTCCCCCCTACATACCAAAAGCCTGAATACCGGACGGTAACGGGATTTTTACCGAAAATCGGCCGTTACTGACCGGTATTAGGCTACCTACATATGGCCCTAAGAGAGGTGTCTGCTGTGGGGGTACAACTAAGGACATACTGTTTTTTCTGCTTATACAGGCCATGTGACCAATATGGGACCAATAGCGCTTCTGTAGTAAAGAAACTGTGATCGCCACACCAGCTTGGGCATATGCTACAATCTCATGGGCACCTATTATTAGTTTGAGCCTGCAATATTGATTGGGAGTCACACAATCACCCACCCCAGGGATGGTACAATAGGAATATTTTGAGCACTTACGTGGTAGGATTCTTTTGCTGGATATTTTTTAGGTAAGAGGGCGCTGTTGTGTGAAGCAATGTCGGCACACATGATATCCTCATCTACCCTTATATGAGTACAAGTTATCACAGGTACTGTAGCAGTCTTAACTGCAGATTTGGCTGCTTCATCAGCCAATGAATCCCCTACGATGTGTATTCCAACATGCTGATGACTCAATGTGTGTATCACTTGAGCCTGTGGCAAACTGTCTTCAGGTTGTGTCACCTTTCCCCAAAGCAGCTTATGATCTAAGTATTCCCTTTTGACTCTCATAATCCATTCAATTGCCAGTAATGTAGATTTTCATTAATGGGCTGAACACAATAATACGAATCGCACACTATGAGTGTGTGGAATGCTGGATCTGTATTGTCTAGTGCCAGAATCAAGGCTCTCAATTAAGTCAGTTGTGTAGTTCAACCCACTAGGGACTGCATACAAGTTTATTGAGGATAGAATTTTGCCTCCATCATGACACCATGTACCATGGTGCAGGCTGCCGAGTATTGGTGTTTGGTGCCTATAGCAGGCTGGGCTGAACCATTAGTATATATTAGTTGTTGATACTGGTCAAGAGGCCATATATTACTGGGCATGGGGTATTCATGTACATATTGGAGAAAGTTTAGAGTTTGTAAAGTAGGGTCAATGACATAGGGGCTTGTCATGGTCCTGGGACTGCTATACTAATGGTGGCAGTCTGACCACCACCACCCCTGTAGGTCCACCATCTGTATTACGACAGTGGCAGTCAGACTGCCATAGGAACGCTGCATCCATCGGGATATAGGATCCCAAGGCAGTGGCTGTGTGGAAAGGGGTAAAAATATGCTGCACCGCAGAGCATATTCTGAGATGCATTTCCATCGTGCATTTCATGGTGGTGACCCTGCCATGAAAAGTGTGGCAGACATACAGGTAAGGATGACCTAACAGGGCCCCCTGCCGAATTTGCCCATGGAGGTGCATGCGGAGGGGCACACTTTGTGACCCCTATATTTTTACCTTTGCTCCTGCACTGTGTGGTATGCACAACATGGTGCATGCCACACCATGCAGGAAGGTGCTGTAGGTGCAGTCATTGCGGCGGTCTGCTTGTTAGGTTCTCCTATGAGCCTAAGACCACAGCTGTGACACTGCCGCCCACCCGCTCTAGATTCAACTCGGAATCTGGCAGGCGGGTGCACCACAGGCTTGGCTGTCCTCCTAGGAGCGCCATATTGGCTGTCCTAGCCCACATCAGAAGCTAACAGGAAAGGGGCCTATTGTATCCATCTAGGATGTTAGGCTTTTACGCTGGTAACGCTGACCTTTGTAACAGTCTCTAATGTTGGGAAGGGAGTACCTGCAATAAAGTGTTTCCCTCGAGCCAAAGGTCTTTCTTTTATGACAGCCATCTGAACTGCAGTTAAGATTTTTTCAGTGGATGCAAAACACATTTCAGCATTAGAATGTAGCTGCAATTTATATAAAATCGGCGCTGTGTCACCTTCATTAAATGTGAAAATTATGAAGCCAATGGCATCAGCAATTATATGGATTACCAAGTTTGTTTTGTTTTGTTGACATATGTATAAGTGTCTTGATGCAAGAATGTCTGTCTATAGTGATCAGTGTATTTGTATGTTCTGATGCCCAATGTGTAGTGGAAAAATCAGGGTGAATTAAGTTGTATAACTATTTTATGCATGTGCATAATCTGGTATGTATATTCTGCCAGAATTGAAGAATCCTAACAAGGATTGCAATGTTTTAATTGTGTTTGTAGGTTGTGAAAGATTCCGTATCTTCCTAATTTTGATAACTTTGTTTTTGCTGGCATTACTGCTCTGCACACTTTACCACTTTTAACCAGCGCTAAAGTGCTTGTGCTCTCTCTAAATCATTGTAAAATTGGATTAAACCTGATTGGCATATTTAATTTCCTTATAAGTCGCTAGTAAAGTTGTATAACTTATACACTGGACCTGTAAATTAAATGTGACTAGTGGGCCTGCAGATTTTATCGTGCTTCCCACTTAAGTAGACTGCTGAAGAACATCCCAGTCTGCCATTGCAGCCTTAATGCAGTTTTAAACTACCAATTTGACATGGCAAGAGAACCCCCTTGCTAAGCATTAAACTCCCCCTTCATTGCATAGAAATCACCCCTAAGGGCAAGGTGCATTAGGAATAATAAGTTGGACATGTACTTTTAAGTTTAACATGTTCTGGTAGTGAAATAACTCCTAAACTGACTTTTCACTATTGTGAGGCCTATCTGTTCTATGGAATATTATTGGGGTGCTCTATTAGATTTAATAAGTGCTAACATTTGCGCTGGAGATTTAATGTTTGCTGTCTATGTAATATTAAGTAAAAATCATTTTTAATTATAATTTTGGATTTAAGTTACAATTTTGAAAATACCACTTTTAGACAGGTCCAAACAACAAGAATGCCAATACTGACTAAATATTGTTGCATATTACATTTATTTTGCGATCACTCTATTCAATAATAGTGATTACCATTTATTTTTCATCATTAATCATACACAGAAGCACAATACGAATAAATCATACATTGAACCCACCCAACATACATGATCAAAAACATTACATACAAAATAACTATACACATATAACAAAACACTGCATAGAAACACAAGACATCTCAGTTCTGAATTGTATTTGTCCAAAATCAGAGAGTTTGCTAATTTCACAGCAAGACTGACAAAGATCTTTTACTATTAATTCAACGTACAAATAAACCAATCAATACTCTACTCTTTTAATCAGGGTTTTGTATCAATAATATGTATTCCTATCTCCCTGATTAGAATGCTACTTTTATGCATTTGTAGGTTACTCAGATGTCAACGCGTTTCGAACCCATGATTTGGGGTCCACCAACCTTGTTTCATAGCATTCCATACCAATTTCTTCAGTTATCCTCTTTCTTTGAGTTTATCCTTCAGTGCTTTTGCATGAGAAAAGTATTTTTCTGAACAATTATGCCTGACTCTCAAAAATCGCCCATAGGGCAAGTTGTCAAAGAGACTACATGGGTGATGACTGGTATAATGTAATGCATTAGCACTAAAGGATAAACTCAATGAAATAGGATACCTGAAGAAATTGGTAGGGAAAGCTATGAAACGAGCTTGATAGACCTCAAGAGAGATGCTCCGTGAGAAAAGAGAGAAACCTAGGACAGATCGCTTGGTGCACTTCTCGACATTTTGCCCTAAAACAAGTCAATTCAAAAGGATTATCAGACAGCATGGTCACTTGTTTGAAAAACTGGACAAATCTTTTCTGAAATAGAATGAACTATTGGCAGTCAATTAGTCAGAGCCTATACACCACCATCATCATTCAAACACAATCTGCGACAACTATGCAATTTGGGACTATTGGAAGGGCATTTTAAGTGCGGCACATGCATATGCTGCAATCGAACCATTGAGGGATCATTGTTTTAGCACAAAAATGTTAAATGAAAACATAAAACATTTATGAACAGAAAACTAAAAATGTGGTGTATGTGGTAAAATGTCTGTGCGAATTACTATATATTGGTAAAACCAATCAGGCGATCTGTTAAAGTATCACACAGCATAAGTCAAGAATATGAAAAATGGTGGTGGTTGCACCACTGATTAATAATTGGAGGAAAAATATTCTGAAGCAGATTTGTGATGGACTGTATTATCAGCCATCAAACCTGACCCTCGGGGAGGGGATGTAGACATGAAACTAATCTAGAAAGAAGCTTATCTCATTTTTTATTTCAACTCTGCTACTAACGGTCTCAATGAAATGTCTGAGGTTCAGAACTTACTTCCAATACATATGGTCCCATAAATTGAGAAAAGCCTCGATAGTTTCAGGACCGTAAAAGAACATGCTTCTTGTCTATTCACGCAGGGTACCTGTTTGAAGTACATTTCCCAGAACGCCTGTAGGGAGTTTCCCCTTAACTATGAAGCACTTGCAAATGTGGTGTGGTAGATTTATAAAGGAAGTAGATAGAGCTTATAGAATTACAAGCTACCGACACTGTGCATAGAAGCACAAGCGTTTGAGGGAGTGGCGACCAGTCGGTGCTGAATCTTTGTCACATTGGTAAGTGTGCCTTGAATTTGGTTTGTGCGTGAGCATGCCTATTGTCTGTTCTGTGTTGAGCAGCAACCCTTTACCGCTACGGGTTGGTGGTGCATGGATCAATTGTCTGAGCCTGTTGCATGCAAGTGTAAATGTCATTCGCCAGATAGAATGAGCGTGTGGATCCAGTTTCAAGTGGAGTGGTGCTGGAATCGGTGCGCAGATACACTATTTCCACATGAGGTGGTGTTGGAATCGATGTATGTGACAGCTAATCATTTGGCTATTTTCGAATTCGACAATTAGGTTTTGTCTATTTATGTTAGACTGCTTGCATTGGTGTTTGTCTATTGAAGCTTGCACATGCACTCTGAAGCAGGATATGATTTTATACCATTACTTTTCAAGATCCAGATTGATTTTGGTCCAAATTAGTGAAATGCAAAGGTGCAGCATGAGCTGGGTCTTGAGGATTGTGTCTTTATGATATATGTGAGTACATTTTGGATACATTTAAAGGCTGACCATAGACTTGTGAGTGGAAGGTATCCAGATGCCAACCAGAGCCCATGTTTGTGTTGTGTGAATTGAGTCAAAGAAGTGAAGACTGTATACCTTGCACACATTTGTATGCCATATGTACTCAAGGTAGACTTGCTTGTAACCGGATGCATAGAGATACTATATGTGTGACCACCTGAATGAGTCACAATGTAGTGACATAGTTTTTGTTTTTCTTTTCAGTAAATTACAGTTCTGAGTCCTGAAAAGAACTCATAAATAAAGTCACAGGCTCGAAACGCGTCAACATCTGAGCAACCTACAAGCGCATAAAAGTAGCTTTGTAATCAGGGTGATAGGAATGACTATTATTGCTAGAAACCCCTGCTTTGCCTATGGATTTAGGAGTAAAATGTATTTGTCAAACTTGCTGTGAAATCAGCGAGTTCACCTATTTTGTGTAATTACATTTCAGAACTGAGATTTGTTGTGTTTATTTGCATTGTTTTGTTACATGTGTATATTTATGTTAGTATGCAATGTTTTTAATCATGTATGATGGGTGGGTTCAATGTTTGGTTAATGTATGATGTGTTCATATTGTCCTTTTATGTATTATGTATGTGACATGATTAATGAAGAAAAATAAATGGTGATCACTATCATTGGATAGAGTTGTCACAAAAGAAATTTAGTATGCAAAAATATTTAGTCAGTATTGGCAATTTTGTGGTTTTAAATTTTCAGTGACCCAGCCATGCTGCCAGACTTTGGTATAGTTGTTGTACTTTTAGAAAAGTGGGCTTTATCCTACTCTAGCTGTTTCATGCCTGCAACCCATTCCTGGGTCACATCACTGGGTGTAGTTGGCAGTTTGACTTGGTTTATTCCTCCTAAACAGCCACCCAATAGAGGAATTAGGTACTCTTGCTCAGTGAGACTCACCTGGTCCTTGTATCCGGTACGTGCTACATTGCGGTTGGTTTGAACTTGTGACTTTGTTCCGTTCTGATGTGACCACTCAACCACAGTTGGCACTTTATGTTTTAAGAACTATTTTTACCTAAATCTTTAAAATTGCATATCACTGGGTCTACTAATTGGATTTTTGTCATTTCAGTCTCAAATAATGTATTACATTTTACCCATTTTTCTACATTTCTGTAGGATTTTTCTTGTGTTGTGTTTTTACTTTATTACTGTTTTAAGTGCTGCATGAATAGTTTACACAGTGCCTCTAACTTACGCCTGACTGCTTTTGTGACAAGCTGCCAATGGGTTAAGCACAAGGTAATTTACGGGTTTCTTGTGTTTCACCCTGACAAGAGTGTGGTTGCTGCTTGATTAGGGCTCTACCCCCTCAAGTAGTTTCCCCATTTCCTACTGTAATGCATGACTTACAGATACCCACACTCACTTCTACACACTGTGGAGTCTACTGGGACAATTTCATTGTCCTTGATCACACCGAACAGAGTTTGCGCAAATAGCACTCATATAATGACACACTGAGCATCATATTGTTTGTAGTACCCTTGAATATTGTTCAAGAATTTTTAAATGTTAAATATTTAAAATATAATTATTAGCACCCTGGAATATTTGTGCAATGCTCAAATGTATGTGCCATGTGCCCTGGCATATAATGGCTTGAACATAAAAGCCATCATTATTAATGCAAATTATTCACTGTAACTCAATATAGGATAAAGTCTTAAATTGCCCAGGAAAAGTGATAGTAAAGCCTAACACAAAAAGTGGTATTTCCGCTGGTGTACTATTTTAATTTAATTTATCTCACAGAGACATATTTATCAGATTGGCTTTTTCTTTACACAGTTAATATTGAGCCTATAGTTTTATCATAAGCACGTACAGGATTTGCTACCAATGAAACATTGTGTTCTTGGTATGGTGGTAACACTGATGTATTGGAATAATTTATTTGCTCCCATTCCTAAGAGTCTGCATGAGTTACAACATTTCCTCCAATGCACCACTGAAAAGGAAGGCCATCATATAGGCCCTAGTAGATGGTCCCCGAGTCTGCCGGAAGGGTAGGGCGGTCATGTCCTCGTCTAGTCTATTTAGAGATTCCCACCTATCAAGTAGGAATCTCTATGGGGAGTCAATGCAACAGATCCCTTTACAGCACTGGATGATTGCTGAGCATGTGCCATATTTAATGTGTCTAAAGCAGTTTTTTGTTTTCTCTGAACAGAATACATATGGTCCAGATGCTCAGAGTTTGCTCCCTATGCACGAAAGCCATTCTACATTTTGACTGCCCATTTTCACTATGTCTCATGTGTCCAGCACAGGCGGAAAAGATGCGTGATGGTTGTCAAATCCTCAATAAGATGGGACAACTGACATGTTGTCTTCCCTGAGGGAAGGAAGCTGAGGCTCCACAGTTATACATTTGGAGATATCTCTCACTGAATAGTGCAGGGGAATGAAGCATTTGCCAGAAAGGTAGCCTTTTGATTTATGAAGGTTTTTCCACTCCTCTAAACTCTAAATCTAACCCATAAACAACAACAAAAATTAGAAATTATGAAGTGTGGAGTTCGAGTACTACTTAAGACTCTGAGTCTGATTTAGAGTTTGTGGGACAGATTACTACATTACAAATGTGACAGAGTCCCCTGTATGGCAAATGCTCAGTCTGGCTGCCCCATTTAGAGTCAGGCAGACTGCTAGTTTTCCTTTGTTGAATCCTCCATTGGCTTTGTCGATGGAGAGCTATTCCAGTGGCCTGATAGAGTAGGTGCAGCAGCAGCTCCTCCACCATGGCGGAGGTGCGTCATCCTACTGCCGGGGTGAGAGCCATCAAATAAAAAATAAAACAAGTTCTAGCATCATTTAATTTTTCATTTTCCAGCTCTGAGCCAGTGCTGTAGGGAGGGGCGGGGCTGAGGCATGGGAGGTGTAGTGTCGGCGGAGGTACCACGCAGACACGTGTGAGGGTTCAACTCTTCCTTTATTACACGCGACCTACTTCGTTGCTAGCCTGCATCTAACTGCCGTTCCTTTTTCCCGGGCATCCCCTTGCCCCTCCCTAGTCCCGCCCCTCCCTGCCTCCTAGTCTGAGGCGGTCCTAGCGCCCTTCCCAATCAGCACCACATTACAGGAGGGTTGAGGATGAGTGCTCTGTGCACTTCCTATATGTGCATATGTGTTTGGCCGGCCGTCTCAGGCCGGCCAAAACGCACATACACACTTAGGTATTGTGTACTTAGGCACTGCATTGAACAGCCGGACTGCACAAACTCCACATACTCCCTGATCTGAGCAGAGCATCTTTCCAGTCCACCCAAGCCAATCCCTGCGCTGCTCTGCAGCACGGGGATTTGATGGGAGTCTGTCCCAGAGGCTGCTGGGACCAGGTAGAGGACAGAAGGCGCGACGCCCCACTCCCTGGCTCAGAGCCAGCAAATGAAAAATAAAACGAAGTTCTAGCATCATTTTATTTTTAATTTGCCAGCTCGGAGCCAGCACCATAGGAAGTGGTGTGGTGTAGTTCCTATAGTACCCCTGCAGGACCTGCACTTTTGGATAACATACACTGTGGGATTGGTGGCAGGCTGACTCTGAGCACCCCACCGCGTATGTTAGCCGTATTTGCATTAGCTAGCTCACAGTGCTACTAGAATCTTCTTTTTATCAAAGAGATTAGTTTTTGGCAACCTCAGAACACAACAACTCGGATTCCTCAGACTTGTGGAAACAATGTACTACTTTCACCCAGTCACTCGTGCTTGCTTATTTGGTCTTAGAGAGTTACATACAAGAAACAGTTGAGCGTGTTTACAATAAGAATTTATTGCACAGCGTAAAATATATGTGCTGCGATAACTGTTAAATAGTAGTAGAGATATATGGTCATCAGTACAGTGAATAAAAAGGAATAGTACAATTCTACCTTTTTGCAATAGTCATGAACATATACATGAATATAAAATTCATTTATAAAGTAAAGCGCTTACTCCTACGATGCCTGTCTAGATGTACCTAAGTGTACCTAGCATGTGAATAAGTGCGAAAGAGCCAAGAATCCTGCTAGGATTTAGTCAAACCCCATTACCTGAATGATGAGAGTGTGGGACCTCGTCCTGGTCTCAGGTTGGACACCCCGCAAGGGAAAGTTAGACCACTGTCAGCTGGAGCGACTGCATGCAGGATCCTCAGCGTCTCTGGTCAGTGTGTCGGTCTGGAAGTCTTGGTTCCCTCTAACTACTGATAGCAAGAGGTGCTGTATTTATATGTTATGTTATGTTATGTTAAAACCATTTCTAAAGCGCGCAGCTGCCCCAACGAAGGGGCGTCCCGGCGCTAGTAGCAGTTTCCAGAGGAGAAAAGATTAAGCCATGGGAAAGAGAAAAGTTTTGATAGCTTTGCGGAAGGAGGTCAGACATTCCAAGCTGCGGATCTTCAAAGGGAGGGAGTTCCACAGCTTGGCCGCAAGGAAACGGAAAGACTTGCCCCCAGCTCTGGATCTCTTGACTCTGGAACAGTGGCCAGGATCAATTCAGAAGAGCGCAACATATGGCTGGGGATATACGGGGTGATCAGGCCCGACAAGATCTCAGGAGTAGAGAGCTTTAGGATTTTGAAAGTAAGACAGAGGGATTTGTAATCAACCCTTTTAGAAATAGGAAGCCAGTGGAGGCGATGAACAGCCTCCGCTCCCGAACACGACCTTGAAAGACCAAGAATGGCGCGAGCTGCTGAATTCTGGACACACTGAAGGCGATTCAGTTCCGCCGTGTTGGCACCTAGCAGCAAAGAGTTGGCGTAATCTAGTCTGGAAAGGATAGTGGCCTGGACTATGAGTTGACATGTGGTCGAGTTGAAGAACCGAAGAATAGGTCTTAAGCCACGCAAAAGACCGAAGCAAGTGCCAGCTGTTTTTTTGGTGTGCTCTTGAAAACTCAGGGTCGAATCAAACAGAAACCCGAGGTTCTTTACCACCAGTTTAGGGGAAGGGGCAGGGCCCAGGGACGGAGGCATTAATTGGGTATTCCAGAGCCCCCTGTCCCTACCCACCAGTAGGACCTCAGTTTTGCTGGCGTTGAGTTGGAGACAATTCTCTGTCATACAGAAAGAGTATAGAGTCCCTTTGTCCCTTGTGCTTGTGTTAGCCATTGTTTAGTATGAGGATGACGCATGGATGAACTTTGTGCGTAGATAGGACAGTTTCCTTCCAAATTATTCATATGTGCGAAGGATGAAATCATAGCACTATTGTTTGGGAAAAACCCTCCTTCTGCCTAGAACTAGGTGAAAGGTTCAGTCCATAAAAGGCTTTCAGTCCTTATAAGGCGTTCTGTCCCTATAAGGCTTTCTGTCCTTATGAGGCGTTCTGTCCTTATAAGGTGTTCTGTCCAAAAAGGGTTGTTTGTGTGTAATGTAGGGGAGATGATGTAGGTGAAACAGTGTACGATGTTCCCTGGACCTATATTAGGGTACCCATATCAAACATAACAGTGGTGAGGCCAAGGCATGGGAGGGGTGAGGAGGAGTGCTATGTGCACTCCCTAAGTGCGCATGTGCATTTGGCTGGCCGTCTCAGGTTGGCCAAACCGCACATACGCACTTAGATTTCTCCAGCCTGGCTGCATTGAGCAGCCAGGCTAGAAGAACCCCACAGACTTCCTGGTCTGAGCAGAGCATCTTTCCTGTCCGCTTAGGCCAATCCCCTCACTCCTCTGCAACACAGGGATTGGATGGGAGTCTGTCCCAGGGGCTGCTGGGACCAGGAAGAGGACAGGAGGTACAACACAACACGGTAGGTGACCGGCAACCTCAGGTAAGTTCTTTTAAAAAAAAATATATTATTATCAACCCCACCAAGAGGCCCCCCATAACCCCCGCCCGCGTTCATCCTCCTGAGTCCCCTTCACCCGCCCACCACCATTTGCTTGTGGCGGCTGCCACTGAGTAGGTGTCATCTGGAGAATGGCATTACACCACCCTCCCTATTTATGGGAACTGTGTGATGTCCTTTTTTTCATCTGTCACCATCCGTTTTGGTGATGAGAGACATAAAAAAAAAAATGTCCCCGACACCCTGCAATAAGACTCCCAGAGTTTCGGGGTCCTTGGTTTTTTGTTTTACAGAAAGAAACTCTTTGGAAGTTTGTTTCTGAAAAATAAAACAATCTAAAGAGTTTGGTGACTACCTATCAAAACTGATCATGGCCATCCAACAAACATTTTACATCTTTAAGGGAACTGCTTGTATAGTTGTTCCCACCAAGGTACAGAAGTTGTCTGGCTGTCATCTTTAAAATTGATGCGATACACATAGAATGTTTTCATTATTATCCAAATATAATTGATCCCAAGCAAAATTCTTTAGCTAATAAAGATAAGATCTTTACATTGCAACTAAATAAACATTACCCTCTTAAAGGTTTCCAGTGTTCAAAAGTAATAGGCCTCGAAAACAGAGATGCTATACACTTTTATCTAGATACGTCTTAACTAAGAATTCCATTTCCAGTCTTGTCAACCCAGTAAGTTTCATGAGCACTGTAATCATATGCACAAAATCTTAAATTATTCTATCACGGGTTGGGCATAAACAATGATTATTCTATATAATTATAAGAAATCACAGATGCTCTGCAATTGTTAAACTCATAATACATTGCTTATGATTTTCAAATATATCCCTAAAGGACTGCAAGCAATAGATTGTTAGATAACTGTGAACATTTTCATAATTACTGTTAGCATCAAAGCGTGCAGTAGTATTGCAATAACTGCATGTATGGGTAGGTCATAAAAAAAGGTTTTCTCCATTAAGAAAAATACCAGTGGAAGCTGTTCAATTACATTTTCTCTTCTTATTACAGTCACTGATGTAATTTGTGGGAGCTCTGCTCAGATTCAATACTTATGCTGATTGAAATGGTCATCATAATATTTCCTTTGCACCGTTCAAGTACGCAATATTGTTGCACTTGCAAGGTTCTTGAAAACAAATCTCCTAAAGTAGTATCTGTATTGCTGGAAAACAACTTTGATTGCATGATGCAAATTTGAGATCTATAAGGAATGTCATGTTTCTACCTTGTCAACACCCCAAAGAATTAATATTCAAATCATCAAATTATGACCAAATGAATTCGGAAAATCTTGCATGACTGACTATATAGTCTCGTCGAACAGGCACTGAGACTTTTTGCTGCGTAAAAACGAATAACACAGAAAGATAATAGCAAAAATGAGTAAAATGCTTGCACTCATCTCTGCCACTAGTAAGTATCTTAGGCCGCATTTCCTTTTTATAGTGTTTTGCTCACTGTGCCACTACTGAAATGTACCGAGCAAAGGAAGCAGCCTCTGTCAGGCTTCAATAGGAACAGTTCAGATGGGCCTGTATGTCACATCCCCTCTCAACATGAATAGAGGCAACCACAGACCGTATTGTTCTTGTCCAGCTTAAAAAATGAGGTGTACCTTGAGTCATGGGGCATAATGAGTAGTGGAACGCATTTCTAGTTGTACCTTTCCCACGTCTTCTCAATGGCAAAAACTGAAAATGGTGGCTGGATTGCTTGAATTACTCTCACCCAGAGGAAATTACTCTGGGCTACATTCCAGTACTTTTTTTAAATTCATTTAGATGCTACAGAAAGGGGCAGACTGCATGCAATACAGCACAAATTCGGAACCATGCTGATGATTACCTACACCTACTGTAGTGTCTACAATAAGTTTCTGACAATATTGACTACATCGTAATAAATGTGACATTTGGTTGCAGCATACTTCCCCACCGTCAGGTAAACTGAAATGTGTTGCAAATGCAAATTAAAATATGTTGCCTCATGGCATTTCACTTGGAAGCAACGTCATGCAGCACTGGGCTGGGAAATCACACAGAAGCAGAAGCAATATAGTATGTCCCAATAGAAGTAAAACGCACTTATGTTTAGTTAGCTTCTAACTGTGGTAGGCCACCATGATTTAAATCCTTTAATTGCTGTAGGTAAACTAGCTGACCTGGAAGCCCCAAACTACGATATCAGTAGAGCCACATCAAAAGTTTTGATTCATGCATCCACGTTATGTGTCTTCCTTCCTTCTTTCCTCCCTCCCTAGTTTCCTTCCGTCATTCCTTACTTTCAATTACCCTGGAGCTCTGGATGAAATATTGATATCAAATTTGATGAAGGAGGCAGAGAAAGGTAAAGCCCGATTACATAAGGTGAGTGGCCTATATTGTTTCATCAGAACGTCTCCTGACTGGCCCAGAGTTCAATTAGAAGGGAAATCTAGAGAGGTCAGTTTTGGAGGTTTACAGAACCACTTATAGTTTACTTCAGATCTGAAGATAGAGCTGCCAGTTTCTAGTTGCCAGTCTGAAACCTTAATCTCCAAGGGATTACCCTGCATGTTTCATGCTCTATAATGATCATTGATAGATCGAAAAGGTGGAGATGGATAGTGGCTTCAATGTCATGTGAAGTGAATGGCTAGATATTAAAGGTATTTTGGAGAGAAAATTGAATTAGATCCTGGCATCTAAAGGAAGTTTGTGGTGAGGTTTTAGATTACCCTTGTCGTGGTTGCATTAGCAGAGGTGTTTGTGCCTGGTTCTGTAGAATTCATAACCTGGCTGTTGGAAGTGGGAGTCCTTATCTCTTACCGCCGCCACTAAATGCTGGAGGCGGGAGTCCCCGACCCCTCGCTTCAACGTTAGGCTAAGTAAGGACACCGTCTGAGATAGCCCTGCTCACCCCCTTAGTAGCCTGGCACGAGCAGCCAGGCTTATCTCCAAGGCACAAGTGTACAGTATGTGCAACCACACTCACAGTCACCCAATGATGTCACCACACATACACTCAACACAAGTTTTTATAAAAAGAGTATAATCTTAACATAAGAAGTTATTCGATATGACCACACAATACAAAAGCAACATATAAGGAAGGGTAGTATTCTTTCCAGTGGGTGCGTAGGTTCTAATCCAAACCACCGCTTCTAATCAACAGTTAAGCTCACTTCTAACCGTTTCCAAAAGGTTAGGCCAGTCGTATTGCTATAATCACACACATTGCAAAAGAAAACAAATACTGCAATGTGTAACAATATTCTCTTGTACTATGCAACAGAGAAACAATGCCATACGTAGCGCCACAGTCATGTACTTTGAAATAGAAGGAATAATGCAATGCGTATCACTACCAGCATGCCCTGTACTAGGAAGAAACTAAGCAATGCATCACGCTACAATCCTGTACTGTGCAATGAAGAAATAATGCACTGCGCCACGTTATTATCAGATACTGTGCAATGAAGGAATAATGCAAAGCGCCACGTTACAATCAGGTAATCTGCAATGGAAAAATAACGCAGTGCATAGTGCACCAAGCATGTAGTTCAACAGGCACAAATGAGGTCAGGCGTCACACGACAGTTCGATAGTTCGTTAGCAGCAATAATGTATAGTGTAAAATGACAGTTTAGGTGCTCCATTAACAGTGCCCCCAATATGGATCAATGATGGCACAAAAATACTGCTTCTCCCTCCGGCCCCAGTACTGCCCCTCCTTGGGTCAGCACGGGCCGATATCTGAGCCGAAGCAAAAGGCTCATGCAGCTGACAGAAGCGAGAGGGCGAGAGCGTATCCCTCTGGCCCGCACCCCACCTTGGGCCTTGATACTGAACTCCGTCACGGGGTGAGGCGAGCTCGGGCCGGTGGCTCAGCTCCTCCGGGGCTGCCGGTGCAGGCCACTGCTGGCCACTGCTGTTTTACTATGAGCGCCTAATGACTTGGCCCTCCTTCCAGCGGTCTCAAGGAACACCGAGACCCGCCCTCAGCACTGTGGAGACATTACTTCAAATTCGGCGAACACCCTGCCCAGGCCCTCCTCACCAGCGCCTCTTCTCTGGTGCTCAGGATGACCTGGGGCTCTTCACCAGCGCCTCTGCTTGCACCTCGACACGCACCCTGCGCGTCCGAGTCTCTCCTCTTCTCCTGGGGCACACAATGTCCAGGCGCTCTTCACCAACACCATGGCTGCACCACAACACGCACTCTGCGAGAGCGAGTCTTACTTCTTCTCCCAGTGCACACGATGACCAGGTGCTCCTCACAAACACCCTGGCTGCATCACGACATGCACTCTGCATGTCCGAGTCTCACTTCTTCTCCCAGTGAACACGATGACCAGGTGCTCCTCACCAACGCCCTGGCTGCGCCACGACATACACTCTGCGCTTCTGAGACTCACTTCTTCTTTTGGTGCACAGAACAACCAGGCGCTCCTCACCAATGCCCTGGCCTGCAACTCGACACGCACACTGGGCCTCCGAGACTCACCTCTTCTCTGGTGCTCATGATGGCCCGGCACTCTTCACCAGCGCCTCTGCTTGCACCTCAACACGCACCCTGCACTTCCGAGTCCCTCCTCTTCTCCCGGGGCACACAATGTCCAGGCGCTCTTCCCCAATGCCCTGGCTGCATCACAACATGCACTCTGCGTGTCCGAGTCTTACTTATTCTTTCAGTGCACACAATGTCCAGGTGCTCTTCACCAACACCCTGGCTGCACCACGACACGCACTCTGCATGTCCGAGTCTCCCTTATTCTCCCGGTGCGCACGATGACCAGGCACTCCTCACAAATGCCCAGGCTGCACCACGACATGCACTCTGCATGTCTGAGACTCACTTCTTCTTTTGGTTCACACAACGACCAGGCGCTCCTCACCAACGCCTTGGTCTGCACCCCGACACACACCCAGCGCATCCGAGACTCAGCTTACTCCTGCATGCCCACGATCACAAGGCACAACTTCTGAGGGTCTCAAGCTGCAAAAGCACGCACACACCGCGTTGCTTGGGACGTCTCCGGAAACTTTTATGACCCTGACTTTCCAAACAGGGAGCCAGCTCACCTCGAGGCCTTGGGGTTACAAGACACAGCACAAAGCACAGTCTTCTTCAAGTAGGGGGACCCTGCACCTCCAAGCACAGTTCCAACAGCCTCTCCCTTGGTTAGAACAGCAAACTGCAGACCAGCCCCAGACAACGAAGCAAGGATTGGTCTTTCCACAGAAGTCTCTTCAGTTGCTCCTTCTTTAGCAGAAGTTCCTCTTGACCACAGAATGGGTCCAAGCCTTTTCAGTCTCAAACCATTTCTGTTTCATTCCAACGTTCAGGGGTTTCAGAAATGTAGAGTTTGACACTGTCAGGACATAACAAACCTTAGTATATGTCCTGCCTTTTACCTACACTGCACCCTGCCCAGGGATTACCCGGGACCTAACACAGGGGTGCCCCATGTGTATTTAAAAGGGAAAGTCAGGCCTGACAAGTGATTGCACTTGTCAGGACAACATGCTAATTTATCAAGCTGCTCACAGGCCCTACACTGCAGGCCTGAGTTCCCTTCTCTGTGCGCCTGATGTACCATAATAATAAACTAAAGGACTATGCCTACCAATAGTCCCAATACCATTACCAAATAATCAGTCAGTTGGCAGTGAAGAAGATTCAATCGTTTATTAAACAAGATACTATATAGTGGAGCCTCTCCGAACCTCACCCATTTGGTGCGCCGAGAAGACTGTTGGCTCGTATTCAAACATTAGGTTATATAATTTTCGGTTCAACACATGCAATCACTGTAAATGGAAAAACACCAGTTGGCTCTGGAGCTCCAGGAAAGGACCATATATGGCACACATCAAATCGGTACAAAGGCTTGGCTATCAATTACTGATGAGGTCAGGAGGGGTGACTCCCTTTCGTCTTGGTGCATGGGAGTGTAGACACGGCGCCTCCAGGAATGCGCTTATCACCCCCAAAGCCAGATGCGACCTTGAGTCTTAGAACAGAGGAGTGAACAGCCTACCTTCAGCTGCTACCAGTAACTCAGATGAGCTGGGGCCTGACAACCGCACGTGATCAACACGTGATCATGGCCTTAGCTCGAGCAAATAGCGAGAAGATGGCGTCTGTATGGTTCTCGGCCTACCCTTTTCACAATAGATATACAAGTGGAAAATAAATAAGTTTCCCCCAAGCAGAAGTGTACATATCAAACAGAAAGCCTACGTATAGATGCATCATGCTAACATAATATAGGTCCGATACTCCTTATATACGGGAAATCTACCTTTTTATCCCTCAGAACGGCCCTTTTAGCATGATGTAGCTAACAAAAACAGTTCAATATTCAAATATTCCCTCATCAATCTGCATTAGGTCCTTGAGTTCCTGCTGAACTAACTGAGCTTTTACCGCTGCTGGGGATGGACCAAATACAGAGGAAGTGAGTTTTGTCGCACAATAAGAGCAACATGCAGGTCCACATTGTACACAAACACAACACGTAAATATGATACCGGCTATACATGCCAGTACCATCAAAATTTACCATCCCCAAGTAGACAGCAAACCCCAGAACCAACCAGAGAGAGACCACGTACCAGTTTCTACATGTATCTCAGAAGCCAAACGATGTAGCTTCTGTATAGCCAAATGAACGGAGGGGGCGGAGTCAGGAATATAAACACAGCAAGAGCTACCGATCACACGGCATGGTCCTCCTCGATTGGCCAGAATAACATCTAAAACCATTCGGTTTTGAAGCAAAATGAGTCTAGTCGCCTGTAGCTCCACTGTTATATTGGTCAGTATTCCTGCATTAGTGTTAATCACTCCTTCAACTACCCTAGACAAACGTCGTACTTCATAGCTAGTAATCACGGGCCCCCAAAAGGGTAACACTCCCTTCATAATGTCGGTGAAATACTGTAGAGGAGTATCGGTCTGATCTATATCAGTGGTATCTATCACTCTTTTTTTTCTTCTAGTAAACACGCTACGTTTATCTAGTCGGTGATCCTTGTGAAAATTAGAAGGGGCAATATAGACCGGAGGGTACAGGAAGGACAGGTAACAACGTCTAGCCCAACCTCGAGGAAGCCAAGTATAGGCACTTCCTCCACAGACAAAATATATATAAGGAGGGGTTAACAACGGAGGGCTGTTAAAAGTACGCAATCGATAAGTGTAATTACATCGGCTTTCTCCTACTGATATGTACCCTGCTCCTTGAACACAAAACGTAGCTGTACTGTTTAATACAGGCACTGGAATAGCCCTATCTTCAGTAACATTACGGTTCTGAAAGTGTTGATAATATTGAGTGAAGTTAAATTCAACAAAATCCAAAATCTCATTTTTCAACCAAGTGGTATTCTCGTGCGGTATATACATATTCATACAGGCATTCGGATCTAGGGTTTCCTCCCCATTGTTCCCGTCGGAATTGAATCCTTGATGAACCTCAATATATGCTACAATCATTTCATAATCTTTCTCTGAAAACCTTTGAGCATCCACAGTATAATGCATATACATCATAGAAAGCAATTTGAACCAAGCCTCGCAACTTCCCAAATAAGACAAAGGTATGGATATAAATAAATCGTGCTTATGCATAACAGATGGCAAAAGACCACAAACCCAACAATTTGTAGTATTGGTGGTACTGTGTGCTTGATGAAGCATTTCAATGAAAGCATTTTTCACATAGGTCTGCCGATGCCTTTCCTTATGAGGGGCCATAGTATGAAACACATGTTCCGGAGGTGGGGTAGTGGTTCCTAAAACAGTATGCATAGGGTGGCGAAATTCTAAATATATAAATACTCCCATTAAGATGATTAATAATATTGCTATAGTAGCTACAAATGCAATCTTAACACGATTGGTCCAACTAGAAAAAACAGGCATATATGTAGGGAAATAGCGTGGTACAATGCGACGTTCCTCTTCAGGAACAAAACGAGCAAAGGGATACATGCTCACTAAAAGTCCAACAATAAACTAGGGCAATGCAGTCCAACCTGCCAGAGGGTGCTTCTTTCCTGTGTCCGCTTAGAGCCTCACAGGTAGGCTCCTATCGTTCACCACAGATAATACCAAAACAAACTTCTCACGTTGGAGTTATGTTCTCACTTAACCCGTGCAGAAAACACAACCTGGGCCCCTTTCAACATGAAATTCAGTCTTTCTTTCTGAACAGAGCGGACAAATGTTCAAGGCTCTCAGCACGTTCAGTCCAGTGTCTCGCTCAGTACACCAGAAGCGTATCTAAAAAAAGACGTTCATAGCACAGGTCTGTACCTTATCACTTAAGTCTCTCCCTATCTCCTACCATGTTCACCTGGTGTACCGCGCTGTTTTCTGGGCCGCAGGTTGAATCGAGTATGGCCAGGCACTTCTTGATCAGAGAACAAAACAGAGGATAACAAATCCGGTGAAACAGGGGTACTGCGAGCCTCTGGGTTAGCTGCAAGAGCAACAGAATCTGGGGCGATCAATTGTGCTGATGACAAAGCCCCTTCCGAACCTGGTGCACCTTCTCCTTGCCCTTCTCCAATTACCTGGGCATCATAAAAAGGGATGAATCGAGGAACTCTCTCACCTTCCCGAGTCAGAACCCCATCTTGGATTCGCTGATCATATGGAAGTGGGAGGGGTAGTTTTTCCAAATGTGACACATGAATCCAGTGTCGCTTTCCATTCACCTTTACCGCCATCCGCGTGGCCAACAAAACTTGAAATGGTTCAGACCAACGAGGATCCAAACTGGATTTCCGCTGATAGTTACGGACCAGAACTGGCCTGGTTCCAGGCGATGTCCAGGACCCTCCGGCAGGGGCTGCAAGACTGCTGAGACCTGTTGCTGAATGGAACGAAGATCTTTAGTCAAAGCATACAAATAATCTGTCAGCATAGGATATTCTATATCACGAAACGTCCTAGGTCTTGGGATGCCCCAAACATTAGCAGGGCACACAAAAATGACTTCAAACGGAGACAAACAAGAACGAGAATGTGGGGTAACTCGTATCGACATTGATGCCAGCGGCAGAGCATCTGGCCGCTTTAATCCAGTACTCTCTTGAACTTTAGCTAATTTGAGCTTTAGTATCCCGTTATACTTCTCAACCAACCCAGCGGACTGGGGATGTCTAGCCGCATGAGAATTTTGTTTAATCTGTAGTCCATTACATATATGTGTGATGAGCTGTGCATTAAAATGTCTTCCGTTATCACTCCAGATAACACGAGGCAATCCGTAGCGAGGGAAATACTCCTTTACCAATTCCTTTGCTGTTGCCAAAGCAGTGTTCTCTTTTGTCGGGTAGGCTTCCACCCATTTACTGAAAGCACATACCACAACCAGAACATACTTCAAATTGCTAACGCGCTCCAGCTGGATATAATCCATTTGAAGCACTTCAAAAGGCAACAATGGGGGTGAAAAGTTTCCACTCAGAACAGGCTCCCTACCCCCTGGATTTTGTCATAGGCAAACCATGCAATATTGCACCAAATGAGTAGCAGTCTTAGAAATATTTGGATTGTACCAAACAGGATCTAATAATGCACAGATACCTTTCCCGAGAATCCTACCGAAACATTATTGTGCCTGGACAGAGCAGCCCCTGGGACCAGGGAACGAGAGATAGAACTATTCATTGCACCCGTGCCAACTAAAAACTTTTCAGATGTCCCATGAAATGCGCCTCTACATAAGGTCCTTGCTGATCAACGGGTACTGATACCTGGCCCTCACTCTGTCCACGGCTATCCTATGTATAAGCATACCTTTCGGTCGCATTCATTGCACACTCCCCATTATAATACTGCCTACCTCTTGGATTATCAAAGTAATTCTTTTCTTATCCCACTTGCGTCGCCTCTTCTTGCCACATATCACTGCGATCCACACTTCCCTGACCTCTTCCCCTACTTCTCATAGCCCCGCTCTGGGCTAGCAACAGCGGACACTCAGATCACCAATGCCCTTCCTCCTTACAATAAGCACACTGGTTTATTCCCAAAACAACAGCCGGCCCTCTGCCTCGTCCAGTTCCCGCCCCCCTCAGGATGAAACCTCTACCGCCTCTTCCTCTACCTCGTTCTTGAGCAACTTGTTGCAACAACACCCGCGTTTTAAGGTCCTTCGTTTTCTTTTTCGTCTTATCCTTACTCTCATTTTCTCTGTGTTCGTAATATTGGGCCATACTCAATATTACCGAGGGTGTGGAGGTGGTCCAAGTACTTTCAGCGGCTTGTAGCCGTGCAGAAACTTCTGGTAACAAATTGCTCCCAAAACGATTAACAAATAATCATATACCGCCCTCCAACGATAAATCCTGTCCACTAAAATCAATGAATACACCCTCGAATCTAGTGAAAAAATCAGAAACATTTTCATCTTTCCTTCTGTTTACATGCAGTCAATTTGTCCCAATCCACCTTACGAGGAGGAATTAAAGAATGCATGTAAGTGATAATACGGCCGGGTAATGCCAATACTTCAGGTCTCGGCTTATCCCCAGGCTTACGATCCTTATCCCAATCTTTTATCTGCTCCCATGTTCCGCCTAACTCTTAAGCATGGTCCTGATCATGCACCTAACACCATACGTCAACGGGAACTAACAATGCAAAAAATAGCTCTATGTCAGCTAAGGTCATGACGGCCGAAGAGGCCACTTTCGTGAGTTCTTTATAATAAGCCGTGGGATTCTTACGAGGGTCAGGTAATTGTGATTTTAGCGAGAGGACTTCACTCCTCTTCCAAGGGGAATAAACCCATTGCTCCTGCACTCGAGCCTCTACGCATGGTCTAGTCACCACGCTATGGTCATCCTTTAATTCCGGTATTTCAGGATGAAGGATAGGATGAACTTCTCGCATAGGATGCTGAGTGTCCCATGAGGGACACCATTGATGCATCGGTCCTCGATAATTTAATAAAACCTCCACATTTTTATATACTTCTTCTGGACTAAGTTCAGACTTATGAGCCCTGCCCTGGATATCATACATCACTTGAGGGGCCAACCCTCCTGGAAAACACTGTTCCCAGAGAGTAATGATACGTGCAGCCATATGTTTCAAGGCATGTTGCTGCATAACAGGCTCATAGTCTCAAAGCGTATTCCATATATCAGTTATATTGTAAATAGGCTATCACATCCACTGGGATGACTGATCCTCAATCATCTTTTTCTCATGCTGCCCTACAGCCGAACGAGTAAACAACTTTCTTGTGTCAAAATCCCCTGGAGCACAAAACAGAGTTGAAACAGCTGGAGATGGGGTCGTGCTCGCAGAAGAGGAAGCCCACACAGGGGTGGGGGGAGACAAAACAGCTGTGGACATAACGGAAGACGGCAGGGTAACAGGCAATAAAGTAGCCATCTCAGACACCGAGGGAGACAAAACAGAGGACGTTCCCAGAGTGGCAAGGGAAGAGGAATCAACAGGGGCGGAAGCTGAAGGGGCCTGTACTAAAGTTGGGGGAACAACGGGATATACACGCTGCGGAGCATAAGGTGGAGGTGGACGAGTATCCAATACATCCTCTATCTCATCTTCCACGTCAGTCCTAGCCACATAGGTCTTATCCACTTGCAATCTAAATTGTCTGTCTGCACAATCAATTCCTTGTTCCGTCCGTGTTTTATCATAAGCTATAGCCTTCTGCGTAATCGTCTGATTTCCTTACATCCTATATACTTTCTCATACGTCTATGCTTTTCTTCCTTCTGTCACATGTTTAGGGAGTCAAACATTGACTGTCGACTATGTTTAGACAATAATCGATCCTGCAGAAAATTAATCTTTTTCTCATCAAAAGACCCGGTTAAGGGCCATTGTAATTCCACATTGTCCTTAGTATATTTATGCCATAGTGTATTAAACAAAAGAAGTGTAATACCATGTTTTACATACATATCATAACTTGGGCTGCCCTCGGGCGAGGCAGGTTGATTTTCAGCCAAACGCGTATCATTAGGGCGACAACAACATCTAAAACAATTCAATTTGCTAAAACACGGCATGGTTATTGTTGTTTACGCGTTCCTTACTCAATCATGCAAATAAACTTCCAAACATGGCCATGTTTAAACATTCACAAACATACAACCTCACACTCATTCATAACATACACAAGACAATAATATGTATATACATACAAAGATACTCAAAAATGACGTCTTTTAAAACAAATAACAGAGCCCGTCGACTCCTGTTCATGAAAAATCAATCAAATTCAGATTCCATGACCAACAGATACTAAAACCAAAGACTACTAAGAGACCGTCAGACAGGTATAACCACAGACCGACCTACAGACCATCCCGCAGCCTTCCTGGTTCACTCTTGGGACCATTCTGACTGAGGCCGCTGCGTTAGCACCGCTTCAGATGTGTTCCCAAGGCTACCCAGGTACAGCCACAGGCCTTTCCAAGAGCAGTCCGGCCGGGCGCGCACCACACGTGCCACACCAGGCATCCAATCGGCGTCTCTATTATTCACAAAAAGGTCAGTGGAGCATCTACACGTGCAGCCACCACAATGCTGTCCCATCAGACCCCCAAGATTCTCCGTGGTACACCAAACACTTACACAGTTAACTGCAACAAAAGCACTGCTTAACAGTGCATGCCAAGAGCATCAAAACAATTCCACTCACCTGGTGCACACAGCCACAATAATGTGTTCTCCACAGCCAACTCCTGAAGACCAACACGGTCAGCTCCTGGGTTACACCCGTAGGACTCCCGTGAAGGGTCACTAGCAGCTGGGGACACACTGATTGTGAGAGCGGAGTAAGTTCATACCAAAAAATGGCTATATTTTAAAAGAATACTTTTTCCGTCCACCCGCTCGACCTGAATTACCCCTTTGTCCTTACCACCCGTTTACGGGGAGGACGACCCTGTCACGGAGTCCCAGCGGAGTCGCCAACTGATTTACCATAATAATAAACTAAATGACTATACCTACCAATAGTCCCAATACCATTACCAAATAATCAGTCAGTTGGCAGTGAAGAAGATTCAATCGTTTATTAAACAAGATACTATATAGAGGAGCCTCTCCGAACCTCACCCATCAGGTGCGCCGAGAAGACTGTTGGCTCGTATTCAAACATGAGGTTATATAATTTTCGGTTCAACACATGCAATCACTGTAAATGGAAAAACACCAGTTGGCCCTGGAGCTCCAGGAAAGGACCAAATATGGCACACATCAAATTGGTACAAAGGCTTGGCTATCAATTACTGATGAGGTCAGGAGGGGTGACTCCCTTTCGTCTTGGTGCCTGGGAGTGTAGACACGGCGCCTCCAGGAATGCGCTTATCACCCCCAAAGCCAGATGCGACCTTGAGTCTTAGAACAGAGGAGTGAACAGCCTACCTTCAGCTGCTACCAGTAACTCAGATGAGCTGGGGCCTGACAACCGCACGTGATCCACATGTGATCTTGGCCTTAGCTCGAGCAAATAGCGAGAAGATGGCGTCTGTATGGTTCTCGGCCTACCCTTTTCACCATAGATATACAAGTGGAAAATAAATAAGTTTCCCCCAAGCAGAAGTGTACATATCAAACAGAAAGCCTACGTATAGATGCATCATGCTAACATAATATAGGTCCGATACTCTTTATATACGGGAAATCTACCTTTTTATCCCTCAGAACGACCCTTTTAGCATGATGTAGCTAACAAAAACAGTTCAATCTTCAAATATTCCCTCATCAATCTGCATTAGGTCCTTGAGTTCCTGCTGAACTAACTGAGCTTTTACCGCTGCTGGGGATGGACCAAATACAGAGGAAGTGAGTTTTGTCGCACAATAAGAGCAACATGCAGGTCCACATTGTACACAAACACAACACGTAAATATGATACCGGCTATACATGCCAGTACCATCAAAATTTACCATCCCCAAGTAGACAGCAAACCCCAGAACCAACCAGAGAGAGACCACGTACCAGTTTCTACATGTATCTCAGAAGCCAAACGATGTAGCTCCTGTATAGCCAAATGAACGGAGGGGGCGGAGTCAGGAATATAAACACAGCAAGAGCTACCGATCACACGGCATGGTCCTCCTCGATTGGCCAGAATAACATCTAAAACCATTCGGTTTTGAAGCAAAACGAGTCTAGTCGCCTGTAGCTCCACTGTTATATTGGTCAGTATTCCTGCATTAGTGTTAATCACTCCTTCAACTACCCTAGACAAACGTCGTACTTCTTAGCTAGTAATCACAGGCCCCCAAAAGGGTAACACTCCCTTCATAATGTCGGTGAAATACTGTAGAGGAGTATCGGTCTGATCTATATCAGTGGTATCTATCACTCTTTTATTTCTTCTAGTAAACACGCTACGTTTATCTAGTCGGTGATCCTTGTGAAAATTAGAAGGGGCAATGTAGACCGGAGGGTACAGGAAGGACAGGTAACAACGTCTAGCCCAACCTCGAGGAAGCCAAGTATAGGCACTTCCTCCACAGACAAAATATACATAAGGAGGGGTTAACAACGGAGGGCTGTTAAAAGTACGCAATCGATAAGTGTAATTACATCGGCTTTCTCCTACTGATATGTACCCTGCTCCTTGAACACAAAACGTAGCTGTACTGTTTAATACAGGCACTGGAATAGCCCTATCTTCAGTAACATTACGGTTCTGAAAGTGTTGATAATATTGAGTGAAGTTAAATTCAACAAAATCCAAAATCTAATTTTTCAACCAAGTGGTATTCTCGTGCGGTATATACATATTCATACAGGCATTCGGATCTAGGGTTACCTCCCCATTGTTCCCGTCGGAATTGAATCCTTGATGAACCTCAATATATGCTAGAATCATTTCATAATCTTTCTCTGAAAACCTTTGAGCGTCCACAGTATAATGCATATACATCATAGAAAGCAATTTGAACCAAGCCTCGCAACTTCCCAAATAAGACAAAGGTATGGATATAAATAAATCGTGCTTATGCATAACAGATGGCAAAAGACCACAAACCCAACAATTTGTAGTATTGGTGGTACTGTGTGCTTGATGAAGCATTTCAATGAAATCATTTTTCACATAGGTCTGCCGATGCCTTTCCTTATGAGGGGCCATAGTATGAAACAAATGTTCCGGAGGTGGGGTAGTGGTTCCTAAAACAGAATGCATAGGGTGGCGAAATTCTAAATATATAAATACTCCCATTAAGATGATTAATAATATTGCTATAGTAGCTACAAATGCAATCTTAACACGATTGGTCCAACTAGAAAAAACAGGCATATATGTAGGGAAATAGCGTGGTACAACGGGACGTTCCTCTTCAGGAACAAAACGAGCAAAGGGATACATGCTCACTAAAAGTCCAACAATAAACTAGGGCAATGCAGTCCAACCTGCCAGAGGGTGCTTCTTTCCTGTGTCCGTTTAGAGCCTCACAGGTAGGCTCCTATCGTTCACCACAGATAATACCAAAACAAACTTCTCACGTTGGAGTTATGTTCTCACTTAACCCGTGCAGAAAAAACAACCTGGGCCCCTTTCAACATGAAATTCAGTCTTTCTTTCTGAACAGAGCGGCCAAATGTTCAAGGCTCTCAGCACGTTCAGTCCAGTGTCTCGCTCAGTACACCAGAAGCGTATCTAACAGACGTTCATAGCACAGGTCTGTACCCTATCACTTAAGTCTCTCCCTATCTCCTACCATGTTCACCTGGTGTACCGCGCTGTTTTCTGGGCCGCAGGTTGAATCGAGTATGGCCAGGCACTTCTTGATCAGAGAACAAAACAGAGGATAACAAATCCGGTGAAACAGGGGTACCGCGAGCCTCTGGGTTAGCTGCAAGAGCAACAGAATCTGGGGCGATCAATTGTGCTGATGACAAAGCCCTTTCCGAACCTGGTGCACCTTCTCCTTGCCCTTCTCCAATTACCTGGGCGTCAGAAAAAGGGATGAATCGAGGAACTCTCTCACCTTCCCGAGTCAGAACCCCGTCTTGGATTCGCTGATCATATGAAAGTGGGAGGGGTAGTTTTTTCAAATGTGACACATGAATCCAGTGTCGCTTGCCATTCACCTTTACCGCCATCCGCGTGGCCAACAAAACTTGAAATGGTTCAGACCAACGAGGATCCAAACTGGATTTCCGCTGATAGTTACGGACCAGAACCCACTGGCCTGGTTCCAGGCGATGTCCAGGACCCTCCGGCAGGGGCTGCAAGACTGCTGAGACCTGTTGCTGAATGGAACGAAGATCTTTAGTCAAAGCATACAAATAATCTGTCAGCATAGGATATTCTATATCACGAAACGTCCTAGGTCTCGGGATGCCCCAAACATTAGCAGGGCACCCAAAAATGACTTCAAACGGAGACAAACAAGAACGAGAATGTGGGGTAACTCGTATCGACATTAATGCCAGCGGCAGAGCATCTGGCTGCTTTAATCCAGTACTCTCTTGAACTTTAGCTAACTTGAGCTTTAGTATCCCGTTATACTTCTCAACCAACCCAGCGGACTAGGGATGTCTAGCCGCATGAGATTTTTGTTTAATCTGTAGTCCATTACATATATGTGTGATGAGCTGTGCATTAAAATGTCTTCCGTTATCACTCCAGAGAACACGAGGCAATCCGTAGCGAGGGAAATACTCCTTTACCAATGGCTTTGCTGTTGCCAAAGCAGTGTTCTCTTTTGTCGGGTATGCTTCCACCCATTTACTGAAAGCACATACCACAACCAGAACATACTTCAAATTGCTAACGCGCTCCAGCTGGATATAATCCATTTGAAGCACTTCAAAAGGCAACAATGGGGGTGCCAAGTTTCCACTCAGAACAGGCTCCCTACCCCCTGGATTATGTCATAGGCAAACCATGCAATATTGCACCAAATGAGTAGCAGTCTTAGAAATATTTGGATTGTACCATACAGGATCTAATAATGCGCAGATACCTTTCACCCCAATATGAGCTGAACCATGTGCCATTGTCACCACCGCATTCACTAATGCATTAGGCAACAACCACCGTTGCTTTTCTGTCAGATCAATCCAACAACCATCTGCATCTAATCTCCCAATTTTCTCTTTCCAGTGAGCCAATTCAATAGGGGTACTGTGGTAAATATTTCTCCTTTACCGGGACTGAATTTGATACAGGAACATAGTAAAATAGCTCAATAAAATGAGAGGCAGAATCCGTGGTATTAGAGGTTCGGAATGAGCTTTATTCCGGTGATCGATTATAATCGGATGCTTCAAGTTCCATCACCACGGGGGTTCAGGAAGTGAAGTACATACTTTATTGACAAGAAGTAACTTTTATAGTACATACATTATAATGAAGTGAATACAGTAGGCGTAACAATTGATAAGGACATTGACGTTTGGTCTGCGTAACCGAAAATGGGTGTAATAATGAGTAAAAAGGAACATGATTGGTTATGATGTAATACATAGGTGGATCTATAAGATAATACTTGGCATAGATGCGCGCGCAGCAGTATGACGTGTAATTGACGTGTAACTAGGGGGTGACGGGGACTTGACATTTAGCTCTATATGTGGAGACGAGAAGTCTGGGGGGTCAAGTCAACCTAATCCCAAATCATATCTAACATCCTATGTTTAAAGAACTATCTTATCCATAAAAGAAGGACTCTCGGACAGAATCTATTCTATACTGACTGTGCGTGCGTGTACAAGCGTCTAAGTGTCTACACTGAATGCGAGGGGGTAGGAATATTCCATGGTAACAGGGCTATGAATTACTTGCATGAGGACAGAGAAGATGGGCCTTTTTGCTTGGTAACTGGAAGAATGTTTACTTAAACTACTAGGCAGGAATGCATCGGCTGAGGGGGAGGCAGATAATTCGAAGGTGAAATACAGTTCTTGGCAGAGAGTAGGCTGATGTCAGGCTTCGTGAGCCGCGCAGAGAATGAGACAAAGTTCATGGTCACAGATGCAGGCTCAGACTGGAGCTTTCAGAGGCAGAAGGCAAGAAGAGTTTGATGACAGAATCAGGGCCTACTTGCCTGGACTGTAAAATGGCATAAGTGAACCATATAAAGCCGGTGGCTTTTCATACTTAGGAATGGAATATCCGGCCTATTCATGGCGGATCTGACAGAGGACATGTTGACGGTGGACGCACATGTGTTTGCGTCTTTATAACTGGAACTGGAGGGAACACACAGGTACTTGTGACATGCACATAGAACTGTTGGGGTCCAAGATAGGGGACATAACTGACCAGAAAAATCCATATTTCCACATTCCCTCCTTGTCCCCTACTTGCCCGTTAAGAGATATCAATCTTCATTAATCCATTGATCTGTTCATATAGCATCATTTGTTCTTCTTTCTTCTTCCGTGACGAATGAAATCTTGGTGGTGGAATACACGATGTGGCACACAGACCACAGATCGCTGGTCCACATTGTAGACATAGACAGCAACTGAATAGTAGGAGAAGGCCAATACCTAGGAAGGATAGAACTCTCCATCCCCAGGCTGATATCACATTCCAAAACCAACTGGACCAAGTCCAAGTGCCTGGGTTCTGGTGCATCTGGCTTACAATCTTGTGAAGGCGAGTTATAGCTTTATATACAGATGGCGAATTTTCTGGTATGAATACGCAGCAGCTTGATCCGATGACCCTACAAGCTCCGCCTCTATCAGCCAGGATGACGTCAAGGACAAGACGATTTTGAAGCACAATAATCCGCATAGCAGACTGCTCTTCTGTTAAATTGCCTAAGGCGGAAATAGTTTCATTCACTACTGCTTCAAGGGTTCTAGTTAATCTACGTATCAGCTTACTATTGGTAACTGTACCTATATAGGGAAAGATGCCTTTATTGAAATCTACATACTTGTCCCATGCCGTCTCAGTATAATCGACAATTGGGAGATCTCTCCGCTCTCTATTGGGTACTAAATGAATATTTCTATAATAATCAGGAGGAGCTAGGAAAACAGGTGGCAAAAGGAATGCTATGTAGCAGGTACCATCCCAATCTAGAGGTAGACGCATATATGCAGTCTGACCACATATAAAGTAGGAGTGGCGATAAGCTCTGAATGAAGATTTGCCTTGATCACTGAATTCAACTGTAGTAGTGCATTGACTATGGCCCATATGTATGGAACCAACCTTTCTTACACACAATTCACCTTTTGCTGGGAATACTGACATGGTGGGTAAGACTAGCTCAACTTCGGATACGACATTTAGAATCATGAGATTAGGTGTAAAATTACCTAATCCATATACTTCATTTTCTAGATCAGTTCCTGTTCTTTTGGGGCGACCCTCCTTGTCACGGTAGCAGACTTTGAGTAAAACTAGGTTCAGGTTTCCCCATATCCAATGATCTTGGTAAACTGCTGTGTCTGAGTCTATGGAATTGATTAAACTGAACCATGCTCCACAGGAGCCATTGTGTGTAAATGGGTGTGGAAAGAATGGCAGGACTCCTTCATAATTCTGATAGGGAGGGAGTCGGCCACACACCCAACAATTAGTAGCATTACTAGTCTGATGGGAATGATGTAACATACTAATGAAAGTGTTATTGCGCAGCGCAAGTCTATAGGACAATTCATGCGGGGGTAAGTCACTAAAAGAATGTTCTGCAATAACATTGTGAACATTTCTGGCAATAGGGTAATATATGTGCAACAACATACTGGTAATAATTATTAAAAGACTTAAGGAAAACAAAATTAATAATGTCCTTATACAATGGCTACGCAGTGATTTACAATACGCCTGTCGTTTCATCATTTTTCGCGACTGTTCATGATTCAGGCCTAGAGGATACATGTCAGAGACAGATTCAACCGCTTCACCTAGGAGAGGACTTAAACAATCAAACCGTCTGACGTCCTAGGCCTTAACTTAACTTTGTAAAGTTCGCTTTCAGTTTTTTCCACCAAAGGAAGTTTTGAATCAGTCTGTGAGGGAGTGCAGGGCACAATGTCTATATCCGAGGATTGTCCATGAAATTTTTTGATATGGCTTGAATGAATCCAGCCCTTGCGGCCCTCGATCTTCACGGCTGTTCTTGTGGTCAGCAGAACCAACTTGGGTGTCTTCCACCTGGGCTCCAGCTGAGTCTTTCGGTCGAAATTCCTCACAAAGACGAGATCCCCCGGAACTACGTCATGGGGTTTCACCTCAGTGTTGTCAGGAAAGGCTGCAGCTACCTGTGAACGACAAGATTGTAGTGCAGACATCAAGGAAGCCAAGTAATCTGTCAGCATATTACAGTCAATATCAGTTATTTTGCGTGGTATAGGCGTCCCCCACATATTTGGTGGTCTACCGAAGATCACCTCATACGGGGATAGCCCTGTTCGTGAATGTGCTACCATTCTCATGTAAAAGAGTGCAACGGGTAACGCTACTACCCAGTCGATACCTTTTTCTCTGCATATTTTGGACATTCTGATTTTCAGTATCTGGTTATGTCTTTCTACGAGACCTGCTGCTTCGGGGTGTCGGACACAGTGGAATTTCCACTGATAACCTAACAGAAGTGAAACGTGTTTCATTAATTCGGATGAGAACGGCTGGCCGTTATCTGAGTGAACAACACGTGGTAAACCGTATCGTGGGAAGAATTCTCGAACCAACTGTTTGGCAGTAGTCGGGGCAGTGTAATCTGAAACCGGGTACGCCTCTGTCCAACGGGACAGAGCGCAGACAACTACGAGAACATATTTGAATCCTCGACATCGTTCCATCTGGATATAATCCATCTGTAGGACTTCAAAAGGGTGATCAGGAGGATGAAATCCACCCTGTTCTACGGGAACACTTTTTCCTGGGTTGAACTGGCAACAGATCATACAGGTACGGACCTTTTGTTTGGCTGCTGCTCGTAAATGTTTATTAAACCAAATGTGTTGAATGCTGTCTAGCATAGCTTTTTCTCCTAGATGTGCCGGACTATGTATAGTGTTAATTATAACTTGGACCATTGAATCAGGAAGGAACCATACAGACTTTTCCTTCATCATCCATCCTTGGTCCGTTTGGATCCCTCCTAATTCAGTCCATTTCTTTATTTCGTCTGGTGTAGCATGTGTCTGTATGTCAATTACGTCAAGAGTAGGATCTTTAACTGTCATACAATGTGTCGGCATCGGGACTATTGTCTTTGTCATGTCGGGAGTTTGAGTTTGAGCAGTCTGTTTAGCCGTTTTGTCGGCTAGATCATTGCCTTGGGAAATGATATCAGTAACTTTCGTATGAGCTTTACATTTCATAATTGATATTGCAGTAGGTAGATGTATTGCATCTAATAAGGCATGAATGAGGGGTCCGTGCTGAATGTGGGCACCGTGGGAAGTTAAATAACCTCTCTCTCGCCACAGCACGCCGAAGTCATGTACAACTCCGAATGCATAACGTGAATCAGTGTATATGTTGACTTTTTTATTCGTGGCTTGAATACAGGCTTGTGTCAGAGCGATGAGCTCTGCGGCTTGAGCTGACAAAGTATTTATACGATTAGTTTCAATGACTTCAGTATCTGTTGTGACTGCATAAGCGGCCACTAATTCTCCTGTACTTGTTCTCATACATGAACCATCTACATAAAATGTCAAGTCTGGATCTGACAATGGAACATCGGTCAAGTCTTGTCTGGGTTTTGTCGTTACAGTAATAACTTCAATACAGTCATGGGCTAGTGGGTCTGTTCCGGTTACTGGCAAAAGTGTGGCAGGATTCAATGTGTTACAGCGTCTTATTTCTATATGTGGCTGAAACAATGTAAGTTCATACCCTGTAAGTCGTGCTATGGTCAAGTGTTGTGTTTGTGTTCTATTTATAAGAACCTCTACTGCGTGTGGTACTTGAACTGTCAATGGATGTCCTAACACTATGGCATCGCTTTGTCTGATTGCTAAAGCTGTCGCTGCCACTGATTTCAGACATGCAGGCAAAGCCTGAGCTACGGGATCTAATGTACTAGAAAAATAAGCACATGGTTTGTGTGCTCCTGCTTGATCCTGTGTGAGTACTGACAAAGCAGTACCTTCGCGTTCTGTAACAAAGAGTGTAAACTGTTTTCTGTAACATGGTGTTGCTAAAACAGGTGCTTGACATAAAGTTTTCTTTAGGCTTTCAAAAGCTTGTGTATGTTCTTGAGTCCAAGGGAGAACAGTCGATGTGGCTGCCTCCTGGGTTGTCAACTGAATGAGTGGTTTTGCTAGAAATGCATATTGCGGGATCCACTGTCTACAGTATGAAGTGAGGCCTATGAAAGCCCGCACCTCCTTTTGTGTCTTGGGTATTGGCATGTTAGCTATTAACTGAATGCGGTCTGGTGTAAGCTGCCTTCCCTCCTTGGACAGCGAGTGTCCAAGATAAATAACTCGCTGGACACAGAATTGCAGCTTAGAAGGGGACACCTTGTGCCCTTTTTCGGCTAGAAATTGTAAAACTGTCAGTGATGCTTTTTCACATTCAGGTTCGCTTCGGGCGGTGATCAGCAGATCATCGACGTATTGAAGCAGAGCAGTGTTAACTGGCATGTGGATACTGTCAAGTTCTCGTTTCAGTGCTTGGCTATAGATGCTGGGGCTTTCTGTAAATCCTTGAGGTGCGCGTGAGAATTTAAAGCTACGTCCATTTAAACTAAATCCGAACAAATATTGGCTTTCCGGGTCTATTGGGACGCTGAAAAAGGCATTCTTGAGATCGATTACAGTGAAGAATGTCGCTTCGGAATCAATAGCTGTCAGTAATGACGAGATATCTGGGACCACAGGGAATTGTGGCACAATGCATTTGTTTAACTCGCGCAGATCAATAACCAATCGATATACTGGCGGGGCCTTCGGATCTGTTCGTTTAAGAATCGGTATTATCGGTGAATTACATATATTGGAGTCTGTTTCCACAACTACTCCTTGGGCAATGAGCTCGTCAATGATTTGTAGTAAAGCCACTACAGCATCTGGTGGTAACTTGTATTGTCGCATTCGTGGTAGCACCACTCCTGCCTTTAATGTGACTCGATATGGTGTAATATTCATGCATCCAACATCAGTAGGGCCTTGTGCCCATAGACGTGTAGGTAAAATCTGTAATCGGGGATCCATGTCTCTAGACACATAGTGACCTTTAAAATCACGTAAAAACAATCTTACTCCTTCCGGAGAACAACATATTATAGCTCCTAGAGCTTTTAACGTTTTTATTCCTAATAGATTTTCTGGACATGATTTAGTAAGCAATAAATCTGTAGTTCGGGTCAAAGGTCCTATCGTAAGTGGCAGAGGTTGTGACACTTCATTAACAATAGGTTTTCCTGAAAAACCAAGGGAAATATTCTGTGAGCCTGAGAGGGGTGCCCCTGGAACTTCACTACGTTTTATGGTCGTTCGACTTGCCCCTGTATCGAGTAGAAATTTTCTATCTTGGCCTAATAATTCACTATGTACATAAGGTCCTTCTTGGTCTACTGGGATTTCAATAAGGGGTAAGTCAACTTCCCTCTCTAGGCTTGTTCATGCGTAACGCTGATACTCGGGATATTCATACTGTGCGGTCTGATACATTTGTCGTGTTGTTGTTTGTGTGGCAGCAACAGGCAATGGGGGTGCAGCTGGCACAAACTGTATTGGCTGTTGTGCGGCTGGCATGGCCTGGGCATGCTGCATAGCTCCTTGTTCATTCTGATCTTGTCTGAGTGGCCGTGATCTTTCTTGTGTTTTACCTATGGCGATATTATGTTTTAAAACTGGACAATCGTGTACGTAATGGCCTGGCTTTTTACAATAATTGCATGTCCCTTTTACAGGTCCTGCTGAATCGGAATGTGTCATACCCCTTTTATGCCCTTCAGCTGGAACTGTCTGGGAAACTAACATTTTCATTTTCGTGTCTTTCATGCGTCTGTGTTCATGTTCTTGTTCCTCTCTAATTCTATTGTGATGGTACTGTAACATTTGTAACATTTGTGATGGAGTGTTACCTTGCCAGGTACTCTCGAATTTTAATACTCTATTCTTTACTGGGGGCAGAGCATTTTCTACTAATTTTGTTACAAACAGATGTGGGTATGATTCGCTACTTGCTTTTATGCCACTATTTATACCAAAACATTTTTCAAATCGGGCATAGTAATCACTAGTGTCTTCATCTTGCTTCTGCTTACAGGCTGAAATTGTACCCCAATCTTCCTTTTTCGTAGTTAATAAACGCGGCAGTACCTGTACTAGTAATCCTGGTAATGCCTTAGTTTTGTCCCCAAGCCCTGCTCCTGCAGTTCGGGCCTTTTCTTCAGCTTCTAACACTGACCATTCTATCTTTTGGTCTCCTACCTCCCACTCTTTTTCCTTTAGTTTTTCATAAATGCCAGCAGGCATCAATACCTTTAATATTGTCATAATGTCGGGGTAGGTATACTCTCCCATGAGTAACATGTCTTTAATTTCTCGGTGAAAACCCGCTGGGTCTTTTTCATGACTGGGTACCACTTTCTTCATTTGTAACAATTCTATTTTCGATATGGGCGTATATACAAATACGCGTTTAAACTGATTGTCCTCACCCTTTATTGGGTGCACTTCTCGTAAGGGATTCTGTCTATCTATGTGATACGTAGTTCTTTCCTTGACGGACAATGGAACATGTTCTGAACCTACAAAAAGAATATACTGCTTTCTTGATTCTAGAATTTCTTTAATTAATTCAGTACCTGGACCTCTCCATTTATTCATAAGTAATTCGGTCAGTATGTCAGGCAAGGGACCAGGGTCCGAATGCTGACTCCGATATAGTATAATGAGTTGTTGAATCATATAAATCCCAGCTAACCTTTGTTCATCTGGGGTAAGATTAAAAAATGTGCGTACTACTGTATCATCACTATATTTTCCGGGACTGTCCACCCAATGGACAGCTGCCCTGGCTAAATCTTGTTCATCCATAGAATCGAGGAAATGATAACCCCTTCGTTCTCGGAGTAGTTTGTCGGCGGTTTGGAACGAATGCTCGTTAGACCTTATATTAATTATAGGTATTTGAAAATTCCTGTTATTATCTGGACATATCGGATGTATTGAGTCAGTATGATATCTAGTCTGATTCCTATTACAATATCTTCCTCTACCTACATAGGCTATGGTGTCCGACTGTCCTGTGGGCAGTCCTGACCCTTCTTCCTCGTTTTGTTCGAACTCGTCTACCTCTAATCGCTCTTCGTGTAGGCGTTCTATTTCTTTACGGATCTTTCGGCACATGGCTATTATACAATTTTGTTTATCATGTCTCCCTTCTGATATATTCTGGCTCCATCTTGTAAGAATTTTCATTGCTTCCGGGTCTACCCCCGGTCGGTCTTGATTTCTGATCACACAGTTTATGAGGAAACGTAACAGTTCCCCCTGTATCTCTACTTTCTGGTATTCCATAGCTCTGTAAATACATTCTGGATCTCGCCCTGTTTGGACAAAATGATATATATTATCTAGATGCGCAGTCATTCCTGGTAACTTCGCTAAATACACTGCGGCTCGTCTGATACGCAATAATGCTAGGGTCATTTCGTCCTCCTTTCCAGGCACCGGGTCATATCTACAATCTATAAGAAGTTCCTTAAGCGCACGGGCACTAAGGAGTTTGGGTGTACGTGAATGCGCTGACTCTTGAAAAGTAAGTTTATTTATTCTGGGTGGCGTAGAAAAGATATTGGTAGCTCCTCCCGCGGCCCCATCTGGGGCGTCGGGTGTAAAAGGATTCGTCGAACGTGACACAGCAACTACAGGTGTGGACACAGCCATAGAAGTAGCTGTAGGAGCGGATACAGAAACAGATGTGCTTGCCGGAACTTGTGACTCGATTTGTTGCTGTAGGGATACGGGTACTGGATCTTGGCGTTGAACCTCCCTGGTATGCGGTCTATGTGGGGCGGAATTAGCATACTCGGGAGCTGCGTCATCTAAATATGAGGAAAGAAAAACATCTTCCGCGGTTCTAGGATGCCCCTTAGGATGTACCTTTATTGGGAACAATGGGGTTGGCAAGTCTTTTGGTGTTTCTGGAGTAGCCTTAGGTAATCCTTCGGCCAGAAGGGGATACATACCATTCATAAGGGCATTTCTTTGTCTGTCTACTTGTTCTGATTTCACTCGGATACCTTCCTCAATTAATAGATTCTCTCGAACTTTATTGGAATTCTCTTTACTCTTCTCTTCCTGTCTACGTGCTTTTTCTGTTCGTCTATGTGATTCTTTACGCCATAATTCAACGGCGTCTTTCTGTGACTGTCTGACTTTCCTTTTCCATAACTCTTCCTCGACTTTCATGATGCACTCTGCATCCCAGGTCCCCGCTGTGGGCCACCTCTGACTTTCTGGTAATCCCTTGGTGTAGTCTACCCATAAATCAAGAAATAATATAGCGTCTAAGCCATGTTTGTGATACATAAAGTGCCCTGGAGTGTCCCTAGGAGGAATAGGGACGGCTTCTTCGAGAACCCCTTTTCTGGTAGTGATCTGTCTTAATTTCGAAAAGAGCGGCATATTGAGAACTGACCTTATACTTGATTTTGACCTGATACTTGAATTTGAACAGACTTAATACAATAAACACGATAATGAACAGTCATTCATACCACGATATACAGAACATACTTAAACACTTTAAACATTAAACATTAAACCTTTAACTGAAACAACAATGATGATCGTCTGCATAACTAATCACCAAGCTTAATTCTCGACAATAACTAGACAGTAACTAGACACTTCGGAATACTTCGGAATACTTGATATACTGCTAAACAGTACAGATACACTGCTAAAACAGTGCAGACCGGATTTGTGTACCCAAACCCGTCTTGACCGGCACAACCTATGTGCACGTCAGAAATGCCTCCCCAGCAATGGTACTCACCGGGTAGCTTCGGAAACGGAAGGCCTCAGTAACTTGAACTTGAACCGGACTGGACTCGACTCGACTCGACTCGACTCGTCGGACACTGGGCTTGACTTCGGACTGGTGGGTCTCTGTATACCTCGGATCTTGCTCTCTCAGCTAGGCTCTGGTCGGGATACTTCGCACTTCTCACCGCCTCGTCTGGGTGTTGATCGCAGTCTCAGTCGCCCCCGCTTGACCGGAGGGAGATACAGGAAATCCTGCTGGTACGCGTTATTGTCCGTCCAGCTGTGGCAGGAGACCGGGCCTGCAACGCACCGCCGGCGCGTGAGATGAGGAAGTGTCCCTATTCGGGCGCCATCATGTGGTAAATATTTCTCCTTTACCGGGACTGAATTTGATACAGGAACATAGTAAAATAGCTCAATAAAATGAGAGGCAGAATCCGTGGTATTAGAGGTTCGGAATGGGCTTTATTCCGGTGATCGATTATAATCGGATGCTTCAAGTTCCATCACCACGGGGGTTCAGGAAGTGAAGTACATACTTTATTGACAAGAAGTAACTTTTATAGTACATACATTATAATGAAGTGAATACAGTAGGCGTAACAATTGATAAGGACATTGACGTTTGGTCTGCGTAACCGAAAATGGGTGTAATAATGAGTAAAAAGGAACATGATTGGTTATGATGTAATACATAGGTGGATCTATAAGATAATACTTGGCATAGATGCGCGCGCAGCAGTATGACGTGTAATTGACGTGTAACTAGGGGGTGACGGGGACTTGACATTTAGCTCTATATGTGGAGACGAGAAGTCTGGGGGGTCAAGTCAACCTAATCCCAAATCATATCTAACATCCTATGTTTAAAGAACTATCTTATCCATAAAAGAAGGACTCTCGGACAGAATCTATTCTATACTGACTGTGCGTGCGTGTACAAGCGTCTAAGTGTCTACACTGAATGCGAGGGGGTAGGAATATTCCATGGTAACAGGGCTATGAATTACTTGCATGAGGACAGAGAAGATGGGCCTTTTTGCTTGGTAACTGGAAGAATGTTTACTTAAACTACTAGGCAGGAATGCATCGGCTGAGGGGGAGGCAGATAATTCGAAGGTGAAATACAGTTCTTGGCAGAGAGTAGGCTGATGTCAGGCTTCGTGAGCCGCGCAGAGAATGAGACAAAGTTCATGGTCACAGATGCAGGCTCAGACTGGAGCTTTCAGAGGCAGAAGGCAAGAAGAGTTTGATGACAGAATCAGGGCCTACTTGCCTGGACTGTAAAATGGCATAAGTGAACCATATAAAGCCGGTGGCTTTTCATACTTAGGAATGGAATATCCGGCCTATTCATGGCGGATCTGACAGAGGACATGTTGACGGTGGACGCACATGTGTTTGCGTCTTTATAACTGGAACTGGAGGGAACACACAGGTACTTGTGACATGCACATAGAACTGTTGGGGTCCAAGATAGGGGACATAACTGACCAGAAAAATCCATATTTCCACAGTACCTTCTTTCTGTATTTCTCTGACACTCTTCATGGTGTTATCAAACAACTCTGTTTCTGCCACCCACCTAGCAGAGCTAGTCAGAAACATTGAGGTTAATTTGGATTTCGCAGTTTCCTTAGCTACCTGATCAGCAAAGGCATTACCCTCCCCCACTGCATCAACCACTGCCTTGTGCATGCTACATTTAACTACAGCCACTATTTCTGGCAATGTCAATGCTGTCAGTAATCGCAAAATCAAAGGACCATGCTGACCATGAGAAGTAAGAAAACCTCTTTCTGCCCAAAGTTGGCCAAAACTATGCGCTACGCCAAAGGCGTACTGGCTGTCGGTGTAAATATTTACTCTTAGTCCTTCACTTAACTCACAGACCTGAAACAATGCCACTAATTCAGCTGTCTGTGCTGACTGATAAGCCTCAACTATAGTGTGAAGAGTAGTTATCGCATGTGCAGCAGTTGTCGTGCCATCTGGTAACTTGAAACAAGAGCCATCGACGTACAACTCCCATTGAGGGTCAGATAGAGGAGTGTCAGTCAGGTCTACTCGTCCCTTCGTTTCTTCCTCAGTCCAAAATATACAATCATGAACATCATTGTTCTTTGCATTCGAAGGGTGGGGTAGTAACGTGGCAGGGTTCAGAGTGGCACATTGTTTAATCATAATGTGTGGGGCAAACAAAGTCAATTCGTATCTGGTAAGACGTGCACTCGTAAGGTGCTGGGTCTTTGTTTTGTTCAATAATGTATCCATAGCGTGCGGTACCATCACTGTGAGGTCAGTGCTCAGAACGAGCCCTTCTGACTGTTGAATAGCCACCGCAACTGCAGCAGTGGCCCTTAAACAGTTAGGGAGTGCTCTGGCGACGTTATCCAACACTGCCGAGAAATAGGCACACGGTTTTTGCTTACCACCAAATCCTTGTGTTAACACAGAAAGCGAGCAACCGTCCACTTTTTGTATGTAAAGCACAAAAGGTTTTCGGTAGTCAGGAGTACCAAGAACAGGTGCAGAACAAAGCACACATTTCAAAGAGTCAAAAGCATCTTGACAAGCATCAGTCCAGGGTAAAGTTTCATGCACGTCTTAAGTGGTTAAGTACAGAAGAGGTTTAGTAAGTAGGGAAAAATTAGGGATCCATTGGCGACAGTAAGAAGTTATGCCAAGAAGTGCACGAACATCACACTGAGTACGAGGTACAGACATATTAAAAATGGTAGTCACACGCTCAGGGGTTAGTCTCCTTCCCTCCTTCAACAGTAGATCACCGAGATAGGTCACCTCCTGTCGACAATATTGAAATTTAGAAAGGGATAGTTTATTGTCATTAGCAGCCAAATGAGACAATAATCGTACAGTGGCCTCCTTACAACCGTCCTCGGTATCAGAGGCCACTAATAAATCATCTACGTATTGCAAAAGCACATTACCAGGGGGCAAGACCAAATCATCCAACAATGTTTTCAAAGCTTGACTATAGATACTAGGACTCTACGTGTACCCCTGGGGTGCGCGGCAGAACCGGAAGCTGCGACCAGATAATGAGAAGCCAAAAATATGGTGGCTATCAGGATGAATTGGAATGCTAAAGAAGGCATTTTTTAAGTCAATCACAGAGAAATATTTAGCAGTTGGAGGAATCATAGTGAGAATAGTAGTGATGTCTGAAACCACAGTGTACTGGGGCACCACTATTTTATTAATTTCGCGCAAATCAATCACAAATCGATAAGTATTAGCATAGTCAGGATCACTACCAACAGGAGCTCTCTTTAAGATAGGCAAAATGGGGCTGTGACACACATTAGCAGCTGTTTCTTCTACCACACCCTTTTTCACCAAATCTTGAATAATGGAGAGCAAAGCCTTCTCGCCCGCCGGCGAAATTTTGTACTGAGGTATACGAGGAAGCCGAGCATTGTGTTTTAAAGTAATATAAACGGACGGAATCTTTAATGATCCTACATCCGTGTCACCAGTGGCCCACAATGTTGCTGGAATAGCAGCAAACTCAGGAGGGAGGGGTTCATTTTTAGTGAAACACTGCAAAGTATGCTTCCCAAGAGAATTAATAGTCAAGTAAACACCATCAGGTGAACAATGAATATTAGCATGTAGTTTCTTCAACAAATCCAAACCCAACAAATTTTTGCCACAATGGGAAGTCAAAAGAAACGGGGAGTCTATCGTAACAGGACCAATTGTAATAGGAACAGGTTTGGAGATGGGGCTCACCACCAGAATTCCCGAGAATCCTACCGAAACATTATTGTGCCTGGACAGAGCAGCGCCTGGGACCAGGGAACGAGAGATAGAACTATTCATTGCACCCGTGTCAACTAAAAACTTTTCAGATGTCCCCATCAAATGCGCCTCTACATAAGGTCCTTGCTGATCAACGGGTACTGATACCTGGCCCTCACTCTGTCCACGGCTATCCTATGTATAAGCATACCTTTCGGTCGCATTCATTGCACACTCCCCATTATAATACTGCCTACCTCTTGGATTATCAAAGTAATTTTTTTCTTGTCCCACTTGCGTCACCTCTTCTTGTCACATATCACTGCGATCCACACTTCCCCGACCTCTTCCCCTACTTCTCATAGCCCCTCTCTGGGCTAGCAACAGCGGACACTCAGATCACCAATGCCCTTCCTCCTTACAATAAGCACACTGGTTTATTCCCAAAACAACAGCCGGCCCTCTGCCTTGTCCAGTTCCCGCCCCCCTCAGGATGAAGCCTCTACCGCCTCTTCCTCTACCTCGTTCTTGAGCAACTTGTTGCAACAACACCCGCGTTTTAAGGTCCTTCGTTTTCTTTTTCGTCTTATCCTTACTCTCATTTTCTCTGTGTTCGTAATATTGGGCCATACTCAATATTACCGAGGGTGTGGTGGTGGTCCAAGTACTTTCAGTGGCTTGTAGCCGTGCAGAAACTTCTGGTAACAAATTGCTCCCAAAACGATTAACAAATAATCATATACCGCCCTCCAACGATAAATCCTGTCCACTAAAATCAATGAATACACCCTCGAATCTAGTGAAAAAATCAGAAACACTTTCATCTTTCCTTCTGTTTACATGCAGTCAATTTGTCCCAATCCACCTTACGAGGAGGAATTAAAGAATGCATGTAAGTGATAATACGGCCGGGTAATGCCAATACTTCAGGTCTCGGCTTATCCCCAGGCTTACGATCCTTATCCCAATCTTTTATCTGCTCCCATGTTCCGCCTAACTCTTAAGCATGGTCCTGATCATGCACCTGACACCATACGTCAACGGGAACTAACAATGCAAAAAATAGCTCTATGTCAGCTAAGGTCATGACGGCCGAAGAGGCCACTTTCGTGAGTTCTTTATAATAAGCCGTGGGATTCTTACGAGGGTCAGGTAATTGTGATTTTAGCGAGAGGACTTCACTCCTCTTCCAAGGGGAATAAACCCATTGCTCCTGCACTCGAGCCTCTACGCATGGTCTAGTCACCAAGCCATGGTCATCCTTTAATTCTGGTATTTCAGGATGAAGGATAGGATGAACTTCTCGCATAGGATGCTGAGTGTCCCATGAGGGACACCATTGATGCATCCGTCCTTGATAATTTAATAAAACCTCCACATTTTTGTATTCTTCTTCTGGACTAAGTTCAGACTTATGAGCCCTGCCCTGGATATCATACATCACTTGAGGGGCCAACCCTCCTGGAAAACACTGTTCCCAGAGAGTAATGATACGTGCAGCCATATGTTTCAAGGCATGTTGCTGCATAACAGGCTCATAGTCTCAAAGCGTATTCCATATATCAGTTATATTGTAAATAGGCTATCACATCCGCTGGGATGACTGATCCTCAATCATCTTTTTCTCATGCTGCCCTACAGCCGAACGAGTAAACAACTTTCTTGTGTCAAAATCCCCCGGAGCACGAAACAGAGTTGAAACAGCTGGAGATGGGGTCGTGCTCGCAGAAGAGGATGCCCACACAGGGGTGGGGGGAGACAAAACAGCTGTGGACATAACGGAAGACAGCAGGGTAACAGGCAATAAAGTAGCCATCTCAGACACCGAGGGAGACAAAACAGAGGACGTTCCCAGAGTGGCAAGGGAAGAGGAATCAACAGGGGCGGAAGCTGAAGGGGCCTGTACTAAAGTTGGGGGAACAACGGGATATACACGCTGCGGAGCATAAGGTGGAGGTGGACGAGTATCCAATACATCCTCTATCTCATCTTCCACGTCAGTCCTAGCCACATAGGTCTTATCCACTTGCAATCTAAATTGTCTGTCTGCACAATCAATTCCTTGTTCCGTCCGTGTTTTATCATAAGCTATAGCCTTCTGCGTAATCGTCTGATTTCCTTACATCCTATATACTTTCTCATACGTCTATGCTTTTCTTCCTTCTGTCACATGTTTAGGGAGTCAAACATTGACTGTCGACTATGTTTAGAGAATAATCGATCCTGCAGAAAATTAATCTTTTTCTCATCAAAAGACCCGGTTAAGGGCCATTGTAATTCCACATTGTCCTTAGTATATTTATGCCATAGTGTATTAAACAAAAGAAGTGTAATACCATGTTTTACATACATATCATAACTTGGGCTGCCCTCGGGCGAGGCAGGTTGATTTTCAGCCAAACGCGTATCATTAGGGCGACAACAACATCTAAAACAATTCAATTTGCTAAAACACGGCATGGTTTTTGTCGTTTACACGTTCCTTACTCAATCATACAAATAAACTTCCAAACATGGCCATGTTTAAACATTCACAAACATACAACCTCACACTCATTCATAACATACACAAGACAATAATATGTATATACATACAAAGATACTCAAAAATGACGTCTTTTAAAACAAAGAACAGAGCCCGTCGACTCCTGTTCATGGAGAATCAATCAAATTCAGATTCCATGACCAACAGATACTAAAACCAAAGACTACTAAGAGACCGTCAGACAGGTATAACCACAGACCGACCTACAGACCATCCCGCAGCCTTCCTGGTTCACTCTTGGGACCATTCTGACTGTGGCCGCTGCGTTAGCACCGCTTCAGATGTGTTCCCAAGGCTACCCAGGTACAGCCACAGGCCTTTCCAAGAGCAGTCCGGCCAGGCGCGCACCACACGTGCCACACCAAGGCATCCAATCGGCGTCTCTATTATTCACAAAAAGGTCAGTGGAGCATCTACACGTGCAGCCACCACAATGCTGTCCCATCAGACCCCCAAGATTCTCCGTGGTACACCAAACACTTACACAGTTAACTGTAACAAAAGCACTGCTTAACAGTGCATGCCAAGAGCATCAAAACAATTCCACTCACCTGGTGCACACAGGTACAATAATGTGTTCTCCACAGCCAACTCCTGAAGACCAACACGGTCAGCTCCTGGGTTACACCCGTAGGACTCTTGTGAAGGGTCACTAGCAGCTGGGGACACACTGATTGTGAGAGCGGAGTAAGTTCATACCAAAAAATGGCTATATTTTAAAAGAATACTTTTTCTGTCCACCCGCTCGACCTGAATTACCCCTTTGTCCTTACCACCCATTTATGGGGAGGACGACCCTGTCACGGAGTCCCAGCGGAGTCGCCAACTGATGTACCAAAATAATAAACTAAATGACTATACCTACCAATAGTCCCAATACCATTACCAAATAATCAGTCAGTTGGCAGTGAAGAAGATTCAATTGTTTATTAAACAAGATACTCTATAGAGGAACCTCTCCGAACCTCACCCATCAGGTGCGCCGAGAAGACTGTTGGTTCGTATTCAAACATGAGGTTATATACTTTTCGGTTCAACACATACAATCACTGTAAATGGAAAAACACCAGTTGGCCCTGGAGCTCCAGGAAAGGGCCATGTATGGCACACATCAAATCGGTACAAAGGCTTGGCTATCAATTACTGATAAGGTCAGGAGGGGTGACTCCCTTTCGTCTTCGTCTTGGTGCCTGGGAGTGTAGACACGGCGCCTCCAGGAATGCGCTTATCACCCCCAAAGCCAGATGCGACCTTGAGTCTTAGAACAGAGGAGTGAACAGCCTACCTTCAGCTGCTACCAGTAACTCAGATGAGCTGGGGTCTGACAACCGCATGTGATCAACACGTGATCATGGCCTTAGCTTGAGCAAATAACGAGAAGATGGCGTCTGTATGGTTCTCGGCCTACCCTTTAAACAATAGATATAGAAGGGGAAAATAAATACATTTCCCCCGAGACTTTCAGGGTAGGAGCTGAGCGGAGTGCCCCATTAGTTTTGAAAATTTCACGAGGATTCGTCAACCGGCGCCAAAGTTATTCAAAATAGAATTTTCAGATTTCCCATGGAAACACGATCCTAACTATAACTATCTGCTGGCGACCGCCAGTAGATAATATATATATATATATATATATATATATATATATATATATATATATATATATATATATATATATATACATATATATATATATATATATATATATATATATTTTTTTTTTTTTTGTAACAATGGGGTTAAATGCCGGATCGCACAGCAGCGGGTGCGAGCGTTGGGCCAAACCCAGGCCAAATTCAATTTTGTAGCAAAAGACGCCGCACTCTGGAACCAGTTTTTTTCAAAACTTTATTCAGACACAGCCCAGTCTGTCGTACCGTCTGTCGCCCTGGAAGAAGAGGCAGAGAGCCTTGAAACGCGTCGGCCAAATGAAAAATTATTCGGTGACTGAGGCGAGTGGAGAATGGTATGCCAGCAGGCAGGCGAGCTGTGTGTGCCTTCCTAAGCCATTGGCCATTGTTAAACAAAATTACTTACACGGGTGCCATACCGTGGGGAGGAGCACCATCTCATGAAGAAGAGAGGCTGCGTTTGGTAACTATTGCCGAATTTTTATGCAGCACAGTGAGCCATTCCAAAATGCATTCACCTCCTTTCCCTACCTTACTAAAAGGATCAAAATATGCGAAATATGGACAATGATGCAATGCACCTACCAAGGGAAGACTTTTACTCGTTTTTAAGACAACATGTCCCAGGATGCACTCTGTCAAACACGTGCTGAAAGCCCAGCCCACTAGGAGGCTATGAACCAATAAAATGTTGAAAGAAAGAGCAAAAACGAGTTTGCCTTGCATTCTGTCGCACCAGCCCTGGAAGAAGAGGCAGAGAGCCTTGAAACGCGTCGGCCAAATGAAAAATTATTCGGTGACTGAGGCGAGTGGAGAATGGTATGCCAGCAGGCAGGCGAGCTGTGTGTGCCTTCCTAAGCCATTGGCCATTGTTAAACAATATATATATATGTTTCTCATTACCTTATCCCGTTTTGAAATAGTTTGATTTGACACTGTTTCAATGTTTTTTCTTTAAACTTTATGGATAAAATTGTTCAAATACATAAAATCATCGGACTACAACTCCCATAAATCAATGGAGTAAGTCCTGATGGGAACAGGAAATGAGGTAACTAGCATTTCCTTGATAGTTTTTTTCTTTATAAAACCAATCATGTGATACGTTACAATCGACCGTGACCAAGGTATTGTGAGAATACCGAAACGCGTTGGTTTGGAGACCTGTGTGTCTGGCACGATTGCTGATGGAATATTGAAATAAAAACCTCTACAAACCGAGCAAACTGGAGTGCGACCCTGATTTCTCCCACGGAGAAGATTTTCGGCATATATATATATATATCCGCTACTTTCCGTAGTTTCGTCAAGTCCGCCCAGTTCTGGTGACGGTCTCCAACAGTACAGACACGGACCTCGGTTTTGGTGCAATTTTTATTTATAAATCTCGCGTGCTAGTCGCCATCTATTTATATATATTCTGTAAAAGTCCACAATAAACAACGCACTCTCAGATGCAGTTCAGAGATTTAATTCTCATCGTAACGCATATCGAGAGTGTCTTACTCTCTTGATCACACAATGAGTAAAAGTGACACGGTGCTTTACATATACGTAATGTAATCAAGCTAGACATAGGTAAAGGACTACCATTCACATACAGCCCTTGAAAGTCTGATTATAGCGGCCATATTGGAAAGGATTTAGATTGCATTGGTACATATATGCTTTTTACAAAAACAAGAACAGAGCAGGAGAGATAGAGATAATACTCCAAATTCTCTTACAATATCGTAATACTGAGGGCTATACCCAACTTCCTCTGTTCAATGGGGACACTATTTGTTCTCTAAATCTTGTAAACATATATTATGCCAAGTGGCCAAAAAGTACCCCTTTCGAGACAAATAGTACATTCAAAGCATCATAGTGACTTTTCATTGTACCAAAAACTATCATGTTAAAATGGTCTAATAATTAATATAAACATTCAATCCAATATCGACAAGTTTGATATCTACACCTTAGTGGCGATTTCTTCGGAAAAACATCATTAAGCCTCATTTCCTAACCTATGAAATAACCAAGTGGCACTATTATCCACACAGGAACTCGAAAATAAAGGCACTATTGCCAACCATATTGTCAACGCTTTCTAAGATTACTACATATACTTTTTAACAGACAAGTGATAAAGTGCAAAAGTGTATATAACATATGTGAAAAAAAGTTCTTATCTACTCTTCCCAGGATGCCTCATTTCATAGGAACGAAGAAAAGGGTAGGTGGCCTGTGACTTTTTCGTGAAGATATAAAGAGCCCCTTCCTTTCCTCCTGTGAATAAAAAGAAGAGGAAAAATCAGAGATTAAAATGTGACCATTAAAATCAGAATTCAAAATTCAACACAGGAAAATACATTTGCAATCTTACATTACAGGAATGAGAAACTAAGCGATCCATTCCTCAACCAGATGTGTGCTAGTTCCTCATCCTGATTATGCCCTTTCAGATACTTTGTTTCGAGGTTCATAATCCATTTAGATTCATGTTTCCTAAGGGTAAGTTCCCTATTGCCTCCTCTTCGACCCACTTATACTTGTTCTACTATAAAGTAGCATAGTAGGCTACTATTAGATAGATGAAACTCGGCAAAATGTCATGCAATAGGATAGTGAGGGTCTTTATTATTCACTGCTTTAAGGTGCTCAAGAACTCTTTTCTTAGCCATAAGGGTAGTGCTCCCTACATACCTTTTACAACACGGGCACTCCAAAACATATACAACAAATGTAGTGCTACATGTTACAAACTGTGTTATAGTTTTCATACCTGCATTGTGTGGTGTACTGAATTCACGTAGCATCTTACTGTTCTTACAGGCTTTGCAGTGTCCACAGGGATAGAATCCCTTCAGATTATGTATATTGTGATCTCTGCTTACAGTAACATCTCCATGTACTAGTATATCTCTCAAGCTTTTACTTTTCCGGTACGTGATTTTAGGTCTGTCACTAATCAAAGGGCCTATAATCGTATCATTTTTTAGAATGTTCCAATTTTCGTTAAGGATTTTTTTAATCCTATGTGATTCTTTGTTGTAAGTAAGAATCACTCTCGTCTCTGTATTGTTTGTGGCGCTTTCTTTACTTTTGACTTCAAGCGTCTGCTCTCTTGTTATATTCCTGATTTTGGATACTGCTCTGTTCAGTACCCAATCCGGGTAACCCCGTTCCCTGAATCTACACAGCATAGTTCCTTCTTCCTCCTGATATCCCTCTGTATCACTACAGTTCCGTCTTGCTCTCAACAGCTCACCAAATGGTATACTTCATTTAAGTGTATCAGGGTGGCTGCTGAGAGCATGGAGGAGACTGTTTCCTTCTGTGTCTTTCCGGTAAAGTTTTGTTTTTAATATATTCCCTGTAGCAGTGATCTTAACATCTAGGAATTCTATTTCCTCTTTCTGTAAGTTATGAGTTAGGACATTATTATAAGGGTTGTCATTAAGCAGTTTGATGAACTCTGTGGCTTCTTGTTCACTACCTGTCCAAATAAGAAACAGGCCATCTATATAGCACAACCAAATATTTACTTTGCCAAGGTAAATAGCATATTTTTCATCTTTGTATACTTCTTCCTCCCATACTCCTAAGAACAGATTCGCGAAACTTGGCGCAAAACATGTCCCCATTGAAGTACCTGTTGTCTGTTTATACAACTCCCCATTAAACAAGAATATGTTATTACGAAGACACGTGTCCATCATCTCAGTCAACATTTTCGTGTGATCCAAATACATGATATCTCTGTCATCAAGATAATGTATACATGCTCTAATACCCTGATAATGTTCAATAATAGTGTATAATTAGCATACATCTAATGTTAAAAACATATGCCCATCTTCCCATACAGTATTTTCAATTTTACACAGAAAATCCATTGTGTCTTTTACATGTGATGGAAGTTTTGACACATAATCCTGTAAAAAATGGTCAACGTATTTCGAGATATTTTCAAAGACACTTCCCAAAGATGAAACAATCAGTCTTCCGAGGGGTACAAATGGGTTCTTATGTAACTTTGGGAGAAAATATATCATAGGGAGTTTTGGGTAATCGCTCTTGAGAAATAAATATTCTTCCCACGTGATTATCCCTTGGTGTTGCCATTCAGATAATTTTTCCCAAGTTGTTGTAATACTCTCATTTTATACTCTGGTATTACTTTTGGAGTAAAATCTCTCATCTTCCAATTGTCTATATGCTTCCTTAAGATACATTTCTCTGTCTTGTAGGACCACATTGCCTCCTTTATCAGCAGAACGAATAACAAGATTTTTATCATTCGCCAAGGCTGAGATAGCGGATTTTTGTTTCAAAGTTAAATTAAAGATTTTATCCTTTCCTCTGCTTTGTTTATGTTTACAATCAAGCAGAGATTTAGTAGCCATATCATGAAAAGTATCTATATTATCGTGTGGGAGAATGGGATAGAATATAGATTTCGGCTTAAACATGGTGCTTGCTGCTTTGGCAGTAACAATGTCTCTAATTTCAGCAGAAATATCTTCGCTTATACCTTCTGTGGCAGTGTTAAAAGCCAAATCTTGCAACGTTCTTAAGGTATTGGCGTCTCCTACTGTGAGACTGGGCTGGTCATCTAGATCAAGACACACGTTGTTCTATCTCATCGTAGTGCTTTTCAAAGTGTGCCATTTAGAGAGTTTCAACTTTCTAATAAATTTAAACATGTCTATTCTAGTATTAGAGTAATAAAATAGTTTGGTAGGGCAGAAGGACAAACCAAGACGTAAGGTTTTCTTTTCCGAGTAAGATAATCGTCGATTGGAAAGGTTGACAATAGTTTTATTAACCATATCATTATCATTCATTGTTGTTGTTTCTTCCTGTAGCCCCCACGTCTGGTTCCCATGGGCTCTGCGTTTTTTTCTCTTACTTGTTCTTTGTTTGCGTCTTGATCTTCTTTGTTTACTGCGCCCCTGCCTCTTCTTCTGCCTCTTCCTCTCCCACGGTTTCCTCTCCCCCTCGGTGTTATTACTTGTGGAGGGGTTGTCCTCCCCGACTGCCGCCCCTTCTTCAGCACTCGGAACTCGTCTAAAAAAGTGGCAGGTCGGGTTATGACCTCCACTTCTGACGATGTACTGGTGGATTTTACGGAGGTATCAGTGTCTGAATCATTCACTATTATAGTTGATGACACAGTTGCTTCTATAATGTTTGTTTTATCTTTGTCTGATTTAGATATTTGATTGTCATACATATGATCGTATTTCCTGCTATAGGTCAAAATACGGCCAGTCTCATAGTCTGTACAATCGCGATGAAGTTTCCTCTGTTTCCTCAGTTTAATGTCTTCTTCATGTTGGAGTAATCTTGTTTTCAATTCATCCTTACATTTCTTGATTATTCCTTGTTCCCTATGTACCTTCAAGTCTTCCTCATTCTCCGCTATTTCTTTCATTATAGTCTCCCTGTCTTCCCAGGCATATTTTATAAGAATGCAGAGCATAGTTTTTGAAGTATTTGCCGAATTTTCAGACCATTCTTCCAGCATACGGGGATTAGGCGATTCATACGATGGTGTGGTATAAATCCTGAGTCCCCGTGGCACCATCTCCTTATCTTCATAGTCTTGGAGGGAGATTGCCTCCCACCATTTAGATGTTTCTGATTTCTTTAATTTTTCATATTTTCTAAGTTTAAACATAAGGGTGGTATCTGTATCTGGTCTCACTACGACCTGTTGAATTTTTCCTGGTGCACGTGCTAACAGTGTTTGAACTGCTAAACGTCTTTGAGAGTCCTCATCCATGTTGCAAATATAGAATTAAAATTTAGAATTAACCTGTGATAAACAAGTGATCAATTTTCCTTGTGTATTTCTTTTTCTTGGTGTTGTACACCAATTATGACAGTTCTCCAATATCACTTATCTGTGTCACCAATGGCGTTAAGTATTTGCTATTCTCTCTCTTTATACTGCATCCCTTCAAAATTTGAAGTTCCAAATGCCGCGTAAATCTGAAACGGAGCACCACTGTGGGTAACGGGGGACTAGAAAAACTATTTCTGCCGTATTTTCAAACACCGCTTTTGTTGTAAAGTCCGTGCCTGAGTCCCAATTTCGTTAAAATACAGCTCCAACCCCAGCAGCCAACTAGAGACGCCTTTCCCGTAACGGGAATTGCAACATGGAGGGCCAGCGCGTTTGACCGCGTCAATCCCCAGCTGCAACCCGGGTTGGGCTTACCTCTAGGACGCTGTCGTGGGTGAGGTCTCCGATCATCCACTGATTTCTCTTCTCATAAATGAGATCCGCGGCCGGCAAAATACCCTCTATTTCAATATTTTCATAGAAGCAGCTCCTCCTGGGAATCTAGCCCATAATAAGGTGGCGCGTTAAGCCGGTAAAGCCACCGCCGGCAAAATTTTTATTCTGTAAAAGTCCGCAATAAACAACGCACTCTCAGATGCAGTTCAGAGATTTAATTCTCATCGTAACGCGTTTCGAGAGTGTCTTACTCTCTTGATCACACAATGAGTAAAAGTGACACGGTGGTTTACATATACGTAATGTAATCAAGCTAGACATAGGTAAAGGACTACCATTCACATACAGCCCTTGAAAGTCTGATTATAGCGGCCATATTGGAAAGGATTTAGATTGCATTGGTACATATATGCTTTTTACAAAAACAAGAACAGAGCAGGAGAGATAGAGATAATACTCAAAATTCTCTTACAATATCGTAATACTGAGGGCTATACCCAACTTCCTCTGTTCAATGGGGACACTATTTGTTCTCTAAATCTTGATAACATATATTATGCCAAGTGGCCAAAAAGTACCCCTTTCTGTGCAGTCTAGTATGTATAGTGTCTTCCCTTATATAGATTTCAACATCCCGGAATTGTACCTTCACATTGCTTATGTCAGATGTGAACTTGAGGTTCAATGTATTGTCATTAATTGCATCTACAAAGTTATTGGCTGACTCAATAGAGCCCTTCCAAATCAGACAAACATCATCAATGAATCTCCACCAGTGGAGAACATGCTGACCAAAAATAACTTTGTGAGTGGTTTTCAGGACGTGCTCCTCCCACCAGCCCACGTGTAAACACAAGTAGCTAGGGGAGAAGTTTGCCCCCCTCCCCACTCCGCGCACCTGTTGGAAAACTTCCTTGTTAAACAGGAAGTCATTGTGGGTTAGACAAATATTTATCATTATTGCAAGCATTTTGTTGTGTTCATACATGTGTATACTCCTTTCATCCAGATAATAGCGAACTACATTTGTACCATCGCTATGATTAATACTGGTATACAATGAACTAATTTCCATCACTATTAAATAGCAATCATCCTCCCATTTGACGTTCTTCAATTTGCTCAAAAAGTGTCCTGTATCCCTGATGAAGGATGGCAGACTTTCCACAAATTCATGTAGAAAGTGGTCAACATATTTTGACATAGCTTCCAATAGGCTTTTTTGTGCCGAAATATTAGGTCTGCCTGGGACCGGTACCACATTTTTGTGCACCTTAGGAATAAAATATAAAATGGGGTCTTAGGATGGTCATTTTTTAAAAAGCTGTATTCATTTTTAGTTAATAAACCCACAGGTTTCCATTGTGCCAATTCAACGAATACATTTTCTTTGTTCTGTCTTAGTTCTTGGAAGCTAGCTTTTCTGTAGCAACTGATGTCATTGAGATGATGCCAAGCTTCTTCCATATATAATGTTCTTGGCCACAGCACAATATTCCCGCCTTTATCAGCCTTATTGATGATAACTTCTGTATGTTTTTGTAATTTAAGCTGTCAATTTTGTTTCATAACAGTACAGTTCAACTTTCTTAAATCCTCAACTATACAATCATTACACACATAAATTGCATCCCTTGGCATCATTGGGATAAAGGTAGATGGAGGCTTGAATGGGCTGATGGCTGGAGTATTGCAGATAATGCCTGCTTCATGTAGGTCTTCCTGTGTAGAGTTTCCTACTAAGTCATTGTAATTTGCCAAAGATTGTGCTGCTAACATAGTGCCAACATCTGCAGCTTGTAGATTTGAACAAAGTCCTAGGTCTAGTTTGAGATGCTATAGGTGCTGCATTTGTTAGTTGAAAATGCTTTCTCAATTTCAATTTGCGAATAAACTTAAAAACATCTACTCTCCTTTGTGTATATTTGAAACAATTGGTGGGACAGTACGATAAACCCAGAGCCAACAATTGTTTTTCCGCAGTCGATAAAGTTATTTCAGATAGGTTAATCACAGTATTGTCAACAACATCCTTTGGTACCTTATTCATTTCTTGTTGTTGAAACGTTTCTTACCTCTCCCTCTGTAGTTTGAGTTTCCGCCTCTGTTTTCTCCGTTGGTTCCTTCTGTTCCTTGTTTCTGCGTATGATTGCTGGTGGTCTACTACTAAAAAAGTAAGTTCTTCTCCTTGTGCTAAATTGGTGGGTATTTGAGGTGTCTTATGTCCCACGCTATCATCAGATTCAATGCTGCTGTCCACACTACTTGTTTCAACAGAGGAAAGATTCCCATCCGCTTGCATTGATAGATGTCGATGCATTGTTTTTATTACTACCATCATTTGCTAGCACTCGGCGCTTTATGTTAGCAAATTTCTTTGAAAATGTAAACACGCGTCCTGTCTATATATATATTCCACCATTCCAACTTCAAGCGTAACAAGACGAGGGCACGCACATGAAGTAGATACAATCTGTAGCAAGTCTTTATTGTCATGGGCCTCCAATGACTCTGCTCAGAAGAGAGACGCATTTCGGCAGGGAACCTACCTTTGTCAATCTAAAGGTACACCATGTTTGAAATGCCTTTAAATATCACAAGGTGCTAAACACAGATGAAATACTACGTTACTAATGCGTGGTGAGTAAGTTCCTTTAACACTTCATATAATGCCTGCTGATGCTAAACATGCACATATATTAAATGCATAATTGTTTGTCACATATAATAGGCAACACTGGTAATTCACAGGCACATTGTTATAAATCCCGGTCACGTGACCACCACAAAATGTAGTTTTATCATTGCAGATACTGTTACTACCAGAGCCATCTGAATTTTTATGAAAAGTTTTTAACTAAGTTTTATAAAGCATCCGCGCATTATACCGTCCGTGTGCACATAACTTCAAATTTAAAAAAAACACATAGCGCAAATCAACAGCTGAATCTGTGTCATCAATATTTTAAAAATGGCATATGACCATGTCCCATATATTTATAATGTACCAAAATGGTTTCTAAAACAGATAAATCTGCAGTTTGGGAGTCCTGGGCATCACACCCAATAGTTCTTGCAGGTCAAAAACTCATTGTCCCAGCATGCATCTGTTGAGCTGTTCACAACCTGAGTGCCACGATGACAAAGAAACTTATTGCTGTAATGCAAGAGTCTGATATAGATATATCAGCCCATCATTTCTGCCAAAGACAGTATTTGAGAACACATCTCGCTATGTGGATTTTTATCTTCAAGAACATGTTGCTGGTTTGCCCACATATCTCAGAGACACTAAGGACTTTTTATCCAAACTTAATTCCATCCAATGGTCGGGGAATTATTTGTTGATGACCTTAGACATCTCATCTCTGTATACCAGCATTAGGCATCATGATGGACTGTTTGCTGTAGATTATTTTTTGAAGAAACGTAATATTTCCATGTACAGACACAATGAAATCCTTCTAAAAATGATACATTGGTGTTTACACAATAACATGTTTATGTTTGATGGGCTTATATACAGACAAAAACAAGGAGTAGCTATGGGGGCATGCTTCTCTCCCAGCTACGCATGTTTACATGTGGGCTGGTGGGAGGAGCATGTCCTCATGGGCGAACACAGGGATCTGTGTGATCAACATATCATCACAATGTGGAGATATATAGATGATATATTCATCATTTGGGATGGCACAGTACAACAAGCTGAAGATTTTGTAAGAGCTATTAACTGCAACAAGTTGAACCTTAACTTCACCTCCCATATTGATTCTACATCTATTAATTTTTTGGATGTTTCTGTTTACATTCAAAATAACACCATTCAGACTTGCCTATACAGGAAGCCCACAGCAGGCAACACCCTACTTCACGCCAGTAGCTTTCACCCGCAACATACTATATCCAGTCTCCCCTACGGGGAATTTTTGAGAATACGTAGAGCCTGTAGTAATGAAGAACAACTTCGCATAGCTCAGGAAGCAGCAAAAATCAGGTTTCTACAGAGAGGATATCAAGCCAATAAACTACAAAAAGCCCTGAGCAAAGCAAACAGTAAAGATAGACAAACTCTACTAGTTACCACACCTAGACATAATACCAACATCTCGGATCCCCCTATTGACAACTGCAACAACAACAGCAACGTCAATCAAGACAAAACTGTCTGTCGTTTTGTTTCAACCTATAGCAGACAGGCCAACACTATTCGCTCTATCATCAAAACCCAATGGCCTATTGTCTTAACTGACATGGTGCTTTCTCAAACTCTGCCCACACAGCCTAATTTCACCTACCGCAGGGCACATTCCATGAGAAGTGATCTGGTTAAAACTAGTCCGGAACTAGACCTTAAGAGCATTTGGTTATCCCCCAAAAAGGTTTTTTTTAAATGCAGCACATGTAGGGCATGCAAATTTGGGATTAACACCAAATCCTATTGCACTCCATTTTCTGATGAATCCTTCAATATCAGAGGACACTTTACATGCCGGACAGATCACGCGGTATACATTCTGCAATGTGTTTGCGGCCTCCGCTACGTCGGCAGCACGAAGTTACAGGTTTATGTGTGCATATTGCAGCACTTACGAGCCATAGTTAACTCCGACCCTTCCTACCCGGTGGCCCGTCATATAAAAACAGAACATGGTAACAATCTCAATGTCTTGCAATACTTTGTGATAGACAATGTCCCACTTAACAAACGGGGGGGCAACCGTGAAAAACAACTCAGACAATTGGAAACAAAATATATAATGGAACTAGATTCTAAGGCTCCGAGAGGGTTACATTTATGTGAAGATCTGTTCTACTATCTATAATTGTTATGTCTTAACTGAAAACTTTGACTGTTAATATTCTCATTATTTGGATGTAGTTCGTCTGAGGACAATGACCTGTAAATATTAGCGAGTACTATGTTTTTGTGGTTTGTTTGAGTATCTAGGTTCATACCTGGTATTCGTTGTTTCTTCCTTCTTGTATTTATCCAAATAACCTTAAACATAGTGATTGCATTTTTAAGGGTTTTTTTGCTTTAGATTAATCAACTCACTTTTTCTCATTTACTACCTAATTAATACCTATTCATGGGTCACATTATCGAGTTAGGGGTTTGGGATTAATACATGCCCTAATTTTGACTTAGGATTTAATTTAACACTTTGCACTTTATATGGCTAGTTTTATCAAATTTTATTTTTGTATCCCCACGCATCACACAACATAGACTAGACCTCCTATCTTACACACATATTTTTGTTGTGTTTGGCTATTAGCGAGCTACCTATGAATTACATGAACTTTATTCAATGGTCGTAGATTACTACCTGTTGCCTCCAAGTATTTGTACCTGATATAAAACACTAATATCACATTAGAGAACATAACACACATATGCACACTGTTAATTGACAATGTGGTAATTTTCGTTATATATTCTCAGTGTTACCTGTCGAGCATTGTCTTAGGATGTATTTTTCTAATATGAACCCTATGGCTCTACAGTGTTTTAAATCGGTTATGGCACTTTTTTTGTTCTTCCGACCTTAAAAAGATTGATTATTCATGAATTCTTTGATGTTACGTATTTGTTAACACATTGGATTGTAGTTAACATTTCTATTTACGTAATAAGCCAATGACCACCTCTTGATTTATGAGGCATTTATGTATTTTGTCTATGTCTATGATTGTGCAGTTGGTAGTTAACCAATAGCGAGGAAAGCTATGTTACCTCCCCTTCCTTTCTGTTATGTATAAAAACGTTACCTATTTGCAACGCAGTCATGTGAGCAAGGCCACACAGTTGGCCGAAACGCGTCTTCCCGTTTCATTTGCACTGAGTATATGATTTAAATAAAGACGATACTGCGGCTGCAGTTTTCTACAAAGAAGAAGGTGTCCGTCTCTCTGTTCATGGTGCCGAGAAGCGCTTTGGAGTGGTACTTGGATATATATATATATATATATATATATATATATATATATATATATATATATATATATATATATATATATATATATATATATGCCTTGCACAACCACCATCATGAGGCCCAATACCGCAGCTCAGGTTACAACACGGTCCAGCAGCGCCTGCTTCCTTTTACCTAACGTTTCAGCTATCTGCCTTGCTCACAGGTGGAAGAAGACACCTACGTGCGCTTGGGCGTGTTTTAAAGTAAATTTTTAATCACGTGACTCAGCTCTTAAACATCAACTCCCACAGTGCAGTATTGTTCATATCATTATATACATTGGTAGTCCTCAAAATTCAAACTGTTGTAGTATGTCAATATCCGATTTCTGCACAAATGTTAAAGTGGTTAAAGTATAATCAAAGCTGTCAAGTGTCAAGCCGCAGTGTTTTCATTCTGCGTGCGACCGGCAGAAACCATCTGCTGCAGCACGATCATTGCAGGAATCATCCTGCTAGAATCCCTTACACGCGCATTCCGTTTTTGCTATTTAGCATATCCTCAGTAGGTCGGGTGCACGAGTGGGTCAAACTCCTCAATTTGAATACCAAGCAAAGTCTCTCGTTTCCGGAGCCTCAGACCCTTCAGGGCGGCCTCAAAGAAGTGGGCACGAGCAGCCCACCAAGCATTTGCCTTGCACAACCACCATCATGAGGCCCAATACCGCAGCTCAGGTTACAACACGGTCCAGCAGCGCCTGCTTCCTTTTACCTAACGTTTCGGCTATCTGCCTTGCTCACAGGTGGAAGAAGACACCTACGTGCGCTTGGGCGTGTTTTAAAGTAAATTTTTAATCACGTGACTCAGCTCTTAAACATCAACTCCCACAGTGCAGTATTGTTCATATCATTATATACATTGTAAATCCTCAAAATTCAAACTGTTGTAGTATGTCAATATCCGATTTCTGCACAAATGTTAAAGTGGTTAAAGTATAATCAAAGCTGTCAAGTGTCAAGCCGCAGTGTTTTCATTCTGCGTGCGACCGGCAGAAACCATCTGCTGCAGCACGATCATTGCAGGAATCATCCTGCTAGAATCCCTTACACGCGCATTCCGTTTTTGCTATTTAGCATATCCTCAGTAGGTCGGGTGCGCGAGTGGGTCAAACTCCTCAATTTGAATACCAAGCAAAGTCTCTCGTTTCCGGAGCCTCAGACCCTTCAGGGCGGCCTCAAAGAAGTGGGCACGAGCAGCCCACCAAGCATTTGCCTTGCACAACCACCATCATGAGGCCCAATACCGCAGCTCAGGTTACAACACGGTCCAGCAGCGCCTGCTTCCTTTTACCTAACGTTTCGGCTATCTGCCTTGCTCACAGGTGGAAGAAGACACCTACGTGCGCTTGGGCATGTTTTAAAGTAAATTTTTAATCACGTGACTCAGCTCTTAAACATCAACTCCCACAGTGCAGTATTGTTCATATCATTATATACATTGTAAATCCTCAAAATTCAAACTGTTGTAGTATGTCAATATCCGATTTCTGCACAAATGTTAAAGTGGTTAAAGTATAATCAAAGCTGTCAAGTGTCAAGCCGCAGTGTTTTCATTCTGCGTGCGACCGGCAGAAACCATCTGCTGCAGCACGATCATTGCAGGAATCATCCTGCTAGAATCCCTTACACGCGCATTCCGTTTTTGCTATTTAGCATATCCTCAGTAGGTCGGGTGCGCGAGTGGGTCAAACTCCTCAATTTGAATACCAAGCAAAGTCTCTCGTTTCCGGAGCCTCAGACCCTTCAGGGCGGCCTCAAAGAAGTGGGCACGAGCAGCCCACCAAGCATTTGCCTTGCACAACCACCATCATGAGGCCCAATACCGCAGCTCAGGTTACAACACGGTCCATCAGCGCCTGCTTCCTTTTACCTAACGTTTCGGCTATCTGCCTTGCTCACAGGTGGAAGAAGACACCTACGTGCGCTTGGGCGTAATTTACTTTAAAACACGCCCAAGCGCACGTAGGTGTCTTCTTCCACCTGTGAGCAAGGCAGATAGCCGAAACGTTAGGTAAAAGGAAGCAGGCGCTGCTGGACCGTGTTGTAACCTGAGCTGCGGTATTGGGCCTCATGATGGTGGTTGTGCAAGGCAAATGCTTGGTGGGCTGCTCGTGCCCACTTCTTTGAGGCCGCCCTGAAGGGTCTGAGGCTCCGGAAACGAGAGACTTTGCTTGGTATTCAAATTGAGGAGTTTGACCCACTCGCGCACCCGACCTACTGAGGATATGCTAAATAGCAAAAACGGAATGCGCGTGGAAGGGATTCTAGCAGGATGATTCCTTTACCGTGAGTAATGTTTAAATGTGTAAATACCTGTATCAGTCTCTCACTTTGTGTATAAGTGGCTGCATTGGTTGGTGACTAGCTACATGAGTGTCTATATAGGTTATTAGTTGGTTTTTTGAGTATCAGTGTCTATATGGTTCGGTGGGGGGTATTACGTAGTGCATAGGTGCATGAATGAGTGACTCACTGTTTGTATGTGTTGAAGACAGCATATGTGCAGGACTGTATGGGTGGAAGAGTGTGTGTATGGGTGTGTTAGTGAGTGAATGGCTGTCTCAATAGTGTCTTTATGAGTAACTACATATGTTTTAAACTAGTATATGTGACTATTGGTGTATATAAGTAAGTATATGTGAGAGTGAGAGATTGAAAGAGTTCCTGTATGAATAAGTATGTGTTTCTATAAGTGATTGTTTAAAAGACTAAGTATGTGTAAGTTTCTGTAGAAGTAAGTGTGGTGGTGTGTGTATAACTGTATATGCAAGTAAATGTATGTTTCTTTCTTTATTTTCATGAGTGACTATGTGTGTCAGTAACTCTGTGGATGAGTGGGATTGTGTAACAGGATGTATTGGTGTATGAGTACATATGATGTGTGAGTACACGAATGAGTGACTGTACAGGACTGTTGGTGAATGAGTGGATGTTTATGTGGTTCTTAGAATTATTGAAGAGGTTGTTGTAATTGGTATTGGTATGTCCATTTTTTTGAAAATTTCAGTCTCTATTTTTGAATGTGTGTATCAAAGGTTATATTAGGGTGAGAGGAGACCTGCCACTCCATCACATGGATGATGTCATCAGTGATGTCATCAGTGATGTCATTTGAGATGTCATCAGTGATGTCATGAGTGATGTCACTGACCATGTCATGAGTGATGTAATATGTGACGTCATCAGCAGTGCATTGCGGGCGCGCGAGTTATAGTTAGCTTAACTAACTATAACGGGGAAATTTCATTGGTTTTTTACGAGTGAAATGTCCAGCTAACTATAACGTGTGTGAAACCTATAGTTTTTTCACTGAATTTGCAAGGTTTTTTAAATGCTAATTCCTAACTATAACATGTGTGAAACCTATGGTTTTTTCAGTGAATTTGCAAGGTTTTTTAAATGCTAATCCCTAACTATAACATGTGTGAAACCTATGGTTTTTTCAGTGAATTTGCAAGGTTTTTTAAATGCTAATTTCTAACTATAACGTGTGTGAAACCCATGGTTTTTTCAGTGAATTTGTATGGTTTTTTAAATGCTAATTCTTACCTATAACATATGTGATTCCCATATTTTTTTTTATTGATTTTGTATGATTTTTTTATTATAAATTCTTATCTTAAATGTGTTTTTTTTTTTAAAAAAACAAGTTTTTTAAAAACTTTTTATTCTCTTAAAACACTATGTTTTTTTTAAAAAAAAAATATGCAATATATCAAGTTTTCTCTTTTTTTTTTTACCAAACAGGTGAGATATATTAGTATAACATAGAAAATATATATATTTTTTTTTTTTTTTTTTTTAGTGCGCGTACGGTAAGCATACGGTAAGCGTACGGTTTACGCAATGTCCGTAATTTATCTACTCTGTTTGCGTATAGTTACGCAATTTGCGTAGCCGCGCGTACTGTGCGTGGGGCGCGTAGGCGTGTACGCTACACGCGCACGTTACGCGGAAGTGTTGTGGAGTGACTGTTTTGCGCATGCGCGCGAGTGCGTGTCTTTTTTACGCGCATGCGCACTTTTACCGTAAGCGCACCGTAAGCGCACCGTAAGCGTAACGTAAGCATAACGTACGCGCACGGTGGGTCATGTGATCATGAAACACAACTTTTGATTGGTTGAAACTACTTTCAGTTCTAGAACTCTCCTACACCACACCCATTCCCCTCATTTCTGCTTGTGATCCCTTAGGAGAAGGAGCTGACTTGTCTTTGTGATACGATGGCAGACCAGCACTCTTCTGCTGAGAGTGAGGCTAGCAGCACCACCATCAGGCAGAGAAAGAGGAAACAGAAGAGCTCTTTCATATGGGAGTATTTCAGTTTTCCAGAGGGTGAGAAAAAAGTCAATGCTGCCTTGGTGACTTGCAAGCTGTGCCAGCGTGTACTTTCGCGAGGTAATCCCAACAAGAAGTATTCCTTTGGGAATCACACTATGTTGAGACACCTTGAGGATGTGCATCCTAGGACACATGCACGACATACTAGGGGCAACCCTTCAGTAAGTCGAGCAAGCACATCCACAGCAGCTCAGCCGAGTCCTTCTTCGGAAGCTCAGCTGAGCCCTTCATCTGTGGGGGCACAATCACCTTTTTCAGAACCTCTGGAAACGAACCCTCGGTTTGGTAGGGTTACTATGCGGTGTTCATTTTGCCACGATCTAATTGTTCATAGGGAGACCAGTGTTTCCCTCATTAACAACAAAATAGATCAGCACAAATGTCCAACCAGCTAATTTTCCCATACTTCCTTTCCTCTGTCCCTGCATGAACACAACGGCTCTTTTAAGAGCCAACCTTACCTCTCAACTTTTTTTTATTTTTTCTTTAAAACTTTTTTTTTTTTTTTTTACCTTACGCGTACGGTAAGCGTATTTTTTTTTTGTTTTTTTTTTAAAAACACTAAAAATCAATTACCACATCTCAAGATCCTTGAGGAATTAATAACTAAATACTAAAAATCTTTTTGAGATAAAGTGGAAGAAAGAGACCTTCTAATTTCTCAGTTACCTGTCCCACCCAACAATTTAATTTTTAATTAAAATGTAATTGAAATTACTTGAAAAAATGGTTGGTTTTTTTTGAAAATTTTCTTTCACAATCTGAAAAAAAAGAAAAAAGTATTAATATTTAATAAATCAATATATTACACAGTACACGTATTTACATATTTTTCCCCAAAAATGTTTTGCCTTTTTTTTGCTGTTTTCAGAATATATTGCATTTCACTATAAATTGTGAAAGCAATTGCATTCATCATTTAACAGCGGGCAAAAAAAAATAACAATCTCAAAGACTGTATAAAAAAAGCCCAGAATCTCTTTTAACCTAAACATAACATTATAGAAATGCATAATATTCTAAAAAAATATCAACTAATATCAATACTTATTTCTTTAAAATACCGTCTGACATTTTTGTTTCAGAAGTATAATCACAAAAATATATCTCAAATAAATCCACAATACATCTGGTTCAATTTCCTTTAGGCCAAATAGTAATTTTAAAATTCTTTTTTGATTAAATTTCCAATGGTAATCCAATAAAATTCTAAAGTTTAAATTGTACAGATCTCACCGATTCTCTGTAACATTTTGGTTTCCGAAAGATTAATTAATAATTAAATAAGTCCACAATACAATTGTTTACCTTTCCTCATGGCCAAATAGTAATTTTAAAAATCTTTTTTGAATAATTTTCCAATGGCAATCCAATAACATTCCAAAATTTAAATTGTGCAGATGTTACCGATTTTGTCTAAATTTTTGGTTTTCCAAAGTTTCATTAAAAATTTAAAAAGTCCACATTACAATTGGTTACCTTTCCATTAGGCCAAATGATAATTTGAAAAATCATTTTTTAAGAAAATTCCAATGGTAATCCAATAAAATGGTAAAATTGTTTTGTACACATCTTGCCAAGTCTCTCTAAAATTTAGGTTTCAGGAAGATTAGATAGGAATTTGCTAAATCAAAAGGCAAACGTTGCTTGAAAATCAATTGGGAATCATTACACAGTGTCCAGCCTTTTTCACATTTAAGATAAACTGTGTAATGTCCAGAAGTAACAGTAGGTCCTTCATGGAAAATTATTGCAACTGTTACAAAAGTTTTTCCTGAAATTGATAATTGCTGTCCTGTAAACTTCTTTATTAAAGTATCCAATTTTGAACCATCAGCTTTACATCGTTGCATCATTAAAATTACATATTGTCCGTATTCCTTTAAAATTAACGTTGAAAACATTTCAGATTGACACTCACTGCATTCCATGTGATGATTAGCATCTTTAACTAATTTAGCAAAAGTGACTGTTTTACTTTCTGGCAATGTTAAATAAATAAACCTTTCAGAATCAACATTAGAGCCACATGTATAGGAACAGTTTTCACAACTATGTTCCCATTTATAAGAGAGACCAAACAAATTTTCAATGGGAACCCCTTCTTCTTCCAGTACCTGAAGAAAAAACATCAAGAATTCCTGTGCGTCTTGCTGTACATTTTGAGAAAACTGTGTTCGTCCTGAACATACATCTAAAAGTTTTCTAATTTCAGTAGCACTTTCTATTTGAGTTTTCTCATTACTCAGCTTTTGAAAAAGGAGACTCAAGTCATAACAGAATCTTTTTCTCTGATTTACTATTATCTGCTCTTGCACACTTTCCAGATAAAATGCAACATTCAGCACTACATTAGCGTAGCAGTTGACACCAGAGCTATTTTCAAAATGACATCCTACAACCTCTTCTTCATTTCCTTTTTCTTTTTGCTTGCAATTACATCACTCCTCTTTTTTTTCCTCCTCTCTACATCTTCATTACAGATATTCTCATTTCTCCTTTTACGAGAAACTACACGTTTCTCCAACACAGGATACTGACCTAAATGAGGAGCATAGGTTCTTCTTAATCTATTATACTCCTTTACACAATTTGTATCAGCACTAACTTTTGAGTCATCAAAGTCTATCATGAATAAACCAGATAATGTTTTCACTCGTGACAAAGCTACATAAGCCATACCTTCTTTGAACACAGTTGAACCAATGTTCACAAAAGCACAAGCTACAGTCAATCCTTGAGACTTGTGAATAGTTACAGCATATGCTAGCGAAAACGGAAACTGCTTCCTACGTACATATAAGTCTTTCACAAGCATGAAACGAACTGAACAACGACAAATGTCTTTAACTTCTTCTATCTGATCAAATTTTATTTATAAACATTCAATTCCATCTTTTTTCTGATAATTAATAAAACCCACAACTCTTCCCATAGCTCCATTAACTAAACCTTTTTCAACATCCAAATTTCTCCTTAAAAATACTCTACAGTTCATGCAAACATATAGATTTTTTTCTAATCCAGCTGTTTTGGAAATGTTCTTCTCTAGTGAATCCAATTTATTTTTCAATGTGCCTGTTAATGTGATAGTAATTCTTCCATCCTCAATTTTGTCCACTGCTTCCAATTTCCTGATATCTTCCTTTTCCAATTTTAAAAGCTCCTCATTGAATATTGAGCATTCACGTAGAGTTGGCATTAAGCAGATGACACTTTTCTTTTCTGCAATGTTCTTGTATATCTTCTCTGCAACTATTTCTTCCTTTGGAAATAAATTATGTAGCAGCCGACTCTGTAATGCTTTTTTGCCAACTTCTGTGAGTAGTCCAATTCTGATATCTTTCAGAATACTTCCATATTCTTCATCGTTTGCTTGCCTCATATTAGTAGTAAGTTCCTTGTACTCAAAGAAGGACCAAATATTTGCATTACCGATGCTTCCCAATGACTTCTTTGTGTCTTCATGTGTCACAGTATTAAACACTGGTTGTCCTTTAACTGGAGTAAGTTGTAGAAGATCCCCAAAAACTATGACATGTTTTCCACCAAATAACACGTCATAGTCTGTCCTTAGAATTTGCTGCATTCTTAAATGCACAAAGGCAAGCATTAAGTTTGATACCATGCTCACCTCATCAATAATGAGAACTTGCATCTTCTTCAATACTCTTGAAACTTCCAAGCATGCTTCTCCAGTTAGCTTGTTGTATTGTATTTTTTTCTCATGCTCCACTGGTAACATTAGCAAACGATGTAAGGTGATTCCTTTTATGTTATAGGCTGCTAACCCAGTTTGGAGCAGTAACCACACAAGACAAAGTAGAATCCGTTTTTTGCTGTAGGTAGCTTCTGATGACTTTTATTAGGAAACTTTTTCCAGTTCCAGCTTGTCCACTTACATACATCCTGATTGGATGAAATGATGTGCATGAGCACTCTTTTTTTTCATGTAGAAATCCGTGATCAATTTTGCTTCTGATCTCTTCATAAATTTGTTGCTGCTCTTCATTCAGTTGTCTTTCCAAATTTTGTAAGTCTATAAATTCTTCTTGAGCTTGATTCATAGCCGTTTCCACTTCATTCATGGCTATTGATGCTTTATTTTCAACGATTGGTTGTCCTAGGGGATCTTGACTGAGTGTTCCTGAACTTTGGCTGTCTTGAGAACTGTCTCTAGCTACTTCAGCTGCAATTGTACTTTCCTGTTCAATTTCTTCATTTAACATTTGCAGATAAGTTGAGAATGTACTGCATTGTATGCTGTCTTTGCAAGCATTAAAAGAATCTTCATAGCTTTGAAATTCTCCCAGTAGTTCATCCTCTGTACGCCATGGTTTAAACAGCTGTAAAAGAGCCAAGTAGTAAAATTCCTTTTTGTCAGTAGTGTCGCAACTCAGCTTCCTGTGATTTATCAAACTTCCTTTTGTTTGCTTCACCAAACATCCTTCCTCACCAATGACTTTATATTTTCCATTGTTGATGTCTTCTGCGGCTTTCCGTGAATAAATGTAGTTCTGCAGCACTTCATAGAGACACATGTTCTCCAGATGATGACTTCTTTTTGGATAATATGTGTCCAACATGTTTGATTTCAAAATATCTGTACTTTCTGGGTCATTCTCGGCCAAATATTCAATTTCTCCAACAGATTTCAGTACCCGATTTCTCATTGCTGCAAGGCCTAAACTTGCCCAAATTATTCTTCTTGATTTCGAGTAGAGACTTGCAGAGGATAACCTATCTGAACATTCGTAGGATCCAATTTCTCGATGCGATAACATCTTTAAACTGAAACTGTACAGCTTCTTACTGACAGTCTTCTCGTGAGAAATCTCTTCCCACATTTCTTTCAATTCAGTTTTTTCAGATTTAGTAATGTAAGACGTTACATATCGAGCAACAGCAATGGAATTGTCAGCTACATACTGTATATCCATGTTAGCATTCCACATGGATAAAATGACTGGGTTGTAGTCATTTATATTTTTTGATTCTTCTTTTCTTTTTAGGTTGTAGGTATTCTTAGGTGATTTTCTTGTGATAGTATGTCTCACAGATGACATAAAACTGTTTACTCTTCCATTTGAAAGAACAGGTCTAGGAAATCCAAATCGACATTTAGTGTAGTATTTTTCTTTGCTCTTGTATTTCCGTCGACAGTATTTTCCACACCGATGACTTTGGAAACGTAAAACTTGCTCCTTTAACTTTTTCTCTTCTGTGCTTTTTGGTATAGCACATGTTGCATATTCTTCAATGTAAGATATCACTGCTTCATCAGTATCTGTTCCAAACTTTGGGGCATCCTTGATCCACAACAGCATATGAATATGAGGAGCACCTCTTGCCTGGTACTCTTTTCTCCAAAAGAAATCCACTACTTCTCCTAGAGGTGGATTTTTTTTATTGCAGATGAAGGACATCATGGCCTCAAATCTATGATTGAAATATCTGCAAACATTACCCGGATCCAATGAGCACAGTTCTCCTGCTGTCTTGTATTCGATGTTTTTAATGTTTGAATTTGCCTCTCGTAGAAAATCCAGTAAATCATCCCAAGCGTACTCAGCACAGCTTAGGGTAAGGAACCATGTTGGTGTTCCTAAATTCCGTAACATGCATTTTAATTCACCATGGCGTCGGTACCAATATTAATTTGTCCCACGCTGACAAGCCATCAGATTGATCAGTTGTGTTTCCAAATGATCATCTCGGTGCTGCACTTTCTCCATAAAATCCTTAGCAGACACATTTTGTAAATGTACTCCACTTTTTAAAATGTGATTTACTGCATAAGATAGTGCAGACAAGTCGCTTTCAAATAAAAGATGGAACAAATAAGGAATACTTTGTCGAAATCTGGGATCTTCAGCATATAGTCTTGTAGTCCGATACTCAGAAGCTGGAATCTGTTCTGGACGTTCATCGTATCGTCCTCCTTTTCCTTTAGGAAACAGCTGGGGAAAACATCGAGCTTCCAAGCTCTCCTCTCATACACTCACGGGAGTTCCTTTTGCTTTCTTCATCTGAAACAGATCAATATTGTCTCCCATAACTTCTTTTGAATGAAGAGGATGTATGCTAAAATGTTCATAAATTTCTTCTTCCTTTGACTTGTCCACTTTTTCAATTTGTCCAGTTGATGTTTCTGTGTCTTCTTGTAAATCTTCTTCTTCTTCTTCTACATAAATTGATTCATACCATTTGTTATTCCTTTTCAAATACAAATTTGCTCTTTGTCCTTTCCGTACATCTACCAGCTCCTGCCAAATCTTCTTATTCTTTGTAGGTACACCATTAACCAGAATAACTAATGGTTCAGTTTCCAAAGTATCCGCATCATATTTTTTAAAATCCAAGGGCAAATACACCACTCTACCTCTTAAACCTCTCAGTAAATCTGAAGGAGGTAATTTACCAGTTTTGGGCTCCATACGTACTATGGTCTGGAACGGATGAACACATTGAATAAGTATAGACTCATATGTATTTAATTCAGAAAGTTCAGCAGGAATAGCATCCAATTCTAAATTATTATGTACAGCTCTGGTCGGCATTCTATTTTCCTCTAACTTGTTGTAACAGTATTTACAAATACGCTGATCTTCACCCAATTCAAAACAATTTTCTAGAAATATATATGTGGCAAAATCTTTCCACTTATAATTATCTTCATTTTCACTCTTTCTGTAGAGATCAACATTCCTAGTTTGTTTTCTATAATAAGTTCTGCGGCAACAAATACAAGTAATATTTGGTCTTTCATTAGAGATTTTTTCAAATTTTGTTATGTGATCATTAAATGTCTTACTTACAGAGGGTTCTACATTCTCTTCCACTTCTTCCTCATTTACTGTGTCCTTTTCTGCACTGTTTTGTTCAGGACCAAAGTAACAAAACTGAATTTCATCAACAATCTTCTCTACATCTGATACCGATCCACGGAACAGAGCCCTATTCAATTCATCTAACTTTATTGCTGGACTTTTAGCAAAATACAACCGTCTCACAAACTTTCTCATTTCAGTATGATGAACAGCCAGCATCCCAAAATGATGGAAAACACTATTACACACTTTTCTAGATAGACAAGCCAGAGAATGACCCTGCAAACCAGTATTCTCTCTCACTCTGCATGGATCTAGACTTTGAAGCACCTTAATCTTCTGTTTTACACTTTTTTTTACTATATTCTCTTAGAAACTCACGAAATTTATCAATAGATTCCTGACGCACAGTGCAAATACTACTACAATTCCAAGTGTACACTGGGGCTTTAGGACGTCTCCCCATAGCCTCATCCGCCATCACTTGTACCTCATCTCTTGGAACCATTATCTCCTTCTCCATTATGCAACCATTTTTCACTTCATAAGCACAACCTCTGGTGTCAACTGCATGCAGCAAACTATTACTTTGAAAATAACTCTCTTCATTAAAAAAAGGTTCACTACTTGAACTATGCATCCATTCTCCTAAAAACACTTTACAAAAGTTTGTTCTTTTCACTACTCTTTTCCTTTTGCTTTGTGATTTCAGTACATTAACCATTTTATCTAATGTACGCATCCTATTCAGAATGAAAATGAATAGTTTCCTTTTTAATTCTAATGCCTTTGCTGCAATGGCTTCAATTTCTTTTTTTCTCTTGTAATATTTTGCCTTTTGCTTATATTTCTTCACACCCTTTATCAAATTGGACATAACTCTTCTCTGAAACATTTTTCTACGTATCTCTTTAAACGCTGTTTTTCTGTTTAAGTTAATCTTTATTGTTGCAGAAGGTATATTTGCATTAACTAAATTCTCAATTTTTTCCTGTTTTTTTCTATTGAAAACATTCTTTCCAGTACAGACATTTTGTACATTTTTCCTTTTTTTGAAGATGTTCTTTAAAAAATCTTTTGTCTGCTTATCAGAAGATTTGTTCTTTTTCCCAACATGAGCATCTCCAACTAACTTAGGTCCTCCAGTTGTCTTCAAATATAGGTTTTTTTTGTGGTCTTTCTTTAGTCTGGATTTTGTAGGCATCTTAAATTTTGTTCACTGCTCTTCAGCAATACCTGAAAAAAACTAAATAAAAATTCCTTTATTTTATTTAAATATATTACTACATTTTTTATGATCTTTTCAAATCTTAAAATACTATGTACCCCTTTCCTACAAGTGAAAATCACAATAACACCATCACAAATTAAATATCTAAAAACAATTCCTGTGTGCACACAGAGTCATGGTTTGAAATTAGGCAGAAAACCAAATTTCTTTGCCAATTGCAAAGCATACTTTCTACTACTTTTTTGGCAAGTGATAAGTACTTTTACAGTCTGACACATTTTGAATCCACTTTTCAGATTCTGAAAACAGCACATGTCCAAACAGCTTTTTCAGACCAGCAACATGTGTAACCTGGGTGACTAACTACACTTCAGCAAGGGCAACCAGCCTTAGTGATGCTGAATGTATTTGCATTACTGATTAAAACCTCAAACCCCACTCGGTTGTGAATACTGTGCTTGATTCCACAGGATAAGCAGCTGGTTGTGTGCTAAGAGTCTGCTTCTGCATAAAAAAATAACACCCCCTTTCCATCTAATGCAAATGTAAAATCACCAGAGCAATACCAAACAGCTTTCTCTGACCAGCAACATGTGTAACCTGGGTGACTGACTACACTCCAGCAAGGGCAACCAGCGTTAGTGATGCTGAATATATTTGCATTACTAAGTGCAACCTCAAACCCCACTCGGATGCGAATACTGTGCATGATTCCACAGGATAAGCAGCTGGGTGTGTGCAAAGAGTCTGCTTCTGCATAAAAAAATAGCTCCCCCTTTCCATCTATTGCAAATGTAAAATCACCAGAGCAATACCAAACACCTTTCTGAGACCAGCAACATGTGTAACCTGGGTGACTGACTACACTCCAGCAAGGGCAACCAGCCTTACTGATGCTGAATGTATTTGCATTACTGACTGAAACCTCAAACCCTTCTCGGTTGTCATTACTATGCATGATTCCACAGGATAAGCAGCTGGCTGTGTGCTAAGAGTCTGCTTCTGCACAAAAAAATGGCTCCCCCTTTACATCTAATGCAAATGTAAAATCACCAGAGCAATACGCAATAAATCTCTGCCTGTAATTCCTATTTGCACACAGAGTCATGTTTTCACATTAGTCACAAAACGAAATTTCTTTGCCGATTTGAAAGCACACTTACTACTCTTTTTTTTGGCAAGTGATAAACACTTTTACAGACTGACACATTATGAATCCACTTTTCAGATTCTTAAAAAAGCACATGTCCAAACTGCTTTTTCAGACCAGCACCATGTGTAACCTGGGTGACTGACTACACTCCAGCAAGGGCAACCAGCCTTAATGATGCTGAATGTATTTGCATTACTGACTGAAACCTCAAACCGCACTCGGTTGTAAATACTATGCATGATTCCACAGGATAAGCAGCTGCCTGTGTACTAAGAGTCTGCTTCTGCACAAAAAAATACCTCCCCCTTTCCATCTAATACAAATGTAAAATCACCAGAGCAATACGAAATAAATCTCTGCCTGTAATTCCTATTTGCACACAGAGTCATGTTTTCACAATAGTCACAAAAAGAAATTTCTTTGCCAATTTGAAAGCACACTTACTACTCTTTTTTTTGGCAAGTGATAAGTGCTTTTACAGACTGACACATTATGAATCCACTTTTCAGATTCTGATAAAAGCACATGTCCAAACTGCTTTTTAAGACCAGCACCATGTGTAACCTGGGTGACTGACTACACTCCAGCAAGGGCAACCAGCCTTAGTGATGCTGAATGTATTTGCATTACTGACTGAAACCTCAAACCCCACTCGGTTGTGAATACTATGCATGATTCCACAGGATAAGCAGCTGGCTGTGTGCTAAGAGTCTGCTTCTGCATACAAAAAAATGGCTCCCCCTTTACATCTAATGCAAATGTAAAATCACCAGAGCAATACGCAATAAATCTCTGCCTGTAATTCCTATTTGCACACAGAGTCATGTTTTCATATTAGTCACAAAACGAAATTTCTTTGCCAATTTGAAAGCACACTTACTACTCTTTTTTTTGGCAAGTGATAAGTGCTTTTACAGACTGACACATTATGAATCCACTTTTCAGATTCTGATAAAAGCACATGTCCAAACTGCTTTTTAAGACCAGTACCATGTGTAACCTGGGTGACTGACTACACTCCAGCAAGGGCAACCAGCCTTAGTGATGCTGAATGTATTTGCATTACTGACTGAAACCTCAAACCCCACTCGGTTGTAAATACTATGCATGATTCCACAGGATAAGCAGCTGCCTGTGTACTAAGAGTCTGCTTCTGCACAAAAAAATACCTCCCCCTTTCCATCTAATACAAATGTAAAATCACCAGAGCAATACGAAATAAATCTCTGCCTGTAATTCCTATTTGCACACAGAGTCATTTTTTCACAATAGTCACAAAAAGAAATTTCTTTGCCAATTTGAAAGCACACTTACTACTCTTTTTTTTGGCAAGTGATAAGTGCTTTTACAGACTGACACATTATGAATCCACTTTTCAGATTTGATAAAAGCACATGTCCAAACTGCTTTTTAAGACCAGCACCATGTGTAACCTGGGTGACTGACTACACTCCAGCAAGGGCAACCAGCCTTAGTGATGCTGAATGTATTTGCATTACTGACTGAAACCTCAAACCCCACTCGGTTGTGAATACTATGCATGATTCCACAGGATAAGCAGCTGGCTGTGTGCTAAGAGTCTGCTTCTGCATACAAAAAAATGGCTCCCCCTTTACATCTAATGCAAATGTAAAATCACCAGAGCAATACGCAATAAATCTCTGCCTGTAATTCCTATTTGCACACAGAGTAATGTTTTCATATTAGTCACAAAACGAAATTTCTTTGCCAATTTGAAAGCACACTTACTACTCTTTTTTTTGGCAAGTGATAAGTGCTTTTACAGACTGACACATTATGAATCCACTTTTCAGATTCTGATAAAAGCACATGTCCAAACTGCTTTTTAAGACCAGCACCATGTGTAACCTGGGTGACTGACTACACTCCAGCAAGGGCAACCAGCCTTAGTGATGCTGAATGTATTTGCATTACTGACTGAAACCTCAAACCCCACTCGGTTGTAAATACTATGTATGATTCCACAGGATAAGCAGCTGCCTGTGTACTAAGAGTCTGCTTCTGCACAAAAAAATACCTCCCCCTTTCCATCTAATACAAATGTAAAATCACCAGAGCAATACGAAATAAATCTCTGCCTGTAATTCCTATTTGCACACAGAGTCATGTTTTCACAATAGTCACAAAAAGAAATTTATTTGCCAATTTGAAAGCACACTTACTACTCTTTTTTTTTGGCAAGTGATAAGTGCTTTTACAGACTGACACATTATGAATCCACTTTTCAGATTCTGATAAAAGCACATGTCCAAACTGCTTTTTAAGACCAGCACCATGTGTAACCTGGGTGACTGACTACACTCCAGCAAGGGCAACCAGCCTTAGTGATGCTGAATGTATTTGCATTACTGACTGAAACCTCAAACCCCACTCGGTTGTGAATACTATGCATGATTCCACAGGATAAGCAGCTGGCTGTGTGCTAAGAGTCTGCTTCTGCATACCAAAAAAATGGCTCCCCCTTTACATCTAATGCAAATGTAAAATCACCAGAGCAATACGCAATAAATCTCTGCCTGTAATTCCTATTTGCACACAGAGTCATGTTTTCATATTAGTCACAAAACGAAATTTCTTTGCCAATTTGAAAGCACACTTACTACTCTTTTTTTTGGCAAGTGATAAACACTTTTACAGACTGACACATTTTGAATCCACTTTTCAGATTCTGATAAAAGCACATGTCCAAACTGCTTTTTAAGACCAGCACCATGTGTAACCTGGGTGACTGACTACACTCCAGCAAGGGCAACCAGCCTTAGTGATGCTGAATGTATTTGCATTACTAACTGAAACCTCAAACCCCACTCGGTTGTGAATACTATCCATGATTCCACAGGATAACCAGCTGCCTGTGTACTAAGAGTCTGCTTCTGCATAAAAAAACACCTCCCCCTTTCCATCTAATGCAAATGTAAAATCACCAGAGCAATACCAAACAGCTTTCTGAGACCAGCAACATGTGTAACCTGGGTGACTCACTACACTGCAGCAAGGGCAACCAGCCTCACTGATGCTGAATGTATTTGCATTACTGAGTGCAACCTCAAACCCTTAAAGTATTCCTTATTTTTACCAGTACACCTTAAATTTTCGTGAAAACATAGTCCATATTATTTTACATGTTCCTCACATTTAAATTTCTCCCAAAACAGAAAATAATAAACACAACTTCAACAAAAGGAATTCCAATTCTATTATTCATTTCTTAATTTACCATATACATCCCCTCTCAAACTCTAAACTCACCTTTAAAATTAGTTAATTGTAAAAGAAATGTGGCACTCAAACAGCAGATTATCAGAGCCAGGATCTCTGTTCTGTTCACCTCTCTCCTCTCAGCAGAACCAGATAATGGCAAACTTTCCCTCTCTTTTTCCACACATATACATGTTAATTTCAAATCTCAGTGCTTCCCCCTTTTTTTCAAATGTAATCACACATTTCTATTGGTTGAAAACCAACCCTTTTCCAAAAGTACCCTTCCCCCAACTTGACTTCTGCCTAGTACCCTTCCCCCAACTTGACTTCTGCCTGCTTCCATAGCAACAGCTCATGGAACACTGCTGTGTGGAGTTAGGTCAGAAGTTCGCCACACAATGTTTCATTTCCAAAGAGCAGGAGTGCTTGACTTTTCAAACCTAACAGCAAATCCATAGTACTGTTCTTTGGTAACACATTTTTCTGTACCAATACAAAACATGCTTCTATAAATTTACACATACAGCCTAGTTTTTATTCTAGAATGGTATGAAACAGCCAATCAGTTCTTTTTTTTATAAAAAAAATATGTATGCCTCCATTTCCAAACTGTCTTTCATTTCTTTTTACCATTCTACTGAATTACACCTCCTGAGTGCATCCAGTTCTCCTTTGAAGATGTTCACAGTGTGGATTGTAGGGCACAGCTATGTCTTCTGGAGTGAAAAGTATGCAGAGAAAACAGATATGGTGAGAGACCTTGCTTTGCCAAATGTAGACATTAAATGGATTGGTCAGAGAGGGTTAAAGTGGCACCAATTGATGCCATTGGTGAAATCCTTCATGCACAATCAACACCCTGACCTCATAATAGTGCACTGTGGTGGCAATGACCTAGGCACTTTGACTGGGGTAGGTCTGGAAATGCTTATGAAGGAGACCTTTGCACAACTGTTTTCACTTTTCCCTAAAACTGCCTTTGTGTTTTCTAACATATGCCAAAGGCAAAAATGGAACTGGTCCAATCATTTTTGTCCACAGATTGACAAAGCAAGAAAGCACGTCAACAAATCTGTTTCTGCTTTCCTCCGTGACTATGGTATGGGTTCCATTTACCACAACAACTTGCGTTACGACATGCAAGACATTTATAGAGGAGATGGTGTACACTTCACTGATGAAGGGAACAGAGTCTTCCTCTTGAACCTTAGACTCTGCATCGGTACTTACTTGTAGGTACCAATAAAAAATCACTTCATAAACACAACGGCTCTTTTTAGAGCCCCCTAATATCTAAACACTTAAATCTGCATTTCATTTCATTTTTTTTTTTTTTTACTGTACGCGTACGGTGAGCTTACCGTACGCGTACCCCGCGATTTTTTTTAAAATCAATAAATGTTTTCTTTGTACTTTTCTGTCCTTCTTTGACCCCCTTACAAATGTTAGGGGGTCTGTAACTCTCTTCCTTGCCCCCTTTTCAAGTTATCACCCTTTTTTTTCTGAGTGAAATACACAAAATGGCGGCCGCCGCTTCCTGGTTTCGACCGATTCGAATGTTTACTAAGATCTAAGAGCCAATCAGAATCGCGCTCGCGCACGTCACCGTACGCGTACGGTAAGCGCACCGTAAGCGCACCGTAAGCTGGCTCAGATATATATATTGATTTAAAGGCTATTTTCTCAGAATCTACTGAACAGATTTACACCAAACCTACAAAAGGCACTTCCTTGACCTGAGGACTACCTCTCTGACAAATTTCAAGTAATTCTGTTCAGCCGTTCGGGCTGTAGCTGTGTCTAAAGGTCCTATGGAAAAATGCATGGGAAAAACGCGTTTTGGGACCCCCCTTTTATCTCAGCCCCCGCTTGACGAATCCCCCCGAGACTTTCAGGGTAGGAGCGGAGCGTAGCGCCCCACCTATTTTGAAAATTTCGCGAGGATTCGTCGACCGGCGCCAAAGTTATTCCAAATAGAATGTTGCGGATTTCCTATGGAAACAGGGTCCTAACTATAACTACCTACTGGCGACCGCCAGTAGGTAATATATATATATATATATATATATATATATATATATATGTATATATATATATATATATATATATGTATATATGTATTCCCATATGCCCACGACTGCTGCTGGCTGGAAAGTGGGACACGGACATCAGTTAAGTGCAAATTTTCTTCTTTATTAGCTGACGCTCAGCATGGCAGACGACGCGTTTCGCCCATATATATATATATATATGAACACCCATGATCCGCCCATGTAATGCTCCCACTACACAGAGTGACACAATTCAGCGACTTACCCTCGCTCGCATTACTCCAGATTTACCAAGCCCTGCACAGGGACATGCAAGCCTTGTGTAGCATGGTAAATCACATTCTAAGTTTTGCATCACCCTGCTTCCCCTTGTGTGATGCAAGGGTGATGCTAAATCCTGATAAGCCGTGGCCCTGTTAAGTCATCTAAGTGTGGAACTGATCCTTAAAAGCAGACACTAATGTTTACAGATGTTTACAGATGTACTAATGATGTCAACAGAATGTATAGGAGCATACAAACTTTAATTGGTGTTTTGGCTAAGGTAAGGATTGGAATGGATTCCCAATGACAGGCAGTCCTTTTTCGTGCATTAGTCTACCACCGCCTAAATGAGTGAATGTGGGTGGAGTGTTGAATATCTGGAGTAAAAACAGAAGGGGGCAAAGAAAACTGTAGCAACTCCTAAACTTCCATGGTGTGTTATTCGGTTTCTACCATTATTTACTTCACAGCTAAACTAATCCTGAGCAAATTGATGCTATGATTTGTTTTTTTGAATGAGAGGTGAACCACACGAGGCACATAATCCTAGCCAGCACCAGAGGGATTCCATTCCCTAGATGCTTTGACATGACCTCCACATCTGGAGCACCCAGCTGGCAGTGCTGTTGATGTGTAGATTACATCAGTAGGACCCAAGCAGTAAATGTCTTGTCATGGAAGCATAAACGCTAGTTGGGTCCCTGAGGAGATCATGAGTGAAAGACTCCTCAGTGGGAAAAGGCTGTATTCTGATGGGTATTGCATTAGGAAGGAAACAGAATTGAAGGCTGTGTAAACTTCCTATAGTGGAGTAAATGAGATGGAAAACACAAAAAAATCAGGGATGCATGCCAGGTAAATGGAGACTATGTCATAAGTGTAGGCAGTCCTGTGCAGCATGTAACTGTTCCCAGACAGCACTACATCAGCGACTTTGTACTTTCTTCTTGAAGCTACCCAGAAGAGCTGACTACAGGACTGGAAACAAAAATGTTGTACACTCGCCCTTTTGCCATGATCTCTGATGCCAGTGATACTAATGAATAGGCCCTTGCCACAACCCTCCTCACCTTGCCACAGTGATTACCCACCTGCCTCCATCAAACTATCAATAAATAAGAGTTTCTGACAATGGGTTGATGATCATACCCATCAGAACAACAAGCAATTACTTGTTTAATAACAGATTTTTCAATTGAATGGAAAAACTTAGGAACGGGGACACACAGAAGGTAAAGCTAACTTCTTCTACATTGACCGGAGAAGGCTCTAGAAATTAGGGTTCTATTGCGAAAGCATTTACACCATTTAAACCATCAGTCAGTATTCTGCTTGAAATACCTGCATTCCTGGATGTCAGTGGAATATCCTTCATTGCCATAAAAAATTGTGTCCCAATAAAGAGCCAGGAAACTGTCTGATACTATGGTAGATGAAAGTGAATACTCCATGATAGAATCAAATCAGGATTGATCAATCAATCAATCATAGCATTTGTAAAGTGCACTACATACCCGTGAGGGTCTCAAGGCACTGGGGGGTGGGGAATGCCGCTACGGCTCGAAAAGCCAGGTCTTGAGGAGTCTTCTGAAGGATAGCAGGTGAGGTGGGAGAACGATCTCCCGCTGGAGGTCACTCTTGGGATGCGGGGATTGTGGTGAGGGCGAGGTCGGCGGAGCAGAGCTGTCGGGTGGGGGTGTAGAAGCTGAGATGGCTGTTGAGGTTCGCTGGTCCAGTGTTGTGGAGTGCCTTGTGTGCGTGGGTGAGGAGCTTGAAGGTTATCCTCTTGTTGGCGGGGAGCCAGTGCAGGTCTCTCAGGTAGGGCGTGATGTGGATGCGGCAAGGGATGTCGAGGATTAGGCGTGCAGAGGCATTCTGGATGCGTTGAAGCCGTTTCAGGAGTTTGGCTAAGGCTCCTGTGTAGAGGGTGTTTCCGTGGTCCAACCTGCTGCTGACGAGGGCCTGGGTGACCGTTGTTCTTGTTTCGGTGGGGATCCACTTGTAGATCTTGCCGAGCATGCGGAGGGTGTTGAAGCAGGAGGAAGAGACAGCGTTGACCTGCTTGGTCATGGAGAGGGTGGAGTCGAGGATGACCCCTAGGTTGCGTGCGTGGTCGGTGGGTGTGGGAGCTGTTCCCAGTGCGGTCGGCCACCAGGAGTCGCTCCAGGCCAAGTGGGTGGATCCGAGGATGAGGACCTCCGTCTTCTCTGAGTTCAGCTTCAGTCGGCTGTTCCTCATTCATTCGGCGACGGCCTTCATTCGTTCGTGGAATTTGGTTTTGGCGGTGTGGGGGTCCCTGGTGAGGGAGAGTATCAGCTGGGTGTCATCGGTGTAGGAGATGATGTTGAGGTCATGCAGTCGGGCGACGTGGGTGAGCGGTGCCATGTAGATGTTGAACAGCGTTGGGCTGAGGGATGAGCCCTGGGGTACACCACAGATGATCTCGGTGGCTTTGGAGCAGAAGGGGGGGAGGCGGACGCTCTGTGTTGTGCCGGAGAGGAAGGAGGTGATCCAGTCCAGGGCCTTCTCTTGGATCCCAGCGTCGTGGAGGTGTGTTCGTAGTGTGTGGTGGCAGACTGTGTCGAAGGCGGCTGACAGCTCCAGGAGAATGAGGGCCGCGGTTTCTCCCTTGTCTAGCAGGGTCATGATGTCATCGGTGGCGGCGATGAGGGCAGTTTCGGTGCTGTGGTTGCTGCGGAACCCGGACTGGGATGGGTCCAGGATGCTGTTCTCCTCGAGGCAGCAGGTCAGTTGTTTGTTGACAGTCTTCTCGATGCCCTTCACCGGGAACGGGAGCAGGGAGATGGGCCGGAAGTTCTTGAGGTTCTGGGGCCAGCCTTGGGTTTCTTGAGTAGGGCTCTCCGGGAAGATTGCTGTCTCGAAGGAGATGTTGATGGCTTTTCGGAGATGGGGTGCAATGGCTGTGCTGGCTTTGTTGAAGATGCGGTATGGGCAAGGGTCTGATGGAGATCCGGAGTGGATGGTGTTCATGATCTTGATGGTGTCGTCGTCGTTGATGTTGGTCCAGGAGAGCAGGAGGCATGATTCTAGGGGAAATCTCCAGAAACTCCAATGATTGCATGTCCTTCTGGGAAACAACTTCCATTTTTATTTTAAGTGTGCTTGTGAGTCAGGTGTATGAAATATTTTTGTAATTTGCTTTTGCATTATTATGCAAAATTTCAGAAAATTATGTGAAATTAGACATAAATAAACAAAATGTAAATCCATCATTTCACACTGCATTTAAAAGAAAATGAGTCTTCGCATCAATTATTGATGTGAGGCACATCAAAACAAAAGTACAGAGAACAAGGGTCATTCGCTTTTAGATACGGTTTCAACATGTGTTCTTTTTATTTTACTTCCTTTATTCCATTCTGCCATTGCCAACACGAGTTTCGTCCATGGCTGATACAGTAACAGCAGACTTCATAAAGGCTATGAATAGAAACTTAACTACATTTTAGAGGAGCATCTATGGTATGAAGATCACATCACCTAGGTCATCGACTCACAAGGCACCCTGTGTTTTAGTGATTGTCGTCGTCAATCACGATCATGCAACTGACACGTGATGTGTATGTGACATTGGTGGGACTCATCATGCCATTGGTGAGTTAGAAAACCCCTTATTGTTGTGTTAGTAATTAAACCTGGTCTCCAATGCTTGTCTCTAGACAAATCAACTACGTTAATAATCATCATATGTTTTGCCTGTATTGTAAGATTTCTCATGATGTTATGTTATTTTAATTTATTCAGCGCACAGCTACTCGGAAGTGTCCCGGCGCTATAGACCGCTGGGGAACCCGTCCTGGCTATCCCTGTGAGATGGTCCCTTTCTGGGTATCTCCAAGGTGAAACCAGGCATCCCCGGCGTCTGTGGGGGGCCGTTGTAGAGATGAGGCAAGCTTAATGCCCAGAGTTGCTGAGTGTGTTCCTGGTTAGAGTAGGTACCGAGGCGAGAATTATCGAGTCCGTTTTGACCCTGGTCCACGACCCTGCCGCGTCGGGAATTGAACCCTGGTCCCTGGCCGATTCTCTGCTTACGGGTCTGCCGCCTCTAACCAGTGAGCCACACCTCTCCACTATGTGAACTCCATAAGCACATAAACTTACAATATTGTCTTTGTCATACAGTGTATGAACATGTAAATGTCACCAGTCATGTGTATGACCATGCGATGTGTGAATCGCCAGGCCAGACAACTCATCCAGTCATATGGTGAGTAATGCTGTTTTTGTAAATGGTGGCTGGAGCTAGTCAAAACCTGTAACAGATGGGAGTGCTTTAAGTAATTGAACTCCAAATATTGGAACCCTATATAAATCTTATTATAATTACAGTCTTACCTCGTGTTTCTCCTCTGAAGCATTTAGGATGTTGGGCACAATTGATCTGAATCAATACGATCTGTAAGTTATAAACGTATTCAAATTAGCAAGTGGCATGCTAAACAATATTTCTTCAATAACGATTGTGAATAATTAGGGTAATGGGGACCCAAGTGCCCTAAATAAATTGGTCATTAATAAAGGTGGAAAAGCTCAAAATAGGAGCAGTCCAAAGTCCATGTTCAGGAAGGCCTTAATGTCTATCGGATTTAGTGCGGTGTCTGTTTCAGAGAAGTTCTCTATGGTTGGACTTAGAATATTTTCAGGAATCAGGATCTCCTTTACTGGAGCAAGCCAGCAAGTTGAGGCTAACCAGTGAGATAACAGCTGTGGCTTTGATGGCGACCCCGGTCTCCATCGGTTTGCCAGGCAGGAAGTTGGTTTAGAGTTTCTAAGTCCCCCATCTTGTAGTTTGGGGATGGAAGGAGTACACCCTAACATTATCCAAGTGTTCAGGACCTAGTGGGGCAACAATTATCGATTAGAACTCACTCCCACAGAGACTAGCAGCTGGATTCAAGACAGGTCCAGTTATAAATGGTCAGCTGGGTAGTTGCAGGGAGAGGAGCCTCTGTAAGCTTGTGTCCCTGCAGCTCAAATAGAAGGTGAGCCACTTGAGGTTCAAGGCAAGGAGGGCCATAGTACCTTCATGTTCTTCAGCAGGTCAATCTTTCATCTGATTCCTAACAGGTCCAGGAGTGTTATGATGAGAGGTCTGTGGGGTTCAGAGTTATGTCCAGTGCCATTGCAACCTGTGGTGGAAGACAATCCTTTATTCACCGCTATAAAAAAGTGGGTGACTATACCTAGTCATGTGACCAAGAGACAGGCTGCATGCACTGAATGGCAAACGCAAAGTTATACAAACTTTCTAAAAGTGGCATTTTCAAAATGTTACAATTCAAAAGACACCATGCATGAATTGATTACCTGTTTCCATTTAGAAGTTACAGATTAATATGTACAATAAGGTAACGCCAATGTTATCCTATGGGAAAGTTCGGCCTTGCAATAGTAAACAATGAATTTGAGAGTTTTTCACACCCAGGACATGTAATACTTAAAAGTACATGTCCACGTTTTTGGGTAGACTGCACCCTGCCCATTGGCTGTTCAGGGCCTACCTAAAGGGTGAGTTATATGTATTAAAATGGTAGGGTTGAGCCTCACAAAAGGTTTGCTTTGGCAGGTAGCCATGTCATTTTAACAACTGCACACACAGGCTGCAATTGCACGCCTGAGACATGTTTAAAGGTCTACTTATGTTGGTGGGTCAATCCATGATGTATCCCACTAGTAGCATTCAATTTACAGACCCTGGGTACGTGTAGCACCACTTTACTATAGGCTTACAAGCAAATTAAATGTGCCAATTGGGTGTAAGCCAATGCCACCATTTTAAGAGGAGGGAGCACAAACACTTTATCACTGGTTAGCAGTGGTAAAGTGTGCAGAGTCCCAAAGGCCAATAAAAAAAGGTTAAGACAACAAAAGGGTGAAGGCAAAAAGTTTGGGGATGACCCTGCAGAGAGGGCAAAGTTTAATGCAAGCGACAAGTCACAATAAAAATCTGGAATGACACCATGCACAGAAAGTTAATCTCCTATAGACATCTTCACTTTGTGACAGAATATACAGATTTCTATCAATGTCAATGCCCATTGTAAGCAGACATTTTTGATGATGTTGAGACAGACTGATTGAGACCCTGAATCTACGTCATTTCATTTACTTGAATGTAAGACATTCTGTTTAATAGTCCATGGCTCTGACTTGACAGACATTATAGTTCCTTTGACGTGTGCCATCTGCATGGAAGTGTCAAGAGAGGGGGTATCAGGCTTTCAGTATTGTCTTTTGTGAAGTAAATTCATATCCTGCAAGCCTAGTGAGAGGAGATGGTGAAATGTATGTCAGACTCAAAACACTTAATTCTAGCTTTGACAGTCTCTTGAGCTGTAGAGACAACAGCATGATCTGAAGGGGGGTCAAACTCCATCTGAGAAAGTCACATCTGTTGTGATCACCCAGATATTACATCTGGATAGCACATCCATGTGAAGATGTTGGGGTGTGCAATATTTTCTGAGGTCTTGGTATTGATCTAGGCCAGAAGTTATCTGACCCAGGTTGGTTTCAATGTATTCTTTTTATAGCGTAGTCTAGGTCCAAAGCAATGTCATCTTTCTAAGAGTACAAACAAGGTATGGGCCATGAACCTATAAAAGTGATTTCCATTCACCAGGGGGCCATTATCAGTCTTCACAATAGATGGAAGGCCATGAAGCAAATACATCATCAACTCCAGGCAACAGTGCTGCTGCAAGGGTAGATGGTATCTGCCAAACCAACAAAACATGGGAGATAGTACCCGAGCTTTCGGGGACCATAGAAACCTGATGCTAGTTTCAAATATACTGCTGTTAGAAGCTCAGATATTAGTGATTTCTGTGGCCTTCTTGAACTTTTCCCTAGTGAGTCTTGAAGGCAATATCCTCTACCTAAGAGAAATTTTGGAATGATGAGCCAGAAGCTGTGCAACAGGATCCTTTGGTCAGTTGCTTTTAGTTATTCCTGAATTTGTTGAAAAGGTATGAGGTCTTCAAAGTCTACCTGGCCTGGATGCCTACAGTCAATGGTCACATGTCTATGTCTCTGTTGTGGCACCACCTTCCTTAATACACATAGTGTTGAATGTTGCAATGAATGGACAGCCAACGTATTCAATTACATTTTTCTATAGGCAGACTGATGCAAGCGAACACTGCATTTCTTTTCTGCTAATAGTGATTGCCTTTTTGTTTCAGAAAGTGATGTTAATGACAGGATTATCATAATTTCCCCGTAAGCATACTACATTGAAGTCCTATTATAACCAGTGGAAAATCCACATATCTGTCTCAGGAAGTATGATTGCCATGGGTTATTATTATTGCCTGCTAAGCTATTAAGATGGTGAATACCTTCCTATCTAGGACCATGTGTTAATGCTTGCATGCCCACACAACAGGCACAGTCTCTTTTGTTGGCTGGAAGAATGACCCTCTTTATAAGGCAGGCTCTTGTTAGCTTAAAAAATGACCTTTCCTGGAGAGTCTAAGCAAGCCATTTGATGTGCCAGAATGTCCCATAGACTCATGACTCATCACAGTTTCCTCTACCACTATCTTAGTTTATAGACTATTGCCTAGTGCCTACTCTGCTCCATTGATGCAAAGCCTTTTTTTTTTTTTGGGAAGGCAACATAGCTTTTGTTTGAGCAGGCAAACTGCCTCGTTTGTTAAATGAGTTCCGTAAACGGGCATGTGTGGGGGCAAAGTTATTGATGTAATGGGAGTAATAGCTGAACAGTCTAAGGAACTATCTCAGTTCAATGATGTCTGCAGGCATAGGCATGTTGTTAATGAGGCATCCCTGTCTGGATCTAGATTCACACCCTTCTCAAAAAGTAAGTGGGTGAAATACCCGTGATCCTCTCAGGTGCTGTCAAGGACTCACAATTTTGCTGCAATTAAAACTGTTCCTTATAAGCTAAATGATTTTTGAAATATCCAAGGAAATCCATTCGAAATGGTAAAGCCCCAGATGAGTTGAAAATGTAAGAAATTAGACTGACTATGAATAAAGTTCCAGAATGTGATGTAAAGGTTCAGCTTCCAGTAGTTACACTCAATGCTGAGGCAGCTGATAATGTTATTTAGTCTCATTCTCAGTCTCAATGCAGAGATACTCACTCTCTTTTCTGTCTGGGAAAGTGTATACTGACAAGATGTGACTACTGGTCTACATCGTGCCTCCATGCGGAACAGATCTTACTTCTTTCTTCTCTTGGTGATGTGTCACTTCTTTCCTGTGCATGGAAGAACTTGCCTTGCAGATTATGCATAATTTTCTTTGTTGCAGTTGTGGCATATCTAAAGCTGAAGCACAAGTGTTTGGAAGAAGAAAATGGTGCCCAAGAAGGAAATTAGTGTCCAAGTTTCCAGTAAAAAATGCAAGTGTAATAAAGTCATTTCTGCATATATTTAACAAAACAAACGCTTCTTGGAACTGAATTAGATGTTTGATAAATGATACAATGGCTTGTGGTGATTTCTGTAGTTATATCCTATCCTGACATGTAAATTATGGCTTTTATTCACACGGGGGTTATACTACAGGAAATAACTACTTGATCGGAAAAACCTACTGCAGTCAAAGAGAAGTTTCATAACCTGTCACTGCAGAGACATACCAGTTTAAATATTATGCATGTCTAACTTTTGCACATTGCACCCACGCCTTGTGGACTCCTAGGCAACACTTATTGTTGACTTACTTTGCATGTAATGTATGTTTTAAACATGTTTAGATGTTTTTTTTTTTTACATATGTTTCCTGTAGCTTTCACAGGACTTCAGAAGTGGAAAGTTAGGACAGAAGTCAAATTTTTATGTCAATTCAGTCATATACACCTATTCTGCAGCCCACTTGAGTCATTTACATTTTAAGCCACTTCATGTGTCATATTATTGTGGCCTTATGTAAAGGGTAAACATGGTAAATTCACAATTTGTTGTGTTAGAGCACTGGTAACTGCTAAGTGTTTTTCAGATTTTCAGAGTCCAGTTGTGCCAGCAAATCCAGTCCCATAAATGAAAAGGCAACCTGGGGAGATGCTGTAACAAGGCAAATTTCCTACTTAAGGCATTGGTTAGAACCTGGAATGAGGACATCAGTAAGTGCCCGAATCACCATTTGAAATGGTAGCATCATCATGGTGTTTAATTATAACTAGTTTGGTGATACATAGGCCATAGTTGATAGACCATGTCACAGTTTAAGAATGAGGTAGAAGAGGTTGGCCTCAAGGTTTACTCTCTATATCATAACGTTCGATTCAATTGCATGCATGGAGAGGCAGATTATTTTAAAGGTGTAGATTATTGATAAAAAAAGTGCTTAACCACTAAGCTATTGTAATGTGCCCTACAGACCACAAGAAAAGTAGGGGCATATTCTCAAGAACGTGTGATAACATCGCAAAGTTATCTTAACGCAACTCTTCACATCGCAGTCTATCGCGATAAAATAACACCTTGTTAACGTTGTATTCCCAACCCGGCGGCACCATGCGATAGTAGCAGGATAGCGGACCAAATGACAGGCTAAAAATTAACGTGATGCTGAACAAATGCGAAACACGAACGCAAAAAAAGTTGAGATGCCCCAAATCGAGATACAAAAATCAGCTACAACCAGCGACAGGCCTGCAATTCCCATGCATCATGCCGGAAAATGCACTATAAAAGCAACAAAAAAAAACCACACTAAAACCAAATCAAACCGAGTAGCACCATAGATGCACCCCGACCGAGTGCAGAGGACAACCCGAACCCCACAAGCCCCATGGAGGACCAGCCAGGAACCCTGTGTTCGGGAAAGGGCAAGGAGAAGAGGAAGAGGAAGACGGGTTTCAGTCCGCTGGAAGACCAGATCATCGTCACGGAGGTGATAGAACACTACCAACAACTGTTCATCACCTCCACTGCGTCATTGGCAACACAAACAGAAATATGGCAGTCCATCGTCAACAACGTGAATGCAGTTGGAGTGTCGAGGAGGTCAATGGAGGAGGTCAAGAGACGCTGGCATGATGTGCAGAGCCAAACCAAACCAAAATTCGCTGCCAACAGGAAGACAGCAAAGGCGACTGGAGGTGGGAGTCCTGCGCCACAGGAGGAGCTGGATGAGCTGCAGGAAATGGTGGCCACAGTCATCAGTGTGGAGACGGAGGCAGGAGTTGGGGGTCTGGACACAACTCGATATGACCTGACCCAACAGCAACAGGGTGAGTAATGACCAGGGACTAGGGGGGACGGAGGGAGATGGGCACAATGGCACACATGCACAATCATGTGTAGCACACTGCACACGCTCAATGATTGTGGAACATGTCCCTGATACCCTTGGCACACTGCAGCACACATAGAAACACAAAGTAGGCCCCTGTCCACAATGTGCACAAATGGGCCCCCCTCCATATCACCAATGCCACAACCTACCCATGCACATGTGCTGAATCCAGAAAAGCAGCGGCTCTGTGAGCCAGATTGGCAATGCAATTGACAGTGCATGACCGATAGCATGGCTGCAGTCAAAATACATGACATGGTGCACGAGACGACATTGAGGTGGCTGAGTGTGGACCACATCCGTAAAGGAGCAGGTCACACTCTGACACATCCACGTGTACCTACAACCCATGATGTCCAAGACACATCTGCAGACAAACAATGAACAAGAGTACAAAATCTATCCAGAGCACAAATGATCCAAGTTGCAAACATCCCAGCACCCGAAAAGCACACTAATCAAAGGCACCCTGCCTCAAAGGGATAAGGGGCCACTAAATCAGAGCTGCAGGGGTGACTCTCCCACAATACAGCATACACACAGAGCAATCACAGCACATCAACATTGACGACACTGCGGTACAAAGTGCAAGACTTACAACACGGGACAGAGGACACAACTGGTGCCGCTTGTGCGTAGAAACTGGCCAATCACATCTGGCATTGCATGACACTGTGAGATGATAATGTACGAGTACAACCACACATCCGTCATGTAGTCGAAATGTCCACTGTCTCCCATCAAATAGCCAGCTTCACCAAAACAGTCAAAATGTACATTGTCATACAGTCTGTATGTAAACATCTACAATGTGTCAACATACAAGGGACACACTGTTAACCTGCATCTCCCCTTTACATTGCAGAGGGACAATAAACACCTCCTGCAGAGCAGACCACACATCTCTTCAGTGATGATGAAGAGAACACCCTGCACATTTGCTCAGACACCCTCCAACGGCTAATGGACAGCCTCCGCACCCCACCCCCAGGAGCAGGGCAGCCCAGCTGCATCAAGGTGACCCCACCCCCTGCACAGACCACACAGCAGGAAGCACACACCACCACGGCTGTCTCCCAGGACCCCTACGAACAACACATAGAATTCAAATGCCGTGTGTTAGGGTGCTAGGAGGAGATGGTTGATCAGCTGTGGGTGGGTTTCGACCTCGTGGCAGCCAAACTTGATGCCATACGTGTGTGTCTGAGTCCCATCAGGGACCACTTACAGTCCCTAACGTACACCCACTGTTCGCACCATGCTCTTCAACAATCTTTGGCTGACATTGCTGGGGCCATTACTCGGATACAAGAACTGACAGGCTCCAGCGATGACAGCACGGAGTTGGCACAGATGCAGAGGACAATGGAGAACATGGAGCCGAAGCTGGATGGAAGTATGGCTGCCATGGCAGAACACCAGCGAGATGTAGCTGGTATCTTCTATGCCTTGCATTCCTCATTTTGTCATTGCTGCCACTGAGCCTGTCTCAGTTAACTGCTGCAGGAACTTTGACACACACATCTCCGCCCCTGATGTGTCAGTGGCCCACAGTGATGCAGCCCTATCACCTTTGCACCCTGATGTGTCAGTGGAACACAGTGATGCAGCTATAACACCACCACACACATCTGACACACCAGACACAAAGGACATATCAGAGAAGTAAGATGTGGAGGGTAATGACTGTGTGAGGAAGGAGGTAGTAGCATCCATCCCCGTCATATGGCCTGTCCCTGCCTGGTTCAGCCCTATGCATCATGCCCTGGAACAACACCTCCCACTGTCCCCCAAAACACTCTGCGATATTCACCTGGACCCCGACATGGACTGCCATAGCTGCTCTGGTTAACAATGACACAGCAAACCAGCTGTGGACTGAACTCTTTCCCTTCAGATTTACTTTTCATTTCCCCAAGGACTCTAGTTGTCCCACCACTCGGCAACAATGTAATGTGGGCTTGGCATGGCCATGTACTGCTCCACCTCTGACATTCCCCAGAATGTGAATAAAACATTCCAAATCACGCAGATGTGTCATGTCTATGTTCACTGAAGTATAAAAGTATGGATGAATGTAGGGACATTGATTGCACTAAAAGGTACACCCTGGTAAATAACATCAATGCGCGTGTATGACCCTGATCCACATGGCTAATTAGATGACTGTGAAGGTGTGAACTAGCTGTGGCCTCATTGCACATGAACAACAATCTCGCAACCCCCCCAACGTAGGCCCACGTCCATGTATTAAATAGGGCTGTGTGTAGAAAATGTCCAAATCGGTAGCAGGCCTGAAGTGGTGTCCCCCATCACATGTGACAAGAACATCTCTTCACATACCCACTCACACACATCTGTGTGGACACAGTCTGTTTTGATGGATAACATTGATCTACATGGCAAGAATTTGGACATCATACTCAATTGCTGAAGACACGTAAGTGCACAGGTCTGCCAGCAACTATCCCAATCACAATGTCTTGCTCACAGAGCTGGAGCTGTCAATAGAGACCCACCACCATTGTACAGGTGTCAGTCAGTCCCTCCCTGTGTACGGACAATGCTCATTGAGGCACACAATTTGTCATCCTAATCAACACTCATCACAGATGAACACTAGTGAAGTTCCGTAGACTATATTAGCATGTGTGTGTCAGTACAGGCAAGGCAAGGGGTACAACATGCAGACCAATGCTTCAGACACTAACAGGCAGCATAGGAACATGTCGAGGTGCAAGAAATGGGGAGGCAAAGATGAACACAAATCATTACGGATGGAAACGCGCTCAGCCACCTAACCTTGCTGGACGAGTCATGTGATGTTTGGCATCTGCTCATTGCCCCGTGTCAGGGGACACGACTCAGCCCATTGGATTTGCATAGTGCTGTGCCAACGGACTGCACCAACTGTTTTCTCTGCTGACAGTGAGCAGGTGAAAGGGTCCTACAAGGTCACATGTCGTACTACATTGCCATGTGTGTACTCTCCCCCAAGCGGCATGTCCGAATTGGGAACATTGCCAAGCGACACTATGCAACTCTGCCCATGGGACTGCATCACCTTGCACAGGTGTGTGTGCACACGCATAGGTCAATGCACATGCATTCTGAGTGCAGGCGAAGGCAGACATGTCCATTGTTATGGTGAGATATGTGACCATTCCTCCAAGATGCAACAAGGTGTGGGGACCTGTGCTGTGGATGACAATCAGTTGTGGCTGAAGGAACGTAGTTACTCGTCCATGAATGCGAGCACAGCTTCATGGGCAATCTGTTCCAAGAGTACGTTGTTGTCAAGTTCAATGAACACGAGGGAGAGCCAGTCCAATAACTTGTCGGGGCAGCTGTGCTCTGTCCACGCCGTTTCACCAATCTGCAACACAACCCAATAGGGGAGCGCCTCGATGTGGTCACTGCACATGAGGAGTTGTGCAATCTCCCATGCCCAACTGCCAGCACATATGCCAAAGATCAAGGCATCCCAAGCTCAGGTATCCCGGTTACACTCCGTTTGTGGGCCAAAAGGGGGCACACACACATGTCATAATCCAGTTCAGCTACAGTTGTGTTTGATAGGCAGACCTCCATGGGCCACTCGAATGTGCATGATCGACAGTAGAACCAGGGCTGGATGCAAAACGGAAACTCAGAAGGTAACTGATGCGCAATACTGCCAGTGGCAGTGATCCCAACAGATGCAGCATTCGTGCACGGTACAGTTCCACGTGACAGGGGTTGTGCATGTGCCTGGGATTGCCTGCCATTGCATTTGTTGGATTCGTAGCACTGGCACTCGTCGGCATGAATGGGCCAAGAGCCCGATTGGCCTTGTGCTCCTTGCACAATCTCTGTCTTTCTCTGTCTTTCTCTCTCTCTCTATTTCTCTCTCTCCCTCTCTCTTTCTCGCTATCTCTGTCTCTATCTCTCTTTCACTTTCTCTCTATGCCCTTTGATGAGTGCATGACACACCTTCTTATGCAGGATTTTGTCATGCAGACTGTGACTTACAGATTGTCATGAGAAGACCCGCCATGACTCTTCAGAATAGTTGTTTTGTGTTTATTCTGAATGAAACAAATTATTTGGAAATTCTAAGATGAATGTATGATTCTCCTTTTTCTGACCACACATGTATGTTAGGTGTTGTAATTGTGCGACATCAGGCTATTTGTTTTGTTCATGATTTCATAGCGTTGATGTGACATGTCTTTGTCTGGGAGGTGGTGGGGGTGCCCGAAGTGGGGCCCCGGGGAGGGGGCGGCCCTGGGGGTGATAGCTGTGGGTGTTGTTGCCCTCTTGGGGCTCCAGGATGCTTGGTCAGTGTCTCCATGGCATCTGTTGTTCTTCAGGTGTGGCTGTGGGCTTGGCTCCCTTTTCTGATGCAGGTTGTCATCTGACTTTGCACCAGGTGAGAGCAGGTGTTAATTTCCTGCTGCTAACGCGCCTTATCACCTGTTTTGGTATCTTATCGCCGATTTGGCTGGTCGTGGGGAATGTTGCGGAGTGGTGTTGTCGCGGCTTTTTGCACGGGAACGCCTACTCTGCATCTCATTAGCGATAGCTGTCAGGGTCATCTGTGGCGATGTTTTTGGAGGCTGCTATCACAGGTAAACTGGTGATATGGGCTGTTAGCACCAGCTTGTGAATGAGGCGATACATTTATCGCGACTTTGGCTGCGATAAAGTGCGGATAACTTGGCGATAGATCCTTGAGAATATGCCCCGTAGCTTTTTCAGATTATATGGGGAGATCACTGATAGCTTTCGAACGTTTTTTGCTTGTACAGAGGAGCAGCTCCTTCAAGGCTTTGGAAAGTAAAATGTGAATTTTAAATGTAATTCTGGTCTGAATGGGAGATCGTCGAAGGCTTTGGAGTTATACGTTCATAAACTGGTGTATTGAAATACAAATATGACCTGAACTCCTGCATTTCTGCTTAGTTCTAGCATTTTAAGTGGGTGGGGTGAATAACAAGTGGTCAGTACTTTTGGTACTTCATCTCTTTCTAGAGAAGTAGGGATAATGGTCAGTACAAATGTGGCTATGGTTTCAGCATATTTTGCTGCAATGACTGTAGGCTGAGATTTCCCAGACCATTGCAGGGTATGGGTAACTATACCTCAGCAATTATCTATTTAGGCTGCATTTCTTGTGGGATACAGAATCAGGGAAGCCATTAACCTCCAATGACTTAATATTTCCAAGGAAAGAATACAATACAGTTTTGCATACTTGATCGACACCACCCATGGTGCACTATGAACCTTTCATCCAGTTTTAAGAGGTCTGAATGGACATTTTACATGGCCTCTGGCACTCATCCCAATGACCGTTTTTTGTGCCAAACATGATGGCATGAAGGCTGTGAAGGTGGGAGTCCAGGAAATGACTGATTACATCATGGGCTCTTCGAGAGAACATCCATATTACGGCTTTCAGATAATTCATGGAGTGCCTTGCTGAATTAGATTGCAGTAATATTGTAGTATTGAGACATTTAAATTGAATATGTTGTTTTGTTGATGATGTTAGGGAACACCAGTATGAAGATTTGTGTGATTTTCTAGGTGTCACGTTGGAGGAAAAATGATTCTTGCTACCATTAGAGAATTTTGTGCATTATGCCCACCATCCTTCTTTTCCTGTTTATCTATAAGCTAAGGGTAAGGTGAAGGGATGGGGCGCAATATGTTTAAATGTAGGGAGGGATGTGCTAATAAACCAAGGTTCTGTGATTAGCTGAGCTCTGGAATATTACTTGTGATTACATCATGAATATAGTGATGATAGATCTTTCATTAATTTCACAGTGTTATATTCAGATGCATATTTCCATTTCCATTTCTTCATTTTGATCATGCATTAGCAGGGGATGTGATGCTGCTTATTTAAGACAAAATGACTACATAGTGTCACCTCTTCATGCAGATACCTTTAAATTGTAATTGGTAAAGGTCTTTAAAAGAGCACTTGATAGCTTCTCTCATGGTACTCATGTCAGACAGGAATTTATGTTATCTTATCAAGTTGTCCGGGTTCCCAGCCAGTTATAGTGTTTCTGGACAAAACGCATAGCCCTACTGTTAGACTTGGCTTTTTCCATGAGTTTACTCCTAGACTTTTTGCTTTCGACCTCCTGTTTTGACCTATTTTCTTTGGTTTTAAGACTCTGGGCACTTTACCACTGCTGTTCAGTGCTAAAGTGCATATGCTCTCCATGTAAATTGTGTTATGATTGATCATCCATGATTGGGATATTTGATTTACTAATACGTCCCTTGTAGAGTGCACTGTGTGTGCCCGGGTCCTGTACATCAAATGCTACTAGTGAACGTGCAGCACTGGTTGTGTCACCCACACAAGTAGCCTTTCAAATGTGTCTCAGACCTGCCACTGCAGTGGCTGCTCACAGTTTTTACTTCCATGTCAACCTGGCAAGTCCACCCACCTGCCAAGCCCAGCCTTCCCCTTTCTTACATGTAAGGTGCCCCTCAGGTAGGCCCAAAGTATCCCCATAGGCAGGGTACTGTGTATGTGAAAGGTAAGGCATGTACTGGTGTGTCTTACATTTCTTGATAGTGAAATCATGTGTATTTTGTTTTTCACTATTGAAAGTCTGTCTGTCTCATAGGCTATCACAGGAGCTGCACTGAAACATTTTACAAGTGTAACTTTCCATTGGGACAACATAGAATGAAGTTTAGGCTACCTGAACTAAGAATTTAAGAATACACCTTTTAGTAAAGATGATTTTTATATTTTGTGTTTGAAAATGCCACTTTTAGAAAGTGCACATTTTTGTGCTTAACCAAACTGTGTGCCTCTGCCACTTGTGTATTCACTGTCTGGGTTTGGAGTGACAGGAGATGGGGATATGCATTCACACTAGACAGACACAAGGGGGAGGTTGAGGTGTGGCATGCTTTACTGGTTGACTCATAGCAAGTTTGATTAGACCTGGCTGCATTTAGAAAAGTGGGAGGAGTTGTTGCTTGTACCTGAATGCACTCTGGCTGCCTTCATTAAGCTGTCTCCACCTTCTGTTGTGAATCTGGCCTGCACTAGGCAGAACTGGTTTATGTGTGCAAGAGGAACTTTGTTTGTATCAACTTCAAAGGAAAATGTGGTATAAATATATGGGCCCTGAGCCCAGAACTTTAGATCACTGCCGGGCTAAGGCAACCTGCCAGGAAAAAGACCTAGAAGAGCTGCCAGGAGGAGTAATGTCCCTTTGCTGTTGTGCTTAGTTGGATTGGCCTGCAGTTACTGCTTCTATATTGGGAAGGAAAAGGACAGGGCTCTTCTTTCTGCATTCTAAGTATCTTCAAGAGCTTGATGTAGGGCTTCAACATCATCTGGGTAGCGGCTTCTATGACTGTATGTTTCAGCTGCCCCAGAGGAGAAAATGTTACCTGATGCAATCAGCAACATCGCTGCCAGCTCTGTGACCTGAAGGCACCGCAGAGGGCACCGCCGCACTTTGCACCGCAACCCTGGTCTCACCTATCATGGTGTCTTATGCCACCGCCGAGCAACTGCTTGTACCGTGACCTGTGGGCACTGCACTCTGCACTGCCTTGTTGTATCACACTGCCTACCAGGTATCCCTGACAATGATGCAAAGACATCACCGACACCGCTGCCAGCATCATGACTTGTGGACACTGCTTGTGGAGAACAAGGAACAATATCCAGCTTTGCACCACAGCCCTGGCCTCACCGACGACGATGCTCCAAGCTGCTAAATTCTGCTGCCTGCACCATGGTTTGGATGCACTGCTCGGTAGTTACATGACGCACCGTCCCGTCAACACTGCAGTCTTAGCCAATCGACGTGAGCTCCATCAACTCCAGTTGATCAACCGAAGCCGCTGTCTGAAACGCAACCTGTGGGCCCCGTACACTGCATTGCCCCATATCCCACCATAGCCTTGGGATAACCAACAACAGCTCTTCAACAATGACGATGCCGCTGTCTGCATCGTGACATGTCAGCACCACAATGAGCACATGCACACTTTGCACTGCAACCCTGGTCTCACCGACACTGCTGGGCGACCGTCACACGGCAACCTGAGGGCACTGCACGTTGCACCACTCCACTTCACACAACAGCCCTGATGCCTACCGACGCCATCGCACCTGACTTGCAACTCGTGTTACCTCAAGGGCCCGACGACTCTTGCACCGACTTGTGAATCCGACGCCTGCCGATGCCACTCCTCAGAAGCTCACAGCATGGTCCGATGCCCTGAATCTCCAAGGGTACAGTTTTACGGGTCTCCCTGACACAGTAGCTTGCCCACGATGCACTGACTGGCCAGACCAGGATGGAACTATTGACTGCAAGGAACAGTATATAAAGCCTATTTTTGCTGTATTCATGTTTTGATAACTGTATTTAGGATTTTTATTGTTTTGATCTTGTTTTACACATATAAATATTAGCTATAATTTTAAAATGTGTGTGGTGTCCTTGTGTAGTGTTTTCACTGTATTACTGTCTGTTATGTGCAAATGCTTCACACATTGCCTGAGAGATAAACCTGATTTCTTGTGCCAGGCTACCAAGAGGGTGTGTAGGGGTTATTTTTGTACGTGAATCCCCTTATCCTGACTAGAGTGGTGGATTCTGCCTGGCTTAGGTGCATACCACAGCCAACCAGAAAACCAATTTCTCAATCCTAACCATCCCTAAAAAGCCAAAAAGGGCATGTCGCATAGCTTTTTAGGACCTGTGCAACGATCCATTTGAACTACTAAAAGAGATGAATGGCTCATTTGAATGACCATTAGAAATAAGTTGCACTGCGGAATTTGCAACTTCAGTTGCAGTTGCAAACCACTGAAATGTAGCTGACCCCTTTAAGGAGATGTGTAAGAGAGTTGAAGCAAGAAATTTTTCTGGTGGCTTTGGGAGAGCAGAGAATAGATTGGTCCAGGGCAGCACTTTCTGCTCTCACCAATGTCTTCCAAAACAGGATTTTTATAAAACAGCACTGGTTCCTTTAATGAATACTGGCTACTTTAAAATAAATGTTGCCTGTTTTGAGAATGCAGGGTTGGGTGTCTTTTGTTCTTTACAGGCCACTGTTTCTGTTTTTTAGCCAATCAAACGAGGGTACAAGAAGAGAAGGCAGCCTAATTAATAATATTTAGGCTGGTTTGTTTAGATGTAGACAGGAAATACTGAATCCCAAATATTGATGGGACAAAATATTGTTACAAGAGTATGGAGGAAAAAATACTGAAATGTAAGTTTCTGTACATCTTACATATCTACCCCCGCCTAAACACACCTTTATTATATATGTGCACAGGTGTGTTAAGAATAGTCAATCTTTATTTTCCTCTGTGCACTTACCTTTAGATATTTTATCCCTTGATATTGTTGTAATGATGTTCTGCATCATCAATATTTGAGATTAGATTTTACCAGACACAGTCGTTGGTATGCGACCCATACAATTGAAGATGTTCCATTCGTACATATGTCACATAGTAAAATTAAAGGCTGCTCACACAAAGTCAGTGTGCAATATGTGTCCGCGTTTTGCGACCCGTCGGTTCATACATCTAGGTCTAGATGCATTGAGCAAGGACCATATGAAGGTCAAGTGGCTGGTCAGGACTTTGAGTGTGTAATTCTGAGTTTCCGTGAGTTGTACGAAAGACAATTGGCCTATAGACCGCTTTGTGGCTGTTTGGCCCTCTATGTAGCCCTGGCAACAGATGGAGTGGTGCTTCTGGAAGTAATCCACTATGACCCACTCCAGTTAAAAGACCCTGGGGCATATTAACAAGGGCTTTATCTCCACTTTTTTGGCTTAAAAAGCCAAAAAAGCGTTGATAAAACTATGCCCTATTTACAAGAGGGTGCTAACATGTATAATCGCATGTTAGCACCCTTCTTACCAACGCCTCCCTTTGCATCTCCAATGAGATGCAAAGTGGGCGTCACTGGGCGTACCCTGGATGGCCTACCTTGTAAAATATCGCTGATGTTCACAACGGAATATTTACAAGGCAGCCCACAGGTTTTTAGCACATGTTAGATTTTGGCGAAAACTGCGATTTTAGCCTAAAACTAACGTCTGCTAAAATCCTGACTAACCTATGCTTAACATAGGGGGTGGATTATGCTGAAGGACCACAGGGTCGTATCAGCAAGGTTATTGCCGTTTTGCAGGGAACATCGCTGGAAACCAGCGATGTTCCCTGCAAAACAGAGATTTCCCCACTATCGCTGGATTTCTTATCGCCGTTGTGAAAAGCGTTGTTGATACAGCGCTATCACGGCGATGAAATCCAGCGATAGGATAAACATCGCTAAACGCGCTCAGCGATGTTTATCTCTAATCGTTGTTGATATGCCCCCAGTTTCTTCCATGTCGGATCTAAAGCCCCAAAGTGTTGAAGACATTGAGGATGACGAGTAGGTTCGTAGTGAGGAAGGCTCTTCAGTTGCTAAAATGTATGAATCCAGATTCAAACTAAATCTACAAACATTAAATATAGCTGTTTGTTCAGTTCTTACTGGGTGGGCATATTATCCAGCAATGGCGATTAAGCTCGCCTGCGCAAGCTATACATTTTTTGTATCGCATAGTTTCCCGGACACTTTCGCATTGTTTTCAATGTATTATCAACACGTTGGTAACATGCGATTGTTTCCAGGAAAGGACAGGAAAACTCCTGCTAACATGCGATAGGAATTGCGATTCTCCTATTAACATGACCAGAGAATCTGGATTTCATTAAAGACACGGAGGCTATCATTATGCATTAATCCTTTTAATGCGTCACACAGACAGCCGCACTACATCATAAACAAGCAAGTTCTAGAATGTAGAGAGTAGAGTACAAGTGGCATGAGGCACAAACAGACTGCCTCTTTTAAATGCAAACAAGAAGATAAAGTCCAGAGATGAGATCCAGGATGAACCAGAAGATGAAGGCAACAAGAGGTCCGGAGCGAAGAAGGCTGGAGAATGGAGATTATCCAGAATTATCTAAAAAAGAGAATACATGTCAAAATACTAAAAAGAAAACAAACGAAAAAAGCAACTGATATCAACATCTCAAAATGCAGGTAATAAACATACAAAACGTCAATGAAAACCTTAAAGGGTGTGGCTAAGGGTGGGATAATGATAGCCTCCGTGTCTTTAATGAAATCCAGATTCTCTGGTCATGTTAATAGGAGAATAGCAATTTCATTACAAGACCGGAGGCTACATTATGCATGTTGGTAGCCACGAAGTACCACATCAGACATATGTTCCACAGGTTTACAGTAATGATGAGCAAAGGTTGAAGCGTTAGACCAATCAGCAGCTTTAAGAATATCATCCAGTTTGCCGCCAGACCAGAAGGATTTGCTTGCCATAGCGCCCCTGAGAGAATGAGCTTGGAATTTAGAGAGATCAATACCGGCCAGATTCATAACAGACTTGATCCATCTAGCTATGGAGGAGGAAGAAATTGGTCTAAAGGGTTTGACAAAAGATAAAAGGAGTTGTTTAGCATCTAAAGGACGAAGATCTTTCATTCACAAGTCATATTCTCTCATGCAGTCTATGACGCACAATTTCTTACAAAGGTCGAAACGAGGATAATAAATCGAATCAGACATAGTCTTAGTCCTTCTGAACAAGTCAAATTTAACTCCAAACATATCATAGGATCTATAAGAAATATCAAGGCATCTTACATCTGAGACCCTACGACAGGAGATTAAACAAAGAAGAGTAGCGAGCTTAAGCGATAAATACTTCCTGTTAAGATAGGCGTTATCTGGCCAAGAGGAGAAAAGATCCAGGATAGCTTTCACGTCCCACATGCACTGGTACTTAGGTTTAGGAGGTCTTTTAAGTCTAATACTTTTCATAACTCTACAAACAATATTGTTCTTACCTACCGTCTTACCGTTGACAAGGGAATGACCAGCAGAGATGGCTGATCTATAGCAGTTAATTGACCTATAGGCTAAACCTCTATCAAATTGTTCGACAAGGAAATTAACTATGTTGACGATAGGAGCCTCCAAGGGATCCAAATCCCTTTCCATGCACCAACAAACCCATTTCTTCCAGACGTTGGTATATCTATAGTGTGTTCCAGGTGCCCAAGATTCTCCGAGGAGAGAGAAAGCTGACGTCGAAAGGCCAGACAGCTCGTTTGATTGCCTGACACTTTCCAGGCAAGAAGGTTCAAATTCCCTGAAAGGATTAGGTGGTGATCTTCTCCGTCCGCGTTGGTGAGAAGACCCTTGCCCGCCGGAATAAGGAAGGGAATGTCGCAAGAAAGTTCGAGGGTGGTCGGGAACCATGCCTGAGACGGCCAGAATGGAGTTATCAGAATCAGGGAGCACTGTTCCAATCTGACTTTCTGAAGGACTCTCTGAATCATGGCAAAGGGAGGAAAAGCATAACCCTGAAGGTTCGACCAACATTGAAGAAAAGCGTTTACTGCCAGAGCATCCGTCTGGCATCCAGCTGAAATATTTTGGGAGTTGGAACGACAGTCTGCTGGCAAACAGGTCCACATCTAAAGGACCACAAAAGAGGGAGAGTGTATTGAAGATGTTCGCATTGAGTTTCCAGTCGGTTCTGTCTGAGAGGAATCTTGAGTTCCAGTCTGCTGAGATATTGGACTTCCCAGGGAGATATTCTGCCTTCAGAGAAATCTTGTGTTCTAGGCAGAACATCCAGAGTTTTTTGGCTAAAGCTGACAAGTCCGCTGATTTTGTACCGCCGAGGCGATTGATATAAGACACTGCGGAAACGTTGTCCATTTTGAGGAGAACGGACCTGCCCTGGAGAGAATGTTTGAAGCTCATTAGGGCATATAAACCGGCGGTAAGCTCCAGGAAATTTATGTGGTGGGAAGACTCCGCAAGCGACCATGCGCCACCAGTGTCCTGGTCGAGGAGACGAGCGCCCCAACCGTGTAGGCTGGCGTCTGATTCCAGGATGAATTCCGGAGCAGAGCCAAAAATCGCTCTCCCGTTCCAGGCGTCGAGATTCTCTAGCCACCATGAAAGTTCTGATCTGCCTTCTACGTCCAAGGTCACAAAGTCCTCGTACCAGAGACCAGAATTGAGAGCTTTCCTTTTTAATCTCTGAAGAGCACGGTAGTTCAGAGGGCCCGGGAAGATAGCTTGAATGCTGGAAGAGAGGAGGCCAATAAGGCGGGCTAATTCTCTTAGGGTTAATGAGTCTTTCTTTAAGACATACCTGATTTCCTTCCTGATTTTTGCGATCTTTTTGGTAGGGAGAAGGAGGAGACAACGGGAGGTATCCACCGTGAAACCGAGAAACTCTAGAGATTTCGAGGGAATGAGGATAGACTTCTCTCTGTTTAGAATAAAACCGAGGCTCTCGATAAGATGTATGGAGACATTTAGGTCTCTCTGAATTTGGGAAAAGGATTGGGACATTATGAGGATGTCGTCTAGGTAAATAATGAGACGAATACCTCTCTCTCTGAGGATAGAAACGATAGTCCTCATAATTTTGGTAAAGCACCAGGGAGCGGAGGAAAGTCCGAAGGGAAGAGCTTGGAACTGATAAAGAAGACCTTTCCAGCTGAATTGTAGAAAACACTGGTGTTCCGGCGCCATAGGGATGGTAAAGTAAGCATCCTTGAGATCTAGTTTCACTAACCAATCTCCTTCTAGAAGAAGATCCCTTAGGAGATGAATACCCTCCATTTTGAAATGTCTGTAAATTAAGTATTTGTTCACCTCCCGAAGATTTATTACCGGTCTCCAACCCTTGTCTTTCTTTTGAACCAAGAAAAGGGTACTGATAAACGTTTTTAGGGACCAGGGCACCTCTATAATAGCTCCTTTCGTGAGCATAGAAGAGATTTCCTCTTCGACAATTTTTTCGTGGTCGAGCGAAAGAGTTAGGGGTTTGGGGGGACGAGATTGGAAAGGAGTCTCTAAAAAGTCTATTTTGAAACCCTGGACGGTTTCGAGAACCCAAGGGTCTTGAGTTAGTGATGCCCAAACATGGTAGAAATGCTTCAGTCTGCCCCCGACTTGGGAAGAAGAGGAAAGAGGAAGAGGAAGACTTACTTGGGAGGTTGGAGGAGTTTGGATTTCCTCGGGACCTGAAGCCTCTGTTGCGTGGTCCTCTTGCACGATGAGGGAAGAATTGCTGATTTGAGGGGTAGAAGCCTCTACCGGAACCTCTGTAGGACGAGAAGGGCCGCTGGTTACCTCGGCCGGAAGAACGGCCCCTTCTTCCAGCCTGTCCAAAAAGGCCTTTGTTAAAAACACGTCTCATATTCGATTGAGCCCTATCAAGGGCGGTAAAAGTAGCAACATATTTTCCAATTGATTTGATGACGTCCTCGCCAAAGAGAAGACCTTTAGGGTTGTCTGACGGTTCCTTAACTGCCAAGTCACTAAGCTTTGGATTGATCTTAGAAAGGATGGTCCTCCTCCTTTCGGTGTTTAAGCTCGAATTGGCATTTCCGAGAAAGACAATTGCCCTTTGACTCCAACCGCGGATGAGATTGATGTCAAGAGGGGTTCTGGAAATGTGAGACTCCTCAGCCAGGTCAAGGATTCTGGTGAGGGGGCCTAGGACATCCAAAAGACGGTCCTGGCAGCCCTTAAGAGCTCTCTCCAGACCTCTTCTAGGGTCTTTGCCTAGCTTAAATAGGAATTTAATCAAGTCTGGATCAAGGTTGGGGGTTTGGGAGACCTTTTCGTGAATAGTAGGTCTCGGGCACTCTGATCTGAGAGTATTCCTGGTCTCCCTTTCCAGAGAATTCCTTATCCATCTTTTAATAAACTTTGAAACGTGTTCTTGAGGGAACCATTTAGAACTGTTAGGGTGGGAAAGAGTTAGGGGAGAGAACATTTCTTCTCCCAGAGGGTTCAGAATAATATTGTCGGAAGAGGAGGGAGATTCTCCTTCAACGGGAAGGTTAAAGTCTAAGTCTTGGTTCGGGTCATCTAAGTCCAAGACGAATTCGTCAAGGGGATTATCAAAGTGTTCTTCCTCTGAGTCAGAGTCTGTATCTGTGACATCCTTAGAAGCATAGCGGCTTGAACCGCGAAGGCTATTAGTCAAAGTTGTGCCGCTAGGGACACCGGTCAGGTTCGTGCCGCGAAGGGCAGCGTTCTCATTCGAGGCGCGAAGGCCTCCCAACTTAAATGAGGTGCTAGGACCTCCCATGTCCATTGAGGTGCCACGACCTCCCATCGGACCTTCCATGTCAACAGAGGTGCCACGACCTCCCATAGCAAAGGAATGTTCGCAGTTCTTGTTTTTTTTACTCTTTTTACCCTCGGTAACAAAGTCGATGGAACGACCATCTGGATCGGAGGGAAAGGGTCTTTTGGTAGACATCACCTCCTTAAGAGTTGAAAGCATGCAGGCACGCATCTCTTTTTGCAGGAATTCTTTAAAGTTGCCACTATTATGGAGGGGAGAACTGGCTGTGGCATCGTCAGAGTCAAGGTCAGACATTGTGTGATAATTAGGGTAATTCGAATTGGGTAAAATGTATTTAAGAAGGAAATCAGTAGAGAACAGAATTATCAGATTTTTTTTTTTTTTTTATTATTTTTTATTTTATTTTAGTTAATTATCCCCTTTTTTTTTTTTTTTTTTTTAAATAATTTAGGGTGGCAGGATATATATAAAGAGTCTATACTGGGTTTAATGGGGGAAGATTAGAGCAAAACACGGTCTAAAAGTCTATACTGGGTTTAATGGGGGAAGATTAGAGCAAAACACGGTCCTCGAGTAAAGTTTTGAAATTAGCGAAGGATTCGTTACAAAAGTGTATTCGCCGGCAGCAGCTGACCCGAGTGGAGTAACTGACGCGCTCCTTCGAGGTCAGCTGTTGCCATGGAAGCGTCAAGTTAGAGGAAGGAGCCCTGGGGTGTGGCATTGCAGCGTGCACCGTTGCCAGGGTGCATTTCTTAAAGATAGTAACGCGCTCGCTCGCACGGACCGGGCGAGCGCGAGGAAAGGATGCAAGGTGCGTTTTTGAGCGAATTATAAAAGGGGGGTAGAATTCAATTAAAAGTTGTATTATTCGTCTAGTTGGACATTGGTAAATAATAGGACAGATGAAAAATCGGAGACTTGCGCGCGAGTGATAATTAGATCGGCAACCTTAATAGGGAGCCGGTGTGAAGAGAGAGGAGGGGGGGGGGAGAAGGCCCATGAGTATGGAGTACAAGGAAGTTGGATTGATTAGGTTAAAACAAGCGTAGGCTATAGCAGTAATCAAATGTATAAGTAAGAGAGCAGAAAGAACAAATCATAGAAAAACAGCTTACTCCTTTTCAGGATAAACGTTAAGAAAAATACCATCTCAGGATAAACATTGAGAAAATAGCATTTTAAGGCAATAATAAGGAGATAATAAAAGCGCTACTTATCTGCCTGTGAGCCGCATTTAAAAGAGGCACAAAAGTGACGCAACTCCAGCAATGTGTCCTTTCACGCGGGGCAAGCCCCATGTGAAAGGGCCTGTGTCAGTCTTATGCCTGCTGTAAGGCAGGCATAAGATATTGATGCATTTGCACCCTAGAAGTGGCGCAGTGAAATCTCACAGATTTCACTGCGTCACTTCTATGAGGCTTACTTACGTGGGAACGCCCACCCTTCATACATTATACATGACGCAGGTCTAATGTTTCGAAGGGGTTTACAAAGTGACGCATCTGTTCAGATGCATCACTTTGTAAATAGGGCGCAACAGGAGGCATGTTATACGCCACCGATGCGTCAAAAAAGTGACGCAACGGATGCGTAAAACTGTCGCAAGGGCTCATAAATAAGCCCCATAGTGTATCAGAACACTGAGTCACGTCCGTTATGGTGTTGACTGTTTTGTTGGTTTGTGTCCTGTTATAATTTGGTTGTGTTGTTGTTACTTACTTTGAGTATGTTATTGTGTAATATTCTGTTCTTTACTTTAACAATGTCATCAAATGCCTTTACATTTCCAGGCAAAAGCAGAACATATCTATCTTCTGACAAGCAACCATTTACCATTGTCAAAGGTGGTAAAGCTGCATTGATCCACCTGGTCAATATATAATCAAGCATTTACTGTGCAATAGGTCTAGCAATTGTGATTTTTTGAGCTATTGGCATAGTAAATCATAAAAGGCATTGCCATTTACAGTGCCAATTGTTCAAAGTTTTGCTAAAGCAATACCTATTGTATTGCAGAACGCAGTGTCTGTGAAGCGGGCGCCGCGCTCAATAAAATAAAAATTAAAATTAAAAATGAGGTTAGTATAATTGTTTAAAAATATTAAAGTTAAATAAAAAAAGTAAACTGAGCGCAGTGTCCCTGAAGCAGGCGCTGCCCTCAACATACAATTGTACAGATTATATAGCGCTAAAATAAGAAAATCGGCCGCCATTGTTCTCATCACTGTCAATAAACAAAATAGTGCTCACCCACTTATAGTGAGATCGTGTAACAAGCCAAGTAAAAGGTCCAGTCGGAATGGGCGGTAACAAATGCAGACAAGGCGGTACTAAGGAGGGACTACAAGCCTATTTACCAATCAGAAGCCAGCATTTACGAAGGACAGTGACACAAGCCAAAAGAAAATACGGGCGGGGAGTGGGCGGGGCTTAGTAGTTTAGTAGCTGGCTGTTGGGTTTTTTAGGGAACTAGGACAGAAAGTTATTTAAATATAAATTGTTGTTTTATATTATTAATTAATTGTTATGTTTTTAGATATTTACTTTTGATCATTTAGCTAATGTATTCAATTAATTGTAATGTGTAATTTTACTTTTGTATACTTGAAAGACTCATTTATATTTAAGTATTGGTCTCTAGGTTTTGCAGGCGTATAGGGTGGAAGTTATTCAAATAAAATGCTTTAATTTAAAAGCTCCTTCTAATGTTGATTCATATTTAAATGGCAATTAATTATGTAAATGTTTTATTGACAAATAATATTAAAAATTAAGTGTATTTTGCAATTGTAATGTATACTTTAATATTAATTTATAATTTAGTATTGGGCTTGTAGAGAATAGGGTGAAAAGTGATTTAAATTATAATTGTTATTTTTATTTACAATTTAATATGTCAATTAAATATGTCATTGGTCATTAATTATGCAAAATATTGTATTGGTAATTTGCTATGTAAATTACTTTTTGTGGCTCAAAGATTCAACACTAAAACTGATTTTGCTCATGCGGGAATAGATATAGTAAATCTTGCCACTCCAAAATCTACTGTTGTGTAGATTGGAATGGTAATAGTAAAACTATCTACCACTACGCCGCAAAGTCCAACACTTGCCAAGAAATTGCTTATGTTGGGATGGGAATAGCAAATCTAGCCTTTCCAAACTCTACCACTCTCCCTGCTTTTGCTTGTTTGGCAGTAGGAACAGCAAAAGGAACAGGATGTGGCAAAATGGTCAGTGCTGTGGACTTTAGAACTGGGGAACCAGGTTCGAGTCTCGGCATCGACTCAACATAGTGTGATTCTGGGGAAATCAGTTAATATTCCTGTGTCTACCAAAAACTAATGTGTTCTTGTGTAATATAACTGGTGCTCATGTAAAGTGCTTCAATACCTATGGGTTGAGCTTGTGCTATATAAAACTGTAGAAACAAATCTTACCCCTCCACAGTCCAACACTTTACCAAGTATTGCTTACATTGGAGTGGGAATGGCAAATGTTTCCCCTTCAAGGGCCAAAACATTCTCTATTGTTTGTTAGATTGAAGTGGGGCTAGTAATTGTAGCCCATACATCATCTAAAACATTCCCTACTATTTTTAACTGAAGTGCAAATAGTAAATCTCACCTCTCCACAGTCCCACACATTCCCTGATTTTGAGTGGGAATAGAAACTCTAATCCATTCAAAATCCAAAACATCCCCAACTATTGCTTATATTGGAGTGGGTATAGTAAATCTAACCCCTCCTAAGTCCAACTCTTTCCATACTGTTGCTTAGATTGGAGTGGGACTGTTAAATTGAACAACTCCAAAGTCAAGTTCTTTCCCTGCTGCTGATCATGTTGAAGTGGTAATAATATTTTTTAGCCCACCAAAGTCCAACATTTTTCCCATGTTTGTTAAATTGGAGTTAGAATAGAAAATCTAACCCTTCACTGATTTAGTTGACGTGGGGAATATTAAATGTAATCCTCAAAACTTTAAAACGTTCCCTTCTGTGACCAAGGTTGGAGTGGTAATATAATTCTAAGGCCTCCAAAGGTCTTTTTTTATCTTTTATTTTTTTTGTTTTTTGCAGCATAAAAGAGAGTACAGCAGCAAGGATCTTAAAAATAAAGTCAGCAAAAAAACTACTTGATACTTGCAATTCCTGAAACATAATATCTAAAGTGCCACCTGTACAATTCCGAAGTGCTAAGTGCAAACACATTTCAGAAGATATTTGAAAAACAAATTTCAAACTATACATTTACTCAAGAAGACTGCAATTAGTATATTTCATTCCACTGCAATAAATCAGCCAATATTACATATTAACAACATTCTAAATTGTCTGTAAATAGTACTAAAGTACATTATTTTGATAAAGTACGACAAAGAAATGACTGCAAACTGGATCTCAACCTCCGAAGTCTTATTTTCCCACCACTTCAGTTCATAATAAATGGAATGTAATACTTCAAAAATCCCCTGGGCCCTCCCATTAGGTGTTATTTACAGCAACGGCTGCTGCAGGTAAGAGTGGTGAGGCAGTGGGCCCAGGTGAGGGTGGATTTCGAGAGACGACCATGAGAGGAAATTAAATATTTATTTAAGTTCCCCTCATGGTTGCCTCAAAATCCCCCCTCACTTGGCCCCACCGCTCTTACCTGCAGCGGCCGTGGCTGCTTATTTGGCCCGGGGGAGATGGTGGTCCCCGGGGCTTGGGCTCTACTCGGCTCCCAACAATCTTTCTTGTGCCCCTGGGAGGTGGTGGTCCACAGGGCATATAGAGTCCATGGAGGGGAGCCATATGCACCCTCTCCTTTTTATCAATAAAACCCCGGGACGGTGGTGGTCCCCTGGGCTCAATAAGCCCCCTCCTTAAAAAAAACAAAATGTCTAATGCAACTGGCCCACTCATGGACAGTATTTATTTCAAGTGCCAGAGTCCCTTCTTACTTAATACGGATAGAGCCAACATTGAGATCGCTATCCCCGAAAATGATTGGATCAGACATTATACACATCTTTATGATTGTCCTGTTGTTGCTTTTGATCCTCCGGAGCCCCAATTAAACGTGCCCCTGCCCCGGGGATCTCAAATTGAAAAACATCTGGTCTTTGAGTTACAGGAAGTAATTGAGGCCATAACGAACAGTCAATGGGGCAAGGCACGAGGCCCGGATGGCGTTCCTGCTGATCTTTTTAAATCTAACTTGGAATTATGGGGACCACTTTTAACTGCGCTTTTTAATGCTTCTGTAGAAAATAGTCTTCCTCCAACCCGGCTCGTTTCAATTCTGGTTCCTATTTTTAAAAAAGGATATAGAGATAATCCGGCTTGCTATCGCCCGATTTCTCTGTTAGACTCCTCTATGAAAATAGCTGGGAGAGTTATCTTAAATAAATTACAAGAATGGGCTGAGGACCGGGGAATTCTATGCGACATCCAATATGGCTTTCGTAAGGGAATGGGAACTGTGGATCAGAGTATTAATTTAAATCTTTTAATGGCTAAATATACGGTGGCTAAAAGGGCTAATTTTTATTTAACATTTGTTGACTTATCATCAGCCTTCGATTGCGTTGTACACGCAAAGTTATGGGAAACCTTAGACGGGCTTGGAGTGGATTTCGCTCTAGTTACCTTTCTTAGACAGCTTTATGCTGGGGCCAAGGCTAGGGTTCGATATGGGATGGAGGGTCAATGTACCTCTGATTTTAATGTAGGAAAAGGAGTCAGACAGGGTTGCGTTCTTGCTCCTTTCCTTTTTAACTTATATATTAATGGTTTAGAAAAACACCTAGTACAAAATTGTTATGACCTCCCCCAAATTGATTTAAGAACCATTCCGGCCCTCTTATACGCCGATGACGCCGTCCTAATGGCCCGCACCCCACTTGCATTGCAACGGGTAATTTCTTCCTTTGAGAACTTCATGTCCAATCTGGGGCTTACCATCAATGTCTCTAAAACCTTTGCTATGACTAGTGGCAGTAGTTCTAGCAAGGGCCCGAAGACTATGTTTGTGTATGTTTGTGTATGATAAGCCAATAGAATATACCAAATCATTTGCCTATTTGGGCATTTTATTTGATAATAAACTCAGTTGGCAACCTGCAGTCAAAACCAGGAGGGCCCTGTTTACTAGAACTGTAACTACCCTGTATAATTTTAGTAAGAAACTGGGTAGGAGGCCCCCGTCTGAGTTGTTGAAAATGTATAAGGCAAAATGTGTTTCCGTTGCCATTTATGGTGCAGGTCTATGGGGGATTGTTGATGCTACTCCACTGCAGACGGTAGAAAATAAATTTTTACGATTTCTACTGGGAGTTCCTGACTTTACATCAACATACATATGCCATGCCGAACTGGGAATTGGTTATCTAGAAGATATTATTAAAATTCAACCATTACTTCAATGGCACAGGATTTGGACATCAGATAATTTGGCCTTGAATCGTACTATTATTACAGACGTTTTAAAATTGGATGGGGCGCAAAGGATAGGGTGGTTAACTTATATTAAATCATTTTTCTGTAAACTGGACCACCGTGATTTTTATGATGACCCTACCTCTCTGTCCCTAATTGCGAGAAAGGACCTGAAAAAAATGTGCTTGGACTTTTTAAATGATTATAGACTCACTTCAGAACAGAAGAAGATCTCTGTACAGGCCCATCAGTTGATTTCTAATCACTCTTCATTACAACCGTACATAACAACTGTTACTGGTGATTTTGATAGATTTTTGCTGGTCCGTTTCCCCCTGGGAATTGTTCATAGGCTATTAAGTTTTCCTATATGTAATGATTGGTCTAAATCTCTTTGTAATTGCCCATGTGACGATTTATCAACCCAATCCACATTACACGTTGTCTTCTTATGCAAATTTTATACCATTCCCAGGAAAAGATGGATTTTGCCGGTTTTGAAATCTTTTGGCATTAGGCAATGTCGCCCTGCACTTTTAGCCCTACAAATGTTAGACTCACCTTATGTTGTAGCCTCTGTCACCGTATTTTTTAAATCTATTTTTAAATCAAGAAACCAAATGTAGTTTTGTTTATTTGTATGTGCTGTGTTCTTGCTTTTATGATTAATGATTTTAATCGAATAAAGCTTAATTAAAAAAAAAAAAAAAAGTGCCAGAGTCAACACTTAAAAAAATAAAAAGTGCTGCATTTCCACGGCTTGGCTTCCTCTCATTTTTGGGGCAATTTCTTTTTTTAAAGTTATTTTCTACCCTGTTGAGGTCATAGGGGGACCACACCGCCACACCTGCACTGCCCCCTTTACATTTATAAAACATTTTTTGTGGTACTCAGGTGAAGCCAAGTCCCAAGATGGCTGCCAGCGTTTCCCGGTTGAAGTATTGGCAGCCAAACAGATCTCACCTTGAAATCTGTGCTTAGGTTGCACCCAGATATCATATTTCCTTTCCCTTAAATTTCTCAACAACTACTGAAAGGATAAACACTGGATAACTGAAACAGTGATCTCCAAACCAAAATCTACCTTCTTGCCAAAAATGGTGTAAATCCGTCCAGCGGTTCGGGCTGTAGTCGTGTTCAAAGCTCTTATGGGAATTAAAATGGGAAATTGTATAGGGCCCAGCTTCATGGATCACCCAAAACTTTCCATGCACAACATGACTCACTCCAACATGTTTTGGGGAAAGTTTCTTCAAGATTCGTCAAACAGCACCAAAGATACAGGAAAGTAAAAAAATGCCTTGTCTATAAAAACATGTTCCTAAGTGTAACTATGTACTGGCATATATAAATATGTAAAGTACCACTATTCCACATTCATTTTAATATTTAAAGAAGGTTGCATCTATAGGCAAATTGTTTTTTAATTTTAGCTTATTGTTAATATTTTTCATTTTGCGATTTTTTTAATGTGTGAATATTGTTTTTTATATTTCAAAGATTATCTATGTACATCAATCAATCAATCAAAATCATTTTATTCAATGCTTAATAATAAGATAGTAAAGTGCAAATGCACAAAATAAAATATCCATTAAATCAAATTTTTAATAAGATCAATTTAAGTACATCCGTAAAAAGCAGAATAATAAGCATACAGTACATTGATAATTGTTGTGCAATCAACTGGTCTTCCAGGAAAGGAAAGGGAATGTATAGAGTAAAAAACAACTATTGTAGTGCAAAATATGGAGAAACTGTTAGAAATAAACATTAAAAACAGATAAAACAACAAGTTCTTTCATAAGTATTGTGCAATCTCCCGGTCTTCTATGAGAGGGATAGAAAAGACGCCACAGTATAACAAACAAAAGGATCAGGCAGTGATTACAGAAAATACATTCCTGGGCGGCATTGTGTGAATTTATACTTATGCAGCAGAGACAATATAAATCTTTTGTGGTGTTCCATATCAAATTTGCAAAAGAAAAATATATGCAAATTTGATTGAGTGGAAACACTGTCACATAGACAGGGCGGGAGATCATGAATGGAGAAAATTCCAAATGGATAGGCCAGCATACAAGCAATAAAATTCTGACGAAACCTAAGTAAAATAAATCTATGATATAGGTTTGTCGCAGTAAATAAATATGAGGCTGGCCCTTCCTGGTCAATCAGACGCCCTAGATAAGATTTTACTGATGCTTTCGAGCAGCTAATTTAAAGTCTCTCATTTTCCCTCTGTTTAAGGAAACAGGTTTTAATCTCCTGTTTTGAAATTTTAAAGCAGTCATTTGGTGAGATAAATAGATGGTCTAAACCAATTGGGTAAAGACTGTTTTTGACGGATGTGATCCATGGAATCCTGTGGACATCTTCCAGAGAGAGACAGTCTTCTATTAGCTTCTGAGTGAGGTTGACAGATTCTCTCCTCCAGATACAATGCCATAGGATGATCGGGCCAGGCTAATAATGTCATTAATGTATGGACAGCCAATTCTTCATGACACATAAAATTGAAGCAACTTACAGGGAGGCCTTCTAAAATTTTCAAGAAAGTATCCTCAATAATCTGGAGAGCTGAGGAGTTTGAATATCCCCAGATACCTGCCCCATCGGTTGCTACTGAAACAGATTTGGCAGTGTTACCTTTGTTAACCATATCAAGGGGTTTCGCTCCTAGTTTTTGTATAAAGTAGTATTGGGCAATAATGCTTTACTCTAGTGATAAGCCCCTTGTGGTAATCATATTGGTCCAAGTTAGTTGTCTGTTGAAGGTCACCCCTAGATAAGAGAAGGTGTCTCTTTGGGCTACTTTCTGGCATGCTATATAAAACTTGGGACCTTCCTATATTTACGACCAGTAATTGGAATGAAGAACTTTGCCTCATTGGCCTTTAGATCCAAATTACGCATATAATCCACATAGACCTCTAATAGCCTTTGTAGGGCTAGGTCCGTACAGGCAATTAACACGGCATCATCTGTGTACAAAATAATTGGAGTGCGTACGTTATTGGTCTTCAGAACATCTGGGGTTCAGTCCTAAAGGCAAGTTTCCACCCCATTGGTATAGATGGAAACAAGAAATGGGGCAATTACACAACCGTGTTGTACACCTCTATTGATTGGAAAGGACCTGGTACACTCTCTCTGACTCCTACAGAGTACACAGGCTAAAGCCAAAGAATAAAGCTGCCTTATAAAAAGGCTGATTGCCTTATCAATGCCCATTTCTTGCATTATCCTCCTTACGTGGTGATGGGCAACACAGTCAAATGGTGCATATAGGTCCATAAAAGCCAATATCAGCTTGCCCTGCTTAGCTTGGTATACTTGGCAATTAACAGACGTAGGTTGAGGCACTGGTCCTGGGTGCCTTTCCCCTTTTAAAAACCATATTGGACATATGGTATATATTTATTTTATGTTCATATTTTAAACTGTTTATTTTCATACATCACCTTGATTAAACATAATGGTATGAATATGAGTTTTTCGCTACACATCTCCTTTTTGTTGACATTCTAATCCTCAGTATTTTTGACTCAATACTTAAGTAGTATGTAAAGTATGTAAACTCAATATTTTTGTACACAGCATTTTTCTGGTATTCTGGTATGTTGATATTGTTGTTATCAATATTTTGTCATCCAACCCCAACCACAGCTTTTTTCAGATGCAGCTGCTAAAGTATACAACATTAACATAACAGAGAAAATTAAGCATATAAAAATTCAGTGCGGGCAAAGAATTGCGCTCTGCCGGCAGAGTTTGCAGAGTTTTGCCCACTCTGCATGGAGTTCTGAGAGAAATTGCATGCTAGACCAACTATCGGCGAGAATTCTAAACTCAGGCGGTTGTGGCAGATTCCTAATGCTCATGTTGAGAAAGCTGCTGCTCGAGAAGAAAATCTACTTGAATGGCAGAAAAAAGAGGTGCCCTCTGGTGCTCCACGACATGCCGTTTGCACTGATTTTACATCGCAGGAGAAACTCCTGGCACTAAAATCAGCATGACATACGAGACTCTGCTGCTCACGGAACTCCGCATAGTGCAGCAGAGTTTTATTAGCTCTTCATAGAGATCCGTGGAGCATGACTCCGGGAACACCGCCCAGGCCAAATAAAAATGCTCACATTTTGTTTCCTGAATGACATGAAAACAATTAAGAATTGCTTTATTTGTCCTTGTACAATGTGACTGGTGCTCATGTAAAACCCTCCAATACCTTCAGGTCGAGTTTACGCTATATAAAACTGCAAAAAAAAAAAAAAATGTAGCTTATGTCAGACTCCTTCATTTTGATTTGTCCAAAAATGGAGCAACTCATTGTTTGCAGTGTTTTTACTGCTCTGGTAATAAGAAATATAGAGGATTTTAAACTATAATGCATTAATATTTTGGAAGCCTTTTCTTTTCAGAAAGTTACCTTTTTCCTGTCTAAAGCCTCTAGAAACCGACACAAGCAATGGAGCTCTTTTCTCCTCCTAGTCAGGCAGGCACCAATCCAAGTACAAGAAAGCAGCCACCAGAACTGGTTTGAAGTAACTACACAGTTGGGGTTGCTTTTTTCCCTGTTGGTATGGGAGGGGCCAGGAGTCACCCCTGCTCCCAGGCTAATGCTATTATTAGCGATTTGTAAAGCGCCTGGTGACCCGGAGGCATCCCCGCGCTGAAAAGGCTAGTAATGCTCAGGGGAGGGGAGGAGGAGCTATTTGGGGAAGAGAAAGGTTTTCAATTCTCTGCGGAACCGGAGGTGGCAGGATTCCAGACGCAAGTGGCGTGGAAGTAAGTTCAATCCGGAGGACGCCTTTACTGCGAAGCGTCGACCACCAGAGCGCACCTTCCTGAATCTCGGAACGTTGGCCAAACGCTCATTATCAGAGCGCAAGGATCTGGAAGCCTTATAAGGAGTGATCATGTCTCTCAAGATCAAGGGGCCCTGGCCGTTGAGGAGTTTGTGGGTGGTACACATGGCCTTGAATTCAATCCTCTGACGGATAGGGAGCCAGTGAAGGGCCTTAAGTGCTGGTCTGGCAGAGGCTCTAGTGGGAAGATTCATTAAGAGCCGGGCGGCGGCATTTTGAGCTCGCTGCAATTTTGCCAGGGTGGATTCGGGGGCTCCTAAATAAACGGCATTGCTATAGTCGAGACGGGCAAGGATCAGGCCTTGGACCAGAAGTTTCCTTGATAGGGGAGGAAGTAGCGGGAGGATCTTTCGGATGGAGCGCATGAGTCCGAAGCAGGTGCCTGCTGTTTTGGCTGCTTGGGTCTTCATGGAGAGATCAGGTTCAAGCCAGACTCCCAGGGTCTTGATTTCCTTCTTCGGAGAGGGAGCCTCGCCAAAAACGTCAGGCCAAACCGATGGAGGAATAGTAGCCCATTTCTTGCCCATGAGCATGACCTCAGTTTTGGATCCATTGAGCTTAAGTGATGAATCGCACATCCAGTGATGGATTTCCTGGAGGCAGTTCAACAAATTGTCTGGGCGGTGGTCAAGATGTGAGAGAGAGACGACCAATTGCGTGTCGTCCGCATAACTCACTATCTTGATACCGAACGGGGCTACTACATCCTCCAGGGGGGCCATATAGGCGTTAAACAGGGTGGGGCTTAGCGAGGACCCCTGGGGGACTCCGCTAGAGAGAGGAAATAAGGCTGAGCGGGAATTGCCGTCCCAGACCTGGAAGGAGCGGCCCAATAGAAAAGACTCTATCCAGGCAAACGCAGTACCCCTAAGACCTGCCCTGGCCAGCCGATGGAGCAGGACACGGTGGTTCACCGTGTCAAAGGCTGCACTCAGGTCCAGGAGGATCACTGCCACTGACCCTCCTGAATCCAGGATACACCTTGCCTCCTCGATGACTGTGAGGAGGGCGGTGTCCATGCCGTGGCCAGGGTGAAACCCTGTTTGGGATTGGCGCAGAAGGTTGTTGGATTCAAGGAACAGGGACAATTGGGCATTGACGAGTTTTTCGGCAATTTTGCTAATGCCCGGGAGGAGCGAGATCGGCCTGTAATTTGCCAGGTCGGAGGGGTCCAGTTGAGGTTTTTTAAGGAGGGCCTTGACTACTGCACCCTTCCAGCTCGGCGGGACAGAGCCTTGGGACAGCGAGATGTTGATCAGCTCCGTAATAGGAGGTACAATGACCGGGGCAACTGTTTTCAGGAATCTCATGGGGGCGGGATCGAGAGGAGATCCGCTTTTCATTTTGGCCAACGTTTTTTCCACTTCGTCCAGGGATACAGCCCTAAACGCAGTTAGCTGATGGTGAGAGATGTTTCCAGTGAGAGTAGTAGACACAACGGTGTTGCTGTGGGTTGGCTGACTGGGAGGTGGAAGAGAGGCCAAGATGCGGGAGATTTTGGAGTCGAAGTAAGTTGCCAGTTCATCGCTTCTGCCCAGAGGGGAGCTGTTGGAGGAGGGGGGTGTTGGTATATTCAAAAGCTCTTTGGCGATAAGGTACGACTCTCTCGCCGAATTAGTGGCGTTTTTTATTCTGGCATCGTAATATGAGGCTTTAGTGAGTTTCAGGGTGGATTTAAAGGTTCTCACCGCCTTACGGTAGGCATCCTTACACGAGTGGAGCCAGTCCTTTCTCCACAGTCGCGCCTCTTTTTTGCATTCTTTGCGGAGGATTCTAAGCTCCTGGCTAAACCAGGGAGCTGATCCTGTCTTTCCGTTTTTGTCCTCACGATTTTTGATGGGTAGGATCGAATCCAGGGAAGTTGAAATCCATTCTCTGAAATTTCTGTCCGCTGTGACCGGGTCCTCTGACGGAGTGAGGGTCATCGAGTTGAGAGTTCTGGCCCAGTCTTCTGTAGAGAGCTTGGGCCAGGCCCTGTCCCTGATACGGATAGCAGGCTTGTGGGATTTCCTAAATACTCCTGGTAGGAAGAGAGGGACCAAGAAATGGTCTGTCCAAGGAAGGGGAAGAGACACTTTGGATTGGAAGGTGTGAACATTGGTGAAAACTGGGTCTGACAGGTGGCCTTTGGTGTGAGTGGCTCCAGGGTTAATCAATTGGAGGCCGTAGGCTGCCAGGTCTAGAGTCAAATCGGCGGCCCCTAAATCTAGGGGGTCGTCGAAATGAATATTCAGGTCTCCAAGTATGGTAAAATTGGAGGCAGAATAGGCTAGTGAAGCTATTGATTCTAAGAGGGCACTAGCAAAGGGGCCAAAATGGCCAGGGGGGCGGTATACTAGGAGGCCCGACAGCGAGCTTGTCGGAGCCAGCTGGAGGGTGAAATGGCAGCTTTAATCCACCTCCTCTGCCGGAGGGACGTGGTTGGGACTGAATGAGAAAGCCTGGGGGTAAGGCTATAACAACATCCGAGTCCGAGTGAGGGGTGAGCCACGTTTCTGTGAGAAACAGAGCATCGAGATCGTGGTCTACAAGTAGATGATTAATAAGCAAAGCATGCTTAGGGAGCGATCTACAATTCAAAACGGCTAATTTGAGGCCAGGATGTAGGGTGGGAGAGTCGGTGAGCTGAAGCCGGACTGGATGACAGAGTGTGCAGCTGGAGAAGGGTCCGTCACCTTCATAAACATACGTGCACAAGGTATTGTTAGTGGGTCTAAGACTCAGGAGAGCTCGGCGAGAGTAACTAATTGTTTTGTAGGCAGGTTCCGACATGAGTTCTGGCCCTAGGCCCGGTCGGGCGCGGACGAGCGCAGACGAGCTTGCCTTAAGCGCGCCTTTGGCGCGCAATCGCCGCGCCCGCTGCGCTCGTCCGCTGCGCTTCCGGAAGCCACACATTTATATAGTGTAGAAAGCGTCCGAGGGGCGTGGCCTCGGAGTGGGCGTGTCGCTGTCTGGGCGTGGGGGAGGCAGATGGAGTGGGACGGCGAATTCCCTTACCAACGTACGTCGCGTTAAGCTGGGGGATGCCTGCACACCAAGAGCAAGTGAGGAGGAGAGGGGGTGAGTGAAATTAAAACAGTCTTCAAGTTTTAAAAAGCAAAGCAACAAGCATTAGGCAGCAGGCGCTAACAGCTGTCTACTCCCGGCTGAGCCTCAGGAGGTTCCAAGCAAACTAACTATCGCGCTCGTGATTCAGTGCGTAATTAGTACAGGTTGCGAGGGGCGTGGCCTCGGAGTGGGTGTGTCGCTGTCTGGGAGTGGGGGAGGCAGATGGAGTGGGACGGCGAATTCCCTTACCAGCGTACGTCGCGTTAAGCTGGGGGATGCCTGCACACCAAGAGCAAGTGACGAGGAGAGGGGGTGAGTGAAATTAAAACAGTCTTCAAGTTTTAAAAAGCAAAGCAACAAGCATTAGGCAGCAGGCGCTAACAGCTGTCTACTCCCGGCTGAGCCTCAGGAGGTTCCAAGCAAACTAACTATCGCGCTCGTGATTCAGCGCATAATTAGTACAGGTTGCGAGGGGCGTGGCCTCGGAGTGGGCGTTTCGCTGTCTGGGCGTGGGGGAGGCAGATGGAGTGGGACGGCGAATTCCCTTACCAGCTAGGCATAAATATGACAACCTTGGCTGCTCTCTTTGGAATAGTACTGGACCTGTGAAAGAAAGAAGAAGGGAAGCACCTGCTTTTGAGACCTGTGAGGAGACCTGAAAGACTGGATCTGCTCCTACTTGCACCTAGAACATAGAAAGGGACTACAAGGGTCAGTCAGCTATTCTCCTGTTAAGGTACAGGGACACTACAATCTGCTAGAAGGACCCAGCTGACCAATTCCAACTAGACCTGCCCATGGCCCTGCTAGTGACTACTGCTGGAGTGATTATTGACTACCAAGTGCTGCTCCTGAGGTCCTTAGACCCTTGGCTGTGGGAAAATGTACTCCTTCTAACATTGTGTAAAACCTGCAGCTTAAAACATTTTGGCTCTTAAAACCTCCAGAGGACTGGGATAAAAGATTCAGGTTTGTCCCACTTGGAGCTTTCCCACATCAGCAAATCCGTTTCTGCGGGACGTCGCAGAGAGTGTAACTAGCTTCATGGAGTCCTTTTCAGCTACAGCTTGCAGCCATGTCCCACTGGAGGATTCTGAGCTGCAAAAAGTGACTGTGTCATAATTTAGAAATCTTTACCATGTGAAGAGTCTGCCCTGTGAGGAACCTGCAAGGAAAATTTTACATTGCTTCTTCTCTGAGATTACCCTACAAATGTCACTGGATTTACTGGGACCTCGGCTGATGGCTATGTGGCCTTGTGGAGCAGCTCTCGGGCACAGACTGCTGCCTTCCATCACTGAGGATTTTGGGCTTCCATTTCAGAGACTAAAGGCCTCATTTATATGTTGTTGGTATGTACAATATTATATCACAATGGCGACAGGGTAAACATAACAGAAACATGAAGGCTCGCCTGTCCAATTTAAATGTGAGTGAAACTTTGGTTTGCTACAGCGGCCACTACTCTGTCACAGCCATAGCCAAACCTCTCTGACAGCTCAACAAAGTAAGAGCTGTCAGAAAAATGGCTACATGTCTGCCCATCCAAACAGGATGGGCTGACGTGGGGGCACTTTTTTTCACTATACAGGAAAACTTTGGCGGTGAGGGACACTAAAATCCAAATAATGCCCCCCCTCACAATGGAAGATGACTCCCATGGCAAGAGAAACATTACTCTCTTTCTTTTTTGAAAGAAAAGAATACTGTTTCCTGCAGGATGGCTTCAGGCTGGTGCATCGCAGATTACATTGACAGGAGCAACCATGACTGTGGTTTCTGCCACTGCTTTATAACTGAGTGTCAGCTTGGTAGTTATTTATAGTTTCTGTGGATTGGTCCTCCACCAGGTTGAAGGAGGTATTTACTCCCTTGCCCTGGCAAAACAATGGTCTGACTGCCAGCATATGAATGAGGACAAAAGTTAGAAGATAAAACTTCTGATCAGGAAAAACCTTGTTTCTGTATCCAACCTGCAATTCATCATGGTTGTCTTTTAATCACGCCTAAACCGTGGTCAAGCGCAACCAGATAGCCATAGTTGGTTCTTAGAGATTTTTGGTTCTATTTTTATAGAAAATTCATATCTCCCAGTATACAAGCAAAGCGGGATTGGTAATAAATATTTGAAGAAGTACTTTTCCAAACTAGGTAAATGAAATTGGCGTTCAACATTGTTTGGCACCATTTTTATTTAAACATTAAAAAAAATTAATATCTCCCAATTCATTGGTAAAGTAGGATTTATAAGAAATATTTTGGAAAAGGTACTTTTAGAAAGATATCTTTAGTATAATTTTGTTCATTAAATTATTCTCTGGTTTTTACTAAAAAGAGTGGGATTTTATTGTGTTGTGATTCTGACTTTTTTACAGTTTTAGTACTTCTAAATGCTTTACACATTCTTTTAAGTTAACTTCCCTGCACAGACTTCTCAGTGCCATAGATGCAGTGATTGAGCTTGAAGTTTAAATTCCTGAAACCTTTCCTGGCTCAAAAAAATAGTAACATTATCACTTGTAGTGGAACTCCACACTCCACAACTAATAATCAACTTTCTGACACATTGCATTGATTCCATTCATCACAACGCAAACTCAATAAAAAACAGAACAAAATCAATTTGAACCACAGTTTGCCCAACTGCAAAAATCACTATGTACTTCCATCTATAGCCAAACCAGTTTCTTTAAGTCTCCACAAATTCGAGCTGAGATACAGAATACCCATGTTAGAGCAAGATTCCAGAGCACAGGACAAGAGCACAGTGGAGTGTGTGTGACAATTCTCCCTGACAAGTATGTTGCTTTCGCACCAGCCTTCATACTGGGATTCATTTGCCTCTTGGCATTTGAACAGACATGTAGAGTCTGTGCCTTTGCCTGTTTCAGCTACCAGCTGCAACAATCAAAATCCCATCCTCCATGTGCCAACACGCTCATAATGCAGTTTCCCGTCCATGATGGTTCTACTTGGCACCTAAAAAGCAATCTGCACCATCAGCTTTTTTCAGATGAGACTATATTGGTCTGTTCTGCAAGCTGCTCATTGATACATTTAGAGACAATTCTACATCACACTCCATACGCTCCTTAGTGGCTCCGGTGCCAGCCATCTGCTTGACTACATTCCAAAGTTGTCTTTATCCATGATTGCCAAATTCTCTCCCAAAAATATAATATACAGTCTTTTTACTCAGTGAACCAATACAAATACACAATCAGAAAACTATGATAGTTCAGCATGGTATAATGAGTGTGTGCATTCTTAATTAAATTATACTACAATTTTGTTACAGTATATTTTATGAAGTCAGAAACACATTAAGCTTTAAGTATGGCTTGAGCAACCCTTCATGCAAGGATTACATCTTAAAGTTGTTTTAAAATGTGATTGCATGCAAGGGGTTGAAAGGAATCTAATTATTTGCTGAGCATTCAATGCATCTGCATCTTTGATTCTCTTTAAAGTCCTCAGTGCCATACCTAAGTATTTTGATCGATTATTTAAAAAGTCTTTCCGCAAATTAGATTCACACTTAAACTGGACAGTTACGATCGACTGACAAACAGAAGGCTAAAGGTATGACCCATAGTCTAAGGCTTTTGATTATTTGAATGTACAATTTTTGGGGGACGCACAAACATTCAATTGAATATACCGGGACATTCAGTGATTCTGTGCTTTAAACGTACACATTTTCCACTGGCAAAAATCTTACTGGATTATGGTTTTGGTCATTGTAAAAAGAATAACTTAAATTATTAATTTGGATTATATTTTTTCCATTTGGAGATGTTGAAATTCCTTACCCTGTACTTAAATGTGTTTTTTGTGAATTTGGCAAACCTTCTGGTTGTATCATTGTCATAAGGTATTCTCTTGCATTCATGGAGCATCATTGTACTGTTGAGTAAACTTAGGGGCACATTCACTATTATTTCACACAATGCGATGTAGCAGTGAACCTTGCTGTGTCATGTTGTGTGAAAGGGAGAGAGCAGAAATGCTCCATATTTATAAACATATGGAGCATTTCTGCTCTCTGCTTATGTGGGTGCAATGTGTGCGACCTGGCACCAAAGAAGATAAAATTGCCCTATATTGCAAGGAGGCCTGCAATACAAGTTGGATTGTTTTTGCACAGGAAGAACACCTTCTTGCACAAAAACATCTCTTAGAGGCATATTCTACTTTCTTTGTGTGCTGCAGAAGATATTTCTCCCTGTTATGCCTCTGTCCGCTAGGCGCTCCATTTTGGCACAAACCCAGGTTTACACATCTTTGAATATCTGGGTTTGTATCAAAATACATAGGTGGGTGCATGGGAATGCCCATACAACACTCATGTAATGCCTACCCTATGCAAAGTAACACAAGGCAGCACTATGGCTTTTTGTGGCTTAGTAAAACCCCAAAATCATTATGTGTCGGGCTGCACCACAAAAGTGATTCACCCAGATGCAAAATCATAATAAATCTGGGCATTAATATATATATAATTTGTGCATTTATGTTTGACCTTGTTTTGATGCAGCTGAGACTGAATAAATAAGTAATCTTCATTATTAAGATTAGCTATGCATAAAAAAAAAAGGGTGCTGGTATCTCTTCCCTGGATCCTCAGCAGAATACCTGTACATTCTACAATTCCACTTTTTATACACATTCTATATGATGCAAAGACATTCTACTACTAAAGTTCTAACATTTTTAAGTACTAAAACACTACAAATACTCTTCCTTAAGTAAAAAAAACAATTCACTGACCAAAAAAAAAGAAAAACTATTATTTACAGGACAATCTTCATTCAGTGATCTAATTATATATGACATCATTTAAAACTTTGGGTGTAATGACACATCTGCCATACCTCGTAAAGACAGGCATATTATCCTTGCAACCAGTCTGTTCAGACTGGTAAGAATTATCTGAGGTAGTTGGAAAGTCACAATTGGCAGAATCATGCGCTATTTCTGAAATTGTTTCATTGATTGAATCGCCAGGTTTAACTCTCTGCTTTGTCACTATATCTAAACCAGTGGTCTCATATGGCATATTGGGTGTAAACACAGGTGTAGTACCCGATTCTGAACTACAGCCAGGACTTAACCACCAGTAAACACCACCCATTTCCCTTTCCTTGACAATTTTATCATTATTCGAACGTTGAAGTCGTGCAACTGCAACGCGGCTCATGTGATGAATACTGCCATTATCTAACATGACCGTATTACGCATCACCTTGGAGATCCTTCTGGGTTCAGAAAAACGAGGCTGCAGTTTTCCAACTTTCTTTGCCTCTTTGATTCTGACCAATTGCCCAACTTCTAAAGTTACACTCTTGGTACCATGTTTAGAATCAAAATATGCTTTGTTTTTACTTTATGAATTGGAAATACATTCTCTGACCTTGGTGCTGTTCCATACATATTTCTTACTTCTACCCATCCAGATTGGGTTAATTTTGCAATAGGGAAACCTTCCTCTCATTAGAACAAAAGGGCTTTCACCACACGTATCATGCACTGTGATCCTATAAGACCATACTAGTTTGTCAAGTTCCATATCCCAAATCTTCCTCTCTTTGCTTTAACCACTCTGTTGACTCTTTCTATGACTGAATTGCCCCTGGGATGATACAGGGCTGTAAATCTTTGTACTATACCGGTGGCACCCATAAAATGTTTCATAACATCTGATTTGAATTGTACCCCATTGTCAGATAAAATCGTAGCTGGTAACCCTTCTCTAATAAATCATTCATCAAGAAATGTAATTACTATAGCAGTGTTAATGTGTTCTACTACTTTTACTTCAATCCATCTGGAGAATAGGTCAACTAAGACCAAAATATATTTACATAGCCCATCTTGCCAGGTTATGGGGCCCATAATGTCCAAAGCTAAATCTTCCCAAGGTAATTTTGGGCACCCTAAAGAAGACATGGGAGGATTAAGTGTCTTCTGACTTTTGTCAGCACCTTCACAACTTACGCAATCACGTACCAGTCTTTCAATCTCCAAATCCACCTTGGGCCACCAATACAATGCTTTGATATTTTTCTTAGTTCTTGAGACTCCCGGATGACCCTTGTGTCCAACCTTAATAATTTTCTGTCGCATTCCTAAAGGAGGAATGATTCTTTCACCACGACACACAAACTCTCCACCCAGAATTAATTCATCTCTCACTTCCCAGAATGCTCTAATTTGTGGATCAGATTTGTCTTCATTAGACCATCCATTGGAAATTTTGTCCTTCACCATATTAAGTAACTGATCCTTGGCAATCTCTTGTTGCCATTCATCCATCTGTAAACCACACGAGTCAGAAAAACTTCCAGCTACACAAAAATCATTCCAAGTACTCTGATCCACTTCTCTGAGTGGTAAGGACATTCTAATAAAAAAATCAGCAATAATATTCTTGACTCCAGGTACATATTGTACTACAAATACAAAATCCTGGAGCCTCATAGAAAGTCTAGCTATTCTAGTTAAACCTCTGCAAAGGCCGTCTGTAGTAAGTAGCTTAGCTAAATGTTTGTGGTCGGAACGGAGGGTAAACTTTTTCCTACAAATAAACTTCCTGAAGTGCTCCATCACCCAAACACAGGCCAAAGTTTCTCGTTCTATGACAGAGTACTTCTCACAAGGGGATAGTGACTGTGAGGCAAAGGCTATTACAACTTCTACACCTTGTTTTGTCAATTGTGAGAGAACTCCCCCTAGTCCTGTGCCACTGGCATCAGTAGTCACAAAGGTCTCAGCTACAGGATCAAAACCTTGTAAAGTGGGTGCACTGGTGATAGCATTTTTTATTTCTAGAAAAGCCCTCTGACACGCGGCACTCCACACAAACGGGGTCTGCCGCATTTCATATGTTTTTTGTGAGAATTGATTGACAAACTTTGAATAAAATTCCGCAAACCCCAGGAAAGAACTGAGTTCATCTTTAGACTTAGGCGCAGGAGAATTAACAATTGCCTCAACAAGTTTTGCTTTGGGTTTAATTCCTGTGTCACAAATCTCATGCCCTAGGTATGTGACTTTTGTTTCTGAAAATTTGCATTTGCTGCCTTCAGCAACTAAACCATTTAACTCTAAAATTTTCAAAACCTCCCTTAATTTAGAATCGTGATGAGATTTGTTTTTTCCCATGATTAAAATGTCATACTAAAAAAACACTACTTCTGGGATATGTGTGACGATTCCGTCCCAGGTCCAAGACTCCTCGGGATTCGAGTGATGCCATAGGGGGTTCACCTCTCGACGTCCCCAACTACTGCAGTAATGGCACGGAAGGTTGGAGCAATCAAGCGAGGGAAGGGAAGGAAGGGAACAGCGGGGAGTAGAACCTGTAAAGGAATAACACAGACAATACAAACTAATCGTTAATACACTTAATGCTACGCTCATAAATTCTCGCTAGGAGCACCAATTCCTTATGTATCTATTCGCCTAGTGGTTCTTGTCTTTCCTTTTTGCTAGCATTTGCTTTGCGCCATATTCAGACCAACAAATAAACCAGAACCCAGCCCAGGCACCTCACAGACATACATGTAAACATAACATAACACGTGTATTTGTAAAGCGCACGTTCACCACTACGGGTATCTTGGCGCTGCATAACAGATGTTTATTGTTACCCAACTCAATGGTACTCATTTTATCAACCTCAGATGGATGAAAGGCTGAGTGGACCCGCCGGGATTTGAACCTGTGACCATGAGGTCGAACACAGGCCCCTGCAGCAGACGCATTAGTCCACTGAGCCACCAGACCCGGCTTGAACATGAACTAGCGGCATTACACCACACACCATAGATGGCTTGGGCCCCCCCTGTAGAGAAACTGAGCGGACGTTAAGTTCCCTAGGAACCTCTCCTCATTGCCGTAATAATCTCGTAATGGTAAGTCTAAATTGTCTCGGTATGGCTTGAAGAGAGAAAAAACAAAGGTTGTTCTTGCGAACAAATAGTAACACTGTGTTAACTGTTGAGAGAATGGTCTGATACCATCTTCTCATGCATCTTATAGAGAATCACAATAGTTTGGGTTATTTGTCCAACACGGTTACAGCACCGCTCCGTGGACCCAAGCTCTCGCTCAACCATGTGAACAAACATGTACCTCTCTGAAGGCTCATGGGTAAGTAAAGGTACGGTCACAACACTCTCTGCCTCGCCATAGACTGAGGCGAGCAGCAGTGAGTATTACCAAGGTATGCCTACACCCAGGGGGGTAAGCTCCGGTGCAAAATACCTGCCGGGTGAGGTTCCAGATCCGGAAACACCGAGCACGTCTCAGGTGTTCAGCTGACTCTGAGCGTGCACGTCGACCACCACTTGACTCGGCAGGATATCGGCCTGGACGTGCATCGGAAGGCTGGTGGTGGTTCAAGTATCCAGCAGGGGAACGAATATACCAAACAGACGGCGGGTAAGGTATTCAAAGATACGGCCCCGATCTTCTCGGAGCGGGTTCGGGAAAATGAAACTCGCCAATCCGGAATTATGCACAGCGTCCTGTGCGCGTCACTGCTCTTTTATTGTCGTGGCTCCTCCCACTCTCTCCCTGGGTATTCTGGGGATCGTAGTCAATGCAGGCGCGCGATGCCTGCTCCCTGACAATATGACCCAGTAAATTAGACATGAGCCTTTGAAAGACTGCAGCTGCCGAAGCTAATCTGAACGGCATGCGTTTGAATCTAAAACACCCAAAGGGGGTACAAAACGTAGTCAGATGTCTGCTTTCAGGCTCAAGAACTACTTGATGGTATGCAGCAGATAAATCAAGCATTGAAAATAATGTAGCATCACATGTGAGAGACAACATCTCATCAATTCTGGGAAGAGGAAACTGACCTACTAGAATTTTCTTATTCAAGTACCTCAAATCCACACATAAATGGGCCTTTCCATTGGCCTTACGAGCCACGACCAATGGAGAAACCCATTCTGCGGCCTCAACAGTTTCAAAAACATTATTCTCCAATAATTTGTCCAATTCAAGCTTCACTTAATTTCTAACTATTAGTGGTATGTTGCGAGCTTTGTGAATTTTGGGGATGGCACCGTCCTTCAGAAGAATTCTATGCGTTAAACCTTTAAGCTCACCCATTTGAGCTGAAAAAACAGTAGGAAATTTTTCTAGTACCCATTTTATTGTGCTTTCATTGTCACATGCAATAAGAACCTGCTCTTGGCTGTTAGGATCAAGAATGATGTTGAGATTTTTCTGGTCCTTCCTTCCTAGGACTAAAGGTCCTTCTTTGGCAATGTATAATTTGCCGGTTGCATGTCTACCTTTGAATCAAAAAACAAGTACTCTTGATGAATACAGGCCCCAGCTAGGCCCGTAGAATACTAGGGTTCGCTCTTCTGTAACGTAAACTAGAAGGAAGTTGGCACGGAAACTGCAAATACAAAGACAGAGTTTATTAACCCTTAAGGGTGGTCCTACAACCCATACAACACTCTTCAGTATTGCATAGAGTAGCACAAAGAACTTGCGCACACGGTCCCCTTTTATATACAACAGAGGGGCTCATAAGTGGGTGGATACAACATGAGGCGAAAAGCATTACCTTTTATGGACATTTTCGATACAGAATCAATATGTGGGCGGAGTTAACACACTCCTAAGCCCGCGAAAACATGGTCAAGCAAGGACTAACTGATAACAGATGTGGTCAAGTCTGGACATGCGCCAGACGGACAAAGGAACTATTTATAGACTGTTACTAGGCAGATTACAAGAGCAACTAACACGAAGATAGGACTCTTCTCGTGCTGAGCACGAGGGGACATGACAGTACAAAATGGAGTCCGGACATTAGGCAACATAAGACGAAAGACATGTTTTAACTAGAGAGAATTCATGTCTTTAGTGAATGCTTAATCATATCGTCGTTTTAGTTTTCAACAGACGACCCTTTCAGCATTTACTGAAGACATTCGGCTTATTAGGATAATCATCATATATGTCAATTTTCATCATCTCTTCCACCTCTTTGGTTAAATGTTTCTGATAGGTGACATTGGCAATAGCTTTCTTATCAGGAATACAGAATGACACACATAAAGAAGAGAGTAAAGGACCACACTGGACACAGATGCAGCAGGAAAACAAAATTGCCACAATAATGCAGAGACCAGTTAAAACCTTCCATCCCCATGTAGTGATCAATGCCCAAAACCATCCAGAAAAGGTCCAAGTGCCATTTTCTGTATGAATCTCAGCTGCGATTTTATGCAATTTATTAATAGCATTATAAACTGTATTACTTCCGATAATTTTACATGCTCCACCTCTGTCAGCTAACATAACATCTAATACCATACGATTCTGCAATGCAACAATTCTAGTGATTTGTAATTCTTCCGTAAGATTCCCAAGAGCAGCAGCGGTTTGATTCGTCACAGCCTCTACAACTCTCGTTAACCTTCGAACCTTCCTACTATTTAGGGCAGCTCCAACAAAGAAAAACAATCCTAAGTTAAAATCAATATACTGCTGTAAGCTAGTATCAGTTTGATCAACATCATCAATAGATAGAGTACGTTTATATCTATTTACAGTTACATTGTTCAACAATTTCAAATCTTTATGATAAGATGCAGGTGCCAAAAATACAGGAGGTAATAAGAACGCTACATAACATACTCCGGACCAGCCGGCTGGCAAACGATAATAACCCTTATTCCCACATACAAAGTATGTGTTATGGGAGGCTAAGAAAGTACTATTGTTTAGTCCATCTATATTCAAAACAATAATACAGTCACTAACACCAACTGGAATATAACCCACACTCTGGACACACAGGTCCGCTTGAGCTTGAGCTTGTGCCACTTGAATCACAAATTTTTCTTTCCCTACTGTGTCTCTAGTGTTCGTGAAAATGTAGGGGATCGATTCATTGTCTGGTCGATATTCTTCCCATTCCCATATTGTCCCATTCGCTTGTGGATAGCCTTCTTTATCCTGATGACATTCCTTATTAAGTCTGCAAAGTAGTCGTCCCACTGTAGGTTTCCGTGTGGCAAAAAGCAAAGTGTACCATGCTCTACAAGAGCCATTATGAGAAAAAGGAAGAGGTATGAACGGCGTTCCTCCTTTCTTCTGATGAGCTGGCATCATACCACATATCCAACAGTTCGTAGCATTTGTAGCAACATGGGTATGATGCAACATCTGGATGAAAGTGTTATTCAAATAAGACTGGCGATGCTTCAATTCTTGATACAGAAGGGTATAAAAGTAATGCTCCTCAGGCACTGGAGTGGTCAAGACAAGCAACTCACGGGCAGGAGTCACGTCTTCAACAAACCATGTGGTTATACCAACAATAGCTACACTGATAATAAAACTCGTCGCACAAATAATCTTCTTCTTTTCCATCTTGTAGTAAAAAGAAAGTCAATATCTTCCTGAAACTAAAAGGTTGTCAGAACTCTTTCCCTTAGGCAGCTGTTGATTTCTTCACCAGCGGGCCAAGACGGGTGTCACTACACTAATGCAGGGCTGATCCCCCCGCCCCTTGCCACATTGGCTCTCCGTTTCACTAACCTAAGGGCCGTTCTGACAACGTCTTTGGATACACAAAGAAAATCACTTCCTTGGTCTGAGATGATATCTTCCTCCTCCAGGAATCGATTGGTCCGGGAAGAGCTCCTCAGTATCGTTCGGTTCCACAGCACAGCCTTTCTCTGCAGTCAGGATTTCTCGATGGTCGGTCAACACAGCAGGCTCCACCAATCCAGGCGGCACTTTACGACAGTGCAAAGAGTGGATCCAGTTCTTCTGATTGGAAACTCGCACAGCTGTCCTCGTTGCAAGCAGGACCTGCTCAGGACCAACCCATCTCGGCTCCAGACTGTTCGTCCTTTCGAATACCTTGATCATAACCTGATCACCAGGTCGGAGATTATGACCTTCACCTGTGGACCGATCAGGGAGCGCTTCTCGAACCTGTTGATGAATAGAAACCAAATTATCCATTAACTGTGCCAAATAATCATTCATCATTACACAAGGTACATCATACACTGACCTTGGTTTTGGTGGACCCCAAATATTCATTGGGCGTCCGAATACAATCTCGTAGGGTGTGAGACCGGTCTGAAAATGCGGTATCGATCTAATTGACAATAATGCCAGCGGTAAAGCGTCTGGCCAAGTCAAAGAAGTCGAAGCTTGAATCTTCGCGATCTTAAGCTTCAGAGTACCATTATATTTCTTGACCAATCCCGCAGACTGAGGGTGAAACACTGCATGAAATTTTTGGGTAATTCCCAGGCCTTTCAGGACATACTTAATAACGTCTGCTATAAAATGAGGTCCATTATCACTCCACAACAATCTGCAAACACCATATCTAGGGAAGAACTCCTTCAATAGCATCTTGGCTGTAGTCATTGCAGTATTGTCTTTCGTAGGGTATGCCTCAACCCATTTGCTGAAGGCACAAACCACTACTAGAACATACTTCAGATTGTTACAGCGCTCAAGCTGAATGTAATCCATCTGCAAAACCTCAAAGGGTGAGGTAGGTGTCGCAAATCCTCCTGCTGGAGTTCGTGTACCCTTTCCCGGGTTATACCTCAGGCAAATCATGCAGGTCTGCACTACCCTCTTTGCCGTGCTAGCGATCTCCGGATGCTCCCAAACTCGTGTGAGTAATTTAACAATTGCGGAAGCTCCGACATGCGCTAGTCCATGTGCCATCTGAACCATAGGTTGTACGAAGGCAGTGGGTAACTTCCACTTATCCATCTGCTTACTTCTCCAACACCCTTCATCATCTAATTCTCCATCATTGGACCATTGCTCCCGTTCCTTATCGGAAGCGGTCCTCTGTATCTCCAGCACTTCTCTCCTAGCATCGTGCCATCTTTCTGCCTGTGACTTCACAACATACATTGCAGTAGCACCAGGCTGCATCGCAGTCTCTCGTGCCACCCGGTCTGCTAAAGCATTCCCTTCTCCGACTTTATCAACCACTTTCTTATGGGCACTACATTTGACTATAGCAATCTTCTTTGGATATGTTAATGCAGTCAAAAGGTTGTGAACTAACTCCCCGTACATTATCTGTGCTCCATGTGACGTTAGAAACCCTCTCTCCTTCCAGAGTAGGCCGAAATCGTGCGCTACTCCGAAGGCATAGCGGCTATCTGTATAAACATTCACACACAATCCTGCACTGAGCTCACATGCTCATGTTAATGCTATCAGTTCCGCTGCTTGAGCTCATTTCTGCGGTATGCGCGCTGTCTCCACTATTGTTTGTAATGTGGTAATTGCATACGCTGCTGAAGTCGTACCATCTTGTAGCTTCAGGCATGATCCGTCCACCCACAGTTCTCCATCTACATCTGTAAAGGGCGTATCCTGGAGATCAATACGACCCTTTGTCTGTTCCTCAGTCACAAGAATACAGTCATGTGCTTTTCTTGCTTCAGACTGAGTTTCCGGGAACGGCAACAATGTGGCAGGATTAACGTTGCACATCTCTTTAACGTAATATGAGGAGCCAAAAGCGTCAACTCATATCCCGTTAAACGAGCACTGGTCAAATGCTGCGTCTTTGTCTGATTAAGCAGGGCATCAACAGCATGGGGGACTAATACCAACAACTTATGGGATAACACAATTCCCTCACTTTGGCGTATTGACACAGCTGTCGCCGCAACCGAGCGAAAACAACCAGGCAACGCTCGGGCAACAGTATCAAGTACAGCCGAAAAATATGCACAAGGGCGCTGCTTGTCGCCGTGCATCTGCACTAAAACTGATAATGCACATCCATCTTTCTCATGCACGTACAGTGAAAAGGGCTTCGTATAATCAGGGGTACCTAACACTGGTGCTGAACAAAGGGCTTGTCGTAATTGCTGAAAAGCAATTTCACACTCATTTGACCAGGGAAGAGGGATCGGTGTGTCTTTTGTCAAAAGTGCTAACAACGGCTTAGCTATATGTGAAAATCCCAATATCCATTGCCTACAGAAAGAAGCAAGACCCAAAAATGCACGCACGTCCTTCTGTGTGGAAGGTACTGGCGTGTCCAAAATTGCTTGAATACGATCTGGTGTGAGTGCACGCCCCTCCTTAGACAAAAGGTGACCCAAATAAGTCACCTTAGGTCTACAGAATTGCAATTTCTTCTTCGACACTTTGTGATTATGTGATGCCAAAAAGGAAAGCAAGGATAACGTACACTTTTCACACAACTCAGGAGTGTCGGCCGCCAACAAGATGTCATCGACATATTGTATAAGGGCGACACCCTCAGGCAGAACAAAGGAATCCAATTGCCTTTTCAATGCTTGACTGTAAATGCTAGGGCTTTCTGTATAGCCCTGAGGGACTCTACAAAATCTATAAGACCTATTATTCAAAGTAACACCGAAGAGGTATCGGCTATCAGGGTGAATAGGGATCGAAAAGAAGGCATTTTTCAAATCAACAACTGAAAACGTGGTCGCCGTTGGCGGGACCAGAGTAAGTAACGTCGTGATATCAGAAACCACTGGATACTGAGGTATCACTATCTTATTGACTTCCCTTAAGTCAATGATAAAACGATAAACTCTGGTATCAGTATCTTTCTTCAAAATGGGTAAAATGGGACTGTTGCAGACATTATAGGGAACTTCTTCCACTACTCCCACCTTAATCAAATCCTGCACAATCTGTATGAGTGCCTCCTCCCCCTCCTGGGAAATACGATACTGAGGGAGGCGCGGTAACACCGCACCCTCCTGGACACTAATGTGGACAGGCGGAATCACCATCTGTCCCACATCAGTATCCGAAGTAGCCCACAAAGTACGAGGGAGGGAAGCTAAGACAGTATCCTCTGCAACCACACACATCCGTTCTGTCATGGGGTGATTATCATTTAAGATCACACGTACTCCAGTAGGGGAGCAGCGGATCGTTGCTCTGAAGTACTTGAGCATATCAAGACCCATAATGTTGTCGGGCGTGTTCGGGGCAAGCAGAAACGGACAAGATGCAGAAAGGTTGTCAACATGGAATGCAAGGGGTCGGGAAAGAGGGCTTCGAGAGAGTGTACCGTCAAACCCTACCGATGTAACCATTAAGCCAGATGGGGGAGCCCTCGGAACCAATTGTTTGGACAGCGCACTGCGAGTAGCTCCTGTATCGACTAGGAACCCATCAGTAGAACCCAAAACATTTGCTGAAACATAAGGACCCTTCTGATCAACCGGCACTTCAACTGATTCAAACCCCCATCCAACGCAATCCTACGCATGCTGTGAGTCATGATACCCAGAACGGTCGTTCCCCGGCATTTGATACTGGTGTTGCCTATCAAACACATTAGGTCTATCTCGTTGCTGTACGCTAGGCTCAAATCGAGTACGATCATTAGAGTTCCCTCTATAATTCGAAAAGCCCCCTCTACCTCTTGGTGGTCCCTGACCACGTCCCTGACAAGATGCATACAACACCGGACAATCTCTGGCCCAATGACCCGACTGTTTACAATACGCACATTGATTTCTATTTACATCTGACCGACCCGAAGGGGGACCATAGAATCCTCCCCTACCTCTTTCTACACCCCGACGAGGCAGACCATATACTTGTGCTAACATCACCTTAGTTTTCAAATCTTTCGATTTCTTCTCCTCATTCCCCTTCGCTTCTTGTTCCTGACGTTCATAATACTGAGCCATAGTCAGGAGAGATGCCGGAGACGAGGTGGACCAAGAACTTTCACTTGCTTTCAAACGAGCTGCTATTCCCGGTAATAAATTCGCCACATATTTATCCACAAACAGATGTCGGCCCGTATCATCCGTAAGCGACTGACCACTGAAATCATGAAATGTCTCCTCAAAGCGTGTAAAGAAATCTTAAACTGATTCATCAACCTTCTGTTTACACGAGGCTAACATATTCCAGTCAATCTTTTTAGGGGGAATAATCGTTTTCAACTTGGTCAAGATAGCAGCGGGGAGATCTAAAATAATCTGGGGCGGTTTTTGCGCGGGTTTTCTCTCCCTATCCTCATCCTCAATCTCAGACCATTTGGCCTTAAAAACGGCTAGATCATCCATCTTCCGCACAGATCGCCACATATCCGGTGGTAAAATAACCCCAAAGAACAAATCTATATCTGCTAAAGTCATAGTACAAGAATTCAAGGCCCCTTCGACTTCTTCGTAAAAGGCCGCTGGATTCTTGCGGGGGTCAGGCAATGCATTCTTTAATGCCATAACATCAGCTCTATGCCAGGGAGTATAAACCCAATTATACACAAAATAACCCCTAGCATCGGGGGAAGACATATCCGAGCTAGTTCCTGTTCTTTTAGGAGGAATATACAAAGGTGCTGCCTCTCGCATTGGTTTACCATGCACTAGTTCGCTCTTATCTAAGTGGGAGGTAGATGATTGGTCGCTGCCGATACGTGAATCCGATTGCTCCTCCTCCCCTGTCTTTAGGCGCGCTCTCTCTTTAAGTTCACTCGCCGCGTCCCGCAATGCAAACAGCCGCCGGACCGCATCAGGTGCCTTAGAGGGAGAAAAAACACCGTTACGTAATGCTTTAGCATCTAATACTACATCATCAGGCTCAAAAACTTGTAAATATTTCCGAAAGGCAGTAATCACTTCATCAGAAAAGGTTTCAAGAAAATACAACTTCTCTCTATCCCGCCACTTTTCCAAAGAGTCCAACAATTCAGCAAGGGATAACTTGCCCTTAAGTGCACGAAGAGAAATTTTCCGAAGCTCACCCATACGCTCAACTGATAACATGGACCGCGTGTCTACCTTATCCGAAACCAATCCAGAATCCCGTGATCTCGGGGCAGACGCGCCAGAATAAGGAGGCGGAGAGCGATCTAATAAATAAAAATCATCGTCAAGATTAGTAAGGACAGGAGAAAGTGGCTGGCGGACAGCATATTGACCCGAGACTTGCAACCTACGTTCTTTCTCTTGCTTCTCCGCCAGTTCTCTTTCCTCCTGACACTTCGCTTCCTGCGCTCTCACATGATAATTTTTCCGTTGCTCCAACAGTGCTTTCTCACGTTTCTCTCGCTCACGCACTTCCTTCACCCATAACCGTACACATTCAAACATGTCTTGCCGAGCACGAGCACGCCGTTTACACATACACTGTTCCACATACTCAATCTTGCGCATATCAAACGAGCCATACAAAGGCCATCGTAACTCAGGATCCTTTTTGGTGTATTTCCTCCACACTGTGCTGTACATTATAGAGGAAAGACCATGCTTCACATACATATCCCTATTAGGAGTCCCCTCTGGGGGGGCTGGAGCAGATTCCTCGAGGTTTAACCGGTTTCCAAAACAGCAGCACCACTTACGGAGTGCGCTAAAAGCAGGCATGCTCAAAAATAATGCAAAATATGCAGTATTATCAAAAAAATGGCACTTAAACTTTGCGCCGTTCAGATTTACACAGCTCCGGAGAAATATCTCCACATTACCTGCCTATATGTGTTGCAACGCATATATTATCACAATAATCAATACAAAATATGACCAGTCATCACAAATCAAACCCAAATTGCCAACCCAGGCTTCAAAACTCGGAGCAAGTACCGTACAACGGTTCTTACCAATCAAGAGTGTCCAGGTTCCAACTGCCAAGTTCCAAAATTCGCCCAAACGGCTGTCGCGGCAAACCGACAGAAGAGGTCTCAGTCGAGGACCGGCGCCACCCAGAAGGTCAGTTCGGAAGGGAAGGAAGAAAACCTCGGGATGCCAGGACTAAAAAAACGCCACTGGCAGTGATCACATCCCCGGCCAAATTCCTCACCTTCGTCACGACCAGTCCTTCGAGCATCCGAGTCGCCGATGAGCCCCACGTGACGGGCGCCAATTGATGAATACAGGCCCCAGCTAGGCCCGTAGAATACTAGGGTTCGCTCTTCTGTAACGTAAACTAGAAGGAAGTTGGCACGGAAACTGCAAATACAAAGACAGAGTTTATTAACCCTTAAGGGTGGTCCTGCAACCCATACAACACTCTTCAGTATTGCATAGAGTAGCACAAAGAACTTGCACACACGGTCCCCTTTTATATACAACAGAGGGGCTCATAAGTGGGTGGATACAACATGAGGCGAAAAGCATTACCTTTTATGGACATTTTCGATACAGAATCAATATGTGGGCGGAGTTAACACACTCCTAAGCCCGCGAAAACATGGTCAAGCAAGGACTAACTGATAACAGATGTGGTCAAGTCTGGACATGCGCCAGACGGACAAAGGAACTATTTATAGACTGTTACTAGGCAGATTACAAGAGCAACTAACACGAAGATAGGACTCTTCTCGTGCTGAGCACGAGGGGACATGACAGTACAAAATGGAGTCCGGACATTAGGCAACATAAGACGAAAGACATGTTTCAACTAGAGAGAATTCATGTCTTTAGTGAATGCTTAATCATATCGTCGTTTTAGTTTTCAACACTCTGAATCCTAAGATATCAATTTTTTCACCGGTGTAGCTTTCAGGGGCAATGTCACTAGGTTCCAACCCACTACCAATACGTGAAATGAATAATTCTTCCCAAACCTGTTTGGCGATGGTAGCGTATGGCGATCCTGAATCAGCAGCCAACTGAATCTGAACACCTCCTAAAGACATTTGACAAATGGGTTTTAGTGGAAAAATTATCAGAAATACCATCCTCGTCGCCAAAATTGTAGTGATGCAGCTGAGACTGAATACATAAGTAATCTTCTTTATTAAGATTGGCTATGCATAAAGTAAAAAGGGTGCTGGTATCTCTTCCCTGGATCCTCAGCAGAATACCTGTACATTCTACAATTCCACTTTTTATACACATTCTATATGATGCAAAGACATTCTACTACTAAAGTTCTAACATCTTAAAGTACTAAAACACTACACACCTTTACTTCTGATTTTGCAGTGTGATGATGACCAGCCATAAAAAAGTCTAAGGTGAAAAGTCAGATTACCACAAACAGTTCAACGAGACGCTCGGGTCAAGATTCCAACCTTTTATTGTCACAATAATTCTATGGTTGACTGAACTCCTGAAGAATGTGCTTCACACTTGTTAAATTTTGCGTTTGCTGTTTTCCATACATTCCATCCGTGTACAAACTCACTGAGATTTGTTTCACTGTCTGGGACCATACCCTGAGCTGTTTACATAATTGGTAATGAAATGCTGTGACGTGTAAAAGTAACTAGATTTGAAAGCATTAATCTAATTTCTGCTGTGATTTTTCATCTTCTTTTTTACATCTACGATCATTAAGCTGGTTGTACAATTTATTGTTTCTAATTTAAGCAGGATGTATGATTTACGTTTGAATCCTCTACAATGAAGCTGTGTATCTGTGCTGCTAAGAGCAAAACCTAAGAAGTAGACGGAAAGGGGCAGCACAAAGTGTGGTGATGGAGCCATGTTATATGTTGCTTCTCCATTACTCTTCTGTCACTGTGTAGCAGTTGAAAGGAAGGGCAGATGATTTTGGGGTCCATTCATAACATACACATGTAGATAGGAAAAAAAGTGAACAAGGGCAATGTTATTTCTCTTTGTCAATTTGCTACTAATTAGAACTGCTTGGTGGAAAAAAATCCCTTTATTTATCACCATCCATCTATAATCACATGCTATAATAATGACTTCCTAGAAGCATTTAATGAAGAATGTATTCTTATGGAGTACACAGGAAATCCATGTAGTCTACAATGTATTGACTCTTTATAGAGAAGATGAGACACTGGCATCATTTCAAATGCCAATAATTCCACTTATACGAGCACGGAAATTCCAGTGCTGCCTGCATGTGATCAGATTCATGGTAGCTTCCAAAGTAAAGAAAGGTGCAGCTTTCATCCATTTTGGCCATGTAGTTGGGTATTATTCTCATAATCATAATAAGTTCTGTCCTCAGCAGGAACATAGGGGCGTATCATCAAGGCCAGGCGATAATTATCGCTCAGCTCTCTTAGCGCAAGGATAATTATCGCCGGCCAACCCTGCATTTTATCGCGGAGATAGCGTGCGATCAGCAACGCTTATCTCCAAAGCGATAAAATTCAACGCGCAAGCTGCCAACTGTACGATTATCGCTGGAAATCCAGCGATAATCGCACAACGTTTGGCGAAAGCTTGCTGATAGGGGCAAGGCAGACTTAGCCATGATATCCACCTTCCATAGGATATCATGGCTAAGTCAGTTGAAAAGCAGGCGTAAGGAAAGTAGCAATAACCGAGGTTATCGCTACTTTTCTTGTTGTTCTGCAGGTTAGCGTGTGGCTAGATAATAGGAGAAATGTCGCTTAGCAACATTTCTCCCGTTATCTTGGGACTATCTTGGGGTGGAACGCCCACTTTGCATCTCATTAGAGATGCAAAGATGGGCGTTGGGGGAAATGGCGAAAAAGCAAGGATTCAAGCGATAGCGTGACCTCGCTGACAAGGCGATACAATTATTGCTGCTTTCCGTCTGAAAACGGAGCTAAAGCGGCGATAATTGTATCGCCTGGCCTTGCTGATATGTCCCCTTATCTCCTCTCACACATGCATTCCCCACTGCACTCGCAGCTTGTTTCAGATAAAACACAACTTCCTGGAAAAACAGATCTGATGGGATATTTGTGACTAGGTGTGTGCAGTACAATTCATTAGCAATTTTGGTATTTTTGTTTATCACAATAAAAGTGAGGTTTGTTGACGTGCTTTTCTGAAAGCCCACATGTTTATGTTTGTGCGTCCTTCCTACTGTCACCTTACAAAAGTATGAACCTACATAGTTCTTTTAAAGGTTTGCCATAGCTCAATGGTGTAAAAAAAACATGAAAAGTGTCTGTCTTTAGAGATTAGATTAATGAGACGTGAAATTTGGAATAACATATTTAATAGTATTATTGAGAGTTGATTATTACTTTATTAGCATGCTACAATTGATGTGTTTTCTAACACATTTTACCGGGTAGAATCCTCCATGCAACTATACTTAATATTTAAGATTAGAGATTAACAATGATTTTCTCAAATGCATTGCCGTAATTTTGTATATACTCAACGCTTTTCAAGTACGTCAGCGTCTTTGGGTTGCAACATTGTAGTGTTCTGAAATGCATTTGTAACAGTGGCCACTGGAATACACAGAATATCTCAATTTTTCTGGACATTTCCATGGCTATTGGCAGTGAGCATCTTCACAATGGCCCGTATAGCTCTTTCTTGCTTATGTATCATGGTTATGCATGAGGGCGACATCTGCAGACTCTCTTGTATACATATATATATATATATGACTACATAACATCAGTGATGAGGTCAGTGTTACAAGGATACATTGGTAGTGGAGTGTCTTGAAGCAATGATATGATAACATTCTATGAAACATAACATAAGGACAGGTGGCATTCTACATAGATATTTCATAGAGTTTGTAACTCCATTAGTCCTCAAGAAACTAATGTTTTAGGAGATGACACTATTGCATGAGTTTCAGTTTGCCATTGTGAGACATTGGGATGTTGGTTGTATGAGCCCTGGTCAAGCACCAGCCACCATCCCTTGCATGGGGAAGCACAAAGCGTCCGTAAATTAACCAGTGCTTAATCCTGGGTAGCTTGGCGCAAAAAGCTTAGAGGTAATGTGTGAAGTATTTATGCAGCACATAAACCGTAATAAGGTGTAAATACAACACAAGAAAAATCCCACAATAATGTAGAAAAATAGATTACATTTCAATAAATTATTTGACACCAAAACAAATGAAATAAAAATCCAATGAGTGGAACCTGAGTTATGACTTTTTAAAGGTTTTAGCATAAATGAGCACCTATAAGATCAAAGCATCAACCGTGGACATCTAGTCTTGAGGAGACCGGGTCAAAGTTGAAAAATGGAGTCTTGGGTTGAAGCTACTGTGAAGATTTCAGTGTTCGAACACAGGCGCATACTTATGAAGATTGTGGCACGGGGCACAGCAATTCACCTTGATGTAATTCCCTGCGTCACAGGGAATAGGCCGGAATGCACGGTATTTAGGCCATACAGTGCATTCCTGTAATTTCCCCCTGCACTTGCCCCCTTTTGGCAGCCTAGTGCCATGTAGTCAGCCTTGTACCATGGAGCAAGGGTGCCTGCGTAGCATGCAGGATTGTTTATGTGCAGGAAGTGGACAAAATATTAATTACAGGCATATGCCTCTATGTTAGTGTGCTGCAGAACGATCACATTGTATAATGGAACAATGCATGTCGGAACCACGCGGTCTTACCTACAACTGCATCTTTACAATGCATGTCTTTACCATGCATGCCTTTACCACGCAATTTCATGGTAAAGACATGATTGACAAAGAGACATGTGTGCAAAAGATCAGACCCCTGCCCGAGCTCTGAAAACTGTCCCTTTTCCCGCTCCTGAGCCATAAAAATTAACCTCATGCCCTAAAACTAGCTGAATCTCAACCACTCTGAGCCCTAAAAATTGTCCCCTACATCTGTAAAGTACCCTGACCCAGCCCCCCTCACCCTGAGGCCTAAAACTGCCCCAGCCCTTAAAACTGCCCCTTTTTCCCAGCCCCTTCCTGAGCCCTAAAAACTGTCCCCACGCCCTGAAAACTACCCCGACCCCAGCACCCTGACCTTGAACCTTAAAAACTAACTCCCCCACACACCTGTAAAGTACTCTGACCAAGCCCTCCCTTCCCTGAGCCCTAAAACTGCTCTCTTCCCTATAAACAACCCTGACCCCCCGAGCCCTAACAACTACCCCAACCCCAAAAATCTATCCGCACCTCCCCAAGACCCAGCCTCAGCCCCACTTACATCACCATGTTGTCTCCCAATCCTTCCTCTTCCTGTCTTTCTGTGCCCGCCCATTCGCACTGTATAAAGACCGGGCATTGCCTTAAACACGCATATGTGTTGTTAAGGCATATGTGTGGTTAAGGAAAGCAGAGTTTGGCTTGCTGGGAAACGCCACATGTGCTCGAACCCGCATTGTTTAGGCCGTTTCCCGCAACACACATAAGAAGAAGTAAAGAGGAGAAATAATGATATTTCCCGGCATAATGCCTCTCCAGGGAAGGCATATCTTTTTACCAGGTTTACCACGTTTGGTAAATCTGGAAATGAATAAAAAGCCATGAGAGTTGTGTGGGAACACCCCTGCAGTGCCCATGGAATGGAATGCCTCATTTACCCAAAGTAATGAAACACAACAATTTGCGCTTTGTTGCATTACTCTAGATTTATGAAGCCATTCAAAGCCCCCGCAGAGTGGCTTTGCATGACTTATTAAATCTGACTTAGAAGTTTGTACCACAAATGTAACATGTTGCAAGGATGATGTAACTTCTCATAGATATGCTCCTGATTCTCTTTCTTGGAAGTCGGAAATCTCCAGTGGGATGAGGCAGGAGGTTGTAGCTGAAGTCAGATCCTGGGGCTTGGATACCCTTCAGGCAAAGGACTGCTAAACAGGATTTGCTCTGGCAGAGCAGAATGTAGTGACAGCAGCATCACAGTCAGGCCAACCAGCAATACAACTTGGTTAGATAGATGAGTAGGTTGGTCCTGGTCTCCCCTTCCTTCCCAGAGCAGTTTTTAGCCAAAAAAGTCCCAAGATCTCAGTTTTGGAATTTGGCTTTGTGGGTACTTTTAGCACTACAACCAATGGTCCAGGACTGGTGGGACACTAATTGGGGGTTCAGGTCTCTCTCAGTGTGGGTCCAGGTGCGAGGTCAAGATGGTGGAAGCTTTCAGTCTCCCTTTCGCTCTGAACTAAGGACAGCAAACTAGGCATTGAGTCACTCTGGTAGTCCTGAGTACTTGTGAAGATGCAGGGCTCAAACATCAGGGCTAGTCTCTGAGGGCTCAAGGCAGGTTTGAGGCAGCAAAGCAGCTCTTCCACATAGAGCAAAGCAGTTTTGCAGAGTGCACAGAAGGTCACAGCAGCAGGCAGTCCTCTGAGTGTTCTTCCAAAGGTGGAGGGGTAAACTGAAGAGTGGGTCTAAGGTCCCTATTTTTATATACAGTTCTGCCTTGAAAGCTTAGAGAATTTTCTAGAGGTTTCTATTTGAAGTTCATGGAATTTCCTGACTCCTTTTCACTGGCTCCAAGCTGGCTGCAGTGATAATAGGGAGCTGATAAGCCCTTTGTGTGTAGGAGGAGTACAGCCGTATCAGTTGCAAGTGATGCTGTGCTTAGCTCCACGCTCCATCCAGCCCGCAGATGGCCCATTTAGCCACCCTTAATCTCTCTATTGTGTGACTTTTTGGGAGGAAATCACAAAGTCTAACTGTCAGTTACAGCCAGTCATGTACCTAAGACAGGCTACAGACACTAGAAAGCTAAAGGCAGGAAAATGGCTACTTTCTAAAAGTTGCATTTTTGAAAGTCTAATTTAAAACTGACTTTACAGGTTGAGAGGTTATTTCATTACAATATCATAGAAACCATACATTAAGTATTTCTCTGGTCCCAATCAAAAGTTAGCACTTATTAAATGTAAGAAAGCACACCAATGTTATCATACTGGACATGTAGGCGTCACAGTAGTGAAAAACAACTGTAGGTGTTTTTCACTACCAGGAGATGTAAAACTTAAAAGTACATGTCTACCCTTTTGAATACAATGCACCCTGCCCTATGTGCTACTTAGGACTTACCTTGGTGTGACTTATATGCAATAAAAGGGGAGATTAAGGCTTGGCAAGGGGGTTATATTGGCAAGCCAAATTGTAAGTTAAAATTGCACTCAGGCAGCAATGGTATACCCGGTACATGGTTTAAGAAGTTACTTAAGTGGGAGGCACAACATGGGCTGCAGACACACCAGTAGCATTTAATTTACAGGCCAATATGGTATACCAATCTGCAAGGGATTTACAAGTAAATTAATATGCCAATCTGGTGTAAGCCAATGAAACCATGTTTAGAGTAGAAAGCACAAACACTTTAGCACTCGTTAGCAGCAGTAAAGTCCTAAGGCCAACAAACCAAATTCAATAAATAGTGGAGGTAAGTATGCAAAGGTTTGGGGAAGACCACCCTGATGCTGACAGGTCTAAGAGCTGTGGAAATGTAAATCACGTCATGTGAGTTACTGAAACACAGCACACAGACAGTGGAGACAATATTTGGGTGAAAATTAGTATATCAGCAGTGTCAGAAAATGTAGTTGTATTAATCTAAATGCAAGATGCTTTTGATTTTCTAAGGCCATGTACCAATGCAAAAAATGAAACACAAAGCAGTGAATGAGATTTAGTTTACAGTACAAAAGGTATTTAAACGGAAAGATGCCCTTTTCACAGTGAAAATCTCACTTTATGCCTGCTTTTCTTTGCTTTTTGTTGTTTAGCAGCATCAATGGGGAGGATCAGTGCAAACAACCAAAGGTTTTGACACAAATCTCAATCTCCTAAGAAAGCCAGACCAAACACCTATCATCTATTGTACCCATGTGAAAACAAGGGAAAAGTATTAGTTTTTCAAAAAACCTGAGGCTTTGTATTTGTGCTGCACACATCCAATGCCTGGGATATTTATGAGTTTGTCAAAACATAGGAATTTGTACTGAAAGGGTATGCTTACAAATCAAATCCTGTCCTGGACATCTCACACTTACTTCTATCCCCAGGTGTGATGCTGTGCGTCATGCACAACAGCCTTGTTGGAGGCAGGAGATGACAGTAGCAGCAGGCCAGGCTTTTTTGCACAGAGCTCAATTATGTGTTGTTCCTTTTCACAATGCAGTGCAGAAACATTTGTTGCTGCATTGCGTGAAAAATGTGTAAATCTGAGTCTTTGTGTCCGCAACATGCTGGTCTGCTCATATTGAGGAATGACTTTTACATGTGTACTAAATAAAAAATTCTCACTCACAGCTAGTCTGCCTTTTGCTACACTAATGTTGGACCTGCCCGTTTCTACAGTTACTCAAGAATTTGTGCCTTCCTCTGCCTTGCTTTGCTGAACCCATGTTTGTTGGCTTTTAGGACTCGGTGCACTTTACCCCTGCTAATCAGTGAACTAGTCTTTGTGCTCTCTCTTTAAAACATGTTAACATTTACCATCACCTAATTGGTGCATTTAATTTATTTATAAATACACAGTATATCGTAGTAAGTGTACCCAGGGACTGTACATTCAATGCTACTAGGGGGCAATAGCACTTATTGTGTTACCCACTAAAGTAGCCTTTTAAAACACCTATCAGGCCTGCTACTGCAGCCTACAGTGCATTTAAACTGCCATTTCTACCTGTCCAAACCTTCCTTTTTAATACTTGTGAGTAACATCTCAGGCAGTCTTTAATGGCTCAAAGAACTATTTGCATGGTATTTAAATGTAGGACATGTGTGTTTAAGTTTCATATGTTCTAGCCGTGAAAAACTTCTAAAGTCCTTAAATAATAGTGGATTATTGTATTATACCAGTTTGGGCTGGACTGTTCCCATGAGGTACAGAGTCAAGACTGATTTGCATATGGCTGGGTTCAAACTGGAATAGCATGGTGAGCAAAAACACGATGGATTTAGGGCCAGATATCTGTGCTGGGGTGAATGTATGACATATTTTTGCATTCTGTCCATCAACTGTTGTTTTTGCATTTGTCACCCCGAGTGGGAGGGGTATGCCTAGAGGTGGGTCCCGTGCTCTCCATGCCACTGGAATCAAGCTATCCTGGCTGAAGAGGGGTGAAACCCCAAAATCTGTCCTAGGATGCGTGTTTCCAGTCCCGGGAGGACCTGGTTTGGCAGTTCGGGGTGGACTGTCCCAATGAGGCACAGGGTCAAGACTGATTTACATATGACTGGGTTCAAACTGGGAAGGCATGGTGAGAAAAAAAATGATGGATTTAGGCCCAGATCTCTATGCTGGGGTGAATGTATGACATTGTTCTGCATTCTGTCCATCAACTGTTATTTTGCATTTGTCACCCCGAGTGGGAGGGGTAGGCCCACACGTGGGTCCCATGCTCTCCATGCCACTTGAATCAAGCTATCCAGGCTGAAGAGGGGTGAAACCCCAAAACCGGTACTAGGATACCTATTTCCAGTCCAGGGAGGACCTGGCTTGGCAGTTTGGGCTGGACTGTTCCCATGAAGCACAGGGTCAAGACTGATTTTCATATGGCTGGTTTCAAACGAGAACAGCATGGTGAGCAAAAAAACGATGGATTTAGGCCCAGATCTCTGTGCTGGGGTGAATGTATGACATTGTTCTGCATTCTGTCCATCAACTGTTGTTTTTGATTTGTCACGCCGAGTGGGACGGGTATGCTCAGTCCTGAGTCCTGTGCTCTCCATGCCACTGGAATCAAGCTATCTTGGCTGAAGAGGGGTGAAACCCTGAAACCGGTCCTAGGATGCCTGTTTCCAGTCCAAGGAGGACCTGGCTTGGCAGTTCAGGCTGGACTGTTCCAGTGAGACACAGGGTCAAGACTGATGTTCATATAGCTGGGTCTGAACTGAGGTGACGAAGTGAGCTAAAGAATGATGATGGATTCAACCCAGATCTGTAACTGGGGGTGAGTATCTGAAAAGTTTTAGCGCTCCATCCATCATTTCATTGTGTTTGCTTTGTTCGCCTTAAGTTGGCAGGGTATGCCCAGACATGGGTCCCTTGCTCACTTTGCCACTGGATTCAAGCTAGCCTGGCTGATGAAGGGTGTTACCCAGAAACCGGTCCCTGAATGCTTGTTTCTGGATCAGTGAAGACCCGGCTTGTCAGTTCGGGCTGGACTGTTCCCATGACTGATTTGCATATGACTGGGTTTAAACTGGCACGGCATGGGGAGCAAAAAAACGATGGATTTAGGCCCAGATCTTTGTGCTGGGGTGAATGTCTGACATTGTTCTGCATTCTGTCCATCAACTGCTGTTTTTGCATTTGTCACCCCGATCGGGAGGGGTATGCCCAGAGGTGGGTCCCGTGCTCTCCATGCCACTGGAATCAAGCTCTCCTGGCTGAAGGAGGGGTGAATCCCTGAAACCGGCCCTAGGATGCCTGTTTCCAGTCCAGGGAAGACCTGGCTTGGCAGTTCGGGCTGGACTGTTCCCATGAGGCACAGAGTCAAGACTGATTTGCATATGGCTGGGTTCAAACTGGAATGGCGAGAAAAAAAATGATGGATTTAGGCCCAGATCTCTGTGCTGGGGTGAATGTATGACATTGTTCTGCATTCTGTCCATCAACTGTTGTTTTTGATTTGTCACCCTGAGTGGGACGGGTATGCTGTCATCTGCTCAGTTATTGTTGGGAGTAACCGAGAGAGAGGATCCAAATCAACTGACCTAGATGTGCCCTCGTTTGAACTCTGGAGGGCTCGATTTTTGTCTATATTTAACATAGAATATAGTCTGTATGAAATTAAAGGCATACGAAAAAAGAAATTAGGCTTGGAGATATGGGGCCCAGTGGTATCCTATTTGAATGATTGAAGGCAAGGCTAGAGGAGATATATACCCATGCTTAAAAAAAAATCTGCACTCGCACTTTAAAGTACCCTGTATTTAATACCATTATCATTTCTTATGTATTATGAAATCTGTGTACTCTTTTTCTAAAGACATTTTTATTATATTTGTAACCATCGTCTCTATAAATATTGTGACTTGTGATAACCTTCATGGATTAATAAAAAATAAATAAAAATAAATAATAAATAAATCAGAAAATACAAAAAATATATAAAATTGTTCTAAAAAAAGGTTCTAATTGAACCAACTAAACTGGTAAAAAATAAACAAATTGAACGTAATGAAAGTGAATGATTGTATGAGTGTGTATGATTAATGTTAGAATTGTGTATAAGTAGTGTCTCAGTAAGTGAATGAATGCATGGATCGTATTTGAGGGAATGGATGAGTGCAACAGTTGGGCCTGAGTGATTGCATCAGTGCATGGGTAGTGCCTGGATGCTTGCATGACTGCAGGGGTAGTGTCTGGGTGATGGGATGAGTGTATGAGTAGTGTTTGAGTGGAAAGATGGGTGCAAAGGCAATGCCTGAGTGATTACATGAATGTATGGGGAGTACATAACTGAATGGATGAGTGCATGGGTGGTGCCTGAGTATATGGATGAATGCATGGGTAGTGCCTGAGTAAATGATTGAGTGGAAGTGTAGTACCTGAGTGAATGAATGAGTGCATGAGTAGGGCCTGGGTGATTGTATGAGTGCAGTGGAAGTGTGTGGGTGATTGAATGAGTGTATGGTTAGTGCCTAAGTGATTGAATGAGTGCATGGATAGTGTCTGGGTGATTCTTTGATTGAAGGGGTACTGTCTGGGAGTGCATGCATAGTGTGTGAGTGAATAGATGAGTGCATGGGTAGTGCCTGAGCGTATGGATGACTACATGGGTAGTGCCTGAGTAAATGATTGAGTGCAGGAGTAGTTCCTCAGTGATTGCATGAGTGCATGGACTGTCCCTGCTTGATTCTTTGAGTGGAGAGATACTGTGTTGGTGATTGGAGGAGTGCATGGGTAGTGCCTGAGTGAATGTATGAGTGCATGGATAGTGCCTGGGTGATTCCATAAGTAAAGGGGTACTGCCTAGGTGATTGGAGGAGTAAATGGGTAGTGCCTGAGTGCATGGATGAGTGCATGGGGAGTGTTTAAGGGAATGGTTGAGTGCAACAGTTGTGCCTGAGTGATTGCATGAGTGCATGGATACTGCCTGGGTGATTGCATGAGTGCACGGAGAGTGCCTGCGTAATTGTATGGGTAGTGTCTGCATGATTTCATGAGTGCAGTGGTAGTGCCTGGTTGATTGGATTACTGTATGGATAATGCCTCAGTGGAAGGATGGATGCAAGGCAAATGCCTGCATCATTAGATGAGTGCATAGGTAGTGCCTGAGTGAATGGATGAGTGCATGGGTACTCCCTAAGTGAATGGCTTGGTACAGTTGTAGTGCCTGTATGAATGAATAAGTGGATGGGTAGTGTCTAGGTGATTGCATGAGTGCAGTGGTAATGCCTGGATGATTGCATGAGTGTATGAGTAGTGCTTGAGTGGAAGTATGGATGCAAGGCTAATACCTGGGTCATTGAAAGAGTGTATGGGTACTGCTTGAGGGAGTGAACAAGTGCATAGGTGGTGCCTATGTGAATGGTTGACTGCAAGAGTAGTGCCTGAGTAATTGCATGAGTGGATTGGCAGTGTCTGGGTGATTACAGGAGTGCAGTGATAGTGCCTGGGTGATTGGATGAGTGCAAGGATGGATGCAAGGGTAATACCTGGGTCATTGAAAGAGTGCATGAATAGTTCTTGAGGGAGTGAATGAGTGCATGGCTAGTACCAGAGTAAATGGTTGAATGAAAACTAGTTCCTGAGTGATTGCATAAGTGGATGGGTAGTGTCTGGGTGACTGCATGAGTCCATTGGTAGTGCCTGGGTGATTGGTTGAGTGTATGGGTAGTGTCTGAATGGAACGATGAATGCAAGATAATGCCTGGGTCATTGGATGAGTGCATAGGTACTGACTGAGTGAATAGATGAGAGCATGGGTAGTACCTAAGTAAATGCCTGAGTGCAACAGTAGTGCCTGGGATATTACATAAGAACATGGGTAGTGCCTGGGTGATTGGATGAGTGCAGGGGTGCTCTCTAGGTTATTGGATGAGTGCATGAGAAGTACCTGAGTAAAAGTATGAGTGCAAGACTAATGTCTGGGTCATTGAAAGAGTGCATGGGTACTGCTTAAGGGAGTGAAGGTATGCATAGAGAGAACCTGAATGTATAGTTGAATGCACAAGTAGTGCCTGAGTGATTGTATGAGTGGATGAGTAGCATCTGCATGATTGCATGAAGGCAATGGTAGTGCCTTGCTGATTAGATAAGTGTATGGGTAATGCCTCAGTGGAAGGATGGATGCAAGACTAATGCCTGCTTCATAGGATGAGTGTATAGGTAGTACTTGAGTGAATAGATGAGTAAATGGGTACTGCCTAAGTGAATGACTGTGTACAACAGAAGTGCCTATTATATAAGTTGTGTCTCAGTGAGTAAATGAGTGCATGGAAAGTAGTTGAGGGAATATATGACTGCAACATTTGCGCCTGAGTAACTGCATGACTGTATGGATAGTGCCTGGGTGACTGCATGAGTGTAGGGGTACTGTTTGAGTGATTGGAGTAGTGCATGGGTAGTGCCTGAGTGAATGGAAGTGTGTATGGGTAGTGTTTGAGGGAATGGATGTGTGCAACACTAGTGCCTGAGTGAGTGCATGAGTGCATGGATAGTGCCTGGGTAATTGCATGAGTGCACAGGTAGTGCCTGGGTGATTGGATGAGTGTATAGGTACTGCTGAGTGCATGGATGAGTCCATGGGTAGTGTGTGAGGAAATGGATGAGTACAACAGCAGTGTCTGAGTGATTGCATCAGTGTATGGGTAGTGCCTGGTTGATTGCATGAGTGCAGGTACAGTACCTGGGTAATTGGAGGAGTGCATGGGTAGTACCTGAGTGCATGGAAGAGTGCATTGGAAGTGCCTAGGTTATTGCATGAGTACAGGGGTACTGCCTGAGTGATTGGAGAAATATATGGATAGTAACAGAGTGTTTGAATGAGCACATCCGTAGTGTTGGAGGGAATAGATGAGTATATGGGTACTGCCTGAGTGAATGGATAAGTGTATGAGTATTGTCTGGGTGATTGTATGAATACATGGCTAGTGCACTGGTAATTGCATAAGTGCAGGGGTAGTGTCTGATTTATTGTATGAGTGCCTGGGTTTTGCCTCTGTGAAAGGAAAAATGGAAAGATAATGCTTGGGTTATCCTATTAGTGCAAACGTTGTGCTACATAGATTAGATTACAGCATCGATAGTGTTTGTGTGAAAGGATGACTACCTAGCTGATGAGATCTTAAAGTTTTCCAATAGTGTAAAGGATCAACATTATTTTTATTAGAAATAAATAACATTTAAATGAACTTGAAATATTGTTTCACATTATCCTGGATATTGTGTTATTACATTTTTTTACCAATTTGGATTTACAAATCTGTGGAACTATTTTAAAGTAGTATTGTTGTATAATTAATTAAACCTCTTTTCAAACATCACCATTACCTACTATAAAAAAGAAAAAAAACTGTTATGTAATGTAATGCATTACAGAAATTATAATATTATACTTTTAAGAACACAACCTAATTTTTTTAATTACATAACATTTTCAGTTTCCCTTTTTGCTGTTCTCAGATTCTACTGAATTTCAAGATACACAGTGATTTAAACGTAATATCATCATTGAACAGCGGGGAAAGAAATAATCAATGACACTATGAAAAATAAAAATTACTGCAAAGCATTATTTCCAATATAGGTAGATATATGTTTACCTATCTTCAGTTTCTTAATTATGTCCAACTTGTACATTAAGTTTGTTATTACTCTCAGGTACATTTGCTAAAATGTATTCTCTCATTTACTCCTGGTACATTATAGACAACAAGTATATAAACTATTGGTTTTAAACACAATTTTCCAAATGCAATGTCAATTAGCAAAAATATTAACCCAGGGGCCGATTCACAGAACTTAAGACAAACTTAAGACAAAATCCTGTCTTAAGTATGTCTTAAGTCTGTCGTAAGTTTGTCTTAAGTCTGTCTTAAGACTGTCTTAAGTCTGTCTTAAGTTTGTCTTAAGACAAACTTAAGACAAAATCCCATCTTCTGTGAATACCAAAAGTAGATTTTGTCTTAAGTTAGTTCTGTGAATCGGGCCCCCAAACACTAATTATAAATAGTAATTATTTCAATCCTGTCCACTGTCTGTTCACATCTTCCCAGTGGGCCGAATAATGAATTCATAAATTTGGCTTTGAAAAAATCCAATATACATTTGTTAATGTCTGTTCACATCTTCCCAATGAGCCGAATAATGCATTAAAAAGTTTGGCTTCAAAAATATCAAATATGAATTTGGTAATTCACAAGGTAACCTAGATTTAAATTGCAAGTGGGCATCATTCCAATATGTCCATCCTTTATTACCCTTTAAATACACAGTATAGTGTCCAGATGTTGTAGTAGATCCATTATGGAAAATAATAGCCACTGCTATAAAAGTTCTTCCTGAAATAGATATTTGTCTTGCAACAAAAACATTATTTTGGTTTCCAATTTTCTTCCATTTGCTCTACAACGTAGAAACATTAAAATTAGATATTTTCCCGATCTTTCGATATATAATGTAGATAACATTTCTGATTTACAATGCAAACATTTCATATCCTGAATGGCTGTTTTTACTAAGTTTTTAAAAGATACTGATTTACAATCTGGTATCGTCAAGTATATGTATCGTTCTGTGTCTATTTCAGTGCTCGAAGTAAATGAACACTCTTCACATTTATGATCCCATCTGTAACCTACTCCCAATAAGTTTTCAATCTGTATTCCTTCATGTTCTAATACTACAAGCATAAGCATTAGAAATTCTTGTGCAGCCCGTCTACGTCCATCCGCGCCTGGACTGCTCCCAGCGCCACAACCCCTGTCCCACACGAACACCACGATGCCCGACTCCGCTACGATGCCAGCACCCTCCACGCACTCAACAACGGTCAAACACACTCCTGCTTCCAGGCTGCCCCGAAGCGCACCCAAGGACCCTTCTCCTGCCGAAACTGCAGCTTTACCAGCGACAGACCCGCCAATCCACCCACCAGAACAGGACGCATCCACCTCAGAGGCATACTCCTGAACACCCGCTCCACACGCAAACACGCCATCTAACTCTGGGACCTGCTTGACACATCCTCCCCGGACATCGCTTTCCTGAGACCGCACCAACAGAGTAGGAGATGGAATCATCATCATCCACAAATCCACCCTCAAGGTCTTAACCAACTCCGACGACACCCTTAACACCGCCGATAACCTGCACTTTCAGATCCGCACTGATCCCAACACAACCCTCAGAGGAACTCTGAACTACAGGCCCCCCAGACCCTGGCCACAGTTCAGCGACTCCATCGCCGGCTTCGTCAGCACGCACGCTCTTGCGTCCATGGACTACATCCTAGTCGGGGACTTGAACTTCCACCTCAAGAAAAACAACGATACCAACTCCACCACCCTGCTCAACAACCTCGCCAACCTCGGACTCAAACAGCTCATCACGAATCCCACCCACTCTGCCGGACTCACGCTTGATCCCATCTTCTCCGCAAGCCCCCAGGTCTCCTTCAGCCACACCGCCGAACTCCACTGGACCGATCATCACTGCGTCCACTTCACCTTCGAGAAGCCCACCACATACCACCGCACCCAACAGACCCCCGCCGCTGCTGGAGCAAAATCAATGTTCTTGTGTCACCCCCGCCATATTAGTATGGCGAGGGACACTGTGGCGGATGGGGACACCGCATGGTGCCTGTCGTGTTGTGCATGCCAATGCACAACATACAAATTTTACATTGCGGCAGGTGCAGCTTACAGCACCGCCTGCCACAATGTAAAATATGTGGGATGCGACTGCCAGGGTAGTGGTCGCATCCTAATGGGCCTAGCGGGATCGCCACACCTCTGGCGGTTTGTCCTGTTTACCGTTACGGTGACGGGCGGACTTTCAATGTGGCCCATAGTTTGGTTTTTCAGATGAAACTTTGTAATTTCTTGTGCAAATCTGTCAGTACTAATATCTTCGACCTGTTCTTCAACACCTACACTTACCAACCTCTCACTTTCTCTACACTCTCACTTTCTCTACACTCCTCTTGTGAACCAAAGAAATACAACTATATATGATCAGAAACCATTTTACATCTGATACTGAACCATGCAAAAGAGCTGTGTTCATTTTACTAAAACATAACACAGGACTTTTTACATAGTAGCGTCTCCTTACTAACTTCCGCATTTCTGAGTGGTGTACGGCTAACATTCTTAAATTATGGCAAGTAATTTGACACACTTTTCTTGAAAGACAAGCCAGAGAATGACCCTGCAAGTTAGTATATTTTCTTACTTTACATGGATCTAGTCCTTGTAACATCTTAATCTTCTGTTTAAGACTGTTGTTGGGCATATTCTCATAAAAAACCTTGTAATATGTCCTGTTGAATACTACAAATACTACTACAATCCCACTTATATACTGGAGATATTATACACCTTTCCTTGAACTGCTTCAGCTATTACTTCTTCCGCATTCTAGGAACCATTTTTTCTTTTTTGAATTGGACAACCATCTTTCATCTCAAAGCAACGAACACAAGTATCAACTACATGAACTAATGTGTTTTATTGAAAATAGCTTTCTTCATTAAAGAAAAGCTCAGTACTAGAAGTGTGCTTCCATTCACCAGTAAAAGTTTTACAAAAGTTACTTCTATTAACTAGTCTTTTTCTTTTGCTTTTCTTCTTCATAATCAGTATTGTATTATCCAATGTTTTCATTATCTTCAATACCAATATAAATAACTTTTGTTTCAATTCAAAAGCTTTTTCAACTACACAATCAATCTGTTGCTTTTTCTTATAAGCTGCTGATCTTCTTTTATATTTTTTACAATCTTTCAATACATTTTGTAGTACTCTACTTCTAGTCATTCTCTTCCTAATGTCTTTAAATTCTTTCAGCCTTCTTTCAACATGGATTATTTTTCCATAACATGATTTTCTACTAATATGTACTTTTTTCGTTTCCTTCCAAATGGTTGTAAAACTTTCCTTTCTCTTTTCCATGTTTTAAAAATTATTTACATTCTTTAAAAGTCTTTTATCAAACTCTTTAGTTCTCTCACTAGAAGTCTTTTTCTTCTATGTACTGTTTTGAACTTCATCTAATTTCTGCTTTTCTCTTTCCTTTAAATAGTACTCTTTTCTTTCTTGTCTATTCTTTTGATCTTTTCTCGACATATGGTGAATATCTAAAAAAAGGAAAGTTTAAATAGTTTCTAAAAATAATGTTATATTGATAAAATATTTATATACAAATATTCTCATCTATAAATAAACAAATACTTTCAATTGCATTGCAAATCTCACTATAACACATAAGTATTTAGAATATTATACTTTACATATTATCAAACCTATAATAGGAACCACATCTTTAAACAGTAACATCTCAGAGTACATACTATCTAAATTTGAGTAAAAAAGTGTATGTATTCATTTCTACTCATAAAATATGGCACCTGAGTATTGAACAAACTATGTCAGACGCTGCACAATTCCTTCATTTAGAAGACATCAAAATCTCTGCAACAGAATGACAGCGCAGAACTAAAGGATTTCTCTACTACTACCAAACCAACCAGGTTCAGATACATCAGACAATAGATGTAGAAGTAGACACATACATCATTCACAACACCCTGAAGTCCCTTAAACTTCACAGACTGGTGTTCCCATTTCAAAATAACATCTAGATTGTAGAGCTTACCCAAATATGAAGCAGCAACCCTTCATGTCTCTCTTCTAATTGTCACCATATTCCTGAAAGCATGCATGCATGTGTATGTACCTTTGGCTAGTGACACCATATATAAAAGAATCATACAAATAGTTCTATACCTGTGTTTTTCTTCAGTCTCATACAAAGTAGCCTAATCACTAATCCCTCTGCCAACATGCCTTAATCTGCACTTTTGTGCTGCAGCTTCATCATTCTGTGACTACTCAGGGTGTTGGGCCTACCCACACATAAAGCAGAAACCCTTTGCATGAGTCTGTTGTAATTCTCACCATATTCCTGAAAACATGTTTGCATGTGCCTGTATCTTTTTCTAGCGCTATCATGTATAAAATAAACATACAAGAATCATACAAATAGGTATACCTGTGTTTTATACATCTAGCTTGTTCAGATGCATAAAACATATGAGAATACATGTGCAAGTAAAGACACATATCAGTCACAAGACCATGCAGACCTTAAAACATAACAGACTGCTCTTTACATTTGAAACAGACACCTACATTTATACGGCGTACTTCAAGTGTATCTCTCCCCAGACTCTCAAAAACGAATCCCACAGCCAATACGTCTTAAGCTTTACATTTGTGCTTCAGCTTCATCATTCTATGAATACTCAGGATGTTGGGCCTAGCCAAATATAAAGCAGCAACCGATCACATCTCAGATGTAAGTCTCACCATATTCCAGAAAACATACATGGATATGTCTGTACATTTCGCTAGCACAATCATTTATAAAAAAATATATACAAATAGATGTATACCTGTGTTTTATACATCTAGTATCTTCAGATGCATAACACATATCATAATACATGTGTAAGTAGAGACATACCTCAGTCACAAGACCATGAAGATCTTAAAACTTGACAGACTGCACTTCATATTTCAAACAGACACTTAGATTTATGCAGTGTACTTTAAGTGTACCTTTACACAGACTCATACAAAGTATCCTAATCACTAATCCCTCTGCCAACAGGTCTTAACCTCACTTTTAAGCTGCTGCTTCACCATTCTACTACTACTCAGATTGTTGATCCTATCCAAATACAAAGCAGCATCCCTTCACATGTCTCTGTTATAATCTCACCATATTCCTGCATGCATGTGTCTCTACCTTTTGCTAGTGACATCATATATAAAAGAAACATAAAAAAGATGTATGCCTGTGTTTTATACATCTAACATCTTCTGATACATAACATGTATGAGAATACATGTTCAAGTATAGACATACCTCAGTCACAAGACCATCCAGATCTTAAAACTTGACAGACTGCACATCACATTTCAAACAGACACGGAAATTATGTGGTATATTTGAAGTGTACCTTTCCACAGGCTCCCTCTGCCAACATGTATCAAACCCACTTTTGTGCTGCAGCTTTGCCAATCTACGACTACTTAGGGTATTGGACCTTTCCAAATATAAAGCAGCAACCCTTCACATGTCCCTGCTGTAAGTCTAACCATCTTCCTGAAAGCATGCATGCTTATGTCTGTAACTTTTGCTAGTAGCATTGTATATTAAATAAGCATGCAAATAGATGTACACCTGTGTTTTATACGTCTAGCATCTTCAGATGCATACCAAATATCACAATACATGTGCAAGTAGACACATACGTCAGTCACAAGACCACAAAGACCTTAAAACTTGACAGACTACATTTCACATTTCAAACAGACACCTAGATCTATGACAGTGAACATTTCCACAGACTCATACAAAGTAGCATAATCACTATTTCCTCACCCAACATATCTTAAACCTCACTTTTCTGCTATTGCTGCTTCACCATTCTACTACTACTCAGGTATTGAGCCTAGACAAATTCAAAGCAGCAACCCTTCACATGTCTCTTTTGTAAATCTTCCCATATTTCTAAAAGCATGCATGCATGTGTCTGTACCGTTTGCTACTGAAACCTTATATAAAAGAAGCATACAAATAGATGTATACCTGTGTTTTATATGTCTAGCATCTTCAGATGGATAACACATATCAGAATACATGTGTACGTTGAGACATACTTCAGACACATGACCATGCAGACCTTAAAACTTCGGAGACTGCACTTCCCATTTCAAGCAGACACCAAAAATGATGTGGTGTACTTCAAGTGTTCCTTTCTACAGACTCAGACAAAAAGCCTAATCACTAATCCCTCTGCCAACATCTTTTAAACTTTAATTTTGTGCTGCAGCTTCACCATTTTACTACTACTCAGGGTGTTGGGCCTAGCCAAATATAACACAGCAACCCTTCACATATCTATGTTGTAAGTCTCGCCATATTCCTGAAAACTTACATGCATGTGTCTCTACCTTTTGCTAGTGGCATCATATATAAAACATACAAATAGATATATACCTGTGTTTAATACATCTTGCATCTTCAGATACATAACCTGTAAGAGAATATATGTGCAAGTAGAGACATACCTCAGTCACAAGACCATGAAAACCTTAAAACTTGACAGACTGCAATTTACATGTTAAACAGACACCTAGATTTAAGCAGCCTACTTCAAGTAAGTTTTCCACAAACTCTTTTAAAGTACTATAAGCACTAATTCCTCATCCACCATATCTTAAACCTCACTTTTCTGCTGCTGCTGCTTCACCATTTCACTACAACTCATGTGTTGAGCCTAGCCAAATAAAAAGCATGAACCCTTCACATGACTGTTGTAAGTCTCCCCATATTTCTGAAAGCATGCATGCATGTGTTATGTTATGTTATGTTACATACATTTGTAGTGCGCACTGCTGCCCCAGCTAAGGGGCGTCCAGGCGCATGGCAGGTAAAAATGCAACACCACAGGAAACACAACAGAAAGGAGGAAAGTGAATTTATTAAAACAAAAAGGTTTTTTAGGCTTTACGAAAGACTAAAAGATCATCTAGAAGTCGCAACTCTACAGGAAGGGAATTCCAGAGCTCGGCTGCTCTGACCCGGAAAGAACGGCCACCGACCCGACACAGCCTGTATCGGGGAATCACAGTGAGTGCATGACCCATGGATCTCAGGGGCCGAGTAGGCACATACCAAGACAAAAGGTCCGCAAGAATAGGGGGACCTACCCCCCTCAGAATCTTGAACGCCATACACAGCACTTTAAACTGAATTCTGGTCCTGATAGGCAGCCAGTGCAGTGATCTCAATGTGCTGGAGGCAGAACAAGTACGGGGTAGGCCAACAATAGCTCTCGCCGCAGCGTTCTGGACACGTTGGAGGCGGGTAACCTCAGCCACATTGGACCCTACCAGAAGAGAGCTGGCATAGTCCAGGCGAGATAACACTGTAGCCTGGACTATCAGCTGCCTGGTGCGATGGTCAAAGAACTTCAAAACAGGGCGAAGTGACCGTAAGATACCAAAGCAACAGGCCGCGATTTTCTTCGTGTGGCCAACGTAGCTGAGGGAGGGATCCATCCATACTCCTAAGTTCTTTAATTCCGTGACCGGAAGGGGGGCCGGCCCCAGCTCCATAGGCCACCACCTGTCCCCCCATAGCTCCGATCTCTTGCCTACGATCATGATCTCTGTTTTCTTGGCGTTGAGCTGGAGACAGTTGTTCTTCATCCAGCTCGCCACCGCCCTAAGTCCACTCTGAAACCTGGGGGCATCCCGGTCCGCATCCCCGCTGATCGTAACCGCTAGCTGAGTGTCGTCGGCATATGAGACCATAGTCATGCCCCATTGCTTGACGACCTCAGCCAGCGGTCTCACGTAAAGATTAAACAACGTGGGGCTCAGCGAGGATCCTTGCGGCACCCCCTGTTTCAAAGGATGGAATTGGGACTGGAACGGTGGGACGGCAACGCTAAAGAAACGATCGTCTAGAAAAGACCGGAACCACTGGAGGGCAGGTCCACCCAGCCCAATCTCCTCCAGGCGATGCAACAGGATAGGATGCGAAACAGTATCAAACGCGGCGCTCAAGTCCAATAAGACGAGCGCTGCTGTCTGTCCCGCATCCATCACCGTGCGAAGGTGTTCAGCCATGGAAAGGAGGGCGGTCTCCGTGCTGTGTCCAGCACGGAACCCATTCTGGGTGGGATCCAAGATGTTAGCATGGATAAGGTGAGCAGAAAGAACTTTGTTGACATGGGCCTCCAACACTTTGGTCGGCCACGGAAGTAAGGAGATGGGCCGGTAGTTTTCAGGTTTATCTGGATCCAGGGACGGCTTCTTCAAAATGGGAGAAACCACTGCCCGCTTCCAGCTAGCGGGTACCGTGCTTGATTCCAATGAGATGTTAATCAAGGAGTGAACCACGGCCCGTCCCACAAACGACTGCTCTCTAAAAAGAGTCGCTGTAAGCGGATCAGCGGGGGACCCTGATTTGACCTGCAGAGCCAGGAGGTCAAACCCCTCTGATGTCAGCGGGGGCAGCACGTGCAAGGTGGAAACACCATAGATGTTGATCGGGGGCTCAACCGGAGGCCCTGTACAAGGGAACGTCCGATAGATGTTTTGGACCTTTTCCAAAAAAAAACGAGCGAGAGCCTCACAGTGAGTGGTGGAACCAGTCGTCGTGATACAGGCACGCTTTGCCAAAAGATCCTTCATCACTTTAAAGATGGTTTTAGAGGGGTTAGAGCTGTTGCCGAATTCAGTAGCGTAGTAAGCTGCCCGAGCTTGGCAAACAGCCCGATGGTATACTTTGACGGAGGCGAGATAAATAGCTTTCTTCCCGCTATCGTACGCCTTCCGCCATGCCCTCTCTGCTCGCCTACAACTACCCTTGAGAGTACGTAAGGCGCCATCGTACCACGGAGTGGAGTCCCTGGAGCTGACTTTACAAGCGGTAATTGGGATAAGGGCGTCAAGCGCCTTGGAGATCCAGGAGCAGAACTTCTCGTAACCCGAGTCAACCGGCATCGGAGGTTCTAAAGGCTCCTCGGCGAGGACACGATGTAAGTCCTCCAGCCGTAATTTACTCCATTGCCGCCTTGTAACCAGCTTTGCCGGGGAACAGTAATCATTCCCGGCAAAGGGGTACAGATGGTAACCAAAGAGTGGTCCGTCCAGCCAAGAGGTGTGACGGCGGAGACAGCAGCGTCTGCCAAATTGGTGAAAAAAGGATCTAAGGTATGGCCGCCTGTATGGGTAGGCTGTCGAACCATTTGCACCAGTTGAAGGGCCTCCAGGTCAGCAAGAATACCGCTAACCGAGGGGGAGGTAAGGTTCTCAAAATGTAAGTTGAGGTCTCCCAAAATCGAGAAATTGGAGCAGCCTACCACCAAGGAACTAACCACGTCGGGGAAGGCCGCTCTAAACGCCACATCACTCCCAGGGGGGCGATAAACCACCATCCCCGAGAGTGTGAAGTGTGGGGTGACCGAGATCTTAAACATCGCACTTTCACATCCCGCAATGGTCAAACCAGACCAACTACCAGTGAGGCCAGGTCGCATGGCCAACGCAATACCCCCTCCCCTAGTAGATCGGTTAAGGGTAAAAACCGAAAAATCAGAGGGAAATGCCAAGTTGATAATGGCCACATCGTCATCCTTCAACCACGTCTCGGTGATGGCTACGATGTCCGGGGCCTCTTCCTGTATCAGGTCAAACACGGCCTGATAATGCAGCACCAGAGACCTGGCATTCAGGCTGAAGATGCGAAGGGAATGCTCGGCGCGGTTCCTACTAAGGGCAACCGTAGGATTTTCGTGTGAGCTCAGGGTAGGGGGATCCAAAGACCACCTTCCACACGCACAGTGAAAGGGGCCCACTAGTGGGTGTATAGGGGGAAGGGTACAACTCATAATTGAACGACCTATACCCCGCAGAGTGTCGCCAGAGTACACCAGCATGGTAACGAGAGCCGAGATCAACTCTCAAGGACCCCAGGTGCCCGCTGCGCCCTGCGCGTCCTTAGCGCGGACGGGCGCAGACGGGCAGGACTCAGGCACGACTCCGGCTAAGCGACGGCGTCCCACTGCGCGTACCCGCTGCGCGTGAGAGGACGACTTTAAATAGGCGTTCCTTGGAGCCGAGCTAGCGTCAATACGCTCCAAGATGGCGCCCGCAAACAAACAACAAAGCCCAAAGCAAGATGGCGCCTAAAGCTGCAACCCAGGACCACCCACGGAACCCGGACCCGCCAAGTGACGGTGCTTAGTCAATTTTACGTGCGGTAAGAGGGAGGGGGGGATCTATACCCAGGTCCTGCTGAAAGCAGGGGAACAGTAAAAGCCAAAATGACAAAAACAACAAAACTGGAGTTTAAAATGCAGAGCGAGCAAAGCGCTCGTACCAGCGCGCTAAGGGTATAAGCAGTACCTGACCAGAGTCCAAATACCGAGTCCGCCTTAAATAGGCGTTCCTTGGAGCCGAGCGAGCGTCAATACGCTCCAAGATGGCGCCCGCAAACAAACAACAAAGCCCAAAGCAAGATGGCGCCTAAAGCTGCAACCCAGGACCACCCACGGAACCCGGACCCGCCAAGTGACGGTGCTTAGTCAATTTTACGTGCGGTAAGAGGGAGGGGGGGATCTATACCCAGGTCCTGCTGAAAGCAGGGGAACAGTAAAAGCCAAAATGACAAAAACAACAAAACTGGAGTTTAAAATGCAGAGCGAGCAAAGCGCTCGTACCAGCGCGCTAAGGGTATAAGCAGTACCTGACCAGAGTCCAAATACCGAGTCCGCCTTAAATAGGCGTTCCTTGGAGCCGAGCGAGCGTCAATACGCTCCAAGATGGCGCCCGCAAACAAACAACAAAGCCCAAAGCAAGATGGCGCCTAAAGCTGCAACCCAGGACCACCCACGGAACCCGGACCCGCCAAGTGACGGTGCTTAGTCAATTTTACGTGCGGTAAGAGGGAGGGGGGGATCTATACCCAGGTCCTGCTGAAAGCAGGGGAACAGTAAAAGCCAAAATGACAAAAACAACAAAACTGGAGTTTAAAATGCAGAGCGAGCAAAGCGCTCGTACCAGCGCGCTAAGGGTATAAGCAGTACCTGACCAGAGTCCAAATACCGAGTCCGCCTTAAATAGGCGTTCCTTGGAGCCGAGCTAGCGTCAATACGCTCCAAGATGGCGCCCGCAAACAAACAACAAAGCCCAAAGCAAGATGGCGCCTAAAGCTGCAACCCAGGACCACCCACGGAACCCGGACCCGCCAAGTGACAGTGCTTAGTCAATTTTACGTGCGGTAAGAGGGAGGGGGGGATCTATACCCAGGTCCTGCTGAAAGCAGGGGAACAGTAAAAGCCAAAATGACAAAAACAACAAAACTGGAGTTTAAAATGCAGAGCGAGCAAAGCGCTCGTACCAGCGCGCTAAGGGTATAAGCAGTACCTGACCATGTGTCTGTTCCTATTGCTAGTGACACTATATATAAAAGAAGCATACAAATAGATGTATGCCTGTGTTGTACACATCTAGCATCTTCAGATGGATAACACATATCAGAATATATCTCTAAGTAGAGACTTTCCTCAATCACAAAACTTCGCAGAAAACACTTCCCATTTCAGGCACACACCAACAAGTATGTGGAATATTTCAACTCTACCTCTCTAGAGGCTTATACAAAGTAGTCTAATCACTAATAACTCATGTCAACATGTTGTAAACCTCACTTTTGTGCTGCAGCTTCTCCATTCTAGTACTACTCACAGTATTGAGCCTAACCACATTCAAAGCAGCAACATCTCTCTGTTATACATCTTGCATCTTCAAATGTATGACATATGAGAATACATATGCAAGTAGAAACATACCTCAGTCACAAATACTTTTATGGCCTTGGTTAGCCGAATGAAGTGGTTTGAACTGACAGTCACAAGTCCAAGCACACCTTAAAACTTGACAGACTGCACTTCTAATTCGAAAGCGACACCTAAAATTATGCAGTGTACTTCAATTGTACATTTCTGCACACTACTACAAACTACCATAATCACTAATCCATCTTCCAGTGTACACATATTACAATAAGCAATCTATTTCAATCATCATTTAAAACAAACTACAATACACATTTCTATATTTAATAACATATTTCAAACCAAACAGTTCTTGAATAATTTTTAAAGTTTGAAAATAAAGCTTTAAATAAAATCTAATATCACTACAAACAGTGGAGCACTACTATGTAATCCACCTCACAAATTTGTAACTCACCGTTCTAATAGTATTGCCGAATATAAAATATCAGAAACTTATAAAAGATTTTCTTTTGCACACAATCAATGTAATGCACCACTCTCAACAAGGTAAAGCCAGTAATGGCAAACTTTCCCTCTCTTTCTCCATACAAAAAACTGTAAGTAACAAATCACATTCCTTCCTACATTATTTAAAATTGTGAAACACATTTCTATTGGTTAGACATATCAACCCTTACCAACTGACATCTCAACGTGCCCAAACTGGTTCAGTAATTCTCTGGAGTCACGACTCCACCGTAGTGCCTCAGTAAAGCATTGCAATGGAGCCATGAATCCATACGGAAGTTCAAAAACCTATTACTAATAATACTAGTAATATATTTTAAGAACACACCACTTCTAAAGATAGTGCTAGTTTGGGAAATCTTACTTTAATATCATATCACTGATATATAAATTACAATGTAATATTTTAAAACCACAGTTAAGTTTCAACCCTTCCCCCATTCTGCTTAATCCCAGTTTCCATAGTAACAGTTTCTGCAACATTCAACTGTACTGGCAGGTCACAAGTTTAACATATTTTCAAGTTCAGCACAGTAGCTTACAAATTCAAATAGCAGTTGTGGTTGACTTTTGCAAAATATTACCTAATCATATCTAATGTACCTTTAAAAACATTTTTAATAACCAATAAGAAACATGCTTCTTTAGGAAAGTAACATGCATCCTATTTTTGAGTGTACAATGTTCTTAAACAGCCAATCAGTTATCTGCTTTTTCAAAAACAGCATCTTGTCCACCATTTTAGATACCTCTCATTCTACCAACTGACTACCTCAGCCTCAGACATCTTTTCATTACTTCCAGACAGCCGTTCAAGATGCTTACAGTATGGATTGTAAGGCACAGGTATGTTTTCTGGTGCAAAAGATATGCTGAACACAGAGATATTGACAAAGACCTAGCTTTGCAAAATGTGGATATTAAATGGATTGCACTGAGAGGAATGAAGTGGCACCAATTGATGCCTTTGGTTCAAACCTTTTTCCATCTCCAACCCCCTGACCTCATGATTGTGTACCGTGGTGGCAATGACCAAGGCATATTGACTGGAGTAGGACTGGAAATGCTCATGAAGGATACCTTTACATAATTGATGATGCATTTCCCTCAAACTGTCCTTGTATACTCTAATAAATGCCAAAAACAGAAATGGAAGTGGTCAAATCAATTCTGTCCACAGATTGAGAAAGCTAGATAGAATGTCAATAAAGCTGTTTCTGCTTACCTCAGAGACCATAGGATGGGCTCCATCTATAACAACAATCTACGTTTTGATATGGATGACATCTACAGAAGTGATGGAGTACACTTCACAGATCTAGGGAACAGAGTCTTTCTCAACAACCTAAAGCTGTGCATCCGCACTAACATGTAGCTACAACAAATTCATAATGAAAACAAGGTGAATTATATTTTTTTTAAAACATACATACGCTTTTTAAATTTTTGTTGGATTCACAAACTCACTAACTCTAGCAAATGTAATCTTATTATTGACTTCAATCTCACTATCTCAATAAAGCAAGTTCATAAATGCAACACTACCTCCTGAATTATATACTATTAAATTCTTTAATTGAGGTGAATCCTCAAATCCAACGCAACATTACATGGGGGGCCGCGCTGAGAGCCACAATGGGTTCGCGACTCCTAAATTGAGAGAAATAAAACTGCCCCACTTCCATTACTCGGTATCTGCCACGGGAACCCCATCGCTCGGCCATGCTCTTAAGTTGGGGACCACAGGAGGAGCCCCAATGCGGTCCCTGCTGGCTCCCCGCCTCCTGCGGGAGCCAGCATTGCTTTTGGACAAAGGGAGCTGCTGACACCCAGCTCCCTTTACCCAAAGGCAATTCTGCTTTGCTTCATGGAAGCGAGAGCAGTTTTCCTGCTTTCGCTTCCATGAAGTGAAGCAGGAGTTTCCAATGGCAGGGTGGAAGCAGTGCTCCAACCCTGCCATTGCAAGCCGCAATGGCTCTTTTGTGGGAACCCCGGGACATTGCTGGAGCCGGCCCTCCCAACTTGTGCATAAGCCTGGAAAGGTGGTGGTCCCCAGGCCCCCATATTAGAATAAAGTGTGCCCCCGGGAGGTGGTGGTCCCTGGGGCAGTGTCTTGAGCACCCCACGCATAATGTAGGTATCCCCAGGGAGGTGGTGGTCCCCAGGGCTGCGGGCTCCCGCACATTATTAATCATGCCCCGGGGAGGTGATGGTCCCCGAGGCTGCGGGGGGCCCCACGGGCCCCCACATAGTAGTTAAGCATTGCCCCGGGACCTAGCCCACCCAGGTGCTTCTAGAAAAAGAAGTGTGGAAGATCCCACTTACTTTTTTTTACATTTTTTGCCGGATGCGGTACGCGAATCCTGCCTTTTAAAAAAAACAGTTTTTTTTTACCCTTGGTGTCCCTGAGCAGGCCTAGGGAGTCAGGGTGTTTCTATCCTGTCAACTTATTTGTTTTTTTACCTATATTCTTGTGACCCGGTTCTACCGAGTCACAAGATGGCTGCCAATACTTTCTGGTTTTAAATGTTGGCAGCCAATCAAAATCAAGCTCGTGCTCGGGAGGGTTAGCGGATCCACCGTGGTTACCAGATATATAAAGATTTTTAAATATGAATGTTTCAGGAACTACTAAACGGATTTATACCATTTAAAAAAAAGGTCACTTCCTGAAATAAGAGCTACATTTTTTGCCAAATTTTATGTAATTCCGTTCAGCAATTCAGGCGATAGGCTTCCCCAAAATCTCCTATTGAAATTAACATGGAGAAAAAGCGTTTTGGAAGCCCCCTTTTTTCTCGGCTCCAATTATTTATTTTATTTATTTATTTATTTATAAAGTTTTATGTAGTACGAACATGATCCCGAGAGATATCAGAGTGCTTTACAGTTGTGGAGAAGGAAGGTAACAGTTACAGTACATGTGTCAAATGGGAGTCCAGACAAAATCACATATCAAAATAGAACTCACAGGGCAAGAATGGTTACAAGTACACGGGATCAGCAGAATAATAAGAACATAACTGGTACATATCGAGATGGAATAGCAACCATCGCAAGGGCTTAAAGGTCTAGGTCCAATGCATTAGAGCAGACGATCCAGCAACCTATTAAGGTAAGAACTTGTTTATAAGGAATCTTTTTACGTCCAATTTGAAGGCATCCTTGGAAGAGATTCTACATATTTCCGGTGGGAGGGAGTCCCAGATCTTCGGTGCTGAGCCGGAGAAGGCTCAGTGGCATGTTCTCTTTTTGTGAAAGATCTGAGGTTTCAGGACGAGAGAGTTAGCACTCCTAGATGGTATAGCCCCTCCTGATAGTTCCAGTTTTTGTGCTAGATAACTGGGGGTTTAGAAATGGAGGGCTGTGTGAGATAGGCAAGCAATCTTTCTCGCTTCATATGGCAGCCAATATAGGAATTTTAAGACTGGAGAGATGTCCACATTTCTTTTGGTACCCATGACCAGTCTGGCTGCCATATCCAATGAGGCCCTTAGTGGGGCCAAGGTATATTTGGGGAGACCACAGAACGTAGCACTGCCATCATCAAGTCTTGGCAAAACAAGCGCTTGGACCACTTGTTTGAAGTCAGCTTGTGGGAGGAAATGTTTGAGCTTCTTAGTACCCTCAACAGGTGGTTAGCTCCCTTGCATACTTTGCTAATATGAGTCTTCATGTTCAAGTGCTTGTCCAGAGTGATTCCGAGGGATTTAGCTGATTCAATAATGAAGGGGAGCAGTTGAAGGTGGTGAGGTGATTCAACCAGAGGTCTAGCTTAGGGGTGTGATTTGGTGGAGAGATGAGAAGGAATTCTGTTTTGGAGGTGTTGAGCAGGTGGTGGTTCATATTTAACCAGTTTTCAGTAGTGTAGTGTTGAGTGAGGAGATGTTCCCCAGGGAGGAGATTTTCAGATAAAGTTGGGTGTCATCTGCATATATATGGAAGAGAATGTCCATGGATTTTAGTGCTTTAGCTATTGGTTCCAAGAACAAGTTGAAGATTATGGGAGATAGGGCAGACCCTTGGGGGACACCCATGGATACTGGAGATGGCTGCGCGACAGAGTGATTCACCTTCACTCTTTGGGATCTGTGATGGAGGGAAGACGAGAAACATTGCAACACCAGACCAGACAGGCCCATCCTGTGCTCTAGGGTGGGTAGGAGGTTGTCGTGTATAACAGTGTCAAACGCAGGGGAAAGGTCAAGGAGGATAAGGCGGCACGATTAATTATTTATCAAGCATTTTTAAAGTGTCGTCCATAACTTGAGTGTTGGTCCAGGAGATGAAAATTCTCAATGTGAGCACAGAGTTGCGACTGGAAACATTTTTCTCTGAGTTTGGCGAGGGTGGGGATGTTAGAGATATGGTGAAAGTTGTTGAGGTCAGTGCTGTCTGCTGTAGTTTTTTTTAATATACGTGTTATCTGAGCTGCTTTTTGGCACTCCGTGATCATGCCTTGTGACAGAGCCGAGTTGATAATCTTTGTCCAGATGGTATATACTGCATCCTTGATTTCTTTAAAGATGGAAGGTGGCAACAGATCGCTGAAATGATTAGAAGGGTTGATACTCTGAAGAACCTTTTAAATATCTCTTTCACTGAGGGGGGTAAAGTTGTCCCAGGAGGCATTGCTCTTGATGACCAGACTCAACAGTTCAATCGTGCCCGTTAGCGCCAGGCAGGGAGTAGACCCAATGGATAACAGTAGGGCCCGCTTGGTATCCAGATCAATAATGATGAGTCTAGATTTCTCAGTAAAGAAAGCAGTCAGATCATCACATTAGGGGGTGCTGATTTCCAAATCAGGGCGGTTTGGTGCTTCTACCGATTGTTGTTTAACTAGTTCAGAGAGTTTCTTGGGGTGGTTTGCAGCTTGATTAAGTTGGGATCTGAAATAGTCCACCTTAGCTCTCTTGATTTGCTTGTTATAGGAGCCCCTAACCGATCTAAGGATTTTTAGCAGGTCCGTGGACGGTTTGGATCTCCAGGATCGTTTGATAGCCCTAAGGTTGCGACGTTCCATGTTTAAGTTGCAGTTGAACCATGGTTTGGATGTTTTTGTTGAGGCTTTTTTGTTGTTGTAGATGAGCAATGGAATCCATTATGTTCGATATAGTAGAGTTGTAGATGTCGGTGAGTACATGAACCTCAGAGGAGAGAGGGCAACTATACAGTGGGATGCTAGATCAGCTGTGTTGATATTTCTGAGGTCCCTTTTCCAGATCTTCGATTTTGTTAGTTGACCCTTCCTTTGAGACACATCCATGTTAATATGGAAGAAGATGCTGTGGTTGCCGGACCAATCACACGGGGTGATTGAATGGATACCATTGTGATGATGTGTCCTTTGGTGATGATGAGGTCCAGAGTTTCACCTTTATTATGGGTTGGCCGGTCACAATGTTGAATCAGCTCATGATCACTCAAGAAAGATTTGAGGCAAGTTACAGCTTGGTCATTAGGGCTGGACCAGTGGAGGTTAAAGTCACCGAGGTAGATGTCTGAGAGAACAGAATCGACATTGGCAGAGATGATTTCCTTTAATTGTTCGATGAAGGGGAGGTTGTCTCCAGGGGGGTGATAGAATGTGTTCAATTTGCACACTGGATGATTGTTACTGGAGATGTTGAGACAAAGGTATTCGCAAGATGATGGCGTAGAAGATTCCGAGATGGAGACCGCGAGATTTCTCCGATGTATACAGGCTAATCCACCTCCCAGCTTCAAAGCTCTGTCTAGGCCAATTATGTTGTGAGTAGGGGGCACTAGGAGGTCTAAAATAGTAGCGGATGAGGGATTAAGCCAAGTTTCAGTGAGGATGATGATATCTATCTCATTGTGTTGGATGAGGTTGAAGATATCAGAGGAGTTTTTGCTGGCTGACCTGCAGTTGAGTAGTACGCATTTAAGTTGTACCAGACAAACGGGGGAGGAGTCTGTATGATGTTCACACTCATGAGGTTGTTGTTGTTTATGACTCTAAGGTTGTGGGGGGATTCTCCCTTCAGGTATGCGTGAATGGCCTGGATTTGCCCCGTAAGGATCTTGTTGGTGTCTAGGATAAGTGAGTAAGAGCTAAGTAACTCATCGATATCTTTGGGCGCGAGAGAGGCCAACAATCTTCTGGGGCAGGAGGGTGCGTTAGGTAGGATGACAGTTTTAGGGTTAAAGAGGGGAGAGCTTTGGTCAAGGCAAGCTCTAACGCTAGCGCTGGCCGAGACTCTGGCCAATTCATACCAGAGAGGAGGGAATTTATCCGGGGGAGGTGTTCCAATGAGAGGGATTTTAGATCATGAAGTTCGAGGGTGAGACGGTGCAGCTGGAGGGATAAATTGTCCAGGTGATCCCCAGAGTCTGGGTGCTGGGTAAGGGGCAGAAGTTGTGTAGGGAGAACTGGCAGGAGGAAGGGTCTTGTTGAGTGCCAGATGGGTCAGCAGCAGAATGAGAGGTTCCGGAGGGGGGAGTTTGTCCAGGCATGTCACCAAGTCTGGGTGCTGGGGAAGGGGTAGAAGTTGTAAGGGGAAAACTGACTGGGAGGAAGGGTCTTGATGAATGCCAGATGGGTCAATGGCGGTATTTAGGGGTTCTAGAGGGGAGAGTTGGTTACTGAGGGTTTGCGGTGAACCAAGGTGCCTTGATAGAGAGGTTAGTAATGGAGAAATGGTTACTGGTGGTGCAAAGGGAGGAGCATTCGACCCACCACCCATCCGGGACGAAGGTCGATATGAGGGCAAGGACGGAGGTGTATCCGAAGAGGAACTGGGAACAACGCTTTAGGGTACCCTTGAGGTTGCTAGCGCTAGATCTTGTCGCAAAGAATTTGTATTGTTAGCTAATGAGTTTTTAATCTTCATAAAGAGTTTGTCGAACTGCTCTAGATTTCTATCTGATGGTTGAGTTAGAAAGATCCCGTTGTTGTAAATGGTAATGGTGAGATCGGCTTTGAAGATTGGGGAGGAAGTAACGGAAAGCCTGAACCCATGAGGTGTTATCTTTGTCGGTTTGATCTGAAAAAAGGATATGAGGGTTTTCCTCCATTGGGCTCTTCTATTTCTGAAAAAGATTAAGTCGTTCAAGATGTTGCCATTAGATAGACAGAAATAAGTATCAGAAATAAGCAGTTCCGGGTGTCTTTTGATTATATTGTGTTTGAATTTCTTAGCGCATTTTTAGTCAAGATAGGGGGATAAGTAATCTTAAAGGCATTGAAACCGACTTGGAAAAGTGAACCTTCAATAGGACTGATGATAGATGTAGCCATGGTGGGTGGAGAGCAGGAGAGGGTGAGATCCTGGGTCGGTTCTAGACAATAATAGGGAAAGGTCTGTTACGAGTAGTGAACTGTATAAGTAGATTGGGCCCAAATGGTTTGACCTGTGGGCAAGGCCTACTAGAAGAACGAGCTATAGCGCCATTGTGGACCTTGGTATGTGGAAGATTAAAGTGGCGTCATTGCAATAGATGATGACTTGCCCCCTCTTAAATGATCAACAGTATAGCCATACATTTAAAAAAAAAATCATTTCAGATAAAATTGCGCCATCCAATTGTACAGTGGGGATTATCGGGTTTCCTTCAGCCAAATAGATTAAGAGGGTTGTTGGTCAATTGCCCATGCCAAGATGTCCACCACTGAAAATAGAACAGTCTTCTTTCTATTACTATGAGGCTCTTCGATCAGTCCTCTTTCAATTTCTATGTGGCTGGGCCTGTGAAGACCTCTTCTGTCTCTGAAGATTTTTCAGTACCCGTAGCTATAAAATGGCTGAGCAGGAACAGACAAAGGAAATGGCTACCTATTCCGATGATTCTATCTTACATCCATTTATCTGCCTCAGAGAAAGCTCAGTAAAACAAATTGCACAGTGTTTAATGAGGCGCTAGGCCAGAGCCCTCGGGCAAGTCTGCCAGAATATCAGACTTCTGATGGGGCAGGACCCCAGGGGATACACGACCAAACTTTGGTCGTTAACCAGCAGTCTTCGCGGTTACCGCGAGGCTGTGTGGGCATAAAAATGAGGCATGAAGATTGTAACAATAATAAAAAAACGGGTGAGACTGGGGTGGTTGGCAAGTCACTTACCCATCCCTCTGTGTCTCATAGCGCCTTTGACGGGATCCGTTTCTGCCGTGGAGGCCAGAAGCGCCATTTGGAAGTGAGCAAATTATTGCAATCGTGAAGCCTTTTTGGGAAAGGCCTTTGCATCCGGAATTATAATAGGACCAGTGTAGGCTCTCATATCACTCCACTGACCCCAGCGCGTCTCGCTTCCTAGCTGGAGGGAAGGACTCAATTCCTGTCGGCAGGGGGCCCACGGACGCCAGATCCGAGATTCTCCTCTTTCTCAGCAACTATTGGTCTCTGGCTCGTCTCATAGATGGAGCGACGGCTCTAGCCCCAGCTAGCAGGGGTCCCTCGCCAGCGGTCAAGCTGCATCGGATTTGTCCAAAATGAAGCAACTTCCTCTAGGAAGACGATGGCAGGCCGAGGCTCTCGTCTGCCCCCCAACAAGAGAATCCGGCATCGGCATACAGGTGATACTCACCTCACAGAGCTCTCTATAGCTCAGCCCAGGCTGTCATTCCGATTGCTCTGAATCTTCCCCTCAGCCCACCCAGGTCGAGTTGCCATGTTTCCTCCGTCTGGGCTACAGCAGCGGGCTCGTCGACAGTGTCACCCAGACTCACGAGATGTCACCCGGACCTCGAGAAAAAGGTATTTCAGGTTTGTTGAAGTTGCGGTAAAGTTGAGGGATGGATGGCAGGATATTATGGGGATTTACACTCGATAGTTATCCTGACCCTCAGGAGCTCATATAGAGCACTCCTGTTCCGACGCCATCTTAGGATAACACTTGACGAATCACCTTGAAACTGTCAAGACCGGAGCTGACAGGGGCAAATCCAAAAAAGCTTTGCTTCCTATGGAAACTAGGTCCTAACTATACCTACCTACTGGGGACCGCCAGTAGGTGAGATGTATATATATATATATATATTCACTGAAAAAACCATAGGTTTCACACACGTTATAGTTAGGAATTAGCATTTAAAAAACCTTAGAAATTCAGTGAAAAAACCATAGGTTTCACACATGTTATAGTTAGCTGGACATTTTACTCGTAAAAAACCAATGAAATTGCCCCGTTATAGTTAGTTCAGCTAACTATAACTCGTGCGCCCGCAATGCACTGCTGATGACGTCACATATTACATCACTCATGACATGGTCAGTGACATCACTCATGACATCACTGATGACATCTCAAATGACATCACTGATGACATCACTGATGACATCATCCAGTGAATGTGTGTTTTTCTGAAAATTAAATATGTTTTATATATGTATATCTCAAGGTTGATAGAAGAATAAATGGGTATATTACTGTCTAAATGGATGATTTCTTTTTGAAAAATTGATTGTGTAACTGACTGATTAAGTGTATCATGGTGAATACATGGCTTAGTGAGTAATATTTAAATATGTAAATATCTGTATCATTTTTTCACTTTGTGTATAAGTGGCTGCATGGGTTGGTGAGTAGCTACATGGGTGGCTATATAGGTTATTAGTTGGTTTTTTTGAGTATTAGTCTGAGTGTCTGCATGGTTCGGTGGGGGGTATGACGTAGTGCATAGGTGCATGAATGAGTGACTCACTGTTTGTATGTGTTGAACAGAGCATGTGTGCAGGACTGCATGGGTGGATGCGTGTGTGTATTGGTGTGTTAGTGAGTGAATGACTGTCTGAATAGTGTCTTTATGAGTAACTACATATGTTTTAAACTAGTATATGTGACTATTGGTGTATATATGTGAGTATATGTGAGAGGGAGAGATTGAAAGAGTTCCTGTATGAATAAGTATGTGTTTCTATAAGTGATTGTTTAAAAGACTAAGTATGTGTAAGTTTCCGTAGAAGTAAGTGTGGTGGTGTGTGTATAACTGTATATACAGGTGAATGTATGTTTGATTCTTTATTAGCATGAGTGACTATGTGTGTGAGTAACTCTATGGATGAGTGGCATTATGTAACAGGATGTATAGGTGTATGAGTACATATGATGAGTGAGTACATGTATGAGTGACTGTATAGGACTGTTGGTGAATGAGTGGATGTGTATGTTGATCTTAGAATTACTGAAGAGGTTGTTGTAACTGGTATTGGTATGTCCATTGTTTTGAAAATTTTAGTCTCTATTTTTGAATGTGTGTATCAAAGCTTATATTAAGGTGAGAGGAGGTCTGCCACTCTATCACAAGGATGATGTCATCAGTGATGTCATCAGTGATGTCATTTGAGATGTCATCAGTGATGTCATGAGTGATGTCACTGACCATGTCATGAGTGATGTAATATGTGACGTCATCAGCAGTGCATTGCGGGCGCGCGAGTTATAGTTAGCTGAACTAACTATAACGGGGCAATTTCATTGGTTTTTTACGAGTAAAATGTCCAGCTAACTATAACATGTGTGAAACCTATGGTTTTTTCACTGAATTTCTAAGGTTTTTTAAATGCTAATTCCTAACTATAAAGTGTGTGAAACCTATGGTTTTTTCAGTGAATTTCTAAGGTTTTTTAAATGCTAATTCCTAACTATAACGTGTGTGAAACCCATGGTTTTTTCAGTGAATTTGCAAGGTTTTTTAAATGCTAATTCCTTACTATAACGTGTGTGTAACCCATGGTTTTTTCATTGAATTTGCAAGGTTTTTTAAATGCTAATTTTTTTTTTTATTCTTCATTTTTTTCAAACATATTTTTAATTTAATTTTCTTTCATTTTATAAAGACTATGCTTAAATTTTTAAAATCCTTAAATATTTTTTTTAATATATTTTTTAAAATAAACATGTAAAATTTATTACCTGATTTTTTTTTTTTTTTTTTTTTTAGTACGCGTACCGTAAGCTCACGGTAAGCGTACGGTTTACGCAACGTCCGTAATCTATCTACGCAGCTTGCGTATAGTTACGCAATTTGCGTAGCCGCGCGTACTGCGCGTGGGACGCGTGCGCGCTTACGCCACACGCGCACGTTACGCGGAAGTGCCGGGGAGTGACTGTTATGCGCATGCGCGGAAGCGCGTGTCTTTTTTACGCGCACGTAAGCGTACCGTAAGCGCACCGTAAGCGCACCGTAAGCGTACGGTAGGTCATGTGATCATGAAACACAACTTTTGATTGGTTGAAAGTACTTTCAGTTCTAGAACTCTCCTACACCACACCCATTCCCCTCATTTCTGCTTGTGATCCCTTGGGAGAAGGAGCTGGTTTGTCTTTGGGATACGATGGCAGAACAGCAGAGCTCTTCTGAGAGTGAGGCTAGCACCAGCAGCACTGTCTTGAGGCAGAGAGCGAGGAAAGTAAAGCCTTCTTATGTTTGGGATTATTTTACTTTTCCAGAAGGCCAGCAAAAGGTGAATGCACCCTTAGTTACTTGCAAGCTGTGTAAGCGTGTACTTTCTAGAGGTAATCCTAACAGGAAGTATTCCTTTGGGAATCACACCATGAAGAGACACCTCCAGGATGTACACAGAAGGACACATGGTCATCTTTTTGGAGGTAACTCTTCAGAAAGACGAGCCAGTACATCCACAGCAGCTCAGCCTGGACCATCACCTGCAGGGCTTACTCCTTCTTCTGCAGGTCAGGTGAGCCCTTCATCTGTGGGGGGAGAATCTCCTTTTGCTGGCCCTCTGGAAATGAACCTTCGATTTCGGAAGGTTGATATTCATTGCACATTTTGTAAAGGTCTAATTTGTCATAGGGAGACCAGTGTTTCCCTAGTGAACAACAAAATAGATCAGCACATTTGTAGCTTTGAATGATTTTCCCATGCTTCCTTTCCTCTGTCCCTGCATGAACACAACGGTTCTTTTAAGAGCCAACCTTATCTTCCATCTTTTTTTTACTTGTTTTTAAAAACTTTTTTTTTTTTTTTTTACCGTACGCGTACGGTAAGCGTACCTTTTTTTTATTTTTTTAAAAAAAACACTAAAAATCATTTATCACATTATAAAGTCCTTGAGAGACTACAATTTTTATTATTGACTTACCATACTCACTCAAAAAAATATTTATTCATTTGTTTTTTTAAACAATAGTTTTTAAAATGGTTGTAGATTCCGAAAATTTTCTATATCGATCTGAAAATAAAGAAAAAAGTATTAATATTTTTAAACCATTTAATAATACAGTACACATATTTACATTTTTTACCAAAAAATATTTTTGCCTTATTTTTGCTGTTTTCAGAATAAATTGCATTTCACTATTAATTGTGAAAGCAATTGCATTCAGCCTTAGTGATGCTGAATGTATTTGCATTACAGACTTAAACCTGAAAACCCCACTGGCTTGTAAATACTGTGCATGACTATACACGGCAAGGACATGGGTGTGTGCTAAGCCTCTGCTTCTTCCCCAAAAAATTCGCTCCCCCTTTCCATCTAATGCAACTGTGAAATCACCAGAGCAAGACGCAATAAATCTCTGCCTATAATTCTTCTATGCACATAGAGTCATGTTTTCACATTAGTGCCAAAACGAAATTTCTTTGCCAATTTGAAAGCACACTTACTGCTCTTTTTTTTTCGGGCCAAGTGAAAATCTCTTTTTACAATTTGAAATCACTTTTACAGACTGACACATTATGAAACCACTATTTTTGATTTATTTAATTGCACGTGTCCAAGCTGTTTTTTTTTCAGACCACCACCATGTGCATTCTCTGTGACTGCCTACACTCCAGCAAGGGCAACCAGCCTTAGTGATGCTGAATGTATTTGCATTACAGACTTAAACCTGAAAACCCCACTGGCTTGTAAATACTGTGCATGACTATACACGGCAAGGACATGGGTGTGTGCTAAGCCTCTGCTTCTTCCCCCAATAATTCGCTCCCCCTTTCCATCTAATGCAACTGTGAAATCACCAGAGCAAGACGCAATAAATCTCTGCCTATAATTCTTCTATGCACACAGAGTCATGTTTTCACATTAGTGCCAAAACGAAATTTCTTTACCAATTTGAAAGCACACTTACTGCTCTTTTTTTTTCGGGCCAAGTGAAAATCTCTTTTTACAATTTGAAATCACTTTTACAGACTGACACATTATGAAACCACTATTTTTGATTTATTTAATTGGACGTGTCCAAGCTGTTTTTTTTTCAGACCAACACCATGTGCATTCTCTGTGACTGCCTACACTCCAGCAAGGGCAACCAGCCTTAGTGATGCTGAATGTATTTGCATTACAGACTTAAACCTGAAAACCCCACTGGCTTGTAAATACTGTGCATGACTATACACGGCAAGGACATGGGTGTGTGCTAAGCCTCTGCTTCTTCCCCCAAAAATTCGCTCCCCCTTTCCATCTAATGCAACTGTGAAATCACCAGAGCAAGACGCAATAAATCTCTGCCTATAATTCTTCTATGCACACAGAGTCATGTTTTCACATTAGTGCCAAAACGAAATTTCTTTGCCATTTTTAAAGCACACTTACTGCTCTTTTTTTTTTCGGGGCAAGTGAAAATCACTTTTTACAATTGGAAATCACTTTTACAGACTGACACATTATGAAACCACTATTTTTGATTTATTTAATTGGACGTGTCCAAGCTGTTTTTTTTTCAGACCAACACCATGTGCATTCTCTGTGACTGCCTACACTCCAGCAAGGGCAACCAGCCTTAGTGATGCTGAATGTATTTGCATTACAGACTTAAACCTGAAAACCCCACTGGCTTCTAAATACTGTGCATGACTATACACGGCAAGCACATGGGTGTGTGCTAAGACTCTGCTTCTTCCCCCAAAAATTCGCTCCCCCTTTCCATCTAATGCAACTGTGAAATCACCAGAGCAAGACGCAATAAATCTCTGCCTATAATTCTTCTATGCACACAGAGTCATGTTTTCACATTAGTGCCAAAACGAAATTTCTTTGCCAATTTGAAAGCACACTTACTGCTCTTTTTTTTTCGGGCCAAGTGAAAATCTCTTTTTACAATTTGAAATCACTTTTACAGACTGACACATTATGAAACCACTATTTTTGATTTATTTAATTGCACGTGTCCAAGCTGTTTTTTTTTCAGACCACCACCATGTGCATTCTCTGTGACTGCCTACACTCCACCAAGGGCAACCAGCCTTAGTGATGCTGAATGTATTTGCATTACAGACTGAAACCTGAAAACCCCACTCGCTTGTAAATACTGTGCATGACTATACACGGCAAGGACATGGGTGTGTGCTAAGCCTCTGCTTCTTCCCCCAAAAATTCGCTCCCCCTTTCCATCTAATGCAACTGTGAAATCACCAGAGCAAGACGCAATAAATCTCTGCCTATAATTCCTCTATGCACACAGAGTCATGTTTTCACATTAGTGCCAAAACGAAATTTCTTTGCCAATTTGAAAGCACACTTACTGCTCTTTTTTTTTTTCGGGGCAAGTGTAAATCACTTTTACACACTGACACATTATGAAACCACCATGTGTAACTACAACAAAAACAATTCCCATTTCTATTATTCATTTCTTAAGTTACCACATACATCCCCTCTCAAACTGTAAACTCACCTTTAAAATTAGTTAGTTGTGAAAGAAATGTGACACTCAAACAGCAGATTATCAGAGCCAGGATCTCTGTTCTGTTCACCTCTCTCCTCTCAGCAGAACCAGATAATGGCAAACTTTCCCTCTATTTTTCCACACATATACATGTAAGTTTCAAATCTCAGTGCTTCCCCCTTTTTTTCACATGTATTCACACATTTCTATTGGTTGAAAACCAACCCTTTTCCAAAAGTACCCTGCCCCCAACTTGACTTCTGCCTAGTACCCTTCCCCCAACTTGACTTCTGCCTGCTACCATAGCAACAGCTCATGGAACACTGCTGTGTGCAGTTAGGTCAGAAGTTCGACACACAATGTTTCAATTCCACAGAGCAAGAGTGCTTGACTTTTCAAACCTTACAGCAAATCCATAGTACTGTTCTTTGGTTACACATTTTTTTGTACCAATACAAAACATGCTTCTATTAATTTTCACATACAGCCTAGTTTTTATTCTAGAATGGTATGAAACAGCCAATCAGTTCTTTTTGTTTTAAAAAAATATGTATGCCTCCATTTCCAAACTGTCTTTCTTTTCTTATTGCCATTCTACTGAAAGACACCTCCTGAGTGCATCCAGTTCTCCTTTGAAGATGTTCACAGTGTGGATTGTAGGGCACAGCTATGTCTTCTGGAGTGAAAAGTTTGCAGAGAAAACAGATATGGTGAGAGACCTTGCTTTGCCAAATGTAGACATTAAATGGATTGGTCAGAGAGGGTTAAAGTGGCACCAATTGATGCCATTGGTGAAATCCTTCATTCAAATCCAACACCCTGACCTCATAATAGTGCACTGTGGTGGCAATGACCTAGGCACTTTGACTGGGGTAGGTCTGGAAATGCTTATGAAGGACACCTTTGCACAACTGTTTACACTTTTCCCTAAAACTGCCTTTGTGTTTTCCAACATATGCCAAAGGCAAAAATGGAACTGGTCCAATCATTTCTGTCCACAGATTGACAAAGCAAGAAAGCACGTCAACAAATCTGTTTCTGCTTTCCTCCGTGACTATGGTATGGGTGCCATTTACCACAACAACTTGCGTTATGACATGCAAGACATTTATAGAGGAGATGGTGTGCACTTCAATGATGAAGGGAACAGAGTCTTCCTCTTGAACCTTAGACTCTGCATCGGTACTTACTTGTAGGTACCACTAAAAAAATGACTTCATAAACACAACAGCTCTTTTTAGAGCTCCCTAATTTCTAAACTCTTAAATCTGCTTTTCATTTATCTTTTTTTTTTTTTTTTTACCGTACGCTTACCGTAAGCTTACCGTACGCGTACCCCGTGATTTTTTTTTAAATCAATAAATGTTTTTTTTGTACTTTTCTGTCCTTCTTTGACCCCCTTACAAATGTTAGGGGGTCTGTAACTCTCCTCATTGCCCCCTTTCCTTGTTTTCACTCTTTTTTTTCAGAGTGAAATACACAAAATGGCGGCCGCCGCTTCCTGGTTTCGACCGATTCGAATGTTTACTAAGATCTAAGAGCCAATCAGAATCGCGCTCGCGCACGCCGCCGTACGCTTACCGTAAGCGTACGGTAAGCGTACCGTAAGCGGGCTCAGATATATATATTGATTTAAAGGCTATTTTATCAGAATCTACTGAACAGATTTACACCAAACCTACAAAAGGCACTTCCTTGACCTGAGGACTACCTCTCTGCCAAATTTCAAGTAATTCTGTTCAGCCGTTCGGGCTGTAGCTCGTTCTAAAGGTCCTATGGAAAAATGCATGGGAAAAACGCGTTTTGGGACCCCCCTTTTATCTCAGCCCCCGCTTGACGAATCCCCCCGAGACTTTCAGGGTAGGAGCGGAGCGTAGCGCCCCACCTATTTTGAGAAATTCGCGAGGATTCGTCGACCGGCGCCAAAGTTATTCAAAATAGAATGTTGAGGTTTTCCTATGGAAACGTGGTCCTAACTATAACTACCTACTGGCGACCGCCAGTAGGTAATATATATATATATATATATATATATATATATATAAAATTACTTATTGGCGGTTGCAACCTAGTTTCAATAGGAAAAGCATTTTTTGATTTGCATATAACTTTGGCGTCATTTGACGAATCTTTATGAACTTTTCCAAAAAGTTGCACTTTTTAGGTCAACTCCTATTCTGAAAGTTTGGGGGTGATTCATCAAGTGGGGGCTGAGAAAAAAGGGGAGTCCCAAAACGCATTTTCCCCATTTTAATTTCCATAGGAAATTTTGCAACGAGCTACAGCCCAAACTGCTGAACGGAATTACCTGAAATTTGGCAGAAAGTTAGAGATTGGTTCAGAAAGCGACCTTTTTTAAATGGTGTAAATCTGTTCAGTAGTTTTTGAGAAATTCAAAGAATAAGAGTCAAAAAATCAATTTCCCATAGGAAACTTTGTGCAAGGCTAGAGCCAATACTACTGAACGGAATTACCCCAAATTTGGCAAAAAGGTAGTGCTTGGATCAGAAAGCGACCTTTTTATCAAATGGTGTAAATCCGTTCAATAGTTGCTGAGAAATTAGAAAAATTAAAGTTTCGATATCTGGGCGGAGCCTAAGTCCCATGCACGAGCTTCACTGTGATTCGCTGTCAACACTCCAAACCAGGAAGTGTTGGCAGTCATGTTGTGACTCGGTAGAAACGAGTCACTAGAAAACAGAGAAACAACGGTATAAAAAAAGAGAAGGGGGCAGGGTAGAAACACCCTGACCCCTTAGGCCTGCTCAGGGGGTCCCAGAAGGACCCCCAGGGCCCAAAAAACATTTTTTTTAAAAACTAATTGCGTAATACGCGCTGGGGTCGCGGGTTCCCGTGTTTTATTTTAATGAGACCCCGGGGTGGGCAAGATCCCGGGGGCATTTCTTAAAAAATAATAGCAGAGGCTCACTGGGGTTGTGGGGGCTCGCTGGGGTCTCCGCAGTCTTGGGGCTTCACTCATGTTGGGTGGGGAGTTGCGAGGCCCCTCTCCTGGATCCCTCCATGTACTTATAACTTTGGCGTCGTTTGACAAATCTTTACGAAATTTTCCAAAAAGTTTCTCTTTTTCAATCAGCTCCTATCTAGTTTGGGGGTGAATGGTCAAGGTGGGGCTGAGAAAAAAGGGGAGTCCCAAAATGTGATTTCTCTATGCATTTTCATAGGAAACTTTAGACAAGGCTACAGGTCAAACTGCTGAACGGAATTATGCCAAATTTGGCAGGGAGAAAGGTCATGGTCCAGAAAGCGCGCTTTTGTTGAAATTGTGTAAATCCGTTCAATAGTTTTTGAGAAATAACAAATTTTACAGATATCGTTATTTGAGAATTCTGACATCTGATTGGCTGAGGGGTTACGAGCACAAGCTTGCTGCTCATTGGCTGTGAATGGTTGAAACTAGAAAGTGTTGGCAGGCATTTTGTGACTTACTCTGTCAGCTCATATCTCTCCATGTAGAAGTCATTGGGTTTGTAGTTTTACCTCTGCGAGGCAACACTGACATCTGTGTCTGTGTGAGATACCCCTTTCATGCTACCTCTACCGACATAACCATGTCGCGGCTATGCCTTTTGAAGCAAGTCCGTCGGCTCAGAGCTCTGTAAGTCAGTCCGTTGGCATAACCCCCTACACTACCCAAACATCACTGCACTACCCTAAACACTAAAACTAATCAGAGCACGACCTCCTATACCACTGCACTATCCTAAAACACTACTTCCAGCACAACCTCCTACACTATCCAAACAGCTCTGCACTGCTGTAAACTCTAAAACACTACCCCAGCACGATCTCCTACACTACACAAACACCACTGCACTACCCTAAACCATAAAATGCTATCCCCAGCACGACCCCGTACACTACACAAACACCACTGCACCATCCTAAACCCCAAAACAGAAACCACAGGATGATCCCCTACACTACAGAAACACCACTGCACTACCCTAAACACTAAAACTACTCCCAGCACGACCTCCTATACCACTGCACTATCCTAAAACACTACTTCCAGCACGACCTCCTACACTACCCAAACAGCTCTGCACTGCCGTAAACTCTAAAACACTACCCGATCTCCTACACTACACAAGAACCACTGCACAACCCTAAACCGTAAAATGCTATCCCTAGCACGACCCTGTACAGTACCCAAACACCACTGCACCATCCTAAACCATAAAACAGTAACCACAGGATGATCCTCTACACTACAGAAACACCACTGTACTGCTGTAAACCCTAAATCGACCCCCAGCTCGACCCCCTACACTACCCGAAGAGTACTGCACTACCCTAAACCATAAAACACTAGCAGTCCGTCGGCTCACAGCTTTGCATTTGGGAGCCGATGGCCCATAGCTCTCTGTGTGCAAGCCGAGCCCACGGGCCGCAGGTGTCCCTCTTCGAGGCTGCTCGACGGCCTGCAGGACTCCCTTTGGTAGCCGGATCACAGCTGTCACTCTGCGAACCGATATTGGGAATATAAAGCGGCTCTAAAAAGAAACTTTGTGTTTATTAGTTGGAGATACATATAAGTGCGAATGCACAGCTTCAGGTTATTCAGAAAAACTCGATTTCCCTGATCTGTGAAGTGTACTCCATCACTTCTGTAGATATCAGCCATATGAAACATATGTTGTTGTAGTAGATCGATCCCATTCTATTAAGTCTGAGGTATGCAGAGACAGCTTTGTTGACATTTGTCCTCGATTTTTCAATCTGAGGACAAAATTGGTTCCAATTCTGTCTTTGGCATATGTTGGAATATACAAAGACAGTTTGAGGCAAAAGCAACATCAATTGTCTAAAGGTGTCCTTCATTAGCATTTCCAAGCCTACCCCAGTCAATGTGCCTAGGTCGTTACCACCAAAGTGCACAATCATGAGGTCAGGGTGTTGGAGATGCAAAGAGGCTTCAACCAAAGGGAGCAATTGGTGCCACTTGAATCCTCTTTGTTCAAACCATTTATTGTCCACATTTTGTAAACCTAGGTCTAATCAATACGTCTCTGTTCTGCATACCTCTTGCACCAGAAAACATAGCTATGTCCTACGATTCACACTAGCATTTTGAAGGTATAGCTGGAAGATATGGATAGATGTCTGTAGCTCATGCAGTCCGTTCCTAGAATAAGAGATATGTTTAAAGATGCGGAATTAGTTTTTAGTCTCATACAAAAGGATAACTGATTGGGTGATGAAAAGCATTGTTTACTTAAAAGTAGGGTGCATATTAGTTTGTCGAAAAGCATCTTTGTCATTGGTTAATAAAAAGCAGTTCCAAAGTGGAGCACATATGATAGGATAAAATTTGCTCAGTTCAACCACACCTGCTAATTGTATTTGGAAGGCACTGTTCTAACTTAAAACAATGGTGAACTTTTAACCTGCTGGTGTGTTAAATGTTTGAGAAAATGTTGCAAAAAAATATCGGTAGGTTTGAAAAAATGATGAACTTTTAACCTGCAGGTGTCGTAGAATGTTCTAGAAAGTGTGTTGACAGAATACGTTTAACGTCTGATCTGTATGAGTTCTTAAATTTTTTAAGAAACTGTTTATATGGAAAGTTGAAAAATAAACAATAGAGAGAAGTTTTGCAATTTGAAAAAATGAAGGAACTGTTCTGATTTGTTCTTTACATGTATTTATGTGTGGAGCATTACTGGTTCCTTTCTTGATGAGAGCGGTGCAGTACATGTACTATTTGACAAAGAAAGAATTACATGCATTTGTGACATTTGGAATCTGCATACCAACTACGAACGTAAGTTAAATTATGCTTAGTGTAGAAATAATGGAGATGGGGTAAGAGTAGAAAATTCATGTGTTATTAACTTAACAGAGATGGAACAAAAACCAGAAATGTTATGTGGACAATTTGTGGTCTCATTTTTTATACTGAGAGGTAGATTTCAATATCAGTGAATACTGGTGTGTTACTGGGAGGCTTTGGATTTTGGTGTTGTTATCGAATGGAATTTGTTGGGGAGCATTTCTTCAGAAGACAGTTTTTTGTAAATATGCGAGGGATAAAAAATAAATGAAAATGTTCTGTGTATATTTTCAGTACGATTTTGTTCACAGTGCTAAAGTAAAAGTGATTATTAGTGAAGGTAATGGTCAGAGTGTGTTTGCCTCCTGAATATACGCAGGTCTTTAAGTGGTCTGGGTCTTGTCGCTACTGCGCTCCGCCACCCATTTAAGACAGTTGCCAAATGTTTCTTTCCACTTAAAGCTGTTAATATACGTATAGTAAAGGGACGATACATAAAACGTTTGCGAATTACACCTTTATTTATTCTGTCCAGCTCCCACCACCATTTTGTGCCCCCAGCGGTACTGTTTATAAAAAAAATTAAATACAGTTCTTCGTATTATACAAATAGTAGTTCTAAGTTTATTGCCATATTGGTAGGGTTTGTACTATATAGAGAATGTTGTAATCAGTTTTAATAATATAAAAGTGCACTGTGTTATGTTGGAAACATTACATATGTATAGGTTGTGATGTTATATTTTATACTGTGAGGTACATTTGAATATAAGTGAAGACAGGTGTTATACTGCGAACCCGTTCCGAATGTGCACAGATTACATGGAAAGTAAATGGATAAAGTAAACATGCACGTTGTTTTCTGTATGTATGCATGGTTAGAATAATTTGATGATATTTTGAGATATAATCTAAACAGTGTTTATGGTTTATAATTGGGTACACTGCACCGTGTTGGTAGTTAGTGACTAGATGCAGCTAAAGGGATTATTTATTGCTTGTTCTTATGAAATAAAGATGGAGAAGGGAGTTTCTTTCAAGAGCTATTTTATAAATGTGTGAGAGATAAAAAAAGAAAAACAAATTTCTTAGTAAATTTTCTGTACGATTTTTTCACACTAGTAAACTAACTGTGATCATAAGTAATGAAAATTAGTAGGTTGTGTCTCCATGGCGAATATATGCAGGCCTTTAAGTGGACTGGGTCTTACCGGTGCTGAACACTGCTACCCCTTTCAGACACCCGCCATTTTTTTCATCCCACTGAAAGCCATGTATATACGTATATTAAAGGAATGGTACAATAAAAGTTTAGGAATTGCACTTCCGTTTACTCTCCTTATCTTCCATGCCCATTTTGTGCACCCAACAGTATTGTTTGTAAAAATTAATGATAGAGCTGTATCTAGTGTGAAAATAGCAGTTATACTTTTATTGGCAGGTTCGTGGGATGTGTAGTGTAAAGAGAAGGTCGCAATCAGTTTCGATGGTACAAAAGTGACGTGACATGTGTTTGAAAGATTTCATGGTTTTAGGAATAAGCTCTCACTCTGTGAGTCCTCGGGCCCGCAGTTGTACCTCTTGAAGCTAACACTGGAAATATACCGCAGCTCTTTTTCTACAAGATACTCCCTTTAAGCTCCCTCTCCCCATATCACTGTCCAGCACCAATCTCTTTACAGCTGGATGGTCCGCACCTCTCTCTATGCTAGTAGGCCCGCAGCTGTTTGTCTGTGAGCTGGCCCGCAGCTCTCCCTCTTTGAGCCAACGGGCCGCAGCTCGTAGCTCTTCTTCTATGTCCTAGTCCACCGGCTCTCAAGTCTCCCTCTGCGAATCACCGGTCAGCTCCCTGCTCTTTGTCTGCGAGCCGTGGAGCCTGCAGTTGTACCTTTGCAACCCATCACTGGAAATATATCGCAGCTGTCTCTCTAAGAGATATCCCCTTCACGTTCCCTCTCTCCACATTACTGTCCCGCATGTATGCATTTCCAAGCCGATGACCCGCATCTTTCCCTATAGCAGTAGGCCCGCAGCTGTTCCTGTGCGAGCCGACCCGGAGCTCTTTGTTTGGAGCCAACGGGCCGCAGCTGTTCATCTATGAGCCAGCTAGTCGGATCAGAGCTCTTCCTCTACGAGCGAGCCGGCCGGTCAGTAGCTCCCCCTCTGCAAACCATTGTTCGGCTCGCAGCTCTTTCTCTGCGAACCAACCTGCAGTTGTATGTCTGCATGCGAACACTGGAAATATAGTACAGCTCTGTCTGTCTGCGACATACTCTGTTCACGATACCTTTCTCCACATCACTGTCCAGCAGCTATCCGTTTGGAAGCCGAGGGCCCGCACCTCTCCCTATACCAGTTCTCCCGCAGCTGTTCCTCTCCAAGCCGGCCCGCAGCTCTCACTTTGTGACTCAATGGGCCGCTGCTCTCCCTGTACGAGTCAGTCAGTGTGCTTGGAGCTCTTTCTCTATGAGCCAGTCTGCCGGCCCGCAGCTCTCTCTCTACTAACTATTGGCGAGCTCGCAGCTCTTCCTCAACAAGCTAACCCGCCGGCTCGCAGCTCCCTCTCTGCAAACCATTGTTCTGCTCACAGCTCTTTCTCTGCAAGCCAACCTGCAGTTGTATGTCTGCAAATGAACAATGGAAATATAGCGCAGCTCTGTCTGTCTGCGAGATGCTCCATTCACAATACCTTTCTCCACATCACTGTCCCCCAGCTATCCGTTTGGAAGCCAAGGACCCGCACCTCTCCCACAGCTGTGCCTCTCCGAGCTGGTCTGTAGCTCTCACTTTGTGACCCGACAGGCCACAGCTCTCCCTGTATGAGTCAGTCAGTGTGCTTGGAGCTCTTTCTCTAAGAGCCAGCCCACCAGCCCGCAGCACTCTCTCTGCAAACTATTGGTGGGCTTGCACCTCTTCCGTTACGAGCTAGGCCGCCGGCTCACAACTCTCCATCTGCGAACCACTAGTCGGCTCGCAGCTCTTCATCTATGAGCCGTCGGGCCTGCAGTTGTAGCTCTACAAACCAAGACTGGAAATATACCGCAGGTGTGTGTCTACGAAATACCACCTTCACGCTTCCTCTACCCATATCACCTTTCCGCAAGCATGATTTGCAAGCCGACGGCCTGCATACACCTTTTCTTATAGCAGTCGGCCCGCAGCTGTTCCTGTGTGAGCTGGCCCTCATCTCTCTTTCTGTGAGCCCACGGGCTGCAGCGGTCACTCTTCGAGCCAGCCCGCCAGTTTGCAGCTGACCCTCTGCAAACTATCGTTGGGCTAGCAGCTCTTCATCTCCGAGCCGTCAGGCCCGCAGTTGTACCTCTGCAAGCCAACACTGGAAATATACCGTAGTTCTGTCTGCACGATATCTCCTTCATGCTCCATCTTCCAACATTAGCGGTCGTAGCTATCTCTTTGCAAGGCAACGGCCCGTACTTTTCACTATAGTATTTGGCTGGCAGCTGTTCCTCTGTTAACCAGCACACAGCTGTCCCTCTGTGTGCCATGTAGTTTAGCAATCCTGCTGTCAGTGTCATGCAGTTCTTCAATCATCCATCCAGCGCTATCTACTTACCCTCTCACTCTGCCAATATGTAAGCACTTCTAAATTTACTATGCACTGTAATTATTCCAGTTACTATTCATGTACTTATGGAATGGCCTAGCCACTAATACAAGTAGAACTATAATATTCTGTGCACTATCCATGCAGAGCTTTAACCAGCTACATATTATTGGTACAGTTCTGTAGATATCCAGTTAGTACCTATGTAGTGTAGGAAACCTCCTGTCAGTCTTATATACTTCTCCAGTCACCCCTGCAGCACTATCTACTTATCCTATCACTCCACCAATATCTAAGCACTTAGAAATGCACTCAGGCACTCTCCTTATAGTTTTGTAATCTTTTAGTCACTAGCCATGTATTCATGGAATGATAGAGGTTGTTGCAAAGCAGATCCATAATTAGATGTGCACTATTAATGCTGTGCTCTAGTATCTTTCACACTACTCATACACTGCAACAATTATGCAGGTAGCACTGTTCCATTGCTGAAATCATTAATCTAGTTTATTTCTATGTATTTTTATAGTTATATATGTGAATATTTATATTTAATTATTTTAATTATATTAAATTGTTTTCAAAACTTTTCTTATTTTACAGATATTTTGCATAATTTTAAAGAAACAGTAAAAATGACAAGAAAAGAGCAATGAAAAAGAGAACACAGAAAATAGGTTTATTGAAAACAAAAAGGAAAAGAGGAATTAGATCAACTACAACATGGATCTTTAAAGAAAACGTGTTCTGGTAAGAGAATTAAATATTTTTTTTTTAAACTTGTAAAAAAAGTTTCTAATTTTAAAAATAAAAAACATACAGATACAACAAGGATAGTGAAGCAAAAGGAAAAGAAAAATGTACAAAAAAGTGGAAAATTGGATTATTGGGAAAATAATTATGTTGGCAGCAGGAAAAAACAATTTTCAGAAATTCGAAAAAGAATCTATAAAAGTAGATTACTCCAAAATTTACTAAAAAAAGAAAAAATATATAAAAGAAGATCAGCATTTTACAGACAAAAAAAGGAGATTCTAAGTGAAATTGAAAAAGCTTTTGAATTGAGAAGAAAATTATGAAAAGATTGAAGACTTTAATTACAATAATGCAGCGTATGGAAAAGAATTGTAAATAGAACTAATTTTTGTAAAATATTTTCCGGGGAATGGAAGCATACTTCTAGTACGGAACCTTTTTTATTGAAAAAAGTTATTTTCAAGAGGATAGATTACTGCATGCAGTTGATACCTGTGGTCGCTCTTATGAAGTGAAAAATGGCTTTCCAATTGAAAAAGAAAAGATAGTTCCTAGAAATGTTGAACAAGTAATAGCTGAGGAAGTTCAAGGGAGACGTACCCAGGCTCCAGTGTTTACATGGGATTGTAGTAATATTTGAAGTATACGTCAACAATCTATTGATGTTTTACTTGATTTCTTAAGAGAATATTAAAGAAAAACTGTGAAACAGAAGATTGAGATATTACAAGGACTGGATCCTTGCAAAGTGAGAAAATATACAGGGTTGCACGGTCATTCTCTGGATTGTCTTTCTAGGAAAGTGTGTCAAAGTCGTTTTCATCATTTAAGAATGTTAGCAGTACATCATTCCGAAATGCGGAAGTTAGTGAGCAGATTACACTATGTGAAAAGTCCTGCATTATGTTTAAATGAAATTAATACAGCTCTTTTGCATGGTTCAGTGTTGGATGTAAAAAAGGGTTGTGATGATATAGAGTTATGTTTCTTTGCTGGTCAAGAGTAGTGTAGAGAAAGTGAGAGTTTGATAAGTGTAGGTGTTGAAGAAGAGATGGAAGATAGTAGTGATGTTAAGTTTGAAAAAGAAATAACAAAGTTTAAGGTAGTATCTGGTGAAAATCCCAAATATGTTTGTATTTGTTGTCGATGTACTCATTATAAAATTCAAACTAGGAATGTAGATGTGTTTATAAAAAGTGAAAACGAAATAATGATAAATGGAAAGAATTTGCTGCTTATCTGTTTGTGGAAGGTCGTTTTGAGTTAGGTATTGTACAATGTTTTTGTAAATACTGTTACAATAAATTAGAAGAAAAAAAATGCCAGCTAGAGCTGTCCATAATGACTTAGAATTAGTAGCTAATCCACCTGAACTTAAAGATTTAAATACATATGAGGCCATCCTTATTAAATCTGTGCACCCTTTTCAGGCTATAATTCGTATGGAGCCTAAAACAGGTAAGCTGCCTCCAACAGATCTACAAAGAGGTCTAAAAGGAAGAGTTGTGTATTTACCTTTAGATTTTAAGAACATTTTTGAAACTGTTGGTGTTGAAAGAGAGGATACTGAACCTGTAGTCATTCTTGTTAATAGTGTAGCCACAAAGAGTCGGAAAATATGGCAAGAGTTAGTAGATGTGAGGAAAGTCCAAAAGGCTACATTATATCTGGTGCCAAACAATATTTACTATAAAAGTATAAATGTAGAAGAAGAAGAAATTACTTTACAAGATGAAACAGATATTTCAAGTGGACAAATAGAAAAAGTGGCGAATTCAAGAAAAGAAGAAATTTATGAACATTATACTATACACCCTCTACATTCAAAAGAACTGATAGGAGATGCTATTGAATTGTTCCAGATGAAAAAAGCAAAAGGAACTCCCATGAGTGTGTGGGAAAAAAATGTGGAAGCTCGTTGTTTTCCACAGCTGTTCCCTACTGGAAAAGGTGGACGATATGATGAACGACCAGTTCAGATTCCAAATTCAGAATATCGTACTTTACGACTCTACTCAGAAGAACCAATATTTAGTCAGTGTATTCCATATTTGTTTAATCTTTTGTGTGAGAGTGATCTGTCTGCACTTTCATATGCAGTGAACCATATATTAAAAACTGGAACGCATCTTTCACATGTTTCTGCAAACCAATGTATGGACAAAGTTGAAGAAAGAGACGAACATTAAGAATCACAGTTAATTAATTTGATGGCATGACAACGTGGCACTAATGAATATTGGTATCGAGGTCATGGGGAACTAAAATGTATGTTAAGAAACTTAGGAACCCCTAAGCTGTGTTGAGTACGCATGGGATGATTTACTGGATTTTCTACGAGAAGCAAATTCAAATATAGAAAATATTGAATTGAAGACAACTGGAGAACTGTGTTCCCTGGATCCTGTAAATGTCTGCAGATATTTTAATCATAGATTTGAAGCTATGATGTCCTTCATCTGTAATAAAAAGAATCCACCTATTGGTGAAGTTACTGATTTCTTTTGCAGAAAGGAATACCAAGCTAGAGGTGCTCCTCATACACATATGCTTTTATGGATCAAGGATGCACCCAAACTTAAAATAGAAAAAAAAAAAAAAAAAAAAAAAGGATGCACCCAAACTTGGAACTGATTCGGATAAGAGTGTTTTATCTTTTATTGAAGATTATGTTACCTGTGCGATTCCGAAAACAGGAGGAGAAAATATATTTAGACAGCAAGTTTTATGATTTCAAAGTCAACGATGTGGACGGAACTACAAGTCAAAGGAAAAATTTTACACAAAATGTCGATTTGGTTTTCTACGTTGAGTAATTTCCAAAGGATGAGTGAACAGTTTTATGTCTGCAGTGAGGCATACTATCACTCGAAAATCACCAAAAATACTTATAATATAAAAAGAACAGAAGAATCGAACTACATCAATGATTAGAATCCAGTGATTTTAAAGGTGTGGAATACAAATATGGACATACAATATGTTGCAGATAACTCAATTACTGTTGCTCGCTATGTCAATTCATATATTAGGAAATCTGAGAAGACAGAATTGAAAGACATGTGGGATAAAATTTCACAGGAGAAGACACTTAGCAAAATGTTTTACAGTTTCAGCTTGAAAATGCTTTCACATTGAGAAATTGGATCCTGTGAATGTTTGGATCGATTGACATCTGCAAGTTTATATTCAAACTCAAGAGGAATCATCTGGATAAGTCTAGGCGTTGCTGCAGTACAAAATCGAGTTTTGAAATCTGTACAAGAAATAGAATACTTGGCTCTGAATGAACCAGAAAGTACAGATATTCTGAAATCAAATATGTTGGATACATAATAGCCAAATAGAAGTCCATACCTGTAAAACATATGTCTATATGAAATACTACAACTTTATAGTTCTAAAAAAAAAGTTTCAGAAAAAAATAATGAAGGAAAATACGCTGTAATAGGGATCTGAAGGATGTTTGGTAAAGCATGACAAAGGAAATTTGAACAATCACAGGAAATTAAGTTGTGATACTCCAGATAAAAGAGAGTTTTTCTATTTAGCTCTTCTGCAACTCTTCAAACCGTGGCGGACTGAAATGGAATTACTTGGAGATTTTGACTGCTATGAAGATTCTTTCAATGCATGTAAAGATAGCATTGAATGTACAATTTTTCAAACTATCTACAAATGTTGAATGAAGAGATTAATCAAGAAATACCTATTGCAGCTGAAATTGCTAGATATAGTTCTCAAGATAGTCAGAATTCTACTCCACAAAGTCAAGATCCACTAGGAGAAGCCATACTTGATAATGAAGCGGCAATAGCAATGAGTGGAAACCGTGATGCAGCAAGCACAACAGGATAATATCGATTTGGAAAATTTGGAGGAACGTTTGAATACTGAACAGAAAGAAATATATCACCAAGTTACACAACAGATCCAACATGGATTACTGCATGAAAAGAATGATTGCCAATATACATAATTTAGACCTGGTCTTATGTACATCAGTGGACAAGCTGGAACTGGGAAAAGTTTCTTGGTTAAATGTTTGTCAAGTTATCTACAGAAAACAACGGATTCACATTTATCTTGTCTTGTAACTGCTCCAACTGGGTTAGCAGCACACAACCTTAAAGGGATTACATTACATTGTCTACTTATGTTACCAGTAGAACATGAAAATAAGTTGGAATACCACAAGCTATCTGGAGAAGCTTGTTTCGAAGTTTCAAGAGTACTGAAGAAAATGAAACTTCTGGTAATTGATGAAGTAAGCATGGTCTCAAACGTAATGCTTGCGTGTGTACATTTGAGGATGCAGCAGATTTTAAAAACAAATTACGATGTTTTATTTTGTTGTAAAACTTGTAATTGTATTTGGTGATCTACTACAACTCACACCTGTGAAAGGCTAACCAGTTTTTTAAACCCTTCTTCATGAAGACACTAAAAATTCTTTGGGAGGTATTAGAAATGTAAACATTTGGAGTTATTTTGAATATAAGGAACTTATCAAGGACATGCGACAAACAAACAATGAAGATTATGGAAATATTCTTCAAAATATTAGAATTGGTGTCTTAACAAAGGATGGAAAAAATGCTTTAGAAAGTTGACAACTAAGAAACTTGTTTCCATAAGAAAATATTGCAGCTGAAACAATCTACCGAGGAATTTCAGAAAAGAAATCTATAATTTGCCTTATGCCAACACTGAAAGAATGTTCTACATTCAATGAAGAACTGTTGAAACTGGAGAATGAACCGATAATGAAAATAGTAGCTATTGCTAAAATAGAACATGAAGGAGTAACTATTCTTTTGTCACAGAAATTGTAGTTAAAATTAGACTCTTTGGAAAAATCAATATTTAAGGCAGTTGGTTTGGAAAAGACCTTATATGTATGTCTAAATGGCCGGGTAATATTACGGCATAATTTAGATGTTGAGAAAGGATTAGTAAATGGAGCAATGGGGAAAGTTATTGACTTTGTTAGTTATGCAAATAGAGATGGAATTGAATTTTAGAAGATTAAATTTGATCAGATCGAAGAGGTGAAACAGATTGGACACTGTTCTGTTCGTTTCTTGCTTGTAAAAGATTTGTATGTTCATAGAAAACAGTTTCTTGTTTGTTTAGCATATGCAGTAACTATTCATAAATCCCAAGGTTTAAGTGTAGACAGTGCTTTGGTAAATATTGGAAGTTCTGTGTTTAAGGAGGGTATGGCATATGTTGCATTATCACAAGTAAGAATGTTATCCGGATTGTATTTGATAGATTTTGATGAAGAAAAGATTAGTGCAGATGTACATTGTGTAAAAGAGTACAAAAGGGTAAGAAGACTCTATCCAAAACTAAAAAATGATAAAGATTTTACTGAGGTTGCACAGAAAAAAGAATTGAAAAGAATGATGAGTCTAGAAAGAAAATAGAAGGGAACACGGTTGCTAATATTGTAGGATATCAGTTTGAAAATAGTTCAGGTATCAACTGCTATGCTAATGTAATCATCACCGTTGTGTTTTTTTTTTAAATCTTCAGCATGCAATTATGGAAAATCGAGAAATTAGATTTTGTTCTTTGTTACATTAGATTTTTGAGAAGTTGAAAACTGATAAAACAAAAATCCATACTTTCTGATGTGCGGAATCTTCTGGATATATGTTCTGGATCTTCACAATTTACACAGAATGTACAGAAAGATGCTCATGAATTTCTTATGTTTATGATTGCAGTATTAGAAGATGAAGGTATACAAATTGAAAATCTGTTTGTACTACATTACAGAGGGGTTCATAAGTGTGACAGCTGTTCATGTTCATCTACTACTAAAATAGATACTGAACGATTCATATATTTGACAATGCCAGATTGGAAAACAGTGTATTTCAAGGATTTAGTTAAATCAGCTAATCAACATATGGAATGTACTGAGTGCAAATCAGAAATGTTGTCAACATTATTTATACAAAGATGTGGACAATATATTATTTTATTGCTGCAATGTAGTAGAGCAGATGGAACAAAATTGGAAACCAAAATAAAAGAAATTGTGGCAGGTCAAGTTTCAATTTCAGGAAGAACTTTTAAAACAGTGGCTATTGTTTTCCACGATGGAACTCCTTCAACATTTGGACACTATAGTGTAAATATAAAATGAAATAAAGGATGGACACTATGTAATGATGCACATTTAGAGTATACATTTTGGTTGCCTAATGAATTTCTGACTTCATATTTAATATTTTTTATGCCAAAATTCTGCGAAGATATCAACATAAATTACTGAGTATATTTTGGATATTCCCACTACAAATGATTTTAGATACATCATTCACCCTATTGGAAGCATTTGAATATGATTTTAGAAGTCTATCCTGGATATCCTCTTTGCAAATGTTTTCAGAAACATCATTCGGCCAGTTGGGAAAATGTTGGAAATTACGGACTAAATTATTGATTCTGTTCTTTCATGTTGCATTTGGAAAATTGTGTTCGAAAGAGGGTGGTCATATATTTGATCTTTGTATTATATACTATGTTATTAAGGATGTTCATTTGCGAAGGTAAATACCAAGCTGTGTTTGTTGTAGATATTTTGAAGAGAAATATGTTTTTTTTAACAATCTTATTGATTGTATTTTTTTGTCCGCTGTCATCTGATGATTAACATTGAAATCACTGTTTATGGTGAAATTCAATACAATCTGAAGACAGCAAAAAAAGGCAAATTGAATATGTGATGTAATTGTATACTTATGTTGTGTTGAAAAAACTATTTAAAAAATCTTCTCTTTTACAGACCTTATTAATAAAGTTTAAAATATTTTAAATTTGCATTAAGAAAAGAAGTGAATATAATTTACTATTAATTTGATATCTACTTGACAACAGGTAAGTTTAATTCACCCAGGTACTACCCCTGCAGTCTATCAAAGACACTGTCATTCCCCATGCCCATCTGCAGTCACCCAGCCTGTACTATATACTAATGAAATCTGTCCACTAATATACAAGCACTATACAGTTTGCACTCTCTTTACAGCACTATAATCATCTAGTTACTAGTCATGTGCTTATGGAATGGCCTAATTACTAATATAAGTACAGCTACAATATCTGTAAACTATCCATGCAGATCTCTAACCACCTATATACTATTAATAAACTCCTCTAAATACAAAGTTATTATCCACGCAGTATAGGAATCCTCCTGTGAGTCCGATGCTCTTCTCTAATCACCCATCCAGGCAATACATAAGCACTTATAAATTCACCATGCACTCTGTTTGCAGCACTGTAATTATTCCAGTTACTAGTCATGTACTGATGGAATGGACTAGTTACTTACACTAGTATCCACCATTATTATTAATAGTAGCTTTCAGTGAGGATATAGTTAGAAATTAGCATTTAAAAAAACATTGAAATTCACTGAAAAAAACATAGGTTTCAGGGACATTATAGTTACAAATTAGCATTTAAAAAACCTTTGAAAATACCATAGGTTTCAGGGACGTTATAGTTACAAATTAGCATTTAAAAAACCTTTGAAATTCACAGAAAAAACCTTAGGTTTCAGGGACGTTATAGTTAGTTGTCACTGACCATGTCATGAATGATGTAATATGTGACATCATCAGCAGTGCATGCAGGAGCGCGAGTTATAGTTAGCTCAACTAACTATAACGGCAGAATTTCTATGGTTTTGTATGAGTGAAATGTCCAACTAACTATAATGTCCCTGAAAACGATGTTTTTTTCAGTGAATTTCAAAGGTTTTTTAAATGCTAATTTGCAACTATAACGTCCCTGAAACCTATGTTTTTTTCAGTGTATATATATATATATATATATATATATATATAACACTCAGAAATATGCATGGAGTGCATCGACCTCTTGCAGAACGGCCTCGGCTTGTGGGGACGGAGCTTAAATCCAACCAACTATGTCAGGTCCCGCGAAGGCCTCTCAGGATCGGTTCGTTGCTCAATAGGGGCCCCACTGTTGACAACCTTAATTCCGAGTTGCCGTAAAGGCACGGAAGCTTTAGGGGGTCAATCAGGGGGAAGGAAAGGAAGGGAACAGAGGTGAGGGAGATCTGTAAATGAAACACAGGGTTTGTTAGTACTAAACCATATACGTTAACCAATAACATCACCCATATCTCTATCATAAACGATTAGTTCTACCTGTAAAGAAAAAGAACCAAATCTAGCTTTGCCAGAAGAAGGGCGATTAAGGTTTGTCAAAGCTTCTTCAAGGCCAGCTAGTTGCTGGGGGCTCAGGGATGCCACAGTTCTGTATACGCAACTCAAATGGCATGACTGTTGATAAACAAACAACACATAAACCCCCAGTTCGCACAGCCGTTGAATATACCCTTTTATAGGATGTAACACATGTACCAACCAGAAAGGGTGTGCTTGTAGGCGTCACTGGGGAAAGAAGGTCTTATGCTGCAGCCTAGCGGCCACTCTGTAAACACCCAGCTAGAAGACGAACACACACACACACTTATCATCGGTAAATATTAGGCATCAAGTATAACAGTAGGCGTTGATTTTTGTCATATTACAAGGCAGAACAAGGTTGTGCAATGATATCCACAGCGTGGTATTATATTCATACCACCCGGTAATGTCAATTGTTTCCGTGCGCTCCACGCACTAGATTTGGCAGGATAAGTGATTCCCAAATAATGTCTCACAAACAAGCTGTTTGATTCGCAGTTACCAGTTTAAAGAATGCAAGAACGTGTGCACAAAAGGACTCTTGGCAGTGTCACTGACACCCTTACCGCACCCGGGAAACAACACGAAAAGGATTCTTCACTGCAACGAGGTCCAGCTCCAGGATAATCTGCGAGCGTATCTCCTCGCTCTCCGGTCTAAATGGCTTCCCGGCTCTCGCGCCGCGTCACTTCCTGTGTGCGAGCGTTGCCGGCACACAGGCCGAGGGGAGCGGTAGTTCGTTCGCGACTTCGGTAGTCCCCCATTTGTACCGCATCTCGCGGAACTGTGTCGCGGGCCGATCCCAACAGGCTGCGTCTTCCCTGAGGGTTTTCAAGAGGGCAGAGGTTAGATGAGTAATCGTGACAGCACATCCCTCTCCCCGAGACCGCTGCCATGAGCCGGGTTTGTGGGGATGTCTTGCATGGAAGGCTTTTACACACCGGGGAGCATGTACACCCGTGGCTGGTTCCCACGAATCGTTTTCCATTCCATACCCTTTCCAGGACACCAGGTACCAGAGTCTGGCCCCCCGCATTTTGGAATCGAGGATGGCCCGGACTTCGTACTCAGGTTCTTTGTCAATCCAGACAGGAGAAGGATTCTTTTTTACCGGGGTGTAGGAGGGCTTCAAAAGCGAGACGTGAAACACCGGGTGTATTTTTTGCGTTTTTGGAAGAGCTAGCATCATTGCACGCGGGGAGATAACTCTCTTGATCTTGTAGGGCCCGATGTACCTTGGGTTGAATATGCCATATCTCCTGAATCTTATGTTTTTGGTGGATAACCATACTACATCACCCTTCTGATAAGGAGGATTTGGCCTCCGGTGCTTATCCGCCATGTGTTTGTAAGTTATTTTTGCTTTAGTTAAGTTTTTGTAAGTGCTCTGTAGGATACTTTGAATGTGTTTGGTTCTGGTACCGACTTCAGTTACCTCAGGCACCACTACGGGGTGGATCAATGAGGTGAAACGGGGATGAATGCCATAGTTGCTATAATCGGGTGTGTACAGCGTAGATTGATGCTTGGCGCTATTATAGGCCACTTCGGCCAAACAGAGCCATTCCACCCAGGAATCTGAATTGTCTTTGACATAGCATCTTAGCTACTGCTTTAGATTTTGGTTTAGTCGCTCCGTTTGCCCATCGGATTGGGGGTGGAAGCTAGTGGATTTGGACGACTTCATGTGTAATGCCTTACACCACTCCTTCCAGAACTTAGCTGTAAATTGAGGCCCTCTATCTGAAATGATATTGGCCGGAAGTCCATGTAATCTGATAACGTGGACCAGAAGTAATTTGGCTAGTTGCCCTGCAGTGGGTTCTTTGGCACATGCGATGAAATGTCCCATTTTTGTGAGGCTGTCTACCACTACCACTATGGCGGTACAGCCTTGGTCCTTTGGAAGACCCACTATAAAGTCAATGGATATGGTTTCCCATGGTTTCAAAGGTGTGGGCAGGGGTTGCAGTAGCCCTTGGGTCTTCCCGTGACCTGTTTTGGCCTTAGCACAGGTCTCACAGCACCTTACCATGTCCGTGGTGTCTTTCACTACGAAGGGCCACCAGAATTGTCGTGAGATTTGGTTGAGTGTTTTTCTGACACCATTATGGCCAGCGCTGGGCGTAGAGTGACACATATGCCATACCTCCTCACGCAAGGTCTGGGTGGGCACAAGCAATTGGTTTCCTTTCATCAGGAGACCTTGGAGGATGCTCCATTGTGGATGTTCTTTCAACCATTGTCTCCAGTAACTGGTTTTGATTCCTACGATTACCTTTTGGAGGAAGGCATCCGTATGTAGTAATCCAATGACCTTCTGCGGATCCAGAATCGCATGCTGCGATTCTGTCTTAGGTTCTAGGGGGGTTTCTTGTCTTGACAATGCGTCTGCCTTTCTATTTTCTGTCCCTGGGCGATATGTCACTATGAAGTGGAATTCCGAGAAAAACAACATCCAGCGCAACTGTCTAGGAGATAACATTCGGGTGGATCGCATAAACTGCAAGTTGCGATGGTCGGTATATACCGTGACCACATGTTTGGCTCCTAACAACCAGTGCCTCCAATCCATGAAGGCTTCTTTGATGGCTAAGAGTTCCTTTTCTGCTATAGTGTACCGGGTTTCAGCGGTGTTTAGTTTCCTGGACAGGTAGGCCACTGGATGTAGTTGTCCGGAGACCTTATGCCTCTGTGAAAGAATAGCTCCTATGGCGACATCAGAGGCGTCCGCTTCTACGATGTAGGGTCGCTCAGGGTCAGGGTGAGCCAACACCGGAGCGGTAACAAAGGCTTCTTTTAAGCATTGGAAGGATTGTTCTGCTTCAGTAGACCAGCAAAACGATACATTCTTTCGTAATAGTGCGGTGATGGGACCCACATGGTAGAAAATCTGTTTATAAACCTGCGATAAAAGTTTGCAAATCCAAGGAAACATTGGACATCTCTCATGTTGGCAGGTTGGGGCCAGTTTTTTACAGCCAAGATCTTTCTATCGGACATCTCTTGCCCGGTGGGTGTCAGCATTACCCCCAGAAACTCCACCCTATCCACGTGGAACTCACATTTGCTGAGTTTACAATATAAGTTGTTTCTTCTTAATGCCTCAAACACCTGACAGACATGCGCCCGATGCTCCTCAACCGAGGAAGAGTAAATGAGGATGTCATCGATGTATGCCACTACGAACCTGTCCAAGAACTCCCGCAACACCTCGTTCACAAAGTATTGAAAAGCCGCAGGGGCGTTGCACAGGCCGAAGGGCATCACTGTATATTCATACAGACCATAACGTGTACGAAAGGCAGTCTTCCATTCGTCCCCCTCTCGTACCCTAACTAGGTGATACGCCCCTTTTAAGTCAAGCCGAGTGTATATAACCGCTGTTTTGACCTGTTCTAATAGTACAGGTATCAATGGTAAGGGGTATCTGTTCTTTATCGTAATATCGTTTATGGCATGATAGTCTATACATGCTCTCTTTTCTCCGTTGGCTTTAGGGATAAAAAAGAGAGGAGAGGCAGCAGGGGATCTCGAGGGACGGATAAACCCATTCTCTAGGTACTTGTCTAAATATTCCCTCAAGTGTGTGTTCTCTGCCTCTGTTAATGCATATAAACGTCCACAGGATATTAAAGCCCCCGTGTCAGAAGCCCTTTTTTTCTTGCGCAGGAACAGAGATGCCTTTTCCCAACACCACCTCCAAGAACCACCAACGCAGCACTATGAAAAGATGCGTTAATGCCTTCTCCAGAGGGGGTAGGGGGATTGGATAAAATAACAAAAGAGAAGAGAAGAGACTGCCACTGGTTGACTGCTTCCTGTTTGGTCTTCTTTCTGCTATGCTGACTTCTGGTTGGATCGTTCAGGAGGCTGAATAAACATTAGACTTATTAGTTCTACTTTACCTCCTTCCTTCTTGTATCTTTTAGTCTTGTATTATTAGCCCCTTCTACATACCAGCTTGTAAACCCAGTGTTGCCTCTCTTCTATTTGGACAGCTATTTTTCTGCTCCGTATCTCTCTTCTAATAGTTCCTAATGTTAACACAATAAGTTAGTGGTCTTTTCTTATACCTCACAACAATCTATTTAATTCCCAGGACCTTAATCATACCTGTCTTTCACTCTTAGGAATGTTTCTATTACTAATGTTCTTTTTCTTTTTCACAGGAACAGTTCGTAGAGAGAAGAACTTGGGTAAGTACTACAACACTATTCCTTATTTACACTATAACATTTACACGGTGTGAGATAGACTCAAGACTTAGCTCTGGTGCTTCTCGTAGGACTTCGAACTCTTCACTGACTCTCCAGTCAAATGTTTCTCAACGAATGGAACAGACGTGCCTCACTGACGCGTAACTCTCAGACTTGGGTTCTCCTCCTTCAGACAGGTGGCGGGTTGTACTGTTTTCAGTTGTGGAACTTTTAGACTCCTTCTTGAACTGCGCATGAGCTCCAGCCGAACACTACCTCAGGAGCGGTAGAGCTCGAGGAGAAAATAAACACGCAGTCACGAAACCCGAAACTGCTACGGTTCAGGGAAGACGTTTTCAGAATTTCTTCCTGTCAGGTAACTACGGGAAATGCCCTCACTAAAACTAACTCGGACTCAAGGTTACTGCCAGGGTGACGGGTTCAGGTGAAGTGCGCCAACGTTCTAAGTTGAGCGCTTCACATAGAGTTCTGGAACAATAAGAAAGACTAGAACGTTAACTCTCCCAGAGCGTCGGCCATCTTAAGGTTCCATACTTCCCAGGCCTCGCTCCAAGTCAGAGTTCTTAGGATCTTTTTATTTCTCATTGGTTGATGGGCACTGATAGTGCAGAGAGAAGGCTTCTTGTCGGTAATGGTTCTGACACCCCGGTACCAGATCTATGCGGCAATCGTAATGCCGATGCGGGGGTAAAGTGTCTGCTAGCTTTTCACAAAAAACGTCCTGATATTCTGAATACCAAGAGGGAAGCTGGACATCTGTTTCAGCAGCCGTCGCTATGCTATAAGAGGAGAGCAAGGTAACCTCTTTTTCCTGACCTATGCCCATACAATGAGCCTTGCACCAGGACCCGCTAAACCTCACCTTACCTTCCTTCCAATCAATGGCAGGGTTATGCAATCTTAACCAGGGGAGCCCCGGTATCACTCCGTATTGCGGAGCCTGGAGTATGTTGAACCGCACCGTCTCGGTATGGTCATGTTCACATTGCATTACCAAAGGTTTAGTGTGGTATTCAATGGGACCGGAACGTAATTTCTTTCCATCCACCTCCAAAACCTCCTCGGGATGGTCTTTTGCCAATAACACGAGGCCCAGGCTTAAGGCCACCTCTCGGTCCATGAACAGCCCTGTGGCTCCAGAATCAATCATGGCGTCTATAGGTTGCCATCCCTTGGGGGTCCTGAGGTTCACCGAAAGAAAAAAATGTTGGGTGGAGTATTCCATCTGTTTAGATAATAAAGGGACATGAATACCACTCAAGGATTGCCCTTCAGCTTTCCCTGAGTGAATTAGTTTCCCTGAGTTTCCTCAGTTGTACGTCCTAGTGATTTAGTCACCCCAAATCCGGTTTTTGGTTTGGCCAAACACTCCCGGACAAAGTGGCCTTTCTTACCACAATACATGCAAAGACCTGCTTTACGTCTGTTGTCTCTCTCGGCTTGTGTGAGCGGAGCCCTGACGGCCCCAATATCCATAGGTTCTACGGGAGCTCCCGACACCCCGCCTAAGCCCCGATTTCGGTCAAAGCGTATAGGTTGTCTCTCTACCTTTTTTCTATCCCCTTGACGTTCTCCCATACGATAATCTAATCTCAATACCAGATTGATTAGGTCTATGCACGTAGAGGGTTGTGGGTCTATCTGGGCTATCACGTCCTTCAGGTCGTCTTTTAACCCTTGATAGAATAGAGCTCCTCTCTTTTCTTCGGGCCACTGTGTCTCGGCAACCAGCCTCTGAAAGGCATTAACGTAGGTCACTATATCCTTGCTACCTTGTCTTAATTCTAGCAGCTCTCTATCGGCTGTAAATGATGCCGCTCGGGGATCAAACACAGTTTCGAATTCCTTCCTGAACTCCTCCCAGTCATACAACAGGGGGTCGTCTCTACGAACGTAAGGCACTGGCCATTGAGCGGCCTCTCCTGTTAAGTACGATATCATAAAGGCCACTCTTGCATGATTCGTAGGGAAGGCTTTAGGTTTGCATGAAAAATGTAGCAATATTTGATTCATAAAAACTTGTACTTTAGTTGCGTCTCCCTGAAACCATTCAGGGGCAGCCAAGGGAATGGGAGTGGGTAGTTCAACCGTCAATGGCGTGGGAGTTGAGGAAGTTCTAAACTGGAACATACTACCGCTAGCTCCACGCCCTGCCTGGGCGTCAAAAGGGTTCCTATGTAACCTATTTACAGAGTCCTGTAGAGCGGCTGTCTCAGCCCTAGAGGCTGCTACCTCATTTCGGGAATCAGCGATCTCCTGTTGGAGAGTTACTAGGGTGGCCAAAACGTCTTCCAGGGTGGTCATGGCGACAACGAACCGACCGGGAGAGGTATATTAAATTAAGGCAGAATATTCTGTCAGGTCCCGAGAAGGCCTCTCAGGATCGGTTCGTTGCTCAATAGGGGCCCCCCTTTTGACAACCTTAATTCCGAGTTGCCGTAAAGGCACGGAAGCTTAAGGGGGTCAATCGAGGGGAAGGAAAGGAAGGGAACAGCGGGGAGGGAGATCTGTAAATGAAACACAGGGTTTGTTAGTACTAAACCATATACGTTAACCAATAACATCACCCATATTTCTATCATAAACTATTAGTTCTACCTGTAAAGAAAAAGAACCAAATCTAGCTTTGCCAGAAGAAGGGCGATTAAGGTTTGTCAAAGCCTCTTCAAGGCCAGCTAGTTGCTGGGGGCTCAGGGATGCCGCAGTTCTGTATACGCAACTCAAATGGCATGACTGTTGATAAACAAACAACACATAAACCCCCAGTTCGCACAGCCGTTGAATATACCCTTTTATAGGATGTAACACATGTACCAACCAGAAAGGGTGTGCTTGTAGGCATCACTGGGGAAAGAAGGTCTTATGCTGCAGCCTAGCGGCCACTCTATAAACACCCAGCTAGAAGACAAGACAAACACACACACACTTATCATCGGTAAATATTAGGCATCAAGTATAACAATAGGCGTTGATTTTTGTCAAATTACAAGGCAGAACAAGGTTGTGCAATGATATCCACAGCGTGGTATTATATTCATACCACCTGGTAATGTCAATTGTTTCCGTGCGCTCCACGCACTAGATTTGGCAGGATAAGTGATTCCCAAATAATGTCTCACAAACAAGCTGTTTGATTTGCAGTTACCAGGTTGAAGAATGCAAGAACGTGTGCACAAAAGGACTCTTGGCGGTGTCACTGACACCCTTACCGCACCCGGGAAGCACCACGAAAAGGATTCTTCACTGCAACGAGGTCCAGCTCCCGGATAATCTGCGAGCGTATCTCCTCGCTCTCCGGTCTAAATGGCTTCCCGGCTCTCGCGCCGCGTCACTTCCTGTGCGCGAGCGTTGCCGGCACACAGGCCGAGGGGAGCGGTAGTTCGTTCGCGACTTCGGTAGTCCCCCATTTGTACCGCATCTCGCGGAACTGTGTCGCGGCCCGATCCCAATGGGCTGCGTCTTCCCTGAGGGTTTTCAAGGGGGCAGAGGTCAGATGAGTAATCGTGACAAACTACTCCTTTGCAGCTTCTTCAAAGGAGCACGCCGCACACCAGACTTTCAGACCCAAGGTGCTTTATTTTGCATACCTGTAAGGACAGCAAGTTTCAATTCCTGACACATTTCAGTATTCAATCTGCCTTGATCACAGGTAAGTTTCAAATCCTTGTCATGTGACTGTGGTGTCCTATTATGCTTTTAAACAACCCTTGAGACTACAGAATCGCCATGTGTTCTTCTTGTGGAGGGTGAGTGATGGAAACTGGGTTACTGTTTGACTGGGGTGTGAGCCCTGGTCAAGCAGCAACCACACTCTTAGTAAAGGAAATGGACACACAAACACAAAATGAACCTGTGTTCACCGCCTGGTCACAGCGTATTCAGTGTTGACTTAGAGTCCAATTTGCATTGGAAAGGGCCATGATGATCAAGGAGAGTGTCACTGGCCCCAGTTGACGTGGCCCAAAGAGCAGGCAAGCGTCTCTGATGGGGGGGCTCTGCACTTCTAATAAACCCAAATTCTTTTCCTTTAAAATCCCAAACCTTCTCTTTCACAGTGTTTCATATATCTTGGAGGAAGGTCCTCTTTTGTAAGAACTGGAAATGCTTGAATCTTTGCATCTAATGATTTCAATTTAAATTCAAGTACAGCATTTTTTGTTTGAATACCACCACCATCTGGTTTATAGTAAATCATGCAATTTATTTTGCATAAAAGATTACAAACCAACAAATTCTATGGACTTTTCTCATTAATGATGAACTCATGATTTTTAACACTTGAATCCATATTAACTGGGACATTAGCTGACAGCTTCTTAGTCACTTGTTTATTTGAAAAGTTTACAACTCAGAGAGGGAAAGATTGGCAACCACTACAGATGACAACATGATAAAAAATGATACAAGATGGGCCCTTTACTTCACCTTCAACAAAAGGACCATCCTGGTCTATACCTAGGGCTGCCCCAAACATTGAATCCTCTTCCCCACTCAAATACCATCATTGTGCTGATCCAGGCACCTAACAAGGTCCTAATCAAAATCTGAGTGTAGTTGCAAATTGTGGAAAATGATCTTTAATGACAGCATTTTTTGCTGAAATTTCTAATTTAGCTGAAATCCTGGCATATAATTTGTATAGGTTGTTGTATGACTAGGACTGAAAGCCTATTCTCACTGAACTGCCTTACAATCTGCATATTCTGGTGAGAGGGTAATAGGACTGGGGCCATTGGCTGCATTATCTTATTCTGTGTCATCTGAACCGTTTTCTTTTTAATTCCAGGCACCCTTTGCAACTTATTTTGAAATCTTTTTGGAATAAATTTACATTCTAGTTTCCAGTGGCTTTTTGTTACCACAAACATGACACCAAGTTTTTCTAATTTGTGTGTTATTTGCATTATTGGACACTGTTAGTAAATCCTCTACCATGATGACCACCAATTCTACCTTGCATAAATTACTTACCATCACCATAAGCACCAGCAAGTTATATTCCAACACCAGCACCATGTGCACTAACATCAAACCAACATGCTTAGAAAGTTGCATCTGGTGACTAGCAGACTAATGGACCCACCCTAGGGGGGCAGTTTTTGACCTCATGGTCACAGGTTCTTATCCTGGCAAGTCCACTCAGCCTTTTATCCATCCGAGGTTGATAAAATGAGTACCATCTCATCTAACAATTTTGCTTATCAGCACATTACACTCTGCTGTACATGTACCTAGACAAAATCATAAGACAAAAGCAGAACAAATCCTAAAACACCTTTTTTTGCTGGATCATCAGGTCTGCTATTTTGTCTATAAATCCACATCAATCTTTCAATCTCTCATAATATACATGCAGGTACTTATCTGAATTTTTGGTTGCTCTTATAACTTTCCACCAATTGACTTGCTTCTGGTGATTTCCGAAGCTTTTAAGACCAGTCATATTATTATGTTTTCATGTTTTCCACTGTTTAATCAAACTCTGCTTGCTAATTCAAAAATACAATTTATTTCTTTTTAAATGTCAAAAATTTATATTTTTGAACTATGGGACTTATAATTTATCTGAGTCTTAAGTTTTAAAATATAATTTTCTAAAAAATAATTCTGTACTCTGGGGTGAATTTCTACCTTTCAAATACCGTTTTTTCTTCACTCCCTTACTTCTGTGTTTTACTATTGAAAATGATCTTCACTATACGAAGGGGTTGTCTTGTCTTATCAACAAATTTTCCATGTCCTTAAACTCCATCTCAGAATACCTCTCTCACACGGATGTATGTCGTTACAACGCACACTTTTACAACGCATGCACTTACAACGCATTTTTTACAACGCACAATCCATTACAACGCATGACATTACAGCGCAGGACACTACAACGCATTTTTAAAAACTACCTTTACAACGCATTTCCATTACAACGCATACTACCTTTACAACGCATACCATTACAACGCATAATATTAAATTGCATTTAAGGTAAGTATTAGATAGTATAGGGGTAAAAATTACTATTCTAACTCCAGGGGGTGCAACAGTAGGGTAAGTGTTGGATAGTATAGGGTTAAAAATTACTATTCTAACTCCAGGGGGTGCAACAGTAGGGTAAATGATGGATAGTGTAGGGGTAAAAATTACTATTCTAACTCCAGGGGGTGCAACAGTAGGGAAAGTGTTGGATAGTATAGGGGTAAAAATTACTATTCTAACTCCAGGGGGTGCAACAGTAGGGTAAGTGTTGGATAGTATAGGGGTAAAAATTACTATTCTAACTCCAGGGGGTGCAACAGTAGGGTAAGTGTTGGATAGTATAGGGGTAAAAATTACTATTCTAACTCCAGGGGGTGCAACAGTAGGGTAAGTGTTGGATAGTATAGGGGTAAAAATTACTATTCTAACTCCAGGGGGTGCAACAGTAGAGTAAGTGTTGGATAGTATAGGGGTAAAAATTACTATTCTAACTCCAGGGGGTGCAACAGTAGGGTAAGTGTTGGATAGTATAGGGGTAAAACTTACTATTCTAACTCCAGGGGGTGCAACAGTAGGGTAAGTGTTGGATAGTATAGGGGTAAAAATTACTATTCTAACTCCAGGGGGTGCAACAGTAGGGTAAGTGTTGGACAGTATAGGGGTAAAAATTACTATTCTAACTCCAGGGGGTGCAACAGTAGGGTAAGTGTTGGATAGTATAGGGGTAAAAATTACTATTCTAACTCCAGGGGGTGCAACAGTAGAGTAAGTGTTGGATAGTATAGGGGTAAAAATTACTATTCTAACTCCAGGGGGTGCAACAGTAGGGTAAGTGTTGGATAGTATAGGGGTAAAAATTACTATTCTAAATCCAGGTGGTGCAACAGTAGGGTAAGTGTTGGATAGTATAGGGGTAAAAATTACTATTCTAACTCCAGGGGGTGCAACAGTAGGGTAAGTGTTGGATAGTATAGGGGTAAAAATTACTATTCTAACTCCAGGGGGTGCAACAGTAGGGTAAGTGTTGGATAGTATAGGGGTAAAAATTACTATATTATGCGTTGTAATGGTATGCGTTGTAATGGTAGTATGCGTTGTAATGGAATGCGTTGTAAAGGTAGTTTTTAAAAATGCGTTGTAGTGTCATGCGTTGTAATGTCATGCGTTGTAATGGATTGTGCGTTGTAAAAAATGCGTTGTAAGTGTAGTGCGTTGTAAAAGTTGCGTTGTAAAGGTTGTTCCCCCTCTCACACTGCTCCTTTTCATTCTTTTTCTCATCTTTATGTTTGCAATTTTTTTTGTCTGGGTCAGCAATCACTGGAAATTTTTAGTTCCCAATATGTTCTCAAGCTTCTCCTTTTTCTATAGAGGTCATCTCATTTCCAGCCAATTATCAACAGCCTTATGAACTTGACCCTTATGCCTCTTCTTATTGATTATATAATTCTATTTGTTCAGTGCTTCAATTTGTGCTGGTCTCAGTTATAGTTTAATCTCACGCATGACATGCCCCATATAATTATGTTTCTTCACATCAAACATACCACTCTCACAAAACTGTAGCTTTTTATTGCCTTTGAAGCATTATGCTATTTCTTAGTCCATAGACATTTAGTTAAACTGTGGCAACCTATCATCACTTGGTGTACTAATTGACTAATTGGAGGTAGAGCATCTCCTCCTCCTCCATTAGCAGGAATCTTTGACTTATCCAAGAGTTAACCCATGGTAATTTGAACAAAGCTTCACAACACATGTAAAAGTAACACCGACAATGGCAATATGGCAATATGGTATAAACAAACATAATTTAAAAAATTTAATATTTGCAGAATTAATAAAGCACAATACATAAACCTTTGTCTGCCTACTTGGACTATATAAAGGAAATCAAAATCACCACAGAAAAGAAATAATTATTTTCAGTACTAACAATCACACTAAGATAGGTTTTTGACCAGCCACAACCTACTAGTCAGAAATTCTATTCTATGCACAAATATTCACCACCACTCATGATTAATTCTCATTCACAAGTAGACCATTAAGGCTCTTATAATCTCCAACTTATAAACTGACATGATGCCACACTGCTGAACTGGGGTGGCAAAGTGAGCTAAAGAACGATGATGGATTCAACCCAGATCTGTGACTGAGGTTGAGTCTCTGAAAAGTTTCAGCGCTCTGTCCATCATCTCCTTGTGTTTGCTTTGTTCGCCCTGAGTTGGCAGGGTATGCCCAGATATGGATCCCTTGCACACTTTGTCACTGGAATCAAGCTAGCCTGGCTGATGAGGGCTGTTAGCCCGAAAACAGTCCCAGGATGCATGTTTCGGGTCCAGGGAAGACACGGCTTGGCAGTTCGGGCTGGACTATTTCCTTGAGGAACAGGGTCAAGACTGATTTGCATATAGCTGTGTCTGAACAAGGGGGCGAAGTAGGCTAAAGAACGATGATAGATTCAACCCAGATCTGTGACTGGGGGTGAGTGTCTGAAAATTTTCAGAGCTCCGTCCATCATCTCCTTGTTTTTGCTTTGTTCTCCCTAAGTTGCCAGGGTATGCCGAGACGTGGATCCCTTGCTCAATTTTCCACTGGATTCAAGCTAGCCAGGCTGATGAGGGCTGTTAGCCCGAGACCAGTCCCAGGATGTTTGTTTCCAGTCCAGGGAAGACATGGCTCGGCAGTTCGGGCTGGACTGTTCCCATGAGGCACAGGGTCAAGACTGATTTGCATATAGCTGTGCCTGAACTGGGGTGTTGAAGTGAGCTAAAGAAATGTGATGGATTTAATCCAGATCTGTGACTTGGGGTGAGTGTCTGAAAAGTTTCAGCGCTCCATCCATTGTCTCCTTCTGTTTGCTTCGTACACATCTTTATTCAGTAGATAACTTCATATTTAACTCACTGTCTCCTTTAAACTATATATTTGTAACCTTGACACATAAATTCAAAAGCCTGTCTACAAAAATCACCTAAACGTCACGAAATCTTTTCACCAAATGTAATACGCCAAGCTTACGATATTCACTCAAAACATTCCAATACAATGAAACATAGATTTAATATATAATACCATTGAGAAAATGTGAAAACACAAACGAAATAACCAAATCAAAAAGTAATAAAATATAAATAATAATGCAATTTCTAAAGCACATAGCTACCTCATATAAGGTATGGGGAAAGATAGAGGGTTGTGCCCTTTTAATTGGTCAACGTTGATAAGCAATAGACACCGAAGCATTTATCTGATATTTGTCACGTGCTTGGTTTTATTTGTAGAGATTGTGAAAAGACAAACCGACACGTGTTTCGCCCTAGTGGCCCATTGGCCGTGGGCTTTTTCAAGGCTAAAGTCGTGGAGTTAGAAGGGGGGAGATGTGGTGAATGGATTAATAATAAAGAGGAAAATAGAATATAGAAAATATACAAACAAGGTCACAGGGTGAGAGATTTCACGGTAATGGTAGTGAAAATCGGACATGTGAAATAAGGAAATGAGACAGTGTGGGTTAGAATTGCAATCATTCGATGGAAAAGAAAAGTGCAGGAGATACAGCGAAAGAGGAGAGGAGAGAGAGAGGGATATTTTCGAAAAGGGAGGAATAGTGGTTTGGGAAGAGAAAGACACAACGGGGGTAGAAACAGGAATGTGATTAATATTAGGAAGAAGAAAAGAAATCATAAGGGCAAATGAGAGTGGAGAAAGAAAGATATTTTATGAATGAAGAAGAAAGGGAAATAAAAAGAAGGGGGAAAAAAGGGGGAATTACATGATTAAGCTTAATTGCAGGGTATTGTACATCATTAAATCGGGGAAATGTCATATTAAATATTCATAGACATAATAATTAGAAGGAAACTAGCAAACTGCTATTTAACAAATACGCCTACTGAGAACATAATTTGCCTTTGGATGAAAGTGCTTTTTCAGAAAAGAGAACAAACATGCTCAGCTTTTGCACCACAAGTTAGGAAAATACAATTATCTAATGAATCTTTGCAATAGTTAGTTCATATTAACAGGGACCCTTCTAAAAAGTCTGAGTAAAGGGCCTTAAAGTGTGACAAAGATGATTTCTTTATCAGAACGCACATTAATACAACTGTATTTTATAAACAAGTAGGCACTGTGGAGAGAGCTTCTATTTTGCCTATTTTTCCGAAATATGACTGGATGCAGTGAAAGCTGGTTGCAGCCTTGTCACTCTACAGCCAAGTTGCACTGACTTAAATACATCTGAATTAGGCATTAATTTCAAAATATTAAAAACACTCCTACCAGTACATATAAAAGGTGATACCAGATTTTCTGTCGCAATACATTTGATTGCTGTTGGTACCATAATCATAAAAGGAAAGGTGGTGTTTTCTAACGTGATTTTAACCAATGACTAATGATAATCCTCTGCTGGAATTTGATAAATAATATGCAAGAGAGAACTATTTCCTTTCACAATTTTCTCACAGAGGTGCTAGGGGGTGCGCCAGAAGCTAAAATGAGAGCACATTTTCTATGAGTTCACAATATCTTCTTTAGCCATGTGAGAATCAAGTCCAATATTTTGAGTAAAACTTGTGCTTTCAAGAGCAGCACCAGCTTACTTTTTGCTTCCTTAGTGTCCTCCCGATGCTTCCGACAGTACTCTAGTGAACAACTATTCAGATGTTAATGCAGGCATGAACTAGATGTTTAAAAACATGAGGAGTTCTGAGTTTTTAGTAATTTGAGGCATAAAGGTGCTAAAAATAGGGTACACCATCTTCTTTCCACATCTGTTTACTCAGCCCAAGCATTTCTCAGCCATGTTACAGCTCCTTTATTTTAAAATAGTAATATTTGTTACATCTATATATCACCACTGTGCAGTTATAGTGAAGTCAGATATTCCATGGGAAGAATGTGTTTTGTTTTGGTAATAACTTTGGTGCCATTTGATACATTTTCACGAATGTTTCTAAAAAAAAGTTCATTCTCCTCAACTCCTTCTTTGAAAGTTTCAGGGTGATTCATCATACTGGTCCGAGAAAAAGTGGGATCCCAAAATGCCAATTTTCATAGGAAACTTTGGGTGAATTGAATTGAGTCATTTTTGAGAAATTTGCAATTAAAAAGGTGTTCAGTGTGGTCATGAAGGGGTTCAATTATTAGGCACATCTGGAGTAATCTGATTGGTTAAGAGCCTTTTTGTCACATCAGTAATTTTCCCCAGTCCCACAGGACTTAGTAATTTGATTGGCTGGTGTTACACTCCATTACAGGACTCGGGGACTTGGTTCTTGTGCACTGATTTTAGGAAATAAATAAATAAAAAGGATGCAGGGTTAGGATACTCTGACAACCTTGCACTTGAGGGTGCTGGAGGTATAGCTCTGGACCGTGCAAACTTCACTGGTTGGATATGTGGCAAGAATTTGGGGTGGTGGTCCACTTGTGTTTAGCTGCCAGAAGGGAGTTGGCTGCAGGGCATTGCTGGAGTCCTGCAGATAACCACACACCATGCATGGCCTTTGCAACTTTTGATTGACCATCAGGAGGGGGTTAGGCACAGGGCCCTGCCTTCAGCCAGGACCTGTAGCCAACTCACTGCAACTTTCACACAAAGGCTGTGCAAGGCAGGAGGTTAGATGCCTATGTGGGGTTGCCCCTCTGTGGAGGACAGGCTGAAGCTTTTACTGGCTGAAGCTTGGCCCATTATACCATGGAGGTGATGCTTGGTCACTTGTTGCTATACCATGGGAGAATCACTGCACCTGAAAAAGATCTTTAAAAAAAATATGTAGGGTGAGGGTCAGCAGAGTTGTATGCTGGCAGAGGGTGGAGGGTAGTAGCTTGACTGCAGCCAGACCCCACACCCAACCCCCTGCTGCTCAAAGCTAAAGATCGTGTGCAGCAGGGGGTAGGCTACCTCTAGGTAGTTGAGCATGGTGCTTGGCCACAAGTCAAGCCCTGACACCAACCCCATGCTACACAGGGCAAACATGCGTACCAGGAGGGGGCTTGGCCCTTGCCACAGAATGTCAAAAGCTGTGTTCAGAAGGGGAGTTGGATGAATATGATAGGAATGGTAATAAAATGTTATCATATGTTGAAAATGCCTAGAAATTCACTGGAAAAACCAAAGGTTGATGTAATATATTGCATCATCCTCTCGAGTTTGTGGCCTTGAAGTAATTCAACACGTTCCAGCTATGGACAATTTTCACACAATGCATCACATCTTGCTTGACCTCTCGGCCACATTCGATACGGTCCCTCATCCATTGCTTCTGTCTCGTCTGGCCAGAATTGAGATGTCAGGTGCTGTGTGGGAATGGCTCTGCTCCTTTTTGGAAGCTCGGACCGAGCAGATCTGGATGCCACCCTTTTCCTCCTCCCCTCAGGGGGTTTCAACGGGTGTCCGGCAGGGGTCTGCCCTTAGCCCCCTTCTGTTTAACATCTATATGACTCTGCTGATTTATTTAGCGGAGGAGTTGGGGGCTAAGGTGATGTCATATGCGGATGACACCCAGTTGCTCTTCACCTGGAATAAAGGGGTGGGCTCTGTATCTCAGGCCCAACATTGCCTCAGTCTTCAATTGGATGGCGGATGCACAGCTCAAATGCAATGCAGGGAAATCGGAGATTCTGCTATTTGGCACGTTTCCTCCGAATTTCCGAGAGCAGCTCTGGCCTCCTGACTACCCATGTCCGACCTCTTCCGGGAAACCGGCAAAAAACCTTGGGGTCTGGTTTGATGAACAGCTTTCTTTTGAGGAACACATTAAGAAGCTGGCTGGTGGCTGCTTCGGCCTGCTCAAATCTTTTAGAAGCTTCTTTCCCCTTCTGCCAGCAGCAGCGAGACAAACAATTACATGTGCACTGATTATGTCTCGGCAGGACTATGGCAATGCCCTCTTTTCTGGCATCCCGGGCTATCTACTGAAGAAGCTACAGGTGGTCCAGAACACCGCAGCCAGACTGCTGTCGGGGCTGTCAGCCAGGGACAGTGCACAGAACCAGATTCGTTTATATCACTGGCTACCGGTAGCAGCCAGAGTGAGATTTAAATGACTGATTATGGCACATCGTGCTCTCCATGGATGCGGGCCTCTTTACCTACAGAGGCGGGTGTCTTTTTATGCCCCTGCACGCGCTCTGCTCTCCACATCTCTATACTTTGCCCAAGTCCCACGCTTTAAGCGGCAGAGGATAGGGGGTGGCTCCTTTTCAGTGAAGGCAACTACTTCTTGGAATGCTCTTCCGCTGATTTTGGGTACTATTCAGGATCCAGTGGCTTTTAAAAAACAACTGAAAACTCATCTTTTTATTTAAAGTCTAATATAGCACCCCACTAGACTCGCGCCGGGACATTCTCGAGTAGCTGTGCGAGCAATAAATGTATTTAACATAACATAACATAACAGCAAGCCACATTGAAGGAAAGGGCAGGAATGTACTGTAATTACATTATATGGCAGATTCCTGTCCTTTTCTAGCACTAGCATAATTTTGGTTGCCTAGCACCAATGTCTGCATTGTAGGCAGGATTGTTTTTTCTGCAGTAAGGGGCACCTTCCTGCTCAAAAACAATCCTGATAGGCAGTTTCCTCTTTCTATGTGTGCTGCAGAATGCACCACATGAAGAAAGAGGAAAAGACAAAGAGGAATAAAGATATTCCTCCTCACTATGCATCCTTTGGGGAGGCATAGGATTTTGACACAATCCTACATTTGCCATTAATGGTATGGGAATGCATCAAAATCCATGGGTCGATGCATAGGAGCACCCACACTCAACCCATGGAACCTGGGTCTGACTAATGCAAGACAGCCATTTGCACTGCCTTGTGTTACCCTAGATTCGGAAGGCCATGCAGAGTTATGCAGGGCCACGCAAGGTGACCTTGCATGGCTTAATAACCTCTAGAGTGGTTCAAGGGAAATGCAAAGCCTTGATAAATCCAGCCCTTAATGAGACTTGCAATTTTAAGTCAAGAGGTTGACAGGTATTCATTTGTCACTGACAATGTGCTTCAGTGAGGCAATTTTAAGTTGAAAGGTATATTTCTGCCACAGAAAAAACACTTCCTGTGAAGCCCTATGGACAACCATCCACACTTTAGTAAAATACACTACATATTTTACTGAGATGGCCATGTCTCATACAACATTAAAGCCTTGATTACCAAAAACCATCTCCACCTGTGGCGTCCCTACATCGTACTTTATTTAACAAATCTCTTCAATGCCTCAAAAATAAATATCCACACCTAATAAACATCCTCACTACATACAATTTGCCCAATGGCATTGTATGGCAACTACTTATTATGACATGACCAGAAATCCATTGGTGGATAATGTGTTGTCAACAAAAGGTTTGCAATTTCTCACAGATTTTTTGGAACAGGCTTTAAATCATGACGCTTCAAGCCCAATTATTTGGGCTCAACCTTTACCTTGTTTATCTCGGGGCGCTACTTTCACCCCAAACTTCAGTGATTCCTAAACTCCCTGTGATTAACTGCTAAAGACCTCACATATTACATCACACACAACATGTTAAATGGAATAATCGAGGACATCACAGATGGCATCTCAAATGACATAATTGATGACATCAATGATGATATTACTGATGAGATCATCCAAGCTACTGCTCATAGAATTGCTCTATAAACTCCTAGATAACTTTAAAAAACAAAGTAGTTAGTGATGGACCCACATAGCACTAGAAACAAATGGTAAATGTTATTTGGTGCACAGTTTAACTACCCATCAATTTATAAGTGCAAACACTTCTTTATTTAAACAGACTGAGTGCAACTAGAGGCGTACATCACAAATAGGTTGCTTACATCAAAGTCCTGTTGCCAAAATATTTAAGAAACCCTAAAACCCATCCTTACAGTGCAACATTCACCTGTGGATTCTGTGCACATGCTGATGTTAAAGATTTGTCATGTAGAGACATCAACTTTTTCTATATAAACTGCAGATTTATAAGGTACAGATATTTATTGCTTGTAGTTGATTGAACATTCTGATACAAACATTGCTGAAGAATGTACATTGTAATGGTGACTTACTTACAAACAGTTCAAGTCACAGTACGACTGCAAGCATTGCTCTAATGGTCTACACCTTTATGCTAATTTCAGGAATATGTATAAGGTATTTTTACTAACTACATTAGTACAGTAGTCTCATTGTGAATGCTGTATCAGTGGCTAATGAATAGATGTGAAGAAGCTGAATTAAAATTCAATGTCAGGGGAGGTTTTCAACAAGTACATTTTATTGAGTCAGCCTAGTTCTGACTAATCCATACTCTCTGGAGCCACTGCACATCCTCAACCCCTGTCGCTCCAGAACCAACAGTCAATACCCAAACAGACAGAGGCATACAGAATGGTTAAACAAGAAAATGCCCACTTTCTAAAAGTGGCGTTTTCAATCACACAATTTAAAAAGCATCTTTAATAAAGGATGTGTTATTAAATTCTGAGTTCAGAGAGCCTAAACTTTCTTTCTCTATCGTGTTCCAATGGGAATTTATATTAATGAGATGTTATAAACAAACTCCCATTCTATCCCATGGGGTAAGATAGCCTTTCAATAGTGAAAAACGCAATTGGCAGTATTTCACTATCAGAACATGGCACACACACCAGTACATGTCCTACCTTTCACATACGCTGCACCCTGCCCAGGGAGTACATTGGGCCTACCATAGGGGTACCTTACATGTAAGGGAAGGTTACGGCCTGTGTTGTTTCCCGCGCCCCAATAAAGCCAACCACTGTCGGTCCACCTCAGGCATTGCCAATTACTGGCTAGCTACAAGACTAACAACGTCAATCCCCCTCCACTTTCCTATCTTAAATATTCTAATCAATTCACTATTCACACCATCTCTTCTGTCAGAACTAACCAGTCTTCTTCTTCTTCCCTGGCACCCTTATTCAAGAATCGTATCCCTATCATCTTCAGAAACTCTCTACAAATTAAAGCCTTTCCTACCATCTTCTTCCTATCTTGCCTATCCTAGAACTTCAAGTACATCACGGCTCACCCTTCAGGTTCCATGCCATCTACCACCCACCCGGTAACTGCTCTTCCTTTTTGGAGGAACTCACCTACTTCATCAGTGACCAATATTCTCAAAGTGACAGACAGATCTTCTTGGGTGACTTCAATCTCCACTGGGGCTCTTTGGAAGACTCGGCTGCCAGCAAGCTTGCCACCTTTCTCTCAGCCAATGATCTTTTCCAACACTGCTCAGAAATTACACACTCTAAGGGCTCAATTCTAGACCTTGTTATATCTAAAGCAGACCTGCTTACTATTGTTCCCCCTATCCATGTAGACTGGTCAGACCACTTCCTCATTCCCTTCCGTTTTCATGTATCGCATGTTATAACTCTCGGTCAAACTAAAAGGGCTTCTACCTGGTTCTGCAACATTAAAAACATTGCTCTTGACACTCTGTGTGATTCTGCTATGCGTTCACTTTCTAGACTAGACCCTAACGTGGATGTCAACGGTCTCACCTCCCATTGCCTCTCAGTCCTAGCAGTCAAAATCGATAATGTCGCTCCACCCCAAAGCAAAAGGAAAAGACCCACCCCCTGAGCACCCTGGTTCAAAAAAACTAACTGCTCTCTTCAAACCATCAAGCCTAAGGATTCTTCAAAGAAAGCAGCAGAATTTGCTATATTCTTTGATGAAAAGGTCAAATCACTGGTGGATCAGGTCTCTCACCCAACCCCCATTGAGGAGCGAAAATCCTTAGTCTCTTGGCAGAACTTTGCCGCCATCTCGGAAGATGACCTCCTCAAATGCATCCTCGAACCCAAACCCTCCAACCATTCTTCTGACCCCATCCTTAGTGTCATCGCCGTTGATTTCTACACCAATACTCTCTCTTTATGGACCAGGTTAGTTAATCTCTTCCTCAGTCAAAGCTCCCTCCCTGCTGCCCTCAAAACAGGACAGGTTACCCATCTTCTAAAAAAAACCTTCACAGATGCGAACAACCTCAATAACTTCCGCCCCATCATCAACCTCACTTTTCTTTCAAAAATCACCAAAAAATGTGTGGTGAAACAACTTTCCCTACATATTATGGAGAATAATCTCCTTGATGTGTTCCAGTCTGGCTTCATTCAAAATTGTAGCACTGAAACAGCCCTGTTGCAAATGATTGATGATACGCTGCGCATACTCGATTCTGGGGAATCGTGCCTTCAGATACTTCTTGACCTCTCTGCAGCCTTGGACACTGTTATTCACAACACCCTCCTTAACACTCTTCTACAGAGAATGGGCGTGGAAGGCACAGTGGTTAAATGGTTTGCCTCATTCCTCTCTGACAGATCCCAAATGATCAAGATAGCAAACAGTCCTTCATCTCCATTGGCGGTAGGTCAAGGCGTCCCTCAAGGTTCTATCCTTGCACCCACTTTGTTTAATCTCTATCTGGACCCATTAGGGAAACTCCTAAGTAAAGCTGGGATCCACTACCATCTCTATGCGGATGACACTCAAATCTACCTCAAGGTGTCTTCCGCACCCGATCTCTCACTTCTCAACTCTACTCTCAACGCTAGTCACAACTGGATGTTAGTTCACCAACTCATTCTCAATCCCTCCAAAACTGAATTCCTCCTCCTATCTACCTCTCTCTCTCCTCCTGTTCAATCCTAGATGTATCGACTGAATTTATTCCACAATAAACCCATCATTGTTGACAGCGTTAAAGCCCTATGTGTCATACTTGACAAAAGACTCAACCTAACCGCCCACATCATCTCCATTGTTAAGAACGCACGTTACCAGCTGCGCCTTCTGTGTGGGATTCGTCGGTTCTTCCTGGAGAAAGACCTACACACCTTGGTCCAATCGCAAGTTCTCTCTAGACTGGATTACTGCAATTCTCCTCTGACTGGCCTACCCAAATCTCACCTCTCCCCCCTCAAATCCGTCATCCATTCAGCAGCTCACTTTATTTCAGGGTCCAAACGTAGTGACCACATCACTCCTATCCTGTCTTCTCTTCAATGGCTTCCCATCAAGGCAAGATCTATTTACAAAACTGCCTGCATCACCCACAAAAACTTGCACACTTCCTCCCCTCGTTACCTGGCGAATAAACTGAAAATGTCTGGAGACTCGAGACCTTATCGGAATGCGGAAAAGTTTCTGCTTGAGCCCCCACTCCTTCAAAAGGGAAAGATCAATGGCTCAATCGTTCTCAGGTAATGCGGTGAGAATCTGGAACTCGCTTCCTCCATTGCTCCGTGCCACCACCTCTATCCGGATCTTCAAAGCTGACCACAAATCTCTTCTCTTCCAAAGACACTTTCAGAACTAATACCTTCATTCTCTGACCCTTCTAGGAAGTTTGTTCATCATTGTAAATTTATAATATGTTCTTGTACATTCCTTACCCTTGCTTGATGTGCTTGATATTGTGTTCCTGTCTTCTATGGGTTTATCCTACCTCTTCTAGTCTCCTGTTTATTTTTGTAACACTCTGTTTTGTAACATTTCTCTCATGTAACGTAACTGGTTCTATTGTGCAGTGCTCTGACACCTTCGGGTAAAGTCTGCGCTATGTAAAAATGCATTAAATAAATATAAAAGTAGGTGCACTTACCAAGTCGACATGGCAGTTAACAAACTGCTCACAGACACTGCAGTGGCAGGTCGGAGGTACCTTTTCAGGGCTACTCATGTGGGAGGCACAATCAGTATGGCTAGCGGACTTGTAGCATTTGATATACAGGCCCTTACCAGTAAATCAAATATGCCAATCATGGATAACCAATCATGTTAACAATTTACACAGAGAGCATATGCACTTTAGCACTGATTAGCAGTGGTAAAGTGTCCAGAGTCCTATAGCCAACAACAACAGGTCAGGAAAAATAGGAGGAAGAAGCAAAAGGTTTGGGGATAACCCTGCAAAAAGAGCCAAGTTCAACAAAGGGAAAATCATATTTCCATACCTAACAATAATGTTTCTTTAACTTTTCTTTTTCAGTGAATTTCAGTTTTTTTAATCATATACAGCCCACACTGCAACTGCGCATGTTGTTTGGTCATGGACAGCAGGGGGTTGTCCCAGGCCAACCCACTGCAGCCTGGCCTCTGTGGTCAGCTTGCTTACCCTTCCTCCTGCCTGCCTGTGCTCAATTATCCATCTGCATGCCCCTCATGCATCCCTCTGGCACTCTGTGTTCAGCTTTCTGCACCTACCTTTTCTGGCCTGCGGTGATTAGCCAGCTTGATGCCCCTGTCCCCTCCTATGTGTTCTTTTTATTCTTTGTGTGCTCCACAACCCTCCCTCATGCCCTCCATGTCAATTGTCCTGCCCCTCCCCAGGCCAGATTGCCCACTATGATCACCATGCTTCCCTCCACCCACCACTCTTTGTGTCTGTAACCCATTCCCCTCCCTCGTACCTTCTGTGGTCCATTGTGCTTCCTCTGCCTACTTGGCCTGCCCTTCATGATCAGCTGGCAACTCCTGCCTCTCCCAGAGCCCTCCAATCTCCATATGTGTGCCCCTACCCTCTCCCACCTGCTCTCAGTGGTCTGCTTCATGTCCCTGCCCATGTCAGCCTCCACTCCAGGGTCAGCCCACTGCCCTGTCCTAAGACCCCTAACCTCTTTTCTCCATGTGAGTGCTCCTACAATCTTTGGTCCATTGTGCTGCTCCTGCCCATGACTGTCTGCCCTGAATGGTCGGCTTGCAGTCCATGCCCCTTTCTACCTCCCTCTTGCTCTCTGGGGTCAGCTTGCTGCCTATCCTGACCTGCCCTCTGTGGTCAGCTTGCTATGCCTGCATCCACTACTATCCTGCACACCCCCTGTTCTCTGCTGCATGCACCTACCCACTCCCAAGTTCCCTCTGTGTTCAGCTTGCTGCCCCTACCCACTTTCCCTGTCCTTCATTCCCCAAGTGCAGGCCCCTGTACCCTCCCTGCTGGCCTCTGTGATCCAACAACTGCCACTGCCCTTGTCAGCCTGTCCTCCGTGAATAGAAACGTCTAATTATAAGCAAGGGGCTGACTCAACTCACACAGAAACAATATAGCTATCAAGAGACAGCTAATCTATTCTATACGCGATACCTAAAATAAATCACTGGCCAATTTCCTATGCTGGACTATGTCACCAACAATTTCCATTAACCACACTAGAAAAAGAAACTGAAGAAGTAATTTTGTGATGTCTGCAATATTGACACATTCATTTAAAATGTACTGTTAGAGATTACAATTTTACCATTGGTCAATTAGAGAAAAAACAATCTAATTGTGAGGCTGCGCTGAGACTTTACATGGATTTGTTCTTGTTGCTGGGGAGTGCTTGACATCAGCCTTTGGTTGCCACTGCTTGGATCTACTCCTCCATCTGCCCAGGATAACATGCAGGATATTGGGAGTGAGCCACTGTGAAGTACAGCTGCTGGGGACTTCAATGCTCATGATCCCCTGTAGGATCACCAGCTGCACACACCTAACTATACTTAAGGGACACACAGTCTGCTGCGCAGGTCATAGAGATGGAGGACTATGGAACACAGAATAAGGATCTTTGGGTTGTCATTAACTCTTTGAGGGCAAAGGTAACGACCCTAGGAATAGAGCTCCATTCCTTGCTGAATATCAAACAGCTTGAGGCCTTCTCCGAAGATGGGGCCGGGGGCCAGAAGGCTATTTGTAACAGGTGATTGAACCTCATTATAACTCCCATTCTGAATTGAATTTTTCTAGGCCATTTAGTTTAGATATTCCAGGCTCTTCGAACAACTTGAACGATATTGGAGCCCGGGCCTAACATCTTTCCCTATTTGGCTAGAAAGCAAGACGCAGAGTCATTTATGCCCTAGTTTCATCCAAACCCTCGACCATCAGAAGTGTTTTATTGGGTGGGGGGGGTCTAAATCTGTTTATTCTCATTTTCCAACTGCTGAAATTCCTGTTGTTACTTCAAAATCTGACCCTTCTTTTGAGCAATGTATTCCTACATGTCAATTGCTGAATCCAAATCAAAATGCCTTTACTTTTATCAAGACGACAGTCACGACTGGTGTCCCAAAATTGCATCCGCAAGCTAAAGAGGACAAGGCTTCTTTGATGAATAAAGTGATCCACTGGATCTGAAATGTGGGAAAATGATACTGTATTATTCATTTTGATATACTAAGGACCTCCTGAATATCTCTTTCTTAAAATTTAGACTGTATCAAACTTCAGTTTATCCATCATTCCATTGTGACTGGGTTGTTCTCTTTGCAAGCATGAGCCACCGTTTCTTTGACTTCTCAGATCCAACATAAAAGCAAGGTTTTTCCTTTGCAGGTTGTCGGGGACCCTCAACCTTTCTCACACCTCTCTTGAGTGGATTGACTGGACTTCATAGTAATCCCAACAATGTCAAACAAGGGTGGTAGTGATTTGCTTACAACTTGGCCTTCTTTTTTTCGTTCTGGCTATGTTTTTGATATGCCATTTGGAGGGTCCCTTTGATTCACCTTGCTCTGGTGCTAATGCAGTTTATATTCTCTTCTTGGAGAACTAACGATGTTAGGACCCTGCAAATTGCCCCCAAACTGCCTAGAAGTCTCATTTAACTCCAATCTGCCAAACAAATTAATTTTGATTTCTTGGAACATTGCGGGATTAGGGCGTAATCAAGTAGAGGGTGTTTGGGGGTTCTTTATAGATAAGGCCAACATTACTATGTTCCAAGAAACTTGAGAAATTATTACTTCCCATATGCAGGGTTATATGACATACCATGTGTCCACTTGCATGTCAAAATCTGGTAGACAGTCAGATGGACTCACAACATGAGTCAAGGTTTCTTTAGGATGTCAGTTTATACAGCTATATATTACCTCCCTAGATATTCTTGGTATTGAGGCTGTTCTACTATAAAAATAAAACGTTCTCCTTTTTAATGTCAATTGCAGGAGTGCATCTAAGAAGGCTGAGTCCCCTGTAATTTATAAACTAAATGATATTATCAATTCTAATACTAAGGGGGAGGTTTCTGTAATTATAGGAGGGGATGTTAATGTGTGCTTCGAACACACCACACTACAAAGGGAAATAACCAGTGAAGAAGATCACTATTGGGGTATTCTCCAAATCTGAGTACCTTGTATGAAATCTACCTCAAAGTACCCCTGCAATTGATGATTTTAGCATATGTAAGCATCTGAGAGCTTGAAATGCAGAAGTAAATCTGACCTAGAGAGACACCCAATGCTCAATAGAAACCTGTATTCGAGCTAAATTGATTATTTTTTGTGGATCTCCAACTTTGGGGTAACATCGATGATATGAAAGTCATCCCTAGGCCGGAGAGTGATCACTTTCCCCTTTTTCCCACCCTCTGCAACATCACAGGCAGGGCAGGCTGTGGTTTCTGGTTAGGTGGGAGTGCCCATATGTACCATGACATTATCGCTGTTTTGTTGTCGTTAGCTGACCCAGAGTTAACTCCTGATAAGATCATGGGTGCTCATAATAAATGGTTTGAGGAATTAAAAGGCAGTTTTTGCCAAACCCTCCTCTACAAAGAACCCTACTGTGTCAGTAGATCCCTCACGATACAACAAGGACTGTAGCGTGGTGAAAAGCCACCTCCTTGGTACCCTGAAGGAGGGGGGTCTTCACAAGATGTTAAGCCTGCTAGAGCTTATTATAAATTAGCCCAAAAGCCTTCCAAATCTAATTGGGACTCAGCCATTAATGTTGGCATATAATCTCTCACAGGGCTAGGTCTGCCAGGATGAAACCAGAATCCCATATTCTACCGCAAGACTGGTTGACAAATGTTAAAGCTTCATACAGCACCTTCCCTCTTTTTCCAAACAGGAGTCCCAAGAAAAGCCGGGACCCGTCTCTGCTACAACTTTTTGCTGGTATTTCTCTAATCTTGATCCCTCCCATGATGGTGGGTTCTTCTCTTCATCTGAAGTCAAACCCGCTAAAATGACCCAGAAACCAGGTAACGCCCCCAGTTGTATTGAATCCCAGTGGACCTCTTTATTTCTGAACTGGATATCTGGGTTTTATATTTAACCCAAATTGCTAATACCATCATGGTGGGTGCCGATATACCTAAGTCATGGAAGGGGCAGAGATTATTCCTAACCATAAGAAAGGATCACAATTCGACCTGGCAAATTACCGGCCAATTAGCCTTATTAATTGCAGTCAAAAGATCTTTTGTAAAGTAATATTGGATCAGTAGCTTTCCTGGATCAAAGAAAACAAGATCTTGACTCAATTTCAGGCTAGTTTCTGCCAAAAGAACAGTAAGGTCTACCAGGTTTTTAGGTTTCCGTTGGTAAGGTGGAACGATGTGGACTTGGGGAGAGGCAGTCTTTATGCCGCTTTTGTAGATCGGAAAGTGCCAATAGATATGGTTCATTTGGATAGATTGTTGTGTACTATAGGGACCTAGGGTTACCCGACCCCCCTTCTTTACCATCATCATGCGGTTTCATTGTGCTAACTTCAGTCAAGTTCATTGAGGAACCAAGAGGACTCTACTGATCCCTTTGGGGTTGAAAAGGAGTGCAAGACGTTGGTACCTGCCCCTATGCTGTTCATGTTGTTTATCAACTGGTGTATAGATTACTTATTGATCTGTAACAATGATTCCCAGGTTCTTTGTTGTCTGCAGATGACATATTGTTGATATCTAAGATCCCGAAAGGCCTTGAGATCCTTTTGAACAAGTTCAGTCTTTTATTTGAACTATGACCTTAAAATAAATTAATGTAAAACCAAGTTTATGGCCGTTGACCCACATAGAGGTTTTAGAGTGGCAATACACCTAGAAAGAGAGCACTTCCCTAAATAAATAGATGTTTCGTGGAACAAGAGATTAGGAGCTAGGTCCCTTCTTCCACGACTAATTAAAGTTAACCTGTTGGTAGTCGTGATCACTGAGAAGGTCAGCATAGCGCCAAGATACCTTTCAGGTGAAAGTCATTCTTTATAAATGTAATTTGATTACCTTGGCATCCGTTTGCCCAGTACTAATTCCTTGGCAATCCAAGTTACCAAAAGTACTCTCATTTTGAAACATAGAGTAGCAGCTCTATTCAAATTTGCAAACAAATCTTCCATTCACCTAGGATCACCTATTTTTGAAGTTTTTAGGGCCCAAGCTGTAGCTGTTGCTACCTATAGAGCAGATCTGTGGGGCCAGGTAAACCTTGATGGTCTGGAAGTGGCAGAGGATAACTTTTTGAGAATGGAGCTCAAAATCCCCCAAAGCTCCTTTCTAGTTTTTGAATATGAACTTGAAATACGGCCCACAGTTAAAGTAATTTGTTTGAGACTGACTTTGTACTGGTTTTCAGTTAGGTCGACCAGTGAGTTGGTCCAATATATAGAGGGAATTACAGACATGTTATTCATTAGGTACATACTGGTAACAGACAGAGTCTGAATTGTCCCACTGGGCAGGTTTGGGGAAACTGATTGAACAATTTATTGAGTGTAAGCCATTCTCTTCTTTTGAGAACTTTATGGATGAAACAGATCCCCCCCTTTACAAGTGCACTATACATTAGGTTCCGGTTGCGAACTCTACCTTTAGCTCCAATCACTGTTAAATGGAAAGCCAACCAAGTGGGTAATACATTTTGCCCTGCATGCGGAAAGGCTGAGGAAACAACAGATCATCTATTTTTTTCTCTGCCCAAAATTCAAGAAACAACTAAGGGGCTTAATAGTTCCTCTATGCCGTTTCTAGGTGCTCAACATTACAAGTGGCATATACAATTTATAGCGCAAATACGCGCCCAGTTGTAGTTTTTTTCAATTTTTAAATACCTATAGGCCTATTGCGATGTTGCTCGGAGTTGCCACCGACTGACAGCATCTCCGTATCGGGACCAACTGACCTCCGGTTGGCAGTTCTGACCGCCTGATTATAATGCAACCAAGCACTGTTCAGTCTGTTCCTCACATTTCTCTATGGAAGCCTGTGTTACTGCCATAAACCAGCTGTAATAAGGCTCCAATAAAGAAATGGGTGTGCGTGTAAAACCCTGCATGCTGTGGCAGGCACCCCATGGTGCCTGCCATATAGTGCATGGATTTACAGGGGTGCAACCTAGGCACCCCCTCGGCCACAAACCATAGGCCGTCGGAGGAAGGGCGCCCTGCAAGGGGACCCCAAAGTTGCTTTCCAACAGCCTTTCTGCGTCAGAAAGGCCGGCACGGAAAGGTTGTGGGAAACCAACATCATAATCCCGACGCCAGAAATGCTGTTACAGGAAATTACAGTGCGGTTCTGACCGGCCGGAAGTCTCTGAGAGCTGGTCGAAATCACGTTGGAATGACTGACTGGTTAAAGCTCTAACCTCTAACATCGTACTTTGGCAGTTGGACCACAAACCGACCATGTCAGTCGGAAAGCCTCTGACCGTGGTCGCAAAGCTTCCTTCTAGCGTTCGGAGTCTTTCCGACCTATATCGTAATCGGCTCCCTAGAGTGCATCTGGCCCGTCTGGTATAAAATGTCATCTTCTCTTGCTTCTAACTTTGTGTTGGCTGACCCAGTGAGGATATTAATTTTGTTTCTTAGAATACCAAACTGTGTGATTTTATATTTTTCAATTATTGCTATTTATTGTTGCGCTTATTTTGTATATGCTGTTTTCAAATCTGATTTGATGTAATATATTTGTTTTGTATTTTATGGTCTATGACCGAAATAAAGCGCACAAATGAAATTCAATGAAAATCTATCTGTGACATTTGAATGAAGAGAGCAGTTTAGATTCACCTACCACCAAAAACTCTCAAACTTATAAAACGACAAAGTAACTATTATGCTTTGACACCATTTGCAGCTCATGCATACTTGAATTTACCCTAAGTAGGATATTGTCACCCACCATTGAAGAGCTCCACACTTCTGAACGCCAGTGCACTAAAGGAGGAGGCAATGAATCCAACAATCTTGATGCATGATTTGATATTGTACTATTAATGAGTGAGCACATTTACTTTTGTTCTGAATTCCATAGCCTGGTTTTTGTATTGGTTCCAGGCAGAGAATTATATATCGTAGGAGCAATTTAGGTTGTAAAAAATATTGTCGAACAAAATGGTAGAATCATTTACATGAAGTAAACATGATTCTACCTCTCATATGTGCATCTATATTGTAATCATTTTGCCCATGTTTACAAATCACATTAAAGATGAATACACCCGACAAAGGCTAAATAGATGGCTACACATATGTTTGTATTTAGTTAAATATGCGTTAAACAGGCAAATACATATTACAATTTTCCCATGAGTCCTTTAACTCCCAGTAACTAATGTCCTTACTACTTGATGTAAAGATACCCATGATTTTGGTTCTAGTCCAATTTCCATAGGCCAAAAACACGTTAGGCAACAACATGTTGCAACAGTTCTCTGCATGTAAAACACATTTTCATTAAAATATACCTTAAGCATCAGAAAACGGTCATTATAAATTTAAATACAAGGTGGCATTGTACCGTTTTATTTGGCAGTGATCCCTCAGCATCAGATTTATACAACTATTTGAGCAGACAGGTAAGGATCGCATGTGCAAATGGCAGGGTTATTGGGTGGTCGGCATTCATCAAATATGTCCAAGCATATGTACATCTGTTTAATTATGCGTAATCGGCACATCCTATCTGCATGCATTTATGGAGGAGTATGTTTCAAGCAAAGGCTGGCAGTTGGATGATGGTTTGCCATGTGAGGTTGTGATTACCCACAAATTTATAAATGTAAGAACTTTCACAAATTCCTAGCTAACCATTTGCCAAACTTGAAAATGGTTAGATACTTGCTCATTGATTCCTTTTATAAAGGGGGAAGGAACACTCTCAAATTTAGGGCTGATTTATCAAGCTTTAACACAGCGCAACGCTGCAAGCCACCTTGGTGCGCTGCTCTGCGCTACACTGCATAAAAAAGGGAAGAAATTCACTGTATTTAACATTATACAGCGCATTCCTTTCCGATCCTAGTGCTGTGCACATTTGGCTGCCTTGCGCCAATGGAGGCACCCCTGCGACACATTGCATGGGCTCCTGCGTTGTAGGCAGGATGGTTTTTGTGGAGGAAAGGACACCTTCCTGCATAAAAACAATCCTCGGAAGCCTTTTCCTTATTCTATGTGTGCTGCAGAATGCAGCCTACATATAAAGAGGGAAAAACAAGATAAAATAAAGATATTTCTCTTTGTTACCCGTCACCTGGAGAGGCGTAGCATTTTGATGCATTTCCAGGTCTACCACTATTGGTAAATCTTGGAATAAAACCATATTCCATGGGTGGATGTTAGAGAATCCCTGCGCTCCACCCATAGAACGCATTCCTGGGACAGAGTAACACAAGGCTGCAATATGCGCTGCCTTGCGTTACTCTAGACTTATCCAGCCATTTAGGGCATGTAAGGTGGCCTTGCGTGGCTTGATAAATCCTACTTAGGTTTAGTGTCGTCCTTGTACGAGCTTGCGTGGTACAGGGGCGCCTCAAAACCTATATATATATGGGCCTCAGTGTGGATGTAGCGAAGGGGCTTCTCCATGGGAAATAATGTTTTCCCAGTAGTGAACAAACAAATTGTTCAAATTCTCATTGGCGCTACCTTTCTCCTTTGCAGAACAGTTAATGCTCTGATTACGAATTAGGGAATCATCGAAGGCAAAAGAAGTTGCATGACAATCATACCATTATAATACAGAACACTGCTAATGGGGCAGATTTCAAGCTGTGCTACAGGGAATGTTTGTGAATTGCTTGCAATCTAATTGATTTTTTTTACATAACATTTTAATTTGCTTAGTTGTTTCTTGTGTTCTGCATGAGAAATATTGGGGCTGTTTATATGAGGGTGTTGCATATATTGGTTTATTATTGCTTGCAAATGTTACGGCATTTTTCATACATGTCTACAAATATTACAAGTAGGTCCATGTATTAACACCACTGAGTTACAAACAAGTAATCACGTTTTTTGACAGGGAGTCAGTATAGTTCAAAATGTAAAAATTCACAATTATATTAAATATGCACATTTTTAGGAAAGGTTATGACATGTGTGTCTGTGGGTGTGCATGTGTATGTCTGCCTCTGTGTGCACATGTTAGAGTAGTGCTTCTGAGTGTTTTATGACACATGTTGAGAGGTGTTGTTTACGTTACTACTTATGGAGTACAGAACAGGACCTAGGTTGGCACTTGTTAGAAATGGGGTTTCTGGTTGGCTAGGGTATGCATCTAAGCTAGGCAGAACTCACCTCTCTAGTCAGGGTAAGGGAGTTACACACCCAAAATAACCCCCGCTCAACCCCTTGGTAGCTTGGTACTGGCAATGTGGCAATGTGTAAAGCGTTTGCCCAACTTACATACACACCAGGGACACACTAGGCACACCACAAAAGAGACTCCACACAAGGTTATATAAAAATATAACCTGCATTATATATAAAACACAGTAGACCACAATCACATAAATCACTTTCCCAACTATGCAATTGTCATAACACATTTAGTGCAATAAAGTATTATTTATAGGTTGCACCCGTCATGAAAACATTAGGCATAAGATCACATATGGGCACTGAAGTAAATTCTCATAGGTTGCACATGTTAGAAAACATAATGAAAACATTATGCATAACTTCTTACTCGATCACGTTACATTATGCAGTTTTTGCAACTGTTACTTTTTATCATGCTTCAAGCCACACATTGACACTTAGGGGTCGATTATGATGCCATCCGGAAAGGCTCTGAATAGCATCTGATTCGGTCAAATCCGGAAGCCTTGTTTTCAACTGACTCAAACACATTTCCGGAAGACCGATCATGATGTCCTGAAAGCGTCCAAACTGTCTGACTCGTACAGGTCTATGGGCCACATTTCCGGATGAGCAATTTGGATATTGGATGCAGACGGCCTTTCCGAGTCAATTGTTCGAGCATGGATCGGCTGGTGAAATCTGACTTGGGGGGCCCGTAGCAGGCCCTCCTTCACCCGGGGGCCTCCGAATCGGGCCAGTGGGGGTACCCATGTCGTCCCCCTTTCCCTGAATGCACAGTGTGGCAGGCACCATCGGGTGCCTGCCACAGGGTTCAAGGCTTTCCCCAACCACCCCTTTTCTAAATGGAAGCCTGTGTTCTCGCTCACAACACAGGCTCTCATTGAAGACAATGGGAGTCCGACCGAATGGTGGACTGTCTGAACCCCAGTCATTCAGACAGCATTCCAAAACTGATTAGGTTGGACTGCTTTCCGGACGACATCATAATTGGGCCCTTAGTATAACATTGGGATATTAAACAAATCCAGCAGTTCTAGTTCTGGGAGACATTCCCGCATCTCCATAGTGGGGTTGGTAATGCCTAGGCCTGCAGAGTTCCACAAGTGGTGGAGTACAATGCAAACTGCAGTTTGCGCTGATCTTCCTGCGACCCGAGTAGAAATTCTACCTGAACTTACCATTGGCGAGCAAGGAAAAAACTCCTCTGCACTATGCAGAGTGGAGTTTTGAGCCCTCCACGAGCTCTGTGGAGCACGAAGTGTAGAAAACTCTGCGAACAGAGAGGAGTTCCCCGCCCAGGCCTAGTAATGCCACAATAATTAATAAGGCCCTGGAAATACCCCTGTTGTCACATTCACAAATGAATTATCAAAAGTATAGGTAATTGGCTCTGTTGGCATGGTCACTAGGGAACGGGCCCCCGTCGACGTTCCACCCATCCCTTCAACCAAGTCGTCATGCCCGGGGTATGCGCCTGACCAGCAAAAGCAGTGGGGGAGGGCGCACACATTTTACGGCGGGTGGGAGACCTCAATCAGTCCCCTGCCTGTGTAATGCTTACAGTAGTGCAGCTGCCTGCAAGGTGCAGCAGCTGCTGACCCAGGGAATGCAGTGCTAAAAAAGAAATGCCCCAAGGTAGGCAATTGAACGGCAGCCACTGACGTATATCTGGCGGGGTCCCAGCAAAGCAACCCCAGTCGAGAGGGCCAGCCAGGCCCCCTTAGTCCCATACTCACTGGGACTGCTTTTTGTCCTGACCTGGTCTCCTTGGCGAGACCCACCAGTGACGGGCTCCCTCCCCTTGCCCTTTCTGGGCAGGAGTCAGCTTGTAGGAGCCTGCGATGCTCCGGCTTCCTCCGAGGGTTGGGCCCCGCCTCTCTTTAGCATCAGCATTGCTCCAGCAACCAACCAGGATTCATCAATGCCTCAATGCCGCTATACTTTGCAGGCCACGTAGCAGAAGCCCGGCTGCAGATAAGAAGAATATGTGAGAACAACAGGCTGCCAGGGGGAGGGAGAGAGCTTCCATCGCCTCAGCTCGCCCCTCCACTTGCTCAAAGAGGAGAAAAAAGAAAACCCTTGAGGAAGGTGCAGAGCTGCATGCGCTGCAGGGCAAACTAAAGCCCTCCTCACGTACTTTCACTTAAGATTGAAAGGGGCAGGACAAAGCACTCACCACATCCTATTTAACCAATTTAGGACAGTCCAGTCCTTTCTCCTGCTCCAGGCAGGAGCGGCAACTGCAGGCCAGCCCGCCCCCTATACATAAGAGGCAGTGCTCCTCACACAGTTTTTCAGCTCTACCAGGTGGCAGGTCACATTTAGATCCAGCAAGGATCTTTCTCATGAAGTGTTTAATATCCTTGAGACTTCAAACAGGAGGCAAGCACACAGAAGACCTTGAATATTCTTCACCAGCAGGATAACACAGCAGGGCAAAAATAAATCAGCCCTTGTCCATCACCACAGACAGAAGCAGCAACTTCAGGCCAACCCATCCCTCACACAGAAAAGGTGGTGCTCCTCACACAACTCTTCAGCTGTTTTTCTTAACAGGTTCCTCCTGTTTCTTGAAGTAATCTAAATTCCTAGGGGTTTTAGGTCTCATAGTTATAGCCCATTTTGTCATTCTTCCGTTGTGGCCAGGGTACCCGAACCCAGTCCAAACCAGTCCTGTCCTCTCTGGTGCAGCATGACCACAGGGGGTGAAAACAGCATTGTGCAAAAGGAGACACAGCCTATTCAGGTGCTAGTGAAACTCCTACCACCACTCTAAATGCCAACCAGGTCTATTCAGCCTAGCGATGAGTCACCCGGGCAAGGCAGGGCACACCTCAAATCCCCTTGTGACTGTCTAGAGTGAATACACATACCCAGCTCCTGTCACTCCAACACCAGATGCTGAATACACAAACAGTCAGAGGCACACAAAGTGGTAAAGATTTACAGGCGCTGTTATACACTGTGCACTTTAGCACTGTTCAGCAGTAGTAAAATGCCCAGAATCCTATAGCCAACAAAAACAGTGTCAGAAAAATAGGAGGCAGAAGGCAAAACGTTTGGGGATTAGCCAGCAAAAAGGGCCAGGGCTAACCGCACCGTTAAATAATTGGAGTAGATGGGTGGATGGAGTTTGATGGAGATAGTTGTTGAAATGTGTCAAAGGTATGACTGGGTCCTACAGGAATTACTGTTGGCCCATTGTCCATGGACCAAATGAACTGCAAGGCCAGGGACTGAAAGTTATTTCTAGGCCTGGGTGGTAAATTCCATTCCGCTCGCGGAATTTGCGGAATTTCGGTAATTTTGCGTTCCGCGGAGAACACAAAATTGCCCGAAATTCTGCTTTCCGCGACTTCGCGAAATCTTTTCTTGTTCGCGTTCTCAAAATGCGTGTTCGCAAGATATTTCTCCCCGAGCACGCAAACAGCAACTGTGAACAGGAAAAAAGCATCGCGAACAAGCAATTCCGCGTGTTCGTGGAATTTCTGCATGTTCGCGGAGATTTTTTACCGTTTCGCGGAGATTTGCGTAACGCGATTACGCAAATTCCGCCCACCCCTAGTTATTTCCACCAGAATGAGGAGTAACAGGGGGATCTTAAATACTGAGTCAAATTCTTCCGGTATTTAGTCAAAATATAAAGTTGTAAATGTCGACTTACACAAATATCGAGTTTAAAATATCGTGACAGAAATATCAACAGCAAGAATATCGTAGTCAAGAAAATATTGATTTCAGAGTCATTATTATTGTGTGATTTTTTTAAATAGTGTTATGTATTTTAGTATATTTGTTTAATGCATGTGATTTATTTTTTGTATCAGTATTGTTTATGTTTTTTTGATATATGTGTTACATTTGTACAAGTTATTAATTTTATTTTATTAACATTTTGCATTTTTTAGTTCCATAGTGGGTTGTGGGTTTCTAGGGGAAAAGGGTGGGAAGTAATTTAAGTCTAATACATTAATGAATATTTTTAATTCATTAATATTTATTTAATTGAGATTTTATAATGTTAATTGTGTATTTGATTTTTAGTGGGGTTTATAGCAGTATAATTTGTGAAGTATTATATTTGAATTATTTATTAATTAGTTGTTAATTAATATTCATTAATTTATTGATCATTAATTATGGTAATTGTGTAAATAATTTTAGGTGCAGGTTGTGGGATTCATAGGGGTAACAGGTGGATATTTATTTTTAATTGAGTAATAATTAGTTGATAATTATTAATAAATAATTGATCATTGATTTTGTTAATTGTTTCGTTAAATTTTTTGAGGTGTGGGTTTTGGGTTTGTGGGATAAAAGGTGGGAAGTTATTTATTTTTAATTTATTAATAATTAGGTGTTAATTAATATTTAATTAATTGACAATTATATATGGAAATTGATTAATTATTTTAGGTGCGGGTTGTGGAGTTTAGAGGAGGAAAGGGTTGGATGTAGTTTATTTTGAATTGATTAATAAATTGAAGACAATTAATATTAATTAATTGATAATTAATTAGGTTAATTGTTTAATTATGTTGTGTGTGTGTATGTTTTGGGTTTATAAGGGTAGAGGGTAGGGAGTAAATCAATTTTACTTATTTTATAATTAGTTGTGGAATACAATTAGGTTTTTCATTGAAAATAAAGTTTATTGTGTAATACACTTTTGTACAGTTCAATTTTAGGTGTGGATTGTGGGTATTATAGAGGTAAAGGGTGGGAAGTTAATTAATTTTTATGTGTGTTAATTTGTATTTAATTAATAATATTTGTTTAATTGATAATCAATTATGTTAATTAGGCAAACAAATTTTTTAAATTTTAGATGTGGCTTGTGAGTTGTTTGGTGTTATAGGATAGGAAGTAAATAGACTAAATGTATGGAATAATTAATGTTTTTGTTAATAAATGTCTAAATAAAAATATTTATTTAATTGAAAAGTTGTTTTTTTACTTTATTTAATGCAATATCTGTAGTTATTTGTGATATGTATTGAACATTATAGTTTTTTATTTTTTCATTTTTAATATTAAATATATTTATTTAATTTTTTACATATTTATATATATTTATATTTACTTTGTTTTTCATTATTTTTTATTTTGCTGATGATATTTTATTTGTTTTAAATTTTGCACTGACCGGGGTGGAAATGGTAAATGTTACCGCTCTGCAATCCGACCCTTTCCATATTGTTGCACTAACTGGAGTCAGAATAGTAAATTGGATCTCTCAGCTATCCAACACTTTCCCTACTGTTGCACTCACTGGAGTGGAAATAGTAATTTTTACCCCTCGGCTATCCAAGACTTTGCCTACTGTAGCATAGACTGGAGTCGGAATAGTACATTTTAACCATCGGCTATCCAACATTTTCCCTACTGTTGCACTCACTGGAGTGGGAATAGTAGTTTTGACTCGTCTGCTATCCAACACTTTCTGTTACTGTTGCATTGACTGGAGTGGGAATCGTATATTTTACCACTCCGCTACCCAACACTTTCCCTACTGTTGCACTGACTGGAGTGGAAATAGTACATTTTATATCTCAGGTATATAACACTTTCCATACTGTTGCACTCACTGGAGTTGGACTAGTAATTTTTGCCCCTCCGCTATCCAACACTTTCTCTACTGTTACACTCGTTGGAGTGGGAATAGTAATTTTTACCAGTCCGCTATCTAACACTTTCCCTACTGTTGCACTCACCGGAGTGGGAATAGTAATTTTTACCCCTCCGCAATCTAACACTTTACCTACTGTTGCACACATTGGAGTGGGAAAATGGATTGTTACCCCTCTGCAATCCAACAATTTCCCTACTGTTGTGCTGACTGAAGTGGGAATATTACATTTTACACCTCTGATCTTTAACAGTTTCCTTGGTGTTGTGTTGGTTGCAAAGTGTGCAGTAAATATTTACTATTTTTAATTTTTCTTTTTTACTACTGTTGCATTTTTTGGAGGGAGATTTGTACATTTTATTTTTATCCTGTATTAATATTTGTTTTGCTAAATGGAAGTGGTAAATTGTTTATTTATTCACTTTAATAGTTTGTGTAGTTTTGTTTCAATTGTAGTAGGAATAGTATGTGTATTAAATGTTATAAATAATTTTGTATTGTTATCATTTATATTATTATGTTTTGTTTATATTAAATTATAATATAAAACATTATTAATATGTGTTAATTGTTAATTTATTTTTACTAAGTTTAAAGATTTTTAAATAGTTTAATGTTTTAATTTAATTCGATTTTTTTATAGATTTTATGTTCCCTTTATGAACTGGTTCTGGCGCTCCATTAGGCCATCAACTAGAGAGTCATCCTTTGGCTGTTGTACGCTATGATTGAGGAATGCGTGAGAGGCATGAACTTATCATAGGTTAAGGATGTGGAGAAAATCATGGCATTATACATGACATTGTGTCACTTGGATAGTCCATATAAAACAGACACAAAAGAATGTTTCCTATTAAAATATGAGTTACATACATCAGTCCAATTAAACAAGAACAAGTAGTAGTAGTGATAGTAGTATTGGTAGTAAAAGTATTGGTGGAAGTAATATAATTTAAGTTTAATAGGACAAATTGACCACAACACGTAATACAAATTAAATTTGAGTCTTAATGGACCGAGTGACTTGTGACAGGAAGTTGTCTTATCTACCATGCCACGGGTGTAATCTGTGAAGTCATCTGCTCTCCAACAGTGCAGGTTGGGGATTAGTGACGTGGGCTTAGAAGAAAATGCTGTTGAATAGGAGTACATAGCATATCGGTTAAACAGACCAGAACAAATGTTCCAATCTAGGGGCAGAGTTATGAAAAGTGACGCATCGCTACCGCAGCGATGCGTCAGAAATCTTGTGTCGCCACTGCGACAACGCAAGTCACACGTGATGCGCCATATTAACAAGGCGTCGGAGCGTGGTGCAATGCGGCAACCTGCGTCACAAAAACTGACGCAGGTGCCGCAAAAGTGCCGCAAGTCAATCTGACGCAACCACATGAAAAGTCACGCAAGGCTGATTTATGACACGCAACGCCATTCCGAAGACTCTGCGTGAACGCACACTGCGTGAAGCGTTAAGAATCTGCCGGCAAAGCGACGCAAATAGGCAGAAACACATTTTTGATCACAGAGGAGCCCAAAATGGAACCTGAAGGTCACACCAGCACCCAGGACCCACAGGCAAACACCGCCAGCAGAAGTCCTGATGCCCAGGCTGAACCAGTGGCCAAACGAAAGCGCAAGTCAAACTTCAGCCATGAGGAAAACGAAATCCTGGTGACGGAGGTCACCAACCACCAGCACCAGCTGTTTGTCAATTCAAAGCTGCCCATTTCAAAAAAAGAGGCAATATGGCAGCGAATTGTCATGAAGATCAACAGCGTGGGCCAGGCAAGGCCAAGCGGACCGTGCTTGATTGCAAAAAAAGGTGGCATGACTGCAAGCGTCGCACAAAAGAAAAACTTGCAGCAAACCGCAAGGCTGCATTACAAACTGGAGGAGGCAGCCCAGCACATCAGGAGGTCCTTGACGACTTGGAGGAGCGGGTGGCACAAGTCATCCCAGAGGAAATAGTGACCGGAATCTCCGGGCAGGACAGTGCTGCAAGAGAAACTGAGGAGCAGACAACGGGTAAGTAACAATAAATGCACAAATGTCATGAAGGGGTCATGTTGGGCATAGCAGCTTGAGATTTCACTGTGCCATAGTCTGACGTGTGCATATTGTTGTCCTGATATTTGTCCACAATTACAAAACTCCACAATGTAAGTCCGACACATATGTCAATCACACATTTAAAATGTCAGAAAAGCACCACCATGTCCATATCTGATTGAGCAGACATACTGGACATCATTTATGTAGGGACTTGCACCACCGGTACCTCACCTTTCACAATGTCCAAAGTGAAGATCTGTCAGTGCAAGGAGTACATAAAAGATGTGCACAAGATCCTGCATATGCATACTTGCGTAATGTAGTCAATAAGGTGCAAACTGGTGCTACATCTTGCCTGTATGTCCTTGAGGTGTGCCAGGAGGTTTGGGCAGGTTTTGAACAGTGGGTGGAGGACGTGTGCAGCGGGGTCATACAGTGTAAGTGTAGGCGTAGTGCTGTGGCCAAGGGACTCCATGATAACCAATTGGATGTCCATAAGACCTTTGGGATGTGTATTAATGATGGTGGTGCTGTATGGTGGGCATGGTGAATATGTGACACACACAATGAGGGTTGGTCCATGTCAATATGGTGGTGTGGCTGAAGTTCAATATGTCCACTGTGGAGGAGATGTGCCTGTCAATGTCTCAAGCAATGTGGCTTGGTGTTGCCAATAGCTCTCTCAGTCTGATGCCAGAAATTTCACCAAGGAGGCAATGGTGTCCTGGTCACGGGTGTTGTGCATGTGACTAAACTCAAGTACGCTGGTGCTCATGTGTGTGCTAGCCCCAGAACTTTCTAAGTCCAAAAGGCTTTGGTCCTGACTTGTTTAGAAGCTCCCCTAATCTTCAAATTTACAAACACGACATCATCCATAGAAGATTATGGGAACCTGTGGTTGTGTTCTCACACTGCATACAGTCCCCGTGTGTCCCATGTGTCACTACCTTGGGTGGTCCCTTGGGGTCCCAGAGATTATACAGGCTATAGGCCTTGTGTCTAGTTCTGTTGTGGTTGAAATATCACTGTATTGGTATATGTTTTGGTACTCCCCTAGGGCCCAAACTTGTATTTGTGCTGTCACTGATGATTGTTATCTTGTAACTTAAGTACCTTCAACTCCAGGCCCATAAAGAGACTAGAGGGGTGTGTGTTAACCTAAATACATATATATGAAATATATACCTGGTGCGGTTGTCCTTCCATGTGATCATTCCAGACATCATACACTGGTTAAAAAATCTGCTTTACAGTCCTTCTAAAATTCGCATGAAGTCTACTCTCCATACCTACCACTAGGATAGCTTTCAATAAAGGGTGTCTTTATACTATCATCAGAAGGTGTTGTTTGGACTGGTACATGGTGCACAGTTCAACTAGTGGACAACATATATCAGGCCACCGTCTCACAGGGGGTCTTGGGGATTTGATGCCCTGTGGGGTACTGGGGCCAGGCTAACACATTTTGCATTATAACCAATGTTAGCTTAATATCCCACATTGTAGGTTGACTCATAGGCTAAGTTACACACAGTTGATGCAAGAATACTTCTGGCTGAATAAATGTTTCATAATTTTCTAGAATCTTTTTTCTTGTTCACTCATTGCTTGCCAATGGTGTGATTAGTAATGCTTTCGTAGCAGTATTCCTGGCAGTCTTTATTGAGGACAACTGCAAATTTTGCCACATCACACTGTATTGTAAGAACTTGAGGAACAGTGTGTCCTTAGTTGGTGATAGTCTGACACAAAACCAACTCATGCAAACTAGTGTGTGGTAGATGGCACCCATGGTCCGCAATGTTTCAGAAATGTGCAGGGACACATCTCATTTGTTTGTTTTTAAAGGAGGACAACACACTTGAATCACACATAAATGTACACTTGCAGTGTTGCCCTGAAATGTTAGCTACCACTAAGAGCAACATGACCATTGTGTTGTAAGTATACAGGTCAGCATCAATGCATACCGATTAACAGCAAGACTAATGTAACAATAAGTGGTGCTTATTCCATTCAAGTGGCTCTGAGTCTAAAGTATCAGTCTGCCTAAGGACATTGATCGCTTGAATGTGCCACAAAGATCACCTTTGAAAAGACACATGTGATGCCTCTCACAAAACATAGATACAATTTAACATGCAAACCCTACTGCGTGAAGCGTTAAGAATCTACCGGCAAAGCGACGCAAATAGGCAGAAACACATTTTTGATCACAGAGGAGCCCAAAATGGAACCTGAAGGTCACACCAGCATTCAGGACCCACGGGCAAACACCGCCAGCAGAAGTCCTGATGCCCAGGCTGAACCAGTGGCCAAACGAAAGCGCAAGGCAAACTTCAGCTATGAGGAAAACGAAATCCTGGTGATGGAGGTCACCAACCACCAGCACCAGCTGTTTGTCAATTCAAAGCTGCCCATTTAAAAAAAAGAGGCAATATGGCAGCGAATTGTCATGAAGATCAACAGCGTGGGCCAGGCCAAGCGGACCGTGCTTGACTGCAAAAAAAGGTGGCATGACTGCAAGCGTCGCACTAAAGTAAAACTTGCAGCAAACCGCAAGGCTGCATTACAAACTGGAGGAGGCAGCCCAGCACATCAGGAGGTCCTTGACGACTTGGAGGAGCGGGTGGCACAAGTCATCCCAGAGGAAATAGTGACCGGAATCTCCGGACAGGACAGTGTTGCAAGAGAAACTGAGGAGCAGACAACGGGTAAGTAACAATAAATGCACAAATGTCATGAAGGGGTCATGTTGGGCTTAGCAGCTTGAGATTTCACTGTGCCGTAGTCTGACGTGTGCATATTGTTGTCCTGATATTTGTCCACAATTACAAAACTCCACAATGTAAGTCCGACACATATGTCAATCACACATTTAAAATGTCAGAAAAGAACCACCATGTCCTTATCTGATTGAGCAGACATACTGGACATCATTTATGTAGGGACTTGCACCACCGGTACCTCACCTTTCACAATGTCCAAAGTGAAGATCTGTCAGTGCAAGGAGTACATAAAAGATGTGCACAAGATCATGCATATGCATACTTGCGTAATGTAGTCAATAAGGTGCAAACTTGTGCTACATCTTGCCTGTATGTCCTTGAGGTGTGCCAGGAGGTTTGGGCAGGTTTTGAACAGTGGGTGGAGGACGTGTGCAGCGGGGTCATACAGTGTAAGTGTAGGCGTAGTGCTGTGGCCAAGGGACTCCATGATAACCGATTGGATGTCCATAAGACCTTTGGGATGTGTATTAATGATGGTGGTGCTGTATGGTGGGCATGGTGAATATGTGACACACACAATGAGGGTTGGTTCATGTCAATATGGTGGTGTGGCTGAAGTTCAATCTGTCCACTGTGGAGGAGATGTGCCTGTCAATGTCTCCAGCAATGTGGCTTGGTGTTGCCAATAGCTCTCTCAGTCTGATGCCAGAAATTTCACCAAGGAGGCAATGGTGTCCTGGTCACGGGTGTTGTGCATGTGGAACCAGAGTCCCTGAAGTAGGAAAGGGGGGGGGGGTGAGCCTGGTGTGTAGTGATGTCTACAATGGCATTGTTGAATGGGTGTACATGTCCCGGGTGGCCTGCAAATGAAGGGGGCAATGTGGATGTTGCCTTGCCAGGTCTGGCCGTGTTAAGTTGATTAGTACCATGGTTAATGCTGGGTCATTTAAGTGTATGTAAATATTTAGTGTTCACCTTCCTTGTAGGATATGGCAATGCCTCATCCTTGATGGACGTGGTGGACCTTGGGGGGGAATGAAGTAGCTGTCACTGATGTTGATGGTGATTACAGGTCCAGAATGAAGGTTGGTGCATGTGTATGTGAAGCATGTGACATATGAAGAGTCAAAAGCAAGGTAGTGTGACATCTCTGTAGTGGGCATGTGTAGTGCCAGCAGTTTCAGGAGGATGTATTTGAGCTGGTTGTGTGTAGTGTTGTGTTGCTGGCTGGCACAAGGCACTGGTGTCCTGATGTGTAAGAAGGTCGGTCCTGAAAGTAGACTTGTACAGGGGGCAAGATAAGCCTACTGTAATGCAAGATGGCAGGTGTGGTTGCGTACAGGGTGGATGTCGAGGTGGGTGCCTGTGTTGCAGCCGAGGAGTGTAGAAGAGGAATAGTCCGAGCTGGTGTGTTTGCTCCTGGGGCAAATGACTGCATATGGTTTTAGCCATGGCTTCCCTCCATCATGGTAGATGTACATTACAACACAGTCATCACATTTGAATGTCAATTCTAAGTAACCACAGGCCTGCAGTTGCCTGCACATGTCATGTTAAATCAATGCATTGGGATGCGACTAATGGAGTTCCATCCATCAAAGCCGAGTAAAAGTTTTCCGTTATGACATAGCAATGTAAGCATATTATTCTTGACAAACATTCATCAATATTGGTAGTCTTGTTGAGAAATAAGGGACAATAGTCTCTTCTCTGGGTGGTCAAAAGAAAAACAGGATGCCTTTACTGGACATAAAAATTATACTAGTGTGTTTTCTGGGGTCAAACATTGCAATTTGTGTTTTGAGTGTTGGCGAAATTTGAATATAGGGGGTCTATGGTGTACAGAATATCAACATAGGGTGCCACTTGAGGGCAAGAAATTTACAAATGGCATTATTTGTGGTGAAAAATATAAAACTGGGTGACATATGGGGGCAATGCATGAAAAAATGGTTTCTTTTGGGCGCAATCTATAACAATAGGGTGCTGTATGCACCAAATGTGCTATCTACTGTTGGTGTAGTGCGTCTGAGATGGATCTCAGGTATCTTGCGTTATGTGTAACAAGTGTCCCTTTGAGGGTTGCAATCACTTTAGCGGTAACTGTAATTCACAAGGCTATCCTAGCCAGCTCTCACCACACTGTTGTAACATGAGACCCATTGCTATGCATCATATCTGTAAGATATGGAATAGTATGCCTTGCAACAAAAGACATCTTTTGTTAGTTCACAACAGGTCTGCATGATGCACAGGGCTGCACAGCATCTGGCAGTGAGAAATTATGTAGGGGGCACTGGACAGCTGCCTGGAGAAATAATGTTTAAAATATACTGGAGGGTGCATGGATGTGGGGGTGGGTGTAAGTGTGGGCCTTACATCACATTAAAAATGAAAATATGTAACAAGGCCTGGGCATGTGTAATCTGTGCACCTGGGCCTATGTGTCTGCCTCAAGGGACAGGAACCAGCCATGCTCTCTCACCCAAGTCAATCACAGGGCTGCAATGTGGTTTTGTGATTGCTCATGCGTGCAGGGACATTGCGTTCTGACAGGGGCTTGATGGGTGGGCATGGACTTAATGCACGCTGTAATGCTGTCTGCATTGTGAACATGGAAGTGCACATGAATGTTTGTGCCGGACTGAGAGGACAAATTACCAGACATTGTGCACTTCAGTAGGCATACTACTGAGTCATGGGCCTAAATCTGAGTCGAGCAGCCCCAATCCCCCTCACACCCATAAAGGAAATGTATCACCAGTACATAGATAAATGACCATCATGGTATTTGCTTCACTGTTTAGCACTGCTCAAATTCAGGGGGCCAAATCTCAATCTCCATAAAGGATTTTCCACCATTGGGTGTCCGGCACCCACAGGCATTACCCCTGCACACTACCATATCATGGCCATCCTACGCTACACATCACACCTTGGACTCACTTGGACATCCACACAGTGGTGATATCTGATGCACACTCATAAAGTCGGTGAATCAGCCAGCAGGATCCTCTGCTAGGTGGACTTACACAGGCCTGGGTATAGCATTCCCTGCAAGGACAGCTGGCCAAGGACACGATGAAGGGGATGCTACATGCATCCCTCATGTGTTTAACTTGAGTGCCAATGCTTCATACGTTAGATTCAGCTCAGGGTCAAAACCCTCCACAGCGTCTGGACATTGACCCATCCTGTGGCCTAGGGTGCAGATATGCGTTGAATACCATTGGCAATATACCTTGTGTAGCTCAGTGTACTGTTGGGGCATGGTATGCAATGTGTCCCTCCATCGGTAGTTACCAATGAGAACAGGTAACATTCACAAATACATGGGGGTACTGTATTTGCACACAAGTCTGCTGCATGCCTCCATGCAACCATGCTGGCTCCAACACCAGGTACAGGTGATCACCAATGCCTCAATTACCAACAACAGAGCCCAACAAATAGACTGCACATACGTATCCCAGGTTGACTCACTAATAGCAGGACAGCAATGGCACCATGAGCCATGAACTCATTGTTGCCTACATGGGTTTGTATGCCATTGTGTAGTAGGATTGCCCAATGAGATGTGATGCACACTGGTTGTGCCTATCAAACTGCATGTACTCAGTGGTGTACCTCAGACTTCGGCATTTTCCTTGCTTCATGGATTGCCATGGCATTTGGCGGGGTGTAGGAGAGTAGGATCTGCTTCACATGGGTACCCCACTTTTTGCTGGTGTTTCACTGTTTTTCAAGCCTTAGTCTGGCTGTGTCCCTGATAGTCTGGACCACTGCTTAGCTGCTTCCTCTATCCCCTAGTATATGGTATACTATGTACCTGGGGCATAGGTACCTCAGAGGCCTACCAAGGGCAGAAGTATGTATTATGACACCCCTGGGAAGCACTCACAAATGGCCCCACATGTAGGCTAATGTAGCTTGGCTAAGGGTGTGCTTGCACCTCTTACTGTGGTATAGGCTACCTATATCACTACTATTATACAGACGCATATAAACCTATAAGCCACTCCTATGACAGGACTTGACAATCCGGAAGGTAGATAGCTTGGTTTTATGTGAGAGGGTGCCCAAGCATGAGCTGAGCCCCTCGGCAGCTTTGTGAAATACTTCCTTACGGCTGTTATGTGATACAGCCATTCCATATACACTTAAGTGCATTATTACCTTGCAGGAAATGCTAACTTTGGAATGTCTGCCTCAAAACATGTTGGGTTTTGTGTCCTGGACATCTATCAATTATTTGGTCAAGCTGTTTATGCATTGTTTTTAGAGTAACACCAAGACAGTGCTCGAATAAATTTGATTGTGTCTTGGTAGTCATTTTATTAGCACTTTTTTACTCACTATCACCAGCACTGCAACCATCACCCTTTAAATAGTCACCATGCTTTGTATGAGATAAGAAGTATACTGGTACTCACTTCTGGGACCACTGTCCAACCACCACATTCATTCCTCAATAGGTGAGTGGTGTAATGTTAGTTCACATTGTCCACAGATGATGAAGCAAACCACCTTTGGTGGGTGACGGGAACTTATTTTCTTTTCTTTAGTTTAGACTCCATTACTTTATAGTTTTGCATTTCTGTTGCGTCAGTGCCAGAGCCATATAGAAGGTTAGATCGACAGTATTTTTTGTATATTATATGTTGATTGGTGGATCATATACTGTCTAGGTCTTTAAATGTATCCCTCGTACCCCCCCTTCTTTTGTAAGAGATTTGTGAGCGGTGGGTGTAGCATTCCACCATTCGAGAGGGAGAGACATGTTCACACTGGCTAAACCTGGTAGGACCTTCCTGAACCCTGGCATCACAAAATGGATTTCTCTGCCACAGACACAGGTCTGGCCGCCTCCTTGATGAATACAGGCCCCAGCTAGGCCCGCAAAATACAAGGGTTCACTCTCCTGTAACAAAAGCTAGAAGGAAGTTGGCACGGAAGCTGCAAATACAAAGACAACGTTTATTAACCCTTAAGGGTGGTCCTACAACCTACACAACACTTCTTCAGTATTGCATAGAGTAGCATAAAGAACTTGCGTACGTGGTCCCCTTTTATACACAACAGAGGGGCTCATAAGTGGGTGGATACAACATAGAGCAAGATTCATTACCATTTATGGACATTTTCGATACAGGATCAATATGTGGGCGGAGTTAACACATTCCTGAGCCCGCGAAAACATGGTCAAACAAGGACTAACTGATAACAGATGTGGTCAAGTCTGGACATGCGCCAGCCGGACAAAGGAGCTATTTATAGACTGTTACTGGGCAGATTACAAGAGCAACTAGCGAAAAGGTAGGACTCTTCTCGTGCAAAGCACGTGGAGACATGACAATACAAAATGGAGTCCGGACATTAGTCAACATAAGACAGGAAACATGTTTTAACTAGAAAGAAGTCATGTCTTTAGTGAATGCTTAATCACATCGCCGTTTTAGTTTTCAACATCCTAATGACCAAAAGTCCTGCAGGGGATGGCTGGACAATAGCTTTCCTTTTGAGGGGAGGTGTGTCCACCTCCCCAGACAGGCAGGTGTGTATTGGTTCTGAGCGGGACCACTCTCTGGTGCTTTGAAGTCCTGGTCTGGGTGCACGTTTGCTGTCCATGTGCATAGCCCACTTCAAAACAGTTGCAGGGGTTACCTGCCCCTGCTCTTGCATGAAACAGGACAAAGGAAATGGGTGTCACCACCCCTCTCTCAAAGACCACCCATTGGTGTGTCCTTACAGTTAGTCCATCCCCTAAAATCACTATAAGTATAGGAATCTGGTCCCTAGGACTTTAGATTACCCTTGATGAAACTCTGCTATATATATCCTGGACCTTCGAATTTCTATCACAACTAGAATATGGAAGAAATCTCCCTTGGGGTCAAGGAGTGACTCCCCAGCTTGTCACGCACCCAAAAAGCAAATGAACGGTCTGCTTTGCCGAAGCTCCCGCCAGACGTCAAAGTCTTTGCATCACCAGAGGTGGATTTCCAGACTTCCCCCAGGCTACCCTGAGTCCATAGCAAAGCTGAGGCCCGTGGGTGATGTGAAACTGTGACCCCTGGACCCCATTATCTTTTGCAGCAACAGCAACTTCCTGATCCTCCTCGAAGATGTGCTTTGGTCTCCCAGTAGCCCCAGCCTTGAGCACCTCCTGCACCGAAGATTGCTGGCCTCAACTCCACGAGGGACCCGTGTGCCAGCTTAAAGTGTGCCTGCTTGATGCTCCTTCGCAAACACTAGCCTGTTGGCTAGCAGGTGCCCACAAAGGCAAATCCTCTTCTACTTGTGCTTTTCTGGTTGCTCCAGATGTGCCCTGACTTACCCTTGCTGGGTGAGTCCCTCAGATCTTGCAGGTCTGCACCGCAGTCCCTCCTCTAGATTACATTGACTTGCCGTTACTAAGGCTTGTTGGGTCCTTTCTGGCCGCCAAAAATGCAGCACCTGACAGACTTTGTGGGACAGCTCGAATCTGGCTTGTGGACTTTTTCAACGCCTCCAGGACATTGTGAATGAAGAGTCAAGACACACATCAACTCACATGAAGCACACCACATCTGTGGGCATTGTTCCATCTTGACCTAGGTCACTGGAAAGTGACACAGACCCTGTCCCCTCTTCTTTCCGGTTCCTTACATCATAGAACCAGGTTTTGATCTCTCCAGACACTTCTCCTCTTCACGGCAGATGAAGTTCTTTGCTGTCTCCCATTAAAATGGATGAACCGACCCAACAACAAAAGACACCTATGCACCCGGATTCCCTGTGTGACTAAACTCAAGTACTCTGGTGCTCATGTGTGTGCTAGCCCCAGAACTTCTTAAGTCCAAAAGGCTTTGGTCCTGACTTGATTAGAAGCTCCCCTAATCTTCAAATTTACAAACACGACATCGCCCATAGAAGATTATGGGAACCTGTGGTTGTGTTCTCACACTGCATACAGCCCCCGTGTGTCCCATGTGTCACTACCTTGGGTGGTCCCTTGGGGTCCCAGAGATTATACAGGCTATAGGCCTTGTGTCTAGTTCAGTTGTGGTTGAAATATCACTGTATTAGTATATGTTTTGGTACTCCCCTAGGGCCCAAACATGTATTTGTGCTGTCACTGATGATTGTTATCTTGTAACTTAACCCTTTCCGCGCTCATGACGGAACCATGCGGCGCTAATTCCCCGCCTGTGCGGGCGATTAGCGCAGTGGGCGGAGACGTGACGGCACCACTCCGTCATGAGCACAGCTCACCCATGACTCGTGACGGAGTGGTTCCGTCACGAGCACAGCGCCACCGCAACTGCCCCCAAACCCCCCCAGCGCCGCGGCGGAATTCCTGACGTGGCGAAGGGGTTAAGTACCTTCAACTCCAGGCCCATAAAGAGACTAGAGGGGTGTGTGTTAATCTAAATACATATATATGAAATATATACCTGCTGCGGTTGTCCTTCCATGTGATCATTCCAGACATCATACACTGGTTAAAAAATCTGCTTTACAGTCCTTCTAAAATTCGCATGAAGTCTACTCTCCATACCTACCACTAGGATAGCTTTCAATAAAGGGTGTCTTTATCCTATCATCAGAAGGTGTTGTTTGGATTGGTACAAGGTGCACAGTTCAACTAGTGGACAACATATATAAGGCCACCGTCTCACAGGGGGTCTTGGGGATTTGATGCCCTGTGGGGTACTGGGGCCAGGCTAACACATTTTGCATTATAACCAATGTTAGCTTAATATCCCACGTTGTAGGTTGACTCATAGGCTAAGTTACACACAGTTGATGCAAGAATACTTCTGGCTGAATAAATGTTTCATAATTTTCTAGAATCTTTTTTCTTGCTCACTCATTGCTTGCCAATGGTGTGATTAGTAATGCTTTCGTAGCAGTATTCCTGGCAGTCTTTATTGAGGACAACTGCAAATTTTGCCAAATCACACTGTATTGTAAGAACTTGAGGAACAGTGTGTCCTTAGTGGGTGATAGTCTGACAAAAAACCAACTCATGCTAACTAGTGTGTGGTAGATGGCACCCATGGTCCGTAATGTTGCAGAAATGTGCAGGGACACATCTCATTTGTTTGTTTTTAAAGGAGGACAACACACTTGAATCACACACAAATGTACACTTGCAGTGTTGCCCTGAAGAGCAACATGACCATTGTGTTGTAAGTACACAGGTCAGCATCAATGCATACCGATTAACAGCAAGTCTAATGTAACAATAAGTGGTGCTTAGTCCATTCAAGTGGCTCTGAGTCTAAAGTATCAGTCTGCCTAAGGACATAGATCGCTTGAATGTGCCACAAAGATCACCTTTGAAAAGACACATGTGATGCCTCTCACAAAACATAGATACAATTGAACATGCAAACCCTACTGCGTGAAGAGTTAAGAATCTACCGGCAAAGCGAGGCAAATAGGCAGAAACACATTTTTGATCACAAAGGAGCCCAAAAAGGAACCTGAAGGTCACACCAGCACCCAGGACCCACAGGCACACACCGCCAGCAGAAGTCCTGATGCCCAGGCTGAACCAGTGGCCAAACGAAAGCGCAAGTCAAACTTCAGCCATGAGGAAAACGAAATCCTGGTGACGGAGGTCACCAACCACCAGCACCAGCACCAGCTGTTTGTCAATTCAAAGCTGCCCATTTCAAAAAAAGAGGCAATATGGCAGCGAATTGTCATGAAGATCAACAGCGTGGGCCAGGCCAAGCGGACCGTGCTTGACTGCAAAAAAAGGTGGCATGACTGCAGGCGTCGCACTAAAGAAAAACTTGCAGCAAACCGCAAGGCTGCATTACAAACTGGAGGAGGCAGCCCAGCACATCAGGAGGTCCTTGACGACTTGGAGGAGCGGGTGGCACAAGTCATCCCAGAGGAAATAGTGACCGGAATCTCCGGACAGGACAGTGCTGCAAGAGAAACTGAGGAGCAGACAACGGGTAAGTAACAATAAATGCACAAATGTCATGAAGGGGTCATGTTGGGCATAGCAGCTTGAGATTTCACTGTGCCATAGTCTGATGTGCGCATATTGTTGTCCTGATATTTGTCCACAATTACAAAACTCCACAATGTAAGTCCGACACATATGTCAATCACACATTTAAAATGTCAGAAAAGCACCACCATGTCCATATCTGATTGAGCAGACATACTGGACATCATTTATGTAGGGACTTGCACCACCGGTACCTCACCTTTCACAATGTCTAAAGTGAAGATCTGTCAGTGCAAGGAGTACATAAAAGATGTGCACAAGATCATGCATATGCATACTTGAGTAATGTAGTCAATAAGGTGCAAACTGGTGCTACATCTTGCCTGTATGTCCTTGAGGTGTGCCAGGAGCCTCTCTGAATTGCGTCTAACGTTTTTAAATCATCCTCTCCTGCCATCTTGCCCTGCATGCTGTCACAATACACCACCACTCGCCAAATCAGAGCAATAGGTCAACAGATAGTGGTTGTCGCACGGGTATGGAGGGTGTGAGCTGTTGTGTGCTCCTTCTTCACAATAGCAGCTCAAGTCTTAAACTCATTTACTACACACCATTTGCAGCATGGAGTATTCTCTGTGCTTTTGTGAGGTTATCAAGATTCACCTCTTCACTTAAAATTCGGCCTCCTTCTGTCACCGGCCACCTGTTGTGTTTGCTACCAGGGCTGGGAGGGACCTTTGCTGGGGAAGCTGTGCGCAACATAAGACGTCTACACAGAACAGAACATAACAAAGTCTCCACAACGTGGATGGTTGAATCTCTGTAAAAATGGGGCTTAGAAAAGCTCTGCCAGTGTGTCACAAAAAGTCACTTCCTAGCTGCACAAGATGATTTGGATTCAGCACATACACCATTGATGACGTTGTGTCTAAACATATTATTGTCATGCCTCAACAATATGGGCAGAATTTTAAACCTGGTTACTTCATACACCATCCATAAAATGTAAATACGTCTGTATACAGACACTGTGTCGTACAGTCATATGAACTATCCACTTGTAACACAAAGCGTACTTGTACATTAACATGGTGTAGCAATTACAACACCGAGGGATAAGATGTGTGGTGCGTACATTCTGTACATCTGTGTAAGAGACATGCAATATTTTACTTACATTTATCAACATCGTACCCAGCAGAGACTGAATATTGATAGATACACATGCAGAGGTTGGCAGAAAACTCATGATTTAGAATCCAAAATGTATGTATGTGTCAGACCACTATTGGCTACCAAAAAAGCAAAGCACAGATGTTGCATGAACATGTACATCTAGTCAGACATGTAGCACACACCTACCAGAATGTAATAATATGATGCACTCAAACAGGAACCGGTGGTCACAGTCCATGTGCCATCTAACTCACACATACAACATATTAAATGCAGAATATTAAAGAATATAGTCCAATGTATGTAATTAAAGTTTTTATATATAAAAAAGGGTGACTAAGAATTTACATAACTACCACACAATCTAAAATAGCTTAACAACTAATCTAATATCCTACACCTATCTAAACTAACTAGTCTTCCACTACCTAACTTAACTTAATGTACCTAAGCTAAATTATGATCACGCAGACAAGTAAACATCATCCCCCACCCCCTTAACACATCAATGCACAATAGACATACACATACTTAACCTACACATAAATTAACTATAATAGTATAGAAAAACAAATATATATTTTTTTGGTTTTCTTGTATTTTTTTTATGAACTATTAACACACATAACATGACCTCCCCCACCCCTCAAAGTTATTAAAATCCCCTATGATAAAAAAAAATTAAAAATAAAACTAAATCTACATCTAACAAACCTAACTAATCTAACTATGTCTACATATACTAACTACTCTACAATTACTAACAATACGAATCTTAAAAATTTAAATATTTACAAACACAATTAGGTGCCGATTCGGATCCTGGAAAAATTCCCCCCGTCCGAATTGAATCTGGACTTTTTTCCGTCCGAATCGTACAAGTAGTGTACAAACTGCCAAGTACGATTCGCATGGGAAAAACTCCATACGAATCACATCCGGAAAACTTCCCCACACGTCCTCGGGTCGGAAATTGTGTCCGACACATCCCTGGACGATTTACCGTACGAATCGGAAATATGAAGTCCGACCGCGCAAGTATGATCACTCCCCTCCTTACGATTTCACAACTGTATGGAAATAACACCGTACAGACCGAACTCCCATAACAAGCATGGAGACACGTGCCCGCACACACGCCGAACACCCCAACACAGGCCCCGCATGTACGCGCAAAACGTCCCCCAGCCGCGGATGCACGCGCCGAACACCCAACAGTGTATGCATGGAGCGTACCCCCACTCATGTATGCATGGAGCGTATCAACTCCCCACCCGTGTATGTACGGACCGTACCCCCACCCCACCAGTGTATGTACGGACCGTACCCCCACCCCACCAGTGTATGTACGGACCGTACCCCCCCACCCAATTATGTACGGACCGTACCCCCACCCGTGTACGCATGCAGCGTACCAACTCCCCACCCATGTATGTACGGACCATACCCCCACCCCACCAGTGTATGTACGGACCGTACCCCCACCCCACCAGTGTATGTACGGACCGTACCCCCACCCCACCCGTGTATGTACGGACCGTACCCCCACCCCACCAGTGTATGTACGGACCGTACCCCCATCCCACCCGTGTATGTACGGACCAAACCCCCATACGTGTATGCATGCAGCGTACCAACTCCCCACCCGTGTATGTATGGACCGTACCCCCACCCCACTAGTGTATGTACGGACCGTACCCCCATCCCACCAGTGTATGTACAGACCGTACCCCCACCCCACCCGTGTATGTATGGACCGTACCCCCACCCCACCAGTGTATGTATGGACCGTACCCCCACCCCACCCGTGTATGTACGGACCGTACCCCCACCCCACCAGTGTATGTACGGACCGTACCCCCACCCCACCAGTGTATGTACGGACCGTACCCCCACCCGTGTATGTACGGACCGTACCCCCACCCCACCAGTGTATGTACGGACCATACCCCCACCCGTGTATGCATGGAGCGTACCAACTCCCCACCCGTGTATGCATGCAGCGTACCAACTCCCCACCTGTGTATGTACGGACCATACCCCCACCCCACCAGTGTATGTACGGACCGTACCCCCACCCCACCAGTGTATGTACGGACCGTACCCCCACCCGTGTATGTACGGACCGTACCCCCACCCCACCAGTGTATGCATGGAGCGTACCAACTCCCCACCCGTGTATGTACGGACCCTACACCCAGCCCCCCCTGTATGTACGGTGCGAACCACCACCACCGATGGACGGTGCGGACCAACACCCTGCCCGTGTTCGTACGCACCCTACCCCAGGCCCACACTCCAGCACCCTCACCCAACATCGGGCATGTACGAGTCGTACTAAGCCATAGCAAAGGACAGCACTGTACAACAACATGGCCCATGTACGCACCGTACAGAGGCTAAAAACACTCCTACTGAACCAGGACAAACCAAAAAAACACAAGGACAGTCAATCCGAGGCACACAACACCACAAAACATATCCAACAAGGCCAAATACATCCTATACACTGACCTGCAACTGACAAACAGATAAACAGAGGCCCAAACCACTACCACTCCTTATAACACACCCACCCAAAGTTCAAACACAGCCACACCCACAAATGGACCAATAAAAAGGCCCAACACACACAAACCATGATCCTTTGCAACAGATCCACTGCTGCCAGACCCCAGAGACAACGCACTGCACCATACTTCAACCATCAATACACCTTACACTTGCACTCCTTCACACAACCACCATCACAAACACACCCTCATCACATTCACACACACACACCCACACACCCACAACCATCCACACCCACACCCCCACAACCATCCACACCCACACACCACACCATGCCCACCAACAAGAATCCAAAGTTCACAAAGGTCGAGCTGGAGTCCCTTGTCGACGAAATCATCAGAGTCGAGCCACAGCTCTTTGGAACATTGGTCAGACGGACCAGCATATCAGAAAAAACTGCCATGTGGGATAGGATAGTCAATTCCGTGAATGCTGTTGGGGCCACCAGAAGGACCAGGCATGAGTGCCAAGCCAGGTGGTACGATCTGCGGAGGACGGTCCGCCGCAAAATGACAGACGAGCACAACCAGGCCAACATCACTGGAGGAGGGCCGCCCCGCAGACCGGTACACTACCATCCCTGGGAGGAGAAGGTGATGGCCACGCTGCCGCCGTTGGTAGTAGACGGACTAGAAGGAGTCCTAGAGCCTGGTGAGTACACAACAACTCACCTCACATGGGGGGAACGCCATATACAACCCAAATACCAATCATGCACGCAACCCCCCCAAAACCAGCACCGGACACAACCACACTCCAAAAACACACACATGCCATTAGCGCCTCCATGCCCCATGCCCCAAGCAAGGCCATGCCAAGTCACAGGCCACACAAAACACCAACACAAGACAGGATGTCCCTGATGCCGGGAGGGTGGGCCTCAAAACTAACATAGAGCAACTCTGAAGCACACAACAATGCCCTCAGCCCATATGGCTTAGGGCACAGCCATACCAACAGTGTGTCCCCACACAGTACTGTTTTGCCTGCTAATGGTGGCCGCGTTGCAGGACGACATGGGTATGAAGGCTAGGCCTGGGTGGCAATTTCCGTTCCGCTCGCGGAATTTGCGGAATTTGGGTAATTTCGCGTTCCGCGGAGAACGCGAAATTGCCCAAAATTCTGCTTTCCGCGACTTTGCGAAATTTTTTGCTTGTTCGCGTTCTCAAAATGCGTGTTCGCGAGATATTTCTCCCCGAGCACGCAAACAGCGACTGTGAACAGGAAAACAAGCATCGTGAACAAGCAATTCCGCGTGTTCGCGGAATTTCTGCGTGTTCGCGGAGATTTTTTACCGTTTCGCGGAGATTTGCGTAACGCGATTACGCAAATTCCGCCCACCCCTAATGAAGGCACAATTTGAACATAACAGCAGCCAATGAAGACGCAGCACACTGAAAGAGTGTCAGCACACACCGCCACAGCAGCAGCGCAGACTCAGACACTCCGCCCAATGGGTGCCCGCAGAGAAGAAACAAACCCACATGAACAAGCCAATGGCCTTTGCAAGACCTGCAAACTGTGTGTGCCCAGGAAGCTGGGCTGAGGTGATAGAGGGTGACACACAGAGGGAGGGAGAGGGGCAGAGAGAGGGACAGAGACAGAGGTGGACACAGGGAGACAGACAGAGGGAGGGAGGAGGCTGACAGAGGGAGGGAGAAGGGGAGACAGAGGGAGACGGACAGAGAGAGGAGGCTGACAGAGGGAGGGAGAAAGGGAGACGGACAGAGGGAGGAGGCTGATGGAGGGAGAAAGGGAGACGGACAGAGGGAGGAGGCTGACAGAGGGAGGGAGAAAGGGAGACAGAGGGAGACCAAGTCTCCCTTGGGTGGTGTGGCCATGTCCGCTCGTCAGCAGGTGGACTGTGTGCATGTAGACAAGGATTGGCAGTGCCTTAACCCCCCCCTTCAACCTTTGATAAACACTAGGCCACGTGTCAATCTGTGCACAAGTACATCCGTGCTGCAGGCACAAACAGAACCTTACACCCAGTATACCTACCCACTGTGTTTGTCAGAACCCTGTCCCAAATTGTTAAGTTACCTACCTGCATTCTCAAATAGCATGGAATAAACACCATTTGGCCACGTACAGTGCAACACGTAAGGCGGCTCTGCATGGCTTGCTACGCCCGCTCACTACACTGCTGACTGCGTTCCCAAAATATGCATCAACTAAGATTGTGTCACACATAGGTAAAGTGTCGAAAGCTGTGGCCAAGGGACATACCCATGCACAAGTGCACTGTGGGAGGAATGCTAGCCAAATCCAACCACCCAGAGGAACTGTGCGAAATCAAAAAAGAATGAAACATGGATGTCGCATGTAACACAATTAACACTGTCTCTCTCACACACAGGTCAACGTCATCGATCTCCCCCCAACACTGGGGGGGAAGACTCACAGGACCAGGCTCTGCGTGAAGAGGACCCCAATGCCAGCGACGACTCTCACCACTCCGTGGATTACCCTGACCAACCTGGCCCCTCTGGTGTCCAACCACCTGCAGCACCTGCATCAGGTACAACTGTGCCAACCACCACCCCCATTCCTGCCACATCCCAGAAGACACCCAGGAGCCCTGCCCGCACACAACAACACAGCCAGTCTGTCCAGGAGGGACAAGGTTCTCCGGGCACCCAGGAGGAGGCAGGCGACACCGCAAATGCCATCCCTCAGGGGTCCCGGAGACCCAATGTGCCCACAACGGCAGGCCAGGCGCAAGTGGGCAGGGGTGGTGGGAGTGGAGGACGGCGGAGGCGCGAACCTGCCCAGTTGGCTCAGGACCCGGCTATGGCACACGTCAGAACCATCCTGGACGCATACCGGCGTGACTCCAGAGGCATCGCCCAGGTAGTGGGGACCCTCAATGAGATGAAGACCCTGCAGGTTGAGCATCATGCCGGTATGGAGGCAAGACTGGCAGAGCTCTTGGCGGTGCACAGGGACGTGAGCCAATCCCTCCATCAGATCGCCCAAAGCCTGGCAAACCCTCCCTGTGCCACCAGGCGTAGAGCAGCACCAGACACACGGAGGGAGGAGGATTCATCTGACGGAGTGTCCCTTGCATCGTCAAGGCAGGCGTCTGTGAGAGTCAGCGGAACATCACCATCTCCCAGGTCACCTGGCCTGGCACCTGGCCCTCTGGCCCAACAGCAGCACAGCAGCAAAGGACATTCTCTGCCACATGGCCTTGCTGGTCACTGTCTGACCAATGTTGACAAAGACTGTGGCACAGACTTTGATGACTGTCAATGGCAAGGACACCAACTCCCCCTGTGAACTTTGGATTCTACACTCCCGCCAAGCACCTCTTGTCACCCCCCCAAACACGTACCCCAGCACTAATAAAATTCATCACAATCACAAGATGATGCCGTCATTTTGCATTATTCCACTACATGTGTGTGTTGTAAAGTCAAATCATGCCTGATTTCTGAATTAACTCCAAACCTCCATACCCTGGGGTCTGAGTCTGGCACAGGACACACATGGGTCACAACGTACCATCCAAGACAGACATGGAGCACCATACTCACCCGTGATGGGCCCAACCAGCTGAGAGGGTGCCCGCACAACTGTGCCTATAGACCTATTTAGAAGAGCAACAGTCATGCGCAGAGGTCAGGGATCATGTGGAGTGTCCTGGGGTGGGAGTCCCAGGTATGTGTAGACACGTGGCAGAACCATGTCCTGCATGCTTGAGTCAGGTGGATGTGGAGAATGGTGGGCCAACCAAGGTTGGATGCATGGAGACGGCACAATTGGGTGTTGGATCACAGTGCCACAAGGTTGTGTTGTGGTTGTGGGCTGCATCCTGAATGTGTGCGTGGATTGAGAAGGTCATCCTGCAGCTGGCAGTGTTCCACTCCCCCCATCTCTGTTGGACGTTGATGTGGCCTGGTCGCCGGATGTAGTAGCAGAGCTGTGCAGATGCACCCTGGATGTGGACACGTATCATGGGATTTCTAACGCACATGTCCGTAGAGTGCAGGGTAGGATTAGACACGGATGTCGTAGTTGACCTGGGGGATGGTCTCCCTCTTGCCTTGAGGTGGATGGAACTGGGGATCTTGTGCATAATGAAGAGTATGCTGCCGCATGAGGCACAGATGCTGCTGATCAGCATAGCACATGTCAGCAAGCAATCCATGATGAACACCAGCTCGTTTGTGTGGACACTGGGTGCCCTTGCAGCAGGGCCTGCAGCAGCATGCGCCATGTCAAGGAAACAATGCCACAAGTAGCACACAAAGACAAGGATCTCAGGAAGGAACCATGCAAAAGGTGTATGGCAAGGAAGGAATGTCTGGTTCAACATGGCACACACACACACACACACAATGGATTCACATGCAGCACAGTGGCCGTCGTGGAGACTGACATGCCACAATACCTACACAGCCATGGACATCATGCACAATACAAAATCTAATCCCTGACAAACAGCTTGCATCTTGCTACTCTACTAATAGACTCATATGCACCATCTCTGAGAACAATGCCAGACATGCCGCATGCACAGTGGCAACAGACCACCATTGACAGAGATGAGGCACCTTGGAGGCAGAGGGACACCTTTTTTACTCACGTGTGTCGGAATGCTAATGCAACTCTGTCAACACATACACAGGTCATGTGGATGAACACGTGGGACCAACACTGGCACTTCCCTTACCACCACAGATGCTGGAAATCCATGGCACTGGCACACAAATGACGGGTTACAGCTAAACACCCCCTGCTGCTCACGGAGAGCCTGCTATACACCATTGAGCCCCTAATGGGGAATTCACACACCATGTCAACCCGGTGCAACCCGTATGTTTCCGAGGCCAGTGTTACACACATTGATGGCTCCATCACAATCCCATTACAGATGACTGTCACCAAGTCTGACCATCAATTCAGGTGAATTCTGCTCCAGGTCATGTGCCCCATGGTGAATCTACATGTATGTAAAGTATCCAAACATGAACAGGAGCAGTGCACACACATTCAAAACAAATACCACTTCCAAAAAGCCGTGCTGCATCCCTTACTCGAAGGAGATTTTCGAACTTGTCCGTGCATGTAATGCTGATTCAGCACTTGTTGCTGTGTTCATGAGGAATAGCAGGAGCACAACAATGCCACCAGCAGACAGCATGTGCAAGTACCTGTGGATGGGAGACACACCAGAAGTCAGCCAAAAGAAGCACATCCGCATGCATGTGCATGTACTCGACACGTATTAGGTTGCCAACATGCGAGGTGACAATGATGACTCTGGAAAAACATTCTTCTATTGCACCATCACTTGAGTGACACATCCAAACACACCTCTGACTCACTTGGAAGACATGCAGATGGACACACACATTGCAACACATGCCACACACAGCCAAATGCGTGCACACTCAGACACTGGAACTCACCACTAGGCAAAGAAGTCACGTATGAGCTGACTCCGCATGTCCTCTACCGCCTCCTCCTCCTCCACATCACTTGCCTCGTGCCCAAGCCCTTCATCCTCCACGGGTGGATGGTCCTGCTCATCTGGATGCAGGATGAGTGGCCCAGCTTTCTCCACTGCCATGTTGTGCAGCATGCAGCACACGAGGAATATCTTGCAGACCTTCACCGGTGCATATGGGAGTGCGCCACCGGTCTTGTGGAGGCAACGGAATCAGCTCTTCAGGAGGCCAAACGTCATCTCTATCACTTGCCTGGTCCGCCCATGGACGTTGTTGTAGCGTGGATCGGCAGCCGTGCTGGGGTTGCGGAGAGCCGTGATCAGCCATGGCATGTTGGGATAGCCAGCGTCCCCTACATGGAAAAATCATGGACAAGAGTGGGTCAGGAGGAGCAGTAAGATGACGTTAAATACAGGACTGCCAGAGTATACCCACCAACAATACATGCTCGTTCGTTGTGCAGCTGCAGCATCATTTCAGGCACCCTGCTACGCCTCATGATGTACGCATCGTGTGCTGATCCTGGAAAACGAGCACAGACATGTGAAATCACCATGTTGGCAAGACACACCACAAGGGCATTAATGGAGTGGTAATGCTTGCGGTTACGGAAGGCTACCTCCTGTGCCTGTGGTGGTACCAAAGCCACATGTGTCTAATCTATGGACCCAATGACATGGGGCATCCCTCCCAGGGCATAGAACTCACGCTTGACAGCTGTCAACTGCTCAGGAGTTGGGAATTTAATGAACTCATCAAGGTGCTCCAACATGGCCTCTAAAAAATCATGCAGAACATGGCTGAACATGGTTAGGGACATTCCACCGACATGGGCAATGGTATGTTGAAAGGTACCCATGGCCAAGAAATGTAGGGCTGCCATCACCTTCATCTTGGGTGTCAGTGAACCAGGATACCTGTGTAGCGGTTGGAGGTGTGCTGCCAGCCGTGTCGTCAAGTCCTCAATCAAACGTTGGGGGAAGCGGTAGCGGCGTATACAGTCATTTTCCCGCATGTCAGCCAAGTCCGGAATTGGTCGAAGGAGAGGTGGAGCCCTGCAGTGAATTAGAAGGGACAACGAAGAGTGAGTACAGTACACCACCAATGTCAATGTACAGAGCACATGCTCAACAGGCAATACACATATGCCACATACAGAGTCAGGTCTGTGCAATATGCCCTGGACACGTATGCCAGGCATGTGACACTCCTACCAAGAGCCAGCTACAAACGTTGATTCTCAACCTCATTATGCCATGCCATGAAACTAGCTGTGGGCCAGTGTAAGTGAGCAGGCAGACGCATTACAGGAGTTTCAGACTGTGCCCCTCATTTTTACTGTGACTTCTGGCATTGTGTCCAGGTGTGACAGACATGCAGGGTTCTTCATAGTGGTTCCCAGGGGGGGGGAAGGGCTCATGTCTCCCATGCAGAGCATGCTGTAGTTCCTGTGTGCACAACGCACTAGCATGGTGCTTACTGTGACGATCACTGCATGGTGCATGCCGCTTTCGGACTGCCTAATCCTCCTGGAAATGTTGTTCCTACAGTCCTGATGTGAGTCTGTGCTCCCCCCAGGGTGACAGGTGCCAGGACACACAGATGTGTGTCTGTTCAGTGTACCTGTGGTGAGAGTGTCCAAATGATGTGTCCGTCCCCTGGACATTGGTGTGTGTGTCTGAGTCCCCTGTCATGTGGGTGTGTGCATATGTGGAGTGTTGCACCCCAGCTGCATGTGGGATGGATACACCCTGGCCATCTGATGTGAGCAGGGAACTGTGCTGGATGTCTGCCATGCTGAGACAGCCCCACATCTGTGACACCCCCAGTCTAGTGGCACATGTGCAGAGTGAGGTTTGTAGCGGCAGTTGCCAATGCCAGGTGATTGTTCAGTGCCTGTGTGTGTCTGTGTACTCTGCTGAGGTGGCGTAAGTGGGCTGCGGCATGTGACTGCTTAGGGGTACTGTTCAGATTCCTGTTGTAGCTTGGGATGCACAGTGTGAGCCTGTATCATTGATTGTGTTGCACCCCTCATGCCACCTGTGTACTTTCAATGGCACCTACTGCATTTGCCCATTCCCAGGAGGATGATGTCACTATGACAAAGGTGCAATGAGTTGGCTGCATACTGTGGCCAGTTCAAACATGCATGATTTGTAATATGTGTGTCTCTGTATCATTGATAAGGTGGATTGATGTATTGTCACTTTTGTATCCTCACAGGTAGGCGTCTGTGCCAAGGGGGAGATCTGGAAGCAAGCCGTCAGTGCCGTGAGGAGGACGGATGGTCGGAAGCGGCGCCTAGCCCAGGTGAGGAAACGCTGGCAGGACATCCGGTGCTGGACACGGAGGATCGCACGGGTCCTGATGGGGGACTCACCTGAGAGCCACAAAAACGGTGGGCGCCGCCGTCTGACTGGTAAGTACTTCCTCTGTCTCAATCACATTGTCTCAGGTAGGGGGGGGGGTTGGTGCGGGCAAGGCCTACATGTCCAAACCTGAAGTCTCCTTGCTCGGTCTGGCCAGTGTGTGATGTTTGTGTGGCCAAACACTCAAGGTGCAGTGCCCCAGTCATGTTGGCCATGGTTTTCAGTATTACCTTTGCAGCATGTCCCAAGAGTTGCTAGACATGGTTCCTGCTCATCCCTTTCTTGGCTACGCTGTGTGTCGCTGATGCTGTGCTAGATTGTCCCCAGAGCCTGGCTCCTCTGTACAATTTGATATCAAGTTATTTGCTATTGTGTCATGCTCTCCATATTTTAACAGTGGCATGGTGGGTCAACAAACTGTGTGTTGCACGGACTACATATGTACCTTGTATTGTAGATGTTACTCTTGTAGCTTTTCAGGCTATGCACTGTGACCTATGTAGAGTTGACTCATGTGACATATGTATACAGGTGTCTGATTTCTCCTGTCGCTTCACCTTGCCCACAGCATCGTCGGGGGACTAAGAGGGAGACACTGGCACGGACCGTGAGGAGGGAGCGAGCACCAGTGCCAGCAGTGCAGAGTTGTCTGGCACAACGAGTGGCACGGAGGCCGACGGGAGTGCAGCGGAGGACCTGTCCAGTCAAACCACCACCGACTATGACGCAGACGGGTCCGAGGCTGTGTACTCCGAGGGGGCGGAGGCTGCTCCCACAGCTGACACCAGCACTCAATCGCTACCGGCCCCCTCCATTCCGCACACCGGCCTCCCACTTGCTCGTGTCCCTTCCCGCCGTGCTAGGTCTCCACGTGTCTCCTTCTTGCCAGGCACCGCACCCCCTGCCCCTGTCTCCACTGCTGCCACCAATGCCGAGTCTGTGGACATCCTGCGGCAGTTGCAGGTTGGTCAGACTGCGATGCTTAATGTCCTCCATGGCCACAGCCAAGTGATCAACCAGATGGAGGCACACATGGAGGGCATTTCAGCTGCGCAGTCTGACCAACGCAACTTGCTGAGGTCCATAGACTCGACACTGACTGCAGCATTGGGTCTCCTGCAGCGCTACGTCCTCCCCCTACCCCTGCAGCATCCACACTTCCCACTCCCATGCCTGTCCACAGCACACCCAGACGTAGCCATGCACGCACACCACCAGACACAGGCACCACACCACCAGGGAAGGCAAAGCGCACACCTCCTGGCACGCACACACAGGGTGAAGTAGGCACACTCACTGGGTCGGGGGGAAACGGAAGAAACACAGCCAGAGTGGGAGTCCACATTCCTCACGACCACCACCCTCCAAATCCACTCCCCTCAGCTGTCCTGGCCAGGATTCCACCAAAGACTCCTTCATGGCCGCTCTGTCCCTGAGCCCCACAGTGACACCACCCGGCAAGCGGTCAAAGGAGTCCCCGGTCAGGGTGGTTGAGTCCCCCCCTGTCCACACCCTCCCCGGGTAGCGCTGCGACCCATCCCTGCGACCCCCCCCTCCTTGGGGCCTGTGGTTCCTTCGGGTGCAGGGGAGACGCTGGGCGACCTGGCAGTAGTGTGCAGTGCCGCGCTCCAATCCACCTTTGGCGCTGCCCCACCCCCTGTGTTGGAGTCGTCCATCCCTGCACCCACAACACCTACCCTTGCCCCTCCTGTCCCTGCGGTGCCTGGTCCTTCCCCCCCACATGATGCCCCCCCCCTGTGGATGAAAAGGTAGTCTGAACTGTGCAGGCAAGCTAGAGGACATGCATCCCAATGTGTCCCCCAAGTGGATTGGAACTATGGACTGCCCTATGGGACTTGTGCATTTTGAACTCTTCATACAATTCATTTTACAACATTGCTGAATAAAGCTATTTTATTTTCCTTGGCACACTACTGCTTTTCTGGCATTGCTGTTGGTGGTGCTGCTCCATGATTTGGGGTGGCGATAATGTGTTAGGTGTCTGGGATATGTTGTAGTGTGCTGTTCGTGGGGTGGACCCTGTTATCTGTGTGCCATCACACGGTATTTGCTATCAAACTTTGCTCATGTTAGCTGTTACTGCATAGTGACATTGTCCCAAGGTGTGTACCTTCCTCTGTGGACCCTGACATCTTCCCTGCAGGGTGTTGTGAAGACATTTGTGCAGTGCTGTGTTTACATTTGCTGGGTGTGTGACGGACCCCTTCAACTTTGGCCATGCATGCTGGCCAAGGTCTCCACCTGCATCATTTGTGTCATCCTTGGGGGTCACTGTACTTGCACCCACCCCTCCTGTGTCTAGGCACTGCTGGGAGGGCTGGGAGGACTCTGCACACACCCCTCCTATGTCGGGGCACTGCTGGGTGGACTCTGCACCCACCCCTCCTATGTCTGGGCACTGCTGGGAGGACTCTGCACACACCCCTCCTGTGTCTGGGCACTGCTGGAAGGACTCTGCACACACCCTTCCTGTGTCTGGGCACTGCTGGGAGGACTCTGCACCCACCCCTCCTATGTCTGGGCACTGCTGGGAGTGATAGGCACACACCCCTCCTGTGTCTGGGCACTGCTGGGAGGACTCTGCACACACCCCTCCTGTGTCTGGGCACTGCTGGGAGGACTCTGCACACACCCCTCCTGTGTCTGGGCACTGCTGGGAGTGATAGGCACCCACCCCTATGTCTGGGCACTGCTGGGAGTGATAGGCACACACCCCTCCTGTGTCTGGGCACTGCTGGGAGGACTCTGCACACACCCCTCCTGTGTCTGGGCACTGCTGGGAGGACTCTGCACACACCCCTCCTGTGGCTGGGCACTTCTGGGAGGACTCTGCACCCACCCCTTCTATGTCTGGGCACTGCTGGGAGTGATAGGCACACACCCCTCCTGTGTCTGGGCACTGCTGGGAGGACTCTGCACACACCCCTCCTGTGTCTGGGCACTGCTGGGAGGACTCTGCACACACCCCTCCTGTGTCTGGGCACTGCTGGGAGGACTCTGCACCCACCCCTCCTATGTCTGGGCACTGCTGGGAGTGATAGTCACACACCCCTCCTGTGTCTGGGCACTGCTGGGAGGACTCTGCACACACCCCTCCTGTGTCTGGGCACTGCTGGGAGTGATGGGCACACACCCCTCCTATGTCTGGGCATGTACGGTCGGGACATACACGGGTGTGGGTACGCTCCATTCATACACGGGTGTGGGTACGCTCCATTCATACACGGCTGTGGGTACGCTCCGTACATACACTGGTGGGGTGGGGGTACGGTCCGTACATACACTGGTGGGGTGGGGGTACGCTCCATTCATACACGGGTGGGGGTACGCTCTATTCATACACGGGTGTGGGTACGCTCCGTACATACACTGTTGGGGTGGGGGTACGGTCCGTACATACACTGGTGGGGTGGGGGAACGGTCCATTCATACACGGGTTGGGGTACGCTCCATTCATACACGGTGTGTGTACGCTCCGTACATACACTGGTGGGGTGGGGGTATGGTCCATACATACACTGGTGGGGTGGGGGTACGCTCCATTCATACACGGGTGGGGGTACGCTCCATTCATACACAGGTGTGGGTACGCTCCGTACATACACTGGTGGTGTGTGGGTACGCTCCATTCATACACGGGTGGGGGTATGCTCCCTACATACACTGGTGGGGTGGGGGTACGGTCCGTACATACACTGGTGGGGTGGGGGTATGCTGCATTGATACATGGGTGGGGGTACGCTCCATTCATACACGGGTGTGGGTACGCTCCGTACATACACTGGTGGTGTGTGGGTACGCTCTATTCATACATGGGTGGGGGTACGCTCCGTACATACACTGGTGGGGTGGGGGTACGGTCTGTACATACACTGGTGGGGTGGGGGTACGGTCTGTACATACACGGGTGGGGAGTTGGTACGCTGAATGCATACACGGGTGGGGGTACGGTCCGTACATATACTGGTGGGGTGGGGGTACGCTCCATTCATACACGGGTGGGGGTACGCTCCGTACATTCCCGTACCCACGGTTTGCAGGCCTGGGTACGTAGGCCTGGGTACGTACCGTCCCCAGACCTTAAGAGCGTGGGTACGGGCCGTACCACGCCCACCACCACGTCACCCCGACAATGGCGGTACGGCCCGTACCCACGTACGAATGGCCAGGGTACGGGCCGTACCAGCATTGTTGGGGTGATGTGGGGGTACGCGTGGTACGACCCGTACCAACGCTCTGATGGCCTGGGTACGGTGCAGACCCTCAATGGGGTGCCATAGGGGTACGCACCGTCCCCAGCCCTTCAGAGCGTGGGTACGGGTCGTACCATGCGTACCCCTACATCACCCCAACAATGCTGGTACGGCCCATCCCCAGGCCTTTAGTACGTGGGTATGGGCCGTACCGCCATTGTTGGGGTGACATAGTGGTGGGCGTGGTATGGCCCGTACCCACGCTCTTAAGGCCTGGGGACGGTACGTACCGGTATTGTTGTGTTGCCGGTTCGCGTCAACATCCACTTCCGTTGTGGCGGACGCTTGTGTTGCTGGACATGCCCCCACCCCCTCGAGGTGACCAGGTCCTGCAGGTCAGGTATGTCCAGGGCATGTGTGATTTGTGACTTGTGTGGGGGCTATGTGTCCTGCCCCCCCTTTGCCCCTGGGTGTTATTCTGACCTTCTGCGGCATCTGCGTCGGTGCCTGTAGAGCAGGTGGACTGCTATGAGGGCTGGGATGACACGTAGGTTCGGGTCCATGGCTGTCCGTCGCGTACAGGTTCTCCTTGTGCGCGTCGTCCTGATTTCCCGGCAGTTTTTGGCAGCCGGAAAATATAATCCGTGCGGGGTGACGTCGGTGCGGATCGTACTTCCTGGTTCGTGAACCGCAGCCTGCATGCGTCCCGACGTCACGTCGGAGCAATCCCGGATCACATTCGTATGTATATTTTCGTCGGTCGATGTTTTTTACGAATCGTACGGAAATGGTGTTTCCGTGGGAATCATACTTCCATGTTTGTAATATTTATTTCCCGGGTACGAGTCGGACGGAGAATTCGCTCCGACCGACGGTTCGTACCCGGTTTCTCCAGGATCCGAATCGGCACCTAAATGTAACAATCTATTTACAGTAGCCCTTGGATGAGGCTTATTAAATGTTCAAGTCTCTGCTGGACCGTGTCCAATTTTATTTCTAAAATTTCCATTTTCTGATCCATAGAATCAAGTCTGGCCATCAGTGTGTCCATGTCTTTATTATTAATGCCCTGTCCGCCTGACGGTCCATTTGTTGGGGGTGTGGGGCCAACAGATGCAGTAGATGTTGCTTGGTCCACGGGAGTCAGAGGAAGCTGCTGTGGCTGCATGCCATCCTTTGCGGCGGGGTTGGTGACCCATTTATTGGCAGCCCACTGCTTTTCATACTGGCAGGAGGTCCACCGGAAGCCCTTTGCCACGGACAAAATGTGGTTGTATCGGACCTTCCTTATGCGGAAAGCCCGTTCTTCTTCCGCATTCATGTTATCTGTATGAAAAGGGGGACATGTGTCAGTTCACCAGAACATGCCGGACATAAAATCATAGGAAATGCATGCTATCATGTGTCATGTAACCAACATTCGGGCAAATCATCTTGTAAATCTGTGGCCCACACACACCAATACAGAACTACGGATTTTGCTCGGCACATACTGTTCAGTCAACTGAATGTCATGGTTGCACGTTAATCATTGCCACACTTGACATAGTAACTAATTAATGAGGAGACATATGAATGTAAGAACCAGTCAACAGGCATCATGGCATTTGATCATTTTCTCACAAAAATTACATCTGGCTAGCCTTGTATAAGTCATGGAGTCATGTGTACATTAATCTGCAATGGATGCTAAGTTCTGACAGTGTCACAGTTTGTCATGGATGAAAAACTTCTTCCCTAGAATATTTACTACTAACCCATTCATTTCACACTCCAACAGAGGAATGCACTGTAGTGGCAATTTCCTTTTGGAACACAGAGGTGTGCTTGCTGTGTCAACACCAAGGAGACTCATACTTGATAACAATACTCAAGTTGGATGGCATGCAGCATACCACGTAGGACTAGCAGGGTGAAATTAACGTCTTGTTGGTTTTGACAGCATACATGCAATGAGCACTAAAATGTAGACTATAGTTTTAGTGTGTATTGTCTAATCTCCAACACACAAAAATAGATCTACTATAGCTTGCAGCCACTTAGTCATCATGACATAGGATCAAGGATGCGTCACAGCATCATGACATAAGTCTTATGTTGTCATGAATGTGAATCTAAATTTTGAATACAGGATGGGCCACACTTGTGTGTTGACATACTTTCATAGTGTCACCTACCGTATGCACCAAAACACATCACAGCAATGTCAACATCATCCCTCATCTGTCCCATGGGGAAAAAGGGACAATCAAGTTGTACAGTTCCAAGGATCACATCTGAAGGACCCATGCCTAGCTGACGAAGTGTTTGGACTGCAGAAATGCTCACCTGCAGTCCATGCATTAATTGTGAATGCAACAATGCTGCCCAGGGTCATCATGGCAATCAGGCATCTGATTGATTGTTCCGTACACATCCAGTCATCTGTGGGAACCCCATTGTAAGTCCTGTACCAACCTAAATTGTGAAAGTGGGTCTGTGATACGTCTAGACATAAGATGAGGCTGTCAGCCAAATAATCAACTAGGAGGGTGATTCCTGTCTCACAAACAAATGGCTCTGGACATTGAAATTCAAAAAGCCAGCATACTCTTGAAAGAAGCCTTGTGGAATTCCATGCGGATGAACCGCGCATGGGCTGCCATCTGTTGTGTTACATGTAGGACAAGTCTATGCATGGACACTATACCAGCTGTGGTGCACATATATTAACATCATCCTGGAAACTGAGCGGATTGTTTAAGCCATTTTTCTACATTATGAAAGACATGCATACTAGTCACATTGCTTTGCTGTTATTCAGTGCATATGGTACATAGTGTCATCTATACTCCGTTGTAGGAATATTGGATACCTATCCAAGGTGGGTGGGTCTTCTAGCACAATGGAACCACATGATAAATGTGATGAGCGACAGATTGAATGCCAACTACATGACTCACAGACATATTGATATGCAGATCGCAAGGCATATCCACTGGACTGTTCCATACATTACAAATTGACATTTTCATTGACCCAGCACAAGGATTACCACTATCAAATACACAATATGCTATACACAGTACGCAAACACGCCATCCAACTTGTGGACACAATCCACACATCTTCCACGGACATTGCCTTTTTGAGGGAGACATGTTTGAACGCCTCCTCTATGCCCAACATTGCCCTAGCCATCCTGGACGGCTACAAGATCACTGGCAGGGACCGCAACAACGGAGTAGGAGGTGGACTTGCCATCATCATCGTCAACAAGAACACCCTCCGGGGCTCAAACATCAATGTCCACACCCTCAGCACCGTCAAACTCCTGCACTTCAAGATCCACACATACCACAACACCATTCTCAGAGGAACCCTCGCCTACAGAATCCCTGGACCCTGCCCTCAATTCTGTGACTCCATCCCCAATTTGGTCAGCACGCATGCCATGGCCTCCACTGACTACATCCTCCTCGTGGACCTGAACCTCCACCTCAAGAACAACAAAGACAGCAACTCCGCCACCCTGATAGGCAACCTCGGTCTCAGTCAGCTCGTCAGAATGCCCACCCACTCCGCCAGCCACATGCTTGACCCCCGATCCTCGGCTAACTCCCATGTCACTTTCAGCCACACCACCAAACTGGACTGGCCATTGGTGCATCAACTTCACCTTCAAGAAACCCACCACACCCCACCACACTCAACAGATCACATGCCGCAGCCGGATCTAAGTCAACGATGAACAGCTTAACAACACCCTTGCTCAGAACCCACATGCCAACCCAACCTACACTGACTCCGCCACATGCAACCGCAGGCTATGGATCAATGACTGCGCCAACACTCTCACCCCGATCAAAAGACCCTCCAACAGACACGTTGACAAGAAGGCTGGCTGGTTCACTGTGGACATACGGGCCTCCATAGAAACATGCCAGAAGGTAAATAAAAAATGGCACCACAAACAGACACCAGACAGTATGTGGGCCACAAGAACGCCATCCTCAGACACCATCACCTCATCTGAACTGTTAAAAGGGCCTCCTCCAAGGACCGCATAGACAACAGCACCCCCAAAAACAAAGAGCTCTTCAACATCGTGAAGGTACTCTCCAACCCCGGCTCCAACACCAATGACATCCCACCATCGCAAGACCTGTGAGACTCCCTTGCCACACTCTTCCATTTCAAGATCGCAGACATCCACAACAGCTTCAACAACCCGAACGCCTTGACAGCCACCGACACCTCGGACACCCCGGCCACCATCCACACTGACCCCCCTGCTCACCTGGACCAATGTGAACGACGACTAGGGGTGGGCGGAATTTGCGAAATTAACTTTCGCAAATTATCGCGAAAATGTTTAAAATGATCGCAAACAAGCGGAAATATCGCGAAGATGCGGAAGTTTTTTTCCGGCATGTTCGCGAGATTTTCTGCATGGTTGCGGGTCGCCAACTTACCCATGTGGTTGCTTGCGGGCGCGGCCATCTTGTTTTGAGTTGTCTCGCGGTGCATGATCGCGAGAAGAAAGACGTGATCGCGCGACGCATGACGTCACTGCGGGCACGAACTGTCGCGAGACAGCGCAAATGGCTAAAAACAATACAACATCTCATGGAGAACGCGACCGGATCAAGAAAACTTGTCAGCGAACGCAGGGATTCAGGTAAGGCGATCGCGCGCGCGCGAGAATGTATTAATTTACAGCGCGAGCAAGAAACAAATTATCGCCAAGCTGCGGAATCCGGAAATTTTGACATTTTCACGCTCTCCGCGGAACGCGAAAATGTCAAATTATCGCAATTTCCGCGAACGGAACGAAATTTTTGCCCAGGCCTAACGACGACTACAACATCAAAATCATGAACACCATCCACTCCGTCTCTCCGTCTGACCCATGGCCGCACCACATGTGCAACAAAGCTAGCCCCACCATCGCAACCCATCTCCTCAAGCTCATCAACATCTCCTTCGAGAGTGCGACCTTCCGATTTTGAAGCACGCCGAGATCAACGCCTCACTCCAGAAATCCAAGGTGGATGCAAGAGCCCTCAAAAACTTCCAGACCTTCTCCCTGCTCACATTCCTGGCAAAGGGCATGCAGAAGATCGCCAACAAACAACTGACCGACTACCTCGAGGAGTACAAAATCATGGACCTGTCACAGTCCGACATCTGCAGGAATCACAGTATTGCTAATGGCCTCATTGCCGCCACCAATGGCATCCGTACCCTGATGTTCAATGGTGAAAAGGCGGCACCCATCCTCCAGGACCTCTCAGCCGCCTTCAACAATGTCTGTCAACGCACCCTACGCACATGCCTCAACAACGCAGGAATCCAAGGCAAGGCTCTGGAATGGACCACCTCCTTCCTCTCCGGCAGAACCCAGAGTGTCCACCTACCCTCATTCTGCTCCCAAGCCTCCAAGACCATCAGCGGCATAGCACAAAGATCATCCCTCCGCACAACATTGTTCAACATCTCCATGGCACCGCTTGCACACGTTGCACAACTGCACAACCTCCACATCATCTCCTACGCTGACAACACACAGCTGATCCTATCCCTCACCAAGGACAACCTCAACACCAAAACCAACATCCACAAAGGAATGAATGACGTTGCCAAGTGGATGATGAACAGCTGACTGAAGCTGAACTCAGCCAAGACAGAGGTCCTCTCCTTCGGATCCACCCCCTCACCCAGGGACGACTCCTGGTGGACTACTACACTAAGAGCAGCACCGCCAGCCACCAACCATGCAAGCAACCTGGGTGTCGGCCTCGACTAAACACTCACCATCACCAAGCAGGTCAACGCCGTCTCATCCTCCTGCTACAACACCTTCCGCATGCTCAGCAAGATCTACAGGTGGATCCTCACCGAAACAAGAAGAAGATTCACCCTGGCACTCGTCAGCATCAGGCTGCACCATTGACTCGCCGGGAATGCGGGAGCCACTGCAAAAATCCTGAAATGTCCGCAACACATACAGAACACTTCTGTATGCCTTGTCCTCGACATCTCTTGCCACAGCCACATCACACCCCATCTGGGATCCCTGCATTGGCTCACCGTCAACAAGAGGATCGCCTGCAAGCTTCTCACCAATGCACACAAAGCACTCCCCCACACCGGTCAAACATACCCCAACAGAATACTCTCCTTCTACAACCCGAATTGCCAGTGCCCTTTCAACGACCTCGCCCTTGACACCGCCCCCCACATCCAAAGAACTACCAGCGGCTGGAGATTGTTCTCCCAACCTGCTGCAAAGACCTGGAACACCCTCCTACAGCTGACCCTGGACCTCCTTACCTTCATGAGGGTACTCAAGACCAGGCTGTTCGAGCAAGAGCAGCACACCTCCCCCACGCCTTGAGACCCTCACGTGTGAGTAGAGCACTTTACAAAAGTAATGATTGATTGATTAATAAGTCCGACTGCCATTCCTATGCCTCATCTATATACAAATGATTTGGGGCTAGACAAGTTGATGGTAATTGCACTGCCAATGTTTTCCTAGCATGATACATTGTCTAATTTAGGCAAGGATGACATTAAACTGTCACTACAATATACTTGATCTTGTCCAAATAGTTCACTGACATGAAGGATCAAATGTAAAGTTTGGGGATGAGCGCATACTTATATGATATGACACATAAATCAGTGCTTTGTGGTACGCGTGCACTGTTGCAAATGTGCCAGCGGGGCATATATGTTGTAAGTATGGAGTGGCCTAGACCGTGAAAGTTGACTAGGAGTGCAACCTGCTGATAGGATGAGTGAATTGTATCCTTGGACCTATTAGGTTATGTGTGCGTATTTTCAGAATCAGGGCTGGCTTAGAATTTGGGAAAAAGACGAAGATGTTATCAATGAATCAACGTAAACATAGCAATACTTCTTGCCACGTAGTGTGTGAAAGAATATAATCATTGTACATTTGGCCATGTATGTGTTAGCATAAGATGGTGCTCCCAGGAAACCCATGGAAGTTCCGTTTAACTGTATGTGAAGATTCTCATTCCAGTTAAAATTGCTATTGTGTAAACAGAATTAAAAGTGTTGTGGAATGAAACATTTGGATGCATTCAAATGTTCTTTTTAAAAACAAAGCCCATTTCACTGCTTCAAGTCCATTGGCATGTGGTATGTAAGTCTAAAGTGCCCACACATCAATGGTGCACAAAATCAAAATCTCAGTAAATTCATCATTGACTGTCTTCAGGCTTCATAAGACATCCGTTGTATCTTCTACGAAAATTCTCAAACTCTTGTTATTGTGCGACTCCTTTAGATCATTCAGTGGTTCTGGTGTGCTACAGCTTGCTTCCATAGCGTTAGGTCTATTTCCATAGTGCTTGGAACTATTGGAATGTAGATTTTAATCCTCGTGAAACTTATGGATTTGTTTTCACTTTCACTTGTTTCAATCACCGTGGTATGGGGAGCACGGTGTATTCACACACCATACTAGTGTTCAACACCATATTTGATCACAGGTGTGCTTCCTTTGAAATAGAAATTCTTTTCTTAACACATAATACCCCTGACAAAGGGACCCAGCCTCACAAATTTGCATTGGGAGTCACAATAATCTCTTTTTGATCATAAAATATGTAATATGGATAAGCTCGTCTTGTTAATGGAAACAATAGTAATGCACGAAATTGCATGAATATTGAAATGTATATGTTGTCTATCTTTCCTTGGAAATTAATAGAATATAAAAAATGAATAACATGTAAGAACATTCATTTTCTGTGCAGGTTTAAGTCCTAGTCACCTTTCAGGCTCTAGGGCAATCAGTACACTGACGTGAAGAGCCATATGACAATCATGGACACTGAGCATGGTCAGTTATTGCCTGCTTGTTCTCTGTGTCACCACATGGAATCAATATTGAAAGGCATATCAAGCCATGTACATCCATAGACCAGCTGACTCCGACCTTGCACCCCCACTGCAACCCTGGAATCACGCCCTGTACAACGATTGGTGACAACACCACTTCCAACAAGTAGTGAGCACTGTGTCCAGCATGCACTCCTCTCCTTATGGCAGAGTTCTGATGCTGTTGTCTCAACTTGGCTTCGGCTACTCCAGTCCTAGTGGCAATGGCCCCTCCATTTTGCCTTGTGGCTTTTGATCTGTCCACACATGCCTACACGTAGTACAACGTTCACAACATGTTACATCATGGTCTTTGGAAATTTTATGCGAAAGCAAAGTTCAGACTGTAGCAGGAAGTTGTGATTGTACCATAGTTGCCCACATACAGAGTCTAGCTTCCATCCTCGCACATCATACACATCAAATTATATGAACAAAGATACTCACTGGTGGCGTTGGGGTCTTCAAAACTGTCGACCTCCCCCCTGTGTATATGGCAGTGGGCCACCTAAAAGAAGAGTAACAGATTTACAATTTGGTATGGAATCACATCATATGTACATGCAATTATTACAAGAAATTATTTAGCGTGACACATGCATGGAATTAACAGGATGTGTCACTCCTTTTACATTGAGTGCAGCCATATTTGTCCTAACACACCTGGACACTGTAAACACTTGATTAATTCTACATCAATGTTCACTGAGTGTGGAACAGACATGTGTGGCATCTCTGTGATTTTGCACGTGCATCAACAGATTCATCATACATGCCCTTATGCAGACACTGTTGCTGACTGCTGTAAGGATGGGTGTATCAAAAATTTGTATGCACATGCACATGTGTAAGCATTTATTAGCCTCAGACACTGACAACACTTCTTCGACTCTCAACATTCCCGCAGCATGTGAAACTCTATCTTGTTCTCAGATTGCACACTGATATGAGCTTGCAGATGAATGTTGCATTGTGGCTCACACATGACTAGGGTTACATTTGGCTGCCTGCTTCACACTCCGTTCGGGATGCTGATTCACCTGAAGTGCATCCACCCTGACGAATACAGAGTTCAAGGTGTACATCCATGATGCATTCAAAAGAACATGTAGTTTAATGCATGTACACACTGCAGATGCACAGTATCAGCCCATCTGCAAAAACCATCTTTACCCAGCAACAAGCCAAACTCAAACATTGGACATGCATATACACAATCCATCAGCTCAAACTTGGATCACTTTGTATGGACTGTACCCGTGGCAAATCTATACGATACACAAATTACACACCCAGCAACACCCATGGACAGTAATACAGGCTACAATGCACCCTGGCGTTCACCACCAAGTACACGCACACTACGTACACCCAAAACTACACCAACTCTGGATCATGAAATGCATTGCCCTCAAAGTGTCCACCCTTTGAAGACTAGCCATGGAGATCTGTATCATCTGCAAAAAACTAGCAACAGATGGAGCGTTACTCACAGGAAATATGGAAAACACTACATTTCAATCACAAAGTAGCAGATGCCTCACCAATTAATCATCCCATTTCATGAATAGTCTGCAACAACTGTCTGGTATGTGGACATGCCATTGCAGGTATATCAAAATCACAAAGTTAAGCTCAAGCCATAGCACGCTCAACAGCAAACAACTAAGTGCACTGATCCAGGTCAGAACAAGGACAACACCCCTGTGGGAACCTCGTCCAAAAACCTTCATTCCCCTGAGGTGTGTACACAACCTACATCACATACATCATTGCCCAACATGCAATCGCATACATGTACCACAGACTTGTGACATAGCTCAAATCACTTCTTGATTACAACCATGCCAACAGATTTGCCAAATGCATTGACAAGCTTGTAGACATCAGACAGTAACAACTTGTCACAAGCCACAGCCACAAGGACGGTGCCAACATCAACACATCCACTACACCAAGACCACATACCCCCATGGACTGACCTGTCTGACGTACACCTCCATGTCAACTACACAGCTGCATCCATATGAAACAATTAGCACCCCACACAGGAAATTACAGAATATTGACATGTTAAAACTATAATGAGCCACAAACCAGAATGCCAACAACACCTTGCACTACACAAGCTTGGTTCTCAATGGACCACACAGATGGTAGTCGTAATGTGTAGATGATTTTGCACCAGTCTCCAACACCGACACACAGCAGCACAGGAAGTCCACATGGTTCACAAACAGACCAAATCATTTGGGAGACACATGCAGACACCATTTGGCCAAGATGAATGATGGTGAGGCTGAGACACAGGAAATCCCCTTAAGAAGGATCCAAAGCAAGAACATCATATCAACAATCCACCCACACATCATATTTTTTAATGGGCAAATGAGTCACCCAATCAATCCTCACCAACTCCAGAAATGCAAAGGTAATAATCCACTTCACGAGTTACATTGGCAGAACTTGCATTGTGCATGCGGACATCTCCCCCTCACAGGAACACTACAACAAGCTCTGCTCATACTTCCACACAGATGTCATGTGCCCCCAGGATCATTGACATTTTCAGACACAGGTCAATGAAAACAAATATATTTATGCAAACCCTGCTACCCCTCCATCTCATCTTTGACAACATTAAGCACCACAGACAACACATCTACCATGAGACTCATCCTTTGATGATCACAAATGTACCCCTGTCACCAACCTCTCCTACCAATCTGCCACACACGTCACTCCAGCATTCAGCGTTTACAATGAAGCTGGGTGTATAATATTGAGATTAGGCACCTTAAGTGGACCAGCGCCTACTTACGACCCACATTCAATGAGCTGACAACAATCATCCTGCGCAGACCACACCGTGCACCTCTCCTTTTCAAATGTATGTAACAGACTCTGCAACTGCAGCTGGATTGCGACCCTCACATGTGAGTAGGCTAATAATGGTGATGATGCCTGCTTGATTCATCTATTGATGCCTCATGCTTACATACACAACCAGAGTCATGTATATCTTGAAATAGGCACAGGGTATGGACTGAAATACAAGAGTGTGCAGCAATGATGCAACACCAGACGTTTGTCTGCACCACACTGTTTAAATTTCCAAGCAATGGAATACAACATGGACATTTTCAAGATTCCTTGTGCCAACAGTACTTCACTATATTCTACATCCTGGTGGTGCTGGTTCATGCTCTACATTGACAATAACCTGCAAATCCAGGCAGCGTGTCTCACCATGCCCTTGTGATCATTCAACATTTCCACTCATTTGTTTGCAAGCTAGCTATGTTGCATGTTGTTAGCTGTGGATATTCACACACAACACCCATAGCCACTGATGCATAGCCAGACTTACAAAGGAGCAATGGACTGTGAAAGGATCAGGATGGCACTCCACCCTAGGGCTGGCCTACTGTGTCACAAAAAAGGGATTATTTATTCTTTTCCTTTTCCATTGCTCAATGCATGCTGCATTTGACTACACACATTGGAGGAGATAATCATATCAATTGTAACCTTAGGGTGCATGAAGGTGCCCCTTCCTGAACAGACACTAGTGCCCCATGACGCAGGCAGCCATGTACCTGTTTGCAAGTTTGCCTGCACCTGCACATGGTGGCAGGTTGTGTGCCAGCACAGGGCTTGGCACAGAGATTACACATGATGTGTAAAATATGTTTGAGGCGTGCAACTTGAAGGGAATTCTGCTTTGCATAGTCAAATGTCTTGCTGCACCGCGCAGACTTTGGGGCAGATTTACAAGCCCCGTGCGCCACTTTTGCACTGCCGTTGCATCACTTTTGTGACACAGTGGCGGCGCAAAGCTAGCGCCATGCTGCGACAGATTTACAACGTGACGCATCTAGGGAGATGCGTCACATTGTAAAGCCCTGCGCCACATTAAACCCGTGTCAGGTTTAATGTATGCAGGGTGGGCGTTACATCGGAAAAACCCTCGAAAAAGTGACGCAGTGAAATCTACAAGATTTCACGCAGTCACTTTTCCCATGCTGGTGCGTCAAATCCTTACGCCTGCTTCAAGCAGACATAAGGCATGACGCACCATGTTAGGGATAGGGCAGGTTGGAACAGTGCTGGAGTTGCGTTGCGCTTGCGACACAACTTCAGCACTGCGCCAACCTTACCCTGGCAGAAGCATCATGCATCTGCTTGTCCTTGCACCACGATGCGCCCCATTATAAATGCGGCGCATCTGCGGTGGCTAATGGGCAAACTTGCGTGATGCATCTTCCTTGGCGCTTCCCTGCTGATTTGCAGGGATGCGCCAGGGAACATAAATCTGCCCCTTTGTATCCTAATAATCCTCCCCCTTGTTTAAAGCATCACAATAATATTTCAATTTTTGGCACTGGTGCCTGTGTGTGTGTGAATAGAGACAATTTCTATGTCCACATCATATATATTGTTTACAACATATGTGTCTGTGACCACACAACATTCCTTTTTTTATTGAATGAGGTCATATGTAAATCATAACAGACCATTGCAACGCCAATTGATCAGTCATACGATTTGTACAGAGGGAGATATGGCATGGCTTGGCCCCTCTGAAGAAAACAATATGAGTAACAACAAACATTTACTTACCAACTGGACCACCAACCTCCAGGCCAAGATGGTCAAGCAGGTCAGCCTCCCTGCTGATCACGCCCTGCCAGCGGTGCTTGATCTGGTGGGGTGTCCGATGAATGTCGAAGAGACGCCCCAGATGTTGCTGCACCGTGGTCCACCGCCGCTTGCGCTCTGCCGTCTCATAACCCTGACTAACTCTGCCCCCATGCTGATCATCCGGGGCAGGTAGTGAAATTTGAGCCATATCAATCCACAAAACTCCAGATTTGTCAAATTTCTTGACCTTCCCGACATGATGTGCGTGTTTTGTATTTTGGAAAGGAAACTTACAAGAAATAACAAAGGAAACGTATTCAAAATATTAACTGATATATAGAAAAAATTACCCCACCCATATATGAAATCTAAAACTAACTACCCCAATCGACAAACACCCCAAAATACAAATCTTACAGACACACACAAGACTGACAAATGACTAAAGACAGACAAACACACTTCAATAGACACAGGGGACAGACCAAAAACACTTTCAAAGACAAATCAGAACAGCACAGACTCCAACAAACTCTTCCACCAAGCACTCACCTAGAGCTAATGAGTGGAAGTGAAAGTAACTGTGCACTTCCTGGTTTCGGAGGTTCTGGGATCATAATCAGTAACAACAGAGGGACCCTGAGTGTATTGATAAGCGAGGAAGACTTCAGGGAGAAAGAACAATGAGAAACAAAACTTCCTACACTGTATGATTTAAGTTAAAGGCAATATGTCCATATAATAAAATAATACCCACAGTCAACGGTGTATAAAACTATAATATTTCATTTATTAATGGCTTTTGTCGTTTTTTTTATATAAATTTGTCATCATTTTTTTTGAGCAATTTTCATTGTAATACATATAATATGGTTCACATCAAACTGTTGAAGCACAATCTATGATTAATTATACAACCAGGTCAAAAATAGAAAATCATATGAACAACATATATGACACACAATTGACAACAATAAATCTGCAACTCAAAACAGTAACAATGTGTAGACAGTTAAAATCATTGGTTGTAAGGTTTATACATAGGACCAACGCCTACGCGCGTTTCGGAGCTCAAGAAGTGGTCTTTAAAGGCTCCTTCTTCAGGGCGTGTATTTGTGGTCTTGTTAGAGGCGAAAAAAGGGCTTCAAGATCTAGTTAGATGCACAACACTTCTATATTTAGAATTAAACAATAGCTTTTGACAACCGTAGGTTTGCCAATGGCAGATTCTTACACACGAGGAAAACAAAGACGAACTTTCCTCTATCTTAGGTGTTGATAATTTGATACACTGTCCGTCTCAATCCATCAATCCTAATGAGGACGGGTTCTGGGATCATTGCATAATTTCCTGCTTAGTGCGTCACGTTTTGACTTGTTGTGTCACGCTTCCGTCGATGTGTAGATTTCCACGTCTTGCTGTTCAGCTCACGTATGCATGCGTGACGCTTCTTTGTTTAGCGTGTTTCATCCTGCATTAATCATTACAAAGCGTGACATATTTCACAGTGTGTCGCGCATTATTGAGATGCTACCCGTTTTTGTGACTTAGCGAGACTTTACGGGTAGATGCGACACGTTTCAGGGGGGATGAGTGAGTAGAGTCAGATTAGTAGATGCTTTACACGTGAGAAAATGCGAGACTTTACACGGGATGCGACACTTTTCATGGTGCTTATTGATGCACAATGTAAAAAGATCCACGATTGGCTAATTGCGACACTTTACATTGAGATGCAACACTCATCTGTAGTGTGAGTGACTCAATCCTGATTTGTCACTGTATAGATGTGTGTGTGTGGGGGAAGAACTACCAGGAAGTGTTGCATCGTAGCACCGTGTTCATTTGGCCCGCGCAATGCTGCGGCACTCCTGAATCCATAGGTATGCCACGTATTCACAGAAATATGTTGCATCTCCATGCTTCACCCTGCACTGGTGCAATAACTTCAGGCATGCAGTGGCCCAGGACCCTTGGACCCTGGTGCATGGATGCGTGCGTCACGGGATATTATCTGTGTGAATGAAGGGTCACCTTCCTGACCATGAACAATCAATACAGGCATTATCCCCTTGAAATGAGTGCTGTAGACTACAGCACAGATATGAAGCGGGAGAAGGCAAGCCGTAAATACGAAGAGGCAAATTTACAATCCCATTGCACCATATTTGCGGCACCGTTGCATCACTTTTGTGACGCAGTGGCGGTGCAAAGACAGCGCCATGCTTTTGGCTATTTACAACGTGACACATCTAGTGAGATGTGTCACGTTGTCAAGCCCTGCGCAACATGTGGGTGTTCCTGGCCGGGGGGGGGGCTTCTGGTGCAGGAACACCTCAGGAAAGTGGGTGAGTGAAATGTACAGGATTCCACTCAGTCACTTGTATGTCCATGCTGTGTCAAAAGCCTGCGCCTTCTTGAAGCATGCATAAGGATTGATGCAGCATTTTAGGGATAGGGGCAACACCAGCCTTGCTCGAGCTACGTTTCACTTGCAACGCAACTCCTGCAATGCACCGCATTTCCACTGGGGGATGCGACACGCAACATTGTCAATGCGGCGCATCTGTGTTGGCGCACGGGTGGGCAGATACATCAAAACTCTTCAGGTGCATCCCTGTTGATTAACAGACATGCGCCAGAAGTCCGAAATCTGGCCCAGAATGTCTCCTTTTTGCAAATCATTACGCCACCTCTAGGGTGGTTTAGTATTCAGATGCATCTCCAGGCTTTCAATCGTTTGGTCAATCTGGATATGTATCTTGTTCCATGTGTGTTGTGTGTGAACTACCACAGCAACGTACATGGAACTCAACTATTATGCTAAGTGCTGCGGGTAAAGGGGAGGTATTTAGAAGAGATGTAATGTCACACAGGGTGGGTTTTCCTCTCCCTGTACATATGGATGGTCCCCATGCACCACCAGTCCGTCAGACAAAGTGATGTTCTGGTGGCACAGGGGGCTTGTCATTCTACCCAGAGTTGTTGTACAAGGGATGTGTAACGTATGGCACATGTGTGTATTCTGTCTCAACATGTTGCCTTATTGAATGATGACTTGTGTGGTTTCTTCTCACCAACATTTCCATCTATAAAGTAATAAATGTCTATATTCAGAGTGAATTATGATTGGTCTGTGAGTGGTACTTCCAACTTGCACTTGCACAGCAGGTGACTAACATTACATCACACATTGGTGGCACTGCCTGCATGTCATTGCTTAACCTGTGATTCTGCGCAGACATGTTGCTTTTTTTCTACTCCGCGGTAGAACTGCTGCATCATTTTTCACATGTCCATACGTGACACATCAGCATCCCAAGGAGGTTTTGCTTTAGCACATGTTTTTACATGCGTGATATTCGGGGCCACTTTCAGCAGAAATGCTTGTCAGGCACACCACACACACATCGTTAACTCATGGTGCAAGTGTGCATGATTCACTGCATGTCATCTATTTGTGCAAAATAGGGTTGCACACGACAATGAAATGTTTTGGAGAGGATGTTGCATTCCTGTGCTACGCCAGTGCCACAGCTTGTCACAACCAAGGGGCTTGGACTGGCATGCAGCAGCAGTTTCATGTACATCTGCACATGTAAATATCTATCATATGAACTTGAAAGTTGATGGACACAAAGTTGACGATGCAACTTTAAATTGTGAAATGTAACTAACTTACATTTTCAAAATCATGTGAAGAATTGTGTCACTGTGTGTGTGCGTCGTCGTATCCCTGCTGCCATGTGGTGGAGGTCTTGGACTTCGGGTTGCACATGATCAACATCCTCCACCTGTCCAGGCTGCAGTTCCTCCTCCTCCCAGGGCACATTTGTTTTGACACAGATGTTGTGTAGTATTGCACATGTCAGAATAATTTTGCAGACAGTTTCCGGGGAATAAAGTAGCCTTCCGCCTGATACATCGAAGCAACGGAACCTTGACTTCAGAATTCCAAAGCTTCGTTCTATGATGTTCCTTGTCCGGCAATGGGCATGGTTGTATGCCTTCTGTTGTTCAGTGGTTGGATTGCCAAATGGTGTCATCACCCACATCTGTACTCCATATCCTTGATCAGCTGTAATTGGAAGGTAATAGATACGTGTTAATTTAGGCTGACATCAGAATACATGGCATGTGTCCTATGTCTACTATGGCTACCTGCGCTAACTTTGAAACTACTCAAGTCCATGTTTATAGTATTCCTGTGTGGGGTGGGTAGACAGTGTGTGGCCTTGACTGCTCTAATGTGTGCACGCTAAGCGGGGGGATGGGCAGTTCCTTTTTTAAACTCATATCATCTAGCAGCCCAATTTAAAGCGTTCATGCAGAACATGGGTGATTGTTTGCCGTACACTGTGGAACAGGGGGAGAGGGCCGTGGAGTTCACAAACTCTCTCAAATTGCACTGTACCTTCATATTTCAACAGGCAGCTTCCCAGGGGAACTCAAAACAGCATGGCATGGTTGGATGGGGAGCTTGACAGGGGCAAACATTGATGTCCCATTGCATTATCCAGGTGTGAGGTATCAGTTCACTGTGGGACCAGGGGCGACTGTCTGTTTTGCAGAGAAAGGGTATGACTGATATTGTGGATCTATATGAGGATGGCGTGCTCCTTCCCTTTGCTGACCTACATGAGCGATCTGGGCCATCATGGGGCAACTTTTAGTTGCACACAACACTTGCTATGGCTCTTCGTCAACACTGGAAGGAGGGCCTCATGGCAAACTAAACAGACCTGGGATGTCAATACATAGTAACAGTGTTGTGAACCTTCCATGCGGTTACATGCCAATTCTGCCACATGGCGCAAGAGATGCTGTTGCCCCGGACAGAACTGCGGCACGAATGGCAACTAGCCAGGGGTGAGGATATGACGGATGTAACATGTGACAATATTGTCGGGTGGTCATGGAAAGGCCCTAGGGACACACACTTTCAGTTGGTGCACTTTGGCATCTTCCATTGAGCTTACCTCACACTGGCAAGACAACATAAATAATATTTTACATGCAGGCTCAGCATCCACGTTGCTAGGGGGAGGGAGCGGAATTGCGCCTCATTGTCAGGGTCTGCCCAATATTGACTGCATATAGGATGGCAATATTGACCTAAATTGGACATACTTAATGACAGAGACTTGGCGTTGGATATGGGACCTTGCATATTACATTGGTTCCCCCACACAGCTCAGAATGAAATCACTCATACAATTATTGATATGGTACTCCTGTTGGCTGAGCCCAAAATCACTTTACATTGAAATGCAACAAGGTGCCCCACCACAAGTAGATGTGTGCCAGAATTCATCATATGTGCTGAATGTGAGTGGGTGGTTACTTTGCAATAGGCGAGGAGAGTGGGAACTGAGAATGCGGTAGATGTGTCTAAGCATGGGACACATTAGTGTTGCTCTTGAATGTTCCGGACAGTGATAGCGATGAGTATCCCGTAGGTAATGCTCCAAGTGGGGATGACTAGGCACACTCTCACGGGAACTGCAACAGTGCAAAGTGAACAAGGCCTATGAGCAGTGTAAACTCCCAGCCATGGTGAGGTTCCCATTGCATTGTTCTCAATACCCGATTTGCAAAGCTTCAGCACTAGTAACTCACACTGTGACACTTCATAAGAGATGAGAGTGCCATGTCTCGGTGGAGTGATGGTAGGGGAGTAGTTGTGGGGGATTAAATTAGAATTGATTGCTGAGTATAGTTGGAACAGATGCTTTTGTATTACAACACACTTTCGGACTTTGCTTTATCTGTGCTACTCATTTATGATTTCGTGAGGAATGGATTTAGAAAGTGCAGGAAGCTTATCACCCAATGGTTTTCATGTGTTTCCACTGTTCCTTCTGTACTATGTAGGTATACAGGCAATATTACACAGATGTATGTATTTGCAATTGTTCAATTCAATCTATTATGTCTGTAATTAATAAGGATTAAAATGAGGGATGTTGCTGTTGGTGTTCTCACACGACACACATGGCGCAAGACACAATTTCAAATTTGGTGGGATTCGTGAATATGACGATGCGTCTGAATGCTACAACACCATAGCGCTGGAGTAGCGTGGCGCAAGAAGGGGAAATTTTTGTGGTCTACTTGTAATTTATCTTTCAATGCATGCTGCATTCTACAGTACACATTTGAAGAAGCTAATGCCTGTGAAGATTAAATTGGGGGCAGCATTGTTCCACTTTGTAGACATTGTCAATCTCACCATGACACAGGCATCTGTTTTTGCACATGCACAGGGGAGAGCACAGGCATGCTACATGTCATTGTAGATATGTGGCATTCCTGCGCTTTGGTAGTGCGACAATATGCCAATGCTTAAGGGCTTGCATTGCTGCGCTGCAGCACTTCCTTGTGACTCTTCCCCATTATGTTTTGCTATATTGCACACTTTAAAACGTTGTGCATTGCACATCTGGGCACATTACAATGTGTGGGTACAGATGACGTTTAGTCTGTGCAATGGAGAGTCAGTAGCCTGGCATTGTGGTCCCACACATTTTTTGGGATACACAGTTTTGATGTTTTTGGGCCTGCATTGTCACTCATTATGCTTGACATGCCCCTGAACAGATTAGTTTATCAGATGGTGCACCAATACATGCGCTTATGGGTGTAATTGCTATGTGCACTTGTATAAACATTGTTGCCCATTATAATAGTACTATTTTGCTATTTACATGCATTTCTTTCTGCACCTTTCAATAGTTAATTTGAGTTAGATGCCATGTGTGCATATGTCGTCAGTGTGACTTGGTGAACAGCAACGTTTTATGTGTCATATTTCCATGCATTCCTATCTGGTGTCCCTTGGGACTTTAAGTTATGCTGCTATTTGTGTATGCAGGTTTGTCCGGTATGTTATGTGGTTATAGTGTATATGTGGCAATGCATTTTCACATTGATGTATTGCATCATTTGGACCCAAGGGCATGTAATGTGGCTGTAATGTGGCATAGTAGAAGCTACTGTTACAGAATATACTTGTATATACATTCATTTGTGCTTACCTACAAGAAGCCCGTTGCCATATTGTCCATTTTCGAAACGTTCATTGATGATGCTGTTTCTGAAGATATAGGAGTCATGCACACTGCCAGGGTATTTTGCAAGGACATTGACAAATTGTCCCCGATGGTCCACAATGGCCTGGACATTGATGGAGTGTGTGTGCTTTCGGTTGCGGTAAAGGTGTTCCGTAGCTGCAGGTGGTACAAGCTGCACATGCGTGCAGTCCATTGCTCCAAGCACATGGGGGAATCCAGCAATGGCATAGAAGCCTTGTTTAACGTCCATCTGCTGCTTGTGTGTGTTGGGAAAATGTATGTAATGTGCTGTGAGACGAAGAATGGCATCCAAGAACGAAGGGAGGAAGCCGGAGAAAGATGACTGTGACACCCCTGCCACTTGTGCAGCTGTTATTTGGAAGGATCCAGAGGCCAACATATGTAATACCGCCAGTAGCTTTGTCAGGGGTGGGATATTGTTGCCCCTTTCAGTTGGAGCCTGGAGCAGTGGTGTGATCTGCCGCAACAGATTCAGAATGGACGCTTTCCTGATCCGATACAGTTTTATGACTTGTTTGTCCCGGAGTCCTATGAGGGTGGTCCTTGGACGGAAGATGCGCTCCTTTCTCCTGCGCTTCCTTTGTGGAAATGGTGGGGGGTGAGGTAGTGGGATTGGTTGTGGTGGTGGTTGTTGTCTTCTTTGTGCAACTCCCAGCTGCAGTATTAGCAGGTCCATGTTGCTTGCTGTGCTTCCAAAAGGCTCTGTGGCACTTTAAATCAAGTTCTGGTGAACTTGCGTCATTTCTTGCGCGTGGTTTTATGAGGCGCAGGTTTTCTGACGCATTACCTTATTTGCGTGACGTATTGCGTAGATGCGTCGACGCGGGGAAATGACATAAATATGCCTGCGTGGTAAATGCGTCGCTTTTTGGTTGGGAACGTCTACCTTGCATATATTAAAACTTACGCGACGCAGCCGATCCTCACGCAACTGTATTCCGTCGCATATTCGATTACGTGACGCATCTCCATAGATGCGTCACCTTATAAATTTTGCGTAAAAAAAAAGACGCCGCTGCGTCACAAAAGTGACGCAACGGCGGCGTAAACGTGGCGTACATCCAACATAAATCTGCCCCCTAATTTCTATAAGATAGCTAGGGAGACTTTGTCCTGACAAATGGATGATGGTATCCTTACAGTCCTTTGTAATAGCTTTGATCTTGGTACATGGGTTAGTTTTCAGTTCAGATCGTAGCTATTGAGGTCACTAAAAATGATTAAAGTTGTTCAGACCTTATGCTGGCATTGGGAGCTGAGCTGCCTTCCATCGCACTTAACTATACAACAGCCACAGTCATCTCTCGCAACCAATTAATATACACGATGACATAGTTCAGTCTCTTTCCCGTAGATTTTATAAATAATTAATTTCCCCCATTCGTCTGTTGAAATCTCCCGTCACCCGGCCCCACCAATCATACTTGAATGGGCCGCGGTTGTGAATTACTCTGAATTATGCAAGTAGTTGCAATGACTTCATTTTTGATAATTTTGCATCACAAGAGTACAACAAAATTGCAATAATTACTCTGATTACGCCGAAGTGATTAACATTTTGGCCAGGCCAGTTAAGCACCAAAATCCACATGTTTTTCACCTTACTGGGTACAAACTCATAATTAGGAGTGGGCAATTGGGATTTGATAAATTCTGACCAGCAGAGTTGGATTTTATTGGGTACCATGAATATCGCCGCAAATTCAGGCCATTTTTAATGAGGGCGTTTGCGTTTTTGATCTCTGTTGTATGCAGCAGATGCACTAACCACCAACTCCAAGATTTTTTTTGTTTTACACATCTTTATTCAAATATCAAAAAATAGTGGTGAGGTAATGGGGCAGGCAACATATTGCTTGATACATGAAGCAATCATACAGGGTAAAATTAACATAGAACTAGATACATAGGGGTCTATTAGAATGGCGGGCAGAAAAGCACCCCGACCGCCATGGAAGCGGAAAACAACCGCCCGCCAGCACCATGGGAAAACTGGCGGCCAAATTAGGATCAACCGCCCAAAAAAACGACCACGGCGGAACGAGGCCAAGAAAAACCGCCATCGCGGGCGGAGATGGCCAAAATCCATCCGCGGCGGTTGGATTTGCGGAGGAAAAACACCAATCCGCCGCAAGTATAGCGGAGACACCGCACCGGAAATTAGGATATCTTCGACAGTCGAGCGGTATGTACTGCTGTCTCCGACCGCCTCAGTCGCACAAAGCGGAAGAGCTGAAGCACAGCCACCGTGGCGGACGATCCGTGAAAAATATGCCGGACAAAGCAAAAAACCCACAAGAAGGCCAAAAGATGCACACAGAAAACTAGCCAGGCCACCCCAATACACAAAACACACCCCAATGACACAACCACATGGCAAAAAGAAAAATACAAATCCCAGCTGAGTATAAAACCAGCCCCTTCCCTGACCACAATCCTTTGCAATACTCCAGGAGAGAAGGTACACATACCCCAGCTGACAGGAGAGGCAAAGGACACATCACTTGCCACACCACACACAGCCCCACCACCACCTCCACACCTGCACAACTAACCCCCCTGCACAACACACACCATACACAGCACAACCACAACCACCACTTACACCCCTGCACCCACAACCACTTTGCACACCACACAGCATGGCCACACAGAAAATGCCCAAATTCACTGAGAGTGAGTTGAAGGTTATGGTAGATGAGATAGTCAGAGTGAAACCACAGCTTTTTGGTACCCTGGTCCAACAGACACCATTAGCCACAAGGACACAAATGTGGGCAAGAATAGTCAAAAGGGTCAATGTAGTAGGGACCACCCCAAGATCAAAAAAGAAGATCATGAAGCGGTGGCATGATCTGAAGAGGGTGGTCAAGGAGAGGAAGAGCAAGAACCGTGAGCTGGCTCAGAGGACTGGCAGTGGCCCTCCCATTCCACAAAAACCATTCACACAATGGGAGGAGAAGGTGCTTGAGGGACTGCATCCAGAGAGTCTCACAGGAGTAGCCGGGGGAGTGGAGGCTGGTAAATACAAACAAATGACTACCACCACTCTGCAATGTACTGTCTTGCACAACTACAAAGCTACACCACCTAGGACACATGCCATCCATCTGCACCACACACTCACAAAAACATGGCTCACAGATCCAACATTCACCCACTCCCATTCTCCCCAAACATAGCTTCCAACATTACCATGGGGCCATGTGTACAGGCAGACAGCACTACAACTCCCACCAGGTCCCCTGTCTCACAGTCTAGCAAGATGGATCCCTTCCACCACCCCACCCAGAAGCATGTGTCAGCCATTACACAACCCACATCAAACTCACAGGTAGGTAGCAATTTTCGCTGGGAGGGTGTCTGGGGGTGGGGGGCCTGTACTACAACTCCCACTATGCTCCCTGTCCCACAGCCTACCCAGATTGATCCCTCCCACCACCCCACCCAGAAGCATCTGTCAGCCATTACACAGCCCAAATCAAACTCACAGCTAGGTAGCTATCTTCCCTGGGAGGGTGTCTGGGGATGGGGTCCTGCACCATTAGTCCCACCATGCCCCCTGTCCCACAGCCTACCAAGATGGTTCCCTCCCACCACCCCACCCAGAAGCATGTGTCAGCCATTACACAACCAACATCAAACTCACAGATAGGTAGCCATCTCCCCTGGGAGGGTGTCTGGGGGTGGGGGGCCTGTACCACTACTCCCACCATGCCCCCTGCCCCACAACCTACCAAGATGGATACCTCCCACCACCCCACCCAGAAGCATGTGTCAGCCATTACACAACCCACATCAAATTCACAGGTAGGTAGCCATCTTCCCTGGGAGGGTGTCTGGGGGTGGGGGGCCTGCATTACAACTTCCACCATGCCCCCTGTCTCACAGCCTACCAAGAGGGATCCCTCCCACCACCCCACCCAGAAGCATGTGTCAGCTAATACACAACCCACATCAACTCACAGGTAGGTAGCCATCTTCCCTGGGAGGGTGTATGGGGATGGGGGCCTGCACCACTACTCCCAACATGCTTCCTGTCCCACAGCCTACCAAGATGGATCCCTCCCACCACCCCACCCAGAAGCATGTGTCAGCTATTACACAACCCACATCAACTCACAGGTAGGTAGCCATCTTCCCTGGGAGGGTGTCTGGGGTGGGGGGCCTCTACCACTACTCCAACCATGCCCCCTGTCCCACACCTCAGCAGGATGGAGCCCTCCCCCCAGCCGTTGGAAGCCATTACATCACCCTCATCAAACTTACAGGTAGGTATCCATCTTCACAGTGAGGGTGTTTGTGGGTGGGAGGCCTGCCCTACTACTCCCAGCATGAACTCTGTCCCACAGCTGAGCAGGATGGAGCCCTCCCTCCACCCCACCCAGAAGCAGTTGGAAGTCATTGCAGTACACCAAACAAACTTACAGGTAGGTAGCCATCTTCACAATGAGGGTGTCGGGTGGGGGGCCTGCACCACTACTCCCACCATGCCCCCTGTCCCACACCTGAGCAGGATGGAGCCCTCCCTCCACCCGACCCAGAAGCAGTTGGAAGGCATTGCAGTACACCAAACAAACTTACAGGTAGGCAGCCATCTTCACTGTGAGGGTGTTTGTGGGTGGGAGGCCTGCACTACTACTCCCACCATACCCCCATCCCACACCTGAGAAGGATGGAGCCCTCCCTCCACCCCACCCAGAAGCAGTTGGAAGGCATTGTAGTACACCAAACAAAATTACAGGTAGGTAGCAATCTTCACAATGAGGGTGTCTGGGGCCTGCACCACTACTCCCACCATGCCCCCTGTCCCACACCTGAGCAGGATGGAGCCCTTCCTCCACCCCACCCAGAAGCAGTTAGAAGGCATTGCAGTACACCAAACAAACTTACAGGTAGGTAGCCATCTTCACAATGAGGGTGTCTGGGTGTGGGGGAGCCTGTACCACTACTCCCACCATGCCCCCTGTCCCTCACCTCAGCAGGATGGAGCCCTTTCCCCCAGCAGTTGGAAGCCATTACATCACCCTCATAAAACTCACAGGTAGGTAGCCATCTTCACAGTGAGGCTGTTTGTGGGTGGGAGGCCTGCACTACTACTCGCAACATTCCCTCTGTCCCACACCTGAGCAGGCTGGAGCCCTCCCTCCACCCCACCCAGAAGCAGTTGGAAGGCATTGCATTACACCAAACAAACTTACAGGTAGGTAGCCATCTTCACAGTGAGGGTGTCTGGTGGTGGGGGCCTGCACCACTACTCCCACCATTCCCTCTGTCCCACACCTGAGTGGGATGGCGTCCTCCTTCCATCCCACCCAGAAGCAGTTGGAAGGCTTTGCAGTACACCAAGCAAACTTACAGGTAGCTAGCCATCTTCACAGTGAATGTGTTTGTGGGTGGGAGGCCTGCACTACTACTCCCACCATGCCCCCTGCCCCACACCTGAGCAGGATGGAGCCCTCCCTCCACCCCACCCAGAAGCAGTTGGAATCCAGCACAGTACACCAAACAAACTTCCAGGTAGGCAGCTATCTTCACAATGAGGGTGTCTGGGGGTGGGGGGCCTGTACCACTACTTCCACCATGCCCTCTGTCCCATACCTCAGCAGGATGGAGCCCTCCCCCCCAGCAGTTGGAAGCCATTACATCACTCTCATCAAACTTACAGGTAGGTAGGCATCTTCACAGTGAGGGTGTTTGTGGGTGGGAGGCCTGCACTACTACTCCCAATATTCCCTCTGTCCCACACCTGAGCAGGATGGAGCCCTCCCTCCACCCCACCAAGAAGCAGTTGGAAGCCAGCACAGTACACCAAACAAACTTACAGGTAAGTAGCCAGTACGTGCACCCACCCATTTGTCACAAATTAAATGGTGCCATATGACAACACCAGCCCTCTCATTGCACAAAGAGGCATACCTACCCCATTGCCAATCCCAGTGTGTACACAGGTAAGCTAAGGAAACTGTCACAGCCACAATAGTGTGACACACCAATGCACAAGTAGAAGAAAGTCAGGGCACAATCATGCACAGAACCTAGTTATATGTGCATAGCCATGGGGCAAGTGCAACAAGGACCATTCGGAAAATATGAAAGCATCTGTGGTGGTACAAAACAAGATATAGGACAAAGGTATGCAGGAGATGACAATGGCCAGTCCATGGCCAGATGTGACGTCTGCCAGGTCAGACAAATAAACAATGAGTTCTCAATCAAACACATGTTGTGCCAGGCCCTAGATGGCAACAAGTCCATGTAATCCTTAATTATGCACGGGTCGCATGGTATGGCTTGACACCTCACACCATGGACAAGTAATGCCTGTACCACTGCATCATGTCAGGAAGCACAGTAGTGCACATAGTCAACAATGTGATGATCTGTCAATTGTGCAGTGTACAAAAAGTGAATGACACACAGGTAACACAAAGCTTGTCGGGTACACTACAATGACCATTTCCCATCTGACCCACAGGTAACCAAGAACTCACTGCAGAGGACAACACCAGCAACCTGCAGAGCCAGTCTCCCCCCCCAGTACATGGACTTTCGGATGATGACTCCCAGGATTCCATGGACGATGAGTTTGAGGTCGGCCCATCTGGTGTTCCAGAAAGCAACAGGTCACAGGACTCCATTGTCATCCCCACCACATCTGCGCCAACAACAACTTCACAGCGGACCCTTGCTGTCACTGCCGGTGTGGCCACCGCCATCACCACCACTACCACCACCAGTGCTGCCTGCAACACCCTCCCTGTCCCAGAGGATGACCAGCACACACCACCGACGGAGGAGGGCAGGGAGAGTATGCGGGTGCCCACAGTGGTGAGGCAACAGGTCTGTGGCAGCAGGGCAGGTGGGAGGGGCAGGGTCACCCACGGACACCAGGAGGCTTGGAACCAATCCCTGGAACACATCACCAGAGTCCTGGGCGCATACGAACAGGCCCAGGGACGAACGGGCCGGTCGGACGAACTGTTGCTCGAGCTCATCCTGCTGATGAGGTCCATTGACACCCGCATGGGACAAATCGTGGACCTCTTGAGCCAGCAAGTGGCAGTACTGAAGGACAGGTATGCGCCACAGACAACACCTCCACCTCCCTCTAGTGGGCCGCACGATGACAGTTCACCATCCTCCCCTGCGCCCACAGAGAGGGGTGAGTCCTCAGACCCCACTGGCCCTGCAGAAGGGCCCCCTTGCCAAACGACAAAGGGGCAGTCCCCAGAAGACCCTGGGAGTATCTCGAGGCCAAGCACCTGCCAGACGCCAGTCACGGAGCCAGCCATAATGGAAACCCTCTCCACCACTGCATTTACTTTTTGGACTGTCCTTTCCCACACTGCCTTGTGAATGGTGACCACTCGACTATCTCATCTACCACAACTGTCAACTCACACATGTTGGCATGTCTACTCCTTCTTTATTGCAGGATGTACAGTCCTCAACATGATCACAATGTACCAGGAGCATGGGCTGTATGTAGGCAAGGAGAAGTTGAAGGCACCTAGGGAAACACAACAGAACTACTTCCACTGGTCTGGCATCACAGACATCACACAACCCCTACAATCAGGATAACCCAACATGCATATGTCACAATGGCCAACAAGTTTCAACATACACGTCCTGTAGATGTTCCCAGATGACCTGTCCCAGAAACATTGCCAACCACCACTGAGTCTACAACTGGCTGCTGCTACAATTCTCACATGCCCCTTCACGACAACAGCAATATCAGCAGACAATGGGTATGTTGCACATTGACACCCACCTTCAAGTGAAGTAAAGGGTGATGAGCTGCTCACGCAGGTCAACACCTTCCTCCTCTCCACTGTCCTCATCACTGGACACGGCTTGGTTTGCAGGCTGGGGCCTTGGGTCCTCACCATCATCCAGGAGCAGGGGAATCTCCTTGCAAATGACTAGGTTGTGGAGCATGCTGCATGCCACTACAATCTGACACACCTTCCTGGGCGAGTATGCCAGTGCACCTCCGGTCTTGTCCAGGCAGCAGAAACGTGACTTGAGCAGACCAAAAGTACGCTCCACCACACGACGTGTCCTCCCATGGGCCTCATTGTAGCAGACTCCAGCCAGGGACCTGGGATTCCGCAGTGGGCTCAGCAACCAGGGACGGTTGGGATATGCACAGTCACCTAGGTATGACAAACACAAATAGACATTGCAATGTCGCCGAGGCTGACGGCAGCAGGTCACACATCCAGCACACCACACGACTAGACATACTCACCCACAATCCATTCACGCTCGGGAAGAAGATTAGCCATCAGCTGTGGCACAATGCTGTTCTGCAGGATTTAGGAGTCATGGGCCGAGCCTGGGAATTTGGCACACACGTGCGATATGGTCATATCTGCCAGGCACACCACCTGCACATTGATGGAGTGGTAATGCTTGCGATTGCGGTAAATGTGCTCACTTGCCTGTGGTGGCACAAGCCCTACAAGGGTGCAATCAATGACCCCAACAACATTGGGGATGTGTCCAAGGGGATAGAAATTTCCCTTCACAGCTGATTATTCAGCACCCCTGGGGAAATGGATGTATCTGTCCTTGTATAGCATTATGGCGGACAGTACATCACGCAGCACCATGCTGAACATCGGTTGTGACATCCCACCAGCGCTGGCCACTGTCTCTCGGAACGATCCAGTGGAAAAAAAGTGCAGGGCTGCCATCACCTTATAAGTAGGGGTGAAAGCTGTAGGATATGTCCTGCGGGGCTGCAGGTGGGGCTCCAACAGATCACAAAGGGTTTTAAGGGTGGCTCTGTCCAGGCGGCATTTCCGAATGATCGCAACATCCTCCATGTCCTCCAGCACCATCAAGTGACGAATCAAATTTGGCCTCCTCCTCATGGAGATGATAGTGAACACATGTCAATGCAATACATCATGAGATGTGCACAGCACATCACGTTCTGGATGACACAACGACAACAATGACTGTCATCAACCTTGACTAACAAACCAGTTCACATGTATGGACACCTTCATGAGCACAAAGGCCACACCTGTCAACTTACACAAGACAAGTACCTCAAACACCACCTTGGTCAATGTGAATGCACATAGGGATATGGCCAGATTTCAAGTGGGCACGCCTGGGAGTATAGCATCCATCAAATGTGTAACTAATCTAACCCACTGTCTCATACCTAGCTACCGTACCTGTCACACCTCAATGCGTCATTACAACCTGGCACACATCCACCACACAATGACCACAGTCGGTGCAGGACTGACGAATGTGTGCAGGAGCAGACATGAGAGGCAATGCAACATAGTTCATCATTCATTGAGACGCGCATCGCTGTGATTGTCACTGCACCTCAACACATTGGAGTTTGGCACACACGTCTGATATGGTCATATCTGCCAGGCACACCACCTGCACATTGATGGAGTGGTAATGCTTACGATTGCGGTAAATGTGCTCACTTGCCTGTGGTGGTACAAGCCCGACATGGGTGCAATCAATGGCCCCAACAACATTGGGGATGTGTCCAAGGGGATAGAAGTTTCCCTTCACAGCTGATAATTCAGCACCCCTGGGGAAATGGATGTATCTGTCCTTGTATAGCATCATGACGGACAGTACATCACGCAGCACCATGTTGAACATCGGTTGTGACATCCCACCAGCGCTGGCCACTGTCTCTTGGAACGATCCAGTGGCAAAAAAATGCAGGGCTGCCATCACCTTAGAAGTAGGGGTAAAAGCTGTTGGATATGTCCTGCGTGGCTGCCGGTGGGGCTCCAACAGATCACAAAGGGTTTTCTGGGTGGCTCTGTCCAGGGGGCATTTCTGAATGATCGCAACATCCTCCATGTCCTCCAGAACCATCAAGTGACGAATCAAATTTGGTCTCCTCCTAGTGGAGATGATAGTGAACACATGTCAATGCAATACATCATGAGATGTGCACAGCACATCATGTTCTGGATGACACAACGACAACAATGACAACCTTGACTAACAGACCAGCTCACATGTAGGGACACCTTCATGTGCACAAAGGCCACACCTTTCAACTTACACAAGACAAGTACCTCAAACACCACCTTGGTCAATGTGAATGCACATAGGGATACGGCCACATTTCAAGTGGGCACGCCTGGGAGTATAGCATCCATCAAATGTGTAACTAATCTAACCCACTGACTCATACCTAGCTGCTGTACCTGTCACATCTCAATGCGTCATTACAACCTGGCACCCATCCACCACACAATGACCACAGTCGGCACACGACTGACGAATGTGTGCATGAGCAGACATGAGAGGCAATGCAACATAGTTCATCATTCATTGAGACGCGCATCGCTGTGATTGTCACTGCACCTCAACACATTGACATTTGTACACATTGTAGAGTCCAGAACAGCACTGTCCTGCCTACACCAACATCAAATCCATAAGTGACATGTGAGTGGGTACAGGCCAATCTACGAAACACACACACAAACATGGCATGTGTAGCCATCAGTGGAGTAAATGGGAGATTGGCCTCGTGTGCACGGTGATGTTCCATTGACCACCTTGGCACTGTGCCCTGTTGATGTTTGACAGATGGGCATTGCGATTGTATGGCACCCATATCGCGGTAGCCACCGCCTGGTCCCGGAGGTGTGTCACCAGCACCCCCATTCACACAAGTGCGGTAGTCATACGCATGGAGACATGCTCATATGGCGGTGGGCATGTTCCGCCACCCAAATCGTGCTGCCTCGTGTCAATGCATGGCACCTATATTGCGGTAGCTACCGCTTGGCCTTGGCGGTGTGTCACCAGCACCCCCATTCACACAAGTGCGGTAGTCATAGGCATGGAGACATGGGGAAATGATGGTTGGCATGCTCGACCACCTATACCACGGTAGCTACTGCCTGGCCCCGGCGGTGTGTCACCAGGACCCCCATTCACACAAGTGCGGTAGTCATAGGCATGAAGACATGGTGAAATGGCGGTGGGCATGCTCCGCCACCCAAATCGCGGTGCCTCATGTCAATACATGGCACCCATATCACGGTAGCTACCGCCTGGCCCTGGCAGTGTGTCACCAGCACCCCCATTCACACAAGTGCGGTAGTCATAGGCATGAAGACATGGGGAAATGGCGGTGGGCATGCTCCACCACACAAATTGCAGTGCCTAGTGTCAATGCATGGCACCCATATCGCGGTAGCTACCGCCTGTCCCTGGCGGTGTGTCACCAGCACCCCCATTCACACAAGCGAGGCAGTCATAGGCATGGAGACATGGGGAAATGGCGGTTGGAATGCTCCGCCACCCATATCGCAGTAGCTTCCGCCTGGCCCAAGCTGTGTGTCAAAGACACACAATTGATGGACGGAATGCAGAACAAGTCAAAACATTCACCCCCAGTCAAGAGATCTGGGTTAAATCCATCATTCTTTTGCTCACCATGCCACCCCAGTTTAGACCTGGCCATGGGCAAATCAGTCTTGACCCTGTGCCTCATGGGAGCAGTCGAACCTGAACTGCCAAGCCAGGTCCTCCCTGGATCAGAAACAAGCATCCTAGGACCGGTTTCGGGGTTTCAACTCTCTCCAGCCAGGATATCTTGATTCCAGTGGCACAGTGAGCCCAGGACCCACGTCTGGGCATATGTTCTGTCACCAGCACCCCCATTCACACAAGTGCAGTAGTCATAGTCATGGATACATAGGGAAATGGCGGTGGGCATGCTCCACTGCTAAAATCGCGGTAGCGCACACCGGGCCCCTACGGTGTTTCAACACCATGGAGCTTGCCCTAGAGCCAATGCGAAGCTCGATAGCGGTGGCATGATGCAATTTTGAAGATCGCGGTAGGCATGCTCTGCCACCGCGGAGGTGGACATTGGCTGCATTTGAAAGATGCACCATCGCGGTAGCGCACCCTGGGCCCCAGCGTTGTGTCACCGCCATGGAGCTTGCATTAGAGCCAATGCGTAGCTCGATAGCGGTGGCATGATGCAATTTTGAAGATCGCGGTAGGCATGCTCTGCCACCGCGGAGGCGAACATTGGCTGCATTTGAAAGATGCACCATCGCGGTAGCGCACCCCGGGCCCCAGCGTTGTGTCACCACCATGGAGCATGCCCTTACAGCCAATGGGAGCCATGATTGTGGTGACATGATGCAATTTTGCAGAACTTGGTAGGCATGCTCTGCCACCACGGAGGCGGTCATTGGATGCATTTGAAAGAGGCAGAGCTGGACCACCAATTGCTGCACCTTTGAAACGACCCCAGGGGGCTATATATGTGTGGGAGTGAGCCTCACATTTCCACTGCTCTCAGAGCCTGCGGCCAGAGACCTCTCCCCTGCTGCTGCCTCCATAGCCTGCTGCCAGAGACCCCTCACCTGCTGCTGCCTCCAGGGACTGTTGCCTGAGACCCCTCACCTGCTGCTGCCTCCAGGGACTGCTGCCTGAGACCCCTCACCTGCTGCTGCCTCCAGAGCCATCTGCCAGAGACCCCTCACCTGCTGCTTCCTCCAGAGCCTGCTGTCAGAGACCCCGCACCTGCTGCTGCCTCCAGAGCCTGTTGCCAGAGACCCCTCACCTGCTGCTGCCTCCAGGGACTGCTGCCTGAGATCCCTCACCTGCTGCTGCCTCCATGGACTGCTGCCAGAGACCCCTCACCTGCTGCTGCCTCCAGGGACTGCTGCCTGAGACCCCTCACCTGCTGCTGCCTCCAGTGCCTGCTGCCAGAGACCCCTCACCTGCTGCTGCCTCCAGAGCCTGCTGCCAGAAACCCCACACCTGCTGCTGCCTCCAGGGACTGCTGCCTGAGACCCCTCACCTGCTGCTGCCTCCAGGGACTGCTGCCTGAAACCCCTCACCTGCTGCTGCCTCCAGGAACTGCTGCCAGAGACCCCTCACCACCCAAATCTGCTGCTGTTGTCTCATGTCCAAAGTGATGGCAAGGACAGAGAAGATCCGTGCCAGTCCCTTCATGAGCGAGGAGCTGGAGGTCCTGGTGGACGAGGTGCTCACACGGTACCCAAGGCTATATGGTGCTCCAAATGTCGTGGTATGTATTTGACAGTGGTGGAGTAGGGCAGGGGGGCCACACATGTAGTTGGACCGATGCAGTGTGCCTGGGAGTGTGGGGTAGTGTCATGCACTGCCTGACAAGCTGTGTCCAGTGGGAGGGTGTGTGTACACAATGCCACAGCTTTCCCTCCCTGCACATGTATGAATGCATGACCTGTGTTGTGTTGTCAGTCATACAGTGGCACAGAAGGTTGTTCATGCTGTAGTCAGGACAGCGATTGCTTGGCTGGATGGCAGTGGGTGTCCCTGTAGTCCATCTCAGTGTGAGCCCAGCTGGCCTGCACAGTCCCCGCCTACAAAGACAAGGACACCTCACTTAACTTACAGACATCAGTCTTTTCACTCCTGCTATGGGCCACTCCAGCACTGTATTTTGCACACAACTGCCCTTGTGAAAGGCATTTTGTATTTGTGAGATCATGTCCCTCAATGTGACCACCATGACACATTAATCTATTCACAGGACAGGGACATTGATGGCTGCGCAGTCTTGGACACAGTGAGTCCACCCCCAAACACAGGTTGACATGTGATGTATGTGTTGCTCAATCCAACAATGGACTGGAGATGTGGCCAGGCTATATGGGTGTTTCAGTGCTGGCATCCTGCATGTGTGTGAGATGTACAGGGACTCTGTTCCCCCTCACACCTGCATGCTTTAACACCAGCTTTTCCCATGCAGGTGTCCCATGTGAGATGTACTATAGTCTCTGATTGACCTATTGTTGGAAATGTGATGATTTTGCATCTTGCTGCTATACTGATAGATGTCGGTACATGACACTGTGTCACTGATCATTTTCCCCTCTTGTCTCCCATGCCTGCAGCTCAAAGTACACCAGCGTAAGGCCATGTGGAGGGCCATTGCAGTGAAGGAGCAAGCTCTAGGGGTCTCAAACCGACGGCGCACCCACTACTACAAGAGATGGGACGACATCAGCCAGCTGGCAAAGAATGTGGCGGAGATGACCTTGGGGCTGCTTCCTCGCACTGGGTGTCTAGCATGGCGCAGCATGACACCACTAATGGGGTGCATCTTGGCGGTGACACAGCCTGAGCTGGATGCACGTTTGATGGAGCATCAGCAGCAAGCCAGGGGTGAGCATTTGGGGAGTCTGACTTTGACTGGGAGTGGCTGCATGTGTACAGAGCCTGTGCCAGCGCTGACCTATGTGATGTTGGTAGTGTGATGCGGTGGCATGTAAGTGACTGCTGGTCTGGGTGCCGGTGCAATGCATTTGCCCTACCTGTAGTTACAATGGTGATTTGGATGCTGTGCCTTCACATTACATTCTGCGTTGTGCTCTTCAGGTTTCTTCTGCATTGGGGTAGTCTTGGGAATCCCATGGAAGGGAACGGCAGTGTGCCCGATCTGACTGTGCGTACATCAATGCGTCCATTGCATGCACCCAGATTGGGGAAGCCTACACATCTGACAGCAATGTGCACCATTCTATTGCCCCCAATGTACGACCTGATGGGTGTCATGGGCTAATGTCCATTGTGGACTGTCATGTTGTAGTCTGGGTCTGTGTTGTCCCCTTCTGTTCCATCCAGATCTGACATTGGCAACAAGTACTGTGCCCCCATCATGTCCCTAGGTGTGCTCAGAGCTAGTTGTGTTTCTGTTTGAACAGAGCCACAAGCAGGGTGTTGTGCTGTGTGGTCATCACATGGCTCACTCATGCCTGAGTTTCCAGTTTCCACGCACTGCTTGGGTCTATATAGTGAGTTGGCACGATGTGATTGCACAGGGTGGTGTGCAACATGTAGATTTGGTCAACTTTTCTCATGCAATGCTTGCATATGTTTGTTCTGTTGCTGCCACTGACCTGGCCCTACATCTTTTTCTCTCATGCAGCATCACATGTGGTCACGGAGGGACAGGAGACGGACACCAGTGGGGGTGAAACTAGCACAACAGCTGCCCAGGAGCCCAGTGACACAGATGTCACCAGATCCTCAGAGGGGGACAGGAGTCTGCTGGAGGAATCCCAGCCTGAGACGCAAAGCACCACATCATCCGATACCAGCGGGGATGCATCCATGTTGGAGGGCACAGGGAACGGGGACTCTGCATCGACTTCCACCACACAGCGGCCATTGCCCACCCTCCCAGCCACTTCCTCTGGTGCTGCCTGTGTCCGCCTCGGTAAGAGGGGAAGAGTGTCCTTCACCCCTGGCACCGCTGCCCCTGCCCCTGTCCCCCCTGCTGCCATCAGTGCTCAGTCTGTGGACGTTTTGCGCCAGCTGTGTGTAGGCCAGACAGCTCTCCTCAATGCCTTCATTGACCACGACAAGAAATTGGCCCTAGTGGTTGCTTTCATGGAGGGCATATATTCCGACGTGGGTGGGCTGCACCAGACAGTCCAGGCTTTGTAATCAACAGTGACATCTGCCCTGCAACAGGCACATACTCACAGTCCAGCTCTGGTCCCTTTGTCCACCCCCCCTGGCAGTGGGCACGTCTGATGATAGTGACCACAGTCTGCATATGTCAAAGTCACGATACAGCACACGGAGCACACAGCAGCAGCAACCCAAGCGGTCCCTGGTGCAGACCCCATCTCTACAGAAGACTAAAGGCACCCCAGAGCTCAGGGAGTAAAGCCCGTCTGGCGACACCAGTGGAAAAAAGCAAAGCAGCAGACCTCAGGCCCACATGCCTCAGTGGCATCCCCATCGAAGGACTCTCCTGCCCCTAAAGCATTTCGCAAAGAGAAGCATCCAGTGTCTGTGGCCACCAAGGAAAGGCTCCAAGGCAGACGCACCAACCACCTTGACTCCCATTCCAAGCCCAGTGAAGCAAGGGCCGGAGGGCACTGTAGGGGTAACACCTAGTAAACAGGGGAAGGGGGCAGAGGCAAAGCCAGAGAAAGAGTTCCGCTGGGTCCAGCACATTACCAGAGGGGCTGCCAGCGCCTGCACCTGCAGCAGCTGTGGTGGTGAGTGTGCCTGTTGTGCCCACACCACTTCCCATTGATCCACAGTCAGCCAAGCCATTTAGGATCCCCAAGAAGTGGAAAGGAACCCCTCCACATTCTCCCAGCTACTCCGTGTCTCCTGTCTGCATGACTCCACCTCCACGTGCCACTACACCACCTGGTCCAAGCAGCCCTCCGGCTTGCCAAGCCACTGATATCTCTACCTCAGCTGTTCCGCTCTCTCCCCGGTCAAGTGCCCCGACAGTCCCCGAGACACAGCCAGCTCCCAGTCTGCATGACAGCCAAGTCTGAGTGTTAGTCACCCTCAAACACCTGTCTCTTACACAGGTGGGCCTGTACTGCACATTATTGCCCCCTGACTGTGTTGCTGACCATGGAAAGGTACAGACGCACACATTCCCTGTGCAGCTTCTCATGGACACACTCTGCACCCTGAAGTGGCCACTGGCCTTGTTGCACTTTGCTGTGTTGAACTATTCCCTGTGCAGCTTCTCGTGGACATACTCTGCACCCAGAAGTGGCCACTGGCCTTGTTGCTCTTTGCTGTGTTGAACAATTTCCTGTGCAGTTTCTCATGGACTCAGTCTGCACTTTGTCCTGCCCACTGGCCTTGTCATTCACTGCTGTGTGCCCCCTACCTGTGCAGCTTCTCATGGACTCAGTCTGCACTTTGTCCTGGCCACTGGCCTTGTCATTCACTGCTGTGTGCCCCCTGCCTGTGCAGCTTCTAATGGACTCAGTCTGCACTTTGTCCTGGTCACTGGCCTTGTCGTTCACTGCTGTGTGCCCCCTGCCTGTGCAGCTTCTCATGGACTCAGTCTGCACTTTGTTCTGGCCACTGGGCTTGTTGTTCACAGCTGTGTGCCCCCTGCCTGTGCAGCTTCTCATGGACTCAGTCTTCCCTTTGTCCTTGCCACTGGCCTTGTCGTTCACTGCTCTGTGTGCCACTGCCTGGGCAGCTTCTCATGGACTTAGTATGCACTTTGTCCTTGCCACTGGCCTTGTCGTTCACTGCTGTGTGCCCCCTGCCTGTGCAGCTTCTCATGGACTCAGTCTGCACTTTGTCCTGGCCTCTAGCCTTGTCGTTCACTGCTGTGTGCCCCCTGCCTGTGCAGCTTCTCATGGACTCAGTCTGCACTTTGTCCTGCCCACTGGCCTTGTCGTTCACTGCTGTGTGCCCCCTGCCTTGGCAGCTTCTCATGGACTTTCTCTGCATCTTGTGCCTTGCTCTTCTCTTCTCATGGTACCTATCTGTGCAATATTGCTCCTGTTGTCTATTTTGTCAGTGTCCCTACTGAATAAAGTTATTTTGCTGTGTGTAAATGGTTTACTGTGTGTCAGACCTCCACAAGGTGCCTTGACAATAATGAGCACATTGCAAGACAAAAGTCATGGCCCAAGAGAAAGAATAAAGACAAGGACCAATGGTTGGACTAAGCTGAACCGAAAAAGGCACTCTAAGATGGCCGCCACCTTCGAATTGGCGGCGGTCTAGTTTATTTCCCCACAGGTGTTCTGAAGCTGTGTGAAGCACGCGCGCATAGTCAAACGCGCACTTCATTGAAGATTCAACCGAGTATGCACGTTCAGGAAAGGCTCCACAGAATTTTAGATCTAGAGAAATAATTCGTCGGGTATTCGTCCGGATATCGTCCGCTAGTCCCGTCGGGAGTAGTTTAGGTCAGCGCAAAGATTTTCCAGCTTCGTACCTGGTGTTTCTTCCTCAGTATTCTCGTCAAAGGGAGAAGGAGACCTGGTGGCTAGAAGTTCACTCGAAGTTATCCAGAGGAAAGAAAGAAGAGAACAAATAAGCTAAGTGAAAATACAGTTGAATAAAGATAGAATATTTCTTAAGCATAACGTAAATAGAAAGACTTGCACTAAGTTAAAAGGCTTAGGCGGATACTTACCCACAAGGCGTATCCAATCGTTTCCTCTGCTAAATAAGAGGAAAGTTTATCGAACCTGAGACAAAATGTTAGACGATGTATAAGGTCAAAGATTTATAACAGATACTTACCAGTACAGAGTTACACAACAATAACCCTACAAGAAAGTAAGAGGAGAGTTACATTTAAAACACATGACAGTTTAGAAAAAGATTCCTTAAAAGAATAGAAGCACCACTCAAGAAGTAAGTGAAGTAAAAGCCATTCAAATATACTTACCCAAAGTGAGGTAGGAGGTTGAAGGGGCTAAAAGTATTATTTGTTTGATAGGTGAATCGGTCTGGTGTTTAAACAAGAAAACAAGAGCAAGCAACACAACGAAGATCGAGGAGAGGCACAGTACTTGAAAACTTGGGTAGGCATAAAATCTAGGAGAGAAAGGAAAGAGCGAATTAAAGTAGAATAAGTGATTAATTAATCTTGTTTGCTATTTAGATTCTCTCAGACAATATTCAGTCTGCAGTTCGGAAGAAGAAGCAGGCGAAGGAGAGAAGACGAGTTTCAGGACCAGTCTCTTCTTGGTTTATTATTTAATCCACTCCCCCTTTCCCCCAGAGGATAGTCTTGGAGTCTAGATATCTTACTGGATCTCCGGAGTGCCTTTAAGGGGGAGTCGGGAACCAGCATCTCTGTTCCTGTGTAAGACTCAAGTAAGAATTTCTCTGCATCTTGACACTGTGCCACATGGTCTGTGTGGCACTTCAACATAGTCAATGTTTGGGCTCACTTACTCTCTTTTTTTCAGGGGTGACACGGTCTTCAGTTCTTCTTGACCCAGATACTTGTGTGGGCAATGGTGTCACTTTCAAATGGTTAGCAGTAGTCATTTACTTAATTAGTTCATGGCTACATTCTACACATGTCAGGTTGGGAGGCACTGCCAGCACAGAGTGGGTTTCTGAAGACAGTATTGCAGGCAGACTGTCCAGGGTCATCATGTATGTGTGTTCTTCCTTTATGTATACCCAGTGGTGTATGTGTGTGGTCATCTTGTGATGGCCAGTCACCCTAGTCCCATGGCTTACTCTCCATTTGTGCTCTTGGATGGCCAGGTAGTCTGCAGTGTGAAGGGGGTGAGTTTGTGAGAAGTGTTGATGTATACATGCCTCTGCAATGTCAACTACACACATGTGTCACACAGGAGTTGTGTGCCTGTTGTTTTGATTGTTCATCTCTGTGGATGTGGTTGTATGCCCATGTGTGTTGTATGTAGTGCACTGTGCAGTGTGTTGGTGTGTCCTTGCAGTTCTGGCTGACTCCTACTTGTTGTTTTTGTCACTTGTGAGTATGCAGAGAGTGTTACTGGCAAGTCATTGTTGTGTTTTGTTGCACATCCATGTGTCTGGTGGCTGTTTGTGGGGACTGTGCAGACCTGCTGTTCCACACTGCCATTGTGGTTGTGTTTTCTCATGCCTTGCTGTCACATGGTGCCTTCTTGCCTCCAGTGTGGCATGTTGTGTGTGTTGTCATCCCCTATCTGTGCTTCAGCTGCTTACCCATTGTGGGTCTGCACTCCCTCTCTTTGTGTATGGTACACTCCTGCCATGTCCCCTGCTGACATGCAGTACACTTTACTTTGGTGTGAGCTGTCCCCTTGGTTTGTATGTGTGTGTGCCTCCCCATGACTTCATTTGTGACACTGTGCTTTGTGGTGCAGTTATTTTGCCAGGGTCAATGTGTCACTCAGGGCATTTCCCCAATGGGGCATGTGTGATGTTCTGGTGCTGTTTGTCAGTCATGATTGCTCGTATGCAGTTCAACTGTGTATGCTGCCCAGTCCTCTGGTCAAGTTGTTTCCACCTTTGTGTCCCAGACTTGTGCATCTATTGGGTGTTGTGTTGGATGTATGTGTGTTGTTTGTGTTATTGCTTCACCTCCTGGGTGTGCTGTTGTCTTTGTGCTGTGCTGTATGGTGTTGTGTGGGTTGCTGTTCTGTCATGGATGTCTGTGTCTATCTGGTATGCTTAGTGTGCACACACAGCTTGTTGGGCATGCAGTGCTGTGTGTATGTTGCCTTGTGATTGCCCGTTGTGCATCCCCTGATGTCCTGCTGTGTTTGCTATGTGATTGTTCTGCCTGTGCATCTGTTGTTTGTTTGCTGTGGCTGTGTTGTTCTGTGATGGTGCACTTCTTGTGTGTGTTGTGGTATGTTGTCTGTGCTTTGTTCCTGAGTGATGAGGTTGTGTAGTCCTGTTATGTCTGTGCTCCCATTGACTTTCCCCAGTTCAGCTGCACAGGGCATGTCTGTTGTTGTTGTTGTGGCTCTGTGTGTGTTTCTGTTGGGTTATGTGTTTGTCTGTTGTATTTGTTTCCACATTTGTGGTGGTATCCCTGTTTGTGTGTGTGCATGATGTTTGTGGCTGAGCCCAGGGTATGTGGCTGTTTGTGTGTGTATTGACTGTAAAGTATTGCCAGCCTTCAGTGTGTTTGGCACTGGTGTTGTGTGCTGCTGGTGTGAGGGGGGTATGTGTGTAGATCCTTACTGGTGTTTGTCAGTCCTGAGGTGTGTAGATGGGCCCTGTGTGTAGTGCTTCCGGAGTGCTCCTGTGAAGTAGTTGTACGGATGTGTGGCTGTTCACAGTTTGACTTCAGGGCCTTCCTTTCATCCTTGTCCCTATACGTGGTTTGCCTTGCTGTCTCCCTGTGTTCTTGCACTGAGCTGTCTTTGGTTTGAGTTCACTGACTGTGCCAGCCATGTGTGCTTTGATGGTGTGAGGGTGTTGTTCTCTGTTACTTGTGTTGATGTGTTGTACACATGCTTGTTGTGTGTCTCCATTGCCTTCGACTTGTGTGCAGCCCACCTTGGTTTCCATATTTGATGTGCTCCATTGCTGTTGGCGTGTGGGGTGTGCATGTGTGTGTGTCACTCTGTGGTATGTATGTGTGACTGTTCAGGCTGTGTGTCCAATTGGATGTTTATTCCTTGTATCTGTTCATTTGTTGTTTGTCATCATTGATATTTCCCTGAGTGTGGTGTTGTGGTGCTGTGTGTGTTTCCCGGCCCTGTGCTACTGTGCTGTGTGTTGTGTGTTCCTGTGCAGCCACTCCTGCAGTGTGTGTTTCCATGATTGTTTGTTGTGTGGTGCAGGGTGTGTATTGACCTGGCTTGTTGTTGTGCATGGGGTGCACAGGAGGGGCACATGGCAAGTGCCTTCATGGGATGAGCTAGTGTATGGTGGGAGTGGGTGTGGCCCTGTGGTCTTTGTGCCCTGCCCATGCTTGGCACTGGCCCTGCCTTCTGCATTGTGCACATGTATTTGCTTGTGTTCACCGCTGCGGTGACGTGACTGGGACATTGCTGCATGGTAGCAGTAGCTGTGTGTCCAGGATGCAGAGGGGTGACTTTGTGGCAGGTGGGTGATGTGTGGGTGCCCTTGTGGATGCGTCCCTGTCCGCCCTAGTGTGTCTGATGTGGATTTGTACCCTGTGTCAGCCCGTGTGTTGTGTGTTGTGTTTGTGTTGTTGCGTACTTGCGGTGGCGTCCGCGGTGGTCGATGAGTTCCTGGTAATGTAGCAGGAACAGCACAGGAAAGATATGTAGAGCTGGGTCCATGGTGGTCGTGACCGAGACTCTGGTTTGGCGCTCTGCTGTCGAGCTTCCGCCGTCTCTGGTTGGGCGGTGTCTCCGCTGCGGTGCGTCTGCTTGCTTGTGTCATCCTAATTTGTGGAGTGGAGCAGACGTCATTCCGCATGGCGGTGAGTCTCCATTGGCTCCCACCGCCGCGGTGGCAGGCGCACTTTGATGGCGGTGCGCGTCACATCGCGGCGGTCGGGAAACGGCCTATGTTTGGCCATACTAATATGGCGGACAGGAGGACCGCTGCTCGCGGGCAGAAAAAAGCATTTTTCCGCACCGCCAGCACCGCGGTGGTGCCACCGCCTGACATCCTAAAGGGCCCCATAGCATCTTGTGGCCCCTCAAAGCTGGGACCTTCGGAGGAGAGTGCGGAGGTTTCTTTAGTTAGTCCTAGAAATATGCATAATGTACCTTCTTGAGAAATCTGCCATTTATGCACCACCAGTTTCTTCAGCTTTCTAAGAAGGAGAAAAATGCAGTGGTTTGTTTGGAATTTTTTCAAAAATATACTTAAGTGTAATTTCGTATTCCACTATGACTAAAATGAACGCTATACAGGCAAATATACCTCCTTAGAAAGTACACAAAACTGTACAGTATCTGAAAGTGATGCATGCTTTCTATGTAAAAACTACAATTGATGGACAGAATGCAGAACAATGTCATACATTCACCCCAGTACAGAGTTTGGGGCCTAAATCTATCGTTTTTTTGCTCACCATGCCTTTCAGTTTGAGCCCATACATATGCAAATCAGTCTTAACCCTGTTCCCAATGGGAACAGTCCTGCCTGAACCGCCATGCCAGGTCCGCCCTGGAATGGAATCAAGCATCCTAGGACCGGTTTCGGAGCTTCACCCCTCATCAGCCAGCATAGCTTGACTCCAGTGCCATGGAGAACAGGACCCATGTCTGGGCATACCCATCCCACTCAGGTGACAAATGCAAAAACAACAATTGATGGACAGAATGCAGACCAATGTCATACATTCACCCCAGTATAGAGATCTGGGCCTTAATCCATTGTCGTTGCCACTGGATTCAAGGTAGCCTGGCTGAGGAGGGATGCTACCCCAAAACCGGTGCCAGGATGCTTGTCTCTGGTCAAGAGAAGACATGGCTTAGCAGTTCGGGCTGGACTGTTCCCATGAGGCACAGGGCCAAGACTTATTTCCATAAAGCTGTGTCTGAACTGGGGTGGTGAAGTGAGCTAAAGAATGATGATGGATTCAACCCAGATCTGTGACTAGGGGTGAGTGTCTGCAAAGTTACAGTGCTCCATCCATCATCTCCTTCTGTTTACTTTGTTCGCCCTAAGTTGACAGGGTATGCCCAGATGTGGGTACCTTGCTCACTTTGCCACTGCATTCAAGCTAGCCTGGCTGAAGAGGGGTGTTACCCCGAAAACGTTCCCAGGATGCTTGTTTCCGGTCCAGGGAAGACATGACTTGGCAGTTCGGGCTGGAATGATCCCATGAGGCACAGGGCCAAGACTGATTTGCATATAGCTGTGTCTGAACTGGGGTGGGGAAGTGAGCTAAGGAAGGATGATGGATTCAACCCAGATTTGTGACTGGGGGTGAGTGTCTGCAAAGTTTCAGTACTCCGGCCATCATCTCCTTGTGTTTGCTTTGTTCGGCCTAAGTTGGCAGGCTATACCCAGACATTTGTCCCTTGCTCACTTTGCCACTGGATTCAAGCTAGCCTGGCTGAAGAGGGGTGTTACCCCGAAACCGGTCCCAGGATGCTGGTGTCCGGCCCAGGGAATACATGGTTTGGTAGTTTGGGTTGGACTGTTCCCATGAGGCACAGGGCTAAGGCTGACTTGAATATAGCTGTGTCTGAACTGGGGTGGCGAAGTGAACTGAAGAATGATGATGGATTCAACCCAGATTTGTGACTGGTGGTGACTGTCTGCAAAGTTTCAGCACTCCGTCCATCATCAACTTGTGTTTGCTTTATTCGCCCTAAGTTAGCAGGGTATGCCCAGACATGGGTCCCTTGCTCACTTTGCCACTGGATTCAAGCAGGCCTGGCTGAAGAAGGGTGTTACACCAAACTCGGTCACAGGATGCTTGTTTCCGGTCCAGGGAAGACATGGCTTGACAGTTCGGGCTGGACTGTTCCCATGAGGCACAGGGCCAAGACTGATTTGCATATAGCTGTGTCTGAACTGGGGTGGTGAATTGAGCTAAACAATGATGATGGATTCAACCCAGATCTGTGACTGCTGGCGAGTGTCTGCAAAGTTTCAGCACTCTGTCCATCATCTCCTTGTGTTTGATTTGCTTTCTATATACGCCGTGATACCTTGATACACTTTGACAACTGTAATTCATTGGCACTGTCAATCAGGAAGGAATGGAGAGAGTATGAATTACAAACTGCCCCATAATCAGCTGGAGACAGTTCAGCAAAATTTGCAGAAGCCATTATTATTGCACAGAAAGTTGTTGGTGGTGCCTCCACTTCTCTGCCTGAATAGTGTTTTTTTTTTTTTTAAAGGTTGCTATTAAAGATTGTTGTTATGCAATTTCAGGTAAGTTCTCTTTTCTTTACTCAAACCATGGGAAGCTTTTATGAAAACAGCCATTTGATCAACTTGTAAAATGTTTCCTTCCTCTGAAACTGTTTGTTTTTAATTTAATTTTAAAATGCACAAAGCTTCACCTTTAGCCAACAGTAAGTTAACATGTAATAGCTGCAGCTTAATAACAGCTTCTCATACCTCTCCGATCGCATTTGAAAAGATTCATTATGTTTTTATATCTTAATGGAAAATGTAGAAAATGAACAATTTTATGTGAATCAAGAACCTATAATCTATATAATAATATACCTCTAAAAAGTCAAAACTATTCCGAGGTCTTTGAATACATGAATGTAAAGAAATGCTATACACCATAAATAATATTCTATATACAAAACCAAATATGACAGGATACAAATCTATTTATCTAATCTTTCTATCTATCTATCTATCTATCTATCTATCTATCTATCTATCTATCTATCTATCTATCTATCTATCTATCTATCTATCTATCTATCTATCTATCTATCTATCTATCTATCTAGCTATCTATCTATCTATCTATCTATCTATCTATCTATCTATCTATCTATCTATCTATCTATCTATCTATCTATCTATCTATCTATCTATCTATCTATCTATCTATCTATCTATCTATCTTTATCTAAAATAAAAATACTTTTTAAGATGCTAGCATTATTCTAAACTAAGTTACCCAAAAACCTAAAATCACTATAGTTAAGAAACAAAATGCGTGGTTATTTTGACCGTGCAATAATTTGCTGATATTTGGCTAAATCAATTATTTAATATTTATAAAGCTCACAGTTACTTCAGAAAGAGGTGTCCTCTCTCTACCAAGCCAACCCTTAAACAGAGAAAGAGGAATTAGTGACTGTATAAGAAAGATTACAGAGGTGAGTATTGATGTTGTTGGACTGACCTTTTGTTGATGGTTTTATAATTTTGGGCACTTTATCACTGCTGATCATTGCTAAAGTGCATGTGCTCTCTCTTGGTAAGATTGGTCTACACATGTTTGGCATATTTAATGTACCTATAAGTCCCTTGTACAGTGGTATCCCATATACCCAGGGGTGCCGCTCGCTGGCGTGCTCACGGGAGAACTCTGCTCCTCTTTTAGCCTTTGTTACTGAGGACTTTTAACGGAGATATCTTGTTTCCTGCACTTGGAGCCCGTTACCTGCTGGGACTGCGAGGACCAGGGTGCGCTGCTGTACAACTGGATTGAGCGCACCTGGGCACTCTTCCCGGCTCCTCCTCCACCTCTCTCCTGCTGATATAACGCCTCGCGGCCCCCGCTTCGCGGGAGCCGCTCGCTGGCGTGCTCACGGGAGAACTCTGCTCCTCTTTTAGCCTTTGTTTCTGAGGACTTTTAACGGAGATATCTTGTTTCCTGCACTTGGAGCCCGTTACCTGCTGGGACTGCGAGGACCAGGGTGCGCTGCTGTACAACTGGATTGAGCGCACCTGGGCACTCTTCCCGGCTCCTCCTCCACCTCTCTCCTGCTGATATAACGCCTCGCGGCCCCCGCTTCGCGGGAGCCGCTCGCTGGCGTGCTCACGGGAGAACTCTGCTCCTCTTTTAGCCTTTGTTACTGAGGACTTTTAACGGAGATATCTTTTTTACTGCACTTGGAGCCCGTTACCTGCTGGGACTGCGAGGACCAGGGTGCGCTGCTGTACAACTGGATTGAGCGCACCTGGGCACTCTTCCCGGCTCCTCCTCCACCTCTCTCCTGCTGATATAACGCCTCGCGGCCCCCGCTTCGCGGGAGCCGCTCGCTGGCGTGCTCACGGGAGAACTCTGCTCCTCTTTTAGCCTTTGTTACTGAGGACTTTTAACGGAGATATCTTGTTTCCTGCACTTGGAGCCCGTTACCTGCTGGGACTGCGAGGACCAGGGTGCGCTGCTGTACAACTGGATTGAGCGCACCTGGGCACTCTTCCCGGCTCCTCCTCTTCCTATTTAACTCCCGCCCCTACTACCGCGTTGCGGGACGCGTTGCGGGGCGTAGTCCGGGGCGAAGCCCAGGCCAAGGGCGGGCCCGTTTAAGCCCGTTTAAGCCCGTTTACGCCCGTTTAAGCCCGTTTAAGCCCGTTCAAGCACGGACAAGACCGGACCGGGCCCTGTCCCTTTCATCCATTTCTCCGCCCCGCACAAGGCAGCAAGTAACTATGGATACGCGAGGTAAATTATTGAAAGCTCAACCGATAATATCTGGAACACTGGATAACTTTATCATTAGGGCGAACTCTGTAATCCAAGGTGAATTGAACTTACTAGAAAGGCGTCTATCCGACGGAATTGCCAGTACGCGTAGGTCATCCCTTGGCTTAATTGCTTCTGCAGGCTCCCCCACAAATCTTGATGACTCTCAAGTAGCATTGATGGATAGTATTGACCGTACAATTGAATCGGTTCTATGTGACTTAAGATCCAGTTCCCCCTCACGTAGAGATACTCTTCAACCAATCCCTGAGGGAACGGACCATACTATGCACTCCCGATTATTGGACCAGTCGTTAATTGGAGCACAGTATATTGAGCAGGGAGCCGTTCCAAAAAGGAAACGCGAGGGGCCCAACAAGAGAGGGAAAAAACCTAGATTAAATAGATCCCATTCTAGTATTGATAAAGCACTTACTTCAACATGTCCTAGGCCTGCTCAAGTTAACAATTGCACTCCCAAATCACCATTAGAGCACATTGTATTGCCATCTAATACACCTATACATGTCTCTGATTGTGTTGCAGAACCCGATGAGACCTCTTGTCGATACAATGATATTGTACAATCTGTTATTAATGGTCTCCTTATTTCATTGACTGCTAGGTTTGATGCAATTGATATTAGGCTTAAGGAAATAGAAAGGGTTGTTACAGCCCGGCAAATGTATCAGTGAACAGAGCCAAACCATGTGCTGTATGCGAAGCAAGAAAAGCGGATTCACATTCTTTATCCCTCTCTACCCCTATGGGCCTCCTTCCATCCGGGCCCCGCAATCCTACGCCAAATTTACCAGAACCTAATCCAACTACTTCTCTGCTACTACTCCCTGCCTCACAACATACGCCCCCTGTGCCTCCTCAATGTCAATTTCAATCCCAAACTAAGAACATAGCTACAGTACTCAACCTACAACACACAGATTTGGACCTAAATAACAAAGGTCTAAGAACTAATACCAACCCAAGTATAGCCCCAATAAATAGGAGGAACATAATCAATCTTCCACCAGAGGTTTCACCTTATGTTGTTGTTCTAACAGGTGTCCCGGAGCTTGCTAATTCATCAACTGAATCCTATGCTTCCCTAAAAAATAAAGTCATTAACTGGCTCAATAAGCATAGGCCGCTCCCTCCTAATGTGAGGTCACAAGTTTTAATGGTAAGAAGGGTTCCTTGGCTTGGTAGCACTATAAAGAATATCAAGGGTGACTGTATTCTGGTCAATTTTAGCAACCGCTTAACAGCTCCCTACATTCTTAATTGGACTGGTGGTAACAGCACTTCTCTTATTAATTCCCTGCCCCTGTCTTTCTTCTATCCCCCTCTCCACACTTCTATTCCGGATGACATAGATGATAATTGGTCAAAAGTTAGGGGCAACGCGGCCAGAGGCAGGCCTAGGCACGTACATTTTGACGAGCCTTTGTCTGCTGGCTATCCAACTTTCAACAGGTATGCCTGTCTTGAGGATGTCGATTGACTTCCACAGGAAGGCTCCATTTCTGTTTCATTGCCCCCATCGCTCCCACCTTCTAATCATCATCCTGTTTCCCCTGTCTCTATTTCTGTTCCCATCACCACCCCTATTTCTCCGACTCTGTCTGTGCCTCCTCCTCGTAAAATTCTACCAGCCTCTTCCAATTGCATAACAAAACATAAGGTGCTTTCCTGGAACTTAGCCGGCCTACCCAGCAAGCTTGATTGCCCAATTTGGGGTTCCTTTATAGATCTTCACCAAATTTGCTGTTTCCAAGAAACCTGGGCAAGACAAGATTACCATCGACTGGGTTATGCTACCTATTCAATTCCTGCAGTGTGGTCCGGGCGTGGCCGCCCTTCTGGTGGCCTGACTATTTGGGTTGCTACTTATTTAGGTTGTACTGTTACTAAATTTGAAACTGGGTCGGACGACATTCTATGTATAATATTGGATTGGGGCCTAGACAATAAACTGGCGGTGATTAATTAGTGTGCGGAATCCCGGGTGATTGAGGCCCTTTCGAATGTTTTAACTCGAATACCCGATCATATAATGCTTCTTATAGTTGGTGATTTTAATTCTCATTTTGAACCACTTCAGGGCTTGGTGGATCAAATCAACCAGGAAGAGGATGAAATCTGGAATATCCCTCAGGTTTCCGGCCCAATGGCTAGGGCCTGGACACCTTTGGCTATCCAGATTACCTCCCTGACTATGGTCCACTCTATTAGGGCTTGCAATGGTCGAACTACTTTAGATAATCCTCCTAAGCCCACATTTAATAAACCTGGTAGAGAGGCTAGGCTTGATTACATTTTTGTTCAAGCCAAAGATTGGAATAGAGTCCTAGATTTTCAAGTCATTCCAAGGGGGGAGAGTGACCATTATCCTCTCGTACTGGATGTCTCATTATCTGGTTTATCCCCTCTGGTTCCGGCGCTTCCATCTAACTCGGAGCTATCGGACTCAGCTATTCTCTCTAATAATAAGCAGGGAATTAAATGGAGTAAAATGGTTCGTAATGATAAAGAAATATCCCAAGTCTATGCTGCTGTCGCCTTGGTTTTAAACAACATAGTGGGGATTCTTGACCAGCATTCCCCTCCAAACTACTATGAGGAATTGGCAACTGCCCACCAGGATCTGTTTTCTATGCTGTCTGGGCTATTTAACCCTATAATTTCCTGTAAAAAGGGATTTGTTAATCAGCCCAATTGGTACAACAAGACTTGTAGATTGGCAAAGAGCGACCTGCTAGGGGCTATAAAGAACAAGGCTCCCAAGGCTGACATCCAACACAAGAGACAGACCTATAGATCCCTGATACGTTTTGCTAAACTGGAATGGGCTTCTGAAAATTGGGAGAATCTAACCTCTGCCCTAAAATCAAGAGATTCGAGGAGATTTTGGTTGATTGTATCCACTGGGACAACTGAACCCCCTGCAATTGTAAATAACAACATTGCGCCAGAAGCCTGGGAAATCCACTTTAGCACTCTCTACAGGGCCCCGATGTCTGCCCCTGCAAGCCCACTACACATAGTACCTAGCCGAGATCATCAAATATTTTCGCTAACTGAAATCCAGCTTGCAATTTCCCAACTTCCCGCTGGGAAAGCACCCGGTTTGGATGGGGTACCAGGTGATTTGTATAAACATGAACCTAGTATATGGGCACCTTATCTTACATTATTGTTCAATGCCATTTTGAACGGCTTGCCAATTCCCCCTACTTGGTTAGGCGCCGAAGTTGTGCCTATTTTCAAAAAAGGTTCTCCACTGTTGCCAGGGAATTACAGGCCTATTAGCTTGATAGATGTTGCACAAAAACTTTTCTCGAGGCTGATCCTGAATCGTATTATGGACTGGGTTGAGTCATCTGAGATCTTGAGCAACTACCAAGCTGGCTTTCGAAAGAGCGTTTCCACAACCGATCAGATCTTTAGGTTGTGTATGCTCTACTGGAAAACAGTAAAGATAGAGGGGGGGTCCTTATACACAGTTTTTGTCGATCTCCGCGCGGCTTTCGACCTTGTTCCCCGCACAAAATTATGGGCCGTGCTACAAGATTTAGGACTACCAGGGCCTCTCTTGCACATACTTGTGCGTCTCCATACTAACAACTATGCGAGGGTAAGATGTGGGAGGGGTGGCAGCCTTTCAGCTAGTTTCCCTGTCGAAAGGGGGGTAAGGCAGGGGTGTGTCTTGGCGCCCACCCTCTTCTGCCTTTATGTAAACGGTCTCATCTCTCATTTAAACAAGGTACCCAATAGAGACACCCCACGTCTTGCGGGTACTGCCATTTCGGCCATTATGTTTGCCGACGACACGTTGCTTTTAGCTAAGACCCCCATGGGGCTACAACGCGTCTTGGACGGTTTTGTATCCTTTTGTATTGATCGGGGGTTGGAGATCAACACGGCTAAGACTAAATTTATGATCTTCAACCCCCCGAGGTCTTTACGACCTAATCCTACTATAAATGGAACCAGCTTAGAAAGAGTCCACACTTTCGAGTACTTGGGTCTAACACTCAATGAGAAAATGACCTGGTCTCACCATCAGACCAAATTAAATTTAAAGTTAAATCAAAGGGTAGGGGGAATCCTGAAATTAGGGAACCAATCCATGACGCACCCGATTGGCCCGCCTATGGAAATTTACAAATTGCAGGCTCGCGGGGCTTTAATCTATGGCGGTGAACTCTGGGGCATTGATTGTGCCCCTGAGATTGTCGTTACGGAAAATAAGTTCTTAAGGAGCCTGTCTGCCCTTCCACCCAGTACACCCTTACTTCCCCTTAGGCTCGATATGGGACTAAGATCGATAAGGGAGGAACTTGGCGTGAAGCCTTTAACGTTTTGGAGGCGTCTTTGGACAACCCCTGAACTTTTGAGTTATCGCTCTGAACTTTTGGAACTCTATCTCCATCCAGCCCTGGGTAAAATCCCATGGCTGAATTATGTAAAAAATGAATTTGCTAAGCTGGGTTTACAGACCCATTGGACAAAACCCCTAGAGTCATGTGCGACCATACCCCGTAAAGAACTAGTTGCTCTTTACCACAATTTTAATCTCTCGGTTACTCTTGCTAATGAGAACTTGGGACCTATGACAACTACATTTTTAACTATCAAGGACCACTATATATTGGAAACTGTCCTGAATGACATTAATCCTGTCGCCCTGAGAAAATTATTCTTACAATGGCGATATAATGCACTCCCAGTTAGAGCACTTACCAGTAGATGGCATCCCCCTACTGCAAAAAATTGTCCTGCATGCTCTAGTGAGCTGGAGGACGATATTCATTTAATGTTTTTTTGCCCTATGTACACGAAATCAAGGAATAAATGGATTGCTCCCATCTGTAGGAGCTGGGGATTCAGACGACATTTAGATGCCTATAGGCTGCTGAAAAGTGATTTATCTTCTTGTACTGTCTTTGCTATTAGCAAGTATCTGGCAGCAATATGGCATATTAGAAGAATCCATCTTACGGAATGAAATGTAATTGTCTATCATTGACTAGGCTATGTTTCAATCCATTTATTATTTATTTGCAACTGTATTCTCCTTAGTTTTTGTGTAGCTTTTACTTATGAATGATTTTCTTTTTTTAAGATAACCTTTGTGACTCCAATGTATTTGTATGTTCTTTTATGATTTACATAATCGAAATAAAGATTTAAAAGAAAGAATATACCCAGGGCCTGTAAATTAAATGCTTCTAGTGGGCATGCAGCGCTGCTTGTACCACCCACGGAAGTAGCCTTTCAAACCTGTCTCAGGCCTCTGCCACTGTAGGGCCTGCGCTCACAGTTTACCGCTGCCGTGACGTGGCATGTAAAGTGGTTGCCACGTCTGCAACTCACCTTTTACTACATCTAAGTCACCCCTAAGGTAGGCCCTAGCTAGCACTGTGGGCAGGGTGCTGTGCTGGTAAAAGTTAGGACAAGTGACTTAACTGTGTGGCATGTCCTGGTAGTGACAAACGGTTGTATGATGTTACAACGCATTGCGTTGTAACGCATGCCTTTACCACGCATCTGTTACAATGCGAATGCCTTTCCCACGCATAACCTTTGCCACGAATATTCCTTTACCACGCATACTTTTACAACGATTTTCATTGTAAATTCATTCATGGTAAGGGCATACTCTTGGTAAAGGTTATTCCCCTACTCCTAAACCCTTCTTACAAATACCCCTCCACTGCCCTTAACCCTATAATCAGACCCCAGCTTTTTTTTTCTAAAATCTAATATTCCCCTTACCTCTCCATGTCGCCTCTTCTTAATCTTCTTCTGTGTTGACGTCGCACATCGTTAAGAGGAAACGGAAGTGTCTTTCCGTTTCCTCTAACGATGCCGATTGACTCCCGATTGCCCCCACATAGAAACTTCCACAGGTGCGTTTTTCTTTTGGGGGGGGGGACCCCCCTTTTTTCACGCTTTTTTTGGGGGGGGGACCCCCCTAAGCCCCCTTTTTTATTTTTAGCCTCTAACACACATGCCTTTACTACGTATCTCGTAGTAAAGGTATGCGTGGTAAAGGTTCTTCGCTGTAAGCATGCATGCGTTGTAATGCATGCGTGGTTAAGTTATGCGTGGAAACGGCCGCGTTGTAGTGGCCATTTCCCGTGACAAACAGATTATATGGTTTCTCACTGCTGTGAGGCTGCCCTCTCATAGGTTTGCATTGGGGAGTCCGTGATATCTGCTTTAGTGGTAAAATCTGATCTGTGAGGGGTAGTGTGACCATGTTTGGTATGTTTGTAATAATAGTGATAAATCCTGCTTATTGGTAAAAGCAGATTTATTATTACTATTTTAGAGATGCCACTTTTAGAAGTGGGCAATTCTGTGTGCTTATATGCCTTTGTGCCCTGCCTCGATGTGTATTGCCCGTCTGGTTTTGACTGACAGAAGAGAGGGGATGTGCATTCACTCCAGCCAGTTCCAAGGGGGTTGAGGTATGTCCTGCCTTTTCTGGGTGACTCAGCGCTAGGCTGAATAGACCTTGGCTGAATTTAGAGCAGCGGGAGGACTTTTACCTTGCACTTGAATAGGCCTGGTCTGCATTTGGATTGGTGGGAGGAGTAGTACCTGCACCTGAATAGGGATGTGCTGCCTTCCACAATGCTGGCTCCACCCCCTGTGATGAGTCTGGGGCCTGGGATGAAAATGTGAATGGGTTGCTGTGCACTTCAATAGCGTTTTGAAGTGCCCCGAGAGTAAAGACTGGCACTGTAAGCATATGGGCTGTGACCCCATGAGAAAGAGAAGACACTGCGTGGGACGTAGAACCAGGGGCTGCTGGCCCTACAGACTGCACTTGGCCAGGAGGGACCGCCATTGGACTGGATTACTCAGGGTGCCTGACTTGCTGCCTGCTGGGTGGAGAGATGGACTACCACTGTTGGTGCCTGGACCCTTGTTCTGGCCTGCCTGCCTGCACCCCGCTCCCTGAAACGTGCCTAAGGTGTTTTCTCCAGGCAGCATTGCTTAGGCCCCTGCCTCCCTTTTCAGCATGTGGTGAAGTGCTACCCAGTGTCTTGGGGCTTATGAACTTAGAGCATTTGGAGTGCTGGGCTTTAGTTGCCAGAGTGCTCATGCAGCCTTGAAGTGCTTTGTTGGGCCTCATGTCAGCCATGAGCGTGTGGAGAGCTCTGTGCCAATGGGGTATGCTTGTGGCTGACTGACAGGAAGCGCTGGAAGAGCACCGTTTGACTTTCCTCTATAGTGGAGGGAAAACGAATGGTGACCACCTCTGAACGTGCCCCCTCCAGCCGGTTGCTGTAGCAGCAAGGGAGCCATAAGATAAATCATCCCACCCTCCCCAGCAAGGGAGTCCCTGCACCAGGGGAGGAAGTAGAGGAGCTCTGGCCCATGGTGGACTGGACCAGAGTCCATATGCAGTGTGGTAACAGCAGGAGCTCACTGAGTTTTCCGGGCCCAGAACTGTCCTGACAGTCAGAAAAGCTGAGCAGCAAAGATTGCTGCGGCCATGCTATTTGACCTCACGAGGGTCCAGGAAGAGTCCGACTCACTCAGAGTGCAGGTCACACCTTTTACTGGGTCTGGACCAGCAAGAGGCCATATGAGGAGCAGAGTTGGTGTCACTCTACTTGCCAGGTATAGCAGCTGCTCCGTGTGGTAGTGGGCAGCTTCCTTGACAAACAGGGTGACACAGGCCATACTCAGCGACTCTGTGAGTTCGCCCTACCAAGGCAGGGGATCAGACCCTCCCCCTTCCTGACATACACCTAACTGGGGGCATTAGTGTGTTCTTGGTAAACCTTGACGAAAGCCCCCACTCTTCAACTGGAATCAGGAGGAGTGATGGAAGTCCCGGTCTGGAGCAGTAATACCAGCAGTTCACGTAAGAGAGGCTCAGAGGCTTCTGTGCTCCACACTGTGGAGAAGAATTACCAGATAACAGGTAATAGGAATGAATGAATGATTGCATTTGTACAGCACACGGCTACTCAAAATGAGTGTCTTGGCGCTAGCAGTCTCTATCTCACAAAACACCAGGAACACCCCTAACCTCTAAATAACCAGGTTTTAACCAGTTTCTTGAAAACAGCCAAGTCAGAAATAGATCTGAGGGTCGCTGGGAGCTGGTTCCAGGCTTGGGTTTCCAAGAGCCTGAAGGAACTACCTCCTGAGAGGGCTCGGTGTATTCTGCATAGAGGATGACCTCAGAGTTTTGGCTGGCATGTAGTGGATAACTCTTTTCTTGAGATAGCCTGTGCCTCTACCATGCATGCCTTTAAAAACAGGACCAGTGCCTTGAATTTGATCCTTATTCTCATAGGAAGCCAGTGCAGTGCCTTCAAGTGTGTGGACATGTGCGTCCTAGGTTTGAGCCTTAGGACAAGTCTGGCCGCAGCGTTTTTAACCCCAGGTAGGTGCTGTAGTAGACACTCTGGGAGGCCCAGGTACAGGACATTGGATTAGTCCAGCCTGGAAGTAACCAGCGCCTGAACCACGGTTTTCCTGGTGTCTACTGAAAGTAGTGGAGGGGATTTCTTCAATGTTCGCAACAATCCAAAACAGGTGCCTACCACAGACTGGACCTGGGATCTCATTGAAAGAGCATTATCAATATAGATGCCCATAAGGGAGCAGGGTATCAAAAAAGATAATATCAGACTTTTCAGAATTACATTTCAGTTGATTCCTCCTCAGCCACTCAAACACTCAAACACAGTGAGGCAGAGTCTGATCTCATCACCCTCAAAGCCAGCTCCCTTATCGCAAGTGGTGCAAGGGAAGACATATATGGGTTGAAAAGAGTAGGGCTCAGTACCAATCCCTAGGGGACCCTCATGTTCAAACTATGAATAGAGGATGCAAAAGAAGAAGTCAAAAGTTCATGACTTCTCTCCACGAGTAAGGAAGTCAGCCATTTTAAGGCCAATGCTCCTATACCGAGATCTCTTAATCTGACCAGGAGCCCGTTATGGGGAACATGTCAAAGGCCACCAACAGGTCCGAAAGAATAAGAATGGCTCTACCTCCCTGGTCAAGCTTCTCTTTAATGTGTTCAGTCACCTCCAGCAAAGCCGTTTCAGTGTTATAATTAGGCCTGAAACCAGATTGACTAATGTGAAACAGATTATTTTTTTCAGCATAGTTAGAAATGACTTTATTCCCATGTATCTCCAAAACTGTAGAAAAGACAGGTAAGAGAGATATGGGCCTGTAGTTAGCATGCACGTTTGGATCAACTGAGGTTTTCGTCAGCAGAGGAAGGATTTTTGCGTGCATCTAAATGGCAGGCACATAGCCCACTACGAGAGAGGAATTAAGGACCTTATTTACCACTTAGTTTATGGCCCAAGCCACAGCGGCCAGCAACGACGCCATAATGGGGTCAGCAGGCGAGCCTGACTTGAGACCCGTCAAGATATCCAAAGACACCTCAGGCTGCATCATAGGTATCTGTAGTGATGCAGCAGATTCTCTTGCAGGCTGTTCACTAGCAGGAGTTAGGACATGTGCATAGTCAATTGAAGACCCACTGGAGAAAGAGTTCTGAATAGTTACGATCTTCTCGTGGAAGAACGTTGCCAAATTGTTGGTCCATACTGCAGAATTCGGAAGGTCCCTGGTAACGACCTTAGGAGGATTTTATGATTTTAAAAATCTCTTCTCTTTTATTGTTGGAGGTAAGAATTTTCTTTTCCAGATAGCTGTTCTTAAAGTCGTTGACTTTAATGTAGTAAGATTTCAGTGCGGTTTTATACTCTAATCTAACATCCGGATTATAATTTTTCCTCCACTTCCTTTCCAAGCATTTGCATAGCCTTTGTGATTGTGATGTAATGTGTTTTTTATGAATAATAGAAAGGATATTTTTATATAACCTTGTGTGGAGTCTCTTTTGTGGTGTGCCTAGTGTGTCACTGTTGTGTGAGCATGTTGTGCAAATACTTTACTCATTGCCTCTGGGATAAGCCTGAATGCTCTGCCAATCTACCAAGGGGGTGAGTAGGGGTTATCTTCAGTGTGTAACTCCCTTGCTCTGGCTAGAGTGGTGGTTTCTGCCTGGCTTAGGTGCATACCTTAGTCAACCAGAAATCCCATTTCTAACAGAGGTGTTTTCATGGCTCCAGTTCTACTTCCTACCATCCATTGGATGGTTTCTTTAATAGTAGGATAACCAGTCCTTTTTTTGCGAAGTAGTGGGGACTTTTCCTAAATGGAGAGATGGCTTAGATAAGTCAGAAAGAACTAGGCAATAGCATTGGCTCTTTATTTTAGCCAGTGCACCAGACAAACATCTATTCGGGAGGATGATATGAGACTGGGCGAAATGTTGTTAATCAATTCAACCGATTGACAGTTTAAAGAAAGACTAAAACACCCTATGCTTATCTATTCAGATTAGATTGATCTTTGTGCCCCAGATTGTTCAACAGATTGGTGATCCTACCCTGAAAGAAGCCTAATAGGCTATTGTGCAGCTCCTGGGAGAGGATACTGTGATTTACTGTTGCTAAATGCTAAAGCGTGATTTTGTTTATAGCCAAAAACTTCCCAGATTTGGCTTTTGTCATTTACGATCCAGTTATGAAGGTAAGCAGACATTTCTTTATGGCCTAAGTTTTTATATCGCTGTAATTGATTTTTTTTAAATTCAGATTCTTTCAAGGTATTATATTTTCTCTATGATCTTTCCATTTTCTTACATTCCCGCTTTGTGAATCTCAGAGTCTGAGTTTACCATAGTGCAGAAAGTTTTTTTGTTAGAACCAATAAACTTGACGGGCGAGAAAATGGTCAGAGTTGGAGATAACCATTCAGTAACCCATTTACCGTTAAATTCTAGGTCCATAGAATCAAATGTTGGACTAGAACTTTGCAAAAGGGTGTTCCAGGCTCTTGGCTCTAATGTGGACTAGGTTCTGGTGTATTTGAAGGACCTGGCTGAGAATCAATGTGGAATAATCAGAATTTATGGGTCAGTTGATGACATCAAAAATTCTACTGTATTCGAAAACATACATTATATGATTATTATGTCATGATTCATTGTATGCTTTTATTATCAATAATCATGTTCATGATGTCACTAAACTCATCATGAAGGAGATTGCTGAATTATATTCTGAAGGCTTGAATGCATATTGACGTGCCCATTTAGGCTTTGACAGAACAGGAGCACCACCATAAATCCTCAGTTCTCCAGCACTGTATAACTCATAGTTTAGAGAGTGGAGAACCACAGGACTTTTGATAGCAGAGCCTCAGATAGCTCTGCCGTCAGAAACTCTTGCTGTAATGGTCCATCTACCACTGACTGGATAGTTCACAGAGATGATCACAATGGTTGGAGAACTGTCACTTATTTTCCCCACATTGGTCTGTCTTAACGATAGCACTCCAACCCATTGTTCCTTTGCACCTCATGCCATCTTGGTTTGGACCCAGCCATATGCAAAATCAGTCTTGACCCTGCTCATCTTGGGAACAGTCAAGCCTGAAATGCCAAGCCTGGTCCTCCCTGAACCAGAACACAAGCAACCCAGGACTGGTTTCACCCTAGTTATGGGCTTATCAGACCAGAGATTCAATCATGATGATGCTGAATTGCATGGAATGTACGTTTTGCTTCTTTTTCATCTATGACACTCAATAAGCCTGTTGTCTTTTACTGCACAATTTCATTTTGATGGAATCGCTGCGTTTATAGTTCAAGGTAAGAATGCAGGGGGAAATAATTGTCTGAACATCTACACCACCAGCATTATGTTATAAGCCTGCAATAATAAGGATTTAAGGTCCTTGTTTAGAGCTCTGAGAGCAGTCCCTCAATCCACCAGGGCAGCATGGGGATGTACTCTGACCACCATACTTAGATATTTCTCCGAAGTATACAGACATACCTGTACCTTCAGGCGAGATGCTGATGCTGTGGCCTAGTTGAATAGACTGAAACTTTGCTGGCATCACATTTCATTTGGCCAGTGAGGATAATTTTGGGTCTTTAAAAAAAACTCCCCAAACAGGAGTTTGTGAATGAAAACCCAAACCAAAAAATGGTCATGAAATACTGAGTATTTTCTCCCAGCACGTGTGAGACATTTCTTTGTTTTCCTGTTGAGGGATCCCATAATTACTCCGGTGTTTCCAAACAGAAATAAAAGTATGTCAGAACATCCATCCTGAATAATTCAGGCACCTTGACCGCTCATCCAACAACATCATTTTGAACCTCTACATCCATGGTACTCTCTTCCATCTGAAACCTGGCAGCCTCCCATTTCTAAATAGAGTGTGGGAAGCACAGGTTTGATAGACGGGACATCTGTCATGTTTCTGCAGAGTATCCCATCTGCCAAACTTTAATTGAGTCCCAAGAGGATTGCACATATTTATTCTGTCAGCAATCAATCACATTTGTAAAAAACATATGTGTTAAAATTGTCTTATAGAAACATTGATGGGCATGAGAAAATATTGATAAAATATTAATAAAACTGGTTAAGATATGACCAGTGAAGTTGTTGAAGAAATAAACACCAACCTACAAACAAAAACACTAAATTACAAATATTTGCTTTAGCTCACAAAAATGAATTCTGACAAATAGCCAGAATTCTGTGAAAAATCTATGCAAATTTCATTGAAAGGTACATGATTATGAAATTAGGAGAAGATTTTACATCTTTGTCAATAAGATAATTTGTACAAGATAATTTGTACAATAATAAATATTAATGCCCAGACTCAGATTAATCAGGTAATGAAGATGTAAATCTTCAATACAAAGACCAACAAGACAGGACAGGAGAAGAGTAAACCAGCAGAGGCAAGGGAAGAAGAGAACAAAAACAGACTTATGACACAGAGACAGTTGTCATATCTTAAGCGGGACCACACGGAATTTCACCTTGAACAAAGATAAGATAGTGATGTCACAGAAGGGTCCTTCATTCAGCCCTACTCGTTACATCATTTTTGGTTGGCCTTAGAATCAATTTATTACATTTCCCTAGAAAATTTAGACTTCCCAAACATTTTCCACAATAGTAATTACCAACAGCAAATACTGAGTGAGCAGGTTCAGAATAATTTTACCATAAGAATTGCAGTCACCCTAATATGCATTTGAGAAATATATCAAGAAGAAGGAAATTAAGAGAACACTGGGGAATGATGTTACATGCAGGGCAGAACTTGGGATATACTGAAACAGACTTATTTCGACTTATGAGCACAAACCCATAGAAGTATCACATGTTTGCCCCAGTGCAGAGTTACCAAAAGTCATGCAAAGTGTAGTTTTGCAATAGAATGTACCTCTACATTTACACAATATAGCTCTATGTGGAAAAGAGGCATGCCATGAGTAGTAAATGGGGGCTCTCATGTAAGCACCCAAGGATTTTGATGCAAAATCCTATCTGCTAACATTTGGAGATAGAGTGTTCCCCCAAAAATGTATGCCTCGTCGAAGCAGACATAACGTTAGAGAAAAGTTTTTTTTTTCCCAAACATATCCATCTTTGCATGAAGGATCCACTCTACAGCACATATACAAAGTTGGACAAGTTTCAAACTCTGTTTTAGTTTACTGAAAGGTACCATTCCTGGACAAACCTATGCCTGACATTTCACAGACACCTTTGCATTATGGTGAAAAGGTGTGTGCATAGTGAAAAGCAGCAGAAAGTGTGCCAGCGGTAAGCGGTAGAGTAACATTAACATATATCAGTAGATATGGTGCTGTCCTGCACTCCCTTTCACACAATTCAGCACAGAACCTTTGGTTGCTGCACTGCATTAAGTGACTAAATAAATGATACTGAAAGTTTCAATGACATCTACAATATATTTCTTTCCTAACATAATTAATTCCCTCACTAGTCTACCAGGGAGACCCATATTCAAGAGTAGGCGATCACTCTCTGAAACAATATATTAATATGTTATTCACTTCCTTCTCCATCACATCACATCAATCCCATTATGTGTACCTCACAATAAGGATATCATTAACAAATTGGAGGGTTTTCCATTAGAAAAAGTTTTGTTACTTGTTTTTCTAGATTTTAATGCACTCTACTTCAATAGACTACAGTATGGCTTGAAGGCAATGCAGTATTTTCTTTCAAATAGATCTTTATCATACTCTACACATACTATAAGGCTTATCATGGCCAACCACATGTTGGAATATAACAATTTCCTCTTCAAGAATAACTTATACTTCCCACATTGTATAACCACAATGGGCTTAGTTTTGGTCCCTTCGTATACACACTTTTTAATGTCCTATTACAAGAAACATCATACCTGAGGCATGAAGCTGAGTTTTTTTTTAAAGGTTTATTTTGTAAAGTATCACCTTAAAGATCAAAGAGCCAACTTGTGGCGCGAGGCAAGGGCAAAGTCAAAAGTTAAGGCCGACCAGGATGGAATATGGGTCGGAAGCAAGAGGGAAATTGGGCCCAGTTTCAAATTGCCTTCAAACTTAGAGAATGTTCAGACTAAAAGTCATGGGGAAGGTGGAGTTGAGTGGGGCAACACAGCAGGCTGTGTCCAAGGAGGCTTGTGAAGACTTAGACGTTGGTGGGAAACAGCTCCTAGCAGGGAAAGCTAGATTTCCAGGCAAAGGAGGACATTGTCATCGAAGCAGACCAGTCAACGTTGAGTACTGTGAAGATTTTTACCTTTTCTGCCTGCAGGTCAAAGCTGCAGGCTATAGTCAATTTCAATTTTAATCTGTATTCGATCCGGTTAAAATGATCATAAAAGCTGAGATAAAATACATAAGAATAAAATCAGCAAATAATTTATAGTTGATCTTAGAATAAAGACCCTATTACAACAACATCATTTCACGTTCTAAAAGCTCTAAAACGAGGTTACCGTATGACAGGCTCAAAACTCTTGGTGGCCCCCCTTCCTCTTTCTCAAGCAGGACCATAAGAACTTAGCTACCGAAAAGCAAACCATGGGATCAGATGACGATTTAAAAAATCTAATGCAAACCGGCATTGATTAAAATTCCCTTGCTTTAAAATTGGGTTAAGGCAGTTGTTCCTTTCTTTCTCATAGAGCCTGCAGAATAAATCTAGGTGCAGTTCAGTTTGTGGTGAGAGGTTATCACATGGACACACACTTAATTCTGAGTGGTTATATGTTTTTTTGGATAACCTAACACCAAAGGAATCATGTTCATATGGAACCTCAATAATATAAATCTGTGTTGCGCCTGGTAACATTTACTAAATCAGAATACCCTCCCTCTATCAATAGAAGGTTCAGGTGATATATACAGACTGCTTTTTTCGCTCTGTGATATTCCTTTCGCATGTAATCCGCCATCAATAAAAAACATATTGGTGACCTTTTGTTTTGTAACCTTTCTACAAGCCAGTGGGTCCATACACAATTTAGGGAAGCCGATCTCCTTCAGTACTTACTCAACATAGTCGAGCCACCTAGACATTCTACCATTGTCCATCCTTAAGCAATTCTTTATTATTGTTTGTGTCTGAGTCACTGTGCCCCTCCACCAAATTGAATGCCACAAGAGGATTGGGGCTAAATGTATTGAATCTGCAATATAGGGCAAACCCAATTCTGAGTGTGAAATATAGTTTGAGGAAGACAGAGGGAGGCCAACTATGGATTTAAAAAAATGATTCTCTATGGTTTGCAATATAGTTGGCGCTACTGCTGGAGCGGGTAGTACACAATTTTGTATACCCCCCCATTCTGCATGTTTATATTAATCTGAATAATCAATTAATTGTAATATTATTAATTTGTTTGGAGTGATAACTCACCAACTATATTAACAAGAGAATTACACGTGGGAATTGCACTTTGCATGGCTATATTAATTGTGAATTAACTTGTGTACGCATATTAATAATAGAAAATGAGAATATTACATGTTATATGTTGCTTTAAGGGATGTATTTGTGATTTGTGCTTTATTCAGTAAGTATAAACTGCTCTGAGTGTGCTTTTGCTAGATAAATACACACACATATGGGTATTATTAAGGGGATAACATTGTATTAGTCATTTCTATCTTTTAATTATGTTTTTGTGTTTCTTTTGCATAAGTTGACCATTTTGGCCTAAACAAGATGGCTGAACAAGACGTTAAACGTGACTGCCCTGACAACACGAGGTTCTGGGTGAAGTGCACAGGCGTCACCGCCAGCAACAGTGGCCTGGACCTGACCCCGGGAGAACATGTACCCTCCAAGGTTGTTCCGGGAACCCATCCAAAACTAAAGACAAAGCTCAATTTAAAAGCCGGAACAAGCAAGTTTGATGACTTCATCATTCAACACCCTGAGAACTGTACCCCGCAAGCCAAGTTGACCAATCCAGACTCTCTAAACCCCGATCTTGATACATTTTGACATTATTTCCATTATAAAAGTAGGTAGGGACTTGAACTGAACTAACTACGCTCTTCTTGACGAACTTGAATTCCTGACGTTATGCTGACGGAGAGGACGGTGACACTACTGGACAGCTGTTATCCTGAATCTTTGAAAGAATGAATTGCGGCCTAACTTTGCTGAATAAAATTCTCTTTGACTGACTGATTTAGAGGACGACTTTAGCGAGAATAGGTCAATATGATGTTCTGAAATGCTGATGATGATTTCTAACATTTCTTGCAATATTTCTTAGATTAAGAATAATTGATTAATTGACAAATGTGTTGTGTCGATTATTTGAAAAAGAGAATAAAAGAAAAGAAGTAGAGCATAGATAGATGAGTTAATCATCAATCACAAATACAACTAAATGATCCATCTCCGTATGGGAGGGATATCTTAGGTTTCATGTCAATGTGTTTAGGGTAAAGTAAAGGTATTCCTCTCATGTCAGCGTTGAGAAACGTATTTTCCCTCAGAAAACAGGTCAACCGAGTGTAAGTATATTGGTGTTATGGGCCCCACCAATGAATGTATGTGAGTGAATTGGATGCCGAGGTAGTTGGTCTGTGCCGAAGGGGGAATTTGACGTTCCGCGCTGCATCAGTTTTCTGGTAGCAAGACAATGGTTTTTATTGTTTTGGTTTGGTGATTATTGCTTGTAAATAGCTTATTGATTATTGGTTATTGATATTGATTTATATACTAACACTCTATGTTGAGTCGTGTTGAGTTTTATGTTGTTTGCACGACTTCTGGGATGTAGGAAGTCGGAAGTTTGTAACGGTTCCGTAGTAGAGCAGAGGTAAGCGCTGTTCTCGGGAAAGACTGAATTGTTGTTATCCTGTAGGTACACAGGAGAAAACGTGTGACGATTGAAGTTGCATGACGCATTGTCTGGGTTCGATTCGGTGACATCGCCATGTGTTGCCATTAGAGACATTTTCTGTGTGAGAGAATTGTGTATGATAGCGAAGGTTACCTGTGAAATTCTGGTCTTAGGTATCAGGGATCCAACTGGAATTCCGATAACGCTTATCACAGGAAAGGTAATAGGTACTCATGAGCTTGTTAGAAGGACAAAGGAGAGGTAAGCGCTGCTTTGTTAACGTATGTCATAATTCTGTAGTAGGACAGACTGCTCGCTGTTCTCGGAAAGACAGGATTCTGCGTGAATGTACTACATTTTCTAGTGTGAAAGTGCGTGAACGAAATAGCATTTGGGTTAATTGCGAAACTCTGGGTTTATTTCTCAGGTGTATTGGGTCTCCAACTATGTGTCTTAAATACTGGAGAAACAGTTAGCTAATGATTGTTAGAAGGGTGAAGTAGAGGGATGTGCTACTTTATCAACGGAAGTAACGATTCCGTAGTAGGGCAGAGGTAAGCGCTGCTCTCGGGAAAGACGGAATTCTCGTGAGAAAGGTCTATTGCTATTCTTTGGTTAGCGAAGCGGACAATGGAGACGTTTTTATGTTGTTACTAACAGAATTGTAGAGATTGAAACAAAACTTACTGAGCAGATTTGTAAAGGAGGTGTAGACAGGAGCAGGAGCTGCCGCAGTGGCTGCTGACGTCAGAACGACCGCGCTGGGATTGGACAGTCGGTCAGAACTGTAAGACGCTCCGGATTGGTGCGTTAGTGTGCGCCGCGCTAGGAGTGGAGAAATACAGGGTGACGTAAACGCTTCCTATTGGTGCGTTAGTGTGAGTCGCGCTGGAATTTGAGGATTGTGACAGTGACATAGACGCTCCGGATTGGTGCATTATTGTGAGTCGCGCTGCGATTGGACAGAGTAGTGGTACAGTTGTAGGGAGAAACTAGTGAGACATGAAAAGAAAGGAAAATGTATTACGATCCACCAGAAAAAGAGAAAAAGTCATGGTTTGGTAAAATTAAGAAGTGGTTTAAGAAGGACAAACCGATCAAAACTAGGGAAGGACAGTTACTTCCTCCACCGAAAACCCCTTGTTGTAAATTAAGGCAGATCGTGATTAAGCATTCACTGAAAACATTAATGTTTCCCTTTATCGTGTTCTCTTCAGTATGTTGGCCGAAGTCTGGACTCCATTTTGTATTGACGTGCTGCCACGTGTTCGCCATGAGGAGAGTCCGACCTCTGTGCTAGTTGCTCTTGTAATCTGCCTAGCAACAGTTTATAAATAGTCTTCTTGTTCATTTGGCGCATGCCCAGAACTGACTACGTCTGTTATAATTAGTTCTGCTTGACCATGTGTTTTCGCGGGCTCAAGGAGTGTGTTAGCTCCGCCCATGTATTGATTTAGAATCGAGAATGACCCTAAATGGTAATGTTCTTCGACTTTATGTGCTATCCACCCACTCATGAGCCCCTCTGTTGTGTATATAAGGGGACTGTGTATGTAAGTTCTTTGTGCTACTCCTTGCAATACTGAAGAGTGTTGTGTGGATTGTAGGACCACCCTTAAGGGTTAATAAACGTTGTCTTGTACTTTGCAGTTTCCGTGCCAACTTCCTTGTAGATTGCGTTACAGAAGAGCGAACCCTTGTCTCTTGCGGGCCTAGCTGGGGCTTGTATTCAACAATTGGCGCCCGTCACGTGGGGCTCATCGGCGACTCGGATGCTCGAAGGACTGGTCGCGACGAAGGTGAGGAGTTTGGCCGGGGACGTGATCACTGCCAGCGGCGTCTTAGCCCTGGCACCCCGAGGTTTTTCTTCCTTCCCTTCCGAGCTGACCGTCTGGGTGGCGCCGGTCATCGACTGAGATCTCTTCTGTCGGTCCTGCCGTGAGAGCCGTTTGGGCGATTGTGGAGCTTGGCAGTTGGAACCTGGACTCTTGATTGGTAAGAACCGTTGTACGGTACTTGCTCCGAGTTTTGAAGCCTGGGTTGGCTATTTGAGTTTGATTTGTGATGACTAGTCATATTTTGAATTTGTCTTTGTGAAATATATGCGTTGCAACACATATAGGCAGGTAATGTGGAGAAATTTCTCCGGAGCTGTGTAAACTTGGAACGGCGCAACGATTAAGTGCCATTTTATTTGGTAGTACTGCATATTTTGCATTATTTTTAGCATGCCTGCTTTTAGCGCACTCCGTAAGTGGTGTTGCTGCTTTGGAAACCGGTTGAACCTCGAGGAATCTGCTCCAGCCCCCCCAGAGGGGACTCCTAATAGGGATATGTATGTGAAACATGGTCTTTCTTCCATAATGTACAGCACATTGTGGAGGAAATATACCAGGAAGGATCCTGAGTTGCGATGGCCGTTGTATGGATCGTTTGATATGCGTAAGATTGAGTATGTGGAACAGTGTCTGTGTAAGCGTCGTGCTCGTCAGGATATGTTTGAGTGTGTGCGGTTATGGGTGAAAGAAGTGCGTGAGCGAGAGAAACGTGAGAAAGCGCTGTTTGATAAAGAGCAACGAAAGAATGATCATGTGCGAGCAGAAGAAGCGAAGAGTCGGGAGGACAAAGAGCAGGCGGAGAAACAAGAGAAAGAGCGTAGGCTCCAAGTTTCGGGTCAATATGTCGTTCGCCAGCCGCTTTATCCTGTCCTTAATAATCCTGATGATGATTTTTATCTACTAGATCGCTCTCCGCCCCCTTATGTTGGCGCATCTGCTCCACGGCCGCAAGATTCTGGCCCAGCCTCGGGTAAGGTAGACACGCGGTCCATGCTATCGGCCGAGAACATGGCTGACCTTCGGAAACTTTCCTTTCGTGCATTCAAGGGCAGGATGTCCATAGAGGACTTATTTCAAACTTGGGGGTCATGGCAAGATAGAGAGAGGGTGTATTTTTTGTCTCATTTTTCTGACGACGTAATTGCTGCTTTCCGAAAATATTCCGGTGTTTTTGAGCCTGCAGAGGTGACCTCGGAGGTTAAAGCATTACATGACGGTGTTTTTTCTCCCCCTAAGGCTCCAGAGGCGGCTCGACGACTGTTCGCCTTACGGGACGAGGTGCTGGCGCTTAGAGAGAAAGCACGTCACCGAGCTGAGGAGGAGCAGCAGGATTCGGTTGCAGCAGGGGGCCATTCATCCACCTCCCAGTCAGATAAGGATGTTGTTGTGCATGTTAAACCAATGCGAGAAGCGGCGCCTTTGTACGTTCCTCCTAAAGGAGCGGGGACTAGTTCCGATATTAACTCCGCCGATGCTAAGGGATATTTTGTGTATAACTGGGTTTATACCCCTTGGCATAGGGCCGATGTTATGGCATTAAAGAATGCATTGCCTGACCCCCGCAAGAATCCGGCGGCCTTCTATGAAGAAGTTGAGGGGGCCTTGAACTCTTGCATTATGACCCTAGCGGATATAGATCTGTTCTTTGGCCTTATTCTACCACCAGACACGTGGCGATCTGTCCGAAAGGTGGATGATATAGTTGCTTTTAAGGCCCGGTGGTCTGACCTTGAGGATGAGGATAGGGAGCGGAAGCCCGCACAGAAACCACCCCAGAATATTCTAGATCTTCCGGCTGCTATTGTCGCTAAATTAAAAACCATAATCCCCCCTAAAAAGATTGATTGGAATATGTTGGCGGCATGTAAGCAGAAGGTTGATGAGTCAGTGGCGGATTTCTTCACGCGCTTTGAAGAAACGTTCCATGACTTTAGTGGTCAGTCGCTTACCGACGACACAGGCCGCCACCTTTTCGCGGACAAATATGTGGCTAATCTGCTGCCGGCAGTTGCGGCCCGGTTAAAAGCGAGTGAGAGTTCTTGGTCCTCCGCGACACCGACGGCCCTTCTGACCATCGCCCAGTATTATGAGCGTCAGGAGCAAGAGGCGAAGGGCCAGGAGGAGAAGAAATCGAAAGATCTCAAAACAAAAGTAATGTTAGCACAAGTATATGGCCCGCCCCGCCGGGGTAATACTAATAATAGGGGCAGGGGCGGATCTTATGGTCCCCCTTCGGGCCGATCTGATTTGAATAAAAACCAATGTGCGTACTGTAAGCAGTTGGGCCATTGGGCCAGGGAGTGCCCAGCGTTGCATGCTTCACGGCAGGGGCACACCCCGGGTGGCCAGAGAGGTAGAGGGGGTTTCTCGAACTTTAGAGGAAATCCTAATGATAATGTCCGCTTCGACACTGCGGGGCAGCACCGGGATAGCTCAAATGTGTTCGATCGTCAGCACCAGTATCATGTATCGGACGCCGATCATTCGGGGTATCATGATTCTCAGCATGCATAGGAATGCGTTGGGTGGGGGTCTGAAGCAGTTGAGGTGCCGGTCGATCAGACGGGTCCTTATGTATCGGCTGAGGTTTTAGGTTCTACTGATCAGTTCCTAGTGGATACAGGAGCGACACGTAGTGCATTGTCTAGGTACTTGGCTCCAGGGGCTCCCCCATCCGGCTCAATGGTTACATCGGTAGGGTTTGACGGTGCGCTCTCCCGCAGCCCTCTTTCGCAGCCCCTTGCATTTCAGGTTGATTGTTTCTCTGCACCCTGTTCGTTTTTGCTTGCCCCGTATACACCGGATAACATTATGGGCCTTGACATGTTAAAACACTTTAGGGCTACGATTCGCTGTTCCCCCGAGGGTGTGAGAGTGATTCTAAATGACAACTACCCCCGATCCGAGCGGATGTGTACGATCTCAGAGGAAGCTCTGTTGGCTACCCTCCCCCGCGCTTTATGGGCGACTTCGGACACAGATGTGGGACAAATGGTGATTCCTCCGGTCCACATTAGTGTCCAGGAGGGGTCGGTGCTACCACGCCTCCCGCAGTATCGCATTTCCCAGGAGGGCGAGGAAGCTCTCATACAGATTGTGCAAGATTTGATCGCAGTAGGCGTAGTGGAAGAAGTTCCTTACAATATCTGTAACAGCCCGATTCTCCCTATTCTGAAAAAGGACACGGATGCAAAGGTTTATCGGTTCATAATTGATTTGAGGGAGGTGAACAAGATCGTGATACCTCAGTACCCGGTGGTTTCCGATATCACGACGTTGCTCACCCTGGTCCCGCCTACGGCGACCGTGTTCTCAGTGATTGATTTGAAAAATGCCTTCTTTTCTATTCCCATCCACCCTGATAGCCGATTTCTTTTTGGGTTCACATTAAACAATAGATCTTATCGCTTTTGTAGAATTCCCCAGGGCTACACAGAAAGCCCTAGTATTTACAGTCAGGCTTTGAAGCGACAGTTGGATTCCTTTGCTTTACTCGAGGGGGTCGCCCTCATTCAATATGTCGATGACATCTTGCTGGCGGCTGACACCCTGGAGTTGTGCGAGAAAAGCACACTATCCTTACTTTCCTTTTTAGCCTCCCATAATCATAAGGTCTCTAGGAAGAAATTGCAATTCTGTAGACCAAAGGTGACTTATCTAGGTCACCTTTTGTCTAAGGAGGGGCGTGCACTCACACCAGACCGTATCCAAGTGATCTTGGACACACCGAGACCATCCACGCAGAAGGATGTGCGTGCATTTTTGGGTCTCGTTTCTTTTTGTAGACAGTGGATATTGGGGTTTTCACATACGGCTAAGCCATTACTAGCTCTCCTAACAAAAGATACGCCCATCCCAATCCCTTGGTCAGATGAGTGTGAGGCTGCTTTTCAGCAATTGCGACAGGCCCTTTGTTCCGCACCAGTGTTAGGGACCCCTGATTATGCAAAACCCTTTTCATTATATGTGCATGAGAAAGATGGATGTGCATTATCAGTTTTAGTGCAAATGCATGGTGATAAGCAGCGCCCTTGTGCATACTTTTCGGCTGTACTTGATCCTGTCGCCCGCGCATTGCCGGGGTGTTTTCGCTCGGTTGCGGCGACAGCTGTGTCAATACGGCAGAGTGAAGGAATTGTGTTGTCCCATAAACTGTTGGTGTTAGTCCCCCATGCTGTTGATGCCCTGCTTAACCAAACAAAGACGCAGCATTTGACCAGTGCCCGTTTAACGGGATATGAGTTGACGCTTTTGGCTCCTCATATTACGTTGAAAAGGTGCGTGACATTAAACCCGGCCACATTGTTGCCATACCCCGAGACCCAGCCGGAGGCGCAGAAAGCGCATGATTGTATTCTTGTGACTGAGGAACAGACAAAGGGTCGTATCGATCTCCAGGATACGCCCTTTTCAGAGGTAGATGGAGAACTATGGGTAGATGGGTCATGTCTGAAGCTACCAGATGGTACGACTTCAGCAGCGTATGCAATTACCACGTTACAAACGATAGTGGAGACAGCACGCATACCACAGAAGTCAGCTCAAGCAGCAGAACTAATAGCGTTAACACGAGCGTGTGAGCTCAGTACAGGATTGTGTGTGAATGTGTACACAGACAGCCGCTATGCCTTCGGAGTAGCACATGACTTCGGTCTACTCTGGAAGGAGAGAGGGTTTCTAACGTCACATGGGGTACAGATAATGCATGGAGAGTTAGTTCACAATCTTTTAACTGCATTGACGTACCCGAAGAAAATTGCTATTGTTAAATGTAGCGCCCATAGGAAAGTAGTTGATAAAGTTGGAGAAGGGAATGCGTTAGCAGACCGAGTGGCACGGGAGACTGCGATGCAGCCTGGTGCTACTGCCATGTATGTAGTGAAATCACAGATGGAGAGATGGCGTGATGCAAAGGAAGAAGTGCGAGAAATACAAAGGACCGCTTCTGAAAAGGAGCGGGAGCAATGGGCTAGCGAGGGAGAGTTGGATGACGAGGGTTGTTGGAGAAATAAACAGATGGATAGATGGAAGTTACCCACGGCTTTCGTACAACCTATGGTTCAAATGGCACATGGGCTAGCACATGTTGGAGCTTCCGCAATTGTGAAATTGCTTACCCAAGTCTGGGAGCATCCAGAGATTGCTAGCACAGCAAAGAGGGTGGTACAGACCTGTATGATCTGTCTGCAGTATAACCCAGGGAAAGGCACGCGAACTCCAGCAGGAGGATTTGCGACGCCCACTGCACCCTTTGAGGTTCTGCAGATGGATTACATCCAGCTTGAGCGCTGTAATAATTTGAAGTATGTTCTAGTAGTGGTGTGCGCCTTTAGTAAATGGGTTGAGGCGTACCCTGCGAAAGACAATACTGCAATGACTACAGCGAAGCTATTGCTGAAAGAGTTTTTCCCTCGATACGGCGTCTGTAGGCTTCTGTGGAGTGACAATGGCCCTCACTTTGTAGCGGATGTTATAAAGTATGTCTTGAAGGGCCTAGGCATCACCCAGAAGTTCCACGCCGTGTTCCACCCCCAGTCTGCCGGACTAGTCGAGAAGTACAATGGTACACTGAAGCTTAAAATTGCCAAAATCCAAGCTTCGACATCTTTGACTTGGCCAGACGCCTTACCACTGGCATTATTGTCAATTAGGTCGGTGCCACACTCTCGAACCGGCCTTACGCCCTACGAGATTGTATTTGGACGACCAATGAACATTTGGGGTCCACCAAGGCCTAAGGCTGTGTATGATGTACCTTGTGTGATGATGAGTGATTATCTGGCACAGTTAACGGATAACTTGGTTTCTATTCATCAACAGGTCCGAGAGGCGCTCCCTGATCGGTCTACTGGCGAAGGGCATGGTCTCCGGCCCGGAGATCAGGTGATGATCAAGGTCTTCGACAGGTCGAACAGTCTGGAGCCCAGATGGACCGGACCTGAGCAAGTCCTTCTTGCGACGAGGACGGCAGTGCGAGTCTCGAACAGGAAGAACTGGATCCATTCCTTGCACTGTCGGAAGGTGCCGCCCGGGTTGGTGGAGTCTGCCGTGCTGACCGATCAGCGAGAAGTCCTGGCAGCAGAGACAGGCCGTGCTGCAAAGCCAAACGACACTGAGGAGCTCTTTTCGGACCACACGACTTCTGGAGGAAGGCGATATCATCTGCGACCAAGGAAGTGAGATTTCCAGTACCGGGACATACTGTCAGAACGGCCCTTGGGTTAGTGAAACGGAGAGCCGCTGTGGCAAGGGGGGGGGATCAGCCCTGCATTAGTGTAGTGACACCCGTCTTGGCCCGTTGGTGAAGAAATCAACCGCTGCCCAAGGGGAAGAGTTCTGACAGACTTTTAGTTTCAGGAAGTTATTAGGGTATTGTTCCCTTTGACATGGAGAAGAAGAAAATACTTTGTGCGTTGGGGTTCATGCTAACAATAGCTATTGTTGGCATAACAACATGGTTTGTGGAGGAGGCCACTCCAGCCCGAGAGACACTTGTGTTGACGACTCCAGTGCCTGCGGAGCACTACTTTTACACATTGCCATATCAGGAGTTGAAGCATCGACAATCTTATTTGAATAACACTTTTATCCAGATGCTGCATCATACCCACGTTGCTACAAATGCTACGAACTGTTGGATATGTGGGATGATGCCAGCTCATCAGAAGAAAGGAGGTACGCCATTCATACCACTTCCTTTCTCTCACAATGGCTCTTGTAGAGCATGGTACACTTTGTTGTTTGCTACTCGGAAACCAACAGTGGGACGATTGCTGTTCAGACTTAATAAAGAATGTCACCAGGACAGAAATGGATATCCACAAGCAAACGGAACAATTTGGGAATGGGAAGAGTACCGACCGGACAATGAATCCATTCCCTATATCTTTACGAACACTAGAGACACTATGGGGAAGGATAAGTTTGTGATCCAAGTGGCACAAGCCCAAGCGGATCTGTGTGTCCAGAGTGTGGGTTTTATCCCTGTTGGTGTCAGTGATTGTATAAAAGTATTAAATATTGACGGGCTGAACAACAGCACCTTCCTAGCATCCCATAATACCTACTTTGTGTGCGGGAATAAAGGTTATTACCGTTTGCCAGCTGGGTGGTCTGGGGTATGTTATGTATCATTCCTATTACCCCCTGTATTCCTAGCACCTGCATCGTATCACAAAGATCTGAAATTGCTGAATAATGTGACTGTAAATAGATATAAACGTACTTTATCGATTAATGAAGTAGATCAGACGGACACTAGCTTGCAACAGTATATTGATTTCAACTTGGGACTGTTTTTCTTTGTTGGAGCTGCTCTGAACAGTAGGAAAATCCGAAGATTAACGAGAGTAGTAGAGGCTGTGACTAATCAGACTGCTGCTGCTCTTGGGAATCTTACGGAAGAACTGCAAATCACCAGAATAGTTGCATTACAGAATCGTATGGTATTGGATGTGATGTTAGCTGATCGAGGAGGAGCTTGTAAAATTATTGGAAGTAGCTGCTGTGTGTTTATCCCTGATCATACGCCATCTGTTTATAGTGCCATTAATAAGTTGCATAAAATAGCCGCCGAAATCCACACGGAAAACGGCACATGGTCCTTTTCTGGATGGTTTTGGGCGTTGGTTACTGCCTGGGGTTGGAAGGTTCTAACTGGCCTCTGTATTATCATAGCAATTCTGTTTTTTCTCTGTATGTGTATTCAATGTGGACCATTATGCTGTTCTGTATGCATTTCATTCTGCATTCCAGATAAGAAAGCTATTGCCGAAGTTGCTCGCCAGAAGGGTCTAGCTAAAGAGGTTAAAGGAATGATGATAATTGATATATACGATGATTATTCCTGGAAGCCGGATGTCTTCAGTAAATGCTGAAAGGGTCGTCTGTTGTAAATTAAGGCAGATCGTGATTAAGCATTCACTGAAAACATTAATGTTTCCCTTTATCGTGTTCTCTTCAGTATGTTGGCCGAAGTCTGGACTCCATTTTGTATTGACGTGCTGCCACGTGTTCGCCATGAGGAGAGTCCGACCTCTGTGCTAGTTGCTCTTGTAATCTGCCTAGCAACAGTTTATAAATAGTCTTCTTGTTCATTTGGCGCATGCCCAGAACTGACTACGTCTGTTATAATTAGTTCTGCTTGACCATGTGTTTTCGCGGGCTCAAGGAGTGTGTTAGCTCCGCCCATGTATTGATTTAGAATCGAGAATGACCCTAAATGGTAATGTTCTTCGACTTTATGTGCTATCCACCCACTCATGAGCCCCTCTGTTGTGTATATAAGGGGACTGTGTATGTAAGTTCTTTGTGCTACTCCTTGCAATACTGAAGAGTGTTGTGTGGATTGTAGGACCACCCTTAAGGGTTAATAAACGTTGTCTTGTACTTTGCAGTTTCCGTGCCAACTTCCTTGTAGATTGCGTTACAGAAGAGCGAACCCTTGTCTCTTGCGGGCCTAGCTGGGGCTTGTATTCAACACCCTGCATCCTTAATGATTGCGAAATATGGATATCACACCTGTATTTGGTTAGACAACTGGGTCAAGTATACGAAGGAGGACGGAGTGTTAGCTTTTCCAGAACATGGTTAATTTAATTTGGCTGTTTTGAGAAATTTGAGAGAAAAAATGATGAATTTAGAACCGAGACCTAGACCGACTCAATTTGAGGCTTTGTCAAAGTGGGAAGATGAAATGCATGACCGAGAAAGACAGAGAAATGGTAGAGGATATAGGTACTTGTTTGGCAGATCGTACGGACATGAGACGCATGATGATCGAATGAGAAGGTCGCGGAATGCGAGTATGACTGAGGGCTTGTTTCCCGTAAGAAGTGCAGGAGAGAATGAAGGACGAAAGTGTGTAGAAAAGAGGCATAATGTGGAGAAGAAAGGGTATGGAGTGAATGAGTCCGAGGATGATGTTCTTGATGATATGTTCAATAAGAATCCACCACCATACCCGATCAGAACCAGAATTATTAACTCCAAGTGCCCCAATGAAAGAAACAGTACAAATCATAAAATCGGAACCAGAGTTCCAAGATTTGGGAAGAAACAATCCTATTAGAGAGGTAGAAAAGAAGTCTGGAGAAAAATTGGATGGAGAAAATTAAATTCAGCAGGATTAGCAAAAACAACCCTAGAATTAACGAAGAAAATAAAAGAATTGACTAAGAATCTGGAAGCGATAACTGTACCAGTAACGATAGGTCCAGTAATGCCTATTTTTGACAAGCAAAAAGACAGTGAACATTGTTTGACAGTCCCTTATAAAAGTAATAAACCGGTTGAACAACCAAGAGTGAGTCAGAGTGAAAATCCATGGAGACAGACTATGAGTATGATTGAACCGAATTTTTCAAACAACCCGTTTGTAGGTCAGAACTGTGCAGAGAAACGTATGACAATGAGAGAGACTATGTCAGAAACGCAAAAAGATTTTGGACAAGGAAATGTAGAGAAGCCAGTAGGACCATCTACAGAGGAGTTGAGTGAATGGTTGAGAAGCTTGCAAAAGAAAGACAAAGAATCTCAGTCAATAGATGTAGCAAAATTACGAATGGAACTGGAAGAATTAATAGTAGGAACTATCCCGACAGAGAAGTTAAAAACGTACCAAGATGAGGAATTGTTATTTCTGGGCAAAAGCGTGACATGGAGAGCAAAAAGTCTTCATGAAAGATTAGAAGAAGTGGCAAATGAGATGGGTATTGATATTGAAAAGGTAAAAGCCTTACAGAAACCCTATCGAGTAGATTTCACTGAAAAAGACAGTGAAAACATGAATACCACAGGACGAATAGGTCAGATTAAGGATATAATTATTTTGTTGAAAAAATGGGGAGATGTGGACAAATGGAAGAGCAGATGGTATCGTAAGTGAGACGAAGTTTCAGACAAAACGTTTTCAGCCTATCCTATGAGAGAGAAGGAGAAGGTTGTGACAGAATACCCTATGAGAGAGATTCCAGGAGGAGGATATGTGCATGTTCCATGGACTAGACAGGATATTTTGTCATTTACGAATGACTTCCCTCGACTGCGTGAAAAGCCCATCGAGTGGTATAGACAGGTGGACCGATTTGTGAAATTATCCAAAGTATTGTGGATTGATCTGAATAGCCTGTTTGACATAATTGTACCAGCAGATCTATGGACAGAATGTAAAATAGTCATAGATTGGCCAACACAGGAATACCCAAGGGATCCTAAGACAGGAGCTCCAGACCCTGAGGTAATGAAGAAATACGAACAGGTTATGGCATTTTTGAAGAACAAAGTACCCCCTAAAGAGACAGATTGGGTGAAAATTGACAGAACACATCAAGAAAGCAAAGAATCAGTACATGTCTATTATGAGAGGTTAATCTTAGCCTTTAAACAATTCAGTGGGATGAAAATTTGAGCGACAAGGAGTTGAGTCATTTCGTATACAGGTTTGTATATGGTCTTCATCCAGAAATTAGTGAAATTATAAAACAGCATACGGTAGATTGGCAAAATAAGAAAATAGACGAAGTATTGAGACATGCTAAATATTTCAGTGATGAAATTGAAGCAAAACAGCGAAAACTAAAAGAGAAGGCAATGTGGGCACAGGTAAAAGTAGCAGAGAGACAGGAAGCACAATTAGTGGAACAAGCTGGGTCAAAAACAAGATTTAATCCTGGGAAAAATAAAGGGAATATTGAGGAAGCTAAAAAGAAATTTCCGTGTCATAATTGCGGTAGGATAGGGCATTGGAAATCCGAGTGTAAGAATCCACCAAGTACTAATGATGAAAATTCATCCTTGAATCCACAGGTGCACAATAAGGTGAGTAGTCAACAGCAATGACAACAGCAGGGTGTAACACAACAGAATCATGTGCCAAAACCACCTTTTCCACAGAACAAAAATTGCCAGAAGTATAGTAAGGAGAATGGATTCTACAACGAAGAACAGGTAAATAAGCCGCAACGCGCTAGCGCTGCCTCGCAGTATTGGCTGCAACGCGATGAAAGTGATTCAGAAGAGGGTTATTGATGTGCCGAAGGGAGGAAGAGGAGTGCGTATTTGGCGCAACTCTAGAAGTAGACCAGATAGGCCCATTTGTAGATGGAAAAGTTAATAATGAAAATATTACTTTCCTAGTTGATACTGGTGCTACTCGATCAACTGTTAGATCAGTTGATGTTAAGAATCTTCGTCTCTCGGATGAAACGATCCAAGTAGTTGGGGTCTCCAACAGACAGATTAAAACTTATCTTACAGAACCAGTGAAAGTTAGTATAGGGAAATTTTCTGAAATGCACAGATTCGTAGTGTGTGACACTAGTCCTGTGAATTTGTTAGGTAGGGATTTATTGTGCAAGATGAATTGCACTATATTTTGTACTCCAGATGGAATAGCCTTTGAAACACCAGATAATGATGTGTTGTATAAAATGACATTGGCAAACAGAGAGAAAGAGGTTACAGGAACATATGCTGTATTCAACCCTGACGAACTACCAAAAGAATTGAAACAATCAGTAAAAGCAGGAGTTTGGGACTTCACAGGAGAAGATGTAGGATTGATGAGGAATGTAGAACCAGTAAAGATAACTGTAAAAGAAGGAGTATGTTATCCCAATGTCCCACAATATAAATTGACCCCTGAAATAAATGAAGGAGTTACTCCTGTGATTGAGAAAATGATAAAACAAGGAATTTTGAGAGAAATAATGAGTAGCACATGTAATTCACCGATAATGGGATTGAAAAAGCCTAGTGGGAAGTTCAGAATAGTGCAAGATCTGAGAAAGATAAACAAAATTGTTGTACCATGTTGTCCCATTGTACCAAATCCATCTGTGATTTTATATCAGATTCCTCATGACGCAGAATGGTACACAGTGATTGATTTGTGCCATGCTTTCTTCTCCATCCCATTGCACCATAACAGCCAGCAAGTTTTTGCATTTCGTTTCGGTGAGCGTATTTTGGCGTGGTGCCGAATTCCACAGGGGTATACAGAAAGCCCCTCAATAATTAATCAGCTATTGAAAAAGTCTTTGGAGAGTCTAGAAATGCCTGAAAATTCAGTACTAGTCTAGTATATCGATGACCTACTTGTGGCATCGAAAACTCGTGAAGCTTGTGAGGTAGACACGGTAGCTTTGTTAAATCATTTGGCAGATGGAGGACTAAAAGTGTCGAATATTTGGGACACAGCATTGAGAAAGGACACAGGAAAATAACCATAACCACAATCAGGATCATAAAAAGAAAGAGTCCACCCATGACCCAAAGAGAAGTGAGAATGTTTCTGGGAATGGTTGGATATTGTCGTCAATGGATATGAAATTTCTCACTGATTGCAAAACCTTTGGTACGACTAGAAGTGATGTGAGAGATCCGATTGATTTGAACAAAGAGGAGTTGGCAGCATTCAAGAAATTAAGAGAAGGATTGTGTGAAGCGCCAGCGTTAGGTATGCCTGACTACGATAAGGAGTTTGAGTTGTATTGCAGTGAGAGAAATGGATGTGCACTCTCTGTTCTAGTGCAGAAGCATGGGAAACTGTGGAAACCAATTGCATATTTTTCATCCATGTTGGACCCAGTAGCTGTAGCCCTTCCTGGGTGTCTGAAAGCAGAAGCTGCTACATGTCGAAGTTTGGAACAGAGCGAAGGAATTGTGATGGGATACCCTGTGAAAGTGTTTGTGCCTCATGATGTGGCGATTCTTTTAACAAGGAGTCGTACTCAGTATATGACGCACAGCCGACTGACTAAATATGAAAAGGTCATTTTGGGCGCAACAAATGTGAGTCTTGTGAGATGCGTGAATGTGAATCCTTCAACATTGTTGCCAGATGTAGAGCATGTGCAGGTAAGAGATGAAGCAGATCATGATTGTTTAGATGTACAAAATCAAGGCCTGACATAAAAGATGACCCTTTACCAGAAAGTGATTATGTCATATTTGTGGATGGATCCTATTTGAGAACAGACGATGGAGTGTTAAGTGCAGCATATGCAGTATGTACAGTTGCAGAAGTGATGGAAGCATCCTATTTGAAAGGAGTAAGTTCGGCCCAAGTAGCTGAACTTATTGCCCTGACCGGAGCATGTAAGATTGGGAAAAGTGTGAGAGTGACTGTGATAACTGATAGCCAGTATGGCTACGGGGTGGTCCATGATTTAGGCCAAATTTGGCTGCAAAGAGGTTTTGTGACCTCAAGTGGGACTCCCATTAAGAATGCTGAAGTGGTTGGAAAGTTGCTTGAGGCAATACAGCTGCCTAGGCAATTGGCTGTGGTAAAATGTGCTGCTCATAGTCGCAGTGGTGATTACATTGCCACTGGAAATAAATTCACCAATGACATGGCACAGTATTGTGTACAAAATCAGAATTCAATCAATCGGGCAAAGGAAAGAGAATTGGTTTCTTGGTTCCCAATGTGTACTAACACTGTGGGAACATGGGATGAGGTAAGACAATTGCAGGAAGAAGCAGGAGAGGAAGAAGTAAAACATTGGGTAAAAGCAGGATGTGCACCAAGAGAGAAAGATCATGTGTAGGTCTATCGAGATGGAAGACCAGTAATGCCTGATAGCATGATGTCTGCCATGGCACGGATGTATCATGGACAGGGACATATAGGGAGAGAAGCCATGATTAGGTCTTTTAAACAGACTTGGTATAATGTCAAGAGTAGGCTTGTGGCGGAAAGTATTTGTCAGAGATGTCTAATTTGTCAACAGTACAATCCAGGAAGAAAAACAGTGGTGAGTCTAGGAACAATAGGCCGAGAGGGAGGAATGCAAGTAGATTTCATTGAAATGCCTCCTCGTAACAGGTTGAGGTATGTCCTGGTAATGGTATGCCTATTCTCCAGGTGGGTAGAAGCGGTCCCAACAAGAAGAAATGATGGAATGACTGTGGCAAAATTATTGTTGAGAGAATTTATACCTAGGTTTGGGTTCCCAATAACAATTGAATCAGACAGAGGAGGCCATTTTCATAATGAGATCATAAAATTGATTTGTGAAGCATTGAATGTACGACAAAAACTGCATTGTGCCTACCGACCAGAGGCTTCTGGTGTAGTAGAACAAATGAATGGTACTATCAAAAACAGAATAGGGAAAATGTGTTTAGCCACAGGTATGAAATGGCCCGATGTCTTGCCTCTAGTACTCATGACTATTAGATCAATACCAGACAGAACTACTGGTTTGAGTCCTCATGAAATCCTCATGGGACACGCAATGAGACATGTATTTATACCAGTCAACAAGCTGATGAGAATAACTGATGACATGGTATTGGAATACTGTAAAAGCCTGGCTGACGCAGTTCATTCTGTGTTTCATCAGGTTGGAGCGGATGCCACCACTCTTGAAAAGAAGCCAGCTCATGATCTAAGCCCAGGGGACAGGGTAAGGATAAAAGTACGCAGAAGAAGAAACTGTTTGGTTCCCAGGTGGGGAAAACCAAGGCAAGTCATCTTGACTACAACAACAGCTGAGAAGTGTGCTGGATTGAAGAACTGGATCCATGCAAGTCATACTTTGAGAATTCCAAATCCAGTGGATTGTAAAGAGAAAGAGTATTTTGATGAATCAGAATCCATTACTGAGTCAGATGACGGAGAGCCAAAGGATAAGGAAGGAGAAAATTCTGAAAGGGGGGAGACAGAGCCAAGGTTAACTTTGGTCCCCAGAAGTAACTCCCTAAGGAAAAGATTGCAGATTTCTGAATCCAGTTCAGACTCAGAGACAGAACAAAGAGCCCATTCATCCAAGAAAGAACAAAGGAAGAACAAAGAAAAGGACAGTGGAGAGACAATAAAAGAAATCTGTGAGAAGGAAGTACCAGATGAAAGATTGAGAGAAATTCTACCTGAAACAACACCTTTAGATGGACAGGTGCCAGATACAGAGAGAGAGGGAAAGACCCCCGAGGAGGTGTAGGGAACTCCAACATCCAGTTAGAAGCAGGGACAAGTAGTCAGCAGGAAGATTGCGTGACGGAGATTCAAGGAGGGACAGAAGTAGGGAAAACGAAAGAGGTGGAAAAAGAACTTGTTGAAGGTAAAAAGCAATTTGAAACAGAATCTGAAGAAAGCGAAGACGAAATACCAGACTGCCGAGTTCTGAGAAAGAGAGCTTGGAGAACTGAAAAGAATGATAAAGGGAGTAAATTGAAAAGAGCGGCCAAAGACGAGGTGTGGCCAAACAAAATAAAGAGACTGAGATATCGGCTGACACATGTAAATTCGCCAAGAGCTGAACAGGTGAATGAAGTAACGAGTCAGGAAAAATCGAAAGAAGAAGAACAGACAGTAGTCAAAGAAAGCAAAAGAACAAGAAAACCTAACCAGAAGTATAAATCACCGGAATGGACATATGTGGCCCTGCCTGAAGTGAAGGAAGAGGCGGATAGCCAAGGAAATCCAGAGGTGGTTGTACCGGAAGTGGTTGAGGAAGACGAAGAATCGGAAATCCTGAGAGTTATCTTGTCCGATATTGGAGAAGAAGCGGATGTTCAGGACAACCTGTATGTTGAAAATGAAGGAAAGGTGAAAGATGATGAGATGCCAAACTGAATGCGACAAGAAAATTACTGATGGAAAAACAATAAAATACTGAAAAAGACAAAAACTGGTAGAACCACGTAGGTGCCTAGTAGCCTAGGGTTAGAAACTAGTTGTGAAGTAGAAGAGGCTAAGTCAAAAGACACGGCTCATTTTAGAAAGATGGCAAACATAGAAAGTAGCAAAAGTAGATGTACCTTTCTTAGAAGATGGTGCAAAATGTGTTGTTGTTGTACAGGATTATTAATGCTTCTTTGGAGTATTCCTGCTCTACTAATTTCATTTAAGGTTACTGTAGATACATTAGAAGGACATAGTGATAACATAACTAATATAGGGAAAGTTCAAAAGGTAGTTCCAACTAGAATAGATAAAAACTATTTACACAAAAACAGGTCAATAACAGATTTTTCTAACAATGTATTTTCAAAGTTGTTGTATGAATATGTAAAAACTATGGACGTAAGGGATTGCTACGTATGTATGCAATTACCTGCATCTGTATCTGAAGGAGTGACTTATCATCACCTTCCTGTAACATATGGAATAACATGTAGTGTAATAGCTAGTTTATTTTATCAAACAGGTAAATTAGTGTATTATTTCTCAGCTGTAGATACTATATTTTCACAAGTACCAGCAATTAACAAACTAAACAAGGTAAAACCTGCAAAAGTATTAGGTGAATTTTTCTTAGAGAGATATGAACTAACCTTAGAATATATATTTAGAAATAACTTGACTTGCAGTTTAAAGAAAGAGGAGAAGACATTTCTGGATATGGTTGAAGAAAGGATATTGAAAATGCAAAGGAAGGTTTCAGAAGGGAAAGTGGAGAAAACGGTTTGGGATGTAGAAACAGTGAAAAATTTAAGTGGAGAATCGTGTCCAACTATGGCTTTAGATTTGCCTTAGAAAGGGAAATTGTGTATAAGAAGGAATCAGACGGCGTATGACAATTATTTTCTAGGGAATAGTGAGTGCCATGATACATACCGAATCATGGGAGGATGGGGATTTAAAGGTGGAAGAGATCCAGTCTTTCCAGGACTGTATTTCATTTGTGGGAACAGGGCATATTATCGTTTGCCAGACCATTGGTATGGCACATGTTATGTTGGCCTGGTTTTTCCAAAGATTTTTCACATGGATAGAGGAGAAGATGGTGTACATAGTTTAGGTAGTTATTTAGCACGTAGTAAGAGAGAATCTTGGACTGAAATTGTGGGTGACATTTTTGGAGCACTGATACCCACAGTGGGAATATCTCTGAATGCAAACCAAAATTAGAAAACTTTCAAGAGTAGTGGATCGCTTGTCAACAAGCACCGCTGGAGGATTCTTATTGGTAAATACTGAAATGGTTGCCATGCGTGCTATGGTAATGCAAAATCGACTTGCCCTTGATATTTTATTGGCAAAGGAGGGTGGAGTCTGTGGAATGCTGAAAGTTCAACATTGTTGTACTTACATTCCTGACGAAAGTAAAGATTTGAAAATTTATATTAAGAATATTACAGAATTGCATGACAAATTTGTACCACTGGAGGTTGAAGGTGTTTGGGAGAAGATTGGTAAGAAAATATCAGCTATTAAAGACTTTGTAGTAAAACTAGGTAGTACGTTTATAGGTAAGATATTATTTCCATTAACTTGTGTGATTTCCTTAGTACTAATAATTAGACTAGGTTGTATTTGTTGTAGAAAGAATGACAATCAGAAAAGGATAAAAAGAGAAAACTTAAGGAGAAGGGATAAGAAACAAGAAAGAGAATTTGAAGAAATAGAACTGGAAGAGTTGAAAGATAGCATGTATAAAACAGCAAAAAGAGAAGAAATAGGGGAAACTGAAATATGAATGAAACAAGAAATCAATTCGAATTTTCCGTAAAAGGGATACAAAATTTTAAATTAGTGTGGTGATATAATCACCAAAGGGGGAATGGTTCGGGTAGTACTAAATTTTGTATACCCCCCCATTCTGCATGTTTATATTAATCTGAATAATCAATTAATTGTAATATTATTAATTTGTTTGGAGTGATAACTCACCAACTATATTAACAAGAGAATTACACGTGGGAATTGCACTTTGCATGGCTATATTAATTGTGAATTAACTTGTGTACGCATATTAATAATAGAAAATTAGACTATTACATGTTATATGTTGCTTTAAGTGATGTATTAGTGATTTGTGCTTTATTCAGTAAGTATAAATCGCTCTGAGTGTTGCTCTTGCTAGATAAATACACACACATATGGGTATTAGTAAGGGGATAACATTTTATTAGTCATTTTTATCTTTTAATTACGTTTTTGTGTTTCTTTTGCTTAAGTTGACCATATCGGCCTAAACAAGATGGTTGAACGAGACGTTAAACGTGACTGCCCTGACAACACGAGGTTCTTGATGAAGTGCGCAGGCCTGGACCTGACCCCGGGAGAAGATGTACCCTCCAAGGCCGTTCCGGGAACCCATCCAAAACTAAAGACAAAGCTCAATTTAAAAGCCGGAACAAGCAAGTTTGATGACTTCAGCATTCGACACCCTGAGAACTGTACCCCGCAAGCCAAGTTGACCAATCCAGACTCTATAAACCCCGATCTTGATACATTTTGACATTATTTCCATTATAAAAGTAGGTAGGGAATTGAACTGAACTAACTACGCTCTTCTTGACGAACTTGAATTCCTGACGTTATGCTGACGGAGAGGACGGTGACACTGCTGGACAGCTGTTATCCTGAATCTTTGAAAGACTGAATTGCGGCCTAACTTTGCTGAATAAAATTCTCCTTGACTGACTGACTTAGAGGGCGACTTTAGCCAAAATAGGTAAATATGATGCTCTGAAATGCTGATGATGATTTCTAACATTTCTTGCAATATTTCTTAGATGAAGAATAATTGATTAATTGACAAATGTGTTGTGTCGATTATTTGAAGAAGAGAATAAAAGAAAAGAAGTAGAGCATAGATAGATGAGTTAATCATCAATCACAAATACAACTAAATGATCCATCTCCGTATGGGAGGGATATCTTAGGTTTAATGTCAATGTGTTTAGGGTAAAGTAAAGGTATTCCTCTCATGTCAGCGTTGAGAAACGTATTTTCCCTCAGAAAACAGGTCAACCGAGTGTTAGTATATTGGTGTTATGGGCCCCACTAATGAATGTATGTGAGTGGATTGAATGCCGAGGTAGTTGGTCTGTGCCGAAGGGGGAATTTGACGTTCCGCGCTGCATCACTACCACACCCCAAACACAAGACCCATACGTTACTGTCGCCTTTACTTTGGCCTGGTAGATGTTTTTTATTGGTAGTAATGGTCTTGCGCCCAGTTTTTGGGTGAGGGATTTAATGGTCGAGGTACTTCTCTGCATTACCAACTTTCTTCCTTCCCGCAACTTTGACCTTGATAGGTCTTTGTCAAAGAGAACCCCCAGGTAGGGGAAAGTGTCGACCACCTCTATTCTTTCAGTGTCCGCATGTAAATACAGGGTTTTATCTCTTTTTCTAGCCCCAGCTATAATTACAAAGAACTTAGTTTGGTTTTCCTTCAGATGTATTGAGTCCATGAAGGAGACACACGCAGTTATCAGGCATTGTAGGCCAAGCCCTGTTCTAGTGGTCAACACCGTATCATCCGCATAAGCCTGTATAGGTAGAAATTGGGAATCAAAGACGGGGACGTCTGAGTGGCCACGCTGAGTGCTTCCTTGACTCCGTTTGTATATATGGAGAAGAGGAATGGGGCAAGGACGCAGCCCTGCCTTACTCCCCTGGCGATTTTAAATGGATGTGAGCAGTCTCCATTTTTGGACTGACGCTCCATTATTTTTCCATAACTTGGCATGGACCACACAGTCGAACACAGCCAAAAGGTCCATGAATGCCATGTAGATAATTTCATCCTTCATTCTAGTGTATTTTTCTATAGTCAGTGCTAAATTCAAGCACTGATCCACAGTACCCCTTCCCTGCTGGAAACCATACTGGGCCTGGATTAAGATATTATTCTCCTTAGCCCACCCCTCTTGCTTAGAGAGGAGGATGCGGTCCATGAGCTTCAATGTTGTATCCAACAGGGAGATTGGTCTATAATTCTTTAGGTTAGCCCTGTTTCCTTTTTTATAGATTGGGACGATGAAACCCCTTGACCATGAGGGGGGGCTACCAAAGCTATACTGTTCAGGACGTGCGTTAAAAGGGGTGCTCATAGGTCTGGTTTATCCTGAAATAAAATAATTGGGATGCAATCCGGTCCTGGGGCCTTTCCCATACTACATGACATCAACCCTTTTTTTTACTTCAGTGAGTGAAAAAGAGAGAGGAGCATGGGAGTTAAACTCTGTGGAAAAGGAAGGAATTAGGGAGTGAGGACTTGCGGCAAAAATTTTCTCAAAATGGAAAACCCTTGCCTCCTCATCTACATTTGTGTCTATTGTGGGATCGCTGTTTTTTTAAAAATTTGGTGCATTTACTAGCTTCCAGAAATCACGGCTGTCCCCTTCTGGCTGCCGCGTCGAGGTCCACCCAAGTCTCCTCCTTAATCGCTTAATCTCTATTTATTTCTGCCATTTTATAGGCTGCCCGCAGTACTTTTATTTGGTCCAGAATTCTGGGTCTGGTTTTTAAAGTGTGCATAGTTTTCTATGTTTGGCCCTTTTGTGCGTGTAAGGCCAATTTTACCTTCTCTAAGATGCCGCAAAAGGCAGACACCGCCCAACCAGCCAACAAATGTGTTTTCACTATCTTTGAGGACCACACAAACCCCAACAGCATTCGGCCCAGGACACTGGCTTAATGCACAAATAGTAAGGAGAGGGAAACTTTTTAAAAGGGGCATTTTCGGAAGTGTGACTTTGTCATTGAAAGGGATTTTTTTAAATTACTATTTATTTGAGACTAATCATGACATTTCTCCCTAATCCGAATCAAAAGTTATCACTTATTAAATGTAATAGGGAAACCCAATGTAAGTCTATGGGAGGGGTATGGCTCACAGTAGTGAAAAATGATTTTAGGAGCTTTCACTAACGGGACATTTAAACTTAAACCCATGTGTCCTTTTTTTAAATACAATATGCACTCCCCAGTGGACCTCTATGACCTACCTTAGGGATAACTCATTTGCAAGAAAAAGGAAGGTTTAGGCCTGGCAAAGGGTTAAGTGAAAGGCATGGCACATTGAGCTCTGTATGCCCACTAGTAGCATTTAATTTACAGGGCTTGGGTTCATGTATACCATGTACTAGGGAATTATAACTGATTTAAAGATGCCAATGAGTTATAGGCTAATTGTACCTAATGTTAGGTAGAGAGCACAAGCACAAACAGTTCAGTTCTGATTAACTGTGGTAAAGTGCACGGGCCATTATAGCATCAAAAACAAATTCAGAAAACTGGGAAGGCAAAAAAGTCTGGGGGTGACCCTGCAAAAAGGACCAGTCCCAGCAGTAACTGTATAAAACATAGAGGGATTTGAAAATATGACCAACTGTTTTATACATTTATTAAAGGATTGTACAAACATCCTAATGTTAAATTACAAATAAAACTTAAAAAAGCTCATCAAAAAGAGGGAAACTATGATCAACTTAGAATGCTTACAGCAGTGGTTCTTAACTTGTGGTCCAGGGACCTCTGGGCATCCACAAAACCAACGCAGGGGGTCCAGGACATTTTAGAAAATTTAATAATATTAACTGATTAATAAAGTGTATAGATAATAAAGGAAAATAATGTGAAATGAGAATTTTTAAATGTTTGGAAATGTAAAAGATTTTCAAATTACAGTCTATAAATAAAGTTGGTATCCTCAAATTTATTTGTAAGAGCAGTGCACAAGCATTAAACAGAGTATAGTATGGATGGTGGGTGGCTTCGATTGAATTTAAAATAGCTCCAATCTTCCCATTAAAATTAAAGTGATGTTTATTTATATTTATGAAATAAATAACATATATGATAATTTGTGTATTTGTTTAATCAATATTTGTTTCTATATTTGTGTGCCTTGTTTTGCGGTTTAAATCATTGAAATTGCTGAGGTTGGTGTCGTTGGATTCCAATAATGACTTTGTGCAGGTCAATGGATTACTATAATGATTCAATAGGTTTTCCAGGATACCAGTAATGATTAAATGGGGGGTCCACAGAAGTCAAAAGGTTAAGAACCACTGGTTTACCGAATGTAATAGCCAGAGCCCTAGGTAAAATAAGATTGTAAACTCTCTCTGGCCATTGGAGAAGAATGATCCTTAGCTGTGTAAAATATATCTGAAAAGGCAAATATAACATATAGAAGAGTAACAAATCTGGAAGATATATTAATTTCAAGCTTGTATTAAAGTGATACAACTGGATAACTGGTAAGATGGCTGCTACAACTGGAGCTGGGGAAGCTGTTTGAGCATGCAGCTGTTTATGTCTCCACAGACATATCCAAGCAAATCTAAGAAAGCCCTCTACCTCAGAACCTAAATATTGTGATTGAGCCCTCTGATTGACAGAAAGTGGCACTCATTAATTTTTGCTTGCAGTCTATGTCTTGGTTTTGAAAACCTGCATAAGAGATGTGAGGCTCTGCTACTGGAGATAGGATTTGGCGAAAAGACTGGATCAAGAGTCCAACATCCTGATGACATGGCTCGCTGCCTGGGCTAGAGATCCAGCAGTCATGTCTCAGCTTTGACATAGCCTCAACAATGCTGAAGGCCGCTGCCAAAGGGGAGGCTGCTGGGCAGACGTGGAGAGAAAAGGAATCTGATGACTAATGGATGAGTGTTGCAGCCAACTGAGGTGAAAAGCCAGCTCCTTACTAATATTGAACATGTGGGGCAGGGAAAGTATCACTTGAGTGCTGCAACAAGAAGTGATTTTCCAATCTGAGAGTGATCAGAGATCAAAGCAGGAGAGAACCAGGGCAAAAAGGGAGCTTAAATACTTCGACAGGGAGTTAGGGCAGATGTCAGGTGGCATTCCTAAAGGTATGGAAATGTATGAACTTGTAAAGGTGGAGCAAATCGCTAATTCATTAAAAAAGCAATGGCTAATTAATTATAAAATATCAAAGAAAAATTTTGGTTGGTAGTACAATATATAGCCCATAACTGGTCTCAAATCTCAAGGAGAAAGCTTAATAAACAGCACTAGCATTTAACACTAAAACAGATAGTTCAGGTGAAGAAAACCTTATCTCTTACACAAATAGAAGCTGTTAAATTTGATGGGAATGGCTATGGGAGAAGTTGAATTCCAATACTGAATATTAATACTGGTAGGATGTGGGTTATATATGGGAAATGTTGAAAAGAGAAGTGGTCAACCTGGTCATCCCTCCTTACAATCAATAGGGCCAGTCACAATAATACAAATAAACCATTCAGGCAATCTAACTACTGGTGAAAAAAGGTACTGAAGGAGAATACATACAGAAAAAGATTACTGTGACAAGATGTTTCCTACCCCCCACCCCTTACAAAAGAAAGGCCTGGAAATAAAGCGGAAAGCCATTTACTTTAAGGCAAGATATACATTAAGGGAACAAAGTGGAAAATAATTCTAAAAGGCACCAAATGTGCAGAACCAATGAGCAAATCAAAGTGCTCTAAAATTCAGAAAAAGGATAAAATGGCATATAAATGACCCTGTAGGTCTGTCTGGAGCTCAAGAAATTCACGAAGTATGAAAGAACAATGATGTGGAAAGAGCATGTCAAGCCTAGTACTCTGAAACGCGTTCTAAATTACCATAAGATCACTGAGGCAGTAAGAACCGAACAATCTCTCAAAGACATATGATGGTCACTGAAGTTTGGGAAACAATCACCAACTGATGGCTTCAAGGTAAGGGGGTTTGGAACTTACAGTAAACTAACAAAAGAAACTGAAATGAGGGAAGACAAATAGGTGTGCATTCATGCCTGTGGAAAACAAAACCACAATGGTCACTGATTTATCTTGAAGTAAAAGTGTGACTATGAGTACAGCTATCCCAAAACCATCTATGCTATTAATCTTGACCTTATTTACTTGTAACTTACTATGTGCTGTTTAATCCTCATACAATTTAAAGTTTGAACCTGCCTGGCAGTTGTGCAATGAAGACCCTACAGGGTGTGCTTGAAATACAAACAACTAAATGTCATCTCAAAACCCCTAAGCTTTCCCCCTTCTCTTTCTCTCTAACTCATCTCTGGAGTCTAGCTTAAGACTCTTACAGCAATCTTATTATTCTCCAGAATATTGCTGTGGAGATGAGTCTGGTTACATCACAGAGCATTTTACAGAAGACAACACTCGTACAACAGATCACACAACACTCTTTTTAAAGATGTACATTTCAGATTTTAGGTTCCTTTTTACTAGGTTGTGAAAGAGTTTACCAGCCTTTATGTAGGTGAGTCAGGCATACAGCACTGACCACACAGCATCAGAAAGTGAAACAGCTGTTTCACCGCAAGCATTGCAATGCATGTTATTACCCCGAATGTCGTTGGCAATGCAAAAGTTGTGTAGAAGGGGGTAGAAGGTGTTGGATTTAACTCCAACACCCTCCCTACTGTTGCACACACTGGAGTTGGAATAGTAAAAAAACTATTCCAACTTCCAGCGCACCCAGACAGCAAGTCGGGGTAAAGATTTGCGTTACAACGGCATGCAGGGTATTGGCATGTGTTGTAACGTCATACAACCCACCAGAAATTGTCTGCAACTTATTAACATAATATTGATCAAGTAGTATCAGAAGTTTGTATGCAGCATATTCAAATTACATTAGTCACTCATGGTCAAACCCTGTATCGATTCTTTATGCAATTATCATCAGCACTCTAACTTGCATACAAATGTAGCACATTTGGCACTCTTGGATTACCCTCCAAAATGGCCCTGGAAAAGGCTTAGCATTCCTTCCTGTCTTCAGTCAGGTTTAAACAGTAAAAATTCAAATAAACATTTACCTTGCAATGCTTGTTCTCCATCATGCCGTGAGGGACGAACAATGGAGACTGGCTTTTAGGAACCACCACAATCCACAGCCCACCTAGGAAGTCTCAATGCAAAGCATCAAGACATCCAAGGACATGGTATAAATATACATTTGGATCAGCAAGATAACCGCTTAGACTACAGATAGCTTGCACATTTCCTACCATACAGACCCAGCCGACAAGAGCTGTAGGAGTGCAGCCCCAGCAATAGTGAACTCTTCTTCAGGAAAACATTGTAGCTCCAGCTACAGGAGGACTGATCTATGCTCACCCTGCAGGATTTCTCTTTCAAGGGATGTCTGCATGTTGAAATAAAAGTAGTAAGGTAAATCAATCATACCACATAGTTTGAAAATTCTCTACATTCCCCCCAGCACTTGAATTAATTTAAGTGGTACTCAAGTACCATATTCTCATTGCTGCAACATTGTACTGTATGAATGCCATAATGTTGGTCACGTGGGAAGCCAAGTAGAAACTTTTGCATGGCTGTTTATTTTCTGGTTTAGAATACCAACATGACTCCTCTTAAACTGATGTATCCTATGATGCTTTGATGGCTCATGACTATCATAGGTTTCAGGATGTTTCAGACAATACTGGTATATTTGAGAAAGGGGGATTTCAATGTATTAAACACAGTGACATCTTAGGATGACAAAATCACTAGCATTAGCAAAGTAAATCTGAAGTAGAACTGGGAGGAAGAGCACTGCCAGCTTTTGAAGGATACTACTTTGCAGCCACAGAAAGATACAGAGACAATTAGAACCACATACGGGAACAAACGTCAAACACAATTAACCTAGCTTTGATGGCAGGTAAAAATGAAATGGGACAATTCCTGTTTCAATTTGAGAATTTGAAGCTTTTTTTCAAGAAAATTAATTTAAAAAAATGATTGAGCTTTGTAATATATGAATAGCCTTTAATCCACCAACATAAACAAACCACCAGAGAAGATATAAATAAGTATGGATGCAGCCTTTAACAGAAAGTAGCACTGAAACATTGGAATAGATGATACATGGAGAGGAATTTAAGCTATTTGAAGCGCTGAGAACAGAGTTTACATACCTTCATTTTAGGAGATGGTGGGATACAATTCTAAAAGACTGTTAAAGAATTGGATTCTTAAAGGGTTAAGAAATGAGAAAAGAAAGAAAGGCTATATCTCCCATTTATATTGTAATGGTATTAGTTTAAGTCACTCCAGTTATGGTAATCATAAGGAAAAATGGGTAGAGAAAGCTGGGGTAGAAGTAGCTACTAAAGAGTTGAATTATTTATATCAGTTAGTGGACACATTTAGAAAATTCAGGGGCATATTTACGGCAGAATGGAGAATAGTGGTGTTAAGCAAACATTGCTGATGCCACGCTTCTCCATTCTGAAACCACTGGTATGTGCAACATTTACAAGAATGCCGCACACCTCTGCATTTCCCCTAGCGCTGGTGCTGAGTTCAGCTGCCTAGCGCCAAAGCATGCACCCTTGCACCATAGTGCAAGGGTGTCTGCATTAAGGGAAAGATTGTTTACGTGCAAGAAGGTCACACTTCCTGCCCATAAACAATCTTTAAATGCTGTTTTGTAACTTATATGTGTGCTGTTTAATGCAGCACACATAGAAGTTGCAAAACAGCATTTTTATTAAAAAGGGAGCAAATGGCTTATATAATGTTTTAGGAGAAACTGTTCTTCAAACAAGAGGGTTTGGGATAAAAATGTGAAATATGTGGGAACCCCTGACGAAATATGTTCAATCATCAATACGATTCTTCAGTTGGTAATGGTAATGGTAATGGTAATGGTAAAGGTATTTCTAAAGCTCTAACATTCATCCCAAAGGATATCATGGCGCTAAGATTGAACAATATACAGCGAGCGTTTTAGTGAGTGTTAGGGAACAACATGGTTTTAAGTTTCTTTCTGAAGATGAGGTAATCGTCAGTCAATCTTAAGTCGATTGGTAGTTTGTTCCACAGGTTCACAGCTAGATGTGAAAAGGCACGACCACCCGCCCTAACCTTCTTTATACGGGTGGCTGCCGCTCTTGCGGTGAGTTGCAATCTAAGATTTCTGTTTGGTGCATAAAAGTTAACTCTATTTTTCAGGATGGTCGGGCCGGTATCGTGTAGTACTCTGTGAGTGATGCAGAGAATTTTGAAGGAGGCCCTTTCTCTCATAGGCAGCCAGTGCAAAGTTCTTAGGCAACTTGCGGCGGAGTCGTATTTCTTTTTGTTGCATACGGCTTTTGCTGCCGCGTTCTGAACAATCTGAAGCTTTGAGAATAGATAATCTGCCATGCCGATGAACAGGGAATTCCCATAATCAAGTCTGCTAATTAATAGTGACTGGACTAGGATCTTTCTGCATTCCAGAGGAATCCAGGGAAATACTCTTCGTAGCATTTTCAGAATCGCGAAGCCTTTACCACAAGTGATTGTTACGTGGTCTTTCATTGACAGTGCATTGTCGATGTGGACTCCCAGATTCTTTGCCATCAGAGTTGGTTTGGGGGGTGTGCCAAGACTGTTTGGCCACCAGGTGTCATCCCAGAGCTGTTGGGAACCACCGAACAGTATAATCTCCGATTTATCGGCATTTAATTTCAGGCAATGATTGTGCATCCAACTAGATAGTTCAGAGAGGCAATTGCGCAATCTGTTTTTAGAGCCTTCTTCACCATCTAATGCAACCATTAGTTGCGTATCATCTGCATATGAACAGATGTTAACGCCCCACTTCTTCCCAATGGTGGCTAATGATGAGACATAAACATTGAATAACGTTGGGCTTAATGATGCCCCCTGTGGTACCCCAAACTTGATCTTTCGAGTAGTGGAAGTATTGCTGCCTAGTCGGACCGATTGCGATCTGTCGGATAGGAAAGAATTTAGCCAAGTCAGGGCTTTTCCCTGTATTCCTTTTGTGGCTAACATTCTTAATAGGAGGTTGTGGGATACGGTATCAAAAGCCGCTGATAACTCTAACAATATCAGGGCCACCGTTTTACCCGCATCAACCTGGTTTCTGATGTCATCCAGTACTGCCAGAAGGGTTGTCTCAGTGCTGTTATTGGACCTGAATCCCGTTTGCGATGCATCAAGCAGGTTATTGGTTTCCAAAAAGTTTGACAATTGCCTGTTCACCAGTTTCTCCAACACTTTTGAGAGGTATGGCAGTAGCGAGATGGATCGGTAGTTAGCTGGATTGTTTATGTCCGCACCTGCTTTTTTAATAAGGGAGTCACTACCGCTGTTTTCCAGATAGTAGGAAATACCGCATGGTCTAGAGACTGGTTTAAAACTTGCGTCACTATTGGGCCAATTAAAGGAATTAATTGTAGGAATATGTGGTGTGGGCACGGGTCCAGTGGAGAGCCCGATTTAATTTCAGACATGACTTTGGCAACGTCTTCCTCTGAAAAAGGGCCAAAGGCAGAACAGCTGACCAGTAAGCGCGGCTCTGCATCAATATGATGCTCTGTCGATTCCAAGTCGTTACTTGAGAAGGATGAGTAGATTTTGTCAATTTTATCGAAGAAGAAATTGCTGATTTTATTGCATCCTTCCTGTGAAGGTACCAGGTTTGTTGTGAGACTAGGGGGATTACAGAGTTCTCTCACAATTTTAAAAAGTTGTTTAGAGGAATGTTTGTGTTCGAATATTTGCTGAGAGAAATAGTCTTTTTTTGCTTTCCGTATGGCTGCATTATAGGCTTTCAATTCCTTCTTATAAGTGGATCTATCCATCATGGTTTTACTTAACCTCCATTTATGTTCCAACATAGTGCATCTTCTTTTGAGAATTTTGAGATCTGGGCCATACCATTTTTCCGACACTGTACGTCTGGGTTTAGTTTTAGTAACGTTCGTTGAGCAGTGTTCAAGTGCATCTCCTATACTTTTTTGTAGACCGTGAATTTCTTCTTCTATTGCGGAGCCTAAATTAGTGTGGAAATGGAAGTGCTGTTGGAATTTCTCCAATGAGAATTTTTTCCAATTTCTGGCTGTGGCTGGTGTCTGTATCATTGGTCTCATATTTTTTACAGGTAAGCTGATGTTGAAATCTATCCTGAAATGATCAGTCCATGTAAGAGGCACAATGTTGTTGATAGTTGTGGTCTCAATATTCGTAAATATCAAGTCCAATCTGTGTCCTGCTCTGTGTGTAACCTGGTTGACTATTTGTTTTAGTTGCAGGATTCCCATGTTATCTGCAAGATGCTTAGTGAGTGAATTGGTATGTGACTCAAAGTGTACATTGAAGTCTCCTAATACTAGGATGTTTTTATGTTTTAGGCAAGCAGGTAGTATCTGAGAGAGAAGCTGCGTGCTAAATTCTACTGTACTTCCAGGAGGGTTATAGATAATGGCTCCTCCCAACAGTAGATGAGTGCCTAAAAAGACAGAATTTTAGTATTGTTTTATTCCAAATATGTATTTTTCAATATTCAGTGAGTTCAGGCTGAGATGAGAACAGAAATATCTGGAGAAAAAATATGAACTGAATTTTTAGGACACTGTTATAAAAAATGCTGATCATGAATTAATTGTTAATAGGCTAAAGTTTAAAGGAGTATCTATAATATGTAATACTGAGGAATTAATGTCATTATGATTGTACTAAATATTTTATATATCTGTACCATGCCATAGTTTATAATGGTGGCATGTTTCTAATGTGTATTTAAATATTGAAATTAGAAAAAACATTCAAAAATTTGATAGAATTTTTTTAGTGAAATCCTCTAATAATTGAAAGACAATATGTGTAATCCATATTGTACAATGCTTGGGTAATATTTTTAATCATTGTTAAAACTATTTAATGCTTGTAGACATGTATCTCTAATGTCATAGGTACAGTCAAAAAGTACATTAAATATTATCCCAATGCTATGCACATTAGATTGGAAAATGAAAGTGATCCATCCCTGTTGAAATGAATGACATTTATTCAAAAGATGTATTGTATAGTTCAATTCTTATGATACTTACATATTCTGCCATTTTAGTTTATTTATATATTTATACTATTGGTCATTTGTGACATATATAACAAAAGACTCCTATTACTGTGCTTGGTTTAATACAAATAAAGACCTATTGGTGTACAGAGATGGAACGTAATGTGTATTTCTATACTAAATTGAATTATATGTGATGAGTGAACTTTGACGCTTCTTTCTTTGTAAATTTAATATGCAATTTAATATGCAAGCCCATTAAGATCATATTCTTGTGATTGGTCTTGGCTATGGGACTGATTTAGAGTCCAGCAGATGGGTTACAAAAGTGATGGTTATTTCCCCCTCCCCCCGGTATTACAACTGCTATTGGATATAATGCACTTACAATGTGGTGGACAGGATATCTATCATGTTTTTGATGAAGTAACTGGTAAGACGACCTCTAAATCAGGCTCTATGTATTTAAAACAGAGAGAAATAAAGTGGAAACAGGTGGAACGTTGGTGTTGTGGTCCCCAATGGTTGCATGCCAGGATGTAATAACTTCAGAATTCTGTGCAATTTATGACTACTACACAGAAGACAAGTGCCAGTGCGTTCTATCTAAAATGTGCTGAACATTGGAACTCACTGTTTAGCAAATGTAAACTCCTTCTTTTGCTATTTTAAATGGTGCCTAAAGTGCACTGATGGCATGGGAAGTTATATGCTAAATGTAGGCTTTTAAGATACAGAAAAAGAGGTGTTCACTCTGCATTTCCACCTTGGAAAAACACTTTCTTCTGAATTTGATTGCAGGACATTTGCAAGTGTTTACTGAGTAGAAAACCCCCTCCAGGTGGGCATATAAATACCCACAATACTATGAGGCTATTGTGTTTGCTTAGAGAGCCTCCCTGGAATTTCTCAAACTGGCATCTAATGCTAAAAGTGTAATGCAGATCTCATTTTCAGGAGTACATGTTCACCAATCTTAATTATATGAACCATGAATGGAAGTTTAACCCTCACAAATTAGATCATTTTGGCATATAAGGTGAACTACGATGTTCTAATACCTTTGTGAATCCAACCATCAGCTATCTTTTCAACACATTTTATCCTACATGGAAAAATATCCAAGGACGTTCTATACTTTTTAATAGGGCATATACATTTTTTAAACTAATGACATTTGTTCAAATATTTACATTTCAAAGCCTCATCTTAGTGCTTAATTTGTAAATACTTGTTCTATGAAATATTATGCAGAAGAGTATTAACTGAATTGTGTTTACACTAAGAACGGTAAACAGGAACATCTGCTAGAGTTGAATATATCAGGATTATCCTAGGACCATGTGATGTAGACCTCATGCATTGCTGAGAATATTATATTTGCATTTTGTGATTGCCAAACTAACACTACATTAACTAAATATTTTTTCTCTTGGAATAATTTAAAATTTTCAAAAAAAAAGAAAGTGTGAGGAAAAGAAATCTGGAGGGGAAGAGATGCAAAGTGGTAATTTGTTAGCATAGAAGGTCTTTGAAATAATAAAGCATGTCAGTAAAACAACTCTATCTGCAAGGCTCTATTCTTAAATCATGCTCCTCAATTAATTCAATGCAGAAACTATGACTATATTGCCATACAGCTAGGTATATGTTGTCCCATACAACACATTTCATCCTGTTTTGTGGGAATGTTTTGTGACTGGCAATCTTCGCCTCACTTGTTTGCAAATTAAGCGTCATCAATTTTAGTCCTCACTAAGATACATGTAGTATAAGTGTTATGCATGATCTAACCTCTGAATACTTGACTTAATTTATTAGACTTTCAGAATATGCAATACAATCACTCAGTACTTTACACCTATCAATGCTCCCTTGCGCTGTTGCGCTATTGTGCAGTGAATCACTAAATCCCAACTTTTAATCTGGATGCAGGCTTCCATATTTCATCTTTCTCTTGAAAGGCAAGTCTCAACAGAAATACTCATATGCATATTGATGGTGTTTGTTCAATTTTGTTTTCAATTCTAGTGTTCAGTTAGACTAATGCAGTTCTTTAGGTCAGTATCAAAACCAATTTGTCTTCCTTTTTTGATTAACACTTTAAATACCACTTCATTCTGTTGGTCACAAACCTGCTTTTTTTCTCTTCACACCTTCATAGCAACATTGCTCTGACATTCCTTTGTCCTCCAGGATTATCATAGCCAGACCCAAAACAAGAAAAGTTGTCAAATATTACAAAAACTATGCAACTTATCCTTGAAGTGAACTTAACTGTGCCTAATAACCTTCTGTTTACTGACTTTAATTGTGAGTGAGTAACATGGTGACCCGCTTCCACATCAGGAGGTGTGATGGTGGTTTGCTTGCCTTGTAGGAAGGATTCACAAGAAATCACCACTCCTGCATGCACTCCTATTTTGAAGTTCTCTTTTTAGCTTTCTGTGTTTTTTAAAGGATATATTCACCTGAATATATTATCTTCTAGACATATATCTAGGTGCATCAGTTTATTGCCCTGAGACCTGAAAGTTCAGGTGTACATATAACAAAATATGAAACAAATGGAAACATGATGAAACTAGTATCTGTTAGAAATAATATACCTAATTTTCACGCATTATTTTTCCCTGCAGGAAATTACAGTGCGGTTGTTACAACAACCGTGTTGTAACCATGCATACCATTACCCCAGCAAGTCGTATCAACGACTTGCGGAGGTGGGGAGCTGGAGGTTGGAATAGTATAATTCATTATTCCAACTCCAATCTGTGCGGACAGTAGGGAAGGTGTTGGATCATTTTTCTGACTTGCGGAGTAATGGTATGCGTGGTTACAACACGGTCTTTGTAACGACCGCGTTGTAATTCCCTGCAGGAAAAACGTTTCATGGTAAACGTTGCTTACCGTTAGAAATGGCCCTTTCTACAAGCTTACCCCCAAATGTTTGGCCTTCCTCCTCCCCATTTTGCTGAATTTGGTTTTGTTGTCTTTAGGACTCTGGGCACTTTACCACCTTTTAACCAGTGCTAAAGTGCATGTGCTCTTTGCTTGAAACATGGCACCGTTGACATATTTTATTTACTTGTGACTCCCTAGAGAAGAGCACGACGGGCCTGATTAACAGAATTAACTTAAGACAAAATCCTAAACTTACTACTTTTGGTATTCACAGAATGCACTTACTACTTTTGGTATTCACAGAATGGATTTACGACTACTAACTTTACGTACGCACTCGGGCCGGAGATTCCGGCCCAGAGGCAGAGATTCTGGCCCGGAAGTGGAGATTTCATCCATGGCTAAATCTCTGCCACCGGCTGGAATCCCCACCTCCGGGCCGGAATCCCCATCTCCGGGCCGGATGTCCCACCTCCGGGCTGGAATCTCCGGCCCGAGTGCGGACGTAAAGTTAGTAGTCGTAAATCCATTCTGTGAATACCAAAAGAAGTAAGTTTAGGATTTTGTCTTAAGTTAATTCTGTGAATCAGGCCCGTCGTGCTCTTCTCTAGGGAGTCACAAGTATATAAAATATGTCAACGGTGCCATGTTTCAAGCAAAGAGCACATGCACTTTAGCAAGTTTAGGATTTTGTTTTAAGTTAGTTCTGTGAATCGGGCCTGACAGGTATGCCCAGGGCCTGTAAATTAAATGGTGCAAGTGGGACTGCTAAAGCAGGAAAACTGTTTCCTGAGGACTAATTTATCTAAAAATATAGTCCTTCTCGTGATCATTAGAAGTGATCCTATTACTTCTCTGCAAAACAATTATTTTTAAACTCATATATACCAATATAGATGTGTTGAGGTAAAAACAAGCGTATTTTGTTTCAACAAGTTGTGCATATCAAGGGTACATGCTACATAGTATATTACAAAGTTCCAAGCAGTACAGAAACACATTTAAATACAAACACTGATGGCAACATACAATCCTATAGTTTTATACAATATCTATAAAATATAGGGTCCTCTTGACATATCCGTTTCACAAAAACTCATATCACATCGAATTAATTTAGCAAAAGCTTTTTGGGGGAAATCCAAATGGGACTAAACATAACAAAAGCTGCAGCTCTTAGTATTAAGGAGGATGAGCTGTCAACATTTCAGCCTTCAGTGGCCAACTAGGTCTGCAAGACCATCCTCAGGACTCCGTGTAGAATAGACAATCAATCCTGTATGATATAAAGCTATCCATATGTCAATGAGGGTATAGACACTCTAAATGTAGGTAGACCATTGGCTCCTACCTGTCACCCCTTTTAGCGCCCCTAAATGTAGTATTTAGGTGACATACCTGGACCCTGAACTTAGACTCGATAGACCCAAGAGCAGCAGACAAAGAAGAACTGCTGACACGAAAACCAAAGACCTGCTTCAGAAAAGTGGTGCCAAAGCCTGCTTACTGCTTCCAGGACTCAACAATCATGGTGTGCTGTCTTGTCTTGCTATTGTGAGGCCTCCAGGAACCCTGGAGAAACTCCAGCCTTTGATCATGTGCCCCAAACCTCCCTTGGAGCTGAGAAGATACTCTTCTGCAGCCAGCAAGCAGCAAAGCACGAAGTCCAGTTTATTGACTTGCTGCTCCCCGGCAACCCTGACACAGCACCCAAGCCAGAAGAGGTACATCAGCTCTGGAGGGTCAGATCTGTCCCCTCACCAAGTGAGAGAACACCAGGACCTACCAGAGCCATGCTGTGCCAATACCTGCTGTGCCAATACCCGGGGTACCGGACCCCGTACGCCAAACATCAAGCAGAAAGGGTTCAATCTGGTGAATCAAGTGGCCCCCTTCTTCATAGCTCGCCGGCTACCAACAACCTCAGTACCATGCTCCTGGCGGAATCCGGGAAGCTTACTATCTTCCATTGCTGGAAAATTTGACCTGGCCCTGATACTTACCTAAACCCAGAAGGTGAACCTCAAGAACCCACTATGTGATTTTATAAGCTTTTTCCTATTCATCCCATTGACTTCTATTGTGTGTAAATGCGCACAACAGTGATTTATTTTGCTAACTTCATACCTTAAAAAGTTCATACCGTAGAACAAGGTTCTTGGTCTGAATATTATATGAAAATCAATGTTATTTTTACAAATTGGTCTCAGATTTATCACTGAGTGTATGCCTCAGTTATTCTGTAAGTACAGCAAATGCTTAGCACTACCCTGTGATAAGCCTAACCGCTTGGCCACACTACCACAAAAAGAGCGTTAGTCTTGTCTACTTTTGCCTCTGTACACCAGTAATAGATTCACTGGACTATCTGCACAGTGTACTTCATTTTAGTATACTATATACAGAGCCAGCCTCCTACACCATGGTTGCAGGAAACAGATCGACGCTTCACACTTGGAAGCACTGCTTCAGAAGTGACAGATCGCTGCCACGGTGTGGAGAAAATTGATGCATCACCTCGGCAATGCGGAAAAACTTGGTACATCACATTTGTAACTGGCACATCTCGGAACCGGTGCATCTCTCATGAAGAAATCCAGCACGTCACCTCAGTTGCATGGAGAAATCCAGCGCATCATGCCAACTGTGTGGTGATCACCGACACATCTTTCTGCAGCAGCCCGCATCTTGTTGTGCTAAGCGGGCCCTGCATGAGTCCTTATCCACGCTCCATCATGGTCAGCCTGAACTCTTGACTTTGTTTCAGTCCAGAGCGACCAATTAACTTTGTAAGTGATTACTGCTTCTAAGCTCTGTTTTTGAATTTACTATTGAAAAATTCATATCTTCACTACTACTGATGGTTTTTTGTCGTTTTGGTCTTGTTTTATTCATAAAATTATTTTCTATTTTTTCTAAACTTTTGTGGAGTATTTTTGTGGTATTTTCACTGCTGTGTCATTTGATCTTTTACACAAATACTTTACATATATCCTCTAACATTAATCCTGGATCCTCTATGCGAAACTACCAGAGGGTGAGCACAGAATAATTGAGGGTGTGCTGTGACTATGAACGCGGTTCCTGTTTGGACAGGGTTCATATCTCTGCCAACTAGAAACCTAGGGGTATATTCACAAGAACGCGTGATAACTACTGCAAGAGTAGCTTGACGCAACTCTCAACATCACAGCCTATCGTGGCAAAATTTTGGCGTGCCAACCAAGTATTCACAACGCGGCGGTACCATGTGATAGTCACAAGATAACGCACCAACTGTCAGCGTAAAAATCAACACCACGCCGCAAAAATTCGAAACGCGAATGCAAAAAATTATGCGATGAGGCCAATCGCGTTTCAAAACTCAGCGAAAAGCAGACACAGGCCTGCAAATCCCATGCGTCTTACGGGAAAATGCACTATAAAAGGAAGGAAAAAAAACAAAGCCAATTCAAACTGTGTAGCACCATGGATGCACCCGGACCAAATGCAGAGAACAAGCCGAACCCCACAAGCCCCACGGAGGGCCAGCCAGCAACCCCGTGTTCGGGGAAGGGCAAGGAGAAGAGGAAGAAGGGGTTTAGTCCGCAGGAAGACCGGATCATCGTCACGGAGGTGACAGAACACCATCAACAACTGTTCGGCACCTCCATTGCGGCACTGGCAACCCAAACGGAAATATGGCAGGCCATCGTCACCCACGTCAATGCAGTCGGAGTGGCGAGGAGGTCAATGTAGGAGGTCAAGAGGCGATGGCATGAACTGCACAGCCAAACCAAACTGAAATTTGCCGCCATCAGGAAGGCAGCAAAGGTGACAGGAGGCGGGAGTCCTGCGACACAGGAGTAGCTGGATGAGCTGAAGGAAATGGTGGCCACAGTCAGCAATGTGGAGATGGTGGCAGGATTTGGGGCCCTGGACACTGCTCGATACCACCTGACCCAACAGCAACAGGGTGAGTAACAACCAGGGACTCGGGGGACGGAGGGAGATGGGCAGAATGGCACTCATGCACAATTATGCATAGCACTCTGCACACCCACAATGATCATGGAACATGTCCCTGATAGCCTTGCCACACTGCAGCACACATAGAAACACCAAGTAGGCCCCCATCCACAATGTGCACAAAGGGGCCCCACTCCCTATCACCAGTATCACAACCGACCCATGCACATGTGCTGAATCCAGCAAAGCAGCGGCTCTGTAACCCACACTGACTATGCAAGTGACACTGCATGCCCGATAGGATGGCCATTACAAAAATGGGGTAACCCAAGGTGAAGGACCTGGGTGTAATCTTGATACCAAAACAGTGGTCCTAGACCAATTAATAATACATCAGAGCAATATAGTTCTCACTTAGTTAAATAATTTACCTAATCATGAGCTCAGGAACAGAAATCTTTTTAAAGGGGCTCAAAATATTCAATATACCAATTCAATCGAACGAAGGGCAACATCCAGAGATTGTAAATCACTATACATATGTTTATTATTTTAAACAATTTGAAATAATTTGGTTACTGATAAGCCAGTACGGGGTTGCTCCAGAGGGAACGTGCATCAAATGAAAGTGATTAAAGGGTGAGTGATTGAGACAAAGAATGATAGATACATAGTAATAAGGACATTCAATTGAGTTAGATAGGATGGCAGCAGCCAAAAAACATGGCATGGCACACAAATCGACATGGAGGTGGCCCAGTGCTGATCACATACTTAAAGGAGCAGGTCACACTCTGACATATGTATCCACGTGCACCCACAACCCATACCGTACAATACACGCAGCAGATGAACAATGCACCTGGCCACAAAATCTGTCCGAGAGCACATATGACCCAAGTCAAAAACACCCCGCGTCAAAGGGAGAAGGGTACATGAAATCAGAGCTGCAGGGGCAACTCCCCCACAACGCAGCACACACACATAGCAATCACAATGACGCCAATGTGGTACAAAGTGCAACACCAACACCACAGGACAGAGCTCACAACAGGTTCCGCTCGTGCGTATTAACAGTCCACTCACATCTGGCATTGCCGGACACTGTGATGATAATGTACATGTACTACCACACATCCATCTTGTAGTCGAAAAACACACTGACTGCCATCAAATAGCCAGCTCCACCAAAACAGTCACAATGTACATTGGCATGTAGTCTGAACGTAAACATCTGCGAATGTTCAACATACATGTGAAACTCTGTTAACCTGCATCTCCCCTTTACATTGCAGAGGGACAAATAACACCTCTAGCAGAGCACAACACACTTCTCATCACTGATGATGAAGAGGACAACCTGCACATATGTCAAGACACCCTCCAACGGATAATGAACAGCCTCCGCACCCCATCCCCAGGAGCAGGGCAGGCCAGCTGCCTCGAGGTGACCCCACCACCTGCACAGACCACACAGCAGGAAACACACACCACCACGGCTGTCTCCCAGGACCCCCCGACCAAGACATGGAATTCTAACAGTGTGTGTGGACTTTCCAGGTGAAGTTGGCTGATCAGCTGCAGGTGGGTTTCCAGCTCATGGCAGCCAAACTCGATGCCATACGTGGGTGTATGAGTCCCATCAGGGACCACGTACAGTCCCTATCGGACAGCCCCTGTACACACCATGCTCCACCACAGACCTTGACTGACCTCGCTGTGGACATTAATCAAATACAAATACTGTCTGGTCAGACAGGCACCAGCGATGATAGCACAGAGTTGGCACAGATGCGGTGGTCAATGGGGACCATGGAGCAGATGCTGGCTGGAAGCATGGCTGCCACGGCTGGACAGTAGCGAGTAGTAGCTGGAACTTTAATGCCCTGCGGTTCATTATCTTGCCATTGCTGCCACTGAGCCTGTCCCAGATGACTGAAGCGGGAACATCGACACACACATCTCTGACCCCTGACGTGTCAGTGGCACACAGTGATGCTGCCCCATCACCTTCGCAGTCTGATGTGTCAGTGGCACACAGTAATGCAGCCATCACCCCGACACACACACCGGACACACAGGACACAGAACTCGTATTAGGGGAGGAAGATGGGGATGGTAATTGCTGTGTGAGGAAGGAGGCAGTAGCATCCATCACCGCCAAAGGGCCTGACCCTGCCTGGTTGTGCCCCATGCATCATGCCCTGGGTCAATACTGCCCACTGACCCCCGAAACACTCTGCGACATTCCCCCGGACCCCGACACGGACTGCCATATCTTCACTGCTGGACAATTACACAATAATCCTGCTGTGGACTGCATTCCCCCTCTTCCTAATCACTTTTCAATCCCCTAAGGACTCTGGTTGGCCAACCACTGGGCTTCCATGTAATGTGGGCTTGGATGGCCATGTACAGCTCTAGCTCCATCAATCACCTGAATGTGAATAAAACATTCTAAATCACACAGATGTGTCATGACTATGTTCACTCACATATGGAAGTATGGCTGGATGTAGGGACAATGATTGCACATGAAGGTACAACCTAGTAACTGACATCTATGTGCATGTGTATACCTAAGACACATGGCCAATTGAATGACTGTGAAGGTGAGTACTAGCTGTGTCCCCATTGCACATCAACAACAATCTCACAAATCCCCAACATATTATTGAATAGGGCTGTGTGTATAAATGACCAAATTAGTAGTAGGCCAGGAGTGGTGTCCTACATCACATGTGACAGCACAACTCCACGTCTCATACCTACCCACAAACATCTGTGTGGACACATTCTGTTACGATGTATGACATTGCTCCACATGGTCAGAGGTTGGACACCATACTTACATTGCTGATGTCACGTTAGTGCACAGGTCGGCCAGCAACTATCCCAATACAATGACTGGCTCACAGAGGTGGAGCTTGCAAAAGGGAGCCACACCCATTACACATGCGTCAGTCGGTTCTTCCCTGTGTTGGGACGATGCTCATTGTGGCACACGAGTGGACAATCTAATCAACACACATCACAGTTAGACACCAGTGGAGTGGCATAGCCTTTATTGGCATGTGCGTGTCAGTACGGATGAGGCTATGGCCACAACAGGCAGGGACATGCTTAAGACACTTACACGCAGCACGGGAACATGTCGAGGTTCAGAAAATGGTGATTCAAAAATGAACAACAATCATCACGGATGGCAACGGTCTCAACCCACCTTGCCTTGCTGGACGAGTCATGTGTTGTTTGGTGTCTGCTCATTGCCCAGTGTGATGGGGCGCGACTCACTGCCCATGGGATCTGCATAGTGCTCTGCCACCGGAGTGCACCGAATGTGTGCTCTGCTGACAGTGATCAGGTGAAAGGGTCCGACAGGTTCACATGTCGTGCTACAGTGCAATCTGTGTACTCTCCCCCCAGCAGTGTGTCCGATTTGGTAACATTGCCAAACGACGCTGTGTTGCTTCGACCATGGACCTGCATCACCTTGCACAGGTGTGTGTACACAGGCATAGTTCCACGCACATGCATCCAGAGTCCTGATGAAGGCAGACATGTCCTCTGTTGTGGTGGGATATGTGAGGATTCCCCACAATGCAACAAGTTGTTAGGACCTGTGCTGTGTGTTACAATCCGATGTGGCTGCAGGAACGTAGTTCCTCGTCCATGAATGCCCGTGCAGCTTCATGTGCAATGTGTTCCAATAGTACATCGTTGTCGTGTTCAAGGGACACCAGGGTGAGCCAATCCATTAACTGGTCCGGGCAGGTGTGCTCAGCCCACGCCGTTTCACCGATCCGCAACACAGCCCAAAAGGGGAGCGCCTCGATGTGGTTACTACACATGAGGAATTGTGCAATCTCCCATGTGCAACTGCCAATACTTACGCAGTATGTCAAGGCATCCTATGCACGGTTATCTCGGTTACACTCCTGTTCGTGATCCAACAGGGGGCACAGACACAAGTCATAATCCAATTCCTCTATGGCTGTGTTGGATAGGCAGACCTCCATGTGGCACTCGAATGTGCATGTTTGGCAGTGGAACCAGGGCTGGACGCAGGTGACATAGGCAAGGTGGAAGGTCAGCCGGTAACTGATTCACAGCACTTCCAGTGGCAGGGCACCCAGTAAATGCAGCATACGTGCACGGTACTGTTCCACGTGACGGGGGTTGTGCATGTGCCCTGGATGGCCTGGCATTGCATTGGTGCGTCTCGTCTAACCGGCACTCTTCTGGACTGCGGCAGTTGTGTGGAGGATATGCCACAGCTCTGGGCAATGATTTGAATGTGTGTGCAACATTGGGGAGAATAGGTTGCTGTTTCCGTGAGTGTCAAGGGCATCCCATGCGGGGGTACCTCAGGCAGGGGCTTCTGTGTGTGTGGTGTGGATAAGTTGGATAGTTCATTTGCGCAATGCATGGTGTGGGAGTCGTCCCCATCTGCCATGGCATCTCTCTCAGGGTATTCCAGCCGCATTCTGGACCAAGGTCGGAGGTGCAGGTGTCCTCCCACCCTCTGTATTGGAACAATGGAGCTTTCATCCCTGATGTTTGTCTGACTGCTACTTGCATTTTCGGAATGTGTTGTGGCTTTGGCGCTGAGATTGAGACAAGGCCTTGGGCTCATCGTGCACCGATGGTGATACACACACACACAAGTAGGCATGTGGAGCCAAGTGCTCGAGAGGCCTTGCGCTGCTTGTGCAATCTCACTCCGTCTCTCTTCCTCGCTCTCTCCCTCCCTCTCTCCCTCTCTTTCCTTTGTTGGGTGCATGGCACACCTTCTTCTCTTGGATTTTTTCTTCTAGTCTGTGTCCTACAGATTGTCCAGTGAGGACCCGCTAGGACTTATCCAAATGGTTGTTTTGGCTTCTGTTTGAATGTGTGTTGTGTTGGGTATTGCATTGCTGTATGGCTGATTCTCCATTTTCTGGCCACGCATGTATGTGGATTTTCCTGCTTGTGCAACATCAGGCAAAATATTTGTTTTGGTATTCGTGGTGTTGGTGTGCAGCTTCTTTGTCCGGGGTTGGGGGGCCCAGGGGGGTGTTGCGGGCCTGGGGGTGGTGTTGGTGGGTGTTGTGGCCCTCTTGGGTGTCCGTGCTGCATGTTCCGTTGCTCGGGGGCATCTGTTGTTCTTCATGTGTGGCTATGGACTGTGCTCCCTTTTGTGGTGCAGGTTGTGGTCCGACTTTGCACCAGGTCTGAGCAGGTGTTATTTTCCTGCTGCTAACGCACCTTATCGCCTGTTTTGTGTTCTTATCGCAGTTCTGGCTGGTCGTTTTGAATGATGTGAAGTGGTGTTGTCGCGGCTTTTGGCATGGTAACGCCAACTCTGCATCTCATTAGCGATAGTTGCGGGGGTCATCGGTGGCAATGATTTTTGCGGCTGCTATCGCGGGTAAACTGGTGATGTGAGCTGTTTGCATCGGCTTGTGAATGGGGAGATACATTTATCACGACTTTGGTGCGCTAAAGTGCTGTTAAATCGGAGATAGATCCTTGTGAATATCCCCCCCAATTTCTAACAGTATCTTTTTCAGAAGGGAAAATTATCAGACTTCATAAATATAGTAAAGACAGACAAATGACAAGTTTGTAATAGTATTTTAGAAAAATTGACAAATAAATTCCTAGGATTTTTCATAATTTAGAAGTAGAGGAAGCATAATCCTTACATATAGTTTCTCACCACTCACTGTGTTGTGACGAGCAAACTATTCTTCATTGATAATTCATTAATGTCCATTTTACTAATAGAAGGTAATTTTAAATACGAATTGCATATTTATAGTTGGTTTGCACATCTTAAACTTTTCACAACTACTATCTACCATATGTATTCAAGACCATGTTTTATCATTTTCCCATCTTTTCCAATCCTATGGGTTATAAATATGTGATAACAAAATTTCTGTAACAGAGCTTCTTTTGACATGTAGCATACTCAAGAAAGTGAAACAGAAAAAAATTGTCTAGTTCTTTATCATTTCCTGAAATGCACTGCAAAAGCTAAGACTGAGTAGTTCCTCAATGTGTATTTTATGTACCCTAAAGGAGAAACATTGTGGTTAAATGGCAAATAGCTGATGTCAATTTCTTTATGTTCCCTAAATGTTAATGGTGGCTAATATGTTTTCACTATACCAGCCTCTTTATCTAAATATTTTCCTGGTGAAGTCTCCAGTTGCCAAACGCTACATTCAATTTAGATTCTATTTATTTACCTCTAGTTCCTGCGCTTCCAAGTGGCATGTATAGGCTGCAATGAAACAGTTCACTGAGAAAGTTTCTGCAGACATGGATCAGGCAAGATCCTGCTCCTGACCTAAAAAGTGTAACTCGGCCAAACCACTTTGTGTGAACTTTAGACTTTTGACAATATGTTTTCTCTTGGTCTGTATACCACACAAATAATGAGCTTACCTATAGCTCCCAGACCACTGGGACACCATGATTAGACTCACTGAGGGTTTGCGTTGTATTTTCTCTATTTTTGTAAGTTGGTAGGTGTATGCTCCTATCATGAAAAAAAGACCCTCAAGGATGAATGAATGGAGGATTTATAGAGCGTTGGACTCACCCAAAAGTGGTATCTCCATGCTACTGAGCAGAGATTAGGAGGCTGGCACAGACGATCAGTTGTTTAAAAGTTCAATATTCAGGTGTTTCCTGAACTTGAGAAAATTCAGTCACTTGCGTAATCGAACGGCGAGTGTGTTCCATTATCGAAGGGCAAGATAGGAAAAGGTTTTGCCACCAGACCAGAGTTTGTTATACCGTGGACAACAAGCAGAGCCTTCTCTCCAGAACGCAGAGATCTGCTAGGTAGGTAGTGAACAAGTTTTTCCGCAAGATATATAGGATCCCTATCATTGATTGTTTTTTTGGACCAAGCAGCACATTTTAACCTTAATTCTTTTACAAATGGGGAGCCAGTGAAGGTGTTTCATCAATAGGAGAGATGCACTTCTAGGAGGCATATTAAGGACCATATGCGCTTCAGTGTTCTGAACCACTTGCAACCTATTCAGCATAGTGTCATTTGCTGCTGCCAAAAAGGCATTAAAGTAGTCGAAACAACTGACTACCAGAGCTTGAATCAGGGTCTTACGTACTGATAAAGAGAGGAGGTGGAACACTCTCCGTAAGAGCTTCAACATATAAAAGCAGGTGCCTGAGGTAGTTATTGTCTGATCTCTCTTAGATAGGGAGTGGTCCAGATAGAGACCCACATTTTTTGCCTTTGTAGTAGGGGTGAGGGCTGGGCCAAACACTGTTGGCCACCAGTCAGGAGACAGCAGTGTTTGTGCTTTGCCGAACAGTAGTATTTCCATTTTTTTTCAGCTGGAGAAAATGATTAGTCATCCTATCGGAACTACCTCACATACCATCAGTAAAAAGATGTTTTGTCACGACCTACCTGTTATCAAATGAAAGAAGGAGCTGGGTATCGTCCGCATATGAGAAGGCAACAAACCCATGATCTCTGAAAATTTTAGCAAGGGGGGCCACGTGCACATTAAACAGTGTGGGACTGAAGAACGAAAAGGCCCCAGATTAACGGTCTGTGTGCCCAGCTCTAGAAAGCTTGAAAGCCATTGAAGGGTGGGCCCCTCAATACCAATTCAATGAGTCTTTGAAGTAGCTTATGCTTAACTACAGTATCAAAGACGGCGGACAAGTCCAGCAGCACTAACGATACTGCCTTGTTGTTGTCCAAGGAGAGTTTAATGAAGTTTGTGAAACTAATGAGGGTGGATTTAGTGGAGTGTTTTGGTCTAAAGCCAGAATGTGAGGGGTCAATACATGCTTGGGATTCTATATGTTCCATAGGCTTTGAGTTACTATATCCTTCCATATGTTTGCTCAAGAGTGGAAGAAGTGAAATGGGAGGTTAGTTTGATAGTCTGCTATGGGTGCACTGGCCTTTTTACAAATCGGAAGCACTTGAGCTGCTTTCCATTCATGGGGCAATTTCCCCTCTCTCATGGATACGTTTAATAAAGTGCAGACTGAAGGAGCAAGATATTTAGCTAATAAGGCAAACACTCTAGCCGGCATAATGTCGAGGATATTTGTTTGTTGGTAGAGCATCCCAATTACATCAGTCAAGTCTCTTTATAATATGCATTTTATTCAAGCATTGTTACCATTATGAATCCTTAGTACTTTTTGGATTTATAGCAGCTAAGTGATGATAACTAATTGCTCTTTCTTTTTTTAGTGGATTCTCTTTTGGGTAACACTGAAAAAACTCTATCATTAAGCTTTCTTTCATCAGAAAATTAATTCAACTCAGCCAATTTCAATGTTTTGGATTTATAATCTAACTAGCTTGCTCATAACATGCGTATTGCCTTTAGCGTAATTACACAGAATTACCACAATATTATGTGTAATTACTCATAATTACTCAAGAAGAATACTCTAGCATTTGGCTCTGTTTTCTTAGCATAAAAAGCACGCTTGTGTCCAAAGTGGACCAGAGGATGCATTATGAGCTATGGAAATAGCACTAAATGCAACAGGGCACAAAGAGAAGTAGCCAGCAGCCACTCATGCTGTCAATGTTACTTTTTTAATGCAGACCCAATAAAAAGTCCTTTTTGGGATTTACAAACCAACGCAAATAATGAGCTTACCTATAGCTCCCAGACCACTGGGACACCATGATTAGACTCACTGAGGGCTTGCGTTGTATTTTCTCTATTTTTGTAAGTTGGTAGGTGTATGCTCCTATCATGAAAAAAAGACCCTCAAGGATGAATGAATGGAGGATTTATAGAGCGTTGGACTCACCCAAAAGTGGTATCTCCATGCTACTGAGCAGAGATTAGGAGGCTGGCACAGACGATCAGTTGTTTAAAAGTTCAATATTCAGGTGTTTCCTGAACTTGAGAAAATTCAGTCACTTGCGTAATCGAACGGCGAGTGTGTTCCATTATCGAAGGGCAAGATAGGAAAAGGTTTTGCCACCAGACCAGAGTTTGTTATACCGTGGACAACAAGCAGAGCCTTCTCTCCAGAACGCAGAGATCTGCTAGGTAGGTAGTGAACAAGTTTTTCCGCAAGATATATAGGATCCCTATCATTGATTGTTTTTTTGGACCAAGCAGCACATTTTAACCTTAATTCTTTTACAAATGGGGAGCCAGTGAAGGTGTTTCATCAATAGGAGAGATGCACTTCTAGGAGGCATATTAAGGACCATATGCGCTTCAGTGTTCTGAACCACTTGCAACCTATTCAGCATAGTGTCATTTGCTGCTGCCAAAAAGGCATTAAAGTAGTCGAAACAACTGACTACCAGAGCTTGAATCAGGGTCTTACGTACTGATAAAGAGAGGAGGTGGAACACTCTCCGTAAGAGCTTCAACATATAAAAGCAGGTGCCTGAGGTAGTTATTGTCTGATCTCTCTTAGATAGGGAGTGGTCCAGATAGAGACCCACATTTTTTGCCTTTGTAGTAGGGGTGAGGGCTGGGCCAAACACTGTTGGCCACCAGTCAGGAGACCGCAGTGTTTGTGCTTTGCCGAACAGTAGTATTTCCATTTTTTTTCAGCTGGAGAAAATGATTAGTCATCCTATCGGAACTACCTCACATACCATCAGTAAAAAGATGTTTTGTCGCGACCGACCTGTTATCAAATGAAAGAAGGAGCTGGGTATCGTCCGCATATGAGAAGGCAACAAACCCATGATCTCTGAAAATTTTAGCAAGGGGGGCCACGTGCACATTAAACAGTGTGGGACTGAAGAACGAAAAGGCCCCAGATTAACGGTCTGTGTGCCCAGCTCTAGAAAGCTTGAAAGCCATTGAAGGGTTGGCCCCTCAATACCAATTCAATGAGTCTTTGAAGTAGCTTATGCTTAACTACAGTATCAAAGACGGCGGACAAGTCCAGCAGCACTAACGATACTGCCTTGTTGTTGTCCAAGGAGAGTTTAATGAAGTTTGTGAAACTAATGAGGGTGGATTTAGTGGAGTGTTTTGGTCTAAAGCCAGAATGTGAGGGGTCAATACATGCTTGGGATTCTATATGTTCCATAGGCTTTGAGTTACTATATCCTTCCATATGTTTGCTCAAGAGTGGAAGAAGTGAAATGGGAGGTTAGTTTGATAGTCTGCTATGGGTGCACTTGCCTTTTTACAAATCGGAAGCACTTGAGCTGCTTTCCATTCATGGGGCAATTTCCCCTCTCTCATGGATACGTTTAATAAAGTGCAGACTGAAGGAGCAAGATATTTAGCTAATAAGGCAAACACTCTAGCCGGCATAATGTCGAGGATATTTGTTTGTTGGTAGAGCATCCCAATTACATCAGTCAAGTCTCTTTATAATATGCATTTTATTCAAGCATTGTTACCATTATGAATCCTTAGTACTTTTTGGATTTATAGCAGCTAAGTGATGATAACAAATTGCTCTTTCTTTTTTTTGTGGATTCTCTTTTGGGTAACACTGAAAAAACTCTATCATTAAGCTTTCTTTCATCAGAAAATTAATTCAACTCAGCCAATTTCAATGTTTTGGATTTATAATCTAACTAGCTTGCTCATAACATGCTTATTGCCTTTAGCGTAATTACACAGAATTACCACAATATTATGTGTAATTACTCATAATTACTCAAGAAGAATACTCTAGCATTTGGCTCTGTTTTCTTAGCATAAAAAGCACGCTTGTGTCCAAAGTGGACCAGAGGATGCATTATGAGCTATGGAAATAGCACTAAATGCAACAGGGCACAAAGAGAAGTAGCCAGCAGCCACTCATGCTGTCAATGTTACTTTTTTAATGCAGACCCAATAAAAAGTCCTTTTTGGGATTTACAAACCAACGCAAATAATGAGCTTACCTATAGCTCCCAGACCACTGGGACACCATGATTAGACTCACTGAGGGCTTGCGTTGTATTTTCTCTATTTTTGTAAGTTGGTAGGTGTATGCTCCTATCATGAAAAAAAGACCCTCAAGGATGAATGAATGGAGGATTTATAGAGCGTTGGACTCACCCAAAAGTGGTATCTCCATGCTACTGAGCAGAGATTAGGAGGCTGGCACAGATGATCAGTTGTTTCAAAGTTCAATATTCAGGTGTTTCCTGAACTTGAGAAAATTCAGTCACTTGCGTAATCGAACGGCGAGTGTGTTCCATTATCGAAGGGCAAGATAGGAAAAGGTTTTGCCACCAGACCAGAGTTTGTTGTACCGTGGACAACAATCAGAGCCTTCTCTCCAGAACGCAGAGATCTGCTAGGTAGGTAGTGAACAAGTTTTTCCGCAAGATATATAGGATCCCTATCATTGATTGTTTTTTTGGACCAAGCAGCGCATTTTAACCTTAATTCTTTTACAAATGGGGAGCCAGTGAAGGTGTTTCATCAATAGGAGAGATGCACTTCTAGGAGGCATATTAAGGACCATATGCGCTTCAGTGTTCTGAACCACTTGCAACCTATTCAGCATAGTGTCATTTGCTGCTGCCAAAAAGGCATTAAAGTAGTCGAAACAACTGACTACCAGAGCTTGAATCAGGGTCTTACGTACTGATAAAGAGAGGAGGTGGAACACTCTCCGTAAGAGCTTCAACATATAAAAGCAGGTGCCTGAGGTAGTTATTGTCTGATCTCTCTTAGATAGGGAGTGGTCCAGATAGAGACCCACTTTTTTTGCCTTTGTAGTAGGGGTGAGGGCTGGGCCAAACACTGTTGGCCACCAGTCAGGAGACCGCAGTGTTTGTGCTTTGCCGAACAGTAGTATTTCCATTTTTTTTCAGCTGGAGAAAATGATTAGTCATCCTATCGGAACTACCTCACATACCATCAGTAAAAAGATGTTTTGTCGCGACCGACCTGTTATCAAATGAAAGAAGGAGCTGGGTATCGTCCGCATATGAGAAGGCAACAAACCCATGATCTCTGAAAATTTTAGCAAGGGGGGCCACGTGCACATTAAACAGTGTGGGACTGAAGAACGAAAAGGCCCCAGATTAACGGTCTGTGTGCCCAGCTCTAGAAAGCTTGAAAGCCATTGAAGGGTGGGCCCCTCAATACCAATTCAATGAGTCTTTGAAGTAGCTTATGCTTAACTACAGTATCAAAGACGGCGGACAAGTCCAGCAGCACTAACGATACTGCCTTGTTGTTGTCCAAGGAGAGTTTAATGAAGTTTGTGAAACTAATGAGGGTGGATTTAGTGGAGTGTTTTGGTCTAAAGCCAGAATGTGAGGGGTCAATACATGCTTGGGATTCTATATGTTCCATAGGCTTTGAGTTACTATATCCTTCCATATGTTTGCTCAAGAGTGGAAGAAGTGAAATGGGAGGTTAGTTTGATAGTCTGCTATGGGTGCACTGGCCTTTTTACAAATCGGAAGCACTTGAGCTGCTTTCCATTCATGGGGCAATTTCCCCTCTCTCATGGATACGTTTAATAAAGTGCAGACTGAAGGAGCAAGATATTTAGCTAATAAAGCAAACACTCTAGCCGGCATAATGTCGAGGATATTTGTTTGTTGGTAGAGCATCCCAATTACATCAGTCAAGTCTCTTTATAATATGCATTTTATTCAAGCATTGTTACCATTATGAATCCTTAGTACTTTTTGGATTTATAGCAGCTAAGTGATGATAACTAATTGCTCTTTCTTTTTTTAGTGGATTCTCTTTTGGGTAACACTGAAAAAACTCTATCATTAAGCTTTCTTTCATCAGAAAATTAATTCAACTCAGCCAATTTCAATGTTTTGGATTTATAATCTAACTAGCTTGCTCATCATAACATGCTTATTGCCTTTAGCGTAATTACACAGAATTACCACAATATTATGTGTAATTACTCATAATTACTCAAGAAGAATACTCTAGCATTTGGCTCTGTTTTCTTAGCATAAAAAGCACGCTTGTGTCCAAAGTGGACCAGAGGATGCATTATGAGCTATGGAAATAGCACTAAATGCAACAGGGCACAAAGAGAAGTAGCCAGCAGCCACTCATGCTGTCAATGTTACTTTTTTAATGCAGACCCAATAAAAAGTCCTTTTTGGGATTTACAAACCAACGCAAATAATGAGCTTTCCTATAGCTCCCAGACCACTGGGACACCATGATTAGACTCACTGAGGGCTTGCGTTGTATTTTCTCTATTTTTGTAAGTTGGTAGGTGTATGCTCCTATCATGAAAAAAAGACCCTCAAGGATGAATGAATGGAGGATTTATAGAGCGTTGGACTCACCCAAAAGTGGTATCTCCATGCTACTGAGCAGAGATTAGGAGGCTGGCACAGACGATCAGTTGTTTAAAAGTTCAATATTCAGGTGTTTCCTGAACTTGAGAAAATTCAGTCACTTGCGTAATCGAACGGCGAGTGTGTTCCATTATCGAAGGGCAAGATAGGAAAAGGTTTTGCCACCAGACCAGAGTTTGTTATACCGTGGACAACAAGCAGAGCCTTCTCTCCAGAACGCAGAGATCTGCTAGGTAGGTAGTGAACAAGTTTTTCCGCAAGATATATAGGATCCCTATCATTGATTGTTTTTTTGGACCAAGCAGCACATTTTAACCTTAATTCTTTTACAAATGGGGAGCCAGTGAAGGTGTTTCATCAATAGGAGAGATGCACTTCTAGGAGGCATATTAAGGACCATATGCGCTTCAGTGTTCTGAACCACTTGCAACCTATTCAGCATAGTGTCATTTGCTGCTGCCAAAAAGGCATTAAAGTAGTCGAAACAACTGACTACCAGAGCTTGAATCAGGGTCTTACGTACTGATAAAGAGAGGAGGTGGAACACTCTCCGTAAGAGTTTCAACATATAAAGCAGGTGCCTGAGGTAGTTATTGTCTGATCTCTCTTAGATAGGGAGTGGTCCAGATAGAGACCCACATTTTTTGCCTTTGTAGTAGGGGTGAGGGCTGGGCCAAACACTGTTGGCCACCAGTCAGGAGACCGCAGTGTTTGTGCTTTGCCGAACAGTAGTATTTCCATTTTTTTTCAGCTGGAGAAAATGATTAGTCATCCTATCGGAACTACCTCACATACCATCAGTAAAAAGATGTTTTGTCGCGACCGACCTGTTATCAAATGAAAGAAGGAGCTGGGTATCGTCCACATATGAGAAGGCAACAAACCCATGATCTCTGAAAATTTTAGCAAGGGGGGCCACGTGCACATTAAACAGTGTGGGACTGAAGAACGAAAAGGCCCCAGATTAACGGTCTGTGTGCCCAGCTCTAGAAAGCTTGAAAGCCATTGAAGGGTTGGCCCCTCAATACCAATTCAATGAGTCTTTGAAGTAGCTTATGCTTAACTACAGTATCAAAGACGGCGGACAAGTCCAGCAGCACTAACGATACTGCCTTGTTGTTGTCCAAGGAGAGTTTAATGAAGTTTGTGAAACTAATGAGGGTGGATTTAGTGGAGTGTTTTGGTCTAAAGCCAGAATGTGAGGGGTCAATACATGCTTGGGATTCTATATGTTCCATAGGCTTTGAGTTACTATATCCTTCCATATGTTTGCTCAAGAGTGGAAGAAGTGAAATGGGAGGTTAGTTTGATAGTCTGCTATGGGTGCACTTGCCTTTTTACAAATCGGAAGCACTTGAGCTGCTTTCCATTCATGGGGCATTTTCCCCTCTCTCATGGATACGTTTAATAAAGTGCAGACTGAAGGAGCAAGATATTTAGCTAATAAGGCAAACACTATAGCCGGCATAATGTCGAGGATATTTGTTTGTTGGTAGAGCATCCCAATTACATCAGTCAAGTCTCTTTATAATATGCATTTTATTCAAGCATTGTTACCATTATGAATCCTTAGTACTTTTTGGATTTATAGCAGCTAAGTGATGATAACTAATTGCTCTTTCTTTTTTTAGTGGATTCTCTTTTGGGTAACACTGAAAAAACTCTATCATTAAGCTTTCTTTCATCAGAAAATTAATTCAACTCAGCCAATTTCAATGTTTTGGATTTATAATCTAACTAGCTTGCTCATAACATGCTTATTGCCTTTAGCGTAATTACACAGAATTACCACAATATTATGTGTAATTACTCATAATTACTCAAGAAGAATACTCTAGCATTTGGCTCTGTTTTCTTAGCATAAAAAGCACGCTTGTGTCCAAAGTGGACCAGAGGATGCATTATGAGCTATGGAAATAGCACTAAATGCAACAGGGCACAAAGAGAAGTAGCCAGCAGCCACTCATGCTGTCAATGTTACTTTTTTAATGCAGACCCAATAAAAAGTCCTTTTTGGGATTTACAAACCAACGCAAATAATGAGCTTACCTATAGCTCCCAGACCACTGGGACACCATGATTAGACTCACTGAGGGCTTGCGTTGTATTTTCTCTTTTTTTGTAAGTTGGTAGGTGTATGCTCCTATCATGAAAAAAAGACCCTCAAGGATGAATGAATGGAGGATTTATAGAGCGTTGGACTCACCCAAAAGTGGTATCTCCATGCTACTGAGCAGAGATTAGGAGGCTGGCACAGACGATCAGTTGTTTAAAAGTTCAATATTCAGGTGTTTCCTGAACTTGAGAAAATTCAGTCACTTGCGTAATCGAACGGCGAGTGTGTTCCATTATCGAAGGGCAAGATAGGAAAAGGTTTTGCCACCAGACCAGAGTTTGTTATACCGTGGACAACAAGCAGAGCCTTCTCTCCAGAACGCAGAGATCTGCTAGGTAGGTAGTGAACAAGTTTTTCCGCAAGATATATAGGATCCCTATCATTGATTGTTTTTTTGGACCAAGCAGCACATTTTAACCTTAATTCTTTTACAAATGGGGAGCCAGTGAAGGTGTTTCATCAATAGGAGAGATGCACTTCTAGGAGGCATATTAAGGACCATATGCGCTTCAGTGTTCTGAACCACTTGCAACCTATTCAGCATAGTGTCATTTGCTGCTGCCAAAAAGGCATTAAAGTAGTCGAAACAACTGACTACCAGAGCTTGAATCAGGGTCTTACGTACTGATAAAGAGAGGAGGTGGAACACTCTCCGTAAGAGCTTCAACATATAAAAGCAGGTGCCTGAGGTAGTTATTGTCTGATCTCTCTTAGATAGGGAGTGGTCCAGATAGAGACCCACATTTTTTGCCTTTGTAGTAGGGGTGAGGGCTGGGCCAAACACTGTTGGCCACCAGTCAGGAGACCGCAGTGTTTGTGCTTTGCCGAACAGTAGTATTTCCATTTTTTTTCAGCTGGAGAAAATGATTAGTCATCCTATCGGAACTACCTCACATACCATCAGTAAAAAGATGTTTTGTCGCGACCGACCTGTTATCAAATGAAAGAAGGAGCTGGGTATCGTCCGCATATGAGAAGGCAACAAACCCATGATCTCTGAAAATTTTAGCAAGGGGGGCCACGTGCACATTAAACAGTGTGGGACTGAAGAACGAAAAGGCCCCAGATTAACGGTCTGTGTGCCCAGCTCTAGAAAGCTTGAAAGCCATTGAAGGGTGGGCCCCTCAATACCAATTCAATGAGTCTTTGAAGTAGCTTATGCTTAACTACAGTATCAAAGACGGCGGACAAGTCCAGCAGCACTAACGATACTGCCTTGTTGTTGTCCAAGGAGAGTTTAATGAAGTTTGTGAAACTAATGAGGGTGGATTTAGTGGAGTGTTTTGGTCTAAAGCCAGAATGTGAGGGGTCAATACATGCTTGGGATTCTATATGTTCCATAGGCTTTGAGTTACTATATCCTTCCATATGTTTGCTCAAGAGTGGAAGAAGTGAAATGGGAGGTTAGTTTGATAGTCTGCTATGGGTGCACTGGCCTTTTTACAAATCGGAAGCACTTGAGCTGCTTTCCATTCATGGGGCAATTTCCCCTCTCTCATGGATACGTTTAATAAAGTGCAGACTGAAGGAGCAAGATATTTAGCTAATAAGGCAAACACTCTAGCCGGCATAATGTCGAGGATATTTGTTTGTTGGTAGAGCATCCCAATTACATCAGTCAAGTCTCTTTATAATATGCATTTTATTCAAGCATTGTTACCATTATGAATCCTTAGTACTTTTTGGATTTATAGCAGCTAAGTGATGATAACTAATTGCTCTTTCTTTTTTTAGTGGATTCTCTTTTGGGTAACACTGAAAAAACTCTATCATTAAGCTTTCTTTCATCAGAAAATTAATTCAACTCAGCCAATTTCAATGTTTTGGATTTATAATCTAACTAGCTTGCTCATAACATGCTTATTGCCTTTAGCGTAATTACACAGAATTACCACAATATTATGTGTAATTACTCATAATTACTCAAGAAGAATACTCTAGCATTTGGCTCTGTTTTCTTAGCATAAAAAGCACGCTTGTGTCCAAAGTGGACCAGAGGATGCATTATGAGCTATGGAAATAGCACTAAATGCAACAGGGCACAAAGAGAAGTAGCCAGCAGCCACTCATGCTGTCAATGTTACTTTTTTAATGCAGACCCAATAAAAAGTCCTTTTTGGGATTTACAAACCAACGCAAATTGGTGTTTGCATTGGTTTGCAAGAAAAGTAATGCAAAATAGCGCAATGCTCTGTCTCACTCTGCATCAGGAGGGCATTCCATGGGTGGTACATGAGCGTTCACATGCTACCTCCCATAGTTTTTGGCATATAACGCTATTTGCTAACAATAATAGGCAGGGGTTTGTGCCAAAAAATTACACCACTTGAAAGAAGGCTGTGTACTCTACTAGTCAGCATACATCTGAATTAGGAAACATTATGAGGTTATTCTAGACATAGGGCCTTATTTAGATCTCAGCTGATGGAAAACTCCTTCACTAACGTTGCAGTTATCCAGTCCGCCATAATACGATCTCCATAGTATATAATGGAATCATAATACGCCAGAAGAGATATTCGTCACATTTGTGAGAGTGTATTCCCCTCCGCCAAGATCTAAATCAGGACAGTTACATTTTGTACACAAAGGATATCCTTCCAGTACAAAATGGCCTTCCAGATAAAAGCAGGCGTCTTTGCACTACGGCGCTGATAGAGAGAAAATTCCTAATTTTGCTAAAGTAAGCACATTTATTAGTGAAGTTAATTCTTAACATCAAATGGCATGTGCACATTTATTGCTTAATTTGTATTAGGTAATCACCCTTAGCGATTATAAGCAAACATTTGTGTTAACATGTTGTAATGAATTAAATTAGTCTAACTATTAATGCCATATTGAATGTCAATATTTCAAGTAAAACTGTGAGGCCTGCTTTCAAGTATTTACACAGTTGCTTTGCACAAGAAATTTTTCTTTTTCTTCCCACTACAGATGCTGCATCTTTCCAGGATCCTTCTGTCAGCTAGTAAATAGCCATTTGTTATGTATTTGACAACTGACAGCGATGTTTTTTGGGAGGAGAGATAAATGCCAGGAAGTGAGAATCATGGGAAGAGCTATCTGAACCACAAGTTTCTGTTCAGAGTAACAATTTAAGGACGTAGACATGTATGAACCACTGTAAAGTTATTGGAAACTGAGTAGTAGTTTACCTGTTCTTTGCTTTTAGAAGACAATTATTCCTTCCCAGGAGTGGGAATGAGTAGCAATGTTACAACTAGTGTTCTCCTGAATTGTAATAGTGTGTTTTCCTAAGACTTAGGAGAGCAGAACTTATCTGTGCTTGCTGAATTTGAGCTGAGAAGACCCTTCAAGACTCTGTTAATCTCCACTGCCTAGGTGCTAAGGCTTCATGGTTATGTATTGCTATTCTCTCATCAGAGACCTTCCTTTGGTTTTCTGAAGCTGAGACCTCATCTCATATTGCACAATAAATGCAATTCATTCCCAAAACTTCTTTAAATTAGAATAGGGATTTTCCTTTTTGAAGCAAACTTGCTCAATTTTCTGCATTCCATTTGTAATTCTGCAAAATGTGCTATTTTACCTTATTCTGAAATATGGACTTTTGAATTATTTGAATCTGTCATAATGATTATTAAAATCGGAATACTTAATGAATTAATGATTTGTTTTAAGTGAATTTTTTAATGCATCCCTTTAAACTGATTTTAACTCTTCTTGTCATTTGCTGTGGAGCCTACATTTGTCCTTTCTGTTTTTCTGTTTCAGTGCTTGTTTTTGGCTGCCTTTTGTCTTTGCCTGTGCTTGTTCCTTCCTTTGTGCCCGTTCCCTCGCCGATCATTCTTCCTGCCGCTGCGTCCCCTGTGGCCCCGCCCGCCCCGCCCCCATTGGACCGCTCCCCCACCCAGCTGTTCCTCCCTCCCACCTCCCCTTCTTATGGTGGCCGCTGCGTGGCAGTGAGAGCGACCTTTGACCCTGTTTCCAGGCAGGTCGCTCCCCACGTCGCGCAGCCCCACCTGACTGCGCCCGTGCTCCTTGCCCAGCTGCTGCCTGTGCTCTGAGGGTGTTCGAGGCCCGTCTCCACCTGCAGGCTACCACCTGCGCCTCATCCCTGGTGGCCAGTGGTAGGCCTTAGGTTTGTTTGTTGCCCGCTCGCATTTTTCCTTGTAACTGTGATTTTTGTATTACTTGTGACTGTTTTTCTGTTTCATTGCTTGTTTTTGGCTGCCTTTTGCCTTTGCCTGTGCTTGTTCCTTCCTTTGTGCCCGTTCCCTCGCCGATCCCTCTTCCCGCCGCTGTGTCCCCTGCGGCCCCGCCCCCCCACCCCCATTGGACCACTCCCCCCACCCAGCTGCTTCTCCCTCCCACCTCCCCTTCTTATGGCGGCCGCTCCGCTGGCGCACCAAAGGCACGCCTAAGGCAAGCCCATCTGCGCCCGTCCACGCCTGGACCGCGCCCAGTGCCAGAACCCCTGGAACCCAGAGACGCCACGACACCCGACTGCACTACGATGCCAGCACCCTTCATGCACTCAACCCTGGACGAGAAAACACCTGCTACCGGGCCACCCCGAAGCGCACCCAAGGGCCCTTCACCTGCCGGAACTGCAGCTTCACCAGCATCCATCCCGCCAAACCGTCGACCAAAAAACCCAACCACCTCCGATGCATCCTCCTCAACACCCGCTCTGCTTGCAAACATGCCATCGAACTCTGGGACCTCCTGGACTCAACAGCCCCGGACGTCGCCTTCCTGACGGAGACCTGGCTGAACACCACCTCAGCACCAGACATCGCCATAGCTATCCCAGAAGGCTACAAGATCTCCTGCAGAGACTGCACCAATAGGTTGGGAGGTGGAATCGCCATCGTCCACAAGAACACCATCAGAGTCTCGACCAACACCGACGACACCCTCAACACCACCGAGCACCTGCACTTTCAAATCCACACCGACCCCAACACCACCCTCAGAGGAACCCTTGTCTACAGACCGCCCGGACCCCGGACACAGTTCAGTGACTCCATCGCCGACTTCATCAGCACCCACGCCCTCGCCTCCATGGACTACATCCTCCTCGGGGACCTGAACTTCCACCTCAAGACAACAACGATGCCAACTCCCCCACCCTGATCGCCAACCTCGCCAACCTTGGACTCAGACAGCTCGTGACAACACCCACCCACGCCGCTGGACACACGCTTGACCCCATCTTCTCCGCAAGTCCCCATGTATCCTTTAACCGCACCACCGAACCACACTGGACCGACCACAGATGCGTCCACTTCACCTTCAGGAAACCCACCACACACCACCGCACCCAACAGATGCCACGCCCCTGCAGGGGCAAGGTCACCGAAGACCAGCTGACCACCACCCTTGCCTGAGACCACCCGCCAAACCCACCGACCCCGACACCGCTGCCCTAAACCTCAAACAGTGGATCAACAACTGTGCCAACACCCTCGCTCTACTCAGGAACCCCGCCACCAACCACTCCAGCAAGAAAGCCACATGGTTCACTGAAAACCTCCAGGCCTCCAAGCGCACCTGTCGGAAACTGGAGAAGAACTGGCTCCACGAACGATCACCAGACAGCTACACAGCCCACAAGAACGCCAACCGCAGACCGCATTCAAGGACCGCCTGGATAACAACACACACAACAGCAAAGAGCTCTTCAGCATCGTGAAAGAACCCACCAACCCCAGGTCCAACACCAACAACATTCCCCCATCTCAAGACCTGTGCGACTCGCTGGCCACCTTCTTCCACCGCAAGATCGCCGACATCCATGACAGCTTCAACACCACGACACCCACATCCACCGCCAAGCCCACCACCCCTGCGACCACCATCCGCACCAGCCGCTTGATCTCCTGGTCCAACGTCAGCGACGAAGACACCATCAAGACCATGAATTCCATCCACTCCGGATCCCCGTCTGACCCATGCACACAGCACGTCTTCAACAAAGCCAGCACAGTCATCGCCCCCCATCTCCGGAAAGCGATCAACATCTCCTTCGAGACAGCAACCTTACCGGAGAGCTGGAAGCACGCCGAGATCACCGCCCTACTCAAGAAACCCAAGGAGGACCCCAAGGATCTCAAGAACTTCCGTTCTATCTCCCTGCTCCCGTTCCCGGCGAAAGCCACAGAGAAAAAAATCGTCAACAGACAACTGACCCGATACCTCGAAGACAACAACATCCTGGACCCATCCCAGTCCGGCTTCCGCAGAAACCACAGCACCGAAACCGCCCTCATCGCCGCCACCGACGACATCAGGACCCTGATGGACAAAGGAGAAACAGCTGCCCTCATTCTTCTGGACCTATCAGCCGCCTTCGATACGGTCTGCCACCACACCCTAAGAGCACGCCTCCACGACGCCGGAATCCAAGAGAAGGCTCTGGCCTGGACCACATCCTTCCTCTCCGGCAGAACCCAGAGCGTCCACCTCCCACCATTCTGCTCCAACACCACGAGATCATCTGCAGCGTACCACAAGGATCCTCACTCAGCCCGACGTTGTTCAATATCTACATGGCACCACTCACCCACGTCGCCCGACAGCACAGCCTCAACATCATCTCCTACGCCGATGACACCAGCTGATCATCTCCCTCACCAAAGACCCTCTCACCACCAAAGCCAACCTCCACAGGAGAATGAAGGCCGTCGCAGAATGGATGAAGGACAGCAGGCTGAAGCTAAACTCTGACAAGACGGAGGTCCTCCTCCTCGGCTCCACCCCCTCAGCCTGGGACTACTCCTGGTGGCCTACCTCCAAAGGAACAGCTCCAGCACCCACCAACCACGCACTCAACCTGGGGGTCATCCTCGACTCCACCCTCTCCATGACTGTTAGATCTGGGGGTCTCTAGTTGGCAGAGGTATACACCTTAGACCAAATAGGGACCCTTGCTTCTAGTCAGGGTACAGGGACACACACGGTAGATAACCCCTGCTCACCCTCTAGGTAGCTTGGCTCGAGCAGACAGGCTTATCCCCAAGGCAATGTGTAAGGTATTTGCACGTAGACACCACAATGATCCCCCCTCCGCACACCACAAACTTAGACCACACAGGTGAGTTATATCAAAAATAATATATCTTTATCTAGTTTCCGCAGTTGAAGGCAAGCATCACAGGTTTACACAATATTCGCTTTCTTGGTTGGTCGGGATCGTAAGATGATAGTCTCTAGTCTCTGGAGTGATTCGATACTCACTGAGAATGAATCACTTTGTAGGTTTTAGGCAGCTACGTTGCTCCGGCAGTGTCGCTGCGCTCGTGGTACAAGCGCTCCTCGGGCTGTTCGGTGCAAGGATTCCACAACTCCCTCGGCGAGCCCCCAGTGACGATGTCGACGTCACCGGAGTCAGCCACTCACAGCACGGCTTCGTAGAGCAGGGAAATACGACTCTCGATCTGCTTCAGGCCTCCGGGTCGCGGCAAGGCACGTGCCGATGAGCACGTCGATCTTCTTGATGCGGCAACCGGTGTCGGGCCCGGCTCGGTGCGGTACTCTCCAGCAAGACAGAGAGCAGCCAGCCCACCTCTAAAAAGTACTGTTCTCCAACTCAGGATTTAAAAACAATCTCTCCTAAAAGATGTGTTATTAAATGCTGAGCTCAGGGATATCAAACACTCATGTCTTATCTTGTTCGTATGAGAAGATAGGCGGATAGCCATTGGCACCCGCCTCCCTCATGTTAGCCTATGGAACAAGATAACCTTGCAGTAGTGAACACACAAAATGGCCGGTGTTCACTACCAGAACATGTTACCTGCACTAGTACATGCTCTACCTTCTACATACACTGCACCCTGCCCAGGGGGGTACCTTGGGCCTTCCATAGGGATGACTGATGTGTACGAAAAGGGAAGGGTTAGGCCCGGTCAGTGTGGACACTGGCCAGGAGGACATGGCAGTCCGGGGACTGCAGGCAGGCCTGCGGCGGCAGGCCTGAGACACTGTTTTAGGGCTACACAGGTGGGTGGCGCAATCAGCGCTGCAGACCCACTAGTAGCATCTGTCATCACCAGCCCTGGCACACACAGTGCACTTTACTAGGGACTTCATGGTGATACAGATATGCCAATCAGGTATATCCAATCAATACGATATTTTACACAGGGAGCACTTACACTCTGGCACTGATTAGCAGTGGCAGAGTGTCCAAAGCATCTAAACCAGCAAAACGAAATCCAGCACAGCATCAAAAAAATCCATGTAGCAGAGTCAAAAGATAGGGGAAAAACCCACGCCAAGGATGTCAGGTCTAACACGTGTCCCCTCCAGCTGAAAGCGGGGAGAACTACCCACCCTGTTGGGAGTTCTCATCGCTAAGGCGGAAAAACCTGGACAGACCATCAGCATTGGCGTGCTCTGTACCGGGACGGTGTTCCACCGTAAAGTCCATTCCCTGTAGGGAGATGGACCACCTCAACAGTTTTGGATTCTCACCCCTCATCTGCATTAACCATCTGAGGGGCCAGTGGTCGGTCTGAACACGGAAGTGAGTCCCAAACAGGTAGGGCCTCAGCTTCTTCAGGGCCCAGACCACAGCAAATGCTTCCCTTTCAATAGCGCTCCACCTCTGTTCCCTGGGAAGTAGCCTCCTACTAATGAAAGCTACGGGTTGGTCCCCGCCCTCGTCGTCCATCTGTGAGAGTACTGCTCCCACGCCTTGCTCTGAAGCGTCTGTCTGCACTACGAACTCACTCGAAAAGTCAGGCGCCTTAAGCACCGGTGCTGTGCACATTGCAGTTTTCAGGGCATCAAAAGCAGTTTGACAGGCCTCGGTCCAATTCACTTTCCTGGGCTGATTTCTAAAGGTTAGTTCCGTCAAGGGGGCAACAATGGTGCCGTATCCCTTGATGAACCGTCTGTAATACCCGGTGAGTCCTAGGAAGGCTCTCACCTCTGTCCGCGTCTTGGGGGGTTCCCAAGCCAGAATGGTATCGATCTTCGCCTGTAGGGGCGCCACCTGGCCGCTCCCCACCTGGTGTCCCAAATACACCACTGATCCCTGCCCTATCTGGCACTTACTGGCCTTGATAGTGAGGCCTGCCTTCTGCAGCGCCCTCAACACTTCACAGAGGTGTTGGCAGTGTTCCTCCCAAGTGGAGCTGAACACAGCAATGTCATCCAGGTACGCGGCGCTGAATTGCTCCAGCCCGGTCAGTACCCGGTTGACCAGTCTCTGGAAGGTGGCAGGGGCATTTTTCAATCCAAAGGGCATGACTCGAAACTGGAAGTGCCCCTCTGGCATTGAAAATGCCGACCTCTCCTTTGCCCCGTCAGTTAAGGCAATCTGCCAGTACCCTGAAGTCAAATCGAAGGTGCTGAGGTACCGGGCAGCTCCTAACCGATCCACGAGCTCATCAGCTCTGGGGATGGGGTGCGCGTCAGTCTTGGTGACCGCATTGAGCCCGCGGTAGTCCACGCAAAACCGAAGTTCTGACGGGCCACCGGGTGTAGCAGATTTCTTGGGAACGAGGACCACTGGGCTAGCCCAGGGACTGCTAGAGGGCTCAATTACCCCTAACGCCAACATCTTGGAAACTTCTTCCTTGATGCTGGCCCTGACCTTGTCAGCTACTCTGTAAAACTTCTGTTTCACAGGCAGGCTATCTCCAGTGTCCACATCATGGACGCACCAATTGGTCACACCTGGTGTCAGGGAGAACAGGGAGGCAAACTGACCCAACACCCGGCGACAGTCTCTCTGCTGCTCTGGGGTCAGGGTGGGCGAGAGGACCACACCATCCACTGACCCGTCTTGCTCCTTGGTTGCCAGTAGGTCAGGGAGAGGATCACTATCCTCCTCCCCACCGTCGTCTGTAGCCATGAGCATCGTCACTTCAGACCTCTCGAAGTGGGGTTTGAGGCGGTTCACATGCAAGACTCTAAGGGGCTGCCTAGGAGTCTTCATGTTGATCAGGTAGGTCACCTCACTCTTGCGCTCTACCACCTCATATGGCCCGGTCCACTTGTCACGGAGCGCACAAGGCTCCACCGGCGCCATCACCCACACTTTCTGCCCAGGATGAAATTCTACCAGAGTGGTATTCTGGTCGTACCATCTTTTCATCTCCTCCTTGCTGGCTTCTAGGTTCTCCTGAGCGAGCTTCCTGAAGTGCTGCGTTTGGTTGCGGATGGCCAGCACATAGCTGAACACATCCTGGGGGGTTTTCCCACGGGATTTCTCCCACCCCTCCTTCACCAGTGTGAGAGGTCCTCTAACAGGGTGGCCATACAGCAGTTCAAAGGGGCTGAACCCTAAGGACTTCTGAGGCACCTCCCTGTAGGCAAACAACAGGCATGGTAACAAGACGTCCCACTTCTGTCTCATGGGCTCCGCTAGGCCCATAATCATACCTTTCAGGGTGCGGTTGAACCTTTCAACCAACCCATTTCCTTGAGGGTGGTAAGGAGTGGTGAACTTATAAGTTACTCCACACTCCTCCCACAGAGACTTCATATACCTAGAGATGAAGTTGGTACCCTGGTCGGAGACCACCTCTCGGGGGAACCCCACGCGGGAAAAGATCCCCATCAATGCACAGCCCACCACGGGTGCTGTGATTGTCCTGAGAGGGACTGCTTCCGGGTACCGAGTGGCGTGATCCACCAAGACCAGGATAAACCTGTTGCCTAAGGCGGTCTTGGGATCCAGGGGCCCTACGATATCAATGCCCACCCGCTCGAAAGGGGTGCTCACTACAGGAAACGGCTGGAGGGGCGCCACGCACTTCCCTCCGCTCTTACCACTGGCTTGACAGGTTTGGCAAGACTTACAAAAGGTACCGACGTGCTTCTTCATCTGGGGCCAGTAGAAGTGGGCGACAAGCCTGTGATAGGTCTTGTCTTGCCCCAGATGTCCTGCGAGAGGCACGTCGTGAGCCAGACCCAGTAAGAAGTTCCTGAAGCGCTCGGGTACCACCAGCACACGGGCTGCACCGGGCTCAGCGAACTTAGGCTCACTATACAGTAAGTCATCCTCCCAGTAAATCAAATGTTCCTTGGACCCTAGGCCTGCTGCCTGGTCTGCAGCCTGCTGCCGCACACCGACGAGAGAAGGGCACTCCTTCTGAGCCTGGCAGAATTCCTCCCTGGAGGGGCCACCCTCTTGCTGCCAATGGGTCAGCTCAGACAACTCCCCCAGTTCGGCCACCTGCTCCCCTGTAGGTTCCAGGGCATCCCCCTCAGGTTCTGCTTCCTCCTGGACCGTGGGAACAGCGGGGGCCGGTTTCCGGCGCCCTCTGCCCCTTCCTCTCCTGGCAGGTTCCTGGGCCATCGTTCCAGGCTCCAGTTCTACTAATCCACCCTTACTGGCTATCATGGCACGTGTGGATACACAGATCCACGCTGGCAGTCCTAACATCTCCAAGTGAGTTCTGTGCTCTACGTCCTTCCATGGAGAACTCTCCAGGTCGTTACCCAACAGACAATCTACCGGCAAAGCATCACTGACACAGACTTCCAAGGTACCAGAGACTCCCCCCCAAGTAAAGGGAACACGCGCCATCTTGCAGAGGCGAACTGAAGTGTCAGCTGCCACTACTGGGCGGAGCACATTGGGAATGACTTGCTCTTCAGACACCCACTGAAACACCTGACAGATGTCACACTAGCCCCGGTGTCTCTCAGAGCCTCTATCTCCCTCCGATTGATGGTCACCTTTTGCCCGTATTTCTTAGTGTTAGCGGGTATCAAGGTATCCTGGACCATCTCTTGGTCTCCTAACGAGACAAGGGTCATCATAGCTAATCCCTCTTCCCCACTGGAAATCAAATCCCCTCCCAAAGCTACACTAGCTAACCCTGGGACTGGAGCAGCAGCTGGTGCTGGGGATTTCTTGGGACACTTAGGGGCGATGTGCCCCACTTCCCTACAAGTATAGCAAGTAGGCGGTGGTCTGTTGCCCTTAGGGGGCCAAGACCTCTTCGGCTTGGGGGCTTGGGACTCCTTCTCCTGGGAACTGTTTTGGGGCCCTTTAGAGAACTCCTTACTGTTACCCTTGTCCTCCCCACCTTTCTGCTGGGGACCCTGTCCACCCTTGGCTGGCATACTTACCACCCCTTTGTTGACCCTGGTGCTAGTCCAGCGGTCTGCCTCTTTAGCAAGCTCACTGGGATCAGTTAACTTGCTGTCTAAAAGATGCTGGCGCAGCTCTGGAACACATAGACTACTCAAGTGCTCCCAACTAATCAAGTGACACAACCCCACATAATCAGTAACTTTGCTGCCCTTTATCCAACCTTCCAGTGCACGCGTGTACATACTCACACACTCCACCCACGTACTCGAATCAAGTTTCTTGAAGTTCCTAAACTTCTGGCGGTACTGTTCTGGTGTAAGCCCATACCTGAGGCATAAGGCCTCCTTCATCGTGGGGTAGGTTAAGGTCCCTGCTGCTTCTAAGGGTGCTAAGACATCCCTCCCAGAGGCCTCAAAATGCTTCCACAAACCCGCTCCCCAACTCTTCTCAGGCACTTCATTCATCTTTAAGGCGAGCTCATAGGATCTAAACCATGCATAGATATCCTCACCCCTCTGATAATTCTGCACCAAATCTTTCGGTATGTATACTTTACCCGCCTGTACTGGTTGTGCGCTGCCACCATTCGGACTGGAAGCCACTTGTTTGGCTTTAATGTCCAGCTCCCTCATGCTCAACTCATGAGCCAACTGGAGTTTCTTCTCTTCCAAAGCGAGAGCATTCCTCCTCTCCTCCGCCTCTTTCTCACTGTCAAGGCGCAGTTTCCTTTCTTCCGCTTGAGCTTTGAGCTTAAAAAGTTCAATCTCATGGGCTCTAACCCTCTGGTTTTCCTCCAGCTCCTCTGGAGAGAGGCTCCTACTGGAATGGGCGCTGCCAGCCCTAGACGCTGGCCTATTCACTGGCAGATCATCGGATCCAAATCCGTGCTCCGGTGTGCCATCCCCTTCAGTAGTTTCCTCGGTTGCGCCATTCTTGGCCTCCCACCAGGCCCTTAGAGCTTTCTGTAGCTCCGTCCTGTTGGCGCTGCCCTTCGCTGGGCATCCAAGCTGCTTGCAGAATTGCTTTAGTTGATCCTTCTTGTACGTGAGCAACTTTTCTACTTCAAATTGCAATTCCGACTCCTCACCTACTCCATTCAGAGACATGATGCTTCGTCGATCCTCCAAGAATAGTCTTCGCAAAAACTTTGTGCAATGCAACTGCTTACTAGATTAGTGATGTACGAAGAATCACTGCAGGTCAAGTGCAAATACTGGTTCTAATCCGCACCGCTGACCACCAATGTTAGATCTGGGGGTCTCTAGTTGGCAGAGGTATACACCTTAGACCAAATAGGGACCCTTGCTTCTAGTCAGGGTACAGGGACACACACGGTAGATAACCCCTGCTCACCCTCTAGGTAGCTTGGCTCGAGCAGACAGGCTTATCCCCAAGGCAATGTGTAAGGTATTTGCACGTAGACACCACAATGATCCCCCCTCCGCACACCACAAACTTAGACCACACAGGTGAGTTATATCAAAAATAATATATCTTTATCTAGTTTCCGCAGTTGAAGGCAAGCATCACAGGTTTACACAATATTCGCTTTCTTGGTTGGTCGGGATCGTAAGATGATAGTCTCTAGTCTCTGGAGTGATTCGATACTCACTGAGAATGAATCACTTTGTAGGCTCTCGATGTTTTAGGCAGCTACGTTGCTCCGGCAGTGTCGCTGCGCTCGTGGTACAAGCGCTCCTCGGGCTGTTCGGTGCAAGGATTCCACAACTCCCTCGGCGAGCCCCCAGTGACGATGTCGACGTCACCGGAGTCAGCCACTCACAGCGCGGCTTCGTAGAGCAGGGAAATACGACTCTCGATCTGCTTCAGGCCTCCGGGTCGCGGCAAGGCACGTGCCGATGAGCACGTCGATCTTCTTGATGCGGCAACCGGTTTCGGGCCCGGCTCGGTGCGGTACTCTCCAGCAAGACAGAGAGCAGCCAGCCCACCTCACAGGCAGATGTTGAGAAGCTTGGTAGAACAGTCCACGGTCCCTGCGGCACACAGCAGCGCAGGTGGGACACAGCAGAGTCTTGAGTTCTTGGCAACCTTTCTATCCCTGGGTTGCGAAACAGGAGGCCAGCTCTTCTCAGGCCCTTGGAGATTCAGTTGAAGACACAGCACACAGCAAAGTCTTGTTTGGTCAAGTGGATAGGGTCAGCACACAGCAGGACCCCTTCTTCTCCTTAGCTTCAGTTGTACGCCAGAACAGGTCAGCCTTTAGAGCACACAGCACGGCAATCTTCCTTTAGTTCTTCAGCGGTCCGTCTTTCAGCAGAGGTTCCTCTCGATGGTCGAATCTGAAAATCTGTTGTCAGGGGTCTTGTACTTATACCCCTAGAAGTCTTTGAAGTCTTTGTGCAAGTGGGTCCTGAGCCCAGTCTGATCCAGTTCTGGGTGTTGCTGGAGCACTTTGTTTTCCTGGCTTCTACATTCTTTTCAGAGCGAGGGGCAAGGTCGTCAGCCGCCCAGCAGGAGGTGGAGCCAGCAGAGTGGCAGGCAGGCACAGCCCTATTCAATCCCAGGTGCTATCTCCTCCCTCCACTCTCCTTGCGATTGTCGCCATTCAGCAGAGGGCTGACTCAGCCAACCTCCCGGGGGATCCCCAGCCCCTGTCACTCTCAAACCAGACAGTCAATCCACAAGCGCGCCCAGGCACACAGAAGGGTCAGACAAGAGAACAGCTACTCTCTAAAAAGTACTGTTCTCCAACTCAGGATTTAAAAACAATCTCTCCTAAAAGATGTGTTATTAAATGCTGAGCTCAGGGATATCAAACACTCATGTCTTATCTTGTTCGTATGAGAAGATAGGCGGATAGCCATTGGCACCCGCCTCCCTCATGTTAGCCTATGGAACAAGATAACCTTGCAGTAGTGAACACACAAAATGGCCGGTGTTCACTACCAGAACATGTTACCTGCACTAGTACATGCTCTACCTTCTACATACACTGCACCCTGCCCAGGGGGGTACCTTGGGCCTTCCATAGGGATGACTGATGTGTACGAAAAGGGAAGGGTTAGGCCCGGTCAGTGTGGACACTGGCCAGGAGGACATCGCAGTCCGGGGACTGCAGGCAGGCCTGCGGCGGCAGGCCTGAGACACTGTTTTAGGGCTACACAGGTGGGTGGCGCAATCAGCGCTGCAGACCCACTAGTAGCATCTGTCATCACCAGCCCTGGCACACACAGTGCACTTTACTAGGGACTTCATGGTGATACAGATATGCCAATCAGGTATATCCAATCAATACGATATTTTACACAGGGAGCACTTACACTCTGGCACTGATTAGCAGTGGCAGAGTGTCCAAAGCATCTAAACCAGCAAAACGAAATCCAGCACAGCATCAAAAAAATCCATGTAGCAGAGGCAAAAGATAGGGGAAAAACCCATGCCAAGGATGTCAGGTCTAACAATGACCAAGCAGGTCAACGCCGTCTCTGCATCCTGCTTCAACACCCTCCGAATACTCCGCAGGATCTTCAAGTGGATCCCCTCCTAAACGAGAAAAACCGTCACCCAGGCCCTCGTCACCAGCAGGCTGGACTACGGAAATGCCCTCGATGGAGGAACTACAACCAAGCTCCTGAGATGGCTGCAACGCATCCAGAACGCCTCGGCACGACTGATCCTCGACATCCCCCGATGCAGCCACATCACCCCCTACCTGAGAGACCTACACTGGCTCCCCATCAACAGCAGGATAACCTTCAAACTCCTCATCGACGCCCACAAAGCCCTACACAACGCCGGAGGAGCATACCTCAACAGACGACTCAGCTTCTACACCCCCACCCGCAGCCTCCACTCAGCCAGCCTCGCTCTCGCCACAGTCCCCCGCATCTGTAAAATGACCGCCGGTGGCAGATCCTTCTCCCACCTCGCCGCCAAGACCTGGAACACCCTCCCCACCAACCTACGACAGACCCAAGACCTACTGGCCTTCCGAAGACTTCTCAAGACCTGGCTCTTCGATCAGTAGCAGCTCCCCCCCCAGCACCTTGAGACCCTCACGGGTATGTAGTGCGCTTCACAAATTCCTTGATTGATTGATTGATGGAAATTATTGTAAATGATAGCTTCTTATTCACTCCCCATGACTACTAACAAAGGTCCATATGACCACTGTCCGGCAGTGAAATGGTGTGTGCATGGCGTTTGGCAGACAAACTGCATGCTACATTGCATTTGACTTTTGTTAATCTGGCCTAAATTTGTTGTTCTTGTGTTCCTGAGGTAGAATTTCTGCCCCCAAATTACTCTGAATTACCCAAGCATGCATAATCACACAATTTTGGTAATTCACTTCATAATAGTGATGCGAAATCACCAGAATAATTCCAATTGCTAAGGCAAATTACTCCCAGGTCTAAATCTAACTCATTGCATGATGGTGTGTGTATTAATCCCAAGGGCATGGACTATGATATCAATTCTACATGTTAGTATAAAGTCATATTAATAAGTTTACCCCTCTCATGTGTTCAACACGAAACATGGGTGTATAATTGAAGTGTTCCAAATTTTCTATCTTCTAGCATCAGATGCCTATTGTGCATTTGTTTCTTAGAATAGATATGAAGAGAATATCCTACAGACCTTTTTCAAATGTCATAATAAACATTCCATCTAATCCTACCATTGAGACCTGTAGGGTTCATTGTGTTCAATAATTTTATCCAATGAAATTCTCTCTCTGACCAGAAAGATACTAGGTCTCCTCCCTATTGAGCTGTTTGTTCTAATGCTTCTTCAATTTACAACCATATTTGACTCAGAGTTTGTCTTTCTCTTCACCAATGTCAGCTCACAGGTGCATTCATATGTTTCATTCTTAGTTTTCTTTTCCACATGGGCATTTGATGTAATATACACAACTGGATGTTGTTTGCTCCCCCATTGCAGAATGGTGAATTGTGTTACTGTTGATTAAGCATGAACAATTTTTTCTGTGTGGATAAAAAATTCCCCAACTTCTGTTTTACCAATGTTAACTGTCCTATTGTGGTCTTCTGCCAGTTCTAAAGATCATATAATTAGTAGGGGTGGGCGGAATTTGCGGAATTAACCTTCGCAAATTATCGCGAGAATGTTTAAAATTATCGCAAACAAGCAGAAATATCGCGAAGATGCGGAAGTTTTTTTCCGGCATGTTCGCGCGATTTTCTGCATGGTTGCGGGTCGCCAACTTACCCATGTGGCTGCTTGCGGGCGCGGCCATCTTGTTTTGAGTTGTTCTCGCGGTGCATGATCGCGAGAAGAAAGACGTGATCGCGCGACGCATGACGTCACTGCGGGCGCGAACTGTCGCGAGACAGCGCAAATGGCTAAAAACAATACAACATCTCATGGAGAACGCGACCGGATCAAGAAAACTTGTCGGCGAACGCAGGGATTCAGGTAAGGCGATCGCGCGCGCGCGAGAATGTATCATTTTACAGCGCGAGCAAGAAACAAATTATCGCCAAGCTGCGGAAACCGGAATTTTTGACATTTTCGCGCTCTCCGCGGAACGCAAAAATGTCAAATTATCGCAATTTCCGCGAACGGAACGAAATTTTTGCCCAGGCCTAATAATTAGGGGTTTGCCCTTTTTTTACAGGCAAACAGGTTTCTGTGGAAACAGATTGCTTTGTTATATATGCCTCTTTTCAGAGTATATATTAGAAAACGTGACTTGGATTTTCAATGTCTAGGTTAGGTCATCATTGTGATTTAATTCTCTCTTGGTTTGGGATTGATTCTTCTTATTGGAGTAAGACAAAGATCGATTTCAATATGGCCTATTTTAGTCTCGAATAGTATAGTGGGTAAAGAATGATGGAATGCAGCCCTGCATACTTACCATTGACTGAGATCAATTCAAGCATTTCACCAATCACGTTTTCTTTTCCTCAGATGGTCTCAGGAGAAGAATTCAGAAGCCATCAATACAATTATGTGAAACATGGCTGGCCAGATAATGCATGAAAATGTCAGTCTTTATTGAATTCTACATCATCCTTTATTCAAGCCATGCATTGATGACTTTGATTATTCTGTGTTTGCCCAATTTATCCACAAAAGGATTTAGACAAGACCCCAACCTCTGTGAATGAGACAAATGCAGAAGTGGCGTTCCATGCTGTTGAACAGTGGAGCATGTGGAATGTGTATTGCCCATAACTAACAGATTATGAATATCCTATCCTATCCTGAAGTACTCCAAACACCTTGCTTTTATATCTTGCTAACTTCAACCTCACTGTGTGTATTTGTGTAGGTGTGGCTGGTATGTATAACTATTAGGTCAATTCCAAATGTCCCATTGACTGATGGATTACCAGCTGATGTTGGGTAGTCATTGAGGAACTAACTTTAAAAGTGTTGGTGCCATTAGGTACTTAGATTCATAATATCAGAAACAAAAATAACTTTGGTCAAATTATTGCGTCAAGAATATTGAGGACAAAAATATTGTAAAGTTTCTAGTAGTAAGCAAAGTTTCACTATATATACCTCCACATATATGTATCCTGATGATATATATAGTTTCAAGGTACATCAATGTGGAGTTAAGAATAGTAAATGTATACTTACCTATTTGCACTTCTCTTTTTGATATTTTGGTCCTTCATATTTTTGACACAACTTTCTGTCCACACAATATTTTTGTTTCTGATATTCTGTCATTGATGCCATTAACCTGAAATGATGCAAGAGTTAATGTCCCCGCAGAATATATTTACTGTAAATCTCGTGGCATGTGAAATCATTGCTTTCAAACAACAGTTATAACATCTCAAATATATCATTTGTCCCGATACAGTGTATGGTAGAGTGGCAAGTTATAGCTAGTGTTTTCTAGTTAAAGAGCTTGAAAGAGCTTGTATGGTGGTGCGCAACTTATAATAATTTGAAGGTGGTGGAAACATTGATAATGAAACTTTTAACTATAACTGCTGGATTGCTAAAGTTTGTTTAGTTTAGATTTGTTTTGTATAGGGAAAGAAATGTTTTCATAACTATAAGCTTAAACCATTTTTCATTGAATTTCAATGTTTCTTTAAAATTGTTATGAAAATATGTTTCAAATCGTAGAGTCTAGAGTTGTCGAGCAGAGTGTCAATAGTACAATGAAGGTGAGTGTTGTAAAGTCTATTGTTTTAGAGGGGAGTATTGTAGAGTGGAATAGAGTGGAATAGAGTAGAGTGGAGTAGAGTAGCGTGCATTGCAGTTAAGAGTTATATAGTGTAGTGGCTGGTGTCTCATATAGTGGAGTCAATTATTGAATAGTGGAGCAGCGATGTGTACAGTGGAGTGCTTTGACACGCAGTAGAGTAGGCTGTCATAGACTGTCATGGAGTGGAGTAGAGTGTTTTAAAGTGGATTAGGGTGAAGTACAGTGCCGTAGAGGGAAGTACTGTTGTTGAGTGTCATGAGGTGTAGTGTAGTGTCACTGAGTGGAAGAGCAATGTGTGGAGTAGAATGGCATAGAGTGTAGTACAGTTTTATAGAGTGGAGTTGCATACAGTAGAGTGTTGCACAGGGAAGAGGCATAGAGCGGAGAATGGTACAGAGGCATTGTATGGGATAAAGCAGAGGAAAGTGGACGATAGTGAAGAGGAGTACACTGGAGTTAGATAGCATAGAGTGAAGCAAAGTTTCATAGAGTGGAGTGGTGTGTCATAGCCTACAGTGGGGTGGAGTGGAGTAGAGTGGAGTGGCATAGCATCCAGTCATGTAAAGTGTCATAAATTGAAGAACCGTGTTGTACAGTAGAGTGTATTGTCACACAGTATTGGAAAGTGTTGCAACTGATAGTAGAGTTGGGTGGCATACAGTCTAGTTGAGTTTTGCAGAGTTGAGTTGTGTACAGTACAGTACAGTGTTATACATTGTGGTAGAGGGGATTGGCATACAGTGTCATGGAGTTCAATGGCATGGATTGGTGTAAAGTGGAGTGGTGTACAGTAGAGTAGTGGAGAAGAGTGGAGTACTGTGTCATAGAGGAGATTGGAGCAAAGTGGGATGCAGTGGCCTACAACGAGTTGCATACAGTGTTGTACAGTGGACTAGAGTATCATAGAGTAGTATAGAGTAAAGTGGAGTTTTGTGCAGAGGCACGCTGTATAGTACAGTGTTGTACAGTGGAGTGTAGGGGTATAGACTGGAGTAAAGTGTCGGAGAGTGGCATACAGTGTAGTAGAGTGTAGTTGCATAGAGTACAGTAGTGTGTCAAACAGTGAAGCTGTGTAGAGTGGATTGTTGTACAGTAGCGTAAATTGTGGTAAATTCTCTAACAGTGGAGTTGAGTTGAGTGTAGTGGAGTAACGTAGTGTGGAGTAAAGTATAATAGATTGTATTGGGGTGTCATGGAGTAGAGTGGCATGGAGTGTAGTGTAGGTGCATATCGTAACATAGGTACCAAACTATTATAAATTGGATGAGGGTCTCATACAGTCGAGTGAAGTGCTCTGTCATAGAGTAGAGAAAAGTATCATATAGTGGAATAGGGTGTTGTACAATGGAGTGTACGGTCATAGAGTGAAGAATAAAGTTGGACAGTGAAGTGTAAAGGGATAGAGTGGAGAAGAGTGTTGTAAAGTGAGTGAAGTTATAGAGAGTAAAGGAGAGTGTCGTACATTGGAGTGCCGTTGAGTAGAGTGGAATCCACTATTGTGGTGGAGAATGGATTACTGTACAGTGGAGTAGCATACAGTGGACTAGCTCACAGTGAAATACTGTACAGTACAGTGTCCAAGAGTGGAGTACAATAGAGTGGAATAGCGTAGAACAGAGTGGTGTGCAGTGTAGTGGCATTGACTGAATTAATGCATAGTGGATTAGTGTAGAGTGAAGTGGCGTACAATGAAGTGGCGCAGCTTAGAGTCGAGTAAACTGTTATAAATTGGAGTGGTGTCTTAAATAGTAGAGGGGAATGCTGTGTCTTAGAGTGTTGTAAACTGTTGTAAATTGGAGTACAGTGTTGTTGAATAAAGTGCACGGCATGGAGTCCAGCAGAAATTTGGACGATGTGTACAGAGATAGAGTTGAGTGCAGTCTAGAAGAGTGGCATAGAGGGTAGCGGAGTTTTGTAGAGTCGAGCTATATAGAATCCTGGAGAGTACAGTGGAGTGGTGTAGACTTTTGTAGTGTACAGTGTAGTGGCATACAGTAGAATAGCCTACAGTGGAGGGACATAGGGTGGAAAGCATAGAGTGGAATAGCGTATAGTGGAGTAGTGTCCGGTGGAGTGATGTACAGAGGAGACGTGTACAGTGTAATAGCATATCGTGTATTAGTGTACAGTAGAGTGGCATACAGTGGAGTGGTGTAGACTGGAGTTGCAAACAATGGAGTGGGGTAGAGTGTAACAGCATACAGTGGAGTGGCGTACATTGGAGTGGCATACAGGAAAGTGACAACCAATGGAATACCGTTGAATGGAGTTACGTACAGTGGAATGGAGAAGTTGGAAGTTGCCTACAGTCTAATAGCAAACAGTCGAGTGTCCGTAGAGTGGAGTGGCGTACCGTGGAATAGCATAACGTGGAGCACTGTGGAGAGACGTAGAGCGGAATTCCATAGCATAGAATAGCATACAGTGGAGTGGCATACACTGGACTGGCGCAGAGTGGAGCAGCATGTAGCGGAGTGGCATACACTGGATAAGGGTATAGGGAGAAATAGTGTATAGTGGAGTAGCATACAGTGCAGTGGCATACAGTGGAGTGGTGTAGACTGGAGAGGCATAACCTGGAGAGGGGTAGGGTGCAATAGAATAGAGAGGAGTGGTGTCCAGTGGAATAGCATAGAATAGAGTGGCGTAGATTGGAGTGGCATGCACTGGAGTGACATAGACTAGAGTAGAGTACAGTGTGGTGGCATACAGAGGAATAGCATACAGTGGAGTTGAGTACAGTGTAGTGGCATACACTGGAACAGCGTATAGTTGAATGGCATACAGTGGAAGGGTGTAGAATGGAATACCATATAGTGGATAGCATATAGTAGAGTGGCATACAGTGGAGTTGCGTAGACTGGAGTGACAAAGAGTGGAGTGGGGTAGAGTGGATTAGCATACAGTGGAGTGGCATAGAGTGGAGTCGGGTCGATTGGAGTAGCGTAGAATGCAATAGCATTGAGTGGAGTAGTGGAAGGGTGTAGAGTGGAATAGCATATAGTGATATATTGGGGTAGCATATAGTGGAGCGGCCTACAGTGGTATGGCATACACTGAAGTGGCGTTGAGTGGAGTTGTATACAGTGTATTAGCATAAAGTGGATTCTCATGGAGTGGAGTTATGTTCAGCGTGATTGTTTAGAGTGGAGTGGCATAGACTGTAGTGTTTTACAGTGGAGTGGCGTAGACTGTACTTGCCTAAAGTGAAGTAGAATATAGAGGAGTGGCATACAGTGAAGTGGTGTAGACTGGAGAGATGTACAGTGGAGGTGGGTAGGGTGTAATAGGCTTAGCACGCAGTGAAGTGACATATATCAGAGTGGCCCCCAATGGAATAGCGTAGAATCAAGTGGAATAGACTGGAGTACCATACACTGGACTGGCATATAGTGGATTAGAGTATAGAGGAGTGGCATACAGTGGAATAGTCTCAAAAAAGAGAGTTTCCCAGGGACCAGAAAGGACTGGGTGTCAGATATTTATCAAAAAAGATTCCTTTCTGTGTATTACTCTTTTAGTTGGTGACCATGAGGCCTACACATTTAGATCAATAACCTTTGATTTTTAACTGTGACACTGGACAAATATTATTACTCCAGACTAGAATATACTTTTTGTTACTCTCAAAATTTATTTTTCATAGGAAAACACTTATATTCAATAAAATCATATTTTAAAATTGCATTCAATATATACTCTGATTGGGTGCTCTGGTACAATCTTATATATGCTATCTAACAATTCCGTATTACGGTATCTATCTCAGAGTCACACACAGTTCAAATCATGTACTTTCAAAATTGCAAATTAAATACTACACAAATACTTTTCATATGCTTTAAAAAGTCCCACTGTCGACGCGTTTCGGTGCATAGGTTACAATAGTAGCACCTTCCTCAGGACGGACGAGAATTTAAAACCAAAGTTTTGTTCTTCTTTCTAAAAAAGAGAATGCATATAATTAATACCATTTCCCTATGGAGAGTTGATTCTAGTTCTGGGCTATGCTGTTAGTGTCACTATTACATGTTGTCTGCCCTTACTTTAAGTGTAGGGGTTGAAGTCCTTCTGTGGGTGTTCAGGACGACTTTATCACCTCTCAACTTTTGTGATTTTAGACCACTTGCATCATAGTCAGTGGAGTCATAGAATTATACAAAAAGAGCATGGAGTTATTTCACCATACTTTTTGAGCCTATTAGCCTATTCTCACGCTGTTAAGCAAAACACTTACTTTTAAAAAGTCACGTTGACACATGTTCAATGGTGTCTTAAAGCAGGTACGTCTTTTGATATGCACCGCCTGTATTCAGTTGTTTAGCTGTGCCTGTAAGGTACATAGATAATGCTATATACTTCAAATAATGATGTCATGGCACTGGTGTTTATTCTCAACAAATACATCCATATACCTACCAATAGGTTTTTCGCCTAATGTTTAAGTTCAGGCTGTCCTTCCCTGCACCTTTTCAAGTGGTGTCCTGATACCTGTACCGGAATAACATGACGTTCAATTTAAGTGTACAGTTATCCATAGATCATGGCTTTAGACATCTACCTATCTCCTACTCCTTCTAAATTAGAAAGGGGTTCAGTACATACCAGTTAGAGCCTGCAATATCTTGTGGCAGCCTGAATCTTGACAACACTGTATTCTTTTCTTTAAGCGCTGTCAGCCACGCTGTAGGTTTTCTTGGGGGTGTTTTTACTTTTACTCCCAACCTGTGTATTAAAAGTCATATTGGAGGAGGTTTTATTTAGATCCTCGCATAGAAGAATCTTCTTATCGCATTCCCCAGATTTTGCCAAATTTGCTAATTACAAGTATGTCCTCTACTCTCATTGTCACTGCTGTTTTAAAGCAGTGCTGAGGTGTACTTTAATATTTCTTTATCAGAAGTAACTAACAGAAACCGTGCCCTGTTCGCTTTGCAGTGCTACAGCGTTAAAAGCGATTGTCACAAGCAGCCCCTCCCTAGAGCACTTGCTTAATGACCCTCCCTAGAGCATTTGCTTAATGCAAGCTGATAGACTATGGTCTTCATAAAAGGAGTACCACAACTTTCCCCCTTTCCTAGGATTTCATTCTTGGAATCCTGCATAGGAGAAAAGATTCTCTCCCTCACTCTACATACATTTGAGTGCCCAATGCTTACTCAAGTCTTCTATCCATCTAGTTTGCACCAAAGCGGTCCTTACCTTTAAAAATCGGCGAGCCTGCTTGTCACAACGTCCTGCTTCCACCGCAACTGGTGAATGCAGTCGTTTGTGCAGGCTTTAAATACCCCTAGGCATACTTAATTGGATGCCTATTACCTGCCAAATTGGTATTTAACATTCAATTAAGGTAGCCGTCTATCGGCGCCATTTTAGTAGTTTTTTGCATCAATCCTTTAAGGACTACAGGTCCATGGGTTCAATCCTGGGTCCTCCTGTTTGCCGAATTTTAAGCTGGTGACTATTATTATTTCTGATTTATTTATAACACTGTCCCCTTTTCTTTTAATATTGTAAACTTCCTCCTGGGCACACCGGTTTGTTCAGACCGAGTTTCGATCGTTTTCGGCCACCATTTTCGTAGTTTTTAAGTCTTATTTGCGAACTACAGAACCACGGGTTCGATCCCCGGTCCCCCTGGTTACTGATTTTCGAATTTATCCATATTTGCCGAATTTTCAGCTGGTGACTTGTATTATTTCTAATTTCTTTATAACAATATCCCATCTTATTTTGATATTGTAAACTTCCTCCTGGGCACACCGGTTTATTCAGACCGAATTTCGATCATTTTCGGACGCCATTTTTGTAGTTTTTTAGTCTAGTTTGCGAACTACAGAATCACGGGTTCGATCCCCGGTCCCCCTGGTTGTTGATTTTCAAATTTATCCAGGTTAATATTTCTACCTTGCTGGTTACAAGTTCACATTAAATTCACGCCATTTTTGCAGTTCGCTATGCTGCATTGTTAAGGAACTACACGGTCACTGAATTGGTCCCCAGCCCTATATTTCACAGAATTTGAGTATTAGTCTCTCTAATTACACAAGATACTGTTTAATTGATTTGCAACTGGCATCTTGGTATTATGCCATAGTTCTCTTTGTGCACAGAAGTACTAGGATGCAATGCTCATTAACTGCCTCATTCTGTGCTCAACTGTTACTCCTCTACTCGGCTGGTGGTTCCATGGTCACATATTTCAATAAACCTGTAGGGCATGCCAATTTTCACACATTTCTTATTGTGAGGTGTGTCCCCTTATCCCACCCTATGGTCGTAGGTCAAAACAATTTATACTCCACAACAAATGTCATACGGTTCACTATTGCTATTCACCATATACTACATTTCATATCATTTGTGTATTCTTCTAACAAGAAAAAAACAGTTACTGTAAAATGAATGGGTATAAAGTTCAACCTTGCTATTGGACATCTTCTACACTGCATGTCTGCTTTATTCAGTTATAAAAATAAAATAGAACAGTCACCGTGTTACATTGGGTATACCTGCATTGTGCTTTTTGTTAACAATGTCTAATACAACATGATTCTTTTGCATAGTCTTTACAGAAAATACTTGCATTATAGCTACAATGCCATCCTAAATACATAATACCAAGTTCATTGCCTATACTTGCTTATTTCTCCCCATTGGGGCCAGCCTTAATTTGGGTCGTGTTAATCCTGATATTTATTAGGGAGATGATTACAGACTTTCATATTACTATCCTGTATTTCTTGGATGTGGTGGAGCAGAAATCTGCAGCACTATCTGATCATTCTGTCCCATTCCTCTCGACCGTTAAGTCCTAGATAATAAGATTTAAATTTGGACATATAAAACTGTTCTCTCTGTTTACGTTTTTTGTTTAAATCTCCTCCCGTTACTGAAATCTTGATCTTTTCTAAAATGAACCACTTGATGTCATCCATATTGTGGTTTTCAGATGTCCAATGTTCAACCAAAGGAGCATTCTTTCTTTGGTTTCTTATTGCGGATCGATGCTCCGTGAGCCGTAGACGCATTTCACGTCCGGTTTCTCCAATGTAACATTTGTTACAAGGACACAGCAATAGGTACACTACATTAGATGTGCGACAATTAACATGTTCGTTCATCCAATGAGTTATACCGTTGATTTCCAGTTTATCGGTCTTAATGATGCTCTTACAGTGTAAGCAAGACCCACATGGCAGGTTTCCCCTAATAGGAGTATTATTTGCAAAATTCCTTAGTCCCCCACCCTTTGGTTCTTTAAAGGTATGCACTAAATGATTCCTGATGGTCTTGTTCCTCCTGTATGCATATGTTGGTTTAGCCATTGGTATCACTCCTACCTTGTTCAATATGCCCCAGTTCTTGTTAATCAGGTTTTTTACCTTATTACTAAAGCCGTTGTAGTCTGATACCATTATAATTCCATCATTATGATCATTCGTTTTTGTCGATGTCTCGAACAGACTATCACGGTTATAGTACTTGGCGCGCTTATATGCTTGTTTTATTAAGCGCTTAGGGTATCCTCTCTGTGCAAGCTTAACTCTAAGGCTGGCTGCGTGTTTTTCATAACTGGATCTATCGCTGCAGTTACGCCTAATCCGTAAGAATTGGCTGAAAGGTATCCCATCTTTCTGGCATTTAGGATGTTAGCTGGTATGGTGAAGCAGGGTGTTACGGTCTGTGGGTTTTACGAACAATTCTACATTGAGGACTCCTTCTTTTTCATGGATCCTGATGTCTAGGAAGTCTACTGCTGATTGACTTTTATTTGAGGTAAACTTAAGATTTGGATCCCCACAATTGATCCATTCAAGGAAGGTGTCTAAATCCCTTTCTGGACCGTCCCAAATGAAGAAAATGTCGTCTATGAATCTAGACCAGCACTTCACATTCTCAAAAAAGGGACACATTTCGTTGTAGATATGTTGGGTCTCAAATCTCCCAACATACAGGCATGCCAGGCTGGGAGCACATGTGGCTCCCATACTGGTGCCCTTGATCTGGCAGTAGTGATCTTGCTTGAATAAGAAGATGTTGTTTTTTAGAATTATATCAATGCATTCTATGATGAAGGTGTTTTGTGCAGTAAGATCCCCTGCCTCATTTCCCAAAATGTCCTCCATCATTCTCACAGTATCCTCTTGTGGGATATTGGTATATAATGCTTCAATATCTAAGCATACCAGCCATTGGGTGTCTTTATTGAATGCTAAACCCTCAATTTTAGAAATCATATGGGTGGTATCTTTTATATATGAGGGTAGTTGTGTGACCAAAGGCTGGATGAAGTGGTCCACATATTTGCTGAGAGGCTCAGTCAAAGATTCAATCCCTGACACTATAGGGCGCATTGGGGGGTCTTCCAGGTTTTTGTGAACTTTGGGCAGCCCATATAGTGCTGGGACCTTAGGGTTCTCATTAATTAGGAATCGATATTCCTCTTCGCATATTATATTGTCTTCTTTAGCGAAGGTTACAACATCTCTAACTTTTTTCTTAAGACTGTCCCATTTTCTCACGCTACTGGATTTATAGTGTGTCTCATTATTCAGTAGTTTAAGCATTCTGTTTTCATAGTCTTCAGTGGTTAACACCACTATGCTCCCTCCCTTGTCTCCTGGTTTTATGGTGATATCATCACAGGATGACAAGGACTTTAGTGCCTCCCTTTCCTGTTTTGATAAATTGTTTTCAGTCCATACTTGTGTTTCTAATAGCTTCTCTAAACCAGTGGTCACTGCTTTCTCAAAGGTATCCAACTCTTGTCCTACCATTGCTGTATTAGGTGTCCAGATGGATGGTGGTTTGAGGCCCGATTTATTAGTGGTCTCTCTACTCTCTTTCCCTTCAAAAAACTTTTTTATTCTGACTTTTCTGAATAGGTCCCTCACATCCCTTTCTATGTTAAATCTACAGCCTATTGTGCTGGGGGCAAAACCTAATCCCTTCTCTAAAACACTAATCTCATGTGTTGTGAGTATTTTGTTAGAAAGGTTTAATATTGGGGCTTTAAAGGTTTCTTCCTCTATTTCTAGTCTTTGTATTGGGGGTGTCAGGTGTTCTAATTCTATTCCCAATCTTTGTGGCTGCGGGTCCGCATGTAGGGTCTCCTCATGGTTCCCGCTACTTGTTGGTTTCCCTGACAACCCCTCCCCCGGGCTTTGAATCCTCTCTGTTGGCGCCTTTGTTGCTGCCCTAAAAAAACTGGTTGGTATTCCCTGTTATTTGCCTGACCTCCTTCTCTTGTGTCAGTTCTGTTTCGTTGTTCCTGATTTCTTTCCCCTTCTGATTCAGAACTGTTGTATGACGTATCGGAGAATGTCACATTCTTCCTGTGGTACCTATTCCTATTGTAGGTAAATTGTTTACCATTGTACTCTGTAGGTGCTGGTTGCTTATAATAGTCTTTCTGAAAATATGGATACACAGATTCATTTTTGTAATTAGCTATGTCTTTACGTAGCTTGTTTGTTTTTTTGTTTATCATATATTCTTGATAGCCGCTGATGTCTTCCTTTATTTCATCTAATTTTTTTCTTCGCGTCATCTAGCGCTGTGCTTTCGTTTAGTTGTTTTTCAAGGGTCTCGATCTCCTCCCTTTCTATTATAATAATGGCTTGTGCGGTTTCTATTATGAGCAACATCCAATCGCGACTACATCTGTTCGCGATTAGTGTCCAGCTTTCCTTGAACTTCTCATTATTCACGAATAAACCCGGTTCGTTTCTAATCTGAAGTCCTACAGGTATAATACCCTTCCTGCAATACTGAATGATAAACTCAGAATGTAATTCCGTGCGTATAATTTTTTTCTTTAGGTTCCAAAGTTTATTCCACCTCTCATCATCGTTTTTTGTTAATGTCATGGAATTAATGGTTTTTGATGAATCTCCTATCAGTTGTTTAAATTGGTCTTCTGAGAAGCCAAACGTGCGTAAAGTGTCCATTTAATAGGGTAGCGCCCACTCTCCAGCTGCAGGAGCTGTAGAACAATCTCAAAAAAGAGAGTTTCCCAGGGACCAGAAAGGACTGGGTGTCAGATATTTATCAAAAAAGATTCCTTTCTGTGTATTACTCTTTTAGTTGGTGACCATGAGGCCTACACATTTACATCAATAACCTTTGATTTTTAACTGTGACACTGGACAAATATTATTACTCCAGACTAGAATATACTTTTTGTTACTCTCAAAATTTATTTTTCATAGGAAAACACTTATATTCAATAAAATCATATTTTAAAATTGCATTCAATATATACTCTGATTGTGTGCTCTGGTACAATCTTATATATGCTATCTAACAATTCCGTATTACGGTATCTATCTCAGAGTCACACACAGTTCAAATCATGTACTTTCAAAATTGCAAATTAAATACTACACAAATACTTTTCATATGCTTTAAAAAGTCCCACTGTCGACGCGTTTCGGTGCATAGGTTACAATAGTAGCACCTTCCTCAGGACGGACGAGAATTTAAAACCAAAGTTTTGTTCTTCTTTCTAAAAAAGAGAATGCATATAATTAATACCATTTCCCTATGGAGAGTTGATTCTAGTTCTGGGCTATGCTGTTAGTGTCACTATTACATGTTGTCTGCCCTTACTTTAAGTGTAGGGGTTGAAGTCCTTCTGTGGGTGTTCAGGACGACTTTATCACCTCTCAACTTTTGTGATTTTAGACCACTTGCATCATAGTCAGTGGAGTCATAGAATTATACAAAAAGAGCATGGAGTTATTTCACCATACTTTTTGAGCCTATTAGCCTATTCTCACGCTGTTAATGATGGAATTATAATGGTATCAGACTACAACGGCTTTAGTAATAAGGTAAAAAACCTGATTAACAAGAACTGGGGCATATTGAACAAGGTAGGAGTGATACCAATGGCTAAACCAACATATGCATACAGGAGGAACAAGACCATCAGGAATCATTTAGTGCATACCTTTAAAGAACCAAAGGGTGGGGGACTAAGGAATATTGCAAATAATACTCCTATTAGGGGAAACCTGCCATGTGGGTCTTGCTTACACTGTAAGAGCATCATTAAGACCGACAAACTGGAAATCAACGGTATAACTCATTGGATGAACGAACATGTTAATTGTCGCACATCTAATGTAGTGTACCTATTGCTGTGTCCTTGTAACAAATGTTACATTGGAGAAACCGGACGTGAAATGCGTCTACGGCTCACGGAGCATCGATCCGCAATAAGAAACCAAAGAAAGAATGCTCCTTTGGTTGAACATTGGACATCTGAAAACCACAATATGGATGACATCAAGTGGTTCATTTTAGAAAAGATCAAGATTTCAGTAACGGGAGGAGATTTAAACAAAAAACGTAAACAGAGAGAACAGTTTTATATGTCCAAATTTAAATCTTATTATCTAGGACTTAACGGTCGAGAGGAATGGGACAGAATGATCAGATAGTGCTGCAGATTTCTGCTCCACCACATCCAAGAAATACAGGATAGTAATATGAAAGTCTGTAATCATCTCCCTAATAAATATCAGGATTAACACGACCCAAATTAAGGCTGGCCCCAATGGGGAGAAATAAGCAAGTATAGGCAATGAACTTGGTATTATGTATTTAGGATGGCATTGTAGCTATAATGCAAGTATTTTCTGTAAAGACTATGCAAAAGAATCATGTTGTATTAGACATTGTTAACAAAAAGCACAATGCAGGTATACCCAATGTAACACGGTGACTGTTCTATTTTATTTTTATAACTGAATAAAGCAGACATGCAGTGTAGAAGATGTCCAATAGCAAGGTTGAACTTTATACCCATTCATTTTACAGTAACTGTTTTTTTCTTGTTAGAAGAATACACAAATGATATGAAATGTAGTATATGGTGAATAGCAATAGTGAACCGTATGACATTTGTTGTGGAGTATAAATTGTTTTGACCTACGACCATAGGGTGGGATAAGGGGACACACCTCACAATAAGAAATGTGTGAAAATTGGCATGCCCTACAGGTTTATTGAAATATGTGACCATGGAACCACCAGCCGAGTAGAGGAGTAACAGTTGAGCACAGAATGAGGCAGTTAATGAGCATTGCATCCTAGTACTTCTGTGCACAAAGAGAACTATGGCATAATACCAAGATGCCAGTTGCAAATCAATTAAACAGTATCTTGTGTAATTAGAGAGACTAATACTCAAATTCTGTGAAATATAGGGCTGGGGACCAATTCAGTGACCGTGTAGTTCCTTAACAATGCAGCATAGCGAACTGCAAAAATGGCGTGAATTTAATGTGAACTTGTAACCAGCAAGGTAGAAATATTAACCTGGATAAATTCGAAAATCAACAACCAGGGGGACCGGGGATCGAACCCGTGATTCTGTAGTTCGCAAACTAGACTAAAAAACTACAAAAATGGCGGCCGAAAATGATCGAAATTCGGTCTGAATAAACCGGTGTGCCCAGGAGGAAGTTTACAATATCAAAATAAGATGGGATATTGTTATAAAGAAATTAGAAATAATACAAGTCACCAGCTGAAAATTCGGCAAATATGGATAAATTCGAAAATCAGTAACCAGGGGGACCGGGGATCGAACCCGTGGTTCTGTAGTTCGCAAATAAGACTTAAAAACTACGAAAATGGTGGCCGAAAACGATCGAAACTCGGTCTGAACAAACCGGTGTGCCCAGGAGGAAGTTTACAATATTAAAAGAAAAGGGGACAGTGTTATAAATAAATCAGAAATAATAATAGTCACCAGCTTAAAATTCGGCAAACAGGAGGACCCAGGATTGAACCCATGGACCTGTAGTCCTTAAAGGATTGATGCAAAAAACTACTAAAATGGCGCCGATAGACGGCTACCTTAATTGAATGTTAAATACCAATTTGGCAGGTAATAGGCATCCAATTAAGTATGCCTAGGGGTATTTAAAGCCTGCACAAACGACTTCATTCACCAGTTGCGGTGGAAGCAGGACGTTGTGGCAAGCAGGCTCGCCGATTTTTAAAGGTAAGGACCGCTTTGGTGCAAACTAGATGGATAGAAGACTTGAGTAAGCATTGGGCACTCAAATGTATGTAGAGTGAGGGAGAGAATCTTTTCTCCTATGCAGGATTCCAAGAATGAAATCCTAGGAAAGGGGGAAAGTTGTGGTACTCCTTTTATGAAGACCATAGTCTATCAGCTTGCATTAAGCAAGTGCTCTAGGGAGGGTCATTAAGCAAGTGCTCTAGGGAGGGGCTGCTTGTGACAATCGCTTTTAACGCTGTAGCACTGCAAAGCGAACAGGGCACGGTTTCTGTTAGTTACCTCTGATAAAGAAATATTAAAGTACACCTCAGCACTGCTTTAAAACAGCATAAGTGACAATGAGAGTAGAGGACATACTTGTAATTAGCAAATTTGGCAAAATCTGGGGAATGCGATAAGAAGATTCTTCTATGCGAGGATCTAAATAAAACCTCCTCCAATATGACTTTTAATACACAGGTTGGGAGTAAAAGTAAAAACACCCCCAAGAAAACCTACAGCGTGGCTGACAGCGCTTAAAGAAAAGAATACAGCGTTGTCAAGATTCAGGCTGCCACAAGATATTGCAGGCTCTAACTGGTATGTACTGAACCCCTTTCTAATTTAGAAGGAGTAGGAGATAGGTAGATGTCTAAAGCCATGATCTATGGATAACTGTACACTTAAATTGAACGTCATGTTATTCCGGTACAGGTATCAGGACACCACTTGAAAAGGTGCAGGGAAGGACAGCCTGAACTTAAACATTAGGCGAAAAACCTATTGGTAGGTATATGGATGTATTTGTTGAGAATAAACACCAGTGCCATGACATCATTATTTGAAGTATATAGCATTATCTATGTACCTTACAGGCACAGCTAAACAACTGAATACAGGCGGTGCATATCAAAAGACGTACCTGCTTTAAGACACCATTGAACATGTGTCAACGTGACTTTTTAAAAGTAAGTGTTTTGCTTAACAGCGTGAGAATAGGCTAATAGGCTCAAAAAGTATGATGAAATAACTCCATGCTCTTTTTGTATAATTCTATGACTCCACTGACTATGATGCAAGTGGTCTAAAATCACAAAAGTTGAGAGGTGATAAAGTCGTCCTGAACACCCACAGAAGGACTTCAACCCCTACACTTAAAGTAAGGGCAGACAACATGTAATAGTGACACTAACAGCATAGCCCAGAACTAGAATCAACTCTCCATAGGGAAATGGTATTAATTATATGCATTCTCTTTTTTAGAAAGAAGAACAAAACTTTGGTTTTAAATTCTCGTCCGTCCTGAGGAAGGTGCTACTATTGTAACCTATGCACCGAAACGCGTCGACAGTGGGACTTTTTAAAGCATATGAAAAGTATTTGTGTAGTATTTAATTTGCAATTTTGAAAGTACATGATTTGAACTGTGTGTGACTCTGAGATAGATACCGTAATACGGAATTGTTAGATAGCATATATAAGATTGTACCAGAGCACCCAATCAGAGTATATATTGAATGCAATTTTAAAATATGATTTTATTGAATATAAGTGTTTTCCTATGAAAAATAAATTTTGAGAGTAACAAAAAGTATATTCTAGTCTGGAGTAATAATATTTGTCCAGTGTCACAGTTAAAAATCAAAGGTTATTGATCTAAATGTGTAGGCCTCATGGTCACCAACTAAAAGAGTAATACACAGAAAGGAATCTTTTTTGATAAATACAGTGGAATAGAATACAGTGAAGTGTAGTAGAGTAGGTGGCATACAATGGAACAGCATAGAGTGGAGTGGCATAGAGTGGAATGGTGCGGAGTGGAATAGAGTATAGTGGAGTAGCGTCCAGTGGAGTGGCGTATAGTGGATTGGTGTATACTGGAGTGGTGTAAAGTGGAGGTACGTACAGAGTAAGAGCATAGAGTGTAGTGGTGTACAGTGGAGTTGCATACAGTGTAATAGCAGAGAGTGGAATGGTGTAGAGTGGAGTCTCATACATTGAAGAGGTGTAGAGTTTTGTGGAGTAGAGTGGAATAGCGTATAGTGGAGATGCATACAGTGAAGTGGTGTTGAGTGGAGTGGCATAGATTGGAGTGGTGTACAGTGAACTGTTGTATACTAGAATATCATAGAGAGGAGTGGAGTGGTGTATAGTGTAGTGGCTGACAGTGGAGTGGCATTCGGATGTATGTGAAATTTAGCAGAAATTTAGATTATGGTGTGCAGAGTAACACAATACAGCGAATTATGCTGCCTTGCGTTTCTCCAAATGTACCATTCAATGCAGCGCCACACATAGTGGCCTTGCATTGTATTGCAAATCTGACTTAAATATTTATTTACCAATGTGAAACCATGTGTGATGCAAAGGTATCACAATACAATAATGCAGCAGGGCCTTACTTATATTTCAGACCACGTATACCAAGGTAACTTTGCAGTATACCATGGTATATGGCAATGACAAGCCAGCATATATTTGGATAATGGATATTTAAAAAAAATTAAAAAGGCAGCCTTTTTTTAACTACAGCTTGGATGTGTTCTGTGTAATGCCTTAGATATAGGTAAGTAGTAGGTTTTATTGTAGTCCCCTCCCTATTAAACTTTGTTAAAGTGTTATTAGGTAGGGAACTGTGTTTATATTTTTCTACATATGTTTACTGTGTTGGTAACTAGTAAGTACAGTATTTTTTAAATAATGATTCTTTAAAAAAAATAAGTTACACTGTATTTGCATGGTATTGTTTGGTATTTTCACTGTGCTCTGTATATTTTTTCGTAACAAAATGAAACATGTTAAAAATTGTAAATACACTGTACTACACTAAGCTTGTGAAAAATAGTGTGTTACCATGTTTTTTATGTACCGCAGTACTTCCTAAGTTGTACTGCAGCACTCTGTAACATATTTTTCAAATAGATAGATACTTATAATTATTTTCCCGACCTAGTACCACTTAACTAAAGTTGTAATAGTTAGGGACAAATATGAAATCTAACACTTGCCTTTATATAACGTCCTAGTCCAGAATACTGACAAAGTCGCCTTAAAACAACATGGCTGCCTTAAACTATTGTAAAGCCAGTCATTATCCAATCAATAATGACGTGTCTTGACCATGTACTGTGATAGTTTCACAAAAATTCAAAACATTCTGAGAAAATACTTCAGTCTCAGATATAACTAAGATTAAATGACTTATAACTTAAAAAATACTTACTATACTTACCTAGAGTTCCCAAAAAGGATCCTCTGTGCACCATAAATTGTAATCCTGCCACATTTAATGTAAAATCCATTCAGCCATTTTTGCGGTATGTCATATATAATAGGTTATGGAAAATGCATTAGTGGAAAAACGTGTTTTAAACCCCCCCCCCCCCCCCCCCTTTTATCTCTGCACCCACTTAATGATTCACCATAAAAATCGCTAAATGTAGCAAATGCTATAGGTCTTTATATATACCTCAAATATATAGATATATATCAGGAAACCAAAGGAGGCGCTATATATCTATATGAGTTATATTATTATTATTGCTATATAGTGCCTCCTTTGGTTTCCTGATCGTTTCGTAGTCAAGAGGCCATTTATTTCTGCCACTGAATGGACACACCAGGTCTTTTGATGATTATGTGCTGATGAGCTTAAGCTTCTAACCTTGGTTTTAATTGTTACTGTGCAGCGAAGTCACAACATTTCTTGAGTTGTTAACAATTTCTGTAATTTTCCAGTACATCTACTGATCATGAAAGAGCAAACTGCTTTGTTTTTTCTTTATATTCGTTCAATTTTTTCGGATTTGGCCCTTTAATTTATTTTTTCTTTCTTTCAATTCCACATGATACGGTAAATAGCATATCCTTTTCTCCATTACATTTCAGCAGGTTTGAACTGTTGAAATCTAACAAATGTTGAGTTAGTATCAGAAGCATCATTTTAAAAACAAATTCATAATTCCGGCCCACGCAAATACAGCGGTTTACAGATTGGGTCTGGATTCAACAAGCAACACGTAGTCAGGGCCTAAAAAGCCAAAAACCTCCTTGATATGTGGAACTCCTCATCCGTAATGATTACACCAAAACTTTCCTCCCTCTCCTCTTTAGGACTCCTCTCATGAAACACACATCTTCATGCCTGAATTTACAGCACAGTGCACCTTCTACTGCACAATTTATAACAGCTCCAGAGGCAGTAATTTGTGAGAATTTGCTGTGAGACTGTGCTTGTGTTTTGTTTTTTATCCTGCACTTTTTGTGCTACATTCACTGCAATGTGATTTTGTTGTGTTTTACAGTAGTTGTGTTATGGTCTTTTTGGTATGTTTTGTTGTAATGTGCCATTGTGTATGTTATTTTGTTATTTTCTGCACTATACTCTTTTTATGTCATTAAATGCTGCTCTCGGGTCCTGGCCCCTCAATATACCTCCGTAAAAAAATTGTTGTCCACATATTTTTATTTATGATTTGTGTTTTTGGATCATTAGAAAAGTAATTTTGCTTTGATAGACATTGCTAATGCTGGCGGAATTTTTATGGATGACATTTTAAAAAATGGTGGATGTGTTGCTGTGATGATGTAATATTTCAGGAACAATGAGATCTATAGAAAATAACTCCTCAGAGCAACCCTTATGCCATTTTCCAAAATGGCGGCTCAATAATGATGTACCTTAGCCATCACGTTGGTAACTTATTTTAATATTGTTTTTGTGTCTGGTTTTTCGGTTGTTTCAAATTCAAAGCAGAGGATCTTTACCTCCTGACAGAGTGTTGCTAACTACACAATCTAAAGACTCCTTCAACAATGAAAAATGTTTTATATGCCAAACTAATCTGAAAGAAAAGCTAACATGAGCTGTAGCTGGACAGAAGAGACTTCGACATGCTGCAGAAATATGGCAAGACGAAGTTCACAAAAGATTGAAACTGATGAGTAAAGAGGTTCAAATATTTTATCATTCGTATACAATGAAAAAAAGCCTGGAAATAATTTGTCAAGGAATATCGGAATCCAGTGGATCACATCAAGAATCTGAATCTTCTGAGAAAGTAACGACAACCAAGCCCAATACCCATCCACTTCAAAGATTGTTGGCTACCCCTCATCAACCTCTAACAACTGATCAGAAAGCAGAGGATCTTCATTTTATATGTGGTTTAGCCAGAACAAGTTCCAAAGGGATTGACAAAGGAACAAAGTACAAAATATGTGAGTCTCAAAGGGCAAGCATGTTTTTATCTGTAGCTAGTTTGTTCCACAATTACATTTTTAGATGAGTAGCTGATCTAATCAGTAAAGTGAATGTATTTGTAGTTTGATTTGTATGCCCATTCAAACTGCATGCATACATTCTAAAATATGAATGTACAATGATCTCCAAGCAGCATCGTAACCACCAGTCTTCAGTTAAGTTGCCACTCTTTAAAAAAGCAAATGAAGGGGGCATGGCCGGGCAAGATGGCCGAACGGAGGTAGAACGTTTCGGCTCCCGGTCCGCGTACCATTCCTGAACAGTTTAATGTAGATGATTAAAGCTTTGCCCATAGCAAAACACATCGACGGGGAGCAGAAGATGCAGGGCCCAAACGGAGTGCTCCAAATTGCCTCACACACATTCCTACGGACAGAAATAAAGTCTCGCGACGGAGCACCGGAGCTCACCAAATGGCGCCCGCTACCCCGAGAGAGTCGGAGCAAGCCTCAGCCCGGTGAGGTGCATAACAAGCAGTGGGGGCGAAGATAATTCTACTTGCTGAGCCTGGAGAGGGTGACCGCTACCTTCACGAGCACTGCAGACCCCCGGAGAGGAGGGACACCAAGCCAGAGAGATAGCTTCACCGGAGTCTACAGCATTGCTGGGCCAGGTGGGCCATCTCAGGTGCGTGAGCGTCAGGGGAGGAAATTGGGGCACAACACCATATCGATCGAGCGAGTCTGGACTCTGGGGGGACTGCCATTGTTAGAAGGGTGACCAAAGCCCACCTCTTTCACTTGCCTTGCCTGACCTCAAGATGGCGGTCAGGCTATGACTGAAGGCGAAGGTACACCACTTTCCCCGCTTCAAGGCCCACAGCCCAGCTCCCGGTGACACGGGCCTGGCGGTTACATACCAGCGATCCACATGACCCACCTGCAACAGCGGCGCCACCTTACGGTTAAGTCCCCAGCACGCATGCAATGCAGTAATTGGACGGCGTCCTTACTCCGCAAAAAGGCAGCCGACGAGCGCGGTGTGGCAGCACCCTCCTAGCGATGACACGATAATTCCCAGGCTGTTTCCGTGGAGCCATCTCATCCACTGCAATCAGGTGGGCACTCTGCAGCCTTCGGATCTGTTAAAGGTCTTGTGGAGGGGACATTGTGCGCTGTAGGTGCTCCCGCGGCTGCACTTCATGGGTGCCCGCTATACCCCTGGATACATCGGGTGGAGATACGTTGGCTGGAGGTTGGCTGGGGGCCCCCGGGAGAGAGGTTGAGGGGGGCGATATTTGTAGCGTCGCTGCCCCTGGACTGAATCCAGTGCGGAAAGGCCCCCACGCCATGCTTGACTCTGAGACGGCAGCCAGGTTGGGCCCACACGCACTTAAACACTGACTCCCCCAGCTTAGGGCAGTCAGCACCGAGACAAGGACAGACAGATGTCATAAAAATCAGGGTACCTGGCCCGTTCACTGCTACACCTAGACACCACCCTCCTGCAACAGTATCAGGGGTCCTTCTGGACCCGCCCTTAAGCTGCCAAAGAAGATGATGAGCAAGGCACCAAACAGGGTCTCACAATTTTTTGCACCAGCAAATAAGCGTCCATCGACGGGTCCCAGCAAGTGCGCAGACAAGATGGCCCTAACGAAAGAGGTCCTCCTGGGTATGTTTAGAGATTTTAAAATGGAGCTCCGGAAAGATCTCAGACAGGACATTAAAGCCTCGATGGAACAGCTGTGGTCTGATCTTGCAGAAAGACAGTCCTCCATACAACAAGACGTGGATTCAATGGGCATGAGGGTGTTGGATCTCGAGGCGCACAACCAAGAACACGACAAACTCACTACCGAATTGAGAGAAGATGTCCAAAACCTCCAGGATCAACTCCATCAGAAGCAACTCAAAGCTGAGGACCTCGAGAACAGGGCCCGAAGGGACAACCTATGGATACGGAACCTGGAGGAGGGAGCGAAGGGTCCTGACCTAGAAGCCTTCTTGGAGGGACTCTTTGCGGAGATTCTCAGCCCCCAAACTCTCAAAATAAAACTAGATTGTGTCCACCGCGTGGGCAGGCGGGTGACAGGTGAAAAGAAGCGCCCAAGAGACGTGTTGGCTAAGTTCCACTCCGACAAAGTTAAGGAGGCGGTGCTCCTCGCAGCCCGGAAGAAGAGGGCCATCTCTTTCCAGGATCATTCCTGCTCCATCTACCAGAATCTAGCGCCTACCACCCTGGCTATGAGGCAACTGTTCAGACCCATCACCTCGAAGCTGCGAGATGACAAAATAAGGTATAGATGGACTTACCCGTTCGGGTTGATCTTCAAGTTTAACAACAAACAGCGCCACATCCCGGACTTGAAAGAAAGGTTGGAACTCTTGGGACTTTCCTCATAGGAGCCAGGCTCTGCCCACACCAACGCGCAAGAGAATGTGAGGCGCGGCCCCATGGTGACTCCCTGGTCGATAGGCCCATGCACGAACCGTAAATGAGTCCCAAGAGACTATCTTCTTCATCTCACCCACGAATAAGCCATGCAGCCAAGTAGACCATCCTATTCACCATGGTACCAAGGCAGCAGAAGCCCACCTACGAACCGCTTAAAGCGATGACAATCGCAACTACTACCGCCCCCCCGTGGGGGCATCTGTCCAGCACACTGGGAACATAACGAGACGCATCCAGGACCTCTACTCTGATCTGTTTACTGCTCCTGGCAATCTGCAGCCAGTCCGACATGCTGGTCGACCAACAAACTGGGGAATTTTACTCTCAGGCGAGTCAGAGTGCACTAGTGCTACTGAAGCCGGGGTGACGGCTCGGCTGCGGTTCCCCTCTGCTGTGGCCTGGGTCCCTCTCCCGATTGCCCCAGAGACACAGAGACTGTTTGTTTGCACGTGTCTTGAGTCACTTTGGTCGCACGTGGGCCAGCGAACAGATCAGAGACACGACCCTATTGGTGGAGGCGAGCACCACACATCACTATAGGTTGCCTCACAGATCTGAAGATACAAGTCTGGCCGCTAATGAACACAACATCAAGTTCTGTTCGGGATGGGAGTGGGAATGCTACATTTTGTAAGTATAGCGTGTTACAACTCACTTACAGGCAACACTCACATGCGGGTTTGGCTCCGCTCGAGCCGACTCTGGTACAACAACATGGCGAGATAGATGGCAATAACCATTGGCTCATGGAATGTTAAGGGGCTGAACTCACCCCAAAAATGCTAAAAAAGGTCTGGAAATATCTCACCGACCACCATCTTGACATAGTGGCCATACAGGAAACCCACCTTGCTAGTGCTGAGGACACCCGCTTCTGACATAAGCAGTATCCATTGATATATAGATCCTCTGCTCTCACTAAACATAGAGGGGTGGCGCTATTTTTTCATTCCTCTATGAAATTCCATCCACTAGATGTCCAGACCAACAAAGAGGGCTGCCTCCTGATGGATAAACTTTGCACATTTGTAGCAATATATGCCCCTAACACGCGGCAGATGGTCTTTTTAAACATGCTAGTGGGGAAGGTTCAAGACTTTGCAGAGGGACCAACGATTCTCATGAGGGATTTCAACCTAACCTGGCATAAAGACCTTGATAGCACCAATTCACAGCGTTCTGACATGGGTTCATTTTCCACAGACACTAAACAACAATTATGTGACCTGGGTCTTATAGATGCCTGGCGCACTCTTTACCCTCGGTCCTGTGACAAAACTTTTTATTTTCATGTACACTGCATGTATTCCAGGCTCGACTACAGTTTCATTAGCCAGAACCTGATGAGGGTGCTTCGGGAAGTTAAGATATTTCCTCTTTCAGTATCCGACCATGGTCTAGTATCAATCTGCCTGGTTTGGAGCAGTACTGTTTCAGCCACTCCTAGGTGGTATTTTACGGCTTCCCTCACGTTGGACAAAATGCTTTGTACCACGCTGAGAGAATCAATCGCTGAATTTTTTAACTTAAATAATCCAGAGGACACGTCAGAATATACCAACTGGGACACATTTAAAGCAGTCTTCAGGGGGAAATGCATTGCCCTTAATTCGGGTTTGAATAAACAGCGGACCAAGGAGAGGGAAGCCCTTGAAGTAGAGCTAGCCACGACCAACCCGACTAGGGAGACGTTTCGCAAACTAACTGCTTTGCGGGGCAAACTTAGAGCCATTTATAGCAACAGAGCGGAACTCACTCTCCTTAGGCTCCGCCACCTATCCTACTCTCAGGGCAACAAGATTGGCAAGCATCTTGCAAGACAGCTGAAGGAGAAGCGAGAACGTAAATATATAGGAGGTATCCATGGGGAAAATGGGGTGCTCACACATAAAGATGAGGAAAAAGCTAACATCTTTGGCTCCTTTTACAAGACCCTTTACACTGAGGATCAGCGGGACACGAATGCTCAACACCACTATCTCCAGACATTACACTTCCCACAGGTTTCCCCAGACTGGAATAACACACTCAATGCACCCATAACTCCTGAAGAGATAAACGCTGCCATAAAAGCACCCCAACCCCACAAGGCCCCAGGCCCAGATGGTTATACCGCCCAGTCTTACTAAATCTTTGCCGCTGATCTTATTCCACACCTTGCACGTTGTTCAATAAAATGGCAGAGGAGGGGGAGTCCACCAGATCAATGGCCGAAGCCATGATCACAGTTATACCTAAGCAGGGAAAAGAACCTCAGCTATGTGCCTTATATCGCCCCATTGCCCTGCTAAACCTGAACGCGAAGCTTTACTCCACCATTCTAGCGACTAGCCTTAACGACCTCATGCCCGACCTTATACACCCTGATCAATTGAGATTTATCAAGGGCCGACAAACTCATGACAATACCCGACGCATAGTGCATCTGATAGAGAAAGCCACCAAACGACGAATTCCCGCTGTACTGGTGGGACTAGACGCTGAGAAGGCCTTTGACAGGGTGGACTGGTCGTTCTTTTTTAACACTCTCTCACGCTTTGGGTTCGTAGCTAAATTTATTAACATGATCCAGGCTATCTATGTTCAACCATGCTCCAGAGTGCAAGTCAATGGGATGCAATCAGCCCCCTTCTACCACACTAGAGGCACGCGTCAGGGGTGCCCGCTCTCGCCCTTCCTATATGCGCATAGCATTGAACACTTAGCAATGACCATTAGGGCCAACCCAGAGATTCAGGGTATCCCCTTTAGTGGCGACTCACACAAAATCACACTCTTTGCAGATGATGTCCTCTTGCCCCTATCCGAATCATCTAGGTCCCTTCCCCCTTTACAAGTGGAGCTGGAGAGATTCAAGGCTGTGGCGGGCTTCAAGATAAACCTCGGCAAATCATATATACTTAATCTCACTCTCCCGAACGTGGAAGTGTGTGAGCTACAGATACAAACCCCTCTTCAATGGACCGCCTCCTCAATACAATACTTAGCGATTCAGATAACTCCCCGGGTCGAGGGGCTCTTTCACGCTAACTTCCCATCCACTCTCACCCGCATCCAAACCGACCTTGCAAGGTGGAAACCTCTTTTCATTTCATGGCTTGGCCGCATCCACGTTGTTAAAATGACACTCCTTCCAAACCTCCTGTATCTGTTCCAAGCTTTACGTATAGAACTAGAAGGAGACTTTCTTTGCAGGGTCAAATCCATGATGCTCCACTACATTTGGAAGGGGGGATTTGCTTGCTTCTCCTTCACAATACTACGTCGCCCCCGTGCAGAGGGTGGAGTGGGACTGCCCGATATTGCCCTATACTATAAGGCAGCCCAGGTAAGGGTACTGACAGAATGGACCAAACGTGGGTCCGAAAAGCATTAGCTCTATATGGACCGCTCTGTAATGGGGAGAACCATTTGGGACCTTGTGTGGCGCCCCAAGAAGGACAGGCCTAAGAATGCATACATTAGCACCACCACACGCACCACTTTGAAAATATGGGACTCGATAGCGGGTACTGAACAGTGGACCTCGTTCCCCTCACCATTTACACCCCTCCATTTTAACACAGCTTTCCCCCCGGCTATGCACGAGGGCCCTTTTGACGCCTGGAGGGAAGGAGGTTGCTTAGCTCTGACACACCTCTTCCACAACGCGGACCCCCTTACCTTTGACAACTGCAGACGAGATTATGGTCTGGAGAACACGGAACAGTACCACTACACTCAATTGATACTCTGGGCTCTCACCCCACAGGTGTGCAAGGCGGCCACTCGCCCCCCTATGACATTTGAGACTTTCATTTCAAAAGCCACCACCATGAGAGGGGTAATCTCATTCATATATAACTACCTACTCACTTCCACACTTTCCCAGCGGCCACGCTACATGAATATGTGGGAGGACATACTCCAGTGGGATATCTCCGATGGGGAATGGTCACGGCTGTGGTCCAATACCACGAGATTCAACCACTCCATAGAGCTACTGGAAGCCCACCTTAAAACTATGATGGATTGGTACCTGCACCCCTCCAAGCTCAAACAGATCTTCCTCAACACCTCTGATAGAGGCTGGAGGGGATGTGGGTTTTTAGGCGACTTCAAACATGTATGGTGGGATTGCCCTACTATTTGCCCATTATGGGAAGAAATTCTAACACATATCAAAAATATGTTAGGCTACCCCATCCCAGCTACTATGGCAGAGATTCTCTTAGGTCTCCGTGACCCAGCCCTTGAACACCAGACCCGAGCGGACAAAGCAATCATGTGGATGTGTATAGGTGCAGCTAAAGTAACCATAGCAGCCGCCTGGAAACGGAAAGAAGCCCCGGCGATTTCCCTTTGGCATTCTCGTCTGGAGGCTGCTCAGCCCTGAAGATTGTCTGATATCTTCCGGGATGACTATAAAAATTTCGAATACGAATGGGGTCCTTAGGTTACCTTTCTCTCGCGAGGTTTACCTCTGGCTCTCTGTCCTTCCTCTGTCAGAGAAATGCATCTCTTTCAATTGTGAACCACCCATGACTACTTATAGTCGAGCTTACCAGTAAGATCGAGCCACCACCAATGTTTTGTGGGGGAGATGTGTTTCTGTCCTTTATTTTCAGGGTATTGTTTCTTAGGGGATTTTACTTATTTTACACTGCTCCTTCCCGTAGGAAGGGTATGTTGGAAGCCCATAGCAAAAGAAAGATGGGTTGAACAGTTAATTTCTTCTTTACTGGACATTGCGAAATGGACAAAGCTGTTATATTGTTAGAAACTGTACCCTCCTTAGTTGCACTACCTTATGAGACACTGGCTGGGACATTGGCTGAGTAATGTGCCACTGCTCAACCCCTTATCATGCGTTCTATACAAGAGCTCACTGCGCTGAGCAAAGTGATGGCAACTATCTTAGTTGTATGTAATGGACAAAATTTCAATAAACACAAGTTTGACAAAAAAAAGCAAATTAAGTTTTTAAGCCACTTGAGTATTGGCTATGGGTTCACACTCAGTGAGATTAGAGAAATAATGGTCAACATTGATGAAAGTATATTGATACGTAATAATGAAATTAAGATTTTTCTGGTGAGAATGTACACTGACAGAATTTGTTTTTGTCACTCTAACAAAAAGAATGAGCCACTTATCATGTTCTCAGCAGATTTGACTCCTGAAGTTATTGCTGACCAAATAAGATCAAAGTCAACACGAGTTCCTCATATTGTCTTAACATGTTTTACATCATTGTTGAATATCAGCAAAGAAAAACTGTTTCAAACTAAAACAGAAGCCGACAACATTGATGATGGCTTTGAAGATATATGCGAAAAAGTGGAAGACAATCCCATGAACTGAAAGGCTTATGCTGTGCTAGTATACTGTCTTTTCCAAATCACATTTTATGAATTACATCATTGCAAAAAGAAAACTCAGCTACACTTAATGACTTCCCACACAATCTTTGACAAGTGAAATTGTAGAGAGCTAATCACTTCAATGAATAGGACTGGTGTAGTAAAATGTTATAATTTCATAGTATGGAGCAGGAACTTGTTAGCAGCTCATGCTGTAAAATCTTGTGAATCCGAATACACACCACTTCCAAGTCACTTTACCAGGAGAGGATTTACAATTGCTGCTCTTGATAATTTTGATTTTGAAGACAGCTCTTCCGACAAACGCATTATTTGATGGAAAGGCTGCAACCAAACCAGTGACTATCTGTGAAACTCATACAGGAGCTTGAAAAAAACATATCACCTGAAGAACTTCAATTGAAAAATGTGTTCTTATTGAAAACTGCTGTTGTTGTGGACTATATGTTACAATTGCCAACAGTAGTGGCTGCTACGGGACTCGGGTGGTGAGGCGGGGAGGGCAGGAGGGGTAGGCAGGGGGAAATGAAAAAGATAAAATTTAAAAAACACTTACCTGGATACGGCTGGTGTTGCCATTGACTCTCCTTCAATCTTCTTGTCTTCTTCCTGTCTGGAGTCTAGCAGCAGGAAGCAACCAGGCTCTGAAGCTCCCCTGACCAATCACAATGCTGCAATGTAGCATTGTCATGGGTCTGAGGGCCATTGTTTGGCGCTCAGACCAAGCTTGGGAGCCTAGGGTATGCTCTCGACCTGGATGGATGGACAACTTGGCAAGTGTGCATGACTGTTTTGGGTGGCCCGAGGGGGCCAGTCAAAATGTCATGCAAGCATGGAGTGCTACCACTCCTCCCCCTCCAGTGCCCTGCCCCAAGGAAACAACAGAGCCACTGCAATAGGAAAGACAAAATAATAATACCATTGCGTTATTATAATTTTTTCCATTTTTCAATGCTCAGAGAGCAGTGGGGCGATGCTCCTCTGCCTTAGCAGAGGAGCCACCACTGATTGCAAATGGTGAAGATTTCATTCATGCAAAACTTCAGAGAAGTCGTTCATACTGTTCTACAAATATCAGATGTCAGTGTGCATCTTGCAAGAACTGCACATTGTATTTTACAGTTATCTTGAACTATCTGTCAAAGAATGTTAGAGAATCAGACGGATGTCTACAAGTGGAACAACTGACCTTGCCTGCATCAAAGATTTGACACTTATACCTGTGCAACCTTATAAATTCTGATCATCACCATCAAACAAGATGGACTTGGAGATGTTAACTCACCAAAACAATGCTGATGCTTTAGTAAACACTGAATTTCCAATTATTGCAAGTGGAATGATTGGCAGTGAGGAGTTGGTGTTTGCAGAGATATGTTCAAGAGGTGCGAGCCATATTGTTCAAGAACTTAACAGCAAATTGGAGGAAGCTGACCTTTGTGTTGTGTCACATCAATATGTGACACAACACAAAGGTCAGCTTCCTCCAATTTGCTGTTAAGTTCTTGAACAATATGGCTCGCACCTCTTGAACATATCTCTGCAAACACCAACTCCTCACTGCCAATCATTCCACTTGCAATAATTGTAAATTCAGTGTTCTGCTCAACACTGTTCTGTTCAAAATGGTTCCAATCGACTCATTGTATTGTGAAATGACACAGATGTTATTATTATGCTACTTAGATTTGTTGCAATATTCATAAGTCAAGGATTATCAGAGTTATGCATACATTGTGGAACAGGCAAGAAAAGACTCCTGCTTCATATTCTGTACAAGAAACTTGACCCAGAGATGCCCAGTGTTCTAATCAAGGCACATATTCTTACTGGTGATGACACTATGAGCACATTTGGAACAAAGCTTGGAGCTTTAACTGCTGAACCTGTGAAGTTTTTGCTGAGACAGAAGAATAAGACTTTAAATATATAGAAAAATGCCTTGTGCATGAGTGGAAAACAAGTTCTGACTGTCACACTTTTGACGATCTAAGATAAATTGTGTTCAGTCCCACTAAGAGACCTTCAACCAGCATTATATTCTGTGTGTGGTTATAGTAAAAGAGTATTCTACAGAAGCTGTGTAAATGTTTTGGATCATGTAAATCTACAGAAAGATACATTTAAGTTTGGTTGGGAATATATTGATGGGGTGCTAAAACCTGCAAAATTTCTAAAGCCTCTACCAACAGAACTTAAACGTAGATTTACTTGAAAAACCTGTGCTACAAAAAGATGTCACTGTCGATATATGCTCTTCTCAAATTTTCTACATTCTGCCAATGCAATACGAGTGATTGCAAAGACAAATAAATAAAGTGAACTATGAACATGAGTCATAAACATTCTTTTTTTGATATTCAAATCATTAACATTGTTTGGTGTATACATAAAAGGATTAAAAATAATTATTATTTTTGTCGTTTCTATATATGTCTCTAATTCCTCTTTTGTAGCTGCCATTTTGGAAAATGGCGAAAGGGTTGCTCTGAGGAGTTATTTTCTGTTTCTATAATGCTACTTGATTCCCAAAACCTATGTTTTGATATCAAAATGTGTTACAATCGGGGGGGAAACTAGAAGAAGCTGTAATCTATTCGGCTTCCTGTCATTAATTCATAATCAAAAGGGAATGGATCACTTGTACCTGCAACCAGGGTCCAGATCGTTCTATCCGTCAGTACTCAAAATAGGTACTTGGAGAACCCTCATTCACGGTGTCATTGGTGTCAGACCAATCTCTAATCACGATCTATATATAGACCAATCTCTAATCAAGGTCTATATATAGACTATATAGACCGTGATTAGAGATTGGTGTGACACCCCAATTAACTAACCGCACGCTTTTGGCAACAACCGCTCCACCAGAATTTTATAAAGGGTATCTATCAAGCAAATGTAACCGGTATTTACAAAGAACTATGATGAGCTACGATAACACAACTACCATCACCCGCTTGAGCATAACAAGCCGTTCTCAACCAACTACAGATCACACAAATATAAAGATTTGCCATTCACGTACTTGCTTATAATTTTAAAGATTTGCCATTTATTTTAGTCTGCTGAACTTTTTTAATCTGTACTTAAGTGAATAAGTACTCGCATTGTTGTTTGTCTCTTACTTCTTCTTTTTCTATTTTAGGTACTGCCAACCTTAAGGTACTGTAGACCTTTAATTTCAGAGTATTCACTCTGATATCTTTCAGAATCGGACATTACCTTTTCTCAGATATATTTTTTTAGGTCCTGAAGAAAGCCCATTGACCCATCAGGGGCATCCTTAGGGCTGAAACATGTTGACCTTAGATATGGACATAAACAGTGCAGCGGTCTCATAGTTAGTCCTTTCTGCACGAATCTCACATATTTAAGAGTCTTCCCATACACCAGTTAGAATAAAAGTGTTACTTCTAGGGGAGTATGCGAAAGACATTTTTAACATCACTTTTCACTAAAGCACCTTTCACTACTAATTTCTGATCACTACTGTGAAATCCAGTGGTTCCCTCCAGGTGGAGGAAGCATAAAAAGAGACCCAATGATGATGCTGTCACATATGTAAAGAAAGGAGGAGAATCAAGATAAACCGCCCCACGACCGGTTTACGTGAATGAGGTTTCTCCATGTACCTATTTTGAGTACTGACGGATATAACGATCTTCACCCTGGTTGCAGGTACAAGTGATCCATTCCCTATTGATTATGAATTGATATAAAAATGACCTATATAGGTACCATGGCTCCTGAAATATTACATCATCACTGCAACACTACCGCCATTTTAAAAAAAAGTTGTCCAGAAAAATTTGGCCCGGATCAGCAAGGTCCACCCAAGCTAAATTACTTCTATAATGATCCAATTCTACAAATCAAAAATGAAAATCTCTGGATAACAATTTTTTTACGGATGTAGATCAGGGGGCTGGGTTCATATATTTCCAGGCAAAAGAAGCACTGCATAAAGTGCTGACATTCTTGAGGAAATTCTAAGCATGGGGGCACCTTTAGCAAAATACTGGCACTAGCTCTTTGGAGTTTATTGTTGGCATTGTTGGCATAAGGGAGGAGAGCGGTCACAACTTTGGACAGCACTAGCCTTGACATAACAGAGGTGGTTTTTGACATACAGGTCACCCATGAAATATAGACCCCAATAATTACAAGTTTCTGGCTCATGCTAATGTGTGAAATTATTGGTATAATGGGGCATAATAGGACACCTATGACATACTGAGGAAGCCATGACAAAAGGCCGGCTCTGGCATCATGGGGTACATTTTGACATATGCAGGCAGCCATGGGACATTTTAAAACAAGCATTTGCAATGCCATAGGTCTCGCAATTACACAAGTTTAAGCTATTGGCATTGTAAAGACACTGCCTTTTATTTCTGTTTTAAAAACAAAAACAAAGGGCATTGTTATTTGCAATGTTAATAGCTCAAACTCGCGTAAATGCGAGACCTATTGCATTGCAAATGCTTTTTGACAAGAAGTTAGGTGGTGACGGGAAGGTAAGCAAGGGTCAATGCTTAATTGTCCACTGGTGGGTCCAGGGAAATCCTATTTGGGAACCAGGACTTATTTTTCCTCACCAGAGTTTCACCCAGGGCAGGAGAAAGAAGGAGGTTTAGACAAATAGTAAAACATGCAAACGTAGAAAGAAGAGATGGAAAACAGTAACAGATGAGACGGGAAATGTAAGGTGGCGGATGAAAGATGCATAAGTTGGAAGAAAGACTAGTGTGACATCCTGTCGTTGGTCGTGGGGGAGTGGCTCAGGAAAAGGAACAAAGGACGCTGAGATTGGCTCCTGTCATTGGAACGTTAATGTCACCAAGGTTCCAAGGCAGCGTCCCTGGGTGACTGAGTGGAACAAGGGTTCGTACCTGGCTGTGGCTGAGGTGTAAATAATAAATGTGACCTTCTCCTGTATCCTGTGTTGTGCCTCGTTATTCTACCACCTGACTTAGTTTTTACAACTAGATACCTTGGTATACGACAGCCCTGGTATTCGGCAGCACTGGGTGAGGAAGGTGGGGGGGGGCTTAAGAAAAGCATTCGGGCCCTGTACGTTTTTTATACAAATGAAGCACTGGTTAAACAGAACATCTTGTAGTACAAGTGAATGCCCTGCTTTTTTTTTTTAGTTCAGCCATTCGAAGACTGTTGCTAGCAAGAGTTCAGGCTTCTTCCAAGGGTTAGCGTGTCATGTAAATGTCTTGCACATTTACAGCACAAAAGCCTATAATTTCTTGCTTGGAGTACACTAATGTGCAAAGGTTAAATTCCAGTGCGCCAATAAGGTGCCCATCTTTCATGACAAGATGGCATGCTTGCGCGGCGTCCTCCCTGTTGTCATGGATACTGAGGCATGGTGCCCCAGAGATTGCAGCCGGGAATTAATGGCAGGCCCGGGTAAAGGATTCCTGTCTCGCCCGAGCTGATGGATTACATTGATGTGCCATTTGCCATACTGTAATTGTCCCGGCAAATGTAATACCTACCAGTATAAACATTGTGCTGCTTTGCTAATAAAACCGAAAATAGGAAGCAAAAGGATGATACAGTGTGATGTGCTCTTAAAGAGACACTGTCTCCTTGCTGCGCCCGAGCTTGGCTTTGCTCTTCAAACGAGTCAGATTATGCAGTCCTTAATGGCGCATGCACAAGTGCTTCGAAAGTATTTAGAATCCACGTGGCATGCCTTGCTGTCTATCACATTACCATTGAGGATATACTCCAGTTGTGAAAGAGCAACTCAGCCTTTAAAGATAGGGGGTTACCATGCGAAAGCTGTGAAAAACTGGTGTGGGGTTCAGGGCATAGCATTCGGCAGGGCCCTCCTAATTAGGCATGCACAAAGCTGCCTTTTTTTCTGAATTAAAAAAAAAGCCCGCGAGTGGTGCGCGCGCGCGCGCCACAGCGATCGATCTGCTTTCAATTATCGCGCCTGTGTCTGGGCACGATAATTGAAAATAGATGTGGCCTGTGCAGAGTAACCGACACCAATAGGCCATGGGCGGAGCAAAGGCAGGACATGCACCCACCTTTGCCCAATTGCGTGCTGTCTTTCTCATAAAAACGCACGCAAAGCCCAATAGCCCTGTAACGAAAGCTGACCACATGCGTGCGTGTGGTCTGCTTTCAGAACCCCCTACATGAGGTCTCTCGCTGCGCGAGCAGTGTTGCGCACTGCAATGCTAGGCGTGAGACCTAAAAAATGGGGTAAACTCCTGGAGAGCATCAGATTTCACTGGTTTAGAACACTATGAAAGGACTTGTATATTTAGTTAGTGGCTTTTCAGAGCCTTGGAAGTTCTTGAAAATGTTATTGAAAATTATGCATTTAAATGCATTCTTTGACCCAGCACCCCTGTACAAGAGGTCCGGTTCACATGGCTTGCTTGTTCACTAAATCTCAGGGCTAGTATTATGACCCACTATTTTCAGAGATTGTATGAAAATAATGATATAGGAGACATCTAAAATAGACATTTGTCTGTGCTGTGTTGTGTATTATTCATTCAGGTGCTCACTGGGTCTAAGGTCATGTGACATGACTTCCTGAGAAGATTCAGGATCAAAGGCTATATGATTTCACTTCCTGTGATGTCATTAAGGCCAAATGGTGTGTGATGTTACATCCATTACCCCTGGTATTTTGGTGAATCCACATCCATGATTAGAGCTTCTTTTATCCATCAGTTTTATATGATCGTTTAATCTGCATGTGGCAAGAGAAATTGAGAGAGAAAGGAAGGAGTAATTAATATAGAAACAGGAAATGAAGTAAGTAAGATAGAAGATGAAGAATTAGGAGAGGGGAGAGAAAGAGGACAATGAACATGAGAGAAACAGAAGAGAGTGGTGTAACGGCTTAGAGAGAGTGCAGAAGTGTAAAGGCAAGTGGTTGGTTGAAAGAGATGAAGAGAAAAGACAGAGAAGACGTGAGAAATAAATACTGTGACAGACATAGCCCTGTCTTGTTTTCAAATGCTTTCTTTAGCGCTAAATTTCTCGGCATTAAGTAAAGAGAGGCCCCTATCTTTTGCTTATGGACTTTACAACACTACTGCAGTTTGATCCTTAGTTAATATTACTACCATCATAATGAGTTTGAAAGCACTCCATTTATTTCCTAAAGTTGCCCTTCCTGCCTAAAACATTTAAAGCACATATAGAACTGAAGTGAATTACTCCATGAAGCAGATAGGCAAGCTTCTTTGCCAAGCAACATTATCAACAGCAGAGCATGCTTTGTTCGAAGCTTGCACGAGCAGCACAAGGAAAAGTGTCATTCACACACAGCATGAGTAGAAAGAAGGAAGGCTTCATTCACATATTCCTTATTTAGTAGCAGAGGAAGCTGCAGAGCACACAGCATGGTTAGGAAAAGGATAAGCGCCTTCCAGACCTTGCACGAACAGCAGCATGGAAAGCTTCATTTACATCCAACAAGAGAAACAGCATGGAGGCTTTTTGTACACAGCTCGAGAAGCAGTAAGGAAAAGTGTAAATGTATGTGCCCTGTACACATTCCACCATTCGCATCCCATGTTTACTCCCCCTCTTAAATGAACATCTGCAAGCAAGTTTTCTCCACGCAGCCTGAGCAACAGCACCGCAAACATGTTCAACTGATTCTGATAACAGCATTAACAGAATGTTCCTTTCCACGTTGCAAGTGTAGCTGCAAGGAAAGATTCCTTCAGAAACAATACGAGCGGCATCAGTGTTATCTTCTATGCACACACACAACAGTCGCTGGGGGATAAAACGAGTAAAACATGGCACTCTTCCTAGATTAGGGCTGCCTCACAGATTCCACACGTATACTCTTACAGACTCATTCACATGTTGCAGTAAAATATGGGCCGTAAACCTTTGAAATATAGGGGCATATGTACAAGCTCCTATCGCCATAGCACCGTCACTTCTACAGACGTTGTGGTGGCGATCGGGGCCTAACCTTATTTACAAGACAGCATGAAGCCACTTTACATGGCTTAACGATGCCTTGTAAATAAGGCCCTCTTTCACTCTATGGTTAGATTGAAACGGGTGGGAAGTGGGTGTTGCCGGGGGTCTTTTCATTGATTTTGACTCTGCCCCCTATATACAAGGGTGGCGTACTGAGGAGGCAGCGCCAAAATTAAGACCAGGGAAAACCTGGTCTTAAGTTGGCGAAACAAGGTGAAATGCATTATTTCTCCTCGTTTTTGCTTTTTCCGTGTGTGCTGTGCAGCACACATGTAAAAAGCAAAATGCTATGGATTGTTTATGTACAGGTAGGTGTCCCTTCCTGTACATAAAAAATCCTTTAAAAAATGCCGTTTTGTGACTTTCATGTGTGCTTCAAGAAGCAGCACACATGATAGTGACAAAATGGAATTTTAGAATTGTTTATGTGCAGGAAGGGACACCTTCCTACACATAAACAATCCTCCCCTGCACACAGACACCCTTGCCGTAGGGTGCAAGGGTGCCTGCGTTGGTGCTAAGTTGCTAAACTTAGCACCATTGCAGGGGGAAATGCAAGACCCTACCACATTCTCGTAAATATGGTGCAGCCTTGCGTTTCAGAAGTGACGGAGAAAGGCATTTAGCCAGGAAGGCTAACGCCTCTCTCCGCCACTTCCTTATACATATCCCCCATAATGCAGTGTGAAAGATGCTTGACCACAACATTGGAACTACATTTAAATTGTTGATCTTGTAAGAAGAAAAGGCCAACAACCCTATAAAATCTATACCTGGCACAGTAATACTGAGTTCTCTTTTTACTTGAGGCATGGTATAGAACCAGGGTTTTCAACTAATGTTGGTTACATGAGGACGAAGAGCAGAAACATTGTGATTACATTGTGATGAACCATATCAAGGCATTTGGCTTGAGATTTTAGTAGCTAGCCCACCTCTAGCACTGGGCCTCGGATTGGTATAGCCTACAAATTAGCATAAGTGATGCAGAAGCAGAATCAAGGACATTGATCTGACTGACCCATCAAGGCTTTAAGTGAGTATTAGAGTCAATTGAGTTAAGTGAGTGGGGTTCCGCCAGGGCTCAGACGCAGCATTAAAAAAAAACTCGTGAACTTTCTATGTGAAAACAATGTTTGAATTCCCATCAAACGTAAATAAAAGTCTTGAGGTAATCAATAACAGTACTGAAGTCCTGTTTGCATTACATTTGACCTAATCTTGCATTTCTTAAGAGCATTATTTTATTTCCATATGGTGAGTTTCTGTAGTTCTTTTATGCAACATATGACTCTTACGTGAATTGAGTTGATATTTGTGTTCTGTGTGTTTGGGGGCGGGGGGGTGCGGGGACCTGTGTTACACCCTGTGAGAGCTCTGGAGAGTAGACTGAAGGAAATTTGAATTTCTCACAGTGCCTGTCAGTGTGTCATTAAGGTGTTCAGATTTCATGCAATCTGGCTTACTTAAAGACCTGTTCTTGCTGTCCATCCTAGGCCTGGTCTCCTGCTTTAGCCACAGACATATGTGCGCGTGCTGTCCTGGGCCTCTCTATACAACATTGATCTGAGGAGGAACTGAACTAGATTGGACGATGTAGTCCGGACTATCCCACATAGTCCCTATATTGGATGGCTTTACTTTTCCAAGTAACTGAAAACTAAAAACTCTATCCATGTCTGCTACCATCGTCCAGTGGTGATAGTCCACCTTCTCCTTTTAAGTTGGTTGCACTGAGTTTTATTTGTTGAGAAACTCAGACTCAAACCTCATTAACATTATTGACTTAACTATGCACCTGGTGCTCCAGCATTTGCAAAGGCATGACTATATTGCAGTATACTGTGTCCTCAAACACTAACGACATGTTTTTTAGCGCTATAACAAAGGTTAGTAAATTTCAGCATGTGGGCTATATGAGGAAAAAATAAGCACCTATATTCTTGTTATTATTATATGGCATGGAAAAACCAATATGAAACCTGAAAAGTCTGTAGTCAGAGAATTAAGGTACACACCATGCAAAGCACATTAGGCCTGATTACGATGACAGTGGTAGTCGCACCGCCATTGTGATACACAGACCTCGGCCCTAGGAGCTCACTCACCCCGGCAGCTCCACTGTGCCCTGCGTCACCTCTGAAGCCTGCCAGTCCGTTGCAGCTTTCGAGTCTACCCTGATTCCGTTTTCTCGCTGGTTGCGCATTGTGTGCTTAAATTGTGTGCCTAATTTAATTCTATTGTGCCTGCTGCTGTGTGTTTTTGTTTATATTCCTCATTGTCCTGTTGTCCCCCTTCTGTTTTTTTTCCCGCCGCTGACCTGTGACCCCTCCCCCTACCATCCCGCTCCCGCCTCCCAGCTGCACGTCCCTCCCCTCTCCTCTTCATAATGGTGGCTGCTGTGAGGTCGCGTGCCTAAGGAAAGCCCGTCTGCACCCGTCCGCGACCCGACCGCGACCAGCGCCAGGACCCCTGGTCACGCCAGACCCCACCGCTATGACTCAACCACCCTGCACGCACTCAACCCCGGAAGACACGCTGACTGTGCAAGATACTCGCTGAACACCACCAACGGGCAGTTCTCGTGCAGACCCTGTCTCAGATCCTTCACCATCGACAAAGCTCCCACGACCGCCGAAGGCATGCCCGATGCACGCACCACCGATACCCTGACTTGCATCCTTCTCAACGTGCGCTCCCTGCACCAACACGCCATAGAGATCTGATCGACACCCTCTCGCCCGATGTCGCATTCTTCACAGAAACCTGGACCAATGCCACCTCCGACCCCGACATCGCCACTGCCATCCCCGATGGCTACAAAATCCAAAGCAAAGACTGGCTGCACCGCCCAGGAGGAGGACTCACCATCGCACACAAGACCCCCGCTGACTCTCCACATCCAGCACAAGTGACCCCCACTCCAACACAGAACACCTCCACTTCCAGATCCAGACTAGCCCCAGGACCACGCTAAGCAGCACCCTCATCTACTGACTGCCAGGACCGCTCACTCACCATGCAACCACCATAGCCGAGCTCACCGCACCCCACGCCATCACCTCCACGGATTACATTCTACTCAGGGACCTGAATCTCAACCTCGACAACGGCAACAACCGGACTCCACAACTCTCTCCGATAACCTTGCCAACCTAGGACTGAAGCAGCTCATCAACACACCCACCCACAGCCCCATCTTCGTGGGAGGAACTAACATCCGCCTCAGCCACACCACCCAGACCCTCTGGACTGACCACCACTGCGTCATTTCACCTTCAACTCCACCACCGCACCCAAACCCGCCCGCCACGACGGAACAGGAGCAAGGTCACAGAGGAGCACCTCAGCACCACGTTCTGTCAAAACCTCCCCATCACCACGAACGACACCAACTCCTCAGCCAGGGAATGTCACAGATTGGTCTCCTGCTGCACCGACAAGCTCGCACCACTCCGCCCCCCTGCTAAACAACACCCTCTGAAAGCCGCCTGGTTCACCACAGAACTTCAAGAAGCCAGACGCTCCTGCAGATACCTAGAGAAAATCTGGCGAAACCTGAAAACCACAGAATCAGGGAACAACCACAAGAACGCCCTGAAGGAATACCATCAGCGCATAAGAGACACCAAACGGACCTTCATAAGAGACAAAGTCCGGACCTACGTGACCAATGCCAAGGAACTGTTCAACGTCATACAGCAGTTCGCCAAACCCACCTGTGAAGCCACGGATGTCACACCTTCCCACGAACTCTGTGACACGCACAGCTCCTTCTTTCATCTGAAGATCAAGACCCTCTACAACAACTTCAGCGAACCAACGACGAAACCACCCCCCTACCCACTGCCACCGATAAGCCTACCATCACATCCTGGGATCCCTCTACCATCAAACTCATCACCACGATCATGAAGAAAACCCACAGGGCAACCGCCGTCATCGCACCCGAACTAGGACGCATCATCGGGGCCTCCCTCAGATCAGGCATTTGCCCAGACGACTGGAAACGGGCGGAAGTTAAATCCCTCCTCAAGAAACCAACGGCCGACCCTACGGACCTGAAAAACTACCGGCCCATCTCTCTCCTCCCCTATGCGGCCAAAGTTACAGAGAGACTCGTAAACACCCAGCTGACTGCCTTCATAGAAGAGAACTCCATCCTAGATGCCTCCCAGTATGGATTCCACAGCAACCACAGCACCGAGACTGCCCTCCTCGCCGCCACTGATGACATCCGCATGCTACTGGATCAGGGACACACTGTGGCCCTCATCCTTCTAGACCTCTCCACAGCCTTCGACACTGTCTCACATCGCACGCTCGCAGCCAGACTTCACGATGCGGGAATACAAGGAGCTGCCCTCGACTGGATCCAATCCTTCCTCTCTGGCAGAACCCAGAGGATCTGACTCCCTCCCTTCCTCTCCAAACCCATGGAAATCAGCTGCGGAGTCCCCCAGGGATCATCACTCAGCCCCTTGGTCTTTAACATCTAAATGGCCCCCCTTGCTGCCATCATCAGACAGCATGGGCTCAGCATCGTATCGAACGCGGACGACACTCAGTGTGTGCTATTGCAAAATACCTGGGAATTGCATGGGCAATCAGAAGAAAGACATTGAATCCTTCCCGGCCTAACCCTATGACCAGCATTCGTGTCTAAAATTCCTATTAAAATATTGCTGCCATAGCTGATAGCAAATTTGAAAGAGAAAGCAATATTCCTTATTATTCTTTTAAGTTTTTTTCCGTTTTGCAAAAATGTTTAAAATATTTCTAATGCTTGTTTTGCATAGACAGATGACTGATCCATCCCCTCGATATATCCATCATTGCCATGAATCCATGTTGGAAATGCTGTCTTATTATAACAACTAATGTAACATAGAGCACTTAAAACATCTCAACCAGAACTTGGCTTAGGTAGGAAATGTATCTGCAAGTCTGCCTACATTATAGCATCGGGATGGTTTGCATTTATGAGGACAATGAGATGTACACACCTCCCGTAGTTTAATTTTATGTCTGGTTTTATCCTCCCGAGTTTTTATATTTAATGCTACCTTTTAAAATTGTACAACTTTTATTATTGAAGTGCATCTTTTGATGTATATTGACACATATGTAATTCACTCTTTGATTCTGTGTCTTTTATGGTAATGTCTACCCCAATAAAGATTTGATGATGATGACACTCAGCTCATCCTCTCGCTCACGAAGAATCCTGAAGACACCATTCTCTGTTTTCAGGAAGGAGTGAAGAACGTGGCAGCCTGGATGAAGGACAGCTGCCTGAAGCTAAACTCATCCTCGGACCCTGCACCTCTGCCTGGGACAACACCTGGTGGCCCTCCAACCTCTGGAACCCACCCACCCCTACAGACCACTCTCGGAACCTCGGCATCGTCCTTGACTCCTCCCTCTCCATGAACCGCCAGATCAATGCTGTCACCTCCACTAGCCTCAACTGCCTTCGCATCCTCCGTAAGACCTTCAAATGGATCTCCCCGTCTGCAGAAGGACCGTCACCCACGCACTCATAACCAGCAGACTGGACTGCGGAAACACCCTCTATGCCGGAATCAACAAAACTCTTCTACACAAACTCCAACCCATCCAGAACGTCACAGCTAGACTCGTCCTCGGCACACCGCGCCAGGAGCACATGACTCAACACCTACGAGGCCTCCACTGGCTCCCCGTCGAAAAGAGGATCACCTTCAAACTCCTCACCCACGCCTACAAATCCCTCAACAACGTCGGATCCAAATACCTCAACGAGAGATTATCCTTCCACGCACCCAAGAGGAACCTGCGCTCCACCAACCTCACCCTGGCAGAGGTCCCCAGCATCCGCAGAAACAGAACCGGTGGGAGAGCTTTCTCCTACATTGCAGCAAAAACCTGGAACAAGCTCCCTGTGAACATCAGATGCTCCTCGACCCTGCACATGTTCAGGAGAGACCTCAAGACCCGGCTCTTCGACTGATCCGGAGCCGCTGCCCCCCCCAGCACCTTGAGACCCTCATGGGTGAGTAGCGCACTTTATAAACCCCTGATTGATTGATTGATTGATTGATTGATTGATTGATTGATTGATTGATTGATTTATTGATTGATTGATTGATTGTCTGTTGACCGCCTGCCACATTAGGATGCGGGTGGATGTCTGGCGGTCGGAAATACTGATCACCACATATCCGACATGTTCAAGGAGCCCGTTGGTTCGTTGGAGGGAGTTGTATCCTTACAAGATTATCGATGCCTGCATATGCACTGCCGTAAGAAGTCCAATGTCCCTTTCTGCTGGCTGTTTCCTGGCGGTTAACACGCCATGAAAAGTCTGGCGGAAAGGGGCTTTGAGGGGCCGTAGTGGGCCCCCTTTCCCCCCTGGACTTCCAATATGGGCCCTATGGGGCATCTATGATGCCCCCCTACATATCCCTGCACCATGTGGCAGGCACCATGCAGTGCCTACCACATAGTGCAGGGTTATGTACAATGTGTATTTTTGGTGTTGCAGTGTGTGCGGCAGGCTGCACCACCCACTGCAATACAAAGGATACACATTGCAGGGTGTGGGACTGCCGACAGCTAGTCGGACCGTCCTGTTTCTGAAGGGATGGCAGTCGGACATAAGTCTGACCGCCATCCTATTCAGGTCCATAGGCTCCAATGGTATACTGTAACAGAAACTAGACATATGTTAATTTCTCAGAAATTCGTACTGTGCTTTTGCATACAAAGGTCATGACATGGAAGGGCCAGTGGAAGGGATGAGGTGAACTTAATTGAGAGTGTACACTCTGGACCTGATTCACATGGACCGTAGAGCAAGTAAGAATGTATGATGTTACCACGCGGTCTTTACACCGCGATACGTTTACAGCGACTTGCGCTAGAGGCGCTGTACTTAAGAATAGTGTGAGTCACTATTCCAACTCCAGTGTGTGCAACAGTAGGGAAGGTGTTGGAATAGTAAATCATACTATTCCTTAGTGTAGAGCGCCATCCAGCACAAGTCGTTTTAAAGACTTGCATTGTAATGACCACATTGTAAACGTATCGCGGTGTAAAGACCGCCTTGTAATGGATGTCTCCTGGCAAAAAAGGGTGGCAACCTGCACCTCTCCCTGAAAGCTCTTTTCCTACTTTCTAGAATTCACAAATGTTCACCTGAGTCTGCCTGGAAAGCTCATTCAGGCATGGTTTTTCAAAAACACTCCTGGGAAGGTCATATGACAATTCCAGGGCGATCTTTTTCCCATTGTGTGGATTTTTCAATAGCAAAGAATTTTCCATAGAGGAAATACGACTCCCTGTACAAACAAAAAAAATCTACAAGGAGAAAGCTATTACTCTGAACCCCTGTTAATCTAGGGGTGATCACTTTCCCTTTGCAGTCTGGAAACGGATTTAAACCAGATCTTGGCACAAATAAATAGTTGATACTTTCAGGCAGATTGGTAGCAATGAGAGGAGTTTGTGAAGTCCGACAAATCCCCATCTTTATTGGCATTTATAAACTTTCAAGTATAACCACATCTTGAAATAACCACTTTCCTATCCCTTGAGTGTGATTTGCAGATGCAGAGAACTCCACACTAGCATTGGAGATCTCCTCGCACAAAAACAGGCTTACAGGTGCCAAAATCCACTTGTTAATTCTTGCACGCGTAAGTTAGGTACATTCAGTTTTAAACATATGTTACAACCAAATTTTCCCTTTATAGCAAGGTTCCTATATGTGCATGCTTCTTGTCTTATGTCACGGAAAGTCTAGTGCATGTGTACCAGCTGAATTGTAAATAGGTGATACAAAGAACCTTTCTGAAAGTGAAGCAACCCTCTTGGCTTCATTCTAAAAGAAGAAGAAGAAAATTCTGGGATGAGCATGCAATTGTCTACACTTATGCCCTTTTCACCACTGCCTGTGCATCATCGAAGGAGCACTTTTTTTTGGGATTGTGAGATTTATTATGTGGATATATGTTGTCAATCCACTCATAACTGTGTGGTTAGAATGTTTAATTATAGCTTCTATATCACTGACGATGGAAGTGAGCACCGAACATCGCAATGCTATCAACTATTGCAGGTTGTATTAAATTTCAATGATTTGCACTATATATTTAAAGCAGAGCGTGTTGATGGTCCTGAGAAATGCCAATGACTCCTTGATAAAGGTTTGGAAATGGCAGAAGCATGTCAGCTTCCACTTATGGGATCGAAAGATTCCCACTTTTCCTTTTAGTGACACCTGTGGGGGATTAAAGAAAACAATTTTACTCAGTAGGTGTTTTTATTTCACCTTCACTATTTTTGTTTTCCCTCTGCATGTGGTTTTCGCTTTTGAGAGACCATATGAGTGGCATGGAATTACGGCCATCAAAACATTCACACTAAGCTCGCCAAATAAATACATTTATTGGGTAGTAGTTTGCACCATAGGACCCAATTGGGTTGGGGCCAGGAGGGGCCTGATAATGAAGCATGCCATCCAATTGATGGGTGAAGGCTTTCGCCCTTAAATCTTATTAGTTGCCACCTTAAGGTACTCTTTTAGTGTTAGTCCTACATGAGAGACAGCCAGTTATTTTGTGTTTATTAGTATTGGTAGGAGGACTGAAGTGGCTGCCTTGACTCCTCCTGACCTTTTTCTATTGGATGGTCCTCTTTTTATACCTGGTGTCCACTATGTACTGGGAGAAGCTTCTAGAGTTTCCCTTTAAACAGATGGCTGGTATATCCTGCCTCCCTGCACTGGTCCCAGACTGTCTGGGGGTACAATAGGCTAGTGTGGTAGGTGACAGCTCCACCCCCTAATAAGCCGGGAAGGCCCATCCAGCCAACACAAAGATCCTCTATTGTGATGCTGTTGGGAAGAATACACAGAGGCCAATTGCCAACTACACCCAGTTATGTGACCCAGGAACAGGCTGCAGGTACCAAATGGTTAGGACAAGAATTGTGACTTAATATCCCACTTTAGGGTTTAAAATACAATTCCTCTGACACCAAACATGACTTTGCCACTGGCTCTTAATCAAATGTTATCAGTTATTAAATGTAATATAGTAACCCAATGTTATCCTATGGGAGAGGTAACCTCCCTGTTGAGAAAAACTAATTCAGGAGTTTTTTACACTAGGACATGCAACACTTAAAAGTACATGTCAAACATTTTATATAAAATGCACCCTGCCCTATGGACTGTTTAGGGGCTACCCTTGCCTTGGGGCGACGTATATGTATTAAACAGGAAGGTTTAGGCCTGGCAAAAGGTGTACACTACTAGTTGAAAAGGCAGTTTAAAACTGCACATAAAGGCTGCAATGGCAGGCCTAATACGTGGTTAAAGGGCTACTTAAGTATAGGGCACGAGTGCTGCAGGTTCACTAGTAGCATTTAATTTACAGGTCCATGGTGACTGTGTTAACACTTTATTAGGGTCTTACAGGTAAATTATATGTGACAATTGGGTGTAAGCCAATTTCACCATTTTTAAATTAGGAAGCACAAGCACTTTAGCACTGGTCAGCTGTGGTAAAGTGTGCAGAGTCTTGAAAGCCAACAAAAAACAGGTTCAGAAATCAGGAGAAGGTCCAAGCACAACAGCTCCTTCCAAATAGTTTCCACCATATAGACTAATCTGAGGACAGTATTTCCTGGAGAGCAGGCAGACCCCCTGGTATCCCAGCTCTCAATCAAAGGAGTACTCTTTCCGGACAGCCTTCAATGTAACATCAATCCAGTCTGCCTGGTACAGAAGATCTCCCCTACCATCTCAGTCTCCATATCTAAGGCCAACTTCTAATAAAGAATGAAGTGGTCTACAAATCTAATACAATACCCTATAAGGTGAACAGACATAATATCGAGTTGGAAATATCGAGTAGCAGTAATATCGAGTCCAAAATCTCGGACTACAAAAATATCAGTCAGAATATCGTTGTCAAGAATATCGAGTCGAAGGTAAGTAATATCGTTTTTCAAAATATCGAAGTAATTAATATCGTTAGCAAAAATATTGTTGTTAAAAATACCGTTGTTTGATTTAGTGCTATGTATTTTAGTGTGTATTTTACATGTATGTGTTCTTTTTTGTGTAAGTATTGCATTGCTTTTCTAATATAAGTGTTACATTTTTAGAAGTGATATAAAAAATTTCAAAATTTTGCGTTTCACTTCCGTGACAGGTTGTGGGTTTATAGGGGAATAGGGTGGGAAGTAATTTATTTATAATAAATGTAATAATAATTTTTAGGAGTTATTAATTTATTTTAATAAAATGTTATGTTTTTGTTCCGTAGCGGGTTGTGGGTTTATAGAGGAATGGGTGGGAAGTAATTTAATTATAATTAATTAATAAATACATTTGATTAATTATTAATTATGTACTTAATATTTTATATTGTTAATCATGGTAATTAATTAATTACTAATTAGTTATTAATTGGTTGTTAATTATTATTAATTACTTGGTAAATATCTTAATTGCGCTATTTGTTTAGAAACGGTTTGTGGGTTTATAGGGGAATAGGGTGGGAAGCAATTTAATTATAATTAATTAATTGCTTAATTAATATTTTTAAATAGTTAATATCTATGTATTTTATATTGTTAATTGTGGTAATTAATTTTGCATGAATTCATTATTAATTGGTTGTTAATTATTATTAATAATTAATTGGTAAATATCTTAATTGTGTTAGTTTTTTAGGAGCAGGTTCTGGGTTTATAGGGGAATAGGATGGGAAGTAGTTTAATTATAATTAATTAATTTATATTTTTCATTATTTGATATTTATGTGTTTAACATTTTATACTGTTAAATGTGATGAATAATTTATTGTTAATTATTTATTAATTCTTTATTACTAATTATCAATTAATTATTCATTATGTTATTTGTGTCATTTTTTTAAGAGTGGTTTGTGGGTTGCTAGGGGAGTAAGCTGGGAAGTAATTTAATTTTAATATATATTTTAAAAAATACTATAATATTTATCTTAAGTTGTTTTATAGTGTTAATTGTGTGAATTAATTTATTATTGATTGATTTTAAATTGCTTGTAAATTTTAATTAATTCATTAATTAAAATATTTATGTTAAATGTATTATGTTTTACAATATTGGTGGTGTCATTTTTAGGGGAATATGGTGGGAGGTAAAAAAATGTAACTAATTAATTGTTTGTTAATTCATTTTAATTATTTTGCTTGAGTGGGAATTGTAAATTATTCCCCTAGGCAATCCAACACTTTCCTTATTGTTGCACTCGCTGGAGTGGGAATAGTAAATTATTCCCGCATTTGCTATCCAACACTTTCCCTACTGTAGCATTCTCTGGAATGGGAATAGTAATTTTATACACTCTGTTATCCAACACTTTCTCTACTGCTGTACTCTCTGTAGTGGGAATAGTATTTTTTACCCCTCCGTTATCCAACAGTTTCCCTACTGTTGCACTCCCTGGAGTGGGAATAGTAAATGATTCCCCTCCGCTATCCAAAACGTTTCCTACTGTTGCACTCACTGGAGTGGGACAAGTAATTGTTACCCCTCTGCTATCCAACACTTTCCCTACTGTTTCACTCTTTGGAGTGGGAATAGTACATTATTCCACTCTGCTATCGAACCCTTTCCCTACAGTTCTACCTGCTGGAGTGGGAATAGTAAATTATTCCCCTCCGCAATCCAACACTTTCCCTACTGTTGTTCTTGCTGGAGTGGGAATATTAAATTATTCACTTCTGGTATCCAACTCTTTCCCTACTGTTGTACATGCTGGAGTGGGAATAGTAAGTTATTCCCCTCCGCTATTGATCATTTTCCCTACTGTTGCTGTTAATGTAGTGTCAAATGTAATTGTAAAAGATTTAAAAAATAATAATATTTATATATATTGTATTTCTATTTTACCTGTGTATATTTATATATTCTTTCTTTGATAGCTTTATTTCGGTCAATGACCATAAAAGCATGGATAAAATATATACAGACATAAAATACATAAATAATTCAGATTTTTAAGATAAAAAATTATTAAACAGCAGTTATCAAAGTAGAGACACTATGAAATATACAGTGCACATGTACATTACGGGTAAAGAGATAAAATTTTTAAGAGGGACCCAACGCCTTTAGAATTCGGTTACGCGTATGCCAAACATTGGTAAGAAATTTTGCTAGTGCAAAAACAGTTGGGCCAGAGACATCAGATTTTAAAATCCTATACATTGGTGCGTATTCCCTGCACCCCATGTTCCTTATCAACGGGAGGAGCCAGTATTTTCGTGCTGCTTTGTACGCTGGGCAGAAGAAAGCCACATGCAGATCAGTTTCCTCCGTAGTATCACAAACCGGACACTGCTTTGATGTGGGAGCCGGTAGCCAGGTACTTGAAAAAGACCGGAAAGGTAGTGTGCCGTATCTCCATTGGAGAAACAGCTTCCGGGCCAGTACGGGGGAGATAGGATCCAAAACCCTCTCAAACCTATAGAAATCCTTGCTTTGCAAGAACACAGAGGCTAAGGACCCTTCTGCCTGGGTGGCTTGGGCCCTGGCCAATTTATATTCGTGATATACGTTGGCCAGGGACTTTTTGGAAATGTTTAATGCGGCTTTCGCTGGCTCAGTCCACAAATCAGGGAGCCCTATTTCTATACAAGTGGCTTGGATGTTTTTGACCCAAGGGATATTGAGCACCATTGGGTGGTTCAGAAGTTCACCCAATTCCGCCCTATATTCTACAAGATCGTTGCTACTCCACAGCCTACGCCAGAATGCTAGTGGTCTCAGACTTATTTCGTCAGCTAACGGTCGTAGGCCCAAATCAAGCCTCAGTGGGAGGAGCGGAGTGCTGGGCGGGAGTGCGGCTATCTGTCTTATAAACTTATTTTCCGTTATTGACAGACTCTGGCAAGGCGTGTGGCCCCATAGTTCCGCCCCGTACATTATCGCTCCCCTAGCCTGTGCCTTATATATCTGGATCAGTGCCCCCAGTGGGCGGTATGATGAACCAGTCATCATCCGGGCAATACCCCCAGTGGTTTGCGTAAGTTTGAGGTTAGCCCTACTCTGATGAGATCCCCAAGTCATAGTTTCGTTGAGAGTCACACCGAGGTATTCAAAGGTGGCCACTCTCTCGAGCCGTGCAGCTCCCAATTGCGGATTTGGCCGTAGTTTTTGCCTCGGATTCAAAACCATGAATTTGGTTTTTGCCGCATTGATTTCTAGCCCCCTATCAGTACAAAAAGCCACGAAGGAGTCAAGAATCCTCTGTATACCCATGGGGGTTTTGGATAGCAGCAGGGTGTCATCCGCAACCATAATTGCGGGGACCCTGCTGCCATTCAATTTCGGGGCGTCAGTATATTCGGTGGCATTCAGGTGGCCGATTACCCCATTGACGAAGAGGCAGAACAGGGTCGGTGCCAACACACAACCCTGTCTTACCCCCCTGCCAACGGGGAATCTATCGGTCAGTTCCCCCGACCTCCCGCACCTCACTCGGGCATAGTTGTTATGATGCAGCCTCTGTAAGATCAGTAGGATGTCCGGGGGAATGCCCATCTCTGCCAGGATGGTCCAAAGTTTCCCCCTGGGCACCAGATCGAATGCGGCCCTTAAGTCCACAAAAATTGTGTACAAACTACCGCACTCAAATTTTGCTGCCCTCCAGTAGATCAGATTCAATCTAAAAACCTGGTCCACTGTGGATACCCCCTTCCTGAAACCCGCCTGGTAGGGGCTAAGGGCTCCCACCTCCTCCATCCAGTCCTGGAGCCTATTCAGCAACACCCTACCAAACAGTTTCTGCGCCACGTCTATTAGGCTGATTGGTCGGTAGTTGGCTGGGAGGAGAGGCGAGCCCTTTTTGAAGATGGGGACCACCTCTGCCCCCAGCCAAGTACTAGGGATTTCCATACCACCAAGAACTCCATTGAAAAGGGCGGTAAGGTAAGGGGCCCAAACAGTGGGCTCCTGTTTAAACATATCCCCAGGTAGTCCATCCAGTCCCGGCGCCTTTCCAGAGGCCAGTCCTGAGATGGCAGCGGTCACCTCACCCAGCGTTATCGGCTCCCCTTCATAGTCCGGCCAGCCCACCTCATCGGCAGCAGGAGATTCTCCCGGCTCTGAGCTGTATAGGGTCTGGAAGTGAGCCTGCCACACCCCTGGGGCAATGTTGGGCTCTATTGCCGATTGTAAATTCCCCGACCCCCCGTTCACCATCCTCCAGAACAGACGTTGGTTTTGGGTCGCTAGTGCCTTAGTGAGTTCTTCCCACTGTTTTTCCTCCCATTCTACCTTAGCGTGGGCAGTGAGTTTCTTGTAAGCTCGCCTACTTTGTTTAAGGCTATCCCCCCGTAAACCCTCCTTAATTAATCTAAGGAGCTCTGTTTTCGCCCTTCTGCAAGCAAGGTTGTACCATAATGTTTTGCCTCGTCGCCCCCCTTTTGTTTTACATGAACTGTAAGTGAAATGAGGTACCGCAGTTTTTATGAGGTCCTCATGGGCTTTAAACAATTTGCCCAGGGAGTCTTTATTGTTTGCCTTGTCATCCAAGCAGCCCACAGTTTCCAAAATGGGGATTAACCCATCATTTATATATATATATATATATATATATATATATATGTCGCTCCAAGTACACCAAAATACGAGTCACTCGTTGCGGGCGGGTGCCGAGTGCGGTGGTGTACCGCACACAATGGTGCCGATTAGGATCCTGGAAAAAATTTCCCCAACCGAATTGAATCTGGACTTTTTTCCGTACAAATGGTAAAAGCGCCGTACAAACTGCCAATTACGATTCGTATGGGAAAAAGTCCATACAAATCGCATTGGGAAAATTCCCCCACACGTCCTCGGGTCGGGAAAAGTCTCCGACACGTCCCCGGACATTTTTACGTACAAATGGGAAAACTGAAGTCCCAATGCGCAATTACGATCCGTCCCATCCGTCCGATTGTACAACTGTATGGAAAAAAGACCGTCCGGAGCGAACTCCCATAGCAACCATGGAGATGTCCAAACAAGCGCCGTACCCCCCCCCCGCCCCCTGTATGTTCGCGCCGTACCCCCAGCCCCCCCCCGCGGATGGGCGCGCCGTACCCCCAGCCCCCCGTATGTACAGAGCGTACCCCCACCCCCATATGTACGGAGCGTACCCCCCAGCCCCCGTATGTACGGAGCGTACCCCCACCCCCATATGTACGGAGCGTACCCCCCAGCCCCCCGTATGTACGGAGCGTACCCCCGTACCCCCCAGCCCCCCGTATGTACGGAGCGTACCTCCACCCCCATATGTACGGAGCATACCCCCCAGCCCCCGTATGTACAGAGCATACCCCCGTACCCCCCAGCCCCCCGTATGTACGGAGCGTACCCCCACCCCCATATGTACGCGCTGGGGGTCCGCACCGTACATACGGGGTGGGGGTACGCTCCGTACATACGGGGGGCTGGGGGGTACGGGGGTATGCTCTGTACATACGGGGGGCTGGGGGGTACGCTCCGTACATACAGGGGGCTGGGGGGTACGGGGGTACGCTCCGTACATATGGGGGGCTGGGGGGTACGCTCCGTACATACGGGGGGCTGGGGGGTACGGGGGTACGCTCCGTACATATGGGGGGCTGGGGGGTACGCTCCGTACATATGGGGGCTGGGGGGTACGGGGGTACGCTCCGTACATATGGGGGGCTGGGGGGTACCCTCCGTACATATGGGGGGCTGGGGGGTACGGGGGTACGCTCCGTACATATGGGGGGCTGGGGGGTACGCTCCGTACATACGGGGGGCTGGAGGGTACGCTCCGTACATACGGGGGGCGGGGGAGGTACGGCGCGTACCGGGCCCCCTAATCAGCTCGCATCGCTGCGTACTTAGCTTTTCCGGCACTTTTTAGGTGGCGTAAAAATTTTCCCATCCAGACTGCAGTCGGTGCGAATCGTAATTGCTGGTACGTAAAAACATGCCTAACTCCGTCCGGACGTCACGTCCGCGGTGTCCCAGATCACATTTGTATGTATTTTTCTGTCGGTTGGTCTTTTTTCCGAATCGTACGGGAATGGTGTTTCCGAACGAATCGTAATTGCATGTTTGTAAAGTTTTACAACCCGGTACGAGTCGGACGGAGAAAAAGCTCCGACCCACGGTTTGTACCAGGTTTTTCCAGGATCGTAATCGGCCCCAATATAGGCTCCAAAGATTCCTCCGTTTTCTGGAAGGAAAAAACGGCACTCACGGGGCTTCGTTTCAGCAGAATTTAATGGTTTAAACCGAAATGCAAACAGACGCGTTTCAGAATAGATCCTTCTTCAGTGAAGAAGGATCTATTCTGAAACGCGTCTGTTTGCATTCGGTGGAATCTTTGGAGCCTATATATATATATATATATATATATATATATATATTCACTGAAAAAACCATAGGTTTCACACATGTTATAGTTAGCTGGACATTTCACTCGTAAAAAAACATTGAAATTCCCCCGTTATAGTTAGTTCAGCTAACTATAACTCGCGCGACCACAATCCACTGCTGATGACGTCACATATTACATCACTGTATTCACTAAGATACTGTTAATAAGTCAGTTATACAATTAATTTTACAAAAAAAAACATCCATTTAGACACTTATTTACCCATTTATTCTTCCATTAACCTTTAGATATACATATATAAAAAATATTTATTTTTCAGAAAGACATATATTCAGTGGATGATGTCATCAGTGATGTCATTTGAGATGTCATCAGTGATGTCATGAGTGATGTCACTGACCATGTCATGAGTGATGTAATATGTGACATCATCAGCAGTGGATTGCGGTCGCGCGAGTTATAGTTAGCTGAACTAACTATAACGGGGGAATTTCAATGGTTTTTTACGAGTGAAATGTCCAGCTAACTATAACATGTGTGAAACCTATGGTTTTTTCAGTGAATTTGCAAGGTTTTTTAAATGCTAATTCCTAACTATAACGTGTGTGAAACCTATGGTTTTTTTTGTGACTTTGTAAGGTTTTATAAATGCTAATTTATGTATTTATTATTATATTTTTTATATATTTATTTTACAATAAACTACCTATGTCTATGTATATAGTTATAGATTGACTGTATCCTTCAATATGGAATGGATCAGCTCTTTTATTTAGAATTTGGATAAAGTTGAACAGCATAGTTAATATCTTCTATAAACTTATAAACAGTTTAAAACATTTTTTTTCTTTTTAAGGGTTTTTCACCGTGCGATTTTTTGAAAAAAAATAAAATGTTTTTTTCATCCTTCGGGGTCCTTCAGGGACCCCCTGACAAAGGCTAGGGGGTCAGGAACTCTCTACCCTGCCCCCTTTTCACGTTCTCCACCTTTCTTTTTCACTGTCACACACAAAATGGCGTCCGACACTTCCTGATTTCGACCGATTCGAATGTTGACTGACATCTAACCACCAATCAGAATTACGCTCGCGGACATTTGGTGCGCGCACGGTGCGCGCATATAGATATTTATGTACTTTTAACTGCAATTTTCTCAGGAACTACTGAACAGATTGACACCATATATGCAAAAGGCACATGCCTGACCAGAGGACTACCTCTTTGCCAAATTTCAAGTAATTCTGTTCAGCCGTTCGGGCTGTACCTTCGACTAAAGGTCCTATGGGAAAATGCATGGTGAAAACGCGTTTTGGGACCCCCCTTTTTTCTCAGCCCCCGTTTGACGAATCACCCCGAGACTTTCAGGGTAGGAGCTGAGCGGAGCGCCCCATTCGTTTTGAAAATTTCGCGAGGATTCGTCAACGGGCGCCAAAGTTATTCAAAATAGAATTTTCAGATTTCCTATGGGAACTCGGTCCTAACTATAACTATCTACTGGCGACCGCCAGTAGATAATATAAATATATATATGACAGTGGTGTCATCAGTGATGTCACTGACCATGGCATGAGTGATGTAATATGTGACGTCATCAGCAGTGCATTGCGGGGGCGCGAGTTATAGTTAGCTGAACTAACTATAACAGGGGAATTTCTAGGGTTTTGTACGAGGCACACCTTCCTGCACAAAAACAATGAGAAAATGCATTTATCTCCTTCAATGTATGCTGAACATTTCAGAATGCATTGAAGATATAAAAATGTGTAGAAATTAAAACAATTCTCCTTTTTGTGCTTTCCTACACCAATTTTAGAATGGTCCCGCATTCACACACATATCGAGATTTATGATTTCTGATAAATCTAGACATGTGTCTTGTTCTATGAGTATTAAGTGCAATCATGCACAATAACACTTATAGAACACCCTTTCAACACAAAGTGGTGTGCATGATGAGGTTATATTTACATGGAGTATAAAAAGTGCACAGAGGGCCTTTTCCTCTCTTTGTAAATATGAAAGAGTATCTTGCACAATAACTATGTTACAAAAAGTGACATATTTCCGTTTTTAAATTTCCTTGCGAATGATAGAAGGTAAGCACAGAGTTTTGTCTGCAAAGATGTTCAAAGAAGAATGATTGAAATGATTGTGGTCCTTCAATAGCTAAAATGGGAAATATTATGAACCCCTCAAATCTCTTTTTTTGCAGGTCACATGATATCTGATTATGGTCAGATTTCAAAACTACATAAACAGAGTGTTTTTAGAAACGTGTTTCAACTTTGTAGCTTCATGCAGACCTCTTCATTCTGCATATTGAGACTTAGTTAAACTTACCTTCACAGTAATAGGAATAAAAAACGGTATACATTTTTTTCTGTTTTTCATTCAAATATAAATTCATATAAATTGCTTATTTTAATTTGGATCTGTGAAAGAAAAGGAAAATAAATTATAACATGTAATAATACATTTTTTACAACACAGCATAATTTCCACAAAGTAATCTTTTTGCCTTTTGTGCTGTTCTCAGAATATATTAAATTTCACTAAAAATAGTGATTTCAATCGTACTCATCACTTAACAGTCTCAAAAATTGTTAAAAAAAAACCAACATGCCATTCTCAAAAAAAAAACAAGATACAAATCACAGTTATATAAGATGCACACAGCTAACAATTTTTTTAAACTTTAACTTTAAATGATGTCGCTTTAAAATATTCACCAAATCTAAAGATTAATTTTTGGAGGATGCACCACGCCCACAACGTTTTCCTTCAGTGATGTGGAAATTTTCTACTTTTCTCGAGGGGCAAACAAAGACCAATGCCACCTTTCTCATGCACAAGATTTTCAAAAAGTTCTGTTACGAGGTAATCCTAACAAAAAATACTCATGCGGCACAGCAAGTATGATGAAACACCTAAGGACCCTTCATCCAAACAATCTTGCACGAGAAGAGTGCAAACAGATGAGAAACACTCCTGTTCTGTATCTGTAAAAAAGAATCACACATAAATGTATATTAATAACTTTCAAAATTATACTATTCCATTACTGTACAAACACATTTTATATAAATACTGACTAAGAAACTATAGCCCTGAACCACAAGTGTGACGATGGTTAAAACACTATATGAATAGTGCATACTACTTTGAAGCAGTTTATGCCCTAAAGCCTACCTCACTAAAACACTACATGCTAACTGACTAAATGATTACAGTACTATAAGGAGACACACTGGGTGAGTGACAGGGCGTTTGCTAGAAGTGTATGAATACTAACTAGGGAATTGAAGGTGTGAAACACAACTGTGTAGGTGATTAGAGGACTGCATCCATACTGCATAGGCATTCAAAGCAGTCCATGTGCTAAGGCCTGACTCACTGCATGACTACTTGGGTACTGACTGAATGATTAGAGTACAGCAAGGAGAGTGCCTTGGTGAATTTATAAGTGCTGGGCTTTTCGCACAGGGAATGGATTAGTACTTGGTACTGAATGGGTCACTAGAGGAGTGCAAAGGCAGTGACAAGATGTTTGCTGGACTGTATGGATACTGACTAGGAAATTGAAAGTGTGAATGACAAGTGTCTAAGTGGTTAGAAGACTGCATACATAGTGGATAGGGGTTTGAAACAGTCCATGTGGTAAGGCCTGGCTCAGTGCATGAATACTTAGGCACTGACTGAATGATTAGAGTACTGCAAAGATAGTATCTTGGTGAATTTATAAGTGTTTGAGTTTTTACACAGTGAATGGATTAGTACATGAGACTGAATGGGTCACTAGAGGACTGCAAAGGGAGTGACAGGGTGTTTCCTGGAAGTGTATGGATACTGACTAGGGAATTGAAGGGGTGAAAGACAATTGTGTAGGTGGTTAGAGGACTGCTTTCATAGTGGATAGGTGTTTGAAGCAGTCCATATGCTAAGGGCTGGCTCAGTGCATGAATACTTAGGCAGTGACTGAATCATTAGAGTACTGAATAGAGAGTGTCTTGGTGAATTTATAAGTGTTTGGGTTTTGGCACAGTGAATGGATTAGTACATGGTGTTGAATGGGTCACTAGAGGACTGCAAACGGAGTGACAGGGTGTTTCCTGGAAGTGTATTGATACTAACTAGGGAATTGAAGGTGTAAAAGACAAGTGTATAGTATGTTAGAACACTACATGCATACTGCATAGACATTTGAAGCAGTCTGTTTGGTACTTAGAAACTGACTAAATCATCAGACTACTTCTAGGACAGTGCTTGGGTAAAACCTTTCAATTTTCAGTTCTGCCACAGTGAAGAGAATAGTACATGGTACTGCACCTTAGTGTCAAACCCTGACTCATTTTATCAATGCATAAGCAAAGACTAGCTTCTAATGCTACTAAAACTTGACAACATGACAGGTTTTAAAAGAGTAATCTGCTAAAAAATACACAATGTTACCAAATGCTTCTCTCACAGTGGTTCCCAAATGCACACAGACTCACAGTGTGATTCTAGACAACAACCACTATACCTAGGAGTTTACCAAAAATCATTCACTACTGTGGAAGTGGTAAGGGAACTGCACACAATCTTCATATTTCAGGACTGCACTTTTGTGTCAAAGCCTGACTCATTTAATCAAAGCATAAGCAAAGACTGGCTTCTAATGCTACTAAAACTTGACAACATGACCGGTTTTAAAACAGTTATCTGTCAGCAAATACACGATGTTACCAAATGCTTCTCTCACAATCCTTAACCAAATGCACACAGACTCACAGTGTGATTTTAGACAAGCAACACTATCCTAGGAGTTTACCAAAACTCATTCACTAGTCTAGAAGAGTTAATGGTACTGCACACAATCTACATATTTAAGTACAGCACATCAGTGTCAAAGCATGACTCATTTAATCAACGCATAAGCAAAGACTGGATTCTAATGCTACTAAAAGTTCACAACATGAAAGGTTTTAAAACAGTTATCTGTCAGCAAATACATTATGTTACCAAATGCTTCTCTCACAGTGATCCCAAATACACACTAACTCACAGTGTGATTCTAGACAAGCACCACTATCCCTAGGAGTTACCAACACTCATTCACGACAGTGCAAGTGGTAAGGGAACTGCACACCATCTACATATTTCAGGACTGCACTTTTCTGTCAAAGCCTGACTCATTTAATCAAAGCATAAGCCATAACTGTCTTCTAATGCTACTAAATCTTCACAACATGACAGGTTAAAACAGTTATCTGTCAGCAAATACACAATGTTACCAAATGCTTCTCTCACAGTGGTACCCAAATGCACACATAGTCACTGTGTGATTCTAGACAAACAACACTATCCCTTGCACTATACCAAAACACATTTCTTCATCTAGAAGAAGTACTACATTTTAGTATAGAAACATAACATAACTCATTTCACAAATTCATAAACAATGACTGGTTTCTAATTCTACCAAAATATAAAAACAGTACAGTTATCTGTCTGCAAACACATGAAAAACACAAATGCTTATTACAGAATGGTTTCTACATGCACACACACTGTCAATAAGATTGTAGAGAAAAAAAAGTACTCCGTACACTTTAGCAGGAGAGATACGTTAGTCTGATTAAAATCAAAATAGTCTACATACATCCCCTCACAATTAAATAACTCATCTTTACAGTTCTTTTGTAGATTAAGAAGTATATCAGTCACTCACCATATTTTCTTTTACAGAATCTCTGCACTGTGCACCTCTCAGCAAAAACAAAGAATGGAAAAGTTTCCCTTTCATTTTCCACACATATACATGTAAACATCAAATCACAATCCTTCACACATAAGCTCAAAAGCAAACACACATTTCTATTGGTTAAACATTTCAACCCTTTCCAACTGAAATACATTTCAACCCTTCCCCCAATCTGCCTTCTGCCTGTTACCATAGAAACAGGTCATGGAACACTGCACTGAGCACACAGGTCAGAAGTTCAGCACACAATGTTGCTACACAAGAGAGGAAGTGTGCTTCACTTTTCAACATATCAGCTAATCATATATAATGTTCCTTACAATCAGTTTTTGTTAACCAATAAGAATCATACCTTTAAAAACAGAAATATACACCCTACCTTTCAGTGTACAAAGTAGTCATATAACCAATGATTTCTTGTCTTTTAAAAAAAAAAGAATTCGTGGATCCGCGAACCCAACGCGATAGGATGCGAGCACCGTGCGTGCATTTAGCCGTTTAAAAAAAAAAAGGGGGGGCCCCAGGGGGTCCTTCTGGGACCCCCTAAGCACCTCTAGAGGATCAGAGTATTTCCACTCTGCCCCCTTTATATGTTTTACACACTTATTCCCCTTACTTCTTCAGCCTCGCTTCTACCGAGGCAGAAAATGGCCGCCAACAGTTCCTGGTTTCGAATGTAGAGAGACACTCAACAGCCAATTAGCATTCAGCACGCGATCGGGAGGGTGCGTGCTCGGTTCGGGGAGGGTGCGCTCATGGTGCGGGTAGGGTCCGCGGATCCTCCCCGGCCATAGATATTTATGTACTTTTAACTCTAATTTTCTCAGGAACTACTGAACGGATTCACACCATTTATGCAAAAGGCATGTGTCTGAACTGAGGACTACCTCTTTGCCAAATTTGGTATCATTCCGTTCAGCAGTTCGGGCTGTAGCTGCGACAACAGATCCTATGGGAAATTGCATGGGGAAAACGTGTTTTGGGACCCTCCTTTTTTCTCTGCCCCTGCTTGACAAATCACCACGAAACTTTCAGGGTAGGAGCGGAGCGGTGCTGGCCAAATGTTTGGAAAATTTCGCGAGGATTCATCAACCGGCGCCAGACTTATTGGGAATAGAATGTTTCGGATTTCCTATGAAAAATAGGTCCTAACTATAACTATCTACTACCGACCGCCAATAGATAATATATATATATATATATATATAAAAAAAAAATATATATATTCACTTAAAAAACCATAGGTTTCACACATGTTATAGTTAGCTGGACATTTCACTCGTAAAAAACCAATGAAATTCCCCCGTTATAGTTACTGCAGGCAACTATAACTCACGCAACCGCAATCCTCTGCTGATGACGTCAGATATTACATCACTGTATTTAGACTAGGGGTGGGCGGAATTTGCGAAATTAACTTTCGCAAATTATCGCGAAAATGTTTAAAATTATCGCAAACAAGCGGAAATATCGCGAAGATGCGGAAGTTTTTTTCCGGCATGTTCGCGAGATTTTCTGCATGGTTGCGGGTCACCAATTTACCCATGTGGTTGCTTGTGGGTGCGGCCATCTTGTTTTGAGTTGTCTCGCGGTGCATGATCGCGAGAAGAAAGACGTGATCGCGCGACGAATGACGTCACTGCGGGCGCGAACTGTCACGAGACAGCGCAAATGGCTAAAAACAATACAACATCTCATGGAGAACGCGACCGGATCAAGAAAACTTGTCGGCGAACGCAGGGATTCAGGTAAGGCGATCGCGCACGCGCGAGAACGTATTATTTTACAGCGCGAGCAAGAAACAAATTATCGCCAAGCTGCGGAAACCGGAATTTTTGACATTTTCGCGCTCTCCGCGGAACGCGAAAATGCCAAATTATCGCAATTTCCGCGAACGGAACGAAATTTTCGCCCAGGCCTAATTTAGACACTTATTTACCCATGTCTTCTTCCATTAATCTTTAGCTATACATATATTACAAATATTTATTTTTCAGAAAGACACATATGTCATCAGTGATGTAATATCTGACGTCATCAGCAGAGGATTGCGGTCGCGTGAGTTATAGTTGCCTGCAGTAACTATAACGGGGGAATTTCATTGGTTTTTTATGAGTGAAATGTCCAGCTAACTATAACATGTGTGAAACCTATGTTTTTTTAAGTGAATTTGCAAGGTTTTTTAAATGCTAATTCGTAACTATAACGTGTGTGAAACCTATGGTTTTTTCAGTGAATTTGTACGGTTTTTTAAATGCTAAGTTATGTATTTTTTTTTTTTTTTTTTTCAGGTTTTACACCGTGCGCGCACTGTGCGCATCGCACACCGTGCGCGCTCTGTGGGCACTGGGTGCGCTTCGCGCACCGAGCACCCACGGTTCGCAGTGCGCGCAGGGTGCACGCACCTCGCGATTTAAAAAAAAATATATAAATCTCTCCCTTGGGGGTCCTTCTGTGACCCCCTGACCAAGGCTAGGGGGTCAGAAACTGTCCATTCTGCCCCCTTTTCACGTTCTCCACCTTTGTTTTTCACCCTCCCCAGACTGTGAGAGACAAAATGGCGGCCGACACTTCCTGGTTTCGACCGATTCCAATGTTTACCGACATCTAACAACCAATCAGAATAGCGCTCGCGCACGGCAGGGTGCGCGCACCGTGCGCGCACGGTGCGCGCGTATAGATATTGATATGCTTTTAAATGCTATTTTCTCAGGAAATACTGACCAGATTTACACCAGACCTGCAAAAGGCACTTCCTTGACCTTATGGCTACCTCTCTGCCAAATTTCAAGTATTTCTGTTCAGCCGTTCGGGCTGTAGCTGTGTCTAAAGGTCCTATGGAAAAATGCATTGGGAAAATGCGTTTTGGGACCCCCCTTTTTTCTCGTCCCCCACTTGACGAATCACCCCGAGACTTTCAGGGTAGGAGCTGAGCGGAGCGCCCCATTAGTTTGGAAAATTTCGCGAGGATTCGTCAACCGCCGCCAAAATTATTCAAAATAGAATTTTGAGATTTCCTATGGAAACTAGGTTGTAACTATAACTATCTACTGGCGACCGCCAGTAGATAATATATATATATATATATTCCAACCAAACACGACTTCTTCAAAAATCGGACACCGACACTGGAGTTGCTTTCAGCCATCCGGCTTGGGTATTTATTCTTTCTCGCTACGTGTTTCGGCACAACTGCCTTGCTCATATATATATATATATATTATCTACTGGTGGTCGCCAGTAGATAGTTATGGTTAGGATCGAGTTCCCATAGGAAATCTGAAAATTCTATTTTGAATAACTTTGGCGCCGGTTGACGTATCTTCATTAAATTTTCAAAACTAATGGGGCGCTCCTCTCAGCTCCTACCCTGAAAGTCTCTGGGTGATTCGTCAAGCGGGGGCCGAGAAAAAAGGGGGGTCCCAAAACACGTTTTCCCCATGCATTTTCCCATAGGACCTTTAGTCGAAGGTACAGCCCGAACGGCTGAACAGAATTACTTGAAAGAGGTAGTCCTCAGGTCATGCATTTGCCTTTTGCATATATGGTGTAAATCCGTTCAGTAGTTCCTGAGAAAATCAAAAGTAAAATCACATATATATCTGGGCGGAGCCTAACCACACATCTCATCATGAGATCTGATTGGCTGTCAGCACTTCATCCAAGAAGTGTTGGCAGCCATCTTGGGACCAATATACATGATAGCACCTCATTAAAAAGCATTGCAGTTAATAGAAGGTTTTAAGACTTTAGTTACATTATAAATCATTTGTTGATGGTACCATACTCATTTTAGGAATTGTGGTGTGTTCTAAGGTGATTTTACCATGTGAAAAAGCCTTCTGTTGTGATATCATGAATCATGTTTGAGAGAAAACTATTTTCTCATGCTTTTCCCACAGAGGTTTGGAAGGTGATCTATAAGCTAAACTGAGAGCATATTTTCTGTAAATTCACATTATCTTTCTCAGTCATGTGAGAATGAAGTCTGACATTCTCAGTAAAACATGTACATCCAACAAGGGCAGAGACTGTCAGTTGATTCCTTTGTGTTCTACTGCAGCTTCCCAGAGTGTTCTAAAGAACAACTAGAGCGCTAACAGTCCTACTTATGACAAACGTATAGCACACCTGAAGCCATCTTGGTTGGCATAAAGTGGTAACTCTTAAAACATTCAATTTAATAAGGAACAAAATGAGGGGGTTCATTTTGCCATAGAAAGTATGATTAGTGCTGCAGAAAGAAAAATTAAGGCACATTTTGAGTGACTTCTCAAATCCTCTTCTATTTCATTAAAAAATTCTGACATGCAGACTGAAACATGCACTTTCAATACCAGCAGCAGACTTCCCTGGTGAGCAGTAGCTTTACTACAGTGATCTAATAAGCAACTAGAGTGCTAACATTCTGAATTTATGGCAAATGTGTGACACATCTGAATGCCTTCTTGATGGAATCAAAGTGAAAAACGGAAAGTATTTCCTACTGAGGAGACTGCAGGAAATTAGGAAACTTCAGAACAAATAAATCTCCCAAGATGGCCACCAGAGACAAAAGAGCCCAAATGTAGCCCAAATATCACCCAGATGTAGCCCAAGTATAGCCCAATGACGGAATGTCCCAGAGTGTTCTAACGAACAACTAGAGCGCTAAAAGTCTTAGTTATGACAAAAGTATGGCACACCTGAAGCCATCTTGATTGGAATAAAGTGGTAACACTTAAAACATTTAATTTACAAAGGAACAAAATGAGGGGGTTCATTTTGCCATAGAAATTATGATTAGTGCTGTAGAAAGAAAAATTAGGGCACATTTTGACTTCTCAAATCCTCTTCTATTTCATAAAAAAATTCTGACATGCAGACTGAAACATGCACTTTGAATAACAGCAGCAGACTTCCCTGGTGAGCAGTAGTTTTACTACAGTGATCTAATGAGCAACTAAAGTGCTAACATTCAGAATTTGTGGCAAATGTGTGACACATCTGAATGCCTTCTTGATTGAACCAAAATAAAAAATAGAAAGTATTCCCACCGAGGAGACTGCAGTAAATGAGGAAATTAGGAAACTTCATAACAAATAAATCTCCCAAGATGGCCACCAGAGACAAAAGAGCCCAAATGTAGCACAAATATCACCCAGATGTAGCCCACATGTAGCCCAATGACAGAAGTGTGCAAAACACTTATTTTTTTAGTATTTGCAGTTTTATATAGTGCAGACTTGTCAGGTATTGGAGTGCTTTACATGACCATTGGTTACATCACACAAGACCAAATTCATTTTGGTTGTAGACATGGGGAGATTAAGTGATTTGACCATAATCACAGAATGTTGAGCTGAAGCAGAAATTCCAACCTGGTTCCCCAGTTGCAAAGTCTGCAGCTCTGGAAGTAACACCACATCCTCTCCCCTAGGTGCAACATTTAATCAAGTGGTCAACTGGATAAAAAAACATAAAGAATACAAATAATGTAAAAGTTCTTTGTCGCTATTTGAAAACTCAGAAAATATGTCCTCATTTTAGTTTTTTAGAGCACTAACCATAATTTTGATGCAAATAAGACCCTCTCATATATGTAATTTCTAAAGGAAATACTCTAGGTATTACAGTTTTGATTACATCAAGATGACGTCAGGCGTTCCACACTTTTGTAATAAATATAGAATGATAGCAATCTAGTTGTTCATTGGGATACTGTTAAGAGGCAGAGGCCAGGGGCACGGACTCTGAAAATTGAAGGCAGGTAGGAGAGAGCAGATGCAACAATTTGACCACACTGGGCAGGCAGGAAGGGAAGTGGCAGCACAACAGACTATGGAGGGTAGTGGAAAGGGGGGCAGGGGCAACAAACCAACAATACAGGACTGGCAAGAGAGGCTGTGGCAATATAATACACCATTGCGGGCAGAAGGAAGAATCAGTGGTAGTACAACCATACATGCCAACAGACCCATATCAGCCAGGAAACGTCCAATGTTTTTAAGCTCAAATGGGCTTAATTTGATCTCTCTCCTGTCTACAATCTCCTCTTTTTCAATGTAACTCAAAGGGGAAATTCAATACCCCAGTTTATTTTCAAAATCTCCCTCTTACCAAGTTCAAAATGTTCGCAAGTATGGTACATTGGATCATGGTAGGCAGGAGGAATTTGGGTAGGGACATGGACTCGGATAACAGAGGGTAGGAGGGACATGGAGAGGTGCACCAAACTGACCCTACAGGGCAGGCATCAGGGTTTGCAGCAGCACAATACACCATACAGCGCATGCGGGACAGGAGTGCAGCACAACAATCCATAGAAAGCAATAGGGAGGGGACAGGACCATGCACATGGTCAACAGAGAACAGAGGGGAAAGAGGCAATGGTAGCTAGCTGACCATAATGGGCAGACAGGAGAGAAAGCTGCAGCATAACAGACCATAATGGGCAGGAGGGACGGATCAGGGGCATTTCAATGGAACAGACAAGCCAGGAGGGAGGGAATAGGGGTCTGCACATGGAAACAGAGGGCTGGGGGCAAGGGGGCAAGGCAGGAGCAGCAAGATGACCATGGAGGTCAGGCATGTTGGGCACTAGAAACAAAACACACCATGGAGAGCAACAATGAGACTATGATGGCATACACACAGACCATGGAGGGAAGGTGGGAAGGGGTCAGGGTGTGGAAATGTGGATTTTCCTGATCAGTTATGTCCCCTATCTTGGACCCCAACGGTTCTGTATGCATGTTACAAGTACATGTATGTTCCCTCCAGTTCCAGTTTCTAAGACGCAAACACATGTGTGTCTACCGTCAACATGTTCTCTGTCAGATCCGCCATCAATGGGCTGGATATTCGATTCCTAAGCATGAAAGGCCACCGACTTTATATGGCTCAGTTACTCCATTTTTACAGTTCAGGCAAGTAGGCCCGATTCTGTCCTCAAAGCCTTTCCCTGCTCTCTGTCTTTGACAGCTTCAGCTTGAGCTCGCATCTGTATCCATGAACTTTGTCCTACTCCCTGTGCAGCTAACGGTGCCTGCCTCGGCCAGTTTTCGCCTGCCTGCCAAGAAGCTGTATTTCACCTTCGAATTATCTATTTTTCTCTTCAGCCGATGCATTCCTGTCTAGTGATTTAGGTAAACATTTCCTCTAGCTCACAAGCAAGGGACTCAGCCTTTCCGTCCTCCTGCAAATGATTCATAGCCCTGCTGCCATGGAAGGTTTTCTGCCTCTCGCATCTCACATAGACATTTAGGCGTTTGTGCACGCACACAGTCAGTATAGACTAGATTATGTCCGAAAGTCCTTCCTTGTGGATAACATAGTTCTTTAAACATAGGATGTTAGATATGATTTGGGATTAGGTTGACTTGACCCCTCAGACTTTTCGTCTCCATATGTAGAGTTAATGTCAAGTCCCCTTCACCTCCTAGTTGCACGTCAATTACACGTCATGCTGCTGCGCGCGCATCTATGCCAAGTATTATCTTATAGATCCACCTATGTCTGATAATCCTAACCAATCATGTTTCTTTAATTCCTTATTACGCCTAGTTTCGATTACGTACCTGTCATGTCACTTTTCTTATCAAATGTTACGCCTTCTACATTCGTTTCATTGTAATGTACTTATTATAAAAATGCATGTCTGTCAATAAAGTATTGTACTTCACTTCCTGAACCTTCTTGGTGACGGAACCTGAAGGCCGCGACTCGAGTCGGCCATTTTGAATGGAATAAAGCCCATTTAGAAAAACCTCTTATACCACGGATTCTGCCTCTTGTTATTCTGAGCTATTTTACTTCATTTTAAGATTCCGTATGAAATTCAGTCCGGTAAAGAAGATTTTATTTACCACATAATGGCGCCCGAACAGGGACACTTTCTCATCTCACGCGCCGGCGGTGCGTTGCAGGCCCGGTCTCCTGCCACAGCTGGACGGACCATAAACGCGTACCAGCAGGATTTCCTGTAAGCTCCCTCCGGTCAAGCGGGGGCGACTGAGGCTGCGATCAACCCAGACGAGGCGGTGAGAAGTGCGAGGTATCCCGACCAGAGCCTAGCTGAGAGAGCAAGATCCGAGGTATACAGAGGCCCACCAGGTTTTTCGAAATCCCGATGTCCAGAGGGTCCGCTGTCCGCAGTCATCGAGTCCTGTCCATTCTCTGAGGCCTTCCGTTTCAAGGAGCTACTCGGTGAGTACCATCGCCGGGGAGGCGTGTTGACGCGCACATAGGTTGTGCCGGTCAAGACGGATTTGGGTACACAAATCCGGTCTGCACTGTTTAGCAGTGTATATGTACTGTTTAGCAGTATATCAAGTATTCCGAAGTATTCAGTTATTGTCAAGAATTCAGCGTGGTGATTAGTTAGGCAGACTGTCATCATTGTCGGTCATTGTTACAATGTTTAATGTTTAATGTTTAAAGTATTCAAATATTGTGGTATGAATGATTGTTCATTGTTCACTGTTCATTATTGTGTTTTTTCGTATTAAGAAAATTCAAGAGTAAGTATCAGATCAGTTGTCAATATGCCGCTCTTCTCGAAGTTAAGACAGATTACTACCAGAAAAGGGGTGCTTGAAGAAGCAGTTCCTATTCCTCCTAGGGACACTCCAGGGCATTTTATGTACCATAAGCATGGCTTAGATGCCATATTGTTTCTTGATCTATGGGTAGATTATACCAAGGGATTGCCGGAAAGTCAAAGGTGGCCCGCAGCGGGAACCTGGGATGCAGAGTGCATCATGAAAGTGGAGGAAGAGTTATGGAAAAGAAAGGTCAGACAGTCACAGAAAGACGCTGTTGAGTTATGGCGTAAAGAATCTCATAGACGAACAGAAAAAGCACGTAGACAAGAAGAGAGGAGTAAAGAAAGTTCAAATAAAGCTCAAGAAAATCTATTAATTGAGGAAGGTATCCGAGTGAAATCAGAACAAGTAAATAGACAGAGAAATGCTCTTATGAATGGTATGTATCCCCTCCTAGCCGAAGGACTACCTAAGGCTGCTCCAGAGATACCAAAAGACTTGCCACCCCCATTATTTCCAATTAAGGTACATCCAAAAGGGCATCCCAGAACCGCAGAAGATGTCTTTCTTTCCTCATATCTAGACGACGCAGCTCCCGAGTATGCTAACGCCACACCACATAGACCGTCTGGCGGAGGGGTTCAACGTCAGGATCAGGTATCTGTTCCCGTGCAACAGCAAGTCCCGACACAAGCTTCGGCAAGCACATCTGTTTCCGCATCTGTCTCCGCAGTCGACTCTACAGAGGTATCGACACCCATAGTTGCTGTGTCACGTTCAACGAACCCATTCACACCCGACGCCCCAGATGGGGCCACGGGAGGTGCTAGCAGTACCTTTACATCACCTAGAATAAATAAACTTGTCTTTCAAGAGTCAGCACATTCACGTACACCAAAATTCGTAAGTGAACGTACGCTTAAGGAACTCCTTGTTAATTGTAGATATGACCCGGTGGTTGGTAAAGAGGACGAAATGGTCCTGGCATCATTACGTATCAGGCGAGCCGCAGAGTATTTAGCAAGGTTACCAGGAATGACTACGCATCTAGATAACATATATCATTTTGTTCAAACAGGACGAGATCCAGGATGTATTAACAGAGCTATGGAATTCCAGAAAGTAGAGATACAGGGGGAACTGTTACGTTTCCTCATAAACTGTGTAATCAGAAATCAAGACCGTCCGGGGGTAGACCCGAATGCAATGCTTATTCTTACAAGATGGAGTCAGAATATATCAGAAGGGAGACACGATAAACAAAATTGTATAATAGCCATGTGCCGAAAAATCCGTAAAGAAATAGAACGTATTCATGAAGAAAGATTGGGAACAGACGAGTTTGAGCAAGATGAAGTGTCCGAATCAGGGAATTCCGCAAGACAGTCAGAGACCATAGCCTATGTAGGCAGAGGAAGATCCTGTGAAAATACTCGATGTTTTTCTGATCCCATACACTCTGTATGCCCAAATAATAGCAGAACGTATCCGACGCCCGTAATAAATCTGAAGTCTCCTGAACATTCGTTTCAAGCCGCAGATAAAATACTACGAGAACGAAGGGGTTACCACCTCCTCGATTCCATGGATGAGCAAGAATTAGCCAGATCAGCCGTTCACTGGATTGACAGTCCTGAAAAATACGGTGATGAGACCGTAGCACACACGTTTTTTAATCTCAGTACAGATGAACAACGTTTAGCTGGAATCTATATGATTCAGCAACTCCTTATATTATATAAGAGCCAACATGCTGACCCTGGTCCTTTACCTGATATATTAACGGAACTACTCATGAACAGATGGAGAGGTTCTAGTAACAAGCTAATTAAAGAGATATTAGTGTCACGTAAACAGTATGTCCTTTTTGTAAGTCCGGATTCTCTCTCGCTGCCCCGCAGAGAAAGAGCGCCGTACTATATGGATAGACAAAATCCCTTACGAGAAGTGCACCCAATAAAAGGCGAAGACAATGAGTTTCACCGTGTATTTGTTTACACACCCATATCAAAAATGGAATTATTGGAAATGAAAAAAGTAGTACCTAGTCATGACAAAGACCCAGCGGGTTTCCACCGAGAAATTAAAGACATGTTACTGATGGGAGAGTACACCTTTCCTGATATTATGACGATATTAAAGGTGCTTTTGCCTGCCGGCATTTATGAAAAACTGAAAGAAAAAGAGTGGGAAGTGGGAGACCAAAAGATAGACTGGACAGCATTAGCAGAGGAAGAAAGGGGCCGAACTGCAGGTTCAGGGCTCGGGGATAAAGTTAAACTGTTACCAGGTTTACTAGTACAGGTACTGCCACGTTTATTAACTACAAAAAAGGAAGATTGGGGTGCAATCACAGCCTGCAAACAAAAGCAAGATGAAGACACAAGCGATTATTATGCTCGATTTGAAAAATGTTTTGGTATAAATAGTGGTATAAAAGCAAGTAGTGACTCATATCCACATTTATTTGTGACAAAATTAGTGGAAAATGCATTGCCTCCAGTAAAGAATAGAATATTGAAATTCGAGAGTACCTGGCAAAGTAACACTCCGTCGCAAATGCTACAAATGTTACAGTATCATCACAATAGAATTAGGGATGAACAAGAACACGAGCATAGACGCATGAAAGATACAAAAATGAAAATGCTAGTTTCTCAGACAGTACCAGCAGATGGTCACAAAAAGGGTGTGACACATTCTGGTGATTCTGCAGTTCCTGTAAAAGGAACCTGCAATTACTGTAAACAACTAGGCCATTATGTACACGATTGTCCAGTCCTGAAACGTAATATAGCTACAGGTATTGCAAAAGAGAGACCACGATTAGTTAGACACGATCAGAATGAACAAGGAGCTATGCAGCATGGACAGTCCATGCCAGTTCAGCAACAGTCCATGCCAGCCTCACAGCAACCCATACAGTTTGTGCCAGCTGCACCACCGTTGCCTGCTACTGCCACACAAACCACAACACGACAAATGTATCAGACTGCACAGTATGAATACCCTGAGTATCAGCGTTACGCATGAACCAGCCTAGAGAGGGAAGTTGACTTACCGCTTATCGAGATTCCTGTAGATCAAGAAGGACCTTATGTACATAGTGAATTATTAGGTCAAGATAGAAAATTCTTACTCGATACAGGGGCAAGTCGAACAACCATAAAACGTAGTGAAGTTCCAGGGGCACCCCTCTCAGGCTCTCAAAATGTTTCCCTTGGTTTTTCAGGAAAACCTATTGTTAATGAAGTATCACAGCCTCTACCACTTACGATAGGACCTTTGACACGAACTACAGATTTATTGCTTACTAAATCATGCCCAGAAAATCTGTTAGGAATTAAAACTCTGAAAGCACTAGGAGCCATAATATGTTGTTCTCCGGAAGGAGTAAGGTTGTTTTTACGTGATTTTAAAGGTCACTATGTGTCTAGAGACATGGATCCCCGACTACAGACTTTACCAGTACATCTATGGGCACAAGGCCCTACGGATGTTGGCTGCATGAACATTACACCCTATCGAGTCACATTGAAAGCAGGAGTGGTACTACCACGAATGCGACAATACAAGTTACCGCATGATGCTGTAGTGGCTTTGCTGAAAATCATTGATGAGCTGATTGCCCAGGGAGTAGTTGTAGAAACAGACTCCAATATATGTAATTCACCGATAATTCCGATTCTTAAACGAACTGATCCTACTGCCCCACCAGTGTACCGATTGGTTATTGATTTGCGTGAACTAAACAAGTGCATTGTACCACAATTTCCTGTGGTCCCTGATATATCATCATTATTGACAGCAATTGATTCCGAAGCAACATTCTTTACTGTAATTGATCTCAAGAATGCCTTTTTCAGCGTCCCAATAGATCCGGAAAGCCAATACTTGTTCGGATTCAGTTTAAATGGGCGCAGTTTTAAATTCTCGCGCGCTCCCCAAGGATTCACAGAAAGCCCCAGCATCTACAGCCAAGCACTGAAACGAGAACTTGACAGTATCCACATGCCAGTCAATACTGCACTGCTTCAATATGTCGATGATCTGCTGATCACCGCGAGAAGCGAACCTGAATGTGAAAAGGCTTCTCTGACAGTTTTACATTTTCTAGCCGACAAGGGGCACAAGGTGTCTCCTTCTAAGCTGCAATTCTGTGTCCAGCGAGTTATTTATCTTGGTCACTCGCTGTCCAAGGAGGGAAGGCAGCTTACACCAGATCGCATCCAGTTAATTGCTAACATGTCAATACCCCAGACACAAAAGGAGGTGCGAGCTTTCATAGGCCTCACTTCATATTGTAGGCAGTGGATCCCTCAGTACGCATTTCTAGCAAAACCACTCATTCAGTTAACCACACAGGAGGCAGCCACATCGACTGTTCTCCCTTGGACTCAGGAACATACACAAGCTTTTGAAAGCTTAAAGGAAGCTTTATGTCAAGCACCTGTTTTAGCAACACCATGTTATAGCAAACATTTTACACTCTTTGTTACAGAACGCGAAGGTACTGCCTTGTCAGTACTCACTCAGGATCAAGCAGGATCACGCAAGCCATGTGCTTATTTTTCCAGTACATTAGATCCCGTAGCTCAGGCTTTGCCTGCATGCCTGAAATCAGTGGCAGCGACAGCTTTAGCAATCAGACAAAGCGATGCCATAGTATTAGGACACCCATTGACAGTACAAGTACCACATGCAGTAGAGGTTCTTGTGAACCGAACACAAACACAACACTTGACCATAGCAAGACTTACCGGTTATGAACTGACATTGTTTCAACCACACATAGAGATCCGACGGTGTAATACATTGAATCCTGCTACACTATTACCTGTAATTGGAACAGACCCACTAGCTCATGATTGTGTTGAAATCATTGAAATAAAGACGAAACCCAGACAAGACCTGACAGACGTTCCATTGTTAGATCCAGACCTGACGTTGTATGTAGACGGATCGTGCATGAGAACAAGTACAGGAGATTTAGTGGCCGCGTATGCAGTCACAACAGACACTGAAGTTATTGAGACAAATTGTATAGATACTTTGTCAGCCCAAGCAGCAGAACTTATTGCTCTAACACAAGCCTGTATTCAAGCCACAAATAAGAAAGTTAATGTATACACTGACTCACGTTATGCATTCGGAGTTGTACACGACTTCGGCGTGCTGTGGCGAGAGAGAGGTTATTTAACTTCCCATGGTGCCCACATTCAGCACGGACCTCTCATTCATGCCTTGTTAGACGCAATACATCTACCCACTGCTATATCGATTATGAAATGTAAAGCACACACGAAGGTTACTGATATCATTTCTCAAGGCAATGATTTAGCTGATAGAACAGCTAAACAGACTGCTCAGAATCGCACATTAGACATGACAAAGCCAATAGTTCAGACACCAACACAGTGTATGACAATTAAGGATCCCGCACTTGACGTAATTGACATACAGACACACGCCACAGCAGAAGAAATAAAGAAGTGGACTGAACTAGGAGGGATCCAGACAGATCAGGGATGGATGACGAAGGAGAAATCTGTATGGTTTCTCCCTGATTCCATGGTTCAAGCCATTATAGCTACAGTTCACAGTCCAGCACATTTAGGAGAGAAGGCTATGCTAGACAGCATTCAGCACATTTGGTTTAACAAACATTTACGAGCAGCAGCTAAACAAAAGGTTCGTACCTGTATGATATGTTGTCAGTTTAATCCAGGAAAGAGTGTTCCCGTAGAGCAGGGTGGATTTCAGCCTCCTGACCATCCTTTTGAAGTCCTCCAGATGGATTATATTCAGATGGAACGTTGTCGAGGATTCAAATATGTTCTCGTAGTTGTCTGCGCTCTCTCCCGTTGGACAGAGGCGTATCCCGTATCAGATTACACTGCCCCGACTACTGCCAAGCAGCTAGTTCGAGAATTCTTCCCACGGTACGGTTTACCACGTGTTGTATATTCAGATAACGGCCAGCCTTTCTCATCCGAATTAATGAAACATGTCTCACTATTGTTGGGATATCAGTGGAAATTCCACTGTGTCCGACACCCCGAGGCAGCAGGTCTCGTGGAACGACATAATCAACTTTTAAAAATCAGATTGTCTAAAATATGTCAGGAAAAAGGTGTGGACTGGATAGTAGCCTTACCAGTTGCGCTATTTTACATGAGGATGGTAGCACACTCTCGAACAGGGCTATCCCCTTATGAGGTGATCTTTGGTAGACCACCGAATATGTGGGGGACGCCTATACCCCGTAAAATAACTGATGTTGACTGTAATATGCTGACAGATTACCTGGCTTCTTTGATGTCTGCACTACAATCTTGTCGTTCACAGGTAGTCGCAGCTTTTCCCGACAACACCGAGGTGAAACCTCATGACGTAATTCCCGGCGATTATGTTCTCGTCAGGAATTTTGATCGGAAAACCCAACTGGAGCCAAGGTGGAGGCTTCCTAAGTTGGTCCTGCTGACGACCAGAACAGCTGTGAAGATCGAAGGGAGAAAAGGCTGGGTGCATTCCAGCCATATCAAAAAATTTCATGGACTTCCTCCTGACACAAACAGTACTCCCCGTGTGTCTTCCCCCATTGACTCAAAACTACCTTTGGCTGAGGCCAGTAGCACCGAACTCTATAAGCAGAAACTCAGGTCCAGATCCAAACTGTCGGACGATTTGATTGTTTAAGTCCTCTCCAAGGTGAAGCGGTTGAATCTGTCCCGACATGTATCCCTTAGGTCTGAATGACGTAGAGTCCAGAATCATAATGAAACGACATGCTTATTGTAAATTACTGCGTAGCCACTGTATTGTGACTTTATTAATTTTGTTTTCCTTGAGTTTTTTAATAGTTACTACAAGTATATTGTTGCATATGTATTATCCTGTTTCTAAACGTGCTTTCAATATAACTGATGAACATTCTTTTAGTGACCTACCCCCACATGAGTTGTCCTATAGACTTGCGCTGCGCAACAACACCTTCATTAGTATGTTACATCATTCCCATCAGACTAGTAATGCTACCAATTGTTGGGTGTGTGGCCGACTCCCTCCCTATCAGAATAACAAAGGAGTTCTGCCTTTCTTTCCACATCCGTTCACACACAATGGCTCCTGTGGAGCCTGGTTTAGTTTATTAAATTCCATAAACCCAGACACAGCAGTTTATCAACAACATTGGATATGGGGAAATCTGAATCTAGTTTTATTCAAAATCTGTCACCCTAATAAGGAGGGTCACCCCAGTAGAACAGGAACTGATTTAGAAAATGAAGTGTATAAATTAGGTAATTTTACGCCTAATCTTATGATTTTGAATGTCAAAACCGAAGTTGAACTAATTCTGCCCACTATGTCAGTATTTCCAGTTAAGGGTGAATTATGTGTAAGAAAAGTTGGTTCCATACATATGGGCCATAGCCAATGCGTTACTACAGTAGAATATAGTGATCAAGGTAAATCTTCATTTAGAGCTTCTCGCCATTCTTACTTTATATGTGATCAGACGGCATATATGCGTCTGCCTCTAGATTGGGATGGTACCTGTTACATAGCATTCCTTTTGCCACCTGTTTTCCTAGCTCCCCCTGATTATTATCGAAATGTTCATTTAGTACACAAAAGAGAGCGTAGAGATCTCCCAGTTGTCGATTATACTGAAACGGCATGGGACAAGTATGTAGATTTCAATAAAGGTATCTTTCCCTATATAGGTACAATATCAAATAGTAAGCTGATACGCAGACTAACCAAGACTCTTGAAGCTGTAATAAACGAGACTATAGCCGCCCTAGGCAATCTGACAGAGGAACAATCAGTGATGAGAATTGTTGTTCTCCAGAATCGTCTTGTCCTCGACGTCATCCTGGCCGATAGGGGCGGAGCTTGCAGGATCATCGGATCCAGCTGCTGCATATTCATACCAGAAAATTCGCCATCTGTATATAAAGCTATAACGCGCCTTCATAAGATTGTAAGCCAGATACACGAGAATCCAGGCACTTGGACGTGGTCCGGGTGGTTTTGGAGTGTGATATCAGCCTGGGGATGGAGAGTTCTATCCTTCCTAGGTATTGGCCTTCTTATGCTCTTCAGTTGTTGTTTATGCCTGCAATGTGGACCAGCGATTTGTGGTCTGTGTGCCACATCATGCATTCCATATCAAAGTTCTCGTTCAAAATGCCGGAAGAAGAAGGAAGAAGAAATGATGCTCCATGAGCAAATCGATGGAATGATGAAGATTGATATCTCTTGAAGGGCAAGTAGGGGACAAGGAGGGAATGTGGAAATGTGGATTTTCCTGATCAGTTATGTCCCCTATCTTGGACCCCAACGGTTCTGTATGCATGTTACAAGTACATGTATGTTCCCTCCAGTTCCAGTTTCTAAGACGCAAACACATGTGTGTCTACCGTCAACATGTTCTCTGTCAGATCCGCCATCAATGGGCTGGATATTCGATTCCTAAGCATGAAAGGCCACCGACTTTATATGGCTCAGTTACTCCATTTTTACAGTTCAGGCAAGTAGGCCCGATTCTGTCCTCAAAGCCTTTCCCTGCTCTCTGTCTTTGACAGCTTCAGCTTGAGCTCGCATCTGTATCCATGAACTTTGTCCTACTCCCTGTGCAGCTAACGGTGCCTGCCTCGGCCAGTTTTCGCCTGCCTGCCAAGAAGCTGTATTTCACCTTCGAATTATCTATTTTTCTCTTCAGCCGATGCATTCCTGTCTAGTGATTTAGGTAAACATTTCCTCTAGCTCACAAGCAAGGGACTCAGCCTTTCCGTCCTCCTGCAAATGATTCATAGCCCTGCTGCCATGGAAGGTTTTCTGCCTCTCGCATCTCACATAGACATTTAGGCGTTTGTGCACGCACACAGTCAGTATAGACTAGATTATGTCCGAAAGTCCTTCCTTGTGGATAACATAGTTCTTTAAACATAGGATGTTAGATATGATTTGGGATTAGGTTGACTTGACCCCTCAGACTTTTCGTCTCCATATGTAGAGTTAATGTCAAGTCCCCTTCACCTCCTAGTTGCACGTCAATTACACGTCATGCTGCTGCGCGCGCATCTATGCCAAGTATTATCTTATAGATCCACCTATGTCTGATAATCCTAACCAATCATGTTTCTTTAATTCCTTATTACGCCTAGTTTCGATTACGTACCTGTCATGTCACTTTTCTTATCAAATGTTACGCCTTCTACATTCGTTTCATTGTAATGTACTTATTATAAAAATGCATGTCTGTCAATAAAGTATTGTACTTCACTTCCTGAACCTTCTTGGTGACGGAACCTGAAGGCCGCGACTCGAGTCGGCCATTTTGAATGGAATAAAGCCCATTTAGAAAAACCTCTTATACCACGGATTCTGCCTCTTGTTATTCTGAGCTATTTTACTTCATTTTAAGATTCCGTATGAAATTCAGTCCGGTAAAGAAGATTTTATTTACCACAAGGGGCAGCTAGCTGACCACACAGGGAAGGTGGGAGGGGCCATGGCAGCACAGAAGACCATGCATGGCAAGCGGGAGGGTTAGTGGCAGCACAATGGCTATGATGGGCAAGAAGGAGGGTGCAGGGGTATGCACAAAGGACCATGGAGGATAGAAGGGAGGGTCAGGACCTGGGCACAGACAAGAGAGTTCAGGGGAAGGGGCCTCACAACAGAACGTGCGGGCAGGCAGGAGGAGCAGTTGCAGCATAACAGACCAGGGAGGGCAGAAGGGTGTGGCAGTAAAATGGACCATGGAGGACAGGAGGAAGTGGATAGGGGCATGGCATGTGGACAGGCAGGGTGGAGGTGTCAGGGACAGGTTACAGTCATCTGACAATGCTAGGCAGGTGGGAGGGGAGTGGCAGTTCAACAGAACACTCAGAGTAGATAGGAGTGGCAGGTCCATGGAACACGGTGGGCAAAAAGGATGGAGCAGGGGCATGCACAAAGACATAGGAGGGCAGGGGGAAGGAGAATAGGGGCAGCAAGCTAAGCACAGAGGCTAATCAGGAGGTCAATGATGGGCCATAGAATTGGGCAATGGAGGGTAGGAGGAGTGGACTGGTACATCATGCTAAATGGAGGGCAGTGGCAGTGCTCCAGTGCGGAGTGCAAAATCCCTCCCTACCGTTGCGGACCAAAAGATCTCACACATGCACACTATCCATACATTCGCTGGTGGGGCCCATAACACCAACACACACTCACCATCAGTCCGTACGAGAGGCGATTATCCTTCCAAGTGCTGGATAATGAGGGAGGAAGATAGCACTTTACCCTAATGAGCAACAAACCTACAAAACCTTCTTATACTCATTAGGCCCTAGATTCTACATTTGGTATTCCCCTCATGACCGGGATGGATCTGTTAGTTGTAGATTTAAGTGAATTTCTAATACTCTAATTAACCTTTTCATGAACACATTTCAATGAATAAACTACCCAACTAATTTCTGTAGATGTTCAAATCCAAATTTATATTAATATTGCAGATTAAATCATCCATTTGATGAAGTTGACATTCATATTTACCTATTCTGGCTAAAGTCGTCCTCTATGTCAAATCTGGCAATCTCGCAAATCTATGCCCATCAATTTAGCAGGTTAAGTTCATCAGGATTTTGGGCATTAATTCAGTCCGTCAAAGATTCAGGCTAACAGCTGTCCTGCAGTGTCACCGTCCTCTTCATCAGCATATCATCAGGAAATCAAAGGAGCGACCCTCCAACCTTTCTAGTCTTTTTTTTTTTTTTTTTTTTTTGAAAACCTTTATTGTAAAAGTCAAAGTGTACACAGCTTGTTACCTACATCCTGCATTGACACAGGCTGGTAGCGACAACTCAGTATCTAGAGTGATAGGCATTACAGGGCAAGTATCGACCAATTAACACAGCTCTTATGCCTACAACCCTTAAGGGCCGGCAGCAGAATAGGAATAGCAGGCTACTCATGTAGGAAGCGAATGCATAGTATAAAGCCAGAAGAGGTCAAACAAGGAGTAGTCAAGGTTTCGTTTATCTATATTAACTAACTCAAAGAAAACACAACATCAGCACCCTCCCAGGGTGTGTCCACCATACACAGTATGTGGAATGCCGTATCTTACAGCACGGGGCTGCGGCACCGCGCAGCGCACCATGGAAGAAGTAGGAGCATGAAGTGGCGCAACGCAGCCCCGGCACGCAACGCCGCTGCTCTGGGAGGGGGGTCGGTATGAACCAGTCAGGAAACTAAGAAAGTGGAGTTACCATCTAGGATGCCATGCCATCTACCCCAGTAGGGAACAAGGGTCCCCTGACCCCGGAGCCAGGGGGAATCGCAGAGCCCCCGCCCATCTCCCCCGAGTCTCAGGCCTGCGATATGTGAGTTCCCCGGAGAGCATGCAGCCGATCCGGATGTGTCAAGAGGCGCCGTGTGAGGTGCGCACCAGGAGGAAGGGGGCAAGCGGGGTGAATAGATGCAGCAGCGAGGAACACCATTGGGGCTAGGCGCAGGTCAGCTCGAAGCGGGCTGGCAGTCCCCCCCCGAATCCCCGCGCGGGTTCCCTCCCGCCTCAGTCGAGTCCGGAGAGCGTAGAAGATATGCCTTGAGGGGCCCCCATAAGTCTTTGGGACGAGACTTGCGGGGCAACACGTCCGCGTAATTGTGAAGTTGTTCCTGCCAGGTCGACATCGTTGACAGCCAAGTCTTAAATTTGGGTGCTCGTCCTCGTCCCCATCTGCACGCCACGTGTCGCTTAGCCAGCAAGAGCCCCAGCGCGAGGAACCTCCGATGTGTCTTTAGCGCGGGGCAGGAGCGGCCCAGGAGGGCAATGGCAGGGCAGGGCGCTATGTCCATCCCGACCATCACGGAAAGGGCAGCGAACACCTCAGTCCAATACGTAGCCACTGCACGGCAGGACCACGCCAGGTGCATGAAATCTGCACCCGACTCCCGGCACCGCTGACAACGGTCGCCATCACGGAGTCCAAAGCGGTGCAATTTAGCAGGGGTGTAATAAAGGCGATGCAAAAATTTACAATGCACCAAGAGGAGACGTGCATTGCCCGTCACTGCAGTGATGTGGGAGCAGCTTTCCTCCCACTGGTCATCCGACATGGGATCGCCCAGATCGCTGTCCCAATCCCTCCGCGCCCTGAGCGAGGGGGGGTGGGAGCCGCCCGCACATGTGTATATAACAGAGAGACCACATGCGTCGGGGCAGGTGTCTGGAGCAGAGCGTGCAGTGGTGCCACAGTCTCCGGCTCAGCAGGGAACTGCGGCGTGACAGCCCTGATATTTTGCCGAAGGCGAACGTAAAGAAATGTGTCCATTGCCGACGGGGTAGCGTCTCCAAAAAAGTGTGCCGCCGCTCGAAAGCTCCCCTGATGGTATAGATCTCCCCACGTGTGGATCGCCAACCGCGTAAGCATTTGGCGTCCTAGCTCCTCGCAAGTGACACTCAGTCTAGGATCATGCGCCAGGACCATGCGGGGAGAATATAGAAATTTGACATCCATGTAATCCGCCAAGCGCCGCCAGGCCTGCACTGTGCAATCGACCGTAGTGGGGTCGCGAGCCTCCGGCTGAACCACTGTGTATAGATATCCCGATGGTTGCGCAGGCCTCATGAACCCATCTTCAACTGCAAGGTGGGCCATAAAGGGGGGGGGGTGGAGCCAGTAAACCGCGAAGTGGCCTTGGGCGCAGTCATAATATTTCTGAAAATTCGGGACGTCGAGCCCTCCCTGATGATAGGGTAACATAAGTGTCCTTAGTCCGATCCGGGCCTGTTTCCCACCCCAGATTAGCCAAGAAATCTGGGAGTTCAGGGTCTTGAAAAAGTATGCCCCCGGGTTATAGGGGATGTTGGTAATTAGGTGTAACAATTTGGGAAGTACCACCATCTTGATCAGGGAGATGCGTCCCGCCATGGACAGAGGGAGGTGGATCCATTGTGTGATTTGACCCATGAGTTTATCCAGGACAGTCCCGTAGTTAGCCCTTAGCATGGCTTCCTTGTTCCTGGTCACCCGAACCCCCAGATAAGTGAGCTCGTCCGCTTCCCACACCAAGGGATAGTCCAACGGGAACCGCGTAGTACTGTCAGTTAGGGGGAATAAAGCAGACTTCGCCCAGTTAATTTGCATGCCCGCTATGGCTCCGAATTTAGTTACCTCACGCAGTAGTGGGTTAAGATTTTCTTGCGGCCTGTGGACGAACAAGGTCATGTTGTCCGCATATAACGCGATAAGGAGTTGGCGCTCCGGATAAATAAGAGAGCGGTGTTTGTGGTGTTGGCGTAGTTTGGCCGCCAGCGGCTCTATGGCAATGGCAAATAAGACGGGAGAGAGGGGGCATCCCTGTCGGGTGCCTCTGTGGATAGTGAAGGGAGAAGAGCGGGACCCATTCAGCAGAACCGTGGCCTGAGGATGTCGGTATAACAACCGGATCCAGTCTAGGAAATTAAAGGGCACTACCATCCGCTCTAACAAGGCCAGAAGGTAGTCCCACTCCAGGGTATCGAACGCCTTGGTGGCGTCCAGGAAAACCGCCGCGGCTTCACAACTGGGGTCGATATCCTGCATCACCGCTTGCAGGGTGCGCAGATTGTGGGATGTCGCCCGGTTGGGGACGAACCGGCCTGGTCGGGAAGGACTAGACGTTCCATAAGCAGATTAAGGCGCGTAGCGAGCACCTTGGCTAGGATCTTGCTATCCGTGTTCAATAGGGAGAGGGGCCGATAAGAGTCGCAATGCTCCGGGGGCTTACCCGGTTTCAGCAGAGATGTGATTAGGGCTTCGCGCATCGTTCCCGGCAGGATACCCTCCTCAAGGGCGGAGTAATACACCCTCTTCAGTATAGGGGCAAGAACATGAATGAAGGCCTTATAAAAGTCTATCGGCAAGCCGTCCGATCCCGGCGCCTTGCCAGACTTCATAGACATGATCGCCTCCTTTATCTCATCAAGTTCTAGTTCGTGGTGCAGGAATTTCTGCTGGGATGGGCCCAGCCACGCTATCGCGGTGTCCTCCAGGTACTCCTGCAGGACTATCGGAGTAGTCCTGTGAGAAGTGTATAAGCCTACGTAATGGTCGGTAAGGACTTGAAGCTGGGCCGAAAGGTTCCTCTGTGGGACACCCTGGTCATCCAGAAGGGTGGATACGTAATTTCGATACCTAGGAGGACGGACCGCAACGGCCAATGCTCTGCCGGGTCTGTCTCCCTCCCCATGTATCCGCGCCACGTAAGGCTTCCCTAAAAACTTACACTCTTTGGCTGCCGCGTCAGTGTATTCGGTCACTTTTTCCCTGAGACGTGCCGCGACAGCGCGATCATGTGGGGCCCGTGCCATTTCTTGTTCCAAGAGGAGCAGTTCAGCTTCACGTTTGCGCACGTCCCCGCGCAGAACCTTAAGAACCCCCCCGCCCCTCGCAATGCACCATCCCCGCACGGTAACCTTGAAAGCCTCCCACACCGTAGTGAATTGGGAGACTGAGGCAGCATTACGGTCAAAGAAGTCTGTCATGTCATCCTCCAGGTCTGCCATAAAGGCAGGATCCGTGAGGTGCGCGGGGTTGAGACGCCAGCTCAGGTATGGGGAGGTATCAAGGGGAATGTGGAGCGACAATAAGACAGGGGAGTGATCGGAGAAAGTCCGGGCTAGGTGACGTGCCCCGAGCAGCCACGGGGCAAAGCCCGCTGAGAGGAAAATATAGTCGAGACGAGCCCATGTAGAGTGTACAGCGGAGTGATGCGTGCCCTGTCGAAGTGTCGGGTGGAGGTGTCGCCACGCGTCTACCAGCTGGTGTTCGTCCGTTAAGTATACCAAATTGCGCTGGGTTTGCGAGTAGTGTGACGGCTGTGGGTGCGACCTGTCCATCGCGGGTCTAAGGACGGTGTTGAAGTCTCCCCCCAGGATGACATGAGAGATACCCAACGTGTGTATCTTCCCCCACAGATTCAGAAGTGGTGCAGGGTCATCTACGTTGGGGCCGTAGTAACATGCAAACAGTATGGTGTGTGAGTGTAGTTTCCCCCAGATCATGCAATATCTGCCACACGTCCCCACCTCAGTACCCGCTGGTATAAACCCCACCCCTCGCCGCACCAATATGGTCACCCCTCTCGCATAAGTCGAATAAGATGAAAAGACCCTGCATGCATCCCACCACGATGCGAAGGGGGGGCTCCCCCCCGGCCGCAAGTGCGTCTCTTGAAGCATGGCAACAGATACTTTATGCCTATCTAGGTAGCCCAGGACTTGGCGACGCTTTCTCGGGTCATTCAGCCCCCGCACGTTCCAGGAGACTATCTGAAACTGCTGCTCTGGCTCAGTGTTCTCTACGCTCCCCATGGATCCAGGCCCAATAGCACCTGACCGGTAGACATAGCATGGGACAAATCATAGCAAGCATGGTAACGATATGAAAGGACATTCCTGGGGACAACTTCAAATATCCAACCCCGCCCCTTCGTAACTAGGGAGTTCGTGATAGGAAATCGAAAACAGAATACATGCCCACCCACGCCGGCAACCCCAACTGGCCGGGAATAAGGACCCCGCCCTGCCCACTCATTCCCAAACAATACCACCCCAACTAAAAAAACCTGTAGAGCAGCAGCCCCTGCCCCGCATGGGGGGGTAAAATGGGGCTCGCCCGACGGGGGGATAGTGCCCAGGGGGCGCCCAACCAGCCTCCCATCTCCCTACTTACACCCACGAGAACCAGACAGCTAGTCCAGCCTCTCAATGTGGGACGGAGATGGGTAACCGGGCAAATACATCTACAGTGACCAGCCCAGGCATTGACAACAGTAGAGGGTTACCTCACCGGGATGTGTAGCAGTTCAAGCAGATATATGCAGCAGTGGCACATAAGAATGTCAGTGTCACTACAGCGGGAGGGGTCAATCCTGCTGTGCCATCGGAGAGGGCGATCTAGAACGGTGTTGTCCATCTTTGTCTCGAGCATTGTCTCTCTTGTGGCGTTTAAGAAAGTCTTCCACCTGCTGAGGCTGCTGAAAGAAGAGTTGTTTAAGATAGTGTGTTATTTTCAATTTCGCTGGATACAGCATGGCGTAAGGTATTTCCTGTGCTTGCAATTTCTTCTTGACAGCAGAAAATTTACATCGAGACTCCTGGACAGTGGCGGTGAAATCGGGAAAGAAGGATAAGGTTTCATTGCCGTGGCGCACGGTGCCCAATTCCCGCGCCCAGCGCAGTACGGCATCTCTGTCCCTGTAATTCAGGAATCGAGCGATGATGGGCCTTGGAAGAGCCCCAGGTGGAGGACGGGCGGCCAAGGATCTGTGTGCCCTCTCCACGATAAGGTGTGGGGAAAAGGAGTCCCTTCCAAAGAGCTCAATCACCAGGTTTTCAACAAAGGTCTCAACTTTCCCAGTATTAGTGGATTCCGCAAGGCCTAGAATGCGAACGTTATTGCGTCGGGAACGGGCCTCCAGGTCCTCATTCTTGTCCGCAATGATTTTGAGGAGCCTGTCCATTTGTGTCAGCTTTTTGGCCGAGGAGGCAGCGCCGTCCTCAAGGGAAGATATTCGTTCCTCAGTCTCCTGGATGCAGGCGTCATGTTGATCTAGTTTAGCTACGACGCCATCCAGTCGGGCATTCATGGTGTCGATTTTGGAGTCGATGGAGGAGAGGCTTTGTTTCATGCCCAGAAGGAGGGACTTCCAGTCCTCGTCCGGGGTTTCGGTGAGCGGAGGTCCCCCCTCCGCGCCACCCGACGGAGGGGGGTTTCTTTTTGCCTCATAGGGCAGTTTGGACTGACGCGTGTCGTTGCGGCCCATGGCGCGGTGAGGTGTCGACCCCACCGCTAATCCTTCTATTCCGTCAGGGGGGGAGGCTTGGCCAGGACCCAATGGGGAGAGCCCTCCGTCCCCAGCCGTCCAGACGGCGATCAAGCCCGGCCCCAAAGCAACTGGCAGGCGACAGGGGTCTGAAACCGTCCAGGCTCAGGCAAGTGTCCGGTAGGGTCAATGGCAGCCACGCAAATGAGGGCGAGGGGGTTAGGACAGCAGGGGTCGTCGCGGGCCCAGCCGGGAGTCCGTAGCGCAGCCCGGGCCCAAACCGGGTGTATAGATCCTATGGCCCAGGGGCAGACAGCAGTATGTCCAGGTTCCCGCCGCACTCCAGTCGGGGGCACCAGCGTCCGCAATGCGGGCCGCAGGCTCAGTGGAAGGAAGGGTCCGAGCCCATCAGGGGTCCCATGCAGCAATCCCGGGCGGCCGGACACGACAGCAGTTCCCGCGACGTGGTCGCTCTTCAGGGTCCGCCACTCACCCGAGGGCGATGTTCAGGGAGGTTGTAGCGAATGGGGGAGCACCCTCCACGCCTCGGGGGGGGACCAGCCCAGGCCACGGAAGCGCCCCGGGCCTCGATTAGTGGGGGGCGGTGGGGGCTATGAGGGTCCAGCCAGCCCGGGGGGGGGCAACACGATGCAGCAGGCAGACAGTCAAGATGGCGGCTAGGACGCGGCCTCCTCTCGGGGGTCCCCTGCGCTCCTCAGCTCCCAAGTCAGCGGCAGCATCGCTCCTCTCCACCAGCGGCAGGCAGTGCAAGGTCCGAGGCTCTCCCCCCGGGCCCGCAGGGCGACTGGTAGCAGGCGAGCCCGGTCGGAGTGGATGGGGTCAGTGCAGCAGGCCGCAATGTCTCGCGGCGCAGGAGAATACCTCCGGGATGGGGGGACCCCCAACCAGCGGTCCGGAACGGCTGCCAGCAGAAGGTAAGAATCCTCGATGCGCCCCGCTCCTCAGCTCCTCTCACCCCGGCATCAGCCAGGCAGCAGCGCCATAGGCAGCCCGGTGCCCTCTCCGTAGTAATTCAGCGTCCTCAGCAGGCCTCCGCTTCCGCAGTCCGAAGCAGGCCTCCGATCCCCGGGGTCTCCCAGCGGGCAGCAGCCGACCAGGTCAGGTCCCGCGCTGGGGCCTTCCTCCGCTCCTCAGCACACCCGCGAGTATCTCGGCTCGCCCGGGTGCGAGCGCTCCGTTTTTTGCACCGTTGGATTCCGCAGGCTCTCACTCGTGCATCGGTGAGGGTTGTGGTAGGAACAGGCCGGTCAGGATAGCTTGAAGGATGGTGATAATGCCCGGTCGGGCAGGAGCCTCACTACAGTGCGGCCATCTTGGTTTAGCGCCCCCCCAACCTCTCTATTCTACGGGTTTTATAATTATTTCAATAGCAAAATGTAACAATATTGAGTTTTAAACTGTTCTGATTGGCTGATCAGGGGTCAACCTCTCTGTTCCCATAAGGTTTAGTCCATGTTGTCAACATACTTGCTGGTTCCGGTTCTTTAATAAAGCCTTTTGTCTGTAGCACTGGCACCTTTCCCAGTCGCCTTGATAAGTAGAGCTTGCCTGGGGTCAAGACAGGGCCATTGTTGCTCATCTTTTAGCGCAGGCGCACTTCACCCAAGCCTGGTTCAGCGTCGGCAGTTGGGTTAGGCACCAAAAGCAGCCATCACTTGATAGGCCGGAATAGTCAACTTAAGCAAAGAAACACAAAAATGTAATTAATACGTAGAAATGACTAATTAAATGTTATTCCCTCGCTAATATCCATATGTGTGTGTATTTATCTAGCCAAAAGCAACACTCAATGCGGTTTATACTTACTAAATAAAGCACGAATCACAATTTCATCACCAAAGCGACATATATCATGCAATGTTCTAATTATCTATCATTAATATGCATACGAAATTTAGTTCACGTCATTAATAAGTCCATGCAGATGCAAATCCCACATGTATTTCGGTCAACAATAAGGTTGATTAGTTATTTCCACATCACTCCAAACCATTAGTACGATTATGATTAATTAATTAATCTAATTAACCTCTTGAGTGCCCATGACGAGCTGGTCTCGTCATGGGCCGCGGTTGCGCTGTGCCCATGACGAGACCAGCTCGTCATAAACCCCGCCCGCTAATGCAACGGCCGGCACAGGGCGGGGAAAGGGGCGGGCACTCAAGGGGTTAATAAAACGACATGCAAAATGGGATGAGTATACAAAAATTTTGCATAACCCGCTCCAGCAGCAGCACATCAGACCATGCATGGCAGGAGGGAGGAGGCTAGTCCATGGATTCAGACAACAGAGGATAGGGAGGAGGTGGATGGGGCAGCAAGCTAACTGTTCAGAGAAGGTGGGTATTAGGAACTTTATTGTTTTTAAAATGTGTGTCTGTGCAAACTACTTAAAATATGAACAAGTACGCAGCATAATCTCACTTTTATTCAGGAAGAAGAGGACATTTGTGACTGTGACTCCGGGCTCACTTGGCAGAAACACCCCCTGACCCTCCACCCCCATCGCAAAATGTAATGCCCGTGAAAAGGGTAGGTGGACGCAGTGTTATATAGAACATAGTCCTGAGAGCACGATTGAAAATGAAAACTAGATATAGTATATGGTATAAACTATGCACCAAAAAGTGTGATATAAGATGAACCGGGGCGTGAAAGATAATATGCAATACATTGTGCGCAATGACAGATTCATTGGAGAGCGCGAGATAGCACAGGCACTAGCGCGTGCTATGCGATATGCGCCTTGGAGTGTAATATGCACAGGGCAGTGTTGTGTAACATAACTAGTCTCTAAAGTTGTAATATAAAATATGTGCTGGGGAGTGTAACGTTGCATATGCACTGTGACAAAGATATGGATCCCAGATTGTAATATGTATGGCATAGCGCTGTGCGTTATAACATAGGCATCGAGGAAGGCACGTTAGATGGGGCAATATAACCCGTGCGTAGGCAAGTGTGGCATGACATTTTCACGGGGTGGTGTTACATTTGACATGGGCTAGAGAGTGTCATAGCATACGCACTAGCTGGTGGAATACAACACAGAGGTGTGAGGCACTCGGCGGGCACTGGTGGGTGTAACATAGCATTGGGCTCAGCCAGGAGCACGCTGTGACTCTCAAGTGAGGTTCGTCTCCTTTCCAGAAATTAAAATAAAAAGTATTACACATCCGGCGGTGGATGTGTGTTTTATTAACCGTGAGGGGGATTTCTTGCATAGTTTGGTCGAATTTTTGTCGATTCCCCTTTGAACAGCTTGGTGTGCGTGTATATTAAATGTGCCTCTCAATAGCTACCCATGTTTGTATAAATAAACAACAAGGGTTGTCTACTTGGAGAGTACCCACCGGCGGGGGTGCCGAGATTAGGCACGGAAGGGCGTCAGACACGTCAGAGCTTCACTAGCGGTGTAAATACATTCCATGTGGATTCATTCTATGTATAGTCACCTTTTAATGAATATCACCCAAATCGTCATGTTGATAGGTACATAAGGTTTGTCCAGCATGTCCTAGGTGTTTCTATAAATATATATTTTTTAAAAATAATAAAAAACAAAGGCCGGCCCCGGGGGATGGTGTTCCCGGGGCCATAAGTGGCCTGAGGAGGGGGGCAACGCAGCCCGCTCCTAAAGAATTTTTTTTAAAAAAAGATCATTACCCGGGGGTTGGGGTCCCCGGGGCCGATTAAGGCCTTGAGAGGGCCAAATTTATTTTTTTCAACAAAAAAAATTAGGGTGCAGGCCCTGGGGGATGGGGTCCCCAGGGCCAGTAAATTAGAAAAAGAAGGGGGGCCACACAGCCCTCCTTCTTAAAAAAATAAAATAAATAAAAGACCAGCATCGCGCCGGAGGCCACGCCCCCTCCTTGCAGCACTCTGCAAACGCGCCCCCTGGCCAGTTGTAAGTTGGGGAATTAGTTCCCCTTCAATACTGAGGGTCCCTGAGGGCCAACTAGCCCAACAGGTATCTCCAGTATGCGCCAGGGAGCTGCGTTGCAGACAGGTGTTCTGAGGCCACGCCCCTTTTTACACCTCTATGCAACGCAGCTCTGTGGCGCTTACTGGAGGTACCGAGTGGGCTAGTTTGACCCTAGGGACCCTTAGGATTCAAGGGGACTTAATCTCTCAACTTAGAACGGCCACAGGGCACATTTACACAGTGGTAAAGGGAGGGGATGGGGCCTGAGGTGACGTGTGCAAACACACCCTGTGTTGTGTTTTAAGTTGGAGAAATAATTCCCTTTCAATCCTGAGGGACCCTGGGGGCCAACTAGCCCACCAGGTGCTTCCAGTAAGCGCCACTGCTCTGCGTTGCAGAGAGGTGGTGCAGGCCGTGCCCCTTTTTACACCTCTCTGCAATGGCGCTTACTGGACATACCTAGTGGGCTATTTTGCCCCTAGGGATCCTCAGGATTCAAGGGGACTTAATCTCCCAACTTAAAAAACGGCCACAGGGCGTGTTTACACAGTGGGAAAGGGAGAGGACGGGGCCTGAGGTGACGTGTGCAAACACGCCCTATGGCGCATTTGAAGTTGGGAAATAATTCCCCTTCAATCCTGAGGGCCCCTGGGGGCTAACTAGCCCACCAGGTGCTTCCAGTAAGCGCCACTGAGCTGCGTTGCAGAGAGGTGGTCCAGGCAGTGCCACTTTTTACACCTCTCTGCAACGTAGCTCTGTGGCGCTTACTGGAGGTACCTAGTGGGCTAGTTGGACCCAAGGGACCCTCAGGATTCAAATGAACTTAATCTCCCAACTAAAAACAGCCACAGGGCGTGTTTACACAGTGGTGAAGGGAGGGGACGGGGCCTGAGTTAACATGTGCAAACAAGCCCTGTGGCGCGTTTTAAGTCGGGGAAATAATTCCCCTTCAATCCTGAGGGACCCTGGGGGCCAACTAGCCCACCAGGTGCTTCCAGTAAGCGCCACTGCGCTGCGTTGCAGAGAGGTGGTCTAGGCCGTGCCCCTTTTTACACCTCTCTGCAACGCAGCTCTGTGGTGCTTACTGGAGGTACCTAGTGGTCTAGTTGGACCCTAGGGACCCTCAGGATTCAAGGGGACTTAATCTCCCAACTTAAAATGGCCACAGGGCATGTTTACACAGTGGAGAAGTGAGGGAACAGGGCCTGAGGTGACGTGTGCAAACACGCCCTGTGGCGCGTTTTAAGAGGTAGTTTTAATCCACTGCCCTATTATATACTAGGGGCTTACAGAGGAGGTCATGCTGATCACAGGGGGACCCCAACGCATAGTGTTCCCTAGTGTATGTAGGTGTTTTCACTGTATTCTAAGTGTCTTTTAACATAGCACTGGCTCTAGGACTGGTTAGTCAGACTCAGTTACCACCAGTATCCGTCTGAAAAAGTTGAGGGTACAGGATGATTTTGCAACAAGGCTTCTTTCTGCTCTTCTGTTTGTTCTTTCTGCACGTTATCCTTCTTCCTGCACTTTTCTTTGTTTTTGAGGACTTCTGTTGCTTCTTTCTGCATTTCTTTTTTTTCTTTCTGTGTGTTTTTTCTTCTTTCTTCACATGTCCTATCTCTGTAGGCATAGTTAGAAATTAGCATTTAAAAAACCTTTGAAATTCACTGAAAAAAACATAGGTTTCAGGCATGTAATAGTTAGGAATTAGCATTTAAAAAACCTTAGAAATTCACTGAAAAAAACATAGGTTTCAGGGGCGTTATAGTTAGCTGGAATTTTCACTCGTACAAAACCATTGAAATTCCCCCGTTATAGTTAGTTCAGCTAACTATAACTTGTGTGCCCGCAATGCACTGCTTATGACGTCACATATTACATCACTCTTGATATTATCAGTGACATCACTCATGACATCACTGATGACATCTCAAATTACATCACGGATTACATCATCCTTGTGATAGAGTGGCAGACCTCCTCTCCCCCTAATATAACCTTTGAGACACACATTCAAAAAATAGAAACTAAAATGTTCAAAACAATGGAGATACCAACATCAGTTACAACAACCTATTCAGTAATTCTAAGATCCACATACACATCCACTCATTCACCAACAGTCCTATACAGTCACTCATACATGTACTCACTCATCATATGTACTCATAAACCTATACATCCTGTTACACAACACCACTCATCCATAGAGTTACTCACACACATAGTCACTCATGCTAATAAAGAATCAAACATCAATTTACTTGCATACACAGTTATACACACACCACCACACTAACTTCTACAGAAACTTACACATACTTAGTCTTTTAAACAATCACTTATAGAAACACATACTTTTTCATACAGGAACTCTTTCAATCTCTCACTCTCACATATACTCACTTATATACACCAATAGTCACATGTACTAGTTTAAAACATATGTAGTTACTCATAAAGACACTATTGAGACAGTCATCCACTCACTAACACACCCATGCACACACTCATCCACCCATACAGTCCTGCACACATGCTGTCTTCAACACATACAAACAGCGAGTCACTCATTCATGCACCTATGCACTACGTAATACCCCCACCGAACCATACAGACACTCAGACACTCATACTGATACTCAAAAAACCAACTAATAACCTATATAGACACTCATGTAGCTACTCACCAACCCATGCAGCCACTTATACACAAAGTGAGAGACTGATACAGATATTTACATATTTAAACATTACTCACTAAGCCATGTATTCACTAAGATACACTTAATCAGTCAGTTATACAATCAATTTTTTAAAAAACAAATCATCCATTTAGACACTTATATACCCATTTATTCTTCCATCGACCTTGAGATATACATATATAAAACATATGTAATTTTCAGAAAAACACACATTCACTGGATGATGTCATCAGTGATGTCATCAGTGATGTCATTTGAGATGTCATCAGTGATGTCATGAGTGATGTCACTGATCATGTCATGAGTGACTTAATATGTGACGTCATCAGCAGTGCATTGCGGAAGCGAGTTATAGTTAGCTGAACTAACTATACCGGGGGAATTTCAATGGTTTTGTACGAGTGAAAATTCCAGCTAAGTATAACGCCCCTGAAACCTATGTTTTTTTCAGTGAATATATATATATATATATAAATCAAGAAAGAGTTGCCCCTCGTGTAAAGGCCCTCACAGGTGAGTAAATGCTTCTTTATAAAAGCAGCTGCTCAGGACATCTTGTCTCCCTTCATTCTCTGTCTGACGCGTTTCGGGACTGCATCCTTAATCATGAACAGCTTAGATGAAAAGACGGAAAACAACGCAGAACCACCAGCAATTCCTCTTTTATTTCTGCTCATGTGAGACAGGCATTGTGGGACTGGTAGTTCAACAGTGGCTACCCAAGTGGGCTGCTGCTGTACAGTTTCTTAAAACTCAATTACCACAGGAACCAACAAATGTCTTTAAGAGCCGCTCTCATAACGGCGAAGCCTCTCCTGTTCCGTAAGTCTCTTGTTTGTGTAAACAAAGACAGACCCGCTCTGATAGCGCGGTGGTGCCTCTCCGTGGCAGGACCGGCCACTAACATAAATCAAGAAACAGTTGCCCCTCGTGGAAAGGCCCTCACAGGTGAGTAAATGCTTCTTTGTGAAAGCAGCTGCTCAGGACATCTTTTCTCCCTTCATTCTCTGTCCGACGCGTTTCGGGACTGCACCCTTAATCATGAACAGCTTAGATGTAAAGAGACGGCAAACAACGCAGAACCACCAGCAATTCCTCATTTATTTCCGCTCATGTGAGCCAGGCATTGTGGGACTGGAGGTTCAACAGTGGCTACCCAAGTGGGCTGCTGCTGTACAGTTTCTTAAAACAAAATTACCACAGGAACCAACAAATGTCTTTAAGAGACGCTCTCATAACGGCGAAGCCTATCCTGTTCTGTAAGTCTCTTGTTTGTGTAAACAAATATGGACCCGCTCTGATAGCGCGGTGGTGCCTCTCCGTAGCCGGACCGGCCACTAACATAAATCAAGAAAGAGTTGCCCCTCGTGGAAAGGCCCTCACAGGTGAGTAAATGCTTCTTTGTGAAAGCAGTTGCTCAGGACATCTTTTCTCCCTTCATTCTCTGTCCGACGCATTTTGGGACTGCGCCCTTAATCATGAACAGCTTAGATGAAAAGACGGCAAACAATGCAGAACCACCAGCAATTCCGCTTTTATTTCTGCTCATGTGAGCCAGGAATTGTGGGACTGGTAGTTCAACAGTGGCTACCCAAGTGGGCTGCTGCTGTACAGTTTCTTAAAAATAATTACCACAGGAACCAACAAATGTCTTTAAGAGCCGCTCTCATAACGGTGAAGCCTCTCCTGTTCCATAAGTCTATTGTTCGCCGTTAAGAGAGAATCTCTTAAAGACATTTGTTGGTTCCTGTGGTAATTTTGTTTTAAGAAACTGTACAGCAGCAGCCCACTTGGGTAGCCACTGTTGAACTACCAGTGCCACAATTACTCCAATCGTGTGCGGTTGATGTTACTCAATTCACATACTGCCCAATATTCAAGTGGCAATTGCCAACGCTAATTCTAGCTTCTGAAATGCATGGTAGTGAGATCTGCAAGGTCAGGTTAGATAAAACACGCGCACATAATCCCAGAATAAATGCCTGAATGTGTAATTTCAGAAGACATCTGCCTTAACGTGCACACACTCTTTGAGCAAGAAGATATTCCATAATGCATAGTATCATAACATGATGTACGAATATCTGTTGTTATTTATTATAATACAGACACGATTAATACCATACTCATTCCATGTGAAATACCTCTTGCTATACCAATATGCTGATGCAAATCCCATACTTCGATGTCATTCCATTGGGATAAATGTCCAAATAAGTAGTTGACATTCAGGGTCTGTTCTACAGACTTATCCAATCTCTAGTTGACAAATGGTGGAAATTATGAAAAATACCAATACCATGTGTGGATGTGAGGAACAGATTCGGAGGAAAGGATAGGATGCCCATGTAGGTGAGTGCCAGTGCAAGGGCTCCTTCCTTCTCTCCTGTTAAAAAGCATAAAACATACAAAACATACCATTAGAATCAGATATATCAACAATCTAAGCACATAGTAGAGTAATGAAGAAACAGAAAATCTCAAAAAGAGAAAAGACATAACTATACACTATTCAAATGAATGTAAGAGCAGCGGCAAAATGCTCCAAGAGTTTAAATTTGTTCATATTATGGAGACTACTGGTCATACTTTCAAAGGAATGGACAACTCCTCATCCATGTTCAACCCTCCTGGGCTCTTAGTTAGAAATTCAATGATATATCTGGATTCACGTTGTCTCAAAGCCAGAACCCTATCCCCCTTCTGGGATTCCTAGGGATATGTTCTAGAATCATGTAACTTAAATCAGAGACATTCGCAAAGTGGTGTTCATTAAAATGACGAGCAACGGGGTATTTTTGGTCATTGTTCGTTATGGCTCTAAGATGTTCGAGAACCCTCTTTTTAGCAGGAGAGGTCGTACTACCAATATACCACAATTTGCATGTGCATTCGATAGCATAAATTACAAAATTCGTGCTACAAGTCAAAAACTGCGTGAGCTTTTTAGAAATATCATTGTATTCTAGAGTTCCCTTGAATTTACTGTGTCGGCATGCTTTACAGTGACCGCATGGAAAAAATCCCATGAGGCCATGCCCTGAATTAGTCGGATACTGGGTGATGTCATGTTTAACAACCATATCGCGAATGTTTCTATCTCTTCTATAAGTGATAGTTGGGCGATCAGGTAGAGATGTTCCCAAAACCCCATCCGATTTCAAAATGCTCCAATGTTTGGTAAGTATATGTTTGATTCTCTGTGCCTTAGAATTAAAGGTTAAAATCATCCGTGTACCTGCGTTGTCATCATCTTCCTCTAGAATAGGTTTGTCTTTCAAGGTATCAGTTCTCAGTACCCCATCCACCCGATCTCTGGCTTTTTTAAGAACCCAATTGTGGTAGCCTCTGTTACGAAACCTGTTGATAATGATTTCTCTTTCATTAGAGAAAGCTTCAGGAATGTTACAGTGTTAGGACCTGTGCACAGACAAGAAAGTTCAGGGGAAGGGACCTCACAACAGACCACACGGGGCAGGCAGGAGGAGCAGTTGCAGCACAACAGACCAGGGAGGGCAGGAGGGTGTGGCAGTACAATGGACCATGTAGGACAGGAGGAAGAGGATAGGGGCATGGCATGTGGACAGGCAGGGTGGAGGTGGCAGGGACAGGTTACAGTCATCTGACAATGCTTGGCAGGTGGGAGGGGAGTGGCAGCTCAACAGAACACTCAGAGTAGATAGGAGTGGCAGGTCCATGGGACATGGTGGGCAAAAAGGATGGAGCAGGGGCATGCACAAAGACATCGGAGGGCAGGGGGAAGGAGAATAGGGGCAGCAAGCTAAGCACAGAGTTTAAGCAGGAGGTCAATGATGGGGCATAGAATTGGGCAATGGAGGGCAGGAGGAGTGGACTGGTACATCATACTAAATTGAGGGCAGTGGCAGCACATCAGACCATGCATGGCAGGAGGGAGGAGGCTAGTCCATGGATTCACACAACAGAGGATAGGGAGGAAGGGGATGGGGCAGCAAGCTAACTGTTCAGAGAAGGCGGGTATTAGGAACTTTATTGTTTTTAAAACATTGTGTCTGTGCGAACTACTTAAAATATGAACAAGTATGCAGCATAATCTCACTTTTATTCAGGAAGAAGAGGACGTTTGTGACTGTGACTCCGGGCTCACTTGGCAGAAACACCCCCTGACCCTCCACCCCCTATCGCAAAATGTAATGCCCGTGAAAAGGGTAGGTGAACACAGTGTTATATAGAACATAGTCCTGAGAGCACGATTGAAAATGAAAACTAGATATAGTGTATGGTATAAACTATGCACCAAAAAGTGTGATATAAGATGAACCGGGCGTGAAATATAATATGCAATACATTGTGCGCAATGACAGATTCATTGGAGAGCGCGAGATAGCACAGGCACTAGCGCGTGCTATGCGATATGCGCCTTGGAGTGTAATATGCACAGGGCAGTGTTGTGTAACCTAACTAGTCTCTAAAGTTGTAATATAAAATATGTGCTGGGGAGTGTAACGTTGCATATGCACTGTGACAAAGATATGGATCCCAGATTGTAATATGTATGGCATAGCACTGTGCGTTATAACATAGGCATCGAGAAAGGCACGTTAGATAGGGCAATATAACCCGTGCGAAGACAAGTGTGGCATGACATATTCACGGGGTGGTGTTACAGTGCACATGGGCTAGAGAGTGTCATAGCATATGCACTAGCTAGTGGAATACAACACAGAGGTGTGTGGCACTCGGCAGGCAATGGTGGGTGTAACACAGCATTGGGCTCAGCCAGGAGCACGCTGTGACTCTCAAGTGATGTTCGTCCCCTTTCCAGAGAGTAAATTAAAAAGTATTACACATCCGGCAGTGGATGTGTGTTTTATTAACCGTGAGGGGGGTTTCTTGCATAGTTTTGGTCGAATTTTTGTCGAATCCCCTTTGAATGGCTTGGTGTGCATGTGTATTAAATGTGCCCGTCAATAGCTACCCATGTTTGTATAAATAAACGACAAGGGTGTCTACCAGGATTAGGCACGGTAGGGCATCAGACATGTCAGAGCTTCACTAGTGGTGTAAATACATTCCACGTGGATTCATTGCATGCATAGTCGCCTTTTAATGAATATCACGCAAATCGTCATGGTGATAGGTACGTACGGTTTGTCCAGCATGTCCTAGGTGTGTCTAGAAATATATATTTTTTAAAAATAATAAAAAACAGTGGCCGGCCCTGGGGATTGGGGTCAAAAAAATATAATTAGGAGACTGGCCCTGGGGGATGGGGTCATCAGGGCCAATAAATTAGAATAAGAAGGGGAACCAAACAGCCCCCACTCTTAAAAAACAAAAATAAATAAAAGACTGGCATCGTGCCGGAGGCCATGCCCCCTCCGTGCAGCACTCTGCAAACGCGCCCCCAACAGGCATCTCCAGTATGCGCCAGGGAGCTGCGCTGCAGCCAGGTGTTCTGAGGCCAAGCCCCTTTTTACACCTCTCTGCAACGCAGCTCTGTGGCGCTTACTGGAGGTACCTAGTGGTCTAGTTTGACCCTAGGGACCCTTAGGATTCAGGGGGACTTAATCTCTCAACTTAGAACAGCCACAGGGCGCGTTTACACAGTGGTGAAGGGAGGGGACGGGGCCTGAGGTGACGTGTGCAAACACGCACTATGGCACGTTTTAAATTGGGGATATAATTTCCCTTCAATACTGAGGGCCCATGGGGGCTAACTAGCCCACCAAGTGCTTCCAGTAAGCGCCACTGAGCTGCATTGCAGAGAGGTGGTCCAGGCCGTGCCACTTTTTACACCTCTCTGCAACGCAGCTCTGTGGCACTTACTGGAGGTACCTAGTGGGCTAGTTGGACCCTAGGGACCCTCAGGATTCAAATGAACTTAATCTCCCAACTAAAAATGGACACAGGGCGTGTTTACACAGTGGTGAAGGGAGGGGACGGGGCCTGAGTTAACGTGTGCAAAAACGCCCTGTGGCCTGTTTTAAGAGGTAGTTTTAATCCCCATGCCCTATTATACACTAGGGGCTTACAGAGGAGGTCATGCTAATCACAGGGGGACCCCAACGCATAATGTTCCCTAGTGTATGTAGGTGTTTTCACTGTATTCTAAGTGTCTTTTAACATAGCACTGGCTCTAGGACTGGTTAGTCAGACTCAGTTACCACCAGTATTCGTCTGAAAAAGTTGAGGGTACAGGATGATTTTGCAACAAGGCTTCTTTCTGCTCTTCTTTTTGTTCTTTCTGCACGTTATCCTTCTTCTTGCACTTATCTTCGTATTTGAGGACTTCTGTTGCTTCTTTCTGCACTTCTTTTGTTTCTTTCTGTGCATTTTTTCTTCTTTCTTCACATGTCCTATCTCTGTAGGCATAGTTAGAAATTAGCATTTAAAAAACCTTTGAAATTCACAGAAAAAAACATAGGTTTCAGGCACGTTATAGTTAGGAATTAGCATTTAAAAAACCTCAGAAATTCACTGAAAAAACCATAGGTTTCAGGGGTGTTATAGTTAGCTGGACTTTTCACTTGTACAAAACCATTGAAATTCCCCCGTTATAGTTAGTTCAGCTAACTATAACTCGCGCGCCCGCAATGCACTGCTGATTACGTCACATATTACATCACTCATGACATGGTCAGTGACATCACTCATGACATCACTGATGACATCTCAAATGACATCACTGATGACATCACTGATGACATCATCCTTGTGATAGAGTGGCAGACCTCCTCTCACCCTAATATAACCTTTGATACACACATTCAAAAATAGAGACTAACATTTTCAAAACAATGGACATACCAATACCAGTTACAACAACCTCTTCAGTAATTCTAAGATCCACATACACATCCACTCATTCACCAACAGTCCTATACAGTCACTCATACATGTACTCACTCATCATATGTACTCATACACCTATACATCCTGTTACACAATGCCACTCATCCATAGAGTTACTCACACACATAGTCACTCATGCTAATAAAGAATCAAACATACATTTACTTGCATATACAGTTATACACACACCACCATACTTACTTCTACGGAAACTTACACATACTTAGTCTTTTAAACAATCACTTATAGAAACACATACGTATTCATACAGGAACTCTTTCAATCTCTCACTCTCACATATACTCACATATATACACCAATAGTCACATATACTAGTTTAAAACATATGTAGTTACTCATAAAGACACTATTGAGATAGTCATTCACTCACTAACACACCTATACACACACTCATCCACCCATACAGTCCTGCACACATGCTGTGTTCAACACATACAAACAGTGAGTCACTCATTCATGCACCTATGCACTACGTAATACCCCCCACCGAACCATGCAGACACTCAGACTGATACTCAAAAAACCAACTAATAACCTATATAGACACCCATGTAGCTACTCACCAACCCATGCAGCCACTTATACACAAAGTGAGAGACTGATACAGATATTTACATATTTAAACATTACTCACTAAGCCATGTATTCACTATGATACACTTAATCAGTCAGTTACACAATCAATTTTTCAAAAACAAATCATCCATTTAGACACTTATATACCCATTTATTCTTCCATCGACCTTGAGATATACATATATAAAACATATTTAATTTTCAGAAAAACACACATTCACTGGATGATGTCATCAGTGATGTCATCAGTGATGTCATTTGAGATGTCATGAGTGATGTCATGAGTGATGTCACTGACCATGTCATGAGTGATGTAATATGTGACGTCATCAGCAGTGCATTGCGGGCGCGCGAGTTATAGTTAGCTGAACTAACTATAACGGGGGAATTTCAATGGTTTTGTACAAGTGAAAAGTCCAGCTAACTATAACACCCCTGAAACCTATGGTTTTTTCAGTGAATTTCTGAGGTTTTTTAAATGCTAATTCCTAACTATAACGTGCCTGAAACCTATGGTTTTTTCTGTGAATTTATATATATATATATATATATATATATATATATATATATATATATATTCACTTAAAAAAACATAGGTTTCAGGGGCGTTATAGTTAGCTGGACATTTCCCTCGTACAAAACCCTAGAAATTCCCCCGTTATAGTTAGTTCAGCTAACTATAACTTGCTCCCCCGCAATGCACTGCTGATTTAACGTCACATATTACATCACTCATGACATGGTCAGTGACATCACTGATGACATCTGAAATGACATCACTGATGACATCACTGATGACGTCATCCAGTGAATGAGTGTTTCTGTAAATTTTTAATATGTTTAATATATATATAGGGAAAAACCTATGGAAGAATGAGTGGATGTATAAGTGTGTGAATGGATGATTTAGTAGGTGCGTGACTGACTCTATAAGTGAGTCATTAAACGTATCTTACTGCAGACTAGTGACTAAACTGTGGGAATGTCTGTATCTGTCTGTCTGTTGGTGTATAAGCAGCTGCATGGTTTTGTGAATAGCTATATGAGTGTCTCTATGGGTTATTGATTGGATGTCTGAGTATCTGTATGGGTGCCTGAGTGTTTGTGTGGGTGGGGTGTGTGTGACTCTGCATACATGTGTAAGTGGGTGATTCTATGGGTGCATGGTTTTAAGAGTGCATCTGCGATGGACTGTATGGTTGGGTGAGTGTATGTATGGGTGTGTTAGTGATTGAATGTATATCTCAGTGGTACATGTGTGAGTAACTACATATGTGAAAGGCAGTATATATGTGTGTAAGAGTATATAAGTGGGTATATGTGAGAGTGTGTGATTGTGAGAGTGGCTGTATGGATGAGTGTGTGCTTTAATCAGTGATTGTATAAGAGCGTAAGAATGTGGTACTATTTTTATGAGTAAGTGAACTTGTGTGTGTATAACTGCATAGGTGAGTAAATGGGAGTGTGATTAATTATTTGCATGATTGACTAGGTGTGAGAGTTCCTCTATGGATGATTGGTGGTGTGTGAGTGTCTATGTAGGTGTATAAATGCATATGATAGTCCTGTACTGAGTGACTGTAAGTATGGGTGACTGTACAGGTGAGTGAGTGGATGTGTGTGTAGATCTAAGAGTCAATCAGTGGGTATTCAGTTATTGGTATTGTAGTATCTATGGTTTTGAGAATGGACGTCTGAAATTTTGATTGACTATATCAAAGGGTGTGAGAAGATGCACTAATTTATCACATGGATGACGTCATCAGTGATGTCATCAGTGATGTCATTTCAGATGTCATCAGTGATGTCATCAGTGATGTCACTGACCATGTCATGAGTGATGTAATATGTGACGTTATCAGCAGTGCATTGTGGGGGTGCGAGTAGGGGTGGGCGGAATTTGCGAAATTAACTTTCGCAAATTATCGCGAAAATGTTTAAAATTATCGCAAACAAGTGGAAATATCGCGAAGATGCGGAAGTTTTTTCTGGCATGTTTGCGAGATTTTCTGCATGGTTGCGGGTCGCCAACTTACCCATGTGGTTGCTTGCGGGCGCGGCCATCTTGTTTTAAGTTGTCTCGCGATGCATGATCGCGAGAGGAAAGACGTGATCGCGTGACTCATGACGTCACTGCAGGCGCGAACTGTCGCGAGACAGCGCAAATGGCTAAAAACAATACAACATCTCATGGAGAACGAGACAGGATCAAGAAAACTTGTCGGCGAACACAGGGATTCAGGTAAGGCGATCGCGCGCGCGCGAGAATGTATTCATTTACAGCGCGAGCAAGAAACAAATTATCGCCAAGCTGCGGAAACCGGAAATTTTGACATTTTCGCGCTCTCAGCGGAACGCGAAAATGTCAAATTATCGCAATTTCCGCGAACGGAACAAAATTTTCGCCCAGGCCTAGGTGCGAGTTATAGTTAGCTGAACTAACTATAAGGGGGGAATTTCTAGGGTTTTGTACGAGGGAAATGTCCAGCTAACTATAACGCTCCTGAAACCTATGGTTTTTTAAGTGAATTTCTAAGCTTTTTTAAATGCCAATTCCTAACTATAACCCCCCTGAAACCTTTGGTTTTTTCAGTGAATTTCAAAGGTTTTTTAAATGCTAATTCCTAACTATATCAGGTCTGAAACCTATGTTTTTTTCAGTGAATTTCAAAGGTTTTGTAAATGACAATTTTTAATGTATTAATTGTTATACTGATTTTTTTGATACTGATTTACTACATTTTTTAAGCTATTTATTTTTAGATATTTTTTTTAAATTACATTATACATTACAATACAAAATATACTTTCTCAGAATGAATTACTTTAGTTTAAATACTTGGAAAATAGGCAACAGACTTTTAACTACAGTAGTTACAGTTGTTGCAATGGGCAACACAATTTCAAACACAAAGCAACATTGAGCTCAATGTGAATTTCTAGTTAAATGCAATTAGCTACTTTATGGATTACTTTTCTAACCACAGGACTGGATCCTAGATTCAGTCCTTGGACATCTCCTGTAAACCATTGAGTAAAAGCGCTTTGGTTACAGTAGTAATTTTTAAGGAATATTATTGTATTTTAAAACTTGACACTTAGAAACTTTTTCCCATAGAATCACCAATGTTATCCTATGGCAGAAAATTCACTAGTTCGGCTGATTTTAGAGGAATATTTGTACAATGGTGAAGGAAGGGGGAGGGGCCTGAGGTGACATGTGCAAACGCGCCCCGTGGGGTGTTTTAAGTTGGGGGATTAAGTCCCCTTGAATCCTGAGGTCCCCTGGCGGCCAACTAGCCCACCAGGTACCTCCAGTATGCGCCAGGGAGCTGCTTTGCAGAGAGGTGTTCAGAGGCCACACCCCTTTTTACAACACTCTGCAACGCAGCTCTGTGGCGCTTAGTGGAGGTACTTGGTGGGCTAGTTGTCCCCTAGGGGACCTCTGGATTGAAGAGGAATGAATTTCCCAACTTAAAACGCGCCACAGGGTGTTTTTGCACAGTATCACATCAGGCCCCGCCCCCTACCTTCACCACTGTGCAAACGCGCCCCTTGGCATGTTTTAAGTTGGGAGATGAAGTCCCCTTGAATCCTGAGGTCCCCTGACGGCCAACTAGCCCACCAGGTACCTCCAGTAAGCGCCAGGGAGCTGCGTTGCAGAGAGGTGTAAAAAGGGGCGTGGCCTCATTACACCTCTCTGCAACGCAGCCCCCTGGCGCATACTGGAGGTTCCTGATGGGCTAGTTGGCCCCCAGGGACCCCCAGTATTGAAGGGGAATTCGTTCCCCCTCTGCAAACGCGCCAGGGGGCGCGTTTGCAGATTGATAAAAGGAGGGGGCGTGGCCTCCTCCCCGATCCCGTTTTTAAAAAAATGTTTCTTTTTAAAAAGGGGGGCTGTGTAGTCCCCCTTCTTTTTCTTATTTTTTTGCCCTGGGGACCCCATCCCCCAGGGCCTGCCCCCAATTTGTATTTTTTCATTAAAAAAAAAAAGAAATCGGGAAGGGGGCCGCGTGGCCCCCCTCCCGAGGCCATAATTTGCCCTGGGGACCCCATCCCCCGGGGCATGGCCTTTTTTTTATTTTTGGTTTTGGAGGGGGGCTGCCGTGCCCCCCTCCTGTGTCCCCTTTTGGCCCCGGGGACCCCATCCCCCGGGGCCTGGCCATCTCATTGGGGACCGTGGGGGGGTCCCAATCCCCCCACGGTCCCAGCCGGCTCTCCGCTTCCTGCGGGAGCCGGACTGGCTCGCTCGTACAGCTGTACGAGTCGGACAGAATACACAAGTACGGCTCCTAGTTTTTCCGGCCGGATCGCGTTCGGTGCCCTTCCGACCCGGATCGGAATTGGCCCCTATATGTTACAGTTTTATGTGACCTATAGAATAGCTATTAGACATGAATAAATACATTGTATAATGAAAATAAAGGTAGTTTACGATTACCACACTGTGCCAACCAGTTCCTAAACAAAGTCGTCTTTTTACATTTTTATCGTGAGGTTCTGAGCAGAGGCTGACTTTGAGTAAAATTGTGTGAAAGGGCTTTGTGAATAACAGGCAGGCAGAGAGGTGTGTGCACAAAGAATAGATGTGGTTTCTAAATGGGTCTCGGGTTTAGGTTAATTTTGGAAGTATATAGCGTATTTGCATAGGCCATACATCACCGATTCCTGGTTAGACTGGTGACGTAAGGGGGAATAATGAGGATAGAGTTTAAATGTCTGAGTATTCATAGAAAGTTATTATATCAAAGTAGTAGGATTGAAGTGTATTATAACATTTTTTAAGGAAAAAGTAAAAAAAGATGGAAAAAACTCCATTCAAGAATAATGTGAGTTTCTGCTTGAGATGTGAAATGTTCCAAGAGGCTATTGTTGCCATCGTGTGAGAAAAGCAAAGCGATCCAATTCATATCCTCGAAGGGACAGTAATGTTCCTCGAATGTTGGAGCTTTAATTTGAATGGGCAGACAATCTGCGATCTAGTGAAAGGTTGCACGTTGCAGGAGATCTTTCGCGGCGGCGCAGAAATCCCATTGCGCTGCGGTTCCTTTTTGCATTGCATTTGCCATTGCTCCGCTGCCAGAACAATCACGTTCATGGTTTTCAAGATACTCCATAACCTGCTGGATATCTGGAGCGATTGTTGAGATGTTGGCAAGGCATACACCCATTCGCCAGTCGAATGGGCAAGTTTTGCAATCAAACGATGGTTGTACGCATATTGCATAAGTGTAGATAAATGTTATGTTGTAGCTAGCTCCGATATTAGATAAAGGCAGGCAGCCAAAACGTTTTTCCGTTTTTTTCCAGTATTGATGTAGCTTGGCATAAAGGCGTAGACTTAGGTGCCGATCACGATCCTGCAAAAACCGGGTACGAACCGTCGGACGGAGCACAATCTCCGCCCGACGCGTACCCGGTCGTCAATTTTCACAAACAAGGAATTACGATTCGCACGGGTACACCATTACCGTACGAATCGTAAAAAAGCCCGACCGAACAAAAAAACACCTACCAATGCGATCCGGGAAAGCGCCGACCTGACGTCGGGACGCTCGCAGCCAGCCATTCACGACCCAGGAATCACGATTCGCACCGACGTCACCCCGCACGGTGAATATTTTGCGGCAGCCAAAAACTGCCGGGAAATCAGGACGACGCGAACAAGGACCACCAGTACGCGACGGACAGACGACGACGCGAACAAGGAGGACCAGTACGTGACGGACACACAGGACGACGCCACCAAGGAGGACCCGTACGCGACAGGACGACGCGATCAAGGAGGACCCGTACGCGACAGGACGAAGCGAGCAAGGAGTACCAGTACGCGACGGACAGACATGGACCCGAACCTACGAGTCATCCCTGCCCTCATAGCAGTACACCTCCTCTACAGGTTACGACGCAGACGCCGCAGAAGGTCAGAATAACTAAGGGAGGGGGGAAAGTGGGGTGGGGTGGGGGTGGCACGACCAGGGCAGGCCACAAAACAACCACATAAGTCACACACCACACATGGCCTGGACATACCTGACTCCCATGCCCTGGTCACCACGAGGGGGTGGGGGCGTGTCCTGATAAGCCAGCGACCGCCACAACGGAAGTCCGTCACCACGTGAACCGGCAACACAACCAGACAGGTACGTCCCGTACCCACGCCTGAAGAGCGTGGGTATGAGTCGGACCACGCCCACACACGTCACCCCAACAATGGCGGGACGGATCGCACCCACGTGGCAAAGGCCTGGGTACAGGCCGCACAAACATCACATAGCGTGGGGACGGATATGTACAGACCCTACCCCCACCCCGTATGCAAGGAGTGTACCCCCCAGCCCAACAGTGTAAGTACGACCCGTACCCCCACCCGCGTATGCATGGAGCGTACCCCCCATGCCAACAGTGTAAGTACGACCCGTACCCCCACCCGCGCATGCATGGAGCGTACCCCCATGCCAACAGTGTAAGTACGACTCGAACCCTCACCCGCGTATGCAAGGAGCGTACCCCCCAGCCCAACAGTGTAAGTACGACCCGTACCCCCACCCCGTATGCAAGGAGCGTACCCCCCAGCCCAACAGTGTAAGTACGACCCGTACCCCCACCCGCGTATGCATGGAGCGTACCCCCCAGCCCAACAGTGTAAGTACGACCCGTACCCCCACCCGCGTATGCATGGAGCGTACCCCCCATGCCAACAGTGTAAGTACGACTCGAACCCTCACCCGCGTATGCAAGGAGCGTACCCCCCAGCCCAACAGTGTAAGTACGACCCGTACCCCCACCCGCGTATGCATGGAGCGTACCCCCCATGCCAACAGTGTAAGTACGACTCGAACCCTCACCCGCGTATGCAAGGAGCGTACCCCCCAGCCCAACAGTGTAAGTACGACTCGAACCCTCACCCGCGTATGCAAGGAGCGTACCCCCCAGCCCAACAGTGTAAGTACGACCCGTACCCCCACCCGCGTATGCATGGAGCGTACCCCCCAGCCCAACAGTGTAAGTACGACCCGTACCCCCACCCGCGTATGCATGGAGCGTACCCCCACCACACCAGTGTAAGTAGACTCGTACCCTCACCTCGAATGCATTGAGCGTACCCCCACCGTGTATGTTCCAAGCGTACATATCCTGAAATCGGAGGTGTGTGTGCAGAGTCCACCCAGCAGTGCCCTGAGACAGGAGGGGTGTGTGCAGAGTCCTCCCAGCAGTGCCCTGAGACAGGAGGGGTGGGTGCCTATCACTCCCAGCAGTGCCCTGAGACAGGAGGGGTGGGTGCAGAGTCCTCCCAGCAGTGCCCTGAGACAGGAGGGGTGTGTGCAGAGTCCTCCCAGCAGTGCCCTGAGACAGGAGGGGTGGGTGTGGAGTCCTCCCAGCAGTGCCCTGAGACAGGAGGGGTGGGTGCCTATCACTCCCAGCAGTGCCCTGAGACAGGAGGGGTGTGTGCAGAGTCCTCCCAGCAGTGCCCTGAGACAGGAGGGGTGGGTGCCTATCACTCCCAGCAGTGCCCTGAGACAGGAGGGGTGTGTGCAGAGTCCTCCCAGCAGTGCCCTGAGACAGGAGGGGTGTGTGCAGAGTCCTCCCAGCAGTGCCCTGAGACAGGAGGGGTGGGTGTGGAGTCCTCCCAGCAGTGCCCTGAGACAGGAGGGGTGGGTGCCTATCACTCCCAGCAGTGCCCTGAGACAGGAGGGGTGTGTGCAGAGTCCTCCCAGCAGTGCCCTGAGACAGGAGGGGTGGGTGCCTATCACTCCCAGCAGTGCCCTGAGACAGGAGGGGTGTGTGCAGAGTCCTCCCAGCAGTGCTCTGAGACAGGAGGGGTGTGTGCAGAGTCCTCCCAGCAGTGCCCTGAGACAGGAGGGGTGGGTGTGGAGTCCTCCCAGCAGTGCCCTGAGACAGGAGGGGTGGGTGCCTATCACTCCCAGCAGTGCCCTGAGACAGGAGGGGTGTGTGCAGAGTCCTCCCAGCAGTGCCCTGAGACAGGAGGGGTGTGTGCAGAGTCCTCCCAGCAGTGCCCTGAGACAGGAAGGGTGGGTGCGGAGTCCTCCCAGCAGTGCCCTGAGACAGGAGGGGTGGGTGCCTATCACTCCCAGCAGTGCCCTGAGACAGGAGGGGTGGGTGCAGAGTCCTCCCAGCAGTGCCCTGAGACAGGAGGGGTGGGTGCAGAGTCCTCCCAGCAGTGCCCTGAGACAGGAGGGGTGGGTGCAGAGTCCTCTCAGCAGTGCCCTGAGACAGGAGGGGTGGGTGCCTATCACTCCCAGCAGTGCCCTGAGACAGGAGGGGTGTGTGCAGAGTCCTCCCAGCAGTGCCCTGAGACAGGAGGGGTGGGTGTGGAGTCCTCCCAGCAGTGCCCTGAGACAGGAGGGGTGTGTGCAGAGTCCTCCCAGCAGTGCCCTGAGACAGGAGGGGTGGGTGCAGAGTCCTCTCAGCAGTGCCCTGAGACAGGAGGGGTGGGTGCCTATCACTCCCAGCAGTGCCCTGAGACAGGAGGGGTGTGTGCAGAGTCCTCCCAGCAGTGCCCTGAGACAGGAGGGGTGGGTGTGGAGTCCTCCCAGCAGTGCCCTGAGACAGGAGGGGTGTGTGCAGAGTCCTCCCAGCAGTGCCCTGAGACAGGAGGGGTGTGTGCAGAGTCCTCCCAGCAGTGCCCTGAGACAGGAGGGGTGGGTGTGGAGTCCTCCCAGCAGTGCCCTGAGACAGGAGGGGTGGGTGCCTATCACTCCCAGCAGTGCCCTGAGACAGGAGGGGTGTGTGCAGAGTCCTCCCAGCAGTGCCCTGAGACAGGAGGGGTGTGTGCAGAGTCCTCCCAGCAGTGCCCTGAGACAGGAGGGGTGGGTGTGGAGTCCTCCCAGCAGTGCCCTGAGACAGGAGGGGTGGGTGCCTATCACTCCCAGCAGTGCCCTGAGACAGGAGGGGTGTGTGCAGAGTCCTCCCAGCAGTGCCCTGAGACAGGAGGGGTGGGTGTGGAGTCATCCCAGCAGTGCCCTGAGACAGGAGGGGTGTAACACATGTGTGTGAGGCCAGAATTATCCACATGCATACTGGCTACAAGGGAACATGTCCCCATGAACTCATGTCAACAGACTCCACACACAAGTACAGTGATCACCAAGGATGCCACGATTGTTGCAGGTGGACACATGGCCCTGCATGCATGGCCAAAGTAGAAGGGCTCCGTCACACACACAGCTCATGTAGACACAGCTCTGCGCTAAACATTGGGAACACCCTGCAGGGAAGAAAGCTGGGTACACAGAGGAAGGAATACACCCTGGGACAAGTGCACCATGCAGTAACTGCTTACATGAACAAAGAAAGTTAGCCAACACCTTGTGATGGCACACAGATCCCAGGGTCCCACCAATGAGCAGTACACTACTACACATCCCACACACCCAAACCCTTACACACCACCCAAAACCATGTAGCAGCCCCACCAACACCAATACCAGCATAGCAGTAGTGTGATAATGAAAAAAAAATTAAGCTTTATTCAGCATGAGCACAATGTCCATGGATCGCAGGCAGTTCAATCTTCACAAAGCCCATAGGGCAGTCAATGATTCTCAGCTGGATGGGGGACACAGTGGGATGCGTGTCCCCTACCTTGCCTGCACAGTCAAATGGCATCGTCTTCCACACTGGTGAGGGCATCAGGGGGGGGAAGCAACAGGCACCGCAGGGACATCAGGGCAAAGGGGCGGCGTTGTGGGTGCAGGGATGGAGGACTCCACCACAGGGGGTGGGGCAGGGCCAAAGGCAGAGGCCAGGATGGCACTACACACCTTTGCAAGGTCCTCCAGGGAGTCCCCTGCACCCGAAGGGACCTCAGGCCCCAAGGAGGGGGGGGGTCAGAGGGATGGGTCGCAGCGCCACTGGGGGAGGGTGGAGACAGGGGGGGAGACTCAACCACCCTGACCGGGGACCTCCTTGACCGCTTGCGTGGTGGTGTAACCGTGGGGCTCAGGGACAGAGCGGCCATGAAGGAGTCCTTGGGGGAGATGTGGCCAGGAGAGCTGAGGGGAGGGGATTTGGAGGGAGTGGACTGGGTGGAATGCGGACTCCCACTATGGCTGCGTGTCACACGTTTGCCCCCCGACCCAGTGGGTGTGCCTACCTCACCCTGTGTGTGCGTGTCAGGAGGAATGCGGTGGACCTTCCCTGCTGGTGTGGTGCCCGTGTCCGTTGATGTGGGTGCATGCCGACGTCTGGGTGTACGTGGGACAGGCATGGGAGTGGGAAGTGTGGATGGGGCAGGGGTTGGTGGGGGGAGGTCGCGCTGCAGGAGACCCACTGCTGCAGTCAGTGTGGAGTCTATGGACCTCAGCAAGTTGCGTTGGTCAGCCTGCGATGAATGAATGCCCTCCAAGAAAGCCTCGATGTTGGTGAGGGTTTTGCCGTGGGCATGGAGGACATTAAGGATCGCAGCCTGACCAACCTGCAGTTGCCGCTGGATGTCCACAGACTCTGCATTGGCGGCAGCAGTGGAGACAGGGGCAGGGGGTGCGGTGCCTGGCAGGAAGGAGACATGCTGTGACCGGGCACGCTGGGAAGGGACACGAGCAAGTGGGAGGCGGCTGATGGAAACTGAGGGGGCGGTGCGAGGTGTTGTTCCGCTGTCAGCTGCTGGTGCAGCCTCCGCCCACTCGGAGACATCCTCCTCGGACCTGTCAGCTTCGTAGTCTGATGTGCCAGTCGACAGGTCCTCGGCCACACTCTCCTCCGCCTCTGTCCCACTCGATGTGCCAGACCCGATGTCACGGCTGGCACTGGTGCTCGGTCCCTCCGCCTGGTCTGTGTCCATGTCTCCCTCTGTGTCCCCCGACGATGCTGTGGGCAGGGTGGAGAGACAGAAATTAATCAGACACCTGTACACATCTGTCACATGAGTCCAATCTACATAGGTAACATTGCATAGCCTGAAAAGGAAGATCCCTAACATCTACTGAACAGGGTACCGATGTAGGGCATGAAACACACAGTTGGTTGAGCCACCATGCCACTGAAATACCATGGAGAGCATGAGACAATAGCTAAAGACAGGAAACGGAGTCTGACATAGCACCCAGGCCCTGGGGACAATCCAGCACTGCATCTGCACCACACAGCGTTGGCGAAAATACCGATGACCAGGGACCATATCCATGAACTTGAGACACATGCTGCATAGGTAATGCTGAAAACATGCCCAACATGACTCGGTCACTGCACATTGCGTGTGTGTCCAGACACATCACACACTGCCCAGACCCAGCAAGTGGAAATCAGGATTTGACACATAGGCATTGCCCGCCCCAACAAGACCCTACACGAGGCAAATTGTTGAGACACAGGTGGCACCAACATCTCATAGTCTGGGTGATACACACAGGGGCAGGCAAAAAGCAAGATTGGACGCCAAACAGCCAAGGTGCGCCTGTACAAATAATGAGGTACCAGTGCCCATCCTCAGATGAGTATAACAAGACACACAGGCACTGGCAACTGTGAGTATGAAGAAGGACAATCAGGTCAGGCTGCACAGTGGACACCTGTACAAAATAGCACGTCAATATACATGGTGACAGGGGACAATGGCACAGAGCACAACCTACGCTGTAGACACTGAGATTGGCCACGTTTATGATGACACATACACCACTGAGGAAGAGCTGCCCCAGGGGACAGTAGTGGGCACACAACTACATGCTACTGAATGGTAATGACTGCAACACACGTCACCATCCCTGCAATATGTGTATCGCACACTCATGCACATCATGTCACAGGCCACTACATAGGACATGCGCGCTGTAAGGCATGACACATGAGAGACCAACTCCCATGTCTGGAGTCAGCATCAGTGCCAACTGACATGGAACCCACATGCAGTGAACTTGACAGTGCACAGGCAAGGTCCCACAACCTGTTACACACCACCCCCACACATGATGCTACAGTCATTGTTCTCGTGGACAAAGCACCAGCCTACATTACCTTGTGAAGGAGTGACTACACACAGACCAGGGAACACATTGCAAGGAGGGGAAGGGTGGCAGGGGCACAGCGCTATACTGGGGCAAACAGGATCTGCACAGCACCTTTAAACCCTGCCAGTGAATTCATGCTACTGTGCCCTTACAAATGCCGGTGACACACAACAAACACACATGTACGTACCCCCTTCCGGCTGCTGCATCGCCTGTAAGCGCCTTTCCAGGTCTGGAAAGACCACCGGCAGCACACGCCTGTGGAGGTGGCTCAGACGGCGGCGGCCGCGGTTCTTGTGGCTCTCAGGTGAGTCCCCCAGCAGGAGCCGTGCAATCCTCCGCGTCCAGCACCGGATATCCTGCCAGCGTTTCCTCACCTGGGGCAGGCTCCGCCTCCGACCATCCACACCCCTCACGGCACTGACGGCGGTCAGCCAGATCTGCTCCTTGGCAGTGGCGCCTACCTGTGAGGAGGAACAAGTGACACCACATCAATACACCAGCCACATGTCACAGAGAGACATATGGGTACAAATTAGCTGGTTACAACAAGGCATGTCATGCAGCCAACGCATTGCACCTTTGTCATAGGGACATCATCCCCTGGTGAGGGAAAAAGCAGTACGTGCCACAGTGGGTACACAGGTGGAATGATGGCAATGTCACAATCAATGATCAAGGCTCACACTGTGCATCACACCCACCCCTCCTGTCTCAGGGCACTGCTGTGAGTGATAGGCCCCCACCCCTCCTGTCTCAGGGCACTGCTGTGAGTGATAGGCCCCCACCCCTCCTGTCTCAGGGCACTGCTGTGAGTGATAGGCCCCCACCCCTCCTGTCTCAGGGCACTGCTGTGAGTGATAGGCCCCCACCCCTCCTGTCTCAGGGCACTGCTGTGAGTGATAGGCCCCCACCCCTCCTGTCTCAGGGCACTGCTGTGAGTGATAGGCCCCCACCCCTCCTGTCTCAGGGCACTGCTGTGAGTGATAGGCCCCCACCCCTCCTATCTCAGGGCACTGCTGTGAGTGATAGGCCCCCACCCCTCCTGTCTCAGGGCACTGCTGTGAGTGATAGGCCCCCACCCCTCCTGTCTCAGGGCACTGCTGTGAGTGATAGGCCCCCACCCCTCCTGTCTCAGGGCACTGCGGTGAGTGATAGGCCCCCACCCCTCCTGTCTCAGGGCACTGCTGTGAGTGATAGGCCCCCACCCCTCCTGTCTCAGGGCACTGCTGTGAGTGATAGGCCCCCACCCCTCCTGTCTCAGGGCACTGCTGTGAGTGATAGGCCCCCACCCCTCCTGTCTCAGGGCACTGCTGGGAGTGATAGGCCCCCACCCCTCCTGTCTCAGGGCACTGCTGTGAGTGATAGGCCCCCACCCCTCCTGTCTCAGAGCACTGCTGTGAGTGATAGGCCCCCACCCCTCCTGTCTCAGGGCACTGCTGGGAGTGATAGGCCCCCACCCCTCCTGTCTCAGGGCACTGCTGTGAGTGATAGGCCCCCACCCCTCCTGTCTCAGGGCACTGCTGGGAGTGATAGGCCCCCACCCCTCCTGTCTCAGGGCACTGCTGTGAGTGATAGGCCCCCACCCCTCCTGCCTCAGGGCACTGCTGTGAGTGATAGGCCCCCACCCCTCCTGTCTCAGGGCACTGCTGTGAGTGATAGGCCCCCACCCCTCCTGTCTCAGGGCACTGCTGGGAGTGATAGGCCCCCACCCCTCCTGTCTCAGGGCACTGCTGTGAGTGATAGGCCCCCACCCCTCCTGTCTCAGGGCACTGCTGGGAGTGATAGGCCCCCACCCCTCCTGTCTCAGGGCACTGCTGGGAGACATCAGGCACCCCCCCTGGGACCCCCCCGACAGTACATGGCATGTGTGTTACACCTGGACGCAATGGCAGAAGTCACAGTCACAACATAGGGACAGTCTGTGGCAGTGGCCTATGCACTCACCTGATACCCTGGTCGCCCATACAGCATGGAGTACTGTGGGAGGATCACATCCAGCAGAGCCATGTTCTCCTCCAGGGTGAATGGCTGTGTCCTCTCCACAGCCCTTGACATGGTTCCAGGGAATCAGTAGCAGCAGCTGGGTCGACGAATGCAAAGATGTGCAGGCAAGTGCTCCCTCATGGGACCTGGCTGCCTTATATGTGCCCTTCTGCCCAGTCTCATGCACAGGAGTACAGAGTGATTGGTCACTCACATTTGCATCCTATGTATCCACCAATCCCTTCAAACCTAGCAGTCTGTGGGTTCTCTATCGGTTTCATTCTCCTGCATGATGTCAGCCCCACAAACACATTGCAACAAAGTAGAAGAATTCCAACTGACTTCTGCTGTGCACCTTCCAGAACAATTTCGAATTTTGAACTTGGTCTCCATGACACCCAGCATGCATGTAGGCCTTAATACTTGTCCCCTATGTAATTTGGAGCATCACACACAGGTACGATGCGTTTCGGGGCCCTAGGGCACCCCAAATGCATGGCAACGGCCCGTACATGCATGCCTACGCTCTCCATCACTATGGGTCTGCACGCGTATGCGTACCCGTAGTGTTACGGACCGTACACACGCATGTACGCTCTCTATCACTATGGGTCTGCACGCGTATGCGTACCCGTAGTGTTACGGACCGTACACACGCATGTACGCTCTATATCACTATGGGTCTGCACGCGTATGCGTACTCCTAGTGATAGTGAGCGTACATGCGAGTGTTCGGTCCGTACCACTACGGGTACGCATACGCGTGCAGACCCATTGTGATAGTGAGCGTACATGCGTGTGTACGGTCCGTACCACTACGGGTAACCATACGCGTGCAGACCCATAGTGATAGTGAGCGTACATGCGTGTGTACGGTCCGTACCACTACGGGTACGCATACGCGTGCAGACCCATAGTGATAGGGCCGTACACACGCATCTACGCTCACTATCACTATGGGTCTGCACGCGTATGCGTACCCGTAGTGGTACGGACCGTACACATGCATGTACGCTCACTATCACTATGGGTCTGCACGCGCATGCGTACCCGTAGTGGTACGGACCGTACACACGCATGTACGCTCACTATCACTATGGGTCTGCACGCGTATGCGTACCCGTAGTGGTACGGACCGTACACACGCATGTACGCTCACTATCACTATGAGTCTGCACGCGTATGCGTACCCGTAGTGGTACGGACCGTACAAATGCCTGTACGCTCGCCATCACGATGGGTACACATACGGCAGCACTCCCACAGTGATTTGGGAACATGCACAGGCCCTCTCAGCAGCAGTACGGCGGTTTTTACACATCACTGTGGTGATAGGCGACACACATGTAGGAATAGGGCGGACATACTTGTCCATGGATGGACATACTTGTCCAGGAATGGACATCAAGGCATCGTCTGTGCATTACTACATGTGTGGGGCACAGGTGTCACAGGCTGTGATGTGGAACATGCCTCCTGAGTGGAGAAGGCACCAGATGTATGATGAGATGTGTATATGTGTACTGTGTGAGGGTGCAATGTGTGCCAGGCATGCCCTTGACTCCTTTGACATGTGTGCATGTGGGACTGCGCACTTGGGGTGAGCGTCACTGGCATGGCACGGACACCAACACACGGAAGTGTCCCATGATGCCCGGTACAGGGGTCATGACACATGACTTGTCACTACCCACAGTGCACAATGTGACTATGTCATATATGTGTCCGGGATTTACATCAGGTTGATGTTGTAGCACCCTCAAAAGCTGCAGCCGTTGCAGCAACCAACATGTGGCTGTGTGTAGATTGTCATTGCACACTGTTCCCAACACCATGCCACATGTGTTATCGGATGTGAGGTGCACATGTATGCATGGGACACGGAGTAGCGTGACAAGGCCATGTCAGCAAACTCACAAGGAATGTGTGGTGAGTCATGACATGTGCACCTTCATGGCAAGGTGTGTGGGCTGGACTAGTGTAATGTCATGTGAACTGTGGCTCCAGTGTTCCGCTACCAGTCTCTGCAATCGGCATCACACTTCTGCTGATGTGTGGGTGTATGTCACTCCTGTCTTGCGTCGGGCAGTGCACTTGCACTGGGACACAGCTATTTCCATGGCGTGGCATGGGGAGGTTCTCAATCACCGTGTGTAGCTGGGTCTTGGAAGGAGTGTCACCTTGCATCCATACGTGTCCTGGGCATGTAGCACATGCCTGACTCCCTATGTGGCATGTGTGTATTGCCAGATTTACATGTGCTCAGTAGACATGAGTTGTTCTCGTAGTGCACTCACTCTTCCTTGTCACTTCCAAATTACTGCAGAGCGCCTCCTGTTGCCCGAAGAATTCCAGACTTGGCTACCATGCAGGAGAATGACAGGATCCGGCTCTACCGCTTCACCCAACCGTTGATTCTGGAGCTGACGGCGAGACTGGCACCACACCTGCAACCGCAGCACAGGTATCCTACGGCACTGACACCCCAGCTGAAGGTAATGGCTGCCCTACATTTTCTGGCCACGGGTACCTTCCAAAATACCATAGCTCATGTTGGTGGCATGTCCCAGAGCATGTTCAGCGGTGTGCTGCATGATTTCTTGGAGGCCATGTTGATTCACCTGGATGACTTCATCAAGTTCCCAACCCCTGAACAGATGACTGAGGTCAAGCGTGGATTCTATGCCCTGGGAGGGATGCCCCATGTCATTGGGTCCATAGATGGGACACATGTAGGTTTGGTACCACCACACGCACGGGAGGTGGCGTACCGCAATCGGAAGCACTACCACTCCATCAATGCCCTTGTGGTGTGTCTGTCCAATATGGTGATTTCACATGTCTGTGCTCGTTTCCCAGGATCAGCACACAATGCCTACATCATGAGGCGTAGCGGGATGCCTGATATGATGATGCAGCTGCGCAACGAACGGGCATGTGTTGTTGGTGGGTACAGTCTGTCTGTCCTGTATTCTGTATAGCCGACCAGCACGACCGCTACACCAGTTCTAACGATGTCCATGTGCTTCCCATGTAGGGGACGCTGGCTATCCCAACATGCCTTGGCTGCTGACACCTCTCCGCAACCCCATCACGCCGGCCCAGCTCCGCTATAACACCGCCCATGGCCGGACAAGGCGAGTGATAGAGAGGACGTTTGGCATGCTGAAGAGCCGATTCCGGTGCCTCCACAAGACCGGCGGTGCACTCCCTTATGCCCCGGCGAAGGTCTGCAAGATCTTCATGGTCTGCTGCATGCTGCACAACATGGCAGTTGAAAGAGTTGTGCCACTCATCCTGAATCAACATGACGAGGACCATCCACCCGTGGAGGACGAAGGGCTTGGCAATGGGGCTAGTGATGTGGAGGATGTGGAGCCGCAAGAGGACATCCGGACTCGGCTCATACGCGACTTCTTTGCTTAGTGGTGAGTACCAGGGTCTGAGTGTGCACGCATTGGTCCCCGTGTGGCATGCGTTGTGATGTGTGTCTCCACCTGCATGTATGGCACGTGGGTCAGAGGTGTGTGTGGGTGTGTCACTGGAGTGATGGTGGCAGTGATGGTAGTATTTCCCCAGTCATAATTGTGACCTAGCATGTTGTCATCCATACATGTGTCGAGTAACTGCACATGCAAGTGGCTGTGCTTTTTGTGGCTGACTTCTTGTGTGTCTCTCTTCCCCAGGTACCTGCGCATGCCGTTTGCTGGTTGCATTGTTGTGGCACTGCTATTCCTCATGGACATGACATCGTGGGCTGACTCAGCGTTACAGGCACGGACACGTTTGGAAGTCTCCATGGGGTAAGGGATGCATCTGGGGTGTATTGGGTGTGGCAGTTGTTCACGATGTGTGCACACTGCCCCGGTCGGGGTTTGGTTCCTCTGCAGACATGTGGCATCCCCATGGGACACGACATGCAGCTGGGTACACCTGAATAGATGGGCTGCCTGGTTGTCAGTCATCAGTGATGGGATAGTGGATTGTGATGATGGCATCAATGTGTGTGACACTGCCCTCGGACACATACGGTTAACATTGTCTTGACATGGCGTGGGACTCCCACATCAGCGGATGTATGGTGTATGGCAGGCTCTCCGTGAGCAGCTGTGGGTGTTTAGCTGTTAGCCGACGCTTGTGTGCCAGTTCCATGGCTATCACGCATTTGTGCTGCAGAAGGGGGGTGCCAGTGTTGGAGCCACATGTTACTCCACATGATGTGTTCATGTGTACTTCAAGTTGCCTCTGCAATCCCAAAAACATGACTAATAAAGGTGTCCCTATGCCTCCAAGGTGCCTCTTCTCAGTCAGTGCTGGTGTGTTGGCACGGTGCATCCTGCATGTCTGGCATGGTATTCCCTGATTGTGGCTATGTGTCAATGTGTCGAGTGGCAAGATGCAAGCTGTGTGTGTGTGCTGAGACTGTGTATTGGGCATGATGTCCATGACTGTGTGGGTATTGTGACATGTGCCATCCCCATGCATCCAACGTTGTCCATGACCCCATTCTCTGCATCCACCGGACTCAAGCTTGCAGGACATGGTTCTGCCACCTGTCTACACATACCTGGGTGCCCCCCAGGACACGGGCCAGGATCCCTGACCTCTGCGCATGACTGTTGCTGTACTCAATGTGTCTGTCAGCACGGTTGTTCGGCCACCCCCTCAGCTGGTTCTGACCATCACGGGTGTGTATGGTGCTCCATGTCTGTCTTGCCTAATAAACTGTGACCCATGTGTCCTGTGCCAGACGCAGGCCCCAGGGTGTGGATGGTTGAAGTGAACAGATGACTCAGGCATGTTTAGACTGTACAAGACACATGTTAGGTAATAATGCTACCAGCAGGCATCTACTCTTAATAGTGTGATTTATTATTGGGGGGGGGGGGACAAAGTGAGGGGCTTTCCGGGATTAGGGAATCCAAAGTTCAGTAGGGGAGTTGGTGTCCTTGCCATTGGAAATCCTCAGAGTCCATGCCACAGTCTTTGTCAACATTGGTCAGCCAGTGACCAGCAGGGCCATGTGGCAGAGAATGTCTCTTGATGCTGTGATGCTGTTGCTCCAGTGGGCCAGGTGCCAGGCCAGGTGTCCTGGGAGATGGTGATGTAGCAGCCACCCTCACGGTCCTTTCCGTGGACGACCCGGCTTCCTGCGGGGAACCTCAGCAGCAGGCCGTGACGACGTCTGGGATGCTCCGTCGGATGTTTCCTCCTCCTCCTCATGATCCCTCCCTGTGGGTGGTGATGTTCTCCGCCTTCTGGCACAGGGAGGGTCGGCCATGGTGTCGGCCATCCGACGGAGTTCAGCGTGAATCCCCTGGGACGCCGTCACTTGCTCAGCCTGTCTGTCCTCCATCCTCCGTTGGTGTACCTGTAGACAGGCTATTAGCTCCGCATGTTGCTGGGCCTGCTGGACCTTGATCCCCTCGAGGACGGACACAACCTGGGCCATGCCCGTGGTGTCCTGCCGGTATGAGTCCAGGATGTTACGGACATGGGAAAATACCGGATCCCCAGCCAACTGGTCAGGCTTGCGCCTCCGCCGTCCTCCACTCCCACCACCCCTGCCCACTTGCGTCTGGCCTGCACTTGTGGGAACATCGGGTCTCCGGGACCCCTGAGGGGTGGCATTGGCGTTGTCGCCTGCCTCCTCCTGGGTGCCCGGGACACCGTGTCCCTCCTGGCGAGCCTGGCTGCATTGTGGTGTTGGGGCAGGGATCCTGGGTGTCTCCTGGGATGTGGCAGGAGTGGGGGTGGTGGTTGGCACGGTTGTACCTGACGCAGGTGCTGCAGGTGGTTGGACACCAGAGGGGCCAGGTCGGTCGGGGTCGTCCGCAGAGTGGTGAGAGTGGTCGCTGCCGGTGGGATCGGTCTCCTGCAGATCCGGGTCCTGTGAGTGTTCCCCCCCAGTGTTGGGGGGTGCAGCACGACGTTGACCTGTGTGTGAGAGAGAAAATGTTAATTTTGATCCATGCAACATCCATGTTTCATCCGTTACAAAGTTGGCACATTTCCTCTTGGAATTAGGATCTGTCTTGCATTCCACTCACAGTGCACTTGTGCATGGGTGTGTCCCTTGGCCACCAATTTGGCCCCTTTAACTATGTGTGGCACAGTCTTACTTGCTGCGTCAAGTGTGACTGCAGTCAGCAGTGGAGTGTGCATGTGTGGCGAGCCATGCATTTGCGCCTTCCTTGTAGCACTGTACATGTGCACATGGAGTGGATCCACACACTTATATGATGCAGGTGGCTGTCCTTGTGCTCGTGTACAGGTTGTGACATGGCCCTGCGTTTTGCCATGATGAAGAGGGGGGGTTCTGGCACTGGCCACCCTTGTCTACATGCACGCAGTCCACCTGCTGACGAGCAGACATTCCCACACACCAAAGGACTGATTTGCTCTCCCTGTGTCTCCCTCCTTCTCTGTCCCCCTCTCCCTCCCTTTCTGTCCCCCTCTCCCTCCCTCTGTGTGTCAGCCTCCTCCCTCTGTCCATCTTCCTGTGTCTCCCTCCCTCTCTGTCCCCCTCTCCCTCCCTCTCTGTCCCCCTCTCCCTCCCTCTGTGTGTCAGCCTCCTCCCTCTGTCCGTCTCCCTCCCTCTCAGTCCCCCTCTCCCTCCCTCTGTGTCCCCCTCTCCCTCCCTCCGTGTGTCACCCTCTGTCACCTTGGCCCAGCTTCCTGGGCACACACTGTTAGCAGATCTTTGAGTGGCCCTTGGCCTGTTGATGTGAGTTTGTTTCTGATCTCCAGGCACCCATTTTGTCTGCTGTGTGTCTGTGCGCTGCTGCTGTGGTGGTGTGTGCTGCCACTCTTTCACAATGTTGGATGTTCATTAGCTGCTGTCATGTGCAAAACAGTGCCTTCACCCCCATGTGTTGATGCAAGGCGTCCGCCATTTGCTGGCAAGTCATTCCTGTGTTGGGACACAGTGTTTGTCTGGCTGTGACCTAGGCCATATGGGCAGAGGGCATTGTTGTCTGCTTTGGAGTCGCACTATGTGATTCTTGGTGCCCAGCCTCCCGCCATCCGGGTTACCGTGTCATGTGTTGTTGTCTTCTGTGGCCTGTGACTTGACATTGTCCAGCTGGGTGCATGGGGCATGGTGGCAGCAGTGGCATGTGCCTGCTCATGGAGTGTGGTTGAGTCATGCGATGGCTTGTGGTGGTTGCGTGCCTGTTATTAATTTTGGTTGTGGTTGCAGTTCCCCCCATGTGAGGTGCGTTGTTTGTGTACTCACCCGGGTCTCGGAGTCCTTCTACTCCTTCAACTGCCTCCACCGGCAGTATGGCCATCACCCTCTCCTCCCAGGGATGGTACTGTACGGCTCTGCGGGAGGGCCCTCCTCCGGTGGCGTTGGCCTGGTCGTGTTCCTCCTGCCTCTTGGCTCTGACCCTCCTCCGCAGATCGTACCACCTGTTCTGGCAATCCTGCTTGGTCCTCCTGGTGTCCGCAACAGCATTCACAGCATCGACGATGGTCTGCCACATGGCTGTTTTGGCTGCCTGGCTGGTGCTTCTGACCAATGTTCCAAAGATCTGTGGCTCGACTCTGAGGATTTGATCAACAAGGACCTCCAACTCTCGGTGACTGAACTTTGGATTCTTGGTAGTGGGCATGGTGAGGGATGTGGGTGGGGATGGTGTGGGTGTGGGGGGTGTGTGGATGTTGGGGGGGGGGTGTGGATGGTTGTGTGTGTGTGTGAATGTGATGAGAGGGTGTTTGTGAGGGTGGTCGTGTGAAGGTGTGCAAGTGTAAGATGTGGTGTAGCTTGTAGTCTGGTTCTGTGGTGTCTGGCAGCAGTGAGTCTGTTGCAAAGGCTCATGGTTTGTGTGTGTGGGCCCTTTTCATTGGTCCATGGGTGGGTGTGGCAGTGTTTGAATTTTGGGTGGGTGTGTTATAAGGAGTGGTGGTGTATTGGGCCTCTGTTTGTTTTTGACAGTTGCAGGTCAGTGATTGTGTTATTTTAGTGGTTGTTGGCCATGTTTAGTGGCTGTGTGCCTTTCGAATGGTGTATTCTTGTGTTGTTTTGTTTTGTCCTTGTTGTGTACGTGCGTTTTGAGCGTGTGTACGGTGTGTACATGGGCCATTTGGTTGTACGATTATGTCCTTGTGTGTGGCTTTGTACGACTCGTACATGCGGTTGTGATGTTGGGGCATGGGGTGCGCTCCGTACTTAGGAGGTTGTGTTGGGGGTGCGCCAGGAACGTACTGGGGTGTAGGTACACGGGGGGTATGACACGTACTGGGGTGGGGGTGGGGCTCGAACGTACTGGGCTGTACATAGACGGTGGTACGACACGTACTGGGGTGGGGGTACGACTGGAACGTACTGGGGTGTACATGGACGGTGGTACGACACGTACTGGGGTGGGGGGGTGTACATTGACGGTGGTACGACACGTACTGGGGTGGGGGTACGACTGGAACGTACTGGGGTGTACATGGACGGTGGTACGACACGTACAGGGGTGGGGGGGTGTACATAGACGGTGGTACGACACGTACTGGGGTGGGGGTACGACTGGAACGTACTGGGGTGTACATGGACGGTGGTACCACACGTACTGGGGTGGGGGGGTGTACATTGACGGTGGTACGACACGTACTGGGGTGGGGGTACGACTCGAACGTACTGGGGTGTAGGTTCACAGTGGTACGACACGTCCAGGGGTGGGGGTACGACTGGAACGTACTGGGGTGTAGGTACACGGGGGTATGACACGTACTGGGGTGGGGGTGTGGCTCGAACGTACTGGGGTGTAGGTACACGGGGGGTACGACACGTACTGGGGTGGGGGTACGACTGGAACGTACTGGGGTGTAGGTACACGGGGGGTATGACACGTACTGGGGTGGGGGTACGACTGGAACGTACTGGGGTGTAGGTACACGGGGGGTATGACACGTACTGGGGTGGGGGTGGGGCTCAAACGTACTGGGGTGTAGGTTCACGGTGGTACGACACGTACTGGGGTGGGGGTACGACTGGAACGTACTGGGGTGTACATAGACGGTGGTACGACACGTACAGGGGTGGGGGGTGTACATTGACGGTGGTACGACACGTACTGGGGTGGGGGTACGACTGGAACGTACTGGGGTGTAGGTACACGGGGGGTATGACACGTACTGGGGTGGGGGTACGACTGGAACGTACTGGGGTGTAGGTACACGGGGGGTATGACACGTACTGGGGTGGGGGTGGGGCTCGAACGTACTGGGGTGTACATAGACGGTGGTACGACACGTACTGGGGTGGGGGTACGACTGGAACGTACTGGGGTGTACATGGACGGTGGTACGACACGTACTGGGGTGGGGGGGTGTACATTGACGGTGGTACGACACGTACTGGGGTGGGGGTACGACTGGAACGTACTGGGGTGTATGTACACGGGGGGTATGACACGTACTGGGGTGGGGGTGGGGCTCGAACGTACTGGGGTGTACATAGACGGTGGTACGACACGTACTGGGGTGGGGGTACGACTGGAACATACTGGGGTGTACATGGACGGTGGTACGACACGTACTGGGGTGGGGGGGTGTACATTGACGGTGGTACGACACGTACTGGGGTGGGGGTACGACTCGAACGTACTGGGGTGTAGGTTCACGGTGGTACGACACGTCCAGGGGTGGGGGTACGACTGGAACGTACTGGGGTGTAGGTACACGGGGGGTATGACACGTACTGGGGTGGGGGTGTGGCTCGAACGTACTGGGGTGTAGGTACACGGGGGGTACGACACGTACTGGGGTGGGGGTATGACTGGAACGTACTGGGGTGTAGGTACACGGGGGGTATGACACGTACTGGGGTGGGGGTACGACTGGAACGTACTGGGGTGTAGGTACACGGGGGGTATGACACGTACTGGGGTGGGGGTGGGGCTCGAACGTACTGGGGTGTAGGTTCACGGTGGTACGACACGTACTGGGGTGGGGGTACGACTGGAACGTACTGGGGTGTACATAGACGGTGGTACGACACGTACAGGGGTGGGGGGTGTACATTGACGGTGGTACGACACGTACTGGGGAGGGGGTACGACTGGAACGTACTGGGGTGTAGGTACACGGGGGGTATGACACGTACTGGGGTGGGGGTACGACTGGAACGTACTGGGGTGTAGGTACACGGGGGGTATGACACGTACTGGGGTGGGGGTGGGGCTCGAACGTACTGGGGTGTACATAGACGGTGGTACGACACGTACTGGGGTGGGGGTACGACTGGAACGTACTGGGGTGTACATGGACGGTGGTACGACACGTACTGGGGTGGGGGGGTGTACATTGACGGTGGTACGACACGTACTGGGGTGGGGGTACGACTGGAACGTACTGGGGTGTAGGTACACGGGGGGTATGACACGTACTGGGGTGGGGGTGGGGCTCGAACGTACTGGGGTGTACATAGACGGTGGTACGACATGTACTGGGGTGGGGGTACGACTGGAACGTACTGGGGTGTACATGGACGGTGGTACGACACGTACAGGGGTGGGGGGTGTACATTGACGGTAGTACGACACGTACAGGGGTGGGGGGGTGTACATTGATGGTGGTACGACAAGTACTGGGGTGGGGGTACGACTGGAACGTACTGGGGTGTAGGTACACGGGGGGTATGACACGTACTGGGGTGGGGGTACGACTGGAACGTACTGGGGTGTAGGTACACGGGGGTATGACACGTACTGGGGTGGGGGTGGGGCTCGAACGTACTGGGGTGTACATAGACGGTGGTACGACACGTACTGGGGTGGGGGTACGACTGGAACGTACTGGGGTGTACATGGACGGTGGTACGACACGTACTGGGGTGGGGGGGTGTACATTGACGGTGGTACGACACGTACTGGGGTGGGGGTACGACTGGAATGTACTGGGGTGTAGGTACACGGGGGGTATAACACGTACTGGGGTGGGGGTGTGGCTCGAACGTACTGGGGTGTAGGTAGACGGGGCTATGACACGTACTGGGGTGGGGGTTCGACTGGAACGTACTGGGGTGTACCTAGACGGGTGGGGGTATACATATACGGGGGGTACGTGTCGGACGTACGGGGGCTGGGGGGAGTGTTGGGCGCGTATGCGGGCACATGTCTCCATGGTTGCTGTAGGAGTTCGGTGCGGACGGTGTTTTTTCCATACGGTTGTAACCTCGGACGCACGGGATGGATCGTGATTCCTCGGTCGGACTTGGATTTTCACGTTTGTAAGGTAAATCGTCCGAGGACGTGTCGGACACATTTTCCGACCCGAGGACGTGTGGGGAATGATTCCCAGTGCGGTTCGTATGGACTTTTTACCATGCGAATCGTGATTGCCAGTTCGTACGGCACTTGTACGATTCGTACGGTAAAAAGACCCGATACGAGTCGCACGGGGGAATTTTTTACCGGATCGTGATCGGCACCTTAGTTGTTACCATAGAGAGCGTAGCCATTTCTAGATTTAGTAGTAGGATGGCCGCAAAGAGGGTGAGAATTATGGGCACTGTTCCTGTTATTCCAGAGATGATCGAAAGAATGTCTGAATGTAGTCTGGTATTAAAAGAAGAACAGTTTGAAAGCGTGTTAAGAGGCTGTAGGAGACCGTGTTAAAAAAGTGTGCCAGACCTTGAGTGTGACATGTGTTGAAAATTGTGTAACAATTCACAAAGTGTAATGGGAGGTTCGTATTTAAAAGGTAGTGTATTTTACTTGAAGTTTGTGGTATCTTCAGTCGATAAATTTCTTTTGCAGAAGTTAGGGACACTTCTGTGGTGAACAAAAGCGCTTTCAGTTTGGTTTGTTTAATCAAATCTGTTTTCAAAGTAGGGATTGAAGGCCAAGTTGAAGTTTGGGAGTTAGTTTGTGCGGGTGGGAATAGACATAGCCACAGGAAGTTACTCGGTTTGAAACAGTAAGGACATATGGTATGCCAGCTCACATTCCGTAGGAGTGCATCTTATTGAGAAGCAGATAACTGCCGTTAGAAAGCTGTGTGAATGTTGGTCTGATTGTTCGAGTTGGCGTCCTTTTAAGAAAGGACGCAAGATTGGGTCTGTAAGCTTAGAAGCGCCGTGTAGTTGGACATTCTTGGATAGTAATGAATGACTGCTATTGTGGTCGCACTTTCACCTGTGAGAAAAACTTCGGTATGCTCTTTAAAACAGCGATATATAAATGGAAGAAACCACTGCTCATGAATAAACGTGCAACTTCATATAATCACATACAACATGACAAACAACATGTACACCTAGCAGACACAACGACACAATGTACTGTGGGAACCGTGGCTAGCCATGTACACAAAGCAAACATGGCATGGCACCTCTGCCACACAATGCAGAATGCGGGGAGAGATGGGAGCAAAGTATGTGTGAAGGTGGCAAGTAGTTCTCGATTATAAAAGTATGCAAACTCTTGAGGGGATGTGCTGGACAGACTTGAGTATGCAGAGCACAGACATGTACATGTCAACATACACTGATGGTCTATGGACAGTGGACGCAGCCATGATAGTACAGTCAGTAGGGAAGATTACAGACCGGTAGTGCGTACGTGCCTTCCCCCCAAATGTTTAGGGAAGTGGGCTGGCTCGCCGTACGCAAGGCTAGCGTAGTGGTATGAATAAAAGGCATGTTTCTTTGGGTGTGGTTCTCTTCCGGATTGGCGAATGTGTCTGCCAGGTCTGCGCAGCTTACACCGCCACGAGGCTGATGCTGTGAGCGAAGGTGGGTGCGTAAATGATGCTGTCAGCTTGCTGGTACTCAGAAACCGTCATGGCCGCTGTGATGCATTTATGCCCCACAGTTCACCTTTTGACACCGCTGTATGTGAAAGAGGACCAACCACATGCTGGCGGAAGGTCCTGGGCCGAGGTCTGTGAGCTCGGAAGGCTCCTGAGATTAACGCTGGCTACCACGACACAGGCACACAGAGCCCAGCCTGAGGCCCAGGAGCGTGGAGTGCTCTGTATAACAGTAACACAGTAGTCCAACAGGTACCGACAGTGGAACGGTGTGTTTTGATACCATAGTGGATGATGTTAGAACTGTATCTGAGAGTGGAGATGAAGGTACTCCCTTCGACCAGCTGCAACCAACTGTAGGTCCCAACAGTTTAACGGTGTCTTGATCCCATAATGGACGATGTCCGATATTACCTGCTGCTGAGTTTTCAGAGAACTCCCTCCGTTGAGGTGCATCAGACTCTGTGCTTCCGTAGCTAACTGCTGCCCATGATTATAGGGGTTGGCTGACTGCAGTCGGTTAAGTATACCGCGGTACAGCAGGTCCGAACAGTGAAACGGTGTCTTGATGTCACAAACGACGATGTTAGAACTGCACCTGAGAGTGGAGATGAAGGTACCCCCTCCGATCAGGTGCAATCAACTCTGGGTCCCAACAGTGGAACGGTGTCTTGATCCCAGAATGGACGATGTCCGATATTACCTGCTACTGAGTTTTCAGGGAACTCCCTCCGTTGAGGTGCATCAGACTCTGTGCTTCCGTAGCTAACTGCTGCCCATGATTATAGGGGTTGGCTGACTGCAGTCGGTTAAGTATACCGCGGTACAGCAGGTCCGAACAGTGAAACGGTGTCTTGATATCACAAACGACGATGTTAGAACTGCACCTGAGAGTGGAGATGAAGGTACCCCCTCCGATCAGGTGCAACCAACTCTAGGTTCGAACAGTGGAATGGTGTCTTGATCCCACGATGGACGATGTTAGAACTGCATCTGCCAGTGGAGATGGAGGTACTCCCTTTGACCAGCTGCAACCAACTCTGGGTCCCAACAGTGGAACTGTGTCTTGACGCCATAATGGATTATGTAGAACTGCATCTGAGAGTGGAGATGAAGGTACTCCCTTTGACCAGGTGGAACCAACTCTAGGTTGCAACAGTGGAATGTTGTCTTGATTCCACAATGGAAGATGTCCGATATTACATTCTGCTTAATTTTTACAGAACTCCTTCCATTGAGGTGGATTAGACTCTGTGCTTCTGTAGTTAACTGCTTCACATGATTATTAGGCATGGTTTATTGCAGTTGCTGGAGTACACAATGGTGCAGCATGTTCGAACAGTGAAACAAGGTCTTAATTCTATGATTGAGGATGTCAGAAGTTAAAGTGTGTGATGATTTTTGTGTATAGCTTATGATGAGGCGCAACCAACTCTAGGTACCAACAGTGGAATGTTGTCTTGATCACACAATGGACGATGTCCGATATTACCTGTTGCTGGTTTTTCACACAACTCCGTCTGCTGAGGTGCATCAGATTCTGTGCTTCTGTAGTTAAGTGCTGCACATGGTTATTGGGCTTAGTTGACTGGTATTGCTGGAATACACCGAGGTAGAGCAGGTCCAAACAGTGAAATGGGGTCTTGATTCTATGATTGAGGATGTCATAAGTTAAAGTCTGTGATGATGTTTGTGTACCCCCTTCGATCAGGTGCAACCAACTCCGTGTTTCCGAATCCAAAGGTATGTGGCTGTGATTTGTGAATGACCACTGGATTTGATGTAGACTGCAGTTCGCAGGGTTCACAATTTAGATCGCGTGGTGATTGTTTAATTACAGAATCCAGTAGTTAAGTAATTAGAACGTCTATTGAAACATACACAATATTGTATTAGTATACTTGCTTCAAGAAGTTTTTTTATATCAGTTATAGGTTTAGTGAAATGACCAAATTTATCTTGGAAGTCCAAAGGAGCAGTGAATAGTGTAGACTGTGGAGAGATGAAATCCCAATTCGAATTGTTTTGATTTATTCATTGTAGAGTTCTCTGTAATTTATGTTGTTTTATTTCATAAAGAGGGAGTGAGAAAAAGTATTGATGGTTGTGTGTGTGAGTACTGCTTTTAATTTACAATGCAGACAGTAGTGTTCACAATTCAGATCGAGTTGCTATTGTACATGATGCAGTCCTGTAAGAGAAGAGATTGCTGTAGTGTGCTCTGTCTGCACCACTCATACGCATCATTGCAAGCACCGCACATGTTTTCTTTGCTTCGTGTATTGCAAACTGTAGAGCTCAAGTCAAAGCTACGTGACTGTGTGCCCATGCTGAACGCTCTCTCTGGCCTATACTGCAGACTTCAGTGTTCACATTTGACATTGAGTTGGTATTGTAGATGATGCAGTCCTGTAGGAGAAGACATTGCTCCAATGTGCTCTGTCTGCACTACTCATACGCATCATTGCGGGCTCTGCACACATTTTTTGTGCTTCGTGTATTGCAAACCGTAGAGCTCAAGTCAATGCCACGTGGCTATGGGCCCTTGCTGACCGCTCTCTCTGGCCTATACTGCAGACTTCAGTGTCCACATTTGACATTGAGTCGGTATTATAGATGATGCAGTCCTGTAGGAAAAGACATTGCTCCAAGGCGCTCTGTCTGCACCACTGATATGCATCATTGCAGGATCTGCACACCTTTTTATTCTTTGTGTATTGCAAACTGTAGAGCTCAAGTGAATGCCAGGTGGCTGTGGGCTCTTGCAGACTGCTCTCTCTGGCCTACACTGCAGACAGCAGTGTTCAGAATTCAGATGGAGTCGCTATTGAAGATTAGGTAGTTCTGTAGGAAAAGACATTGCTCCAGTGTGCTCTGTCTGCAGCACTCATACGCATCATTCTAGGCTCTGTACACGTTTTTTTTGCTTCATGTATTGCAAACTGTAGAGGTCAAGTCAATGCCACGTGGCTGTGGGCCCTTGCTGAACGCTCTCTCTGGTCTATACTGCAGACTTCTGTGTCCACATTTGACATTGAGTCGGTATTGTAGATGATGCTGTCCTGTAGGAAACTATATTGCTCCAGTGTGCTCTGTCTGCACCACTCATAAGCATCATTGCAGGCTCTGCACAGGTTTTTTTTTAGTTTGTGTATTGCAAACTGTAGAGCTCAAGTGAATGCCATGTGGCTGTGGGCCCTTGCGACCGCTCACTCTGGCCTACACTGCAGACAGCAGTGTTCACAATTGAGATTGAGTCGCTATTGTAGATGAGATAGTCCTGTAGGAAAAGACATCGCTCCAGTGTGTACTGTCTGCACCATGCATATGTATCATTGCAGGCTTTGCACACTCTTTTTTGTTGCTTCACTGACGACAAACTGGGTAGGTGAAGTCACTTTACGTATCTGTGGGTCCTTTGTGACCGCTCTCTATGGCTTACACTGCAGACAGCAGTGTTTATAATTCAGATTGAGTCGGTATTGCAGATGATGCAGTGTTGATGGCAACAGATATTGCTCCTAGTACGGGCTGTCTACAGTACGCATTATCAGTGGCTGTGCACATGCTGAATGCTTTTGATGTGGTTATGTGAGTGCACTAGAACTGATGGAGCATTTATGATATATTCTTTTTGTGTATTATTTCAGATCTATTGATTGTGTGTCAGTATACCACAAGTTGTTGTTCTTTTACGATGGAATTATTTCTGTATTATTTCACATCTACTGTCCCTACCTTACTGCAGCATAAATTATTGATTCTTTTAATATTGAATCTCTGTGTGTGATCCAATGATTACTGTTGTAGTTGATGCTAGCAGCAACCATTGTTTGAAGGCTGGTTTAGACTTACCGCACACACATCCAGCACAGACATCACTGGATATGTCACCATGGTAATAAAAAGGAGTCGTGTGTCAGTGCCCATATTCACTTCCACTATCTATCAGTGTCCGTGTGTTCATTATATATGCATGATACTGTCTCTGGGCCGTACTATATTACGTTGTGTTGTAGACAGCGTATTGAACCATGTTACCTGTGGTATTGGAGAAAATTTCGGTAATGTAACTTTTAGGTGTATGGGTATCATAGGTGGAAGGCTACTTTATAGAGCATGAATATTGATGAAAATGATGGTTGCATGTTGTGTGCCATGTAAGATATGTGTATATTGCAAAAAGTTTTGAAAAAAGCTCTCTAAGCAGAAGAGGTGTGTCTCATGAAATGAGTACAGATATTGACTAAAATGGGTGACGTTTTCAAACTGGGAAATGTTATGAACTAATGAAATGCATTTTTTTTATGGTTACATGGTAATCGCGAAGCCAGTGCGCAATGAGACCGCACCCGATATGATTTTGAGAAAATATATTTATTATAATATAAGTTTATTAGAGTTAGATATCTATAACTGTTTAAAATATTTTTAATTATCGCTTGCTCTCATATACACTTTAAAGTTTTTTAGATATAGTTTTGAGACAAAAAAATGAGGGAATGACGCATGCGGCGTGACATCGTACGTCTATGACGTAACACAGGGCGTGGCAGCGTGCACTAGTTGCATACGCGAAACGCAGCGGGCGTGACTCTATACGTACATGACATAATGCGCGGCTTGGTAGTGCGTACCCGTCGCATACCAAAGTAGCAGCTGGCGCGACCTCATATGTACATGTTGTTACGCGGAACGCAGTGCCACAAACCCGTCGGATACGAAATGCGCATCATTTAAATGTGGTGCATAGGATTTGCATGTTGATCGAGCTTGGTAGACTACCGGTGCGGGACTGTAGTTTTCTCAAGAGAAAAAAAAAAGATATACAGATTTTGTAGGGAAGATATAAAAGATTACATAATTTGTAAAGTTTAAAAAAAGGATGATAGAGTTGCAAAATATTAAAAAACTATTTGAAAAAATATAGGTTTTATAAATATTAAAATATGAAATTAACATTTAAAAAACCTTTGAAATTCACTGAAAAAAACATAGGTTTTACAGACGTTATAGTTAGAAATCAGCATTTAAAAAACCTTACAAATTCACTGAAAAAAACATAGGTTTTAGGGGCGTTATAGTTATAGTTAGTTGGACATTTGATATCATCAGTAATGTCATCAGTGATGTCACTGACCATGTCATGAGTTATGTAATATGTGACGTCATCAGCAGTGCATTGCGGGGGCGCGAGTTATAGTTAGCTGAACTAACTATAACGGGGGAATTTCTAGGGTTTTGTACGAGGGAAATGTCCAGCTAACTATAACACCCCTGAAACATATGTTTTTTTAGTGAATATATATATATTTATAATTTTCAATATGTTTCTACTATTTTATAAATTATTATAATAATTATATCTTATTATTCTTAAGTAAATTTATATATTTTATTTTATATATATATATATGTATATGTATGTTTAATTTTTTTAACATTATCTGGCACATGCATCAAGCAAAATACCCCTCGCAAAAATTGCGATTCGGTAAAATAGCCGGTAACCAACCGCAAAACAACACTTTCCAATGCATCAACCCCAATAGCGAAAAACCGAGAAAATCGCAAAAACTGCTCCCGCAAAATTAGCGATTAGCAAAATAGCGATTATATAAAAGCGACTACTAAAACTGATCCTGCTAATAGTGATTAGCTAATAATGAATCACAAATCAATGCATCAAAACTCACTATATGATAAGTATCGTCTGAACCGTGCTATGATAATGCGCCTCATAGCAAATTTGGAACCCCTACTGCAGCACCAGACCCATAGGACCAATGCCATTCCGGCACACGTCCAGGTCCTATGTAGCCTGCACCTACTGGCGTCAGGCTGTTTCCAAGGGGTCGTAGCGGTAGCCGGAGGTGTATCCCAAAGCGCACTCTCACACTTCTTCCGGAAATTCCGTGAGGCCATGCTGACAATGATCCATACCCACATCACCTTCCCCACAACCCCACAGGAGTTGAATCAGACCAAACTGGAGCACTACCAGGTGGCTCAAATCGCAAATGTCATTGGATGCATTGACTGCACGCCTGTCCCCATCTGTCCCCCCTCAGCCAACGAGTACATCTTCCGAAACAGGAAGTCTTACCACTCCATCAATGTCCAGGTTGTGTGCAATGCTAAACATATAATAACGGACATCGTAGCACAATTTCCCGGAAGCACACATGATTCATATCTATTCCACCACAGTGGCATCCACAGGCGTCTGCTCAGCGGTGTATTTGGAGAGGGACACCTACTTGGTACATACCTATACCTATTTGTGACATCATTATAACAAAAGTGATTGCATTACTGCGGCTAACCCTTTGCCTCCCAACCTGTAGGTGACAGCATATATGCCTTGCACGAATACATCCTGACCCCTTACCTCAACCCAGCAACACCACAGGAACAGCGCTACAACGTGGCACACATTAGCACAAGGAATGTGGTCGAAAGGACATTCGGAATACTAAAAGGTCACTTCAGGATCCTTCACAAGACTGGTGGTGCTCTACAGTACAACCCCTGGAGAGCAATCACAATGCTGATAGGGCCAATGGTTACGGCACCATGGCCAGATTGGTGGATATACAGGGCTAGCGCCTCTTTCCACGTACCCCCAGTCTCCTGTCGCATGACCCTGCAGCATCAGCCTGATGTGTGCTTGTGGATGTTGAGCTGCGCGAACTGCGCCTCCTGCTAGTGCTCACTGGCACAGACACACTACTCAGGCTCGATGCCTCCTCACTACCCTCCTCCCCTTCCAAGTTGCTGGCAATCACAGTCCCAGACTGGAGGTGTTCCACGGCAGTGGTCACTTGGGCTAAGGCCCTTGCAACGTCCTCACAGAAATGGCCCAGATCAATCTGTAAAGACACGGAGCGCCGTGCCAATACTGCAGTGGTGTTGCTCAGCTTGGTCATGGCCCTGGTATTAGATGAGGCACGTAGCAAACTCTGCCGATGCCACCGACACCAAGAGCGTTGTCCTGCAAGAACGGCACGGGTGAGCTCCTGTAGGCTATGGTTTGTCTGTCAGTTTTCCTCTGCAACAACTGTAGTGAGGTCAAGCACACAGTCCAACATAGTGCTAATGTTTCCACAAGTTGATGGCGTCAATGTGTCTCGCCTGCAGGCGCTGCACACGAAGCATCTGCGACTCAACGCCGCCATATAGATTTGGAGCCAGTTCTACATCGGTCCTGGGCCTGGGCCTACGCAGGTGTCCTAGTCGGAGCTGTGCTGGTGTTGGAGCTGGTGAAGTGACCCGTGGCTGGCTGGGGACTGTTGTGGATGCTGGAGTCTGCTCTGATTCCATTTCTGGCAGTGCGGGTACATGTGCCCTGCATTTTGGTGGTGGTGGTGGTGTACATTCAGGCTCCACAGGGGTCTCTACATCCGTCTCTGCAGGTGTCTCAGAGATAATGAGCCGGTCACTGTTCTCAGAGTTCACCTGAGCTGCATCTGTGTGTGAAACAGTGCAGTGTTAGTATTGTTTGATCCAAAATATGTTTCTCACATGGCCTACTTCGTAAATAATAAATTACTGATCTAAACTAACTGTCTGACGTGAAGTGTTGTTATGTTTAATTGAGCATTGATGACTATCCATGGCCACTTGGCTCACATGACTACAACTCCCATGATGCTTTATGTGTATGAGGGAAAATGTGGAATGGACTTCTCCCTGCACACTGTGATTTGCCTGAGGGTATGTGCATGGATGTACAGTACGCACAGTATTAGCGCTTGCATGCATCTTACCTTGTTGTGTACTCGCTGCAACGGATGTGTCCAATTGGGTGACTCCCACGACTGCCTTGCGTTCGATCGCCCCCTCCTGTGCCAGCTGTTTCCTTCACCCTTTCGGCAATGCACTCCTTAGCACGCTTCCTGAGGTCGTACCACCTCTTCTTCAGATCTTCTATGCTGTGTTGGGTGACTCCAACAGCATTCACTCTCTCCTTGATGCACAGCCATATTTTGAGCTTCTCCGCCTCTGGCACCTTCAGGGACAACTTGCCAAACAGTTTGTCGTGGCTGCTGCTCACCCCCTCTATCAGGTGCTCAAGTTCCCTGTCCGAGAACTTCATCTTTATCTTCCTTTGTGGGCACTGTTCCCTGCAGCATTTTTGTCCATCCTGGCTATGTGAACAGTAGCTGGATTGTGAAGGTAATGTGTCTCTGCTCAGCTTCAGTGCTCCGCCTCCTCCTCCTCTGAGCTCCTCAGGGCACTGTATGAAGCATGGACTGAATGACTTCTTGGTTGTGATGTCATCAGCCTGCTTCCAACGAAACCTGCTTTTAGCGAATTCGCTAATACCGAAATCGCAAAATGCGAACTCGCAAATACAGAAATCGGAAATTGCTAGTTTGTAGTTAGCGGCTCGCAATCATGTTTTCGGTATTTTTTTAGTTATTTTTAAGGGATCGCTAAAATTTACCGATCGGGTACATGCATCTCATTTTGCGATTGTTTAATTGCGATTCCTTATTTTTCGCTAACAAGAAATCGCTTTAGCGATTTTTGATGCATCTGCACCTATATTTATTATTTATCATTTTAAACATTTTCTTATTATTATAATTATGTTTTTTCATTTTAAGTATTATTTACTCTATTTTACATTATTTTATAAACATTTAAAAAAAACAATAGTTTTAACAACGATATTTTTAACAAAAATATTTTTTTCGATATTTTTGTACTTACCATTATGTAGATAGGACTTCGATATTCTGGACAAGGATATTTTTGTCCCGATATTTTTCTACCCCGACATTTTTGTTGTCGATATTTTGTCAGTGATTCATGGAAATGCAATGTGTGCAACTCAGGCCTGGTTACAAGTTAGGCTAACATTAGATTAAAAATATATTAAAAACAAATACAATTTGCATAAGTGAATGTACAAAGTACATTTAAGATGAATGTACATTTTCTTTTTATGATTAATACATTTATTATAATTCCACTGAATATACGGGTGGTTCTCATCTACATGGATATGTAGCCACTGAGTACAATTGATTAATAAAATGTGCACAGATTAATACCGTTAAACACACTTTCAGTAAATAAGTTGCATATAAAGGGGTGGCGGAGTCAATTATGCTGCTCCACTTCCAGGTGATTTTATTGCATTGTAAATGGCTAAAACCCATTGGACATTCAAAGATGAGTGAATATTTGTTGGTAAATGAATGTGTAAATATACCCATTGCATCTTCATTTTTTAAGCTAAGGGGCCGATTCCGATCCGGGTCGGAAGAGCACAGAACGCGATCCGGCCGGAAAAACTATGAGCCGTACGCGTGTTTTCCGCCCGACTCGTACAGCTGTATGAGCGAGCAAGTACGATGCGAGCTATGTGAAATTCACTGACCGAGTCGTTTCCGGGTCCGAACCGCTCCATACGTCTCGGTCAGAAGCTAACCGTGGCGTGCAATGGATGCAATTTACAACCGAGCTAGTACGATGCATGCGTCGGACAGCCTGTGCGAGCCGGAGTGTCCGGCTCGCAAAACATCCAGGTGGTTGCCTTTGGGGGTTCGTGTCGGACCCCCTGACACCCACAGCCCTATGACTCGGACACAGGGGGAGATCCATGGGTCTCCCCAACACAGGTATGTATGGTGGGGATGGCACTGACGCGTACCCACTGTAGGGGGTGCACTTGTCAGCGACATACCCATTCAGTCAATGGGAGGCATTGTACGCGTCGTGCAACCGGCTCCCATAGACTTCTATGGGAGTCCGACCGAACCGAGTCCGACAGCATACGGCCGCATCGTACTCGCTCGGTCGGACTTCAGGACTCCAGCTCGGTCGGAAAATACTCCGGATCCGGCTCGGTCAGAGTGCTTTCCGACCTAGATCGGAATCGGTCCCAGAGTGTAAAATACATGTGGATAAATACAGATAAAATTGGAAAAAAATAAATATGATAAATCCAGATGGAAGTGTCAAAAAATAAATACCATAAAACAGAGAGCCCTCCTTTTGAATAAGAAATTAAAATTTACAAATAAAATGCTTTCAGTGAAACATGCACTGGAAATGCATGAAAAGATGTTAAGTGAGGAATGTGTTTGAGATATTTTTTCAGTAAAAGTATAACTTTGTAATTAGAATGAGGCAAATCCGGTGTTTCCATGAAGGGTCCCGTTTCCACTGAAGCAAAACACTAATGGGTAAATTCACAAGAATGTGTGCTAAACATCACCAAAAAATATTAACGTAACTTTACACATCGCAGCCTATCACGGGAAAATAACACCGTGTCAACGTGGATTTCACAACAAGGTGGCCCCATGCGATAGTTTGCTGAAACCGCGGCCAATGCCCGCGATACAATCACCTCGACAGAGATAAAACCACAAACACCAACGCGAAAAAACCTGCGATGGGCCAAAGCGCAATGAGGAAATCAGCGCTAAGCAACGCCAGGCCTGCAACACACACCTGGCAGGTGGGAAAAATCACCATAAAAGTAGAAAAAACACCCAAACACAAACTGACCAACACACAAGCACCATGGAGGCAGCCGCAGCAGGCGCAGAGGACGAGCGCAACCCCACAAGCACCCTGGACAACCAGCCTGGGACCTCGGGGATAGGGAAGGGCAAGGACCAGAAGAAGAGGAAGACGAAGTTCAGTCCGCAGGCGAACAGAATCATAGTCACAGAGGTGATGGAACACCATCAACAACTGTCCGTCACCTCCAGCATGTCATTGGGCACCAAAAATGGAATATGCCGGGACATCATGGACACGGTGAATGCCATCTGAGAGCACAAGAGGACAATGGACGAGGTCAAGAGGTGATGGAATGACATCAAGCAAAAGACCAAGGAGAAACTCGCAGCCAACCAGAAGGCAGCAATGCAGACTGGAGGTGGGGGCCCAGCACCACAGCTGGTGCTCGATGACATGGAGGAGCTAGTGTCGACAGTCATCAGTGTGGATACTGTGGCTGAAGTCGGGGGACCGGACACTGCTCGACAGGACACAACACAACAGCAACAGGGTGAATGACCACCAGGTACTGGGGGGACGGGTGGAGATGGACATAATGGCACACATGCACAATCAAGCAGAGCACAGTCAACAGGTACCATGCGGCTACATACATGTGGACACATTGCAATACACCATCTCTCCTTCACATTGCAGGGCCAACGTCAACACCCCCTGCAGAGCAGTCCCAGCCACTCTTCACTGATGACAAGGAGAACAACCCGAGCATCGACGCACAAGCCCTCCTAGACATCATTGACATCATCTGCAACTCACCTCCAGGATCAGGGCTGCCCAGCTGCATCGAGAAGACCCCACCCACCACCCAAACCACCCAGCAGGAGGCACCCATGGCCCGGCAGTCTCCGAAGACCCCCAGGAACAACACACGGCCTTTCAATGCCGTGTGCTTGAGGGCCAGAGGGAGACGGCGGAGCAGGTGTGAGTTCGACCTCATGGCTACCAAACAAAACGCCATTCTTGGGTGTCTAGGCCCGCTCCATGGTCTCCAACGAGCCCTGACTGACATCGCTGGAGTCATGACGTGGAGAGAAGAACACCTGTCCGCTCAGAGGGGAACCAGTGATACCAGCCATGAGCTGGCACACATGCGGAGGCTCATGGAGGACATGGTGTGGATGGAGGCGGAAAGGATGGCAGCCACCGCTGCACACCAGCGAAATGTAGCTGGGATCTACAATGCCCTGCAGGTCCTCATCATGGCATTGCTGCCACAAGGCGTGGCAATGATGAATGCTGTGCCCCCACACCATCCACATCTCCGCCCCCTGGTGTGCCATTGCCTCACAGTGCGGCAGACATATCCACTACGGCACCTGATGTGTCAGTGGCACACAGTGCCTCAGCCGGTACTGCAACACCTACAGATGGGGCAGAGCACACATCCGGGGATGAGGAGGTGGATGGGTTTGTGATCAGGAGGAGGCACTAGCATTCATTTCCGCCACCTGGCCTGTTTCTGCTTGGTGCCGGACATGGCTCTATAATCTTCCACTGACCCCCAATACCCTCCAATACCCTCCAATGCACTCACCTTGGACAGCGACATGGACTGCCATATCCTGTTTGATGACCAATGACACGGCGATAAGACTGTGGACTGTGGACTGTACCCTTCCTCTCCCACAGTACTTGTCTTCCCCGGATGGACACTGTCTGGCCCTTCATGGGCACATATTGTGTGGTGTGCTTGGCATGGCCCTGTACTGCTCCAGCTGCAATACTCCTCTGGATGTGCAAAAAACATCCAGTAACACACTACTGTGTTATGTCTTTCATCATTCATGTATGAATGTGTGGATGAATGTAGGGACAGTGATTTCCCTTGTGTCAATGATGCTCATTCTGTGGGATGCCAGTCAGAGGGTGCTACATTGCCTATTGTGTTCCGGATGCCATGGACACTACAACAGGAACACACGCATCAGTCACTTCCATGTCCGGACATGGACTGAACCACGCCCAGAGCCCACGAGTCATTGTTGCAAGCCCTGCACTGGTCCACCATACGGCAGGCCAGACCACTCAGCTTACGCTCCGAGGGGGGCCCTCATTGCTACCCGTCGCAGGCGTACTCGCTGGTGGTGTGCAGGTCACTGGTCTAGTTGTCAGCATGTCACCACCACTCCCTGAGGGCAGGTTTGCACACACACCACACCCATCCGGCACAGGCATCACAGGCCATGTGACTCTGCCAACATAAGAGGCCGAAGACGTCAAATTCCCCTCTGCCGGTGGTGACTGGATGACGGATGCTCCACGGTTCTCAATCATAAAGAGCTCATGAGTTGTTGCGCACAGGGTTAGTGGCACCCGAGGCCTTGCGGCCGTCACGGGCCTACCACCACATCGTGCTGACTGGGGTTGCACAGGATTAGTGGCACCCAAAGCTTTGCGGCCGGCACAGGCACCCCGCCTCGGGACGGTGACTTTGGGTGCACTGAGGTAGGGGCACCTTAAGTGCTGAGTGGTTGTGCAGCCTGCAATGATGCCCCGCCCCGGCAGTCCGGACGCTCAGGTTTTGTGTGCTCTGCTGGACCGCAATGTAGGCCAGAGCCAGCAGGCAGTGCAGGCCTACTGCCATGTGGCGTGGCTTCCGGTATCACAGAGTTAGTGGCACCTATTGGGCTGAGCAAGTGTGCAGCCTGCGATGAGACCGGGTGCACTGGTATGTCCTCTGCCATGGAGTAATCAAAACCCAGCACCAAATGTGAGTTCTGGTGGCCTGCGGAGCGGGCTGCATGATGTGGAGGGTGCCATGTCCACAGGCCCCGGGCCTGTGGCTTGCAGGGGCACGTGGTGGGACCTCTTGTCTGCACGGCGGTGGCGGAAGGTGAGCAGTGAGGCCTGGGTGTGCATAGGCGGGCATGCTCCGATGGGTGGCGGGAGGGTCTGGGGTGCCTCTGCCTGGGTGTGCATGGGCAGGCAGGCAATGTTGTCTTGTGCAATTGTGTGTACTGTGCCAATCATGTATCTGAACTCTGTTTCAGATGACGGGTCTGTCTCAGATGTGTGACCTGGTGAGCTGCAATACATACCGGCAAGTGGCTGGAGACACACCGGTGGCAGCAGGTGAGCAGTGTGGCCTGGGTTGGCAGGGACGGCACTCTCTCTCTCTCTCTCTCTCTTTCTCTCCCCCGTTCTTCTTACTCTCTCTCTCCCCCTCTCTTCTTCTCTCTCTCTCCCCTCTCTTCTTCTCTCTCTCTCCCCCTCTCTTTTTCTCTCTCTCTCTCTCCTTCTCTTCCTCTCTCTCTCCTTCACTCTCTCTCTGTCCTTTGATGTGCGCAGGACACACCTTCTCATCATGATTTTTATCTTGCAGGCTGTGACCTACGGATTGTCCTGAGGGGAGCCGCCATGTGTCTTCATTTCAGTTCAGTGTTCATTTTAATAAACTTTAATTTGTTGCTTCGAAAGTAAATGTGTGATGCTCATTTTTGTGACGACACATGCATGTCACCAGTTGTGATTGTGCGACATCATGAGGTTTATTTTGTACATGTTTAGGTGTAGCTGATGTGGCATGTCTTTGGTCGAGGGTTTGCTAGGGAGGGGGGACCCTGGGGGTGGTGGCGGCGGGTGGTGTTGCCCTTTCGGCCCTACGAGCTGCATGTTCAGTTGCCCGGGTGCATCTGTTGTTCTTCAAGTGTGGCTCTGGGCTGGGCTCCCTTTTGTGGTACAGGCTGTGGTCCGACTTTGCACCAGGTCAGAGCAGGTATTAGTTTCCTGGTGTGAACGTGCCTTATTGCCTGTTTTGTGTTCTTATCGCAGATCTGGCTGATCATTGAGAATGTTGTGGAGTGGTGTTGTTGCGGCTTTTGACACGGGAACGCCTACTCTGCATCTCATTAGCGATAGTTGCGGGGGTCATCTGTGGTGATGTTTTTTGCGGCTGCTATCGCGGGTAAACTGGTGCTGTGGGATGTTAACACCAGCTTGTGATTGGGGCAATAAGTTTATCGCTACTTTGGATGTGATAAAGTGCTGTTATCTCAGCGATAGATCCTTGTGAATATGCCCCTAATTGTAAAGCAATTTATAACACTCTAGGATCAGAGATATAATTGAATACTTCTTGATCTACTGCATTGCTCATGTGTCCACTTTGAACAAGCTGATACTACAGAATATTTGCCCAAGGTCGATGGTCAAAGCACACAACTGAAAGAGCCGCTGCTTTGCTGGTGTAGAGCTCAGTGCCTGTTGATGCCCGTGTAGTGCATAAAGTGAAATAATTAACCTGATATTTCTCTAATAGTTCAACTTGGAGTGATAAAGGTTTGCCTCTATTTGAGCTGTGAAATAAAATAAGTAATATATCAAAATAATGTGCGAGCTCCACGATCGTAAGATCTCCAAGTATACCAGACACTAGTTATCCATTGCTCCCACACGTTGCAGAAACATCGGCAGGATTGGGAGGGGAATGTGGGTCCCTTGGAGGAGGTGGACTGGGTCGAGGCCCTGACCTCTCCAAGAGGGGCAGCTATAGCGGAGAGGCTGCGCCTGATCCTAGTTTGAATACCTTCATAGGGACTACTTTACACGGAAGCGTCTGTGGAAGGCAGGGCTGATTGCCTCACCGTAGTGCCTTTGTTGTAATCGGGAGGAGGGTACGCTAGTGCATACAGTTTGGCAATGTCTCTCCCTAGATCTTTTTTGGAGGGGGGTTCACACTTGTTTATTGGAAGTTCTGGGGTGGGACCACCCCGCTCACCGAAGCTTGCCTTATTACAGGTAATGAAGGGAATAGGAGGCAACATATATAACCGCCATCTGTTATTATTGCGCCTTACTTTAGCAAAACGGGACATAGCCAGGGCGTGGAATGCACCAAGGCCCCCTACAGTGGCAGCATGGAAGAATGGTTTGGATTTCTGCATGGGCCTGGAAAAGCCCATTTTTGTCGCCAGGGCGTGCCCCCAAAAACATATTAAAATTTGGAAAAGGTGGGCAGATTACTGGGGACTATTCCTGGAACTGGTTCTAGCTGCGCAGGACACACACTTGCAGAGCTCAAGATTGCATGGGGATGATTCAGGGAGTGGGGTGGGGTAAGGAACTCCGGTTGATAGCATTACTGCAGTATTCGAATGGTTTTGTCAGACAGTGGGTGTATGGTGCGATCAGGAGGTGGGGTTGGGAGGGGGGGTGATTTCCTGGGGCATTACTATTGAATATGTCAAGTACAACATTGTATGCTTTGATTGTTTTAAAAAAATAATAATGTACTAACTGTGAGAAATGTCGGATTAAGTGAATTCAGTTCACCATAGCTGGTGCATAAAATAGGTGCTTGGCTTTGGAATGTGCTGGGAAACCGAACATTTAACAGGCCCTGAGCTACTGCCTGAAACTATGCCCAAGTGAAAGAAAGCCAATATCGATCTGGCTCTGCTTTTGTATTCCCGTTCAGTAATGACTGGGCATTTTTATTGGCGCAGCAACAAGGCTTATTTGCATATGGCTGCTTCCTGTCTGGAGTGGCTGGTGGTCAAACAATGATGGACTGTGGATGTGGCCCAAGTAAATACCAGTGACTGAGATTCATTCAGGCATTCCACCCTTTACATTTCTATTTTCCCCGTGACACTATCTATATAGCACTCCCAGATGAGGGAAAAGGAAATAATATGCATTTGAAACTCCCTCTTTCAATCCTCCAGGATCATTTAACAACCGCCTGCATACTTTCTTGGAACGAAGCCGCAGGCTGTAAACAGAGTGAACATTTGCTGCTCACCCTAAGAGTTATGCCATACAACATTCCCTTCTAGTCATCATAAATCAATTCCGCCAACTGAAGTTTTTGTTTCTTTGGGGGATTTTAGATTAATTATCCTGATCGTGGCATGTGGAGCTGCAAAGATGTTCAATGGTATCAGGGAGTGAGGGTGAAAAGCATAGAGATTGAGAACAATCCAGTAAAATCAAATGAACTAAAAGTAGTATTTGTAAAGAGAATTCCAAATGTCAACACGCCTTCACTTAAAGTGCTGAATGATTTCTCTGGAGCCTGCTGGGGCAGACAACCACAGTGCTGTTAGTTAAAGATGCACAACAGAACTAACAGAGCCAGATTTTAGCTTTGAAGGTTCTTGGCTGAAGAATCTGAGTCTAGTCGCATTACAAGAATGTGTGGCTGTGTGACTTGCCTACGGTTGTGTGCTACACTTGGTATAACAAAAATATACCCAAGGTAGCTGGACTGACAAAAACCCAGTAACCTCAGAACACAGACATTGCTATCGATAATGGGCCATTGAATTAGTAGGTGACCAATCCGCCTGTCTCACAGAGCGCAGCCCTCTGCACAGGGGTCGAGTCGTGAACGGGCATCACGTCTTGCTGGTTCAGAGTCAGACGTCTGCCTTTATCCTCGCTCTGCGGTGTAGGGATCATCCAAAGGATCAGTGGCGGCTGGTGACATTTGAAAGCAGTGGGGCGTAAAATCATACTCATACTGCACCCTAGTGAGCGAGCGTAGTGAGCCGGAACATCCTAAGGGGGGTTTGGGGGGATTCCACCCCAAGAAAATTTTGAAAAAAAGAGTGGACAAATGGTGTATTTTCAAGCAAATTTGAGAAAGCAGGGAGGTCGAATCAAGCAATTGTGAAAGTGCAGTTATTACATTAATAAAGAGATGTCATATAACATAGGTATCTGCTTATTCAGTATAACCACAGAGCTTCATAACAGACTTCGAGATACAATGCATTTCTGAGTACAGACACAGACATAGCAGCAACTGCACCAGACTCTGGGCCCCCAGACCAAACTACCATGCAGCCGAGAATGCATTTATTTCAGTTTATATTTAGATACTATCTAGATACTAAGCTGAGCCGTCCAAAAGAGACTACAAAACTTACAAATTACTAATTTAATTATACCCTGTCAAGTTTTGTAGCCTCTTTTCTCACTCCATCACCATGTTTGTCCATGAACCCTCAGACATTCAAATTTCGGGGGGCACACATAGAATATTGCAAAGGAGAACTGCGCTGATGAAAACATAGCTTATTGCTGGTCTATAAGGAATCTTCCTCAAATAGTGCGCAATGGCACGCTGTTGGTTACAGACAACGTGGTGGTGTTAGCGTGGTTTCCATGCGATGGAGGGCTCGCGTGCTAAGTGCCAGAGTCAGAGCAGACGACACTTTTGTGAGGGAAGTCATTTAATTCCTTCTAATTTCCTGAAGACGTGCAACACAGAAATATTGGGTCTCTCGCACGACCACAAAGAGATTGTCATATTACCAGCAAAGTTTAAAGAAACGTTTACAAACTCTGAAGTTATAGCTTCAATACCACAAGCCATAGAGCACAACAGAGGTTGTCTTGCATTGGTGTGGCGTTTCCTTGTACAGTTTTCACCAGGCATTATTTTGATACATTTCTGCTTTAGAAAAAGTTTTGTACTTTCGCTTTTCTTGTAAATCCCGATTCAAGTGCAAGCACCTGTTGGCGCCTAATAAAGGATTTTCGAGCCCAATAAAATATTGGCCTATGAGTCGAGATAACTTTCAAATGGAGCTACATGTGTCAGTGTCTCCCATACAATCCGCTGACATTCTAATATACCGACACCTTTCAGAAAGTGCTTGAATTGAAGTAGAAGCAGATAGAAGCGGAGACGCCTAGTAAAGGCAGTTTCCCACTCATCGGAGGTTTGGTGGATATGGCGGACAGGTATGATCAAGGCATGACAGTGCTAAGCTGCACAGTTTGAGAGAAGCCATCAGAGCTGTGTTTGTGATGACCGACTGAGCATGTTGGTAGTGCTGCGGTATATGAAAGAGCGGGCAGTATGTGGATGTGCTGCTACAAGTCGTAAATCTTCAGCTCTGACTGAACCCGACCGCACTGTCAAGGCAGCCATAACAAGAAGACCGAACACAGTTACATGATGACCGGAAATTCCGGAACATCACTCAGGGTCAGGGATGCGAGCCTTCATTATTAATATTCACTCATTACCGCGGCGCTGACCTTTCCGCCTGCACTCGTTCGTGGCTGTTCCTCACATCTCTCTGGGGTCAGTCACTCAGATCTCTGACTCTGAGATAATAATGCATCGCCCGGCGCCCTATGCAAATCCGTCTCGTCTCCATGCATGAGTTGAATGAATTGTTGTTGTTTTTTTGCAGCCACGTTATCTTTATCAGCTTGTTATACTCAGTCTTGTTTTCATCTCGAACATGCCATAGTGATTCGTTCCTCTCAATTATTAAAGTGTTTGAGTGCTATATTTGGCGCGGTGTGTTTTTATGGTTCTCACGATTTCACCAATCGAGGCTCGCAATATGTGCAGGGGGGGTCGCGTGAGGCAGGGGGGGGTCGCGGGGGGAGGAGGGGGTTAAAAATACAGTTAATAAAAAAAACGGGGACACTTACCTGACCGCCGGGTCCGCGCCGCATCTGCTATGTGTTCCTTCCTGTGCCGGAGTCCGCCGCAGCTTTGGCGCCTTCGCGAGTGGCTGGTGCCCGTGGCCATAGGGTGACTCTGTATCAATGTCAGCCAGTCAGGGGAGGAGGCGGTATCTTAGAACTATAAGAATGTTCTCTGAGCTGAGCTACGTGACTACGTCAGATCAGGGCGAGCCGCAAATCCGACCGAAGTCCTGGAAAACCAGCTGCTTCAGGTAGCGCCTGCTTGCCCTCACCACTGCCTCACAGACACACTCTGCACATGCGTGACTTGGGCGATATTGAAATCGAACGAACGTCCACCACACGTCATGCGCAGGGTGTGTGTGTGTTTGTACAACAAGGCTGGGATGCACTGCAGTGCTAACACTGTTTCAAGGTGTCTGTCTTAGTGTCTTGTCTTCCTCCGCTCCGACCCCGATCCTCGTCCGTCCGGAGGCTGGTGGGGCAATGCCCCATTCGCCCCTATGCACCAGCCGCCCCTGTTAGTGTCTTGTCTTCCTCCGCTCCGACCCCGATCCTCGTCCGTCCGGAGGCTGGTGGGGCAACGCCCCATTCGCCCCTATGCACCAGCCGCCCCTGCAAAGGATAACATGCATATTCCGGTGGGTCTCGCTCTGAGGGATGTTTTTGCTTCCTTCTCTCATCTTAGCTTACTGCAGGGGATGGTCTCCATTGGCCATCACTATCATACTAGGTTAATGACCTCTGGTGGCATCAGTTAACATAGGGCATGCGCATCCAACCCTGCTGAAATGGAAACATATGTAAATACGGGAGGACGAGTGTGAGAGGACACCACGCAAAAAGGGTGGGCAAAGAAGAAGCAATGCTGTTTGCATGGGAGGTAGGCACGGCCAGTCACTCATAGTATCTTACTCACCCTCACGGCCAGCCAGCAGCAAACGACCAGGATGGAGGAGCTCTATCCTCTCTTTTCATGCATTGTCCATATCCCAGGGAAAGATGTATTAGAAAGAACATCATGGAAACGTAAATACCATACCACAGCTGTAATTGCTGATGACCATTACACAGCTCCTATATATATCAGATACATTTAACACAATAAATATCTTCACCATTACTGGTCCTAGAACCACCTAACTTCCAAACCTACCAAATCTCTGTTATATGCTTTTATTGTTTGCACTTTGCCTGGGCTTGGCATTTTTATATTTGAAGTGCTCAAGTAGAATGTGGAATCTTGAGGGGTTGTTGGTGGGTTTGGAAATGTAACAGGATGCAGTTATATTTAGATGTACCTTGGGATGGCCAGTTTCTTTCCGAAAGTTAAAAAACTACTTACCATTTACCACACATCCTTAAATTAGTTAATTTATGTACATCACAATCTTTTAGATGGGTATGTCCATTCCCGCATGAACGCATGAACATGCAAATAGACCCCACTTCTGATCTGTGAATCCTTCTGTGTTCTTTTGACTGTGATATCAGTCAGAACCTCAGCAGCGGCAATTGAAAGGAATCAGAGTCATCATCCTCCAGAAGCTTCCCAGCAATCTGGGCATCCACAAAGTACCATAAAGAAATAGAATTAGTAGAATATTGTGGCATCTATTTAAACCACATGGCGATCCCCTTGCTTCAACCACAAGCAAGGCCCTGGTGAAGAGAAAAGTGCATATTTCACATCATGTGGCACAACTCCTTGGTCATGCTATTCCCCGCAAAATCAATCTTTGACTGAAGTAAAGAGAAACTGTTAGGCTTGGCCCTTTTTGCAGGGTTATCCCAGAACATTTTGCCTTCCTCCGGTATTTTTCTTCTGACCTGTTGTTAGTGGTTTTAGGACTCTGGGCACTTTATCACTACTGTTCAGTAATGAAGTGCATTTGCTGTCTAGGGTGAACTGGGTAAGATTGGTCTACACCTGTTTGGAATATTTAATATACCTATCAGAACCTTGTACAGTTGTATCTCATATACCCAGGGTCAGTAAATTATATGCTGCTGGTGGGCTTGCAGCACGGTTTGTGCCATCAACCAAAGTAGCCTTTCAAACCTGTCTCAGGCCTCTGCCACTGCAGGGCCCTCACGCACCATTTACTGCCACTGTGACGTGGCACATAAAGTGGTTGCCACGTCCGTGACTCCCCTTTTACTACATATCAGTCACCCCTAAGGTAGGCCCTAGCTAGCCCTATGGGCAGGGTGTGGTGTAGGTGTGGTGTAGGTAAAGGACAGGACATGTACCTCAACCGTGTGGCATGTCCTGGTAGTGACTAACAGCCTATTTGGTTTCTCACTGCTGCGAGGCTCCCCTCTCATACAAATGCATTGGGAATTCCCTGATATGTGCTTCAGTGGTAATTCCTAGCATGATCAGGTTTGGTATGTTTGGATTAGTGGTGATAAATGCTGCGTACATGTATTCGTGGATTTATTTGCCACTTTTAGAAGTAGGCATTTCTGTGTGCTATGTGTTTTTTTGCCTGCCTATTGTGTATTGACTGACTGGCCTTGGTAAAACAGGGTCTGGAGAGGTGTAGTGGATCCAGAGAGTCTGGGTGAGTCAGCGCTAGGATGAATGGCTTGGTCTGCATTTGGAGCAGTGGGAGGAGTAGCACCTGCATCTGAATAGGGCTGTGTCTGCCTTCCACAATGACGGCTCCGCCCCCTGTGGTGTGTCTGTGGCCAGGGCATACACTTACAATGGAGAGTGTAGTGCACTTGACAAGTGCCCCCCAGAAGTGGTTTGGCCTGGGTCCAGGGCCCTACACTAGAGCAGAACAAAGACTTTGCGGTATATAAGTATTGGGGCTCTGACCCTACTTGGAACTTGTGGAGGAAAAGCCACTGTGTGGGACTGCTGCCCTAGAGGATTGCTGTGCCAGGGAACTGCCATCTGGACTCTACCTATGTGCTGGCCTGAGCCTACTCCCTGGTCTGGGCCCCCAGGAAACTCTCAGGGCTTTCATGGCTTGCCCTCTCTGACTTTAAAGCAGCGTGTGAAGAGCGCTGGTCTTTCATCCTGCGACTTTAAGAGCACATGGTGCGCTCTCTCTAATCTTGTTGCCTGAGCCCGAGAAGGGGGCTCAATCACCAACGGCAGCTGGCGTAGAGTGCATTTGCACCATGGGGAGAAGCCGCAGCAGCTGGTGTGAAGAGGTTCCCGGTGAAGCGCAGGGCAGGCGCTGGAAGTTGCTACCGGAAGTAGGAGCTGTGACGTGGAAGTGCTCTCCCCTCCCTAATGTCCAGCGCGATCTGCAGGGACGGATCTGCACCAGTGTCTCCTAACACGGCCCCTGGCTTTGGGGAAGTTGCCTGGCAACTGTCCGGAGTCAAGGGTGGCCCCCGAACATCTCCAAGAGTGCAAGGGATCCAACCCGGAAGCTACAGAGGGTGCTGACAAAGACGTGGTGAGGTGGAGACTTCGCTCCTTGCCTTTCCATTCAGCAAGAGAAATGCCCCCAAGGGGCCTGGTGGGCCTTGAGCCATCTTTTCTCATGCCATGGGCAGCTGCCAGAGGAGCACATATATTGGGGCAAATTCTCTTGCTGGATGCCCATCACGGGGGAGTCCTCGACCAAGGTCCCCTTCCCTTTCGGGGAATAGGGAACTTTTCCGAGCCAGTACCATATTGTCCCTGATAGTAGGGCCAAGGTCCCTATATTGTGTCAGTAAACTCAAATGACCGCATTCTCTGGTGTAGGCGGGCATGTCCCCCAGGAGCCTTCGAGGTGGAGACCTGGTTACGTGTGCCTGTGAGTACTGGAAGTTGCCCAATGGACCGTAGTATGTCCTGATGTGCTCCAGAAAGCCTGTGGGCTAATGTGCAAGTGATGTGTACTTGATGCCCTGTTGGCATGATGTGTTTATGAAATGTACATTACTGCAAGTGTTTACTTTGGTGCACTGTTGCTGATGCGTATGCTAAAGGTGGTGTGCTAAGTGCACCCTTACCAGTAGTTACTGGTCGTCCTTACTAACTGTGAATTGTGATGAGTATGACAGTGGCCCGATTGGCCTGGTGATTTATATACATGACAAGTGTCTGGTGGCATAGTGTATATATGTGATATGTTCTAATGTGTTTTATGGATAATACAAAGGCTATTTTTATATAACCTTGTGTGGAGATTCTTTTGTGGTGTGCCTAGTGTGTCGCTGCTGTGTGAGTGTTTTGTGCGAATGGTTTATACCTTGCCTCTGGGATAAGCCTGACTGCTCTGCCAAGCTACCAAGGGGGTGAGCAGGGGTTATCTTCAGTGCGTAACTCCCTTGCCCTGACTAGAGTGGTGGTTTCTGCCTGGCTTAGACGCATGCCCTAGCCAACCAGGAAACCTATTTCTAACAGAAACTAAGTGACATCCTCAGTTTGTAGCGCTGGATGCATGGAAAATTCAATGAACATTACCTAGACTTACTGAACCTCTAATTTGTTAATAAGCAGGAAAACACAGAGGACCCTTATGCAGCTCATGATCTGAGAGAGAAACTTACACAATCCTTCCAGAATATTTATGAGCTTCTGATGAAACAATTGTTGCCTTCAGATTAACTTCTTATGGCAAATGAGAGGTAATGTTTTGATAGAAAGTTTTTTTGTCACCTGGTGTATGCACAAATATGTTTTTAGAATTACAACATAGATGGGTCCACATCTGGTGTAATCTGTCTGAAGAGGATGAATTTCAAGCAGAGCATGTTTTCATGTTTTTATAGAAAGCACTTTAGCACCAGGAAACATAGCAAGGGAATCATTAAGGGTAAGTCGACGGTCTACCTGTTGATGAACTGACATGTAAGCAGCCAAGACCTGTAGGTGAGTTGGCGCTATATAAACTGAAGTTAACCGAAGTTAAACCGAAGCCAAAAGGTTGTACAAGAGTGAGTTCTGATTTGACAATATCCGATGTTTTAGTCTTTGACCTTTTAGTTTAAGAACCACTTCTCTGGGCAGGTCTCTCTAACGGAGATTGGTTTGAAATGTAACTGCCAGTGCATATCGCCTACTATATGGTCCGTTGCTCTACAGCCGAGATAGGAGACTTTGGTTATTTGGGAATACATATGCACAAGTGTGTGCACAGCTGTGCAGGTTTAGTATGCTAGAATGTTGACTAACTCAGCATGATGCATGATATCTGCACTCAAGAAACACAGTGGTAGCTGGGTCTGTGGAGACTTTTTAATTCAATTTTATTAGACCTGTCTGCCTCAGGGTGGTTTCCCCCCAAACAGTTTGCTTTCATTCCTCCTATTTTTGCTGATATCATTCTTGTTTGGGATAGTTCTATGTGCATCGCAAGACAGGTCTAAAGTGCTTGTGCTGTCTCCCCTGAACATGGTAGATTTGGCATATACCCAATTGCACACATTTACTTACTTGTAAGGCCCTAGTAAAGTGTTGCTTTATGTACCCAGGGTCCACATATAAAATGTTGCTAGTAGGCGTGCAGCACTGATTGTGCCACCCACTTAAGTCCCCTTAAGCACGTTCCAGGCCTGCCATTGCAGCCTGTGTGTGCAGTTCAAACTACTGTTACAACCTGGCAACATAAACCTTTTTGCCAAGCCCAAACTTCCCATTTTATGCATGTAAGTTACCCCTAGGGTAGGCTCTATACCACACAGAGTGCAGGGTGCAGTGTATCAAAACCTCTGGGCATGTATTTTTAAGTTTTAAATGTCTAGGTAGTGAAAATAATTTTTCACTACTGTAAGGCCCGCCTCTCCCATAGGATAACATTTGGTTACCTTATAACCTTTAATAAGTGATAACTTTCAATTGGGAGCAGGTACACAGTTTGAGTTTTGTGTCTAAAGAACTGTAATTAAAAGCCCTCTTTAACAGTGAAGTCAGATCTTTACTCACAGTTCTGAATATGCCACTATTGGAAAGTTATCTCATGCAAAATATCCCTTGGGGAATCATTTTAAACAAATTATTTCCACAATTTTTCACAGTCACAAAAGTGATCCATATGGATAACCACACAATTTACAATTACAGTCCCAGATATATTAATTAAAAAATTCTATTGTTTTACTTCATTTATATCTTATTCTTTACATAACACACATCATTACTATAACCTGTAGGTCATCTTTTATGACCCTCTGGGGGATATTCTCAAGAACTTGCGACAATCATCGCCAAAATAGGTTAACACAATGTATTACACCTGATTCATCTTCATCATCATCGTCCCAGGTCTTCCACACTGCCTGAGGGGACATTGTTGCATCCGCAGTCCACAGCACGTAACTCAATCATAAAGGGCCCATGAGTTGTGGTGCACAGAGTTATTGGCACCTGTTGCGCTCAGCGGTTGCGCAGCCTGCGATGATGCATCATCCTTGGTCAGGAATGGATCTGATGTGTGTGAGCCCTGCTGACCCGAGTTGAGGCCGGAGGCAGAGGTCTGCAGGGGCCCACAGCCATGTGGCGTTGACTTGTGGTGCACAGAGTTAGTGGCACCTATGGCGCTCAGGGGGTGCGCAGCCTGCGATGATGCGTGGTTCAGGCGGGCTGCACTGGTAGCAATGTCTGTTGCCTACTGGACTGCGTCAACTGCAATCGTGACTTGATCTGAATTGTGAGCCCTGCTGACTGCAGTTTAGGCCGGAGGCAGAGGTCTGCAGGGGCCCACAGCCATGTGGCGTTGACTTGTGGTCCACAGAGTCAGTGGCACCTGTGGCGCTCAGGGGGTGTGCAGCCTGCGATGATGCGTGGTCCAGGCGGGCTGCACTGGTAGCAATGTCTGTGGCCTACTGGTCTGCGTCATCTGCAATCGCGACTTGATCTGAATTGTGAGCCCTGCTGACTGCAGTTTAGGTCGACAGCAGAAGTCAGAACAGACATAACTCCGCGGTGCTGTGCCGCTGGGTTCTCTGGGGGCCTGTGTCACGGATGCTAGCGATCAGCTGAGGAGGCCGGCGGTCATGCCGGCGGCCAAGTGGCAGGGTGAGAGGCTCCGCCCTGGCAGACGCGTTGGCCATCCCGGAAGTGAACCACGCCAAGAGCCCTGGCCTATTTATTCACACTCCTATGCTGGACTGGCGTATGCCGGACCAGCCCACTCCGCTTATGCATACGGGGGGGACGACACAGCTACATGACCGAGGTCTTCCCCACTGTCTGAGGTAACATGGTTGCATCCACTGTCCAAAACACTTCAAACACCAGCAGTGTATGTCCACATGGACAGGTCTGTGCTCTGCATACTGAGGTCTATCCAGCACATCACTGCCACACTTGGCATTGTGTGCATTCTTATTCATGGGTGACTTGCCTCCTTCACACCTACTTGGTTCCCACCTCTCCCCACATTCTGCTATTGTATGGCTGAGGGGCCATGCCGTTTTCAGAATGTCCGCTGTCCTGTTCTGTGCTCCCTCGGTGATAGTCCAGGGGTGGTGGGCTGGGGGGCATGGCGGTGGTGGCAGTGGGTGTTGTTGACCTCTTGGGTCTCCGAGCTGCATGATCAGTAGCTCCATGACATGTGTTGGTCTTCAGATGTGGCTATGGGCTGAGCTCCCTTTCATACTGCAGGTAGTAAAAGGCAGGTGTTGAATCCCTGCTGCTAACGCGCCTTATCGCCTGTTTTTGGGTCGCATCGCAGTTCTGGCTGGTCGTTGAGAATTTGACGAAGTGGTGTTTTCGTGTGGCTTTGCACCGGAATGCCTACTCTGCATATCATTAGCGTTAGTTGTCGCTCTCATACGTGGCGATGTTTTTTGCCGGAGCTATCACTGGAAAACTAGCGATATTGGCAGTTTGCACCAGTTCGAGAATGGGGCGAAAATTCTTTCGCCACTTTTGCTGCGCTACAGTGCCGATAACTCGACAATAAGTCCTTGAGAATATGCCCCTCTGAGTTTTGACGCTCAGGTCAGTTCTTGCTTTTACAACATTAGGACTCTGAAAAATGTAATCCCCTACATTCCACCGGAATTGCACCAGCCAGCCATCATTGCCCTGGTTACCTCATGGCTGTACTACGGCAACTCTTTGTATCTGAACAATAATAGTTCCTCCTTGAACACACTTCAGGTCATACAAAATGCAGCAGCTCGTCTCAGTCTGAACACTCCCAAGCAGCATTCCGTAAGGGGGGAATTTGTTCCCTTCACTGGCTTCCTATCAGAAGATGCATTGCTTTTAAGTCTTTGTGTCTTTCTTTTGAGGCCCTGCATCATTTGAATATGCGTTTTCAATGGTACATCCTGGGGAGGAGACTGAGATCCTCCTGTTGCAAAAAACATAGGATCCCCAGATTCCTTAAGCCTAGATGGGGTGGTCGCTCTTTCTCTGTAGCAGTCGCCAAACTATCATACAACCTACCCTACCTTTATTTCAGATGTGGACTCTTTTATGTCCTTTAAAATACATCTGAAAGCCTGGCTTTTCACATCTTAGGACCCTCTTGCCTGGCTGCTTAGCTTCTGCTGACACATGTGTTCCACAATAGCGCATTGACACCTATGGTTATATTTGGCTCTATAAATTCTATCCTATCCTAATTCTGTCCTAAATTACATTATATATACAAACAATACATACATATAATCAAATAATAAAATTGCTGGCACCACCAAAAAACGCTCCAGTTCTGTACATTTTGTCAAGTATGGGGATTAATGGAAGTGAAGTCACTCCTTTTAACCAAAACAGTATGAAAAAATCATCTTTATTCCCAATGAATCAATCATTCAAATACTCGCAAGAATGAGACATGACAAAAAACAAATTATGATGCTTAAATTTAAAAAGGATGTGATGTCGAAGTTAAAGTCTTCAATGGGCCAGTGGGTCTGTGAGACCATCCTCAGGACTTTGGCTTGTGGAGACATAATTCCTCTAAATAATTCCTTCCATCTAAATCAGCTTCACACCCGAAGCCATTAAATGTGTATATTACATGCGATATCCAAATTAATTGGGGTCGTATTCTTTTTAGTCCATGCTGTAGCGTCCGTATAGTTTGTTCGGTCTGAGAAACTATTGGCATTTTATTATCGCAACCATTTCGGATCTGCTGCCTGTATCTTGGATCACATTAATAGGTTTAGTTGGCAGTTATCTTTGTGGATTGCTCCCAGACAGTGAGACAAAGGGAAGCAAGGTTTTTAGCTGGATGGGCCACTCTGACTTGACGAGGGGAAGGAACTGTCACCTATCATACTCGTACATCACAAAGGCACTGCCTGAGCAGTCTCACAAATGAGTTTGACCCTAGTCAAATGTGACACCAGATAAGCTGAGGCCAGGGCAGGGAGGCAGGAAATTCTAAGCACCTCTGGGAGGGGGGGGGGTGAAAACCTCTAGAAGCGGTTCCTACTTCAAGACCCTAATTCCATAATTCAATACAGATCTGGACCTGGGAAAGACTCAGAATGAGGACTGATGTGCTGCTTTGCTGCAAGAAGGACTACCACTCTGTGGCCCTGCTGTGCAGCCCTGCGGCACTCCTGCCTGAGCGAGAAGGACTGGTCTTGCATCTTGAAACCCTGACCAAAAGAGGGACTCCAAGGGCTAGTTGTCTAGCCGCGTGATTAGAAGCTTCGGGGACAGAACAGACTTCCTCCATCTTGAACCCAGCACCTGAACTCTGCCTGCTATGAGTCTTGCTTACCAAGTGGTGCCACCCCAGTTCTGGACCCTTGGAAGTGGGCCTAAAGGTGCCCTCCTAGCTCATCTGTGGTACTAACAGAACTGATGCATCACCTCCCAGAAACCATAACCTAGAGCTGCTGCACATCACATTGTGTCACTAAACTCCACATTAGAACCACTGAGAGATGCATCCTTGATGCAGATCTTCCACTCGTTCATGACATACTGGATGATAATGAAGGATTCCTCATCACAAGCCCAGCAGCTTTTTCAGAGCCAGAGTTGCAAGACCCATTGCAAGTTCCTCACCTACTGCATCCTCAATGATGATGCAGGACCTTGTATTGAAGCCTTGCAGCCTCCTGGAACTGATGCTGTGCAAAACATCTCTCTACCAGGACCTCGCATCATCTCGGCTGTGTGACGCATCCTCAGTGTGGGTTTTCACAAAGCTCCGCAGCAAGGATTTAGTAATTTAAGGTGCTCTTGTTTAGCGGACCTCACTGGGTCCCTGTAGCCAGCCTGTACTCCACTGCGGCTAGTCATGAACTTGTGACTTTGTCCCATTCTGATGCAACCAGACAATCACAGTTGGATCTCTGTAGCTTTTAGTGCTATTTTGACTTAAAACTTTAAAATTGCAGGGAGAAGCCTAGACAAGCCGCAATGTGGTTGCTCAATAGAGGGCTCTTGTGGCCGGCTGCACAATTTGACATTAATCCAGCCTCAGTAGGCTCTAACCTAACATCAATTGCAACGGCAGCCACGGGGAGAAATGAAAATGTGGCTGGTGAGGTTTGATCAATGCTGCTGGTGCCTGCGAGCTGCACTGAAATGCCTGCAGCATGTGTAGGGCCTTGACAGCACCTGGTGTGTGCAGATGCCTTGTGGCTTACTGCAAGGGCCTGAGACCATTGAGGCCCTTGATCGGGTGCTAGAGAGCAGCAGCCACACACCAGGGTTAGGTGCTGCTCTTTTGCACATGGCGGCTCTCTGACTGGTGGTTGCTGCTGCCTTGACTCTGGGGACGACTATTAGTGATGCCAGTGACGCTGTCTGTGAAGGCAGCCTCGTGGCCTGGTAGCAGACTGCTGGGTTGCAGACATGCCTGGGAGCCCTCGCTCCTATCTGCCTGGTGGACATCAGTGAAGAAACAGCCACCCTGGCCTAGCCTTCCGTCCACTTGGAAACATCCACTTGGATCTGCCATGGCCTAGTCCAAGCCTACAAGTTGATGGCTGCCTCTACTCTGTCTGAGAAACAACTTTGCAGTATCTTGGTGACCCTGCGGGCTGGGCTGCCCCCCCTTTTTCTCTCACAAGACTGACATTTGGGAATCCCTGCCCTGCTAGTGCCTCTATGTTTTGGGAGTGATGAGGCCTGGGGAGGCACTTGGGCACTTACCATACTCCTTTGGACTGCTGGTCCTTTTGATCCTAAGGACACCCTTCTCCCTGGAGAGACTACCCAGACAGCACATGGCCTGCAAGGGATGATCGCCCACCTACAACGTGGGGCACTGCCCTGCTTGAACTGCACCAGAACCATGGGGAAGACTGATGCGCACCAGTCCAAACTCACCTTTGAGGGCAAGCAGTACACCTGACAGGCTGAATTAGAAGCACCCCATGAGGAAACATCTGACCGCCCTTGTGAAGATGCGCAGTGCGACGGTAACCTCAAAGAACTAGCCTACCAGCCATTGATGCAAAGCTGGACCTGCTTACCAGTCGCCTAGATCACATCAAGGAGCGTCTTGACAAACATGAGAACGGACTAGACCATTTCAAAACCAAATTTCAGATGCTGATGACGCTCACGCAGAATCCAGAGAACACCTTCTTTGTATAGATAAGGTCCTTGAACTCATAAAACTGTAAAACACGTATTTAGATGATCACTTGCACTGCAACAATCTCAGCATCACAGACATCCCAGAGTCTACTGCAATTGACAAAATGGAGCCATTTCCGAGTCTGCGCTTTGTGATCTTTTTTCGGGAGGCACCTTTCCCTGGTTTTTATTGTGGAGAGGGCTCGCTGCTTTCTCAGGCTGCTCACTCCTCCAGAAGTCCCAGCTAGACCCACTGTCACACAGAGTCTGAACTACAGAGACTGCAACGTCATTTTGCACCTCACCCAGGAGCACCATACTGTTCAATACCATGGCAGTGACCTTTAATTTTACTCAGACTTCAGTTTTGCAGTAAAAGTCGGCTGGTGAATTTATTCCAGTTAAGAAGCTCCTTCAAAAACCTGATATTCCATTTACGCTCGTCAACCCTGCCAGGTGTGTATCCCCACAAGGGGAACCACTCTATTTTACTGATGTCAAGGCTGCCAATTGCATCACAGCTAAAGAGGCATTGCCTCAATCATTGCCACAGTGCTGGAAGGGCACACATCTGAGTGACAATTATTAACAGTCTGCAAATCGATACCTCATGGGGTTGGCTCAATAACTGCTTGCTCCCCCTGTCTAATAAGGGGAACCTGACACCTCTTTATGGTGACATGTAGCTTCAGGCCATGCTCCCTCTACAGGCTGCTGTGAATATAAACTGGCCTGATGATACTTGGGAGCCACCTGAAGACATCTTGGGGTCCGCGTGCCTCCCTCGGCCACCATGCTGGACTCTGATGGGCTGTTTGCTGGCTCTCCTCAGCCACTCAGGTGGATTCCCAATCTACCTGTAGAATCTGAAGTTGGGTATTGGGCTAGGGGGAGGGTGCAGCACACTCAATCATGTTCAGGGGTTGGAGTGGGTGGTATGGGTTTACAAACTATTGTGTGGTGTTGTTTTTTCCCCTGACATGTCCCTTGCATGGCCTTACCCTTTGCGCTTGCTTATCCCTGCAGCATTTCTCCATTGGCCTCCCCTGGTAGTGCCTTAACAACTTCTTCACTCAGCGCCATGACCACAACTTGATGTCTCATATGGAACATCTGCGGGCTCAGTGACTATAGAAAAGCCTGTTTAGTCCATGCTTATCTCACCAGACACCACATATATATCTGTCACCTCCAGGAACTCCACTTCACGTGGGCTGTGGTGTCAGGTTTGTGGGAACGTTGGCAGACCCCTACACTTCCTTGTACTCCAATTATGCCAGAGAAGTGGCAATACTCATTCGTAGGGGCCTGCCCTGGCAGCAACGGCATGCAATTTGCAATGATAATGGTAGTTATGTCATTATGTCAGTTATATCATTCTTGCCGGCACCCTGCACAAACACCCCATTATACTGGCTGCCATCTATGGCCCTAACACAGACAACCAGGATGTTTTAACTGAGGTCTGGTGGCCTATAGACGAACTTGCACAGCTGCTATTCTCTTTAACTTTATACTAGATGACAGACTTGATCACGTGGGGAAATCTAGATGGCCTCATCCCAACACTGCAGTACTGCTTGACACGATCATATAACTATCTCAATGACATTTGACAGCTCACGCTGGTGCGGAAGGTACTTGTATCACGACAACTTACGAAACATCATAGTGAATAGTCTATTGGTTGCTATCTCAAGATGACCTGAACTTAATTCATAAAGATAGCACACCTACCCTGCACACTCTCAGACCATCTCAATGTTCTGCTGGAGTTTGATCTACCACGGATGATCCCTAGGGCCTACATCTGGTGCCTACTTTCTGGTGCACTCCAAGACCCGGGCTTTTGTGATGAGATTCATAGCACAATTGTTGACTACTTTGAGCATAACAAGAGTTCGGTGTCTTCCCCATCAACTATGTGGGAGGCATTTAAGATGGTGATCTGGGGAGTTTGCATTGCAAAACAATCAGGTATCCTCAACGGGATTCACGGGCAGTTCACCAACCTGGAAAGGGACATCCAATCTCTAGAAATGGAATACTTACCCTGAAAAAAGTGCAGCTACTATGACTGCCATTCGGGTGAGGTTGACTGAGTTAAATGACAAGGTTTTCTGTGAGACGAAATATCTTGATTGTGACGCACAGGCATGCAGACATGGTTAGATCGACGGCCCTGACAAAATGCTAGCAGACATGCTCTGTAAGCCCAGGTCCTCCATGTATGTGGTAGAGCTGCCCGATGTAACAAAGAACTAAAATCCACACCTACAGGGCTCCTACAAACCATGACTTCCTTCTCTTCCAAACTTCATACAACTACCCCGGTTTATTCTGCGGATGAGCTGACTGTATACCTTGACTCCATCTGGTTACTATGACTGGAACGGGCCCACAGGTTGTATTTAGATTCCCCCACTACTGTGAAAGTGATTGTACAGATTATCTAGGGCCGTCTGAGTGACAGGTCACCGGGAATGGATGGGCTGACCACTTCCTTCTATAAGAAGTTTACATCCACGCTGGCCCGAAATCTGCTATTGATGTAGGAAGACTCTCTGGAGCATGGGGTACTCCCACCTTCTCTCTGTGAGGCAGTCATAGTGATATTACTCAAGGCTGACAAACCTGCTAACAAATGTGGCTCCTATTGGCCATTATCGATTATCAATGTCAATAATAAAATATTTGGCAAATTATTGGCAACCCTTCTCCTTCATCCGATCCCCTCAATTTTGAGACTTGACCAGTCCATATTTGTTCCGGGGCGCTCCACATCTCATAATCCCCATACAATTTTTACCTTTATGCACACGCTTGATCCTCACCTTCCTGCAACTGCTGTGCTCCTTGGCACCACCACAGCCTTATCTCTTTCCACTGACTGACCGTCATGGTGTCAGTCCACAATTTATCTAACAGTTTGAACTCCTATGCACGCTACCCACTGCCAAAATCTGACTCAATTGCATGTTATCCGACCTATTTCTGATAACCCAAGGGACAAGCCAGAAATATCCCCTATCCAGCTCCTATTTGCCGTGGCGATTGAGCCCCTTCGGGACACCTTCGGCCGCATCACTTCCACCGCAGCCTTGGCTTCACGGTTTGAGATTTGGTGGTCTCATTCTATACGGATGACATCACCCTCCATGTTTGAAAACCTGCTGAGAACTTAGATCCAATCATATGGGAGGTGATACGCTTTGGGGGATTCTCCGTCAATCACATCAACAGGTCCAAATCAATACATTTTCCCCTCACTGACTGCACAGGGCCCTTCCTCTCGGAGTACCTGCTGCAGTGGGCATTTGACCAGGATCGTTACCTGCCTTAGCAGTGACCCAGATGAACTCCGGCGGGCTAATTTCAGCCGTGTCATGGCATGGCTGTAGGACAGAGTTCTGTGTGGTCTTGTTGACCACTTTCTGTGTCCAGACAGATCGCCATCTCCAAAATGATCATACTTCTCAAATTTTTGTATCTCTGTCTCAATGTACCTATTCCCCTTCTTGTTTATTTCTTCTGGTTGCAATGACCTGGGCTGGTAAGCAATCTATGCACTCCTGGGAAATCCTCACTCTATCGCTAGATCAGTGGGTATTGGGTGCACCTGATTTGACACTATATGCTCTTTGCACTCAGGCACAATACCTGCACTTTTGGCTCTATCCTACGCAATTCCAACCTCACATGGCCATTAAGGCAGACCACGCTGCACCTTGCCCCCTGACTACAGCATTATGTCTACCCTACAGGCCCCTGTGGATGGTGATCGACATTGTGGAGTACATGCGCTGGGCATGGGATGGCATGAGTAAATGTGTAGGGCTCTCCTGCCTCTATGCCCGCTCTGTGTCTGTCAGGTGCAATACCCTGGTGCCACCCCGGCGGGACTTGGGCATCAGGAGAAGGGCACTAGGAAGTGGTCTAGTTCTATTCTCATATCTCTGTCCAGATGACCATTTCATACCTCCATTTACAGACCCTGAACTGACATGCCCCAATGTGCTTGAGCTCCTCTTATACCATCAGCTCTGGGCCACTTACTGTGTGCTACATGAAACATTTCCAACACCGCCTCCACATTCTCTGCTCTGGAGCACTTCCTTACAAATTCACCCCTGCACAAACTGACTATGCTTATCTATTCCATTATGCAAGCTACAGTACCCGTTCAAACAATGGTGGCACGCACTACTTAGGAGACTGACACTGACCCCCCCATCACTAACACACAATGGTCCTGATGCTGTGGTCAGATGGCAACACTCTCCCCTAATTACAGACTATGCCTAATCCACTTAAAATGTTTACACTGTCTATACTGCACCCCAATACAGCTCTTCTGCATGCGGCTGGTCACTGATGCACACTGTCTTCGATGCGCAGTGCCACATGCCTCTCTCTTACAACTCATGTGGTAATTAGGCCTGGGCATAAAATTCCACTCCACTCACAGAGTTTGCGGAGTTTTGCCCACACTGTGCTCCACGTAGAGCATGTAGTTTTTCCTCTTGTGTGGCTCACCAATGTTAAGATGGCAAGTGTGAGCTAGGAAAATTGTACACTAGACCACTTCCCGGTGAGGTTTCACAACACGGGCGTTCGCTGGAGGTCACTCCTGCTCAGGCTGAGAAACCTGCCACTCTTGTTGAGGAAATTGCTGCTGAAGTAGAACATCTACTCGAGTGGCAGAAAGAAGCATTGCTGTTTTATGCTGCACATGGTGCGTTTGCGCTAATTTTACTGCATGGGAGAAACGCCCAGCGCTAAAACTCAGCATTGCGTGCAGATCTTCGTGGAGTGTGGCAGAGTTTTTTTGGCACTTTGGGGCATTCTGCAAAGCAGAACACTGCTACCTCGGCCCAGGCCTAATGGGGAATGTCCACAGCTGGTGGCTTTTGTTCTGAAGTGTTTGCAATGATGAATGCCATTACTGGTCATTCCACAGCCTGCAGTCCACAGGTGAGCTTTTGGGGTTATGTGCAAGACGCGACCATTGGGAACTGCAGACTTACCGCTGTGCTCCTTCTCTTGGCCAAATGCAGGATTGCCATTCATTTAGGGTGACAGCCTGGCCCCACTATAGGGGCTTGGTTGATGGATGTGACATATTGGGAACTAATCTCATCATGATCCTGCCCCAAGGATATTTGGTAACCTGTACGCACCCTTTTAAGACAAAGGGACTCCCCCTCCTCACCGGAAATTGAGACTGACCCTCGAAACAGCACTCCTACCCTTGGGCCCTGAAGACCAGCATACCCAGTGTTCTGGGGTGTCTGATACCCCTGCTTCCTGGCACCATGACTTTCCTTGCCTGGATATCAGTGATCCGTCCAGAGGGGCACTTTTAACATGGGGTGGGCATCATCCCAGTGGTGATACTCGAAGCCAGGGGGGGCACCAATGTAAGCATACTGCTCTTGTGTACTTTATTGCTCTGTGCTGTGCTTCCTCCTGTCCCTTTCCTCCCTACTCCACTAGAGTTTTTTCAGAGCTGTCATGGCCTGTACACGATGATACATACAAACCTGAAGGCAATGTCAGGCCCCAATTAATGGATCTAAAAGCAAGTCTCAAAGAAGTGACTGCAAACTTTACACTATGAACCCTAAACTTCACCATATGTGTGAATGCCCAGAGAGGGAGAACACCAGCCTGGAGGGCATTGAGTGGCATGATCCAGATGTTGAAGACAAGAGCACAAAAAAGTCTAGCAGCTGTGACAGTGTAAACAAGGATATAGAGACCAAATTTGCCGTGCCGAAACCACAAGTATGACCAAATCTGAACTGTAAGAAAAGATGTTAAATACTCAATGCAATATCCCGTCAACCTATGAATAAAAACCTCCATACTTAACAGTTCCCAAAGATGCCTTAACTTTGCAAAAGAATACCCATGAGCAGACATCCAGAAAACCATACACACTTCTCCCCCATGAACGAAAAATAACTACACAGCCAAAATCAGATGAGCAACATCAAATGGTATCTTCAAACCTGCCAGTTGGAATTGTGATCTCATGTGATTGGACTTCTATTAGAAGATTGAAGTTGATGCTCTGTGGCAATACAGAATTCGGCCCTGCTCGCCATATCATGGAGAGAGTAGTCAAGTATAATTCTGTAACAGACGCCATGGGTGAGTTGGCTACTCATGCTACAATGTGTGCAATAAAGATGTTGTTTAGGTTGATTCTTATATTTTGTTTGCTGATTAGGTGTAGTTCACTGAGAGTTAGGATTCAGTGAGGAGGTTGAGCATTGGGAGAAGGATTTGTAGCACACAGTTACACTCATATCCCATATCAGAAAATAGAAATTAGGAAAACCATCAATACATTTGTCTATATTAATACCCAGGGTCAGACGTACGACCATTCAGTTTAGCGAGTCGCAAGTTGCTCTGAATTGAGACTCGCAATTTGTGACTCGCTAAACTGAATGTACAACAGTGTCTCAGACACTGTTTGCGATTCTCAGTGGGGTCGCAAATTGCATGCCTCAGCAATATTCATGAAGCAAGCTCAATTTGCGAACCCATTGGGAATGGTTAGCACTCAATAAAGCTGTGTTTTTTTTTTTAATGCAGCCCGTTTTCCTTAAAGAAAAACGGGATGCATTTAAAAAAGAAATATGAAACTTTTCAGTTTCATTTTTTAAGGGCAGGCAGTGGTACCTGAGACCACTGCCTGTTCTCAAAAAACTTTTTTCCCACCCATTCACAAAGAAGAAGGGGTCCCCTTGGGATCCCTTCCCATTTGTGAATGGTTTACCACCTACTTCAAGTAGGTGGTAAACTGTGATTGTTTTGGTACCACAAATGTGGTCCTGGCGATTAGACAGTAGTTATTTGGGTTCAGGAGGTTGCCTTTTTTATGGATCGGGCATAGTATTGAGCCTCTCCAGGATTATGGTGTTTTGCCCAGCGTATATGCGGTATTAAACAGTGGGGTTAGGAGCTTGTCCCCGCTGTCTGGGGCAGATTGGAAAATCTCAGCAGGGAGCCCATTTGGGCCTGGTGCTCTGCTCGCCTTCATGGATTTGATTAACTTTACTATTTCCATGGATGGAATTGGGGCTTAACGTTCTTCTAATTTTGCCCTGACTGGTTCCAAGATGGCTGAGGGGATATGAGCTAAGAACTGACACCTCACATGGTTTTCCCAAACTGTTGCTGAAACTGCATTTGCCCTCGGTGGTCTGGGTGCTTTTAACTTATTTATGTCCTGCCAGAACCGGGCTAGGGATCCTTCTTTGAGCATCACAAATATCTTTATCCACTCCTCCTCTAGGTTTGCACATTTAACGACCCAGATGTTTTTCCTGTGGGCTTTCCGTGCCTCCTTTACTGCTTCTAAGTTGCCATATGTAAAGTTGAATTTGAGCAGACAGATTCTCTTCCTCAAGTTCTTCCACGTATGGTTGATGCTCTGTTGATGTTGGTGGTAATTGTGCTGGTTAAGATGTTGCCAATTTAGTTTTCGGGGTCCTGTGTGGCCCTGGAGAGTTGCGACCAGTGTTCTAATCTTTGGGTCCCAAACTGTTAGGATTTGGACCCCTGGTTGGTCCCTCGCCCAGAGTGTCCCATCCTCAAGCCATATGGCCACCTGGGGCATATAAGCTATATCAAAGCTGCACCACTTCCCAAATGTATACAATCAAATCATATTTTGTCCAGTCCATTTTGAAAAAATATAAGGTTCCTGCTTTTTGTATTTTTTCTTAAAAGAGCTGCAGCCAACACATTTTGTTCTGAAACAGAAATTTTTCAGGACGTTCCTCTATTTCGCAAAACCATTAGGTAATTGATACGTGAGGTAGTGGTCTCTCACTTAAAAATTTCCTTTGGAGATTATACCTTTTATATCTCTGTATATCTGGACGTCACTTCTAAGTAAGACGTTACATGATGACCTTTTCGTATTCGCACAAAGACCAATTCGGAACCGGGTGTGGTAATGTGATATGATAGTCTCTCTGATTTCTCAATTGAGTATGTACATTGAACACAGCATACACCGTAACTTACAGATGGGCCATCGTGCCCAACTTGACTTCTCGGCATTCCAATTCCCGCCCGTGGTTCATTTGTCCACCTGGGGCAGTTGGTGAGGGTGCCACTTGATTCTCCTAACTAAATTGTGTAATTCTTCTTCTGTTGAGAGACCTAGCGCCTGGCCAGTATCAGTTTTTTGGCCGTTTAGGTTGAGGTTTAGGACCAGAATGTTGTGATCACTTTCTCCACGGGTTACTATGTCAAAGCTCTGGATCGCGGGTCTCGTTCCCTATGTTCGGCTGAATCTTGTCCTGCCGTTGTTAACCTGAATGCGGATAGTAGGTCGTTGAATTGGGTTTGTTCATTGGACTTTTGTGCTGCATGTTTATATTGGCCCAGGTGTTTGGTGTTAAAGTCCCCTACTAGCACAATTTCGTGGGTAGGATAATTTTCAATAATTTCTTTTATGCTCTTGCACAGTGACCCCATGACAAATGCTTTAGGGGATTTGTCAGTGTTCAAGTAACAATTGATGAGAAGCAAGGAGAGGATCTTCTGACCGCATTTTAGGCCCTCTAGTGAGAGCTTGATGTCCCTGTTGTCTTTCGTGGGAATGGAAGTTGACACTATGTCTCCTTGCACTAGGAAGATCAAGAGGCCCCCTGAGGGCCGCCTGGAAATGCTTGTTTTCGTGGCCCGGTGAAATATTTCATGAAATCCATATATTGTCATGGGGTTCAGCGACCATGTCTCCTGGAAACATAGGATGTTGTCGGTGTTTAAAAAGTCCCGGCCCTGATTTGATTTTAACGTAGAAGCCAGCCCGGCCATGTTCCAACTGATGATGGAAAATTGATCTTTTGTTGCTGGGTTACTCAGCTGAGGATGCGTGGATGGTGTGAGGTGAAAAGGTTCCACTGTGCTAGGAAACAATGTCAAAATTGCTGGCCCTTGGCGTAGGCGACTGCATTGGGCACTCCTGGGCCTGTGCTGCAGATTGCCACCTGATGAACCGATGTGTTGAACTGCAATGGATCCTTAGGAGGTGGATTCCACAAGAATCAAACATGAATGCGTGGGAGTGAAATACATTCAAACCATTGAAACATATCTTGCTGGTACACCTCTGTCCCAATTGGAAAAACACCACAGAGATACATTAAGCAGACCTTTAACTATTAGTGAAATAGTCCTGGCCATTACAAAATATGCTGGGTGGAAAAACACTTGGTGTGGGCAAACTATCCACTAAGATTTGCAAAATGTACAAATACCTTTTTGCTTCTCGTTTACTGGAAGAGTATGCCAAGTTCCTCCAGATGGAATGCTCCTAGTGTCTATGAATTAGAGCATGTTAGTGGTGCTTCCAAAACTACAGAAATGCACTTCCAGATGCCAACCATACAGGCCACTATTGATGTTCAACAAGTTATAGAAAAGCTAATGTCAACTAGGCTTATGTTTTCATCCCTAATGCCAGCAATCATTTTGGCAGATAAAGAGGGGTCTGTCCACAGATGATCCATATCTGCAAGCCTGTATAATCTATTTTCAATTCTTTATCAATTAGACCCTCAGCTAGAAGCAGCTGCCATCTTACTTAATGCTTGAAAGCCATTTGAATCCCTCGAGTGACCTTCTTCTTTACGGTGCTGCATAGACTGGGTCTTGGAACAGATGCAGTCCAGCTGAATATCTAATTATACTCAAACCCAATGGCCGGATAAGGCATCAATGGTTTACTGTCTGACACCTTTAGAATTGGTAGTGACACACATGCAATGTAGCTGATGGTGTATCTGTTATGCAAATAACACATGCAATGCGAACTTAAATTCATATCTAGAAGCTTGCTGGTCTCCAAGTACGTCAACAACCTCATGCTGTTTATTAGATGACCATTTACCGACATCACACCCCGATTAGGGAAATTATATGGTTTGGTGGCCATGCTGGCATTCTTTTTTATAGGGAGAGGTATTTGCCCTAACACTATCAAAATCAACATGTGAACTAGAGTTTCCCCTAACGTGGAATGACAACACTCTAAAATATGTTTGCATCTTCGTTCACAGGGACTTTCAAGGCACCATCTACTGCAGTGGTTTTCAAACTTTGTTATGCCAAGCCCCTCTGAGCAAAATATTTGGGAGATTCACCCCATACTTTCCAAGGGGATGAATAAAGCCAATGGTTAGGAGGCTTACTCAATCATCAGAACTGGTAAATGCATTGGGGGACAAACCCCATCCCAGACCTTCATCAAAAGGCATCAAGAATATTTCTGCAAAGTGTGATTATGACCCTTCTGCTCAGAGTCCTGCACTTAAAGTGTTAATATTCCCCCCAAATTCAAACTTCAAAGCTATCACCTAGAAACCTCTACTAAGCCCCATCCAGACCTGCTACAACCTACCTCACTTCTTCTGCTATGTACGTCCCAGACCCCAACTGCAAAGACCTAGTCAGATTCACTTATACAAAGCACCATTCAGACATACTGTACAAAGTCCATCCAAGCACCTCTCTACAGTACACCCTCTAGGCCACCTCTTTAATACCGCACCCAGAACCGTTTTTTAAAATCCCACCAAGATCTATTGCTAACACTCCATGTAAAAAAGGCTCCCATGCTGGTGAATAAAACAAGGCAGCAGGTAACCCCTATTGTGTTTACAGGTTAGTCACATGCTGATAACCTCACAGTAGTGACTGGCATCTAAACTAACCCTGGGTGGTGAACTTCAATCCGTTCACGGAGTTTGCAGAGTTTTTCACACTCTGCGCTCCACGGAGCACACAGAATTTTCTTTCCTCGCTTGTGCTTATCAACGTCAAGTTTGTGTGCACAAGTGAGCGAAATCCACCTCCCCGTGAGAATTTTCTTTGCTCATGCCTGCCAAGATCTAGTTGGTGAATGCTAGTGAGGAAAATCAACCCCCTGGTGAGAATTATCAATGCGGGTGGTCAGATTTCTCAATGAGAGTACTCGCGGCCTGTAGCGACCACTTGTGTTGAGAACCCTTCCATTCATGTTGAGAAAGCTGCAGCTCGAGTAGAAAATCTACTTGAGCAGTAGAAAGGAAGCTGCTCCCTCCTGCGCTACACCTAGTGCTGTTCGCAATAATTTTACAGTGCAAGACAAACAACTGGTACTCAAAATCACCACAGACGGCATGACCCTAGCATGGCGGAGTTTTTCTTTATCACAGCGCAACTCCACAAACCTGGCCCCGGCTCACCCTAAACACAAGCCTTTCAGCTCAGTCCCCAACCCACCCACAGCTCAGCTACGTCATGCTGGTGCCAAGTTGTTGGTAGGAGGAATGGATTTCTGGTGCATGAAAGCAGAAGATGAGAGGGAGATGGGAGGGAATGGAATGGGGTTTAAGTGGTGTTAAAAATGGTACCTTCAGCATCTAAAAATTATTAAAAGTAGGTTAAACTGGAGTGAAGTGAGAGGGGTGCGACTGTTTGCAGATCTTACCACAGACTGCTTCTTGTGACCAGTGAAGTTTGGTATCCTGAGTGTGGGCTCAGTTTTCCCTTATCACAGGTGGTCCCTGCTAGTCAGTCTCTTCATTAAAAGCTCACATTCAGTATCTCCTTACTGAAAATCTCAATCCACTCTCCTGTTTGGAACCACTCATCCACTCCTTTTAGAAAAATATGTGTGTCTCTATTAGAAATGGGGTCTCTAGTTGGCAGTGTTTTGCACCCCGTCCAAGTAGAGACCCTCACTGTAATCAGGATAAAGGAGTTACACAGCTAAGATAACCCGTGGTCACCCCTTTGGTAGCTTGAAACGAGCAGTCAGGCTCATCTCTGAGGCAATGTGTAAAGCATTTGTACAAACACACACTGTGTACAACACAGTGAAAACACTTCAAACTGAGCGCATACCAGTTTAGAAAAATAGCCAATATGTATCTGAATAAAACAAGACAAAAACAACAAAAATCCAACATACTCAAGCAAAGATACCACTTTTCAAAGGTTAAGCAAATGTAGTCAATGGGAAAATCTGGATGCTTTACTTTTAGCACAAACTACCTTGGATGCAGTGCGAGAAGCAGGGGAGGTGATCTGCTGGAAAAGCAAAGCGAAGTATCGGTTCCTTACTCCCAGAAGAGGAGATGCGTCGGTTCTTTACTACCAGGAAAGGTGATTAGTTGGTTCCTTACTGCTGTTCTTTATTACTGGACAATGTTGACAATGTTGATGAAGAAGTCGGCACCCATGGACGATGCATCAAAAATCCAGATTTGCTGCATCGATTCCACAGTCGCAAAGCAGGTGCTGCACCAGAGTTGGTGTGGTGTGTCACAGATTCAATGATTCAGAGCTCAAAACTCATGCTGAAGCAATTCTTTTGACATGCTGCGATGGAAAGCTGGGGCCTGTGGTGAAAGCTGTGGTCGATGAGCCAAACAGACAATTCAAGATTGCCATTAGGTTCAATCCGGGTCCTTCTGTTATAGGAGGTAGCCCCCTACTTTTGGGGATCATTTATCTTGTGAAGGGGCAGGGGATGGGGTCCTATAGTCACACTTTCATCAAAGATCTGCCTCACTGGATCACCTAAGGTGTATCCCTGGCCTCCCAAAAGTAGGGGGCTACCTCCTATAACAGAAGGACCCGGATTGAACCTAATGGCAATCTGGTATTGTATGCATAGAATTGGAATGTATGTGAAGTATATGTAGGGAAACACTGTAGGGTCAAATAGGGTCCAACTTGGTCCTGAAGAAAACCCTGGACCCCATTGGGGAAGTCAGAGGGCTGAAACATGGTGACCTGACTATTGGTGGATATTATCACCAATATAGGGATGTTACTGTCCCACCATTTCTTTTTTTATTTATCCTTCCGGCACCAAAGAATAATGATTAGGAAGTTTTGAATGGTAGGTGGTAGGGACTCATTCTTTTTCCCCTTAGCCTCCTTCTAGTGACCGATTTACTGCCCTAAATAAGGGGCTTGTTTGCCATTAGAGGATTCTTTGACGAACACAGGATGATCGATGATGAAGCCAGACACCCTGGGGCTGTGTAAGGCCATCCCATTAATTTTTTTGCACATCTGTACAAATCTAAAACACTGGATGAATATAGTGGCCAGTCACTTTCGGTGCGGTAATACCTAAGCGATTAGGTTTGAAAGCACCTTGCCCCTGGGTTTCCTTACGCCTACCTTAGTGGTGAAGTACATGTAGCTAAGGGGTTTGTGCCTGGCAAGTGGGTGCACTTTCCAGGCCAAAATGGTAGTTTAAAACTGCACAAATAGACACTGCAGTGGCAGATCTGAGACATGTTTGCAAAGCTACTCATGTGGCTGGCAAAATCAGTGCTGCAGGCCCGCCACTAGCATGTGATTTACAGGCCCGGGGCACAACTAGTGCATTTTACTAGGGACATACTAGTAAATCAAATATGCCAAACATGGATAAACCAATCACCAATACCATTTACACAGGGAGTACTTGCACTTTAGCACTGGTCAGCAGTGCTAAAGTGCCCAGAGTCCAAAAACCTGCAAAAATGAAATCAGAAAAATACAGTAGGTAGGCAAAATGTTTGGAGATAACCTTGCTAAAAGGGTCGGGTCCAACAATATCCTATTGTTGAAAGACAAGTTCAGTTATGTTCTTTACAAGCCTGTACCCCTTTAAAAATATTCATCCAGTCCTAAATCTTAATCTATATGCCCTCTTGAAATTTCCACCTACCGATACAAAGTCTTACCCAGTCCTCTCCTTTAAAGCCATAGTGAGTGCTCATTTTTCGAAGTATAGATGCTAAGGGGCAGATTTATGACGACTGGCGCATCCCTGCATATCAGCAGGGATGCGCCAGTTATTATGCGCCACAGCTGCGCCACCATGGATGCGCCGCATTTATAATGCGGCGCACCATGGGGCAAAAACGGCACAGATGCGTGACGCATCTGTGCCGAAAAGTGGCGCATTGCTGGAGTTGCGTCGCAAGCGCGACGCAGCTCCAGCAATGATCTGGGGGGCCCTATCTGTACAATGCTGCATCAATCCTTACGCTTGCTTCAAGCAGGCGCAGGGTTTTGACGCAGCATGGGCCTAAAAGTGACTGAGTGAAATCTTGTAGATTTCACTCAGCCACTTTTAGGAGGCGTTCCTGCGCCGGAACGCCCCCACCTGCCCTGGAACGCCTACATGTGGCGCAGGGCTTTACAACGTGACGCATCTGGGAGATGCGTCACGTTTGTAAATGCCCCGCACCATGGCGCAGGATTTGCGCCGCTGCTGCGTCACAAAAGTGACGCAACGGCGGCGCAAAAGTGCCGCAAGTGCAACATAAATCTGCCCCATAGTTTTCTAGGTCCATGCAAAACTAGCTGGCCCCAGCCCAGGTTCTTCATCTGCATTCTCAGACTTGCAGTCTTTTTTTATAGTGATCCAAACAAGAATACACTACCAGAATGCAGAGATAACTCATTAGAGCAGTAATGGGAGTAACTTGATAGGTTTGCAAAGCACCCTCCAGATCACCCAGTAAAAAGCCATCTGTACTCTTCTTCAATGATCAATTCTTCTTCAAGCACCATCCACAGCAGTCACTCTGCCTCTCATTCCATGCAGATTGCAGCTATCAGTACATTAATACAGTGGCAGCATCCCCAAAAATAACACAGTGTAGGTGTAAGTACTGAAACAAAGTCTGAAAAGTCTGCAGATAGCTACAAAAGGGATTTTGAGGCACAATGGTTCTGTTTACAGCCCAACTTCCCTTACTTGCTCAGTTTCCATTGATATTTCTGCAACAAGACTTGAAATAACCCTACAACCCATAATGACAACAATTGGATAAAGTAAATCCATCATTGAACCCTTCATGCATATTTCACCGTTGTGGGATTCAAACATGGTTTGGGGCATGGGCTTATGTCCCACTTCAGATGACTCCACGCCCCCCAGGGGGCATGCCCCACAGTCTGACGACCTCTTATCTATAGGAACTATGGTCTCACTGTATACAAGATTAAAAAAACAACATTGAGACTCAGGTTAAGTTGCCATATTCCACAATGCGTGGAATATAGATGATAAAAATTAATATTCTGCCAAAACTGCTATATTTCTTTGTAAATATTCCAATCATACTAACCGCCCAATTTTTCAAAACATGCAAAAATTGTTCATAGGGCTGGTATGGGGAGGCAGGTGCGTGAGGGTCAGATGGGAGTCCCTCACACTGCCATACGACCAGGGAGGTTTTAATTTGTCCAATATGGAGGCATAATACCATGCACCATCAGAAAAAATCTGTGTGGTTCCACCCCTCAAGGGCCCTACCCAATTTGATACTAGAGAGAGAACAATTGGAAACAGAAACATTGGGAACCCCACCGTTGGGTCTCAGGAGATTATATTGGGAGGTCCTGCTGGCCATGGAAATCCATGTGCCAACGTGCATCCCTGGTACTGATATACTCACCAAAAATACCTTTGCCAAAGAACTCACTGCCACCCCTTACCAGCGATAACAGTGTAATCACATCCCTAAAAAATCCTGGGTTACATTAGGAGCGACAATAAAACAGAGGTGGGAATTCCTAACATTTCCCACCACAAAAGCGAGACCATGAAAACTGCCCTAAATATATTTACCTATTATGTGTTGCATCACGCAGTATAACAAAATATCCTGGGATTCCCATCAGAACTCGCAGTATTCTTGCTGCTCACCCACATAATCAACACGGCAATCCAGAACGCTGCTTACAACAAAATATGTGCAACACTAAAAAGGGCAAAAGGCACTGAGAATGGGAACTTGACACAAATATTGAAGGCGTATATAGGAAAAACTCATGTAGGCAAATCCCCAGAAATTCATGAACTATAGACTTAAACTCAAATATTTAAGGCATCCACACCACGCATACTAGACCGCCTGCAAAACTACTCAAAATAGACTCTGGTGACTGTCATAAAGGTCATAGATGGCGTCGAGCTGCCCAAACGTTCATAACTATAGGACACGAGTGTTCACGCTGCGCAGAATTGATGCTCATGCAATCCCCATTCCTGGCCCTTTTGAGGTACACTTACATCATTCACAACTGTTATTACAATGAACCTGTTGCTGGTTAAACACAGAGTGGCCACCACTTGAAGGTCAAACCACTCGCCCTCTTACAAAGACGGACTCAAAGACATGGCAGAGTTTAGTGACTGAGCAGAAAACTCTTCAACTCATCCAAGGGTCATTTGGGCCCTTCTGCCAGCTTATATTTTATCCTTGGAGAAGTGATTAATTTGAGCTTATGCTTTCCGGTGCTCAGCACCAACACTTATTTTACAGGCCGTGACTAGGGAGTCCGGCTGCCGCAGGTGGTTGCCTTTATATAAATAGTTCTACTTCAAAACAAAATAAAATAGATACCTTGCTGAATTGCTGCCTGGTATGACCTTAAAGACTGGCTGACCGCTGTCCTCCTGGCATGAATGTGTAGTGTTGATGTCATCATGTCTGTAACGATTGAGAGAAGGCATTGTCAATGACTTGTTTTCCTGTTCCCTGCGTTTGCCACAACGTGCTCATACTTGTTGGATTTATGAAAAACCGTTCTCCTACTTTTTGTAAAAAGACAACCATCCCGGGACAGGTAATTCCGATAGATTAAATGCTTCAACTGAAACGTTATTCAGTGAGTCTCCTGTGCTATGAAACCAAAGCTGGTCAGACAGCTTACTAAGCCTTCCTGTCAGGGTGCGTGCTTGTCTGAAAGAAATGCAAATGTGAACAATGAGTTAATCTGCAAATGTAAAGGGTAATCTGCAAATGTGAAGGATGTTTGAGAGCTGGTGCTGGCTTTAATTGATTTGTGATAGCAAAAATGTATTCTTTTTGAGTAGAGGGCAGAAAGTTATCAACTGAGCTGTGAAGTGCGTGTTTTAATAGTACTGGTATATATGTAGCACTGACTTACTTCCCCTGATGAGTTCTTGAAGGGGCAGGTATTTAACAAAATTGCATTCTGTACAGACTGAGGGGCAGATTTACAAGCCCCTTGCGCCACTTTCGCGTCACTTTTAACATTGGAAAAGCGACACAAAAGTGGCGCAAGGGGCTGGTAAATCTGCCATGGGTATTACTAAAATCTATATTTAGGAAGCATCATTCTATCTTAAACCTTTTTCCACAATTTCCAGACGTCTATCTTATACTGTGTCCAATGCAAGTTTAAAATAATGACTTTTATATTCACAGTGCTTTCTGTCACAGGCTGTGACCTCTTAGCATTAAAAATGCACAAGCCACAATTCCCTACTGCACAAACTAAGGTTTAATTCTGTGGCTCCCTGGATGAACAAATAGAGGTTTCATAATGTAGGATCGTGCTTTTTCCACTGAGCAATAATCTTTCTTTATTTGTTTTTCATTGAAGCTGCACATTATTTTATATGTATCTACCTGACAGTGAAAGATCAAAAAAAGTACAGAATATTTTGTTTTAGTCACATCTTTAACCATGCCCCATGCTCACTGATCCCATCCCGTTGCATGCAACATCTCACGTCCCTTTTTCTTTTAATGCTCTTCCACCGCTTGATGCACCCTACCCTTGTCTCAGCCGAAGACTCCCATTGGATGATTGAATGTGAAAGTTCCTCTCCGGCAGCCGCCTGTTCCAAAGTGAAACAATTGGACCAAACCTAGCAGTTCCTTTGGCCCTATGTGTTCTTTCGGCTTCTTTCCATGCCAGGGGACATCAGAGGATTGCCGGCAGTTTCCTTCTTCCTGAAATGAGTGGGAGGAGCCTTCACAACACTTTGGCATTCTGTTAACTTTTCTTTTTGAAATAATCAGTCCAGTGACTTAATGATCGGAAAGGGGAAGTGTATCTTTTCCCACTTTGATCAGTGCAGGGAGCCCTTGCCTTTCAAATACTGGGGATCTGCATATCACTTGCAAAGCCCGGCGAGTCTAACCCAGTACTTAATTTGTAGAAAAAAATAAGAGCCCATCCCCAAGGTACAGTTCACTTCTAGCACTGGTGTGGCCCCCTTTCAAAACTCCACTGCCTCAATCTCTATCCTGAACCCCTATTCTGCTCTTTTCCACCTCTGTCTTCGCTCTAATAGTCAAACCTCTCACCACTCTGCCCATTTTTTTGTTTTGATTGCTACCTATGGTGTGTGACCTTTCTCCCTTTAGTTCTAACGTATGCTCTCTTCCCTGTCAATTCTACTTCTGCCTAGTTTATACCTCCTTTCATCCATGATCTGCTCTCTCTCCCCTGTATCTTGGCTCCTTAATCTCTCTCTTATAGCACTGATTAGCTGTCTCTACATTTTAGCCCTTCTCTGCTCTTTTTCTTTCCTCTGTCCTTTCCTCTACATTCTTTTATTTTCTCTTCTCTCTCCATACAACCCTCTTCTTTACACAATGTCTGCCTTCTCTTTTCATCTCCATCTGATTTGCACTATCCCCTCCCTTCTTCTCTCCTCCTTTTTATCCTTATCTTGCCTTGTTGTTTTTCTCTTTTCTACTCCTTTACTCCTGCTCTCTTGTGACTACCCTTTACCATTGCTCAGGTGCCTGTCTCAGTCCTGCCCCTACTATTTTGAACTCTGTATTTTCTTTTTGTCATTCTTAAATAAGGGGAAAGTTACACACATGTTACTCCTTAATCTGTACTGACGGACCAGTACAAAGACAGAATTTATACCAAACGAACATTATTAAAATGCTTTTTGCAAATATTGATTGGTGCAATGTTTTAACACTGGTCAAATTCTGTTTAAACCTAATGTAACCTAGCCTAGATGAGACTCCTGTGTCCAAATAAAACATCTAGACATGTGATGCAAGAACAGGCTGTAGGCACCAAATAGGACAGGAAAATGGCAACCTTCTAAAAGTGGCTTTTTCAAAATTGTGACTTAAAATCTGACTGTGTTGAAGAGAGGGGACATCCTTGCTGCATCCCACTACTAATCCAAAAAGGGGACGAGATATATTGCCCTATTTAGACCACTTCCATTGGCTCCATATATAGGAGTCTTATGAGATGTTGTAACCTACCTTTAATGCCCATTGCATCCAGCATCACAAATATGTATCCCCAACCTACTTTGTCAAATGCTTTTTCTAGGTCTGATACCACACATGCGGCAAAAGGCCAACAACTCAGTGCATTCTCCAGTATCCCATGTAGCCAGTGGACATTGAGCATTGTATTCCTATGCGGTATAGAACCGTTTTGATCTGAATTAACTAAGTTTTGGAGATGCTTGTGGAGCCGTGCGGCTATAGTCTTACTCAATATATTGTACTTGCTGCCCAACATTTGTAGTGGTCTATACATTGTTATCTCCAGAGGGTCACATCCTGCCTTTGGGAGTGAACCCAGCAGTGCTTCACAAAGTGTTGGGGGCAGCGGCCCCTCGGTGAGGGTGGTGGCATAAATTTCTAACAGTTTGAGGGCTAATTGTGCCTCAACACTTTGTAAAACTCAATAGGCAGCCCATTTAATCCCAGTATTTTGCTTGTGGATCTGTCTAGAATCGACCCTTAGATTTCCTGCTCCTTCAAGGGTGTATTAAGATTTTCCTATCCCACCACCTCAATTGCAGAATTCCCAGATCAGCACCTGAAGCTCCTTGGGGGAGGGGGTTTTAAAGCAATAATAGGCGGGGAACGCTGTAAGTATATTGTCCTGGCGAGTGACAATCAGTATCAGGGACATCTGAACCACAGAAACTGGGAGAGCTGCCATTGCAGCAAGTAGGCCAGTTTGTCCCTCTCATCAAGCATCTTGGCATTGTATATCCTATAGTCAAGGCACCGTAGTGACTCTATACGGTGAGCCCGATGCCCTCTTTGTGCAGACAAAGTGACTCTCGCAGTGGGATCGTCTTGCGCAGTATTCTCAATTGTGCCCAGTGGTGTCTCTACCTGCGTCAGTTGACAATAGAGGAAAGCTTGCACGCCCATCACAGAATGTGCAGTGTCCCCGTATAACTGCCTTCAACATCTCACACTCCACCAATCTAGTAGTGGCCATTCCACAGTCATCCACCAAGTAGTTTGACAGGGCAGTGCTAGTTGGGTCACAAAATACTGAATTTTCTAATGTTGTGGGCTGTAAGTGCCAAGTCAACATTGGAGGAAGTGTCACCCCCCCATGTTAAGTGGAGAAGCAGTGGGTTGTGGTCAAACATGATTTTCCCCAAATATTCTGTCCCTGTAACGTTGACCTGTATGGTGTGATGACATAGAATGTGGTCAAAGCATGCATGCAGCTCATGTGATGACAAGTAATAGGATTATTTATTCTCTAGTGTCTGGGTGTAATGTGTGCCTGCTGTCAAACAAGGGCCAGCACACAAGCCATTGACATAGGTGAGATGCCGCACTCACTATGGGAGAGGCAGGTAGTGGGGGGATGAAATGTCTAGCTGTGGGACCCAATTTAAATCTCCCTCTATAAGCCAAGGTAGAAGGGACCATTTAGTCAACAGAACGGAGTGGAATGCCAGTAATTGCTGCAGCACAACATTCGGGGCATAAACACTGCAGCAGGACAGGTCTGCCATCCAGTTGACCCTCTATAAAGACATAACATAACACCCCTCTGGATCTGCTTAAACCTTGGTACTCTTAAAGGGCACTGAGGGCTTAAGCCATATAAATGTCCCCCTAGCATAGCCTGAGTATGTTGTACTGTAACACTTTCCTCTCCATAGTTTTTGTAAACATAGACCCCTACCCTTGGTTATGTGTGTCTCTTGGAGGAGAGCTATCTTAGCATCCCTCCTCTTGATAGACTGAGGCACTAAATGTCTATTACATGCTGATCTCATCTATTGGATATTCCATATCAGGAACCGTAACCTAGCCATGTTTTAGATACAATCCAAGTGATGCAGAGCAGTGGGTGGCGTGACTGCAAGGTACGCGTTAGGGCAGTCTACACACATTACTGGCTCTAATCATGCTGCATGTCTCAATGAAAATGAAGAACACAACCCTGAACTCCCAGTCCCTGGGAAGCAGAGTAACATCTATCCACCCAAACAAGTAACACACATTTCAAACCCACTGGGACCTCCAGTCTGCCTGTTACAATGTGCAACAGGTCTCCAGGAGAGTAAAGGGGTGGCCAACCAGTAAGGACTGGTACCTATGTAGGCAGTATGAGTCAGGCCAGAGGAGGGGAGTATGACCCTTTTTGAATCCTGCTAAGTCTATGTGTATGGTAAACTACCCTCACTGAGATCCCCACCCATGCAATACCCTATTAAGACAGTGCAGGGGAACAGTATGATGCAGCAAGATAAGATGGCTTCCCGGTAGCACTCTTCCAGAGGCACCAACGATACTATTCACCTGGAGGAACTCTTTTCTTTACTAATCCTCCTCTCTGTTTCTTCCAATGGCAACAGAAGTTCTCTGGAGCAGCCGGGTAAGTTACTAGACCCTGAGAAGGTCTTTAAGCAATGTTATTTGCATTCCACCTACCACTTCTGTCACAGATTTAATTGTGACTGCCATTTTGCAACAACATAGGCCCGCTTTTACCTCAGAACAGAACGAAAACATTAAAAATGATCAAAACGAGACCATGAGTGGATGTGAGCCACATCTTCTATTCAGTTATTTTAAATACAGGAAAAGAGATTTAATTCTGGAACTTTCTTTTTTCAAAGACATAAGACTTCAGTGCTCTAGTAATAGTAGTAGTAGTTTCTGTCGACTCTCTCAGAAGGGACCTTGATACACCGCAAATTTTTATTACTACAAAGTAAAAGAGAGGCTGTGCACTTATCCAAGGCTTATGCTTCTACCATCTCCAATGCTAAGGCATGCAAAGATTCAGGTGGAAATGTGAATAAAAGGGTTAAGAATGATCCACCGTCATCCACTAAATCACCATTGCTTTTGACTTTGGAAGACATTATGGACAAACTGAAAAATATGAGACCATTGGAAGACAATATGGGTAAACTCAAAAATATGAGACCATTCATGGTTGAGACAAGCGCAGCACTCCAGAGAATTGAGGAGAAACGGTCTCTACTCGACTCAAGGCTTATCGAGGTTGACAAGCCAGTTAGTGAGGCGCAGGATGTCACAGTGAAAGTGGATTTTTTAAATAAGGAAGTAACCCAATTAAAAAAACTAACAAAGGACCTAGAAAATCACAATTGACATAATAATTTGTGCATTTATGGCGTAATGGAGGGCTCTAAGGGCCCTGACAATTATCGATTTCTTGAAGCTATATATTCCAAAAATAGTAAGCCTACAAACATCCATCAAACTTAACATTCAGAGAGGACACCGGATTGGTCCCTTACGTACCTAAAATTTCAACAGACCAAGAGGAATTATCGCTCTATTTTTTCAATACTCTGACCTTATGAAAGTACTAACAGCAGCCAAACAATGTAAGCAAATGCTCTGGTCAGATCAAAATATTGTCTTCAGCCAGGATTTTTCCACAGCAACTGCTACACAACAGAAAGAATTCTCAGACTATAGACCAATGCTAAAACCTATGAACTCTCAATATGAACTCATCCGTCCATGTTTCTTCAAGGTCACATACAAGGAGAAATCAACTACATGCGATTACCTAGCAGATATTAAGAAATGTATACAAGCTCAAAAGGGAGAAGATATGGAACTTAGTAAATCTGAAGATGTTTTAGGGTAGTTGTATATCCTTTAATTCTCTTTTTTTTGCAGGTTCCTGCTACCCCTTGCCTAAAGAATCAAGATGTTTTGTCCTCCAATGTCTTTTTGTTTGTGTGTTCATGTTTTGTGCACTGTGTCAGGAAACACCAGCGTCGTCCACTAACAGGCTCCATGCGAAGGAGCCAGCATCGGCCAGTGTAAGACTACAAAACTCAGAATATTATGGAGAGTACCTGGCAGTCTCTGACTGTGTTTCACTGCAGCTTTTTCGTTAACTTGGTCAGGTCAGGTGTGGGTGCCTTGGGCACCGCTTTCCTTTCATTTCATTCATAGCTCGGTGTGCTACCGCTACGAACCTTTGGAGATTTTGTTGCATTTAAGTATTTAATGAACCTTTTGGATATCGAGGTTGATTATCTCATGAGGGAGCAATTACTGTAAACTTCCCCGTTGGTGAGTCTGGTGTAGACGCATACGGGGAAGTTGTTTTGGCTGACATTTACCTTCTTACTCATAACACGCGGAGAGTGAGATTGACTCTCAAACATATTCCTGTTTTATTTTTGTTTGTTAAAGCAACCTATAATTTTGCCTTTAAAGAACCGAACAAAGTCAAGATGCATTGACACATTTGATTGCTCCTCCTGATCCACAGAGTAAAGGGATTAACCCTTAACTTTTGATCCTTGACAGTATTTAAAACTTTATTGTTTGTTGAAAAGGTTATGAACAATGCTATATCATTATTTCATTTAAATGTGTTTTCTTTTCAACAAGGGTGGTCAGCAGTAGGTGGGCAAACCGGGGGCATCGTCAGATATCTTTCACTGATACAGAGGGTAGGTGTAGAGCAGAGGTCTTCAAACTTTTGTAGGTTGAGCCCCCCCCAGCTGACAGAAATTTCTGGAATCGACCTTCACGCGCATATTCCGGGCATATCCACCAAATAATGTTCAATATATTTATTTATAAAGTTTTAGGTAGCGCAAACTTGATCCCTAAGGATATCAGAGCGCTTTGCAGTATGAGGGAAATTAGGGTAACAGATCAGTACATGAGTCAAATAGGGAATATACATAGGCATTGAATCAAATAGTGCACACATAAAAGACCATATATAAACCTGGGGTAAGCGAAGAATTGGCTAGTCAATGAAACATAATGACAAAAGGGGAGCAAATACAATAGTAATATACAAGATTGACAACCAATACTGTAGTATGTCCGATGCGAATAGAGCTGACAGTCTCTCCTTTTGTTAAGGTAAGAACTTATTCATGAGGAATCTTTTTGCTTCCAGTTTGAAGGCAACCTTGGAAGAGATTATACGTATTTCCAGTGGAAGAGAGTTCAACATTTTTGGTGCATAGCCTGAGAAGGCTCGTTGGTATATTCTCTTTTTGAGGAAGATCTGGGGTTTCAAGAGGAGCGAATTAGCCCTCCTCGACGGTCTACCCCCTCCGGATAGTTCTAGCTTTTGTGCAAGGTAGTTGGGGGTTTTGAAGTGGAGGGTTTTGTGCGATAAGCATGCAATCTTTAGTTTAATTCTAGCTTTGTAGGACAACCCGTTTAGAGAATTTAGGGCTGGGGAGATGTGAGCGATTCGCTTGGTGCCCGTTATCAATCTGGCCGCCGCGTTCAATGATGCCTTTAGGGGGACCAGAGTGTATTTGGGGAGGCCACATAGCATTGTACTGCCATAGTCAAGCCTTGTAAAACAAGCGCTTGGACCACTTGCTTGAAATCTGCTCGAGGTAGGAAAGGTTTGAGATTTCTGAGTGTTCTCAGAAGGTGGTTAGCTCCCTTGCACACATTGCTAATATGAGACTTCATATTCATATGTTTTTCCAGGGTGATTCCTAGAGATTTAGCTGAGTCAATAATGCGGGGGGAGGAGTTGAAGGCGGTGAGTTGGTTCATCCAGAGGTCAATATTAGGAGTGTGTTTCGGGGGAGAAATGAGGAGGAATTCTATTTTGGACGTGTTTAGCAGGAGGTGGTTCTCCATTAGCCAGTTTTGAGTAGTCAGTAGGGTGGAGTCGAGTGACGTGATGTAATCCGGGGAGGAGATTTTCAGGTAGAGTTGGGTGTCGTCTGCATACATATGGAAGCGAATGTCCATGGATTTTAGAATATTAGCTAATGGTTCCAGGAACAAATTGAAGAGAATGGGAGATAAGGAGGACCCTTGGGGAACCCCCATGGTGACTGGGGATGGCTGGGAGAGTGAGTGGTTCGCCTTAACTCTTTGAGACCTGTGCTGGAGGAAGGACGAGAACCATTGGAGCACCTGACCAGAGAGGCCCATCCTTTGCTCCAGAATATCTAGGAGGTTGTCATGATTGACACTGTCAAAGGCATAGGAAAGTTCGAGTAGGATAAGGAGGCAGGATTCATTTCGATCAAGCATTATTAGGATGTCATCCATCACATGAGTGATAGCCGATTCAGTGCTGTGCCAGATTGGTGTTGGTCCAGGAGATGGAAATGTTAGATGTGCGCACATAGTTGTGATTGGACACATTTTTCCAGGAGTTTGGCTAGTGTGGGGATACTGGAGATAGGGCGGAAGTTGTTAAGATCTGTACTGTCTGCTGTAGTTTTTTTTTAATATAGGTGTTACCTGGGCCTCTTTTAGGCATTCTGGTTTCATACCTTGTGACAGAGATGCATTGACGATCTTTGACCAGATGGGGGAGATTGTATCCTTAATTGCTTTGAAGAGGGTGGGAGGTAACGGGTCATTGAAGTGATTAGATGGGTTGATACACCGAAGAACCTTTTTGATATCATTTTCATATAGGGTGGTAAAGGTGTCCCAGGAAGCGTTGTGCTTGATACCCCAGCTACATGGTGCAGCCTTGTCTGGGAAGGCCAGGGGGGGTGCCGGACCATTGGTTATTAATCGAGCCCTCCTGGTTTCTAGATCAATGTTAATAAGTCTAGTTTTATCAGTAAAAAAGTCCGCCAGGTCATCACATGAGGGAGGACTGATATCCGAAGCTGATCGGTTAGGGGCTACCACAGATTGTTGTTTAACCAGTTCAAAAGTTTCTTCGGTCGATTAGCCGCTTGGTTAAGTTGGGATCTGAAATATTCCGCCTTGGCTGTCTTGATTTGTTTGTTATAAGAGCTTCTAGCTGATCTAAGGATTTTTAGCTGGTTCACAGATGGAGTGGATCTCCAGGAACATTTGATGGGCCTTACATTGCGACGTTCCGAGTTTAGGTTGCCATTGAACCAGGGTTTAGATATTTTAGTAGGTGCAATGTTTTGTTGGAGTGAAGCCATATCGTCCATGATGCTAGAGATAGAAGAGTTATAGAAGTCTGTGAGTGCATGGACTTCATGTATGTCCACTTGTGGAGAGAGGGCACGTTTACAGTGGGTTGCTAGGTCAATGGTATTGATTTCTCTGAGGTCTCTTTTCCAGATTTTTGGTTTAGTTGTTTGAACCTTAATCTGAGATACCTCCGAGTTGATGTGGAAGGAAATGATGTGATGGTCCGACCAATCGCAGGGTAAGATGGAGTCCAATGTGATGGTGTGTCCTTTGGAGATGACGAGGTCAAGAGTTTCCCCTTTACTGTGAGTAGGCTGGTCACAATTTTGAACCAATTTGTGATCCTTCAAGAAGGAATTGAGGCATGCTACTGCTTGATCATTAGGGTTTGACCAGTGAAGGTTAAAGTCCCCAAGGTAGATGTGGGACTGCCCTGAATCCACATTGTCAGAGATGATTTCCATTAATTGTTCAATGAATGGGAGGTTGTCGCCAGGGTGGTAATAGAATGTATGTAGTTTGCAAACCAGCTGATTGTTACTAGAGATGTTGAGGCAAAGATATTCGCATGTTAATGGCGAAGAGGACTCTGAGAGGGAGACAGCGAGCGTGCTTCGATGTATACAGGCTAGGCCACCTCCCATCTTCTTTACTCAGTCCAGACAAAGTATGTCATGGGTGGGGGGCACCAAGAGGTCTAGAATCGGAGTGGACGAGGGGTTGAGCCAAGTTTCTGTGAGGACAATGATATCTATCTCATTGTGTTGTATGAGTTCGAAGATCTCGGAGGCGTGTTTGTTGGCAGACCTACAGTTGAGTAGTATGCACTTGACTGTAGCCGGAGTCTGGGTGGGAGGAGTCTAAATGATGTTCACTCTCTTGAGGTTGTCGTTGTTTATGATTCTGGGGTTGTGGTAGGGTTCTCTGTTCGGGTTAGAGTGAATGGTTTGAATTATTCCCTTTGGACTCGTGTTGATGTCCTTGCTGGACGAATAGGACTTGAGGAGGCTGTAAATTTCATTGGGCGCAAGACAGGTCAGAGAACCTCTAGGGCGTGAAGCTGTGTTATGAAGGGGAACGGTATTGGAGATGGTAGGGGAGGAAGGATGGTCATGGAGAGCTGTGTCGATGGTACTGGCAGGGGTTCTGGGCCGGTTTGGATGACAGAGGAGGGGGCTCAACAAGGGGAGATATTCAAGTGAGAAGGCTTTCAAACTGTGGAATTCGCGGGAGAGAAGGTGCAGTTGGAGGGAGATATCGTCCAAGCGTGCCAGCAAGTCTGGGTGTTGGGAAAGGGGCGGAAGTTGAGTGTGGAGATCTGGAGAGGGGGGAGGGTGTCTAAGTGTGTTGGAGGGATCCGAGGCGGTAATGGGATATTCCAAGGGAGAGGGTTGGTCACTGAGTATGAGCGGAGTTCCAGAACGCCTTGACCAGGAGGTTGATTGAGTGTGAGGATCTGGAGAGGGGGAAGGGTGTCTATGTGGGTTAGAGGGGTCAGAGTCGGTAGTAGGAGAATCCAGAGGAAGGGTTGGTCATTGAGTATTAGAAGCGTTCCAGGAAGCATTGACCAGGAGGTTGGTAATGGTGATAGGGTTAAAGGCCTCGAATTATGTGGTTCGGGCAGATCAGAGACCGGCAAGGGCAAGGGAAGGGTAGACGATGAGGAGGAAGGTAGATCTGAGGAGGAAATGGGAGCATCGATTTGGAATGTCCTTGAGGTGGTTAGTGCTAGATCTTGTCGTACTGAGGTTGAATTGTCCGCCATAAAGCATTTGATCTTCAAAAAGAGTTTGTCGAAGTACTCTAGGTTTCGATTGGAAGCTTGAATGAGAACGATCCCATTGTTGTAGATAGTAATGGTGAGATCTACTTTGTGAATAGGAGAAGAAGTAATAGAAAGAGTAAATCCATGGGATATTTTCCTTATCTGTTTGCACTAGTAAAAAGATAAGTGAGATTTTCTCCATTGGGCTCTCCTGTTCGTGAAGAAGATTAGGTCCGACATGATGTTGCCATTAGACATACAGAAATATGTGTCTGATATAAGTGTTTCCGGGTTTCTTTTGATTAAGTTGTGTTTGAGTTTTTTTGATGCATTTTTAGTGAGGTTAGGGGGATAAGTGATCTTAAAGGCACTGAGGCCCACTTGAGAGAGTGATCCTTCAGTCAGGCTGGTTGTACTGGCATCCATGGTGAGCACAAATCGAGGAGACAGTGGCGGCAGGAACGAATCTGGTCACTCAAACTTTGTCAAAGGCGAATGAGTACTAAATAATTCCATGTAAAGGACGAATGATTAAAAAAAAAAAAAAAAGGTTCCCTGTGCTTATCCCCAGCCATCAGGTCTTTCGGTGGGCAGAGTAAATAGAAAAAAGCCATTCCAAGATGGCTTCCAATCGGTCGAGACTTGCTCCTCATGTAATAGTAGTCCTTTTTTTAGTTTTAGGGCCAAACCCACAAACCGAGTCCTATTTCCATGGCGATGCCTAGGGCGGAATTTTGGGAAATAGGGTGGTGATCATAGGTTGGACTTCCCCTCTGGGCTACAGGATAGGCACCATTTTGTGATTAATTGTTTGATAATTATGGGCTGAGAGACTCAAAATTGAGAAATTCTCCCGTGGCTACAAGTCCCCGGAAAGAGCCCAGAAACAATAAAGCAACATATTTAAAGTACCCGTGCCATCACAGGCAAAAGAACACAACCGCTAGGAAAAGTTATTGCATCTGAAAGTGATTGGCCGTGAGCGGTCCCTTTAAGAAGATAGCGTCCTAACCTCGGAGTCAGCTGTGAAAACGTGACTCCCCTAGGCGAGCGCTGGAGCGTACCCGCTGCAGAGCACACAGCCTGCCATTAGGCTCCACCGAGCGGCACGCTCTCTGATTCAGTGGGGCAATAAGACGCCTTTCGGTCGGCAGACAGCGTAGCGATCCCAGCAGTGACTAGGAAGACGGGCGCCCTGCCCCAGAGCCATTCCCCAGATTCAGACCCCCACTGGTGGCAGGCGTTGCGTGGGCAGCGATCAGGGGACTCACCGGTGATATGAAAAGTTGGGTTCCAAGTTCGCCGCTCCGGTGGTCAGTTCCCTGTGGTCAGCGGCACGGGGACCTGACGAAGAATACCCAGAGACTGTGCGCAGGCCCCAAGCGGTGATTGTTAATTGACATCAATAACCATGACCCTTATGTGCCGTGTCCAGGCTGGTTATACGGACACATCATCCGGCAATGGAGGCTCCCTGTCGTCGGTCAGCTGGGGTGGGGCGACGATCCAGTGGCAGATGGGCCGATGGCAGGTAAGTGGAGTCTGTGATATGTTCAACGTGTCCCAGTATGTTGAAGTGGAGATAGGATGGACAGCAGGGCGATGAGCGAATCGGTTATTCAGGATATCCACCGGTTTGGTGATCCCCAACCCAGAGGTCACTCGAGGAGCTCCTACCCAGCGGCCATCTTGTCAATACAATAAGAGTGTTTAGCAAACGGCAGGTTTGTGAGTGGGTGTGATGAAATGACAGAGGCTTATTACACAGCTCAAAACACCACTTTCCAAGATAAAATGTGCGCACATTTTTTTTACTAGGATGCTTTGTTTTACACATGACATAGATTGATAATAACACCACCAACATAAATGTGAGAGGTGTGCCTGTTTTTCAGAGACGGTCAATCTGTGGATGGATTTTTGCTACTGCCATCCTCAGGTTGTTCTCCACGTCCAGTCTTGAACGGTACTTAGTCTTTAATACCGCAAGTGCTGAGAACCCAATCTCACATAAATAGGACAAGCTGAAAGGCAAGAGAGTTTTGATAGCAGTTTCTCCCAAAGCTGAATATTCTGCAGACATTTTCAGCCAAGACAGGGACTGTAAGGGAGACAGTATTGTCAGATTTTTCAAGCACTCCCTAGCTCAGAGCTGGTACATGAGAAACAAATCTTCTCTAGAAATCATTACCAAACGTTTTAGGCAGCATTATAATAGGATAATTGCCCACCAACCACTTATGGATCCGAAGACAGTTGAAAGTCCACAGAGAGGGCGCTGAACGAACACCTAATTGAGAATTCTTTAGTGGTACAATAAGTTGCTTGCCTGAAGCAGTGGGGGTTTAGGACACATCAGGCTTATGTTAATTATGTTGTCTATTTTACTTCAGAGTAATGTTGTCTGACAGACTTTGTGATGGCATGGACATGTTAGGGATTCTGGGTGCCCTGGGCCAAAACTATTTTGGGGGCCCCTGTTCAGTACAGCTTTGAGTTTAAATGATTTACTTTCAGCTCTGCCATACCCTATTTAGCCAGGCTACTAACAGTGCACAGGCACTGTAATCGAAATTCTAAAAGCGTTTACATCTAATATTAAGAGATAGTGATGTGTTTTCACTGTTGTAACAAAGCAGAAGCCCACTAATTTTACAGTGAATAATATTTGTGATATCCTCCAATTTCTCATATGTGAGGACCCGCTTGGATCTAACTTTTTTATGGTTAACTTTTTTATGGTTGTTGCATGAAACAAACACATTTCTCTGCAAATAGTAATAGACTCCCTCACATCAATCACATTAAAAAGAAATTAAACAAAACGGTATTTGCAAGAATCTGTTGAGGAATTATTCCAGGCCATCAGGGCAAACACAGAACTGTCTCTATCAATGAGCCCCTGGAAGGCTGGATTGCAGTGCATTTAGATGTCTCCTTTTGTAATTTAGGGTGAGTGAGGTGACCATATGAATTTGGGTGCGCATTTTAGTGCAGAGTGGAACAAATGAATGTATGGTTAGGGGTGGGCTTATTTGAGTGAGATTGCATATTGAGCAGTGAGGGGGACAGGGGGACAGGTGTGTGAAGTATCACATGAGTGCAGGTTGAGTAGTGTGCTCGTGTGACTGCAGAGTGAGGTACAGGATGAACAGCGCCAGTGCATTGTGAGTGCAGAGTGATCACTGTGAGTGGAGGGTAAGTGGGTGAATGGTGTGAGTGCATGGTGATCGGTGTGAGTGCAGGGTGAGCTGGTGAATGGTGTGAGTGCATGGTGATCAGTGTGAGCGCACTGTGATCGCTGTGATTGCAGAGTGATCACTGTGAGTTGAGGTTAAGTGGGTGAATGGTGTGAGTATATCGGATCAGTGTGAGTGCAGGGTGAGGGTGAAAGTGAAGGGCAAGAATGAGGAGCGAGTTGTCTGAATGCAAGGTGCAATCCCAGACACTTGAAGTAACTCAGCATGTTATTGACAGCAACGTAGGGTTTCAAAGGTGTTAAACTATTGCTATTATGGCAGTAACCAGGGATCAGGGTGGAGGAAAGAAATAATGTGCTGATCCCTCAACAAACTTCCAGTCTTATGATTAGGGATGCCAGCTCATTATTTTGATGTCACAGACGGTATAAAAATAAGCAGTCACCTAAAGCTGTATTTTCAGCACTTGTCTGTGCATACTTTGAACAGAAAATATAAATAGAAAGAACTTTTAATTGTTTTCTAGAGCTGCTTGAATGATCCATGACTGATATTAAAAGGGAACAAAGACAGAAAAGTCACATTACAAATAAATACATACTTCTTTATTTATAACCATATTTAGTGTCAAGACAAGCAATTTGCAGGCTGTTTAAACAACACATGGCTGGCTGGCATTTTGCGGGCCTGCCTGTGTAATTTTAAAAGAAACTTTCAGGGACGTTTTAAGGAATTTGGGTCCCTGGGCAAAATGTATTTTGGGGGGCCCTGTTTGGACCAACTTTGATTTTATGATCCAGTCTCAGCTCTTTCATGCCTTCTTTGGTCAAATACTAAATGTGTGTACATCTGATATTCAGGGATAGTGATGTGTGTTTTCAATATGTAACACAACAGCAGTTCACTAATATTATTGCAAATAATCTCTGTCACACCCTCCCATTTCTCATATGCGTGGTCCTGTATTGATCTAAAATAAACTTTTTATATGGATGTTGCATGACGCATAAACACATTTTGTCTGCAAAATGTCTATAATAGACTCTTACACATTAAAAATTAATGATAGAAAAATGCTATTTACAACATTGTGTTTAAAAAAACTTCAAGGTCATGTGGGCAAGACTCTTTAGAACCGAGCTGGCTCTTTCAGACCCCCACCCCCTTTGAAAGGCTGGGGCCCTGGGCTAGAGCCCACTTTGCCCATGCCTTAAAACGTCTCCGGAAACCTTGTCTCCTTTCTGGCAAGAGCTAACTCTCCCTGGAGGGGGTTAATTCATAGAGCTGAAATGCTTCAGCAGCAGTGGGAGGCAAGGGGTCTCCTCTGCTATGATATAGAATGTGAAGGAACAGGACTGTCTGTTTGTTTGCTTTCAGGTTTAGCAGAGGAGACATCCTGCCTCCCACTGCAGCTGAAGCATTTCAGCTCTATGAATTAACCCCCGCCTGGCAGAGTTAGCAAGACAAAAGCATGGGCACGTAGTGCCCCATCGATTTCCCCTCCCTCCCCCCTCCAACCTAACCGAAGTTCTCCAAGAAGACTTGCTATGCAGGGAATGAAGGTAAGATTAGAGTGGAGTGCGCGCCCCCCTGAGATGGTGTCGCTCCCCCCCCAGGGGGGCGCGCCCAACAGATTGAAGAACTCTGGTGTAGAGGATCAGCGATAATTACAGCTCCTACATATAGGGGTTATTAGTTTAGAGTATAAGGTTTTTTCTGTTTTGTTCCCACAGTATGCAGTGTATAGAGCTGAGATCACCTGCTCACCTCCCTGTTCATGAGAGTGAATATTACCGAAAGGGGGTATGATAGCTACCTTCTGATTCAGGAAGATTATTACAATCTTCTCTTTTCTATTCACAGGTCTCCTTCCCTGCTGTACCCATCAGGGCACAGAGACAGCTTTGATTGCTGTCGTTGAGGAAACTAGAAAAATTTTAGACTGCGGAGGCTCAGCAGCAATCGTCCTCTTAGATCTGAGCGTGGCTTTCGATAGCATGAACCATCAACTGCTGATCTCCAGGACCAGAGAGGCAGGGGTTTCAGGAACTGCGCTAATGTGGCTGTAGTCTTTCTTAGATCTCCGCTCATTTCAGGTCTTCGAGGACAACTCCATCTCTAAGAGTATGCCATTGAGGTGTGGGGTGCCGCAAGGCTAATTCCTAAGCCCCACTCTTTTCAACATTTACATGAGCCCTTTGGCCAAAATTGTTGAACCCTTTGGCATACAAATTGTTACTTACGCTGACGATATTCAATTGATAGTTTCCCTTAATCAACCTGGAAACAAGTCAAACAACCTAGCTAACTGTTTGGAAAAAGTATCGGCGTGGATGGAGTGCTCCTTTTTACAACTAAACGAAGCAAAAACAGACGTGATGTTTCTGGGGAAACCGTCTCCAGTAGGTCTTACTCCCCTATGGCTTAAATGCCTGGGCAGCATACCACCACCCAAAGAACAAATATAAAGTTTGGGAGTCTGGTTGGATCACAAGGTAGACATGAAAGCACAAGCCCAGTAGGTAGCAGGCTGCCTCTACGGATTACTTAGGGTGGTAAGGAAAGTCCTACCCCTACTCCCATTCAGTGCAAAGAAACTGCTGGTCCGGGCTTTAATTCTTTCTCGCCTGGACTATGCAAACGCACTTTATCTGGGGTCTCCGCGATCCACTATAAAAAGACTTTAGATGGTTCGGAATTGTGCAGCTAGACTGCTTCTACATACTCCCCACAGAGAATCGGCGTGAGCCTCGATAGCCTCTTTACATTGGCTGCTAATTGCAGAGAGGATTCAGTTCAAATCCCTCTGCATTGCACACAAGATTATGGCCTCCAAAGCTCCAACAATTCTACAGTATATTATCTCCCCTTACCATCCCAGCAGAGCTCTTCGCTCAGAAAATAAACTGATGGCCATAGTACCCAGAATTCATAGGGCCAGAAGTGGGGGTCGACGGTTCTCCTATATTGCCTCCAAGAGGTGGAATGCTCTTCCAGACCGCATTCATTAGGAAGAAAACCACCTAGTTTTTCGCAGACAGTTGAAAACGTGTTTGTTCCCAACCATCTAAAACGCTCACTGATTAGTTCTGGTTCTCAGCGCTGGGAGGCCATAGGGTAGCCATGCGCTTTATAACTGCCTTTTTCATTTTATTTCATTCACATTGTTTGTTTACGTAGACAATGAGTGTTGATTGTTTTTACTTCTCCTGCTGTAAACAACAAAAATGGTATAATAATACTGCCTCGTAAATTATATTCAATTGATGAATGAAGACAAACGCAACCCTGGAACATGGCTCTTACTAAATATAATGATAATGGCACAGTTTTCTCGTTGTAATCTTTATAGCCCTACAGTGGTCGACTTGTTATTCTGGAATCGATTTTCATACTTCTTATCTTCATGTCCATCCGAAAATCTTATAGTAGGGATTGACTGCAAACAATTAATGGACCCCTATCTTAATCGTTATTTTCAGACTAAGTTTATCCCAAATAAAATGCACAAAACATTTCAGAAGGCCATTTCATCCAGAAGGTTAGTTGATGCTTGGAAAATCTCCCATCCTCATGTTATGGAATTCCCTTTTTTCTCTCCTGCTCATACTTCACATTCCATAATAGATTATATATTTCTCACTCAGACTATTTTCCAATTCATGACACATGTTGAGAGATGTTCTAGCATTAGATCTGATCACGTCCCAATCATAGTAGAATTGGAAACCCTTACAGATACACCTCATCCTAATAGGTGGAGATTGAAACAATGCCCTATTGCTGGACAAACAATTTACTGAACAATTCGCAATTTTCTTTAACACACTTTTTACAGTTAATTTCCCCTCAAAAACACAAATGAAGTTTATTTGGGATGCCTTCAAAGCAACCACTACGGGTTTCGTAATCGATTATGTCACAATCAACACAAATACAACACAAAGATTCCTCTCAACTTTTAAAACAGATACAATCTTTAAAACTTGAATACTTCTGATACCTTGTCCAGACTCATAAACGGTAAAATGCAATATAACAAACAATTCTGCTTGCAACAGCTTACTTAAATGTAACACTAAAGTGTTTAGTGGATGCAATAAAACAGGAAAATGATTGGCTAATTACCTTAAAATCAAGAAGCAACACTCCAAGATAATAGCCATCAGAAAGAACAAAGGGTCAGACACTCTAGCAATTCCAAAATACAAGATGGTTTCACAGAATACTATATTAAAATATACACCCTTGCATTTTCTCCTAGCACTGAATAATTAGATGACCACATGGTAGGTCTGTCCTCCCTTGATATTGCAATCTCCAAGAAAGAGATTAAAACAGCCATTACTAAACTTCCAAAGGATAAAGCTCCAGGTCAGATGGCTTCTTGGTCCAAATCTACTCTCATTTTCAGCACCTTTTATTCTAAAGTTATTACTTTAATCACCCTTTTTAACTGAAGGGCACACAAAAGGTACATTCTCTCTAGCTATGCCTTGCTTGCTCCCTAAGAAAGGTAAGGCTTTATCTAACTGCAGCAATTATAGACCCATTTTCCTGGTTTAACACTGATTGCAAGATCTTTGCTAAAATACTGGCCTGATGCATTAATCAAGTAATTCCTGACTTAGGGCACAACTTCGATATCAGGTGGAAAGCCATTTGACAGCTGGTCGGGGGCTTTCAGCCCGACATTGATGGTTTTCCTCCCTTTGCTGTATTACAATCAACCCATTTGAGCATCAGAAGGACATTATGACGGCATAGCCAGCTGCGGCTCCTCCATAGGGATTATGATGTCACTTCCACACAGCCTTTCGATGTCAGCCTTTCCTATATAGAAAGGCTCTCAGAAAGTGACTTTGGGGGTCCCTAGTAGGGCCTCTGTCCCCCGCTACCTCAGCTATGAGAACCTAAACATCTCTGAACCGTGTGGCAGGCCCCACATGGTACCTGCAACACGGTGCAGGGATGTTTACAAACATCCATCTTTTCTGCCTGCCACACAAGATGCCATTGAAAAAATGATGTTTTTTGACCAACTGAAGGGCGGTTGCATACAAATTCTCTGACCTATGGTCGGGTGGTTTCATTCTGCAATGATGTAATAAGGCACTAAGTTGGTAAACATCATTCTGGTTTTGTGAAGGGACGCTACATCTCCGTCAATTCCAGAACTGTCCTCAATATTAGCCACATGGCTTTAAAATTAAATTCCCCCGTAGTTGCCATAAAGCTAAATGCAGAAAGCTTAAAAAATTGCATGATTTTAGTCCCTACATTCTTAAATATATTTGCTTATTATACTCTTAGCCTTCTACATCTATTTTGGTTAATGGCAAACAGTCATATTATTTTCTTTTTCATAGAGAAACCAGACAAGGATGCCTATTATCCCCCCTTTTATTTATTTTATCTGGTTCACTGACACAATATTGACACTTGAAATATCAACCTACAAAAATATTGAGACACTAATATCGCACCCAAAATATCTACTACATATACTTACCATACTAAATACAAAATTGATTTAAAAAATCCCTGTAAAAAAATTTATATAACTAATAATGAATACAAAACTATTGTGAACAAAAATATCGAAAAAACTACATAAACAAAGAATTTACAAAAACACCGAAACTCACAATATCAACCACATAAATATCATCTATAAAATTACATACTTTAAACATAAAATACACACATTAAAAAATATATATAGAAACCTACTAAAACATACCACATATAAAAGTTTATCAATTAAACAAAATAAAACACATAACATATTTTTTTATTAAAATATGAATTATTAAAATATATACAACAAACTTCGACATTTATTAAATATAAATTAAAAACTATTTAACAAATGACTTTTACAACCATTAAGTTTAAACTACCAATAAGTATAAACAACAAAAACCAATAGAAATGTTCAACTGATTAAAACAACAGTATAAAAGATGCCAATTAAATAACAAAAAAATTACAGCACAACCTACAAAGATTGGAAATGTGGAACCACTGCCGGTTTGCTAACCCAACAGAAGACCTTCAAAACCTCTACATCAAACATCCTAAATAACCCTGGGCGCAGTTTAAGTAGTCGCGCTACGCTACGCTACGCGAAGTGCACTTTGCACTACGTCGCACTACACGTAGCTATGCGAACAGCGTAGTGCGGTAGGGAAATGCTGTTCGCAATGTTCGCACAGTGTCGGATGCTTGTCCGCACTGTGCAATCATTGCGAACGGCATCATGCACAGTGCAAGTGGTCATTTTCTGCCGCTTGAGTAGATTTGTACTCGAATGGCAGCTTTCAAAACGTGGACTTGTAGTTTCTCATCGCGAGCAGTCGCCAGCACACGTGACCACTCGCAATGAGAAACCTGACCTCCCCATGTTGAGAATCTCGCCAGGAGGTTTATTTTCAACGCTCGCGATCAGCATCTTGATGTTGCCGATCGCGAACAAGGAAAAAGTCTCGCCGGGATGTTGATTTGCTTGCTCGTGGTTGCCAACTTGACGTTGAGACTTGCGAGCGAGCACAAAATGCCCGCTACGCTACGCGTTTTTGCACTGTGCTACGTGTGATTCGCGTAGTTGCGCTCGCTACGCACACTCTGCGAGCGTAGTGTATTTTTCCCCCAGGGTTAATACAAAGTAAGTACAATATCTAATGTAGCTAAACAATACTCTAACTAAACTTAAAACAAGTAAAATGTGGCAAATTAAATAAATGAATATATGCCAATTTTTCCTCATTTCTAACGATTTAAACACCTTAAACTAACAAACCTAACCAAAAAGAAACACTGCAGAGAAAGCAAAATGTGCAATATTTTACCAACAACTTTTTACCAACCCAAGAAAATTAACTAATCATCTGTAAAACAAAGTTAGTATGACAGCATATTTCCGAACAAATAAAACTAATAAATGGTTTCTGACTTTTTTCCTCTCCTCTACAGCCTTCACCAACTGTATAGAATCAAACTACATTAAATTAACAGAAATATCCACCTCAAATAGTAAGTATTATTTTAACTAAACTGAAAAAAACAATTAAAAGCTAACTATTCTAAACTAAACTTGAACTAAATAACATTTAACACTGAATTATAAATACATTTTTCCCCGAAACAGGTCCAAACAACAATGTGAAAGCAGAAAAAAATAAGAAACAAGTTCAAAGAAAATAAAGAATACAATAACAACATATATGTAAGTATTTAAAGAAATAAAAATGTAACAGTGATAATATAGCCCACTCAACCCAATGAAAAAGAGAAAAAGAAAGAAAAATACAAGAGATAGTCCTCGGTCTAGAACCCACTTGTCCGAGGCAAGAACAAGTCTTGTCTCTTGTTGCCCTCACACACCCCGAAGGATGTCATGCTTCTTCATCAGGCATTTGCTCCTCGTCGGGCCGGCGCTGCAATGCCCTACGGGTCCCCCAAAGGGTCACTTTAGCAGAGATTTTCTGAGAACTGCCATCAGATGTGTGCGGGTGTGTGGGGTGAGTCCTATGAGGAGGGTGAGAGAGTGTGTGTAGCTTAAAACTGGCCAAGGGTTACCAAAAGGGTATATTTACTGTGGCGGTACCCTTGCCAGAATACTCCAGTAGTTGTAATGTGTCCAGGTAACTAAAAGGTCGACATGTTTCGCACCTGGTTGGTCACAAAGATCATTGGCACTTCATCAGGACCAAAAAACAAGTTGTGGTCTAAAAGTGCTAGTGAGTAAAAGGGATAAACCGACCTTCTGTGAGGTCAGGGTGGGCCACAACTGTGTACCCTACAGTTAGGCTACAACCGAATAGTTGAACCGCTCCTGATGTGACCTAGGGGAGAAATGAGACAGCAAGAAAAGGGACAAACATCAAACATACATCAGAGACGTCATTTTATGCCTCCTTCAATACATCAGAATGCGACAAGAGACTGACTGAGTGACGATACCATGGAGCTGGTTCTCACTGTGGTGGCTATTGAAGTGTGCGCAAAAGGCCGACGACAGGTCACGCAGATAGCTGGTGATCATGTGTGCGGCAGTGCCAGTCACCCTAGAAGCAACCCTTAGTGAGAAAGACCAATGAAGTAAAGATCCAACATGAGGGGTTGAATGCGTGCAAAGTATGCACTGGACCAGAGGTGTTGGGTGCGCACAAAAACTTAATAATACCACTGTCGCGTTGCTGTTAAGTGGAATTCGCGCTGTGAAACCCGTGATGCTGCATATGCAAAGACACATGAATGAAATAATGCCGCGTTACCGGAAGAGCCCTTACCTAAAGTCAAATGGAGCTAGGAGCGTAGGTAGCCCACACCTTTGCAGGCTAAGAGAAGAGACAGTAAAGCATAGAATAAAAGAGGTGCAATTTAACACAAACGATAGTCCAAAAACAACTTACTGAAAAAAGCTTTGAGACATGAGTCTCCTGAATAAACTCACGATATCGCTAGAGTGCTGGTTCTCAGCACCTCCCCGTCCATACCCCTGCCCGAATGTTATCTGTCCACGGTGGACGCAGCCCAGATATAATGGCACTGCTGGTGGTTAGGGCAGCCTCTACCTCCAGGATGCTTCATCATGTTGTGCTGATGCCCGCATGGGCAGATGAGTAGTATTGGGGTCCTGGGACATAGCGCATGCGCGAGAAGGGAGAGACTGCTAAAATTGACCTGCGCATTGCGGGCAAAGTTAGAAGGAGGTGCAGCTGTAATGGTTTCCATGGGGAAAAAAACAAGCCTGCTCTGAAGCTAGCGCAAACCAGTGTGTGAACAAGAGAGGCAGAAAGGAAAAGTGAAAATTCACAGTGGTAGTCTACTCTAAGCCAAATGCCAAATAGTGTTACAAAATAACCTAATGGTATGAAACTACGGCTATGTCAGTCATGTGTGTGGGAATGTAGCGTGATACTGAATTATGGAGGGAGAGAGAGAGGAGGGCGAAGGTGGCCCACTGCATGGTGTACAATGAAGGGCAGTCATCACTATTACCAACACTATAGCCAAAGGGAGAGAATCAGCCTAAGGTCAAAGTGTGGAGAGTGGGTATGTAGAGTCCAACCCTCAGAGTGATGGTGGAGGCAGAAAAATTCGAAGAATGAGGCCATCTAACCCACTACTTAGGGGTGGTGACCAAGGTCAGTAGAGGATGTTATAATTCAACCCAGTGTATCTCATCGTTGAGGCCCCGTATGTGGGTACAAAGACAGTGGACCCAACGTTGCTCACGTCATCAGAGTTAGGTGTAACTCCAAGCCTGATTGGCCTCCAGGATTCTCCACTGTATCTCCTCACAGGAGTGTCCTTTTTCAATAAAGTGGTTGGTCATCTTGGTTGCCGTCTGGCCGCGTCTGATGGTGCTCTTGTGCTCACTGATTCTAACATTCACGGGTTGAGTGGTCATCCCAACGTATCTCAGTGGACATTGGCAAGTGATCATATACACACAGTTCTTTGTGTTACAGTTAGTGTGTGTGCGTTGTTCCCATGAGAAATCCTCCAACTGGAGAGTTTTGGGGTGTCTAGTGGATGAGCGGGCGCTGCAAAACCCACACGGGTAATGTCCTGATACAAGGGTCAGGTTCCACAGTGTTGTATCCTGGGATTTCTTCTTGGGCCGTGGCCGTGTATTAACCAGTTAGTCTCCTAGGTTCATAGTGCGTTTGAAGGCAAAACGAGGCTGCTCAATGTTGAGTGATCTTTCAGTTGTGTTTGATAATGTTCTTTATCTTGTTAGACAGCAGGGTGAAGGTCGTAACGCAGGTGATGACATTACTCATCTGAGGCTCCCTAGTTTCGAGTAATCCGTGACGGTTGTTGTTTCGGGCGCGTTTCCTGGCCTTCCGGATGACATCTCCAGGTTAATCCCTCTACTGTAGGTTGCTGGCGAGCGATTGATCCCAACAATATCTTCTCCAAACACTTCATCCAACTACTTAGGCCCTTTTTATTATGTCAGGAATCGGAAACAACCAACCTCCAATCGGCGTTCTCGACCGTCGCATACTTCCATTTGTCTATGAGAGCTTTTGCTGTGGCTGTAAACTGGCCGTAGCACAAGCACCCATAGTCAAATGGGAGTATCTGCTCATCCCTGCACCGTGTGGCAGGCAACTCATGGTGACTGCCACACGGTGCAGGGAAGAACAGGGGGGCACCATAAGTGCCCCCTAGGCCCCAATCGGCCGCCGCCGAGCGAAGGCCCAATGTTGCTTTCTGCCAGGTTTTCAATCGTAATCCCTATGGCGGAAATTTCGTCAATAGGGTTTACAGGCAGGCCTCCAACAGACCGATGTGCTCCTTGAGCCTGTCAGAATGAGGTCGGAATGACTGGCCGGTTTCACTTTCAACTGCCTGCATTGAAATGCAGCGGTTGAAACTGAAGCCTACGATTCCAAGGCTTTCTGGGTCTCATCTTAATGAGACCTCAAATAGTTCTAAATTCAACACATTTTAGTAAATATTTTTAAATTAAAAAAAAATATTCTTTTAATATTTTGATTTTAAATTATACCTGAAAAACAAAACGTTTCAGTACAAAATGTGTAAATTACATTTGTTTAGTATTAAAAACATTGAATTGCCAATACTTTTTGTAAAATGACTCCCCACCCTTGACCCCTCAAAACCCTATACCTCACTCCTAAAAAAATTTACATTTTAAAAATATAACATAAATAGTTAAAATTCCTTAAAAAAATATATTCAATATTAAAATATGTTTTAAATTACTCCCCACCATTATCCCCTATAAACACACTATCCTGCACCTAAAACTGTCAACATTCTAAAATGTATATATGTTAATGTTTTAATTTAACAATAACATATTTTCTTTCAATTACTCCCTAACCTTATCCCCTATAAACCCAACATCCTGCTTCTAAAAAATATATTTGACAAAACATGAATATTATTATTAACATTAGAATTTTGATGCTCAAACAAATTATTAAAATTAAATTAATTTTAATGAAAGAAATAGCACTTACAAAATATAAAATAACATTTAAAAAAATCAATATTCTATACAACTATATTTTTAACATAATTAATTTTAATATCAATATTTTAAACTGAACCTGATTTCGATATTTTTTTAATTCAATATTACCTACCTTGATATTATGCTACCATGATATTCTTGATTTAATATTAATGTCACTTGATATTTTAAATCTAATATTCTTCCTCAACATCATTTTAGCCTTTTAACTCTTTATGGAAAAAATGTGTAGATCTTCAACTTTTTCAGGTTTTCACAAAAGCATATGGAGGTGAAATTCATATCATGCGCTGATATTATATTGCTATACATAGCCAATCCACATGCCACACTCACTGTATTTTTCTCATTTCTAAAGGAATATTCTGCAGTATCAGAATCAGGTGTTGCCGGTACAGATAAGAGCGATCGGGCAGGATGGGGCGGGGTGTGGTGTAACTCGGAAAATAAAATAAAAAAAATTATAAAACCACTTACCTTGCGCTCACTATATCTCAGAGCTGTGGCAAGCATATGGTAAGAGGCTTTAGTTTTAAAAAAATTATATTTTGCTTATTCCATCGTCTGTTGACTTTGCCCCCGTACCACTCCCACCCCACTGCTCTTACCTGTACTTGCAGCGCCTGATCAGAATACAAACTTAAAGTAGGAAAATCCGAGGTTATGCCATTAAATACATTTTGTCTTCGTAATACATTTTCATAGACAATGGCTTTGCATGGAATTCTAAGCATATTACGATGTTGGGTAGACTTCTGTCCACCCGACACCATTGCGTTAAAGGAACCACCCGACCATGGGTCAGGGGTTCACATTCCCAATAAGCAACTTCCATTTTTCAATGGGAGCTTGTGCGGTGGACTGAAAACGCCTGCAGCACAAGCTCCTAATTGACAAATAGAGGTTTGTAAACATATCTGCACCATGTGGCAGGCACCCTACGAGGACTCCCAGGCCAAAATGCAGAGAGCCAGGGAGCAAGGGGGCCCTGCTAGCAAAGGATGACATGGATTGGCTGAATCCCAACGACGGAAACGGTGTCCTCAAGGGATTATATTGCCTTTCCAACAGATCGACGGGCTCTTTTAACCCGTCGAACCGCGTTGAACCGCGTCGGATTTCCGCGCCAGTTTATACTCTCACATCCGTCATCCTAATGTGGTGGTCGGACTTTGAACTTATCATGTTCATGTAATGAGGGCCCAAATGTTTAAGTATTCTGTACTCAAATACCATCAAAGAAACCAATAAAATGTATCTCATTGAAGTTAGTTAAAAAATCTTGAGTTTGGCTGAAGGTTGATCTCCTCTATATTTGTCCTGGTGGGATAGATTAGCCGTGATTAAAATGATAATGCTACTAATAATCAATTTGTATTTGTCAATGCTCCTAATAACACTTCCGCTCACATTTCTTAAAACTATTAATTGTTTGTTGGTCAGATTGTTAAGGATTAAACACAAACTAAGAATATCGCTAGTAAACTCCAACAATCCAAAGACAATGGAGGGATCAACTTTCCATACCACAGGCAATACCACTCTGCTTTTACACTTAAGCAAATTTGGACCACTCTTTCGGCAACCCTTCCCAATATATCTAGTTTGGAGTCAATTGAAGCATGTGCAGATTACACCATTTTCACTAAGGGAATACATCTATATTTCTCACCCACAAAGGCTTTTTTTTCACACATACTTACCTGTTCTATTTCCATTGCCATACCTTTTATTACCAATTCTAATTCTCCCTCAAAAACTCTTGCACAACCTCCTTTATGGTACAAAAAGCACTCAAAATTGAAATATGCAGTTCTGTCACAGAAAGAATGGATAAATAAATGCATTATAACCATAGGTTACATACTCTCCAATGATTCCCCTCTATAATTTAATGATATTCAACAAAAATATTGAATGTCTCCCTATTGTTCCACTCAATATCATCACCTTAAGAGTAAGACTAATCTTCAATTTCTCGCACAATCCTCTCTTCCTGTGGCCAACACACAACCTTCCCCTCCAATTTTTTCCTCACAAACGAAAACATCCTGCAAAAAAAAAAAAACTTGAATTCTTCTTCGATACATAGATAAAATCCAATATAGAATTACAATTGGGAAATGGACCTTCACCAAGAACTTTTCTTTCAAACTTGCAAATCTCTAAATCTGTATGGGCCAAGATACACACCACTTCCTACTCAGCCAGCACACCTCAAACATTATTTTATTTTTAAAACAGATTGTACCTTACCCCTAGGTGTCTTCATAGATTTTAATTTTCCAAAGAAACCAAAGGAGATGTTTACAATGAAAAGGCGCAACCCGGCACCGCACGCAATTTTGCTGCACCGAGCTGCTTCATTTAAAAAAACAGGGATGCACTTTATTTACAACAGCCATGTTTCAACTCAGGTGCACCAACGCAGGCACCCTTACACCACTGTGCAAGTGTGCCTTGAGGAATGATGATCTTTATGCAGGTAGGCACCCCATTCTGCCCACAAACAATCATTAATGGTGTATTGTTCCTTTTATGTGTGCTGCAAAATGCAACACACATAACAAGAGTTACAAACAAGGAGAAATAAAAGAACTTATCTTTGTTGCAACACTTTAACGCCTCCCCTTGAAAAGTGCCCTTCAAAGACCCAATCTAAAGTCACCCCTATTTCAAAGGAACAACTTGGTATAAGTACTAGGTCTCTCACAAAACCAAGTTAGACACTACTGGACCTGTGAAGAACTCTGCCAGGAGGAAGGACTGCTGTGTTGCTACAAGGACTTCCACTCTGCTGTACTGCTGCTCAGAAAGAACTGCTTTTCTGCTGTGCTTTCCTGATGTCCGCTACCCTCTGCTCTGGATTGTACCCATCTCACTTGAACCCAAAGTGACTCTAAGGGCATGCTTGCTTGTCCCCTGTTCTAGGGAGACAAAGACTTCTTATCAACATGCAACAGCACTTGGATTTTGCTGGCTGCAAGTCTTGCCCTGCCAAGTGATGCCAATCCAGTCCTGGGCCTTGGAAGTGGGTATAAAGTGCTGCCACTGCTGAAATCCACAAATCAATTTCATTTAACTGATCTGAACTGGCGCATCGCCCTCAATACCAACCTCACATCGGCAACTGCTATGTTCCAATGCATAGGCGACTTTGCATGGCTTGGCGCTGATGCTTCGCTTTGTGCAGTTGCGTCGTAGAAAACCCAACGGTGTAATGACAATGAATTGCTTTGGTGCTCCTCGCATCTCGACTATTGATGCATCTGCAATGTTGCGCAGTTCGGAACGGATGCATCGCCTTTATCAAAAGGATCAACAACAAAGCATCGCCTCCCCTGATTCTCGCATTGTCTTCGATGTTGAAGCATCCAAGGTACTGCTTCAGTGGGCCAAGGGTGGTCCCTGTTTTAAACCTTGCGCTCCATCACAGTTAGCCTGAACTTTTTGTTTTACCATGGTCAAGAGCGACCAGATGTCCCCGGTTAGCACTTTAAGCTTTTAAGCACTACATTTTCATTTCTTCTTTAAAAATTCATAACTCTGGTTATACTTAGTGCATTTTTGTTGTATTGGTCTTGTTTTGTTCATAAAAAAAATAAGATATTCTTCTGAACTGGTGTGGAGCCTTTTGTGGGTGTTTTGACTGTGCTCCTGTTTTGAAGTGTTGTACATATACTTTACACACTACTTCTTAAGTTAAGCCTTCCTTCTCTATGGCAAACTACAAGAGGATGAGCATAGGTTAATTCATAATTTCTATCTGACTAACCCTGACTAGGATTATGGTTCCTACTTGGACACAGTGCATACCTCTTCCAACCAGAAACCCAATTTCTAACAATTACACAACCAAAGTAGGTATGTTGGACTTGTATTTAAAACAAAGGAAAAACACCAGTACCAACCAATTTCCAACAATCCCCTCCAAGGGTAGCTAACCTAGCCTCTGCATTCCTTCAAACAATTCTCACACAGTGAATGTATGGATCTTATCAAAGCAAGCAGGCCAATCAGCTGCCCTTCTGAACATTTTCCACCACAAATCTTCAATAATATTCTTTAACTATTGGAATATTTCAAAAAGACTTACAAAAGGCATACATACGCCCATTATTAAAGAAAGGCCCACTGAGCAGACAGATAGAAAGAGCAGAAATCACCCAGATGTCACAATTCATTGAAGATAACTCCATAATTTCCTACTTCTAAACAGGGTTACATTCAGCAAGAGGCACAGCATGTGCCCTCACTACTATTTGGGATGACCATAAAAACACAGTACACTAGAAGTGATCACTGAACTATTTCTCTCGGACCTTTCAGCTGCATTCGACACAGTTGACCATAACATGCTTATCCAAAGACAAAGCCTGCGTAGAGGGGACTGCTTTCCAATTCCTCGATTTGATCACATCCTACCTTCAAAACAGAAAACATTTCATACCACTCTCTCATCCAAACCATACTTCAACAAAAGCAGGATTCCCACCAGGTCAATCATTCCCTTTTTTTGTTTTTCCTTTTTCTATGTGTGATGCATTCTGCAGCACACATAGAAAGAGGAACCCCCCCCCCTTGTGAATGTTTTTTGCAGGGAGGTGTCTTTTCCTGCACTAAAACAATCACCCCTTCAATGCAGCCACTCTTGCACCATGGCACAAGGGTGCCTGCATTGGTGCATGGCAGCCCATTGTGCGCCAGCTCAGGGAAAAAGGACAGGATACAGCACATTCCTGCCCTTTTCTTTAGACGTACTCAGCACAGCAGGATGGCTTGCTGTGATGCTGCGCATCAGAATTATGTAAAGTAGGCCATTTTTCTATTACCTGCAAATGCCTACTTTGCTCTCTGTACTACACTACTCTCAATGGATACAAATGATTCCTTACAACTAATCGAATGCTTTGTTTGCAAGACACGCATTCAAGGTGTGTAGTTTCCTTTATTGCCCACACAATCCCATCTGGAAAGACAATGCATGCTTCCACCGCTTTCACTTTGATGGGTTGCATTTGAAAAGAGGGTTTTGCAAGCTTTGTTTTGGCCCTTTCTGCCCAAATCGATTGAAATGCCTCCATTCATAAATATTTAAAAGCCTTCAGGATCACAGCATTCAGCACACATAGGGAATAACTAAATTTGATCAGACAAATAAGAAAACCGAAGGGTGCTCTGAAGCAAGAGAGAAGCACGACATAGGAGAAAAGAGAGTGCCGATCAAGGGTATTGAATACAGCCTGTGGAGAAGAAAGAAAACTGCTGGGCACTCTATAAAGTAAAAGTCAGGAAACACAACCTCTGCACTGGAGTGCTCGGTACAAAAAAAAAGGATTCCCTCAAGTTTGAGGTGAATGGACATAACACCTCCAGTCAGATAACTGTGAAACCAAAATGCTCCTGTGAGGGCAGCGACATTCTGGGTGCTCTGGATATTTGAAGTGGGGGCAGGGAGTGGACTGAGGGGGCAGGGATCAGTAGAGGAAACAACCTCTGTGCTGGAGTGTTCGGAACAAAATGAAAAAAGGCTTCCCTAAAGTTTGCAGTGAAAGGACATAACACATCCAATCAGATACCTGTGAAACCAAAATGCTACTGTGAGGGCAGCGATCTTGTAGCTTGTAACCACGGTGAAGGGCAAAGTAGCTATTACTCTTATCTTCGCAGTGTAAATACATAGCGCCACCTGGGGCGCAATGAAGGAACACGAACGTGCGATAATCATCACCAAAATCGGTAAATGCAATCTTTCATATCGCCGTCTATTGCAGGAAAATAACTCTGTGTCAACGTCGTATTCTCAACACGGTGGTAACATGCAATAGTTTCCAGACAACGCGTCAAATGTCCATGATAAAAATCTATACCCCAACGTGAAAAACCTTGCGATGGGCACAACTGCGATAAAAAATCCAGCAAGAAGCAGCACCAGTCTGCAGTCCCACAAGTCAGGCGGCCAAACGCACAATAAAAGCGGCAACCAAAAACTCAAACAAGACCCAAACAACTATGAATCACCATGGAGGTAGCCAGAGCAAGTGCAGAGGACAACCATAATCCCACAAGCCCAACGGAGGACCAGCCTGGGCCCATCATTGGGGAGACGGTGGCAGGAGATGGGGGACCGGACACTGCACAAGATGACTTGAGCCAACAGCAACAGGGTGAGTAACGACCAGGGAGTCGGGGGACAGGGGGAGATGGGCACAATGGCACACATGCACAAGTAAGCATAGCACATCTGCGGACAAACCATGCCCATGAGTCACAACTCCGAGCAAGAGCCCAATTTACGTAAGTCTGCAACATCTCAGCACTGTATAAGCACAGAATTGAAAGGCACACTGCCTGAAAGGGATAAGGCTCAGCCAAATCAGAGCCAAAAGGGCAACTCACCCACAATCCAGCACACACACATAAGATGCAGAGCACTCCAACATTGACAACAATGTGGTACAAACTGCAACACTTTTACAACAGGACAGAGGACACAACTGCTGCCGCTTGTGTGTAGAAAATGGCCAGTCACATTTGGCATAGCAGGAAACTGTGAGATGACAATGTACAAGTACAAACTTACATCCCTGATGGTGTAGAAATGCCAAGTGTCCCACTTCAAATAGGCATCTCCTCATAAACAGTCACAATGTACATTGCCATGCAGTCTGACAGTAAACTTGTACAATGCATGAACATACATATGAACACAAAGTCAATCTGCATCTCCCCTTCACATTGCGGAGGGAGAATCAACATCTCCTGCAGAGCAGACCCAACAACTCAGCACTGAGGATGAAGAGGACCTCCCCAACATCTACACCAACGCACTCCAACAGCTAATGGACAGCTCCGGCACCCCACCTCCAGGAGCAGGACAGCCCAGCTGCATCCATGAGTCCCCACCCCCTGCACAGACCACACAGCAGGAAGCACCCACCAGCACAGCGGTCTCCCAGGACCCCCACAACCAACACAAGGCCTTCCAACGCCGTGTGTTAGGGTGCCAGGAGGAGATGTCTGACCAGCTGCGGGTGGGGTTTGACCACATGGCACCCAAACTAGATGACCGCTCACAGTCCCTAACGGACACCCACTGTCCTCTCCTTGCTCTACAACAAGCCATGGCTGACATCGCTGGAGTCATGACTCTGAGCCAAGAACAACTGTCTAGTCAGAGTGGCCCCAGCGATGTAATCCGTGAGTTGGGACACATACGTAGAATGATGGAGAGCTTGGGGTGGATGCAGGCGGAAAGAATGTTTGCCACAGCTGAACATCAGCGAGATGTAGCTGTGATCTTCCATGCCCTGCAGATCCTCGTCATGGCATTGCCACCACAAGGCCTGGCCGGGATGGATGCTGGTGCTACTACTACATCGACATCTCTTCCCCCTGAAGTGTCAGTGCCACACAGTGTGGCAGATTTTCCACCACCGTCCCCTGATGTGTCACTGAAACACAGTAATGCAGACCAAACACCACCACCCGCATGTGAGGCACCTGACACTTCAGAGAACGAAGATGATGATGAATCTGGCTTTGTGGCTAGAATGAAGTGGTAGCATTCATCTCCACCATATGGCCGGGTTCAGCTTGGCTATGCCCTCTGCATCATGCCCTGGAATAACACCAGCCACTGTCCCCTTATACACTGAGCGACATTCACCTTGGACCTTGGCAAGGACTGCCATATTTGGTTTGGTTACCAATGACACAGTAATCACACTGCGGACTGTAGTCTTCCACTCCCTATGAACTTGTCAATCCCAAAAAGACTCTGACTGGCCCTCCACGGGCCAACAATGTAAAGTGGGGTTTGCATGGCCCTGTACTGGTCCAGCTTCAACACTCCACTGAATGTGAATAAAACATTCCAATTCACACTGATGTGTCATGGCCATGATCAATCAATAATGAAGTATGGATGAATGTAGGGACAGGGATTCCACAAAAAGTTACTCCCTGTGTAATGCTATCAATGCGCATGTATGGCCATGACCCAGATAGGCATTGAGACACACATTGTCATTCAAATCAAGACTCATCACCGTTGAATACAAGTGAAGTTGTGTAGACTTTATAAGTATATGGTTGTCAGTATGGGCAAGATAAGTGCCACAACATGCAGACCAATGCAGCAGTGTGTCAGAATGAGGAACGTTGCCAAGCGCTGCTGTCCACTTCGGAGGAGTGCCTCACCTTTCACAGGAGTGTATTAAGTTGCGTTGTTGTCCGCTCATGTATTTGGAGTCTAGGCGAATGCAGCCATGTCCACTGTTGTCGTAGGATATGTGACCAGATCTCCAAGATGCAACAAGATGTCGGGAAATGTGAAATGTGTTCCAATCTGTTGTGGCTGCAGGTACGTAGTTACTCGTCCATGAAAGCGATTGCAGCTTCATAGGCTAACATTTCCAACATGAGGTCGTTGTCAACTTCATCAAAGAGGACGGCGAGGCGATCCATTAGCAAGTCCGGACAGATGTGCTGCATCCACCCCTTACACCAATTAGCACCATATCCCAATAGGGGAGCGATTCAATATGGTCACGGCACACGAGGATTTGTGCAATCTCCCAGGTCCAGCTGCCAGCATGTATGCCAAGTATCGTGCATCCCATAAACGGGTATCACTGTGACACTCCTGGTCATGGACCAACAGTGGGCACACACACATGTATAAATCCACTTCAGCTACCATCCTGTTGGATAGGCAGACATCCATGGACCACTCGAATAGGCACGATCGACAATGCAACACAGGCTGAATGAGGTGACGTTGGCAAGGCAGAAGCTTAGCCGGTAACTGATCTGCAGCACTGCCAATGGCAGTGCCCCCAGTAAATTCAGCTTACGTGCACGGTACAGTTCTATGTGACAGGGGTTGTGCATGTGTCTTGGATGTTCGGCCATTGCATTAGTGGCTCTTGTTGAAGCGGCACTATTATGACCTGCGCCAGTTCTGTGGATGAAATGCCACATCTCGGATCAACGAGTTGTTTTAGTGTGCACCGGTTGTACGCCTAGGATGTTGTGGGAGTAAGTGTGAAGGCCATTCCATGCAAGATAACTTCGAGCAAGGACTTCTGTGTGTGGGGTGTGTATACGTTGGTCTCTAGTCGAGCAGTGCATAGTGTGGGAGTTGGCATCAGCTGCTATAGTAGCTGTCAGGGGCTGCCGGGCACATGCAATTCTGAGGTTGGAGGTGCAGATGTGCTTCTGCCTGATAGTCCAGACAAAGGAGCTTTCATCTCTAGTGTAGGTTTGTAATCTGCTTGCATTCATGAAATGTGAAGTGGCTTGTTGGGGTGGGATGAGTGTGACTTTGGGATTCATTTTTGACATGTCTTGCATGTGGCATATGAGCGGCATCACTGTGTGTTACGTTGCCTCAGAGCTGCTCCTCCCTACCCCAAATCCATTTACTTATGTGCGTTGCGTGATTGCATCACTTGCACTCCTATGGCACAGAATTGCCTGTCTGTGTATGTCCACAAGCCTGACAATAACACTGTGATGTTGGTCGTTGAAGGTGGTGGGCCACGTGAGTGTTGGCCTATGGTAAGGATAGGGCGGACAAAGATGTAGAGTACATGCCTGGCTGAATTGGTGCTGCTAATGTGGCTAGGAATTTGGCTCATGCTGCGGCAATACAGATACACACAACAATTGGCATGTATGATCCTGCACCCCGAGCGGTCTTGCGCTACTTCATTACTCCGTTCGTGCGAGCCCGCCCTCTGGGAGCATGCTACATTGCAACATTGTCGCTTACAGGGGGGGACTTAGCTACAAGTCAATGCTCTTACCCACTGCCTGAGGTGACATGGTTGCGTCTGCTGTCCACAGCACAATGTAATGTTGTAGGGCCCGGGGCCATCATTCATACATAATGACTAAGGGTGGGCAGAATTTGTGTAGTCGCGCTACGCAAAGCTCTGCAAAACTGTAAAAAATCTGCACGAGCACGCAGAGTTCCACGAACACACGGAATTGCTTGTTCCGCCTGTTCGCGATACTTTTTTCCTGTTCACGAACGCTGTTTGCATGCTCGGGAAAAAATATCTCACGAGCATGCATTTTTTTTTTTTATTTTTTTTTTTTATTTGGGAATCACAGTTGCAGAAACATAATACAGTATCCAAAAAAAAGGAAACAAATTCAGTACATACAATATACAATATGATGTTGTTATTTAAAAGAAAACACATAGAGACTTAGCTACATCCGATTTAAGCTTATTTATATACAGTTTGTATTATCGATTTTTCCAATCCTCGATAGGTTTCCAAATTTCAGTACCACGTATTTGTGCTTTAAAACCTTTACAGGCAAAAATCGCCATTTCCTGGTTACATATCCCTAAAAGCCTAGAGAGACAAATCTGAAAATTAGGAGGGTCGATGTCTTTCCAGCGGGTAGTGATTATTAATCTATACACTGATGTACCGAGGAAAAGAGAGGTTTCTTCTGCTTTAGTATGGTTTAGTGTGTTATCTTTACCCAATATATATAATGTAGGTGATTCCGCTACAGGGTGCCCAAACACTTCCTGCCAAAAACCAGCAATCATTGCACGCAACGTCGTTAATTTATCACATTCATATAACATGTGTATTAAATTAGCTGCTGTTCTGCCACACCTTGGACAATCTGATGTAGGCCTTTTCCCCCAGGAGTGAAGTTTGGCCGGAGTAAAATATAAGTCAAAGATGGTTTTATAAAGTTGAGCCTTCAGATTAGATGCCATAAACACCTGGGTCGATAAGGATAGAGATGAATCAATATCAACATTAGGATTATTTAGTTTCCGAGCCCAACCAACTTCGATGGATTCCAGGTCATCTTGTCTGTTTTCTATTAAAATATCATACAAGTTGCCAATCTTTGACTTAGATCTCAGCATGCAGTCAATTAAAGCGATAGTATCCAAAGATATATCAGCGGCTTTCAAATTTAATATTGAGTTAATTTGTATGAATTTAAATATACTATTCATTGGGATCGAAAATTTAGATTGTAGTTGTTGAAATCTAGGCCCATGTGGGGTGAGTAAAAAATCTCCTATCGTTAATATTCCTAAATTTTCCCAGAGTCTAGAGATACTATCATACATATGAGATGGTAATATTGATGAGTGCCATAAGGAAATGTACCTATTATATTTTGGTATTTTCATGTATCTCATAATTTTTCTCCATAGAAACCAGGCATTTTTTATAACCTTAAATTTCACTTTCTTAAAGTAGGAGGGTTCAATCTGTTTCACTAACAAGCCATTGGCCCTTTCTCCAATAGATAATTCAAATATTGAAGGTATATAATTTGTCACTCCTTCATTTTCAGTTGGTCTTATCACAAAAAGTGGCTTCATCTGTTGGAGAAGTGCAGCCCATAGGTATAAGCTCAAATCCGGAATTGCTAACCCTCCTCTGATAGCCGGTAGGGAAAGTTTCCTAGTAGATCTCCTGATCTTCCCGTAGCCCCACATGAATTTACCCAGATGGGATTCGAAGCCCCTTAAAATTATGTCGTCAACTAAAAGAGGGACCGCACGAAAAAGAAAGAGGATCCGTGGCAAAATATTCATTTTAAGGTAATTACCCCTTCCTATAATCGATAAATGTAGTACATCAATCCTTTTCAGATCTATCTTTATTTTCTGTAACAAGGGTTCATAATTAATCTTAATTATCTCCTCTATTTTAGCGGTTATTCGAACTCCTAGATAAACAGCCGAGTCGACCCTTCTATAATCAGAAAAATTAACATTATTTGTACATATAACCATCGTTTTATCCCTGTTTAAGGAGTAACCAGATATCTTACCGAATATTTGAGTGATATGTTCTATTGCAAGTATAGCCTCAGCTGGTTGTGGTGTCAATACTGCAACATCATCAGCATAAGCTAGTATTTTTGTATGATGTTGGCCCAATATTACCGGTTTGATAGCTTCTGATTTTAGCAATTTCAAGATAAGAGGGTTTATATAGAGGGCAAAGAGGATAGGTGAGCATGGGCACCCCTGCCTAGTCCCGCGAGATATTGCAAAGAGTCTTGATTCTTGCCCCATTGCCACTATCCTTGCTCTAGGTAAAACATACATTGCCTTAATAGCTTTCATAAAGCATGGTCCAATATTTGTTTGTTCTAATATGGCCCACAAAAAATCCCATGATACCCTATCGAAGGCTTTTTCGGCATCTAGGAGGATCATCGATACCTGATCTCCCGTAGCATTTGCGGCATTGAATATCGTAATAGCACGTCGGGTGTGATCTGTGGTACCTTTGTCCGGAATAAAGCCGTGTTGCCACGGGGAGACCAAGCGTTCGACGACCCCCCTAAGCCGATTAGCCAAAATCTTAGAATAGAGTTTCGAATCTGAATTTATAAGGGAGATAGGTCGATACGACGAGGGAAGATGGGCCGGTTTGTCTTTTTTTGGGAAGACTACTATGTTCGTTTCTTGCCAGGATCTAGGTGGAGTTCCGCTTACCTGAGTTCCGATAAATAAATCGAGTAATAGAGGCATTATACTATTGCCCATAACTTTATAGAACTCAAGGGGTATTTTGTCCGGGCCAGCTGCCTTTCCCGTTGCAAGTTCTGCTAGGGCAATTTCCAATTCAGTTTGCGTTATATCTTGGTCTAATTCAAGCCTCGTGATATTATATATAGCTGGTCCGATTTCTTGCTCAATTGCCCAACTAGATAAGGTTTCTTTAATTGTGTGAGAATTCAAAGAATCCTCATTTTTATATAGTTTATCATAATATTTTTGGAAAACTTCTAGAATCGATTCTGGCGTAGTGTATTTTTGTCCTTCTTGTTCGATACATGCAATGAAATTAATAGATTGAGTCTGACGAGTTCGAAGTGCCAGCTGCTTTCCGACCCTCTCCCCTGTTTCATAGATCTTATTTCGGTTTGAGTGGTATAGCTCAGCCTGCCTTTGGGTAAGTTTGGTATTAATCTCAGCTTTAAGTATCGCCATTTCCCTTATAGTTGGACCACCGTCGATACCTTGAGCAATAATCTTAATATGTTTCTCTTCTATTTCTGCTAATTTTTGTAGTTGTAGATCATTATAACTGACCTCCTCTTTTTTCTGTCTGGCTACATAACTAATTGTCTCTCCCCGTATTGCAGCCTTGAAACAATCCCACACCATACCTCTAGATGTGCTATACCGATTATCTTCAATAAATCTCTGCGCCCAGTTTTTCATATAAGCTACATACTCGTTGTTTACCAGTAGCTTCCTGTCAAAAGACCAATTTGAGCGGGGTCTATAGATGATATTTATATAAACAGTAAGTATCAGAGGGTTATGATCCGAAATAGTTTTTGGTAATTTACTAATTTGTGCAGTGTTCGCATGAGTTTTTGATATCCAGATATAATCAATGCGAACGTATTTCTGGTGAGGATCAGAAAAATATGTATATCCAGGGTCTAACCCCTGCTTCAAATCCCATAGATCTACAAGGCCTAGGCTCTCTTTTAGTTGGACGACGGCATTAAATACCCTTGGCTTGTAGCCAGCATATGTTAATTGATTTTGTGTCAATATTGTATTTTTTCCAGGGAGAGAAATGTTGAAGTCTCCACAGAAAATCAGCTCATTGGGCCAGCTTGAGAGTTCGATCTCAAGGTCATTATACATTGTGGGATCGTCGTAGTTAGAAGCATAAATAGAGCATATTGTCATTCCACTTTTGAGTTCGACGATTGCCCATCTACCTAAAGGGTCTGCTAATTTGCGTGTATACTCTCCCAAATAGGTTCTTGCTAAAATGGCGACCCCCCTTGTCCTTGTAGTTTGGCTAGTACAGACTAGTAGGTTATACCCCGTAGCCTTTAATACTTCTCGCTCTACCCAAGGTATATGGGTCTCCTGGAGACAGATTATGTCTAATGAGTTGGATCTTATTAACCCCCACATTTCATCCCTTTTTTTTCTATTGTTTAGCCCCGCCACGTTCCATGAACATAGTTTTATTTTCGCCATAATACATTGTAGTTGAGTTTCGAGCCAAGTCCACTTATCCCAAAAATAAGAAAAATCCTAACATCTTTAATTTTAATAGCCCTTTTTCTATTTTTATTATCATATTTGCAACTGTGTCCACAAATTTTTTTTTTACATTTTTTTAGCTCCCTCCCCTCCCCCCCCCGACTCAGAGTCCCACCCACGAACCCCCTACCCCTTCCCCGCCTATGAGGCAGCCTGGGTTGTGACTCACCCAGTGGTGGATGGCCGTGTGGTCCGTGCACCTGAGCTTGCCCCCTGCCTGATTCTGTATCAATACCTAGGTTGTCGTCGCTATCTTATCTAATAATAGATTCTTTAATATTTCGAAATCCATTCTCCAATATTTAAATCATATTGTGTCATTTTTATATTCATGTCATTTATATTAAGAGTTTATAGGTATCAATAGAAATTTGTATATTATCTATTGCATGATGCTCTTCCTTGTCACTTCAGTTATGGTTGCTTTGTTTCAGTCTCTCTCCGAGATCCTTGAGGTATGCCTCCGCCTCGATTTCACTTAAAAAAGTTCTCGTGGAGCCTTTGTAAACTACTTTTAGACGTGCCGGATTCTGTAGGAAAACGGTAGCTCCCAGTTTTTCAAAGGGAGTGAAAAGTTGGCGCATACGCCATCGTCTTTCCACAGTCGAATGTGCGAAATCCGGCCTTGCAAAAAATTTAAAGCCCATGTGTTCTCTTGTCGCCGTGGGTCTCGCCAAATCGAATAGCGTATCACGCAATAGATAGTTTCCGAAATTGACCAAGAGCGCTCTGGGATATTGCGGTGGTTTATCTGAGCGTTTAGGTAGAAACAGAGGGAAGCGGTGTGCTCTACAAACTTCTCTGTCTATATCCCAAGAGCTAAGTTCCGGGAATGCTGATTTTAGCAAATTGCACATAAAGCCTCTTGGGTCGTTTCCCTCTGAGCCCTCTGGTATCCCAAGAAATCGGAGATTATTCCTTCTAGCTCGATTTTCCTGATCTTCTGATTTTATCATTAGGTCCTTGATTAATCCTTCATGTTCTTTAATCTGTTTTTGTAATTTAGACACGTCTGTTTCCAGATTTTCTGCCCGGGTTTCAACAGAGCACATTCTGTCAGAGATCTCCAGACATGTGCTGCCTACTTTATTGATAGCACCTTCCAGCTTTTTGATGGCAATATGGTTCCTTTGACTATCTTTTTTAACGTCGTGATGAAAAGTTTTTATTGAATTAAGAACTTCGCTAAGTAAGGGCTCTCTTTGTTTCGTCTTCTCCGAATTTTCCCGTATAGCTATAGAGTTGTCGGGTCTTTTGGGTTCAGGGTTTCCTTTCCCATGTAGGCTTTTTCGTGTTGATTTAGTTCTACCTGTGATTTGTTCGGTAGTACTACCGGGGTCTGTAGTTTCATCATAGTTTAATTTTGGATTTCTTTTATGTCTATTCCTTTTTTTTCCTAGCTTTTTTATTGTTGAAATGTCATGTATAGTGATATCTCTTTTCTCAAAATCTGTAGTAGAGGATCTTTTTCCGACTAGTTCTTCTAGACTCAGCTCATCACTCAAATCGCTCTCTTCGCTTGATTCGCTTGTGGTGGAGCTTGATTCGCTTGTGGTGGAGCTTGATTCGCTTGTGGTCGAGCATGCATTTTGAAAGTGCGAAAAAAACTAAAAATTCCACGACTCTGTGGATCGCCCAATTTTTGGCAATTCCGCATTCTCCGCGGAACGCGAAATTACCCAAATTGCGCGAACAGAACGGAATTTACCGGCCAGGCCTAATAATGACCACACGGACACACTTGGATAGATAGTGGAACTTGCTACGGGCACGTGCGCCCGGCCACTTTTTATTACCAGGATCACATATCCAGTGACACGTGCTGGATGGGTGTGGGGTGAGTGTGAGCCAGCCCTCAGGGAGTGGTTGGTGCTGGCAACAACTCGAACAGTGATCACTATTAAAGTGGAAACAGAAAACACCAAAATAACACAAACAACTGCAAAGAATCATGGAGGTAGCCAGAGCAAGTACAGAGGTCACCCAATATTCAATCAGAAGGGGCCATGGCTTGTGGTGCACTGAGGTAGGGGCACCAGAGCTGAGCATGCTCATGTGAAGAAATTGTCAATGATTGTGTCCCTTTGGGATATTCCTGCTGCAGCGGGGTGTGTTACACCTGCCTCATCTTCATCATCAGCGCCCCAGGTCCTCCACACTGCCTGAGGTGACATTGTTGCGTCCGAAGTCCACAGCACGTAACTCAATCATAAAGGGTCCATGAGTTGTGGTGCAAAAAGTTAGTGGCACCTATGGCGCTCAGCGGGTGCGCAGCCTGCAATGATGCATCATCCGTGAAGGTCAGGAATGGATTTGATGTGTGTGAGACTTGCTGACCGCAGTGTAGGCCGGAGGCAGAGGTCAGCAGGGGCCCACAGCCACGAGGTGTTGACTTGTGCTTCACAGAGTTAGTGGCACCTGAAGAGCTCAGGGGGTGCGCAGCCAGCGATGATGCATCATCCGGGCGGGCCGCACTGGGAGCAATGTCTTTTGTCTACTGAATTCTGCCTCAATAAGGCCATGTGGTGTTGACTTGTGCTGCACAGAGTTAGTGGCACCTGAAGCACTCAGGGGGTGCGTAGCCAGCGATGATGCGTCATCCGGGTGAGCAGCACTGGGGGCAATGTCTTTTACCTACTGAATTCTGCCTTAATAAGGTCACATGGCGTTGACTTGTGGTGCACAGAGTTAGTGGCACCTGTGGTGCTCAGCGTGTGTGCAGCCTGCGATGATGTATGGTTGGGGTGGGCCGCACTGGTAGCAATGACTGTTGCCTACTGGACTGCGTCATCTGCAATGGTGACTTGATATGAATTGTGAGCCCTGCTGACCGCATTGTAGGTTGAAGGCAGTAGTCAGGACAGACATAACTCCACGGTGCTGTGCCGCTGGGTTCGCTGGGGCCTGTGTCATGGATGCCAGTGAACGGCTGAGGCAGCCGGTGGTTACAGCGGCAGCCTTGTGGCAGGGTGAGGGGCGCCGCCCTGGCAGACGCGTTGGCCATCAAGGAAGTGAACCACACCCAGAGCCCCGGCCTATTTATTCACACTCCTATGCTGGTCTGGCGTACACAGGCCCAGCCCACTCCGCTTACACTTACAGGGGGGGACGACACAGCTACATGACCAAGGTCTTCCCCACTGCCTGAGGTAACATGGCTGCGTCCACTGTCCACAACACTACAAACACCAGCAGTATATATCCACATGGACAGGTCAGTGCTCTGCATACTGACGTCTTTCCAGCACATCACCGCCACATTGCCAAGGCATTGTGTGCATTCTTATTCATAGGTGACTCTCCTCCTTCACACATACTTGGTTCCCACTCTCCTAACATTCTGCTATTGAGTGGCTGAGGTGCCATGCCGTTTTCGGGACATCCGCTGTCCTGTTTCCGCGCTGCCTCGGTGGTAGTCTGGGGGAGGGGTGGTCCGGGGGGGCATGGGTGTGGTGGCAGTGGATGTTGTGGAACTCTAGGGTCTCCGAGCTGCATGATCAGTGTCTCCATGACATGTGTTGGTCTTCAGATGTGGCTCTGGTCTGGGCTCCCTTTCATACTGCAAGTAGTCGTCCTTCTTTACACCAGTAAAACACAGGTGTTAAATCCCTGCTGCTAACGCGCCTTATCGCCTGTTTTTGGATCGCATCACAGATCTGGCTGGTAGTTAGGAATATTGCGAAGTGGTGTTTTCGGGAATTTGTGCACGGGAACGCCTACTCTGCATATCATTAGCGTTAGTTGTCGCTCTTATCCGTGGTGATGTTTTTTGCTGAAGCTATCGCTGGGAAATTGACAATAGCGGCAATTTTCACCAGCTTGAGAATAGGGCAATAATACTTTTGCCACTTTTGCTGTGCTAAAGTGACGATAACTCGGCGATAAGTCCTTGAGAATATGCCCCTGAGAGTGTGAGTTTGTTAACGTTGCATTTTTGGCTTGGAGTATTGCTACTAAACGTTTTTGAAGAAAGTATATATCTCCTTACACTTTTAGGGTTAATATCACACACAGAACATTGTTATTTAAATGTGTTTCACTAAACACTACTGCCAATAAATCCCCTAATCAGTAAAGGTATTTTTCTTGTAATTTAATCTCACTTGCTTGTACAAAATTCGAATTGTAATGCAAAGGAATATCACCTATTTCTTTACAGTGAGGAACAGTCAAATAGTGTCTTCAAAACACTAACAGTTTTAATAAATCTGGTGGTTAGGAATTAATAATGCAGTTACTCAGAATTCAGGATTTTGATTTCAATCCCATGTAATAGAGTAGATGTTTCTTGCCTGATCTTGTTTTGGGAAAGTGTTTGGCTGTGTGGTTCACAGTTGAAATCAATCCAGATGCTGCTTTCATGTTGTTTGTATTAGTGGACAGCAAGACAGCAGCCCATGGATTGGATAAGGCAGGCAGACAAGGCACTCAGCTGGAGACCAGGAGACTGCATCTCCATTCCCTCCCCTCACTTGTACAGCATGCATTTATAAGAGTAAAGTATGCATGTCAGGTTGGCAGTGGAAAATGCAAGGGACAAACTGACAGGAGCAATTCATTTCACTGCAACTTGGGCGGCCCCTGCCAATCATTATGCTGCCTTTGATCAGCCACGGTACATCATCGGGCATGGTTATGGAAATCACAGCTGGCCAGGGCCATAAATAAATTCACTTTACTGAATTTTTTTTTTTTTAAATGCGATGGCTGGCATGCAGGTGGGCAGTGCCATGTTGTTTCTATGGGTGCACTGCCGCTGCAACCCAAGATTTGTCTCTTTCCTAGATGACCACCATGCTCACACACAAATGTACAGCATATGCTGGTGCATTTCAACATGTACAATTTGATTGTATGAATGTATCTGATAGAGACTTCTAGCTGCAAATTCCTTACCATGAATTTCCCCAGGCATCAGACTGGGTTTATAAGATTTTTTGTGAGCAGTACATCTGTGTGCCGGTAGGTGGCATCGGTTGCAGCCACATGGCATCATCTGTATCATCCATGCGGAAATTATATCCTCGTCACCTATATTGGTGCCACCTTAGTACGCTGACATCATTTCTCTTTTATCTGCGCCAGACAGCGCTGATTCAAGAGAAGAACTACCCATCTGTCAGTTTGTACAGGATTTTTGAGACATTTTGTTGACCATTTTTGAGGTTTTTTCATCAAGGTGTGTCGAGGATGTCATCGAGGAAGACAGGTTTTAAACCATGTGGTGCCTGTCACTGTGCTATGACGGTGTTGGACCTGCACCCTGTGTGTTTGTGATGTCTGGAGTGCAACCATGAATCCAGTCTCTGACAGCCGGGCCACGGCACCGAAGGTTTTGAGGTAGCAGTCCCTGCGGTCTGCGATAGGCCATTATGTCTTTCAGTTCACCGTGCCCCCTTGGTGACGGCAGTGGTGATAGCTTATCTGTGCATGTTAGGTGTGCCAGTCTTTCCCTATCCTGAAGACTGGCAGCTGAAGGCGGACGTGCCCCAGGCAGTCATTTCCCACTCTAGGCTGTGGCGAACCTCCTGCATTTCCTGGGGTTCACTATCAACATGAAGAAGTCACACCTGACTACCTCTCAGATGCTCCCATTCATCTGAGATGTTATGGACACAATGTCGTTTCAGGCTTATTCTCCCTAATGGCAAATCCAAGATATTCAAGCTATGATACTGATATTTCAGCCTCTATCTTAGGTTTTGTTGAGACTGACTCTGAGGCTGATGGGTCCCATGGTCTCCTGCTGGTGATACATGTCAGATAGCATTAGCGTGCTCTGCAGTGGGACCTGAAGTTCCAGTGGCAGCAGCATCAGGAGAACTCTCCGCCATGGTCCAGATCTCAGAGAAAACTGCAAAGGATCTACAGTTGTGGCTAATGAACTGTAATTGGTTCAGAGGTAGACCCCTCTCCCTTCCCTAACTAGATCTCACATTAGTGACAGATGTACCACTCCTGAGATGGGGAGGCCTCCTGGGAGAGGTGGAGATCAGAGGACTCTGGTCTCAAGCAGAATCTAGACTACACATTAACATGTTGAAACTTCATGCAATCCAACTGGAAGCCTTTCTAGGGATGAGTAGTGCAAGTGTTCACAGACAACACCACCGCCATGTGGTACTGCAACAAACGGGGCAGGTTTGGTCGTGTATCCTCAGTCAAGAGACCCTACATATCTGGGCATGGCTGCAAAAACAGGGCATATTCCTAGCGATTCAGCGCCTTGCAGGTTCTCTGAATGCCAGAACGGACAAACTCAGCCATCAATGCAAAACAGATCACAAATGGCCCTTCCACTTGAAGGTGGTGCAAGGTATCTTTCAGCAGTGGGGCGAGCCAATAGTCAGATCTGTGTGCCTCTGCTGAGAATGCACAATGTCAGCAGTTTTGCTCGCTAGAGTTTTCAAGGCTGCTCTTGCTCGGATACGCTTTTCATCATGAGTGTCCATCCTCCAATCAGGCTTTTTCTTTGGGAGGATCTTCTATCACAGAAGCAGGGGAGGGTTCTCCACCTGAACCTATCAACTCTCCACCTTCTTGCTTGGAGATTGAGTCATGGTAGTTGATAGCTTTCGACCTTCCTCCGAAGTCTGCAATGTTATTCTGGCAGTCAGAAGTCCCTTCACCAAGATGGTGTATGCCTTTCATTGGAAGAAATTTGCATCAGGGTATATAGAAAAGTCCATTGGCCAACTTTCTGCCTCACTTTCTGATATTTTGCTTTTTATTCATACCCTTGGCCACCAGGGCTCTGCTTCAGGCACTCTGAAGGGTTATATTTCTGCTCTGTCTGCCTTCTAGTGGCTGTCTGCCAACCCTCTTTATTTAATTCTCCTGTTATAAGTAGATTTTTGAAGGGCCTTGTACATATGTTTCCCCCTTCACTTTTTATTATGCCTCAGTGGGACTTTAATTTGGTCCACACATACTTGATGTGTGCTCCTTTCGAGCCTCTTCAAGCCCCTCAAACTGCTCACCATCAAAACAACTTTTCTTGTGGAAATGGCATCAGCCAAGAGGGTGAGTGAGCTACAGGCTTTATCTTCCAAGCCTCCTTTCTTCCCAGTTTACCTGACAAACTGTTGCATTTCATCTGGGGCAATCTGTCTTTTTCCCACCTTCTGTGCTCCGCCACATCTCTATAAGGAAGAGGTGTGACTCCACTGTCTGTACCCAAAAAGAGTATCTACATTTCACCTTGGCAATACACGAGAGTACTGGGTAGATGACCAACTCGTTGTGCATGTATGTTGGTGCCAAGAAAGATCAGGCGGTACAAAATCTCTCAATGGGTTCTTCTCTGCATCATGATCTGCCATGCACTGGCAAAGAAGCAGCCTCCGGAAGACTTAAGGGCTAATTTCACCAGAGCTAAAGTTACAACCACATTGTTAGCATGTGGAGTACCAGTCCTGGACATCTCTCAGGTAGCAACGTGGGCTACCCTGCACACGTTTACCAAGCATTACTGCCTGGACGGTTAGGTCCGCAGAGATGGGCATTTCACCCTTTCAGTCCTGCAGGGCTTCCTAGGTTAAATGTGTCTGCCAAGAAGGTGAGCAGGGGTTATCTTGGGTGAGTAAATCCCTAACCCTGACTAGAATAAGGGTCCCTACATGGACAGGGTGCAAACCACTGCCAACTAGGGAACCCCATTTCAAACACATCTATAAATATAGACAGACATATATACATATTTTTGTATTCATTGCATGTCTATAGGTTACTGAAAAGTTTTCATATAAGTTATTCAATCACAAGCTTATGGGTCTCTATTTTATTTTATGTATACTCTTCCCACCTCTATCCTTCATTGACTGACATCAAACCTCATTTTACACTACTCCAATTTCCCATTACCCCTTCCTAGACTCTTTCCTCCTGTACCCCTTCTTTGACTCATTCCAAACCTCATTTTACTACAATAATCTCCCAAATAACACCTTCTAGACTCTTCACCCTAATCAAATAAACTAAAAGACTCACATGTACACTGCTCAAATTAACAACTCATACTTCCATATGTTAACCCAACCCTAATCCTTTTGTTTAAGAGTAGCATGCTACTGGACAAAAGCGCCTCACCTCCTTGTCGGGGGCAATTAGCGCTACATGGATTACAATTACAAAATAATTTGGTGTGGCAATGTTGAAGATGGTACAGGATGACATTGACTTGTATGACTACAAGTTCCATTCCAGTTTCGAATGTGCGGTCTTTGTGTTGGATGCTGTATCCTAGCAGAATTGGATGTCAAGATTGTGTTTGGAGGGGGATGTGAAAGAAATTTCTGTGGTGATAAGGGCTTCTAGATTGTCATGTGTGATGATGTTGACATTGTCAGAAGCATGACTAATTGCTGACTATGAGTTGACAATGGTCAATGGAGGTGGTATGTGTACTCTAGAGAGTTTTATGTGGATGAGCTGTTTGTGCTAGATGTGGGAGTATGGTAAGTGTTTTTGCAGGTCCTGCTGTGGGATACAGAACTGTTTGTAATGATGTTTGAGAAACACATGACGATAGGTAGTTTATCTTGTCAGGGGGGATTTTGACCCAAAATATATCTGCTTGTCTGGAGCCTTCTTATAAAGGTGGTGGCTCTGGCAGGAATCCAAAGATGTCACTTCCCATACAGATGGATGCTGGCAAATGCAGTGAGGCCACTTTAACTCAAGATGTATTCTGGGAAGTCGAGAAGTGTACTTTTGAGATGAGTGTTGGGAAATAAAGTTTGCTTGCCTAGCATCTTTTAAATATGTTTTTTGCGGAATCCAGTGATGTCACTTCCTGAGCAGATGTATTCTGGGAAATGCAATATGGTCACTTTCTGTTTGGATGGATACTGAGAAATTCAGAGATGTAACATTGTTGTAAATGATGCTGGCAAATATTTCAAATAAATAAATAGAGCTATATTTTATTGAAGCAGTGTTGACATAATTATTTTAAACTAATTTCTAGAGCATTCAGTGACATCAGCAGATAAGATCACTCACACTGACTCATTCTTTATGACACAGGTAGACAATGTGTACAGGAACTCTGAAACCAAACTGTGCCTAGGCGTTCCATACAGATCCATTTGATTATGTTGTATATACAGACGTCCTGCCACAACAGCAACACACCTAGATGGAGTGGCATTCAGCATACATTCACTGAAGAGCAACAAACATATGAACATGAATTCTAGGCTCCAGAATCAGTAACTAAAATAGGACAATTGAGCGCATGCTTATTCGCGAGCTATTGAAAAGTGTGCTTTTCAATATTTGTTTTTTGTGAAACGAAGGTCCTTTGACGTTGCACCAAGAAACTGTTCTTTATTTAAATTCAACAGTCAAATGAACTACAACAAAGCAAAACACCATCTGGCCTCAGTATTACAGACAGTTGGAAGTGTGTTCTTGTGTATGATTACAAGTCACTTACTGTTGAAGTTGTAGTGTCATTTATATGACAGTATATCATAAATGTTTAGGTTCTTGGCTGTTTTTCAAAATCTGCAGGAACATGGAATGAATCAGGAATTCAATAAAATGTATTCTTTCTAAGTACATTTAGTAACATCAGCAAATGTGTTTATCAATTGGGAAAAAGAGAAGAAGTCCATATGAGCAAATATGTGTTTAATGTTTGTTAGAATAGAAATTATTTTGTTCATGTATTATCGTATGTAAGTTAGTATTCGCAGCATCATTTTCTATTTGGGCACCATTTTGAATCATGATCAAAACTGATCCTTTGCTATTTCTGAGAAAAGCCCTCATTTAAGTTGCATTTCTCCAAGGCCGAGTTTTGCTATAATAATGAATACACTGTTCTTATTAGCGCATACCTTTCCCTTTAGATAGAGGCCTTCTCCCACTTGTCTAGTGGGGGGCAGGGGCAGAGCGACCTTGAGCTAGTAGAAAACGTGTGCCTGGCCTCAGAAATCAAAACGTGTTCTTTGTACTTCACTGTTTTGCTGCATTTGCTTGGAAAATTCCACAATGGGCGTGCCTTCATTGGTTCTGGGATGTACAGAGTGTATCTCTATGCTTGCTGATGTCAGTCCCTCTGCAGCACTCCTAAGTGACTGGGCAGACCGGGCTCCGCTCTGAGTGTACCTGAATAAACAGATATTGGTTTGTATTTTCTACTGTCTGACCGAATCTTCTTTTGGTATAGAAGGCTGAGAGGTAGCCGTAAGTGGCCCAGGTGACCCTAATCAGGCCACTTCCTTCATGTCTCAGCCTGTTTTTAACCTTGGATACATTGAATTACTATACATTCAATGTAGAAGAGCAGCATTAACTGTTTTTTTCCAAGGAATCTAAATTTGTCAATGGGTTTACAACCACGTCAGTTCCATGACAGAATATCATAGAAAAAAATATTTAGTCACTAAAATATAAACAAAGTAATATCAATTAAAAAAATATCACCATCCCGTATTTAACTAAAATAAAAGAAAGAAATATTGATTATAAAAATATGGCTGTCAAAAATATCTAAACTTAACAACATCAGACACACAAATATTAAAAAACAAAATAACATCTACTATTTAAATATATTCTCAATACCAAAAACATTGAAATACATAGGGCCTGATAACGCGTCTAGCAGTCCTCGGACTGCCAGACTCATCGTGGGGTGGCAGTGGCGGTCTTCCAACCACCACATTTTGACCGTAGCTTGTTTTTCTCAAATATTTCCTCCTCTATCAGCTGAAGCCGGCTTCTAAATATCCTCTCCCGCCTCCTCCTCCTCCTCTGCTGAACAGCTAGTAGTAGAAGCTTCCTTGCAATCACATACAGTGCATTCATTGTGGGAACCCCTGATGTATTCTTTGCCAGATTTTATAGTTTTATAGACAGTTACCACCTTTAAATGAAATTGTGTTAAATTGGATGAACATATGGTTGTTTTTGCGACTAGTTACTAATTGCAACAGCCTCAATGTAAGGTTTGTGAGTCTTAATTATTTCATCAGTAATCGAGACTCGCAAATTTCAGTTGCAAAAAATAAGGATTTGCTAAATGGTTGCATCACTAATTTAAATTTGCAAATAGCTTTCGTACATACCAAAACACCGCTTCTTCTTTCACTAACCTATTTGCGGCTGGTTTGAGAGTCACAAAACCTTTGTAAATCAAGCCTTTATATCCTTGTACAGTTTTGTCTTATTACATTAGTAAATCACACTCTGACACACCTCTATTTGGTATTTGACTGAAGAAATTGTAGCTTGAAAGAAAATAGCTTGTTTATTTCAGTTTTTCCCAGAAAGCACACACTTGGAAACAATCAGGAGTAGAACATATAGTAGGGGATGACCAATGCTTAATTTGAGCAGTAGTTTCCACTGCTCAAGACCAGTGCTTAATTGTCAACAAACGCATTAATTACAGTACTCCACATGGTGGTGCTGTCTGTCCAATTTAAAGATGAGCAAAGCAACAGTGATAAATAATTCGATATATATTATAATTGTAATTTCAGAGTATTCTACATCATTCTTAAGGCTTTGGGTGGCCAGTAGTAGAAATCAGAATTGTCGCACTTGTAGGAGTGCAACGGTTAGGAGTTGTGGTACTGTTATTGGCAGTGCTGGCAAGTGTAATGGGTGCTGCATGCTGCAGTGGCATTTTGGGAAGTCCTCGCACATACATTTGACTGAGACAAGCAGTTAACAGTAGAAAAAATAAAATATATCAACTTGGAGAAAATCCACCTACGAAAATAAAATATTGAATAATAATAAAATAAAATATTGAACTGGGGGGTGGAGAAATTAATGAGATGTAGTATCTACTATCTATAGGAATACTAATATCTCATGTCACACTTGAGCCTAAGGTTTTTGGTTATGTTTTACAAGTGCAGTATTAACGTACAGGATATGGACTCTTTTATGATTACCTTTGTTTTAGATTCTGTAATAAACAGCCAACTGGTATTATTATTATTGAGAATTTGTCTTGTTGTTATGAATAATTGGTATTCTAGACTGTGTTGAATCTTGTTTCAGTTTTATTTATTTGACACATTTTTTAACTCAATAGATATTTTGGGAGATTAGAAGTACCGGCTGAGATTGTTTGCTTGCTAGAAAGTTTCTGCCTCCTCTGGGTCAGAGTGTGTTTGAGAGGCAGAATCTGTCCGTGTGTAACCATAGTATACATGAGAGTGATAATGACAAGCTAAAATATATTCGCTAAACATGACATCTGGTACTTGGAGACAGAATGTTCTTTTACGAAAACAGCTACTGTCTACTAGGACTGGGCGGCAAATTCCGTTCCGCTCGCGGAATTTGCGTAATTTGCGTAATTTCGCGCTCCGCGGAGAACGCGAAATTACTCAAAAGTCTGCTTTCCGCGATTTCGCGAAATTTTTGCTTGTTCGCGTTCTCAAAATGCATGTTCGCGAGATATTTCTCCTCGAGCACGCAAACAGCAATTGCGAACAGGAAAAAAGCATCGCGAACAAGCAATTCCGCGTGTTCGCGGAATTTCTGCGTGTTCGCGGAGATTTTTTTACCGTTTCGTGGAGATTTGCGTAACGCGATTACGCAAATTCCGCCCACCCCTACTGTCTACTGGAATTGTATTTATTAAAAGTTAAATTGTTGGACTTTATAGTGAACTGTTTGTATTTTCGAAAGCTGCAAGGTAATATTACAGACAGAAAATTCTTTTTTGTATATACATAAAATATATTATCTGAGCAATAATGCTGGGACATTGATTGCTGAGTTTAATTCTCCAGTTCCACAGGGCACTTACTGCCCAAGTTTTTATTTTACAGCGTGTGTGTGGCATTCTGTTTATATTGATAAACCTCGTATGCCATTTATGACACTATTGATGTATGACCATGCATGATTTTTGTAGTATGATTCCTAATCCTAGGATCTCTGCGTATTTGAGCAGAAGCATTGCTATATGTGACTGTCCCTTCAATGTAGATTCTCATGCCTAATATCGACTGAATGGGAAAACAAGTGAAAACAGAAGGTGCAAATATGATAGGCCTTGCAATTGCAGGTTGTATTAACTGCCTGTAATGTGCATAGCACTTTAGCAACTTCTATGGGGCATTAGGTTAAAAAATTCAGACTCCATTTTAGTGAAATTTACTTAAGGAGGCTGAATCACAGCAACCATTAGGAACAGAAGGGTGGCCAGGTAAAACACAATAGTTTGGAATGTTTCTCTAGTACTACTTCAGAATCGCTGGATATGAAGCCAAGTTATGTGAAAATTGTACTGTAAAATGCATCATGTGACCATGATTTTTCCACTATTTTCTCAGGGGGAGAGAAGCCCCCATATGATCCAAGGCTCACTTCATCCATCCGATGACAGTTTGCACCTCATCTTTCAAAGTGCACAGCCGGCACTGCTCATTGGCTTGGTGACTCTATCTGTTGTGTAGACCTGCGTACGAAATCAGGATCGTGAAAAGATATTTCGCTGTTGTTCCTGATATTAAAGTTCTTAGTCCATAGGAGTGCCATGGTGTTGCCCCCCTGGGTGCCAGCCGTTGCATATAAAATATATTTTTGCAGTAAACTGAATTTCATCATGGCCCAGGTCCATCTGTGACTCCATAACCACGCCCGATGACATACCGTAGACTGGTCCATGGCAGCATAATGATTGGCAGCACCCACCCCATCACAGTGAAATGAAGCGGGCATGTCAATTTGGCCGTTTTGCTTTCCACAGTCAACCTACCATGCGTAACTCAGCTCTTCTCAATGTATGCTGTACAAGTGAGCAGAGCAAACAGGGTCTGTCTGCCCAATTCAGGCCGGGTGCTGCGGGCATGCTGTCCACTAATACAAACAACATGAAAGCAGCATCACGATTGGTTTATTTGGTGGCTGTGGCCATCACCTCTGCGGGACCGTGGCATGCATTATGGGTCAGCATTGCCAGGCAGTGGAGATACTGCTGAAGTAGCTGCCTTTGCCAGGGTTGGGAAGAAGCCGTGGACTTGGATTTGAAGGTGTAATACATCGACCACACCACCAAAACCACCAGCTGGATCGATGTGAGAGACTTGTGTGAGGAAATAGAAATACTGGTTCGCTGCTTTATCGGGAAGTGGGAGGCGGGGTGTTTACCGCTGAATGTTCGCTTGGCAACCAGGCCTGCAGTCTTATTGGCACTTCCATTGACATATTGACTGCAAGGAAGCAGAAAGGAAAAACAAACCGGATTCTAGCCAAAACGCTGACGGAAAACATGTGAGCATCAAACCAACGGGGCAGCACAGCGCAGAACACTTCCCCAATATAGGATCAGAACCATCCACTCTCTTACATGGGTTTGAAATCGAAATTCTGAGTAACTGCTTTAATAATTTCTAACCACCAGATTTATTATAAATTGGGAAACATAGGTGCATTACAATTACATTTTAGTACAAGCAAGAGAGGACTAAATTACAAAGAAAATAAATGTACCCATGAGGTGATTTATTGGCAGTAGTGTTGAGTGGTATAAATGTAAATAAAAATGTTCAGTGTGTGAAACTAGCCTCAAAAGTACAAGGTGATACATATTTACTTCAATTACTTTTAGTAGCAATACTCCAAGCCAGTAATGCATCGCTAACAACCTCACACTCTCAGGGGGAGATTTTACGAAAAAGTCACCCAACTCAGCGCAGCCTCGGGAGGGAGCAGGAGAGTGCCATATCTTCAAAGATATGGCTATCTCCTCCCCTTTCTCTTGCGTCAGTGCTTCATTACAGCTGCTGCGCGCCATGCACACACCTTAGCGCTGCAGCGCTAGGGTGGGTGCATGAGTCCAACATAGGTTTTGTACAGGAAGGGTATCCTTCTTGTACAAAATACTATGCTAGACACAAGGGAAAACTTTCCACACTTTGTATGCGTGAAGTCGGAACAGGAAGGAGAAATGAAAGCATTTCTCCTTCCTTGCGCCTAGTTGAAAAGGGCGCAGTTTTCTCACGCTAAACCCAATCTACTGTTTTTAGTAAATTGGGTTTAGAGTGAGAAACCTTGGGTGGGTGCATGGGAACGCCCATGCACCACCCTTGGTACGCCCCATGGCGCAAGGCGCAGTGCTAAACAAGATTAGCGCTGGAAAGTAAATTACAATTTTGTTCATTTTGAGTCAAAAGTGTAGTAAATCTCCCTCTCAGTGTCTTCATTGCACCCCTGAGAGTGCAATGTATTTACACTACAAAAATAAGAGTAATGCATACTTTGCCCTCACTGTGGTCACAGGCTACAAGAGCGCTGCCCTCACAGGAGCATTTTGGTTTCACAGGTATCTGATTTGATGCGTTATGCCCTTTCAATGCAAACCTGAGGGAAGCCTTTCTTTTTTGCCCCCACTTCAGATGGCCAGAGCACCAAGCAGATTTTTTTTATCTGTTCATAGCTTCCATCGCTCATGGCTTGCACTTTGTTTTCTCCTCCGCCTGGCTCCTCTTCCCATGTCGATGCCCTCACAGGATCATTTTGGTTCCACAGGTATCTGATTGGAGGCGTTCTGTCTATTCACCTCAAACTTGAGTGAATCCTTTATTTTTTTACCGGGCACTCCAGGGCAGAGGTCGTGTTCCTGCTGTTTTACTTTATAGAGCGCCCAGCAGTTTCCTTTCTTTCCCACAGGCTGTATTCATTACTTGTGATCGGCACTCTCTTTTCTCCTACATCGAGCTTCTCTCTCTTGGTTCAGAGAACCCTTTGGTTTTCTTACTTATCATCTGATTAAATGTAGTTCTCCCCTATGTGCGCTGAATGCTGCAATCCTGTGGGCTTTTAAATGTTTTTCTAATGAGTCATTTGAATCGATTTTGGACTGAATGAGCCAAAATAAAGCTTTGCAAAACCCTCTTTTCACAATGAACCCATCATTGTGAATGTGGTGGAGGCATGCATTGTCTTTCCCCGTGGGGTGCAATAAAGGAAACGACTCACACCTTGAATGCATCTCCTGCCAGCGAGGTATTAGGGGGCATATTATCAAGAAACGGCGTTAAAATTATCGCCGCTTTAGCGGCAGAAAACTGACGCTGAAGCGGCGATAATGGGCTTGATAATATGCCCTTGAGAATTTCCATAGAAGCCCATGTTCACACCAGAACATGGGCTTCTATTGGAATTCTCTGCTGCATATTATCAAGCCCATTATCGCCGCTTTAGCGTCACTTTTCTCCCGCTAAAGCGGCGATAATTGTATCGCCTGTCCAGATAATATGCCCCTAGATTCGTTGTAAGAAATCACAGGGGGTGAGGCAGATGTGTATCCAATGGGAGTAGTTTAGCACAGACATCAGATTGAAGTGTTTTTTGCACCAATGTCAACTGTATAAAGGAAGGTGGTTGAGTTTTTGGCGGGTTATGTAATTTCATGTTGGTGGCTTGGATGTGTTTTCATAGCAGAGGCTCTTTCTCTAGCTGGCTGCTTTGTTGTGCAGCAAGAAGCCTGCCCCACCTTCAGCAACTGCTATAGTTGGAAACAGGGTGGTAGACGGGATTAAGGTTGGCAGGCAGTGGTGGGGCATGAACATGAGTATAATGGCCTCCACTCATCGGGGCCTTCAACCTTTATAGAACGAAAGGTAATTTTACACCTCACAATTTTTTCGATTCACCAGCCGCCACTGAGTTCTTCCAAAACTTTGGATAGTTAGCTTTAGAGAAAATAAAAACGTATAAATCTTTAAAATATCTGTTTTATCCTGGAGTGTCTCATCAAAAGTCGAAAGTGGGAGACAGATCGGTAAAATGTGTAGAACTCATAACCTTCCATGCATACTGACTTTAATTTACTTCCTTCCAATTCCCTCACAATCTCTGCTGGTTGAGACGTCTTTGCCTAAGAACAAGCACAAGCAGGGCATACTTAATAAGATTAATTAATGTATTTATTATACATTTCTATATAGTTCTGTTCTGCCTAAAGCTTTTGAGAGTATGCATTAAACAATCTCAACAAATGCTAAGTTCTCTTTGCAATTTAACCTTAATTTAAAAACGAATTTTGAGAACTGTAGGGACCAATTCCAAACTATCGGCCTGATTTAGCATTTGGCGGACAGATTAGTGTCCACTGGGATGGCGGAGGATATTTCTTTTGCCAACTTCATGGTACTCCGCCCTCCAAATTTAGAGGTGAGTGCCATCCCTGTAGCCATCCCTGTATATGGAAGGGAACCGCCATCATGGCTGCCGCTTTCAATGTACTACATGTTTTATGGACTGCTGTCCCTCATCGTCAGGTTCTTCCTGGCAGTGACCAACAGGATAAAAAAGGCATTACACTGTCCACCCTAAAAAGAGAGAAAGGTGCAAGGTCCTTCCTCTGATGGCTCCTTCCGCATTGGGCCATAAGAAGAAGTGTTCCTTCAATGGAGCCAAGAGGGGGCCCTGTTGACTGAATACTTGAGGTCCACTCATCTCTAAGGCGAGTGGACAGGGGGTTTGGTGGACATAGTACTTGCGACTGAGTACTCTGTCTGCCAGCTGCTAAATCAGGCCATATATTATTCCAGACAGGAGAGGAGAGGACTTTGAAGGCTGAAAAAAATCAGCTAGAGAGAGAATGCTGGCATTTCTGAATGGGGAATTTATTACCTTAAGTTATTGGTCGAACAGGTGTATTTCCAACTTTTTTTCTTACTTTAATGTCACCAAGAAAAAAACATGGATGAAAATGAGCCATTGTTGTTGATGAAGAGCAGTGTCGATGGTGCAGCCCTGCATAGACTAAATTCTGACTTTAACTCAGTGTCATTGGGGCAGGAGATGGGCTAAACCATGTGTGAGACGAATCGAAATCCGCCATTTTTAGTGAATGGCTTGTAGATCGGGCTTAAGAGGATGGCAGAAAAAGGAATAGCTGAGTCACGGATATAAATATGCCTACTCATAAAATGGACAATCCATTTTTTTTATTAGGGCCATACAAATAGAATGTGATTATTTCTTCTACCTTTGGTATTTGTACCGGCCAAGTAGTCCCGATGTTGTCCATGGAAAATTAATCTTCAGTATCCATATATAGTATAGTAGGCCACAATCTTGCAGGAAGGCCGCACATTAAAAAACAAAACCGTGTCAACATAAGCTGCGCACTGCATGTCTTCATCTCCGGAACCCTGACGTAAATGGAAATGTAATGAGATTCACGCAGAAGCAAGAACTCATAAGATGAATTCATAAGACTGTATGTTGAAAGAAATTCATCAGTATCCCCTATTCTCAATAGAATTTCAAGGCCCAGAAAAAAAGAATAATCACATTTAAAACATAATAATGATAGCTCGAATTTGCTATATGTGGCTAATGTAATCCGAACAGGTTCCCAGAGCACTTTTAAGTCTTAAGCCTCCAGAATAGTGGTGTGCATTTAGTCATCTCTGGGGTGGCTGCTCTGGCAACTAATTCCTGCGCTCGCACATTTGTTTGACACTTTCCATGGGAAAGATGGACGAATGAAATATTTGAAATCTGCTATGCAAGCTCATACTAAAGCTTCAAACGGAATGATGCTTTCCGTGCATAATGGAGCATTGCCCGGAGCCTAATAGATTGCTTGACTTTGCATTGTGTGCATTTGCACCGACTGTTCATGCACCGTAGAAACATAAGCACATAAAGCGGCATGCATATGAAAAGTCTTTAATGTGAGCCACGCTGGTGTTTTCTTTCAGCCACTTTACAGTATGGGGGGATTACTCTGAGCACTCATATTGCTAAGCGGAGTTTTTCAATTGTATGCTATATTACGAGCTCTTGGGAAGCCTCGAAAAAAACGTGCATAATTATGGCCCAGTGTTACTAAAAGTCCGGCAGCGAAGTACTGCGAGAACATCTGAGCAGAGCGTCGCGACAATGGTTAAAACGTGTGCAGTCAAGCAGTGGCGGCTCCTCCGCTAAGGCACAGGAGCATTGCCTCACTGGTTTTCTGCAGTGAAACACAGAGAAAATAAAATGATATTAAGTCGCGTTGTTATCATTTTATTTTCTCCTACTTCCGCCCACAGCTTTGTGTGAGGAAGCGGCTGGAACGGAGTAGTCGTAGCACCCCCCTAAAGAGCGCACTGACTGCGTGGACGGCCCTCACGGGCTGCTCAAAACAGTCTTGCACACTTCGCATGTTCTCCATGCAGGCTGCATTACAGCGTATGTGGAGAACATGCCCAGGCCCCCAGTGAGTGTCTGAGTGCGAAACATGGCGCTCAAACTAATCATTTGACTGACTGGGAGCCTGGGTGCACTTCCTTGTGGCCAAGCTAGGGAGGACTACGGAGGAGAGACATGGCGAGGAAGCGGCGAAAAGCTAATCTTTTATTTTTTATTTATTTATTTTAATAGCCCCTTCCCCCTGTTCTCCCCCCATCCCACGTTCTGCCCCGAAACCCCACATCCACCCGCCTGCCTCCACCCCCTACCTCCGATCCGTGCTGGCTGCTGCTGGTGCAGTGCCATATTTATAAAGTTTTGCGCCAATGATGACATGGGTCATACTCGCCCAAAAAAATCAGTGTGACACAAACTATGGTGCTGTTGTTCAAAGGCGTGCCAGTGGGGTCCAGTCTGACATGTCCACTCAAGTAACATCCTTCTGTACAAATTTATACACGATCGCAAGACTCCAAAGGTAAAATAGGTAATTTAATTTTGTGGAAAGGTCTTGTTCTGTATTTCGCTTTCCCATTGTGTATTAATCCTTTTGCCACTAGGATGAAACACAGCGGCAGATCACACGTCTTACTTCACCTGGCTTTGCGTTTACTTCTACGGATGTTTGTCCATTTCTCACCCTGGTAATCACAAAGGTAAATGGACACTCTTTTACGTTTTTTTCCCATTCCTTTTTCCTATTAATAAAGACAGTTTACGAGTAGTATTTTAACATCTGCGGAGCACATCAATGTACGGAGACTGAGCAGTCATAAAGATACTACTCCAAAAATATCTTTGTAATTGGAAAAAATCGGAAACTTACACAAAAGTGTAGGGTTTACCTTTGTGAATCGGGCCCTATATGTGTAATCAGGTATTCAGCAACACACAAAGCCAGCCATTCAGCATTATGCCATGGACATGATTTAGGGGTCCGTGGTCTGAGCCATCAGACCTCATGATTGCATTGGCGACCCCGACCACAGAGGTAGCAACAACAGTGCCAAGGACACAGGAACAGTGCGTTCTAATGGAAGTTCAGGCAGTCTCCTCCTTTATTCTGCCCATTATTTATTATACTAATTGTGAATAATACCATAATATTTACTATCAGTATAATAAAAAAGGAGCACCAGGAGGTGGAATCAGACATTCCCTGGAAGCTGAGGGAAATTTAAAAAAAACTTTAAAATGTAGATTGAGCTAGTGTGCTTGGAGTGGGATTGTGTCTGTGAGGGAGAGGGAATGCATATGTGTATGCGCATGTAGACATGAGCATGTTTGTGTGAGTGAAAGCGAGTGAGTGACAGGCCATGAGTGTGAGTGTGTGTGATTGAATGTCTGTGAGTAAGAGTGACTGCAAGTGATAGTGGGTGTGCCAGAATTAATAAGAATGGATGTGAGGGAGTCTTGGACCATGTGGTAAGGAATTAGTGACAGTGAGTATAACTGTGCATGGGAATGAGTGAATCAGAGTAAATGAGAATAAGTGACAAATGGTGAGTGAGAGTAAGAGTGGGAAAGTATGATTAAAGAGTGGATGTGGGTGAGTTTGAATAAATGAGTGAGAATAAGAAAGTTAGAGCAAGTGACAATTAGCAAGAGTGAGTCAGAGAGAGGAGGTGAGATTAAGAAAGAGTGCACTTATTTGAGCAGTACACTGCTATACCTTTGTGGCACCACAGGTTGGCTGGCATGTCTTAATTATATTAGCAGCACACAATGGTAGTGATCTCCTAATATTGTACCTGAATGATGATAGAAGTATGATCCTGATACAAGTTTTTAAAATCTTGTTCAGACTCTTGGCATAGGATTCTGTATGCTGTAAATGTGACGGCTATGACCAGACATGGGTCCTGTGCTCATTTGCCACTGGAACCAGGCTATGCCTGACTGATGAGCCCTAATAAGGGCAGAACCATTGCTGTGATGTTTTCATTCCACATCAGGGATGGCCTGGCCTGGCAGTTTGGGCTAGACTGTTCCCATAGGAGCAGGGCCAAGACTGATTTGCTTATAGATGGGTCTAAACTGAGGTGGCGTGGTGGGTGCAAAACAATGGATTGGGATGTGGCCCTAGTGATCAACAGCGACTGAGATTAATTTAAGCACTGAAAGCAACACTCTGTTTTTGTGTTTTTTAAGCCAATAGAATTCTGTATGGGAGTTTAGTCAGTTGAGCTTGGATTTGAAAACAGGTAGTGCATCTTCTGTGACACCAATATTTTCAGTTTTGCATCAATTTTTTATTTTGTGTACGGTATACAATTCTTTTATGACCACAAGCACAGTTATTTGCTTTGGAAAATATTTCTCGTTGGTAATACACTATGCCTAATTTATATTTTGTAGTAGAACTCATCCTCACCCAAACATGTACTTGCAAGGTGCGAAGTAGAGCTGCTTTTCAAGTATTTGTCAGGGATTGTTTGGGTTCCTAGCCCAGTCTGTATGTAGATTGGCTTTCATCATAAAATGAAGTCTAATGAAACGTTTTAATGAGAGTTAAAAGTTTATGTAAGGATTTGTGTTTCTAATCTGATGTCATTCATGTATAGAAATGAACTGGGTAGCAATAGCTACGTACTGAAAGCATCACAACAAATAGTACAAAATAAATATTTAATTGCACTGTCTATTAGAAGCACACATCTAAAGATAATTGAGCTTGTGCACCAGTAACCAGATCAAAATACATCACAAGAGTGTAATATCTACTACAGAATATCGGGAGCCAAATTATAGCGCCCAAACAAATATCGAGGACCCAAACATTGTGAAGGTAAATGTATATAGGTAAGCATAGGATTAGTATGCCTAACTCCAAACACACACAAACACACACATTTTGGTCCTCAATATTTTTGCCACAATATTTTGGCCTAACTATATTTTTATCCTCAATATTCTCTCATACAACCCATAGGGGCACTTCTCTTGCAACAGTTGTAGACACAATCACGCCAGGAAATCTCAAGATGTATAATGTAGGAAAGTGAATCTTTTAGTGTGGTTCTAACAATTATTTATAACTGGATTTTCTGGCATATTTTGACTCCTGGCACTGCAAGGCTTCTGACTTCTCAACACCTCTCAGTGATATTATATGACCCATAAAACATGACAGCTCATTTTCTATCCCCAATTAGAAGACTTGGCATTTAGGTTAAAAGACTGTAAATTGTACAAAGACTGCATGTGACATAAAATACAGTTGTCACATGTGGGCTGCCGTGAGCCACTGCACTCCCACATGAATTACTTTCAAACCATGGCTGAATTGTTTTAGGCCAATGATGCACCATACATATGTCAACAAAGAAATGTTGATATGTTTAAAAGCCTACATCTTACATTAATTAGCTCACCTGAAAATATCCATTTGAGACCACAAGGTAAATGCAATGTAGGTAACTTGCAATGATTCTGCTGTATCACTTTTCTAAAATGCTACTTACTGCAAAGCCTAAAGCATCTCTGCTATTTCAAATGTATACTTTGTGCACAACATCCCTAAAAGTCTATTTTGATCTAAAGGTCAACTAGAAAAACAGTTTACTAAGTATTAAACTGCAATGCATGGGGAACTATCAATGTTAGATCAAGTGTTGTAAAAATTATATTTAGAAATTTTGCTTAACGCTGCCCAAGTTCTGGCAGCCCTCTAAATAGCTACCACCAGGCTCTCAGTTCCAACAGTAATTAATGTCCATGACTGCTCAGGAACAAAGAGAGATTATGGAGAACAAAAAGAAAGCTGACCTGGCAGGATTTTTATCTTAGCAAAACATGGTTGATTTTCATAGCTTGACATGTAGCGGGAGGCAGCATAAAACGTAAGACCAGACAAGATATAATTAAAAAGTGGATACACAAGAAAAGTTGAGCTTCAAGACCTGGAGGCTATTGTTGACTGGGGATTGATAGCAAAGGTTGAAATGATGTGTCCGGATTTTACAGATCAGAAAAAGAAGAAAGATCAATCAACAGCAGTATGGTGGAACCAAGTTGCCTCACATCTAACTGGTTTTACAGTTGCCATACTCTTAGTTTCCTCACTGTAATTGCATTCTCTCCATCCTTATTTAGATTTCCCTGCCTCTCCTTCATGTTTTATTCTGCTTACTTCCATTGCTTATCGTGAGACCTGTCAGCCTCAGGGTGGTCTTCCCCTACACTTTTTGCATTCACCCCCTGATTTTTGATGATCTCATTTTTGCTGGCCTTAGGACTCTGTGCACTTTGCCACTGTAAACCAGTTCTAAAGTGCAGGTGCTGAATCCTTAAAACATGGTATTACTGGCATATTCACTTTACTTGTAAGTCCCCAATAAAGTGGTACTACCTATGCCCAGGGCTGATAAATTAAATGTAACTAATGGCTCTGCAGCTCTGTTTGGACAACCAACTTAAGTAGCCCATTAAAAATGTCTCAAGTCTGCTATTGCAGCCTTTGTGTGCAGTTTTAAACTGCAATTTCAACCTGGTAAAATAGACCTCATGCCAGGCCCATGACCTTCTTTTTGAATATATGTAAGTCACACGGAGGGTAGGCCCTGGATAGCCCAGAATGGAAAGTGCAGTGTATTCAAAAAGTTGGAAATTCACTTTTTAGTTCTATATGTCCTGATAGTGAAACACTATTGAATTAATTTTTTACTATTGCAAGCCCTACCTCTCCCATAGGATAACACTAGAGTTACCTTATCACATTTAATAATCTGTAATTTCCAAATGGGAACAGGTAACCAGTTCATGTTTGGTGTCTTTGGAATTGTGATAAAAAATCCTCTCTTCCACTTTTAGAAATTTGGCTTTTCCCTACCTTAGACAGTTAGTGCCTGTAGCCTGTCTCTGGGTCAAATGACTGGGTGTAGCTGACACTTGAGCTTTGTGTATTCCTCCTAGACAGCAACACTCAATAAAGAGCTTAGAAGGGTGTGGATGGGCCATCACTGGCAGCATGGGAGGGCAGGGTGGGGCTCGGCACAGCCCTACTTACACTAGGCTGTGTCCAGCCCCCAACTAAGGGCTGCATTCCCTCTGTAGTTATTCAGGAGCCAGAGCTGGGAAGGCAGGAGACCTGTGGACTTCAAAGGGTAGAAGCTTCTCCCCACTTCAAAGGAAGACCCAGGTATATATATTTGACCTCAGACACACACTCTTCAGTAAACTTCTGTCTTGTGAATCCTCTGCCAGTAAAAAGCACGTCTGAGCTTCTAAAAGGACAGCTACTCAGCTAGACCGCTGCTCTGAAGGATTGATACCCTACTGGTCTGACCTGTTGCCTTCTGCCCTCTTGCCTTGGTGAAAAGGACTGGACCTGCATCTGTTGAACCCAGGAGCCAAAAGGACCTCCATGGACTAGTTGGCTGGCCTCCTAACTAGAGCATCAGGGATACAAAGCTCCAACAGCACCTGGACATCTGTTATTCATACCCTGTTAAGTGGTCCCACCCCAGTCCTGGACCCTTGGAAGTGGGCTGAAGTTGTTCTGCCAGCCCATCTGTTGACCCAGCAGAACCTACACATCTCCTTCGCTGTGCCGCACGATCCTGAGCAGAAACAATGCATCGCATATGCTGTGAGGGTTCTCTTAGTGCAAAGACTCCGCATCAACCGTGCAGCCCACATCAGAGCTGCCGCATGTACAAAGATTTCCCAATGAATGCCCTTGCATCGTGAATCTCTGGCCTAGGGCAGCCTCGACAACGATCTAGGATCTCACACAGCCCCATAGAACTGGCACATCGCCTCGCCTGCGTGGTGTATCCTCAACACTGTGTCATACTTCCCGGTCACACGCACGCCCAGCGAACTACAAAGATGGCCAGTCCCTGCTAACACGCATGCACGGGTACCGTCAGGCGAGTTCAAAACCTCTCTGATCCCAAGTGGAGACTTCAGGTCACATTCCGTCACTCCTGGGTTGACGTCCGACCTGCGCCTGGCTTCCTCCCTCTATGAGCCATTGTCTCCGGGTCCTCAGTTCCCTTCCTGTTCATTCCTGGCAGCTCTCCTGAATTCTGCATGACGCCGGCAGTAATCTTTGACTCCCGGGGATGATTTCTTCCTCCTGCAGAGAGAATAAAAGAAAGAAAGAAAAGCTGCATTACATTCCCACGGTAACAGCGCTTTTAGCGCTGAATTGATTTTATCTTCAAAAAGAATCTTCTACATTACTTATCTGATGCAATCTCTGTGTCTTTGGAGATCTGGTTTGTTCCATCTTCCGTTTAGCACATTAGTATTTCTGAAAGATAAGGAATAATTGTTAGGTCTGCTTGAAGTTAAGGTGGAGTTTATACCATGTACTATAGAGCATCACTTGAAACTTATGATATTTTAAGTCACTTTTATATATCCAGTCATCATATGTTCATAGGTGGGTTTCAGTGTAGTCTGCCTTATATGTTTTTTCCTGTACATCACTCATAAATCTGAACTCTTTACTTCATACTCTTCTTTTTCCCTTTTTTTTTACATGAACACTCCTTCACTCACTCCAGTTGTCAGAATTCACAGAAGAAGGGAATTATTAAGGTAGTTTACAAACATGCATAGAAAAGCTTAGACTTTAGGATTAACATTTCCCTGTGTACTTACCTTTTTCTGTCCTTTTATTTGACAGAGATCTCTCTTCGCAGACTGGTTTTGTCCCAGAGTGGGGTGCGCCGTGGGACCTTTTTGTTTTCCTTCCTTGTTTTCCCTTCTTCCCCGGTTACTGCTGGTACTTTGACTCAGTTGGGTACAATAGGTGACCAGGTGAGGTTGGGGACATTCTCATCTTTGCATGGCGTTCCTGCAGTAACGTGAGTACAATCTGACACACCAGACACATCGGTGGGATCCTCACCCATGATGTGGGACCTCGCATGCCACCTTCACAGTACCTCCAAACTGACGCATCGCTTCAACTGTGTAACGCATCCTAAGGGCAAGACCTCGTAATGCTCGGCAACCAGGATCTAAGGTATGCTTGTTCAGTAAGCCTAAGTGTGTCCTTGCAGGTGGCCCTTGCTTCATCGTGGTCAGCCTGAACTTTTGACTTTATCCCGGTCCGGAGCAACCAACTATTAGGAGTAGGCAGAAGTTGCAGAGTTTTATTCCATGGAATTCCATGGAGTTACATAAAAACTCTGTGAGATTCGCAGAGTTCCGGCCACCCCTAGTGTCAGCAGGAGGCAGGATGGTGAGAGTTTCTAGATAGGTCAGTGACAGTGACACCCCACGCTCGCTGCTGAAAGCATGCTGTGTGATTCAGATTTGTTTGCCAACTGACATTTTTCCCGTACACTGACCCAACAACATAGGCTACTGGGGCTTTGATAATTTCAGAATACAAACTGATATTTGTGGATTTTACTGGAGAAGATACTGAGAAAATGTCTGCGATAATCAGTTATTGACTGAACTGAGAGAAGGGATAATTCCTGTCTTATGTTGGAAAGGTGCAGCCGGTCGCTCTTGCTCAGGGAAAGTTAATTAGCTGTCAGTGCCCTGCCACCACACTCACAGCTCTGCCATTACACTGCCTGTCTCCTGGGCCATACCACCGGGTGGTGGAAGAGGACCAAACCCTGGTGCAGTTCTCGTGTTCGTAGCCCCTTTTCTTCAGGTGATGACTTAATGACTCTATCCATTTTGTCACTAGAGTAGCTTTCTGGAGGGAGTTGTGGCTCTAGAAATTAGGGGATCCTTCCGCAACCACTGACAGACAAAACCCATTTTTCCTAAGAATGAATCAAGATGTACCAGTCCACAGTACAGCACGATATAGAGGTCTAACTTCCTGATATGGAGAACAGGATTGTAGAAGGCTTTAATGTATAAAAAATAGACATAGAACCATTCCTGCAAAAATGACTAGTTCAGTTTAGTTAACAGCCCCAGCCATATTGGAATGCCTCCATATGTCTTAACTGCATATGCAGTCCTGAGGAGCGCCATTTAGCTTGAGGCCATTCACTATAAGACTGCTCTGGTGTTTTGGCATTATGCTAGCATGATATGAAGATGTGATGTGTGCACATGACATCTATCGTACTACACCACATTGAGTGAATACATTCTTGAGTAGTTCCATTACTTTACATATGTTGCAGGGATTCTTCTGAGGAACAGACCTATACTTGGGACCATAGAAGGTCAGTAGGCAGGGACTGAGTCACTATACCACCTCAGTACCCATGAGCCCGAGTGTGACTAGCTATAGTGTGTGACTTGCACTCGTAACCATATCCAGCGAGACAAGTGAATTAACACACCATAACACAACATTCCTGACCCTCTCAAGGATCGCAGTGACAGGACACCCCCTCTCGCTCTCACACGTGTACTCGTCCACAATAAGATATAACAGAGACGAAAAGGCAAATTGAAATATTTTATTAAACAATCGTACTTTAAAATGAGGTATTCGTGCCACAATTAGAAATGAATGCTTAACAAAAATACCATCAGCATAATCAGTAAACCATATATTATGAAAAACCCTGTCATATTGTTAGACAGACTAGCCTAACTCCCCTCTTCTACTGAAGCGGAATGATTATATAACAAAGATCTCTGGGATTAGTAGCAGACCCCATAACTTAGCATACACAGGTGGACGGTCTACATATCAGGTATAGCCATCATCTTCTCTCAGAATCTCTCTCTCTCTATGTATGCTACATGACTGTACATACCTATATGACAAGCTGATATGCTCACAAACAACAGCTGCACTCATGTGTTGTGTCTAGGTCTAGTGCCTGACCAGAATGAAATAACAAGGGACATTGTTGTTTGAACTTGTCTGCTGTGTTCAGACTAAAACCCAAGAGAGAACAGAACACAAAACAACTGTAAGTTCTGTGTGAAAGTACAATGTGGCACAAAAATAAGCATGTTTATATAGTGTTGAACGCAAAGCAAATGCGGCCTGTATTGTGCACCATTAAGCTAACACAGGGAAAACTAAAATGGGCCATGCACTGAACACATGACATATACTTGCAAAATTTTGTACACGGAGGATCTCACTTAGGAAAAGTGAATTTATTGCATCAACACCCAGTGAAATACAACACCAAGCCAGCGTGCACCTACAGTTGGTGCTTCTCTTCATGGGCGATGGACTCACAGTTTTGAGACGTTCCGCACGCCGGGCTGCTACTGCGCCACCCCGAAACGTACCCACGGACCCTTCACCTGCAGCAACTGCCGCTTCACCTGCCTCTGAACCCACTCCGCTCCCGCCAAGAACTACTCCCCCGGAAACAACCTCCACTGCATCCTGGTCAACACCCGATCCACTGTGGAACCTCATCAACTCTACGAACCCGGACATCGCCTTCCTCACCGAGACCTGGATGAACCCCTCCTCGGCACCCGACATCGCCATAGCCATCCCCGACGGCTACAAAATCATCCGGAAAGACCGCACCAACCGCATCAGAGGAGGCATCGCCATCGCACACAAAAACTCCATCCGCATCTCGACCGACACCGACAACTCACTCCCCGACGCCGAACACCTCCACTTCATGATCCACAGCAACCCCAAAACCACCCTCAGAGGCACCCTCATGTACAGACCACCAGGACCTCGCACCAAGTTCAGCGAAGACATCGCAGACTTCGTCAACCCTCACGCACTCTCATCCACCGACTGCATCCTCCTAGGAGACCTCAACTTTCACCTGGAGAACCTCACCGACAACAACACCACCGCCTTACTGGACAACCTCGCCAACCTGGGACTGAATCAGCTAGTCAACACCCCCACCCACGACGCCGGACACACGCTCGACCCCATCTTCTCCTCCAGCAAACACATCACCTTCAGCCACACCACTGAACTCACCTGGTCGGACCACAGCTGCGTCCACTTCATCTTCAAGAAGACCACCGTGCCCCACCACACCCAGCAACCACCAAGAAGACACTGGAATCGTATCACCACGGAACAGCTCGCATCAACCCTCTCCCAGAACCAACCCACCAGCACCACCGACCCCAACGTAGCCGCCAACAACCTCACAAACTAGATCTCCGACTGCGCCAACCTCCTGGCCCCCCTTAAGACTCAAGCCAGCACCAACAACCACAAGAAAAACTCCTGGTTCACCCCCGACCTCAAGAACTCCAAGAAAGAATGCCGCGCCTGCGAGAAGACGTGGCGCCTTAACCAGACCGAAGAGAACATCTCAGCTCTCAAGGACGCCACCCGCCAACACCTTCGCGCCGCACGAAAAACAGCCTACCGGAACAGACTTGACAACAACGCCCACAACAGCAAGGAACTATTTGGCATCGTCAAAGAGCTCTCCAACCCGGAAGCAGAAAACAACTCCATCCCTCCCTCACAGGACCTCTGCGACTCCCTTGCAACCTTCTTCCACCACAAGATCACCGACATATACAACAGCTTCCCGACCGCCGACACGAGCCCTCCTCCGGAACCCGCCACCGACACCACAACCATCCTCACCTGGAACCCTACCACCACCGAGGAGACCGCCCGCATAATGAACTCGATCCACTCCGGATCCCCATCGGACCCCTGCCCGCACCACATCTACAACAAGGCCGACGACATCATCGCACCGCACCTCCGAGACGTCATCAACGCCTCCCTCACCGCCGCCACCTTCCCGGAGAGCTGGAAACACGCAGAGCTCAACGCCCTCTTAAAGAAACCTACAGCAGACCCCACCGAACTCAAAAACTTCCGTCCCATCTCTCTCCTGCCGTTCCCCGCCAAAGTGATTGAGAAAATCTTCAACGCTCAACTCACCAACGCCCTGGAAACCAACGACTCCCTCGACCCCAAACAGTTCGGTTTCAGGGCCAACCACAGCACCGAAACCGCCCTGATCGCAGCAACGGACGACATCAGAGCCCTGACCGACAAGGGAGAGACCGTGGCCCTCATACTCCTGGACCTCTCTGCAGCCTTCGACACGGTCTGCCACCGCACCCTGATACGCCGCCTCAGCAACGCCGGCATCAGAAGCAAGGCCCTGGAATGGATCGTCTCCTTCCTCTCCGGAAGGACTCAGAGAGTCCGCCTTCCCCCCTTCAGATCCACAGCCACGGAGATCATCTGCGGCGTACCTCAAGGATCCTCCCTCAGCCCCACTCTCTTCAACGTCTACATGACCCCCCTGGCGAACATCGCACGCAAACACGGACTCGACCTTATATCATACGCCGACGACACCCAGCTCATCTTATCCCTCACTAACAACCCCACATCAGCTAGGACCAGACTACATGAAGGAATGAAGGAAGTGGCGAACTGGATGACAGACAGCCGTCTGAAACCGAACACAGACAAAACGGAGGTCCTCATCCTCGGCCCCACTCCCACCGCCTGGGATGACTCCTGGTGGCCCCCCGCCCTAGCCAGCACTCCCCAACCCACGGACCACGCGCGCAACCTCGGCTTCATCCTGGACTCTTCCCTCACCATGACCAGACAGGTGAACTCGGTGACCTCGGCATGTTTCAACACCCTCCGCATGCTCCGCAAGATCTTCCGCTGGATCCCCACTGACACCAGGAAGACCGTCACCCACGCCCTCGTCACCAGCCGCTTGGACTACGGGAACACCCTGTACGCCGGCATCACCACCAAGCTGCAGAGGAAACTCCAACGGATCCAGAACGCTGCTGCAAGACTCATCCTGGACATCCCTCGCCACCACCACATCTCCGGACACCTGAAAAAACTCCATTGGCTACACGTCAACAAGCGGATCACCTTCCGACTACTCACCCACGCACACAAAGCCCTTCACAACCTCGGACCCAAACTCATCAACAACCGCGTCTCCTTCTACACTCCCCCGCGCACTCTGCGCTCCACCGGACAGGACCTGGCAGCCGTACCCCGCATCCGCAAAGCCACCGCCGGAGGAAGATCCTTCTATTTTCTAGCAGCGAAGACCTGGAACTCTCTGCCCAGCCACCTTCGCGCCATACCTGACCACCTCTCCTTCAGAAGGCAGCTCAAGACCTGGCTCTTCGAGCACTGACCCCCCCCCCTCTCCCAGCGCCTTGAGACCCTTGATGGGTGAGTAGCGCGCTTTATAAATGCGATTGATTGATTGATTGATTGATTGATTGATCCTGGGAGCTCGTTTTGAGTACTGGGAAGTTTAGCATGATATTTAGGAGTGATCAGTTGTGCAATCCTTTTGTGGTGTGTTTTAACTTTGTTACTGTTCGAAGTGTTGCAGAAATACTTTCCACATTGCCTCTAAGTTAAGCCAGAGTGATCTGTGCCAAGCTACTAGGGGGCTGAGCACAGGTTAATTTATGGTTTGCTTGTGACTCCACCCTGATAAGGATTGTAGTTTCTGTTTGAGAAGGGTTTTACTCGCTGAGCCAGCAGCACCATTTTTATGCCTATGAAGAAGTGTTCTCTGTCCTGTTCTGAAATGACCAGGATCCGGTGCCATGATTTTTTCTGGATGGGCTGTCAGGTTGGGTCCATTTTACAGCTGGTGGGGGCTGGTGTTTTTGCTGATGGCCAGAATGACCATGTTTCCCACTTGCAGGTCTTTGGAGCACTATAAAACAAAGACTGCAAAACAAATGTGTTTAAAGCGTGCCGGTCAGACCATGCTCACTTGAAAAACAGTTGTATTTGCATTTGTTTGGTTCCTGTCTTCAGCAGGGTTGCTATGAGCATCGCTGACATTCAGGGGTTCAGGGACAAGGGGGGTGAGGGTACTAATATTTCTTAGCTCAGAGAGTCCACAACATATATGATTAAGACACTTCAAAATGCATCACTGTCAATTTCTTCATAATGTGGCCATTGCATAGCATTTTGGTTTAGTATATTAAATTATAACTTTCATTAAGTGACAATTGTTAGAAGTCATGAACTTTGAAACATTCATACGCCTTCACCAATGCTCTGGCGACAATGCTTTTTGTCCCCTACATATGACCTAGGGAGTTACTATAGATGGAGTCACATTACAGTCTTTTGTTTTTGATGCAGTGCACACCATGAAAGGATGTATTTAAAGGTGTTCTCATGTGATGATGAAGGAAAAGTAAATGCCTATGATAACAGAATATTGTCAAGTGGAAGCTGGTACGGATGCACTATTTCCTGGTTTCACATTGAGCAATTAGGCCACCACATGGTTATCTCTTTATTTCTCCCATTTAGATCAAAGCTTATGGCTTTGTGTTTAATTCTTTGAGGCACTAAATTAGTGGGCTGCATCGCATATATTTTGGGATGTGTATGTTTCATAAGGATTGGGGGTGGTAGTGCTTGGGGAGGGTGATTTTTTAATGCAGTAGCTAAAATGAGAACCCAGTTCTTCTTTATTACTGACAAACCAATAAATGCATTTAGCTGAACGTTGGGGGTACAAATTAGTGTAAGTTACATCAGCTAAGAAAAACTCTGTTAATTGTTAAGACTTTTTCAAGACCGTCCATGATCAACCTTGAAAAGTGGTCATTTAGGGCCTGTGAATTCTGCATTATCTGCTGACAGAAAATCCCTACCAGAAAAGGCATGGTTCTTGTCTGAACTCTTTTTATCACTATTGTATACAGAAGTGATGCAGAATCTGTATTGCCTTACCCAGAGCATGGGCCAACTGAGTCAGTCTATCTTCTCATCTATATAAACTTCTAATATTTAACTTCAGGTGATTTTGAATAGAAAGACCTTGGTGGAAGGATTTTCTCCACCTATTGATTGCTCAAGCCAACTACTGAACAGTGGGTCAAAATTAGAAAGATTCTGGGGATCTGATTAACGAATATTATCGAGTTGATATCCTTTCCCAGCTGCTGTGCCATTACCCAGACTGGAAAGAATGCAGATTTTGATGTCAAGATTCAAATGTTTGAAACAATTATGTGCAGATTATTAGTGGGATACTGGCTTGAAAATTGTATATAATCAGTCATTTGGTCAGTTAATTGTGGGAGGAGCTGGAACCCTATTTAACATGGCAGGGCTCCACTTTCCTAAACCTATGATTGCCCTGCCCCATTTAGAGGTGGGGCACTTCTGATTGACTACATGTTGTGTTTCCACAGTCTTTGGCAGCAACCCATCGTCCACTTGGCCAACACCATCAATGCATTGGAATACCCATCCTTATAATGGGTGGTTTTCCATTGCACATTTTCTGTATGAAGCATGGAGGATTCAGGCAGGTAAATTCAACAATGAGCTGCATGCAGGAGAGAAAGCTCCCGGTGCACCAGATCGATTGTTTTTTTTTCTTTTATTTTCAGAAACAAGTTTGTTTTTGGAGTTTTATTTCCGAATAGACAACAAACATAGCATCCATTTCTGATTAAAGTGCTGCTGCAGAAATGGTGGAAGCATATTGGTCAGAATGAAACCGTTAGATGCTCAGTTTATTCTAAATAGTGTGAGCAGGGTACTGTGGTGTGGGAAGGAGTGGGGCCTCCACTGCTCTAATGACTCAGTGGTCTACCTACCTGTTTCTAACTGACCCCCTTAGTAATTTATTTGACAATTTCTCATTGCATTTGTATGCTAGCCCTCATTCTTGATTTATTTTATGATCCATGTTCGATTCTAAGGAAAGTGATCTTGTTCCAGTGTGATTTAACATCTCTAAAAGTTGATTAACTTCTTCAGTAGCTAACACATTCAAAGTATACATCCTTGATCCTGTCTGTATTCCAGCGGCTAGGGAACAGGAGATGTCCATCTGTCTGCCCTTATGATCAAACCACGCTGGATTCAAATTACATATGCTTATGCAAGGAAGATTATCTGTTTCCCAAACAGGGTTGTCCATTGAAGCTTGTTACAGCAATAATTTTGTGTTTATCTAGGTGACTTCCCCGAATATAAAGCTATCCCTCATCTCTTCCCTAAGCTAACTACCTTCTGCCTTTATTTGGCTAGCAGTGTTTGTAGTGAACAGCAGCAAGTCACTACACACACACCGTCAAGTCATAAATAATTCCCTTTGAAACCACTGGTCATCCACCAGCTCTACACACAGACAGCCACACAGCAAGCAACCCCAATCCTGAATGAACCCGATGTAACAGGGTTAACTAAATGTTCATGTCACAAACATTTTAATGAAAATAATCCATATATCATCGCAATCTTTCAAAAGCTTAAAATCCATTCAATAAAAGGACTTGACGCAAAATATCTTTCAAAATGCATAGCAAATGCACAAAATCAATAATTTAAAAGAGTGAAAACATGCAAGACAATTACATCTGCCATTGATTTGAGAAAGTTGGCAGTAATCAAACCAAAAGACACATAACAAACAATTCCTTTTCTAATGTGTTTATCTATCCCTCAAACGAAGCACAATGTGTGCGTCAACACATTTCAGTAGATAATGTAATGTGTGAGCACCTTCTTCAAAACAAAAAAAATATTTTCCACATATGAATATCATTAATATAAAAATCCATTAAAGACAAAAGTCTGTCTCATGTTGGTGGTTCAGAAAAGGTCAGCCCCACCCTCAACAGATACGTATCACAGGTAGGAAATTATATCCAGAACCTACCACTGGAATACTTAGTTTGTATGAGTCAAAATCAAAAAATGATGCTCAACAAAGCTGTCTGATCACCATGTTAGTTGTTTGGGGCTTGCACCTTTTAGGCCTCCTTCTACCTTTGATCCAGGTAAGGTTGGGCTTCAATAAAAATTTTAAGGCACAATAAAACCTTAAAGCTAATAAGCTTTGTGGTTGTATGTAATGCTATCAGGGGGCTGCACTCATCTAACGCCTTCCTCTGTCTGGAGGTGCTGAGTTGCTCTCTGTCCCCTTCTCAATTTGACCACATTACTGCCTGTACTAGTGGAAAACGTGTCAGACACTGCCAGTCTAGCGCCAATTAATACACATCACCAGCCAAATGACAGTCCACGCATACTGCCAGCCAATCGCAGGTCCACACACACTGCCCACCAACCACCAGTCTGCGCACACCACCAGCAATGCGTCAGTCCACGCACACAGCGAGCCATGTGCCATTCCACACACATCACCAGCCATGTGCTTGTCCATGCACACTGCCATCACATTTTATTTTACAACAAATAAAACAAAGCAATTTTAAGTAGATACAAAACTACAAACACAAAATCTCTAACTAAATACATCACACTAATGCCAGCCATGAAACTGAAGAAAAGAAATATAGAACAATACAGACCAAACAGTTCACTTTTTTTCTCATGGTTGTCCCTTAAATCTATTTTGTGTGTGGTACATTCTAAAACAAGCAGGCACACAGTGCAGGTTTAGAATTGTACTCGGGGCATTACATATGTGTCTCCTTCTGTGCACCTCTTTGCATACAGACTCTAAATCTCCTACTGGGAAATATTTTTTTAGCTGTGGGAGGAATATGATCGGCAAGGTGGCAATCTTTTTAATCTAGCCACATACTCCACCTCTCCAATTCCAGGAACAGAATTGTCTGTTCCACTGCAACAAGGCTGCCTACCATAGACTCCTGAAATGCAACATAGGACATCTTTGATGAGTCTGGAGAACTTTCCCTCAATACAACAAAAGCATTAAAGGTTACTCAATGGAAAAGTTGGATAGCCAACTTCTTATACCAAATGGAAGCCTCATGAAGAACAGTGTAACGTTTCAACCTCTGATCTACTCTAGCAACACCACCCATGTGACTATTGTAGTCTAATATGCACACAGGTTTATGCACTTTAGCAATCTGACCCTAAACAGTCACAGGTGAAGTACTTTCTTCATGGATAGTAGTCAACAGGTAAACATCTCTCCTGTCAGAAAAGTTCACAGCTAAAACTTAATTGATACCCTGCCCTGCACTGTCCCTCCTCTAGTTTATTTTTACAATTAAGCCCCTTTGGGTAGCCTTTATGGTTAGAGAGGATTGTGTCCACTTTGACCAATTCCTTGAACCATTAGACACAAGTGTTGAAGTTATCTACATATAAATGGTGACCTTTGCTAAAAAGTCCTCTACCAAGTTCCCACACATTTTTCTCACTAACTCTGAAAGTGATCGGACAACCAGGGGGGTCAATACTGGAATCCCTGCCTGTGAATACCCTGAAATTATAGACATATCCAGTACTAATCTCAGACAGTATATACATCTTAATTCTATAACATTCCCTCTTTCTAGGAATGTACTGACTAAAAACCAAACAGCCCTTCAACTGGACCACAGACTAATCCACAGATATTTCTTACCCCAGAGCATAGATCTCTGAAAAGTGATCTACAAAGTGATCAAGGACAGGCCAAATCTTACAAAGACAGTCACAATCAGGGTGATCTTGTGGCAACGCTAAAACATTACCAACAAAATGCGCATCCGAAGCAGAAGCAAATACCGATCACAACTCATAATTGCAGCAAATATAGCCATGGCTATCAAGGGACAAGTAGACCAATATGAATACAGTGATAGCTTCCTTATCAAGGTCATCAAAAAAGTTAAACTCATGAACTTCTCCAGCACAGTCAAATTTGTGGAAATCCACTGGCTTGCTCAAGAGTGGGTCTGAAGTCTGGCACTGTTGTCCCTCAAATACTGTTCAGCATACAAATTAGTCTGCACAACAATATCGTCCAAAAATACAACGTCCATAAACAACTGAAAAAAATATATAAGCAACACGTTTTCAGTATTCACTCTACACCTTGTGACACCAGTAAAGGCAGGGAACACCGGCTGCACCATGTTTGGGCAACCCAGAGTTCAGCTCTTACAATGAGATGCCTTGCAGCCCCAGGCTACAATCCAGATGCCTCTTGCTGCACTATCAACACATCAGTGTCCTCTTCTAAAACAAGCACTTCATCTGCACTGAGAGTGGCTTCATCATCAGATGATTCTTCTCAGACATTAAATTCACTGCCAGAATATACCATTCCCTCCTCCGCCTAATGCAGAGTCAGTCTCGGAATCATGGTCCAAGGAAGGCTCAATAAAGCAGGCCAACAACCTGCTGAGCAGTCATCTTGTGGATAGCCATAGTCCTTACTATGAAAAGTAGCTTCACAAACAAGTCAACAACAACCAACACTGTATAAAATAAGTAATAGCAAAGTGTAGCTTTATCCAAAAGATCTATATACTTAAAAACAATACCACTCACAGAGACAGCTAGACTCACCTGCACCTACTCTGCACAGACACAGCAAAATCCAACGTTATCCCACTAGAAAGAAGAAAAAAAACACTCATAAGACAACACAATACACATTTTGCACAAATGCAAAAAGATTTTCACACACAAAATAATTGAAGCTAAATATGCTGCTATTATTCCAACATTTACAAAAAACACACATTTAGAGTTGATAGTACAAAAAACGTTTTATTACAAAACACATGCAGAACTGCAGAACTACCAGTGATGAAACCACAAGCAGGAATAACAGTAAAAAAATGCTAAATCTTTGAACTAGAATTAAAAGGAGAAATAAAACATTACAATCACTACCTAATTGTTAGTCCACACACACTGCCTGCCAAGCGATAGTACACACCCTCCTCCAGCCGAACTCCAGACACACACAAAAACTTTCCCTGATGTCTAGTGGTGTTTGTGCAGATGGGTCTAAAATATGGCCAATCTGCCACCAAGGGGGACAGAAGAAGAGCCAAAAGTAAATAATAACCGATGCTCCACCCCATTGAGGCAACTCATACCCAAAGGGCCATCTGCAAACATAAATATATACATATCCCTGGTGCTAGTGGGTTTTCTATCTCCCGTCAGGGGCTGATGGGCTTCCAAAGATGGCTGATCTTCCCCCGGAGCAGGGGCAAAAAATGTCAAAAAGTAATAAAAAAGAATTACATCCCCAATTGGTGCGACCCTTGCACAGGGGGCCGCCCCATGAATAATATATGCACATCCCTGGTGCTAGTGGGTTTTTGGCTCCCCCGGGCAGATGGGTCTCCAAAAGGGTGGGGGGGGCAGAAAATGGCCAAAAGTAATCAAAAAGATTATTGGCCCAATAGGGACGATTCGTGCCCAAGAGACAACCCCCAAACATAAAATGACAATATCTCTGCTGCTAGTGGATTTTCTGCCCCCCCCCCCCCCCCGGGGGCAGATGGGCCTCCAAATAAGGACAATTCACCCCTAGGATGCAGAAAACAGGCAATAGTGATTTAAACAAATTATATTCCCAATGCCCAAGAGACCACCCAAAACATCAAATATCAATATTCCTGGTGCTAGCGGGTATTTCTGCTCCTCCTGGGGCTGATGGGCCTCCACATATGGCCAAACTGCCCCCAGGGGAAGAAAACAGCCAAGATTTGAAAGTGACCCTTGCCTAAGGGGTCACTTCCATTATCAAATAACAAATCCCTGGTGCTATTGGTGGCATTCCTGCTGCACAATCGCAACCCCATGCGTGATCATGCAGCAGGAATGCACTGCAAAGAGACAGCGGGGAGAGGAAAATCTTTTCCCCCTCCCCTAATGCCTCTATACATGCTGCAACCCCCCCGACAGGAAAAACCTACCTGCTCCTCCGACTGCCAGAAACCAAAGGGCTACCAGTGCGTCTAACAACTTCTGATGATTTTTGCGCTTCTAGTGCGCACCAACGTCGTTTGGATTGCTGAGAGTGAGGTCAGGGTGGCAGTGGAAGCACTTCCGCTGCCATCCCTGTTTGGAGCAGTTACATGGGCTACCCATGGGGGAGCGACAGTGCTTCTCCCATGGACAGGTGAACTGACTAGTTCTGCCCTCAGCGCATGCCCACCGTGGCTGAGGACAGAACAGTTCCGTCATTAGCACTGAAGGGGTTAACATAAAGGCATTGTACCATTAAGAAATTACAACTAACATTCTGATCGCAATAACCTTCGAAGATTTATTATTATTAACCCAAGAGGGAATGGTTTTATAAATACAACAGATACTTCTTTCTTCAAGGGTCCAGAAAACGTGTCCAAGACATATAATCTGCACTATGGGTTTGGTGAGGAAGCACCAATGTTTAACTTTCATTTTGATATTCAAAAACTATTCTACTGTACAGACTACTTCTAATTTACGGCAGCCTTGATGAAGGCTGATGGCTTATTGGCTGCAGCAAAACATATGAAGGCGGAAAACTGTCATATATCAAAAGAAATCAAAGAAATGTAATGAAACAAATTATGAAGAGATACTCATAAAAAGGTTAGAGAGAAAGAGCGAGAGAGACATAGACACATTGATGCCATGCATTAACATTTGTCACAATAAAACAGGTTATTTGGAACAAGCGTATTAATAAACATTCATTTGTGCATTTATAACTACATTACAACTTCAATTTGCCATGTTACCTCTATACTCCAGGCTAGGCAACTTGAGAATTCCTCAACTCCACACTTTGGCATCCATCAATGATAATCCCCCAAAAGCTATTTGTAAACTATTCATGAATCTTACACCGTGGCCGCTATTATCAGCTCTGGCAAAGGGCAGCTTTCAGAAAGATTGATCATAACAAAAAGAATAATATCTGGAGGAAATTCAAACCTTGATTGATTTATTTTAATTATATACCATTGTAATGATACCAAAAGAAGTGAAGAAGTAGGTTCACAGACTTGAACAGTTCAGAGTCAAATGTAAATTTCACTTACTTTCCTGAAGGCAGCTTCATATTGCCACACTGTATGTTAAACTGAAATCCAGCAATTCCTTACTGTAAAAATTAACAAGGAAATACAGTTTTTAAAGCAAAGCAGGACGTTCAAACTTTTCAAGTTTTTCTGAAGGAAAGTCTGGGTGTATTAAACTAGCTCCATATGATGTCAGAAACGTTGTGGGATTCATTTCTTTGTCAGGACTTTGCACCTCCAGACTGAAAAACAGATGCATATTCACATTAACCTCTTAGACTATGGTACATATTTCAAAAGCTAGAATGTCACCTTAAATTAGACTGCTTCTCAGACTGCAACTTCTGATTAAAGTAAATACTTTTGCTTCTAACTACTGCATGACACATCAAGTTAGAAATGGGATTCATTGTTGGCTGAGGTATGGACCCAGGCCAGACAGGAACCACCACTCTAGTCAGATCAAGGTATATACACACTAAAAGATAACTAGTGCTCCTTTTCTTATAGCTTGGCACAGAGTAGTCAGGCTTATCTAAATAGGCAATGTGTAAAGTGTTTTTGCAAAATACTCACACAGTAACACAAGGAATACACCAAAAATGACTCAACACCAGTTTAGAAAAATAGATTATTATATTCTGAACAAAACAAGAGCATAATGGCAAAAATCAAATGTATAGAAGTTGAGATATTGAATTTCAAAGGAATACATGCAGTAAAGAGCTTAGAAACAAGTACCACTAAGAAGGTTACTTTAGGTCACACTAGAAAGGGGCAAAGTCAAAATTCAGGCCGACTGTGATGCAGCGCCAGCTGGCTACAGAACTGAGACAGGCCCCAACGAACAAGGTATATTTCCTGTTCACAAACAGCAGATGCGTCGATGTCGAGGCCCGCAGGATGCGTCGTTCTGCTCCACACAGTGAAGGTGATGCGTCAGTTCTGAATACAGTTGTTGGAGTTGAGAGGCTTCGAGAAGTATGCTAGATTACGACACGCAGCCGGGGGAATGTGATGAGCTCACCAAGCTGCAGTGGTGGAGATACGATGTCGGATGTATCAATATCTGGAGGCAAAGCACTACTTCCAAGGCGATGCAATGATTTTACTTCCACAACCGGGTTCGATGCACTGGTTCTGCTACACACAGACAGAAGACACATTGAAATCTCTGTTGCAAGTATTTGGGCACTTCCAGTGAGCCATGCACAGGAGCAGAGGTAGAGACTTTGATATCCCTGAGTCTTAGGCAACTGGAGGCAAGCCAACAAGCCCTGGGAGATCACTTGAAGTGAAGGCAGAGTACAGCTCTCCTTTAGCAGAGTCAGAGAGCAGCAGGCAGCAAGGCAACACACAGAAAAGTAGGTCGTCCATATCAGCAGTCTAGTTGAGTCCTTTAAGCAGCACAGCAGTTCTTTTGCAAGAGCTTCAGTTGCAAGTCCAGAAGTGTCTGATTTTGGGGGGTCAGAGACCCAGTACTTATACTCATATGTGCATCAGATGTGGGGGTGACTTCAAAGCAGCTCTCTGAAATGCACACATATCCCTTTCAGCCCACACAGTTCTGTCTATCAGGCTCTCTGTGGAGGGTAACCTGCCCTTTATCTGGGGACACAACACAGCCTATTCAAGTGATGTGTTAGCCCCTCGCTTCCATCATGCTCAGGCAAGGGCATCAGAATTCAGATGTATGTAGATGCATATTTTGACATACCTACCCTTCATGTTTTGCGGCTGTCTATAGGGAATGCACAAGTTTATCTATCACCCACCCAGAGGTGTATTGGAGACAAGCGGTCAGGTGCACAGAACCATAAGTGCAGAGAAATGTCCACTTTCCAAAAGTGACATTTCTAAAACAGTAAGGTTAATTCCAACTTCACCAGTAAGAAGAATACATCATTGCAATTACAAAGATATGTACCATAAAAAAGCTATGCCTCTCTGATCATTAATTACAATTTAAACGTGTATTAAGGAATTACCAAAGCTCGCCTATAAGAGGGGTAGGCCTCACAGCAGTGAAAAACTAAATATAGGCTGTTTGTCACTACCAGCACATGCAAAACATTCAAGTACATGTCAAGTACATGTCCTACCTTTTACTTACATGGCACCCTGCCCTTAGGTTTCCTTAGGGCCTACTTATATGTGGTGACTTATATGTAATAAAAGGGTGGTTTAAGGCCTGCCAAGTAGTTTTAAATGCCAAGTCAAATTGATAGTAAACTGCATACACTGGCACTGAGACAGGTTTGAAAGGGTACTTCTATAGGTGGCGGAATAAGGACCGCAGGCCCTCTACTTGTATTTGAAGTACAGGTCTTGGATATATGGTATACCCCTTTACAAGGGACTTGCCAGTATATCAAATATACCAATCAGATATACACCAATGTCATCATGTTTAGGGGAGAAGCACATGCACTTTAGTACAGGTTAGCAGTGATAAAGTGCTCAGAGTCTTATGGAGGCCAACAAAAACAAAATCTGCATAAATGGGACACAAAAGGCAAAAAGTCTGGGGAAAGACTACCTAAACGATTACAGGTCCAACACTTATAAATACTGAAAACATCAAGCTTTGAACAACATTCATTTATGTGCTCAGTATATGCAATAATTCCCCTCTCTTTCTCCTTATGACAACCTATAACCTAGAGACTGAGGCCCTAAAATACCTATTGTCTATTTTCTTAGCAGGTTCACCATATCACCATATCACCTTAAAAGTTCCAACGTTCGCTACAGGAATGTTTTGGGCTGGGAGTTTCCAGCATGCCCGTATTATGAGGCAAAATCCTAGTTTGTGGCGGAATATGGTGAGCCACCACCCCAAATAATGGCCATAGAGATCCCAATCCCAATCCAATAAGCATTATTCGACAAATTGACATTACATCTAATAAAAAAACTCATTTTTTGATCACAAAACGTAGATACAGTGATTTTAAGAATATTATAAAATGATTAATATAGGTCATTATTGTGACTAAAATGTCAAACTCTAGCAGTGCTGTGCACGCTCTGAAAATGACTGCCACCTGTGTTTGATTATGCCAGAGTAGCCCATCAGACAATGGATGCATTGGAATAGAGTTAGATCTCTTGTGCACATTTTCAATTTTTCTGGAATCCCATGACAAATGTTGGAAGCAGCCTGCTACTTAGAGGACACCCCATGATGAGGCATCATTCTGTGTTTTTTCTAAACAGCAGAGTGCTATCCTGCCACTGGTTTCAAAGGATGAAGGAACATGAAAGAGAGCTCTATTTAGCTGTTTGGATATTGCTCTCTGAGTACTCTCTGAGGTACAGTAGAGCCATTCTGGGCTCCCTGGGCAGAGAGGAATGGGAGGGACTGACACACTTCAAAAAGAAGTGTTTTTATCCACACACAAAGCACTGAGTTACCCCCTACAGATAGCCTGGCAGACAGGTCTTGGTTGAAAGAGATCCTTATGCACTTCAGAGTGCTGCTTTGAAGTCATATCAAAGGCACTTTATGGTATAAGTATAAGTGGATTTTGAACTGAACCTCTGCTAGAAGTACTGCTGTGCTGCATAAAGGACTCAACTGGACTTCTTTTCTGAAAGGACTGTGTTTCTACTTGTTGCCCTGCTGCTCCCTGATTCTGCTGAAGGAGAACTGGATTTTTCCTTCCCTATAAGTGATCTCAAAAGGCTTGCTGGCTTGCCTCCCCTTTTGTGAAGTCTCAGGAACACAAAATACCTTCTTACAATTCTGCTGGTGCTGCTGGACTCTGCTGTCTGTGAATCCTAACTTCGCCTGGGGTGCCCTCTCCATGTTTTGTGCCTCAGAAGTGGTTTCTGCAGCTGGTTTGCAACAAAACTGACACATCACCAGCACTGCACAAGTCAGAACCGATGCATTGCCCTTCGACACCAACACAGAGGATGTTAGACACCAGCTGCACCACAGCCTGCATGGCCTGACAATGGGGCTCTGCTCTGCTCGACGACCACACATTGCCTTTACCTCAGCAAAGCTCAACAACAACCTACCGACCTGACTGAATGGTTAAGATCGACGCATCGTGGCCTCAGTGTCTATGCTTTGCTCCATCCAAGGTAATTTCTCAGTGGGCCCTGCATGGGCCCTGTAATCCAGCTGCGCTCTATCATGGGCTGCCTAAACGTGGGATTTGCACTGGTCCCTCGCAATCTCAAGAAACATTTTGATCGCTAGTGACTTCTAAGCACTGTAATGCATTAAATCTTTAAAAACAAATTTCTCAATTTCTACTGATTGGACTTTTGTTGTGTTGGTCTTGTTTTCCTCAGATACATATTTTCTGTTTTTCTAAACCTGTGTGCAGTCTTTTTGTGGTTTATTCATTATGTTATTGTGTGTGTGTTGCACAAATAATTTGCACATATCCTCTTTAGATACACCTAACTGTTCTTTGCCAAGCTACCAGAGGGTGAGCACAGGTTATCTTTAAGTGTGTATTTAAGTTACTCGCACTAGAGTGGTGATTTCTGCCTGGCCTGGGTGCATACCTCAGCCAACCAGGAATCCAATTTGTAACAATAAGAAAATTATGTGAACTGTCATATATCAAAGACAAATTAGTAATATTGGTTGTATCATACCACTCATATACATCTATAATGCACAGAGTGTGACTTAGGCAAGAGACTTGTAACTGTTGAAAACAAAATATGTTTCTGGGGGATGGGTCTTCAGGATTCGTCATTTTTAATATCTTGTTGGGAGAGCAACTGAACATAGCTTATGCTATCTTTTAGTAGTTATATTTACTGTCTTTTTATGCTATCGTTTTTGTATAAGATTTTAAGTAATCATACAATAAAGATTCATTCAAGTGAACATCTGTGAAACAATTCAAATGAATGGGCTTAACAAACATGATGTTCACATATAGAACCATCCTAGGAAGAAAGTATTTTGAACAGTACTCACCTTAGATGTATGTTAAAGTCCTGATTTGAAAGAACATGCTCTTCCCCCAAAATTGTATTAAGGACAAAGCTACTGCTTGAAAAGAATACCTTGTTTGCACTATTGATTTTAAAGAGAGCACTGGCCTATCAACATCTGCTCAATTTTGTTATAATCTATAGAGTGTGTGTATGTGTGTATATGGTTGTGTGTGTGTGTATGTGTGTGTGTGGGGGGGCTGATATAGCCTTAGCCTAAAAAGAATTAACCGTTTCATGGTCTTCGTGCTTTCTGTTAAAGAGGTTCAGGAGTTCAATCAGATCTGCATATAGACTCCCTAGAAATATAGAAGGTTTCACAGCTGCACAAGACTGCAAAACAGTGATCATAGGGACAGTGGCTCATCATGCAAGACCCTCCATGCTGTAGAGCCTTGACCATCCCAAAGTCACCAGTTAAGATTTACTAATTAGCACTTGCTTGAGCATCTGCTCTGCAGGATCATACTACATGTATATAGAATCACATAGTATCCAACTTCCATCAGGAAGCCATCTTGGGGGGAAATAAGTTGTCCAAGTTTGATACATCTTCAAGGTGAAGCCATTCTATCAAAATGGCATTTCTCCTAAACAGTCTTCATTTTTTTCTTCCATTCATCCATGACTATAATAGAATAGAATAGAATAGAACAGAATAGAATGCAATAGAATAGAATTGAATAGTGCTCAAAACACATTCCATGTGGCATCTTGGCGCCAATGACGAACAGCCAGGCTCTAAAAGCATTGTAGCAAAGAGAGGAATGTTATGATGATACTAACAGTAAACTTAGGTTTGAAGGTCTATTGATAAATGATTTCTTTCTTTCAATCTTTTTGCTATGAATCTTCAAGCAAATACCATGGGCGCAAATAGGACTTAGGAAAACCTGCCAGGGAGGATTTTATTGTCAACATTGAAAGTATCTTTACTCTACCACACAACAAATTCTGAATCTGTGCCTAAAACTCTTGAGGTGAAGTTCTCTTGTGCCAACTTGGATTGTTCACTGAGTGAAGTAGGTACTAGCTACAGAAAATCAAGAAATAGATGGAGTATGATACAATCTAAAAGTGGTAAAATACAGTGAACATTAGACATTGGTTTCCTTATGGAATATGTGTATTTCATTGCATACCCGTGTTACCTCAGCATTTGTTATATTACCTGTTGGCATGCCATCTGTTCTGTATCTCGGCCAGTGCCTAATGTATGCTTGTGTTTACTGGTGCTTGGCACTGACACATACATTTAAACAATGGCACTTGTTTTTGAGAAGACACCACATGGTGGCACTCTCAACCTAACAGCACATGTTTTCAGCAATGCAGTGTATTAAAAACTAGAAAACTTGCAATTCAAGGCAATCGCTACAGCTTGACAAGACCTGCAATAGAACAAGATGTCTCACGTTTGTTAGTGTGAATGTTACTGGGTAATACTCACACTGCCATTAGGCAGCAGTTGCGCGAGGTTCGAGTGATGTCAGGTCTATAGGATTACCTAGGTCCCTGGCACGTATATTCTTACAATGTAAGCAGTGATCTCAGATTATCGTGTATCTAAATCTAAGTTCAAAAGAAGAGTGTCACATTTAGCAGGAACTTTTTCCACATTCTAAGCAGTCTCTATATCTGTATAGTAAGCTACAGAACCAGAGCCATGTTCTCTGTTGAAAGTAGGAATAACTGCAGCAGGTGGGGTTTCCTAAAATGCAGTCTCGTTTTTCTATACATTTCTTGATAAAATATTAGCTAAAATCAATGCTTATATAAGATGCCCTACTACTTCATAGAATTTGCACTTAAAAATACATTTTTATCAGATTGCACAATTTCCCCATGTGATAGGCAGCTTTAAGGATACTTGTATAATTATGCCCTCCATCTACAAATGAGTTGTTCATTCAAGTAGCATGCAATGCCTCTAGTGACGAGATTCTTTGGGAGCACCCATGATTCATTTCTTTTTCGACCCAGTGGGATTTAGGCAGGACTTCTTGGTGGAGAATGTGGTGAAGGCTATTTACTTGGAAATAATCTTACATTTACCTGATGTGTGTATATGATATATAGTTACCTTTTGGAACTCAGTTAATTTTCATGTTTACATTGTAGGAGACAGTTCGTATACTTGGCGCTTCTGGATTTTGACACCTAATCTGAACGCTTCTTCACCAAGTGAGTTCACAATGCTGCCCATAAATCTAACGAAATGCAATTGAGAAGACTTTTGGACTACTGAAAAGTTGTTTTTGCTGTCTTCACTAAGAGTGGTGGTGCACTACAATGTACATCTGACATTAGCTGCAAAATAGCAGTAAAATGTGCAATATTGCACAAAATAGCCATAGAAAGGGAAATACGTTCATCCTCTCCGAGTTTGACTCAAATGAAGACGACATGCCAATATCTCACCATCACCCACTACAAGGCTGAGAACAACATGAGGAGATGACTCGAAATTATTTTTGAAGTAAGTTAAATAATTACAGCGAGCCTAATGATTTATAATGTTCCTTTTAGTGCCTTTCATTCTGGTTAATTATCTCATAGATTAAACAGACAAACACAAAATGGTCAATCAGTGTGAAAGCAAATAGGTCATCTTTGGCTCTACATATATTTTTCTGCTCTGAGAAAACAAAAATCTAAATATAAAAAATGGTGTAACTACTTTTCCCTTCCTCTTTCTCCACTTGCCCTTTCTGTGTGCTCAGATTTCTTTTTACTTTTTGAGCTCACAGTAGATGCACTTTTTCTGTCAGTACGAAACAAAATCATAGCTTGTTGGGCAGTAAAATTACTTAGGCTGGACAACTTCTCACTTGCTTCTTTGCCTAAGGCAGCGGTTGCAAAGTTATGTGCTGTTGGTATGCTTTCCGAAGCATTGTTGACTTGTTTAGAGCCACCCGCTACATCACCACTCCAATGAGCCATCTCAACTTGCATGTTGACAGCGCAGCAAGATAAGATTACCGTAGCATTTCTAAGGAAGTTCACAGATCTTGTAAAACCATTCAATCAGCCAATGAGTCGATGATGGCGATATCTGTTTATTATTTTATCTTGGTGTATTACTGTGCATATACTTTTAATTGTGCGTATTTTAAACTATTTAGCAGCAGCTTTTTGTCGCTCTTCTGCTATAATGGCTAACTGCTTTAAGCCATCATTTATTTCTGTAATGTTTATATTCAAGATCACAACCTGTGTCTTTGACGCCTCGAAACCCTGAAACAAAGCAGTATTGTCTACTTCCTGACAAGCCCTATGAACACCAATTCTATGCCTTTAAAAGGTGTTGCATCGGCTTGTAAGGAGGGAGTGGCATATTTGTCCAGATCTTGTGATGTAGAAGTGGACCTCAGCTAGGCCTACCAGAGCAAGGGGTTCGCCCTTCTCTGCACAGAGTCTTCAGACCAATAGGAAGAAGTTGGCACAGAAACTGGAATAGAAAATGCAAAGTTTAATAAACCTCATGAGGTGGAACTACATTCACACAGCACCCTTCGGTAATGAATGAAGTAGCACACCGAACAGAAGGAGCATGGTCCTTTTATACCTACACAGGGGCTCAAAAGAAGGTGGTACAAGTACAGAAGAAGGTTTTAAGTACATATAAGGTCATATAGAAATGCACAGTCGACAAGTAGGAGGAGTTAACAGTTTGCCAATGCTAGTAAACACATCCTGACAGTTACATACTACTAACAGCTGCAAGGACAGCTGCAAACTCAACTGGGCATGTGCGAAGGTGGAAGATGCTAAATATAGTTTGTTTCTAGGCAGATTACAAGAGCAGTCAACACTGAGGGAGGACAGAGCACATGGTGAGCACATGGCAGCACATGGCAAACAAAATGGCTGCCAGAAATACAAAATGGATTCCACAAAATGGACAAGATAGCCTCTAAATACAAGATGGCTTCCGCTAATGCTAACCCAATCACTGCCAATTTACAACAGTAGTACAATAAGTAGTAGGAATTGTCATTGTTTTTACAAAATCAGGCAGTGGAGGCACAGTTGCTCTGTGTCTAGGTCATGCTGGTGTTGTTGGTGTGGGAGTTGTTGTGGTATTATCCTCCATATGTGTCTGATTGTGCGGATTTTTCTCCTGTTCCGTTTATTCACATAGTGTTGTTGGTAGATCTGAGAGATATATGGGAAGTAATTAATTGACTGATTTTTTTTGTCTTCTTTTTTTGAAAAATATTAATGAAATAAAATTTCAATTCTGTTATTATTAAATATCATTTTGTATCTCGCTTTACATTAGAATACAAAATATTTCATTTTTGAACTTTGACATTATTGTTAGACTTGGAAGCAAAATTCTCATAATAGACCAGTAATGTAATCTTACTTTTAGGTTTTAGGTTTTTCGCTAAGTATAATGTTGTAACCCTTAAAAAATAACATGTAATCTAAATATGTACAAATCTTACCTTTTGAGGTAGTGGGTGCAGCATATGCATTAATATTGGAGAGCCCAACACTGCTTTCCAGCTGAAACTTAGACTCAATCATGTCCTCTAGAATTGTAGGAAGTGGCTTAGCGAATGGTTCCCCACTTGTTGCCCGTGCTTCTGCAAGTCTTCTAAACCCCTTTTCTTTGGTACTTGACCATAGATCAGACCACCATTTGCAAATCTAATCAGAAATGCACAGGGTCACGCCAAACACATTGATCCTATCCTGGATGCCCTACCAGATTTTTCTTTTCTAACTCTCAGGAACTTGTAATGAGCTTCTTCCAATAAAAAATATCGGTTACCACATGTTCTTTGATCAGATAGGAAAGATAGCAAGACAAGAGGAAATAAGGACTGAAACAAAGAAGAAAATAGAGAAAGAAAGAAAGAAAGAAAGAAAGAAAGAAAGAAAGAAAGAAAGAAAGAAAGAAAGAAAGAATTGAAGGAAAGCCAGAAAGTAGAAATTAAAGCAAGAACGAAGTAAAGAAGAAATTATAGCAAGAAAGAAGGAGAGAAGAAAGGAACGCAGGTAAGAGAGAACGGAAGGAAGAAGGAAGGAAAGAAAGGAAGATTGCAAAAGAGAGAGAAAGAAATCAAGAAAGAAGGAAAGGATGAATGAACGAATGAAAGAAAAAAGGAAAGCAAGACAAGAAAAAGTAATGAAAGAAAAAGGAAAGCTAGAAAGAAAAAAGGAATTAAAGAATAAAAGAAAAAGGAATGAAAGAAGAAATGGAGGAAAACAATAAAATAGGAATAAAAGGAAAGCAAGAAAGAAGGCATTAAAGAATGAAAGAAAAGGGAAAGCACTAAGAAGGAAAGAAGGAATGAAATGACAAAAAGAAAGCAAGAAGGAGTGAAAGAATAACTGTAAAAAGCAAAGAAGAAATGAAAGGAAAGGAATAAGAAAGAAAGAATGAAGGACTAAGGAAGGGAAGAAGGAAAGGGGAATGGAAGCATGAAAGAGAGCTAGCAAGAAAGAAGGAAAGAAACAAACAAAGGAAGAGAGAAAGAAAGGAAAGAGGGCAATAAAAGAAGTGTGACAAGTGCTGCAAATTAAACTGAATAAAGGCTGGTTTTCTTCCTGGACAAAGTTTATCAAAGAACGACTGGTGAAATTGACTCCAGAATAAACTTGTTCTAAAGAATTGTCCACTTATAAATTCACATGTATAATATGGAAGCTTTTGATAAGTTAATAGCGGTTAGTTTCAAATGGACGGAATCGTTTACGTAGTGAGACACAGGAAACAAAGGACACTCTAGAAGGAAAGTTAAAACAGGAGTGGCAGGAGACAGGACCTTTAAAAGTGGATAATGTGGCCTTTGTACTGTCCTGCTGTCACATCAGACTCTAAACACAAATTCAACATCAAAGTAAATAATTAAAAAACTACATATTGGCACATTTGTGTGAATGTGTCCCTTGTGAAAGAGCAAAATGAAGTCAGTCAAAGTGAAGTTATTCAGTGTCTTACGAGGGTTGACCCCTCCCTTATGCTGCATGCTATGCTGAAGTGGGTGGAAACAAAGGGGCAGATTTACAAGAAACTGACGCATCTGTAGAGATGCACCGGGTTTCCCTGCTCCAGCTGGCGATAACATTGCACCGCCATGGATGCGCCGTATTTACAATATGGCTCACCATGGCCCAAGGATTGACAGATTCATCAGAAATTCTGACGCATCTGTTGGCCTAAAAGTCACAATGCAACTCCACAATTGCAAGTTGAGGCCTATACTTATTGTTCTACATGACTCCTTATGCCTGCTTCAAGCAGGGTTAAGGTTTTGACCCAGGGTGTCTTAGAAGTGGTGTAGTGAAATCTTGTCATTTTCACTACGTCACTTCTACGAGGCTTTCCTGCGTGGGAACACACACCCTGCATACATTATACCTGACTCAGGTAAAATGTGACGCAGGGCTTAACAATGGGATGCATCTCCCTAGATGCGTCAAGTTGTAAATTGGGTGCATTGTGTACGCTGCCGCAGCGTCACAAAAGTGATGCAACGGCAGAGCAAAAGTGTTGCAAGGGGCTTGTAAATCTGATCCAAAATGTGCATTACATGCCAACAGACCAATTGATCAAGGAAACTGGCTTAAAGTTAAAGCCCCTTTATTTAAGTATTTGGAACATATATATATATTTTAAAAAGGTCTTGGCTGATGCCAGACTTAAAAATGCTAATTAGGCTATTGATGCGGATGTTTGAGAAAACTATCCTGCAAGATATTGATTAAATGGAATGAAAAAGGACATATACCAAATACAATTGTTTCAAAGACAACAAAAGAAGCTAGATCGAGATTGAAAAATGATCAGGAGATAATCATAAAGACTGCGGATAACGGCGGATTATGGACAGAGGCAAGTACGAAGCAGAAATATTATGACAATTACAGAATGATGAACACTATAAAACTATCCAGGATAATCGAAGCCGATTGATCTCAGGTATGATCAGTCAACTGAACAATAAAGGCAAACAAGGGGTCTGGATTTCTAAACAAGAAATAATTACCTACACAACATAAACACTAGGATACCTCTTATCCATATCCTCAAAAAAATTCACAAAGACTCACAAAACCTTCCAGGGCGACCTATCAACTCATCAACTCGTTACTGGAATGCCTAGCCAAGAATGTGGACATATTTATCAAGCTCCTTGTCTTGGATGTATCCAGTTATACTGGATATTGTCTGCCTTTATACTAATATACCTCAGGAGGGAGGTCTGGAAGCCATATAATTCAATAAAAAGCAGCAACCACGTGAAGTCCCTACAGAATATCTATTGAAACTTGCAAAAATCTGTCTGAAGTTCATTTTTAGCATTTCAATAAGCACTTCTATTTACAAACAACGAGGACTGCAATTGGATCTCCTTTCGCACCAAATGTGGCTATAATGTTTATGTCTCTACTGGGAGAAATGGATCTACAACAATAAGCCATTCAAAGAACACGTCCACGTATGAAAAGGATACATCTACGATGTACTGATGACAGGGAGGGGCCCGAGGATAAGAGCAGAGAGTTTATCAATTGGATAAACAAAAGATTTCCTGATATCCAGTTCACTATGACAGTGCATAAAAAGGAAATAAACTTCCTAGATATAACATTGAGAACATGAGGTGAACCGAATCTACACTACTCTGTACACAAAGAAAAAAGACAGAAACACATTTCTGCACTATTCAAGTTTCCATCAAAGGAACGTAAGAGACAATCTGCCATACAGTCAGTTCCATTAAATAACGAGGAACTGCTCCAAGAGAGAGGATTAATTTCAAAATGTGGGGGATCTAGTTAACAAACTACAACAGAAGATTTGCCCTAGGAAACTACTTAAAGGAGCAGTGAAGTGTGCCTGGTTACCCTCACAGGAGACCCTACTAGAACCAGGGAACCAAGGTACAAATGATCTATCAAATGCAACTACCTTCTCCGGAGCAACAAATGTGTTTTAGGATTCCATTCACAAAAAAGGGCACCACAAATGTGGTAACTGCACCTTATGTGACAGCAGGATAGAAGGTGAAGAATTCACAACCCAAGAAATTAAAGTCAAACACTGAGAATTCACCAATTGTCACACAAACAATGTTGTGTATTGTGTCTCTTGCCCCTGCGATTTAGCCTACATTGGAAAGAGAACCCAATAGATACGTAAAAGAATTGTGCAACATAAGTCACACATACATTGCAAATTGCAGAATACACCAATGGCGCAACACTGCATTCAATTCAGCCTATCAGCTTCAGATATGCGATGGAAAATTCTAAGTCATTTCAAAGCTCCGAACCCTGAACATGTATTGCTCAAACTTAGAGCAAAAATGATTCTCCTACTAGCACGACCACAGATGGTCTTAATTAACTATCTGCAATAGGGCACGTTTTCACACAGGAGGAACAACAATGTATGCCCAAAATCCTCGGCTAATTTGGATAGACCCTCTTGATATGATACAAGCTATTACCTTAGGGTCAGTATAGGTACACACATATAGTTGTTACATGACTAAATAAAAGAAGAAGTAGATAGTGGTGTGTTAGCCACTTGAGAGAAATACATAAGAAAGTTGATAAAAGCCATTATCTTGGGGAGCTTGTAGATACACACATCCAGGTAATGACTGGCCAACTATGGAGATCAAGCCAACGAGGTGTAACTTTAGAGGAAAATCAATGAAAAACAAATAGGATGTATCTGCACTAAACTGCAAGAATGGGGGAAAGACATCTCAAGATAAGTCTGTACAGTACTACCAAGTGACACACAAACAATTGAGTCAGTTCATTTGAGTCTACAATAGGACTAGTGAAATATAATGCATGCTGAGCCTGGGACTAGAATTTAACGCATCTAAGTGAACCAGCGTAAGTTGAGGGTTTATAATGTAATACGTTTAGGAATGCTTAAGCTCCTGTGGGGTTGTGGCAGTACAATTGTAATTATGCTTTATATTTTGTATTCAATTTTGTTTAGCTATGATGACTCGCCGTACACAGATTTTCAAAACATCGAAATTCCTATCAATCTAAGGATTCTAGTTCCCACAATCACCACGGGACACCGGCAGGATGAAAGTGTCTAGCATGCCGCACCAGGTCACACATGTGTTACTCAACGTGAATGGGGGATTTAACTAATAGACAACAATCCGCTGTGTTCTTGGCATTTCCTGAGGCCATCCCCGTTAATTCCTTGAGACTTCGCTGCTCAATGGTTCAGGCTACCATGCCATCTAAGCCTGTGATTGGGCCACTATCATGGCAAAACTACATCTCCCAGTGGCCCGTCGATATGGGTATATAAGTGTAGGAAGCTGGCTCTGTATATACTATACCAAAGTAAGGTAAAGTGTGTGAAGAGTCCAGTGGATCCCAAAAGTCTTACATAGGTTAAAGTAGATAATACCTTACTCTCTATTTATAATAGTGAGGGTGAGCAATAAGGCATTATCAGAGAATAGTGTTAAACATTTATTGTAAACACTCAAAGACACTGTCCAATTGGTTTTGTATTATACATATTTCTTTGTTGTATTTTAGTTTTTACAACCGAACAATAATTGGTGCAGGTAAGTAAAATAATACTTTTCTTCGGTAATATAGGTGAATGTAGTTGGGTGCAGTTACAGGTAAGTCAAATGTTCAGATACAGTTAAAATAACTTTTTAGTTACTTTGCAATTACTTTGTGATAACTTTTTAGGTTACTTTTCAGATTACTTTTTCTACTCGGTGTGATATGCCTAGATATAACACTGGGACATTTCCTGGATAAAAGTTGAGTAAAACAGTTTTTTTCAAAACACAGTTCCTTAGGTTTCCATGCAAAGTACCCTCAATACTTACACGTTTTTCAAAGGAAAACACTCAATGCAATCCTAGGAAGACAAATGGGTTATTGTTTTACAGGTAAGTAAATTGGTTTTGAGAGTTGAGTTTCTGGGGTTAGAACAAGGGTTCCCCCAGGGTCAAAATGCACTCCAAGATTACCCTCAGTGGCACTAGTGTGGCCAGGTGCAGAGTGCTGTGTCCCAATGTTAAACAATGGGGGATAGGGGACCTCCGGTGGATGGCTGCTCAAGGGCATGCCACTTGGATGTGCAAGCAAAGCTCCTAGGATTTAGCTGAGGGCAAAGGGGGATTTAAGTTAGCACATAAGATGCACCGACAGCGACACGGGCACAGGGGCGGCCGGGTGTAGCGTGCTGATTCGGCGTTGGGTGCCCTACTGCTTTCAATGAGAGTTGCTGGTTTTGGTTTGGATTTTGGCTGCAGGCTCAGTCCAGGAAGTCTTCTGGGAGGAACCAATAGTTGGGCAGGTGAGTTGGAGGGCTCAGAGATGTAGGTGCACCTCAGGTCCTCTAAACCTGATGGGAGAGTGCCTGCCATCTGCAAGATGGCGGGCACTGAAGAGTGGGCTTCACCATGCCTCCCCCACCTGAGGAGTGGGGTTTACAGTGGTGGGAACCTTCTGGGCTTTTATTAATTTTTCCCACTTGTCTTCCCACCGAAAAGGAGGGAAGACAGGAAGGGGATCTGCTCTTGATAGCAGGACATGCTGGAGTCACGTTACAAAGGCGTCAACGTTTTGAAGATTCCCTGCCACAGATGGCTTTTCCTGACTTAGGGGAGTGTGACCACCTCTGCCCAGAAAAGGCTTTATTTCTTGGCCCAGGGAGTAAGGCTCCCACCCCAGGGGTCCAGAAACATGTCTCGTGGTGGCAGGCTGGTGTTTACCAGCCATGGAACCCACCAGAGAGTGGTCGTTTTTCAGGGGGGTATCTCTGAGTGCATGGTATAATAAATCTCACACTGGCATCAGTGTAGGTTTATTTTGCTGAGACATTTGCTACCAAACGTCCCAGAATTCTGTAAAGCCATTATGGTGCTGTAGAGTTTGTAATGACAAACTCCCAGACCAAATACTCTTTATGGCTTTACTTCACTTACAATGTCGAATAATGGATTTAGACACTGTAGGGGTACAGTGCTCTTGCAACTGTACCCTCACCAGTGGTATAGTGCACCAAGATAGAGGGGTGTCTTACCTATACCATAGGCAGTGGGATGCAGGCATGGAACACAGGTATGTGTGCCATGATGACTGTTCACTTTTCTCTGCACCAAAACACTCAGCCTGTAATGGCAGTCTGTGTGTGTTAAGGGAGAGGACCTCTAAGGGTGGCACAATATGTGCTATAGCCCTTAGAGGCCTTTCCTGGTCACAGTGCCCTTGGTACACATGGTAGCTTTTACAAGGGTCTTACATGTGGCCAGAGAGGTGCCAATTGGGGAGTACAAAGGTACAGTTTGGGGAAAGAACACAGGCACTGGGAATCTGATTGGCAGGGACCCAGGGCACATCAAGTCAAAGGACATAAGAAATCTGGGAAAAATGGGGTGTTACTGCAACAGAAACCCAGCTTCCTACAATAGGCTGTTGTCCTTTTGGCACATTTCTTTAAATTTATCTGAATAGACGCAACCATCTAGAGTCATGTTAACACCCACTTAGAGTCCTCTCGTAATCTGAAGATCACTCCGTGTTGTACACAACCCAGGTATATCAACTACAACTCCAGTCAGCACTGTACTAGATATCACCTCAAGCCTATCAGAGTAGCAAGACCTCGGACATGCCTCCCATTTAAAATAGAACCCAGAGAGAAACCACTAGTCCAAGCGGTTCCAGCCCCTTGCTTAGATGAGAGATGGCTTCCACAAACAGCAGATGATAGGTTTCCATCCAGACAAGGGTATAAAAAGGCACCTTCTGCTGTTTGCCCCGCACCACGTTTATCACCTCACAAGCCAGTAAATTCACCACGCTATTTCAGGGATGAGCTTATGTGTTGAACTGAAGTCATGGTAGTCGTTAAGCCCTCACACCATGTAATCACTCTCAAGTCACTATATCTTGTAGCAGGTCTCATGGCGTGACCACAGAGTTCTGTCTAGTGGATAAACTGTTTCACATGGAGTCCACCTCTTGGTAAAATGGTTAGAATTCACATAGATGTTTCCTAGGATGGGGGGTGCCACAACTTGAACTTTTTGTAAAAACGAGGTACAACCTTCCACGCACCTTTTGAAATGTGGTTTGTTATGGTGCACTGAAGTCACATCAGATGGTTACCCCACACTATGTGCCCTTACCCTTAAAGACATTATGATTTTAAGCAGGTCTTAAGGCACATTCTTAGAGTTCAGTTCAGAGGTTGTGCTGGTATACTTTCAGACATAGCACACCTCTTGCTAAAAAAGTATAAAATTCACACATTCTTTTGTTCTCCATGATGAGGGACGTCACATTTGATGTTTCTTTAAAATCAGGGAAGTCACATCCTACGCCATACAAGGACCTCTGAGTATATGCACCTAACATGCTAACCAGACATGAACTTATGTCTCTCAAATCGACACTGTAGATGTTCTCAATTGACATGAATTGTTCAGTCTATTTGACTCACGATACCTTCTTTAGTATTCCTAGTCATTGTAATCAAAGTATCTGTGGAAGCAAAGATAACTGCCCTGCATCCAGGACGCTGCCTATAATCTCTAAAAATTGAGCCTACTGTCATTTGGTGAATTGTATGGTAACCTTAAATCTCCTTGCAGCTTTAGTGCATAATGGGCAACTTAGTAGTAAGGACAGCTCTCAATTTCTATGCAGATTCATCTACATGTACAGATCTTGCCCTGAAGAAGACCTTCACTAAATCCACCCAGGCCCACCAGGAAGGTCAAAACTCATCAGTGTATACATAACTGTGGTCAGGAGATAGCCATTCCCAAGGAAAAAGAGACAAGTGACACATGGGAGGGTCAAGGAGAGTAGTGAGACCTCCAAGACCAAAAGAATGAACTCCAGCCATTGAGGGTCACACAGTACTTTTAGGACCCTAACTCCGAGGGCTACAATATGCCCCAGTTAATTGCAATATTTAACATTTGGTGGTTATTTTTAGATACTACTCCACAAAGAATAGAATTCTGGCCAGGGTTTATGTATTGTTTGTCTATGATTGTTGGTCTATGTACATGTGTATGCTTGATGTGTACAGAAATTGTCATGCCTTTGTGATCAGACACAACACAAAAGCCAAACTTCTACTGTTAGACCTGTAATATTTAGGGTGACCTTTCCAACAACATTTTGCCTTTTTACCTCCACTTTCTGTTGTATCCTTTTGTTGGCCTTAGTACCTTGAGCACTTTACCACTGCTAACCAGTGCTAAAGTGCATGTCCTTCTCCCCTAAACATGATGACATTGTCCTATACCTGGTTTACCTATAAGTTTCTTGTCAAGTAGTATACCATTTACCCCGGGCCTGTAATCAGAGTTCTGCTAGTGGGCCTGCAGCACTGATTTTGGAACCCACACAAATAGCCTCTCAAACCTGTCTCAGCCCTGCCATTGCAAGGCTTGTGTGTGCAGTTCACTTGGCATTTAAAAACCACTTGCCAAGCCTTAAACTCTCTTTTTATTACATATAGCTCACCCCTAAACTAGGCCCTGGGTAGCCCTGTCAGAAGGGTGGTGTGTAAGTAAAAGGAAGGACATGTACTGTTAGGTTTTACATGCCCAGGTAGTTCCAACCTGCAGAATTAAGTTTTGTCACTGCTGTGAGTCCTACTCCACTCATAGGCTAGCATTGGGAATTCCTTAAAACACTTTTAAGCAGTAATACCAGATTAGAAAGGAGTAGCTAAATCATGTTTTATATCTTTGGAATGGTAATGATAAATCCTGGGATGAACAAAGCAAGCACAAGGAAATGATGGACAGAGTGCTGACACTTTACAGTCACAGCCCTAGGTTGAATCTAACATTGTCCTTTAGCTCACTTCGCCACCTCAGTGCAGACCCAGCTATATGCAAATCAGTCTTGATCATGTGCCTCTTGGGATCAGTCCAGCCCGAATTGCCAAGCCAGGTCTTCCCTGAACCAGAAACAAGCATCCTGGGACCGGTTTCGTGGTAACACCCCTCATCAGCCAGGATAGCTTGAATCCAGTGACAAAGTGAGCAAGGGATGCACATCTGGGCATATGCTGCCAACTTAGGGTGAACAAAGCAAGCATAAAGAGATGATGTCAACTTAAGGTGAGCAAAGTAAACACAAGGAGATGTTAAAGTTACTATTATAGAAATGCCACTTTTAGAAAGTGGACATTTCTCTGCTCTGAACTTATCTCTGTGTTCCTGCAGCCTCTCTCCAATTCATGTCTGAGGTGGGTGACAGCTACACTTTGTGCATTGCCTTTAGTCAGCCACAAAAACAGGAAGGGTGGGTGTGACAGTGGACTCTGATAGCCTTCCTGGGCAGGGTGGAGGAGAGGGGGCTGACACTTACATCTGACTAGGCTGTGTCCTGTCCCGACACAAAAGATAAATACCCCCACAGATAGCCTTTCAGACTGGGCTTGGATGAACGGGACCTGTGTACCTCAAGGAGCTGCTTTGATGTCACCCCTACTAAAAATGCACATTTCGCTATGAGAACTGTGGCTCTGACCCTACCAAATGAGTACACTACTGCACCTGTGAAGAACTCTGCCAGCAGTAAGGACTGTTGTGCTACAAGGATAGCCACTCCACTTGACTGACTGTTCCCAGGAACTGGATCCATCTCGCTTCAACCCAGAGTGACTCCAAGGGCATGTTGGCTTGCCTCCTGTTTTCTGTTGTCTCAGGGTCATAAAAGACTTCATGCAGTTCTGCTGGTGCTGCTGGGCTCTGCCATCTGTGAGTCCTACTCTTGGCTGATGTGTCATCTTCAGTCCTGGGTCTCAGAAGTGGGTTTTGCAGCTGTCTTGATACAAAACCTACACATCATCACCACTGCGCTGATCGGAACCGAAGCAATGCCCTTTGACACCGGCGCAGTGAAGATCTGAGACCTCGACTGCAAGGCTCGACTTCGACGCATCGACCCAACTGTGTGAATCGGAACCAACGCCTTGGACTCTCAATGATGACGCTTTGCTCCATCCCAGGTTCTTTTTCAGTGAAACCTGTTTGAGTGCTGTAGCTGGCCTGCCCTCCATCGCGTTTGGCATAAACTTTGGATTTACCCTGGTCTAGCACGACCTCAAGTAGCCTTTTATCGCTATTGAATTCTAAGGACTAATTGTGTTTTATTCTTCAGAAATTCTTAAATCCAGTGCTACTTATTGTATTTTTGTTGTTTTGGTTTTGAATTCTCTTGGAATTATTCTCTGTTTTTCTAAATGTGTGGAGTCTTTTTGTGGAGTTTTCATTGTGTTGCTTACTGTATGTGTGTGTTGCACAAATTCTTTACACTTTGCCTCTTAGGTAAAGCCTGCCTGCTCTATGGCAAGCTACCAGATGATAAGCACAGGTTAGTTTAAAGTCTGTATCTAGCTTAACCTAACTAGGATTAAGGTCTTTACTTGGACAGGGTGCAAACCTCTGCCAACTAGAGACCGAATTTCTAACACCTATTTTTTGGTCAATAACTTTTCATGACTAGAAGAAAGGTAAGAGCCAAAGGGTGACCTGCATATGCATGGTAGTTACATGAAGAAGTAGTTGAAGAAGATTTTTCTCGAATATTCTTTCATAATATGGTAGTGCTGACTGGTAAAACTTATTGCATATTTAAAAGAGTCGAAAACCCTTCTTTTAAGGGGCTTTATGAGCATATTTTCCATCGGTAATATTATTTATAATGAACCTCAAAAGCTTTGTTGAACAACACACAATTTTCTTGTGATTTATACCTCCATAATGATTTGTATTTCTTAGTTCTCTCTTCTGTTTTTCGCTTTTCAGTTGATTCATATAAACAAAATACACCTGCGTGCATTCCTACTTCAGTACAAGTCGTAGATTATGTTCCAGTTAAAGGGCTGGCAAACTGTTATTTTATAGAAGGTCTTTCTTTATTTTTGTTGGTTATACTCATCCCTGAAGAACAACCAACAGTTTGTTCCATTCAAATTGGAAATATTCGCGTGGGATTTCTAGAGGCTGCATACTAACTCAGTTAGGAAAAGAAAAATGAAGTAGTAAATTCCTGCTGAACAAGATTGAATAAGGGGAATTTAGTCACAGCAGGTAATACGATGTTTTTTCTGTGGCCGACTTTAACCTAATTTGTAAATCGTGTTTTTTTGTACACTTATCTAAATATTTCAAAGTATATCTAATTTGGAAATATTCAGGTATTTTCATCAGTGTGTTACAGAAACATGTCGAAAACATTGCAAATGGCTCCATTAACATCATCCCTTAGTGTAAAGAGAGACAAAAGAAGTCAAATGATGGTATAATCGGCTGGGCTATGTGGAGCAGTCATATTTGAGTTGATTAGTTTTATTACAGAAAAGAAACTACATTTTTCAAACCATATTCCAATCGTTATCTCTGTGGGTTTGCACAGATTCAAAGTGTGCTGCTTATGAAAGAGCTATGGTAATGTCCTCCCCCGTTGTAGAATTCGACTGGGCTATATGAAATCCATAATGATCAGTGCACGGAACATTCTTTAGTGGAAGAAGAAGTATGGGTATATTAAAGCACAATGATTTTTTTGGAATGAGGAAGGATTTAAGAGTACTATATGAAACATTAACTGTTTGCTGTTTTCTTTTATTTTTCTAAGCTCCCAAATGTAACCTTTCGTATACTGCAGTATTACATTTACTTAATATAATAACAGTTAAAAATCACCACACATATTTCACTCGCAGCATTAATCTCATTATGGGGATGGTCAGTGCTTTAAATGTGAAAAAATAAGTGCCGGTACTCATTAAATTGAGAGATGGGGCGTGGCTAGTGTGTGGGGTTAGAGGCGGAGTTAGACATGATACATGTCGTCCTTGCATTGTCCTGGATAGTGGTCTCACACTTTCCATATGTGCAAATTACCAACTAAAACCCTGAATGAGTCAAGCCATCAACAGTACTTTTAGCACTTTCAGGCTAATAATTAATGTGCTCTAGGACGAGAGAGACTCTGGCACTTACACCGTTTGCTGAAAGATTAAAACATGTGAGAAATGTATCAATTGTAACAAAATGAGTTAACTTGTTATACAAAATGAAGGTGAAACACCAAATGTTCATGTTTTCTTGTTTTGTAATATTTAAAGCTTCCTCATATCATAATATTTCTAATGTACCTACTTGGTTGCATCTGGCGCAATCCTTAAATATTCAAGTGTGCACACACACAAACAAGCATTCCACGCATTTCTTTTCAAATACCTCCTGATTCTGTTCCTCTCAAACACAACTCTCTGTTTTCACATCTCTAAGCTCGAGATCCCTCTCGCACTCACCTCTCTACCGATAGTAGCTAATTCTGTTCCACTCTTGTTACCCCAACTGCATCCTATCACTCTCTCTCATCACTGTTTCTATTTCTAATATGCCCTCTCCGTGCCTCTCTACCTCTTTCCATAACCGTCTGGATGTCTTTCATATCTCTGTACGCGCTTACCCTTTCTGCCTCTACCTTTTCCTACTTTAAATTCTCTGCTCCTTCCCCCTCACTCTTCACCTTCACACACCCCCATTTACCCCCTCTCCCCTCGGCAGAAGACCCTACGGCCGGAGAGCTTGCACTGGCAGGCAGTGAACACTGCAGGGTTCCGAGTATGTGCAGAGTCCAGCAGGGTAGAAGTCAGGGGGAAGAACAATACTGGCCTCCAATGGGAAGGTTAGTGACCTTCCCCACCTCGCCTGTGCACCAGGGAGGCTTTAAGCCATCTTCATCACCTCATCCCCGCCCATCATGGACTCAATGTCCCAGCGGGCGGGGTGGAATCGCAGGGACAAGTGAGTCATGAAAAAGACAGTCAGACTCCAGTGGGGGGCCAAGGGATGAAAATGGCCCATTCCTCCACGGACCCAGCATGATGCCTGGCGCAATCTGGGTAGGAAGGGAGCAGAGGCCCTCTTGCCCCTGCGCAGGCCTCCAGGCAAATAATACATACGGCAATGCTCAACATGCTGCCAAACATACGGCACGCAGCTGGCCCTCAGTCACCAGTCCTGTGCCCACCTTATTAATCCGACCCCAAGTACCGGTTCTCTCCTTGACAGTGGAGAAGTGCCGGTACTCGGCTCGGTAAATTTAAGAAGTGCCGGTACTCAGACCGGTGAGTACCGGCCCATTTAAAGCACTGGGGATGGTGGTAAGTACACCGACGCTCATGATTGTTTGTTGTCATCCCATAAGAGAAGGAGGAAATGACGCCTACCACCTGGGCTCCAATATGCAATGGTCGCAGTGTTTGTGCCACAGAGCACCTTTAAACCAGTCAGCTGGGTTGAAACAGAAACAGTGCAATCCATTAAAATTATAATGCTGCTCCCAGGGCTGATGCCAACTCATGGCTGCCCTGGGGCCACGCATTAGTGGAAGACAGAGTGGCTGCTTAAAACAGGTACCAGTAACACCTACCTTAAATTTAAAGGGGAGACATAGATGACCCTACGGATGAGTGCAATGAGTGACTGCAATCGCCTGCAGGGGCATATTTGGGGGTCAGTGAGACTTCCCTTACCCCCGAGAGGACTGCACCCAGTAGGCGCACTGACTGTGTACCATCTTTTTGTGGTACACTGCCAGTGCTCCTCCTGAGGGACTCTCTGTCTGTGAGCCATCAGTAATATGGTGCGAATAAAGAGGAACATGATTTCCTCATTTGTGTAGGACCACGCCCCATGTACATGAGGGAGCAGGAGCTGTATGTGCACCAGCGTTATCCTTATTAGAGAAGGGGCCACACAAGCCTCTTGGGTAAATGCATGTCAAAGAAAATCCCAAATAATCACACAACAGTACATATTAGACCCTCAATTTACCACTGAATCATTAAATACCAATAATAAAATTACTTTTGCCAACAAGTCTCTAGTCTGCTGTCATAGAACCTGGCACTCTACTCAAAATGAAGCACACAAATAAATGTAGATAATGGTACTGAAAATAGGAATGAGGATTTGCTAAGGAATTTTCTGCAATGAGCAACAACTTCACTTTGACATTTTTAGTCCTAGATATGAGCTTCAAATCAACTGATATCCCAAACATTCAGAATAATTTGATTGATCAGAATGCAATAATCAGGGCCTGATTATGAGGACCACGGAAAATACCCATTTGTGCATGGATCACAGTTATAGGTGAAGTGATGTTTATCACACTCAGTAATTGCTAGGTCATATACAGTTAACACCCCCATTTAATTAATGGGTGGAATATCTATGCTAGACCCAACTACTAAAAAAGAAAACACACAGAATAGGAGCTATTTTACAGATGTGACAAAACCCAACCCTGGGTAATTGGACTTTAATGGGTGCAATACATACTGGCACCTCCTCTGTGGCACTCATAATCTGGTCCTCTGGGCCTTAGGATTTCTCTTACTCTGCTTTATGTGTCCAGAAATCTTTGAAAACATTTCATGATGATAATATGAGGTGGACGTTGAATTGTAGGAGCTCCACACCTCATCCAGTTTTGGATTCCCTATCTTTCTGTATGAACATATTTTTAGGGATATTCTCTTATGTAGCAATCTCCAGTTAGCGCAAAGCCTAATTGCTTTGTCAAAGACTACTTAAAATATTGTAAACCTTCACTTTATGAAACATTTCTATTACCTATATCAGGCCAAGGCTTCGAAGATTTCCTAAATGATGATTGGAGTTTTGTGCATTAAATGTGAATCTTTACTACAGATTACCCCTTCATTTTTTAAAAAATATACCCATACATGCCTAATGCCCTATTTATGCTTGCATCAAACTAAAGCAATTTCCAACTATTATAATATATTTTTAGAGATGTCCAATGTCTGATTACTCTTTCAAAAAAACAAAACATGCTCCCTATGAAGCACTGTCAAAAACTGTTGACACTGTAATATTCAACTGTCTACATCTGAAACAATATTAGATAACACTTATCGCTCACTTTTGCATGAGTGTTGGACTAGACCCTATCTGCAAGGTAACTCCCAAACCTTTTACCTTCACCTCTCCTATTTTTCTGAACTTGTTTTTCGTGGCCTTCAAAAAAATGAATCAGTGCACTTTGGCAAACCCCACTTCATGCAGCTATCCTTCCCTGGTACCTCAATGAGGATAAAGGTGTAGTGTACACAAGGCCTTCAGATGTTTGTGATTGCATTGCTCCTGAGAGTAATATTGGTCGATGTTGGCCCTCTCTGCAGGGTCACCCACAAACTTTTTGGATTCACTCTGCCTGTGTTTGCTGAATTTATTGTTGTTGGTACTAAAACTCTGTGCACCTTACCAGTGCTAACTAGTGCTGAAGTGCTTCTCTTCACTCCCTAAAGATGGAAAAATTGGCTTACACTTCATTGGCATAATTAATTTACTAATAAAGTGGTATACCATGTACCCACGGTCTGTAAATTAAATGCTTCAAGTAGGCCTGCAGCATTTATTGTGCACCCACTTAAGTGACCCGTGGAATGTGTCCCGGGTCTGCCATTGCAGCTTGTATACACTTTTAAACTACTAATTCAATTGGAAAAATAACCTCCTTGCCAAACCTTAAACTCCCATTTTATCACATATGTCACCCCCACTAGGCATCCCTTCGGGAGGGTGTATTGCAATTAAAAGGTTCGATATGCACTTTTTAGTTTTACATGTCCTGGTAGTAAAAAACTCACAAATTTTCTTTTCACTACTGTGAGGCCTACTTCTCACGTAGTATAACATTGGGCTACCTTATTATATTTATTAAGCACTAACTTGTGTATTGGAATAGGTAGCAAAATCATATTTGGTGTCTGAGAAATTGTCATTTAAAATCCGCTTTAATGGTAAACTCACAATTTCGAAAATGCCACATTTGGAACAGTTGATGGACAGAATGCAGAACAATGTCATACATTCACCCAAGTAGAGAGATCTGGGCCTAAATCCATTGTTTTTTTGCTCACCTTGCCATTCCAGTTTGAACCCAGCCATATGCAAATCAGTCTTGACCCTGTGCCTCATGGGAACAGTCCAGCCTGAACTGCCAAGCCAGGTCCTCCCTGGACTGGAAACAAGTGTCCTAGGACCAGTTTCAGGGTTTCACCCCTCTTCAGCCAGGATAGCATGATTCCAGTGGCATGGAGAGCATGGGACCCACGTCTGGGCATACCCATCCCACTCGAGGTGACAAATGCAAAAAAAAAAACAGTTGATGGACAGAATGCAAAATAATGTCATACATTCACCCCAGTACAAAGATCTGGGCCTAAATCCATCATTGTTTTGCTCACCATGCCATTCCAGTTTGAACCCAGCCATATGCAAATCAGTCTTAACCCTGTGCCTCATGGGAACATTCCAATCCGAACTGCCAAGCCAGGTCCTCCCTGGACTGGAAACAAGCATCCTAGGAAGGTAGGACAGGTCCTGATGTGTGTGGCATGTCCTGATTGTGAATTCCAGCCAATTTTGTTTTTCACTATTGCAAGGCTACCTGTTCCCATAGGCCAGAAAGGGCAGTTGGATTATAACATTTTATAATCCTAACTGACCCAGGGAACAGGTAGAAATTCGAGTTTAGTATGCCTGAACTCAGAATGTTAAAATACATCTTTTAGTGAAGGTGATTTTTACATTCTGTGTTTGAAAATACCACTTTTAGAAAATAGTTTTTTTCTTAACTAACCATCCAGCATGTCTCTGCTAGGTTTGTGTATTCCATGTCTGGTATGTGAGTGACAGGGAGCTGGAGAGGGCCTTGGCTCCAGCAGTCTGATGTGTCAGGGCTGGGCTGAATAGGACCTGCATTGAATTGAGAGTAGGGGGAGGAGATTTCATTTCAGCTACCTGGGCCAGGTCTGCTCTCAGACAATGCTGTCTCCACCTCCTGCCAGGAAGCTGCACCCAGGAGGACAGAACTGGATTTGACTAGGCATAGACACTCTCTGCCGCCAGAGAACCAAGGATTTTGCAGTATAAATATTGGGGCCCAGCACTTTAGATCACTTCTGGCAATCAAGACGAACCCTTTGCCAAGGAGAAGAACCGGAGAAGCTGAAGGAAGATTACTGCCCTTGTGCTGTTGCTGTTGGGGTTGGCCTGCAGTGATTTTTGCCAAGGAAAGGAGAAAAGGAACAATGGGGCATATTTACAAGGGCCATATCTCTGCTTTTTTGGCTTTTAAAGCCAAAAAAGCGGAGAAAAAATATCGCCCTATTTACAAGAGGGTGATAACATGCATTAGCGCATGTTAGCACCCTTTTACCCGACGCCTCCCTTTGCATCTCTAATGAGATGGAAAGTGGGCATCACTGGGCAGTACAACCTTGTAAATATCGCTGATGTACACATTGCGATATTTACAAGGCTGATGTACACATTGCGATATTTACAAGGCTGCCCACGCATTTTAGCAGACGTTAGTTTTTGGAGAAAACAGCTGTTTTCTCCAAAAACTATTGTCTGCTAAAATGCAGACTTAGCTATACTTACCATTGGGGGTGGATTATGCTGATACGACCACAGGGTCGTATCAGCGAGGTTATCGCCGTTTTCCATGGAACACCGCTGGAAAACCAGCGATGTTCCAAGGAAAACATCGCTATTGCTGGGAATTTATCGCCATTGCGCTATGTGTTGTTAATACAATGCTAGCATGGCGATAATTTTCTGCGATAGCAAGCGATAACATTTGTCTCGCTAAGAGCGGCCAGCGATAATTATTGCTGACGTTTTTTAATATGCCCCACTATCTGAGGAAGATCTCCAAGGGCTTGTGACTGAGCTTGCCACCTGTTCTGAAGTCTCAGGGACACAAAGACTTCACCAGCAGCTCCCCCTGAATTTTCTTGCTGGTAATTCTACTTGCAGTGAGGTGGCTGCTGTTGTTTGGGCCCTCTGAGGGACAGTGTGTCGCTGGGAGCTGGAAGCGAGACGCAATGAGGAGAAGCATGTCGCTGCTGCAGCAGTTGCCGTCGCATCACCGACGAAGCATGTTGCTGCCGCAGCTGTTCGCCATCACATCACCGGCGAAGCGTGTCGCATCACAGGAGAAGTGTGACGCCACTGCAGAGGTTGCCATCGCATCACTGGAGAAGCGTGTCGCGGGGCCTGTCGCGGCTCAAGAGTCTTCCGAGTTCACCGCACGTCCCTTGGGCGAGCACGCATCGCATCCACATTGTCGCATTGCATCAAAAACACCATTTTGTCGCATTTCACCGGATTGTTGCATTGCATCAAGGTGCAACCTTGTTGCATCGTAACCAGAACGCAGTAAGAAACCGACGCATCACCTCCTCTCCGGTAAGGAACTGACACATCACCTCCCCTGCGCATCAGTAAGGAACCGACGCATCACCTCCCCTGAAGTAAGGAACCGACGCATCACCTTCCCTGTGACCCATTTGTTTGTTTTGCGTGACGCATCCAAGGTACATTGAGAGTAAGTGTTGCTTTTACCATCTACATTGAACTAAGCTATTTCTACCATTTAAAAGTCTTATTTTTGATTACAGTAGTATGGATTTTTGTCGTTTGGTCTTGTGTTAAGTCTAGTAAAGATTACTTATTTTTCTAAACTGGTGTGGTGTCCATTTGTAGTGTTTTCACTGTATTACTGTATGTGGTCACAAATGCTTTACACACTTTCTATGAGATAAGCCTGTCTGCTCGTGCCAAGCTACCAAGCGGGTGAGCAGGGGTTAATTTAGGAGTGTAGCCCCTTACCCTGGCTAGAAGCAAGGGTCCCTATTTGGAAAAAGGTGCAAACCTTTGCCAACAGGAGACCCCCATTTCTAACATGTCCTATTTATTTTTAGATGTTGTGCACAGTGCGAAGCAGGCTTGGCTAGAAGTGATGATTTAATGAAACTGGTGAATGAATGGGCCATGCTGCCAAAGGTTAGAGAGTCTTGGGTGCAGGCTGTTTGCAGTGGCTGGTGCTGCTACAACAGCTTTTCCGTTTGAGGAACTCAAAGAAAATCAGCAGTTTGTACCCCTAATAGGGCTCTGAAACTTTGCTGTGAGCAATTTGGGAAATGCATGTGGAGGTTTGAGTTCACATTAGCAGGCGGTTTGCGCACCAAATCTGTTCAGAGATGTCTGTAGTGTGCACACCTGAAATTCAAATGATGACTGTCTGTGGGTACATCAAGGGGCTGCCTGCAAGGTTAGTCAAAGCCAGACGGCAGCTAGTGTGCTGTAACTAAGGTCAGGTGGATCTCCCCGGAATCAAGCTGAGTTTTTATGTAACTCTACGAGTTCCACCCACCTCTAGTTGGCAGTTGATCATTGTATTTTTCTCTTAGACAGCCACACAATAAAGTGATTAGATCTGTCTGCATGAGCAATTACTGGCAGGATAGTGTGGCGGAGCTGGGCAGCCTCACTTCCAAATCACAAGGCTGTGCCATGCCTTCACACAAAGGGCTTCACACTCCCCCGTTGTGCCTGCAGCCAGGCTGGAACCAGGGCAGGGAGGCAGGCAATTCCAAGCACTTTTCAAAGGGAAACTCTAGAAACTTCTCCTACTTCAAAGAAGGCACCAGGTATAAACATAGGACCCTCAGACTCACTCTACAGTTCACTTTATGGACCTGTGGAAGGATTTCCAGAGGGCTGTCTGCTGCAGTGGCCTGCTGTTTACATCCGAAGACTGTTTACTGTAAAGACTATTCTGCTGCCTGAAGCCTGCCTTGAACACTCAGAAGCCTCTCCTGCTAATTCAGCCCTGTTCCACTGCTTGAACCCAAAACTACAAGAGTATCTATACAGGTTAGTTTCCTGGTCTCCTCATCAGAGCATCAGAGACAGAAAAGGCTCAGACCATTTTGAACCCACACCTGGACCCAGCCTGAGAGAGTCGAGACCCACCAAGTTGTGTGGCATTATAAAGAAATGCAACATAACAAAGTGGCTTGTGCCGCTTAAAAATTCAATTTGAACTGGTAGGCATTCCATGGGTGGAGCATGGATTTCCGGTTCATCCACTCTTTGATACAACACAATTCAAGGTTTACAAAGGTATGAAAACCTGGAATTTCACAAGTTGTTGCTCCTCACAGAGGATAACAAAATGAAGAGAACAAGCTTTTATTCTCCTTGTTATTTCTTCTTTGGATTGTTTTTGCTCATGAATATAACTCTTCCATCACAAAAACAATCCTCCCATAATTCAGGCACCCTTTCAGCATGGCATAATGGTGCCTGCATTGCCACCAGGCAGCACACAGTGCACCAGCACTAGATGAGAGCAGAAGTGTACCATATCTTTATAGATATGGTGCATTTATGCTCACTTCCTTTTTATGCAACGCAGCACAGCAATTTTGTTTGTTGCCCTACGTTAGCTGCCCTCTGTTTTGTGAAACATTAGTTAATATACCCACATAAAAAGATACTTCTTTCACTGACTGTACACAGGGCATAGCATATTAATGGGTTTTGTGAGTTCTCTGTCTATGGGAAATTCAGTGGTACATTATGGATTACAGATTGATATTAAGCACACTCTTTTCATGTTACTTCTGGCTGTCCTTACTCAGGAATAGATTATACTCTTAATGCACATGCTGCACTCTCACCACTTGTTCATCTGTTTTCTACTTTGGTTTCTGGTTGGGAGAGTTATGCACCCTGTCCGAGCAGGAAGCACAATCCTAGTGAGGGTAAGTCAGATACACACCTTAAATTAACATGTGCTCACCCTGTAGTAAATTGGCACAGAGCAGCCAGGTTTAACTTAAGCGGCAATAGGTATGTGACACATAAAACAGTAAAACAGTGAAAACACCACACATTACCACACCTCTATAGAAAGATAGAGCTTAATGTATTGAACAAAACAAGACTGAACTGCCAAAAATCCAATTAATAGAACTGAAGTTATGATTTTTTAAAGAATATCTTGAAATATAGTGCTTAAGAGCAAAGCACCAACCAGGGCTATCTGATAAATCTGGACCAGGTCAAATCCAAAAGTTCAGGCTGACCTCAATGGAACTGGGGTCCGATAAAGAGACCAACCTTGTCCCTCTGAAACCAGTATCTTGTTTTGGAGTTATGTTGAGGGCGAGATGCGAGGACCAGTTGGAGGTGATGTGTCTCCGTTGATTTTTAGGATGTAGTTGATGCACAGGTTCCGAGCCGCGCAAGTCTGAGATGTTTCGTTGTCATAGCTGGCATGTGTAAAAAAAGTGATTTTTAACCATAGATGTTATGTGACTAGGGCCAATTGCAACATTGCCATTTACTTGTGCTAGTTACACAAAATAGCATGGCATTGACTTGAGGATATATTAGTGGGAAACCATCAGCACGCTCTAGTGGATGCTTGCCAACTGTTGCTACAGTGGAAACTGTGAAGCGTTTATCGTGAATGGAAATTTAATTTTTAGACTTGTATCACAGTTAGGGGTGTTTTCTTAGCATTTCACATAATACTATAAAGCTCATGTTGATGCAAACTTATTTACTAGGATGTTCTGGAATAATTGAGAACCTGAAATCGGTACCACTTATCTTCTTTTAAAAAAAATATTTTTATTGAGCAGAAAGAACATCAATGGATATAACAGTGCATTTTAATCAGGACGAACAAAGTTTTATACAGGAACTTGATGACTAGCAACTAATATTTTGTTTCAGAAAAGAGAAAAAAAATCTGATTGTACTCCATCAAAGATAAAATTTGAATTAAATTACCTAAACTTCTGCATTGCTTAAAATATCTAAAGCTATTAAAATCTGTTTACTGAAACTTCGAATCTTGATATACACAATGAGTATAAATTTCTAGAGATATTAGTTTCAGATCTTCATCTAATTGCACCTACTATACCCACATTTAATTTGATGTATATAGCATGAAACCACCAACATCTGATATAAAACTTAACAGGCTAAGATAGATTCTATAAATGGAGAGTGCAAGTGTGCTAAACTCCTTTGAAGGGAACGGAATAAATAAATACATTATTTTCCTCATTAATTCAGATTCAATGATTTGAGTAAATTATCTTACATTTTCCTCAAATTTCTGAAATTATGAATTATAAGATTGCTCTTGATCAATATAAAGTGAACAGTGCTAAAGTGCTTTGTTTTGTTCTAACCTAAAAATATTAAAGAAACTTCCTATTTAATAATGTGTAAGTTATCTTATGTTTTCCTCGAGTTTCTGAAATTATGGATAATAACTTTGCTCATAATCCATATAAAGTGAAATCAGTGCTAAAGTGGGTTAATTTTTTTCCTAGCTTAGCAATCTAGAATTTCTCTCATAAGTCTTTACTTTCACTTTTCTTATTTCTTTCCTTTTTCCCTGACCTCTTCCTTTTTCTCCTTTTTTCCCCCTCTAAAGAAGCAGAAAGGAGCGTATAGATAATTGCTGCCATTCCTCAATTTGAAAACATTGTGGTAAGTCCTCTGGACTTGCTCCGAAGTGCTGATTCCAATAACCTGTTAAAGTCCTGAGGCGATCATTAGGTGCAGCAATGCTTATCCATTGTAGACAGAGTTCAAGACCTCCTATAATGATCCATGCCTGATACCTAAACCCCATTATCTAATGAGTGAATTAAGACTTTTAGTTGTAAAATTTAAGACAAGTTAAATCTAATACATAAAATGTGCAAATATGCTTGTAAAATACCACTGTAGAAATGAGAGAGGGGTGGGGTAATGCTACTTACTGATAACTTCAAACTGGCATATATAGATCTGAGCCCCGGGGTGGTTGAAAAAAACATTTCCCCCACCATACTCGCTTAGTGCCAATATTGTCAAATGACATTGAATTTTTTCATTCTCTCTCCACATTTGGCATAGACCGCTTCAAAATTCATAGAACAGGAAAACAAATTCCTCCATTCTACTATCGATTAAATGTTACTCGACGTCCAATTCTGAAGAATAAGAGAGCGTGCAATAGATAGAGCTATTGAAACAAAATATTGTTGGGCCTTTGTTAATGTTTGGCTAGCTTTGTAAGCACCAAATAATGCTATTGTGGCCTCCACATAATCAAATGATTAATAGCGTTACTTATAGCTGTAAATACTTGGCTCCATGAATCTGTTAAGTGTGGACTAGAAAAAAACCTATGGAGCCAACCCCCTTGACCTGCTTGATGGCAGCGGAAGCAGTTATTAGGCACCGTAGGATAGATCTTGGGAAGATGCTCTGGTGTATAATATGATAGCCATCTTACCAAAAATGTCAGTCTTTTAAAATTAGCTAACCAAAGGGATTTATCTCCTATCTCTACAATTAATTGCCAGTCCCTCACTGTACACTACATTCAGTTTTTCCCAGTACCTTTGATAGAAAAGCTGTTAAATCCGGTTTTGTGGAGAGATTCTGCAGGAATCCATGCCAATTACCTATTCCAAATAATTGGCTCATAACAAGTGCTCTGCTTATCGATGGAGTACCTTCATTTACATTGGTACTAATTATCAATAGGGACATCCTCTTAGATGAGTATTCTGTTGTAAACATTAAAATCTGCATCTCTGGCCTTTGATAGATATTCGCGCTTTTCACCCTCCTTTTTGATGTGGACATGTGCTTATATATTATTTTCCCCGCTTACCAATTAAACCTGCATAATGTGTAATACATTCAGAAGGTCTGATACAAAGTTTAGTTGTAGCTGGTTTTCTTACAACATTTATGTCAAGGAAGTACATCTTGTTTTCATAGTAAATGTCTATGAAATTCTCAATGCTTTGCGATCCAAGCAATATGTCATACTCTTCATACTCTGGTGGTTTTAAACGTAACATCATTAGTGCTTTTGGTGTCTATGGATTGCTCTCAATATGTAAATTACTCATTTTTGTAAGTTCTTGTTTGTGAATTATTGGTTAATTTTATTGTGTTTATAATGTAATAATACTTGTTTTAAAAATATCAAACTTCTGAACATATTTGTGAAAATACAAAACCGTTTGAAAATTAATTGAAAACATAATTTTCAAGCACATTTATTACAAATGACATTAAAAAGCTAGGTAGGGTTATTTTGTTTTAAACTAGTATCAACAAATGTATATTTACAAATTTGGGGATGCAGTGAACGCAACGAAATTCGTTATATTAACTTATATGTTAACTTACCTGGAAACCTCCGTAATCCATAGTTTACTACCCCCCACCCTGCCCCTCCCCCTCCCCACGTCACCGCCCTGCAGTTACTCCTACTACTGACCGCGGCTGTCTGATTCTAATTCTATGCAGACCTTTATTTGGATAGCTACTTAGTAAGGCCATGTTTGTAACAGAAAATATGCGGCTAAATTTGCAACAGATGTTTTTGCTATGTTCCATAACAAACACAGGGCCACATTATCAAGGAACGGCGATAACATTATCGCCGCTTTAGCGCAGGAAACTGATAATGGGCTTGATAATATGCCCTTGTGAATTTCCGTAGAAGCCCAGGTTCAAACCAGTACATATAATATTTATGGAAAGAAACAATGAGCCTAGCAGTGTCGCTTCTTGTATGAGTCATCCTGAATACAACTTTCCTTAGTTCTTCTAAAGCAACAGACCTACAGGCTTGGAAGAATTCATTTATGACACTACGAATTAAAATGCTAAAGCTTGCTCCGTTTTCTATACACTACTTCCAAATAGACAATGAAATGCCCAGACAGGGCTGGAAAGGCTCCTTAGAGGTGGGTTAGGGAATATGACGAGAATCTAATTTACCTTAAACAATTGGCTCAAGAGCTCAAGACTGGGTTGTAGAAAAAGTTGGGTGTATTTGTCCCCAGAACGTAGACGTCTATGTTGTTCCTGTCATGACAGTTACTTTTTTTTACAATATTGGTGCTTGGAATCGATAGGCATAGATTGGGATAGACAGGGCTTTGGCACTTTTGTGTGGATTGTATGACTTTTCTACTAGATCATCATCTTCTCTTTAATGCATTTGAAATTATTTATCAGAAAAAATGCATGGCTCCTCTTTTTAACAATGTGAGTTTGGCTACAGTTCATGCAGCCTCCTTCGACGCTCCCTGCGAATCTTACTGTGTAGGTTTGGGTAAATTCTCTTACCAATATGATTGTAAGCCAGATATCACTATAAAGAGGGCGGTTAGGCTCTGGTGGCTTTCCATATTGATGCAGCAACAGCAACCCGAAGGTGTTACTGAAAAGCAAAAATGAAATGTCCCAAATGTAGTTTTCCCCTTTAACAGCAGGGACATTTAAAAATCTTACCTGGGACCTGTCGGTCCTGTTAAGAAAAAAACAAAGATGCTTTCCCTACCCTAAGTAAGGTGCGATAAACACCACTGTGACCCAGTAGGTCCATCGTGGAGGGACTACTGTGTCAAGGGTTTCCACTAGCATGGTTGACCAAAGCTTTGCCAACAGAATAATTTTTAATGGTGCTCAAATACTCCCATTTTCTAAATTGCTCCCTGCATTCATAATGCTAGGTATCTAATTCTGTTATATCAAGCTGAAAACATATTGAGTAGCACTCTGTTTATGAGTCATTCTTAATAATAATGAAATCATTGGGTCATGTCAGAAATGGGGTTTCGGGTTGGCTAGGGTGTGCACCTAAGCCAGGCAGAACTCACCACTCTAGTCAGGGTAAGGGAGTTACACACCTAAGATAACTCCCGCTCACTCCCTGGATAGCATGGCAAAAGAAAGTCAGGTTTACCCCAGAGGCAATTTGGAAAGCGTTTGCACAACACACACACATCAGTGACACAATAAACACACCACAAAAGAGAGTCCACACAATATTATATAAACAAAATCTCTCAAATATTGTATATAACACATAGACCAAAACCACATAAACCAATAATCACTTTGCCAACTAGGCAATTGATATAACATCACAGTTAGTGCAATGAGATAAAGACTTCTATGTGCACACGTGATAAAAAAACACTATCACTATACATATTATACAAGTCCTGAAATAATATACATATAACATCAGTGAATGAATAGGAAGCAGTTAGGTTAGGGATAGAAATCACCCATTGTCACCCCAAACATGAAAGTCACAGCGCATCTGCGCTGCTTTTATGTGTGATACTGTAAATAACCCCAAAACGTAGGGCACAGGAACCCCTGTGCCCCTACTGCAGTTACTATGGTGATTTTGGGCTTTCCAAGTTGAACCAGTTCCCAGGAGGCAGATCGTTCTCCCACCTCGCCGCCAAGACCTGGAACACCCTCCCCATCCACCTACGACAGACCCAAGACCTGCTGTCCTTCATACGACTTCTCAAGACCTGGCTCTTCCAGCAGAAGCAGCACCCCCCACCCCCAGCGCCTTCAGACCCTCACGGGTAAGTAGCGTGCTCTACAAATGCTATAATTGATTGATTGATTGACTCTCTGCGATGAATGCATAAACAGGTCAGTCTAAACCGGACGTTGATTGGAGTCAACCTGAAAAGCACAAACATGCATTAGCATACAGAAATGCCCACTTTCTAAAAATAGCATTTCTAAAACAGTAATGAAAAAATCCGCTTTTACCAACATGCAGGAATTATCACCACTATTCCAAACATACCAAAATTGGCAAGGTACTTTTTCCAGATCAAAAATTACCACTGAACACCTATCAGGGAATCCCCAATGCAAACCTATGAGAGAAGCAGGCTTCACAGCAGTAAGAAGCCACATAGGCTGTTTGTCACTACCAGGACATGACACACAAAAAAGACACATATCCTACCTTTTACCTTCACAGCACCCTGCCCATAGGGCTACCTAGGGCTCACCTTAGGGGTGACCTATATGTAGTAAAAATGGAGTTCCGGACATGACAAGTAACTTTAAATGCCAAATCTCTGTGGCAGTAAATGTGCATGCAGGCCCTGCTGTGGCAGAGACCTGAGAAAAGTTTGAAAGGCTACTTCGGTGAGTGGCAAAAGTAGCCAGGGGCGGCTCCTCCACTAGGGCAGAGAAGCGTCACCCCACTGCTTTCTCGCAGTGCGAGAAACAGAAACGTAGAATGGTAATAACTACCATTTTATGTTTCTGCTTCTCGCACTGCGAGAAAGCAGAAGGGTTTAGTTGCGGGTGCCTGCTGCTCTGCGAGCAGGGCTGGGCAGGGGAGGAGTGGTGTGCCCACTCCTGAGTGTGCATGACTGGTTTGGTAGGCCAACCAAACCAGTCTTGCGCACTCTGCCCTTCTTCATGCAGGCTGCAATGCAACCTACATGGAGAACATGGCAAGGTCATTAACACTGGCTGGGTGGCATTCCGACCAATCACAACGCTGCTTGCAGCGTTGTGATTGGCTTAGGGGTTGAAGCCTGGCTGCCTGCTTCCTGTTCCTGCTAAAGGCTTGAGAACCGGAGCGGAGCAGAGACGATGCAGGACCCGGCTGGTAGGAAGGTAAGTTTAATGTTTTTATTACTATTAAATTAAACCCCCTCCATATGACCACCCTTCCTGCGCAACCCCGCCCTCCCACCCACGAGTCATGTCGCCTGTGACTGCAATCAGCGCTGCAGGCCCACTAGTATTATTTAATTTACAGCCCCTGGGTATATAGGATACCACTGTACAAGGGACTATAGATACATTAAATATGCCAAACAGGTGTAGATCAAGCATACCAAGATTAAAGGCAAGAGCACATACCCTTTAGCACTGATCCATAGTGGTAAAGTGCCGGAGTCCTAAAACCAACAAAAACAGGTAAAAAGAATCCAGGAGGAAGGCAAAAAGTTTGTTGATACCCCTGCAAAAAGTGCCAGGTCCAAAAGGTCCTATTCGCAAAAGGTATTTCAGATACGTAAAATGGTGCCCATGTCTGGGCATACTCATTGCAATTGTAGCGTCTCTTGCACCCACTGGCAATTTCTTCGGCAGCATTCCAGTTCATCATTTTTTTGCAACGGCCTCCTTGGTGACTCTAGTACCACATACTAGATTTTATATAACACATTACAGACAGATCTATAATGCCACCAATTATGGAAAATGTTTTTATTTGGCCCAGCTTGCTTACCCTATCATTCTGAGTAATATCTTTACACGTCTTTTCAATAATCATAGCTTTACGGCAGTTATACAACAGTTGACTGTATGTATCCTTTTTCACTTCATTACTTTTGCATTCTGGTTGTAGTAAAATGATAGCTGTTAAATCTATGTTAAATACTACTGTACATTTTGGCGACTATCATTTTATGCTTTCTACTTGTACAATTTTGTAAATTTGGGGGCATATCATCAAGGAGCGACGATAATATTATCGCCGCTTTAGAGCCCGTTTTCCGGCGAAAAGCGGCGATAATATTATCGCAATATCATCAAGGGCACGTTAGCGCATGATTCCTTGACGTATTGCCACTTTTTCACACGCCTCGCCTCACATCAATAATGAGATGCAAAAGAGGCGTGGCTGTGAAAACAACATGGGTTAATATCGCGAAGGCAGCTTCGCGATATTATCAAGGAGGGTTAGCTATATATAAAATCGCGTTAAGTATGCCTTAATGCAGGAATTTAACGTCTGTTAAATTCCTGACTAAGGCATACCTAACATGGGGGTGGATTGTGTGGCTAAGACCACAGGCCCTATCATCGAGGATATCAACGTTTTCCACCATGGAAAACTGCGATATCCCAACTATCTCGGCGATGCGCGTTGTTGATAATGCGCTAACCGGGCGATAAATTCCAGAGATAGCCGGCGATAAATATGCAAGCCCTAGCGCGCTTTGCGATATTTATCGACGGCCCTTGATAATATGCCCCATAGTAAGGGAGTTCAGATATATGCATGTTAGGTTGGCTATTAAATCTATAAAGGAGAAGTCCTGGGAAAGCTTTGAAATGTGAGTTTCCCTGGACTCCTTTACCAGACGCAATGTGCATGAGCTCTATGCCCATAGTAAAGAGAATACACTGGGGCAGATTTAAGTTTCCTGCATCCCTGCAAATCAGCAGGGATGCACCAGGAAAGATGCGTGATGCAAGTTTACCCTTGCACCACCACAGATGCGCCGCATTTACAATGTGACGCATCATGGCGCAAGGATAAACAGATGCGTGTTGCATCTGCCGGCGTAAGGTTGGTGCACTGCTGGAGTAGTGTTGCGGGCGCAACGCAACTCCAGCACTGTTCCAACCTGGCCTATCCTCAACATGGTGCGTCAAGCCTTACGCCTGCTTCAAGCAGGCGTAAGGTTTTGAAGCAGCGGCGTCAGAAAAGTGACTACGTGAAATCTTGTAGATTTCACTCAGGCACTTTTCTGAGGCGTTCCTGCGACGGAACGCCCCCAGCGCCGGAACGCCCACATGAAACCTGACGCAGGTTTCATGTGTTGCAGGGCCTTACAACTTGACGCATCTCCCTAGATGCGTCACGTTGTAAATAGGGCGAAGCATGGCGCATGGTTTACGCCGCCGCTGCATCACAGAAGTGATGCAATGGCGGCGCAAATGTGGCGGTCAGGGCTCGTAAATCTGCCCCAATGTGTTTAGCAGAAACCAATCCTTCTATAGCAGTCACTGTCGAAAAGATTCTCGTGAGATTTAGTATACCAACGAGACTCACAATGTTTGTGCTTTGCCTCCATTGTTTATTCGGGTGTAGTTCATGCCAAATGTACAGAAACAAATGCCTCTGACCTCCTGAAATTGCATTGCTTATTTATTATATATGACCAGTAAATACAATTTTCTTCCTGATAACATTCTCTTTTACTTTTTTCTTTTTTTTGAAGAAAAAAACAGTGTAAGGTAAAGTAGCCCTGCTTTTTTCATCATGGTGTTTTTTGTTGTCAGTCCAGCAGTGTTTGTATTCGAATGAGAAAAACAAATTGTTCCTCTCCCTTTAACCTTTCCTTCCCTACATAAATATGCAAAACTCTGTCCAAGATCTGTCATAACTGGGTAGATGTAGCTCTTTTAATGCTTTTTGCACATTGTTTCCAAAAAGAATATGAGCTTTTGAAACCTATGGCACAAGTAGAGAGTACATTTGTGATCACTTTTAGTTTTAGCCCTTATGACCAGTGGCATACATAGGAAGAGCTCCCCCAGATAAACTTAAAAAACTGTCTGATGGGGACTGAACACTAATTAGCCCTTTCAAGTCTTTACTTTCTGTCGGAATTTGATGTGTTTACAAAGGGGCATATTATCAAGACAGGCGATAAAATTATCGCCGCTTTGGCGGCAGAAAATTGCCACTAAAATGGCGATAATGGGCTTGAGAATATGCTCTATGAAATTCCAATTGAAGCCCATGTTAGATGTGAAGGCCATCTAACATGGGCTTCAATTGGAATTCTATAGAGCATATTATCAAGCCCATTATCGCCGCTTTAGCGGCAGTTTTCTGCCGCTAAAGCGGCGATAATTGTATCGCCTGTCTTGATAATATGCCCCTAAGACGGCTACGTCTGGCAAACTGCTCATAATTATTTTAATATGGAGATGTGCGTTTTGTTTTCCTTCCTCTAATTGCAAAAGATAGCAAATTTTATAACTTAAACCTACTGAAAATGTATAGGAATCAATTAAAGAAAAACACAGCAGTGTGTCAAGGATCTAGTGAAGCCATTTTTTTGCTTTACAAATACAACTTTCCAGGGGGGCATATTATCAAGCACGGCGTTAACATTATCGCCACTTTAGCGGCAGAAAACTGCCGCTAAAGAGGCGATAATGGGCTTGATAATATGCCCTTGAGAATTCGCGTAGAAGCCCATGTTCACACCAGTATTACAAAAAACAAGAGCGACCCATATGTCCTTGTGAACTGGGTAATTTGCTTTAAACAAGAAAAATGTCCACAAGGAACTTATTTGATTTACCACATTTGTTAATACGGAGTAAAAATTATACTCATAGCCGATTGAATCAAAAAAAGAACATAAAAAGGATTATTTAACTTGACAATAGGAAATTCAATAAACGTGATTACTTAAGTAGCCTGTAGAATTTATTTACTTCAGCCGAAGTAAATATAATTTATTTCATAAATCACAGTGATATCACAGACAATTTTTTATTTACTACAGGCACAGGTGGAAGGGGTGAAAAAGTGAACAAGTGAGCCCAGTGAAGTGATCATAGCCTATAAGGTGAAATTATTGATCAAAAAGGTCTTAAAAACAACAGTGAGAGGCATTTGACAATATGACGACTCTTTATGCTCTCTCTTGGTTGGTGTCCCACTTTCTAATACCATACACCTAACCTGTGGGCTAGAAGGCCTATTTGAGGGGACTCATTAATATTGAAAAGAAGATTTTTCTTCTTTCAGAATTGTTATTGTGACAGTTTGTGCTGCATGTTTAAACTGCAGCAGTCAGGCTACAAGGGTAGTCCTGAAGCTATGTTTTCCCTCCGCACTAATGGATGGCACAATACGTTCTGCAGTCCACCTTTGACATCACAGTGGGTGCTTTTCCAATACCATATAGTTGACCTTATAGGAGCGTTAAATATGCCAATTTGCAAGTGTTTTCGGGGTCAAAGTACATAAACTGGGTACTGGATGACAGTGCTACTTCGTGCAAAGTCTAAAAGCCATCAATAAAATGCAGCAGAAAATTGGGAATGATGACATTGGAATTTGTTTTAGGAATGCTTTTATTTTCTATCAAGACATTGTGAACCTTTAAATGTGACAAATGTGATACTGCTTTGGAAATTTTACAAATAAACATACACTATAAACATAAGTGTTGAGGGCAAGTTTGAAGCTATTCTGAAATGAAGCATGGATGGGGGAATCATCATGTTCACATCTACACAGAAAATTAAGTGCCCACTATACTCATCACTCATTTAAAATTATCCGTCAACCAAAGATGCTGCCATTAATTTTAGACATGCAGAATTAATCCAGGCTTCAAATGTATTTTCTATGTTTAATTTGTTTCTGATAAAATATTGTGATGGACCCTAAAAGCTTTGTTTACACTGGAATTATAGTTTTCCCAGTAAAGTAATACAATTGCAACTGCGCTTCTCTTCCTCAAATTAGCAGTTGATGCATAACATTATATAATAATTTATTCAGAACACACTTGAAATGCTTGACTATTAAAAAGAGTTCCACTAACACTTCACAAAAATAAATATTGAAAGTACACAACAATAATCCAAAAATAACATTCAACAAAATAGTACTTCCTTTAATTAGTTAACTGAAATTACAGAGGACAAAATGCATGCGGAATCCTGCCAAAATCAAAAATGTATTTTGAAACACATTGGTGCCGATTCCGATTCGGAAAAATAAAATACCGTACGACTCGCATCCGTATTTTTTTACGTACGAGTCGCTCAAGTACCGTACAAACTGGCAAGTACGATTCGCATGGGAAAAACTCCATACGAATCACATCCGGAAAACTCCTCCACACGTCCTCGGGTCGGAAAATGTGTCCGACACATCCCCGGACGATTTACCGTACGAGTCGGAAAAATGAAGTCTGACCGTGCTAGTACGATCACTCCCGTCCTGTTGATTTTACAACTGTATGCTAAAAACACCGTACGGACCGAACTCCCACAGCAAGCATGGAGACACGTGTCCGCATACGCGCCGAACACCCCACCACAGACCCCGCATGTACGTGCAAAATGCCCCCCGGCCGCGGACGTACGCGCCGAACCCCCACCGCACCCGTGCATGTACGGACCGTACCCCCACCCCACCAGTGTACGTACAGACCGTACCCCCACACGTGTATGAATGGAGTGTACCAACACCCCACCAGTGTATGTACGGACCGCACCCCCCACCCGTGTATGTACGGACCATACCCCCACCCCACCAGTGTATGTACGGACCGTACCCCCCGTGTATGTACGGACCGTAACCCCACCCCACCAGTGTATGTATGGACCATACCCCCCACCCATGTATGTACGGACCGTACCCCCACCCCACCAGTGTATGTACGGACTGTACCCCCCCGTGTATGTACAGACCGTACCCCCACCCCACCAGTGTATGTACGGACCGTATGCTATACGGTGTATGCTAAAAACACCGTACGGACCGAACTCCCACATCAAGCATGGAGACACGTGTCCGCATACGCGCCGAACACCCCACCACAGACCCCGCATGTACGCGCAAAATGCCCCCCGGCCGCGGACGTACGCGCCGAACCCCCACCGCACCCGTGCATGTACGGACCGTACCCCCACCCCACCAGTGTACGTACGGACCGTACCCCCACCCGTGTATGAATGGAGCGTACCAACACCCCACCAGTGTATGTACGGACCGCACCCCCTACCCGTGTATGTACGGACCATACCCCCACCCCCACCAGTGTATGTACGGACCGTACCCCCGTGTATGTACGGACCGTAACCCCACCCCACCAGTGTATGTACGGACCGTACCCCCCACCCATGTATGTACGGACCGTACCCCCACCCCACCAGTGTATGTACGGACTGTACCCCCCCGTGTATGTACAGACCGTACCCCCACCCCACCAGTGTATGTACGGACCGTACCCCCTGTGTATGTATGGACCGTACCCCCACCCCACCAGTGTATGTACAGACCGTACCCCCACCCCACCAGTGTACGTACGGACCGTACCCCCACCCGTGTATGAATGGAGCGTACCAACACCCCACCAGTGTATGTACAGACCGTACCCCCCACCCATGTATGAATGGAGCGTACCAACACCCCACCAGTGTATGTACGGACCGTACCCCCCACCCGTGTATGTACGGACCGTACCCCCACCCGTGTATGTACGGACCGTACCCCCACCCCGTGTATGTACGGACCGTACCCCCCTGTGTATGTACGGACCGTACCCCCACCCCACCAGTGTATGTACAGACCGTACCCCCACCCCACCAGTGTATGTACTGACCGTACCCCCACCCGTGTATGAATGGAGCATATCAACACCCCACCAGTGTATGTACGGACCGTACCCCCCACCCATGTATGAATGGAGCGTACCAACACCCCACCAGTGTATGTACGGACCGTACCCCCCACCCGTGTATGTACGGACCATACCCCCACCCCGTGTATGTACGGACCGTACCCCCCACCCATGTATGTACGGACCGTACCCCCACCCCACCAGTGTATGTACGGACTGTACCCCCCCGTGTATGTACAGACCGTACCCCCACCCCACCAGTGTATGTACGGACCGTACCCCCTGTGTATGTATGGACCGTACCCCCACCCCACCAGTGTATGTACAGACCGTACCCCCACCCCACCAGTGTACGTACGGACCGTACCCCCACCCGTGTATGAATGGAGCGTACCAACACCCCACCAGTGTATGTACAGACCGTACCCCCCACCCATGTATGAATGGAGCGTACCAACACCCCACCAGTGTATGTACGGACCGTACCCCCCACCCGTGTATGTACGGACCGTACCCCCACCCGTGTATGTACGGACCGTACCCCCACCCCGTGTATGTACGGACCGTACCCCCCTGTGTATGTACGGACCGTACCCCCACCCCACCAGTGTATGTACAGACCGTACCCCCACCCCACCAGTGTATGTACTGACCGTACCCCCACCCGTGTATGAATGGAGCATATCAACACCCCACCAGTGTATGTACGGACCGTACCCCCCACCCATGTATGAATGGAGCGTACCAACACCCCACCAGTGTATGTACGGACCGTACCCCCCCCTGTGTATGTACGGACCGTACCCCCACCCCACCAGTGTATGTATGGACTGTACCCCCACCCCACCAGTGTATGTACGGACCGTACCCCCACCCCACCAGTGTATGTACGGACCGTACCCCCACCCCACCAGTGTATGTACGGACCGTACCCCCACCCCACCAGTGTATGTACGGACCGAACCCCCACCCCACCCGTGTTCGTACGCACCCTACCCCAGGCCCACACACCAGCACCCTCACCCAACATCGGGCATGTACGAGTCGTACTAAGCCATAGCAAAAGACAGCACTGTACAACAACATGGCCCATGTACGCACCGTACAGACGCCAAAAACACTCCTACTGAACCATAACTAACCAAAAAAAACACAAGGACAGTCAATCCGAGGCACACAACACCACAAAACATATCCGACAAGGCCAAATACATCCTATACACTGACCTGCAACTGACAAACAGAGAAACAGAGGCCCAAACCACTACCACTCCTTATAACACACCCACCCAAAGTTCAAACACAGCCACACCCACAAATGGACCAATAAAAAGGCCCAACACACACAAACCATGATCCTTTGCAACAGATCCACTGCTGCCAGACCCCAGAGACAACGCACTGCACCATACTTCAACCATCAATACACCTTACACTTGCACTCCTTCACACAACCACCATCACAAACACACCCTCATCACATTCACACACACACACCTGCACACCCACAACCATCCACACCCACACCCATCCACACCCCCACCCCCACAACCATCCACACCCACACCCCACACCATGCCCACCAACAAGAATCCAAAGTTCACAAAGGACGAGCTGGAGTCCCTTGTCGACGAAATCATCAGAGTCGAGCCACAGCTCTTCGGAACATTGATCAGACGGACCAGCATATCAGAAAAAACTGCCATGTGGGAGAGGATAGTCAATTCCGTGAATGCTGTTGGGTCCACCAGAAGGACCAGGCATGAGTGCCAAGCCAGGTGGTACGATCTGCGGAGGACGGTCCGCCGCAAAATGACGGACGAGCACAACCAGGCCAACATCACTGGAGGAGGGCCATCCCGCAGACCGGTACACTACCATCCCTGGGAGGAGAAGGTGATGACCACGCTGGAGCCGTTGGCATGTGACGGACTAGAAGGACTCCGAGAGCCTGGTGAGTACACAAACAACTCACCTCACATGGGGGGAACGCCATATATAACCCAAATACCAATCATGCACGCAACCACCACAAAGCCAGCACCGGACACAACCACACTCCAAAAACACACACATGCCACTAGCGCCTCCATGCACCATGCCCCAAGCAAGGCCAGGCCAAGTCACAGGCCACACAAAACACAAACACAAGACAGGATGTCCCCGATGCCGGGAGGGTGGGCCTCAAAACTAACATAGAGCAACTCTGAAGCACACAACAATGCCCTCAGCCCATATGGCTTAGGGCACAGCCATACCAACAGTGTGTCCCCACACAGTACTGTTTTGCCTGCTAATGGTGGCCACGTTGCAGGACGACATGGGTATGAAGGCACAATTTGCACATAACAGCAGCCAATGAAGACGCAGCACACTGAAAGAGTGTCAGCACACACCGCCACAGCAGCAGTGCAGACTCACACACTCCGCCCAATGGGTGCCCGCAGAGAAGAAACAAAGCCACATGAACAAGCCAATGGCCTTTGCAAGACCTGCAAACTCCGTGTGCCAAGGAAGCTGGGCTGAGGTGACAGAGGGTGACAGACAGAGGGAGGGAGAGGGGCAGAGAGAGGGACAGAGACAGAGGTGGACACAGGGAGACAGACAGAGGGAGGGACGAGGCTGACAGAGGGAGGGAGAAAGGGAGACGGACAGAGGGAGGAGGCTGACAGAGGGAGGGAGAAAGGGAGAGGGACAGAGGGAGGAGGCTGACAGAGGGAGGGAGTAAAGGGAGATGGACAGAGGGAGGAGGCTGATAGAGGGAGGGAGAAAGGGAGATAGAGGGAGACGGACAGTGGGAGGAGGCTGACAGAGGGAGGGAGTAAGGGAGACAGAGGGAGACCAAATCACCCTTGGGTGGTGTGGCCATGTCCGCTCGTCAGCAGGTGGACTGTGTGCATGTAGACAAGGTTTGGCAGTGCCTTAACCCCCCCTCCAACCTTTGATAAACACTAGGCCATGTGTCAATCTGTGCACGAGTACATCCGTGCTGCAGGCACAAACAGAACCGTACATCCAGTATACCCACCCACTATGTTCGTCAGAACCCTGTCACAAATTGGTAAGTTACCTACCTGCATTCTCAAATAGCATTGAAAAAACACCATTTGGCCACGTACAGTGCAACACGTAAGGCGGCTCTGCATGGCTTGCTACGCCCGCTCACTACACTGCTGACTGCGTTCACAAAATATGCATCAACTAAGATTGTGTCACACATAGGTCAGGTGTCGAAAGCTGTGGCCAAGGGACATACCCATGCACAAGTGCACTGTGTGAGGAATGCTAGCCAAATCCAACCACCCAGAGGAACTGTGCAAAATCAAAAAATAATGAAACATGGATGTCGCATGTAACACAATTAACACTGTCTCTCTCACACACAGGTCAACATCGTTGATCTCCCCTCAACACTGGGGGGGAAGACTCACAGGACCAGGCTCTACGTGAAGAGGACCCCAACGCTAGCGACGACCCTCACTACTCCGTGGATGACCCAGACCAACCTGGCCCCTCTGGTGTCCAACCACCTGCAGCACCTGCGTCAGGTACAACTGTGCCAACCACCACCCCCATTTCTGCCACATCCCAGGAGACACCCAGGAGCCCTGCCCGCACACAACAATGCAGCCAGTCTGTCCAGGAGGGACAAGGTTCTTCGGGCACCAAGGAGGAGGCAGGCGACACCGCAAAGGCCATCCCTCAGGGGTCCCGGAGACTCGATGTGCCCACAACGGCAGGCCAGGCGCAAGTGGGCAGGGGTGGTGGGAGTGGAGGACGGCGGAGGCCCGAACCTGCCCAGTTGGCTCAGGACCCGGCTATGGCACACATCAGAACCATCCTGGACGCATACCGGCGTGACTCCAGAGGCATCGCCCAGGTAGTGGAGACCCTCAATGAGATGAAGGCCCTGCAGGTTGAGCATCATGCCAGGATGGAGGCAAGACATGCAGAGCACTTGGCGGTGCAGAGGGACCTGAGCCAATCCCTCCATCAGATCGCCCAAAGCCTGGCAAACCCTCCCTGTGCCAGCAGGCGTAGAGCAGCACCAGCCCCAGGGAGGGAGGAGGAGGAGGAATCATCTGACGGAGCGTCCCTTGCACCGTCAAGCCAGGCGTCTGAGGGTCCCCGCAGGAAGGTGGGTCGTCCACGCAAGAAAACGTGAGAGTCAGTGGAACATCACCATCTCCCAGGTCACCTGGCCTGGCACCTGGCCCTATGGCCCCACAGCAGCACAGCAGCAAAGGACATTCTCTGCCACATGGCCTTGCTGGTCACTGTCTGACCAATGTTGACAAAGACTGTGGCACAGACTCTGATGACTGTCAATGGCAAGGACAACAACTCCCCCTGTGAACTTTGGATTCAACACTCCCGCCAAGCATCTCTTGTCACCCCCCCCAAACACGTACCCCAGCACTAATTAAATTCATCATAATCACAAGATGATGCCTCCATTTTGCATTATTCCACTACATGTGTGTGTTGTAAAGTCAAACCATGCTTGATTCCTGAATTAACTCTGAACCACCATACCCTGGGGTCTGAGTCTGGCACAGGACACACATGGGTCACAACGTACCATCCAAGACAGACATGGAGCACCATACTCACCCGTGATGGGCCCAACCAGCTGAGGGGGTGCCCGCACAACTGTGCCCACAGACCTATTTAGAAGAGCAACAGTCATGCGCAGAGGTCAGGGATCATGTGGAGTGTCCTGTGCTGGGAGTCCCAGGTATGTATAGACACGTGGCAGAACCATGTCCTGCATGCTTGAGTCAGGTGGATGTGGCGAATGGTAGGCCAGCCAAGGTTGGATGCATGGAGATGGCACAATAGGGTGTTGGATCACAGTGCCACAAGGTTGTGTTGTGGGTGTGGGCTGCATCCTGAGGGTGTGCGTGGATTGAGAAGGTCATCCTGCAGCTGGCAGTGATCCACTCCCCCATCTCTGTTTGACGTTGATGTGGCCTGGTCGCCGGATGTAGTAGCAGAGCTGTGCAGATGCACCCTGGATGTGGACAAGTATCATGGGATTTCTAACGCACATGTCCATAGAGTGAAGGGTAGGAGTAGACACGGATGTCATAGTTGACCTGGGGTAGCTCTCCCTCTTGCCTAGAGGTGGATGGAAATATGGATTTTTATGATCAGTTATGTCCCCTATCTTGGACCCCAACGGTTTCATGTATAAATCACAAGTACATGTATGTTCCCTCCAGTTCCAGTTATGAAGACGCAAACACTTGTGCGTCCACCGTCAACATGTCCTCTTTCAGATCCGCCATGAATGGGCCGGATATTCTATTTCTAAGTATGAAAGGCCACCGGCTTTATATGGTTCATTTATCCCATTTTTCAGTCCAGGCGAGTAGGCCCTGATTCTGCCGTTAAGCCTTTTCCTGCCTTCTGCCTCTGAAAGCTCCAGTCTGAGCTCGCATCTGTATCCATGAACTTTGTCCTATTCCCTGCGCGGCTAACGGTGCCTGACTCCAGCCTGTTGCCTGCCAAAAACTGTATTTCACCTTTGAGATTATCTGCTCCGCTCCCTACCCAATGCATTCCTGTCTAGTAGTTTAAGTAAACATTCTTCCAGCTATCGAGCAAAGGGCCCGGCTTCTCTGTCTTTATGCAAGTAATTCATAGCCCTGTTACTATGGAAGATTTCTGCCCTCGCATCTAGTGTAGACACTTAGACGCTTGTACACGCACTCACAGTCAGTATAGAATAGATTTTGTTCGAGAGACCTTTCTTTTTGGATAACATAGTTCTTTAAACATAGGATGTTAGATATGATTTGGGATTAGGTTGACATAACCCCAGACTTTTGTCTCCACATGTAGAGCTAAATGTCAAGTCCCTTTCTCCCTCTAGTTGCACGTCTATCACACGTCATGCGACTGCGCACGCATCTCTGCCAAATATTTCTGCTGACATTGCAGGATTCTCCAGGTATCCACCCACACATGACAAATTACCCATTATCATCAAGTGGACGCCCACATGGACGCCCACCTTCACGCCTACTTACACGCCCACATGCTCTTATCTCATTCTCTCTTGCTCTTTTGCTTACGTACAATTGAGAAATGTATATATACTGTACTCTGTGAATAATGTTTTGAGAATATTGAGAAAACTTTTGAGTCCCTTTCCAGATCCTTTTTTGGTGATGGTAATATTCTCCCTTTGACTCGAGTTATTGGAATAAAGCCCTTTTTGAACCTGATACCACAGACTCAGCCTCTTGCTTTATGCATGATCCTATTGATATTCTGAAAAATTCTGAGAGCGTAATATTTTATTTACCACATAATGGCGCCCGAACAGTTTAATCTCTTTCCCCACACGCCGGAGATGAAGGTCCAGTTTTGCCCCCTTCCATAGCCGTGACGGACTTCAAGCGCGCACGTCGCGGGTCTTCCCGCCAACTCCCTCAGGCCAACGAAGGGGACAGACTGCGACCAGGCATCCATACGAGGCGGGGAGGAACGCAGATTGTCCTACCCAGAGCCCACCTGCGAGAGAGCTGTGTCCGAGGTATACAGAGGCCCACCAGATTCCGAAGTTCCGAAGTTCCGAAGTTCCGCGTCGAGTCCAGTCCGGTCCAGTCCAGTCCAGTTCAGTTCCGAGGCCTTCCGTTCCGAGCTACCCGGTGAGTACCATTGCCGGGGAGGCGTTCTGACGTGCACATAGGTTGTGCCGGTCAAGACGGGTTTGGGTACACAAATCCGGTCTACACTGTTTCAGCAGTGTATCTGTACTGTTTAGCAGTATATCTAGTATGTCTAGTATATAATTCAGAATCACCTAGTTAGTGTCGAGTATTATGCTAAGTGATTAGTTCCCTAATGGCCATTGTTGTTCGTTAAATGTTAAATGTTAAATGTTTTAAATACGTTCTACATATTGTGGTGTGAATGACTGTTCATTATTGTGTTTATTGTATTAAGTGTGTTCAAGTAATAAGGTCTAAAAATGCCGCTCTTTTCAAAATTAAGACAGATCAAAACTAGAAAAGGGGTACTCGAAGAAGCTGTTCCCATTCCACCTAGGGACACTCCAGGGTACTTTATGTACCATAAGCATGGCCTAGATGCCGTATTATTTCTTGATTTATGGGTGGACTACACCAAGGATTTACCAGAAAGTCAGAGGTGGCCCGCAGTTGGGACATGGGATGCAGATTGCATCATGAGAGTAGAAGAAGAATTATGGAAAAAGATAGCCAGACAGTAACAGAAAGATGCCATTGAATTATGGCGTAAAGAATAGCATAGACGCACAGAGTAAGCGCTCAGAAAAGGAGAGAAAAGTAGGGAGGATTCAGACAAAGCCCGAGAAAACGTGTTAGTTGAGGAAGGTATCCGAGTAAAAGCAGAACAAGTAGATAGACAACGAAACACTCTTATGAAAGAGAAAATGTAGACCAGCTTGGAAGGATGCCATTGAGTTTTGGCGCAAGGAGTCACATAGGAGGTCAGAGTAAGTGTTTCACGAAGCAGAGAGAAGTAGACTGGAGTCTGGAAAAGCCAAGGAAAAGATGTTACAGGAGGAAGTGGAGCAGGTAAAATGAGCGCAGGCTGACAGAGAAAGAAATACTGACGTTGCTGGTATTTATCCCGTCCTTTCAGAGGACCTAGCAAGAGTGGCCCCAGTAGAAAGACCAGTTAGAGTGCCACCGCAAGTACCACGATACATATAATAATGATATAGTAGCCCAAAGGTTCTTGAGCCACCCACCAAATGAACAGCGCATAGCTGGTGTTTACATGGTCCAACATTTGACTACGTTGTCAATAGGAAATTGAGAGGGGTGTAGCTAGAGAAGGAGCAACACCTGTGATTTGATGACACCCCTAATGTACAAAGTGTTAATGAAAAATAATTAGTGAAAAGTTTAGCTTGAGAAACATTGTGGGTATTTCGAATTTGCAAAATTGTTCCAGAATCCAGGTTTGTGTTCTTGGTGGTCCAGTGAGCCAATGTGCTGGGTCAAGACGGTAAGATTATGACCCCCTGAGAGCAAATTGTATATAAAAATAATTTTTCAATTGGGCGAATTATTGCAGTTTTTATGGAATTGAGTAGTCTTTTTGTCTTTGACAGCTTCAGAGTGAGGAGAAGGTGGGGGCTGTGTAGAGCAGTATGTGATACAGAAATCGGAGACAGATTCTGACCTTGTAGCCAGTGTAGGTGGGGGCCGGTGAGAGGAGCAGAACAGAGGCACTGCTTAGAAAGCTTCTCTGACATCGCATCTGTGTAATGCCTGCAGCCGGAACAACGAAAAAAGTTGGCTGGCGGCCCAGGCTCAGGCCGCGCTGAGGGGCTATTTTTAGCTTCTCTGATAAGACAGGGCAGCTGAGAAATGTAAGTCGAGAAAGATTCCCTTGGTCTATTCTGTGCTAAACCAGTGCCCCGAGGAAATGTCTATGGAGAAGATTTGTTTTATTTTTTAGCAATTGTTATATTGCTTCTGGCCGGAAAATAAAATGTTGCTCTTGCTTGGAATTTTAAGGGCTATGTGCCTATATAAAAACGATTTTCAAATTCAGACATTTTTGAATTGTGGCCACAAGCTGCCACCAGTTGCATTGGATAAATGATCCAGTGGTTAAAAGTCTGTGAGGAGAGATGAGAGGTGCGTCTTCGTCTGGGACATTAGGGTACATTGTGTTGACGAAGATGCATAGCTCATTTTTATAAAAGAAAACAAACAGGTTTGTGTGTTCTTCGTTTTTGATTATTATTGCTGATTCTGTTTTTATAAAAGAAAACAAACAGGTTCGTGTGTTCTTCGTTTTTGATTATTATTGCTGATTCTGTGTGTCAGACTTGACACGGTGATTTCAGATGGGGGTGTATAGGGCAGGTAAATAAGTTATTGATTATAAGCCTGACAAATTAAGCAGGCCAGAGTGTTCGCCTCTGAGCTGTAGGTGCTATAATTGCGCATCGCTGCTCATTTATATATGTTAGTGTAATTGTCTATGCTTTCTGTGCTTGGTATACTGATGGCTTGGCATATGTATTTTATATATGTTTTGTTTTTGTGTTGTATTGACCAGTCTGTTTAGCGTTTAATACAAAGTTCTCCTGTGCAGTACCGAGATAGTCGTGACGACGGCGATCTTTGCACAGCGCTTGGCTGGAACTTGTTCACAATTACTAAATTTCACAGACATGATATTACCTTTATCATGCTGTCAAAATAGCAGACAACACGTTATCAGTGTATGTCTAATTGGTGTTGGAGATGAATGAAATAAAAGTAAAACGTTATGCAAGACTAAAATATTTTTCACATGACTGCCTTTCTCTTATAGACAGGCAGCCTCGGTCATATGTTTCCAGATTGGACATTGAGGAACCATTATGATCTGTGCACTCGCATCTTACCTCTTGAAAGGCCTGTTTTAAATAAGGACTGCCACCCCAGAGTGACAAATGAGGCTCGGTATTTAGGGTAATGAGAAAATATCTGACAGGATTTCCTTTTTAAAGTTTGCTTTAGTAAGCTCATTCTTGTAAGTGGTGGCCCCAAAAGTTGACTTGTTTTTAAATTAGGCTGTTTATTGTATAGGTGGAAATTATTGCAGAATTACTGATTTTTTTTTAGCAGATGAATTATTAATTATCAACATTAACAACTGTTCTTAAACTTGGTTTTCCGAATATTTAGGTAATTTTGCATTCCTATTAGGGCCTCCTAGCATTAATATTGACTTCAGGTTGGTGTAGGTTCATGTAATAGGGACATTTGCATATGAGATGTCATTTGGCCAGCTTATGAGCTAACACAATGAGGTTTGTACATTAATTTGAAGGATTTCTCGCCGTTTCAAATACGCTGTGTATCTCCTATAATTTTGCTTACGCCCAGTAGCTACACACAGGGATTAATAGTGTTGACAAGACACAGGGTTTGATAGTGTTTGACAGCAGTGAAATCTGTTTCAGATTCCCTCCTGTCAAAAAGGGGGGGAAGGAGGAGAATATTGGCTTTCTGCTGGCCCCTGAGGAGGTTCGCTTCCCGCTAGCCCCTTAAGAAATTAAGCCCCTTAGAAATTAGCCCCCTTAGAAATTAAGTCGAGGAAATAGGTATGGTGCTTTCCCCTTTTTCTCATGTTTTATTGTGATCTTTCAGGGGAATTAGTTTTGGACACCGGAACGTATTCAATTGATTTCTGGTTTTTCACAGCCCAAGACACAAAAAGACTAAAGTCCTCAAGAACACACTGTGGCATTTGAAGAATTAAAGAGAGCTTTATGTCAAGCACCAGTTTTAGCAAACCCTGATTACAACAAATCGTTTATGCTTTTTGTGACAGAGCGGGATGGAACAGCACTATCTGTCCTAACACAAGATCATGCAGGAAAACACGAGCCCTGTGCTTATTTTTCTAGTACATTAGACCCAGTAGCACAGGCTTTGCCTGCGTGCCTAAAATCAGTTGCAGCAACGGCCTTAGCCATAAGACAAAGTGACTCGATAGTGCTGGGCCACCCTCTGACAGTACAAGTACCACACGCAGTAGAGGTTCTCTTGAACCGGACACAAACACAACACCTGACTGTAGCTAGACTGACAGGCTATGAGCTAACGTTATTTCAACCACACATAGAGATCAGACGATGCAACATACTGAATCCCGCTACCCTTTTGCCCTCCAGTACAGAAAGCGTTTCACCACACGACTGTGTTGAAGTAATACATACCGTGACTAAACCAAGACAAGACTTGACAGACGTTGCACTCCCAGACCCCGACCTAACACTATAAGTTGACGGCTCATGCATGAGGACAGGGGCGGGAGAATTAGTGGCAGCATATGCAGTGACTACTGATACTGTAATAATAGAGACTAAAAGAATAGACATATTGTCAGCACAAGCAGCAGAGCTCATCGCCCTGACACAAGCGTGCATAAGAGCTAAGCACCTGAGAGTAAACATTTACACCGATTCTGTGGCGAGAAAGAGGTTTCTTGACCTCTCATGGGGCCAAGATACAGCATGGCCCCCTTATTCAAGCCCTACTGGAAGCAATACATTTACCAACAGCCATAGCTATCCTAAAATGTAAAGCACATACTAGAGCCACAGATACCATTTCCCAAGGCAATGATCTGGCAGACCGAACAGCTAAACAGACAGCTCAGACCCCACTAGACATGACAAAGTTACAGGTTCAATAAGTGTCCAAAGCCATGACAGTTAGGGATCCTTCCAAGGATGTACAAGACATACAGACACATGCTACTATAGATGAATTAAAGAAATGGTCGGAACAAGGAGGGGTACTGACTGATCAGGGTTGGATGAATAAGGGCAAATCCACATGGTTTCTTCCTGATTCGATGGTACAAGTGATTATAAATACCGCACATAGTCCTGCACACTTAGGAGAGAAAGCAATGATAGATAGCTTACAGAATATATCGTTCAACAAGCACCTGCGTGCAGCAGCGAAACAAAAGGTCAGAACATGTATGATCTGTTGCCAATTCAATCCAGGTAAAGGCATTCCGATGGAACAAGGTGGATTCCATCCACCTGACCACCCTTTTGAAGTGCTCCAAATGGATTATATCCAAATAAACAGATGTAGAGGTTACAAATATGTCCTGGTACTAATGAAGCAGGTGTCCCTTCTGTTAGGGTATACCTGGAAATTCCATTGTGTGCGACATCCTGAAGCAGCAGGCCTTGTAGAAAGACATAAACAGACATTAAAAATTTGCGCAGACAAAGGTGTAGATTGGATGGTAGCCCTGCCGGTTGCCCTCTTTTACATGCGAATGGTAGCTCATTCTAGAACAGGCTTATCTCCCTATGAAGTGGTCTTTGGTAGACCACCAAATATGTGGGGCACTCCAATGCCTAAAAGATTACTGATGCTGACAGATTACCTGGCTTCCTTGATGTCTGCACTACTCTCTTGTTGTTCGCAGGTTGCTGCCGCCTTCCCTGACAACACCCAGGTCAAAGAATACTCCATCGCTCCTGGATGGAAGGCGCCAAAGTCAGTGCTCTGGACCACAGGGACGGCCGTTAAAGTCAAAGGGCAGAAAGGATGGTTGCACCTTCACCACTCTTTTACAAAGGAAAAAGACTTTGAACTTGGATTTTGGATTTTGAACACCATTTTCTAGAGGAGACTCCCCAGCAGTTTCCACAAAGCTAAACTTAGATCTAAAAAGTCAGAACCCGTTTGATCAATTAAGTCCACTAGGTGGTGAAGCGGTTGAACATGTATTCTGGCTTGCATAAGATCTTGGACAATAATATTGATAAAAAAGAGCAAGATGTGCATCACGATAATATGTATCAGCTTAATACTACATGCTATTTTTCCTCCTATTGCCTCACTCTTATACTCCTCCACTAATGATACCATAAAGCACACATTTAGTGATCTGCCATCCTATGAGCTATCATATCGACTTGCCTTACGCAACAATACCTTTATTCAGATGCTGCACCATTCACATCAGACTAGCAATGCTACAGACTGCTGGGTCTGTGGCCGACTCCCCCCCCTATCAGAACTATAAGGGAGTTTTGCCCCTCTTTCTCTATCCGTTCACACACAATGGCTCCTGTGGAGCATGGTTTAGTTTGATTAATTCCCTAGATTCGAATTCCGCAGTTTATCAAGACAACTGGGTATGGGGAAACCTGAACTTAGTTTTGCTTAAAGTCTGCTACCCTAACAAGGAGGGACTTCCCAAAAGAACAGGAACTGATCTAGAAAATGAAGTATATGGATTAGGTAATTTTACACTTAACCTCATGATCCTGAACGTTGAATCTGAAGCTACACCAATCTTGCCCGCCATGTCCGTATTCCCAGTAAAAGGGGAATTATGTATAAGAAAGAATGGCTCCATACACATGGGCCATAGTAAATGCACCACTGTAATAAAATTCAGTGATCAAGGCAAGTCTACATTTAGAGCTTCTCGTCATTCCTACTTTATATGTGGCCAGACCGCATATATACGCCTACCTCTAGATTGGGATGGTACCTGCTACATCGGATTCCTTTTGCCACCTGTTTTCCTAGCTCCTCCTGATTATCATAGAAATACTCATTTAGTACACAATAGAGAACGGAGAGATCTCCCAATAGTCGATTACACTGAGACAGCATGGGAAAAATACACAGATTTCAATAAAGGTCTCTTTCCCTATATAGGTACAGTTACCAATAGTAAGCTGATACGTAGATTAACCAGAACCCTTGAAGCAGTAGTGAACGAAACTATTTCCGCCTTAGGCAATTTAACAGAAGAGCAGTCTGCTATGCGGATTGTTGTGCTTCAAAATAGTCTTGTCCTTGACGTTATCCTGGCCGATAGGGGCGGAGCTTGTAGGGTCATCGGATCAAGCTGTTGCATTTTCATACCAGAAAATTTGCCATCTGTATATAAAGCCATAACTCGCCTTCATAAGATTGTAAGCCAGATACACCAGAATCTAGGCACCTGGACTTGGTCCGGTTGGTTTTGGAGTGTATTATCTACCTTTGGACGGAGGGTCCTATCCTTCCTAGGTATTGGCTTTCTCATACTATTCAGTTGCTGCTTATGCCTACAATGTGGACCAGCGATTTGTGGTCTGTGTGCCACATCGTGTATTCCACCACCAAAATTTCATTCATCCCGGAAGAAAAAAGAAGAACAAATGATGTTATATGAACAGATCAACGGATTGATGAAGATTGATATCTCTTAAGGGCAAGTAGGGGACAAGGAGGGAATGTGGAAATATGGATTTTTATGATCAGTTATGTCCCCTATCTTGGACCCCAACGGTTTCATGTATAAATCACAAGTACATGTATGTTCCCTCCAGTTCCAGTTATGAAGACGCAAACACTTGTGCGTCCACCGTCAACATGTCCTCTTTCAGATCCGCCATGAATGGGCCGGATATTCTATTTCTAAGTATGAAAGGCCACCGGCTTTATATGGTTCATTTATCCCATTTTTCAGTCCAGGCGAGTAGGCCCTGATTCTGCCGTTAAGCCTTTTCCTGCCTTCTGCCTCTGAAAGCTCCAGTCTGAGCTCGCATCTGTATCCATGAACTTTGTCCTATTCCCTGCGCGGCTAACGGTGCCTGACTCCAGCCTGTTGCCTGCCAAAAACTGTATTTCACCTTCGAGATTATCTGCTCCGCTCCCTACCCAATGCATTCCTGTCTAGTAGTTTAAGTAAACATTCTTCCAGCTATCGAGCAAAGGGCCCGGCTTCTCTGTCTTTATGCAAGTAATTCATAGCCCTGTTACTATGGAAGATTTCTGCCCTCGCATCTAGTGTAGACACTTAGACGCTTGTACACGCACTCACAGTCAGTATAGAATAGATTTTGTTCGAGAGACCTTTCTTTTTGGATAACATAGTTCTTTAAACATAGGATGTTAGATATGATTTGGGATTAGGTTGACATAACCCCAGACTTTTGTCTCCACATGTAGAGCTAAATGTCAAGTCCCTTTCTCCCTCTAGTTGCACGTCTATCACACGTCATGCGACTGCGCACGCATCTCTGCCAAATATTTCTGCTGACATTGCAGGATTCTCCAGGTATCCACCCACACATGACAAATTACCCATTATCATCAAGTGGACGCCCACATGGACGCCCACCTTCACGCCTACTTACACGCCCACATGCTCTTATCTCATTCTCTCTTGCTCTTTTGCTTACGTACAATTGAGAAATGTATATATACTGTACTCTGTGAATAATGTTTTGAGAATATTGAGAATACTTTTGAGTCCCTTTCCAGATCCTTTTTTGGTGATGGTAATATTCTCCCTTTGACTCGAGTTATTGGAATAAAGCCCTTTTTGAACCTGATACCACAGACTCAGCCTCTTGCTTTATGCATGATCCTATTGATATTCTGAAAAATTCTGAGAGCGTAATATTTTATTTACCACAGTATGATGCAGAGTGTGCTGCCTCATGAGGCACAGATGTTGCTGATCAGCATAGCACATGTCAGCAAGCAATCCATGATGGACACCAGCTCGTTTGCGTGGACACTGGGTGCCCTTGCAGCAGGGCCTGCAGCAGCATGCGCCATGTCAAGGAAACAATGCCACAAGTAGCACACAAAGACAAGGATCTCAGGAAGGAACCATGCAAAAGGTGCATGTCAAGGAAGGAATGTGTGGTTCAACATGGCACACACACACACAATGGATTCACATGCGGCACAGTGGCCGTCGTGGAGACTGACAGGCCACAAAACCTACACAGCCATGGACATCATGCACAATACAGAATCTAATCCCTGACAAACAGCTTGCATCTTGCTACTCTACACATAGACTCATATGCACCATCTCTGAGAACAATGCCAGACATGCCGCATGCACATTGGCAACAGACCACCATTGACAGAGATGAGGCTCCTTGGAGGCAGAGGGACACCTTTATTACTCATGTGTGTCGGTATGCCAATGCAACTCTGTCTACACATACACAGGTCATGTGGATGAAGACGTGGGACCAACACTGGCACCCCCCTTAGCACCACAGATGCTGGAAATCCATGGCACTGGCACACAAGTGATGGGTGATAGCTAAACACCCCCTGCTGCTCACGGAGAGCCTGCTATACACCATTGAGCCCCTAATGGGGAATTCACACACCATGTCAACCCGGTGCAACCCGTATGTTTCCGAGGCCAGTGTTACACACATTGATGGCTTCATCACAATACACAATCCCATTACAGATGACTGTCACCAAGTCTGACCATCAATTCAGGTGAATTCTGCTCCAGGTCATGTGCCCCATGGTGATCTACATGTAGGCCAAGTAACCAAACATGAACAGGAGCAGTGCACACACATTACAAACAAATACCACTCCCAAAAAGCCGTGCTGCATCCCTTACCCGAAGGAGATTTTCGAACTTGTCCGTGCATGTAACGCTGAATCAGCACATGTTGCTGTGATCATGAGGAATAGCAGGAGAACAACAATGCCACCAGCAGACAGCATGCGCAAGTACCTGTGGATGGGAGACACACCAGAAGTCAGCCAAAAGAAGTACATCCGCATGTATGTGCATGTACTCGACACGTATAAGGTTGTCAACATGCTAGGTGACAATGATGACTCAGGAAAGACATTCTTCTATTGCACCGTCACTCGAGTGACACATCCAAACACACCTCAGACTCACTTGGAAGACATGCAGATGGACACACACATTGCAACACATGCCACACACAGCCCAATGCGTGCACACTCAGACACTGGAACTCACAACTAAGCAAAGAAGTCGCGTATGAGCCGACTCCGCATGTCCTCCACCGCCTCCTCCTCCTCCACATCACTTGCCTCGTGCCCAAGCCCTTCATCCTCCATGGGTGGATGGTCCTGCTCATCTGGATCCAGGATGAGTGGCACAGCTTTCTCCACTGCCATGTTGTGCAGCATGCAGCACACGAGGAAGATCTTGCAGACCTTCACCGGTGCATATGGGAGTGCGCCACCGGTCTTGTGGAGGCAACGGAATCGGCTCTTCAGGAGGCCAAACGTCCTCTCTATCACTCGCCTGGTCCGTCCATGGGCGTTGTTGTAGCGGTGATCGGCTGCCGTTCTGGGGTTGCGGAGAGGCGTGATCAGCCATGGCATGTTGGGATAGCCAGCGTCCCCTACATGGAAACATTATGGACAAGAGTGGGTCAGAGAAGCAGTAAGACAGGAAGATGACATTAAATACAGGACTGGCAGAGTATACCCACCAACAATACATGCTCGTTCGTTGCGCAGCTGCAGCATCATTTCAGGCACCCTGCTACGCCTCATGATGTACGCATCGTGTGCTGATCCTGGAAAACGAGCACAGACATGTGAAATCACCATGTTGGCAAGACACACCGCAAGGGCATTAATGGAGTGGTAATGCTTGCGGTTACGGAAGGCTACCTCCTGTGCCTGTGGTGGTACCAAAGCCACATGTGTTCCATCTATGGACCAAATGACATGGGGCATCCCTCCCAGGGCAAAGAACTCACGCTTGACAGCTGTCAACTGTTCAGGAGTTGGGAATTTAATGAGCTCATCAAGGTGCTCCAACATGGCCTCTAAAAAATCATGCAGAGCACGGCTCAACATGGTTTGGGACATCCCACCCACATGGGCAATGGTATGTTGAAAGGTACCCGTGGCCAAGAAATGTAGGGCTGCCATCACCTTCACCTTGGGTGTCAGTGCACCAGGATACCTGTGTAGCGGTTGGAGGTGTGCTGCCAGCCGTGTCGTCAAGTCCTCAATCAAACGTTGGGGGAAGCGGTAGCGGCGTATACAGTCATTTTCACGCATGTCAGCCAAGTCCGGAATTGCTCGAGGGAGAGGCGGAGCCCTGCAGTGAATTAAAAGGGACAACGAAGAGTGAGTACAGTACACCACCAATGTCAATGTACTCAGCACATGGTCAACAGGCAATACAATTATGCTACATACAGAGTCAGGTCTGTGCAATATACCCTGGACACGTATGGCAGCCATGTGACACTCCTACCAAGAGACAGCTCCACACGTTTATTCCCAACCTCATAATGCCATGCCATAAAACTAGCTGTGGGCCAGTGTAAGTGAGCAGGCAGACGCATTACAGGAGTGACAGACAACCAAATATGTGCAGAGGAAGGATGTTCATTGTACAGACAGGTTGCGGAACACTAGAGGCGCAGGTCACATGTACTAGAAAAATGACACACCACACACCTTGCCATTAAGGAGTACATTTCAAGAATGATCCCACATACATTGAGAGCATGCAGATATGTCGGATTCCACATGTGGCGTGGTATGCGTAACACTGTGCCATGGCCATCTACACACAGACACATGTTGGTTGCAGCAACTGCAGATGCATTTGACCAAACACCTACAGCAAGCCCATGGGAACACACGACACATACATGACATAGTAACATCGTGCAACGTGGGTAGTCACATGTCAGGTGTGAAAACCCCTGTAGCTGGCATGAGGGGACAGTTGCGTGTGTTATTGACTGTGCCATGGCGGTGACGCTTTTCACAAGTGTTCTGTACTACATGCACACATGTCAAAGGAGTGAAGGGGATGTCTGGCACATACTCCACCATCACACATGACACCTGTACACATCTCATCATACATCTATTGCCTTCACAACTCAGGAGTAATGTGCCACATTACAGCCTGACACACCTATGCCCGACACATGTAGTACTGCACAGACAATGCCATGATGTCCAGCCTTGGACATGTATGTCAGCTCTATTGCTTTCTGTGTGCTGCCTGTCACCACTGTCAGGTGTGAAATGCACCGTACATGCGCTCTGAGGGCGTTTGTACGTTCACCATCACTATGGGAGTGCTGCCGTAGGCCTACCCATAGTGAAACGGGCCGTACACGCGCGTGTACGGGCGTATCACTATGGGTACGCATACGCGAGCAAAGCCATAGTGAAACGGGCCATACACGCGCGTGTACGGGGCGTAACACTATGGGTACGCATACGCGAGCAAAGCCATAGTGAAACGGGCCGTACACGCCCATGTACGGGGCGTATCACTATGGGTACGCATACGCGAGCAAAGCCATAGTGAAACGGGCCGTACACGCGCGTGTATGTGGCGTATCACTATGGGTACGCATAAGCGAGCAAAGCCATAGTGAAACGGGCCGTACACACGCATGTACAGGGCGTATCACTATGGGTACGCATACGCGAGCAAAGCCATAGTGAAACGGGCCATACACGCGCGTGTACGGGGCGTAACACTATGGGTACGCATACGCGAGCAAAGCCATAGTGAAACGGGCCGTACACGCCCATGTACGGGGCGTATCACTATGGGTACGCATACGCGAGCAAAGCCATAGTGAAACGGGCCGTACACGCGCGTGTATGTGGCGTATCACTATGGGTACGCATAAGCGAGCAAAGCCATAGTGAAACGGGCCGTACACACGCATGTACGGGGCGTATCACTATGGGTACGCATACGCGAGCAAAGCCATAGTGAAACGGGCCATACACGCGCGTGTACGGCCGGTTTCACTATGGCTTTGCTCGCGTATGCGTACCCATTGTGATATGCCCCGTACAAGCGCGTGTACGGCCCGTTTCACTATGGCTTTGCTCGCGTATGCGTACCCATAGTGATACGCCCCATACACGCGCGTGTACGGCCCGTTTCTATGCATGTGGGGTGCCCTAGGGCCCTGGAACTCACCGTACCTGTGTGTGAATGTCCAAATTACATAGGGGACACATGAGGGACAAGTAAAGCCCTACATGCATGCTGGTTGTCATGGAGACCGAGTTTCAAGTTTGAATTTTTTCATCAGTTGTCCAGCTAAAGTCGGTTTGAAAGAATCTACATTGTTGCAAAGTGGTTGTAGAGTTGACATCATGCTCATTTAAAAAAAAATGCTAAGGCACTGACTGTGGTAGGTTTAAAGTGATTGGAGGAAACATAGGATGCAAATGTGAGTGACCAATCACTCTGTACTCCTGTGCATGAAACAGGGCAGCTAGGCAGATATAAGGCAGCCAGGTCCCATGAGAGAGCACTTGCCTGCACTACCTTTGATTCCACACCACAGCTGCTGCTCCGATTCCTCTGGCACCATGTCCAGGTCTATGGAGAGGGCCCAGCCTTTCACCCACGAGGAGAACCAAGCCCTGCTGGATGTGATCCTCCCACAGTACCCCATGCTGTATGGTCGACCAGGGGTTCAGGGGAGTGCTGAGTCCACTAGCAAAGACTGTGCCCCTTTTTTGTGACTGTGACTTCTGCCATTGTGTCCAGGTGTAACACACATGCAATGTACTGTAGGGTGGGTCCTGGGTGGGGGAATGCCTAAGTCTCCCAGCCAGAGCAGGCTGTGGTGCATGTCTGCTCTCCTCACTTGCATTGTGTGTACTGGGACAATCACTGCATGTGACATTACACATTCTGCCTGTCTAATCCTCCTGGGAATGCTGTTACTACAGTCCTAATGTGAATCTGTGCTCCCCCCAGTGTGACAGGTGGCAGTACCCACAGATGTGTGTTTGTTTAGTGTACCTGTGCTGACAGTGTACAAATGATGTGCTTGTCCCCTGGACACCGGTGGGTGGGTGTAAGTCCCCTGTCATGAGGGTGAGTGCAAATGTGGAGTGTAGCACCCCAGCTGCATGAGGGATGGATATACCCTGCCCATCTGATGTGAGCAGGGAGCAGTGCTGTGTGTCTGCGGTGATGGGCCAGCCCCACACCTGTGACACCCCCCAGTCTAGTGGCACATGTGCAGAGTGAGGTGTGTAGCTGCAGTCGGCAATGGCAGGTGATTGTCCTGTGGCTGTGTGTGTCTGTGTACTCTGCTGAGTGCACCTCAGTGGCCTGTGGCATGTGACTGCTTTGAGGTGCTGCACATAATCCTGGTGTCGCTTGTGATGCACAGTGTGTGGCTGGATGATTGATTGTGTCGTACCCCTCATGCCACCTGTGTACTCTACAATGCCACCTAGTGAATTTTGCCTTCCACAGAGGAAAATGTCCCTATGACACAGGTGTAATGAGTTTGATGCATTCTATGCCCTGTTAAAACCAGCCAAATTGTCCTAATGTGTGTCTCTGTGACATGTCGCAGGTGTATTGATGTTGTCTCACTTTTTCTTCCTCACAGGTAAGCGCCTGTGCCAAGGAGCAAATCTGGAAGGATGCCGTCAGTGCCGTGAGGCAGACCGATGGTCGGAAGCGGCGCCTAGCCCAGGTGAGGAAACGCTGGCAGGATATCCGGTGCTGGACACGGAGGATTGCACGGGTCCTGCTGGGGGACTCACCTGTGAGCCAAAAGAACCATGGGCGCCACCGTCTGACCCACATCCACAAGCGTGTGCTGGCGGTCGTCTTCCCTGACATGGACAGGCGCTTACAGGAAAAGCAGCAGCAGGAAGGGGGTAGGTACATGTGTGTTTGTTGTGTGTCACCAGCATTTGTAAGTGCACAGTTGCATGAGTACACTGCCAGGGTTTACATGTGCAGTGCAGTTCCTGGTCCCCAAAGTGTAGCGGTGCTGTCCTTCCTCCCTTCCCCTCCTTGCCATGTGTACCCTGGTCTGTGTTTAGTCACACTTGCACAAGGTTATCTAGGCTGCCAGTTTATCGATGTGCCCAATGCTTGCAGCTTCATGTGTGGGGGTGGTGTGTAACAGGTTTTGGGACCTTGCCTGTGCCCTGTCCAGTTCAGTACTTGTGGGGTCAATGTCAGTTGGCACTGATGCTGAGTTCAGACATAGGAGTGTCCTATTTTGTGGCCTGTGACATGATGTGCATGAGTGTGAGATATGCTGAGTGCAGGGATTGTGGCTTGTGTTGCAGTCAGTACCATTCAGGACCATGGAGTAGTGTGGCCACTACTGTCCCCTGGGGCATCTTTTCCTAGGTATCATGTGTGTAATCCAAAAATGTCGACAATCTCCGTGTCTACAGCATAGGTTATGCTCTGTGCCATTGTACCCTGCCACCATTTGTATTTACGTGAACTCTGCTACATGTGTCCACTGTACAGGCTGACCAAATGTCGCTTGTTCATACTCACGGGGGCCAGTGCCTGTGTGTCTTGGTAAAATGGTCTGATGATGGCCATTTGTAGATGATGTATTTGTACCGGCACACCAGGGTTTTTTTGTGTCCAATCAGGATTTCTTGCAGGCCATGTGTTTTTATTCCAGACTAAGAGATGTAAGTGCTTCCTGTGTCTCCAAAAATTGTCTCATGTAGGGGGTGGTTGGTGCGGGCAAGGCCTACATGTCTAAACCTGGAGTCTCCTTGCTAGGTCTGGGCAGTGTGTGATGTTTGTCTGGACATACACTCAAGGTGCAGTGACCCATTAATGTTGGGCATGTTTTTAAGTATGACCTTTGCAGCATGTGCCTACAGTTAATAGACATGGTTCCTGCTCATCCCTTTTTACGCCAACGCTGTGTGCCGCAGATGCTGTGCTGTATTGTCCCCAGTGCCTGGCTCCTCTGTCCTTATCCATATCATGTTATTTGCTTTTGTGTCATGCTCTCCACAGTTGCTCAGTGGCATGGTGGGTCAACCAACTGTGTGTTGCAGGGCCTACATATGTACCTTGTATTGTAGATGTTACTCATGTTGCCTTTCAGGAATAGCACTGTGACCTATGTGGATTCTACTCATGTGACATATGTATACAGGTGTCTGATTATTTTCTGTCTCTTCACCTTGCCCACAGCATCGTCGGGGGACACCGAGGGAGACACTGGCACGGACCGTGTGGAGGGAGCGAGCACCAGTGCCAGCAGTGCAGAGCTGTCTGGCACATCGAGTGGCACGGAGGCCGACGGGAGTGCAGCGGAGGACCTGTCCATTCACACCACAAGCAACTATGACGCAGACAGGTCCGAGGCTGAGCACTCCGAGGGGGCGGTGGCTGGTCCCACAGCTGACACCAGCACTCCATCACTGCCCGCCCCCTCCATTCCGATCACCGGCCTCCCACTTGCTCGTGTCCCTTCCCGCCGTGCTCGGTCACCACGTGTCTCCTTCTTGCCAGGCACCGCACCCCCTGCCCCTGTCTCCTCTGCTGCCACCAATGGCGAGTCTGTGGACATCCTGCGGCAGTTGCGAGTTGGTCAGACTGCGACGCTTAATGTCCTCCATGGCCAAAGCCAAGTGCTGAACCAGATGGAGGCATACTTGGAGGGCATTTCAGCCGCACAGTCTGACCAACGCAACTTGCTGAGGTCCATAGACTCGACACTGACTGCAGCAGTGGGTCTCCTGCAGCGCTACGTCCCACCCCCTACCCCTGCCCCATCCACACTTCCCACTCCCATGCCTGTCCCACGTACACCCAGACGTCAGCATGCACGCACCCCACCAGACACAGGCACCACACCAGCAGGGCAGGGCAAGCGCACACCTCCTGGCACGCACACACAGGGTGAGGTAGGCACACCCACTGGGTCGGGGGGCAAACGTAAGTCACGCAGCCAGAGTGGGAGTCCGCATTCCACAAAATCCACTCCCTCCAAATCCACTCCCCTCAGCTCTCCTGGATAGGAATCCAGCAAGGATTCCTTCATGGCCGCTCTGTCCCTGAGCTCAACTGTGTCACCACCCCGCAAGCGGGCAAAGGAGTCCCCGGTCAGAGTAGTTGAGTGCCCCCCCTGTCCACACCCTCCCCCAGTGGCGCTGCGACCCATTCATCCGCCCCCCCCCTCCTTGGGGCCTGTGGTTCCTTTGGGTGCAAAGGAGACGCTGGGGGACCTTGCAACCGTGTGCAGCGCCATCCTCACCACCTCCTTTGGCGCTGCCCCACCCCCTGTGGTGGAGTCCTCCGTCCCTGCACCCACAACGCCTGCCCTTGCCCCACCTGTCCCTGCGGTGCCTGGTCCTTCCCCCCCACATGATGCCCCCCCTCTGTGGAAGACAGGGTGGTCTGAACTGTGCAGGCAAGCTAGGGGACACGCGTCCCACTGTGTCCCCCATCCAGCTGTGACTCATGGACTGCCCTATGGGCTATGTAAATATTGAACTTTCTACGAACAAACAATTTTTGATCATGCTGATTAAAGCCATTTTTGTTTCCTTTGAACACTACTGCTTTTCTGATATTGCTGTTGGTGGGGCTGCTACATGATTTTGGGTGGTGATCATGTGTTGGGTGTGTGGGAAATGTAGTAGTGTGCTGGTCATAGGGGGGACCCTGGTATTTGTGTGCCATCACAAGGTGTTAGCTAAGTTTCTTTGTTCATGTAAGCAGTTACTGCATGGTGAAATTGTCCCAAGGTGTGTTCCTTCCTCTGTGTACCCTGACATCTTCCCTGCAGGGTCTTTCCAATGTGTTGTGCTGAGCTGTGTGTATATTAGCTGGGTGTGTGACGGACCCCTTCAACTTTGGCCATGCATGCAGAGCGATGTCTCCCCCTGCATCCTTCGTGGCATCCTTGGTGATCACTGTACTTGTGTATGTGGACTGTTGACATGACTTCATGTGGACATGTTCCCTTTTAGGCAGTATGCATGTGTGTACTCCCAGCCTCGCACACATGTGTTACATGTACTGCAGGGTCTTTGTGCAACTGACTGACAATTGTTGCCATTGGATCTGTGGGTACTCCAACCTTTTTCTTTCCATGGGCACTGCTGGGGGCCGCTCCACACACCCCTCCTGTGTCTGGGCACTGCTGGGAGGACTCTGCACCCACCCCTCCTACATCTGGGCACTGCTGGGAGTGATAGGCACCCACCCCTCCTGCGTCTGGCCACTGCTGGGAGTGATAGGCACCCACCCCTCCTGTGTCTGGGCACTGCTGGGAGGACTCTGCACCCACCCCTCCTGTGTCTGGGCACTGCTGGGAGGACTCTGCAACCACCCCTCCTATGTCTGGGCACTGCTGAGAGGACTCTGCAACCACCCCTCCTGTGTCTGGGCACTGCTGGGAGGACTCTGCAACCACCCCTCATATGTCTGGGCACTGCTGGGAGGACTCTGCAACCACCCCTCCTGTGTCTGGGGACTGCTTGGAGTGATACGCACCCACCCCTCCTGTGTCTGGGCACTGCTGGGAGGACTTTGCAACCACCCCTCCTGTGTCTGGGCACTGCTGGGAGATATAGGCACCCACCCCTCCTGTGTCTGGGCACTGCTGGGAGATATAGGCACCCACCCCTCCTGTGTCTGGGCACTGCTGTGAGGACTCTGCAACCACCCCTCCTGTGGCTGGGCACTGCTGGGAGGACTCTGCAACCAGCCCTCCTGCGTCTGGGCACTGCTGGGAGTGATAGGCACCCCTCCCCTCCTGTGTCTGGGCATTGCTGGGAGGACTCTGCAACCACCCCTCCTGCGTCTGGGCACTGCTGGGAGTGATAGGCACCCACCCCTCCTGTGTCTGGGAACTGCTGGGAGTGATAGGCACCCACCCCTCCTGTGTCTGAGCACTGCTGGGAGGACTCTGCACCCACCCCTCCTGTGTCTGGGCACTGATGGGAGGACTCTGAAACCACCCCTCATATGTCTGGGCACTGCTGGGAGGACTCTGCAACCACCCCTCCTATGTCTGGGCACTGCTGGGAGGACTCTACAACCACCCCTCCTGTGTCTGGGCACTGCTGGGAGTGATAGGCACCCACCCCTCCTGCGTCTGGGCACTGCTGGGAGGACTCTGCACCCACCCCTCCTGTGTCTGGGCACTGCTGGGAGGACTCTGCAACCACCCCTCATATGTCTGGGCACAGCTGGGAGGACTCTGCAACCACCCCTCCTATGTCTGGGCACTGCTGGGAGGACTCTGCAACCACCCCTCCTGTGTCTGGGCACTGCTGGGAGGACTCTGCAACCACCCCTCCTGTGTCTGGGCACTGCTGGGAGTGATAGGCACCCACCCCTCCTGTGTCTGGGCACTGCTGGGAGGGCTCTGCAACCACCCCTCCTATGTCTGGGCACTGCTGGGAGGACTCTGCAACCACCCCTCCTGTGTCTGGGCACTGCTGGGAGGACTCTGCAACCACCCCTCCTGCATCTGGGTACTGCTGTGTGTGATAGGCACCCACCCCTCCTTTGTCTGGGCACTGCTGGGAGGACTCTGCAACCACCCCTCCTGTGTCTGGGCACTGCTGGGAGTGATAGGCACCCACTCCTCCTGTGTATGGGAACTGCTGGGAGTGATAGGCACCCACCCCTCCTGTGTCTGGGCACTGCTGGGAGGACTCTGCACCCACCCCTCCTGTGTCTGGGCACTGCTGGGAGGACTCTGCAACCACCCCTCATATGTCTGGACACTGCTAGGAGGACTCTGCAACCACCCCTCCTATGTCTGGGCACTGCTGGGAGGACTCTGCAACCACCCCTCCTGTGTCTGGGCACTGCTGGGAGGACTCTGCAACCACCCCTCCTGCGTCTGGGCACTGCTGGGAGTGATAGGCACCCACCCCTCCTGTGTCTGGGCACTGCTGGGAGGACTCTGCAACCACCCCTCCTGCGTCTGGGCACTGCTGGGAGTGATAGGCACCCACCCCTCCTGTGTCTGGAAACTGCTGGGAGTGATAGGCACCCACCCCTCCTGTGTCTGGGCACTGCTGGGAGGACTCTGCACCCACCCCTCCTGTGTCTGGGCACTGCTGGGAGGAATCTGCAACCACCCCTCATATGTCTGGGCACTGCTGGGAGGACTCTGCACACACCCCTCCTATGTCTGGAAACTGCTGGGAGTGATAGGCACCCACCCCTCCTATGTCTGGGAACTGCTGGGAGTGATAGGCACCCACCCCTCCTGTGTCTCTGCACTGCTGGGAGGGCTCTGCAACCACCCCTCATATGTCTGGGCACTGCTGGGAGGACTCTGCACACACCCCTCCTATGTCTGGGAACTGCTGGGAGTGATAGGCACCCACCCCTCCTGTGTCTGGGCACTGCTGGGAGGACTCTGCACCCACCCCTCCTGTGTCTGGGCACTGCTGGGAGGACTCTGCAACCACCCCTCATTTGTCTGGGCACTGCTGGGAGGACTCTGCACACACCCCTCCTATGTCTGGGAACTGCTGGGAGTGATAGGCACCCACCCCTCCTATGTCTGGGAACTGCTGGGAGTGATAGGCACCCACCCCTCCTGTGTCTGGGTACTGCTGGGAGGACTCTGCAACCACCCCTCCTGCGTCTGGGCACTGCAGGGAGTGATGGGCACCCACCCCTCCTGTGTCTGGGCACTGCTGGGAGGACTCTGCAACCACCCCTCCTGCGTCTGGGCACTGCTGGGAGTGATAGGCACCCACCCCTCCTGTGTCTGGGCACTGCTGTGAGTGATAGGCACCCACCCCTCCTGTGTCTGGGCACTGCTGGGAGGACTCTGCAACCACCCTCCTATGTCTGGGCACTGCTGGGAGGACTCTGCAACCACCCCTCCTGTGTCTGGACACTGCTGGGAGGACTCTGCAACCACCCCTCCTGCGTCTGGGCACTGCTGGGAGTGATAGGCACCCACCCCTCCTGTGTCTGGGCACTGCTGGGAGGACTCTGCAACCACCCCTCCTGTGTCTGGGCACTGCTGGGAGGACTCTGCAACCACCCCTCCTGCGTCTGCGCACTGCTGGGAGTGATAGGCACCCACCCCTCCTGTGTCTGGGCACTGCTGGGAGGACTCTGCAACCACCCCTCCTATGTCTGGGCACTGCTGGGAGGACTCTGCAACCACCCCTCCTGCATCTGGGCACTGCTGGGAGTGATAGGCACCCACCCCTCCTGTGTCTGGGCACTGCTGGGAGGACTCTGCAACCACCCCTCCTGCGTCTGGGCACTGCTGGGAGTGATAGGCCCCCATCCCTCCTGTGTCTGGGCACTGCTGGGAGGACACTGCAACCACCCCTCCTATGTCTGGGCACTGCTGGGAGGACTCTGCAACCACCCCTCCTGCGTCTGGGCACTGCTGGGAGGACTCTGCACACACCCCTCCTGTGTCTGGGCACTGCTGGGAGGACTCTGCACACATCCCTCCTGTGTCTGGCCATGTACACTCCATACATACACGGGTGTGGGTACGGTCCGTACATACACTGGTGGGGTGGGGGTAGGCTCCATTCATACACGGGTGGCAGTACGGTCCGTACATACACTGTTGGGGTGGGGGTACGCTCCATACATACACGGGTGGGGGTATGGTCTGTACATACACTGTTGGGGTGGGGGTACGCTCCATACATACACTGTTGGGGTGGGGTTACGCTCCATACATACGTGGGTGTGGGTACGGTCCGTACATACACTGTTGGGGTGGGGGTACGCTCCATACATACACTGTTGGGGTGGGGGTACGCTCCATACGTACGCGGGTGTGGGTACGGTCCGTACATACACTGTTGGGGTGGGGGTACGCTCCATACATACACTGTTGGGGTGGGGGTACGCTCCATAGGTACGCGGGTGTGGGTACGGTCCGTACATACACTGTTGGGGTGGGGGTACGCTCCATACGTACGCGGGTGTGGGTACGGTCCGTACACACACTGTTGGGGCGGGGGTACGCTCCATACATACACTGTTGGGGTGGGGGAACGCTCCATACGTACGTGGGTGTGGGTACGGTCCGTACATACACTGTTGGGGTGGGGGTACGCTCCATACATACACTGTTGGGGTGGGGGTACGCTCCATACGTACGCGGGTGTGTGTACGGTCCCTACATACACGGGTGGGGGTACGGTCCATACATACACTGTTGGGGTGGGGGTACGCTCCATGCATACACGGGTGGGGGTACGGTCCGTACATACACTGTTGGGGTGGGGTTACGCTCCATACATACGCGGGTGTGGGTACCATTAAAGGGCATTCTTTATTTCCCTAATAACCTTAGTGCCATTTGACAAATCTGCGAACATTTTTAAAAAAAGGTTAATCTAATTTTCATTTGGCATCTTTCATGCTAAAGTGGGAGCCAGAAGGAGTGGTTTGGTAAAAAATATTGACATTTTCCATTTTATTCCTATATGATTCTTTCCTCCCACGGAAAAAAAAATGCTGAAAAGAATTACAATAAACTTGGCATGATAAATACAAATTGAATCAGGGAAGTTATCCCACAGTTGTCAATCAATCTGGATTTGCTGACCTTTCTTGGAACCAAGTAAAACGGGTATTCAAATCTTACTGAACAAAGGAGCTTTTTCTCTCATCACCCTATTTAGGTCCGAGAACATAGATAGGGTCAGCAGTACCGAAATCCTCTGATTAGTGGGCCACAGCTTGAAGAAAGTGCTGCAACTACTATTACAGGAAGTTGTGAACAAATATTTTAAATGATCTATAAGAGCTCAGGGTCTCAAATTCTGAGCGCCTGGTTCAGGTGGTTCTAGTGAAAATAAAAACTCAGCTTGATCTGGTGGCTCCCAGATCATCCCCAGATGAAGGGGTCATAAACCCCGGCAAGGGCTTTTGGTCCCTTCCTGGTCCTGGACTTGTTGCTGGGTTCGAGGACCTGCCACTGGGTCTGGAAAACTCTGCAAGATATCTAAGAAGGGGACCCGAGTACCACCTCAAGGATTAAAATTGCGATTTGCCCCTGTTGATATTGAGACAGCCGTGAAGCGGCTGCACACATGCAGCGTGTGACTTCACTGTTCAGTTTCAACTGAACAAGTTACTTTCTGTTCCCTGATGATGACCTCCCAAAAGATTTGTATATACCCCTATACTTTATGGGGTCAAAACGTGTTGGCACTTCTTCATGGGGTTCTACTAGAAGTACCACCTCAAGGATTAAAATTGTGATTTGGATTTCAATAATAATCTATTTTCCCTGAAAAGGAAGTATTAATACTATTTGGACACTGTTGAGTATGGGAATACCATAAGGGTCATGCAACCCCATGTTATACATAAGGGGTAGGAAGTTTATTGGAGTGGTTCTGTAGATAATGTGTTTTTTTAATTACTTTCATGTTTTGTATTATATTGTGTTGTGATTTGTTTTGTCGATTGTTGGTGCAGTATGTCTTGATTAGTGTTCTGAGTGTACCAGATGGAAATGATTGTTTCCAAAATTTCCAGACTTGTATATACCCCTATACTTTATGAGGTCGAAACACGTTAGCACTTCTTCATGGGGATCTATTGGAAGTACCACCTCAAGGATTAACATTGCGATTTGGATTTCAATAATAATCTATCTTCCCTGAAAAGGAAGTATTAATACTATTTGGACACTGTTGAGTATGAGAAAACTCCTCCCGAGAGGGTCGAATTTTTTGGGAAAATTCCACTCTTTCAAAAACACGGTCATGACCTGCTTCTGATAATGGTCCACGTCCATGTTGGAGTCAATTAAACACGTGAAACACGCCATAGGAACACGTCAGCTTTCCCAGGCACGGACGATAGCGACATCATACAGCAAAAGTACATCACATAAACCGCTCTTTTGGCTCCTCGTGCCTAATGCTTGCGGGGCGCAACACTTTTGATTCCCGTGCCCGCTGGGGCCTGCTTGCTTGGTCCTTGTAGTCCCAGAAGATGGGACATATGGGGCCCCCTTGTTTGCAGGTAGGCAAGTTGTAATATTCACCACCCTTGAGAATAGAGCATTTGTGCAGACTACAATGGGTCTTTGTGCTGGTTGAGCAGGCCTAGATTTTGGAGGCTGCTAGAGTGGTCATGGTCGTGGAAGCCTATGCCACCTTGTGTGACCCTGTTATGAAATTTGATGCTAGCATGGCAGCTGTGGCCGGCAGTTGAGGAAGACTCAATCCTCCTATTCAATATATATTAAACTGATATCTTGAATCTTGAGGCACTTACATCCACTGCTGTTGAAGGGCCAGACATGGTGGTGTAGGGGACTAAATTCCTTAACTGTCTGCCTACCCAGGGGATCCATAGTGGGTCAGACTGGCAATGGTGTAAAGGTTGGGGCCCATTTTACTCTAGGCCCATGGTTCGCGGTTAGTGGGAGGAATTTGGTGCCAGGCACAAAAATATATGTATGCTTAAGGTCTTGAAAGAGGCAACTGTTGACTCAGTTTATTGTTTTTCAACATCTTGTGAGATCAGTGCCTTCTGCCTGGCAAGAATAGCTAATGATTGTGAAGTCACCCTCTGGATTTTATGACATAATATTGTTTGACCAACGCATGAATTGATATAAAGAGACTCAGGTGAGTTCCCGTGGTGGAGGAGGTGGGACTAGAAGAGAGTTTGCCTTAATTGAAAGCTTCTTTGTGCATTTTGAGAACCAGAAAACTAAGGAGATAACAAACCTTACTGTACTCTCTTTGGGACTTTAAACATCATCCTGTACAAGAAGCTGTAATAGGAATTTCTAAATTAAGTTTTTTAAATCCAATAATAATAGGTAATGTCTGGTGCCCAGTGGAGGTTTGGTGAAGTGGGGGGTATGGATAGTCAGGGGATAAATGCTCACACAAAACCAAGAGTGTAAATAGCTCTAAGAAGGAAAATGTCTGTGAGCAAGCCTAGAAGGTTGGGAAGACCAGTAGCCCAATGGAATCAGAACAGAAAGGGTCTGAATGCTGATATTGGCCTGCTCCCTCCAGAAGATCCCTGTGTGAGTAATTTAGAGGCTTGGGAGTTCAAAATATCTACCGAGCTCAATCTGGGAGGCCTCGACTAAGCCAGGTCACCTAAGGCCTCATCATTGGTAAAAATCAATAAAGGACTTCAAGGAACAGCATTTCATGAACAGAGTAGGAAGGAGTGAAAGTTTACATTTATCAAGCTCTGGCCTGGAAACGGTTCAGGCCGGTCATAATAATTCAGAATATAAGATGCAATAGGCAGTGGGCTTGGATGTGCAATGATCGGAACTTAAATTGTCATCTTACCCTGTATATTTAGGGAAAGTTCATTATTTAACACTTCCAGAAGCAATGCCAACAGGATTGGACTTCGATCAAGATGATAATCTTCTAGATAGTGGTTTTATGTCCAACAACCCTCAAGACAAAATTGTAACCTAGGTTGCTCAGGGAATATGACCAATGGGATCAAATAATGCAGAACTACCGAAGGCTTTCCCTTTTTCTGGGATATGGATATGTCCCCCACTTCATCTTCCTTCATGGTGGATGTAATGTTGTTGATGCAAAAGACTTTTAAGGATAGATTTTACACTATAAACGTCGTAGCATTGAGACAAATGAGGTTTTTGTCCCAAGTCACTATGCATATCTGAGTTTCGGACAAGAAGATGAGGAGGGGCTGGATTTATTTAGTGATGTGGAATAGAGAAGCAAGTCTGCGCACTGAATTACACTACGCTCCTGGAATATACATTAAAAAAAACATCTATCTGATGAAACAAGTAACTAATTCATATGAGATATTGTGTTTTGAGGAGGCATGGCTGTGCGCAGATCACCCCCAGATTGCTCGCTTTCTGCTGGACTTCCAGAGAGTGGTAAAGAATACCGCAGCACACCCCTCTGTTGGCATTCTAACTCTTATATCAACCTTGGTGGCCTCAAGGATATGGCAAATTAGTACACATTCTAATTGGATTTTGCCATGTGGTTTACTACGATGTAATGTGAAGACACCTTTTGATGGTATTATTGTTATGAATATTTATCTATAAATAGGGGATTATACTGATTATGACACCCTGTTGGGGTTTATTGAGGCTGAAGTGATTGGAATTTCCTCAAGGATTCCATGATATCTAATGGTTGTTCTGGGAGATTTTCATCACAGACTAGTTTCTAGGAAGTCTTACCCATTGTATGAAGAAATACATTTTGCATACAGTATACATTGTGTTATTTCTCTGAAAGCCCTGTCACATCGAGGGATTTATCATTGTGAAACTTTCTGTCTACCAATGGTTTAATTAGCCTAAATGGTGGGACACCTATGGATAATCCCACATTTATGTATGGTAAAAAGAATTGTCCAATTGATTATTCCTAAATGTATGCCTGAGCCCAAAAGTATATGGATCAATCTGAAGTTCTTCAAATGGGTAGTAGTGATCACAATCTGCAACATTGAGGGGCCGATTCCGATACCGGGTCGGACAGCTCTCCGAGAGCTGTCCGTAGCCTTACCGTGCGACCGACACGTACCCGTTGCCGGTCCGTCCTGTAGAGGAAGTAGTACGATACGCATAACTACCAAATACACGACCGACACGTAGGCTGTGATTCAAGCTCTATTCTACGTCCGATCCGTAACTCCTAACGCTGAACCGAGTCACCTGGAACCAGTATCCATTGCAGTTTCCGCCATGACAAGTACGATGCATACTTCCTACGTGCCGGATGGGTCGCCACGTACGGGACGTTACAGCATCCGGAAAACAAGCATATTAGCTACGATTCGTGCCACAACTCAATCCACGGCTACGAGACGGACCAGCTTGAAGCAGGTACGAGACGGAGCAACAAGCAGCGTGTATGACACAAACACATCATGAATCCCATCACGCAGGTCATACCAGTACTCAACATCTATGACCTGCTTTGGAACCGATGCCGACGACGCAGGCGGTAAGTCAGACACCTACCACATAAGCAAACGAAACGACACGTACCTGCAAAATGGCACACACATCCTGGCCACTAACAACAGCCCACCATAGGGGTTGCATGGCCAGCACCACTAACACCCCCATCCATAGGGGACCTGTTGCCCATCACTACTGCCACCCCCAGCCATAGGGGACCTGTTGCCCATCACTACTGCCACCCCCAGCCCTAGGGCTCATGTTGCCCATCACTACTGCCACCCCCAGCCATAGGGGACCTGTTGCCCATCACTACTGCCACCCCCAGCCATAGGGCTAATGTTGCCCATTACCCCTGCCACCCCCACCCATAGGGCTTATGTTGCCCATCACTACTGCCACCCCCAGCCATAGGGCTAATGTTGCCCATCACCCCTGCCACCCCCACCCATAGGGGACCTGTTGCCCATCACTACTGCCACCCCCAGCCATAGGGCTTATGTTGTCCATCACTACTGCCACCCCCAGCCATAGGGCTTATGTTGCCCATCACTACTGCCACCCCCAGCCATAGGGCTAATGTTGCCCATCACCCCTGCCACCCCCACCCATAGGGGACCTGTTGCCCATCACTACTGCCACCCCCAGCCAAATGGCTCATGATGCCCATCACTACTGCCACCCCCAGCCATAGGGGACCTTTGCCCATCACTACTGCCACCCCCACTCATAGGGACTATGTTGCCCATCACTACTACCACCCCCACCCATAGGGCATATGTTGCCCATCACCCCTGCCACCCCCAGCCATAGGATGGGTGATGCGCCACACATCCATCATACTCCAACATCAGGTATGTCAGCAAAATACATCCCCCCTAACATCATGACAACAGTGTGTAGTCTGTGACAAATGCCAACAGTGATTATGACTTCGAACATACAATGTAACTAACAGCACATGTGACCAACACATGAGTGTGCCATACACAAGGCAGGCATCACTATAGCACTGTGGCAATGTAAAAAGAACACCCCCTCACTGTGTAGAACAGAAGTTAAGTGGGGGCTTCCAAACTGCAGCATATGTTGAGCATTGTGGTGATGGGGACTAAACCCCCTCTCATCACAGTGACCAAAAGGTAAGTGTCATCATGGTTAAAGCTGCAAATAACAAACAGCATGTATGATCCCTGCTCCCAACACATTAAACACTTCTGTGACAAACTAGTGGTTGTGTCCCATTCCCACAGAGATGTGGTGAGGCTAACAGTGCTGTGAAAACATAACACACTCTCGGCCATCTGCAGACAAGCACCACACATGGGGGCTGACAATGCATACAGTGTACAATGACACAAGAGCAGAAGAGACCATCACCAAGCATGCACACACCTCGAAAATAGACACACTAATCAAAACAACAAGTGTAGACTGTAGGTGTCAGCTCACAAACTCACATTCCATGCCAGCAATGGCACCCAACAACCAGGATGAATGTGCACAATGATATGATATGACTCACAGGGACAGCAGGCAAAATCACAGAAACAGCATCCAGACATAGGCCACAACAGCAATGCCAATGCACTGGTGCAGATGCACAAACACAAACAGGCAACCTCACACTGCACATCTGACACAGCATGTGTGTGTGTATGTCACAGTATCCCCAGGCAACTACACAACACATGAGGGGGGCTGAACCACAGTGACACAGATGTGGACACAGTGCCATACAAAAGTAAACCATCATTGGCACACCCTTAGTGGGCAATCAGGCATTGGGAGATGAGAGGGAGCACAACAGGCACACGTGACACAAGCTGGAATGAACACCAACTAACACAACTAGAGACTGACACACAACAGCACTACCCCCAGGGACCAGACATTAGGGTGACACAAGCATGCATGACACCTCCACTGTGATGACAAAGGCAGATGTCGAACAAACTGGGAAACCCAGACATGTGTCCTGTTTCACAAACGTACATCACACATACACAAACACAAATCACTCAGCATGGCCACTGATCCATGGACAAACGGGAGCTAGGGGACCATCCATTCAAACATTTACATCAGTCTACCCTCTACACCACACACCCTGAACTGCAACAATGTGTATCTGTGAAGCCCACATGGACAGGTAACATTGCACATGCACCCATGACAAACACAGGAATGTTGGGAGGAACTAAGGTGTACAGATACATCACACAAGGACAGTTTACAACCCTGGGGAATGACAGACATACTGCACAGTATGCGTTACATTGCCATGACCTCAAAGCTCACGTAACCTTCAGAACCCCTGACACTGTCCCAGGACACTGTAGTAGCCAAGGAGAACCACAAGGCAGACATGCTGACACCTGCCGGCATTGCAGCCATGAACCCGACAAGTGGGAGCCGTCACACACACATACAAATGGCTCAATCACTGAAAGGTACCGCCTAGGGACAACTACATGATTTAGCTAATAAATAACCCTGACTGGTAGCCCATTGGAAAAGTAGTGGGATGAACCCAGTACCACTCAGCAAGTATCAACAACAGGAACATATCAAGGGAACACTGTCTGTGTATGAACAGGGATGTGCACACCCACACATGCTCATACAACACACACCATGGGACCAGGTTATGTCATCGGACAACGCACTTACTTGAGGGGACCCAACTCATGTGGAAGCCCAGCTGTGCCAAACATATTCACCACACGTCTCACTCATGTCTAGAGAACACTTGGTCAGTCAGCCATCAGTTACCACACAATGAAGGCTCTGGTCCCAACAGCCTGGGTACGTGAGTCTCCCCTAAGTCATCTGCACATACCCAAAACATATGTCTAGCAAGTTGCACAGAGGACCCAGTTGCTCCTATACCAATGATGCCCACACCTGTAGGTCCAGTGTTGATGCGCACAAAGTCTGTGGAAGTGACAAATTGGGAAATGGGATGCACATAATATGTGCATGGGTGCAAGCCAGAGATGTGACCATGCAAACAAATGAAATGTTCACAGAGATGTCCACAAATAGTTGATCCTGACACACCCAGGTAGCTGCAAAGGATGACTTGGATACCCACCAGAATAGGATACATATCTCATGGACCACAGGGAGTACCTCACAGCAACACATCAGTATTCAACATTGGAAACCAAGCATCACAGGTGCAAGGGCATGTAAACATCATGAACATAATGTACAGCAAAATCTAGTTCACAGGGATAAAGAAAAAAGCTTTATTCAGAATATTAAAATGTAAACGTCTGTTCAAACAAAAGGCCAATGGCCAGTCCATGTCCAAATGCCAAGGAGTGAAGAAAAGTGACAACTGTCACACCTTGCTTGCCTGCACTGCTAAGGACCGGGCCAGGCACCACAGGGACAGGATCAGGGCGCAGCAGAAGGAGGCAGTGAAGAGGTGGTGGATGCAGGTGAGACACTTGCAACTGCAGTGGAGCTGACTGAAGAGGTGGGTGCAGTCACAACTGTGTGGCACAAGTCAGATGGGGTGGGTGCCGGCACAACTCCAGTGGGCAGGTCAGATGGAGTGGATTGGGTCACCACTGCAGTGACCAAGTCAGACGGGATGGTCGTGGACTTCACTGCAGTGCCTACATCCATGGGAGCGGAATGGGGGGCAGGTGAGGTCGGCAGGGCAGGGGGGACACGGTCCCCACATCAGTGGCACTAACCGTCTGACCAGGTGTGGAGGAGCAAGTGCTAGAGGGGGATGGCCATAGCATTTTGGGGATGGTGTATCTGTGGATGGGGGAACCCGGGGCAGGGAGTGGTGGGGGAACCTCTGGAGTGGTGGCCTGGGGGATGGAGGACAGAGACTTTGCCTTGGAGCTGCGTGGTGGCGGGGGGTCTTGCTCTTCCGGCGCTGGGGGGACTTGCAGGTGGGGGTCTCAGTCTGACTGCGCCTGGGGGAGGGTGTCCGGGTGTGATGGGCACTCCCCTCTATGTGTGGAGACTTCCTCTTCCCCTTGTAATCAGGATCTGCTGGGTCAGTGGGGAAGAGGCCAAGGTCACAGAGGAAGAGCTTCTGGGGAGATGGGGTTGCAGGTGATGCAAGGGAAGGGGGCTGGGAGGGAGAGGTCTCGGAGGACTGTGGAGTGGTTGTGGATGACTGTGTGTGTGTCTGCAAACCAGCCCCTGGGAGTGTGGTATCAGCCCTCTGCACTTGTTTGTGTGCACGTCTAGACCTTGGTTTGGGTGTTTGTGTGCTTGGGACAGGTAGGCTGCTATGAATCGTGGGTGGTGCAGGGGTAGGAGGGGTGCGGGACTGTCGGAGGAGGGACATTGCTGCCGTCAGGGAGGAGGCCACGGACTGATTGGTCCTCTGTAGGGCAGACATGCCCGAGGAAATGCCCTCCATGTATGACACCAGTTGTGTCAACAGACTTGTGTGTGCAAGGAGGACCTTCAGCATCAACGTCTGCCCTACATGGATCTGTATAAGTAAGTACACAGACTCCTCACTCAGGGCAGCAGGGGACACAGAGGCAGGGGGTGCAGTGCCTGGCACAAAGGAGACATGCTCACAAACACGGGAGCCCACAGGAACCTCTGTGATGGGGGCCGATGGGAGGGTGGTTGTGGTGGTGGTGACGGTGGCGGGGACAGCCTCACTAGCTGGGGTTTGGTGGTGGCTGCTAACACCTGTCTCCACAAGGGAGTCATCCTTAGAGCTGTTGTGGGCCTCAGCTGGGAGGGATGTTGCTGATGACTACTCTGTGTGGCTCCACTCACCCTCCGTGCCACTGGATCCCCCGACTCCTCTCCTTCTGTCCCTGTAAGGCTCTGTGGCTCCTCGTGGTCCGTGGAGCTGTCCCCTCATGTGGCCTTGGATGTATCTGGATAGGAATAAGAAGTAAGAGAACAACATCAGTCACCTGCACCGACTGCACACACCACAGTGAGTACATCACATCACAGGGCAAGCCCTGGCATCATCAGCTGAACACAGCTCAAAGTGCCAACACTGTTTAGAATAAGCCAAGTGTCATTCTCAACATCAACCATGGCACACATATCCCTCCTTGACTTTCACACATATGTCTGTTACATGTTGAATGCTAACACCCCAATGTGCCAACATGCACCACCCACACATTAGTTGTGTTAGTGAACATGTAGGAGTATGTCACTATACACACAGCACATCTCTTGCTACTGACTCAGTACAGGTGTCTGGATGAAGGGATGGGCAGAGACTCATTTCCCATGCTTGTGATGCATTCCAGAAACACACTCTATGATGTTCTCATGTCCTGATGGGCAATGCCACAATGGGGTGCATGGTGCACACTTGAACACAATGCAGGATCACTCATAGCAAGTTAAATGCCATGGCACTGGGATGCCCTGAAAGTCAGTCAACATTGTCTCCTGTCACAGGGGCAGGGCATCCAGACAACAACAATATGCACTGACTCACAATCCTAGCTCAGGGGTAAAGCTAACTCTGCAGATGACTGGCGCACTTGCCCATCCCATGCAAACAACATATCCAGGACCCAGAAGACCCCACATCATGCAAATCGGACATATGAGTCTCAGCAAACACTAATCCCTGTACATTAACACATCACAGTCTGCCAGGGTTGTACACATCAGGCTACCTCATTACCATCTCATCTGCATGTGTCAATCTCTTGGGAAGACCTCCTCAGACTCAAAGCAAAGGGTACAGTATAATATGGCTTTCTTTAGGCTCTTGTGAGTCCTTACACTGGCTTTGGGGCTTATACGGAGAGTAAAATCTGAAGGAGGGCATGGAAGCAGAGCTTCAGCAAAGTCATATGCCTAGTCCTAGAGGAAGAAGGCAGCAAGTCAACTCAGCTTTCTGAATGTGCTCTAGTAGCATTCTTGCAGGTTCAATCCACAAGCTTCAGATTTAATATAAAAAGTTAGACATCTGGCTAAAGCAACACTAGCAATCAATATCCAATGCATGCCGCAATTTTAAATGTTCTGCCAATCAGGCTAATATCATGCATTTCCATTGTGCAGAGCCTGTCGGAGTAAGTGTATTGGCCAACAGAAGGGGCTTGGAGAGATGGAATATTCCTATGTTTTAAGCACAAACACTGAATCTTACAAACTCCTCTCCTAGAGAAAAGTGAGCAAACACCTATCAGTAATCCAAATAATAGGTGTACATTAATGTTTGCAAAGGCTATTACTGTTTACATTCACACTAATGTTTGCATAGTATTACACCAGCAATAGCCAAACACAAATATAACATTTAATAAAACAAAATATACATTGAAGACTTCCTGTCCGCAAGCCTGTATACTTATTTTAACATAGAGAGGCCTGAAAGCAACTCCCGTGGGAGCAATTATGTACTCCATTACAATAATCCACTGGCAGCAACTAATGTGTATACATAGTGGTACAGGGGGGCAATCCCATTTACTACTTGACATTGCTGCTGTTATGAGACTATAGACTGGTAAGTTAAAACTTTATGAATTCATTTCTAGATACATTTCTGTGAGAAATTGGGTTATTGGTTGAGGAGGGTGAAACCCCCTACTCAAGCAACATCCACAAAAGTCACAAAACTAACTTGTGCTGAGCCCACTGGTAGCTTGGCATAGAAGCAGTCACTTAGAAGCAAGAGTAAATTATTTCTGCAGCACACAAACATTAATGACGTGAAAACACACCATAGAAAGGTTTTTCATAACTTTATTAAAATATGGAAAATGTATCAAGCGATACCAGAATGAAAAGAAATCCAATCAACAGAACAGGAGATGTGCAATTTCAAAGTTTTAGTTAAAAGGACAAAGTTTTAGCTAAAAGGACCAACCACAATGGAGTGCAGTGGATGGGAGTGTGAGGAGCAGGGAGAGCATTGTGGTTAACTGTCGCTGTAGCATGAAGATCCGGTCAGGTGTTGAGGAAAGTCATTGCTTGAGTTTTACATTGGTGGTCACCATGGGCTGTCATTGATGTAGTACGAAGTACAAATCTTGTGTTGCTGGTCATCAATGGCAGTCACTGCAGCATGAAGAGTCAGGTTCACTGAAAATGTGCGTGGGTAGTTGCCTTGGTGCCATTGTCGCGGTGTGAAAGGGCCCATTCTTACTCACAAAAAGCCCCGAACTTCCAGACGGTGTGTACTCTGATAGCAGCCAAGGGTCCAGGACCAGCGGAGTACCTCTTGTGATCAGGGACTCTAGGAAAGGCCATCAGAGATCAGGCAGGTCCAGTTACAGCAGATCAGCTACGCAGGAAGCGGGCTGCCTCAGGAGCTTGTTCTTTCCTGTAGCTCAGAAAGGGAGGCTAGCCAACTTGACGTTGGAGTCACTAAAGTTTGCCTGGGTTAAACGGAGCAGGTCCAGTCTTCCTTCACAGAGAACAGGGCAGTCCTCGGGAGAACAAGATAGGCCTCAACTAGCAAGGCAGTACTCTGATAGCAGAAGGACAGTCCTCTAAAGAAAAAGGCATGCCTCAAGCAGCAGGACAGTCCTCTGTGGAACAAGGCAGTCCATTTTCTATATTCCAAGAGTATACTGAAGAGTGGTTCAGGAGGTCCATTATTTATAGCTGGTGCCAGCCTTTGAAGGGGGTTGACATCCTTGCTACCCCACACCTACTTCTGGGAAGTTTATCCCTTCCCCTGCCAAGACACTGTCATCAAGAAGTCTAGGGTGACAAAAGACTGTTGTCAGGTCCCTCTGTGTGGGTGCTGGAGGCAGCCCTTTGAAATGTAGGAGGGGCATAAAATAGCTCCACCCACCCATACTGGTAGGATGCAAATGATCCTACCAGTAAGGGATTGTGATGACTACCCTTGATTTGTTTTTTAATTATAGGCCAGTGGGCCCCTCTGTGATCCCATACAACTCCTAGGATGGCATGGTACCCCTAATCCTCCCCTTGTATGGAACTTTTAAAACATGTTCAGTACAGGGAGCCAAGTCTTTGAGTCCTGTAATGGTCACTCTGAAAACACCCCAAAGCCAATCAGGATGCTTGAATTATATTATTGCAGCCCAACGGTCCAGATATCTACACATTTTTAACTTTGGTTTCTCAAAAACTACTTAAAGGAATTACACCAAATCAAAAAAGGACACTTTCTCGTTAAAGATCTAACTTATGGTCAACATTTGAGTAATTCTGTTCAGCCATTTTGGCTATAGTGGTGTTTAAAAACCTTGGGGGTATTGCATCTGGAAATTGCATTTATGAACTCCCTCTTTTTATTCTCAATCCCTGCTTGACTGATCACCCTGAAACTTTCAAAGAACAATCTGAGAGATTAACTTTATTTTTCATGAAGATTCATCAAATCGGGCCATCGTTATGAGTAAAAATAAAAACATCTATTTCCTATGGTAACTAGGTCCAGACTATAATTAGGGCAAAGGGTCGCCCCGTGACCAACATCCATTTTTTAAACCTTTTTATCCCTCCAATGAGTGATACACTACTCCTGATGCGGGTGTAGGATTGGGAGAAAGGAGTTTGTAGGTGCCTGATCTTTTCTGGGCAGAAGCAAACTCACGAATGAATGTCCGGTGCTCTCTTCCATTAATTTGTGTGTGCTGTCACTAGTACATCAGATGGGCCTGGTAGGAATTTCTTAGCACCTCCCATGTACATACAAGGATTTGTGCTGATGGGTAGGGTTACAGAAGGGGCTCAGAGCAGCTACTACTAGACACCACCATTAGTTTGAGATACTTTGATTTCCATTGGTTGGACATCAGAGAAGGAAATAGGTTTGGAAGAGCAGTCCAGCTTATCCTTTCCTTCCTCCCTACATTTTGTCAATCCCCACCAATTGAAGACATTAAACAGGAGGTAGAGATTTGTAGGTTAAGGAATATGATTGTTCCTAGCTCCTTGTCTTTCAATCCTTATACCCTGATTCGGTCTCTACTGTTGTATTCCGCTTTAGGTGTCCGTATATAGGTTTTCCTGAAACATGTCCTTATATAGGCACAATTCGCATTGCCCTTTTATAGGCATAAGATCCCAGTCCTTATTTAGGCATTAGCCATGCTATCCAAATACAGGCATGGTCACCTACATCCGTCCACCCCAACGACACAACGAGTTCTTAGAAACCAGACTCTTAAGCTCTTGGGAGTTCCCCTAGCACAGAATTATTGATTTCTCCAAGAACTCATTTATTATGCATGAACCGCTATTCCATAAGGGTTCAATCCTGACGTCTTCCTCTGCCCGACTTTACGTCAACGCTAACATTCCAAGGCACCTACCAGGTATAAATACACCTTTCCTTAGGAGGAGACCTTGACTTTAGAGGAGCCCGTGTCCCGGCCTGGCGCACTGACAAGAGACGCTGTCATCCCTGCTAGCAGAGAATCCAGCTTTCAGTGTTGATGACTGCCTTCGCGGGGTGTTCGAATTTGAGACCCGAAAGAGATTCCCACCTCTCTCATTCTCAAGGTATGGAGCTGACTAGAACCTAGAGGGACTCTTGGCATAACAGACTTGGCATACCAGACTTGGCATACCATACTATAGAATACCATACTATAGAATACATCACCTACTTCTTACCTTGTACTACACTTAGGTTAGGTACACTGGGGTAGAACTAGTTAGAGAAGCATCTTATGAGTACTCACATTTTTAGCCTATGTTATTTATGTATATGAATATATGTGTTATAGCTAAAAGATAATGCTAGCGCAGTATTATTTCTTTCTACTGCTTACGCTGTACATAATATATCTTGTATACTGTCTTACAATTGTAACAGCTCATATCTCTTACACGAGAAACAAGACTGTTCAATAAATCCTTTTATTGAAACGCCCATCTATTCTTTCTGTGTAACTCTGAAGAAACTAAGCAAGCACGAGTGAAACTATTATCTGTTGTTCCCACGATTCTGAGAGTGTTCTGATTCTAAAGGGAAACAAAGTTGTCATGTTTATGCGGTTGCCAGAAATTATTCCCGTCTTGTTTACAATGAGTTTCTGGTGGCCTCTGAGTTAGCTGGCACAAAACAATTAAGTTTAATATACTCAATAGGGGCATACTGACCTCAGTCCTATGCCAAATCTATAGGGAATATTATTCCAATGTGCAGAGCCTTTTAGGGAAATAGGAATTACACTAAACTACGACACATACGCATTTGCAGACTAAGTAGCTCTTGTTAGCAAGGAGCCAGACACTAATCGGATAGTGCCTGGATCATTGTGGGGGTGCAGATACACACAATGACATCAACACAAGGTGCCTAGGATGTTGTTTGGACTTCTTTTTGGCAAGGAAAAATCCCAACTCCATGCTGGGCCCTCAGATACCTTGAGAAGCCTACCAGCCCTTGACAGTAGACACCAGCAGGAGTCCATGGTGGCCACCACTTTTTCATACTACGAATTCAAATTTGGGTAAACAAGTGAATGTCCTAATATTTCTGTGGCAGAGGTTATAGAATGTACAGGGAACAGAAACACTTCACCATCCAGTTTTCCTACACTGGCATCAATAACAATAGTGATCGAAATGTGTGTGTCAGCCTTTTGTAACTTCAAGGAGCAGACCAAGGGCCTGATTTAGATCTTGGCGTGGGGTTTACGCTGTGATGAATTTCCAACCCATCTAAATATAATTGCTATTAAATCCATTGGGATTTATATTTCGGTGGACGGAATATCAGTCACCATTGTGACAGAGTAACCCTTCCGACAAGATCTAAATCAGGCCCTTAATCTGTGACTGTATGAAGTTCAGAGATCAAGCAGTCTTCACATAATCTTAATTTTGGCCTATACTGGCTCAATGCAATAGGCCTGCCAAACATATGAGGTACTATTTTTATCAGTAGTGTGGGAACATTGGATCACCACCCTTTGACATTTTCAGGGGACTCTAGATTAAAAAAAGTTGTTGGGATTCATATAAGCCTTGGATTCCTCTGTGCGCTGCATCACCAAATCGGCGATGCAGCACGCGCACTGTAAATTGTTTTTTTATTTATTTTTCACTTAAGTCTGTTCGGCCGCATGCCGGAGTTTACTACCCCTCACCCTTAGCGGCAGAAAACTGCTGCTAAAGCGGCGATAATGGGCTTGATAATATGCACTTGAGAATTCCAATAGAAGCCCATATTGTCACCAAAACAAGGGCTTCTATGGGAATTCTCAAGGGCATATTATCAAGCCCATTATCGCCGCTTTAGCAGCTGTTTTCTGCTGCTAAAGCGGCGATAATTTTAACTCTGTTTCTTGATAATATGCCCCCCTATTACCACAGTTTTTCTCAATATTCATTTTACTTTAAAATTCTCTAAATTCACACTACGAAATTCCTTTTTTACTTTTCATAAACTATAGAAACTCTAGTACTATTATGCAAAATTTGCTGATGCAGCACACATAGAAGAAGGAAAACGTCACCTATGATTGTTTTTGTGCAAGAAGGTGCCCCTTCCTGCACGAAGACAATCATCTCTGCAACGCAGGCACCCTTACTCCATGGTGCAAGGGTGTCTGCGTTGGCGCTAGGCAGCCTAATGTGCACTAGTGCCGAGGATTTCACAGGAAAGTGTTGTCTTGTAAATATTACGCGTCCCTGCACTTTCCTAATGATGCAGCTCAGCGAGCAATATAGCTTGCAGCGCTGTGTTGCGTCATTATCTTGTAAAGATGCCCCCATATTTCTTAGTGACTTGTGCTACATTCAGATTTAGGGAGGTACCTGCATCATAGCGCTACCCCAATTTGCCAGAAGAAGTGCCCGATCACAACAAATCTTCTCAAACATGGTCTTGTTGGTAGATGAAATGGAATGCCAGATGGAATTTTACCTGGGGGTCCTAAAATCCTTGCCCTTGAGCCGTGTGACTTTCTCCATGCATTGTATTTCCCAGCCTGGAGAATTTCTCATCAGCCACATATTTAACACATTCCCTTAGTCATCACAGCCAATAAACCCTTGCCCACTCCTCCCTACTGCATCTCTCAGCATCGAGCATTGCACATTAGCATAATTACGGTAATTCACTTGCCAGCTACTTTCCCATCCAGGCCTCCGCGCTAGATCACTAATAAACATGTTGTCTCCATCCGTAGGTTCTATTGTGTACATTTTCTTTCGGAAATGTTAAGACTATCAGCGGTATAATGGCACAGAAAATATCCCCCAGCAGGGATAACTGTAACCTTTGCTCTCTGTGCACTGGTTCCTGGTCGAGGGTCAATAGATGTTTCTTAACATGATGAATTGAGAGTCTGACATGTAGTCAATTTTTCACTGCTTGGCTGCTCAGCCAGATAACGGGAGGAGCAGCTTCTATTTACTCTTGCAACTATGGCTGACCAGTCCTTAATGGTCTGTGACATTTTTTCTTGAGACCCTGTCTAGCTCTGAGAAGTACTATGATTTATGGGAGTGAGCTTTCTTTTGCTTTACTCCACATGCTGTGTACTGTACCTTGAAGATTTCTAATTAGTTACAAATGTAGCCTTTTGAACACTACAAGAAATCTGTGAGAGCGTCGTGTATGTAATCGATTACTCACTGAAACACTGAAAGTGACGTGAAGCTGTTTATTTATTTATGGACTGAACGTACTTGTGGGCATATCAGCAAGGGCCGGCGATAATTATCGCTAAGCGCACTTAGCGCGAGGATAATTATCGCGGGCCAACTCTGAATTTTATCGCGGAGATAGCGTGCTATCAGCAACGCTTATCTCCAAAGCGATACAATTCAGAACGCAAGCTGCCAACTGTGCGATTATCGCTGGAAATGCAGCGATAATCGCACAACTTTTGGCGATAGCCATGATATCCACCTTCCATCGGATATCATGGCTACGTCAGTTTCAAAGCAGGCGTAAGGAAAGTAGCGATAACAGAGGTTATTGCTACTTTTCTTGTCGCTATGCTTCTTAGTGTGAGGTTTGATAATAGGAGAAATGTCGCTTAGCGACATTTCTCCCGTTATTCTTGTGAGGAACGGCCACTTTGCATCTCATTAGAGATGCAAAGCTGGGCGTTAAGGGACAGGGCGAAAAAGCATGGATTCACGCGTTAGTGTGTCCTTGCTAATAGGGCATTAAAATTATCGCCGCTTTTCGTCCAAAAACGGACGCAAAACCGGCGATAATGTTTTATAGCCTCGTTGATAATATGCCACTTGGTTAGTTTTATCAGGTTGAACAGATAGATTTTGCAAAAAAATAATAAAGATGAATTTAAAGATGGGGAATAGGTAATAATATGTGGGCTGTTGCATACATTCCCTGAGTAGTGATAATTTCACTAATTTGCTCTTTAGCACTGGATTACATTTGATTTTGCTCCATTTTCATGGTGATCAATGACACCTAGGTGTCGTTCACGAGTAGTCTATTCATTCCAATGGGAGTTGTGGCGCTTCAACTGGAGTTTTCGACTGATCAAAGAAACCGAAATCTTTTTGCGAAATGCATGGGAAAGCTTGCAACAATCGCTGTGAAAAGACTCCTAAAATCTGTAATCCCTTGTACTTCCCTGCCTCTGAATGCACCGCAAATCAAAGTAAAGGTAATTCTGAGTTGGCGAAATAAAGGGGTGCATTATCAAGGCCATAATTGTATAAAATAAATGAAAGGGAAACAAGAAATTATGTAGCAAATAGGTCTGGCATTTTTTTCATGTATAAAAATGGATACTTGTATAGCGCACTACTCACCCGCAAGGGTCTCAAGGCGCTTGTACGAATACCGCTGTGGAACCCATCCTGGCTTTCTCTGTGAGGTGTCCACTCCTGGGCACCTCCAAGGTGGAGGCCAGGCACCCTTAGCGTTGTGGGGGCTGTTGTGGAGATTAAGCAAGCTATTGCCCAGAGTTGCACTCTATGATTGGAATAGGCAACGAGGCGAGAATTGTCAGGTCCGTGGAATTTTGAGCCCAAGACCCGCCAAGGAGGGGAATTGAACCCTTGTCCCGGGCTGGACCTCTGCATCAGTGTCTGCCGCTCTAACCATTGAGCCACACTTCTCCACATTTGTATTTGTAGTTCTAGTTGTGTGGACAAGTGAGTAACTGAGTGAATGGATGGATGAGTGGTTGAGCAATTGGGTGTATGAATGGGTGACCACATGGATGAACAATTGACTGTGAGAATCAGTAGATTGAAGAGTTAATGTCTGGACGAGTGTGAGCAAGTCCATGGATAGTAGTCAGATGAGAAGATAAGCACATATATGGTTGAGAGCATAGACCGTTAAAGCCAGCTTCCTAAATGTAGGAAGGAGGGGTGGCAGAAGACTTTTCCCGTTTCTCCTGGTCACTCATTCGGTTGTATGACACTATATCAAGAAAACAATAGTGCCAAACACAAATATCACCAAAAAATTTAATTGAAAACATAGTTTTTGCGACCCTATACCTAAACAGCAACAACACAAATAACTAAAGTACAACACTATCACTGAGAAAAATAAAGAAATAACAATTATCACCTACACATTAGAAACCAAGTAACCATAAAACAAATCACAAAAATCAAAATGCTGAGCACCGAAAAATCAACATAATTCCAAATAAAACCAATGATATTAAATGAACCATTTATCAACATATAAAATGTATCAAGGAGGTGTGTCCAAAATGGCGCCTGAGTAGCTGTCTTCCTTCAGAGCTCCGCTGCTCGCGTATTTAACAGGGTGGACGTGGCATTCCTCACATCGACTGTTAGTGACTGACAGGGACACAACCCTGTTCCCTCTACACCTTTGCCACCCTCCTGATTTCAAAGATAAGCTGCCAAGCCCCATCGGCTGCAGCCTCAACATGGCGGAAGCCGCAGCCTCTCGGCATTGGTAAGCTGATCATGCCTGATCTGTCTGCAGAAGTGCCACGGTAACTTACCCCCTATTTCTTGCAGCAAATAGAGCCCACTACAGGTGCCCCGCACACCAAGGTAATGGTGTGGCTCCACTGCACTCCGCTGTGCAGATGTGACCGCAAGCTCAGGCATCGGTGGCCAAGGGGCACAGAAAGAGTATCAGCCCCACAGGTGTAAGCGCTGAGGATCAGCAAGTGCAGCCCAGAACAATGCGGACGATTCATATGCTGGAGCACCTCAGGGTGTGGCCCTTCAACTGTTAGCATCGGCTGGAACTGCATAATGCCATCTCCACCAAGAGCTGTAGGCCCGGAAGGCCAATCCAGGACATCACATCAGCCTCCACAAGGTACTCCTCTGATTGCGGGTCCTGGCACACACAGAGATACCGGCATAGGCACCCCTCATCATGCACAGTTAGGGGGATTCAGGGCAGCAACACTTATCTCCATTAAGACATCTATGTCCCCCAATGCATCCATGCTGGATGTACCTGCTGGTGAGTAAGCAAAGCCCTTTGGCTGGGGAATGTATTTGCGCTACCTCACTACTATGCTTAATTTTGAAACTCCATGAGAAATTGCACAGTTTTGGGGTGTTGCGATCTCGTTTAAAATTGAGGGGAATTTGGGGGCAGCTGCAATTCTTTGGATCCACACAACGGGGCACTGACTACCGCTCTCACTTCATTAAATGATGACCTGCTCTTCTTTGCAACATTTTGTGGTGTCTATCCACCCCTTCGCCCGGAGTAGGGTCCTACCTAATTGGTAGAAACCCCATTCTACGATCTTAAGCAAATCCTGGGCTTAGAAGCAAAGGTATTCAGGGTTACTGTCTATAGGCCAAATAACGCTGTCTCACTGCTTTGCAGGCACAGCAGAAGTGTTGTGTGCACCGCTTGATGACTGTGCTAAAAGGACATTACTGCACTGAAGGATTGGAGCTGTTAATCTTCTCCTCCGCGCTGTGCAATCCGCCTCTTTGAGAAACTCAGTGAAACTATGGTGCCTGCCAGGCGGGCAACTAGAGCCAAATTTCGGGGGGGACTGAAAAAGATTTCGGGGGGGGGCTAAGTCTTCCAGCCAGAGGCAGAGTGGCTGTAAGAAGGGGTGAAAACACAACAAAAGCCTCATTAACGAGTAAATGGTCTTTTAAAGACCTGTTAAGTACTCGGGTGCGGCTGCAATTAGACGGACGCCAGCCCGCGAGGCTGTCTCAGCCGGGCTGACACACATGACGGGGGGGGCTGAAGTCCGGTGAGCCCAATGGGTGTTGCGCGCCTGGTGCCCGCGGAGGCAGCTGTGTCAAGAACCAAGTCTCCTCCTCACCTGGCTAGGCAACACCCTACTGGTTCTAAATGTCTTCCAACCGCAATGGCAAAAAAGACTCTATCCTCAAAGACATGTTCACTAAACCTTCTACCGAGAGGCCTGGCCATAGCCGGGACTCCTCATCGCTTGCTCCCCTGCTCGCCTCGACATCCGACTCAGGGACTCATGAGAAAGACGCACTAGTCACACAGGCATTCCTGGAAAACCTGTTTGGTGCCCTAAGAGAAGGCCCAGCTGCCTTAAAGCATGACATAGCAGCAGATTTCCAAGGCGTTAAGAAGGAAATCAGCAGGCTGGGTCAGAGTCAATGCCCTGGAATAGACCAGTGACTCACATGAAGAAGAGCTTGAGGATCACAGGTGGGAACATTGGAGCTGAGAGACAAGAACCCTGAGCTTCTTTATCAACTGGAGGATCTGGAGAATTGGTTACAACATTCCAAAATCTAAAGTAAAGGGGCTCCACATCACGCAGAGTCTGGAAAGATTGAGGACTATGTCACTCGACTGTTTCAGAACATGGCACGTGACCTTGTACAACAAGAAGTGGTATTGGTTTGCACACATACAGCAGGCCGATCAGCAAAATCCCCCAGTATGCCACAGGACACACTCACCTGCCTTCACTCATATCACCAGAAAAAAGACAATATGGAGGCAGCACATGAAAGTAATGCTATCAATTTTGAGGGTGCAAAAATATGGCTGTATCAAGAACTTTCCCTAGAACAATGCAGCGCCGAAGAGCACTCCAGGCCCATTACTGATTTCCTGCAGGGACAAGGAATCTGATACAAGTGGAACCACCCCTTCAGACTTATTTTCTTATGGAATAATGAAACCCAAAGTATCCGCACTTTGGGGGAGGCCTGCCCATTATTGGAAATGGGCAAACTTCAGGAGGAGGAAGTCACTCGTCCACGGCTGAGGCACTCTGCGTGACTGTCTGTGGGGACTCACCATTCCTCTCACCCTACCAAGAAGCATCTTAGCAAAGCTACAAACACAGAAAAAAGCAAAGAAAGAGCTGCATTATTGCGTCAACTACAAAAACAGGACAATATATCAAAATCAGACCCCAGTTCATCAAGTACTAATAGCGGGCTTCCCCTCCCCTCGTGGAATGGCCAACAATTCAACCTTGGATATAGGGGGCACCGGGGTGCTACCTTGCCCCTATTAAATATTAAAAGCCTTTTCCAACAAAGGCAGAGCTCCCCCTGTTCTGCCACAGCTGTTGGCGGAATACGAAAACTGTTCTTTGATTGTTATGTACCTGGGGGGGAACACTCCAGTTCTATTGTTTTTTTTAAAATAATTATTTTTATTAAATACATTGAATCGGTAAACAGCTTACAGTAAAGAGGAAGCAAGTCAGGATTACATTGATTATCACAATTATAACACATACACAGTAGTCGTACAGCAGGGAATACATATTTTATGGTGATTGTGGAACCTCAAGGTGGGAGGCACGTGGGGGGTTACAAATGTTACCTCCGGAAGCGTTCCAATTACTCCAAATCATGGACCACTTTTTACGGCATCCCCGTGCTACATATACTGTTTTTTCCCTGAACGTGCACCAGTCCATGTCCATCTTCCAGGCATTTACTTTTGGTGGGATGCGTGGCCCCCACATTTGTGCAATGTGTCTCTTTGCAATCATCAGACCTAAAGTGACCCAGAGTTTACTTTTACTATTTAGGTCCGTAGGCTCCCACACATTCAGGAGTCATCTTTTCGATTCAGGGTGAATAGCAAGTTCGAGTACTTCACTCAGGATATCATGCATTTTGCGCCAATACTGCTGAATGTATTCACATTCCCAAAGTATGTGCATGAAAGTGCCTTCTGCAATCTCCATTTTCCATTTTCCCCATATGGACAAGACAGGGCCCAGTAATGTATACGCTAAGTAGTATTTTAAGTTGGATCCAGTTCTATTGTTATGTGCTTTTTCCATTGTTTCCTTGCTTGACAGCCCCAACCTTGCTTTACACGCTTCAGGCCCTGCATCCTAGTCAGATATACAGAGGGATCCTTTATACTTACATCCCTGCCTAGTCCAGTTTAGATCCACACTGTGCTCTAACACATGGTTAATATACTAAGCCTTAATGTCCGGAACTGCATGAACCTGCAAAGCGGCTAAAACTTCCTTCCTTCCTCAGCGATTCTAAATGTAACATTTGCTTGCTCCGCACTGATTAGAAACGCTTATGGTCATGTTGGTTTGACTGTCACTACTTCTCTTCTGGAACATGAAGTGGGAGGGAGTGGAAATGCTAATAGCCTCACACCTCTTAGGGAAGGTATTGCAGATATAAGCAGAGGAGTGCCTGGCAGGCTCAAATCCTTCCGCTTGGAACTGAACAGCTATACCATTTCACTTGCCAATATATGCACCCCGAATGACCACCAAGAGGACTTCCTAAAGGTTGTAGCAGGAAGGGTGGTGGCCAAACCTGATGCAGATATACTCCTTGGGGAGGCGATTTTAACATAGTTACTGACGCTCTACTGGAGAAACTGTCACAAAGGATGGGGCAAGCAGGGGCCCTTTCATGAACGAGCCAGAAATCGCTGTCGGCCATGGGGTAGGTGGATGTGTGGAGACATAGTAACCCGACAACGAAAGCCTACACATTCTTTTCCTCTACCCATCATATGTTTACACCAGTAGACTCTTTCCTGACCTTCCCACGCCTCACTGTAGGCACAAAATCAGTAGACATTGGGGTAGCAGCTCCCTCTCAGATCATCCGCACCGTTGTCATCACACTACACTTATCCACTTTGTCATCTCACCATCTCACCTGGTGCCCAAACCACAAGCTACTCACACATGACTCAAGCATCTCTGAAATAACTGATGCCAAACAAACCTACCTGGATACTAACAACACACAGGAGACTCTCTTAGCCTTATTATAGGCCACCCTGAAAGAAGTCATTCGAGTCCATTTTATAGCTATCTCAGCTCAACTTAATAGGGATAGGAGGGACAAACAATCTCAATTAGAAGATGAAATAAGGGACCTAGAGGAGGCACATGAATGTACTGGCTCCCATAAAACCTGGTGCCAACTTACTACAACCTGCAAAAAACTCAAGGCCCTAAATATGGACTAGGCTGAGTACACTCTTTTGTGCATGAAACAGAAATATTATGCAGGGGGCAACAAAGCGTGCCACCTACTGGCTCAACAGTTCCACGCTCAAACTATACAGAAAGAGATAGCTGAGAACGAGGGACCACGGGGTATTTGAGTACATCATGATGATCAAATTGCACAGGTATTTGAACACTTCAAATCCACCTTATTCACAGCGGGAGCACTCTAAATGGGCAAGTCTGAAGTCAACTTAGCCCAGGAGTCCTTAGCTCAACTCCTCCAGGACGTGGCTTTTAAACTGGATCAAGATATTCACTCTGACGAAGAGCTCATGGCCATACAGTGCCTGCCACCAGGCAATCGGTCGGTCAAGATGACTGCACCTAAGATTTTTATAAAGCATTTGCAGCCACCCTCACCTCTCTTTTGGCCCATTTGTGTAACTCTTTCAGCGTCATTGGCACTCTCACATACACAATAAAAATTGCCACCATTGCAGTCCTCCCTAACCCTAGTTAAAACCCAGCATACTGTTCCTCATACCTACCCATTTCACTATTAAACAAAGATGCCACATTTTTTACCAGCATCCTGGCATCTCATCTAGCCCCCTATATATACCAGGACTCACCAACCCTGACTAACTGGGTTCATACCCAATAGAGGCTGCAGTGATAGCACCTGGCGCCAATGCCATCTTTATGACAAAACAAATGCTTGCGTTTGCCAGCACTTCTTGTGTTCGTCGATGCCGAGAAGGCCATTGATTGCGTGCAGTGGCCATACATCCATTTGGTGCTTGCCAAGTTTGGAATAGGTGTATGGTTTCAAAGATGGATCAGGTGTAGCTATGCAGATCCTGGGGCAATGGTCAGGATTAATGTGTTGACGTTGCAACCACTCAGTGTAGCAAGGGGCACCCGTCTGGGTTGCCCCTTGTCCCAATTCTTTTGCACCATTTATATTTGGCCTTTTGTTGGACAGGTGCAAAGACACCCACACATAACATTCATACCAATGGGTGGAAGAGAACACAAGTTGCCACTGTATGCCGATGATGTCATGATTGCAGTGACTAAGCACTTCCCTACAGCTGCTAATGATTGAAATGGAGGAATTTGGACAGGTGTCCAGATATAAAAGTAACTTTCAGAAAACCCAGGCCCTTAACCTTACCATGCCAAAGATGATCAATCCAAACTTGAGCGTTTAATCCCCTTTACGTGGACCACTAATGGAGTTAGATACTTGGGCTTACAGATCTACTCCACACCAGGATGCACTGCAGAAAGTAGCTTTACTACACTTATATCCAATACAAGATCTGAGCTTTCCTTCTGAAATAAATACACATTGTTTTGGCTAGGGCAACTTGCAGCTTTTAAGATGACCTTGCTCCCTAGAATCCTCTATATTAGGCAGATACTTCACATGCAACCTCCTACACACATGCTGGATAAATTGCAGCATTTCATAGACGACTTTATCTGGGTAGGGAAGAAGGCCCGTATGGCAAAGAAACAGGCTTACCTGAACCAGGTAGAGGCAGGACTAGGCATAACTCATTTAGTGCAATATTATCAGGCGGCTCAGCTTAGGTACTTCTTGGAATGGGCTAGACCTAGTACTGAGAAGTAGTGGTTACTGATAGACCAATCTGTTGCTGGAATCCACATATGCCCAGCAGGAGATCATGTAGTAAAGGAAATACAATGCCTTTCTTCCTGGTTTTCACCCCAGAGCCCACGGATAGGGAACCTGGACTTCCACCTGTACTGCAAGGGTCCACCTTTATATGCTGGCAAGTGGTTAACTTCAAGAGGGTGTTGGACTTCTTTGACTTTGATAGGATCATGGACTTCACACAACTCCAATCAAGCCATGCCCTTCCCTCCACTGCATACTGGCAATACATTGTCATTCGCCACTGGGTTATGCAACCTCACATTCACCCCATTCCAATCTAACCCTTACACAATTTGAAAAATGGCTTCACACATGCAACTGCAACACATGTATTCTCTCAGACATCTATGAATTCTTCATCACATCAGTAACCCACCCCAAATCACCAGCATAGTAGCAATGGGAGCTGGAATGTGAACACACATTTACTCCCAGGGAATGGCATTACTTCCTGCACAGAGCTCGTCCCTCTGCTTGTAGGACCTCTGGCAAAAAATATTGCTCAAAATAGTGCATTACTAGTATTACACACCAGTTAGAATGGCCAAATGGGGACGGAGGGGGGGGTGCCAATTATTGGAGGAGGAGTTGCCTTCCTGGCACTTTGAAACATCTACTCAGGCACTGCCACAAGATACATCAGTTTTGGACAGAGGTTTTAGCAGATGTTGATGAGATATATCACACTGAGCTGGCCAGGTTCCCTAGTTATATTCTACTAAGCCTCCTGAATGCATTAACCTATCCTTTGAAAGGAGCACAGGTGGACCATCACTCCAACCCTTGGTCCAGCTAAACAGATCCTTCTATCCCATTGGGGCACTGACACGGTTCTGACATGACTAGACTAGTTCCATAAATTATGGGAACTCCTAGGAATGGAGAAACAGACGGTGGTCGTGGCTCATACATTGCCACAGTTTGACAAAACTTGGGGGCCCTATATAAGGTTTCTATCTAACGAGTTCAAGGAACTGAGCTGCCCAGCCTATGTCCTCATACTCCTTCTCACGCAGACAAATCATATTACTTACTGAAACACCAAGGTGAGCGTTTCTGATAACCCACTCATGCATGAACCTAGCTAGGTGTCCTAACCACTACATTTAAGGACCTGTTGAGCACCCATTCTCCCTTCTTTGACCACCTTTGTAATCCCTCTTTAACTCTTAACCTTCCCGTCACCCAATTTCCATCTTTTTCTGTCATCAATTTCCTATTGTCCCCCACCGGCCGTTGGATGTAGGTGGGAATAAAGCAGAATTAAAACTAAAATGAATCAAAATATAGTTAATATGCATAAAATATATAATGAAAACACCAATTAGCATGTACCATAAAGGCTACAAAAAATAGCGAGCCTCCAACCAACCAATCAAATTAAATGTAAGAACACTTGTAGTGAATGAGCCACTTTTGTGGTCTGACACCCTATGATGACCCTCGACCACCACCCTTTTGTACTGACTTTAGTGTGTTATGTTACCCCAGCCTTAATGTTGGATGGTCTTGCATACGCCTGCTTTTCTTCTGTCCTGTAATCTTGATGCTGTTGTATTCAATGTGTGCCTAATGTTTTTAATATGATCAGTCCTCGGATTACCTATGCTCAGTCTATACGTTATGTTTCTTATTATTCCAGAGATGGTTTGCATACTGTTTAAAGTTTTTGTATGTTTGATGGTGTTGGACGATGGTCATGGGTGGAATGTAATGAATGTGTCATTTATGTGGATAAGTGGCCTGATAATGACCGTCGCCCATCACCATCTCAGTCTTATTTAGCATATAACATAATATAGTGATGTGTAGGCCTGCCTAGTAAGAATAAGCTACGAAGTAGGGCTTGATTATGTCTCTTTCAGATTCTGACTTTATCTTGCTTAACGGCAGTGCTTGCTATTGGCTTTGGCCTGATCTTATGTCATCTTGCATACTAATTTTGCTCTTTTGCGTGAATAGAGGCTTATGCTTGAGTGACTCAATTTTCTGAGCTGTCGCCATTTTGTGAGCTTCACGAGGTGAGAAGGGCATGTTTTCCTTTTCACTTGTTTTTCGCACTTTACTGACCAGAAAGAACTGGATCTTGTCAGAGGAATGTGCTCGCTCTGCTCTGAAGCCATAACAGACGCCTGGCCAGCTGAAACTGTGGCCTTGGTGCGGAGTGGTACGGACTCTGATGGGAAAAGTAAGCGAGGCTCACCAGGAGCTTCGTCTTACGTTTCCACTTGTACTAAAGAAGGTGTCTGGGTTCTGTTTGGTGGAAGTTCATCACAGGGCAGGCGTGCAGCTGTGGCAGTGGGGCGTATAGTGTCACTACTGTCTCCTGTTTCAGCCGAAGAACCGGACTCCCCTTTGGCGAAGTGGAAACGGGATGGACAGACAGTTGGTGAGGTGTTCCACTAATTTCTAGTTTTCCTACTTTTCTTGCTTACTATAACTTCATTTTCAGGTTCCATACATTTATATACATATATATATTTCTACTTCAAGAAACTCCGCTACTGTCTCTTCTTGACAACGGATACGGACCACAGTTTGGTGCAGCAAATATATTTATTTCAAAATCACCTTGCCGCCATGACGCGTTTCAGCCCGACCATATGTTTGCCTTGATTGTGTTTCAATCATACTATTGATATGTTAGAGTCTGCTATGATAGGTGCATTTGGTTTACTGTGTGGTGCTATTGACTAATAAATATATCCCAGATATACCAATTCGTCTTTTCCTTGTAGCAGGAGGAGAGGACTCTTCTTGGCCAAGTATTCTGTTGTAGAAGGATGGGTGTTTTCCCTTCTAGCAGGTAATTGTGTTATGGGAAGTTGTTCTACTCCTGCAAAGTGATGTGCAGAGTATATCTCGCTCTAGAGAAGTGTTGTGTGTGTTACCTTGGTCTAGAGGAGACTCATGTGATATTGTTTTCTTACCTTGCCTTTGGGGGAGTGTTGAAAGTTTGCCCATCTTAGGAAGTGCTGTGTATATGTTATCAGGCACATGCATCAAGAAAAGCTTTTGCGAGTCCTTAATTGCGAATATTAAGGAATCGCAATTAAGGACCCGCAAAAGCCTATGCATGTAGGAATCGCTATTAAAATAGCGATTCCTTAACATTCATTAATTGCGACTCACAAATTGCGAGTCGCAATTAATGAATGGCTTCCCATTCATTCCTATGGGCCTCCAGGCCCATAGGAATGCATTGGAGATTGCGGGAGCAATTTGCGAGTACCAGTAGGTACTCGCAAATTGCTCCCGCAATTTCTAGGGTGCAAGGGTGTCAAAATGACACCCTATTGCACCCATGTATTTGAACTCTGCACACACGTTGCATACACACATGCTCTAAGGGCATGTGTGTGCGCAACATGAAACTTAGAAAAATGCAAATAAGTGCATTTTTCTCAGTTTTAGCAAATTACCATGAAGTCCAGCTTCATGGTAATTTGCTCCCGCTAGTAGCTTAATCATTATTTTTTAAACTTTAATGCATTGCATTTAAGGAATCTCAATTAGGGATTCCTTAAATGCTATCGCTATTTAAGGAATCGCTATTTTGAGATTCCTTAAATTGCGATTTTTGCATTTGGGATGATGCATCCCAAATGCAAAAATACCGGTCGCAAAGGGGCAGATTCTGAGAATCTGCCCGTTTGCGATCGGTTTTGTGGTTGATGCATGTGCCTGTATATTCCATAAGTTTGGAACTGATATTCTCTCCCTGGGAAAGTGACGATACATACCTTGGTCCAGGGGAGATCTGAGACCTTTCATTACAACACTTAACAAATAGAAATGCATTTCTAATTAAATATTATTATAAAAGCCACAAAACCTCAAAGAAAATGTTTCCTGAAGAACCATTACAGCAGGACAGTGTCACTCTGCCAGATTGCAAACTAAAAAAGATGACTAAAACACTTCATCAAACCACTAAACTCTACAAATAAAAAGAGTTTGACAATACAAGAAAGCTAAGAAAAGCAGTACATAACTACAACTATGGTAAAATAAGAAATAGTTAACACTATGTTAAATATTTTTTCTCCAAAATACAGGTGCATCCCGGACAAGAAGGAAAAATGTGAAAAGGAAAAGATAATAAAAGCACAGATACTGAATTACTCTAAATACAAAAATAGGTCCTGGAAAGTAAGTATTGTAGCCAAACCATTAAACTAAAACAAAAATAAAAATAACACCCTAACAGATTGAAATAATAAAGTAAGGCAAATAAATTCCTAGCTACATTTTAAATTAAAATTGAAATAGTCACAGCTAGTAAATCTCTTTCTCACAAATATTACTCAGTAGGCCAGCAAATGTCCACAATTAAAAGGAAGTAAAGACAACATCCAGAATGTTAGCTGCAATGTAAAACTATTAAAATAAATATAAGATCACATATTGTTTCTTAAAAATCAATATATGTTTTATACTCTAAGACTGATAAATACAATTCTGGAAACAATACAACAAAACCAAAAAAGTAAGTTTTTATTAAATTATAGGGTATTATTGCAGTAAGGAGAGAAAACACACTGGAAATGCACCAAATATTATTGAAATGCAGACTATGACAGAGATGCCACTAAAAATGTAGTAGTTGAAAGTGTGAGAGAATATAATCATCCCACTAATATTATTGAAATAGAAGCCAGAACCATTTTACAGAACCTAAAAGACGCCAATATGAGTTCACAAGAGTCCACAGGAGACCTACTTAAAAATAGTATACAAAACGTCCCTGAACAAGCAACAGGCTAATTTCCTGGCATATCAATCCTAAAAATGTTAATTGCCAGAACACATAGATAAGTCAGGCAAACACCATTAGCACCAAAAAAATATGAATATATTGACATACCCCAAAACTAACTTATGAAACATAAAAATACACCTTCTTACTAAACGACAAACTCAATATCGATAAACAAATTTTCATTTATACTATCAAGACCAAGTTACTAACTTTAACACAATGTAACACATGTATGATGTCACGCCCTTCATTATTTCATCATATATACACAATACCTGGTGAATAACAAGATACAAACATAGCACTAGTGTATGCAGTGTTACCTGACAAACAAAATGTGCCTTAAAATGTAATGCTAACACATATAAAACAACAAAAATGCAAACTATAACTCACAACAAATAATCATAGATTTTGAACAGGTGTTAGAAATGGTATTCATGATTGGCTGAGGTATGCACCCAGGCCAGGAAGAAACCACCACTCTAGTCAGGGTAAGCTAAATATACACCGAAAGATAACTTGTGCTAACACTCTGATAACTTGGCACAGAGAGGTCAGTCTTATCTAAAGAGGCAATGTGCAAAGTATTTGTGCAATACAACGACAAAATCAACTTCCACGTACCCAAAAGAAACCTCCGATCTTCCAGCCTCGCACTGGGCGAAACCCCGTGCAACCACAGAGCCAGAGCAGGCGGAAGATCCTTCTCTCACATTGCAGCCAAGACCTGGAACAACCTACCTGCAGACATCAGACACGCCCCCTCCCTGAACAGCTTCAGGAAGACACTCAAGACCTGGCTCTTCAGCTAAACAGATCTGCGGACACCCCCCCTCAGCGCCTTGAGACCCTCACGGGTGAGTAGCATGCTTACAATTCCCTGATTGATTGATTGACACACACACACACAGTAGTTCAATGAATACACCACAAAATGATTCTACACAGGTTTAGAAAAATAGAGAATATCTGAACAAATAAGACCAAAATGACACACTTCCAATCAATGGAAGATGAGATATGATTTTTTAAATATTAAATGCAAAAATAGTTCTTAGAAGTCACCAGCAGTCAAAGTTCAGGCCGACCGTGATGGAAGAAAGGCTAGCTATAGGACCCAGACAAATTCCACTGGAGAAATGCCCTGGTTGGAGCAAATATCAGCGTCGAGAGCCTACTGCGTCATCATTAAGCAATACAAACGGGGCCCTGCATTGTTGTCGAGCTTCGTTGAAGTGAATGCAATGTGTCGTGGAAGGCTGTAGAACTGCTATCGTCGAGCTGCCTCTCCATCGGCGTTGAAGGGTGGCGATGCAGCAGAATTTCTCACACAGTCAATGCAATGTATTGGTTTTGTAGAAAACAGCTGAAAATCCCACTTCTGATTCCCAGAGCCTGGAGGGGTCACCTCAGGCAAGTGCAGCTGGAACGCGCTGAGGCCCAGAAAGGGCTGGTACTGGACCTCTCGGTCAGACAACAGATGCCCGGCTGAAGATGATGAGACAAGGGTGGGCCCATTGTTGTGGAGCCACTATTAATGGGGATACCCAGTATCACGCAGAACATTGTCACGGAGCAGCCTAAGCTAGCGCGTCATGCATACTGGCAAGCAACTTCCAGCAACCAGAAGCCGGCAGAGGGAAAACCTGGAGGAGGTAGCAACTTGCAATCCCTGGAGGCGGCAACTCTATCCGAAAAAGGGAGATATGCCCGCTGCTGCTCCGGAAAGACCTGGAACTGTTCTGTGGCCGGGACCTTGTATGGGCCTGCTGGACGATCAGCCCTAGAATGGCAGGACACATCATTCCCAGGCTGCAGGATGGCACGCAGCCATAGGGGAACAACGCAGGGGACCAGCACAGCTATGCCTGTCCCATAATTGCCATGTACAAGCACACCACATGCCGGGACACCCCCCCGACCCCCGAGCCGAGACAACAGAGGCAGTGCATGGCTGAGTCCGCAAGGAGGACAAGGATCCCAGAAATCGACAGGTGACCCCACTGAACGCCATTTATAGCGAGGCCCAAACATGAGCTAGCGGGTCTCATGCTGACAAGATGACATGAGGACACAAAAGGAATAGCCCAATAAAGGTACTTGTGAGGCCATACGGGCAGATGTGGCCCTGCGAGCCCCCTCCCCCAACCATTATCTGTCCAAAGGATTGAAGGAGGTGGAGGCCTAGTCAGCAGCAGGGAAGGAGAGTGGGAGCTAGATACCCAGTGGGGGCTTTGATACACTTCATTGAGACCGGCTCCCTCACCGCTATAATTGAGCAGCTGAAGTGCCCGAGAGGCAAGAGAGGGTGATGCAATTCCCCTGAGGCACCACCCCATGCCTACCCGTTGACCCGCCTCAAAAAAATGCCAAGAGGACCCGGGCCGCGACTGGGGGCATTGCTAGATTGGTTCCTAAGACCTTTAGTGGCGCGGGCACGAAGAGAACCTCTTTTCACTCCTAGATGCCCCGACAGAAACAGGGCAACTCAGAGGTGCACTTTATCACTCTGGTATCATTTTATTCTTCTAAAGTGGTTTAGGATTTTTCATTTGTTATACTTTCACATTATTACTGTTTGTGTGCTGCATAAATTCTTTGCACATTGCCTCTAAGCTAAGTCTGACTGCGTTTGTGCCAAGCTACCAGAGCGTTAAGCATATGTTGCTTTAGTGACTTTAGTGTTTCACCCTGACAAGGATTGAGGTGACCTGAGTGGGGCTTCCACCCCTTTCAACCAATAACTCCAATTTCTTACAATTGGGGAACACTGTCTGGACTACTTCGTACCTTTCAGCATTTTTACCATAACACCTAGGTGAGAATAAAACTGGTAGAGGAATCAATAACAACTGAAAAGATTCCAACAAAGGATGGTTTGAAACATGGCTGTGTTCTTCCCTATCTTCTATTTAATGAAAGTATTGCACATTTTGACTGCAGCTTGAATGTAGCTAACTCAGACCAGCCACCATTTGCCTGGATAGTTTTCAATATGTGGATGACATAGGTGCCGATCACAATCCGGTAAAAACCGGGTACGAACCGTCGGACGGAGCATATTCTCCGTCCGACGCGTACCCGGTCGTCAAAATATACAAACATGGAATTACGATTCGCACGGGTACACCATTACCGTACGAATCGTAAAAAAGACCGACCGAACAAAAAACACCTACCAATGCGATCCGGGAAAGCGCCGACCTGACGTCGGGACGCACGCAGCCAGCCATTCACGACCCAGGAATCACGATTCGCACCGACGTCACCCCGCACGGTGAATATTTTGCGGCAGCCAAAAACTGCCGGGAAATCAGGACGACGCGAACAAGGACCACCAGTACGCGACGGACAGACGACGACGCGAACAAGGAGGACCAGTACGTGACGGACAGACATGGACCCGAACCTACGAGTCATCCCTGCCCTCATAGCAGTCCACCTCCTCTACAGGTTACGACGCAGACGCCGCAGAAGGTCAGAATAACTAAGGGAGGGGGGAAAGTGGGGTGGGGTGGGGGTGGCACTACCAGGGCAGGCCACAAAACAACCACATGAGTGACACACTACACATGGCCTGGACATACCTGACTCCCATGCCCTGGTCACCACGAGGGGGTGGGGGCGTGTCCTGATAATCCAGCGACCGCCACAACGGAAGTCCGTCACCACGCGAACCGGCAACACAACCAGACAGGTACGTCCCGTACCCACGCCTGAAGAGCGTGGGTACGAGTCGGACCACGCCCACACACGTCACCCCAACAATGGCGGGACGGATCGCACCCACGTGGCAAAGGCCTGGGTACGGGCCGCACAAACATCACATAGCGTGGGGACGGATATGTACGGACCCTACCCCCACCCCGTATGCAAGGAGCGTACCCCCCACCCCAACAGTGAAAGTACGACCCGTACCCCCACCCGCGTATGCAAGGAGCGTACCCCCCTGCCCAACAGTGTAAGTACGACCCGTACCCCCACCCACGAATGCATGGAGCGTACCCCCATGCCAACAGTGTAAGTACGACTCGAACCCCCACCCACGAATGCAAGGAGCGTACCCCCCAGCCCAACAGTGTAAGTACGACCCGTACCCCCATCCACGAATGCAAGGAGCGTACCCCCCACCCCAACAGTGTAAGTACGACCCGTACCCCCACCCGCGAATGCAAGGAGCGTACCCCCCTGCCCAACAGTGTAAGTACGACCCGTACCCACACCCGCGGACGTACGGAGCGTACCCCCAGCCCAACAGTGTAAGTACGACCCGTACCCCCACCCGCGGACGTACAGAGCGTACCCCCAGCCCAACAGTGTAAGTACGACCCGTACCCCCACCCGCGGACGTACGGAGCGTACCCCCAGCCCAACAGTGTAAGTACGACCCGTACCCCCACCCGCGAATGCAAGGAGCGTACCCCCCTGCCCAACAGTGTAAGTACGACCCGTACCCCCACCGACGAATGCAAGGAGCGTACCCCCCACCCCAACAGTGTAAGTACGACCCGTACCCCCACCCGCGAATGCAAGGAGCGTACCCCCCACCCCAACAGTGTAAGTACGACCCGTACCCCCACCCGCGAATGCAAGGAGCGTACCCCCCTGCCCAACAGTGTAAGTACGACCCGTACCCACACCCGCGGACGTACGGAGCGTACCCCCAGCCCAACAGTGTAAGTACGACCCGTACCCCCACCCGCGGACGTACGGAGCGTACCCCCAGCCCAACAGTGTAAGCACGACCCGTACCCCCACCCGCGGACGTACGGAGCGTACCCCCAGCCCAACAGTGTAAGTACAACCCGTACCCCCACCCGCGAATGCAAGGAGCGTACCCCCCTGCCCAACTGTGTAAGTACGACCCGTACCCCCACCGGCGAATGCAAGGAGCGTACCCCCCTGCCCAACAGTGTAAGTACGACCCGTACCCACACCCGCGGACGTACGGAGCGTACCCCCACCACACCAGTGTCAGTAGACTCGTACCCTCACCTCTAATGCAGTGTGCGTAACCCCACCGTGTATGTGCCAAGCGCACATATCCAGAAATCGGAGGTGTGTGTGCAGAGTCCACCCAGCAGTGCCCTGAGACAGGAGTGGTGGGTGTGGAGTCCTCCCAGCAGTGCCCTGAGACAGGAGGGGTGGGTGCCCATCACTCCCAGCAGTGCCCAGAGACAGGAGGGGTGTGTGCAGAGTCCTCCCAGCAGTGCCCTGAGACAGGAGGGGTGGGTGCAGAGTCCTCCCAGCAGTGCCCTGAGACAGGAGGGGTGGGTGCCCATCACTCCCAGCAGTGCCCAGAGACAGGAGGGGTGTGTGCAGAGTCCTCCCAGCAGTGCCCTGAGACAGGAGGGGTGGGTGCAGAGTCCTCCCAGCAGTGCCCTGAGACAGGAGGGGTGGGTGCCCATCACTCCCAGCAGTGCCCAGAGACAGGAGGGGTGTGTGCAGAGTCCTCCCAGCAGTGCCCAGAGACAGGAGGGGTGTGTGCAGAGTCCTCCCAGCAGTGCCCTGACACAGGAGGGGTGGGTGTGGAGTCCTCCCAGCAGTGCCCTGAGACAGGAGGGGTGGGTGTGGAGTCCTCCCAGCAGTGCCCTGACACAGGAGGGGTGGGTGCAGAGTCCTCCCAGCAGTGCCCTGACACAGGAGGGGTGGGTGCAGAGTCCTCCCAGCAGTGCCCTGACACAGGAGGGGTGGGTGCAGAGTCCTCCCAGCAGTGCCCTGACACAGGAGGGGTGGGTGCAGAGTCCTCCCAGCAGTGCCCTGACACAGGAGGGGTGGGTGCAGAGTCCTCCCAGCAGTGCCCAGACACAGGAGGGGTGGGTGTGGAGTCCTCCCAGCAGTGCCCTGAGACAGGAGGGGTGGGTGCAGAGTCCTCCCAGCAGTGCCCTGACACAGGAGGGGTGGGTGTGGAGTCCTCCCAGCAGTGCCCTGAGACAGGAGGGGTGGGTGCAGAGTCCTCCCAGCAGTGCCCTGAGACTGGAGGGGTGTAACACATGTGTGTGAGGCCAGAATTATCCACATGCATACTGGCTACAAGGGAACATGTCCCCATGAACTCATGTCAACAGACTCCACACACAAGTACAGTGATCACCAAGGATGCCACGATTGTCGCAGGTGGAGACATGGCCCTGCATGCATGGCCAAAGTAGAAGGGCTCCGTCACACACACAGCTCATGTAGACACAGCTCTGCGCTAAACATTGGGAACACCCTGCAGGGAAGAAAGCTGGGTACACAGAGGAAGGAATACACCCTTGGACAAGTGCACCATGCAGTAACTGCCTACATGAACAAAGAAAGTTAGCCAACACCTTGTGATGGCACACAGATCACAGGGTCCCACCAATGAGCAGTACACTACTACATATCCCACACACCCAAACCCTTACACACCACCCAAAACCATGTAGCAGCCCCACCAACACCAATACCAGCATAGCAGTAGTGTGATAATGAAAACAAAATTAAGCTTTATTCTGCAGGAGCACAATGTCCGTGGATCGCAGGCAGTTCAATCTTCACAAAGCCCATAGGGCAGTCAATGATTCTCAGCTGGATGGGGGACACAGTGGGATGCGTGTCCCCTACCTTGCCTGCACAGTCAAATGGCATCGTCTTCCACACTGGTGAGGGCATCAGGGGGGGGGGAGCAACAGGCACCGCAGGGACATCAGGGCAAAGGGGCGGCGTTGTGGGTGCAGGGATGGAGGAGTCCACCACAGGGGGTGGGTCAGTGCCAAAGGCGGAGGCCAGGATGGCACTACACACCTTTGCAAGGTCATCCAGGGAGTCCCCTGCACCCGAAGGGACCTCAGGCCCCAAGGAGGGGGGGGGGTCAGAGGGATGGGTCGCAGCGCCACCGGGGGAGGGTGGAGACAGGGGGGGAGACTCAACCACCCTGACCGGGGACCTCCGTGACCGCTTGCGTGGTGGTGTAACTGTGGGGCTCAGGGACAGAGCGGCCATGAAGGAGTCCTTGGGGGAGATGTGGCCAGGAGAGCTGAGGGGAGGGGATTTGGAGGGAGTGGACTGGGTGGAATGCGGACTCCCACTATGGCTGCGTGTCACACGTTTGCCCCCCGACCCAGTGGGTGTGCCTACCTCACCCTGTGTGTGCGTGTCAGGAGGAGTGCGGTGGACCTTCCCTGCTGGTGTGGTGCCCGTGTCCGTTGATGTGGGTGCATGCCGACGTCTGGGTGTACGTGTGACAGGCATGGGAGTGGGAAGTGTGGATGGGGCAGGGGTAGGTGGGGGGAGGTCACGCTGCAGGAGACCCACTGCTGCAGTCAGTGTGGAGTCGATGGACCTCAGCAAGTTGCGTTGGTCAGCCTGCGATGAATGAATGCCCTCCAAGAAAGCCTCGATGTTGGTGAGGGTTTTGCCGTGGGCATGGAGGACATTAAGGATCGCAGCCTGACCAACCTGCAGTTGCCGCTGGATGTCCACAGACTCTGCATTGGCGGCAGCAGTGGAGACAGGGGCAGGGGGCGCGGTGCCTGGCAGGAAGGAGACATGCTGTGACCGGGCACGCTGGGAAGGGACACGAGCAAGTGGGAGGCGGCTGGTGGAAACTGAGGGGGCGGTGCGAGGTGTTGTTCCGCTGTCAGCTGCTGGTGCAGCCTCCGCCCACTCGGAGACATCGTCCCCGGACCTGTCAGCTTCGTAGTCTGATGTGCCAGTCGACAGGTCCTCGGCCACACTCTCCTCCGCCTCTGTCCCACTCGATGTGCCAGCCCCGATGTCACGGCTGGCACTGGTGCTCGGTCCCTCCGCCTGGTCTGTGTCCATGTCTCCCTCTGTGTCCCCCGACGATGCTGTGGGCAGGGTGGAGAGACAGAAATTATTCAGACACCTGTACACATCTGTCACATGAGTCCAATCTACATAGGTAACATTGCATGGCCTGAAAAGGAAGATCCCTAACATCTACTGAACAGGGTACCGATGTAGGGCATGCAACACACAGTTGGTTGAGCCACCATGCCACTGAAATACCATGGAGAGCATGAGACAATAGCGAAACACAGGAAAAGGAGTCTGACATAGCACCCAGGTCCTGGGGACAATCCAGCACTGCATCTGCACCACACAGCGTTTGCGAAAATACCGATGACCAGGGACCATATCCATGAACTTGAGACACATGCTGCATAGGTAATGCTGAAAACATGCACAACATGACTCGGTCACTGCACATTGCGTGTGTGTCCAGGCACATCACACACTGCCCAGACCCAGCAAGTGGTAATCAGGATTTAACACATAGGCATTGCCCGCCCCAACAAGACCCTACACGAGGCAAATTGTGGAGACACAGGTGGCACCAACATCTCATGGTCTGGGTGATACACACAGGGGCAGGCAAAAAGCAAGATTGGACGCCAAACAGCCAAGGTGCGCCTGTACAAATAATGAGGTACCAGTGCCCATCCTCAGATGAGTATAACAAGACACACAGGCACTGGCAACTGTGAGTATGAAGAAGGACAATCAGGTCAGGCTGCACAGTGGACACCTGTACAAATTAGCACGTCTATATACATGGTGACAGGGGACAATGGCACAGAGCACAACTTACGCTGTAGACACTGACAGTGGCCACGTTCATGATGACACATACACCACTGAGGAAAAGGTGCCCCAGGGGACAGTAGTGGGCACGCAACTACATGCTACTGAATGGTAATGACAGCAACACACGTCACCATCCCTGCACTATGTGTATCGCACAGTCATGCACATCATGTCACAGGCCACTACATAGGACATGCGCGCTGTAAGGCATGACACATGAGAGACCAACTCCCATGTCTGGAGTCAGCATCAGTGCCAACTGACATGGAACCCACATGCAGTGAACTTGACAGTGCACAGGCAAGGTCCCACAACCTGTTACACACCACCCCCACACATGATGCTACAGACATTGTTCCCGTGGACAAAGCGCCAGCCTACATTACCCTGGGAAGGAGTGACTACACACAGACCAGGGAACACATTGCAAGGAGGGGAAGGGTGGCAGGGGCACAGCGCTATACTGGGCCAAACAGGATCTGCACAGCACCTTTAAACCCTGCCAGTGGATTCATGCTACTGTGCCCTTACAAATGCCGGTGACACACAACAAACACACATGTACCTACCCCCTTCCGGCTGCTGCATCGCCTGTAAGCGCCTCTCCAGGTCTGGAAAGACCACCGGCAGCACACGCCTGTGGAGGTGGCTCAGACGGCGGCGGCCGCGGTTCTTGTGGCTCTCAGGTGAGTCCCCCAGCAGGAGCCGTGCAATCCTCCGCGTCCAGCACCGGATATCCTGCCAGCGTTTCCTCACCTGGGCCAGGCGCCGCCTCCGACCATCCACACCCCTCACGGCACTGACGGCGGTCAGCCAGATCTGCTCCTTGGCAGTGGTGCCTACCTGTGAGGAGGAACAAGTGACACCACATCAATACACCAGCCACATGTCACAGAGAGACATATGGGTACAAATTAGCTGGTAACAACAAGGCATGTCATGCAGCCAACGCATTGCACCTTTGTCATAGGGACATCATCCCCTGGTGAGGGAAAAAGCAGTACGTGCCACAGTGGGTACACAGGTGGAATGATGGCAATGTCACAATCAATGATCTAGGCTCACACTGTGCATCACACCCACCCCTCCTGGCTCAGGGCACTGCTGTGAGGACTCCACACCCACCCCTCCTGTCTCAGGGCACTGCTGGGAGGACTCTGCACCCACCCCTCCTGTCTCAGGGCACTGCTGGGAGGACTCTGCACCCACCCCTCCTGTCTCAGGGCACTGCTGGGAGGACTCTGCACACACCCCTCCTGTCTCAGGGCACTGCTGTGAGTGATAGGCCCCCACCCCTCCTGTCTCAGGGCACTGCTGTGAGGACTCCACACCCACCCCTCCTGTCTCAGGGCACTGCTGTGAGGACTCCACACCCACCCCTCCTGTCTCAGGGCACTGCTGGGAGGACTCTGCACCCACCCCTCCTGTCTCAGGGCACTGCTGGGAGGACTCTGCACACACCCCTCCTGTCTCAGGGCACTGCTGTGAGTGATAGGCCCCCACCCCTCCTGTCTCAGGGCACTGCTGGGAGACATCAGGCACCCCCCCCCTGGGACCCCCCCGACAGTACATGGCATGTGTGTTACACCTGGACGCAATGGCAGAAGTCACAGTCACCACATAGGGACAGTCTGTGGCAGTGGCCTATGCACTCACCTGATAACCTGGTCGCCCATACAGCATGGAGTACTGTGGGAGGATCACATCCAGCAGAGCCATGTTCTCCTCCAGGGTGAATGGCTGTGTCCTCTCCACAGCCCTTGACATGGTTCCAGGGAATCAGTAGCAGCAGCTGGGTCGACGAATGCAAAGATGTGCAGGCAAGTGCTCCCTCATGGGACCTGGCTGCCTTATATGTGCCCTTCTGCCCAGTCTCATGCACAGGAGTACAGAGAGATTGGTCACTCACATTTGCATCCTATGTTTCCACCAATCCCTTCAAACCTAGCAGTCTGTGGGTTCTCTATCGGTTTCATTCTCCTGCATGATGTCAGCCCCACAAACACATTGCAACAAAGTAGACAAATCCCAACTGACTTCTGCTGTGCACCTTCCAGAACAATTTCCAATTTTGAACTTGGTCTCCATGACAACCAGCATGCATGTAGGCCTTAATACTTGTCCCCCATGTAATTTGGAGCATCACACACAGGTACGGTGCGTGTGGGGGCCCTAGGGCACCCCAAATGCATGGCAACGGCCCGTACATGCATGCCTACGCTCTCCATCACTTTTGGTCTGCACGCGTATGCGTACTCGTAGTGGTACGGACCGAACACTCGCATCTACGCTCACTATCACTACGGGTACGCATACGCGTGCAGACCCATAGTGATAGTGAGCGTAGATGCGAGTGTACGGTCCGTACCACTACGGGTACGCATACGCGTGCAGACCCATAGTGATAGTGAGCGTAGATGCGAGTGTACGGTCCGTACCACTACGGGTACGCATACGCGTGCAGACCCATAGTGATAGTGAGCGTAGATGCGAGTGTACGGTCCGTACCACTACGGGTACGCATACGCGTGCAGACCCATAGTGATAGTGAGCGTAGATGCGAGTGTACGGTCCGTACCACTACGGGTACGCATACGCGTGCAGACCCATAGTGGTACGGACCGTACACTCGCATCTACGCTCACTATCACTATGGGTCTGCACGCGTATGCGTACCCGTAGTGGTACGGACCGTACACTCGCATCTACGCTCACTATCACTATGGGTCTGCACGCGTATGCGTACCCGTAGTGGTACGGACCGTACACTCGCATCTACGCTCGCCATCACGATGGGTACACATACGGCAGCACTCCCACAGTGATTTGGGAACATGCACAGGCCCTCTCAGCAGCAGTACGGCGGATTTTACACATCACTGTGGTGATAGGCGACACACATGTCGGAATAGGGCGGACATACTTGTCCATGGATGGACATACTTGTCCAGGAATGGACACCAAGGCATCGTCTGTGCATTACCACATGTGTTGGGCACAGGTGTCACAGGCTGTGATGTGGAACATGCCTCCTGAGTGGAGAAGGCACCAGATGTATGATGAGATGTGTACATGTGTACTGTGTGAGGGTGCAATGTGTGCCAGGCATGCCCTTGACTCCTTTGACATGTGTGCATGTGGGACTGCGCACTAGGGGTGAGCGTCACTGGCATGGCACGGACACCAACACACGGAAGTGTCCCATGATGCCCGGTACAGGGGTCATGACACATGACTCATCACTACCCACAGTGCACAATGTGACTATGCCATATATGTGTCCGGGATTTACATCGGGTTGATGTTGTTGCACCCTCAAAAGCTGCAGCCGTTGCAGCAACCAACATGTGGCTGTGTGTAGATTGTCATTGCACACTGTTCCCAACACCATGCCACATGTGTTACCGGATGTGAGGTGCACATGTATGCAAGGGACACGGAGTAGCGTGACAAGGCCATGTCAGCAAACTCACAAGGAATGTGTGGGGAGTCATGACATGTGCACCTTCATGGCAAGGTGTGTGGGCTGGACTAGTGTAATGTCATGTGACCTGTGGCTCAAGTGTTCCGCTGCCAGTCTCTGCAATCAGCATCACACTTCTGCTGATGTGTGGGTGTATGTCACTCCTGTCTTGCGTCGGGCAGTGCACTTGCACTGGGACACAGCTATTCCCATGGCGTGGCATGGGGAGGTTCTCAATCACCGTGTGTAGCTGGGTCTTGGAAGGAGTGTCACCTTGCATCCATACGTGTCCTGGGCATGTAGCACATGCCTGACTCCCTATGTGGCATGTGTGTATTGGCAGATTTACATGTGCTCAGTAGACATGAGTTGTTCTCGTAGTGCACTCACTCTTCCTTGTCACTTCCAAATTACTGCAGAGCGCCTCCTGTTGCCCGAAGAATTCCAGACTTGGCCACCATGCAGGAGAATGACAGGATCCGGCTCTACCGCTTCACCCAACCGTTGATTCTGGAGCTGACGGCGAGACTGGCACCACACCTGCAACCGCAGCACAGGTATCCTACGGCACTGACACCCCAGCTGAAGGTAATGGCTGCCCTACATTTCCTTGCCACGGGTACCTTCCAATATACCATAGCTCATGTTGGTGGCATGTCCCAGAGCATGTTCAGCGGTGTGCTGCATGATTTCTTGGAGGCCATGTTGATTCACCTGGATGACTTCATCAAGTTCCCAACCCCTGAACAGATGACTGAGGTCAAGCGTGGTTTCTATGCCCTGGGAGGGATGCCCCATGTCATTGGGTCCATAGATGGGACACATGTAGGTTTGGTACCACCACACGCACGGGAGGTGGCGTACCGCAATCGGAAGCACTACCACTCCATCAATGCCCTTGTGGTGTGTCTGTCCAACATGGTGATTTCACATGTCTGTGCTCGTTTTCCAGGATCAGCACACGATGCCTACATCATGAGGCGTAGCGGGATGCCTGATATGATGATGCAGCTGCGCAACGAACGTGCATGTGTTGTTGGTGGGTACAGTCTGTCTGTCCTGTATTCTGTTTGGCCGAGCAGCACTACCGCTTCGCCAGTTCTAACGATATCCATGTGCTTTCCATTTAGGGGACGCTGGCTATCCCAACATGCCTTGGCTGCTGACACCTCTCCGCAACCCCATCACGCCGGCCCAGCTCCGCTACAACACCGCCCATGGCCGGACAAGGCGAGTGATAGAGAGGACATTTGGCATGCTGAAGAGCCGATTCCGGTGCCTCCACAAGACCGGCGGCGCACTCCCATATGCCCCGGCGAAGGTCTGCAAGATCTTCATGGTCTGCTGCATGCTGCACAACATGGCAGTTGAAAGAGCTGTGCCCCTCATCCTGGATCAAGATGACGAGGACCATCCACCCGTGGAGGACGAAGGGCTTGGCAATGGGGCTAGTGATGTGGAGGATGTGGAGCCGCAAGAGGACATCCGGACTCGGCTCATACGCGACTTCTTTGCTTAGTGGTGAGTACCAGGGTCTGAGTGTGCACGCATTGGTCCCCGTGTGGCATGCGTTGTGATGTGTGTCTCCACCTGCATGTATGGCACGTGGGTCAGAGGTGTGTGTGGGTGTGTCACTGGAGTGATGGTGGCAGTGATGGTAGTATTTCCCCAGGCATAATTGTGACCTAGCATGTTGTCATACATACATGTGTCGAGTAAATGCACATGCAAGTGGCTGTGCTTCTTGTGGCTGACTTCTTGTGTGTCTCTCTTCCCCAGGTACCTGCGCATGCCGTTTGCTGGTTGCATTGTTGTGGCACTGCTATTCCTCATGGACATGGCATCGTGGGCTGACTCAGCGTTACAGGCACGGACACGTTTGGAAGTCTCCATGGGGTAAGGGATGCATCTGGGGTGTATTGGGTGTGGCAGTTGTTCACGATGTGTGCACACTGCCCCGGTCGGGGTTTGGGTCCTCTGCAGACATGTGGCATCCCCATGGGACACGACATGCAGCTGGGTACACCTGAATAGATGGGCTGCCTGGTTGTCAGTCATCAGTGATGGGATGGTGGATTGTGATGAAGGCATCAATGTGTGTGACACTGCCCTCGGACACATACGGTTAACATTGTCTTGACATGGCGTGGGACTTCCACATCAGCGGATGTATGGTGTATGGCAGGCTCTCCGTGAGCAGCTGTGGGTATTTAGCTATTATCCGACACTTGTGTGCCAGTTCCATGGCTATCACGCATTTGTGCTGCAGAAGGGGGGTGCCAGTGTTGGAGCCACATGTTACTCCACATGATGTGTTCATGTGTACTTCAAGTTGCCTCTGCAATCCCAAACACATGACTATTAAAGGTGTCCCTATGCCTCCAAGGTGCCTCTTCTCAGTCAATGCTGGTGTGTTGGCACGGTGCATCCTGCATGTCTGGCATGGTATTCCCTGATTGTGGCTATGTGTCAATGTGTCGAGTGGCAAGATGCAAGCTGTGTGTGTGTGCTGAGACTGTGTAATGGGCATGATGTCCATGACTGTGTGGGTATTGTGACATGTGCCATCCCCATGCATCCAACGTTGTCCATGACCCCATTCTCTGCATCCACCGGACTCAAGCTTGCAGGACATGGTTCTGCCACCTGTCTACACGTACCTGGGTGCCCCCCAGGACACGGGCCAGGATCCCTGACCTCTGCGCATGAGTGTTGCTGTACTCAATGTGTCTGTCAGCACGGTTGTTCGGCCACCCCCTCAGCTGGTTCTGACCATCACGGGTGTGTATGGTGCTCCATGTCTGTCTTGCCTAGAAAACTGTGACCCATGTGTCCTGTGCCAGACTCAGGCCCCAGGGTGTGGATGGTTGAAGTGAACAGATGACTCAGGCATGTTTAGACTGTACAAGACACATGTTAGGTAATAATGCTACCAGCAGGCATCTACTCTTAATAGTGTGATTTATTATTGGGGGGGGGGGGGCCAAGTGAGGGCCTTTCCGGGATTAGGGAATCCAAAGTTCAGTAGGGGAGTTGGTGTCCTTGCCATTGGAAATCCTCAGAGTCCATGCCACAGTCTTTGTCAACATTGGTCAGCCAGTGACCAGCAGGGCCATGTGGCAGAGAATGTCTCTTGATGCTGTGATGCTGTTGCTCCAGTGGGCCAGGTGCCAGGCCAGGTGTCCTGGGAGATGGTGATGTAGCAGCCACCCTCACGGTCCTTTCCGTGGACGACCCGGCTTCCTGCGGGGAACCTCAGCAGCAGGCCGTGACGACGTCTGGGATGCTCCGTCGGATGTTTCCTCCTCCTCCTCATGATCCCTCCCTGTGGGTGGTGATGTTCTCCGCCTTCTGGCACAGGGAGGGTCGGCCATGGTGTCGGCCATCCGACGGAGTTCAGCGTGAATCCCCTGGGACGCCGTCACTTGCTGAGCCTGTCTGTCCTCCATCCTCCGTTGGTGTAGCTGTAGACAGGCTATTAGCTCCGCATGTTGCTGGGCCTGCTGGACCTTGATCCCCTCGAGGACGGACACAACCTGGGCCATGCCCGTGGTGTCCTGCCGGTATGAGTCCAGGATGTTACGGACATGGGAAAATACCGGATCCCCAGCCAACTGGTCAGGCTCGCGCCTCCGCCGCTCTCCACTCCCACCACCCCTGCCCACTTGCGTCTGGCCTGCACTTGTGGGCACATGGGGTCTCCGGGACCCCTGAGGGGTGGCATTGGCGTTGTCGCCTGCCTCCTCCTGGGTGCCCGGGACACCGTGTCCCTCCTGGCGAGCCTGGCTGCATTGTGGTGTTGGGGCAGGGATCCTGGGTGTCTCCTGGGATGTGGCAGGAGTGGGGGTGGTGGTTGGCACGGTTGTACCTGACGCAGGTGCTGCAGGTGGTTGGACACCAGAGGGGCCAGGTCGGTCGGGGTCGTCCGCAGAGTGGTGAGAGTGGTCGCTGCCGGTGGGATCGGTCTCCTGCAGATCCGGGTCCTGTGAGTGTTCCCCCCCAGTGTTGGGGGGTGCAGCACGACGTTGACCTGTGTGTGAGAGAGACAATGTTAATTTTGATCCATGCAACATCCATGTTTCATCCGTTACAAAGTTGGCACATTTCCTCTTGGAATTAGGATCTGTCTTGCATTCCACTCACAGTGCACTTGTGCATGTGTGTGTCCCTTGGGCACCAATTTGGCCCCTTTAACTATGTGTGGCACAGTCTTACTTGCTGCGTCAAGTGTGACTGCAGTCAGCAGTGGAGTGTGCATGTGTGCCGAGCTATGCGTTTGCGCCTTCCTTGTAGCACTGTACATGTGCACATGGAGTGGATCCACACACTCATATGATGCAGGTGGCTGTCCTTGTGCTCGTGTACAGGTTGTAACATGGCCCTGCGTTTTGCCATGATGAAGAGGGGGGGTTCTGGCACTGCGCACCCTTGTCTACATGCACGCAGTCCACCTGCTGACGAGCAGACATTCCCACACACCAAAGGACTGATTTGCTCTCCCTGTGTCTCCATCCTTCTCTGTCCCCCTCTCCCTCCCTCTCTGTCCCCCTCTCCCTCCCTCCGTGTGTCAGCCTCCTCCCTCTGTCCGTCTCCCTCCCTCTCTGTCCCCCTCTCCCTCCCTCTCTGTCCCCCTCTCCCTCCCTCTCTGTCCCCCTCTCCCTCCCTCTGTGTCCCCCTCTCCCTCCCTCCGTGTGTCAGCCTCCTCCCTCTGTCCGTCTCCCTCCCTCTCAGTCCCCCTCTCCCTCCCTCTCTGTCCCCCTCTCCCTCCCTCTGTGTCCCCCTCTCCCTCCCTCCGTGTGTCAGCCTCCTCCCTCTGTCCCCCTCTCCCTCCCTCTCAGTCCCCCTCTCCCACCCTCTGTGTCCCCCTCTCCCTCCCTCCGTGTGTCAGCCTCCTCCCTCTGTCCGTCTCCCTCCCTCTCAGTCCCCCTCTCCCTCCCTCTCTGTCCCCCTCTCCCTCCCTCTGTGTCCCCCTCTCCCTCCCTCCGTGTGTCACCCTCTGTCACCTTGGCCCAGCTTCCTGGGCACACACTGTTAGCAGATCTTTGAGTGGCCCTTGGCCTGTTGATGTGAGTTTGTTTCTGATCTCCAGGCACCCATTTTGTCTGCTGTGTGTCTGTGCGCTGCTGCTGTGGTGGTGTGTGCTGCCACTCTTTCATACTGTTGGCTGTTCATTAGCTGCTGGCATGTGCAAAACAGTGCCTTCACCCCCATGTGTTGATGCAAGGCGTCCGCCATTTGCTGGCAAGTCATTCCTGTGTTGGGACACAGTGTTTGTCTGGCTGTGACCTAGGCCATATGGGCAGAGGGCATTGTTGTCTGCTTTGGAGTCGCACTATGTGATTCTTGGTGCCCAGCCTCCCGCCATCCGGGTTACCGTGTCATGTGTTGTTGTCTTCTGTGGCCTGTGACTTGACATTGTCCAGCTGGGTGCATGGGGCATGGTGGCAGCAGTGGCATGTGCCTGCTCATGGAGTGTGGTTGAGTAATGCGATGGCTTGTGGTGGTTGCGTGCCTGTTATTGATTTTGGTTGTGGTTGCAGTTCCCCCCATGTGAGGTGCGTTGTTTGTGTACTCACCCGGGTCTCGGAGTCCTTCTACTCCTTCAACTGCCTCCACCGGCAGTATGGCCATCACCCTCTCCTCCCAGGGATGGTACTGTACGGCTCTGCGGGAGGGCCCTCCTCCGGTGGCGTTGGCCTGGTCGTGTTCCTCCTGCCTCTTGGCTCTGACCCTCCTCCGCAGATCGTACCACCTGTTCTGGCAATCCTGCTTGGTCCTCCTGGTGTCCGCAACAGCATTCACAGCATCGACGATGGTCTGCCACATGGCTGTTTTGGCTGCCTGGCTGGTGCTTCTGACCAATGTTCCAAAGATCTGTGGCTCGACTCTGAGGATTTGATCAACAAGGACCTCCAACTCTCGGTGACTGAACTTTGGATTCTTGGTAGTGGGCATGGTGAGGGGTGTGGGTGGGGATGGTGTGGGTGTGGGGGGGGGGGGTGTGGATGTTGGGGGGGGGTGTGGATGGTTGTGTGTGTGTGTGAATGTGATGAGAGGGTGTTTGTGAGGGTGGTCGTTTGAAGGTGTGCAAGTGTAAGGTGTGGTGTAGCTTGTAGTCTGGTTCTGTGGTGTCTGGCAGCAGTGAGTCTGTTGGAAAGGCTCATGGTTTGTGTGTGTGGGCCCTTTTTATTGGTCCATGGGTGGGTGTGGCAGTTTTTGAATTTTGGGTGGGTGTGTTATAAGGAGTGGTGGTGTATTGGGCCTCTGTTTGTTTTTGGTAGTTGCAGGTCAGTGATTGTGTTATTTCAGTGGTTGTTGGCCATGTTTAGTGGCTGTGTGCCTTTCGACTGGTGTATTCTTGTGTTGTTTTATTTTGTCCTGGTTGTGTACGTGCGTTTTGAGCGTGTGTACGGTGTGTACATGGGCCATTTGGTTGTACGATTTTGTCCTTGTGTGTGGCTTTGTAAGACTCGTACATGCGGTTGTGATGTTGGGGCATGGGGTGCGCTCCGTACTTAGGAGGTTGTGTTGGGGGTGCGCCAGGAACGTACTGGGGTGGGGGTACGACTGGAACGTACTTGGGTGTAGGTACACGGGGGGTACGACACGTACAGGGGTGGGGGGTGTACATTGACGGTGGTACGACACGTACTGGGGTGGGGGTACGACTGGAACGTACTGGGGTGTAGGTACACGGGGGGTACGACACGTGCAGGGGTGGGGGTACGACTCGAACGTACTTGGGTGTAGGTACACGGGGGGTACGACACGTCCAGGGGTGGGGGTACGACTGGAACGTACTTGGGTGTAGGTACACGGGGGGGTACGACACGTCCTGGGGTGGGGGTACGACTCGAACGTACTCGGGTGTAGGTACACGGGGGGTACGACACGTACAGGGGTGGGGGGGTGTACATTGACGGTGGTACGACACGTACTGGGGTGGGGGTACGACTGGAACGTACTGGGGTGTAGGTACACGGGGGGTACGACACGTGCAGGGGTGGGGGGTGTACATTGACGGTGGTACGACACGTACTGGGGTGGGGGTACGACTGGAACGTACTGGGGTGTAGGTACACGGGGGGTACTACACGTCCTGGGGTGGGGGTACGACTCGAACGTACTTGGGTGTAGGTACACGGGGGGTACGACACGTCCAGGGGTGGGGGTACGACTGGAACGTACTTGGGTGTAGGTACACGGGGGGGTACGACACGTCCTGGGGTGGGGGTACGACTCGAACGTACTCGGGTGTAGGTACACGGGGGGTACGACACGTACTGGGGTGGGGGGGTGTACATTGACGGTGGTACGACACGTACTGGGGTGGGGGTACGACTGGAACGTACTGGGGTGTAGGTACACGGGGGGTACGACACGTACTGGGGTGGGGGTACGACTGGAACGTACTGGGGTGTAGGTACACGGGGGGTATGACACGTCCTGGGGTGGGGGTACGACTCGAACGTACTTGGGTGTAGGTACACGGGGGGTACGACACGTCCAGGGGTGGGGGTACGACTGGAACGTACTTGGGTGTAGGTACACGGGGGGGTACGACACGTCCTGGGGTGGGGGTACGACTCGAACGTACTGGGGTGGGGGTACACGGGGGTACGACACGTACAGGGGTGGGGGGGTGTACATTGACGGTGGTACGACACGTACTGGGGTGGGGGTACGACTGGAACGTACTGGGGTGTAGGTACACGGGGGTACGACACGTACTGGGGTGGGGGGGTGTACATTGACGGTGGTACGACACGTACTGGGGTGGGGGTACGACTGGAACGTACTGGGGTGTAGGTACACGGGGGGTACGACACGTACTGGGGTGGGGGTACGACTGGAACGTACTGGGGTGTAGGTACACGGGGGGTATGACACGTACTGGGGTGGGGGTACGACTGGAACGTACTGGGGTGGGGGTACACGGGGGGTACGACACGTACTGGGGTGGGGGGGTGTACATTGACGGTGGTACGACACGTACTGGGGTGGGGGTACGACTGGAACGTACTGGGGTGTAGGTACACGGGGGGTACGACACGTACTGGGGTGGGGGTACGACTGGAACGTACTGGGGTGTAGGTACACGGGGGGTATGACACGTACTGGGGTGGGGGTACGACTGGAACGTACTGGGGTGTAGGTACACGGGGGGTACGACACGTACTGGGGTGGGGGTACGACTGGAACGTACTGGGGTGTAGGTACACGGGGGGTACGACACGTCCTGGGGTGGGGGTACGACTCGAACGTACTTGGGTGTAGGTACACGGGGGGTACGACACGTCCAGGGGTGGGGGTACGACTGGAACGTACTTGGGTGTAGGTACACGGGGGGGTACGACACGTCCTGGGGTGGGGGTACGACTCGAACGTACTTGGGTGTAGGTACACGGGGGGTACGACACGTACTGGGGTGGGGGGTGTACATTGACGGTGGTACGACACGTCCTGGGGTGGGGGTACGACTGGAACGTACTTGGGTGTAGGTACACGGGGGGGTACGACACGTCCTGGGGTGGGGGTACGACTCGAACGTACTGGGGTGGGGGTACACGGGGGTACGACACGTACAGGGGTGGGGGGGTGTACATTGACGGTGGTACGACACGTACTGGGGTGGGGGTACGACTGGAACGTACTGGGGTGTAGGTACACGGGGGGTACGACACGTACAGGGGTGGGGGGTGTACATTGACGGTGGTACGACACGTACTGGGGTGGGGGTACGACTGGAACGTACTGGGGTGTAGGTACACGGGGGGTATGACACGTACTGGGGTGGGGGTACGACTGGAATGTACTGGGGTGTACATAGACGGTGGTACGACACGTACAGGGGTGGGGGGGTGTACATTGACGGTGGTACGACACGTCCTGGGGTGGGGGTACGACTGGAACGTACTTGGGTGTAGGTACACGGGGGGTACGACACGTCCAGGGGTGGGGGTACGACTGGAACGTACTGGGGTGGGGGTACACGGGGGTACGACACGTACAGGGGTGGGGGGGTGTACATTGACGGGGGTATGACACGTACTGGGGTGGGGGTTCGACTGGAACGTACTGGGGTGTACCTAGACGGGTGGGGGTATACATACACGGGGGGTACGTGTTGGACGTACGGGGGCTGGGGGGAGTGTTGGGCGCGTATGCGGGCACATGTCTCCATGGTTGCTATGGGTGTTCGGTGCGGACGGTGTTTTTTCCATACGGTTGTACGCTCGGACGCACGGGATGGATCGTGATTCCTCGGTCGGACTTGGCTTTTCACGTTTGTAAGGTAAATCGTCCGAGGACGTGTCGGACACATTTTCCGACCCGAGGACGTGTGGGGAATGATTCCCAGTGCGGTTCGTATGGACTTTTTACCATGCGAATCGTGATTGCCAGTTCGTACGGCACTTGTACGATTCGTACGGTAAAAAGACCCGATACGAGTCGCACGGGGGAATTTTTTACCGGATTGTGATCGGCACCTAAGTCTTGATTAGTAAGTCTCTAGTCGGTATATAACAATTATTATCCACTTTTCCATCATACGCTAAGAGGAATGGGTTTGAAATTAATATAAAAAAACAAAAGTCATAAAACTCCTCTTACCAAGAAGAGAATAGTTCTTGGCAACCATCGAACATGACAACCCTGTTCCCTCAGAATCGTGGAAACAGTGCCACTTTTCGCTCAGTCACTCATGCTCACTGTGTCTCAGAGAGATACACTGAATGAATGGTGGGGACGTTTCTCAATAAGTATATATTGAACTAGTGTCATTCTAGTGTAAAATAGGTGTGCTGAAACAAGCAATAGACCGCCGTAACAGATATAAATGATTATAAGCACTAACAGTGTACATTGATGGTAGATTTCTACCATCATGCTGAAACAATGAATACAGGCAAGTATATAAAATACATGACAGTAAAATTCATACTCCTACGATGCGTCCCTAACTAGATGTACCTGATTGTACCTAGCATGTATGAGGGTGTATAGCCAAGAATCCCTCTAGGATAAAGTCAACCACATTACCTGCAGTGTGAGACTCTTGGCCCCTGTCTTGGTCTCGAGATGAACACCCGCCAAAGGGATGTCAGACCACTGCAAGCTGGAGTGTCTGCATGCAGGAGCCTCAGCGTCTCTGGTCAGTGTATCGGCATGGAAGTCCTTTTCTCCTCTGACTACTTTAGTAAGAGATGGTGTACATATACCCAAGTGTTTTCCGCCTGGGGTTATACCTCACTGTGTCATGCTGGGCTGGGACGATGGAAGGAATGACCCTTGCACATAGATTTTATGCAGGAGATGGTAGGCCTGTTGTCCTGCTGTGATTCCAAGAATCCTCATGCATAATGAATGAGGCCTTTGTGGAGAAAACTCCAAGTCATCTTTGGACATTACCGCAACTAGGTAATAGGTCAGTACTAAGAACCGTTATGCAGTGTAATGATAGAGAGAATATAGGTGAAGGGTTAGGTGACTACCTGAGCCTGCATTAGGGTACATATATGGAACATAACAGCACCTTCTCCAATCCTTAAGAAAATGTATGCCAATTTGTGACACCTTCACGCAGTGATGGCTCCAAAATCATCTGTGCATGCTATTCAAAATAATTGGAAACAGTGCAAGCGAATGTCTATGGTTGCCTATCAGACTGAAATCCAGCACTGCTCACTCTCAGATTTGCTTGGAATTCAGTCTTGTAAAGCAAAGAGTTATCATGATAGGGGTCTGCTGTTAAATTGCTTAAAAATGTATGGCGTGCCAGGAATCTCCTTGGCACTTCATTTATAGGCTGAAATCGAAACAACCAGAAGGCACAACCCATGGTGAGATTCGCTTTCTTCTGAAATGTCAACTTTATGGCTTACATCCCGCTTGGATTCTTCTGCTAGATGTACATCCCTCAAACAAGCTGTGAACTAATCAGTGAGACCTCATTGGCATCTTCAGGACAAATATCACCTTTCCACGATGGGGCATGCATGGACTGTTATTAACGTATTACATATATCCATCTCCTCACCAATACCCAGATACTTATTACTCATCTTACATAAAGTTAAAGCTGATTATCTTCAGGATGCTCAGTTGTCCTACAAAATACATAAACCCATGTTGAAAGCATTCCTTCTCATTTAAAAGGTGTCATCTTTATGGGTATATGCAAGACACATAATTACACACAGTTTGTATCTGCCCCAAGTTGATTTAAGCACTAAGACACTTTTTGCAAAAACATTTTAATACCTTGCAAATAAGAACTTCCAGTTAGACCCTAATGCAGTGTTTAGGTGGCCAGCATCCTGAATGGCCTGTAATTTTTTCAAATATGTGGATTATGTTTCAGCCTGTATGGCACAGCCTTGAAGGAATATGCATAATAGGAAGTCGCTTAATACATTTTATAACAATTTTTAATCTGTTGAGTAATTAAATGCTCCTTTTTTTAGTGTTTTTATATTGCATTGCTGAGGTCGTTTTAAATTAACGATGCAATAAATATATAAACTTACATTTGTAACTGCATGAGGGACATTGAAGTTCTGCTGGGAATGTTGTGCATGACACTAAGGAGCTGATGACGATGGCGGTCGGACCAACCATCTGACCGTCATGGCTGCAGTCCAATTCCGACCGCTGAGGGCACAAAGTTTCCCCAGCCATGTTACGATGGCACGGTGGTCTGAAATGTGGCTGATAGGTGTCGTGACCTAGGGCAGAGGACACTAGGACCCTGCACCCTAGTAAGGCGAAGGGACAGCAACTGGACACCACTTCCGGTCAGGGAGTGGGGAAGGGGATTACTGATATGGCAAGGGAAAGGAACAGACGTGTCTGTGAGCACTGGTGAGAAAACATAATCAATAACAATAGATCACCTACCTGTCTCTGCGTTGTTTATGCATGGGGACACGACACTGGTGAGGACAAGGTGGGATCAGGAATAGCCACCAGAAGTACGTGCCTGTGGCCTTTACAGTGTCTGAACAGAGCCAGGAGCCCACCCTTGTCAGCCGACCGCCTGAAGAAAAAACACGATGTCGGGAGTCCACCCGGTCGCAAGAAAACGGAACCAGGAGCCCACCCTGGTCTGCCGGTCAAAGAAGAGGAAATGTGAAACCGGGAGCCCACCACGATCACAAGAAAAGCAGAGCCAGGAGCCAACTCTGGTCCATGTGCGGTAAACTGCAGCGACGTCGGGACCCCACCCCTTCCGCATCGAGTGAAAAAGGAGAGGAAAGAGGATTGGTGCACCCGACCGTGACTGTAGCCGCCCGCTGACTGAAGAGATAGCCCTGAGCCTCCCATCGTGAGATTTCAGGCTGAAATCTCACGAGAACTCGGTAGCCATCTTAAGGTCAGGCGGGAGAGCCAATAGGATGCTGAAGAAGACCCGGCTACCATTTTGAAGTCAGGCAATAGAGCAAATAGGAAATCTCGCCCTGCAGAAATCTCTGCGGCCATCTTGAAGTCTGACAGGAGAGCCAATTAGAGGCTGGGGAAGGCCAGGCAAAGACTGAAAAACATAAGAAAAGAAAAAAAAGGTGAAAATAAAACGAAATTACAACAAACAAAGTTGAAATAAAGAAATAATACGCACTTAAAAAAGGAAACTGCACCTAAATAAGAAAGGACTATCCTACAGAGTCAGGAGAAGCAGGTCTACACCACAACAAAAATGACAGAAGACGGAAATGACAAGAAAAGCGCAAACGCAATCTTCCGCACACCGCTACTGTTCAGCTTGTCAGAGCCACAGACAGGTGTTCGCTGGGAAATATGGATAAGGCAATTTGAACGCTACATGCGTGCTACATGCAAGGACTACACAGACTAGCAAAGCATATATTTGTTCCTAAATTTCGTAGGTGATGAGGTTGAGGACTTTTTGATAAAATTCCCCCCAGAACAAACCTCAACATACAAGGGACTGATGAAGTGCCTCACAGACCCGCAAAGAAATGTTGACTTTGAGAGATAAATGTTCAACACCATATGCCAACTGGCAGAGGAATTGCTCGACGATTTCGTGACCAGACTACGCAAACTAGTTACATATTACAAATTCGACAATGAACAGGCCATACTATTGCGCATCATTGAAGGCTGTCAGTCAGTAGAGTTCCATGCACGAATACTGAAGGAACCGTACATGCTAGAGAAAATACTGAGAATGGACAGAGCGGAGGCCAGAGCTACAGCTCATGCCAGGCAAATGGAAAATGGGAAGGCAAGAAGAGTGGAACAATCAAACCGCGTTGTTGGGAATGTCAGGAAACAAGACAATATACCGCCGCCCCGGAAGCAAAAGCAAGAAAGAACATGCTATTGCTGTGGACTTGAATTCCCACATGCTGGCACCTGCCCGTCAATGGGTCACAAATGCTGGAAATGCAACAGAGAAAACCATTTTGCGAGTGCCTGCATGAGTGGACAATTCCAAAGTTAGCGAAGGAGACCAGCAAGACCTCGGACAACGACAAGCAGATACACACGGCACATGGACACACATAATTGCAGTCCCTCAGCTGAATCGGAAGGAGCAAACATGCCAGAGGCAGCAGAACAGCTGTATCTGATTTCAGATGTACCAACGGAAGATCACATGCTAGAACACATTCATCTCGTAGACAAACAGCAGATAAAGAAAACAGCAACGGTGAACATTGAGGTAGGGAGTCACAGCACAAGCTTCATACTAGAAAGCAGAGCTCCATGCAACATCATTTGCATGTCACAATACAAGAATATGAGAGTGAAACCACCGCTATCACTGTCCACTGTTGATGTGTTCACCTAGGGCTCAAGAAAACCAGTGGTATTCATGGGGAAATTCATAGAGACACTGACATACAAAGAAAGGTCGGTAAAGGAAGAAGAACATGTACTACAAGGAGACATTCCAGCACCCTGTCTACTAAGCAATGTCACCGCGTAGGGGATGGGTCTCTTAGCAATGACCTACAACATGTCAGAATGAAAGAACATCCTGAGGTAACATCCAGCCATACTACAAAGACTGGGCAAACTAAAAGACAAACAAATAACATTTCACATCAATGAAGCAGTCAAACCTGTGGCTCAGCATCACTGAAGAGTGCCCATACATCTTTAACCACAGGTGGAAGAAGAAATACAAAGCCTACTGTCGCAAGACATTATAGAGCCAGCTAAAGGACCGACCCAATGGGTATCTCCAATAGTAGCAGTCCCAAAGAAGAACACATCAAAGATTTGCATTTACGTTGACATGGGAATACCAAACACGGCAATTGAGAGGGAAAGACACCCAGGGCTTCATAGAAATGACATGATCAGCTGTCTAACTGGCACATGCAGATTTTCAAAGTTAGACCTGTGCAAAGGATACCATCAACTGGAGCTTGATCCGCAATCACGGTACATCACAACATTCTCCACCACATGGGTCTCTTTCACGACAAGCGACTACGTTTTGGAATATCATCTGCAGCAGAGATAATTCAAGAGATCATAAGGAAAGTGATCAGGCCTGTAAAGAACAGTTTGAATTACAGTGATGACATCCTGGTGTTTGTTGCTCAAATGAGGAGCACGACAAAGCCCTACGTGAGGTTTGCAACCAATTGGAACAACCAGGCCTGACCTTAAATGAAGACAAGTGAGAACTGGGAAAAAGGGAACGAGTATTCTTCAGACACATCTTTTCAAAAAAGGAATGAGGCGGACCCCAGCAAAGTATAAACACTGGAAAAAGTAAGGCCTCCAACAGAAGTAGCAGAAGTGAGGTCATTCAGCAAGCTACTGTGCTCGATACATAAAGGATTTTGCCACAGTGAGCACACCGCTTCGGGACCTAACAAAGCAGGGTCAGAAATTTCTCTGGACACATGAATGTGGCAGGGCATTTGAGGCCATCAGACATGCAGTAGATCATCTTGCTTACTTCGACCTAGCGCTGTGCACTGAGCTCACTGTTGATGCCAGCCCAGGAGGATTAGGAGCAATCCTAGCACAACACATGCCTGGAAGAGACTCGCCCAGGCAAATTGTCGCATATGCGAGCAAGAGCTTATCAGACATTGAAAGGGCATACTCACATCCAGAGAAGGAAAGTCTAGCAGTAGTATGGGCTTGTGAACACAACCACATGTTCATCTACGGAAAACCGTTCACTATTGTAACTGACCACCCAGCACTAGTGACAATATATGGAAACCACGAACGCAAAGATACCACCAAGCATTGAAAGTTGGGGAATAAGACTAATGGACTATGACTTCAATATCATGCACAAGCCAGGAAGGGAAACAAACCCAGCTGACTAAATTTCAAGGCACTCCCTACCGCAGGCACCAGAAAACACATAGATGGCAGAAGAATACCTAAATTTTGTGTTAAGGCACAACACTCCCGCACCAATAACAATTGAAGAGCTGAACGAGAGACAACAAGGGATGCCACAATGCAAGCCGTCAAATTAACAATACGACAGCAAAGATGGAGACACGTAAACAACAACAGCCCCATGGGAGTAGGAGTTAGCAGGGAAGAAATGCTGGCATTCAAAAACATGCAAGAGGAACTTTCAGAAATGGAAAGAGGAATCATACTAAGATGAACATAGACAGACAGTAAACCTAGCACATGAGTCCCACAGAGGCATATTAGCAACAAAAAAGATGCTACGGGAAAGAGTATGGTTTCCAGGCTTAGGTCAACTGGTGGAAGACACCATCTTAAACTGTCACCTATGCCAAATACCAGGACGGCCCGCAAAGCCAGAACAGCTACAGATGTCGGAGCTTCCAGGGGCAGTGTGGCCAACATTGGCAGCTGATTTCTATGGGCCATTGGACACTGGCAACTACTTGCTAGTGGTCATTGATGAGTACTCCAGATTTCCCATAGTACGACACGTCTTGTCAACATCAGCCACCGCAACGTTGCCGATACTGGATGACATTTTTGCAGCCTGGGGCTCCCCACAAACAATGAGGACAGACAATGAGTCTCCCTTCTCAGGAGAGGAGTTTCACAAATTCATGGCCTACTTGGGCATTCACCACCGGAAAGTAGCACCCCTGTGGCCACAAGCAAACAGCATGGTGGAAAGATTTATGTGAAACATCAAGAAACCAGTCCAAAGAGCAAAACTGGCACAAATATCAATAGGCCAGGCACTCTGCCAAATATTAAGGGAATACCGAAATACCCCTCACAGCTCCACGGAACGATGTCCAGCATAACTGGTACTAGGAAGGACTAGCAGAACAAGATTGCCCCCGCTAGAGGCAAGAGCACCACCAGAACACAATAGCATTGCAGCGAGACATCAGGAAGCGAAAAACAAAAATGAAACTCTATGCAGACGCCAAGAGACATGCCACATCATCACAACTGAAACAAGGGTACTCAGTGCTGGTGTGCCAACGACAGTCAAGAAAATCAGACAGCCCATTCTCAGATGAACTGCTGACAATAATAAATGTTAAAGGGCCAATGAGAACAGCTGCCTCAGTCCCCTACAGGATCACCAGAAATAGCTCACATTTCAAGGGGCTCAAAACATCAGATGAGGACAGGGGAGATACAGCATCCAAGAGCAAAGCAACACATGACAAAGAGGAAGTTATGGACAGCAGGGGAAGAATGACACACAACAGCGAGAGACAAGAAGATCTACCAAACAAAGGGACGGAAGGACTATGCCCAAAGAGAGTGAGCAGAAGGCCAAAGAGACTGATTGAGGAAATGTAATGGTGGGGGTCAGAAAACGAAACACTCTCTTTCTCTATCCGTCTCTCTCTCTCACTCTCTCTTTTCTCTCTCTCCCATCAGTTTCTTTCTTTCTTTCCACAAAGGGGGCGATATTGTGACCAGGGGCAGAGGACACTAGGACCCTGCACCCTAGTAAGGGGAAGGGACAGCAACCGGACACCACTTCCGGTCAGAGAGTGGGGAAGGGGATTACTGATACAGCGAGGCAAGGGAACAGACGTGCCTGCGAGCACTGGCGAGAAAAGATAATAAATAACAATAGATCACCTACCTGTCTCAGCATTGTTAATGCGTGGGGACACAACAATAGGGACTCCACCGCCATCAGGACTATGCTAACACTGCCATACAGATTACAATGGAACCACTGTACTGACAGTCCCTTGTCGGCGGTGTCATGACTGCCCTGGACCGCAATGCTACTGCAACCACAAAGCACCACAGCCATTGCCAAAAAAGACACACCTACAAATAACACTAAAACCACACCCCATCCCAGACCATGATCCTTTGCCACTACACTGCAGCACAGCCAGTCAGAACATCATTAGTGATCACAGAAATTAGCCCTTTCACACACTCCCATCACACACAATCCACACATGATTTTCTTCACTATTTACTAAATGTTTGCTTGATTGAAGGGCATTTTTCATTTTCGTCTCTCTTACACACTTAATTTAATTTAAATGTCACCGGTCAAAAATTATCGTTTTTCTTACACCGAGCTATCAGTGATGGTGGATGAAATCATTAGAGTAGAGCCACACATCTTTGGAGCCCAAGTCCAACAAACTTCTCTTGCTAGGATGAATGAAATGTGGGGCAGGATAGTCAACAAGGTGAATGCTGTAGGTACTACCCTGCACATGAATGAGGACATCAGGAAGAGGTGGCACAACCTGAGTGGGAGGGTGAAGAACCTGGCCTCCAGGCACAACATTGAGGCCCACAAGACTGGCGATGGTCCACCAGACCCACCATTAGAACTCACACGCTGGTAGGGGAAGGTGCAAACCATTCTGCATTCTGAGGGCTTTACAGGAATACCTGGGGGAGTGGAGACTGGTAAGTAACACTAAACTAACTGTCACTACATATCAATGTTCTGTAGGCATTCAGAATAGACTGACTCAGTGGTCCAAGGAACAGAATATCTTATCTGATATTCAATATGGGTTTCGCACAGGGAGCGGCACTATCGAGCAGAATCTTAATCTCCACCTGATAATTAATAAATATGTACGTGCAAATATAGTCTCTCGCCATCTAACCTTCATGGACCTCAGCTCTTCCTTTGATTTGGTTAACCAGGAAAAACTCTGGGCCTAGCTGGAATCCATGGGTGTGGATGACGTCTGGTTAGGATCTTCACCATAGCTTCAGTCCATTTTGGCAGGAATGGTGAATGTTCCAAAAACCTGGCCCCCTTTCTTTTTATTATGTATGTTAGCTGTCTTGAGAAGGCACTTATGGTAAAGGCAGTCTAACAGTGCCCGCAACCACTCCTTCCACCCCAGGTTCAATATCTCGGCTGACCTCTGCCCTAACAACCGGTGGCCCTAGTCCCGCCAGCAACATCTCTTGCACCCTAGTCCCACTTCCAGAGGTGAGGCTTGTCAACACACTGCTTGAGGATGAAGGAGCCAGTAGGAGGGTGCAGGCTGGGCCAAGATCATCGGCCTGTGGGGGCAGGGGATGTGGGAGGGTAACTGTGGGCCTGCTAAGTGAGGCCACAGGTGCCACTGATGCCCTGGCCAACATTTCCTCACTTATAGGTGCCTATGAGGACTCCCAAGGAGTTAAAGTCCAGGTACTTGAGGAACTCCAGGAGACGAACTAGCGGCAGAGGCCCATAGACCAGAGGTTGGACACTCACAATAACAACATAGACATGCTCATAGAGGTGCAGAGGAACATTAATACCACACTCTGCAGGGATCATATCCCTGTGGTCCTTCTACATCAGTCCCTTGGACATCTGCAGCAGTGACAGTAAAGGAGTCCCTGTCAGGGGTAGCCTCCTCAGATGCCCCTGAGCCTGCAGCAGCAGATCCCTTGCCCCCCTCGTGGACCAGGACGGCCAAGAAAAAATCAAGGCAGTTCGGATTGCATGTCACCCACCACTGCCAGCAAGAGACGCAGCAAATGATGTCCTCCTTTGTGTGCAACACATTCACTTTGTTAACTATTCCTGTACACGTTTCCAATTCTGATGGGAGGGGTTTGTTGGACTTTGGACTTTAGAGGATGTGGCTCATACTACAATGGTTTTATCCATCAACACTGACAACTACGCTCCTGTGTTTCTGTGCACCGGCTCATTCAAATGCAGTGTTGCTTCATCTGGTAAAATGCCTCAAACATTTGTCAGTGATGTGCCACAAGTAGTGTGGCATACAATGATAACACACATCTACAGGTACATTAAGTTCATAAGCATTGAGGTCTTAGCCAATGTGAAGAGAGACTAGCATCATTTGGGCCAAAAACAACATTGCATTGGAGAACATTAAGGCATACATATAGCTAAAGGAGCAACACATGACAGGGACCAGCCAGCAAGAGACGCAGCAAATGATGTCCTCCTTTGTGTGCAACACATTCACTTTGTTAACTATTCCTGTACACGTTTCCAATTCTGATGGGAGGGGTTTGTTGGACTTTGGACTTTAGAGGATGTGGCTCATACTACAATGGTTTTATCCATCAACACTGACAACTACGCTCCTGTGTTTCTGTGCACCGGCTCATTCAAATGCAGTGTTGCTTCATCTGGTAAAATGCCTCAAACATTTGTCAGTGATGTGCCACAAGTAGTGTGGCATACAATGATAACACACATCTACAGGTACATTAAGTTCATAAGCATTGAGGTCTTAGCCAATGTGAAGAGAGACTAGCATCATTTGGGCCAAAAACAACATTGCATTGGAGAACATTAAGGCATACATATAGCTAAAGGAGCAACACATGACAGGGAACAAGTCCAATCGTGTATTAGCAACTTCCATCCTATCATTGTGTAAGCTGGCTTGGTACCAGAGTAGTACACCCAATGCCGTCTATGCGAGTAATTCCCAAAAACATTTCATGTCCAGTTTGTAATTTGAAACAACATCATATCCCTGCTGATGTCACAACTCTGAAATGTCCAAATGAAAATGACATGGTGAAGGTACCTACATCAGACCAATATAAAGAGATTAGCTAAGAAACCTTACATGTGGCACCAATCACAGCCCACTTCTGGAGTACACAGTACATGGGTAAATGTCACCTACACAAAGCATCATCAACAATGTGTACATGTATCCAGACCTTCCTCCACAATTAGATGTGCACAGATGTTGCCACAACTCTACATACCTAACAAATATCCATGAATGTCCTCCTCACAGCTTAACAACAAGAGTCACTGTAACTGTCCAATGCATGACATCTCACAACATACCTACAAAAAACAAGAGAGGGAGTGAAGAGGTAATGTCCAAAAGGGCACTGGAAGTGGATACGTCCTCCTCTAGAAATGTTCCATAAACATATAGATCCACCCCATAATAGATTCCAAAAAGAATGGACACAGGTTATGTGCTTTTCCTACAATGGTTGGAAGCACATAGTGTTTGTTTGAATACCCCTCACACACCAAAAGCGCCCTTGGTTTCATGCTTCATCATGTGGGTCTTCCCGCCCCGCTGCGGGATGGGGCGTGCTACTACCTACGACTGTGGGAGCACTGATGTTCAGTACTTTGTGAAGAGTAGAAATATATGAGTGGAAGGGTCAGGGGTGAGTAAAAAATGTGTATTAAAAAGTACCTGGCTCTTGTGGACTAACAATTTTAATATTCCTTAGGAGCTGGTACTATTAAAAGGGGTGGGTTGGAGGTGTCTTGCTTTGATGAGCGATCCCACCTGTGTATGTCAACATGTTTCGAAGCTCACTGGCTTCTTCTTGAGGTCAACAACAGATCCCTTTTGTTCTCACTATGCTATTGAAACAATGTCGGTAAGTAGGAAAATCTATGAAGTGATATATATACAAGTGGTTTTACTAAGTGAAGAGGCACTTAATCATGCATGAGGTACAGTACCCAATAGGTATTCTATGTGATAAATTCAAAGAAAAAACACATAATTAAAACAGCAAGACATGTGCTGCATCCGGCGATAATCATGGTGAGCTGAAAGAAAAGTGATATATAGTGAAAAGGTATATATATGTATTCTTTTAGACTCTATCGTGTAGCAATACAGTAGTGCCGTGTCCTGCAAGTAAAAAGGACAAAACATGACACACAAACACTTAACATAAAGCACACACCCTATATTCTGATTTCCAGGGGTTGAGATACAGGGATAAAACTTAGCCTCTGAACTTTGGTGGTGTCAAACTCTGTTTGTGGAAACATAATTCACATGAATACATGTTTGTTTCAATGGGGACAATGCTCCATGAGCCTTAGAACGGGTGGGAAGGGTGCCTCCAGTCAAATTCTGTAGACGAAGGAAAAGGGAAGTGAATATCTGAAAAAAAGTTTTGCCTCTTTGGAAAAAGGACTGGTCTTGACAACCGGCTATGCCGTACTTACTAACTGCAGGACACTGCCTCGCTTCGGTAACACCTCCCGACAGCTCTGTTGAACATTGAGACCACGGGGCTGGGTCCTTAAGTAGTGACTGTATTTACTTGATTTGCCGCCAAAACGAGTCAGTCAGTGTTGTGCTGACTGTCGTTTGTGCCCCAAAAGTAGTTGGCTTAGGAGAGCTTCCTGTGCTAGTGCTCAAATATCTGGATGCTAGAACGATAACTGGTAAGTGAAATACACCAAACTGGAAGTGTGTCAAATAACGCTACCCTGTCTATTCTTTATGCGGAGGAAGAAAAGGACGTTTTCAAAGTAGCAATAGTCATGCACCTAACTGTTAAATACATTTCAGAATAATGAAACTTTACAAAGCGGCGGTTGGAGCAACTTTGTCCGTTAGGATGAGAATCTCTGTGGTTGTGGTGCCACACTAAAGATGACGTTATGCCACGATAAAGTGAGACATACTGCTGACCAAAAATGTTGTGCGGGTCTCCGTGAGTAGTGCGGTTTTATACAGAATGTTATTGCACCGTGTAGCTAATTTGCACTTTACCTCATAGGAAAACAGTATTATGTGTTTTTTCTTTCAGATTATCACATAGAATACTTATTGGGTACCGTATCTCATGCATGATTAAGTGACTATTCACTTAGTAAAACCACTTGTATATATATCACTTCATAGATTTTCCTACTTACCGACATTGTTTCGATAGTGTAGTGAGAACAGAAGGGATCTGTTGTTGTCCTGAAGAAGAATCCTGTGAGCTTCGAAACATGTTCACATACACAGGAGAGAACGCTCAGTAAAGCAAGACATCTCCAATCCACCCCTTTTAATAGTAACAGCTCCTAAGGAATATTACAATTGTTTGTCCATAAGAGCCAGGTACTTTTTAATACACATTTTTCACTTACCCCTGACCCTTCCACTCACATCTTTCTACACTTCACATAGTACTGAACATCAGTGCTCCCACATAGTCATAGGTGGTAGCACACCCCGTCCCAAACAGCGGGGTGGGAATACCCCCATGATGAAGCATGACACCAAAGGCCCTTTTGGTGTGTGAGTGGTATTTAAACAAACACTATGTGCTTCCAACCATTGTAGGAAACGCATATGACCTGTGAGTCCATTCTTTTTGGAATCTATTATGGGGTGGATCTATCTGTCTATGGAATATCTCACAACATACTTCCACTCATGAGAATAAGTTGTTGATGAGCTCTTGACACGTCAACTCCTTCCTTCGCACTATCATCATCATTTGGCATTTCAGGATCCTCACCCGGTGGTTCCTGCAGGTCTCCATCCTCTGAGATGAGAGGGATGTTCTGTCGCAGTGCAAGGTTGTTGAGCATCACGCAGGCTAAGGTAATCTGACACACCTTCATGGGTGAGTAGAGGAGGGCTCCCCCAGTCTTGTCCAGACATCCTAGTCTGGTCTTCAGGAACCCAAAAGCCCAATCCACTGGTTGTCTTGTTGTACCATGGCCCTCATTGAAGCGGACTCCCCATGGTGTTGTCGGATTCCTCAGTGGTGTCAATAACCATGGGTGGATGGGATACGCTGAGTCTCCTAGATGGAAGACACACATATGTGTAATAATGAGTCACACATTTCTAGAAGCTGGGGCCAGACATCATACATACAAAGGTTGGACACATTGTGCTCACCAACAATCCAGGCCCTCTACGGTAGTAGTTTTGGCATCAACTGGGGTATGGTGCTTTTCCGCATAATAAAGGAGTCATGGGCAGATCCTGGGAATCTGGCAAAGATGTGTGAGACGCAGAAATATACTAAACACAGCAAACAAAGGGAGATGATGGACGGAGTGCTGAAACTTTTCAGACACTCACCCCCAGTCACAGATCTGGGTTTAATCCATAATTTTTATTTAGCTCACTTTTCCACCTCAGTTCAGACCCAGCTATATGCAAATCAGTCTTGACCCTGTTCCTCATGGGAATGGTCCAGCCCGAACTGCCAAGCCAGGTCTTCCCTGAACTGGAAACAAGCATCCTGGGATACTAAACACACCACTTATATATTGATAAAATGGAAGTGCTTCCTATTCCTATAGACCTGTTCTCTGATTTGCAGTGGTATTAAGGCAATATTTGTGCCATCAATAGCTCGATAACATGTGGGATTCAACCCAATCCATAAAAAGGCAAACTTCACATCTTCACATCTGGGGAACTGAATGTAGCTGTCCATGTGTCTCATCGGTTATTAAAGCACATCACGTAGCACCCCATTGAACATAGGTTGTAACATTCCACCAGATATAGCCACAGCTTATTGAAAGGAACCTGTGGCCAGAAAATGCAGTGCTGCTATGAGTTTCACCATTGGTGTCAGAGATGTGGGATAGGTACTTTGAGCACGTAAATGAGGCTCCAACTGGGTACATAGAACTTGTATTGTCTACCAATTGAAACAAAACTTCCTCATGACGTCTCTTTCTTCCAATAGTTCATAGGTCTGGAAATGGCCGGAATACTGGAGACTGTTGTGTCCTTCCGCTGCCAGGGTACATATGTGTGGAGTGTAGACACATATTGAAATTTGTCACAGTGTCCACACCAACATATACGAAGACACAGCCAAAAGTCATGTGTACAAACAGTACTGCAGATGTGAGCAGAACACAGCATTACACATCCTAATCGTGTGAAAGCCAAAAGCAAACATAGCAACTTCTTGTATGCAGAAAGTGGAAGAGATGCCAGCAAATTATCTGGATGAAGCATATCCCCCATTGACCACTGTTGTGGGAGAGCTCATCCTGGTGGAAAACAGCCTAGAGAATGACAGTGGCTTACCTGATATATAAGGCAGTCACCAGGATGATTCTGATCCATTGCCATCATTACAAGTTCCACATATCATCCCCTAAATGTACTGCACATGTGTTTGTAACAGCACTGTGCACATCATTCAAACTTCATTTGTATGGTGGACATCGTCATGTTGTGGAGTCTGCATTGCACACATTACTACCATCACTGCCGGTGTACACTGCGCTACAGTAATCGCGTGTTCATGCACAGTCTGATACAACACTGATGTATTAGTAATGCTATAGACACAGGAATGTTGTCATACATCAGATGACACGTTCCAACTTATGTATAGTGACGGAAACGCGCTTAGAAGATTGCTTTACAATGTGGTTTTTGACACTGGCTTGGTGGATGCCTCATCACACCAATGGGACATGCAGCATCGCCATTCACCGGCAGATTGAAACCACACAGTAGGCACCTTCATCCATGATGGTCACAGCCATAGGCTAAATTTGGAAAATGCGACTATCACTGTTCAAGGGATGTAGCTGTCTACAAAGAATACCGCCTACGTGAATGTCTGACCTCGCTTATGGGACATGCTCGTTCGCCGACCACCGACTAAAGTGAATCGCACAGTAGGCAGATTCAACCACCGCGGACATAGACATAGGCTAAATTCAGAAAATGCGTCTGTCACAGTTCAAGGGATGAGGGCGTCTACATAGAAGTCTGCCTATGTAGATTCCTGACCTCGCTTATGGGACATGCTCATTCGCCGACTGCCGGCTGATTTCAACCACACGGTAGGCGGATTCAACCACAGCAGTCACAGCCAATGCCTAAAGTTGGAAAATGCGACTGTTGCAGTCCAATGGCTGTGGCCATCTACACAGAGGCTTGCCTATGTGGGGTACGCATATGTTGCTGTTTGGAAATAAAATCACTTGTTTCCAGACACCTCCTCATTATCAGCTGCTGTTTACCACCTCTGGGAGCTGTCTTGTCATGCTGTACAGGGAGCAGGACCCCTTTCTTCCCACCATAGGAGCAGAAGACCCTGGTGAACAAGGTCCTTTCCCTGTATTTCCAGCTCTATGGTTTATAAGAGGAGCAGGTGAGTACTACTAATACAGTATGTGTTCTGCACCATTTATTCTATGCAATCCCATGGGCCACAATGGAGCTCAGAGTCCCAGACTGACAGCAGAGTTTTGCAAGTCAGATAGTGTGGCCCCAACATAGGACAAATATGTCATGGTTCATGTGACACTGTACTGTGTACAATGACATCATACTGGTGATGTGGCCACAGTCCTAAACCCTACACCTGTTGCATGCACATATCTATCCATGTATCAACCTATTGTTGTAAATGATGATTTTGCTAATTATTTCATGGAAGATGTGCTAATATTTGCATAGGACTGACACCCTAACTTATGTATGTTTCTTGTGGGCAGCATGTGTGAGGATGATATGAAATATATGTACAGTCCCAAAATTCACTCAACACATATGAGGCCTCACTATCCTTTTGTCAGAGAGATTCCATTCACTTTAAAGACCCCTTCACAGTGAACCACAATGGTAAGGTAATATATATAGGCTTTCCTGTTTTCAGTTTCTATTTTTGCTAAATTCTGGTGTTTTTTTTTCTGTATTTGTAAGTGATTACAATACGTTAAAAAACCAGTGCTTATCAGTAGTTACACATTTTCGCACCATTAAAAACAACAGAAATAGTGTTTTTCTGGAGTTTATGGAATGTTTTGCTTTTATTATTGCTTTCTGCACTGATAGTACATGGTATATAGACAGTGAACGTATAGTGTATATGAGGTCAAAATAGATTTCTACAACTTAAACTTATTGTAGTACACAATACAATACTTCTTCAGTGAGTCTTTGGTCATGTGAGCTCACTCTTTCTTTCCTATGTAAACTTCTGTGAAAAGGACCTCTCAACATTGGCACTTGAGAAGGGCAACGCCAAAACAGCCAGAACACAAATTGTTAACTCTGGCCACTGACATAGCTTTCCATGCCAATACTGGTGCACTTGAAGATTGCGATTCTCAGGGCAGGTTCTACAACAATTGCATTGAGCTGGGCACTTATGCCCACAGAGTTATTGAAGCAGTCAAAAATGAAGCTGCACTTTTGAAACTGCAGAGGAAATGTCCCTTCACGGAAGGGATCTAGAACTTGTACAGAGTACCACAGTGAGGTTTCATTGACTTCAAATGCCATTGGTGGTGAAGGGACATTTCCATTTGTCATTGCAAGCCGTTTCTCATACATTGTAAAATAAATGTTCCTGAATTGCTCTTCAACATTGCTTTGCTTACCAAGTGGCAAGCACTCTAACATGGAACATGTTGCAGTGCCAAAGTCACTATAGGTGTCGCCCAGCCTACTCTCCAGGAGATGTTTCACATCTACACCAATTATGCTGAACACTTGATAGCAGTAGCGGTCCGTGGAGGGAGTTCGGTGGGCAGTGAGGCGGGGCGGGGGAGGGGCAGGGTAGGGAAATGTAAACACCGGAATATGGATGAACGGAGGTAAGTGCACATTTAAATAAATAAAACAACTATCGTTGCACGCGCTGCATCGCATTTTGTGATGCAGCGCGCGCAAAGGAATTTGTTTTATTAATTTAAATGTGTACTTACCTCCGTTCATCCATATTCCGGTGTTTACATTTCCCCACCCTGCCCCTCCCCCGCCCCGCCTCACTGCCCCACCGAACTCCCTCCACGGACCGCTACTGCTTGACAGACAAGAGTGTTTTCAGACTCTAGTTTTTTTTATTATGTCCACTACAGCAGTTATGTTCTCCTGTAAAAATCTAAGAATGCAGTAGAGTGTACTTTTTTTCACATCGCTATCAATATGCGATCAAATATCCTCACATTTCTTGCCTTTGGCATCATCACTCAGCAGAAATTCTGTAAATGGTTGCCACATGGATAATATAATGTTCATAGCCCCTGAGGTTCCGTGTGAGACGGGACGGCACTTTTTGAGTGGTGACGAATATGGACGAGTTTGGTATCTATGAACCGCAAATGACGAGTATAGTGGGTGTACGAAGTTTCGCAACACAGCCACGTATGGTTCGCCTCATTTTTGGGTTCGTTCATCCGAACCCTCGGGTTCCATTTTAGATACAGCGTCCATTTTGTTTCTTGCCCTCAGGTAGCCAGCGAACGGGCTTTTTGTCCGCTTCGTGACCCTGGGACTCCCAAGCTTGCGCGAAGGACACGTGTTTCTTTGAGATGACTTTTACGATGAGGGGAATGACACGAGTGAGGCAGATGGCCCCGCTCAAGGCCCATCTTGCCGCTCCGGTCTATTGTTACAGTCACGCATACATTAGACACGAGGTCTTTGATCCCTCTATCGAGTTTCCTTTATTGCCCCTAACACTCTTTTCTAACCTGTTGTGCATCCTCGTTCTTTCCCTGCATTCTGTTTTTCGTCCTTCCTTAATGCGTTTATGGTTGGGAGGAAATGTGTTTATTGCGGAGGGAATATGTTTTTACAGTTGGGAACCGGCAGGACTGTTGTAATTATGTTCCGGCCTCCTGAAACATGAATGCGACCCTTTTGAAGTTTATTGTGGGAACTGAGTTGTAACCTTTGTTCGCCATACTGTGCTATGGCAAAAACGTGTATAAAAGGAGCGACCCACTTCTACGAATTTGAAGCAGTCTCCGAGAACCTACACGTTGTGTACTTCTTGTGACTTCTGTATCCCTGCAGTAATAAACGCTGATCTCTGACGTCGCTGGAAGTGTCCCGTGTCTCTGTGTTTGGTACGCCAGAACAGGTAACCCACGAAGGTTTCAGGTGTTGTTCCCTGGCACCGCTGGGTCTTAAGAATAACCCAGTCCTTCAGTTGGCGCCCAACGTGGGGCGACATCAACGGTACCGGTCCAAGCCCGACGATCGTGAGGAACTTCGTGTGAAATCTCCGAGGGAAGGTGCACCCCGCTTCATCGATCCAGTTGTCGAAATAAGTGGCCCGACGTCTTTTCCCGCGAAGATCCCCGCCTCCTGACGGCTGCGAGGGACCGATGCCCTGACTGTCGACCTGTTTTGGCGCCTGGCGTAGTCCTTTGTACGGCGAGACGATCAACGGGCCTTCCTGGTGACGCCATTGCTCTCTCAGTTAAGTATTTGTGGGTCGCTCCCAGTATTGCTTTGTTGTTTGCATGGTTCCATAGCATTCGTGGTTCTTAGTTGTTGGGTTTTATTTGACGATTGCAATTGCCAAAAACCGAGGGTCTTGCATTTTTGCGAGGACATCGTAATTCGATAGCCCTTGAAGTTTGTATACTTGGCTAGTGTGCACGATGCCTGGCCGTAGTACTTTGTTTGGGTTTCTTAAATGTTGCAGCATGGATTCCCGGCTGGAGGATTCATGTCCGATACCTCCGGCTGGAACTCCGCTTTACGAGCTCTATAGTCGCCATGGCGTGGGTCCTATCGTATATAATGAATATTGGGTTCGTTATACTACAAAGGATGGCGTCCTTAGTTGGCCACCTCATGGTAGTTTCGAGACTGCCATTTTAGATAACTTGGAAGCTAAATTATTTAAAAAGAAAGCTAGGCCGGCCATGTTTGATTCCTTCCGGTTATGGCGGAAAGAGGCCAAGCAGAAAGAAATCAAACAGAATAAGAAAAATAAACGAGAAGGTGTCATTGCGGTGATGCGCAATGCGGAACAATATCAGTTAGACAAAGATGAGAAAGAGCAGGAAGTTAGTGCTCGGCTTCACCATATGGCAGTGGACAAATGTTATCCGACGCTACCTTCTACGATCGATAAGACAGGAGAAGAATCGGTGGAAGATTCGCTTTTGTCTTATCTGATGAAATCGCCACCTCCCTATGCTCCTGGTGTTATGGGTCCCGTTCATCCACCTCTTCCTCAACCCGCTGCTTTGGCGGCTGCTGGTCAGCCCGTCGTTCCTCCCGTACTCCCGAATCCCCTTGGGCCACAGATCGTACATCCTCTTGTTCCGGCTTCTCTCCCTATTGCGCCTCTCCAAGTCCCTCCTCAGCCTGTTGTTCCCGCTACTCCTGCTGCTGCGTCTACTTCTACTGTTTCCACCCCTATGGCGGCTACGCCTGCATCTTCGTCCTCTTCTCCTTCTGTTCGTAGTCGTCTCTTGACTGCTGTTGCTTCTCTTTATTCTCCGCTCTTTGGGCCGATACTTGGCTCGACTCTTTCAGATGTTGCTCAAAGACGCAGCCAGCTTCCTGATGATAGGGAACGAGAATCGTTGGTGAAAACGGCATGTAGATGGATTCGTAACCCTGTTAAATACACCCCACGTGTAGTGTTTGAAACGTTTTCTCAGTTTAATGTGCCCACGCAACGATTCGTGTTCGAAGAATTGTGTAAGTCATTGAAAGAGGAGTGGGACGATGATGTAGCTGATGATATACCACCTGAGGTTTCCGAGCTACAGCTTCGGTTTGCCACGGGTACGATTGTAGGTGACAAAGTTCGAGAGGCTTTGGAACGTTTGTTATCCTTTCGATGTACGGTTCAACCACGTGCGCTGTTTAAGGACGCGACCGCGGAATGGATGGCACAACCTGGTCAATATCCTATGCGGGAAGTTCCCCCGGTATGGATGCCAGGTGATCCTGCTGCTGTCCCTGCTGTCCCAGGCCATTTCCAGAGAGTGTGGATACACCTCCCTTGGAAACGATCGGAAGTGTTGCAAGTAAAGCAATCCCTACCTGACCCCCGTAAGAATCCTGCGGGTTATTATAAGGAGTTGTCCCAATTGGTGGATGCTACTGTTATGAACCTAGCTGATATTGATATGTTGTTCGGCAATGTGGTGCCTCAGCCGATTTGGGCGAAAATTCGTCACGAGAATCATGTAGCCGAGTTAGGCGGTGACTGGGCTGCCCTTACAGCGGCAGATGCCCGGCAGGTTGGTGGGGCTAAACCTGAACAGGTTATTGTGGCTTTGCCCCAGAGGATAATTACCCTCATGAAGACGCTTATGCCAGCGATGCGCGTCAATTGGGACAAATTATCAGCGTGCAGGCAAAAGAGGGATGAAAGTGTTTCTGATTTCTTTACGAGATTTGAGGAAGCGTTCATTGATCATAGTGGTCAGGACATGGGTTCCGAGGGTGGTCAGCGGCTGTTCGTTGATAAGTTTGTATCAAATTTGTCGCCCGACCTTGGCAACAAGTTGAAGAATTCAGAGAGTGCGTGGGCTGTTTCTACCACTGCCCAAATATTGGCTACGGCCCAATATTACGAGAATAGAGAAAAAGAGGACAATGAGCGTGCAGAAAAGAAAACTAAGGATCTCAAAACTAAGGTCTTGTTGCAGCAAGCCTATCCACCGCGTTCGAATTTCAGTGATACACAGCAGCCAAACAGATCGCAATCACAGTTCTCTAAATCACAGTCGCGCAATGCTTCGCCTGCGCCTCGTTTTGTGCTGGGATATACTCAGTGCGCGTATTGTCGTGGGGAAGGCCATCTGAAGTTCGACTGTCCGGTTCTTCGTGATAGGACTAATGGCGTGTCGGCTCGAGGAGGACGTAGTGGTCCTCAACAGGTTTCTCGTGGTAGAGGTCGCGGAGTTACCCAGAATCAGGCCGAACGTTTTGCGACGTCGTCGGATTCGCAAAATTGTTTCGATCGGCGCGAACCGTCGTCCGGCCGGTCTGCACAGTATCATGTGGATGATTGTTATGTTGAATGTGATGGTGATGCGGATGGTATCTACTAGGACAGCCATAGACAAAGGAAGGGAGAAGTATCAGTTCCGGTTGATCAGAGAGGGCCTTATGTTGCAGTAGCCACTTTGGGCGTTGTTGAGCCTTTTCTGTTGGACACTGGTGCAGCAAAAAGTTCCATCATGCATTCGAAACTCCCTGGCGCGCCTTTGTCTGGCTTAACGAATGTTTCCGTTGGATTTTCTGGCGCCCCCGTTAGCAATCCGGTCTCTAGCCCTTTGCCCCTTACAATTGGGACTCATGAGCTGAAAGCTCCTTTGATTTTGACTACTGGTTGTGGTGAGAATCTTTTGGGTTTAGATTTGTTGAAAAGGTTACATGCGACTTTGTACTGTTCTCCTACGGGTGTGGAGCTTACATTAGGTAAGAGCGTGATTTCCCCTATGTATTTATCGATCGATAAGTTCCCATCGGAATTGAGATCTCTCCCAGACTCCTTGTGGGCGACAGGTCCCAATGATGTGGGCCTGTTGGATATACCACCTTATGTTGTCCAACTAAAAGTTGGTGCGCGTTTGCCACGCATACCTCAGTATCGTATTTCCCTTGATGGTGAAAGGGCACTGTTAGCGATCATTTACGATCTGATCGGCAAAGATGTTATTGAGGAGACACGAGGTAATGTGTGCAATAGTCCCGTGTTGCCTATTCTGAAACGAACGGATCCCTCCAAGCCTCCCGTGTATCGTCTAGTTATCGACTTACGGGAGGTAAATAAAGTCGTTGTCCCGCAGTTTCCTGTGGTGCCAGACATTACAGCTTTACTGACTCTGATTCCAGCCACTGCATCGTGGTTCTCGGTGATCGATCTGAAGAATGCGTTCTTTAGCATTCCGATTGCTGAGGGAAGCAGAGACTTGTTTGGTTTCTCATTAGGTGGTCGCAGCTTCAGATTCAAACGCGCTCCACAGGGCTACTGTGAGAGTCCATCAATCTACAGCCAAGCTCTTAAGAGTCAGCTTGATGCATTTGTGTTACCGGCTGGTGCAGCCTTGATTCAGTACGTTGATGACCTGTTAATTGCTGCTGACACTGAACAGCTTTGTAAAGCTGCTACAGTGTCTTTGTTACAGCATCTTTGCGACTTGCATCATAAAGTGTCACCTTCTAAACTACAATATTGTTGTCAAGAAGTTACCTACCTCGGTCACTTATTGTCAAAGGCGGGAAGAAGGTTGACCCCTGAAAGAATTGCAGCAATTGCTCGAATGACTGTGCCAGCAACTCAGAGAGATGTGCGTGCCTTTTTAGGTATCACATCATACTGCAGACAGTGGATCCCGAACTTTTCACTGTTAGCGAAGCCATTGGTAGCCCTCACGTGCAAGGACGTTTCAACTCCTTTGCCTTGGACGGAGGAATGTCAGAAAAGTTTTTCTGAACTACGTGATGCGCTGTGTTCGGCTCCTGTGTTAGGTACTCCTGATTACAGTAAGCCTTTCACATTATACGTCCATGAGAGGGACGGTTGTGCGTTGAGTGTTCTAACGCAACAATTTGGTGATAAGCAGCGTCCGTGTGCATATTTTTCCTCGACCTTAGACCCGGTAGCTAGAGCGTTGCCAAGTTGCTTGAGGGCGACAGCGGCAGCTGCGGCGTCTATTCGGCAGTCCGCAGGTTTGGTCATGGACAATATGCTCATAGTAATGGTTCCGCATGCGGTTGATACGCTCTTGAATCGGACAAAGACTCAACATCTGACGAGTGCAAGGTTGTCTGGGTACGAGCTGACCCTTTTGGCAAGTCATATACAGATTAAGCGTTGTAATGTACTGAATCCGGCGACATTGTTGCCGATTAATATGGAATCAGATGAGGTGCTGCCACATGATTGTTATTTACGGACTGAGGAAGAAACAAAAGGTCGTGTGGACCTGAAAAACACTCCCTTGTCAGATCCCGATGGTACTTTGTATGTGGATGGCTCTTGCTTCAAATTGCCGAATGGCGATGTGACGACTGCGTATGCTGTGGTGACGTTAAGCACGATTGTGGAAACGGCGAGATTGAACCAGAATTCCGCGCAAGCGGCAGAATTAGTTGCATTGACAAGAGCGTGTGTTCTGTCGAAAGGGAAGCGTGTGAATGTGTTTACCGATAGTCAGTATGCGTTTGGTGTTGCGCACAATTTTGGAAGATTGTGGAGAGAAAGAGGATTTATGACATCGCATGGTACGAAGATCCAACACGGGCATCTCGTGAATGAGCTGTTGGATGCACTTACGTTGCCTAAACAAGTGGCGATTGTCAAATGTAGTGCACATCGGAAAGTGACGGATGATGTTGGTCGTGGTAATGCATTTGCGGATGAGATTGCTAAGGAAACGGCTAAGAATCTTGCGACTCGAATGTATGTTACGAGTTCAGTAAGGTGGCCGACGGAGACTGGTATGTGTGAAAATACTGTTGAAAGTGTGAAAGAAATTCAGAACGAAGCTGCTGAAGCTGAAAAGACCAAGTGGAAAGAAAGTACAGGGAAATTGGATATGCATGGATGTTGGGTTGACCTGACGGAATGTCAGAGGTGGATGTTACCAGACGCGTATGTACTAGCTGTTGTGACGATGGCTCATGGGTTGTCACATATTAGTGCGAAAGGAATATGTAAGTTCTTGTCTCCTGTATGGAGGAATGATGGTATTGCTAAGTGTGCCGAAAGGGTGGTTAAGAATTGTATGGTGTGTTTGATGCACAATCCCGGAAAAGGCACCCCCACTCCACCTGGTCATTTTGCTCCTCCTGCTTGTCCCTTTGAGGTTATCCAGCTAGACTTTATCCATATGGAGAGATGCAATAACCTGAAGTATGTTTTGGTTGTGGTTTGCGCGTTCTCCAGATGGATCGAGGCCTATCCTCTTAAGGACAATACTGCCCTGTCCACAGCGAAAATCCTGTTAAAGGAGTATTTTCCTAGGTATGGAATGCCGCGGATTGTATGGTCGGATAATGGGAGTGAGTTTGTGGGGAGTGTAATGCAGAGTGTGTGTAAGGGCCTTGGAATTCGTCAGAAATTCCACAGTGCCAACCATCCTCAGGCAGCGGGTTTGGTCGAAGGGTACAATGGTACCCTGAAGCTGAAACTCGCTAAGATTCAAGCTACGACTGGTCTGTCATGGCCTGACGCCTTGCCTTTGGCTCTCCTATCGACCAGAGCAACTGTACACTCTCGAGTAGGGCTCAGCCCATATGAGATTGTGTTCGGTCGCCCTGCAAATATTTGGGGAGTCCCGAGACCTAGGGCTTTTGATAGTCTTGAATATCCAATGTTGATCGATTACTTGTACGATTTGACCACTAAACTACGATTAATTCATCAACAGGTCTTCGAAGCTCTACCAGCGCAGACAGAGGGTCCTGGACATCAGCTCCGGCCAGGTGACTGGGTTGTCACCCGAAACTTCGGTCGGAAGCGTAACTTGGAGCCAAGATTTGTCGGACCCCACCTAGTCTTGTTGACAACGAGGACAGCGGTTCGACTGGAGGGCCGGAAGAATTGGGTCCATGCCAGTCACACAAAGAAGGTACCGATCCCCTTACCAACCGACGGTTGGGTGAGAACTGGGATTTCGACCGAAGAAACTGAGACTCCTTCGCGTTTTGTGCCATTTAGTGACGCTCAACTTGTGGAGGAGGATTCGTCATTGCCAGATCCACAGGTGGAGTCATCAGTAGCAGAGAACCCAAGGTCCGACTCATCATCTGTTTCATTGAACACTGTTGCGCCAGCTGAACAATTGTTCGTAGAGCAAACTCGACCTGGAAGAAATCGATACTTTCTTCGTTCAAGGACTTCAAGGACTAATAAAAATTGACAATATAGTGGTTTTGACATTACGCATATTATGGACAATTACATCCTTTCTTTTTGAGTATTTGTGCTTTCCACTGCTAAGAGACTTGTAGTAAAATTTGAACGTTTCGAGGAAACCTTGCCATCCGGGTTACCGTAGGGCCGTGCGGGTACTTTTTTTTCTGTTTAGCAGGTTTCTGACGCTAGGTTGGTTACTTTTGTCGATCTCTGGGAACTCCTGGGGATTGATAATCGCTACTCAGAACGAAGTGCGTCAAGTACGTCACGGACGGTTTGTAGAGGATGGCATTCTCTAAGCTGATGGAAGAAGAAAGGGTGTTGGCACAGAGATCAGAGTTATGGAGGGTTGTACGAACAAAATGTTTTCTGTTTCAGGTGTTTCTATTGTTCCTAACTGTATCTATGTTATTGGTGGGTGGAGTGTATTTCGGGGTATCGTTGTTCTTGCCTTCTGCTTCACCTACCTCTTCTCTTAACCTAAGTTCCCTCACCACTGTCTCCCCACATTCCTTTCATCCTTTGCCTCAACATGAGCAGGTTAGACGTGCGGAATTCATGAATAATTCCTTTGTTCAACTCCTACATCAGCATCAGTTGGTGGTGAATACTACCAATTGTTGGGTATGTGGGTTAATGCCACACACTATGGATAGGGGTATTCCGTATTTGGTCCTTCCATACAGCTCCCAGGGTTCAGCTCGAGCATTCCAAACTATGTTCCGCAGTGCACTAGATTCCTACCCCAGTCGAGAGCCACGGTCTGTCAACTTTGGTCCTGGGCCGTACCACAAGCCTTTGGCGATAGCCATAGCAGATCTGGACAGAGATGTTTTCGATGCATCACTTATTCCAGACGAAGAAGTGCAGGCTTATAAGGATCTGAGCGAGGCTGAATATAGTACATCAGTGGGTGATAGACAGCTTAAGAGCTCGTCCCCTATATGGATTGTACCGCACCTTGGTAATTTCTGCTTGCAAGGTTTGGGTCGGAATCCGAGAGCACAACTTGGGAACAGTGCTTGCACTGAAACATATGTTCTACCGATGCTCTCCTCCCCTGTTTTTCTGACTGCTAAGGGCACCTATTTTGTGTGTTATGAGCGCGCATATACATGGTTACCCCGCGACTTTTCGGGTACCTGTTATATTGCGAATCTCTTACCTCCGACCTTCACAGTTGCTTCGGACTACCACAAAACTAGAGTCGTGAGAGGCGTCATTAGCAAAGAGGATACTGCTGGTCAAGAAGCAGGAGACTTCTTTAAGGGTTTCTTGCCGTTTTGGGGACCTATGGTTAATAGTAGGAACCTAAGACAGTTGACCCGTGTGGTTGAGTCGACTGCTAATCTTACTGCAAATGCCCTTGGTAATCTGACAGCTGAACTACAGGCGGATAGACTCATGACGTTGCAGAACCGTATGGTTCTAGACGTCGTTCTTGCAGATAGAGGGGGTGTGTGTAAAATTATCCATTCAAGTTGTTGCATTTTTATTCCTGACAATGCTCCGACTGTTTACCAAGCCATCTCGAAGTTGCACAAGATTTCCGAGTCCATACACGTGGACGAAGGTAATTGGACGCTCCTAGGAGGGTTTTGGGGCCTGATGTCAACCTGGGGTTGGAAGATTCTAATGATCGTAGGGGCTGTTGTAGCGTTTCTATTCACGTGTTGTCTTTGTGTACAGTGTGGTCCTGCCTTATGTGGCCTATGTGCTGCGACGTGTATAAGGCGGCCATCTGTTACCAAGGAGACGTTGATGAATAGAATGATGTTCCAGCAGCATCTGAACGATCTGATGAATATTGATATAGATTCTGATCTTGACTAGTGCTTGCCTACATGAGGGCAAAAGGAGCGTCTGAGGTTCCGTGTGAGACGGGACGGCACTTTTTGAGTGGTGACGAATATGGACGAGTTTGGTATCTATGAACCGCAAATGACGAGTATAGTGGGTGTACGAAGTTTCGCAACACAGCCACGTATGGTTCGCCTCATTTTTGGGTTCGTTCATCCGAACCCTCGGGTTCCATTTTAGATACAGCGTCCATTTTGTTTCTTGCCCTCAGGTAGCCAGCGAACGGGCTTTTTGTCCGCTTCGTGACCCTGGGACTCCCAAGCTTGCGCGAAGGACACGTGTTTCTTTGAGATGACTTTTACGATGAGGGGAATGACACGAGTGAGGCAGATGGCCCCGCTCAAGGCCCATCTTGCCGCTCCGGTCTATTGTTACAGTCACGCATACATTAGACACGAGGTCTTTGATCCCTCTATCGAGTTTCCTTTATTGCCCCTAACACTCTTTTCTAACCTGTTGTGCATCCTCGTTCTTTCCCTGCATTCTGTTTTTCGTCCTTCCTTAATGCGTTTATGGTTGGGAGGAAATGTGTTTATTGCGGAGGGAATATGTTTTTACAGTTGGGAACCGGCAGGACTGTTGTAATTATGTTCCGGCCTCCTGAAACATGAATGCGACCCTTTTGAAGTTTATTGTGGGAACTGAGTTGTAACCTTTGTTCGCCATACTGTGCTATGGCAAAAACGTGTATAAAAGGAGCGACCCACTTCTACGAATTTGAAGCAGTCTCCGAGAACCTACACGTTGTGTACTTCTTGTGACTTCTGTATCCCTGCAGTAATAAACGCTGATCTCTGACGTCGCTGGAAGTGTCCCGTGTCTCTGTGTTTGGTACGCCAGAACAGGTAACCCACGAAGGTTTCAGGTGTTGTTCCCTGGCACCGCTGGGTCTTAAGAATAACCCAGTCCTTCACCCCTTGGACTGAGAACCATCATCGAAGGGTCACAGTTGGGATGACTCTTTCTTTGATGCCACACAAAGCACAAAATAATAAATATTTGCATTTTAGTTCCTGTGCATAAGAAAACAGTGCACCAGAATGGAATAAAAAGTCAATAGCATTCCTCATTATCTTTGAAGATTGTAAAGATGCTTTCAGCATACCATCTAACAAGTGGCAAGATTATCTGACCGGGAAGCACTTCAGCTCAGGTATCAATTTTGACAGGTCATCACACAAAATTTTCATATATATAGCTGAATCACTGCAAATACGAACAACATCACTCCAATCTTTGTTGAACTTGGAAAGCACCTTTTTTTGAAGAGCATTCCCAGTGATACTGCATTTCATGTTTTCCAAAAGTCTGGTGTCATGTTTTCCCCAACTATCCGGGATGCTTGGTGATAGAGCTCTTTTCACATATACTTGTCACTTTACCTTGCATTGAATGTTTAAAGCCTGAGGTGTTGGCAATTCACCTACGATCAATACAGGCTCACTAGAAACTGGGGGCTGATGTTTTAAGGATTTTTACCCATTCTATGTGGGTAAATGTGATGACACATATTAGGAAAGAGTCTTATGAAACCAGACATTTTACCTATCAGTGAAAGAATCAAATGCAGCCAAAATATCAAATATGATTTTGATATTTCCTGATTCTCTCAGTGTATAAAATAATTAAAGGAGACTTAAAACATGCTTCTAAACCCTGCATCTTTAGACCAAAGACCACAAAACTGAAAAAAGCAAAAGGAAAAAGAAATAACATTTTAGTGGCATCCCTACAGAACTCAAGCAGAATAATGTTAACTCAGTCGTTCTTACTGCTAGCTTGTATAACAAAGTTACATTGTATTGGCCCTTCAGGAAGTAAAAATGACTCTTTCACTCTCTTTTTCCTTTCTTTGAATGGGATTTAGTTTGTGGTTGTGCAGGTGTTTTTTCAGTGTTTATATGTTTTCACTGGTGAGGACTATTTCTCATTCAGTGGGGTTTTATCAGTTATTATAGGTTTAAACCTAAAACTGGACAGCCTAAATACATGACCACTAGATGTACTGTTAGGTATGGAAAATGTGGGCATATGATGGTCACGTGGGAAAAGTATTCTCATCATGCAGAGAGCAAACAGTGGCCATCATTTGTGCCCTTTATGGTCCATGACCCAGGCTGTAGCAGAGGGCATTTGCCAATGGAACAGATGCACATAGTACTCTCCCTGTAGCTCTGCTGATCTTCAGATGTGGCGTGATTAAGTGTAACAGGACCATGAATTGGCCTAAATGCACCTAGTATTACTATGTTTGGTATGGTGTATGGTGAGACCCCCAGATCTGAGAGTACTGTCCATGGACCCATATTGTCACTGTGTGTCATTGCCTTAGGACTTGCCCCTTACTCCCACATGTCTGGGATTTTACTTTCATATAAGTGATGCAACAAATGCACAGAAACATTGCTCAGGTTAAACCGTTCACTTCAGATAGTTGATTACATCTGCAGTGCATTTCCAAAGTGCATCACCTGCTTCGTAATAAAGTGCAACCATGCAGTATCTACAATGGTATGTTGGTGTTGTCCCATGCACACTGCCACATATGGCATACAATTTGTGTTGTGATGCCAGGTCTTCCCACACAAACACATGCAAACATAGTATGATGTCAAAATGAGTAAGTCACATGTCCACTGATCCTCAAAGTGGGAGTTCTGAGTTACATAAATGTCAGCCACTTGATTGTGACCCCAAACTGTGAATGTAGTCAATGCAATAGTAGCAGTGATGCCTTGGACAGTTGGAATCAAATCATTTGTTCAAACCGCTCAGGTGTCTGTCCAGTGCTGCACTACTACTGTAGCCTTCGAGAGGACACAATGGTGTTTTGTGTTACTCAGTGACACCTTTCAGAGCACATGTGGCATAGGCTAGGGCAACGTGATATTAGTGGTCTGCTCTAGTCAGTAAAGGCATGATCAGGATGAAGGGCAGAACCCAGAGGACTTTAGCAATGTACAGTTATGGTTTTTCTGATGCTCAGCATGTGCGCTACCAACATGTAATGTGTGCAAATTTGTTAGATGTGTATGCTAGCTGCGTACTACCTCCATATCATCTTAGCAGATAACCTATATCTTGCCTGACTACTCAATCTCTCCATCTATTGCATTCTTACAGGTCAACACACATCAGAAGGTGTCCTTATGGAAAGCTATAGCCCGAAAGGTGCGAACCCTGGAAGTCTCTTGTTGGCACAGTTTCAGTGCAGGAAAAGGTGGGAGCACCTGAGAAAGCTGGACCCGGAAGATCATGGATGTCCAGCTGGGGGCTATCTTCCCAAGGCAGAAGGGGCGTGCTTTGGACCCTGACCCACCCCTAATGTCCCCCATACTGGCAGTGGCATACCCAGACCTTGATGGGCAGTTGAGAGCCCAACAGCAGCTAGGAGGGGGTGAGTATTGGCTTGAGGGAAACATTCTGCATGACCATCTATCTTTTGTTACAGGCAGCTATTTCACGATCAAGCTTGAAGGTGACTCATGTCCCACACAATGGGAGAGTTGTCTGATAGTAGGTACATGGTGATAACCATAGACTATTGCCCATGTGAACAGGAACTAAGCAGGGACTAGTCAAAGGCCAGTTTCCAGAGCTGAACAGCCACATGGCTGCCTAATGTCAACGATAACGTACATTATCTTTGACAAACAGGCCACTTTTCATCATTGTGTCTGGAGTGATGCACCCTCACTACTGTGTCTCATGTGAGGGTGGACCACTTACTTGTGGCATGCAGACACTGAGCACTACTCCTTGGTGGGGGAATGTACAGTATCATGAGGTGGCTAACACTACTGGTGCCATCTATTTTGATGCCTACCTGCTGGGATGTGTATCTTTACATGTTGTACTGTCACATGTACAACTGTTCTATTCATGATCTAAGGGTCTGCAAAGTTCTCAATCTGACTTCATCATATCTGTATGTGTTGTACATGACAGCATAATTCAGTGATGGGTATACAGAGTAGGTGTAACCACAAACAGGGGTGTGTAGATATATGTAGGTGAGTAAAACATACCGTATGACAATGATGGATGTCATTAGCCAGACCAAAATGTTGAGGCAACAACACACACGGTTGGAACTCTTCCAGTACTTTCAGGCAATGTGACTTTGCATGCCATTGAGAAGGCTGTATTCAGTCAGGTGGGATGCACCTGTGCATTTTTGAAGGGACATTCTATGTCTTCTAATATGCATCAGGGAGTGATATGCTGACACGTTGTGCTCATATGTGTCCATCAGCACTCAGTAATACATTTGCATTTGTGTTTGTGAAACAAGGAAAGTACAGTAAATTCCCTTTCCTTGTGGTCACAATTAAGACCTCTTTATGGACTTGATATCTCCTAAGCCTCATTTACTTTCAGTGATCTAATGGCTTTGAGACTTGCAATTTGAAAAGTGTGTGCTCACATGAACCAATCTTGACTGGGGTTGTTCCGAGGCAGACTCATGTCCAATGGTTATTGTATTAAAATCGCACACCAGTTGAAATATCATTGTCTCCATTCTACTCCTTATACTACATGTGACACCTAGCTAAGCTACTCATGCACAGCTTTCCACTGCATCATCTGGCACTGGACAGATGGGAAAGAGTCTCTTGGGAAGTGTGTACAGTTTGGAATGGGCACTTCCATTTCATATTCTTCTTGGTAGTCACATACCGATGCAACTTAGCTGTAGCACAACCCAGCAGTTCTACATGTTGTGGATTAGGGACACCTGAGCATTTGCTGATTGCATGGCCTTGTGTGGGTAGGTAGTAATGCATTCCATGTGGATATCCCTTTTGATGGCATCAGGTAACTATGGTATGCTACACGGGCCTAGGTTGACAGGTTGATGGTATCTCCTGCTACACACATGAGTGTGGACTTGGGACAAGATCGCACATGCAGTTGGAGCAGACTGTGGTTATGACATCATTATGTGTGACTTTTGCACAAGTCAGGTAATGTTAATGCATGTGCTCATGCTAATGTTGGAGCCAATGTAGTCATCCCTGTACATGTTCTGATCGGTGCTATTGTGTAATGTGTTGTGCTAGGATCTGTTTGCCCAGTGTGTTCCCAAAATTGCATTTAACCTATTTCTACTACTCTTTCAGCATCAACCCAGGGTAGCGAAGGAGACAGGGACAAGACTGTTGGGGAAGCAGTTGGCCATAGTGGCTCCCATCGCATCACTGACACTGAGCAAACCAGTGGCCCAGAGAAGCCAGACGATTCCTCGTCATCATCAGAGTCAAGCTTCAGTGGCCACTGCCCTGGTGGTGGTGGACTCCGCTGGATCTGTGTCCCCAACATCCATGTCCTCCCTGCTGCTCCCCAGCCAGCTGGTCGGCTCCGCTCTCCTAATATGCGGATGAATCTTTTTTTTACAAGGCACCTCACCCCATGCCCCTGTCTTCCCTGCTGCCCTGAGTGTGGAGGCAATTGACATCCTGAGGCAGATCTCAGTGGGTCAGACTGCAGTGCTGAATGCCAACCAGGTACAAAGACCCCAGCTTACGCAGATGGTGTCATACCTGGAAGGCATTCATTCACGGTGACATGTCTGGGCTACAGAGATCTTTTCAGGCTCCGACTTCCACACTCATGGCAGCCTTTCACCAATTCAAGCTTTCAGCCCTACCTCCTGCCTCTTTCCCATCCACAATCCCTACTCCTGTACCTGTACAAAGCACAACCACACATCAGCATGCATTCACATCAACATCCACATGTAGCACATGACCACAGAAACATAAGAAAAAAGACAGGCACATAATCACTCACCAGGCACTCAACCCCATCCCCACCTCATCTAGTGAAATACACACAGGCACCACGCCCACACCCTACACAGCCACAACAGACACCACACACCCAGGAGGCACCACACCACCAGACACAGCCACTAGAGACATCACACACACAAACACCACTCCCACAACACCAGACACACCCACTGTTGACATCACACACCCAGTCACCCTACTCACACCACCAGACACAACCACTACAGACATCACACACCCAGGCACCACACCACTAGACACAGTCAGTACAGACATCACACACCCAGACACCACACAACCAACTTCACATCCCTCTACCTTCAACACCCAATCCCTTACCTTACCTCCTCCACAGTCTCCTAAAGTATTGACCATATTATTCCTTGACCTCTTCCCTGCCACTGCTGCCCTCAAACCCAAAAGGTCTTCTTTACCACCCCTGCCGTATGCTTCCACGTCTACCCCAACAACACCTGCCCCCCCCCCACTAAATCCATTGTTACCACACAAGGCCATAAAAAAAGGAAGGCCAAGAGTTCAGGAAGTCACCCACTCCCTCCCAGAAACCAAAGGACATCTTCCCCACCTCACCCCATGTCTTCCAAGGCCACAAAAAAAACTGATCCCTCCTCCTTATACCCATCACTACCCTTCAAGCTTACCACATACCCGTATGGTCTAACCCATCCCTCCCAAACCCAAGCCCAGCCCCATGACACCATTGAGGTACCTGGACTGCCCACTAGAAGGCCCATCCTGGGGAGGTTTCCCTGGCAGTGTTTTGGTTGCCAAGTTAGGTGGCACAGCTGTGTGCTGGACCACATTCTGGATCATGGACTGGCCATTGGCCTTTGCTTTTGGATCACAGAGTGGACTCCATAATAAACAACCTGCTTTGTTTAGAAACCTTAGTTCACCCATTGCTACTGATGCTACTGTTGTTATTGACTAATTTGGGATATGTGACTGTAGTTGTGTTTGTTTGAACATGATTACTGTCCCATTAGCAGTGGTAAGTATGGTCAGACATGGTGTTACAGATGATGAGGGAAAATGTTCAAAATATGTATATGATGGGATAAACTCCAATTGGGGCTGAGATTGCATTTGGTGGGAACTGCTATGATATGTATTGCTTCTTGGCTTGGCCAATGTCCAGGTCTTTCGGCTTGCTGTACTACCAGAGATGTAGGGTGGATATGTGTTTAAAGTGTGCACAGTAGTTTTTGTTTCTCCACACATAGGGGGTGTTGTATTGCCATACCTATTTGGTTTTTAGGATGCACATGTACCGTTTTTCATGTGTGTTGAACTGTTGTTGAGCTGTGTTTTCTTTCAGGGCTTGCACTTACACATTACTCGCATGAGCATGCCACTTTGTGACAATATTGGCTGTCCCTGATATACTCAATGCCATAGGTCGAGTGCACATGGAGACATTGAAGAAGGGTCAATATGGAGTATGGCCTTGGCCCGTTGCCTTCCAGGAGTCCACCTGGTTTGGGTGACCCAAGTCTGCAGGTAGTCTTTCCTTTTTTGGTCTTTAAATGCATGTGGACGTAGTTTTTGGGAATCCCATCTACCTGACTTTCCTTTTTCATGTGGGTGATGTGTTAATGCTCATTACAGTGCTTCTTCAGTAGAGGTGTGATTTATGTTCCTGAGACATCCATACTGATGCATGTTCGATGTCACAAGATGACCTAGCTCATGAGTAATGTGAGGGTGTCACCGGAGATGCCAGCTATGTTATTCATGAGGAGGTGCTGTTTAGTGACACTGTTTATTGCACACATCATCACACCAGCTTCTGAGATGTGCACAAATGTAGAGTTAGTAAGAGTCTGCCTGTACATTGTCACTGAGCTGGACATTGGGGAAATCAATGAGATGTGATGGGAACATACATTTGTCTATGTTGCATACAGGGACTCAGACATAGGTTTGGACCAGGGATACAATGCCCCTAGCCTTATCCACGGTGTCTAGGTAGTGCCACCAACCCATAATTAATGTATCATGTGGGACAAAGTTGGCTAGGAGTGCTTTCAGTCAGGTGATGAGCAGTGTCTGTAGAATTTTCACCAGGGATGTTTGATCTGCCCACACTAACACATACACATGCTCTCTGTCTTCTATTTTGTTGTGGACTTGTACAGTTGTGTGTATTTTGTATTTCATTGTGTTTTTTTATCTTATCCACATGAGACAGTACTGGGGAGCCTGACACAGGGGTGTGATGGATGAGCATGAGTGAGTGGCTTACAAGCATGTAAGCTGTATATCTGTGATTAGTATGTTATTCTCCACAAACAATATAAACCTACTTCTGTCATTGCACAACATCAAAGTTCTCAGATACAACAAGCTACATTGCACTTACAAGAAGCCTGGACTAATGGATTTGCCAATGGTTGTTAGTTACATTAGTCACAGAGCAACACATGTGAATTCATTGCATCATGTTATGATAATGCTTCATGACATGACCTGACAACACTGGGAAAGGGGTACTAGGAGTCTCTTTGCAGTTACATTTGGGGCAGTGATAGGTGGTACTGCAGCAGAGTTGAATTGAATTCACACAGTGTGTGTGATTGCAAATATGGAGAGACTGATAGAACCCATCTCTGCATCTGCTTTTTCAACCTGCGGATGCTAACCACTGTCAGATGCCAGTCCACTTCAAGGCCAGCTAAATAACTCTTACTACTCGCTCTTTCCACTGTCCCTTCAGGCCCCCTGATGTCCTGCTTCTCATGAAATAGATATTTGCAAAATGCCCAAGCATGATGACTTAGAAACATGTGGTTAACACACCCCCACTCATATGAGCAAGCTACACCCCTGCTTTTCCATGGCAGTGCATCAACTGAGACTTAACAGTGGTTGCGTCTACGCGATGGTGTTGATTTTGAGTGTCATCGAGCAGTAACAACAGTGGCCTTATATCCCTCACTTTCCGCCATCTCTGATGAGGTGGTTGGATCACCACGGTCAGCACATTGGAAGTGCGCATCGTAATTGGGCAGGCAGTTCACTCTCCGACTGGGTTAATTGGTCCTTTCTGATGCCACAGCAGTTGTTATTAGTAGGCCTGGGCTAAAATTCCGTTCCGCTCGTGGAAATTGCGATAATTTGACATTTTTTGCGTTCCGCGGAGAGCGCGAAAATGTCCAAATTTCCGCATTCCGCAGCTTGGCGATAATTTGTTTCTTGCTCGCGCTGTAAAATAATACATTCTCGGGCACGCGCGATCGCCTGAATCCCTGCGTTCGCCGACAAGATCCGGTCGCGTTCTCCATGAGATGTTGTATTGTTTTTAGCCATTTGCGCAACTGAAAACAAGATGGCCGCGCCCGCGAGCAACCACATGGGTAAGTTGGCGAGCCACAACCATGCAGAAAATCTCGCGAATATGCGGGAAAAAAACTTCCGCATCTTTGCGATATTTCAGCGTGTTTGCGATAATTTTTAACATTTTCGCGATAATTTGCGAAAGTGGATTTCGCAAATTCCGCCCACCCCTAAATTAGAGTTTAATTTAGTCCCTAAATAATTATATTCTCCCCGAAAAAGCTATGCTAGTTAAACTGTGCTTCTCCAGCCCTTCAATCATTTGGGAAGCAGCCTAAAACTGTGGCAGACTGTGTCTTAACTTTGTCAACATAGTGTGCTGGTGCAGTTACCAAAAATGTTGATTTCTTTTTTTACTTTCCAGGGTAAAACTTTGGCCAAATTTTACGCCAAGTAGCACTTTGTCATGCTTTTCTTAATTTGCATCGATGGGGCATCCCATGGGTGGTACATAGGTTTTCCCATGATACCACCGTTGGGTGTTGAGGTAAAGCCCTATTGATTAATATTTGTAGACAGGGATCTGTACAAAAATAGCACCTTCTTGAGGAAGCAGTTAACTTGATAAAATATTTTTCTTTTCGCCTGTGCTTAATTTGAGCCGCTGTCGGCTAGTAGGCGCCACCAGCACTCATTCTTGAAGATCTGCACTTATTTTCCCTGATCAGAATTTTCTTGAAATCAAGGTAGAGAAAAGCAAAGTGGAAGGTCAGTGGAAGAGAAAGACAAACAAATTGTCATGAAAGGAGAAAGTAGGAACCTGCTAGAGTGAGATAAGGGGGCAGGGCGTCTCTGACAGTGGAATAAAGAGGCCTGAGTTGGATTCAGGACATTGCAGCCTTGGTATTCAGTGCATTGACATTCAATAGTGCTGGCTATAGACTTCTAACCAGCGATTTGGGCACAAGCACTAATTCTTTTACAAATTAACCAATGTTTTTATCCAAAACTTTTCAACTGTTACATGTGTGCTGCACTGTACAGGACACATACAATGTTTTAAAAGTTTTAAAGTACGTCTTAGCATCTCTTTTAGTACTGGCAGGGTACTCTTCTAGTGCAAGGCGTTTGCTAGACATCACATGCACACTTTTGAACTCTGGTGCAATTGTGTGTGCTCGGTGCTAGGCAGCCTGTTTGACCACCCCAATAGGGGATGACACCAGCAGCTCCATAGACACCAGCAGCTCCATAGGTCTGTAGATATGACTCTCACTCTACACTTCCTTTGTGTGATACAGGCCAAAGACTATTAAATTAGAATTAGTTTGGTTATACAATTTTCCTAAAGCATTTAATAATGTTTATGCTATGCAGGTTCACCAATTCATTAGCATTACTCCGATAAAATAACTCACTGAGTCAAACACTCACTGCTGAAGTGTGCAATATACAAGTCATCACTTCGAAACCTGTCAGGGCCATCTCAGTTGAGGTATTCAAGATATTACGATATGATTAGCGCAGTATATCTAATGATAGTTTACCTCGTTATGGTGTATTAAACGGCTCGAGATCCCCGATTATGTTTAGTACGACAAAAAGGGCCGAGAAACCAAACCGCCTCCATCTTGGATTGCGGCTCTCTCTCTCACTTGGGAGTCACGTGGTCTTTTCCGCACACCCTCTGCTTTCCCCTTTCCTTGCATTTAATTAGGAGACAGGCTGAGTTGCTGAGAAGCAAGGTCACATCTGCTAAAAGGGAGTATCAGGCGAATTCCTCTAGGCCTGGGACGAGAAGGGAGTTACCCTTTCGACCTTCTCTGTAAAGATAGTAACCATTTGTAAGTGTAACCGAAACTAGAAATGGGCATGAGCTCATTAGGGGCGCCAGGACTAACTGGTACTTTTCCACATATATGGTTTTGTATGCTGTACTGATAATGTATAAAAGTGTGTTACTGGCAAGGAGCCAGCAGTCTTCCTCGGCGCACCTGATGGGTGAGGATCGACGAGGCTCCTCTATATAGAGTTCTGTGGTGGCTAATAAACGTTTGAACCTTCCACGTTGCCAACTGCTCCTTCTTACCTAATATTGCGGGCCAATGGTAAGTGTGGCCCTTGGAATAATTATTTTGGACACAACAGTTGGCGACCACGAAGGGACCCCGTGAAAGGGTCTTCCCCCCCCGTATTCGGGTGCTGGGGTTGGGGGCGTCCTGACCGGTTGGCGGGAGAGGAGCCTGAGGATTTCTCCCACCCTGCACGACTTTTCGGTACGTCCCCTGCTGCTAGTTACCCTTCACCGGGGTCCTACGGGCTTAACCCAGAAACTGGATCGATTTGGTCGGGAGGAGTTGGCAGCGGAGAACGAACATTCGTATCTGGGTGCACCCGGTGAGTATTGATTTGATTTTGACGCACGCGTTGTACACGGTGCATTATTGGTTTAGGCACGCGTCGAAGACGGTGTGCTATTTGATTGATTTGAGAGCATTCGTTGGGAACGATGCGTTTTTGATTTTGAACACGGATTGCATTTGTTTAAAGCTCGCGCTGGACAGCGGTGCATTGATTTGAAGACACGCACCGGAGGGTGGTGTCTTGCTTGATCGAGGTTAGCATTACCGTGGTTTGACGCGAAGTACGTACAGGTTGTATTTGATTTGAGTAAAAACGGCGCACCGAAGGATTATAAAACAGATTGTGCGTGGAAGGACCCGCGACCTAGACTGGGTAGCCACAGGGCATACTCCTGACGGGGCGAGTCCTCGTTTGGGGCTGGCCTTAGTGGTGAGCCAGGAGGGTGGACGGAATCCCGCGTACAGTCTGGTGTTCGGACTGTGAACCAGAGTCGACGGGCTTGGTTCTCTGATACGGATTGTATGTTGTGTATGATTCATGTTGACTGTTGTTTTTGTATACATGTCTGAAAACTAACAACAAAAAATGTCTTGTTTTAGTAAATTGAATTGTTTTGGCTGCTGTTGTCGAACGAGTGACTCCAGACTAGCTGAGAGCCAACCTGCCCCGCCGGAGGGCAGTCCTAGCCATTTTATGTATGTCAAACATGGGATCTCTCCGTTGTTGTTTTGCACTCTGTGGCATAAGTATACCAAGGGCAATGAGGAGTTACGCTTGCCCAAAACGGGCTCATTTGATGAAAAGAACATTGCGTTCCTACAGGAACAGCTGTTTTCTAGGCGAAGTAGGCAGGCCATGTTTGACGCCCTCATTGCATGGCAGAAGGAGGCCAAACAACGGCGAATAAGGGAAGAGAAAGTAGCCAGAGCCAAGGCAGGACAGAATGTTACTCAGAAAGCTATGGCCTATGATCGAGACAGAGTAGAAAGGGGATTGGATTGCATGAATCGTGAATTTCGAATTAAGGTGGATAAGAGCTATGTGACCCGCCCGAATGCAGAAGATGAGATAGAGGATTTACTGGACACCAGACCACCACCCCCTTATGTGCCACAGAGGATATATCCGGAGGTATCAGGGGCCTCGGCCCCGGCTCCAGATATGTCCCTGGGGGCCTCGGCTTCGGCTCCCCCGGCCACCACTACCCCTCCCTCCCTGCCGAACCTCTCCCGGTTACCAACATCTGTGTCTGAAGTTATGGCCATACTGCCTAATTTATTGACGGCAGCTGCAGCCGGGACCCCTCAGCTGTCGCTGGGGTCAATGCCTTCCCCTTCTGTTCTGCCCTCCTCCTCCGCCAGTACCACGCCGGTAACAGCTGCAACTACTCCGCTACGTCCGGCCAGTCTCACTGAGGGTAGGAAGTTGTTCACTCGTTCGGCCTTGGGAACGGAAGAAAGGGAAACTATTGCTACACAAGCATCCCAGTGGATGCGACATCCCATTTATACGCTTGCTGATATTTGGAGTACTATTAGGGACTATGAACCGGTGATGCAACAGCATGCTCTGGAGCATATGGCCAACCGTCTTATTTCTGTGTGGGAACAGGTACATCAGGAAGGGAAGGCTCCGGCTATACTATATGATATTCTTGATCAGGTCCATAAATCTCAGTTGACCCTGGAGGAGGTGTATGGGAAGGTACAGACTTTGGTCTCTTATAGAGCTCGTTTGCAGTCTACTACTCCCGCCAGATTCTCCCAGTTCCCTATGCGGGAAGTGCACCCTATCTTCCATCCAGAAGTTGCCGCAGTAGTAGATGCCCACGGCGTCATTACCCGTCCCAGGGTAGACGCCCGGTTCCAGGAACAATGGGTCTATACCCCCTGGAAGCGGAGTGAGGTACTATCCCTAAAAAGCCAGTTGCCAGATCCTAGAAAGAACCCCACCGCATATTACAAGGAACTGACCGAGGCCGCCTCGTCAGCGGTAATGACGCTGGCAGATATTGAATTATTCTTTGCCTTATTAGTACCGGTGGACATTTGGCGCCAGGTACATGACCAGGACCATGTTACGGAATTTGGTGGGACATGGGATCAACTGAGAAACTGGGATAGAGATCGTAAACCAGGGAACAAGCCCCGACCTGAGATACTGGCCTTGCCTGAGAGAATAATAACCTATATGCATTCACTGATCCCACCCAGGAAAGTAGATTGGGACAAGCTGACGGCCTGTAAGCAAAAGAAGGACGAGAGTGTCTCTGATTTTTTCACGAGGTTTGAGGGAGTGTTCATTGACTTCAGCGGACAGGACTTGGCAACGGAGGGGGGTGTACGTTTATTTGTCAATAGATTCGTAACCAATTTGCTACCTGAGGTATCGGCTCGGTTACAGGCAGCTGAGAGTACCTGGACGACCACCACGCCCTCCACGATACTGAGCATGGCTCAGTATTATGAGCATCGGGAGAATGAGAGCAAGGATAAGACAGAAAGAAAGTCAAAAGAGTTGAAAACACGAGTGTTACTACAGCAAGTGGAGAGGGGTAGAGGAAGAGGACGAGGGTTGCAGAATTTCGCTCCAAGAGGGGCGGGACAGACGCAAACAGCTGGGCGAACAGATTCGGGCATAAATCAATGTGCTTTCTGTAAAGAGGAGGGGCATTGGAGAGCGCAGTGTCCGTTACTATATGAACAGAATACGGCTTCAAGGGGTCGCGGACGGGGAAGGATGAGTGGGCATCGTGGTGGACACACAAGACAAGAACAGGCAGCCCGAGGTGAGAACAGTCAGAATTATTTCGACCAAAACCAGGGTAAACAGTACTACAATGATGGACGTGTAACGGACGAAGACGCCGGGTATACTCAAGCATAGGACAGCCAAGGGCAGAGTAAGGGGCATGTGTCAATCCCGATAGATCAAGCTGGACCTTATGTCCATGCACGATAGTTGGATGCATCGGGAAAGTTTTTGGTTGACACAGGGGCTATGAACAGTTCTGTTTCACGTGCCCTGGTCCCGGGGGCCGCTCTGTCTGGCCAGACTAATGTGTCCGTGGGGTTCTCTGGAACTCCGGTGGTGAGCCCCATTTCTAAGCCACTTTCCCTTACTCTAGGACCGGTTTCGATAGAATCACCTTTCCTCCTCACCTCCCAGTGTGGGGAAAATCTCCTGGGTATGGATATATTGAAAAGATTGCATGCCCGCATCTATTGCTCCCCTGATGGAGTTTATCTGACCATCCGGAATACCTCTATCCCCTCCGTTCAATGTTTTTCGAAAACGGACTCACTACCTCCTGAGCTTGCACAACTCCCAAAGGATCTTTGGGCCCTGGGGGACACTGACGTAGGATTCCTACAAATTCCCCCGGTGTCCATCACCCTGAAACAGAATGCCAAATTACCGAAGATCCCACAGTATAAAATAGCCCCCACAGGGGAACGCGCTTTACTGGCCATTTTTTCTGACTTGATTAGAACAGGGGTGGTGGAGGAAACGGCTTCTAATGTCTGTAACAGTCCCATTCTTCCGATTCTTAAACGAGCCCCTGTACCCCAATCCCCTGATTATGCTGATACCTATCGATTTGTGATTGATTTGCGAGAGATTAACAAGATTGTGGTACCCCAATATCCGGTGGTACCAGACATTAATTCCATTTTGACCATGATTCCTCCCACTGCAACATTTTTCTCGGTGATTGATTTGAAGAATGCCTTCTTTAGTATTCCCATACATCCAGATAGCAGACATTTGTTCGGTTTCTCATTGGGGGGCCGCAGCTTTAGATTCTGTCGCGCCCCCCAGGGGCATACCGAAAGCCCTAGTATCTACAGCCAAGCCCTAAAAAGAGTATTGGATTCCTTACAATTGCTGCCAGGTAATGTCCTATTGCAGTATGTTGACGACCTCCTTGTGGCCTCTGATACAGAACAGGGTTGCCGCGATGCTACGGTTACCCTGCTACGGCATTTGGCCACTCATGGTAACAAGGTGTCGCTCTCTAAATTTCAATATTGTCGACCGGAGGTGACCTATCTCGGTCATCTCCTGTCGAAGGAGGGAAGACGGTTGACTCCTGAGCGCATCGCAACCATAACTAACATGCCTGTTCCTCGCACGCAACGTGATGTCCGCGCTTTGCTTGGTATAACCTCCTACTGTCGCCAATGGATTGCTAACTATTCTCTCTTGACTAAACCTTTCTTGTATCTAACTACGAAGGATGTGCATGAACCTTTACCTTGGACTGATGAATGCCAGACTGCCTTTTCTGCTCTGAAAACTGCTCTTTGCTCTGCTCCTGTGCTTGGCACCCCTGACTACCGGAAACCTTTTGTGCTCTATGTGCATGAGGTGGACGGTTGTTCTCTTTCAGTGTTGGCACAGGACTTTGGTGGTAAGCAAAGGCCTTGTGCATATTTCTCGGCGGTTTTGGATAATGTCGCCAGAGCACTTCCCAGTTGTCTGAGGGCTGCAGCGGCAGTGGCTGTAGCGATCAGACAATCGGAAGGGCTAGTCCTGAATACGGATCTGACAGTGATGGTGCCTCATGCTGTGGACGTATTATTGAACAGGACACAGACGCAGCACTTAACTAGTGCGCGTCTTACAGGGTACGAATTGACCCTGTTTGCACCTCATATAACGATCAAACGATGTGTTAACTTGAACCCTGCCACGCTGTTGCCCCTCCCTTCAGGGGATGGTGGACAAGACATACATGATTGTATTTTTCGAACTGAAGAAGAAACCAAGGGCCGGATAGATCTAACTGACACCCCACTATCTGATGCCCAAGGAGAATTGTATGTTGATGGGTCCTGTTTTAGATTACCGGATGGTACGACAGCTGCGGCTTATGCGATCACTACCCTGCAAACGGTAGTCGAGGCAGCCAAGATACCATACCGGTCGGCCCAGGCGGCCGAATTGGTTGCATTATTCAGGGCCTGCGAGTTGGGGAAAGGCTTGAAGCTAAATGTCTACACCGATAGCCAATATGCGTTCGGTGTAGCACATAGCTTCGGGAGGTTATGGGCGGAAAGAGGATTCTTGACATCTCATGGCGAAAAGATAAAGAATGGGCCATTAGTTGACCGATTGCTGGCTGCATTAACGTTGCCTAAAACCCTGGCCATAGTGAAATGTAGTGCACACAAGGTTGTAGTGGATGATGTGGGGAGGGGAAATTCCTTTGCGGATAGGATCGCCAAGGAAACAGCCCAGTCTGACACCATTTCCATGCTTGTAGTGACAAAAATGATAGAGGCAGGGGTTTTTAACAACACCATAGACAGTGTGAAAGAGCTACAAAAGGAGGTGACCCCGGAAGAACTGGCATACTGGCAAGAACAGGTGGGGAGGCTTGATGAGAATGGATGTTGGACTGACTTGTCAGAGAGGTGTAGATGGTAACTACCAAACGCATTCGTAAATGCAGTAGTAACTATGGCGCACGGACCTTCACATGTAGGGGTCCAGGGCATCTGTGCCACATTGGATCCTGTCTGGTATAATGTTAATATCCATAAGACAGCTAGGAACCTGGTTCAGCATTGCATGATTTGTCTCCAGCATAATCCTGGGGTTAGCATTCCCGTCTTGGCGGGTAGTTTTGCGCCTCCCACCCTGCCTTTTGAAGTACTTCAAATGGATTACATACAGCTAGAACGAGTTAATAATCTGAAATACGTGCTGGTGGTGATCTGTACTTTTAGTAAATGGGTGGAGGCGTATCCCACAAAGGAAAATACTGCCCTGGCAACCGCGAAAGCTCTGGTAAAGGAGTTTTTCCCTCGATATGGGTTGCCAAGGGTGATTTGGAGTGACAACGGGACACATTTCAATGCTGACTTGGTTAAGCATGTATGCAAGGGTTTGTCCATTTAGCAGAAGTTTCACGCAGCCCGACATCCTCAATCAGCGGGTCTAGTTGAAAAATATAATGGGATTCTGAAATTGAAACTGGCTAAACTTCAGGACACGACAGGATTAAAATGGCCTGATCTCCTGCCCCTGGCCCTGTTGTCCGTAAGAACTACTCCCCATTCCCGGAGCGGTATCTCCCCTCATGAGGTAATATTTGGTAGACCTGCCAACGTGTGGGGAGTACCCCGGCCCAAATCCTTCAGGGACATCGACCATCCTATGTTGACTGATTATTTGTATGCTTTGACTAAAGATCTCCATTCCATTCATCAACAGATATCTGCCGTACTGCAGCCCCTGCCGGAGGGACCCGGACACAGCGTGGAACCTGGACAGTGGGTCTTGGTTCGGAACTATCAACGAAAATCGAGTTTGGATCCGCGCTGGTCCCGACCGTACCAGGTGCTCCTGGCAACACGAACGGCGGTGAAAGTTGAGGGTAAGCAGCGCTGGATCCATATCTCCCATCTTAAGCGAGTCCCTCTCCCATTGCCAAGGGAGCAGCTTGACCAGGAGGAAGGCCTGCCAAACCAGGGCGAACCCAGCACTAGGAAACGACTTTCCCTGGACACCCGCAGAGAAGTTGACGGGCGAGGGGAGAGTGCTGTGAGCCTGCAAGACCCTTTTTGAGACCACTCAATTACTCCGAGTGAGGCGTCTGGTCAGGAGCCCAGCTCCTCGTCTGATCCCATTGTGCCTGCTTTGTTTGTGAATCCTGACACCCCTGGTCGGGATCGATATCACCTGCGGCCCCGGAAATAGGGAATCCCAGGTCTAGCCTTGGCAAGTGAAGTTGGAAGCCTCGGCAAAGACCTGAGGATTGGTAGAACACTGGACTGAACTCGTTGAGAGCATGGAACTTTCAGTAAAGCTCTGTTCAGAACGAAGGTAGAGACGTTGGTTGGACTGGTGGGGGCCCAGGTGGAGTTTCCTTTCAACAAGGGTTGCGTCAAGTGCGACCCCAACGCGAGAAATTTTTCTTTTTCTTTTTCTGAACAATAGGAGTCTGACTGTGAGGCTCTATACGGACACAGGAAAGAAGCACCCTCCGGCAGGTCGGACTGCTCGTAGCCCTTTTCCCGAGATTATATTGGACTTTTAGTGAGAAAATGTATCCTTTTGCTCGTTTTGTCCCTGAAGAAGGACGGCCCATAGTACCCTGTACCATTCCCCCGCATTTGCCTATGTTCTCCTCATGGAGTTTGCGTGTTAAAATTGTTTTCATTTTTATATTGATTGTATCCTTTGTGCTATGCTTAGGTCTGTTTATATATCTAGAGTTTCGCCATCCTGTGCACACCTTGATAGTGTCTACCCCTGCTCCTAAGGAACATCATTTCCAGACTTTTGCCCCCCATAAGGAGAGACACCGACAGACATATGTACATAATGCTTTCATTGAGATGCTACACCAGACTCATAGTTCCACAAATGTTACTGATTGTTGGGTCTGTGGTCTTCTCCCGTCAGTGATGCATAAGCAGGATTTGTTCATATCAATGCCCTTGTCTTATTTAGGTAGTTGCGAAGCCTGGTTTAAAATGTTATCCATGCTATATGAACACTACGCTATAGATGAACGTCGATTCTCAGAGAAGGATTACGCCTTGATTTTAGCCTATATAGAGACACACCAAGGTTTTACTCCTAATGCTGAGGGGACGGATGGTACCCTTGATCCTACCGCCTGTATGAACGTATACACTGATCATGAGAATGATACCTGGTTGAGGGATGAAGTGTTGGATTTCATGACCTTTAATTTTACTGAGTATTTCAAGTATTTCCAGGAGCGAAATGTCTCAGATGAGAAAATCATTCCGGTCCCGGTATTGAATACGTCCTCTTCCTTCTGCGTGCAGGGTACTGGACATCTATCCGTAGGTTATAGTAGATGTAATTACACTTATAAACTACAGACTTTCAGTAGTCCCCCAACACTCACCCCTCACAATGTTTATTTCGTGTGCGGTGAAAATGCATACACTTGGCTACCCAGGGGATGGGCAGGCCGATGTTACTTATCTTTTCTTTACCCACCGGTCTACATAGCTCCTTCCGATTATCACAAATCTCATTCCTTAAATCGGCGGAGCCTAAAAGCTGAAGCCGCCAGTAATGATGCCACTGACCAGACTGACACTCCAGCCCAACACTTCATTGATATCATAAAAGGGGCGTTGCCCATATGGGGACCCATCCTCAACAGTAAAGAAGTTAGGAGGCTATCTAGAGTAGTGGAAGGGGTGGTCAATACTACTGCAGGAATATTAACTAATATCACAGTGGAGCTCCAGGCGACCCGGCTTGTGACCCTCCAAAATCGTCTTGTTTTAGATGTTATTCTAGCTGATCGCGGAGGAGCTTGTAGAGTCATCGGCAGCTCCTGTTGTGTATATATACCTGACTCCGCCCCTTCTGTCCATTTAGCCATTCAGAAACTACATCGGCTAGCTTCAGAAATTCACACCGAGACTGGTACTTGGTCTTTGTCTGGGTGGTTATGGGATTTGGTGACCACCTGGGGATGGAAGTTATTTATGATTCTTTTAGGAATAGTGGGGTTCGTTTTCACCTGCTGTCTTTGTCTACAGTGCGGGCCTGCTTGCTGTGCATACTGTGCCGCTCAAGTTCGCCGATCCATCCCTAGGCCCGAGCCCGTCCAAACCAGAATAGATACCCAGCGGGCTCAGAAGGAGACGCACGACTTAATGCAGATTGATGAGGGTATTTTCGAAGACTGACCCCATTATTAGCTATGCTGCGCTAAAAGGGCCGTTCTGAGGTATTCAAGATATTACGATATGATTAGCGCAGTATATCTAATGATAGTTTACCTCGTTATGGTGTATTAAACGGCTCGAGATCCCCGATTATGTTTAGTACGACAAAAAGGGCCGAGAAACCAAACCGCCTCCATCTTGGATTGCGGCTCTCTCTCTCACTTGGGAGTCACGTGGTCTTTTCCGCACACCCTCTGCTTTCCCCTTTCCTTGCATTTAATTAGGAGACAGGCTGAGTTGCTGAGAAGCAAGGTCACATCTGCTAAAAGGGAGTATCAGGCGAATTCCTCTAGGCCTGGGACGAGAAGGGAGTTACCCTTTCGACCTTCTCTGTAAAGATAGTAACCCTTTGTAAGTGTAACCGAAACTAGAAATGGGCATGAGCTCATTAGGGGCGCCAGGACTAACTGGTACTTTTCCACATATATGGTTTTGTATGCTGTACTGATAATGTATAAAAGTGTGTTACTGTCAAGGAGCCAGCAGTCTTCCTCGGCGCACCTGATGGGTGAGGATCGACGAGGCTCCTCTATATAGAGTTCTGTGGTGGCTAATAAACGTTTGAACCTTCCACGTTGCCAACTGCTCCTTCTTACCTAATATTGCGGGCCAATGGTAAGTGTGGCCCTTGGAATAATTATTTTGGACACAACACAGTCATTCACCCGTCTGAAGCCGGTAAAGTCAGTTGTGTAGAAGTCACCCATGGCATTTATCCTGCTTTGAAATTACTAATGTGTGACAGTAATCCCACTAAAATTTACACATTTTCCAATAACAAGTTTTTGTGTCCATTGCTTTGAATCCAAGCATTTATTATACAATAATAATCCCAACCATCAGCCTTCGTATAATTGGAGCGCTACTTCTAGTCACAGGGGTCTTGGTTGAAACATCCTCACTGAAAATACCGTTCAGAAGTCAAAATATAAGCGTTTTTAGCAAACTGTTACAGAAATATGTCTTCTCATAGACGTCTAAAAATGTGATAGTCACGTAAACCACGATGACCAATCTCAAAAATTGTTTGTCTTCCATCATATACATTGTCACACTGGTTAACTCGGTGGGCTACTTCCGTACCAAAAGCTGTCACCACTTTAGATTTGGTATGTTGAGTTTAAATTGTCCTCTCTCACGTGTGGGAATGTGAGATGGGTTATTTTATTCCTCTTTAGGCATTAATACTTGAAATATGGTCCAGTCATTTTGCACAAAATATGCCCTTGCATTCAGTGTGGACTTCCGGACAGATTTTGCGTAAACAACACACAATCATGTCGTGAACAATAGTTGCTCGAAATTATTTCATTCACGTTTTTTTCATGCTCCGACTATATGTTTTTTACTAGACTGACTATCAATTATACCACATGGTGTAATTGCGTAATCTTTGGCATTTTGCATCACAATCATAATGTGAGATTCTGGAAATTTTGCATATACGCTGGTGCCATTTAAATCATGCTCTGCTTCCTCTACATATCATGTAGTCATCACTTATAATATATATACATTGTTCTGCATAGTTTCCAATTCGATTTGAAGGTGGTAATTTTTTTCACTGAAAAGCTATGTTGTCTGTAGCTCAGACAGCTTCATAATACTGTAAGGGCCATATCTACTAAGCCTTTGTGTAGGAACAAAGTGATGCAAAGTGACACAAAGGGCCTGATTTAGATATCGGCAGACAGGGTACTCTGTCACAACGCGAGGGATATCCCGTCCGCCGAAAATAAATAGCCATTATGTCCTAAGGGATTTAAATTTCGGCGGACGGGATATCCATCAGGGGTGTGGCAGAGTAACCTGTACAGCAAGATCTAAATCAGGCCCAGAGTCCTTGAAGGTTAGTTCCTGTCAAATGCAAAATGTATTCTGGGCTGGAAAGGTGCTAGAAAGGTGCTTTACCCCGAAAGAGCTGTGTGCTTTTCCCTTTGCTTTGCATCAACTGGATTTTTACTGGGTCGAATCAGCACAAAAACCTGTAGGTTTTGACATGCTCCAATCAACTTCCTAGCTTTGCTTCAAACGAATGCCCTTTTAAAGCAAGTGATAGCCGGGGGGAAGATGCTTTTTTATTTTTTTTTAAAACGCATTTTTATACTTAATCTATGCATATGAATTTATACTGGAGAGGTGCCAAGAAGCCTATGCATTTAGTATAAATCATATTTCAGGTAGTGCCCCCTCACCTCTTCACTCTGTTGACCTTCTATTGTCACCCAAGGCACTGTCTTATGCAACACAGCATAGAAATTTGGGTTGCTGTGCTGCATTGCATGAAATAATTGTAAATCCCACCCATGTGTCTTGTTCTTTTTGGAATTAGATAACCTGTATTGAGGTGCTTTATCAAAAAATGTTCATTTGGGTATGGATGTTCAATCCTCCATCTTGGGCTAGGTAACGTTTCTTACTCACTCTGAAACCCAGCCTCTCAATGGGAATCTGGCAAATATTGTAATCAAAAAGACTGTTGGAAGTTAGCTCCTGACAGGAGCACCAGATGGAGGAGAGATAACTGGGGCTGAGCGACATAACAACCTAGCTAGCTCTGGCTGGAGTCTGTCAACTGCAGACCTGTAGCTCGCATGGAACTTTAATGATGACAAAACTCCCACGTCGTGAACCAACCAGCCCTTAATTTGCAGGAAAAGTGGTTCATAAAGTACTCTAAGCTAACAGTAAACCATCAAGTTTAATTTTAATGGTGGTTAGTCACTCATTACAAACAAAGCTGCAACTACATTCCAGAGCGGGCTCTAACTGCAATGCTCTATACACACCAACAACAGATAATGCCGTAGAATGTACAGACAGGTAATCTTTCGATGTTTGCCACCAGGTTGGCCATGAGAGAGAAAGAGACATAGACGGATTATCACACTGAAGCCTCAATATCTGAGACAACATATGCAGCCATTTTCGAAAGGCACTCATTGCCTTAAAAAGAGACAGTCGGCCATAGTCTAAACCGAATCCTGATTTTTCAAGGAGATAGAAAAGAATGGGATGCTTGATTTTGTGCAGTAATGAAATTTTGTACTTGTATAGCGCACTGCTGCCCCAGCAACAGGGCGTCCTGGCGCTTGTACTCATACCGCTGTGGAACCCTTCCTGGCTTTCCCTGTGAAATGTCCACTCCTGGGCACCCCCAAGGTGAAGCCAGGCATCCCCAGCGCTGTTGGGGCCATTGTGGAGATTAAGCAAGCTATAGCCCAGAGTTGCAGAGTGGGACCCATGATTAGAATAGGCACCGAAGCGAGAATTATCAGGTCTGAGGAAATTGAGCCCAAGACCCGCCGAGGCAGGAATTGAACCCTGGATTTCTGCATCAGGGTCTGCCACTCTAACCATTGAGCCACACTTCTCCACATCACAAAAAGCAGTGACTATCATGCAGGCCACATCCTATCAACAAATATTGTGCACTCCAACTCTCTGCAAAAGAATTAACAGCATTGCGACAAAGGGTGCTAAATATAGCATCCCTTCAATTCCTGTGCCATCAGAAGATAACGACACCATTTGCCATGTCAAAAGCTGCTGGCTGAAGTCTGAACACCCCTTTTTACTACGACCAGAGCTAGAGTGAAAAACAATTTGTCGATCAATTCTTACAGTTGAAAGGGCTGCTTGTATTACTGTCCCTGGCTTAAAATATAACTGTCACAATTCTACTCTAAAGCTAGGCCTTATCGCTCTTTGATAAGGAGTTCTGAGAAATGGTTAGCTTGTGATAACGCTGTCTTAAAGCAAGCAGCTGAATGTTTCTCCACAGTGTTTTACCAGAGTACTTCTTAGTGAGTTATTTCTAAATGTTACCTCTATGAATGGTGCAAATGGGATGTTATGAATGTGAATTTATGTTGAACCTTTATCATTCCTGGTAATAGTCTCCTATAATGACATTTTGCCAAGATGCAGAAATCTCAGAGAGCAAGTGTCTTGACATTAATTTTAATTTGCAAAGCTCATGTAGGGTCAAGAAGCACAGAGAAACTCGAGTGCAGGTTACAGATTATATAGCATTTGACTGTGAATTAAAATGTGATCAATTCTCTGAGATGCTTAAAGTTCTTGCAGAGAGCATTGATAATTTAAGTTAGTAATGTGTGGACAACACACAGCTCTAAAAACATTGGCCCTGATGTATTAAGATTCCTGTTAAGAAATTGAAAATTGCATCAAATAATGATTTGCAATTTGTGATTTCTTAATAAAAATCTACTAAAATACATTTGATTGAAGTGGGTGCGATTTGCACACCGACTTCTACCTAATTCACGAGTATTTTGTGAAACAACCTGTGGATTAATGGGTTCGTTCACAAAATACCACTTCGTAGTTGGTCACAATTTGACCTACCTTTCTAATATGCATGAGGTAGGTGGCAAATTGAGACCCTCTAGCATTGGTTAAGGTCACAGGCATGGAGGCGTGTTGGGGGTCAGCAGACTACCATGTCGGTGATTCCTCTTAAATAAAGCAATCTTTTTTTTTAACCACTCCATTTTTCTAAAAGGAAAACAGGATGAATTTAAAAAGAAATGTGATACTTTTCTCAACACTATTTTCGAGCAGGCAATGGCTGAAAGATGTTTTAGTTAATAAACACAAAGGGGAAGGTGCCGCTTGGGGACCCCTTCCTGTTTGTGATTGCTTACTACCAATTTAGATTTGGTGGTTAAAAATGATTGTTTTGTGGTCAGATTTATTTCCGGAATGTTAATATATAAGCCTAAGAATGTGTATTTGGAAGGGGAGCCATTTATATGCCTCATCCAAAGACTGATTCTGTATTTAGAGCCAGATGTACGATCCTTCCATTTTGCGAGTTGCAAATTGCGTCATTTTGCGACTCGCAATTTGCGTCTCGCAAAATGGAATGAACAACAGCATCTCAGATACTGTGTGCCGTTCCCAATGGGGTCGCAAATGACCTGCTTCATTAATATTCATGAGGCAGGTCGCTATTTGCGACCCCTTTGGGAATGGCCAGCACTCATAGGGATGGTGGCCTGCTGGGTTCAGCAGACCACCAGGCCTGTGACTGCTTTTTAAATAAAGCAGTTTTTTAAAAATGCAGCCTATTATCCTTAAAGGAAATGGGATGCATTTAAAAAAGAAAAATGAAACGTTTCTGTTTCATTTTTTAAAAGTAGGCAGTGGGCTGTGGACCACTGCCTGCTCTTAAAAAATATTTTTGCTGCCAGTCACTAAGGGGAAGTTTGCGAGTGGCTTACCACCTATTTGAAGTAGGTGGTAAACTGCGAGTTATGTGCACCACAATTGTGGTCACAAAATAATCGTACATAGAAGTAGATTAGGCAGGGACGTCATTGGCACGCTTTTTCCTAGTAGCGAGTTGTCAACCACATTTTGCGAGTCGGTAATAGGTTACAGACTCGCAAAATAGAGTTTGTACATTGCACAGACCTATTCTGTGAATGAGAACAGGCCGATTTCCCGTTTGAGACTGCAAATAACAGTCATACATCTGGCCATAAATCTATAATCCAAATTGTGATCCGGTTCGGTTACCGAATTGCAATATGGGTTTGGTATATTTAAAAGCTGAATTATTACACTGCATCCATGAATTAACCCCCCATTGAGAGAATACTGTTTATACTGGACCCTATGTATTTTCTTGGAACATAATGCATTGTGAGTCTAATATACTAAAATTCACACTGTAAAAGTCATATGGATTTTATCAAAAAACTTTTCATACTGTACACAGTGGGTCAACAAGGGCTTTTCGGCTGGACGCTGTCCCTAATGAGCAGCCACATAATGCTTATAGCCTTTGCACTGCTATTTATTTTATTTACCACATTTTATATGGTTTCATGAACAGTGTCTTTGGACAGGTCAGCAGTCTGCTCTCTCCATGCTCAAGATGACAAAATGGGGAGACGTTTTGAGGGGGTTGAATGACCATCCATCTACAAAGTGCAGATTAAATAAATAGCAATCTGCACATGGATGTCTGGATTTAGCGAGTGTGAGGGGCACAATTCAATTTTTTTTGCATACATAGGGCCTCAGTTTCAATATTTTGATGCACTGTAGAGCTTCAAGACTTCCTGCTGCGCTGCCGTGTGTCAAACTGAAAGGGCAGAAATGGAGGAAATTCCGACTAGTCTTAGACATTGTGAGCCTCATTTGGCTTAAAAGTCTTGTGATGGTTTGTTTGCCTATGTGTTGCAGTATGGATGTATGGGAAACATCCACTAGTACGCGGACATTTTTTACGCGTACCGTTACTACGCAAGCGTTAGTACGCATGCGGTGTAACAACGCGTCCCTTTAGTACGCATGCTGTTACATCGCATGCGTTGTACAACGCATGCGTAGGGGGCGGGTACTAGTCACGGCGGACATTTGCAAAGAGAGTCTGACGGAGGAAGCCGGTGGAAGCATGAAGGGGGAGAAGATTTGAACCACATGTGTTAAGAGGTAAGTGGGGCTGTGAAGGGGCTGTGTAGGGGAGTGCAGGGTTGTGTACTTGTGTAGTGTATTATGGTTTAGTGAAGTGTCGTTGGGTTAGTGTTTTAGGGTTTAGGGTAGTGTTGTGGGTTATTGAAGTCTAGGTTAGTGTTTTAGGGTTTAGTGTAGTGTCGGGGGGTTATTGTTTTAGGGTTTAGGGTAGTGTTGTGGATTAGTGTAGTCAAGGGTTATGTTTTAGGGTTGAGTGTAGTGTCGTGGGGTTAGTGTTTTAGGGTTTAGTGTAGTGTCAGGTTAGTGATTTAGGGTTTAGGGTAGTGTTGTGGGTTAGTGAAGTCTAGGGTAGTGTTTTAGGGTTTAGTGTAGTGTCGGGGTGTTAGTGTTTTAGGGTTAAGGGTAGTGTTGTGTGTTAGTGAAGTGTAGTGTAGAGTTTTAGGGTTAAGTGTAGTATGACATGTTATTCCGCATACCATTATTTTTACTAGGTAAGTTTTTACTTTGCATACCATAACACTTGCAGTATCTAAGCAGCCGCATACATCACAATACAAAGGTTCCAGAAAAGAACATTGAAGGAACATAAATCCATGAGCTGACAGCAATCTGCCTCTTTTAAATGCGACTCTGAGCAGATATGTAACTCCTTCTTTTTGCTACTAATTTAAATTTGATGAATAACTCCTTCTTTGCTTGTTAATATTTCTAGATTTGAATAACTACTATTCTTCCTCTTAGTGTGGGCTAACCCCCACCCTCCCCTTTACTCCCTTTCCTTACCGATCTCCATTTTATGGAGATCTCCTTCCCAGTTCCCCTCAACATTTTCTTGCATTGTTCATTGTGACTATTAACCTTGTTTTTTCACAGCCACCTTCAAGTAAGTACCCCTTTTTCTTATTTTTTTGCCGCCCTTCAAACGTGTGCCTCACCCTCTTTATTTCCTCTCAAGCACCTCTTCAACACCCTCTGCTACCTTTTCACACGGAGGAGTTCCTCCGACTCCCTCCTCTTCCGCGTTTTAAGCTTGCGATGCATTGTTTTAAGCTTGCGATGCATCGCGAAAGAAATTAAAGAAAAGTACCTTGGCAGCAAGCGCGTCCCGTGCTAAGGCTGCCAAGGTTCTTTCCTCTGCTACCATGGTTTGATCCTGGGCCTCGGGAGATTGCTTACGAGCATCCCCATGGCAACCAGGCTCAAGTTCGTCAGTTGACAATCAACTCTTCGCCGCAAGCCGGTTTTCAGATCAACTGTTCACTGCAAATCTGATTTCACTTTTCAAGGCCATTTAAAACTTGTATTATCAATAATAAAAAAAAAAAAAGAGAGCCTGTATTATTAATTACATATCAATAAAATAGATTAAAAAGGGAGTATTTTGAGATATATCTATTGGGCATCTAAACAGTCTCCCTCTCTCTCTAATGTATATAATATATATATATTAAGAGCATCTCAACTACCTCCTCTCTCCACCAATTATTCCAGTTTTTTAACATAGTGACAAAATATCTGACTATGATTCAGACTACGCTAACACCACTACCCCCAACATTGCAAAGAAACCTTTAGGAAAATGTTACAAAGGGAAATGAGAGCATGTAGGATGGAAACCTTAAACCAGGTCATCCCGTCTAAGAGACCGTTCCCTACTCAAGAGGTTGAGAGTAACAAAATTATTATTGATGATACATCTGAAATATGGGGTAAGAGATCCAGAAAATGCAAAAATATTGATAATAATACCCCTATGAGCACACTAGAAGGTCCTAGTACCTCTTCAAACCTGGGAGGTCTTAGCACCTCAACACATTCTGGAGGTCCTCGCACCTCGAACTCCATGGGTGTCCTCAGTGGCACAACTAATGCGGGTGCCCATAGCGGCACACATTTTATGGATGTCCTTAGCGGCACAACATTTTGTAGTGCTCAAAATAACTTCGTAGATGACTCTTTTAACGATAATGATTTATCGGACGTGCCTGACTCGTACGTCCTAGATTTGGATGAAGAGGATGATGATTTATATAAAAATGAGGAAGAACTTCCTACATCCTCGAAAGATAATATCATTGATCCCCTAGGGGAAGAAATGTTCTCCCCACTAAACCTTAAACATTCTAGATCCTCAGAATGGTGGCCCCAAGACCACGTCGCAAATTTATTAAAAAATGGCTTCGTAACTTCCTTGAAAGGGAAACAAGGAATATCCTGAGAGTTGAATGCTCCAGACCTTCCATCGAAGATAATAACTGTCAAACCCCTAACTTGGACCGCGAGCTCATAAAATGTCTCTTTAAGCTCGGTCGGGACCCCAGGAAAGGAATGGAGAAATCCCTAAAAGGCTGCCAAGACCGTCTTCTTGACGTCCTGGGTCCTCTTGCCAGAATTTTGGACTCAGTCGAGTAGAGCCACATCCGTGGTACACCCCTCAACACTGAATTGAAACGAGGCTGGAGTCAGAGAGCCCTAATACTATTAGGCAACGCCAATGCCAGCATTAATGTCGAAAGGCGCAGAATAATTCTTTATAAAATCAATCCTAAGCTGAGTGATATGGCCGACAAAGAACCACCTAATAACCCTAAAGGCCTCCTTTTCGGCGAAGACCTTATCAAGTCGCTTGGCAAATATGTCTTTACCTTTACAGCCCTAGACAAGGCCCAGCAGAATATGAAAAAGGTTTTTAACAATAACCTTTTGGACGGGCCGGAAGAAGGGGTCTTTCTTCTGGCCGCTTCAACCAGAGGCCCTATCAAAGATCACATGGCTTTGGACGTGGATACCAGCAATTTAACACCCCTACCTTCTACCCCGAATGTGGGAGAGGAACATGTTCGAGAGGATTTAGATCTCGTGGCTCATTCAGCTCCAATCCACCAAGTAAGTGTCCCTCCTTTCCCTCCTCCCCCTTCTTTTCCCTTAAAGGTGGGAGGCAGACTCAAACATTTTTTCCAAAATTGGAAATTAATAACTCAGGATCCATGGGTCCTAAACAGTGTCAAGGGCTTTATGATAGATTTCATACAAATACCTACACAAACCTCATTCCCAAGAGACATACCTCTCTCTCAAGACAAACAAAAGATAGTAGAAAGGAAATATCTTCCATGCTCCTAAAAGGCGCAATAATAGAGGTCCCCTTGGATACTTTAACATTTATAAGTACGTTATTTCTTGTGGAGAAAAAAGGGAAAGGTTGGAGACCCGTAATAAATTTAAAACAACTCAACAAATATCTAGTCTACAGACATTTCAAGATGAATGGTATACACCTCCTGAGAGACCTCCTTTTGGGAGGAGACTGGTTGGTCAAACTGGATTTAAAGGGCGCCTATTTCACCATTCCTATGCCCCAAATCCACCAACCTTTCCTCCAATTTATGTGGAAAAATCATCTTTATCAATTCCAGGCCCTCCCCTTCTGGCTCTCTTTGCCCCTTGGTGTGAAAAGGTAGCAGAGGGTGTTGAAGAGGTGCTTGAGAGGAAATAAAGAGGGTGAGGAATGCGTTTGAAGGGCGGCAAAAAAATATTTTTTGCATAAATAGGGCCTCAGTTTCAATATTTTGATGCACTGTAGAGCTTCAAGACTTCCTGCTGCGCTGCCGTGTGTCAAACTGAAAGGGCAGAAATGGAGGAAATTCCGACTAGTCTTAGACATTGTGAGCCTCATTTGGCTTAAAAGTCTTGTGATGGTTTGTTTGCCTATGTGTTGCAGTATGGATGTATGGGAAACATCCACTAGTACGCGGACATTTTTTACGCGTACCGTTACTACGCAAGCGTTAGTACGCATGCGATGTAACAACGCGTCCCTTTAGTACGCATGCTGTTACATCGCATGCATTGTACAACGCATGCCTAGGGGGCGGGTACTAGTCACGGCGGACATTTGCAAAGAGAGTCTGACGGAGGAAGCCGGTGGAAGCATGAAGGGGGAGAAGATTTAAACCACATGTGTTAAGAGGTAAGTGGGGCTGTGAAGGGGCTGTGTAGGGTAGTGCAGGGTTGTGTACTTGTGTAGTGTATTATGGTTTAGTGAAGTGTCGTTGGGTTAGTGTTTTAGGGTTTAGGGTAGTGTTGTGGGATTTTGAAGTCTAGGTTAGTGTTTTAGGGTTTAGTGTAGTGTCGGGGGGTTATTGTTTTAGGGTTTAGGGTAGTGTTGTGGATTAGTGTAGTCAAGGGTTGTGTTTTAGGGTGGAGTGTAGTGTCGTGGGGTTAGTGTTTTAGGGTTTAGTGTAGTGTCAGGTTAGTGATTTAGGGTTTAGGGTAGTGTTGTGGGTTAGTGAAGTCTAGGGTAGTGTTTTAGGGTTTAGTGTAGTGTCGGGGTGTTAGTGTTTTAGGGTTAAGGGTAGTGTTGTGTGTTAGTGAAGTGTAGTGTAGAGTTTTAGGGTTAAGTGTAGTATGACATGTTATTCCGCATACCATTATTTTTACTAGGTACGTTTTTACTTTGCATACCATAACACTTGCAATGTAATGGTATGCAAAGTAAAAACCTGCATAGTAACGGTTATTGCTAAGTAATAACCGCGTAGTCAAAGCATGCGAAGTCATGGCATGCGAAATAACGTCTCATATTCTGGATGTATTTATGTAGGCCTCATGTGGTATGAGTTGTAATGGGCAAATGTCCACATATGTGTATTGACCTTTCACCTAACACTTCTTCCAATGTGACACATTCACATTCACATTCTGCTCTGGATGCTGCGCCTACTTGTACTCCCAATATTCAATTTTTAGGATGACTGTTGTTTCTGATGATGTTGGTCCCTGGTTAACAGCTAAACCACAGCTCACTGTGCACATGGTGATTTAGAGCCCTTTGCAATGTTGACTGTGGCCCAGTCCCCCAGGCTGTCAGGTACCCACTTGATGGAGTGAGTACTATCATATATGGGGAGTCACTTTCTGTTGTGTAGTACTTAATGACATCTCTTACTTCCATTGTTTCATGTTCTGGAACTGGTAGGGACAGTGAGACCTGGGGCCATATGTAGGTAATTTCTATGTACCGATTCCTAAATAACGAATTTTACCGATTCGGTATTTAAGAATCAGTAAATAGAATGTAGGTAAAAAATCGGTAAATTTTACTGATTCGGTAATATTCGTTATTAAGGCATACCTTCCTATTCATTCCTATGGGCCTGGAGGCCTATAGGAATGAATGGGAAGCCATTCACTATTACCGATTCGGTAAATACCGAATCGGTAATAGGGGGAGCATATTCAAGGGTGGCAGGGTGTCACATTGACACCCTGTTGCACCCCTGAATCGTGCATGTGTGCACATGTGGCGCACATATGTCTGCCACATGGCACTTTAAAAAAGCACAAAATTGCCTTTGAAAAGGTATTCGGTATTGGTGGTAAATAACGAATCCTTAAACCAAAAATGCACTCACTTGAGTGCTCCCTACATAGGATTTAAGAATTCGGTAATTTACAGATTCGGTATTTTACCGATTTCTTAAAATACCGAATCGGTAAATTACAGAATCCTTCAATCCAGCCTCCTACATCTCAAAGGGCTAAATACCGGTCGGTAACGGAAAATTTACCGATTTTCGGCCGTTACAGACCGGTATTAGCCCACCTACATATGGCCCCTAGTGTCTAGCTATTGCCCAGAAATTTCTATATGTGTGATGGACATATATTTAGACAAGGATCACAGTGTTTGCAGTGACATCTGTGATGCAACAACCGATTTTTCTCATGTGCACAACACTTTTTGGATATGTAAACATAACATCCATCCACTTATTTACTGAGTAACATATTTGCCTCCCATTAAAGGATCTATCTGGCCTCCACATGTGGGTATGTCTGCATGGTATACATTGTACAAACTCCAATTGTGTCATCTACACCCACCTGTCCTATATATGTATATATTCACCCGTTTTTGCAGGCATCACCTTGGTCACCCTCATGGCGGAAAATGGTGAGGAGATCAGGAGGATTGCAGTAGAATTCAGTATGTGACCAATTAGTTCCAGTAAATTGCTCTAAACCGCCGATAGATATGTCAAAATGAGCTTGTAGTAATTGTGATGTTGTTGATAATATGAGGTACAAACCACTTTCTACCACCAAAATGGCAACTGCCAGATGCCGCTTATAGGGCATTCAATACTCGACTATTGCCTGCGGAAGGTGACCGACTATGGAAGATCCAGTCGTTGGGTTAGAGTGTTTGAATTTAAAGGTCGCCCTCCAATGACTGTGTCCTGGCATGTCTTGTGTAAAAGGGTTGAGGTCCTCAGCCTTCTATCAAGAGGAACTAGAGAAGATGGTAGAAGAGGTCCCCCCGTAAGGTCAGCTCTATGGCTCACCAGACGAGCAGGTCAGTTCCTCAAATACTTCTATCACGCAGTTGAACTTGATTGCTTTCTGTCTCCCAGGCTATGATGAGACTTTGGTGTCCAGTATATTATATAATAGGAAAACTGTTGATTTCTGGAGTCCCTACATTACACATCCATGTAATGGATTGTAAAGCAGTTTACTATGTGTACTTCACATCATCATTGTGATGTTTATGTAGGCACAGGGCATTCCTGGGTAGCATGCACATTTCAGTGCATATGTTCTGTTATTGGTGTCATGTAACACTAGTGCTACAAAATCCTGGTGGAGGGTGGTGGATATGTCTAGGTGCACAGTCTGTGCTTTGTATGTGTCCGTAAATGAGCTGGTAAGGATGAAGTGAGGCATGTGTACAGTGGTTGTACTGACGCAGGCCAGATCTATAGTTATCACAGTATGCTTTTGGAGATATCATTGCCACAATAGCCCCCTCAGAGTCCCACACAAAGCTAGTGTCACATTTATCATGCCATATCTTTGAAGTGCTATTTAAGTGTTGTAAATGTAGTTTGAATCTACACTGGATGCAGAGGGCAAGGGTAGATGCAGATTAGTACCCATCATTGGCCAGATCAGAGACTGGGAGACACAGTTACTTTGGGCTGGCCATGTGAATTACATGTTTAGCTCAATGTAGCAGATCCTTTGAGGTTTCCAAAATTAGTCCCTTCCCCTACTATTATTTCATTATTGACTGTGCATGTAGTACTTTTTCTATGTTATATGAGCTGAGCCGATGACCTGAGACTTTTTTAGGTTGGCCCATATTGTGGATGAGTGCGATTTGCTTGTCTCATGGCATTTATTTCTACTGTGTGCTGTTACTCTCCATTTATCTTACATTGGGGAGGCGTAGTGCTCCTGTGATATGTTGCCTTCCCTGGTAGTCGTTCATGCGTGAGACATTTGACTTTGGTGGTTCAGCAGCTTGTGAAAAGGCAACATGTACAACTACATATTCTAAAGTTTGATAATGTCATCCATGTGTTCGTGCCACATGTGGCAGAAGGTATGTCTTATGAGGTTAGTAACAACCAATCCAAATCAGTGACACATTGTATGTTATCTCTTTCTGAAGTCCACATGGCCAGAGAATACCAGAGTGGTATAGGTCAGGCTGACACACGCAATCCGTTTCATTGTGACCTTTGTGGTTGATGTCACTATTTACACTGTTTTCAGGCTGTATGTAGTGCATACATGTTATTAATGGGCCAGGCAGTTAAATGGTGTGTGCATACATGCCCAAGTGGTTCCCCCTTCAGAATCTCTGCATGTTGCGGTGTGTGCCACTGTTGCTTACAGCAGACTGCATTTGGGATGGCCCTACATGGTGTTGGTGTGTTCATCATTGCGGTACACTACAAGGATAGAGAACAGTCCACTGATGACTAAAAAATGGTGTATGCACCAAAAAGTGGTGCTAAGCATGTGAGAAGTAAAAATGCAGCCTAATAAAGATTGGCAAAATGTTGTGTATGTAAAAGTTTGGCTCAAATAAGGATTACGGATTGCACATGATGAAATTAAAAGGATTACAGAGAGGAGAAATGGTTTGAATGTATTAAATCGTGCATTTTGCTGTGCATCCTGCACAGGGACCTGACAAGGCTCCAGTTCACTTTCAACTTTACGTGTATGGACGGAGTGCGCTTCAGGATTGCACACTGCAACAGTCAAATAAGCCTTCGAGCATTAACTAAACTTGATTGACTTGGTGTGCATTCTACCACTCTTGTTGAATGAACAGAGCCCCACACCGACCCACTTACTATCAGTTACTATATTGTGCTTCATCTCTTGCTTCAATACAGTTCAATGCACATCAGAAGGAGGGATTGTGGAAAACCATTGCCTGGAAAGTGGAGTCTGCAATTGGCGCAGCACCCACTATAGGAAGAGGTGGGACCTGAGAAGCTGGACCAAGACCATCACAGATGCCCGGCTGGGGAAGTCCTCTCCCGGTTGTAGGAACGCACATCGGACCCTGACTCCCCTAATGGCCTGCATCCTGGTGGTGGCCGATCCAGAGTCTGATGGGCAGTTGGTGGCCCAACAGTAGCTAGGAGGGGGTGCATATTGTGCTGAATCTAGCATTGTGCTTTAACATTTTCCTCCTGTTACAAGCAGCAATTGCTCCATCAACGTTGTAAAAAGTGTAGATTTAATTTGTGTGTAAACTAAAAGAAATGTCACAACTGAAACAGATGACGTTACATATGTTTTTTTATCTGTAAAAAGTTTGTGCTGTCAATCGCAAAGTGTATATATGTGTTGTATATATTGTTAAATGTTTTTTTTTTTTAAATGTATTGAGGGATTGGTGTAATATACATGGTGAAGGGAACCGTTAATGTAAATAATACAAAAAAAGGAAAAGAAAAATAACTGAAGCCCCGAGTCTGTAAAAAGGTTTTGTGAGGCATAAGAAAAGGTGTCATTCATGGTTCCAGAGGCATTTTGTTTATCTACAAGACAGTGAACTTAGGCCACCTTCTATCCATGAATGTTATAGGTCAGTGTAGTGATCTGTGACCATTTGATAATGGTATTGTTGAGATCTCTTTGTACATTGATTCCATTACAAGAACGGAGGCTACATTATGCTGATCTTTTAATGCAGTATCTAAGCAGCCGCATACATCACAATACAAAGGTTCCAGAAAAGAACATTGAAGGAACATAAATCCATGAGCTGACAGCAATCTGCCTCTTTTAAATGCGGCTCTGAGCAGATATGTAACTCCTTCTTTTTGCTACTAATTTAAATTTGATGAATAACTCCTTCTTTGCTTGTTAATATTTCTAGATTTGAATAACTACTATTCTTCCTCTTAGTGTGGGCTAACCCCCACCCTCCCCTTTACACCCTTTCCTTACCGATCTCCATTTTATGGAGAACTCCTTCCCAGTTCCCCTCAACATTTTCTCGCATTGTTCATTGTGACTATTAACCTTGTTTTTTCACAGCCACCTTCAAGTAAGTACCCCTTTTTCTTATTTTTTTGCCGCCCTTCAAACGCGTGCCTCACCCTCTTTATTTCCTCTCAAGCACCTCTTCAACACCCTCTGCTACCTTTTTACACGGAGGAGTTCCTCCGACTCCCTCCTCTTCCGCGTTTTAAGCTTGCGATGCATTGTTTTAAGCTTGCGATGCATCACAAAAGAAATTAAAGAAAAGTACCTTGGCAGCAAGCGCGTCCCGTGCTAAGGCTGCCAAGGTTCTTTCTTCTGCTACCATGGTTTGATCCTGGGCCTCGGGAGATTGCTTACGAGCATCCCCATGGCAACCAGGCTCAAGTTCGTCAGTTGACAATCAACTCTTCGCCGCAAGCCGGTTTTAAGATCAGCTGTTCACTGCAAGTCTGATTTCACTTTTCAAGGCCATTTAAAACTTGTATTATCAATAATAAAAAAAAAAAAAGAGAGCCTGTATTATTAATTACATATCAATAAAATAGATTAAAAAGGGAGTATTTTGAGATATATCTATTGGGCATCTAAACAGTCTCCCTCTCTCTCTAATATATATATTAAGAGCATCTCAACTACCTCCTCTCTCCACCAATTATTCCAGTTTTTTAACATAGTGACAAAATATCTGACTATGATTCAGACTACGCTAACACCACTACCCCCAACATTGCAAAGAAACCTTTAGGAAAATGTTACAAAGGGAAATGAGAGCATGTAGGATGGAAACCTTAAACCAGGTCATCCCGTCTAAGAGACCGTTCCCTACTCAAGAGGTTGAGAGTAACAAAAATTATTATTGATGATACATCTGAAATATGGGGTAAGAGAACCAGAAAATGCAAAAATATTGATAATAATACCCCTATGAGCACACTAGAAGGTCCTAGTACCTCTTCAAACCTGGGAGGTCTTAGCACCTCAACACTTTCTGGAGGTCCTCGCACCTCGAACTCCATGGGTGTCCTCAGTGGCACAACTAATGAGGGTGCCCATAGCGGCACACATTTTATGGATGTCCTTAGCGGCACAACATTTTGTAGTGCTCAAAATAACTTGGGAGATGACTCTTTTAACGATAATGATTTATCGGACGTGCCTGACTCGTACGTCCTAGATTTGGATGAAGAGGATGATGATTTATATAAAAATGAGGAAGAACTTCCTACATCCTCGAAAGATAATATCATTGATCCCCTAGGGGAAGAAATGTTCTCCCCACTAAACCTTAAACATTCTAGATCCTCAGAATGGTGGCCCCAAGACCACGTCGCAAATTTATTAAAAAATGGCTTTGTAACTTCCTCGAAAGGGAAACAAGGAATATCCTGAGAGCTGAATGCTCCAGACCTTCCATCGAAGATAAAACCTGTCAAACCCCTAACTTGGACCGCGAGCTCATAAAATGTCTCTTTAAGCTCGGTCGGGACCCCAGGAAAGGAATGGAGAAATCCCTAAAAGGCTGCCAAGACCGTCTTCTTGACGTCCTGGGTCCTCTTGCCAGAATTTTGGACTCAGTCGAGTAGAGCCACATCCGTGGTACACCCCTCAACACTGAATTGAAACGAGGCTGGAGTCAGAGAGCCCTAATACTATTAGGCAACGCCAATGCCAGCATTAATGTCGAAAGGCGCAGAATAATTCTTTATAAAATCAATCCTAAGCTGAGTGATATGGCCGACAAAGAACCACCTAACAACCCTAAAGGCCTCCTTTTCGGCGAAGACCTTATCAAGTCGCTTGGCAAATATGTCTTTACCTTTACAGCCCTAGACAAGGCCCAGCAGAATATGAAAAAGGTTTTTAACAATAACCTTTTGGACGGGCCGGAAGAAGGGGTCTTTCTTCTGGCCGCTTCAACCAGAGGCCCTATCAAAGATCACATGGCTTTGGACGTGGATACCAGCAATTTAACACCCCTACCTTCTACCCCGAATGTGGGAGAGGAACATGTTCGAGAGGATTTAGATCTCGTGGCTCATTCAGCTCCAATCCACCAAGTAAGTGTCCCTCCCTTCCCTCCTCCCCCTTCTTTTCCCTTAAAGGTGGGAGGCAGACTCAAACATTTTTTCCAAAATTGGAAATTAATAACTCAGGATCCATGGGTCCTAAACAGTGTCAAGGGCTTTATGATAGATTTCATACAAATACCTACACAAACCTCATTCCCAAGAGACATACCTCTCTCTCAAGACAAACAAAAGATAGTAGAAAGGAAATATCTTCCATGCTCCTAAAAGGCGCAATAATAGAGGTCCCCTTGGATACTTTAACATTTATAAGTACGTTATTTCTTGTGGAGAAAAAAGGGAAAGGTTGGAGACCCGTAATAAATTTAAAACAACTCAACAAATACCTAGTCTACAGACATTTCAAGATGAATGGTATACACCTCCTGAGAGACCTCCTTTTGGGAGGAGACTGGTTGGTCAAACTGGATTTAAAGGGCGCCTATTTCACCATTCCTATGCCCCAAATCCACCAACCTTTCCTCCAATTTATGTGGAAAAATCATCTTTATCAATTCCAGGCCCTCCCCTTCTGGCTCTCTTTGCCCCTTCGTGTGAAAAGGTAGCAGAGGGTGTTGAAGAGGTGCTTGAGAGGAAATAAAGAGGGTGAGGAACGCGTTTGAAGGGCGGCAAAAAATTTTTTTTTGCATACATAGGGCCTCAGTTTCAATATTTTGATGCACTGTAGAGCTTCAAGACTTCCTGCTGCGCTGCCGTGTGTCAAACTGAAAGGGCAGAAATGGAGGAAATTCCGACTAGTCTTAGACATTGTGAGCCTCATTTGGCTTAAAAGTCTTGTGATGGTTTGTTTGCCTATGTGTTGCAGTATGGATGTATGGGAAACATCCACTAGTACGCGGACATTTTTTACGCGTACCGTTACTACGCAAGCGTTAGTACGCATGCGATGTAACAACGCGTCCCTTTAGTACGCATGCTGTTACATCGCATGCGTTGTACAACGCATGCCTAGGGGGCGGGTACTAGTCACGGCGGACATTTGCAAAGAGAGTCTGACGGAGGAAGCCGGTGGAAGCATGAAGGGGGAGAAGATTTGAACCACATGTGTTAAGAGGTAAGTGGGGCTGTGAAGGGGCTGTGTAGGGTAGTGCAGGGTTGTGTACTTGTGTAGTGTATTATGGTTTAGTGAAGTGTCGTTGGGTTAGTGTTTTAGGGTTTAGGGTAGTGTTGTGGGTTATTGAGTCTAGGTTAGTGTTTTAGGGTTTAGTGTAGTGTCGGGGGGTTATTGTTTTAGGGTTTAGGGTAGTGTTGTGGATTAGTGTAGTCAAGGGTTGTGTTTTAGGGTGGAGTGTAGTGTCGTGGGGTTAGTGTTTTAGGGTTTAGTGTAGTGTCAGGTTAGTGATTTAGGGTTTAGGGTAGTGTTGTGGGTTAGTGAAGTCTAGGGTAGTGTTTTAGGGTTTAGTGTAGTGTCGGGGTGTTAGTGTTTTAGGGTTAAGGGTAGTGTTGTGTGTTAGTGAAGTGTAGTGTAGAGTTTTAGGGTTAAGTGTAGTATGACATGTTATTCCGCATTACTAGGTACGTTTTTACTTTGCATACCATAACACTTGCAATGTAATGGTATGCAAAGTAAAAACCTGCATAGTAACGGTTATTGCTAAGTAATAACCGCGTAGTAAAAGCATGCGAAGTAATGGCATGCGAAATAACGTCTCATATTCTGGATGTATTTATGTAGGCCTCATGTGGTATGAGTTGTAATGGGCAAATGTCCACATATGTGTATTGACCTTTCACCTAACACTTCTTCCAATGTGACACATTCACATTCACATTCTGCTCTGGATGCTGCGCCTACTTGTACTCCCAATATTCCATTTTTAGGATGACTGTTGTTTCTGATGATGTTGGTCCCTGGTTAACAGCTAAACCACAGCTCACTGTGCACATGGTGATTTAGAGCCCTTTGCAATGTTGACTGTGGCCCAGTCCCCCAGGCTGTCAGGTACCCACTTGATGGAGTGAGTACTATCATATATGGGGAGTCACTTTCTGTTGTGTAGTACTTAATGACATCTCTTACTTCCATTGTTTCATGTTCTGGAACTGGTAGTGTTGTAAATTGAAACAACGATGTGATTAAGCATTTACTAAAGACATTAATTCCCCTCTTATAGATCATGTTTTCTCTGTTATGTTGACCGAAGTTCGGACTCCATTTTGTATTGTTATGCTTCCGCGTGTTCCCCACGAGAAGAGTCCAACCTCTGTGTTAGTTGCTCTTGTAATCTGCCTAGTAACAGTCTATAAATAGCTCCTTTGTCCATCTGGCACATGCCCAGACTTGACCACATCTGTTATCAGTTAGCCTTGCTTGACCATGTTTTCGCGGGCTCAAGGAGTGTGTTAGCTCCGCCCACATATTGATTCAGTATCGAAAATGACCATAAATGGTAATGTTCTTCAGCCTCATGTTGTATCCACCCACTTATGAGCCCCTCTGTTGTGTATAAAAGGGGACTGTGTACGCAAGTTCTTTGTGCTACTCTATGCAATACTGAAGAGTGTTGTGTGGATTGTAGGACCACCCTTAAGGGTTAATAAATGCTGTCTTTGTACTTTGCAGTTTCCGTGCCAACTTCCTTATAGATTCCATTACAGGAGAGCGAACCCTTGTGTCCTGCGGGCCTAGCTGGGGCCTGTACTCATCAATTGGCGCCCGTCACGTGGGGCTCATCGGCGACTCGGATGCTCGAAGGACTGGTCGCGACGAAGGTGAGGAATTTGGCCGGGGACGTGATCACTGCCAGCGGCGTCTTCGCCCTGGCATCCCAAGGTTTTTCTTCCTTCCCTTCCGAGCTGACCGTCTGGGTGGCGCCGGTCCTCGACTGAGACCTCTTCTGTCGGTCTTGCCGTGAAAGCCGTTTGGGCGATTGTGGAGCTTGGCAGTTGGAATCTGGACTCTTGATTGGTAAGAACCGGTGTACGGTACTTGCTCCGAGTTTTTGAAGCCTGATCTGGCTATTTGAGTTTGATTTGTGATGACTAGTCATATTTTGTATTTGTCTTTGTGAAAATATATGCGTTGCAACACATATAGGCAGGTAATGTGGAGAGATTTCTCCGGAGCTGTGTAACTTTGAACGGCGTAACGATTAAGTGCCATTTTTTCTATAATATTGCATATTTTGCATTATTTCTGAGCATGCCTGCTTTCAGCGCACTCCGTAAGTGGTGCTGCTGTTTTGGGAACCGGTTGAACCTCGAGGAATCTGCTCCAGCTCCCCCAGAGGGGACTCCTAATAGGGATATGTATGTGAAGCATGGTCTTTCTTCCATAATGTACAGCACAGTATGGAGGAAATATACGAAAAAAGATCCTGAGTTGCGATGGCCTTTGTATGGATCGTTTGATATACGTAAGATTGAGTATGTGGAACAGTGTATGTGTAAGCGGCGTGCTCGTCAGGATATGTTTGAGTGTGTACGGTTGTGGGTGAAGGAGGTGCGTGAGCGAGAGAAGCGTGAGAAAGCGCTGTTTGATAAAGAACAACGGAAGAATGATCATGTGCGAGCACAGGAAGCGAAGCGACGGGAGGACAGAGAGCAGACGGACAGGCAAGAGAAGGAGCGTAGGCTACAGGTTTCGGGTCAATACGTTGTTCGGCAGCCACTTTATCCTGTCCTTAATAATCTTGATGATGATTTTTATTTACTAGATCGCTCTCCGCCCCCTTATGTCGGCGCATCTGCTCCGAGGCCGCAAGATTCTGTCCCGGGTACGGGTAAGGTAGATACGCGGTCCATGTTATCAGCCGACCAAATGGCTGAGCTTCGGCAAATTTCTTTCCGTGCACTTAACGGCAAGATATCCATAGAGGAATTATTTCATACTTGGGAGGCGTGGCAGGAGAGAGATAAAGTGTATTTTCTGGGTCATTTCGCGGATGAAGTGATTGATGCTTTCCGGAAACGTTCTGGTGTTTTTGAGCCCGACGAAGTGTCATCGGATGCTAAAGCATTGCGTAATGGTGTTTTCTCTTTTTCTAAGGCTCCAGATACGGTTCGGCGGCTGTTCGCCTTGCGGGACGAGGTGCTGGTTTATAAAGAGAAAGCGCGCCAGCGAGCAGGGAAGGAGAAGCAGTCGGATTCGTGCACAACAGCGGGCCACTCATCCACCTCCCAGTCAGATAAGGATGACATAGTGCATGTTAAACCAATGCGAGAGGCGGCGCCTTTGTATGTTCCTCCTAAAGGAGCGGGGACTAGCTCGGACATTACCTCCGCCGATGCTAAGGGATATTTTGTGTATAATTGGGTTTACACTCCATGGCATAGGGCTGATGTTATGGCATTGAAGAATGCGCTGCCCGACCCCCGCAAGAATCCAGCGGCCTTCTATGAAGAAGTCGAGGGGGCCTTGAATTCTTGCGTTATGACTTTAGCAGATATAGATTTGTTCTTTGGGCTTATTCTACCACCAGATATGTGGCGATCTGTGCGAAAGGTAGATGATGTTGCCACTTTTAAGGCTCGATGGTCTGAACTGGAAGATGAGGATAGGGAGAGGAAGCCTGCGCAGAAACCGCCCCAGAATGTTTTAGATCTCCCTGCTGCTATTGTGGCTAAGTTGAAGACAATTATCCCCCCTAAAAAAATTGACTGGAATATGTTAGCTGCATGTAAACAGAAAGTTGACGAGTCAGTTGCGGACTTCTTTATGCGCTTTGAGGAGACGTTCCACGATTTTAGTGGACAGTCGCTTACCGACGATACGGGATGCCACCTTTTTGCGGATAAATATGTAGCTAATCTGCTGCCGGCAGTTGCGGCCCGTCTAAAAGCGAGTGAAAGTTCTTGGTCCTCCGCTACACCGACGGCCCTCCTGACTATCGCCCAGTATTATGAGCGTCAGGAGCAAGAAGCAAAGGGCCAGGAGGAAAAGAAATCGAAAGATTTGAAAACAAAGGTGATGTTGGCGCAAGTCTATGGCCCGCCTCGACGGGGTAGTAGTAGAGGTAGGGGAGGATCTTATGGTCCTCCCTCGGGCCGGTCTGATTTGAATAGGAATCAATGTGCGTATTGTAAGCAGTCGGGTCATTGGGCTAGGGACTGCCCGGTGTTGCATGCATCGCGCCAGGGGCATACCCACGGTGGCCCGCGAGGTAGAGGGGGTTTCTCGACCTTTCGAGGGACTTCTAACGAACAGGCTCGTTTTGACTCTGCTGGGCAGCACCGAGATAGATCGAATGTTTTCGATCGCCAGCATCAGTATCAAGCATCAGGAATTGACCGGTCGGGGTACCATGACTCTCAGCATGCATAGGATTGCGTTGGATGGGGGTTAGAATCAGTTGAGGTGCCGGTCGATCAGAAGGGCCCTTATGTATCGGCTGAGGTTTTGGGCTCTACTGATCAGTTCCTAGTGGATACTGGAGCGACACGTAGTGCGCTATCTAAGCAATTGGTTCCGGGGGCTCCCCCATCCGGCTTAATGGTCACATCGGTAGGGTTTGATGGTACACTCTCCCGAAGCCCTCTTTCACAGCCCCTCATGTTTAAGGTTGATTCTTTTTCTGCATCCTGTCCGTTTCTGCTTGCCCCGTACACACCGGACAATATTATGGGTCTTGATATGTTAAAGCACTTTAGGGCTACTATCCGCTGCTCCCCTGCCGGTGTGCGGGTAATATTGAATGACAATTACCCCCGATCTGAACGGATGTGTACGATGTCAGAGGATGCGCTGTTAGCTACCCTCCCTCATGCTTTGTGGGCAACTTCGGATACTGATGTGGGACAAATGGTGATTCCGCCGGTCCACATTAGCGTCCAGGAGGGGGCGGTGTTACCACGCCTCCCACAGTACCGTATTTCCCAGGAGGGTGAGGAGGCTCTCACACAGATAGTGCAGGATTTGATAGCGGTAGGGGTAGTGGAGGAAGTCCCCTATAACATTTGTAACAGTCCGATTCTTCCCATACTGAAAAAGGATACGGATGCCAGAGTTTATCGGTTTATAATTGATTTGAGAGAAGTGAACAAGATCGTGATACCTCAATACCCAGTGGTTTCCGATATCACGACGTTGCTTACTTTGGTCCCGCCTACGGCGACCATGTTCTCAGTGATTGATTTGAAGAATGCTTTCTTTTCCATTCCCATTCACCCTGATAGCCGATATATTTTTGGGTTTACATTGAATAATAGATCTTATCGTTTCTGTAGGATTCCCCAGGGCTACACAGAAAGCCCTAGCATTTACAGTCAGGCTTTGAAACGACAATTGGATTCCTTTGCTCTGCTCGAGGGTGTCGCCCTCATTCAATATGTCGATGACATCTTGCTGGCGGCTGACACCCTGGAGTTGTGTAAGGAAAGTACGTTATCCTTACTTTCCTTTTTAGCATCCCACAATCATAAGGTATCTAGGAAGAAATTGCAATTCTGTAGACCAAAGGTGACTTATTTGGGTCACCTTTTGTCTAAGGAGGGACGTGCACTCACACCGGATCGTATCCAAGTAATTCTGGATACACCGAGACCGTCCACACAGAAGGATGTGCGTGCATTTCTGGGTCTTGTTTCTTTTTGTAGACAGTGGATATTGGGGTTTTCGCACATAGCTAAGCCATTATTAGCCCTCTTGACAAAGGACACGCCTATCCCAATCCCTTGGTCAGATGAGTGTGATACTGCTTTTCAGCAACTACGACAGGCCCTTTGTTCAGCACCAGTGTTAGGAACCCCTGATTATGCAAAACCCTTTTCGTTGTATGTGCATGAGAAAGATGGATGTGCATTGTCAGTTTTAGTGCAGATGCACGGCGATAAGCAGCGCCCATGTGCATATTTTTCGGCTGTACTTGATCCTGTCGCCCGAGCATTACCAGGGTGTTTTCGCTCGGTTGCGGCGACAGCTGTGTCAATACGCCAAAGCGAGGGAATTGTGTTATCTCATAAGCTGTTGGTATTAGTCCCCCATGCTGTCGATGCCCTGCTTAATCAAACAAAGACGCAGCATTTGACCAGCGCCCGTTTAACGGGATATGAGTTGACGCTTTTGGCTCCTCATATTACGTTGAAAAGGTGCGTAACGTTAAACCCGGCAACATTGTTGCCATACCCCGAAACCCAGCCAGAGGCGCGGAAAGCGCATGATTGTATTCTCGTGACTGAGGAACAAACAAAGGGTCATATTGATCTCCAGGATACGCCCTTTCCAGATGTAGATGGAGAACTGTAGGTGGATGGATCCTGTCTGAAGCTACCAGATGGTACGGCTTCAGCAGCATATGCAATTACCACATTACAAACGATAGTGGAGACAGCACGCATACCACAGAAATCAGCCCAAGCAGCGGAACTGATAGCATTAACACGAGCATGTGAGCTCAGTACAGGATTATGTGTGAATGTTTATACAGATAGCCGCTATGCCTTCGGAGTAGCGCATGACTTCGGCCTACTCTGGAAGGAGAGAGGGTTTTTAACGTCACATGGAGTACAGATAATGCATGGAGAGTTAGTTCATAACCTTTTAACTGCATTGACATACCCAAAGAAAATTGCCATTGTTAAGTGTAGCGCCCATAGGAAAGTAGTTGATAAAGTAGGAGAAGGGAATGCGTTAGCGGATCGAGTAGCACGGGAGACTGCGATGCAGCCCGGTACTACTGCCATGTATGTAGTGAAGTCACAGGTGGAGAGATGGCATGATGCGAAGGAGGAAGTGCGAGAAATGCAAAGGACCGCTTCTGACAAAGAGCGGGAACAATGGGCTAGCGAGGGAGAACTGGATGACGAGGGTTGCTGGAGAAATAAGCAGATGGATAGATGGAAATTACCCACGGCTTTTGTACAGCCTATGGTTCAGATGGCACATGGGCTAGCACATGTTGGAGCTTCCGCAATTGTGAAATTGCTTACCCAAGTCTGGGAGCATCCAGAGATTGCTAGCACAGCAAAGAGGGTGGTGCAGACCTGTATGATCTGCCTGAGGTATAACCCAGGAAAAGGTACTCGAACTCCAGCAGGAGGATTTGTGACACCCACTGCACCCTTTGAGGTTCTGCAGATGGATTATATCCAACTGGAGCGCTGTAATAATCTGAAGTATGTCCTAGTAGTGGTCTGCGCTTTCAGCAAATGGGTTGAAGCGTACCCTACGAAAGACAATACTGCAATGACTACTGCGAAGTTGCTGCTGAAAGAGTTCTTCCCTCGATATGGCGTTTGTAGACTTCTGTGGAGTGATAATGGCCCTCACTTTGTAGCGGATGTTATAAAATATGTCTTGAAGGGCCTAGGCATCACTCAGAAGTTCCACGCCGTGTTTCACCCTCAGTCTGCAGGCCTAGTCGAGAAGTATAATGGTACACTGAAGCTTAAGATCGCTAAGATTCAAGCTTCGACGTCTTTGACTTGGCCAGACGCTCTGCCACTGGCGTTATTGTCAATTAGATCGGTACCACACTCCCGAACTGGCCTTACACCTTATGAAATCATTTTCGGACGCCCAATGAATATTTGGGGTCCACCAAGACCTAAGGCTGTGTATGATGTACCTTGTGTAATGATGAGCGATTATCTGGCACAGTTAACGGATAACTTGGTTTCTATCCATCAACAGGTCCGAGAGGCGCTCCCTGATCGGTCTACCGGCGAAGGACATGGTCTCCGGCCCGGTGACCATGTCATGGTGAAAGTCTTCGACAGAACGAACAGTTTGGAGCTGAGATGGGTGGGCCCTGAGCAGGTCCTCCTCGCAACGAGGACGGCTGTGCGAGTCTCCAACCGAAAGAATTGGATCCACTCTCTGCACTGTAGGAAGGTGCCGCCCGGATTGGTGGAACCTGCCGTGCTGACCGATCAACGAGAAATTTTGGCTGCAGAGACAGGCCGTGCTGCGGAGCCAAATGCCACTGAGGAGCTCTTTCCGGACCACGCGACTCCTGGAGGAAGGCGATATCATCTTCGACCAAGGAAGTGAGTTTTCCAGTACCGGGACATGCTGTCAGAACGGCCCTTGGGTTGGTGAAACGGAGAGCCGATGAGGCAAGGGGGGGGGATCAGCCCTGCATTAGTGTAGCGACACCCGTCTTGGCCCGCTGGTGAAGAAATCAACCGCTGCCCAAGGGGAAGAGTTCTGACAGACTTCTAGTTTCAGGAAGATATTGGGTTTTATTTTTGTTTTGATATGGAGAAAAAGAAAATCCTTTGCGCATTAGGGTTCATGTTGACAGTAGCCATTGTTGGGATAACCACATGGTTCGTGGAGGATGTAACTCCCGCTCGGAAGATTCTTGTATTGACAACTCCGGTGCCTGAGGAGCACTACTTTTATACATTACCGTATCAAGAGTTGAAGCATCGACAATCTTACTTGAATAACACTTTCATCCAGATGCTGCATCATACCCACGTTGCTACGAATGCTACGAACTGTTGGATATGTGGGATGATGCCAGCTCATCAGAAGAAAGGAGGAACGCCATTTATACCACTTCCTTTCTCTCATAATGGCTCTTGTAGAGCATGGTATACTTTGCTTTTTGCTACTCGGAAACCAACAGTGGGACGATTGCTCTTCAGACTCAATAAAGAATGCCATCAAGACAAAAATGGGTATCCACAAGCGAATGGGACAATTTGGGAGTGGGAAGAGTACCGACCAGACAATGAATCCATTCCCTACATCTTTACGAACACAAGAGACACTGTGGGAAAGGACAAGTTTGTAATTCAAGTAGCACAAGCTCAAGCGGACCTGTGTGTCCAGAGTGTGGGTTTTATTCCAGTTGGTGTTAGTGATTGCATTACTGTTTTGAATATTGATGGGTTGAACAATAGTACCTTCTTGGCCTCCCATAATACGTATTTTGTGTGTGGAAATAAAGGTTACTACCGTCTGCCGGCTGGGTGGTCTGGGGTATGCTATGTATCATTTCTATTACCTCCTGTATTCCTAGCACCCGCATCTTATCATAAGGATCTGAAATTATTGAATAATGTGACTGTAAATAGGTATAAACGTACTTTATCAATTGATGATGTAGATCAGACTGATACCAGTCTGCAACAGTATATTGATTTTAACTTAGGACTGTTTTTCTTTGTTGGAGCTGCCCTGAACAGTAGGAAGATCCGAAGGTTAACAAGAGTGGTAGAAGCGGTGACAAATCAGACTGCTGCTGCTCTTGGGAATCTTACGGAGGAATTACAGATTACTAGAATTGTTGCATTGCAGAATCGTATGGTATTAGACGTTATGCTAGCTGACAGAGGAGGAGCATGTAAAATTATTGGAAGTAGCTGTTGTGTGTTTATCCCTGATCATACGCCATCAGTTTATAATGCCATTAATAAACTGCATAAAATTGCAGCTGAGATCCATACAGAAAACGGCACTTGGTCCTTTTCTGGATGGTTTTGGGCGTTAATTACTGCCTGGGGATGGAAGGTTCTAACTGGTCTCTGCATTATTGTAGCGGTTCTGTTTTCATGCTGTATCTGCATTCAGTGTGGTCCTTTACTCTGCTCATCATGTGTATCATTTTGTATCCCCGATAAGAAAGCTATTGCCAATGTCACTTATCAGAAACGTTTAGCTAAGGAAGTAGAAGAGATGATGATAATTGATATATATGATGATTATTCTAACAAGCCGGATGTCTTCAGTAAATGCTGAAAGGGTCGTCTGTTGTAAATTGAAACAACGATGTGATTAAGCATTTACTAAAGACATTAATTCCCCTCTTATAGATCATGTTTTCTCTGTTATGTTGACCGAAGTTCGGACTCCATTTTGTATTGTTATGCTTCCGCGTGTTCCCCACGAGAAGAGTCCAACCTCTGTGTTAGTTGCTCTTGTAATCTGCCTAGTAACAGTCTATAAATAGCTCCTTTGTCCATCTGGCACATGCCCAGACTTGACCACATCTGTTATCAGTTAGCCTTGCTTGACCATGTTTTCGCGGGCTCAAGGAGTGTGTTAGCTCCGCCCACATATTGATTCAGTATCGAAAATGACCATAAATGGTAATGTTCTTCAGCCTCATGTTGTATCCACCCACTTATGAGCCCCTCTGTTGTGTATAAAAGGGGACTGTGTACGCAAGTTCTTTGTGCTACTCTATGCAATACTGAAGAGTGTTGTGTGGATTGTAGGACCACCCTTAAGGGTTAATAAATGCTGTCTTTGTACTTTGCAGTTTCCGTGCCAACTTCCTTATAGATTCCATTACAGGAGAGCGAACCCTTGTGTCCTGCGGGCCTAGCAGGGGCCTGTACTCATCAGTAGGGACAGTGAGACCTGGGGCCATATGTAGGTAATTTCTATGTACCGATTCCTAAATAACGAATTTTACCGATTCGGTATTTAAGAATCAGTAGATAGAATGTAGGTAAAAAATCGGTAAATTTTACCGATTCGGTAATATTCGTTATTACCGATTCGGTATTTACCGAATCGGTAATAAGGCATACCTTCCTATTCATTCCTATGGGCCTGGAGGCCTATAGGAATGAATGGGAAGCCATTCACTATTACCGATTCGGTAAATACCGAATCGGTAATAGGGGGAGCATATTCAAGGGTGGCAGGGTGTCACATTGACACCCTGTTGCACCCCTGAATCGTGCATGTGTGCACATGTGGCGCACATATGTCTGCCACATGGCACTTTAAAAAAGCACAAAATTGCCTTTGAAAAGGTATTCGGTATTGGTGGTAAATAACGAATCCTTAAACCAAAAATGCACTCACTTGAGTGCTCCCTACATAGGATTTAAGAATTCGGTAATTTACAGATTCGGTATTTTACCGATTTCTTAAAATACCGAATCGGTAAATTACAGAATCCTTCAATCCAGCCTCCTACATCTCAAAGGGCTAAATACCGGTCGGTAACGGAAAATTTACCGATTTTCGGCCGTTACCGACCGGTATTAGCCCACCTACATATGGCCCCTAGTGTCTAGCTATTGCCCAGAAATTTCTATATGTGTGATGGACATATATTTAGACAAGGATCACAGTGTTTGCAGTGACATCTGTGACGCAACAACCGATTTTCCTCATGTGCACAACACTTTTTGGATATGTAAACATAACATCCATCCACTTATTTACTGAGTAACATATTTGCCTCCCATTAAAGGATCTATCTGGCCTCCACATGTGGGTATGTCTGCATGGTATACATTGTACAAACTCCAATTGTGTCATCTACACCCACCTGTCCTATATATGTATATATTCACCCGTTTTTGCAGGCATCACCTTGGTCACCCTCATGGCGGAAAATGGTGAGGAGATCAGGAGGATTGCAGTAGAATTCAGTATGTGACCAATTAGTTCCAGTAAATTGCTCTAAACCGCCGATAGATATGTCAAAATGAGCTTGTAGTAATTGTGATGTTGTTGATAATATGAGGTACAAACCACTTTCTACCACCAAAATGGCGACTGCCAAATGCCGCTTATAGGGCATTCAATACTCGACTATTGCCTGCGGAAGGTGACCGACTATGGAAGATCCAGTCGTTGGGTTAGAGTGTTTGAATTTAAAGGTCGCCCTCCAATGACTGTGTCCTGGCATGTCTTGTGTAAAAGGGTTGAGGTCCTCAGCCTTCTATCAAGAGGAACTAGAGAAGATGGTAGAAGAGTTCCCCCCGTAAGGTCAGCTCTATGGCTCACCAGACGAGCAGGTCAGTTCCTCAAATACTTCTATCACGCAGTTGAACTTGATTGCTTTCTGTCTCCCAGGCTATGATGAGACTTTGGTGTCCAGTATATTATATAATAGGAAAACTGTTGATTTCTGGAGTCCCTACATTACACATCCATGTAATGGATTGTAAAGCAGTTTACTATGTGTACTTCACATCATCATTGTGATGTTTATGTAGCCACAGGGCATTCCTGGGTAACATGCACATTTCAGTGCATATGTTCTGTTATTGGTGTCATGTAACACTAGTGCTACAAAATCCTGGTGGAGGATGGTGGATATGTCTAGGTGCACAGTCTGTGCTTTGTATGTGTCCGTAAATGAGCTGGTAAGGATGAAGTGAGGCATGTGTACAGTGGTTGTACTGACGCAGGCCAGATCTATAGTTATCACAGTATGCTTTTGGAGATATCATTGCCACAATAGCCCCCTCAGAGTCCCACACAAAGCTAATGTCACATTTATCATGCCATATCTTTGAAGTGATTTTTAAGTGTTGTAAATGTAGTTTGAATCTACACTGGATGCAGAGGGCAAGGGTAGATGCAGATTAGTACCCATCATTGGCCAGATCAGAGACTGGGAGACACAGTTACTTTGGGCTGGCCATGTGAGTTACATGTTTAGCTCAATGTAGCAGATCCTTTGAGGTTTCCAAAATTAGTCCCTTCCCCCACTATTATTTCATTATTGACTGTGCATGTAGTACTTTTTCTATGTTATATGAGCTGAGCCGATGACCTGAGACTTTTTTAGGTTGGCCCATATTGTGGATGAGTGCGATTTGCTTGTCTCATGGCATTTATTTCTACTGTGTGTTGTTACTCTCCATTTATCTTACATTGGGGAGGCGTAGTGCTCCTGTGATATGTCGCCTTCCCTGGTAGTCGTTCATGCGTGAGACATTTGACTTTGGTGGTTCAGCAGCTTGTGAAAAGGCAACATGTACAACTACATATTCTAAAGTTTGATAATGTCATCCATGTGTTCGTGCCACATGTGGCAGAAGGTATGTCGTATGAGGTTAGTAACAACCAATCCAAATCAGTGACACATTGTATGTTATCTCTTTCTGAAGTCCACATGGCCAGAGAATACCAGAATGGTATAGGTCAGGCTGACACACGCAATCCGTTTCATTGTGACCTTTGTGGTTGATGTCACTATTTACACTGTTTTCAGGCTGTATGTAGTGCATACATGTTATTAATGGGCCAGGCAGTTAAATGGTGTGTGCATACATGCCCAAGTGGTTCCCCCTTCAGAATCTCTGAATGTTGCGGTGTGTGCCACTGTTGCTTACAGCAGACTGCATTTGGGATGGCCCTACATGGTGTTGGTGTGTTCATCATTGTGGTACACTACAAGGATAGAGAACAGTCCACTGATGACTAAAAAATGGTGTATGCACCAAAAAGTGGTGCTAAGCATGTGAGAAGTAAAAATGCAGCTTAATAAAGATTGGCAAAATGTTGTGTATGTAAAAGTTTGGCTCAAATAAGGATTACGGCTTGCACATGATGAAATTAAAAGGATTACAGAGAGGAGAAACGGTTTGAATGTATTAAATCGTGCATTTTGCTGTGCATCCTGCACTGGGACCTGACAAGGCTCCAGTTCACTTTCAACTTTACGTGTATGGACGGAGTGCGCTTCAGGATTGCACACTGCAACAGTCAAATAAGCCTTCGAGCATTAACTAAACTTGATTGACTTGGTGTGCATTCTACCACTCTTGTTGAATGAACAGAGCCCCACACCGACCCACTTACTATCAGTTACTATATTGTGCTTCATCTCTTGCTTCAATACAGTTCAATGCACATCAGAAGGAGGGATTGTGGAAAACCATTGCCTGGAAAGTGGAGTCTGCAATTGGCGCAGCACCCACTATAGGAAGAGGTGGGACCTGAGAAGCTGGACCAAGACCATCACAGAAGCCCGGCTGGGGAAGTCCTCTCCCGGTTGTAGGAACGCACATCGGACCCTGACTCCCCTAATGGCCTGCATCCTGGTGGTGGCCGATCCAGAGTCTGATGGGCAGTTGGTGGCCCAACAGTAGCTAGGAGGGGGTGCATATTGTGCTGAATCTAGCATTGTGCTTTAACATTTTCCTCCTGTTACAAGCAGCAATTGCTCCATCAACGTTGTAAAAAGTGTAGATTTAATTTGTGTGTAAACTAAAAGAAATGTCACAACTGAAACAGATGACGTTACATATGTTTTTTTATCTGTAAAAAGTTTGTGCTGTCAATCGCAAAGTGTATATATGTGTTGTATATATTGTTAAATGTTTTTTTTTTTTTAAATGTATTGAGGGATTGGTGTAATATACATGGTGAAGGGAACCGTTAATGTAAATAATACAAAAAAAGAAAAATAACTGAAGCCCCGAGTCTGTAAAAAGGTTTTGTGAGGCATAAGAAAAGGTGTCATTCATGGTTCCAGAGGCATTTTGTTTATCTACAAGACAGTGAACTTAGGCCACCTTCTATCCATGAATGTTATAGGTCAGTGTAGTGATCTGTGACCATTTGATAATGGTATTGGTGAGATCTCTTTGTACATTGATTCCATTACAAGAACGGAGGCTACATTATGCTGATCTTTTAATGCAGTATCTAAGCAGCCGCATACATCACAATACAAAGGTTCCAGAAAAGAACATTGAAGGAACATAAATCCATGAGCTGACAGCAATCTGCCTCTTTTAAATGCGGCTCTGAGCAGATATGTAACTCCTTCTTTTTGCTACTAATTTAAATTTGATGAATAACTCCTTCTTTGCTTGTTAATATTTCTAGATTTGAATAACTACTATTCTTCCTCTTAGTGTGGGCTAACCCCCACCCTCCCCTTTACCCCCTTTCCTTACCGATCTCCATTTTATGGAGATCTCCTTCCCAGTTCCCCTCAACATTTTCTCGCATTGTTCATTGTGACTATTAACCTTGTTTTTTCACAGCCACCTTCAAGTAAGTACCCCTTTTTCTTATTTTTTTGCCGCCCGTCAAACGCGTGCCTCACCCTCTTTATTTCCTCTCAAGCACCTCTTCAACACCCTCTGCTACCTTTTCACATGGAGGAGTTCCTCCGACTCCCTCCTCTTCCGCGTTTTAAGCTTGCGATGCATTGTTTTAAGCTTGCGATGCATCGCGAAAGAAATGAAAGAAAAGTACCTTGGCAGCAAGCGCGTCCCGTGCTAAGGCTGCCAAGGTTCTTTCCTCTGCTACCATGGTTTGATCCTGGGCCTCGGGAGATTGCTTACGAGCATCCCCATGGCATCCAGGCTCAAGTTCGTCAGTTGACAATCAACTCTTCGCCGCAAGCCGGTTTTAAGATCAGCTGTTCACTGCAAATCTGATTTCACTTTTCAAGGCCATTTAAAACTTGTATTATCAATAATAAGAAAAAAAAAGAGAGCCTGTATTATTAATTACATATCAATAAAATAGATTAAAAAGGGAGTATTTTGAGATATATCTATTGGGCATCTAAACAGTCTCCCTCTCTCTCTAATGTATATAATATATATATTAAGAGCATCTCAACTACCTCCTCTCTCCACCAATTATTCCAGTTTTTTAACATAGTGACAAAATATCTGACTATGATTCAGACTACGCTAACACCACTACCCCCAACATTGCAAAGAAACCTTTAGGAAAATGTTGCAAAGGGAAATGAGAGCATGTAGGATGGAAACCTTAAACCAGGTCATCCCGTCTAAGAGACCGTTCCCTACTCAAGAGGTTGAGAGTAACAAAATTATTATTGATGATACATCTGAAATATGGGGTAAGAGAACCAGAAAATGCAAAAATATTGATAATAATACCCCTATGAGCACATTAGAAGGTCCTAGTACCTCTTCAAACCTGGGAGGTCTTAGCACCTCAACACTTTCTGGAGGTCCTCGCACCTCGAACTCCATGGGTGTCCTCAGTGGCACAACTAATGCGGGTGCCCATAGCGGCACACATTTTATGGATGTCCTTAGCGGCACAACATTTTGTAGTGCTCAAAATAACTTGGGAGATGACTCTTTTAACGATAATGATTTATCGGACGTGCCTGACTCGTACGTCCTAGATTTGGATGAAGAGGATGATGATTTATATAAAAATGAGGAAGAACTTCCTACATCCTCGAAAGATAATATCATTGATCCCCTAGGGGAAGAAATGTTCTCCCCACTAAACCTTAAACATTCTAGATCCTCAGAATGGTGGCCCCAAGACCACGTCGCAAATTTATTAAAAAATGGCTTCGTAACTTCCTTGAAAGGGAAACAAGGAATATCCTGAGAGCTGAATGCTCCAGACCTTCCATCGAAGATAATACCTGTCAAACCCCTAACTTGGACCGCGAGCTCATAAAATGTCTCTTTAAGCTCGGTCGGGACCCCAGGAAAGGAATGGAGAAATCCCTAAAAGGCTGCCAAGACCGTCTTCTTGACGTCCTGGGTCCTCTTGCCAGAATTTTGGACTCAGTCGAGTAGAGCCACATCCGTGGTACACCCCTCAACACTGAATTGAAACGAGGCTGGAGTCAGAGAGCCCTAATACTATTAGGCAACGCCAATGCCAGCATTAATGTCGAAAGGCGCAGAATAATTCTTTATAAAATCAATCCTAAGCTGAGTGATATGGCCGACAAAGAACCACCTAACAACCCTAAAGGCCTCCTTTTCGGCGAAGACCTTATCAAGTCGCTTGGCAAATATGTCTTTACCTTTACAGCCCTAGACAAGGCCCAGCAGAATATGAAAAAGGTTTTTAACAATAACCTTTTGGACGGGCCGGAAGAAGGGGTCTTTCTTCTGGCCGCTTCAACCAGAGGCCCTATCAAAGATCACATGGCTTTGGACGTGGATACCAGCAATTTAACACCCCTACCTTCTACCCCGAATGTGGGAGAGGAACATGTTCGAGAGGATTTAGATCTCGTGGCTCATTCAGCTCCGATCCACCAAGTAAGTGTCCCTCCCTTCCCTCCTCCCCCTTCTTTTCCCTTAAAGGTGGGAGGCAGACTCAAACATTTTTTCCAAAATTGGAAATTAATAACTCAGGATCCATGGGTCCTAAACAGTGTCAAGGGCTTTATGATAGATTTCATACAAATACCCACACAAACCTCATTCCCAAGAGACATACCTCTCTCTCAAGACAAACAAAAGATAGTAGAAAGGAAATATCTTCCATGCTCCAAAAAGGCGCAATAATAGAGGTCCCCTTGGATACTTTAACATTTATAAGTACGTTATTTCTTGTGGAGAAAAAAGGGAAAGGTTGGAGACCCGTAATAAATTTAAAACAACTCAACAAATACCTAGTCTACAGACATTTCAAGATGAATGGTATACACCTCCTGAGAGACCTCCTTTTGGGAGGAGACTGGTTGGTCTAACTGGATTTAAAGGGCGCCTATTTCACCATTCCTATGCCCCAAATCCACCAACCTTTCCTCCAATTTATGTGGAAAAATCATCTTTATCAATTCCAGGCCCTCCCCTTCTGGCTCTCTTCTGCCCCTTGGTGTTTTACCAAGGTTATGAGAATGATTGCATCTTTCCTAAGAGAACGAGGTATCCGCCTTATCATATATCTCGATGAAATTTTGATAATGTAGCAGGACCCTCCACAAATTCTCCAGGACCTGATAACCGTAGTGGACCTCCTAGAGACTCTAGCATTCATTATAAACAGAGAAAAATCTATCCTCACTCCCTCCAAATCTCTAGAGTTCCTCGGCTTCACCGTGGATACCTCCAAGTGCATCCTTCTCCTTCCTTCTGCCAAAATAACAAAGATCAAGAAAGAGATAAGCCACGTCTTGAGACAACAAGACCTTCCCCTGAGGGAACTAGCCAGGCTTCTCGGCCTTCTCTCCTCCTCTATTTAAGCGATTTTTCCGGGCCCTCTAAATTGTCGGGCCCTAGAAAGGATAAAAGGAAGAGCCCTAAGATCTGGTCTTTGGTACGAATATCGGATTACCCTGGACCAGGAAGCCCAATCGGAACTAACCTGGTGGCTAGACAACCTAAAGGCATGGAATGGCAAAGCAATCTTTGGTTCAGAGACAGAATTTATCTTGGAATCAGATGCATCCCTCCATGGTTGGGGTGCATGCCTTCTCAATCAGAACACGGGCGGGATCTGGTCCCAGGAAGAATCTTCTCACCACATAAATTATTGGGAGCTAACAGCTGGCCTTTATGCCCTAATGAGCTTCAAACATTCTCTCCAAGGGAGGTCAGTCATTTTAAAGATGGACAATATGTCCGCGGTTGCTTACATCAATCGCCTGGGAGGTACCAAATCGGCCGATCTCTCCAATTTAGCCAGGAGACTCTGGATGTTCTGCCTGGAACACAAAATTGCACTCCAAGCAGAATACCTTCCCGGTAAGTGGAACATCTCTGCCGATTGGAATTCAAGATTTCTTTTAGATCACAGCGATTGGAAACTCAATGTTTTCATTTTCAGAACCCTGAACAAGATCTGGGGCCCACTAGAGATAGACCTTTTTGCGAGCAGACTAACGTCCCAACTCAAAACATATTTCAGCTGGATCCCCAATCCCGGTGCCCTAGCAGTGAACGCCTTTCTCCAACCCTGGTCAGGAATCAATGCATACGCATTTCCTCTCTTTGCCATGATCCAAAGAGTTCTGCAGAAAGTGAGACAAGACCAATGCTCACTTGTCCTAATAACTCTGTTCTGGCCCTCTCAGGCATGGTTCCCCACCACTCTGGAATTTGCATGCAACCCCCCCTTCCTAATCCCTTCACAAGAGAATCTCCTTACAGATGTAAACGGAGATCTTCACCCCCTAATCCAAACAGGGAGTTTGAACCTTCTTGCTTGGAAAGTGTCAGGAGATCCAATGAAGTCTCAGGACTTTCGTCATCAGCTGCATCTCTCCTCAGAGAGTCTTGGGCCCCAGGCACTCACTACAGGTATAACAACAATTGGAGATGCTGGGTTTGTTGGTGCCTGGAGGGGAACTTGGATTCCCTACAGGCACCTATCGTTGACGTAGTGAACTTTCTGGTTGAACAATTTGATAAGGGTTTAAGCTATAGGTCTATCAATTGTTATAAATCGGCCATCTCTGCTGGCCATATACTCATCAACGGGAAAACGGTAGGTAAAAATGCCATTGTTTGCAGAGTAATGAAAAGCATTCGACTAAAAAGACCTCTCTGGAATGTAAACTTAATCCTGGACCTTTTCAACTCCTGGCCAGATAACTCCCTTCTGAATAGAAAATTCCTCTCCAACAAGCTTGCAACTCTTCTTTGTCTTATGTCCTGTCATAGGGTCTCTGACGTCAAAGCCCTGGAGATCTCTAACAGATCATATAACATCTTTGGGGTCAAATTCGAAATTTACAGAAGAACCAAAACCATGTCTGATTCAATCTTCTATCCACGTTTCGAACCTTGCCTAAAACTCTGTGGGGTTGAGTGCATGCGCGTATACGATCTGAGAATGTCTACTCTACGCCCTGCAGATGAGAAACAACTTCTCATTTCCTTCATTAAACATCATAAAGCTATAATCTCAACTTCCATTGCTAGATGGGTTAACTCTGTCATGAATTTAGCTGGTATTGATTTAACAAAATTTCAAGCTCGTTCTGTCAGAGGTGCTATGGACCGTAAATCTCTATGGTCTGGAGGTAAGTTGGATGACATTCTTAAAGCGGCTGACTGGTCGAATGCTAGCACCTTTGCTCGGCACTACTGCAAGCCTATCGAACATATGTCTAATGTAGTGTTACAAAGCTACCAACGTGCATAATGTAGCCTCCGTTCTTGTAATGAAATTGCGATTCTCCTATTACCATGACTAGAGAATCTGGATTTTATTAAAGACACGGAGGCTGAAATTATCCCACCCATCCCATTCCCTAGTGTTTGGTGATTTTCGTCAACAATTCTTTTTTTGCTTATGTTGATACCTGTTTGATGCTTTTGTAACAATAACTTTTTATTTCATTACTTATCTAGGTGTTATATTTGTAACTTCTTCCGGAGACATTTACTGCTCTCTCTCTTTCAGGTAACCCTTCATCATAACCGCCCGTCGCTTTGGTTTACTCCTCATTTGGTTACTTCCTTCTTCAAGCCTCCACTTGGATCCTTAGAAGCTTTAAAGTCTTCAAACCGGATTCGCAGATATTTATTATATCTCTGAACGTACTTATTTTCTCATCGTCATTTAAAAGAGGCAGATTGCTGTCAGCTCATGGCATTTATGTTGCTTCAATGTTCTTTTCTGGAACCTTTGTATTGTGATGTATGCAGCTGCTTAGAGACTGCATTAAAAGATCTGCATAATGTCAGCCTCCGTGCCTTCAATGAAATCCAGATTCTCTAGTCATGGTAATAGGAGAATCGCAATTTAAAGCAGGTGTCTTACACCTATTTCCACTGTCTTTTCAGCATCAACAGAGACAAGCAAAGGAGATGGTGTGGATAACATTGGGGATGCAGGTGGCCAATGTGGCTCCAGTCAGGATACTAACACTAACAGAGTCAGTGGCCCGGAGAATGAGGAGCATGCCCTGGAGGATCAAGATTCTACATCTTCATCTTCTAAGTCGGCCTGCAGTAGCAGCTCTCAGGTGGTGGCGGACCCTCTAGGTTCTGTGTCCACACCAACCTTGTCCACCACCTCCCATTCCATCTCCACCCTCCCTATTGCTCACCGCCAAGTTGTTCGGCAGCTCTCCTATAAGGAGCAGTGTATCACATTGGTCCAGGCACCTCCTCCCCTGCCCCTGCGGCCCCAACTGTCCTCAGTGAGAAGGGTATTGACCTCATCCGACAGATCACTGTTGACAGAATACACTGCTGAATGCCGTACCGGGAAAGTCAATTTCAATGGCGCTGGAGTTCCTGGAAGGCATTCACTGTAGTATGTCTGCCCTCCACAGGTCATTTCCTCTGGCCTCCTCTCTGAAGGCAGCCTTCTCCCCAATCAAGTCTTCCAACACTTCTCCTGCCTCTTACCAATGCCAAATCCTTTTACCCATACCTCTCTCAAGCAAACGTAAATGTAAGCAGGCACCCACAGCAACAAACACATGCAGCACACCACACCCCAAATGCAGCAAAAAAAGCAAACACTCACCAACAGAACTGACTCTCACCACCCTCCCCAGCACCACCACACATATACCCAAATAGTACGCACCAACAGACTTCAGACTCACAGACACCAGCACCAACAATAAGAACACCCATTCCACAAACAGACTCCCAGGCCCACCCCTTGTAACACCACCTCCTGAGACTCCCATTGAAGACCCTGATTCTTTTCTCGACCTTCCCCCTGCCACATCTACTGCCCCCACCCATAGTCGACCCAACCCATCCCAATACCAACCCCAGCCTTCCCTAGTAACGTCTTTAAGGTGCTTGGCCTGGCATGCCCACTGGATGTCCCGTCCTCAGGAGGTTTTCCTGGCAGTTTGATGTTAGGCAAGTGGAGTGGAACAGAATTGTGCTGGGCCTAATTGGACAGTTGGCTTTCGTTAATATTTTTTGGAATAACGCTGTTTATTAATTTATGACACCTTAGTACTGCCGTTCCATTTCATGCTATTGGCTATTATGGCTTCATTAAGTATGTGTGACTACAGATGTGTAACTTTGATCCAGATTGGTGGTCCATTGAAAGTGGTGATTGTAATTTGACCTTTGCACCTGTTCTGGAGTTTCAGTGGACAATGGGACATGTTCATTGAATGGATATGTGGGATGATAACCAAATGGGGGGTGACCTTGCATTGTGTGGATTTCTGTTAGGTAAGTATTTCAACTAGGGGTGGGCGGAATTTGCGAAATTAACTTTCGCAAATTATCGCGAAAATGTTTAAAATTATCGCAAACAAGCGGAAATATCGCGAAGATGCGGAAGTTTTTTTCCGGCATGTTCGCGAGATTTTCTGCATGGTTGCGGGTCGCCAACTTACCTATGTGGTTGCTTGCGGGCCCGGCCATCTTGTTTTGAGTTGTCTCGCGGTGCATGATCGCGAGAAGAAAGACGTGATCGCGCGACGCATGACGTCACTGCGGGCGCGAACTGTCGCGAGACAGCGCAAATGGCTAAAAACAATACAACATCTCATGGAGAACGCGACCGGATCAAGAAAACTTGTCGGCGAACGCAGGGATTCAGGTAAGGCGATCGCGTGCGAGCGAGAATGTATTATTTTACAGCGCAAGCAAGAAACAAATTATCGCCAAGCTGCGGAAACCGGAATTTTTGACATTTTCGCGCTCTCCGCGGAACGCGAAAATGTCAAATTATCGCAATTTCCACGAACGGAACGAAATTTTCGTCCAGGCCTAATTTCAACTTGGCCACTGTCAACCATATTTAGCTTGCCCTTCTCCCTTTGATGTATGTTGGGTATGTGCTAGATGTGTTGAAGTTAGATATTTGTGTATCCACACATGGAGGGTATAAAAATCTAATTTCTTTGTGTTTTTCTGCACGGCCATGTGTATATTTTACAGTGTATATATTTTCTCTAATTCCTCTAGATGTTACACTGCTGGTACTGTGTTTGATTTCCCGAGTTGCACTTACCCATTGCAATCTAATGCCTGGCATGTGGTTATTCTATTGTTTTTCCCTGACACACATCAGTTCCTGTGACCAATGCTCTTGGAATTCGTCATGCTTGTGCAAAATGAAGTGTGGCCCCGTACCCCAGGCTTTCAGGGTTCTCCCAATGGAGGCATAGGAATCCTGCAGAGAGTGTTACCATTGTGCCCTTAGGAAGTTTTTCCCATTGATTCTATGTAATCTCTTTGAGCGACATTGCCTATTCATGTGCGATATTTGTGAAAGTCAACCACAGAGTTGCAGCTTAGAATGTATATTAGACTTTTAGGAGACATCCATCTTGATGTTACTTTGACCTCACAACATGAGCAGAGATGTGTGTGTTGTGACCGGGTCATATTCACTCAGGCTTCTTGGCCGAAGTTTAATGCCAAGGTATCTTGGTTTTTGTAGTCAATTCAAAGTGACTTTTTCAAAACTTGAGAAAGGGTGAGCTGCACGACTGGTGAAAATAAGTAGTGACATGCCAAACAAGGGAGAAAGGTCAAGTCTTATGTGTGAGAGACATTGATAGGTGTGATGTTGCAGAGGAGGAAGTGTTGTGGGACATACATACAAACAGACATTACAATTAGTTTAAAAACAACTACTGACACATGTCCTTTTGTCTACTGTGTACTCAGGGTTGGATTAGGATCAAACCCAGGCATCCTGACAAAGAAGTTTCCCACATTTGCTGTTTGCGCCTTTTGGTAAAAATACTGCTTCACTGTTGTAGGTATTTGAAAAGAAGGAGGCGGACTCTCCAAAAGAGGTATGTTTTCTTAACTTCACTGAGATATTGAAAAATGGAAATATTGCGAGGACACTTTCTGCACAAATTAGTTTACAATGGTGAACCACACTTGAATATAAGTAGGGCCACTTCTGTTTGGCCCCTTCTGGTGTGTGCATACATTAAATACACCAGCCCAGCAAGAGATTGGGAATGACACCTCCACCCCTGTCTGCTAGTGTCATCTGACCAGCACTGACATAGCCCCGATCGAGTAGCACACTGGTCCCAAAAGGCCCCACAGCTGTAACTCATTACAGGCCCATTGCCCAAGTGCCTACCTTGCAAATCAGACCCTGGGTGTAGTTGTACGGTACCGATGGGCATGGGAAGGCATCTTACAGCTTTGTTTCAGGCAATCGTTTTGAGACAATCCCAGCCAGGGGCACTGTGCATGTGTGAAATCATTGGGGACCCCAACTCGTTCGACTGTTTCACGGTGAGGCATAATTTTGAGGAGGTGTCAATGGCAACAGGTAGTTGTGTGACTTACTAACGATTTTGTCCATGACAGGGTCTGTTTTGGATGTGGTCGACTAGATGGAGCAGTGGCAGAATGGGTTGGATGGGTTCCATGTCAGCAGAGGATGTGTGGAGGTGAGTAGGAGTGATTTTTGTCCTTATATCCCTTCCTCTCCACCTGCCGTGGTTGGATCGCCACACTTCCACCGGCTGTGACGCAACTCCTAATATGACATGTGGTCTCCCTTGCAGTCCAAGCCTCACACAGCCCAATTAGACTGCCCTGCTACTGCAGTTCTCTGAGGCTGCCGGTCGTGTCAGCAGAGCGGCAGCAGTCCTCAAACAGCCAGAACACCCAACTCATAATACGGTGGTTGGACCACTGAGCACACCGCAGTCTCATCACCACCACCGGTGCGGCAGTCCACAAACTGCCAAACTCATAATCAGCAGCATGCTGGGCACCTGCAGAAGATTTTGCACTCATTTCAATAATTTTTTTAAGCCTGAAGCAGTTGAGGATCATACAGTGTGCAAATATAGTACAAGGGTCTGGAAGCAGTTGAGGATCATTCAGGGTGCTAATATAATACCAGTTAAAGCCCTAATACAGGAGGTTCCAACATTTTGTAACTCAACCTACTATATGTTTCCATGTCTGTTTGAGTAGTACAGACCGCTCACTGACTAGGTCCTTCAAAGAGGAGGGGATGCAACTCAGAAAAGTATGACCATGGAGATGGACAAATGAGGGCTAATTAAATGCCTGACACAAATGCTACTTCTTTTTGAGGTTTTCACACGGGAAGTCAGTTAAAAATGGTGTTGCCAAGGTTCGCCAATGTGAACGAAGAAGCGTATGAGTTGGTTGAGAGCCTAATCCTACTCCTGGCTGTTAATCCAAGGCTGCAAAGAGGAATTGGTCATCCAAAGAGTACATCTGTATCACAATACTTGAGTCACAATACAAAAACTACTGGCCACTTTCATTCCTGGGGATGTGTTAATATACAAGACGTGGATTGTTGAGCAAGTGAGAGACCTGAAAATGAATGGCTGGAAGTTAGAGGCCCATGCAAACGTCCTGGTGTACAGCCATCTTCAACCTCCAGAGAGGGTAGTGCTGTTGTCTCACAGCAACAAAAACAACAACTGGAAACAACAAAACCAGCAACAGGAGAATCAGACCCAACCTCTTAAAATGGTTTGTTTCAAGGAGCACAGCTTAAGTCAAGTGCAGAAGCAAAGTCAACAGAGCAGACCCAGCCTCTGCAATGGCTTGGATTCAAGTGGCAGGGTGTAAGTCTAATTCAGAGGCACAGCCATCAGAGGTCGAGTAAGTGGCAGCACCAATGACCATTCAAAGGATGGTCCAAGGCTCTCTATATGACCCAAAAGAGGTCTATGTAGCAATTGGTTAGACATATGGGTTAGCTGACCAACTTCTGGGTAAACCTCCTGAGTTTGAGGACAGACTCTACTGCCCTGACTGTGTCGGCTGCAAAAAGCATTCACATTATCATCAAACTGCTTTGCCAAACAAAAAATGGATATGAGTAGAGCAACATTATATCTTTGGTGTTTGAATTATGCAGCCTCCACCATTTATTCACATGTATGGCCAGATTGGAGTTGAGCCAGTGTGCACAGACGAATCCTCCCCATTCACTTAAAGGACATGAAGACAATGCCTGCCTCCGTCACATCCCTATTCTTTTTTTCATCGCCTGGCTGTGCTGCCCCACTAAAAAACATTAATTTACAAGACTGCTATTGTGTTGCCTCCATGGGAAAAATAGGAGATAAACACAATAGACAATTGTATACCACTGTGCTTGGATTCGAACAGTTAACTATTGTACCAATGAGTGATATTATTGAATGAGAGTAGGTGGTGATTATTTATTGTGGTGGCAGACAGTGAGGGTGTTGTTCAACTAATATTTGTAATCTTGATTTTGATGATTTGCAATGTTTGGGGGCTGATAGGTGATTCTGCCTGTAGGTGATTGGTGGCGCTTTCTTTCAAACTGAATCTACTTGCATGGTCCACTCTTTTCTGTACGTTATTCAGGTTGTTCAGAGACCCGTTAGTTTAGTTAAAAAATGGAATCTACACAAAAAATGCTGAAAGTATTTTGCTCTTCTTGTTCATCTATAGCAGTGCCATACAGGTCTATCTCTCTCAATAACATTTGGGTGAAGAGGACTCGAACTCAGGAGTCTCCATACAGACTCAGCGTGGGTCTACCTTCCCTGGCAGATGAAGGAGGTTATATTCTTTAAGCTCAAAGGGAAACCAACATAACTGTAAGAGGCCTACTCATCCTTTTGGACTTCACTGGAGAGAGTTATGTTGATTTGGAAAATGCTGAGTAGCATGGTGGTTCAATTGTCAACCTCCACTAATGAAGTGCTTGTAGTTGCTGGTGGTGCTGTGAGTGTCATATGATGGACGCACTTAGCAAAATGTTATGAAAGTTGTTAGACTGATCTGCTAGGTACATGCAGCTATTTGTTCGGATTAGTAGTAAAAGTGTTCCACATGAGTCATCATGATTGTACCAGCCTATTCTGTTGCTCTGCCTCTTGGTCCAACATGAAGTTTACCTTCTGTCCTTCTTCTTGACTCTAAACTATCATTACTATTTTACAATCCAGAGGCCTTCTCTTCTTCGGCATGAAAGGAAAATACTCCATAATACTCCTTCTTACCTTAACGGACCAGTTCAGCCAGGCACCCAAGATGTAAATTCCGAGAAGAATGCAGATGCACCGCCCATTTTGGCATTTCTATACAGTATCAATTTTCTTTTAATGATCCCAATTTTTAGAACTGTGTTAGTTTACTCCTCCATAATTTGTCTTATTTAAACCTAGATGACAGAACATTTAGATATAAATTGGGTCTCTGGGGCTCAAGGACTGTTTGCAATGCTTTTAACTGAACTATGTCATTCCTTCATTTCCTTCCACAGAACATTTGATGATGATGATGTACTGCTCATTACCCTGATGAATATTGTTGTTGTGTAGTGTTTGCCTTTGCCACAGCTTTCACCAACTCCCCATTCCCATCCATTCACTAAACACCTAACCTTTTTCCCTCAGGCTGTGTTATATATTTAGGTGTGCCATATCTTGAGTCAGGTTCTCCTGACCCACATGAATCTGCGGCAGCTCAATGTAGGGGGTGGGGTAGGAGGTGCTCTGTTGTTGATTATGAGGGGGGTAAATTCTGCTGGAGAGCTGCAATGGTGGATCTTGGCTTCTGGAGGCACTAGCAGTGGTGTGGCTGGGATGGAGGTGGTGGACTAGGCTGGCCAGAGGGACCGGATGCACACTACTCTTCCTCCTCCACAATCACCAGCTAGTGACATTCTTCCTCAATGGCCTCCATCAGGTGGCACCACAACCGGGCAGCTACATTTCTGGTCTCCTAGGGCCACTGAAATTTTTAATGTGATTGGTCACAGGGACAATTTTCCCCACACCTGAATCACACAATAGCACAAACTGCAAGGAATTAAGTCAGAATACGAACCGAATAACAGTGATTTTTTTTTGTTTAAAGGGTTTCATAGTGAAACTAAACAGACACTTTGAGTGCAGAAATGACCTCTCATTAATGAGTAAGGCATATATGCAGCACAAATAATAGTATTCTTAATGTGCAGCATTAATGGAGCCATGCTCGCTCCGGGTCTGCTACTCTCTGCAGTCTGTGGCATGTTTTTGGGGCAGCTCAAATTCAAATCAAATTCTTCATTGTTTTGGTTAATTAAAACTGTAACAATGTTACTTTTAAAACATACAGATCTAATTAATTGACTAATTGATTAAAATACATAAATGGTAAGTGTTGTAACAGTGAGGTGCAGCATTGCTTGATATAATCATTTTCCAATGGTAACTATAAACAACTCTAGTTATACCTTTAAGCAGATCAATAAATAAATAGGACCGCAAATAAACAATTACATAAGTAAGGACGATGCTTACAGCATATCACTAAATAGACTACCTTAGCCAACTATTTAGATATAAATAAGTCAATAATATTCGGCTAGATAAAGTGCAGCAAAACAAATGAATTAATAGGCAATAAAAATCAACTAGAAAATGTGCAACAGTGCTAACATCATACCAACGAGTAGGCTGCGATAGCTGGACACTGTCAGTCGTTTTAGTGCAAAATGATGGTCAGAGTTATGTATCTTGTTTAGTCCCAGACCGTTGAGAGGATAGCCGAGATTGACCCAATTATGTTCTTAGCTGGCAGCATGTCACCACCATTCAGTATTCCATCTATGTAATCTTTATGAACGGCGTCTGGTCACACTTACATGCATTTGTACTTGTTCAAGATTTAAATTGTACTGCCTTTTCATACAATGCCCAAAGATTCAGTTTGCAATTCAATTTTGTGTAAACTGGATTAAGACTTGCTGTTGTCGCAGCTCTGTACGTAGGTACACATCTATCATTAAAGCTCTGCTTTAGTAGAGTTACACGTGGCTTGTCTAAGAAGGGGCATGTGCAAACCAGATGTATACAGTCCTTTCTTTTGACTCCACAAAGCCTACATGTTGCTGAAACATTATATTTCCGTGTCGGTTGGCACGCCAGTGATGGCAATTGTAGAATTTGAGCACCATCCAGGCATGTGCTCGATGATTGAATCTGTTTTTACAATCCAGATACGTGTGCATTCTTGCAGCTTTATTTGCCACTTGCTTAAAGGTCAAAAAAGGCCAGATTTGAGAATTTTAATGAAGTGTGGAAATATTTATAATAGCTGGATTGTGGATCTTTTTCCAATGCTGTTCATAATGAGATGTTTAATCAGCTTTCTTGATTTGACCTTATTTTGTACCATCACCTTTTTGTGGTGTACATTCTCCCCAGTACTTGAAGTGTAAGCCAAAATTGTAGATGAACTTGCACCGGGAAGGCGTTTTGGGGAAATCCAAACACCTGCAAAAGGGCTGCATCCTGACACTTCTATTCTCCTTGGCCAGTAGCAGTTTGGCTGCTATTACTGTAGTAATTGTTTAAAAGAGAAACCATTCAACTTCTTTGCAAGTGCAGGAAAAGCAAAGATTAGCGCTCGCTTTTGTGCAGGGATGGTTCCCTTCCTGCACAAACAATCCAGGGCGCTGTGTCATGTATGTGGCACCCTTGCACCATGGCACAAGGGTGCCTGAAGTGGTGCTGTAGGCAGCACCAGTAGGAATGCAGCATATCTTGATAAATTAATAAATGTTGCATTCCTGCCTCTCCCTTTGATGCAGCACATCAAGTTGTCTTTCTGCCCTGTACTCAGTGAAATACATTTTAATAAGTCTGTGCCCAGAAGAAAGACAGTGGACACACACAACTGCATGCACTCTCTGATGTCATTGCTAAGTGCATTTATTTAGGTATAAGTCACACACTAACAAAACCACTTGGAACTAGTTGCCTCAGCATGGTAATGGTATTGCCATGCTCATGAATAAAATGTCCCAAAATAAATTAGTTATAAATATATGTATACATATATTCACTAAAAAGCTAAGTTTATAGGGAAGTTATAGTTAGGTTCAGATTTTACACACGTATCAACCATAGAAATACATCAGTTATAGTCTCAAGTAACTATAGCTCGTGCCGTAAGGTAACTATAACTCGGGCCTCTGCCATGCACATTTTTTTCTTATCAATAATTTCACTGCAAACTTTGCAGTGATATTATCAATGATGTCAAAGAAGATGCCATGAGTGATGTAATATGTGGGTTAAATAGTAGTGCATGGTGAGGGCATGAGTTATAGTTACCTTATGGCATGAGTTATAGTTGCGTGAGATAACTATAAGTATAACTGCTGAATTTCTATGGTGTATTATTATCTGCACCTAACTAAATAGTCCCTGTTAACTGTGTTTTTCTGTGAATATGCATGGTTATTTTGAGCTTGGTGGTAGTCCCCCACACCCTCAGAGAACCTTGTAAAACTCAGCAACACAAAGTATCACAACTTCACAACTACACGGACCCACAACGGCTTCTTGAGCATTGGAGCATCGACTCCTTCATGGTTCAGGAAAGCAGGACTAAACCAGCCATTCCTCATTGATTCCATAGGAGTATGAGTTGGTGCCACCAATACTTGTGATAGTCCAATTGAAAATCAGCAGTCACTGGCCTTCAAGACAATAGTCAGACAGCAAATGAAACCCTTCCTCTCACTTCCCAAGCCTCTTAGAAGCTGTTGCCTTCTTCTCATCTTATCTTGGCCTGCAGGTTGTTTAACTAAGAGGTGTAGAATAATTCCAAAGGTGGGACCTCCAGCCAATATCACTTTTACACATTTTCCCTCCACCTCTAGCTGACAGTAATAGGGACCAGCCCACTCACTATCATACCCCTGTAAAGCAAGCTGGAAAACATTTAAACAGTGCTAAAACTCTACCATGTGATCACCTAAGCTCTGTTGTGCTTGCCCCCACCAATAAAGGTCTTCCCTTTGCCTCTCAAACTACAAAGAAGGCTTTTGAAAGCCAAGTGGAGAAATTATTCTCAGTAGAAGAGTCAATTCCTTCAGGAATGGGTGGCTGTACATCACTGGTGATTTGGTCAGAAGATATACAGTTTAAACAGTGTATCATCTCTCCACCAGGTTAGCTATATGCTCCCTCTATGATGAGCTCAGGCTGAGTGAGACAATATATTTCATTGCTTTCACATGTACATGCATGTTTGCACATGCTGCACACGATTTAACATAGAAGGTTACATAAAAACCCAATTGTACGTATTCTGGGTAAGTATAAAGTATTTTCTATTTTGGTTACTAACATCATGCTTTAAAGTACAATATGCGAAATACTGTGTTTTTAAAAAAATAGTTTGCGATGAAAACATAATATGCGTGTTTATTTTTAAACATTTGTATTTAAATATTTTAGATTTAATGCATTATTTTTGTAATTTTAAGGATTTTTTCTTCAGAAAATTGATTATTTTGAATGGTATCAGCTTAGGTTTTTTTTTGACCATGTATTTTATTATTCATTCAAATAATGTGTGATAATTTGTATAGGGTATGGAATTTATTTTTTGCAATGCAAGGTGTGTTTCATGCCTAGTTTTGGGTATATTATTGTGGTGAATCAAGAGTTACATTTGTTGTGGTTGTTGAACTGCTTAGGTGCTATTGACTTGACCTCCACTTCAACATCACTCTCCAGCTGGGTGCTGTGTAGGTTGTGGAGATCACGTTCAAGCACTAAGTATCGGAGAAGCTGTGTTTTTCTTGCTGGTTTGGTGCTTTCCCAACACCACATCACCCTTGCCCAGAGTGGAAGACTTTTAATCTTGTCTCATACTCGTTACATGGTCCCATATAAATGAGGGAATTCCTTTGCCTCTGCACCCAATTATAGACGCTGGGGCAGAGGCAAATAAGCTGTCAAGAGGTGCACTGGCAGTCACCCCCTGATGGCAGCTCTCTGGAGGGGGGACAGAGGGACTTATGCACCCCCAAGACATCCCTTTGCAGCAGGTGCAGTCACTCTCTGTACCTGCCTGCCAGGGGGTCTATCATCCCCCTTAAACATCCAGTTCGGTTGCCACCTGTACTGTGAAACACAGAGCGGCTGCTTCAAAGCACCTCCGTTTTTCACTTGAATGTGCTGTGCCCAGGGCAGCGAGATTTTGCAGCTACCATGGGGGCAGCGCATTCAATGTAACAGGGCACACTTTCTCTGTTTGTGTCCAGTGCACCTCTTTAAAGGTGTGCTGTGGCGCAAACAGAGAAAGCGTGCCCTATCTGTAATATAGCCCCTGAAATTGCAGTGGAATATGATTACCTGGCGCTTCCTCTAGCCATCATCAATTTTATAGTGGATCACATGGTGGAAGTCTGTTAAAAAAAGGCATGACCAAGTCCCCATCAATGGAAAAGCACAACATTATTGGCCAACACTTTTATCGAAGCACATATCATATATCAATCTCTGATCAATGTATTACTGGTGTCTCTGGAGAAAGATGGGTACTGTTTCTTTGTGTTTCCACAAAAGCAAAAATAGTTACATCATGTCATCTCTATGGTTTTATTGTGAGACTGAGTGACATTTTAATGTCAAATATGCAAATAACTTTTCATGGTTAAGTCAAAGCAAATTTTGCTGCACCTTTTTTTTCTTTAATTATATCCATTCATAAACCACAACAATTGGCATACTCTTAAAACAAGTCGGATCTTTCTGCATTTCTGGGGTTTGTTAGCAGTGTCAGAAGCCTGGGTAATAGCCATGAGTTTGTTGTAATAATTAGAATTGAAATTGGTTGAATTCTGAAAACATTAGTCGGTACTAGGGCCTTTACCTTTACCTATGCACAGTCTCCTTCTGTCCTTCTGTTCGCCACTTTTGCCCTTTGTTTCAGACAGCTTTCTGAAATTCTGCATATGCATATCTCACACATCATCACCTTCCTTTTCATCATTGTCTTTTCACTGTAACTTTTGGCATGCACTACCATGTTTCCTTGCTTGTCTTCCTATACAAAAAATAGCAGCCGGGTGGAGTTGCAGCTGCTCAGTCACCTAAGTCTGCCAAGGAACATTTGGTATGGCAATATTTTGACATGTGGCACAAAATTCTCTGCAAAGTATGTCATCTGCAAACCTTTCAAGAAGGAGTTCAGCCGTGTGAGTAGTAACAAATAGTATAGTATGAGTACCACAGGAATGTGGAGGCACCTCAGATTAATGCATCCACAAAGGCTTGCTTGGGAAGAGTTAGCTCGTGTTGCGGACCTAGACAACTCTTCATGGGCTACCACCTCATTTGAACCTGGAGATACTGTGCCTGCCCAGGTACTGAGTACTGAAGCAGATAACAACCCTGCTTATCTAAATAAAGCGCTTTTTTGCTTCTTATGTAAGCAGATCATTTTTTCATCAGAGACCAGAAGGTTTGCACAGGACAAGCTTGTCCAAGATCATTAATGCCCCCCTACGCTGTAGATTTTTTTTAACTTGTATTTTTCTAGAATGTTCTCCTTTTTGTCTTTAAGGAGGTGATGTTGGTCACCCCCCCCCCCCCCAGTTGAATGTTTTAATTCTACCCTATTGTAAATTTTGATATAAAAAAAAGTTAGAAGACACATACACAATTAAAGATGTTGAAAAATCTTAACAAAAATGTCTCTTTCAAGAACTACCCTATAGTTTCTTTATCAATGTTGTTTGTAGTATATATCCATTTTTTCCTTCTTTGAAACTCATGCTAGAGCTAGAAAAGCCCATCATAATCAGTGCCTCTTCTAAAAGCTTGCTAGAGCTAGGCAGACAATTCCTCACGACCAGTCTGAAGGGCAGTACTTTCTGGTTTTCTACTTTTCACTTCACTTTTTTTATGGAGTTTGCATTTACACTGAATATATCCTGATGTAATATGTATAATTTATATACACCAGAATAATAACAGTGCTTATAATTTATTAAATACAATCCATTATGTAATTGTGGGAAAAATAAATCAATTAGATTCATGTTTTATGTGCAATAAAACAAACCTCTCTCAGATCACAGGTGTTTACAGTAGCGTGTGTGGATGGGCTGGCCTCTCCTTTGAGACCTCTCTCTCAGATGACAAGTGTGCATATTAGGGTGTACCGGGAGTCAATGGCCTCTCCTTTGAAAACTCTCTCTCAAATGACTGGTGTGCCTAGAAGTGATTGAGAAGGAATTTCACCCTGTCGCTGCTCACTTAGAAATGCAGGGAAATCATTTTCATGGGGCCCCCCTTCTGGCTCGTCTTTTGACTGAATGTCAAACTCCATCAACTTTGATCCATTGAAGAGGCCTGTCACCTGCTGGGCATTGATGATGACCCATCTGATCTATTCCAGACTAGCCAGTGCAAGAGGGGGTCCGCAGATGCCAATGATGGAGGAAAACTGGAGCACTCCACTACAACCACAGGAGTAGCGATTCTGGGGTCCAGTTCCTTCCGGGGTAAAATAGGCTGCAAACAGGCCGAAATTAGGGGAAGATTGCTTGCTTACTCAGTGTCCCTGAGCACTTACACTTTTACCCTGGGGACTATCGAAACTCCTAATGAGGGTCAGGAACACATTTTATATCACACAGTAGCTGATGTTATGGCTACACAGGATCTTCTTGTGCTCTTAGGGGTGACCTAAACCTGTTTTTTTAATAATGGCCTAGATAGTTCTCCGCTTTGTCAAGGTAAAATCCGGGCCCTCTCTCAGGAGGGCGCACTCTGGTTAGAGGAAATGGGTTTGGCTGACATTTTGAAGAGCCGTCCTCTTCTCTCCCAACATTTTTGAATGAACTGGTAGTCTTTGGGCAGGCTTCAGGATTCAGTGTGAATGTGAATACATCTCAAGCCCTCAACCTCTCGCTCATGCCAGACACACAGAAGTCCCTTGACCCGCAGCTACCCGATAAAATGGAGGGCAATCTCCATGCCTTATCTGGGTATGCAAATAACCTCTACAGCCCAAGTGACTGCATCCCTTAATTAGAAGATTCTATACCAACAGATTAAAACAAACTAAACCAGATGGAAGCCATGTTGCCTCTCTTGGCTTGGTGGAATGACCAGTCTGAAAATGTTGATCCTGCCTAGGATCTTATTTCTCTTTCAGGCTTTGCCAGTGGAACCTCCAACCAGAACCTTCCAGGCCTTGCAACATGACAGGAATCGATTTGTAGGGGCTGACGGTCGCTCTCACATATGGATTAGCTGAGTTACAGACTCCCAAAGAAGGGTGGCCTGGGCATTCGAATATTTTATGCTAGTACCAGGTGGCACAGGTTAGTTTTGAATGCATTGGCTTTTCATGGATAGGGTGGTGGCAGGACAACACCTTTGGAAGATCCCCTCCTTGCATAGGAATGCCCGACCAAGAAGCCTCTAGTTCTCCCCCATTTCCAGAACCTCTCTAGAAGTCTGGCTGAGTGGGATAGTCTGACCTTGTTCCCTTACCCGTTGACACCAATTGTTGGTAATGTGGATGTCAGCCAAGGAATAAATTCAACAGCATTCCAGCATTGACAAAGAGTTTGATGCTGGTCATTGTGCTGCTTATTCGATGAAGAGGGTCTCCTGCCTTTTGATCAACTCCAATCTGACTACATAATACCTGAAATTTCTGCATTATCTCCAGATTCGACACTGGTTGAGTCAGCCTTCAGTTTTCCCTGGTACACAATGCTCTCTTACTGCTTTTGAAAAGTGGCTGATTACTAAAATATCAGACAGACATTTTATCACTGAACTTCAAAGCCTCTCACATTCATCCACCACACAGGTCAAGTCAGCAAGCCAGGTGGTGCTAGGAATGAGAGCTTGGCCAATCACTGACCCAGAAGGAATGGGAAGAAATATACTATTGTGCACAAAACGCAGCCTGTAACACGGCCAGTATCAATATGGATTGCCACAAACTGGTACCTCACACCAGTCCGCCTACACCAGGGCAACCCCACACGCAAACCCATGTGCTGGAACAGCTATGATTCCCTTGGCACCTTATTGCATTTATTATGAGAATGCCCGAAACTCGCCTCTTACTGGACACAATTGCAAGATGATGTTGACACTCACCTCAACCCCCAGCTTCCATCCTTTCCTGCCTATAGCATTTTGGGGTTGTCCAATGAACTCACTTTCCTGCTTAGCCTTGGGGGCAGCCCTGCAGAATATTCTGACATATTGGGGTGCGGGACAGCTCCCTACTTACCAGGGTTGGGTCTACAGCCTCTGGTACATACTGAGGATGGAAAGGTTGACCCTCACTCTTTCAGCACAGGGAACTCCATATCCTGAGCTTGGCATCCCTTTTTTTGCCTTACCATCCTCAGAATTCTGTGAATTCACCTGCCCCGCATGACTTTGTCTTCTCCATTTACTTGAGGCTCCTGTCAATTCCATGCAGGAGAGAACTGTGGTTCCCAGGTGGAAGGCGGGGGTTTGGTGATTGTTATGTTTATTTATATTTGTGTCTCAGATGGCAAGTTATACACAGTCATGGCAAAGCTATCTTTTCGCTGTTCTGAAACCCAATAAAGAAATTTGAACTATTAAAACACTGTAAATAAATTTTTGTCACACCAGTTATCCCTTAGAAACCTCCCCTCTAAATCTAGGGGGAGAGCGTGCTTTTCTGCTGTCCCTTTATATAGCTTTATTACTTAATTTCCACAACACCTGTAATTGTTCCCAGTAAACATTAATGACGGGTATTTCATTTCTAAAATTCCAGCAGCCAGACAACAGAGGGCCCGTGGGAGCCTCTCGCCCCATAGAGAGCATGAAGACTCATGGGAAAGACTGGCCTCTCAACCAATGACACAGCTCAATTTTTGATTAAGTACTCTCGCTGGACACCAATGAAACTCTGGAAAGCCCTACTACCAAAATTTATAAGTAGTTGTGTGGGCATTTGAGTGGGTGAATGAGAAGTTGTTTAGGGGTGTGAGTGGGAGGGTGTCATCAGTGAAGTTATTTGAGATGTCATCAGTGATGTCATGAGTGATGTCACTGACCATGTCATGAGTGATGTAATATGTGGTGTCATAAGCAGTGCATTGCAGGGTTGTGATATATATTTAGCACGGCTAACTGTAACTGCTGAATTTCACTGGTTTTGCATGCGGGAAATCTGAGCCTAGCTATAACGTCCCTGTAACTTTTGTGTTTTTTCAGTGAATTTCTAAGGTTTTTTTGATGTTGTTTCCTAGCTATAAAGTCTCTGTAACCTTTGTTTTTCTGCCCTCAGTTTTGCCTTTCCTGCTCCTTTTTCAGCTCTCTATTTTGCCTCATTCTGCTCGTTGCTGGTCTTTATTTTGCCTCTTTTTGCTAGTTTCTCACCTTTATTTAGCCTCTTGCTGCTGGTTTCTGACCTCTATGTTGCCTCTTTCTGCTCATTTCTGACCTTAATTCTGCCTTTTGTTGCTCCTTCCTGACCTTCATTCTGCCTCTTTCTGCTCATTGCTGACCTTAATTTTGCCCATTTCTGCTCATTCCCCACTTTTATTTTGCCCTTTGCTGCTGGTTTCCGACCACTATTTTGCCTCTTTCTGCTCGTTTCTCACCTTTATTTTTCCTCTTTCTGCTTGTTTCTGGTCTTTACTCTGCTTCTTTCTGCTCATTTCTTACCTTTCTTTTACCTCTTTCTGCTTGTTGCTGACCTCTATTCTGACTCTTACTGCTAATGTTTTACCTTTATTTGCTTCTTTCTGTTCGTTTCTGACATTTATTCTGCATCTTTTTGCTCATTTCTAACCTTTATACTGCCTCTTTCTACTCATTTATCACCTTTATTTTGCCTCTCTCTGCTCTGGAACCAGAGTGTTTGATTTAGCTTGGAGGGAGCTTTCACAATTCCTGCCTAGCTAAAGCGAACAGCTATGTCCTGGGGTGGGCAATGCAGGACAAATGAGGAGCCGACTCTAGGTGGTTCCCAGGGAAATACAAGGCTCTAGGAGGGAAATCTGTGGCCCCCTTCCTTTGATCTGCATGGGTAGGTCCCAGGGAGGTGGTGCCCCCCGGGACTATATATGGCCCGGGTGGGCTATGTGGCCCAGCCCAATATTAGTTATATTATAGGCCCAGGGATGTGGTGGTCTCCAGGGACCAAGGGCGATCATGGCCCCTCATTACTTTTCATTTAGCCCCAGGGGAGTGGTGGACCCACCACAGGAGGCATTCCGTATAGCCCCCTCCTAATTTAAAATAAAGCACCAGGGAGGTTGTGGTCCCCAGGGCTCAAAGGAGCCCATAGAGGGGGTCCACACAGTCCTTCTCAATTATATTGTAAAAGCCCCAGGGAGGTGGTAGTACCCGGGGCTTAAAATAGCTTCAGGATGGAAGGCCCGTGGCCTCCTCCATTTTTTAAGCCTGCATCCCCCCGGGACTTGGCCCATCCAAGGGTTAACTAGTAAAGAAGGGGGAGCCCGTTTGGTGGCAGCCAATCAAATTTCAGTATGGGGACTGTCAGATTCTCAGAGGATCTGTGTCCCTAGATACGCAATTTTTTGAAAAAATATCTTAAAAGCTACTTAACGGATTTACATCAAATAACAAAAAGGTTGTTTTTTTGGGGGACCAAGACCTACCTTTCTGCCAAATATGGTGTAATTCTGTCCTGCGTTTCGGGCTCTAATTGTGTCTAAAAAGTTCTTTGGAAATTAGCGTTGGAAAAACACTTTTACTAACCCCTCTATTTCTTGCCCCCCCGCTTGACATATCATCCCAAAACCTTCTATTCGCAACAAGAATCACCGGCATACATTTGTTTAAAAAGTTTGTGAAGGTTAGTCAAATGGTGCTAAAAATATAGGCAAGTCAAAAATCACTAGTTCTATGGAAACATGGTCCTAACTATAACTACCTACTGGCGACCGGCAGTGGGTAAAATATATATAGTGAATATATATATTCACTGAATAAACCAAAGGTTGCAGGGACATTATAATTACTAATTAGCATTTAAAAAACCTTAGAATACAGTGAAAAAACAAAGGTCACAGGGACGTTATAGTTAAGAAATAGAATTTTAAAAAACATAGAAACTCATTGAAAAAATCAATGGTTACACAGACGTTATAGTTAGGCTCAGGTTTCACTCCTACAAAACTAATGAAATTCAGCAGCTATAGTTAGCTATTCACTGCTTATGACCTCAGATATTACATCACTCATGACATAGTCAGTGACATCACTGATGACATCTCAAATGAGGTGTGAGGATTTAATATGCTGGCGGTGCCACCACGGCATCACCAAGCAAGTTTTTGCAAACATTTTCAGGGTGGTGAGCCTATGGGGCCCTCTGGTGCCTCTGTGTGTGGGGGTGCATGCAGGAGGGCACATGGAATGTCCCACTGTCTCTATGCACTTCAGTTCATGCATGAACAGGCTGCAGTGCTCCCCAATTTGAGCCTTAGAAAGGCACCACCATGGGGCTGCCGTCGCAGGACCACCTGATAGCGGAAGGGCTGACTACGGGTTTGACAGTGTTGCAGAAGGACGCTGGCGTGACGACCTGCTGCAACACCGACAAACTCATAATCAGACCCTTAATTTCTTGAGTAATATTATTATTTCACGGGCACAGTTACAGAGATTTGAAAGAATAAATAGGCGAACCAGGCCCTTTTATGCTAATTGTTTATTTTAATAGAGTCAACGATGTCCAGATAATGTTATATAAGCTAAGAGCTAAGGGCCAGATGTACAGCCCTATTTTGCATGCGCAAATGGGTTTGTGACCCGTTTGCACATGCAAAATCTAATAGGGCCATGTACAATCCCTATTTAGCAAGTCACAATTTTTGGGCGATTCGCTAAATAGAAATTGCGAGTCGCTATTAGGAAGGGCGTTCCAAGAATGTTTTGCGACCACAATTGCGGTCACAAAACACTCGCAATTTGCTGCCCTCTTCAAGAGGGTGGTAAAGCATTCGCAAATGGGAAGGGGTCCCCAGGGAATGCAGGGGGAAATATTTTTAGGGGCAGGCAGTGGTACCAGGGACCACTATCTGCCCTTAAAAAATGAAACGAAAATGTTTAATTTGTCATTTTTTAAAAGCATCCTGTTTTCCTTTAAGGGAAACATGCTGCATTTTTTTAAAAAACTGCTTTTAGAAGCAGTCCCAGACATGGAGGTCTGATGAGCCCAGCTGGCCACCACAGCTGGGAGGGCCAGCCAGTCCTAATGGGGTCGCAAATTGTGAGTGCCTCATTAATATGCATGAGGCATGCAATTTGCGACCCCATTAGGAATCGCTAACATTGTCTCAGACACTGTTGTACATGACATTTAGAGACTCACAAATTGCGACTCGCAATTGAGCGCAATTTATGAGTCGCTAAATGACATGGTTGTACATCTGGCCCTGAGTGTGGAGGGTGAGGGAGGAACTTTGTGCCAGAAAACAAAGACGAGTTGTGCTGAATCTTATCGCCTACTTTTGTTGAAGGCTAACAGGAGACACATTCAGCCTTCATTTGCTGGGCTTATCAGCCTAGACGTAGATAAGAATAATAGAGGATGCTGTTATATTAAACATTAACCTCATTGTTATAACAGGTATGTGGGTGTGAACCATCTTTGAAGCTCGAATTAACCTTTTATTTTGGTGCTAATAACTTTGCCAGTTGGTTTAAATAAATGAATGCACCTGGACAGAACATTGTTGTTGATGAGTCCTTGCTGATAATCCATGATCCACTGCTGCTCAAGTTGTACATCAGAAGCAAGAGAGCTCACTATGGTATGAAGTTGTACCTACTATGTGAAAGCTCTACTGCCTACACCTACAGCCTACAAGCCTACACAAGGAAGAATGCCAGCATTTCACCAACTGGTTGCCCTGAGTCCTTAGCTATCAATGGTAAAATGATATGGAATGTTATGCGTTCCTTATTGAACAAGCAGCCCCGCATTGATGGCTGAGATTTGTCTACTGTAAAGTATGGGGAAAGGTCTGAAAGTTTCTAAATTTTTTCAAAATTGTATATTCATTTTATATATTCATTTTAAAACAGAACAAAATAAAAACGATACAGCACTATTAACTCAATTTAAATGTAACATTTAATTATTTTCAATGGATTAAATTAAATAATATATTTTTGTGAATTTTCCATTAAAAATAAAATTCCCACTGAAAGAGGGATTCATTTTTATATTCATTTTAAAATAGAACAAAACAATGCTACATAAAATAATATTGCATTAAATATATTTATATTTTTACATAGTTCAAATACTTTTATGTAATTTGAATTTTTGTCTATAGGGTACAATTTTATGTACTACAAAATGTGGTTTGTGCAACGCGCTCTCTGTGTCTAATTTATTTAGTAAATAGATACACATTACACATTAGTCCTGATTGTGACCTGCTTGCCATTTTCATGCTTCATTGAAACTTGGCAGATGTTTCGCCTACAGCATTACAAGTACATTACAGTCAAAGCACCACACACTGAAATGGGCAGGACAGCTAATACATCCTTATGGAGTACCAAACCCTACCCCAGAGGTAATTAGCACCTGATTTTGAGATTGGTGAATGTAATATTACATCAAAACAAGTCGGATATTCAATGCATTTTATTTCAACTACTGTAGGCTATATGCACTGCTACTTCAGCCAGGATAACAGTCAATTTTTGACGGAGTATTTGATCCGCCCTACTCAAATTTAGGCCCATACGCTTTATGGAATTGTTCTTTAAGGAAATTAGAAGGGTCAGCACCAGTTAGTTTACCCCAGTATGCAAAAAAATATATTCTCAGTGCAGGGAATGGACCACACATGCATCCTCAGACAACCCCTCCTCCCTGCTCTACTCTGAAGGAAGTATGATTTAGCACAGTGAGTGTGGTTAAGGTGCAAGAAAGACATTACTTGCTCAGCAGGCTCCCCAGGGTGGCTTAGTAAATCTTCACTTGGTGTTAACCAGGATTTGGCAGGACTCTGGGTAAGACAAAGACTTAAACAGGTAGCCAAAGTTAGCTTAAGCTTTTCTCTTGTAGGTATAATTTAGACACTCAGGTAGCAGCAATACACAGAAGATGGCACCAACCAATACTGTAATAGTTTGGCAGTATGTGTGTGCTGAAGTACTCATGCCCCTTAACTGATTGCTTGAAGAATGTGTGGATGTTGGCATGGAGTATGTGTGGCTGTTACCTGGTAGTGAGTGTGACTGTTGGCTCATGGTATGTGAGGCAGTTGGCTTGTGGTATGTGTATAGTAATTTTCAAGATGTATCTTTTTATGTAAGTTGGCTGATGAGTGCGTGGTGAGTGTGTGATTGATGTTTCAGTACTGTGGGCATATGAATATGATGAGCACTGGCACGGTGGTGGTTGTTGATATGAGTGTTGTGTGTTCTGGGCCCATGGCTACCAGTGTGAATGGTTTTCTGTGATGTGCATGAAGGCATGTGAATGGACCATCAAGTGGTTGATGCTTTGACATAGCTTTACGACTCACTACAAGTAAGTTTGGGTTTAATAGTTTGACACTCTTATTAGTATTTAATCTTTGAACCTATTGCAACTGGTAGTGCGGCAAAACCAACCAGTATGACTCTGTCCTTGAATAGTGGATGGACTCTGGAAGAACAATAACAGCCAGTGACATTTTTTGAAAAATTAACATGGTGTGTAACTTGTGTGGATCTCACTCACTAGTCCACATTTCCCTGTAAGTCTCAAACTTTGACTACAATTGCACATTTTCCTCTCATTTTTGTGACGGTAATTTCAAGAATCTCTTGGAATTCACTAAATTCCTACCACCCAGCTTTCATACACTTCTCTGGATAAAAAGTTACCACAAGCTGCCCAGCGGGTGTAGCTCACCCTAGCAACCACAACTCAAAATGCAGCATAAAGAAATCAACATTCTGTAGTAATTTGTCCAGGGATCAGCCATCACCCAGGGATATCTGCCAACTCAAACAGTTTTGAAATCTAGACACCTAAGGGAGCCCAGGGTGGTGTGCCTGGAGTGCAACCCATTGTCCCAGACGAGCATGCACACAGAATAGTATAACATTTGTTATTATGAAATTAATGTTTCTCCATTATTGACTTCCAAATATAAAGGTCACATTTTTCAAATTGTCCTCTGAATCACATGATAGTATAGTTAACCCTATATTCAGAGGTTTACATTTACCCACACTTTCTAAATTCAGTATCTTGTCCATTTAGGTTTTGTATTAATAAGATTTAACCAAATAAATTGATACTTGGTCGGTTCACCATGAAAAATCATTAAAAGCTGCAGTTCAGTTGTTAGCTCTGGGTATTGCATTTTTTGGGGCAATCAACAAACAAGATCCCTGTGATGGATGTAACAATATGTTACTTTTGTAAATCAGCCATCTGGGTAAAAGTGTATAGAGGAAAGCTTTCTCACCAATTGTTATATTTTTCTTATTTTCAATGTTTGTTTAATTCAATTATTAGTTTCCTTTGGAAAACGATGACCAATCTACAGAAATTACCCTTTGCCGAAATTGGAATATCATCCAGTTGTTCCAGCTTCCCAGTTTCTCCCATAGATTTCACATCTGTTTCCACCACAAATCGCAATTAGGTTGAAACTGCAAACAATATAGAAAATGAACTACTAGTTAGACAAATGCAAAAAGTGGCAAAAAAAAAGAAATATGTCATTTACAATTCTGGTTCTTCCTGAAAGCTGGGAAGATTGCGATCTTAGCACAGAAAACCTTTTGCTGGTGCCATTTTTAGGAAAAACATAAGCTTTCTTGCAAGGCACTTTTATCCCATTTTTCCAATAATAATCAATCAATCAATCAGTGGTTTATAAAGCGCGCTACTCACCCGTGAGGGTCTCAAGTCGCTGGGGGGTAAGCAATCCTGGATCAGTCGAAGAGCCAGGTCCTGAGGTCCTTCCTGAATGTGTGCAGGGACGGGGAGCGTCTGATGTTCACGGGGAGTTTGTTCCAGTTCTTGGCTGCGATGTAGGAGAAGGATCATCTTCCTGTTCCGCCAGGGCGCGGTCGGTGGAGCGGAGGTTCCTCTTGGGTGCGTGGAAAGATAGTCTCTCGTTGAGGTATTTGAGTCCGATGTTGTTGAGGGATTTGTAGGCGTGGGTGAGGAGTTTGAAAGTGACCCTCTTTTCGATGGGGAGCCAGTGGAGGTCTCGTAGGTGTTGGGTCATGTGTCCGTGCCTCGGTGCCCAGACAACGAGGCTAGCCGCTGCGTTCTGGATGGTCTGGAGTCTGTGCAGAAGAGTCCTGTTGATTCCGGCATATAGGGTGCTTCCTTATTCCAGTCTGCTGGTTATGAGTGCGTGGGTGATGGTCCTTCTGCAATTGGGGGGATCCATTTGAAGGTCTTGCGGGGGATACGTAGACAGTTGAAACTGGTGGAGGCAACGGTGATGATCTGGCGGTTCATGGAGAGGGAGGCGTCGAGGATGATGCAGAGGTTTTGTGCGTGGTCTGTAGAGGTTGGTGGGTTACCGAGGGCGGAGGGCCACCAGGTGTTGTCCCAGGTGGAGGTGCAGGGTCCGCAGATGAGGACCTCAGTCTTTTCTGAGTTGAGCTTCAAGCAGCTGTCTTTTATCCAGGCTGCCACGTTCTTCATTCCTTCCTGGAAACAGAGTCTGGTGTCTTTGGGATTCTTCGTCAGTGAGAGGATGAGCTAGGTGTCATCAGCGTAGGATATGATGCTGAGCCCCTGCTGTCTGATGATGGTGGCGAGGGGGGCCATGTAGATGTTGAAGAGTGTGGGGCTGAGCGATGATCCCAGGGGTACTCCGCAGTTGATGCCTGTGGGTTCGGAGATGAAGGGAGGGAGTCTGATCCTCTGGGTTCTGCTGGCGAGAAAGGATTGGATCCATTTGGGGGCGGCTCCTTGTATCCCCGCGTCGTGAAGTCTGGCTGCGAGTGTGCAGTGTGAAATGGTGTCAAAGACTGCGGAGAGGTATAGGAGGATGAGGGCAGCAGTGTGTCCCTGGTCAAGTAGCAAGCAGATGTCGTCGGTGGCAACGAGGGGGGTGGTCTCGGTGCTGTGCTTGCTGCGGAATCCACACTAGGAGGCATCTAAGATGGAGTGTTCTTCAATGAAGGTGGTATGCTGGGCTTTTACGAGTCTCTCTGTGACTTTGGCCGCGAAGGGGAGTAGAGATGGGCCGGTAGTTTTTCAGGTTCGTAGGGTGGGCCGTTGGTTTCTTGAGGTGGGGTTTGACTTCCGCCCACTTCCAGTCGTCTGGGCAGATGCTGGATCTGAAGGAGGCGTTGATGGTCTGTCCTAGTTTGGGTGCGATGGTGGCGACGGCCCAGTAGAATATGTGTGGTAGGCAGGGGTCCGTTGGGGCTCCAGAGTGGGTTTTCTTCATGGTTGAGGTGATGAGTTCGATGGTGGTGGGGTCCCATGTCCTGATGGCTGGCTTATCAGCGGCTGTAGGTAGGGGGGAGTGTCCGGCATCATTTCACTGAAGTTGTCGTAGAGGGCCTTGTTCTTCAGATGGAAGTAGGAGCTGAGCTTGTCGCAGAGTTCCTGGGAAGGTGTGACGTCAGTAGCTTCTCTGGTGGGATTTGTGAACTGCTGTATGACGTTGAACAGTTCTTTGGCGTTGGTCCCATTGGTCTGGACTTTGTCTCTGATGAAAGTCTGTTTGGTGTCTCTTATGCGCTGGTAGTATTCCTCCAGGGTGCTCTTGTGGTGGTTCCGTGCTTCCGTGGTTTTCTGGTTTCACCAGGTTTTCTCAAGGCGTCTACAGGAGCTTGCAGTCCAGGGAGTCACCGATAGGTTGATAGTTCTATAATGTGCCGATAACAAGCCCAGCCCTTTTGACCGCATATCAGATGAGCCGTGATTAAGCTTCACTTCTTTGATGTCTATATGGACTTTTTTATTCTGATTTGGCTGCTATCTTTATATTGCAACACAAAATTTTATATTTTAAAACTGATAAAAAAGCTCCGGCCTCCCTGCTCCCTGTGATCGCCTTCCGGGTTAGGATCGTTTTTTCTAAGCAATTGTACTACATAATAGGCAATTCCATGTTTTTTTATTCACATATGTAACCATAAGAATGCTTACCAGTCGAATCATAGAAAGGAAGCATTGATATATTTCGAGTAGAAAACTTCTGTCCTGAAGAAGGTGGTAGATCTTACTGCACCGAAACGCCACATCGACCTTTTGTAGTTTACTTGTTTTTAATATAGATTGATTGTAGTCATTTTATTTTTAATTGTAATCATCTGCACAGAAAGAATGGATTGTTTCTGATTGTAATTTTAAAATGTATATTGATTTTAATCCACAACTATGAATAAAATTTGAATTTGAATATAATATGAACAAAAATTGTGTCTTATATCTGAAACATTTTACATACAGGTGTTTGTATTAAGGACTCATATGTGAATAGTGTTTTTGAACTAGTAACGTACTGTGACAATATAATTTGATTAATGTAACCCCATAGCATCACTAAACAGTACATGATTCCAGAAGAAATGAGTGTTACTTTTTGTTTAGGGACTTGTTTTACTTTTTCAATACTTTCCCTCGTCCCTATTTTTACAATACAGGGGATCTCCTTTTGTGATTTCTATGCAGGGTGGGCGTTCCCACACAAAAAAGCCTCGTAGAAGTGACGCAGTGAAATCTACAAGATTTCACTGCGCCACTTCTAGGATGCCACCTCCTCAAATTCTTACACCTGCTTGAAGCAGGCGTAAGGTGTGACGCAGCACAACGAGGGTAGACCTCCCCCTGCATTGCTGGAGTTGCTTTGTGCTTGCGACACGACTCCAGCAATGCTTGACTTTTGCGTCAACAAATCTGTCAGAATTTTTCACACATCTGTCAATCCTTGCACCATGGTGCACCGTATTGTAAATACGGCACATCCATAGTGGCACAAGGGTTTCTCAGGGTGGCGCAGGGAAAGTGACGCATCTTTACAGATGCGTCACTCTCTTGTAAATCTCCCCCTTGGAGTCCTGATGATGATGCTGTTATCAATAGGAATCGAAATGCCGTCATCTAATTGGGACAACCCACAACTAATGACCACTTATTAAGAATTAGCCATTTAGAATTAGACAGGAAGGGTTGGCACAATAATAGGGAAAACAACTGGTATACTTCCACCACTGCTTAATACGTTGTACCTAAGAAAGGACAGTAGTTTTCTGTCTCCCATGAGCATGAACCACTCCAAGTCAAAAGTTGGGTCTAGAATATTGCATAAACGTGGACTGCCGTACACACATCTGTGCTCGCATCTAGACTAGCTGGAAGCTAGAACCAACATTTACATCGGTATACCAGAGAAATTACCTTTTGGAACATACTCGTGCACTATGCTGGAACTTTCAGCTAACATCTCAACGCCAGGCTTTTTCTAGGAGATTTAGCAATTGATGTGCTGCTTTTATTCAAGACACGCTGATGATCCAGTTTCAGATCTCTGAGACAAAGCTGCCAGCATTTCTAAAATGCATGCTATCACGAGGGTGTAAACAACACTGCTACAATACCTTGAAGACAGGCCCGTCTAAAATATAGCAACAACGTTGTCAGTTTTAAATGTCAATCTGCTGAATTATTCCTAATTTATATTGCAACAAAATAATGATTAGTGGAACGGAAAGGTTATTAGTGCCGTGTTAAGTAGCAATTAAAATGACTACCCTCGAAGAGCCATTTATCAGAGCACAAAGCAGCTGCTCGAGCTCTCCGTTGCAATTCAGATCCAGTTCGACAGTACACGGGGCTGCATAATGTTAGCAGGGCTCGAAGCCAAATAAAAATGTGAGATCTGGACTAGTATACATGAAAAGTGCTGCGAGAAAATGAGCACGCCTGAGTCCCGCCAGAATTGAACCTGTACATGAAATGATGTCCTTTGTAATGGAATGCGAAAACGTCATTCTCCGTAAAAGACTGGCACAATATTGTATAATTCGTAATGGCGTTATAAATAATAGGTTACATTTCGTTGGGTAATATTTTTTAGCATGTAGGATTTTATGAAGGACTTTTATTATGTAACATGTTTTGTGTGGAGGATATAAGACATACATCAAAACTTAAATAAACGTTGTTATTCTTGCCGAAAGCAAGGAGAAACACAAAAAGGATTCCAGAGAGGGATTATTTCATCTTTTTGCTCAGTGAAAGTGCACCAGCGGAAAAACACTCCATCTTGAAGCTTTGCTTGAACCATATGCTTTGTATTCCCAGGAAACTACTTTATCATAACAGAAACACCTAAAGAGCTGCCTTGGCTCTCAGCTTTTCAGCTACTGGAATGATGCATGTTTTATTCCACTAAGTTCCTTAAGCATACAAGCCCCGTGTTTAGCTTGCAAATTTCACTTGGACTTTTCCTGGTAGAAATCACGCTGTCAAATATCGGAGACAGACTAGAAGCAGGTTAATCACAGAAGCCCCTGAGGCAAAAAGATACAGTTTCACTGAAAATATTGTAATGGAATCACTGGTGGACTCGAAATGAAGCAGAACTCATCATAGCTCAGTTCCAGGAGTGAGGGCCCCAGCTGCTGGGAGTTTTATACCAGAAAAGTAATGTATACATTCCTGTTCCAACTCGTTCTCCTAAACTCTGCCATCACATACACAAGGGGTATCCTATTATTCCCAACACTCATAAATAAATACATATATATTCCAAAACACGGCCACATCCTCAAAATTAGAATGATGAGTTCACGTGCATCAACTGAGAGAAGTTACTTTCTTTTTTGCCAGCTTCTGACAGATTACTGTTCCCCACACATGGAACATCAATGTCAAGGTACAGTGAGGAGTTCCCCCTACATGTGAATTAATTACAAAAGATTACCTCGCTGACTGAATTTGAAAGCAAATTATAGCACATGGTCATTACGATGTCAGTCCGACCGGCTTCCCTGGTGCTTTTGGAGGTAGTCGGACCACCGCTGTCTCTTCGGATTCATTTGATCCAACTGCCGGATTATGATGCATGCATCATGTACTCTGACCAACGGCATACAGACCACTAACTCCGACTGCCTTTCTCTAACCACCAAAATGTCAGCCAGAGAAAAAAAGCAGCCATAGGGCACTGCAGAGATCTCCAACTGAACCCAAATTATGATGTGGTTTCCCGAAGAACAACTGTGGTGGTCCGACCGACTCCCTCTAGTCATCAGAAATGACAGTTTTGGGGTGCATACTAACCCAATTCCACTTCTCCACAGCACTTTCTGCTGTGGATCCATATCTCCAGCCCCCCTTACACCTGAGCAGCTGAAAGCCTCTGTCTACGACCCAATGGGAGTGGAAATTCATGTAAGTCCTTCTGCATATGTATCCCCATTGACTGGACTGTGGACATTCCACCATACTCCAGCAATGGCGTGCATGGAGCACAAGGCATATCCCCACATATGTCATGCATGTGTGTACAATTCACATATTTTCGGTGATTTTCTACACACTTGCAGCAGGATATTCAGGGATATGTACACTGCTGTAGATGGGACTGCCGCAGTAGCAGCGGGTTGCATGTAATATGATGGGGATTTTTTGCTGGGCCTTGACAGTTGGAATTGGATCGCAGCCACTGCAGTTGGATAGTCGGACCAACTGGTATCATAATGACCCCCATAGTCCGAGTTCTTCAGCCATACTCTAAATCTAGCTGGGCCCAGGTTGATCTACACCTCATATCATTTTCGGAATCTGACCCTTATGTAAATAACAGCACACACAGCACACACTACCTATGTGTAGCCTCAATATTATCAGACTACTGACACACCCAGACCATTTAGGGCAAGATCACATGTTTAGTCGAGGGGTATGAGGTATTTACCAGACCGAGTAATTACAGCCATCACAGGGTGAGTTACTCAGTGGTCCTTTAAATACATCCAATCCTGAGTTAAAACTCAGAAATTGGGCAAAACATAAACAATTGTCTGCCAACTGCATCTAATTCTTCATATCTGTGCAATTACCAGACATTTTTCAGTAGGTTTGACGGATTTACAGGCCCTGGGTACATGTAGTACCATTAACTAGGGACTTAAAAGTAAATAAAATATGCCAATCAGGTGTAGGCCAATTGTGCCATGTTTTAGGGAGAGTGCACAAGCACTTTAGCACTGGTTAGCAGTGGTAAACTGTACAGAGTCCTATTGACAACAAAAATGAGTTGAGGAAACAGGAAGTATGAAGGCAAATATTTTTGCGGTTGACCTTGAAGAAAGGCCCAAGTCCATTGAAAAAAGTAGGGCCGAAAGTGGTTGTCACCCTTACTAGTCCACATGTCAACATATATACAGAACATGTTTAATATTATGTGTTAACACCTATCTCTAATACTTCCTTTTCTAGACCTTTGTTTCTAGAAAAATGAGATAGCAGTTAGGTAATTTCCAATGCAATCTCTGTTTGAATATAAGGCAAGGGACATTAAACTTTCTCCATCCAGATCTATTTTAGGGACCCGATCGAATACTCTCTCCCACATGAAAAATGATGGTGACTACAGTATGTTTTCTCTGAAAGTGAAATCTGTCCAGCTTTAAATCGGTCATATGCCTCATAAGAGGTCACTTCTCTTCGACAAAGCATCTGCAAACTGAAGCTATACAACTTCTTTGTTAAAGGCTTTTCTGATGAAATCTCTTCCCACAGCTCTTTCATTTCTGTCTTTTCAGACTTTATAATGTAAAAGGTAACGTATGGAGCAACAACAATGGAATTGTTAGCTACCATGTCCAGGTTCGCATTCCACAAAGACTAAATGACAGGATTGTAGTTATTGATAAGATTGGATATCTCATTTCTTTTAATGTTTTATGTGTTCTTTGGACATTTGCTGCAGTCATGTAATTGTTTGCTCTGCCTTTATAGATAACAGGCCTAGAGAGACCAAAGCGACACTTGGTGTAGTATATTCCTTTGGTTCTCTATCTGTGATGACAATATTTGCCACATCTGTGGGGCTGAAAATGCAACACTTGCTGCCTAAGGATTCTGTTCTTGCTCTCATTAGGAAGCTGACATGCTATATACTGCTCAATGAAATGAATTGCAGTACTGACTCATCAGTATCCTGATGGGTATCCTTACCCAAATTAACGGTAATATGTGGAGCTGTCTAGCTTCGTATTCTTTCCTCCAAAAGTGGTCAATACCTCACCAAGATGAGGATTTCTTTTGCTGCACACACTGTAAAGCATATCTTGATATCTATGATTATTGTACCTAAAATCATTTCCTGGATCCAATGCACTTGGAGTTTTAAATTTGATTCCACCAATATTGAAGTTAGCTGCTCTAAGGAAAATATGCAAATCATCCTCAGGCATAATTCGCAAACTAACAATTACTACCAATTACGAACAACGTAGGTGCACCTAAGTTGTGTAACATGAATTTGATCTCACCATGCCAACGGAACCTGAACTCATTTGTTCCACATTGGCATGCCATGAGATTCATGATTGTGCACTCAAGATTCTGCTTTTTCCCATGAACTTTCTCAACAAAGTCTCTTGCACTCATATTTTGAAAACATGCTCCGTTTTCAGAATAAGAGCAACATCATATGACAAAGCAGCGAGTTCACTTTCAAAGAGAAGGTGGAAAAGATAAGGAATTTTTTGTCTGAATCGTGGATCTTCAGAGTATAGCCTAGTTGATCTGTACTCTGAAGCAGGAATCTGCACTGGATGATCATCATAACAACCTCCTTCTCCTGTTGGAAATCAATAAGTTATAGAGGGTGAATACAGTAGTGTTCATATATCTCTTCTAATTTTACTGAATGTACTCTTTCAAATTGTCCACTATCAGTTGATTTTCAAGTGGGTGTGCCCAGTAAAGTTACATGCAGATCTACAATTTTATTAGGTGTCTTATAGCTTTCTATACTTTCTATATACTAACCAATTCCTGCCAAACATTTTTATTCTTTGTTGGCATACCATTTACTAGAACTATTTGTTCCTCTACTTATTGGTCTATACAAAGAGTTTCAGTATTCTGTTAAAAGTCTAGTGGAAGATATACAATGTTTCCTTCAAGACCTTTCACTAATTCACCTCAAGGTAAATGTGCACTTTTGTCTGCGTTCTGGCTATTGCTCGAAAAGTGTGCCCAGTTTGAATCATAGTAGTCTGATACACATTGAGCTCTTCTAGTTCAGGAGAAATTGTAATTTTTTACTTTTATTGAATAGCACTAGAAGGCATTTTGCTGTCATCAACTTTACTCATGCAGTAATTGCACACTACTTGAATGACAAATAAATCAAAGCGGTTCTTTGCAATTAAAAAGAGGCCAGGTTAAAACCACTGATTAAGGTCTCCCTCTTCGGGTTAAACACAGAAATCTATTTCTCTAGTTTGTGCTTTGGTGACTTTCAGCTCCAAAGTGTGTAAATTGCATATCTTCTGAGATATTAGCAATTTCAGACAGATTGTCATGTAGAATAGCGTTATTCAAAGCATCTATATGCAGAGCTGGACTTTTTACAAAATAAATCAATCTAATTACATTGTGCATTTTTGAAAGATGCACAGACAGCATTAGAAAATAATGAAAGCACAGTCACAGATCTCTTTTGAGAGCTAAGCCAACAAATTTCTTTGTAGGTTAGATGGTTTCCTTACTCTGCATGGATAAAGAGTAGTCCTGGGTGGAAAACTCTGCTCAACTCTGCTCTGCTCAACTTGCGCGCTCAAGGTTTGTTTTGCTGCCTGCTCACGAGCACCAGTATACTCTTGGGCGCTAGTGATATTTTGTTTCCAAATGCTCGACTTCTGGCTGCGATGGCACCAGTATACTGTGCTTTTGCCATAAGCTTGCATGTGTTCTTTGTTCCCCATGCCTCCTTGTTCGCTGGTGTTGCAGCCACTTTGTGAATTCAGCCAGTGTGATATTGCCATAAGCTTCTATGTGTTCTTCATTTCCCATGCCTTCTTGCTCATTGCTGTTGTTCGACCATGTGGCTTGCACAACCATTTTGTGCATCCAGCCAGTGTGATTTTAACATAGGCTTGCATGGTTGGATATGATATCAGTTTATTAATAAGCTTGAATATAGTAGTATATTCAAATTAAGAATATGTTTTTGATGAACAGTGCTCATATATCACATGCATTTTTTTGCATTTTTATTTTGCACCTCCTTGCCTCACAATAGGTTTTTCTTATCCTCCCATACAAATAACCCAATTATTGTTATTTATTTAAATTTTAAATTTTTATTTTTTCACTTTTAGTTTTTTATTTTGATTGTATTTTAGTTATATTTATATGTTTTAATTTATTCTTTTAATTTAATATTTGATTTTCATTAGTTTTAATTCAAAATAAAATATTGTAATCTGTAATGTTATTTTTGTTAAATATAAAAAATATATATTTTTATTTTGCATTTTAATTTAGTTTTTTAAATTTTATTATTTTGATTTATTTGTAATTCATATGTTTAATTGTATTTGCATTTTGATAAGGTGATCTATCCATCTATCCATCCTCCCATACCTCTATCCGTCCATCCATCCATCCATCCATCCACCCATCCATCCATTCATCCATCCATCCATCCATCCACCAGCATTCAGTTTTTTTTAGGTACAATTGCCTTTCCTCCTAGACACTTCAGACACATCAGCATAATTTATTTTTTAATGATTATTCCATTTCCCCCCTGGACCACATTGCCTGCGCACACTAACCTTCATTTTTATTCCATTTACCCATAGACATTCCTGAGTGCCACTGGTGTCTCCTTTAGAAGTGATGGACATAAAGCAAAGAGCTATATCTGCATGTTGTGCTATCCTGATTGGAAATAAAATGTAATTGTAATTTCATGTGGTTTGACTTTAAAGTGGTTCATTTATTATTACCTAAGTAACCAACCACTCCAATATTGCCTTTGTCTGTACTAATTCAATCAGCAACAATGGCACATTTCACAAAATGTTTTTTTTGCTTGGTTGCCTTTAGGTGCACAAAATAAGAAAATACATTACCTGCAGTACTGCTAAACAGAAGACCTGTACAGTGACATCAGTCCTCTAATCTCTTCTGCTTGTGCAGCTTAGTGCCACTGCCAACTGAGAGCTTTAAGATGGCCCCAAAGAAAGGTTTTCCCAAGAAAGTGGTCAGTTAGAAGAAGCTGTTTTCTACCAGTGACTTGCCAACCACAACATTGTTTGGGAGACAAGTGCCTGCCGGACCGGTCTCTGGGGAGGAACCTGGGAGCAGCACTCCTGCATCAAGAACACCACTCCAACCTAATCCCAAAATCCTATCGCATAGTGAGGCAGGCACTGCAATCATGGTGATGCCAAAGAGCAGTCACACTGAATTTCATTTGTTCCTTTCACAAAGTAGCACCCAATCATTTCAGGAAAAACAGCAAAGTGGACAGCAGTCACAGCCAGCAACAGTACATCTTCCTGAAGTTGAAGCAGAACAGGAGGTCAAGCTTTCTGCCAAGCAAGAATTGTTGTGTACATCCTACTAATCTGTAGGATCTGCACATTGTTTGGACAACATAAACTAGAAGCCTGGTGTCAAGATTGATTCTGTACACCCCTGCAGGATATGTTGGCCTATAGACCAGCTAGCTCACAGTGCCACCGTAAGTCCCCCAACCTACCAGGGAGCAAATGGTTTATGGCAACCACTGAACACGAACACCCTGACCCCTCAAGGGTCATGGAAACAGTACAGAACCTTTCGCTCAGTCAATCATGCTCATTTATTCTCAGAGAAGTATACAGAGATTTCAAAATAGAAAGATAGGAAAATGTAAGAAATAAGCTCACTTGCTACATGGCCCTAACTAAAGAATATAACAGAACCTCCTGGTATAGAACTATTGGCTCTGCAATAAGGAAAATAAAGGGTATTACTCCATCATCTTCTCCTGGCACCACTTCTGATGATGATCATTAGGACATGGAGTGGACCCGAGCGGAGTCTAAGAACGCCAGGAGAGGCAAGGGAAAATAAAAGTTCCTGAAAGACGTAGAATTATGGAAGGGGATGATGAGGAGAATTACAACAATTAGCTAGTCATTGTGGAAGCAGGCACAGAGAGTCTGACACCACTATTGAACCTGCTCCGAGGGATGTGGCACAGGTAGCACCGCCAGCTTCCATATTTGCAAAGCCCCAGCTGAGATGTGCACCAACCCCTACCTCAGAAGAAGTATGCACTGCAGAGCGGCAATTGACACACCCACCTATCTCTAGTTCTTCTTCAGGCATAGCCACAGAAAAAAAATACTTCTTCCCAGTTTGGGACTTTTTTATGATTAGTACGCACATTGCATTATGGACCATTTGCCACACAAGTAATTGTCAATGTATGCCTGGTTCAAATTATGGTACTCGAGGCCAGACGACCCATATGAAAAAACATCATGCAATCCAGTGGGAAGAGCACCTTAAATTACATTGCTGAATCTGGTTGTGGTGGTGAAGGTGAGGAGAGAAGGGGAAAAGTCAACTACAAGTCCAATCATGGTGGGAGGTGACAAGGAATAAGAGAGTGACATCCTCATGCAAAGCAATCCTGTCCCCAGCAGTGTGCCAGCAGAATCACCCATCTCAGTGACTTCACAATGTCAAAAGGAGTCTCAGATTGAGAAGGAGACACCACGACATGCAGTGACTGCCCCACTATGATGCACACCAAGTCTACCACCACCTACTGCTCAAAAGTCACCCGGTGTCAGTGGCCCCAGAGAAAAAGAAAATACAGGCTACTATTAAACATGTTAGGCAGGAGGGGCACTACAACCCCCATCACCAAATTGCATGTTTGTACAATGGAAAGCTGTCAAAAATGTTAGTGCTGGACCTCCTCCCTTTTTCTTTTATGAAAGGAGTGGGATTCTTAGAATTTGTGGCAGCCATCTGCATGAAATGGAAGGTTCCAAGTTGGACCTATTTTGCTGGAGTTGCTGTTTCAGCTCTGCATAATGATGTGCTGCAATTGGTTGGACAAGCTTTCCAGCACACTATCCACCTGATAGACATGTGGACCAGTTGTAAGACGACTGATTACATGTGCACCACTGCACACTGGATCTCTTTTGCATAACTAAAACAAAAGCTATCTATAGGTCTTGGCCCTGAAAAATGTTTTAGGAGCATTCAGCAGCATGCAATAGTAGCCATGTTTGACATGAAGATATCACATACAGCTGAAAACATCTTGGATGAATTTAGCAGCAAGGTGTCTGAATGGCTGGGACCCAAATGTCTCAGAATTTGATTTGTTGCCACGTACATTGGCAGTACCATAGACAAGGGCACGGCAGATGGTAGCAATGTATTCCTCCGTAGTATTGTCTATTTGTTCCTGTTTATTTGTTCCTCCCCCCTTGTTCCCTGCTTATTTTCTGTGCCATGTGCCCTTTTGACTTCTGTCTCCTCTCACCGTCCCTGCCCCCTGTTTTCACCATAATTGTATTGCCTCCGTAGTATTGTCTATTTGTTCCAGTTTATTTTTTCCTCCCCCTTGTTCCCAGCCTATTCTCTGGCCCTGTGCCCCTCTTGCCTTCTGTTTCCTTTCGCCGTTCCTGCCCCTGTTTTTCCCGCTGCTGCGTCCCCAGCGGCCCGCCCCCTGCTCGCCCATTCGTCCGCCCCCTCCTCCCAGCTGCCGCCTCCCTCCCACCTTCCCCTTCTTATGGTGGCCAATGTGCGGTGAGGAGAGCGACCCTTGACCATTTTAGGCAGGTCGCTCCTTATGCCGCACAGCACCACCGGTGTGCCCGTGCCGCCCTTAGGCCAGTTGCCGCTGCTGCTGTTGGAGTTTGAGCCCCTCCACCACCCGCAGGCAACCACCTGCGCCTCATCCCTGGTAGCCAGTGGTAGGCCGTAGGTTTGTCTTTGTTCTAAATTGTATTGCCTCTGCTGTATTTGTCTAATGTTCTTTCCCCCTTGTTCCCAGCTTATTTTCTGTGCCCTGTGCCCTCTATCCTTCTGTCTCCTCTCGCCGTCCCTGCCCCCGTTTTCGCCATAATTGTATTGCCTCCGTAGTATTGTCTATTTGTTCCTCCCCCCTTGTTCCCTGCTTATTTTCTGTGCCCTGTGCCCCTTTTGCCTTCTGTTTCCTTTCGCCGTTCCGGCCCCCACTGCTTCCCCTGCGGCCCCGCTCGCCCATTCATCTGCCTCCTCCTCCCAGCTGCCTCCTGCCTCCTCCCTCCCACCTCCCCTTCTTATGGCAGCTGCTGCGCCAGTCGGCGCCTGGACTGCGCCCAGCGCCAGAACACCTGGCCCCCCCAAACGCCACGTCACCTGTCTCTGCTACAACCCCAGGACCCTCCACGCACTCAACTCTGGACGATCACGGACCCAAGGACCCTTCCCCTGCCGGAACTGCAGCTTCACTAGCATCTGACCCGCCAACCCAACTACCTCATATGCATTCTTGTCAACACCCGCTCTGCCCGCAAACAAGCCGTTGAACTCTGGGACCTATTCGACTTAATCTCCTAGGTCAACGCCTTACTCCAGACACCCAAGGCAGACACAAAGGACCTCAAGAACTTCCGGCCCATCTCCCTGCTCCAGTTCCCAGTGAAGGTCATCGAGAAGACCGTCAATAAACAACTGAACTGCTACCTCGAGGTGAACAGCATCCTGGACCCGTCCCAGTCCAGATTCCGCAGCAACCACAGCACCGAAACTGCCCTCATTGCCGCCACTGATTACATCAGGTCCCTGCTAGACAATGGAGAAACCGTGGCCCTCATCCTCCTGGACCTGTCAGCTGCCTTTGACACGGTCTGCCACCGCACACTACGCACACGCCTCCACAACGCCGGGATCCAAGAGAAGGCCCTGGACTGGACCACCTCCTTCCTCTCCGGCAGAACACAGAGCGTCCGCCTCCCTCCTTCCGTTCCGACGCCACCGAGATCATCTGCGGCGTATCCCAGGGCTCATCTCTCAGCACATGTTTAACATCTACATGGCACCGCTCGCCCTTGTCGCCCAGCTGCACGACCACAACATCATCTCGTTTGCCGATGACACCCAGCTGATCCTCTCCCCCACCAAGGACCCCCACACTGCCAAAACCAACCTCCATGAAGGAATGAAAGCCGTTGATGAAGTGGATGAAGAACAGCCGACTGAAGCAGAACTCGGACAAGATGGAGGTCCTCATCCTCAGATCCGCCCCCTCGGCCTGGGACAACTCCTGGTGGCCGACCGCACTGGGAACCGCTCCAACACTCACTGACCACGCACGCAACCTAGGGATCATCCTCGACTCCACCCTGACAAAGCAGGTCAACGCCGTCTCCTCCTCCTGCTTCAACACCCTCCGCATGCTTCGCAAGATCTACAAGTGGACCCCCATGGTCACCCAGGCCCTTGTCAGCAGCAGGTTGGACTACGGAAACGCCCTCCATGCAGGAGCCTTGGCCAAACTCCTGAAACAACTTCAGCGCATCCAGAATGCCTCTGCATGCCTGATCCTCGACATCCCTTGCCGCAGCCCTATTACACCCCACCTGAGAGACCTGCATTGGCTCCCCGTCAACAAGAGAATAACCTATAAGCTCCTCACCCACGCACACAAGGCACTCCACAACACCGGACCAGCGTATCTCAACAGACGACTCAGCTTCTACACCCACACCCACCAGCTTTGCTCCACCGACCTCGCCCTTGCCACAATCCCCCGCATCCGAAGGGCAACCTTCGGTGGCAGATCGTTCTCCCACCTCGCCACCAAGACCTGGAACACCCTCCTCATCCACCTACAGCAGACCCAAGACCTGCTGACCTTCAGAAGACTCCTCCAGGCCTGGCTTTTTGGGCAGTAGCAGCATTCCACCCCCAGAGCCTTGAGACCCTCACGGGTAAGTAGTGCGCTTTACAAGTGCTATGATTGTGGAGAAGTGTGGCTCAATGGTTAGAGCGGCAGACCCTGATGCAGAGGTCTAGCCCGGGACCAGGGTTCAATTCCCCGCCTCGGTGGGTCTTGGGCTCAAAAATTCCACGGACCTGATAATTCTTGCCTCAGTGCCATTCCAATCATGGAGTCCCACTCTGCAACTCTGGGCAATAGCTTGCTTAATCTCCATAACGGCCCCCACAACGCTAAGGATGCCTGGCCTCCACCTTGGGGGTGTCCAGGAGTGGACGCCTCACAGGGAAAGCCAGGATGGGTTCCACAGCGGTATTCGTACAAACGCCTTGAGACCCTTGCGGGTGAGTAGTGCGCTATACAAGTATCAATTTACAGTTATGATTGATTGATTGATTTCAGGGTCCTGTGTTTGGCATATTGCACCAACCTGGCTGCAAGACTTTTTCAAAAGAAAAGACATATTCAGGAACATACTGACCACCTGCTGAAGAATCTGCACTCATTTCAGCCATTCTACCAGTTAAAGCCCTGATACAGGAGGTGCCAACATGTTGGAACTCAACCTATTACATGGTGCAACATCAGTTTGAGCAGTACAGACAGATTAATGACTGTCATTCAAAGAGAAGTGAATGCAATTGAGAAAGCTATGACCATGGATGCGGACAAAACGGGTCAAGTCAAATGCCTGACACAGATGCTACTCTTGTTTGAGGTTTTCACACAGGAAGTTAGCAAGGAGGACAGTATGATGGGTCAGGCTTTCCCATTGTATCTGCTACAGACTAGCTACAGAAGGTGTCTGAAAAGGTCATCCCCACAGGTGTGAACGAAAACTCAGAAGTGCATGCCTTGGTTGAGAGCTTAATCTGTTTAAAGAGGACATCTGCAAAATACTACTTGATCCATGGTACAAACAAATTCTGCCCATTTTTATTCCTTTTTCTGAAGGTGATGTTTCTGAATACAAGAGGTGGATTGTTGAACAAGCCGGAGACCTGGAAGCAGTACGTCTGGAACTTAAAGTCTCACTTCTTATTTCTAGGACAACTACCAGAGAGGCCAGTCCTGTTGTCTCACAGCAGCCAAAACCAGCAGCAAGAACACAGGTGGCAACCACAACAGGAACACAAGAATTGTCCATAATCCCTGCATCGACTTGGTTTAAAATAGCAGGGCTTAAGCCCAGTGCAAAGGCGAAGGCAAAAGAGGTTGAACAAGTTGCTGCACCAATGCACTTTAGGAGTATCTGGATAACACAAAACAGCTCAATGTGGAACAAAATATATTGATGTATTGGTATGGGAAGATCCTCTAATGGGCAAAGCTCAACAGGCTGACAATAAATTGTATGGCTTGTCCTGTAGACAGTGTGTCTGTTGAGCATGTGTTCAGTGCACTAGCATAGTTGTTATAGTGACATGGACCAGTCTCTCACCTCAAAAGGTGGAGAAATTGACAATGATCAAAATGAGTCAATATTTCATACCACACAATTACACCATTCATGAAACAGCACAGAGGGAGGAGGAGAATGATTGGTCAGAATCAAGTGTGTTGGCTGACCAACATCTGGGTGAAGTACACGAGTTTGATGATAAACTTTACTTCCCGGACTGAGTATGCCAGTGCCACCATAGAACTTTTTAATTATTTCTCGTTGAAATTCTTTCTTTGCAAATAAAAAAGTAGCAAGTGGAATATTATGGTTGTGTCAGATTTATGCTGCTACACCATGTTTGAGTCACATATATAGCTGGGTTAGACAGAGTGCAGTGAAGAAGCCTCCACAATTCCTTCATGACCTTGGAGTCAATACCTGCATCCCTCATATGCCTATTTTGTTTTGCATCACTTAGAAGAGGCTGCCCCAGAAGATCACTGATTTACAAGAATGCCAATACCAAATTCCAATGTGTTGCCTGCGTCAACGTTATAAGTGTGTACCTGCTACCTTACCTTCTTGTGCTTAGATTGGAAGAGGTAACTACAACTATTACAACTATGAGTGAGTGATTGTGGGTGATGGATGATGATTCATGTGGTGGCAGACAGTGAGGGAGGGTGTTTAATTATAGCAAACTTGATTTGGATAAATTGCAAAGTTTAGTGATCATTTTTCCTGAAGGTGATTGGTTTATATAAACTTACTTAGCTTAACTTTACCTGTACGGTCCCCTCCTTTTTTCGACCTCCTCAGAGACCACCAGACCAGGCACTTTAGTTAACAGACAAAAATCTATACAAAATTCAGTTTTTCTTGTTGTTTTTCAACAGCATTGTACTACACGTCTATCTTGCTGGGGTCAGAGCTGGGACAGAGTTGATCAGAGACAGTAGGAGGATTGAAGGATTCAGGTTAGCACTACCTCATCAACAGACAGAAGAAGGAAGTTATCATCTTCAAAGGAAAACCATGACTCTGAGGCCTAGTACTCAGCTATGTTGAATGTAGAGAGGAGAGTTGATTTGGGAAATGCTGCTGAGTGTGTGTATTGCACTGATGGCAAAAGTTAGTGAAACTCCAAGTCCTCTTGTTTTTTGCTCTGCCTCTGAGTCTTCTAGGTACACTCCACATGAAGCTGGCCTTCCTTCTAGCCTTTTCCTTGATTCTACGATACAGTTTCTGTTTACAATCCATAGGCCTTCACCTCTCCTGCATGAGCAAAAGACATAAGCTGATCACAACACTCCTGCATACCTACCGAACCAGTTCAGACAGCCACTCAAAAGTGAAAGGCATTCCTGAGGATAATGCAGATGCATTTCCCAATTTGCCAATAAAGTATTATTTTTCTTCTAACAATCATGCTTTTGGGACTGGGTGGGTTCAAGTCACCCCTCCATAATAAGATTTTTTCAAACATAGAAGACAGAACATTTAGACTGCACTTAACTAAACTGTTTCATGTTCATTCCTTTGATTTCTACCACAACATATTGATGATGATGATGATGTGCTGCTGACTGCCATGATGAATATTGTTTTTGTGTTATGTTTGCATTTGTCACACCATTCTTAAATCCTCTTTTCCATCCATTATCAGACACTAACCTTCCCCACCCGGGCTCTGCGATGTGTCGTAATTTACACCAAATAGATCACACACTTGGTGGGGTGGAAGTAGTGAAATGCAATATCAGTTCACTGTGGGATCTTACATTACCTGAGCAATAGCCAGCACCAGCCCAACTTACCCTACCACGCATAAGTAAGAACGTCATCCTTCAACATCAACATCATCAATCAGGCCTTTCTTATGCATAAATAAAATGCCTAACCTTGTTGACTACAGAGTACAGACTTTGAGTACTTTTTTCCTGACTTGAGGAGTTCATAACTTTGGTTCTCAAATTCCATGCTCACCATTGCTCTGAATAATTTACTATCACTAGTTTTTGTTATAATATGAAGTATTTTTTGATGTGTCATGCTGGTAGTAGTCTGTCCTCAGTCTTTCGAAAGCTATTATATAAATGAATATATGTAACCTACTAACTTTCATTATTTCTTTAAATTTAGCTGCCTATTATCCTTCTGATTAATCCTACAATTTGAGATCACCTAGGTGGGAGTCAGACCTCGCTGTGATGCCTTCCATTTTAGCGCACTACAATTACCATAAAGAAGCCATCTTGGGAAACTGTTAGACTTGGCATCTTTTGGCGTGTTTCCCCTGAGTTTTTGCTTTCTGACCTCCCGGTTTTGACTCTGCTTGTGCTGGCTTAGTGTTTCTGCGCACTTTTCTTACTGCTGATCAGTGGTAAAGTGCAAGTGCTCCTGTGGTAAAATGTGTTGTGGATTGGTGTTTCCATGATTGGCCTGTTTGAGGTATGTGTCAGTCCCTAGTAAAGTGCACTGCATGTGCCAGGGCCTGTAAATCAAATGCTGTTGATGGGCTGCAGCACTGGATTGTGCCACCCACCCAGACAGCCCCTAAATGTAGCACCGGCTTGCCATTGCAGAGTGTGTGTGCAGTCTGGTACTGCCATGTTGACTGGGCAAGTGCCCCCACTTGCCAGGCCCTAACCTTCCCTTTTCTAACATGTCTGTCACCCCTAAGGTAGGCCAAAGGTACCCCTGTGGGCAGGGTGCAGTATATGTGAAAGGTAGGACATGCCCGGTGTAAGGATCTGATGCTGACTTTAGAATGTATGTGGTCATTGATGACATGGGATGGAACTTAGAGTTTGAAGAGCAACAGAAGTAAGCTGAGTTAAGCTGGAGATGCTGTTAAATTTAATCTGTAATTAATAAACCAATCCTGAACTTCAAAATCAAGTGTTCCTGAATCTTTACATTGGCGACGAGTTAATGAAGTTAAAGAAGAAGACAACTCAAGAAGAGGACAACTCAAGAAGAAGAAGAAAGTGTGCTGTGCAAGGGACAGACATCAGCATCTCCACCCTTGGAAAACATATGGACTGTAAATCAGGCAAGTGAAACTGATAAGAACTTTCCACAATTAATGCGACTTCCATCTCTACATTATTAATTCTTAAATTTCCAATTCCAATTCCTACTATTTACTGTTAACTGTACTGTCACCACGACTCAGCGTGTGCGTAGCGCGGGCCTGGTCGAAGGATCAAACAAACACAGCGCGTTGAAGTGCGCGTGTAGCACAGTGCGTGCAGTGCGCGTGCAGTGCAAGTTTAATCAGCGCTGTACCACAGTTTAAAATTGAGCGTCAGTATCACAGAGATTAATTCACTCTGTGCTCACCATGTATATCAACAAAAAGAGGACCTGAGCAAGGATGTTGCAAAAATAATTCAAGCGCGTCCAGTGCGAAACGCGTGCAGTGCGCGTTTGGATGGTGTAATCCACGTGTACATCAAGAAGTATAGCGTATATAATCCAGTGCTAACTCAATTAATTTGGCTGGAACTGAAGTACAACTTTAACCATAGTCGATGTCCCAATACACGTTGACAACATGTTAAAGCGCGAGGCGTAAGAAGAGCGAGGCGTGTGCAAAATCGAATGCACGTTTCTGAAGGGTTTCTGAAGCGCGAGGCGTGTGAGAAATCTTAAATGCGTTTCATAAGCATAAATTGTGTGCAATTGAGATTTTGGTGGCACGCATATCGGCGCGCTTCTCTCCTACCTTCAGCAATCAGCACCTGTTTTAGTCATCGTCTCATCTCATTGTCAACAAAGGAAGTAGTGGGATTAGAGGAAAGGGCCTTTCAGGAAGCTGGAAAATTAGAGGACAGAAACTCTAAAAAAAAAAAAAAAAAGAAAGAAAGAAGAAAGAAGAACATAAGATGTGAAATACGAAATATTGAAAGCAATTTTCTGGTTTAAATTTTTATGTTAATTTATTATATTTGATTATTATTTTAAGTATTTATTTTAGTTTGTTTTGTTGTCACCTCCACCTTTCCTGTCATCGCCTGGCGATCCACCTGTACCCTGGAAACAGTGGAAGAAACTCTTTGTAACTTATTTATTAGCTATTGGTGGTGATCGTTACGGACCTCTTAGGCGACAAGCAATACTACTTCACCATCTTGGGATTGAAGGAAGAAGGATATATGAAGACCTGCCTGAAGTGTGTTTAGGCATAGGTGATGGACAACCAAACAATGTGTACGATATGTCTATGCAAATGCTTGAGATCCAGTTCACTCCTAAAACAAATTTAGTATTAGAGCGACATAAATGCTTCTCTAGGGTACAAAAGCAAGATGAAGATATAGTGTCTTATGTCGCTACCTTAAGGGGGCTGTCTCTGTCATGTCATTTTGAGCAGTTGACTGATTCCTTGATTAGGGGTCAAATAGTTAGATGCACGAATAGCAAAGGAATGTAAAAGAATGTCCTATGTGGCTGAATGGAGTGGTAACTAATGTCAAAGTGGATCGGGCAGAGATCCAAAGGAATGTTTTAAGGTCACAAATCAAAAACATGGAGTATTATAATAAGATGAACAGGGTGAAGCGATGTTGTGTTAAACCTGGAGATTGGGTGATTATCAAATTAAGAGGGTTTGTTTGTAAGGGTCAGAGTAAATATTCTGATCCTTGCAAAGTTAAAGAGGCCAAGCGTAATGTGGTGATTTTAGAAAATGTAACCACGAGAAGTATGTGTGATGTTTGTAAAGTCCAGGGTTAATAATGTATTACTATTGTTATGTCGTTTTTCTTATCATCAATGAAATGTACAGTGTTGTAGTCCTTATTTAATTTTTTATTTTGTTCTGATTTTGTTAGTATATTAAAGGGGGGAAGATATGTAAGGATCTGATGTTGACTTTAGAATGCATGTGGTCATTGATGACATGGGATGGAACTTAGAGTTTGAAGAGTAACAGAAGTAAGCTGAGTTAAGCTGGAGATGCTGTTAAATTTAATCTGTAATTAATAAACCAATCCTGAACTACAAGCTCAAGTGTTCCTGAATCTTTACGCCCTGGTGTGTGTGGCATGTCCTGATAGTAAATTATGGCCAATTTCGTTTTTCACTATTGCAAGGTTACCTCATAGACAGAATGGAGAGTTTGTTTACAACATCTTATAAACATAACTGGCACAGAGAACTAGGTAGGAAAATAAAGTTTGGTATGCCTGAACTCAGAATCTAAAGATGCATATTTTAGTGAAGGTGATTTTTGCATTCTGTGTTTGAAAATAACACTTTTGGAAAGTAGGTATTTTCTTGCCTAACCATCCAATGTGCCTCTACTGGGTTTTGGATGACAGGGGCTGGGGAGCAGGAGTGGCTCCGGATAGTCTAGGTGGGTCAGGAAAGGGCTGAATAGACCTGGGCTGCATTTAGAGTAGGGGGAGGAGATTTCCTTGCACTTGAATGGGCCTGGTCTGACTCTGACAATGCCGTCTCCACCTTCAGGCAGGAAGCCACACTAGAGAAGGCAGAACTGGTTCTGGCTGGGCACAGACACTCTCTGCCTAAGAGATCAAAGGATTTTGGGATATAAATATTGGGGCCCAGACCCCTGAACTTTAGAACCCTTTTGGACCAAGAAGACTGCCAAGAAGAATAACTGGAGAAGCTGTGAGGAGGAACTACCACTTTGCTGAGTGCTTTGCTGTGTTGGCCTGAAGTGTCTGCTTCTGTCTTGGGCAGTGAAAGGACTAGACTGAACTTTCTGCAATCTACTTTTGTGAGTTTCTCTAAGGTCTTTAGGTCGAGCTCGCATCCTGCTCAAGAAGTTTCAGGGTCAGCAACGACTTCAAGTTCTTCTGCCCTCAGCACTGGGGACTGTGTGCTTTGTGCTGCAACAGAAGAAAAAGCAACCCGATGCTGTCTATGACGCCGCTGCTGTCTCTGTGTCCTGAATGCACTGCAGAGAGCACCGCACCAACGCCCCACCGAGACCCTGGTCTCACCAACGACGCCTGCTGACACCACCACCGAGCTGCTGCTCACACCGCAACCTGTGGGTACCGCACTTCACATTGCCTCATTTCAAGATGTGCCTTGGTATACCCAAAGACACCGCTCTACGCCGACATCAACGCCGCTGCTTGCACCGTGGTTCGAGGGCACCGCTCGTAAAGTTACACGACACACCACCCTCATCCCACACCGCAGCCTTGACCTACCGACGCCAGCACCATGGACTCTAATTCGGCAGCCGACAACAGCGCTTCAGCAATGACAACACCGCTGCTTGCACTGCGACCTGCAGCACTGCGACGAGCACCACATTCATTTCACACGGTGACCTTGGTCTCACTGACGCCGCCATCTGACAGCACCACCGAGCTGCTGCTCACACCGTGACCTGAGGGTACCGCACGCTGGACCGCTGCCCTTCTCACCACAGCACCCGATGCCTGCCGATGCCATCGCTACTGACTTCAACAGAGAGGAGTTCGATATGCAACGTGTGTGACTTCAAGGACCTGAAGACTCCTGCACCGGCCTCCATAACCGTCGCCTGCAGACGCCGTGCTTTCGGAAGCTCAACAAGAGGTTGCTGACGCCCTGCATCTCTAAAGGTACTGTTGGCGGGTCTTCCTGACACCTTAGCTGACCGGCGACGCCACTGTCAGCCAGAACTGTTTGGATGTGTTTGTTTACGGGGCAGTGATAGCCCCGGACAGAGCTATCGACATCAAGGAACTGTTTTTCAAGCATATTTTGATGACTGAAGATTTCTAAGTACTGTATTGTGGATTTTTATCGTTTTTTGTCTTGTCTTAAGTATATATAAATATTGGAAATTTTTCTAAACTGGTGTGGTGTCCTTTTGTAGTGCTTACACTGTATTACTGTTGGTTATATGCAAATGCTTTACACACTGCCTCTAAGATAAGCCTGACTGCTCGTGCCAAGCTACCAAGAGGGTGAGCAGGGGTTATTTTAGGAGTGTAACTCCCTTATCCTGACTAGGAAGAAGGGTCCCTTTTTTGACAAATGTGCAAACCCTTGCCAACTAGTGACCCCAATTTCTAACAGAAATCCTCCAGTAAGGTGTTGGAACATTGACAGAGGGACCAACTACCAACCATCACTAGCTATTCAGTTAAGAGAACCATAGGGTGAAGTCAACTACTTTACTTAGTATGTAACTAACTTGTACTGCAGATGAAATAAAATGAATACAATTTTTATTTATAACACTCACTAATACCCAGGGGTGTCTAGGTGCAGGTACTCCAATTGGGAGAAGGAAAAGAGACAGAACTAAAGATGATAAGAAGCGCTGATTTTAGAGAATCTTTACTTAATAAACAACCAGCTGGCACATGCATCAACAAAGACTTTTGCGATTCCTAAATTGCAATTTTTAAGGAATCGCAATTAAGGAATTGCAAAAGCCAATGCATGTAGTAATCGCTATGAAAATAGCAATTCCTACAAATTCCTTAATTGCGAGTCGCAAATTGCGAGTCGCAATTAAGGAATGCCGTCCCAATCATTCCTATGGGCCTCCAGGCCCATAGGAATGAATTGGAGATTGCATGAGCAAATTGCGAGTACCAGTAGGTACTCGCAAATTGCTCATGCAATTTCAAGGGTGAAATTGATCTGTGCACATATGTTGCACACACACATGCTCTAAGGGCATGTGTGTGCGCAACATGAAACTTTGAAAAATGCACAAAAGTGAATTTTTCGAAGTTTTTGCAAATTACCATGAAGTTCAACTTCATGGTAATTTGCTCCCCCTATATGCGAAATCGCTAATTTTTTAACTTTAATGCATTGCATTTAAGGAATCTCAATTTGAGATTCCTTAAATGCAATCGCATTTTAACTAATCGCTATTTAGAGATTCCTTGAATTGCGATTTTTGCATTTGGGATGATGCATCCCAAATGCAAAAATACTGGTCGCAAAGGGGCAGATTCTGCTAATCAGCCCGTTTACGTCCAGTTTTCTCGTTGATGCATGTGGCCCCAGGTTTTTAAACGTTTACAGAAGAAGAGACGGTTAGATTTTTTCTTAAGAGCTGGAGGCAAAGAATCTACTACCCCCCCACCCCCCCAAGAGGCTGTTTTAACCCTGGGGATTACTAGACTAAAAGCTAATGAAGAGCGGAGCTGCCTGTTAGGGACATACTAAAATAATCTTTGTTTACAATTGTCAGAACTGAGCCCATGCATTGCTTTAAAGGCAATGCAGAGGGACGTAAATTCAATCCATCATCTGACTGGAAGCCAATACAATAAGGGCAAGGAATGAGATACCGATTATTATTTTGGAACGGAAAGCCAAATTCATGCCGCTGCATTTTGGAGAACCTGCACTTTGTTTAGGAATCTTGATTGCATATAAAAAAGAGTGCACTGCAGTAGTCAATCTTTGCCAATATGAGTGTCAAAATTACTGACTTCTGCAGGTCAGACAGTATAAAGGCCAAGACTTTCCTAAGAGTTTTATCTTGAGAAACAAGAGGAAGTTATGACGTTTACTTAGTCTTCAAAGGAGAATTTGTCATCAAAATAGATTGCTACATTTTTTCCTTTTATGACTGGGTAGGAAACTCTACTATTTCCTGCGGGCACCAATTGGGTGTCACGAAAGAGGTGTCCTGACCAAATATTAGAACCTCAGTCATTCCTGAATTCAACTTAAGACATTTACTGGACATCCACTTGACAATTTCATGTATACAATCATGGAATCTGGAAGGTGTGTCATCAGGACTACAGGCAGTGATGCCACAAATTGCATGTCATTGGTATATGACACCACTGTAAAGCCAAATGGCTTTATTGGGGGGCAAGAGGGGTGACATAAAAAGTGTTGGGCTTAACGATAAGACCTGGGGTACGCCACACGGAAAAAAGAAGGGGGTAGACCTAAAACCATCTAGCTCCACCAGTTGCTGTCTATCTGAGAGAAAAGATTTTAGAAGTTTGAGAGCCTTGCCTCTGATTCCCTAGACCAGCAGGAATAGTTAAATAAGGATAAAAATAAAAATAAAAAAGACAAATTGATAACAATGCTCTGAGTAAATACTTGTTTAAAATAAAATAGTGGATGGCACAGTAGCAGTACATAATTTGTGTGGGAAAATAAATGTATCTCTCATTAATGTGTAAGGCATTATGCTCTATGGAGTACAAGTTATTGTGCTAAATTAATTGAGACATGGTAGCTAGTGCGTCAGGTACTTTGCTACTCTCTGCAGTTTGCAGCTGGGGCAGCTATAATGGACAAATGTGTTACTTTAATTCCAATTGATCTTCTTTTCTACAAATGCCTTTCACATTCTACCCTGAGTCCAAAGAGGCAGATGAATAATGGAAAGGTTACTAAGCCACACACGTCAAGAATAAAACGCGGATATCTTGTATGTCATAAGTAGATGGTGGCAAAAACAATGTACTGCACTACAAGGAAATGAACAGGATGTATATATTGTATTTGGCATGTTTGCCATTGAGTATCCCATACGTCAAACTTGAAATCAGGCACTTAGTCTCACTTTACTCACTGCTGGTCTCATCCTCCACCACTAATTATTTTCAACAAATTAATTTCCTGGGCAGTAAGGAAAGGATACTTTTCCTGTGACTAAGCATTGGTTTATTCAGTCACTCTAGTTGAAGAAAGTCGAAAGGGAAACATTTGAACATTAGTAAATCAGTTATGGGAAACCATGAAATATATTTATGAATCACTTCACATGGCCATAAAAATGTGGCACATGCCAAGCATTAATTTTTCATTATTTGGTAGGCAGGGACGGAAAAACTTTGGAAAGAATAAAGGAGTGAAGTACTAAGCAGTGACCTAATGCCCAAAGAGAAGCACACCTTGTGTGTTCAGTTTGCACTGCATTGGAAACTTTGTAAATGCTGCATTAACTGAAGCAGATGCACATTGCCCAGCCAACACCACAGTCATGAATTTAACCATATTGCAGTTAGCCCATGGGTGTTGTAATGCCATGCGCACAGAGGGGGGTATGAATGATGATGGGTGGGATTCATATCTACCTTGCTTAACAAATTCTATGAGTTAAGGGAGTGGGCCAAAAATTTAAAAAGTCCTCACTTTCAACCATAGCTTTAAAAATCATAAAATCAAGTAAGTAAAGTAGATAAGCAGCATGCCCCTCTCCAGAAGTGCTCTCTTGTTTATTCATCAAATAAACTATTCATTCATCCTTTCATTCTTCTATTTTCACCCATAATCACCATGATTTAAGCTTTACTTTCTCTCATCCAGTCTTTCACCAAAATATCCAATCCACCATATCCACCCATTCAGTATCCACCCTTTCTTTTAACCATCCTTTCACTCCTCCATCCATTTACCCAATACCCACCCACGCATCCTTTCACTCATATGCCATTTTCACCCATTCTTTCTTTTAACCTTCCGTTCTTTCACGTTTCTATCAAGCCATCATTTTTCTAATTCATTATGTGAGCTTTTGCAGAGCTGCAGATAGAAGAGGCCAATAACTCAACCCCAGCTTTAGCTGCTAAAGCTGGGGTTCATAATCACGAGTCACGACAATGGCTTTGTAGCTAATGAGTATAATAGTAGTTTCAATAAGCAAGCATTGTCATTTGTGACTTAACGCTGCCCCTTTCTGCCGCTCCTTCTTCCCCTTCAACCGCCTCTTCCCCTGCAGAGGGTTTTGAGCTGGCACTGGTAGTCTGTCCATCTAGAAAAAACATTCCACATTTTTTTAGATGCCAGAAATGCCTCCCCTTAATTATTTTTGTGAAAAAATAAAGCCATAATACATCACTACAGTTCGGTCAGCAGTATCTTGTATCAAATGTCACTTGGCATTTTCTTGGCTGACAATAGTAGAAAAGCCAGCTGGTCAAGCCAACCAAAAAACTTTCATAATGGAGGGGCAGAGCTATAGCCATGATGATGATTCTAAATATTTTTTTTATTTTTTTTTATTGACAGTTTTCAAACAAATAGTAACAGTACATTACAACAGGCCAGTTCGATAGGGACCAATATAGGATCCATTCAAGCACAATCATAACAGTACATTTTTCCTATGATAGTTCACACCATATCTGCCGTCTATGAACAGAGGGATAAACATATATTAATCATACTTTTAGTCACACGACTTTGCAGGGCATAATATTAGGATAACAGTCCTGCACACTCCCCTCCCTGAGAAGGCATAAATAAAATGTATGCATCCTACTTTACTTTTCCCCTGTTTTCCCCCTTTTTTTTGGGTAGCCACAGGTCGTATATGATATTGCAGGTGAGCAGGTTCATTGGGTAAGTGTGGGGTGTTAGTATATCATGCCCTAGGTGCAGTCTGTGAGTCCGCCATGTCTGTCACTTCAGTCGATGGCTGTGAATCGTGGAGGCAGGTTAAAATTGCTCCCATATATTTCGGGGTCTGGAAGAGGGAGGTATTAGTTCCCAAAAGGTACTCAACTGTGTGTGCCCATATGTAATGTCTCTAACCCACTCTTTAATGGAGGGTACCCGCCTTCTGCCCCAATGGAGTGCAACCTGTCTCTTTGCAAACAGTAGGAGAAGGGCGTGTAGCTTATGCAGCTTGGGCGGCGTGTCTTTAACGTACCCCAGTAGACCAAGAACAGGAGATGAGGTCAGTATTACTCCTATAATGTTGTTCACTGACTCAAAAACCAGAAGCCAGAACTCAGCTATCTTGGGACAGTTCCATGCAATGTGTAAGAATGTAGCTGGGGCGTAACCACATCGCCAGCAGTTGTCATTGTCTCTAATACCCATGAGGTGAAGGCTCACTGGGGTTCTATAATATCTGTACAGATATTTAAAGTGTATCAACCTCAACTTGTAATTCGGTGAGAGTTCTGGGAGTTTTCCACAGCAATAGTCCCACTGGACTTCAGTCAATGGAGCTTCAAGGTCATCATTCCAGTGTCGGAATGAATTTGGTTTTACTACTGGAGCAGTGCTCTGCATGTGGGTGCATAATCGCATAATGAGTTTACGGGGAGACGGCGACTTCAGCAAGTTGTCCAGTGCAGGCAAGGATGGCGGTGCTCTCTGGAATTCCCCCAGAGGTCGGGTGTGTCCAATAATGTAAAAATTGTGCTTGGGCGCACAGCGCACATAGCTGCATATCGGGAGCTCCTAGACCACCATGTCATAGTGGGAGAGTCAATAGATCCCAGGAAGCTCTGACTTGGCCCCCCGCCCATCCCAACGTGATCAGATGTGACTTAAGGGTGATGAAAAAGTGTGAGTGGGATCGGAATATTAACGAACAAGTACAAGAATTTTGGCAAAATGACCATTTTAGCCAGTGCTATCTTGCCGGCCAGCGACAGAGGCAAATTGGCCCACACCTTCAATTTCTCCTCCAGCCACACCATAGTTCTGCCATAATTCAGCCTCCACACCTCCTGTGTGCCTCGGCTAATCCAGAACCCTAAATATTTAACCTCATCAGCTTCCCATCCAAAGGGAATTCCGACATCACCGGGGGGGTGCCATCCGTGAGCGGGAAGATTACTGATTTAGCCCAGTTTAAAAACACACCAGAGAGCCCACCAAAGCGGATAAACTCCCTCAACAAAGGATCTAGATTCTCTTCGGGGTTTACAATTTAGAGAGTGACATCGTCTGTATATAGGGAAATAAGTAGACTACGAGTACTGAAACCAATACCCTGCGCTGTATGATGTTGTCTTATGCGCGTGGCTAGAGGCTCCATTGCAATCGCAAATAGCAAAGGTGACAATGGGCACCCCTGCCTGGTGCCTTGCGAGATCGGGAAGGGGTCAGAGAGCATGCCATTCACCAGGACACGTGCTCTGGGTGATGTATATAACAGCCTGATATGATTTATGAATAAAGGGCTGAATCCCATGTGCCCAAGAATGGAAAAAAGGTACGGCCATTCAAGCGTATCAAATGCCTTAGTGGCATCCAAAAACACCACTGCAGCCTTCACGTCTGGGTGCAGATAGTGCAGCACCGAGAATATTGTCTGTAAATTATGGGCCGTTGATCTCCCCGGAATGAATCCCGATTGATCCGGAAGCGCTATTATTGGCAGCATGGGCTGTAACCTATTAGCAATCAATTTCGCTAGAATCTTTACATCCACGTTAATCATAGAAATTGGTCTGTACGAGTCCAGCTCCTCCTCAGATTTCTCAGGTTTTAAAAGCGTGAGAATTGTCGCCTCCCTCATGGATTGAAGCAGTACTCCCTCCTCTAGCGCTTCCTCATACACAGCTAATAATCTCGGTGCCAATTCCTCTGCATACGTTTTATAGAATGACGTGGTCAGGCCGTCAGGCCCAGGTGCTTTTCCTAATGGTAGACTTTAAACAACCTGAGCCACATCCTCCACTTTAAACGGGTGGTCCATGTATTCTCTGTGGTTATTATTAAACCAGACCAGCACCAGTGAATCCAAAAAGGACTGCAACTCTTCTGTACATGTCCCCTGAGTAGTGGTATATAAATGGGAGTGTGACGTGGAAAATTCTTTGGAGACTTTCTCCTGGCCACTGACCATGTCGCCCTGCGGAGTTCATATTTCATGAACAAAGGTCGCTGCCCTGGATGGTCTAATCATGCCAGCTAAAGTGCGTCCCGGTCTGTCTCCCTCCACATACCTACGCACCTCAGCATGTTTACCTAGAAATATTGTTTCGCGTTGAGCCCCCTCAGCAAAAAATCTAGCAATAAAGCCTTCAACTTTTGTGCAATGAGGGGTTTATTTGTGGAGTAGAATGAATCTTTGAGTTTCTTGATCTGGGTCTCCAGAGAGGAGAGCGTTCCCCGAATTGCCTTCAGCACCCCCGCCTGTCTCGCAATACACTGGCCCCTTATCACCACTTTGAATGCCTCCCAAAGTGATGATTCAGTGGTAACTGATCCCATATTGTTGGTAAAGTATTCCGTAATATCCAACCTTATTTCTTCCTTAAAGCCCTCGTCAAGTAAGGCATACGGCGGGAGGCGCCAGCTATATGCCCTGGGGACGGACCCTGGAAGTGACAACCGCAGCAAACATGGGGTGTGATCTTACAGTGCACGCAGTAAGTGTGAAATGTCTGTGGTCCAGGCAGCAATGTCTCTAGAGACCAACCAAAACTCAAGGCGGGACCACACACTGTGGTGATCAGATATACATGTACCCTCCCTCACTAGGAGATGTCTGCTACGCCATATATCTACGAGATTTCCTTCAGCAACTATGGATTTTAGAGCAGCATTTGCAGCCGGGTGCAAGGATCTAGCCACTCCTTTCCTGTCCATTGTGTCATCTAATATCGCATTAAAATCCCCACCCCACAGTATTGTGTCATATCTCACCCTGGGCGTAGTTCGCGAAATAGCGCTACGCGTAGCTACACAAAGTGCACTTCGTACTATGCGAGCTACGCATAGCACTTCGCGAACTACGTAGTACCCTGTTCGCACTGTGCAAGATGCTGTTTTCAATGATTGCACAGTGCAGACAAGCATCCGGCACTGTGCAATCATTGAAAACGGCATCTTGCACAGTGCGAGCTGTAGTTTTCTGCTGCTCGAGTAGATTTTTACTCGAGCGACAGCTTTCTCAATGAGGACTGGTAGTTTCTCATCGCGAGCGGTCGCGAGCATACGCGACACTCGCAATGAGAAACCTGACCTCCCCGCGTTGAGAATCTCGCCGGGAATTTTATTTTTCACGCTCGCGATCGGCAACTTGATGTTGCTGATCGCGAACGAGGAAAAAGTCTCGCCGGGATGTCATTTTGCTTGCTCGCGGTCGCCAACTTGACGTTGAGGATCGCTAGCAAAAAAAAAATGACCGCTGCACTATGCTACGCGTGTTTGCAATGTGCTACGTGCAATTCGTGTAGTGTGAAGTAGTGCAAACTTCGCAAACTATGCGAGCGTAGCGTAGTGCTTTGCCCAGGGTTAGTCATATCCTGACATCCTAATTCTAGGCTAAATGTCCAGGAAGAACTCAGGGGAATCAACATTTGGGCCATATACTGTCGCAACCACCAAGGAGACTTCTCCCAACACCCCACATATGATGACAAACCTCCCCTCGGGAAATTTATGCACTGCCCCCTCGCGCCTATCTACCCCTCATTTGACCAACACAGCTACCCCCCGGGCATAGTTGGAATAGATGGATGAGTTCATGTGACCCCATCTATGATGTCGTAACCTCTGTCATGGTATAACATTTAAATGCGTCTCCTGCAATAAACCTATATCAATGTTATGCCTGGCTAGATAATTATGCACAAGTCTGGACTTTCTACCATCATTTAACCTCTAATGTTCCACGTAAGCATGTTCAATGTTGCAGCGTGTGCGTGTCCTCAACATGTCTCTCAATGTGGAGTAGGCATTTGAGGCGTGTAAAAGTCGCAGAAAAAGTTGTGTACGACAACCAACATCCCGTACTCATACTGGCATCAAACACGCAAACTGTCCACACCCCCCACCCACCACTCCCTCCAACCCCCCAATCAGGTTGCAGATTAACCCTCCATACCCAACTAAAACACAGTAGTCCATTTAAAAAAAAGGGAAACTTCCCATGGGGGCGTAGTGGCATCAGCAATCTCCCCTGACCTAACAGGGTGGGTGGGAGTACTGCGGTGTACGTTACAAGCTCTCCCCGACACCCCTAAACAAAGCAAATAACTGAACAGTATACGTTGCAAGACCCCACAGCCACATGCACATTTGTTAACACATGACTCCTTAACGTGTCAAAGCCAGCATTCAGTTGAAAAGGCAGCAGACTTCCAGATTAGTTGCTGTCACTAAGTTGGCCAGTCCCGGATGCTTCTGCTCCACGAGAGTCTTTGGTTTTCTTCCGACCAACGTGTTTGTCAAATTTTAAAGTGGATTTTGCATCTGTGAAGTAATGCACGGAGCCATCATATGAGACTTTCAGCTTGGCCTGGTAGAGCAAGGAATAAGGGATTTGCGCCTGCAGGAGTATTCGCTTGGCCTGTAATAATTTGCATCTCGCCGCCTGTACAGCTGGGGTAAAGTCCGGGTAGAACGATATGTTGTTTCCCTTGGCCTTTTTCCCTTGCATTTTGCAGTATATTATCCCGGTCTTGATAATTCAGCAATTTGGCCAATATCGGTCTAGGTGGTGCCCCCAACAGAGGCTTTTGGCCAAGGGATCTGTGTGCTCTTTCTATCACAAACACAGGAGACAGATGGGGGTCAAATAGCTCATGCAATAGGTCTGCCACAAATGTCTCCATTTTGGAAATGGCGGTGGTCTCCGGAATGCTAGTTATACGTATGTTATTTCTATGTGACCGCTCCTCCAAATCATAATTTTTGGTGCGGATGACCCCCAGGAGTTTATCCATATGCAATAACTCTTCCTTGGTCTCCACCTGGAATTTGTGTAATTTGGTTTGGCGGTTTTCTAGAACATCTAGGCGAGTCTCATGCACTGCCACTTGTGTCTTGACCGAGTTCAGCTGCGCAGTCAGGGTGTCTAGCTTGGAATCGATGTTTCTCAGGCTTGAGCGCATTTCCAGCATGAGAGTGCGCAAGTCCTCACCTCCATCCTCCACAAGGGTGTCTTGTTGGTTGTCCATCTGCACATCCGAAGTTGGGTCCGTTTGGCGCGTGGATCGTTTATCAATTGTGAGCTTCGGTTGTTTGGCATCTTGTTTACCCATGTCGAGAAGCCCAAGCCAACTTCCAACCGGAACACAGACAGGGTGTATCCAGCAAACTCAAATTACCCTCTGAGCCAGAGCCTTACCTCTCAGCCGGCAAATCTCTCCCTGTGTTATTCGCCACTCAAGACATCCAATGCCACGTGTCACAACCCAGGCCCATCTCTGCTCCACAATGCCACGTCGTATGTGTCAGCACCTCCTTCCGCAGCTCACTCTCCACCTAGAACCCCATTTGTATGCCACAGGGGAGGGAGGTCAAGATGAAGCTGTGCTATTTCATGAGTTAAGAGGGGCTCTGAGCTGGGGCCACCCGTGTCCGCAGGTACAGCTCCACGGGGGGGACCAAATTCAAGCGCCAGCAGGCAGTTGTGTCAAAGAGTGCTCCTCAAGCAGTTGGTCCGCTCCCAATACTCCTCACCTCCTCTGCGGTCACACCTCCAGGGCGACTCAATTTCCGCAGGGTATGGCACTCTTCCCAGCTCCAGAAGTAACTGACCGTTAGTTGTGAGAGACACAGGTGCTAGGGCAGTCATTCATCCACCTCCTCCTGATCTGTGGCTCCCCCCAATGGTCTGCGGGGCCTGGCAGCAGAAGGTAACTGGCCAGAGTGCAGAGTCCTCCACCTGGCGTTCGCCTCTCGCCACCACCTACGTAAATGCAAATGCCTAAAATGGCGGCCGGAGGCCTTCCCATGCAGTCAGGATTAGCGCCTCACCTCAAATAGAGGCGCCAGTCAGCTTCGAGTCGGGGCAGCCTCTGCAGGGTTTGTCGGCATCCGTGGTGTTCTCGGTCTCCGTGCACAGCTCCGGTGTCAAGGTCAGCCCTCGCGGGGTGTCCACAGGTCCGCTCTTGAGCCGCGGCCCATGATCTCGCAGCAACCCCGAGCACGAGTTTCAGGGTGGCCGCGCACAGCACTCTCACAGGCCAGGGGGCCGCGCAGGCAGCCTGCGGCACCTCCGTTCCCCACAAAAATGCACTTCCAGGTGCTCGCGGAGCACGAATTTCACATCACTCGGTTCTGCCGTGGGTCAGCCGGTCCGGGGTGTCAATCAGAGGCCCGCCACAACACCTTTTGTCAGGATTTTACGAGGATTACGAACCCAGCCAGTGGAGCACACTCAAGGAGCGGCCATTCCGTAGCTCACCAAACCACGCCCCCCATGATTCTAAATAATTGAAGCATTATGAGGGGTGAAATTATGGACAATGTAAGGAAGTTAATAGTGGAAATAAAAAAAAATACAGCAAATTCAGCGCTGCCGATGCCCGGTTGAGATGCCTGGGTGGCTGTGGAGGGGAAGGGCTGGGGATCATCCCTCCAGCCATCTCCTGCCTTCCGGGCTTGACCGCCATTCCGTGACCTCTGGCTTCACCTTCCGGATCGGGCACGAGTCTTGTTTCCACCGACGATGCAGCAGCGAGTTTGCCCCGGCGCTGCTGTACTGTGCCCCGAGCTTGTTTTCACTTTTTGAGTCTGGGAAGGTGTGCCCTCCTGGTCTCGTTGCTGCCTTGGTGCCCGAGCTGACTTCCCCTGACATTGTGGCATGCTGAATGAAGACAATGCTGCCCCTGTAGCCCAAAGTGTTTGTACGTGACGACCCGATTGAGATCGGCGATCTCCAGCCTTCCTCCCTCCTTGATCCTGTGGCTGCCTCCCCCATCCAGTCCTGCTCCATGGAGTCGGTATCCATGTGGCTTTTGGATTGGATTTTGTGTATCCCGCCATCTTGTGATGATGTTATCAGTGCCTGTGACCTGGGTCCTCCATCTTGGCGGCTTCAACTGATTCTCATGCCGCTGGACTGCTCCCTGTGTCGCCTGACTGACCTTTAACTCACGTCCACCCACCCTTGGGTCACCTACACCCTTTTCATCTTGTATAGTCATCACAAGGCAACCTTTTCGCCCCTTCCCTCGAACCCGCTCCATATCCATGGTGTTCCGAAGCAGTGAGGGAGTCCGGCACCGGATGTTTGTGTTTACTTGACCCAAACTGGTTTGTTTGACTCTTTAACCTCTTGTGTGCCCCGCCCTTTCCCTGCCCTGTGCCGGGCTTTCTATTAGCGGGCGGAGTTCATGACGAGATGGTCTCGTCATGGGCACAGCGCAACCGCGGCCCATGACGAGACCATCTCGTCATGGGCACTGAAGGGGTAACTCTGACTTCATTGGTGTCCCCTGAAGTACTATCTTCCATTGCTGGTCTACCAGACCTGATCTACTTTCCAGCCCCCTGATTCTCCCCCACTACCCTCTATGCTCCATGGACTTGTTTATTGTGTTTTGCTATGCTCTAGAAACTGATGTAATTATGTATTAATGCTTCTTATTTTTTACGTTAACCTCATGTAAAGCGCTCTGATACCTCCGGGTCTAGCCAGTGCTATATAAAAATAATCTTCAATAGACCAGTCTTTTATGATCCAAGAATCTTGTATGCAAATTATATAAGCATTCTGTTCTTTCAGGAATAACAATTTATTTGTATTCAGGCTTAGGCCGGCTGTGTTCCAAGAGATCAATTTAAGACCCCTGCTACGAAGAGTTCCCTTGTCTTAGACCCAAAGATTTATTTGTGTTAAGAGCCCCTGCTACCCAACTCCATTTCTTATCTTCTTCATCTACAGACAATACTTGATTATTCTTTTTCTCCGCAAAAAGGGAAACTCTCCTTCGTCCCTTGCTGAGAGAGACCCGTAATATACTTTCTCTCTCTGAATAAGACCGGTTACCTGGAGAGAGAATGGATTGGGCGTGGTCTGTCAATTACATATCGCTTTTTTTGAGGCTATCTCTTCTTGTAGATAACATTACTGCCTAAAGTGCAGCATTAGGATTCAGAGTACACTGTGCAACAGTTGCAGAGCTTAAATCTGGCGTGTTATCTTCTTGTAAGGACGAAAATGGGGCACTGGAATTCGATAATGATGATGATGATCGAGGTTCCCTTGAAATAGTTTCAACTTGTCCTTCTTCCCTGTTTGTAGCATTTGAGTCAGGATTTAGAGACAAGTTTAGAATCAAATTAGAATCAAAGCGTATTTGTTTTGCTCTTTTTTTGTTTATCCTTTGAAGTTTTCCCCATTTTTCAGTCTTCTTCCTGCAGACAAGTTTACTTTTAGTTTTAATTTCTTTTTCCTCAGATGTGGAATGTTCACCTTGTGATCCCTCTGTAGCTGTATGTTGAAGTTTTTTATCCCTTCTTTTTCAGAAAATGGGGAAAACATTTTGTTCTGGAATTGTTATTTCCTTCCCTGAGCACTGAGAGGACAAAGCTGCAGATGGAAGAACAGGGTCTTCAGATTCAAATACCACTGTAGTGAAAGAGGTGGTATTTCATCAAATATGCCTTCATTTTCTTTGCCTTTCTGTCTTCTGCTACAAAAAGGAATGCCAGCCTGAGTGCCAAAGTCCCGATAGTTAGGATTAGTATAAAGAACAGAATATGTTTGGGTAAATTTGGACTGATTAAAATGATGCTCTAAAGGAGATGAAGAGGGAGTCCCCTTACAAGAGTTGGGCTTCTGAGAAGGGGGTAAGCTAGTTTTTCCAAACGGGGGTATTCGGACGGGGATTATAGATTTGGTTAGAGACACAAGTAAATCCAAGTTATAAACAGAATTGCTTACATATTTCTCCAGTAGGGCTAAAATAGATGACAGAACTCTTTTCAGACAGAGCAAAGATTCAGACAGCAACTGCATCTTAATGGAAGGTCCCAGGGGAAAATCCTTTGAGTTTGGAGAAGGTGAAGCAGCAGAAGTATGTAGCTTAGGCTTTGGATCAGAATTCAAATTAATGCTAATGTCTGAGAGCATAGAATCTTCCATCGGAGGGCCTCACACTTTTGGTTCGAGGCAAGTTTCAACTACGGACTGAGAGACCCTATTTCCGAGAGAGTGGACGGTGAGATTTGCCAGCAAAAATTCTTCCACTCTGAGTTCAGAACATCACTCTTCCCTGGATTGAGTCAGTTTAATTTTGGGTGAAAATTTGCAGATTTTCCTAAAAGTGTATTTTCAAGTTCTGTTTTAGCCTCCCCAGAAAAGGATTCAGGCTTAAGCTCCATCATCACCACTTTATTTAAAGTTATCTCTTTTTTTGGGAAGAAGGAAGAAATGGTGTTAAATCCTTTCAGGGTATTTATGTATGTATGTATGTATGGTGTTTATAAAGCGCAGGAATCACCCCCGTAGCGGTATCTCCGCGCTAGCATAGAAAACAGGGCAGGCCGACATGGCTTTACAAAGCTCAGATCTTAAATAATTCCGTCTTGAGGAGTTTTCCAAAAAAGCATCAAGCTAGAAAATATCCGAAGAACCTCTGGCAGGGAGTTCCAGTGTTTGGAGGCCAGGAAGGCAACTGTTTTGCCTCCAGTTCGACTTTTCTTAAAACGAGGAACCACCAGAAAACCTCTATTTTTAAACCTCAAATTCCGGTTCGGGTGATACAGCTTAAACTTATCTGCCATATAGCTAGGACATTTGCCAAAGACTGCATTGTGTGCAAAGCAACAGAGCTTAAACTTAATTCGCTGGCGAATAGGAAGCCAATGAAGTGACTTCAAAAGTGGCCCGGCGGTGGTACGTGGAGATTTACTAAGAACTAAGCGTGCGGCCACATTTTGGACAACCTGTAGTCTACTTAAGAGAGCCTCATTTGCAGATGCCAACAAAGCATTACAGTAGTCAAGGCGACCGATTATCAGAGCCTGAACTAAGGTTTTGCGTACTGTCAGAGGCAGCCAAATGAACACTCTACGCAGCATACTCAGAATGCGATAGCAGGTCCCAGCAGTGGTCATAACTTGATTTTTCATTGACAACCGTATGTCCAACTGAACTCCTAAATTCTTAGCCACCAGAGTAGGAGAGGGAGCGGGGCCCAACACCGTCGGCCACCATCCAGGTGCCCATGAGGTGAGTAAAGGACTAAACAACAAGATTTCAGTTTTAGCCGCATTTAGCTGCAAGAAGTGGACCGTCATCCATTCTGCTATGGCAGTCATGCCTTCCGCAAAACGTTGATCCACAAACTCCCTATCTTTATCAAAAGACAGGAGTAGTTGAGTGTCGTCTGCATAAGAAAATGGCTCAAAGCCAAACTTTTGAATAGTTTTGGCAAGGGGGGCCACGTAAATATTAAAGAAGGTCGGGCTTAGACATGAGCCCTGGGGCACCTCCTTACTGAGCTTCATAGTACGTGAGCGAAATGGGCCTAGATTAATAGTTTGTGTACGCTGGTCCAAAAAACTCATAAGCCATTTGAGCACCACCTCCTGCAGACCGATCTCTTTTAGCCGAGATATCAGTTTCTGATGACAAACTGTGTCGAAAGCTGCGGTTAGGTCTAATAGGACCAGCATTACTCCTTTATTCTCATCTAAGGTCATTTTAATATAATCCGTAACTCCGATAAGGGTTGACTCTGTAGAGTGATTAGATCAAAATCCGGACTGTGATGGGTCAAGAGCGCCATTGATTTCCAGATATTCCGTTAGTTGCGTATTAACATGGCTCTCTATCATTTTGCCCATTAGAGGAAGAAGTGAAATGGGACGGTAGTTAGAGAGCACATCATTCGCCACCTGATCTTTCTTCTTGATGGGAATTATTTGGGCTACCTTCCAGTCTAAAGGCACACTGCCTCATGTAATGATGAATTCAAAATCTCAGCAATGGGAGCAGCCAAAGATGAGGCTAGAAGAGCAAATTTATGTGCGGGCATAATATCCAAGGGCGAACCAGATTTCGCCTTTTTTAACATAGCTTCTACATGTGCAATGTCCAAAGATCCAAATTGTTTCAACCCATCTCCTGAGTCCGATTGCAGAACTGAGTCCGAGTTAACCAAAGACCCTTGATTCCTCCCCAGAGGGAATTGTTTGTAGATCAAGGTGATTTTCTCATCAAAATATGACGCAAGGTTATCACACAGCCCCTGCGAGTGGTCGATCCCCTGCATACCTGCCTTCGGATGAATAAGGGTTTTAAGAATTTTATAGAGCACTTTCGATGTATTACCTGCCTGATCCAATTTGGATATAAAATACGCTTTACGTGCCTTTTTAATATTTTTATGATAACTGGCAAGGGCCAATTTAAAATTTAATTTGTCAGCCTCCAACTGGGATTTGCGCCAAGATATTTCCATATATTTGCATCTGGACTTCTCACAGCGCAATACTTCCGTGTACCATTCTTCATTTTTCTTTTTCCTCCTGGTAATACAAAGATGGTTTGTCCTAGGTGCCAAAGTATCAATCACCTCGCTTACGGAAGAATTAAAAATCTTAAGTTTAGTAGAGCTGTGCATATACTCCCTAAACCTAGGGGGAGTGTAGATTTTATTGAAAGATTCCAGAGTGATCTTCGGCCATTGTCTTTGTGGAACTATCGCGGCATGTTCCATCAATAGAGATCTAGACTTCCTAAAAATTTTAAAAAGGATCATAAAATGATCTGACCATAATAATGATCGGCAACAATATGGGGAGATGCAGAAAAAATAACATCAATTGCGTGACCCGCTGAGTGTGTGGGCCCAGAATTAATTTTATTAAGGCCCAAGGAGGCCATGTCAGATAAAAAAGTCGACGCCTCTAGATTTTCCTTTTCCTCACAGTGGACATTAAAATCTCTAAGTAGCAAAAATTGCGTTGATCCAATTATATAATGACTATTTTTAAATTGAAGTCTTTTAGTGGCCCTGGAGGGCGGCAAACAAGAGCGCCTTTAATAGTATCTTGGGGCATAATCTCAATTTTAAATATACACATTTCCATTGAGTGACCTTGAAAGGAATCAATCAGAATTATTTTTATCGCCTCATTATAAATATTTGCCACCCCCCCTCCTCTTTTTCCTACTCTGTCCATTCTGAGGATACGATAACCATGTGGCAAACCAAGGGCAATATCCGGCATAGAACTAGATTTAAGCCATGTTTCAGTAACAAAGCCAAAATCGAATGAGGCCGAGCTCAGCAAATCCCAAATTTCAGTTGTATGTTTAGGTAAGGACCGCACATTTGCCAGCAACCCTTTCCAGGAACCAGCCAGTTTAGGAGGATAGAGCTTGACGCTGTTCTTAACAATTACATCTCTATCTGCAAAACAATAGAACATGAGAAAAGACAATATGGGCAAGAGAAAGGACCTTACAGATTCTCTGCACCATGCGCGCGAGGACAGGGTGCTAAGTCTTGTCTCACCTGGAACAACTGTGCAGACGTAAAGTAAAGTCTAGGGGCATTAGCATTCAACACCCCCGCAGAAATTCTGGCATCTGGCATCGTCCTGGCGCGGACGGGCGCAGACGGGCTTGCCTTGAGAGCGCCTACGGCGCGCCATCGGCACGCCTTCGGCGCGCCCTCTGCGCGCGCCCGCTGCACAGCCTTGTAGGCATACGAGTTAAATACCCCGCTGGAACTGCCAGTCCATGGGGAGGAGCCATGTTCCTCCACACGATCAGCACCAAAAGCCGCGGTGGACCAGGGAGCGGTAAACAGTACAAAACATGAATACAAGGTAAAATCTTTCTCCCAGCCTTATCCCCCCTTCACCAATCCCCTTCACCAATCCCAAGTTTCCAGAATATTCGTTTTTCTTAATTAAAAAAGACAGAGTTAAAAATAATGTGCGTTTGTTCAGCCTGTTGGCGCACTATGATCTATAACTGCGTGGCCGTGTAGGCATACGATTTAAATACCCTGCCGGAACTGCCAGTCCAGGGGGAGGAGCCGCGTCCCTCCACACGATCGGCACCAAAAGCCGCGGTGGACCAGGGAGCGGTAAACAGTACAAAACAAATGAATACAAGGTAAAATCTTTCTCCCAGCCTTATCCCCCATCACCAATCCCCTTCACCAATCCCAAATTTCCAGAATATTCGTTTTTCTTAATTAAAAAAGACAGAGTTAAAAATATTGTGCGTTTGTTCAGCCTGTCGGCGCACTATGATCTATAACTGTATTGAATTATTCCTTAAAGGATTAGCTTTTTATTTTTCGCAAACTCTAACTTAGATTATTTTCCTGAGCACAATTGTTTTGCGGTCATCACTCCTTCTTGATAATTCTACCTCTGGCCTCCTGTGGTCCTTTTCTGAACCCTGAAACCCAAGTCCCGGGTTTCGGCACCATAAATCACTAGCCTGGGCCTCCCAGGCGTACACTTATCCCCCTTAAATGAGTCACCTGGCTAGGCGAGGTGCCCAGGTTGTGGGGGAGATTGCCTCAGCTCCTCTCCTGCCTCCCGGCCTGGTCAACACTCCACAAGACTTGGGGGATGTCTCACAAACAGGGGGCTTATAGAAAATAGGCTTTGTGAGGATGGTTACATCCAACAGGAACGTTAGAGGCTGACTCAACTAGCCAATGACACCAAAAGAGTTCGGGGGTTGAGGGGTCTCTTAGCCCCAATAGAGGGTTTAGAAATAGAAATAGTTGAAGATGATGGAAAATCCAACAGAAGCTGTAAAACTGGCAAATAACAGCAAAATTGTTCGGAGCCAGTGTGAGTGCAGCCTTACAGACGGGCATAGGCTGCACCCAGAACTAACCGGGCTACCTCCGCGACTGACTGAGGTACGCTCTCAGCAGCAGCCATCTGATGGCAGCCGCACTCTCAGGGCAGTATGACCTAAATTGTCCTGGAGTGCCCCTCTGACAGGCCAAGCTTGCAAATAGGGACAACACCCCTCCGCCACCCTCCTGCCTGTGGTTTAGACACTAAGCCTGTACTGGTTCTACCTGGTGCTTGCTACTTACAGGCACTGTGGAGAGGAGAAGGGATATGGGGTGGGAAGGTTGTGGCATGGGACCAAAACGGGAGCAGCTCCTCTGCGGCCCCTCTACTTGGTATCCTTCCTGCAGCTCGAATTACCTCCCGGCTGTGCTCCTCAACACTTCAACTCTTCTGCCGCGACTCCTGCTCCCGCGACAACCCTCTGCCAACTGGGGTTGAACTTCAATCCAGCTGAGGAAAACCGAAGAACAGTCCTTAACTCTCCAGCAGGCACGGCCCAAACCCGTGGACCAACAACAACGAACAACTCCACTCTCACAACAGTGAATGACATATGTAATCTTCACAAAGGGCAGTAGAGTATCAAAAATCTGTTCTTAGTCTTCCAGTACCACAAGATATATAGAGGAGAGGTAAATATTAGTAAAAAAGTGGAAGAAAACTACAGACTAGTACAGACAGGAGAAAGTTAGCTACAAAAAAACAGGAAATATTGAAAAAAGGATAATGCAGGGATAATAAGAATTAAACAAATATTGGATAGGGGAGTTGGGAAAAAGGAGACCGTATAAAAAAAAGGGGGCACAATTAAAAGTATTATAAAATAGTGGTCAGAGGTAATAGTTAGGAGAATAATAATAATAAATATTAAGACTTACTTGGGTTAGCAGAGCCCTTGGCAGTGGTGCTTGTGGTGGGCACCTCCGCACCAGCTTCTACCTGACCTGCCTCCACTCTGCCCCTCTTCTTGCCCTTGGGTGCTGATGTAAGAAATAAACAAGATAAAAAATTAGATGATTGGAACAGTTAATCTTCACAAATGTATTCTGACAGGCAAACGCAGTGACATTGTACTTTTCTAAATCAGATTACCTATAGTACTAGTATTGATACTATCGACTAGCGTTGAGTTAGCAATACTAATCCTAAAATTACTATTCAAAATTTCCTTAACAATAACTACATTTGGAACAAAAGCATTGCAATGAATGCTCTTTGATTCCATTCTCATTTCTCAACTCCCTTTGATAGACCAATTCAGTCTCCCTTTTTAGCAATGCAGAGATGTATACTACACATTACTGTGAGAGTGATTGGGACTGTATGAGCTATATAAAGATAATTCACTTAGAATCCTAGCTCATTGATATCACTAATTCACTATGGTGACAGGAGGACTGAGGAGTCTGCAATGGCAATGCAATATCAGCCAATGCGATCACCTACAAGTACAATCAGGTAGTGCCGAGCACCTGCTTAGCTCAAATAGGATCACATAATATTCTTGATATAAACTAAATGTAACTTTCCTGAGTGTCAGCAGCATGCTCTTTGGATTTTTGTTTTAGCATTGTAGAACACAAACACAAAACTAATTAGTCACCGAGCATCGAAATCTCAATGCCTAGAAGGACTATCAGTCTAGCTCCCAGACCAGGATGTCTGCCCTGCTGTTGAGTGCGCTGGACCTGGGTGGAGTAGCGCACACACTTACGCACCTTCACCCATATAGCCGATGCCCCGCAGGGGTACCCATGCTCAGGACAGCCACCTGCTGCTAGCATGGCGAGGAGGTGGTGCTGCACAAAAAAATGAGTTCTGCCACCTCTGCCTCACAAACAATTGTGTGGGATTGTACCCTTTGTCAGTGCTGCAGTCTGCAAGGTAGGCAACTGCTACTGCCTGGTCAGTGGCCTTGCGCTGCTCCCCTCCTTGTCACCCTGCTCTGCCATGGCACTGGGAGGGGTGAAGAAAAGAAACAGGAAAAGGAAGGAAGGAAGGAAGAAATAAGGAAACAAAGTGAAAAATAAACAAAGATACAAAAAGTCACTGAAAAATCACAAAAGAAATAAAAAAGTAAAAGACACAGACACAAAAACACACACCAATACAATAAATAACAAGCATTGGCATAGCCAATAGGTCTCGCATTTGGAACCTTATAAGCGTTTAGACATGCAAGCGTTGATGTTGTTACACCAAGGATATTGTGCTGCATAACTAAATACTTATAAGGTCGCAAATGCGAGACCTATGGGCTATGCACCACACAGCACACTGCATAATGGCGGCGCCATTCGCATTCCTGTCACAACTGCCACTCCCACAAGCTGCAGTCCAGCATATAAAAGGCCAGGAAAGCAAAAACATTGATAGGGGATTTTTGTTAAAACCCAAGTGGACCTTGAAAGCCACTGCTTCTTAATGGTCCTGCTTGGATTCAGAGAGTGCGTGCAGGAGGCGCGGAAGGACATGCCCGCCACACTCAACGATAGCATTTAAGAATGAGACATTAATTCTCATGTATATACACGCGCCATTGGCAAATATAATTCTCGTTTCGTGTTGAAAACAATAGTTAATTCTTTAATGTGTGCAAGTGGTGTGCACCAGCATTCATTTTTGGGAACTGGACATTTTTTTTCAATATCACATATGAGCCCAGAGCAACAGATTGATAAGGGAGAAGGAACACGGACTGAGAAAGATAATAACATAGTGACAAAGGGAAAATGCATGGATGAAAAAGTATCGTAAGAGTGTAGCCTGGTGGAAGAAACTAGAATTATTTGGGTCACAGTCTGGGCCCAAAAGGGCAAAACCAGTGTGAGGTTGTGAACCATAAAATCCAGTCTGGGGTTGTGTAACCATTTAGAGGGGACTAGGCTAGCATTTTGGGCTTGGCTTTTCCTGTCAGAATAGGACTAAATCTGGTGTATATGTGTCAGTCTCTGTCTCAGTGGTATAGAGGGCAGAAAATCACGGAATGGAATGAGGCCCTGAATAATTACCACCGGCTGAAATTATTTCCTTCTACCAATGACCTTTTTGTTGTCTAAGGAGGAAATAACTCCACCACATCGGCAGCAATTAGTCTGGCATACTTAAACCTTCCCTCTATTAATGCAGATATTTTTCCCACTCAATGAAAAAATCTCAGTGGCAGCCGATCCATCAAGCCCAGTGGCCTGGTGGAATTGATTGAACAAAACGTGGTTCCTGGAAATGTACATAAAGAAGAATCCTAGGAGTCACGGACCACTGTTGTGACACTATCTCAATAATATTGTTCAACTCATTTGGGACCAATAAATTCATAAAGAAAAGAGCGTTCAAAGATACCTTCCATTAGACATAACCTCTTGAGACATTGTACATATTTCCTACAAAGAGACTCAACCAATATAATACAGTGACGCAGAGTTACAAGCTGCTCCTGGCAACAAGTGGCATAATATCTATGTGTCTTTAAAGGCATACCCAAAGATTGTAGGTGTCTTTCCAAGACCCCTGAAGGGCGAGGAGCAGATATGACGTTAGATGAAAGTAGCAGTGTTGTAAAGCATTTCAGAAGGACAGATAGCAAAGGGAGAAAAGCAAAGATGAAGGATTGAACATCAACTGAGTGAAGACACTACTGTTGCTTCTATGGTGAACTTAGTATGGGGAAATGTAAGGATAATGTTTTTGTAGCACTGAATAATTTAAAATGCTAGAGCTCAGAAGATCAGGCCCATGACCGCTGGAAGGGAAGAGGCAAAACTAAAATATGAAAAGTGCGAGGTGAATTAGTTAATGGTAGAAATTGTACAGAATCCTGAAAAAAAGCTATGTGAGTAGAGGGTAACACAAATGCTGGACGAAGAGTACTTCTGTCCTATTACGATAAACCAAGAAGTAGTATTCTTCCACCGATGCCTTAACAACAATGAGCTAAGAAGAAAGGCAATGAATAGAACCAGGGAATAAAGATACACAGTAACATAGTACTGAATAACTGGCATAAGATAGAAGGAAATGTCAACTGAGATGTGATTTTCTGGGAAGGGACTGTGCATGAAGAAAGATTCGAGATAAAGGAAAAGCCCATTTGGAGCTCTGAACTGTTGGATGCCTGTTCATGCCACAACCAAAAGCTATCCTTTACCCTTCATTTGAACACTAATAAAGGAAAAATAAAATTGATCTCCAGGAAAGTGAATGTTCATTACTTTAAGACCCTTTGCCACAACCCAGATCCTAACAGCATTACTGAAACACTGTCAGGATTTATTTTAGGTTCATACTGCTTCTTGCACATCACTTCGATCACAAACAATGAAAGGGCCATATTAGCAGAAACTAGCTCCTCAGACACTGGGGCCGAATCAAGTGTGTCAACTGTGCACCGACAGCCCAGGAATCCATAGTACTGAAAGAGATGCACAGTGTCTGCTCATGGATATGGACTAGCAGGACATTGCATATGGCAAAGAAAGGATACAAATTTGGGGCAGGCAAGGCACAGAGTGTAACCTTAGAGCGATATGCCGCATCCGTCCCAGTACAGTTACGTTGATGCACACAAACAAAAGATTTCCTAGGAACCGGAGCAGTACGCCATGATAAATGCTGATGAATGCCGCTGATAAATATTACAAAGCGAGACACAAAACTAGCATTGTGAGTGAACCACATGCCAATTAAGATAAAAAGTGCCCTTTCCATTCACCTGCCCTGAACTATTACATTACACTTGCAAAACTTAACAAGAAACGCGAGTGGTGCATGCGCGCGAAAAGTGAAAGTAGGCTGCGCGCGCAAGTGAAAGTGATCGCGGCTGGCTGTGCACATTGCAAAGCTGCCGGCTGCGCGCGTGCACGCTCGCGTGAACTCAAGCGTTAGGCCAGCCAGCAGCACTTTGAAAACTCATCTACAAAAGTCTCTACGAGCAGCGCATGCGCGCTGACTCAGTGAGACCTAAAAGTTAGGGGTATCTAAGTTAGATGAGGGGGGATAGAATAGATTGAGTAGGGATTGGAAAAATAGGCCCAGCAGAATCAACAGAACAGAAAACGAAATGGCAGCGCCATTGTTGGAAAAAATTGGTGAGACCATCTTCAGGACTGTAAATTCATGTGAAGATCCAAGACCATCCAGTTGGTAAGCCAATGAGAGACTTTAGGAATTGAATGTCTTCAAAACTGAAGAAAGATAATTAAATAGTATCCTATTTTGTAAATTGCAACCACTGCATCTCACAGCGGTCAAGGTACAGCGTTCAACTGTTATTTGAAAGTTGGCATTTGCCTGCCCTAAACTATTTGGTGCCTGCAGCATATCCTGGGCCACATTACTGGGTGTAGTTGGCAGATATTCTTTGTTTATTCTTCCCAGACAGCCACACAATAGAGGGATTAGATGTGCCTGAATTGGCCATCAACTAGTAGGATCGGGGCAGAGCTGGGCACAGTCCCACTTGCACCTGAATAGGCTGTGCTCAGCCTTAACACAATGTATTTGTCATGCCTGCATTGTTCATGCAGCCAGCTTGCAGCCAGATCAGGGGAGTCATGAAACTTTGAGCTCTTTAGAGGGAATTCTCTAGAAAGCGCTACTTTAAAAAGGGCACCATGCAAAAAAAGGCGACCCTGAGACCCACTCTTCGGTTCACTTTCTGGACCTGCCGAATAACTCTCAGAGGACTGTCTGCTGCTGTGGAATGCTTTGTACTCCACAAGACTGCTTTGCTGAAACTGGAAGGACTGCTTTTCTGCCTGGAACCTGCCTTGAACCCTCAGAGGGCTGCCTTGCAGCTTGAGCCCTGTTTCATCACCCGCAGCCAGGACTGCCAAAGGAATTCCAAGGGCTAGTTTGCTGGCTTTTCATTCAGAGCCTCAGGGACAGAAAGGGCTCCCTCCATCTTGAACCTGTACCTGGAACCATCCTGAATGAGTGCCCAAATAGCCAAAATGCCAAATTTGGCACTGGACATTTTTTGCTAAATCTGCTCAGAGAACTGACAATGACGTTCCTTCCTTGGACACTGCCTGTAGCCTTTCCATGCTGAACTTTACATTCTCAGAACACTTTACTCAAAGTCCAAAAGTAAGCGCTGTCCTGGTCCGAACCACTCTATGTATCTGACCCGCGCTCCAAAGAGGTTAGACATTTTTTTTTTAAGCTGAAATATTTTGAAGCTGTCTTGTGAGACGAGATGTATGCATTTGGCGCTTTGGTATTTTTTACCCTAGTTTTTACCTTAAACTTTGAAAAATCTTCACTCCAGTTCTACTGATTGTATTGTTGTCATTTTGATTCGAAATAATTTATTCAAATTTGTCCTTTTTTCAAAATTAGTGTGGGATTTTGTTGTCTGTTGTGTTTTCATTTTATTACATTTAGTACTGCATGAATAATTTACACATTGCTCCTAAGTTGAGCCAAAATCCTTTGTGTCAAGCTACCAGAGGGTAAAGCCAAGGTTAATATTGTGAATTTTGTAGTGCACCCTGACAAGGAATGTGACTGTTGTTTGAACAGGGGTCACGCCCCCTTCAACTAACAGCCCAATTTTTCACAACCTACACAATAAAGATGACACAATAGAAAATAAATATGTTTTAAAAAAAGGATTTCAATCTTTAGTAAAGTCATACAATATAAAACTTAACTGCTATGGTGACAGCTGTGTGTAGAAGAGGCTCAGTGTTCTAATATGTGGTCTGTATGTCACGAGACTGACCTGTTCATGCTGAGATCTGTTCAAGGTTAAAACTGTATGCAGAGGAAGCTCAGCATGTGAACAGGTAGTGCATGTGTTGGGGGCCTGGCCTATTGATGATAAGCAATGGCTCTAGGTAAATGAGGCTCGGCATACTAATAGGTGTGTGTTTATGTACTGGACTTTTCACGCTGAACTCTTACCAGAACAAAAGCTGTATATACAAGAGGCTGAGCCTACAAATAGGTGATTAAGCCTGGCATCTTAATGCAGAGCTTTGTTTAGGGTGAGAACTCTCTGAATATAAAGATGAGCCTTCTAATAAGTGCTGTGTGTGGTGGAGGACTGGTCTCTTCATGCTGACTTTTGCTCTAGGTAAATCGTGTATGAAGTAACGGCATGGCCTACTAATAGGTGGGGTGTGTGGCGGTGTACAAATTCCTTTATTGTAAGCTTTGTTGAAGGAATCAGATCTATGTGAAAGTGGCTTGGCCTAGTAGCAGGCAACTTGTATGGTGGAAGACTAGCATCTTAATGTTCAGATTTGTTCAGAACTACACCTGTATATAGAGGAAACATGGCCTACAAATAGGTGACGTGTGTGATTGGTGATGTGCTTTTCAATCAATATCTCTGTTCACGGTAAAATTTGATGCAGAAGAGGCTCAGCCTATTAACAGGTGATTTCTGCGCTGGGGAATTGACCTCTTTATAATGAGCTTTGTCAGGGTGACAACTGTATATTGAAGAGACTTGACCTGTTACTAGGCGAGGTGCATGTGGTATGGGACTGGGTTCATCATGCTGAGCTTTATTTAGGGGGAGAACTCTATGCATATGAAACTGAGCATACTAATAAGTGGTGTGTCTGGCGGGGTACTGATTTCTTCATGCTAAACTTTGTTCAGGGAGAAACTTGTATGTAGAAGTGGGTTGACCTATTTAATAACTGGGGTGTGTGGTGGGGAACTAACCTCTTCATGCTAAGCTCTGTTCAGCGGAAAAGTCCAGTATAGGGGAGGCTTGGCCCACTTAGAGATGATGTGCATGGTGGAGCACTGGTCACTTGATGCTGACTTTTGTTCAAGGGGTCAGCTGCATGTAGAAGTGGCTCAGCCTAGTAACAGGTGATAGATGTGGTAGGGCAATGACCACTTGATGCACAACCTATTTCAAGGTGACCGATGTATATAGAATGCTTTGCCTACTAGAAGATGATGGACCTGATTCACAAAGGTAAACTTATACTCCACACATAAAAAGATGGGACAGTCCCACACCAGCACCTATGGTCTTCAGGCTGATCTTTGTTTAGAGAGATTGCTATATGTAGAAGATGTTCACCCTAGTAATAGGTCATGTATTTAGTAGGTGTCTGGCCTACTGATGCTCATCTTTATTTAGGAGGACAGCTGTATGTAGAAGAGGCTTGGTCTACCAGTACATGATATGTGTGTCGGCAGCATGAAGTCTTCATGTTGAGCTTTGTTCAGAGAGAAGTTTGTATGTAGAAGAGACTCAGCCTAGTGGTTGGTAATGTGTCTAGTAGATTACTCACCTCTTGATGCTGAGCTTTGTTTAGGAGGACAACTTTAGAAACAAAATATCCAGCCTCCTAAAAGGTGGTTAATGTGGTGGGGTACTGGACTCTTGATGTTGAGCTTTGTTTAAGGAGACAGCCGTATATAGAAGAGACTTCGCCTACCAGTACATGATGACATTTGCGCTGGTGCTCTGGATACTACACACTGAACTTGGTTTAGGGAGAACGTTCTGTGTAGAAAAGGCCCAGCCTAGCAATACGTAATGTGTCTAGTGGGGACTGGCCTCTTGATGCTGAGCTTTTTTTAGGAGGGCATTTCTATGTAGATGAGGGTCAGCCAACTAAAAGGTGATATTTGTGGGGGAGGCCTGTCCTGTTAATGCTGAGCTTTGTTTACGGAAACAGCTGCTTGTAAAAAAAGGTTTGGCCTACTAATAGGTAGCACGTGTGGCTGATGACTGTCCTCTTGATGCTGAGCTTTATTTATTGAGGAGGCTTGGCCTACCAGCACACAACAGACCTCATAGAGCATAGACGTTATCTTTCATCGATCTCTACAATTTAACCTTGAAAAATCATTTGTTACATTATTTTACGATAATGACAAATGTGTGATAGGTTATCAAGTTTAAGAAAACACACAAATGAAGCCTGATTGTAAAAACATGCAGAATTTTAGACCTAGGTTTCTGATGACACTTAACCGTCAATAAGCGGATGTAAAGTTTAACAAATATATTGACATATGTTTTCTTTATGCATAGACAAACGTAGTAAACAAACGATAACATAGAAACTTCTATATAAGAATAAAACTGCTTATGTGTTAGGAAAATGGTTAATAACACAAACATGTGTAATTTGATCACTGACATTGATGAGGGACATAGATGCTATACAAGAGATGTTATAATGTGTGCTATTTAAAGGTCTAGTTTGAATGTGCCTTTCAAATCTTGAATGATGTATTAACCTTTAACGTGCAAAGCGACTTGCAAATTATAAGTGAAATAATAGGGAAGTGTTACATTTTTGGGGGGTTTTCTCATACTTAAATGATTTAATTGCAAATCATTATTCTGCCTAATTGAAGAACTAATGCACTGTTTGAATAATGTAAGATTCATATTTTAGTACAAATTCATCACACACAAACTGTGCTTCATGAAGGCCTCAAAACTTGCTTTTCTTTCCTAGTATGAACTTATGAACTGAATAGTCTAAAGCTTATGGGAACCTTATGTAAAGTTTCTACTTGTGCGCTAACACTCAATGATTCTTTTCACGTTTGTAACTTACTTGACTAGACTTGCAACAACATTGTTACTTCCTAGAGCTTATGCTTGGGAAAGGACTGACTAAGTATGAGAACATGAACTTGCCTATTTGCTAAATGTAACAACAAATCATATGACTAAAGTGCTGTGGGCTTAAGGAAAATGCAAAGTCATGGATTACTTAATTCTTCTTTTACCTACTACATCCTCTCATCCTACTGAAACTGACCAATGGGATAGAGTGATCCGATTAGTTTGGTGTTGTCAAGAGGTGTAAACAAGAAATTAATGGAATATAATTGCCTAAACTCCAAACAGGGGTGGCATCAGCAGGACCACCAGAGAAGGGAACTTTGTGAGACTTTGAAAAGTTTAAATCATTGGGATTCCTCTCAAGTACACAGAGACTAATCATAGGGATTTTTCAGGTGAAGTCGCACTGGTCAAGAGTTTACTTAGGTTGGATGAATAATTCTTGGTTGTCTGGAGATCTATAATTTCTTTCAGTGGAGCAGACAAGAATGTATCTGTCTTTAGTAGATTGTTTAAGAACTGAATTGAAATAGCTGGATTATAAAGGGAGGGTCACCTGCTGCAAGGAGTTGGCCTGACATCATAGAGTGCTACTCTGTGATAGAGCGGTTGGTGTAAAGCTGCACTGGGATTGGTTGAAGGTGTTGGAGAAAGACATACAGTGATTGGAAGCTAGAACAATAATAAGGAAGTGTATTTTTCTCAAACATACAAGTGGAATCATTGTAACGAAATAATTTGCTCGGAAAACATAAAAATCCTAAAGAGTTTAAAAACATTGATGTACGGAGATGTGCCTGTACACACTACAGAACGAGTACCTGTAGCACTTAAAGGCACACCTGCACAGTTCTTGTCTTTAGAGAAAGGATATCATACATGTACATGGTTGGAAAATTGGATGAAATATACTGGAAAAAGATGGACCTTTAGCTTTCCCTCAATGTGGTACATTTAATGTAAGAATTCCTGAAAATATAAGGAGACAGATGAATAATATAAAGCCATCACCTATAACTATGCAATTTGAAGCCCTTGAAGAATGGGAACAAGTTTCCCATCAGAAAGAAAAGGAGAAATAGCAAGGCCGTTATAAAAATACTTCAAATAAGTATGTAGCGGCTAAGTGGGATTCACAAAGAAAAAGGTGGGAGTGAGATATTGCAGAGGGAGCACAAATGTATCTTGTAATAGTCACAGAAAAGAATGAAGAAGGAAATTGCAAAGACAAGAGAAAACATCTAGCTCAAGCTCTCCCATTAACCAAGGAGATGGGATAGACGACGAGTTTCTGAGTAAATTATTGATGAATTAACCTCCAGCAAATCCAGTTGTGGCAATTCAATCATTTGCACTTGCATTGCCAAATAGATTACATTCTGTAAATACCTGTTTGACTGGAAAGCCAACGTCCAGAGGAGTAGGGCTTAATAACCACATAATACCTAATGCTCCAAATGCTCTTTCAGTTCCAGTAACTATAGGGCCTGTAGTTCTTTTATATCAGACAGGCATGAGAGGACAAAAAAAACAAATGTTAACCGCTCCCACTAGATTAGGAAGAGCAAATACTGTACTCCAAGAATTGAATAAGAGTCAAATAAATTCCAATTTAACATTTCCTTTTTTAAATTTTTGTGTTGTAATTCTTCATTAAAGGTTATTAAGAATTTACATTTTGGAAAAACAACATCAGCCACATGTATACAATGGCCAAACAATGATGAGAACATGGGTAGCATCTGTGTCTCATAAACAGAATACACTATGTAAAGGTTATAGTGGAGAGGGAGAGGGATCAGGGGGTCTCCATAGAGCAGGTAGCATAAAGGTGGGGGTATCTCAGGTGTATATTATGGAACTGGAAGAAAAGATCTGGGGAACTATTAGACAGGAAGGATTGTTAATTACTGTGACCAAGAATTATTTTTCATATGTAAAGGTGTCACCAGGAGAGCTAGAACTACACACAAGAAATTTGCTGAGATGGCACCAAAAATATGGGGTGCATATACAGATGTCAAAGGCATAACAAAAAACGTATCAGTTGGATGGTAGTGACAAACATCTAGAGAGTCTAAACCCATCAGGAAAAAGATTACATATTAAAGAATTATTGTCAACACTTAGGAAATGGGGTGAGCTAGAAATATGGGAAGGCAGATATGCTAAAAAGAAGGAAACAAAAAAAGTAACTAAGCCCACGTATCTAATGTTTGAAGGGGAAACCGGAAATACAGAAACCAAAATATATCCAATGAGAGAAGTGCCAGGAGGAGAGTATGCTCACGTTCCATGGACTAGACCAGACATATTGTCCTTTACAAAGGATTTCCCAAAATTGAGAGAGAAACCAGTTGAATAGTATAGACAAGTTGAGAGATTTGTAAAGGTTTCAAATGTATTGTTGAAAGATTTAGGTAACTTGTTTGACATTTTGGTTCCAAGTGATTTATGGACTGAGTGTAAGATTGCAGTAGATTGGCCAGAGACAGAACCTGCAAGAGATTCGAGAAATAGTGCACCATCTACTGAAGTAATGAGAAAATATAATCAGGTCATTACTTATTTAAAAGGGAGAAGGATTGGAAAAAAATTGACAGGACTACACAATAATTAAAAGAGACAGTGGATGAATATTATGAGAGACTCATGCAAGCATGTAAACAATATAGTGGAATGGAGGGTATGACAGGTAATGATATGGGACATTTTGTATATCAATTTGTGTATGGATTAGGACCCGAAATAAGTGCACTGATACAGCAGCATTTGATTTGCTGGCAGAGCAAGCACATGGATGAGATTCTTTCCATATGCAAAATATTGTGAAGATGAAATAGATTCCAAGCATAAGAGGTTGAAGGAAAAATTGATGTTAGCTCAGATAAAGGCAGCAGAAAAAGGTTAAGTGGGAGTTGGTACCAATTGTTCTGTTATAATACAGGGAAATGGCCAAACAAACACTGGTATGCAAGATGTAGAAGGAGGATAGCAACAAAATGTGACAACCCAAGGCAGAGGAAGAGGGGTTGCGATAGTAATGTTGGGAAAGACCCACCCATGTCATATTTGCGGCAAGTTTGGGCATTGGAAGCATGAGTGTAGGTTCAATCCATTGAATCAGATGAATGGGCAGGTGATACAGGGTAACATTACACAGGCCCATGCATGTGATATGATGCAGAATCAGCAGACTCAAAGGCAAAAAAATATAAATTTGACTATGCCACAAGCCCCTGTGCCTCAGTTGAATGGGCAAGTGCAGAAGTATAATGTGAACATGGGATTTTATACGAATGATCAAACTGATACAAACTCAAACATAACCAAACAATAGAGATTGATTACAGTGATTCTGATTTGTCTCAATGACGATGCCTGAGGGGAGAGGAGTAATGAGTGTTTGGCGCATCCTTAGAGGTAGACCAGAGTGGTACGTATGTGCATGGCATGGTAGATGGAACACCTATTTCATTTCTTTTCAAAACTGGTGCAACCCGTTCCACTGTGCGAACAGCGGAGATTCCCAACCTACCCCTCTCGGGAGAAAGAATCCAAGTAGTAGGAGTTTCTAACCGATTAATGTCAACACCTGTGACTGAACCTATTACAGTACAAATTGGATCATTTGAGGATCTGCACGAATTTAGGATATGTGATTCTAGCCCAGTGAATCTTTTAGGTCGATACCTATTATGCAAATTGAGTTTTTCTATCTATCTTACACCAAAAGAAATAGTGTTTCATACCAGCGATGAGGATATTGTATTCAAAATGGCAAAACAAAAGACAGAAATTGAGGGACTATTTCTTTATTAACAAGCAAGGATTTACCCCTAGAATTAAGAGACACCGTATTCCCAGAGGTTTAAGATTTCACAGGAAAGGGTATCAGGCTGATTAAAGGAGTGGCTCCAATACATATCACTTTGAAAACAAATGCAGAGATGATGGAAGGAGCGCTGAAACTTTTCAGACACTCACCCCCAGTCACAGATCTGGGTTGAATCCATCATCGTTCTTTAGCTCACTTCACCACCCCAGTTCAGACACAGCTATATGCAAATCAGTCTTGACCCTGTGCCTCATGGGAACAGTGCAGCCTGAACTGCCAAGCCATGTCTTCCCTGGACTGGAAACAAGCATCCTGGGACCGGTTTCGGGCTAACAGCCCTCATCAACCAGGCTAGCTTGAATCCAGTGGCAAAAGTGAGCAAGAGACCCACATCTGGGCATACCCTGCCAAGTTAGGCCGAACAAAGCAAACACAAGGAGATGATGGACGGAGAGCTGAAACTTTTCAGACACTCACCCCCCAGTCACAGATCTGGTTTGAATCCATCATCGTTCTTTAGCTCACTTCTCCACCCAAGTTCAGACACAGCTATATGCAAATCAGTCTTTACCCTGTGCCTCATGGGAACAATGCAGAAGACACACAATTGATGGACGAAAGCAGAATAAATCAAAACATTCACCCCAGTCAAGAAATCTGGGTTAAATCCATCATTCATTTGCTCACCATGCCACCCCAGTTTAAACCTGGCCATAGGCAAATCAGTCTTGACCCTGTGCCTCATGGGAACAGTCCAACCCAAACTGCCAAGCCAGGTCCTCCCTAGACCAGAAACAAGCATCCTGGAACCGGTTTTAGGGTTTCACCCCTCATCAGCCAGGATAGCTTGTAACAAGTGTCACAGTGAGCACAGGACCCACTTCTGGGCATACCCGTGCATTTAGGGCAAGAAAGCAAAAGATACACCATTGATGGACTGAATGCAGATCAAATCAAAACATTCACTCCCAGTCAAGAGATCTGGGTTAAATCCATCTTTCCTTTGCTCACCATGCCATCCCAGTTTAGACCAGGCCATATGCAGATCAACCTTGACCATGTGCCTCATGGGAACAGTCCAGCCGAAACTGCCAAGCCAGGTCCTCTCTGGACCTGAAACAAGCATCCTTGGACTGATTTTGGGGTTTCACCCCTCATCAGCCAGGCTAGCGTGAATCCAGGGCACAGTGAGCCCAGGACCCATGTCTGGGCATACTCGGCGCACTTAGGGCGAGAAAGCAAAAGACACACAATTGATGGACGGAATGCAGATCAAATCAAAACATTCACCCCAGTCAAGAGATCTTTGCCACTGGATTCAAGCTAGCCTGGCTGATGAGGGCTGTGAGCCCAAAACCGGTCCTAGGATGATTGTTTACGGTCCAGGAAGGACATGGCTTGGCAGTTTGGGCTGGGCTGTTCCCATGAGGCACAGGGTCCAGACTGATTTGCATATAGCTGTGTCTGAACTGGTGTGGCTAAGTGAACTAAAGAACGATGATGGATTCAGCCCAAATCTGTGACTGAGGGTGAGTGTCTGAAAAGTTTCAGCGCTCCGTCCATCATCTCCTTGACTTTGCTTTGCTCGCCCTAAGTTGGCAGGGTATTCCCAGACAAGGGTCCCTTGCTTACGTTGCCACTGGATTGAAGCTAGCCTGGCTGATGAGGGCTGTTATCCCAAAACCGGTCCCAGGATGCTTGTTTCCGGGTAAGGGAAGATATGGCTTGGCAGTTCAGGCTGGACTGTTGCCATGAAGCACAGGGTCCATACTGATTTGCATATAGCTGTGTTTGAACTGGCGTGGAGAAGTGAGCTAAAGAATGATGATGTATTCAACCCAGATCTGTGACTGGGGGTGAGTGTCTAAAAAGCTTCGATGCTCTGTCCTTCATCTCCTTGTTTTTGGTTTGTTCAAAGTAAGTTGGCAGGGCATGCCCAGATGTGGGTCCCTTGCTCACTTTGCCACTGGATTCAAGCTAGCCTGGCTGATGAGGACTGTCAGCCTGAAACCGGTCCCATGATGCTTGTTTCCAGTCCAGGGAAGACATGGCTTGGCAGTTCTGGCTTGACTGTTCCCATGAGGCACAGGGTAAAGACTGATTTGCATATAGCTGTGTCTGAACTGGGGTGGCAAAGTGAGCTAAAGAACGATGATGGATTTAACCCAGGTCAGTGACTGAGGGTGAGTGTCTGAAAAGTTTCAGTGCTCCGTCAATCATCTCGTTGTGTTTGCTTTGTTTGCCCTAAGTTGGCAGGGTATGCCAGATGTCGGTCCCTTGCTCACTTTGCCACTGGATTCAAGCTTGCCTGGCTGATGAGGGCTGTTAGCCCAAAACTGGTCCTAGGATTCTTCTTTCCGGTCCAGGGAAGACATGGCTTGGCAGTTCAGGCTGGACTGTTCCTATGAAACACATGGTCAAGACTGATTTGTATATAGCTGTGTCTGAACTGGGGTGGCGAAGTGAGCTAAAGAACGATGATAAATTTAACCCAGATCTGTGACTGGGGGTGAGTGTCTGAAAAGTATTAGCGCTCCATCCATCATCTCCTTGTGTGTGCTTTCCTTGAACTCCTCCATATACTCTGAGTCCTGAGACCGTCACAGGTATAGCACCTTTGATTGAGTCACTGAACGAACTAGGCATTTTTAAAGAAATCATGGGAAGCCCATATAATTCACCTATTATGGGAATTCAGAAACCAAACGGAAAGTATTAAATCATGCAGGATTTGCGCAAAGTTAATCAGATTGTGATACCGTGCTGTTCAATCGTGCCAAATCCAGCACTGATACTATATCAGATTCCATGTGAAGATGAGTGTTTGTCTGTCATTGATCTATGCCTAGCATTCTTTTCCTTCCCTTTGCACCGGGATAGCAATTTTTTATTGGCTTTCCGGTTTGGAAACTGAGTCTTAGTATGGTGCTGAGTTCCATAAGGGTATACAGAGAATCTTTCATTTTCAATCAAATATTGAAAAGGAATTTGTAGTCATATGTAATGCCAAATCACTCTGTTTTGGTACAGTACATTGATGACTTATTGGTGGAGTCAGGTACTCAGGATGCTTGCATATATGATACTATTGCATTACTGAATCATCTTGCAGTGAGCAGACATAAGGTGTCACCAGCAGAGATAGAGTTTTGCAGAGTGGAGTTCCTTTACTTAGGACATCACATTGAGAAACGAGTCAATGGTGTCACAAGATCGGACTTCTGCCATTCTGCAGATGAACCCTCCAGGAACTCCGAAAGAGGTTTGCATGTTTCTGGGAATGGTTGCATATTGCAGCATACTGATGAATACAGGCCCCAGCTAGGCCCGCAGGACACAAGGGTTCGATCTCCTGTAATGGAATCTATAAGGAAGTTGGCACGGAAACTGCAAGGTACAAAGACAGCATTTATTAACCCTTAAGGGTGGTCCTACAATCCACACAACACTCTTCAGTATTGCATAGAGTAGCACAAAGAACTTACGTACATGGTCCCCTTTTATACACAATAGAGGGGCTCATAAGTGGGTGGATACAACATGAGGCCGAAGAACATTACCATTTATGGTCATTTTCGATACTGAATCAATATGTGGGCGGAGCTAACACACTCCTTGAGCCCGCGAAAACATGGTCAAGCAAGGCTAACTGATAACAGATGTGGTCAAGTCTGGGCATGTGCCAGATAGACAAAGGAGCTATTTATAGACTGTTACTAGGCAGATTACAAGAGCAACTAACACAGAGGTTGGACTCTTCTCGTGGGGAACACGTGGAAGCATGACAATACAAAATGGAGTCCGAACTTCGGTCAACATAGACAGAGAAAACACGATCTACTAGAAGGGAATTAATGTCTTTAGTAAATGCTTAATCACATCGTCGTTTCAATTTACAACAGACGACCCTTTCAGCATTTACTGAAGACATCCGGTTTGTTAGGATAATCATCATGTATGTCAATTGTCATCATTTCTTCAACTTCCTTAGCTAAACGTTTTTGGTGCGCAACATCGGCAATAGCTTTCTTATCAGGGATACAGAACGATACACATAATGAGCAGAGCAAGGGACCACATTGAACGCAGATACAACACGAAAACAGAACCGCTACAATGATGCAGAGACCAGTTAGAACCTTCCATCCCCAGGCAGTAATTAACGCCCAAAACAATCCAGAAAAGGACCAAGTGCCGTTTTCTGTATGGATCTCAGCTGCAATTTTATGCAGTTTATTGATGGCATTATAAACTGACGGCGTATGATCAGGGATAAACACACAACAGCTACTTCCAATAATTTTACATGCTCCTCCCCTGTCAGCTAGCATAACGTCTAATACCATACGATTCTGCAATGCAACAATTCTAGTAATTTGCAATTCCTCCGTAAGGTTCCCAAGAGCAGCAGCAGTCTGATTTGTCACAGCTTCTACCACTCTTGTTAATCTTCGGATCTTCCTACTGTTCAGGGCAGCTCCAACAAAGAAAAACAGTCCTAAGTTAAAATCAATATACTGTTGCAGACTGGTGTCAGTCTGATCTACATCGTCAATTGATAAAGTACGTTTATACCTATTTACAGTCACATTATTCAATAATTTCAGATCCTTATGATAAGATGCGGGTGCTAGGAATACAGGAGGTAATAGAAATGATACATAGCATACCCCAGACCACCCAGCCAGCAGACGGTAATAACCTTTATTTCCACACACAAAGTACGTATTATGGGAGGCTAAGGAGGTACTATTGTTCAACCCATCAATATTCAGAACAGTAATACAATCACTAACACCAACAGGAATGAAACCCACACTCTGGACACACAGATCGGCTTGAGCTTGCGCTACTTGGATCACAAATTTGTCCTTTCCCACAGTGTCTCTTTTGTTCGTAAAGATGTAGGGAATGGATTCATTGTCTGGTCGGTACTCTTCCCACTCCCAAATTGTCCCATTCGCTTGTGGATACCCATTTTTGTCTTGATGGCATTCTTTATTGAGTCTAAAAAGCAATCGTCCCACTGTCGGTTTCCGAGTGGCAAAAAGCAAAGTATACCATGCTCTACAAGAGCCATTATGAGAGAAAGGAAGTGGTATAAATGGCGTTCCTCCTTTCTTCTGATGCGCTGGCATCATCCCACATATCCAACAGTTCGTAGCATTCGTAGCAACGTGGGTATGATGCAGCATCTGGATAAAAGTGTTATTCAAGTAAGACTGTCGATGCTTCAACTCTTGATATGGTAAAGTATAAAAGTAGTGCTCCTCAGGCACCGGAGTTGTCAACACAAGAATCTTCCGAGCAGGAGTTACATCCTCCACGAACCATGTTGTTATCCCAACAATGGCTACTGTCAACATGAACCCTAATGCACAAAGGATTTTCTTTTTCTCCATGTCAAAGTGGAAATAAAACCCAATATCTTCCTGAAACTAAAAGTCTGTCAGAACTCTTCCCCTTGGGCAGCGGTTGATTTCTTCACCAGCGGGCCAAGACGGGTGTCGCTACACTAATGCAGGGCTGATCCCCCCCACTTGCCTCATCGGCTCTCCGTTTCACTAACCCAAGGGCCGCTCTGACAGTATGTCCCGGTACTGGGAAACTCACTTCCTTGGTCGAAGATGATATCGCCTTCCTCCAGGAGTCGCGTGGTCCGGAAAGAGCTCCTCAGTGGCGTTTGGCTCCGCAGCACGGCCTGTCTCTGCAGCCAAGATTTCTTGTTGATCGGTCAGCACGGCAGGTTCCACCAATCCGGGCGGCACCTTCCTACAGTGCAGAGAGTGGATCCAATTCTTTCTGTTGGAGACTCGCACAGCCATCCTCGTTGCGAGGAGGACCTGCTCAGGGCCCACCCATCTCGGTTCCAAGCTGTTTGTTCTGTCAAATATTTTCACCATCACGTGGTCCCCAGGCCGGAGACCATGTCCTTCACCAGTAGACCGATCAGGGAGCGCCTCTCGGACCTGTTGATGGATAGAAACCAAGTTATCCGTTAACTGTGCCAGATAATCGCTCATCATTACACAAGGTACATCATACACAGCCTTAGGTCTTGGTGGACCCCAAATATTCATTGGGCGTCCGAAAACAATCTCATATGGTGTAAGGCCGGTTCGAGAGTGCGGTACCGATCTAATTGACAATAACGCCAGTGGCAGAGCGTCTGGCCAAGTCAAAGACGTCGAAGCTTGAATTTTGGCGATCTTAAGCTTCAGTGTACCATTATACTTCTCAACTAGGCCTGCAGACTGAGGGTGAAACACGGCGTGGAACTTCTGAGTGATGCCTAGGCCTTTCAAGACATACTTTATAACATCCGCTACAAAGTGAGGGCCGTTATCACTCCACAGAAGTCTACAAACGCCATATCGGGGGAAAAACTCCTTCAGCAGCAGCTTCGCAGTAGTCATTGCAGTATTGTCTTTCGTAGGGTACGCTTCAACCCATTTGCTGAAGGCGCAAACCACTACTAGAACATACTTCAGATTATTACAGCGCTCCAGCTGGATGTAATCCATCTGCAGAACCTCAAAGGGTGCAGTGGGTGTCACAAACCCTCCTGCTGGAGTTCGAGTACCCTTTCCTGGGTTGTACCTCAGGCAGATCATACAAGTCTGCACCACCCTCTTTGCTGTGCTAGCAATCTCTGGATGCTCCCAGACTTGGGTAAGCAATTTCACAATTGCGGAAGCTCCAACATGTGCTAGCCCATGTGCCATCTGAACCATAGGTTGTACAAAAGCCGTGGGTAATTTCCATCTATCCATCTGCTTATTTCTCCAGCAACCCTCATCATCCAATTCTCCCTCACTAGCCCATTGTTCCCGCTCTTTGTCAGAAGCGGTCCTTTGCATTTCTCGCACTTCCTCCTTCGCATCATGCCATCTTTCCACCTGTGACTTTACTACATACATGGCAGTAGTACCGGGCTGCATCGCAGTCTCCCGTGCTACTCGGTCTGCTAACGCATTCCCTTCTCCAACTTTATCAACTACTTTCCTATGGGCGCTACACTTAACGATGGCAATTTTCTTTGGGTATGTCAGTGCAGTTAAAAGATTATGAACTAACTCTCCATGCATTATCTGTACTCCATGTGACGTTAAAAACCCTCTCTCCTTCCAGAGTAGGCCGAAATCATGCGCTACTCCGAAGGCATAGCGGCTATCTGTATAAACATTCACACATAGTCCTGTACTGAGCTCACATGCTCGTGTTAATGCTATCAGTTCCGCTGCTTGAGCTGATTTCTGTGGTATGCGCGCTGTCTCCACTATCGTTTGTAATGTGGTAATTGCATATGCTGCTGAAGTCGTACCATCTGGTAGCTTCAGACAGGATCCATCCACCCACAGTTCTCCATCTACATCTGGAAAGGGCGTATCCTGGAGATCAATACGACCCTTTGTTTGTTCCTCAGTCACGAGAATACAATCATGCGCTTTCCGCGCCTCAGGCTGGGTTTCGGGGTATGGCAACAATGTTGCCGGGTTTAACGTTACGCACCTTTTCAACGTAATATGAGGAGCCAAAAGCGTCAACTCATATCCCGTTAAACGGGCGCTGGTCAAATGCTGCGTCTTCGTTTGATTAAGCAGGGCATCGACAGCATGGGGGACTAATACCAACAGCTTATGGGATAACACAATTCCCTCGCTTTGGCGTATTGACACAGCTGTCGCCGCAACCGAGCGAAAACACCCTGGTAATGCTCGGGCGACAGGATCAAGTACAGCCGAAAAATATGCACAAGGGCGCTGCTTATCGCCGTGCATCTGCACTAAAACTGACAATGCACATCCATCTTTCTCATGCACATACAGCGAAAAGGGTTTTGCATAATCAGGGGTCCCTAACACTGGTGGTGAACAAAGGGCCTGCCGGAGTTGCTGAAAAGCAGTATCACACTCATCTGACCAAGGGATTGGGATAGGCGTGTCCTTTTGTCAAGAGGGCTAACAATGGCTTAGCTATGTACGAAAACCCCAATATCCACTGTCTACAAAAAGAAACGAGGCCCAAAAATGCACGCACATCCTTCTGTGTGGACGGTCTCGGTGTATCCAAAATTACTTGGATACGATCCGGTGTGAGTGCACGTCCCTCCTTAGACAAAAGGTGACCCAAATAAGTCACCTTTGGTCTACAGAATTGCAATTTCTTCCTAGATACCTTATGATTGTGGGACGCTAAAAAGGAAAGTAAGGATAACGTACTTTTTTCACACAATTCCAGGGTGTCAGCCGCCAGCAAGATGTCATCGACATATTGAATGAGGGCGACCCCCTCGAGCAGAACAAAGGAATCCAATTGTCGTTTCAAAGCCTGACTGTAAATGCTAGGGCTTTCTGTGTAGCCCTGGGGAATCCTACAAAAACGATAAGATCTATTATTTAATGTAAACCCAAAAAGATATCGGCTATCAGGGTGAATAGGAATGGAAAAGAAGGCATTCTTCAAATCAATCACTGAGAACATGGTTGCCGTAGGCGGGACCAAGGTAAGCAACGTTGTGATATCGGAAACCACTGGGTACTGAGGTATCACGATCTTGTTCACTTCTCTCAAATCAATGATAAACCGATAAACTCTGGCATCCGTATCCTTTTTCAGTATGGGAAGAATCGGACTGTTACAAATGTTGTAGGGGACTTCCTCCACTACCCCTACCGCTATCAAATCCTGCACTATCTGTATAAGAGCCTCCTCCCCCTCCTGGGAAATACGGTACTGTGGGAGGCGTGGTAACACCGCCCCCTCCTGGACGCTAATGTGGACCGGTGGAATCACCATTTGTCCCACATCAGTATCCGAAGTTGCCCACAAAGCACGAGGGAGGGTAGCTAACAGCGCATCCTCTGACATCGTACACATTCGTTCTGATCGGGGGTAATTGTCATTCAATATTACCCGTACACCAGCAGGGGAGCAACGGATCGTAGCCCTAAAATGCTTTAACATATCAAGACCCATAATGTTGTCCGGTGTGTACGGGGCAAGCAGAAACGGACAGGGTGCAGAAAAAGAATCAACCTTAAACATGAGGGGCTGTGAAAGAGGGCTTCGGGAGAGTGTACCGTCAAACCCTACCGATGTGACCATTAAGCCGGATGGGGGAGCCCCCGGAACCAATTGCTTAGATAGCGCACTACGTGTCGCTCCTGTATCCACTAGGAACTGATCAGTAGAGCCCAAAACTTCAGCCGATACATAAGGGCCCTTCTGATCGACCGGCACCTCAACTGATTCTAACCCCCATCCAACGCATTCCTATGCATGCTGAGAGTCATGGTACCCCGACCGGTCAATCCCTGACGCTTGATACTGATGCTGGCGATCGAAAACATTTAATCTATCACGGTGCTGCCCAGCAGGGTCAAAACGAGCCTGTTCATTAGAGTTCCCTCGAAAGTTCGAGAAACCCCCTCTACCTCGCGGGCCACCATGGGTATGCCCCTGACGCGATGCATGCAACACCGGGCAGTCCCTAGCCCAATGACCCGATTGCTTACAATACGCACATTGGTTCCTATTCAAATCAGATCGGCCCGAGGGAGGACCATAAGATCCTCCCCGACCTCTATTACTACCCCGTCGAGGCGGGCCATAGACTTGTGCCAACATCACCTTTGTTTTCAAATCTTTCGATTTCTTTTCCTCCTGGCCCTTTGCTTCTTGCTCCTGACGCTCATAATACTGGGCGATAGTCAGGAGGGCCGTCGGTGTAGCGGAGGACCAGGAACTTTCACTCGCTTTTAGACGGGCCGCAACTGCCGGCAGCAGATTAGCCACATATTTATCCGCAAAAAGGTGGCGTCCCGTATCGTCAGTAAGCGACTGTCCACTAAAATCATGAAACGTCTCCTCAAAGCGCGTAAAGAAGTCCGCAAATGACTCGTCAACTTTCTGTTTACATGCAGCTAACATATTCCAGTCAATCTTTTTAGGGGGGATAATTGTCTTCAGCTTAGCCACAATAGCAGCAGGGAGATCTAAAATATTCTGGGGCGGTTTCTGCGCAGGCTTCCTCTCCCTATCCTCATCCTCCAGTTCAGACCATCGAGCCTTAAAAGTGGCAACATCATCTACCTTTCGCACAGATCGCCACATATCTGGTGGTAGAATAAGCCCAAAGAACAAATCTATATCTGCTAAAGTCATAACGCAAGAATTCAAGGCCCCCTCAACTTCTTCATAGAAGGCCGCTGGATTCTTGCGGGGGTCAGGCAGCGCATTCTTCAATGCCATAACATCAGCCCTATGCCATGGAGTGTAAACCCAATTATACACAAAATATCCCTTAGCATCGGCGGAGGTAATGTCCGAGCTAGTCCCCGCTCCTTTAGGAGGAACATACAAAGGCGCCGCGTCGCGCATTGGCTTAGCATGCACTAGATCGCTCTTATCTGATTGAGAGGTGGATGAGTGGCCTTCTGCGGTACACGAATCCGACTGCGTCTCCTCCCCTGCTCGTGGGCGCGCTTTTCCTTTATGGGCCAACACCGCGTCCCGCAAGGCGAATAGCCGCCGAGCCGTGTCAGGAGCCTTAGAGGGAGAAAAAAACACCATCATGCAATGCTTTAGCATCCGATGTCACTTCTTCAGGCTCAAAGACACTAGAATATTTCCGAAAAGCAGCAATCACTTCCTCAGCGAAATGACTCAAAAAATACAATCTCTCTCTATCCTGCCACGACCCCCCAAGTATGGAACAATTCATCCACGGACACCTTACCCTTAAGCGCACGGAAGGAAATTTGCCGAAGCTCAGCCATATGCTCAGCCGATAACATGGACCGCGTATCTACCTTACCCGGACCCGGGACAGAATCCTGTGGCCTCGGAGCAGATGCGCCAACATAAGGGGGCGGAGAGCGATCTAGTAAATAAAAATCATCATCAAGATTATTAAGGACAGGATAAAGTGGCTGCCGAACAGCATATTGACCCGAAACTTGCAGCCTACGCTCTTTCTCTTGTCTCTCTGTCTGTTCTCTGTCTTCCCGACGCTTCGCTTCCTGGGCTCGCACATGATCATTCTTCCGTTGTTCTTTATCAAACAGCGCTTTCTCACGCTTCTCTCGCTCACGCACCTCCTTCACCCACAACCGCACACACTCAAACATATCCTGACGAGCACGTCGCTTACACATACACTGTTCCACATACTCAATCTTACGTATATCAAACGATCCATACAAAGGCCATCGCAACTCAGGATCTTTTTTTGTATATTTCCTCCATACTGTGCTGTACATTATGGAAGAAAGACCATGCTTCACATACATATCCCTATTAGGAGTCCCCTCTGGGGGAGCTGGTGCAGATTCCTCGAGGTTCAACCGGTTTCCAAAACAGCAACACCACTTACGGAGTGCGCTGAAAGCAGGCATGCTCAGAAATAATGCAAAATATGCAATATTATAGAAAAATGGCACTTAATCGTTGCGCCGTTCAAAGTTACACAGCTCCGGAGAAATCTCTCCACATTGCCTGCCTATATGTGTTGCAACGCATATATATTCACAAAGACAAATACAAAATATGACTAGTCATCACAAATCAAACTCAAATAGCCAGATCAGGCTTCAAAAACTCGGAGCAAGTACCGTACACCGGTTCTTACCAATCAAGAGTCCAGATTCCAACTGCCAAGCTCCACAATCGCCCAAACGGCTTTCACGGCAAGTCCGACAGAAGAGGTCTCAGTCGAGGACCGGCGCCACCCAGACGGTCAGCTCGGAAGGGAAGGAAGAAAAACCTCGGGATGCCAGGGCTAAGACGCCGCTGGCAGTGATCACGTCCCCGGCCAAATTCCTCACCTTCGTCGCGACCAGTCCTTCGAGCATCCGAGTCGCCGATGAGCCCCACGTGACGGGCGCCAATTGATGAATACAGGCCCCAGCTAGGCCCGCAGGACACAAGGGTTCGCTCTCCTGTAATGGAATCTATAAGGAAGTTGGCACGGAAACTGCAAGGTACAAAGACAGCATTTATTAACCCTTAAGGGTGGTCCTACAATCCACACAACACTCTTCAGTATTGCATAGAGTAGCACAAAGAACTTACGTACATGGTCCCCTTTTATACACAATAGAGGGGCTCATAAGTGGGTGGATACAACATGAGGCCGAAGAACATTACCATTTATGGTCATTTTCGATACTGAATCAATATGTGGGCGGAGCTAACACACTCCTTGAGCCCGCGAAAACATGGTCAAGCAAGGCTAACTGATAACAGATGTGGTCAAGTCTGGGCATGTGCCAGATAGACAAAGGAGCTATTTATAGACTGTTACTAGGCAGATTACAAGAGCAACTAACACAGAGGTTGGACTCTTCTCGTGGGGAACACGTGGAAGCATGACAATACAAAATGGAGTCCGAACTTCGGTCAACATAGACAGAGAAAACACGATCTACTAGAAGGGAATTAATGTCTTTAGTAAATGCTTAATCACATCGTCGTTTCAATTTACAACAATACGGATTCCAAATTTCTCATTGACGGCTAAGCCACTTCAGAGGCTTACGCACAATGACATGCTCGATCCAGTTCCATGGAGTGATGAATGTATGCACTCTTAACGAACTGCGAGAGAGTCTGTGTCAAGCTCCAGCATTGGGAATGCCTGACCTTAACAAAAGTTTCACTCTATTCTGCAGTGAGCACGAAGGCTGTGCATCATCAATTCTGACACAGATGCATGAAGCAACGCATGGACCTGTTGCATACTTCTCAGCTACATTAGATCTTGTAGCTACAATATTGCCTGGATGTCTAAAGGCAGTTGCTGCCACATGTGTTTGGAGCAGTGTGAGAGCATTGTGATGGTCACCCACTGCAAGTGCATTTACCACAGTCTGTTGAGATTTTGCTTACTCGTGCTTGAACTCAACATCTTACAAGTAGCCGGTTCACTAAGTATGAGCAGGTGATATTGGAGGCTGAAAATGTGTCATTGGTCAGGTGCACAAGTTTAAACCCAGGTACCTTGATGCCCTCACCAGTTAATGAAGTTGTGACTCATGAAGCAAATTATGATTGTTTGAATGTGACTTAGCAGTGTACGAAACCTCATCCGGATATCATTGCCTGAGTCTGAACATGTATTGTTTGTGGATGGATCATGTTTGAGAGATGCTGGAGGAAACTTGAGAGCTGCGTATGCCATATGTATGGCTGTGGGTGTGGTGGAAGCGTCATGGTTGCAGGGAGAGCATTCAGCTCAGGTAGCTGAGCTTATTGCGTTAACCAGGGCTTGCAGCATTATTTAACAATTGAGAGTTACCATCTTCATGGACAGGCAATATGGATTTGCGGTTGTCCATGATTTTGGGCAATTGTGGTCTCATTGTGGCTTCATGACCTCTTCAGGTTCAACTATTTAAAACAGAGACAGCGTGCAAAACTTACCATTGCCATTACAATTGCCAGCCCAAATTGCAGTGGTAAAGTACCCAGCCCATTGCCAAGGAAATATTTAGGTGACGGTCAGAAACCGCTATGCAGATGAGACCGTGCATTATTGTGCCCTAAATTCTTACATCTTCAATGGGGAACCATTAAAAAAGCAACCTGATGTCACAGAAAGCCTGCAGATATTTTTAGTTGCGGAAACATGGGAGGAGATAAAAGCATTGCAGGATGAAGTTTCAGAAACTGAAAGACAGGGGTGGGTCATAAGAGGTTGCACACAAAGACAAGAGAATGAGGTGTGGGTGTACACAGATGGGAGACCAGTCTTACCTGATAGTTTATGGTCACTAAGTGCTGGAGTGCTTGTGCAAGTGAATGGAGCACTAAAGTCCTGTTTGGCAAAGGTGTGTGTGTCCACGTCTCTGAAATGGCCAAATACTTTGCCCTTGGTTTTGATGAGTTTGAGAAGTATCCCAGACAAAAGAACTGGAGAGTCTCCACATGAGATCATAATGGGAAGGGTTATGACACAGCTTACAGTCCCAGCCAATCAGCTAGTTAATGTAAATGGTGATTTAATACTCAATTACTGTAAAGAATTGGCTGATGTGGTCCATTCTGTGTCTCACCAGGTTGGGTAATCTGTCAATTCACCACACTGTGTCCCGATGACTGAGTACTAGTCAAGAAACACTTACGCAAAACATGTTTGTAGCCTTGTTGGCGTGGGCCGTATCAAGTGATTCTTGTTACCACAACTAGTGTCAAATGTGCTGGTCTGCCTAACAGGGTGCACGTTGCCCACACTCGCCGAGTCCTATGTCCCCTTCCAAATACAGTACCTGCAGTGGATGTGCTGGTGGTCACCGTGAGACATCCAACTCAGGTCAGTCACAGAGTGGAGGGGGTGCCAGTTACTGGGTCTGCAAAGCACTGGTTCAAAAGAGGGTCTGAGAGAGCCAGTTCCTGTAGGTAACAAGGGTCATGTGGAAAGGGACCTGACTAAGCAAAGTATTGGCTTAGCTGTTGTGAATAGTGCAAGCGAAAAGTTTGTGATAAGTGAAGATTGTTGCCCAGGAGAACCAAAAGATTGAGGCACATTTTGGCAGAAGGCAAAGTACCTTCAACTGTGATCGCAGTCTAAACAAAGTGACACAGATGATGGTGAGGCTACTGTGAAAAAATTGAAAAGAGCTAAAGTACCAAGCCGGAGATATACTTCACCAGAGTGGACTTACCTAGTAGCAGCAAAATGACTAGGAGAAAGCATGTCAAGCTTTTTGCTTCAAGGATTTGAACTCACAGAAACCACCTTCAGGAATTGTTGTGATAAGGGACATTTTGCAAGACAGAAAAGCAAAAGAAAATGGCCTATGTATAACTGAGGAGGCAAATACACACCAGATTTTGCCAAGAACTTAAAAGTTTTGAACTGTAACAGGAGAAACAAAGATAAACCTTGTTCGAAGAAGCTTAAAGAAATATTTGCTGAAAAATCATACGTTATAAAGCATTCTCAGAATTCAACAGAAAATATGAGTTCCCTTTCCGAAGAGATGGGAAATAAAAACCTGGTATTGTTAAAATGCAAACACATATGTGCTTGCTTTTTTGCTGCTTTTTCTATAATTCTTGTATTGTTACCTATTGTTCTAAACCTTCCTCGTTATGTCTAAGTGGAGCATGACATTAACCCTACCCATGTTTCTAAACCGTTAGAAGAAACAATTATGAATTTGTAACTAATGATCTAACCAATAAGACCTTGCATCACAATCAGTCTCTTAATGATTTATCTCTAAAAGTCTTTACTAAATTGTTATATGAATATGTTGACACTATGGATGCTAGAGATTGTTCTGCAACTTCATACCTCACTATCAAAGGGAGTGACCTACCATCACATACCTCTTACTTATGGTACTAACCAGTTTATTTTATTGTAAAGGGCAATATCAATATTATTACTCAAATTATGATTTGATCTTCTCAGAAATACTTGTTAAGAAAAATATAAATATTGTACCTAATACACAAAATGCTAAAAAAATGGGTAAATTCTTCCAACCTACACAAAGCATAGATACAGTAAATGCACATAGACATAATTTAACTTGCTCTTTAGATAATGTAGAAAAAGATTTTATAAATTTGGTTGAGGATAGACGTGGGAAAATAAAGAATAAAGCTGACACGCAATCAAAAATCCCATCTTGGGCACACCGGGAGGGTGAAATTAAGAAGAGTGTTGCATACTCTGCTATGGCTCTGAATTGGCAACCTAAAGGGAAGCTATGCATATTGAGACGCAGAACTGAATTTAACAATTTATGTGTTGATTCCAGTGAATGTGATCACACCTTATAAATTGTGGGAGGCTGGGCTTAATATCTCGGAAGATCAGATCCTGTTTTCCCTGGGCTGGTAAAAAATGCTGCTATATGGGAATAGTGTTTCCAACGATTTATCATGTGGTCCAAGCTAGTGAAACCAACACATTTAAACATACTCATGTAAGAATGGAAATAAGCACTGCTGAAATAATTGGGGATATGTTTGGTGCAATAATACCATCAGTTGGAGTGATTAAAAATGTTCACAAAATTTGAGAACTCTCTACTCTAGTTGATCACTTATCAACTGATACGGCAGGAGGGTTCCTTGTCATAGATACTGAAATGGTTGCTATCAGATCAATGGTATTACAAAACAGACTTGCATTAGACGTGCTGCTTGCAAAAGAGGGCGGAGTCTGTTGCATGCTAAAAGTCCAACAATGCTGTACATATATCCCTGAAAAAAGTAAAGATTTGCGGGGATATATCAACAAAATTACTAATCTGTTAAAAGATTTGACTGAATTGAATGCTGATGGTGCTTGGGAATCTGTTGGCAAAGAATTTACCTCTGAGGGAACATGGTTAGCTCACAATGGGAGGTAGTTTAGTGGGAAATATATTAACCCCTAGACTAACTATTGCTATTGGCATACCAATAATAATAATGATTTTCGATACTGAATTTGAGAAAAAAAACTAGAGGAATAAGAAAGCAGAAATTAAGCAAGGAGATGGACAATGTGGATACTATGATGAATTAAAAGCCTTAGAACAAACAAGGCTAAAACTAATGAAGACATCCTCCTTGCAAATGTGACATCAAATTAAGATAAAGATAAGATAAAGATAAGAGTGTGATGGCTTGATTCGCCATGAATGGGGGAAATGATAGAGCATTAACATTTTCTTTAATCTTTCTCTACAATTTCACCATGAAAAATTATTTGTGGCATACCCATTACGATAATGACAAATGTCTGATAGGTTATCAAGTTATCAAGTTTAAAAAAACACTCAAATGAAGCCTGAGGTAGATACTGTATACTAAAAGCATGCACAATGTTAGACGTAGCTTTTTAATGACACTTACCCATCAATAAGCTAATGTAATACGTTTTAACAAATGTATTGACATATGTTTTTTTTATGCATATATGAACATAGTAAACAAATGATAACATAAAAATTCCTATATAAGAGTAAAACTGTTTATGTGTTTGAAAAACGGTCAATTACACAAGAATGTGTAATGTGATTACTGACATTGATGAGAGAAATAGATGCTATACAAGAGATGTTATAATTTCTGCTATGTAAAGATCTATTTTAAATGTGCCTTACAAATCTTGAATAATGTATTAGCCTATAACATACAAAGAGACTTTCACATTATATGCAAAATAATAGTGAAGTGTTAAAGTTTTTTAGAGGTACCTTATGCTTACATGATTTAATTGCAAATCAATTTTATCCTGAATTGAAGAACTAATGCACTGCTTGAATAATGTAGGATTCATATTTTAGCACAAATTCATCGCGTGCAAGCAGTGTTTATATGAAGGCCTCAAAACATGCTTTTTTTCCTAGTATGAACTTATGAACTGGATATTCTGAAGTGTATAGGTACCTTTCATAAAGTTTCTACTTGTGCACTAACACTCAATGATTCTTTTCACATTTGTAGCTTACTGGATTAGACTTGCAAGAAAATTGTTACTTTCTAGAGCACATGCTTGGGAAAGAACTGACAACGGATGAGAACATGAACTCGACGATTTCCTAAACGTAACAACAAATCATATGACTAAAGTACTGTGGCCCTAAGGAAAATGCGAAGTAATGGATTACTGAATTCTTCCGGATTTATATACTTTTAACTACTACATCAGCTCATCCTACTGAAACTGACCAATGGGACAGAGTGGTCTGACAAATTTGGTGATGAAAGGGGTGTAAACCAGAAAACGATGGAGTATAATTGCCTAAACACTAAACAGGTGCGGCCCCCTATTTTGTCCTTCTCCCCTCTGCCTATCTTGCAGTATATATGTTTAGAAACAGTGACTTTGTAGAACTGTATTTCGTTTTGGAAACTTCTAGAGTCCTGTATTATTTGATTGTATATAAGGTGAATTGATCCTAATAGACATTAAACAATGCCGTCATTACAACGTTAGGTGATGGGGCCTCTTTTCATGTTTATTTCACCCTTACACTGTATATGAGCAGCACTTGGAACAATTTGCCAGTATCATGACCGAGACCCTGCGTGGTAGAAAACGCGTCAATTTAGAGGCAAATGAACATCTTCTGCAGCACACCTGAGTGCATGTTTTATCAAGCAGTGGATGAGAGGAGTTTCGATATATGATCAGCAGCTCTGCCAATCTTAATGTGCCACCTACGTTGGGCACATAACTGGGGAGCGAACAGTTTTGCATTTGTGGAATATATATATGTGGATGAGAATTTGAATGGTCAAGGATGTAAGTAGCTAATTTTGAAGAGCACTGACATGCAAGTTTCCAGCCACTTCACAGAAGTAAGCTGGCATTGACACATTCTAGCAGCATATGTCTGTCAGGTGCATATTCAAGTTTCAACTTCGGTGTACAAAACAATCATAAGTATGCAGGGGATAGAACAAGATTCGAAAGAAACAAAAAAAAGGGGGCAATACTGAATTTTATGACACAGCACAAACTTGGCAGAGAATGGGAAGATATGCAAAATTACAAGATTTTTTGTTGAATAATAAAGAAAATCTTTAAACCAACACTGGGAAAAGGGTTTACACGCTGTAATAGAAGACTCATAGAACTATTTAAAACTTAAAATCACTGTTATCCGTTTTTAAATGCAATAAAGCAAGTAACCTCAACTGGATTCAACTTGGAAATCTTTTCTGGAAATTGGGAACAAAAAACTCATATTTTTAGTCTAGGGTATAGCTTGCTTTTTTGTCCATCTACTAAGGGTTTTGTACTCATCTTCTCCAAAATCAGCAGCAAGTATTTCTTGGTTTCATTGGACACCTTTAGAACTTTACAACACAGCCAGCTTTGGGGCAACTGGTACCTCCACACCTGGCATGGGCTTGGAGGGGTGCTGTGCTTAGAAATAACGTATTGGTTTAAAAGCTCCTGCTGCAGAGTTCATTGTGTGAGCTGCAGTTTCCAGGCAACAGTATAAATGACAACATAATGCTTGTGGATAACGGTCCTTATGAATACAGATTGGAGATCACAGAACTGTATTTTATGCAGACAGCTCAGTAGGTTACTGCTTTTGTCACAAAGACCCATTTTAGCATTTGCAGTTCATAAGTTACAATCCTAATATAGCATAATGACCTATCAACTGTCATAAACAAAATGCATGCAAACTGCATGGTACTCCTTAGAACATTATGATTTGTATCCACTCTTTCATTATCCTAATGTTGCTAAAAATGGTTTGTTTGGATAGAAATAAACACTTACCACTGTGTTGTGTTTTGAACTCTGAGATTGTCCTTCTCCAGATCAAGCAAACTTAAGGTATACTTCTGTTATTAATCCGATTTCTGGTTGGCAGAGGTATGCACCCTGTCCAAGCAGAAACCCCAGTCCTAGTCAGGGTAAGTAAGATAAACACCCTAAATTAACCTATGCTCTCCCTCTGGTAGCTTTGCACAGAGCAGAGAGGCCTAACTTCAGAGGCAAGGTGTAAAGTACTTGTGCAACACTTCAAACAGCAATATAGAGAATACACCACAAAAAGACTCCACACTAGTTTAGAAAAATAGATGATGATTTTATTAATAAAAGAAGACCAAAATGACAAAAATCCAATAAGTGGAAATTGAGAAATGAAATTTTAAAAATAAAAGTGTCAATAGCACTTACAAGCAATAACTGCCTGTATGGATTCCAGGCCAGATGCATGAGCCATGCTGGGTCCACTGAACAAAGTGCCTTGATCCTGGTTGCAACAGGGAGATGCGGGGTGCAGCCAAGCAATACATCTGTGTGGATCCCACAGTCGAGGTGAAGCATCGATTTTCGCCATGCAACAATGGCGATGCACTGGTTGCAAAGATGAAGCGCCGGAGCTGAGATGCATTGGTCCTGAAGCCCAAGCACTAGTTTTCTCCATGCAGTTGAGGGGGGGTGTTGATCTCACTGCAGCGGCAGCGATGCAGCAGTTCTGATGCGCCGATTCTAGAGGTGATGTGCTGGTTCCGAGTGCAATGCAGTGGTTCTGTTCCTGCAGCAGTGTCAATGAGTTGGTTTTGCTTCATGCAGTAGAGTATGTATCTGTGAGAGTTTGATATCCACGAGTCTCAAAACAGGAGGCAAGCCAGCATGCCCTTGGAGATCACTCTGGTCTCAATCAAGAGTCCAGTTCTTCATCAGTAGGGGCAGAGGGTAGAAGGCAGCAGGGCAGCACAGCAGAAAAGCACTTTTTTCAATGCAGCAGTCCAGCAAGGTGGCGGTCCTAATAGCAGGACAGCAGTCCTTCTTCCTGGCAGAGTTTCTTTACATGTCAAAATTTGTCTGATTTGGTGGAATAGGAGACCCAGTACTTACACCCAGCTGTGTCTTTGAAGTGGAGGTGACTTTAAAGAGTGTTGTGAGTTCCCTATATGGCCCACTGTAGTTCCCTTCTATGCGAGTCCGCTGAGACAAAGGATCATGTTTTTGCTCTGGAGTTAGTAGACTGGTGTAGGAAGGTAGGATCTAACTGCATGGTTACCCCCACTTTTTGCCTGATATTTTTCTGGTTTTTGACTAGTCTGACTGGGATCCTGCTGACCAGCATCCCAGTCTATCTGCTTTCTCCCTAAAATGTATTGACATGTACTTAGGTATACTCCACATTGTATACTGGGGTAACCTTATAGGTCCCCAGTATATGGTACACATGTACCCAGGGCATAGGTACCCCAGAGGCCTCCCATGGGCTGAAGCATGTATTATGCCACCCAGGAGAGGTCATGCAAAATGGAACTACAGGTCTGCCATTTGACCCTGTGTAAGATGGTGCATGCACCACTTACTTTAGATATAGGTTTACGATATCTATAGGTCAGTACACTTAAAAACTATAAGTCACCCCTATAGCAGGCCTTAACAATCCTGAAGGCAGGTTGCTGGGTTTTACGTGAGAGGGTGGCCCTGCAGGAGCAGAGCACCCCTGCAGCCTTCGGAGACCATTTCCCGGGTTGTCGGTGACGCAGCCAGACATAGAGGTAGATGTGTATTATATGCTTGCGTAAAATGCTATCTCGAAAATGGCTGCAACAAACAATGTCGTGTTTGGTATCAAACACCTTGGAATCATACCTTCACTCTGGTAACCGGTGTGGGAGGTATGATTCCACCCTTCAGAAGCAAGCTTCATGGGGTCCCTGGTCTTCGCCGTACCAGCCTTCTTAACCCAGACACCACAAAATGGTTGCTGCTGAACAGAGACACATTTCTGCCCTCCTGCTGCTGAGCCAAGCTCAAGCAGGGGAAGGCAGCAAAGTATGCATCCTGTCACAGGGAGATGTGACCATTCCCAGACAGGATTAGTGTATTGGAGCTGGATGGGTGACTTCCAAAGTGCCTGAAAGTCTGCAAGAGGGGTATATTTGGTGTCCCTGTGTATAGTCCAGCTCAAACCAGTTCTGGGAGTCATTGGCTCCTGCTCTGGTGTGAAACTGGACAAAGGATATGGGAGTAACCTCCCCACTGTCCTGACCCTCCCTGGGAGGGTTACCTGAATCTGTTCAACCCTGTCCCATGTAACAAAAGGGCTTGCCTGGCTGTAGGACCCTAGATGCTACGTGGACAAGATTCTGAACAAGAAACCACTGACCTTCGACCATCTGGACACTCTGGACTTTGATTGGGCCCGACTTCATCTCCCTCTGCGTCTAAAGCCTTGTCTGTGCCCGTGCACCATACAGTCTCCATGCAGGACCTGTGGAGCATCAAGCACAACTGAAGTATCTCCCTTTGGATGAAGGATTAACTCCCCTGCATTAACAGGCACCATAACGCAACTGACCCATCTGCTGATCCGGAGCTCCTGCGGACTCCAAAGGCTCCAGCAACACAGAAGGTGGGTTCCTACATTCCTTAAGGTCTAGCTGCCCTCTCACTAAGTTTGAGGCCAGTATCCATCGTGGGCACTACATACCCCGAACCCTGTGCACCACCACGTACATTTGCAAGTGCACATGCTTGTTGATGTTCCCCAACATTGTGCATTGGGCTGTCAATAGCCCCAACCTCTGACCACATTTCATACAAAGGACTTTGGTCTCCTCACACTCAGTGCCATGCAAGCTGGTGTTTTGTGAAACTGCCAGAGGTCCCCTCGCGACTCCTATGCCTTTGGCCTGTGGGTCTATCTGAGGGACAATCCTGATTTTCTTGGGCTCCCCTGGTTGCACCAGGCCTGCCCTGACTCCCCTTGCTGTGGTCAGTCCCCTGGTTCTTGCTGGGCCAGACCGTAAACTTCTTTTACCTTCTTCATAGGTTACTGTTGCCAAGACTTGTTGGTGCTCCTGCCGGACACCGACCCCTCAGCACTCCCCATTCTTTGTGGGACAGCTTGTATCCAGCTCCTGGTCTTCCTCGATGTCTCCTGGTCCCTACAGCTGTAGATTCAAGGTCTCCTTCTTCACACCTGAAGCACCCGACATCGCTGGGCATCTGTCTATCGAGCCCCTGGTCACTTCTGTGTGACCCAGACTATGTCCCATCTGCTTTCAGGCTCCTTCCATCAAGAATCCACCTGCGGATTCTACCGGCCACTTTTCTTCTTTCTAGCAGTGAAATTTCTTTGAAGACTCCGATTGAGAATGACAACGGTTTCGGACACCACTTCAGCCCTATGCACCCAGCTTCCCTGGGATAGGTAACTCTGGTACTTTGGTATCCACGGATGGGGTGGCTCTCCAACCTTCTATGTTCCAGGGAGCCCACTGTGTATTAGTGCTACTTGCGATTGTTTCTGTGCTACAGTATTGTGTGCTTTGTGTTTATCTGTGTTTAGCAGATACTGTGGAGTAATTAAGGCATTATAATAATAAATATATTATAATAATAAATATATTGTCTTATATCTACTGTGTGGTTCTCCTTTCATTTAACCAATACAATAAGGTTGCATTCTGGTAAAACAAGCTGCTTAACATTCCTTCAAGACTAAGCCTGAAGGCTTCTCTCCACAGCTACCACTTGGATAGCTTTCTAAGGTTATCTCTGACCTCTTAAATCACCATAAGGGTTGTTTGGACTGGTGCAAGGTGCCCACTTTAATTAGTGGACAGCATATACCAGGCCAACTTCTCACAACTGGGTTGCTGGACAATCATCATCTACATAAAAGGAATCCATTCTCGATTCACTGGCTTTTGAGCTTCCAAGAGACATCATGGATGCCTCTGACACACCTTCATTTGACTATCTTTTTTAAATTGACATATTAACTTTTTATTCTGATTATATTCCTTTTGTATACCATTCCTATTAGCAAAAGCTTGAACTTGCTTAGCTTACAAAAAAAACTTTTTTATTATTATTAAGTTTGTTGTTACATTATTGCCCCGCCCAAAGGGGGGGTGTTGTGATTTCCCCATAGGGCCCACTGTAATTCTCCCCTATGTGAGCCTAACTGTCGGTGGAAGGCCGTTTTTGCTTTGCACAGGTTACGAAGTTAAACGTTTGTTTTTGTGCCACAGTATTGTTTTAGAAATAGAATGGACACTTCATACAAGGTCTAATACACTGTGCCCTTTTTTCCTCTGTGGTTGGTAAATAATACACCTAACACATAGAATTAACAAAGAGACCCAGTTGCTGTTTTCCGGAATAGCAGTTCTTATCCTTTAAGCCGAGACTTGCCATTTTGAAACTAGAAAGGCACATTTCTTGCAGGACGGAAGTGCTCATCATGGGCCCAAACCCAGACACCTGGAACAACACCTGGTGGTCCCCCCGCCCTCGGAAGCCCGCCCACCGCCACGGACCATGCATGCAACCTGGGAATCATCCTGGACTCAGAGCTCCAAATGGACTGTCAGATCAACTCTGTCTCGTCCTCCTGCTTCCACACCCTCCACCTCCAAAGTAAGACCTTCAAATGGATCCCCCTTGAACACAGAAAGACCGTCACTCATGCCCTGGTCACCAGCAGGCTCGACTACGGCAACGCACTTTATGCTGGAATAAACAAAGACCTCACACGCAAGCTACAGAACATCCAAAACGCCACCGCAAGACTGGTCCTCAACCTGCCAAGACACTGCCACATCTACCAGCACCTGTGCACACTCCACTGGCTCCCCATCGAAGCTAGAGTCACCTTCAAGATGCTAACCCACGCTCACAAGGGCCTCCAAGACACTGGATCAGCATAGATGAATAGCCGAATTCCACGCACCCCAAAGGACCCTATGATCAGCCCAGATCTCTTACGCCGTGGTCCCCTACATCAGAAAAACCAGATCGGAAGGTTGCTCCTTTTCCTTCCACACGGCCAGAGCCTGGAACGACCTTCGGCTCGGCCTCAGACAGATAACATTGCTCCCCATTTTCGCAAGAAACCTCAAAACCTGGCTCTTCGTCAGACCCCCTTCTTGATGGACTGGAACCTGCAAACCACCCCCCCACATTCCCCAGCGCCTTGATACCCTTACGGGTGAGTAATCGCGCTTAACAAACACCTGATTTGATTTTGATTTGAGGAAGGACCCAGAGGTCAGTTTGCCAGCCTTGTGCAATCTGAGATGCAGACTAACTAACGGCAAATGCCAGGTATGGGGTTGGGCTCTAATTCCAGAGATCTGTGATAGAACACTTTTGCTCATGTAGTGAGGTGAGGCTTGGGCAAATATATAATTTGCCATTATAGGGCTTTTAATTTTGTACAGTCTTCTGATAATGTTAATCTTGTTACTAAGTTGCATATGTTTACTGATTGCAGCACAGTTGCTTCATGATAGAGCACAATAGTTAAAAAAATATTGTAAACTGTAAAAGTGTCCTATTATTGTTTATTATCGACATGTATGAGTGAGAGATTAAAAGGTGATGACCTGTTAACATGGTCACCGGAGAGGACTAGAGTATTGTGTTCTGGAGTGCCAACTTAACAGTTACTCTGGAAAGGTTAGGAGGGCAGGTAAGGTATTATGAGCTCGTCAGGATTCGGGCCCATAAGTACCGATGTGGTACGGTGACACAGTCCCTGCATACTGATGTTCTGTGAGCCCATGCTTAGTTCTGCTTCCAAATCTTAAGCCCTGCAAGAAGAGGGACTTTGGAGTGCACAGAGGCCCTCCCTTCCAACCCCTGGCTCCAGACTTACTACAGGGGGTATACAATCCTTTGTGTGTGGACTGGACACTGCCCATTCAGGTGTAAATGTCAGCTCCTCCACCCTATCCGGCCCAGGATGACCCCTCAGGGTGCAGATGGCCACTCAGCCACACCTAACCTTCCATTGTGTGTGGCTGTCTAGAGGGAATGGTCAAAGCCCAGTTGTCATCCAACCCAGACGTGTATTGAAGACAGGCTGTAGGCACAAAGAGCTAAGAGCAGAGAAATGCCATCTTTGTAAAAGAAGATCATCGTTTTAATCACCGGCAGTTTCTTATATCACAGACTCATTTTAAGGTAGTTAACTTGTTGTTTTACACAGCGTTTTTGCTTCACACAATCAGACACGCGGCATGATGGTGCTTTGTGGGCCTTCTGGTTCTTTACTACCGACTGTCACAAGTTATTTCGTGAATACTTTTGGATATTCAACAAACAACTGAACACAATCGATTTTCCTCCTGTTAGATGTCACACCATTTATCTCCTCAACATAACTAAGCTGTAAACTTGAATTTCACACTAATTCTTTCTAATTGAATTCAAACAAGCATGTACTATATTGTTAATATGTATTTTTGTTATTCGTAGAACCCCTGAAGAAGGGTGATTGTTACACCCGAAATGCATTGGGATTGATTTGATTTTCTGTGAAGAACTTTTTGGATTTTCGTTTACAGATGTGGTAATAAAAGATTACACATCCAAAAGAAACATTTGTTGAAGCACTTCTACTTTGAACTCTTCGCATTTTCTTCGGAAATTACATGATTAACTCTTATAACAATTTCGTTTTTTTTCAATTTGTTGTTTATCAACTGGTTATAATGAGTTTAAACTAGTCTAATTTATGTTAAGAATGTTTGAAGCATGTAATATACTCTTCCATGAGTGAATTAGGTAGTGCATAGCCTGTCTAGACCGCAGGGGCCTAGTTGCAGTTCTCATTTACAGGTGGCAGGGTAGAACCACCTCAGGCATTGCACACACAATCAGAATATTGTGTATACGTTTAGATTAACAGTTTCTTTCTTCGAGTGCGCGCTTAGCTGTTTCATCTCCCATCTTTGTAAAAGTGGCATTTCTAAAATAGTAATGTTAAAACCAACTTTGACAGCCAAAAGGATGTATCATTACTATTCCAATGATATTAGACATGATAGAACTACTCATTCTCAATCAGGAATTACAGTGTATAATTTTAATAAGGAATTCCCAATGTTAACCTATGAAAGGGGTAGACCTCACAGAAGTGAAAAACCCATTTAGTAGGTATGTTTTACTACTAGGACATGCAAAGCTTAAAAGTGCATGTCCTACCTTTTACTTACAAAGCACCCTGCCTTACAGACTATCTAGGGCATACCTTAGGGATCACTTATATGATATAAAAGGTGGGTTCAAGGTTCTGAAAGGAGTTTTAAATGCCAATGTGACATGGCAGTGTGAACTGTACACACTGGCTCTGCAGTGGCAGGACTGAGACATGTTTAAAGGCTGCTTGTATGGGTGGCACAATCAGTGCTGCAGGTCCGCTGGTGGCATGTAATATACAGGCCATGGGCACATGTAGTGCACTGTACTAGGGGCTTTCAGATAAATTGAAAATACCAATTGTGGACATGTCAATCAAATCTTGTTCAGGGGAGAAGCACATGCACTTTAGCACTGGTTAGCAGTGGTAAAGTGCTCAGAGTCCTAAGGCCAATAAAAACATTACAGCAACATGTGGAGGACAGCAGGCAAGCTGTTTGTGGAAGACCACCCTAAGGCTGTCAGGTCAAACTTCTCACCACTATGGAAAGACATGAGACTCCTACAGCTTTTAGTCCGCTTTGTCTTAAATAACATTTCCTTTACACTGATGTATACATGTATGATTCATTGTCTCTGTATAATATGTGTGTGATATAAAATGCTGTGACACCCTACACTGGTATAAATAGTGCTATTCAGCAAATAAAATGTATGGGAGAGAATGGCTATGTAGAGATGAGGGATAATGTTGGGTTGTGGTAGTGAGGAAATCCCTGTAGAAGGATGTTGAGGATTGGCAGGGGCACCAATAAAGATTGTCAGACTGACACTGCTTTACAAGCTTTACCTCAAAGAGCGTTGATCTTAGCAATCTATGTGTGCTGATGAAGAGAAAATGCAAATGCCCACTCATGGTCAGACACTGCAGTAAAAAATGAAGCTCAATATTGTTTATTTACAGGTTTAACACCGTCCCTGATGTCCTCTCCTCTCCTTCAGAATAGCATTTGCTCATAGAAATACATAGACAAATATCCCACGCTATAGATTTCAAAGAGCGTAATCATTGTTAAAAACATAATCCTAAGGAATTTGAGCGGAAGGTATTCATTAAACATTCTGTACAGGAATAATGATTTATCTGCACAACTTGTCATTGCAAAGACAAATTTGCCATATGAGGGAAAATGCGAGGATTTTTAGAACATCTTGGAGAAATATTTGGTTATGCATCACCAAGTCCGTATCTGTTTTCTACTGTTTCATATTTTATGATATGCAATGTTAAATGATCGATTTTATATTGTCCATCTTTCTGGGATGTATAAATTGAACGCTGCTGCTTATGGATGCCAAATTGTTGCCATGTTGATTTATTCTGCAATGTATTTCTATCTTTTAATATCTATTTTTAAAAAATCGGTGAGATTCTTTTTAAAGTGTTTATTCGACATTGCTTACCTATTGTCAAAAATGTATTGTGGATATTTGAAATATGAATAAAGGTTTCAATCAAAGATACTGTATTCGTTTCATAAAACCATCAACGCGAACAAAAATGAATATTTATAAATGAACATTCACATAGAAAACAATGCAGCATCGATGCAATCCATAAACAGTAGTAACTAAAAGCAAAAATATTTCAATCTGGTGTTCCTGATATATGAATCCATTAAAAGTACATTCAATTGTAAAATCCAATAGTGCGACCTTCAGGAGTGCAAAGACTGGGGAATGCAATATTCCAGCTAGGTTTTTAGTTTTTATTACCATGAAAAGTGCAATAGCACCCCCTTTTTTTATGTTTTTTAAAACCAGTAGAAGAATAACATTTCATGTAAAAAGAGGGAAATAGTCAATGTGAGCTCATTTGATATTAAATGGAACATTTTATATTTTGGATAATTCATAAATGTTCAGTATCATAAAGCGAAATAGATGTAGGAAGCCGACAGTGCACTATCAAAGGACGTGGTAAGCGAACTACAGAATATCAGCAAGATTCTAGCCATCTACCCTGATAGTACATGGATAACATAGTGTACACTGCCAATGGCAGCCAGTTGTAACAGAGAGAATAGATTAATGTCTACGCCATACATTTGCCAAATAATGGCTAACAGTGTACACAGTCATGATTGAGGTATCGGTCTTCAAGATCCTACAGGCCATAAGGTATCGGGTCACCGCAAGTACCAGACATACAGGGCATATCTATTTACATCGAGAGCCTAGACATTCAGTACAAAAGAACAGAATGTGCTTTTCACTCTAAGGAGCCAATCCACAGTGCGGGTAAAGGTTAGAACCCGAGTCCTTTTTCCAACGCATAGAGAGAGATTTTAATGGCAACTGGACCGGAATCGCACATATAGGGGCCTATTACAAACTCGGTCACGGTTTTACTTCTGACTGGCTGATTACAATACAGCTGGTCAGAATTGAAACCAGCTAGTCATTTAACCCATATGAACTGTGTATTACGCCATCCGGATTACGGTGCATGGTTTCCGGTGGGCTTTCTGACATGAAAAGCCTGTCGGAAAGTGTGTTGAGGGTCCCTAGCAGGGCCCCCTTTTCGTTGCGACCTCCAGTTGGGGGCCAAGGTGGCAGCTATAGTGCCCCCCTGTTAATCCCTACATCCTTGTGGCAGGTACCTTGAGGTGCCTGCCACGGGGTGCAGGGATTAGACAATCTTCCATTTCTCTATTGATGCTTGTGTTATGGCCCGGTTTACAGGATGCTCCCATATAGACTTTTGCGGTCGCATTGTAATTATGCGATTGGGACTTACGACCGGAGGTCGGTCGGTTCCGTTTGCGCCACTGTGTCAGTCAGAGGAAACTCCAACTAACATCATGATAAGCCCACTAGGCTTTTTGCTAATGGTGGTGTAATGACGTCCAGTAAAGTTTCGAAGGACGAAGTGATCTAAAATTCAAAGAATACATCAGTTAGACGCCCATTGATCATGCCCACAAACTATTGTTCAGATACATAGGTCCAAAAACTAATATTATAGATCACAAGCATCACTAGCCAGTACATAAATGGTTTTAGTGTTATCAGATTAGAAATCCGTTTGATGCTCAGATCAAATAAGAGTGGAATTAAAGTGGTGCTGAGCGGGCATGCTAAAAGGAATCTTGTGAAGGTATTCTCAGCTGTGACCAAAATCTGTGTGTCAGCAAACCCCCAGACTTCTCCTTCAAAGAGTGCAGCATTCTGGGTTTTCCGCTGTAAACCTCCAAAGCAGGAGGCACTGAACACGAGTGTGTTTTCCTATGTAGTTGGAGTAAATAAAGATGCTTTTTTGCCTGTACAAGAAAAGAAATAAGTGTCCATCAGAAGGCTCGACATTGTTATTATTTCTTATGTGAAATGTTCTCCTACTGCCTGGAATGAGTGAATAAACCGCTGCTTTAATGCATTATGGAATATAATTCTTTTACTAAATATTGGATGTTAATATACCATGATTAATGTTTATATTATTGTTTATTGTCAGTACAAATGTATCCAACCAAAAAGAAAATACAATATGCATCTGTGTCCTTTCTGAGGCATAGACAGACTGTTCTGTGCCCCAGAAAAGATCTAGAATGTGTTGTTAATTTTTCCTTTGTTTTGAGGAAATAAACAAACTGCATATATCTTCCCTCTGGGACACAGGCACACAGTTCTATGTCTCTGAAAACAGCTCGACTCTATTTCGATTTTAACTTGGCCTAACAAAAAATCCAGACAATGTCATGCACATGCTAGGGTACACACAGAGCATCTCCCACTTGCAATGTTTTCCTCTCCATGAGAAGCATTAGGAAAAGTAAAGTTAGGATTTTGACTCAGTTAAACTTAAGCTTTGGTCTTCAGTTTAACTTAAGGAAAACGTAAGTCTAACTGAGACAAAAGCTTATCTTTACTACACCTAAATGCCCTTTGTGAATACTGAAAGTCGTTAAGTTAGGATTTGTCTCTGTTAAACTTAGGTTTTGGTCTTAATTTTAACTTAATACCAAAACTCAAGATTAACTTTACTACTCCTAAATGCTCTTTGGGGGAACAGCCTTTACAACGCAACTTTTACAACGCACTACACTTACAACGCATTTTTTACAACGCAACATCCACTACAACGCATTCCATTACATAGCATGACACTACAACGCATTTTTAAAAACTACCTTTACAACGCATTCCATTACATCGCATACTACCTTTACAACGCATACCATTACAACGCATAATATTACACTACACTATCCAACACTTACCCTACTGTTGCACCCCCTGGAGTTAGAATAGTAATTTGTACCCCTATACTATCCAACACTTACCCTACTGTTGCACCCCCTGGAGTTAGAATAGTAATTTTTACCCCTATACTATCCAACACTTACCCTACTGTTGCACCCCCTGGAGTTAGAATAGTAATTTTTACCCCTATACTATCCAACACTTACCCTACTGTTGCACCCCCTGGAGTTAGAATAGTAATTTTTACCCCTATACTATCTAATACTTACCTTAAATGCAATTTAATATTATGCGTTGTAATGGTATGCGTTGTAAAGGTAGTATGCGATGTAATGGAATGCGTTGTAAAGGTAGTTTTTAAAAATGCGTTGTAGTGTAATGCTATGTAATGGAATGCGTTGTAGTGGATGTTGCGTTGTAAAAAATGCGTTGTAAGTGCATGCGTTGTAAAAGTGTGCGTTGTAACGACATACATCCGCTCTTTGGGAATATCGAAAGTCGTAAAGTTAGGATTTGGTCTCAGATTACTTTTGTGAATTGGGCCCAAGACTCCTAGGAGAGTCCTGTGTGGTTGGTCTTGGGTGGATGTCATAAATTTCTTTTATCAATAATGCCCTGCCAACTTCCAACTTTGGTTCGAAAAATAAATTTACTCAACATTTCTGTCGGGAAACATCGTTTACAACGCGGGGATTACATCGCGATGCCATTTCATCGCGGTTTTTACAACGCAAGTCGTTACAACGACTTGCGCTAGATGGCGCTCTAGGACAAGGAGTAGTATAATTTACTATCCAACACCTTCCCTACTGTACGTAGACTGGAGTTGGAATAGTAAATTATACTACTCCTAAGTCCTATTCCTTGTCCTAGAGCGCCATCTAGAGCAAGTCGTTGTAACGACTTGCGTTGTTAAAACCGCGATGTAGTGTACCGCGATGTAAATGAATGCGTTGTAACGTCATACATCGTTTCTGTCACCTAAAGTTCTAAAAAACTGGGGAATAGCAAATGTCCCACCAAACATTGTTCCCACACTTCTAGCAATGAAAAAAAGGGAAAGACACAAATAGTGAATCAAATATATCGTTCAATCTAAATATTGTCCCAAACATATTGTCACCACAAAAATACGTCGGAACATAATATAGAAGATAACATTATTGTTATTTTTATGTAAATAATATAGTTTAAAAAAATATTATATTGTTCTCTTTAATACAGCTGTATTAAATGCCTTTTGTATCCAATTAATAAATATATTGGTAAGTACAATGATGTTATATACTAATATTAAATTGTCTATTCAATATTTTTACATTAGGTTTTGAAGGAGATTAGGGAGGGAAGAAAATTATGAATTATTGTCTTTTTATTTTAATTAATTTTAATGCTGAATAAATATGTCATTGTTAATTATGTAGAATTGCTTAATGTATTAATTGTTGTTTGGAATGTTTGTTGAATTTTGTGATGTTTTGCATAATATGGTTTTGTATAGTTTAATTATCAGTTTATATTTTAGAAGTGGGTTGATGGGTTTGTAGGGGAATAAAGCGGGAAGTTATTTAAATAATTAAACAATAATTATGTATATATAATGTAATACTTCATGTTAATGAATTATGTACATGTTTAATTATGTGTTATATCAATTATTTGTTGTAATTTCATTATTTACTATTTTACTGAAAAGTGCAGTTTAATACTGCATTTTGTAAAATATATGATTATAATTGCATATGTTTTATTTGATTACTATTTTCTATGGTATTACTCTTTTATTTATGATTTATTTCAGTTTTTGGGAGCAGTTTTTTTTTTTAATTATTTCTTTATTTTTTTATGGCCACAAATATAGGTACTTTACAAAAAAACTTCAAAAATAGACCACTTTGATAATCTTCAACATAAACTTAGGGCACATAAAAGACATTGGAAAAAAGACAACCATATTATCTAAGATAAAAATAAGAAAAAATACATTAAATCCCTAATCCCATTGAAAACAGGACCATATCCTGTTGAATCTTGGCCGGGACCGATGGCCTCAAGCTTTAACTAATAACATCTCCATTTCATAAATTTCCCTTAACAGTATCCGAAATTCATTAATACTTGGACTCGTACTTTGAATCCAAGAGCGGGCAACACACAGTTGTTCACAGGCTGAAACAATAGAAGCAAAAGGTTTCGTAAGACGACCCAACTCAGAAAATATTCCCAATATCAACTCTTTCCCAGAGATAGAAAAATAATTATCGTATCCAACCCAGGTCTCCAGATCAAGAGCTATATTGGACCAGAATTCCTTCAACATTGGACATGCAAGCAACATATGATTTAGATCTGCAGCATATTCTTGAAATTTCGAACAAAATAATTTATCAGTGATGACATTGTTACCCCATTTTCAAATTCGCTCTGGAGTATAATAAAGCATGAATATGGTTCTATATTGCTGTAATTTCAAATTAACTAAGGTTACGGCTGTGTCAATAGTTTCTAAGGATTCCTGTATCACTTCTACAGTTCTATTACAGTTAAAAATCTGACTAAGTTTAACAGCAGTTTGTAGACCATCATCGCTTACAACAGCTTTAAGCTTTTGGTAGGTTTTGCCTATAATCCCCTGTCCGGTAGTATTGAAAAAAATAGACTAAATCTCAGATGGACTATTCAGCTCTAATAACCCCCGTCCGTAGATAAAGTAGTCCCTCACCTGTAAGTACTTAAAAAAGTGAGTATGCGACAGACCAAATTCTTCTTTCAATGATGTAAAAGATCCGAATCCCTGCCCGTCATATAATTGACCCAACCACATCATGCCTTGACCTTGCCATTCCTGCCCAACACGGTCATGAAATATATTAGGGAACATAGGGTTCCCCCACACTACAACATATGCATGTAAATCCGGTATTGCATTCATTTTTCGTATTTCATGCCAAATGTTAGTAACATCCCTGATTACCTTAAATCTTACTCACTTGTAATAGTTAGGGTGGAGTGTTTTGTACAATAAAGACCCAATACTGTACCCTTCAGCCAGTTGGTAGAGAAGCCAACTATCGTCATTTAAAAGCCCACCAATTAGACTCTGTATTCGCCCAGTGAATGCAGCCCAAAAGTATAGTCTAAAGTCTGGGAGTTTAAAACCGCCTTGCTTATATGGTAGTTTAAAATAGCAATAGCTCTCCTGGCCCGCCGGTATCCCCAGACAAAACTACCAACGGCACTATCCAAAAGTTTAAAAAAAGGTATTGGGACTTTCAATGGAATTGTGTGGAAAAAATACAAAAACTTTGGAAGAACATTTATTTTAATAATGTTGCATCTCCCATATATACTAAGGGGTAGCCGATACCAACTGCGCAGTTTTGTCACTACTTTCGTCAATAGTGGTTCATAATTTAATGCAATAATATCCTTAATTTGACTTCTAAGTCAAACTCCTAAATAAGCTGCCGTATTTGTAATCCCTAAAGCAGGTGGGGGCCTCTCAAGTTGAAAATTCAGTATTGTCTGTGTCTTATTAAGGTTTAGTTTATAGCCAAAGAAGTGACCAAATCGCTGTGCTTCGTAAGTGATTGCAACTAAAGCATTAACTGGTGTTGTTGAGAAAACCGCAATATCATCCGCGTACGCAGTTAATTTTAGGTCCATCCCATTTAAATTAACTGGAGAGATATCAGAATTCAGTAGTAAATGTTTGATAAAAGACTCAAAGTAGATAGCAAACAATAACGGGGAAAGCGGACACCCCTGCCGCGTACCCCTTTGGACCAAAAAAAAGGAAGAGGAATGCCCATTAAGCTTAATAGCAGCTATTGGGTTCTTATATAATTTCTGTATCGCCGAGATAAACCTTTAACCGAGGCCCATTGAAGACATTGTAACCCATAAGGTACCCCAGGTCACTCGGTCAAAGGCCTTCTCGGCTTCCAACATCAGCATCCCAAGCTGCAAACCTAAATCACCTGAAAATCAACTCCTTTGCCTTTGGCCTGTGGGTCCATCAGTGGGACAATCCTGATTTTCTTGGGCTCCCCTGGTTGCACCAGGCCTGCCCTGACTCCCCTTGCTGTGGTGAGTCCTCTGGTTCTTGCTGGGCCAGACCGTAACCTTCTTTTACCTTCTTCATAGGTTGCTGTTGCCAAGACTTGTTGGTGCTCCTGCCGGACACCGACCTCTCAGCACTCCACATTCTTTGTGGGACAGCTTGTATCCAGCTCCTGGTCATCCTCAATGTCTCCTGGTCCCTACAGCTGTAGATTCAAGGTCTCCTTCTTCACACCTGAAGCACCCGGCATCGCTGGACATTTGTCAATCAAGCACCTGGTCACTTCTGAGTGACCCAGACTATGTCCCATCTGCTTTCAGGTTCCTTCCATCAAGAATCCACCTGCGGATTCTACCAGACACTTTTCTTCTTTCTAGCAGTGGCATTTCTTTGAAGACTCCGATTGAGAACAACAACGGTTTCGGACACCACTTCAGCCCTATGCACCCAGCTTCCCTGGGATAGGTAACTCTCATACTTTGGTATCCACGGGTGGGGTGTGTAATAAAGTAAATCCACACCAGATGAAGATATATGGTAAGAGGTATTTATTACAGCCTCAACCAACAGCCAGCATATCAACTGTCATCATAGAACCCTCACATGACAGAACCTCAGAACAAGCTGGTTCCATGCCTAGTGTTCTGACATGGAGCCATGTTACATCATTACACTTCTTCCTCTTTACATTAGAACAAAAGTAACATGAGAACAATAAACACATTTGAACAACAAGAAAAAGAAGGTAGAAAGAACTACACAAAATCACGTAAATGCAAAGGAAACCTGCGTGTTCTGACACCCCTACAAGTACTATCAGACCTTCGATCAATGTCTAAGGGAAAACGATAAGAAGTATCATCCCTCCTGTCGGCCACACCACACCCCCGAAAATGTGCTACACGACTATGATTCCAGATGCGACCATCATCCGTCTTGACAGCATTTTTTGGGTTCGTATCCCACCCTCGTCGCCAGTGTAATAAAGTAAATCCACACCAGATGAAGATATGTGGTAAGAGGTATTTATTACAGCCTCAACCAACAGCCAGCATATCAACTGTCATCATAGAACCCTCACATGACAGAACCTCAGAACAAGCTGGTTCCATGCCTAGTGTTCTGGCATGGAGCCATGTTACATCATTACAGGGTGGCTCTCCAACCTTCTATGTTCCAGGGAGCCCACTGTGTATTAGTGCTACTTACGATTGTTTCTGTGCTACAGTATTGTGTGCTTTGTGTTTATCTGTGTGTAGCAGATACTGTGGGGTAATTAAGGTATTATAATAATAAATATATTATAATAATAAATACATTTTCTTATAACTACTATGTGGTTCTCCTTTCATTTCACCAATACAATAAGGTTGCATTCTGGTAAAACAAGCTGCTTAACATTCCTTCAAGACTAAGCCTGAAGGCTTCTCTCCACAGCTACCACTTGGATAGCTTTCTAAGGTTTTCTTTGACCTCTCAAATCGCCATAAGGGTTGTTTGGACTGGTGCAAGGTGCCCACTTTAATTAGTGGACAGCATATACCAGGCCAACTTCTCACAACTGGGTTGCTGGACAATCATCATCTACATAAAAGGAATCCATTCTCGATTGACTGGCTTTTGAGCTTGCAAGAGACATCATGGATGCCTCTGACAAACCTTCATTTGACTACCTTTTTTAAATTGACATATTAACTTTTTATTCTGATAATGTTCCTTTTTTATACCATGCCTATTAGCAAAAGCTTGAACTTGCTTAGCTTACAAAAAAAACTTTTCTATTATTAAGTTTGTTGTTACATTATCGCCCCGCCCAAAGGGGGGGTGTTGTGATTTCCCCATAGGGCCCACTGTAATTCTCTCCTATGTGAGCCTAACTGTCGGTGGAAGGCCGTTTTTGCTTTGCACAGGTTACGAAGTTACATGTTTGTTTTTGTGCCACATTATTGTTTTAGGAATAGACTGGACACTTCATACAAGGTCTAATACACTGTGCCCTTTTTTCCTCTGTGGTTGGTAAATAATACACCTAATACATAGATTTAACAAAGAGACCCAGTTGCTGTTTTCCAGAATAGCAGTTCTTATCCTTTAAGCCGAGACTTGCCATTTTGAAACTAGAAAGGCACATTTCTTGCAGGATGGAAGTGCTCATCATGGGCCAAAACCCAGACACCTGGAACAACACCTGGCGGCCCCCCCACCCTCAGAAGCCCGCCCACCCCCACGGACCATGCATGCAACCTGGGAATCCTCCTGGACTCAGAGCTCAAAATCGACTGTCAGATCAACTCTGTCTCGTCCTCCGGCTTCCACACCCTCCGCCTCCTACGTAAGACCTTCAAATGGATCCCCCTTGAACACAGAAAGACCGTCACTCATGCCCTGGTCACCAGCAGGCTCGACTACGGCAACGCACTTTATGCCGGATTAAACAAAAACCTCACCCGCAAGCTACAGAACATCCAAAACACCACCGCAAGACTGGTCCTCAACCTGCCAAGACACTGCCACATCTCCCAGCACCTGTGCACACTCCACTGGCTCCCCATCGAAGCTAGAGTCACCTTCAAGATGCTAACCCACGCTCAAAAGGGCCTCCACGACACTGGACCAGCATACATGAATAGCCGAATTCCACGCACCCCAAAGGACCCTATGACCAGACCAGCTCTCCTACGCCGTGGTCCCCTACATCAGAAAGACCAGATCGGGAGGTTGCTCCTTTTCCTTCCACACGGCCAGAGCCTGGAACGACCTTCCGCTTGACCTCAGACAGATAACATTGATCCCCATTTTCGCAAGAAACCTCAAAACCTGGCTCTTCGTCAGACCCCCTTCTTGATGGACTAGAACCTGCGAACCCCCCCACATCCCCCAGTGCCTTGATACCCTTACGGGTGAGTAATCGCGCTTAAAAAACACCTGATTTGATTTTGATTTGAGGAAGGACCCAGAGGTCAGTTTGCCAGCCTTGTGCAATCTGAGATGCAGACTAACTAACGGCAAATGCCAGGTATGGGGTTGGGCTCTAATTCCAGAGATCTGTGATAGAACACTTTTGCTCATGTAGTGAGGTGAGGCTTGGGCAAATATATAATTTGCCATTATAGGGCTTTTCATTTTGTACAGTCTTCTGATAATGTTAATCTTGTTACTAAGTTGCATATGTTTACTGATTGCAGCACAGTTGCTTCATGATAGAGCACAATAGTTTAACCCCTTCAGTGCCCATGACGAGCTGGACTCGTCATGGGCTGCGGTGGCGCTGTGCCCATGACGAGTCCAGCTCGTCATGAACTCCGCCCGCTAATGGAAGGCGCGGCACTGGGCGGGGAAAGGGGCGGGCATGCAAGGGGTTAAAAAATATTGTAAACTGTAAAAGTGTCCTATTATTGTTTATTATCGACATGTATGAGTGAGAGAATAAAAGGTGATGACCTGTTAACATGGTCCTCTGAGAGGACTAGAGTGTTGTGTTCTGGAGTGCCAACTTAACAGTTACTCTGGGAAGGTTAGGAGGGCAGGCAAGGTATTATGAGCTCTTCAGGACTCGGGCCCATATGTACCGATGTGGTACGGTGACACAGTCCCTGCATACTGATGTTCTGTGAGCCCATGCTTAGTTCTGCTTCCAAAACTTAAGCCCTGCAAGAAGAGGGCCTTTGGAGTGCACAGAGGCTCTCCCTTCCAACCCCCGGCTCCAGACTTACTACAGGGGGTAAACAATCCTTTGTGTGTGGACCGGACACTGCCCATTCAGGTGTAAATGTCAGCTCCTCCACCCTATCCTTCCCAGGATGACCCCTCAGGATGCAGATGGCCACTCAGCCACACCTAACCTTCCATTGTGTGTGGCTGTCTAGAGGGAATGGACAAAGCCCAGTTGTCATCCAACCCAGACGTGTATTGAAGACAGGCTGTAGGCGCAAAGAGCTAAGAGCAGAGAAATGCCATCTTTGTTAAAGTGGCATTTCTAAAATAGTAATGTTAAAACCAACTTTGACAGCCAAAAGGATGTATCATTACTATTCCAATGATATTACAAATGACAGAACTACTCATTCTCAATCAGGAATTACAGTGCAATTTTAATAAGGAATTCCCAATGTTAACCTATGAAAGGGGTAGACCTCACAGAAGTGAAAAACACATTTAGTAGGTATTTTTCACTACCAGGACATGCAAAGCTTAAAAGTACATGTCCTACCTTTTACTTACAAAGCACCCTGCCTTACGGACTATCTAGGGCATACCTTAGGGATCACTTATATGAAATAAAAGGTGGGTTCAAGGTTCTGAAAGGAGTTTTGAATGTCAATGTGACATGGCAGTGTGAACTGTACACACAGGCTCTGCAGTGGCAGGACTGAGACATGTTTAAAGGCTGCTTGTGTGGGTGGCACAAGCAGTGCTGCAGGTCCGCTGGTGGCATTTAATTTACAGGCCATGGGCACATGTAGCGCACTGTACTAGGGGCTTTCAGATAAATTGAATATACCAATTGTGGACATGTCAATCAAATCTTGTTCAGGGGAGAAGCACATGCACTTTAGCACTGGTTAGCAGTGGTAAAGTGCTCAGAGTCCTAAGGCCAATAAAAACATTACAGCAACACGTGGAGGACAGCAGGCAAGATGTTTGGGGAAGACCACCCTAAGGCTGTCAGGTCAAACTTCTCACCACTATGGAAAGACATGAGACTCCTACAGCTTTTAGTCCGCTTTGTCTTAAATAACATTTCCTTTACACTGATGTATACATGTATGATTCATTCTCTCTGTATAATATGTGTGTGATATAAAATGCTGTGACACCCTACACTGGTATAAATAGTGCTATTCAGCAAATAAAATGTATGGGAGAGTATGGCTATGTAGAGATGAGGGATAATGTTGGGTTGTGGTAGTGAGGAAATCCCTGAAGAAGGATGTTGAGGATTGGCAGGGGCACCAATAAAGATTGTCAGACTGACACTGCTTTACAAGCTTTACCTCAAAGAGCTTTGATCTTAGCAATATATGTGTGCTGATGAAGAGAAAATGCAAATGCCCACTCGTGGTCAGTCACTGCAGTAAAAAATGAAGCTCAAGATTGTTTATTTATAGGTTTAACACTGTCCCTGATGTCCTCTCCTCTCCTTCAGAATAGCATTTGCTCATAGAAATACATAGACAAATATTCCACGCTATAGATTTCAAAGAGCCGAACCATTGTTAAAAACATAATTCTAAGGAATTTGAGCGGAAGGTATTCATTAAACATTCTGTACAGGAATAATGATTTATCTGCACAACTTGTTATTGCAAAGACAAATTTGCCATATGAGGGAAAAAGCGAGGATTTTTAGAACATCTTGGAGAAATATTTGGTTATGCATCACCAAGTCCGTATCTGTTTTCTACTGTTTCATATTTTATTATATGCAATGTTAAATGCTCGATTTTATATTGTCCATCTTTCTGGGATGTATAAATTGAACTCTGCTGCTTATGGATGCCAAATTGTTGCCATGTTGATTTATTGTGCAATGTATTTCTATCTTTTAATATCTATTTTTAGAAAATCGGTGAGATTCTTTTTAAAGTGTTTATTCGACATTGCTTACCTACGGTCAAAAATGTATTGTGGATATTTGAAATATGAATAAAGGTTTCAATCAAAGATACTGTATTCGTTTCATAAAACCATCAACGCGAAAAAAAATGAATATTTATAAATAAACATTCACATAGAAAACAATGCAGCATCGATGCAATTCATAAACAGTAGTAACTAAAAGCAAAAACATTTCAATCTGGAGTTCCTGATATATGAATCCATTAAAAGTACATTCATTTGTAAAATCCAATAGTGCGACCTTCAGGAGTGCAAAGACTGGGGAATGCAATATTCCAGCTAGGTTTTTAGTTTTTATTACCATGAAAAGTGCAATAGCAGCCCCTTTTTTTATGTTTTTTAAAACCAGTAGAATAATAACATTTCATGTAAAAAGAGGGAAATAGTCAATGTGAGCTCATTTGATATTAAATGGAACATTTTATATTTTGGATAATTCCTAAATGTTCAGTATCATAAAGCGAAATAGATGTAGGAAGCTGGCAGTGCACTATCAAAGGACGTGGTAAGCGAACTACAGAATATCAGCAAGATTCTAGCCATCTACCCTGATAGTACATGGATAACATAGTGTACACTGCCAATGGCAGCCAGCTGTAACAGAAAGAATAGATTAATGTCTACGCCTATACATTTGCCAAATAATGGCTAACAGCGAACACAGTCATGATTGAGGTATCGGTTTTCAAGATCCTACAGGCCATAAGGTATCGGGTCACCGCAAGTTCCAGACATCCAGGGCATATCTATTTACATTGAGAGCCTAGAAATTCAGTACAAAAGAACAGAATGTGCTTTTCACTCTAAGGAGCCAATCCACAGTGCGGGTAAAGGTTAGAACCCGAGTCCTTTTTCCAACGCATAGAGAGAGATTTTAATGGCAACTGGACCGAAATCGCACATATAGGGGCCTATTACAAAATCGGTCACGGTTTTAATTCTGACCGGCTGATTACAATACAGCTGGTCAGAATTGAAACCAGCTAGTCATTTAACCCATATGAACTGTGTATTACGCCATCCGGATTACGGTGCACGGTTTCCGGTGGGCTTTCTGACATGAAAAGCCTGTCGGAAAGTGTCTTTGAGGGCCCCTAGCAGGGCCCCCTTTTCTTTGTGACCTCTGGTTGGGGGCCAAGGTGGCAGCTATATTGCCCCCCTGTTAATCCCTACATCCTTGTGGCAGGTACCTTGAGGTGCTTGCCACGGGGAGCAGGGATTAGACAATCTTCCATTTCTCTATTGATGCTTGTGTTATGGCCCGGTTTACAGGATGCTCCCATATAGACTTTTGCGGACACATTGTAATTATGCGATCGGGACTGACGACCGGTGGTCGGTCGGTTCCGTTTGCACCACTGTGTCAGTCGGAGGAAACTCCAACTAACATCATGATAAGCCCACAAGGCTTTTGGCTAATGGTGGTGTAATGACGTCCAGTAAAGTTTCGAAGGACAAAGTGATCTAAAATTCAAAGAATAGATCAGTTAGACGCCCATTGATCATGCCCACAAAATATTGTTCAAATACATAGGTCCAAAAACTAAAATTATAGATCACAAGCATCACTAGCCAGTTCATCAATGGTTTTAGTGTTATCAGATTAGAAATCCGTTTGATGCTCAGATCAAATAAGAGTGGAATTAAAGTGGTGCTGACCAGGCATGCTAAAAGCAATCTTGCAAAGGTATTCTCAGCTGTGACCAAAATCTGTGTGTCAGCAAACCCCCAGACCTCTGCTTCAAAGAGTGCAGCATTCTGGGTTTTCCGCTGTAAAGCCCCAAAGCAGGAGACACTGAACAAGAGTGTGTTTTCCTATGTAGTTGGAGTAAATAAAGGTGCTTTTATGCCTGTACAAGAAAAGAAATGTGTCCATCAGAATGCTCGACATTGTTATTATTTCTTATGTGAAATGTTTTCCTACTGCCTGGAATGAGTGAATACACCGCTGCTTTAATGCATTATGGAATATAATTCTTTTACTAAATATTGTATGTTAATATACCATGATTAATGTTTATATTATCGATTATTGTCAGTACAAATGTATCCAACCAAAAAAAAAATACAAGCTGCATCTGTGTCCTTTCTGAGGCATAGACAGACTGCTCTGTGCCCCAGAAAAGAGCTAGAATATGTTGTTAATTTTTCCTTTTTTTGAGGAAAAAAACAAACTGCATATATCTTCCCTCTGGGACACAGGCACACAGTTCTATGTCTCTGAAAACAGCTCGACTCTGTTTCGATTTTAACTTGGCCTAACAAAAAATCCAGACAATGTCATGCACATGCTAGGGTACACACAGAGCATCTCAAACTTGCAATGTTTTCCTCTCCATGAGAAGCATTAGTAAAAGTAAACTTAGGATTTTGACTCAGTTAAACTTAAGCTTTGGTCTTAAGTTTAACTTAAGGGAAACTTAAGTCTAACTGAGACAAAAGCCTAACTTTACTACACCTAAATGCCCTTTGTGAATATCGAAAGTCGGAAAGTTAGGATTTTGTCTCTGTTAAACTTAGGTTTTGGTCTTAATTTTAACTTAATACCAAAACTCAACATTAACTCAAACAAAATCCTAACTTTACTACTCCTAAATGCTCTTTGTGAATATCGAAGGTCGTAAAGTTAGGATTTTGTCTCAGATTACTTTTGTGAATTGGGCCCAAGACTCCCAGGAGAGTCCTGTGTGGTTGGCCTTGGGTTGATGTCATAAATTTCTTTTATCAATAATGCCCTGCCAACTTCCAACTTTGGTTAGAAAAATAAATGTACTCAACATTTCTGTCACCTAAAGTTCTAAAAAACTGGGGAATTGCAAATGTCCCACCAAACAATTTTCCCACACTTCTAGTGATGAAAAAAAGGAAAGACACAAATAGTGAATCAAATATATCGTTCAAAGTAAATATTGTCCCAAACATATTGTCACCACAAAAATATGTTGGAACATAATATAGAAGATAACAGTATTGTTATTTTTATGTAAATAATATAGTTTAAAGAAAATATTATATTTTTCTCTTTAATACAGCTGTATTAAATGCCTTTTGTATCTAATTAATAAATATATTGGTAAGTACAATGATGTTATATACTAATATTAATCATTTAATTGTTTAAAGCATTTTAAAGTGTTGTTCCTAATTTTTATTGTCTATTCAATATTTTTACATTAGGTTTTGAAGGAGAATAGGGAGTGAAGAAAATTATGAATTATTGTCTTTTCATTTTAATTAATTTTAATGCTGATTAAATATGTCATTGTTAATTATGTAGAATTGCTTAATTTATTAATTGTTGTTTGGAATGTTTGTTGACTTTTGTGATGTTTTGCATATTGTGGTTTTGTATAGTTTAATTATCAGTTTATATTTTAGAAGTGGGTTGATGGGTTTGTAGGGGAATAAAGCGGGAAGTTATTTAATTTATTAAAAAAATAATTATGTATATATAATGTAATACTTTATGTTAATGAATTATGTAGATGTTCAATTATGTGTTATATCAATTATTTGTTGTAATTTTATTATTTACTATTTTACTGAAAAGTGCAGTATAATACTGCATTTTGTAAAATATATGATTATAATTGTATATGTTTTATTTGATTAGTATTTTCTATGATATTACTGTTTTATTTACGATTTATTTCAGTTTTTGGGAGCAGTTTTTTAAAAAAATTTTTTTTTTTTTTATGGCCACAAATATAGGTACTTTACAAAAAAACTTCAAAAATAGACCACTTTGATAATCTTCAACATAAACGTAGGTAGGGCACATAAAAGACATTGGAAAAAAAGACAACCATATTATCTAAGATACAAACAAGAAAAAATACATTAAATCCCTAATCCCATTGAAAACAAGACCATATCCTGTTGAATCTTGGCCGGGACCAATGGCCTCGAGCTTTAACTAATAACATCTCCATTTCATAAATTTCCCTTAACAGTATCCGAAATTCATTAAAACTTGGACTCGTACTTTGAATCCAAGAGCGGGCAACACACAGTTGTTCACAGGCTGAAACAATAGAAGCAAAAGGTTTCGTAAGACGACCCAACTCAGAAAATATTCCCAATATCAACTCTTTCCCGGAGATTGAAAAATAATTATCGTATCTAACCCAGGTCTCCAGAACTAGAGCTATATTGGACCAGAATTCCTTCAACATTGGACATGCAAGCAACATATGATTTAGAACTGCAGCATTTTCGTGAAATTTCGGGCAAAAAATTTATCAGTGATGACATTATTACCCCATTTTCAAATTCTATCTGGAGTATAATAAAGCATGAATATGGTTCTATATTGCTGTAATTTCAAATTAACTGAGGTTACGGCTGTGTCAATAGTTTCTAAGGATTCCTGTATCTCTTCTACAGTTATATTACAGTTAAAAATCAGACTACGTTTAACAGCAGTTTGTAGACCATCATCGCTAGCTTTAAGCTTTTGGTAGGTTTTGCCTATAATCCCCTGTCCAGTAGTATTGAAAAAAATAGACAAAATCTCAGATGGGCTATTCAGCTCTAATAACCCCTGTCCATGAATAAAGTAGTCCCTCACCTGTAAGTACTTAAAAAAGTGAGTATACGACAGACCAAATTCTTCTTTCAATGAAGTAAAAGATCTGAATCCCTGCCTGTCATATAATTGACCTAACCGCATCATGCCTTGACCTTGCCATTCCTGCCCAACACGGTCATGAAATATACTAGGGAGCAAAGGGTTCCCCCACACTACAACATGTGCATGTAAATCCGGTATTGAATGCATTTTTCGTATTTCACGCCAAATGTTAGTAACATCCCTAATTACCTTAAATCTTACTCACAAATAGTTATGGTTGAGTGTTTTGTACAATAAAAACCCAATACTGTGCCCTTCAGCCAGTTGGTAGAGAAGCCAACTATCGTCATTTAAAAGCACACTAATTAGATTCTGTATTCACCCAGTGAATGCAGCCCAAAAGTATAGTCTAAAGTCTGGGAGTTTAAAACCGCCTTGCTTATACGGTAGTTTTAAATAGCAATAGCTCTCCTGGCCCGCCGGTATCCCCAGAGAAAACTACAGACGGCACTATCCAAACGTTTAAAAAAAGTTATTGGGAATTTCAATGGAATTGTGTGGAAAAAATTCAAAAACTTTGGAAGAACATTCATTTTCATTGAATAATAAGAAGTGACCAAATCGCTGTGCATCGTAAGTGATTGCAACTAAAGCATGAACTGGTGTTGTTGAGAAAACTGCAATATCGTCCACGTACGCAGTTAATTTTAGGTCCATCCCATTTAAATTAACTGCAGAGATATCAGTATTCAGTAGTAAATGTTTGATAAAAGAATCAATGTAGATAGCAAACAATAATGGGGAAAGCTGACACCCCTGCCGCGCACCCCTTTGGACCGAAAAAAAGGAAGATGAATGCCCATTAAGCTTAATAGCAGCTATTGGGTTCTTATATAATTTCTGAATCGCCGAGATAAACCTTTGGCCGAGGCCCATTGAAGACATTGTAACCCATAAGGTACCCCAGGTCACTCGGTCAAAGGCCTTCTCGGCATCCAACATCAGCATCCCAAGCTGCAAACCTAACTCACCTGAAACATCAACTGCAGCAGTCACCGTATTAATATGTGCAGCAGTATCTCTTCCGGGAATGAAACCATGTTGTTGCTTTGACACTAATAGATGTATCACCGGAGCCAATCGTAAAGCGAGGATTTTAGAGAAAAGTTTTGCATCAGCATTGATCAACGCTAGGCCTGGGCCAAAATTCCGTTCCGTTCGCGGAAATTGCGATATTTTGGCATCTTCGCGTTCCGCGGAAAGCGCGAAAATGTCAAAATTTCCGCATTCCGCAGCTTGGCGATAATTTGTTTCTTGCTCGCGCTGTAAAAAAATACATTCTCGCGTTCGCGCGATCGCCTTACCTGAATCCCCGCGTTCGCCGACAAGTTTTCCCGACCCGGTCGCGTTCTCCACGAGATGTTGGATTGTTGGTAGCCATTTTGCGTTGTCTCGCGACAGTTCGCGGCCGCATTAACGTCATTTGTCGCGCGATCACGTCATTTGTGGCGCGATCACGTCTTTCTTCTCACGATCATGCACCGCGCGAGTATGAGAAGATTGAGATCTCGAACACGTCATTCTACATCGCGAGCCAGAGGATGAGGACGCGGGCACGTCTAATCGAACGCGAACGGGAGAAAGAGACCCCGAACACGTCATATCCAACGCGACAGGGACAAAGAAGAGAACGCGATCATGTCGTTTTCGACACGCCGGCGGAAGTAATGTGAAGCTCGAGAACTCAACAACGTAAAATTTTCAATTTGGAGAGGAATATCAGCTCTAGCAGCATGAAACCTTCTGCAAGTGCTGATTTTGGATGAAAACAACTCCTTACATTGACATGTGGCTTTCCTTTTCTGTGCAAGGAGTCATTTTTTTTAAAGGTGGAGAGAGGGAGGAAGTGACACAGAATCTCCAACTTCCTGTTCCTGTCCAGCAGGCTCCTCCCAGTGCTTTGTCCATCTCCTGCTCATTCTGCCTTTGGATTTGGAGCTGGAAAGATCACACTTTTTGTCTGCTGCATCATTGCAATTAGATTTGAGGATTTTTGGAATAGGATATTTTACAAGTAAGTGGTTGTTGTGTTTGTTTGATTGTGGGCATTGCAGTTGTTGTAACTACAATTTATTTTTGATAATTAATTATCATCATTCCTTTTTTATTTATTTTTTATTTTGTGGGTAGTAGTAGTAGAAGGCCCGAGCTAGCCATGGGCATGGCCTCATGGGTGTGTATGTGCATGATGAAGCAACTGTTCCTTTTGTTGTTTTTTTCATGTATTTCATTTTCAAGCACATTTAGGGCATGGATGGCATTGGATTGAGTTGTGGAAGTGTGCTTTTTAGGGGTGGCCTTTGTGATGTTGTTGGGCCTGGCCATGTAGCTGGTGGCCATTTTGAAGCCAAGGCCTGCAAGCTTGCCTGGCCTTGTCTGCCAACAGGCCTGCTTTTTCATCCTCTAGGATCAGAGCAGGTAGTCACAGCTTTATTAATCAAGTATTTTCTGAGTGATCTGTTGAATTTAGACATCATTTAGGGCATGGATGGCATTGGATTGAGTTGGGGAAGTGTGTTTTTTGGGGTGGCCTTTGTGATGTTGTTGGGCCTGGCCATGTGGCTGGTGGCAATTTTGAAGCCTAGGCCTGCAAGCTTGCCTGGCCTTGTCTGCCAACAGGCCTGCTTTTTCATCCACTAGGATCAGAGCAGGTAGCCACAGCTTTATTAATCAAGTGTTTTCTGTGTGATCTGTTGAATTTAGACATCATTTAGGGCATGGATGGCATTGGATTGAGATGGGGAAGTGTGTTTTTTGGGGTGGCGTTTGTGATGTTGTTGGGCCTGGCCATGTGGCTGGTGGCCATTTTGAAGCCTAGGCCTGCAAGCTTGCCTGGCCTTGTCTGCCAACAGGCCAGCTTTTTCATCCACTAGGATCAGAGCAGGTAGCCACAGCTTTATTAATCAAGTGTTTTCTGTGTGATCTGTTGAATTTAGACATCATTTAGGGCATAGATGGCATTGGATTGAGTTGGGGAAGTGTGTTTTTTGGGGTGGCCTTTGTGATGTTGTTGGGCCTGGCCATGTGGCTGGTGGCCATTTTGAAGCCTAGGCCTGCAAGCTTGCCCGGCCTTGTCTGCCAACAGGCCTGCTTTTTCATCCACTAGGATCAGAGCAGGTAGCCACAGCTTTATTAATCAAGTGTTTTCTGTGTGATCTGTTGAATTTAGACATCATTTAGGGCATGGATGGCATTGGATTGAGTTGGGGAAGTGTGTTTTTTGGGGGTGGCCTTTGTGATGTTGTTGGGCCTGGCCATGTGGCTGGTGTCCATTTTGAAGCCTAGGCCTGCAAGCGTGCCTGGCCTTGTCTGCCAACAGGCCTGCTTTTTCATCCACTAGGATCAGAGCAGGTAGCCACAGCTTTATTAATCTTGTGTTTTCTGTGTGATCTGTTGAATTTAGACATCATTTAGGGCATGGATGGCATTGGATTGAGTTGGGGAAGTGTGTTTTTTGGGGGTGGCCTTTGTGATGTTGTTGGGCCTGGCCATGTGGCTGGTGGCAATTTTGAAGCCTAGGCCTGCAAGCTTGCCTGGCCTTGTCTGCCAACAGGCCTGCTTTTTCATCCACTAGGATCAGAGCAGGTAGCCACAGCTTTATTAATCAAGTGTTTTCTTTCTGTGTGATCTGTTGAATTTAGACATCATTTAGGGCATGGATGGCATTGGATTGAGTTGGGGAAGTGTGTTTTTTGGGGGTGGGCTTTGTGATGTTGTTGGGCCTGGCCATGTGGCTGGTGGCCATTTTGAAGCCTAGGCCTGCAAGCTTGCCTGGCCTTGTCTGCCAACAGGCCTGCTTTTTCATCCACTAGGATCAGAGCAGGTAGCCACAGCTTTATTAATCAAGTGTTTTCTGTGTGATCTGCTGAATTTAGACATCATTTAGGGCATGGATGGCATTGGATTGAGTTGGGGAAGTGTGTTTTTTGGGGGTGGCCTTTGTGATGTTGTTGGGCCTGGCCATGTGGCTGGTGGCCATTTTGAAGCCTTGGCCTGCAAGCTTTCCTGGCCTTGTCTGCCAACAGGCCTGCTTTTTCATCCACTAGGATCAGAGCAGGTAGCCACAGCTTTATTAATCAAGTGTTTTCTGTGGGATCTGTTGAATTTAGACATCATTTAGGGCATGGATGGCATTGGATTGAGTTGGGGAAGTGTGTTTTTTGGGGTGGCCTTTCTGATGTTGGTTGTCTTAAAGACATGCTTTTGTTGTATGTGTCTGGTGTGTTGGTGTGCAATGCATGCCCCCTGCAGACCTTTTTGGGGCCTGTGAATGTTCGTATTTCCATTTTGTTGCATTAAAAAGGCAGAGCAGTGTGCTTTAGCATGCATCCTTTACCTGGCTTTTATAGGCCTTTTGTCAGCTCCTGGTGTTTCCCAGGCCCCCGGCTTGTTTGTGATTTGTGAGTGTCCATGTGGGTGGTGGCCTTTTTTGGTGTTTGGACTGTGAGTTATTAGTGTCCTGCTTTTGCCATAGGCCTGCATGGTTTTCCTATTGGCTATTTGGCTTACTGCTTCCATCCATCCACCCCCTTTGCCAGCAGCATCTCAATGGATGCTGAGATGCTCAAATAATTTAATGGTCCACCCCACTTTCATTACATTTTTATTTTGGTGGTTAATATTAACTTTCCTATCCTTCCTGAGAGTGTAGTGTGTGGCTGTACACGGTAGTATAACATAGCTCTAGTTAAAAAAAAGTCATAAATGGCTAGACTATCTTTTGTTTGCACTAGTACAGTACTAAGTAACTGAACCACAACAACAAATGCAACATTTCACTGATGTTCTTCTCCTGTCTTATTTGCTTTTAGGTTCACAAAAGAGAGTAGGAGGTGTCATCAGCATCACCCGGCTACCCATTGTACTGCCAGCCAGACAGAAGTCCTGCTGCGCATCACGTCCACGTGAGACCAGAACTTGTTGTGCATCTGCATCCTGCCTGACATCTGAAGAAGATGGCCCCAAAGAAAGGTACCAGGTCCAGTACCAAGAAAGTTGCCGGTGAGAAGAAGGAACAGAAAAAGGAAGTGCCATTAACCACGACTGGTGGTGTGCCGGCCAATGTTTTTTTTGGCACCAAAGCGTTGTCCGGGAACCAAGCTGGGAGCAGCACAGCGGTCCAACCCCACCAACCTAGGCCCAAGGGCTTTAGTGTCGCAGAGGTAGCCAGTCTACTAACGAGCAGCGATGTTGAAGAAATGTCATTACCGCAAAGTAGTACACAATCAAGTTCAACGCAGGCGCAAACTCAGCAGATCAGTGTCAAGCCGCCGCAACAAGAACAGCAGCAGCCGCCGCAACAAGAACAGCAGCAGCCACCGCAACAAGAACAGCAGCAGCCGCCGCAACAAGAACAGCAGCAACCGCCGCAACAAGAACAGCAGCAGCCGCCGCAACAGCCCACCATAGTAGTTGTTGCTCCTGACGTAGGAGCATTTCAGGAAATCGAGCTTCCTGCAGACAAAGTGGAGCAAAGTCAAACCACTGTTTCAGAAGATCTATTGTCTTCCAGACCACCAGCAAGGAAAAGGAGGCTTAGTCCATCATCTTCTTCTTCAAGCCCCGCTTCTGATGATCGTGATGACACTTGGGTCCCACCAGCTCGGTCTGAGAGTGATATTCGCCACAAGACAATGCTTCTGAAAAGGAAGGTCCCAGAAAAGCTTAGAGTTATGGAGGTAGATGTGGAAGAGGGGGGTGATGATGTTGATGAAGACGAGCCAGTCATCACGCACATTACTCCCACCCCAAAGGGATTGGAGACCGACATTCTCACCCTATCCAGAAAGGCTGCTACTGAGCGGGATGTAGCACGGATCTCACCAACACAGGTTACACCACCACTACCTCCAGCTGCCATATTTTCCAAGGCCCGGCAGGGACCTACATCCAGCTCAACCATCTCAGTTGGAAGTGGTAGTAAAAGTCACAGTGTAGGTGGACAGGGTCAAATATTTTCAAGCACCCCCTCAAGTTCATCTGGTGTTGAAAGTGGCACATCCAGCAGTGCCAGAAAGTTCTCCTCCCCAGTTTGGGACTTCTTTTCTGTTAGCGCCAAGGAGGAGAATGTTGCTATATGCTCAATTTGTCGGCAAGGTGTTCGGCGTGGTAAGCTTGGTACAAACTATGGTACCGGAGGACAAGCAAGTCATCTCAGAATACACCACACTATCGTGTGGGAGGATCACCTACTTAAGTTAAAAGAAAGTAGAAAAACTAAACCCATTGAAGTTGGTCAGGATTCAGAATCAGGGAGCGATATTATTGTGGTGGCAGGTGAAGAACAGGGAGGCATTTCTAGCCCTGTCTCCAGTAGTGCAGTCACTGCAGTGGTAACGCCCACATCCTCCTCAGTAACATCAGAGTGGCACCGCAGTAAGAGCCATACTCAGAGTGTGGGTGAGACACCAAGGCGACCGGCGAGTACCTCAATGAGGCAATCTGTGTCGTTGAGCCTTAGTGGGGGGTTAATGAAAACAGCACCACTAAGGAAAGTAAGCCAGCCTACCATTGAGAGCATGTTTAGGTTGGAGGGGCAGTTCCAACGCAACCACCCAACGGCACGATTTTACAATGCGGAGCTGGCTAAAATGTTAGCGCTGGACCTTCTTCCTTTTTCATTTGTGGAAGGGGTGGGTTTCCATGAATTTGTGTCTGCAATTTGCCCGAAATGGAAAGTTCCCAGCCGGTCCTATTTCGCAAGAATTGCTGTTCCGGCACTACATCATGATGTGCTGGAATTGGTTGGTCACGTTTTGCAGCAGAGTGCTGTGCACAATATCCACCTGACAACAGACATGTGGAGCAGTTGCCAAGCCACAGATTACATGTGCATCACTGCACACTGGATCTCTTTTGTGGGGGTTAGAGATAAACTATCTGCACAAGGTGTTGTTTACACAGCTGCGATTTTTGAAGGTACTCGGAAACATGCAACTGTAGCCATGTTCGCCATGGAGAAATCTCATACGGCTGAAAACATTTTAGAAGAGTTTCGCACCAAGGTTTTGGAATGGCTGCGGCCCAGAGGGCTTGGTATTGGTTTTGTTGCCACAGACAATGGCAGTAATGTACTTAAGGCCATGGAACTTGGTTCCTATTTCAGGGTTCCGTGTTTGGCACACTGCATAAACATTATAGTGCAAGACTTTCTGAAAAAAGAACCCATAGTCAGCAATTTACTGGCCATCTGCCGAAGAATATGCACTCATTTCAGTCATTCTTTTAAAGCTCGGAAGCAGCTGAGGATCATCCAACGTGAATTTAGGATGCCAGTCAAGGCACTCATCCAGGAGGTGGCAACACGTTGGAACTCAACGTATTACATGCTTGATCGTCTGTACGAACAGCACAGGTCACTCCATGAATATGTCTGGTACAGAAGCAGTGATGCTAGTGTTAAAGGCATGACCCTTCAGAGTGAGCAATGGACCCAATGCCTGACTGAGATGCTGTCTCCTTTTGAGGTCTTTACACGTGAAGTCAGCAAGGAGGACTGTACAATGGGCCAAGCTATCCCATTGTTGCAATTGCTAGAGCATGAGCTGAATAATGTGGTTGAATCCTACAAAGGACAGAAGGCAAGCCCATGACTTGGTGGAGAGCTTATCCAGGCGCTTAACTGAAAATGTAAGGATACAAAATAAAATTTTGTCAGAAGAACATTACATTTGTGCCACAATTCTGGATCCACGTGCAAAATTAGGACTAGTGAAGACATTCCTTGCTTTTTCCGACAATGATGTTGCCCGCTACAAAAGTTGTATAGCTGAAGCAGCCATTAAGTTTGAAAACGAAGGGCTGCTAATTAAAAGCCCGCCACATCAACCCACAACAAGTACTGATACTGAAGCAGGCCATGCAGAATCAAGTGCAACTTCGTCGGCTGAGGGCAGTGCGGTTGGCTCACAATCACAACACTCACCATCACTATCGACTACAGAAACAAAACTGGATCATTAGGCCGAGTACAATCATTATCATTACAGGATTGGTATGTAAAGATGGGCTATTGTAAGCACAGTGCTGATGCACAGAAAAAACAGCACAAAAGCTTACCATCAGCAACCCTGAACATTGAGCGGATGGTCCAGGCCTATCTGGACGACCCAACAGAGGTGTACGTTGATCAAAACCCATTGCAGTATTGGTATAGGAAAAGGTCTGAATGGCCACAGCTCAGCAGGCTGGCGATAAGCTATCTGGCTTGCCCTGTCGCAAGTGTCTCTTCCGAATGTGTTTTCAGTGCTGCTGGTTCCATTGTAACATTGAGAAGGATCAGTCAATCTCCAAAAAACTTGGAGAGGTTAACAATGATCAAAATGAATCAGCACTTCATACCACCGAATTACACAATACATGAATCAACAGAGGAAGATGAGGACAGCGGCTCAGGTGACGGAAGTATTGTGTCAGATGATTACCTACTACTGGAAGAACCCCCAGAGTTTGAGGACGAGCTATACTTCCCTGACAATTAGGCTCGCACTTACTGTCTTCCTCCCTTTTTTCCCCCTTTGTTTATGTGTCTGTCGTTCCGGTTATAAACTTGTGAATCGCAACAAATCCATTATCACCGTCTTCTACTCTTCTAATTTAATATAAAAGTTTCAGGTGTCTGCCATTTGACAGTACAGTCCTCCGAATCCAGCTCCTCCGCTCGATCATACTGAATCTCCTGCTCAATTCCATTTCCCTCATGAATGATGATTGGATGATGGTAACAACAAATTCAAACTTTCCTCGTCCTTCCAAAACAAGTGGACCATGAATCAGATGACTGCTATAGCTATCCTCCTTTCAGAGCCGAGAGAGACTGGCCATTAACTGAAAATAAGATAGAACAGGTAATGATTGATGCCATGCATTGGACGCAGAGTCGCAGACGGAATGATATAGATTTTGTTGTGTTTGTTGTGCATGAATTTATGTAATTGTGCACTGCCACTAATCAACTTCCTACAGAACACACTATTTTTCCCCTTCTTGCAAATAAGAAATGTGTACTTCTCCTGCAGCTTGGTGATGCATTGCTTTTAATTCAATACAGGAAGGGGACTCACTCAATCTGCGCAATGCGTATGACTGTGACACAACAGCACCGTCCATGATGATGATGGCGAAATAGACGGCCCGTTAACAAGATGAGATGGAACAGGTAATGATTGATGCCATGCATTGGCCGCAGAGTCGCAGACTGAATGATGTAGATTTTGTTGTGTTTGTTGCGCATGAATTTATGTAATTGTGCACTGCCACTAATCAACTTTACAGAACACACTAAACTTAACTCAAGGTGAATTCAATTTTCCCCTTCTTGCAAATAAGAAATGTGTACTTCTCCTGCATCTTGGTGATACATTGCTTTTAATTCAATACAGGAAGGGGTCTCACTCAATCTGCGCAATGCAAATGACTGTGACACAACAGCACCATCCATCATGATGATGGCGAAAGAGATGGCCCATTAACTTAAGATGAGAAGGAACAGGTAATGAATGATGACAATTAATGGCATGCATTGGACACCTGACTCTGAGCTATTGGTCTTTGTGTTTGCGTTGTTTGTTTGTTGCGCACAAAGTGATGTCAAAGTGTACTAGTAGTAATGTATCTTTCTGTACACAATAAAGAATGACTCAAGTCAGTAATATTTATATTTCTACTCTTGTTGTGTCATAAAAATTTTACTTATACTGCAGGCCGATCTTCACAGTCAGTCAGTAAAAGTATCAGAGATGATGATGAAGTCAGGAGGATGTTTCAGGAGTGGCATAAAACGGAAAAGCCTAAAGGTAAACACGTCAACAACAACCACAGCAGACCCAAATGTCTGTGTAGAAGTTGAATAGAGTGTAGCGGTGGGATGACTGCAGTGCATTGATTTTACTAACTTAAACTGTAAAATGCTATGTTTGGAATGGATAATGTGCTTTGAGTTTGTCCAACTCTTTGAGAGAAAAAAAAAGGACTCTAAAGTGTTAACGTAGGATGTGCTAATGCTAAGCACTGTGGGCCTGCTCTCTCCTGTTACTGTTGAAGGTCAATGCTTGAAACAGACTAGAGTAGAGATGATGCATACATGCCACCTCAGAAAGTGTTCTTGTTGCACTACACCATCACTTGTGCATTTGTTTTAACTTTATTTCTCAATATCCCCTTTGGTTTTCCATCTACAATTACAGGCCGGGCCTTGCCTTAAACTTTGTAAAACATTACAATGCATATTAATTACCTTACCAATCCATCACCTTTTTTTTCCAGCCGGGCAGTGGCGAGGCGACACACCCAAGATTGATGGACAAGAGGAGCAAGAGGAATGCCGAGATGCAAATCCAGTCCACATTTTTGACCGGGATAAGACAGTAACAGTATCCACTTTTATCTTCTTTTAAATAATTTGATTAATATCTTGTATACAATCTTTACAACAGTGTGTTTTTGGAGTTGTTATCATCATTAGGTTTGCTCTGTGTTTATGTTTCTTCCCTACCAATATTTAAAATTTCTATTTGCTATGTGTTAAAGTATTAAGGCCGGAACAACAGAACAAGAGCTCGAAGTGTATGTAATCCAGGTCTCTCATCATCATGCATGCATTGCCTTTTTCTCCCTTAACATATGGATATGGTAGTCTTCAATGATTGTCGTTTGTTTGTCTATGTATGCATAATGTTTTTCTATGTCAAACCTTTCCCAAAAACCCCCTTCCCATCCATTCAACAAACCCTAACCCTCTTCCCCCAGGCTGTGTGACTTTTTGTCGAGGTGTAACTAAATTAAATGTACACCAATACTTAATCACACACTTGCTGGGGCGGATGTGGTGAAAGCAACACTACTTCAATTTCAAGGCAGAGCGATGATCTTCTTCTGCTTGGCCACCCATGAGTAGGATATTTCAGAGGTTATTTTATTTAACAAAGGAACATATACCTCAGCATGAATTGCCGGCATTGATTGGATTTGTTTGTTGTCATTCCTCATATACAGCACTAACTGTTAGACTGTAGGCATAGTCAAGTGACTCGACACAACTATAGTTTGTAACTCTGTCTAGTAGGCTATCCTCCTAACTACCATTCAGTTTTTTTTTCAAATATTTGAGCATATTATTGTTGCTCGGTAAGTTCTGTACTGTACTTCATTCAACTACTCCTCTAACAGTCTCTCAAAGGCGATTGACTGTCTCCTTTTCTTTTTTGGGAAATGCTGCCGCCCTGCCAGTGTCTACTACTACTATACTACCACTGCCACCACCACCACCCCAATCATGGCATGTATGAAAAAGGAAACCATCTTCACCATCCAGCCAGTGCTGTGTCACAGTTGGACATAAACATCAAGCACCGGTAAGAGACAAGTTTGGGGGAGGCAGAATTAATAATGGACATGTCAATGATTTCGTTTTCACACACCAGTACAAAGAATGCATAGACTAGAGGACAGACAAAGTACTAGAAGGATCAGTCAATGAGTGAGGTGTGTCTCTCATCTATCTGTTTGTGTCTTATACAGTCAGCCAATTATTGAAATCAAACGCAGGCTATGGGCGGCCATGCACCAGCAAGGAAACAGTGTGATGTTAAACAGTTACCCCACCTACAAAACATTAACAACATTGCATGTAACATAGAAAAATATATTTAATTTACCCTAACAAAAATAAACTAAACCCACAAAAGCTGACCCACCCCCCAACCCCAACCACTGTCCATAGTAGAAAAAAGTCTGTAACGCCCAAACGAGTTAAGAACGAGAATTAAAAAAGGGGCAGAACAGGATGACAGGGACTAACTGGTGGGGCGGGACTCGAGGAGGACACGCATCTGGCGCATCTCGCCCTCTAAACGGGCGACGTGGCGTCTAAGGGTGCGGCAGTTGCAGCCACAGTGGGGGGGCACCGGAGATGGCACGGTGGCGGCGGGCAGCTTCCAGACGGTTGCGCCGTACCGCTGGAGGGTGGTGGCTGGGGCCTGGGCCACGGGAGGAGGCTTCCCCAATTGCAGCCGCAGTCTCCTCCTCCTCCTTGGCTAAGACCACCAGCCACCGGTATTCTCGCTGGATTGCCTCCAGCTTCCGGCGCCGTGCCTTGGCGGCCAACTCCCTTCGATTTAGTTTAGGAGTAGCTGTGTATCAAAAAGAAAAAAACAAGACAATTGTAAAATATACTCTTAGAAAAACAGTAAGACAAGTTAATTATTTATACATATAGTGGCATGGTAGAGTGGTGCTCTTCTCCATAAAACTTTCAAAGCGGAGTTGAAATTAGATAGATGAGGCCATTGGTTACTCAATACTCTTGCTCCTATGCCAATTAAAGGGATTCTAGTCTTATAGTTCACACTTCAAACGTTCACAACAACTCATACTTACTACTTACGACATCGTATGGCGGGCGGACAAAGTCCGCCCGCCATCCTCACGCTAAAAAGGGTGGGGGTCCCGTGGGGACAATTAATTAGGATGATGCGCCCGGCACAGTGGCTGGCGCATCCTGTTTTTTTTACATTCTGGTTGGCGGTGCCGAAAGCAATGCTAAAAATACATGTTGTGCTGCTTTTCCAAGCACAACATGACGGGCCCCGCACGGAGCCTGTCACGTTTTGCTTGGAAAGGCGGGGGGTACCATAGCATAGGTAGGTACCCTCCATGGGGGCACCCAAGCATACTCTGCAATGTCTGCATGCCTTTCCGTGGCAGACGGCAATGCCGCCACGCAAAGGCATTCCAAAATGCAGATTATATGGCTGGCGGTGTGTTCAGAGACACACCACCGGCATATTGAACCCTTTTCCGCCTGGTCGACATGTGGGGGGTCTGAATAATTTCTACAGGGATGGCGGAGGTTTGCCCCTGCGATGTCGGCAGTGAATTCCAGCCGGCCCGGCGGGGGCAATACGCCCACCATCCTAATGGGGCCCTAAGTCACAACTGTACAGTATACATATACATACAGTACACCCTTGCAGTGAGTGTGCTGTCAAGTTCAACAATAGTTAAGGATTATGAATCTAACTTACCACCGCCTGCCACTGGTGCTGCCACTCCCCCTACCGCTCCATCGTCGGTATCGGCAGCAACTGCCGCATCCTCTCCCTCTGCGTCGCCTTGTTTGCTGGCCCCGGCACTGGTGGTCGGTAGTGCGCCTAGAAAACATTACACATTTATTAGGCGTCATATACATCTCCCCCTATTGATCAGTTGCAAGGTTGAAAAATGAGTTAATACTAACATACATCACTAGTACAAATCAGGTAGTAGTAGAGTAGGCACTAATAGTTATATATGATCATTGTAGCCTTTGCTTAATTAGCCCTAGCCATGCTACCATTTTACCTTTGTGGCTTTTATTTTTGCACATGTGACGTTACCTTTACCTTGCAGCTTCTTAAGACACCTTTGAGCCCACATGACCTGCCTCACACTGCTACTGTCTAGTCTACGCGCTGCGTTCAAGCGGTCCACAAACATTAACAAGCCACTTTTTTAGGAAGTACTGGTGTACTACTGTTACTGTTAGTCCATATTGCTTATCCATAGATGCTACACTTTTTGGCACAGCTGAGAAATGCTTGCAAGTTGCAATATACTAACGCACACCATTTCTTTTTTCGCATTACAGACGCAAGATTCCCTTCTACGAACCAGAGCTTCTGAATGATGCAACAACTACCAGTACTAGGTTCTTCTAAGGTGAGGGGTCCCTTCACTCACATCTTCTTTTATAAATTTATATAAACTAAATTGCTATGGGATGGTGGTGCTGCCTTCCACCACTGTTCAGTTTTCATGATTTAATTCCCAACTGTATAAGTGTAACAATGTATATTGATTTAATGTTATTGATTTTCCGGTTGGTGCTGCTAAGAAAACAGTGTACAGACCTTCTCAAATTGAAATAAACATTTTGAACTTACATAGACTTGGTGGTATTTGGTGTGGACTAACTTACACGAGTGAGCAAATTAAAGTAAGGGTGTGCATGTGAATTGCTTCCACGACTGAGAGGTTGGGTGTGTTATGTTCTGGGTTGTCTACTTGTTGGGTATCTTGGGGGGAGGGTTCCGAGACCTAATAGTTATGACAACAGACAGTACTATAGTCAAGCAGTGGAATTGTGGTGGGTGCGGAATTTCTGATTGAGGTGTGCAAGGAAGGTCCAACCTACCATCACCAACATCCTATTTTCTGGTGCAAAGTATGTGCAAGATCCCTACAACAGTAGTATGTCCTTTAGGGTATCATATCAAAATAGTAATAAATCTGATAGGGCTGTTGTTGCTGTGAATTTTCAAAGCCTCAAGATCAATAAGAGTAAAAGTAGTACAAGACGACGACCCAACGGATTGGACTCAATGGCTCGAGCTACTGGTGAATATGAGTTTTATATTACAACCTTTCACAAAGAGTGGCACTGGCCAACTGGGCAAGACTAGCTACTACAGTACAGACAGACTGATAGTATGTAGTAGTAGTAGTACTCAGAGTCATCATAGCGGAGGCAGGGATAAGATTTTTGAAACCGTACAGATTGAAGGATAATTGGTGGTAAAAAAATAGCATTTGGAAACAAACAATAGTTCAGGAAAGATATGGGGCAGTAAAAGTTATAGAATAAGAAATATTATTAAAAACAAGAAGACTTACTGGGGCCAGCAGAGGAGCCCTAGCGGTGTCCTCCTGGTGGTGTTGTTCCTGTCCCGCCGACTGCCCAGTCCCTGTCGGTCTGCCCCTGGGTGCTGATGAACAGGAAAGATATAAGAAAGAGACAAACATTGATGGATGGTGTCAAACAAATACAATATTTTTCAACAACGGTCAAAAAACACTTATGTAAACAACAATTGCAATAACAACATTGACCGATCTCATCTGGTCAACATGTAATATCAGGGGATTTGCAGTTCGACTACTTAAGTTACTATTTATCAACAGTAATCCAGTCTTCCATTCTGATTCCAGAAAACTAAGTTACAACTAAGCCTAAGTACAACGTACCACCCAACCTAGCCCACCTATTCCAGGCATGCCAATTGTACATTAAGTATGCATTTCCACTGTATTCCTCAACAATGCGTATGGTCAAATCATGGAGGACACATGAACATGACTACATTTTTTGCATACACCAAATTTTGGTTTGATTGATGCTGTTCTGCTACTGCTAAGTAACTGCTAAGCCTACCACCACTCATTGAACAAACTAGAAAAGGTTCTAAAGACTGCCGTACTAGCAGCACATCACGTAACTGAGTGAGGGGGCATCACGCATACCACTAACAAATTAGGAGCTCATACAAAGTAGTGTACCTAAACATCAATCCGCCCCTATCTATTAGTGACGGGACAAAGTAAGGAGTGGACTAGAGTCACTGTAGCATTACGTAACTTAATTCCTCTAAAATAAACTCGTAAAGAATCACGCTAAGCAAGCGCAAACGCAAAGCTGCAAACAAGTAAGATTAGTAGTAGCGCAGAAGAGCACCATAATCACAGAAGACTTTTAAACGTTATTAACCTAGAATGTATTGTAAGCAGCAACATTCTAGCTGGTTGGAAGGAAAAAAAATATTCGCAATATATAACACAGAGCAGAAGAACAGACACAAAGTTGTAGTAATTAAATATGTACTCACCAAGCCCCGGGACCTCCACTCCTAGCAGGTCCAGCAGGTCCTGCTCACGGTCCAGGATGTCGGACCACCGGTGCGTCAGCTGTGCCTGGGTGCGCCGGACCCCAGAGATGCACAACACTGCCCAGCGCACCTTCCCCCACCGCTCCCGACGCTCCCAGAGTCCGTACCCGGACCCAGGCCTGCCACCTGCTGCCAGGGTTGAGGGGAGGTGGCGCTGCACAAAGAAAATTAGTGCAGCCAACTCCTCCTCCCCAAATAAGGCCCGTGCATGCACCCCTTGTGGGCGCCGCCTTCCGCAAGGAAGGCGGTCGCGGCTCTGGCTGCGCCGGCGAACAGCCCTACCCTTGGACATGGTTCTGGGGACGGGGCGGGAAAGAAAAGGTAAAATAAATAAAGTAGTAAAGGAAATAAATAGCAGGCAATAGAAAGAGAAAAAGTAGCTTAAAAACAAAAAAAAAGTAGACAAAAAACAAAAACATAGAAGCAGGAAAATAGTTAGAGAAATAATAAGTAATAAAGATGCAAAAAAAGTGGCTATAAACAAAGGATTGAAAGGATTTGTGGAGGATTGAAAATCAGGCCCTAGAACCATGCAATAGAGTGAAAAACAAGATGGCCGCGCCCATTGCGACCACGTGCGCAAGTTCGCACGATATTTTCTCCCCGAGCAAGCAAAAAGCAACGCGATCAAGTAAAAGCGGTCGCGAACAGGAAATATCGACCGCAAACGGGCGCGAACATGCATTGCGCGACCCGGAACAGGAAGTAAGCATCGCGAGAGGGCGGGACAAGTGAAAACAAGATGGCCGCGCCCTTGAGCAACCGCATGGGTAAGTTGGCGACCCGCGATCACGCAAAAAATACCTCGAACAGGCGGGAAAAAAACTTCTGCGTCGTCGCGATATTTCCGGCGTGTTTGCAGAGATTTTTAGCATTTTCGCGATAATTTGCGAAAGTTAATTTCGAAAATTCCGCCCACCCCTAATCAACGCTATCGGTCGATAAGAGCTCATATCGTCTATAGGTTTCCCCTCTTTCGGGAAGACAGCAATATTAGTTACATTCTTCTCCTTGCATAATTGTGTTACATAGCTCTAAATCAATCGGGGTCAGTTTATTTTTAAAGATCTTAGAAAATTCAAGCGGAATCTTATCCAACAGCCTTGCAATTAGGCAAAGCATTGACTGCTTCCTCAACTTCCCTCAAACAGACGTCTTTTTGCATAGGCTCAGAAAGCATTGAGCCTAAAACTGGCATTGTAAACTCTTGCATATAATCTGCCGCGATTTGTGAATAAAAGCATACCTGGTCGCTATACAAATCAGCATAAAATACCTTAAATTGTTCTACTATATCCCTGGTCCTAGTATAGATCAGGCCATCTATGCCAGTAATTTGTTTGACCTGTGATTTAGCCCTTTGGTCTGCAATTTGATTAGCCAGCAATCTGCCCTCCCTTTCACCGTATTCATATTGTTTGGCTCTATACTTTTGAAAATTGTTTGCAATTTTATCCCTCAGCCTTCTTTCTAATTTAGCCCTTGGCTCAACTACCTGTTGATAAATCAATTGCTCATCCATGTTTTGAGTAGCAATAGCTGTAGCATGTTGCCGCTAAATTCCAAACACAGCTTTTGTTCCTGCTCCATCTGGCAGTTGCCTTGCCGGTTTTGTTTAATGATATATTGCAGCATTGTTCCTCTAACGCAAGCCTTTAAACAGTCCCATACTATTGCTATACCTGTTGAACCTAAATTGTTATCTATGTAATCCTCGAGTACCATATGCATAAACTCCACATAGTCTGGATTGTTAAGGAGATGTCTAGGAAAAGTAAAATCCTTGATCGATTTCTGAGCTTTTAACCGCAACTGCAACGTTAGCATGACTGGGTTGTGGTCACATGTAATTTTTGGGCAAACTGCCACAAGTGCATTCTCTAAAATAGTATTATTAGCAAAAATCATATTGATCCTAGAATAGTGTTTATTCAGAAATGAATAGAAAGTATAACCTGGTAGATTTGGAAATAACCTCCTCCAAGAATCTTCTAACTGATGCAGGTGAAGCAGTTCTACAATTGCAGCCCTATTCGTACACATTCTAACACGGGCAGTAGCATTTGTAGTATCAATTTTTCGATCCAGAATACAATTAAAATCTCCCATGACAATCATCTCACCAGACTATTCCAATAGCTCGGAACTTGATTGATATATAACATACGGACAGTCAGTATTCAGCCCATATACCATACATACTGTATACATCTGCCCATAAATGATTATTTGAGAAACTGACCATCTACCAGCGAGTGACCTGAGGACAAGAGCCGGGCATCTCCTAGATTTTAATATAGCCACCCCTCGAATAGAAATCGCTTGTGATGTACATACAACAATATCATATCCCAATTGTTTTAACAATGCTCTATCCTTATGTGCAATATGCGTTTCCGCGAGCCCCAAGAAATGAGGTTTAAATACTCGTAACTCTTCTGCTACCAGCTGTCGCTTACCGGCTTGATTAAGTCCTGCTACATTCCAACACATTCAAATAAATTCTAGCATTACAAAAGCCTTGTTAACCCAATCCAATCATCAGTCGTCAGTGTCATATTTACGTGCGCCCCACCCGATTCTTTGCCAAACTTAATTTAACTATGTTGTGGCTTTTTATACCCCACAAACCCTCCTCCCTTTCCTTCTCCTCCCCCACACCAGTACCTGTGAAAAGGAATTGCCCCCTTCCTTGCTGTCCCAGAATGAATGACAACTTATCAAAGTCGCCTGTTCTGAACTCCCCCCACCAACCCCCACCATACCCCATGCTCGACAATGTATCCAACACTCCCACTATCTCCCGTGCCTAAACAAAAAAGAATAGCCCCATTTTCCAGTCCTTATGTATAACCTCATATCCTCATAGCCCCTCATAGAACAGTATTTGTTGTTTCAGAACTTTGATTCACTCCTTGCCAGCTGTTTGCCATCTTAATAATGCTTGTTTGGCATCCTGTTCATTAAAGAAGAAATGCTACTGGCCATCCTTTAAAATCTTGAGACGTGCCGGCTCCTGCAAAAACACTTGCGAACTAACATATTTGAAAGGGTTCATCAGTTGTCGAAGTTTCCACCGTATGTCCACAGTTGCTTTACATAGTTCAGAGCGCACAAAAATAGACAGAGTCTACCTTGCTCGGCCCAGTTGGGCGTGCCTTGAAATATATAGCTTGACGGAATAAAAAATTACCCAAAAAAACAAAGATCGGCCTAGCAAAATTAGATTTAGACTGTCCACCATAAGTGGTTGACAGTGATAATGGCAGTCTGTGTGCCCGTTGAACTTGAGTGTCTATATCCCAATCAACAAGATCCAGATAGGCTTTTTGAAAAAGATCTACAACAAAAGCCCGTGGGTCATTACCCTCCCTTCCTTCTGGAATGCCAAAGATGCAGAGATTTTGCCTCCTCTGACGATTTTCAAGATCTTCGATCTTCGATCTTAGATTGTGGAGAAGTGTGGCTCAATGATTAGAGCGGCAGACCCTGATGCAGAGGTCTAGCCCGGGACCAGGGTTCAATTCCCCGCCTTGGCGGGTCTTGGGCTCAAAAATTCCACGGACCTGATAATTCTCGCCTTGGTGCCTATTCCAATCATGGAGTCCCACTCTGCAACTCTGGGCAATGGCTTGCTTAATCTCCACAATGGCCCCCATAACGTTAAGGATGCCTGGCCTCCACCTTGGGGGTGCCCAGGAGTAGACACCTCACAGGGAAAGCCAGGATGGGTTCCACAGCGGTATTCGTACAAGCGCCTTGAGACCCTTGCGGGTGAGTAGTGCGCTATACAAGTATCAAATTTACATTTAGATTGCATTGCCGTCATTTGAGAGTCATGTGCTTTCGCCAAATTGACTGTGTATGTGTTAGATTCTTCAACGGCAGCAACTCGTTGTTGCAGGTCAGTAACATTGAAAAAGAGCTGACCGACCTTAGATGTTACCTCTATCAATGCTTGTTTAATTTTGCTGCTGTCGGCATTAGCATGTTGATAGTATTCCTGAGCTTCTGTTCTCTGAATACTCAATGCTTGCATAATACTAGCCAGCGAGGGTTCCTCATCCGTTGCTTCTTTATGAACAGCCAAAGCCCCAGCTCCCGATAGTGATAGTGACAATACTGCAGGGCTTAAGGCGGGGGAGAAAACTAAAGATGTTGACGAAGAGCAGGCAGCAACTGGTGATGGCTTCTCTGAGGCTTCAATTAATCCTACTCCATCTCTCTCCCTCTCTAGCATTTCTGTGGAGATATTTGCTGTACTTCTGGCATTTGACAGTCTCAGGATAATATTTTTCATTTTGCCTTTTTGGGATACCCACTTGCGCAGCTGGCTGATACCAGATCCAACCTTGGCTAAAGCCCCTTAGTGCACCCTGCTGCGTCAGTAGCTGTTGGCTTTACACCCCCGCCTCGACCCTTGCCTCCTTTAATCGTTTTAGCCGTTTTGGGGTTTTGGGATTTTGCGCCCTTCCCTCCAACAGAGGTATTTGGTTGGTTGCTCTCTACCCCCTTAACTGGACTAAACCACTCTGTATCTGAGCTATTCGAAAATTGAGCATACTCGGCATCCACTACGATATCCGCTACATTATTACTTTAGTTTAAAGGCTCAGCGGTGGCAGTAGTCTCAGCCATGCCCTCGGTAGAGTTATTAAGTTTTTCAGGAATAAATCCAGAAGGGCTGACCTCAACAATAATAGTAGAAGGTGCATTTTTGTTCTCATTGTTCTCAATATTCTCTGCCCTTACAGTATTGTGAGTATTATCACTGCTCACAGCACCAGCCTCACTCCCCCTACTGTTCTGTACTTAGAGCATGGGTGCTAGCATCGGCACCGGTAGTGGTCAAGAGTTCTCGTTGCTCCCGCGCTCTTAGAGACAGAGAGACAAAGCGCTCGGCTGAGTGCATAGAGGGTGAGCTGAGGATCGAAATGGCCCCGCCGCAAACTAAAGATCGGCGTAATGAAGCTCCGGTTCCAGCCCTTGTCTCTGCTTCTGCCTCTCCTCCAGCTCCAGCTGCTTGTAAAATGGCAAGTAAAACTACTGGTTTTCCTGACAAGGAGAAAGCTACAGGGTCCCATGTTAATACTGTGCTAACAGGTGAGCTGGGTGAGCCAGAACTGCTTAATATGTCTGCACACATTCTTTTAGCTGATGGTGATACAATCGCCTGGTCCAGAGTGGATGCTGGGTCTGGGAAACAGACTGGGCCCAGGAAACAGATTGGGAAGCCTATTATGAAGTTGCTGCAATTGGGGAGGGCAACTGAATTACTCCGGCTGTGTGGATCTGAGAACTTCATTCCTGGTTTTGTGATGGCCGAAGCGCTCAATTCTGCAGGCCTTTTTATTAGTGGGGACCAAATTGTATTGATTTTAAATGAATGATATGTGTTTTATTTATAAAAATATTTAGCATTACTGTTATTTGTTCACATTTAATTTAATTATTTATGATGTATATCATTTGTTTTCCAATATGTTGAATGATCGAATGTTGGTAGATGTTTAAAAATGATCAGGATTTGAATTGATATATATATATATATATAACCCTTCCTAAGGCATACACTTTCCTTAATTTTGCTTACTTTTGGGAGGGAATGGTAAATCTAACCACTTTATAGTCCAACACTTTTCCTGTTTAGCTTATGTTGGATTGAGAACAGTAAATCAAAACTTTCCAAAGTCCAGCACTTTACCTACTGTTGATTGGATTGGGAATAACAAATGTATTCTTCCAACGTTCAACCCTTTCCCTACTTTTGCTTACTTCATCATAGGAATAGAAAATATAACCCCTTCAAAGACCAACAGCTACCCTACTATTGCTGAGATTTGAGTGGGAATAGTAAATCTAGTAATAGTAGTAGTGAACAGTAAATCCTTCCAAAGTCCAATACTTACTCTGATTGTGTTTACAATGGAGTAGGAATATTAAGCATAACCTATCCACAGTCCAACATTTGCCCTACTATTGCTTAGACTGGAGTTGGAATAGTAAAGTAACCCCTCCATAACATTTGCACTGCTTTTGCTTACATAGGATTGAAAATATAAAATCTTATCCCTCCAAAGACCACCACATACCCTGCTTTTGATAATGTGGAAGAGGGAATAGTAAATATAACCCCTTCAAAACCAATCACTTTCCATCATTTAGCTTACTTCGGAGTAGGAATAGTAAATCAAATAATTCCAAAGCTCAGCAATTTCTCTACTAATGCTAAGATTAGGGTAGTAATAATAAATCTAACTCTTCTGAATCCAAAACTTTCTCAACTGTTGCTCAGATTGGAGTGGGAACAGTAAATATAACCCCTCCAAAGTCCAATACTTTCATAGATTTACCTTACATTAGAGTGGAAATGCTAAATCTAACCCTGACACATTCCAACACCTTCCCTAAAATTGATTAGATTGGTGTGAGAATAGTAAATCTAAATAGTAGCAGTAAATAGTAAATCCTTCCAAATGCCAACACTTTGCCTGATTTAGCTTACTTTAGAGCAGGAATAGTAAATATAACCCCTCCAAAGCCCTACATCTGACCTACTGTTGCTTAGAGTGGAATAGTACATTTAAATGCTGCAGAGTATTACATTTTATCTGCTTTCACTTACATCAGAGTAGGGGTAGTAAATCTATCCTCTCCAAAGGCCACCACATTCCCTGCCTTTTCTTACATTGATTTGGGAAAAGAAAATATAACCTCTCCAAAGCCCACCCCTTTCCATGATTTAGCTTATTTTGGAGTGGGAACTTTCCTCAATAGCGCTAAGATTGGAGAAAAAATAATAAATCTAACTCTCTTCCAAAGTTCAGCCCTTTCCCTGCTTTTGATTACTTTGGAGTATGAATAGTAAATCTAACCACTCCAAATCCGACACTTTCCCTACTATTGGTAGGAATAATAAATCTAATTAGTAATAGCTATAGTAAATAGTCAATCCCTCCAGATTGCAACATTTCCCCTGCTTTTGCCTACAATGGAGTGGGAATAGTTAATTCACACTTCCAAAGTTCACACTGTCACTGATTTTGCTTACATTGTCTTCCAAAGTCCAATACTTTTCCTAGTTTTGCTGACAACGGAATTACATTTAAACTGTACAGACTTTTCCTAGTGTGGATTATTGGTGATTGCTTTTTAAATACCTGTTAATATTTTGTTTAATATACATATTGTTTTTAAAAATAAATGTTTTTTTGTTTTAACTGTACATTTTATTCTAATTTTAGTTTTGCAGTTGTGTTATGTCATTGTTAATATGTGCTTGTTTATTTTAATGTTTACGGTATTGTTTATATTATTATTTTGTTAAATAATTACTTTTAGAATATATATTTTTCAGAGACCACATAAATATATATATACACACACACACATAGAGAGAGATATATTGATTTTGTTTTCACTTATATACTTAATTTAAAGTTTTTATTTAATGTATTTTTATGTTATTTTAATATTTAAATACTCTTTGCATATATGTTTATGTTGTCTATTTTTAGTTTTAAGTTCTTTTAATCTTAGTATATTTGATTGAATGTCTTTTAAAATATTTGTATTATGTCAATGCATTTATATATATATGTGTGTGTGTGTGTGTGTGTGGGTGTGTGTGTGTGTGTTTGTGTGTGTATCCAGATATTCATATATATGCATATACTGTAAGAAACAATTGCTGAAACTCTGAAGAACATTATGTTAAAAAATAGTCTTGGCTAGCCAATCAGGGTGAGGGAGATCTCACACTCATTGATAGAAACCTTATGACATGTAAGTATTCAAAATATATGGTGTTGATGATGTCCAGACACTTGGGAGTGATACTAGTGACACATGCAGTTACCATAAACCAGCACTTCCCTATCAATTGATTTTGAAAGTTCTCAAAATGCACTGTTCCCAGTTTATGGCCTGTGGGCAAACCAAATTGATCGAAAAAAACACTCAATGCTTTGGAGGCCTAGAATATGTTTCTGCACATAGAAGACTGGATGGAATTACCAGGTGTTGTAAAATAATTGCTACTAATCTGATGACTGTTTTTATGTGTGTTCTCCTACAAGCCAGTCATTGCAAGAGTGGTCTGGCACACAGAAATGTAAATCCCACACTTAGGAGATTCAGGGAAACACAATGAGGGTTAATCCTTGGCAGGGATGTTTTAATGCATAGGGCAGGATTGAGGGAATGATCTTGTTTTTAAAAAAATGGTAAAAATTTGATAAATGCAATGCTCAGTGCATTCTCTGGGCCAGCCAATTAGGAAGAGGTTAGACTGGGACCCAGTGTCAGAGACCTCAGGATATGTAGTTCTTGAGAATACCTGGTTGTAGTAAGTTTCCATACAGCCCTTGAGAGATGCTAGTGAAAACAAACACAGGTACCCTACACTGGTATTTCACTTCAAGTTGCTTTCCAACTTTCTAACCCATATTGAATGCAATGTATCACCTCTGTACATCACAAACACAGACATGTCTGGTACTCCCAGGGAAAGACAGATGCTACTTACGTCCTGGTAGGGGTATGTTCCAGCTCATGGACAACTAGAGAGAATCACCATGTTTTGGGAAACAATGCTAAAAATCTGACAAACTCATAACTGAAAGAGCAGTATAACGAAGTGATAAATCACAAAAACATTCAAACAACTATTTCTTGAACGTGAAATACATTGAAAAAACAAGAGACAAGAGGTGTTTCGCAAAACAGGAACAGTATGTTTAGTTAAACAATGTGGCTGGGAACACAGTTAGTAGCATGGGGTCAGAGGACTGTCTCAATTTACAATTGGTCTAACACAGACTTTTTTACAATTCATTGAATGTAATTACATGTTTCCAGCGATCCTGTTTTGGTAACAAATCTGTCTTTGGAGCATAAATTAAGGTATTGGATGAGGAATCCAGGTGGGCATGGACCTTGCATGGACACAATGTGGCCAATGGTTAATGTGTCCAGATGTCCGGTATGGGGAGCGCATGATCACTGTCTGTACTCTGTGCTGTGTCTTGATTGGCTAAGTGTTTCTAACTTCATGTGGCATCTGACTTTCTGGTGTTTTTGGAATGTGTTCACCCCTACGGCCATGTGTGCTTATTGGGGCCAATCTCTCTGGACCATTATGATGTTGCTGCTCCTATGTATGGGATCTATCTGGGATTTCCTGTTTGCGTGTATGTATGCTGGCTACTTGCTGCCCCACCTGTGATTTGTCAATCAGTAACCTCCGGCCTGCGTCTCAGGGCCTGCCTAACTACACATTTCTGAGTAAGGGTTGATGTGGAGTTCACAACAGGCAAATTTGTTAATAACGATGCTATTTCGTTTTTACAAATGAATGAATTGGCATTCATATTGACATCGACTTTCTCAGCATTAACACCACAATGAAATGATTAATTTTTACTGGGATACAATCAAGTAACTGTTTTTTAATTAATTAATTACATAAATCTGTCTGTGCTGCTGATAACATTTCATCCTGTTTGTGAAAATCTGGTACAAAAATCTGACAAAAATATGTAATTTACAAAGACACACCATCATCACTCCTACATTGGTGAAAATACCCCTAAAAATACTGGAACGTTCATTGTCTATTTACATATGTCTCCTTACTTCCTTATTTTATAAAAGCAAACTGTGGTTGAATAGGACGGGCTTATGTAAGTAATAGATTATAGAAACAGATGACCGATTGAATCTAAAATCCCAATGGAAATTAATCATTTTATTGTGGTATGAATATTTGTATAATGTATCCCTTCTTTTTGTTTTGGGTATTCCGTAGCCCAGGTGACATGTGGGTAATTGGTCATACCCCTTTCTTTACTGATAAAAACTTGACAAACATCATATTCAGCAGTGCGTTTTCTTGGCTAGCCAGTAAGGATGAGGGAGGCCTGGCAACCCGCTACAGAAATCTTAGAGCTGTCATTTACAACTGACAAACAGGTATCCTAAACCAGTTTTTCTCTTTCAGTCGCTTTTGAAATTTCCAAAATGTATTTCATGTAGATTGTCACCTGTGGGCACTCTAAAATAATAAAAAATCTATAGGTCTTGTGGTCCAACACCCAGGAGATCCAGGAAAACATACATGTGTGGCAAGCATCAGCATGGATATTTTCCAGCATGAGGGATACTGGACGGAATCACTATGTTTTGCAAGTATTTCTTAAAAATCTGACACACAGCACATTCAGTCCTGCATTCTCATGGCCAGCCTTTCAAGGTTAGGGAGGTCTGGCAATCCACAATAGAAGTCTTACAATTAATAGATGTTAAAACTTCATGGTTTTGGCAGCTTTGCAAACAGCCTGGGAATTATATTTACAACCAAAATACAGGTACCCTAAACGGGCATTACTTTAATTGCTTTCCATATTTCTTGAATGTATCACACCCAGTTTATCACCTATGGACAACTTACATGCAAAGAAAATACTTACATGTCTGATATCTCCACGATCAGGAGAACCAGACAACACGTATGTGATTCAAGCCTTGGCAGGGATATGATTCTTCACAAAGAAGGCTATAGAAAATTACCATGTTTGGGAAACAATTGCTGAAGATCAGGAAAGATATTTCAAGGCACTGTCCCTGCCTTTCAGGACAAGGGGGCGATGGTTTGGGCTTGCATCCATAGATTCTATAGGTCGGGCAGAAATAGGAAATATAGTTTTTTACTGTTCATAATGTCCTGAGTTGGATTTGGTCACCAGAAGAAGAAGTCTGCATAAACAGTGATTCTGTCGCAATTTAATGATCTGTGCTAATATTTCAAATTTGCTGGAGGTCACTACGTACCCTATAACATCTCAAACATATTTGGTACTGCTGGACAGCAGACATAAAGCGCTAACTTTTTCTTTGTTAGCAGTGTAGGAGTTCTTCCTTTTCTTTTAATAAATTCAGCAAATTAGGAAGCAATGTGTTAAAAGTTAAAATGCCCCGCATTTTTCATATATCTACAGACGGCAATGCAATAATTCTGGCTGATGTGCACCAATACGTCGCCCTCAATGTGTTTAAATGAAAACACATAGTGGCAGATTTACTAAGGACATGCGGTGCCTTGCGTGACACACGTGATCACAAGGAAACACAAGTAATTCACTGGGATTTACTAATCCACGCAAAGCCAATTTGAGTGGTTTAGTAAATACCAAGTAACGCAGCACATAGCGTTACCTTGAGTTACTTTGATCCTGGTTGGGCTTAAATAGGTGGCATTAATGTTCCCATGCATCCACCCATGTATTTTGACACAATCCCAGATTTACAAAGACTTGTAATCTTGGGTTTGCCAAAAATGGTGCGCCTAACCGACAGAGGCGTAGCAAAGATAAATATTTTTATTTCTGATCATTAATTCCTCTTTCAGCATGTGCTGCATTTTGCAACACACATAGAAAGAGGAATATGGCTCCAAGGTATGTTTCCATACAGGAAGGTGTACCTTCCTGCTTAAAAATAATTCTGCAATAACACAGACACCCTTGTACTATGGTGCAACGGTGCCTGCCTGCGTTAACACTAGGCAGCATACAGTGTTTAAGAGCAAGGCGAGAGCAGAAATGATCCATAACTTTGTAAATGGATGAGGAGAGGTGGAGAGGTGTGGCTCACTGGTTAGAGGCGGCAGATCTGTTAGCAGAGAATCGGCCAGGGACCAGGGTTCAATTCCCGACACAGCAGGGTCGTGGACCAGGGTCAAAACAGGCTCAATAATTCTCGCCTCGGTACCTACTCTAACCAGGAACACACTCGGCAACTCTGGGCATTAGCTTGCCTCATCTCCACAACGGCCCCCCACATTCGCTGGGGATGCCTGGTTTCACCTTGGAGATACCCTGGAGGGACCATCTCACAGGGATAGCCAGGACAGGTTCCCCAGCGGTCTACAGCGCCAGGACGCCTCAGGGCAGCAGTGCGCTTTACAAGATACATACATTTACATTTACATTTTACATTTACATTTAAATATGGAACATTTCGGCCCTTTCACACAACACAGCGCAGCAAATTACGTTGCTGCACAGCATAAAAGTATGGTAAATCTGCCCCATAGTTTCTATGAATACCCAGATACACCAAAGACATATGTGTGCTTGAATAACCTAATGCCGATTTTATTTTGAAAAATAACTCCCACACAAAGGTGTGCCAAGATCCAAGTAGTGAAAGACTTACACGGCCTGTGTAATGGAAATATTTTATGTAAAGAGTCTTATTGCCTCTGTGGCTACCACCTTGAACTTTATGTTTAACTGATTTTTCAAACTACACATATCATCTCCTACAAATTTCCATCAGTGAGAAGTGCTTCCTTGTATCGATTAAAAGCACTAACTACCAAACAAAGAAAATCCCCCAACACGCCTCTAAACCCTGACAACTTGCAGTCAGAGAAAGACAATGGAATGGACTATATTAGTGTGTGAGTGACAACCCATATAAGTAGGTGCAGTGTGGTGCTGTCTTATCACTCTATCCCTTTCTGTGGTATCACATCTGGTTGACATCACTTAGTATTATTCGTAAAACCCTGAGCTACTGAGATGAGGTTAGCTCTTTATAGTCTCTGGTGATTGATCCCATTTAACTGAAATATTCTGGATTGCTGTGACCAAGGCGACTGCTAATTGTTTCCCTCTCTTAATTCTATGGAAACTCCCACCCGGAAAGAGAAGCTCAGAATACGACCCTTGGATCTTTGAGCTTTGGTATACCAAATGAGTAATTGACATCATCTATTACCCTGACTCAGCAAGATTCCAGGTTGTGATAGTGGCTCAATAACTGTAAAGGGTGTCCTTGCCCCAAGTCCTCTCAAACACATATTGCCCTTGGCCTTATTACATTTCGCCAGCTTATCTGGAGTCCTACACTAATGAACGAGAATCTTATATTGAGTTACTGTCATCTTAGAACTTAGGGCAAAGGCCCCTGCTCTATCATTTAATTTCTCCCTTTCTATTTTTGGGGGGAATGGGCCTTCCAAAGCCTGCCTTCTACCTTTTCTATACTGAGCCTTTTCTCCAGTAAATAATGTTATCCTTTTAAAAAGTGTGAAAGCCAGCATTTTGTCCTATGGGCCAACTTTCACACATTTTTCAAGCTCAGTAAGATACCAGTTAGCCCTTTTCCTCACAGATAAATGTATAATTAAGTGTTGAACCTGCTTGTAGGTGAATCTTTCCCTTGGCTATTTGAAAACATGAAGCCCATTGCTACACATCAGGGCCTAGATTCACAAAGGTTTAGTGTTGGGTTAGTGCTACATCTGTAACGTTAACCCGATGCTAAACCTATTTGGAGATGAATAAACCAACACTAATTGGTATCAGCATTGGTGTGTATGGAAAAGTAACGCAAAGCAGCACGAAACGCTGCTTTGCATTACATTGTGTTAAGGGGGCATTACATGGGTGGTACATGGGCGTTCCTATGCAACCACCCAAGCTCTTTGACGCAAACCCCTATCTACTGACATTAGAAGATGGGGTTTGGAACCAAAAATTTACAGCAGCAGAAAAGCAAACATTAAGAGGAGAAATATTGAATTTCTCCTTTCTTTTCCTACTTTGCATCTGTGCTGCAATGTGCAGCACAGATACAAAGTAGGAAAAGGTTTTAAACTTGTCTAACCATAGTGTTTTGTACAGGGAGGATATCCTTCCTGTACAAAACCTATGCTAGACTCTGGCACGCACCCAAGCACTATGGTGCTAAGGTGTGTGCCCAGCACACAGCAGCTTAAATCAGTGCAATACTTGGGAGAGGAGAAAAGAGTGCCATATCTCTGTGAATATGGCGCCCTACTGCTCTCTCTCTGTTACTGAACGCAGCACAGCCTCTTTGGATGCTGCATGCCATCTTTCAGAATCTGGGCCCTAGTCTTCTGCTTGGAAAACTTTCTTATTCTTTGTTGGGGTAAAATTGGAAATGCGATAAATACGGGTGAAAGCGAAGAAATTGCCATAAGAATCTTCTTTTGACATACCTTGTCCCACAGTGATAGATTGACCCTGGTGACCTGGGATGAGTAGATCCTCCAACTGTGCTGTGAGCTTTGAAACCAAGAAGCTTGACAAAGAGGTGTGCCTGTCAATAGAAGATGAATGAAGCTCCCTTATTTTGACATTTCTGTTTTATCTCGTTGTCCCAAAAACCATAGTTGCAATGCCTGGAAATATGGTAGACGGTGCAATACCACCAGTGTCCTATGAAGTACTCTTCTGTATAGTATCTTGCTTGCTATTCTCTCCTGTTTACCCTGCCAAATAAAGGAGTTAGTGAGCTGTTAAAGCTCAATAAAGAGTAGCGGGGTGTAGCAAATAATATAGTCTGAAATAAGTATAACATTTGCTGGTGTATTGTCATATTGACTGACACCATCTGTCCCAACCATGAAAAGTATTTCATATGCCAGCTTTGATTTTCCTGTCTTATGAATTATGTTAGTCGGTGTAGTTTAGGGAGACCACTTGTTCTAGGGTGTGACCAATTTGAATGCCCAAGTATGTGATAGATTGCAAATGTACAAGATTGGGCAAAGCCTTCACTTCCACAAGGGATGGGAGGAGTGGAAAGGCCTCTGATTTGGAGAGATTGATCTTAAAGTTGGATACCGCATGGTAGCTCCCCAATTCTTTTAGAACAGATGCTATGAAGCATGGCAGAAACATTAATGAGACAATAATATCCTCTGTGAGCACAAAGAAGATGTGCTGCATTGCATGACAGGGAGCGAGCAGGAGAGCTCCATTTTCACAGAGATATATCACTCTCCTCCAAATCTCCCACGCACCGGCACTGATTGCAGCTGCTGTCGCCAGGCACTCACCTTATTACCATAGTGCTAGGGTGAGTGCCTGAGTCTACCATAGGTTTACCATAGCCATAGTCTAGACAAGTTTAAAACCTTTTCGTGCTTTATATGTGTGCTATACAATGCAGCACATATGCAAAGTTGGAAAAGAAAGGAGCAATGAAAACATTTCTCCGTTTAACAGCTGCTTTTCAATGGCTGTGTTAATTTTTGGTGCTAAGCCATGTCTACTAATGTTAGTAGATAGGGTTTTGCATCAAAATCCATGGGTGGTTGCATGGGAACACCCATGTACCACCCATGTAACACTCCCTTGATGCAAAGTGTTGCAAAGCAGCGTTTGCGCTTATGTGTTACTTTTCCATACAAGCCAACTCAAATACTCATTTGAGTTTGTTTGTTAATCAATTTCCGAACAGGATGAGCTTCTGGTGTGAGTTGAAAACGTAACTCTAACCCCACTATAAACCTTTGTGAATCTGGGCCCCAGTTTGCACTCAAGTTTAATAGTATATTGTGGAATATTTGCTCTTTTAAGAAGGCTTCGGGGCATATTATCAAGTATGGCGTTAAAATTATCGCCGCTTTAGCGGCAGAAAACTGACGCTAAAGCGGCGATAATGGGCTTGATAATATGCCGCAGAGAATTCCCATAGAAGCCCATGTTGACACCAGAACATGGACTTCTATGGGAATTCTCTGCGGCATATTATCAAGCCCATTATCGCCGCTTTAGCGTCAGTTTTCTGCCGCTAAAGCGGCGATAGTTTTAACGCAGTTTCTTGATGATATGCCCCGCAATTCCTCCCTTGAATTGAAGTTTCTGCTTCTTGATAACGTTTCTACCTTCAAGTTTCGCATCTAATTTACTGCGCGCGCTTCCGGCAAGCTTCCTCCTCCTGCCTATTGACTGACACCTTGCCTTTCTGGGTTCTGATTGACAGAGAAACCAGAATATTTAACCAGAAAATCAATAATGCAGAAGCTTCAGACAGTCCAGTCACGCTCTCAGAAATAACTGGTTTACTGGTCACATAGCCCGTCACTGATCAAAGGACTGAAAACCAGCCGGCCATGAACGGAAACAAAGTGAAGGCAGATGCACGGCTTCTTTGCTAGAGATGCCTTTATTTTTACTTTCTCCAGTTTCAACCAGTCCACAGTGCCACACAAAAGGAAATATGAAACAGAAATCCCAAGCGTTTCCAGATTGGGGGTCTGTTGTATGATCTCATCATTATCTTGACATAGTTTACCATTTCGCTGAGTTCTGCAGTTCTTTTCCCAGCGTCTCCCTTAATGTACCAATTTATACATTTTGGATGTGTGACATTTCTGAAGTCATGACGGTTTAAATTTAGCTGTTGTTAAAGAATGGCGTAATGTTACTGTGTTCAGCCTACCGCATCATCCTTTTTCTGCTCCCAAATTATAGCCTTTTAGTCACTTCGAACGCAGAGGTATTGATTTTTAATGTAATGCACTCTCAGGTCAGTGTCTTTAAAGCTGATGTAACTTAATATATAGCTTTGGAGAAGACATGCTGTTTTAAGCCTCCTCTGATGGGAGGCATAATGTTCTCTTGTCTATTAATATATCACAACACCGGGAAGGCAGAATGTAGTAAATATCTATTATTAGAAAGCTACAATTTTCTCTGTGAATCACGTGTTCGATGACATCTAACTAAAATACAGTAAATGCATTCATCGCAATGTCTTGTGATTATAATTTGCATTGTCATTTCCCAGGGTTATGTTTTTGTCTGAATTAAAAAACACAGATGTATTTCTGGAACATCTTCCTGCATTGTTGACAGGCTGCGCCCCCGTACGAACAGAAATGCTTTCCTTTTGAGACAATTCAATGAACTATTAGTGGGAATTTTCAAACATGTGCCACCAAGAGAAATCAGAGCCTCGGTGTTGCACACAACTATATATACATAGATTATGTCGGCGCTACTTCTTCTTGCCGTCTCACTTGGATTAACCGCTAATTTGAAGCCATAGTACAAGAATGAATTATCCTTTCTAATCACAGGGGCTGCCCAATAACCACCTGGAACCAGAGGTATGCAAATGCAAAAACACAGATGGTCCCTTGCAGTGTGCACATTTTAAAATATAGAGGTTAATATGTAAAGATTTCATCAATTCACGAGTGACATAAAGATTTCAAGATTTCAATAAATGAAGCAAGCTAATATCAGAAGACTTTCCATACCTATGTTCAGAGATTAATAAAAAAGGGCTGGGTAGTCTGGTGATCACGCCGTGGGTGAACATAATGCAGTGCAACAGCTTGTATAGTATATGAAAACAATGGAACAATAATGTTTTTTGGGTATGTTTAGGGTCGCAGGATTCCAGGTACAAACAAAGTTCAAAGCAAATCAGTTTCTATCGTTCTAGTCGTCGACAGCTTTTAAAGTGAATAATGAAAGAAGGGTCATCCTCGGGAGAGAAATATACATGTTAAAATAACAGAAACAGTTCTAGCAACATTTGGCAAATGATTAAATAAAAAAGGGGCTTGGAAATCATGCCGAGTTAGACAAGGAAATCCTTGTTATGACAAGGTTCCCCGTTGTCGATCACCTTCAAGGGCTGTGCAGAGTTCAGCTGTAAAATAGGAGAGGCCGAGTGACTCGGAATCTCAATGTCATTACTAGAGATAGGAACCTTTTATTTTGCTTGCTTTCCAGTGATTGTATTTTGTCATTTCTGTATATCATCTATTTATGTTCATGAGATTTTTTTTCAAATTTAAAATATATTCAGTTCAACAAAAGCTTCAATGCTTTTCTAGGAGAGCCTATGTAAGTGTAAGCAAACGTTAATCAGTGTATCAGTATAAGGAGTCAACATGTCAAAAGAATAAAGTGCCTTTTGCAAATGGTGTCATTCACCAGTAAGTGTAATAGTGCACTTTCCCTGTTTGCGCGATGGTGCACTTTTAAATAGGTGTGCCATGTGCAAACAGTGAAAGTGCGTCTTACTACCATGAATGCGCTGCACCAGGGCAGCCACAAACTCGTGCTGCCCGGTTGCAGCGCTTTCAAATGAAATATTGAGGGGCTGCTTCAAACCCACTCAGGTTTCACTGTGCCAGCAGCAACCCGCCTGCACTTTAAAGAGGGGAGAGTGATCCATTTGCAGACATGAGCAGTGAGTGACTGGGATCAAATTGAATCCTCACATTTCCAGGATCCAACCTCTCCACAACACCCTTCTCACACCCACATAAAGTCCATTATTGGAAACTTTCAATCAAATGAGGTGATGGCTATTATAAAAAAGGGTGATGGGTGCAATTTAGTTTCAGCAGATGCAAGCATGCTCCAGAGACTAATATACAAATGTATCACTGATGACGATAACAATAAAGGAGTGATATCTGTGACCTGGCTACCATCACGTCATGCTAGCCACATAAGAATGTATGGGAATTCCTGAGACAAAAGGTAAAGAAGGCTATGTCGCATCCTTGAATTAATGATAGAAGAACACTCAAAGATTCAGTTTAAAAGTTACAGTATTGAGGAAGAGTTGATACCTATGCATTTTCAACTATTCGAAAAATGGAACTGTATAGCGAGTACAAGAAGGAACATGCCTGTAGAACGTGACACAATGGCTCCAATGATGTTGTTACATGTGTTGTAATCAGTGATATCATGCATGATGAATTCTACTGTGCTAAAGCTGGTATCAGGTTTGACATCATGAGCCTTCGTTTGCTCCAGTTGACACTTTGTAGGTTACTAAACCACCACAAGTTTTTATTTATAAATGCTAATCGTGTGTAAAGGATTCAGCGGTGCTGCTGAGCTCTAAGGTTTATTTTTCTTTCTGTGTCTCATTTTGTCCCCACAGGGCGGGGTATGGCTTGTTCGCCTTTGCCAGAACTGACTGTACAATATTCGATGCAAATGACAAACACTTCTGTAAATAAAAGATTGCCTGCTCTTCTAATGAGTTATGATTGAAGGAACTGCAATTATGGACTCTGCCAACTGCAGACTGTGCTTGGATTTGGGTTTGGGAGTGCTAATGCAGAAGTGAGTCTAATGAGGTGGAACCCAAATGGCTGTGAGATCACGTTCCTTTCTCAGTAAATCGACGGTCAAGGTGCACATGGCAGAAACCTGGTGCAGGGAGTGCATGAAGTCAGAGCCTCCAGGGTGTGTTTAGTGCAGAGCAGTGACTGTGGCTGTGAGATAGCTCAGCAAGTGATCGACCTGCCTGGAGCACGTTTGATTTACAATATGTATGCCTCAGCATTTCATCTATCTGAAATGATGCATAGAGTACCAAAAAAATGGCAATTGCAACCACTATGATTTATGTGCTTCACAGGGCGAAGCTGAAAGTACCACACACAAATGAGGTGGGCAAGCCAAGACACTGAGGCGGTGAGGACTGTTGGCATACACCTTCTATGACAGATGAAAGCTGTTGGCAACTTCTGGTGTCAATATAGTTTTGAAAGAGGTCCAGCTAAGGGCCATAGTGGGGGATACGCATATTAATAAGAGCTTCTCTAAAGTGCACAACTACCTATAAAGTTTATAGTGCAGCAGTGTCAAGTACCAGCAAGCACTACACGCGTAAACTTCGTGGTTGAGGTGCATGAGGAAGCAGTATAGAGCTTGTAAAGCTTGTTGTGATTATTCGAGTTAATGTTTGCTTGCAGTGCCACAGTAATATTGCATCAAGAACAAAATGCATTAAGGGGCATATTCTCAAGGAGCTATCGCTGAGTTAACGGCACTTTAACGCAGCCAAAGTTGCGATACATTTATCACTCCAGTCACATTGCGTGTTCATCTGCCACGAGCGCTTATGGTGGAACGAGTAGTGAGCAGAACCACACTGGCGACCTTTCGCGAGACCTATGTCATGGGGGTATCGCGCGGCTGAAAATTTGAGACGGAGCTGTAAAAGCTTGGTCTTGCCTGGCAACACCGGTCTGGCGGGTCTTTACGTAATGCGAGAGACGTTTTTGATGTAATCATCAAGATGACCGTGGGGAAGCTTGAAAATCCGCGAGCCAACATAGCAAGAAGCAACTTTTGCACGGGGGAAGCTGCTGACGCCCTCTGCTCTTACCTCTAGCCCTACCGCTGGTTTCTTGGGCTCCTCTGCTCCTCTGTGGAGCGCCAATCCTGCTGTTGCCGCCACTTCATCGTGCGGCCCTGTAGCGGGGGAACTGCATCTCCCAGGTGCCCCTTGGCCTCGTCACGTCATCCACGCGCCCGGAGGCGCTTAAAAGAACGCTACTTCCTACGCGTCGCGGGGTGGCGCCGGGAGAAGCCCGGGACAAGGGCGGGCCCTCTGTAGCCCTCAGGAGCCGAAGGAGGCCGGGCCGGGCTCACCCCCTTATCATTTGCTGGTACTGTTCACAAACCTTTTCGTCTTGTATGACATTGTTGGACTGTGATTTATCTTCTTATGTATCGGTGCATATGTCCACACAGTGGTGTTTTTAAATAAGTTACATCGATATGGCTGATTGCGCTAACAGGGGTACACTTGATGGTTATTTATTGAAAGTTCCCACGGGCTCAGATCGTGAGGCAACACTTGCTGAATTAAGAGTGAGGCGTCGTAATTCTATTGAATTGATTAAAAGCACGCCTTCACTCATGAGCCCACAGCATGTGGTAACTACTCCTGTTGTGAGTGGGTATTTTCCTAAAGATACTCCACTCCCTTCTGGTAAAAATGATTCAATCGTACAACCCCAAAATGTATGTGTTGTTGAAACATTGATTGATTTATCCCCAACTGTTCCACATACATCCCCGAGCCAAACTGCCGAGCCAGCAGTTTTTAATGGGTCATCACAAGTCAGTAAGACCCCATCCCACAAGGCTAATCCATCTAGGCAACTTAAACCAATGGGTCCTGTGCCTAACAAACGGAGAAAGATAGATCCTGATTTGTCAAAGACTAGAAAGACAAAACGTAGCCGCAATTCTGGTATGGCACTTATTGACAAAGATCCTACTCATTGTGCAGTTAATTTATCTTCTCCTGGTAAACTTACATCCTGTCTCTCAAATAACATAAATGTTAAGGAGTTAATGGGTAATATAGACCAGTTATTGAAATCCCTGTTGTTACCCGTCGTTGATAGCTTAAAAGCAATTGAAGCACTCCAGTCACAAGCTGGTGCTAACAGCCCATAGCACCAGTTTACCTGTGATAGTAGCCGCAAAAAACATCGCCACAGATGACCCCGGCAACTATCGCTAATGAGATGCAGAGTAGGTGTTCCCATGCAAAAAGCCGCGACAACACCACTCCACAACATTATCAACAACCAGCCAGATCAGCGAAAAGACCACAATACATGCGATAAGGCGCGTTAGCATCAGAAAATTAACACCTGCTCTGACCAGGTGCATAGTTGGACCACAGCCTGCACCACAAAAGGGAGCCCAGCCCAGAGCCACACCTGAAGAACAACAGATGCCATGGAGCCACTGAACATTCGTGCCGGACACCCAAGTAGGCCACAACACCCACCACCACCACCCTCAGGCGCCCCTGAACCCCCACCCAACCAAAGACATGCCACATCAACTACACGTTATCATGTACCAAATAATCCGACTGATGTTGCACAATCAGATCTGGTGACATGCATGTGTTGTCACAAAAATGACCATCACACATTCATCTTCGAAGCAACAAATGAAAATGTATTAAAATAAACACAGAACAGAAATAAATACACATGGCGGCTCCCCTCGGGACATTCCATAGGTCACAGCCTGCAAGACAAAAATCATGATGAGAAGGTGTGTCCTGCGCACATCAAGGGACAGAGAGAGAGCAAAGGAGAGAGGGAGTGAAGGAGAGGGAGAGAAAGATAGAAGGACAGAGAGGTGGAGAGAGAGATAGACAGACAGAGAGGGATAGAGAGAGACAGACTGACAGAGAGGGGGAGGGAGAGAAAGACGGACAGAGAGGGGGAGAGAGGGGTAGATGGACAGAGAGGGGGAGAGAGATAGAAGGACAGAGAGTGGGAGAGAGAGAGAGAGAGAGAGAAAAGAAGAGGGAGAGAGAGTGCCGACACTGCGCATCCAGGCTACACTGCTCCCCTGCTGCCACCGGTGTGTCTCCAAACACGTGCCGGTATGTAGTGCAGTTCACCAGGTCCCACATCTGAGACAGACCTGTCATCTGAAAGGGAGTCCAGATACATGACTGGCACAGTACATACAATTGCACGAGACATCATCGCCTGACCACCCCTGTGCACCCAGGCAGATGCACCCCTGCCCCTCCCGCCGCCCATCTGTGCATGCCCGCCCCTGAGCACCCAGGCCTCACTGCTCACCTTCCGCCTCTGGCATGTAGAAAAGAGGGCCCGCCATGTGCAGCTGCAAGCCACAAGCCCGGGCCCGCGGATATGGCACCCTCCACATCATGCAGCCCCACTCCGCAGGCCACCAGGTCTCACTTTTGATGCTGGGTCTTGATTTCACCATGGCAGAGGACATATCAGTGCACAGGGCATCATCGCAGGCTGCACACCCGCTCAGCCTTTGAGGCGCCACTAACGCTGTGACCTGCGAGGCCACACCACGTGGCGGTAGGTCCCCGCTGTCCACTGGCTCAGGCCTACACTGTGGTCCAGCAGGGCACACAAAACCTGAGCTGTCCAGACTGCTGGGATGGGGCATCATTGCAGGCTCCACACCCGCTCAGCACTTACGGTGCCGATACCTCAGTGCACCTAAAGTCACCGTCCCGTGGCGGTGTGCCTGTGCCGGCCGCAGTGTATCCGGTGCCACTAAGTCTGTGCCCCGCAAGTCATTGACCCTCTATGATTGGTTATCGTGGTGCGGACGCCATCATGTCACCTCCGGGCCTGCGGAATGTGATGTCGCAGACCCCTGGGCACCCATGCCTACATGCACACTACACGGATACACCCGGAGAGAGGTTGGAAATGGCATCGAGAAGGTGCACCCAGCCCTTTTTACTGGCAGGGTCACATGTGCTGTGATGCGTGTGCTGGATGGGTGTGGGGTGGGTGTACACCACTCATGAGGGAGTGGCTGTGGCATGCTGACAACTAGACCTGTGAGCAGCAGATCCCTACAGGGAAGACCTGGGACATGTAGTGTTGTCCCCCCCACCTGTAAGCACAAGGGGAGTGGGCTGGCCTGGCGTATGCCAGTCCAGCGTAAGGGTTTGAACAGTGACCCCAGGGCTCTGGGCGTTGTTCCGTATGGGGCTGGACAAGGAAGTAACAAATGCGTGTGTCTCTGTTGTTGCGTTGGCACCACCCTGACAACATTTGGCAATGTGTCACCCTGTGACCCAAGTCCAACAACATGAGCCACATGGACGTAAGAGGAATTCACTGACCCTACATTCATCCATACTACCACACTTGAAAGACCATAGACACAACACATCTGTGTGATTCGGAATGTTTAATTCACATTCAGTGGAGTGTTGCATCTGGAGCAGTACAGGGCCATGCAAAGCCCACTTTACAATGTTGGCCCGTGGATGTCCAGCCAGAGTCCTTCAGGGAATGACAAGTCCAAAGGAAGAGGAAGAGTTCGGTCCGCAGTCTGTTAGCTGTGTCATTGGTGATCATACAGAATATGGCATTCCATTGCGAGGTACAAGTTGAGTGTCGCAGAGTGTATCGGGGACAGTAGAAGGTGATGATGCAGAGGGCAGAACCAAGCTGAAACCGGCCATATGGCGGAGATGAATGCTACAGTTTTCTACGCACCAGTAAGGCGGTTTCATTCGCATCTTCATCTTCTGCTGTCTCATGTGCCTCACGTGTGGGTGGTGCTGGCCTTTCTCCAGCCCTGTGTGGCAGGGACACCTCAGGGGCCGTAGGTGGAATATCTGCCTCACTGTGTGGCACTGACACTTCAGGGGGCGGAGATGTGGATGTAGTGGTAGCAGCAGCATGCATCGGTGCCAGGCCTTGTGGCAGCAATGCCATGAGGATGGTTTTGAGGCCATTGTGGAACCCAGCTACCTCTCGCTGGTGTGCAGCCGTGGCAGCCGCTCTTTCCGCATTGGCCCGCTCCATGGTCTCCATGAGCCTCCACATGAGTCCCAACTCCCGGGCGAGCTCGCTGGAGCCACTCTGACTACACAGTCATTCTTGTCTGAGAGTCAGGACTCTGGCAATGTAAGCCATGGTTCATTGGAGAGCATGGAGCGGACTGTGGGTGTTCGTTAGGGACTGTTAATGGTCCCTGATGGGACTTAGACACCCACGTATGGCATCTAGTTTGTCTGCCATGCTGTTGAAGCCCACCCGCACCTGTTCAGCCACGTGCTCCTGGCATCCCAACACACGGCGTTGGAAGGCCATGTGTACTTCGTGGGGGTCCTGGGAGGCAGCCGTGGTGGTGGGTACTGCCTGTTGTGTGGTCTGTGCAGCGGGTGTGGTGTCCCCGTTGCTGGGTTGCTCTGCTCCTGGAGGTGGGCTGCGGAGACTGTCAATGAACTCTTAGAGGGCGTTGGAGTCGAAGATGTGGTGGTCCTCTTCGGCATCAGAGAAGAGTGGTTCGGGCTGCTCTGCAGGAGGTGTTGGTTGTCCCTCTGCAATGTGAAGGGGAGATGCAGTTTGACAATGTGTTCACATGTGTGTTGTCGGATTGTACATGTTCACATACAGACTGCATGTCTATGTACATCGTGGCTGTTTTGGAGGGGCTGCCTATTTGCTGTGGGACAGTGGACATTTCAACTACATCACGCATGTGTGTTTAAACTTGTACATTGTCTACTCACATTACCCTGCAATGCCACTTGTGATTGGCCAGTGTCTACACCCAGTATGCGCCAGTTGTGTCCTGTGTTCTGTTGTGGACGTGTTGCTGTTTGTGCCACTTTGTTGTCAGTGATGATGTGCTCTGCATGTTATGTGTGTGTGCTGCATGGGGGGGTGGCCCCTGCTGCTCTGTTTTGCGGCCCCTCATCCCTTTCATGTGGTGTGCCATTGACTTCTGTGCTTGTACAGTGCTGACATGTAGCATACTTGGGCACATTGTTCTCTTAGTGGGAGTTGGGTTCTGGGGCATGGTTTGTCCGCAGATGTGCTCAGCTCAATTGTGCATGTGTGCCATTGTGCCCATCTTCCCCCATCCCGCCACTCCCTGGTCGTTACTCACCCTGGTGCTGTTGTGTCCAGTCATGTTGAGCAGTGTCCGGTCCCCCGACTCCAGCCACCGTCTCCCCACTGATGACTGTGGACAAAATTTCCTCCATGCCATCCAGCTCCTCCTGTGGCACAGGACTCCCACCTCCAGTCTGCATTGCTGCCTTCTGGTTGTTGGCGAGTTACAGCTTTGTTTTGCGCTTGACGTCATTCCAGCGCCTCTTGACCTCTTCCATTGTACTCTTCAGCACTCCGACTGCATTCACCTTGTCCACGATGGACTGCCATAGTCCATTTTTCGTTACCAGTGACAGAGTGGAGGTGACGAACAGTTGTTGATGGTTTTCGACCACCTCCGTTATCAGGATCCTGTTTTCCTGCGGACTGAAGCGCTTCTTCCTACTCTTCTTCTCCTTGCCCTTCCCTGACCCAGAGGGTCCAGGCAGGTCTTCCAGGGGCTTGTGGGGTTCTGGTTCTCCTCCGTACTGGCTCAGGCAAAATCCATTGTGCTTGGCTGTTGCTCTGCATTTGTTTGTCAGTTTTTTTCTACTTTTGTGGTGATTTTTCCCGCCTGACGCATGTGAATTGCAGGCCTGAAGCTGGTTTTCGCTGATTTTTGTATCGCGATTGGCCTCATCGCAGCTTTTTTTTACGTTCGTGTTTTGCATTTTTGCGGCGTGGCGTTGATTTTATTTTATTTTAACGCGGTCAGTTGACGCGTTATCTGGGGAATATTGCATGGTGCCGCAGTGTTGAGAATGCTTCTTTAACACTGCGTAATTTTCCTGCGATAGACGTCCCTCATTGCTCTAGATATTGGCCGTCTGGGAAACTTTTGAGGGACTGGTGCCTATCATTGTATTTTTACTTTTAAAATGTCTTGTAGCTTGTCCATTATGTCTATGCTAATTTGGTGTCAGGGTTGTAAAGCCTACAGTTTGTATTGCATCTGCAGGTTAGCCCAGCCGGCCAATGGCTAAATAGCAAGTGGCGAGGATACTTTTATCATTGCATTTCCCAGTGTGGTGCATATTACATATGGGAATTTCCCCAGCCTGGCTGGAACTACGGAGTGCTGATGGAAAAACACAGGTCTGATTGCTTCTCTGCAGTGTCTGAGGCCATTGACTCTGCTTAACGGAGTTAACAGGCGACATTGGTCACTAGCTAAATCAGGGTAGCAACACAACAGGTGGAATTAGGATTTTCAATGGAGATTGATTAGTTGGCAAGATGCTAATCCGCCCCTCTGTTCTCCAGGCTGGGTAAAGTATGCAATAGGCAGTGCAAAAAGCCTCATAAAAGTGATACCTGGGCTGTCAATGGTTGCTCAAAGTGAGGCTGGGCTTTCCCCAAGATAAGAGGCAGCCAATATAGTGAAGGCAGTTCTATAGCAGAACCTTTTAGTGTATTGTTCAAATGAAACTTTCATGACCTGCACATTCACCACATTTTTCCAGGCTGTACATGGAATATCCTAATTATGCAAACTGGAGGTCTCAATTTCCAAACAACTCATGGCCACTACCAGCTGTGAATGCCATGGGAATCCTTCATCTTCCAAGAGGGTTTTAAGTTGTGCATTGAGTGAGGGCACTGGGCTCGCAGGGTCCTAATGTATTATTTTTTTAGGTCCCCTAATCATGTGAGGTCTGGGCTTACAAGACTCAGCTCCAGCCTCAGCCTTGATCTCCCTGCCTCATAGGGAGAAAACAAGATTTTTTTATAAGCTGTGAGTTGAGAGTTCATAAGGTATGTGTCCAGCACACATGGGAAGGCTAAGTGACCATAATTTAGAGAGGGGATTAGTTTTGCTCTCAGGAATTTTAGTATAGGTTCAGCTGTTGTACTATATAGGTGATGGTTTAAGTGTTTCAGACTGTGGATAAAGCTGACTCCCTTGATTCTGAGATGTTTTAGTTGGGTCCCTGGTGTGGCCCCTTCAGTGAACCAGATGCCTAAGTAGTTTTAACTTGTGCATTCGGTTATTTGCAGGTCTCCAAGATGTAATTTGGCTAATTTCTTGCTTGGATATTTCCCAAAGATTGACAATCTTGGTCTTCCCCTGGTTCACCAAGAGTGTATTTGCTTGGTTATACCTGTGGGGAGCATTGAGGGCTCTCTGTAAGCCAATTCAGTAGCTGTCCATTACAATACTGTTGGCATACTGAAAAATTTGGAGATGCACTTTTCCCAGCCTCAGTGGTATTAAGCTGGCACCTTTCAGTGATGGGCCCACATCGGCTGTGTAAAGGTTAAAAAGAAGGGGAGCCAGCACACAGCCTTGCTGGAGACCATTATTTGTTGGCACTTTTATTGTTTCTGTCATGGGACTGGTTTTTATCCAAATTTAGGTCGCCTGATATAAAGCTGTTATGGCCTTGAGAAGCTGTTGGGGGATCTCCCAGGTGATTAATTTCACCCACAATATTCTCTGGTCCACCCGATTAAACACTGAGCTATAATCAACAAAGCAACAGCATAAAGGGGGATGCTTGGGCTGTGTGGTTCAGTGTGACAAATATGTCAGTGCTAAGATGTCCATAGTGAAGCTTTCATACCTAAATCCAGATAGAAAAAAGGAGAGCATGCTCTTATCTGATACCCCAGCTTCCAGTTCTCCCAATAAAATTTGAGCTTAAGCTTTTGCTCCAAGATCTAATATGGCGATGAGCCAGCATTTAGCCGGATTAGAACGATCCCCTTTTTTTGTGTATTGGGAAAATAATAGATCCCCTCTATGACAATGGAATCATTGAGGTAGCAATTGTATTGTTAAGAAAGGAGTGTGAGCAACCCAGCCCAGAAGATTTTTGCTGATTTGAAAACAGCGGCTGAGATCCTGTGGGGTCCTGGAACTAAAACCTTTCTCATTTTTTTAATAGTACCAATTACTGAGGCCTTTGAGATGCATGTGGCTTGCGAAGCCAAACAGGGTGTAGTCGATGGTAGATGGGATGATAAGTTTCCTGTGCCTAGGCTATTAGAATACAACTCCTTGACATAGTTGACCCACACATGATCCACCACTCCCTTCTCCTTTGTCCGGCTATAATTGCTAAAATTGTCGATGTACTTCCAGGGCTGAGTGTGACTCTTCTCTTTCAGGAGAAAGAAAACTCCCAGCCATTTTTCTTAATCTATCTTTTTTCTTTGCTGCCAGACTCTACTTCTGTGGGCTGCTCTGAGTGCTGGGATTGTTTGAACTTGTTACATTTTCTCTCCTCATCCTCTTGCCTTCAGGGCCTTTTGAAGACTTTGTTTGCTTGTGAGTAGCTCCATAGATTTAATAATTGAGGGGGATGTTTGAGCATGAAGGTCCCACCTTTTGGGAATCCCTAGTCATCCCCTAGTGCCCATTGAAGTTCTGCAGGGAGATCCTCCCAGTGCTCCAGGGGAGTGGCTGTTCCTAGTAATATGAGGCTTGTCTCTCTTGTTGCTAGTGGAAAGTTTTGTGCCAAGATTTGCTGACCATTTGCTTCTGTGAAGAACTTTCTAGTGTTCTTTCCCAGTGGATCCCCAAGTGTCTGTAGTTGAGGCGCAGCTTTACTGGCTGATTGCAAAACTGCCTGCAGGGATCTGTGATCACTCTCATCCCTGTTGTTGACTTCAAAATTGCAAACCTTTGGGGTTAGCAAACCATTAATAAATACATAGTTAATAGTAGATGTGTTCAATCAATTAATCAATCAAAAATCTTTATTCTGCTGGCTATCAGCCATAAAAGAATGCATCAGAAGACATTTTGAGCAAGTAAAAAAAACTAAGAAATACATACAATAATTGATGTTTTTCAAGACAGTAGCAATTTCAGAGTCAAAATGTCAGAATTATAATTAAAAGTTTCCACAGAGAGCATAATAAATTAGGGGCGGGGTATGAATGAATTCATGAACATTCCCCTATCCCAAAGAGCAAAAAAGCCCAGAATTGGTCCTTTTTAAAAAAAGTAGAATAAAATCATTTTCCAACAATATCTCGTAATAGAACCGTCAAAGAAATGTATCGGTAAATCATTAAACAAGTAAATTAATCTTTTAAAAGCTGGAGGTGATATAGTGCTGCCCGACACTTCCTAATGTTTAAAAACTTTAAAAGAGGAATAATAAAATCACGCCTTGATATGATATATAGTTTACAAAAAAACATAAAATGTAATGTACATTGAACAGACTTAGAGTCACAGGGGCAGAGATCCAGTTTGGCATCGCAATAGATTTTATGAGGATAGGAGACCAAAAAATGCGAAATTCCAAACCTGAATATTATGAGATAAAACAGTTTGGTGTGGCTGAATTCAAAGGAAAGATAGGGCTCAGTGGCTGGTGTGCAAACTAGCAAAGAGTGTTCTAAGGCACTCTTTTTTGCCATCTCTAAGTTTTCTTTGATTGAATATAGGCAAGTTAAGAAATCCCTTTTCAATTTCACTTTTGGCATTTTAGCAATACTACCTGGATTATCAAAGCACTCCGCCAGCCCCATAGTCTCTAACTAGGTATCTTTGTCAGAACTGTCAGCAAGCATCTCATAAAAATGTTTTCGGCTCTTTGTAGGCCCCCTACGTTGCAAAAACACCATACTCCAGCACCTTACAGAGTAGCAGAACAGGAGCGTGCCTTATAGATATTAGTGATTGCATTGATCAGTTTAGAGCCTAGCTTTATTGTAAATCTAAAAATTGCCTCCAGGTTTTGATTAAAACTACTAATCCTTGATTCTACTAAATGATTCCAGGTACTTTTTTGATTGAAAAGAATTCCCAGGTAGGAAAAGGTGCCAAACATGTATTGCAATGAGCTGTAGACCTGCTACCTGCAGGGAATTCTGGTTTTGCCCCTGATTGTGTCAACTTTACATTTTTTATAAAACAAGATTTTAAAATGATGGGGGATTTACCCACCACCATAGTATAAGATTTCCCAACATTAGTCTTTAAGCCAAGTTCATTCATAAAATCATTAAACCTAGTCAAAAGCCTCTGCAACCCCATACCAGTTCTGGACATTAAAACACAATCGTCTGCATAAAGTAATGCCTGTAAAGACCTAAAGCCTACCATGGGGCATCCATGTTCCCATGTTTAATGTAATTTTCTAAGTCATTTATATACAAGCAGAATAAAAACGGTGCAAGAACGCAACCCTGGCGAACCCAACGATTCATTTTTATTGGGGTCGTGAGTTCGCCACTTGCTCCATATCTGACTCACCCCATCACATTTTGGTGAACAGTAGCTAGGAAGAGGACAATGGATGGTTCAATGCCCATATTCAACATATTTTCCCACAATCTCCCTCTCTGCAGCCAGTCAAAAGCGGACGTAAGGTCCATGAACCCAAGATAGAGGGATCCAGGCTTGGCTAGTGTATACATGCTCATGACTAGGTGCAGATTGAGGCATTGTTCTACCGTTACCAGATGTGTTCCTAAATGTAGGAAATGGTAACCATTGTGGATCATGGACCTCTTTAACGGAGTGTGCGGAAACTAAACTGTAGATGTTGAAAAGACTCTGCAAGGGGCTGCCTACAAACTAAACTGTAGATGTTGAAATGTCTCTGCAAGGAGCTGCCTTGGTTGAAGGTCTGGGGTGTTTAAAGAACTTGCACAGCACCCTTTTGCTAAAGTCCCCAACACTTTTTGGGCAATGAAAAGAATATTTGTTTAAATGTTCTTCAATTATAACTACAATAAAGTTGAAGACCTGTTTTTTCTTATGAAAAGCGCGATTGATGTATACGTTGATTAACAGTAATCGTTGGTGCTGATAATTGCTCTTTAGCCCGTTGACGAGTAGTGCGTGCAGCTCCGGTGTGTTAATGGGTTTTGACGTCGCCTCTCTCTTTTGAGTGTGTTTAATGAAGATGGAACAAGCACCAGAAGTGGATGGAATGTGAAATTCATAATTTCCTGTAAGAGTTGTTGTTTTAGTGGCCCAGGTCTCCTTAAGACAGAGAATGTCACTGCCATAAAGGTAATCAAAGGAGAGTTGGTCATTGTGAGTTATGTCAGGCCTGCCACTTTCCAGGATATGATTGATAAGTGCGAGCCGGGTCCTGTTCCCCCGATAAGATGCCCTTGTGTCTTGGTATTAATGATGTTAATGTTGCCATGTGGAGGAGGGGGATGTCCAACGGAACGCTGTGACTGGGTTCTGTGTTTATCATTGGATGACTGCAAAGTACGGTCCTTTGGTCAAGTGTGCAGATTATTCTGTATGCACGAGGGGACTTGGGCATTACTAATTGATTATTGCCCCGGTGGTTGCCATCTCCTTCTCTTAGGATGGAGAAGACTTCCTTCTTTTGCGAGGTGGCATTAAGCACATATGGATATTTCTCTGCTTCAGGGGATTTGATGTCTAGCCCTCATGTAGCCAGGAGGGGTGATTCCCTGATCATGGTTGCCTAAAATGTTTGTTGGTGCAGTCCTATCTGAGTTGACTCACCGTGAGTGTCCCAGAGGAGACTCGAGAGCCTAACTCAAGTTAGATCACTCAATCGTATATGGGCCAGAGAGGGTATATGCTTAAATAGACGAAGTATGTTGCCCCGTGGGTCACCTTTGGGGAACATTGCTCCGGGGATGGGACTCTGTTTGCCGGCATGGTGCCAGTCAAGAAGGGGTCTGCACCCTCCTCTTGAGGGAAAACATTTGGGGTGAGACCTGAGATTAATGGAATGTTAGGTGGGCAAAAAGTTGGGGCAATGAGGTTTATGGAACCCCAGGTGAGTCGGGCCCCAGAGTTTTTGCCTATCACCACTGTAGGAGTGGCCTGAGTGCTTGCGTCTGTCTTCTCCTTTACTGTCGGTGGAGGCGTTTTTTTGTCAGGAACCAGGGGCCATATGTATGAACACATTTTCCCATAGACACAGAACGGGTAAAACCCTTTGATACATATGGCCTCAGGCCTTTTCTCAAGTCCTGTTTTCCAGGTATGGATTCTGCATTGGGTGAGGTTTTATTCTCTTTTACCTTCACCACAATAGCTGTTAAATTGTTGACATTGTACATTGTGGCAAAGATCGAGTGCAACTGGACTGGGCTGCTTGCTACATGAAGGAGCTTTTTCTGAGTGGTTAACAAGGATGCCACACTTTTGGATGTTGTAGCCCTTTTGTGTTGTTTCATTCGTTTTTTCTTAGCCATCCTAGTGAGTGGTGTGTTTAGATGTTTGGGATTAAGTAGGTTCTCCTTTGTGTCTGCAACTATGGGCTGAGTTCTGGTGAGGATACTTGGCCCCATTAAGCATGAAAAAAATGTATCACAAGAAGATGCACCTTGTATGCCATGGTTTGTTTGGGAACTTTCAGCTATATCCATTTTTGAGTTGGTAGGGGGATGGCTGTTTTTTCTGCCAAACGTGTATTGCAATGAGCTGTAGACCTGCTAGCTGCAGGGAATTCCGGCTTTGCCCCTGATTGTGGCTGCAAAAGTGGTTGAAATGTCATTTGTCAGTGATGCTGCACATTAGCATGTGCAGGTCCAGGATTCTTGATTACTACAGAATTTGTTTTCAATGAGGTCCACCTTGGTGCTCAGGTCCACTAGGATCTGTGCTATTGATTGGAGGAGGTCTATTTCAAGCTCCATTTTGGAGGATTGCCATATTAATGCTCTAGCCATGGAGTAGTGTTGTTCACTGATTGTTGTCAATTGCGGGTCATCCTTCCTATTAATGTTTTCGGTGTTTTGGGTACAGGGGAAGAATTGCCTGGTTACATCTGCTGTTCTGAATGGCTTTGGGTGAGCTCCAGTGTTCTTTGGATTTGGGACTCCAGGTTTTGCAGAAATTATACTGAGAGATCCCCCAGTTCTTGTTTAAAGTATCTTGCACCCATCCTAATCGAATTAGCGGCTAGTAACTCGGGGAATCTATACTGTGTAGATGTCTGTGGGGTAAGTTGTTGCTGGTGATGGATTTGGGCAGAGACTACTTGATCCCGTCTTTCTAGAGCCTGGGGATTGATGGAAACATTAAGGTGCCACAGTTTTGTTGGTTTGTTTTCTATGGCAAAGCGCAGCCTTGAGCCTGTGTTTGCCTTTTGAAGCATATAGGTCTTATGCAGCAGCTGACTTGCTGATAGTAAGACTGCCTGTAAGGGAGTCCCCCTCTTTGCTGTCAATGCCACTTGCTGGTTATGCAGTCAGTGCATGAGGTGTGCCGCCGTTTGAAGATTGTTTTTTGTAAGACATACAGGATGCGACCTGCAGTTGGAACCTTTTAGGGTAACTTTGGGCTGGGATTGCCTGAACAGCGTTCCGAATACTTTGGATGTTCTGGGGAGCCTCAGGGATCAGGGAAGCATTTCCTTCAGAGGCTGACCTTGACTGGGTGGTGGGCTTCCTTTTGGTCATACTGCGATTGGACGAGTTGGCCTGACTTCCATGGTTCACCCTATTTTGTAGCTGTAACTCCCTGGAAGGGTATTGCAGGCCTGATTGATGGAGTCCTTTATGCTTGGTATGTGGGAGGTCAAACAGAGACTTAAAGGTTGCAGGGGGCACCCTAGCACTGAAGTGGTCTTTATAGTGATGAAGATTGGGATCCAAGCCAGCTGTGTGCCTTTCTACTGGGGGCTGAGTGGGTAGGCGAGGGGTGTGGGCAAGGGGGAACTCACCCAGTCTGCAAGTCACACCTGAACCTAATTCAGGGCACTTTTGCAGGCTCAGGGCCCACACAATGCACCTTGAATATCTGACCACTGCTGGCCTGGGCTCTTCAACCCTCAGTTCTTGCCTACAGGTTTTTCCTCTGTGCTCACGTGCTCCTGCTCACTGTTGTGTTCCCCAGCTCTTTTGCTTGTCGTTGGATGGGGACTGAGGTATTTGTAGCCAGACCTTCGGTTGCACCAGCAGCTCCTTTCCACCTCCTTTTGGTCTCAGGTGAATGGGCGATTGATGTCACAAATGCGCTTGCGATACCCTCCTCCCCCTTCTTTCTAAACTTTGCAGTGGAAGATGTGCAATTACAAGGCCTACGTCCAGGATAATGTATCAGTGATGAGCTATTAAAACGTACTGGTGCTTCAGGCCAAAGAGCAGCAGAGCGTGGGGTTGATGAGAAAGTAAGGGCATGGTGGTCCCCTGGTGCCTATGCACTTAGTGCTGCTACTTGCTGACAGAGACAGAGTTTCAGCAGTTCTCTGGATCACTGGAGAACAAGGACAGAGTGAGAAGGGAAAAGAGTGATACAAAGACTATCTGTGGGTGAGAATGGGAGACAAATAGAGAGGATGACTGGACAGGTGGGGGTAAGGAAATGAAGGGGGGGGGTGGAGAAAGAGCGAGAATGGAGAAACAGGGAGAGAGTGAAAGAGAGAGAGAGACAGTCAGGAGCAGGATATACCGTCCACTTGAGCTCTATGGCTAAATTGCTAGGAAAACACACAACTAGTAGTTCCTTAACATCAGCTGTGGAAGGAGGCCAACCATTCAAAAGTCAGGGTAAAACCTACATACCCGATGACAACACAAGAACACGGAAGAACACCACTGAAGAAAAAGTCAGGAACCAAGACAGCAGAGAAAGTCATCCAATCATGACAAGGGGCAGGCACAAAATCCATTATCAGTATATGGTAAAATATTGATAAAAATATTAGCATTAATGTTGTCTGTCATAGAAAACTAAAGCTGACTGTAGCGAGTCCACAAAATTGAATGACTTATAGGAGCAGCTGACTTCATAGTACTGCCAGGGATTCTGACAACCGGCAGTAACTAGTCACATTTCTAATTCTGGCATCAGGGGTGTCGGGTGCTGCAGGGCAAAAATTAACACTGTTCTGTGAGAGATACCTTCAGACTTGGTGAAGAATCGAATCTGAAATCAATAATAAACAAACCCCCTTGAGATTAAAAGGTCTAAGTGTTATTGGAAAATACAATGGGCAGGATTCACAAAGATTAACTGAGATGAACGTTTAACTTTTCGACTTTCGGTATTCACAAAGAGCATTCTCGGGTAGTAAAGTTAGGCCTTTTTTTCAGTTTAACTTAAGTTTTGGTCTTATGTTTAACTGAGACCAAAAGTCTAGTCTCAGTTAAAATTAAGACCAAAACTTAAGTTAAACTGAGACAAAGGTCTAGCTTTATTACTCATAAATGCCCTTGGTGAATACTGAAATTCGTTTAGTTAGACATTCGTCTCACTTTACCTTTGTGAATCTAGCCCATTATTTTAAAATATCTCTTACCCATATCTATTAGTTAATGTCCCTCGACTAACAGCCTCTGGAAATAAAAAACAACTAATCTTTAAAATCGTTCTACACTTATTTTAGACACAAGATTATCCTCTAGATAAATGTGACACTAGCCTGTTTTGTGCTATAGAAGCCCAGCACTGCTCCCCTATTCTGTTCAATAACTCATTTGTAATGACTACTACGGTAGTAGGTAGTCAATAAAAGAATAACAAATTCATCCACTGTTCCTTCACAGTCTACACTTAAGGAGTGCTTTCATTTTTAATGTATTCTGCCACCCTTTACTATCAAGTCAAGTCATAGTGTATTGTATATTTTTAATTAAAATCTTTACAAATTTTGAAAAAATAAGAATAAAAAAGATATCTTTACATACACAAGTAAAAGCATCCCGTAATGTTACCACCTTAAGGCTTTTTTTTTTTTTTATAAAATCCAAACAACCCTGATGGTATCCCTAGGTTATTAGCTAAAGTGCAGGTGCTGAACCATCAGCATGTAATGTTATATTTGGGTTCTAAATACATTTTCTAAATACATCTTTTCATTGCAAATACTGTGATATTGTTTCAACCTTACAATCAGTGTTTTAAAGACAACAAGCTAGAAAATTAGCAGGCCCTGATTAAAATAGCAAGTACCTGGAAAAGTGCAAAGTTATACAGTAAACTTTAAAATATATGTTAAAATCAAGCTTCTGGGGTCCTGCTGATTAAATTGTCTCTTAATTAATTTTGCATTAAGTCCGTTTGTTACATAATGAGTCAACTAGACACATGCCGGCGTTGTTCAAACATTTTTATTTTCCTCCAGATTAACTTCCTGTAAAAGTTTCCTTACTTCTGCCAGGTATTTTACTCCCCGGCAGGCCAAGATTATAGAGGACCCTTCCATCCAGCGTATCACGGCTTGCCTTCATGTGCGAATATGCAATTCATTAAAAATGCATTTTAAATACTGTCTCCTCACATCAATAACTGCTGGGCATGCACATATGAGGTGAGTTCATGTTTCCTTAAAAAAGCCACATAATTGACATAATTGTTGGTTATTTATCCAAGATGGCTGTAGGTCTTTTGAGTCGTGCAAGCCCATCCGATAGTCTGAGAAGCTCTTTTTTTAACTGCATGCTAAAATGAGCTGTTATATAAGCTTGAGGCTTTAAAGATTTGTAAGAATTGATCACGGTCCAACCGTGCCGACGTTAGGAAATTGCTTTTTTGTCTTCCAGAAAAGATTTCTTCTTTGCTGCGTCGTTGACAGATTTACTAATGCTTGCTCTGTCTGCCGTGTTATGCCATGCTATTTGTGTTTCCAGCTCAGCCAGTGATGTTCTCAAGTAACTTCCCCATGAATTTGGTGTTTCTTGATCCATCTGATGCTTAACTTCTTCCCAGCATAAACTATTCAGTGTGCCTGGATCGGAGGAGCGGAATTTATGACATAGCTTCACGAAGCCGCTCATACCCTGGAATTTCTGATTCTGGAGGCCAAATTCTAGCCGAACCTGAGCTGGGGAGGCAGACTTTGGAAGATTGAAAACGGCCTTATAAACCTTTGTCTAAAGTTAGTTTCACAAATCAGCCTCCTGCCGCACCAAGTGACTAGACCGTATGACAGTGTGTGCAGGATTTGCGCTGCCATCACTTTTAAGAGGTGGTTATGGTTTGGGCAGTCTAGTTTTTTATACAGTAATCTATATGCAAAGATTAACGATTGTGCTTTGGCTTTTAGGGCCAATTTGTGTTCCTTATTGGTTCTACCCCGCCCTAATTTTATGCCAAGGTATTTGTAGGACACTTGCTTTTCCACCGTAGCCCCTTTTACAAGCCATTTAAACTTAATTTTTTTAGTGTCCACTAGGCGAACAACTTTTTTTTTCTCTTTGTTTAGTTCCAAGTTTTCCTGGTCCAAATAGGTTGCTAGGTTATGTATCACTCTTTGTAATCCAATGGGACTTTGGCTCAAAACCACAATGTCATCTGCGTACTGTAAAAAGGAAATTGGCTAATTGGCCAATTTCGGTGGGTGACAATCAGCTGCTTTCATGTATATACTAATATCTGAGAGAAACAAGTTAAATAGGCTTGGCGCCAGGACGCAGCCTTGTTTTAGGCCTTGCTGCGTGTGGATGCTCGAGGTTGCACTGCACCCATCGCCCAATTTCACTCCTGCCCAGGTTTCACTGTGTAAGGAAATTATTGCGTCCAGTAATTTATTTGGCAATCCCCATTTTAGTTTTTCCCAGAGACGGTTTCTACTCACTCTGTCGAAAGCTGATTTTAAGTTGACGAAACATGCGTACAGCCGTGTTTTCTTTTTTACCGCTTTTTCCGTTAACTGCACCATGATGGCCAGGTTTGTTATGGTGCCCATCCCTAGTCTAAAACCCGTTTGAAACTTTCGTCCATCCTATCTTGAAGCTGGACAAGGAGACAAAAAGCATAAAGCTTGGCCTCTACATCGATCTGAGATATCAATCTGTAGTTTCCAGGCTTACAGTGATCTCCTTGTTTAAATATTGGATGGATTATGTTCCCTTTGCAGGAATTGGGGACGTTGTTCTGATTATAAATCTGATTGAAGAGCAGCATAAGGTAGTCAGACCAGAAATCTGGATCATTTTTAAAAAGCGCGTTGGGAAGCCCATTTGGACCTGCCTCCCCCTCCCCCTCAGTCTTTAGTTCTTGTATTATTCCTCTTAATTGTTTATTATCGGTCAAGTTGTTTAGTTCATTACTACACATCCTAGTCCTGGGTCTTTACGTTCTGCCTGGTCCAGGATGGTTATTATTTGTGTTTTTTCCGGATCGAGGTATGGCTCTCAGGACCATTCTACGGCCCTTGACACCGTAGCTCTCTTTTCCTGCTTCGTGCTGCTGTACATGTTTTGCAAATGTTGAATCCCCAGTTCTCCAACTTCTTTCTTTCATTCCGTTTCTTTGTTATAAGATTGCAGTTGAAATCTCCTGAGATGAACAAGGGGCATCACTCGTGGAATCTTTGCATTGCTTTGATCAGATTCATTAAAACTGTGAATTTTTCCTTCTGATTCTTTCTCTCAGAATGGATATAAACATTGACTAGTATTAATTGCCAATTTGACTTGTTGAGCAGGAGCTTACCGGTAAGTTTGATCACTTGTACCCAGTTAACCCCAGCATCTAGTTCTTCAGTTAGCCAGCCAAGTTTTTGAGATGCAGTTATTGATAGTCCTCCTCGCGGGTGACCGAATATTGAAAATCTTTCTGCAAGAATGTGGTGATCTATATAACCTGAAATTGAAACTGGGTTCATATTATACGTTTCCTGGAGCAGGATTATGTCTTGTTGTTGGAAAAAAGATAGAGTTTCATGGTCCTGTCCCATGTCTTTAAAACCGTGGACATTCCATGAGCAGATTCTAATCATGTCCCGTCTTGCCTCCCCCTAGTTATGGTCCTGCCTCAGGCCTTCCTGTGCTTCCTGCCCATTGGTTCGGTCTAGCGGACCCCACCACTTGTCTTCCGTGCTTGATTAAGCTGTTCGTTTACTATCTTTTTTCCTATTACTGCAATTATAAACTAACGGCCTTGAGTGGTCTTCAGTTCAAACACCACCTCTTTCTATTACAGTACCAGAAGAGGGATGTGTTTTCTGGCAATGTCCTGTCAGAACAGTTTTCCTTCAAAATCTATGAACCAGATTTACTTACACATTGAGCCATTGCAAGGTGAAACAAAGTTGGACAAAGTGGTGCAAAGCAAGCCATTGATATTTACATTTTGTGCTGCAAAGGTGCCTTTTTTCTGCTCAAAAAGAGCTTTGTGTCACTTTGCATCAAGAGGTCACAGCACAAACCCTCTTGATTTGATGCAAAGCAGCATGTTGTACTAACAATGGCATACCAAGGCGTAACATCAAAAAACATCACTTATTTGAAATAGGCACTGAAAGGAGTATTTTGGCTGTTCTCCTAAACACCCTTGCAACGCATGTGTGCTAAATTTTCCAGCCGACATTATGTGCATGTGATCCTTCTTAACAATGGAATTTTTTCTGGAAGAGTATGCTAGTAGCCAGAGTACACATAAGGACTCACCTCTGAAAGACCATGCATCATGCAAGGCATCCTGTAAAAGACCCAGCACTGGGGAAGACAGCATCAGGCCAATTTTATTAGATATGGCTTTGCCTTGTATTTCCCCCTTGCTAGATGCAGCACAGCAAAGTAGGCTGCTACATTGCATTCTGTTCAAAATATGTAAAAATGACACTGAGTAAAAGTTCTACAACTTGAGTTGCAATTCATTCAAGAATATCTGCAACTCCTCCACCTACGCAATAATTCCAGATGAAAGTTGTAAAATGTACTATACTGTGTACTTATTGTAAACAGTGGTTATTCATTTTTCTCCACTTTCCACTTCTTGATATGAAGAGGATGGGAGAAACACTTGTAAGTAGTGGAGGGCCAATGTTCCTTTCAAACATGGTATCATCTCAGTAGAAATATAATGTATTTCCATGTCCTGCTCTGAACACTATTGTTAGAAATGGGGTCTCTAGTTGGCAGAGGTATGCATCCTGTCCAAGCAGGGACACACACTCTAGTTAGGGTAAGTGTAGTACACACAAAATGTATCTGTGCTCACCCTCTGGTAGCTTGGCACTGAACAGTCATGATAAACTAAAGAGCCTATGTGCAAAGTATTTGCTCACACACACACAGTAACATGGTGAAAACACTGCAAAAGAACACCATACCCATTTGTAAAACTAGCCAATATTTATCTGAGTAAAACAGGACCCAAACAACAAAAATCCAACATACACAAGTCAAGATATTAATTTCTAAAGATAAATCAAAATTCATTGCTTAGAAGTAGGCCTGGGCAGTAAATTTCGTTCCGCTCACGGAATTTGCGATATTTTGACATTTTTGCGTTCCGCGGAGACCGCGAAAATGTCGAAACTTTCGCAATCTGCCGCGAAACAGAATTATTTTTCTTGTTCGCGCTTTAAAATGCGTTCTCGTGCACGAGGTCTCGACTTACCGGGTCCCTGCGTTCGCCGACGAGTTTTCCTATTCGTTCGCGTGTGCCACGAGAGGTTGGATTGTTGGTAGCCGGTCACGCTATCCCGCGAGAGTTTGCGATCGCGAACATGTCATTGTGATCGCGAACATGTCATTCGACCCGGAACAGGAAATAAGCATCGTGAGCAAGATGGCCGCGCCCATTGGCGACCGCATGGGCAAGTTGGAGATATATTTCCCCGTGAGCACCCAAAAATACATCGCGAACTAACGGGAAAAGCAATCTCCGCATCTTCGCAAAAGTTATCTTTGCTCGCGGAGAATATGCGCAATTTCGCGATAATTTGTGAAAGTCGACTTTCGCAAATTCCGGCCACCCCTACTGAGAAGTCAGTAGCTTCACCTGAGGCTCTCTGGTTGCGCTTGACCAGGACAAATTGAAAAGTTCAGTCCAACCGCGACTGAGTGTGGGAGGGAGATAGGAATCACGCAGACCCCCTTACAGTACCTCGGATGTGTCAGAAATCAAAGATAGTGAGTGGTGCAGAGAAGGTGAGGTTTTGTGGATGCAGGTGATGAGTCGGTTCCTGAAGGCGATGCAAGGCAGTTGAAGCTTTAACACCCGGGAATGATGCATTGCGAGTAGCAGGTGATGCATCGGTTACTGGTGCACGGTCTCAGTTCCTGTAGGCAACACGGCGTCAATGATGTGTCGATAGAATCAGCATGATTTGTCAATTCTACAGCATGAAATTGCAACTACTGCGCTGAAGATGATGCGTTGGTTGAAAGACATGTAGGGCTGGGGCTGCGTTGGAGCGGTGTGTCACAAACTTCAGAGAAGTGGTGCACTGGACTCGCGCAGTGGCGGTTCTTTAGAGGCACTGCGGCAAAGTCAGGGCTGCATTGTAAGTCACGGTCAATGCGTCATGCACTTGGCGAGTGAGGACCATGGCTTTGGTGCAGGAAGCGGCGATGCAGCGATTTCTCTGTGGAGTTGGGGTGTTGGTTTCTTAGTCGCAGCACCAAATTCACCTTCAAGAGCTCTGGATTGGATTTGGAACAAATTGGCAGGCCAGGACTTACAGCAGAGGAGCCTGGGAGCTGGTAGCAAGATGCAGGTGAAATCTTTGATGTCCCTGAGACATCAGAACAGGAGGCAAGCTCAGTCAAGCCCTTGGAGAACCTTAGAAAGCAGGATGCAGAGAGTAAGGCCTACTCCTCTTACTCCTAGGCAAGAAGCAGCAGGCAACAGGTCAACACAGCAGACCAAGCAGTGTTGTGAGTCCCCTATAAGCCCAATGCAGTTTTCCCTTATGTTAGCCTAACTACACACAAAATAGGCCACTTTTGCTTTGCATGTTACGAAGAAGTACGCTTGTTTTTGTGCCAGACTGTTATTTTCTGTCTGCACATCTCCTGCAAGGCCAAGCAACAATGTGCACTGTTTTTCTCTGTGGTCAGAAACTAACATCTAGACATAATAGAGAGATCCAGCTGCTGTTTTTCAAATAGGTTGAATCTTATCATATAAGCCAAGACTTGCCTTTCTAAAAACAGAGAGGAACTAGGCTTGCAGAAAAAAGTCCTGATATGAAGGAGCTTTCATTGTGTACAGTTTATTAATTGTGCAAATCACATTAGTGACATGCATATGTCTCCTAAATTCAGCACAGTTTCTTCATGATAGAGTCTGCTAGTTTCAATTAATATTGTAAGCTTTCTTTGTGTCTCTTTCCTTTTATTGTGGACATGTGTGGGTGAGAGACCGAAAGTTGATGACCTGTTACTGAGACTTCTGAGAGAGTTCAGATTGTTGTGATCTCGGGAGCTGATTTACCTTTCCCTCGGGAAGATTAGGAGGGCACGTAAAGCACTTTGAGTTAGTCTGGATTTGGGTCCATATAACCTGATGTGGTATGGCGACTAAGTCCCTACATGCTGACGTCTCATGATTCCAGGCATGGTTCTGTTTCAAACCAGAATCCCTGCAATATGGCACCACCAATGTTTGGTCAAGTACTTATTCACTGGTCTCCTGAATAGTGCTTGCGCATGTCCACAATACCCTTTTACCTCTTACGGGAGATGTCTGTGGTGTTTGGGATTAATCCTCCACAGTGTTTAGTAAGCACCTAATTATGTTGATTTTTTTAACCTTGAAAGTTTAAAAGGACTAAACCAATTTTAGTGTTGCACTTTGTTTTTCATTCTGCTCTATCATGGCAGTGCCACCATACATTTTCATTCCTGTTAATTGCAGACCTGTTTTCCATTCATATGTGACACAGCATGGACTTACTATTGAGAGTGGGGGTGTGAGCTTATGTTCCTCCCTTAGAAAAGATCTGTTCTGGTCAGTAGGGTGATTCCTTATCTTTACACAAAACAGTAATCCAGGTTGGTGTGAGTGAAGATAGTTATTTTGTATTTTCATTCACCACTGAATTCAATACATTTCACTCTTTTTTAACTTATCACATAATGAATTTTTTGAGAGAGAACAGCCGACACGTGTTTCGCCCTATATGGCAAGTTGAGCCAGGGCTTTCTCAAGGCTAATCATTCTATTCAGGCATCATAAGGTCAGTCGATAATTCAGTCAATTTCCAATTTTCTCAAGGTAACATATTAAAAACATCCAATTCTGTTTTTGGATTCTGCGACTCTTTTCTGATGTTCGATATGAAAGAGTCCTAGGCTATTTCAGCTTTATTTGCTTTCTTCATGTCTTCACTGTGCAAACTCTCGCTAATCCCAAAGAGATTGGTCACTCCGCGGGGTCCCCTTACCTCCGCCACCGTTGAAGTGGTAGTCGTCTCTGTATGGCAGAATGACAACATCTCCAAAACTGCTGCACATTTAGTGAAGTATTGCATGGTGTGCATGCTGACTCACCCTCTCTCCTGGAATCCCCAGCCCCTGTCACTCACAGAACCAGACACACAATACACAACCTAGCAGAGGCAGGCTTGGACAGTTAAGCAAGAAAATACCTACTTTCTAAAAGGGGTATTTTCAAACACAGAATGTTAAAACCAACTTTACTAAAAGATGTATTTTATCATTCTGAGTTCAGGCATACTAAATTCGGATTTCACCATGTTCCCTGAGTCAGTTAGGATTATAAGATGTAATAATGAAACTGCCCATTCTGACCTATGGGGAACAAGTAGCCTTGCAATAGTGAAAAACGAAAATGGCTGTAATTCACTATTAGGACATGCCACACACACCAGGGCATGTCCTACCTTATACTTACAATGCACCCTGCCATTGGGCTTACCATAGGGGTGTCTGATATGAAGAAAAGGGAAGGTTTAGGGACTGGCAAATGGGTGCACTTGGCCAGTCAACATGGCAGTACCAGACTGCACACAGGCTCTGCATTGGCAGACCTGAGACAAACTTTACAGGCTGTTTCTGTGGGTGGTACAACCAGTGCTGCAATCCCACTCACAGCATTTTATTTACAAGCCCTGGGCACACATGGTGCACTGTAGTAGGGTCTGACAAGTAAATCAAATAACCCAATCCTGGAGTCACTAATCAATACATCAATTTACAATAGGGAGAGCATATGCACTTTAGCACTGATCAGCAGTGGTAAATTGCCCAGGGTCATAAAACCAACAAAAAAAGCTCAGAGAAAATACAGGAGGAAGGCAAAAAGTTCAGGGATGACCCTGCAAAAAGGGCCAAGTCCAACACATAACGATTGCAAAGGTACTCCTGAAGGAGTCCTTTCCTCGTATCGGCTTGCCCCATTCGATCTGGAGTGATAATGGAAGTCATTTCAATGCGAAGGTTATCCAGTTAGTTTGTGACGGTTTGCACATAAAACAGAAATTCCATGCCGCAAACCATCCGCAATCAGCAGGTTTGGTTGAGAAGTACAATGGTACTCTAAAACTAAAATTGGCAAAGATTCAGGAGACAACAGGGTTACAGTGGCTAGATTATTTATCATTAGCTCATTTGTCAACAAGAACAATAGCATATTCTTGAACAGGATTGTCGCCTTACAAGGTCATGTTCGGATGCCTGGAAAATGTCTAGGGGGTCCCGCGCCCTCGCAAATTATCTGATATCGAGTATGCATTGTTTATAGACTACCAGTCTTAGTTAACTGAAAATGTGTGTTCTATTCACCAACAGGGCCAGGACACTTTGCCAGACATAACAGAGGGGCTCGGACACAACATTCAGCCTAGTGATTGGATTTTGGTTCGGACTTTTCAGCAGAAAAAGAGTTGGGAGCCATGCTGGAAGGTACCTGAGCAGGTCCTTCTGGCCACCAGAACAGCAGTCAAGGTCACTGGCCGGAATAGCTGGATTCACGGATTCATTGTAAATGAGTGCCTCTACTGTTGCTCTATAACCAATGGGTCGCTGATGGCGTTGGGGACACTGAGTTTGAGAAGGTTCCTAAGTTCATCTCATTCTGCGAATTAAAGCTAAAAAGAACCCAAACAGATACAGAGAATGATGACGTACTAAATGCAGCAGTCCCTCCAGAAATCTGAGTCATTAAATAGCCATTGTTTGTTGACCACTCGGTGCCTGGAGTTACCAGGTACAATTTGCCATGCTGAGGAATGGTGCCCCAAAGGAGAAGTCAGATGTGTTAGGGATGGACTGGGCAAGTTAGAGTGTACTTTGCTATAGTACCAATGGTGTTAATTTAGAGTGTCGTTAGATTGGTGCACTGTTCTGACATTGGACAGGATAAATCGAACGTGTTTCCTAGGAAGGGGGTACATTATCCTGTGCAACGTAGAATTCATCGCAACCATAGGACTGAGCAAGCTCCACCGCCGCTGCTCAGGAGCGCCAAAGTTGATGAACAATAGGAGTCTGTACCAGTGAGGCTCTGACGTATACTGGGAACACTTACTTTTTGCTATTAGTTTTATTGCATTCTTTTTTTTTGCTTCATAATGCATCTGTTTTGTCAACCTATTGAGGAGGAGCACCGCCTTTAGAGCGGGGTTGGTCAACAAAGAGTTAAATAGTTTTCATATTAATTATTGTGATTATGCTAATGATAAGACTTGGAATATCCTGGCTTCTAGAGGAGAAATATCCTGTACACTCCTTGGTTGGTACAACGCTCACTCCCCCGAACATGTTTTTGTCACTTTGGCTCCACACAAGGCAACGCATAGATTGACCTACACCGATAATGTTTTTATACTAATGTTGCATCAAGCTCATAATGTGTCCAATACAACTAATTGCTGGGTTTGTGGGTTGCCCCCTTCAGTCACTTATAAAAGCGACAACTTGCTGTCCCTACTATTTTCATATATCAGCAGCTGTAAAGGTTGGTTTGAATTGTTCATTATGGTGCACTACCAATTCCAACTCTCTACTCTGGTTATGACACCTTGCACTGTGGTAGAATATATACGTTTTCATCATGGGGTTACTCCCAATGGATCAGTAGGGCAAGGGACCTTTGGTACATTGTCCCCAAACTCCTGTATGAGCACATATGAAGACTTAAAGAACAAAACATGGCTTCAAATGGAAATGGCTGATTTCCAAAGGATCAACACCTCTGAATATTTTCAATCTTTCCAAGATCGCAATGTTACTAAGGACACACCGATGTCGGTATCCATGGCCAACACAACAACTAGTTTTGTGTCCAGGGGACTGGAGAGGTAAAGGTGGGAGTGAGTAAATTCAATTTCACCTACAGACTGAGAACGATTAATAGTCCACCTTTGGTCCTACCCCCTAATGTCCATTTTGTCTGTGGCTTCCGAGGGGATGGTAAGGCAGCTGTTACATCTCTTTCCTCCTTGCCCCTGTGTATATTGCTCCGTCCAATTATCATAATGATCATCAGCTGCAGCGTAGGAGTACATATTTGCCCCGAGTCAGAAGGGTTGTTGGCACGAAGGATATAGATCAGACAGATACCACTGCACAGTTTGCGGATGCCATAAAGGGTCTCTTCACATTTATAACAGTCTTCAACCTAGTCGGTTAACAAGAGTAGTGGAGGGGTTTATCAATATAACAGCTGGGATAATGACAAACATCACTGCTGAGCTCCAGGCTATGAGATTAGTCACCTTACAGAACAGGATGGCGTTAGACGTCATCCTTGCTGATTGGGGAGGGGCCTGTCGCGTCATTGGCAACCGCTGTTGCGTTTACGTACCTGACCACGCCCCCAGTGTGTATACAGCTATACAAAAATTGCATAGGCTTTCTTCTGACATACACCAAGAGACAGCTACTTGGACCCTATCGGGGTAGTTCTGGAATATGCTAACAACATGGGGTTGGAAGATCCTCATCTTTTTGATTGTGGTTGGCAGTATTATTTTCACATGATGCCTCTGTATACACTGTCTCCCGGCTTGTTGCACCTATTGTTTAAATGTTCTCACCCCTAAACAGAAAATATCAGTTCATCATACTAGTGCTGCAATCGTGTTGCAGAAGGACCTCTAGGACATGATGCAGATCAATGAGGGTGCCTTTGAAAACTGATTATGTGAACACCAGCTTATAGTGATGTTTCTTATCCCTGCAAAATGTTATACGTTTCTTGATAGTAACATAAATTAGTTAGCAAATGCTAAAAGGAGGGTTTGTTAGAATAAAAATGTCTTAGCTGTGTTTTTTTTATTTTTTTTTATGTCCTAATCTCACCAAAGACGTTGGCAGATTTGACAAGCCGACTGCTTTAAACGAGTGGGCACCCCTCAGCTAACTGCTTTTGTCTAGTCCATCATTGCCTTCCCCACGTTTCTTGGGGTCTGGTGTAATTATTGGACCCACTATTAGCACCTTTATCTATCCGGGGATCATTCAAAGACCACGTCCCCAAGATATTAATGGGAACCAGATGTTGTCGGGCCTAGTCACCCCACTATCTTGTTCAAGCAAGGCCATCCTCAGTGCAGCTTTTACCCAGCTATCTCTGACCGAAGGGGAGGGATCTTTCCACTTGATACAAATCTCCCTCATGGCCAGGATTATAAGGTATAGCAATAAGCCCTTGTGAGACTGTGTAGAAGACCCATTTACTTGCTCGTTTTTTCCGAAAAACACAAGGTAGAGGTCCACCTCGATATCAATTTCAAAGATAGCTGATAGTGAATCCCCCACGTTTTCCCAGAAAGAATTTAACTCTGGACAGTCAAAAAAAATATGGATATCCTCAGCTTTATCTTGTTTACATCATGGACAGGTTGGGATGGGTATCGGGGCAAATTTGGCTATTTTGGCCGGGGTATAATATAGCCTGTTTAACATGAAGAAGTGGTTCTTCTTAAGGTGGGCGGGCTTGATGTATCTGTAAAGTAACTTGAGGGAAGCTTCATACATTTCGTTAATACCTTGGACGAGTGGAGTTGAGTTCCATTTTGAAGTTTGAGAAGGAACCTTACAATTCTCTGCTTCTAGGAGCCTTGTATACCACAGATTTCCTTCTTTTTAGGCTGTGGATCTTGTAGTAGCTGTTCAAGTTCCCATCTCCCTTTTATGTCTCCCGCCTCAACCTCGTACCATGATTTTAACTGAAGAAATTTAAACCTTGAAAAGGTGGGGCCGATCTTAGTTAATAAAACCTCCCAAGGGAGGACCCCGTCTCAATCCACCAGGTCCGACCACTTCAATAGACCAGCTCTTTTTATCGGAGCTGCCAGGCTATCGTGCATGCAAGGGGGAATCCCCGGGGAATCCCAAATAGGGGCAAAATCAGAAAAATAACCTATACCCCAGATACGTCTTAGTTTATACCAGGTCAACAGAGCAGCCTTCAAGACCTTCAGACGTACACGCTTAAAAAATCTGGGTGCCCCAAATTTGTATTGGAAGCCAGCCCCTCCCCTACCTCCCTCTGTTAGAGCCATTTCTCCAGGTAACCTACCCCATGCCGTTTCCTCTGGAATGGTCAACAGCATCCTAATACCCTTAAATTGGAAAGCCATTAGGTACTAGGTAATATCTGGAAGTGCCAACCCCCCTTTTAAAAGTTTCCTTCTTAATTTTTTCCACGACATCCTTGAGCGTTTTTGTCCCCATATAAAACTCCCTATTTTGTCCTGGATTTTACTTATATTTTTCTGAGGGAAATTTAGGGGGACAGCATTAAAAAGGTATGTCAACTTAGGAAGTACAGACATCTTTACCAGATTGACTCTCCCGTAGATTGTCAGGGGGAGATTTTTCCATCTGGCAAAGAGGTTGTCGATTTCCTTTTCGATTTTTGCCAGATTTATCAAGGGGATTTTATTCAGATCTTTAACTATTTTAACCCCTAGATACTTACATTCTTTGCTGGGAGGGCCACCTCCATAAGCCGTGTTCCAGCACATATCTTCGGTTTTAGCCGAGTTGGCAAGATATCCTGAGATCAAACCAAACTCGTTCAAAGTGTTTTCAAGCCGTGGAATGGTAGAGTCGGGGTCGCTAGTGTACACAATAACATCGTGGGAATAGAGTGCTATTTTGCACTCATAATTCTGCGATCTAAATGGAAAAATGGTGCTATCCAGTCTTATTGCCTGCACTAGGGGTTCAATGTATATATTAAATAAAAGAGGAGATAGGGGGCATCCCTGCCTTGTCCCTCTCTGAATATCGAAACTGGGAGTCAGAGAGCCATTCAATAAGATCTTCGCTGTAGCCCCATTGTAACAAGTCTTTAAAGTCTGCACGAAAATGGGGCCAATACCCATGGCCTCCAGGGCCCCCCAAAGGTATCTCCAACACACAAGGCCGAAAGCCTTGGCGGCGTCCAAGGCCACTACCGCCAGGCAATCCGACCTTGTCTCAGCTAAGTCAATATTTCCTATCAAAAGTTGAGTTTGTTCCTGGATTGTTCTCCCTACCATAAAGCCTTTCTGGTCTATATTGATCAGGCTTGGTGCCAATTTTGCCAATCTCTCTGCCAGAATGCCCATAAAGATCTTATAGTTGGCGTTCAGCAGGGAGATTGGACTGTAGGATTCGGCCATCGATGGATCTTTCCCTGGCTTCAATATTAAAACAATCGTGGCCTCCCTCCAGGAACTGGGGATTACCCCTGTTGATCTATAAACTGAATTAAATAGAGTATGGAGTATAGGTAGCAGTTCATTAGACAATAATTTGTACACTTCATTGGGAGGGCGTCAAGACCAGCAGCTTTTTTATTTTTTGATCTCTTAATTTGGTCCCTAATCTCCTCATTGGATATGGGAGCGTCTAGGGCGTCTTTGGAGGAATCTGTGAGGCCAGACAAAGATTAACCATTTAACCACGATAATATCAGGTCATGAGAGGGGGCTATATTCTCCTTATATAGATTCGAGAAGAGAGACAGAAGACATTTCTGCATCTCTTTTTGGCTTGTTGGATTTGGTCCCCCCATTATCTATGATAAGTTAATTTATGTAGTTATTAGCCCGGTCTATCCTCGCTTTCCAGGCCAGTAGGGATCCGGCTCTTTCACCGTATTCAAACTTTTCCATATTTCGAACTTGCCACTGGGCCTTACATTTCGAATCCAGGAAGATCCTAAGATCCTGCCCAGTTTCCTCCAGACTCTTTCCTATCAAGGTCAATTTATCGATGTCCTTCAGATCTATAAGCCTCCTTTCCGCTTCTAGTTTAGATATTCTATTCTCCAAAGCTTGGAGTTCCATAGCCTTAGTTCTATTCTTGAAACTTATTAGGCTATGTAGTGACCCTCTCAGACTGGCTTTGTAGGCATCCCACTCGAGTTCTATAGATGTGGAACTGGTGCAGGGATTCTGCTTATGCACAGAACTATGCACAGGAAACCAGGACCTCAGTGAATTGTGGTGTACCAAAAACTCACCTCAGAACCCAGAACCCCTTATCCGACCAGCATCAGTGTCCCATTCGTTATCCGAGGTTTATCTCGGCGGTCCCAATGTATAGACAACCCAGAACAAGCGACTGAGTGTATTTCTCAGGAATGGTGGGAATCAGAAATACCTGATCGTAATTATTCTCATATCAGTCCACAACAGAATAAACAAAGACACGGTAAAGTTTAAAGAGTTTATTTTATAAACCTCATGTCCTAAGATGCAGTACTTTGGCTAACATAAGCAGACAAATGATTAAAATCAAAACCATCAGCATAGTTACAATACCGTAGAAAATGAAAGGAGTAATCATACTAAAATGACAGTGGATCTCAGCCACCTTCCTTTCGCTAGCAAACTAATATTATTAGACTAGTAAAAGGTCTCCAGGCTTGAATGGGGAACCCCATACCGTAAAGATCAGCTCAGTGAGATCACATCACAGGATAAGCTAGGCTCTGCTCCTGGGAAAGCACTTCTTCCGAATGTAATGAAAACATGTAACACTGCAATATTAAAAGCACCCGACTTTCAGGTATTTGTAGCTGCGTGCGTGTTATGGCTAAATAGTGGGCCGATCAACCTGAACCCAACAACATGCACCGTCTAGCGACCTAGACTGTTTCTTTACACTATGTACAGACCAAGGTCACTGCTCACTGTTTGGCATGTGAACAACTGACAGTTCTCATGTGAAGCAAAGTCGAGCAAGCATTTCTCAATTTAATAACATGTGACTACAGTGTTGTGTGCAAAAGCAGCAAAAGCGGCAAGATGGCTTTCTAATATCTAACGGGGTTGTGCTAACTTAGCATTGTACATATATAGATTAGGGGTGGGCGGAATTACCGGAAGTGGCTTTCACCAAATATCGCGAAACGGCACAAAATCTCCGCGATCATGCGATATTTCGCATGATCGCGGAGATTTTGCTTCCGGTTGGGGTTTCATAGTGGGGGAAAGGGCGGGAAGGCGTTGCCCACTGCTGGTGTGTGGGGCGGGGCTTCCATGCAGTTCACATGCCTCTTGTTTAGGGCCAGAGACCGATCACAGCAGCAGACGAGGAGACAGAACCTCCTGGTGTCAGGATCTACACGGGGATTGCGCTCGAGAAAGTCATGGCTGCACAGAGCTCCATCAGTTAAGGAGTCGCTAGGAGTAGGACCACAGCTAATTTTTGACGGTAGATATGGGGAGAAAAGCACACCTGCCCAGCCTCGACCTAGCTCCCGAATGTTTTGTGCTGATAAATGCTTTACTGAATTTGAGCTTAAGTTCAACTCGACGACAATTTCCGTTCCCTCGCGGAAATTGCGACAATTCGACATTTTCGCGGTCCGCGTGGAACGCGAAAATGTCGAATTGTCGCAATTTCCGCGGGAGGAACGGAAACTGTCGTCCACCCCTAATATAGATATCGATCTTCACTACACCCCCCCTTGATCGGACTACTAACCAGTAGGGGCGCACTTGCAAGAACGCAGAGTTCAAGTTTGAAAGAACGGAACCAAGGGTATGAACTGTAAGTCCATATAAGGTAAGTGAAAAGAGAAAAAACAAAGAAAAAAATTAAAAATGATTGAAAAAAAACATTTAAAGGATAAAAAAAAACAACATTGAAGACCGTATGACGAAATGAAGGTGCAAAAGGTCAATCCATCAATGTATAAGCACAATAAGTTGCAACAGCTTCCAAGAGGAAATCATTGGAACGTTCTACAAAATTATCTGCCATCCAGTTCAGCATGGGGAAGGAACATACATGCTCCTCGACCATCGGAGCCTCCAGCACCATTCGAGGACAACTGGCATGCTCTTCAAGATAGCTTCTCGCTAATAATTCAGTTGCAGCCGTTCCGATGTCCCAATTCCCAAGGACTCCATGTGCTGCTCCACAAGCCATAATCTCAACGCCAGAACAGTCCAACTCATGAGCCACTAAGGGGCTCATCAGCCGATCATAATCCGGGGCAGGAGACACCGAGTTCGACAGACACAAATCCAGAGCCCATTGGAATGGACAATCTAGGCAATGAAAGACGGGCTGTACACAAGTAAAGTATGGAAACCGGAAGGACAATCCATAGGCTATGCTTAAGGTCACCAGTGGTAAGGTGCCATAGTATTCAAGCATCTGGTTACGAAGCTGTAACAGCCGGGACCTGCTGTCGCAAGGCGCAAGTTGTGCATCCCTAGCGTAGTGCGCAGATCAATAAAAGTACCCCAGCTACGAGGGCGAGAAGTAAAGGGAGACCTCCGAACACGCTGGAAAAAATAGAATGAAAAAATGCCGGGATCACACCAAAAATAGTTTGAAAGGAGGTCACGAGGCCGGAGCCCACAATTTAAAAAAATGAGCCAGGCCACTTGTTGACGAGGCACTAAAGATAGTCTGAATCAGGGTCTCAAAATGAAGTGGGAGATCAGTATTCAAAAGCGCTTACACCTCAGTGCGCGTGTTTGCTACGTGAAGGACAAATGTTTCCCGGGATGAAGTCAACGCGACTTCTTTTTGAGGCAATAGAGCCCTTATTCTGCTCATCTTATTGAACTCTGCTTTCAAGGTTGGAATGGAAGGCCAGATGGATACATCGAGCCGTCCATGCGGGGGTGGGAAAAGGACGTTATTACAGCAAACTACTCTCCGTGATACAGTCACTATGTAGGGAATTCCCACTAACATCCCACAGCAAGCTTCATTATTCAACAGCAAATAACTACCGTTAGCAAGCAGCGTAAAAGACGATGTTATAACTGGCACAGGGATCCCTTTCAGGACACAAGCTAAATTAGGGGCGTGCACATTACATGCACCATGCAATTGAATGTGCCTACACACAACAGAGTGATCCGGAGTGGAAGTGCACTCTTCACCTTTCAAGTATACCTCTTTTCCATCCCTCACACATCTATACGTGAAAGGGAGTGACCAAACTTTGTGCAGGAAGGCAGTACCAAGTTGTTCATATCTGCCAAGGGCATAATGTTTCATGCACGAACTGAACTTAAACAGGGGGAACGGTAATGTTATCAACCCGTGCATAAGCCACACAGCGGAGTTGAATTCCGCAACAGAGAAAGGTAAAGGTTCCAACTTTTCAATGTGCAGTAATGAGTATGTAGCATCTTTCATGGACATGAACTGTTGTTTTGCGGTTAAATTAAAAGGAAGGAACAAAGATGAAGTATTCATATAATCCCAAGGGACTTTCCCAGCCTTTAACGTCTGCAATGTCCATGCAAACTGCATAATAGAACGCAATTGATTCTGACCATGATACAAAACAGACAAATCATTCTGCACAATGTCTACCACAGATGAAACAATATTGTCTAAGGTATAAATTCTGGAAGACAGGGTGTTAATGCTATTATCTATTACAGCCAATACATTTTCCATATTGGCTTGATCAATAGCACGTAATCTGGATGCAGCCTCAATTTGTGATAACTTCCAAACTTTGTTGTAAACAGCATACACCCATCTTTTGGACCTGCCAACCGCAGGACCCTTAACAAAATCATTCAAATCTATTTTGTCGTTTAATCGTGCTAAATGAAGTTTAACAGATGCTAAAGTGGAATGTTGCCGCCAAGATTGGCATAACTTCCCAACTGAGTAGGTAGTTACAGTGTGAGAAGATTCAAAACGGGGGTCAACACGTATTTGTGTATACCCCTGCGCTAAACCAAGAAACCGATGTTGACAGGAATCCAAACTCGTCTGCCACACCAACCACCCTTCTGGATTCAATTTAGAAATATGGAAGGATGTGTTGGAAACGTATGTCTGCAACGTAGCAAGGGACAGATCCGTATGATTACCCCAATTTGGATAAGCTCCCAGACCCGGAATGGAGGGAGAATTTAATTTTTTAGAAGTAGCCAATCCAAAACAGGTAGTCTGAAAAATTGACTAATTTAAAAATAACATGTGATTCGGGATAAGACTGGCACGATGCAAAGCTTCTGTTCCCTGTACCTGCCACGGTTTAGAACCCCAAACCGATTTAAGATCGATAGTAGCTTTCCACAGATCATATCCTCCAATTGCCAACTCGTCCATAAAGGACTTGGAATACAACAATTTGGTGTGTGTCAGTCTAACTTTAGAAGCAGACTCAGGCGCAACCTTAAAATAAAAGGAGGCTGGATTTGACACACTGAAATCAGAAAAATTTGTGAATTTGTCCACTAATGTGGGGAGCTGCCCAGCCTAGGGGCGGGACAGTGTTCCCATTGTGTAAAATTTACAAAAGTTCTAAACGTATTTGCTTTGTGTAGGAAATGCGTGCCATAATGTTGATAGCAGAATTGCTCATCATAATTAGCAGTATCTAAATACAAATCCTCAGCATCAAATGCAGGATAATATTTCAAATCAGAAAACAGTGCTTCTATCGCTTGAACATCCCAGTCATCCGAGTGGATGTTCTGCCTAACCACATCACCCATAGAAACACGAAATACATTTGGCACATTAATTACTTCAGTGGGGCCATGAATTTGAAACTTGACAGCATCCCAAGCGATCCCATCAAGTACAGGCCAGGCAATAATGTTCACAAGAGTCTGGTCCCTTTTCATGATATGTGATGAGGAGTGGGGGGCCAAAGTTCCATCAATTAGTCGAATTGTAGATCTTTCTTTTAGGTAGTGTCCATTGATAAGTCTAAAAAACACCACCACAAAGCCAATAGACATAAACAAAAAAATACCTATAAGCACCAGCCAAATGTAAGTCCAAGGGGGAATTAAAAAACGTCTTTTGAACCAGGCCACAAAAATCGAAACCTTGGAAGGGGCAATGGAAGTCATTGAATTAGAGTCAAAAGAGTCTTGTGAGTGGGCAACTGTGGTGGATTGTAAAACAGGCAATGTAACATCCGCAGGATAAGCATACTCAACATCTTCAGGCAGACCACCAGGTGTCGGTGGCAATAAAGGACCAGTAACTGTATGCATCTCGACGGCAACATCAGGCACGGTGTTAGAAGCTTGGGCCACAACTGAATTTCTCAGCATCGAAGGGCAAGAAACCGCCGGTGTCATACTAAGAAGAATCAGCCACTCGCTGTAGCTTGACATTGTCAATAGAGATGTACCTGTTATCCTTTCGACCAGGAAGTGGAGGTAAAATGACTGTTCGTGTACCCTGTACTCCAAGCACTGGAACTGGTGCACGATAAGAGGGGCCGAACTCCTTCTTGTTCTCCACCTTCTCACGGACCAGATCACCAACTCGAGGTAGCCAGCCGACTACCGGAACCTGAAGCGCAGCATCAGATGAGGAGGGTAGATGTTCCTTCGCTAGACTGTCTCTGGCTTCTTGAAGATTCTGCAATACATCACAGTGATCATCTACGTCAAAGGGTGCGGCTGATGCCACCATGTCTAGACCATCAAGGTCCGGGACATACATTTGTATGCCAAAGAGCATCATGTATGGGGTCCGCCCACCCAGAGACCTTCTAGGGAGATTATTAAGTGCATGTTGCACGTCATATAAGTGGGCTAGCCAGTTCCAGCCAGTACCTAAAACCCTGGCTGTCAAAGATTGCTTTAAGTCACGGTTCATTCGCTCCACTACACTATTACCCTCAGGTCGGTATGGAGACGAAAATTTGACTTGGACCCCCAAATTTCTCATGGCTTCTTTGTACGCCTTAGAGGCAAACGCAGGGCCCTGACCAGAATGAAAGGTACCACATGCAAAACTTCCAACAAAGACACGCAAATCCTTTATGACAGTACGGGCATCAGTACTCCTTTGTGGCCACACCCACAGAAAATGTGTGCACAAATCTACTGCAACCAAGATGTATTTGTACGCAGTATCAGAGGTAAATGGACCGCAATGATCTAAATAAACACAACCTAGTGGCTTATTAGATATGTACAACTGAGTCTGTGGTGGGCGCGCCGCAGTTGAAGGTTTTATCTGCTGGCAAATGTCACAATTAAGAACATAAGCTCGGGCTTGTTTTATAAACCGCACCACCAGTAACGTTGTTGTAACAGAGATACAGTAGCTGCAACGCCGGCATGCGCGGACGCCATGCCCTCGTGAGCTGCTAATATCAAAGATGGTCTGCAGTCCGCGTTGGGAATCAATCTGTCACCAACGTCATTAATCCCCACTAATGGGACGTTATCAGGACTTAAGCGATAATGGTAATGAGAAGGGAAACCTCTTGGAAATTTCGATCCCTTCTCTGTAGCAACAATAGCTGCCAAGATGTCATCATCGATCTTACTTTTGGATCTTGTAACTGCTGCTACTAAGTATGTGAGAATTTGTATATCAATGGGGTGACCCGATAGACCACTGGACTCGGGTATATATATTGGTACATAGAAAAACAGTCACAGTGGAATAATTTTGCACAATTAGAACACACGTTTGTTGAAAAGAATTATACAGAATTATGACAACACCTATTAAATGCATAAATGACTGAATTTAATCAATTAAACACAGAAATAGGTCAACATATCAACATAACGAGCTGTCAGATGCCTTCAACACCGCCCTGGAGCTTTGGTTACGTTTGAACCACTGTCCATCTTGATTGATCAGACATCGTTACGAATTCTTCATTCAAGTCCCAATTCATAATACCCAATGGAGCCATGTGGGCCCATCTTTTAATCGTCCAGCATGAATCATTGCTGTTGTTGGTGTAAGCACGTCTCCCCCTCTTTGGTCCTGATGAAGACCCCACTTCCAAGAATTTCAATTTGCTGGTTCTACTAGGGGTCGAAACGTCGACTTTCTCCTTGTTTGTTCCTAACACACGAGACTGACAGTGATTATACAACTGCTCTCCTTGTTCATGTTGTTGCATTTGTGTTTCTTGCCATTGAAGTGGCAGGCTAGGTCTTCAGATTGATTGTGGATGTTCTTAAATACACGACCTTCCCCCCTCACACCGTCTGCACTTATCCCAATTTATTTTGCACTTATCACTTCACTTGCACCTACGTAAACTAAAAATGATGATATTGACATGCTTTTGTCTTTTGAAAGGTTGATATGTTGACCTATTTCTGTGTTTAATTGATTAAATTCAGTCATTTATGCATTTAATAGGTGTTGTCATAATTCTGTATAATTCTTTTCAACAAACGTGTGTTCTAATTGTGCAAAATTATTCCACTGTGGCTACTAAGTATGTGGCCACTGCTGTTTTTGCTGCCTCGTCAGCCAGGCTGTTGCCGACACCATGGACACCAACTCGTAACATTCACGAGAGGCAGATGTTCTTTAAGTTCTGCCACTCGAACCCAAAGCGTTTTGTGCTTAATCGTGCTACCTTTGGAATCATGGTAGTCATTCTGAGACCAAAAATGTAGATTGTCGTTGTATGATTGGACACAATAAAATGAGTCACTCACTTTAAGAGTAGTGACTTGGGGATCAGCAAACTCTAGCGCTAGCACCAGAGCGCGAAGCTCCGCCAACTGCGCGGTACAATCACCCAATGACTGCGTATGCACGACATCCGATTGGAAATCACCATTTACGAAAGTACCGACCACAATTGCGCAGGCCGCTGAATAGGCGTGCTTTGATCCAGTTGCCGGTTGCGCAGAACCGTGGTGACACAATGGTAATCCTCGAGCGGGCGCAAAAACAGAGGAGCTGGATGAACGAATTCATACAGCAAAAACTCCTGAGTCTGAAGTGCCGCGTCAAAGATATATGTGACGTCAGGCGATGTCAAGGAAGTGGCCCATTGTATCCACCTTGGATGCAAAGCCTTAGAATTTGGTACACTAGCTTTCGTCACCGCCTCAAGGGCAGGATATGGTGTTACCACCAACATGCGTTTACCTTGCGATAGCGCTCGTTCTTTCAGAATTGCCATCTGCACTGCCGTCAGAACTTTCTCGACAGTGGAAAATCGCAGTTCAGCCGAAGTGTTCAAGTGAGATTTGTAGGCAATGGGGACAGTGTCGCCCTCATTGAACGTCAAGTATGTGAAACCAACTGCACCTGGCACAATTCTTATGACCAGGTTAGTGTGGTTATCACGCGTCAGTAAGTATTTTGAAGCAAAAAGATCAGCTTGCAATGATTGCAATATAGCTGAATGCTCTGGCAGCCAACATGATTTGGAAAAAGTAGGTTGTATCAAGGCATAAAGCGGCTTGATACGCTGGGCATAATCTGGAATGCAAGTTCGACCGAAATTTAGAAAACCCAGCAGAGATTGTAATTTCTTCAGTGTCGTGGGAGCACGTAGGCATGCGCATTTCTCTAAGAGGTGCGGAGCCAATCCTCGACCTTCATTGTTGAGTTCGTACCCCAAGAACAACACTGTATATTCCGCAATGTAAGACTTTGCAAAGTTGAATTTGTAACCGAAGTCTGCAAACAAAACAATAATGCGATCGACGCGACTGAGATGCGGTTCCAACTCGTCATCTGTGAGATAAATATCATCCACATACGAGTACGCATCAGGGTCTATGCTCTCTAACAGAGAGACAACGCGAGCGGCGAAGACACCAGGGCTGTTTTTATAGCCCATCTGTAATCTTTTGAAATGCTTTTGTTTGCCACCCGAGGTAAATGCCGTCCACTCACTACTAAGAGAGGACAGGTTATGGCTGTAAAAGCCATTGGAGATGTCAAGTGTGGTTTTAAACCGTTTTCTCACGAGACTATCGACGAGAGCCGAACTGTGGGTATTTTGTACCGCGCATGTCCGGCAATGAGAGTTTAAATGCCGGTAATCCAAAACTAAGCGGTACGACCCGTCAGGCTTCGTCACAGTGAATAAAGGATTATTCATTGGTGACACACAAGTTTCAATTACTCCTTGATATTCTAATTGTTCAAGGATAGCCGCGATGTGAGGTCTTGCTTCGCGACGCATGGGATATTGGGGTTGTGGCTGGGGCGTGGACCGCAATGGAATTTCATGGCCAGGGGACAATTTATCCCAGCCTACCTGATTACGATACAGAGCAGGTGCAAGCACCAGAGCCCACTCCTCGGCGAACTTTTTAGCTTGGACCTTTGGCGCTGTTACCTCCTCCCCTCTAGGAGCCTCTAAAACGAAAGCCGGGGGCAAATCTGCCTTTGCTAATAGAATATCATATGAAGTGGTCAGATGATCCCAAAAAATCCCTTTAATCGTGCGTTGTATGTCACCTTCAATTAAAAGGACTATGTTATATAGTCAGTCAGGGGAGCCACTCTAGTGTCAGCAGTTTCTACAGTTACGAACGTATCAGTTGCTGTCGCCACCAGATATGGACGCAGTGCTTGTCGCACTACTGTAACTTCCGCCGCGCTGTCGAGCAGCGTTAGTGTCCATGTCAGGTTCTGAAGCTGCGTCCGCACCATCTGTGGCATACCTCGCTGTTAGTGCAGCACCTCTCTTCTTCTGAAACGGGGGTCGTTGATGCGCAGACTCGTCCTGCTTGCCTTTGCCGTCAGTCTGGCGGGGTTGCTCACGACCTTGGGCACCCCTTCCTTACCCAAGGTCTCCGCCACTGGATTGTGAAGTCGATGTTTCCTGTGAAGAACGAGGAGAGCGTTGTTCAGAAACCTGAAATCTATCAGGTGACTTAATACGAGATCGATCGCGCAGATCATATGTGCGTTCGCTAGATGACTGTACGGGTGAGGCCGGACGAGACCCCTGTTTCTGTTGCTGCTTCCCCTGTTTCTCTGCTCTCCAACTTTGTTTAGGAAAATTGGGTCGTTCGTCTTTAGTAGACGAGCTCACCTTAGTTTGCTGTACTATATCAGGAATGATTACAGTTGGTTTTACACCCAAAGCACTACGGCCCACGGTCCTGTATGCTTTTGCAATTATTTTAGCGAACTCCTTGGGCTTGTCGAGTTCATCCACGCGGTCCATCATATTTGCAACTTGGAACTGCATGGCATCTCCTGTGAGGTTGCCCATTACCATGGAGCATACCACATCGAAGCTGTCGACAAGCCTCATTCCCAATTCAATAGCAGCCTCCGCACCGTGATTCTCTTGAACCTTTTTGATGACGGACGGTAGTACAGACATAGACGGAGTGCCATAGCACTTCCAATAGGTCGTGGCAAAGACCTTACCCCAGTTAGTGCAATCGGCCATATCCGGGACCAGGTCTTTCAGCAAACTAATGGTGAGGATCCTGTGTTTCTCCACAGGAGTGGTATGCGGAAAAACCGCCTCCAGTTGGTCAAATTTCTCTGCAAGCCAGTAAGGAAATTCATCCTTATTTTGGAGGTGCTTGCCAACTACCGAATTAACCATAACAGGACTAATAACCACTGCGTGGTGGTCTGTTGGTTGTCCCGCAACAGCAGGTGCCCCCACCAGCAAGTTGCGCGACACGTACTGCACCAAAGCCCTATGAACGGTAATTAGGGCTGTGTGCAACACCCACAACTCAGCCACCGCCACCGTGAGATAACGGGGATGAGGTGTAAAACCGGCCAGCACCGGCCATGTGGCCCCTGCAATAGACAACGGGCCCATTCTTGCCGGTGCAACCGAATGGGGAAGGGCGCCATTAAACCAAATGGTATGCTGCCAGGCAGAGATTGGAATTTCTTGTGTCCTATACGGGGTATAGACCGCAGGTAGCTGTGTGGGAGTAAAGGAATGAAACGTATCATCGTCATCCACTGCCGGAAAAGTCACCCAAGAGTAAAACAACTCATATGGGTAAGACGCATCAGCGCTCACCACAAAAATAAAAGCCATCCCATCATCCGACACCCCATACGTCATCAAATGACGGCGTAGAGCTGCACGACTATGCGCGGCGATCTCAACCTCCATTAGGACACACTAAAGAGTATCAACGATATCAACAGTAGCACTGGGGTTCAGTAAAACTAACCTTTTTAATGATCAAGCTTGAAGGAACCTATTAGTCGAAACACAGGTAGGTTAAACCCGTCACTCCCGTTATCCGGAAACAAGAGTGAGGGTGTTGTGGACTAATATAAGCACTACTAAGGCGTTTCAAATCAATAGACCAAACGTTAGGTGCCCCATGTTGCAGGGATTCTGCTTATGCACAGAACTATGCACAGGAAACCAGGACCTCAGTGAATTGTGGTGTACCAAAAACTCACGTCAGAACCCAGAACCCCTTATCCGACCAGCATCAGTGTCCCATTCGTTATCCGAGGTTTATCTCGGCAGTCCCAATGTATAGACAACCCAGAACAAGCGACTTAGTGTATTTCTCAGGAATGGTGGGAATCAGAAATACCTGTTCGTAATTATTCTCATATCAGTCCACAACAGAATAAACAAAGACACGGTAAAGTTTAAAGAGTTTATTTTATAAACCTCGTGTCCTAAGATGCAGTACTTTGGCTAACATAAGCAGACAAATGATTAAAATCAAAACCATCAGCATAGTTACAATACCATAGAAAATGAAAGGAGTAATCATAAAAAAATGACAGTGGATCTCAGCCACCTTCCTTTTGCTAGCAAACTAATATTTTTATTATTAGACTAGTAAAAGGTCTCTAGGCTTGAATGGGGAACCCCATACCGTAAAGATCAGCTCAGTGAGATCACATCACAGGATCAGCTAGGCTCTGCTCCTGGGAAAGCTCTTCTTCCGAATGTAATTAAAACATGTAACACTGCAATATGAAAAGCACCTGACTTTCAGGTATTTGCAGCTGCGTGCGTGTTATGGCTAAATAGTGGGCCGATCAACCTGAACCCAACAACATGCACCGTCTAGCGACCCAGACTGTTTCTTTACACTATGTACAGACCAAGGTCGCTGCTCACTGTTTGGGATGTGAACAACAGACAGTCTCATGTGAAGCAAAGTCGAGCAAGCATTTCTCAATTTAATAACATGTAACTACAGTGTTGTGTGCAAAAGCAGCAAAAGCGGCAAGATGGCTTTCTAATATCTAACGCGGTTGTGCTAACTTAGCATTGTACATATATAGATAACGATCTTCACTACAGAACCAACATTGATGTTGAAAAATTCAAGAGAGAAGTCTCTAATTAACTGCACTATTCCTGGATCTAACAACATTGTTCTATTTAATGTCCATCTTGATTGAGGGCTGTTTTTATTTATAGAGTATAAAAACTGAAGGGGAGCATGGACGGACAGATGAGAGGGCAATATTGATACACTTGGAATATTATCCAAGTTCTCTCTATTGATCAAAACGTAGTCTATTCTGGAGGAATGTCGATATCTTTTACAATAAAAGGTAAAGCCATGAACACTCCCCATCTTAGCTCTCCAGAGATCTGCCAAGTTTAGATTCAACAATAGATTTTTCATGACCCTACGAGAACGCTGGTTACCTTTAACGTGACTCAAATTAGACCTGTCCCCTACGGGATCAAGCCTTATATTAAAATCCCCACCTATTACCAAGGGGGGATTCGTCCTAATCAGTTTATCTTGTAATCTAGCCAGAGAAGTTGGGTCGTCAATGTTGGGGCCGTAGAAAGATGCACAAGTCAGTTCTACTCCCTCAAATATCAACTGTGCAATGATCCATCTGTCTGTGTGGTCTGTCTGAACAGATTTAATCATGCACAGGACCCCTTTTTTTACCAAGATTGCGAACCCACGATTATTTATTAATTGTTGGGAGTAGCAAAAACATTGTAACCAAGGTAATTTAGAGAAAATTATTTGTGCCTCTGTTTGATTTAAATGGGTTTCTTGCAATAGACAAACCTGTACTGGGGACAGCTCTAGATATTTAAAAAGTAATCTCTGTCTCCTGGGGCATCACAACCCATTCAAATTCCAAGAAATAAACTGAATGTTACGACCCCCTTTCATTTCATCATTCCGCGGCCCAAACATCTTCTACTAGAGTTAAATGGATATCTCTACTTACTAGGCGAGATGAGGAATATTTTTTAAAAATTTCCCCGTTTAAACCCTCACCCTGTGGACCCCCCCCCCACCCCCTCTCCAAACGGGAGCCCCCGTGAACCCCGTGACCCGCGAATCTTCCTACTCCCTGAGGAACCCTCCCTTCCAATAGGCAATGCCTATTCGGGTGCAGCTCCCCTGGGCTCTAATACAATTACATTTCATCTACTGAATATCAATTTCAATTTAATGGGAAGCCAGACTCTTGGGGGACTTATTCGGTCCTCCTTCCTTCACTCCCCCCCTGCTTTCTAAGCTGTATCTTTAAGATCAGAGAATCTGCTTCTTCCGTTGAACGGATCATGTGCATGTGGTTGTCCCACATCACTCGCAGGGTAGCGGGAAACCTCAATTGGGCTTTTGCCCCGAGACTGCTTAGCTCTGCCAGCCTCTTCCCTAATTCCCACAGTCTTTCTGCTGTTATGTGCGATATATCAGATCTAATAGAGAAGGAGAAGGGAGATAGATCAGACACTGGGGACGAGATAATCCCTTCCTTTAAGGCAGAGGACAGTATCTGTTCTTTGACTGAATAGGATAAAAAATTAACCAAAATTTTCCGGGGATTTGCCTTCCCAGATTTCTTTTAAAGGGGTCTCTGTGGGCCCTCTGGATTTCACGGTTAAGATCGATATTAGGGTGGCTCCTAAGGACTGTACCTTTCAATAAGGTGATCAGGAACCCCTTGATACCCTCTCCCTCCAAAGCTTCTGGGATAACTAAAAATGTCAAATTGTTTTTCCTCGAGTGGTTCTCCAATCTTTCAAGATCGTCTTTCAGATCCTTATTTTGTGTGGTTAATTTCGCCAGCTGTGAAGAGGTAGACTCGATCTCATTTTTCAGCTTAGGAATCTCCTCTTCGATTGCCTCAGTCCTTGCAGTGACCTCTATCTAGCCTCTGAGCTAGGGCCTCACATGAGGACCGAATAGCCGCCTGATTCTCCTCTGAGACTAGAAACCTATTTGCCAGGTCTGCTTGATTCGCCTCAGAGATTTTGAAGCTGCTTGTCATCTCTTCTTTCATGGCCAAGAGGAGGTCTACAATGAGTGTGGATTTAACCCTGGAATACTGCGGGTTTCAGAAGGGGGAAAGACAGAGGCACAATTACTCCGATCATTGGGGCTATTAAAAATCACCCGTTGCTCTGTACCTTGCTCCTTGTCCTTCTCCATAGCGACCTTCTGTACTGATTCACGCTCACCCTCAACCCATCCACTCTCCTATCCTCGAACCAGGTTTTGGACCGGGTCTTGAGCTTGTTTCATCTGTTCCAGCACTAAACATCTGTTTGTGAGACCGATTTCCGGGTGTACCACAGCTTCCTGATTTGTAATTTTGCCCAATTCAAGAGATTTGAAGATTTCAGGAGGCTTAGAAATATCACCAGCGTTGGAGAGCGTGTATTTCCCTTGAACTCTGTTATGATCGCTCAATGGACGCTCCACTGTCTTTGCTTTTAGGGCTTTGGAAGGGGCAGAGGGATCGGGAGGCAGTGCTAGGACCTGAGTGGATGCTGGAGTGGGATTAGGTTTATGTATATTTTTAGCTCCTAGATGGATTGAGGGGGAGGGCTTCAGGTTTGTTGAGGTGAGAGACATAACCTGGTAGTAGGTTTTAAGAGGCGGAGTAATTTTTGTCTTGGAGGAGGTAGCTTTCTTAGCACGAGATGTCGTTTTACCCTTTTGTTCTTTAAGTTCACCTAAAGGTGCTAATTTACTTAGGGTCCTCCCCTGTTTACCCGAGGCTCTAACTTCCGCCACCTGTGGAGGGGCTTGCAGAGTTAAGCCTGAGTGAGTAATCGCTGTGTTTAAGGCCAAATGGGCTGCCCTTGCTCGCAGTGAGTTTCTGCTCAATTTAGGGGGTAACATTCCCTCCTGGAATGTAATGCCCACTCTCCATACACTCGGGGTGACCCTTTTCAAGTTTGTCCTCCGCTGCTTCAATTAGTGCTCCTTTTATCTCTTTTGTACCCCCAAGAGTATTTAAAAGCTGAGTCCCACCATCGGCTGCCTTCGTCCCCCCTACTCCCCACACTGTCCTTCTTTCAAGAAGCAGGTCCAAATCAAGCTGGCTGGGCTCCTGAGCCTCCACCTGGGAGGCCTGCCACAGCGGTACACCTCCTACCTGCACCGAAGCCCAACCAGGAACCTCCGAGGCGCACTTCCTCCCCTTTGCGGAACACAGCAGCAAGGGAAACAGCTCACCGCGTCTCCAGGCCCTCTCTGCAATCCCCCACCTCCTGTCTTAGCTGTGTTGTTCAAATATGATTTTGCATAAGTTTGCATTCGCAGCACCATTTTATGTTTTGACACCATTTTGATTCACGAACAAAACTAATTCTCTCTCTGCCTCTGCGAGAAGCAGATTTGGTAACTTTCTTTTTCTCCAAGGTTGGGCCTTGCTGTACTAATTAATGCACTGTTCATATTAGTGCATACCTTTCCCACTAGATAGAGGCCTGCTCCCACTAGTCTAGCAATGGGCACAGGCAAAATGACCTTGGCATAGAGATAGTGTGTGCCCGGTCTCAGGATCGAAACTTATCCACCTTTTCCCTTCTTTGTGTAGCTGCCTCCATCTGGAAATTTCCAGTCTGGATGTTCTGAATCGTACATAATGTATAACCATGTTTTCTGATGTCAGTCCTCTCTGAGGCACCCCAAGTGACTAGGCAGAAGGGACTGCACTTGAGGGTATCTGAATAAACCTATACTTGGTTTGTATTCTCTACTGTCTGACCGACTCTTCATTTGTATAGAAGGCTGAGAGGTGGTTGTGAGTGACCCGGGTGGCCCTAATTCGGTCACTTCCTTCAGTGGTCTACTTGCCCCCGTAATTTGTGCAGACATCCCCACATCTGCGGTTTTCTCTGATCAAGTTCAGCAAGCCTATGCAGCAGAACTGGCTCTTGAACTAGCCCCTGCATTATATCATAACCATGTCGGCTGGGATAAGGATTCCCCTTATCATATTTTACCTATAAGGTCCAGCCCACAAGTGCAACCACAATACCCAATAAAACTGAATGCTAAAGCACCTGTTAAAGAAATATTCAGCCAATTGTAGTATCAGGGAGAAATTAAACCCTGTGTCTCTCATATGAATGATCCCCTTTTTACTCTTTTGAAACCGGATCATTCATATCATATACTCTTAGACAAGTGACATTTAAACAGTCATACACACACGTTTGCAATACAGAATACATACAGTACAGCACTTACAAACAATGTAATCTGTAAAAAATGAGATATGCAAGATTCCCAATTGCTATAAAAATAGCCCTGACCATTTGCTGCACAAATAGTGTCAATTTTACAAGATATCGACCCAGATGCATTATCTTATGTAGATGATATCTAAATTATGGACAATGACTTTAAGCCACATTTGGCCAGAGTAGGTCACATTAAATTGGGATTTGCTGTACTAGGCTTTAAGTTTAAGAAATCTAATATAGCTTTCTAAGAGTCCTTTTTCTAGATATGAACTAACACATAAATGGAATAGCCTTGCACCTCATTTTTTGGAGAAGTGTGCACAATTGAACATACATTACTAATTATGCGCGATGCGTCACACCACTTGAATGAATTAATCCTGTCTTTTCAACCTCACTTTGGACATAAGAACACATTGATACACTCAGATCCTTACAGTCTGACTGACTTGCAAAACATCACTGACATACACATGAATGTTAGAAATGGGGGTCTCTAGTTGGCAGGTTGTTACCCTGTCAAAGTAGGGACCCTTCTTCCTAGTCAGGATAAGGGAATTACACTTCTGCAATAACCCCTGCTCACCCCCTTGGTAGCTTGGCACGAGCAGTCAGGCTTATCTCAGAGTCAGTGTGTAAAGCATTTGCAAATACCACACAGTAATATAGTGAAAACACTACAAAGGGACATCACACCAGTTTTAGAAAAATATCCAATATGTAGCTGTGTAAAACAAGACCAAAACAATACAAATCCAACATATAGTTATCCAAAATTACTCACTAACCACAAATAGACTTTAAAAACAGTTCCTCAAAGTGGATAGCTCCGTCTTGAGCTACCACGGCAGTGTGGATGGACAAATCGCACGGTTCTGGCCGACGGCGGCGGTGCTGCCTGGCTGCGGTATCGGAAGACCCTTTAAACAGTACCTTTTTGTTCCAACCAACCGCAGTGTTGTGGGCCGGCAGCAACTGGCATTCAGGTAGCATTGTGAAGGGAGTAGTGTGGCGTGCAGTGCTCTCAGACCTCAGTGCAGGCAGTGGCTCAGTTGCGGTCGTCCAGCAGCGTTGGTGACACCAGGGCTGCAGTGCAAAGTGGGCTAGTGCTTGTCGCGGTGAGGACGGTCATGGTACAAGCAACGGCGTCCATCAAAGTTCGGTGGTCATTGGGGTTGGCGTCGATGAGCTGAGGCTGCAGTGTGGAACCAGGCGGTTCTTCTTGTAGCTGACAAGGGGCACTCCCAGACAACAGTGCAGACTGTGATGGCAATGTCAGCTGGCAGTGTCATGGTCGGGGAGACCAGGGCAGCCGTGCGAAGTGTGGAAGTGCCCTCTGTGGTGCCGTCAGGTCACGGAAGCACCTGCGGTCTTGATGATGGTGTCAGGTTGCAGTTTACCTCTGTGGCAAAGAAGACATGCGGTGCCAAGAGCGGTACTCATAGGAAGGTGAAGTCTTTGCTGTTCCTGAGATTTCTTGAAGAAGAGGGAACGTTTTCATCAAGCCCTTGGAGACACTCAGAAAGAAGATTACAGAACATTCAGTCCAGTCCTTTACCTGCCCAAGACAGAAGCAGCTACTGCAGGCCAACACAGCAAAACAAACAGCAAAGTGCTAGTCTCTCCTTACAGCTTCTCCAGCTCTTCTTCTTGGCAGGTTAATTGATTCAAAAAAGTTCAAAATTTCTGGGGTCTGGGCCCCGATTTTCATAGCACATTTGCCTTTGAAGTTGGTACCAACAAGGTTCCACTGGCATATATAAACCAGTTCTGCATGGCCCAGGCCAGGTTCACTCCAGGATGTGGAGACAGCTTTGCAAAAGGCAGCCACAGTCCATTTAGGTGCAAGTTTACAACTCCTCCCACTACTCTAAATGCAGCCAGTTCTATTCAGCCTGGCTATAAGTCACCCAGGAAAGGCTGGACACACCTCACCCCCCTTGGGTCTGTCTAGTGTGAATGCACAAACCAGCCCCTCTCAGTCTAAAGCCCAGATGGCTAAACCACAAAAAAGGCAAATGGATGGTTAGACAAGAAAATGCCCACTTTCTAGAAGTGGTATTTCCAAACACACAATATAAAAACCATCTTTATTAAAAGATGCATTTTTAAATCCTGAGTTCAGGCATACTAAACTCCACTTTTCTCTCAGTTCCCCTAGTTCAGCTACATTTGTGAAAGAGTTACAAAGTAACTCCCATGTTAACTTATGGTAGAGATAGCCTTTCAACAGGAAGAACGAAATGCACAGTATTTCACTATCAGGACATGTACAACACACCAGTACATGTCCTATCTTTCACATTCACTGCCCCCTGTCCACAGGGGTACCTTTGGCCTACTGAGGGGTGTCTTACATATAAGAAAAGGGAAAGTTCAGGCCTGGCAAGTAGGTGTACTTGCGCGGTCGAAATGATAGTAAAATCTGCACATAGACACTGTAGTGGTAGGTCTGAGCTACCTTTGAAAGGCTGCTTGTGTGGGTGACACAATCAGTTCTTGAGGCCCACTAGCAGCATTTGATTTACAGGTACTGGGCACACTTGGTAGTAAATCAAATAAGCCAAACAAGGAAACACAAATTCATAAACACAGCTTAAAGTAGGAGCACTTGCTCTTTAGCACTGAACAGCAGTGACAAAGTGCACAGAGGCACTAAACCAGCAAAATGAAGTTCAACATACCATTAAAAACAGGAGTTCAGAAAGCAAAAATACAGGGGAAACACGCCAAAAGATGCCAGGTCTATCACACATGTAAATTCCATATAACTAGTCACCTGAGTATTACCGGGTGCAGTTGCATTTACCAATTTCACTTTTAGTGAAGGTGAAACAGTGCCTATGCATATGAATCGCAGTTATATTTCAGTGTGGAAATGCGTTTTGCTTCCACTGAGAAAGTACTAACTGAGGTTCAGATGGATATCCTTAAAGAACGGCCACTTGCACAAGGGAAACTTATTATTTTTGACATTCCCATTTCAGCCTTAGAGGCTGCCACCAATGCTAGCATTCCTAACACTCAAGTCCAGCATCCTAGATGGATACAGTGGGCAGCATCCTTAACAGCTGTTGATATAAACTTTTTCTTCGACCCATCTTTACAAACACAAGAATTCCTCCGGTATGAGCATATGTACCCCACGCCCACTTCTGTCCTGCCACTTGAACTGTATAAATACACTGTTTACACTGATGGCTCAGCCCAACCTGCTATAGGTTCTAAACATCAATATTCAGCGGAATGGGCCAATGTTGTTGGGGTTATGTTGGATAGGATCTTCCATCCACAAAAACGTGCATTGGTTGAACTACAAGCTGTGCTTCTTGCACCACAAAATATATATCTGGAATTCCCCACACTCATTGTATGTGATTTGTATTGCAGTGTACAGTCTTTTAATGCTAATTTACATTATTGGGGGCAGAATGGATTCAAAGATTCGAAAGGCAACATAATAAAGCATAAAATGGTTTCGGTTAAAGTAGCAGACTTCAAAGACAGGTTGACACAGGCTCGTGTCATACAAACTTTGAGTCATCAGTGTGTGGGGGCACAAGTAGGGAATTATCTGCCAAATGAAGCTGCCAAATCTGCAGGTGTGACTGCTACTGTTGCTGTAATTACACGTCCTAATACAAGGATAGATTGCAATATCTTAGATGCTGTTAATGCAAATAAAGACGGCATTCCTTTAGGCTTTTCTTCTAAATATACCTACCACTTAAGTGAACCAATATTCCCTTTGTAACATTTCAATGGGGTTGGCAATCGTTTGATAGCCAACCAAGACTGCAGGCTAGCTTTAGTGATAGCTGTGCATGATAGTGTTGCTTTTGCATATGTCGGTGTGGCAGCCATTAGTTCGCTGCTACAGCAATGCTATTGGTGGCAGAGTTTATACCAACAGGCCCAAAAATATGTCCATAGTTGGGACATTTGTCAACAGATTAAAGCTTTCAATGTAAGAGTCCACCGCAGACACACCTGTTAATTGCACATGAGCCTTCGGCTGTGTTTAATTGGACCATTGTGGTCCACTGATTTTGGATACTACATAAAAATTAATTTTAATTGCAGTTGATTCTTGCTCCAGGTTCCTCTGGGTTTGGAAACTGATGCTCAAACTGTTATTAAAGACATGCAAATCTTTATCCGTACTCATGCATGCAGTATACTCCACTCAGACCAGTGTTTCTTAAGCATATCAATGAAAACGTCTGCCTCTGCGAGCATAAGGGAGGAACCACAACCCTCTGCCTGGATTCTAAAAGTTGGAGATCTCGTGCGAGAGAAGGTGGCTCTGAGGAAAGAGTTCAGCCCTTTATACCGGGCACCGGTGCCAGTCTTTGGTGTTCAAGGTACAAGAACTGTAATATTGCCACTGCTTCCTGGTTCTATAGACAATTGATTTTGTCTTCATTGATCATGTCAAATTACACCATGTGGCCAATCGCAAATAGTAGGTTATGAGAAGTCCATGGTAGTTCCCAATCTCCTCTTGCTACCATACAGGAAATACCGCTGCAGCTAGTTTCTTCCCAGCTGAGGGTAATGGGGGGAGATACACTACAATGTATTCCTGCATCTGCATCCAGCAACACAACTGAAGTGAGTCATGCAGTGACTAATGCGTGTTCTGCAGCTGATGTCGTGTATACAGATCCACCTCTTTCGGATTCACCTCTTCTGGATTTTTTTACTCTGGTTGCTGTACCTGCATCACCAGTTTTCCAACTAACTGATTCTGGGTATTATATGGATTGAGATGATCTTTCTCCTGATAGTTCTTCTGTTTTATACACTCCTCCATTAAGGATCGGTTTTTATTTCATGGCTGAAACACACTTTCCAGGTCCCACCTTGGATATATGTTTGGATTACACTTGCCTTGGTTTTTCTATTTTTGTGGATTGGATTCATGATTGGTTTTTTCCTTATTGATTAATGGCCATTATCTACCAGAATGTTCTGATACAGAACTAGTTAATTGGGTGTTGGCCAGACATTCATCTTGCTATAAAGTAAAAAGAGATTGATGGAATTGTTTGGGATGAAGTTCTGTTCTATATATTTGGTCCTTTGGAGATCTTGAAGATACCATATGTACTCACAGTTTCGATGGATGATGTAATAGTACCTAAGTTACATTCTGATGCTTGGGATGTTGAAACTTCCAGGACTGGAGGAAGATACATCAGAACCAACATCATATTACTTTAAGTTATATCCTACCCCACCAAAGAAATATATACTTACCCAAGCCAAGATCATATATACTGCTTTGTTTATCACACTATTAGCTGTTAAGGGCTATGATTAATGGAAAGACACAGTTGACATGAAATATGGGGTTCTGAACCATGGCAAATTCAGGGGTCAGAAATATTGTTTCACACATTTTTATTCCAACACAACTGATCTTTCTAAATGATACAGTCCAGCAGACTGCATATCTGGGACTGGCAGAATGCTTTCAAAATTGGCAAAATACGAAAAATTACACCAAAGAACACCTGAATAGTGTGCTGCAGAATGGTACATTTACATTTAATTTCACACTTTCAAATACTCACGGGTGCTTATTGTGGTCAGTATATACAAATGGTTGCCGTGCTCATTTTCTGAATTCCACACTAGGGTTTAAGGCAAGCAGACCTGACCCCTGTTACTCACCAGCTCCTAACATTCAGGTATTGTTACCACCTATTTAGTGGGGACATTTTATCAACAACGGTTGGAACATACCACACTGTCTGCAGTTAAACTACATCGTTCTCTCCTGTACAAAGATGTGGATTTATCAGATTTTTTATTTGGGCCGATGTCTCCACGTTCTAAAAGATTTAGGGCCACATGCATCAAAGTTAGGAATTGCGAGTCCTTAATTGCGATTATTAAGGAATCGCTATTAAGGATTCGCAATTACCTGTGCATGAAAATTGTGATACCTACATATTCCTCAATAGCGAATCGCATTAAGGAATGGCTTACCATTCATTCCTATGAGCCTAGAGGCCTATAGGAATGAATGGGCTTGCATTTGCAATTTGTGAGTACCAAATAGGTACTCGGAAATTGCGCATGCAATTTCAAAGGTGTAAGGGGGCCAAAAGGCCACCCTGATGCACCCCCAAAAATATGTCAGTATGCAAATGTGGTGCAGCATGTGTATGCACCAGAATGCTCTTTGAAAAATGCATTTTTTACAGTTGAAAGTTGAGCAATCTAGAACCCCTTTTGAAGCTGATGGTAATTTGTGATTCCAAATTGAGAAAACGCAATTTGCGAATGCATGATGCATTGCATTTAGGAAATCGCAATTCGCAATTAAGGGAATCGGAAAAAATTCCAATTTCCTTAATTGCGAATTGCAAAAAAAGTACATGCATCTGAAAAGGCCATTTTGCGATCGCAATCGGCCAATTTTTGCAATTCGCACTGTTTCCTATCGCAAAATGGTTTGATGCATGTGCCCCTTATTTATGCTACATATAATGACATTTTGAAATTATCACAAATGGAAGCTGCTGCACGTTTAAGAGAGATTGATCAAGATAACTTGAATAAAGTGCTTGCTGTTGTTGCTAATAGTATTAATATCCTGTCTTTGTGTATTTAAAAGTTGAATAACATAGCGTCATCTGTTATTGATATCATGCAAAGTGATATGTCGATGTTGTATCATGGGCATAGTCAGCTTAGATCTATCATGCAGTTCAGCTGGCCACTGCAAACCCACAAAAATGGGCATGTACCCTGGCAATACCTAAATTCCAGTCAACTATTTTTGCCCTTTAATTTGACACATAAACAACAATGGCAAAAAAAGATGCCACATACACAATGCTGCACCTAGATAAGTAGAAATAGCTCCCATTTACAAGAGCCAAAACACCTTTTGCTGTCTGGTTAACACAGGGCGTAATATCTTTGACTTGTACCCCTGTGACTACTTTTGTACCCTTCTGTGCATCTTTTCCCCCCGTATTACCATTGTGTCCTTTTTTCCCGCTCCCTGCTCTTCCCTTCTGTATCCCCTTGTGCCGCTGCGTCCCTGTGGCCCCGCCCCCCCGCTGTTCCTATTCGCCACCCCGCTCCCACCTCCCAGCTGCTCCGCCCTCCCACAACCCCTCATATGGAGGCCACGCAGCGGCCACGCACAGCAGGCGCGCCGTGCCAAAGGCAAGCCCGTCTGCGCCCATCTGCGCCTTGACCGCGGCCAGCGCCAGAACCCCTGGCCCCCGCCGTATCTATTCCACCCGTCTGAAGTACGACTCCGCCGCCCTCAACGCACTCAACGCCTGCTACCGAGCCACCCCGAAGCACACCCACGGACCCTTCACCTGTCAAGCCTGCAAATTCACCTGCCTCCGAACCTGCCCCTCGCACACCAAACCGAGCAACAACAACCACCTCAAGTGCATCCTCCTTAACACACGCTCCATCCACAAGCACACCATCGAACTCTGGGACCTCCTCGACACAACAGCACCAGACGTCGCCTTCCTCACGGAAACCTGGTTGAACGCTTCCTCGGTCCCCGACATCACCATAGCCATCCCGGACGGCTACAAAATCACCCGGAAAGACTGCATCAACCAAACGGGAGGAGGAATCGCCATCGTCTACAGGAACACCATCAATGTCACAACCAACACTGAAGACACACTCTCCGCTGCAGAACACCTACACATCCAGATTCACACAGACCCCAAAACCACTCTTAGAGGAACACTCATCTACAGACCTCCAGGCCCGCACACACAATTCAGCGAAACCATCGCCGACTTCATCAGCACGCACGCCCAGCCTCACCCGAATACATCCTCCTGGGGGACCTGAACTTCCACCTGGAGAAAAACAACGACAACAACACCACCACCCTTCTCGACAACCTGGCAACCTCGGACTCAAACAACTGGTGAACACCCCCACTCACCTCGCTGGACACACGCTCGACCCCATCTTCACTGCCAGCAACCACGTCTTCTTCAGCCACTCCACCGAACTACACTGGACCAACCACAGATGCATCCACTTCAGCTTCAAAAAAACTACTTCCCACCACCGAATGCAACAAATCCCCCGAAGATGCTGGAGCAAAATCACCACAGACCAACTCCTCTCATCACTAAGCCAGTACCCGCCAACCGACACCGCTGACACCAACGACGCAGCCCACAACCTCGCACAGTGGATTACCACCTGGGCCGACGACCTCGCTCCACTGAAGAACCAACCAGGCAAGACCAGCAACAGGAAAACCCCGTGGTTCACAGACGCCTTCAAAAACTCAAAGAAAACCTGCCGAACACTTGAAAAAAACTGGAGCCACGATCAAACTACAGAAAACATGACAGCCCTCAAGAACGCCACCCGCGAACACCACCAGCTGATCCGCACCACCAAAAGGACATCATTCAAAGAGCGACTAGACAACAACACCCACAACAGCAAGGAACTCTTCACCATTGTCAAAGAGCTCTCCAACCCCAGCGCCAGCAACAACGACATCACACCGTCACAAGAACTCTGCAACTCCCTCGCCACCTTCTTCCACCGAAAGATCGCAGATATACACAACAGCTTCGGACCCCAGACTCCGCCTCCAGTCACCGAACCAGCGACCCCCACCACCACCCTCAGTGCGTGGACCCCCATCAGCACTGAAGACACCACCAACGTCATGAACTCCAACCACTCCGGCTCCCCCTCGGACCCATGCCCCCATCATATCTTCAACAAAGCCGACACCATCATTGCACCCCATCTCTGGAACATCATAAACATCTCGTGTGCGTCAGCCACCTTCCCCGAGAGCTGGAAGCATGCAGAAATCAACGCCCTCCTGAAGAAACCCACAGCGGACCCCAAAGACCTTAAGAACTTCGGCCCCATCTCTCTTCTTCCCTTCCCGGCCAAAGTCATCGAGAAAACCACCAATAAACAGCTGACTGCTTTCCTCGAGGCAAACAACTCGCTCGACCCATCCCAGTCTGGATTTCGAGCCAACCACAGCACCAAGACTGCCCTCATCGCAGCCACCGACGACATCAGGACCCTGATGGACAACGGAGAATCTACCGCCCTCATCCTCCTGGACCTCTCAGCAGACTTCGATACCGTATGTCATCACACCCTAATAACCCGGCTCTTCAACACTGGGATCCAAGGAAAGGCCCTGGACTGGATCACCTCGTTTCCCTTCGACAGAACCCAGAGAGTCCGCCTCCCTCCCTTTTGCTCAGAAGCCACTGAGATCATCTGCGGCGTACCCCAAGGCTCCTCGCTCAGCCCGACCCTCTTCAATATCTACATGAGCCCCCTCGCCGCCATCGCACGTAAACACAACATCAACATCATCTCCTACGCCGACGACACCCAGCTGATACTCTCCCTCACCAAAGACCCAGCCACCACCAAAACCAACCTACAGGAAGGAATGAAAGACGTCGCAGAATGGATGAAGCTCAGCCGCCTGAAGCTGAACTCAGGCAAGACGGAGGTCCTCATCCTCGGACAATCCCCATCCACCTGGGATGACTCCTGGTGGCCTCAGCACTGGGCTCCGCGCCAACACCCTCGGACCACGCACGCAACCTGGGATTCATCCTGGTCTCCTCCCTCACGATGACCAAGCAAGTCAACGCCATCTCGCCATCATGCATCAACACCCTGCGCATGCTCCGAAAGATCTTCCGATGGATACCCACCGAAACCAGAAAGACGGTCACCCAGGCCCTCGTCACCAGCCGATTGGACTACGGAAACGCCCTATACGCAGGAACCACCACCAAACTTCAGAAACGACTACAACGCATACAGAACGCCTCCGCACGACTCATCCTCGACATCCCTCGCCACAGCCAAATATCCACCCACCTGAGAAACCTGCACTGGCTCCCCGTCAACAAGAGGATCACATTCAGGCTCCTCACCCACGCACACAAAGCGCTCCACGACATGGGCCCCGAATCCCTCAACAACCGCCTCTCGTTCTACACTCCCACCCACCAGCTCTGCTCCGCCAGCCTCGCCCTCGCCACCGTCCCACGGATTTGCAGAACCACCGCCGGGGGAAGATCGTTCTCCTACCTGGCAGCCAAAACATGGAACTCCCTCCCTGCACACCTACGAATGCCCCAGGACCATCTCACCTTCGGGAAACACCTCAAGACCTGGCTTTTCGAGCAGCACCCACCCCCCCTTTCAGCGCCTTGAGACCCTCACGGGTGAGCAGCACGCTCTATAAATGTGCTGATTGATTGATTGATTGATTGACTATTTCAGCATTTCAATTCACAGCTTGCATGAAACATTTCGCAGTCAGATATGAACCCCTTGGAGGCAGCTTAGTTCATGAATTATGGTCACTCACATTGTTATATCATAGTGATCGCAACTGGAAAGGAATGCAACTCTTCCGTCAGACATTCACCCATTTGCAAACATGTGACCATTCACGGTGCATGTAATGAGTCAGTAGCAAATTTGGCCTGATGTCTAAAAGGAATATCAGCCCCCACAAAACTCCCACTTGTTATGGTCCACTCAAAGGAAAGTTACTTATTATTAAGTGATCAAGACTGTTGCAGAATGCAAGCTGGGTTCTCCTGCATTTTATCAGTTTCCCAGCTCATCACCTGTTGTAATAATGCCCTCCCCCATGCAAGGGGTTCTAGATAGCTCATTGTCGCCTTCCATTCGAACTTTGAAGGCAATTTTTCAACAAGCTAACAGACTCAAAACACTATTGTTTCAAAAGAAGTACCACTAACATCTGCTCAAGAAACCTTTGAATTACAAGTTGCACAGACATGCAGTGAGATACAGTCCTTGTTAAACACAAACCTCCTATTACAATTTAGCAAATTTGTCTATTGTGTTTGGGTTCAGGCTTGGTCAGTTCATTCTAAACCATCTTTGGAGTAATACCAGCTTTTATTAATTTCCTTTTTTCCAGTGTGGTCGATGGTTTCCCACTGCTGTTATTCCTGCTTTTCAGTATTTTAACTTTATTTATTTTTTTACGACCATGGATGTTCCATTTGCAAGGCCACTGGACCTACCAACGCTCCAACTGTGCGATGAGCGCATGCTTCAATTCTTAGGAATCCACATGCTCCAGGAACTGGACATTGACTTGTCCTTGTCATTCCGACCTGCCTGGTTTACCTGTGTACAACCTGTGTTTCACTGCCCCAGATGCCCCTTCGAATAGGCACTGGATATTTGCCTGGCTCTGCCAAAGCTGGCTCCCGTGGACATAGACCTGTTGATGAGTCCATTAGCGACCCATTTTCAAAGTTGTTTCTAGGGCCTATAAATTCTTCCGATTGTGAGCTATGAGCCACTCCTTCCAGAGGAGACTAGTGCCATGGCACATGAAATACTAAATGTTGGCTCTAAGGACATGGATGTGGGATACCTGACTACTCTCTTAGCATCAGCTGAGTCTGAGGATCATGTCTGTTCTCTGGAGTAGGCCGAGGGGTAAAACTCCGCTAGCAGAGTTTGTGGATTGTGGGCACTCTGTGCCCCACGGAGGAACGAGGAGTTCCTATATTCCACCTTCTGGGAGTGAAGCACATGTTTTTTTCCCATTTGCATATGCGAGATCTGTTTTGGTGCTGACTCGCGAGCACCACAATACGTTCGGGCCACTATTGAGCGCACAGGACTTCGCGCTCACTCGCACCCCTAGTGAGCTCCGATGAGACTTCACGCTCACTCCCTCAGCTTCCAGCTCCGACAGAGGTAATGTTGTGCCAATCACAGTCACACACACATCCTCTTGGGTACCTTATGTGCTCGGAAAGCAGTGGACCGTTGGAGTTCTTTTTTGTGCGAGAAGCCTTTTTTTCTCTTTTTTCCAACTGGAAGGAAGTGCCTGAGAGACTCCAACTTTGTTTTTGAGATTTCACAACTAAGTTCAAAAACTCCTATATAAGGGTGTTGTTTGTTTGATAGAGGGCATGCAGCCGTATTTATTTGTACTTTTATTCCATTTTTAAAGTTTATTGTGGTGGGTAGCCTGCAGGTTCAGTAGGGGCATGGTTATATTTTAGGAATTTTCTTCTTTTGTAAAGGCACAATGTTGCACAGTTCAGGACATTTTCTCCATGTTTGTTAAATTTGTAATATTTATTTTACGATGTGGCCTAGTCTGCCAAGGGGCCATCCAGTGGACCCAGGCCTGTGCTAGCTATGGGCACATGAAACAATTGTTTCAGTGGTATATGTTGTTTTCAAGCATCATTTAGGCCTGGAATGGCATTGGATTACATTTAAAATGTGAATTATTTTGGTATTTAACTTTTTTTGTGTACAACAAGTGTATATGTGGGGTAATATTTGATGCCTTGGGAGGATGAGTGTTTTTGTTAAATTACTATAGCTCAGTTAATTTTAGTTTTTGACATAAATGAAATTATGGTAGTGTTTTCTTCAGTCCTACCATGCATCCTTTGTCTGTCCAGTGTGTGTGTTTACTATAAGCCACCATTGATTTGTCTTTTTGTTCTTCATGCGAATGTAGCCTGTGGCCATTTTGTGGAGTCTGTGCACATAGGCCAAAATGTGTTCTCTTTGTTCCCCATCTCTCCATGCTTGTTGTTTGGCCATGTGGCTGGCAGCCATTTTGTGCATCCAGCCAGTGTGCTTTTGCCATAGGCTTGCATGGATGGATGTGATATCTGTTTAATAATATGCTTGAGGGTCATTGTAGTATGAATGTTAAGGATATGATTTCGATGAACAGAACTTCATATTGGATGCAGTTTGTTTTATTTGGCACCTCCTTGCCTCATTAGAGGTTTCTTTTTATCCTCCCATACAAATATTGTCAACAGCGCTCAGATGTTTTTAGGTATTAATCTGTTTCCTCCTGGACACCCTGGCTGTGATGCACTGCCGACATTTTAGAATCATCCATTTTTTTAAATGGTTTTTCCTTTTCCACCTGGACCACATTGCCTGCCATACGCGCACAAGCTTACCTGCATTTTTTTAAAGAATATGTCTCCTTTATGGGCATAAAGGAAATAGCTCTATCTGTTTACTGTCTATTACTGATGGGGAATTACATTTTATGGTATGTATTATGGTTTGAATTTAAAGTGGTTATTGTTTATTACCTAAGTAACCAACCTTAATAATATTGCCTTTGTCTGTACTAATTCAAGTTGTAACAGTGTCACGTTTCTCTAAATGTTTATCTTTCTTGCTTGCTTTAAGGTGCCCAAGAGAAGAGACATCACCCGCAGTACTGCCAAACAGAATGCCTGTACAGTAACATCTCATGTCAGTCCTCCAATATCTTCCGCTTTTGCAGCTTAGTGCCTCTGCCAACTGAGAGCTTTAAGATAAGGAAAGTTGCTCAAACGAAAGTGGTCAGTGTTAAGAAGCAGATTTCCACCAATAGCATGTTGCCCAAAACCATTTTCGGACAATGTTGTGTGCCTGCCACACCAACCTCTGGGGAGCAAGCTCAGAGCAGCACTCCTACATCAACAGCACCACCCCAACCTAAGCCCAGGACCATGTCTGTCAGTGAAGCAGTCACTGCATTCATGGTGACACTGACAACCAGTAACCAATCATTTCAGGAAACAGAACAAAGTGGACAGCAGATGCAGCCACCAAAAGTAGATCTTCCTGAGATTGGAGAAGCAGAGGAGGTCAAGCTTCCTGCCAACCAATACCCCCTCTTGTAGAATCATTGGCTCCCAGATCTCCAAAAAAGAGAAAGACTACTACTCCCCACTATCTTCTCTGAGCACCAGTTCTTATGAGGGTGATGTGGACTTGGAGTGGACCCCGGTAGAGTCCAGGAGATGCCAAGAGAGGAAAGGGAAAATAAATGTTCCTGAAAGCCTTAGAATAATGGAAGGCGATGATGAGGAGGATGACGATGATGAGCTAGTCATTGTGGAAGGTAACACAGAGGAGTCTGATATTGCTATTCAACTTGCTCCAATTGATGTGGCACAGGTAGCACCACCAGCACCCATATTTGCAAAGACCCAGCTAAAACCTGCACCAACCCCTACCTCAGTAAATGTATACACTGCAGGGAGGCAATCAACAACACTCCCACTTACCTCAAGTTTTTCTTCAGGCATTGTCAGTGACACAGTAAAAAAGTACTTCTCTCCAGTTTGGGCCCCTTTTACATTTAGCAAAGAGGGGTGGCACATTGCAGAATTCACCATTTGCCACCCAAATGTTTGTAGAGGTAAGCCTTGGTCACATTAGGGTACAGGATACCAAATGACCTACATGAAAAAACACCACACAATCAAGTGGGAGGAGCACCTTAAAAAATTGTTGAGTGTGGTTGTGGTAGAGAGGAGAGCCAGGGAACATCAGTTACAAGTCCAATCATGGTGGGAGGAGAAGATGAAGAAGAAGAGGGGGACATCCTCACTCAAAGCAGCCCTATCCCCAGCAGAGCCCCAGGAGAATCACTCACCTCAGTGACTTCACAATGGCACAAGAAGACTCAGAGTGAGATGGAGACAACACGGCATATAGTGACTGTCCCACCATGACACACATTGAGTCTACCACCACCTACTTCTCAAAAGTCGCCTCTGTCAGTGGACCCAGAAAAGAAGATAATTCAGGCTATTTTTGGCATGTTTAGGCAGGGGGAGCCTATGAGCATAAACATCCAATAGCACATTTGTACAATGGGAAGCCAGCAAACATTTCACTGCTGCACCGCCTCCCTTTTTCTTTTGTGGAAGGAGTGGGATTCTTAGAATTTTTGGCAGCCATCTGCCCAAAACGGATGGTTCCAAGTCGTACCTATTTTGCCAGAGTAGCTGTTCTAGTGCTGTATCACCATGTGCTGCAATTGGTCAAGCTGCAGACACTATCCACCTGACAACAGACATGTAGACCAGTTGACAGGTGACTGATTACATTTGCATCACTCTACACTGAATCTCTTGTGTGGGTCTAAAGCAAAAAATATCTACAGGTCTTGGCCCTGACGAAAATTTTACGAGCATTTGGCAGCATGCAACAGTGGCCGTGTTCATCATGGAAAAGTCACATACAGCTGCAAATATCTTGTAGAAATTTGGCAGCAAGATGTCTCAATGGCTGCGATCCAGAGGTCTCAGAACTGGTTTTGTTGTAATGGGAAATATGAGTAACATATTCAAGGTCATGGCAGATGGTTGCTGTTTCAGAATCCTGTCTTTGGCCAATTGCCTCATACTGGTGGTGCAAGACTTTCTCAAAAAGGAAGAAATAGTCAACAACATACTGACCACCTGTAGAAGAATCTACACTAATTTCAGCCATTCTTTTAAAGCCCAAAAGCAGTTGCAGATTATTCAGCATGAAATAGAGTACCAATTAAAATCTTGATATAGGAGGTGCCAACATGTAGGAACTCCACCAATTATATGTTGCAAGATCTGTTTAGGCAGTACAAACAGATCAATGACTATGATGGGGTGAAGTGGGAAAAGTATGACCATGGATGAGGAGAAATAATGCCTAGTCCAAACCCTGACACAGAGGTTACTCCCTTTTGAGGTTTACACATGGGAAGTTAGCAAGGAAGAGAGTGCGATGGGCCAAACTATCCTTTTGTATCTGGTACAGGACCAGCTAAAGAAGCTGTCTACAAGGTTCAGCACCACTGGTGTGAACAAAAACACGAAAGTTTATGCCTTGGTAGAGAGCTTACTCTTTCGATTGACTTTCAAATCAACACTGCAAGACAATATCATCTCATCTAAAGATTACATTTGTGCCACCCTACTTGATCTATGGTACAAAAACATTCTGTCTGCTTTCATTCCTTTTTCTGAAGGGGATGTTTCAAAATACAAGATTTGGATTGTTGGGCAAGCTGGAGACCTGGAAGAACAATGCCTGGAATTTATAGTCCCTCCCTCCAGTTCTGAAGTGCTGCCTTTAACTTCCATAGAGGGCAGTTTTGTCACACAGCAGCGAACAGCACCATTAACCAGACCACCGACAACAACAGCAAAGGAAGGATCGGACCCAATCTCTGCATTGTATTCGTTTTAATAGGCAGGGCTTATGTCAAGTGCAGAGGTGATGGCAAAAGAGGTCAAGCACCAATGACCATGCACAGGATGTTCCAGTAGTATCTGGATGATCCAAAAGAGGTCTATGTGGATCAAAACCCATTAATATATTGGTGTGAAAAGATGCACCAATTTCCAGAGCGCAGCAGGCTGGCAATAAAGTGTCTGTTTTGTCCTGTAGCCAGTGTGTCTGATGAGCATGTGTTCATTGCAGCTTGTGCAGTTTTTGCAAAGAGAGTGACTAGTCTCTCGCCTCAAAACATGGAGAGATTTACTTTGATCAAAATGGAACAACAATTCTTACCACACAATTACATTATTTCTTAAACAGAACAGGAAGGGGTGGAGGGGGATGATTGGTCCGAAATTAAATTAAGTGTGTTAGCTGACCAACTTCTGGGTGAACCACCTGAGTTCAAGGATAAATTCTGCTTCCCAGACTGAGTACACCAGAGTGATCACAGAACTTTTAAATTATTTCTTTTTTTTGGTTTAAATCTGTTTTTATTAAATTTGATTTTACAACTTCATGAAAGACAAATTGCATTATGTAAAGCCTACCATACATTGAACCATCCATCAATATCAAATAGACATTTCAGTTTAGCAGATATTAAATCTAACATGCATGTCGATGATTGTTGGCTCAGTTACAAGTTGAACTTCAACAGGTAGTCCATTCCATCAAGTCAAAGTCACCATACATTAGCGATATGGTTCCATTAGTGTGTTGTACAGAGTCTTTTCAGATCATTCAGCGTGGGCAATTGAACAGATGTTATAGGTAAGAACAAACAAAACTCAAAACCAGTAACAGCAGCATAGACTGACTTTTGTGTGATCATCCCTCACCTTGCCCCCCCCGCACCTCCATACCTACCGTCCCGTCTGGACTGCCATCTCCACCCACTGACCGCAGCAGTGTCCACCCTAGGTGTCAGATGGTGTATGTGCGCGTACATGGCATTACAGATGTCTGCTGTCAGGCTATCCGTCACTTACTGTAGGCATGCCTCCCTCAGGTTGTCCCTCAGGGCTGTCCCCCTCTATTTGCATTAAGGCCTGGAATAGTTCCTCCCATTGTGTCGCTATAGGTTGCTTCCGTAGCCTCAACGTTACCTTCCGCCAGATGGTGATTCCCTCTGCTTTGGCCCATGCTAGGAGCGAGTACCTCCATGCCCATATGTGCGGCGGGTCTGGCGCCTTCCACCTCTTAGTTAGGAGCCGCTTAGCTACCACCAATCCCAGGTCAAGGAGGTGAAATGAAACTTTTGTGACCGGGGTTCTGCGGAAGTGGTGTAACAAGTAAACAGGCCATTCAAAGGGTATGTCACGGCCTGTACATGTGTGTAGTGTCCCACCAACTGCTGTGTACCAGTCCAGCCCCCGACTCGGTGCAGCGAGGACACACCGCATCCGTGCGGTGGAAGTATCTATTAATCTACTCGGGTGTAAGGTATGCTCTGTGGACTATGAACAGTTGTATTTGTCTGAACCTCATGTTTCTGGGTATGCGTATTGGGCTCTTTATTATCTTTTCCCATTCCCTGTCCTCCAGTTGACGCTCCAGATCTGCTTCCCATTTGCAGTGGAGTGGATCTAGACTTATCGCTGCGTGTGTACAGAGGGATGATGCAAACCAGTGAATCAAGTGCCCGCCACACCCCATAACGTGAAGGTACTGTATGGTGGGGTGTTGGCTCGGCTCTGCGTTCATGTCCCCTCATCTAGAGGTTAGTGTCGTGATCAGTGAGCAGTGTCTCAGGAATTGCCCCTGTGGTAGCCCCACCTCCTCAACCAGGGATTCATATGGTATTAGGGTCCCATCCCGGTACAAGTCTCCTAGGGTCTGTATGTCGGCTTCATGCCATTCCGTAAGTTCAAGAGGTATAAGCACCCCAGGCCCGCAAGGGCAACCCTCTAGTGGTATGGCCGGTGCGTAGGGGACTAGCGTTCTAGTGAGGTACAGACTGCGACGGTAGCACTTATATGCTACTGCCAGGAGGAGCGGTGTCAGCGTTGAGGCTTTAGTGGCTGGGTGAAAAAGTTTGGTGATATTGTCCAGAGAAATGGGAGGGAGTATGGTTGCAGTGTCTTCAAGGCCTCTGTCTGCGAGCCAGTGGGCTATCCACTGCAATTGTGCAGCCAAAGAGTAGTGTTCAAAACAAGGCACAGCAAGGCCCCCCTGATCAGTAGACAGGTACAACTTCGCTACCGCTATCCTGTGGCGTGCATTTCCCCAAAGGAAGTCCCTAGGCAGTTTAGTGAGTGTGGTAAAGAAGGATGCTGGAACATGTAGTGGCAGGTTAGTAAAGTAGTACAGGAGATGGGGAAGGATCACCATCTTGGATAGTGCTACCCTGCCAGTGACTGTTAGTGGAAGCGTTTTCCAGAAGTGTACTTGTGTCTTGATGGCTGTCAAGGCTCGTCCCAGATTACCGTCAAAGAGGTCTGTCGGCTGGCAATATATCTGAAATCCTAGGTATTGGAAGGTATCAGCTTTCCACTGCACACTTGTACCATCCAGAATGTAACCTGGGTCTTGTGTTTCCCCCCCCGAATGCATAAAGACAGGACTTGTTAGCGTTTACTCTGAGTCCCGAGAGGGCGGAAAAGTCGCACAATGTGTGTGTCAGCTGAGCTGGTATATTTTCTACGTCCCTCACGAAGACCAGGAGGTCATCCGCATACAACGACACCTGGTGTATCGCATCTCCTAGGGGTATTCCATCTCCCAGTGTTGCCCTCAGTGCCGCTGCCAGGGGTTCGATTGCGAGCACGAACAGGAGGGGTGATAGCGGGCACCCCTGCCTGGTGCCCCTGCGTATTGGTATGGCGTAAGAGATGTATGGCCCTAGTCGCACCCGGACTGTAGGATTTTTGTATAATAGGTCAACCATCTGGAGAAATCCCAAGCCCAGCTCATATTGCAACAGCACTGCTGCTAGGTAGCTCCACTCTAAACAGTTGAAGGCCTTCTCGAGGTCCAACACAAGGAATCCCGCCCTGGGCCACTACCGCACACAATCCAACGCCACCCTAAAAAAACTCAGCAAATTCATTGATGTACAGCGCTTGAGCACAAATCCATTTTGGATGCTGTGAACCAATTCGGGGACCATTGGTGCCAATCACTCTGCCAACACTTTAGCGAATATTTTATAGTCCACATTGAGGAGTGCCAGGGGTCTGTACTACGATCTCAGGCTTTCGGGGTCCCTATCTGGTTTGAGCAGGGACACCAGGTAGGCCTCACGCATCGATGGGGGCAGTGTGTGCTCTTCTAGGGCTGTGGAGTAAAGGGCATGCAGACGCTGCACTAGAGACTCCCGGTAGGCCTTGAAGTACTCGGCAGGTAGGCCGTCCAGTCCCGGCATTCTCCCTGACGCCATGGACCCAATCGCCTCCCCGATTTCCTCTTGAGTGAGGGGACCATTAAGTGCCTCCTGGTGTGCTTCTGAGGCTGTGGGCACCTGGTTAGGTCCTAGAAATCTCTCTAGATCGGGGCCGGAGCAGCGCCCCTTGGATTGATAAAGTTGAGTATAATGGCCTGACATCGCCCTGTGTATCTCACGCTGTGTGTATACCAGTATACCAGGGTCCCTTCTGGTGTGCGTATGGCTCCAATTGGAGTACGATTACTCTCCTGCTTCAGCATCCAGGCCAGCAGGCAGCACGCACTGTCCGCTCTATCATGTGTACAAGCCGTATGGGCCGTATAGTTGTGGCACTGCAGTCACTCCAGGAGTTCTGCATGTTGCATCCTTAGGTTCTCCAGGTGGCCTGATTGTTTGCCTCCGCCCTCACCCTCTCGCTCATATTGGAGTAATTGTGATTCTAGGCGAGAGAGCGATAATGTTAATTGTTTACGCATGTTCCATGTGGCTCCGAGACAGTGACCCCTGACAGCAATTTTGTGAGCGTCCCATTCGACCAGCGCAGTACTCGCCGTCCCTTCATTGAGCTCGAAATACTCAAGAACAGCCGTCTCCAGGGATGGGCGGAATTCTGGGTCTACCAGTGCGGGTGGCTGGAGTCGCCAAGTGTGTATGGGAGGACGATCATCAGGTTCCCAATTCAGCTGGAGTCTCATAGGGTTATGGTCAGAGTGTGTCCGCCCTAGGTATTCCGACACCTCAACTAGTGGGATTAGGGTCTGGGAGCCCACCACCCTATCTAGTCGCACATGTAAGTCATGTACTGCAGAGTAATAGGAATAGATACGTTCATTAGGGTGTAGGACACATGTCTAGTAATGCCCAATGTGAGAGCCAGTCTGTGAGCGCCTACGCTGCCGTCTTCTGGAGGGATGGGAAGGATCTGTCCGTATGTACATCCAGCACCAAATTGAAATCCCCACCCAGTAACCAGGGGAGCCCAACGTAAGGGGTCAGCACTGTGGATAACTGTGTTAGGAATGAGGGCTGGTCTGTGTTTGGGACATATATTGAGCCCAGCAATATTTGTTGGTCGTTAAGTGTCCCCCGCACTAAGGTGTATCTGCCGTCAGGGTCTGTCACCATGTCCGCACAAATGAACGGGGTGCCTGCTCTCACCCAGAATAATGTGCCCCTCGCGTGCGCTGAGTATACCATGCCATACACTTGTCCCCTCCAGCGTCTACGTAATCTGTCTAGTTCCAGCTGTGTCATGTGCGTTTCCTGCAGTAGGGCAAATCCAACCGAATGCCTCTGGAGGTATGTGAATATGGAATAGCGTTGTGTGGGCGTGTACATGCCGCATATGTTCCATGGGATTATGTCAGTTTGCGTAATTTCTGATGAGGTTAATCGACAGGGGTGACAAGGCCGGGACGCGCCATGGGGCACGGAACTCAGGGATAGGTATAAGTGTGTCAGGATGCTGCAACAAAAACAATAGATGAACTAAAAACATAACATCCGGGCGGACATTCCGAAATGTCCGTCCAAGCCTCTGTAACAACTGAGTAGTGCAAACTAGGTCAGTGTGTTGCCTGTTGGTGTGCGCGCACTAGTGGTGTTGTGCTATGGCCATCCCCCCAATTCCTGTGTGTGTAGTGTGCCATCTATGCAGTCACCTTCGTTGTCTTGCGGGACCAGCAATGCGCAGTTCTAAATGCCGTCTCGGGTGAATGTGTTTCCTCTGGTAATATATATATATAATGTGGCCCGTGGCGGGCACATTGTTACTATATCATCTCTGTGTGAGGTGTGTATGGTAATTAACCCAGTAGACCCACCCCTCCACTCAGCAGTGAGCAAGATCTTAGATGTTAACAAACAATGTTCTACATGCGTGAGCTACCTGTGTCAGAGTCCATCACGCTGGTGCTTTGTCATAAAATGCCATCAGCAGTTTGTGGGGTGATCTCTGGTAGGCCGAGATCCTCGGATATTTCTGTTGATGGTGATGAGGAGCCACTGGCCACCAACATATCTCGTGTGTAGAAATCCGATTGTTCTTTGGGGTGTGGAGATCTGAGGGTTGTAACTGCTTCCAGGGTGTCTTGTCTTTCCCTCCTTATTTTCTCCGGACTCAGGGCTGCAGTCCCTGGTTTTGCGTTTCTCATAGTCCCTCGCCTTCCTCCTCGTCTGGTTCTCCTGCCCGCACGGTTGTCGCCATCTGGGCCCAAAGGTCTCATGCCCATCCACAACCCCGACTCTTCCAGCCAGTCCCATGCCTCCGTGGGAGATTCAAAGAAGTGGGTCCCTTCTTTCGTGACCACTCGTAGTCGGGCAGGGAACAGCAACGAGTATGGTATTTCTAGAACACAGAGCTGGCGCTTCACCGCTGCATAGTTACTCCTACGTCGCTGCACCAGAGCGGTGTAGTCTGGGAAGAGCATAACTTGGCTGTCGCTCACCTTGAGGCTTTCCATCTTGCGTGTTTCACGGAGTACCGCGTCTTTGTCCCTGTAGTTGAGCATTTCAAAAATGAACGGTCGTGGTCTGGCTCCTGGTTGGGACTTCTGTGCCGGCACGCAGTGGGCTCTTTCTATTTTTTTTTTTTTTCGCAGAGTTTTATATAGCGCAAACTTGACCCGAATCCAATCAGGTATCAGAGTGCTTTACATAGCACCAGTTACGTTACATGTGGACACACATTCATTTTTGTTACGCACGGGGAGATTAAGTGATTTGCCCAGAATCACAGGATGTTTAGCGTCATTACCAAGACTCAAACCCAGTTCCCCCAGGTCCGAGGTCGAGCGCCCTAGCCGTTAGGCCAACTCCTCTCCCCTCTTCTATTGCAAACTGCATTGACAATGTTCCCTGGGGTAGGAGATCGCGCAGTCAACGCTCCATGTATTGCTCCGGGTTCCTTCCTTCCTCATCCTCCGGTAGGCCCACCACGCGAATGTTGTTGTGGCAGGAGCGTCGTCCGCATCTTCTGCTCTATCTTCCAGGGCATGAACGCAGTCTATCAAGTCTTGCAGTGCAGCTGTATGGCTTTGCGTGACAGGCTGGAGCTCCTTCAGTGTTTGGCCTTGTGTAGTGACTTTTTCGGCCAATTTACGGTGGTATGCATGGAGTAGTGTGAAGTCTGAGGAGACCATACTTATACGAGTTTCCAGGGAGGTCTGGGTGTGTTCTAGTGCAGCACCAATTCTTTCTACTGCTGCACGTATTGAGTCCATTTTGGCCGCCAAGGCTGTGGTTGTTGGCTCTGTCTCCCCTCCAGCATTCATGCTTACGGGGTCAAAGCTGCCCGCTCGTAGTGGTCCCCGCTGTATCTTGGCTCGCATCTGGCCCATTTCAAGCTGCTGCGCTGTGGACATTCGTGGTGAGTTACCAGAGGGGGCGATGCACTGGCAGTGGTGTCACTTTTCGAGAGTTCCGCACCTGCATGGGCTGCCCGGGAGATGCGACCAGATGGGGCCGTTTGTAGCAGCCTATGTGCAAGGTCGTGTGCACTGACATGTGGGGTCTGTGTATCACCTCCACCCTGATATCCTGCCAGTAGTGTAGGTCTCCCAGTTTTCCAGCGATGACAGAGCATCTGGTTACAGCAATGCATGTGTGGCAGAGCACGGGGCTGTCGGTCTTAGCGGCTGCAAGACGATGCAGCCAGTACTAATCTCCCCAAAGACGGTAACCCGTGTGGGTCTTGTCTCCGCAAGTGGTAGGATCTTACGTGCATTCCCACTCTCATCAACGTCCGCCAATGCTGTGCAGTAATCCCTCGACTCCACTCCCAGCCGCTGCTCCGTACCACCCCGCAGTCACTCGAGGTGGCATGTCACCTCGGTGGCCCCCACCACGGGGGGGTGGACTCCAGCAACTGCCCCCTCCACACGCTTCTTGTGCCTGCTGCACAGTCTCACTATGCATAGGAAGTTCTCGTCAGGGACCCACTCCTCCTGTCAGGCGCTGCGGTGCCTCGCCTGTCACATGTGACAGCCCCGCGCACCACACTGTTGCTGCAAATCTGTGCCTTGCACAGGCCACACTCCTCATCTCAGCTTCATAAGATGGCGCGGTCCTCAAGATGGCGCCCGCCCAGTACGTCTGTCCCTGCCCTATCAGGCCCAGGGCTCTTGCGTTGCTCAACACTCACCGGTCTCTCAGGGTGTCACACTGCCTCGGTGTCCTCCACTACGGGAGATTATCTTTGGAGTGTGCAGCCACACAAGATGGCGGTCATCTCCAGGCGCCGCTGGCCGCTCGTGGCCGCCCCCGAGAGACCTCCGCTTACTCGGGGATCTGTCTTCTGTCCACGAACTTTTAAAATATTTCTTAATGAACTTCTTTGTTTACAAAAACAAATAGCTAGTGGAACATTATGTTTGTGTATGATTTATATGCTGTGCCATGACTTTTTAGTCACATATATTGCCGGGTTGCAGTTGGACCAGTGTGCTGTGAAGAAGCCTCCAAAATGCCTTCATGACATTGGAGAAAATGCTTGCTTCCCTTGCATGTCTATCCTTTTGTGCATCACTTAGCAGGGCTGTCCCAGAAGATGGTTGATTTACAAGAGTGCCAATACCAAATTCCAATGTGTTACCTTGGTGAAAGATGTAATTGTGTGCCTATTACATACCCTACTCGTGCTTGGACAGGAAGAGGTAACTACAATTGCAATGGTGAGTGAGTGATTAGTGATGACTGATGATTCATGTGGTGGCACACAGTGAGGTTGGGCGTTCAACTGTAATTTGGGAATTTCCTTGAGATGATTGAAATCTAATGTTTGGGGCTTGAATGATGGGTGATACATTTTTCCTGGAGATGGTAGGCCTTTAAACACTTACTTAGCGAAAATTAACCTGTACGGTCCACTCCCATGATCCTTCAGTTTTTTTCATCACCTAGAAGGGTTGCCCTAGACAATTATTTGATTTACAAGACTGCCAAATTCAAAACTGTTGCCAACTTCAAACAGAAGATAGTGTATCTATCCCGGTGCTTGGATTGAAACAGGTAACCATGGCATCAACAAGTGATTAATAAGTGATTGTGAGTGATGATTGATGATTCATATCATGGCAGACAGTGAGGGAATGTGTTCAACTGTAATTTGGGAACTTGCTTGATATTATTTGCAAAGTTTGGGGCCTGAATGATGGGTGATAATTTTTTGTTGGAGGTGGCCCTTTCAACCTTGTTTAAATTTTACTTTCAGGGTCGACTCCTTTTTTCTGGTTCTTCTGAGACCAAAACAGTCACTTTAGTTACCAAAATAAAATCTATACAATATACTGAAATTCTGTTTCACTACTTGTTCTTCAATCTTGCTAGGGTTGTGACTGGGACAGGGTTACTCAGTCTTAGGAGGAGGATGGAAGAGCTCAGGGCGGGACTACCTCACCAACAACTAAAAGCAAGAGATTGACATCAAAGGGAAACCATGACTCTGAGGCCTAGTACCCGGCTATGAGGAATGGAGACAGATGCATTGATTTGTGAAATGCTGCTGTGTGTGTGTGTGTGTGTGTGTGTTTTGCAATAGTGGCAAAAGTGAAAGTCTGAGTCCTCTATTTTTTTTGCTTTGCCTCTGAGTCTTCTTGGTACTTCTCAGGAAGCTTACCTTCCTTCTGTCCTTCTCTGTGACTCTAAAATACTATTTCTGTTTTACCATCCACAGGCCTTCTCATCTCCTGCATGAATGAAAGGCCAAAGCTGAGCTCATCACTCCTGCTTGCCTACTGGATCAGTCAAGACAGGCACGCAAGAGTGATGGACATTCCTGAGGAGAATGCAGATGCACCACCTAATTTTGAAATACAGTATCATTTTTCTTTTAACAATCATATTTGTAGAACTAGGTGGGTGGGTTCACTCCTACATAATTAATTTTTCCAGCCTAGAAGACAGAACATTTAGACATCTGATAACTTGGGTCTCTGGGGCAGAGGGACTGTTTGCAATCCATATAACTGTACTGTGTCATACTCATTCTTTAATTTCCTCCCACAACAGATTGATGGCGATGATGTGCTGCTCATCACCCAGATGAATGTTGTCCTTGTGTAGTGTTTGTCTTTGCCAAACCTTTCCCCAAATACCTTTTCCCATCCATTCATCAAACCCCTAACCCTCTTCCCCCTGGCTATGTGATTGATTGACTTGTGGCTTAATTTACACCATCAATCGATCACACACTTGGTGGGCAGATCTGGTGAAAGCAACACCAACTCACTGCAGGATCTTCTATTACCTAAGCAATAGCCCACATTGGCCCCATTTACTCACCCGCACATAAATGTGAATCATATTTTTGATATAGAATGAAGGACATTATTCATCAGCATCATCAATGTCTAAAGGTGTCAACTCTAGACTCCTTGCGCCCATTTTCATGACTCGAGAATTACATAACTTTAGATTTAATTAAATAGTAACTCCCCATTGCTCAGAAGTAACTATTTTATTTTTTCTTATTTTATCACTCACTATCAGGAATTTTTTGTTGTGCCATGTAGTAGTCTGGCCTCAATTATTTGTAAGGATTTATCTGAGTCCCGCTGGGGTTATTCCGCAGTCTTGTTTTTCCGAACTCCAGACTATCCATACGGATTTCCTAGGTAGTTTGGCCAGTTTTTTTTATAAACCCACGGCCTCAAAATCAAGGCCTCTTAGGCCCGAGCGCTGGTTCAATGGTACCTGCAGGCGGGCTAAGTCTGCCCTGCTAGTAGAAGTAAAAGAGGGTACCTTGTCCAGTATTCGGGCAGCCAGGGCCACCTACAAAGACCTGATCAGGGAAGCTAAAGCCGAGTGGGAGGATCTAAGGTGGCAAAATTTACTCCAAGCTCTAGCAGACCGTGACTCGAGGGCGTTCTGGAATATTGTTCGTTCGGGCTCGGTAGCCAGTACCCCAGCACTAATTCCTAATCTTAGTGAGGAGGTCTGGCTCGCCCATTTCCAACCCCTCTTCTCGGCCTGTAACCCTCTGGGTAGTAACGATGTAGGCCTCACACAGATTGATACTGCAATGGACCTGTTGAGCCAGGCAGAAATTGAGTCTAGCCTTTTTTCCATCCCAGAGATTGAATTGGCCCTCAATTCCCTTTCGGCAGGGAAAGCTCCGGGGCTCGATAAGATCCCCGGTGATCTCTACCGAAGTGATGTAAAAATTTGGGCACCTTATATATGTGTATATTTTAATGCTATTTTGCAGGGCCTTAGAATCCCGGACACTTGGTTGGGTGCAGAAATTATTCCCATCCACAAAAAATCTTCCCCACTGGACCCAGCCAACTACCGCCCCATTAGCCTGATTGATGTAATTCAGAAGCTGTTTGCTCGAGTCCTATTATCCAGACTGCTGTTCTGGATGGAGGATCAACATGTTCTAACCTCCCTACAGGCGGGGTTCCGAGCTAAGGTTTCTACCATTGATCAACTATTTAGATTACTTTTGATCTATTGGAAAACAGTCAGCATGGGCGCCGGTAATTTGTATCTGATCTTTGTGGACCTTCGGTCCGCTTTTGATATGGTGCAAAGGGAAAAACTCTGGGCCATTTTGCTAGAGATGGGTGCCCCCCCCTATCTTTGCCACCTATTCAAACGACTCCACCTAGGCACCTATGCAAGGGTGAGATATGGGAGAGATGGGGAACTTTCAAGGCCATTTCCGGTAGAGAAGGGTGTGAGGCAGGGCTGTGTCCTGGCCCCCACCCTTTTCTCCCTCTTTATCAATGGGCTGATAGAGTTTCTTTTGCGCTCCGCTAACCTGGACTCCCCTGTTTTGGCGGGTCGTAAGGTCCCGGCCCTGATGTTCGCTGATGATACGCTTTTGCTATCTCAATCCTATATGGGCATTCAGCGTACATTAGAGGCCTTCTGCTCTTTTTGCAAAATCAGGGATCTGGAACTGAACCTCTCTAAGACCAAATTTATGGTGTTTGGTTCTAATTCGCGTAATTGCCCCCACCCCAAACTGGGAGAGGTTGAGCTGGATAGGGTCGCCACGTTTGACTATTTGGGGGTGACCCTTAACGACAAAATGAATTGGGGTTCCCATTTGGCAAAGGCAAAATTGAGACTAGCCCAATCAGTGGGGGGTATCCTGAAGGTGTTTAACAACTCTTCGTGTAAACCTCTGGGCCCCCCGCTGGAAATTTATAAATCTCAAGCCAGAGGAGGAGCACTTTATGGTGCTGAATTATGGGGATACTCCACCCCCGCCTCCCTCTCATCTATTGAGAATTCCTTTATCAGGAGTTTGCTGAAACTACCTGTCAGCACCCCATTAATCCCTCTGAGATGGGATTTAGGTTTGATTCCCATAGAAGAGATTGCCCTGAATCGTCCTCTTCAGTTCTGGAGGCGTCTTTGGTCAACGCCCGAGTTGGAAAGCTATAGGCTCGATCTCGGTGACATTTTGGCAAGGGGTAATTCGGATAAGATCCCCTGGCTTGCCCACATAAAGAACCTTTGCAACCTAATTGGGATGGGGAATCTATGGTCTGCCCCGGAAGTGTCCTGCTGTACACTTTCGAAGAACTCATTGAGGGAGGTTCTGAAATCTTTTAGGAAGGGTATTCTACTCCAGTCCTCCCTGGGTAGGCTCACTGATACTTTTTTGGATATTAAGTGTAGTCCCCAATTTGAAGTCTTCTTAGACGCGATCCAACCTCCCCTGGCTAAGAAACTCTACATACAGCTTAGACACGGTTCCCTTCCACTGAGAGATTTTACCTATAGATGGTCTAACGTTGTAAACCCCGTTAGTTCTTGCCCCCTATGCTCTGATACCCGCGAATCAGAGTTGCATGTTGTTCTCTTTTGCCCCTTATATACTATTGCACGGAAAAAATGGATTATCCAGCTATGCAAGTCTAGGGGCCTTAGGGACTACAAGGAGGTGCTTAGAATTCTGAAATATGACACCACCCCTTTGGTAGTGTTTGCAATGGCCAAATTCCTCCTCTCAATGTGGTTTGTTAGGTCCAAATTTTTGTCTCTTGCTACTCAGCCCCCTGATTCAGCACTACATATATCATCATCTTAGTTCTTTGAGGTATATGTGTATATCATTGGCCCTGGATCAATCTTAACTTTTCTCCCGTTTCGCGGAATAGTTCTTGTTTTTATTGTGCTTGTCCTATAGAACTGTTTTAATGTTTTAATCGATCTCACTCTATTCATTGTGATTTAATCATGTTTTTTAAAGTATTTATGTATTTATGTCTTTTTATGGTATTTTACCGAAATAAAAGTTTTGACTGACTGACTGATATAATTTACAACCCTCTAACTCAGTGTTTGCATTTCCATTTAGTTGGCTGCAAAGGCTAATCCTTCCGATTAATCCTACAGTTGGAGCTCACCTGGGTGAGACTAGGACTTTGCTTGTGAAGTTGTGATGCCTTCCCTGTTATTGCCCAGCCACATTCAGGTAAGACATCTATGAAGTGAAGTGAACTATTTAAGTTAGTAAGTAAGTAACTAACTGCTACTGCAATTAATCAATTGTGAAGGTGGTTGTGGACAATATAGGTTGTGGATTGTCAGCCTCCCCCCAATAGTCAAGATAGTTACAGAGGTATAACTACATATAGCTAAGCAGTGTACATTCCTACAAGCAGATAAATAGGCTGCTTAAAAACTAAAGGCAGCAGTGAAAAGTAAAAGGAAAACACAAAAAAATACTTGAGGCATAAATTTTGATGAAATATAAGAATGTTCCCCTTAATTTGTTTTATAAACAAACCCACCTTTTTCACCCACAACAGGCCTACCCCTCTCCTTAAACAAATTTACCAAACCACTAGTGTCCAAAAATGTCCCACAAATAAAAAAACACATTCCCAAAGCCCTTCCTACCCTCTCCACCCACAAGTCCCTTCCACCAAAACAAAGAATTTAAATAAGGACTAGAAGATGGCTTTTTCCATTTGGGTCCGGTGCTGGTTCATGCTCTGCTCTATCCTGACAAGCAGGCTCTCCACAATGTCCAGCCGCTGCAGGATGCACCCCAGCAATTGCCTGTCAGAGTGGGAGTGGACAGCGTCAGTTGTTCTCAGGGCCTATGTCAACTGCCGGCAGTGCGGGCGATGGGATGACCAGGAAGCTGGAGGCTGAGGGTGACCAACTGCACTGGTGCCCACCTGAGAAGGAGCAGTTTCCACCTCTTTGCCTTGCAGGGCAAATAGCTGGCAGTTCTCTTGCTGAATACAGTCCAGCCTCTGCTGCCGCAGATGGGCTGCTATCTCATGCCTGTTGAGTGCTACGGGAGGACTAGCAGGAGTAGAGATATTGGGGAAAACAAAAGAAAAAAATCCAAATTGTGAATAATGCTCTGGACAGACAATTGTTTGAAATCAGTGGTCGGCACAGTAGCAGTACATTGCACAACCCAAGGACCATTAGAATTTGATGTGAATATGATTAGGAGAATCACAAGATCTATTTAATGTTTTACCCACACATGCATCTCATAAAGCACTGACTGTAAGACTGAATAACACCAGATTAAAAAATCTGTCATTTGATTGTTTTTTCCTTCTAAAGGCTTTTTCAATTAAATAAACAGACACTTTGAGTGTAAAAATAAATTACCTCTCATTAATGAGCAAGGTATTTTGCACTATGGAGTACAAGTTGTGTGCAAAATGAATGGAGGCATGCTCATTGCTAGCCAGCACATTGAGTATTTTGCTACTGCCTGCAGCTGGGAAAGCTGTAGTTGACAATTACCTATTTTTAATTCGAATGGCCCTGCTCTTCTCCAAATGTCATTCTCTTTCAACCCTAGACTCCAAAGAAGCAGATGAATAATATATAAGATACTAAGTCACACACCTCATGCACAAAATGTGGATAGTATCCTGTGTTCCATAAGCAGACTATAAAGAAAATAAATCAGTGCACAACAGGAAAAACAATGGGCTCAGGGCCGGACTGGGAACCGAAACTGGCCCTGGCAAACTGCTCGGCCTGACCCCCTAGGGGGGAGAAGGGGGATGCGGCCGAGATGTTTGCAGGGCCCGTTTCGGCCGATTTTGCTACCGGGGGCCAATATTGCTGACCCCTGGTAACAAAAAGGGCCCAGGGGCCTAAAACCGGCCCCCAACCAGGCGGCCCACCGGGGAAACACCCGGTGTCTGCCACGGCCAGTCCGGCCATGAACGGGGTATATAGATTGCATTTGGCACGTTTGTCACAGCGTATCCCATACGCAAAACTTGAAATCAGATCATGCACTTAGCCGCACATTACTCACTGGCTTCGCCAACCACCACATATTATTTCCAACAAATTACTTCACAGGGAAGTAAGTTAAAGAAACTTGACTTACTCTAGTGCAGGGTAAGGTAAAAGGATTAGGTGGTAGGGAAAAGCTTTTTATATAGAATACTACACTGATCATCGATTCATCATTTGTCTTTTGGCTTATTCAGTCAATGTAGTTAACTGAAGCCGGAAGGGACAAATCTGAACAGGCATAAAATAAAACTGTTACAGGAAACCATGAAATACATTTTGGAATCACTTATAGAAGCTATAAAAGGTGCACATTCCAAGAATGGATTTTTCAATGTTATGGTAGGCTGGGACAGAACGACTTAGGAAAGAATAAAGAAGTGAAGTGCTAAGAGGTGACTGAGTGGCTTGGTTAACAAATACAGTATGTCAAGGGAGTAGAGCAAAAAATTAAAAACTGTCCCCACGTTGAACCATAGATTTTTATAATCAGAAAACAAAGGGCACAAAGTAGGGGAGCAGCATGCCTTTCTCAATACATTTCCAATCCATTATCCATCCATTCAGTATCCACTTTTTCTTCCAACCGTTCTTTCACCCATTCATCCATTTACCCACCCATCTACTCTTTCACCCACTCACCCGTTCACTCATATAATACCATTTCACCCATACTTTCTATTAACCTTCCATTCTTTCCTGTTTCCCTCAAGTCATCAATACCCATTATGTGAGCTTTTGCTGAGTTGCAGATAGAAGAGGCCATAACTCATCCACCACTGCAGCTGGTAAAGAAGGGAGTTTCATGGTTGAGTCGAGGATGCCCTGGTAGCTAGTGAGTATATTATTATAGTCAATGAGCCAGCAATTATGTGACTTACCAACTCCTGTCCCTGCCGCTTCTTCTCCCCCTCCAACTGACTCTCTTCCTGCAGGGGAACTTGATTCTGTATCACTGCAGTTCTTTGTAGCCAGAATAAAACATTCTACATTTTTTAGATACCAGATATGCCTCCCTTAATTTTTTCAATCAAAGAAATACAACCGCAATACATACATCATTACAGTTTGGTTAGAACTGCAGTATCTTCTAACAAAAATATCACACTGGGCATTTTGTTGGTTGACCATTTTAGACAAGCTAGGTAGTGAAGCCAAACAGAAACCTTTTCATAACAGAGGAGCAAAGTTATACTTATGATGATCATGATGACTCAGAGTCATTGAATCGCAAAGAAGTGGTGGAATAATGGTCAATGAAAGACATATGGCAAATAGAATGGGACCTCATACTTTCCAGCCATTCTGCACTCTCATGGAAACTGCTGGTATACTATATAAATGAATTACACAGCACAACATTGTGGAGGGTCAATAACCATGGCCACTCTCTCTTTAACTGTTCGAGTAGGAGCTAGAAAAAGAAAGCCTTCTCAACAAACATACATGGTGAATATTATGTATAATACTAGCTTACTTGGGTCTGCAATCTTCACGGTAGACAGTAGAGTACCAAACATGTGTTCTTAGTCTCCCAGTGTTCTTAGTCTCCCAGTACCACATAATAGGGGAACAAGACTTGCAGAGAAAAGGTCCTGATACAAAAGAGCTGCACGCTTGAGATGTAGACCAACTATATATAACCGTCAGGCATGGAGCCAGGCACTCACCCCAGAGATCTTTAGTATAACACTGTGTTTCATTAGCAACGGTAGGTGTAGGCAGATTTGTGCTTCGCCCTGACAGGGTTTTTCATTGTATACAGTTTAATAATGGTGCTAATCACATGAGTGACTTGCATATGTCTCCTGATTGCAGCACAGTTTCCTAGTGATACAGCAAGCTAGTTCAAATAAATATTGTAAGCTTTTTTCATATCTCTTTCCTTTTATTGTGGACATGTGTGAGTGAGAGAAAGAAAGGTGATGACCTTTTACAGTGGCTCCTGAGAGAGTTCAGAATGTTGTGTTTTGGGGTGCTAATTTACCTGTTCATCTGGAAGGTTAGGAGAGCAGGTAAGACAATATGAGTTAGGTTGGATTTGGGCCCACAGGTACTGATGTGGTATGGCATCTAAGACCCTACATGCTGATGACCCATGATGATCCCAGGCATAGTTCTGTTTCTAAGCAGAATCCCTGCAACAGCAGCAAAGTGCAGTGACTCCTCTCAGCAAAACAGCTCTTCTTCCTGGCAGAATGTCCTCAGTCCAGTTCTGGGTATACGATGTCAGAGGTCCAGTACATATACTCATTTTAGCCTTTGGAGTAGGGAGACTTCAAAAAAGGTCATTGTAGTGCACAAGGCCCTGTCCTTCCTGGCCCTGGCTCCAGATACACTACAATTGTATCTTAAGAATTTATTTTCCTGCTATCACACTTCTAGAACATTATGCTCTGCCTTGGTTGCACTGGTGCCAATCCAACATCAATACAGTGTAAATAGGTGGTCATGTTTTACCTAGCATAACTTCAAACATTTGTAATGTCTTGCCACTTATGATGCTTATTTCCTTAGTGCACTCTGGTGTGCCAACATGACATCACATGCATAGAACTCGTTGCTTGTGCAAGATGATGGAATTGTGTTCCACATTAATATGTTCTCCTTACCTGCTTGCATATATATCATATAGCAATGTGATCTACCAGCGACATGCAAACACCCTGTAACTGCATGGAGTTATGTTCATGTTAGATTTCCACACTTGCCCCCAAAATGACTTCTGCATTTCCAACATTACAAACATGTGACAGACATGGCAGATTAAATTATTCAAACTGAGATACTGGTCAGTATCCTTGACCAGTTCCATCAGTGTATTTACACCCAAGCAGTTCAAACCAACCCCTTGAACAAAGTTGGGATTTCTTTGCCACGTCACACCACACATTATTGGCCAGCTGTCACATATTGGTATAACTTCTTGGACCTTTTCTTTTTTATCTCTCCAAAACAAATTTCCTTCTATTTTGAACCAGTAAATATAAGTTGTGTCCTAAAGAAACTATAAATTCTCCCCCTCCATGCACAGTTTTGTCATTTCAAATGTTGCAGTGATATTATCAATGATGTCATAGAATATGTCATAACTATTGAAATATGTGGAGTAATTAGCATTTCATGACGAGGGCACTAGTTTTAGTTACCTTAGGGAGTGAATTATAATTACTTTAGATAACTATGACTGGTGAATTTAAGTTGTTGGTTTAAAAGAGTATCTTTCAACTGACATTTTCTCCTAACTATATCGTCCCTTTATCCTTTGGTTTTTCCATGAACATAATTCTTTTAATTCAAAATAAGTTATTGTTACCATACCTAACTCTAATGTCACTTTAACCTTTACTTTTTTTCAGTGAATTGCTAGGGTTTTCGTAACGTAACATAATATTATATCACATATGTAACCCCAACCCACACTGCGTATGTATGAAGGCTGTGCACTGTGTGGTGTTGGTCAAAGGACCTGACCTGCCACTAGGCCATACATCCAACCTCCTGTGTCCAGCCAAGATCAGGGCAGCCAACACCCCGCCACAGTCTTCAACACAAAACATGAATAGTAGGGCCTATTATCTTTATCAAGGCAGAGTGTTTCAAAGACTGTTAAGTCAGTAGCATCATGGAAATGTGGTTTGGGACTCAAGCACTCGAGGTGCTTTGAAGGCGAACTGTGGTTCTTTTAGCTGGCTATAGTAACGTTATTTTTCTTCCCCTGCCTCCTATTTCTTTTTTCCATTGACCAGGTGCAATAACTCAATTTTTGTCTAAACGAAGAACATCTGTCTGCCTTTATGTGTGAGTGGCGTTTTATGTCTGGCCAGTCTTTAAGGACGTTCGAGAACTTTTGGCTGACCTTAGCTGAAGTTTTATTCTGACACTTATAAGGGCCGAGAAACGCAATATCACATATTCCCGAAAAATATGTAAGCGACATTACCAGTGGAAGCCCCCATGACATTGACTTCAGGGTGGGTGAAGAAAGGGAATTTTAATAGACCACTCGCAGTGAGGGTCTCCTTGGCATGTAACAACATGATAGTTCTGAAGTCGCCCTAAGGCTGACCTCTGGCGCGTGTCCACTCGCCTTCCTCGTGGACACTCTGACCCCTGTGCTCTTCGGTATCCACAGCCTTATTTAGTGAGGGCCTGGGGAGATGCGAGGAGAGTGCAATTTAAGTGACACAAACCATGGTGCGGCAGCCCAACAGCAAGACAGACTGTCATAGCCATGGCCCTAAAACCAGACGAACGGTTCCCGGCAGGCTGGCTGTCTTGTTAGGGATATTGATCTCCTTAAGGCTTTAACTGAATCCACAACAGCAAAAAGAAACACAAATCTTGGACGTACGTTATGATTTGTGTAGCTTGTCTCGCCAGTTCACTATTCAAGATATTTCTTCATGCAAGTGTGGTCAGCACCGTTGCCTCAGCCATGCAGAAAAGGAATGACCTTGCTCTCATTTCTACCAAATACAGCTCTAGGGTTGGGGGTCGACTGAAAGCTGGGAATAGGCGCTGACATAGATCTTCTCTCTGTCTTACATACAAGCCTGGATAATGCAAGCACTAACAGCAAAGGGGTACAGGACATCAGTGGTATGGTGTCACAACATTGTATGGCATAAATAACATGCCCGAAAAATGCCGCCCCTGGTAGAATAAATATCTCGAGCTACTGAATGATTTTTATGACACAATATTTATGTAAAATAGTTTTTCTCAAAAGGGTGTTCTGACACACAATTGATGCTGCATCATTTTAACAATGTACGCCTAACCTTGTGGCGCAAATTATGCTTCCAGACATTTATACTCAGCAGAGAAACCTAAAGGTATGTTCATTTTAGAGACACAGCCTAATGTTGAGAACCTCTGCTCGGGAACAAAGGATCTCACGTCTGATGACTCAAATTCTAAGTGGGCACCTGCATGACAGCCAGCAAGCACATAGACATAGTTGCACATTCGCTACCCTGTTGCTTGTCAATACATGAGTTTCTAAAAGAAGCTTTCCTAAAGCAGGCACTGGTGGTTATGTGTTGTTTTGTCTGGTGATTTGTGTGGTATAACTGTATACTGTAGTTTATTTTTTTTCATACTTTTGTATACACACATTTACGTTTGCCTATCACGTTTATTTTTATTCATAACATTTCTTCGGGATTATTCAGAAGTGAAATCAACTTTTATGTTTCAATATGTATCATATACAGAAGAAAGTCAGTTAAAATGATACTATACTGTAATTTTTCAACATACCATTTATTCTCACAAAATGTATTATGCAAACCGTAAGATCCAGAATTATTACTTGGGGGACAGCAATATGTACTGCTACATAGGCAGTAGTCTAATGCCTTGTTAGTCAAACACAGTATCCGTGTTCTAACTTGGGCTTACTTCTTGTAATAACTATGGCACAATATTGACAGTCGATGTATGTAATTAGCACCAAAACAACTTTAATGGCAAAAAATCCATAACTGAAAATATCAGACCAATTAAGTAAAATGAAGACATTGCTAGGAGTAAAACAAGATCACAAATTGATATGGGATTAGAATATAATATGTTTTGGAGAAAACATCTTAAAAAAACATGAGCAATGGTGATGTAGAGATCAGTTAGTCTATGTACATTTCCAAGAGGGGCCAGCAGAGGTCCCTCTAGACCCAAAAACAAAAAGTACCTGCTAGCAAACTTTTCTGCAACACAGTCCGGAAGGGCTGGGGCAGTCAGTTAACTGCAGGCTGGTAAACTGACATGCCTACATACTTTGTGGTGCTTTTCTGCTGAGAATCCTATCAAGGGTTTTTGGGGAGATGGACCCTTCTACTCCTGGCTTATGGCTTACATCCTTATGGCTACATCCAAGGTCCATTCACTCTGACCTGCTAAGTCCTTCTTCAAAGGTGCTCTCTTTTTCCAGGGTTGAGACAGGCCTCTCTCCCCTCTAGTGCCCTTGGGTCACCAACCAAAGTTCACTATTATGAACCAGCTGAGTCCTATTTCCATGGTGCCGTCTGCTCTAGGGAGAGACAGATTTCTCCCACTCCTGCCTATATGGGGCTACAGCCAGGATTCCTTGCTGAATCCTTCTCCTTAGGTGGCCTCTTTATTTTAGGATTTCTTCGTTCACCATGGAATGCCAGCTTCCGTGCCCTTTGAGATGCAAGGTGGGTAGGGCCAAGCCTCACTTTTTCGCAAGTAGTAAGCAGCAATCCAACTCTTTCTCCGTTCCAAGTCCATTAGTGATCTGCGTTCTAAGGTGTGGACGCCCCAAGAAGTTGTGGTACCTAAGCTGCAGTAGTTGGAAGATCCTGAACCTTTCTCCACCCCTGACCGTCTCAATTTTTCAGTAGTTCTTCCAACATAGGTGAAAAACAATCCCAGGAAGCTCCATTACAACGGTTTAAAGAAGACATGAGACTGCTTATACAGCAGTCCCTCTGTCTGTTCACTCAGTCAGTCAGTCAGTCAGTCAGTCAGTCAAATATCTTTATTCGGTTTAAGTGCAAACCATAAAAGCATACTACAAAACGCGATATATAAAAACAGTTGTAGGTACGTGATTCATTTAACACAATCATGGCTCATAAAAACTTATAGAGACATTGAATAGAACCAATAAAAACAATTTCATTTTTGACACAATTAAAAGAGGATGTACATGCTATAATGTTAAGTTCATTTCCTCAAGATTCTTATAGCTGCTGATAAAAAATTAGCAACGTTAAAAGTTTCCCAAACGTCAGTTAACATTTGCAAGTAGAGAAGGGCAGGTCTCACTTGCACAAAGCCTTTGTTTTTTAAAATAGGGAGAATAAAACGTTTCCTAATAACAATAAGGTGTTCACAGAAAAAAAGGAAATGTATGATGTCTTGTTGCGAAAAATTATCACAAGTACAGGGGCCAAGATCCTCTACCCTCTTCCATCCTCTCTGTTCTCCAATAAGAAGATGCAGTTGATTACATCTGAATCTAGTCAGTAAAAAATGATGATTATTGTTTGTGACATAGCCTCGATATGGTTCGATGGATAGTGTTGTTTTACATAGCCGGTGGGCCCTTACTGTCACCTTTACCAGCTCTCTCTCTTCCCTATCCATGATGGCTATGCGCAAAAACATTTCCTTACACCATTTTATGTCTCCCTTCACTAGAGCTTCTGGTGAATGATATAATTTTGGACGACCCAGCTTTACTGCCAGCCTCTGAATATATTTGAGCCAGGGTATACACAGCCCATGGTCGAGTGACATACAGTCTTTCAAGATGGTATGATTAAGCAGTAAGTCAGGGTTTAACCAAGTAGCTATCCATTTCAGTAGTGGTGCCACAGCAATAGCATCTTCAACAAAGCCAATTCCAAGCTCCTGATGGGTATTGTAATTGGCTGTTGTTTTAGGGACAGATAGGAGGTTCTTTAAAAACCTATCTTCAACAGTCTGTATGTTCTTTACGTTTTTTGTGTCCCATAACTCGGCCCCATACATGGCTAGTGAGATGCACTTGGCTCTGTATATTTGAATGAGGGCCTTCATTGGCCTGGCTCCTAACTTTCTGGCAAAACCCAATACAGCCAGGGTTGCTCTTATCAGTACAATTTTTTTCGCTGTGATTTGGGTTACCCAGGATCCTTGGTCGTCGAAAAGTACACCCAAGTATGGGAACGACGACACCCTGGTTAATATATGGCCCTCACAATAAAAAGTTTTAGCCTTTGGGGATTTCCGTCCAATAGCCATTACAAGCGATTTTGAAAAATTTACGCTTAAATCTAATGACTTCATGAAGCCAGAAAAAGAGTCTAACAATAATTGAAGTCTGTTGGAAACCGGGCAACCGGGTTAGCAGTCACCAGGTTCCCAGCACAATGGTAGCTTGGCTCGAGCGGTTGGGGTCAGGCACCGTGTTAAGCGTACGTCACACCCTCACAATAACCATGCGTTCATCCGTTCCAAAAACGACACTACACCGTAAAAATTATGCAAGTCAAGTTGAAAATATATATGTCTTTATCTTATTTTCTCTTAGTTGCAGGTTTCATAACATAATACAATACAATAAGATTTTCCTTTAAAAGAGCAGGTCAAATAAATAATACCACTTTGGAATTTCAATAAATAGGTTCAGGTCAACATTTAGCAAAGAATAAATAGATGTGCAATAAATACAGATGGCAAATAAATACAGTCAGACAATAAATATAGTGCAGGAATAAATTAGTGGATGACAATAAATAAAGCACCTCCAATAAATAAGGTAAAACAATCAATGACAGTTACAGTTCAAAGCATTTTCATGAGGTCACTTGGTCTTACTTTGCCCATACACAACTTAAGGACACTTGGATGGCATGGGGGTGTCCCACCTAGATTGGTCAAGGCTGGGGCCTAGGCTGAGGCAGAACAAGAGTAATCTAAAGATCTGGCCCTCCAAACTACACAACCCTTTATGGAGGTCACTGTACCAGTCTCAGTTCACCCCTGGCACTCCCAGGCTGGTTCTAACACCCCTCTAGCCCCTAGAATGGTCTTTTAGGGCTCCACGGGACCTCAGACGCCCCCTCTACCACTTACTGCCCTTTTTAAGATGATTGGCTCCGCTCGGCACCGTGTCGACGCCGTGAGGCGGCTCCGGATCGATATCGTTGGGCGGCCTCGACTCGATGTCGCTGGGCGGTCTCGACTCGATGTCGCTGGGCGGTCTCGACTCGATGTCGCTGGGCGGCCTCGGCTCGATGTCGCCTTCCGGCGTCGCAGGGACTCGAACTCCCAACTTCCTGGTGTCTCCGGAGTGCGATCTCCACTCCCGACCTCCGGCGCGCTTCACCTCAGCTTCCGGCGACTCCGGTGGGCGGACTTCACTCCCCCATCGACGCCTCACCTCGACCTCAGGTGACTCCGTACTCGACCTCCGGGGCCCCTCCACGACCTCCGTCGGCGTCCTCACCTCGACCTCGGGTGACTCTCCACTCGACCTCCGGCGCCTCTCCACGACCTCCGTCGGCGCCCTCACCCCGACCTCGGGTGACTCCGTACTCGACCTCCAGTGCCTCTCCACGACCTCCGTCGGCGCCCTCACTCGACCTCTGGCGGCTCCGGGTACGACGTCTGCTTTCTGTCAGCGCCGCTTCTCGACCTCAGGCCCCAGGTCTCCAGGCTTCTCGACGTCAGGACTCCAGGAGGACACTGCTGAACAGGTCAGGAACTTGCTGTTCTTCTTCTTTAAGGCCTGTTCCAAATATTCAGTTCTTTAAGATGGTTCTTCTGGTCTTGATCCCACACAGGGCTTTAGGTTGGGCTTGGTCAGTAGAGACTAGCATCAAGGGTGGGTTTCTGGACCCCACTCCAAGCACTGGTTTCCACCTCTGCTGCCTTACTCCGACCTCCTTCTAACTCTGTCCTCTCTCTTCTCCAGTCAGTTGCCAACTGCCACTCTGAGATGGCCTCCCAACATTCCAAACTGCCTCCCACTGTCACAAGATTCTAGAATGTTCCAGGAGGTTCTGGTGATGTCACAGGTGACAATGGGTGGCCACCATTTTGTGTCTCAGGCCCTCAGACAGAAGTTCCAGGGGTAGGGAAAATGGCTCCCTGACCCTGCATCAAAGTCTGGTGGTTCCCAAAAAGGAAAAATTATAACAGGGTTTGAGGCAAAAGTGGGACAAAATAAATAATGATGAGGAGGGACCACCCAAATGGCTGACAGGTCTAACACGCGTCCCCCCCAGCTGAAAGTGGGGAGAGCTACCCAACCCCTTGGGAGTTCTCATCACTAAGGCGGAAATACCTTGAGAGACCGTCTGCATTGGCGTGGTCCACTCCAGGCCGATGTTCCACCTGAAAGTCCATTCCCTGTAGGGAGATAGACCACCTTAGCAACTTGGGATTCTCCCCCTTCATCTGCATCAGCCACCGAAGGGGTCTGTGGTCGGTCTGAACTAGGAAGTGCGAGCCAAACAGGTATGGCCGCAACTTCTTCAGAGCCCATACCACGGCAAAGGCTTCACGCTCTATTGCACTCCACTTCTGTTCCCTGGGAAGTAGTCTCCGGGATAGGAAGACCACGGGTTGATCCAGACCCTCTTCATTGAGTTGCGATAACACTGCCCCAATGCCATGTTCCGATGCATCTGTCTGGACAATGAACTCCTTGGAAAAATCTGGGGCCCTTAAGACCGGGGCCTCGCACATGGCTTGCTTCAGTTTCACAAAGGCCTTCTGACAAGCCTCCGTCCAGACTACCCGTCGAGGTTGCTTCTTGGACGTAAGCTCCGTGAGGGGGGCCACAATGGTACCGTACCCCTTCACGAAGCGGCGGTAATATCCGGTGAGGCCCAGAAAAGCTCGGACCTCAGTCTGAGTCTTGGGGGGTTCCCAGGCCATGATTGCCTCGATTTTCGCCTGGAGGGGTTGCACCGCTCCCCTACCCACCAAGTGTCCAAGGTACACTACCGACCCCTGCTCGATCTGGCATTTACTGGCCTTGATCGTTAAACCAGCGTGTTTCAGGGCCTGGAGAACAGCTTGCAGGTGACGCAAGTGATCCTCCCAGCTGTTACTGAAGACGGCAATGTCGTCCAGATAAGCAGCAGAGAAACTCTCCATTCCAGTGAGGATCTGGTTCACCAGACGCTGAAACGTGGCAGGTGCGTTCTTGAGCCCAAAGGGCATCACGCAGAACTGGTAGTGGCCCTTGGGCGTGGAGAAGGCTGACCTTTCCTTAGCTCCATCAGTCAAAGAGATCTGCCAGTACCCGGAAGTAAGGTCAAAGGTACTCAGATATTGGGCAGCTCCCAGCCGGTCAATCAGTTCATCCGCCCTCGGTATCGGATGAGCATCAGTCTTAGTTACTGAGTTCAGTCCCCGGTAGTCCACACAGAACCTCAGTTCCGGTTGGGCCCCCGGTGGTGCAGCTTTTGGTACTAGTACCACCGGACTGGACCAGGGGCTGTTGGAAGGTTCAATCACTCCTAGCTCCAGCATCTTAGTGACTTCACTGTGAATGCTGGCCTTCACCTTGTCTGTCATCCGGTAGATCTTTGACTTCACAGGTGGGCTGTCTCCTGTGTCCACGTCATGGACGCACAGGTGAGTCCTACCCGGAACAAGGGAGAACAACGAGGAGTACTGCCCCAGGACCTGGCGGCAGTCCTCCTGCTGTTCAGGAGTTAGGGACGGGGAGAGAATCACTCCCTCCACCAACCCATCCTTCTCTTGAGACGCAAATAAGTCAGGGAGAGGCTCGCTTTCCACGTCCTCTGCTCCGTCAGTCACCATCAGCAATATGACTTCGGGCCTCTCATGGTGGGGTTTGAGGCGGTTGGCATGCAGCACCCGTAGGGGCTGACGAGGGGTCTTCAGATCCACCAAGTAGGTAGCCTTACCCTTCTTCTCCAACACCTCAAAGGGTCCTGACCAGCGATCCTGGAGGGCGCTAAGCTCTCCTGGTTCGATCACCCACACCTTCTGGCCAGGCTCCAACTCCACCGGGTGAGCATTGTGGTCATACCATGCCTTCATCACTGCTTGGCTGGCTTCCAAGTTGTCAGAAGCTTGCTTCCACAACTTAGCCATTTGGCTCCGGAAGGCCAGCATGTAGCTCACCACGTCCTGGGGAAGCTTTCTGGGAGTTCTTTCCCATCCGTCTCTCACCAGGCTGAGAGGTCCACGCACAGGGTGCCCATACAAAAGCTCGAAGGGGCTGAAGCCCACTCCCTTCTGTGGCACTTCCATGTAGGAAAACAATAGACAGGGTAGGAGGACGTCCCATTTCCTCCGCAGGCTTTCAGGCAGACTTCTGATCATGCCTTTCAAGGTTTTATTGAACCTCTCCACCAGACCATTGGTCTGGGGGTGGTAAGGAGTGGTGAACCGGTAGGTCACTCCACACTCCTTCCACATGGCCCGCATGTATGCTGACATGAAGTTGGTCCCCCTGTCGGACACAACTTCCTTGGGAAAACCCACTCGGGTAAAGATTCTGTAGTAAGGATTCCCTTAATACGTACATACATTGTTAAGTTAGCATAACCACGTTAGAAGTTAGAAAGCCATCTTGCTGCTTTTGCACACGACACTGCGTTCACATGTTATTGCTTAAACAAACTGCTGACTCGAGTTTTGCCTCACACGAGAGCAATCTGTTGTTACCATCCCGAGCTCTGCGAAGCGACCTTGGTCTGCACACGATGTGACAAACAGTCTGAGTTGTTAGACAATGCATGTTTTCCACTCTAGGTTGATCGACCCACTATTTAGTCATAACACACGAGCAGCTGCACATACCTGAAAGTTGGTGCTTTTAATATCACGGACATCATGTTTATTATTCAGACCGAAGACGAGCCTTCCTGCGAGAAGACTCCTGATGCTCCTGTGATGTGATTTCACTAAGCTGATCTTTGAGGTATGGGGTCCCCTATGCAAGCCTAAGAGACCTTCTGTTAGTCTAATAATAATATTAGCTTCTTAGTAAAGGGAAGGTGGTAGTATCCACTGTCATTATAACATGATCACCCCTTTTATATTCTATGGAATTGTAACTATGCTGATGGTTTTGATTTTAATCATTTGTCTGCTTGTATTAGCCAAAGTACTGCATATTAGGACACGTGGTCTATAAAAATAAACTCTCTTTATTTTCACCGTGTCTCTGTTGATTCTTGTTGTGGACTGATGTGAGAATAATATACGAACAGGTATTTCCGATTCCCACCATTCCTGAGTATGTACTGAGTCGCTTGTTCTGGGTTGTCTTTTCATTGGGACCGCCGAGCTAAATCTCGGATAACGAATGGGACACTTATGCTAGCCGGATACTGGGTTCTGGGTTCTGAGGTGAGTTTCTGGTACACCACAACTCACTGAGGTCCTGGGGTTCTACGCATAGTTCTGTGTATAAGCAGAATCCCTGCAACATGGCGCACCCGACGTTTGGTCTATGAGTTGAAACGCCTTAGTAGTGCTCGCGTTTGTCCACAACACCCTCATTCTTGTTTCCGGATAACAAGTCTGACGGATTTAAAACCTACCTAGGTCTATTGATATAGGTTCTTTCAAGCTTGATAATTAAAAAGGTTATTGAACCCTTGTGCTACTGATAGTTTCAAGTGTGTGTTGTCCTAATGTCGGTGGATATTGCGGCGCATAGCCGTGCAGCTCTGAAACGTCATTTGACGCAGTATGGGGTGCCGGACACTGGTATGAACGTCATCTTTGTGGTGGGAGCCGATGCGGCTCATCCCTATGAGTTGTTCTACTCTTGGGTGACGATTCCAGCGGTGGGGGATGATGACACCTTTCATTCTTACACTGCCGCTGCCGTGCCAGCGAACTATACGCCGTATAGGACACAGGAAATACCAATATCTGCTTGGCAGCATCATATTTGGTTTAATGGCGCCCTTCCCCATGTGGTTATACCGCCGAGAATGGGCCCTTTATCAATTGCAGGGGCCACTTGGCCGGTACTAGCCGGATTTACGCCTCATCCCCGTTACCTCACGGTGACGGTAGCTGAGTTGCGTGTACTACACACTGCCCTAATTACGGTATATAGGGCGTTGGTGCAGTACGTGTCGCGCAATATGCAGGCGGGGGCACCTGCTGTTGCGGGGCAGCCTACTGATCATCACGCGGTGGTCATTAGTCCTGTTATGGTTAATTCTGTTATGGGCAAGCGCCCCCAAAATAGGGATGATTTCCCCTTTTGGCTTGCTGAAAAATTTGACCAAATAGAAGCGGTTTACCCGAATACTACTCCTGTGGAGAAACACAGGATCCTCACCATTAGTTTACCTAAAGACTTGGTCCCCCACATAGATGATTGTGTGAATTGGGGCAAGGTCTTTGCAGCGACGTACGCGCAGTGCTTTGGCACTCCGTCTATGTTGCAGCTGCCCTCCGTTATCAAAAGAGTTCAAGAGAACCATGGTGCGGAGTCTGCGATAGAGTTAGGGATGCGGCTCCTCGGGCAATTTGACCTGGTGGCTACCATGATAATTGGTAACCTAAAGGGTGATGCTTTGCATTTCCAGGTTCGTAATGAACTGAAACGAGTTGCTGAGGAGGACAAACCGCAGGAATTTGCGAAAATAATCGCAGAGGCATATCGGGATTTGGGTCGTAGCTCTTTAGGAGTTAAGCCTGTAATAAAGAATCCCGATCTAAAACAGCAGGGTAAGGCAGAAACGTCTGGTAAGGACGAACGACCCATTTTTCCAAAACAGAAATGGCAGTTTAAACAACTGGGAAAGCAGCAGCAACAGAAACAGGGCTCTCGGCCTGCCTCTCCCGTACAGTCAAGTAGTGAACGCACTTATGATCTGCGCGATCGTGCTGCTATAAAGTCTCCTGATAGATTTCAGGTTTCTGAACAGCGCTCTCCTCGTTCTTCACAGGAAACATCGGCTACACAGTCCGGTGGCGGAGGCGGTGGCAAAGGTCGGGGTGCTCCACAACAGCGTGACCAGCCCCGACAGACTGAGGGTAAAGGCAAGCAGGACGAATTTGCACGACAAAGACCCCCGTTTCAGAAGAAGAAAGTGGCGGCTCTGACGGCAAGGTATGCCTCAGATAGTGCGGACACAGCTTCGGAACCGGACATGGGCGCTGACGCTCCTGGACAGCGCAGCGGAAATTACCATAGTCCGTCAAGCTCTGCGTCCATTTCTGGTGGTGACAGCAACTGATATATCGGTTACTGTTGAAACAGCTGACACCAGAGTGGCTCCCCCTGACAGACTTTATGAAATAGTCTTATTAATTGAGGGTGACATACAACGTACAATAAAAGGGATTTTTTGGGATAATCTGACCACCACCTATGATATCCTCCTAGCGGAGGCAGATTGGCCCCCAGCTTTCATTTTAGAGGCTCCTAAAGGGGAGGAAGTAATCGTCCCGTCCTTTGCGCACACAGTGCCTAAGGACCAAGGTGAAGTGTATGCTGGGGAGTGGGCGCTTGCGCTTGCGCCGGCGGTGTATCGTACTCAGGTGGGATGGGACAGATTGTCCCCCTGCCATGAGATTCCATTGCGGTCTATGCCCCAGCCTCAACCTCAATATCCTATGCATCGTGAAGCGAGACCCCACGTCGCGGCAATCCTTGAACAATTGGAATATCTGGGTGTTATTGAAACATGTGTGTCCGCTATGAATAACCCTTTATTCACTGTAAACGAAGCCTGACGGCTCGTACCGTTTAGTTTTGGATTACCGGCACCTAAACTCCCATTGCCGGACCTGCGCGGTACAAAATACACATAGCTCGGCTTTGGTCGACAGTCTCGTGCGTAAAAGATTTAAAACGACACTTGACATTTCCAATGGCTTTTTTAGCCACAACCTGTCCACACTGAGTAGCCAGTGGACAGCGTTTACTTCGGGCGGCAAACAAAAACAGTTTACAAGATTAGCCATGGGTTACTGTGAGTTTTGCTGACTATGACTACAAATTCAATTTTGCGAAGTCACACATCGCAGAATATACGGTGTTGTTTTTGGGCTACGAGCTCAACAATGAGGGTAAGGGGTTAGCCCCCCACTTTCTGGAAAAGTGTGCACGCTTAGGTGCTCCTACGACACTGAAGAAATTACAATCTCTGCTGGGTTTTCTGAATTTCGGCCGTACGTACATTCCTGATTATGCCCAGCGTATCAAGCCGCTTTACGCCTTGGTACAACCTTCCTTTTCGAAGTCTAGCTGGCAGCTAGAACACTCTGCGATTTTACAGTCTTTACAGGCTGACCTTCTTGCTTCACAATACTTGCTGGCACGTGATAACCGCACTAACCTGGTAATAAGAATAGTACCAGGCACCGTGGGGTTCACGTATTTGACGTTTAATGAAGGCGACACAGTCCCCATTGCGTACAAATGCCACTTGTACACCTCTGCTGAATTACGTTTTTCCACGGTCGAAAAAGTTCTGACTGCTGTGCAGATGGCGATCCTCAAGGAACGCGCACTGTCGCATGGGAAACAGATTCTGGTTGTAACACCATATCCTGCTTTAGAGGCAGTGACTAAAGCAAGTGTACCAAATTCTACAGCTTTGCATCCACGGTGGATACAATGGGCCACAACTCTGACGTCGCCAGATGTCACTTACATCTTTGATGCCTCATTACAGACTCAAGAGTACTTGCAGTATGAATTCGTTCATCCGGCACCTCTGTCTTTGCGCCCGCTCGAAGAATACCATTGTGTCATATACACTGACGGGTCAGCGCAACCCGCAATTGGATCGAAGCACGCTTATTCAGCGGCTTGCGCAATTGTCGTAGGTACATTCGTAAATGGTGAATTCCAATCTGATGCAGTGCATACGCAGTCATTGGGTGATTGTACCGCGCAATTAGCGGAGCTCCGGGCTCTGGTGCTTGCACTGGAGTTTGCTGATCCCCGAGTCACTACTCTTATAGTGAGTGACTCCTTCTACTGTGTCCAGTCCTACAATGACAATTTACACTTCTGGTCTCAGAATTATTATCGAGACACTAAAGGTAGCACAATTAAGCATAAAACGCTTTGGGTTCGGGTGGCAGACTTTAAAGAACGTCTCCCTCTCGTGAGTGTTATTCACACTCTTGGTCACCAGCGACTTGGTGTCCATGCTGTCGGCAACAGCTTAGCTGACGAGGCAGCGAAAACAGCAGTGGCTACATACTTAGTGGCAGCAGTTACAAGATCCAAAAGTAAGATTGATGATGACATCTTGGCAGCTATTGCTGCTACAGAGAAGGGAGGAGATTACCCGAAGGGTTTTCCCTCTCGGTATATTTATCATTTAAGTCCTGATAACGTCCCATTAGTGAGGATTAACGACGTTGGTGATAGAATTATTCCCAACGCGGACTGCAGACCAGCACTGATCTTGGCTGTGCACGAGGGGTTGGCGTCAGCCCACGCCGGTGTGTCAGCTACAATATCTCTGCTACAACAACGTTACTGGTGGTTTGGTTTATATAAACAAGCGCGCGCTTATGTTCTTGATTGTGACATTTGCCAACAGATTAAACCTTCTACTGTTGCACGCCCACCACAGACACAGCTGTACATCTCTAATAAGCCATTTGGTTGTGTTTATTTAGATCACTGCGGTCCTTTTTCTTCTGATACTGCGTACAAGTACATCTTGGTTGCAGTGGATTCGTGCACACGTTTTCTATGGGTATGGCCACAAAGGAGTGCTGACTCGCGTACTGTCATCAGGGATTTGCGTGTCTTTGTGGGAACTTTTGCGTGTGGTACCTTCCATTCTGATCAGGGCCCTGCGATCGCCTCTAAGGCTTACAAGGAGGCTATGAAAAATTTGGGGGTCCTTGTCAAATTTTCGTCTCCCTACCGCCCTGAGGGTAATAGTGTGGTGGAGCGAATGAACCGTGACTTAAAGCAATCATTGACAGCACGTGTTTTAGGCACAGGCTGGAACTGGCTAGCCCATTTGTATAACGTCCAACGTGCACTTAATAATCTCCCTAGAAGGTCTCTGGGTGGGCGGACCCCGTACATGATGCTCTTCGGAATCAGAATGTTTGTTCCAGACCTTGATGGTCTGGACATTGCGGCGTCGACCGCACCCTTTGACGTAGATGATCACTGTGCTGTTTTGCAGACTCTACAAGAAGCCAGAGACTCTCTTTCGAAAGAACATTTGCCCTCCACATCTGAAGCTGAGGTTCAGATTCCGGTAGTTGGCTGGCTACCCCGAGTTGGAGATCTGGTCCGTGAGAAGGTGGAGAACAAGAAGGAGTTCGGCCCCTCTTATCGTGCACCAGTTCCAGTGCTTGGAGTGCAGGGTACAAGAACAGTCATTTTACCTCCACTTCCTGGTCGCAAAGAAAACAGGTACATCTCTATTGACAATGTCAAACTTCAGCGAGTGGCCGATACTTCTTAGTATGACTCCGGCAGTTTCATGCCAGACAATGCAAAGAACTTCAATGTTGGTTCCTGCTTCTAACACCTTGCCTGATGTTGCCATCGAGATGCATTCAGTTACTGATCCCTTACTGATACCACCGGCAGGTGGTTTGCCCGAAGAGACTGAGTATGCTTATCCTACACGTGGACCTACGCCTGTTTTACAATCTACAGCACTTGGCCAGTCCCGTTTTTCCTTTGACACTAACTCTTTGCCCGCAACTCCCCCATCAAACATTGCTGTTTTTGGGAGCTGGTTTAGGAAACATTTTTTGATAGCCCCTTGGACATACATCTGGTTGATGCTTTTTGGTATTTTTTTGTTTATGTCCATTGGATTTGTTGTGGTTTTCTTCCGTTTGGTGGATGGCCATTATCTCAAAGAGAGATCGACAATTAGACTTATCAATGGAACTTTGGCCCCCCACTCCTCGTCCCACATCATGAAAAGGGACCAGACTTTTGTGAATATTACTGCCTGGCCCGTCATGGATGGAATCGCATGGGATGCTGTTAAATTTCAAATTCATGGGCCTACAGAGGTCATTAATTTGCCTAATGTATTTCGTGTTTCTATGGGTGATGTAGTTAAAGAGAGCATACGTTCTGATGATTGGGATGTACACGCCATTGAAGCACTGTTTTCAGATTTGAAATATTATGCCGCCTTTGATGCTGAGGATTTGTATGACAATGCGGCTAATTATGCGGAACAGTATTGTTTTCAACATTATGGCAATCAGTTCCTGCATAAATCGAATTTGTTTAGAAATTTTGTGAATTTTACCCAGTGGGAACATTGTCCCACCCCCTCGTTTGGCAGTTCACATACATTAGTTGATAAGTTTACTTATTTTACTGATTTCGGTGTTTCAGCCCCGGCATCCTTTTATTTTAAAGTTAAGCCTGGGTCTGCCTCAAAGGTTAGACTGACACACACCAAATTGCTATATTCTAAGTCCTTTATGGATGAGTTGTCAATCAAAGGTTATGATCTATGGAAGGCTACTATTGATCTTAAGTCGGTTTGGGGTTACAAACCGTGGCAGGTTCAGGGAACTGAAGCTTTACACCGTGCCTGTCTAGTACCAAATCATATGTTGTTTTTAAATGCAACCATCTTCCAAACCACCTGTTTCGGATTGGCCACTTCTAGAAAACTAAATTCGCCTTCTGTGCCGGTTCTGGGTGCTTACCCAAATTGGAATAATCACACAGATCTGTCCCTTCCTGCTTTGCAGTTATTGGTTTCTAATTCATCTTTCAATATTTCGAAATTTAATAGTGAGGGATGGTTAATTTGGCAAAGCAGTTCTGATTCCTGTCAACGTCGTTTTCTAGGACTGAAACCGGGGTATACTCAAGATCGCGTGGACCCCCGGTTTGAGTCGTCACATACAGTAACTACATACTCTGTAGGGAAATTATGTCAGTCCTGGCTGCGACATTCCACCTTGGCATCTGTCAAAGTTCATTTATCACAGTTACATGACAAAATAGATTTGAATGATTTTGTTAAAGGTCCTGTGGGTGGCAGATCCAAGAGATGGGCGTATGCTATTTACAACGAAGTATGGAAACTGTCGCAAATTGAGGCAGCTTCAAGATTGAGAGCTATTGATCAGGCTAATATGGAAAAAGTATGAGCAGTTATTGATAACAGCATTAACACTCTTTCTTCTCGCATTTATACATTAGATAATATTGTTTCTTCAATTGTGGATATTGTGCAGGATGATATGCCTGTGTTGTATCATGGTCAAAACCAGTTGCGTTCTGTTATGCAGTTTGCATGGACATTACAAACATTGAAGGCAGGGAAGGTCCCTTGGGACTATCTGAATACAACATCGTTATTTCTTCCCTTTAACCTTACTGACAAACAGCAGTTCGTGTCCATGAAGGATGCTACATGTTCCTTGCAACATATTGAAAAATTGGAGCCGTTACCTTTCTCTGTAGCGGAAGTCGACTCCGCTGTGTGGCTCTTACACGGATTGATAACTCTACCGTTCGCACTTTTTAAGTTTACCTCTTGTATGAAACACTATGCTCTGGGTAGATATGAACAGCTGGGTACCGCTTTCATACATGAAGTCTGGTCCCTCCCCTTTACGTATAGATGTACAAGGGACGGTACTGAGGTTTATCTGAAGGGTGAAGAATGTACAACGTCACCAGATCATTCTGTTGTATGTAGGCACATTCAATTACACGGAGCTTGTAATGTACACGCTCTGAATTTGGCCTGCGTCCTCAAAGGTATCCCGGTACCAGTGATTACGCCATCTTTCACGCTGCTTGTGAACGGTAGTTATTTAATTTTAAACAATGAAGCTTGCTGCGGGATGTTAGTGGGGATCCCGTATATAGTAACTGTATCACAGAGGGTTGTCTGCTGCAATAACGTCCTGTTTCCGCCCCCGCATGGGAGGCTGGATGCTTCCATCTGGCCTTCGATTCCAACCTTGAAAGCAGAGTTCAACAAGATGAGCAGAATAAGAGCGCTATTGTCCCAAAAGGAGGTGCCATTGACTTCCTCCCGGGAAACATTTGTCCTTCACGTAGCAAATACGCGCACCGAGGAACAGGCGCTTTTGAATACTGACCTCCCCCTGCATTTTGGAGCTTTGATCCGAACAATTTTCAATGCCTCGTCCACGACTGGCCTGGCTCATTTTTTTAAACTTGTGGGCTCGGGCCTCGTGACCTCTTTCCAAACTATTTTTGGTGTGATACCGGCATTTTTTCATTCTATTTTCTCCAGCGTCTTTGGAGGTGTCCCGTTAGTTCTGGCTCTAGTGGCAGGTGTGCTACTTTTACTTTTCATCTTGCGGAATGGCTGCTCTTTCTGTGCCACACGACGGCCTGTCCCGCCTGCAGCTTCTTCGTGACAGGATGCTTGATTACTATGGTGTCCTGCCGTTGGCGACTTCGAGCCTGGCATATGGATTATCCTTCCGGTATTCCTACTTCACCTGCGTGCAACTTGTCTTCCACTGCCTAGATTGTCCCTTTGAATGGCCTATGGATTTGTGCTTATCCAACATGGTGTCTCCGGACCCGGATTATGATCGACTGATGAGGCCCTTAGTGTCTCACGAGTCTGCCTGTTCTGGTGTTCGGATTATGGCCTGCGGTGCGGCGCATGGTATCCTGGGTAATTGGGACATCGTGAGAGCGGCATATGACTTCTTGGATATGAGTTATTTGGAAGTACACGCTGGTTGCCCTCTGATGGTGCTAGAGGCTCCGCTAATAGAAGAACACGTATGTTCCTTTTCTTTGCTTAACTGGATGGCTGAAACCTTCAGTGGCCGTGCCAATGATTTTCTGCTGGAGGCAGTGGCCACATATGCTGCATATACTTTCATGGATTGAGTGACCTGTCGTCCACTGTGTTTTCCTCACGTGTCTTGAACTGTCCCTGTACGTCTGAGCTTCTGCCCGGTGAGGCATTTTTTCATTTTTTCACCCCCGCGTCATGTTTGAGGTTTTTTTTTGGTTTTTCCTTCCATTTTTGGGTTTTTCCTATTCGGACTTTGCCTGGACTGATCAGTGTTTTTTAAATTGGATACGCCTTGTTCTGCTCTGTCGCGCTTGAACTCTGCGTTCTCTCTTTTCTTGCATTCTGAGTAATGCTTCGATCAAGGGGGCATGTAGTAAGGATTCCCTTAATACGTACATACATTGTTAAGTTAGCATAACCACGTTAGAAGTTAGAAAGCCATCTTGCTGCTTTTGCACACGACACTGCGTTCACATGTTATTGCTTAAACAAACTGCTGACTCGAGTTTTGCCTCACACGAGAGCAATCTGTTGTTACCATCCCGAGCTCTGCGAAGCGACCTTGGTCTGCACACGATGTGACAAACAGTCTGAGTTGTTAGACAATGCATGTTTTCCACTCTAGGTTGATCGACCCACTATTTAGTCATAACACACGAGCAGCTGCACATACCTGAAAGTTGGTGCTTTTAATATCACGGACATCATGTTTATTATTCAGACCGAAGACGAGCCTTCCTGCGAGAAGACTCCTGATGCTCCTGTGATGTGATTTCACTAAGCTGATCTTTGAGGTATGGGGTCCCCTATTCAAGCCTAAGAGACCTTCTGTTAGTCTAATAATAATATTAGCTTCTTAGTAAAGGGAAGGTGGTAGTATCCACTGTCATTATAACATGATCACCCCTTTTATATTCTATGGAATTGTAACTATGCTGATGGTTTTGATTTTAATCATTTGTCTGCTTGTATTAGCCAAAGTACTGCATATTAGGACACGTGGTCTATAAAAATAAACTCTTTTTATTTTCACCGTGTCTCTGTTGATTCTTGTTGTGGACTGATGTGAGAATAATATACGAACAGGTATTTCCGATTCCCACCATTCCTGAGTATGTACTGAGTCGCTTGTTCTGGGTTGTCTTTTCATTGGAACCGCCGAGCTAAATCTCGGATAACGAATGGGACACTTATGCTGGGTTCTGGGTTCTGAGGTGAGTTTCTGGTACACCACAACTCACTGAGGTCCTGGGGTTCTACGCATAGTTCTGTGTATAAGCAGAATCCCTGCAACAATTCCCATCAGGGCCCTAGCCACAACAGGTGCAGTAATGGTCCTCAGAGGGATAGCCTCTGGGTACTGTGTGGCATGATCCACCAGAACCAGGATAAACCTGTGACCAGCTGTAGTAGGCGGATCTAACGGACCCACAATGTCGATGTCCACCCTTTCAAAGGGGGTGCTAACGACAGGAAGTGGTTCCAGGGGAGCTTTCAGCTTCACCCCTGTTTTCCCACTGGCTTGACAAGACACACACGTCCGGCAGTAGGTGTCGGACGACACTTTCATTTGAGGCCAATAAAAGTGTGGGACAAGACGGGCAAAGGTCTTGTCTTGCCCCAGGTGTCCTGCCAAGGGGATCTCATGAGCCAACTCCAGGAGGAAGGCTCGGTAACGTTGAGGGACAACCAAGGCCCATGACGATCCGTGCATGGGTGCCTTGGGTTCACTGTAGAGGAGGCCATCCTCCCAGTAAATATTGTAGTTCCCCTCAACGTTCCCTGCTGCCTGGGCTTCGGCCTGTCACCGCAGTCCCTCAAGGGTAGGACACTCCCTCTGGCCCTTGCAGAATTCCTCCCTGGTCGGCCCTCCCTCCACGTGCCACTCGGCCGGGATGGGTAGGTTCTCCAGTTCGGTAACATCCCCCTCCGCGGACTCCTGGTCCACCACCTCCGGTGGCCTATCCGTCACACGGGGCGCGGATGCCGAGGCAGGCTCCTCCTGCCTTCGGTTCTTCCCTTGATTGGCAGCCGGCGGTGCCTTTGTTCCAGGCTCCTGCCTAAACGAACTCCCCCTCCGGGTAGTCGCAGACATTGTGCTGACACAGGCCCAGTCAGGTGTACCCAGCATCTCAGCATGAGTCCGGTATTCCACCTCCTTCCAAGCATTATGCTCCATGTCATTCCCCAGCAGACAATCGACTGGCACGGCAGGGCTTACGGCAACTCGAAGCAACCCTGCAACCCCTTCCCATTCAAATGGAACCTCGGCCACCGGATAGTGGCCCATTCTGCCGTCAGCCATCGCGGCAGGGTGGAGTACATGGGGAATCACCTGCTCTGGAGACACCAGCTGGCTACGTACCATAGTCATACTGGCTCCTGTGTCTCTCAGAGCCTCCCCTATTTGGCCGTTGATGGTGACCCACTGCCCATACTTTGTGGTATTTGCGGGCACCTGGATCTTAGGAACCATCTCTTGTTCTCCCAGGGACACTAAAGTGACGCCCACCCACTCCCTCCCCTTATCTAAAGGCATCTCCTCCCCGAGCACTACACTAGCTACTCCGGGGGTCTTTCCTCCGATGGGAGGGGGTGGTCTTTTCGGGCACTTCACATCTCCCTTATAGTGTCCGACACCACCGCACTCAAAGCAATGGACAACCCTTGGCTGCTGACTCTGGCCAGGATTAGGGTTTCTGGGGGGGTTAGCCCTAGGGGTGAATCCTGTTCCCCTCCCTTGGAAACTATTTTGGGGGCCTTTAGAGAACTCCGTTTTCTTTTCCCCTCCCTCTTTCTTCTGGGGGGCACCCTGTCCGGTCTTTTGAGAGTCCCCTCCAGTCCCACTTGTGGACACCCGGGTTCTAGCCGAAATGTCCGCCTCCTCAGCAAGCTTCCGGGGATTGGTCAGCTTGCTATCCACCAGGTGTTGACGCAGTTCAGGGAAACATTTTTCGAGCAGGTGTTCCTTCAACATCAAATCAAACAACCCCTCGTAGTCCCTCATCTCGCTGCCCTGTATCCAACCCTCTAATGCCTTCTTTGCATAGTCCAGAAAATCCACCCAATTCTGTGTGCCCAGTTTGTGGCTACCCCGGAACTTCTGTTGGTACTTCTCGGGTGTTAGTTCAAACTTCCTCACGAGCGCCACTTTCATGGTGGGGTAGTGGGTCTGCACATCCTGCTCCAGGGCCAATAATGTATCCCTACCAGCTGGAGGCATGTATCTATACAATCCCCCTCCCCAATATTTCTCTGGAACCCCATGGACTCTTAAAGAGACCTCATAGGCTGCTAGCCACCTGGCGATATCATCACCCGCACTATAGCTAGCTACTATGTCTTTTGGCAAATAGGATTTGGATTCCCTGGTGATTTCTCTTTCTTCGCTGCCACCATTAGGAACAGGGTGTGCCCTGACCCGTAGGATCTGGATATCTATCTCCCTGAGCCTCAACTTGTGAGCCATCCTCCGTTCCTCCTTTTCTTTATCCAGCTTCGCCAATTCCCATGTGAGCTGTCCTTTCTCCCTCCGGTCAGTGAATTCTGCTTCTAATAAGCCGTGGCTAGAGACACTGCTGCCCTTCCTTGAAAGTGTTCTGGGCCCCGCTACTAGGTCCCCCACCTCAGGTTGGTACAAACCAGCCCCCTCGCTGTCAGACTCTCCATCCCTGTCCTCCTTCTCAACCTTACTTTCTCGCCGTGCCTCCCCCCAAGCCCTCAAGCTGGTCTGGAGTTCACCCTTCTTTGCACCTTGGGGACAAAACACCCCCTCTCGCTGACAAAACTCCCTGAGTTGGGCCACAGTATAAGTTTCCACATCCTCCAACACAAACTCCATTTTGCCCACTCAGGATAGAAGACAGTTGCTTACAGAAGCTATGCAGGGGGGTACCTTTTGTAATACCTCCTCCCACCACCAGAAGTAAATTTGGAAAAAACAAAACTCAAAATTAGGAAGTCCGCTTGGAGAAAACTCCCGGTGTAGGCCTATGGACTACCCACAGTAATTGTCGAGTAGACGCAAGCACAGCTCTATCCCACCGCTGAACACCAATTTTATGTTGGAAACCGGGCAACCGGGTTAGCAGTCACCAGGTTCCCAGCACAATGGTAGCTTGGCTCGAGCGGTTGGGGTCAGGCACCGTGTTAAGCGTACGTCACACCCTCACAATAACCATGCGTTCATCCGTTCCAAAAACGACACTACACCGTAAAAATTATGCAAGTCAAGTTGGAAATATATATGTCTTTATCTTATTTTCTCTTAGTTGCAGGTTTCATAACATAAATACAATACAATAAGATTTTCCTTTAAAAGAGCAGGTCAAATAAATAATACCACTTTGGAATTTCAATAAATAGGTTCAGGTCAACATTTAGCAAAGAATAAATAGATGTGCAATAAATACCGATGGCAAATAAATACAGTCAGACAATAAATATAGTGCAGGAATAAATTAGTGGATGACAATAAATAAAGCACCTCCAATAAATAAGGTAAAACAATCAATGACAGTTATAGTTCAAAGCATTTTAATGAGGTCACTTGGTCTTACTTTGCCCATACACAACTTAAGGACACTTGGATGGCATGGGGGTGTCCCACCTAGATTGGTCAAGGCTGGGGCCTAGGCTGAGGCAGAACAAGAGTAATCTAAAGATCTGGCCCTCCAAACTACACAACCCTTTATGGAGGTCACTGTACCAGTCTCAGTTCACCCCTGGCACTCCCAGGCTGGTTCTAACACCCCTCTAGCCCCTAGAATGGTCTTTTAGGGCTCCACGGGACCTCAGACGCCCCCTCTACCACTTACTGCCCTTTTTAAGATGATTGGCTCCGCTCGGCAGCGTGTCGATGCCGTGAGGCGGCTCCGGATCGATGTCGTTGGGCGGCCTCGACTCGATGTCGCTGGGCGGTCTCAACTCGATGTCGCTGGGCGGTCTCGACTCGATGTCGCTGGGCGGCCTCGGCTCGATGTCGCCTTCCGGCGTCGCAGGGACTCGAACTCCCCACTTCCTGGTGTCTCCGGAGTGCGATCTCCACTCCCGACCTCCGGCGCGCTTCACCTCAGCTTCCGGCGACTCCGGTGGGCGGACTTCACTCCCCCGTCGACGCCTCACCTCGACCTCAGGTGACTCCGTACTCGACCTCCGGGGCCTCTCCACGACCTCCGTCGGCGTCCTCACCTCGACCTCGGGTGACTCTCCACTCGACCTCCGGCGCCTCTCCACGACCTCCGTTGGCGCCCTCACCCCGACCTCGGGTGACTCCGTACTCGACCTCCAGTGCCTCTCCACGACCTCCGTCGGCGCCCTCACTCGACCTCTGGTGGCTCCGGGTGCGACGTCTGCTTTCTGTCAGCGCCGCTTCTCGACCTCAGGCCCCAGGTCTCCAGGCTTCTCGACGTCAGGACTCCAGGAGGACACTGCTGAACAGGTCAGGAACTTGCTGTTCTTCTTCTTTAAGGCCTGTTCCAAATATTCAGTTCTTTAAGATGGTTCTTCTGGTCTTGATCCCACACAGGGCTTTAGGTTGGGCTTGGTCAGTAGAGACTAGCATCAAGGGTGGGTTTCTGGACCCCACTCCAAGCACTGGTTTCCACCTCTGCTGCCTTACTCCGACCTCCTTCTAACTCTGTCCTCTCTCTTCTCCAGTCAGTTGCCAACTGCCACTCTGAAATGGCCTCCCAACATTCCAAACTGCCTCCCACTGTCACAAGATTCTAGAATGTTCCAGGAGGTTCTGGTGATGTCACAGGTGACAATGGGTGGCCACCATTTTGTGTCTCAGGCCCTCAGACAGAAGTTCCAGGGGTAGGGAAAATGGCTCCCTGACCCTGCATCAACACTAAAAAGTATGGTGGTTCCCAAAAAGGAAAAATTATAACAGGGTTTGAGGCAAAAGTGGGACAAAATAAATAATGATGAGGAGGGACCACCCAAAGGGCTGACAGGTCTAACAAAGTCCCACTGCCGTTCTTGCTAGGAGGGCGGCGTCATCCGCATATAAAAGTGCGGGAATCAGGCGTTTCCCTGCACAGGGAATATCTTTACAGGAGGCAATTAGGGCAGTATCTAGTTTATTGATGTATAATGTAAAGAGCAGGGGCGCCAAAATGCACCCCTGTCTAACTTCATTTGATATGGGTATACCTTCCGTACAATTACCCTGTTGGTCATACCTCACCGTTGCAGATAAATCCCTATGCAGGTCGGCTAAGAAATAGACGATGTTTTTGTCTACTCCACAAGTTAGGAGCAAGGACCACAGCTTTGACCTGTTTACTCGATCAAAGGCCGAGGACAGGTCCATGAAGGCTACTAATAGTGCTCCATTCTTTGCCACCGTATATTTACCTATTAGTAGTTGCAAGTTCAAGCATTGGTCCATGGTGCCCATCCCTTTTCTGAAGCCGTACTGGGCCATAGAGAGTGTTCCAGATTCCTCGAGCCAGCCGGTCAGTTGGCCAAGGACCACCCTACCCAATACTTTCACAGAGGAGTCAATTAGGGATATCGGGCGGTAACAACTCGGGTCACCTCTGTTACCCTTCTTATATACGGGTATAATGACAGATCGTGCCCATGTGGGGGGCAGGCCCAGTTGACAGGCGTTAACAAAGACATTATATAAAATCTTTGACCAGGTTTTTACATCTGATTTAAAAAGGTCTGCCGGGACTCCATCGGGTCCCGGAGCCTTATTACTTGTCATTTGCATAATGGCATGTGTTACTTCTAATTCTGTGAAGGTCAAAGAATATTTCTCCATATTTAAGACTGAGCCTTCCAACATCCCATTTCCATCATAAACCTGTTTAAAGTGACTATACCATAATTTGTCCTGGATACCACAATCAAGCTCGCTGTTGCGTTTATCCTGGAAGAAAGGCTTATTTATCACAGTCCAAAATTTAGCACTATTTTTAATTACATCTTTTGATAAAAGCTCGTTCCAGGCTTCCTGCCTAATTTCGTTTTTTCGCTTTCTTTGTGCTTTTTTATAATTATTCCTAAGGGCAGCAATTTCCGCTTTATCGGGCGGGTCAGCTTTCAGCGCTACCATCAACTTCCGTTGGGCTATTGAACAGTTGTGGTCAAACCATTTTTCCCCGTTCCTAGGTTGCCCCTTAACTGCTTTTTTAAGGTCACTATCGACCTGCGTGCAGATTCTGCCATAGGCTACTAGGACCTCATCCCCTATGACACCATCTTTCAGACAAGTGGTCATATAATCCCCAACCTTTCCCAGCAAATTTTCCTTGAAGTCCTTTGGCACCACACGGCACCATTTCAGGCGTTGCGCTTGATCGGTGGGCCTTATGTCAAGGATTCCAGCAGTCAGGTTGGGTTTCACTTTTTTCCTAAGGTCATCTGTCAGAGTCACCTTTACAGGGTTGTGATCTCCGTAGGGAGACCAACTGACATTATACTGACTAACCCTACTTGCTAAGTTTACACTCACAAAAATAAAATCAATAGTTGACCCAGAGCCTCTTCCTTTATAGGTTGGGATGTCTCCTGTAAATTTGGTGGGGTAGATCAAGTCATTACCTACCACCAAATCTTCTAAATACAATCCCTGCGTGGTGTGTTCAAAATGAATATTATCTTGGTTTGCTGGACCTAAGCTGTCCCAAACAAAACAGTTACCTTTACAACAATGAACATTAAAATCACCAAGCACAATAACCGAATAAAATTCGTACTATTAACATTATACAATTCCAAAAAATCGTGTAGACTGACTAAATGTTCATTAAAAATACTCTTATCAAAGGAGTTATAAAAGTTGACAATGAGCCAATTCCCTGTTAATTTAGTTAAAATTTTCACTGCAAGGCAATATGGCGTGCCTGTCTCTACTTTAGTATAAATCCCCTCAAGTTTTAATGAAATGAGGGTTAAAAGTCCGCCCTTTGCCATCCCCATGGGGGAAGCAACTGCTGCCAATCAGAAAGCCGCATACCCATCCAAAAAAAAGGTATTCTCCGTGTCCCAGGTTTCTTGTAACCCAATAATTTCGCAGTCTGTCAAACAGTCCCTCCATTTTGCATCATTTGCATTACTATTCAGCCCAGCGATGTTCCAACTAAGGACCCTCGTTCCTAGACGTGGGGCCCTCGCTGCCACCATACCATCAGTGGGGCCACCTTGGACATCCCCCTCTGTGTTCATGACATTTGGGATACCATCCCCACAAGGGCTCACTGAGTTTCCATTTAACCCACATTCCTCCTCCACAATCAATGTAGAAGCTTCTACAACAGGTGTGGGATGGTCCCGGCCGTGTTCAAGTCACTCATTTGAATCTAGATCACTCAGGGGTTGATAACGATTGAATGTGGCAACCGCGCGGCCGGTAAACCCTACAGTGCCAATTCCTCTGCCCCAACATAAGTCATTAATGGGCTGCTGAGTTAGATGTCTGTAGAAATATCCCAGTGAACGAAGTGTGATGCCTTGATCAGTATGTGGCAGCGAGGAAGCTCTTAGCAAAGCATTATTAACGAGAAGTGGGTTACTAAAATTTATGATGACACAATCCCCCCTAATATTCTTGTGTGATCGTCCTATCCATGAGACTCTCCTGGTGGTTAGTATCTGACGTGATAAACCTACTGGGAACCCACACTCTCTATTTAGCCACGATACAGTTTTATTCTTTAGGGATTCGTGGGATTCGTGGGATTCTGGCTTGTTTGACAGGCCACCCTCTACTAGAGGTGGAACATTTGTCAACACTGCGACAAATGGGGCACATTCAGGAGGTAAGTCTGGTTGTGCACTGACCGTGCAACTGGTCTTTACTTCTGCCGTCCCTCTCTTACTCCCTAGACATGTTACTGGTGGTGGAGTTTTACTCGCAGTTGCCAGGGATACAGCAGCTGCTGGTTCTACTATACTGGGTCCATCCTTAATGGGCTTTGGTATCTCATTATTAGCCCTAGGGCCCTTTTCGGCAGTGCACTTACAATTATATCACTACCGGGTCCCAGGAGGTTTCCTAATCTCACAATTTCCGCAGACAACGTGTCAATTTTGGCCACAAGGGGTTTAACTATCTTAGTGATTTTGGCCTCTAAAATGCCAATCAGGCAATCTATTTGCTCTGTGTCTATTTTAATTGCGGCATTGTTAGCCAAAGCCTCATTTAGGCTTTCCCCACTAGTAAGTGGCGGGTCTGTTTTTTTGTTTGTGTTTCGGCCACCCCCCGTTTAATTTGTGTATACTTGCGAGATCTCAACACTCTCCGTGTTACCGGGGCCGGGGAACGATCTGGTGGAGCATCATTGATGTCATTTGGGTCGGCCATATTTTCCTGATTCTGCACTAATTCAGAGGGCAGCAGAGATAAATCTGCCGTATTTATCAAATCGTGTTGATCAGTGCTACAGCTATCACCCTGAATAGGAGAAAACAATGCAGTGGGCGAACTAGACAATGAAAAAGAACTAGTCCCCTGGCCCAATGATTTACGTCTTTCACTGTTAATTTTAGTTACAACTTTCACCAGATAATTATCTAGTGTTGCAGCTGCAGGAAGTATTTTGCCTGTTGTGGATTTCAACATTTTCAGCGGTAACAAAGAGGCCCATAAAAAACTAAATGTAGTGCCTAGACAGAAAAATAATAACAAAGCAATAATAATGGGTATTTCAGCTCCTTATCCTATGAAATAGCCACACATGCTCTATTAAGTTAAAAAGTCTCACTAAGTCCGAAGTGACAGGGGACAGCAGCAAAGTCCTGGAGCCAAAAAGCATGGCCCAGCCCAGCCTCCTTGTGCCTCTGAGGGTCTCAGAGGGGCCGCCCTTCGCCCGGGCTTAGCCCGCGCGTGGTCCCGCGTTGCGGGATCAATGGATATTTAAATAGTGGAAGTGGGCGTGGCCGTTAGCTCCGGCGCAGGTGACTCTGACCGCGAGGCTCCTGGTCCCAGGAGTCCTCGCGTTTGCCCCAGATGCTGCTGTTAGGGGCTGGCTGCACACTTCAACTGCCCCCGGTCTGCAGGCACAAACACCGGCAAGCTCCAAAGTCCGCTTCACGGGCAGCTCCCCTGTCTGTTTACTCATCAATGGGTCCATGAAACTGTGATACCTTCCCCTGCATAACAGTAGGAAACTAGCCTAAACTGGTCCTGTACTTCTCTTACTTCCCTGAATAAGAAAAGCTCATCTGGATGGGGCTAGGCTCACATCAAAAACAAGTTCACACTAACTCTGTTTAAGTTTAGGCAGAGTATCTTCCAAAGTTGATTCCAGGCTTAGTGCCACCATTTGATGCCCCTTGCTCTGCCCAACCCTTCCATTTCTCAAATGTTATTACTCACCTTTTCATGACTTCTTCACAGAGATCCTCCAGTAAGCTCGTCACTATAAAAGGCCCTTTATTGTTCCAGTGAGCCCTGATGGGGCTATTTATACTCATCTAATTTCAACTTTGAATGAGGGAAGCCAGATCACAGCCATTGCAGCTTGATGGACCCAATTCCTGGAACTGTCATGGCCCTGGCAGGTATGTGCAAATTGACATAATGTGGCTCTTTTCCTTTTATGCACTGTGAGAAGCACCATGCCTTTCGAAAAGTATGCTTGTCTCACCTGTACAAATTTGGCATTTGACCTGAAACAGGAACTGTCACATATCTTCCTTTTGTAGGGCTTATAAACTGAATTCTTCATTTATGTTTGTCGATTGTGAGGTTTGTGTCCCTGTGTCCCTATTAACTACATATACCCTCAATTTTTATCTTGGAAATGCTTCCACATTGCTATTATTTTTTTAAATAATTAATCCTTTTCATGGACCAGTAAGTCACAGAGGGGAACATAATACACCAAAATGTAAACAATTGGGTTTGGTATGGGGCACTAGCAAGTGTTGGAGCCTTCAAATATTAATTGGCTATGCTACCTCATAATGCATTCACCTAATTAATTGTCATCATCTGCCCTTTAATCAGTTTGTTTACTTTAGCTAATAGTATGATAATATTGCATTCCACTTATTTTACACATACATCTTCCTCTTTTCTTTTGCCAATTGTTATTGAAAAAAGGGCTGATTTTGAGAGAGCAGTAACAGAGAGTTTGCCATCAACAATATACTTCATATTCACATTTTTAGTGGTGTAATAGCAGCATTTAGTGTGCACTACCTGACAAACATACTGCTGTTGGAGACACTACCATCACCTTTGCTCGGTCTGGAGTTGATTCCACAAGACATACTGGCAGAACAGCTACTTGAGTCTAGAGTGACTGGTTTGCAACAATATATGGCAGAATTGAAATCCACAATGAACATCGCAAGGTACTAACAGAAAAAGCTGATATGATCTCCCTAACATGCTGGTATGTACTCTCCCATCATGTTAAGAAATTAATATGATGGCAATTATGTGAAGTTGGAGCCAACAGCACCCACATTGTAGCTCTTCCAATGGCAAATACAGGCACTTTGGTGGAGCAAACTTTTTGCCCTATGTTGGCATCCATAAATATGGCAGAATTTCCATTCAAACCAACTCTTAGTTTGTAACTTCACCAAGATGGTGGATGAAAAATCCATCAACCAAACTTTACATTGGGCCGTAGGTCTGGAGTGATACATGTGTGTTTTTTTTTTCTTATGAGCAATGTACTCTTAATTCTCATAACATTATTGAGTGTGTGGAATCTTTCTGGCAAATATTTTTCTAGGGGCCTATAGAGACACCACTCTCCTAATCCCATGTTCTCTAACAGAAGAGCACCACATCCAATAAAACCAAACACATTTCTGCAATCTAGAAAGGGCCATTAGTTCTCCCCAACACTAGAAAAAATAAGGTTGGTACTGCCTCTCCAACTGAAAGATGTATTCCACCGGGCCTAGGCAAAAATATATCACTCACAGATGCACAGACATTCTGCAGAGCAACCATGTGAAAACTGTCCAGCCTCTTATCTTTGACACTAATGGACTCCCCAGCTTCCACATGACTGAGATATTGTTGGGGAAAATTCACATCAGTGTGTCCTGCTGTAGTGAGAACCTTTCTTGGGACACTAACTCCTTTTCATTATGGCCCTTGACCCATCCAAAGGCCACCCCCTCCTGTACCAGTGCTGATGTCAGGAACACTCAGAGAATAAAATACCAGCAACAACAGCCACTGTCTGCAAAAAGGCAATACGTTTTTAAACTTATCCCCACACAGAGCTCACTAGCATGACAACTAATAACGCATACATTCAGCTCAGAATCACACAGCAACCAGGAAATAGCTATTAACAAGGCCCAGCCACTCAGTCATAACTAATCAGAAGACACCTTCTGGTGGGTTCCTGGTTCTTCCTCTGAGGATTTGACTCGGAAATAGGTTAGTTCTGACCCCTTCCCTGTATAGACCCGCCTTTCAACAGGTGGCAACCAGGAGCCTCTATACAGAGGCATTTGCCTAGCACATCACAAACCAAAGCCTCCTTTAAGTGTTTCTGGATGTATGAGCCCAGATTTAGCCATAGGTTTGCCCGTTAATTCACTGACATTAAAATAACACCCATGCATTCCAAGGCCCCTCAGCACACGTGACTCGCATTGTTATGGGATTGCAACTCCATGTATTGATGATAAAGGAGCCTGCACCACACTTTGTGACAGAAGAGCCGAAATGTTTCCCGACACTCATGATGCGAGGTGTAGCAGCCCCTGGGACATTTTTGTTACAGACATTAATGCTGCGAATATAAGAACTGGTTCCCTTTCCACCCAAATTTCTTTACAGCTAATATTTTCCACCAAGGTATGATATAGCAAATTCCCAGCCAGCCAAAACACTGTTGTCTGCCTTACAGCATTTTCTTAAAAGAAATACAAACAAAAATTATAATTATGAAATATTTAATTTCTTGTTTTTAACAATATGTCTTATTATTTGAAATTTAAAAGTTATGAGAGCAAAAATGCCTGGGAGGCTTTTAGCGGGAGGAAGGGGCCATATTTACTGTGAACTTTTATTTTTCTGCACTAAAGCAATTCGAAATTGGCAATAATACTCAGTTTTCCCTTTTAAAAATCATTTTTTCTCAGGTACACAAAATGTCGGTTTTCAGAAACAGGTGAATTGACTGACACAGACTATGTACTGCTTGCTAGTGACCCCTTAAATTCCGTCTGCGCGCCGTGAGCCCCAACCTCACAGTTTGAGGAACACTGTAATAATTCCTTTTGAACATGTTTAAGGACAGTAAAAAACACATTCCTGCTTGTGATTTCAATAATAGTCACACCTACCCAGGCTTCCTCTTCTGATGAGTCACGACACATCAGGGCCTGGCTCCCGCTGGACTTGGCTACTCTTCAATCCTTACTGGGAACTATCAAGACTGGTTCCCCACTTGACCCCCTTCCCCCATCCAAGCTCAGACTTCTTGATGAGTCGGTCCTGATTGTTAATCTTCTCAATTCCTCTCTAAACCCAGGTCACGTTCCTCAGAACTGGAAACACGCGCTTGTGCTTCCTTTACTGAAAAAGACCGGTCTTGATCCTCTCTGCTGGTCTAATTACCGCCCTATATCCCTTCTTTTTGTTTTCTCTAGGGTTTTGGAAAGACACATTAACTCCCAACTCTTCTCTCACACAGCAATTTACAATTTATTTCATTCCTCACAGTCTGGCTTCCGACCTGGCCACAGCACCTAATTGGCTCTGCTTGAGGTCACTGAATATCTCAGGCAGCAGCTTTATTGTGGTTCAAGGCAGCTCTCTTTTTACTAGAGTTGAGTGAGGCATTCGACACAGACTCACATTTCATCCTGGCTGATTGTCTTGAAGCCTCAGGTATTGATGCTGTGGCCTTGAGGTGGCTGATCTCTTAAAAGATCACTTGTTCCAAGTCTTTTCACATACCACAAAATCAAATCCTGTAGCTTTATCTCCAGGAGTGCCGCAGGGTTCGATTTTAGGCCCTCTGCTTTTTAACCTCTATATTTGCCCTCAGGTGGACATTGCGGAGAAGTCGGGACTGACCATTTGTTCCTATGCAGATGATACCCAGATCATGTTTTCTCTTTCAGCCGCTCAACATCAGGACCCCTCCCTGCTCTAGCTCAGACTGAATAATATCTCTTTGTCGATGTCCAGATATGCCTTGAAGCTGAACGGTACTAAAACAGAGGTCTTTATTCTGGGAAACAACCCCGAACTCTGGGGAATTAACCATTGGCCTGGCATTTTGGGACCTTTACCTGCTCTAGTCACTAAAGTTAAGAACATGGGTTTTGCTATTGATAACGACCTTTCCCTCAAAGTCCAGGTGGCTGGGGTCACTGCAACCTGCTTTGCGACTCTCAAGTGGCTAAAAAAAATCCTCTGGTGAATTCCACTTGCAGCCCACAGAACGGTAATACAGACGCTGGTGATTTCCAGACTTGATTACGGAAATGTATTGTACTTGGGCGCTTTTCAGGCTGCTTCGATATGCCTCTGTCTAACCTTTGCTTCATCAACTCCATTGGCTCAAGGTGAACAAACAATTCCAGTTTAAGGCTTTCTGCTACATGTTTCTGTCCAAACATGGTCTGTCGCTTCCCTACATAGCCTGGTCAAACCTTACGGCCCACTCGACAGCTGAGATCAGCTACCCTTTCTCTGTTTTCACTGTCCGGATTCCATCTTACTCGTTTACAGGCCGCTTATTCTACCACCTAGGCCCCAAACTGTGGAATGCTCTTCAAATGGACCTTAAGATGTGTCAATCGCTTCTAGCCTTTCATAAGAAATTAAAGACCTTCCTCTACAGCCAAGTATAATCCTTTTCTGTGCTTTTGTTTGCAATCTGTGGCTTGAGTGTTGTCCTGCTTTGTGCAGGGAAACCCTGTTGGGTAGCTGCGCGCATTACAAATCTGTAAATAAATAAATAAAATAGTTGATTTCTAGGTCGAGCCTGGGCAGCGCAAGTGATGCTCTCCGAGTCATGCTATATTCAGTCTATGGGCTTTCAACACGCCCAGTGTTTCTGGTTCATTGGTTGGCTTGCCTTTCGAAAGTCCTTTACTCTGGTTGGTCAATAGTGTCCATCTGTCATACCTTTGGGCACTTGTTTCCCTGCCAGCAAACTTCACTGATTGCTTCTTTTGGTTGGCCAGCTCTGGCCATCTGTTGCCTCCTTGCTTGCGCCCCCTCCCTCCACTCATTGCTGATGTCACTTAATCTCCCCAGTGCGTCCCCAAAACACCAACTCCCATCATTGCTACTTATGTTAGATTGTTTTTATACACTGGAGAAGTGGCCAAGTACAGCTTCTGTTATGCTCTTCTTTCAAGAAATGCGGCAGCTTCAGGAGGCTGGCACTTTTAGTGCATGGCGTAAAACATACACGGGTGCCTCGCATCATTTTTCAGGATGACGCCCACTTTCATCAAATGCAGCAGCTTCAGGAGGCTGGGCGCTTTTTAATGCAGCAGTAAATGTTGCCGTACCCACAATATTGTGCTGCATCGCTAAACACGAAGGCGAGACCGATTGCATTGCAAATGCTTGTTTCATGGTGTTTGGAGGATGCTCCACTTCCTGCAGCTCCTCACAACATTGACAAAAATGCTTTGTGGTGCCCTGTCTCTTCAAGGAGCACCACAAGCATGAGACTATGGAATTACTAGGGCATTATGGATGCACGTTTGCGGAAGCAATAAATAATATATGGGTGGCTCCTGACTCTCATTTATTATTCATTTTGCTTTATTTTTCGCTTTTAAATTTAATCTTCCAGTGCCCACTCAGGACACCCAGTTCCTTTTCTTTTGGTGGGGGGCAGCAGGGGGAGCACCAGAGCCCCATGACTGCACTGACCCCCCTACGAGCACCTATCATGGGTGCAAAGAGGAGACTACAATTCTTTTGAAATAATAGGGCCTGATCTTTCCAGAGATGTTATCTATAGTTAAGGGAAGGGGGCACTTTTCCCTGTCCCCAAGCCACTATAGAACCGAGGACCCCATTCCCAGGGCCATTTTCCTTAAAGAGGTGGATGCCCAGATGCCCATCCAGGCACCCACCAACCAACATGTTGTGGGCTGCGGGAGGAACCCTATGGCTATGGGGCCCGTGCATGGTGCGGGAGCTGGCATTGCTCCCTCACTGAGGGATCAGCTATTTATGCTTGCTCCCTCCAGGTGGGAGCATTTTGAGGTAGATTTTCAAAAAAGTCACGCAACGCACGTCTGCCCCTGCGAGGCTGCAGCATGTTGCGTGACAGGGAGGGAGCAGGAGAGCGCCATATCTTCAGAGATATGGCTCTCCCGTCCCCTTTCCCATGCGCCCGCGCTGATTTTAAATCTTTGTATATATGGTTTTGCGGCAAAAGGCATGGGTGGTTGCATGGAAATGCCCATGTACCACCCATGTCACGTCCCCTCGGCGCAAAGTAATGCAAAGCGGTGCTTGGCGCTGTTTTACGCTACTTACAGGGTACTTTCGAGCGCTGGAAAGAAAATAGCATAACAAAAATTTGTGCTGGTTAGCGTAACTTTTGTGATGCTATACCTGCGAAAAAGTTTTGAAAATCTGCCCCTATGTGTTTTGGTTCACTGCCCACAGTGCATTTTTAAATCTCCTGCTGGCTGGGATCAGACTTTCATGTTTGCTCCCATTTGGCAGGAGATTTAAAAATGCCCCCACCAGATGATCTGAAACATATGTTTCCCTGCCCATGGTAGTGTCAGCAGGGAAACTACTGTGTTCAGGAGTGGTCTCCCTGGGACACATTCACAGAGCCAGTCCCAGGGTATGCAGTCCCCAGGGCCATTAAAGACTCAGGAAGGGGGGGACTGCATGGCACCCCTCACTTTTAATGAATCTTATGGCTCCAGGGGTTGGGGTCCCTGGGACCTATTTAAAACTCGGGGAGGGGGTGCCGCACTGTCCCCTGCCCTTTTATTTAGATTTAGGCCCCAGGGAATGGACTCTAAATGTTGGAATAAGGCTCAGGGGGTAGCACACCCCCTCTTTTCAATAATTACTCACTACCAGGGGATGAGATCCTGAGTACCCTGTAGGCTTAGGTGAGAGTAGCTGCATGGCCCTTCCCCTTTATAAATCATTTTAACCCTGTTGGATGGAGTCCTGGGGGCCCTATTAGTTTTGGGGAGGGGCCCAATGGCCCCCTCCCTTGATTCGTACCTCGGCCGGGGGTTGAAGTCCCTGGGGACTCTCAAAGGCTTAGGGAAAGTGGCCATGCAACCCCTCCTCAAAAAAAGATGATGCATCACCCCCGGGCCCTGGCCTCCCCAGGTTGTTTTAAAGAAACAAGTTTGTACCCAACACTGGTGTTTTTTTTTATTATGCCACAGATTCATGGATCCTCCATAAATTTGTGGCAAAATGAAAAAAAAAATTATTTGTGGCATCAAGTCCCAAAAAGCAGGCCTAGGGGGTCAGGGTATCCATACTGTGCCTCCTATAGAGTTGAGATGACTGCCATGACTTCCTGATTGATGTGGTGGCAGCCAATCAGATTTCAACATGAGATTTTTCACCCTTGCGGATATTCCGCTGTGTGAGATATACACATTTTTTTAAACCTTAAACCTTCCAAACTACTGAATGGATTTATACCAAAACACAAAAACATTTTTTGTGCACGAATATCCAGTCTTCTCCCAAATGTGGTGTAAATCAATTCAGCAATTTGGACTGTAACTGCGTCTAAAGGTCCTATGAAAAACTGAGTGTGGAAAATGCATTTTGAGACCCCCCCTTTTTCACAGCCCTAGCTTGACAGATCACACCAAATCTTTCTATGCAGAAACTAGTCAAAAAGTAGCACTTTTTTGGAACCTTTTGTGGAGATTCTTCAAATGGGGCCACAGTTGTGGGCTGCTGGGTTTTTAGGGGTATAGTCTGGAACGTTAAGTAATAAATAAATGAATTGTTTTTAAAATGATAATGAATTATAATTGTTATAATAATCATGTAAAGTATTTAATTGTCTTTTATTTTGGATATATATAATTTCCTTTTGATTAATTGATAACCTTCATACTAAGAATTTTATATCTGTTCTAAATTAATAGGGTCATTCAAATATGTAAATCGGGGGGGGGCGTGGCTAATGGTCGAACATGGCAGACACGCCTTATCCGAGCCCCGGACCGGGCACTGCATGCTGCTTGAATCCCTGCTGTTGCTGTGCTAATAAACACTTGATGCTACCTAGAAACACCCCGGAGATCGAGCATGATGTTTTTGGGGGGCCGTGGAACCAGGAAATTGGTCTAGCTGCTGACAATCGGTTTGGAGGCATTGGCACAGCAAATTGGTCGTCAGTGTACGCCCAAGCCATGTTGCGCTACTACCTCCCACTGCCCCTCTACTTTGCTGTCGGACTCACGGAGCGGAGTGACTGGCCGGAATGGAGCCTAGACAACCTTGATGACATATATCTGCTACTGATCGAGGCAGAGCACACTGAGGGCACAAAACGGCACCATTAGGAGGAGGACACCATTGAAAATGGCAGATGTACACAGAGAGGACCGTTGGATACCCCCACACACATAAGGAGCTGAATGTCATGCCTGTGTCCCATGTGGCGTGCCTGCTCTTCCTTACTTCTAAAGCGGAGACGGTTTGCTGGTGGAGTGTGGCCGGTGGGAGCTAACGTGTAGCGGACCCCAAGACGGTGGTGAGCAGCCTAACTTGCAGAACACCAACCCTATCAGCATGATCGGAGGAGAGTTCCCGGACTGGGGAGCACTTGGTCTGCATTTGGTGGCCCTACTGCAATGTAGAATGTGACCTGGCTATGGGTATAGTACGGTGCTGAGACGATGATGCCACCAATCACCGCCGGGGTGGGGTGCTGAGACCGCCCGTTTCCGCCTACATATATACATTGTCCACTACTATTCCTGAATCTCCCATGGACTGCCCTGAAACATGCATGCTCCCCCTGAGGCCAGGCACGTTGATTGCTTGCTATCCAGTGTGTATGATTGGCTGGAGACCAGTGCTGGTACAGCCTTGAGGCGGAGGGGAGCGGTCCGGCCCACAGGATACCCGCTTTGGGCGTTTGGATCACTGCTCAGGGCTGGTGGCAGCTGGCCCCCATAAGTAGAACGCCAAGGAGTGGGGAGGCCACTCGTGATCAACGTTGGGCACACCGCTGAGGATATACCTGATTGCCCTATTGATTTGACTTCGAAACAACGAACAGTGAGTAACATGCCCGGCTGGGGCTTGCGGGTCCATTCCTCTCGATCTGCTGTGTAACGCATGACTATACCCTGCACGACCTACCCTCATGCAGCTTGTCATAATACTAAGTACTCTTTGGAAAAGCGCAAACCCCCTAAAATAACCAGTGGTGGATTATTACTCTTTGATGACATTTGCTAGAACTACTATACCAATACTCACCTTGGTCACACAGCATAACCTGGAAAGAGAGCACACTTATTGGAAATTTCTTTTCCCGCACTGTGTAACGCTGAAGGCGCAAAATGGGGACGTACTAGGGGGAAAACACAAGAACCTCTGACTGCTGACAAACTTGAGCACACAGACCTGGAGGATGCAAACAGCACTCTTGACCAAGACTGTATACCGCCGACCAACATTGTAGAACAGGCTGATAAACTAGACTTGAGGTATGCAATTCCAGAAAGGCAATAGAAAGACAAGTAAGCACACTGTCAACGGGCCTCACACTACTAAAGGCCGACCATAGTAAGCTGGCAGACACGGTCCGTAGCAACAAACTGCACCTGGAGGAAATACTGCCACAGCACAAAGCACATTCGGACCACATAGAACGTGTACAGTGACAACTAACAGATTTACAGGACAGGGCGGATGATGCAGAGGGGAGAGCCCGTCGCAACAATATTCATATAGTGGGTCTGCTGGAACAAAGTGAGAGACCTAACCCCACCCAATTTAAAGAAAAATGGCTTAAAGATGTGATTGTACCAGAAGGCCTCTCAGAGCTCTACAGTGTGGAGCGAGTTCACTGGGTTCCGCCAAGACCACCACCCCCTGGTGCCTGGCCCAGACCATTCATAGCACGCATTTTTTATTTCAAACACCGGGACACATTGCTCCAGGCAGCCCGCGAAAAAGGCCTAATACAGTTAAAAAACAAGACAATATCTCTATATCCTGATGTTACCCTGGCAGTGAAAAAGAGAGGAGCATTGTTCAAGGAAGTTAAACTGCAACTTCCGAAACACAGCCTTAAATATGCACTCCTCTTTCTGGTCAGACTGAAAATAATTTTCAATCAGAAATCTAATTTCTTTGATTGCCTGGCTGATGCAGGAGAATGAATGGAAGTAACATTCTTGCCGTGCCCCACCCAAACTTCAAAATCGAAATCTAGCACAGCTCAGAAGGAAGGGTACGGTAAAGCTGACCGAAATAGATCACCAAGAAATGATGCTACTGTAAGCCCATCCCCGGAACAAATACTAGAAGGCAAGAAATCTGCAATACAGGCAGTGGTAGCGCTGGACGATCAAGATGCGCACTTGACGGTGGACTCAGAAGACAATACAGTACACTCAGACTCTGAGAACAGCACGGCTTTCTTTCCTTCTATCACCCCGCAAATGGTGAATGATTATTTTTGTTGAAGCAGCTGGTTTTATCTGTGTGGAGTTCCTTTCTGGGGGGGGGGAATAATTAACGGGGAGTTTTATTTGCCTAATACTGTATATGTATTACGGCTTTGTACACACAGAGAATATCGGCCCGGACTGTTTCCGGATATGAGGCCGCTCCAGACTATTTCACCACTAGACCTAATGTTGATACTGGTTACCTCCCCCCGTAACCAGTGCAACTTTAATCTCATTTGCTTTGGTACTTTTAATGGTTTTCTTAATAACCATAGTTTGGTTCTCTGTTGTTAAAAGGGGGAAACTAGTATTTAGGGTTGGTATTAGTTCAAACAGACTCGCTTCCTGTCTCTGTGCCACCTGCTGCCGAGTCTGCACTGGAACAGGTAGGACACAGCAATGCAATTAGAGGTATGGTTGCATCCGGGAAATTCAAGATCCTAACTTGGAATATTAGAGGGATGGGGTCTGTCCATAAGAGCGATAGAATCTATGCAAAACTAAACAGAAGGAAGGCACACATTGTTTTCATACAGGAAACACAATTGATGCACTCAGAGGCAATAAAGCTACGGACAAAATGGCGGGACTGCTGTTTAGTACACCTTATTCAGTATTTGCCAGGAGTGCCGCCATTTGTATTAGGAGCGGAACTCCATCGTAATGTTGGAGCAGAAGATAGATATACATTGCAGATATGTGCTCCTCTGTGGAACCACTGATATTGGGAAGTGTATACTCCACCAATGCAGATCAGGATACATTTATGGGGTCATTAAACACAGTACTGTTGGGCTGGCAAGAGTATCCCTGGGTGATAGGAGGAGATTTTAATGCAATTCTGAATGTAGACAATGACCGCATCCCATCCACCTCTAGTGGGTGCTGCCAGTAGGAAGCAAGCCAAGGTGCTGACAGGCTTGGAGGAGGGATAGGCACTTGGGGACGCATGGCGGATACATAATCCAATGAGCTGGGAATACTCATATTACTCCCCCACACATATGTTACACACGTATAGACAGGCTGTTCTGTTCTGATTCTCTGCTTGGAAATGTTTCCCTTGCAACATATATTGGGAAAACTTTTTGGGACCACAAACCATTAGAATTGTTATTAGAATGGGGGAAGATCCCCACACTGGTCCCAACATGGCAACTACAACCAGTCTCACTGGAGGACCCTGTGTACCGCACCACTCTATCTACAGCAATATCGCACTATTTCATAGAAGATGCTAAAATTGCCAGTTCATGACAAATGGAATGGGAGGCGTTTAAGATGGTCATCCATGGAGTGGCCATTAGTACTAAAGTGGGGGACCGAGTCATAGTGGACAAAGACTTCTGAGACTTAGAAGACGGGCTAGGTGAGCTAGAATCTGCTGCAGCGTTAGACGATACACACAAAGAGGCTCTGCAAGAAGCGCATATAAAACATGCAGAATTACTTGAACAGTTAACCCCTTCCATGCTCATGACGGAACGGTTCCGTCATGAGCCACGGTTGAGCTGTGCTCATGACGGAACCGTTCCGTCATGAGCCCGCCCGCGCTCGAACCCTTCAGCACCGCGGCGGAATTCGCCCAGCGCTGAAGGGGTTAAGGACAATAGACTATCACACATACATGCAAAGGCAACAGGCAGAGGCAGACAAAGCAGGTACCTTGTTAGCGAGAATTATACGTGACGCCCCCAGCATTGTCCCTGTAACTGAGACCACTACGCTTGAGGGACTCAAAGTAACGACGCAATTTGACATCAACATGGTATTTCAGAAATTTCATGAAATACTATATAAGGCTCCGTTGGCACTGCAGGAAGGGGGAGTTAAATAACTTTCTAGAAGGCCTAGAGTTCCCCCAGCTCACCAAGGCACAGCTAGACGAATTGGCTGCCCCAATTGCAAAAGCTGAAATTCACTCAGCAATAAAAGACCTGCCTCGCAATAAAACCCCAGGCCTGGATGGTTTACCCGTAGAATTCTACCAGACCTTCTCAACACAACTGGCCCCCCACCTTGAAAAGCTATACCATACAGCTTTGGAAACTGGAGCCTTACCCCTTACCACGAGACAAGCTTTGGTAACATCTTTGCAGAAGCAGGTAGAGATCCAAAGGATATGGCAGGATACAGGCCCCTTTCTTTACTAAATACGGATTTCAAAATCCTTAGTGAAATCCTGGCTTGCAGGTTACAGCAATACCTACCACACTTAATACACATCAATCAATGTGGATTTGTTCCGGGTAGATGCACTTTCCTAAACACCAGGTGATTACACCAAATAATATCCTCGATGCCTTCAGATAATGCTATGGCTGGTTGCATTTTGTTGGACCTGAGACAGGCATTCCATACCCTTCATTGGGATTATATGTTCTGAGCCCTCTCTTTATTTGGCATTCCCCAGGGCTATATCCAATGGGTCCAGTTTTTGTACACGGACCCGATGGCACACGCCGGGAATAGGGCATATATTTCTTGGCCAGAGGCACAAAGCAGGGATGCGCTTTGTCGCCCCTTCTTTTTGTATTGGCGCTGGAACCGCTGACTATTAAGGTGCGAACAGTAGCAAGAGATAGGGGCGTTATTTTGGGGATTACCATTCATATCCTCTCAGCTTATGCTGACAACATTATTCTGTATCTCAATGATCTTCGAGGACCCAATGATCCTCTCCCTGGGATATTCCGGCAATTTCAAACATTACAATTATAGAAGAAAGTAGCTAGGTTATACGTGAATGCACAGCCTGGACCTGTCACTGTACAGTAATAAGAGTATTGCCCACCTCAAATGGCCAGCTGCTTAAACGACCATGAATAAAACATATGTTCACACAGATATGAGAGGCAACACAAAGCTAAATTCACGGTGTCAATACAGTTGAGAGCTGATTGTCGAGACACCTGGGTGTATTCCACCTTGGAACATTACTTACTTTTATTTTCATTGGTTACAGATTTTATCTACATTAGCTACCCTCTAATCTTCTGAGAATACTACAGTGCATCATCTTTGTACATTTCGTGGTAAGCAACTGTTCTTGCCAAATTCATCTACTTTAATTTCTTCTTTTTCCTTAGATAAGTTCAATTTTTGAGCACGACACAACCGTTTCTCTTTAGTTTCTTTTGACACACAATTGGTCACTTTGTATAGTTCTGCGTCCACTCTATGGATACTCATTTGGTGTTCCTTTTAGGATTACTTTTCCTCCCCTTGTTTTGTGTTTTTTCTTCACACCTATTAATAGGTCATATGGTCAGTTAAGACACTTGTTCACGGTGCGCTCTGTTTTGTTTATTGTTTGGTTTCTTTCTCACCGGTTCCCCTCACACTTTGCTGATTCTTCCTTCCCTTTGTTTCTTGGTCTTCTTTTCTTTTTACTTTTCCCCTTATTTTTGTAAAATAAGTTTTATTTGTACGAACTAATGTTACAACCAATTTCTTTGTATGATTCCTAACAGCCTTGAAGAAGCCCATGTTTGGGCGAAACGCGATGGCTGTGAATATGGTTGTACCGAACTGTGAAATAAAGAACACTTGAATCTTACAACCTTTGTGTGGACTCAACAATCAGCTCTCAACTGTATTGACACAGTGAATTTAGCTTTGTGTTGCCTCTCATATCTGTGTGAACAATTTCAAACATTGTCTGGCCTAGCTATTAATGAATCCAAATCTACTGTTTATTACTTTCATGACTCCACTGCTGTGCACCCAGTCAGATTTGGCCACTGGTCATTCCCTATGGCACCTGTCACATTTACATGTTTGGGTATTCAAATTTACAGGAAACACCAGGACCTGTTGGATGGTGATTTTAACCGTGCAATTAAAACGCTTAAATCAAAAATCCCCTTCTGGATTCTGCTGCCAATCTCTAGGGCGAGGAGAGTGGCCATATCTAAAATGTTCATGCTCCCCAGACTGCTTTACTTTTTCACTAATATACCAGTAATAATCTCAACATATATATTCAAAACAATTAACACACTACTTATTGAACTGATATGGGGTAAGGAACGAAGGAGAGTAGGGCTCCCTAAACTACAGCTTAGTACTGATCAGGGAGGCCTGGGTGTCCCAGACTTCCAGGCATTGTTGTTATGCCAGTCAACTGCAGTGGCTGTCCTATTGGACTGCCGGCTGCCATTTGCAGGAAATAGGCATGACACAGACAGCGTAGGAAAAGGGAGCACTGCATACGTTATTACTCCCCAGACGCAGGCTTACTCGAACTGCATTCCCATTATTAAAGGTGGCTACGACGTACTGGAAGAAGGCTATCCACTACACGAAAGGGCTAAACCTGTATGCCCCTAATATCCCTCTGATGGGGATCCCCACACCAACTTGTATAATTTCCTCTAGCAACTGTTTGCAACTGTTTGCCGATAATATGCTTCTGGATTATAATGCATTTGTAAGAGAGCAAGGAGTTCCTAATTCGCTTTATATATTACATGCTAAGATAATCAGATATATGAGAAGCACCTGGGCACCGGATGGCACTGAGCCCCAAACACATACACTAGTACACATGACGTATCTCATGGGGAATGGGAGACACTTAACTAGATGGCTATATAGAAGCATCCGAATGCATGCAACAATCTCGCTCCAAGAGCTCCGGGATAAATGGTCAGCAGATCTAGGTCATGAAATAACAGACAAAGAGTAGGAGAAAGCACTAGAATACCACAAGAAAGTGTCACGTAATCCTAAGTTTAAATGAATTCAATTTATGTTGGTACATAAAGCTTACTTGACCCCACATAGACTGAGTAAAATGTTCCCGGGTATGGTAGACACCTGCCCTAGATGTCATACACAACCGGCAGGGCAGCTTCATATGATCTGCACATGCACAAAGTTGGCACCCTTCTGGGAGACGGTCTACAAACTCCTTAATGAGGTAAAACCAGGAACAGGGCAAAACAAAGTGGAATTTGGTATATTGGGGCTTTGTAAAAAACGCAAATCATGGGGAACACAACACAGGTTTGCCAACGTATTGCTTATTTTGGCAAAATTACCTATCGCAATGAAGTGGAAATCCCCGCAGCCTCCGTCAGTACTAATATGGCTTAACAAAGTAGTGCGTTGTGGGAGAGCTGAAAGTATGGCGCTACATAGAGAGGAAATCAGAGGCCATAGGAAAGATCCAATAGCCATGGAATGAGATATAATGGTGGTACAACTTGTGTCTGCTGAACCTTCACTGCACTGAATATCAAAGGGAACCCAGTCTAAATAATAATAGACACAAGAACATAATGACTGAATGACAGACCCCATTGGGACCTCATGCGTATATAATTTGTAGGAATAACAGACTTGACCTAAAGGTTGCTTTGCTTTGCGTCTCGGTTGATATGTAAGTGTAATGCTGTAGTTGCAATGAGTCTTTAGATCCTTCTAGCTAATAGAGTCTGGGAGGGGGGAGGGAATGGTGTTTTGTTTAATATGATTATTCTAAATATGGAAATATTAATGCCAAATGCTGATCAATATATTCCTAGCATTGTAAAATTGTTATCTTTGGCCATTATACACACTTTGGTCACATACTATGACTCTGATATGCCATAACTGTGTTATAACATGTTTTAAAATAATAAAATATGTTTAAAAAAAAAATCAAATATGTAAAGCATTTCAATCAAAGTAGTTTCCCTACTGTTGCCTGCACTGGAGTGGGAATAGTAAATATAATTCCTCGGAAGTCCAATGCTTTCCCTACTCCTACACAGAATGGAGTGAGAATAGTAAATGTAATCTCTCCGAACTCCAACACTTTTGCAACTGTTGCACAAAATGGACTGGGAATCGTGAATATTTCCTCTTTGAAGTCCAACACATTCCCTACTGTTGCACAAACTGGAGTTGGAATAGTAAATACTACCCCATCGAAAGTCCAATGCTTTCTCTAGTGATGCACAGAGTGGAGTGGGAATAGTAAATGTTACCTCTCTGAAGTTCAATGCTTTTTCTACTGTTCCATAGACTGGAGTGGAAAAAAAACATGTGCCCCCCTCCGAAGTTCAATGCTTTCACTACTATTGCACAGACTCGAGTGGGAAGAGTGAATTTAATTCCTCCAAAGCCCAACACTTTTTCCTACTGTTGCACAGACTGTAGTGCGAATAGTAAATTCTACCTCTCTGAAGTCCAATATTTCCCTAGACTGGAGTCGGAATAGTAAATCTCACCCCTCCTAAGTACAATAATTGCCTTACTGTTGACCTGTTTGGAGTGGGAATAGTAAATGTACCCTCTCTGAAAATCTACACTTTCACTACTGTTGCATAAACTGGAGTGAGAATAGTTTATCTATTATTACCAGACACCACATCTTTAACTAATATTGTGTAAATATATTTATTATTACCATTTGTTTATTTTCTCATTTGTATAGTATGTGCTCATAGATAAACACAATTAATAGTAATTTCATTAAATGTACTTTTTTTATATTTTATGAATTTGGTAACTTATGTCATATTTTGCAGTTGATTTTGTAATTTGTTTGTTTCATGTATGTATATATATATATATATATCCAAATAACCAAAGTTCAGTACGCTCTCAGGCAGGTAAATAACACGACCAAAAGTAGAAGTGATCAGGTTTATTTCATGACGCGTTTCGACTGCGTCCGCAGCCTTGCTCACATGAAGATCTTCATGTGAGCAAGGCTGCGGACGCAGTCGAAACGCGTCATGAAATAAACCTGATCACTTCTACTTTTGGTCGTGTTGTTTACCTGCCTGAGAGCGTACTGAACTTTGGTTATTTGGAGATAATTTGCCGGTTGCTTCGCCGGCGTGTACGCCACCTTCCATGGGGCTGGCTGTCCAGAAGGAGCGGATGTATTTTGGATATATATATATATATATATAAATTCACTGAAAAAACCATAGGTTTCACACATGTTATAGTTAGCGGAAATTTTACTGATAAAAAACCAATGAAATTGCCCCGTTATAGTTAGTGCTGGCAACTATAACTCACGCGACCGCAATCCTCTGCTGATGCTAATACTGTATTTAGACACTTATTTGCCCATGTCTTCTTCCATACATTTTTAGCTATACATATATTACAAATATTTTTTTTTATAAAGACACATATGTCATCAGCAGAAGATTGCGGTCGCGTGAGTTATAGTTGCCAGCACTAACTATAACGGGGCAATTTCATTGGTTTTTTATCAGTAAAATTTCCGCTAACTATAACATGTGTGAAACCTATGGTTTTTTCAGTGAATTTGCAAGGTTTTTTAAATGCTAATTCCTAACTATAACATGTGTGAAACCTATGGTTTTTTCAGTGAATTTGTACGGTTTTTTAAATGCTAAGTTACTTTACGCCATTCGAGGCGTGCGCGCCCACTTAACGCAGTGCGTTCCGTGCACGGTTTTTATCAACTTTAATAAGCCCTGTACATTTGGTGGCCTTCGGCCACCAAAAGCACAGGGGGTGGGGTCAATGTGGATAGTGTTTTTTTTATTTCGATTTTATAATTTCATGTTGCCAAAATATAGTTTTTTTTACTGATGTAATAAGCCCTGTATATTTGGTGGGCTACGGCCACCAAAAGCACAGGGGGTGGGGTAAGTGTGGATAGTGTTTTTTTTATTTCTATTTTTTACCGTACGCTTACGGTAAGCGTACGGTAAGCGTACTCGGCGAAATTGCTGAAAAAAAAATAAAACCGTTTTTGCTCTTGGGGGATGTTTGGGGACTCCCTCAACATGACTATGTGGGAGGGAGTTGTCAAAACAGCCCCGTAACATGTTTTTGGGCATCATGTTTGATAAATAACACTCAGTGCGAGAGACAAAATGGCGGACGCCGCTTCCTGGTTTCGGCCGATTCGAATGTTTACTAAGATCTAAGAGCCAATCAGAATCGCGCTCGCGCACGCCACCGTACGCGTACGGTAAGCGTACCGTAAGCGTACCGTAAGCGGGCTCAGATATATATATTGATTTAAAGGCTATTTTCTCAGAATCTACTGAACAGATTTACACCAAACCTACAAAAGGCACTTCCTTGACATAGGGACTACCTTTCTGCCAAATTTCTAGTAATTCTGTTCAGCCGTTCGGGCTGTAGCTCGTTCTAAAGGTCCTATGGAAAAATGCATGGGAAAAACGCGTTTTGGGACCCCCCTTTTATCTCAGCCCCCGCTTGACGAATCCCCCCGAGACTTTCAGGGTAGGAGCGGAGCGTAGCGCCCCACCTATTTTGAGAAATTCGCGAGGATTCATCGACCGGCGCCAAAGTTATTCAAAATAGAATGTTGCGGATTTCCTATGGAAAAGGGGTCCTAACTATAACTACCGACTGGCGACCGCCAGTAGGTAATATTATCTACTGGCGGTTGCCAGTAGATAGTTATAGTTAGGACCATGTTTCCATAGGAAATCTGAAAATTTTATTTTGAATAACTTTGGCACCGGTTGACGAATCCTCGCAAAATTTTCAAAACTAATGGGGCGCTACGCTCCGCTCCTACCCTGAAAGTCTCGGGGTGATTCGGCAAGCGGGGGCTGAGAAAAAAGGGGGGTCCCAAAACGCGTTTTCCCCATGCATTTTTCCATAGGACCTTTAGACACAGCTACAGCCCGAACGGCTGAACAGAATTACTTGTAATTTGGCAGAGAGGTAGCCATAAGGTCAAGGAAGTGCCTTTTGTAGGTCTGGTGTAAATCTGTTCATTAGTTCCTGAGAAAATAGCATTTAAATCAATATATATATCTGTGGCAGCGCTCCGTGCGCTTACCGTGCGCTTACGGTAAGCTTACCGTACGCGTACGATGCCGTGCGCGAGCGCGTTTCTGATTGGTTGTTAGATCAAAGTAAACATTCGAATCGGTCGAAACCAGGAAGTATCGGCCGCCATTTTCTGTCTGTCGCACTGAAAAAAAAAGGTAGATAACATGAAAAGGGGGCAACGAAGAGAGTTGCAGACCCCCTAGCGTTCGTCAGGGGGTTCACGAAGGGCCAAAAAGTATGAAAAATAAATTTAATAATTTTTTTTAAAAATCGCGGGGTGCGCGTACGGTAAGCTTACCGTACGCGTAAGGTAAAAAAAAAAAAAAAATTAACAATCACATTTAATATATAAATCTAAGGACCCCCAAGGGAGAAAAAAACAATTGATATTTTGAAAAAAATGGCGAGGGGTGCACGGTACGACATGCGAAATGCGCGCAAAAATTAAAAATAAATTCATAACTTAGCATTTAAAAAACCGTACAAATTCACTGAAAAAACCATAGGTTTCACACACGTTATAGTTAGGAATTAGCATTTAACAAACCTTGCAAATTCACTGAAAAAACCATAGGTTTCACACATGTTATAGTTAGCTGTACATTTTACTCGTAAAAAACCAATGAAATTCCACGTTATAGTTAGTGCAGGCAACTATAACTCACGCGACCGCAATCCTCTGTTGATGCTAATACTGTATCTTTAGCTATACATATATTACAAATATTTATTTTTCATAAAGACACATATGTCATCAGTGATGTAATATCTGACATCATCAGCAGAGGATTGCGGTCGCGTGAGTTATAGTTGCCTGCACTAACTATAACGTGGAATTTCATTGGTTTTTTACGAGTGAAATGTACAGCTAACTATAACATGTGTGAAACCTATGGTTTTTTCAGTGAATATATATACATACATGAACTCCTTGTTTTTGCTGTGTAATAAGTGGTTTCCACCACCACTTCCCGGTTGCACCCGCTTCGAGTTCGGCTGGCCCCAGGTGGAATACTGTGTTTTGGATTCAATTTGGGCTGCTGAACCGCCGCTTACGGACTCTGTTGACCTATTCAGGTTGTGGCTTATACAAAGCTAGAGTGCTTCACCATATGTGGGACACTCACAGAGTTTTCGTTCTAACAGCGGCAGGCGAGGGGATGTTTTTATTGACGGCTTTTCCGCACTGATGACGGCAAGAGCCAGAAACACGTCTGCGGATGTTTTATAGGCGACACATACCCCGTGAGTGCACCGGACCTTGGGAGTACCATGAACTCCTTGTTTTTGCTGTGTAATAAGTGGTTTCCACCATCACTTCCCGGTTGCACCCGCTTCGAGTTCGGCTGGCCCCAGGTGGAATACTGTGTTTTGGATTCAATTTGGGCTGCTGAACCGCCGCTTACGGACTCTGTTGACCTATTCAGGTTGTGGCTTATACAAAGCTAAAGTGCTTCACCATATGTGGGACACTCACAGAGTTTTCGTTCTAACAGCGGCAGGCGAGGGGATGTTTTTATTGACGGCTTTTCCTCACTGATGACGGCAAGAGCCAGAAACACGTCTGCGGATGTTTTATAGCCGACACATACCCCGTGAGTGCACCGGACCTTGGGAGTACCATGAACTCCTTGTTTTTGCTGTGTAATAATTGGTTTCCACCACCACTTCCCGGTTGCACCCGCTTCGAGTTCGGCTTGCCCCAGGTGGAATACTGTGTTTTGGATTCAATTTGGGCTGCTGAACCGCCGCTTACGGACTCTGTTGACCTATTCAGGTTGTGGCTTATACAAAGCTAGAGTGCTTCACCATATGTGGGACACTCACAGAGTTTTCGTTCTAACAGCGGCAGGCGAGGGGATGTTTTTATTGACGGCTTTTCCGCACTGATGACGGCAAGAGCCAGAAATGCGTCTGCGGATGTTTTATAGCCGACACATACCCCGTGAGTGCACCGGACCTTGGGAGTACCATGAACTCCTTGTTTTTGCTGTGTAATAAGTGGTTTCCACCACCACTTCCCGGTTGCACCCGCTTCGAGTTCGGCTGGCCCCAGGTGGAATACTGTGTTTTGGATTCAATTTGGGCTGCTGAACCGCCGCTTACGGACTCTGTTGACCTATTCAGGTTGTGGCTTATACAAAGCTGGAGTGCTTCACCATATGTGGGACACTCACAGAGTTTTCGTTCTAACAGCGGCAGGCGAGGGGATGTTTTTATTGACGGCTTTTCCGCACTGATGACGGCAAGAGCCAGAAACGCGTCTGCGGATGTTTTATAGGCGACACATACCCCGTGAGTGCACCGGACCTTGGGATTACCATGAACTCCTATTTTTTGCTGTGTAATAAGTGGTTTCCACCACCACTTCCCGGTTGCACCCGCTTCGAGTTCAGCTGGCCCCAGGTGGAATACTGTGTTTTGGATTCAATTTGGGCTGCTGAACCGCCGCTTACGGACTCTGTTGACCTATTCAGGTTGTGGCTTATACAAAGCTAGAGTGCTTCACCATATGTGGGACACTCACAGAGTTTTCGTTCTAACAGCGGCAGGCGAGGGGATGTTTTTATTGACGGATTTTCCGCACTGATGACGGCAAGAGCCAGAAACGCGTCTGCGGATGTTTTATAGCCGACACATACCCCGTGAGTGCACCGGACCTTGGGAGTACCATGAACTCCTTGTTTTTGCTGTGTAATAAGTGGTTTCCACCACCACTTCCCGGTTGCACCCGCTTCGAGTTCGGCTAGCCCCAGGTGGAATACTGTGTTTTGGATTCAATTTGGGCTGCTGAACCGCCGCTTATGGACTCTGTTGACCTATTCAGGTTGTGGCTTATACAAAGCTAGAGTGCTTCACCATATGTGGGACACTCACAGAGTTTTCGTTCTAACAGCGGCAGGCGAGGGGATGTTTTTATTGACGGCTTTTCCGCACTGATGACGGCAAGAGCCAGAAACGCGTCTGCGGATGTTTTATAGCCGACACATACCCCGTGAGTGCACCGGACCTTGGGAGTACCATGAACTCCTTGTTTTTGCAGTGTAATAAGTGGTTTCCACCACCACTTCCCGGTTGCACCCGCTTCGAGTTCGGCTGGCCCCAGGTGGAATACTGTGTTTTGGATTCAATTTGGGCTGCTGAACCGCCGCTTACGGACTCTGTTGACCTATTCAGGTTGTGGCTTATAAAAAGCTAAAGTGCTTCACCATATGTGGGACCCTCACAGAGTTTTCGTTCTAACAGCGGCAGGCGAGGGGATGTTTTTATTGACGGCTTTTCCTCACTGATGACGGCAAGAGCCAGAAACACGTCTGCGGATGTTTTATAGCCGACACATACCCCGTGAGTGCACCGGACCTTGGGAGTACCATGAACTCCTTGTTTTTGCTGTGTAATAAGTGGTTTCCACCACCACTTCCCGGTTGCACCCGCTTCGAGTTCGGCTTGCCCCAGGTGGAATACTGTGTTTTGGATTCAATTTGGGCTGCTGAACCGCCGCTTACGGACTCTGTTGACCTATTCAGGTTGTGGCTTATACAAAGCTAGAGTGCTTCACCATATGTGGGACACTCACAGAGTTTTCGTTCTAACAGCGGCAGGCGAGGGGATGTTTTTATTGACGGCTTTTCCGCACTGATGACGGCAAGAGCCAGAAATGCGTCTGCGGATGTTTTATAGCCGACACATACCCCGTGAGTGCACCGGGCCTTGGGAGTACCATGAACTCCTTGTTTTTGCTGTGTAATAAGTGGTTTCCACCACCACTTCCCGGTTGCACCCGCTTCGAGTTCGGCTGGCCCCAGGTGGAATACTGTGTTTTGGATTCAATTTGGGCTGCTGAAGCGCCGCTTACGGACTCTGTTGACCTATTCAGGTTGTGGCTTATACAAAGCTGGAGTGCTTCACCATATGTGGGACACTCACAGAGTTTTCGTTCTAACAGCGGCAGGCGAGGGGATGTTTTTATTGACGGCTTTTCCGCACTGATGACGGCAAGAGCCAGAAACGCGTCTGCGGATGTTTTATAGGCGACACATACCCCGTGAGTGCACCGGACCTTGGGAGTACCATGAACTCCTAGTTTTTGCTGTGTAATAAGTCGTTTCCACCACCACTTCCCGGTTGCACCCGCTTCGAGTTCAGCTGGCCCCAGGTGGAATACTGTGTTTTGGATTCAATTTGGGCTGCTGAACCGCCGCTTACGGACTCTGTTGACCTATTCAGGTTGTGGCTTATACAAAGCTAGAGTGCTTCACCATATGTGGGACACTCACAGAGTTTTCGTTCTAACAGCGGCAGGCGAGGGGATGTTTTTATTGACGGATTTTCCGCACTGATGACGGCAAGAGCCAGAAACGCGTCTGCGGATGTTTTATAGCCGACACATACCCCGTGAGTGCACCGGACCTTGGGAGTACCATGAACTCCTTGTTTTTGCTGTGTAATAAGTGGTTTCCACCACCACTTCCCGGTTGCACCCGCTTCGAGTTCGGCTGGCCCCAGGTGGAATACTGTGTTTTGGATTCAATTTGGGCTGCTGAACCACCGCTTACGGACTCTGTTGACCTATTCAGGTTGTGGCTTATACAAAGCTAGAGTGCTTCACCATATGTGGGACACTCACAGAGTTTTCGTTCTAACAGCGGCAGGCGAGGGGATGTTTTTATTGATGGCTTTTCCGCACTGATGACGGCAAGAGCCAGAAACGCGTCTGCGGATGTTTTATAGCCGACACATACCCCGTGAGTGCACCGGACCTTGGGAGTACCATGAACTCCTTGTTTTTGCTGTGTAATAAGTGGTTTCCACCACCACTTTCCGGTTGCATCCGCTTCGAGTTCGGCTGGCCCCAGGTGGAATACTGTGTTTTGGATTCAATTTGGGCTGCAGAACCGCCGCTTACGGACTCTGTTGACCTATTCAGGTTGTGGCTTATACAAAGCTAGAGTGCTTCACCATATGTGGGACACTCACAGAGTTTTCTTTCTAACAGCGGCAGGCGAGGGGATGTTTTTATTGACGGCTTTTCCGCACTGATGACGGCAAGAGCCAGAAACGCGTCTGCGGATGTTTTATAGCCGACACATACCCCGTGAGGGCACCGGACCTTGGGAGTACCATGAACTCCTTGTTTTTGCTGTGTAATAAGTGGTTTCCACCACCACTTCCCGGTTGCACCCACTTCGAGTTCGGCTGGCCCCAGGTGGAATACTGTGTTTTGGATTCTATTTGGGCTGCTGAACCGCCGCTTACGGACTCTGTTGACCTATTCAGGTTGTGGCTTATACAAAGCTAGAGTGCTTCACCATATGTGGGACACTCACAGAGTTTTCGTTCTAACAGCGGCAGGCGAGGGGATGTTTTTATTGACGGCTTTTCCGCACTGATGACGGCAAGAGCCAGAAACGCGTCTGCGGATGTTTTATAGCCGACACATACCCCGTGAGTGCACCGGACCTTGGGAGTACCATGAACTCCTTATTTTTGCTGTGTAATAAGTGGTTTCCACCACCACTTCCCGGTTGCACCCGCTTCGAGTTCGGCTGGCCCCAGGTGGAATACTGTGTTTTGGATTCAATTTGGGCTGCTGAACCACCGCTTACGGACTCTGTTGACCTATTCAGGTTGTGGCTTATACAAAGCTAGAGTGCTTCACCATATGTGGGACACTCACAGAGTTTTCGTTCTAACAGCGGCAGGCGAGGGGATGTTTTTATTGATGGCTTTTCCGCACTGATGACGGCAAGAGCCAGAAACGCGTCTGCGGATGTTTTATAGCCGACACATACCCCGTGAGTGCACCGGACCTTGGGAGTACCATGAACTCCTTGTTTTTGCTGTGTAATAAGTGGTTTCCACCACCACTTCCCGGTTGCACCCGCTTCGAGTTCGGCTGGCCCCAGGTGGAATACTGTGTTTTGGATTCAATTTGGGCTGCTGAACCGCCGCTTACGGACTCTGTTGACCTATTCAGGTTGTGGCTTATACAAAGCTAGAGTGCTTCACCATATGTGGGACACTCACAGAGTTTTCGTTCTAACAGCGGCAGGCGAGGGGATGTTTTTATTGATGGCTTTTCCGCACTGATGACGGCAAGAGCCAGAAACGCGTCTGCGGATGTTTTATAGCCGACACATACCCTGTGAGTGCACCGGACCTTGGGAGTACCATGAACTCCTTGTTTTTGCTGTGTAATAAGTGGTTTCCACCACCACTTCCCGGTTGCACCCGCTTCGAGTTCGGCTGGCCCCAGGTGGAATACTGTGTTTTGGATTCAATTTGGGCTGCTGAACCGCCGCTTACGGACTCTGTTGACCTATTCAGGTTGTGGCTTATACAAAGCTAGAGTGCTTCACCATATGTGGGACACTCACAGAGTTTTCGTTCTAACAGCGGCAGGCGAGGGGATGTTTTTATTGACGGCTTTTCCGCACTGATGACGGCAAGAGCCAGAAACGCGTCTGCGGATGTTTTATAGCCGACACATACCCCGTGAGTGCACCGGACCTTGGGAGTACCATGAACTCCTTGTTTTTGCTGTGTAATAAGTGGTTTCCACCACCACTTCCCGGTTGCACCCGCTTCGAGTTCGGCTGGCCCCAGGTGGAATACTGTGTTTTGGATTCAATTTGGGCTGCTGAACCGCCGCTTACGGACTCTGTTGACCTATTCAGGTTGTGGCTTATACAAAGCTAGAGTGCTTCACCATATGTGGGACACTCACAGAGTTTTCGTTCTAACAGCGGCAGGCGAGGGGATGTTTTTATTGACGGCTTTTCCGCACTGATGACGGCTAGAGCCAGAAACGCGTCTGCGGATGTTTTATAGCCGACACATACCCCGTGAGGGCACCGGACCTTGGGAGTACCATGAACTCCTTGTTTTTGCTGTGTAATAAGTGGTTTCCACCACCACTTCCCGGTTGCACCCACTTCGAGTTCGGCTGGCCCCAGGTGGAATACTGTGTTTTGGATTCTATTTGGGCTGCTGAACCGCCGCTTACGGACTCTGTTGACCTATTCAGGTTGTGGCTTATACAAAGCTAGAGTGCTTCACCATATGTGGGACGCTCACAGAGTTTTCGTTTGAACAGCGGCAGGCGAGGGGATGTTTTTATTGATGGCTTTTCCGCACTGATGACGGCAAGAGCCAGAAACGCGTCTGCGGATGTTTTATAGCTGACACATACCCCGTGAGTGCACCGGACCTTGGGAGTACCATGAACTCCTTGTTTTTGCTGTGTAATAAGGGGATTCCAACACCACTTCCCGGTTGCACCCGCTTCGAGTTCGGCTGGCCCCAGGTGGAATACTGTGTTTTGGATTCAATTTGGGCTGCTGAACCACCGCTTACGGACTCTGTTGACCTATTCAGGTTGTGGCTTATACAAAGCTAGAGTGCTTCACCATATGTGGGACACTCACAGAGTTTTCGTTCTAACAGCGGCAGGCGAGGGGATGTTTTTATTGATGGCTTTTCCGCACTGATGACGGCAAGAGCCAGAAACGCGTCTGCGGATGTTTTATAGCCGACACATGACCCGTGAGTGCACCGGACCTTGGGAGTACCATGAACTCCTTGTTTTTGCTGTGTAATAAGTGGTTTCCACCACCACTTCCCGGTTGCACCCACTTCGAGTTCGGCTGGCCCCAGGTAGAATACTGTGTTTTGGATTCAATTTGGGCTGCTGAACCGCCGCTTACGGACTCTGTTGACCTATTCAGGTTGTGGCTTATACAAAGCTAGAGTGCTTCACCATATGTGGGACACTCACAGAGTTTTCGTTCTAACAGCGGCAGGCGAGGGGATGTTTTTATTGACGGCTTTTCCGCACTGATGACGGCAAGAGCCAGAAACGCGTCTGCGGATGTTTTATAGCCGACACATACCCCGTGAGTGCACCGGACCTTGGGAGTACCATGAACTCCTTGTTTTTGCTCTGTAATAAGTGGTTTCCACCACCACTTCCCGGTTGCACCCGCTTCGAGTTCGGCTGGCCCCAGGTGGAATACTGTGTTTTGGATTCAATTTGGGCTGCTGAACCGCCCCTTACGGACTCTGTTGACCTATTCAGGTTGTGGCTTATACAAAGCTAGAGTGCTTCACCATATGTGGGACACTCAAAGAGTTTTCGTTCTAACAGCGGCAGGCGAGGGGATGTTTTTATTGACGGCTTTTCCGCACTGATGACGGCAAGAGCCAGAAACGTGTCTGCGGATGTTTTATAGCCGACACATACCCCGTGAGTGCACCGGACATTGGGAGTACCATGAACTCCTTGTTTTTGCTGTGTAATAAGTGGTTTCCACCACCAATTTCCGGTTGCACCCGCTTCGAGTTCGGCTGGCCCCAGGTGGAATACTGTGTTTTGGATTCAATTTGGGATGCTGAACCGCCGCTTACGGACTCTGTTGACCTATTCAGGTTGTGGCTTATACAAAGCTAGAGTGCTTCACCATATGTGGGACACTCACAGAGTTTTCGTTCTAACAGCGGCAGGCGAGGGGATGTTTTTATTGACGGCTTTTCCGCACTGATGACGGCAAGAGCCAGAAACGCGTCTGTGGTTGTTTTATAGCCGACACATACCCCGTGAGTGCACCGGACCTTGGGAGTACCATGAACTCCTTGTTTTTGCTGTGTAATAAGTGGTTTCCACCACCACTTCCCGGTTGCACCCGCTTCGAGTTCGGCTGGCCCCAGGTGGAATACTGTGTTTTGGATTCAATTTGGGCTGCTGAACCGCCGCTTACGGACTCTGTTGACCTATTCAGGTTGTGGCTTATACAAAGCTAGAGTGCTTCACCATATGTGGGACACTCACAGAGTTTTCGTTCTAACAGCGGCAGGCGAGGGGATGTTTTTATTGACGGCTTTTCCGCACTGATGACGGCAAGAGCCAGAAACGCGTCTGCGGATGTTTTATAGCCGACACATACCCCGTGAGTGCACCGGACCTTGGGAGTACCATGAACTCCTTGTTTTTGCTGTGTAATAAGTGGTTTCCACCACCACTTCCCGGTTGCACCCGCTTCGAGTTCGGCTGGCCCCAGGTGGAATACTGTGTTTTGGATTCAATTTGGGCTGCTGAACCGCCGCTTACGGACTCTGTTGACCTATTCAGGTTGTGGCTTATACAAAGCTAGAGTGCTTCACCATATGTGGGACACTCACAGAGTTTTCGTTCTAACAGCGGCAGGCGAGGGGATGTTTTTATTGACGGCTTTTCCGCACTGATGACGGCAAGAGCCAGAAACGCGTCTGCGGATGTTTTATAGCCGACACATACCCCGTGAGGGCACTGGACCTTGGGAGTACCATGAACTCCTTGTTATTGCTGTGTAATAAGTGGTTTCCACCACCACTTCCCGGTTGCACCCGCTTCGAGTTCGGCTGGCCCTAGGTGGAATACTGTGTTTTGGATTTAAGTTGGGCTGCTGAACCGCCGCTTACGGACTCTGTTGACCTATTCAGGTTGTGGCTTATACAAAGCTAGAGTGCTTCACCATATGTGGGACACTCACAGAGTTTTCGTTCGAACAGCGGCAGGCGAGGGGATGTTTTTATTGACGGCTTTTCCGCACTGATGACGGCAAGAGCCAGAAACGCGTCTGCGGATGTTTTATAGCCGACACATACCCCGTGAGTGCACCGGACCTTGGGAGTACCATGAACTCCTTGTTTTTGCTGTGTAATAAGTGGTTTCCACCACCACTTCCCGGTTGCACCCGCTTCGAGTTCGGCTGGCCCCAGGTGGAATACTGTGTTTTGGATTCAATTTGGGCTGCTGAACCGCCGCTTACGGACTCTGTTGACCTATTCAGGTTGTGGCTTATACAAAGCTAGAGTGCTTCACCATATGTGGGACACTCACAGAGTTTTCGTTCTAACAGCGGCAGGCGAGGGGATGTTTTTATTGACGGCTTTTCCGCACTGATGACGGCAAGAGCCAGAAATGCGTCTGCGGATGTTTTATAGCCGACACATACCCCGTGAGGGCACCGGACCTTGGGAGTACCATGAACTCCTTGTTTTTGCTGTGTAATAAGTGGTTTCCACCACCACTTCCCGGTTGCACCCGCTTCGAGTTCGGCTGGCCCCAGGTGGAATACTGTGTTTTGGATTCAATTTGGGCTGCTGAACCGCCGCTTACGGACTCTGTTGACCTATTCAGGTTGTGGCTTATACAAAGCTAGAGTGCTTCACCATATGTGGGACACTCACAGAGTTTTCGTTCCAACAGCGGCAGGCGAGGGGATGTTTTTATTGACGGCTTTTCCGCACTGATGACGGCAAGAGCCAGAAACGCGTCTGCGGATGTTTTATAGCCGACACATACCCCGTGAGGGCACCGGACCTTGGGAGTACCATGAACTCCTTGTTTTTGCTGTGTAATAAGTGGTTTCCACCACCGCTTCCCGGTTGCACCCGCTTCGAGTTCGGCTGGCCCTAGGTGGAATACTGTGTTTTGGATTCAAGTTGGGCTGCTGAACCGCCGCTTACGGACTCTGTTGACCTATTCAGGTTGTGGCTTATACAAAGCTAGAGTGCTTCACCATATGTGGGACACTCACAGAGTTTTCGTTCTAACAGCGGCAGGCGAGGGGATGTTTTTATTGACGGCTTTTCCGCACTGATGACGGCAAGAGCCAGAAACGCGTCTGCGGATGTTTTATAGCCGACACATACCCCGTGAGTGCACCGGACATTGGGAGTACCATGAACTCCTTGTTTTTGCTGTGTAATAAGTGGTTTCCACCACCAATTCCCGGTTGCACCCGCTTCGAGTTCGGCTGGCCCCAGGTGGAATACTGTGTTTTGGATTCAATTTGGGATGCTGAACCGCCGCTTACGGACTCTGTTGACCTATTCAGGTTGTGGCTTATACAAAGCTAGAGTGCTTCACCATATGTGGGACACTCACAGAGTTTTCGTTCTAACAGCGGCAGGCGAGGGGATGTTTTTATTGACGGCTTTTCCGCACTGATGACGGCAAGAGCCAGAAACACGTCTGCGGTTGTTTTATAGCCGACACATACCCCGTGAGTGCACCGGACCTTGGGAGTACCATGAACTCCTTGTTGTTGCTGTGTAATAAGTGGTTTCCACCACCACTTCCCGGTTGCACCCGCTTCGAGTTCGGCTGGCCCCAGGTGGAATACTGTGTTTTGGATTCAATTTGGGCTGCTGAACCGCCGCTTACGGACTCTGTTGACCGATTCAGGTTGTGGCTTATACAAAGCTAGAGTGCTTCACCATATGTGGGACACTCACAGAGTTTTCGTTCTAACAGCGGCAGGCGAGGGGATGTTTTTATTGACGGCTTTTCCGCACTGATGACGGCAAGAGCCAGAAACGCGTCTGCGGATGTTTTATAGCCGACACATACCCCGTGAGTGCACCGGACCTTGGGAGTACCATGAACTCCTTGTTTTTGCTGTGTAATAAGTGGTTTCCACCACCACTTCCCGGTTGCACCCGCTTCGAGTTCGGCTGGCCCCAGGTGGAAGACTGTGTTTTGGATTCAATTTGGGCTGCTGAACCGCCGCTTACGGACTCTGTTGACCTATTCAGGTTGTGGCTTATACAAAGCTAGAGTGCTTCACCATATGTGGGACACTCACAGAGTTTTCGTTCTAACAGCGGCAGGCGAGGGGATGTTTTTATTGACGGCTTTTCCGCACTGATGACGGCAAGAGCCAGAAACGCGTCTGCGGATGTTTTATAGCCGACACATACCCCGTGAGGGCACTGGACCTTGGGAGTACCATGAACTCCTTGTTTTTGCTGTGTAATAAGTGGTTTCCACCACCACTTCCCGGTTGCACCCGCTTCGAGTTCGGCTGGCCCTAGGTGGAATACTGTGTTTTGGATTCAAGTTGGGCTGCTGAACCGCCACCTACGGACTCTGTTGACCTATTCAGGTTGTGGCTTATACAAAGCTAGAGTGCTTCACCATATGTGGGACACTCACAGAGTTTTCGTTCGAACAGCGGCAGGCGAGGGGATGTTTTTATTGACGGCTTTTCCGCACTGATGACGGCAAGAGCCAGAAACGCGTCTGCGGATGTTTTATAGCCGACACATACCCCGTGAGTGCACCGGACCTTGGGAGTACCATGAACTCCTTGTTTTTGCTGTGTAATAAGTGGTTTCCACCACCACTTCCCGGTTGCACCCGCTTCGAGTTCGGCTGGCCCCAGGTGGAATACTGTGTTTTGGATTCAATTTGGGCTGCTTAACCGCCGCTTACGGACTCTGTTGACCTATTCAGGTTGTGACTTATACAAAGCTAGAGTGCTTCACCATATGTGGGACACTCACAGAGTTTTCGTTCTAACAGCGGCAGGCGAGGGGATGTTTTTATTGACGGCTTTTCCGCACTGATGACGGCAAGAGCCAGAAACGCGTCTGCGGATGTTTTATAGCCGACACATACCCCGTGAGGGCACCGGACCTTGGGAGTACCATGAACTCCTTGTTTTTGCTGTGTAATAAGTGGTTTCCACCACCACTTCCCGGTTGCACCCGCTTCGAGTTCGGCTGGCCCCAGGTGGAATACTGTGTTTTGGATTCAATTTGGGCTGCTGAACCACCGCTTACGGACTCTGTTGACCTATTCAGGTTGTGGCTTATACAAAGCTAGAGTGCTTCACCATATGTGGGACACTCACAGAGTTTTCGTTCTAACAGCGGCAGGCGAGGGGATGTTTTTATTGACGGCTTTTCCGCACTGATGACGGCAAGAGCCAGAAACGCGTCTGCGGATGTTTTATAGCCGACACATACCCCGTGAGTGCACCGGACCTTGGGAGTACCATGAACTCCTTGTTTTTGCTGTGTAATAAGTGGTTTCCACCACCACTTCCCGGTTGCACCCGCTTCGAGTTCGGCTGGCCCCAGGTGGAATACTGTGTTTTGGATTCAATTTGGGCTGCTGAACCGCCGCTTACGGACTCTGTTGACCTATTCAGGTTGTGGCTTATACAAAGCTAGAGTGCTTCACCATATGTGGGACACTCACAGAGTTTTCGTTCCAACAGCGGCAGGCGAGGGGATGTTTTTCTTGACGGCTTTTCCGCACTGATGACGGCAAGAGCCAGAAACGCGTCTGCGGATGTTTTATAGCCGACACATACCCCGTGAGGGCACCGGACCTTGGGAGTACCATGAACTCCTTGTTTTTGCTGTGTAATAAGTGGTTTCCACCACCACTTCCCGGTTGCACCCGCTTCGAGTTCAGCTGGCCCCAGGTGGAATACTGTGTTTTGGATTCAATTTGGGCTGCTGAACCGCCGCTTACGGACTCTGTTGACCTATTCAGGTTGTGGCTTATACAAAGCTAGAGTGCTTCACCATATGTGGGACACTCACAGAGTTTTCGTTCTAACAGCGGCAGGCGAGGGGATGTTTTTATTGACGGCTTTTCCGCACTGATGACGGCAAGAGCCAGAAACGCGTCTGCGGATGTTTTATAGCCGACACATACCCCGTGAGTGCACCGGACCTTGGGAGTACCATGAACTCCTTGTTTTTGCTGTGTAATAAGTGGTTTCCACCACCACTTCCCGGTTGCACCCGCTTCGAGTTCGGCTGGCCCCAGGTGGAATACTGTGTTTTGGATTCAATTTGGGCTGCTGAACCGCCGCTTACGGACTCTGTTGACCTATTCAGGTTGTGGCTTATACAAAGCTAGAGTGCTTCACCATATGTGGGACACTCACAGAGTTTTTGTTCTAACAGCGGCAGGCGAGGGGATGTTTTTATTGACGGCTTTTCCGCACTGATGACGGCAAGAGCCAGAAACGCGTCTGCGGATGTTTTATAGCCGACACATACCCCGTGAGTGCACCGGACCTTGGGAGTACCATGAACTCCTTGTTTTTGCTGTGTAATAAGTGGTTTCCACCACCACTTCCCGGTTGCACCCGCATCGAGTTCGGCTGGCCCCAGGTGGAATACTGTGTTTTGGATTCAATTTGGGCTGCTGAACCGCCGCTTACGGACTCTGTTGACCTATTCAGGTTGTGGCTTATACAAAGCTAGAGTGCTTCACCATATGTGGGACACTCACAGAGTTTTCGTTCTAACAGCGGCAGGCGAGGGGATGTTTTTATTGACGGTTTTTCCGCACTGATGAAGGCAAGAGCCAGAAACGTGTCTGCGGATGTTTTATAGCCGACACATACCCCGTGAGTGCACCGGACCTTGGGAGTACCATGAACTCCTTGTTTTTGCTGTGTAATAAGTGGTTTCCACCACCACTTCCCGGTTGCACCCGCTTCGAGTTCGGCTGGCCCCAGGTGGAATACTGTGTTTTGGATTCAATTTGGGCTGCTGAACCGCCGCTTACGGACTCTGTTGACCTATTCAGGTTGTGGCTTATACAAAGCTAGAGTGCTTCACCATATGTGGGACACTCACAGAGTTTTCGTTCTAACAGCGGCAGGCGAGGGGATGTTTTTATTGATGGCTTTTCCGCACTGATGACGGCAAGAGCCAGAAACGCGTCTGCGGATGTTTTATAGCCGACACATACCCCGTGAGTGCACCGGACATTGGGAGTACCATGAACTCCTTGTTTTTGCTGTGTAATAAGTGGTTTCCACCACCACTTCCCGGTTGCACCCGCTTCGAGTTCGGCTGGCCCCAGGTGGAATACTGTGTTTTGGATTCAATTTGGGCTGCTGAACCGCCGCTTACGGACTCTGTTGACCTATTCAGGTTGTGGCTTATACAAAGCTAGAGTGCTTCACCATATGTGGGACACTCACAGAGTTTTCGTTCTAACAGCGGCAGGCGAGGGGATGTTTTTATTGACGGATTTTCCGCACTGATGACGGCAAGAGCCAGAAACGCGTCTGCGGATGTTTTATAGCCGACACATACCCCGTGAGTGCACCGGACCTTGGGAGTACCATGAACTCCTTGTTTTTGCTGTGTAATAAGTGGTTTCCACCACCACTTCCCGGTTGCACCCGCTTCGAGTTCGGCTGGCCCCAGGTGGAATACTGTGTTTTGGATTCTATTTGGGCTGCTGAACCGCCGCTTACGGACTCTGTTGACCTATTCAGGTTGTGGCTTATACAAAGCTAGAGTGCTTCACCATATGTGGGACACTCACAGGGTTTTCGTTCTAACAGCGGCAGGCGAGGGGATGTTTTTATTGACGGCTTTTCCGCACTGATGACGGCAAGAGCCAGAAACGCGTCTGCGGATGTTTTATAGCCGACACATACCCCGTGAGTGCACCGGACCTTGGGAGTACCATGAACTCCTTGTTTTTGCTGTGTAATAAGTGGTTTCCACCACCACTTCCCGGTTGCACCCGCTTCGAGGTTGGCTGGCCCCAGGTGGAATACTGTGTTTTGGATTCAATTTGGGCTGCTGAACCGCCGCTTACGGACTCTGTTGACCTATTCAGGTTGTGGCTTATACAAAGCTAGAGTGCTTCACCATATGTGGGACACTCACAGAGTTTTCGTTCTAACAGCGGCAGGCGAGGGGATGTTTTTATTGACGGCTTTTCCGCACTGATGACGGCAAGAGCCAGAAACGCGTCTGCGGATGTTTTATAGCCGACACATACCCCGTGAGTGCACCGGACCTTGGGAGTACCATGAACTCCTTGTTTTTGCTGTGTAATAAGTGGTTTCCACCACCACTTCCCGGTTGCACCCGCTTAGAGTTCGGCTGGCCCCAGGTGGAATACTGTGTTTTGGATTCAATTTGGGCTGCTGAACCGCCGCTTACGGACTCTGTTGACCTATTCAGGTTGTGGCTTATACAAAGCTAGAGTGCTTCACCATATGTGGGACACTCACAGAGTTTTCGTTCTAACAGCGGCAGGCGAGGGGATGTTTTTATTGACGGCTTTTCCGCACTGATGACGGCAAGAGCCAGAAATGTGTCTGCGGATGATTTATAGCCGACACATACCCCGTGAGTGCACCGGACCTTGGGAGTACCATGAACTCCTTGTTTTTGCTGTGTAATAAGTGGTTTCCACCACCACTTCCCGGTTGCACCCGCTTCGAGTTCGGCTGGCCCCAGGTGGAATACTGTGTTTTGGACATATATATATATATATATATATATATATATATATATATATATATATATATATATATATATATTCACTGAAAAAACCATAGGTTTCACACATGTTATAGTTAGCTGGACATTTCGTTCGTAAAAAACCAATGAAATTCCCCCGTTATAGTTAGTTCAGCTAACTATAACTCACGGCCCGCAATCCACTGCTGATGACATCACACATTACATCACTCATGACATAGTCAGTGACATCACTCATGACATCACTGATGACATCTCAAATGACATCACTGATGACATCACTGATGACGTCATCCATTGAGTATGTGTTTCTGAACAGTTTTAATATGTTTAATATATATAGGGAAAGGCCTGTTGAAGAATAAGTGGGTGTACAACTGTGTAAATGGATGATATTCTGTGGTGCGTAACTGACTCTATAAGTGAGTCATTAAATGTATCTTACTGCAGACTAGTGACTAAACTGTGTGAATGTCTGTATGTGTCTTTATGTTGGTGTATAAGTGGCTGCATGGTTTTGTGAATAGCTATATGAGTGTCTATATGAGTTATTGATTGCTTGTCTGAGTATCTGTATGGGTTCCTGAGTGTTTGTGTGGGTAGGGTGTGTGTTACTCTGTGACTAGATGTGTGAGTGGGTGATTCAGTGGGTGCATGGTTTTAAGAGCGCATCTGTGATGAACTGTATGGTTGAGTGAGTGTATGTATGGGTGTGTTAGGGATTGAATGTATATCTCAGTGGTACATTTGTGACTAACTACATATTTGAAAGGCAGTATATATGCGTGTAAGAGTATATAAGTGAGTAGATGTGAGAGTGTGTGATTGTGAGAGTGACTGTATGGATGAGTGTGTGCTTGTATCAATGATTCTATAAGAGCGTAAGAATGTGCTACTATTTTTATGAGTAAGTGAACTTGAGTGTGCATAACCGCATAGGTGAGTAAATGGGAGTGTGATTATTTGCATGACTGACTAGGTGTGAGAGTACCTCTATGGATGATTGGTGGCGTGTGAGTTTCTATGTAGGTGTATAAATGCATATGATAGTCTTGTATGGAGTGACTGTAAGTATGAGTGACTGTACAGGTGAATGAGTGGAGGTGTATGTAGACCTAAGTGTTAATAAGTGGGTATGTAGTTATTGGTATTGGAGTATCTATGGTTTTGAGAATGGAACTCTGAAATTTTGAGTCGGTGTATCAAAGGTTATATTAGGGTGTGAAAAGATGCGGTAATTTATCACATGGATGACGTCATCAGTGATGTTATCAGTGATGTCATTTGAGATGTCATCAGTGATGTCATGAGTGATGTCACTGACCATGTCATGAGTGATGTAATATGTGACGTCATCAGCAGTGGATTGCAGGCGCGTGAGTTATAGTTAGCTGTACTAACTATAACGGGGGAATTTCATTGGTTTTTTACAAACGAAATGTCCAGCTCACTATAACATGTGTGAAACCTATGGTTTTTTCAGTGAATTTGCAAGGTTTTTTAAATGCTAATTTTTGATATTTTTATTTTATTATATTAGTTTTTTTACAATATGCTACCTATGTATATAATTATTGATTTAATGTATCCTGTAATATGGGATGGCTCACCTTTTTAAAAAAATTTTTTAGATATAATTGAACAGCATAGTTAATATCTTCTACAAACCTCTAAACATTGTTTTTTTTTTTTTAAAGGGATTTTTACCGTGCGCGCACCGTAAGCTTAAGGTGCGCGCACGGTACGGTACAAGTACGGTGCGCGCACGTTGTTTCCATAGCTACGTGCTCCGTGTGCATATGCGTACGTGATTTACGTACGCATGCGTACTTCGTCTTCGATGCGTACGCGCAGACTCCGTACGCGCATGCGCGTGTGCGTCGTACGTGCGTCCGCCTTACGCGCATGCCCCTCATGCGCATGCGCGCGTGCGTCGTACGCGCGTGCACCGTATGCATGTGATCAAGAAACAACACTTTTCATTGGTTTAAAGTACTTTCAGTTCCAGAAACTTCCTACACCACACCCATTCCCCTCATTATTTCTTCTGATTCCCTGGGAGAAGGAGCTGAACTGTTTTTTGGGATACAATGGCAGAGCAGCAATCATCTTCTGGGAGTGAGCAGGAGAGCCTTATCAGACAGAGACAGAGGAAACAGAAAGATTCTTTTGTCTGGCAATATTTTACATTTCCAGAGGGGCAGAGAAAGTCAATGCTCCATTAGTCACCTGCAAACTTTGTGGGCGTGTCTTATCTAGAGGAGATCCTAAGAAGAAGTACTCTTTTAGTATCTTCACTATGTTCAGGCACATTAGGGATGTACACCCTAAGACTTTTGCTCGAGCTACTAGAGCAACCCCTCCAGCAGCTCAGCCGAGCACATCCGCAGAAGCTCAGCCGAGTACATCATCGGCAGCTCAGCCGAGCACTTCCTCTGCGGTGGGTGCGTCACCCTCTTCTGCTCCTCTGGACATTTACCCTCGGTTTCAGAGTGTACATATAAGGTGCAATACTTGCTACGCTCTTATTGCTTTTGGGGAGTCCAGTATTCCCCTAATAGATAATAAGATACAGCAGCACAAGTGCGGCACCTTATAATATTGCCATTCTTTCCTTCCTCTGTCCCTGTATTACCACAACGGCTCTTTTTAGAGCCACCTTACCTCTTAAATTTTTTTAATCATTTTTTTTTTTTTAACCGTGCGCGCACGGTGCGCGCACCCCTTGTTTTTTTTTTTTAAATAAAATGTTTTTTTCACCCTTCATGGTTCTTGAGGGACCACAAGGGGAATGAGAAACGCAGAGTGAGGAAAAGTGAAAAAAAGGGAGCATGAAAGTAAATGGGTGAGAAATACAGATATTTGAAACTTACCTGACCCACAATATAAATTATTTATAAATAAATGTTTTTTTTAAATTGCTAGAAAAAAGGATTAATTTTCCTAAATTTTCTTTCTCGATCTGAAAAAAAAAGAAAAAAAGTATTAATATTTAATAATACATTTTAGAATACAGTAAACATATTTTCATATTTAACAAAGTAATTTTTTGCCCTTTTTTTGCTGTTTTCAGAATATATTGAATTTCACTGCAAATTGTGAAACCAATTGCATTCATCACTTAACAGCAGGCAAAAAAATTCACAATCTGAAAGATTGTTTAAAAAAAGCCCAGAATCTCTTCTCAGTGAAACATACCTTTATAGAAATGTAACATATTTAATAAAAATATCATGTAAGAACAATAACTTTTTGCAATAAATATTGTCTGTAAATCTTGTTGCTTAAGCACATACACCAAAATAATATCTGTCAAAGAAGTCCACAAGAGACATTTTTACCTTTCCATGAGGCCAAATGGTAATTTTTAAATTCTTTTTTGATGAAATATCCAATGGTAATCCAATAAAATCGCAATAATGGTTTGTTCAGATGGTGCAATTTGTATCTAAAATTTTGGTTTTAGAAAAACTAAGTAACAATTTGGTAAATCATAAGGCAAACGTTGCTTGAAAATCAATTGAGAATCATTACACAGTGTCCATCCTTTTTCACATTTAAGATAAACTGTGTAATGACCAGAAGTTATAGAAGGTCCATCATGAAAAATTATTGCAACTGCAACAAAAGTTTTTCCAGATATTGATAATTGATGTCCTGTAAACTTCTGTATTAAAGTGTCCAATTTTGTACCATCAGCTCTACAACGTTGCATCATTAAAATTACACACTGTCCATATGCACTTAAAAATAACATTGAAAACATGTCTGATTTACATTGAGAACATTCCATGTTGTGATTGGCAGCTTTAACTAATTTACTAAAAGTCACTGATTTACTCTCTGGTAATGTTAAATATATGAACCTTTCAGAATCAACATTAGAGCTGCATGTGTTCAAACAGTTTTCACAACTATGTTCCCATTTATAAGAGAGACCAAACATATTTTCTATTTCTACCCCTTCATCTTCCAGTACCATAAGCATATACATCAAGAATTCCTGTGCATCTTGCTGGACATTTTGAGTAAACTGTGTACATCCTGAACATACATCTTAATGATTTCTAACATCAGAAGCACTTTCTATTTTAGTTTCATCATTACTCAGCTTCTCATATAGGAGACTCAGCAGAGAACAGAATCTTTTTTCATGATTTACTATTATCTGCTCTTGCAAAATTTCAAGATAAAATACAACATTGAGCAGTACATTTGCATAGCAGTTGACACCAGAGCTATTTTCAAAATGACAACCAACAACCTCTTCAACACTGTCCTTTTTCTTTTTGCTTCCACATCACTCTCTTTTTGTTTTCTCTTCTGTACATCCTCATTACAGATATTCTCAAATCTCCTTTTCCGACAAACAACACGTTTTTCAAACACAGGATACTGACCTAAATGAGGAGCATAGCTTCTTCTTAATCTATTGTACTCCTTTACACAGTTTGCATCAGCACTTACTTTTGAGTCATCAAAGTCTATAGAATAAACCAGATATTTTTTTAACACATGACAAAGCAACATATGCCATACCTTCTTTAAACACAGTAGATCCAATGTTTACAAATTCACTATCTACAGTTAATCCTTGAGATTTGTGAATAGTTACTGCATATGCTAGAGAAAACGGAAACTGCTTCCTACGTACATATAAGTCTTTCACAAGCAAGAAACGAACTGAACAACGACAAATGTCTTTAACCTCTTCTATCTGATCAAATTTTATTTTTAAAAATTCAATTCCAACTTTTTTCTGGTAATTAACAAAACCCACAACTTTACCCATAGCTCTGTTCTCTAAACCTTTCTCTACATCCAAATTACGTATTAAAATTACTCGACAGTTCATATATAAATAAAGATTCTTTTCTAAACCGGCTGTTTTCGAGATGTTTTTCTCTAGAGAATCCAATTTACTTGTCAATTTGTTTGTCAATATCATAGTTATTCCTTCATGTTGTATTTTATCCACAGCTTCCATTTTGACAATCTCTTCATTTTCCAATTTCAAAAGTTCTTGATTGAATATAGAGCATTCATATAGTGTTGGCATTAAGCAGATTACAGTATTTTTTCCAGCAATTTTCTTGTATATTTTCTCTGGAACTATTTGTTCTGTTGGAAACACATTACATAGCAATCGACTCTGTAAAGCTTTTCTGCCATGTTCTGTGAGTAGTCCAATTCTGATATCTTTGAGAATACTTGCATAATCCTCATCATTGGCTTGCAGCATATTGGTAATGAGTTCTTTGTACTCAAAGTATGTCCAAATATTCACATTACCTATACTTCCTAATGACTTTTTCCTGTCTTCATGTGTAAGGGTTTGAAAAACTGGTTGTCGTTTAACTGGAGTAAGCTGCAGAAGATCTCCAAAAACTATAACATGTTTTCCTCCAAATAGCACGTCATAGTTTGTCTTTAGAATTTGCTGCATTCTTAAATGCACAAAGGCAAGCATTAAGTTTGATACCATGCTTACCTCATCAATGATGAGAACTTTCATTTTTTTCAATACTCTTGCAACTTCAAAACATGCTTCTCCTGTTAGCTTGTGGTATTGTATTTTGTTCTCGTGCTCTACTGGTAACATTAGCAAACGATGGAGGGTAATTCCTTTTATGTTATATGCTGCTAAACCAGTTGGAGCAGTAACAACACAAGACAAAGTTGAATCTGTTTTTTGCTGTAGGTAGCTTCTAATTACTTTAATCAAGAAACTTTTTCCAGTTCCGGCTTGTCCACTCACATACATTCTGATTGGTTCAAACGATGTGCATGAGCACTCTTTATTTTCATGTAGTAATCCGTGATCAATGTTTTTCTGACTTCCTCATAAATTTGTTGTTGTTCATCATTCAGTCATTGTTCCATATTTGGTAAGTTTATTAAATCTTCCTGAGCTTGATTCATAGCTGTTTCGACTTCAGTCATGGCTATTGCAGCTTCATTTTCTACGATTGGTTGTCCTAGAGGATCTTGACTGAACGTCCCAGAACTTTGACTGTCTTGAGAACTGTCTCTAGCTACTTCAGCTGCAATTGTTGCTTCTTGTTCAATTTCTTCATTTAGCATTTGAAAATAAGTTGAGAAAGTACTGCATTCTATGCTATCTTTGCAAGCATTAAAGGAATCTTCATAGCTATGAAAATCTCCAATTAGTTCGTCCTCTGAACGCCATGGTTTAAACAGCTGTAAAAGTGCCAAGTAGTAAAATTCATTTTTGTCAGTAGTGTAACAACTCAGCTTTCTGTGATTAATCAAACTTCATTTTGTTTGTTTTACCAAACATCCTTCCTCACCAATGACTTTATATTTTCCATTGTTGATGTCTTCTGTGACATTCCGTTTATAAATGTAGTTCTGCAGCACTTCATAGAGACACATGTTCTCAAGATGATGACTTCTCTTTGGGTAATATGTGTTCAACATGTTTGTTCTTAAAATGTCTGTACTTTCAGGTTCGTACTCTGCTAAATATTCAATTTCTCGAATAGATTTCAGTACCCGATTTCTCATTCCTGCAAGGTCTAAACTTACCCAAATTATTCTTCTGGATTTGGAGTACAGACTTGCAGATGATAACCTATCTGAGCATTCGTAGGATCCAATTTCTCGATGCGATAACATCTTTAAACTGAAACTATATAGCTTTTTACTGACAGTCTTCTCGTGAGAAAACTCTTCCCACATTTCTTTCAATTCCGTTTTCTCAGATTTAGTGATGTAAGATGTGACATACCGAGCAACAGCAATAGAATTGTCAGCTACATACTGTATATCCATGTTAGCATTCCACATGGATAAAATGACTGGGTTGTCGTCATTTATATATTTTGACTCTTCTTTTCTTCTTAGGTTGTAGGTATTCTTAGGCGATTTTCTTGTAATAGTATGTCGCACAGCTGACATAAAACTGTTTACTTTTCCTTTTGAAATAACAGGTCGTGGAAATCCAAATCGACATTTTGTGTTGATTTTATCTTTACTCTTGTACTTTCGTCGACAGTATTTTCCACACCGATGTCTTTGGAAACGTAAAACTTGCTCTTTTAAGTTTTTTTCTTCTGTGCTTTTAGGTATAGCACATGTTGCATATTCTTCAATGAATGATAAAACTGCATCATCAGAATCTGTTCAAAATTTTGGGGCATCCTTGATCCACAACAGCATATGAATATGAGGAGCACCTCTTGCTTGGTACTCCTTTCTCCAAAAGAAATCCACAACTTCTCCAAGAGGTGGATTTTTTTTATTGCAGATGAAGCACATCATAGCCTCAAATCTATGATTGAAATATCTGCAAACTTTAACCGGATCCAATGAGCACAATTCTCCTGAAGTCTTGTATTGGATGTTTTCAATATTTGAATTTGCCTCTCGAAGAAAATCCAGTAAATCATCCCAAGCGTACTCAGCACAGCTTAGGGTAAGGAATCATGTAGGAGTTCCTAAATTCAGTAACATACATTTCAATTCTCCATGGCGTCGGTACCAATATTCATTAGTTCCTCTCTGACAAGCCATCAAATTTATCAATTGAGATTCCAAATGATCATCTCGCTGTTGCACTTTGTTCATAAAATCCTTTGCAGACACATTATGTAGATGTACTCCAGTTTTTAAAATGTGATTTACTGCATAAGATAGTGCAGACAAGTCACTTTCAAATAAAAGATGGAACAAATAAGGAATACTTTGACGAAATCTTGGATCTTCTGCATATAATCTTGTAGTCCGATACTCAGAAGCAGGAATCTGTACTGGACGTTCATCATATCGTCCACCTTTTCCTGTAGGAAACAGCTGGGGAAAACAACGAGCTTCCAAGCTCTCCTCCCATACACTCACGGGACTTCCTTGTGCTTTTTTCATCTGAAACAGATCAATAGTGTTTCCCATAACTTCTTTAGAATGAAGAGGATGTATGCTGAAAGGTTCATAAATTTCTTCTTCTTTTGACTTATCCACTTTTTCAATTTGCCCAGCTGGTATTCCTGAGTCTGCTAGTAAAACTTCTTCATCTTCATCCATATAAATTGTTTCATACCATTTATTATTTCTTTTCAAATATAAATTTTCTCTTTGTACTTTTCGTACATCTACCAGCTCCTGCCAAATTGTCTTATTCTTTGTTGGTACTCCATTAACCAGAATAACTAATGGTTCAGTTTCCAATCTATCTGCATCAATTGTTTCCATATTTTTTTTCAAATCCAATGGCAAATAGACAACTCTTCCTTTTAAACCTCTTTGTAAATCCGAAGGAGGTAATTTACCTGTTTTGGGCTCCATACGAACTATAGTCTGAAAAGGATGGACACATTGAATGAGTATAGACTCATATGTATTTAAATCACTAAGTTCTGCAGGAATTTCAACCAATTCTCAATTATTATGTACAGCTCTTGCTGGCATTTTATTTTCTTCTAACTTGTTATAACAGTATTTACAAATACGGTGATATTCACCCAAATCAAAACAATTTTCCAGAAATAAATATGTAGCAAAATCCATCCACTTAGTATTATTTTCTTTTTCACTTTTTTTATAGAGATCAACATACCTTGTTTGATTTTTATAATGGCTTCTCCGGCAACAAATACAAGTAATATTTGGTCTTTCATTAGAGATGATAGTACATTTTGTCATTTGATCTTCAAATGTTTTACTAACAGTGGGTTCTACATTCTCTTCCACATTTTCCTCAATAACTGTGTCCTTTCCTGCACTTTCTTGCTCTGGACCAAAGTAACAAAACTGAATATCATCAGTAACCTTCACTACATCTGATACAGATCCACGGAATAGAGCACTATTCAACTCATTTAACTTTAGTGCTGGACTTTTAGCAAAATACAATGTTCTCACAAACTTTCTCATTTCAGTATGATGAACAGCCAGCATTCTAAAATGGTGAAAAACACTTTGGCAAACTTTCCTAGATAGACAAGCAAAAGAATGTCCTTGCAAACCAGTATTCTCTCTCACTCTGCATGGGTCTAGTCTTTGAAGCACCTTAATCTTCTGTTTAACACTCTTTTTACTATATTCTCTTAGTAAGTCACGTAATTTATCAATAGATTCCTGTCGCACAGTGCAAATACTACTACAATTCCAAGTGTACACTGGGGCTTTAGGACGTCTCCCCACAACCTCATCAGCTAACACTTCTTCCTCATTTCTTGGAACCCATTTCTCCTTTTCCATTACACAACCATATTTAACTTCATAAGCTCGACTATTGGTGTCAACTGCATGCAACAAACTATTACTTTGAAGATAACTCTCTTAATTAAAAAATGGCTCAGTACTTGAACTATGCTTCCATTCTCCTAAGAACACTTTACAAAAGTTATTTTTTTCACTACTCTTTTCCTTTTGCTTTGTGACTTCATTGCTTTTACTAATTTTTCTAATCAACGCATCCTTTTCAAAATTAAAATGAATAGTTTTCGTTTTATTTCCAAAGCCTTAGAAACAATTTTTTCAATATATTTCTTTTTATTATAAAATTTTGTTTTCTTCTTATATTTTTTCACATCCTTTAGCAAATTTAACATCACTCTTCTCTGAAACATTTTTCTACGAATGTTTTTAAAATCTATTTTTCGTGTTAAGTCACTCTTTCTTACTTCTGATTCAACATTGGCTTTTCGTATTTTCTGTCGACTCTGTTGTTGCTTTGTACTTGAAACACTATTTGCAGTGCATATCTTCTTAACATTTTTTCTTTGTTTGAAGAAATTTTAAGAAAAATCCTTAGTCTGCTTACCAGAAGTCTTTTTTTTTTTTCCAACATGAGATTCTTCAACTATTTTTTTTGGTCCAGTTTTCTTCAAATATAGATATTGTTGCTGTTCTTTTCTCTTTCTTGACTTTATAGGCATCTTTAATTAATTTCACTGTTGTTCAGCAATACCTGAAAGAAACTAAAAAAAAAATACCTTATGTAATTTTAATACATTACCATTTTTTTTCAGAGCTTTTCAAATCCTATTACATGACCTGTCCCTTTCCTACAACTCCAAGTCTTACAGAACAAGAGCAACACAAATTAAATCTCGGACAACAATTCCTGAGTGCACACAGACTCATGGTGTGATTCTAGGCAAAAAACGATTTTAGTTTGGCAATTTCAAAGCACATTTACTACTGTGGAAGAGTAAGTCATAATTACTATGGCAGCCTGACACATTTTCCTTATATTTTAAAGAGGCAGAAAAGAGTACACGTCCTAACAGCTACTTGAGACCATCAGCATGTGTTACAGAGTGAGTGATTACAGTAGAGCAAAGGAAATGAGCCTTGGTGACGTTGAATGTGTTAGCATTACACACTGCTACCTAAAATACCACACAGAGCTGAATAGTAAGCATGAGAGTGCAGGAGAAGCACCTGTCTGTGTGCTAAGGGCGTGCTTCTGGAGACCATGTATTGTCAGGTGCAACACAGATCTGCATGGACGCTTGTAGAACTGCATGAAGACTGCAGAGATGTATGTAAGAGTACATGTGTGGTAAAGGTTAATTGGAGTTTTGAACATGTAGGATCTACCTCACCCATTGCAGGAGTGAAAGGAAAATGTACCATGCTAATTTCAAATGTGTTACCATTTGCCTCTCATTTGTGACAAAGCGATTTCTGCTGAATGCTAACCATTACAGTTCTTGAAAACAAGCTGCCCCTTTCCTGCAAATGCAAGTCTAACAGAGCAAGAGCAACACAAAATAAATCTCTGTGAAAAATTCCTGTGTACAGACAGACTCATGGTGTGATTCTAGGCACAAAACAGTATTTCTGGGTGATACCAGTACACCTTAACTTATGGTGAAGACATACTCCATATTATCTGACATGTTCAATGCACTTAAATATCTTCCTTAACATAAAATGTAAAACACAACTTTTAAAGTGGTAGGAAAATGTACCATGCTATCTCCAAATGTGTTTGCATTTCCCTCTCATTTGTGAGAAAGTGATTTCTGCAGAATGCTAACCATCACAGTTCTTGAAAACAAGCTGCCCCTTTCCTGCGAGTGCAAGTCTAACAGAGCAAGAGCAACACGGATTAAATCTCTGAGAAGCATTCCTGTGTGCACACAGACTCATGGTGTGATTCTAGACACAAAACAATATCCCTGGGTGATACCAGTACACATTAACTTATGGTGAAGACATACTCCATAATATCTTTCAAGTTCAAGGCACTTAAATATCTTCCTTTACATAAAATGTAAAACACAACTTTAAAAGTGGAAGGAAAATGTACCATGGTATTTTCAAATGTGTTACCATTTGCCTCTCATTTGTGACAAAGTGATTTCTGCTGAATGCTAACCATCACAGTTCTTGAAAACAAGCTGCCCCTTTCCTGCGAATGCAAGTCTAACAGAGCAAGAGCAACACAAATTAAATCTCTGTGAAAAATTCCTGTGTACAGACAGACTCATGGTGTGATTCTAGGCACAAAACAGTATTTCTGGGTGATACCAGTACATCTTAACTTATGGTGAAGACATACTCCATAATATCTTTCAAGTTCAAGGCACTTAAATATCGTCCTTAACATAAAATGTAAAACACAACTTTTAAAGTGGTAGGAAAATGTACCATGCTATTTTCAAATGTGTTTGCATTTGCCTCTCATTTGTGAGAAAGTGACTGCTGCTGAATGCTAACCATCAGAGTTCTTGAAAACAAGCTGCCCCTTTCCTGCTAGTGCAAGTCAAACAGAGCAACAGCAACACAAATTAAATCTCTGTGAAGAATTCCTGTGTGCACACAGACTCATGTTGTGATTCTAGGCACAAAACAGTATTCCTGGGTGATACCAGTACACCTTAACTTATGGTGAAGACATACTCCATATTATCTGACATGTTCAAGGCAGTTAAATATCTTCCTTTACATAAAATGCAAAACACAACTTTTAAAGTGGTAGGAAAATGTACCATGCTATTTTCAAATGTGTTTGCATTTGCCTCTCATTTGTGAGAAAGTGATTTCTACTGAATGCTAACCATAACAGTTCTTGAAAACAAGCTGCCCCTTTCCTGCAAATGCAAGTCTAACAGAGCAAGAGCAACACAAATTAAATCTCTGTGAAAAATTCCTGTGTACAGACAGACTCATGGTGTGATTCTAGGCACAAAACAGTATTTCTGGGTGATACCAGTACACCTTAACTTATGGTGAAGACATACTCCATATTATCTGACATGTTCAATGCACTTAAATATCTTCCTTAACATAAAATGTAAAACACAACTTTTAAAGTGGTAGGAAAATGTACCATGCTATCTTCAAATGTGTTTGCATTTCCCTCTCATTTGTGAGAAAGTGATTTCTGCAGAATGCTAACCATCACAGTTCTTGAAAACAAGCTGCCCCTTTCCTGCGAGTGCAAGTCTAACAGAGCAAGAGCAACAAGGATTAAATCTCTGAGAAGCATTCCTGTGTGCACACAGACTCATGGTGTGATTCTAGACACAAAACAGTATCCCTGGGTGATACCAGTACACATTAACTTATGGTGAAGACATACTCCATAGTATCTTTCAAGTTCAAGGCACTTAAATATCTTCCTTTACATAAAATGTAAAACACAACTTTAAAAGTGGAAGGAAAATGTACCATGCTATTTTCAAATGTGTTACCATTTGCCTCTCATTTGTGACAAAGTGATTTCTGCTGAATGCTAACCATCACAGTTCTTGAAAACAAGCTGCCCCTTTCCTGCGAGTGCAAGTCTAACAGAGCAAGAGCAACACAAATTCAATCTCTGTGAAAAATTCCTGTGTACATACAGACTCATGGTGTGATTCTAGGCACAAAACAGTATTTCTGGGTGATACCAATACATCTTAACTTATGGTGAAGACATACTCCATAATATCTTTCCAGTTCAAGGCACTTAAATATCGTCCTTAACATAAAATGTAAAACACAACTTTTAAAGTGGTAGGAAAATGTACCATGCTATTTTCAAATGTGTTTGCATTTGCCTCTCATTTGTGAGAAAGTGATTGCTGCTGAATGCTAACCATCAGAGTTCTTGAAAACAAGCTGCCCCTTTCCTGCTAGTGAAAGTCAAACAGAGCAACAGCAACACAAATTAAATCTCTGTGAAGAATTCCTGTGTGCACACAGACTCATGTTGTGATTCTAGGCACAAAACAGTATTCCTGGGTGATACCAGTACACCTTAACTTATGGTGAAGACATACTCCATATTATCTGACATGTTCAAGGCAGTTAAATATCTTCCTTTACATAAAATGCAAAACACAACTTTTAAAGTCGTAGGAAAATGTACCATGCTATTTTCAAATGTGTTTGCATTTGCCTCTCATTTGTGAGAAAGTGATTTCTACTGAATGCTAACCATAACAGTTCTTGAAAACAAGCTACCCCTTTCCTGCGAGTGCAAGTCTAACAGAGCAAGAGCAACACGAATTAAATCTCTGTGAAAAATTCCTCTGTACAGACAGACTCATGGTGTGATTCTATGTAGGGGTGGGCGGAATTCGCGTAATCGCGTTACGCAAATCTCCGCGAAACGGTAAAAAATCTCCGCAAACACGCAGAAATTCCGCGAACACGCGGAATTGCTTGTTCGCGACACTTTTTTCCTGTTCGCGATCGCTGTTTGCGTGCTCGGGGTGAAATATCTCGCGAACACGCATATTGAGAACGCGAACAAGCAAAAAATTTCGCGAAATCGCGGAACGCAGATTTTTGGGCAATTTCGCGTTCTCCGCGGAACGCGAAATTACCCAAATTCCGCAAATTCCGCGAACGGAACGGAATTTACCGCCCAGGCCTAATTCTAGGCACAAAACAGTATTTCTGGGTGATACCAGTACAGCTTAACTTATGGTGAAGACATACTCCATAATATCTGACATGTTCAAGGCAGTTAAATATCTTCCTTAACATAAAATGTAAAATACAACTTTTGAAAAGTGGTAGGAAAATGTACCATGCTATTTTCAAATGTGTTAGCATTTGTCTCTCATTTGTGAGAAAGTGATTTCTGCTGAATGCTAACCATCACAGTTCTTGAAAACAAGCTGCCCCTTTCCTGCGAGTGCAAGTCTAACAGAGCAAGAGCAACATGGATTAAATCTCTGAGAAGAATTCCTGTGTGCACACAAACTCATGGTGTGATTCTAGACACAAAACAGTATCCCTGGGTGATACCAGTACACCTTAACTTATGGTGAAGACATACTCCATAATATCTTTCAAGTTCAAGGCACTTAAATATCTTCCTTTACATAAAATGTAAAACACAACTTTTAAAGTGGTAGGAAAATGTACCATGCTATTTTCAAATGTGTTTGCATTTGCCTCTCATTTGTGACAAAGTCATTTCTGCTGAATGCTAACCATCACAGTTCTTGAAAACAAGCTGCCCCTTTCCAGCGAGTGCAAGTCTAACAGAGCAAGAGCAACACAAATTAAATCTCTGTGAAAAATTCCTGTGTACAGACAGACTCATGGTGTGATTCTACGCACAAAACAGTATTTCTGGGTGATACCAGTACACCTTAGCTTATGGTGAAGACACACTCCATAATATCTGACATGATCAACGCAGTTAAATATCTTCCTTAACATAAAATGTAAAACACAACTTTTAAAGTGGTAGGAAAATGTACCATGCTATTTTCAAATGTGTTTGCATTTGCCTCTCATTTGTGACAAAGTGATTTCTGCTGAATGCTAACCATCACAGTTCTTGAAAACAAGCTGCCCCTTTCCTGCGAGTGCAAGTCTAACAGAGCAAGAGCAACACAAATTAAATCTCTGTGAAAAATTCCTGTGTACAGACAGACTCATGGTTAGGGGTGGGCGGAATTCGCGTAATTGCGTTACGCAAATCTCCGCGAAACGGTAAAAAATCTCCGCGAACACGCAGAAATTCCGTGAACACGCGGAATTGCTTGTTCGCGATGCTTTTTTCCTGTTCGCAATTGCTGTTTGCGTGCTCGAGGAGAAATATCTCGCGAACATGCATTTTGTGAACGCGAACAAGCAAAAATTTCGCGAAATCGCGGAAAGCAGACTTTTGAGCAATTTCGCGTTCTCCGCGGAACGCGAAATTACGCAAATTTCGCAAATTCCGCGAGCGGAACGGAATTTGCCGCCCAGGCCTACTCATGGTGTGATTCTACGCACAAAACAGTATTTCTGTTTGATACCAGTACACCTTAGCTTATGGTGAAGACATACTCCATAATATCTGACATGATCAACGCAGTTAAATATCTTCCTTAAAATAAAATGTAAAACACAACTTTTAAAGTGGTAGGAAAATGTACCATGCTAATTTCAAATGTGTTAGCATTTGCCTCTCATTTGTGACAAAGTGATTTCTGCTGAATGCTAACCATCACAGTTCTTGAAAACAAGCTGCCCCTTTCCTGCTAGTGCAAGTCAAACAGAGCAACAGCAACACAAATTAAATCTCTGTGAAGAATTCCTGTGTGCACACAGACTCATGTTGTGATTCTAGACAAAAAACAGTATTCCTGGGTGATACCAGTACACCTTAACTTATGGTGAAGACATACTCCATATTATCTGACATGTTCAAGACAGTTAAATATCTTCCTTTACATAAAATGTAAAACACAACCTTTAAAGTGGTAGGAAAATGTAGCATGCTATTTTCAAATGTGTTTGCATTTGCCTCTCATTTGTGAGAAGGTGATTTCTACTGAATGCTAACCATCACAGTTCTTGAAAACAAGCTGCCCCTTTCCTGCGAGTGCTAGTCTAACAGAGCAAGAGCAACACAAAATAAATCTCTGTGAAAAATTCCTCTGTACAGACAGACTCATGGTGTGATTCTAGGCACAAAACAGTATTCCTTGGTGATACCAGTACACCTTAACTTATGGTGAAGACATACTCCATAATATCTGTCATGTTCAAGGCAGCTAAATATCTTCCTTAACATAAAATGTAAAACACAACTTTTAAAGTGGAAGGAAAATGTACCATGCTATTTTCAAATGTGTTTGCATTTGCCTCTCATTTGTGAGAAAGTGATTTCTGCTGAATGCTAACCATCACAGTTCTTGAAAACAAGCTGCCCCTTTCCTGCTAGTGCAAGTCAAACAGAGCAACAGCAACACAAATTAAATCTCTGTGAAAAATTCCTGTGTAAAGACAGACTCATGGTGTGAATCTAGGCACAAAACAGTTTTTTTGGTTGATACCAGTACACCTTAACTTATGGTGAAGACATACTCCATAATATCTGACATGGTCAAGGCAGTTAAATATCTTACTTAAAATAACATGTAAAACACAACTTTATAAGAATATTCACATTTCTATTATTTATATCCAACTACACCACATACATCCCCTCTCAAATTCATAACTCACCTTTAAAAGTAGTTAGTTGAGAAAGAAATGTGCCACTCACACAGCAGATTATCAGACCCAGAATCTCTGAACTGTACACCTCTCAGCAGAACCAGTAAATGGCAATGTTTCCCTCTCTTTTTTCACACGTTAATTTCAAATCACAGTGCTTCCCACATTTTTTCAAATGGAAACACACATTTCTATTGGTTGCAAATTTCAACCCATTTCCAAATGATCCCTTCTCCCAACATGACTTCTGCCTGCTACCATAGCAACAGGTCATGGAACACTGGTGTGAGCAGAGAGGTCAGAAGTTCAGCACACAATGTTTCAAATCCAAAGAGCAAGAGTGCTTGACTTTTCAAACCTAACAGCAAATCCAAACAAATGTTCTCTGGGAACACATTTTTCTGAACCAATACAAAACATGTTTTTAAAAATTTAAACATACAACCTAGTTTTTAGTGTTGTATGGTCTGAAACAGCCAATGATTTCATTTTATTTTGAAAAAAGTATGTAAGCCTCCATTTTACAACTATCTTTCTTTTCATATTGCCATTCTACTGAAATAAACCTTCTGAGTGCATCCAGATCTCCTTGAAAGATGTTCACAGTGTGGATTATAGGTCACAGCTATGTCTTCTGGAGTGAAAAGTTTGCAGAAAAAAGAGGTATTGTGAAAGATCTTGCTTTGCCAAATGTAGACATTAAATGGATTGGTCAGAGAGGGTTAAAGTGGCACCAATTAATGCCTTTGGTGAAAACCTTTCTACATCTCCCACAGCCTAACCTTATTATTGTGCACTGTGGTGGAAATGACCTAGGCACTTTAACTGGGGTATGTCTGGAAATGCTTATTAAGGACAACTTTGTGCAATTGATGTCACTTTTTCCACAAACTGCCTTTGTATATTCTAATATATGCCAAAGGCAAAAACGGAACTGGTCCTACCAACATTGTCCGCAGATTGACAAAGCAAGAAAGCACGTCAATAAGTCTGTTTCTGCTTTCCTCAGAGACTATGGTATGGGTTCTATATAACACAACAACTTGCGTTACAACATGCAAGGCATTTATAGAGGAGACGGTGTACATTTCAATGATGAAGGGAACAGAGTCTTCCTCTTGAACTTTAGACTCTGCATCGGTACTTACTTGTAGGTACCAAAAAACAGTCAATGAACACAACGGCTCTTTTTAGTGCCAACCAACATCCAAACACATAGGTGCCGATTCGGATCCTGGAAAAAATGTCCCCATACGAATCGTATCCGGGATTTTTACTGTACGAATCGTACAAGTAGCGTACAAACTGCCAAGTACGATTCGTTTGGGAAAAAGTCCATACGAATCGCATTGGGAAAATATCCCCACACGTCCTCGGGTCGGAAAATGTGTCCGACACATCCTCGGACGATTTACCCTACGAATCGGAAGAATGAAGTCCGACCGCGCAAGTACGATCCGTCCCGTCCTTCCAATTTTACAACCGTATGGAAAATACACCGTACGGACCGAACTGCAATAGCAACCATGGAGACATGTGCCCGCATATGCGCCGAACCCCCCCCAGACCCCGCGGATGTACGTGCCGTACCCCCACCCGTGTATGTACACCCGTGTATGTACGGGTCGAACCCCCACCCGTGTATGTACGAGTCGAACCCCCACCCGTGTATGTACACCCATGTATGTACGAGTCGTACCCCCACCCGTGTATGTACACCCGTGTATGTACGAGTCGAACCCCCACCTGTGTATGTGCACCCATGTATGTACGAGTCGTAACCCCACCCGTGTATGTACACCCGTGTATGTACGAGTCGAACCCCCACCCGTGTATGTACACCCGTGTATGTACGAGTCGTACCCCCACCCGTGTATGTACGGTGCGTACCCCCAGCGGGTGGGGGTTCGACTTGTACATACACGGGTGGGGGTTCGACTCGTACATACACGGGTGTACATACACAGGTGAGGGTTCGACTCGTACATACATGGGTGTACATACACAGGTGGGGGGTTCGACTCGTACATACATGGGTGGGGGTTCGACTCGTACATACACGGGTGGGGGTTCGACTCGTACATACACGGGTGGGGGTTCGACTCGTACATACACGGGTGTACATACATGGGTGGGGGTACGGCACGTACATCCGCGGGGTCTGGGGGGTTCGGCGCGTACCAGGCCCCCAATTCCGCTCGCATCGCGCCGTACTTCGCTTTTCCGGCACTTTTTGGGTGCCGTAAAAATATTGCCGTCCGGACTGGTGTCGGTTCGAATCGTACTTCCTTGTTCGTGAAACGGAGCCTGACTGCGTCCCGACGTCACGTCGGTGCTTTCCCGGATCACATTTGTATGTATATTTTCGTCGGTCGGTGGTTTTTACGATTCGTATGGAAATGGTGTTTCCGTGCGAATCGTACTTCCATGTTTGTAATGTTTTTTTACCGGGTACGAGTCGGACGGAGAAAACCCTCCGACCGACGGTTCGTACCCGGTTTTTCCAGGATCGGATTCGGCACCTTAATCTTTTTTTAAAATCTTTTTTAAAAAATTTTTTTGCCGTGCGCGAACAGTGCGCGCACCTCGCAAATTTTTAAAAAAAATTAAAATCTTTTTTTTTGCCCTTCGGGGTCCCACTGTGACCCCCTGACAAACGCTAGGGGCCCCTTTTCACGTTCTCCACCTTTCCTTTTCAGTGTGACAGACAAAATGGCGGCCGACACTTCCTGATTTCGACCGATTCGAATGTTTACAGACATATAACAACCAATCAGAATTACGCTAGCGCACGTTAGGGTGCGCGCACCGTACGCTTACGGTGCGCGTACGGTGCGCGCATATAGCTATGTAAATGCTTTTAAATGCTATTTTCTGAGCAACTAATGAACAGATTGACACCAGACCTGCAAAAGGCACTTCCCTGACCTGAGGACTACCTCTCTGCCAAATTTCAAGTAATTCTGTTCAGCCGTTCGGCTGTACCTTCGACTAAAGGTCCTATGGAAAAATGCATGGGGAAAACGCATTTTGGGGCCCCCCTTTTTTCTCGGCCCCTGCTTGATGAATCACCCCCAGACTTTCAGGGTAGGAGCCGAGCGGAGCGCCTCATTAGTTTTGAAAATTTCGCGAGGATTCGTCAACCGGCGCCAAAGTTATTCTAAATAGAATTTTGAGATTTCCTATGGAAACACGGTCCTAACTATAACTATCTACTGGCGACCGCCAGTAGATAATATATATATATATATATATATATATATATATATTCACTGAAAAAACCATAGGTTTCAGGGGTGTTATAGTTAGCTGGACTTTTCACTTGTACAAAACCATTGAAATTCCCCCGTTATAGTTAGTTCAGCTAACTATAACTCGCGCGCCCGCAATGCACTGCTGATGACGTCACATATTACATCACTCATGACATGGTCAGTGACATCACTCATGACATCACTGATGACATCTCAAATGACATCACTGATGACATCACTGATGACATCATCCAGTGAATGTGTGTTTTTCTGAAAATTAAATATGTTTTATATATATATATCTCAAGGTCGATTGAAGAATAAATGGGTATATAAGTGTCTAAATGGATGATTTGTTTTTGAAAAATTGATTGTGTAACTGACTGATTAAGTGTATCATAGTGAATACATGGCTTAGTGAGTAATGTTTAAATATGTAAATATCTGTATCAGTCTCTCACTTTGTGTATAAGTGGCTGCATGGGTTGGTGAGTAGCTACATGGGTGTCTATATAGGTTATTAGTTGGTTTTTTGAGTATCAGTCTGAGTGTCTGCATGGTTCGGTGGGGGGTATTACGTAGTGCATAGGTGCATGAATGAGTGACTCACTGTTTGTATGTGTTGAACACAGCATGTGTGCAGGACTGTATGGGTGGATGAGTGTGTGTATGGGTGTGTTAGTGAGTGAATGACTGTCTCAATAGTGTCTTTATGAGTAACTACATATGTTTTAAACTAGTATATGTGACTATTGGTGTATATATGTGAGTATATGTGAGAGTGAGAGATTGAAAGAGTTCCTGTATGAATAAGTATGTGTTTCTATAAGTGATTGTTTAAAAGACTAAGTATGTGTAAGTTTCCGTAGAAGTAAGTATGGTGGTGTGTGTATAACTGTATATGCAAGTAAATGTATGTTTGATTCTTTATTAGCATGAGTGACTATGTGTGTGAGTAACTCTATGGATGAGTGGCATTGTGTAACAGGATGTATAGGTGTATGAGTACATATGATGAGTGAGTACATGTATGAGTGACTGTATAGGACTGTTGGTGAATGAGTGGATGTGTATGTGGATCTTAGAATTACTGAAGAGGTTGTTGTAACTGGTATTGGTATGTCCATTGTTTTGAAAATTTTAGTCTCTATTTTTGAATGTGTGTATCAAAGGTTATATTAGGGTGAGAGGAGGTCTGCCACTCTATCACAAGGATGATGTCATCAGTGATGTCATCAGTGATGTCATTTGAGATGTCATCAGTGATGTCATGAGTGATGTCACTGACCATGTCATGAGTGATGTAATATGTGACGTCATCAGCAGTGCATTGCGGGCGCGCGAGTTATAGTTAGCTGAACTAACTATAACGGGGGAATTTCAATGGTTTTGTACAAGTGAAAAGTCCAGCTAACTATAACACCCCTGAAACCTATGGTTTTTTCAGTGAATTTCTGAGGTTTTTTAAATGCTAATTCCTAACTATAACGTGCCTGAAACCTATGGTTTTTTCTGTGAATTTCAAAGGTTTTTTAAATGCTAATTTCTAACTATGCCTACAGAGATAGGACATGTGAAGAAAGAAGAAAAAATGCACAGAAAGAAACAAAAGAAGTGCAGAAAGAAGCAACAGAAGTCCTCAAATACGAAGATAAGTTCAGGAAGAAGGATAACGTGCAGAAAGAACAAAAAGAAGAGCAGAAAGAAGCCTTGTTGCAAAATCATCCTGTACCCTCAACTTTTTCAGACGGATACTGGTGGTAACTGAGTCTGACTAACCAGTCCTAGAGCCAGTGCTATGTTAAAAGACACTTAGAATACAGTGAAAACACCTACATACACTAGGGAACATTATGCGTTGGGGTCCCCCTGTGATTAGCATGACCTCCTCTGTAAGCCCCTAGTGTATAATAGGGCATGGGGATTAAAACTACCTCTTAAAACAGGCCACAGGGCGTTTTTGCACACGTTAACTCAGGCCCCGTCCCCTCCCTTCACCACTGTGTAAACACGCCCTGTGTCCATTTTTAGTTGGGAGATTAAGTTCATTTGAATCCTGAGGGTCCCTAGGGTCCAACTAGCCCACTAGGTACCTCCAGTAAGTGCCACAGAGCTGCGTTGCAGAGAGGTGTAAAAAGTGGCACGGCCTGGACCACCTCTCTGCAATGCAGCTCAGTGGCGCTTACTGGAAGCACTTGGTGGGCTAGTTAGCCCCCAGGGGCCCTCAGTATTGAAGGGAAATTATATCCCCAATTTAAAACATGCCATAGTGCGTGTTTGCACACGTCACCTCAGGCCCCGTCCCCTCCCTTCACCACTGTGTAAACGCGCCCTGTGGCTGTTCTAAGTTGAGAGATTAAGTCCCCCTGAATCCTAAGGGTCCCTAGGGTCAAACTAGACCACTAGGTACCTCCAGTAAGCGCCACAGAGCTGCGTTGCAGAGAGGTGTAAAAAGGGGCTTGGCCTCAGAACACCTGGCTGCAGCGCAGCTCCCTGGCGCATACTGGAGATGCCTGTTGGGGGCGCGTTTGCAGAGTGCTGCACGGAGGGGGCATGGCCTCCGGCACGATGCCAGTCTTTTATTTATTTTAGTTTTTTAAGAAGGGGGGCTGTTTGGTTCCCCTTCTTATTCTAATTTATTGGCCCTGATGACCCCATAACCCAGGGCCAGTCTCCTAATTATATTTTTTTGACCCCAATCCCCAGGGCCGGCCACTGTTTTTCATTATTTTTAAAAAATATATATTTATAGACACACCTAGGACATGCTGGACAAACCGTACGTACCTATCACCATGACGATTTGCGTGATATTCATTAAAAGGCGACTATGCATGCAATGAATCCACGTGGAATGTATTTACACCACTAGTGAAGCTCTGACATGTCTGATGCCCTACCGTGCCTAATCCTGGTAGACACCCTTGTCGTTTATTTATACAAACATGGGTAGCTATTGACGGGCACATTTAATACACATGCACACCAAGCCATTCAAAGGGGATTCGACAAAAATTCGACCAAAACTATGCAAGAAACCCCCCTCACGGTTAATAAAACACACATCCACTGCCGGATGTGTAATACTTTTTATTTTACTCTCTGGAAAGGGGACGAACATCACTTGAGAGTCACAGCGTGCTCCTGACAGAGCCCAATGCTGTGTTACACCCACCATTGCCTGCCGAGTGCCACACACCTCTGTGTTGTATTCCACTAGCTAGTGCATATGCTATGACACTCTCTAGCCCATGTGCACTGTAACACCACCCCGTGAATATGTCATGCCACACTTGTCTTCGCACGGGTTATATTGCCCCATCTAACGTGCCTTTCTCGATGCCTATGTTATAACGCACAGTGCTATGCCATACATATTACAATCTGGGATCCATATATTTGTCACAGTGCATATGCAACGTTACACTCCCCAGCACATATTCATATTACAACTTTAGAGACTAGTTAGGTTACACAACACTGCCCTGTGCATATTACACTCCAAGGCGCATATCGCATAGCACGCGCTAGTGCCTGTGCTATCTCGCGCTCTCCAATGAATCTGTCATTGCGCACAATGTATTGCATATTATATTTCACGCCCGGTTCATCTTATATCACACTTTTTGGTGCATAGTTTATACCATACACTATATCTAGTTTTCATTTTCAATCGTGCTCTCAGGACTATGTTCTATATAACACTGTGTTCACCTACCCTTTTCAAGGGCATTACATTTTGCGATAGGGGGTGGAGGGTCAGGGGGTGTTTCTGCCAAGTGAGCCCGGAGTCACAGTCACAAACGTCCTCTTCTTCCTGAATAAAAGTGAGATTATGCTGCATACTTGTTCATATTTTAAGTAGTTCGCACAGACACAATGTTTTAAAAACAATAAAGTTCCTAATACCCGCCTTCTCTGAACAGTTAGCTTGCTGCCCCATCCCCTTCCTCCCTATCCTCTGTTGTGTGAATCCATGGACTAGCCTCCTCCCTCCTGCCATGCATGGTCTGATGTGCTGCCACTGCCCTCAATTTAGTATGATGTACCAGTCCACTCCTCCTGCCCTCCATTGCCCAATTCTATGCCCCATCATTGACCTCCTGCTTAAACTCTGTGCTTAGCTTGCTGCCCCTATTCTCCTTCCCCCTGCCCTCCGATGTATTTGTGCATGCCCCTGCTCCATCCTTTTTGCCCACCATGTCCCATGGACCTGCCACTCCTATCTACTCTGAGTGTTCTGTTGAGCTGCCACTCCCCTCCCACCTGCCTAGCATTGTCAGATGACTGTAACCTGTCCCTGCCACCTCCACCCTGCCTGTCCACATGCCATGCCCCTATCCTCTTCCTCCTGTCCTACATGGTCCATTGTACTGCCACACCCTTCTGCCCTCCCTGGTCTGTTGTGCTGCAACTGCTCCTCCTGCCTGCCCCGTGTGGTCTGTTGTGAGGTCCCTTCCCCTGAACTTTCTTGTCTGTGCACAGGTCCTGACCCTCCCTTCTATCCTCCATTGTCCTTTGTGCATGCCCCTCCACCCTCCTTCTTGCCCATCATAGCCATTGTGCTGCCACTAACCCTCCCACTTGCCATGCATGGTCTTCTGTGCTGCCATGGCCCCTCCCACCTTCCCTGTGTGGTCAGTTAGCTGCCCCTGACCCCCTCCCACCTTTCCTCCATGGTCTGTGTGTATGCCATCACAGTCTCACTGTTGCTCTTCATGGTGTGTCTTGCTTCTAGTGCCCATCCTGCCTGACCTCCATGGCTATCTTGCTGCTCCTGCCCTGCCCCCTTGCCCCCAGCCCTACTCCCTCCCTCCTGGCTTGTCTGTTCCATTGTAATGCCCCTGATCCGTCCCTCCTGCCCTTTATGGTCTGTTATGCTGCAGCTTTCTCTCCTGTCTGTCCATTATGGTCAGCTAGCTACCATTGCCTCTTGCCCCTCTGTTCTCTGTTGTCCATGTGCATGGTCCTGTCCCCTCCCTCTTGCTTTCTATGGATTGTTGTGCTGCACTCCCGTCCTGCATGCCCTGTGTGGTGTATTGTGCTGCTGCAAACCCTGATGCCTGCCCTGCAGGGTCAGTTTGGTGCACCTCTCCATGTCCCTCCTGTCCTTTGTTATCCAAGTCCATGTCCCTATCCCATTTCCTTCCATGATCCAATGTACCATACTTGCGAACATTTTGAACTTGGTAAGAGGGAGATTTTGAAAAAAAACTGGGGTATTGATTTTCCCCTTTGAGTTACATTGAAAAAGAGGATATTGTAGACAGGAGACAGATCAAATAAAGCCCATTTGAGCTTAAAAACATTGGACGTTTCCTGGCTGAATCGGGTCTGTTGGCATGTATGGTTGTACTACCATTGCCTCTTCCTTCTGCCCACAATGGTCTATTACATTGCCACAGCCTTGAAGGAGGGTAGATTTTGTATCACAGGGGGCCCCTGGCCCGTTCTGTCCACACCTGAAGTATGAGACCCTTGTCCTTGCCCTGCCAGCTGCATTTGTAGGCCGTATTAAATTGACCAGCGGGTCCTGTGTTGCTATATAATTATCCTGAGACATCCTTACCACTCAGCCAGCATAAAACCCCTGTGTAGGCCCTTCTGTTCAATATGTAGGCCTCTTTGTTAAATTGACCATAGCTCTGCAATTTTAGTGTATAGCAGTCTGAAGGCAGGTCTGCGAGGCCTTCTGATCCAAACTAGTAGCCCCCACCCTACCCGAGTGCTCCGTGCTCGGTATCAAAGTTCAACATCCCCCTGAAGCTGTCGACATACAGTAGGCTGCATCCTGGACTGGTACTTGCTTCCTGGGCAGGTTTCCCGCTTTTAAGGAAGTGGCAACCGCAGAGCGTCAAGTTAGGAGAACTGAGGAGATTTTATACATAAATATATTGAATTCCCGTACAATACCCATTATTTTCTGCTTGCTCTATGGAACTTACGATATGCGATTGGCCTGAGAGACTGACCTTTTCACCCAGTCCATTGTCAGCATTAAGTGGGTAAATGACGAAATGTCTGGTAAAATCTGCAGACGAAGCTTTTGGGTAGCATACGTAGGTAGATGTAGCGTGCAAAGGAGCCCACAAAATGATATAAAAAGGGAGCACCCACAGATATCGACGGACTACCTCGCCGTCTGTATGTAGGTTAACAGGCAGTGCAGGTTTTCCCCAAGAGCTGGGAGCTCTTGTCTTCCTTTGCTTAAAATGTCTTGCTCTGCTTTGCTTGAAGTATCTTATTCTATTTTACCTATATGAAATGTCATGTTATGTTTAACCATTGTTCTCTTTACTTTTGCATTTAAAAGATTTTGTATTGTAATTGCAGGAATGCTTGCTCTAAGAGTAAACGTGAGTGTTCCTAGGTAACATTTTCCTTGGTGTAACTTGTTTCTCATGATGCATTTATAGATGTGTTTTCTCTCTCTCTGTCAGTACATTAATTGAGATACAGAGAATATTATGACAGCTGTATGATTATCTGGATTCTGTATTTTGTACTTTATGTCTCTATTCTGCGGTTTCTTTGAAGTTGCATCTTCTCATTAAACTGCCATTGTATTCTGCCTCCAATTCCATGTCTCATATGTCTGTTTTCTTCATTTTTGGAGCAAGCGTTCCTAGGCACCCCGGCTCAAATTAAGGTGCCCCTTTTGTCCCTGACTCACTCTCCTGCTCAGTTCTGTGGTGGCTCCCGGGGATCTGGGGACCGCCCCTAGCTTCCTTGACCCGTAATAGATCTTCCCTCCAACAGCCTCTCTTGCAAGTCCTGTATTGTTGGTTTGTTGCCCCTGCCCCCCTTTCCACTGCCCTCCATAGTCTGTTGTGCTTCCACGGCCCTTCCTGCCTGCTCAGTGTGGTTAAATTGTTGCCTTTGCACCCTCCTACCTGCCTTCAATTTTCAGAGTCCGTGCCCCTGGCCTCTGCCTCTCAACAGTATCCTAATGAACAACTAGATTGCTAACATTCTATATTTATTACAAAAGTGTGGAACGCCTGACATCATCTTGATGTAATCAAAACTGTAATACCTAGAGCATTTTCTTTAGAAATTACATATATGAGAGGGTCTTATTGGCATCAAAATTATGGTTAGTGCTCTAAAAGACTAAAATAAGGACATATTTTCTGAGTTTTCAAATAGCGACAAAGCACTTTTAAATTATTTGTTATCTTTATGTTTTTTTATCCAGTTGACCACTTGATTAAATGTTGCACTTAGGGGAGAGGATGTGGTGTTACTTCCAGAACTGCAGACTTTGCAACTGGGGAACCAGGTTGAAGTTTCTGCTCCAGCTCGACATTCTGTGATTCTGGTCAAATCACTTAGTCTCCCCATGTCTACAACCAAAATGAATTTGTTCTTGTGTGATGTAACCAATGCTCATGTAAAGCACTCCAATACCTGACAAGTCTGCACTATATAACACTGCAAAAACACAAAATAATAAGTGTTTTGCACACTTCTGTCATTGGGCTATATTTGGGCTACATCTGGTTGATTTTGGGCTACATTTGGGCTCTTTTGTCTCCGGTGGCCATCTTGGGAGATTTATTTGTTATGAAGTTTCCTAATTTCCTCATGTACTGCAGTCTCCTCAGTAGGAAATGCTTTCAGTTTTTTACTTTGATTCCATCATGAAGGTATTCAGATATGTCACACATTTGCCATAAATTCTGAATGTTAGCACTCTAGTTGCTCATTAGATCACTGTAGTAAAACTACTCCACCATGGAAGTCTGCTCCTGGTATTAAAAGTGCATGTTTCAGTCTGCATGTCAGAATTTTTTAATGAAATAGAAGAGGATTTGAGAAGTCACTCAAAATGTGCCCTCATTTTCTTTCTTCAGCATTAATCATAATTTCTATGGCAAAATGAACCTCCTCATTGTGTTCCTTTTTAAATTAAATGTTTTAAGTGTTACCAGTTTATTCCAATCAAGATGGCTTCAGGTGTGCCATACTTTTGTCATAATGAAGACAGTAAGCGCTCTAGTTGTTTTTAAGAACATTCTGGGACATTCTGTCATTGGGCTATACTTGGGCTACATCTGGGTGATATTTGGGCTACATTTGGGCTCTTTTGTCTCTGGTGGCCATCTTGGGAGACTTATTTGTTATGAAGTTTCCTAATTTCCTCATTTACTGCAGTCTCCTCAGTAGGAAATACTTTCAGTTTTTTACTTTGATTCCATCAAGAAGGCATTCAGATGTGTCACACATTTGCCATAAATTCAGAATGTTAGCACTCTTTTTGCTCATTAGATCACTGTAGTAAAGCTACTGCTCACCAGGGAAAACTGCTGCTGGTATTGAAAGTGCATGTTTCAGTCTGCATGTCAGAATTTTTTAATGAAATAGAAGAGGATTTGAGAAGTCACTCAAAATGTGCCCTAATTTTTCTTTCTGCAGCACTAATCATACTTTTTATGGAAAAATGAACCCCCTCATTTTGTTCCTTTTTAAATTAAATGTTTTAAGAGTTACCACTTTAATCCAAGCAAGATGGCTTCAGGTGTGCCATACGTTTATCATAAGTAGGACTGTTAGCGCTCTAGTAGTTCTTTGGAACACTCTGGGAAGCTGCAGTAGAACACAAAGGAATCAACTGACAGTCTCTGCCCTTGTTGGATGTACATGTTTTACTGAGAATGTCAGACTTCATTCTCACATGACTGAGAAAGATAATGTGAATTTACAGAAAATAAGCTCTCAGTTTAGCCTATAGATCACCTTCCAAACCTCTGTGGTAAAAGCATGAGAAAATATTTTTCTCTCAATCATGATATCCCAGCAGAAGGCTTTTTCACATGGTGAAATCACCTTAGAACATACCACAATTCCTAAAATGAGTATGGTACCATCAACAAATGATTTATAATGTAACTAAAGTCTTAAAACCTTCTATTAACTGCAATGCTTTTTAATGAGGTGCTATCATGTATATTGGTCCCAAGATGGCTGCCAACACTTCTTGGATGAAGTGCTGACAGCCAATCAGATCTCAGGATGAGATGTGTGGTTAGGCTCCGCCCACATATATATATGCTTTTAAATGCTATTTACTCAGGAAATACTGAACAGATTTACACCAGACCTGCAAAAGGCACTTCCTTGACCTTATGGCTACCTCTCTGCCAAATTTCAAGTAATTCTGTTCAGCCGTTCGGGCTGTAGCTGTGTCTAAAGGTCCTATGGAAAAATGCATGGGAAAAACGCGTTTTGGGACCCCCCTTTTATCTCAGCCCCCGCTTGACGAATCCCCCCCGAGACTTTCAGGGTAGGAGCGGAGCGTAGCGCCCCACCTATTTTGAAAAATTCGCAAGGATTCGTCGACCGGCGCAAAAGTTATTCAAAATAGAATGTTGCGGATTTCCTATGGAAACAGGGTCCTAACTATAACTACCTACTGGCGACCGCCAGTAGGTAATATATATATATATATATATATATATATATATATATATATATATATATACACATATATATGTATATACACACACACAGACACATATATATATTTTGATGTATTTATAAACGTAAACACATACCTCTGTATTTGTTTATATAAGTATATATTTATATATAATTGAATGTATTTAATTTCCTTTATACTCATGTTATATATTCAAATATGTACAAATTACTATTTTAAACTATATATACTAAAACACTCTTTTTGTATGTTTGTTGATGATATAGTGGGAAACAATATATTTTCTCGATATTTTTGTACTTACCATTATAGGTATAGTGACATGATTTTTTGTAAAGGATATATTTAACACAATATTTTTGTTTCACATTGTTGTTTTCGATATTCTGTCAGTGATCTGCCACTAGGTAATAACAAAAGGTAAGGGGGTGTTAAAGTTAGTGTCAAATATCAGTTAAAATACATTTTAAACTAACAAAGCTGCTAAAATTCAACAATTATATCTTGTACCCTAAACTAACTATAACTCCCACTGTTGGCATGCACAGTGTTGTTGTTAATGAGGTCATTTTATATGTGATATAGGATGTTATGGATGTATTCATTTAACATGTCATAAGGAATGTAATATCTGAGGGTACCAGTGTTGTATAACTATAAATAAAGTGCATACAAAAATACATAGAAATTCCTCAAAAAGAAGAGAGGACAGTCCTATCCTTTTATGTGCTGAGACGCCACACTCGTAAAGAGTTGTTAACAGCAAACTTACTGAAAAGTATACGCTTACCTTTGTGAATCAGGTCCAGAATGAATATCCTGTGTGCATAACTGTAATTTGGGAGTGCGTGTGGGTACCATGTTTGTGCATTATGTGTGAGGCACCTTGTATGAAATGTTTACCTGAGGGACAAGGGTTCTGATGCTAGCTTCCACCCAGCAAGGGACGCCTCAGCGAGTCTTCCCACTTTTTGGGCTGTCAACACTCCCATTTGTCCTGAAGAAGACCCGCCATGACATTCCAATAATGCTTTGTCAGGGTCAAAACATCAATGAATATGCATGCTTCAGATCAATCAAATCTCTGAGTGTCAAATCAACAAGTAAACCTGTTGTTCACCAGAGTTATTGCTTAACTTCGTTATATATGTTATGTTATGTTAATTGTTTTCTAAAGCGCTCAACTCACCCTGGGGCATCTCGGTGCTGCCTAGAACATAGTAGTCTGAGGATTGAGAAACCAGAATGAAATATGGAAGCCCATTAGAATAAAACGTCTTTCAACTGTTTCCTAAAAATACTGTAGCTAGAGATTTTACGCAGGGCCGGAGGGAGATCATTCCAATATCTTGGAGCAAGATATGAAAATGTTCTACCCCTGTGCGGGTCAGGCAAATTCGGGGGACCTGAAGGAGACCCAATGTGCTGGATCTGAGTTTCCTGCAGGGGGAGTATTTTAGAAGTTTCTTTTGCAAGTAGAGAGGACCTCTATTATTCAAAGCATTGTGTGTGAGGCAACAGAGTTTAAAGAAGGATCTTTTTTTTATTGATAGCCAGTGCAATTCCCTAAGCAGCGGGGTTGAGGGGGAGCCTGCAGGACAATTAAGGATCATTCTGGCTGCGGTGTTCTGTACTACTTGTAGTTTAGCCAGTAATGTCTCTCCCACTTCCGCCAGCAAAGCATTGCCGTAGTCCAGGTGACTAATTACCATCGCCTGAACTAGGGTCCTGCGATAGGAAGTAGGCATATAGGGAAGGATTTTTTGAAGCAGACTATAATAGCATAAACTGGTGGTAGCCGCTATATGATCTTTCATGGTCAGAGCCTGGTCCAACCTCAAGCCTATCATTTTTACGGTTTGTTTGGGAGTATGAGCGGTACCCATTTGAGAGGGCCACCAGTTGTCCAACCAAATGTCCGAAGCTTTACCCATTAACATGACCTCAGTTTTTCCTGGGTTTAGTTGGAGACAGTTTTCTGTCATCCAATTGGAGATGGCTAGCATGCCGATGGCAAAACGGAGTTTCTCTGTCTCTGGGTTTGGACCGATGGTGAAAATAAGCTGCGTATCGTCCGCATAAGAGATGATTTCAAAACCCATCTGCTCGACTATCCTTGCCAGGGGGGCCATATAAATATTAAAAAGAGTTGGGCTCAAGCACGAGCCCTGCGGGACGCCTTTATCAAGATGCATTTTCGCTGAGGTGTAGGGTCCAAACATGATGGTATGAGTTCTCTCAGACAAGAAATGTTGGAGCCACATCAGGACTGTCCCTTGAATACCACAGGAAGATAGTCTCTCCGCGAGCTTTGAATGCGAGATGGTATTAAAAGCTGCAGAGAGATCTAGGAGAATCAGTATCACTGAACCCCCTACATCTATTTTCTGCCTGAGGGAGTCTGTTACTGCCAGAATGGCGGTTTCTGTACTGAAACCTGGCCGGAAACCCGACTGAGATGGATCAAGGATTTGATTCAATTCCAGATAAGAGCTTAGTTGTCTGTTGATAGTGCTTTCCAGCTGTTTACCCAAAAGCGGTACGAGAGAGATGGGGTGATAATTACTAAGGATTGAAGGGTCAGCTGTTGGTTTCTTTAGTATTTGGCGGACAAACACATCCTTCCATATGCTAGGTGCCAGTTTGTATAGAATGGTTGAAGATGTCTCGAATTGCAGGGGCACAGCTCGTAGCAAGAAGTGCCATAGTTTTTGGCGGGCAGGGATCTGACGGCGACCCGGATTTGGCAGTCGCAAGAGCTTTGGCGACCTCCTCAATTGAGGTCAGTTCAAAACTATCCAAGGTGCTGGTTACTGTCTTTCCTAACTCTACCGATTTAGTAAGAGGATTGAAAGAAAGAGGGACTATCGAAGAAAAGTTCTCATAGATTTTAGATATCTTATCAAGGAAATAGGTCACCAGGGAGTTACAAAACTCCTGAGATTCCAATGATGACTGTCTACAAACTTTTGGAGATACAAAGTCCCTCACTATACCAAAGAGGGTTTTCGGGGAATTGCTAGCGTGTTCTATTTGATTGATAATAAACTGACGTCTGGCTGCTTTTAAGTTCAAATGATATCTAGACAAAGTAATCTATTTTGAAGGTCCTTACTGGCTCGCCAAGTTCTTTCCAGTCGCCTACATTTAGACTTTTCAGTTTTTAACTCCTCCGTAAACCAGGGAGTAGAAGGCCGTCGTTGAAAGGTGCCTTGTTTTTTTGGTATAATATCATCAAAAGCTGTTTCTAAGGCAGCGTTGAAAGCCTCCAGCATTTTGGATACTTCCATGGTGTTCTTTACTGATTCCAGGGAGAACGCCTCATTAAAGGCTTCAAGGGAAAGTTTACGCCATGGCCTACACTGCTCTGGATTTTGTCTAATAGATAAATCTGAGCTCCTCTGACTTGGCTGATGGATAAGGAACGTGATCATAGAATGATCTGTCCATGTAAGGGGGTCTGGAGGGCTTCAACTCAGCTGGTTTGTGTTAGAGAAAATTAGGTCTAATAAGTGACCGGCCCGATGGGTAGGGTCTTCGACTCTTTGAGTGAGTCCCATTAACTCCAGGGAGGAGAACAGTTTATTTATTTCAGGGTTAGTGAGATTTTCCCCATGAAAGATAAAATCCCCCAGCAAAAGAAATTTGTGTGATGCAAGCACGTGTAGAGCTAAATGTTCCACCAGAAGATCCATGAAATTAGCTCTAGATCCTGGGGGTTTATAGACTAAGGCACCATGCCAGCTGTCAGAAGGAGATAAAGTGACCTTAAAAATACCAAGTTCTAGGCAATCATTTCTGACGGTAAAAACCCAATTTACTGAAAGGTGGTTTTTGAAAGCAATAGCTATACCCCCTCCTGTTTACCCTTCCCTGTCTAAATGAATGCATTTGTAATGTTCTGGAATAGCCAGGTTTATCATGGGGTGATTTGAGGGGTTCAATCATGTTTCAGTGAAAAAGCATAGTGCAGGAGAGTGTGAGAAAATTATATCCCATATTTCAAAAGGGTGTATGGCAAGTGATCTTACATTACACAATATGTTATTTAGGCCAAGAGTAGCTGGATCTAGGGCCTTCGTGAAGGCTTGAGGAGCCACTGCTGGCCATTCGGTTTGAAACCGACAGTTTTTGCAAGTTACCGGCCCTTCTAACATGCTGGGAAACTTCTGAGTGCAGTTACTATGGATTCGGTTCTTGGTCTGTTCAAGTGTTTTAATAGTAAGCAGTGATTCAGCAGAATAAGATAAGGGGGCTTGATGGCAAATATTTACCTTATTAGAGGCAGCATCTCTGGCCTCTGGTCTCGGCTGGGCGCGGACGGGTACAGACAGGCTTGCCTTTGGCGCGCCTTCTGCGTGCGTCTGCTGCGCGCACGTATTTGCGTCCTCATTTTATTGGTTCCCCGAGGAGCAAAACACTAGCGCGCTACCCTGCAATGCCACCCAAGATGTCTACCCGCTCCAACGGTCGACTCAAGAGCGTGGCATCACTCCTCCCCCAGCACCTAATCGGCTGAGAAGGTGAGCGAAGCTAAATTTTTGCAAAGGTATTTAAAATTGAAAGGGTGCGATTAAAAAAGAGACATGCGGCGCATTCGTGGAATTAACAAAGCTTCTTCCGGCTTTCCGCCTCAGGAGAACTAAGATCTAGTGCAGTGCGCATGCGTTTGCGTCCTCTTTTTATTTGTTCCCCGAGGAGTGAAACACTAGCGCGGTACCCTGCAATGCCACCCAAGATGTCTACCCGCTCCAGCGGTTGACTCAAGAGCGTGGTGTCACTCCTCCCTCATCACCAAATATGTTGAGAAGGTGAGCGAAGCTAAATTTTAGCAAAGGTAGTTAAAATTGAAAGGGTGCAATTAAAAAAGAGACATGTAGCTCATTAGTGAAATTATCAAAGCTTCTCCTGGCTTTCCGCCTCAGGAGAACTAAGATCTAGTTCTGACCGCATTCTAGTTCCTTGTGTAATTAAAGTGTACATAATCTCCCCTTGTATATATGCACTGCACCACTATCAATGAGCACTTAATGTCACCGTACCACATGTCACTTTTGGCAGTGATCTTTGTATTGACAGCCTTCTAATTACTTGATATATTGATTTCAACTTAAATTGACATAAAGGAGGATTCTTTTGCAAGCAAATACTAGTAGGTTTTTTGCTTTAGTCTATGTTCCAATGACATTTGATATGCGTTCCAATGTTATTTGATATGTGTTTCATGATTTAACCAATGTAAATGCTACATCTGACATACTTTTTTAATAGGTATTAAGCTACTCTTTCTGTTTTTTAAAAAAATGTTACTTTCCTCAAAGCAATTGGGTTCTCCCCGACAGAACCATTGTAGCCCATTATATACATACCCAGGTTCTGAAGGACACAGGGTCGCACTCTTGTTGCTATATTTTATTATTTCACTGTCTAGTAAAAGCTACAAAGTTGGTACCTCACCCACAACACATCAACATACTTGTTGGATCAGCGGAAGAACAGAAAAGGACTGGATCTGCTGTTTGAGACCTGTGTAGAGATTTGAAGGGCAGAATCTGCTCCCATCTATACCCAGAACTCAAAGATGGACTCCAAGGATTAGTTGGCTGACCTCCTATGTTGCTACAGTGACTCAACAAGCTGCAATAGGTCCTTTTTTTAATATGTCATGCTGATCATTAGCAACTTGAACTTTCCTGGACCCTGCTGCGCTCCTCTCGACTGGAGTGAGTCCTGGTCAAAAAGTTCTGTCCTTGCGTTCTTGGGAGTGGTAGAAGAGAAGCAGTGAAGTTGCTACAGAAATATTTTAATTAAGGTAAATATAGCTGCTCTGTGTCATACTTACCGGGGGTTAAGCTCAGTCTTAAATTATTAAAATTGTTGTCTGGACTGGAGAACTTAACCACCCCAAACTAATAACCCACTTTCTTACACTAATATTCCGTGCCAGGTTTGTATCAATAACCAGCTGAAATTGTTGATTTGAGATGTATTTGTGAAAGTAGCCCCAAAGTAAAACAAAGCTGTTACAGCACTGCTTTGCATCAAGGGTTCGTTCCATGGATGGTGCATGGGCATTCCCACACAACCGCTCATGTTTTTTGACTCAAGGCCCATCTACTAAAATTTGAAGAAACAGTCCGAGCCAAAAAATAACACCTCTTTGAAGCTGGTGTTAAATTGAAGAAATTATTTTTATCTCTCCAACCTTCCCAAACTTAGCACATTGGAAAGATAAAGGCAAGAGCAGGGGAACTAGGAAGAAATAATCACAAGATAAACATCATATACATTGATAAAGGAGAGCAATATTGGGCCAGATGTACAAATGGATTTTGGGCCTAAAAACCCTCCAAATTCAGAAGATTAGGCTGTTTGGGAACACTAAACCCCTTTTACTTGTATACCGAAAGCAAAAATGTGTTAAGAAATGGATACCATTTCGCTATCTGGAATGGGCTTGTTGTAGGTGTCACTTCCAAATATTGATTCAGTGTCATATGTGTCAATGTTTTACACTGGAAACGATGATATTTTACTGACCCCCCGCCCCCCAAGTCTGGCTTGCAATATGTTTGCATAAGAGAAGGGGTCCCCTTAAGACCATTTCTCCTTTGGGAATATACAAAAAAAATTGATATGAGAAGGTCACAAGAATACTGTCTCCTCTTAAGCAAACAAAAAAGAAAAAAAACACTTTTCTTTTTAAGTGCAGTCACTTTTCCTTTAAGAAAAACAGACTGCATTTTAAAAACAACTTGCTTTACTAAAAAGCAACCACAGACAAAGTTGGCTGTTGAACCTAGTGGGCCCAATCCCAATGATGGGTCTGAATTGGTGTGGGTAGCAATCTGTAATCTATCTGCAACCTAACTCATAAATATTCAAGATGCACATCAAACTGCGACCCACTATCATGTAGTCTTTTGTGAAACAAACCATTAGTATATAGGTTGGTTTGCAAAACACCGTAATTGTAGCAAAAATACTGATTACAATTTGATAACAGTATGTTACAATGTGTGCTTCATCCATCTGTCCCATTCAAAGGAAGAGGGTAGACAAAAGCTCAAAAGTACAAAAGCAAGAAAAAAGAGGAAAATGTGAAGAATAGATAATGAAAGAAAGAAAATAAAGATAAAGAATTAGTGAGTATACAAAGAGAGATAAAGATGTCATAAGCAAGGATACAATCATGAGCACAATGGAAAGAGGCAGAAGGAAGAATAAGAAACTATGCTTTGACAGAATAAGTAAGTTGTCATTTTGTATAATAAAAATGGAAAGAGTGATGTGCCCATGGTAAGGGCAGACAATAAAAAAGGGGACTCCTAGCAATCCGAGAAGAGTCTGAAGAGTAAATACTAGAACCTTCGGACCACAAAATGGGCTTGAAATGTAAGGTGCTGACCTGGCATCAAAGAGGAACATAAACTATGTAATGTTGGGAAAAGCAAATGTGTGAAAAGAGATGCTATTGAGTATTTACTTGACAACTATGACTTTTCTCCCAGCTTTATACATATGTTATCAGTGTTTTAGTATGTTAAGTCTTACTTGTGAGAGGACTACCTTAGAGTAGCACATATCCAAGTTTGAAATTCTGCTTTCAAGTATGCCTCTAAATAGAAACCAACCTCCTCTCTCTGCTTGGTATCACATGATTTCAGTGTATAACATTTTAAGTGAATCCTTTTTGTGGCTCAGAATATGTGAATAAAGTTAGCTGCTTCCTGAAACATAAAAGTAACTAAAAAAACACATCAACCTGCTGTCAGGCTTCTTTGCATTTCTGGGGGTTGTTACAAGTATGATGGCAAAACAAATGCAAAATACACATCTTGCTTTGTCCTTTTTCAGAGTATGACTGGCAGAATCTGTGATGATAATGTAAGTTAATTCTGCAGCTTGTAGATCTACATTTGAAATGGGAAAAGCAGAGCTACCAGTCACAAAAAAGGCAACATCAAAACCTTGACTAAATACCTGACATGGGGCAGTTTGACAACTCTGAAAAAAGGAACTTTACAGTATCCTTATACTTGATGATATGTGTCAACTTGACATCTGTAATACTAAATGTATGCTGTATTGCTGGCGAAAGTGAAATTATAGGTCTGCATTTATAGTCAGGACCATAGGACTTGCCTATATCTTAGGTGTTATTTGATGAATCTTCACTTCACAAATAAAGTGAGCCTTTGATTCTTGATGAGCATGGAGAGTATCAGGGTGATCCATCAAGCGGGGGCCTAGAGAAAAAGGCAGTCCAAAAAATGTATTCCCCATGTTAATTCCCTTTGGAGCTTTGAACATGACTACAGCCTGAACCGCTGGATGGAATTACACCAAATTTGGCAGGAAGGTAGATTTTGGTTTGCAGATCTCGCTTTCAGTTATCTGGTGTAATTCTGCTCAGTAGTTTTGGAGAAATTTAAGGGAAAGAAATAAGGATATCTGTGGCTAAGGCTAATTTGTGGATAATAATGTGCAGGGAAATGCAGAGCTCTAATTGTCTGCCAACAGTTCAGCTAGGAAGTGTTGGCAGCCATTTTGGGACTCCGCTTCAGCTAAGTCCGTAAAAAAAGTAAAGCAAAAGAAAAGGGGCCAGTGTTGGAATACCCTGACCCCCTAAACTCAGTCATGGGGTCCCAGAGGGAACCCGCTAGGCCAAAAATGCATAGGAAAAAAACCCTCATTGCTGTGAAATTTGTAGCAAAAATTTAAAAAACCCAGTGTGGGCTCCTGCACTTGTTTTGAAAAGGTCCCCTGAGTTGGCCAGGTCCCGTGGGCATTTAAAAAGGAAAGGAGAGGGGCACACTGAACCCCACTCCTGAGGCTCTTTGAGTCCCAGGCAACACCACCACCCAGGGGCATTATTTAAATTTTGGATGGAGGCCATGCTGAAACCCTCCGTAAGTTTAATTGATGTTCGGTGACCACCACCTCCCCATGGCTAATTTTAATTAGAGGCAAGGAGCCACATGGATCCCTTCTAGGCCCCAGGGGCCACTACCTCTGAGGGGCTACATATTAAATTGTTGGGAACTCGTGACCCCCCCAAGCTGCAGGGACCAAAGCCTCCTGGTACTTACAATAAAATGCTTGGGGAGGCCACAAGCCCCCCCAAACCCCAGGGAATACCCCCTCCCCGGGGCTCAGTTAAATATGATGGGGAGGCCGCATGGACCCCCTGTGCCTCGGGTGCCACCACCTCCACAGGGCTTTCTTTTTATTTAAAGAAGGAGGGGCCGCATCGCGCCCCTCACAGGCCATTCTTGGCCCCGGGGACCACAACCTCCCTGGGGTAGACCCTGGAAAGTGAAAGGAGCCAATAATGACCCTGGGGACAACCACACCCTAGGGCTGGCCCCTGCTATGTCCCGGGGTACCCAACCCCAGCACATAGCTGTTTGCTGTGACTCTATCTGGAGCTTTTACAGCTCCTGCCAAGTCAGAGCAAATACTCCACTCCAGCAAGCGGGAGCTGACAGAGGTCTTGTCTGTTTCTCTGCCTGCTGTCAAGTGGGCGGGGAAACTGACAAAATGATTGCTCTCACAGACAGGGAGCCGCATGTTTGACAGGTCCCTGTCTGTGAGAGCAATGCCGGTTCCTGCAGGAGGCAGGGAGCAGGCTGTGACGACGGGGCCTTGAGGTTTCTCTGGCGGTCTTGGGGCACCAAAATAAAGGTGAGAAATAAGCAGAAAGAGGCAGAATAAAGGTCAGCAACTGGCAGAAAAAGTAAGCCTAAGTTAATAAATGAGCAGAAAGAGACAGGATATAGGGCAGAAACAATCAGAAGGAGGCAGAATAAAGATCAGCATGCAAAATAAAGGTGAGAAACAAGCAGAAAGAGGCAAAATCGAGGTCAGAAACTAGCAGAAAGAGGCAAAATAAATGTGAGAAATTAGCAGAAGTAGGCAAAAAAGTAGCAGAAAGAGACTGAATTAATGTCAGAAACAAGCAGAAAGAGGCAAACTAGAGGTCAAAAATTAGCAGAAAGAGACAAAATAGACATAAGAAACAAGCAGCAAAAGGCAGAATAAACATGAGAAAGGATAAGAAAGAGGCAAAACAAAGGTCAGGGATGAGCAGAAAGAGACAGATTAAAGGTGAGAAAATAGACGAAAGAGGCAGAATAAAGGTCAGAAACGAGCAGATAGGGGCAAAATCGAGGCCAGAAACAAGCATAAAGAGGCAAAATAAAGGTGAGAAAATAGCAGAAGGAGGCAGAATAAAGGCCAGAAACCAGCAGAAAGAGTCAAAATATACACGAGAAATGAGCAGAAAGAAGCAGAATAAAGGTCAGCAATGAGCAGAAAGAGGCAAAATAAAGGTCTGCAATAAGCAGAAAGAGGCAAAGTAAAGGTGAAGCCGAGCAGAAAGAGGCAGAATACAGGTATGAGGGGAGCAGAAAGTGGCAAAATAAAGTTCATCAATGAGCAGAAAGAGGCAAACTAACGGTCAGCAATGAGTAGAAAGAGGCAAACTAAAGGTCAGAAGGGAGAGAAAAGATGCAGAATGAAGGTCCGAAGGAGTAGAAAGAGGCAGAATAAGGGTCAGCAACCAGTAGAAAGACACAAACTAAAGGTCAGCAACGAGCAGAAAGAGGCAAAATAAAGGCGAAATACAGGTCATAAGGGAGAGAAAAAATACAGCATGAAGGTAAGCCACAAGCAGAAAGAGGCTAATAAAAGGTCAGCAACGAGCAGAAAAAGGCAAAATAGAGATCAGAAACAAGCTGAAAGAGGCAAAATTAAGGTCAGAAACTAGCAGAAACATGCAAAATAGAGATCAGATATAAGCAGGAAGATGCAAAATTAAGGTCAGCATGAGCAGAAAGAGCCAAAATAGAGATCAGAAACGAGCAGAAAGAGACATTCAGACACTCATGTGCCTGCTCTCTGACCCACACAGAGTGTCATGCACTTACTCACTGACCCAGTCAGACACTCTTGTACCCAATCACAAGCCCACTCAGACACTTTTGAACCCACTCACAGATACACTCACATACCCACTTACAGGTCCACTCTGAGACGCATGCACCCATTCACACATTGACTCATAGACTCATGCTCCCACTCACAGTTCCACTCAGACAGTTACACATCCAGGAACAGACACACTCAGACACCCATGTACCCACTCACAAACCCACTCAGACAATCTTGCAGTTATTCAAGGATCCACACAGGTACTCCTACACCCACGCTCACAGCTATGTACAAACCCATACAGTCACTCACATGCCCACAAACCCATTCACACATCTACTCAGAGACCCACACAGCCACTCACACACCCACTCAGCTACCTATAAAGCCACTCACACACCCAATCTCAAAGGTTACATGTTACAGTTAGGAAATGCATTGTTTTAAAAGCTGAAATTCACTGAAAAAACTAAAGTTTACAAGGATGTCATACTTAGGAAATAGAATTTTTTTTTTACTTAGAAATTCACTGAAAAAAACAAAGGTTACAGGGACATTATAGTATAGGAAATAGAATTGAAAGAACTTTAAAAAATCACTGAAACAACCAAAGGCAACAGGAACATTACAGTTAGGGCTCCCTGTTTTCCGTTTTTGCTGATCTTTACAGATAAATACAGACAGAGAACCATTTATTTTCCTGTCTGTATTTATATGTAAATGTGGATAAAAAAGGGAATTGGGTTGTTTTTGTGTGATTCTAAATTATATCAGTTATGACTGCCAGGCCATGTGCAGATTGACAGACAAGGGGATAAAAAAAAAGGAAATGTATTAAAGAGCCTTAAACAGCAGTAGATTTGCACAACCTTGATATTAAAAGTTGCATGATTTCTTATAAGTCCATATTTTATCATCTGAGTGTGTATTGATCATTGAAACCTGTAAAGCATTCAGGCACGAGTGTACGCTAACTGGTTAAATAAATGCAGAAATATACACATTCCAGCTTCATTTTTTTACAAAACGTTTTAAAAAATATGGATAGATACTGGTAAAATGATCAAAACATAAGTATGGAAAAATACAGATGGAAATGACTGAAATATAAATACCATAAAGCCGGGAGCACTAATTATCGGCACAGTTTTCACTCATGCAAAACCATTGAAATTCAGCAGTTATAGTTACCTTAGCTATCAATAACTTATGCTCCTGCAATGCACTATTTATGACCTCACTCAATATATCACTCAGTACATGGTCAGTGACATCACTGATGACATCTCAAATGACATCACTGATAACATCATTCACAGAATCACTTACACACAAACTCACACCACTACACAACCTCTCACTTACCCACACCCATAACCACACAACAACTCACATATCCATTCACATACCCATTCACAGACCTGTACTCACACAACCACTTACTTACTCATACGGGCACTCACACAACCAGTTCCTCACCCATTTAGATACTCCCACAATGACTCACTCACTCATATAGATACTAACACATGTGCTCAGTCACCAAAACAGTCAATGAGACAATATCTACTCTCCCATAGTATAGACCCTCTCTCACACTCACTTAGTCACCCATACAGCCAGTCACACAATATCTCACCAGCCCATATTGCAACTCACACACCAAATTAGACACCCATACACACACCTATTTAGGCACCCATACAGCTACTTATATAACCTCACACTCCTCTGTACAGGCACTCATGCAGCTGTTCTCTCACTCAAACAACCACTTATATACCCATTCACACATCCATACAACCACTCATATACCCACTCACCTACTCATATTCTAACTCACATAGACATTCAGGTGAGTAAACGGGAGTGTGACTGATTCTTTGCATGACTGACTAGGTGTGTGAGTAACTATGGATGAGTGGCGATGTGTTAGTGTCTGTATAGGTGTATGAGTGCAAATGATAGTGTTGTATTGATAAGTGTCTGCATGTATGAGTGACTATGGGTGAATGAGTAGATGTGTGTGTAGACCTAGGAATCAGTGAGTGGGTATGTAGTAACTGGTATTGGTGTGTTTATGGTTTTGAAAATAGTGGTCTGTATTTTAGAGTGGGTGTATCAAAGGTTATATTAGGGTGTGAGGAGGTGCATCAGTTTATCACTTGGATGATGTCATCAATGATGTCATCAGTGATATCATTTGAGATGTCATCGGCGATGCCATCAGTGATGTAACTGTCCATGTAATGAATGATGTAATATGTGACGTCATGAGCAGTGCATTGCGGGGGCGTGAGTTATAGTTAGCTCAACTAACAATAACGTCTGGATTTCTCTGGTTTTCTACGAGTAAAAGGTTCTAAAAACTATAACATCCTAAAACCTGTGGTTTTTTCCAGTGAATATCAAATGTTTTTTAAATGCTTATTTCTAATTAAAATGTCCCTAAAACCTGTGTTTTTTTCAGTGACTATCAAAGCTTTTTGAAATGCTTATTTCTAACTATAACGTCCCTGAAACCTGTGGCTTTTTTGTGATTGTCAAAGCTTTTTCAATACTAATTTCTAACGATAACGTCCCTGAAACCTATGTTTTTTTTCAGTGAGTTTGAAAGGTTTTTTAAATGCTAATTTGTAACTGTAACGTCCCTGAAACTTATGCTTTTTCAGTGTTTTTGTAAGGATTTTCAAATGCTAAATTTTAACTATATAATTATTTTAAACTTATCTTTTCTACAATACTTCTAAGTATTTTTTAGAATTCCTTTTTTTTAAAATGATTGGAAGTATATTTTTGAACTTTTATTTTTAACTTATACTTTGTTTCTCTTGAATCTTTTTCTACAACTAAGATCACTGTACATATATTATACACTACTAAAAATATACTTTGTTATTTATACATACAACTTAATTTAATATTTACTTGAAATAACGTTTTTAATACTGTCAATGGTGTTTTGTTGTTTTGTTATGCTTTTTTAAAAAACAATATATACAGGGGTCACGCACCCTACACGAACCTACACAATGGGTACGCGATTTAAGGGTGCGGTAACACGGCTGATGCATGTTTCCAGAGTCGTGCTGGGGTCACGACTCCAACGCAATTTTAAAAGTATGAAATATCATTGTAGAAATTATAAATATCTGTTTTGCTTAAAGACTTTCACTAATATAATTTAGAAAATAATTTACAATCAGTATATTTTAGTTTACTACGAACTGTACAAAATTTCACAAGTGCGTGACTAATGCGACCCCATCCTGCACGAGGCCAGGACCTATGCGAGTATGGTGCGCAACCCATCTCTGCACGTATTTCCGTGGTCGTGCCGGGATCGCGCCGGGGTCGCGACTTTGGTGTATTTTCAAAGTGTGAAATATCACTATACAAAGTTCAAATATCAGATTTGTATAAACACTTTCACTAATATACTTTTTTAAATATTTGGTAAACATCTATTTATCAATATCTATATATATGAAATTGTACAGGTGCACGACGTGTATGCGACGGTGGCGCGCACCCTACGCGACTCCATGTGACCTGAAAAGAAAGCTTTTCATTGGTTTAAATCATCTTCATTCTTTTAGAGGGAAGATCTAACAACTGTTTTCTTTCCCTTATTATTTGTCAGTCTTCTGGCAACATCTATTTTTTGTAGGCTGCTGGATTTGCTTTTTTTTGGGTGTGTTTCACTTTTTCACAGCAATATGCATCCAGTCACCCTGAGCAAGATCTTGAAGAAGACTCTGAGGAAGTGGAAGAGTCAATTCAAAAAAGGAAAGAGAGTGTAGTCTGGGTTTTCTTTTCAGTACCAGATGGCGAAAAGAAAGCAAACACTAGAAAAGTTACCTGCACTATCTGCAAAGCAGTACTTTCCCGATGTTCGGAGATGAAGTACTCCTGTGGTACTTCTATGAAGAAGAATTTAGAAGCGAAGCATCTTGTTCATTTTTTCTAAAGAGATCATGCACCGGGAGAGAAATGAACAAGCTTCACAGGCTGACAATAATGCACCATCAACATCCGGTGCAGGAGTTCCAGCTTCACCTCGACCACACATTGTTCCCGAGCTAGTGGATGTGTCCATTAATTTCTGTAAATGCAATGCTGAACTATGTGTTTCGGAGCAATGTCTTGATGTGATTGTGAATGCAATAAAAGCACACAAGTGTTAATTTTTTTTCATTCATTGACATTGTTCTTTTTCCTGTTTCTTTTCACTACTGATGTTACAGTATTGAATTTTTTCTATTTTTCAAAAAAGTGAAAAACACCCCAAAAAAATAAAATTTAAAAAAATACAAAGAAAATACAAAATTGTTTAAAAAGAAAAGAAAACGGTTCTTATGGAACTACATCAACCGGTTAAATATAGAAACGTTTCCAGAGTGATTGCATAAGTGAAGCGGTAGTGTATAAGTAATTGGAGGAATATATGGGTAGTGCGTAGTTGGTTGCATGAGTAAATGGGTAGTACATCAGTATATGCATCACTTTATAGCTACTGTTTGAAGTAATGGATGAGTGCAATAGAAGTGCCTGAATGATTGTAGGAGTGTGTAGGTAGTACCTGCGTGGTTGTATGACTGTATAGCTAGTGTTTGTGTGATTGCATGAGTACATGGGTAGTGCCTAGGTTAAGACATGAGTGAAGGATTAGTGCCTGGGTGATTTCAGGAGAGCATTGGAAATGCCTGGGTGATTTTGTAACTGCATGGATATTGAATGGCTAATTTTGTTAGTGCATAGGTAATACCTGGTAATTGCACGAGTGCAGAGGTAATTTATGGGTGATTTGAAGAGTGTATGTAATGCCTGAGTGATTCTATGAGTTTATGAGTAATGCATGGATAGTTGCATGAGTGCATGGGTAGTGGCTGGGTAATTGGAGGAGTGCATGGCTACTATTTGGGTAATTGAAGGAGTGAATATGTAGTGTCTGGGTGATTACAGGAGTGCATGGGTAGTTCATGGGTGAATGCATGAGTGCATGGGTAGTGCCTGGGTTATTGCATGAGTAGATGAGCAGTCCCTGGATGATTGGAGGAGTCCATTGGAAATGCCTGGTTGATTTTGTAAATGCATAGATATTGAATGGCTGATTGTGCTAGTGCATAGGTAATGTCTGGGTAATTGCATGAGTACAGAGGCAATATGGGTAATTGGAAGAGTGCATGGGTAATGCCTGAGTCATTGCATGAGTTTATGGGTAATGCCTGGATAATTACATGAGTGCATGAGTAGTGCCTGGGTGATTGGAGGAGTGCAAGGATAGTCCATGGTGATTTTATAACTGCATAGGTAGTGGCTGGGTAATTAGAGGAGTGCATGGCTACTAGCTGAGTAATTGAAGGAATGAATGAGTAGTGTCCGGGTAATTAGAGGAGTGCATGGGTAGTACCTGAGTGATTAAATTAGTGCATGGCTAATGCATGGGTAAGTGGACGAGTGCATGGGTAGTGCCTGGGTTATACCATGAGTGGATGAGTATTGCCTGGGTGATTAGAAGAGTGCATTGGTAATGCCTGGATGATTTTGTAAGCACATAGGTTATGCTTCAGTGAATGAAGGAGTGCATGGGTACTGCTGAGGTGATTTGAGGAGTGAGATGAATAAGTTTGAAAAAATAAATGACTAAATAAAAGTGACTGTAAACATTACTTCATATTATTATGCTTACTACATTATTTCATCTTACCTTCTTTATTGAAGCAAATATGAATCTCATTGAAACGATTTTACAGTTGTTTCATTGAAAGCTAAATTGAAAATACTTTCAAACTTTAATATTACTTTCTGTAAAAGGGAAGAAAATACTGTTATTGCATATAATATTATAGTTTTAAAAACACAACATAATTTTAGAATTACATTACATATTTAGTTTGTATTTTTTGATGTTTTCAGATTCTATTGAATTTTTCCATAAACAGTGATTTCAATGTTGATCATTGGCAAACAAATACAATCAGTGGGATTGTAAAAAAAACAATTCTGAGTTGAAAATATTTACAAGTTTAACTATCTATTTACATTTTTTAAAATATACACTCTCATTTACATTGCATATCATATAAAGATCAAATACATAAACTACTTCTTTCAAACACAATGTTCCAAATGCAATATCCGGTAGCCCAAACAATAGTGCAAAAACTAATTATTTACATCTTCCTAATAGGCTGAATGATGTTTCCAAATTCATTTGCATTAAAATATCGAAAATAAACTCATTATTTTGTGTTTACATTTTCCCAATAGGCCAAATGATGTATTCAAAACGTAGGCATCAGAAATATCAGATAATAAATTGGTAATTTATAAGGCAACCGACATTTGAATTCCAAATCGGCATCATTACAATGTGTCCATCCTTTATTGCACTTTAAATGCACAGTATAGTATCCAGACGCTGTAGTAGGTCCAGCATGGAAAATATTAGGCACTGCTTTAAACGTTCTTCCTGAAATTGATACTTGATTTGCCACAAAGTTTTTAATTTTAGTTTCCAATTTTCTTCCATCTGATCTACAACGTTGCAGCATTAAAATCATATATTGTCCAAATCTTTCTAGAAATAATGTTGACATCATTTCTGGCTGACAATGAGAAGATTTCATATCTTGATTGGCTGTTTTTACTTATTTGTTAGAAGACACTGATTTGCAATCTGGTATTGTCAAATAAATGAATCATTCAGTGTCTGTTTCAGTGATAGAAGAAAATGAACACTCTTCACATTTATGATCCCATCTCTAACGTAGTCCGAACTAATTTTCAAATTCAATCCTTTCATCTTCCCAAACTGCAAGCATAAACATAAGAAACTCTTGTGCATCTTGTTGTATATTAAGTGAAAATTGAGAAGAACCAGTACATATATTCAAAAGATGCCGAATACCAGAAGCAGTATGGATTTTAGTTCTATCAGTTATCCACATTTTCACAAATATGATCTAATAAAGAACAGAAACTTTTTTCTTGATTTTCAAAATTTTATGATGAAGGTCTTCTAGATAACAGACAACATTTATAATTACATTAGCATAGCAGTTGATACAATTACTATTTTCTAACTGCTATCCTAGAATATCATTAACAGTGTCCATTTTAATTTTCTTTGCAGCCTCCTCATTCTCTTGAATTGTTTTCTTTTTTGCAACCTCACTAAAATGTTTATCATTTTTTTGTTTGGGACACACTACAAGTTTTTGATATTTGGGACATTCACCTAAGTTAGGAGCATACAGTCTTCTTAACCGATTATACTCTCTTACACAATTTGCATCAGCACTAACCTTTTTCTCATCAAAATCAATCAAATACAATCCAGATAATGATCTTACTCCAGGCAATGCAACATATGTTATACCCTCTTTAAACACTGTACTTCCAATATTTACGGAAGCACTGTCTACACTTAAACCTTGAGATTTATGAATGGTCACCGCATATGCTAAAGAAAGAGGAAACTGTTTTCTACGAACATACAAGTCCTTTACAAACAAATAACGAACAGCACAACGTCCAATCTGTTTTACCTCTTCAATCTGATCAAATTTAATCTTCAAAAATTCAATTCCATCTCTGTTCTGAAAATTCACATAATCAACAACTTTTCCCATTGCTCCATCCACTAAACCTTTTTCAACATCTACATTATTCCGTAATGTTACCCAACAGTTTACACATACATATAAAGTATTTTCTAAGCCAGCAGTCTTGGATACAGACTTTTCCAAAGAATTCAATTTTGACTGCAATTTCTCTGAGAGAAGAATAGTAACCCCCTCATGTTCTATTTTTATCAATTGCTTCCATTTTCACTATTGGTGGCTTCTCCAGTTTCAAAAGTTCTTCATTGAATGTAGAACACACTTGCAGTGTTGGCATTAGACAAACTAGGTTTATTTTGTCCATTTTTTTTGCCCATTATTTCAGGTGCAATATTTTAATTTGGAAACACGTTTGTTAGTAGTCGACTTTGTAAAGCTTCTTTACCATGTTTTGTCAAAACACCAATTCTAATATCTTGAAGAATGTTCCCATAATGTTTATCACTTGCTTGTCGCATATTCCTAATAGGTTCTTTATATTCAAAATGAGACCAAATGTTGACATTTCCTATACTTCCCAAAGATTCCCAAGTGTCTTCATGGACAAGTGTTTGAAAAACTGGTTGTTCTTTCACAGGAGTAAGTTGTAACAGATCCCCCAATACAATTACATGATTTCCTCCAAATAAAACATCATAATCTGTTTTTAAAATCTGTTGCATTCTTAAATGTACAAAGGCAAGCATTAAGTTTGAGACCATGCTCACCTCATCAATAATCAGACGTTTCATTTTCTTTAGTACTCTTGAAACTTCATAACAAGCTTCTCCAGATAACTTGTGATATTCCAACTTATTTTCATGCTCAACTAGTAGCACGAGTAATCAATGTAATGTAATCATTTTAATGTTATGTGCAGCTAACCCAGTTGGAGCAGTTACAATGCAAGATAAATGTGATTCTGTGGTTTTATGTAGATGACTGGTCAACACTTTAATTAAGAAACTTTTTCCTGCTCCATCTTCTCCACTGATATACATTCAAATAGGTTTAAATGATGTACATTGGCATTCTTTTTTTCATGCAGTAAACCATGCTGTATCTGTTCTGTAACTTTATTTCTTTTTGTTCAATATTTAATTGTTCTTCCAAGTTTCCCAAATCAATAATATCCTGTTGTACTTGTTGCATTGTCGTGTCTACTTCATTCATAGTGGTTGCTGCTTCATTTTCATAAATTGGTTGTCCAAGTGGATCTTGACTTAGTGGAGCAGAACGTTGACTATCTTGAGAACTATCTCTAGGGATTTCAGCTGAAATACTAGTTTCTTGTTCAATCTCTTCATACAACATTTGTAAATATTATGAAAAAACTGTGCATTCAATGCTATCTTTACATGCATTAAAAGAATCTTCATACAACTCAAAATCTCCAAGTAATTCCATTTCACTATGCCAAGGCTTGAAAAGTTGCAGAAGTGCTAAATAGAAAAATTCCCTTTTATCAGTAATTTCGCAGCTGAGTTTGCCTGGTTAATACGATTCCCTTTGGCATGTTTTACCAAACATTCTTCACATCCAATTACTGTATATTTTTCATCATTTATATTTTCTGTAACATTTCTCTTACAGCTATAATGTTGCAGTACTTCATAGAGACATATGTTTTCTAGATGTGGACTCCTTTTGGGATAGAACATATCCAACATATTCGTTTTAACAACATCTATACTTTCCAGCTCATTCAAAGCTAAGTATTCAATTTCTTGTACAGATTTCAATACTCGATTTTGTGTTGCTGCAAGACCTAGACTTACCCAAATGATTCCTCTTGACTTTGAATATAAACTTGCAGGATCCGATCTCTCGATGGGAAAGCATCTTCAAACTAAAGCGGTACAAGTCGAATTATCTGCAACATATTGGATATCCATATTTTCAATCCACATGGTCAAAATCACTAGATTGTAGTCATTAATATACTTTGAATCTTCACTTGTTTTTATGCATTCTTCGGAGATTTACGAGTTATAGTACGTCTTACTGCTGACATGAAATGGTTGACTCTTCCTTTCGAAAATTACTGGATGTGGGAATCCAAAACGACATTTCGTATAAAACTTTCCCTTTGACTTTTGTTGGCCTTGACCCTTTTTGCAGGGTCATCCCTGAACTTTTTGCCTTCCTCCTGTATTTTGTCTGACCTGTTTTTGTTGGTTTTATAACTGCAGATCAGTGCTAAAGTGCATATGCTCTCCCGATTGTAAATTGTTGTATGGATTAGTGATTCCACGATTGACTGATTTAGTTTACTTGTCAGACCCTAGTACAGTGCACCAGGAGTGCCCAAGCCTGTTAATCCAAATGCTGCCGGTGTGCTTGCAGCACTGGTTGTGCCACCCACAGAAGCAGCTTGTTAAAGTGTTCCTAAGGCTTCCCATTGCAGAGTCTGTGTGCAGTCGGGTACTGCCATGCTGACTGGGCAAGTGCACCCACTTGCCAGTCCCTAAATCTTCCTTTTTCTTCATATCAGTCACCCCTATGGTAGGCCCAAGGGCAGGGTGCATTGTAAGAATAAGGTAGGACATGCCCTGGTGTGTGTGGCATGTCCTAATAGTGAATTACAGCCATTTTTGTGTTTCACTATTGCAAGGCTAACTGTTCCCCATAGGTCAGAATGGGCAGTTTGATTATTACATCTTATAATCCTAACTGACTCAGGGAACATGGTAGAAATTTGAGTTTAGTATGCCTGAACTCAGAATGATAAAATACATCTTTTAGTGAAGTTGGTTTTAACATTCTGTGTTTGAAAATACCACTTTAAGAAAGTAGGTATTTTCTTGTCTAACCATCCAAACCTGCCTCTGCTAGGCTATGTATTCCTTGTCTGGAGTTTGAGTGACAGGGGCTGGGGGATTCCAGGAGACAGGGTGAGTCAGCACAGGGCTGAATAGAGAGAGCTGCATCTAGATGGGTGGGAGGAGTTGCACCTGGGACCTGAATAGGGCTGTGCCTTCCCTCCACAATTCTGGCTCCACCTCCTGTGGTGCGTCTGATGTCTCTGCCCTGCACTCTTAAAGGAAAGAAGGAGTCATGTCAAAAAGTGCTCCAGGACTGACCAGAACTGGTTTGGACTAGGTAAAGGCCTCTCTGCCTTCAGAGAACAAAGAGAAACTGGGTATAAATATTGGGACCCAAACCCAAGAACTTTAGATCACTTTGGGAAACCAGAAGACACCTTTGCTGAGGAGTGGAACCAGAGAGACTGAGGGGAGACTAAGCTTGAGGAATTGGCCTGCAGTGGTTGCCTGACTGCCAAAGAGAGGAGAGAAGGAACGTTATGTACTTTAATCAACTTGTGAAGGATCTTCAAGGGCTTGAGAAAAGAGCTTGCCTCCTGCTGAAGTCTTAGGGACAACAGACTTCACCCACCAGCTCCTCAAGGGTTCTTTGGAAGTGCTTGCTGGTTTACGAGGCTTTCTGAGGGACTGCGTGTTGCAAGGAGCTGGAAGCGCGACTCACGAGCAAGAAGCGCGTCGCCGCACTGCCACTGATGCTTCACAACACGAAGTGCCTCGCATCGCCAGGGGAAAGAATCAACGTCACAGCAGACGCAGCCGCATCACTGGGAAGCGTGTCGCAGGGCCTGTCGCGGCTCATCGCCGGAGAAGGGGATCGACGTCACAGCAGATGCCGCCACATCACTGGGAAGCATGTTGGAGGGCCTGTTGCGGCTCATATCATGTTGAAACATCTCGCATCGCTGGAGAAGAAGATCAACGTCGCAGCAGACGCCGCCGAATCACCGAGAAGCGTGTCGCATCAAGAAGAAAGCGCCATCTTTGTTTCTTTACACCAGATCTTCAACACATCACCATCCTTGCAAAACTTTTGTTGTCTTGCGTTACGCATCTTAAGGTACATTGAACTCTGAGTGTCGCATTTACCATCTTAAGAAAACTAAGCTAATTCTACCATTATAAGTACAGTATTGTGGATTTTTTGCCATTTATGGTCTCGTGAGAAGTCTATATAAAGCATACTTATTTTATATATAAAACTTGTGTGGTGTCCATCTGTAGTGTTGTCACTTGATTACTGTATGTGCTTACAAATGCTTTACACACTGCCTCTGAGATAAGCCTGTCTGCTCATGCCAAGCTACCAAGGGGGTGAGTAGGGGTTATTTTAGGAGAGTACCCCCTTACCCTGACTAGACGCAAGGGTCCCTACTTGGACAAAAGTACCTACCTCTGCCAACTAAAGACCCCCAAATCTAACAACTTGTATGTCTGTTGACAATATTCCCCACATCGATGTCTTTGAAACCGTAAAACTTCTTGTCTGATGGTATTTTCTCCTCCAGTTTTTGGAATACCACAGGTAACATAGTCTTCGATGAAAGACAAAACAGTTTCATCATAATCGGTTCCAAATGTAGGTGCATCCTTGATCCATAATAGCATGTGTATATGAGGAGCACATCTGGCTTAGTACTCCTTTCTCCAAAAGAGATCAATAACTTCTCCAAGAGTTGGATTATTTGTATTGCAGATAAAATACATCATAGCTTGAAACCTAAAATATCTGCACACATTTACAGGATCCAAGGAACACAGTTCTCCAGATGTCTTAAATTCAATGTTTTTAATATTTGAATTTGCTTCTCGTAGAAATTCATGTAATCATCCCATGCCTATTCAGCACAGCTAAGCGTAACAAACCACGTAGGTGTTCCTAAATTCCTTAACATACATTTCAGTTCTCCATGACGATGATACCAATACTCATTGGTACCACATTGACATGCCATCAAATTAATTATTGAGATTCTAAATGATTGTTCCTTTGTTGAACTTTGTCCAAAAATCGCTTTGCAGAAAGATGTGTAAGATGAACTCCTGTTTTTACTATGTGGTTCACTGCATATGAAATCACTTTCAAATAGGAGATGAAATAAATATGGAACACACTGTCAAAATCTTTGATCTTCTGAATACAATCTTGTTGAATGGTATTCAGAAGCTGGAATCTGTACTGGTTGTTCATCATATCACCCACCTTTTCCAGTGGGAAAGAGATGTGGAAAACAATGAACTTCTAAACTTCTTTCCCAAACACTCATGGGAGTTCCCTTCGCTTTCTTCATTTAGAATAATTCAATAGTATTTCCAATCACTTTTTTTGAATATAAAGGATGCTATAATGTTAATGAATTTCTTCACTCCTGGACTTGTCAACTTTTTCAATTTGGCCAGTTGAAATTTCTCTATCATCTCATAAAGATATTTCTTGTTCTCCCAGATATACATTTTTATAATAAATACTGTTTTCTATGAGATATTTCGTAGTGTTTTGAACTTTGGTGACATCTACTATCTCTTGCCATATTTTCCGACTCTTTGTTGGTACACCATTAACTAAAATAACTACCGGTTCAATTTCCTCTCTCTCTACACCAAAAGTTACAAGATTGTTCTTAAAATCTAAAGGTAAATACACAACTCTTCCTTTTAAACCTCTTTGTGTGGACGTGTGCAGGCTTGCCTGGACACATTTTAAATTAAGCTTGTGGGGGGCATTCTTGTTTTTAAATTAGACACTGCCTGAGGACATATAATACTTTTGTAGAACTGTATTGCGCTATTTGCACTTGTTTACCTCACTTGCTGTACTTCCTGCTCCCGCCGTGCACCCCGGTCCACCGCGGTCCATACCGTTTGAGTGGAGGGTGTAGGCTGTTCTTTTGCTCCTCTGCCGGCTGGTGAGGGGCGGAGACAGGGGGGTTAGCGCTCTTTTGAGCTGACCCTATTTAAACTGCTGTCTGGTCCTCCGCGCGGCTGACATGTGCAGGCTTGCCTGGATGCATTTTAAATTAAGCTTGTGCGGGGAATTGTTGTTTTTAAATTAGACGCTGCCTGAGGACTATTTTGGGCTGACCTTATTTAAACTGCTGTCCGGTAATCCGCGCAGCGGCCGCGCGCAGCGGGCGCGCCGCCGGCGCGCTGATGGCTCGTCAAAGGCAGGCCCGTCTGTGCCCGTCCGCGCTAAGTCTGCACCAGGTGCCGGGGATGCTTCTAGTTTTCCGCTGCGATCCACTGTCAGGACAAAGTACTCAAAGGAGGAATTTTTGAAACTGTGTTTGGCTAGTTTACAGCCCTGTAAGCAGGTTTTTTATCCCAAAACCCTCTCTAGGATGGGGCCCTCTTCATGTAGGAAGTGCGATTTTGGCATTATAGGGCAGGTGGTAAAGTGTTTGCTCACTATCAAAAACTTAGTTACCCCTGTGGAAACTGGGAAGCCGCTGCAGGGTTTTCTTATTAACGCCAGGTCCCTGATCAAAAACAATGTTGCCGATAAGGATTTTGTTTTACAACATAATCCTGATTGGGTTTTTATAACTGAAACCTGGGCCAATGATTATTCTGGGCCTGACCTTGTAGAGGCAATCCCTTTGGGTTATTGCCTCACCAGACTGGACAGAGTAGGACGACGTGGGGGGGGAACTAGGCATTTTGTTCATGGATACTTTTACCTGTCGCTCTGAACCTCTCCGTCTGACAATTTCCAGGCACTATGCTTCTCTATAAATATGACCCCCACAGAAAGTTTCTCTGGTGTCCTATGTTACAGACAGCCGGGTCCTAGAGCACCCTTTAGTCAGGACTGGTGTAACCGGGTGGAGCCCTTTTTAGAAAGAGCAAATTTCACTCTTCTTGGGGACTTTAACTGTTATTTAGAGCACAATGCTAGCCTCAATACACAAATCCTTCTGGAAAGCATGAATGGCTGTGGCTTCTCACAGCTTGTTAATTCTCCTTCTCACGTAGCGGGCCATACCCTAGATGGGATCTTTTCCAATGACCATCGGATTTGGGTGGGAGAGCCCCTCCCGCTAGCCTGGTCAGACTACTTTGCAATTCCCTTTAATTTAAGGGTAGTAGCAGCTGGGAACTTCCATTTTGAAAAGGTTAGAGCGGCGGATAAACAAAATTTTAACCGGATCAGCAATGAGGACGTTGCTAACCTTTTTATAGATTTTCAGTTTCCGGAATACCTAAGTGCTAATTTAGCCGCAGACAAGCTTTCACAAAAGCTTTTAGCAGTCATGGACACTCTTGCTCCTAAAAAATGTCACTATTCAGCTAGAAAAAGGCCTTCCGCACCCTGGTTCTCGGATAGACTGTGGAAGATGAGACAGGAGTGCAGAAGAAAGGAGAGATTCTGGCGTAGAGATCTTGCGCCCGCAGGTAGAGAAGTGCATAAACAATGTTTGAAAGCATATAAAATAGCCATTATGGAGGAAAAGGAAAGGTACTATCTAAAAATTGTAGAGTTGCTCAAATCATCTAAGGAGCTTTTTAACATCATGAACTCTCTTGTCTCGCCCACGGTTAATGATTCAGTGGTGCCGTCACAGGAGCTCTGTGATAGACTCTCTACCTTCTTTTGCTCTAAGATATCCGACATATATGTTCAGTTGGATACTTTAAATCGGAATAAGACTTTGGGCACCCTACCTGAAATCCATTCTATGGATAGCCTCAATAAGGTGGAGCCTCCTAGCTTACTTGCCTTCCCTAAGCTATCTCCTGAAACTGTAGAGCACCTTTTAGAAGGAGTTAAGTCAGGTTCACCCATGGATCCCTGTCCTTTGAAGGTTCTTAAAATTGCTAATTACCACCGTCCCAAATTCAGCGATCTCAGAGGGTCAATATCCCCTGGCATGGAAGGCGGCAGTGGTCAGGCCACTGTTAAAAAAACCCTCATTGGATCCGACGGAACTTAAAAACTTTTGTCCTATTTCTCTCCTGCCGGATCCAGCGAAGATTTGGGAATTCCACCTGAACGTCCATGTAAGTGCGTATTTGAGGAAACACCAAATTTTGGATGGCTCTCAACATGGGTTTAGAAGCTGCCACAGCACGGAAACTGCCCTCACTGCGGTATTTGATAACATCAGGTCCCTCCCTGGTGGATGCAGGACACACCACCTTACTAGTTTTACTTGATCTTACTGCAGCGTTCGATACTCTGTCCCCCTTGAGACTTGTGGAACGTCTCAGGGAGATAGGTATAGGGGGCTCGGCTTTGGATCTTCTTGCCTCCTTTCTTAGGGACTGTTCCCAAACGGTAAAACTGTGAAACTTCTACTTGGCTTCTGCCACCCTTGCTTGCGGAGTGCCTCAGGGCTCTTCCTTGAGCCCTACATTATTTAACATCTATGTGGCCCCGCTGGCAAGGGTGGTGAAATCGTTTGGGCTGGAGGTGTTGTCCTATGGGGACGACACTCAAATTATGGTGTCCATCACTCACAATGTCAGTGACTCTGCTCAAAATTTTAAAAACTGCATGCAAGCAGTCTCGTCATGGATGGTACGAAACTATCTAAAATTGAACGGCGAGAAGACAGAGGCTCTGATTTTTTTTGATAAGACTGACACCTTGTCAGGGGAGTGGTGACCTGACTCCCTGGGTACTTGTCCTACTCCTGTCTCTCATGGCAAAAACCTGGGAGTGGTGGTCGATAACTCCCTTTCCTTGAACCTGCAGGTCTCCAGGACAGTGGCTACCTGTTTAGGGCTAATCAGGATTATTAGGAAAATCTCACGATTCCTCTCTGTTGCAGCTCGTAAACATGTTGTAGTTGCATTAATACTATTCAGATTGGATTATTGCAATGCCCTGTATCTGGGCCTTAAGAAAGGACAGCTACAGCACCTACAGATGGTGCAAAATGCCTCTGCAAGGCTGGTGATGGACCTGCCTAAACACCACACTGTCTCAGCTTCCCTTCTTTCGCTAAATTGGCTCCTTATGGAGCACAGAATCATGTTTAAAGCTATTTGCCTCACTCATAATGCCTATTATGGCATTGGCCTAATGGGTATTAAGACCTTATTCCTGCATTATGTCCCCTTGAGGAATCTCAGGTCTGCAAGTAAGAATCTCCTCATTGTCTCGAGGTTTAAAAGGTTGAGATGGGGTGGGAGAGCTTTTCAACTGCCGCAGCCAGCTTATGGAACTCTCTTCCTGATGAACTCTCGGGCCAAAGATCACACACTCTTTTCCGAAAGTCTTTAAAGACCTGGTTGTTCCCTGTGGGGCTGGTTTGAGCGTTTCCTCGTCTATCTGCATATTGTTTCTGTATCCAGTGCCTTAATGCCCTAGGGCTTAGTTAGCGCTCTATAAGTTGTATTTCATTCATTCATTCTTTGTACATATGTTGGAGGCGGCTTACCTGTTTTAGGCTCCATACGAACTATAGCCTAAAATCGGTGCACAGATTGAATTAGAATAGACTCATATGTATTTAAATCCACCAGTTCCAGAGAAATAGCTACCAACTCTAGGTTATTATGTACAGATCTAGCTGGCATTTTGTTCTCTTCTAATTTGCTGTAACAATATTTACAAATACGTTGATCACTACCCAACTCAAAACAACCTTCCACCAATAAATAAGCACCAAATTGCTGCCACTTATCATTGTTTCCTTTTCACTTTTTAAATACACATCAACATTCCTAGTTTGACTTCTATATGTGTACGTCGACCACAAATACAAACATAGTTTGGATTTTCACAACAAACTACCTTAAACTTTGTCATTTCTTCTACAAACTTCTCAGAAGTACTATCTTCCACCTCTTCTTGAACACCTACATTTATCAAACTTTCACTTTCTCTACACTTCCCTTTAGGACCAAAGAAACAAAACTGTATATCATCACAAACGTTTTTTACATCCAACAGTAAACCATGCAAAAGAGAAGTGTTTATTTCACTTAACGATAATGCAGGACGTTTTACATAGTACAATCTTCTTACTAACTTACGCATTTCTGAATGATGTACTGCTAACATTCTCAGATAATAAACTACTTTGACACAGTTTTCTAGAAAGACAAGCCAGAGAATGACCCTGTAAACCAATATTTTTTCTCTCTTTACAAGGATCTAGTCCTTGCAAAATCTTAATTTTCTGGTCAACACTTTTTGTTACTATAGTCTTGTAAGACATTACATAAAATATCAATAGATTCCTGTCGTATACTACAAATACTACTATAATCCCACCTAAACACTGGAGCTTTTGAACGTCTCCCTTGAACTTCTTCTGCTATTACTTCTTCCACATTTCTAGCAAGCATCTTTTCTTTTCCAATTGGACAACCGTTCTTAACCTCATAAGCACGACCACTGCTATGAACTGCGTGAACTAATGTATTCTGTTGAAAATAGCTCTCTTCATTAAAAAATGTTTCTGAGCAAGAAGTGTGCTTCCATTCACCCAATTTGTTTTTTAAGTAAGTTCTATTAATCAGTCTTTTCCTTTGACTTTTCTCCTTCATATAATGCATTGTTTTATTCAATGTTTGCATTTTCTTCAAAACTAATATAAACAATCTTTTTTCAATTCAAACACGTTTTCAACTGAACTTTCAATTTGTTGTTTCTTCTTGTAAAATGCGGATCTTATTCTATATTTTTTGCAATCTTTCAATGAATTTTGTAGTACTATACTTTTATACATTTGTTTCCTAATGTCCCTATATTGTTTCAATTTTCTTTCAACATAGATTGTTTTTCCATAACCTGATTTTCTGTTAATATGTCCTTTTTTCATTTCCTTCTCAATGGTTGTACATTTTTTCATTTTCTTTTCTCCATTTTGTAAATTCGTTAACTTCTTTAAAACTCTTCTAACAAATTCTTTAGTTCTCTTACCAGAAGCCTTTTTCTTCAAGGTCACATGTTGTACTTTATCTAATTTCTCCTTTTCTCTTTCCTTTAAATAGTACTGTTTTCTTTCTTTTCTTTTCTTTTGATCTTTTTTTGCAATAGTCACTGTTCATTAATAATAATGGCGAGTATCTGAAAAGAAAGAAAAGTTTAAATAGTCTTGTTAAATCATTTAATATTAATAAAATAATTATATACAAATATTATCATATATAAATAACAACATATTTGTAATTGTATTCCAAAGGTATGTGAGACACTGCTGAATTTCTACAATTAGAAGACAACACAACCTATAGAACAGAACCACAGATCACAACTAAACCATTTATCTTCTGCTATCCAAATCAACTTTGAAGTGCACTCTGTAGTCCCTGGGTGATTGCCTGAGAACAAAGGTACTGTCTGGATGATTGGAGGAGTATTAGGGTACTGTCTGGGAGATTGCATAAGTGCATAGGTCATGGTTTTTATAATTGCATGAGTACTGACAAAGTGATTGGAGCAAATGCATAGATCCCAACACAGTCATTGCAAGACTTCAACGGTAGTGCTTGGGTGATTCAACTGCTGTAAAGCTAATGCATTGGTGATTTCATGAGTGCCGAGATCATATGTAGCTGATTAGAGAACTACATATGTAATATCTGAGTGATTGCATAAGATAACGGATAATATCTAAGGGATTACAAGAACACATACAAACTGCCTGGGAGATTTGATAAGTGCATGGGTACTACCTAAGTGATAGGAGGGGTGTATAGATTCTGACAGGGTGATTGGAGGAGTGCAAGAATAGTGCCTGGGTGATTTAATTAGTGTATAGCTAAAGCATAATTGATTGCACAAATGCAAGAGTAATGTTTGGGGGATTTCAAAAGTACATAGTAAGTGCCGGTTTGATTGTATAACTGCATAGGTGCTACCTGGGTGATTGGAGTACTACTAGGGCAATGTCTCAGTGATAGATCCTGACATATGGTGAGACTTATACTTGAGACATGTTATACACTTTTTTTATATTTATCTAGGCCCAATACTCTCAGCATTACTAGAATGGTAAAGCAGCTGTAAAAAAGTGACATTTAAGACATGTAAGGAAATGGACTGCAACACAGGTGCAGAAACAAGCAAGAACAGTGCAGCAAGAAACAACAGAGCTACAGGAGAAGGAAAGAGATGTGCAAAAAGATGTAAGAGCAGTGCAGAAAGAAACAATAAACGTGCAGGAAAATGGAAAAAGGGTGCAGAAAAAAGCAAGAGAGGTACAGAAATAAGAAAAAGAAAGCATAAAGAAGCAACAAAGGTACTTAAAGAGGCAAGGGAGGTGCAATAAGAGGACAGAGAGTTACAGAAAGAGGAAAGTGAACTGCAGAAGAAGGCAAGTGAACTACAGAAAGAGGCAACAGAAGTGCAGAAAGAGGCAAGTGAGGTGCAGAAAGAAGCAGGATAAGTGCAGAAAGAAGTAACACAAATACAAGAAGAGGAAAGAAGGATGTACATATAGGAAAAATGGGTGCAAAAGAAACAAGAGAAGTGCAAAAACAAACAAGAAAAGTGCATAAAGAAACAAGAGACATACAAAAACAGAGATGTGGGGTGCAAGAAGACGCAAAAGGGATACAGAAACAAACAACAGAGGTGCAGAAAGAAACACAAGAGGTGCAGGAAAAAGGAACAAAGATGCAGAAAGAGGCAAGAGGGATGCGGAAAAAGCAAAGAAGGATGTGAAAGACTCATGAGGGATGCAGAAAAAAGCAACAAATGTGTAGATCGAAGCAAAAAAAGTACATAAGTAACGCCTGCGTGATTGCATGACTACAGGGATAATATCTAGGGGTTTACATGTCTACATAGGAATTGACTGGGTGGTTTTATAAGTGCATGGGTACTTCTTGGGTGATTGCACGACTACTGAGGTAGTGCCAGAGTGAATGAAGGAGTTCAAAAGTAGTACCTGTGAGATTTTTAACAACGTGACTACTGGCTAAGTGATTACATAAGTACAAGAGTACAAGAGTACTGCCTCCATGACTGAAGTAGTGCAAACGTAGTGGCTGGGTGATTATAAAAGTGTATGAGTAGTGCCTACATCATTGAAAGAGTGCATGGGTAATACTTTGCTGATTGCATGAGTGCATAGATAGTGCCTGGGTGATTGCATCAGTGCCGCAGTGATGCCTGTGTGATTACAGCAATGCATATGTAGTACCTGGATCATTAGAAGACTTCATGGGTAGTCCTTGGGTGTCCATAAGTACTGCCTGGGTGATTACAGAAGTACTAAGGTACTACCTGAGTAATTATAGGAGTGCAAAGGGAGTGCCTGGATGAATTTATAAGTGCATGGGTACGTCTTGGGTGATTGCAGCACTACTGAGCTAGTACCTCATTGAATAAAGGAGTGCAAACATACTGCCTGGGTGAATTCTTATCAACATAGGTAGAGCCTGCATGATTGCATGACTGCAGAAATAATACATAACTAGTGCCTGGGTGATTGGATGGCTGCAGGGGTAATATCTGGGGGATTACTGGAATACATAGAAAGTGAATAGGTGAATTTATACGTCCATGAGTACTGCCTGAGTGATTACAAAAGTACTAAGGTACTACCTGAGTGATCACAGGAATGCAAAGCTAGTGCCTAGGTGATTTTATAAGTACAAAGAGAACTGCCTGAATGATTATATAAGTACGTGAGTAGTGCCTGCATGATTAAAAGAGTGGAAAGAGAGTGGCTGACTGAATGAAGCACTGTATACCTAATACATTGATGATTGCATGAGTACAGGGGTAACGTCTGGGGGATTAAAGGAGTACATAGGTGATGCCTGGGTGATTGCATGACTACAGGGATAATATCTAGGGATTTACATGACTTCAAAAGAAGAGACTGGGTGGTCCTATAAGTGCACGGGTACTTCTTGGGGGATTGCAGGAATACTGAGGTAGTGCCTAAGTGAATAAATGAGTGCAAAAGTAGTGGCTGGGAGATTTCTTAACATGACTACTGGCTGAGTGATTACATAAGTACAAGAGTAGTGCCTCCATCATTGAAGTAGTGCAACAGTAGTGGCTGAGTGATTGTATAAGTGCATGAGTACTGCCTACATGAATGAAAGAGTGCATAGGTAATATCTTGGTGATTACCTGAGTGCATACGTAGTGTCTGGGTGATTACATCTTACAAATTACTCTAGTAAATAACACCTCTACAAACATCTCAACCCTCACTGTCAGGCTGCTGCTTAACCATTTTACAGCTACTTATAGTATTACACCTACCCAAATACAAAGTATGAACCCTTCAGATATCTTTAGTAAAAGTCTCATCATATTACTAAAAGCATACATGAATATGTCTGTACCATAACACTATCCAAACCTTAAAAACTTACCGAAAAAACTTTCAATTTCAAGCAAACATCAAAAATTATGCGGCATATTTCAACTGTACCTCTCTAGTAACTTACAAAAACAAGCCTAAACAATAACAGCTTATGTCAGCATCTTTTAAACCACACTTTTGTGATGCATCTTCACCATTCTACTAGTACTCACGGTCTTCAGCCTAACATATAAAAAAAATCTCTATTTTATACACCATGCACCTTCAAATGTACAAGACAAATGAAAATTCATTTACTAGCAGAAACATACTTGAGATAGAAGTCCAAACATAACTTAAAAGTTGACAGACTCCACCTTCACATTTTAAGCAACAGCTAAAATGGTGCAGTATACTACAAATGTACATATCCACACACTAAAACAAACTACCATAATCACTAATCCATCTTCCAACATACACATATTACTATGCAGAAATTATTTCAAACAACATTTACCTACAATAAAACAAACTACAAAGAAAAGAAAAGAAAGAAAAGTTACCCCTTGGGTAGAGGCACACTCAGGATCACTCATCTCAACAGGCACAATCCCATTAAATCCACTGCCAACCCGTTTCAAGCCCATAGCCCTTCCTCATGGGCAGCTCGTGATTTAGACATTGGCGTACAGAGAACCAGCGTTTTCCCATCTTTTATTTCCATTGCTCCTGAAATAGAAAAATTCAATGAATTGTGGGACTGGTAGTCTCGTAAACAATCAAACCCAAATGGGGTATGTCCATTATCAAAATATATCAAATTCAATTTCAATTTCCTGGGAAACAGAGTGTCCAGTGAGCACAGCATCTCCTGCTCCGCCTAGGCCATTGAGGGCTCCAGGAGGGGGGCCGTGCGGCCCCCCTCCCAATGAGTATAAAGCCCCAGGGAGGTGGTTGTCCCCGGGTCTTGGGGGGGCCCATGAACCCCCCTCATTTTAGAAGCAATCCCATGGAAGGTGGTGGTCCCCAGGGTTTGGGGGACCCGCGAGATCCCCCATTGTGTGTGTGTGTGTATATGTATATTATCTACTGGCGGTCGCCAGTAGATAGTTATAGTTAGGACACTGTTTCCATAGGAAATCCGCAACATTCTATTTGGAATAATTATGGCGCCGGTCGACGAATCTTCAAAACTAATGGGGCGCTACGCTCCGCTCCTACCCTGAAAGTCTCGGGGGTAAACGTCAAGCGCGGGCTGAGAAAAAAGGGGGGTCCCAAAACGCGTTTTCCCCATGCATTTTTCCATAGGACCTTTAGACACAGCTACAGCCCAAACGGCTGAACAGAGTTACTTGAAATTTGGCAGAGAGGTAGTCTACAGGTCAAGGAAGTGCCTTTTGTAGGTCTGGTGTAAATCTGTTCAGTAGGTCCTGAGAAAATAGCATTTAAATCAATATATATATCTGTGGCAGCTTACCGTGCGCTTACGGTAAGCTTACCGTACGCGTACGGTGCCGTCCGCGAGCGCGATTCTGATTGGCTGTTAGATCTTAGTAAACATTCGAATCGGTCGAAACCAGGAAGTGTCGGCCGCCATTTTCTCTCCCGCACTCTGAGGGGGGAGGAAAAACAAAGTTGGATAACATGAAAAGGGGCAGGCTAGACAGCTCCTAACCACCTACCCATGGTTAGGGTGTCCCAAAAGAACCCCCAAGGCCAAAAATTCAATTTTTTTTTTGAAAAAAACGCCGATTGCGCTTACCGTACGCGTACGGTCAAAAATCAATAAAAAAAAAACCAATATCCATATTTTCCCCATCCCGTGTGCAAAAGGTGCCCGTAGGGCACCTTTTGTGCATTGCATAAATGATATTCGAACATTTAATCGATAACCTTTCACAACGAAGCGCATAATATGTCCTCCGTGTGCAGACGGTGCGCGAAGCGCATCGTGCGTACATGGCCCATCGAGCGTAACGTGGGCACGCGGTGCGCTTAGCGCACCGCGTGCCCACTGTGCGTGCATGGCACTAACTGCGTAAAGTGGGCGCGCACGCCACGAACGGCGTAAAGTAACTTAGCATTTAAAAAACCGTACAAATTCACTGAAAAAACCATAGGTTTCACACACGTTATAGTTAGGAATTAGCATTTAAAAAACCTTGCAAATTCACTGAAAAAACCATAGGTTTCACACATGTTATAGTTAGCTGGACATTTCACTCGTAAAAAACCATTGAAATTCCCCCGTTATAGTTAGTGCAGGCAACTATAACTCACGCAACCGCAATCCTCTGCTGATGCTAATACTGTATTCAGACACTTATTTGCCCATGTCTTCTTCCATTAAATTTTAGCTATACATATATTACAAATATTTTTTTTTCATAAAGACACATATGTCATCAGTAGAGGATTGCGGTTGCGTGAGTTATAGTTGCCTGCACTAACTATAACGGGGGAATTTCAATGTTTTTTTACGAGTGAAATGTCCAGCTAACTATAACATGTGTGAAACCTATGGTTTTTTCAGTGAATATATATATATATATTACCTATTGGCGGTCGCCAGTAGGTAGTTATAGTTAGGACCTATTATCCATAGGAAATCTGCAACATTCTATTTGGAATAACTTTGGTGCCGCTTGACGAATCTTTGCAAAATCAATAAAACTCGTGGCCCGCTCCAGTCCGCTCCTATCCTGAAAGTCTCGGGTTGATTCGTCAAGTGGGGGCCGAGAAAAAAGGGGGTTCCCAAAACGTGTTTTCCCCATGCAATTTTCCATAGGAACCTTTAGTCGCAGCTACAGCCCGAACTGCTCAACGGAATTACACCGAATTTGGCAAAAAGGTAGCCCTTGGGTCAGAGTCGTGCCTTTTGCTTAAATGGTATAAATCCGTTCAGTAGTTCCTGAGAACATCAAAAGTAAAAACTCATATATATCTGGGCGGAGCCTAACCACACATCTCATCGTGAGATCTGATTGGCTGTCAGCATTTCATCCAAGAAGTGTTGGCAGCAATCTTGGGACCAATATACATGATAGCACCTCATTAAAAAGCATTGCAGTTAATAGAAGGTTTGAAGACTTTAGTTATATTATAAATCATTTGTTGATGGTGCCATACTCATTTTAGGAATTGTGGTGTGTTCTAAGGTGATTTTACCATGTGAAAAAGCCTTCTGCTGGGATATCATGAATCATGTTTGAGAGAAAACTATTTTCTCATGCTTTTCCCACAGAGGTTTGGAAGGTGATCTATAAGCTAAACTGAGAGCATATTTTCTGTAAATTCACATTATCTTTCACAGTCATGTGAGAACGAAGTCTGACATTCTCAGTAAAACATGTACCTCCAACAAGGGCAGAGACTGTCAGTTGATTCCTTTGTGTTCTACTGCAGCTTCCCAGAGTGTTCTAAAGAACAACTAGAGCGCTAACAGTCCTACTTATGACAAACGTATGGCACACCTGAAGCCATCTTGATTGGAATAAAGTGGTAACTCTTAAAACATTTTATCATAGAAAGTATGGTTAGTGCTGCAGAAAGAAAAATTAGGGCACATTTTGAGTGACGTCTTTCTTGCGAGAAATGCGCATGCGCGGGCGTCCGCGCATGCGCATTTGTCAGGAAAATTGAAAAACAGGAAGAGGGAGCCCCGGGAGACGCCACGCGTCAGGTAAGTGCCTAATTTGCTTTATTACAAATTTATTTTACCTTTTAAAAGTACAGCGGGCGGGAGGCGGGTGGTGGGCGGCAGGCAGCTACGCTTCGCCCACGTAGTGTACGTAGGCGCTGCCTGCTTCGCCTACTTCGAAAACTGCGAAGCAGGCAGCGCTACGTACACTACGTGGGCGAAGCGTAGTGTCGCGCCCAGGGTTAGTATGGATGCTTGTGTCAGTGATTGTATAAGAGAGTAAGTATGTGTTAGTATCTGTATGAATAAGTGAGGTGCTGTGTGTATAACTCTAAAGGTGAGTAAGTGGCAGTGTGATTGACTCTTTCAGTGAGTGACTAGGTGAGTGATTTGCTCCAAGGGTTAGTGGTGGTATGTGACTGTCTGTATGGGTGTATGAGTGGATATATAAGTGGTTGTATTGGTGAGTGACTGGGTGCATTAGTGGCTATATGGGTGAGTAAGTGGATGTGTGTGCAGACCTATGAATCAGTGGGTATATACTAACTGGTATTGGTGTGTCTATGGTTTCAAGAGTGATAGTCTGAAATTTGGAGTGGGTGTATGAAAGGTTATATTGGGGTGTGAGTAGGTGCATCAGAGATTATGTGGATGTTGTTATCAGTGATGTAATTTAATATGTCATCAGTGATGTCACTGACCATGTAATATATGACATCATCAGAAGTGCATTGCGGGGGCGCGAGTTATAGTTAGCTTAACTAACTATAACAGCTGATTTTCACAGGTTTTGTACAAGTAAAATGTCAGCCTAACTATAACGTTGTTGTATTCTGTTAATTTTTCTGTGAATTTCTAAGGTTTTTTAAATGTTCCTAACTATAACATCGTTGAAACCAAACCTGTGGTTTTTTTCAGTGAATTTCTAAGGTTTTTTTAAATGCTAATTCCCAACTGTAATGTCCCTTTAACCTTTGTTTTTTTCCCCAGTGAATATATTACCTACTGGCAGTCGCCAGTAGGTAGTTATAGTTAGGACCTAGCTACTATAGGAAAATGGCAACATTCTAGTCGCAATAACTTTGGCGCCGATTGATGAATCCTCGTGAAATTTTCAAAACTAATTTGATGTTGAGATCAGTTCCTATGTTGAAAGTTTGAGGGTGATTCGTCAAGGGAGGCCAAGAAAAGAATGGGGGTCCCAAAACATGTTTTTTCAATGTTAATTTCCATAGGAAACTTTAGACAAGGCTACAGGTCAAACGGGTGAACGGAATTACCCCAAATTTGGCAGGGAGAAGGATCTTGGTCTAGAAAGCACGCTTTTGTTTATTTGGTGTAAATCCGTTCAGCAGTTTTTGAGAAATACCGAAATTTACAGATATTGATATTTGGGAATTCTGCCATCTGACTGGCTGGGGCTTTACGAGCATGAGCTTGCTGCTGATTGGCTGCAAGCGTTTGCAACTAGAAAGTTTTGGCCGCCATTTTGTGATTCCGTTGAAGCGAGTAAGGGGGAAAAAGGGCAAAAAATTTGGGAAAGAGGAGAGGAGGAGCACTGTAACCTCTGTGGGGTGTTTAGGGTGTGCTATAGAGGGGGTGCGAAGCGAACTACTCATACCTACCAGTCTGAAAGTGCTGGGTACAGAAATTAAGTTAGGTATTGCGTAGTCTGATGCTGCTAAGGTGAGCTGCTGCGGGAGTTGGGGATGAAAGCATGAGCCTAAACTGTGTGTCTTATGGTGTGAAGTCATGTGCCCTGGCCGCTGCAGTACAGTTGTCGAAGTAGTGTCAGCATGCGTTTATACCTACTAGGATGAACTACTGACCCGTAGTGGTGTGAAAGTCCTGGGTGCGGAAAATATGTGAGGTATTGTCTAGAGTCTCATGGAAGGAGGAAGTGTTGGCCGCCATTTTGTGATTCCGTTGAAGCGAGTAAGGGGGAAAAAGGGCAACAAATGTGGGAAAGAGGAGGGTAGGAGCACTGTAACCTATGTGGGGTGTTTAGGGTGAAGCAAACTACTCATACCTACTGGTCTGAAATTGGTGGGTACGGAAATTAAGTGAGGTATTGCATAGTCTGATGCTGCTAAGGTGGACTGCTGGGGGAGTCGGGGATGAAAGCATGAGCCTAAACTGTGTGTCTTATGGTGTGAAGTCATGTGCCCTGGCCACTGCAGCACACCTGTGGAAGTAGTGTCAGCATAAGTTTATACCTACTCGGATGAGGTACTGACTCTTACTGGTTTGAAAGTCCTGGGGTACAGAAAATATGTGAGGTATTGTCTAGAGTCTCATGGTGGTAAGCTGAGGTGCTGCCGGAGTCAGGGATGAAAGTGTGAGTCCAAACTGTGTGTCATATGCTGTGAAGTCATGTGCTCTGGCCGCTGTGCCACATCTGTCAAGTAGTGTCAGCATGTAGCTATACCTACTCGGAGGAACTTTTGTTTTGAACATTGTAACTTATGTATGGTGCTTAGGGGTTGCTATACAGGGAGTGCAAAGGTAAATTTGCGTGTATCAAATCAATACGGTATTTGTAAAGCGTCAACTACTCACCCTTATGGGTCTGAAGGCTCTCGTGGCCGGCATGGAAATTATGTGAGCTATTAAGTGAGCTATTGCCCAGAGTCACATGGTCCTGAGCTGATGTGTGCGAAGGTGTCCTTCATAAGCATTTCCAAACCTACTCCAGTCAATGTGCCTAGGTCATTTCCACCACAATGCACAATCATGAGGTCAGGGTGTGGAAGATGCAAAGAGGTTTTAACCAAAGGTAGCAATTGGTGCAACTTCAATCTCCTCTGTGTAAATCATTTAATGTCCACATTTTGTAAACCTAGGTCTAAGTCAATACGTCTGTGTTCTGCATACCTCTTGCACCTGAAAATATAGCTATGTCCTATGATCCACACTAGCATTTTGAAGGTATGGTTGGAAGGTATGGAAAGATGTCTGTAGCTCATGCAGTTCCTTGGTAGAATAAGAGATATGTTTAAAGATGGGGAAGTACTTTTTTTTTGCCATACAAAACGATACGTGATTGGGAGTTGAAAAGCATTCTTTTTTAAAAGTAGGGTGCACATTCGTTTTGTGGAAAAGCATCTTTGTGATTGGTTAAGAAAAAGCAGTTTCAACATGGAGTGCATATCATAGGATAACATTTGCTCAACTGAAACAACTGCTACTTGCATTTAGAAGGCACTCTTCGAACTTAAAACAAACTTAAAACAATCATGAACGTTTAACCTGCACGTGCTGTTAAATGTTCGAGAAAATGTTGCAAAAAAATATCATTAAGTTTTAAAAAATTGATGAACTTTTAATCTGCACATGTTGTAGAATGTTCTAGAAAGTGTGTTGAATACGTTTCACTTCTGACTTCTATGTGTTGTTGAATATTAAAAAAACGGTTTATATGGAAAATTAAAAAGAAACCAATAGGGAGAACTTTTGAAACCTAAAAGAATCAAGGAACTATTCAAATTTGTTCTTTACATGTGTTTATGTGTGGAGCAACAAAATTATAGACACAACAGCACCAGGAAGAGGAAGAAGCAGAGAGGGGGGGACGGGGGGAGATGGGCAGAATGGCACACATGCACAATTAAGTTCAGCACAAGTATAGACAAACAATGGCCAAAATGAAACACACCAACAAGGAGTACAAGTCACAAAACCCGCCAACATCACACCACTGAATGAGTATAGAAGTGAAAACCACACTGCATTCATACAGGATGTGTACAAAGGCCGGTCGTTGTTGTTGTGGGATGTCTGCGACCGTGGTTATCATGCATGAGATGCCCAGCATGTGGCACATGGGCGAGTTCACTGCGTGTTACATTGCCAAACAGCTGCTTCTCCCTCCCACGAGCCCCCACACTTTTCTACGGTGTGCTGTTGTATCTGGTACACTCGTGCAGCACACCATTGTAATGCCTATTCACGCATGTCCTGCTACATTCAAACTACACCATCACAGTGCCGTTTGTAGGTGGTGCATGGCACTTTACAACATCGAGTGCTGCGGCCTTTGTGGCAGGCCACAGCAGAACACAGAGACACACTTACCACACTTCCTGTACACGGACATGTCTGAGACACCCTGTTCCCCTTGCTGGATAGGCACACCCCTACACTGACCTGTGCACTCCGGACCAGCACATGCCAGTTGTGCATGCAGGAGGAGGCGTGCGTAGCTACATGTCCAGGCTCACTGCCAACGCTGAAGTGATAGCACACTGTGATGTTGCAGGGCTCGTGCCTATCATGCTAAGACAATGACCACAGGGAAAAACTTGCTCAGATGCGGGTTTGGGGGGTGTTGGCGGTCCTGGAGTTGTTGCAATGATTCTTGTGGCCTTCATGGGTATCCCTGCATCATGCTCATTGATTCTATGGCACCTGTGGGTGTTCTGGTGTGGCTCTTGGCTGTGTTCTGTTTCATGGTGCAGGTAGTCGTCCTGCTTAAACCCAGCAGAAAGCAGGTGTAACATGTTTCAAAGGAATGATCAGAGTTAGGCACCTATATTTTGTTATATAGCTGCTTGCACAAAAATATTGGAGAAAAAGGAATGTGTGGATAAATTATCATGTCAAGAATATCGAGAGCAAAAATATTGTGAAGTTTAGTTTCTATGGGTAAGCAAACTTTAACTGTACTTAACTCCACATATATGTACCTTGATGATATACATATCTTCAAGGTACATAGATGTGGCATTAAGAATAGTAAATCTATCGGGCGGGTGTAATCACAAAGAAAGCTCATTCTTATGCCCACATCCCGGTTTGGGATCAAATATGGAGCCCCACGGCTGCTATAATAATAACAGCCCTGGAGGTGGTCTTGTTGATAGGAAGGAAGTGATAATAATAATAATGATGGTAAAACAAGCCACTAAGCTCTGTAAACACTTTGATTGGTGTTTGAATTGCCTTGGTCTCTCAGCTGCACCTCAGTGTTGTGCAGAAAAAGCTTAGACTTTTCACTAGACAAAATCATTATTAAATTCTACTGCCTACTAGTATGGTTGTCATGGGACTCCTACACCTTCTAATCCTTAGTCTTATATAACATTTCCTATACAGTGATTTACACACGTATAATTGATTGTATCTGTGCAATGTGTGTGATGTAAAGTGCTCTGACACCCTACACTGGAATGAGTGGCACTGTAAATGAAATTAAATCCATCTAAGAGAGAGTGTGGTTATGCAGACTTGTGGGGTACTGTTTAAGGGTGGTAGTGAGGAAATCCATGGCAGAGGTGGTAATTGGGGGGCTCCAACAAACATTGTTGCAAAGGGAGCTACCAGCACTAAAGCTGGCCCTGCCCTTTAGGCCAATTCACCACACCCATTGGTAACTCCATTGGCCTTGTTTCAGCAGTAGTAGCTCAACTCACCAGGGATTGGCAACGGAGGATTTGCATGACACCAAACTAAGGGGCACATGTACAAGCCCCTAACATCACTTTTTACAATGTCGTGGTGGTGATAGGGACATTGCCTTATTCACAAGGCAATGTTAAGCCACTTAACTTGGCTTAACGCTGCCTTTTAAATAAGGCCCGTTTCACGCTATGCTTAGCGTGAAAGGGGTGGGCAGTGGGTGTTCCACGCAACACTCATTGATTTTGACGCTGCCCCCTCTTTACAAGGGCAGAGTAAATAGGAGACAGCAACAAAATTAAGACCAGGGAACATCTGGTCTTAAGTTGGCGAAATGAGGAGAAATGCATTATTTCTCCTCGTTTTTGCTTTTTCAATGTGTGCTGCGATATGCGCCGCGTGTACCTCTTGGTAATGCCTAGTAGGTAATGCGTCCCCTGAATTGGAGATATGGTTCCCGTTGCCGAGGCTAATATGTCAGAGACAGAGACCTTTCCCGAGTATGCCATGATGCAGGAACACGTCCAGACCATATGCAATAAGTCAGCATCTAAGTCATGGCACCTCGGGCAAACATCTATGGAGGTTGGGTACATTCGCGCTAACCTGTGCGGGGATGGATATGTGTGATGTAAGTAAATGAATTGAGTGCATTTCAAATGGGCGTTCATTGAAATTTTTGGGGATTTCCAGCGCATTGTTGCCATTGCTTATCTGAGATTTTGATGGAGAGCACCGCTGTCCAATATTCTTGCAGTGGGGACAATGAAGGGGCTGTGGCTGTTCTTAGAGAATTGTATGTGGCCGTGATAGCTTTCCTACCTGACCCGTGCGTCAGTAATGTCTGCAAAGCTTCAGATGTCGGTGGTGTCGTACATATGTCCCCCCAGATATGAGTTCCCTGTTGTGTCAGTGTCGCGTATAGAAGGAATGTTCCAGAAGCCACCCCATAGTCATCTCTCAGACTGTCGAAACCACATAGTGCAGAGTCTATGAATAAGTCTCCCCATTTTGTCAGTCCAACTGCCTGCCAATCAATCAGTTCCATTGTCTTTAGGCGGGTGTATGATCCCTCGATGGGAAGGTCTGGGGCATATGACATGGGACGGCGTTTGGGTGTCACATAATGCAACCAGGCGCTACGGGCTGCCCGTAGCAGAGTACAACCCTCCGTCCTTTGGAGCTGAGTTTTGGTACCTGATAGCCATTCAAGCAGATCTGTTGTCGATAGCGATATTGCCCAGGTGTCTAATTCAATTAGGCTCTTTTTTGCAAGCCATTTGAGCAGGGCGGCTGCATGGTATAACTCATAATTGGGTGCCCCTAGTCCTCCATTCGATATGTAGAGATGAAGCTTCGAGAGTGCTACTCTCGCCCTGGAATTGCCCCATATAAGAGACACTAAGATTGAACTTAGGTCATGGAACAATTTCTGAGGCGTTCTATAGAGGAGAACGGCGAAATAATATAGGAGTATAGGGAGAAGACGCATTTTGGAAATGGTGATCCGGCCCACGGGGGATAATGGAAGAGCAGTCCAGAACGGGAGACTCGCCCTAGCACTGGCGATCACCTTCCCAAGATTGCCGTCTATCAGATCAGATGGGGAGTGATAGACCTGAACGCCCAAGTATTTGAATGAATCATACACTGTGGTAAGTGGGAAATGGGGCTGCCGCTGCCTTTGCTTGACTTGGATGGGTGAGATCGGGAATAAGACTGACTTATTCCAGTTAATTTTCAGGCCCAACAAGTGCGGGTGGGTGTCTAAGAGTTCTACTAGGCCTCCGAGAGCCTCACCCTGGTAGCAGAGATAAATCAGCGCGTCGTCCGTATAGAGGAACACTATATGCCACTGCGTGTACACTCGGATGCCCCAATCAATAACATGGCTGCAGAGCGCACAGGCCAGGGTCTCCATGGCCAAGGCGAACAGCGTGGGTGAGATTCGGCATCCCTGCCTGCTACCGTGCTCAATATCAAAAGGTGGGTGAGATAACTCGGCCTGTTTTCACCGGAGCACGTGGGTTGCTGCACAGTATTTTTATCCAGCGTAGAAACTTTGGACCCATGCCAAATTGAGCCAGCACCGCCTGTCGGTAAACCCATCCCAGGGTATCGAAGGCCTTTTCTATTTCTAAGGCTGCTATCCAGTTTTGCTCTGGAGCCGTTTTGGCCCTCTCTAGGATTTCAACAGAAAACAAAGGTTCAGCCCCATGCTTCTGCCCAGCACAAACCCGTTTTGGTCCGCATGGACCAACAGGGGAATGACCTCCAGCAATCTGTTGGCCAGCAGCTTACCCTGAATGTTGTAGTCCGATGTGAGTAAAGACAACGGGCGGTACAAGCTCATGAGTAAGGGGTCACGTCTGGCCTTTGGGAGGACTACCAGTAAAGTCTCGCGAAGGAAAGGGGGCAATGCGCCTCTATCGAAGGATTCTTGAAATACTGTGAGCAGCTGGGGTTCCAGCTGAGTGGAATAGGTGACATAGAATTCCGCAGGCCATCCATCCATACCTGGAGTTTTGCCCCTAGCTAGCTGTTTGATAGTGTCTAGTTCAGAGTATTGGTCCTGCGTTACTTCTGTGAGGGCCGCCTGTTCTAGGAACTAATGCATTGCCTGTGGATCACCTAAGTCTGGGGCCTTGTATAATGACATGTAGTATTTATGAAAGGAGTCATTAATTTGCTCTTGGGTATTGACTAAGGTACAATCTGGGGTATATATTGCAGTGATAGGTGGCTGTGCGAGGTGCTTCTCAACAACCAAACACGCATCTCTCCTGCTTTGTCTCCCTCCGTGAGTCTTCTAGCTAGATGCTGCTTATAGTCTAGAGTGCACAATTTATCCAGTGCTTCCTTGTGTGCTAATCTGTTTTTGGAGAGTGCTGGTAGTGTGCGTGGGTCCATGGGGGCCATGCGTTCCTGGTGTAGTATGTCGGTTTCTAGCCCTTGGATTTCCCTGGTATGTGTCATGTGGGTGCTGTATACTGCCTGTGTGACCTGCCCGCATAGGACCACCTTCAGGGCATCTCATTCAATACCGGCATGAGTGGCCGTCCCCTCGTTGGTCCAGAAATATGTGGTTATGGACTACGAAATAGTAGCATTCAAAGCTGGGTTGCGCAATGCTTCTAGAGGGAGTCACCAAGTTGGTATGCTGGGTCTGAGCGCACCTCAAGTCAGTTGGACCTGCAAGTGGCTATGGTCCTATATCATGCGATCTAAGTACTCAGCCTGAGCTACATGTATTGGCGATGTGTCTGTACAGTTAATGGTGTCAATACATGTGTACAGTTTATGGAGAGTGGAATCATGTGAGTATACCCGATCTATAAGGTATTTTGCGTGCCAACCATCAGTCAATCACATCTGTGTGGCCAAAGCTGTCATGTGTGTGCAAGCCCAATAGCCTGTGCTCCAGGGAGGGGAGGGCGGGAGCGGTGGAGAGTTAAGTTGGATACTCCATTATAGTCGCCTCTCCAATAAGTGGGAGCCAATGTGTCACTGAGGAGTGCGGGGGTTAGTGTCTTAAGGAATGTGGATTGTCCTGAGTTAGGCATATAAAGGGATACTATGGACAGTGGACGACTGTCTAAAGAACTTTCCAGAACTGCATAGCGGCCCTGAGGGTCAACATGCATATAAATTATCTGTATTGGGATACCTGGTGCCACCTTGATCAGGACCCCTATGGCATAGCCCGAGTAAGTCGTGCATATTACTGTGCCCCTCCATCTTTTGCTTAGCGACTGCAATGTTTGTTGCCTTAAATAGGTCTCCTGGAGTAGAGCTATGGCGATCCTGTGCCGGCGTAAATACTGGTACAATAAGTACGTGTTCTCATACATTTACATCAGGTGGAGCTAAGTGTGATAAATGTACAATCCCCACATGCAGTGTTATGTTATATGTTATATGTTATATTAATTTATTATGCGCACAGCTACTCCAGCCAAGGAGCGTCCCGGCGCAGAGACAAGGAGAAACACAACACAAAAGGAAAAGAAAAAACCTAAAATGAACAGCTAAAACAAAAAAGTTTTAATAGCTCTCCGAAAAGACAGCAGATCGTCTAACTGACGGACTCCAACTGGGAGGGTGTTCCAAATTAGTGCGGCTTTCACGCTGAAGGAACGACCCCCCATCCGACTGAGTCTAAATCTAGGGACCACAGCAAGGGCCTGACCCTGAGATCGGAGGCTACGGGTGGGGACATAGAAGGAAATAGAATTGGACAGGATTTCAGGGCCTATACCTCTTAATATTTTAAAGGCCAAGCAGAGGACCTTGAAAAGAATACGCTTCCTTACAGGGAGCCAATGCAGGGAGCGGAGGGCATTCGCCACCGTGCAAAATCTGGGTAGGCCAACAATGGCTCTAGCCGCAGCATTTTGAACCCGCTGTAGGCGGGTTAACTCAGCCTGATTAGCCCCAGCCAGAAGAGAGCTAGCGTAGTCCAGGCGAGAGATGATAGTAGCCTGGACTACAAGCTGTCTGGTTGGGGCATCAAAATATTTAAGAACTGGTCTAAGTCCTCTTAACAGACCAAAACAACAGGCTGCCGTTTTTTTGGTATGTCCTATAAAGGTAAGGCCAACGTCCAACCAGACCCCCAGATTTTTCACCTCCGACACTGGGGTTGGAGTGGGGCCCAGCTCAGGAGGCCACCACTGATCGCCCCAAAGCTCCACTCCCTTCCCAACAACCATTACCTCCGTTTTAGTGGCATTAAGCTGGAGACAGTTTTCTGTCAACCAGCTAGCCACCGCCTTCAGTCCAGACTGAAACCTAGGGGCATCTTGTTGTACATCCCCGCTAAGAGTAACCGCCAGCTGAGTGTCATCGGCATATGAGACCAAAGTTAGGCCCCACTGCCTCGCGACATCAGCCAGCGGACATATAACATAACATAACATAACATAGTTAATTAAGAAAGCAAAGAAGAACAATACATTGCACAACACCAAATGGGTCTGTGACAGTCACTTATAGTGTGTGAGGCATGTAGATACACGCTCGGTCTCAAGGCCATCTTCTTCTGGCCACCACAGTATTGTGTTCACGAGCCAGCCGCTCAAGGAATGGCGGAGATTGGCAATCCTTGGTAGCCTCCTGCTTGTATGTAATGGTCCATTAAGATATTTTACGCAGTTCCTGTAAGACATAGTACTGTTAATAGCTAACCCAGTTCATCAGAAGTCTGAGGGGTCACATTGGGGCTGTTGCCCAGCATCAATTGCTGCTGTGAGTCCGATAGGGAGTATTCCTGTTCCAGGAGGGTCTCTGTTTCTGGGTCTGGGCGGAGAGGTGATGTAGCATTTCCTTGCTTCTTGGGGTGTTTAAGAGCTTGTTTCCTATCTTGCGCTGTTTGGGTCTTGGTGGGTCGTGGCCTACAAAGCTGGCTTCAGCGCCCACGATGTGTAACCTTCTTCAATTCCAAGTCATAAACTTAGACATTTGGTCTAAGTATAGACCAAACTTCTAAGTTTGCCTTTGTAACTCTGCACCAAGATCCCAGGATCTGGGAAGCACATTTTAGGTATCAGCAATTCACTTCAGCAGAGGCCAGCAGGGCTCAGTCAGGTACAATTGCAGGTCCGGTGAGGAAGATCAGCTTGGCAGTTACAGGGAGACATCTGGAGCTTGTTGTGCTCCTGTAGCTCAGAGCAGGAGGTCGGACAGCTGACCATTAGAGTCACTTCATACTGGGATGAAGGGTGCAGGTCCAGTCTTCTTCTCAGACAGACTTCAAGCATCAGGGTAGTCATCTGGCAGAAGGCCAGCCTTTCTTCAGCAGTTTCAACAGTCCCTGGCATGTACTGAAGAGTGGACCTGAGTTTCCACTTTTTATACCTGGTGCCCACTTTGAAATGGTAGTTACTTCTGGAGCTCTCCCTTTAGAAGTGTCAGGCATTTCCAGCTTTCCTGCCCTGGTCCCAGTCTATCAAGGGCACGATAGGCAAATGTGAAGTCCATTGTGTGTGAGCTGGTCCAGTGCCTTTGAAGTGCACCTGTGGTGGGTGACAGATCCGCACTCCATCATGCCAACACCCAGTACTTCTATTATAATGCTATTTAGGAGGAATACACAAAGGCCAACTGCCAACCTCACCTAGTCATGTGATCCAGGAACAGGCTGAAGGCACCAAATGGTTAGGACAAGAAAATGCCAACTTTCTAAAAGCCTGTATTTTATGTGGTGCTTCGTTTTCTTATATGGTGGGTGCTCTTTTGTTTGCTATCGTACATATTATTTTATGGGGTTGTTTTATACAGCATGTGCAATAATTATGTATCTAAATTATTAAAATGTGTAGTCTGGTGGCTTGCGTGGACTAATGCACCCACTGTAGGGGCCTGTGTTTGACCTTATGGTCACTGCTTCAAATCCCGGAATGTCCACTCAGCCTTTCATCCTTTTCAAGTCAATAAAATGAGTACTATTGAGTTGGATAACAACTGTTATTCTGCACAAGAGGCCTACGGGTGAATGTGTGGTTTACAAATACATGTCATCAGTAGCGGTCTGTGGTGGGAGTGACGGTGGGGCAGTGAGGCGGGCGAGGGGCAGGGTGGGGAAATGTAAACACCGGAATATGGATGAATGGAGGTAAGTACACATTTAAATAAGTAAAACGAATTTCGTTTCGTGCTGCATCGCATTTTGCGAAGCAGCGCGCGCAAAGGAATTCGTTTTATTTATTTAAATGTGTACTTACCTCCGTTCATCCATATTCCGGTGTTTACATTTCCCCACCCTGCCCCTCCCCTGCCCCGCCTCACTGCCCTACCTTCACTCCCTCCACGGACCGCTACTGCATGTCATGTTAAATAAGAAATAATATATTGTGATTAATAGTAATTCACAATTTGTGATTTCTTATTTGGAATGTCCTAAAAGGATTCAGGAAAAAGTGGTCATAATTTGTACACTGACTTCCAACATTGGAACATTGGTATTTTGAGAACTGACATATTTAATAAAGGGCTATTTCACAAAATACAGAACTGTAGTAAGTCACAATTTGAATTACCTCATCAATGTTGAATGGCGGGGTTAATGACGGCAAGTGTTTTTGCTGCGGAGTTGATGATGCGGAAACTGTGCACATTTTCTTTTTGTGTGGACACTTAAGTAAATTTTGGGGTACCTAGAAAAATTTCTAGTGGAACTGCTTGGGGGCCCAATAAAATTAGCTGCATCTCATGTGTTGCTGGGGGTAGTGGAGGGTGATGGATGTGACCAGCTGGCAAATAGATATCGATATCTGATCTTTGTGGCTATGGCTATAGCTAGGCAGTGTGTTGCCTCAATGTGGCTTCATAAAGATGCCCTGACGTTTGAGCTATGGAGGGCAAGATTTGTTACCATCTTTAATCTAGAACACAGTCTATATGCACTAAAGGGAGCTCGTAAGAGGAAATTAGCTAGGGACATTTGGGGGCCGGTGGTCTCCTATATGGATGAGTGATATGGTATTCGGCAAATTAAGCGCTTGCACTTTATGGAACTGTGATATGCTGGCTATAGTGTACTCTGCATTTTTGGGCTAAAAGCAATACTTGATGTATTTTGCATGCTGCACCTTGCACTTTAGAGCTGCGATAATATTTGATAAACTGTTAGTCATGAATATGCTAACTATTATGTCTGTTTTTGTCATATATCTGTTTTTGCTAGTATTCGGTGTTTTTAAGGATCAGGTGGATGTTTTTATTCTGATAAAAGCAATGTTTATTAGATGCTATTGATTATATAATTTAAATGTACCAAATGTTTTATAACTCTGACCTTCATGGATTAATAAAATACATTTAAAAAAAAAATCAATGTTGAATGGCAACAATCACAGGGATTTCGGCTTGCTGGAGCCAGCAGACCACCATGTCTGTGACTGTTTTAAAAGAAAGCGATCTTATGTTTTAAATGTAGCCCATTATCCATAAAGGAAAATAGGCCGCATTTAAAAAGAAAAATGAAGTAGACCACTGCCTACTCCTAAAGAAGGTTTTTGTTAACATTCACAAAAGGGAAGGGGTCCATTGGCAACAACTTCCTATTTGCGAACGGCTTACTACCTCCTTTGAGTTGGTGGTACATTTTTAATGTTTTGTTGTCACAAAACATTTATACTTATTACAGGCAATTGGTATTTGGAACGGACACCCTTAACACAATTTGGAAAAAGGTTTTTTAAATTGTTAAATGGTACATTTAAAAAAGGGTTAAGGCGTTTGCTAATCCTCTGATATACCGAACTAGAGGGTTTGCAAATGCTAAAACCCTTTGTACACGAAGCCCTAAGTGTTGTGAAGATTGTTAAATGATGTATCAGGGTTTGGGGTGATTTGAATGATTGAGCTATGAGAGGTATTGATATTCTGAGGTGTGCATTTTATGGTGCATTTCTGTATAGTGTTTAGTTCTGTGTTCTGGTTTGGTATGTTAGTGTATTGATACCTAGGTAAACTATAAACACTTCATACATGTCAGTGGAACATAATTTAAGCAAAAAAGACCACATCATTATGAGAAGATTTTGGTGGGTCTGCTTTAAATTGCGGAATAAGTAAAGTGTGCCCAATAGAAATATTTGTCTTATCTGCATCACAACTATCGTAATTAATAGAAGCGCTAGTATCAGGAGCATCAGCTGAGTTTCTGCCAAGATTCCTTCACCCACATCTCAAACACTACCAGGAAGTGAGATTTGATAACATCCCCTAAACAATAGTAGAACTTAAATACTCATGCGGATACAACAATATCTTTATGTTAATTACAATGCAAAAGCAACTGTGCAGAGACTGTTTATGTATGAATGTCCCCCTCAAGATGTTAACCCTGCAGTCATGAATACTTGTGCAACAATCACAGAAGTGCAGGGGACCATGATTCAGGGGCTTATTCGAATATTTAAAAAGTTAGTCTTGCCTTTCCCATATCGGAAATATAGTAAGATACTTTCAATGCTGTGCAGTTTAGAAGATGTGCTGAAAGCAATACAGTAATTATCTTAGTTATCAAAAAGCTGCAAATAAGCTTTGGTGGTTGCTAGTTGGTGCTAAGATTTAGTTCTAAGTGCTTTACTTGGTTTACACTGCAATAAATGACAGCATCCTTCAATGTTATAAATGTATGATTCTGCGTACTCTTAAAACACGTGGCTAGTATTGGTCTTCAGAAACTAACTGCAAAAAGTATTTGCCTGGAGCTAAATGGTTCAATGTATGCACGTTTTGGTGCAATTTGTCTGATCATGTTTATAGTGAATGAATATCGTGATGTATTATATTTAGGGCTTCTATTTTATGGTATTTATTTTTTTAACATTTCCGTCTTTATTTATCCATATTTATTTTTGGGCCATTTTCTCTGTATTTATCCATATTTATTTTGTGTTTTGTGTATAAATGAAGTTGTAAAACTGTACATTTCCATATTTATTTAACTGTTAGACGCACACTCATACTTTGATGTCTGCATTGTTTTAAATATTTAAGCTGTCAAATATTACATAACAATACATCCACTGGTAAATTATAGCTTTATACCATAAATGTATGTTGCCACATGCCGTTATTTAAAGAAATGTCATCCAGTTTTTTGATTTCCATGCTGTCTATCTGCTCAGCTGCTGGCCTATAATCCATGAAAGACAACACAGAGAGTTGCGTAAAAGAAGCACAATTTTCTGTATTTATCCACTTTTAAAAATAAATGCAGACAGAAAACACATTGTTTTCTGTCTGTATTTATCTGTAAGAATCCGTAAAAATGGAAAACAGGGAGCCTTAATTATATTTAGCTGTGACTGCATTTAATAAACTGGTACTGGTTTTCTAAAATATTTCCAAAATATTCCTGAGAAGAGAATCTCAAAGAGTTTCCCATACAAGTTCATCCATATGGTACTAATTAACAGTGGGTGTCAGCGGATTAGAGCTTGTCGCTGAGACAATATTGTAGACTGCACTGAGGCAGGAGCATTGTTTTTTTAATACCACAACCCAATATCCACTAACAAACTCGAGATGACAGAGGTGATTTAAGATAAAAATGACATAGACATAATATAAACAATCCCAAACTGTAAAGCCATAAAGAAGGAAATTAGGATACAGGATTTTATCAGCACACTATCACTGCAGCCCACCAGCTAGTACCATGAAAACACCTGAGATGAATTGAAAGGAAAGCTTGGCCTGGATTCAAGGAACCAGTTAGAAAGCCAGGAAGGTTAATGTAACAAGTATTCCAAAGGTAACCATGAGGTTATTTATAAGGAAATGAATCAACATTATGGGCCAGGTATATCAATTTTTTACATAGAAAAATTCAGCAAGACAACTTGTTGCGCTATGCTGCATTTAAAGAGAGAACAGGAATGCACCATATTTACTAACATATGGTGCATTCCTGCTCTCTCTCTGCGCTGGTTCACTCAGAGCGGCCATGCGCCGCTGCAGGCCCTCTTGCATCATGGTTCAAGTGTGCCTGCATTGCAGGCAGGATTGTTTTTGTGTATGAAGAGATGCCTTGTATGCCGCAATGGCCTGTGTTGGTAATTGAAATGGCCGTGCGTGGTTTGGTAAATGTGACTTTAAGGATAATATTCCCCTTGTGTCACCCTCTGTGATGAAATGACAAACCAATCCTATAATAAATATGGGCCTATAACTTCCAGTTCCCAAATGTTCACCGCAAGCTAAACCCAGTGTCTCACACACCTCTAGTCCTCAATATCCAGCAAATGTTCAAAGGTCTACAACCCTACGAACCCAAGAGCCTTGCCCATTCAGCAATCCCTTAGAAAACCATTTGAACCAAATAATGCAGTGGTAAAGCACATATCAAGTCTCTAACATTACTGTCCCAACTCAAAACAAAGAAGTACAAAATCATTACGCCACATTCTCTGGAATTCAATAAATATGCATATATGCATGAGGAACCAACTTAGCCGAGGAAACCAGCAGTGGCCCTCTGAACCACCTGATCCAGGAAGTTTATAGGTCTGAGCATACAGGTTAGTTCAATTTAACTTATATAACCACACAGAATGGGTGCATCATCCCTACAAAATTCCTAGGAAGCACCTCATCAACTCTACTGTTTTTTGAATAGCACTTACATTCTATTGTCCAGCATTGAACCTACGTCCCATTCTATCTGTAAAATGTTCAGTGAGAGAACTTTTTTGTCAACAGAAAATGAGATAGGTTTTACTAGAAATGAAAATTACTCCAGTAGTACCTCAGCTTGAAATGTACTGCATGCACCTACAGTATGACCCATTCTGATTTCACAGCTTCTAAATAATTAAGATTGCCTTGGATGTTTGTTGAGCACCTTGGGATGAACTATGGGGCATATTATCAAGACAGGCGACAAAATTATCGCCGCTTTAGCGGCAGAAAACTGCCGCTAAAGCGGCGACAATGGGCTTGATAATATTCTCTATAGAATTCCAATTGAAGCCCATGTTAGATGTCCTTCGCATCTAACATGGGCTTCAATTGGAATTCCATAGAGCATATTATCAAGCCCATTATCGCCGCTTTAGTGGCCCGATATGCCCCGATATGCTTTAAGTGTTCTTAGAAAGGTGACTTCCTTACTAAACGACTTAATTTATTTTATCTGCTTCACTTAGTAGATGCACTAGCACCCTAAGTGGGATCTTGGCTGCTGCCAAGGGTGGTTGGTTTTTGTGTTTGACCAACAGGAACTCCTTCATGAAGTCAGCGGAACCATTTCCAAAGAATGAGCCCCCTTCTACTGTTCCTGGATTTGAGAAAAGAGGTATGCTGCATTTGTGTGTTGATTGATGTATAGCATGGAGTACATGTTGGGTTTAGGCTAAGGTATGTGTTACTTGCTAAAGCACTTCAACGTCGTGAGTTACCGTGAAAAAACAATGGGGCATATTATCAAGCCAGGTGATAAAATTATCGGCGCTTTAGCGGCAGAAAACAGCCGCTAAAGCGGCGATAATGGGCTTGATAATATGCTCTATGGAATTCCAATTGAAGCCCATGTTAAATGTGAAGGACATCTAACATGGGCTTCAATTGGAATTCCATAGAGCATATTATCAAGCTCATTATCGCCGTTTTAGCGGTAGTTTTCTGCCGCTAAAGCGGCGATAATTTTATCACCTGGCTTGATAATATGCCCCTTTATTTTCTACTTGGGGTTCAACTAACAAAAGGTACAAGGAGGCAGACAGGTGTAATTATCTTTACAACACTATATTAATATTAAACACAGTGAGTTGCTGTTATGAAATGTATAATTCCAAACCGTGAATCTCATTAATTTCTTGTGGTTTTATGAAAATGAAGCTTTATTTTCCAATAGAAAGTTGCTTTAGAAAATGAAGGTTTTTGTTATGCAGCAGACCATGGTGTTTCACAAGTAATTTGGAAATAATTTCTTTGGGGAAGAGGCTAGTCTCATACAATGGGTCTTTCATCACACATGCAAGTACAAATTATACCTAAATTAAACATGCTGAGACAGTAAATTGAGTGTTGCCTTCAATCAATGTCCTTCAATTAAAAAATACATCCTACTTTTCAATCCTCTTGATACTCAAACTTGGCTTCTTTCATTTGAAGCTTTAATCGAAAATCAGTTATATTTCGCTAAGTACAAACCATTTGGTGCCTTTATAATTAAATCCGTCAATGGCAGCACTTTTTCCTACACTTACAGGAAGATGCAAAAACATTCTCCTGACAGTAGCACAGTGAAAAGTTGCATGTCTCATTTCAGACATACTGTCTACAAGTTCTATCCTGTGGTAAGTGAAGCTGCGAGTACATTTGTCTGTTCATCTAAATAAGTAATGTAAAACCTGATTTGTAAACAACGTGTCATTGTTTTCGTTTCTGTTATTTCTTCTTGACAATATCAGTCTGAGTGGAAATAAGTGTATTTGGTTTCACCAAGTGTGATCATGGTTTATAAAGCGACAGTTCAATAAAAACATTTTTTTTTTATCAAACATAACTTGAAAATTGTAGTACATAAAGTATTGCACATTCCAGATTTTAAAGCTAGGAATAAAGTGTCTGCTTGGTTCATTTTGCAGACATACTTTGGATATTGAAAAGATGGATTTTCAGATTCAGAATGTCATGGGTGAAATAGCATAATACTCTGGTGTTAAATACGTGTATTGAGGTAATTGTCTCTTTAGTTTTAGATTGTATTTTGTAATCCACCTGAAAGATGCTATGGATTATAGAATTTACATTGTAGAAAAAAAAGCATATTCATTATTTATTAAGAGTCCGTTGAAATTCATTAAGCAAGCCATAGTTATCTTTAATGGTACACTTTCTGTATAGCCCTGTTTGAACATTATGTCCACTGAAAGAGCATAAATGTAGAACTGGTGCCAAGACCAAGCCGATAGAGCCATAGTTTCTTGATAATTATGTTATTGGTGCCATCGTTTGTCGTTTGTGCAACAGAGCCATCTTCTGGCCACTGTCAGGGGATGGTTTAGATTCAGTAGCTAGTTGCTATGAGCTGTAGTGCACACTTCCACTCTCATTTTAGTTGTCGTGACTCATGCTGAGACATTTTTCCTGTTAGTTAGAAGAGAACTGCAAAGTCGTCAATGAAGGCGTTTAATGTTTGGGGTAGTGGTCATATTTAAAATGGATTTAACTGGCTTAGCTAAAGAATGGTCACTGACTAGCTGCCTAACATGAGTTCACACATTGCTGTACCAGGTTCACCTTTTCAATTTTTATTCCAAGATCACCACGGTTATAAATAAATTATCAAGATCAGATTAAAAATGGCTAAGAATTTCAAATTCCATGGATTTGCGCCTTGCACAGTTCCTCGGGAGTTCATTAATGTTGTAGTTCTGTAGTTTTGATGAGTGTGTTTCCTATCTTTAGATTCAACTCGTCCAGTGCATAATTTATAAAATAATAAGTGCCAGGGCCATGAACAAGAGGCCACTGCAGCTTGTACCAGACATGGTCCCTACCAGTGCTGCCAATGACGGAGCCAAAGTAACTACTAACCATCTCCCTCGCTGCAATTGCAACACTTCAGAATATTCCAGGTACCCAAAGCCAAGGGAATGGCTGTGGATGCACGTATTAGCTATTTCTAATGTACATTCAGTGGCCAAAGTGGGCCGGATCGGCAAGGCACGGCGTGCCCCTACTTCTCTAATTTCACAGAGTCCGTTCCCCATCTTTATTATTTTAAATATGCCTCCCGGATGGCAGAAATCGACAGGGACTATAGTTAAGGCTCGGCTTTTGGGGACAGGCGGAACGGTCAGAGAAGGAAAAGGACTCTGGGGCATATCAGCAAGGCGAGGCGATAAAAGTATCGCCGCTTTAGCGTCCGTTTTCGGACGAAAAGCGGCGATAATTTTATCGCCCTATCAGCATGGACACGCTAACGCGTGAATCCATGCCTTAGCTCCTGTTTACTGAACGCCCAGCTTTGCATCTCTAATGCGATGCAAAGTGGGCGTTCCTTCCCGAAATAACTGAAGAAATGTTGCTAACCGACATTTCTCCAATTATCAAGGGAATTGTTAAGAAGCATAGCGATAAGAAAAGTAGCGCTAACCATGGTTAGCGTTACTTTCCTTATGCCTGCTTTAATTCTGACTTAAAATAAACAAAGAAGGGGGTATCCTTAAATGAGAGAAGGTAAAAACCTTCTGTCTGTTAGAGAGTTCTCAGAGAAGTAAAAAGAGAAATTATTTCTTTTTTATGAAACCCCTCACTCACCAACCTAGTTGGTGACGTGCTTCGTCATCGGGGTCCACCCGAGCAGCCGAATACCACCCGGGTGTGCTTCGACGCCTGATTACAGCGGAGCAGGTTTGTTATTATGTCAGTACGTGTAAGTGACGTGTGTGAGTGAGTGAAATAAAGTTAAAAGTAATCCTACTGTACTCCCTAATAAATTTAATATGGAGCAGCAGGGTCACGGTTAAAAAAGTGGTGAGGTGTAATACTAATGTAGGTTTGATTTGACCTAAAGTATTATCCAAATATTGATGGTCTACATGTTTCAACCTTTGAGTGTAGTCACAGGTTTTCGTCAGGACCTATCGACACATTGGGCGGTCTACACACTCTAAGGTGCATCCAACCCTGGAGCGTCTGTGTGCCACCTAAATATACTTGCGAAGGTGGTAAAAAGGGTTCAGGGAGTCCTCTGCGTACAGATGAACCTGAAAAAAGAACATACAGTTCTGGGCAATCAGAAAATGATCTATTTAAAATTAGAGTGAACAGTGCCCATTTCCGTGTGAACGGATGTTCGGTTCCAACAATCACTGGTAATTACCTGGGGCGCATAACTCAGAATGAGGTGATTATATGCGCAAAAATGAGAGTTCACACGGAAATGGGCACTGTTCACTCTAATTTTAAATAGATCATTTTCTAATTGCCCAGAACTGTATTATTTTGTTTATTTTGTATACCTCAGGGGACTGGGAGTACCCCTTACAACTTTTGTCATATTTTAATTCTGACTTAGCCATGTAATCCAATGGGAGGTGGATTACATGGCTAAGACCACCCTGCTCTATCAGCAAGGTATCGCCGGTCAAAGTGCAATTATCGCTGGATTTCCAGCGATAATCACACTGTTAATCACACTGTTTTCCAGCGAACGCTTGCATTTCTATTGCTTTGGAGATAAGCGTTGCTGATAAAATGGTATCTCCACGATAGAAAGCAGCAATAGCCGGTGATAATTATCCTAGCGCTAAGTGCGGTTAGCGATAATTATCGCCGGCCCTTGCTGATATGCCCCTCTGTCTTTTCCTTCGTGCCCGGAGAAGACAAGGACAGTGTCCAGTTCTCCTGCTGCTGGCAACTGCCCCCCACCTCTCTTTGTTTCCCCTCTTCCCTCTCTGTCTCGCTCCTCATTTAGTGAAAACCGAGACTTAAGAAATGGGTATTAACTTCTCTTTACGCCTTTTGTTTTTTTGCTCGGAAAACACTTTTGCTGGAAACGTCGTCTTTTTCTGACATTTTTCAATTTCTAAGTGCAACCTCGGGGTGGAGAGAAATAAAACATAAAAAATATGAAAAATAACCAACTAACTAACGCAAGACAGAGTGGTTACAAGGTGGCCAGATTGATTTATTCACATCTAAACACATTAGCGCCACTTTACAGTGTTAGCCAGTGAAGCGCTACTTTAGTTCTCTCGTCTCTCTTTGAGCAACATTGTTTTCCCTGGGCTGGAAAGTGCACTATTTCTGGAGGTACAGAAATACCTGCCTGATGTATGAATTAGAAACAAAGGGCCAGATGTTTGACCATTGAAATTGCGACTTGCAAATTGCGCTTGAAGGTGAGTTGCAATTTGCGGGTCCCAATTTGTGAGTCGCAATTACAACAATGTCTGAGACACTGATTGCGATTCCCAATGGGGTCGTAAAATGCGAGCCTCATGAATATTATTAAAGCACTCCCAATTTTCATACTCATTGCGACTGAATATCCCTCACGGGGATGGTGGTTCGCTGGGCTCAGCAGACCTCCATGTCTGGAACTGCTTTTAAATAAAACAGTTATAAAACAAAAAAAAATGCAGCCCGTTTTCCTTAAAGGAAAACGGGCTGTATTTAAAAAAAAAAATGAAACATTTCCGTTTAATTTTTTAAGGGCAGGTATTGGTCCCTAAAAAATATTTTCCCTTGCATTTGCAAAGGTGAAGGGGTCCCCTGGGACCCCTTCCCTGTTGCGATTGCCTTACCACCCTATTAAAGAGGGCAATAAATTGTGAGCGTTTTGCAACCGCAATTGCGGTTGCAAAACATTTGTAAATGGCTTGTGAGTCCCTATTAGGAAGGGAACGCCCCTTCCTAATAGAGAGTGGCAAAACATTATTTTGTGAGTCGCAAATTATTTGCAACTCACAAAATTGTTAGTACATGGCCCAGAGGAAAATTCCTTGCGCAAACGGGTCACAAACGCCTTTATGCATCGGATTTTCCTTCGTACATCTGGCCCAAAATGTGTACAGTAGCTGTGTGTTCACGAATGTGGTCTTTTTAAACCATACTGCTTATGTTTTGTTCGGATATAAGCAATGGGCATTGAAAAGGGTCCCTTTGGGGCCCTGCGGTCATGGCCTTAACTTTTCAGGCAAAAGCACTCGCTGATTTCTGACTAATGAGTGTAAAAAGAAAAAGGTAACCATATTGTTTCTGCTTACATTTCATATGCTACACTTAATCTTGCATTCCCTATGAGTGTTTGCTTTTCATAGGCTGTTGTTATTTTTTTTTTTAGGTAGCATATTGCTCTTGTCTAGTGCCTAATTTGAATTGAGTCACATCTAGGTGTTTATAGCGGGTCAGTGCAGTGCAAGTTTCTCTCAGTGGGGCAGTATGGTATTCAGTGGGGAGAGGATGTGACACTAGGGTCAGAGCTGCTGAATTTGGAACTGGGGAACCAGGTTCAGTCTTCATGACCACTCCACCAGAACACTCCCCCTGAGGGAGCACATTCCCATGCTAGACCTTAGAAGGCCCCGCAAGATCTTAAAAGCCCTGGTGTCTTAGCACCAACAGGTGGACCCTAGCAGTGGCAAGTGTGGGTTAACCTTGAAGGCCTGTCCACCACAATTCATTCTGAAGTTCACCTCCAGTCTTGCAAAAAGGCCTATGAAGCAGCACACCATAGAGAGACAATGACTCTGTCACTGAGGTCACAGGACCCTTGAGCAGGGTGGCTCTAGGGCAGTGCGACCGCACCAGGTGCTGACCAGTCGCGGTCCATGCAGGTAACAGAGGTGGGGCAGAGGGGCTGGGTAAGGGGGGATTTCAACGGACGATGCAGAGGGAAAATTAAATAAATAGTTAATTTTCCCTCAGCATCGTCCCTTGAAATCTCCACTTACACAGCCCCACTGCTGTTACCTGCACGGACCGCGGTTGGCACTGAATTCATCATGTTTGCTAGTATAATATGGTTTTAAAAGCACTTGATGCTTCCTTCCGGGCCTCCAACAATTTTCGACAACAATAAAAATGCCATGATGACTCCAGTGATTAATGTTCTTAGTGGAGAGAGATGGTGTTTGGTCTAGTGGACGTCTTGACTCATGGAAAGGAAGCGCAGAGGGTTAATGTAGCTGCTGCTAAGAACATGTACCATGCAGATCACAAAGTGCACATAATGTAAATAGGTCAGTGAGTTACTGTTTTTGTCAGAGAGACCCTATTGTTACAAGCAGTTAATAAGTTAAAATCCTAACATAAACAGTGAGCTATTAACTGTCATTTAAGAGCTGCATGCAAACTGCAAGGTATAAATTAGAGCATCATGTTTTTCCCCCAGTCTTTGATTATCCTAATATTGCAAAAAATAGTTCATATGGGTAGTAATCAATTTGTATTATCAAAGAGAACCCAAAACCATGGTATTACGTTTTAAATTCTGAGTTTGTATTTCTTCAGACCAATCACTATTAAACTATGCTGCCTACTAGTATGGTTGTCATGTGACTCCTGTACTTGTAGTCCTTTGCCTTATGTATCATGTCCTATACAGTGATTTACTCACGTATGATTGATTGTCTCTGTGTAATATGTGTGATGTAAAGTGCTCTGACACCCTACACTGGTATTAGTTGTGCTATACATTTTCTGATACTTTATTATTTTGACATTTTTACACATGCTTACAGTCTATGCAAAGGTTTTTCCTTATTAGCACCAGTGAAACATATAACTGCAGCAGTGAGAAAGGTGACCAGTCAACCTTTGCAAAGTGCCCTCCACTTCACAGCAGCACAAGTCACATTTTTTAGTAACTTTTGATCAGTTTGAGCTATAAACAATTTATTAGTTAAAATTGTCAGATTATGCAGCTGATGATGCATTATGTGGCAAATATGGCAGAGCCATAAATATTTGGAAAACATTTGCAAACTAGGATATTTTGCCATTCATGTTTGAACTGCTCTTGTGGAAAAAAGGAGGAGAAGTGCTGATGACAGAAACTCCATGGCTGGGAGACAAATGAATTGCAATTCCACTTTTAAGGTATTTGGGACATTCTGTGATTGGAAACGTATCCAACTTTGTGAATGTATTTTAATGACAATAACTCATATTAAACCTTAAATAAACATGTGTATCCATTGGTAAATTAAATAACGTAATAAGCTGTAACCGGTTAGTGAAATGGGAAACAAATACCAAAAATTGGAATATTTTGCCCTTTCTGCCACACCTCTTACTCTGCCCACTGACCCAATCTACGGGTTATTCCCGCCCTGTGATTATCTGCCCAGAGTTCCCCTACTTTTTCCCCCCACTTCGACCACTGTGTATATTGTATTCATAAACAGCCATTGTTATGCTTATCTCTAAACAGTGTGAGCAGCACCACCATGTGTCAGACTGTTAAAAGTACAGAGCACCTGAAAAGAATTACGTGCTGGTGCCGAGCACCGGAACACACCAGCTCAAATGAAGCACTGGACTCGACAAAGGACTGGGAGTCACCGACACCACCTCTAACTACAGGAGGCTGCCAATGGGAAGACTTCACAAAGGGGCGGGGATCTATAGGTTATCACTATGCTTTAAAAGGAGGCACAGGTAGAGGGATAATTGAACCAAAAATGGAGGTTTGCTAGATGTTCGTGCTGCAGAGAATGAACATGGAGAAGTAGAGAAAGAGTGAGCCAGTGATGTGGAACTCACAGAGCAGAGTCAACTGACTAACAGTTGGCGTCATGGGTATTAGAGACGAAGAGTGCGGAAACAGGGACTGAGGGTTGTGAGGAATGCAACATAGCATGTATCAGTGGTGGCTGGTAATTTTACCAAGGTGCGGATGGGAGGCAATACAATGCATACACACTCATTCAAACCCATGAACTCACACACACCCTCACATACACACACATTTGCAACACTCACTCTCAAATCCTCATACATTAGTACATACACACATGCATGCAGCTAACAAATGAAACACATAACACGTCCGTCTAATGTAGAGAGGCAAGTCCTAGGGGGGTTGGGACTGCTGCCTTCTCTCACTGACTGACCTTAGGGAAGGCAGCAGTCCCTCGCTCATCACAGAGTGGAATGGGGTCAGTGAGACTGCTGACCCAAACCCCACTCTCTGGCAAGGTGTCACTGATTTACACTCAACCCTGGACACTTAGAGCTTAAAACTGAAGTGCCCAGGTCGGAGACAATCAGTGATGTTCCTTCTCGTCATTGGGCACTTTTGCCAGGCTGATGAGGTCACACCCACAGGTCTGTGTAATCCTCAGCAAGGCTAAATTCAGCTCAGCCAGCCAAGAGTATGCACATTTAGCCCATGTCTAGCTGCTGGCTGTCTAACCTGAACAAGAAGGGTGTCTGTCAGGCTGACTTTTGTTCAGCCTGATAGACACAGTTTTTGCTGGGGAAAAAGGTGGGGTGTCACCCCTCAGGCCATATGGACAGGCTGCGGCTGTCAACTCATATGGATTTAGTGACACTGGCATGAAGACTTATAATAATGAATGGACTCCTGCACCAGGCGGGAGCTTGGTAAGGCCACATACTAATTGTTTAAATACAATTAAAGTATGGATGGTTTAAAATGGGCATCTAAGCCAACATTTCATAGACACCAAGATTTGGTACATGGGTGTTTGCTATATAAATGTTCTCTTTATGAGTTTTTGTATGGGTGAGCGAGTGGGTACGTCAATGGCTTCAAATGGGGAATGAGAGTGTGCATGTGTAGCTGAATGGGTGATTGCATGGGTCAGTAACTGGGTACATGAGTGACTGGGTGCATGAATGGGTGTGTAAGTGGCTCTCTGGGTGAGTAAGTGGGTCTGTGAGTGGCTGTAAGGGTGAGTGAATGGGTATGTGAGAGACTGTATGGGTGAGTAGGTTAGTGTACCAAAGGTTGTATAAAGAATATGTGCTTGTCTCAGTGACTGTATAGGTGAGTGAGTACATGTGTTAGTATATCAGTGAGTAAGTGAGTGGATGTGTGAATAACTATGTGGATGTGTGAGTGACTGTATGGATGAGTGAGTAGGAATATGAGCATCTGTCTGTGTGACTGATTCAGTATGAGAATGACTGTATGGGTGTATGAGGGGGTCAGTAAGCGTCTATATGTCTGTATGAGTGGATGTGTTGGTTAGTGTCAGTGAGTAGGGGCATGAGTGGCTATATATGTGAATTAGTAGTTGTGTTAATGGCTGTATGGGTGAGTTGATGTGTTAGTGGCTCTATGAATCAGTGAGTAGGTGTGTCACTGTGTGTATGCATCTGTGAATGGGAATGGTAGTGGTTGTGTGGGAGTGGGTGTATGCGATTTATGGGGCATAACTGTTTGTGGACTGGTTCTGTTGATGATGTAATCAGTGATGTCATTTGAGATGTAATCAGTGATGTCACTTGAGATGTCATCAATGATGTCAGGAGTGATGTCACTGACCATAAAATGGGTGATGTAATATGTGAGGACAGAAGCAGAGCAATGTTGGGGCTTAAGTTATAACTGCTGATTTACTCTGGTTTTGTACGAGTGAAATGTGAGGATAACAGTAACATCCCTGTAATCTTTGTTTGTTTCAGTGAATTTGAGGGTGTTTTTTAAATTCTGTTTCCTAACTATAATGTCCCTTTAACCATTGTTTTTTCAATGAATTTTTAAGGTTTTTAAAATTCTATTTCCTAATTATAACGCCCCTGTAACCTTTGTTTTTCTCAGTGAATTTCCCAGGTGTTTTAAACTCTATTTCCTAATTATAACGTCCCTGTAACCTTAATTGTTTTGCAGTTTTATTTCCTAACTAGTGGAGGAAGTAGGTGGGACCTCCCACAAGCTCTCGGCAACCCCACTGGGTGGGACTTACTGGAGGTATTAGAGGGGTTCTTGGCCCAAAGGACCCTCAGCATCCAAGGGGACTTCATCCCCTAACAAATGGTCCACCAGGAGGTGCATTTTCAGGCTGGTGGAGAAAGGGGGCGGGTCTCCGGTGAGCTCTCAGCAATCCCACTGCGTGGCACTTACTGGAGATAACAGTAGGTGTTATTGGCCACCCAAGGACCCTCATCGTCCAAGGGAACTTGATCCCCCAACCAGTAGTGTGCCAGGCCAGGAGGTATGTTTGCAGAGTGGTAGAGAAAGGGGGCAGGGCCTCGGATGAGCTCTCAGCAATTCTGCTGTATGGGACTTACTGGTGGTAACAGTCGGGTTATTGGCCCTCAAGAACTCTCAGCTACGAAGGGGACACAAAATGATAGTGCACAACGAGGTGCATTTGCAGTGTGGTGAATAAAGGGGTTGGGCCTTGGATGATTTGTCAGCAATCCTGCTGTATGGTACTGACTGGAGGTAACAGGACCGGTTCTTGGCCCCAAGAGCCATCAGCATCAAAGGGGACTTCATCCCTTAAAAAGTTGTGTGTCAGGAGGTATGTTTGCAGAGTGGTGGAGAAAGGGGGCGGGGCCTAACAGAAGAAGAGGGGTTCTTGGCCCCCAAGGACCCTCAGCATCAAAGGGGACTTCTTCCCCCAACCAGTAGTGCGCCGGGAGGTGTGTTTGCAGTATGGTGGAGAAAGGGAGTGAGGAATTTGTTGAGCTCCCAGCAATCCTTTTGTGTGGGATTTACTGGAGGTAACAGGAGGGATTGTTGGATCCAAAGGACCATTAGCAGCCAAGGGGACTTCATCCTAAACCAGTTGCGCACAAGGAGGCCCCTTTGTAGACTGGTTGAGAAAGGAGGTGGGGCCTCCAAAGACTTTCCCCAGAGCCCGGCCATTACACTAGGTGGAGGGGACTCTATGGTCTCTGCTCAATTTTGGCCCCAGGGACCCCATCTCCTGCCCAACCTCTTTATTCTGGGTGCCCCAGTGACCTCTGTTGGGCACTGCGGGGGAGCCTCAAGACTCCCTCCATCCCTGCCAGCTTCCCGCCTCCTGTAGGAGCCGGCATTACTCTAACAGACAGGAGGCTGCTGAAAGGCAGTTCGCTGTCTGTTAGAGAAAATGTTTTCATCTGTTTCACTGCACGCATATTTGCAATGCACTGCTTGAGACTTCACATATTACATCACTGATGACAGGGTAATGACATGGCAAGTGACATCACTGATGACAATCGTGTATGTGTGTTTTTTAAATGCTTCTGAGACTTAAAGAGAGATACTAAGCTACTGCATAAGTGAAATTACTTCTGAGTGATACTATTTCTTACATGTCATCTAAACAGCTGTGTGACTGTATCTGTGTGTGAGTGGGTGTCTGAGTGGCTGCATGGGTGTCTGAATGGGTATGTGAGTGGCTGTATGGATCTGTCAGTTGGTATGTGAGTGGCTGTATAGATCTGTCAGTGGGTATGTGAGTGTCTGTATGGGTCTGTAAATGGGTTTGTGAGTGGTTTTCTGGGTGTGTGTGACTGTGTGAGAGGTTGAAAAGGTGTTTGAGTGGTTTTATCGGTCTGTGAGTGGGAATCTGAGTAGTTGTATGAGTGTGTGAGTAGTTGTATGGGTATTTAAGAAGTCTGAGTAGCTGTGTACATGTAGTAGTAGGTCTGTGAGTGGTTAGATGGGTGTGTGAGCTGGTGTGTAAGTGGTTTTATGGGTTTGTGAATTGGTGTGTGAGTGACACAGCCACTCACTGTATGAGTGGTTGTTGTGTGTATGAGTATATGGGTGTGTAAGTGGGTATGAGAGCAGCTGTGTGGGTCTGTTGGTGGGTATGTAAGTGCCTGTGTGTGACTGTGAGTGGGTATGTGAGTGGTACTATGGGTCTATGAGTGGCTGTGTGAGTGCATGTGTGTGTTACGTGGGTGGGTGTGTGTGTGCCTGTATGGTTCTGTGAGTGGTTGTATGAGTGCCTGTGTGGATCTGTTACTGGGTCTGTGAAGGGCACTTTTGGGTATGTGTGTGTGTGTATAAGTGGCTGTGTGTGTCTGTGAGTGGGTGTGTGAAGGCCTGATTGTGTCTGTCAGTCGGTGTGTGAGTGGTGCAATGGATTTTGGACATTTGCATTCCTAGGGTATTTAAAATTGAGAACCATGGGCTCTGCTCTCACCTGGAGTCAAGAAAGAAACCACTTGTCACAGTCACCACAGACCATATTGAGCTGCAATAGATCAATGATACATTCACTTCCATTAATGATTTCATATAGTTTTTCAAGATCCAATATAAGAGGAAAAACACATGTTTTGCATTCAGCAAGTACAGACAGTTAGGATAGTATAGGGCACCTGCTATGTTTATATTTGTAATTGTTTCCTATTGAGGTATAATTTCTATTAAATGAGCATAATGGATGTTTGGCCCCGGGAACTTCAGCCCATGGTCCCACCCACATTTCAATGGTGGAGGGCGGCTGTGGGGACCGCTCCCCAGGCTGAATTTGGCCCACTGGGATCTCATCCTCTGGGACCCGGCCTTCAATTGCTTGGTGCCCTTGAGCCCACCCAGGTACAGCTCCCTATGTGTAACAGCAAGTGTTTCATCTGCTTCCCTGCCCACTTGACTGGCAGCAGAATTAGTGTTGGCTCTGACTTGGCAGAAGCTATCACAGCTCCAGGAGAAGGCACCCCTCCTTTTGTTTTCACTGGCTAGCCTGGGCAGATGGTGGTCCCCAGGGCAGTAAATGGCTTGGGAGGGGTTTCCGCAGGACCCCCTCCCAGTAATATTTATTTATTAGGCTCTAGGGAGGTAGTGGTCCCAAGGATCTGGGGGAGGGGTTCGTGGGGCATGCAAATTGGGATTTTTATTGCCTTAGGGAGGTAGCGGTCCCCAGGTCTCTCAGAGCCTTAGGAGAGGTGCCCTGTGCACCCCTTTTTTAAAAAAAATGCTCTAGGACCTGGCCCAACTGGGGGCTCTTTTCAAAATAAGCACCCAGGCCTATGGGGTAAGGGTATTCCTACACTGACCCCTTTTCTTTTTTTTCACTTGTTTTGTGACTCGCTGAAGCTGAGTCACAAAATGGCTGCTAACACTTCCTGGTTGAAGTGTCGCAGCCAATCAGATCTCTCGGAGGATTCTTGCCCCAATATATACTAATTTGCATTTATCTTTAATATCTCCACAATTACTGAGCGGATTTATGGTCCCTTTCTGGACCACGAGCTACATTTCAGCCAAATGTGGTGTAATTCCAATAAACAGTTTGTGCTGTAGTCATGTCTAAAATTCCTACAGAAATTAACATAGGAAATGCACATTTTTGGCCCCCTGTTTTCTTCACCCTCACTTGACGGATCTCCCCAAAACTTATCATGCACAACTAGGATGACCGGCACAGTGGTTTGGGGAAATTTTGTAAGGATTCTTCAAAAGATATAGGCATGTCAAAAAAACACTTTCCCTATGGAAACTAGGTACTAACTATAACCACCTATTGACTGCATAACAAATACAGAATGTAATTTAATTGTATATGTACCTTACCTGAAGGGAAATTTTTAACCTATCGTATATACTTGCACCAGTCACTTTAACAGTACCACTCCATGTACCACATTCCATTATATATTATTACCCATCGATCTCTCTTTATTTTAGGTCAATCTTATTATATCAACATTTTGGGACATTACTATTGACTTCATGTTCACCTTATTGAACACACAATTGTGGCTATGAATTGTATTTGTGAAATGATATCCTGCACGGGTACTTCATGTCTTTTGAGGGTATCTAATGCAAAGTACTTTACAGTGATGAGAAATAATATACATGAAAAATGTTCAAGAAATATGAAAAGTGTAAATTCATCATAAAAGTGTTTACATACAATTATATATGATCTAGGTAACATTTTACACTTTTTGCAGATTCTTGTATTGTTTTCAAAATAATGAGAAAACATAGGTGTAAAATGGGGATTTTGATTGCCGTGATTTGTATGTGGAGATGCACAGTCTAGCTGCTTGAGAGCAGTAAAAAGTAAAAAAGGATTGAGCACTTGTGCACTTTAAGTAGACTTTCTAGATGATGGGACTCTATGGTCCAGTAGAAGGCTGTGCAGCCGAAACGCGTAGACTGTCCCTTTTAACCTGTTTTTTCCACTGGGTGTGCCAAATAAACAAATAATCTTAAAAATCTGACCTCTGTTTTGGTGCCGTGTATTTTCACTGGAGAATGATCAGCGAAGAGTTAGTTTGGATGTATATATCAAACAGAGAGAGACATCTGAATCTGACATCACTACAGACAATGAGCAATCGGGAGAAGAAGGCATAGATCCTCAAGCTCAAGTCTCAAAACAATCCCTTTTTCACGAGGAATTTCAATTGCTGAGACAATCGTGGCAACGGGGAGGCAGAGGCAAGCCCCAGAGTGCATCACACAAGGAAGTGAAGAAAGATGAGAAAAGGGGGCTACCACAAGTACAAACAAAGGAGTGGCCTCCTAAACAAGAAGAAAACGGGATTCCAAGAAATACGTAAGGTGGATGAATTGACCATCATCAATCTGACCCCCAAATTTATCAAAAATGTATGAATCAACTCTGAAAATGGGACTTAAGTTTTGTTTATCACAGAACTTTGAATATACCCAAACATGCATTGACCTCTATCACTTTACCAGGAAATTAAAATTGTCCAAGTTTTTCAAAATCATAGGCCTTAGTAGGATACAACAATCAGATGCGACCACTGAGGGAACACCAATATTGACTGATATACTGACAGGTGATGATCTTGAAACTTTGATGTCATTAGAAGATCGAGAATTCATTCCTGAAATGGAAGAACAAGCGGCAAAAATAACTGATATAGAGAACTTTGGAATCACACATAAAAATATGAAAATGGGATTTAAGGTAAAATTAACTTTTGTACCAGTGACAGCATCTGACACAATATATGTCTTTGAAGAGACATAAGGCAAATGAGATTGATGAAACTGAAAAATACAAAATCTGATTGAATCAAAGCAAAACTCACTCTAGAACTAAAGAAGGCTATTTGAGGAATTAAAAAAGATCAGAATATTGTAAGCAAACCATCCGATAAGGGAGGAAATATTATACTGATGACAAAAGGCTATTACTGTAAGGAAACATTGAGACAATTGTCAGACACTAGCTGTTATGCTAGAATTTCTAAAGAAGAATATAATATCAGCATCACAGCATATCACATGATATGATACAAAGATGGCTCACTCGGGGAATGATAGACCATGATGAAGTAAGGTTTCTTAATTGCCACCACCCTATGACACCAACATTCTATCATCTTCGGAAAATACATAAAGATGAGAAGACTCCTCCAGGTCGCCCGATCATCTCATCGAAGGGCAGCCTGATTGAATCTATGGCTCACTATATTGATTATTTCCTATTTGACTTTGTAAAAACACTGCTGTCATATATCTGTGACACCAAAGACTTTATCAGAATAATCTCCAATATTAGTTGGGAACCAGATATGCTGATGGTAGTGTTGGACATAATAAGTCTATACACATGCATAGACCATGAGAAAGGCATACAAGTTACTTGATACTTTCTGAAATGCAGGTTATTGAAATGTGTTGAACATAATGAGATGCTAGTCGAGTTCCTTACATTTTGTTTCACTAACAATATCTTTCTGTTTCACAAACAATTGTACAGACAAATAAAGGGCACACCCATGGGCACCTGCTTCACCCCAGCTACGCAAACTTGTTTGTGGGCTGATACCAACAGTAGATGGGTATCCTGCACTGTAAGCTGGTACCGTTACATAGATGATCTATTAATTCTATGGAAGGGACCTCTAGAAGATGTTGAACAATATATCAAATCTTTGAACGATAACACAGTTAATTTGCATTTCAGTGGAGATATTAGTGCAACTGAAGTGAACTTCTTGGACCTAAAATATTTATTGCCGATGGTCAGATTTGTACAATGCTATTCCGTAAATGGACTGCAGGGAATGCCATTTTAGAAGCACACAGTAGTCACCCCAATCCATTGAAGAAAAGTATTCCCCATGGAGAGCTTTTACGCCTCAAAAGGAACTGTATGGGGAAACAGGATGTTGGACAGGCAGCGAGTGAAGCTGTAGAAAGATTCAAAGCACAGTGATATTCTGAGACGCTAGTCAATAAAACATTAGAAAGAGTAGATCAGATCTCAAGGAATTGCCTTCTCAGCGATGAGAAGAATACCGTAGAACAGAAAGAAAAGGCAAATAAGATTTTAGATTAGTTACCACTTTCTCCAATGAGGCCCAGAAGGTAAGAAACATTATCCAACGTAACTGGCACATTCTTAAAACTGACTCTATCATCGGCAAGAGCCTGCCAGACTATCCCAAAATCACATATAGAAGTGGTCGTGCATTAAAAGACACCATAGTGCAAACGTATTTTGAAAGAGTGCCCAGTAACCCCCAAATAAGTTATCTGACAGGGTTGTTTCCTTGCACTAAATGCAAGAGTTTTAAAAACAGCCTAAAAACCAGGATGTAAGAAACTAAGACCCATAACAAAATTTCTAACTTGCAGTATATTGATGTACATAGGCAGCACTATCCACCCAAGAAAGTGGAGAATTTTAGAACATGTGATGGCAATTGTCAGTCATAAGCTTTTATTCGATATGCAAGATATCTTATAAGCACATTTAGAATACAATCATTACAGTGTGCAAGAAACATTACTACAAGAAGCCAGTATAAAATTCATTAGAAAAAATAAAAGGACATAAAATGTCCGTTAATAAATTAGCTAAAAAAGGAATTAAACAGCTACTGACAATCTCTTACAACGAATAAGCCAAAACTGCTTTAAAAATGTTGCTGTTCCACACACTATAGGGGGGGAAGTGTCCGTGGTTAGGATACGCAAGGCTACTAAGTGGCTACGTGTGCCCATATTTCGACATAGAGGTTTCAACCAAAAACTCCTAGGCCTTGCATAATCCGGGCACTCAAATAGGACATGCACAATGGACTCAACCCTACTCGGGCAACATGCACAGTTGGGAGAAGTGCGGGCGCTGATGTCCAATTCGATACCACAGCACCTAGCGGGAGGGATCCAACTCTAAATTTAAAATAAAGGGCTCGGTCAAAGGGGAGGGTAATCAGGTCCAGGTAGGGTTCGAAGGCCACAATATCTTTGATTTGTAAAAAGGCGACAGTGGACTTGCAGTGGTTAGAGTTTGTAATTAAACGCTCCGCAGTCCATTTCCAGTAAAGCGCCTTGACAACTTCTTTTGGAGGGGCTGAACGTGATGACCAACAGTCTCCTAGTCCGATCTTCTCCAGAAGCTTTTTAGTTTCTCTTAACCATCTTATCTTAGCCCAACCCCCCAGACTCATTATTTCCCCCAGGGCATCAGCATAGGATTTTAGTTCTTCACCCCTCCAGATTCGTGTCCATAGCAGGAGCGGGCGAAGCTGGGCCTGATCTTTGATGTTTTTACAGCCCGTATCCAACCACACTGGTACAGATGGTGTGCTCAGTGGAATGGAGATAATGGATTTCAGTAGCTTGCTCTCCACTGTCACTAGGGCGTCCAATCGGCAGTGGCCCCACAGTTCTGCCCCATACAAGGCTGATGTCACTACTTTGGCCTTGTAGATATCAATTACTGGGGTAAGTGATCTCCTAGGTGAGGCCCTGAACTCCCTCATGAGAGCTCCTCCTACTCTCCTATGGTTGAGGACCATTTTGTCAATATGATTTGCCCAAGACATCCTATCCGTAATCCGAATACCGAGGTAATCGAATTCGGCTACTTTCTCTAAGGGGATCGAGTTAAGTGTAGGTGGACGGCCCAATTTCTTAGGAGGATTTAGGACTAAGTATTTTGTTTTGTCCACGTTTATTAATAAACCTTTTGCAGCACAGAACTCCTGGAATCGCGTTAGCAATTTCTGGAGGCCTTGTGGGGTCTTCGAGATCAGGAGCGTGTCATCCGCAAAAAGCAACGTGGGGATACGGCCTCCTCCGAGACAGGGGGCGTCGGCTGGTTCTTGTTGAAGATGTTTTACCACCCCGTTCACATATAGTGAAAATAGGGTGGGTGCCAAGACACAGCCCTGTCTTACGCCCCTGGACACTGGTATCTTCTCAGTGAGCTCTCCGTTTTTACCCCAACGGACCTGTGCAAAGGTATGGGCATGAAGGCTAATGAGAAGGGACAAGATGTAAGGGGGTAATCCCAACTCATAAAGCACCCTCCAAAGCTCTTCCCGGGGGACCAGGTCAAAGGCAGTCTTCAGGTCTATGAAGGCCAAGTAAAGACTACCCTTGCCTAGTTCCACCACCTTCCACCCCAGTAGTGCCAGCCTAAACACCTGCTCTATTGTCCCCATGCCCGCCCGAAAACCTGCCTGAAAGTCTGATAGGATTTTATTCTCCTCCACCCAATGAAGAATCCTTCCAAGGATAGCTTTACCAGCTATATTTTGGGTGGAGTCTATCAGACTTATAGGGCGATAGTTCCCCGGTGTTTCCCTGCACCCTTTTTTGTAAATCGGGACCACCACCGCCCCTTTCCAGGATTCTGGTACTGCCCCTCCCATCATGATATCGTTTAGGAGAGCTGCTATGACCCTTGCCCATTCCGCTGGGTATGCCCTCATAAGGTCCCCCGGAAGGCCATCTGGGCCCGCTGCCTTGCGAGGCGCTACCCACCCTATAACCCCCTCAATCTCTAAGGGAGTGAAGAGATCATAGGCATGGGGTTCAATTGCTCGTGTAAGCTCCAGCCCCACGTTCAGATCCCCATCTGGAGGGAGGTATAGGGTCCCAAAGTGATTTACCCAGCTTTGAGGCGGGATGTTGCAGGGTCTCACAGATGCATCGGGTTTATTCCGTGTGCTTATGAGATTCCAAAAAGCCCTTGAATCCCTGATTTTACTAGCCTGGAGCAGATCTTCCCAGAATTTGTCTTCCCACTCCCTCCTAGCAAGTTTAAGGGACTTATTATAGGCCTTCCTCGCTTCCTGTATCACACTTCGGGACTTGAATTTAACCGCCTCAACTAACTTTGCCTTGTGGACCCTACATGTTTGGGTATACCAACCATCGACTGGTTTTTTAAATTCTTTGTTGCCCGACTTGTTAGGGTATAAGGTAAACACGTTAGTTAAGGCTTCTACCAGGGAGACAAAAAGCCCACTCGCTCTACCCACCCCTTCAAAGGAGGTTCCGAGGGTTGTTACCGCATGGTTTAAGTGGGATTGAATTTCCCCTACCTTTGCCTCGGATAAAACCAATTTCGCCCATTTTATTCGTCTACCACAAGGGGAGACTTCAGACTCATCCGGGGGTGTGGCTACCAGGTAAATGCTGTCCTTCCTTAAGGGGCGCCACCACTGGACCATACTTAAGGAGAGTGAATTGTGGTCACTTTCAGTCGAGGGGACCACCTGCATGTCCCTTACATAAGACCATAAGTATACATCTATTAGGAAATAATCCAGCCTAGAAGTGTGTCCTGGTCTATTGTACGTGTGGGCACCCCCCCTATCCGAAGATGTCCTCCCATTAGCTGCCCTTAAGTTGAATTCGAGGCTCAGGGAGTATATCTGGAGCGCCACTTCTGTCCACCTTCTGATCGGTGGGATTTCCAGTACCGGGATCCCCAACCTGGTATCCTCCTCGTCTTGCTCGAGGGAGACGTCCGAGCCCAGAGGCTCGAACGTACAGTTCAAATCACCTGCAACCAATGTACGAGTCTTATATGGGGTATTATTTAGCAAGGTCTCGAGGAGAGATATTACAGGCGACTTTCTCCCGCCCTTGGTTCCCCGGGCATAAACATTATAAACATTTAAAACAATTTTTCCCCTTTGATCTATTAGGGTGATGTTTTGTATGTCCGGGGAACCTGTGGGAAACTCCACTACTCTGCAGTCTAAAGAAGCCGCGACCCAGATGAGAAGGCCGCCCGAAGGCCGCCCTCTCCCTGTTTCCGAGACTTGCGCAGGAGAGGAATAGGAAGAAAATCCCACCCTATGGACCGGCACCAAGCTCCATGTCTCTTGGAAAAGGCACAGGGAGTGCTCATCAACCCAAGCAGTAAAATCCGGTAGAACCAGTTTTCTTGCAATCCCTGCGACATTCCAGCTGAAAACCTTAAAGACTAGGTCCGTCACAGCTGAAGTGTCGCTGGGCGCTAGAATGCCCCTATCTAGGGACCTCCTCGAAAGTATCTGAGGGGAACAGGGATCTTGTGGGGTGGCTATAGAGACTCCTATCCCACTTGCAGAGTTTGTTTGGGTGGGTGATACTCCTGCTGGCTCTACTCTGCTCTCGGTTTCCAGTCAGTAAGGCCCTGGTGCCCACAATTGGTTCTCCCTGGCACCCCCCGGGACCCCAACCCAGCTTTGACCAAAAATAGGGGAACTTAAACTTCCTCCAGTTGGTCTAACGATTTGCCTGGGGTAAAAATAAGAAAGATCTACCACTTTAACCCCCAGAGCCCCCATACTTTTAATTGGAGTACAAATCGATGGTACTACTCTTGGGTCTTGGAAATTTATGATTATACAATCCCCCTCCTGCGTTTTTTTCCCCTGCCCTACCCAACCCACTCTGCGAACACTTAGAATAATACCATCCACACCCAACGGGATTGGCTTGTTTGCCTTCAGCCAGTGGATACACTTGTTCTTGAGTGACTGGTGGTTTTCCAACTGACCTTCCTTTAAAGGGGGCACATTAACCATGACAGCAATAAAAGGTTGACAGTCTGGTGGGAGGTTTACAGGGGGGATCCGTCGTACTAAATTACTGGGGGCCAATGAGGGGGTAGATGGGGTAGTAGGTTGGGATACGGACCTAGGGGCTTTCCCTGTCGCTAACCCGTTGGATTCGCTGCGTGCCCCTGGTTTTTGGGAGTCTTTCGTTTTGCCACTAGCTATCTGTATCTGCTTTTGTGGAAGAGGCTTAGGCTTATTTTTTTCCGGCTCTAAGTATATTAATGGTCCCTTGTGTTTTGGCCCTACTTTGGGACGGGGAGGAGATTTAAGAGCTGGGATTAATGGACTATTAGGAACAACTTTGTTTAGGCATACTGGGGGCTTAGGGTCTCTCTGAGATGGTGGTTCATTTCCCTTTGCGCCCAAGTCCTTATTTTCTGTCACTCTGGTTATTTGTTTAAATGTTGTTTTGAGTGAGTGAAACCCGTCAAGGGTTGATTGTTCTAATTTGTCTATCCTCTCCCCTAGACCCTTGACTTGTGTTAGTAACGGTTTCAAGAGGCTGTATACCTTCTCAAAGATATTTTCAGCTGTTACTAGGTCAAAGAGCTTTGAGACCATGGCAGTGTTAGCGTCTGGGTGTAGCCCCTTGGGAGAGATCAGAACATCCCCATCTATGTCAATTTCGTTCACTATAGGCATACCCCTTATGGTTCTCGTGCCAGATCCAGAAGGCTTTCTTATTCTTTGGTAAAGAGCGGCCTGTCTCGCTAGCCTACCCTTTTTGCGTTTTCGTAGCTTTTTGCTTAAGGGCCTATTCTCCTGCCTAGTATCGGGAGTTTGGGTGTTGGGGGAAGCCCTAACTGACTCCCCTCCTGATATAACTATGGAGGGAGTGGGCGGTTTTGGGGGCTCAAGATCACTAAAGGCTTCGCTTGTGGGATTAAATGATGGTGGTGTGGACAGCTTACTAAGGCCACCGTCTTCCACTGTAACTATAGGGAGAAGAGCGGCCAGATTTTCCAACCAACCTATCTATATTTTGCTCTATACCAGCCAACAGGGGGGGGTCTGTAAAAACACCAGGCACACTAGGTGGGGAAACAAATTGAACCTGGACACTGGCTGGTGTAAGCGACTGCGCGGCGACCCCCAAGGATGAACGTCTTGAGGGGAGGTAAACCTCAGATAAACGCCGCTCAGACATAGCAATCTCCTTTTCAATCACCGCCGCCACCCTGGTGATGAAGCGGTCCATAGTTCCTATAACAGGGCTGGCGACATTTGACCCCCTTTCGCCTTCGCTCCTAAGTAGCTTTCCAGAACGAGTAGACATGGTTTCGGGAAACAGAACGGGGACACACACCGGGCGTATGTACTCACTGTTGATGGAAAGGAAAGGGACGTGGCCCAGCCCAGCCTTGACAGCCCCAGACTGCCCGCCCTTGCTCGGGCTTCGCTCGGCGTCCCCCTCGCGTCCCTGCAGAGCGCCTGGCAGAGCGTCAATCAGAGAGCGTTGCAGTCGGGAGGCGTGGCTGATGGTGGGCGCATCCACTCGCACACCTGTGAAAGCAGGGACTCCTGGGTCTTCGGGTCCCTGCTACAACGCCAACGCCAGTTCGATGTTTCCCCCAACGCCTCCTGGAGCCCAGCGCCTAGAAGCAGCTTCCACCTTCCTGAATCTGCAAAGCCGGTGCGGCGAGGGACAGTGACAGGAACACAGAAGACAGATCACAGTACCTTGCAGATGTCAGCGATGGCAAGTGTTCTTGTGCCACTCTACAGGGGAATAGCCCTGCCCGGCCTCTTCCGGCCTCTAACGGCCACAAACGGCCCGCCCTTTGCCCGGGCTTAGCCCGGCGCCCGCCCGCGCGCGTCCCGCGTTGCGGGAGGCGCGAGTTGTTTAAATTCAGTCCCCGGTCACAGGGGGCGGGACCTCTGCTGCTGGAGCTGGCCCTCGGCCGTCTGGGGCATGTAGTGTGCACGCTTTTGCCTCCGCTGTGTCCCCCGGTGCTGGCGCTGCGTCTCCCGCAAAGCGGGAGGCGCGAGTTGTTTAAATTCAGTCCCCGGTCACAGGGGGCGGGACCTCTGCTGCTGGAGCTGGCCCTCGGCCGTCTGGGGCATGTAGTGTGCACGCTTTTGCCTCCGCTGTGTCCCCCGGTGCTGGCGCTGCGTCTCCCGCGAAGCGGGAGGCGCGAGTTGTTTAAATTCAGTCCCCGGTCACAGGGGGCGGGACCTCTGCTGCTGGAGCTGGCCCTCGGCCGTCTGGGGCATGTAGTGTGCACGCTTTTGCTTCCGCTGTGTCCCCCGGTGCTGGCGCTGCGTCTCCCGCGAAGCGGAAGGCGCGAGTTGTTTAAATTCAGTCCCCGGTCACAGGGGGCGGGACCTCTGCTGCTGGAGCTGGCCCTCGGCGTCTGGGGCATGTAGTGTGCACGCTTTTGCCTCCGCTATGTCCCCCGGTGCTGGCGCTGCGTCTCCCGCGAAGCGGGAGGCGCGAGTTGTTTAAATTCAGTCCCCGGTCACAGGGGGCGGGACCTCTGCTGCTGGAGCTGGCCCTCGGCCGTCTGGGGCATGTAGTGTGCACGCTTTTGCCTCCGCTGTGTCCCCCGGTGCTGGCGCTGCGTCTCCCCATGGCAATTGAGAAGAACGAGTTAGCATATCTAGTAGCAAGACATTTTGCCAAATACCATCAGAGCAATAGACATGTATTACGATTCTATTGCCTGGATCATGTGAAAAAGGGGAAAACAGAGTACTCAAATGACATAGACTTGAATCAAGATTTATTGTAGACCTCCAGACAAGGGTACCCACAGGCCTCAACACAGAAGAGGAGTTAGAAATTCATCTATGCTAGAGAGAAAGATTCAGATGACATTACAGATCCTCTATATAGCCTTTGTGCACTTAGAATTGATCATACATGTACGCAATTTTATTTTGAAGTTTGATTATATTTTGCAATTGTCCAAATTACGTCGCATTTCATTTGATCTATCATATAGATATATGCTCATATAGAGCGTGATGACTGTCTAAGAATGATTCCATGTAGGTTTTGATTAGTAAATAGCTTTTTCCATCTTATGTAATATGACTATGTATAACCGACAGGTCCAGGTGAAATATTTTTAACTCATACAGAGTTGAATAATGCACTATTATTGTAAAACTGTGAGAATGAATTATGATAGATTTTCTGTACTCTGCCATATGAGAAGCATGAGAGACAATACTGTTTTGTTAAGAAATATTGTTTTTCAAGGAGCACAAAGTCATTGTAAGATGGCGGTGATCGGCGATCTATCTGATGAAACAGTCCGTTTTTATTTTCTATGACTGTAAAGCATAATGGGACACACGCATTTGTAAATATAAACGTGGCAAAGCTGCTGATGGTTTATCAGTTGAAAAAGGCGCGAGCCGAAACATGTCCTGTTTGTTTGTTGACCTGGTAAATAAAAACCGAGTCATTTCCACCTCTCATATGAGTGTGGTCTCTTCACATTGTGGAGTTTGGAGCTTGCTATTATCACATGGACCCACCGCCACGATTTGGACCGGCACCTGTTCCGGAGTGCTAACGTGTTTGTTGGTGGACCGGAGCTCGTATATATATATCACAGTATGGGACTGCTCCGAGGACTCCATCTACCAGCATGCCATGGTCTGGGAGCAGTAGTGCGAGTTGCCGCTGCATCATTGAGGCGGGAGGAGGGGCAAGTGACCAGCTGACTGGGCAAGGTCGCTGCTAAACGACCACTCAAGCTGACCCCTAGAGATGAAGGGAGATCATGAGAACGGGCACTGAGGAAAACCATTAAGGGCTGAAACGTGTCTGCCAGCGTTTCATGGACTCGTAATGCCAGTGCTGTTTTATCAATAAAGCCATTTTTCGCACCCCAGAGCTGTGCCGCACTCCTTTCTTTACCCAGAGGGAGTATTGGTTTAGATATATATCACCAAAAATCCCCCACAACAATTCTTCGGCGGGGAAAGACGAGCTACTCCGATTGCTCTAGTAAGTATAATTAGCCACTGCATAATATATAAATATGTATATATATATATATTCACTGAAAAAACCATAGGTTTCAGGGGCGTTATAGTTAGCTGGACTTTTCACTCGTACAAAAACATTGAAATTCCCCCGTTATAGTTAGTTCAGCTAACTATAACTCGCGCGCCCGCAATGGACTGCTGATGACGTCACATATTACATCACTCATGACATGGTCAGTGACATCACTCATGACATCACTGATGACATCTCAAATGACATCATTGATGACATCATCCAGTGAATGTGTGTTTTTCTGAAAATTACATATGTTTTATATATGCATATCTCAAGGTCGATGGAAGAATAAATGGGTATATAGGTGTCTAAATGGATGATTTGTTTTTTTAAAATTGATTATATAACTGACTGATTAAGTGTATCTTAGTGAATACATGGCTTAGAGAGTAATGTTTAAATGTGTAAATATCTGTATCACTCTTTCACTTTGTGTATAAGTGGCTGCATGGGTTGGTGAGTAGCTACATGACTGTCTATATAGGTTATTAGTTGGTTTTTTGAGTATCAGTATGAGTGTCTGAGTGTCTGTATGGTTCGGTGGGGGGTATTACGTAGTGCATAGGTGCATGAATGAGTGACTCACTGTTTGTATATGTTGAAGACAGCATCTGTGCAGGACTGTATGGGTGGATGAGTGTGTGCATGGGTGTGTTAGTGAGTGATAGACTGTCTCAATAGTGTCTTTATGAGTAACTACATATGTTTTAAACTAGTATATGTGACTATTAGTGTATATAAGTGAGTATATGTGAGAGTGACAGATTGAAAGAGTTCCTGTATGAATAAGTATGTGTTTCTATAAGTGATTGTTTAAAAGACTAAGTATGTGTAAGTTTCTGTAGAAGTAAGTGTGGTGGTGTGTGTATAACTGTATATGCAAGTAAATGGATGTTTGATTCTTTATTAGCATGAGTGACTATGTGTGTGAGTAACTATGGATGAGTGGCGTTGTGTAACAGGATGTATAGGTGTGTGAGTACATATGATGAGTGAGTACATGTATGAGTGACTGTATAGGACTGTTGGTGAATGAGTGGATGTGTATGTGGATCTTAGATTTACTGAATAGGTTGTTGTAACTGGTATTGGTATGTCCATTGTTTTGAACATTGTAGTTTCTATTTTTGAATGTGTGTATCAAAGTTTATATTGTGGGAAGAGGAGTTCTGCCACTCTATCACAAGGATGATGTCATCAGTGATGTCATTAGTGATGTCATTTGAGATGTCATCAGTGATGTCACTGACCATGTCATGAGTGATCTAATATGTGATGTCATCAGCAGTGCATTGTGGGCGCGCGAGTTATAGTTAGCTGAACTAACTATAACGGGGGAATTTCAATGGTTTTGTACGAGTGAAAAGTCCAGCTAACTATAAAGTTTTTTAAATGCTAATTCCTAACTATAACATGCCTGAAACCTATGTTTTTTTCAGTGAATTTCAAAGGTTTTTTAAATGCTAATTTCTAGCTATGCCTACAGAGATAGGACATGTGAAGAAAGAAGAAAAAACTCACAGAAAGAAAAAAAAGAAATGCAGAAAGAAGCAACAGAAGTCTTCAAAGACGAAGAAAAGTGCAGGAAGAAGGATAACGTGCAGAAAGAACAAACAGAAGAGCAGAAAGAAACCTTGTTGCAAAATCATCCTGTACCCTCAGACGGATACTGGTGGTAACTGAGTCTGACTAACCAGTCCTAGAACCAGTGCTATGTTAAAAGACACTCAGAATACAGTGAAACACCTACAAACACTAGGGAACACTATGCTTTGGGGTCCCCCTGTAATCAGCATGACCGCCTCTGTAAGCCCCTAGTATATAATAGGGCAGGGGATTAAAACTACCTCTTAAAACGCGCCACAGGGCGTGTTTGCACACGTCACCTCAGGCCCCGTCCCCTCACTTCCCCACTGTGTAAACACGCCCTGTGGCCATTTTAAGTTGGGAGATTAAGTCCCCTTGAATCCTGAGGGTCCCTAGGGTCCAACTAGACCACTAGGTACCTCCAGTAAGCACCACAGAGCTCAGTTGCAGAGAGGGGCACGGCCTAGACCACCTCTGTGCAACGCAGCGGAGTGGTGCTTACTGGAAGCACCTGGTGGGCTAGTTGGCCCCCAGGGTCCCTCAGGATTGAAGGGGAATTATTTCCCCAACTTACAACTGGCCAGGGGGCGCGTTTGCAGAGTGCTGCAAGGAGGGGGCGTGGCCTCCAGCGCAATGCCGGTCTTTTATTTATTTTATTTTTTTGAGAAGGAGGGCTGTGTGGCCCCCATTCTTTTTCTAATTTACTGGCCCCGGGGACCCCATCCCCCAGGGCCTGCACCCTAATTTTTTTTTGTTGAAAAAAATAAATTTGGCCCTCCCAAGGCCTTAATCGGACTTTTTTTTATTTAAATTCTTTAGGAGGGGGCTGCGTTGCCCCCCTCCTCAGGCCACTTATGGCTCCGGTGACCCCATCCCCCGGGGCCGGCCTTTGTTTTTTAGTATTTTAAAAATGTATATATTTATAGAAACACCTAGGACATGCTGGACAAACCGTACGTACCTATCACCATGACGATGTGCGTGATATTCATTAAAAGGCGACTATGCATAGAATGAATCCACATGGAATGTATTTACACCACTAGTGAAGCTCTGACGTGTCTGACGCCCTACCGTGCCTAATTCCGGCGCCCCCGCCGGTGGGTTGACACCCCTGTCGTTTATTTATACAAACATGGGTAGCTATTGACGGGCACATTTAATATACACGCACACCAAGCCATTCAAAGGGGATTCAACAAAAATTCGACCAAACTATGCAGGAAACCCCCTTCACGGTTAATAAAAAGCACATCCACAGCCGGATGTGTAATACTTTTTATTTTACTCTCTGGAAAGGAGACGAACCTCACTTGAGAGTCACAGCGTGCTCCTGGCTGAGCCCAATGCTGTGTTACACCCACCAGTGCCCGCCGATTGTCTCACACCTCTGTGTTGTATTCCACCAGCTAGTGCATATGCTATGACACTCTCTAGCCCATGTGCACTGTAACACCACCCCGTGAACATGTCATGCCACACTTGCATTCGCACGGGTTATATTGCCCCATCTAAAGTGCCTTCCTCGATGTGTATGTTATAACGCACAGCGCTATGCCATACATATTACAATCTGGGATCCATATCTTTGTCACAGTGCATATGCAACGTTACACTCCCCAGCACATATTTTATATTTCAACTTTAGAGACTAGTTATGTTACACAACACTGCCCTGTGCATATTACACTCCAAGGAGTATATCGCATAGCACGCGCTAGTGCCTGTGCTATCTCGCGCTCTCCAATGAATCTATCATTGCGCACAATGTATTGCATATTATATTTCATGCCCCGGTTCATCTTATATCACACTTTTTGGTGCATATTTTATACCATATACTACATCTAGTTTTCATTTTCAATCGTGCTCTCAGGACTATGTTCTATATAACACTGCGTCCACCTACCCTTTTCACGGGCATTACATTTTGTGATGGGGTGGAGGGTCAGGGGGTGTTTCTGCCAAGTGAGCCCGGAGTCACAGTCACAAACGTCCTCTTCTTCCTGAATAAAAGTGAGATTATGCTGCATACTTGTTCATATTTTAAGTAGTTCGCACAGACACACATTTTAAAAACAATAAAGTTCCTAATACCCACCTTCTCTGAACAGTTAGCTTGCTGCCCCATTCACCTCCTCCCTATCCTCTGTTGCCTGAATTCATGGACTAGCCTCCTCCCTCCTGCCATGCATGGTCTGATGTGCTGCCACTGCATTCCATTTAGCATGATGTACCAGTCCACTCCTCCTGCCCTCCATTGCCCAATTCTATGGCCCATCATTGACCTCCTGCTTAGCCTCGGTGCTTAGCTTGCTGCCCCTATTCTCCTTCCCCCTGCCCTCCGATGTCTTTGTGCATGCCCCTGCTCCATCCTTTTTGACCACTATGTTCCATGGACCTGCCACTCCTATCTACTCTGAGTGTTCTGTTGAGCTGCCACTCCCCTCCCACCTGCCTAGCATTGTCAGATGACTGTAACCTGTCCCTGCCACCTCCACCCTGCCTGCCACATGCCATACCCCTAACCCCTTCCTCCTGTCCTCCATGGTCCACTTTACTGCCTCACCCTTCTGCCCTCCCTGATCTGTTGTGCTGCAACTGCTCCTCCTGCCTGCCCCGCGCGGTCTGTTGTGAGGCCCCTTCCCCTGAACTCTCTTGTCTGTGCCCAGGTCCTGACCCTCCCTTCTATCCTCCATGGTCCTTTGTGCATGCCCCTGCACCCTCCTTCTTGCCCATCATAGCCATTGTGCTGCCACTAACCCTCCTGCTTGCCATGCATGGTCTTCTGTGCTGCCATGGCCCCTCCCACCTTCCCTGTGTGGTCAGCTAGCTGCCCATGACCCCCTCCCACCTTCCCTCCATGGTCTGTGTGAATGCCACCATAGTCTCATTGTTGCTCTCCATGGTGTGTCTTGTTTCTAGTGCCCATCCTGCCTGACCTCCATGGTCATCTTGCTGCTCCTGCCCTGCTACCTTGCCCCCAGCCCTCTGTTTCCATGTGCAGATCCCCTATTCCCTCCCTCCTGGCTTGTCTGTTCCATTGTAATGCCCCTGATCCGTCCCTCCTGCCCTTTATGGTCTGTTATGCTGCAGCTTTCTCTCCTGTCTGTCCATTATGGTCAGCTAGCTACCATTGCCTCTTTCCCATCTGTTCTCTGTTGTCCATGTGCATGGTCCTGTCCCCTCCCTATTGCTTTCTATGGATTGTTGTGCTGCACTCCCGTCCCGCATGCGCTGTGTGGTGTATTGTGCTGCTGCAAACCCTGATGCCTGCCCTGTAGGGTCAGTTTGGTGCACTTCTTCATGTCCCTCCTGTCCTCTGTTATCCGACTCCATGTCCCTACCCCAATTCCTCCTGCCTACCATGATTCAATGTACCATACTTGCAAACATTTTGAACTTGGTACGAGGGAGATTTTGAAAAAAACCTGGGGTATTGATTTTTCCCTTTGAGTTACATTGAAAAAGAGGAGATTGTAGACAGGAGACAGATCAAATAAAGCCCATTTGAGCTTAAAAACATTGGACGTTTCCTGGCTGAAATGGGTCTGTTGGCATGTATGGTTGTACTAACACTGCCTCTTCCTCCTGCCCACAATGGTCTATTATATTGCCACAGCCTCTCTTGCCAGTCCTGTATTGTTGGTTTGTTGCCCCTGCCCCCCTTTCCACTGCCCTCCATAGTCTGTTGTGCTGCCACTGCCCTTCCTGCCTGCCCAGTGTGGTCAAATTGTTGCCTCTGCACTCTCCTACCTGCCTTCAATTTTCAGAGTCCGTGCCCCTGGCCTCTGCCTCTCAACAGTATCCCAAAGAACAACTAGATTGCTAACATTCTATATTTATTACAAAAGTGTGGAACGCCTGACTTCATCTTGATGTAATCAAAACTGTAATACCTAGAGTATTTCCTTTAGAAATTACATATATGAGAGGGTCTTATTTGCATCAAAATTATCGTTAGTGCTCTAATAATCTAAAATGAGGACATATTTTCTGAGTTTTCAAACAGCGTGTCGCCAGGCCTCGGGAGAAGAGGAGGGGTACGAGGCAACCCCCATTGATGACAGCTTTCCACCTCTCCTGCAGGGTGCTGGCGGCCCCTTTAACGCCGGCTGGCTCATCGCGGACGAGGTAACACCCCCTGTGACGTCAGCGGCAGGGAACCAATCAGCCGCGTCCATCCCCCGTAAGACGGAAGCCCGCGAGGAAGCCAGCGCGAAAGCCCATGGAGGAGAGACAGGAGTAGCGGAGAAGGCGAGCGAGGAGAAGAGCGGAGAACGAGAGGCGGTGGTCGGTAGCGGAGCAGAGCGAAGTGCGAGTACGACGGAGGAGGTGGAGCAGTCCGGAAGAGGCGACTCGGAGGTCCATACCAGCCGGGACGGAAGAGGTGCAGAGCCAGGAGGCCAACGTCACGGCATCTCGCCCCGCCACACGCCCGGAGGAGTGTGGCTGGGAAAGGTACGGGGCCGGATCCTGGGACTACTGTCCACAAGGGGAGGGAGTTAAAGAGGGAGGATTTTTGCTTTTGTGTGGGGAGCTCACGGGGTGTCTTGAGGGAGAGGTTTGGGGTTTTGTTTTTCTTCCTCTCTTTTCTTTTCTCTGTGTGTTCCTAGTACCCGAAACACTCACAGAGCTTCCCCCCTGATCACGTGTGTACAGTACGGTGACGGACCCCCGGTGAACCTCCACTTCCCTTTCCCCCTCAAATCCCTGACGTATCCGGATAATCACCTAACCCCTGGTCTTACCTTCCCTTTCGCTGAGGCAAACCCCCACCAGAAACGGGACCCCGCCGAGGTGAAGAGAACCGAGACGGACAAGACACCATCCTGACCGGGACACCTACTTATGGGACTGCAACCTCCGCCTTCCACCATCTTGCGAGGGAGAAAGAAAAGAGCATATCCGGACACTGTGTTTCTAATAAAACCTCAACCCTATCAATTCGTCTAGTGGCGTTCTTATCAGAGACCCGGAGGGGATAGCGCCTAGGTGACAAGTGGCGAGCCAGATAGGAGCTGTTGGATCGCGAACCACCACCCGATACAGGATGGACGCCTTCATACACCAAATGAAGGAAAGCCAGACGAAGATGGAGTGGGCAATAGAGCGGAGTTCCTCCCAGGCTGAAGCAGATCGGGCTGTGTTCACTTCGGCCATCCAAACACAAGCCGATAACCTGGTAAAACTGGCCGAAGGACAAAACCTTCTCGTGGCCTCCCTGGGTCAGGTCAGAGCGGCCGCGCCTCCGGGAACGGTGGTCCCCCTTCAGAAGCTCACCTCTGGAGAAGATCCGTTGGCCTTCTTTCTAAATTTCGAAAGGGCCGCCCGTGCTAGTGCTTGGGCAGGAGAGAGGTGGCCCTTTTACCTTGCCCCTTTGTTGGTTGGAGAAGCACAAGCGGCCTATCAGGCCGTAAATAAAGATGGGACCGCTACCTATGCACTTGTGAAACAATATATCCTGGACCGACTTGGAGTAGACGAAGAGACTCACCGCTTACGGTTCAGGCAGGAACGCGGGGCTCCTGGGGACATCCCCAAGACTCTTTTTTTTAAGTTGAAGGAGGCGGCTGATCTGTGGCTAAAACCCCAAGAGGCCAGCATGGAGGACGTGATGAATAAGATTTATCTTTAACAGTTCCTTGAAGCCCTCCCATACTCGAGTCAGCGCTGGTTAAAACAACACGCTGGGTTATCCTTGGAACAGGCCGTAGAGATGGCCACATCGTACGCTAGAGCTCAAGGCCGACCCAACCCCAAAGAACCAGAACAGCCCCTAAAGCATGTGTCCCAAGGAAGGGGTGACCGAAAGCCGGCTAAACCCGTCCCAGAGCCCGTACGGTCCCGAGGAGCCCGGCCAGACCCTATCCCTTTCTCGGGGCCCCAATGTTATGACTGTGGGGAATGGGGACACATAGCTCGCTTTTGCAGAAAGAAGAGGGAGAAAGAGGAGGAACCCATGGATGTGAGCTATGCACCCCACTCCCTCCTGTTTGCTCAAGAAACGGGTCCCGTCTTTTATGTGAGTGTAAAGATACAGGGAAAAGGGGTACGAGCCCTATTGGATTCAGGCTGTAAGCACTCAGTAGCCAGGCAAGAGCTCATTCACCACTCCTGGGTCCTACCGGGTAAAAGGGTGGGTATCAGGTGTGTCCACGGGGAGGTTAGAGACTACCCTCTGGCTACCATCCAGCTCCAAACACCCACAGGGGCCCGCATGGATGCAATAGTAGGGGTCCTTCCACACCTTCCTGAACCTGTCATAAGAGGGACCGATAACCCCTGTTTTTCCGCTATGATGCAGGAGGTGCTCAGTTCCCCGGCCTGTCGTCAGGTCTCGGTGTTGACCCCAGAACCATGGGCGAAGGATACTCACTTCCGTACTGCCCAATTGAACGACGCCAGTCTTGTCAATGCCTGGAACAAAGCCCGGGCAGATCAGGACCAAATGGCTAGAGTCTACCCCACTTTTGTTGAACGTAATGGCCTCCTCTATCGGTTAGCTAAGGAAGACGCCCCTCTTCAGTTAATAGTTCCCTCAGACTTTAGGGATCAAATACTTTTTTTCGCCCATGCCCACCTTTTGGCGGGGCATGTTGGGGCAGAAAAAACAGGACAAGCCATTCTGCAACACTTCTTCTGGCCTGGGATATATGCTCAGATACAAAGGTATTGTCAGGAATGTCACATCTGCCAACGGCGCAATCCATATGTACCGCCTGCCGTCCCCTTGCAGCCTCTCCCCATCATAGGGAAACCGTTCGACAGACTAGGAATGGACTTGATAGGTCCCTTGCCCAAATCCAGTAGAGGACATCAATACGCCCTAGTCTTGGTGGACTATGCGACTCGCTATCCCGAGGCCTTCCCCCTTAGAGCAGCTACGTCCACGGCTATAGCTCAGCGCCTGGTGGAAGTATTTTCGAGGATGGGTTTCCCAAGGGAGGTAGTCACTGATCAGGGCACCCCGTTTGTCTCCAAACTTATGAAGCAGGTCTGTCTCCAGCTCAACATCCGACACATAAAAACATCGGTGTACCATCCCCAGACAGATGGGTTAGTTGAGCGCTATAATGGAAGCCTTAAACTAACCCTGAAAAAACTTCTGTCTGGGGACGGAAGAAACTGGGACCAACTGTTGCCTTTGGCCCTGTTTGTGTTAAGGAGCCAGACCCAGTCCAGCTTGGGGGCTTCCCCATTCGAGCTCCTCTTTGGTCGGAAACCCCGAACTCTACTGGAGATAACAAAAGACAGCTGGGAGCAAGAAGGGAAACAAGAAGCAGAGGCTCTGCTTGATTACACCCGCCAATTGCAGTCCCGACTCCATAAACTGAGGACCCTTTCCCATGAACACCTAGCCATCGCCCAAACTAAACAAAAGCACTTTTATGATAGGGGAAAAAAATGGAGGACGCTCGATGTAGGGGACTGGGTCCTGGTGTTGTTACCCATTTCTGCTCAGAAAATGAAGAAGGAGTGGCAAGGTCCCTTTCAGGTCAGTAAGAAGGTGGGTAGGACCTCTTACGTTCTACAGGTATCGCGCACAAAGACCCAATTGTATCACATAAACATACTAAAAAAATGGTTAGGAAAGCCTCCGAGTACACCCCTAAGTGTCTCCTTTACCGCACCCCTGGCGCATACCGTCAGGGACCTTCCTGTCAATCCCGATTTGCACCCTCATCAAAGGGAGGCTATGGACTCTCTCCTCCTTCGGTTTTCAAGTGTATTCTCCGATCTACCGGGGAGAACCCACTTAGCTGAACACACTATCCCCACCCCCGTAGGAGTTACCGTCAAACAAAAACCCTATCGGATACCTGAGGCACGGCGGGCGGCCTTCCAGACAGAAGTACAACAGATGCTAAAAACCGGAGTGATCATTCCCTCTCATAGCAACTGGTGTTCCCCCGTAGTCTTGGTGCCGAAACCGGACGGAAGTATCCGGTTTTGCATAGACTTCCGTGCCGTCAATAGGGTCTCCAAGCAAGATGCTTACCCACTTCCTAGGGTCGACGAACTAGTTGAGCGCCTTGGTGAGGCCAAATACATAACCACTATCGACCTCACCAAGGGGTATTGGCAGATTCCCCTAGCTCCTGCCGACCAAGAGAAAACAGCCTTCTCGACTCCCTCAGGTCACTTCCAGTTTACTGTCCTCCCTTTTGGCCTACATGGGGCTCCGGCCACCTTTCAACGGGCCATGGATACCCTACTAAAACAACATCTTCCTTATGCTTCTGCCTACCTGGACGACATAGTTGTCTTCAGCAAAACGTGGCCAGAGCACCTCCGACATCTGGGCGGTATACTGGAAAGTATAAAAGAAGCAGGCTTCCACATCAACGCAAGGAAATCCCGGGTGGCATTTCAACAAGTGAAATACCTGGGTTTTCTGCTTGGGGACGGTAACATTAAACCTCAGTCAGACAAGGTTGCGGCGGTTCAGGCTTTGCTGTACCCCAGAACCAAAAGGGATCTTAGGGCATTTTTGGGGTTGGTAGGTTATTACAGGAGATTTATTCCCCAATTCGCCAATCTGGCTGGTCCCCTCACTGATCTCCTCCGCAAGACCCAGACTTCTCCCCGTCTACGGGCGCCTACGGCCCTGGAGTCTACTGCTTTCCAGGCTCTCAAAGATGCTCTCACCTCCTCCCCAGTGTTAGTGACCCCTGACTTTCAGAAACCCTTTATCCTACAGACGGATGCATCTGGGGTTGGGATAGGGGCAGTGCTCTCCCAAGAGGATTCGGAGGGTTGCGAGCGTCCTATTTTATACATTAGTAGGAAGCTTTTCCCCCGAGAGCAGGCTTACTCCACAGTGGAGAAGGAGTGTTTGGCCGTACGTTGGGGGGTGGAGAAATTGCGCTACTACTTGGAAGGCAGATCCTTTATCCTCTTTACGGACCATGCCCCTTTGACCTGGCTTCAGCGTAACAAAGGCCACAACGAGCGCATCCTCCGCTGGTTCTTGGCCTTACAGCCTTATCGCTTTGAGGTGCGACATCGGAAAGGGCTGGACCAGGGGAATGCGGACTTTCTCTCCCGATACCCCATTTCCCCCGATCGGGAAAATCCGGGGTTGGGGATGTGTCGCCAGGCCTCGGGAGAAGAGGAGGGGTACGAGGCAACCCCCATTGATGACAGCTTTCCACCTCTCCTGCAGGGTGCTGGCGGCCCCTTTAACGCCGGCTGGCTCATCGCGGACGAGGTAACACCCCCTGTGACGTCAGCGGCAGGGAACCAATCAGCCGCGTCCATTCCCCGTAAGACGGAAGCCCGCGAGGAAGCCAGCGCGAAAGCCCATGGAGGAGAGACAGGAGTAGCGGAGAAGGCGAGCGAGGAGAAGAGCGGAGAACGAGAGGCGGTGGTCGGTAGCGGAGCAGAGCGAAGTGCGAGTACGACGGAGGAGGTGGAGCAGTCCGGAAGAGGCGACTCGGAGGTCCATACCAGCCGGGACGGAAGAGGTGCAGAGCCAGGAGGCCAACGTCACGGCATCTCGCCCCGCCACACGCCCGGAGGAGTGTGGCTGGGAAAGGTACGGGGCCGGATCCTGGGACTACTGTCCACAAGGGGAGGGAGTTAAAGAGGGAGGATTTTTGCTTTTGTGTGGGGAGCTCACGGGGTGTCTTGAGGGAGAGGTTTGGGGTTTTGTTTTTCTTCCTCTCTTTTCTTTTCTCTGTGTGTTCCTAGTACCCGAAACACTCACAGAGCTTCCCCCCTGATCACGTGTGTACAGTACGGTGACGGACCCCCGGTGAACCTCCACTTCCCTTTCCCCCTCAAATCCCTGACGTATCCGGATAATCACCTAACCCCTGGTCTTACCTTCCCTTTCGCTGAGGCAAACCCCCACCAGAAACGGGACCCCGCCGAGGTGAAGAGAACCGAGACGGACAAGACACCATCCTGACCGGGACACCTACTTATGGGACTGCAACCTCCGCCTTCCACCATCTTGCGAGGGAGAAAGAAAAGAGCATATCCGGACACTGTGTTTCTAATAAAACCTCAACCCTATCAATTCGTCTAGTGGCGTTCTTATCAGAGACCCGGAGGGGATAGCGCCTAGGTGACACAGCGACAAAAAACTTTTAAATTATTTGTAATCTTTATGTTTTTTTATCCAGTTGACCACTTGATTAAATGTTGCACCTTGGCGAGAGGATGTGGTGTTACTTCCAGAGCTGCAGACTTTGCAACTGGGGAACCAGGTTGGAGTTTCTGCTTCAGCTCAACATTCTGTGATTGTGGTCAAATCACTTAATCTCCCCATGTCTACAACCAAAATGAATTTGATCTTGTGTGATGTAACCAATGCTCATGTAAAGCATTCCAATACCTGAAAAATCTGCACTATATAAAACTGCAAATAGACAAAAAATAAGTGTTTTGCACACTTCTGTCATTGGGCTACATGTGGGCTACATCTGGGTGATATTTGTGCTGCATTTAGGCTCTTTTGTCTCTGGTGGCCATCTTGGGAGATTTATTTGTTCTGAAGTTTCCTGATTTCCTCATTTACTGCAGTCTCCTCAGTAGGAAATGCTTTCAGTTTTTAACTTTGATTCCATCAAGAAGGTATTCAGATATGTCACACATTTGCCATAAATTCTGAATGTTAGCACTCTAGTTGCTCATTAGATCACTGTAGTAAAGCTACTGCTCACCACGGAAGTCTGCTGCTGGTATTAAAAGTGCATGTTTCAGTCTGCATATCAGAATTTTTTAATGAAATAGAAGAGGATTTGAGAAGTCACTCAAAATGTGCCCTAATTTTTCTTTCTTCAGCACTAATCATAATTTCTATGACAAAATGAGCCCCCTCATTGTGTTCCTTTTTAAATTAAATGTTTTAAGTGTTTCCAGTTTATTCCAATCAAGATGGCTTCAGGTGTGCCATACTTTTGTCATAAGTAAGACAGTAAGCGCTCTAGTTGTTCTTAAGAACACTCTGGGACATTCTGTCATTAGGCTATACTTGGGCTACATCTGGGTGATATTTGGGCTACATTTGGGCACTTTTGTCTCTGGTGGCCATCTTGGGAGATTTATTTGTTATGAAGTTTCCTAATTTCCTCATTTACTGCAGTCTCCTCAGTGGGAATACTTTCAGTTTTTTATTTTGGTTACATCGAGAAGGCATTCAGATGTGTCACACATTTGCCATAAATTCTGAATGTTAGCACTCTAGTTGCTCATTAGATCACTGTAGTAAAACTACTACTCACCAGGGAAGTCTGCTGCTGGTATTCAAAGTGCATGTTTCAGTCTGCATGTCAGAATTTGTTTATGAAATAGAAGAGGATTTGAGAAGTCAAAATGTGCCCTAATTTTTCTTTCTGCAGAACTAATCATAATGTCTATGGCAAAATGAACCCCCTCATTTTGTTCCTTTGTAAATTAAATGTTTTAAGTGTTACCACTTTATATCAAGATGGCTTCAGGTGTGCCATACTTTTGTCATAAGTAAGACTGTTAGCGCTCTAGTTGTTCGTTAGAACACTCTGGGACATTCTGTCATTAGGCTATACTTGGGCTACATCTGGGTGATATTTGGGCTACATTTGGGCTCTTTTGTCTCTGGTGGCCATCTTGGGAGATTTATTTGTTATGAAGGTTCGTAATTTCCGCATTTACTGCAGTCTCCTCATTAGGAAATACTTTCAGTTTTTTACTTTGATTCCATCAAGAAGGCATTCAAATGTGTCACACATTTGCCATAAAATCAGAATGTTAGCACTCTTTTTGCTCATTAGATCACTGTAGTAAAGCTACTGCTCACCAGGGAAAACTGCTGCTGGTATTGAAAGTGCATGTTTCAGTCTGCATGCCAGGATTTGAGAAGTCACTCAAAATGTGCCCTAATTTTTCTTTATGCAGCACTAATCATACTTTTTATGGAAAAATGAACCACCTCATTTTGTTCCTTTTTAAATTAAATGTTTTAAGAGTTACCACTTTAATCCAAGCAAGATGGCTTCAGGTGTGCCATACATTTATCATAAGTAGGACGGTTAGCGCTCTAGTAGTTCTTTGGAACACTCTGGAAAGCTGCAGTAGAACACAAAGGAATCAACTGACAGTCTCTGCCCTTGTTGGATGTACATGTTTTACTGAGAATGTCAGACTTCATTCTCACATGACTGAGAAAGATAATGTGAATTTACAGAAAATAAGCTCTCAGTTTAGCTTATAGATCACCTTCCAAACCTCTGTGGTAAAAGCATGAGAAAATATTTTTCTCTCAATCATGATATCCCAGCAGAAGGCTTTTTCACATGGTGAAATCACCTTAGAACATACCACAATTCCTAAAATGAGTATGGTACCATCAACAAATGATTTATAATGTAACTAAAGTCTTAAAATCTTCTATTAACTGCAATGCTTTTTAATGAGGTGCTATCTTGTATATTGGTCCCAAGATGGCTGCCAACACTTCTTGGATGAAGTGCTGACAGCCAATCAGATCTCAGGATGAGATGTGTGGTTAGGCTCCGCCCACATATATATATTGATTTAAATGCTATTTTCTCAGGAACTACTGAACAGATTTACACCAGACCTACAAAAGGCACTTCCTTGACCTGAGGACTACCTCTCTGCCAAATTTCAAGTAACTCTGTTCAGCCGTTCGGGCTGTAGCTGTGTCTAAAGGTCCTATGGAAAAATGCATGGGAAAAACGCGTTTTGGGACCCCCCTTTTTTCTCAGCCCCCGCTTGACGAATCCCCCCGAGACTTTCAGGGTAGGAGCGGAGCGTAGCGCCCCACCTATTTTGAAAATTTCGCGAGGATTCATCGACCGGCGCCAAAGTTATTCCAAATAGAATGTTGCGGATTTCCTATGGAAACAGGGTCCTAACTATAACTATCTACTGGCGACCGCCAGTAGATAATATATATATATATATATATATATATATATATCCACACGAAAAGCTCCCAACATTTAGGTGCCTCACACAGCGTCCATCCAACAGGCATACGCTGTTCCATCTGCGCTCAGTTCCCTGCGCGTAGGACCTGCTTTTTCTGCAGCCGGGCAACCCGTGACCAGGGAAGGCCACATATAAATCCACACGAAAAGCTCCCAACATTTAGTTGCCTCACACAGCGTACTTTTTTCACCCTATTTATTGGTTGTTTTTTAAAGGTTCAGCATTATCCATCGAGCCTTCTTACAGCATTTCCATTAATTCAAGTTCTTTCAACAAACATGTTTCGGGCAATCCTTCGCTCTTGATCGCGGCATAATTCAAGGAGTGCAGCAGCCGAAAATCTACGTCACACCTGTGACTGGTTTAAATATCCTGCCTCAGTGGGCGTGTGCACGCTGTGCATTCTGGTTGTAATAGTCCAACACATTATTCTTTCAAGGTTTGTGGCGCTACATCCAAAACGCTGTACAATTAAAAAAAAACACAGTGGGTGGCTCCTTCTGGCATAGCGCTGTTACCTTTACTTTTGATGTCCATCCAACAGGCATACGCTGTTCCATCTGCGCTCAGTTCCCTGCGCGTAGGACCTGCTTTTTCTGCAGCGGGGCAACCCGTGACCAGGGAAGGCCACTTATAAATCCACGCGAAAAGCTCCCAACATTTAGGTGCCTCACACAGCGTACTTTTTTCACCTTATTTATTGGTTGGTTTTTAAAGGTTCAGCATTATCCATCGAGCCTTCTTACAGCATTTCCATTAATTCAAGTTCTTTCAACCAACATGTTTCGAGCAATCCTTCGCTCTTGATCACGGCATAATTCATGGAGTGCAGCAGCCGAAAATCTATGTCACACCTGTGACTGGTTTAAATATCCTGCCTCAGTGGGCATGTGCACGCTGTGCATTCTGGTTGTAATAGTCCAACACATTATTCTTTCAAGGTTTGTGGCGCTACATCCAAAACGCTGTACAATTAAAAAACCACAGTGGGTGGCTCCTTCTGGCATAGCGCTGTTACCTTTACTTTTGATGTCCATCCAACAGGCATATGCTGTTCCATCTGCGCTCAGTTCCCTGCACGTAGGACCTGCTTTTTCTGCAGCGGGGCAACCCGTGACCAGGGAAGGCCACTTATGAATCCACACGAAAAGCTCCCAACCTTTAGGTGCCTCACCCAGCGTACTTTTTTCACCTTATTTATTGGTTGGTTTTTAAAGGTTCAGCATTATCCATCGAGCCTTCTTACAGCATTTCCATTAATTCAAGTTCTTTCAACCAACATGTTTCGAGCAATCCTTCGCTCTTGATCACGGCATAATTCATGGAGTGCAGCAGCCTAAAATCTACGTCACACCTGTGACTGGTTTAAATATCCTGCCTCAGTGGGCGTGTGAACGCTGTGCATTCTGGTTGTAATAGTCCAACACATTATTCTTTCAAGGTTTGTGGCGCTACATCCAAAACGCTGTACAATTAATAAACCACAGTGGGTGGCTCCTTTAGGCATAGCGCTGTTACCTTTACTTTTGATGTCCATCCAACAGGCATACGCTGTTCCATCTGCGCTCAGTTCCCTGCGCGTAGGACCTGCTTTTTCTGCAGCGGGGCAACCCGTGACCAGGGAAGGCCACTTATAAATCCACACGAAAAGCCAACAACATTTAGGTGCCTCACACAGCGTACTTTTTTCACCTTATTTATTGGTTGGTTTTTAAAGGTTCAGCATTATCCATCGAGCCTTCTTACAGCATTTCCATTCATTCAAGTTCTTTCAACCAACATGTTTCGAGCAATCCTTCGCTCTTGATCACGGCATAATTCATGGAGTGCAGCAGCCGAAAATCTACGTCACACCTGTGACTGGTTTAAATATCCTGCCTCAGTGGGCGTGTGCACGCTGTGCATTCTGGTTGTAATAGTCCAACACATTATTCTTTCAAGGTTTGTGGCGCTACATCCAAAACGCTGTACAATTAAAAAACCACAGTGGGTGGCTCCTTCTGGCATAGTGCTGTTACCTTTACTTTTGATGTCCATCCAACAGGCATACGCTGTTCCATCTGCGCTCAGTTCCCTGCACGTAGGACCTGCTTTTTCTGCAGCGGGGCAACCCGTGACCAGGGAAGGCCACTTATAAATCCACACGAAAAGCTCCCAACATTTAGGTGCCTCACACAGCGTACTTTTTTCACCTTATTTATTGGTTGGTTTTTAAAGGTTCAGCATTATCCATCGAGCCTTCTTACAGCATTTCCATTAATTCAAGTTCTTTCAACCAACATGTTTCGAGCAATCCTTCGCTCTTGATCACGGCATAATTCATGGAGTGCAGCAGCCGAAAATCTACGTCACACCTGTGACTGGTTTAAATATCCTGCCTCAGTGGGCGTGTGCACGCTGTGCATTCTGGTTGTAATAGTCCAACACATTATTCTTTCAAGGTTTGTGGCGCTACATCCAAAACGCTGTACAATTAAAAAACCACAGTGGGTGGCTCCTTCTGGCATAGCGCTGTTACCTTTACTTCTGATGTCCATCCAACAGGCATACGCTGTTCCATCTGCGCTCAGTTCCCTGCGCGTAGGACCTGCTTTTTCTGCAGCGGGGCAACCCGTGACCAGGGAAGGCCACTTATAAATCCACACGAAAAGCTCCCAACATTTAGGTGCCTGACACAGCGTACTTTTTTCACCTTATTTATTGGTTGGTTTTTAAAGGTTCAGCATTATCCATCGAGCCTTCTTACAGCATTTCCATTAATTCAAGTTCTTTCAACCAACATGTTTCGAGCAATCCTTCGCTCTTGATCACGGCATAATTCATGGAGTGCAGCAGCCGAAAATCTACGTCACACCTGTGACTGGTTTAAATATCCTGCCTCAGTGGGCGTGTGCACGCTGTGCATTCTGGTTGTAATACTCCAACACTTTATTCTTTCAAGGTTTGTGGCGCTACATCCAAAACGCTGTACAATTAAAAAACCACAGTGGGTGGCTCCTTCTGGCATAGCGCTGTTACCTTTACTTTTGATGTCCATCCAACAGGCATACGCTGTTCCATCTGCGCTCAGTTCCCTGCGCATAGGACCTGCTTTTTCTGCAGCGGGGCAACCCGTGACCAGAGAAGGCCACTTATAAATCCACACGAAAAGCTCCCAACCTTTAGGTGCCTCACCCAGCGTACTTTTTTCACCTTATTAATTGGTTGGTTCTTAAAGGTTCAGCATTATCCATCGAGCCTTCTTACAGCATTTCCATTAATTCAAGTTCTTTCAACCAACATGTTTCGAGCAATACTTCGCTCTAGATCACGGCATAATTCATGGAGTGCAGCAGCCGAAAATCTACGTCACACCTGTGACTGGTTTAAATATCCTGCCTCAGTGGGCGTGTGCACGCTGTGCATTCTGGTTGTAATAGTCCAACACATTATTCTTTCAAGGTTTGTGGCACTACATCCAAAACGCTGTACAATAAAAAACCACAGTGGGTGGCTCCTTCTGGCATAGCGCTGTTACCTTTACTTTTGATGTCCATCCAACAGGCATACGCTGTTCCATCTGCGCTCAGTTCCCTGCACGTAGGACCTGCTTTTTCTGCAGCGGGGCAACCCGTGACCAGGGAAGGCCACTTATAAATCCACACTAAAAGCTCCCAACCTTTAGGTACCTCACCCAGCGTACTTTTTTCACCTTATTTATTGGTTGGTTTTTAAAGGTTCAGCATTATCCATCGAGCCTTCTTACAGCATTTCCATTAATTCAAGTTCTTTCAACCAACATGTTTCGAGCACTCCTTCGCTCTTGATCACGGCATAATTCATGGAGTGCAGCAGCCGAAAATCTACGTCACACCTGTGACTGGTTTAAATATCCTGCCTCAGTGGGCGTGTGAACGCTGTGCATTCTGGTTGTAATAGTCCAACACATTATTCTTTCAAGGTTTGTGGCGCTACATCCAAAACGCTGTACAATTAATAAACCACAGTGGGTGGCTCCTTTAGGCATAGCGCTGTTACCTTTACTTTTGATGTCCATCCAACAGGCATACGCTGTTCCATCTGCGCTCAGTTCCCTGCGCGTAGGACCTGCTTTTTCTGCAGCGGGGCAACCCGTGACCAGGGAAGGCCTCTTATAAATCCACACGAAAAGCCCCCAACATTTAGGTGCCTCACACAGCGTACTTTTTTCACCTTATTTATTGGTTGGTTTTTAAATGTTCAGCATTATCCATCGAGCCTTCTTACAGCATTTCCATTCATTCAAGTTCTTTCAACCAACATGTTTCGAGCAATCCTTCGCTCTTGATCACGGCATAATTCATGGAGTGCAGCAGCCGAAAATCTACGTCACACCTGTGACTGGTTTAAATATCCTGCCTCAGTGGGCGTGTGCACGCTGTGCATTCTGGTTGTAATAGTCCAACACATTATTCTTTCAAGGTTTGTGGCGCTACATCCAAAACGCTGTACAATTAAAAAACCACAGTGGGTGGCTCCTTCTGGCATAATGCTGTTACCTTTACTTTTGATGTCCATCCAACAGGCATACGCTGTTCCATCTGCGCTCAGTTCCCTGCACGTAGGACCTGCTTTTTCTGCAGCGGGGCAACCCGTGACCAGGGAAGGCCACTTATAAATCCACACGAAAAGCTCCCAACATTTAGGTGCCTCACACAGCGTACTTTTTTCACCTTATTTATTGGTTGGTTTTTAATGGTTCAGCATTATCCATCGAGCCTTCTTACAGCATTTCCATTAATTCAAGTTCTTTCAACCAACATGTTTCGAGCAATCCTTCGCTCTTGATCACGGCATAATTCATGGAGTGCAGCAGCCGAAAATCTACGTCACACCTGTGACTGGTTTAAATATCCTGCCTCAGTGGGCGTGTGCACGCTGTGCATTCTGGTTGTAATAGTCCAACACATTATTCTTTCAAGGTTTGTGGCACTACATCCAAAACGCTGTACAATTAAAAAACCACAGTGGGTGGCTCCTTCTGGCATAGCGCTGTTACCTTTACTTTTGATGTCTATCCAACAGGCATACGCTGTTCCATCTGCGCTCAGTTCCCTGCGCGTAGGACCTGCTTTTTCTGCAGCGGGGCAACCCGTGACCAGAGAAGGCCACTTATAAATCCACACGAAAAGCTCCCAACCTTTAGGTGCCTCACCCAGCGTACTTTTTTCACCTTATTAATTGGTTGGTTCTTAAAGGTTCAGCATTATCCATCGAGCCTTCTTACAGCATTTCCATTAATTCAAGTTCTTTCAACCAACATGTTTCGAGCAATCCTTCGCTCTTGATCACGGCATAATTCATGGAGTGCAGCAGCCGAAAATCTACGTCACACCTGTGACTGGTTTAAATATCCTGCCTCAGTGGGCGTGTGCACGCTGTGCATTCTGGTTGTAATAGTCCAACACATTATTCTTTCAAGGTTTGTGGCGCTACATCCAAAACGCTGTACAATTAAAAAACCACAGTGGGTGGCTCCTTCTGGCATAGCGCTGTTACCTTTACTTTTGATGTCCATCCAACAGGCATACGCTGTTCCATCTGCGCTCAGTTCCCTGCGCGTATGACCTGCTTTTTCTGCAGCGGGGCAACCCGTGACCAGGGAAGGCCACTTATAAATCCACACGAAAAGCTCCCAACATTTAGGTGCCTCACACAGCGTACTTTTTTCACCTTATTTATTGGTTGGTTTTTAAAGGTTCAGCATTATGCATCGAGCCTTCTTACAGCATTTACATTAATTCAAGCTCTTTCAACCAACATGTTTCGAGCAATCCTTCGCTCTTGATCACAGCATAATTCATGGAGTGCAGCAGCCGAAAATCTACGTCACACCTGTGACTGGTTTAAATATCCTGCCTCAGTGGGCGTGTGCACACTGTGCATTCTGGTTGTAATACTCCAACACATTATTCTTTCAAGGTTTGTGGCGCTACATCCAAAACGCTGTACAATTAAAAAACCACAGTGGGTGGCTCCTTCTGGCATAGCGCTGTTACCTTTACTTTTGATGTCCATCCAACAGGCATACGCTGTTCCATCTGCGCTCAGTTCCCTGCGCGTAGGACCTGCTTTTTCTGCAGCGGGGCAACCCGTGACCAGGGAAGGCCACTTATAAATCCACACGAAAAGCTCCCAACATTTAGGTGCCTCACACAGCGTACTTTTTTCACCTTATTTATTGGTTGGTTTTTAAATGTTCAGCATTATCCATCGAGCCTTCTTACAGCATTTCCATTCATTCAAGTTCTTTCAACCAACATGTTTCGAGCAATCCTTCGCTCTTGATCACGGCATAATTCATGGAGTGCAGCAGCCGAAAATCTACGTCACACCTGTGACTGGTTTAAATATCCTGCCTCAGTGGGCGTGTGCACGCTGTGCATTCTGGTTGTAATAGTCCAACACATTATTCTTTCAAGGTTTGTGGCGCTACATCCAAAACGCTGTACAATTAAAAAACCACAGTGGGTGGCTCCTTCTGGCATAGTGCTGTTACCTTTACTTTTGATGTCCATCCAACAGGCATACGCTGTTCCATCTGCGCTCAGTTCCCTGCACGTAGGACCTGCTTTTTCTGCAGCGGGGCAACCCGTGACCAGGGAAGGCCACTTATAAATCCACACGAAAAGCTCCCAACATTTAGGTGCCTCACACAGCGTACTTTTTTCACCTTATTTATTGGTTGGTTTTTAATGGTTCAGCATTATCCATCGAGCCTTCTTACAGCATTTCCATTAATTCAAGTTCTTTCAACCAACATGTTTCGAGCAATCCTTCGCTCTTGATCACGGCATAATTCATGGAGTGCAGCAGCCGAAAATCTACGTCACACCTGTGACTGGTTTAAATATCCTGCCTCAGTGGGCGTGTGCACGCTGTGCATTCTGGTTGTAATAGTCCAACACATTATTCTTTCAAGGTTTGTGGCACTACATCCAAAACGCTGTACAATTAAAAAACCACAGTGGGTGGCTCCTTCTGGCATAGCGCTGTTACCTTTACTTTTGATGTCCATCCAACAGGCATACGCTGTTCCATCTGCGCTCAGTTCCCTGCGCGTAGGACCTGCTTTTTCTGCAGCGGGGCAACCCGTGACCAGAGAAGGCCACTTATAAATCCACACGAAAAGCTCCCAACCTTTAGGTGCCTCACCCAGCGTACTTTTTTCACCTTATTAATTGGTTGGTTCTTAAAGGTTCAGCATTATCCATCGAGCCTTCTTACAGCATTTCCATTAATTCAAGTTCTTTCAACCAACATGTTTCGAGCAATCCTTCGCTCTTGATCACGGCATAATTCATGGAGTGCAGCAGCCGAAAATCTACGTCACACCTGTGACTGGTTTAAATATCCTGCCTCAGTGGGCGTGTGCACGCTGTGCATTCTGGTTGTAATAGTCCAACACATTATTCTTTCAAGGTTTGTGGCACTACATCCAAAACGCTGTACAATTAAAAAACCACAGTGGGTGGCTCCTTCTGGCATAGCGCTGTTACCTTTACTTTTGATGTCCATCCAACAGGCATACGCTGTTCCATCTGCGCTCAGTTCCCTGCGCGTATGACCTGCTTTTTCTGCAGCGGGGCAACCCGTGACCAGGGAAGGCCACTTATAAATCCACACGAAAAGCTCCCAACATTTAGGTGCCTCACACAGCGTACTTTTTTCACCTTATTTATTGGTTGGTTTTTAAAGGTTCAGCATTATGCATCGAGCCTTCTTACAGCATTTACATTAATTCAAGTTCTTTCAACCAACATGTTTCGAGCAATCCTTCGCTCTTGATCACAGCATAATTCATGGAGTGCAGCAGCCGAAAATCTACGTCACACCTGTGACTGGTTTAAATATCCTGCCTCAGTGGGCGTGTGCACACTGTGCATTCTGGTTGTAATACTCCAACACATTATTCTTTCAAGGTTTGTGGCGCTACATCCAAAACGCTTTACAATTAAAAAACCACAGTGGGTGGCTCCTTCTGGCATAGCGCTGTTACCTTTACTTTTGATGTCCATCCAACAGGCATACGCTGTTCCATCTGCGCTCAGTTCCCTGCGCGTAGGACCTGCTTTTTCTGCAGCGGGGCAACCCGTGACCAGGGAAGGCCACTTATAAATCCACACGAAAAGCTCCCAACCTTTAGGTGCCTCACCCAGCGTACTTTTTTCACCTTATTTATTGGTTGGTTTTTAAAGGTTCAGCATTATCCATCGAGCCTTCTTACAGCATTTCCAATAATTCAAGTTCTACCAACATGTTTCGAGCAATCCTTCGCTCTTGATCACGGCATAATTCATGGAGTGCAGCAGCCGAAAATCTACGTCACACCCACTGAGGCAGGATATTTAAACCAGTCACAGGTGTGACGTAGATTTTCGGCTGCTGCACTCCATGAATTATGCCGTGATCAAGAGCGAAGGATTGCTCGAAACATGTTGGTTGAAAGAAACTTGAATTAATGGAAATGCTGTAAGAAGGCTCGATGGATAATGCTGAACCATTAAAAACCAACCAATAAATAAGGTGAAAAAAGTACGCTGTGTGAGGCACCTAAATGTTGGGAGCTTTTCGTGTGGATTTATAAGTGGCCTTCCCTGGTCACGGGTTGCCCCGCTGCAGAAAAAGCAGGTCCTACGTGCAGGGAACTGAGCGCAGATGGAACAGCGTATGCCTGTTGGATGGACATCAAAAGTAAAGGTAACAGCACTATGCCAGAAGGAGCCACCCACTGTGGTTTTTTAATTGTACAGCGTTTTGGATGTAGCGCCACAAACCTTGAAAGAATAATGTGTTGGACTATTACAACCAGAATGCACAGCGTGCACACGCCCACTGAGGCAGGATATTTAAACCAGTCACAGGTGTGACGTAGATTTTCGGCTGCTGCACTCCATGAATTATGCCGTGATCAAGAGCGAAGGATTGCTCGAAACATGTTGGTTGAAAGAAACTTGAATTAATGGAAATGCTGTAAGAAGGCTTGATGGATAATGCTGAACCTTTAAAAACCAACCAATAAATAAGGTGAAAAAAGTACGCTGTGTGAGGCACCTAAATGTTGGGAGCTTTTCGTGTAGATTTATAAGTGGCCTTCCCTGGTCACGGGTTGCCTCGCTGCAGAAAAAGCAGGTCCTACGCGCAGGTAAATGAGCGCAGATGGAACAGCGTATGCCTGTTGGATGGACATCAAAAGTAAAGGTAACAGCGCTATGCCAGAAGGAGCCACCCACTGTGGTTTTTTAATTGTACAGCGTTTTGGATGTAGCGCCACAAACCTTGAAAGAATAATGTGTTGGACTATCACAACCAGAATGCACAGCGTGCACACGCCAACTGAGGCAGGATATTTAAACCAGTCACAGGTGTGACATAGATTTTCGGCTGCTGCACTCCATGAATTATGCCGTGATCAAGAGCGAAGGATTGCTCGAAACATGTTGGTTGAAAGAACTTGAATTAATGGAAATGCTGTAAGGAGGCTCGATGGATAATTCTGAACCTTTAAAAACCAACCAATAAATAGGGTGAAAAAAGTACGCTGTGTGAGGCACCTAAATGTTGGGAGCTTTTCGTGTGGATATATATATATATAAATATATATATTCACTTAAAAAACGTAGGTTTCAGAGACATTTGACTTATATAAAACCAGAGAAAATAGCCCGTTATAGTTAGTTGAGCTATCTATAAGTCGCGCGCCTGCAATGCACTGGAGATGATGTCACATATTACATCACTCATGACATGGTCAGTGACATCACTGATGACATCACTGATGACATCTCAAATGACATCACTGATGTCATCATCCAGTGAAAGTGTGTTTCTGTAAAGTTTAAATATTTTTCATATATATCTATGCCAATGAGTGGATGTAGAAGTCCCTGAATAGATTATTTAGTAGATGCATGACTGACTGTATAAGTCACTAATTGAACGTATGTTACTGAATGCATGGGTTAGTGACTAAACTGTGTGAATGTCTATATTAGTCTCTCAGTTGGTGTGTAAGCAGGTGCATGGGTTGGTGAGTAGCTTCATCAGTGTCTATATGGGTTATTGATTGATTATATGAGTATCTGTATGGGTGTCTGAGTGTCTATGTGGGTGGGTGGGGGGGTCGCTGACTGTGCATACATGTCTGAATAGCTGATTCACTGGTTGTATACATTCAAAAGTGCATCTCGGAAGGGCTGTATGTGTAGCTGATTGTGTGTACAGGTGTGTTGATTAGTGAATTGATGTCTCAGTTGTAAATATGTGACTAACTATATATGTTTTTAGACAGTATATGTGAGTGTTGGGGTGTATAATTGACTATACGTGAGAGAGAGTGATTGCAAGAGTGTCTACATATATGAATGTGTACTTGTATTAGTGATTGTATAAGAGAGTAAGTATGTGTTAGTATTTATAAAAATAAGGAAGGTGGTGTGTGTATAAATAAGTCAGGTGGTGTGTATATATCTGCATAGGTGAGTACATGGGTGTGATTGATTTTTGGCATGACTGAGTAGATGTGTGAGTAACTGTATGGATCAGTAGCACTGTGTGAATGTATGTATAGGTGTATGAGTGTATATTATACTGATGTAATGATGAGTGACAGCATGTATGAGTGACTCTATGAGTGTATGTCTAGCTTACAATATATAGATAGGAATCAGTGGATGGGTATCTAGTATCTGGTATTGGTGTGTCTAGGGTTTTGAAAATGGTAGTCTGTATTTTAAGAGTACGTGTATCAAAGGTTATATTAGTGTGTGAGGAGGTATGCCAGACTATCACATGGATGATGTCATCAGTGATATCATCAGTGATGTAATTTGAGATGTCATCCGTGATGTCATGAGTGATGTCACTGACCATGTCATGAGTGATGTAATATGTGACGTCATCACCAGTGCACTGCGGGCGCGTGAGTTATAGTTAGCTCAACTAATTATAACGGCCAAATTTCTCTGGTTTAATATAAGTTAAATGTCCAACTAACTGTAACGTCTCTGAAACCTATGGTTTTTTCAGTGAATTTGTAAGGTTTTTTAAATGCTAATTCCTAACTATAACGTCTGTAAAACCTATGTTTTTTCAGTGAATTTCAAAGGTTTTTTAAATATCGAACTACTATTGTGCTATTTGTCATTAGTACTGTTTTTTCTAACTTTTCAACTACATAAAATAAACTCCAAAACTGCTATGTAATGTAATATATTTCACAAATTACAGTGAGTTTTTAAATAATACAAAATAATTTAACAGTCAGAAAACAATTTTTCTCCCTTTTTTTGCTGTCATCAGCTTCTACTTAACTTCACTATTCACAGTGATGGCAGTGTACTGTAGATTCATCATAAACAGCAGGGAAAAAATCAATCAACTAGATTGTTAAAAAAAACAAATCCCTAATTCTCGTAAATATAATACAAAATCAACACAAATAACACATCCAAAACTGTTTCCAATCTTCAAATCTTACCTTTACTTTGTAGTTTCTGTTCGCATTTTGCGATACAACAAATAATGTATCAGAAATTTCGCTTTGAAATCATCCAGTATGAATTCCTTAAAGTATCGTTACACCTTCCCACTAGGCCGAATGATGTATCTAAAATCTTTGTTTCAGAAATATCAAGTATGCATTGGGTAATTCATAAGGCAACCAACATCGAAACATGTTGGTTGAAAGAACTTGAATTAATGGAAATGCTGTAAGAAGGCTCGATGGATAATGCTGAACCATTAAAAACCAACCAATAAATAAGGTGAAAAAAGTACGCTGTGTGAGGCACCTAAATGTTGGGAGCTTTTCGTGTGGATTTATAAGTGGCCTTCCCTGGTCACGGGTTGCCCCGCTGCAGAAAAAGCAGGTCCTACGTGCAGGGAACTGAGCGCAGATGGAACAGCGTATGCCTGTTGGATGGACATCAAAAGTAAAGGTAACAGCACTATGCCAGAAGGAGCCACCCACTGTGGTTTTTTAATTGTACAGCGTTTTGGATGTAGCGCCACAAACCTTGAAAGAATAATGTGTTGGACTATTACAACCAGAATGCACAGCGTGCACACGCCCACTGAGGCAGGATATTTAAACCAGTCACAGGTGTGACGTAGATTTTCGGCTGCTGCACTCCATGAATTATGCCGTGATCAAGAGCGAAGGATTGCTCGAAACATGTTGGTTGAAAGAAACTTGAATTAATGGAAATGCTGTAAGAAGGCTTGATGGATAATGCTTGAACCTTTAAAAACCAACCAATAAATAAGGTGAAAAAAGTACGCTGTGTGAGGCACCTAAATGTTGGGAGCTTTTCGTGTAGATTTATAAGTGGCCTTCCCTGGTCACGGGTTGCCTCGCTGCAGAAAAAGCAGGTCCTACGCGCAGGTAAATGAGCGCAGATGGAACAGCGTATGCCTGTTGGATGGACATCAAAAGTAAAGGTAACAGCGCTATGCCAGAAGGAGCCACCCACTGTGGTTTTTTAATTGTACAGCGTTTTGGATGTAGCGCCACAAACCTTGAAAGAATAATGTGTTGGACTATCACAACCAGAATGCACAGCGTGCACACGCCAACTGAGGCAGGATATTTAAACCAGTCACAGGTGTGACATAGATTTTCGGCTGCTGCACTCCATGAATTATGCCGTGATCAAGAGCGAAGGATTGCTCGAAACATGTTGGTTGAAAGAACTTGAATTAATGGAAATGCTGTAAGGAGGCTCGATGGATAATTCTGAACCTTTAAAAACCAACCAATAAATAGGGTGAAAAAAGTACGCTGTGTGAGGCACCTAAATGTTGGGAGCTTTTCGTGTGGATATATATATATATATAAATATATATATTCACTTAAAAAACGTAGGTTTCAGAGACATTTGACTTATATAAAACCAGAGAAAATAGCCCGTTATAGTTAGTTGAGCTATCTATAAGTCGCGCGCCTGCAATGCACTGGAGATGATGTCACATATTACATCACTCATGACATGGTCAGTGACATCACTGATGACATCACTGATGACATCTCAAATGACATCACTGATGTCATCATCCAGTGAAAGTGTGTTTCTGTAAAGTTTAAATATTTTTCATATATATCTATGCCAATGAGTGGATGTAGAAGTCCCTGAATAGATTATTTAGTAGATGCATGACTGACTGTATAAGTCACTAATTGAACGTATGTTACTGAATGCATGGGTTAGTGACTAAACTGTGTGAATGTCTATATTAGTCTCTCAGTTGGTGTGTAAGCAGGTGCATGGGTTGGTGAGTAGCTTCATCAGTGTCTATATGGGTTATTGATTGATTATATGAGTATCTGTATGGGTGTCTGAGTGTCTATGTGGGTGGGTGGGGGGGTCGCTGACTGTGCATACATGTCTGAATAGCTGATTCACTGGTTGTATACATTCAAAAGTGCATCTCGGAAGGGCTGTATGTGTAGCTGATTGTGTGTACAGGTGTGTTGATTAGTGAATTGATGTCTCAGTTGTAAATATGTGACTAACTATATATGTTTTTAGACAGTATATGTGAGTGTTGGGGTGTATAATTGACTATACGTGAGAGAGAGTGATTGCAAGAGTGTCTACATATATGAATGTGTACTTGTATTAGTGATTGTATAAGAGAGTAAGTATGTGTTAGTATTTATAAAAATAAGGAAGGTGGTGTGTGTATAAATAAGTCAGGTGGTGTGTATATATCTGCATAGGTGAGTACATGGGTGTGATTGATTTTTGGCATGACTGAGTAGATGTGTGAGTAACTGTATGGATCAGTAGCACTGTGTGAATGTATGTATAGGTGTATGAGTGTATATTATACTGATGTAATGATGAGTGACAGCATGTATGAGTGACTCTATGAGTGTATGTCTAGCTTACAATATATAGATAGGAATCAGTGGATGGGTATCTAGTATCTGGTATTGGTGTGTCTAGGGTTTTGAAAATGGTAGTCTGTATTTTAAGAGTACGTGTATCAAAGGTTATATTAGTGTGTGAGGAGGTATGCCAGACTATCACATGGATGATGTCATCAGTGATATCATCAGTGATGTAATTTGAGATGTCATCCGTGATGTCATGAGTGATGTCACTGACCATGTCATGAGTGATGTAATATGTGACGTCATCACCAGTGCACTGCGGGCGCGTGAGTTATAGTTAGCTCAACTAATTATAACGGCCAAATTTCTCTGGTTTAATATAAGTTAAATGTCCAACTAACTGTAACGTCTCTGAAACCTATGGTTTTTTCAGTGAATTTGTAAGGTTTTTTAAATTCTAATTCCTAACTATAACGTCCCTGAAACCTATAGTTTTTTTAGTGAATTTGTAAGGTTTTTTAAATGCTAATTCCTAACTATAACGTCTGTAAAACCTATGTTTTTTCAGTGAATTTCAAAGGTTTTTTAAATATCGAACTACTATTGTGCTATTTGTCATTAGTACTGTTTTTTCTAACTTTTCAACTACATAAAATAAACTCCAAAACTGCTATGTAATGTAATATATTTCACAAATTACAGTGAGTTTTTAAATAATACAAAATAATTTAACAGTCAGAAAACAATTTTTCTCCCTTTTTTTGCTGTCATCAGCTTCTACTTAACTTCACTATTCACAGTGATGGCAGTGTACTGTAGATTCATCATAAACAGCAGGGAAAAATCAATCAACTAGATTGTTAAAAAAAACAAATCCCTAATTCTCGTAAATATAATACAAAATCAACACAAATAACACATCCAAAACTGTTTCCAATCTTCAAATCTTACCTTTACTTTGTAGTTTCTGTTCGCATTTTGCGATACAACAAATAATGTATCAGAAATTTCGCTTTGAAATCATCCAGTATGAATTCCTTAAAGTATCGTTACACCTTCCCACTAGGCCGAATGATGTATCTAAAATCTTTGTTTCAGAAATATCAAGTATGCATTGGGTAATTCATAAGGCAATCTCGGTTTCATTTCCAAGTGTGTATCGTTGCAGTGACTCCAAACATTATTACACTTTAAATAAACTGTATAATGTCCACTTGTGGTAGTACTTCCAGCATGGAAAACAATAGCAACTGTTGCAAAAGTTCTTCCAGAAATAAATACTTGACTAGCAACAACATTTTTAATTTTGGTTTCTACTTTTCTTCCATTTGGTCTACAGTGTTGCAGCATTACAATCAAATATTTTCCTTATCTTTGTAGGCATAATGTAGATAGCATTGTTGATTTACAATGAGAACAGATCATCTCGTGATCAGCTTTTTTTTACTAATTTGGAAAATGGTACAGATTTGCAGTCAGGTATTGTCAAACATAGAAATCGTTCTCTGACAACTATAGTGCTTGAAGTTAATGAACACTGTTCACATTTATGTTCCCATTTGTAACTGAGTCCAAATAAACTCTCAATCTGAATTCCTTCATCTTCTAGTACTCCAAGCATAACCATCAGAAATTCTTATGCATCTTGTTGTATATTAGCACTGAACGTTAAAGATCCAGTACATGTATCCAACAGTTGGTGATTACCAGAAGCAGAATGGATCTTACTTCTATCAGTTCTCAATTCTTGAAATAAAGTACAAAGTGCCGAACATAATCTTTTTCCTGACTTTCCATAATTTCACCATAAACATCTTCAAGATGAAATATAACGTTTAGAATAACATTACCATAGCAGTTGACATCAGAACCATTTTCTGATTGGTATCCGACAACATCATCACTTGTTTGTATTTTATGTTTCTTTACATCTTTTTTTTCTCTTGATTTTGTTTCTGCTTTCCAACCATAGGTGATTCTTCAACATGTTTGCGTTTTGAACACACAACAGGTTTCTCATAAATAGGATATTCACCTAAACTTGGAGCATAAAGCCTTCTCAAATAATTATATCCTATTACACAATTAACATCAGTACTAAGCTTGTTCTCATCAAAATCAATTAAATATAAACCAGACAACCTTCTAACTTGAGATAATGCAACATATACCATTCCCTCTTTAAACACAGTTCTTCCTACATTTACCAAAGCATTATCTACACTTAAACCTTGAGATTTATGAATAGTTATTGCATATGCTAAACAGAAGGGAAACTGTTTTCTACGAACATACAAGTATTTTACTAGCAAAAACGTACAGCACAACGCGCAATCTGTCTTACCTCTGTAATCTGAACAAATTACAAGAATTCTATTCCATTTCTATTTTGATATTTCACAAAGTCAACAACTTTCCCCATTGCTCCATTCACTAAACCTTCTTCTACATTCAGATTACGCCTCAAAACTACCCGACAGTTTAAACATACATCTACATTTTTTTCTAAGCCAGCAGTTTTTGATACAGACTTTTCCAGAGAATCCAATTTAGTCTGTAGTTTTTCTAAAAGAAGAATTGTTATTCCTTGTACAGCAGAAGATGTTTAAAAGATGAACACACACATTCTTTTTTTCATGCAACAAACCATGTTCTATCTGTTCTCTCACTTGTACATATATTTCTTTCTGTTCAACATTTACTTGTTCTTCTATCTTTTCCAATGTAATATTCTCCTCGTGTGCTTGTTGCATTGCAATTTCGACTTCATGCATAGCAATCGCTGCTTCATTTTCCAGTATTGGTTGTCCAAGAGGATCTTGACTACATTGACCACTACTTTGACTATCTTGAGAACTTTCATTAGCTATTTCAGCTGTAATAGTTTTTTCCTGTTCAACTTCATCATTCAACATTTTTAATTACATAGGGAAAATTGTACATGCAATGCTATCTTTACATGCATTAAAAGAATCTTCATAGCAGTCAAAGTCTCCAAGTAATTCACTTTTGCTACACCATGGTTTAAAGAGTTGGAGAAGTGGTAAATAGTAAAATTCTCGCTTATCTGGAGTTTCACAACTGAGTTTCTTATGGTTTATAAGATTACCCTTGCATGTTTTACTAAACAACCCTGACATCCAACTACTGCATATTTTCCTTCTTTTAAATTCTGTTTAACATTTCTTTTGAAGCTGTAATGTTGAAGTACTTCATACAGATATAGCTGTTCCAGATGTCGACTCCTTTCCGGATAGTATGTGTCCAACATATTAGTTTTAAGAATGTCTGTACTGTCTGGTTCATTTGCTGCTTAGTATTCAATTTCTTCTAATGATTTCAACACTCTATTCCATGAGCAGGCAAGACCTAAACTTACCCAAATGATTCCTCGTGACTTTTAATATAAACTTGAAGAGCACAAGCGGTCTGAACATTCATAGGATCCAATTTCTCGGTGGGAAAGCATTTTCAAAGTAAAGCTGTACAATTTTTTGCTAAGGCTTTTCTCTTGTACAATTTCTTCCCATATTTGTTTCATCTCTGTTTTTTCTGATTTTGTTATGTACGATGTAACATAAAGTGCAACAGCAATTGAGTTATCTGCAACATACTGGATGTCCATATTCACATTTCACATTTTTAAAATGACTGGATTGTAGTCATTGATATACTTTGACACTTCTGTTCTTTTTAAGTTGTAGGTATTCTTTGGAGATTTCCGAGTTATTGTGTGCCTTACAGAAGAATACAAACAATTTACTCTTCCTTTACAAATGACTGGACATGGAAAACCAAACCGACATTTGGTGAAAAATTTTCCTTTAGACTTGTATTTTCTTCTGCAGTACTTTCCACAACGGTGACTTTGGAAACATAAAACTTGCTGTCTCAAGCTTCTATCTCCTTCTTCTCTCGGAATCTCATATGTCACATACTGTTCGATGAAAGACAATACTGTTTCATCAGAATCAGTTCCAAATTTAGGTGCATCCTTGATCCATAGTAGCATATGTATATGAGGTGCACCTCCTGCTTGGTACTCCTTTCTCCAAAATAAATCGGTAACTTCTCCAAGAGGTGGATTCTTTTTATTGCAGATCAAAGACATCATAGCTTGAAACCTATGATTAAAATTTCTGCACACATTTACAGGATCCAATGAACAGAGTTCACCAGGAGTCTTTATTTCAAAATTTTTTATATTGGAATTCACTTCTCTTAGAAACTCAAGCAAATCTTCCCATGCATACTCTGCACAGCTAAGTGTGACAAACCATGTTGGTGTACCTAAGTTCCATAACATACACTTGAGTTCTCCATGACGATGATTCCAATAATCATTTGTTTCATGTTGACATGCCATCAAATTGGTTAACTGTGTTTCTAAATTTTCATCTGTTTCTTGAACTTTCTCTACAAATTCTTTCGCAGAAAGAAGCGATCGATGAACTCCAGTTTTAAGTATGTGGTTCACTGCATACGTCAGAGAAGATAGATCACTTTCAAACAAAAGGTGAAATATGTATGGAATTCACTGTCGAAATCTAAGATCTTCAGAATATAATATTGTTGACCGATATTCCGAAGCTGGAATCAGTACAGGTCGGTCATCATATCGTCCACCTTCTCCAGTAGGAAACAGCTGTGGAAAACAACGAGCTTCTAAGCTCTTCTCCCATACATTCATTGGAGTTCCCTGTGCTTTTTTTCATTTGAAATAACTCAATGCTGCTTCCTATTACTTCTTTTGAATGCAAAGGACATATTGTGTAATGTTCATAAATCTCTTCAGTCCTTGACTTGTCCACTTTCTCTATTTGACCACTTGAACTCTCACATTCATCTTCTAAACTTATCACATGTTCTTCCACATTTACAGTTTTGTAATAAATATTGTTCTCTGTAAGATATAAGGTAGCCTTTTCATTTTTTTAACATCCACAAATTCTTGCCATATTTTCCGACTCTTTGTTGGTACACCATTTACTAGAATGACTACTGCCTCATTTTCCTCTTTCCAGCAATAGTTTTAATATTTTTTTTAAAAATCCAAAGGTAAGTACCCCACTCTTCCTTTCAGCCCTCTTTGCAAGTCTGTTGGTGGCAGTTTACCTATTTTAGGCTCCATCCGAATTATAGTTTGAAAAGGATGAACAGATTGAATAAGAACCGACTCATATGTATTTAATTCTGCCAGTTCCTCCGGAATAGCTACTAATTCTAAGTTATTATGTACTGCTCTAGCAGGCATTTTGTTCTCTTCTAATTTGTTGTAACAATATTTACATATACGTTGATCACTACCTAACTCAAATCGACCTTCCACCAACAAGTAAGTTGCAAAGTCTTCCCACTTACTATTGTTCTCCTTTTCACTTTTCAAATACAAATCAACATTCTTAGTTTGACTTTAATAATGAGTATGTCGACAACAAACACAAACATAGTTTGGCATTTCAGAGCACACTACATTAAACTTTCCAATTTCTTCTTCAAACTGATCAGTGCTAATCACTTTCCTATCTCCTTCAACATCTGTAATTGTCAAACTTTCACTTTCTATGGACTGCTCTTCTGAACCCAAATATTGCATTTCAATATCATCACACTTTTTTTGAACTTCTGATAAAGAACCATGTAAAAGACCTGTATTCAGTTCACATAAACATGATGCAGGACTTTTTACATAGTACAGTTTCCTTGCAAACTTCTGCATTTCTGAATGGTGTACTGCTAAAATCCTCAAGTGATGAAAAACACTTTTCATGAAAGACAAGCCAGAGAATGCCCATGCTTTTCAGTATATTTTCTTAGATTACATGGATCTAGTCCTTGCAACAACTTAATCTTCTGTTTAATAATTTTCTGTGTCTATTCTCGTAGCAAATTTCGCATTATATCAATAGATTCCCATAGAATACTACAAATACTGCTACAAACCCACTTATACACAGAAGCTTGTGTACGTTTCCCTTGCACTTCTTCAGCTATTAACTCTTCTGCACTTTTACCAACCAATTCCTCTTTTGGAAGGGGACAACCACCCTGAATTTCGAAGCAACGACCTCCAGTATTCACTGCAAATGTCAAACTATTTTCCTGGAAGTAACTTTCCTCATTAAAAAAGGCACACTAGTAGAAGTATGTTTCCAATGTCCACTAAAGATTTTGCAAAAGTTGGTTCTGTTCACAAGTCTTTTTCTTCTACTTTTCTCTTTCAACACTTTGATTACTTTATCCAACACTTTGATCCTCTTCAAAATCACAATGAATAACTTCTGTTTTAAAGTGAAAGCAGTATCTACTATGCTTTCAATAGGCTGCTTCTGTTTGAATTGCAGCACTTTATTTTTATATTTGCAGCATTTTTTCATTAAATTCTAAATCAATCTAGTTCGAAAAAGTCTCTGACGAATTTCTTAAAATTTTTTTTGTCTCTGGGTAATAGATACTGTTTCTTTATCATGTTTTTTTTCATGGTATTTGAAATTGAAGTCTCCTTCTCCTTACTTGAAAAATTCATCTTTTTCCTTTGTGTGATGTTATTTTCATTAAATGTTCGCAATATTTTTTTAAGAAATTGTCTAGTGTTTTTACTAGAAGAAACTGTTTGTGTATTACTCTCATTTTTTTCTAATTGAAAATCTTTCCTTTTTTTCAAATATATATTTTGTTCTCTTGTCTTTTTTTTCAGTTCTTCTAGGCATTTTCAAATTTTAATCCAAATGAAATAATTTTCTGAAAAAAAAATAGATTCAATTATTTTTTACATCAGTTCAATATATTAAAATAATAACATACAGTTACGTAAGTTCTACTGACGGCTTCTAGAGGCAGTGCTGCAACGTGATGGAGCAGGGCAGGGGAGCAGTAGGATGACGGGTAGTGCTTATAGAACATACAGCAAGTATTTATTTAATTATTTATGTACACCTTTCCAATTTACATGTAACTGCACTACCTCGTACTTTTCACCTCTCCACCGCAACCCACCACCCCAGAGCACTCCCTCTGCAACCCACCGCAGACGACTGTATAGATAGTATTTTTTAAAATTGTAATCTATGTACTTAGGATGATATTATCACCCAAACAGCACACAGAAAAATTACCACTATTAGCCTAACAATTTTATCTACAACTTCGCAAACATAACACGGCACCCAAAGCTTTAATTGGAGGGATCTGTGGGGGTCTGAGCACCGGCAGTTTATTTTTGGGGGCCTCGAAATGGATCTCTATGGGGCTCTATTTTCAGGCCTCGCAAAGGTAGTCCATTGTTTTTTTTTTTATTGGCCTGTAGTGAGACAGTGAGAGCATGCACATTGCTCACTACTGAGAAGTGGAGACATCATGCCAAGTGAGTCGCGTTGTAGGAGTAAAGAAATCCTTTAAAGAGAGCCATTTTCTCTCACGACTTCCCTTCTCTTTTTGCAGCGCAGGAGCAACATCATCGTGGCGTGAGTAGCAGAGAGACCACCAGGCGCGCAACGCCCATTGCCCCGCACTCCCTGAGACAGCTTCTCAATCACACACACAGATCCGGACCCAAGTACTTCACAGGTCTTCAAAAGACCATTTGCTTGTAAATGATGCTCTGTTCTTTTTCACCCCTTTTTAGAGCCCCTGCATCCCCACTCTGCCTATTGCTGAAAGAATTAGCCTCCCCTGAAATTTCACTCTGGTTGCGCCTTTGGAGACGACCACACAAAGCCAACTCCAGCACAACCCTGCTCTCACCTTTCACAGTGTCTTGTTGTAGTGCTGCGAAAACACACGCTTTGCCTGTCTCACTTAGGGACATATTATCAAGAACGGCTTGACACCAAAACCTGGGCTGCTACTGGAATTCACAAGGGCATATTATCAAGCCCATTATCGCCTCTTTAGCTGCAGTTTCCTGCCGCTAAAGCAGCAATAGGAGGGTGCACGGAGAGTGCACGGAAATAAGGACGAATAGTTGAATAAAGTGCGAGTAGATGGATGGCCAGATGGATGAATGGATAGCTAGATGGATGGATGGATGGATGTATGAATGGATGGAAGGATGAATGGATGCATGGACCAGTACTTAGGATACACGGGTGGGCTGATAGATGCGTGGGATTGGTTCTGGGACAGATGTATGTATGGATATATGGGCATATGACTGGATGGATGGCACAGTGCTTACCATAGGCGAGTGGGCTGATAGATGCTTAGGATAAGTGCAGGGAAAGATGTATGTATGTAGGTAGGAATGTATGAATGAATTGAAAGATGGTTGGATGGCGCAGTGCTTAGGATGGATGGGTGCAGGGCTTTAAGCTGGCTGGCTCTGAGCACCGGCAGTTATTTTCAGAAGGCCTCGAAACGGGTCTCTATCGGGCTCTATTTTCGGCCCTCGCAAAGGTAGTCAGTTTTCTTTTTTTTTTTATAGGACTGCAGTGAGAGCATGCACATCGATGTGCGCATGCACATTTTGCTCACTACTGAGAAGTGGAGACATCAGGCTAGGTGAGCCACGTTGTAGGAGGAAGGGAAATCGTTTAAAGAGCGTGTTTTCCGAACATAGGATAACTGGAGGGGATTTTATTAAGCACACAATGCTAGTTATCTTGATGTAGACCACGCCCCTACTTGGATACCCACACCCCTGACAAAGCCCTGACTGCACCATAGTAACAAAGAAATGGTCGAAGCTTCCATTTAAATGTAAAATGGCACCAACTTTCATAATTTGAAAATCTACGCTGACAGCCTTCTACCACAGTGCAAGAGTGTCTATCAGCACGAAGATTTGTTATCCACAGAAATGTTGTGTGATTTGCGCAGCTGTCTGCTGGAACACTCATCACCAAAAGGTATTAAAACATGCAAATTTTCAAGTAAAACATATACCATACCATAAACTGGTTCATAAATGGGCCCAGTGCCACTACACCACCCTCATCCCCATTCTTGCTTAACCTTACAAAATCAAAGAAAGAGCCCCAGCAAACCTGGTAGAGCCACTATAGCAATACAGGGACTTAATTTCAACAAGTGTCTGCCGGCAGGCAAAGCAAAAAAAGGTATTAAAACGTGCAAATTTCTGGATAAAACATATACCATGCCATAGAGCGCTTTATAAATGGACCCAGTGGCACTACATCACCTTTGCTAGCTACACATGTGCACGTTACAAATGTCTGTGTTATAATCAGCAACATACCCACCTCTCCCACCCCCACCCCTGCCCTTGCTTTAACCTTACAAAATCAAACAACGAGCCCCAGCACTCCTGTTAGCGCCACTATAGCCATACATAGACTTAATTTCAACAGGTGTCTGCCAGAACGCGCATCAGCAAAAGGTATTGAAACCTGCAATTTTGCAAGTAAAACATACACTATACCATAAGGCGGTTTATAAATAGTTCCAGTACCACTACACCACCTCCACACCCACCCTTGCTTAACTTTACGCAATAAAACAAAGAGCCTCAGCAAACCTGGGAGCGCCACGATAGCCATACAGAGGCTTAATTACAACAGATGTCTCCCGAAACACTCATCAGCAAAACGTATTAAAACATGCACATTTGCGGGTAAAACATATACCATGACACAGGGCGCTTTATAAATGGTCCCAGTGGTACTACATCACCTTTAGGAGCTAGACATCTGCACGTTACTAAAGTCTGTGTCTTAATCACCAATATACCCACCTCCCCTACCCCTGCCCTTGCTTAACCATACAAAATCAAACAGAAACCCCCACCATTCCTAGTAGCGCCACTATACCCAAACACGGGCTTAATTTTAACAGGTGTCTTCCGGAACGCTTATCAGCAAAAAGTATTCAAACATGCAAACTGGTGGGTAAAACATAAACCATCCCATAGTACCGTTTATAAATGGGCCCAGTGGCACTACACCACCTTTACTAGCTAGACATATGTATGTTAATAAAGTCGTTTAAACACTCTGTAGATTTTATAGCAGAGGATGGGGAGAGTAAACAAAGTTCTGATACCCAAACTTTTGATATACCTTCCCTTTACTGTATGTATATTAAGGACATTAAATGGAATGAAAAAATTGACGATTATCTTAAAAGGGATAGTGAAGCTGAGCACCGGTAAAACCCGGAGCACTTAAACACCTACGTATATTCAGCACAGGGCGACAGCCTGACAATTAGTATCACTTATAATCACATGTAGTTTACTAATGTTAAGAAAGTCATACAGAAAATATACCAAACATTTTCATTTCTTTTTTATCTCTCACACATTTATAAAACATCTCTTCTAAAGAAACACTCCCCAATCACTTCTATTTTATAAGAACAGGCAATCATTAATACGTTTACTACCATATATTTTAGTATATCTACCTTTTTATTATTCACTAGTCACAAACTACTAAAACTATTAACTATACCCAAATGCAAATCAGAAACCATGTTCATATTATATCTCAACCTATGATCAAATGATTCAAACTATGCCTACATATAAAAGGAACGTATCACTTTTACTACCTCCATCTCCTCTCCTTGTAATCTCCAAACACTGTAGATGGCCTCACAGTACAACAACCTACCTAGACTTATATTCAAATCTACCTCTCACTGTCAAAAATGAGACCACAATCTGTCCACATAACATTTCTGGGTTTGGTTTTATCACTTTTAACTTAATAACACATACATCTCCTACCACCCTTCCCCACTACTTCCACAAAAAGTATCATTTGCAAACGTGGGACATTTTGTTTATCTCGCCTGAATACATTAGCAAACCCAAATTAACGCTGTACCTCATTTTCAAAACCATACATTCCTTTAAAGATGACTAACTATGTTTCTTCTTTGTGAAAAATTCCTAAACATATATAAAGTACTTATTTAGCAACAGGTCAAACTTTATGCATATTTTATAACCAATATGAAACACCACACTTTACTAACAGTATATTATTTTGAAATAAAAAATACTTTCAAACTTAAACATATCACCTCAAATACTTAATCACTACTACAGAACACATAACACACCTTGTTCATTTCTACCTCACCTTAGCAGTTGGTATGCAGATTTCAAATGTCACACTCTCGTGCAATTCTTTCTTGCACATGTAATGCACCGCTTTCATCAAGAATGGAACCAGTAATGGCACAATTTCTCTGTCGCTCCACATATAAATACATGTAAAGAACAAATCACAATACTTAATTTCTTCATCGACATTCCAAAACTTATCTCCATTGGTTATTTTTTAATTTTCCATCTGAAAAGCTACTTAATATTCCACGCCACATACAGGTCAGAAGTTTAACCTATTTTATCACCACACTTTCTGAAACATTGTACGAGACCTGTTGGTTAAAAGTTCATGATTTTTTTAAACGTAACTTTTTTTTTCATCATATTCTCGAACATTTAACAGCACCTGTAGGTTAAAAGTTCACCATTGTTTTAAGTTCCAAATGTGCCTTCCAATTGCAAGTAGCACATCTGGTTGAGCTGAGCACATTTCATTCTCTCGTATGGACTCCACATTTAGATTGCTCTTTATTAACCAATGACAAACATGCTTTTTCACGCAACTAATATGCACCCTAGTTTTTAGTACCCAATGCTTCTTATCTTCCAATCAAATATCGTTTTCTGTGAAAAAAAAAATATTTTTCCCCATCTTTAAACATATCTCTTACTCTACGAAGGAACTGCATGAGCTACAGACATCTTTCCATACCTTTCAGCCATACCTTCAAAATGCTAGTGTGGATCGTAGGACATAGCTATGTTTTCTGGTGCAAGAGGTATGCAGAACAGAGACGTATTGACTTAGACCTAGGTTTACAAAATGTGGACATTAAATGGTTTGCACAGAGAGGATTGAAGTGGCACCAATTGTTGCCTTCAGTTAAAACCTGTTTGCATCTCCAACACCTTGACCTAATGATTGTGCATTGTGGTGGAAACGACATAGGCACATTGACAGGGGTAGGTTTGGAAATGCTAATGAAGGACACCTTTCGACAATTGATGTTGCTTTTGCCTAAAATTGTCTTTTTATATTCCATTATATGCCAAAGACAGAAGTGGAAATGGTCAAACCAATTTTGTCCTCCGATTGAAAAATATAGGAAGAATGTCAACAAAGCTGTGTCTGCATACCTCAGAGACCACAGAATGGGGTCGATCTACAACAACAACATACGTTTTGATATGGGTGATATCTACAGAAGTGATGGAGTACACTTCACATATCAGGGAAATCAAGTTTTTCTGAATAACCTGAAGCTGTGCATCCACACTTATATGTAGTTCCAACTAATATACACAAGGGCTCTTTTTAGAGCTGCCTTATAACTTACAACTTAGGCCCGCTATTTTAGGGCCAGGTAACGGCATCTGCCGCACCCTCGCCAAAAGGTATTCTCCACACAGCTGTGGTGCAGCGGCCACACCATCTGACTTTGGAGCACAGAGCTCTCACTTAGATCACCAACTATACCGACAGCTCAGGATAGCACCATGTGACTCTGAGCAATAGCTCACTTAATTTCCACGCTGGCCTCCAGTGCCTGCAGGCCCATACGAGTGAGTAGTTTGCACTTTACAAATACCGCATTGATTGGAAACGGCAGAATTGAACTTCACACTCCCTCTGTAGAACCCCCAAATCACCCTACAGACGTCACACTGTTTAAAACAAAACTTCCTCCTAGTACGTATGCACACATGCTGACACTACTTAGACAGGTGAGCCGCAGCGGCCAGAAAACATGAGTTCAGCACACAGGGCTCACGGTTTAATCCCCTGCTCCACCAGCAGCTCAGCACCATGTGACTCTGGGCAATAGCTTACTTAAATGTAAATGTTGTAAATGTAAATGTTGTAGACTTGTACAGCGCACAGCTACCCCAGCAACGGGGCGTCCCGGCGCTGTAGACCGCTGGGGAACCCGTCCTGGCTATCCCTGTGAGATGGTCCCTTTCTGGGTATCTCCAAGGTGAAACCAGGCATCCCCGGCGTCTGTGGGGGGCCGTTGTAGAGATGAGGCAAGCTTAATGCCCAGAGTTGCCGAGTGTGTTCCTGGTTAGAGTAGGTACCGAGGCGAGAATTATCGAGTCCGTTTTGACCCTGGTCCACGACCCTGCGCGTCGGAATTGAACCCTGGTCCCTGGCCAATTCTCTGCTTACGGGTCTGCCGCCTCTAGCTAGTGAGCCACACCTCTCTACTTTCCATGCCAGCCTCCAGGGCCTTCAGACCCATAGCGGTGAGTAGTTTGCGCTTTACAAATACCATATTGATTTACCTTCGCGCTCCCTGTATAACACCACCTAAGCACCATATACAAATTACCGTGTTCCAAACAAAACTTCCTCCTACTACGTATAAAATATTACTGACACTACTTGGACATGTGTCGCACAGCGCCCAGAGCACATGACTTCACAGCATAGGACACACAGTTTGGGCTCACGGTTTCATCCCCGAGTCCACCAGCAGCTCAATTTAGCAGCATAACACTCTAGGCAATACCTCACTTAATTTCCGTACCCCACACTTTCAGACCGGTAGGGTCAGTAGTGCAGCGCCTTTATCCCCGTGTCCGGCAGCAGCTCAGCTTACGCCCCCAGCACCATCAGACCTGTCCGAGTGAGTAGTTTGCACTTTCCAAATACCAAATGAATTTAATACGTGCAAATTTACCTTCACACTCACTGTATAACACCCCTAAACACCATACACAACTTACAATATTCGAAACAAACGTTCCTGCGAGTAGGTATAATTACATGCTGACACTACTTGCACCGATGTGGCACTGCAGCCGGAGCAAATGACTTCAATATGTAGGCCAAACAGTGAATGACCTCCGTACACGATTCAGGAACCACAAATCTGCAATAATTAATAAGAAAATTGACCAGCCTGTAGCCAATCATTTCAACCTTGTGGATCATTCACTATCAGATTTGAAGATTTTCCCCGTGGAACATGTTTCAAAGGAAGAACTACTGGACTCCAGGGAAAACTTCTGGATGTACCGTTTAAAATCACTGCATCCAGATGGACTGAACATTACTGACAACACAACCTGATTACTGCATATCTCAAGAGCTCTCAGGGCTGCATTGATTCCACATTCCAAATGGAATCTTCACTCATGATGCTTTTTGAAAATTCAGCTGTGTCATCTGTGCAGCCACAGAGCAAACCATCTTGTACTACCTGAGGAAGGCGGAAGCTGAAACGTTGTAGTGGAAATACATTTTTGTTCTTTGGTGAATCTATCTGTTTGAGTCACTTCTTTCTTGGATATTTTATTTCTTTGTTACTCATTGTATCCTTTGGGATCCAGATTTTTGCCCTTGCTGGCTGTTGTTTTCTTGTGATCCTTCATCTTCAAGTATACTGTTTTTGGGATTACAAACCTGTATCCTCCGTGGATCCGATACTCAAGCCAGAAGCAATCACCATGTCAAGAACAAATCTACATCCTAGATATGCGCTGTTCATCCAGGAGAAAATCAGTAAGTGCCAATTTACAATAGCACATTTACAAATCTATAAAAAACTTAACATCTATCCTATGGGGTTGGAGGTTAAGTCTAAGCCACCTTTTAAACTAACTAGTTGTGAATGGTCCGCTACATGGAATATTTTACTGCATAACTCATCAATGGCCCTACTATTAAAGTAACCATTCAAAAAATGCAGATGCTTAAAGCCAAGCTACAAAAAGAACTGGAACTTTTAAAGAACACAAAATGTGACTCTGAAGTGGCACACATACTACAGAGGATTGCAGTAGTAAAAAAGATGACTGCCAGGAAAGCTATTGAAATTAAATCTGCAAAACTAAAAAGAGATATGTTAAGATTTCATATACCTCCTCTTCCAACTCACCACTTCATAAATCATTCTGTTTTTGGAGATTTTCTTGTCAGTGAAAGCCCTGTGAGCAAACAGCATAAAAAGAATAGAAGGTTTATAAGACAAAAAAGGCTGCATAGCAACAGTCAGCTACAACCCTTCCAGACATCCGACCCAGTTATTGACTTGACTGGAGGGCTCCTATCACCAGGAGAATTGAACCTCTTGAGCAAAGGCCTCTATTTCTGTCCTGTACCGAAGGACCATAATACTGCCAACATGATGAGAGACCTAAAAACCTTCGAGAGAAGATGCAGACTAGCAGAATACTTTTACAATAATTCTAATGTTGATCTGCCAAGCTACCTTCCAGATCCATTTAAGAAGTTCCGCCATCCCAAATCATGGACTCCACAATGTGGTAGAAATCCTGTCCTTGATACATACATTTTATCCATCAAGAAACTCATCAAGGAATCAACACCTAAAAGGATTTTTCATAACATCACCCGAGAAGAAAGAAAAGCTCTCCACCTCCTTCAACAGAGAATGGATGTCATTATAAAACCGGCAGACAAAGGTGGTGCAGTGGTTGCCATGAAAGTAAGTGATTATATTGAGGAAGGAATGAGACAACTAATGGATATCAACACTTACAAACCTTTAGAAACTGATCCCACAGAAGACTTGAACAAAGAAATTAAGAACATGGTTGTAAGATACAGGAGCTTAAACATTATTGAGGAAACAACAGCAGATATACTTGTTCATCCCAAACCAAGACCTGGGAGATTTTATATGCTTCCCAAAATTCACAAAATGAACAATCCTGGCCGTCCCATCATCTCTGGCAATGACACAGCCACTGAGAGACTATCTTTATTTGTCGACCTGCACCTCCAGCCCATTGTACAGGAACTTCCATCATTTGTTAAAGATACCAGTCACTTCCTTCAGATTATTGAAAAATTAAACCAAACCTACACATGTTATGATGATACTCTTTTGGCTAAATTTGATGTTACATCATTATACACCAATATACCACATGAGGATGGGCTTATGGCATTATCTGAAGCTCTTGATAAAAGAACTGTGAAAAAGCCATCAACAAATGTGCTTACCAACTTTGCAAGAGTTATCCTTAAATTCAACAATTTTACATTCAATGGTAAACACTATCTGCAGATACAAGGGACTTCCATGGGCACTCGGATGGCTCCATCCTATGCAAATATCTTCATGGGCAAACTAGAGAACTGTATACTTGCTACTTCTAGCATCAAACCACTGGTATGGCTACGATACATTGATGACATATTTATAATATGGAATGCAGGAAGTAGAACATTGGAACAATTTACAGCTTATATCAACAATATCCATCCTACTATCAAATTTACCAGCAACAATACTTAACAGAAGCCTCATCTCCCTTTTCTGGATGTGCTACTCACCATTCATGAACACAAAATTACAACTGATCTGTACCACAAGTCTACAGATGCTCATTTGTATCTAAACTGGACTTCATGTCACCCACACCACACTAAACTGAGCATCATCTACAGCCAAGCACTCAGAATAAGACGCATCTGCAGCAATGAGGAAACCTGTAAAGACCATCTACAGGAGCTTGCTACATTATTTAAAAGGCGAGGCTATCCTCTGCATGTCATACAGCAACAAATTGACAAGTCTTTGCAGTTACCCAGAGAAACACTTATTTGGAATACCAACAGCAGAAACAAAAGTGACAGAACTCCATTTGTAGTTGACTATCATCCATCAGCTCCTAACTACAGAAATATAATGCAAAAAACATTTCCCTTACTGTCCACTTGTGAAAAATTGCAAAAGGTTTTTCCAAAACCACCAGTCATTGCTTACCGCAGAGCTCCAAATTTACGATCTCTTATTGTGAGAGCTGAACTCAAGCAAGCTGTAACAAATGCAGGGGTTTATTGCTGTGACTCTAAAAGGTGCATCACGTGTGAATATCTTTTACAAACATCATCTGTAACTAGTTCTGTTACGAGAAGGACCTATGCAATAAGGCAGCATCTTACATGTCGCTCAACATGCATTATTTATGTGATTCAGTGCCAACGGCAAAGCTGTAAAAAACAATATGTAGGCCAAACAGTGAATGACCTCCGTACACGATTCAGGAACCACAAATCTGCAATAATTAATAAGAAAATTGACCAGCCTGTAGCCAATCATTTCAACCTTGTGGATCATTCACTATCAGATTTGAAGATTTTCCCCGTGGAACATGTTTCAAAGGAAGAACTACTGGACTCCAGGGAAAACTTCTGGATGTACCGTTTAAATTCACTGCATCCAGATGGACTGAACATTACTGACAACACAACCTGATTACTGCATATCTCAAGAGCTCTCAGGACTGCATTGATTCCACATTCCAAATGGAATCTTCACTCATGATGCTTTTTGAAAATTCAGCTGCGTCATCTGTGCAGCCACAGAGCAAACCATGTTGTACTACCTGAGGAAGGCGGAAGCTGAAACGTTGTAGTGGAAATATATTTTTGTTCTTTGGTGAATCTATCTGTTTGAGTCACTTCTTTCTTGGATATTTTATTTCTTTGTGACTCATTGTATCCTTTGGGATCCAGATTTTTGCCCTGGCTGGCTGTTGTTTTCTTGTGATCCTTCATCTTCAAGTATATATACATATATATATATATATTTTTTCACTGAAAAACCATAGGTTTCAGGCATGTTGTAGTGCGAAATTAACATTTAAAAAACCTTAGAAATTCACTGAAAAATCCATAGGTTTCAGGGGCGTTATAGTTAGTTGGACATTTCACTCGTACAAAACCAGTGAAATTCCCCTGTTATAGTTAGTTCCGCTAACTATAACTCGCACCCCCGCAATGCACTGCTGATGACGTCACATATTACATCACTCATGACATGTGCAGTGACATTACTGATGACATCTCAAATGACATCACTGATGACATCACTGATGACATCATCCAGTGACTGTGTGTTTCTGTAAAGTTTAAATATGTTTAATATATATAGGGAAAGGCGTATTGAAGAATGAGTGGATATATAAGTGTCTGAATGGATGATTTTGTAGGTGCGTGACTAAGTCTATAAGTGAGTGATTAAACGTATCTTACTGAATACATGGGCTAGTGACTAAACAGTGTGAATGTCTGTATCCATCTGTCTGTTGGGGTGTAAGCAGCTGCATGGGTTTGATGAATAGCTACATGAGTGTCTATATGAGTTATTGATTGGTTGTCACAGTATCTGTATGGGTGCCTGTGTGTTTGTGTGGGTGGGGTGTGTGTGACTCTGTGCATAGAGTGGGTGATTCACTGGGTGCATGGTTTCAATAGTGCATCTGTGATGGACTGTATGGGTGGGTGAGTGTGTGTATGGGTGTGTTAGTGAGTGCATGTATATCTCAGTGGTACATGTGTGAGTAACTACATATGTGAAAGGCAGTGTATATGTGTGTTAGAGTATTTAAATGGCTATAAGTGAGAGTGTGTGATTGTGAGAGTGGCTGTATAGATGAGTGTGTGCTTGTATCAGTAATTGTATAAGAGCGTAAGAATGTGCTAGTATGAGTAAGTGAGCTGATGTGTGTATAACTGTATAGGTGAGTAAATGGGAGTGTGATTAATTATTTGCATGACTGACTAGGTGCGTGAGTACCTCTATGGATGAGTGGCGGTGTGTGAGTGTCTATATAGGTGTATGAGTGCATATGATAGTCCTGTACTGAGTGACCGTAAGTATGAGTGATTGTATGGGTGAGAGAGTGGATGTGTATGTAGATGTAAGAATCAGTGAGTGGGTATGTGGGTATTGTAGTTATTGGTGTTGGAGTGTCTATGGTTTTGAGAATGACAGTCTGTAATTTAGAGTGGGTGTATCAAAAGTTATATTAGGGTGTGAGAAGATGCATGAAATGATCACATGGATGATGTAATCAGTGATGTAATCACTGATGTCATTTGAGATGTCATCAGTGATGTCACTGACCATGTCATGTGTGATGTAATATGTGACGTCATCAGCAGTGCATTGCGGGGGCGCTAATTATAGTCAGCTGAACTAACTATAATGGGGGAATTTCACTGGTTTTGTACGAGTGAAACACCCCTGAAACCTATGTTTTATTCAGTGAATTTCAAACGTTTTTTAAATGCTAATTTCTAACTATAACGTGCCTGAAACCTATGGTTTTTTAAGTGAATTTCTAAGGTTTTTTAAATGCTAGTTTCTAACTATGCCTACAGAGGTAGGACATGTGAAGAAGAAGAAAATACGCACAGAAAGAAGCAAAAGAAATGCAGAAAGAAGCAACAGAAGTCCACAAAGATGAAGAAAAGTGCAGGAAGAAGCAAGACATGTGCAGAAAGAACCAACAGAGGAGCAGAAAGAGTCCTTTTTGAAAAATCATCCTGTGCCCACAAATTTTTTAGACAGGTACTGGTGGTAACTGACTCTAACTAACCAGGCCTAGAGCCAGTGCTAGGCTAAAAGACACTTAGAATATAGTGAAAACACCTACATTCACTAAGGAACACTATGCGTTAGGGTACCCCTCTGATTAGCAACACCTCCTCTGTAATGCCCTGGTACATAATAGGGCAGGGGAATTAAAACTACCTCTAAGTCAGAGGTGCAAAATATGCTACTTTAACTAGTAGTCGCGTTTGCAGAGTGGTGCAGAAAGGGTGCAGGGCGTCCAACCAACGCTCAGGAATTCCACTGCGTAGGACTTACAGGAGGTACCAGGAGGGATTCTTGGCCCTCAAACTCCCTCAGGACTAAATTGGACTTCATCCCCATCCCGTAGTCTGCCATGATGCATGTTTGCAGAGTGGTAGAGAAAGGGGGCCATGGCCTCTGAGGACGTCTTAGCAATCCCACTGTGTGGGACTTACTGGAGGTAACAAGAGAGATAGTTGGCTCCCAAGAACACCCTTGGGGGCCAATTTCCCAAACTATTACCTCCAGTCAGTCCCACACAGCAGCATTGGTAAGTACTCATACCAGGCCATGCCCACTTTGCCCACTACTCTACAAACGCTCTCCCTGGCCCGCTCTTGGATGGGGATTGAAGTCCCCTTCACTGCTGGGGGTCCTTTAGGGACCAACTAGCCTACCTTTTATCTCCAGTAAGCCCCACACAGTGGGATTGGTGAGAGGTAGACAAAGGCCATGCCCCCTTTCTCCACCACTCTGCAAACGCGCCCCCCTGGCGCTTTGTAATTTGAGGGATTAAGTCCCCTTGAAACCTGAGGGTCCCTGGGGCCAAACTAGCCCACCAGGTACCTCCAATAAGCACCACAGAGCTGCGTTGCAGAGAGGTGTAAAAAGGGGCATGGCCTGGGCCAGCTCTCTGCAACACAGACCTGTGGCGCTTACTGGGGGTACCTGGTGGGCTAGTTGGCCACCAGGGGCCCTCAGGATTGAAGGGGAATTAATTCCCCAACTTAAAACATGCCACAGGGCGCGTTTGCACACATGTCACCTCAGGCCCCACCCCCTCCCTTCACCACTGTGCAAACACGCCCGTGGCACGTTTTAAGTTGGGGGATTAAGTCTCCTTGAATCCTGAGGGTCCCTAGGGTCCAACTAGCCCCCCAGGTACCTCCAGTAAGCGCCAGAGAGCTGCGTTGCAGAGAGGTGTAAAAGGGGGCATTGCCTGGACCACCTCTCTGCAACACAGGTCTGTGGCGCATACTGGAGGCACCTGGTGGGCTAGTTGGCCCCCAGGGGCCCTCAGGATTGAAGGGGAATTAATTCCCCAACATAAAATGCACCACTTGCGTGTTTGCACACATGTCACCCCAGGCCCCGCCCCCTCCCTTTACCACTGTGCAAACGTGCCCCGTGGCGCGTTTTAAGTTGGGGGATTAGGTCCCCTTGAATCCCGAGGGTCCTTGGGGTCCAACTAGCCCACCAGGTACCTCCAGTAAGCACCACAGAGCTGCATTGCAGACAGGTGCATGAATCTCGCAGATTTCAAAAAAATAAAATGCTTTTTTTGGCCCTGGGGGTCCTTTTGGGACCCCCTGAGGAGGCCTAGGGGGTCAGGGGGTTTCTACCCTGCCCCCTTTTCTTTTTTCAACTTTGTTTCCCTGTTTTCTTATGCCTCGGTTACCGAGGCACAAGATGGCTGCCAACACTATATATATATATATATGTATAGATATATCTATATATATATATATATATATATATAACTTAATGATAAACATGATTACCAAAATTTCAATTAATTTTATGTTTTTTATATCTTGTAATAATTTTTAGTACATAACCACTAAATATAAAATATAAACGTTTCAGTTTAGGTTGGTAATTTTAAATATATATCAAACAATTAGGTGCTGATTCCTATCCGGTAAATTTCCGTACGACTCGTATCCGTATATTTTTACGTACGAATCGTACAAGTCCCTGTCCCACTGGTGAAGTACGATTCGTACGTGAAAAATACATACGAATCGCTTCGGGAAAAGGTCTACGAGACGTACCCGGACAGTTTTACATACAAATCGTAAAACTGAAGTCCGAGCGCACAAGAACGATCCGTACCGCCCTTCCGAATATACAAGCGTATGTAAAACGTCCCGTACGGAGCGTACTCTGTACCACTCGTATCCCGGGGAAAATTGTGCCCGGGATACGAGTCGTACAGCCCCCCCTCCCCCCGAGTATGTCTGCATGTCCCCCTGTATGTCAGCAGCGTACCCCCATATGTCAGCAGCGTACCCGCCCATGTCCGCACCGTACACCAGCCCCGTACTTGTACGCACCATACCCCAGCCCCGTACTTGGACGCACCGTACCCCAGCACCGTACCCCAGCCCCGTACTTGTACGCACCATACCCCAGCCCCGTACTTGGACGCACTGTACCCCAGCACCGTACCCCAGCCCCGTACTTGGACGCAGCGTACCCCTGCACCGTACCCCAGCCCCGTACTTGGAGGCACCGTACCCCAGCACCGTACTAGGACGCACCGTACCCCAGCCCCGTACTTGGATGCACCGTACCCCAGCACCGTATCCCAGCCCCATACTTGGATGCACCGTACCCCAGCACTGTATCCCAGCCCCGTACTTGGACGCACCGTACCCCAGCACCATACCCCAGCCCCGTACTTGGATGCACCGTACCCCAGCACCATACTTGGACGCACCATACCCCAGCATCATACCCCAGCCCCGCACTTGGACACATCGTACCCCAGCACCATACCCCAGCCCCGTACTTGGACGCACCGTATCCCAGCACCGTACTTGTACGCACTGTACCCCAGCCCCATACTTGTATGCACCGTACCCTAGCACCATACCCCAGCCCCATACTTGGACGCACCGTACCCCAGCCCCGTACTTGGACGCACCGTACCCGAGCACCGTACCCCAGCATCCACATGTACGGACCTTACAACATTGCGTATGCGAGCACGGTACAACAACATCGCGTATGGATGCACCTTACATACGCGAAAACGACTCATACTGAACCAGGACACTGTAAAACAGCACAAGGAGGGTCAATTCGACTCGCACAACACCACAAAACACATCTACAGTACAAAAAACATCAAAATGACTGACCTGGCACATCCAAACAGGTAAACAGAGGCCCAAACTCACAACCATCTCTTATAGCACACCAACCAAAATTTCAAACTCAGGCACACCCACAAATAGACCAATAAAAAGGGACCACACACACAAACCATGATCCTTTGCAACAGACTCACAGCAGCTATAGAGCACACCCCAACAACTGCACCCATACACCTTAACATATAGACCTTCACACACACTCCTTCACACATACCCTCTCTTCACATTCCCACACACACCTTCACATTCACACCCACACACCCACAACCATCCACACCCTCACCCCCCACCATGCCCACATATAAGAATCCAAAGTTCACAAGGGAGGAGCTGGACATCCTTGTCAACGAAGTCATCAGAGTCGAGCCACAGCTCTTTGGAACATTGGTCAGACAGACCAGCATAGCCGAAAAATCACGCCTGTGGCAGAGGATCGTCGATAGGGTGAATGCTGTTGCGCCCATCAGAAGGACCAGGAATGAATGCCAAGCCAGGTGGTATGATCTGCGGAGGGCAGTCAAGCGGAAAATGAAAGAGCAACATCACTGGGGGTGGGCTGCCACGCAGACCGGTACATTACCATCCCTGGGAGGAGAAGGTGATGGCCCTGCTTCTGCCGGTGGGAGTACACGGAGTCGAAGGAGTTGCAGAGTCTGGTTAGTACACAAACAACTTACGTAACATGGGGGTAATGGCATTCACACCCCAACTACACCAAATGCACACAACTACCCCCAAGCCCTCACCGGACACCACCACACTCAAAAACAATGCTCATGCCATTAACATGTGTATGCCCCATCCACAAAGCAAGGCCATGCCATGTCCCAGGCTACACGAAGCACAAACCCAAGACTGGATGTCCGGGATGCTGGGAGGGTGGGTCTCACAAAACACATAGTTCAACTCTGAATCAGACACCATTGCCCTCAGCCCATATGGCCCAGGTACACACCCATGCACCATGCTCAATGCACAGGGACTGGCAACTTACTGACAAGGTAGCTGACACTTGGCCCTGCTGTAGGCAGCACAAGGCCCTCCTGTGACAACTGTAAACTCAAACACCAACACCACAAGCTCAGATATCTAGGACAGGAACTCACACTCACTGTCATGGCAGCATGCACCATGAGGGGATAGATACATCACCTGGGAGAACCACTGCCAAATCACACTACACCCACCAGCAGGCCCTGTCACACACACCCCTTACACAAGCACACACCACCGGGGCAGGCAATGGATGTACCCACTCTCACAATGGACATGTGACACAACAAGATCAATCCATAGCCAAAGAAGCATCCAAGCCAAAAATCTACATGTCAAACTCTCAGGAGAACATATCAATCTGTTCCCCGCAACATTCCCATCCACAAGTGAACAGTGAGGGAAATGCTAGGCACATACAACTACCTAGAGGAACTGTGCCAACTTGAATATGTATGAAACATGGATGTCGCATGAAACAGCATTAACATTGTCTCTCTCTCACGCACAGGGCAACGTCATGGATCTTCCCCCAACAATGGGGGGGAAGAATCACAGTCCCAGGCTCTGGAGGAACCTGATCCCACCGGCAGCGACGCCTCTCAACACTCCGCGGATGACCCCAACCCACCTGTACCCTCTGGTGTCCAAGCCCCTGCAGCACCTGCTTCAGTTACATCTGTGCCAACCACCACCCTCATTCCTGCCACATCCCAGGAGACACCCAGGAGCCCTGCCCGCACTGAACAACTGAGCCTGTCTTACCTGGAGGGACAAGGTTCGCTGGGCACCCAGGAGGATGCAGACAGCCCCGCAACTGCCATCCCTCAGGGGTCCCGTAGACCTGATGTGACCACAACGGCAGGCCAGGCTTGTGTTGGCAGGGGTGGTGGGAGTGGAGGCAGGCGGAGGCGAGAACCTGACCAGCCAGCTGAAGGGACCGGTATGTCACACATACGCAACATCATGGACGCATACCGGCATGACACCAGGGCCATCAGCCAGGTAGTGGAGACCCTCACAGAGATTAAGAACCAGCAGGCCAAGCAACACGCCAGTCAACAACAACACCAAGGACGGTTGGAGGCAAGACTGGCTGAGCTCCTGGTGGTGCAAACGGACATAAGCCGTTCACTCCGTTGGATCGCCGACAACATGGCCAACCCTCCCTGTGCCACCAGGCGAAGACCACCACCAGCCACAGGGAGGGAGGAGGAGGAGGATTCGTCTGACGGGGCGTCCCAAACATCGTCAAGGCCTGCATCTGAGGGTCCCACGAAAAAGGTGGGTCGTCCACGGAAAAGACCGTGAGAGGCAGCGGATCATCCACATCTCCCCAGTCACCTGGCCTGGCACCTGGCCTTCATGCGCAACAGCAGCACCTCATTCACTGACATTCTCTGCCACATGGACTTGCTGGTCACAGTCTGACCAATGATGACAAACACTGTGTTCTGGACTCTGATGACTTCAAATGCCAAGGATCCCATCTCCCCCTGTGAACTTTGGATTCTAGGCACACTGTATAGCACCTATTTTTCCCCACAATACACGCCCCCCACCGAGAATAAAATTAAATTACTTTAATTAGATGTTGCAGTCATTTTGCATGAGTCCACAACATATGTGTGGGGAAATGTCAAACTATGCCTGAGTGTTGAACTAACTCCAGCCATCCATACCCTGGGATCTGAGTCCGGTACAGGACACACATGGGTCACAATGTATCATCCAATACAGACATGGAGCACAATACTCACCTGTTATGGCCTCAAGCTGCTGAGGGGGGGCTTGAAATACTGTGCGGACAGACCAATTTGGAAGAGTATCATTAAGGTGTAGAGGTCATGGCTCATGTGGAGGTTCCCGGGGAGGGAGTCCCAGGTATGTTTAGCCAGGTGGGAGAACTATGTCCTGCATGCTGGAGTTCGGTGGATGTGAAGAATGTTGGCCAGGGCAAGGTTGGATGCACGGAGTTGGCCCAATGGGGTCTTGGATGACAGACGTCCAAGGTTGGTTTGGGGTCTGGGGTTGTGGACTGCCTCCTGAGTGTGGGTGAGGAGTGTAAAGGTCATCCTGCAGCAGACAGTGATCCATTGCAGCTATCTCAGGTGGACGGGGATGTGGCTGGGGCACGGGATGTTGAAGCTGAGGTGTGCAGATGCACCCTGGATGTGGACAAGTTTTCTGGGAGTTTGGCTGTACTTGCTCCGTAGAGGGCGGGGCTGTAGTTGACACGGCTGGTGTCGTGGACCTGGGGGACGGTCTGTCTTGCCTTGGAGTGGATCTATCTGTAGGTCATGTGCATCATGCGGAGGGTATTGCAGCATGAGGTACAGATGCTGGTGAGTTGCATGGCAATTGTGAGCGACAAGTCCATGATGCACACCATCTTGTGTGCGTGGCCACTGGGTGCTGGTGCAGTGCCCTTGCGGGTGGGAAACAAGGAGTTGACCCAGCTGTAAGGGGACAATCCTCAGATGATTACCTCAGTCCTGTACAAGTCCAGCCTCAGGTGGCTGATGTTCAGCCATTCATCAACGGACCTCATGCCTTCTTGAAGGTTGGAACTGGCAATGGCTGTGACTTTGGTGAGGGTGAGGAGCAGCTGGCTGTCAATGGCATACGAGATGATGATGAGGTTGTGTGCGCATGTGATGGTGGAGAGGGGGGTCATGGACACATAGAAGATTGACACGCTGAGAGATGAGCCCTGGGCCATGTGCCAGATGACGCCACTGTACTACATGCTGAAGTCTTGAGTCCCACTCCCATGGCCTTGCTGGTGAGCTACTTGGTGATTTCATCCTGGTCCATCCCCTGGATTCCAGTGTTGGAGATGTGTGAGCTGACAGTGTGTGAGCACATTGTGCATAATGCTGTTGAGAGGTCAAGGGGGGTGGCCTCACCATTGTTGAGCAGGGCAAAGTTGTCGGTGTTGGTGGCAATGATGATGGTTGCAGTGGGGTGATTACTGTGGAAGACGGTCTTGTGCAGGTGCCTGGAGCTCTTTGCGTGGAGGAAGTTTGTCAGTTGCTCGTTGACTGTCTTCCTGATGACATGTGTTGGCTAGGGAATCACGTTGAGGTTCCTTGAGAGCCAGCGTTCCTGCCGTCCATTATCTAGGAAGGGCCTGGGTCACTGCATGCCTCTATCTACCATGGAATGTGGCTAACTCCAATGATACATACATGACATGCTGGACGTGGGCTACAAGGATGGGGAATGATGTGGTTGAGATGTTGTGTGGGAAGGGTCCTGATGGAGATCCCCAGGGGATGTTGCACATGAGCTGGGTGTTGTATCTGCTGATGATGGAAGTCCAAAACCCGAGGGTGGTTGGTCCCGCGTATAATAGTGCGTTCTGCCTCTGTGTGCCAAGGCTTGCGTGTATGTCCATGAGCTTGCAGTGGTAGAAAGTTGCAAGGGATTGGCTCAGCCTTGCATGGGTGGGGTGTCTTTTGGATGGAGAGCTGATGTCAGTGCACTCACAATGCTGATGAGCTCCTTGATGTTGTGCGTTTTTTTTGCCTCGCCCCATCTCAAGGCTCTCCAATTGTCCTTGCTGATTTTATGGTGATGGCTGTATGTGCCTTTTTCCAGGGTTGTAAGGCCACTGATGGTTATTTGTGTTGCAAGCTGTGCACAAGAGTCCTGCTAGACGTATATGAGTCCAGTTGGTCTGCCTTGTCCCAGGTGGCTTAATTGTTGATGTGCGTCACAGGAAAGTCCGGCAACGTGGCTAGATTGTTGGATCAGTTGCTGATCCAGGGTGTGGCAGTGGTGTTGGTTCCAGTGTCCCACACAGCATGTCTGTGTTGACTTACATCAAGCATCTTTGGGGGATTGATAGCGGGGTGTGTGGCAGTGTGTTGCCCTTCGGAGACGTGGATGCTAATGTGGATGGACCAATGATGGATGCTGGTGTGGTTCTCATCCAGCCAGAAGTTCCTGGCCCACAGCCATATGTATCCTGTGGATGTGAGGGCGTGCGTGACGATGGACGTGTTGATGGCTTTGCGGAATTGTGGATGTAGGCCTGGAGATCTGTGGATGAGTGTTACTCTGAGGGTTTGCAGGGGATTTGTGCCAAACCGGATTTGTGACCCTGAGTGCGTACTTGGGAATAGATATCAATTCATCCTACGGGATTGTTAGTGCCGTCCCTGCGGGTGCTCTTGTATCCGTCTGAGATGGCAATGAAGAAGTAGTGTGCTGAGGATGCTTCCATACAGATCACTGTCATGAAGGTGATGTGTGGGCCTGTTGTGTTGAGGAGGTAACAGAGTCCAATGGCGTGCTGGTGGAGTAGGAGGGACATGACCTGGTTGGTGTGACAGGGCCTGGAAGGCGGGGCAGCGCTGTGTGGGCAGTTGGAGTTGCACACTCAGCATGCGAAGGTGTGGTGTGTGCGCTTAGGGTATGCCTGAGAGCAGGCGGTTGATTTTCACTTGGACATTGCTTGGAGGGTGGCTGCAACATGAGACTGTTGTGTGATGTGGGTCATGCAAGGACATGAGGGTCGTGCAATGTGCACGTTGCATGCACTGACGGTCCTGCCTTTGGCACCACGTGGCTGCAACAGTGGCACAGACAAGCTGATGACAGCCTAATGAATGGGTGGAGGGAGGGAGGAAGGGAGGAGCATCTTGGAGGTGTGTGGGTTGCAGAATCTGGGAACTTGGTGGGCCCTTGCCGGAGGGCCCGCAGCAGCAGGCGGCATGTTCTGGAAACTAGACCGAAAGTAGCACACAAAGACAAGGATGTCAGAAAGGATAACAGCAACAGGCGTATGTAAAGGAAGGAGTGTCAAGTTACTCATGGCTCACCCAGAGAAAATGGATGAACAATCACCAAAGATGACTGACACAGGATCAGGGAACAGAAGGCTGAGCTGTGCGCAGGAGACACACCCTCAGCAGGCGTTGATGGCCCGTTGGTGGGAGCAACCTGCCCAAATACATACACAACCATGGACAATAGAGATTATTAGCCATGAAGAACTGCATGCATGTTGCCGAACTACACATACACTCATATGCACAATCTTTGACAACTATGCCAGAGATTACGCATGCAAAGTGGCAAGAGACCTGCATTGACAGAGATGAGGCACTTCGGAGGGTGAGGAACACCTTTACTACTCAAGTTCACACTAAGGGAAATGCATCAATATGAACAGACTCACACGTCATTTGACTGAACATGTGGGACCTGCGCTGGACACCCCCTTCACAACACGGATGTTGTAAATCCAAATGAACTGGCACACAAGTTAAGGGGATGAGCCAAACACCTCCTGCTGCACACGGAGAGGCTGCAATTCCCCATTGAGCCTGTCATGGGGATGTCCCACACTATGTCCACCCGTAGCATCCCGTATGTTTCAGAGGGAAGTTTAACACACATTGATGCCGTCATCAGAATCCAAAAACCATTCCAGATGACTGTCACGAAGGGTGACTATCAATTCATGGGAGTCATGCTACATGTTATGTGCCCCATGGTGAGTCGACATGTATGCATGGTAACATAACATGCATAGAAGCAGTCCCCACACATTCCAAACACGTATCACCCCCAAAATGCCTTGCTGCAATCCTTACCCAAAATGACATTTCCCCATGTCCGTGCATGGAACGCTGATTCAGCACACGTTGCAATTCTCATGAGGAATAGCAGGAGGACAACAAAGACATGAGCAGACAACATGCGCAAGAACCTGGGAATGACAGACACACAAGAAGTCAGCTTAAAGAATTTTCTCCGCATACATGGTAATATACTAAACATGAACAATGTTGTCCCCATGATAATTTAAAAGAAAGTGTCTCAGCTAAAATGTGTGGAATGACATCATCACTCAAGTGACACATCAGAACACACATCTCAGTCACTTAGCATACAGTCAGCTGGACACACACATTGCAACACATGCCACCCAAGGCTACAAGCGTGCACACTCAGACCCAGGGACTCACCATTATGAGAAGAAGTTGCGTATGAGCTGACACCGGATATCCTCCTCCTCCTCCTCCTCCTCACTTGCCTCGTGACCAAGCCCTTCATCCTCCACGGGTGGATGTTCCTGCTCATCCTGCTCCAGGATGAGTGGCACTGCCTTCTCCACTGCCATGTTGTGCAGCATGCAGCACACGAGGAAGATTTTGCAGACCTTCGCCGGTGCATATGGGAGGGACCCGCCTGTCTTGTGAAAGCACCGGAATCGGCTCTTTAGGAGGCCAAACGTCCTCTCAATCACTCGCCTTGTCTGCCCGTGTGCATTGTTGTACCGGTGATCTGCAGCTGATCGTGGGTTGCGGAGAGGTGTCATCAGCCATGGCATGTTGGGATATCCAGAGTCCCCTACATGGAAACATCATATAAATAAGTGGGTCAGGAGATGCCGTAAGAGCCAAAGATACCGCAACACACAGGACAAACAGAGTATACCCACCAACAAGACATGCTCGTTTGTGTTGCAGCCGCAGCATCATTTGTGGCACCCTGCTACGCCTCATGATGTAGGCATCATGTGCTGACCCTGGAAAACGTGCACAGACATGGGAAATCAGCATGTTAGCAAGACACACCACAAGGGCATTTATAGAGTGGTAATGTTTACGGTTGCGATAGGCTACCTCCTGTGCCTGTGGTGGTACCAAAGCCACATGTGTCCCATCAATGGACCCAATGACATGGGGCATCCCTTCCAGGGCATAGAAATCACCCTTGACACATGTCAACTCCTCAGCAGTCGGAAAATGGATGAATTCATCAAGGTGCTCCAACATGGCTGCCAAAACATCACGCAGGACACGGCTGAACATTGTCTGTGACATGCCACCAACATCAGCTATGGTGAATTGAAACGTACCTGTGGCAAAAAAATGTAGGGCTGCCATCATCTTCATCTTGGGGGTCAGCGCAGTGGGATACCTGTGTCACGGTTGGAGGTGTGATGCCACCTTGGTGGTCATGTCCTCAATCAAATGTTGAGTGAATCTGTAACGTTGGATTCAGGCACGTTCACTCATGGCACCCAAGTCTGGCATTGGTCGGGGGACCGGCGGTGCCCTGCAGAATATTGTGATGAATGACGAAGATTGAGAGCATGACAACATCAATGTCAATGAAAAGAGCACATGCTCAACTGCTAAATACAGAGTCTGGTGTGTGCAATACAACCAGGACACGTATGCTAGCTAGGTGATACTCCTATGAAAAGCCAGATACACCCGTTGTTTGGCAAGTCTACATGACATGCCCCGAAACGAGCTGGGTGCCAGTCTTAGTGAACAGCCAGAGACATCACAGGAGTGACATACATCCACATAGCTGCATTTAAAGGATGTCATCTCATACAGACAGCTGACGGCAAGCTAGACGCACAGGTCACATGCAATGTCAAATGTACAGATCCAACACATTGCGATGAAGGGGTACACGTGAAAACAGAAAACACAGACATTGAGACGACGCAGATATGTCCTAATGTGAAAATATCATGTCCGATGCATACAGACCCTGCTTACGTGGGAATCCACATGTGGCATGGTGTGCGTAGATGTGTGCCATGCCCATCTCCACACAGACACATGTTGGATGCAGCAACAGCAGATGTAGTTGACGGAACACTAACAGCAAGCTCATGGGAACACATGACACACACATGACATAGTCACATCGGGGCACGCTGATTGTGAAATGTCAGTTGTTAGTGTCCCTGTCCCTGGCATCAGGGGACAGTTGTGGGTGGTGGTGACTGTGCCATACCAGTGATGCTGTGCTTGACACGTTTGTACTACAGGCACACATGTGCAAAGTGTGAAGGGGAAGTGTGCCACATAGTGCCCCATCACACATGACACACAGGTCATCACACATCAATTGTGCAACTACACGAGGAGACATGTGCAATATCACTGCCTGACACAACTAGGCCCTGCACATGAAAGTCTGCAATGACAATGACTTGATGTACAGCCTTGTGCGAGTCGGAGACCTCCATTCTTTTCATGTGCGCTTCCTATCACCAGTGTAAGCGTGTGAAACGCACTGTACACACGCTCTCAGAGCCTGTGTGCGGTCCGTATCACTATTGTGGTGGTGCCGTAGGTGTACGCGTGTTATTGACCGTACACATGTCGTGTGTACGGTGTGTATCACTATAGTAGTGGTGCCGTAGGAGTCTGCGTGGTACGGACCGTACACACATGCGTACTCCTACGGCACCACTACTAAAGTGATACGGACCGTACACAGGCTCTCAGCGTGTGTACGGTCCGTATCACTTTTGTAGTGGTGCCGTACGTGTACGGGTACGTGTGAAACGCACCATACATGTTTTTTGGAATCAAAAATTACATAGGGCACAAGTATTAGGCCCAAAATGCATGCTGGTTGTCATGGATACAGAGATTTCAGTTGCAATGTGGCCATCATTTGTGCTTGAAAAGTCAGTTGGGTCAAAAATTACAATGTTGCAAAGTGGTGTTTGCCTTGCTATGATGCTCAAAATTTGAACCATGCAAATTCGTGTCATTGGTGTATGTTTAAAGGAATTGGAGGAAACGTAGGATGCAAATGAGTCTGACCAATCACTCTGTACTCCTGTAAATGAAAGCCCCCAGCAAGACAGATATATGTCAGCCAGAACCCATGAGAGGGCACTTGCCTGCACAACTTTCCTGTCAACCACACTGCTGCTGTCTGTGCTTCCTCTGGCACCATGTCGCGGACTTTGGAGAGGGCCCAGCCATTCACACTTGAGGAGAATGAGGCCTTGTTGAATGTCCTGCTCCCACAGTACCCCAGCCTGTATGGGAGACCAGGGGAGCAGGTGAGTGCTGACCCTACTCCCTTTGACTGTGCAACTTTTTTGTGACTGTCACTTCTGGCATTGTGTCCAGGTTAAGCCTGGGCAAAGCACTACGCTACGCTCGCGTAGTTTGCGAAGTTCGCGCTACTTCGCACTACGCGAACTGCACGTAGCACAGTGCGAACACGCGTAGCGTAGTGTTGCGTAGTGCTGCGGTCATTTTTTGCTTGCTCGCGGTCCTCAACGTCAAGTTGGCGACCGTGAGCAAGCAAAATGACATCCCGGCGAGACTTTTTCCTTGTTCGCGATCAGCAACTGCAAGTTGGCGATCGCGAGCATGGAAAATAAACCTCCCGGCGAGATTCCCAACGCGAGGAGGTCAGGTTTCTCATTGCGAGTGGTCGCGTATGCTCGCGACCGCTCGCGATGAGAAACTACCAGTTCGCGTTGAGAAAGCTGAAGCTCGAGTAAAAATCTACTCGAGCAGCAGAAAACTACAGCTCGCACTGAGATGCCATTTTCAATGATTGCACAGTGCCGGTTGCTTGTCCGCACTGTGCAATCATTGAAAACGACATCTGGCACAGTGCGAACAAGGTACTACGCAGTTCGCGAAGTGCTACGCGTAGCTCGCGTAGTGCGAACTTCACTTTGCGTAGCTTCGCGAAGTGCTACTTCGCGAACTACGCCCAGGCCTAGTCCAGGTGTGACAGACATGCAATGTGGTTTAGAGTGGGTGCCAGGGGGGAAAGGCTTATGTCTGTCATGCAGAGCATGAAGTAGTTCCTGTGTGCACTCCTCACTTGCATTGTGCTTACTGTGACATTCACTGCATAGTGCGTGACACATTCAGCCAGGCAAATCCTTGGTGGCATTTTTTGGCTATTGTCCTGAGGTGTTTCAGTGTTCCCCCCGGTGTGACAGATGACTGTACCCACAGATGTGTATGAGTTGAGTGGAGCTGTACTGAGAGTGTCCAAGTGATGTGTACGCCCTCCGGGACATTGATGTGTGTGAAGGTTCCTTGTCATGTGGGTGAGTGTCTATGTGAAGTGTTGCACCACAGCTGCATGGAGGAGGCAACAACTCTACCCATCTGATGTGAGAAGTAAGCCGTGCTGTGTGTCTGACTTGCTGAGCTAGCCCAACACCTGTGACACCCCACAGGCAAGTGGCACATGTGCAGAGTGAGGTATGTATCTGCTGTTGCCAATGGCAGGTGATTGATCTGTGCCTGTGTGTGTCTGTGTACTCTGCTGAGGTTGCGTCAGTGGGCTGGGGCATGTAACTGCTTTGAGGTGCTGTCCATCAACCTGGTGTTGCATGTGATGCACAGTGTGTGCCATGATCAGGGAGTGTGTCGCACCCCTCCTGCCACCTGTGTAGTTTCAATGCCATGTAGTGCATTGGGGCTTCCACAGAGGCCAATGTCTATATGAGTAAGATGCTATTCCTTGGCAGCATCCTATGCCCTGTTCAACATATCATAGATGTTCAAATGTGTGTCTCTGTGACATGGAGCAGGTGTAGTGATGTTGTCTCACTTTGTCATCCTCACAGGTAACTGCCTATGAGAAGGGGGGATCTGGAAGCGGATCGTCAGGGCCGTGAGATTGGCGGGGGGGTCGCAATCGGCGCCTATCCCATGTCCGAAAACGATGGCAGGACATCCTGTGCTGGACCCGGCGGATCGCCCGGGTCCAGCTGGGGCTCTCGCCTCCACGCCCCCACGGCGGGCGCCGACGCCTGACCACCCACATGATGCGTGTCCTGGTAGTTGTCTTCCCTGACCTGGATAGGCAGTTACAGGAGGGACAGCAGCAAGAAGGGGGTAGGTACCTGTCTGTTTGTTGTGTTGTGTGTCCCCAGCTTTTGGAAGTGCTCAGTAGCCTGGATACGCTGCCAGGGTTTATATGTGCAGTGCATATTCTGTTCCCAAAAGTTAACCGGTGCTCTTATTCGTCCCTTCCCCTGCTTGACATGTGTCCCCTGGTCTCTGTGTAATCACAATTGCACATGGTCATCTAGCCTGCCAGTTGATCCAAGTGCACATTGCTTTCTGCATCATGTGGGAGGGTGGTCTGTGACATGTGTTGTTACCTTGCCTGTGCCCTGTCCTGTTCACTCTGTTGGGGGTCCATATTTGTTGGCACTGATAATGAGACTCAACATGGGAGTGTGAGGTTTCAAATGAACACACTTTCAGCATGCATGACCAATGTTGTGGCCTCAGACATGATGTGCGTGAGTGGAAGATATGCATAGTGCCAGGACGGTTGCTCATGTTACAGTCAGATCATTCCAGGAACAAGGAGCAGTGTGCCCACTACAGTCCTCTGAGACACCCTTGCCTCGTAATCATGTGTGTCATCCAACACTGTGTCCATTCTCAGTGTGTTCTGCATATGTTTGCCTCTGTGGCATTGTTCCCTGGCCTCATTTGTATTTATCCAAAGTGTGCTACATATGTCGACTGGACAGGGAGACCCCATTTGGCTTGTGCATACTCACACTGGGCAGTGCCTGTGTGCCTATTCACAACTATCTGTCGATGGTTGTTTGTCACAAATATGTGTTGGCAGCCTCACGAGGTGATGTGGAGTACATTTGGGAATTCTTGCTGCACATTTTTGTAAAGCCTGATTAAGAGGTGTCACTTCTTGATCTGTCTCAATCACATTGTCTCATGTATGGGGATTTGTGTGGGCGAGACCTACATGGCCAGACCTTATGTCTCCTTGCCAGGTCTGACCTGTGTGTGATAATTGGCTGGACAGAGACTCAACGTGCAGTGACCCAGTGATGTTGTGCAGGGTTTAATGTTTGTGCTTTGCAGCATGTGTCAATTGTTTAAATACATGATTCCTGCTCATTAATTTTTTGCACCAGTGTGTGGTCAAGATCCTACGTAGTTTGGTCTTTGTGTGCTGACATCTGTGTGGACATTCTGGCTTGCCATGTGGGTGTCTCCTCAGTGCAGGTGTGCCTTTTTACAACACAATAGCAGACCCATTAGCTCATGCATTGTCCTGGGTTTGGACTTGTGTGCCACTCCACATGACATGCAGTTGGTCAGATGTGTTGGCAAATGTGTCATCAGGTAACGGATGGCCATGTGACAACTGACATAATTCAAGTTGTTAGTCACAATGTATTGTACCTTGGCACTCGCAACACTTGTCAATAAGTCTTCATGTTTTCTATGCTTTAGTTTGATGTTTTGTTGTTAAGAACAATAATGTGCCTTGCTGACAGATGTCTACCAAGGAAGTGCACAACAAACCACCTTTACACTTTCAGGGAACACGCTGGCACAATTTTAAAGAAGGCACTGTTCTAATGAGACTGTTTTTCAGATTATACATATACAAGTTCCCCCAGTGTTGTGGAAATTGGGTAAGTCCTTGGTTGTTGGTGATACCAACTTACGAGTGTCAAGTCATCAAGCCCTCCGTGGGCCCATGTATATGTACTTTCTGCAACATTTCTTTCTAACAGTGGCTTCTTTAAAGAAGGCTGCCAGCTTCTTCAATGACTGGGTAAATGTAGTTTTGTGTGCACCTCCATGGGAGCCATCTGCTATGAAGGCACATGTGTGTTCTGTTCACAAAATGGCACATTCCCACATTCTGACCATGTCGATTGTGTCAAGTATTGTGATTCCCAAGGGACCAAAATTTTTTCGTTTTGTGTTCCAAAGTACTTACAGGTCTCTGAGTGTGGGGACACCTTTGGTATTGAGGTGTGTTACTTTGCCTTGGGTGCACCACTACTGTTTCTTTCAGGGTAAACAAGAGGTGGCATGACTTCATTGTATTGCTGTGCTCACCTGTTCCCAGACACTAGCTCCTCAGTGTTTTCTCATTCAAGTTTTGGGCTGGTGTGTCCTATTGTTCCTTGTCTCCAAGTGGCATGGTGGGTCTACCAACTGGGGAGTACAGGGCTTACATATGTGCGGAGTAATCTAGCTGTTACTTATGATGCATTGCCTGATATGCACTGTGACCTATTGTTTTTGTACTAATGTGTCAGATGTATACAGGTGACTGATGTTTTTCTGTATCTTCACCTTGCCCACAGCATCATCATTGGAAACCAAGGGAGACACCTGCACGGACATGGATGAGGGACCCAGCACCAGTGCCACCAGTGCTGGTGAGTCTGCGGGAGCCAGTGGCACGGAGGGTGAGGGGAGTCAGTCAGAGGACCTGTCTGGTGGCGATTCCAACTACGACGCAGATGGGTCCGAGGCTGACCTCATCGAGGGGGCGGAGGCTGCTACAACTCCTGGCAGCAGCCCAACATCTGTCCCCGCCTCCTCCATTCCCATCACCGCCCTCCCAGTTGCTCCGGTCCCTTCTGTCCATGCAGGGCACCACCATGTCTCCTTCGGGACAGGCACCGCACCCCCTGCCCCTGTCACCCCTGCTGCCCTCAGTGCAGAGTCTGTGGACATGCTGCGGCAGTTGCAGGTTGGGCAGGCATCGGTGCTGACTGTCCTCCATGGCCACACCACACTGCTGACACAGATGGTGTCGTTCATGGAGGGCAAGTCAGCATCGATGTCTGAACAACGCAGGTTTCTACAGTCCATGGACTCTTCACTGACGGCAGCAGTGAGTTTCCTGCAGCGCTTCGTCCCTCCCCTACCCCAGCCCCATCCACACTTCCCTCTCCCATACCTGTCCCATGCACACCCAGACATTCCCAAGCACGCACCCCACCAGACACAGGCAGCACACCACCAAGTAAGGGCAAGCGCACAACTCCTGTCACGCACACTCAGGGGGATGTAGGCACACTCACTGGGTCTGGGGCAAAAAGACATACACGCAGCCACAGTCTGAGTCCGCAGGCCTCACAACCCAGTCCCTCCAAAAGCACTCCCCTTGGCTCCCCTGCCAAACTGACACCCAAAGAGGTCGACATGGGTGGTCTGCCCATCACCCCCACTGTGACACCATCCCGCAAGCGGGCGAGGAAGTCCCCGGGCAGGGTAGTCAAGTCCCACCCCCTGTCCACCCCCTCCCCCAAGAGCGCTGCACCCCATCCCTCGGCCACCCCCCCTGCATTGGCCCTGGGGTTTCTTCCAGTGCAGGGCTTACCCTGGACGCCCTGGCAGCAGTGTGCAGCGATGTGCTCACATCCCCTTTTGCCGCTGCCCCACCCCCTGTGGTGGAGACGTCCACATCTGCACCCACCACACCCTTCCCCCTCCTGTTCCTGCGGTGCCTGGTCCTTCCCCACATGATGCCCCCCCTGGTCGACGAACCTGAGGGTTCCAATGTGCAGGTAAGCTGGGGAGACACATGCCCATGTGTCCCCCCCAAGGACTTCTATTATGGACTGGCCATTGGCCTTTGTATATAGTGTCATTTCATTATTTGTTTTTTATGCTGAATAAAGCATTTTATTTTTACTTTGCACACTATTGCATTTCAGGTATTGATGTTGGTGCTGAGGCTCCTGGAGTTGGTGTTGTGGTAATGTGTTATGGTTCTGAGAAATGCTCTACTCTGATGGTCATGAGGTGGACCATGGTATCTGCGTGCCATTACAAGGTCTCTGCAAATAATCATTGGTAGTGTATGTTCATTTTGTTTTGAGACATTGTCCCAAGGAGTGTTCCTTCCTCTGTGGCACCTGACATCTTCCCTGCAAAGAGTTGCACAATTGTTGTGCTGACCTGTGTCTACATTTCCTTTGTTGGTGACGGATCCCTTCAACTATGGCCGTGCCTGCTCAGCAATGTCTCCGGCTGCATCGTCTGTGCCATCCTTGCTAGTCACTGTACTTGTGTATTGAGTATGTCAAAATGCCTTCATGGAGAAATTCTCCCTTTTCAGTACTATGCATGTGTGTACTCCCGGCCTAGCACACATATGGTACTTTTTCTGCAGGGTGTTTGGGCACCTGACTCACAATTGGGGGCATTGTATCTGTGGGAACTCCTCCCTAGTCCTTCCATGAGAGACAACATCTTGGTGACTGGCCCAGCACCTGAACATTCCTATCAGTCCTGGGATGTGCGTGACAGTGTGTGTTCCCTTTGGCTCTCTTAGTTTAGTAGGCAGTGACATGACTATACAGTCTTGTGGCATGATCTCAGTGTGTGTATTGTGCTGCATCCGCCAGGGGTGGGTATGCATGTGTTATTTGTCCTCATGCCCACATTTGGTGTGTCATGCAGTGGGGGAGTAACATCCATCCTCCTGGGAGTGGGACACTGCTGTCAGTGATGTGTTGTTATGGCGCTATCATCATTGTCCAAAGTTAGGGATGCGTACATACACCCATGGAGTTGTGGTCATGTGATAATGATGTACACCCCCCATTTCTCTGTCCACTGCTGGGAGTCCTCTGCACCCACCCCTCACATGTCTGTCCACTGCTGGGAGTGATATGCACCCACCCCTCATATTGCAGGCCACTGCTGTGAGTCCTGTGCACCCACCCCCATGTCTCTGTCCACTGCTGGGAGTCCTCTGCACCCACCCCTCACATGTCTGTCCACTGCTGGGAGTGATATGCACCCACTCCTCATATTGCAGGCCACTGCTGGGAGTCCTCTGCACCCACCCCTCACATGTCTGTCCATTGCTGGAGGTGATATGCACCCACCCCTCATATTGCAGGCCACTGCTGGGAGTCCTCTGCACCCACCCCTCACATGTCTGACCACTGCTGGGAGTGATATGCACCCACCCTCATATTGCAGGCCACAGCTGTGAGTCCTCTGCACCCACCCCTCATATGTCTGTCCACTGCTGGGAGTGATATGCACCCACCCCTCATATTGCAGGCCACTGCTGGGAGTCCTCTGCACCCACCCCTCACATATCTGTCCACTGCTGGGAGTGATATGCACCCACCCCTCATATTGCAGGCCACTGTTGGGAGTCCTCTGCACCCACCCCCATGTCTCTGTCCACTGCTGGGAGTCCTCTGCACCCACCCCTCACATGTCTGTCCTCTGCTGGGAGTCCTCTGCACCCACCCCTCACATGTCTGTCCACTGCTGGGGGTCCTCTACACCCACCCCTCACGTGTCTGTCCACTGCTGGGGGTCTTCTGCACCCACCCCTCACATGTCTGTCCACTGCTGGAGGTGATATGCACCCACCCCTCATATTGCAGGCCACTGCTGGGAGTCGTCTGCACCCACCCCTCACATGTCTGTCCACTGCTGGAGGTGATATGCACCCACTCCTCATATTGTAGGCCACTGGTGGGAGTCCTCTGCACCCACCCCTCACATGTCTGTCCACTGCTGGGGGTGATATGCACCCACCCCTCATATTGCAGGCCAATGCTGGGAGTCCTCTGCACCCACCCCTCACATGTCTGTCCACTGCTGGGAGTGATATGCACCCACCCCTCATATGTCTGTCCACTGCTGGTAGTCCTCTGCACCCACCCCTCACATGTCTACCCACTGCTGGGAGTGATATGCACCCACCCCTCATATTGCAGGCCACTGCTGGGAGTCCTCTGCACCCACCCCTCACATGTCTGTCCACTGCTGGGAATCCTATGCAGCCACCCACCCACCCCCTTGGTGCAGTAAACTTCTGTCCTGGGCCTACACACACACCAATATAGAGGTAATATGCTGCACCAGGTCGTAGGCCAACATTCGCGGCGTGTGTATGCCTTGTATCCTGAATGTACTGGTGCCGTAGGGGTACGTGTGATACGGACCGTACACCCGCATTCATGGGGTGTGTACGGTCCGTTCCACACGTACCCCTACGGCCCAAATACAATGGTGATACGGCCCGTACCCACGCTATGTATGTGTGGGTGCGGCCAATATCACTATAGTAGTGGTGCCGTAGGAGTACGCGTGGTACGGCCCGTACACATGCCCTGAGAGCGTGTGTACGGTCCGTTCCACGCGTACCCCTACGGCACCACTACAATGGTGATACGGACCGTACACACGCTCTGAGGGCGTGTGTACGGTCCGTACCACGCGTACCCCACGGCACCACTACAATGGTGATACGGACTGTACACACGCTCTGAGGACGTGTGTACGGTCCGTACCACGCGTACCCCCACAGCACCACTAATATAGTGCTATGGACCGTACCCACGCTATGTATGTGTGAGTACGGTGCATATCACTATTGTAGTGTTGCCGTAGGGGTACGCGTATACGTCCACTTCCATTGTTGCGTGACGCAGGGATTGGTGGACACGCCCCCCGGAGTGACCAGACCCTTGAGGTATTGTATGTCCTCAATATTGTAGGTTTTAATTTGGGTAGGGGGTATGTTTCCTGCCCCTCACCCCCCCCGCCCTGGCCCCTGGGTGCTGTTCTCACCTTCTGCGGCGCATGCGTCGGGTTTGGTGCACCAGGTTGTAGGCTAAGAGGGCCGGAATGACACGTAGGATGGGGTCCATGGCTGTACCGGGGCTCCGTTTTCGCGTCGGACTCCGTTTTCTGGCTTTTTTTGGCTGCCGTAAAAAAATTGCTGTGCGGAGTGACTTAGGGACGAACCGTACTTGCTGGTCCATAAAACGCTGCCTGACTCCGTATGGACGTCGCGTACGCGCTGTCCAGGATCAGACTCGTAGGGATTTTTTCGCCGTACGGTGTTTTGCATGATTCATACGGAAATGGTATTTCTGTACGAATCGTACTTGCTGGATTGTACGGTGGATTTCCCGGGTACGAATCGTATGGATAATACGCTCCGTACGACAAATCGTACCCGGGTTGTACAGCATCGGAATCGGCACCTTAATGTCAATTTTATTTAAGATATATAAATAAATTAAATATTTGCTTCACAATTAGGTTAATAGTGCTGTACTATGGTTTTAGCTTGCTCAACATTTAAAATAAGTACATAAACTAATTTACATTAATATGTAGTATACAATTATTTTACTACTTTTTTCACTTTAATAAACTATTTACAATTTCTCTCAACTTTACAATCTGGAGATCTTCACTGTGAAGATCTCCCCCTCCATCCACATTTGAAAATTTACTAGGAATAAATTTACACTTGTAAATGAGGCTCCACTCCCAAATTCAAGTAATGGAACATATACATAAACACTCTCTAGTAACTTTACTCTCAGAAATGTTGAATAGCCAAAAGTAGTAAAGATACTGCAAGGTGTAAGTGTACATTTACATGTGTTGATTTACTCAAGTGCAAATGTACCTTTATTTTTAAATGCCTGTCACTTTAACAAGCACTGTGCTCTAGCAGTAGAGGCAGATTCCATGTACCAGGTACAATCACAGAAAAGGTGAAACTGTGTAGAGTGCAAAATTCATGTTTCACATCCTGCTGGCCAGGACTGCCTGCATAGTTCATTTCTCTTTTTCCAGTGCATTTGCACAGGTGGCCAAGGGATTGACAATCCCTCTATTCTTAATTGCTGAACCACTCAGACATCTGTCTCTTGCAGGGCAGTGGTGCCTGGAATTACATCTCTTTTTGTCACCAGCAGGGGGTGCTCTTGCTGTGCTTGAGCAGGATATCTCCGCTGGATCTGTTGTGAAGCATCAAACAAGCATTAGCAAATCTCATGCAGTTGGGTTAGCATTTTGAGGCCTGTGTAGTCTTACTTAAGCAGAAAGAAAAGGGTTCAAGTTTTCCTTTTGCCCATCTCCATTACTAGCTTGGTTTGGCAGCTTGAAATAGCCATACGTCTTTGAAGACCATTCAGTCAGATGGCCTAATTTATTTTATTCACATTGGCTTCCTGCTAGATACCTAATTTTGCACTTAATTGATACATTTCACTTTGAAGTGTGCCACTTAAATGTGCAACGCTTTAACTACAAACTGAATTATGCTCACCATTACTGTATGCATGAGCATAGGGTCGCACTCTTCTTTCTGGGTCAGGCCACGAGGGGCGCTGTCCAGAGGGCCACCTGCCATGTCCGCCACTAAGGGAATCTCTTGTCTCTATGATAGAAGTGATTGCACAATATCAGCCTCAGTTTAACAAAATAGTAGTTACTGATAAGTATGAAAAGTAAGAACACGCTGTTTGACAGAAATTTTTAAGGTGTTCCAGGCAACCATTGGTGTAACTCTACAAAAGCACTCCAGCATGTCAGCATACGCTCTGATTTTTTAAAAGAACATGTATACAAGATCAGTCTTTAAGCCTACTCTGTGCTAAATATCGTAGCAGAGTCATGGAATTGTAGTTGAAAGACGAGGACAGGTTTTGAAGCTAAACATGCATGCCAGAGATCATATGGAGCTCAGAGGAAAGTTAATTCTATATTTGTAAAGTGTTGGACAAAATATCGAGTTTAAAATATCAGAAAACATACATACAGGGAAAAATATATTGTGATTCAAAAATATTGTGTATAGAATATTGTTGTCAAGAATATCATTTTTGGTAGATAATATCATTTTTAAGAATTTAGGGCACGATTACGATGGCAATTGGTCAGACCCCTGCCCGCTATTGCGGTGGTCAGAAAACCACCCGACAAGCAGACGGCAGTCCAACTGCCACATTACGATGCAGCCACCATGCTGGTGGTCATAAACTGCTCCTTATCATGGCAGCTTGTGCTGCAGCCAAGGATCACCTCCTGCATGTCCAAGGACCATATGCCATGCAGCATGTTGTGCATGGCACACGGTGCATTGAGGTGAGTGGGGGCACTGAATGTGCCCCCACAGTAACTTTACAGTGGCCCACAATAGATGGGGCCCTGTTTAAGGCCCCCAAATCTGTTTCTTGTCCTGAAGAGATCCCGATACTTGTTAAGGGATCGAAACGTCGTCGACAATCATTTCTAAACTCCAGTGTATTACAAAATTGAAATGTCGGAGTATGAAATGTTTTATTGACTTTTTGATAATAATTACCTTTGAGCACCAAAAAGTCACCTTTTAAAATCACTTGCCTGGGTACCGGAAATCGGCTGATTTCCTATTACTCTGCCACCAACTCACTCACTGTTTTATTAAATTTTTTTCACTATTTACAGTAAACAATTTGAGTTATTTTTGCATTGTCTCTAAACATAAAAAACCCAATTTTTCATTGAACTAATTGTGGCACTTTAAATTATTCGAATTGAATGGGACCACTGTTCCTTTATAATAACCCAAATCTGTTTCTGGCATCCTTTTCATGGTGGTCTAACTAACATGAAAAGTATGTTGATTATTATATATTCCCGATGACAGTGTCTGCCTCAGCACCGCTGTCATTCAGCAAAACAATTCCAACCGCCGCCCTGTCAGGATGATGATACTGGCAGAGGGGGAGATCTTCCCCTGACCGCTGTATGTTTCACCACCGGGATTGCAATACGGCAGTCTGACCGAATAGCTGTCTACGGTCGGATGGCCACCAATGGCTAACCAGTGGGGTCCCACCACTATTGTAATAAGGCCCATTGTTTTTAAGACTATTTTTTTATTAATATAGTTGTAAAAAACATGTTTTAGTTACTATAATGTGTAGTAGTTAGTATATTAATTTTAGGTGTTAGTTTTGTTTGTATAATAGTTAATAATTTAATTAAATATGGTTTTTAATTGTAAGTGATTTCGTATTTTTGAAATGTTATTGCTAATTTATGGTGTTGCAGCGGGTTGTTGGGTTTGTAGATGGATAAACTGGGATGTTATTTACATGATGATTTTTTATTTACTGTTGCTTTCTTTTTTTATATTCAATTCATTTTTAAATTGATTATTAATTATGTAGGTGTTATATTTTTGATTTAAAATTTCAATTTAAATTTATTATTTGTAAATAATAAATTACATTTTAGTAGCAGGTTGCTGAGTTTCTAGAATTATCGAGTGGGAAGTTACTTGCGTTAAAAATGATTGAAAACAGTAGTTAATCTGTTTTTAATTGTAAATTATTTATTGGATAGGCAATATTGTAAATAGTTTAAAACTGATTTATTTAAGTTACATTTTAGTTCCAGGTTACTGGGATTGTACGGAAATAGGGTGAGAAGTTAAGCAAAATTAAATGTATTTAATTTAATGTAATTTTTTTAATTGTAAATAATATTTACATTATTAATGTATTATATATTGTGCAATTGTTGAACTGTTTTATTTCTTTTAATATGTATTTTAGTATGTAGAAGTTTATGAAACATGTATCGTTTAATGCTGTGTTTTTTAGGTGGGGAAGAAAATAAATACATATTTAATAATTGATATTTATATGCAATGTATTAGTTAGTAATTACTTAATTATTTGTCATGTTTATTAGTTTTTTTATTTAGAAATGTATTTAATGGTGACTGTGAAATTCTGTTAGTGTAAGGATATTTGTTACTTATTTTTTATTTGTTGTATTATTAATAAATAATAATTCATATTGTGGTATTTATTTTGGCACTAACAAAACTTGAAACTAAAAAAATAAGGGTTACTGGGACGTTATAGTTAGGGTCAGATTTTACTCATACAAAACCAGAGAAGTTCAGCTGTTATAGTTACCTTAGTTAACTATAACTTGCACCCCCGCAATGCACTGATTCTGACCTCAAAGATTACATCACTCATGACATGGCCAGTGACATCACTGGTGACTTCTCAAATGAGGCCATTTCTTTTGTTTCTTTTTCTTTTCTTTATGGGAGGGGTGGCCATGTGACCATTTGACCCTAGGGACCCCATCACTCGGGGCCCGGCCATTTCATTTTTTATTAGAAAAATGGGATCCGGGCCTACCGGGCTATTTTCAGCCTGGGAACCCATTCCCCAGGGAATGCCCATCTCCTTTGGGACAGCAGGGGGTGCCTGAAGCCCCAAGGACCCGGCCGGCTCCCGCCTCCTGCGAGAGCCAGCATTGCTTGTTCCATTGCAAACAGTCTGCTCTACTTTGAACAAGTAAAAGCATTATGCTCTCACTTATTCAAAGCTATGCACACTTTGCTTTCACACTCAAGGACCTGCAAGTTAGCATAGCGTTGAATAAGTGAGAGCATAATGCTTTTACTTGTTCAAAGTAGAGCACACTGTTTGCAATGGAATGGTGGGAGCATCCCATAGCAAACTGCAATGTCATGAGGCGGACACCCCGGGACATTGGTGGAGCCGGCCCTGGGGGTTGGCGGTCCCCATGGAAATTTACAGATCCAGGAGGGAGGCTTTGCGGCCCTCCTCCTATTTTGAAAATAGCCCCAGTGAGGTGATAGTCCCCGGTGAAACGACTATACTAGCCCCAGGGAATTGGTGGTCCCTGGGGCTGTGTGGGGGACTGGAGCCACCCATGCATCTTATTTGAATATATCCCCGGGGAGATGGCTGTCCTCATTGCTGTGTGTGGGAGCTGGAGCCTTCCCAAGCATTATAATAAAATATAGCCTTGGGGAGGTGGTAGTTCCCAGGGCACCAGGGGGGCTGCGTGGCCTTCGCATTTCAAACAATTAGCCCCAGGGAGGTGCCGGTCCCTGGGGCTGCAGGGGTCTTCTGCGGGCCTCCACATCTTTTTTATTGCTTCCGGTACCTAGCCCACTCAGGGCCCTAAAGTGGGAGCTTGCACTCATATTTTTTTTGGCCGAATTCACAGATCTGCCGCAAATCCTACCAAAAATAAAAGAAAAATGCTGTTTTGGGCTACGGGTAGTCCCTCTGTGGCTTGGTTCAATTGAACCAAGCCACAAGCAAAAACGTTATAAAAAAAAGAAAATGGGGCAGGGTGGAAACACCCTGACCCCCCAGTCACTTCAGCTTCTGTCTTCAAAGTTTTGGGGTAATTCATCAAGTGGGGCTGAGGAAAAGAGGGGGTCAAAAATTTTGTTTTCTCCATGAAATTTTGCAAAGGGATTTGTTTTTAATTTCTTAAATGTATTTATTAGTTTTCAAGGCATACATGACCTGAACAGTCACCAACAAGTAATCAATGTTACGTACAGAGAATTGCACCATCCTAATATCTTGTACAATTAGCAGAGTTTACCCTTTTCCCTACCCTTGTATAAGGATGCCATGAGCATATAGGTTACAGTTTGAGAGTAAATCAAAATTGAAAACATGTGATATAATATTAAACAATTTTCAGTGAGTCACAGGCCTGCAATACATTTGCAAAATGTGTTAGTCACAGCGCATTGTCTATGAGACACAGTAGTGGGTATTACGTACCTCAGTACGCCACATCTGTCATGCACCCCCACATACTCCATAGCTCTCTCCTGCCACACAGCACTCCACTATGGCAGATCTCTAGGGCGGGGAGGAGTCCCTGTTAATTCCAGATGCCTGGGACAAAAGGTAAATGTGTAAGGGTTCCCATATGTTTCTGGAATGAGAACACGGGTGGAGCATTTCAGCACAAATTGTTAATTGACCTTTACAGTGTATTAGGTCATAAAGCCATTCCTTGGATTTCTTGGCTCTTCTCCTCCCCCACATGTATGTAATTCTTCTTCTAGGTAATAAAAGGCAGAGTGCAACATATTTCTGGATTCAAGGCTCTACGTCAGCCAAATTCCTCAACAGTGCTATTAGTGATGTGAGGTTCCCTGTTTTGTCTATCACAATAGAAAGTGTGTGGGATACCTCCCACCAATATGTCTGTACCTGGTCATATGTCCATGCTGCATCATAGACAGTGGTCATCTCGTAGGAGATTATATTTATGTAATTGAACAGGTGTGTAATACATTTTGTGCAAGAATTTACAATGTAAAATGAGGAGACTGCTGCTGGAAGTAATGCGCCCCATCTGCATACAGCAATCCTGCCACTGTTCATCTGTGAGGAGTGTGCCCAGTTCACAGAGCCAACCAGCTCAGGCATGACCCACTAGTATGGTATCAAATGGACACAATTTGTCTTGAGGCGGTAGACTTGAGTAGCGGGTGCAATGTGTCCATTGTGGGTGACCCCTGTGGGAATCCGGTGGCAGTAGTTTTAACATGATGATTTAATATGATGCAGAGAAACAGTCCAGTGGGGTTGGCAGTTTCTTTGTAAATAGTTGGTCGTGAGTTAAAACTATACCTTCCGTGTATAGGTCGCCCCATGTAGTAACTCTGACTTTCTGAAACATCTGTCTAAATGATGTTTCATGGAAGAATTTGTAATGTAAAAGGAGGAGACTGCTGCTGGAATTTGGATCACTGACAGAATATCGAGGAGCAAAATATCGAGCTGCCAGAATATCGATGAGAAAATATCGAGTGACAGAATATCGAATTCCTATTTACAAACAGGTAAGTACAAAAATATTGAATCCTAAATATCGTTGTAAATAATATAGTTTGATAAAATGGCGTCTTTTTTAAATGTCTTAAAAGTAATATGAAATCAATTAAATAATAAATATAATTAGGTAAAACATACTTAAAAATAATTAAAACACGTTAAAATTAATAAATACTAAGGTGCCGATTCTGATCCTGTAAAACCCGGGTACAAATGGTCGTACGGAGCGTTTTCTCCATACGACTCGTACCCGGGAATAGCACCGTACAAACCAGCAAGTACGATTCGTACAGAAATATCTTTTCCGTACGAATCGTAAAAAACACTGTGCGGCTAAAAAATACATACAATTCCGATCCTGGACAGAGCGTACGCGACATCCGCACGGAGTCAGGCAGCGTTTTACGGACCAGCAAGTACGATTCGTACCCACAGCACTCCGCATGACTATATTTTTACGGGAGCCAAAAAGAGCCAGAAAAGCTAAGTTTGCTGCGATGCACGAGGAAAAGAGGGCCTGGTACGTGCCGTACCCCCACCCCCACATGTAGGCGCCGTACCCCCAGCCACCCGTATGTACACGCCGTACCCCAGGACCGTACCCCAGCCCCGCACCTGTACGCGCCATACCCCAGGACCGTACCCCAGCCCCCCGTATGTACACGCCATACCCCCAGCCCCCCGTATGTACGCGCCGTACCCCAGGACCGTACCCCAGCCCCCCGTATGTATGCTCCGTACCCCCAGCCCCCGTATGTATGCACCGTGCCCCCAGCCCCCTGTATGTATGCGCCATACCCCAGGACAGTACCCCAGCCCCCCGTATGTACGTGCCGTACCCCCACCCCCATATTTATGCGCCGTACCCCCACCCCCGTATGTACGCGCCGTACCCCCAGCGCTATGTGCTGGGGGTATGGCACGTACATACGGGGGTGGGGGTATGGCGCGTACATACGGGGGGCTGGGGTACGGTCCTAGGGTACGGCGTGTACAGGTGCGGGTCAGGGAGACGGGTCTGGGGTGCGGCGCGTACAGGTGCGGGGCTGTGCTACGGTGTTGGGGTACGGTGCAGAGGGGTGGTACGGTGCTGACACACGGGGGTACGGTGCTGACATGTGCAGGGGGAGGGGGGCTGTACGACTCATATCCAGGCACAAGTTTACCCATGCACATGTGTGCTACAGCATTCGCTCCGTACGGGGCCTTTTACATGCGGTTGTGTATTCGGACGGGCGGTACGGATCGTACTTGCGCGCTCGGACTTCTGTTTTACGATTTGCACGTAAAAATGTCCGGCTCCCTATCGGACACTTTTCCCGACACTATTCGGACGGAAAAATTTACGGCTCCCTCTCGGACCATTTTCCCGACGCAATTCGTATGTATTTTTCACGTACGAATCGTACTTCGCAGTTTGTACGGTACTTGTACGATTCGTACGTGAAAATATACGAATACGATTCGTACGCAAATTTTTTTACCCGGATCGGAATCGGTACCGAAATGTAATGTAAAAAAATAAACATGCATTTTTATTTTGTATTATATATATTAACTTAATAATTTTAAAAATAATTAATATTTTTAATTATAAAATGTAAAAAACATAATTTAAAATATAATGACATATATATATATAACTATAATATTAATATTAAAAAAAATATATGATAAGATTAAAACATTAAAATACATATTTAAAAAAATTATATTTTACACTACATTAAGGTGCCGATTCCGATCCGGTAAAAAAAAATTCCGTACGACTTGTATCCGTATTTTTTTACGTACGAGTCGCACAAGTACCGTACAAACTGGCAAGTACGATTGGGACGTGAAAAATAACTATGAATAGTGTTGGGAAAAGTCTACGAGCGTGCGTCGGAAAGTGACCACGTCAGAATATCGTCTGGAAAAGTGTACGAAAGTGATCCGGACAGTTTAACTTACAAATCGTAAAACACACGTCCGAGCGCGCAAGTATGATCCCGACCGCCCGTCCGAATACCCAATCGCACGGAAAAAGGCCCGTACGGAGCCAACGCTGAAGCACACAAGTACACGGGTAAACTCATGCCCGTGTACGAGCCGTACAGCCCCCCCAATACGTCTGCACCATACACCACCCTGTCCGCACTGTACCCCCAGCCCCCCCACCGCATTCACTTGCCGCACACCAACACCGAACCCCAGCACCCTCACACAGCATCGCGAATGTACGGATCCTACCTACGCGAAAAATACACATACAGAACCAGGACAGTGGAAAACAGCACTAGGAGGTCCAAAGCGACTCGCACAAACACACAAAACACGTCCACACGAAAAAATACAACTCAATGACTGACCTGCCACATCCAAACTGGCCAACAGAGGCCCCAAACACAACCACCTCTTATAACACACCCACCAAAATTCAAACACAGCCACACCCAAAAATTGACCAATAAAAAGGGCCCACACACACAAACCATGAGCCCTTGCAACAGACCTACTGCGGACAGAGCTCACACACAAACCACCCCACAGAACTCATACCTTTGCAACACCGCCACTCACACACCTTCACACAACCTCCCCCACAAACATCCCCCTTTTCACAGTCACACACACACACATTCACACCCACACACCCACAACCGCCCACACCCCACACCCCACACCATGCCCACAGACAAGAATCCAAAGTTCACTACGGCGGAGCTGGAGCTCCTCGTCAACGAAGTCATCAGAGTCGAGCCACAGCTGTTTGGAACAATGGTCAGACAGACCAGCATAGCCAAAAAATCTGCCATGTGGCAGAGGATCGTTGACAAGGTGAATGCTGTTGCGCCCGTTCGAAGGACCAGGCATGAATGCCAAGCCAGGTGGTACGATCTGCGCAGGGCGGTCAAGAGGAAGATGAATGAAGAACATGCCCAGACCAACATCACTGGAGGTGGGCCGCCCCGCAGACCCGTACACTACCATGGGAGGAGATCGCCATGCTACCGCGGGTGGGATTACACGGAGTGGAAGGAGTCGCAGAGCCTGGTGAGTACACAAACAACTCACGTAACATGGGGGGAATGGCATTCACACCCCAACAACACCAAATGCATGCACCCACCCCCAAGCACTCACCGCACACAACCACACTCAATAACCACGCCCATGCCACGAACGTCACCATTCACCCTTCACAAATCAAGGCAAGGCCATGTCCAAGGCCGCAACAACCACAAACACAAGACAGGATGTCCGGGAGGCTGGGAAGGTGGGCCCCAGACAACACAAATGAGACGCAGACACCAATGTCCCAGCCCGTATGGCATAGGGACATACCCATGCACAATGCACAGGGACTGGCAAACTACTAACAAGGTCGCTGACACTGGGCCCTGCTGTATGCAGCACAAAGCCCTCCTGGGACCACTGTACACTCAAACACCAAATCCACAAGCACAGGCATCTAGCACAGGAACTCACACACACTGTCATGCCAGCATACACCATGAGGGGACACACACATCACCTGGGAGACCCAATGACGACTCACACAACACACCACAGCACGCCCGGTCACACCCCCTCCCCACAAGCACACACCCCCGGGGCAGGCAACAAATACACCCACTCCCACAATGGACATGTGACACAACAAGACCAATCCGGAGCCAAGTAAGCATCAGAGCCAGGCGGGCAACTACAGCCAACTTCCGGGGGGGCAGTAAAAGATGGGGGGGCTAAATCAACCAGCCCTAGGCAGAGTGGCTGTAAGAATGGGTGAAAACACAACAAAAGCCTAATTTACGAGTAAATGGTCTACCATACACCTGTGAAGTACTCGGGTCCGGATGCAATTAGACGGACGCCAGCCCGCGAGGCTGTCTCAGTCGGGCTGACACACATGACGGGGGGGCAGAAGCCCGGTTAGCCCAATGGGTGTTGCACGCCTGATCAGAGCCAACTATCTACAGGCCACACACTCAGGAGAACATACCAATCTGTCCCCCGCAACATAGCCATCCCCAAGTGGACACTGAGAGGAATGCCAGGGACATCCAACTACCTGGGGGAACTGTGTCAACTTGAATATGTATTAAACATGGATGTGGCATGAAACAGCATTAACATTGTCTCTCTCTCACACACAGGGCGACGTCGACGATCTCCCCCCAACACTGGGGGGGAAGATTCACAGTCCCAGGGACTGCGTGAAGATGATCCCATCGGCAGCGACGACTCTCACCACTCCGTGGATGACGCCGACCAACCTGGCCCTTCTGGTGTACAAGCACCTGCAGCACCTGCGTCAGGTACATCTGTGCCAACCACCACCCCCATTCCTGCCACATCCCAGGACACACCCAGGATCCCTGCTCGCACTGAACAACACAGCCAGTCTGACCAGGAGGGACAACGTTCTGCGGGCACCCAGGAAGAGGCAGACAACCCTGCCGATGCCATCCCTCAGGGGTCCCGTAGACCCGATGTGCCCACAACGGCAAGCCAGGCTCGTGTGGGCAGGGGTGGTGGGGGTGGAGGCAGGAGGAGGCGCGAACCTGACCAGCCAGCTCAGGACCCCGGTATGGCACACATATGCAACATCCTGGACCCATACCGGCGTGACACCAGAGGCATCGACCAGGTCGTGGCCAGACTTTCCGGGATGCAGGGGACCCTCGATGAGATCAAGAACCTGCAGGTCAAGCATCATGCCAGTCACCAACTAAACAACAAGGACGGATGGAGGCAAGACTGGCTGAGCTCCTGGCGGTGCACAGGGACGTGATCCAATCACTCCGTCAGATCGCCCAAAGTCTGGCAAACCCTCCCTGTGCCACCAGGCGTAGACCACATCAGACACAGGGAGGGATGAGGAGGAGGAGGATTCATCTGACGGAGCGTTCCTAGCATCGTCATGGCCTGCATCTGAGGGTCCCCGGAGGAAAGTGGGTCGTCCACGTAAAAGACCGTGAGAGTCAGCGGACCATCCCCATCTCCCAGGTCACCTGGCCTGGCACCTGGCCCTCTGGCGCAACAGCAGCACCTCACCCAATGACATTCTCTGCCACATGGACTTGCTGGTCCCAGTCTGACCAATGATGACCAACACTGTGGTCTGGACTCTGATGACTTCCAATGCCAAGGATGCCATCTCCCCCAGTGAACTTTGGATACTATTACCCCGGTAGAGCACCTTAGCACATCTACCAAAAGACTCACCCCACCAAAAATAAATTCACATTGTTCTTCCCATGAGATGTTGCTGTCATTTTGCATTATTCTACGACATATGTGTGTGGAAATGTCTAACTATGCATGAGTGTTGAACCAACTCCAGCCATACATCCCCTGGGAACAGAGTCTGGTACAGGACACACATGGGTCACAAGTATCAGTCAATGTAGGCATGGAGCACAACACTCACCTGTGATGGCTCTGGCTGCTGAGGGGGGGCTTGCTAAACTGTGCGGACAGACCTATTTGGGAGATCATCATCAAGGCGTAGAGGCCATGGCCCATGTGGAGGTACCCGGGGAGGGAGTCCCAGGGATTTGTGGCCAGGTGGGAGAAGTATGTCCTGTATGCTGGAGTACGGTGGATGTGAAGAACGGGGGCCAGGGAAAGGTTGGATGCATGGAGATGGACCAACGGGATCTAGGATAACAGACGTACAAGGTTGGTGTGGGGTCGGGTTTGTGGACTGCCTCCTGAGTGTGGGTGGGGTGTGCGGAGGACATCCTACAGCAGACAGTGATCCATTGCAGCCATCTATGGTGGACGGTGAGGTGGCTCGGGCGCAGGGTGTAGAAGCTGAGGTGTGCAGATGCCCCCTGGAAGTGGACCAGTGTCCTTGGAGTGTGGATGTACTTGCTCCGTAGAGGGCAGGGCAGTATATGAGATGGATGTCGTCCTGGACCTGGGGGATGGTCTGTCGTAACTTGGAGTGGATCTATCTGTGGATCATGTGCATGATGCAGAGTGCGTTGCAGCATGGGGTACAGATGCTGTGGACTAGCATGGCAAATGTGAGCAAGCCAAACATGATGCACAACATCTTGCGAGTGTGGCCACTGTGTGCCTGTGCAGGGCCTGCAGCAGCAGGCGCCATCTCCCTGCCAAATGGCCCATCTTGCACACAAACACTAGGATGTCAGAAGGACAACTGCAACAGGCGCGTGTGTAAAGTGAGGAGTGTCCAGTGTCACATGGCACACCCAGAGACAATGCATGCCCAATCCCCAAAGAACCATTACACCGGATCAGGAGACTGAAGGACAACCTGCGCACTGGAGACACACCCTCAGCAACTGGTGATGGCCCATTGTGTGGTTGACCTCGCTAAAAAACATACACGACCATGTACTACATGCCCAATAGGGAGCCAAATCCATGAACAACTGCATGCATGTCGCTAAACTACACAAGGACTCCTATGCATTATCTACAGCAAGTATGCCAGAGATGCCGCATGCCAAGTGGCAAGAGACCAGCATTGACAGAGACGAGGCACCTTGGAGTATGACGAACACCTTTATTACTCAGCCTCACACAAATGGAGTTGCATCCATTGGAACAGAATCACAGGTCATTCGGCTGAACATGTGTGACCCACACTGGACACCCCCTGCAACACACAGATGTGGTAAATCCTACTGAGCTGGCACACAAGTGAAGGGGTTGACCTCACACCCCTTGCTGCACACGGCGAGTCTACAATTCCACATTGAGCCTCATATGGGGATGTCCCACACCATGTCCAGCATGACCATCCCGTATGTTCCTGAGGGACGTTAGACACACATTGATGCCTTCATCAGAATCCACAACACATGACAGATGACTGTCAGGAAGGTTGACTATCAATTAATGGGAGCCATGCAACACGTCACGAGGCCCATGGTGAGTCGACATGTATGCATGGTAACACAACATGCACAGGAGCAGTACCCACATATCACAAACACGTACCACCCACAAAACGCCTTGCTGCACTCCTTACCCAAAAAGACTTCTCACCATCTCTGTGAATGTAACTCTGATCCAGCACACGTTGGAAAAATCATGAGGAATAGCAGGAGTCCAATGATGACATGAGCAGACGACAGCCGCAGGAACCTGGGGAGGACAGACACACAACAAGTCAGCGAGTAGTTAGTAATCCGCAGACATGTACATGCACCCTACAGGATTAATGTTGTCACCATGGGAATAATGATTTTTGTGTTCCTGCACAAATATGGGGAATGACATTTGCACTTGTATGACACATCAGAACACACCTCCAAGTCACTTAGCACACAGTCAGTTCGACACACACATTGCAACACATGCCACAAAAGGCACTAGGCGTGCACACTCAGACACCGGAACTCACCATTATGAGAAGAAGTTGCGGATCAGCTGACTCCGGATGTCCTCATCCTCATCCTCATCCTCATCCTCACTTGCCCCGTGCCCAAGCCCTTCATCCTCCACGGGTGGATGATCTTGCTCATCAGGATCCAGGATGAGTGGCACGGCCTTCTCCACTGCCATGTTGTGCAGCATGCAGCACACAAGGAAGATTTTGCAGACCTTCACCGGGGCATATGGGAGGGCGCTGCCGGTCTTGTGGAGGCACCTGAATCTGCTCTTCAGGAGTCCAAACGTCCTCTCAATCACGCGCCTCGTCTGCCCATGGGTGTCGTTGTACCGGTGTTCTGCGGCTGTTCTGGGGTTGCGGAGAGGCGTCATCAGCCATGGCATGTTGGGATAGCCAGCGTCCCCTACATGGAAACATCATGGACAGAAGTGGGTCAGGAGAAGCAGTAAGATATGAAGAAACGGCTAAATACAGGACTAACAGATCATACCCACCAACAAGACATGCACGTTCGTTGCGCAGCTGCAGCATCATTTCAGGCACCCTGCTACGCCTCATGATGTAGTCATTGTGTGCTGATCCTGGAAAACGTGAACAGACATGGGATATCATCATGTTGGCAAGACATACCACAAGGGCATTGATGGAGTGGTAATGCTTGCGGCTACGGAAGGCTACCTCCTATGCGTGTGGTGGCACCAAAGCCACATGTGTCCCATCAATGGCCCAATGACATGGGGCATCCCTCCCAGGGCATAGAACTCACCCTTGACACCTGTCAATTGCTCACGAGTTGGAAAGGTAATGAATTCATCCAGGTGTGCCAACATGACCTCTAACACATCATGCAGGACACGGCTGAACATGGTCTGGGACATGCCTCCTACATCAGTTATAGTCAATTGAAACGTACCGGTGGCAAAGAAATGTAGGGCTGCCATCACCTTCATCTTCATGTCAGTGCAGTAGGATACCTGTGTAGCGGTTGGAGGTGTGGCTCGAGCCTTGTGGTCAAGTCGTCAATCAACGGTTGGGAGATGCGGTAGCGGCGTATACAGTCACGTTCCCTCATGGCAGCCAAGTCTGGCATTGGTCGGGGGAGAGGCGGTGTCCTGCAGAAATTTGGAAGGAATAACGAAGATTGAGTACAGCACTACACCACTGTCAATGAACTGAGCACATGTTCAACAGCTAATACACATATGCTACATACAGAGTCTGTACTGTGCAATGCATCCAGGACACGTATGCCAGCCAGGTAACACCCCTAACAACAGTCAGCTACACACGTGGGTGCGCAAGGTCAACATGACATGACATGGAACTAGCTGTGGGCCAGTGTAAGTGAAGAGGCTGACGCATTACAGGAGTGACAGACATCCACATATGTGCATAAGAAGGATGTATTATCACACAGACCGGTTGCGGGACACTAGAGGCACAGGTTGCATGTCCTTGAAACAGGACAGTCCACACACCTTGGCAGGAAGGGGTACCTGTCAGGTATGATGACACATACATTGAAACTACGCAGATGTGTCCTTGTCTCGCAAGTGCATGTGCGATGCACACATACACCCGTTACGTCTGATTCCACATGTAGCCTGGTGTGCGTAATAGTGTGCCATGCCCATCGACACGCACACACATGTTGGATGCAGCAAATGCAGATGCATGTCACGGAACTAATACAGCTGGCTCATGGGATCACATGACACTCACATGACATAGTCACAACGTGCAACGCCGGTAGTTACATTTGAGGTGTCATTAACCGTGTCCCTGGCATCGGGGGACAGTTGCGGGTGTAGGTGACTGTGCCATGCAAGTGATGCAGTGCTCGACTGTCCCCAGTGAGTAGCTCCTCTGTATCGATTTCGAACAAGTAAATTTCTGTTGTGTCATGCTCCCCATTGTTTCCCAGTGGCATGGTGTGTGGTGCAGGGCCTACATATGTTTGTAGTATTGTAGATGTCACTCATGTTGCCGTTAATGCTATGTGCTGCGCCCTATGTAGATTGGACTCATGTGTCATATGTATACAGGTGTCTGGTCATTTCCTGTCTCTTCACCTTGGCCACAGCATTGTCGGGGGAAACAGAGGGAGACACTGGCACGGACGTGGGGGAGGTAGCCAGCACCGGGGCCACCAGTGCTGGGGAGTCTGGCGCAGCAAGTGGCATGGAGGCCGAGGGGAGTCAGGCGGAGTACCTGTCCAGTCCCATCACTGACTATGACGCTGACGGGTCCGAGGCTGAGCTCCCAGAGGGGGCGGAGGCTGCCCCCAGTGATGAAAGCAGCACTCCATCCCTCGCCGCACCCTCCATTCTCATCACCGCCCTCCCAGTTGCAGGGGTCCCTTGTGTCCATGCTAGGCGACAACAGGTGCGTGAGAGACGGCAAGGAGGTGTATTTAAGAGGTGAAGGGTGCACTTCCACTCCGGAACATTCTGTGGTGTGTAGGCACATTCAATTGCATGGTGCTTGTTACATGCACGCTCATGATGTAGCTTGTAGTCTGAAGTGGATTCGTGTGCCAGTCATGACCCCGTCTTGTGCGCTGCTTGCTAACGGCAATTATGTGCTATTCAATGCTGAAGCTTGCTTTGGGATGTTTCCGGCAATTCCTGAGATCGTGACTGTATCACTACGAGTGGTTTTCTGTCATTTCGGACTTTTCCCACCCCCGCATGGCCGGCTGGATGTATCCATCTGGCCTCCCATTACAACCTTGAAAGCGGAGTTCAACAAGATGAGCAGTATAAGGGCTCCATTGTCTCAAACACAAGTGGTGTTGACTTCATCCCGAGAAACATTTGGCCTTCACGTAGATCACACCCGCACAGAGGTGCAAGCACTTTTTAACACTGATCTCCCACTACATATTTGGGACTCGGTTCAGACTATCTTTCATGCCTCGTCAACAGGTGGCCTGGCTGTTTTTTTCTACATTGTGGGCTCCGGCCTCGTGACCTCCTTCCAAACTCTGTTTGGTGTGATCCCCGCATTTCATCATTCGATTTTGTCTACCGTCTTCGGAGGTGTCCCTTTGCTTCTCGCCCTCGTAGCTGGGGTGCCGTAATAGATCAGCGTACTATGCTGTGGCTTCACCTCTTGCATTACAAGACAGCATGCACCGGCTGCTCCATCTTCGGAACATGATGCTTGAATTATACGGCACTCTGCCGCTGGCGACCTTAAGCAGTGCCTATGGATTGTCTTCCGGTTTCCCTTCTTTACCTGCGTGCAACCTGTCTTTCATTGCCTAGACTGTCCATTCGAATGGGCTCTGGATTTGTGCCTGTCTAACTCGGTGCCTCCTGACCCGGATTTGGATGGACTGATGAGCCCCTTATTGGCTCATGAGTTGGACTGTTCTGGCGTCAGTGTCATGGCCTGTGCTGCTGCACATGGAGTCCTGGGGAATTGGGACATAGGAACAGCAGCAAATGATTTCTTATCCAGAAGTTATTTTGATGTCCCCACCTGTTGTCCACAAGTTGTGCTGGATGGCCCGATTGTTGAGGAACACGTGTGTTCTTTCCCCCTGCTGAACTGGATGGCAGACAATTTTTCGGAACGTGCAGATGATTTCCTCTTGGAAGCTGTTGCAACTTATAGTGCCTATGGCTTGATGGATTAACTGTAGCCCTGCTCATTTCATGGTGCATCCGTCGATGTGATATTTTCCTCCCCTTTTACATGGTTGATTGCTCTGCAACATCGTTCATGTTTGACATTTATTTTCTGACTTTTTCGCTTCCCTTCTATGGACTTCCAGTTCATGCCCTTGGTTCCGTTCTATCAAACTTGAACTCTGCGTTCTCGAATTAGCGCCCCAAATGGATGGAGGACTTTTGCAGGAGATGGGACTAGATGATCCTGTGATGTGATTCCACTGAGCTGATCTGTACGGTGGGGGGTCCCCCGTTCTAGCTTAGGGACCTGCTATTAGTCGAATGATACTACTATTAGTTTACTGGCAACAGGAAGGTTGCTGTTTCCACTGTCAGTTTCTTATGATTGCTCCTTTCAATGTCTATGATATTGCAACAATGCTGATGTTTCTGGCCTTAACCATTTGTCTGCTTATGTTGGCCACAGTCCTGCATCTTAGGACGCGAGGTTCATTGAATGTACTCATTAAACTTTACCTTGTCTGTGTCTATTCTGTTGTGGACTGATCTGTGAATCATGATGAACAGCTATGTCTGATTCCCACCATTCCTGAGGATGTTGTAAGTCGCTTGTTCTGGCTTGTCTATACATTGGGACCACCGTGCCCAACCTCGGATATCGAATGGGACACTTAGCTAGTCGGATGTGGGGTTCTGGGTTCTGAGGGGAGTTTGTGGTACGCCAAACATGTCTCCTTCGTGCCAGGCACCGCACCCCCTGTGGTGGGGTCGTCCGTCCCTGCAGCCACGACACCTACCCGTGCCCCTCCTGTCCCTGCGGTGCCTGGTTCTTCCCCCCACATGATGCCCCCCCTTCTGTGGATAATATGGTACAGTGTACTGTGCAGGCGAGCCTGGGGAGACGCGTCCCTACGTGTTCCCCCCGGTACTTCGCATCTGGTGTGGCCTATGGGCTTGTGGAATGGTGTACTGTGGCTACTTTTCTTTGAGATGCTGAATGTGGTTGTTATTTTATCGTTTGCACACTATTTCTATTCTGCTGTTGCTGCTGGTGCTGCTGCTCCCTGAGTTGGGGTGGTGATGATGTGTTGGGTGTCTGGTAAATGTTGTTGTGTCCTGCTCATGGGGTGGACCCTGGTATCTGCATGCCATCACATGGTGTCTGCATATATTTGTAGGTCATGTTAGCTCTTACTGCATGGTGACATTGTCCCAAGGTGTGTTCCTTCCTCTGTGGCACCTGTCATCTTCCCTGCATGGTGTTTCCCAATTGTTGTGCTGAGCTGTGTCAACATTGCCTCGGTGTGTGACACATCCCTTCGACTTTGGCCATGCATGCTCTGCAATGTCTCCACCTGCATCGTTTGTGGCATCCTTGGTGGGCACTGTTCTTGTGTATTTGGGCACCTGCCTGACAATTGTGGGCATTGTATCTGTGTGTACTCCACCCTTTCACTTCCATGGGGGGCAACTACTTGTTGGCTGCCCCGGCACCTGTGCATTCCTCTCATTCGTGGAATGTGCGTGACAGTGTGTGTTCCCTTTGGCTCGCATTGTTTAGTGGTGTTTGACATGAGGGTGCAGTCTTGTGGCAAAATCTCAGTGTGTGTATTGTGCTGCCTCCGCCAGGGGTGGGTATGCATGTGTAATTTGTCCTCACACCCACATGTGGTGTGTCATGCAGTGGGGGTAGGCCGACCATCCTCCTGGGAGTGGGACACTGCTGTCAGTGATGTGTTGTTATGGCACTATCGGCAATGTCCTGAGTTAGGGATACGTACATTCACCCATGGAGCTGTGGTCATCTGATAATGATGTTAACCCCCCCATGTCTCTGTCCACTGCTGGGGGTCCTCGGCACCCACCCGTCATATGTCTGGCCACAGCTAGGAGTGATAGGCACCCACCCCTCATATGTCTGGCCACTGCTAGGAGTGATAGGCACCCACCCCTCATATGTCTGGGCACTGCTGGGAGTGTTAGGCACACACCCCTATGTATCTGTCCACTGTCGTGGTATGTGCCATAACCACGCACTGATGGCCTGGTGGGGCCCGTACCCCTAGGGCACCCCAACTTTGGGGGTGCGGCCTGTACCCATGCCTTTGGGACGTGGGTGCAGGCCGTACCGGCGTAGTTGGTGTGATGTAGGGGTGGGCGTGGTATGTGCCGTAACCACGCGCTGATGGTCTGTGTGGGGCCCATACCCCTAGGGCACCCCAACTTTGGGGGTGCGGCCCGTAACCATGCCTTTGGGACGTGGGTACAGGCCGTACCGGCGTAGTTGGTGTGATGTAGGGGTGGGCGTGGTATGTGCCGTAACCATGCGCTGATGGTCTGGGTGGGGCCCGTACCCCTTGGGCACCCAAACTTTGGGGATGCGGCCCGTACCCATGCCTTTGGGACGTGGGTACACGCCATACCGGCCTAGTTGGTGTGACGTAGGGGTGGGCATGGTATGTGCCGTAACCACGCGCTGATGGTCTGGGTGGGGCCTGTACCCCTTGGGCACCCAGACTTTGGGGATGCGGCCCGTACCCATGCCTTTGGGACATGGGTACACGCCATACCGGCCTAGTTGGTGTGACGTAGGGGTGGGCATGGTATGTGCCGTACCACCATTGTGGTGGTGACGGGTACGCGTCCACGTCCACTTCCGTTGTGGCGGGACGTGGGATTGGTGGACACGCCCCCAAAGTGACCAGTCCATGGTGGCAATTGCTGTGCATGATGTTGTAGTTATTTGTGGGGTGTGGGTTATGATTCCTGGCCCTTGCACACACACACACACACCCCCTTTGCCCCTGGGGGTTGTTCTGACCTTCTGCAGCGTCTGCGTCGGTTTCTGTATACGAGGTGGTAGGCTATGACGGCTGGGATGACGCGTAGGTTGGGGTCCATCGCTGTCCCTGGCATGCCGGGGCTCCTTGTTCGCGGTGTCCTCACTTTCCTGGCAGTTTTTGGCTCCCGTAAAACCTGCTGCGTGCGGAGTGACGTCGGCACGAATCGTACTTGCTGGTCCATGAAATGCTGCCTGACTCCGTCCGGACGTCGCATGTGCGCCGTCCCGACAGAGATTTGTATGTAAAAATTTTGCCGGTCGGTGTTTTTTCCGACTCGGGCGGTGATGATATTTCTGTGCAAATCGTACTTGCGAGTTTACAAGGTGTTTTTCCCGGGTACCAGTCGGATGGAAAAAACGCTCCATCCGACCATTCGTACCCGGGTTTTACAGGATCGGATTCGGCACCCTAATATAACAATACTAAATACGTTACATAGCATAAAGAATGCAATTACTATTCCCACTCCAGAGAGTGCAACAGTAGAGGAAGTGTTGGATAGCGGGTGGGTAAAAATTACTATTCCCACTCCACTGAGTGCAACAGTAGGGAAAGTGTTGGATAGCAGGTGGGAATAATGTACTATTCCCTCTCCACCGAGTGTAACAGTAGGGAAAGTAATGGATAGCAGTAGGGTAAAAAATAATATTCCCACTCCAGTGAGTGCAACAGTAGGGAAAGTGTTGGATAGCAGGAGGGTAAAAATTACTATTCCCACTCCAGCAAATGCAACAGTAGAGAAAGTGTTGGATAGCGGAAGGGAATTTTTCAAAATGAATTTACCTCCCACCATTTACCCCTACAAACGTCACCTACAATATTGTAAGATATTAAAAAATTAACATATTTAATGAACAATTATTATTTAACTAATAACAATTAACAGTAAAATTAATAACCATCAAATCTAAATTAATTCACACAATGAACACTATAAAATGATTTTTATTAAATATTATATACAAAATAATAAAAATTACATTAAAATTAAATTACTTCCCACCCTACTCCCCTATCAATCCTCAACCCCGCTCATAAATAAGTACACAATTAACATATTTGCAAATTAATTATTAATAATAAATCTCTAATGAATTACTAAGTAATAAAAAATAACACAATTAACATAATTACCAATTAATTATTAATTGTTATCGATCAATTTATAATTAATTAATAATACATTAATTAACAATATAAATGATTAAATACTAGCTTATTAATCAATAAAATAATTAATTAATTTCAATTAAATTACTTCCCACCCTATTCCCTATAAACCGACAACCCTGCTACAGAATTAAATTACGCAAAAATGATTTAACATAAAATTCATTAGTTTAAAAAAATTCAAACATACATTACAAAATATATACTTACTTTTAACACAAGTACTAACATACAAAACACTAAAAATACTTTTGATTTTATTATTATTTTTTTTAATTATTTTTATACAGTATACAATCACAAGTACTGTTGCAGGGTTAGCCACAAATGGCAGTATTCTTTCGTACAATGATGCATATGTAGCTACCCCTTACTGCTTGTATTTTGACAGTGAAAGAGATGTAAGGAGGAAAGGACAGAAAAATTAGAGGTGAAACAAAAGAGGGATAGAACAGGCATGTAGGGAGGTACAATTGTTTGGCATTACATTGGCACAGCTGTACAAACTGCATTACGTTTTTCAGACATTCAGGGTGCTTGAGTCCGTCTGCGAGTCCACCCGGGCTCTGTTGTGCTCTGCACTTTTGGTTCGAGGGTCGGTGCACTAAATATGCAGGCCAATTGTTTATGGAGGTTCAAAAGAGTCTAGGTATTTGTCCAGAGCTTCCCACAACCCCCTCGAGGACACTTTCCAGGGTGAGTACTGTCGCACAATGCTGTCCGCTCCTCTGAGATGTGTGACCCTGTTGATCCATCCTTTGTAGCTAGTTTTGCTTGTGTCTTTCAAGTTGGTTAGTACCAATTTAACAGCTGCTGTCAGTAAGAGGTCTATTAGGTCCTTACCCCGCTCAGAGCTCAAATTCATGCGTATAAACGCCATGGTGAGGGAGGAAAATTCCATTGCTAGTTTACAGTTAAACACATTATACCTTGAGTGTTTGGGCATTGGAAGATAAGGTGTGCTAGGTCCCTCCTCTCTTTGTTACAGTTCCAGCAGAGGGAGTCCTCTCTGAGTCCTAGTGTGTGTAGTTGGGCTGGGGTCCAGAATGCTTTGTGGAGCAGCCAGAATTTAGTTTGTGCTAGAACTGGTGTGATCTTATTACGTGAGGCCGAGGCCCACTGAGTTACCCATTCCTGTTCATTGAATGGGGTGTTGGACTGTTTATCCCAGTATGCTATTGTTTTTTCATTAAGTTTGTTGGCTTTGGGGCGTAATAGCTTGTAGAGCTGCGAGACTTGGTGTCCTAGTTTGTTAATGTTTGATACATATTGGAAGATTGAGGGTTGGGCGCTAGTTAGTTTCGTCTTTGATAAGGCTGTTCCTATTTTCAGGAATCTGTATAGTTCGATGTCTTTTAGGTGGTGACTTGATTTTAGGTTGGAGAAGGTAATGGGGTATTCCCCATTCTCAAGTTGGTGCAGATAGCATATATCTTTTTCTATCCATGTGTCGAAGGTAAGGCTTTTCCCCTTGTACTTAAGCTTGCTATTCGCCCACAGTGATTCTGACTTAGACCCTTTGATGCTAAATTCCATCTTCTTTTCAACTTTTCGGAGTGCAATTTTTGTGTTTTTAAAGATAGGTTTGGATGAGTGGGGGTATGTATTTGCCCTTAGTAGGGCCAGTGGGCTCAGGTTGTTCAGAATGTCTTTCTCTACCTGAAGCCATACTGGTATGTAGTCGGCCGCCAGGGCAACCCAGTAAGCTCCCTTTTTTGCTAGAAAGGCTAGCTGGAACACCCTAAAGTCTGCTAGGTTTACCCCTCCTTGGGTTTTCTCTAATCTTAGTTTCCTAATGCTAATTCTTGCCTTCCTACCACGCCAGAGGAATTTGGTGAGCATGATATCGATTTTTGGGTGGAAATCGTCTGTGAGTAGGAGTGGGAGCATGCTTATCAGGTAGTTGATCATTGGGGTGATCATCATTTTTATAGTTTCAATTCTTCCCCACCAAGTTATGAATTTTGGGCACCAGGAGTCCAAAACTTTCTTAATTTTTTATAGTAGTGTCTTCTCATTGTAGTGTAGAGTGTTGATTAGGTCGGTACTGAAATACATTCCTAAGTATTTGATGTGTCTCGTCTGCCAGGTCAAACCCGAGTCCCCTAGAATATCTCTCCTGCAGTGGATGCTTAGTGGTTTACATTCAGATTTATCATTGTTTCGTTTATACCCTGATAGACTGGAGTATTCTGCTATTGTGGCCATCTGAGCCCTTATTGAGGACTTTGGTTGTTCTGTTACTATCAGTATATTGTCCGCCTAGGCGGCTTATTTTACTACGGCTCCATTGATATCTACCCCTTTTATGCTAGTGTTTCGCTTTATGTCCTGGATGAGGGGTTCAAGGGCCAGTAAGAAAAGTGCCGGTGACAGTGGGCATCCCTGTCTGGTTCCTTGTTGCAGTGTGAAAGGGTCAGAGAGTGTGCCTTTAACTGTGATGCGGGCTGATGGGGCCTGATAGAGGGCCATAGTCATCCGCATATATGACTCCCCCAGGTTGAAGGCCTGCATACATCGGTCTAGGAAGGCCCAGGAGACCGTATCAAAGGCCTTCTCCGCATCTAGTGCTATAGCTACTGTAGGCGCCGGTTTGGCGGACACTTGTTCCAGTATATGGCAAAGAAGTCGGATATTGTCGCTAGATATACGGTTGCGCATGAATCCGACCTGGGAGTTGCTTATTAATTTGGGGAGGACCATGTTTAGTCGGACCGCCAGAATTTTTGTCGTAGATTTTGCAGTCCACATTGATGAGGGATATGGGTCTGTAATCTTTTGGTAATTGGTGGTCTTTACCCTCCTTTGGGATTACTATTATATTAGCCTCTGTCATGGATTGAGGTACTTTCTCTATAGTTGCAGCCTGTTTAAAGACCCTTTTCATGGTTGAGTTTAGCTGGGTTAAAAACGTCTTATAGAAATCTGCTGTGTACCAGTCTGGCCCGGGGGCCTTATTTTTTTTCATTGACTTGACTGCCATTTCGATTTCTGTGCAGTTGATTTCCTGACGTAGCCTTTTTGTGTCTGCAGTGTTTAACTTCTGGAGCCCTATTCTGTCAAGGTATTTTGTGCACTCTTCTTGGTTGAGGGTCTGGTCATTCATATAGAGCTCTGAGTAGATCTCTTGGAATGTCTAGAGGATATCCTTGTGTTTAGTGTGTGTTTTGTTGTTTGAGTCTGTGATAGATGAGACCGCAAACTGGTTGCGTTTGTGTTTCAGGTAGGATGCAAGGAGCTTCCCCGCTCTGTTGGCTTCGCAAAGATTAAGGGCTTTGCACTTGTTGAACCACAGCCCTGCTCTCTTACTCAGGATTTTGTTATACTCATATTTGTTCTGTGTTAGTCTCGCTATGAGTTTGTTGTCTTTTGTAACTTTTATGTGCTCTAGTTCTCTCCTTTTTATCTCTTTCTCGAGTTGGTTTAGCCTCAAGTTCGTATTCTTGTTTATTTTTGACTTAATTCCAATTATTTTACCCCTGGCCTTTGTTTTTAGGGCCTCCCATAGTGTGATAATATTAGTCTCTGAGGTATCATTGTGCCTTAGGTAGTCTGCTATGGCGTCCTCGATTTCTTTTTTGTTTCCTGGGTCTGATAGAATTTCACTGTTAAAGCGCCATCTCCTGGGGACAGTTTTTTTTAGGCTGATGCATGAGTGGTCTGAAACTAGTCTTGGTGCTATTTCGGAGTGTTTGATTAGATGTGTGTGCGTACCCGAGATTAGTATGTAGTCTATCCTAGTGTAGGAGTTGTGTGGATTGGAGTAGAAAGTGTAGGCTCTAGTAACTGGGTGTTGCAGTCGTCATGCATCTTTGAGGTTGAACTTGGAGCAAATGTTTTGGAGTGAGGCGTGCAAGTTGGTGGGGTGGTATTGGCAACCGGATTGCCTGTCTATTATGTGATCTAGTGGGATGTTAAAACCCCCCACCACAATCATGAGTTCGTCTTGGGGGAAGTTGTTTAGCGTGTTTGATACCTCCGCCCAGAAGGTAGGGTCATCTGTATTGGGGCCGTATATGTTTGTAACGTGGAATCGCTCCTCCCCCATCTCAGGTGTGTTATTGGAAGTCTACCCTCCTTGTCTTGGGAGTGTGAGTCTTTTGTTATTTTTGACCTTTTGGATATTAGGGTCAGGACCCCTCGCTTCTTTTTGTCGGCTGGTGAGCAAGCCGTTTGCACAATCCAGTTGGCTCTGACTAGTTTGGCATCTTTCTTGGATAGTTTGGTTTCCTGTAGGAGTATTATATCTCCTTTGGTTTTCACTAGGTAGTCCACTATCTTCCTGCATTTAATGGGGTGATTTAGACCCTTGACATTGAGGGATACTATATTGATGTCAGTTGTCAGGGTGAATGTATTGTTAAGAGCCATCAGCTATAGTGTGGTGTGGCGATTCTGTATGCCCAACGCTCAAGTTTGTCATGCCCCATCCATATTTCTCTCTCCAGGGGTCGTCCCCCTCCTTTGTGCTTGTCTGGGTGGGTCCCCCTGTGTGTTGTTTTGCAGGATTTGTCAAGTATCGTATGCAGTGAAAACAAAGGTGTGAAAAAATGAAAAGACTGGAAAATATAGAGGACAGAAAACTGAGAGATCCTAGTGCGGATTTCTCCCCTCTTTCTCGCTCCCCCCACCCGCCCCTCTCCCCCGGAGTTACTCGTATGTCTGAGGTGCAACGGCAGGATCGCCGTTCCGCCTCCCGGAGATATGTTGTCAGGTGAGTGGCTTGCATACTCCTTTGCCCGCATTGTTCCTTACGGTGCGCATGTACATATATGGCATTGTGATCAAAAAGGATACGCTGCTGTGCCTTGAATGTTCTCTTTAATTGTTTGGTCTTCCTCACTGCGAACTTGTTGAGGCAGATAGCGAGCTAGTTGGTGCTTGTAATCGACCGCTGGCGTGAGGTAGTTGTTGCATCTTTATGCGGTAGGTAGTGTTTTGAGGTAGTTTCCTGGTAGCTATGAGGTAGATTTGTTCGCAGACTCTTTGTTGAGGTCGTTCTTTTCGGGCTACTGCTCACACGGTGTTCGGTTCCGGCAAAGGCCCTCTCTTTGCTGAGCCGGGTTGTGAGGTGTCCATGTTCAGAGCTGCTGGTCCGTCGAGGAAGTTTGCCAGATCTCTAGGGTCGGTGAAAAAGTGTTTTTTGCCTTTATCTATTATCTTGAATTTTGTGGGGGCCACAAACGAGAATTGAATATTTTTACTCCTAAGTCTGTGACATAGGGCAAGAAACCCCTTCCTGATGTCGACCGTGGGTTTAGATTAATCCTGCGTGAGGATGATCTTGTGGCCTTTCCAGTTGATCTGGTGATTTTTGCGGGCATAGTTAAAAATGTCTTCCGTATGCTGTGATCTCAAGGGCTTACATATGATAGGCCAAGCTGTTTGGGATGTTGGGGATTTGAAAGCGGGAATTCTGTAGGCCTTATCCAGCTCAAACTGGCAAGTGAATTTTAGATTGGTGAGCTTGGGGATCAGGTCTTCGACGAATGCTGAGCAGGACCCCGCCGTGTCCTCTGCCCCTTCCGGGATCCCAAGTATGCAGATGTTCCTTCTGCGGTTCCTGTCTTCCATCTCCACTGTCTGCTTTTGGAGTGTTTCTGCGATCTTTGATATAGTCAGCTCCTTGCTTGCATTGTTGGTAGAGTCCTCTACATCGCAGATCCTTTGTTCAGCCACTGCAAGTCTAATGTTTACTGAGTTCAGGTCTGCTCTGACTGCTGTGATCTCTAGTTTGATCGTGTCTGTGGTGAGCTTTGTAGTTTCCGCCAGGTCATGCACTTCCGCCAATTTTTTTAGTATGATTTCAAGGGTGCTATTAATGTCTGTTTTTGGTTTGATCGGAGAGTCTGATGTTGCTGGTTGGCCTTTGCTCTTCTTTAGTTGTTGTTGCTGTAGTCTCATTTCTCTGTCTGTCATATTGCTTTTCCTGCTTTGCTTGCCTTGTTTAACTTGCTTGCTCTCTTGGTGTTTCTCTTTGTGTTGCTTTCACAACCCCTTTTCCTGTGGCTCTTTTCTGTCTTTGATCCTCTCTCTATGTGAGCTTTTCCTCTCCCTTTAATTATCTGCTGGTTTCTTCAGGTTATTTGCTGGGACCTCCTCACTGAAGAGCTGTCTGAGTGCTATGTCTGGGGTCATCCGCCTACCCTTGTTTCCTTTGCTCCTGTGAAACCTTTTCCGTGCTGCGTGGGGTGTAAGTGTTAAGTACTCAGGCCAACTGTAGCCTCTCTGTTTGTCTCAAATTTCCTGCACCTCTTGTCAGCCCGTAGCACTGTTGATCACTTTCTGTCCTCCCTATTGGGAGGGCTAGGTCAGTTCTCGCTGGGTTCTTTCGCTGCCGTTTCTGTTATTCCACCTTATTGTGTTGCTTTAGCTCAGTCTAGGGTGAAAAACTGCGTTGTGTATACAGCAATGCCTGGAAGCGCGAAGCTGTGGATGCGAACTCCCCTAATAGGCTTCCTTTGACTTGGCTGTCATCTTGGGCTGGGAGCCTTTTGTAGTTCATTTCGGTGGGGGTTTTGACGATTGTTTGTTATGTGCCTCTGTCCTATGGCTGTAGCGCTACTTGCTCCCTCAGTCTCATACCGCTTTGGGGCAGCACATGATGCTCCTGTCTCTCGCACAGTTCGTTGCTGCTCGTGCTGCCCTATTTTTTTGTTTTTTGCAATGAGTCAAGACAGTCTGTGAGTGACCAAGCTGTTTGGAACCGCATCGGTTTTTAAGGTGAGTGTCTTTTAGGAGTTTCTACAAGTCGCCTCCGCAAAGTACCTGCTACAGTTGGTTTACAGTTGGATTATGTTACTGACTCGGATTGCGCAATCATTCTCAGTTCACGCGATTTGTCCTCGTGGAAGACCCCCCCCCCCAGAATAGCTTCTGTTTTGTGTGTTCACTGTGCTTTCATTGGTGCGGTGTGATCATCAGCTCCTTTATGCCACGTTGTCTTTTTTCTGGGTTATCGGTGGGAGTCTGCAACCACATCAGCCCTCTGCTCTGAGTGTGGGGACTAGATCTGCGTCTCCCTCAGGCAGCTGGTATCTGCACTCTTGGGTCGCTCCAGCGCTCTGACTCCTCCGTTTAGCCCCCCCGTCACCTACTACATTGCGCACTGTTCCTCATTGCCAGTGCTCTTCTCTTCAGGTCGCTGCTCCCTCTGTACCTGCCTCTAGGTTTGCCTACCTAGAGGCTGCGGCCACCATTTTCAGTAGTCTTCTGTTTTGTTTTAGGTTTTTTAATTTTATGCTCTTCTCTCTATTGGGGGTCTTATCGCCCGCTCTGTCGCTCGCCTGGGTGAGTTTGCGAGGTCCCGCGGTGCCTGGTGGTGTCTGGGTGATAGGGGGCTATATTGTTCCGATGTGCGTTCTGCTGTCGCGGTTGCTACCGCGATTGCTTCTCCCCCTACAGTGCGCTTGCCTTCTTGTCTATGGCCGGGGAAAGATTTCGCCGCTTTACTAACCAGCAGATGAGGTCTGCGGATCCTGTCGCGTCACAGGCTGGCGGTCAGTTTCGGTTCTCCAGAATTTCATAGCGCCGCCATTTTGCCTCAGTCGTCTTCTCCGCGCTCGCCTCTAACTTGGAATTTTCTCCCTTTTCCAACTTCAGGTGTCGACCGGGAGGGTACCCCCATACTCTTACATTTTTCCGATGTTCCGATTTCTTTTGTGTATCTATTTCATCTCCTTCTTGCTGGAGTTATTAAGTTTTGTTTCTCCGTTATAGCGGAGCAGCAGGATCAGGCAGCCATCAGCTCTGCCATCTAAGCCATGCCCCCAATTTTGATATTATTAACAACAATATTTTGACAATCTATATTTCTAACTTCGATATTATTAAAATCGATATTTCTTACCTGCATGTCGATATTCTTAACCACTATATTTTTGCAAGTCGATATCCTGTCCACTCGATATTAAAAACTCGATATTTTGGACATTCAATATTTTTTATTCGATATTATGACTAGTTACCGCCCCATCTACATACAGCAATCCTGCCAAGGTTCATCTGTGAGGGGTGTGCCCAGTTCACAGACCCAACCATTACAGGCATGGCTCACTAGTATTGGTGCTTCCTGCTGGGCAGTATGGTATAAAATGGACACAATACGTCTTGAGGAGGTAGACTTGAGTAGCAAGTAAGTAAGTAATAGTTTATTGTCTGGTCAATTAGAACCTTTACAATTTCTCATAAAAGAAAAGTTATAGCAGCAAAGTCAATGATGTTAGACTAATTAAAAATAAAATTTGATGAAAACCTCCGTGCATTATGCTAACGTCAATGATGCAATTATCAATAATTGTTGTCTAATACAGTGCATTGATAAGGGGTTTCAGCCTTTCAGTATATTGACGGAATTTCAAAAATTTTGCTTATACTGTCCTTTTTCTGTTCCTGAGAATTTTTAGGAAGGAAAAGAAAATCTAGAAGACTTAAAATTTGATAAAACAGGTACTCAGTTCTCAGTGGAGGGGTAAGTGTGCAATTACCAGTTGCTTTATGGACAGCTGCAGCAGTAAATTGCTGTTGACTGTTTTGCTGGAGCTTATGAGCCTGGGTGAGGGGCAACCTAAATTTATGTTGTTTGTTGTGAGGTGACAGTAAAAAGTCTTTTTATTGCAGTGATAAAGTGTTTAATGACTGAGTTTCTCCCCTACCGCTTGCATAAATTGCACAAAGCGGCACGCTAGCTGAACGTCTCCACCTCCAAGGCATGCTTTCACAGCTTGTATGCAGGTTCTTATCCCCTTCCTTACAAAGAATGGCTTCAGTAATTGACATCCTTCAGCTTGTAGTTCTTCACAGATGTACAAAAGGTGTAATACATTTTCATTGGCTCCCTCACATAAGCGACATGTTGACTGACCCGGCGATCGTTTCCAAGGGGGAAGGTGCGGCAATGATAGTAGAATGCCCAATTGGAGTTGAAGCTATTTTTCTTTCTTCCTCCTATGAAGCCTACCCCTAGGTAAGGTTGCGGAGAAGACTTGGCATAGCTTTGCACAACAAACCATCTGTGGGTTCTTTCTCTGAGTGCCACCTTGTCTTCTAATAGGGATAGTTTTTTCACTGTCTTATTTACCATTGGTTTAAAACAATGGTAGGACCCTGAGGCCGCTCAAAGTTCCCCCAGGCCCAGAAGCTCTTTTGATGCTATCAGATAGCTCATAGCTGGGCAGTCCTTCTTTTGATGTATTTCGTTCCATAGGTAGGAATTCAATTTTCCCGCTTCGGCCCTTGTGATTCTGTACCAGTTCTTGGCATAAGCTCTTTTGCTGGCTAATTCTTGCTCTGTAGGCCGAATTCAAACCTTATTTGGACTGGTGAAACATACTTAGGTAAATTAAAAATCATTCTGGCCACTCTTGAGACAGTGCTGTCTAATAAGGCTGCATCTCTTCCCCTCAGGCACTCACTCCCATAGGTAATTGCCGGAATGAGCTTTGCTTGTCAGACTTGTAATAGTGGAGTAAGATTTCGGAAGTTTTATGTTTATGCCGCAATAGAGTTGCCTCTTCTTTTGATATCATTTTTTTGTGAGTTAAGTGTGCCTCTATTATCTATTATTACTCCTAAGTATTTGTATTGGTCAACTACTTCTATTGATGAGTTAGCCAGGTGCCAGCCAAAGTTAGAGGTTTTCTTTCTTGGATGGATCCTCGTTACCTTTGTTTTGTCGTAGTTGATGGTTAAATCATTGTTTACTGAATATCTGCTGGTTGTGTCTAATAGATGTTGAAGGCCAATGGGGTTCGACTAACCAGCACAAGGTCATCTGCAAACAGGAGGTTGGAAAGTGGCAGCCCTCCTATTTTTTGTGCATGCGAGTTACAGGTTTCAAGTACTGACGATAGATCAGACATGTACAAGTTAAAAAGTGTTGGCGCCAAGACACACCCTTGTTTGAGCCCCATGGTTGTTGGGATTTTCCAAGACAGGAACTTACCATCTCCTAGCTTGACTTGAACCCACGTGTTTGTGTGGAGAAGTATTAACGGGTTTAGGAGAGCAGATGGTATTGTTTTATCCTTGAGCTTGTGTCATAGCTTTCTCCTGTCGATTTTATCAAACGCTGACGAATAGTCAATAAAACACATGAATAGAGAGTATTTTGCTAATTTCGCCCCATCAATCATCAGGGACAGGGCAAGTATGTTTTTAGTTCTTCCCATGCCCTTGCAAAAGCCTGTCTGATTGATGGGTATAATTCATTTTTCGTCTGACTAGAGAATGAGGTCTTCCAGAATTAGGCCAGCATAATATTTCACCTTGATATCGATTAAAGCCACAAGCCTCTAGCTGTTTGCTAAGTTCTTATCCCCCTTTTTGTATATTGGGGATATGATTGACCCCCTCCAAGAGTCCAGGAAAGTGTTTCCTCCTGTGATTTAAGCAAACAACGGTAGCAGTTTGGAAGCCCAATATTCCGGGTCTTTTTTGAATAAGCTTGGTGGAATCACATTTGGGTCCGGGGTGTCCTCCCACTTGCTTTTAGATATCCTGGCCTTGATCTGGTGAGTTGTGATCGAAAGATGGTCATTTCCTGGTGTAATATTTTGATTGGAAGGGATTGGCTCAAGAGTATAGCGTGTGCTCTGCTTCTGATCAGAATTGAATTGATGCAGTAAATGAGAGGCCCACGCTTCCTCTGTTAGGAATGAGTTGATTCTTGGAGCGTTCGGATTGGCTAGGTGCTTATTGTGCGCCAGAATCTTGCTCTGTTGTTTGATTTTGAGTCACGTAACAGTCTAGCCCACAGGTTTTCGTCTGAATACCTTTTTGCCTGCCAGATAATTTTTTTTCTTTTCTGCTTTGAGTTGCGCTATCTCCCTTTGTAAACTCGGATCCTGCCCTGTACGCCGAAGCCTGCATAATGTTTTGCTTACAGCTTTCTTGGGAATGCAAAGATTTGGAGTTTTTATGATAAGAAAATGTTTGTCTTGACAGTCTAAAGGTCTGTTTCTCATTAAGGCTGGAAGAGCAGTTTCCGTGTGCTTTGATCCTAATGTTTTAATGAATTGCTCCCAGTGCGTTATCTCATTTATGTCAGTCTCATCCCTTTGTTCCCATGATGACTTCGCTGAGGCCAGTAGTTCATCTAGTTGGTTGATTTTGAATTTGATCCTCCTGAAATTGTCCATATATATAGACTTGGGGTCCTCAGCAGGTTAGTCTAGTGGTGATCCAGTTATTCTTGTGGGGATTTCCTGTGGCAGGTGGGCACTTTGATCTTTGGTCCGTACCTGGAAGCCTGTAATCCTACTGAAGAGAGATAAGGATAGAAAGGTGTAGTGTATTAGTGTGCTAGCGCTTGTGCTGTGAAATTTTGCCGCCGGGGGCTGATCTCCCGGGAAACGCCCTTTTAGTGTCACAAAGCTTAGGTGTTCTCAACTCTTGATGAAGTATCTAGCGAGTACTGATTGTTGCTTCTTGGGTGCTCAGATCCTGACAAGGAATATTCCAGGTGGTGTGATGTTCCTGGAATAGCTCGCCCCTCATCCTTAGCCCCATTAAGTGCATGTTGAAGTTACCTGTCAGCAGTAGATTTGAAGTTGGTACTTCCGAGAGGAACCTAATGATTTCTGCCTCCACCAGTTTGACTTCTTTAATTTTGTCGCGAGGAAGTATATAGGTGTTTAGGACTAGTATTTGTTGAATGGTATTTCCATCCCGTAAACTCACTCTGACTGCTTTAAATGCATTGGTGGAGGGTGTGAAGGTGTCACCATCTTCAGTCGCTGTTATTGTTTTTATTGATGAATAAATTGTTGGACCACCCTTTGGATGGCCACATTTGGATCCTTTCACTGCTGAAGTATGGTTGGTTTTGAAACCGGATAAATGAAAGGGTTCTTCTAACCATGTTTGATGTAGCAGGATGAGAGGATGTATGACATTACAACGCGTGTCATTACAACGCGTGCAGTTACATCGCATGCGTTACAACGCATGCGATGTTACAACGCTATGCCATTACAACGCAAGTCTTTACATCGACTTGCACAAGATGGCGTGCTAACATTAGAAAAGTGTAATTTACTATTCCAACTCCAGTCCACGTAACAGTAGGGAAGGTGTTGGGATAGTAAACTACACTATTTGTAATGTTAGCACGCCATCTAGCGCAAGTCGATGTAAAGACTTGCGTTGTAATGGCATTGCGTTGTAACATCGCATGCGTTGTAACGCATGCGATGTAAAAGCTGCGCGTGGTAAAAACCACGTTGTAATGGCTGTTCCCTGGATGAGATCGAAGCCTTAAAAGTAAACCAAACGATCTCTATCTGATGCTTTATTGCCCTGCCCATTTATATTCCAGGAGCAGATTCGTGGGTGATGATTGCTTGGTGGTGGTTGTTTTATCCTAAGTCAAGTACTCTCCTCTTGTTGGTTTATCGTCCCCGCTAGCCAGGACCAGTCTTCCGACCAGATTGCTTTGTGTTGATCGTTCCTTTCTGATGGTCGCGCCTCCCTGCTGTGTGAGCCTTTAAGTACTGATTTTGGCTGCAGGCCTGCTGATAAATTAGCTATATTTGCTTGCTCTCTTTTGTTTGGAACCAGTGGATCAGTTGTAGCCAGACCTTTGAAAGATTAGTATTTTTATTCCCCATACTTCTAGTTGGGGTTCTTCATCCAGAATCCTCCTCACTATTTCTTCTGAGGACCAGGTTGTCTTGTTTATTTCTCTGTTAGAAATTTCATTGATGTTTTCAAATGCTATTCTTTCCAGATCGTTTGTACTTATATCCGCCAGGTTTCTAATCGCTTAGATTAAATGTAGAATATTCCCTCTGTTAAGATATCCCCACAACCTCTGGATTTATATTAAGGGATAAACAAAATTGAGTTGTTTTTAAATTGTAATTGGCTGCCGGTTAGCAGTTTTGCCTGGATAGCTGGTTCTTCATCGAGTTGAGGTTTGGAAAGATCCACTCAGAGACTACAGGCTTCCCTGGTGATTGTAGTTGCTTTCCTTCAGCTGACTGTCACTCCAGGTTTTTTCTTGAGAGAGTGTACTAGAGCTCTCATACATTCGTACTTTCTGGCTTCATCTGATGTGTTTATATATGGCCCTATTAGTTCAACTGCTGACAGCACCAGTTTAGTATCTAAGTCCCCTGACCTTGGAGTGGTCAAAGGGCTTGGCTTATTGTCTCCTTCCATTTTTCTGGGAATGGCTGCCTCTGCAGATCTTTTTTTGGTGGGAGATGCTTAAGCTCTCGTACTTGCGTTATTTGTGCTTCCACCTGATGTTTTTATAGATGGCATTGATGTTTTGTCCACTGTCTTATCCAATTTTGTTTCTGAATCCCCTAATATTGAATTGGTCGAGTGGCTCAATTTGTTGTCTCCTTCTTGAGACCGTAGTTCCGTTGTTTGGCTGGCAGCTTGTCCTTTTGTCCCAGGTCTTACGCTAACTGAATTGAAATATTCCATCATGGTCTTTTTCTTCTTTCTTCCCTTTCTCCTCTGCTTGTGGCAATATGTTTGGTATTCCTTCCCCTCAGCGTGGGGCTTTTCTGCAGATTCTGGTTCAAACTTTGTGTTCAGTTCTCCAGGTGGTGGCTATGGCTATGTTCCGAGCCCCTTCTGTACTCTGGTATGTTGTAGCAGCCAGGATCCCCGATTTTTTTGATCAGCAGTTTCTAAGTCAGTGCTGAGCGGTATGACAATTGGGTCCTTGGCTGGTCGTGTTTCATTGCAAGAATCCTTTCGGGGACCCTTTGCCCCTTCTATGTTGGCCATGTACTGGCTGCAGGTTGATCCCATTGAGGGCCCTTTTGTTTGGGCCTCCTGAGGTTTTGTGCTGGGGCTTTTTGATCTTTTCTTGATATCTGCCAGGATATCCCTCATTACCTCTGAAAGGGTGGAGAGTTTATCAACAATAGCAAAGCAGGTGCAGTGTATTGGGAATAGTTGCATGTCTGCCTGGGCCCTTTTGATCAAGTTGTTCATATCTGCTAATCTGCTGTCAATTTTTGAGATATGGATGGCCACTGAGTTAAGAATCGATCATTGAACATCCATCTTGTCTGAATGATACTTCATTGACTTGATGCAAAGCTGCATGGTGCCTAGTATGGATTCCCAGAGCTTATATGAGTCTAATTGATTAAATCCTTTAATGTAGGTTCACTGAGCAGGGATGGCCTTTGCCTGCCAGGTGGCAGAAGAATGGAAAAGCTCTTTCTGGTCTTGGTTGTGGGTTATTTGGGCTGGATTGCTGGCTATTGCACCTTTTACGACCTATGTGGTTCCCACTTCCCTGTCCCTAGTCATTTGGTCTGAACTGCTAGAAGAATTGATAAGTTGTGAGTTAGGCTGGAGGTGGAGGTCAATGCTGGAGCAGTTAGTTACGGTTGAGTTATCCCGTTTTGGTGTTCTTTTGCCTTTTTTCCTTAGAGTCTTGGCTCCGCTGGGGCTGATTTTGGTGTGTCGTGCTTCCCTACCTGTATTCCCAGAGGTCTTTGCAGCTGTGGCAATGGGAGGTTTGTACGGATCTCATCCTCAATGTGCATGACTCCTTTGAGTGTTGGCGTGGGTCCATAAGCCAAGCTTTCTGGGCACTCTACAAGTGCTTCATTGTGGGTTGAGGGTGAAGGGGTTGAGCAGGGGGCTGTTATAGGCGCCTTTTTAATATTTTGAGGATTGATATAAAAAAGGAAGTTTTATTTCCCAGAAAAGATTTTTATAATTGGTTTGAGTGGTATACCTCTGCCAGGCTCAATCCTAGCAGAAAATGCTTCAATGTTGTTGTCTGGTTTAGCTCAAAAGCTTTTTCCATTGTTGATGCTTGGCAAGATCCAATGTGGTTTCTCTTTATTAGAACACAGTTTTTTTTGACTGGGCACTGACCCCCCTTGCTGTCCTTCCCACTGTGTGGTGCTTGTGACTATAGGCTTTTCCCTGTTACCTTTTGTACCTTCGCAGCCTTGATCAGGATTATTTGCCTTGGGAACTTGAAAGTCTGTTTTCTCCTACCACAGAGGAGAAGGGAGGACATTTAGACTTTCATTGCTTGTGCAGATGGCTGTCCCTGCGTCCTTCAGAAATGCACATTTTGTGTAGCTCTTCCGCTAATAACTGGTTGTTGTAGTTTTTATGTTCGGTTCCGGACCTGCATAATCTACCAGAATCTGGTTGGGCTTTTCCTCCATCTTAAAGTTCTACTTGCTAGATATGTCAGTTAAGCCTTTGCTTTTTTTTTTAAATTTTATTCAGTATGGATGTGACATATATGGGTCGATTCCGATCTGGGTCGGACAGCTCTCCGAGAGCTGTCCGTAGCTTTACCGTGTGGCCGACATGTACCAGTAGCTGGTCCGTCCTGTAGATGAAGTACGATGCGCACAACTGCCAAAAATACGACCGACACATAGGCTGTGATTCAAGCTCCATTCTCCATCCGAGCCGTAACCCCGAACGCCGAACCGAGTCACCTGGAAGCAGTATCCATAGCAGTTTCCGCCCTGACAAGTACGATGCGTACTTCCTACGCGCCTGACGGGTCGCCACGTATGGCACATCACAGCATCCAGAAAACAAGCATATCAGCTACGATTCACGCCAGAACTCAATCCATGGCTACGAGACGGACCAGCTTGCAACTGGTACGAGATGGAGCAACAAGCAGCGTGTACGAGATGAACACATCATGAATCCCGTCACGCAGGTCATACCAGTACTCTACATCTATGACCGGATCAGGAACCGATGCCGATGGCACAGATGGTAAGTCAGACACCTACCACACAAACAAACGACACATACCCGCAAAATGGCAAACACACACAGGGGATCCACATCCTGGCCACTAACAACAGGCCACCATAGGGGTTGTATGGCCAGCACCACTACCACCCTCACGCATAGGGCTTATGTTCCCCATCACTACTGCCACCCTCACTCATAGGGGACCTGTTGCCCAGCACTACTGCCACCCTCACCCATAGGGCTTATGTTCCACATCACTACTGCCACCCCTACTCATAGGGGACCTGTTGCCCAGTGCTACTGCCACCCCCACCCATAGGGGACCTGTTGCCCATCACTGCTGCCACCCCCACTCATAGGGGACCAGTTGCCCAGCACTACTGCCACCCCCACCCATATGGGACCTGTTGCCCATCACCCCTGCCACCTCCACCCATAGGGCTTATGTTCCCCATCACTACTGCCACCCCCACCCATAGGGGACCTGTTGCCCAGCACTACTGCCACCCCCACCCATAGGGCTTATGTTCCCCAGCACTACTGCCACCCCCACCCATAGGGCTTATGTTCACCAGCACTCCTGCCACCCCCACACATAGGGCTCATGTTCCCCATCACTACTGCCACCCCACCCATAGGGGACCTGTTGCCCATCACTACTGCCACCCCCACTCTTAGGTGACTTGTTGCCCAGCAGTACTGCCACCCCCACCCATAGGGGACCTGTTGTCCATCACTACTGCCACCCCCACCCATAGGGGACCTGTTGTCCAGCACTACTGCCACCCCCACTCATAGGGGACCTGTTGCCCAGCTCTACTGCCACCCCCACCCATAGGGGACCTGTTGCCCATCACTACTGCCACCCCCACTCATAGGGGACCTGTTGCCCAGCACTACTGCCACCCCCACCCATAGGATGGGTGATGCGCCACACATCCATCATACTCCAACATTAGGTATGTCAGCAAAATACATCCCCATAACATCATGACAACAGTGTGTAGTCTGTGACAAATGCACACAACAGTGATTATGACTTCGAACATACAATGTAACTAACAGCACATGTGTGACCAACAAATGAGCGTGCCCTACACAAGGCAAGCATCACTATAGCACTGTGTCAATGTAAAAATAACACCCCTCACTGTGTAGAACAAAAGTTAAGTGTGGGGTTCCAAACTGCAGCAAATGTCGAGCATTGTGGTGATGGGGTCTAAACCCCCCCATCACAGTGACCAAAAGGTAAGTGTCATCAGACAAGCACCACATATGGGGGCTGACAATGCATACAGTGTACAATGACACAAGAGCAGAAGTGACCATCACAAAGTATACACACATCTCGAAAATACACACTAATCAAAACAACCTGTGTAGACTGTAGGTGTCAGCTCACAAACTCCCATTCCATGCCATGCCAGAAATGGCACCTAACAACCAGGATGAATGTGCACAATTATGTGATATGACTCACAGGTACAGCAGGGAAAATCACAGAAACAGCATCCAGACAATGGCCCACAACAGCAATACCAATGCACTGATGCAGATGCACAAACACAAACAGGCAACCTCACACTGCACATCTGACACAACATGTGTGTGTGTGTCTCAGTATCCCCAGGCAACTACACAACACATGAGGGGGGCTGAACCACAGTGACACAGATGTGGACACAGTGCCATACAAAAGTAAACCATCATTGGGACACCCTTAGTGTGCAATCAGGCATTGTGAGATGAGAGGGAGCACAACAGACACATGTGACACAAGCTGGAATGAACACAAACTAACACAGCAAGAGACTGACACACAGCAGCACTACCCCCAGGGACCAGACATTGGGGTGGTACAAGCATGCATGACATCTCCACTGTGATGACAAAGGTAGATGTCGTACAAACTGGGAAACCCAGACATGTGTCCTGTGCCACAAACGTACATCACACCTACAGAAACACAAATCACTCAGCATGGCCCGTCATCCATGGCCAAATGGGAGATAGGGGCACATCCATGCAAACATTTACATCAGACAACCCTCAACACCACACTAGGCCTGGGCGAAAATTTCGTTCTGTTCTCGGAAATTGCGATAATTTGACATTTTCGCGTTCCGCGGAGAGCGCGAAAATGTCAAAATTTCCGCATTCCGCAGCTTGGCGATAATTTGTTTCTTGCTCGCGCTGTAAAATAATACATTCTCGCGCGATCGCCTTACCTGAATCCTTGCGTTCGCCGACAAGTTTTCTTGATCCGGTCACGTTCTCCATGAGATGTTGTATTGTTTTTAGCCATTTGCACTGTCTCGCGACAGTTCGCGCCCGCAGTGACGTCATGCATCGCGCGATCACGTCTTTCTTCTCGCGATCATGCACCGCGAGACAACTGAAAACAAGATGGCCGCGCCCGCGAGCAACCACATGGGTAAAGTTGGCGAGCCGCAACCATGCAGAAAATCTCGCGAACATGCGGGAAAAAAACTTTTGCGATAATTTTTAACATTTTCACGATAATTTGCGAACGTGGATTTCGCAAATTCCGCCCACCCCTACAACACACCCCCTGAACTACAACAATGTGCATCTGTGAAGCCCACATGGACAGGTGATATTGCACATGCACCCATGACAAACACAGGAATGTTGGGAGGAACTAAGGTGCACAGACTCATCACACAAGGACAGTTTACAACCCTGGTCAATGACAGATATACTGCACAGTATGCGGTACATGACCATGACGTCAAAGTTCACGTAACCTTCCGAATATCTGCCACAGTCCCAGGGCAATGCAGATCCCAAGGAGAAACACAAGGCACACATGCTGACACCTGCAAACATTGCAGCCCTGAACCCGACAAGTGGGAGCAGTCACACACACATACACATGTCTCAATCACTGAAAGGTACCACCTAGGGACAACTACATGATATTGCAAACAAAAAAGTGCCTTGGGGAACCCTGACGGTGTCCCATCTGTGTCTGACCACATCATCACCACTCAGAACTGACAAACCCCAATGATGAACCACCAATTAACAGTAGTGTGTCATGCACCCACACATCTGGTACCCCATGGCAAAGTTGTGGGATGAACACAGTGCCACTCAGCAAGCATCAACTACAGGAACATATCAAGGAAACACTGCCTGTGAATGAAAAGGGATGTGGACACACACACACATGCTCATACAACACACACCTATGTCACGGGTCAACACATCCGTGACATAGCCTGAGGGGGCCCAACTCCTGTGTAAGTCCAGCTGTGCCAAACATAGTCACAGCACGTCCCACTCATGTCAGCAGAACACTTGGTCAGTCAGCCATCAGTTACCACACAATGAAGGCTCTGGTCACAACAGCCTGGGTACGTGAGTCTTCCCTAAGTCATCTGCACATACTCAACACATATGTCCAGCAAGTTGCACAGAGGACCCAGTTGCTCCTATACCAATGATGCCCACACCTGTAGGTCCAGTGGAGATGTGCCCAAAGTCAGGGAAATAGACAAATTGGACAATGGGAAGCACATCATATGTGCATGGGTGCAAGCCACAGATGTGACCATGCAAATGAAATGTTCACAGAGATGTCCACAAATTGTTGATCATGACACACACAGTTAGCTGCAGAGGATGACATGAATACCGACCAGAATAGGATACATATCTCATGCACCACATGGAGTACCTCACATCAACACCTCAGTATTCAACATTGGAAACCAAGCATTACAGGTGCAAGGGCATGCTAAACATCATCAACCTAATGTACAGCTAAATCAAGTTCACAAGGATAAAGAAAAAAGCTTTATTCAGCATATGAAAATTGAAACGTCCGTTCAAACAAAAGACCAATGGCCAGTCCATCATCAAATTACAAGGAGAGAACTTGAGTGACAACTGTCACACATTGCTTGCCTGCACCGGAAGGACAGAGGACATCACCTCGGAGGGGCATACATGGGCCAGGCCAGGCACTGCAGGGACAGGATCAGGGTGCAGCAGAAGGAGGCAGTGAAGGTGTGGTGGAATCAGGAGAGTCACTTGCAACTGCAGTGGAGCAGACTGAAGTGGTGGGTGCAGTCACAACTGTGGGGTACAAGTCACTTGTGGGACACCCCCGCGCCGCACGGCCACCAGCTGCTGCGTGTGCCCCTTAGCCTTGTCCCTTCCTCGCTGCCTGCCTCGCCGCCGGCTGACTCTGTTGTCGTTTGCTTTGTTTTTGTTTTGTTCGCCATTTGTGCTTGTTAAATTGTATTTCTTGCCCGTGTTAGCGTTTTTTTGATTTCCATTAGTGCCTGTATTTTTCAGCTTGTGTCCTTCCTGTTTGCCCGCCTACCTCGCCGCCCTCCGTCTTCCCTCCCCGCTCCCCCGCTTCCCGCCAACACCGCAGACCCCGCCCCTTTTTTCCTTCTGTTCCCTCCCCGCTCCCGCCTCCCAGCTGCTCCGCCCACCCGCGCACTTGGCCTTTATATGGCGACCGTGCGACACAGGTGAGTGTGACCCACTTGTGGGACACCCCCGCGCCGCACGGCCACCAGCTGCTGCGTGTGCCCCTTAGCCTTGTCCCTTCCTCGCTGCCTGCCTCGCCGCCGGCTGACTCTGTTGTCGTTTGCTTTGTTTTTGTTTTGTTCGCCATTTGTGCTTGTTAAATTGTATTTCTTGCCCGTGTTAGCGTTTTTTTGATTTCCATTAGTGCCTGTATTTTTCAGCTTGTGTCCTTCCTGTTTGCCCGCCTACCTCGCCGCCCTCCGTCTTCCCTCCCCGCTCCCCCGCTTCCCGCCACCACCGCAGACCCCGCCCCTTTTTTCCTTCTGTTCCCTCCCCGCTCCCGCCTCCCAGCTGCTCCGCCCACCCGCGCACTTGGCCTTTATATGGCGACCGTGCGAACGCGCAGCGGTCACGCGCAGCGGGCGCGCCGATTGTGCGCCGAAGGCGCGCCAAAGGTAAGCCCGTCTGCGCCCGTCCGCGACCGGATCGCGACCAGCGCCAGGACCCCTGGCCCACGAAGACCCCGACCGACCCGCCAGACGTACTCCGCCGCCACCCTCATCGCTCTCAACTCCGGCCGACTCCCAGAATGCCACCAAGCCACACCACGACGCACCCACGGACCCTTCAGCTGCCACGCCTGCAAATTCACCTGCATCCGGACCTGCCTCACACCAGCACCCGCCAAGTCGAACACCAGCAGCACCCACCTCAAGTGCATCCTGCTCAACACCCGCTCCGTCCACAGACACGCCATCGAACTCTGGAACCTCCTAGACGCCACAGCCCCTGAAGTTGCCTTCCTCACGGAGACCTGGATGAACGCCTCTTCAGCTCCCGACATCGCCATCGCTATCCCAGAGGGCTACAAGATCGTCCGGAGGGACCGCAACGCCAACCAGATGGGAGGAGGCATCGCCATCATCCACAAGAACACCATCCGTCTCACGACCAGCACCGACAACACCCTGACCACCGCCGAACACCTGCATTTCCAGATCCACACCAACCCGAACACCACCCTCAGAGGCACCCTGATCTACCGACCCCCTGGACCACGCACACAATTCAGCGAGGCCATCGCCGACTTCGTCAGCCCGCATGCCCTCCCCTCCTCTGACTACATCCTCCTGGGGGACCTCAACTTCCACCTGGAGAACAACAACGACCGCAACACCACCACCCTGCTGGACAACCTCGCCAACCTGGGACTCAAGCAACTGGTGTCCACCCCCACCCACCTCGCCGGACACACACTCGACGCAGTCTTCTCTTCCAGCACAGACATCGACTTCAGCCACGCCACAGAGCTTCAATGGACGGACCACAGCTGCGTCCACTTCACCTTCAAGAGAACGACGACCCACCACCACCAGCAACAGGCCGCCCGCAGAAGCTGGAACAAGATCACAGCAGACCAGCTCGCCACCTCCCTGAGCCAGCACCCTCCTGCCAGCTCAGCGAACCCCAGCCAGGCCGCCGACAACCTCACGAAGTGGATCAGCATCTGCGCGGACGAGCTCGCCCCGCTGAGGACCCCGCCCAGCAGACCCGGCAGCAAGAAAGCCCCGTGGTTCACCGACGAACTCAAGAGCTCCAAGAAGAACTGCCGAGCCCTCGAGAAAGTCTGGAGAAGGGAACCTACACCGGACAACAGGACCTCCTTCAAGCTTGCCACCCGGAAGCACCACCAGCTGATCCGCGCCGCCAAGAAAACAGCATTCAAGGAACGGTTGGACAACAACGCACACAACTGCAAGGAACTCTTCAACATCGTGAAAGAGCTTTCCAACCCCAGCGCAGGAAACAACGACATCACCCCATCGCAAGACCTCTGCAACTCCCTCGCTTCATACTTCCACAACAAGATCGCGGACATACACAACAGCTTCAACAACCAACCAACGCACACCATGACCGAACAATCACCCCCCACCACCACCCTCCACGCCTGGACCCCGATCAGCACCGAAGACACCATCCGCACGATGAACTCCATCCACTCCGGATCACCGACCGACCCCTGCCCTCACCACGTCTTCAACAAGGCCGACGCTGTCATCGCACCCCACCTGCGAGACATCATCAACACATCTTTCGACACCGCCACCTTCCCTGAGAGCTGGAAACACGCCGAACTCAGCGCTCTACTCAAGAAACCAACAGCGGACCCCACCGAACTCAAGAACTACCGCCCCATCTCGCTCCTCCCGTTTCCAGCCAAAGTCATCGAGAAGACCGTCAACAAGCAGATGGCCGCCTTCCTCGAGACGAACGTATCCCTCGACCCCTCACAGTCCGGCTTCCGAGCCAATCACAGCACCGAGACCGCCCTCATCGCCGCCACTGATGACATCCGAGCCCTGATGGACAATGGAGAAACAGCGGCCTCATCCTCCTAGACCTCTCCGCGGCATTCGACACGGTCTGCCACCGCACCCTAGTACAGCGCCTCAGCAACATCGGAATCCAGGACAAGGCGCTGGAATGGATCATCTCCTTCCTCGACGGAAGAACACAGAGAGTCCGCCTACCACCGTACAAGTCAGAGGCCTCCGAAGTCATCTGCGGCGTCCCTCAAGGATCATCTCTGAGCCCCACCCTCTTCAACGTCTACATGAGCCCCCTCGCGGCCATCGTACGCAAACACAACCTCAGCATAATCTCCTACGCCGACGACACCCAGCTGATCCTCTCCCTGACCAACGACCCCGCCTCCGCCAGAGCCAACCTGCACGAAGGGATGAAAGAGGTAGCCGAGTGGATGACGACCAGCCGCCTGAAACTGAACTCTGACAAGACGGAGGTCCTCATCCTGGGCTCTTCCCCCTCCGCCTGGGACGACTCCTGGTGGCCTCCCGCCCTGGGCACCGCACCCAAACCGACAGACCATGCACGCAACCTGGGCTTCATCCTGGACTCCTCCCTCTCCATGACCAGGCAAGTCAACAACGTCTCCTCGGCGTGCTTCAACATCCTACGCATGCTATGGAAGATCTTCCGGTGGATCCCCACCGAGACCAGGAAGACCGTCACCCAGGCCCTCGTCACCAGCCGACTGGACTACGGCAACGCCCTCTACGCCGGTACCACCGCCAAGCTCCAGAAGAGACTCCAGCGGATCCAGAACGCCTCAGCCAGACTCATCCTCGACATCCCACGAACCAGTCACATCACCGGACATCTGAGAGACCTTCACTGGCTCCCCGTCAACAAAAGAATCACCTTCCGCCTCCTCACCCACGCACACAAAGCCCTACACAACCAAGGCCCGAGCTACCTCAACAGCCGGATCAACTTCTACGCTCCCAAACGCCACCTCCGATCAGCCAACCACGCCCTCGCCGCCGTCCCCCGCATCCGAAGAGCGACTACAGGAGGAAGATCCTTCTCCTACCTGGCTGCCAAGACCTGGAACTCCCTCCCGACCGACCTGCGCCTGACCCAAGACCACCTCTCCTTCAGGAAGAAGCTGAAGACCTGGCTGTTCGAGCAGTAGCGGCACCCCCCCCCCACCCCCAGCGCCTTGAGACCCTACGGGTATGTAGCGCGCTCTATAAGTGTCACTGATTGATTGATTGAGATGGGGTGGGTGCCGATACAACTTCAGTGGGCAGGTCAGATGTAGTGGGTGCAGGTGAGGTCGGCAGGACAGAGGGGGGGACACGGTCCCCACATCAGTGGCACTAAACATCTGACCGGGTGTGAAAGAGCAAGTGGTAGGGGGGAGGGCCTCAGCATTTTGGGGATGGTGTATCTGTGGGTGGGGGAACACGGGGCAGGGTTTTGCAGGGGAACCTCTGGAGTAGTGGCCTGGGGGATGGAGGACGGAGACTTTGCCTTGGAGCTGCGTGGTGGCGGTGGGGTCTTGCTCTTCCGGCTCCGGGGGGACTTGCGGGTGGGGGCCTCAGTCTGACTGCACCTAGGGGAGGGTGTACGGGTGTGAGGGGCACTCCCCTCTGTGTGTGGGGACTTCCTCTTCCCCTTGTAATCTGGATCTGCTGGGTCGGTGAGGAAGAGGCTAATGTCACAGAGGAAGAGCTTCTGTGGAGATGGGGTTGCAGGTGAGGCAAGGGAAGGGGGCTGGGAGGGAGAGGTTTCGGAGTGGTTGTGGATGACTGTGTGTGTGTCTGCAAACCATCCCCTGTGAGTGTGGTATCAGTCCCCTATGCTTGCTTGTGTGCACGTCTAGACCTTGGTTTGGGTGTTTGTGTGCTGCCCATGTCTGTGGCTTTGTGAGAATGTGCAGGTGTGCGTGTGCTTGGGATAGGTAGGCTGCTAGGAATCGTGGGTGGTGCAGGGGTAGGAGGGGTGCAGGACTGTTGGAGGAGGGACACTACTGCCGTCAAGGAGGAGGCCACGGACTGATTGGTCCTCTGTAGGGCAGAAATGCCCGATGAAATGCCCTCCATGAACGACACCAGTTGTGTCAACGGAGTGGTGTGTGCATGGAGGACACTCAGCATCGATGTCTGCCCTACATGGATCTGTCTATGTAAGTCCACAGACTCCTCTCTCTGGGCAGCATGGTACACAGGGGCAGGGGGTGCAGTGCCTGGCACAAAGGAGACCTGCTCCCTAACACGGGAGCCTCCACGGACCTCTGGGATGGGAGCCGATGGGAGGGTGGTGATGGTGGTGGTGGGGGCGGTCGCGGGGATAGCCTCACTAGCTGTAATTTGGTGGCTGCTGACACCCGCCTCCACAAGGGAGTCATCCTCAGAGCTGCTGTGGCCCTCAGCTGGGGTGGATGGTGCTGACGACTCCTCGGTGTGGGTCAACTCGCCCTCCATGCCACTGGGTCCCCCCGACTTCTCTCCTTCTGTTCCTGTCAGGCTCTGTGGCTCCTCCTGGTCCCTGGAGCTGCCCCCTCCTGTGGCCGTGGATGTATCTGGATAGGAATAGGAAGAAAGAGAACAACATCTGTCACCTGCACTGACTGCACACACCACAGTGAGTACATCACATCACAGGGCAAGCCCTGGCATCATCTGCTGCACACTGCTCAAAGTGCCAACACTGTTTACAATAAGCCAATTGTCATTCTCAACATCAACCATGGCACATATCCCTCCTTGACTTGCACCCATATGTCTGTTGCATGTTGGATGCTAATACCCCAATGTCCCGACGTGCACCACCCACACATCAGTTGGACATGCAAGTGAACAGGTAGGAGTATGTCACTATACACACAGCACATCTCTTGCCACTGACTCAGTACAGGTGTCTGGATGAAGGGATGAGCAGAGACTCATGTCACATGCTTGTGATGCATGCCAGCAACACACACTATGATTTTCTCATGTCCTGATAGTCAATGCCACAATGGGGTGCATGGTGCGCACTTGAACACAATGCAGGATCACTCATAGAAAATTGAATGCCATGGCACTGGCATGCCTGGAAAGTCAGTCAACACTGTCTCCTGTCACAGGGGCAGGGCATTCAGACAACAACAGCATGCACTGTGTCACAATCATAGCTCAGGGGTAAAGCAAACTCTGCAGCTGACAAGTGCACTTGCCCATCCCCTGCAAACAACATATCCAGGACCCAGAAGAACCCACATCATGCAAATCAGACATATGAGTCTCTGCAAACACACTCCCTGTACATTAGCACATCACAGTCTGCTGAGCATGTAACCCAGCTGCCTGAATTACACAGTTGCATACACCATTGTGCGCTGTCAGATGATCACACACCTATATGTCACACAGGTCTTGTCTCTCACAGTTACATCTCAGATGTCCTGCTGACCCTCAAAATCATGGACACCCCAGTTGTAGGTAACAGGAAGCCACACCATAATGACACAGAGGCACCACCTGAAGGCACATGTCACTAAGCACAACCTGTAAGTTGATACACAGGAGTGGGATTACAGAGTGTTTCTAAATGCCCTTGAGGAGGCATGACTGCCCAGGTCTACGTGAAACAGTGTTTGGCCCTGGACAGTAGTCAGGTGACTAAGCAAGTGTGAAATACTTGATATACATACTCCTGAGTCCCACAAATTGGAGTCCCCTGCTGCATGGGTTTGTTTGAAATACCCCAGCCACATGTGGCGAGGCAGACCAGCAATTGGAACACATATCAAGGGCACACACAGATCACATGTCAGATAACAGGCATTGGGCAAACAATTGAACCACCCATGAAACACACAACAGAGTCACGGGAACAGATGCTGTCCGGTAGCTGAAGCATAGCTGACTGCAGAGACACAGTGCCCTAGTGACACAAGCAACAGACTGTAGGGGACACACCTGTGGAACAGATGAGTAGGGTGCATCAAACATTTGAGGGACCTGAGTATTGGACTACAAGACCTACGCAATGTGGAAGTGTGACCAGGCCAAAAGACTACAATTAGCATGTCAGACATAGTACACAGATTAGGCATGGACTTACCCCCTTCTTGCTGCTGTCTGGCCTTCAGCTGCCTATCCAGGTCCGGGAAGACCACTGCCAGGATCTGGAGCATGTGGGGGGTCAGGGTCCGGTGTCGGCCCCTCCTGCGTGGAGGTGACATCTTCAGCTGGACTCTAGCTATCCTCCGGGTCCATCCCCAAAGCTCCTGCCACCTCTTCTGGCAGTTGCGGATCCGGCGCTTGTAGACCCCAACCGAACGAACTGCCCGGGCGATGGTCAGCCATATCTCCTGCTTCTGGTGGGCATCAACCTGTGAGGATGACAAAGTTAAAAGTACATTAACACACATGCCCCATATTTGTGCTGCACACATTTGGATATACATGTCATCATCACAAAGGGAAATGAGTTACACAGGTAGTGCAACCATGGGGAAGGACAAATAACCTGCATGTCTGACATGTTAACAATGCCTGTGAAGTTTAAGCTTGCACTAATGCACTTTAGCAGCAGAACACCTGTTCATTACATGTACCTACACACTTTGGGTGATGAAAGTAGTCAGTGAGAATGCTTGCCACTGGTGTACAAACTGCTAGTACTGCTAGTCAGACAACATGCACAATTAGGAAGGTAGTGGACTGCACACTCGCCTGCTCCCCTGGTTTCCCATACATCTTGCTGTACTGTGGAAGGAGCCCATCCAGCAGGGCCTGCTTCTCCTCCTCAGTGAAGGCTGGGGCCCTCTCCAGAGTACGTGCCATTGCAGGAGCCAGAGGATGCAGAGACAGCAGCAGTGGTACCAGGGATGTGGTCCAGTAGCATGTAGTGCAGGCAAGTGAGCTCCCTGGGGGGCAGCCAGCCTTATATATGTGCTGCAGAGGCAGAATCTGTGCCATGTGTCCCAAGTGATAGGTCCAACACGGTTGCATTGTATGAATCTGGCCAATCCATGGAAATGTACGACTCGTACACGCCTTCCGCAGCGTTAAAATCTTCACCTTAATGAAACCGTATGAATTGCAACATTGTTGTAGGCATTCAACTGAATTTCCAGCGCACAACTCGTAGAAGTTTTGAATCCGCATCCGTCTCCATGACAATCCAGAGCCAATGGGTGCACCTGGCTCGCTCAACTGACTGTACAACGCGTATTTTGAAAATACACATGCACCCGTCTCCATACGATTCAATGGCCAAGGCTTGTGCCTGTCTCGGACCATGCCTGCCCGACGCGTATGCATGATAGTCACCCGCGTCGGGCCTCATTGCAGTCAATGGCAAAGCGTACGCACGGCTCGGTCGTGAACCGTGCAATGCGTACGCATTGTTACCCACGTCGGACCTCATTTCAGTCAATGGCAAAGCATACGCACGGCTCGGTCATGAACCGTGCAATGCGTACGCATTGTCACCCGCATCGGACCTCATTGCAGTCAATGGCAAAGCGTGCGCACGGCTTGGTCATGAACCATGCAATGCGTATGCATTGTCACCCGTGTCAGGCCTCATTGCAGTCAATGGCAAAGCATACGCACGGCTCGGTCATGAACCGTGCAATGCGTACACATTGTCACCCGCGTTGGACCTCATTGGTGTGACTATTCGATGGATTCAACACACAATTACTTGCCAGGGACACCTCTGCACACCTTCCACACTACAGCATTGGCCACACAGTGTCCCATGGCATGTAAGGTTGCATTCCCTGTGTGTTGGGGGAGGCAACATTTGGTTTGTTCAGTGGCACTTTTGTTCAGCCACTCCCAGGCTGTGCACGTGTTCATGGGGGCAGAATCCTTTGTGTGTCGTCCACATTACCACTGTGATGTGCAAATGTACAGTAATGGGCATGAGTCACAGACAAAGATTCATGTTGGATATGTTTAGGACATGTCAAATATACCCTGAGTCCTGGGGGTGATGGCATGTACGTCACAGTGAGACCTGTAGCCTTAATTCTGATGTGCACCCTCAGTCTGTGTGCATGTTGTGTCTCAGATGTGCCTGATCAAATGTGCCCTATGGGAGACAGTCTGCACATCCATGTGGTATATGCATCAACCTTGATGGTGTGCGTGTGTGTCTAAGAGATGTACATGTAGGGCCTGCAGGGACAACAGTGGCCACTACCTGTGGGACTCACTCTTGCCTTGTGGTGTGTACGTGACACACCATGTCCATGGCAGTGTCGATGTGGCAATACAGGGACCCTGTGTATCTGCATGGCAAAGATCTGTGATGCCTGGGACACATCATGCCTCACTTGTCACTGTGGTGTGTGTTTGTAACGTCACAGCAGTACATAGGCCGGGTGACACAGCCAGATGATTGGCCATTGCACTACATGGGACTCAAGTGGACATGTAGAATTGAGATGTGAGGTGATGGTCATGTAGGTGACATATGTGTCCATGTGCAACAGCACACACCTCAGTACATTGTGTAATGTCATGATCTATCATGTGATATTGAGCCGGGTCATGGCCACAAGGGTGGATGAACCGGCAATCTTCCTTTGTTCATCTTTGTTCTGCAGGGCACCAACTGTCCATCGACCGTTCCCAGACCTTGCAACCATGCAGGAACGCGACTGCATCCGATGGTACTGCTTCACCAGGCCACTGATTGAGGAGTTGGCGGAGCAGTTGGTGCCACATCTGCTACCTGGCCGGACATACCCTACAGCACTGACCCCAGAGGTGAAGGTGATGGCAGCCCTGCACTTCTTTGCTACTGGTACCTTCCAGTACACTGTGGCTACAGCAGATGGTATATCGCAAACTATGTTTAGTCGGGTGCTACGCGATGTCTTGGAGGGGATGTTGAATTTCCTTGACCTGTACATCAAGTTCCCTAGCCCAGCCGAACTCCCTGAAATAAAGGATGCCTTTTATACACTGGGGAGGATGCCGAACATCATCGGATCTATTGATGGAACACATGTGGCCCTGATACCACCACAGGCACATGAGCAGGCATACCGGAACAGGAAACATTTCCACTCGATCAATGCTCTGGTGGTATGTCTTGCAGACATGTCTATCACACATGTGTGTGCACTGTTTCCTGGTTCTGCGCACGATGCCTACATCATGAGGAGTAGTCGCATTGCAACGCTGATGTCACAGATGCCAGCTCAGCATGCCTGGCTTGTCGGTGTGTACTGACTGTTTATCATTGTGTGTGTTTGTCAGTGTTGTATTCCGCACTCCTACAAAACTCAGCTACTTGTTCATTTTTGTCTGTGCAGGTGACTCCGGGTACCCCAACATGCCGTAGTTGCTGACACCCCTCAGGAACCCTGTGACACCAGCCGAGATGCGCTACAATGAGGCACATGGTCGGAGCAGGAGGGTGATTGAGCGGACATTCGGCCCCCTGAAAAGCCGCTTTCGCCGCCTGGACAAGACCGGAGGGGCCCTCCCATATGAACCTTTAAAGGTGTGCAAAATAATCCTTGTATGCTGCATGCTACACAACATGGCAGTGTGGAAGAAGGTGCCTCTCATCCAGGATGACGATGACCAACCTGTGGAGGATCCCAGCCTGGGCCAAGATGCCAGTGATGATGATGATGAGGGTGACGTCCGCTCACAGCTCAACAACTTCTTCACCTGAAAGTGAGTTTCCAGGGTTGTTATGTCAATGTATGGAGTTAGCCTGGAATGTGTTGTGGCTTCTCTGTTGCTGTCTGAGTGTGTCTGTGTGCCACTTGACTGGATACATGCAGTGATGTGTCCATTCAGGTGGTGTGTACTCCACAATAGGGTGGTACTGCTAACTTGTTTTTGTGTAGGTTTATTGTGACATGTTTTGTGCATGTGTATTGCATTTCTCTCCTGTTCTACTGTGCTTTTGACTGTGTCTTGTGTCTGTCCTTCACAGGGTAATTTGCCTGTTGTTTGTTCAACACTGACCCCCAACACCCAGAATCCGACGCCAGTGTGGGAGTAGTCAATTGACATCAAGTGATGTGCCACACACCCCTGGACTACAATTCTCAGACACTCTGTGACCGTGTATCCACCGTAACATACAATTGCCTTGCAACTATATTTGAATAAACATGTTGCTGATGTGTAATGAACCTGTGCTATGCTTTGTTAGGTGCGTTGTCTGTCTTCCCACATCTGACTGACATTTGCTTACCTCACCTGTGGACTTGTTATCACTGACTGATAGGTGTTGTGGTTGTGCATACCTATGTGTTTCAGGTCACCATCATTGTGTGTGATGAGTAACATGGCCATGGTGAGTATGTGTTGTGTTGCCATAGTGGTGTGTCTCCCTCACATGTGTCACATCACCATAACTCACCTAACGTTCGTCACATTGTTGCAGTATTTGGCATGCACTGTGTTGTGTAGCAGATCGACTTCTCAATGACACATGACAATTTGGAATCACAACAGAGACAAGTATGGTGTACTGGTGATTTTATTTTCGAACATGTGTGAGGAAAGTGCACAGGATGGTGGGTGCTGTACATTGGTTTTGGAATCCAAAGTTCAAATTAGAGTTGGAAGTGCTGGTAGATGAAATGTCCAGCGTAAAGTCCACAGTCATCTGCTACATTGGCCCAACATGAACCCTCCATGTCATGTGAGCGAGTTGTGTGCGATTGAACAAGGTGAACGGGTTGCGCACAAAAAACATTGTCCAGAACAGGTTTAGAGACCCTGGGGGATGTGCTGGGACATCTGCCTCTCACATGTCCTTCTTCGAACGACCCCTCTTCTTCCTGGGGGGGATCCTCGGGTGCAGGCCTCTGCGGTGCAGGGAACTCTCCGCCAGAGTCCTCCTCCCTCCCTGTGACGCTGGCAGCTGGTGTTGCTACAGATGTTGTGGCCACACAGGGAGGTGTGGACAGGTTTGTGTTGATCTGGCGGAGGCATTGGAGTGTGTCCCGATGCACCGCAGGAAGGGCATCCCACTTGGCCTCCATGCGGGCATGGTGGGCAGCCTGCTCCTGTTGCAGGTCCTTGAGGATCCCCACTACCTGGCCAAATCCTCCGGTGCTATCCTGGTACGCATCTATGATGCATGCCAGTTGGGGGCCATCATGCAGTCCAGACCCCTCTGCAAGGCACGCCCTCTGACTCCCACCCCTCCCAGCACCCCTATTCACACAGGCAGGACCAGCGGCGGGACACACAGGTGACACTGGGACCCCTTTGGTGGTGTTGCTGGTGGTGTTTGCTGTAACTTCCGGGGGGTCCTGTGTCCCTGTGCTGTGGGTGTTCAGTGGCCTTGGTCTGTCCGTGTTGGCGGGGGTGCCCTGTCTGTTTCCAGATGCTGGAGGCGTGGGTACAGGGGGTGCAGATGTTGATGCTGCTGGTGCTGCATGATGACTCACACCGGAGGGGCCAGGTTGGTCGTCATCCAAAGAGAACAGAGACAGAGTAAAACCAGAGAGCTGAGTGTCCACCAGAGTCTGGGCCTGGGAATCCTCTTCATTTGGTGCTGGGTCCCCAGCACCACCTGTGTATGGAAGAGACACACAATGTGAGTTATGTTTCTATAGGCATCAATGGTTCACAAACATGACATTTTCTACTGTACGAACAGATGCCTGCCTGTACACTGCTTTTTTCCAGCTTGTCACGGACAGAGTTTGATATTGTTGTTGCCCATTTCCCAGCAGGGCCTTGTGCTCCCCACAATGGAGCCCAGTGTCAGACATCTTGTCAGTCCCTTCCCACTCCCTGTGAGGCGAGCATGGTTCAGTGTATGCTTGCTGGGCCATGTGGGTGGGTGTAGATTGTCTGTGACTGCGACTTCCATCATACTCTTGGCTACACCCCCCTTCCCAGCATGCCCATACTTCCTTCTTCTTGACTCTGCTTCCCTGTGAGGGGGTGTGACAGCAATGGCAAGATGGCTGACTGTGAAGTCCTGGTGTTTGTTGTTGCCCATTTCCCAGCAGAGCCTTGTGCTCCCCACAACAGAGCCCAGTGTCAGACATCTTGTCTGTCCCTTCCAACTCCCTGTGAGGCGAGCATGGTTCAGTGTATGCTTGCTGGGCCATGTCGGTGGGTGTAGATTGTCTGTGACTGCGACTCCCATCATACTGTTGGCTACACCCCCTTCCCAGCATGCCCATACTTCCTCCCTCTTGACTCTGCTTCCCTGTGAGGGGGTGTGACAGCAATGGCAAGAAGGCTGACTGTGAAATCCTGGTGTTTGTTTGGCTACAAGTCCAAAGAGAGCCCCTGTGCTTCACACAGCAGAACCCAGTACAGGGTATCTCTTGATGAAATTTCACAGAGGTGTGGGTCAATGCATTCTACCCGGTGACTTGTGTGGAGTTTGTGTTGGGTGGGGGGTGTCTCCACATGCTGGTAAGTATGGTCAGAGCTGTCAGTCCTCCTTCCCACCAGGCCAGACATCCCACCATGACACTTGCTTCCATTGGAGGGCGTGCAAATTGTCTTTCAGGATGTCAGTCAGTGGTGTCCTGCTTCTGATTTGCGCACATGCCCTACCAGGGCCTTGTGCTCCCCACAGCAGGACCCAGTGTCAGCCATCTTGTCTGTCATTTTCCACTCCCTGTGATATGGGCATGTTTCAGAGAGGTCTTGATGGGGCAATCAGGAGGGGGAGCACTATCTGTGACTACAAACCCCATCATGCTTTTGGATAAACTCACTTCACCTGCATCCCCACTATTCCTTCCTGTCAGTCAGCTGCACTGTGAGGTAGTGTGTTTGTGGTGGCAAACTGTCTGGCAGTGTTGATTTAGCTTTGTGCCACTGGCTTGCTCTATTTGTTTGTAGGTTGGTGCATGTCATGACACAGTTCCAAGTCACTATGAGATGGTGGGTATTGTGTTTGTCTGACTAGCATACACATCTTGGGATGATTATCTATTTGTTACTGTAGCTTTGCTTGCGGTGCATGGTTTCACTGTCCCCTTGCCACACAATCTTGGGTATGTTGTTTGTGTACTCACCAGGCTCTGGTATGTCTGTTACCCCATGGACGCTCTCTGGTGCTAGGATGTCCCGCACCTTCTCCTCCCAGGTCCTGAAGTAGACTGGTTTGGCAGGAGGGCCATCGCCGGTGCACTGACTCAGGGCGTGATCTTTTTCGATGAGTTTCTTGACCCTCCTGCGCACGTCATACCACCTGTTCTGGATATCGTCCTTTGTGCGCCTTGCTGGTACGTGAGCGTTCACCTTGTCCACAATCCTCGCCCACATCTTGGTTTTCTGTGACATGGGGGACCTTTGGACCAATGTACCAAACAAATGTGGCTCTACTCTGATGATCTCCTCTCCCAGCACTTCTAACTCACTATCTGTGAACTTTGGATTCTTCTTTGGGGGCATGGTGATGGGTGGTGGTGGTGAGGGATGTGTGTGTGAGGTTGCAAGTGAGGGTGGGTTGGAGTTGATTTTGCTGGCTGTATGTGTGTGTGCTTTTGGATGAGGTGCTGATGGTGTGTGAGTTGTGTGATGGGTGAGTTGTGAGTGTGTCCATGGTTGCTGTGTGATGGTGTTTGCTGCTGGCTGTGTCTCCTGTTTCCAAGGATCATGGTAGTGATTGTAGTCCTTTATATATTTGGAGTTGTGGGTGTGTCTTTGTCCCAGGTTTTTTTTATTTGATATTTATTGGCTTTGTCATTACTTGTTTGGTCCTTTTTTTGTCTTTTTTCCTTTGGGTTATGTAGGCATGAAGGAGACGTTCATCTGATGGAAACGGACGCTGATGTTGGCTCGTGCGGGCTTCTCCGCCTCGTTCACGCTGACTATCTTCTGTGTTACTTGTGGGCCCGGTTTTCTGTGCGTGTCGGTCGTGTGGCTTGGTCTCCGTGCGAGTCGTTCTGGGTTTACACGCATTGCATCATACTGCGCAGATTGGACATCGCGGGTACGGGTCGGTCGGGTTCATTCCGGGTTCGTGTCGGTCGGTGAAAATCACATCGGTTTTCCGTCCAGTTCACTATTTTCCCTATGGCTCGGTCATACGGCTTTTATTCCGTACGTGTCGGTTGTAATTCACACGCGTTGCATCCTACTGCACGGGTCGTACGGTGCGGGTCCGTGTCGGTCGGTATCCGGTCCGGGTCCGTGTCGGTCGGTACGTTTTGCGGCCGGAATCCGAATCGGCCCCTTAGTCTCTCCCTGCGTGAACTCATCTTGTCTAGCCCTTGTGCACCTGCTGTTCCTGTGATTCTTTTGGTTCCTATTATTCCTAAGGTTCTTAGGGCTCTTTTTGTTGTAGGGTTGTTGTAGGTAGGTCCTTCATTTTTGAAATTTTTGAATAATGATCCTATTTTCACACTTTCCTGCCCTATTTGGTGTTTGATTTTCAGCCTTTTGATGTTTTTTATTTAATATGTATTGGTTATTGGTTTTTTGGTTATTGTTTGTTTTGTTTCTGGTTTGTTATTTAATATTTATTACTTGTTTTTTTGACTTTTTATAATTTGCTTGTTTTTGGTTACCTCTGGCTTTTCCTAGAGTATTTTCTTCTCTCTTGGGTTTCCTTTGGGTTCCTTTGGTTTTATTTTGATTTCTTTGGGTTTGATGTTGCCTTTTTTCCTGTCGTTGCTGCCATTGCCATAATACTGATGGTATGCTAACGGTGTTACTGATGGTTGCTTGTGAGTAGTATTTTATAGGTTTATAGATTCGTGGGCTCTAGTCTATTGTAGTCTTTTAGACTAGTGAGCAGCTTCAAAGGGAGCTTAAATTTGGCAGTTTTGCAGTTTGGGAGGCTAGCGTTGCCCCTCTCTCCTAAAAGCTTCCTGTGAGGCAGTTGGCAGCTCCTGTGATCACTCCTGTGTTTACCCGTAGCTCCCACCAAGAAAGACTGCTGCTGTTGGTCCCGCCTGCATGACTCTGGGATGCTCTGGGATGCCGCAGACCAGCCTGGCCCAGTGCAATACTGGTGCCTCCCCTGCACAACCCAAGCCACTGCACTCAGCTCCCTGCCTTCCAACAGAAGCATCCACCGGAGCACAGGGTGGTAAAGCAGGAAACACTGTAGGTGGGTAGGAGGGAGGTAGAGGTAGAGGGTCACACAAGAAACCACTAGGCTACTGGACAAGCACTCGCGCGTACCCTCTGCCACCACTTCTCCCTCTGTGTCCGAGTCCGAGTCCTGCGTTTGTTTTGCTGCCCCGTGGACCTGCGGACTCATGTACTGTCTTCGTCTCCATCTCTGCTTGCTGCCACTTGCTTCCGTCTATTGTACATTATTTTCCAGAAGAGAGTGTGAATGTCGATGTTTCAGTCTCTATGCATTTGTCCATAAGACCATCTTCAGGACTATCATAAATTTAACAGTTGACCCCTGAATGGTGTTTCCAAAGATTCAAGAATTATATAATACAATTGATATGTATATGTCAAATCGATCGTCGTTCTGTAGCTCTACTTTGTTTAAGGTGAATAATCGTCAAAATATACAGGTAACTGAATTAGTATCTAATCCGACTGCAGACTGCCGAATTTTCGCTGTGCTACAAAACTTAACAGAATAAACTTCTTCAATTGAGAAGTTGTTGGGGACTGGAAATTTAATTACACCGTCCAAAAAGCACCAGACTTCACTTACCTGTATCTTTTGATATGATGGTCCTGAAGATGGTCTCATGGACAAATGCATAGAGACTGAAACGTCGACATTCACACTCTCTTCTGGAAAATAATGTACAATGAGAAGAAGTGTTTACAATAGTGACATTGAAGGATTATACAATTGTATTTAATTTCCTCTTGTTACATTGTTTGTATAACTGTGTAGTACCCTTGATAAATTTCAAAAGATAAAACCTTTTTCTATATATACCCGTGTTTTGAATATTTATTGTTTTGTGATTGGTTCATTGGTTCTTATGTCCTCACAAGGAACAAAAATATTTCTTAGTTAAAATACATTTGAATAATTTCTCTCTTCCGAGTTTAGCAATAATTCTTGCAGTTAATATATATATATTAAAAGCAATAGAATAGAGTATTTCAAATAAATCCCTTGAAGGCGCCTTTTACCCGTTCATTTGATTTGCCAAAGCCCTCAAGGGTAGATTGGGTTTCCCATTATATACATCAAAGCAGGCAGCAACACACCCAACAAAACACTAATGCATCCAATAACTCACTCAGGCGTACACTCATGCACACACTGACACACCCACTCTCACATCAATACAGTCACTGAAACATTAAAAACACAGAGTTAGCTCTTTGTTTGAGTAGACTGTGGTTATAACAAGAACTATATTTTGTAGAAGAGTTTTGAACAGTTGTAAAAATAGTTTTCTTTTTCTTTTTTAAAGTGAACAAGGTGGTAAAAAGGGTAAGAATGTGGAATGGCAAAGAAACAACTGGTTTCACTCTTCAAAAAATATTATGTAGTCTTTGGATGCAAAAAAAAACCTAATAGCAATGCTTCTTCACTGTAACCAAGAATTCACCCACAGAAAACAGTTTTACAGCAACAAGCAAATGGCATTTTGTGCAGTGAAAACCATGTCACTAATTTCCTCACAGGCAGCTGGTATTGTAAGGAGTGCAGCTGAAGATGGTTCTCTCAAGGCTGCTGTAGAGGTCAACTGCCCTGTTGCACCCGCTTTTCCTTGCATTATCTGGTTGTAAACCCTCTGATAAATAGTTTTTAGGTGCTTTCACATAGAACTTGTCCCACGCAAATATTTTGTTACAGTGCCTCTGGATAACCGCTTGTCACAAAGTGTGCACTTACCATATTTTGCTCATACCTTCCCCAGAAGATAAAGTGCTTACACATATCACTTCTTTTCTGTGAGATGGTGTGTCTTACTCCACATCCTCAACAGGTTGTGGACGCTCATCTTCGACTAATGATGTTACTTCAGCCATTGTGTAAAAGCAGAGCATGACTGGCTCTCAGTCCTCCTTCTAGAGACTTCACTGGAGAAGTAACTGTTTTTAGGTCTGGTTTTCCATGTCCAAAGGTGGGGTCCTAATATATCCAATCAAAAGTCAAGGTTTGGGTGTGTATTTGAGTGAATTCGCGAACCCAGTCGATAAATTCACAGATTCGCAAAACTCATAAAATGGGTAACGTTTTTGAAAAACAGATATGAGATGGTTTATATATCCTTGTTAATATGGTCGCCCTGATGACATCAATGACAATGGAGGGGTGTACATATGTGCCGTAATTTATTACTTTTTTGGAAAGTCTGCAGATACAGAGTTGTGGATTTATTCTGATCACGTGATTGGAAGTAAAAACCTCTGAGTAATAGTCTGTCAATGTTTACGGACCCGCACATTTACTGTGGTACCCCGAAAATATTTTTTTTAAATACAATTTGTTTAATTACATTAAAAAAACTTCATGTAATTTACATTAACTACATCTAAGATTTTTATGTTTTAAACTTATAAAAGTATATTTATATAAAAAAGAATGTCTAGGGTTCAAAAAAAGAAATTAAATAGAAAATACTTTGTCATACACTTAGTATTAAAAATAAACCCCCCAAAATAAAATAACAAAACTATACATTAGAGGGGCATAATACTTTAGAGATGGAATTTGATAAACCTCGTAAATACACTGAAAAAATCAAAGGTTACAGGGATGTTATAGTTAGGAAATGAAAATAAAAAACCTTAGAAATTCAAACCAAAGGATACAGGGAGATTATAGTAAGGCTCAAATTTCATTTGTAAAATACCATAAAACATTCAGCAGTTATAGTTGTCTGAACTAACTATGACTTACGCCCCTGCAATGCACTGCTTATGACTTCACATATTACATCACTCATGACATGATCAGTGGCATCACTGATGATGTTACTCATAACAGATATGCTCTTTATAAATGGTTGTCCTCCTGTATACTATACTACTTTGTCAAAGTTCAGGTATTTCCCAAATGTCGATTTTTCATTGACCTGGATCAGGCACTGGGGGATTTGCTCTAGGATAATTGGAGACGTAGGGTAGCCTTAAAAGCTTCAACTGCCTGTGAGAGGTGGAGGATTAGGGGTGCCATTTTTTAGACCTATTATCTTGCTGCACAGCTTCAATGGGTAGCCGAATAGTTATAGAGAAATAATCTATGAAACTAGCCATGGGTATTGTCCCCTCCATTTGCATGTAATACAGCAATGTTTACATCCCACAATGAAGGTGCACCATTTGTGGACAATTCACGTGTGGTTAGCTCGGAGATCAGTGACAAGAGTGTTGCATCTCACAAAACACATTCTTCTCTATTCACCAACCACAACCACTTCAGAGTTTTCCAGGCCCTTTGTGGGACTTTACTCCTGGCCAGTTGACAAGTTGGCATAAACCCTCCATTGACAGAGTTGGGAATTTATTTCAGGACACAAATTTACTGCAGTTTGAACAAATGTGTCAGGATTATAGCATTCCACCAAATCAGTTTCTTTTACATGCACAGTTGCTAGGAGCCCTCCAAATACTGTGAGGTGTGATTGATGTAGAGCCACCTCTCGGTGCAATAATGCATACACTACACACCTTGGGAGAAGGGCAAAATCTTATTACTTGGTTTTGTAGAGCAATTAGAGAGCATAAAGGGGTCTGGCTAACTCATCTCCAGCATGAATGGGAGGAAGATCTAGGATGGCCCTGACATGATACAGAATGGGTACAGGCACTTGAATCTCCACATTTTATTTCTAGAAATGCAAGATTTAAAAATATACCATATATGATACTCCATTGGGCTTACCTTACATCTTTACGGTTGAACAGCACACATACATTGGTCAACCTCACTTGTTCCTTAAGGAAAACGAATTCAGCATACTTTCAACATTTAATTTTTTTTTTTTAGAGTGTTATATAGTGCGAACTAGATCCGAGAAATCGAGTATCAGAGCGTTTTACATGAGCACCAGTTACGTTACAGTCCGTAACTTTTTGTGAGATGCCCACACTCACGACGTTCTTGTAACTCGTTTGGGTTATCACACTAGGAGCAGCTCTTTTGTGGTAAACATTTAGTATTGGAGGCTGCTAGCTCCTAGAACCCCACGCCTCTTGTTCCCTCCTCCACACATCCAGTGGAGTTTTCTTGTGATTTGATTATGTACAGCTGATGGCTGTGGGAACAAACCAAGGGGTACTCTCCCTATAATAAGGGATTTGCTCTATTATACAGCTTTCTGTTAATAGAATAATTACAACAGACAAATTCTTAGTCTGTTCTCGGACACTAAGGTCCGATTTCAAGATTTGACCAAGAGTCACGTCTACAACCACCCTAGTTTCAAGATGGACACCGAACTCTCTTTTGGGGATGAAGTTCTAGCAGAGATTTTGAACACACCATCTCTACTAGCGGAAACCATAGTCACACAAACAGTACAAAACTCAGATGAGTGGGAAGCATTATCCACAAAGAAAAAAGAGCAAATACGAACAGCTCTTCACTGGGCATTTATGACAGAATATCTCCGGAAAAATACAGCCCCTAGAGGATTGATTGTCACTAACGAGCCCAGACTTTTCCTTAACAACAAAGAGTTTAGAATCAACTGGTCCAGCATCGCTTGGAAGTGTACAAAAGACTGGCTCATCCTCATTATCAACACCGCGAGACAACTGGCTGATGCTCTCCTAGTTGAGATCCAGCAGAGCGAGTGTAAGCTGAAAACTACAGTACAACTAACAACCTTTAAGAAGAAGTTGGATGAAATTAATAAAGACCACTCAGAATACAAAGAATACTTGACACAATCTAAACTGACGAAACTAAAGAAAGATGTACTGAAGTTCAGCAAGAAAAAAGTCTATCCATATATAACGGATGAACATTACGATAAGCCAGCCCCCCAACAAACAGGGAGAAAACAACGTTTCAGACCAACCCCCCAGAACTGGACGTTCAGTTCAGGAGATGAGAGGAGTGACTCCAGCAGCGATGAGGGCTCAGGACCACCTGTTGGAAGACAGCCTAGGTACCAACCTTTGATGCAAATGCAACAGCCGCAACCCCCTCCCTTTGGCTACTGGCAACAACCGTATTTCCCACCAGGATTTGGCTATCCTCCCGGCCCCCCTTCTTTTTTATTCCAGGGCAGGGGCAGAGGGAGAGGCCGAAAAAAAAGAAGAAATGAAAGGGTCCAATGGGAGGACCAACAACAACAACAACCACAAGGGATGACAACCAGGAGCAGAGGGAGAACGGAGATGCCCTCAACGAGCAGGGACTAACAAATATTGTTAACATCAGTACACACACCCTCACAACTGAAGAAGAGACCGTCCTTGAGAAAGGTCTGGGCTTTGTTCCCACACCTAGAAATGACCCCTTTAGCCTAAATATGGAATTGGCCCAATTCTTTCGTAAACTCAAACTTCGCGACTTCTTTGGTGACACAACAGAAACCATTGAAGACAGCAAGAAATCAACAGGGCTACGCAAGAAATCAACCTTCCAACCCCCGACTCAGAATATCTCGTGTGAGGTACTTGCATTCGAACAGGCTGTACTCAGAGATATTGAGAACATAGACTTCCAAAACACCAAAGGGTTCAATAACCTTACGGGGAGGGAACGTACGGCCCTACAAGCACTTAAAAATAACCACAACATCGTTATAAAACCAGCGGATAAAGGGGGCGCCACAGTCCTCTTGGACCACACGATGTACCAGAATGAGTGTCTACGACTGCTAGCTGATACCAACAGCTATGCCATACACCAAACAGATCCCACTAAGCAAATCATGATTAAAATAAAGAACATAGTGGAAGAGGCACTCAGTAATGATTGGATTACGAGACAAGAAGCTGATTTTTTGACCAACATTTAACCTAGGATGCCAAGATTCTACATCCTCCCAAAAATCCACAAGAACCGGATGCCACCCCCAGGGAGACCCATCGTATCAGGGATTGGGTCTGTGTTAGAACCTCTGTCACAATTCTGTGATTGGTTCCTGCGGCCAATTGTAAAGGAGGCTCCATCCTATCTAAGGGACACTAAAGATGTCCTCTGCCTCCTAAGAGATCTGGAGATAGATCCCGTCAGTGACTGGCTCATAACTATGGACATCGAAGCCCTGTACACGAGTATACCCCAACAACGAACACTGGAAGTCGTAGAGAACATCATTCTACAAAGGCAATGGGATTTTATCACCCCCCAACACTTCGTCATGGAATGTGCTGAACTGGCCCTCACAGAAAACTTCTTTCAGTATGAACAGACCATCTACCATCAAATAACAGGTACTTCGATGGGGAGCACTTTTGCCCCCAGTATGGCCTGTTTGTACGTCCAGCAATTTGAGGATGACTTCATTAACAATCCGGTGAACCCGTTTCTGAGTCACCTCAAGATTTGGAAACGGTACATAGACGATGTACTAATTGTGTGTAGTGGAACAGAGGAGGACGCAACAGCTTTCGTACATTGGGTAAACTCACAAGACAGACATCTCAAGTTCACACATTCCATCAACAAGGACCATGCTGTCTTTCTGGACTTGGAAATTACACTCACCAGTAGAGGGATAACAACCAAGGTCCACAATAAACCTACTGACAAGAACAGCTTACTTCTATATGAAAGTTACCACCCGAAAGCCCTCAGACAGAATCTTCCGGTAGGTCAGTTCCTCCGAATAAGAAGAAATTGTTCTGAAAAAGAAACCTACAAAGAACAGGCGAAACTCCTCGAGAACAAACTCATCGCACGCCACTACCCAAGAAAGATGGTGAAAAGGGCCAATAAAAGAGCAAGTAACAACCCCAGAGAAGCATTGTTGGAGGATGCTGAGCAAGTAAAAACAAATAGACCAGTATGTGTCACAACATTCACACCAACATCGAATTCTATTAAAAAAATCATCAAAAAGAGATGGCATATACTGAACAGCGCAGGGAAACAATGGGAAACCCCCCTTTTTGCATTTAAACGTAACAGAAACCTACGGGATGAGCTGGTACATTCCCAGATGACTACAATGGAGGACACTGAACAACCTAGGCTCTGGGACCAACCACGTGTAGTAGGTCATTTCGCCTGTGGTATGTGCAACTCATGCAACCTCACCAAGAACACCAAAGAGGTAGACATAGGTACTGGAAAACCCTGGAAACTCAAAACATTCAGTAACTGCAACACGGAGAATGTTGTGTATCTTCTAATATGCCCCTGCACGCTCCAGTATGTGGGAATGACAACTAGAAAGATAAGAACCCGCATCAATGAACATCATAGCACGATCAGGTGCAAAAAAACTAATACTAAGTTGACTCGGCATTTCTCTGAAAAAAACCACAAAGAAACAGACCTCAGTTGGACTATACTTGAGGTCATGAGAAAAGATAAGTCCGACCTCACCAGAGACCTTCATTTCAGAGAGCAACGATGGGTTTACCGCCTCCGCTCCCATGAGAAGGGTCTCAATGATGACATCCCCTGGCTACAGCTGATACGATAAAAGGAACAATGACCTTAGAATATACCATCCCTTGACCACGATATATAAATGGTTTCACCCAGACTCACGTGAAATGCATGGTCCGGGCCCATACACAAAACTATAGTTCTTCAAGCTCTCCTTCCACACCCAATACGTTATGATCCATCGTTGCTCAATTGTTGTTCTTCCTCAATCTATGGATGATGAGATAGTATACCTGAATTGAGCATAAATGACATGTGGGACATACAAGCTTTAATTTAGCTTAAGGAAGGATGAATTACCTTATATTATAGACCTTTGATATGCCACACAAAGGGCTTTAAATTCACTACAGCGCTTTTTGGCTATCAAGTGTGTCTCTTGGTCTGGCAGTGGTCTATTGATGCTTGGGAATGCTCATTGCACAGAGGAGTTCTGCGGTTTTGTGATCACACAAGCATCCATATGATAGAAGGGATCTGCCTCCCTCTTATGGCTGTCTACTACGTGTTCGCACCGCCCACCCTTATTGTTCAGAGCCTCCTCCATCATACACGCTCCAGCATGAGACCACCACAGCCTCTGTCTCCATGTCAACAAGCCACGTTCCAGCACAGAGTAACTTTCACTTCGAGATCAACATCTGGGCTATCGCGCCTGCCGTATTACAACGACGGCCAACTATTATGCCACCACCGCACGGGTACTAACAATGCATGTGTTTCCATGACAACGACATAGCCCCGAGTCAATTCTGAGTTTATTCATCCGTACTCGTCATCCGCGCCAATACACACCCCCCGCTGTTTTTCTACCAATCAGAGCGGTTATAACAAACTCGCACACTGCCTATCCAATGACTTAACCCCCCTTCTTTTACTACTCCATAGCGCACTATCGCCTGCTCGAGCCTCTCGGCACCGCCCATTGGCTAATATCGCTCATCCTCCTCCCAACGAATAAGGCTCGCTTCCTCGAGAACCACACACGCCTATCAACCGACATCTTTTCTCCAGGCGGCAGAAGCCCGGGACACCGGGAAACGCTTACAACCTAACAATTAACGCGTGTTACCTCATTTAACCTCAAATAAGCACCCGTGACTAACCCTTATATACGTCGCCCGCTCCCTGCCATTTCTACATTCGGGAGGACCGGGAGCAGACGTATAGGTTTCGGGACGCATTGATCACAAGTTACAGTAAGAGTGTGTCTGAACTGAAAGGCTGTGGTGCGTGGTGGAGTGTGTGGCTATGCGCACAGATGTATAAATGCTCACTCATCCTATGAGATTTGAGAAGAAAACGACTTAGTTCAAATTTTTTTTTTTTTTTTTCTCAAACGCTCTCATCAAGAATGTGGCCTTTTTTATGTTTTTTTATGTTTTCTTTAACAGAGGAGACACAACTGTGGATCCCCCCGCCCCTTCCCCCATGGGACAAGTTGTCCATTTAACTAGGGTAAGCTTGGTAGCAGCATCGTCTGCCACCCCCGCCATATTTTCACACAAGTGTACACAATTAGAGTGCCACGAAGTCACGTACACACCTTTGTCACGCTCAGCAATCAATGCATGCATTGTGTTTCTTCTTTCTTTTTTCCTTACAGGTACAAATGACCCAGCGAGTTACATTAATGTCTCCCATAATCTTTATTTCAGGCTTCACTATTGGAAGCAGCTCAAAACGGTGAAGTGTGACCACCGCCACACTCCCGCAGTGGTAATACCTTACCAAAATTGGTAAGAACGGAGCCCCCTTTCTTTACTTCTAGGTCCTGATGAATGCCATGGACCCACTTGGGCCACTTAGGCAGAAACATGTCGACCGTCCACTAGACGGTTGGGAACAATAACCATCCCAATCACCGTCACACTTTAATTTTAATATCATATAGTTTTCATTCTACATTAAAAACGCTATTGACTACTATAATGATTTTTAACTTCACTCACATAGTCACGGGCCCCCACTTAATCACTTAGAAGTGCATCCTTGTCGTCAAGTGTATGTCCGCCCTCCATCAAACGAAGGTTTTGGAGGGCGAGGACTGGTCAATGATGAAGCATGACACCAGGTGGTGTGTGAGACCAGTCCGTAACTTTTTGTGAGATGCCCACACTCACGACGTTCTTGTAACTCGTTTGGGTTATCACACTAGGAGCAGCTCTTTTGTGGTAAACACGTTGCAGAAGAACACATTCATTTTTGTTAGGCACGGGGAGATTAAGTGATTTGCCCAGACTAACAGGATGTTTTAGTGTCATTGCCAAGACTCAAACTGGGTTCCCTAGCTTCGAGGTCGACCCCTCTAGCCATAAGGCTACATTCTCTCTCTGACCATATGCTTTAGTCTTGCTCTAGATTAGTGGGATACCGGCATTCTATACACATTGTACTTGCTGCTGTTACAGATCTCACTACGCTCATATAATGGGAAGCTACAGCATTAGGCATATTCGCCAAGAGGAAGAATCATAGGATGAGGGTACGTTTTCTGAATCTAGCCCTTCTTTTGGGAAAATACTTACTGACTATGCATTGGCGAGCACATAGACTTTCACCCAGTGATGCAGAAAGTACTGCACTACACTGAGAACAGGCCCGTAGAATCCAGAAGCGCCCCATTGAAGCAGCCTGGGACACTAAGTTATTACAATTCAAATAATTCACTGCTGAAAATATCTAATACATCCTAGGAGCTCGCCTTCTCTAGACACCCTTTAATTTTTCTCCAGATGGGTGTTATTTATGGTGATAGGGTGGAGTGATCCCTTATGGTGTGCCAGGACTTCCCCCTGCTACTTAGCTATTGTTCTTCCATGTGGTTGATGTGAAGATCTATATGTATTTGGAGTTACACCCTTCCCAGGATATCCCTCCAGACCATTTACTAACCTACTCTACATGTTAAATGATTGTGATTGCATTTTGTTTCCCCTTTCCAAGTTGAAATTTCATATCATTATTTACCTGGTGTGTAATTGGGAAATTATGGGAGGCTAAAAGCTTAAAGATAATTGAGACTTGCCTTTAGTGAGACATAGTTTGAGTGATAACAAGAGGATTTATCTGAATTTTATCTCCCTGAAACATCGCGATAGCACGCCGTCGGGGAGTTTACTGCTGCGAGTGGTTGCACTGGAAAGGAGACCTGGACGGCCGCTGAAGGCTGGGACAGCGGTGGAAGACCTGACGCGTGTGTGCGGAGAGGGTCTGCCTGGGTGCCTCAACAACCCCAGGGATCCCCGAGGGGACCCGGTGACAGCGGCTGGACCGCGTACCAGATCTTGGAGATTAACGTTGCTGCGATACTCAGTTTGCGGAGTCGCTGGCGAAGTGAGGCGAGCCCGTTTATCTGCTGCGAATACGACACTTGCGAGGGGCATTGGCGGCGGAGCTCCGGACACTATTCTGTTTCGGAGAGGAAGCGGGGGCGCCTTCAGCGGCAGATCATTTGCCCGTTTGCCTGTTTGCTGCACACTGAAGACAGTCGCAATCACAAAATGGCGGTGGCGGTTGCGGTCAACCACGCCTCTGGCTAGCGCTGTGAAAGGTGACTGCGGGAGGCACTGCTCTGAGGTGAGCGATTATGGTGAGTGAAGCGGAGCACTGGGACTGCGGGCGCCTCCCTTCCCCCCCACTCACCGAGTTATTAACTGGACCCTGTGGAACGAACCTACGAGGAGGGAGGTGGTGAATGAGCCTGAGTGGAGCCCCCCACCCCCTACTTCTGCACTGAGTGCGGCTGTGCTCCCCACCGACGGCCGGGGGCTGTGATCTACGGGGAGGCACCTTGGGGTATTTTGCACACGCCATACTGACCTTGTGGCAAGAGCTGGATATCCATTATGAAGGCCAGCGTGTTGCACTGATATGAGGGCTACTATTAGACGTTGGCACCCCCTACCATTGTGCTTGTCAATCGCACGCAGAGGGCGATAACGTCAGTGCTGAGACTGAGACCGAGAACTCTGCATCGATCAATTTATACGCGTTGAACCATTGTTACCTGCTTTGAACCACCGGATATTGCTTGCTGCTGCTGGGGGTTTGGACTACATGCCCCAGGAGCCCGTGCGAGGTGATTGTTGCTGCTGCCCCTCCTATCACGCTATTTAGTGCTTCGCGCCACCCGCTGCGGGCCCGTTCGAGACTGTGAGAGACTGGGCTGGGCCATCCCTCTTAGTTTTGTGTTCCAGTGTGTTGTTGGTTCATTAATAAGCCGTCATTCTATCAGCACTGAGGCCCACTGTATATATATTGGGTTAGAATGTCCTTCTGTGAGGGGAAGAGAGGAGCGGGCTCTGGATCCGTTGTGGGAACACTCGATAATTTTCTGACGAGGGCTACATCGGTCCTTAACCACAAAATAGCTATTGCTGAGCGCCGTCTCTCAACCGACCCTGTCCTTGCAAAGCGATCATCCTTAGGGGGTCTGGCAAATGCACGTACACCAGTGAGGTCACCTGTTTCTACGCCCAATCCCCAGACCCATACTGCATTGAACCCCATTGGAAATTTTGCATTTACTATTCCACTGTCCAATATGCCACTAAGCTCCAATGGCACGCTAATTACGTGTTTGGCCGAGGTACATGAGGATTCATGCCACTCGCCAGAACCCGTACAAGGGCCTGCTCCAAAAAGGAAAAGAGGGGGTGCCCATTTGAGGGGTAAGAAGGTGGAGTCCTCTAAAGTTATTAATACTAGGAAAACGCCTATTGAGGTAATTACTACAGTCAAAGTAACAAAGGGAACATTGCCCCTTCATACCTGATACGAGCACGGAAGATCTTGCTATCGTGCTCCCACAACTAGAGCAGTCCTTTTGGTTAAAAATAGAAACCCTTCTAATTTCAGCACTTGACCCCCTATTGAAAAGATTGACAGTGATTAAGAATAGGCTGGAGGGTTTCGAAGGGCAGGTGAACTCAAAACTGGGAGATATTGAGGGGAAAATAGTGAGTGGTGGCTGCAATGCGGACATGGAGAAGGAAAAAGGGTTAATCATCGAGGCCCCGAATAACCCAGATGGGGCTGCACTAGTAAGGGACCCAAGTGAGTTGAGGGGCGAAACAGGGAGCAGGGCTGATGGGGCGATCTTAAGCACCCAGGGCAATAGGTATATTACCCCTAGTTATCAAGAGGGCGCCCCTAATAAAGATGATAGAACCACCAGGGGTTTCCCCAATGGGAAGGACGCAAATATTCAGCCCTACCATTTAGATCTACCCCCTGATTGTTCCCCCTATGTTGTGATTTTAACTGGAGTTCCCGAATTGAAATTTGGCACTGTCGAATTGTATGACCAATTGAAAAACAAGACGATTCATTGGTTAAACACCAATAGACCCCTCCCCAGAGAAATACACTCTCAGATACTTTCAGTTAGAAGAGTGAATTGGGTAGGATGCAGAGCAAAAAATTCCCCGGGTGATTGTATTGTTATCAATTTTCGAAACCCGAATGTAGTGGAGCACGTCTGTACAGGCCCTCACACCTTTGCAAGATCTGCTATAAAAGCCCAGGATTTTAGTTATTTCTATAACCTGCCTGACCATATGCCTAACTATGGTTACCACAAACAGTACAGGGGAGTCCCTGGTAAGTCGATCCGGTCTACCGGGTGGACAATAGGAGAAAGTAACGACCCCTTACAAGGAATCCAACTTGGTAATAGGTTCAGTGTTCTGGACCTGGTAGACTGACTACCTCCCACTTATCCTGATCAGGACGAAACCCCTGTAGAAAAACCAAGTTATGTGAAAGAGCAGGAGGGGGACTCCACCAGTTTCTTGGCCTAAGAGGGGAACTAGAGAGCGATAATGGGCCAAAGCTCCCCCTAGTTAAATTTGTGGGGGAATTAGAAAGGAATGCAGTTACATCAATAACAGCCTCAATAGACTGCCCTGCAGTAGGGCGAGTGACAGAATTTGTTCCACCAACAACTGAAACCCTAACTGTAGCTGTGGGTGAGGGAAATGCTAGTCGGAGCATCCAATTGGTCCCTGGTGGCCCAAAACTTTTATCCTGGAATATTGCAGGCCTTGTGTCCAAACTAGATGAACCAGATTGGGGGGATTATATTGACTCACACGAAATCTGTTTATTCCAGGAGACATGGGCCGTAAATCCCCAATATAGGGTAGGGTTTGTGGCGTATTGTGAGGCGGCCGCAAAGAGACCAAAAGGGAGACCATCGGTGGGACTATGCATATGGGTAGCTTCCCATTTAGGCTATCAGATCAAACGTGTGGATACATATTCTCCCGATATAACATGCATAATTGTGACACACTGCAAATTACCCCATCTAACGATTATAAATATCTATTCCCGCCCTGTGAACTACGGTGGGACTTCCCGTACCCTAGACCTCCTCTCTAATCTTTTGAATTCATTAGCAGGAACCACAAACTTTTTAAATGGCGGAGACTTTAACTGCCATTTTGAACCCCTCGAGGGCAATATCTATAATTAGTGAGGAAGACGACACTTGGTCGATACCGGCTCCTACCATGTATTCGACAAAGCGTTGGACTCCTCTGGCTCTTCAGTTGACTTCTCTAACCCTGACTTTTTCATTAAGGGCCTGTAATGGACGGTTTCTGGGAGATAATCCCGGCCGACCAACTTTCAAGAGGCCAGATCGGGTAATAGTGATTGATTATATCTTGATCAGCGTAGAACTCTGGCATAGTGTGCTGAATTTTGGTATTGAAATACGCAATGAGAGTGACCATGACCCCCTTGTTCTAACATTAAAATTCCAGATGGGGTGCCATGATCAAAACCCTGAAATGTTTAACTCAAATAAATTCGTGGTGGTTAATAGAGGGAGGCGAATCAGATGGACAATAATTATCCACTCGAGGGATGCACTGCCCAAATTGTACGCAACTATTATACCCCTTCTAGATCAGGCCAGCCTTGAAGCGCAATACTTTCCTATTCCAAATAGTGCTAGCAATGCCGGGAGAATCCATCAAGACATGGTACAGGCTCTCTCTGTTTTTTTTTCTAGCAATGTTTTTATTAATAATAAACCTAAACTTCTAAGGGATAGAAAATCATGGTTTAATAAGAGTTGTAGAGAGGCAAAACAACTTTTGTTGAACTCTCTAAAAGAGGCCGATAGCAAGAATATCCGGGATGCCAGGTTTTCTTTAAAAAAAATTACAGCAAGTGCAAAGGCAGAGTGGGAAACCGAGAGATGGTCAAACATTAAGATGGCTTTGGAGCTAAAAGACAGTAGAAGTTTCTGGATTTTGGTCCATCATGGCCAAGTCGAAGGTAGGACTGTCATTGATCCCAACATCGATGAGGATACATGGCACCAGCACTTTAAGGAACTCTACTCCAGTCCCCTTAACGATGTAAGTGGGTGAAGCTATTGCCCTGCCATTCCATTCCCGAGCTTGTCTGTGATATTCCCCTATGCACTATGAGCGAGGTTACCTCTGCCCTCGCGAAACTCCAGCCAAATAAAGCCCCTGGACTGGATAGAATTGCCGGGGATTTATATAAAAGTGAACAAGTAGTTTGGGCCCAATATTTATTAGCACTATTTAATGCAAATGTGTGTGGCCTACCTTCACCAGCAACATGGGCTGGCGCTGAGATTGTTCCAATTTTTAAAAAGGGCTCGCCGATTGAACCAGCGAACTATAGGCCTATTAGCCTCATAGATGTGTCCCAAAAAATCTTTGGGAGGGTTTTGCTGGCGAGATTGCAGGATTGGATTGAAGATTCAGATGTCCTGACCCCGCTGCAAGCAGGCTTTAGAGCCAAGATCTCAACAATCGACCAGTTATTTAGACTACAGCTAATATACTGGAAACATGTGGTCTTGGAAAAAGGGAGTCTATACCTTACCTTCGTGGACGTAAAATCTGCATTTGACCTGGTTGACCGTGACCAGCTGTGGAAGATTCTGCTGGACATGGGAGTTCCACCCTATCTATGTCTCCAATTCAAACGCCTCCACGAGGGCACATATGCCAGAGTTAGATTTGGCAAGAACGGTCAACTGACAACCCCCTTCCCTATTGGTAAGGGGGTGAGGTAAGTCTGCGTTCTTGCGCCTACTCTTTTCTCCCTCTCCCTAAACGGCCTAGTTAATGACCTCTTGGCCGCAAAGGATCTGGACTCACCCAAATTGTCATCCCGCAAGTTTCCTGCATTAATGTTTGCGGACGATACCCTGCTCCTCTCGAAGTCCCCGATGGGGATGCAACGACTATTAAATGAATTTAGCGAGTTCTGCAAAAAAAGGAATCTTGTGGTCAATATAAACAAAATTAAATATATGGCTTTTAACTCAGCTCATATTAACTTCCCTGTTCCCAATTTTAACAATATGCCGCTAGGGCGGGTTCCGACCTTTGAATACCTGGGTGTCTCCCTAAACGACAAAATGGGTTGGGGTACCCAAATTAATAGGGCGAACCTGAAACTAACCCAAGCAATAGGTGGTATACTGAAAGTTCAGAATAGTTGTACCCAAAAGATCATAAGTCCCCCGCTTGAAATATTTAGAGTGCAAGCGCGGTCGGCTTCATTATACGGGGCAGAACTCTGGGGACATTGCCCAAAGCATGCATTGACCCTAACTGAAAATAAGTTCATTAGGCAAATCATGGCGCTTCCAGTAAGTACCCCGCTAGTTCCTTTGAGAATGGACTTGGGTATCCGCCCAGGGTCGGATCTGATTTCGAGTCACCCATTGCTTTACTGGCGTCGACTATGGAGCACGCCTGAGCTGAGACACTACAGGGAGGAACTCAAAGTGGTAATGCTTTTACCGGGCGCTGTTAGAGGTATACCCCGGTTGTCTTTTGTGAGGGACTCTTTGCGCGACATGGGAAGGGGGCATCTATGGGATGCACCGGAAGAATCGTGTCTAACTACTTCCAAAAATTGTTTGGCAAGATCATTGAAAGAGTACCAGCTGAATAAACTAATTGGGGCTACCAGAGCAAATAGTCTAACCTATGCCTTTCTGGATCTGAAGTTAGATCACCAGTTTGAGCAGGTCTTATACACAATACAGCCAGTGCTAGCCAAGAAGTTGTTCCTCAATTTAGGTATGGAACCCTTCCACTTTTGGTAAAAACAAATAAGTGGGTAGGGGACCTGCCTAGCCTTTGTCCTGGATGTTGCAGGGAGGAGGAATCAGAGATTCATGTATTATTTTTCTGCCCGGCATACAAATAGCCCAGGTCTAAATGGATTTTACAACTCTGCAAAAATGTGGGAATAAGGGAATTCCGCCAATTTTATAGAATTCTTAAATCTGATATTAATCCACTTTTTGTTGTTGCAATTTCGAAATTCCTTTTGGCCTTGTGGATTAGAAGGAAGTATCTGTTAAAAGTACAAAATGATTAATATCGATATTTTATTTTGCCGCAACTATAGAGCGCAATGCTACTGTTGTAATTACTATACGTGAAATAGACCAAGCTCTTCCCACTGGCCACACTGGCAATTGAAGATATTCCCAACGAGGAATGGTTTAATGATATTTTAAAGTTTTTATATTAATTTATAGTTTTAAATTGCCATTTGTAACTATTAGTAACAACGATAAAGTACTTTTTATTCTGCTCTCCTGAAGCCCTGGCTTCTATAACTATGTATATAACACCCTCTTGATACTATCCCTTTTTTATTTGATCGGAGTATGTTTTTCTATTGCTGTCAAATTTTTATGTACTTTTATGGCTGGAATAGCCGCAATAAAGTAATATTGAATTGAATTGATAACAAGAGAATGCAACTTTATATTTATTAACATGTTTGCATCTTGAATAAAACTTACCATAACAAGAGAATGCAACTTTATATTTATTAACATGTTTGCCTATTGAAGAATGTTCACTGTGGAGTGATGCTTATTGAATTGACTTACAGAGTACAAGATCATTAAATGATTGTAAAACCCAATAAAAAATATTTGAAACATGAAGGTGCTGAATGTAATCATTTACACTCTCTGTGCAGTGGCTGCAGCCCTAGTGGTAAAGGACCTCATCTGCAGTCCCATCCTAAGTCCACAGGAGGTGAATTGAATAAGGCGCTGAATTCCAAATTCCAGGCCTCAGCATTTGAACCCTGATGAGCGTTTTGCTGTAAAAGTGAGGACGTTCCAGGCATAAAATGTTATAAATACATTTGGGCCTCTTTATTCCTCGAAGTCATTATATTTGTATTTAAGCACTGCCCTGCTCTCAGCTTTTCCTCGCAGATCTCTTTGTTGTACTGAACATACCCCCTTTTCTCACCCTCAAAGGGTAACATTGAGAGATTTCAACTGGTATTGGATCTTGTTTAGACTATGCCAGTTCTCTTAACACGGGTCTTCCACAATGTCTTCTTCATGGACTGGGTGTGGTACTGAAGCAAGCAGTGTGCATGATTCCCTAAGCTCCTCGTTTGAAATGCCATAGACCTGAACAAAAACCTTCACTGACTTCTCATTAAAGCCTGAATCAAGTTCAAATCTCACATTTTTCTTGTTCAAGACCACAAGGCAAGGTCTATTGATGCCAAACAGGACACAATGCAAATGACCCTATGTGCTGGAAGAAAGCACCCAGTGCATCAGGGCATTTGTTTCTGAAAGAAACCTCCCCTTCAGGAGATCTGTTTATCAAATCGAAAAACATTTGCAGAACCGAGCTCAACCAAAATAACACCCACTCGGCAAACTGCTGTGGCCTCTGCGAAACTGCCCTACCAGAGGTTCACAGCAGGCAGTGAGATCTCCTCAATGCAGGTGAAGATTTCATAACATGGTGGGTAGTCTTAAATAAGGTGAACGGAGGCCAAGGCCTCATGGCCTCCACCCACATGTTGGGCTGGTAGACCACACACCTCAGTCTAAGTTACCTTGTTGCTCTCTAAATATGTTTACATTTTCCTATTCAGCAGCTGTATTATGTCTTTCTTCAGTGCCTAAAAGACCTAGGATATTTCATTTATATTTAGTTAATGGAGAAACTATCATTCTCAGATGCCCAGACCTCACACCTAGCTCGACAGGCTAAACAGCTTGGGAGTGGCCTCTGGTCATATAGTATGCGGATGATAAATAGTAGAGGCCTTTCGGTTTCGAAATAGATGCCAAATATGCTGAGGATGGCTACCAATATCAATAATCGCCTGCAACACTCTGCACCCTATGCTGGGGTTCACTGGATGTTATTGAATCTATGAACTTGGCTCAACTGTCCTTCCTCAGTTTCATTTAAACAACAGACACAGTCTATCACCATCTACCGTGTACTATCTTATACTATTTCCGATGTTTGTTATAACTTAAGGACTTTTTGCAACTTGAAGTTTGAGGATAAACTAGAAGAACTTTTTGTTGGAGTACGTGACAGTACTTTCTAAACTGACTGCTAATTCACTGAAGAAAGAAAGACAAATAGAGAGAGACTTTGCAATTGGTTATAATTGGTTCATGGGCCCTGACATTTGATATGAGGTGCAGCAGAGCGGGTCATGTAGAGTTGCTGACAAGTGGGGTCCTAGGGCGAGTGCAAGGGGAATTGTATGCTTGGAACAATGTAAGGAAATGTTGAAGTGCCAAAAGCTATTAGTAGTCTCCAGCCTCCGCTGCTATGGCTCCTGCGTTATTTGTGCCATCTGTGCCTGCTGGAAAGTGCTCTGCCACCTTGTCTCATTTGCACCTTCGCCCTGGCCCAGAATCCAAACAGCAAAGAAGAACAGTAGCAAGTTGTGCCTTAGAGTTGAGTAGAATAAGAAAGGCTAGGAAAACTGGAGGATCCGGGAGGTTTGATCTCTCCTTGCTGCTTCTCTCGACTGCATAACACAGTCCTCCTGAACCTACCACGTGGTCCGTCTGGTTCACGGTGCGGAGATGGACACTCGTTAACTCTTCATTGGCCTTTATTTTGACTCTAGCCCCCAGCGGCGAGGGGTTCTGTTGGTGTAGAGAGCGCACATGCACTACCTGCTTCTTCAACTGCTATCTGACTTGATGCAGCCGTTACCCAGCCATGCTCGATTGCTCCTGCCTGAAGCCATTTGTTAATTCATCAAGTTTCTAGTGGTTAAGTCGTTTTTAGCTTTATGCCGAGAAATGGTGATAACATATAATGTAGATGATATTGTAGAGAGAAGTACAAGTTTATAGTCCTTTTCCTCTCTGACACTATCTTCTGCCTCATTTTGGGGCATATTAACAAGGGGCTTATCTCTGCTTTTTTGGCTTTAAAAGCCAAAAAAGCGGGGATAATCTTATCACCCTATTTGCAAGCCGGTGCTAACACGCATTAGCGCATGTTAGCAGCCATTTTGCAGATGCCTCGCTTAATATCTCTAATGAGATGCAAAGTGGGCGTCACTGGGCGTACCCCTGATGGACTACCTTGTAAATTATCGCAAAATGCACATCATGATATTTACAAGGTGGCCCTCAGGATTTTAGCAGACGTTAGTTTTTGGCGAAAACTGCGGTTTTTGGCAAAAACTAACATCTGCTAATATCCTGACTTACCTATTCACAATATAGGGGGTGGATTATGATGATACGACCACAGGGTCGTATCAGCAAGGTTATCGCCGTTTTCCATGGAACATCGCTGGTACCAGCGATGTTCCATGGAAAACACCGCTATCGCAGGAATAATTATCACCATTGCGCTATGCGTTGTTGATACAGTGCTAGCATGGCGATTATTTCCTGCGATAGCCTGCAATAAGAAATCTATCGCTAAGCGATAATTATCGCTGGCCATTGATAATATGCCCCTAACGTCTGCTAAAATCCTGACTTACCTATTCACAACATAGGGGGTGGATTATGCTGATACGACCACAGGGTCATATCAGCAAGGTTATTGCCGTTTTCCATGGAACATCGCTGGAAAACCAGTGATGTTCCATGGAAAACACCACTATCACAGGAATAATTATCGCCATTGCACTATGCGTTGTTGATACAGTGCTAGCATGGCGATAATTTCCTGCGATAAGAAATCTATCGCTAAGCGCGGCCATCGATAATTATCGCTGGCCGTTGATAATATGCCCCTTTCCTTTTTGCTTTCTCGCTGTCATAGCCATTATTCACCATCATTTTCTTTTGTCACTGTCTCCTAATTCTCTTGCTTCTCGCCTTTTATGTTTTTTTTGTATCTGCCAGGAGTCCGTGAATGTTGTATTGTCCCCCGGCTAAACGTATAAAAAATACATATATTTAGACTGGTGTACCTATAAATTAATTTCCTATTGTGTAAGTGTTGCCTCAAAGCATCTACACACCATGTCCTGTCAGTAAACATTTTGTAGAAAAAGTAAACCATGCTGTGTTACGCATCATCCTTAAAAAAGGCTGAAATGAAATATTGCCCTAAATGTTTTGCTGTGTTGTAATAAGATTTTTGTAGTGAAGTATCACTTTGATAAAAAGACTCGATCACAGCATTTCTTTTTCACATATTGGGAAACAGATATGTTTTCCAAAAGTGCTTCGTCCTGCAAGGTCACTGTCAACAACTTGTACTTCGGTGTCAAAAAGCATCTGCTTTTGAACAACTGCTCAAGGTAAACATGCCTCACTGGCGATGCTAACATTGGTTTAGCTTGAAAAATGATGACATTGTAGTTAAGTGAAGACTTTATTTTCCAATCCATTTTGTGGGGAATTTGCCTTCACAGTTTCCTAAGCCTCAGCACTCTCTTTAGAAAAACTACACATAGATTACTGTGGCCGCCAAGCTTTCTGTTTCAAATTACCCTCCATCAATGTAATTCATTAGTATTCAATTGCTGAGTATTGACTTTTTTTTACTTAAGTTGATTTTTTGTTGTTTCTTTATTGGGAAAGGGCGATAAATGTGCAATGCATAATTAGCTTTCGTTCTTCATTGGAAATGCTGTCACCTTAAATGCATTTGTCTTTGTAATGCTAATGTAAATGTTCCATTTTTCACAAACGTCCTTTCGTTACTGGTAAATGCAGGGCTAACTACAGGGGAGAAACATCCCGACCTTCTCCTGTGGTGAAGGCATAGTGTGGTGGCAAATTAGTTAACATCACTTTTTGAGTGGGTACATATTAAATTACATTAAATTACAGAACGGCTGATTGTGGCACATGAAATATCATTGTGTATTACAAAGTATCATTTTGTTCCCCTCTGCTATATTTTGTAGTTTTCATTTAAAATACAAACCTAATTACCTCCAGTGGTGGCCGGTAAGTACAGCTTAGAGGGGGTCCTGTGGGCACACACCCGAACACTCACTTACACCCATGCTTTCACATGCAGACACGCACACCTATTCACAACGCTCACTGACAATTCTGGATATATTCATACATACATGCAGGCACCAAATAGTCAATTAAAACACAACACTTACCTGCTGCAGCTCTCAGGGAAGGAAACCTCGGAGGTGCCAGGAAGGTTGGGTTGGCTGCCTCACCTCATTGGCTGAACCTAGGTCAACCAACGAGGGGAGGCAGCTGTACCCACCTTGTCACAGAGCTGATGGGGTCAGAGAGACTGCTTACCCCACCCACTCTGTGATGAGGTGTCAGTGATAGACACTTTGCCCTGGTCACTTCAGGGCTTTAAACCTGAAGTGCCCAGATATGAGTCTATCACTGACACATCACGAGGGGGAGGGCCTTGAGAACCTTTCCTGAGTTGAGGAGGCCACGCCTACAGGAGATGTGACATCCTCAGATACAGCAACATGCAGTTCAGGCAGGCATGAGCCTGCACTTTTAGCGCATGTCAAAATCCTGGCTGCCTGTAGGGAGGAGAAGTACTGAGGTCAGCAACTTGGTGGTGGGTACTACCATTCCTCATGGGAGGAATAACAGGGTTGACCGGATTAGTAGGGTGGGTGAAATAGAAACCCTCAGAGGTGTTGGATAGAGCAGAGCAGTAAATAGGTAAAGATGGGGACGCAGAATTGGGGGAAGAAGAGGCATAAGGTAAAGCGGGAGCAGATATTGTGGTAGACTGCTATGAAGGAGCGTGGTCGGGTTCAAGTTATTAAGTGTGTTTTTAATCCTCGAAAAGATACTGTCAAAGCTCTTGAGGTTCAGGTCAGAGGCTTGATTAAGGATGTTCCCATTATTTTATCAGGAAATGGTCAGATCTTCTCTAAGGGCAGGGGAGGGTAGTGTGGTTAAACGGAAGCCCTGTAGAGTTTTGGTCAGTTGTTTGGAGTGAAGCACAAAAGTTAGAGTCTTTCTCCACTGGGCTCTTCTCTTAGTGTAGAAAATGAGGTCTGTCACCACAGATCCCTTTGTGGAAATATATGTGTCCAAAATAAGCGTTTCAGGACATCGTTTGATGAGGTTGTGTTTGAAGGTCTTTTTCGCTTTCTTCGACAGGTTGGAGAGGTTGATAATCTTAAAAGAATTAAGACCTACCTGCACAAGGTGGACAGAGGAGCTAGAGGTGAGCTGAGCCATGATATGGGTATCGATCAGAAAGAGGAAGAGAAATAGTCCAGAAAGGAGAGCACTTAGCAATAGAGGAGGTAAAGTTGCCCAATTAGAGACAATGACAATAAGCCACCAAATCAACGCAGTTTCCTCAGCCTGCTTCCACATGTTCTGCCTGTTCTGAAAGACTTTCAGATGGCTCACCACAGAATTCAGAAGGACAGTCACTCACGCACTCATCACCAGCCGACTCTATTACAACAATGCACTAAATGCCGGTGCCACCAAGAAACAGCCCAAGAAACTCCACAATGTCCAAAATACCACTGCCAGACTGATCCTTGACATACCCACCACAGCCACATCATGCAACGCCTCTGACAACTCCACTGGATCCCAGTCAACTAGAGTGTCATCTTTAAGCTACTCACTCACGCCTACAAGGCCCTACATGATTAAGGACCAGCAAACCTGAACCACCGCCTTGCCTTCCATGTACCTACCAGACAAGTCTGATCCGCCCAACTCTCACTCGCCTCCATCCCCAGGATCCAAATGACCAGAACCAGAGGAAGATTGTTCTCCTACCTGGCCACCAAGACCTGGCACACCCTGCCCCAGCATCTCAGGCAATCAGCGTCACTGATTCAATTCCTGGAAGTGTCTCTAGACCTGGCTCTTTAAATGATCCTCCACCCAGTCCGTCTAGCAGCCCGCCTCCGCCGGTGCCTTGAGACCCTTTCGGGTGAGTAGCCACTCTCTACAAGTCCCCTGATTGATTGATTGATTGATGCAATGGATGAGAACATTTCAGGAAACACGATCAGGAGGCCTTTTTCTCTTTTTAAGTGTTCAACATAACGCAGAACACTTAACAAGAGGAAGTATTGAGGAGAAATAAAGATACTTCTCCTCATTTTGCCTCTGGTTTGGAGGTGTACAATTCTGACAAATTCCCAGGGCTACCAGGGTTGGTAAATCTGGGAATGTGTCGGAATACATGGTTAGTTGCATTGAAACACCCACACTCCACCAATGGCACACCTCTCTACCACAGAGTAAGGTGGCCTTGCATGGCTTGGTAAATCTCCTTTAGGTTTTGCATTGTCCTTGTATCATCCTTGAGTCCCCTTGCGCGGCCCAAGACTAACACAAAACCTTTATAAATATGGGCCTGTGTTTCTCCACATTTCAACCTGAGAGCCTTTTGATTTCACCTACCACAGCACCTAGCCCCCAGGAGGCAAATCACAGGAACCGGGCAATATATCAAAAGAAACATCATTATTGACAGATATACAATATAAACCAGAAATGCGGTGGTGCGCCCTAAATCAGTATTGGTACAGGAAGATGAGGGTTCTATTAAGGGGAGGAGAGACAAAAGGAAAAAGTAATTTGGGGTCAGATAAAGACCTTGTCTGCGCCCAGTCTGGCTAGACTTCAGGATTAACTACTGTACAGTGAAGGTGATAAGGTAGTAACTAATTTTCTGGTGATTCATGTTTATTCAGAATCTAATCTCCCTTTAGAAAGAGCAAAAAAATGTTTCATATGGGAGGCAGACAAATACAGATGCGTCTCACCGGTGTATTAGTTTTGCAGAGTCTTTGGGTCGAAATTACTTTACCACATTCCTCTTAAATATATTAGATAGGACTCAAAGACCGACAATTGTTGGATGACTTAACGAGGCAAGTGAGTAAAATATTTAAGATTTATAACCAGTCACTAGTTTGATATTCGTACGAGCGTAATGCATGCATTTAGCAGATTAGCAGACTAAACATAGCTGGTGCCTTTAAAGTTACACATTATACATGGGGGCGGCTTATGGGACTTGTGTTCGGCTAGATGTATTTGCCGCTCGCTATCTAAAATTAATACGCGAGCTATACATCAGACATTGGGGCATATTATCAAAAGAATGCGATAATTATCGCGAATCGCACTTAGCGCTTTTTCTTTTATCGCCGTCTATCGCTGGTTGACATCGCCGTGTTCGCGGCGAATTAGCAACTCTTTGATCAGAGGCGATGTCAAATCCAGCGATAGATGGCGATAAGCACCAATAGCGTGAGAAATCAAGCGATAATTAGTAAGCCCTAATGAAAAGCTTGATAATAGGCAAGTGTGAACTTAACCACACACTCCACCTCCAATACAAAAGATGGTTAAGTCAACTTTTAAACAGGTGTTAAATTCCTGCGATAACCGTGGTTAGCGCAGCTTTTTCAATCGCTTCGCGGGTCCGGTGCCGCATTGTTAATAGTGCAACGTTGTGTTTGCGACTGTTTTCATGTAGTATTGGTGAGGAACACCTACTTTGCATGTCATTAGCGGTAAATATCGCTGATATGCAAAGCAAAAAAAAAAAACGGCAGCTATCTCAAGAAAACAAGCGCTAAAGCATGTCAGCGTGTTCTTCTTGATAGTGCGATAAAAAAATCGCCTCTTTTTCGGCGATATATATTTCGCTAAAGTGGCGAAAGATTTCTTGATAATATGCCCCATTGAGTTTTAGAATATCTGACAACATACATATCGAGCAAGGCTGTATCCACACGAAAACCATTCTTGTGTCATGAAGAAACACTGTGCATGGGGTATACGCAGTATAATCAATCAACAATGCTATGCCAAAATGCAGAGGCATTTTCAGACATTCAATATGGCCTAACCACAAACTGCTTGTCTGACTTTCTAAGCAGCAATGAATGCATAGAGATTCATCCTTAGCCAGTGCTTAAAACGCATTTGGCTTCTGTTGGTTGCGACCTTTGTAAATATTTCCTTGGTTAACTGTTGGTAAATTTTTGGAGCTTTCCTAATTGACATTATTTTCGTTTTAATGGATGAAGCGCATATATGCGATCCACATTATTTTTTTTCTCTTCAGACTCGTTAATATTGTCCTGCCTGAGGCCTATCGCCATGAAACCCTGTCTGGGATTAGTTCTGCCGGAGGCCTTTGCTGGCTGTTTCTGCTTTCTTACTGCTAGTGGTGCTTCCTGCTGTTGCATTTCCCCCTCACCTGACACAACATTTAGGCCTCAGCAGAAAATCAAGGCAGACGCCTTCAATATTGTGTTTGAAACGAACAAGTGGCACCGAGGTGATGTTTCAGCAGCTCCTTTGTACTCCACGATGCATTTTTGATTTCTCCTCCGTGTGAAGGCTCTCACTGTAGGGTGGTTGGGAGAACAGAACGCTCTTTTCATGCTAAAAGGGAAAAGCAGCTGGCTCGCGCATCAATCACCTGGAGCAAGAACACCATCTGAGGGACTTCATCGCAACACTTCAACCATCAAGTGTCTTTATGTTTATTCTCATTAGACGACTGCAGGTCATCAAAATCCGTAAGGCAACTGAGCCACTCGGTGCACCTGCTCCAAACAGCCTCATTGTCTTGAAGCTTAGGGTCAGACTGGGACACAAAAACAGCCGGGGCATCAAAATAAAAGTAGGCCCTGTTAGCTACCAAATCGCTGAAAAAGTGCCCTGCGTTTACTAAACAGCCCGGTATTGGATTTGTGAAGCCACAGTGCAAAAGTGTTTTGCAAACGTTTGGGATACTACATGGATTTGTATTTTCTGCAGTCAATATTTATGGTATTATAAGATAAATCTCCAGTAATAACCGTCTCACCAGACCATAAAACAGACCGACAAACACCCACCCTCACACTGACCTGTCAGACCAGCTGTTCTGGAACTGCCAGATTGCCCTCTATGCCAGTCCAACACTGCTTGCAAGACACTGATGCTTAATTACCCAGCTGTGAGCAGTATCACAATCGTTTGCAAATACAAAGGACACAACTATGTGATGTTGGACTGACCTTTTGGGAAGTCTGTCATTGTCAGATGAGCCAGATCAAAATGGCCAGTGTGTGGGATTTTCTTTGGTCCGGCGGGGAGTCGCAGAACCAAAAAACAACCCACACACTTTCAAGCTTGCCTAGCTGGCAGCACTCTAGCCAGTCCATCTCTCTTAATGTTCCAAGTTTAGTGGGTGGAGTCATTTGTTCGTCTTGGGTTTGTAAAACGAGTACTTAGGGGGATATTCACAAGGAGCCACCGCCAAGTTAACAGCACTTTATCGCAGCCAAAGTTGCGAGAAATCGATCGCTCCATTCACAAGCTGATGTTAACAGCCCACAGCACCAGTTTACCCGCAATAGCAGCCGCAAAAAACATCGCCACTGATGACCCCCGCAACTATCACTAATGAGATGCAGAGTAGGTGTTCCCGTGCCAAAAGCCGCAACAACACCACTCCACAACATTCACAATGACCAGCCAGAACTGCGATAAGAACACAAAACAGGCGATAATGCACATAAGCAGCAGGAAAATAACACCTGCTCTGACCTGGTGCAAAGTCAGACCACAGCCTGCACCACAAAAGGGAGCACATCCCACAGCCACATCGGAAGGGCAACAGATGCACCCGGGCAACTGAACACGCAGCCCGGTAGGCCAAAAGGGCAACAACACCCCCCACCACCACCCCCAGGACCCACCAATCCCCGGCACCCCCCGACAAAAGACATGCCACATCAGCGAAACCTAAACACGTCCAAAATAATCAGATTGATGTTGCACAATCACAACTAGTGACATGCATGTGTCATCACAAAAATGAGCATCACACATTCACTTTCGAAGCAGCAAATGAAACTTTATTAACATGAACACAGAAATGAAATGAAGACACATGGCGGCTCCCTCGGGACAATCCATAGGTCACAGCCTGCAAGACAAAAATCATGATGAGTAGCTGTCTCCTGCACAGATCAAAGGACAGAGCGAGAGCAAAGGAGAGAGAGAGGAAGAGAGGGAGAGAGAGAGAGAAGAAGAGAGGAGGAGAGAGAGAGAAGAAGACAGGGGGAGAGAGAGAGAGAAGAAGAGAGGGGGAGAGAGAGAGAAGAAGAGAGGGAGGGGGAGAGAGAGAGAGAGAGAGAGAGAGAGAGAGAAGAAGAGAGGGGAGAGGGAGAGAAGAAGAGATGGGGAGAGAGAGATAGAGAGAGCGAAGAAGAGAGGGAGAGAGACAGAGAGAGTGCCGCCACTGCACACCCAGGCCACACTGCTCACCTGCTGCCAACCACTTGCCGGTATGTATAGCAGAGCACCAGGTCACACATCTGAGACAGAGCCATCATCTGAAACAGAGTCCAGCTACATGATTGGCACAGGACACACAATTGCACAAGACAACATCGCCTGCCCGCCCATGCACACCCGGGAAGAGGCACCCCAGCCCCTCCCACCGCCCATGCACACCCAGGCCTCACTGCTCACCTGCCGCCACCGGCGCGTAGACAGGAGGTCCCACCACGTGCCGCTGCAAGCCACAAGCCCAAAGCACAGGGACATCAATCAATCAGGAAGGAGAGGTGGTCAGGTATGGCGCGAAGGTTGCTAGGCGGAGAGTTCCAGGTCTTTGCTGCCAGGAAAGAGAAGGATCTTCCTCCGGCGGTGGCTTTGCGGATGCGAGGTACGGCTGCCAGGGCATGTCTGGTCGAGCGTAGGGTGCTCGGGGGAGTGTAGAAGGAGACGCGGTGGTTGATGAGTTTTGGTCCGAGGTTGTGAAGGGCTTTGTGTGCGTGGGTGAGGAGTCTGAAGGTGATCCTCTTGTTGATTGGGAGCCAGTGAAGTTTCTTCAAGTGTCCGGAGGTGTGGTGGTGGCGGGGTACGTTCAGGATGAGCCGTGCGGCAGCGTTCTGGATCCGTTGAAGTTTCCTCTGCAGCTTGATGGTGATGCCGGCGTACAGAGTGTTCCCGTAGTTCAAGCGACTGGTGACGAGGGCGTGGGTGACGGTCTTTCTGGTATCGGTGGGGATCCAGCGGAAGATCTTGCGGAGCATGCGGAGGGTGTTGAAGCATGCCGAGGTCACCGAGTTGACCTGTCTGGACATGGAGAGGGATGAGTCCAGGATGAAGCCGAGGTTGCGTGCGTGGTCGGTGGGTTGGGGAGTGCTGTCTAGGGCGGGAGGCCACCAGGAGTCGTCCCAGACGGAGGGTGTAGGGCCGAGGATGAGAACCTCCGTCTTCTCTGTGTTCAGTTTCAGCCTGCTGTCTGTCATCCAGTTCGCTACTTCCTTCATGCCTTCGTGTAGTCTGGTCCTTGCTGAGGTGGGGTTGTTGGTGAGGGATAAGATGAGCTGGGTGTCGTCGGCGTAGGATATGAGGTCGAGTCCGTGTTTTCGTGCAATGTTCGCCAGGGGGGTCATGTAAATGTTGAAGAGGGTGGGGCTGAGGGAGGATCCTTGGGGGACGCCGCAGATGATCTCCGTGGCTGTAGATCTGAAGGGGGGGAGGCGGACTCTCTGAGTTCTTCCGGAGAGGAAGGAGATGATCCATTCCAGGGCCTTGCCTCTGATGCCGGCGTTGCTGAGGCGGTGTATCAGGGTACGGTGGCAGACCATGTCGAAGGCTGCAGAGAGGTCCAGGAGTTTGAGGGCCACGGTTTCTCCCTTGTCGGTCAGGGATCTGATGTCGTCCGTGGCTGCGATGAGGGCAGTTTCGGTGCTGTGGTTAGCTCTGAAGCCGAACTGTGTGGGGTCGAGAGAGTCGTTGGTTTTCAAGGCGGTGGTGAGTTGAGCGTTGACGATTTTCTCAATCACTTTGGCGGGGAACGGTAGGAGAGAGATGGGCCGGAAGTTTTTGAGTTTGGTGGGGTCTGCTGTAGGTTTCTTTAAGAGGGCGTTGAGCTCTGCGTGTTTCCAGCTCTCTGGGAACGTGGCGGAGGTGAGAGATGCGTTGATGATGTCTCGGAGGTGGGGTGCGATGATGTTGTCGGCTTTGTTGTAGATGTGGTGTGAGCAGGGGTCGGATGGAGATCCAGAGTGGAGCGAGTTCATGACGCGGGTGGTTTCCTCGGTGGTGGTTGGGTTCCAAGTGAGGATGGTGGTGATGTCGGTGGCGGGTTCCGGGGGTGGGTTCGTGTTGGTGGTGGTGAAGCTGTTGTATATGTCGGTGATTTTGTGGTGGAAGAAGGCTGCGAGGGAGTCGCAGAGGTCCTGTGAGGGAGGGATGGAGTTGTTTTCTGCGTCGGGGTTGGAGAGCTCTTTGACGATGCTAAAGAGTTCCTTGCTGTTGTGGGCGTTGTTGTCTAGTCTGTTCTGGTAGGCTGATTTTTGTGCGGCGCGGAGGCGTTGGTGGTGTTGGCGGGTGGCGTTCTTGAGGGCTGACATGTTCTCCTCGGTCTGGTTGAGGCGCCAAGTCTTCTCGAGGGTGCGGCATTCTTATTTGGAGTCCTTGAGGTCGGTGGTGAACCAGGAGTTTTTCTTGTGGTTGTTGGTGTTAGCTTGGGTCTTCAGGGGGGCCAGGAGGTTGGCGCAGTCTGAGATCCAGCTCGTGTGGTTGTTGGCGGCTTTGTTGGGGTTAGTGGTGCTGGTGGGTTGGTTCTGGGAGAGGGTCGATGCGAGCTGTTCTGTGGTGACTCGATTCCAGTGTCTTCTGGGTGGTTGCTGGGTGTGGTGGTGCATGGTGGTCTTCTTGAAACTGAAGTGGACACAGCTGTGGTCCGACCAGGTGAGTTCGGTGGTGTGGCTGAAGGAGATGTGTTTGCTGGAGGAGAAGATGGGGTCGAGCGTGTGTCCGGCGTGGTGGGTGGGGGTGTTGACTAGCTGTTTCAGTCCTAGGTTGGCGAGGTTGTCAAGTAAGGCTGTGGTGTTGTTGTCAGTGTGGTTCTCCAGGTGAAAGTTGAGGTCCCCTAGGAGGATGTAGTCGGTGGACGAGAGTGCATGAGGGCTGCTGAAGTCCACGATGTCTTCGCTGAACTTGGTGCGTGGTCCTGGTGGTCTGTACATGAGGGTGCCTCTGAGGGTGGTCTTGGGGTCGCTGTGGATCGCGAAGTGGAGGTGTTAGGCGTTGGGGAGTGAGTCGTCGATGTGGGTCGAGATACGGATGGAGCTTTTGTGTGCGATGGCGATGCCTCCTCCGATGCAGTTGGTGCGGTCTTTTCGGATGATTTTGTAGCCGTCGGGGATGGCTATGGCGATGTCGGGTGCCGAGGAGGGGTTCATCCAGGTCTCGGTGAGGAAGACGATGTCCGGGTTCGTTGAGTTGATGAGGTTCCATAGTTCGATGGCGTGTCTGTGGACGGATCGGGTGTTGACCAGGATGCAGTGGAGATTGCTTCCGGGGGAGTCGTTCTTGACGGGAGCAGTGTGAGTCCGTAGGCAGGTGAAGCGGCAGCTGCTGCAGGTGAAGGGTCCGTGGGTTCGTTTCGGGGTGGCGCAGTGGCAGCCCGGCGTGTGGCCGGGGTTGAGGGTGGTGAGGGTGGTGGGGTCGTAGGTCCGGCGGGGGTCGGGGGGGCCAGGGGTTCGGGCGCGGTCCTGGCGCGGACGGGCGCAGACGCGCTTGCCTTAGGCGCGCCTTCGGCGCGCCAGCGGCGCGCCCGCTGCGCGCATCCGCTGCGCGCGTCCACTGCGCAGTCGCGCAGCGGCCGCCATTTAAGGCTAGCTGGGAGGAGGGGTCAGCTGGGAGGCGGGAGGGTAGGGGCCAATGGGATGCGGGCAAAAACGGCGAGAAAAGCGGGAGAGGGAATGGAGCGGCGAGGGGCGCAAAAGGCGGGAAAAAACAAGGAAAAAACGATCAAGAAAACGAGGCAGAAAAAAGGCGACGGGCACGGCGAGGGGGGTACACACAGGCAAACAGGGGTACAAAAGGCAAAAAAGGAGAACACTCGCTCAACAGCCAGGGGTACAGAAGGCAAAAAGGGAAAACACTCGCACAGACAACCAGGGGTACAGAAGGCAAAAAGGAAAACACTCGCACAGACAACCAGGGGTACAGAAGGCAAAAAGGAAAGCACTCGCTCAGGCAACAAGGTCACACTCACGCTCAGGGGCAGCAGTAACCAGGGGGGCCGGGGGCAGAGGTGGCGCTCGCTGTCGCGGCGTGGGGAGCGACCTACCCGGAGGTCAAGGGTCGCTTACCTGCGTCGCGCAGCGGCCGCCATTTAAGGCTAGCTGGGAGGAGGGGTCAGCTGGGAGGCGGGTGGCGGGAGGGTAGGGGCCAATGGGATGCGGGCAAAAACGGCGAGAAAAGCGGGAGAGGGAATGGAGCGGCGAGGGCCGCAAAAGGCGGGAAGAACGAGGAAAAAACGATTGAGAAAACGAGGCAGAAAAAAGGCGACGGGCACGGCGAGGGGGTACACACAGGCAAACAGGGGTACAAAAGGCAAAAAAGGAGAACACTCGCTCAACAGCCAGGGGTACAGAAGGCAAAAAAGGAAAACACTCGCACAGACAACCAGGGGTACAGAAGGCAAAAAGGAAAACACTCGCACAGACAACCAGGGGTACAGAAGGCAAAAAGGAAAGCACTCGCTCAGGCAACAAGGGCACACTCACGCTCAGGGGCAGCAGTAACCAGGGGGGCCGGGGGCAGAGGTGGCGCTCGCTGTCGGGGCGTGGGGAGCGACCTACCCGGAGGTCATGGTCGCGGACATGGCACCATCAACACCATGCAGCCTCACTCCGCAGGCCACCAGGTCTCATGTTTGGTGCTAGGTCTTGATCACTCTACGGCATAGGACATACCAGTGCACCCGGCATCTTCTCAGGCTGCACACCTGCTCAGCTCAATGGGTGCCATTAACTCTGGGATCCCGGAAGGGACGCCACGTGGCGTTAGGCCCGGACTGCCCGCTGGCTCTGTCCTACACTGTGATCCAGCAGGGCACACAAAATCTGAGCTGTCCGGACTGCCGGGATGGGGCAATATTGCAGGCTGCACACTCACTCAGCAGCTTAAGGTGCCACTGACTCAGTGCACCCAAAGTCACCTTCCTGTGGTGGGGTGCCTGTGCCGGCCGCAAGGCCTGGGGTGCCACTAACCCTGTGCGCAACAACTCATGGGCCCTTTATGATTGAGAACCGTGGAGAGTCCATCATCCAGTCACCAAGGCCAGTGACGCCTGTGCCGGATGGATGTGGTGTGCGTGCACACCTGCCCTCAGGGAGTGGCTGTGACATGCGGACAACTGGACCAGTGACCTGCACACCACCACCTAGTACACCTGTGACGGGTAGCAATGAGGGCCCCCCTCAGAGTGTAAGTGGAGTGGTCTGGCCTGCCGTACACCGGACCAGCGCAGGGCCTGCAAACACGACACGTGGGCTCTGGGCGTGGTTCACTCCATGTCCAGACATAGTAGTGACTGATGCGTGTGTCCCTGTTGTAGTGTTCACAGGAAACGGTACACAATATGCAATGTAGCACCCTCTGACTGGCATCCCACAGGATGAGCATCATTGACGTAAGGGAAATCACTGTCCCTACATTCATCCACACATTCATACATGAATGATGAAAGACATGACACAGCAGTGTGTCACTGGAATTTTATTGCACGTGCAGTACTGCAGCTGGAGCGGAACAGCGCAATGCCAAAGCACACTACACAATATGGGCCTGTGGAGGACCAGCCAGAGTCCATCTGGGGATGACAAGTACTGTGGAAGAGATAGGGTACAGTCCGCAGTCTGGTCGCTGTGTCATTGGTCATCAAACAGGATATGGCAGTCCATGTCGCTGTCCAAGGTGAGTGCATCAGAGAGTATCGTGGGTCCGTGGATGGTCATGAGGCTATGTGTGGCACCAAGCAGAAACAGGCCAGGTGGCGGTAATGAATGCTAGGGCCTCCTGATCACAAATCCATCGACATCCTTGTCCCCGGATGTGTGCTCTGCCCCACCTGTGGGTGTTGCAGTACTGGCTGGGGCACTGTGTGCCACTGACACATCAGGTGCTGGAGTGGATACGTCTGCCACACTGTGAGGCAATGGCACACCAGGGGGCGGAGATGTGGATGGTGTGGGGGCAGCAGCATTCATCTGCGCCACGCCTTGTGGCAGCAATGCCATGATGATGATCTGCAGGGCATAGTAGATCCCAGCTACATTTCGCTGATGTACAGCGGTGGCTGCCATCCTTTCCACCTCCATCCGCACCATGTCCTCCATTAGCCTCCTCATGTGTGCCAGCTCACGGCTGGTATTGCTGGTGCCAGGTCTTGAGCTGCCTCCTGAAGGAGAGGTGGTCAGGTATGCCGCGAAGGTTGCTAGGCAGAGAGTTCCAGGTCTTTGCTGCCAGGAAAGAGAAGGATCTTCCTCCGGCGGTGGCTTTGCGGATGCGAGGTACGGCTGCCAGGGCATGTCCGGTCGAGCGTAGGGTGCTCGGGGGAGTGTAGAAGGAGACGCGGTGGTTGATGAGTTTTGGTCCGAGGTTGTGAAGGGCTTTGTGTGCGTGGGTGAGGAGTCTGAAGGTGATCCTCTTGTTGATTGGGAGCCAGTGAAGTTTCTTCAAGTGTCCGGAGGTGTGGTGGTGGCGGGGTACGTTCAGGATGAGTTGTGCGGCAGCGTTCTGGATCCGTTGAAGTTTCCTCTGCAGCTTGATGGTGATGCCGGCGTACAGAGTGTTCCCGTAGTTCAAGCGACTGGTGACGAGGGCGTGGGTGACTGGTCTTTCTGGAGAGTAAACTATGGCTTAGAAGAAAAAACAAGATATAAGGAAGCATTAAAAAAATTCCGCAAAGCCATTAGGAAAAATAAAAAGCGCTTCTATGCGGACTCAATTAGACAGGCAGAACAGTCCAGCAAACAAGTGTTCAAAGTAGTGCAGTCCTTCTTCAAACCTCAATGCATTGAAAGAGAGGTTGTTCCTACACCATTACTCTGTGAGCAAATTTCAGAATACTTCGATCTTAAAATTAAAAAAGTTTATGACTCCTTTGGCCCAGTAATAAGTACGGTGAAACAGGACACAGCGAATAATGGCGAGTCAGGAGGAACCCTCACCCAGTTCGCGCATACCTCTCTGAACGAGGTGAGGCAAGAACTCAGCCGCTGTAAATCCGGCTCCCCTGATGATCCCTGCCCTGCTAAACTGTGGAGCACCATAGCGGACTCTGTATCGCCCACACTTCAGAGTATCTGGAATTCTTCCATTACGTCAGGAATCTTCCCCGACGTTTGGAAGCATGCCACTCTTCTTCCCCTAAAGAAAAAACCTAACGGGGACCCAGATGACCTCACGAATCTCCGCCCAATATCCCTGCTAGCCGCCCCGGGTAAAATGCTGGAAAACGTGATACAACGCCAATTGAGTAAATTCGTGGAGACTAATAACATTCTCCATGAAACTCAATCTGGCTTTCGACCCGACTTCAGCACAGAAACAGCGCTCCTAGAGGTAGCCGAGTCAGTGAGGTGGTCGATGGATGCGGGACGATCAGCTATGCTGGTACTCCTGGATCTGTCGGCCGCCTTCGATACGGTGGACCACGCTAGACTACTTAGTCGACTGGCAGAGATAGGCATTCAAGACAACGCGCTGAAGTGGATAAACTCTTACCTATCTCAGAGAACGCAGAAGGTGGCACTTGGGACGTTTTCTTCCACACCCAAAACCCTCAACTGTGGAGTCCTGCAGGGCTCGGCCCTGAGCCCTCTCTTGTTTAATGTCTATCTGGCCCCCCTTTTTACGCTAATTGCCAACTGGGGTGTTAAGGCAATTTCCTACGCCGACGACACCCAGTTGGTATTTCCTTACTCTGAGATGACACAGGGATCCTTCGCAAACTTTAAAGGCTGTCTCCAGGACTTTGCTCACTGGATGAATATCAACAAGTTAAAACTAAATGCCAATAAAACCGAAGTTATCTTTTTCGGTAAAGGTCCCACCCCCGCCCCAGAGCTATGGTGGCCGACGGAGATGGGCTCCCCCCCTTCGCCCAGTCTCTCGGCAAAAAACCTTGGAGTGAGATGGGATAATAGAATGTCTTTGACTTCCCATATTCAACAAGTGGTTGGCTGCTGTTTGAGTAAACTAAGAAACCTCCGAAAATTTCTTAAACTTCTACCAGAGAGCTGCAGGAAACTGGTAGTTCATGCAACAGTCACCTCACGGCTTGACTATGCTAATGGCCTCTACCTGGGCCTCCCAAAATTCCTAACCCATAAACTGCAGGTAGTTCAAAATGCGGCTGCGAGGCTGCTACTGCAAATTCCTTTCAAGCAGTCAGTCTCTCCGCATCTTCGAACCCTGCATTGGCTCCCTGTGGTCAACCGGATAAAATTCAAAGCTCTGACACTTGCGTTCAGATCCCTGCATGGCTCCTGCCCACCTTACCTAAAAAAACGCCTCCCAAGATATTCCCAAAGTCGGGCACTACGGTCAAATGACCGTGTCTTACTGGCTGTCCCACGAGCAAAAAAGGTCCGCCTTGGCGGACGCACCTTTTCAGCAAACGCCACTGTTCTGTGGAACTCTCTACCTCAAGCAATCCAGCAGGCTCCATCTGAACACTGCTTTAAGAAGATGCTAAAGACCTGGCTCTTCTCTCAGCCACGCTAGGTCTTCCATCTCCGCCCCAGGCCTTCTATGGTTCTTCTAGCGCCGGGACACCTCCTCGCGAGGTAGCTGTTCGCGCTCTATAAAACCCAGTATTATTATTATTATTATTATCGGTGGGGATCCAGCGGAAGATCTTGCGGAGCATGCGGAGGGTGTTGAAGCATGCCGAGGTCACCAAGTTGACCTGTCTGGACATGGAGAGGGATGAGTCCAGGATGAAGCCGAGGTTGCGTGCGCGGTCGGTGGGTTGGGGAGTGCTGTCTAGGGCGGGAGGCCACCAGGAGTCGTCCCAGGCGGAGGGTGTAGGGCCGAGGATGAGAACCTCCGTCTTCTCTGTGTTCAGTTTCAGCCTGCTGTCTGTCATCCAGTTCGCTACTTCCTTCATGCCTTCGTGTAGTCTGGTCCTTGCTGAGGTGGGGTTGTTGGTGAGGGATAAGATGAGCTGGGTGTCGTCGGCGTAGGATATGAGGTCGAGTCCGTGTTTTCGTGCGATGTTCGCCAGGGGGGTCATGTAAATGTTGAAGAGGGTGGGGCTGAGGGAGGATCCTTGGGGGACGCCGCAGATGATCTCCGTGGCTGTAGATCTGAAGGGGGGGAGGCGGACTCTCTGAGTTCTTCCGGAGAGGAAGGAGATGATCCATTCCAGGGCCTTGCCTCTGATGCCGGCGTTGCTGAGGCGGAGTATCAGGGTACGGTGGCAGACCGTGTCGAAGGCTGCAGAGAGGTCCAGGAGTATGAGGGCCACGGTTTCTCCCTTGTCGGTCAGGGATCTGATGTCGTCCGTGGCTGCGATGAGGGCGGTTTCGGTGCTGTGGTTAGCTCTGAAGCCGAACTGTGTGGGGTCGAGAGAGTCGTTGGTTTCCAAGGCGGTGGTGAGTTGAGCGTTGACAATTTTCTCAATCACTTTGGCGGGGAACGGTAGGAGAGAGATGGGCCGGAAGTTTTTGAGTTCGGTGGGGTCTGCTGTAGGTTTCTTTAAGAGGGCGTTGAGCTCTGCGTGTTTCCAGCTCTCTGGGAAGGTGGCGGAGGTGAGAGATGCGTTGATGACGTCTCGGAGGTGGGGTGCGATGATGTTGTCGGCTTTGTTGTAGATGTGGTGTGAGCAGGGGTCGGATGGAGATCCAGAGTGGAGCGAGTTCATGACGCGGGTGGTTTCCTCGGTGGTGGTTGGGTTCCAAGTGAGGATGGTGGTGATGTCGGTGGCGGGTTCCGGGGGTGGGTTCGTGTTGGTAGTGGTGAAGCTGTTGTATATGTCGGTGATTTTGTGGTGGAAGAAGGCTGCGAGGGAGTCGCAGAGGTCCTGTGAGGGAGGGATGGAGTTGTTTTCTGCGTCGGGGTTGGAGAGCTCTTTGACGATGCCAAAGAGTTCCTTGCTGTTGTGGGCGTTGTTGTCTAGTCTGTTCTGGTAGGCTGATTTTTGTGCGGCGCGGAGGCGTTGGTGGTGTTGGCGGGTGGCGTTCTTGAGGGCTGACATGTTCTCCTCGGTCTGGTTGAGGCGCCAAGTCTTCTCGAGGGTGCGGCATTCTTTTTTGGAGTCCTTGAGGTTGGTGGTGAACCAGGAGTTTTTCTTGTGGTTGTTGGTGTTAGCTTGGGTCTTCAGGGGGGCCAGGAGGTTGGCGCAGTCTGAGATCCAGCTTGTGAGGTTGTTGGCGGCTTCGTTGGGGTTAGTGGTGCTGGTGGGTTGGTTCTGGGAGAGGATCGATGCGAGCTGTTCTGTGGTGACTCGATTCCAGTGTCTTCTGGGTGGTTGCTGGGTGTGGTGGTGCATGGTGGTCTTCTTGAAACTGAAGTGGACACAGCTGTGGTCCGACCAGGTGAGTTCGGTGGTGTGGCTGAAGGAGATGTGTTTGCTGGAGGAGAAGATGGGGTCGAGCGTGTGTCCGGCGTGGTGGGTGGGGGTGTTGACTAGCTGTTTCAGTCCTAGGTTGGCGAGGTTGTCAAGTAAGGCTGTGGTGTTGTTGTCAGTGTGATTCTCCAGGTGAAAGTTGAGGTCCCCTAGGAGGATGTAGTCGGTGGACGAGAGTGCGTGAGGGCTGCTGAAGTCCACGATGTCTTCGCTGAACTTGGTGCGTGGTCCTGGTGGTCTGTACATGAGGGTGCCTCTGAGGGTGGTCTTGGGGTCGCTGTGGATCGCGAAGTGGAGGTGTTAGGCGTTGGGGAGTGAGTCGTCGATGTGGGTCGAGATACGGATGGAGCTTTTGTGTGCGATGGCGATGCCTCCTCCGATGCAGTTGGTGCGGTCTTTTCGGATGATTTTGTAGCCGTCGGGGATGGCTATGGCGATGTCGGGTGCCGAGGAGGGGTTCATCCAGGTCTCGGTGAGGAAGGCGATGTCCGGGTTCGTTGAGTTGATGAGGTTCCATAGTTCGATGGCGTGTCTGTGGACGGATCGGGTGTTGACCAGGATGCAGTGGAGATTGCTTCTGGGGGAGTCGTTCTTGACGGGAGCGGTGTGAGTCCGTAGGCAGGTGAAGCGGCAGCTGCTGCAGGTGAAGGGTCCGTGGGTTCGTTTCGGGGTGGCGCAGTGGCAGCCCGGCGTGTGGCCGGGGTTGAGGGTGGTGAGGGTGGTGGGGTCGTAGGTCCGGCGGGGGTCGGGGGGGCCAGGGGTTCGGGCGCGGTCCTGGCGCGGACGGGCGCAGACGGGCTTGCCTTAGGCGCGCCTTCGGCGTGCCAGCGGCGCGCCCGCTGCGCGCGTCCGCTGCGGCCGCCATTTAAGGCTAGCTGGGAGGAGGGGTCAGCTGGGAGGCGGGTGGCGGGAGGGTAGGGGCCAATGGGATGCGGGCAAAAACGGCGAGAAAAGCGGGAGAGGGAATGGAGCGGCGAGGGGCGCAAAAGGCGGGAAAAAACAAGGAAAAAACGATCAAGAAAACGAGGCAGAAAAAAGGCGACGGGCACGGCAAGGGGGGTACACACAGGCAAACAGGGGTACAAAAGGCAAAAAAGGAGAACACTCGCTCAACAGCCAGGGGTACAGAAGGCAAAAAGGAAAACACTCGCACAGACAACCAGGGGTACAGAAGGCAAAAAGGAAAGCACTCGCTCAGGCAACAAGGTCACACTCACGCTCAGGGGCAGTAGTAACCAGGGGGGCCGGGGGCAGAGGTGGCGCTCGCTGTCGCGGCGTGGGGAGCGACCTACCCGGAGGTCAAGGGTCGCTTACCTGCGTCGCGCAGCGGCCGCCATTTAAGGCTAGCTGGGAGGAGGGGTCAGCTGGGAGGCGTGTGGCGGGAGGGTAGGGGCCAATGGGATGCGGGCAAAAACGGCGAGAAAAGCGGGAGAGGGAATGGAGCGGCGAGGGCCGCAAAAGGCGGGAAGAACGAGGAAAAAACGATTGAGAAAACGAGGCACGGCGAGGGGGGTACACACAGGCAAACAGGGGTACAAAAGGCAAAAAAGGAGAACACTCGCTCAACAGCCAGGGGTACAGAAGGCAAAAAAGGAAAACACTCGCACAGACAACCAGGGGTACAGAAGGCAAAAAGGAAAACACTCGCACAGACAACCAGGGGTACAGAAGGCAAAAAGGAAAGCACTCGCTCAGGCAACAAGGGCACACTCACGCTCAGGGGCAGCAGTAACCAGGGGGGCCGGGGCAGAGGTGGCGCTCGCTGTCGCGGTGTGGGGAGCGACCTACCCGGAGGTCATGGTCGCGGACATGGCACCATCAACACCATGCAGCCTCACTCCGCAGGTCACCAGGTCTCATGTTTGGTGCTAGGTCTTGATCACTCTACGGCATAGGACATACCAGTGCACCCGGCCTCTTCTCAGGCTGCACACCTGCTCAGCTCAATGGGTGCCATTAACTCTGGGATCCCGGAAGGGACGCCACGTGGCGTTAGGCCCGGACTGCCCTGCTGGCTCTGTCCTACACTGTGATCCAGCAGGGCACACAAAACCTGAGCTGTCCGGACTGCCGGGATGGGGCAATATTGCAGGCTGCACACTCACTCAGCAGCTTAAGGTGCCACTGACTCAGTGCACCCAAAGTCACCTTCCTGTGGTGGGGTGCCTGTGCCGGCCGCAAGGCCTGGGGTGCCACTAACCCTGTGCGCAACAACTCATGGGCCCTTTATGATTGAGAACCGTGGAGAGTCCATCATCCAGTCACCATGGCCAGTGACGCCTGTGCCGGATGGATGTGGTGTGCGTGCACACCTGCCCTCAGGGAGTGGCTGTGACATGCGGACAACTGGACCAGTGACCTGCACACCACCACCTAGTACACCTGTGACGGGTAGCAATGAGGGCCCCCCTCAGAGTGTAAGTGGAGTGGTCTGGCCTGCCGTACACCGGACCAGCGCAGGGCCTGCAAATACGACACGTGGGCTCTGGGCGTGGTTCACTCCATGTCCAGACATGGTAGTGACTGATGCGTGTGTCCCTGTTGTAGTGTTCACAGGAAACGATACACAATATGCAATGTAGCACCCTCTGACTGGCATCCCACAGGATGAGCATCATTGACGTAAGGGAAATCACTGTCCCTACATTCATCCACACATTCATACATGAATGATGAAAGACATGACACAGCAGTGTGTCACTGGAATTTTATTGCACGTGCAGTACTGCAGCTGGAGCGGAACAGCGCAATGCCAAAGCACACTACACAATATGGGCCTGTGGAGGACCAGCCAGAGTCCATCTGGGGATGACAAGTACTGTGGAAGAGATAGGGTACAGTCCGCAGTCTTGTCGCTGTGTCATTGGTCATCAAACAGGATATGGCAGTCCATGTCGCTGTCCAAGGTGAGTGCATCAGAGAGTATCGTGGGTCCATGGATGGTCATGAGGCTATGTGTGGCACCAAGCAGAAACAGGCCAGGTGGCGGTAATGAATGCTAGGGCCTCCTGATCACAAATCCATCCACATCCTTGTCCCCGGATGTGTGCTCTGCCCCACCTGTGGGTGTTGCAGTACTGGCTGGGGCACTGTGTGCCACTGACACATCAGGTGCTGGAGTGGATACGTCTGCCACACTGTGAGGCAATGGCACACCAGGGGGCGGAGATGTGGATGGTGTGGGGCAGCAGCATTCATCTGCGCCACGCCTTGTGGCAGCAATGCCATGATGATGATCTGCAGGGCATAGTAGATCCCAGCTACATTTCGCTGATGTACAGCGGTGGCTGCCATCCTTTCCACCTCCATCCGCACCATGTCCTCCATTAGCCTCCTCATGTGTGCCAGCTCACGGCTGGTATCGCTGGTGCCCCCCTGAGCAGACAGGTTTCTTCTCTCCCTGCCAGGACTCCAGCGATGTCAGTCAGGGCTCGTTGGAGACCATTGAGCGAGCCTAGACACCCATGGATGGCGTTCAGTTTGGTGGCCGTGAGGTCGAACCCCACCCGCACCTGCTCAGCCGCCTCCCTCTGGGCCTCCAGCACACGGCGTTGGAAGGCTGTGTGTTGTTCCTGGGGGTCTTGGGAGAGTGCTGAAGCCGTGGGTGCCTCCTGCTGGGTTGTTTGGGTGGTGGGTGGGGTCTCCTCGATGCAGCTGGTCAGCCCTGATCCTGGAGGTGAGTCGTGGATGATGTTGATTATGTCTTGGAGGGCCTGCACGTTGATGCTAGGGCTGTCCTCCTCATCATCAGTGAAGAGTGGCTGGGACTGCTCTGCAGGGGGTGTTGACGGTGACCCTGCAATGTGAAGAAGAGGTGGTGTATTGCAATGTATCCACATGTATGTAGCCGCATGGTACATGTTGACATTCAGACAACATGGCATTGTACATTGTGACAGTCTATGGATCTGGGCAATGACCCAGAGTCATTAAAGGTGTGCACTGTGCTCTGCTTGATTGTGCATGTGTGCCATCATGGCCATCTCCACCCGACCCCCAGTACCTGGTGGTCACTCACCCTGTTGCGGTTGTGTTGTGTCCTGTCAAGCAGTGTCCGGTCCCCTGACTCCGGCCACAGTATCCACACTGATGACTGTCGACACCAGCTCCTCCATGTCATCCAGCATGAGCTATGGCGCTGGGCCCCCACCTCCAGTCTGCATTGCTGCCTTCTGGTTGGCTGCGAGTTTCTCCTTGGTCTTTCTCTTGATGTTATTCCATCACCTTTTGACCTCGTCCATTCTCCTCTTGTGCTCTCTGATGGCATTCACCTTGTCCGCGATGTCCCTCCATATTCCAGTTTTGGTGCCCAATGACACGTTGGAGGTGACGAACAGTTGTTGATGGTGTTCCATCAACTCCGTGACTATGATCCTGTTCGCCTGTGGACTGAACTTCGTCTTCCTCTTCTTCTTGTCCTTGCCCTTCCCTGCCCCCGAGGTCCCAGGCTGGTCGTCCGGGGTGCTTGTGGGGTTGTGCTTGTCCTCTGTGCCTGCTCTGGCTGCCTCCATGGTGCTTGTGTGTTGGTCAGTTTGTGTTTGGGTGTTTTTTCTACTTTTATGGTAATTTTTCCCGCCTGCCAGGTGTGTGTTGCAGGCCTGGCGCTGCTTATCGCGGATTTCCTCATCGCACTTTGGCCGATTACAGGTTTTTTTGTGTTGTGGTTTGTGTTATTATCTCCATCGAGGTGGTTGTATCGCGGACATTGTCCGTGGTTTCTGCAGACTATCGCATGGTACCGCCTTGTTGTCAATTCCACGTTGTCACAGGGTTATTTTCCCGCGATAGGCTGCGATGTTGAGAGTTGCGTTAAGCTACTCTTGCGGTAGTTATCACACGTTCTTGTGAATATACCCCTTAGTTGACTAATAGGAATGTGGGGGTATGTGCTGCTCAAAAAATGTTGTTTCCTTAATTAAAACAAACACTTAATAGGAGCACGGTCGATCACCTGATAATGCTGACACACATACGTCATAAAGCTACAGCCTGTTGTGATTATAATGTAGGATATTTACAACAGTCGTATTGAGAATCTTGGATGAGACGGTGGAGGAAATAGCACGTATTTAGACGATTATTTAGGAGAATGTAGATGTTAGGTTTTCTCTTTTATTAAATAGCCCTATTAAGCCTGATATATTAAATTGTTAATGTAATAATCTAGCATAATATTATGACTGACATCTGCATTACGGTTCAAAGCTAGGTTGACAGTTATGAAAATAGTAATAATGTACACACTCTATCAATGAACTGAATTGTTTCCTATTGAGCACTCAATAGCCAGTATTAGGCAATTCACTATAACTCGGCCCAGACAATGACAAAACCTTAGCAAGGTCTATTTTTAACAGTCTCATTCCCTTTTTCTTTGTGTGCACAGTCATTACCCAGTGTGAACATGGTGCACAGGGTGAAGGCTAAAAGTGGAACTGAGGCATATGGGACAATGAATGACTGATCCACCACATGGATGTGTGTAGGCAAGGGGAGAGTAAAACAGCCACCTTTGGAAAGTTGTGAGGAGATCAGGAAATTCGTGAAAATCTTTAGGAGACAATTGCAACACAAAAGGTGTTTCGCTAGTTGTATTGGAACAGTCATTGGCTTTGCTTTGTGAGGTTCATGTGATCTACAGTGCTAAACGGTTTGGGAAGACCAGCCAGGTCAAACACATTTGAGGTTTGGTTAGGTCAAACACATTTGAGGTTTGGTTAGTTTATGTCAGCAAACACACCACAATTTGAAGTGGAAAATGAATTCCAATTATTTCCAGCTTTGTTCTCCTTGTAAAATTCTAATAGTCGAAGTGTCAGCTCATTTTAGTTTTAGTTTCATCAAATTGAAATCTCCTAATCAAGAGAAACAACTGACTTGGAGCCTAAACTCTGTATAATCCTTCTTGCTAATGTGTGTGGATAAAAGAATTGGCTTCCATCATCAAACTTATCAATTAGAAATACAGACATGGAAGTCTTGACAATATTTATAAGTGACTGTCATCCTGCACTCTCTAAAAAACTAAATTTTCGGCACTCAAAAATCTATGTCTTGCAAAAAAACAACAGTCTGCAGAACCTTTTTAGAAGATAGCACTAGCGTCATCACCAACAAATTCATCATCCATGGATTTTCAATCCAGCAAGCCACTCTACAAATAAAATAATATCTGGACCCCAAAACATTTAGATAGATCTAATTTAATCTAATTTGGGCACAACAAAAATTCAACATACAGTCTAGAGATTGATGGTGTGGGAAAAACTATTACCTGCACTCTCTACTACTTTGAAGTGTAAATTGTGATGCTCAACTCTAGGAAATAACCATCTTTTGTGTGGTTTCCCTTCAATGTTGCCCTATTTTTTTTTGCTGTATATACAATCATGTGCACTTTACTCCTGCTAAACAGGAGTAAAGTGAGTGTGTTCCCCCTTTAATAATGGTTAAATTGTCTTACCCCAGTTGACCTGATGAACTAGCCTATCAGTCCCTAGTACAGTGTGTAGAAAATGTACCAGGGCCTAGAAGTTAAATGCCACCTATGGGCAGCAGTACCTAATGTGCTATCGATACAGTAGTCCTGGAAAACATTGTTTCCATGGGTAGCCTAACTGCAGCAGTCAAAAAAATGTTGTCACGTTTTCAAAGTAACCCTTTTTGTCAGGTAGGAAACCCTACTTTTAAGTTATAATAAGTTATGCCTAAGTACATCTTGCTGCCCACGAGGTAGGCGGCCAGATTTTTTAAAGTGTATCATGGGCAAAATCAAAATGGTCATGTTCACCAATGACTAGGCCCCAAAAGCTATTTTCACTAGCAAGGCTGTGGTTGAATCCCTGAAAATGTCTGATCATAGATTATAGACTTTAACCTGTAACATTCCATAGGAAACAGCTGTGAAAGTAATTCAAAGACTAGTTGTCTTTTTTATTAAAAGTCCAATTCATTATTGAAGCTAGATTTTTTAATAAATTTTTGGGAATGGTAACCTTTAGAAAGTTACTTTTTTCCTGCCTGATGCTCATGTAGGCAAATTTGTATTACCTCTCCAGGAGCTTCCCAGCTAGTGCTTGGCCTTAAAGCGTTGCAAAAACAGTTCCCAGAGCAGGAAAATGGCCTGGGTTTGGGAGGTGTTATTCTTCTTATTGTATTTGGACCTCTCTGCAGGGTTACAACCAAACACTCTGCCTCCTCTCCTCCTGTTTTCTGAACCTGTTTTTGTTGGTTTTTAGAACTCTATGCACTTTATCACTGATATCCAGTGCTAAAGTGCTTGTGTTCTCTCCTTAAAACATGGTAAAATTGGTCTACACCTGATTAGCTCATTTAGTTTACTTATAAGTCTCTAGTAAATTGGGCCTTTAAATGAAATGCTACTTGTGTGGTTGAACAACACGTGGTAGAGCACTTGAGCATTTTAAGCATGCCGCAGTCCAACACAGATGCCGGCTTGCGATCTAGACTAATCCTGTGCAACTAAAATAGCACAAGAGATTTCTCTCACTCTTGACAAACACGTTTGTCATTCATTCAGGTGGAGCATATACAAGAAGGCAGGACATCTCAAAAAACATAAAGAATGGTATAGATACAGGCAAGTTTTTCCGTTTCTCACACTCAATCAGAGTCACCATTCACTAAAGATTATACATCACCATTGAAATTTCCAGATACTTTCTTCTGACAGGAATCGGATGTATAACAAAAACATTTTCCGCTCCCTTGTTTCACGATTTGCTCATGATTGCCACAGAGGACCATTGCAGCCCTCCCACACTCTCAACACATTGAAGGTACTTTGCTAAGTTGAATAAATACACAGCAGTGGAACAAGGTTCCCATTAGTATGTAAAGTACAAGCTTTTTATTTATTTTTCACTGACAAGACCAAGTCCAGGTCCTGACAAGAACCCCTCAACAGGTCGCGGTTTGAAACGCGTTGACCCCAGCTCTCGGGGTAAGGCCCTCACAGGGTGTGCCACAAGAGATTTTTTGTACCAACACTACGCTCCAACCGACAACAACCCAAAAACCGGGAATTCCCAGAGCCATCTACACTGGCAGGACAAAAAAGACATTTTTCATAAAAGTACATTTTTCTGGATAGTGTATCCGAATATAGTTAGGGACTGTTATTACATGTCTCGTTTATGAATCTGTCATTATGTTTGATATGTCATTTTTGTTCAACTATTTGCTTGTTATGTATTTTTTCACTGTGTTTGTAAATATGTTGCTAAAATCAAGTGTTGCCCTTCATGATGACATGACCAAAATGCAATAATCTTGTTTTTCTGAATTAGATAAAGAAAGTAAAATAAATCACAAAGGCTTTTGAATTAAGGACATTGGCTTGTTTATTGTAGAAACATTTTTTGTTAAATAATGCTATGTAGATACCAGGTGTGTATACAATATTAAAGCAGTCCGATCTAGTTAGCGTAAGGACCCAAGCCTCCTTTAGGTTATACTAGTGGGACTGCAGCAGTTGTTGTACCAGTCACTTAAGTAGCCTTGTAAAGCATGTTTCAGGCCTGCCAGTGCAGCCTATGTACAGTTTTAAACTGCCAATTAGACCTACCAAAATAACCCAGTAGTCCTAAATCTTCTTTTTTTATCTGTATTAGCCACCCCCAAGGTAGAGTCCAGCCAGCCTTTAGGACTGGGTGCAGTATATTTAAAAAGTTGGACTGGTACTTTAAAATTTTGCAAGTCCTGGTAGTGAACAACTCGTAAATTAGTTTTTCACTACTGTAAGGCATACCTCTAACATAGTATAACATTGTGTTACCTTATTACATTTAATAAGTGATAACATTTCGTTTGGAAATTGGTAGAAATGTTATGTGTGTTCTAAAAAATATTGTCATTTATAATTCTCTTTAATGCTAAAGTCAAATTTTATGTTACAATTCTGAAAATGCCACTTTAAAAAAGTTTCACTCCAAAAGAGGGGGTTGGCCCTAATTCATGCTTCCAGAATGTGCCGGAAAATACATAAGCATAAATTGTCTAGCTTGTGGATTCCTATGCGATTTACTACTTCAACAGACTAAGACCAAACTCAAAGTGTCTTTGTCTCCATAATTTATTATGTGACTATTTAGGCCTGTTTTAGTGAAAACCATTTCATTAGGTTTTAACGAGCAGAGCTAGGAAACACTTTTTGTTTAAACTTTGAAGATGAAGACAAACTAACACAATAATCTAAACAAACGTTACAAATGATGACAAAAAAATCAATTACAAGTACATTTCAGTATTAAATCAATCAATATTTTAACAGCAACACTCCTCTCGGTTTGTAATTGTGTTAATACTTCATTGGGGGATTTGCTGACCAACAGGGACAAAAGTTCAAGCGTAAGAAGGTTAACAAAACTTCAAGAAAATCCCTTTTAAGCAATTCTTTTTTCCATGCAATTGTTTCCCCAGTGGTAAAGGGTGCCACGCTTGCAACGCTATTGTGCACTGTTTCAACACATATTTCCAGAGTCACACTGGAGACAGGAAGGTGGTGTATTTTTACTGTAGTTAGACAAAAATATAGACACTTTTAAGGTATACTTTATGGAAAGAGGTTAACTAATAAACTAAGGAAAATAGTATAATTAGAGAGGAAATACATTTTAAATACTGTTTTAATGCATTTTACAGAGTATCCACCCTGGCACGACGAAGCCGCGTTGGGGTCACGCATCCCATGTGACACAGAAACAAATGGATTTGATAGGTTTAACATCTTTCTATCATAAAAACAGAAATGTCCCACTCCTTTCCTCCATGTTTTGGGAGTGGCTGTGAGTTTTCAAATTTTTGCTTTAGGCAGTCTCCATTTAGAATTTTGGCTTGGTGTTTCTTTTGTTGATTCCCAGCTTTCGGAGATGGCATCTGCACCAGAGCATCTAGAGGAGGAAGAAGAGAATGTTGTGGAGGAGCAGGAAGAGGTTCCTGAGAAGGAAAAGGAGCGCATTGTCTCGGAGTCTTTTTCTATTCCAGAAGGAGAGAAGAAAGTAATTGCACACAAAGGTACATGCACTATTTGCCAAAAAGTACTTTAACGTAGAAGCAAGAAAAAACTATTCTTGCAGAACATCTAGCATGTAAAAATATTTAAGGATTTTGAAAATCCCAAAATATCAAAAAATGTTTTTAAAAAATGGTTTGTGTTAGAATCATCTATTCCAGTTTAAGAAAGAACATTTATATGTTAAATGTACATTTGTAAGGGTGTGAATTACGTTGTTATGTCTATTAGTAGGTTACTGAGGACCCGATTCACAGAACTAACTTAAGACAAAATCCTAAACTTACTACCATTTTGGTATTCACAGAAGGCACTTACTCATTTTGGTATTCACAGAAGTTAGGAGTCCTATCTTTAGGAATCCTAAATGCCTTCTGTGAATACCGAAAGTATTAAAATTAGGATTTTTCTTAGTTTAGTATTAGTAAAGTTAGGACTCCTAACTTTAGGACTCCTAAATGCCTTCTGTGAATACCGAAAGTCTTAAAATTAGGATTATTCTCAATTTAGTAGTAGTAAAGTTACGACTCCCTACTTTAGGACTCCTAAATGCCTTCTGTGAATCCCGAAAGTCTTAAAATTAGGATTTTGCTCAGTTTAGTATTAGTAAAGTTAGGAGTCCTTACTTTAGGGCTCCTAAACTGAGAAAAATCCTAATTTTAAGACTTTTGGTATTCACAGAAGGAATTTAGGAGTCCTAAAGTTAGGACTCCTAACTTCTGTGGATACCGAAGTGAGTAAGTGTCTTCTGTGAATACCAAAATGAGTAAGTGCCTTCTGTGAATATGAAAATGGTAGTAAGTTTAGGATTTTGTCTTAAGTTAGTTCTGTGAATCGGGCCCTGAGTGTTTAAAGAGGCTATATGATTGAGTGAGTACAGCTGTAATGACTGTATAAGTGAATGACTATATAGGTGAGTGAGTATGTGACCATTTTTACACTACTTTTTCATGACACTCATACTGAAGACTCCATTTCCTCACTTTTTCCTAAAGCCTTGCTTTTCTAACCAAAGGGCTTCAGAAAACCAAGGTGCAGAGGGCATTTTCTGCCTTGAATAATGTTCTCATGGGAACAGTTATGTTATGTTGAGAGCAGTGTTTAGCCAATTAAGGTAACCCTGGGTGGCTAGCTCAGGATTTTCCATTGGGGGAGGGAGGGATTCCATAAAATGTAGGTGTAGTTGTTCACAAGCCAAATTGGCCCATGCACTATAGTAGATTGTACCTCGCTTTTTATTAAGATCTGCTATTACCTCAATACCTCTTAGCTAAAAAAATGGTGGAGTTATCCAAGCAAGAGAACAGTGGAAGATTTAGATTGGTGACATTTGTTATTACAGAAAATGGCATTTAGTGTGTGGCCAGCAATGTGGGTAACATTTTGTACTAGCTGGGGAGACTGAAATCATTCATAATTTCAAGCAGATACTTTGTGTCTTTATCTTTTTGAGACTCCAAATGGAAATTTAAATCTCAAAGGACCGTGAAGCATATTTCATCCTCTAGAAGGGTGCTGATGGAGTTAAGGAATTTATTTCTGGGGCCAGGTGGGCAATAGATAAAGAATCCTCTAAAGGAATTCTTCTTAGTTAATTTGAACCAAAAGGATAAAGATTCACAATCTTCATTAGACATGGTCGTGAATCTAGTCCAAATCTTGTCTCGATATTTAACTCCAAGCCTTCTCCTCTTTTGAGCAGGCGATTCTGTCTATGCATAATATCCAGTATGGATTGCAGTTAGGACTTCCGCAGTCGAGGTGCTGTTTGCCCAAGTTTCCATAACGAAAATATCAGGCTGTTATGAGTCAATTACCTAATTCATTTCAGTTGCATTCCTTACCAACGGCCAATGCTTTGATAAGAGCACAGCGACACACAATTGGCTTGTTTTTTTAATTAGGTGTGGGGCATAGGGCAGGAAGGCTAGGCCACGGGGACAGTAGAGAGACATTGAATCCATATCCATTGCACCTCTGCCTGTTGCCTGATCAGAGCAAGGGCATATTGAAATGGCTGCAGTTTTTCCTACAACTGTTAAGGGCTAAGAGTTCCTTTCCTGAGAAACTGATTCTGCCGCTAATGTCAGGAGGAAAACCCGTAGGTGTTCTGGTGCTAGATGTGATCCGGGCACTGAAGGGTGCATTCAGGCTTGCCTGTGGTGCACCTTCAGCATGGGAGCAGCGCACCCGCTGCATGGATGCACTGATCCTGGATTTAAATAACCCTGCATGTGAGGGTGGACGTCACTACATGCTGGCACTGGAGCACAAGTCTACTAAATATGTGGTCAAAGTAAATGGGAGCAAATCCAGGTTCCAGCAACTCCGCTTCCCTGCATAAGCTCCCCTGTGAGGGAAAGTACTGGGAAAGTATTAAAAAGAAATAAAAACAATTGTGAAAATAAACCATAACATTTTTAAAATGTGGCACTTGGCCCTTTCAAGATGGCACTTAGGAAATAGTGGTGGAGACAGGCAACTCTGTGGTAACCGGCACCTAGTGACTAATTCACCTGATGCCTATACCTACAAGGAAATAAAATTGCAGAAATCAAAATGCAAGTAGCAGAGTAAAACACACATGTGATCCTATGAGATGCACAGACTCGCTGATACCGCTTTTAAATAACCCTGCATGTGAGCGTGGGTTTGTCTACATGCCAGTGCCAGAGCACAAGTCTAAAAAATATGTGTGCAAAGTAATCAGGAGCAAATCCAGGGCCCAGCAACCTTGCTTGCCCTGTACAGGCTCCCCTGTAAGGGAAAGTACTGGGAACCTAGTAAAATTAAATTAAAAGTTGCGAAAATATATCATATAATTATTGAAGTGGAGTAAGTGGAGTATGGGTGAGGGGATGGATGTGTCAGTGGCTTTATGGGTGACTGAGTGAGTGCATCATTGGTTTATGAGTGACTGAGTGCATGTGTTGGTGACTGTATGGGCGAGTAAGTGGGTGTGTAAGTAACTGTATAGGTGAGTGAATTGCTGTGTAAGTAGCTGTGCTGGTGAGTGAGTAGGTGTACCAGTGGCTATATGGGTGAGATAGTGGGTACATGAGTGGCTTTATAGGTATATGAGAGGGTCTGTGAGTAGCTGTATTAGTGGGTGTGCTGGTGGTTGTATGGGTGAGTAACTGCTTGTGTGAGTGGCTGTATGGGTGAGTTAGTACCCTTGTGAGAGACTGTATGGGTGAGTGAATGCTAGTGCAAGTCAGTGTATGACTGTGTTAGTGGCTGTATAAGTGGATGTATGAGTGTGTGAGTGGATATGTGAGTGGCTGTATAAGTAAGTGGCTGTGTGTCTGCCTGCATTGGTGAGTGAGTGGGTGTGTCAGTGGCTGTATTGGTGGGGGAGTGGGTGTGACAGTGACTATATATGTCAGTGAGTGGGTGCATGAGGAGCTGTATCAGTAACAGAGAGGATACATGAGTGGAATAGGGGTGAGTGAATAGGTGTGACAGTGGGTGTTTGTGTGAACAAATGGCGGTGTAATCTACTCTATGAGTGAAATGGTGGGTATGTGAGTGCTGTATGACTGAGTGATTGCTTGTGTGAGTGGCTTCATGAATAAGTTGCCTAAATGTTTGAGTGAGTTGTTGTGTGACTGGATATAAATCTGCTGTATTACACTAAATGTTTTAATTACAAAATAAGCACAAGAAACTGTTAGTAAGCTATGACTAGAGCATTTTATGTTTAAAAACATTCTCCATGGATATCGCTAAGCAATATTTCTGTAGTAGAAAAAGTGTTATGAGACCTCTAATGCCACTCAACTGCAGCCACTGTTGAAAAAAATTAAATGAAGATATGTCGGTATTTAAACTTTGAAATTACAGAAGCATAACAAAACACATTGCTTATGCTGGAACACTGTATTAAAATGTAGTGAAAATATAATTTTCCAATTTTTACTGTTCTCAGCTTTCATACCTCTTCACCGTAAACGATAGTCTGTATGAAGCATCCTCCCCCTACAGTGGAGAAAAAGCAATAAATGTATTTAAAAAAAACAAAAACAAAGCTGCACAGTACATCACTATAAATAAGCGACACTATGCATTGCACTCACTACAATTCATTAATCAGTTGCTTTTTCTGGAGTTTTGCAGTAATCTAAACAAACCCATGTAAAAAATATTTATTAAATTATTATATCTGGTAGAATACTACAAATAAATAAAATGTTTGGAAGTTCTTTTGAAAACATCACCCCTGTTAGGCCAAATGATGCTTAAAATGCTGAAGATCTGTGTAGTCAAAAGATCATACTGTAGTTTTTTCTCCCAAATACTAGGTAGAAGTTTGGTTGTTAAAAGAAAAAGGGTACTTTTTTTTTGTTTCAAAGGCAGTCTTTGCTTTCAACTTAAGACTGTTGAAGTTGTATTATGTCCATTCAGTTGCAGTCTTTAAATACACAATGTAGTATTTAGATGTGGTATTCACTCATTTTTGGAAGATAAAATGACTGTTGGAATTTAAAGATGTGTTTAAAGACATTGCCCCAATTGGCCAAATAATGTCTAAAAGACAGAGGAACCACGTAGAAGAAACACTCTTTTATCCAGAACGTCTCCTTATAACTTTGGCAGAAGTAAGAAAGGAGAAGAATTATGGGGCATATTTACAAGCCAGATGATAAAATTATCGCCGCTTTAGCGGCAGAAAACTGCCGCTAAAGCGGCGATAATGGGCTTGATAATATGCTCTATGGAATTCCAATTGAAGCTCAGGTTAGACGTCCTTCACATCTAACATGGGTTTCAATTGGAATTCCATAGAGCATATTATCAAGCCCATTATCGCCGTTTTAGCGGCAGTTTTCTGCCACTAAAGCGGCGATAATTTTATCGCCTGGCTTGTAAATATGCCCCCAAGTAGTTTGAAAGGAAGTTTTGTTTTGATTTTTAGGTTGATGTTATTAAATTCCATCCATACAGTTTCACTCTTTAAATAGACAGTGTAGTGTGCAGAGGTTGTTAATTGGTTCATGACAGATGATAGCCGAAGTAGTAAAGGATCTTCCCAAAATATGTTAGAAATAGAGGTATCTAGTTGGCAGAGGTATGCACCTTTTCCAAGTAGGGACCCTTTCTTGTAGTCAGGGTAAGGGGATTATACTTCTAAGATAACCCTTCCTCTCCCCTTGGTAGCTTGGCACAAGCAGTCAGGCTTATCTCAGAGCCAATGTGTAAATCATTTGCACATCAGACACAGTAATACAATGAAAACATTACAAAAGGACACCACACCAGTTTTAGAAAAACAGCCAATATTTATATGTGTAAAAAAAGACCAAAACGATAAAACAAAAATCCAACATACAGTAATCAAAATAGGAATATTGCAAAAATAATCTTAAAATACAGTTCCTTGAGGTCAATAGCTCTGTCCGGGGCTATTACGGCATAGTGAACAAAGAGATTCAACAGCTCAGGCCACCTGCAGCATCGCGGGCCAGCTATGGTGTCAGGAAGACCCAAAAACAGTACCTTTGAAATGCAGGGCATCATGGGCATTGCAATGAGCTCCGGTGAAGTGGCGCCATCGGCATTGGTTTTGAGATCGGTGCAGAAGTCATGGGACCCTTGAAGTTACACATATTGCAGATCCAACTCCAAGAGGTTGAAGCCAGGATCATTGGTGGGCATTTGGGCTGTGGTGTGAAGTGAATTAGTGCGGCGTGCGGTGCCCTCAGGTCACGCCGCAGGCAGCGGCTCGGTGACGGCATCCGGCAGCGTCAGTGGGACAAGGGCTGCAGTGTGAAGCGGGACAGAACTCAATGAGGTGCTGGCAGGTCATGATGAAAGCAGCGGTGTCTTTGTCGCTGAAGAGAGTTTGTCGGCAGACTTGAAAAAGAATGTTTTCTGTCTGTATTATCCTTAAAAATTAGGAAAAATTGAAAACTGGGAGCCTTAATTACAACATATGTCACATGCGAAGGAGTAAATGTCAGAGTTGACACACTGCTTATCCAGAAATAGTTTCAAGTCATTCACCATATATCATGCTTTACAGCTGTACATTACAAGAATCTTGCCATACCATAGCTTCTGGCTGCCGTTGGTCCACTCAAACTAATGCTGTGTTATGTTTTCATACAACCCTGAAAGAAAATCTCTGACCAAAAGACTGGCACACTAAATGGGATTTTGCTTGTGTGTTACCTCCACCATCAGAAAATCTATACAGATAAATCTGGGGGTCAAGCCTTGGCAGGGATACATTTCTGCATGCATAAAACTGGAGGGAATTACAGTGCTTTGAAGAAGAAGAAATTGTTGTAGATCTGACAATCATCATGCTCAGAGCCTTCCCCTAGCTAGCTAGTCCATGAAAATTACGTCTGACTTGTACAAACAGATTCCTTAGGTCATCAGAATTAGAAAATTATAGGGTTCATGCTTTCAATATAATCCAGAATTTGATATCTGTCATCAAATGAACAGGGCCCTATAAACTGTTTCTGCCACAATTTTGGGATTTGTTTGGACTACTTTCCTTACAAAAACCCACACATATTTGTTTTTGCTTAATTCCAGATATTCTAGTCAACATTCTCTTGGTTTGCAGTCTTGCATTGATGTTTTCCCATTTGATAAATACAACAGAATATTATGGAAATGTGTTAAAAAAGGAAAATAAATCACTTTTTTCATTATAGCTGCAATAAGATATTTGTCGGCATATGAAAGTGCCCAGAAACATATAATTTATATGAGTGCAAGTGCCCAAAGAGGTACATGGGCAGGAATATCCCAGTGCAGACTTTTAAAAAAAGCTTCTGCACAGGGATACACAAACATTGCAGCAGTGAAAAGATTAGGTCCAGCAACCTAGGTACACCCGAGGTCCTTGATGTTTGTTCTTATTTTTTATTTTGGAAGATTTGCAAATAATATGAACTGTTTGTAATCCGGTTTACTCACAACTATTTGAAAAATGCATTCTTGTAAAAATGAAAGTTGGAAGCTTAAGGATGGATGCTGCTCCATTAGATTTTTTCCTGCTTTCCTTTTTTATGGGCTGTCTGGAATCAAACTACAGGGTTTCGATTCATATCAGCTGTTTTGATAGTGTATGCTGTTACCTGGATGCCGCAATTGACCCCTCTATTTTAGGCAGAGTACCCACCTCTGATGACAGGAACTCCAGTGGCCTATGTCCTAACTTCTGTACTTGGTGGATGCAGTTACTCTTATTGGATGTAGGTCATGACCAACTGCCATCCATTTCTACGGCTCATACTATAGTCTACCAATCCTCATCATTAAAACTGATTAAGTACTAGCTAGTATTGATTAAGTATTGACTAAAAGGCTCCTAAGTACTGGGAGGTCCCCGTTCTGAGCCACCAGCAGCAAAAGCCCTAAACCTTTGAGGTAGGCTTACTTTCCTGGAACCAGTAAACTCAGTTTCTGATGTCTGAGCAATTGCGGCCTTCTTTTTGATTTACCTGTACAGCTTGTTGTTGTTTTTGTTTTGTTCTATACCTATTTTAGACCATCATCCATAAGGCTGTGGATAGTAAATGGCATCAGTTTAAATACAAAAAATAGTTAAACAGCAAATCATAAGTGCAATCATTGGCCCTGGATTTAATACTAAATTAAGTTGCACTCATGTTCTTTGTTTATTGTGTACTTTTAATATATTTACATATTTTTATGTTATTGAAGTTTTGCATATTCACACACTGAATGACCAATGGCATCTTTATTGTAACTAGTATAATTGTGATCTACTGTACCTACACTTTCCACAAAACACATCTATTGAGGTAGGCCTTGGCTGCTCTTCCCTATCTATCATGGAACTCATGGAGGCTTTCTGTGGCCATCTTTTCACTGAAGTGTCCTACTGTGTGGGAAGCTCTATCATTTCAACTTTTGGAGTACTTGGTGGTCTTAGAGTAACCTAGAAAAAACCTAACCAGCACTGTTTAGTCTGTTGGACATGACTTTTAACCACTGATTTCTCCAACCTGAAAATGCTTTTGTCAGATGGTCTGATTTAGAGTTTTGAGACAGTGATTACTCCACCAGGATGGCACAATACAATATATTTTCTGTCCTGAGGGAACCCGCTAGCCAAATTTAGAGTTGTCTGCCAGCCCAGTGTACAGTCTTTTATCTTGACAGAATCCGCCATCATGGGGTTAGCTGTCAATGTATGAAAAGTTGAATTATGGTACTGTCAACCATGAAGGTCAGCTATCAAACTCTTCAAAGGTTTTTTAGTTTTTTTAAAACAGTCCCTGGAAGTTATATTTTTCACTCGAAAACAAAAACCTCCAAACCTTGGGAGTTTTTGACTAAAGGTGTGGGTGGTATTATTGTATTTTCCTGTTCCTTACCACCAGGATTTTCCTAGTGGTGACTGACAGGGAAAAAAAGGCTTTACACCATCCACCCAAAATAGGACAGAGAGTGTAAAGTCCTTCCTCTGGGGGCCCTCCTCTGTAAGGCCGTCAGGTAAAGTATTTTGTCAATGGACCAGCAGATGCTTTATTCATGGAAACTGCCGAGGTTGTCCGGCTCTTAAAAGAGGCAGGCAGACCAAGCATTTAGCAAACAGGGCACTCCATCATATTTGCAACAATGTACTCTGTCCACTAACCTCTAAATCAGACAACATGATTCGAACCAGCTATAAGTTCATTCAGATGCGCATTAGTTTATTTAACTCTAACATAACATATTTTCCCAAAGCCCTTTACATAATTGTCCTTAAGGCAGTACATAAGCAACAATATAGAAATGATGATTTATTAATGAGAATAAAGAAGATAAAAGCAGATGTTTTGCAAAACCATACACAGGTAGAAAATAAGAGTGTATTGACCACAGAGTCTAAATGGGACAGAATATTAAGGACAAAATATCAACAGGTAACGAAGTCTAGATTTTCTATGCCTAACTCCACATATGTGTAGCCATGCGGTATGCGTATCTTCAAAGTACGTAGAAGTGGAGTTAGAAATAGCAAATGAACACTTCCTTATATGCAATTATCTTTCAATATTTTGTCCCTAAACTTTCTATCTTTGATATTCTTATATCCTGAACTTCTAGGGGGGTCAATATTCAGTAATACAACTGCAAGTAAGCTTGACAGACCAGTTCATGGTCAAACATAATGAATCTCTTGTGAAGAATGAGATTACAGAAAAGGTTGTGCCTATAAATCTCCTCTCTATTTAACAGGTGGTGGAGGCAATGTCTGGTAGAAGAAAATACAAGGGATCTGTAAATGAATATTTTTTAAAACAATCATAGTGTTAAAGACAAGAAGATCCCAAAGGTGACTGAACTAAGAAGAGCAATGAAACAGTTACAGAAAGAACCAAAAGGAGCAAAGCTGCACAGGCAAAACACATTCCTTTGTAAAGTTTGAAGTAAGTTCTGGAGGATGTGAAAAACAACAAAATCACTACTAACACTGTTATAAGCACTACGGACCAACCCAGGAAGAGAACTGATGGAAATAACAAAAATTCACCACCTGAAGTAAGTGTGATAATGGGGCTAACTTTAAGCTTCTACGTGTTTGTTTACAAAGGCACAATTGTATATGAAAGTAGGAACAGCAGGAATAGTTGCAGGTGTCATGGATGAAAATTCACCTTCACCCAGATATGGATGCTGCTAATTTACAGCATTACAGTGTTAACTAGTTCACAGAGGTCAAGCTTGCAGACTGATACCATGTCACTCCCTAGGCAATTCACAACATCGCCACTGTGGAGCAGCATAAGCAACAACCATGCCAAACATTCTCTCTTGTAAAATTGCAGCCAGCAAAATCCTCGTCTTCATGGCGTAATTGTTGTGCTTTACTTTTAAGCCTCAGACATATTTCAATGTTTCATAAGGAGAGAGACACTCTCACAACTCACTCTAACCTTCTGAACAAAATTACTGCAGACTTCCATTTAAACAAGGTAATGGTTTGGACTTTTCTTACATGGTCCCTTGCCTCTTTAGCTTACTAGATTTTTGACAGGCTAGATGACAACATACATTGTGTTTCCTTCTGGACCAAGAAACGGATTTGCATTATTGACATCCATTTTTTTCTGACCTTTTGGGTCAATTATAGATTCTGAATGGGTAGTAAGGTCATCACCACTAGATAGATAATATCTTGCATCACCCACAGTTATCATTTTATGGAGCCCAACCAACTTCACAAAGAGATGTGTGATAGCCACTTGGTTGAACTACTGCACCACACATACATTCAGAAAGTTCCCCACAACATGTTTCCCTAGTGCTAAAGTTCTAAAATACAGCTTTCTTTTTTATTTTCAGTTGCTATAAAATCTACCTGTAGATAAGAATGGAAACATGCCATAATCTAAGGGTCTGTTAAACTGATAGTATGGGGACTCTGTTACTCTTAGTCTATAGGTAGAAAAAGGTAGGACATTTTTATTATGTTTGATTAATTAAAACCATTTCATACATTAAAACATAATTTGAAAAGTATCTTTCTCATAAACAGTAAAAAAGCACTATTAAAGACCACGTTTTTGGCACCAATTACAATGTTAAAAGGAGAGGAGAAAGTCATTAGATACAATTGTTAAACCTTACTCCATTATACCCAATAAAATTGTTCCAGATAATAGCTGTTTTGTTGTGAATAGTTCTGTGGCCAACATGGAAAAATTCTTCAATATCTTTGCCGTTAAAACATATTGAACGTCAACAACATTGCAACACTCCACCAGGATTAAAACTCAACAATACGACTATAATGAATAGGCACTGTTAGGAGGCCCACGTTTTTTGCCACGGATTACTATTTTAAAGAGAAGAGAAGAAGGAGACTCTTTAAGGCATAGGCTCAGTTGGTATATCTTCTACCTCTTATTCAATGTAAGTTAATCTATCAAACGGAACTTCTGTTGTAAGTTGTTCCATGGGCAACATGGACGAATTTTTCAGTCTCTTAGCTGTTATGTCGAAAAACTTTATGAGTTGACAATTTAGCTGCAGTCTCTCTGGATTGAAGCACAGCAGTGCCGCTTGTCTGCAGGTCCTAACTCCATGCTGTCTGAACATTGGTTTTAACAGGGTTATTCTTATATCCCTTAGGTTGTTACAGGTGCAGATAACATGAATTAGGACCTCCACTCCGCAACCGCAGAGATGACAAGGCTGGTCGCTACCTCTTCTCCCCCAAGGAGGAAGAAACTGGTTAATTGCACCAATCCCCAAGGGGAGTTTTAAGAATTTTTCCTTGGTGGTGGTTTCTATTTCAATGTTCAAATACGATTGAGGTTTTAAGGCTTTGTACGTAGTACTGCCCAGCCATGAGGTCGTTTGGATAGTGTATTTTTGTCCTCTATAGCAGACAATTGGAGGGTTACCTTTGTTACAGCTTTTTTAAATACGGAGTGTTACACGGTAATGCTCCAAAGATCTGTCAGACCTAGAAGTTTGACGGATTGCTGCAGGTACTCTCTAGCTGGCGATTTTCAAGACAAAGTAACTCGGTCCAAAGATGGTGATTCAAGGATCCTTCCTCAGCTTCTTTGATTTTATACCAGCATTTTATGTAGGCTCCCCTTCTTTCGATTGACTGTTTTTGCAGCCCAAACTCCAACCATATTAGGGCCGGGGAAGCATACTTAGGGAGCTGAAAGATTGCTCAATATGCGTTGGTTATTGTGTTCTCTAGGGCTGTTGCGTCTTTTCCTTTCATCGATATGCTCCCATATGTTATGGTAGGATGGGGGTTTTGCTTGCAGGACCTTTATTAAGGGGTCGAGTATTAGGTCCGGAAGCAGCTTCTTTAAAGGTTTTATAGCTAAATATGTCATTACCCCTTTCCTCCGCAAAGGTTCTATCTGTGGTTTGAATGAGTTATTTTGATCTAATTTTATTCCCAGATATTTATAGCTGGCTGCTTGGACTAAGCGGTAACCATCCAGAAACCAGTTGAGGCTTTTCTTCTTATGGTAGTTTACTGCCATTGTTTTTGTCTTGTTATAATTTATTTTCAAGGCATTCCGTTGCGAAAAGCTGTGAGTCACATTCAAAAGGTGTTGAAGTCCGATGGGGGTCCGGCTTATCAGAACTAAATCGTCGGCATATAACAGATTTGATGTGTGTTATCTTTCCTAATTTCAGTGCATGATTTGTGCACCTATCCAGTTCCCCTGGAAGATCCGCTAGGTAAAGATTAAAAAGCGACGGGCTAGGACGCACCCTTGTTTTAGCCCTTTTGAGGTGGATATTTTTTGGGACATGTGTGTCCCTGGGCCAAGCTTTATCCTTATCCATGTGTTTGTATGCAAGTTCCTAAGCTGATCTAAAAGTGGGGAAGGTATTCCCCAACTGTGTAGTTTTTGCCATAGTTTTGTTCTATCCACATGGTCAAAGACGGCTGTGAAGTCTATGAAACAGAAAAACGGGGAATATTTCCCCTGCTTCGCTGCATCCATAAGTAAAGTTAGAGCCATGATGTTTGATGTTGTACCTTGACCTTGCCGGAATCCTGTTTGTGTTGGTGGAATTATGTGATTCTCTGAAGCCCAAGTGGTTAGGTCATTTAAAATAATCCCCGCATAGTATTTAGCCTCGATGTCTATGAGGGCTATCAAGCGGTAGTTTTTCAGCTTAGACCTCTCGCCTTGTTTGTAAATTGGGCTTATAATTGAACCTCTCCAGGACTCTGGAATTGTGGATGTTTTGAATGCATATTTAAAAACAGGTTCTAACACATTGCTCCAAAATTCAGGATCATGTTTGTACAGTTTTGGCGGAAGGACGTTGGGGCCTGGGGCCCCTGCCAATCTTCCCTTTGCTATTTGTTTCCTGATCAGAGATGCTTCCAGGCTGGTAAGCGTCTCTGTTGTACTTGAAAAGCTACTTTGGGCTGATCTTAAATCCGTTTCCCCATGTTGTTGAGTGGAGACGTGCCAGAAATGTTCCTCTGGAGGGGCAAGGTTTTGATGTGCTGTCTCCTTTGGGGGTCTGCTGGTGCTCTCATTTCCCAGACTAACGGTGGAAGCTGGTTTGGGTTTGGCGTTGTTAAAGTGGTTGAAAAGAAAATCGAACCAGGCCACTTAGGAGACATTAGAATTAATACCAGGATGAGTCACCCGTTGTTGTATGTTGATAGAGTGCCAAAACTTGGCACTATTTTTCAAGTTTGATTCATAAAGTAATTTAGCCCATAAGTCGGTTTTCTTAGCTCTTTTCCTGTCCCATCTCCTTCGCTTTAAAAGAGCCTTAGATTCGCGGAGAGATTGATGCAAATTTTGGTTTGCCAGTGATTTACGGAGTTGCCTTAAAGTATAATGTATGATCTGTTTCAATTTTTTAGAGACAGGGCTTGTTACCGTTTTTATTAAATTAGCGGCCTTGCTCCTCTGTTTCTGGTCAGTCTTAGTTGAAAATATATCACCGAGTGACGTGACAAATTTGTCCCAACTTTCCATCGGGTGAGGGGAGTTTTCGTGTGCTTGGTTGAGTATGTCTTTTGCAGTAATTGATACTTCTTCCATGTCAGTTGAGTTACACCTTAATCGCTTAAGGTTTGTTGCTTCAACAGGAACAATATTTTTGTCAGCCTCCAGTGATAAGGTTGACTTTGTTTTTAGTGTCAGCTCCTATAGCATATGATCGCTAGATACATTATTGCCTATTTTGAAAGTGGCTATTTTATTGAACAGATTTAAAGACATAAATATAAAATCCAGATGAGAAGATGCTTTAACCTAATGATATGTAGGAGCCGGTGGATTATCCTCCTTATAGGGACCACTTACTGCTCTTAGGTTTAGGTGTTCAAATTCCTGAGTGAGATATTTAGAGCATCGTGCTGGCTTGACTTTTTTTGAGGGGCCTTGACCTGGGATTCCCCATGCACCAGTGAGTTCCTGTGTGGAGCCGTCATCATAGTCTCCCCCTAGGAGGTGCATATTAAAATCACCAGCCAAGATGATGTGATCAGTGTCCTCTCCCTCCATTACTCTTTTTAGTTCTTTAATCAGTTCCTTAGCTGTTTTTAATTAGTGTTTTGGGTGTGCATAAATATTTATCATTATTACCTTTTGAGCAGTCTGATTAAGGAACAATTTTACTATTGAAGCTTTGATGCAACTTGGAGGAGTTATGCTGATCTTTAGAGGAAACATTTCGCTTATTTGTGTTATTGAAAATAAGGACTGTAGGCCCCCTGAACGACGCCCAAAATCGGATCCCTTTGTTGCCGGGATAAAACTAGAGCTGTAGCCTTGTCACTCAGAGGGTTTTTCTTCCCAGGTTTCCTGAAGAAAAATGATGTCGAAGTGTATTAAGTAATTTAAGATTTCTTCATCGCTTGATTTGAATTCTAAACCATTTATATTCCAGATACATAAGGTGATTTCGTTTTTCGCCGGTTGGGGGTTCAGTAAATTAGGCTTCCGATGTCAATTTCGTTGTGCTGATGATATTGTTCGTTGTATGCTCCGCCAGTTATTCATAGGTGAAAAATGTGTCAATGGAGATTGACCTTGGGTTGGAGAGCAGCCCCTTGCTCCCTTTAGAACCCAGGAGGGCTTTCTGATTTTGGATGTTGGTGTCTGTTCTTAAAAAAGGTGCTGAATATGGTGGTTTTGGCACAGGTTTCAAAACTATCCCTCATCTTTGGAAAGTATTTTGTTCCTGTATAATTCTGCTTGCCGTCTCAGGCGTTTTCCATCTAATTTTAGAGACTTCAGGGCTGGACTGACTACTGTATGGCAGAAATACGATTGACAGTAGGTCCGAGGTGTTGATATTCCCTAGGTTGGGGATAGATTGCAGAAGTCGTAGCACGTTCCCTCTGTTTAAAATATCTCCTCGACCTCTTGATTTGTAATGGGGAGAAAAGATGATGGTATCTATCTCTTCTTCAGTATAGGGTTCGTGGTTCAGAGGCTGAAAGAGATCCCTGTTAATGGCAGTGTGCTTTACTGGCCTTATATTGTTAGCACTGTTTGATCTACAGTCAGTGCTATTTTGCAAAATTGGCAATGAGTCATTAGGTTTCCAAGTATTTTCCTGCGCCACAGTGCTATGTAGTTGAGTTATAGTTAATGGTTGCTGTGGCTCATTGAGAATGTCTTGTGTACAGCCGACCTGCTTCGTTATTGTGTGTTGGGCGGCTTCAGTTAGTGCTCTGCAAGCTGAGGAAACCATGGTTGGCACGCTTTTCTGAAGTTCATTCTCCTGGTTTTTAATCTGGAGGGAAGTGCTTTTTATTTGCTCGCTACCAGGGGGTCTCCACGATGTCACGTGGGAACCGCTCACCCTTTTTTGAGATTTTTGTGGAGAAGGGGGATCTCCTAGCTGTGTTATAAGGGGGTCCTTAGATCCTTCTTCCGTTTCTGGAACTGGAGAACTTGTGAACTGATGAAGCTGATGCCTTCCTCTCCTTTTTTTCTTTCACCGGATGTTCGTTGTTGTTGAATATTTTTCGGGGGATTGCTTTTTATTATGCTGCTTGATCCGTCTCCCGCCTAAGGCGAGATCTCTGATTGTTTTTATTGTCTCCAAAGACTCTGGTTCTGGTTTTGTTTCCCCGAAAATGAATGGGTCATCACTCACTATAATCTGGGTTTCATGTTTTGGTTTCATGATGGTAAGTAAGTCAAACAATAATGATGGTAGCGTGAGTAATTTGTCCACTATTGGAGCGCAAGTGCATTCTTGTTGTTGTAACCTATCCTTGAGGGCCGCCTCTTGCCCTCATTTTATTAGCCCGTTCAAGTCGGCTGATTTCCTTTCAATCCCTGATGTGAAATCGGCTAAAGTTTGAAGTACTGTTAGCTGAAGATCCAGTTTATGGGATTTATATTGCAGTGCCGCGGTTGAATATTGCATTGTGCTCAATAATGTTGCCCAGATCAAATCCTGGGTCTTGTGGCTTTTATCTCTAGTCTCTGGGTTTGCACCATTTGTTAGAGTTTTTGGGTCGTGACTGTACAACGGAACTAGTTCCTCTCATTCTTGAGATGTTGAAAATGACATATCACCATTGAAATTAGGGTACCTTTCTTGGGGGAGCGCCTGACCCTGTTCTGGCGTTGTGCTTTCTCGAGAATTGCCGGGACTCATCTGGGATGTTAGGTTTTGCGGTTGGTTAGTTGACAAATATTGAGGAGTAAAGATTGTGTCTGGCGGTTTTTGATCCCTTGATTTTTGTTCTACCTGCTTAATTATTTTACTAAATGTGGCCTGGTGAAATCTAGAGTCTGTTGCTGTGGTCGGCCTAAGTTGTTGTGGTGATTTATGAGTTTTGGAGGCAGATTGAATCTCCACTGCCTGACAAAGTGATGTATTAAATTTAGGGTCTGGTCCAATTTTTGACCCACCCAGCTGGTCTAATTCAGGAGTAGCAGGCGCGGATCTCGCTACAGCGGCCTTGGGGGACTGAAAGGACTGTTGGAAGTTGTCTGTGGTGAGCAGAGTGGCCACCGGACCTTCCTGAGACACCTGCATTTGCTCTTGTTTTTGCTCAATTTGCTCAATTTCAATGGCCCTTGTTTGGACTTCGTAACTAATATTTCCGTTCTCTTTTCTTTTGGTGAACCCCCTAGTTGTATCCAACTTGTCTTTTTCTTCTTTTTCCACTCGATTTTGTTGAAATTGTTTCACACTCCTACTGATATTTTCTCTTACTTTGGATTGGGGAGATTCTTCTGAATGGATTAACGCAACAGTTTGATTTGTTTCATTTGTTTGAGAATGTATTGAGGGTTGTGAGGATGAATCTTGGCTTCTTGGTTGCAAAGGAGTTTGCAACCCTTTTATTTCACGGGTTTTTGAAAATAGTACGGTCCCTGGATCTTTCAGAAATGAAATCTTTGTGTATATCTTAGGCTGGAATAAGCAGAGATTGCTCGACTGAGATTGGCCCTTTATGCTTATTAGATCTTGGGTATCAGGGACTGGGATCAAATTAACTATAGTTTCTGCCTCTGTATCTGTTCCTATTTCTAATGATGATTTACTTTCCTGTGTAGTTGAGGTTTTTTGAGTTTGAGTTTTGGTTAGGATACTTTGAGGGAAGTTCAGTCTTGTTGGCCTCTCGTGTATCTTTTATTCTTTCTAGCTTTCCAAGTTTTGTTTTTTGCATGTCTGGGTCAAGCCCAAGTGGGCTGTTGCCTTTACTGTTGTTCCCGTTGTCACTCTCTTTTTTCCTTTTTTTTTTTTTTTCTGTGGTCTTAGGTTAATTAGAGACTTTTTTTCTCTACCAGACCTCATGATAGCCTTTTAGGTGTGGTAGGAGGTCTAATGGTTTTATTTTTATTTTCTACTTTGTCGTTTGTCGTTTTAATACCCTGCTTTCCGAAGGATGGTACTTATTGTGACTTGCTTTGACTGACTTGTTGGAAGCTATGTTGCCTCTGAATAGACTTCAAGATTCTCTTAGCTGGTTGTCTTCGCCGGAAAGTAGGTTAGCTATAACTCAGTTTGTACTCAGCTTGTAATTCTTCTAAAGTGGCTATCAGTAGAAGATTGTGATTTCTTAGACTGTAGGCTATATCTGTAGCTGTGACTGTGGGGGGCTGTTGCCAGAATTAAGAATGCAGAAATGGTGAGATTCTGGTGATGCTGGATGTGCTAGATGTTGAGAGTTGTTAGCGATTACAAGCTGAGGTTGAGGTTGAGGTTGAGATTTAACTCCTGAAGCAAGATGAGCAGGATAATCAGGACAAGTGAGGCAGGCTGGAGCAACTGGGAGCAGCGGGATTCATGGGAGGACGAGGAGGGGAAGAATGGACGGGGCTATCGGCTGTCCCGCAAGCAGCACCCAGACCTAACCATGCCACCTCTGCTGTGCTCTTGCTTGATAGTATCCCAAGCTTCTCAAATGTCTCCATGTCTCCACTCGCCCCCTCTCGCCTTTCCCCCCAAACTCTCACCTCTCTCCTTTTTTACTGTGTAGGGAGAATGGCACTCTGGCGCTCCAGGATGTTACGGGTTGTCGGATCCTGTGAGACCTGTAGCTGCCTAGTCCCGAACCTGCTTCCTAAGCCCAAGGATCCAATATGTCATGGGCGGGGCAGGACAGGGCACCAACCCGCTCCACCTGCTCCAACACTCCACCTGCCTGTTGTCTCCGCTACTCTGTTGCCCGCTGTTGCCGTTGATGTTGATGTTCCTGCGGGGGGCGTCAGCAAGCAGCAGGACAGCCCAGAACAGCCCGACTCGGCCCGGCTCAGCCCGGCCCGACTTGATGGGCTCTCTGGGCGTAGGCTGAGGCAGAAGCAGGAGTTGAGCGGGAGCAAGCGGGGAGCTGGAGCGGGAGCCACCGGCAACACAGAAACACGTCAGCGGTCTAGGCATCCTCAGCAGGCAGGCAGGCAGGGTCGGTCGGCAGGCTGAACTGCTCCACCCCATTCTGCTCTCACACACCTCAAGAAGCGGGGGCTGGAGTGAGCACCACCGGGGCTGGAGCAGACACCACCGGGGACCGGGGGCCTCCTGCAACTCGGAGGCATGGCATCAGTCTCGGCAGTCTCGGCTTCCTCGGACCAGACCACTCCGCTCTCACACTCCACTCACTCACTGGCTCACGACTAGCGGCTTGTCGAAAAACACAGAACGGAACGGCTGTGATTTTACAGAATCAAGCAACTTGTAATCTTAGTCTATAGACAATTTCCAAATTTGAGAAGGCTTCAACAGACCCCTCAGCAAATGGTCAGGCAAAAACAGCAGACAGGAAACATTTTAAGGAATGGCCAAGGCAATGCAGAGTATGATTCTAAGAATCACATATGTCACTCATTGTCACTCACAGTGCCAGCATGCAAAATCCTACAATAATAGCTTTTAAAAAATGCTTTGTTTGATTTTACTATAGAATAGAACATAAATATTCCCACATGCATATATCGAGACCATAACATTGTAGACCAAAATATTACACATTTACTGATCCTATGTAAAATGGCAAAACAAAAAAAGTTAGAAATTAAAAAGTAACAATATTGACAATCAGACAATTGCAATCCATTATTTACACACTCACATGTTTAGCATTACACACCATAAAAATATTGGCAATCCACGATATCGATAATAAAACTCTAAAAGTAGACACAAACACAACTTTAAACACACATTGCAAACATACTTGCATTACAAGATTAAACAAATATAAGATAATTATCAATCATTGCAGAGCGTAAAAACAAATTGAATACACCAATTAGAACAGTAAAAGACAAAACCAACTAACCAAGTCACACAAACAATTAACAAACTAGTATAAAAGAAGGACACAATTTCCCTATCATTGTGTCTGCATCCTAATTAGAAGAAAATAGCTTCCAAAACATTTACAGACAACTACGAAACAATGTAAGTAACAAACAATTATTTGCATAACTACTTATCTACCAACTCTCTTAATTTAATTTTGCTAAATTAACACTTTTTTAATTAGCACCTCCAACCTGCCATGCAGATCAAAACAAAGCACTAGATAATCCAAACCAAAAAAAGTTTGGAAAAACAACCACCCTGAAAAAAGATGACTGTTTCCACATGTATGTATAAGATACAGAAAACAATAGTTAATGATGGATATAGTTTTTTAACGTAAAACAGTGCACATGTCCAGAGAAGCAAGATTGACTGCTAACATACTTAGGCAGCACCTACAGTCAAGAACCTTGCAGCAAAAACCATAGCCCCTGGAAATGCACCAAATAATATTCAAGTGGTTGCTATGGGAGGGCAATAATTGTAAATGATGAAGTAGAAAGTACCACTGAGCATAATCATCCACCAATATGGCAGACATAGAGAGCAGAAATATAATTCAAGAACTCAAGAGGAAGCTTTCATGAGCTCTGGTGCTCCAAGTGGAAAATAACTAGTACCATAATCATGATCTTCAGGAAGAACACTCCACCGTGGGACTCCACCTGGTGGTCAACAGAGGTAGAACCAACACACACACCCCACAACTCATGTAAAATAACAAAGCCAAACCATGAAACTTTTTCAGAGATGGACATCCCTAACAACCTACTAGATAACCGCACAAAAAGGAATTTCCTAGTATGGAACAATCAAACTAATGAAAACATTCCATGGACAATTACATGACAATAATAGACCATTGCCATTCACTTTACTGCCTAATTATCAGTTAAACACCTATTTTGAAATGTTTAATGCAATAAAAGAAAAATGTACCAAATATGCACCTACTAAAATAATACAAGTTTTGAGTTTGATATGATATGCACAATGTCCAAAACATTTTCAAATGCAGAAACTTAGGGTTGCTATTTCCATTATAAGAGATCCTCATGGTACCACCTAAATAAAATCACCTTAGGTATTGAATTCACCTCAAATAGTACATTCAAATTGCAATTGTATTTATTTGCACTAGCATTGGTGCCAGCCAAAGAGGTAACACATTTCGAGCTGATTTACAAGCTGTTCACAGATTCAAAATTTTGAAAGGAAAATGAAGAAAAACGAATTTAACTCTTAGATTACTTTTACAGCACCTGGGTTTGTCACCTCCAGCACTATTGAACAGACAGCAAACAAGGTTTCACATTACCCACTGTAACATATACCTTAAACAAAGAATCTACAAGAAATGGAGTAGAAGAATGGTTTATTTGAAGCCATATTTGGTAGACATCATCCACCTATATACTAATTAATTGAAATAGTTCAAAATTAGCACAACTACCATACCTTAAAAATCAATCAAAATCAGAAACACTAACATCTATAGTAAGGAAATAAATGCATGAAATTCTTTTTAAAACGTAAACCTATTCAAAGAACTACCAACCCCTAGAGAACTGAGGGCCTGATTACGAGTTTGACGCAGTTGTACCGGTTCTCCCCGGCAAAGCTGCACCAAACCCACAAAAGGACTGCCCACTGATATACAAGCAAACAGTCCTTTGCCCTTCCTATGGAAGTGCCTGGAAAACAGGTACTGCATTGGGAATCCCCAAAAAGATCCAGCACGGCATGGACATGGGTGTCCATGCCGTGCTAGAACTTTGTGGAAATACAGACAGTGGGGCACATGTTGTGTCCCCCTGAATGTATTCCCAGGCGTGGTGGGCATGGGGGCCCTGTAGGTGAATGTCGTAATTGGCAAAGAGGCAGACTGCTACTGCTGCGCCACCTTGAGTCTGGCGGTCAGAAGACTGCCAGGCTCGTAATCAGGCCCTAGACTCAATAGTATACACGCTATTATAAAGAAGTAAAAAACACCAACAAGAACACATAATCTTTTTTCATAATAATTTTCACACACACTAAAAAAGCATTTCAACAAATTAAACACCACAAACAAAATAAACGGAAATTATTAAAAACATCATAACTCAACTACACTTAAACATTGTAATAAAAATAATAACATATACATATAAACCAAAAAGAAATAATATAGAAAAATTCTCAAAATGAAATAGTAGTATGGCGCCTTGAGAATCCCATTACTTGAATATAAATCCACAATTGAAAATCCCACAAAAAGGCAAAAATGAACACATAATTAAATCATAAAAGTAACTGTATGAAAAAATACCTTAATGCATTGGTAAAAAGCACAAACAATTTCCCAAAGATATAAAAACAAAAGGTGATAGAAAAAAGTGCTTAGAAAGAGATGGACGGGAGAAATGAAAACAATCTATCAAATCAATATAAAAAACAGCATCCAAAATGAAATTCCTTAAAGTAATCATCTTTTCTTCTGTAAAATTAAAAGCACAGAAATACAACTCACCCAACATAACTCCAAATAACATTTAGGGTCTAATTATGAAGCAGTTCGGAAGGCTCCGACTATCGGGTGTAGCCTTCCGAACCACATTGTAATGTGCAGGAAAGGAATCCAACCACCTCACTTTGATGGAGGTGGTGGGAAAGGAATCCAACCATTCATTCCGTCTGGCTTCTGACAGGCTCGGAGACCCCGTCCTCCAGTCAGAATGTGGCCCATAAGCTCAAGGGCTGGCCTTTCTGCCCTTGAGATTAGATTACGGTTTCCAACATGGATTCCATGCCGGTCTGTCCGACATGAAAACCATGTTGGGAGACTTCTTTGGTGGCCTTCAGCAGGGCCCCATTGGGTGAACGGCCTCCGGTTGGAGGCCGAGGTGGCACCTATGGTGCCCTTCTGTTGATCCCTGCACCTTGTGGCAAGACACCTTGTGGTGCCTGCCACGGGAAGCATGAATGAATCGCACCTCCAATGTTCGGCTGCATCTTAATTAGGCAGTAGGGACCGCTGACCAGGTGTCAGTCGATCCCATGATTGATGCAGTGTCGCACATTGTAATGAGGGCCTAAATGTGGCAAGTACTTAGCATACACACGATCAACATTTAATATATATTGTAGATCTAATTAATACATACTAAAGTACAAACGAACACGAAAATCAGCAAAACCATTGAAACCTACAAATTAACCTACCAAAACCAAACCAACAGACTTTGGGGAGATTAGATTTACTACTCCCATTCCAACCTATTAGCTGTTTTGGGGAAAGTGTTAATCACTGAGGTGTTTAGATTTACTGTTCCACCTCCAATCTTAGCAACATTGCACAAAGTGTTGGACATTGAGGAGTTAGGTTTACTATTTTCACTCCAATGTGAGCTACACTGGGTAAAGTGGTGAACATTGAGGCATTTCAATTTACTATTCCCACTCCATTCTGAGCTATATTGGAAAAAGGTGTTGGACATTGAGAAGATTAGATCCACTGTTCTCACTCCGATCTAGGATACATTAGGGAACAAAGTGTTGGACATTGTGGTGTTTATATTTAGTATTCTCAATAGAATATAAATTACAATAGTAAAGTAGGTTGATATTAAAGATTTCTCATTTCCTTTTTCCATTCCAATCGAATAATCATAATTACGGAGGGGCCAATTCACAGAACTAATCTGAGACAAAATCCTAAACTTACTACTTTTTGGTATTCATAGAAGGCATTTAGTAGTAGTAAAGTTAGGATTTCTAACTTTACTACTACTAAAAGGAGACAAAATCCTAACTTTACAACTTTCGGTATTCAGAAAAGGGATTAAATAGTAGTAAAGTTAGGATTACTACTACTAAATGCCACATCTCGAAACCAACGCATCACTTTGACTACACAACACATCTTTAACACAGATCTTCTCAGCTATCCGCCAACCAGGATACAAGGTACTCTGTTCGGAAGGCCTAACTGGGCCCCTGTATCCAGCCCAGGCTCCATCATGGTCATCCTGAACTTGTGACTTTGTCCCAGTCCAGTGCAAACAGATTTCCTTGTTTGGGGCCTCATGTAGGTAGCATACCAGTTACCACTTCTAAAATACCGAACGATACCGAATCGGTATTTTAGAAGTGGTAACTGGTATGTAGGTAATGAGTCGGTATTTTTTACCGAATCGTTACTAGTCGGTAATTACCGAATCGGTATTTACCGATTCGGTAATGAGGCATACCTTCCCATTGATGGGAAGGTATGCCTCATTACCGAATCGGTAAATACCGATTCGGTAATGGGGGGAACACATACAAGGGTGGCAGGGTGTCACATTGACACCCTGTTGCACCCCTGATTCGGCCATGTGTGCACATGTGGCACACATACATGCCCTAAGGGCATGTATGTATGCCACATTGCACACGGCTATGCGCGTAAAAATGCATTTACACATACATTCATTATTTACCACCAACTATAAGTTGGTGGTAAATACCGACTCATAAACACACACACACACTCCCCCTACATCTCGATTTTGCTTTCGGAATTTACCGAATCGGTAAAATTACCGATTCAGAAAAGTTACCGATTCGGTAACATTACCGATTCGGTATTATTACCGAATCGGTAATTTTACCGATTCGGTAAATTCCGAAAGCAAAATATGTCCCCCTACATACCAATGGCCAAAATACCGGTCGGTAACGGTGTAATTACCGAAAATCGGCCGTTACCGACCGGTATTTGGCTACCTACATGAGGCCCTAGGTGCCTTGTCCAATTTGAAGCTATTGTTGCTAATATGTTTAAAATTGACTATCTTTGGTTCTACTGATTGGATTGTTGTCATTTTGGTCTTTGTGAATTTATGAAAAATTACTCTCTTTTTCTAATCTGATGTGGGATTCTTTTGTGGTTTCTTTTCACAGTGTAACTGTTTGAATTGTTGCACAAATACTTGAAACATTGCCCCTGAGTTAATCCTTGCTGCTGTGTGCCAAGCTACCTAAGGGTTGAGCACAGATTAATTTAGGGTTTGCTGTGACTTCACCCTAAGAAGAATTGTGGTTGCTATTTGAAAAGGGTTTCACCCCTCTCAAACAGTAATCCAATTTCTTACACTCCCATGGAGATTACTATATTTTTTTCCAAAATGTTGAATAGTTGCTCCAAAATGTAAAATAATTACTTCAATTGTGCCACAGCCAGCATTTTCTCATGGATGTCCCTATATTCGATGGGTACATAAAATACCTGTACAATTTTTTTTTCATGTGTATTGTCCATATACCATAGATGACCATTTTCTTAAAAATTACCTTAGAATGTCAAGGCCTGCATTTTGTCATGATTGCGACCCTCGAAAATGCCCAGTTGTCCACCTTTATGCCAAGAATGTTATGCAGCATTTTGCCTGAAGTGTTTCTATAAGAGAATAGTTGCCTTCAGTGTACCAGGGCTAATGACAACTTGCAGGCTTTATCTCCCATTCTTGTTATCACTCACATTCACTCACTCACACTAATTCACATATATTCCCTTATGCTGTTTTCTATTCATTCTCATTCATTCACTTGTATTCACTCTTAATCTCACTCATTCTCACACACTCATACTTAATGAGACTCAGGTCAAGATTTACTAAAGCTTTGCGCCATATTTGGGTCTAAGTGAGATTTAGTATCCAATGTAAATCAGGATTTTCATTGGATAGTATTCCAAAATAACGCAAAATTAGGATATGCGTTGCTTTGTGTTACTTTGCATCAGGGGGCGTTCCATGGGTGGTTCATAGGTGTTCCAATTCAACCACCCATAGTTTTTTATGAGAATCACTATCTACAAATATTGGTAGACACTAATTGACTCCAACATCTTACATCTTCATGAGGCAGGCATAACGAGGCAGGCTTTTTTATTTCTTCCTGTTTTTTCTACTTTTCATGTGTGCTGCATTGTACAGCAAAAATAAAAAGTGGAAAACACCTAGGGCCTCATGTAGGTAGCCAAATACCGGTCGGTAACGGCCGATTTTCGGTAAATATGCCGTTACCGACCGGTATTCAGACAAGTGAGATGTAGGAGTCCAAAAACCACTTTTCGGTAAATATGAGGCGGTAAATACCGATTCATAGTTACCGAATTCTAAAATACCGATTCATATTTACCGAATACATTATTAACGAATCGGTAAATACGAAGTGGTAAATATGAAGTGGTAAAAATTTAAAATGACATGTAGGAGCAGTCGGTAATTAAGAAATCCAGGAAAATCGGTAAATAAGAGTCGGTAATTAACACGGATGGAAAGCAGGTGGTAACCATCAACAATGCACATAAGCAGTCCCAAAATGCAACTGCGTGGACAACATGGCCGCCATGTACGTCATTGCAAGGCGCCTACGTCTACAGGCAGCAGGACTGAGGGTGTGGCGACGGGAGGAACAAATCTACAGACAGCGCATCACACTATTCCAGCTGACTGATGCAGAGATACATGAGAGGTACAGGCTACACCCCGAAACCATCATGGACTTAATCAGGGACCTTAACCCACTCCTGGACCAGCCAATAAGAAGGGCGCACGCCATACCCCCACATGTGCAGGTGCTCTGCAGCCTACATCTGTTGGCATCCGGCAGTTATCAGGTGGTGATAGCTGCGGTGGGTGGGGTATCCCAGAGTTGCCTGTCACGTTTCTTCAGGAAGTTCCTGGATGCCATGATGCAGAGAATGCACCACTACATAAGCTTCCCAAACACACAGGCTGCACTGCAGAAAACAAAAACAGACTTTTATCACATGGCACAGTTCCCCCATGTCATCGGCTGTATTGATGGTACACACATCCCAATCTGTCCTCCAGCTGACACAGAGCACATCTACAGGAACAGGAAGTCCACCCACTCCATCAATGTGCAGGTGATCTGTGATGCAGGGAACATCATCACAGATATTGTTGCAAAGTTTCCTGGGAGCACCCACGACTCTTACATCTTCCAGAATAGTGGGATCTACACACGACTGAGAGCCGGAGAATTCGGAGAGGGATACCTGCTGGGTAAGTAACAGTGACGCCCCTTGAAACCTGCAAATCAGAGTGTATAGAGGCATGTAACTGATGGTTCCCTTTTACTCATCCAGGCGACAGTGCATATGCATGCCGTTCATTCATCCTCACTCCCTACCTACACCCAGCAACCCAGAGTGAGAGACGATACAACGTGGCCCACAAATCTACACGCAATGTGGTGGAGCACACGTTTGGACTGCTGAAGAGCAGGTTCCGCTGCCTCCACAAGAGCGGAGGCGCACGCCAGTACAAACCCATCACCTGCTGCAAGATAATTGCCACTTGTGCAATGCTGCACAACCTTGCCACGAAAAAAGGTACAGATGTGGAACTAACATATTTTGAGGACAACGAGGATGAGTCAGGCCAGCCAGAGGGCAGCGCAGCTAGAGTGCCAACTGCAATCGATGGGAGAGAGAGACGGGCAGAGATCACATGCAACTATTTCTGAGTAAGTGAGGGGACACAGCGAGTCGTGAGAAGTCATGACGTAGTTTAATGTGGCACCACGCCATGAACACATGAACAGGCCAATCTGGCAATATGCCATCTATACAATGAGTATGTCCAGGGTTACGTCACCCAATGGCAAGTGGATAAGCAGGGCCACATCAATGTTTGCGCATACGCGCTGCAGTGGTGGATTGCACGGCCTGTGCATCCTCACTAGAGCCAACCCCAAGCCGCCTGCTGCTCCTGCGTGCTTCTGGGACGGGGGGTGTGATGCTGCTGCTGGTGTCGATGCTCTCCGCAGCATCCCCTGCAGCAGTTGTCGACGCCTGACTTGTCAATAGCACCCCTAGTGCACTTGTCACCTGCACCATCCCCCGTGACAGGTCGCTGCAGCACTGTGTTAGGCCCTCCTGCATCGTCACAGAGCGCCGGCAAAGTAGGGAAGTCGCAGTTGCCAGACGGTTGAGTGCCCTGCTGGTAGTGTCCCTTCTCTGGCGTTCCCGGCGCCGTGCTTCGATGTCAGCATCTAATTTGCTGCACAACTGCTGGATTGACTGGGACATGTCCCGAATGCCCGCAGCCATGCCGCCAATGTTTGTGTCCATGTTGACTAAGCTTGTCCTCATCACCCGCATGTGCCTCTGGACTGACATTACTGCCTTTGATTGCAGGCGCTGTTGCTTCAACATTTGGCCCTCGAGCCCCAAGAAGACACCATGGCCGTCAGTGGGTGCTGGTGGACTCTGGACACGCGACCTGCGGCGCCCTCTTGCTCCCGTCTGTGCTGCCTGTGAGGTGTGGGGCACAGTGGGATGGCTCCCTTCCTGGGGCCCGGTGCGGTCTTCTGGGCCCATGCTGTCGTCTGACGAGGTGTCTAAGGCTCGTAGCCTGGCTGCTGGACGCCTCCTCATTCTCACACCTGCAAGCGGAGATGTGGCCGGTGAATCGAACATGAGTGGCGATGCTGGCTCTGGTGGTGGTGATGCTGGCTCTCGGTGAGGTGATGGTGGCTCTGTGTGCGGCGCGGCTGGCTGCGTAGGTGGTGCGGCTGAAAGTGGGCCTGCTCCCTGGTCTGAACTCGTGGTGGCTAGAGGTGATTTTTGTGGCCGGTGTGCCGTCTCCCCTGCAGCATGCCCTGTACTGCATGATGTCACATCTGTGGACAGAAAAACAACATTGGCTCAGTGTCCCCGAAGGGCTGCATTGCAAGCGTCACAATAAATCATTTCACATTCCAATCTGTCCTCTGTCTCCTTGTGCCTCGAGTGCGTGACATGCCTTGTTGCCCTGTGACATTTACGTCATGGTTAGTGTTGCCCTGACTACATCTCCCGGAATGCATTGCCTGTCTGCACTGACACGTGTGGACTGCAGTGTGATTCTCGTTTCACAATGGGGGATGTGGGATAGGGGTAGGGGCGGCTACATTGCTGTGCTTTCGTCTTACCTTGGTGTGTTGCGGCTCTGGCAGAGCTGTCGGCGTCCCCAAGACCCACGACGCTCTCTTGCTCGAGTGTGGCCGCCACCAGCTCCTCCAGTTCGGTGAGGGCAGGTGCCCTGTTGGTTCCACCTCCGGTCTGGCTGGCCTCCTTCTGGATGTCGCCCATCTTCCTCTTGGTCACAATCCTCAGGTCATACCAGCGCTTTTTGAGGACCTCAATTTCCCTGTGGGTCACTCCCACAGCATTGACCTGCGCCTGGATGGCCAGCCATATGTTGCGCTTTTCGGCCTCAGGCACTTGCAGGGATTGCCTCCCAAACAGCTTCTGGTGCTGCTTCACCACCTCCTCCACCAGCACCTGGAGTTCCTTGGGGCTGAATTTGAGCTTCCTCCTCCTTTCCCCTCCGTCTTTCTGTGTGCTCTGGCTGGACATGCTGTTCGTTTCCCGCTCGCACATGCAACTGCTCCCTGCCTCTCCTCTGCACTCCAAGCCTCTCCAGGGTCGGCTAATTATGTACACCTGCCTGGGTGTGGCCACATCGGCTAATTGTGTACACCTGCCTGGGTGTGGGCAGTTCCTGGTTGGGTGGGCTGTCGTTGCACAGGATTAGCTGTTTCGTCAAGTCATGTGATGTTATTTACCGAATCCGTACGTACCGATTCGGTATTTTCCGATTCGGTAGATACCACCTCGGTATTTTCCGATTCGGTAGATACCACCTCGGTATTTTCCGAATCGGTAATTATCACCTCGGTATTTACCGATTCGGTGAATTCCGATTCGTATTTACCGAATGTTACCGAATCGGTAACTGTTACCGAATTTTTACCTACATATAACTTACCGATTCTAATTTACCGATTCGGTACGGCTCGGTATTTAAGAACCGGTAATATTTATTTACCTACATGAGGCCCCTAATGCGTAGTTTCTGTACTGGATGGGACCCCTTCACTGCAAAACCTATGCTTCACAGAACTTACGTACCCTTGCATTATGGCGCAAGGGTACATGAGTTGGTACATTGTTGCAAAAGGTGCACCAGTGCATTCGAAGATAAAAATGCACCTCTTTTTGGTGCATATTTTCTCTCTCTCTTTGATGCAAGGCAGCACAGCAACTTTGACACAGTGTTGAATTCTGTCAAAGAGTAATAAATCTGGACCTCAATGACACTTGCCACCTGTCAAAGTCACCCACTTTCACACACACAAATATGCTTACACATGGAAAACACACATGCTCACACATACATACACTCTCTCTCAGATAAACACACTTTCACTCGGATGCAACACAACATACAATTTAAACCACTTTTACTTACCACAGTTGCCACCAAAGGTCCTGTTACTGCTCAGTGTGCTCCCTTTTTTATTACAATAATAGTAAATAATACAATTCAATTCACTATTAGTATAATAGTGTAATGCAAATGAACAGAAAATAAATAATGAAGAGACGCCTGTGAATTATTGGCACTCATTTTATCACCTCTGAGGCAGTGGGTCGCAATCACAGTGGCATCAGTCGCAATAGGGCAAGCCAGGTGTCACAGCTGTGACCCATAAATGACATCCATGCCGTACAGGCTGATAATGTATACGTGGACATTATAAGAAGAAGTTCAAGGCAAGATTTACTTGGAAGTTCTTTCAATGCCAAAAAAAATCAAATAAGTGGGTCTGGACGGAGTTCTGCTATGCAGAACTCTACAAAGTGCTGACATTCTCTGCCATCCTCCGTAACCCCGCTCCATATTAATTAATGACAAGTGCAGTAAGGTGAACATGAGAGATCATCATTTTTATGGTAAAAAAAATGTTTTTCTAGGACTATGACGTAAAGTATTGCTCCAGGTACGTTTTTGTTTCTCCTTGAAATAGCTTCACAGAATGTAATCTGCCCGGTGCTCATCAAAGTGTTACACATTAAGATCACTACAGAGCTTATTAAACCACATGACGTCCTTCTCATGTATTGCAGTCCTCTTTCTAAGCCATTATTCATTTTCTAAGCCCGATTAGTTCACATAGTACTTTTTTCTCTCCAAAAGCCAATTTCCCAAGTCATTTCCCAAGGAATTGACAGAAACAGCAACAAACTGTGACTAAATGTCATTATGTGGTACTTGCCTCAGCTAGCTTCTGAAAAGACCTGCAGTCTAGTTTCCCATCAACTGCAAAATACCACCATCTATTCTCCATACACTTTCTCACACTAACTTAATGAGGATGTACATGTTAATCGTGGACAAAAGAAAGCCCGTTACAAAATGGCAATAGAGAAATTGCCAGCATGTTAATTATTAGAATAAAGAATTCATGATCCACAATACTTTATATAATGGGCAATTTTATCCAAATTACTGATAATAGTAATAAAAATAACTCACATGTATTACCGATGTGCCAGCCTTGCAGAGATCGATGTGTTAGAATGTCCCAATGTCAATGCCACCAGCACCTTCTGGTCTGCTAGCGACGGAGCAAGCGCTCGCCTTTGATAATTTAAAGTTATTTCCGCAGTAGAGAAACTACTGCTTCAATGAGCCTGATTGATTGTGCGGATGGAAGAGGATTTGGGAAAGTAAAACAGTGATGGAAGAAATCAAAGAGAGAAATAGAGCTAGGAAGGGGATTTGGGGAAATAAAACAATGAAGGAAGAAATCAGATGGATATAAAGGCAGGACAGGAGGAGACAGAACACACAGCATCAAGCAGAGAGAAGGAGTTGATGCGGTTAGATGGGCAAAATGACGTCAGATAGTTAAACACAAGTTTGAAAATTGAGAAAAGGCAGAACTGACGAGGGCAAATCAGGTGATAAATAAAAATATGTTAATAGAACATATTGAATCTATTGCAATACTTTGAATGTGAATCTCTTTTCTGCATAAGATCACAAGCAAACATTCACAATTGGGGAATACATTTCGGCATAAATGTACGCTGAAGCCTACATTTTTTTAATACTTCACTAACATGCCGTCAAGCAGCATCAGCTAGTGCTATATGCTGATGGTTGGCCTTTTTTCCTGAAGAACGCATGTCATTACTAAGCACCTCCGGTTTAAGCTTGGTTCTGATAAAAAGGTTCAGTGAGACACTGAGATGATTAAAAAGAATTCTTAAGCAGGGTAGATTTCAGTTCCTTCATGAAGGCTGCCATCCTCGCAGTGTTTTCTTCTGGTTTGTGATTCTCTCTTTGCTTATTTCTTCTGAGTTTGAAAAATCTTCTTTGACATGCACTTTTGGTTCTGATCTTCTGTCCAGGAGTTTAATGGAGGCCAGTTTCTGCGTTTTTTTTTTGCCTTGATCCCTCAAAGGCCACACAAAAGGTGCCAAATACTTTGATAATTATATTGGGGTTTACTGTGAACCAGTGGAACTCCTTCGCAGGAGATTATGGTGTGGTCTTCTTAAGAGAAAGTATTGACACTTGTACTCTACCAGCTATAGTTTTAGAACCTCTTTCCAAAAAAGTACTGATGTAGATTACAGGTCTTTAGACCAGATGTAACCATCTCGGGAGTTCAATCATGTGGTCCATATGTAACACTGATTTGAAGTTGGTAGATTTCACCATTATTGCGCTGTGCGCATTGAATTAAAAATCTGAGATGGCACACATCCCAATAATTTTGAAACCACTTATACTGGTTTAGGGTGCACTCACTCTTCTGTAGTGTAGTTGAAAATTAATAATCTCAAGATCAGAAATACAGAGTTTTTGTATTTTCTATTTTTTGGTATTTCTATCAAAATCTGTATGCATAGCAATAAGCAGTATACTTAGACAAGGTTAGGTTAGTTGGGTACAGCTCTGCTATTGAAGGTGGTTGTGAGTGTTTGATGTGAGTGGACTCTAGTTGACTCAACTAAATCACTGGGAATCAAGCTTGATAAAAACCTAGACATGAAAGCCGACATCAAATCAATGGCAAAAAGTGCCCAGTTTCACCTGAACTATATTAGAAAAGTGAAACCACTCATTTCTACGGTGGACCTCAAGTTGGCAGTCCAGTCCTTAGTTATTTCAAGGATTGAATATGGATGTACAACTCTAGCAGGTCTATCAAGAATTTCCACAGCACCACTAAAAGCATGTCTAAATGCGGCCGCTAGACTCATTACTGGATCTAGAAAATACGACCATATATCCCCACACCTGAAAGCATTAAACTGGTTACCATACGAAGCCAGAATTCAACTTAAACTGGCATGTACTACCCACAAAGCGCTCCACTACAAAACACCAAGGTACTTAGCTCAGAAAATTGAGCTATCAGGGGGAAGCAGACCAACCAGGAGTGCCAAAGAGCTGTTGCTAAAACCACCCATCTTTCAGAAGAAGAAAACGTATGACAGAGCTTTCTCCGGAACAGCTCCAGAATCTGGAACTCACTCCCTTCAAACATTAGAAAAATTCCAAACAAAGCAACATTCAAGAGGGAAGCGAAGATCTTCCTAATGAGCAAGTTCCTTCCTTAGGCAAGACTGCTCATCATCAGCATCGTGATTAATACCCAACGTCGATCGGGAATTGTTTCTGATGTAGAACTCATGGAACAGCACATCGGAACCATTTGTATGGGGAAACTGTTACACCTTGATCATTAAACAGTTCCTATAATTGTTTATGCTGAAACGGCTAAGAAAGACATGTACCGGAATATTTTATTTAGAAAACACCTCATGTAACTGTGAAGCGCTCTGATACCCAAGGGTCACATTCGCGCTATATAAAACTCTATAAATAAAAAAATAATAAAATGAATGGATCAACAAAAAATACATTTCAGATATAGAACATGTGCACAATATATATTGCGTGTCCCTGGATGTTCTAGAGTAAAGGGTGGTAAAGAAAGTGAATTTGCATTCTAAGAGTTTGGAAATGGGAACTCCAAATAGAGAAGGTGAGTTTTCAGTGGAATGACGGGGACAGCTTGTGAGTCTCCTTCATTTAGCGCCAGGACATCCTCCCGGGCCAGTTAGGCTTACAAATACAAATAAGATATCATAGCATAACAAACACATTCACCTTGTGTTTCATTGATGTTGATGCACTGCTTTGGGTTCTTCTCTAGAGAGTAATTATGAAACTGTAACTTGAGTGGCATTATCAAATATGCCGTGACGACATGACAACTTAAAAAGGAAGTACTCAGGCAGAAGAGTCTTGTGACGTTCTGCATGCAACGTTCTTGATGGATTTGGAGTGCGCTACATCAATTGTGAGCTTTGGTCTGACAGTAAGAACCACATCCACCTTAGAATGGGTTTGCGACCCCAGCAATTTTTGCTAACATGGTGTTTACCTCATTCATGAAAATATTGAGCCTGAAGGCATTACTCCTGAATAATTTTTATATCAATGGAAGCTTTCATGTCTTTAGTAATGAATAGTTGAACTGTGGTGTGCTTGCTCTTAGATTTTTAGCAGGTAGTCCATGTATAAATATATACATTGCAGAAAAACTATGGCAACTGGCATGCTAGTTTAGAATAATACATAATGAAGTCCGTTTGCGGAGTCTGTTAGTTAGTTTAATGTTATATGACCACATTGTCATGAACCAGTAAGCTTGCCTAGGTGAAAAAACAGGATACACATGTGCTGAAAAAATTGTTTTCACCGAATAGAACCTGGACACAATTTATGTTTGCACGTGACGTTGTGAAAGCATCTTTAATGGCTCTACCGAAGTCATGGAGTCAGCATACTTGGCATTAGAAAGAGAAAATGTCATAAACTGTGCTGGACAATAGTGCAAGGAAGAGCGTTAGTCCGCTGAAGGAAATTAACCATCTGGTCTTTTGTATGAAATGTAATAATTTCTTGGGCGGACCAGTAAGGGGCAGTACATTACAAAACAGTGACATGGGCTAACTTAAGTTGAGAAATAGAGTAAATCATTTGAGGAATGACGAGCTTCCTAATCGAAAACCATTGAAGATTTTGGTACAGGCAGAATGGTAACTGATATGATTTTGGAGGTGCAAAATACACACGTATTCTGAAATAGGTTCCTTTTATTGCTTGAAGTGCGCTGGATACACTGCCAGGCGTTGACCCTCAAAACTGTATGAGCGCCGGGGGACTGAGAGATATACCCAGTGGGAGGTTCTTACCGGTATTTTCTTCATTCTTCTGGCATAAGTGCGTGCCAGTGCACCTCATGGAGTCTCAGGCAACCCCCTTCCACAAATCCTGAGGCTACTCTCATGCTGTAGAGAGGCAGCATGAGACCTGCACCAGGATTGGCTGGAGCAGGCTGCCTCGATGGTCCAGCATGCACAGGAGGCCTCTGCCTGCTTTCCACCCAGCTTTCCACCCAGCTGTCTAGACAGCTAGGTTGAAAGGTTTACACTGCAAGTTGGGCTGGCCGGCGCAAGACAGCCAGCCTAAGTGACTTGTGCAGTGTTAACTGGTGGAGTGAGCACCATTCTCCTGCTGCCAAAGAGCAGCAATGCCGCAACCGCAAACACTGCTCAGGCTGGGAGCAATGAAAAATAAAATCAGTGGTGGCTCCTCCGCAATGGCGAAGGAGCGTCATCCCACTTCCTGGCAGAGAGCCAGCAAATATGAGATAAAATAATGTTCTTGCATTGTTTTATCTTGCATTTGCTGGCTCTTAGCCAGCGGTGTTTGGAGGGGCGGGCCTAGGCACGTGAGGGGGTAGGAGGAATACTACGTGCTCTCCACTCCCTAAGTGCCCCTATATGTTTTGACGGGCCGTCTCAGGCTGACCAAAACACATATGCACCCTTTGCATTGAGCAGCTGGGCTGGAGAAACCCCAAACGTCTGTCCTGCCTGCTCAGACCAATTCCCATACTGCTCTGGAGCATAGGGATTGGATAGGAGTCTGGGAAAGAGGGGCTGCTGGGACCCAGGAAGAGGAGAAGCAGCGAACGCAATGCAACACTGGAGGCGGACAGCAGAAAAAGGTACATTTTTTAAACTTTTTAAATAATGTAGTTCTAACAGCCCCCGTGTGACCCCTCCCATGCAACCTCACCTGCCCACCACCCTTTGTTTATGGCAGCCGTCGCTGAATAAAATGATGATCCATTTTATTACCTTTTTATTTTTCACGTTTCCTGCACTGGCAGCAGGGGAGGTGACGCTCCTTTGCTCTAATGGGGGGGGGAGGGGGCCTGCTGGGTGGTTAACATTAGCCAACAAGGGAAAGGATTATCTTAATTTAAGAAGTAAGCAAGAAAGGGTAGTGAACGTATTTACCCTATGAAGAGTTAGTGTTGTGATGAATAGGAAGAATGAGCAATCCTTCGTCCTGAGTTAGGTTGTGATTGAAGGCATAGTTCTTTCCTGATCTAGCTGACTCTGTGCTCTGAGTTCCTGAGCAGGCAAGGCTGCAGTGGGTTCCGCAGCTCTGTCATTGCTGCAACCCACCTGTAGTAGTCACCTGTATTGCCGCAAGCAGTGGCTGTCAAGCCTTGACCGGCCCGCCAGCCTGACCGATTGGTAACCCAGTGATGCCGGTGCCGCTGTGAACTGTGCCTTGTGCCAGGAGCGCTCCTCCTCTAGTGGACAGCCAATCAGCTCCCTCCTTCTTGCCTGCATACCTGCTCCATTACATTCTGCTGTAAATTGGTAACTAGCCGCCTTGTCCTATCCTCTCAGGGCCCACAGGACACTGCTAACAGCCACACTTGTGTCTTCCCTGCCAGGCCTGGACTGATTAGGTTGTACACGGCCAAAGGAGGCAAGGGTGAGATGGGCAGAGAACAGGCGAGGAGTGGCCTATTCAAAGCAACTCAAAGTAATCCAGCATGAACCTACACAAGTCCCTAGTGAAAAAAAAGAGCTAGCGGTGGGAGGCGGAAGCGACCACCCTAGGGATGGTGCGGCTTGCTGCCCTGCTCCCCCACCCCCCTTGCGCTGCCCTAAACCAGTGTTTTAAAGCCCAACAGTGGCTACACCATCGCACCTTGGGGAGCACAGGGGATTAAAGGAACAACCAGAGCAACCCATACACTGCATAATTAAGCCTCCTCTACCCTCCTCTACGCCTCCACTTGCTCCAGTCCAGGCCAGACGAGGCTTACTTGTACATCTCCCCTTCACCAGTTTGGGAGATGTGGCAGCACTCTACGGCTAACAATTGACTAGCCTATAAGCTGTTAGTGTAGAAGTGGCACCTGGACATCCGGGCATACCATTCCTATTCATTACCTCACTCGCCATGCTCCAGCAAGGAAGAGCAAAAAACAGGGCCCTTGCAACCAAAGGGTGTATAATCTTTTCAGGAAACCTCTGGCAAGAGCAGAGACAAGGGCTCAGAATGGGAGCCCAACAAAGGGACTAAAGCCAACTTTAATTCAGGCAGTAGGCCAACACTACAAAATATTAGTATTGGTACAGATTTAGGCAACAGGCATAATATGCACAACTGCACATCCAACCTAGCTCTAAACCAAGAAAAATCAAGGCCATGATAGCCAGAGCCGGAAAGAACTTCATGACCAGGAGGGCATGCCCTTTCGACTTTTGGATTCACTCCCTCGGAATTTTCCTTTATAAGGGTCTCTTCGAAATGTCCAAAGGAACCATTGGAAAACAGCTGGAAAGATAAGAGAAAAAGGAACTTTGCAACATCATCCAGTGCACAGTTCCCCTTTCTGAACATCTTCACAGGTTAAAATGAGTAGCGCCAGGAGCTTTATTGAGTTAGGCCAGCCAGACTCTTGGAGCAACCTAGGCAAGTTACAGTAGAGCCAGGGTATGGGGATAATGGTCTACTTTAAGATAATAAACAAGGGTTCTAATTCTGAGGGAAGCACTGAGCAGCTGGTTCTGCATGCTCTTTTACTAACACCAAAATGGGCAACAGTAATCCCCCAAGGAGGGCCCCAATTCCTGGGGAAGAAAAAGGTCCACCTCCTGTCCAACGCAATGTGACTCTAATGGGCTAAATTCAGTTATTGATCTATCTTCCATCATAATTGATCTCTGCTTGTCATCATGAAAGGACGGTCTTAGAGAATGTTCGGGCCACTTAGAGTGCCCGCTGCATCATACAGGGTGGCACAAGGAGCCCATTATTGTTAATGTCCATCACAAGCCCTCACATCATATAGAAACAGATGATATGAAGCACCCTGCATTCTCAGACTGTGTGGCACCTCCAGAGATGGAAGTAAAGGGGCCATTCAAACAAGAAAGCCCTTTCCCATTGGTGCCGAGTTGGACATAAATCTTCTCCCTAGTCACAATTAAACGACTATTTCCAAACAGCCCCAGTTATCCCATCATATGAACTTTCCGATGTGCAGGATAACCTTTTTAGATTCATAAACCACTCCTTAACAGTAACCACAAACACCCTCACATGGCAATCACAAAAGCTAAACATCCAGATTGAAATGCTTTAGGTAATAGCCTTGTCCATGGTAGACATGGCAAGAAAAGTTGACACACTCTACAAATTAAATAAAAGTGCAAAGTCCTCCACAGACTGTACATGCCCTGACATTGTGGCCAAATTATGCTCTCTTCTATCAGTTTTAACCACTTGAGTCATGGATCTGAAAGCTGCCAATGAAGGGGGACGGGACTCTGCTTGCACAGCACATGGGCATACCTGGGAGGCACCCATAAGGGAGGCTTGTCATTGAAACCTATCTTAAAGGTTCACATATCCACACAAGTGGGCAGCGTGGATTTAGTCCAAGATCAAACACCTCAGCTCTACTTGGACACAAAGCCAACTGCAGGCTCTGACTTTAACATAGCTGCAACTGGCAATGACAGAGTCATCAAATTAGACATTACAACAGGGAACCATGAGGAGGTGGAGACCTCTCCTGCTGTAATGATTCCACTCACTCTGAGAACAAAGAAACACTCAAGGAAATGACAGTAGCAGGGGAAAAAAGCAAACAATGAGACTGGTTGCATTAACAACTCGGGAAGGGGTTCACACTAATAACACGCAGAAAGAAGCTCAACTACCAAACCTTTCTGGGTTACATCCAAGATTGTATCCAATATTCTATAAAGAAGCTTGAACTCGGACTTCCTCAAATGAAGGGAACACAGCTCATCATAACAGGTGCCCGGATACCCAATCCAGTGGCTACCAAGGAACAGAACAACTCCCACTCCACATCCAGGGAACAGGATAGATAAACCCTTCCCACAATTATACAACAGCAAATCCACTCTCAGGCTGTGCATGCTCCCCCTCCGCAGCCCAGCGACACCCAGTGACAGCAGAGGCCCCCTATTGGCCCTTAAGGACTCACAGATTAGGCTCAGCACAGGGTTCAGGGCCTCAGATCTGCTCCTCAAAGCAAAACCACTCACCAGCAGCCAACTCCTCACAATCAATGTACGTCGGAACTAGGCCAACTTCATGCAGCTACCTTCGGCCACCCTTGGGCCCACCTTCAAATAACGCTGGACTGGCAACATTTGCCCAAACGGTGATCGAAGGAGAAGCAAACTCCATAGGATATCAAACAAGGTAGCATGATGACCAAGGGCCAGCCTTGATGCAGGTGGAACAGGCCTGGTGAATCTGAATTAATCTGGAATAAGGGATGCAGCCCAAAGAATGCCTCATGCATTTCTGCTAACACAGAACTTGGCATCTTGCGACTCCATCTGGAGGAACCGTCAAGGGAATCTGTATCTTGCCCTAAAATAATGAGTGGTGTCACAGATGAAGGTGGTACTCAGAAAACAATCCTCACCCGCAGTACAAATCTAGAGGCAATATGGACATTTCAACCAAAAAAATATTCTCATGATGATACAACATATTCCATCTTTGGCTTCAATACTACCAACGATATAATTTGAGTTGAGTTTGCTGGTATTACTACAGATTCAGGAATAATCCACAATCGTAACCTGGTGAGATGCAATCTCCTCCCCAAAGGTCCAGAAGGAAAAGGCACAGTTTACAGAATGGGGAATGCTCATCAGGCCAATGGAGGAAGAATAATATCCACATGTCCTAAGGGCACCGCTCAAGATCATCCTGAAGAAGGGCCTATTAAAGGGAATAAAAAGACATGAGGCCCCAAGTAGCTGTGAGAATTTTCGAATCCAGTGCAGACTAAACCTTCATGAATTGGCCCTCCAGGTCATCTCCATTCATAGCAGCACAGCCCAGTAGACCTTGGATGCTGTCTACTTGGTCTAGGTTGCCACATGCCTGGCACAAAGAAAGCCAACCTATTCCTAGCACAAAGAGAACCAAACAGTCAAGTCAAATTAACAGCATCAACATTACACAGTGGAATTTGGCTGGTATTAGCAAGATTGTATACAGCAGAAGAACACTCACACTTCTTGATACAGCACATCATTTGCTTACAGGAGACATGGGCATTAAGCCCTATGCATCTAACAGGTTATATAGATTTTCACAAGCCCACAAAAAACAACATCTATTTAGAAGACCATTGGATGGGCTTAACTTACATTAGACATTCAACAAACTTGACTTTTATAGAAATAAATAGTCACTCTGACATTTTAAAAAGTTTAAAGGGCCAAGCTGGTCATTTGACCATAATAATAATAAACAGTTATTTTAATACTCATGACACGGGCACTTAGGACAAACTGAACCATATGATACGGCACCTGGAAAATATAATAATAAAGTGTCCAGCCTCAGAATTTCTTTTACTGGGGGATTTTAATATGCATCGCATGGGGGAGTATAAGGCAGAATACAGGCCCAAGAGCTAAACAATCAGATTTAATACTTTCCTATAAGCAAATTTCATGGACAATGCACACCCCCTCTTTTAAAAATCAATCCACTATTGACCATGTCTTCATGTCGCAGGGTCTCAGCAAGTGCCTCACCTCCTGTGAGGTGATACGATGAGATGAGAGTGATCATGCCGCCCTACTGGTCGGACTGGACATATCAGCCAGAACTCGCTATTGTGCAGCCTCCCTAGGATTCACTAACGGCGAAAAACACTACATCACATACCTACGTGGAGGATTAAATGGACTGCTACTACCACAGGAAAGTTCCAAACTTAGAAAACAAGCTAGACAGGGTGGCCAACCTCATCCTTAAAGTCTGGGATAATTACAGGCTGGTCCAAGCTGTCCTCCGACTTATGTATATTACTTCAAGGTAAACCCCCGTATGCACCAAAATGTATCAACACTTACACACTAGGACTGGTTACGGATATTAAGAAAAGTGCTCAGCACTTAAAGGCCATACAAATGGCTTACAGGAAATTGAATACCAGTCGCTCAAAAAAAGCAACTAAATCCTGCGGCCCAGCTACACATTTGATGTGGGAGTGCAGGAGTCTAAATGGATTTAAATATTTGACTTGATTGCTTCAAGCAAACATTAGCAATTTTGGCAGTACTTCAATGCCATTAGCCATGGGGACAAAAGCAGCGAGAACTCCGTGCAAGCAAAGGCATTGCAAGCAAGTTGCTTGACCAACAGCCCTCAGCCAATTCCGTTGACAAAAAAGAAGCTGATGCAGGGGACACAGAGAGGAAAGTATTATCTCCCATGAGGGAACTTGCAATCAGTCCTAAAACAGATCAGAAAGGATGGTGCCCCTGGGCCTAACCAGCTCTCAGGCTCATTAAAATGCAGTTTATGGCCTCAGCATTGGCACCACTGTATTCTGAATGCTGGCTCCAAGTAGATGTTTCAGAGTCATGGAGAGGATCTATTCTCCAAACCACTTTAAAGAACAACCCCAATACTGATCCAAGAAACGTTTGCTTAATTGTGCTATTGGACATTGAGGGCAAAGCATATGCCAATACATTACTTCCTGCACAATGGACTTACAAGGCAGGCCACCTACTCTTTTATCAAACAGGGTTTCGCTTTGTAGTGTCAACAGTGGACAACATCTTCGTCCTCTCATATCTAGCCCAGCAAGCAGCAATTCACAACTCACTCCCACTGTTCCCATGTTTTATCTATCACTCAGCTACCTTTGACGGAGTTGCCCAGAGCATATTATGGAAGAAGCTTGAGGGGTGGAACATCTGACTTAAACTGCTACAAGCAATCATGCCCCTATATATCAAGACCTGGGTACATGCAAACTCAACGAGGAGACAGCAACTGCTTAGATTAACACGGACCAAGGACAAAAACATAGCTGTGTGCCGGCCCCAATGTTATTTAAGTTTTATACAACAAACTTGGGGTTAGCACTAGCTGGAGCTGCCCTAGTCATCTCGAGAATTGGCGACAAGAAGATTCCACTTATGCAGTATGTGTACAATCTGGTGCTGCTAGCCCACACAAAAACAGTTTGCAAAATGCCCTTAATGCCCTGGATAGGTACAGTCTCAGGAATGAGCTTGTGGCCAACGGGAATAAAACAAAAGTAGTTATCTTTGGGAAATACCTTAAGAAAAGATTGACCAGATGGGGATTGGGCTCACAGAAGCTGGACTTTGTTCAACAGTACAACAACCTGGGTGACTGGATATTCGAATCTGGCTGACGAACTGTGCATTTACAAAAAATGAAAAGTAAAGCAAAAATGGTCACATACGCCTTATGCAAGTTAAACAACATGCTTGACAGTCCAATGGTCATTGCCATTCGCAGAATAGTTCATCCCAAGTTACTCCCTGTGCTCAAATATGCCCAGCAGGCATTTCCCGGAATGGCCAGCAGCTCCTTAGAAAAGGTCCAGTGTTCATCTTATAAGAAGTTATTCCATCTTCCAAATTTACACGAGTAACCCCCTGATCAGATTAGAATTTGGGCTGGTACAGCAAAACTCAGAAATATTCTATTATCATGTAACGGCTGCTCCTCCTAACACCGTGGAGGATGTGATCAAAATAATTCTGACAAGTTCCAACAAACCCTGGTCCTCAACTCTTGCGGTAGCCAAAGAGCAACTGCAACTTGAAACAGAGAACTGGAATACAAACAAGATCAATTACACCACTATCAAATCTGCAATAAGAGCCGTATAACCAGTCATGGAAGTAGGACATGGAAGCCTTACAAGCAAAAGCCCTGCATGAGTCTATAACAACGTCGCAACTTAACTACACAGCAAAACCATATCTCCAACAGGCAGCTGGAAAACTCTGACTTAAACAAATTTTAGATGTGAGATTCTTTCCACTTACAATCAGTGAATTGAATCCATTGTGGAAATCCTTAAAAGCAATGTTGGGTGTAGATTGTGTGATTATAGAAGGGAATCCTTAGTACATATACATGCCCATCGAACACTACTGACGCCCATCTATTTACAGCATTGTAACCGCTCTGCCAAGGAGGGTAACTCCTTTCTTTACTGCCTAAAAACTGTGACTGAAATGGCAAAATTTAGTAAATCTATAATGCTGGTCCCAACATACTAAGCAGCAAAAGTGACCACCCTCCAGTGCAGCATGGCCCGGAGTTAGAGATCCCTGTCACAAACATACTTTCACTTTAAAAGCCATTTACTGAGCAGGCCTCAACAATGGGCTCAAACTGATGCATTGTAAATCGTAAATATATTCTGTGTTTATTTATGCACTTTACAACCACAGCCTGTTAATTTGCACATTAAAATCTATAATCTTCTTGAGAGTTAACCATGCCTAACTTGTTCCTGCCCTGCCATTTGTTGTGTTTACCCTCCAACAAATCATTTTATGATATTAATGCACATTTTTGGGATGGTATCTGTTTACATTGGCATGAATTTGTTGCACTTTAGTAACCACTTTGTATTGTATGGTCAAGATATTTATACAAATTGAGATGTACTTCAGTGTGTTTATGTTTTTTTTTTTTAAACGGACATTATGTCTTTTATAGTAAGATTCTCCTTTTTATTAATGCACACTACTTTATATACTGTCAGTTATATTTCCTTTTTGAAAGGAACAGTCATTTTAAGGCTTTTTCTTCCCCCACTATTGTTCACTTGTCCCCATTTTATATTATCTGTTTTATGTATTTTGTAATGGTTTTAAGTAATCATACAATCAACTTGGATTGAATTAAATAGTTCTGTCTGAGCAAAGAAGGGATGGGACTGATTCCCAAAAGAGTGTTCTGATTGTGTCATTTAGATAAGCAGGGGAAAGGACTGAAGGGCTGGAGAAGGCTGTTGGAGCTGTTTTCCAATTTCCACAGGGTATTCCGACTTGAGGTTTTTGCAAAGAGCTAATTCACCTCTGGGGGAAGAGGGATAATGACAATTGTAAAACATTAGATAGAATGCAGTATAACCATTACAAGTGGAGTAAGTAATGATAACTGAGACAGCTACAAAAAGGTATTCAAGCTCAAACTCCCTGATAAAAGTTCTATGATTTTCAAGTAACTTTGCGTTCATACTCATTCCTCTAGATGGCCATGGAACTCCTTGGTGACTTGCCATATCCTTATCCTGTATTGTCGTTGCTTGTGAGGGTGTATTTATTCCCTGCTTAGTCCTAAAATCAGTACAGAAAACAGTGGTCCCAGACCAATTATTGACACAACGCAATGATCCTATTCAGTTAAATCATTCACAGATTTGAGCTAATTGAGCTGAAATTATTTAGAATAGCTCATGGTATTTAATACAACATTGTAATATGAAAAAATAGCAACATCCAATTCTTGAATCACCATACATTTATTTACACAGTCTCATAGGTTCTATGATATTTGGCACATGGTTGCTCCAGAGGGAACGTGCATAAAGCAAGAGTGCTGAAGAGTGAGTGAGTGAGTGAAAAGGGGATGATATGAGAGACAGTAAAACAGACATTAATATACTTTACAGAGGGAACGGTTATAAATCCCCGTTCAGACAAGCCTGGTCACGTTTAGGAATATCACAAGACAATTAAGTATTTCACAAAACAGAATCTAATTCTTGATATGGCACGTTAGAGGAACTGCGTATCCCAGGCTTTGCAAAAAGGGGGGCAACCTGACGCAGTCCTGGACTTGACTGTGTGTCTGTGGAATGCAGTCCTGTCTCTTATAATTTCCTAGACTGCCAAACTGCAGCCGTTTGGATCAGTCAATTCTGCAGTATCACGGACCTTTTTGGGCGGAGATCATTTAATCATCTCGCGTGCAGTCGTAATTTGCCGAACTGCAACCGTGTTGTTCCGCGCTTCCCGTAGCGTCTCACCAGATTCTGTCAGTTTGGCAGTCTAGGAAATTATACGAGACAGGACTGCATTCCATGTAGATACCTGAAGTTTAAAGTGATTCGTACACGTTACCACTAGGAACGGGAATTATACCAGACACACAGTCAGGTCCAGGACTGCGTCAGGTTGCCCCACTCCTCCCTTGTCCTGAAGAAGACCCGCACGGTCAAGGCTTCAAATTTCCTTTGTGCCAATAGACGCACATATCTCATATCATCCCCTTTTCACTCACTCACTCTTCAGCACTCTTGCTTTATGCACGTTCCCTCTGGAGCAACCATGTGCCAAATATCATAGAACCTATGAGATTGTGTAAATAAATGTATGGTGATTTAAGAATTGAATGTTGCTATTTTTTCATATTACAATGTTGTATTAAATACCATGAGCTATTCTAAATAATTTCTGCTCAATTAGCTCAAATCTGTGAATGATTTACCTGAATAGGATCATTGCGTTGTGTCAATAATTAGTCTGGGACCACAGTTTTCTGTACTGAGTTTACACCCAGGTCCTTGACTTTTGGGTTAACCCCATTTTTGTAATAGTCCTAAAATCAGTAACATGCTGGCTCTGGAGGAGGTAAATAGGTCTTTGCCTGAGTGGGGACCCATGATGATGTGAGTACATGGCTATTTACCCACGGCACCAGCGGTGTAGTACCAGAAAAGCCAAATATGGCAAACTATTTACAATATCAACTGTCCCTACAGTTTGTAACTACTGGACTCACTACACTCCGGAGATCCCTATGAGGCACCAGACATCTACTAAATAATTAGGCATTTAATTCGACTATTCATAAAGGTTTATGTCTGTAGTATGTATTGAACCTCTCACATATTGCTTGTGTTTGCAGAGTCTTAACCTTGTTTGCATCGGCATGGAAGACACTGACACATGCACCAGTTTCTGTATTAGTGACATGGCTTCATTGTACACACAGAACCTTTCTTTTTTTCTTCTTATAATAGTCATACCAGGACTATGTTTTGGAACATACTCATGGTCCCCTGCTGTGACTAAATGTGTTTCTTATCCTCAGGTGGACCCTTTTTTAGGAAAGGTTGTTACCGTGGTGTATTGTGTACATGTGTGGCATTGTGAATAACCAGCCACCATTTCCCAAAAGGGTATTAAAAGGTGCATACTGATCCTGACAAAAGTCAGTTCATTGGGGTATGTGGATGAAACTAGTTGATTACACTTAAAGGCCAAGGATTGATAGTTACTACAACTAGCCTGTTTTCCCCAGTTTATAACCTTGTCAGATCAACCCATGAATAAAATACTGATTTGGGCACATCCTATGCAATTTGAAAGAGTGTCTCATATATATCCCGCACCCTTTTTCTCAAAAAAAGTGCTTCCTTGTCAGGAAAGGGGTCTGAGCATGCCCAGACCCTCAGAGGGCGAGGAAGAACTTGACGATGAAGCATGGCAGTGTATAATATCCAGTGAGTGAAAGTTCATTTAAGAAAAAGGCATTTCCCCTATATCCAGTGGTCACACTCTATATGACTTAAGTTGAGTCGCTCTTGATTGTGACACTGTATATGAGGAGGGTGAGACATGACCTCTGCTTCCCTCGTCCTCCCCTCTCTTGGGGCCTCATGTAGGTAAATAAATGTTACCGGTTCTTAAATACCGAGCCGTACCGAATCGGTAAATTAGAATCGGTAAGTTATATGTAGGTAAAAATTCGGTAAAAGTTACCGATTCGGTAACATTCGGTAATCACGAATCGGAATTCACCGAATCGGTAAATACCGAGGTGGTATTTACCGAATCGGAAAATACCGAGGTGGTATTTACCGAATCGGAAAATACCGAATCGGTATGTACGGATTCGGTAAATAAAATCACATGACTTGACGAAACAGCTAATCCTGTGCAACGACAGCCCACCCAACCAGGAAGTGGCCACACCCAGGCAGGTGTACATAATTAGCCGACCCTGGAGAGGCTTTGAGTGCAGAGGAGAGGCAGGGAGCCGTTGCCTGTGCGAGCGGGAAAACGAACAGCATGTCCAGCCAGAGAACACAGAGAGACGGAGGGGAAAGGAGGAGGAAGCTGAAATTTAGCCCCGAGGAACTCCAGGTGCTGGTGGAGGAGGTGGTGAAGCAGCACCAGAAGCTGTTTGGAAGGCAATCCCTGCAAGTGCCTGAGGCTGAAAAGCGCAACATATGGCTGGCCATCCAGGCGCAGGTCAATGCTGTGGGAGTGACCCACAGGGACATTGAGGTCCTCAAAAAGCGCTGGTATGACCTGAGGATTGTAACCAAGAGGAAGATGGGCGACATCCAGAAGGAGGCCAGCCAGACCGGAGGTGGAACCAACAGGGCACCTGCCCTCACCGAACTGGAGGAGCTGGTGGCGGCCACAATCGAGCAAGAGAGCGTCGTGGGTCTTGGGGACGCCGACAGCTCTGCCAGAGCCGCAACACACCAAGGTAAGACGAAAGCACAGCAATGTAGCCCCCCCTACCCCTATCCCACATCCCCCATTGTGAAACGAGAATCACACTGCAGTCCACACGTGTCAGTGCAGACAGGCAATGCATTCCGGGAGATGTAGTCAGGGTAACACTAACCATGACGTAAATGTTACAAGGCAACAAGGCATGTCACGCACTCGAGGCACAAGGAGACAGAGGACATTTTGGAATGTGAAATGATTTATTGTGACGCTTGCAATGCAGCCCTTCGGGGACACTGAGCCAATGTTGTATTTCTGTCCACAGATGTGACATCATGCAGGACAGGGCATGCTGCAGGAGAGACGGCACACCGGCCACAAATATCACCTCTAGCCAGCACAAGTTCAGACCAGGGAGCAGGCCCACTGGCAGCCGCACCACCAACACAGCCAGCCTCGCCGCACCCAGAGCCAGCATCACCTCACCGAGAGCCAGCATCACCTCACCGAGAGCCAGCATCACCTCAACCAGTGCCAGCATCGCCACTCATGTTCGAATCACCGGCCACATCTCCGCTTGCAGGTGTGAGAATGAGGAGGCGTCCAGCAGCCAGGCTACGAGCCTTAGACACCTCGTCAGACGACAGCATGGGCCCAGAAGACCGCACCAGGCCCCAGGAAGGGAGCCATGCCACTGTGCCCCACACCTCACAGGCAGCACAGACGGGAGCAAGAGGGCGCCGCAGGTCGCGTGTCCAGAGTCCACCAGCACCCATTGACGGCCATGGTGTCTTCTTGGGTCTCGAGGGCCAAATGTTGAAACAACAGCGCCTGCAATCAAAGGCAGTCATGTCAGTCCAGAGGCACATGCGGGTGATGAAAACAACATTAGTCAACATGGACAATAACATTAGCGGCATGGCTGCGGGCATTCGGGACATGTCCCAGTCAATCCAGCAGTTGTGCAGCAAATTAGATGCTGACATCGAAGCACGGCGCCGGGAACGCCAGAGAAGGGACACTACCAGCAGGGCACTCAACCGTCTGGCAACTGCGACTACTCTACTGTGCCGGCGCTCTGTGACGATGCAGGAGGGCCTGACACAGTGCTGCAGCGACCTGTCTCGGGGGATGGTGCAGGTGGCAAGTGCACTAGGGGTGCTATTGACTAGTCAGGCGTCGACAACTGCTGCAGGGGATGCTGCGGAGAGCATCGACACCAGCAGCAGGAGCAGCATCACACCCCCCGTCCCAGAAGCACGCAGGAGCAGCAGGCGGCTTGGGGTTGGCTCTAGTGAGGATGCACAGGCCGTGCAATCCACCACTGCAGCGCGTATGCGCAAACATTGATGTAGCCCTGCCTAGCCACTTCCCATCGGGTGACGTAACCCTGGACTTACTCCTTGTATAGATGGGATATTGCCAGATTGGCTTGTTCATGTGTTCATGGCGTGGTGCCACATTAAAACTACGTCATGACTTCTCACAACTCGCTGTGTCCCCTCACTTACTCGGAAATAGTTGCATGTGATCTCTGCCCGTCTCTCTCTCCCATCGATTGCAGTTGGCACTCTAGCTGCGTTGCCCTCTGGCTGGCCTGACTCATCCTCGTTGTCGTCAAAATATGTTAGTTCCACATCTGTACCTTTTTTCGTGGCAAGGTTGTGCAGCATTGCACAAGTGGCAATAATCTTGCAGCAGGTGATGGGTTTGTACTGGCGTGCGCCTCCGCTCTTGTGCAGGCAGCGGAACCTGCTCTTCAGTAGTCCAAACGTGCGCTCCACCACATTGCGTGTTGTTTTGTGTGCCACGTTGTATCGTCTCTCACTCTGGGTTGCTGGGTGTAGGTAGGGAGTGAGGATGAATGACCGGCATGCATATGCACTGTCGCCTAGATGAGTAAAAGGGAACCATCAGTAACATGCCTCTATACACTATGATTTGCAGGTTTCAAGGGGCGTCACTGTTACTTACCTAGCAGGTATCCCTCTCCGAATTCTCCGGCACTCAGTCGTGTGTAGATCCCACTATTCTGGAAGATGTAAGAGTCGTGGGTGCTCCCAGGAAACTTTGCAACAATATCTGTGATGATGTTCCCTGCATCCCAGATCACCTGCACATTGATGGAGTGGGTGGACTTCCTGTTCCTGTAGATGTGCTCTGTGTCAGCTGGTGGACAGATTGGGATGTGTGTACCATCAATACAGCCGATGACATGGGGGAACTGTGCCATGTGATAAAAGTCTGTTTTTGTTTTCTGCAGTGCAGCCTGTGTGTTTGGGATGCTTATGTAGTGGTGCATTCTCTGCATCATGGCATCCAGGAACTTCCTGAAGAAACGTGACAGGCAACTCTGGGTTACCCCACCCACCGCAGCTATCACCACCTGATAACTGCCGGATGCCAGCAGATGTAGGCTGCAGAGCACCTGCACATGTGGGGGTATGGCGTGCGCCCTTCTTATTGGCTGGTCCAGGAGTGGGTGAAGGTCCCTGATTAAGTCCATGATGGTTTCGGGGTGTAGCCTGTACCTCTCATGTATCTCTGCATCAGTCAGCTGGAATAGTGTGATGCGCTGTCTGTAGATGCGTTCCTCCCGTCGCCAAACCCTCAGTCCTGCTGCCTGTAGACGTAGGCGCCTTGCAATGACGTACATAGCGGCCATGTTGTCCACGCTGTTGCATTTTGGGATTGCTTATCTGCACTGTTGATGGTTACCACCTGCTTTCAATCCGTGTTAATTACCGACTCTTATTTACCGAATTTCTTGGATTTCTTAATTACCGAGTGCTCCTACATGTCATTTTAATTTTTACCACTTCATATTTACCACTTCATATTTACCGATTCGTTAATTATGTATTCGGTAACTCTGATTCGGTATTTTGGAATTCGGTAAATATGAATCGGTATTTACCGCCTCATATTTACCGAAAAGTGGTTTTTGGACTCCTACATCTCACTTGTCTGAATACCGGTCGGTAACGGCATATTTACCGAAAATCGGCCGTTACCGACCGGTATTTGGCTACCTACATGAGGCCCTTGATTTTTACACAGTTTGAAACTGCCAATTCGACTTGACAAAATAAACCCCTTGAGCACAAAGGATGACTCTGAATTCTGATCAGACCTTGACCTACCCCTAAAAATGAGGTTGGCTTGAGGGTTGTGCCCCAGATATATATTTTGTGTTGGGTATGACTAGTTTCAATGGCTGTGTTGTTGGTTCGGTATGGAAAATAAACCCCTTGCCAGGCCTAAACCTCCTCTTTTATTATATGTACGTCACTCCTAGGGATGGTCCTAAACAGTCCATAGGGCAGGGTGCATTGTATTTAACATGTAGAACATGTACTCTCAAGTTTAACATGTCCTGGTAGTGAAAGGCACTCAAATTGTTTTTTCTCTACTTTGAGGCCAACCACTCCCATAGGATAACAATGGGTTACCCTCTAACATCTAATAAGTGATGTTTGAAAGTAGGTACAAATATAATGTATGGTGTCAAGGAAATTGCATTTTAAAATCCTCTGTAATAGTAAAGTCGAATTTGTCAACAATTTGGTGCCTGCCACCTGTTTCCTAGGTCATATGACTAGGTGTAGTTGGCAGTTGGACTTTGTGTTCCTCCCAGATAGGCACGAAATTGAGGGACTGAATGTTGGCAGGAAGGGCCATCCAAGCAGGTTGGAGGGAGGCAAAGCTGAGCACAGCCTCACTTACAATTGAAAGAGAGGCAGTAAATTCCAGACACTTTCACTTCTGTAGAAGGGGAAACTCCAGCTGTTTCCTCCACTTAAAAGCTAGTTAGGTATAACATTAGAAACCCTCATCCCCTCTTTTCAGTTCACTTCTGGACGAGTGTAAGGACTCTCAGAGGCCTGTGGCATGCTGTGTATTTTAGGGGACTGTCCTGCTGCACCAAGAGTACTGCCCTGCTGCCTGAAGTGTGCCCTGTGCCCTCAGTGGACTGCTTTACTGCTTGAACCTTTTAGAATGACCCTAAGAGCTATTTGCCGGGCCTCCCAATCAGAGCCTCAGGGACAGAAAAGGCTTCAACCATCTTGAACCACACCTGGACCCAGCCTGATGGGTCCTCTTCCTCAATGTGGTGCCCCTCCACTCCTGGACCATTGGAAAAAGTGCTAAATGTGCCCAGATCCAAAACTTTTAGGCTAAAAAATACTCTGAGAACCAAGAGGAGACTGGGACCAACCTGATAACTGATCCACCCAAGGTGCATCACCGGTTGGCCTGACTTTGCGGTAGCTCCAGGTAAATTCTTCTCCACTGCAGCAAATCCTGCTCAGCGGGTCCTCAGAGAAGGGGGTTTCAGCCATGTGGATCCCTCGTTGACTACAGTCTGCAGCTTCATTCTGCTGGAGATTTTCATCAAATAAACTATGCCCAAAAGTAGAAATCTTCATTACAGCTTCAAGTTGTGGCTCCTCAACAATGACTCCTCCTCCTCTGACACTGCCAGCTGGCTTGCCCCAATCAACTTTACCTTCTCAGACTTTTTTCTAAAAATATACTTCTAAGTCCAAAGATAAGTGGAGACAGAGCCCATTCCACTCCGTGTAACTGAACTGTACTTCATCGCAGTTGCCATTCCTTTCGAATTTAACCCGGTCTTGTGCATCTAGATGTCTACAGTTGGCTATTTTTCAAATAAAATTTTCAAAATGTATAACTCTGTTCTACTTGTTGGATTTGTATTGTTTTGGTATCAAATTATTTATTAAAACGTACTCTATTTTTCGAAATTGGTGTGGGATATTTCTAGTGTGTTTTTACTTTATTGCTGTTTAGGTGCTGCATAAATAATTTACACACTCGCCTCTAAGTTAAGCCTAACTGCTTTAGTGCCAAGCTACCATAGGGTTCAGCATAGGTTTTATTGGTGACTTCGTGTTGCTCACCTCAACAAGGATTGCGGTTGTTGCTTGAGTAGGGTTTTATCTTCCTCTGCCAACAACCCAATTTCTCACGTAAACAAATAAGGTACCACCGTTCAGTGCATGAGAATGTACATTTTTATCAATTTGAACGTAGAATTGCAAAAGCAATCTAAGGGGAAGTGAGGAAGGGGATATATGGCCAGCTACGGTTTTTGGAGGGAGGTGCAAGTGGGAATAGACACAAAAATGGCAGGAGCATTTTGGTTTTAGGGAATATCAGAGGATGCATGAAGGAAGTTTAAGGGTCCCTGCAAAATGTGTACATCTAGAAAGGTGGGCATCATCAAGTGTTCCCTCCCCCAACGGTTCTAGTGAAACAATCAGCAGCTTCACCTGTGATTAAAATGATTATGATGGAGCACAAAACCCCTTAATTAACACATTAAATACCTTTGTGCAGATCATTGCCTATGGCTCAGTAGAGCTCAAGAGAAAGTTAATATGTTTTCCAATAACATTTGAACTTCAACAGTTTGCATCTTAGAGTATATCACTCTTTGTTTCAAACCACACACAGTAGAGAAGGCGGAGCATGAGCATGACGGTGAAGGCTGCTACATAAATGAGCTGCATTGACTGTGTTTGGTTTTTAGGTCCAGTCTCACCGCTACAGCCTTGTCCTGCTACATGCACGTTTGGGGCAGGTGAAACATGGTCGTAGAGGGAAGGCTTTGCATGATCAGTCCTTGGCTCCCTATCTGAGGTCTGCCCAGTTACTGAGGCCAAGCCTTGCCCACCTCCAAGACCTCCTAAACCCTTTTGGATAACATACTATGTCAGTCTGACCTGGAACTTCCTGGCCATGACACACAGGTGAGAAGCCCCAGTCCCTGAAGGATTCAACTCAGTGGTGACCTTCACATTATGTTTCTGTACGATCTCCAAGCATAAAGGAGGGAATGCTATTGGAGGGAAACTGTGTCACCTGAGTCTGCTGAGTAGCAACTTTTGAACACGTACTTTGTGGGTTTATTTGACTGCTTATCAGCTACCCAGTTTACCAAACTCCCATTTGGCCATGTCCAGTGTACCTCTCTGACAGATCTTGCTCTCTGTAAATGTAAATGTCAAGGTACTTATAGAGCGCACTGTCACCAGACGGCCACCTTGCGGTGTCGCCTTTGCGGTTTCCTGCCGCTGATACTCATACCGCTGTGGAACCCCTCCTGGCTTTCCCTGAGAAGTGTCCACTCCTGGGCACCCCCAGGGTGAAGCCAGGCATCCTTAGCGCTGTTGGGGCCGGTGTGGAGGCTAAGCAAGCTATTGACCAGAGTTGCAGCGTGGGGCCCATGATTAGAATAGGCACCGAGGCGAGAATAGACAGGTCCGAGGAAATTGAGCCCGAGCCCCGCCGAGGCGGGAATCAAACCCTGGTCCCTGGCCAGAACTCTGCTTCAGGGTCTGCCACTCTAACCATTGAGCCACACTCCTCCACTCTCTCTGAAACCAAAGCCCACTGTGGCTCCTGTTGTTCAGGTGGAATGCTGAGATTGTACTATCACCTTGCGGTCAGTGGCAGTACTGCACTTCTATTAATATAGTAATGCCAGACTGAGTGCATTGTGTTCCTATTTTCCCAGGCACACCATATATGGCTTCCGCTATGCCACCGCTATGTGGGAGGCTAGGCCCACTACCAAACATGGCTTGTGGGAGGCTAGGCCCACTACCAAACATGGCTGCTTCATAAACTGGATGCTTTTATTCTCAAAATTCTGCATCTGCATAAATTTTGCCCATAGGGGATTCTGCACTTTGATCTGCAGGAGGCATCTGCACCCTTTCAAAAATTGTCCTTCGAAGGTGTGTAATGATGGGCTTTACCTTTTCCATGCAGGACTGGAGCATGTGAGGACCTGTATGACTGCACCCCTTTCTGGCACTCTAATCATCAAAACAACTACCTCTTATAACACTCATTGTGCCTAACTTATCTAACTATTTACTGCTGTGAGGAAGCTATTTGGTGGGTGATGAACTCCTGACCAATGGAGCCCACTACACCTGTGCTATCGGTGTAGTGTGCAAATGCAGAGAAATGTCTGTTACTTGCCATTTCTTCAGTGCTAGCTGGGGGTAGTGTTCTATCCACATGTTCACATAGCCTGGCTGTCAGCATATCTGCCCCTGACTCTGCAGGCGTGTGAAGATGCAGTTGATCTTGTTGGAAGCACAGTCTTGCCCCAAACCAAAAATCAAGGCAAAGCTTCTGGAGACTAGAGAATACAATATTCTGAAGGTAATGGGCACAATCATCTCTGAGATGGGAAACATTTAACTAATTGTGATTATGATATCTACAGAACTTAAATCAAGTCAAGTTTTCAAGTCAAATAAACTACATTTCGGAGAATATCTCCATAAAAGATGCATAGAATTATACTATTATAAAAATATTTAAAAACATGCATAGAATTAGTTAACAAGTGGTTTAAAATATTTAAAACATTTAGAACATTTAGAACACCAGGACATCTATATGGCCGCTCGTTACAACAGTCATATACAGTTTAAACCAGTACAAATTGAATCAGGTGAGCGTTTTCAGGTACCGTCTCCTTGTATGCCAGAAAGCCCCCAGAAATTTGGCCACAGCAAACACAATATGGGCAGCCATTTCACTCTTGAGGATTCTAAAGGCTTCATGACACCTAATAAAACCCAAGTTCCTGCAAATGGGGATGATCCATTTTCTCCGCGCCTCACTATAGCCCGGACAAAAGAATATTATATGCAGTTCAGTTTCATCACTTACTCTGCATGCCAGGCAAGTGCTAGGTGCGGACTCAATCCAGTGACTAGTGAGTGCACGGATTGGCAGGACCCATGCCTCCATTGCAGATACAGCTTCCTTATTAGTACTGGGTGTATATTGTCCAGGGCTGGTTCCAGGCTATAAGCATTTTTAATACAAAGAAATTGCTCCGTGAGGGTCCCAGGAATTGTGCAGGGGTGCAATGTGGGAGCCTTGGAGTCATAGTACATTTTAGTGAGGGCCTTTTTTGGAAGCCTGGGGCAAGCATCTAGAGGATCATTCCATAGGGTGTCAAGGCCTAGACCCACCAGACTACTCCTTACAAATTTGAGCCAACCAATGTTCCCCGAATTCGGAAGGCTAAGGACTTCCTGCAAGCCCTGCCTATAATGGATCAATTCGGGCACTGCCCACAATCTATGCCAGTAGATCAGAGGGCGGAGCGCCAGATCTTCTTCCAGGGGTCTAATACCTAAGTCAAGTCTTAGTGGCACTAAAGGTGTACTTGGAGGGAGGGCTACTAAGCACCTGAGAAACCTGTTCTCCTCCTTTGCCAAGCAAGACGAGACTTTGTGGCCCCATAATTTACTGCCATAAATAACGGCTCCTCTGGCTTGCGCCCTATAAATGTGGAGCGGAGGGCCTATGGGTTTAAGAGTTGACCTGTTCTTCCCCAACAGCCTTAATATCCCGCCCACATATTGTACTAGTTTTGGCTTTGCTTTCTCCTGATGCGGACCCCACCCCATTTTCTCATTGAGGGTTACACCAAGATATTCAAAGGTGTTAACCCGTTCTAGCGTATTGTTCCCTATACGGGGAATACAGTGGAACCTAGGCGGGGGATTGAAGGCCATAAATTTGGTCTTCGTGGTATTAATCTCCAGTCCTTGCTCTCTACAGAAGTCCACAAAGCCATCCAGAACACGCTGGATTCCCATCGGCGACTTGAAGAGGAGGAGGGTATCATCCGCAAACATAATTGCCGGAACCCTCCTTCCTGCCAGCTTTGGGACGTCAGAATTAGGGACCCCGTTGAGGTGGTCAATGACCCCATTGACAAAGAGGCAGAACAGGGTCGGTGCAAGTACGCACCCCTGTCTTACCCCTCTGCTAACGGGAAACTTGTTGGATAGGGCGCCCTGCTCACCACACCTCACTTGAGCATAGGTGTTGGTGTGAAGTCGAATAATCATCGACAATAAATCACTTGGTACCCCCACTCTAGCCAGCACTTCCCACAGCTTACCACGTGGAACCAGGTCAAAGGCCGCCCTCAGGTCCACAAATACAGTATAGAGGCTGCCACCCTCCAATTGTATTGTTTTCCAATATATGAGGGACAGCCTGAAGACCTGGTCTATGGTAGAGACCTGTTGTCGAAACCCAGCCTGGAGGGGGCTCAAGATTTCCCTATCTTCGATCCAGTCCGAAAGTCGATCCAACAGAAGCCTCGCGAAAAGCTTCTGGGGGATGTCTATCAGACTGATCGGTCTGTAGTTGGCTGGAAGCAGAGGTGAACCCCTTTTAAATATAGGGACAATCTCTGCCCCCAGCCAAGTAGAGGGAACCGCCATACCGTGGACAATGGCATTAAAAAGTACGAGGAAGTAGGGGGCCCAGATTCTAACCTCATGTTTTAAGAGGTCGCCTGGGAGCTTGTCAAGTCCTGGCGCTTTTCCCGAGGAAAGGCGAGCAATCGCCATTTCCAAATCCTCCAAGTTAAAATCTTCCATCATGGAAGAATTACCAGTGGTTAGGGACACTATCTCTCCAGCCTCGGTTCCCAGGTGATCCAGCCCAGCTACACTGTAGAGGGATGAAAAATGTTCCTCCCACGCTTCGGGTGCAATATTTGCCTCTATAGCTAGAGCAGGCTCAGCAGAGCCATGTTTCACTATTTGCCAGAACTTCCTGGGATCTCTGACTTTGAGAGCAGATGTCATTTCTGACCAGTTCTCCCAGTCCCAATCTATTTTGGCATTTTCAAGGAGGAGCTTTTAAGCGGCCCGCTTTTCCCTAATAACCAGATGGGCCTCCCTGTTTTTGAGTGTCTGGAGAAGGTCTGCCTTGGCTTTCCTGCAGCTGGCATGGAACCAGGAGGCTCTTTCTCTCCTCGCTTTCCTCTCCCGAACCACCGGGTTCAATACCTCAGCAAGGTTATCACACAGGGTCAGATGAATATCCCCCAAAGAACGGCATCCATCAGGTGAAGGCAATTGTGGGAGAAGCCTTCCCACCTTTTCGAGGGCTGGGGCCACTAACTCATAAATCGCCCGGATACGATTTGGTTTTTCCAAGAGTTTTTCCCACCTTATTCTTCGCCTATTACTGGATATAATTAAACTTGTCACCAATGCTCTGTTTTCTACCACAACAGCATTGAGGAATCCGTCGGCTGCTAAGGAGAGGGACAGGCCATTATGATCACTATCCGGCCTAGGGACTATTTTAAATTCTTTGACTAGTTTCCAATCCTGTAATCTAGTTAGTATAAAATCTATCCGGGACTCATGGCCTAGTCTATTAAAAGTTGGTCGCGGTGGTATGTCCCCTTTAAACCTGCCGTTGCAAGCTCTAAGTGAGTTTGCAAGGGTCATAGTTGTTATTTGGGATACAAGTGGTGAGCATGCCCTGATCGGGGGACCCGCAATAGTTGGAATATCCCAGAGATCATCCTCCTCACTACTGACCCCGTCTAGATAAGCCGGGATTGGTTCGTACTGAGTGTTAAAGTCGCCTCCGACAAAGAGTGTTACTGAGCTAGAGACAGAGTCGAGAAATGTAGCCAGGTCCTCCATTGTCCCTGAAATGCCCGCTACTCCAACCGGTCTGGAATATACATTTACCAGTGTTAGACCCATCCCAGTGGGCCAACACAAGGCCACACACAAAATATCCAGAGAGTTGGTTTCTACAATCTCGGCCTTGCAGCCAAGATGAGAACCAACCCATATTGACAGACCACCGGACGGGCGTCCCTTCCCTCCCCATGTGGCTAAAACATTAAAAGTTGCAAACCCAGCATAGCAGTGACTCTCTCTGGCCCATGTCTCCTGGAACATACATATATCGTATTTTTTAATGAAGTCCGCCCATTCACTACAGTCTAATTTATTGGGTAACCCCGCTATGTTCCAAGATAGGATTTCTAATGACCTCAGATCCTTATCTGTATTTGTAGCAATCTCGGCAGGAATACTTTGATCTGACCCCGGGAGGGCCCAATCCCCAGTGACAGAGCGTTCACTGCCTAGGATAGCCCGTGGCGAAGAGACCTTTCTTGGTGAGCACCCACCCACCCCAGTATTCCTCTCCCCCCCAAATGTTGGACAGACAGTGTGCTCCCCTTTGGAATTATACCGTCAATCCACAGCATCAAGGCAGTCAAATCTGTTAAAGTGAGTAAATGGGACCCCATTCAGACCCAAGGCTGGCTGGTTCCATCTATTCGTGCCCCGGGGTTCCCTCTCAATTCTGATAAACCTAATGTAGGGCCTTATTTAGAGTTTAGTGGACAGGGTACTCGATCCCAAAAGTGACAGAGTACCCTTTCCACCAAACTCTCATTCTCTCATTTACAGAAGATTGGACTGTAAGCTTTCTGTCAGCAGAACTCTAGTTGGCACTATCAATTAAGATCCTCCTCCAATGATCTGACAGAGTAGGGGCTGTCAGAAGAAAGGCACATTGTGATATCATTTTTTGCTGGTTTTCTGTCCATCACCAGCAGAAAAGACCTAGTTGTGAGGGAAGGACAAATATTAATGACCACCACGCTGGGGGGGAAAAACTCCCAGAGTGAGAGGGGTCATTAGGTTTTTGTTTTTCAAAAGCAAATTCCTACATTGGCAATGATGATGGTTCTTATCAGTTTTTAGAGCTGCCCACTGGGCTCAAGTCGATCTCTAAATATGTTGGACAGTTGTCCTTTAGAGTAGTGGAGCTAATATCATCTGCCACCCTGAATAAACTCCACTCCATCCACCAAACAATAAACCAGACCCTTAATTCGATATGTGTCTAAACTGAGTGGAATGTAGGATACAGAGGAAAGCAAACTGGATGACCAATGTGACCATGAGCAGGATCTGTGGTACTTAAAATCTAAGGTCACTGACACTGAAGACAGCTCGCATAGGCACAATATCAGTTACCACAATATCCTAGATAAGGCAGAGTGGTAGGACATGAAGGAATTTGTGGCTGACCTTGTGCCTCGTCTACTAAGCATCAATCTCACAAATTATAGACATCTCACTGAATCAGACCTTGGCATAATAATAAATAGACCCAGCATCACTGATAGACCCTTAATTTGTGTGACACGAACATGTTAGGAAGCTGCTCTAGGCAACCAAGCAACAAAAAACAGTGTATCATAATTGCAGAACATGTCAATTTCAATGAAAGATGAATTTTCTTTTAGCACTAATCTAAAAAGGAAAATGTTTCTGGTGCTTTGAATTCACTTACAACAGTGAGACAGCAAGTTTGTACTGCTTAATCCTACAACAATTATAATTATGTTATATAGAAAGAGCCCAAAATATGGTATCATGAACATGGAGTCTTCCACAGAGGTACAAAATTCCTCAAACAATCCTCACTATGGCCCCCAATTTGACTCTTTCACTGTGATGAACTACGCAAGAGACACCGCCAGGATTGTTCACAGTCCGTAGGACAAAGACAATATCCACATTATCATTGACTACCTGACCAATGACACAGTAAAATTCAGGTAACTGTTGAAGGCCTTGACACAGATGATGGCTGCAACAGAATGCAAGAAGCCAAAATTTGACGTGCATGTGGCAGACAGGGTCGTCTACAGAGTTCTCTAACTTTTCTTGCTGAATGAAAAGTAGATTTTGCAGTTATCTTCCTCACAGAAAAGGGAAGATTTAGGTGTGTGGTACTTGTCCACTTCAGTATCTTTTATTATGTTTAATGGCCTCTGAATTTGTCAGAAAGTTCCAATGTTCCAATTCCTTTTTTATGCTGTTGCTAATGCTATACAGTCCAGTCGGTTGTTATTGAGTAGGTATGTGGGAGTGAGTGGGGTGACCACCTGAACTTATTCCTTATTTTCATGCATGGAAGTATTAGGACATCTTGCACCAGGCTGTTACCATGCTCATTGAACCCTTTGATTAGGGGACCCAGGGCACACGTCCTGGAGGTCAGAGCAAGGCTCACAGTCCACATCACTTCTCTCAAGGTCTTCCCATATGTGGGACTTTCTACGGTTTAGCATATCATTTTTCTCTCACACACATTATTCCCAGATTTAATTCTTGTTCCCCCCATCTTGCTCCAGATCTGAGGTCTTGACAACTACCCTCCCACTACAACACCATAGCCCATCATTGCTTTACCCACAAACACCCTGTGAGACTGTTAATGCACCTCAGCAGTTCCCCGGTTGTATTTGCGGGTTATTGTTCCATCCTTTCGACCTCTCATCATACTGCCATTCCAGCCTCCATGATTCATTGTTTGAATTTCAATGGTCTATCCCACACTGTCAAGTGGAAAAATATATTGATTTATCTATGTTCACCCTTATCCTAGCTATACATTTGGCATCTTTTGAATCAGTCAAGTTAAAGAGAGTTGTTGGGCCCAGTGATTATCAGTAGCTGCCTGCACGATCGCTCATACCCAAAGGTAACCCTACCAACTGTTCAAATACCATGTTGAGCCACCATTCTCATAAGAAGATTGTTTCCCAATAAACCTCTTAAAAAATAACCACACTAGAATGGTTAATATGCATTCTTGAAAGTGACAACCACAGACACAACTTTAGTAATAGGCCCTGCTCACACGCCAAAGAGAATAAGGAACCCTTCTTGTTTTCATCATCTAGACTGCTCACTGAATTTGGCCCTACTAATTTGATAATGGGTGGGGCATGTGAACATGGAGCTTAACCTTTTAATTGATAAAACTGGACCCATTAACTTATGGAACACTAGTGATAGGGCTGTGCTAAGGGATGTTATGAGTGAACATGGGTGATTGATGTATGAAAGTTGTTGAACCCTGCAGACAAAGATTTCACCTTCCTCTCCATGGTCGATGGCACAATGTCTTGTATCAATTATTTCCTGTTCCACCATAAGTTAGCGTCTGAGGTCACACAATTCACCATTCTAGGTGGTGGTGTGTCTGATCATTCTATGGCACAGTTCATCCTGAGTCTTGGTTATACATTCCTCTTCATTGTGGAATATGCATACAAGTATGAACTGCCTACAGAGAAGGGCAAGCTGAAGATTATTATTTATTTTTTTTTTTTAACAAAATTATATAGGAAACAATTTATAAAAGAGCAAGGTAATGTACAGACAATTAAACACTTCTTATGTGTACCCCCAGCAATCAAATATGACTAATAATAGACCTTTCTTTCAATAAATCTCTTTATTTCTTATTATTTTATCTTCTTTTTAACAATAGAAGGTCATTTCATCTTTCTTATTTCTTTATAGCCCTTCTCTATAAATGTTTACTATCGTCAACATTATATCATTTCATGTCCATTCAGACGATTGCGTTTATATTCCACATTTTAAATACAAAAGAAAGGAAACAAAAAAAGGGACAGAGGGTAATCATTAATTATGGCTAGTATTAGGTCTACGCGCGTTTCGGCGTTCAGCCTTCCTCAGGTGGCCATATTTTTGATAACTCCTATAATAAGAGAAACACAAACTGTAATTGCCTGTACATATCAGCTCGATCAAGTGTACATTTATAATTCTAAAAAGGCTTTCTTTATGTACATCTATCTACAAACGTATATACATCCTAATCTTATATATATTCCTGTACATATTATTTACAAAAAATCAAACAATCAACATCATCCATTTCCAATTTACACTGACAGGTCTACAAAATCCTAAATGACTCAAAACGGAGACTATTCAAAATAATCATAGAATTGCCATAGATTACATCTAGGTGGCTTGGGCCCATAAGGTTGAATCACAGGGATAGACTTATATCCCATCTACTATTTATTTTATTAATCTTGTATTATTATAATCTGAATGTGTGGGTCTTGACTAAAGCTCTCTAACATACTGTTCACCATAATGCAAAATCATTATGTTTCTGAGAACCTAATTTTGGTTCTAACCAGGTAGCTATCCACAGAAAGCGGGTTAATTCAATTTCTATTCCCTCGCTCTGTACATATAATCGCATTAGCGTATTATCCTTTTTACCTTGGTTTTTGTGTATATATCAGTTTACAGATTTCCGAAGGGGATGGGTTTAAAGAGTCCTCCCTCCTTATTTAAGGATATCTTGTTAGAGACCTGTGGGCCGCGCTAGTAACACCGATTCTGGAACAAATAGAAACAGAAACGGCACAAATGTTTTAAAGGTGGCACCTTCTATATGCTCCGGGCCTGCAAAGAATACTCAACTAGTTATAACACTTGCTGACTTACTTACGGATGTTTACGTAAGTCCAATGTTTGCTGGTTAACCGTTCCTGCCAAACTGAAGGCGTGTCTATAAATGCTCACTTTTCGGGTTATGCTACCACGCCATCTAGAAAAACGGGCATTATCAATATTTATTTGAATTACCGTCTTGTCAAGAAGATATCACTCATTATTGCCATGGACTTGATGTTTTTATCGAATACTTACTGAAAAGTGATTGCGAGCATACAGCAATTAGGTTATCCTACCAGAATCAAAGCGTATGAGTGAACCGCTCGTTCTCTTAAAGATGCAGTACCGCCATCTAAAAGAAAACACGCATCATTATAACTGCCTGCCACAACCGCAACTTCAAAGGAGAGGTATCCCTATACTCGCTTAGGAACATATTCAACCCACACTCACCAGGTCATCGTCATCTTCATTTCATCTGGGTTTAGAAAGTCGCGTCGACGCAAAGCCGATGCCGTTTGTAGACGACTTTAATATATGCCCTAAACCTTTCTACTATTGGTCGAATTTTGTTTGGCTTGCCCAATAGCACGTCTTCAAAAGTCAATGTCCATTTGTAAGTTAAAGGCGTATACACGCGCCACTGCCCAGCATGCAATTGCAGTCACAGAAATCGGCAGCATTGCCAAAAAATAGAAATGGGGTCAATGCCCAACCGCAAGCTGCAGACGTATAAACGCGCCACTGCCTTATATGTGACTGTGGTCACACAAACGACAGAATCAACAAACAATAGGAACAAGAAAAACAAGGCCAACAATGCCACAACACCTCGGAGACATGTCCAATACCCTGGGCTAGGATATAAACCCGTGTGCCCATTGTTGTTTAAATCATGCGTATTACATGGGTATGTGTATACTAATGCTTGGGATATGCACTTTTTAACAATTGCCCAGTGAACTGCCCCTATCGTATTCGAAATACCTATATGGTTATTTGCATATTGATACAAGTGTCCCGTCATCACATAAGGTATGTAACAACTTTTCATACCGATTCTTTTCGGTTCAAAGCATACATCAACGCACACCAGGGAGACGTCAAGTGTTGTAACGAATCGCTTGACTCCATGGAATCTCGTTATTCAAAACCCTTTTGTATGTGTCCAGAGAGAATATCCAATATACTTCCCTTCTTTTACGGATCTCCATTCCTTGAGGACCACTGATGTTAACTTTCTCCAAGATTAACCATCGGATATCCTCAATGGTATGATTGAAATCAACAAAGTGCTGTACCAATGGTGCTTGTAATTTTTTCATCCTTATGGCAGATCTATGCTCAGTTAGGCGGGTCGCCATTGATCTAGATGTTTCACCCACATAGGTCTTATTACAGGGACATAGAACTGCATAGATTACATTGGTGGTTTTACAATTTGTTAAATCTTGTAATTCTATTTTGACTCCATTGATGGAGTATTGTTTTACCTCTAATGCAGAGTTGCAAGCAAGGCATGACATACATCTGTAGTTTCCTTTGATGGCAGGCAGCCCTCCAATCGTAGTTTGTATGGAGGTAGATGTGCGCTTTTGCATCCGGGACCTTATTATTAGATCTATGAGGTTCTTATTTTTCCGGTACGCAAACATGGGTTTTGGTAGGGGACTTAATTCATTTCTAGTGGCATTGAGAATATGCCAGTTTGAATTGACAATCTGACGTACAGACTCATTCATAGTCGAATGCCTCATTACCATTACCAAGCGATTTTGTTCTTTGGGTGTCTTCTTATTTAACAAACATTGACGATCATAATAGCGTGCTCGTTTAAAGGAATCGCGTACCAATCTTTTAGGGTAGCCTCTAGCTATAAATTTAGCTTTCATGATCTCTGACTGTTTATCAAAATCCACTAGATTGGTACAATTCCTCCGGAGACGGAGGAATTGTCCAAAGGGGATAGTTGTTTTTTGTGTTCTAGGATGATAACTAGAAAAATGTAAGAGTGTGTTCCTTGCCATGGGTTTGGTGAACAGATCCACCCATAGTTGCTGCCCATTAGATTTAATAATCACGTCAAGAAATTCAACATTATTTTTGTTACTGACAGCTACAAAGCGGATATTCGTGTCACAAAGGTTTAACCAAGAGACAAATTCCGCTAGATCATCTTCTGCCCCATTCCAAATATAAAAGACATCGTCTATGAATCTAGACCAACTAGTGATGGATTCGCTGAATGGTGCCACATCGTTATAGATGAATTTGTGTTCGTAATGCGCCATGAAGATGTTTGCTACCATTGGGGCACATGAAGCCCCCATACTTACTCCCTGGGTTTGCTGATATAAGGACCCATTAAATTCAAAGGTGTTTTCTTGGAGTATTATGTCAAGACATTCCAGTATGAATTGATCCAGGCAATTAATTTCATAGGTCTCAATGAACCATCTCACGGCTTCAAGTGCTGTTGCTTGTGGGATATTGCTATAGAGGGCCTCTATGTCCATCGTGACCAAAAGTTGTGCCGCCTGATTAAAATTGATTTGTTCAATTTTATTAATGATATCAGACGTATCCCTAATATAGGATTTTATTTTAGGGACGTGAGGGCGTAATATAGCATCAACATATTTGGATAGTGCCTCTGTGGCTGATCCAATGGTGGTTACAATGGGCCTGTACGGAGGGTTTATGACGCTTTTGTGGATCTTAGGAATTCCATATATCGAGGCCATCTTGGGTTTAGCCACATTCAGAAAAGTCCATTCTTGCTCACAGATATCCTCATTGTCCAGGGCATTTTTAGTCAAGTCCTTTATCAATTTAGATACCCTTTAGGTGGGGTCAATACTGATGGGGGTGTAGTGGTTCTGGTTGTACAGCATAGTTGTCATATTTGTGACATATTGCTCTGTGTCCATCACCACTATACCCCCACCCTTATCACAGCCTTTAATCGTGATATCCTTGTTGTTTTTCAAGATGGCTAGGGCTTGATGTTCCTCCCGAGGTATATTATATTTGGGCGCTGGAATAAATTTAGTGGCTGCCGTGATTTTATTGAACACCACATGTTCAAAAACAGCAACCTCAGGTCCTACCTGTTCAAGTGTTGGAACAAATGTGGATGGAGGTGCTAGCCCTGATCTGTTGGGTGTAGGTAATACTTGATTAGGTCGTTCCTAAAAAAAAGCACGTAATCTGATCTTCCGAAAGAAGGAGATTAAATCCTGGAATAGTTCAAATGTATTCGTTTTTGTATGGGGAATGAAAGATAGCCCTTTAGTTAACATAGATTCTGTCTGACTATCAATGTTAATGTTACTTAAGTTAAAGATGGGAATTTGGTTCACTTGCGCCAGTAGTGAGCATGTCTCGTCGTCAATACCTGGGGGTCGTCCTGATAAAAATTCTGTGCCTGCGGGTAATTGTATGTCTGTTGGTAGTTGCCCCGTTGTCGTCGCTGGTACCTGGGTCGCCATCTGGTTCTCCGCGCCCCTCGCCGGGCTAAAAAAACAGATCGATCGCCCCTATTACTACCTGGGGTCTGTCGGCCCGATGTATTGGCTTGATATTGATTATAGCCTTCCCCTTCTGAATCTGTTGTGTCCGAAAAAGTCACTATTTTTTTAGAAAATCTATCATTCCTTGGTTGGAATTCATCTTCATTTACCGGTGATTGTTGGTAGAAATTGTCAGCTAGATACGGGTACATTTTTTCCTGGTTGGTGTACCTCACATCTATTTTGAGTTTTTCTGTCTTTTGTTTCATTAGATATTCATGATAGGTAAAGAAACTAACAAAGGCGCATTTGCTAAGTGGAAGGCCTTGAAGACAAGATGGGGGAATTTCCTATTGTGAGACCCAGCAGTAGCCAATCACAAAACAAGGCTTGAACAAGACAATTGAGAAAGCATCAATCAATCAATCAATCAAGGAATTTATATCGCGCACTACTCACCCGGAAGGGTCTCAAGGCGCTTGGGGGAGGGGGTCTGCTACTGCTCGAACAGCCAGGTCTTGAGCTGTTTCCTGAAGGCGAGGTGGTCCTGGGTCAGCCGCAGGTGGACGGGCAGGGAGTTCCATGTCTTAGCCGCCAGGTAGGAGAAGGATCTTCCTCCAGCGGTGGCTCTCTGGATGCGAGGGACGACGGCGAGGGCGAGGTACGCGGATCGTAGCTGTCGGGTGGGCGTGTAGAATGTCAGGCGGTCGTTGAGGTACCTTGGGCCCAGGTCGTGGAGGGATTTGTGTGCGTGGGTGAGGAGCCTGAACGTGATCCTCTTGTTGACAGGGAGCCAGTGCAGGTCTCTTAGGTGGCTCGAGATGTGGCTGCGTCGGGGGGCGTCCAGGATGAGACGGGCGGAGGCGTTCTGGATACGCTGAAGTCTTTTCTGAAGCTTGGCTGTTGTACCGGCGTAGAGGGTGTTTCCGTAGTCTAGTCTGCTGGTGACGAGGGCCTGGGTGACAGTCTTCCTGGTCTCAGTCGGGATCCATCTGAAGATCTTGCGGAGCATGCGGAGGTTGTGGAAGCAAGATGAGGAGACGGCGTTGACTTGTCTGGTCATCGATAGGGAGGAGTCCAGGATGACGCCCAAGTTGCGTGCGTGGTCCGTTGGCTTGGGTGCGGTGCCCAGGGCCGGGGGCCACCAGGAGTCGTCCCATGCAGAGGGCGATGGTCCCAGGATGAGGACTTCTGTCTTGTCCGTGTTCAACTTCAGGCGGCTGATGTTCATCCATTCGGCGACATCTTTCATCCCTTCGTGTAGGTCGGCTTTGGCGGTGTCGGGGTCTCTGGTCAGGGAGAGAATCAGCTGGGTGTCATCGGCGTAGGAGATGATGTTGAGGTTGTGTTGGCGTGCGATGGCAGCGAGGGGTTTCATGTAGATGTTGAAGAGAGTGGGGCTGAGCGATGATCCTTGCGGGACGCCGCAGATGACTTCGGTGGCCTCAGAGCGGAACGGAGGGAGGCGTACTCTCTGTGTTCTGCCGGAGAGGTATGAGATGATCCATTCCAGAGCAATCCCCTGGATGCCGGTGTCGTTGAGGCGTTGGACTAGGGTGCGGTGGCAGACAGTGTCAAATGCTGCGGAGAGGTCGAGGAGGATGAGTGCCGCTGTTTCACCTTTGTCGAGCAGGGCTCGGATGTCGTCGGTGGCTGCGATGAGGGCGGTCTCTGTGCTGTGGTTGGCTCTGAATCCGGATTGCGATGGGTCGAGGGATCCGTTCGTCTCGAGGAAGGCGGCCAGCTGCTTGTTGACGACCTTCTCGATGACTTTGGCAGGGAAAGGAAGGAGCGAGATAGGGCGGAAGTTCTTGAGGTCGGTCGGGTCCGCAGTTGGTTTCTTCAGTAGTGCGCTGAGCTCGGCGTGCTTCCAGCTCTCTGGGAAGGTGGCTGTGTCGAAGGAGGCGTTGATGATGTCTCCTTCATGCATGCATCAGAAAAATGTGTTCAAACACTGTGCTTGCATCCGCTCAGACATACTGGGAACCAGTTTTGAAAAATCAAAACACAATTTTCATCACCGAGACAGAATGAGTCCTTACAAAGAGGTTTTGGGGAGAGGCTAGGGCAGTCGATCTCAAATCTGGGGAGCCGGGTTCGAGTCTTGCCAATGACGCTCAGCATCCTGTGATTCTGGGCAAATCACTTAATCTCCTGGTGCCTAACAAAAATAAAAAGAATCTGTCGTTGTGTAACACAACTGGTGCTCATGTAAAGTGCTCTGATGCCTTTGGGTCCAGTTCACGCTATATAAAACTGCAAAAAAAAAAACATAGATGGCAGCATTATAGAGAGGAGAAATGGGGGCAGACTGCTGCCCCTACTGCACAGCAGCAAACTGATACACACATTACCATTCCTGTGATACGAGATGGCCTTATACTGATCCAGTCCATAGATATTGTGAAAGCATATGCTGCATAGCACAAGCATCTCAAAATCCCTGGTCAATCCCACCCACATGACAGCGATTAGTGTTTTTTCAATGGCTCATGGTTGCCTACACCTTATGTTGAGGGCAGAGTCCTGCTGGAGGGTGAAACCACAATTGATTAGATACATTCAGCCATCAGGGATTTGTGAAAAGACATCTTCCCAGGAGGAGTATACAAAATCGGAGCCACATACATAGCACTGATGGTCCACATGAATTTTAGAAGGCCTAATCATCTAGTGGTTTGAGTAACATATCATCAAGTTTATATTAAGGCTACTGCCCAAAGAATGATGATGGAGCTTAATTGTCTAAGTATGATATGTATGGGTCTATACCTGCTAATTGAATAATGATACTAATATATACTTAAAAGACATGACTAACAGTGTGACTCGGAAAACACATGAGAGTTTATTCCGCATTGTAAAAACATGCAGTATGATCGCAAACCAATTTGACATCAACATTTGTGCATGAGAAAGAAGAGAAATGTATAATGTTAATGAATTCACAATACATATGCGCTATGAAAACCTATAAATGTTAAAATGTGTGACGTAATGATATAGGTTTTAACTAAATGATGATAAAATGTTAGAAAAGTACTCATTTAGTAGCAAAAAGTGAATTAATATAAGTTGTTGGAAATGAAAACGAGAAAATTACTTTTGTTTACGGAGCAATACTATCATGCAAACCTGCAATTTCAAAATGTAGAGAGAACATGTGTTTGTTCACTTATAAATTATTTCATGAATAAGTTAATGGTAAAGGGGATACAAACTGGTGTTTGATTATTCATTTTTATGAAGAAATATTAACCACAAATGAAACAGCTTCATCTATATTCAATCAAATGTTTGAAAGATTAATACCTTTTCAGTAATAAAATTGTGTTTTTAGTCTGGTTTCCGTGTTGGCCTTAACATGCATTTTTCATTTTTTCCTTCGGAAAAGACTAGAATGAGCTGACATGACTTCACTACCAATTGTGGGATTTTTTGCTAAAGTTTCTTTCTCTAGTTCTGAATAAAGGACACTCACTCTACTAGTACAAAACTGTGTCAACTTTGTTGCAGGCTTAGAAGAGAGCCTTGGAGAACGGACATGATAAGTTACAAATGAAATTCCTAGTTCTGAGGAGGAATGAAATTGAACATTTTATAAAAGCATGAACACAAGACAATGGTAGTACGTCTAATTTCCGGATCAATTTGATAATATAATGATCACCCCATGGACAGACCATAGACTTCTACCAATGTAAATTGTGCAAAGCTGCGTAAAGGATACTTTTGTGGGAAAGAACTATGCATAATCAGAAGTATAACTGCCAGATGGAAAAGGAACTGTGGGCTGGCTTTTCTTGATATTTTCTACATGCCTGGCATGCTGTCAGACTCAACTTTGATTTTCTCTCAACTGAACGTTCCTCAATTCCTGCATTTCGCCAGGTGATGAAGTTGTGCGGGAAAAACCTTTAACCGAAGGGTTAAATGACTTCGGCTATTGCACGCTGTGCTCTAGTGTCTTTGTAATAATATAAAGAAGCAGAGGATGTCAGGTAACAGTTTAATTTATTCAGTCACAGTTGAAATCCATTGCCCAAATGACAGTTGAGCCAAGGCGCTCGCAATAGAACGCTCACGGCATTCCACGGACGACAACAAAGGGGGTGGGAAAGGAGGGGGAAACGGACTGAACCAAAGGAGGAAGAAAATCAATATAATTACAACACATCTCCCTTCTATACAGAAACGGAAAGAAAAGATTATAATAAAATAAACTCTAAGTCATGTTGTAGTCTTTGTGCCACAAAGGTTTTTTACAATTGTTTCTTAAATATTTTTTCTCTGGCATAACATTGGGTCTTCCACTCACTTCTAGTTCCTGTCCCACAACAGGGTGCATTGCATCCATGCTGTTATCTCTGGCAATTCTGTCTAGACTCCACATTTGACCATCATCAAGATGTACTACATTTTTGAAAACTTTGAACTACCTGAATGTGTATGTCTAGGCAATTTTACTCTTACCCAATCTCCTTCTTCCAAGGTCTTCTTCCCCTCTGTCACCTTGCTGTTATACCTTTCAACGTATCTCCTTTGAACTTGTTCTATTCTTTCCATAATTTTTCCTCTGCTGACCACTTCCACATCATTGCCTACAAGCCATAAAGGTCTTAATTTGGAGCCAGGTTCTCTTCCTTTAAGAGCCTTAAATTGTGATACTTTGGTAATGGAGTGAGGGGTTACTAAATAAGACCAAATCATATTGTCTAATTATTTCTTGATATCAATACTTCTATTTGCATTCAACTGAATACAATCCTTAATCATTCTGTTCACCCGCTCTACTAAACCATGAGCCCTAGAACAATATAAAGCAGATTGCTGATGTTTCACCGAATACGTATGTAAAAACTCCTTCATTAAAGAAGAAGTAAATTGGACTCCATTATCTGTTATTAAAAATTGTGGTACTCCCTCACTTCTGAAAACAGCTTGAAGAAAAGTAATGACCGTGCTGGTAATCACACAACCTTAATAATTACCCATTTAGAGTGGTAATCAACTAATGTGAGGATAAACTTACCACTTAACCCTTTGACATCTATTGGGCCAATGATATCCAGTGCCAATTTGTTCCATGGGGCATTTGGCACTTCTACCGCCGAAATCTTTCCTTTTTGTACATGTTTACTTTTGTCACGGTATGCACAACTTACACATTGTCTAATGTTCCTTTCCACCATGGAATCCATGCAAGGCCACCAATAATGTAACCTAATCGTACTTTTGGTAAGGCTGCAGCCTAAATGGCCATCATATGCTAACATTACTATTTTCTCACGCAAATTTTCTGGGGGAACTAGTTTTTTACCTCTATACAAATTTTCATCTTATATGAACAGTTCATTTCTCACTTCCCAAAAACCTCTTATGTTACAGTCTAATTCAGAACATTCATTTGGCCATCCTTTAATTATGAGTTCCATCACTTTTTTTAGTGTGGAGTCACTTCCTACACCCACTCTCCACTCCTCTTCTTGTAAAACTTCCATTATAGTAGCTACCACATACTCTTCGGCTTCACTCATTCCCTCCGCCTCCATTTGCAGGGGTAATCTGGATAGGAAATCAGCAGCATGATTACTAGGCCCTGGAATGTATACAATCCTAAAGTTATATCCTTCCAGACCAAGAAACCATTTAGAAATGCTTGGTGTTGTTCTTTCAATATTTTTGACTGAAAATACATTCATGAGGGGTTTGTGGTCCGGTTTTATAACAAAAGGAATTCCCCATAAGAACACTCTAAAATGTTTTACAGCCCAGAAACAAGCTAATGCTTCTCTTTCTATCACTGAGTATCGTGTCTCAGCATTAGACAATGACCTGGATGCTAAAGCTACTATTCTCTCTTCCCCGTTCACGACTTGACTTAAAGTGGCACCTAACCCTTTTGTGCTAGCATCCGTAGTAAGTATAGTGGGTTTGCATGTATCAAAATGTCCCAAAAAAAGGTGCATTAATAATACACATTTTCAAGTCATTAAATGCTTTGGTGCATTCTTCATCCCATACAAATTTTACATTTTTTTTTTTAACAATTTCCTTAAAGGGTAAGTGATGTCAGCAAAGTTTTTACAAATTTGGAATAATATTCCAACAACCCGAGGAAAGACTTCACCTCATCTTTAGTTGTGGGTACCGGTGCTGATCTGATAGCATTGGTTAAGGTAATCTTAAATTTAATCCCTTCTTTTGAAATTACATGTCCTAAGTAAGTTACAGATTTTACACCAATCTGGCATTTCCCCCTTTTTAATATTAGCCCTGCGTCTTTTAATCTGTTCAACACTTTCCTAAAAATCTCATTATGTTCCCTTTCATCTTTTCTGAAAATCAGTAAATCATCTTGAAAACATAATACACCATTTATTCCTTCCAAAAGTGTTTGCATGGCCCTCTGGAATACTGCAGCTGCAGAAGCCAGACCAAACGGCATCCTGCAAAACCTAAATTCTCCGAAAGGCGTAATAAATGATGTTAAGTGTTTGCTGGTAGGGTGTAGTTCCACTTGATGGTATGCTGATGACAAATCAATAACTGAGAAAAGCTCAGCATCACCTATTCGGCTCAACATTTCATTAATATTGGGTAAGGGATGCCTGTCAATCCATATATTGTTATTCAACTCCCTCAAATCAATGCATAATCTGATGGCATTATTGTTGGGTTTCGATGTGATAACAATGGGTGCTACCCATTCAGCACTTTCAATGGGTTCGATGACATTCTGACTAATCAGTTTATCTAGTTCTTGTCTAAGGGGTTCCTTCAGCAATATGGGCACGTTTCTACATTTATGTGCAACAGCTTTTGCATTTTCTTTCAGTATTATTTTGTGTTGGAAATCCTTTAAACATCCTAATTTGTCTGTGAACACTTCTGGGAATTCATTAAGTAACTCAGTACCACACACAGATCTGTCAACCAAAAGAACAGGTATTTCTGCGCTGGGGTCAAGCTTAATCCCCAAATCTTTTTGATGTGCCCATCCCAAAAGATTGGAACCATTTTTGGCTACATAAACCTTACCTACTGTGCTTCTTTCCTGAACATAATTCTCATTATGGCCATCCCTTCCAAAGGATTAGGATCTTTATTGTATCCCACAGGTACCACGTCAGGTTCAACAAGTGACACAGTATTTTCCTCAAACTTAGAGTGAAACGTTTCGCTATTGATGAAAGTAAAAGGAGAAAATGAATCAGCAAATACTTCCACTTTTCGTCCATCTAACTCTATTTCACATTTCGGTAACTCAATCATATGTACAGCTTTAGTCCCTTCCACAGCCACTTGTAAGACAAACTTATCTTTACCTTCCTCACTCATGCTGATGGTATTGACAGTTTTTTCTGTAATATCCTTACACATACGTGCGAAATGTCCTTTACGGTTGCATTTTCTACATGGTGCTGTTCTGGCCCAACATACAATGTTGTTTGCCAGATGACCTGTGCTACCACACCTGAAACATCTCAATTTATTCTCTGAAATAAGTTCCCTTTTGTTTTGTTCATTTGAATTTTCATATTTCTTCTTACTTTTAATGGCACAAACAACCTTTAATTCATCACTAACTTCATTCACTTCCTTGTCACTGGAGTTAGACATTTCCTTTATGCACACCGCTGTGTGCTCTATACTCTTAGCTACTTCAATAGCTTTTTTTCAAATCAGGATTGCCCACTAATAGTTTTTCTTGTATCTTTTTGTTATTAGTACATCGTACTAGTTGATCCCTGATAAGCGAATCAGTCAACTCATTGAATTCACATGTATTCGCCAATCCTCTCAAAATTGCAATGTAATTACTTACACTTTCATTTTTTCCTTGAACCCTGCCAAAGAATTTATGTCTTTCCAAAATTACATTTATTTCATCAGCAAATTGTAATTCTAATTTCCTAAGAGTAATAGTATAAACATCTCTATCCTCAACTCCAGCATCATCTTCTTCAATCTCAGGGAGACTATCATATACTTTCCTCCCCTCAGCTCCCAAATTGTGCAACAATATGTGCTGTCTACATAGCGCCGAAAAACCATTGGCCCCAATAGCTATTAAATAAGTCTCAAACCCTTTGATCCAGTTCTTCCATGTCGTGCTAGGTTCTCCCACTTCAGAAAGAAATGGAGGTGGTTGACTCATACTTGCCGCTGCCATGTTTTATTCTTCAAACTTGTCCTTTATTCTCTATGTCATTCAACTCCGTGCTTCCTATAAGCCTCTACTAATATCAAGCGTTCTTCTTAATTACAAAGAGGCAAAATTTCCACCTTCTTATGAGTTCTTGCACCGCCTCTAATTCTCTAAATATTAATATTCTTTTACATAAAACATTCTTACTTTGACTCTGAAATAATATCTCCTTTTATACACAAAAATTGTCTAATTGTTGCTATATTCCACTTCAGAACATCTGATTATGTAAACGATGGTGTATCCGATGCAACATTTATAGTTCCTTTAACTTCACACAAATTAATCTATGAGGTTCCTTTAAAGAACATTTATCCACCGCTATAACTTTACATCAAGGTCACCCTTCCAGTTCAGGTTCATCTCATCCTTCCTTTCTTTGCCACAGATAATCCTTTCTCTTCACTAACAATTGTCCAGAAAAGGATTATCCTCCGTGAGAGTCAAAACAATAAAATAATTATTCTACACTCTTCTTGTTCCGCTGATGCGCTATATTCTAATTCCAGCGTTAACGCACAAAAATGTCAACATATCCACTCACCCGCGGCACTAATGCCATACGATATTTCACTAGAAAAAATTCTTATTTTACAGCACTGGAAGTGAGGCAGGATCCTTCACCGTCTATAACTCCACCCCTGGGCAGTCCTTGCCCCGAGCGTAAATTCCTTTTGAGTGAACGAGACACTCCTTCCTCGCTACGACGCTGCCGGCTGACCCGGATGGGTTTTCACCATTTCCTCATTCTACCTCAGCTCCGCCTACTGTTGATACGATCAACAAGCGTTGCGATGAATTCAGGAAAATACTGCCTCAATTTCTTCTAATTTGAAGGTGAATGTTCTCGGGCCACTTGTGGAGGGGATATCAACACGTTGCCCTCCACACAACTCCTCGTCGCCAGTGTCATAATATAAAGAAGCAGAGGATGTCAGGTAACAGTTTAATTTATTCAGTCACAGTTGAAATCCATTTCCCAAATGACAGTTGAGCCAAGGCGCTCGCAATAGAATGCTCACGGCATTCCACGGACGACAACAAAGGGGGTGGGAAAGGAGGGGGAAACGGACTGAACCAAAGGAAGAAGAAAATCAATATAATTACAACAGTCTTCTTGGGCTCACCTTGAGCCTCCGTATTCCTGACAATCTGCAACTGATCCTTGGTTTGTATTATTCGTAATTTGTATTTTGATATCGCTTTATATTCTCTCTCTCTCATTCTCATCAGGTATTTGAATTGAAATGAGTGGCCATTCCTCTCTAAGTTATCCTAGTCCCTCATAGCTCAATTAAAAGATCCATCAGAGGACCTTGACTGATTTGTGATATTATAGACATTGATGTTGCAGAGTTTTCATAGGCCAAGCTCTGTGTTATTTTTGATTATGGTAGCTGAGGTGAGTATGATGTGGTTTTTGATAAGCATGCAATAAACCCTTTGTTTCTGCTGCATCAAGGGCAACTCACTGCATTATGTCAGCTACCATCCTATCTCACTTCTTAACACATATGCTAAATTCCCAGTGGTACTCATAGTGAAATGTCTTATCAGAGACATACCCTTTTTAATACAAAGGTTGGCTTTGTCCCAGACCGGTCTTGAACGAACCATCTCAGGACACTGCTCCACTGTTAGAGCCCTGTGGAAGCAATGTCCCTGTCTCTTGAATCTGGGAAAGCATTTGATCACGTTATGGGTGTATCTCATGGGGTCTTGGGGTCCTGGACATTGCAGGTCAAAGTACAGGACATATTACAGAGATTATATGACTAGATGAAACATCGTCAGCCCAGTTAAACTGTGGAGACTTACTGTCCCGATTGTCTAAAATACCAAGAGGTGCCAGACAAGGCTGTCCACATTCACCCTGCTTATTCTTGTTCACCTTAGAGTCCTTATCAGAAGCTCTATGCACCCCTGGAAACAACATTATTGCTCCTTTATGCTGACAACATATTTCAAAGACTCACCTCTCCTGAAACTTTTATACTTGTGCTTAGGTTTGTCATACAACTGTTCTGGCAATTCTCAGGCTATATGATGAATAGATAAGCCTGTAGCCTTGACATTGTCCCGTGACATTACAAAGGCCAGCCTTCTTGGGAATAACAAGAGGTTGCTTCCACCAGGGCTCAAATGCCTAGGTGACTTACTTAGTAGGGGGTGGAAAGGATTGTAGAGGGCAATTTGTCTTTATTTCTCCCCATTTTTTCCGCATTCTGCAGCACACACAGAAAGAGGAAAATGCCTCAAAGGATTGTTTTGGTGCAGGAATTGAGTCCTTCCTGCCCAAAACAATCCTGTCTTTAATGCAGGCATCCTTGCACCATGGCAGAAAGGTGCCTGCATTGGCAGTAGGAAGAAACTCAATGAGCCACCATAGGGAAAGAGCAGGAATGCATCATCTCTTAGTAGATGTGGCTCATTTCTGCTTTCACCCTGTCATGCAACACAGCTCAAGTTGTCTTGCTGCATTGCGTGACTTTGTGATGAATTTGCCCTTTAGTTGCTATGAACCCCTTTTTTGTGCACTTAGGTTTTTTGTTGAATGTGAGTATTTGAGATGTGATTCAATCATGGTTTGCTGCAATCAAGGATTGGTGCAGAAAAGTGTGGATACAGCCATGCATGTTAGCATATGCCTTTTTCTTTGAGAGTAGCCTGTTTCATGGAATCATGTGGTAGGAAATAGCTAGTTTTTTAAGGCTTTCTGAAATCCAACACGGTTGTCAACAAATTTTAGTTTTGCAAGAATCAAGTTCCTGTGCTTGACCAACAGTATTGTGGAAGAGCGTCTGCCAGTGCAGGGCTGGAAGAAATGGATGGACAAGGCATTATACAACTTAGCTGTCTAGTTCATCTGTAAGCACAGAGTGTATCATTACTGAAATAAATGATGCACATCTTTCGGACCACCCCCATCTGTATATGGTGTTTGCAAAATGTTGTCAGCACCAAGAACCTTAACAGTGGAGTAGTTTGTTGTTTACCTACAGTAAAGTGTTAAGCAATTGGGAACAGTGTCAGGGTAGCACTTTAAGCTTTCCCATGCACCTGCAGATAGTCCTACCTATAGATAGTCGCAGTATGTGAAGCTTTTGCAAAATCAGTGTTGTTGTTCAAAAAGCATAAAAATCATGAAGAGGCGCAGCTGAGGAGGAAAATATAGCTAAATGTTAGCGTATGCAAATGCTCTTTTGACAATCATTGACACCTGAGTTGTAAACATACAGGTGTAGATTTTCACATTTTGTGTGTGAATCGGGCCCTAGACTAGCCTTCAAACTATTCAATTACAAGTAGCCTAACGTGGCAAGACCCTATTGTCGCCCTATACGCATCAGGGAAATGAAAGCGTGGAAATTATTTGTCAAAGTGAAGTTATTCCGGTGTAATATTCGCTTATGCTTGTGCAATAGAATCTTCGCAGAGCCACTAACCCAACTTTTCCTCAAGAGGAGCAAAATGCTCAACTCTGGTGTGAAGAAATGAGGAGCCTTCAATATAGGGTGGCTTCCATATATCACAAACGTGGCTTGGTTCCATCAGAGCTCTTAGGTGAAAACTGCTCCAAAATGACCAGTTCTATCACTTTAACTTTAACAGGCCAGATCAATTCTGCGTCTGTCTCAAAAAGATCACTTCAGAGATACTCCCCCTGAAGAACTCTCTCATGCACAAAGCACGCGACCCAGGCTGAAATACTGACAAACAACCTGTTCAGTTTCAACAGGCGCCCTCATATATTTAAGCTATTGTAGCATGGGAGCACACACAAACTTTCGGCAAAAGAAGCCATTCCTCATTCACATCTTGCAGATAACAACACACACCTCATTCCATCTAAGTTTAAGGAAATCAGACAGTCTGCACAGACACACTCATTCACCATGTGGTGCCCCAAGCAGATATCCTAGCTTTCACTGGGAAAGTACTTTGACGTCTCATGCAGAGATGAAAATCATGTTAAAAAAACAGACATGCATTCTTTTAGTCATTTAACACAGACTACGCATAATCACCAGAATGGTTGTATAAATATTCATAATTTCTGCAAAACGAAAAGCATCCATTGCGAAAGACTTGGACATGGAGAAGTTGCAAATCAACAAGTGCAAATCTAAGAGAAACTTGAAGGGAATCCTTCAGAGAGTTCGGCTACAATAATTGGAATACACTTGACTCTTGGCTGAGAGCTCAGTGAAACGTATGTCATGAAAATTGCTCCTTTCACGCAACTCCTTTAAAATGTATACAATATAGCGTGTCTACTGCTGCCTCCCAGAACAGATCCCACTCCTACCAAAGAGATACTCGACAAATCGGAAAACGTTCTGACCTTTTTGGTTCACCAAGCAAAACATTCTTCCCTACCACTTTAAGGATCCGCATATTGCACCGATTTTAAATCCTAGGGGGCAGATTTACAAGCCCCTTGCGCCACTTTTGCGTCACTTTTCCCGTGTTAAAAGTGACGCAAAAGTGGCGCAATGTGCTTGTAAAACTGCCCCTAGGAGTTTCTGGATGCAGGTAACATTGTCTGTGCTGGTGCACCTTCCACCCAGAACAAAGTGATTGACAGTGCATGATTGAAGAACGCAACCTGGTGTGAATGACAAGCAGCACGTTTGGTGCATTATAAAGTAAATACATGCATCCGTGAAGACTCGGAAGGTGATTGAAGCATGGCAGAGTACACGTGTGAATCGGAAGAGATCTTTAAGAGTTTGCATGAACTGCTTATCGACAAGTCTGCATATGGCTCATTGGGTGACTTGCCATACATGGCTGAATCGGGCATTTCTCATTCGCCCACGAACTGGGCTAGAGTATTAGGAAGATTCCAGAAATACAAGTCAATAGCATTAGAGTCGTTTCTGATCTGCATTACATACATGCATCCACAATACACTAAGGGCCATATGTATGACCCTTGTGGCACAGGGCAAAGCAGCAAGTCACCGCGCTGCGCTGCCCTGCGTCACAGAGAAAGGGCAGGAATGTGCCCTTTTTTCCAATGCAGCGCATTCCTGTCCTTTCCTCTTGCGCTGGTGCCCTTTGGGCAGCTAGCGCCAACGCCGGCATCCTTGCACCATGGTGCAAGGGTGCCTATGTTGTAGACATCATTGTTTTTGAGCAGGAAGGTGCACATTCCTGCACAAAAACAATCCTGAGAGGCTCTTTTCTCTTTATATGTGTGCAGCACACATAGTAAGAGGAAAAAAAACGAGGATCAATAAACATATTTCTCCTTGTTACGCCTCACCTGGGGAGGAGTATCTTTTTGGCACTTTCCCAGGTTTCCCAGGTTTGGTAAATCTAAGAATGTGTCAAAAACCATTGCTGTTGCATGAAAATACACACACAATGCCCATGGAACACCTCTCTTGCACAGAATAATTAAAAGCAGCAATTTGTGCCGCGTTGCATTACTCCATATTTTTGAAGCCACTCAGAGCCACACAAAGAGGCTTCATAAATATGACTTTAGGTGTGTGTTGCTCTTGTACTACCCTGCTGCTGCAAGAGTGACACAAACTGGGTCATAAACATGGTCCTAAGACCATTAGTGAAACAACTTATTTCTAATAAAGGCACTGATGTGGAACTCAATATAAAGTAGTTGCAGTAGTGTGAGGTTCAGTGCTAATGTTCCAGCCGCCATTTGCAAAAATGCGCACCTGTGTTGTGGGGCCGGATTTAGAGTTTGGTCAACAGGATTTTCCGTCAAAATGTGATGGATATCCTGTCCATTACAAGTGCCATAGACTACCCTACACTTTTAATACAGAGGGGGGGGGGGTGCATCAGCCACGTTTGTGATGTAGCATCTATCTCGTTCGCCAACTCTAAATGTGGCCCTTGCTCTTTGGAATAACTAGCAAAAAATAGTTTTTGCTGTTTATGACGTCAAAACTCCCAGGCAGTCAAAAACTACCAAAGCCACAGAGGAGTTTTTGGAATTACCATCAGTTTGGGCCTTTTATCAGCTGGCCTCCCATTGATTGCGGAAATGTGAAAACATGTGCACTGAATAAATTACTACACATTTTGTAGCCTTCCATATAATTACTGGCATGCTGTAACTGACTGTACCTGTGTTCAGGTAGCAAGGAGAATTGTGTTAAGGCTCTTATTTCGGATTATTGCTACAATACGTTCACTATCAGTGAAAGCAAGATCTCCTGTGGAGTCTTTCATCTCTGCCTTTTGTCCTTTTTGACTGTAGCTGTCACTCATTGAATATGCATGGCTGACTCATACACACTGAGAGAGAAGGACCACTGTGCGGCAGGCTTGTCCCACAGCTGGGGACAGGCACCCACATGCTCTGCGTTAGCAGGATGCGAGCAAAAAACTGCAGTAAATTCAAATTTTCAAGATCTGACAATAGCCCTGCCTTGGACCCAGTTATTGTGCGGTGAGGTATTACGTGCTTTCATTCGTATAATGCTCTTGAAAAATACAACATCGACACATTCATTTCAAAAAATAGAATGGCATGTCCTAAGTTATTAAAACAACAATTCAAAGAGTCAGAATTCCTAAAAAGGGGATATTCTCTATCACCTTTCAGTGGAAAAGAGCCCTTCATCGGAACAAGTAGTGACAGCCACAAAGATCAATGGATTAAGGATTTGAGAGATCGTAAATAGGCAACATAATCTGCACTGCAGTAGCACAATGTACAACCACTTTGCAAAAACAAACCAGGGTCTCTCACCTTCTTCTTTCTGCCAGTAATGAGATACTTTGGTCTTTCTTTAAGTAACCCTTACAGCTGTTTTTACACCTGTAAAGTGTGCCTTAGAAATATACAGAACTGGTCTGTTTGTGGCATTTCAAAACTTTAATGATAAACCCCCCAAGGAGGTGTGCTGTATAACAAATAGAAAAGTTGACTAAAATGTGCTAACACAGTGAAATATAAAAATGGAAGGTGTGTGTGAAGCATATAAAATTACTTTACACGTGTCCTTCAAAAAAGTTTAATACATAGTCAGGTCACATTATTGCACATCAAATTCTCCCGGTCTCAAGCTGCCAGTAGCAATTATCTGTAAAAGAACATGCGCTCCCCAGTGACTGGCTATCGGGAATTTTATAGTATACCTAAGCATAGCCTTGAGCAAAACTCCTCCGGGGCGTATTTAGAATACAGAATTTCATTTAGATGCAATATCAACACGGTTTGGGTAAAAAAAAATAAAACCTACATTTAGATGTCTCTGTATCTCTATGTGCCATCTATAGTATCTATATAAAGTAAAATAGACCAGGAAATATTTTTATATATGCACCGAGTATCATTGGAAGATATCTGAAAATGGCACCTCAATGCAGAGTTTGAGGAGCACAGGTCACTAAAACACTTACAACTTCATCTGACACAAATGAGAGGAGCAACGAGAAGAGACAAACTGCTGAATAGTCACCTTTCGAAGCCTTTCAATAGTGTTTTTCTTCTTTTCCTGCATGCCATGCAGTTCTTGCCTTGTGTCAAAAATCAATGCTGCAAAGGAGCTCGGGTTAGCACTGGGAGCCTCTGTTGAAGCGCCTGCAGCAGGAGTCCCAAGGCCTCATTCATGAAGCCTTTTGCACATCTGTCTTTGCCATTGGTCTCCATTCCTTCTACTTCTTTTAGTGGTCTAAGAGCAAGTTTGGGATCCACAACACATGAATTACACTCGTAAAGACTTCTTTTACTAACGTGCAGTGTTACTTCAATACCATGTGATAATATGTGGGAGTCGAGCAGTGACACAGTAGGTGAACACCTATAAAGTCCAAGGGTTTTACAGTGGGGCTTCAGGCCGGGAATGCCATGGAAGAACCCACAAACTTGCAACTGGTATTTAGCACTTAAACCCAGCTCTTCAGACGAGCTGCTAGTCAGTAAGTTGCTGACTTGTTCACATAAAAATAATAGCTAGTTTTTATACAGCATTTCAGAGTGTGTTTGTAGTTTCTTAATGCTATAAACAACAGGTATTATAGGTGTATGATGTAGTGGTTCTCAATTCCCTGAGCGTGGAAGGGAAACATAGTCGGTCCTATCAGGGTTCACACTTGTGACCTAGGAGAGATCACAGGGAATCTCAGAGATGTTTCTTGACCTCACTTAGCCATCGTTTTAGGAAACAAATTGAACCAAATGGTCCTCTTCATAATTGTCTTTATACATTTGCCTCTGGTAGCTTACTTCACTGACTTAAAACACTCGATTTATGATATTACTACAGTTTAGGTAATTTCTTATGGCATATATTTAGATTTGAATGTGTGTCAAACATTAATATTATTCAGCCACGGCTGGTGCAGGCAAGAGCTTTGGGAACGTGGGGTGGGGTGGGGGCTTAGTCGACAGATGACGGAATACGGAAAATTAAATACAAAAATAAATAAAAGCACTTACCTTGCAGTCACTGCATTGCGGAGTTGTGCAAGTGCAAGTTATTTATTTTATTTTCCTATTCCGTTGTCTGTCGGCTTAGCGACCCTGCCTGCCCCACCGCCCCACCGCACTTACCTGCACTGACCGCAGCTGATATTATATCATCAATATTATCATCATCATCATTACCAACACATCACCCTCATCTTCATCACAATCATCACCATATTAAATAATATTATTATTATTAGTAATAATAATAATAATAATTGTAATAATGATATCTCTAAAATTATGATTTCTGCACCTGCCATTGCTACCACTAGTTATAATAATAAGTTATTTCTGAGCAACGGAAAAAACAGATATCCTAAGAGTCCATACTCAAAACGTTCTCTCAAATTGTGCCTCAACGTTTTGCAAACAAACTCTAATTTTGCACAGCAACTAATGTACTAATTGGTTTTGGCACAAAATCACTATGTGCTGGGGGTAACAACAGCCTCCACAATGAATAATAAATAGGAAGGTTGCAATTTGTGGTGCATGGTGAATGGATACAAACACTGGGGTTGTGGCCTGCAAGGGACAGCTGGCCATCATCCTTGTGATTATGTTCCAAAATGGAAAATGTTGCTTTTAAAGCAGCCCTTGTTCCGTAAAGTAACCGGTGCTACTTTAACAAAATAAGTTTTCCATTTTCGAAAACATCAGGGAAAACCTCAGAGGGAGTAGGCAGTGCCACAGCAGACTCCTATGAGGCTGCCAACATAATTCTAAAGGGGAATGGTCCCCAGAAACTAGCCGTTCACCTGTGATGGAAATCTACTGATTCTGTAATGTCTTGAGCTCAATTCAGAAATCAATGCAGCCATGTCTGTGGACCCACAGGCCTGTGAGATTAATAATGTTTAGTGCATACTTTGCATAGAATTTTTAATTCCTTAATTTGACTTGCAAGGACAATATGTGCTATCTTGGCTATTTGGGAGGACCATTTGTATGCTTCATGGTGCAACTGAGGGTAATATTAAGCACTAGGCCAACAAGCAGGGCCATATTGGGCTACACTATACGTTTATCAATGCTGTGAGGTTTTGTTTAGTGCTGAATTTTCTTTTGTAGTAATCATTTAGAGGGTGACCATCTATCACAATTATTTTTGCTGGTTGCTGATGCTTCCTCTTTCTTTTCTTCAATACAATACATTATGATGATCTTGCCACCCCTACTGTCTGGTTCAAGATGAAACTGTGAATTATTGCATTTAATGGATTCTGATAAAGACTTAGAGTAAGCGTTGTCATGTTTATGACATACTGGTCATAACTAAGTTTTCTTCAGTCTTTTAATCAAAGGTTCTGAAGTAGTGATGGGCAATTGTGACTTATATATAAAGAGCTGTGATAGTCCATATAGCCTGTGAAGCTGCATTGGGAATTACTAATGCCTATTTAAATGCATATTTAAACTAAAATAGACCAATATAGAGTCACTGAAATTATCTTTACAAATGTGATAATCCAAACAATTGTATGGAGTAGTAGTGGGCCCTATGAAAGCAGCCATACAAAATGAAGACTCTTGGAAATATTTGCAGCTCATTAAAGAAGCATTTCTTTGCCAATTGATAGGGAGATTTGAGAAGCTTTGCAGGGGTGCTAGAAACCGGTATCTTCCCATTTCCCTACTTGGAATCCATTGGTGTAATTTTAACTTTGTACGTCTGGCTGAAATTGTCTAGTCTAGAAAATTGTTCAAAGCATTAGGGGCACATTGCTGGGATGGGATCACCTTACAGCAGTGTTCCCTTTAGTTGTCAATGATTCTTAAATCTTCAGGTCATTTGGTGCCTGGGGATAATCCCTAGGGCTTCAGAACTTTCCAGTATGGATCCTGCATGTAAGAATAATACCTGAATTTACTTATCAGAAATTGCCTCCTAGCCATGCAATGTAGCTATGAATGTCCTAGTTGCAATAAAGGACTGGGTGTCTGTTAGTTGTGTATGTCCTCTTGTAGAGACAGATTGATCCAAAAACTATCTAAAATTATTTTGTATTTTTTTAGTTTGATAGTGTTTGCTGTTAGGAAAGGCCAGTCTCTTCTGTATTGTGCCTTTTTTGATCCCAAAAAGTGCTCTTGATGCGGTTGATAGGTTTCCGATATTTACTAAATTTGCAGATTAGTAGTCCAGGGTGAGACTTTGTGCTACATAGGCTTATTGCTCTTTCATGCATGGGCAAGAGTACATCTGAGAAGAAGGCATGAATTTACTAGTCAATATCTGACTATCTACAGAGTAAAACCAGATTACGTCTTGATTGATGATCTCAGTTACTCTGTCCTTGAGTTAGAAATCTCAGTGAAGTTTGTTTGCAAGGAAATTGGGACTGGTTCTTTTCAATCTAAGGAGCCCAGAACCACTGTTTTTACACCTGGAGTCAAGGTCTTGCCGTTTTAAGGTTGAAGATTATACTTTGACACCAGGTAAGAGTCCAGGACCTACGGACCACCTCTTGGAGGTCATGTCTCACATAAACGAAGGCCAGCAGGAGGTTCAGGTCGTCAGCCAGCTGACCTTTGGATCACTTTTGGTATCCTGGGTTTATGGCGAGCAGGGAGTCTCTTCAAGTGCAGGAGTGTTTTGATGAGTGGTTCTGAGGGTGCCTCTTTTATACTCAGTGCCAGGCTATAAATCTAAACTGGTTTGGTCAGTTCTCCCCTTCCCCAAAGTCTTGCTCCAATCTTGTACGGGCTGCATTTGCCAGTGGCAGGACAGATGGTTTTAGAAGTCAGTAAGAGTGTTTGTGTAGCCTTCCGACTACCCTTTGAAGCTGCGGAAGGGCTAAGTACAACCACCAGTTCATCCTGCTCAGGAGGCAAATACTCTTTCTCACACCCATCAGCCTTGTGTCCCCTGCCTCAAAGATATACACAAGACACCACAGAGAGCCATTAACAAAGATATACACAAGACACCACAGAGAGCCATTAACAGTTATGTGACCCTGGATACTGGTAGAAAGGCACATTTGGTTTAGGCAGGAAAACTCCAACTTTATAAAAGTGGCACTTTCAGAATATTTATTTAAAATCTGACTTTACCATTAAAAAATATTTAAAATTACAATTCAAATGAGTGGAAGAGATATTCCTCTATCTGCTCCCAAACTGCAGATACCACTTGTTAAGTGTAATAAGGTAACACAGTATTAGCCTAAGAGAGTGCTTTTCTTGCTAAAGTGAAAAGTGACTTTTGGATTTTCCACTGCCAGAAAATGTATATCTTAAGTACACACATTCTAGTGTTTACATATTATGGACCTTGCCCTATGAGCCTTTAGGGCCTATATTATAAGTATTAAAAAGGAAGGATATGGTCTGGCAAAAGATTTCTTTTGCTTGGCCAAAATGACAGTTTAAAACTGTACAATAGGCTGAAGTTGCAGGCCTGAGGCATGTTTTACAGTGCTACTTTAGTGGGTGACACAATGAGAGCTGCAGCTCACTTGTAGAATTTAATTTACGTCTCAGGGTACACACAGTACCATATACTATGGATTTATAGGTATATTAAATGTGGCAATTAGATGAATATGAATGTTACCATGTTTGGAAGGGAGAGCACACGCGGTTTACCACTTTTTAACAGGAATATGGTGTGCAGAGTCTTAGGGCTATAAAAAATGGGTTTAGCATAAGAAGACAAAAATGGCGGGACTACCACACAAAAAAGGTTGTCTCTAACAACGTGGCAAAAGGAAATGAAAGTGTTATTGAGTTTGCAATCGTTCTGACTGAACTGCTAAATTAAGGTAACAGGGTAATTGTGAAGAGTAAATGGAATGAATGTGTCAGTTCTGATAATGGGTTGAGTGATCGTAACAGGTTAACATTGAAGGTTTGGCCTTACATATGCTGTTCAAGAGAATTGCAAAATGTTGGCCAAGATACAAGACGAATTGAGTGTTAGGGTTACCTCATACCCACATATGCCTGTGTTGTTGTGAGCAAGGTTGATTGGATAAGCCCATGAAGGACAGCTGTGTATGATTACAACAAAGAAGAGGCTATGGCATACTGGTGATGGACAGGTATGGATTAAGCTGTGGGGTTGTGTACTAGTTCATGTCCGGTTTGTCAGGGAGCTGATAATGGCCCTGTCACATGCAACTCTGAACTTGTGCCAATGAAAGTTCTTAGATGTCCTTGAGAAAAAAAAATGATTTAGTTGGTCCAATACAAGGGTTACCCCATGTTAAAACAATCATCATAAGTCTGGTGGGTTATCACTCCAAACAGGTTTTATATTGTCTTGCGAGGAATATCAATACCCACATTGTCAACATTTTTGGGAGACTGTGTGTCAACATTTTTGGGAAAATGTGTGTCAACAGTTTTTGGAGAATGTGTTCACTGTTGAAGGGTATCGCTGATTTGAAGATTCTGATAATGGTGTTCAATTTGTCTCGCGTGAAATTAAGGAGTATTTGGCTTGTTCTGGGGCTAAATAACTGGCTGTTGCTGTGGACAGTTCCCAGAGTAATGACATGGTGGAGAGGGTAAACAGGATTATTAAAGAATGTTTACAATTAGCCAAAAGTGCTAGTCCAGATGGAGAAGAAGCCTCAAAAGACAGGTTTTGGAATGATCATGTATTCCTCATTTTGCTACCGGGGGTCAGTCGATTCACATTATTATGTTTTAAAGAACGAGTATCTACTTCAAAGTATGGTATACTTGATATGCAAAGTATGCAGTCAGAGACAGAGAGTCTGAAACATATTTGATAGTGCTCAAAGTTACAATGGAGTTCAATATGTAAACATTCGTGATTTTAATGTTGATGATGATGTCAGGATTCATAAACCTTTAACTGTGATCAAAACTGTTGATACATTTATTAAGAAGACCTGGGTAATTAGAGTGAAAAAGGCATCTTTGCAGGTAAAAATAGGTTATTGTGAAGCAAGAAGTGTGTAGTTAAAGTCAATGATGGTAGCTAAGTTAAGTTTGAAAATATAATTATGATTTGGGTCTTCACTATAAAAAGAGAACATTGGGAGTTCAGTAGTAGGTGTAAGTTCTTATTCTAAACATGATGTATACGATTACAACTAGTATTGGCACAGCCAAAAACTCCTCTAAGGAGCTTTTTAAGATGGCTAATGTCCTGTTTAAATGGCAGCAGGAAAGTCAGTTTACACCAGATCACATTTTTTGCAATAAGATTGCTAACTTTTTTCAAACCAAAGTACAAACTGGTTTACAATGAACTCCTAAAAACAGTACCAAATTCGACTGAAAATAATAACCTAACCACCGATGAGAACCTACCCTCTAGTAATTTGACCAGGTTTTCAACACTAACTGAAGAGTAAGTTAATAATGTGCTATTACTGACCAAGTCAGGCTCTCCTAATGATCCGTGTCCTCCTGCCACTCTACATCTGGTCTCAGAAAAGATCAGTTTGCATCTAACCCCTCCTTTGAACAAGGTGATCAGTTCGGGATTTTTCCCCTGCCCCAGAAAAAGGCATGTATTAGGGCTATCTTAAAGAAACCCGCCTTCGCTCTCACTGAGGTAAACAGCTACCGTCCACTATCATGCTTACCAATAGCTGCTAACATTTTAGAAAAATAAGTCAATACTGATCCATCCCACGACCTTGACTGTAACAATCTCTTAGACCCTACCCAACATGGAATTAGACCATGCCACTCGTGGGAGTCTGCCGTGATTATGGCCACAGAGGAGATTTGCTGGCAATTGGATGGGGGGAAGAGCCATCCGTATCCTACTTGAATTAACAGCAGCATTTGACACTGTTAACCATGCAGTGCTAGTGCAGCAGCTGGAGGCAATAGGAATTAAAGAGACGGCTCTAACACTACTCTCCTCCTTCCTAGCATCCAGGGAGCAGAGGGTGTGCAGAGAAATGTTTCCTCCCGTTTGGGGTGCCACAAAGCCCAGCATTATCACTGACCTTGTTCAATATTTATGTCACCCCTCTGGCCAACTTAATCAGAGAGCATGCTTTTACGTTAATCTCATAGGCTGACGACACCCAGATAGTTATATCTATCTCACAGAAGGTTGAAGTGACAACCGTTAGGTTCCATAAATGATTGAAGTGTATCATGGGCTGGATGAATCTAATTCCCCCAAGCTTTACACTGAAAAGACGGAGGTCATAGAGTTGGGAAGGGTCCACCTATATGGAATCAAGCATGGTGGCCAATCGAGGCAGGCAACTACCCCCCTTCGTCTACCAAGGCGAGAAATCTGGGAGGGATATTTGACAACCAGTTAAACTTTGCAGGGCAGATCAATCACCTGATTTCCTCTTGCTTTTTTCTATTTAAGATCCTATGTAATATCTTGCCTTTATCCCTCAGGATCTTAGGAAAAAGGTAATAGGTGCATTAATCCTCTCAAAAATAGACAACAGTAATGCACTATTCTTTGGCATTGACAAGTATCAGATAACAAAATTGCACTCAGTGCAGAACGCTGCAGCTCGACTACTAATTAACATCCCAAAATATCATTCCATTTCCGCCAGCATCAGGCTGCACCTTTGGCTTCCGATCCAACAGCGTGTGGAAATTAAGGCACTCTGCTTAGTACACAAGGCACGGTATGGTAGGGGAGCCATGGATATGCAGAAACTATTTTGGTATCTCATATCATCCAATACTGGGCTAGTTCAGGTTCCTAAAATCCAAAAAGCCAGATGAGGAGGGAAAAGCCTATCCCATCCAGCAGCCAAACTCTGGAACAGGCTGCCGACTACTACTAGGCTGCAGCCAAATAGGCTCCAGTTTAGGAAAATTATTAAGACTTGGCTATTTCCCCCAAATATGTTCCGTCGCTGCACCTGGACAAACACATGCCATGTTCTTTTTAGCGCCAAGATGCCTCGGCATTCGTGCGCTTTATAAATATTTTTTACTTACATGTGGAGAAGGTTTGCAAGAACTACATTCAGACAGTATCACACATGAGTTACCCAATTCTCTGCAGAATGCGAAACAGAGTTCACAAGGAACACATACAGACAGCATCATGCAGGTGCCGCTTCACAGGATATAGAGGAACAAACTGTCTTGTTTGGCGACTCTGCTTCTCAGAATTTAATTTGTGCTGATAGCAATAGTGAAGTGAATCCACTAGTGAACTCTACAGCAAATGTGATAGGAGGTAATGAAGTTAGCAAAGATGGCGATACTTAACCACAAATCTGTGAAAACAAGCTTTTTTAGTTTTAGTGAAAGGAGAAGCAATAGAGTGTGAGAGCACCAATGTATCTGAAAGTCGGTGTTCCTGCTATTAAAATTGTCTTTCTTCAATACCTGCATACATTTTCTAATTGATTGTGACAACGTCATCCTCATAGTTGCAGTTTATGTTTGGATTGCTTTGATTTGTTCCCCTTCTGTTCATTATTTATCAAGCTTATGTATTATTTCAGGTTTTTTTTATAAGAGGGAGAATATGTGTTGTTGCCTTTCATGAGCCACAGAATGGGACAGAAGTGTTGCGATGTGTGGGTGTTCAACCACTGTTGAGGGTTCTTTTGGGAGACCATGAGTGGCTTCGGGATCTCCTGTTAGCTGGCGTTTTTACTAGGAACTGGAAACAAACATCTCAGTATTGTTTTCTACTTCTGATTCCAGCCTTCGATTGTATATGTTGTTGTGTGATGAAGGATTATCTTTCTTCTGTCCCATCCCATAACTCATGGAATGTGTCAGAAGAAAGATCAGCCTTCAGCACACAACACAAACCCATTTAAAGATGGCGACTTTGGATGCGTGCACATCCATAGTGGCTATGCAACCAACATGTAATGACAGAACTATTAGACTTCACTGTACAGACCTGTTGGCGTTGCCAATGTTTATCAAATCAAGTGTGTTCATTGTACAATACCCACACTTCACTACATTATTAAAATGCTAAATATTATTGTTTTTGCTCAACAAAGGTCAAACGTTTTACTATTCTTTGAATATATGCATGCAGACTGGAAACGTAAGTTCTTAATAAACCTTCCTATAGTGCTCTGTTCTATTGACAAGCGGGGCTTGGTTTGCCTTTCTGCGGCCAAGTGAAGGTAAATCAAAAAGAACGAATCCATATTGCCCTTAAAAGAGACCACCAACTACATGCAGCCTTTCTCTCTCCATGACTTCAATATAGATTAAATTCCTCTGCTTGGACTACTTTCCCATCTTTCTACATATTACAGCTAATTAGCACCCCCTGTCGAGAAACAATTTGGAGATAGAAGAAAAAACGTTAGATAAGAGCTGCATGAACAAATGTAGTTCATTTAATATCATTTGTGCTGCTGCATTATTAATAACACGTAATTGCCCTGCGCAGGCCGTAAGGGGAGTACAAAGTCACTCTATAATTTTTCGCCCTTTGCCGATGAGCCTGAGATGAAACACAATGAAGCAGCAATGGCGCTAAATTCACATCCATCAGAGAGTTTTAGGAGTCAAATTCCTTTATTAACTTTTGTTTTATGCCAGGCGAAATATTTCCAACAGAACTCTTGGATTAATTACACCAAGTCCACAGTTTCCATATTGTTTTCCCATTGCAGACTGCCTCTTTCCAGAGTTCTAAATTAAAAGCCATAACAGATGGGTCGCATAAAGTGGAGCTCTTCAGCAGAATGTTGGCGGTAAATTTTCGAGCGATGCGCTAGGGGGTAAGCACACATCTCCCGTTAAGAGTAATGAGAGTTGGGCCGGTGCCTCCCCGCGCACCATGCCGAAAAGCACCCCGCCATGTGCCAAACAAATACAAATCAATTAAAATTAATTGTTCAGCTATTTGTGATGTAGGCATCATCAAAAAAGCAAAAATGTTTCATGTCAGCGACTGTAGAGAAACTGGCGTCAGAGAAGATTTTACATTATCAAGGAAGTGGTGCATGAGCGTCCAATTTAAGCATCATTAATTTAGGTCAGAAATATGAACCAACTTGAGCTGCACAAAGCTGCACCTTCTTGGAACAGAAGTTCAAGCTAAACTGATTTTTAGTAGAGCATATATATGTCATGAATATATTCACTATATATTATGTTACGTTATGTTATGTTGTTATGTGATGAAAACTTCCACTAGCACTACAGGGAAAATTGACTTGTCAAAAATGGTGGAAGTACCCGACCTCTTATATTACTTCTCCAACTTGCCAGTAATATCAACTCGAAGTTTCTTCTGTGAACTTGACAAACTGTTGCGGGAACTCATATGGGGCAGCGCCCACCATCAGATGGCCCTGAAGAAACTTCAACAACCTGTCGGAGAAGGTGGGCTGGGTGCTTCGTCCTTCGAGGCTTTCATCTTGGCGGCTCAACTGCAATGGGTGGCCAGGTGGCTAGGAGAATCGCAACTTGGAGGAAACATATCCCAATGTACATCCCCTCACTGCTGCTACCACCTGAGGTTTCCTGCTCCCACGGTTCGTGCCTGACTCCCCCTTACTGCTTACAAATAGCACTAGCCTGCGAATGCATCGACATGGTGCGATTCCTCTTGTGACACATCACACCGTACATGCCAGGGTTCCCATTACAGGGTCTAACCGGATACCCGGGAACATACTCCTCTTCAGTCCTGAGGCGGTGACACAAATTGACCACCACAGGTGACCTCTTTTATGAAGGCCATCTTCTGACAATTGACCAACTACAGACAGAACACGACCTTCTAACAGACGTGTTCCTCACATGTAAAAAATTGCAAAATATGTGCTTCACCCTGTGGTCCACATAGGATGTAGAACCACCTATCCATGGTGTCCTTCAGGCACTTCTCACTATTGGGGATGGGGGTCATCTGATCTATTGAGCATTACAGACCCACACTAGGGCTCAACTTGCTCCTCTACATGCACAGTGGGAGGAGGACATGGGGATGGCCTCACATGATGCTAAGTGGGACCAGGTACTGGCCTTTCCACAAACTGTCTCCAGGAACACCAGATTCAAAAACTTACAGCTTTCATGTCCTACACCAGGTATATTTAACCCCTGCGCAGCTTCACCGCTATTTTCCCACGGCTGACCCCTGCTGCCAGACTGGGGATGCAAACCTTCACCACATGCTGTAGTCCTGCCCTTGCCACCTACTGGAGCGGTATTTATGTTGTGTGAAGTTACTGACCTTACAGACATATTCACTTGGGAGGCTTGCACCTTAGGCATATTTAGGCGAAGGAATAGACACTCTGACCTCACTCATTTTGTTGGGCTGTCCCTCCTCCTCCCAAAGAGGGCACTTTTACTACAATTGAAGGCAAAATATACACCCCACAAACTTGGCAGAATGCAATGCACAAGTGGTGGATGGCTCAGGGGATGGCCCTCTTATATGAAGAATTGTAAGATCTTCTTAAACACCCTATATCCTAGGAATGGAAAACATTTCTTGACCAATTTATTCGATAAATGTCCCCAGATGACCCCGCATGAGCACAACCACCTCACGATACGCCATAGCCTATTCTTACCGCTAGACCCTCTTTCCACCTCCTCACTCCTGATGGCACAAATGCACACCAACTCAAGCACAAGGAGATGATGGATGGTGGTTGAAACTTTTCAGACACTCACCCCCAACCACAGATCTGGGTTTAATCCATCATCATTCTTTAGCTCACTTTGCCACCCCAGTTCAGACCCAGCCACATGCAAATCAGTCTTGACACTGTGCCTCATGGGAACAGCCCAGCCCGAACTGCTACCCAGGTCTTCCCTTGAACGGAAACAAGCATCCTGGTATCGGTTTCTTTGTAGCACCCCTCATCAGCCAGGTTAGCTTGAATCCGGTGGCAAAGTGAGCAAGGGACTCACATCTGGGTATACCCTGCCAAATTAGGGCAAACAAAGCAAAAACTTGGAGATGATAGGCGGAGAGCTGTAACTTTTCAGACACTCACCCCAGTCACAGATCTGGGTTTAATCCATCATCATTCTTGCACATCAATCTCAACAGTTTGACCTGCCATCTTTGTCCTATCAAAATAAAATGCTAATCTATTCCTGCACTGAATCGTCGAAGCTACAAGCCCAACCTATAGTTACCCTCTCCACTTCTACCCCCTCCTCTCTCTTAGTTATTGCTGTTATATATTGAGGTTATAAGTTTACATACTTATCATTGAGGGACCTGGGAATGCAACACTACTGAGCCAGTTAAATACCCTTTGTTACTCATGGAATATCCATATATTACTGGTTATTTTACTGAGATATATGATTTCAGGATTGCCTGTACAGGGATTCTCTTGACACAACTCAATGTTTATTTTCTTTGAAACCCTGCAATAAAAACATTTGTAATTTGTTTTATGTTATCCTATATTATGTTATGATAAAGGAGGTCTATTTTAGCATGGTTCATACAGTTATTCCTTGTCGTGCTATGTTATCTCCTCATATAATAGGATAGCATGGTATTATACTTTACTGAACAGTTTATATGGTTATATGTTGTGCTATGTTGTCCTATTTTAAGTTGTGATATGGTATGATATGGTATGGTATGAAATGGTTTTGGTTTAGTGTAGTATTGTATTGTTTGATATGCTATGTATGTACATATGATTTGGTGTGTGATGGTGTTGGACCAATGTATTGATGACTCTACCCTGGCTTTAGGCTGGTGGGGTTGTTTTGGACCTGGCCCTTTTTGCAAGGTCACCCCCAAACATCTTTCTTTCCTCCTTCCCTTTTTTATGAATTAGGTTTTGATGGATGTACTACTCTGGGCACATCACCACTGCTAACCAGTGCTAAAGAGCATTTGCTCTTTACTTAAAACATGGTAACAGTGGCTTGTCCCCAATTGGCATATTTAATGTACTTGTACATCCCTAGTGCAGTACACCACATGTGCCCTGGGCCTGTAAATTAAATAGTACTGGTGGGCCTGCAGCAATGATTGTGTCGCCCACTTCAGTAGCCCTTTAAATATATCTCAGGCTTGCCATTGCAGAGCCTGCATGTGCAGTTTTACACTGCCATGTCAACCTGGCAAGTTAACCCTCTTGCCAGGCACAAATCTTCCTTTTTAATGCAAATATGTCACCACTAAGATAGGTCCTAGGCAGCCCCAAAAGCTGGGTGCAGTGTATTTAAAAAGTTGAACATGTACTTTTAAGTTTTACATGTCCAGTTAGTAAAAAAACCCTAAAATCATTTTGCAACTACTGCAAGGCCTATCTCTCCCATAGGTTAATATTGATATTACCTTATTACATTTTATAAGTGTCATTTTCAATTGGGAAAAGATAGATATTTCCAGTTTGGTGTCTCTGGACTCACAAATTAAATTCACAACGTATGGTAAAGTTGGAAGTAAAGTTGCAAGTCTAAAAATGCCACTTTTAGAAAGTTGTTATTTTCTTACATAAACCAAACAGTGACTTATGCCTGTCTCTCAATACATGTCTGGGAAGGGGGAAAGCTGCACTTTATGCATTCCATCTATACAGCCACACACAATGGGAGCTTAGGTGTAATATGATGGGCCTTAATGGGCCATTAACTGGCTTGATGGGGAGGGCAGATTTAAGCATAGCCCCATTTGCACCTAAATAGGCCCTGTATTGTCACTTCAGCCAGTTTGGTGCCAGGGCAGGGGAAGCAGATGATTCCCAGACCTTCAAAGTCACTGTCTAGAAGCTTCTTCTACCTTCCAGAACAAGGGCACCAAAGTATAAATACTGGACCTCAGACACCACCACTTCAGTACATTTCTGGACCTGTGGATACTCTGCCAGGAAGGACTGCTGTGCTATTACACGTACTGTCACTCTGTTGGACTGCTACTCTGCTGAACTCCTGCTTTGCTGCGCTGACCTGCTACATCCTGCCCCCTTGCCTGGGAGTGAGAAGGACTAGACCTGCATCTTTCCACCCCAGAACCAAAGTGACTTAAATGGCTTGTCTGCTTGCCTCCTGTTCTGAAGTCTCAGGAACATCAAAGACTTCCAACCACCGTGTTACAGCACCTGGACTTTGCCATCTGTGAGTCTTGCCCTGCGAAGAGGTGCCAATTCAGTTCTGGGCCCTTGGAAGTGGGTATAAAGTGCTGCTCCTGTAGAACACCGACGCATCGCTTGGCTGCAACTTGCATCTTTGTCGATGCAACTAGGATTAAGGTACTTTTGTTCAGTGGGCTTCACTGGTCCCTGTATCTGGCCTGAGCTCCATTGCAGTCGGCCTGAACTTGTGACTTTGACCCAGTCTGGTAGACCCAGATAACAACAGTTGTCACTTTGAGCTTTTATGTGCTATTTTCACCTAATTCTTTAAAAATTCATTTCTCAAGATCTACTGATTGGACCTTTGTTGTTTTGGTCTTCTTTTAACCATTCAATGAAGATCTGTTTTTTTAATTAGGTGTGGTGCCTTTTTGTGTGATGTTTACAATGTTTTTACCATATTAAGTGTTGCCACAATTTTACAAATTAAATTAAGACTGACTGCTCTGTGCCAAGCTACCAGGGGGAACAAAGGTTAGTTTAGGGTGCATATCCGACTGACTTTGACTAGGATTGTGGTTGGTACTGGAACACGCTGCATACCTCTGCCAACTAGAGACCCAGCGGGATATGTACCACGAAGTGGAGGAGAGAGACGTTAGCTTTCCAGGCTTAACGCCTCCCTCCTCCACTTCTAAAACGCAAGGCTGCACCATACTTACAAGGATGTGATGCAGTCTTGTATTTCCCTCTATGCGATGGCAATACGTTTAGCAACTTAGCACAAAGACAGGCACCCTTTCACCAGAGTACAAGGGTGTCTGCGTGCAGGGGGGGGATTGTTTATCTGTAGAAAGGTGTCCCTTCCTGCACATAAACCATCCTAGAAATGCCATTCTGTCACTTTCATGCATGCTGCTTCATGCAGCATACAGGAAAGTGACAAAATTACATTTAAAAAGAAGTTTGTTTATGTACAGGAAGGGACACGTTCCTGTACATAAACAATGGCATTTTGCTTTTTGCATGTGTGCTGCACAAGGCAGCACACATGGAAAAAGCAAAAACGAGGAGAAATAATGCATTTCTCCTTGTTATGCCATCTTCAGACCAGTTTCTACCTGGTCTTAATTTTGGCGCTGCTTCCTATGTACACCACACTTGTACATAGGGGGGCAGTGTCAAAATGAATGGGTGTTGCGGTGGAACGCCCACCGCAACACCCAGTACTCACCCCTTCCATGCTAGGCATAGCGTGAAAGTGGGCCTTATGTACAAGGCAGTGTTAAGCCACTTCAAGTGGCTTAAAGCTGCCCTGTACATAAGGCACAACCCCTATCACCACCACAACGTCACTATAGCTGACGTTGTGGTAGAGATAGAGGCTTGTACATATGCCCCTCAGTTCCTATCCTATAGTATGAACTGTTTATTAGATTTGTTTGTCTTATGTCATGCTGTGTCATTTTTTACAGGCATGTTAGTGAGATACAACTTTGATAAGCAAAAATTATTCTTTATTTAGAAACACACATTATTTAAAAGTTCTAATCGAAATCCTAGGGGATGCCTCTAACAATTTAGGGTGAGAGAGAGATGTTTTCCCAAAGCAATCATCTGCACTTAAAATCATTGGTAACTGTATCAATCAATCAATCAATCAATCAATCAATGAGCCATTTGTAGAGCGTGCTACTCACCCGTGAGGGTCTCAAGGCACTGGGGGGAGGGGAAGCAGCTACTGGTCAAACAGCCAGGTCTTGAGAAGTCTCCTGAAGGTCAGCAGGTCTTGGGCCAGCTGCAGGTGGGCGGGGAGGGCGTTCCATGTCTTGGCGGCGAGGTGGTAGAATGATCTGCCACCGGTGGTCGTTCAGCGGATGCGTGGGACGGTGGCGAGGGCGAGGTCGGTGGAGCGAAGCTGGCGGTTCGGGTGTAGAAGGACAGTCGTTCGTTGAGGTGTGCTGGTCCGGTGTTGTGGAGTGCTTTGTGAGCGCGGGTGAGGAGCTTGAAGGTGATTCTCTTGTTGACCGGGAGCCACTGCAAGTCTCTCAGGTGGGTGGTGATGTGGCTGTGGTGAGGGAGTCCAAGGATGAGGCGTGCGGAGGCGTTCTGTATGCGTTGGAGTCTCTTCTGGAGTGTAGCCATTGTTCCTGCATAGAGGGCGTTGCCGTAGTCCAGCCTGCTGCTGATGAGCGCTTGGGTGACCGTTTTTCTAGTTTTGGTGGGGATCCACCTGTAGATGTTGCGTGGCATGTGGAGGGGGTTGAAGCAGGAGGAGGAAACAGTGTTGACTTGCTGGGTCATAGAGAGCGTTGAGTCCAGGATGAACCCCAGGTTGCGAGTGTGGTTGGTGGGTGTCGGGGCAGCTCCCAACGTGGCCAGCCACCAGGAATCGTCCCATGTGGAGGTAGTGGAGCTGAGGATGAGGACCTCCGTCTTGTCTGAGTTCAGTTTCAGCCGGCTGGTCTTCATCCAGTCTGCGACAGCCTTCATTCCCTCGTGGAGGTTGGATTTGGTGGTGGCTGGGTCCTTGGTGAGCGAGAGGATCAGCTGGGTGTCATTGGCGTACGAGACAATGTTGAGGTGGTGTGTTCAGACGATATTGGCGAGCGGTGCCATGTAGATGTTGAAAAGGGTCGGGCTGAGGGATGATCCTTGGGGTATGACACAGGTGATCGCGGTGGCTTCCGAATGGAGGGTGGGGAGGCGGACTCGCTGAGTTCTGCCGGTGAGGAAGGAGGTGATCCAGCCAGGGTTTTGCCTTGGATCCCAACATCATGAAGGCATGTGCGCAGGTTGTGGTGACAGACGGTGTCGAAGGCAGCTGAGAGGTCCAGGAGGATCAGGGCCGTGGTTTTGCCTTTGTCCACTATGGGCCTGATGTCATCAGTGGCGGCGATGAGGGCGGTTTCGGTGCTGTGATTGCTGCGGAAGCTGGATTGGGAGGAGTCCAGAATGTTGTTCTCCGCCAGGAAGTGGGTCAGTTGTCTGTTGGCGATCTTCTCAATGACTTTCGCCGGGAATGGGAGCAGGGAGATGGGTCGGAAGTTCTTGAGGTCCTTTGGGTCCGCATGGGGTTTCCTGAGTAGAGTGTTGATTTCGGCATGTTTCCAGCACTCTGGGAAAGTGGCGGTCTTGAAGGAGCTGTTGATGATCTTTCAGAGTTGGGGTGCGATGATGGAGCTTGCCTTGTTGAAGATGTGGTGGGGGCAGGGGTCAGAGGGTGAGCCGGAGTGGATGGTGTTCATGATTTTGATGGTGTCTTCGTCGTTGATGTTGTGCCAAGAGAGTAGAAGGTCGGTGTGTTTGGTGGGTGTTGAGCCGGGGGGGTTGGCATCTGTCGCCGGCGCCTGGGAGTTGAAGCTGTTGTGGATGTCCGCGATCTTGCTGTGGAAGAAGGTGGCCAGGGAGTCGCAGAGTTCTTGTGACGGCAGTACGCCATTGGAGCTGGAGCTGGGGGCCGGAAGTTCTTTCACAATGTTGTGTGTGTTGTTGTCGATGTGTTCCTTGAAGGAGGTTCTTTTGGAGGCTCGGCTGAGTTGGTGGTGTTTGCGTCTGGCTGCGCTGTGGTCTGGTGTCTGGTCCTTGCGCCACTGCTTCTAAAGTCTTCTGCAGGTGTGCTTGGAGTTCTGGAGGTCGGCATTGAAGCAGATGGCTCTTGTGTCAGTGCGCCTGTTGGAGGGTTTCCTTTAGAGGGTGTTGGTGCAGTCGTCGATCCATTGTCTGAAGTTCTGGGCTGCATCGGAATCAGAGGGCTCAGGTGGTGGGTCTCGGGCGAGAGTGGTGATGAGCTGGTTTTTGTTTACTTTTTCCAGTTGCGGTGTGGGATACGTTGCAGTTGGTTGTGGTTGTGTGCGGTGTGTTTCTCAAAGGAGAAGTGGAGCAGTGGTGGTCGGTTCAGTGGAGTTGGGTGGTGTGGCTGAAGGTGACGTGGTCGCTGGCGGAGAAGATGGGGTCGAGAGTGTGTCCTGCAGAGTGGGTGGGTGTTGTGACGAGTTGTTTGAGTCCGAGGTTGGCGAGCTTGTCGATCAGCATTGTGGAGTTGCTGTCGTTGGCGTTCTCGAGGTGGAAGTTCAGATCCTCCGAGGAGGATGTAGTCTGTGGAGGCGAGGGAGCGCGTGCTGATGAGGTCGGCGATGGATTAGCTGAACTGTGGTCGGGGTCTTCGGGGTCTGTAGATGAGGGTTCCTCTGAGGGTGGTGTTGTGGATCTGGAAGTGTAGGTGTTTGGCCATGCTGTGGTCATCTTCGCGGTTTGTTGAGATTCTGATGGTGTCCCTGTGGACAATGGTGATTCCTCCTCCAGGTTTGTTGTTGTTTCGGTCCCTGCGTGTGATCTTGTAGTCGTCCGGGATGGCAATGGCTATGTCAGGCGCCGAGGAGGTGTTCATCCAGGTCTCCGTCAGGAAGGCGACGTCTGGGGCGGAGGAGTCGAGCAGGTCCCAGAGTTCGACGGCGTGCTTGTGGACTAAGCGTGTGTTGAGTAGTATGCAGCTGAGGTGGTTGTGGCCTGCAGTGTTGGGATGGGCAGGACGTGCAGATGTGCGCTGGCTGGTGTAACTGCAGTTTCGGCAGGTGAAGGGTCCGTGGGTGAGCTTCAGGGTAGCTGGAAGCAGGGGGAAGTTCAGTCGGCGTTGAGTGCGTTGAGGGTGTCTGCCTCGTAGCGGCGTTGGGTCTTGTGGTGGGTGCAGGGGCCAGGGGGTCTGGCGCTGGGCGTGGACCAGGCATGGACAGGCGCAGACGGGCTTGCCTTTGGTGCGCCAGCGGCCGCCATATGTAGGGGAGGGGGCGGGAACCAGAGGAGGGCAGGCATGAGCGGGGCTGTGCCGTGGGGAGGGGCCACGGGGCTGCGGCGTCAGGAAAAACGCCGGGAGAATCAGGCAAAGATGCGAAGGAAGGCAGGCAGGGACAATGAGCAAGTATAGAACAATTAAACACAGTAACGCACACGTAACAGACAACAGTCACCAGGTGGATCGGGAGGACAAGGGGTGGGAGGGGAGGGAGGGAACGGGTCGGCGAAAGGGCGGGCTGCAGGTGGAGGCTGTATGAGGCTGTATGAGTGCTTTAGTTGGGGATTTTCCATCAGCCATGGATCAAAACAATGTAGGGTTTTAGATAGAACAAGGAAGGAAAATTGGGTCACGGAAGCATCAATTGCTATGTTATGCATTTCACTGTATAATATGCACATCTTCAAAAATTCTAACGGTTTAACAGTAAAATATTAGGTGCTTGCTATTTACAAAACGTTATTCAATTCTATCTTCCCATGTGTTTAGGGACCATGATGTAGACCAGTGGTTCCTAACCTGGGGTCCAATGACACCCAGAGGTCTATGAGACCTATTCAGGCGGTCCACCACCATGTTACCACATTTAATAATATTAAAATGTATACATTATAATCAAAGCAAAAACCAAAGGGAATGATGGACGGAGTGTTGAACATTGCAAGCACTCACCCCCAGTCAACTGATCTGGGTTTAATCCATCACCGTTCTTTAGCCCACTCTGCCACCCCAGTTCTGACATGGCCATATGCAAATCAGTCTGACCCTGTGCCCCATGGGAACAGTCCAGCCCGAACTGCCAAGCCATGTCTTCCCTGGACCGGAAACAAGCTTCCTAGGACCAGTTTCTGGCATTTCAGCCGTCTTCAGCCAGGCTTGCTTGAATCCAGTGGCAAAGTGAGCAAGGGACTCACGTCTGAGCATACCCTGCCAACTTATGGCGAACAAAGCAAAAACCAAAGGGAATGATGGACGGAGTGTTGAACATTGCAAGCACTCACCCCCAGTCAACTGATCTGGGTTTAATCCATCACCGTTCTTTAGCCCACTCTGCCACCCCAGTTCTGACATGGCCATATGCAAATCAGTCTGACCCTGTGCCCCATGGGAACAGTCCAGCCCGAACTGCCAAGCCATGTCTTCCCTGGACCGGAAACAAGCTTCCTAGGACCGGTTTCTGGCATTTCAGCCGTCTTCAGCCAGGCTTGCTTGAATCAACACTCCGTCCATCATTTCCTTTGGTTTTTGCTTTGTTCGCCATAAGTTGGCAGGGTATGCTCAGACGTGAGTCCCTTGCTCACTTTGCCACTGGATTCAAGCAAGCCTGGCTGAAGACGGTTGAAATGCCAGAAACCGGTCCTAGGAAGCTTGTTTCCGGTCCAGGGAAGACATGGCTTGGCAGTTCGGGCTGGACTGTTCCCATGAGGCACAGGGTCAGACTGATTTGCATATGGCCATGTCTGAACTGGGGTGGCAGAGTAGGCTAAAGAACGGTGATGGTTTAAACCCAGATCAGTTGACTGGGGGTGAGTGCTTGCAATGTTCAACACTCCGTCCATCATTTCCTTTGGTTTTTGCTTTGTTCGCCATAAGTTGGCAGGGTATGCTCAGACGTGAGTCCCTTGCTCACTTTGCCACTGGATTCAAGCAAGCCTGGCTGAAGACGGCTGAAATGCCAGAAACCGGTCCTAGGAAGCTTGTTTGCGGTCCAGGGAAGACATGGCTTGGCAGTTCGGGCTGGACTGTTCCCATGAGGCACAGGGTCAGACTGATTTGCATATGGCCATGTCTGAACTGGGGTGGCAGAGTGGGCTAAAGAACGGTGATGGATTAAACCCAGATCAGTTGACTGGGGGTGAGTGCTTGCAATGTTCAACACTCCGTCCATCATTTCCTTTGGTTTTTGCTTTGTTCGCCATAAGTTGGCAGGGTATGCTCAGACGTGAGTCCCTTGCTCACTTTGCCACTGGATTCAAGCAAGCCTGGCTGAAGACGGCTGAAATGCCAGAAACCGGTCCTAGGAAGCTTGTTTCCGGTCCAGGGAAGACATGGCTTGGCAGTTCGGGCTGGACTGTTCCCATGAGGCACAGGGTCAGACTGATTTGCATATGGCCATGTCTGAACTGGGGTGGCAGAGTGGGCTAAAGAACGGTGATGGATTAAACCCAGATCAGTTGACTGGGGGTGAGTGCTTGCAATGTTCAACACTCCGTCCATCATTTCCTTTGGTTTTTGCTTTGTTCGCCATAAGTTGGCAGGGTATGCTCAGACGTGAGTCCCTTGCTCACTTTGCCACTGGATTCAAGCAAGCCTGGCTGAAGACGGCTGAAATGCCAGAAACCGGTCCTAGGAAGCTTGTTTCCGGTCCAGGGAAGACATGGCTTGGCAGTTCGGGCTGGACTGTTCCCATGAGGCACAGGGTCAGACTGATTTGCATATGGCCATGTCTGAACTGGGGTGGCAGAGTGGGCTAAAGAACGGTGATGGATTAAACCCAGATCAGTTGACTGGGGGTGAGTGCTTGCAATGTTCAACACTCCGTCCATCATTTCCTTTGGTTTTTGCTACATTATAATCAATCATATACAAATGAAGAAGCAAGATAATAAAAATTGAAAACATCTTCTATATTTGATTAAGAATTGGAAGAAATATTTCAATATTTAAGCATTTGTTTGGTGTATACTTGTTTTTGTTTCTTTTGCGTATTTGTTTTTTTGTATTTATCTATTTTGAAGTTCAGATCATAGAAATCGCTTAGGCTGGGGGTCCCCAGCTTCCAGTTTTACATCAGTGGGGCACCTCGGATTCCAGTAATGATTTACTGAGAGGTCCACAGATATTAAAATGTAAGGAAACGCGGATGTAGACCATTTCAAAATAAACTCTAAACTTGGTATCGGGTGGAAAATTTGAAATGTTAACCTCATTTGTCAAGTTTGTGATAAGCAGGCGCATGATCTGCGAAAAGCAAAGAACGTGTATGTGAAGACAAAACATCAAGCTGCCCTTGTGTGGCAACTAGCAATAGCTACATTGTGATTTGTTTCCAGGGGCGCAGGGATCAGCAGGTCACTAAGTGAAGTGGCTCTGGTGTAATCAGGTTTTAGGGACCCTCTGCACCTAATATTTTACAATCCAACCAGGAATAAAGGTGCAATTGTCTATGCTTGCTTTAGGGTCCATCAAAGGCCAGAGTAAAACTAAAATTAAGTGGCAAAATTGACAGAATTCCTTAATTTCCCGTTACATGAAATGTCTCCAAATGTTGCATTACTAGATTAGTTCATGGAGAAAATAACTAAAGAAACATCTTCTGCTACAACCTGTTTCGTGCAAGTATCTCGTATGACTTTTTCATGTGAGGTATTTCTAGGAGTGAGTGCGCAGCTGACAAACCAAACTGCATGCTAAATGTAATATTTTGCATAATTTAACGAAATGTATGTGAAATTAAGTGAAATTATATGAGAAAAAAATTCACGTGACTTCTCACACAACTTGCACATTTGCTATGCTAATGTTTGCTTTATCAGCCAGGTCATTCACACAGGACGGACTGCAATATTGGTGTCAACATAGGTTGAGTTCATACTGTACTACAAAATTATGGGGCAAATTTACAAGCCCCCTGCGCCACCACTACGTCACTTTTTTCGTGACGTACTGGTGGCGCAGGGGGCTCCTCCATATTTACAAGAAGAGGAAAAGCCACCCTGCGTGACTTTTCCTCTCCTAGTAAATATGGCCCCTTCACACGCAGCACTGTGCGTTGAAGGGGCGTTCCATGGGTGTTGCTGTGGGTGTTCCCACGCAACATCCATGGAACAAGACACATCTCCATATTTATGAGAAATCGTAAATCTGGAGATGCGTGTGAGTGCTACGCCACCCTAGAGGTGGTGTAGCGGGGCGCAACAAGGAGAAATGTTTCTATTTCTCATCGTTTTTTCCTCTTTCAATGCGTGTTGCATTCTACAGCATGCATTAAAAGAGGAAAAAGCCTCTTGTGATTATTTTTGTGCAGGAAGGTGTCCCTTCCTGCACAAAAACAATCTCCCCATCACGCAGGCATCCTTGCAGTTTGTGCGCCAGCGCAGGGTAAGCACAGAGATGCAACATATTCTTGTAAATATGTTGCATCTCTGTGCTTTCCAAACTAATACAGCACGGTGCAGCAAAATGACTGGCTGCACCGTGCTGCGTTACTTTGTTGCAAATCTGCCCCTTTGATTTCAATCAACATCTGAAAAGTTTGGGGCAGATTTACAAGCCCCTTGCGTCACTTTTGCGCCGCTGTTGTCTCACTTTTCGTGACGCAGCTGCAGCATAAAAATGCGGCCCATTTACAACGTGACGCATCTAGGGAGATGCGTCACATTGTTAAGCCCTGCGTCACATTATACCTGTGTCGGGTATAATGTATGCAGGGTGGGCGTTCCAATGCAGAAAAGCCTCGTAGAAGTGACGCAGTGAAATCTACAAGATTTCACTGTGCCACATCTAGGACGCCACTGCATCAAATTCTTACGCCTGCTTGAAGCAGGCGTAAGGAGTGACGCAGCACAATGAGGATAGGCCTCCCCCTGCATTGCTGGAGTTGCATCGTGCTTGCGACACCACTGCAGCAATGCATGACTTTTGCGTCAACAGATGCGTCAGAATTTCTGACGCATCTGTCAATCCTTGCGCCATGGTGCGCCATATTGTAAATAGGGCGCATCCATAGTGGCGCAAGGGTTTTTAATTGTGGCGCAGGGAAAGTGACGCATCTTTATAGATGCGTCACTTTCTTGTAAATCTGCCCCTTTGTTTTGAGCCAGTAGGATGGCTCAGTGAGTTAAGAACTTAACGCTGTACTTTGGGGCAATTTGATGCTCACAAATCATGGGACTGCAGCACAGGGAGAGGGGTGGAGGGGTTCAACTCTTCATGTGTTCCCCAACTCTTCAGTGGGACCCCATTCAGCACAAACACAATAAATATTCTGCAGGAGGGGGGCATCATTTCGAGTCACCCCCGTGGAAAGTCTAACACAGCCGTCAATGTTTTTAAAGTCAGATAATCGTTCACCATTAAATTGGTTATTTATAAAAGCAGTTACGTACAGCACTTACAAAATAGCAGTGTGACACAAACCACTATATGAAAGTATTATTTTGGATTCTGCTGCATTTAGCGCATAGGGTGCTCCACCCAGCAACATTCTTCCACAGAAACCTGCCACCATCGATTTGCTGTCAGAGTAGCCCATCCAATGGCACCAGGGGTGCACAATAAGTAAATAGATGCTAGCACACAGCTTTGATTTTTGAATTGATTGGTTCCTGATAAATCTGTGTGTGGGGGTTACTGTAATAGGCAGCTTTCCATCTTACTTTTCCTGTGCTACTCTGTTTCCTGTCTTCTCGAAGCGAGAAATATTATCCTATGTGGGGAAAACATTTCCCTACACCTCATGTTAATTTGGTGTTGCTTTTTCCACTTCTAAATTAAATAGTTTCGCATTTCAGCACTACTATTAAGCACGCAATTGGAACGTGAAAGGTCTTTGGGGCAGATTTATATCAGACTTGCGCCCCTTTTACGCCGCCGTTGCGTCACTTTTGTGACGCAGCGGCGGCGTAAACCCTGCGCCATGTTGCGCCCCATTTACATCGTGACGCATCTATGGAGATGCGTCAAGGTGTAAAGCCCTGCGCCACATGAAACCTGTGTCAGGTTTCATGTGGGCGTTGCTACTCAGGGGGGGGCGTTCCGTCGCAGGAACGCCCCTGAAAAGTGACTCAGTGAAATCTATAAGATTTCACTGAGTCACTTTCCCAACACTGATGCGTCAAAACCCTGCGCCTGCTTGAAGCAGGCGTAAGGCTTAACGCACCATGTTAGGGATAGGGTAGGTTGGAACAGTGCTGGAGTTGCGTCGCGCTTGTGACGCAACTTCAGCACTGCGCCAACCTTACGCCGGCAGATGCGTCACGTATCTGCTTGTCCGTGCGCCACGAAGCGCCGCATTGTAAATGCGGCGCATCTGTGGTGGCGCAAGGGCAAACTTGCGTGACGCATCTTCCGTGGCGCATCCATGCTGATTTGCAGGGATGCGCCAGGGAACATAAATCTGCCCCTGTGTTATTAGCCTTCAGCTACTAAAGCAGGAAAATTAGCCATAATGGTGCATTTTTCAGGGTAATAAGTGGGATGTTGAGTTGAGAAAAATCTCAGATCGGATAATGTGTATCGAGATTTGAGAAATATGAAGTTCAGTTCAACTTATTCTATTCATAAGCCTAGCTTAAAAAGTGCAAATTAATCTGTGAATTGCGTACATTTTCCTTAAACGCACAATTACATCTCGATCGTTAATTCACTCACACAGCTACAACACGCCACCCATGCGCCTCGTTTCTATTGACTAAATCACTTAAAACCCTCTTCACAAACTTGAAATATTTTGTGGTCTTCAACGCATTTATGTAGCTTTAAGGACATAACAACTTCACAAACACTCAGTTAAGCGTTATGGAATTTAGTTAAATCATAAGAAAACAGAACATGTCTATAAAACTCAACTTCTGATTTTGAGCCAGAATACTACTTAGCAAAACCGTGTGAGATCACATCTGTCTCAGCAATAGTACCATCTAAATAAGGTTTATAGAAATATAAAATACTTCCCGCTCCCATAACTGAAAGCAGCCTCATCTGTTCACTTTTAGAAAACTGGAAAATGTAAAACTTTAGAGTCTGCTGTTGAAATGGAGTGCTCTTTCAATCAGTCATGGTTTACAATGTGCAGGGCCTAATCTTTAACAAATGTACACTTCTGCTGAAATCATGAAAGTCTAAGAACTTTACAATGAGAATACCAGAGAACAGCGACGAAAGGGAGCAGAAACTACAAGAAAGAAGTGAGAGCAAAAAGTGTCTGATATAGAAACTGCGGATCAGCAGTGCTTAATTTGAGCAGGAGGTGGGGCCTACCAGCACTGATTTTTTGGGACTGACACTTTGTTTTCCACATCAAACATTTTCCGTGATGAAATGATGGAAAGTCATTCAAAGTGGAATTAAGTAGGAAGAGAAAGACAGAAAAAAGTCACAGAGGCAAAAAGCAGGACCCTGCAAGAGTGAAATACAGGGGTAGATAGTGTCTGGTAGTAGATTAAAGATGCATTAGGTGCATTCAAGATGATGCAGACAGGCTATTGGGTGCACTGACATTTAATAACACAGCCTTTGGGCTTCTGAGCAGAGCTATGGGCACCAAGGCTCATTCATTTACAAACTAACCACAGGCGATCTGTATTTATCTGGCAGGACAGCTCAGTGAATTGAAGCCTCCTGCTGGAATGCAATTTGAAAATAGTAATCAAAATATAAATTAGGAAGCGCAGGGGCCAAAAATGTTTCTTAGGACCCTCCGTGGTCCGTGCAGGTAACAGCGGTGTGGCGGTAGTGCCGCGTTGGGGGGGATTTCGAGGGCCGATGCCGAGGGGAAATTAATTATTTATTTAATTGTCCCTCTGCATCGTCCCTCGAAATCCCCCCCAACAAGGCCCCACCGCTGTTACCTGCATGGAACGCGGCTGCTTAGGACCCATCTCTGGTGGTGCCAAATCCCAGCTTTACCGAATGCAACAGCGTCTTTGTCTTGTGTTCCCCTCTTGTGTATATTTTCCACAGTGTATACTTTCTACCTTAGTATCTTACCTACCAGACACTTTCCAATTTCTGGTGTCTTCCCTTTTCATTTACCTTTCTTTTTTACCTTCTTTTCTCCCTTTTCTGCTGTTCTCTTTTTTTAAGTCAACGTCTGATGATGGAAAAATACAATTAGTAACCAAAAGGAATGTCTTTGTCCGCCATCAACAACAGCCAGCACAAATTAAGCACTGCTAGGGTCACAAAATGAATCTGGCCAAGCCAGAATCAGCATTTTATCTTCCCAAAGATGGTCAATCAACACCAACCATTATGTAATATTAGCATCTATTATACTTACAGTTCTTACAAATGGCAGTTCCTGGACCTGGCCCTTTTTGCAGGGTTATCCCTAGAACTTTTTGGCTTTAGCCTGCATTTTTACTGACCTCTTTTTGTTGGCTTTAGGACTCTGGGCACTTTACCACTGCTATTCAGTGTGAAAGTGCATGTGGTCTCTCCTTTAAAAATGGTATGATTAATGAATCACTGCAGAGACAGCCTCATGCCCCTTCTTTGAATTTTATTTTCAAAACTCAAAATGAATACTGCGTGCCCATCCAGGTTTTTCACAGCAACATGTAATCCAAACAGTGGAATGTACATCAGAATAGGCTCATCCCTCCATTTCCCAATGCATTTCCAGTCTAATATGACTCTTTGTCAGGGGTCACTGCAATAAATTAAAAAACAACTCATCCGACTTTTCACAGCTGACCTGAACTGATACCTAACTAAATGCTAATCCCGTGAATTTTATTCTAACCCAACCGTCCCACAAACCCTGCCCTAAACTAATTCCTCACTAAACAACACTTCTGCATTTATCCTCAACCCCTCCCGTCTCGCAAAACCACCCGTAACAATCGTGAAAAGTTAATCATACCACTCCTATTTATAAACCCACCTTATGCAATTATGTTCTCATTCAACGAAACCCAGCTACAACACAAAAGAACCCAAAAACTACGATTTGCTATGAAAATGCGTTCCCTTTAAACTAATACCCCAACCTGCAACCAAACAACTTCCCTTCTTCCCCCACGTTCAGCAAGATTAATTACCATGAAAAAGCCAATGTCGACAGGCTAACCTCCTCGTTCACCTCTCTCATTAGTGTCAATGATAATGCATTCACGCTGCCATACCTTCCCGTTTTATTGAAAAAATCGCTCCTCCAAGTAACCAATCATTCTCACTCATCATACCCCCGTGACTCAACATCCCTCAGCTATGCATCAATAATCCGTACTACACCCAAAAAACTTAAACTCCCACAAAGCACTCCGCAAAATTACTCCGTGATGCAACTAAACTCGATCACCACGTGAAAAAAGTACAACCTGATTAACCTCGTTGTAAGATAGCCAGCAGTCTAGTAGCTGAGGAGGGCGGAACCAGGGGGTCAGGGGAAGAGGAGGAGTTACGCGAGGAGAGGGCAGTTAGGATAGGGACAGCGCTGGTGTAAGACGAGAGAATAAAGCTCCATTGAATAGAGATAAATATCCTGAGTGTCTGTGGTTTCATTAGTAGCGCGACACTACAGCTGGCGACGAGGGTGGGATCACCCAACCCCACTGACCACAAGACTGTAAGAAGCGAGCAGAGCCGATCGCGTTGGAGCGCGTTTCACGCGGGACGCGTGTGACTGGGAAGACGTTGGTGAGTGCAAAAGTCGGGAGCCCACCCCGACCCTGTCGTGCACCCAAGAGCAGAGAGAGGAGTGCCCCAGCACCTGAGACGCTGTCCCAGGGGGACTGTCAGCGAGCGCTGTCGAGCGTGTTGAAGTGCGAGCTGGGAAAGCTCGATGCCGGCAAACCTCACGCTTGATGCGTGAGTTTCGGCCCGCCGGTGTGAGGAAGATCGCGGGAAACTGCAAGAAAAGGCGGGAGCCCACCCCGATTTCACCTGAGCTGTCGCTGTGAATGCAGAGCAGGACTGGAGGTGTGCCACCAGCCAAAGATGACCGCTGGTGAGTCCGGAATGAAGAGGGCTGAATGTGAGCATTGAGAGGAAGCCTCGTGTATGCAGGGACGGCGGCCATCTTGGAGTCAGGCAGGCTTTCGAGACAGACCCCTTAAACGTTTGGGAGCGGCCATTTTGAAGTCAGGCACGCCATAGCAGAAGCAAGCACTGGCAAGACCAAATAAACAAGCATTGGTGCAAAGAGGCACAAAACAAGCACTGGCAAGACGAAATAAACAAGCACGGGCAAGTGAAAGACAAACAAGCATTGACAAGAGCAAGCTAGCAGTGGCACGTACAAACGAGCAAGCAGTGACAAGGAGGAATAAACAAGCATTGGCACGAATAAATAAACAAGCATTGGCACGAATAAATAAACAAGCATTGGCGAGAACACATCACGGAACTAGACTTATCAAGGAAGTGGAAAGAAGACAACGAGGAAATGGCAACATCACCACGACGGAAGCCCCTGGCTGTGGGAGGATCGCACCTGCGAGCCCCGGAATATCTGACCGTGACCACAGGAGGGAGCATGGGCCCCAAGTGGCAGGAGTGGTTAGAGGATTTCGAGGACTATATTGAGGGATCCAAGGTGACGGAAGACGAAGAGAAGTTAATTGCCCTTCGTAATCTCGCAGGCCGAGAAATAAGCAGAATAATAAAGGATCTTCCGCCTGCTGAAACAGGGACGTATAACGATGTGCGGGACGCACTGAACAAAAAATTCCTTCACAAAAGAAATGTCGATTATGAGCGCCATGCATTCCATCAAGCACGCCAAGGAAAGGAGGAGGCGATGTGTGCGTTCATCACTAGGTTGCGACGGCTGTCGAGGTACTGCGAGTTCGAAAGATTCTCGCCGGAGGCGGCCATCAAATCGCAAATTATAACAGGTTGCCACTCAGAGACACTTCGGCGACGGTTATTGAGGAAACCTCATGACTTAGAAGAGATTGAAGAGATGACCCGCATTTACGATCAGGCGGAGGAACACGCTGCCACCATTGAAACAGGTCACAACGTCAGCCATGAGCAAGCGCATCGTGTTCAGGAACGCCCGAGTGGCAGAAGAAAATACTCACCGGAGAACAACTGGAGGTCTAGCACATCGTCTCACCAACGGCGTCCGGAATATGGAAGAAGGGATACCCGGCGAAGAGATAGGAAGACTGAAAGGATTAAGCGATGCTACCGGTGTGGACGTGACTATACCCATGTGGGCACCTGTCCGGCCATGGGCCAACGGTGCAGGAAATGTGGGCGGTCCAATCACTTTGAAGCAATGTGTGGGGACTACCACCGAAACAAGCGGAGCGAACAGACAAGGTCGTCCCGATCAGACACCCGGAAACATCACATACGGGCTGTTCAAGGAGAAACTGTGCGGTCCCCAGGCTCATCTCACTCTAGCCGGGAATCACGCCGGTCATGTTGGGAACGACGATCCCCATCCCGGGACTCGAGCTCATCATCCTCCCGAGACTCCGCATACACAGTGGAGTATCTGAACATGATTGCAGACCCCGATCAGCTGAAGAAATATCCGCGACTAGACATTAAAGTGGGGAATCACAACACTTAATTTGTCATGGATAGCGGTGCGTCGCTGAACTACATTCCAGTTACAGAGCACGACAAAATGATTCCGAAGCCTCCACTGACGTTTGCACCGGTCCGCGTGTTCACGTGGATGTCTGACAAACCACTTCCCTGCCTGGGCAAATTTCACACAACGCTCACGCACGGCACCATCACCATACAGGCGGTCATACACGTCATCGAAGGGCCTGAGGCCGACTGCCTCCTCAGCCTCCCCACGGCCGAACGGCTTCGTCTGGTGGAGATTCTTTTCAAAATCAACAACACACAGGACTATGTCACCAAGTTTCCTGAACTCTTTCATGGTCTGGGCAAGCTGAGAGGTTGCCAAGTTCGGCTGCACATCAATGAACAGGTCAAGCCTGTTGCGCAGCACCCGCGACGGGTTCCCTACCATCTACAACAGGCGGTTGAAGAGGAACTTCAAGAACTGCTCGCAGCGGACATCATCGAGCGCACTGATGGTCCGACGCCATGGGTATCCCCAGTGGTCATCGTGCCGAAAAAGGGGACCCCCAACAAAGTGAGATTGTGCGTCGACATGCGTTTGCCCAATACCGCAATTGAACGCGAGCGACACCCCGGACCACACCTGAGCGATATGATCGCTGCTCTAAATGGCGCAAGGGTGTTTTCAAAGCTGGACCTGAATAAAGGTTATCACCAGTTGGAACTGAATGTCAAGTCTCGCTACATCACCACGTTCGCTACGCACCTAGGACTGTTCCGGTACAAACGGCTGAGCTTTGGTGTCTCGTCCGCTGCGGAGATTTTTCAGGAAGCTATCCGCCAGGTCATCCAACACATTCCGAACACGCTGAACTACAGCGATGACATCCTGGTCTATGGAGCGGACGTGACCGAGCATGACATCGCTCTTGATCGCGTTTGCCATGCTCTGCTGGGTGCAAATCTGACGCTGAACAAAGAGAAGTGTGAATTTCACAAGGCCACTCTGAAGTTCTTCGGTCATATCTTCTCTGATGAGGGCATGAAGCCGGACCAGGATAAGATTGCGACATTAAATAACACCAACAGCCCGTGGAACGTCAATGATTTGAGATCCTTTCTAGGGATGGCCAGCTATTGTGCCCGCTACATCCGGGACTACGCGACCATCAGTCACCCACTTCGAGTCCTGACCAAGCTCGGTCAGCCGTTTGACTGGACACCTGAGTGTGAGAGGGCGTTCAAGGAGATAAAACGGGCGGTGGAGTCGGCCGACAGCCTGTCCTATTTCAATCCACGACGGAAAACAGAGATCACTGTCGATGCCAGCCCCGTTGGTCTAGGTGCCATTCTGGCCCAATATGATGATGACTCTGACCAGAGGCGGATCGTTGCATATGCCAGTCGCAGCCTGTCGGATCCTGGGAAGAAGTACTCACAGCCGGAGAAGGAAAGTCTTGCTGTAGTGTGGGCGTGCGAACATTTCCACGTTTTCATTTATGGCAAGCACTTCACCCTGATTACGGATCATCAGGCGCTTCTCACCATATACGGCAACCCCAAGTCCAAGATGCCTCCGAGAATTGAGAGATGGGGTCTCCGACTTCAGGAGTACACGTTCACAATTATTCATAAACCAGGGAAGGCGGAGAACCCGGCTGACTATATGTCTCGTCACCCTCAACCATCTGTGGAATCGAGTCCATCGATTGCCGAGGAATATATTCACTTCGTGACTGATCGAGCACTGCCACCGGCCATCCCCATGGAAGCCATTCGGGAGGCCACCGCTCAGGACGCCATCCTGCAATTAGTGGTACACCGGATCCGCATGAATAAATGGAGATATACGACACCAGAAGAAGACGCCGATGCGACCATCCGGAAAGAGATCCAGGCATTCCGGCATGTATGTGAGGAACTCTCGGTCACCACGGATGGAATCATCCTAAGATGCCACCGACTCGTCATCCCCAGTCAGCTGCGACAGGGAGTCATCGACTTGGCTCATGAAGGCCATAGAGGGGTGGTGTCCACGAAGAGAGCTCTACGGGAACGTGTCTGGTTCCCTTTCCTGGATCAGATGGTGGAATCCACGCTAAAGGACTGTCATCTCTGTCAGCTAACCAGCCAATGCAATCCACCGGCACCGCTGCAGATGACCACTTTACCCAGTGGAGTATGGCAAGAAATCGCCATGGACTTTTATGGGCCACTGCAGTCTGGCCAATATGTGATCGCCATAATCGATGAATACTCGCGTTTTCCCATAGCTCAAATCATTTCATCTACTAGCGCCTCTTGTACTCTCAAAGTACTAGACGATGTATTTGCAACATGGGGTGTCCCCAGAGAGGTCAAAACAGATAATGGGCCCCCATTCAATGGACAGGAATTCAGTGCCTTTGCAAAGCACATGGACTTCAAACATCGGAAAGTCACGCCACTCTGGCCCCAAGCAAATGGCACCGTTGAGAGGTTCATGGCCACGATTAAAAGGACATTTCAGCAGGCGTCCGCCGAGAAGAAAGAACTCCAGGTCGCTCTGACGGAAGTTCTCAGAGCATACCGGACAACACCACACTCGACTACTGGACAATGCCCTGCCACCCTCATGCTAGGGCGACCAATGAGGAACCGCATCCCAACATGGGAGGGCGCTTTGCAAGCTGTATCACCAAGCCTCCTCCATCAGGAAATGGTAGTGACGAACAAGCACCACAAAGACAAAATGAAATCGTATGCTGACGCAAAAAGAAGGGCGAGGTCTCCGTCCTTGCATGAAGGTGATCTCGTTCTCGTCAAACAGGAGCAGCGAAAAAAAACTGATTCCCGTTTCCGTGATGAGCCACTGGTAGTTACCCGCCAGAAGGGCACCATGTTGACCGCGGAATCTGAGCAGCGCAGAATAACCAGAAATGTTTCCCATTTCAAGAAGTGTCTGCAGGACACGAATGGATCAGGGAAAGACATGACCCTCTCACCGGCAGGTGAAGAACATGACCTTATCGATGCTGGGGACCGAGGTCAGCAAAGTGAGCCAGTGGCGAGTGCGTCCACCGGTAACATGTCACTGCGGCCACGTCGGGAGATCCGGCCACCCCAGAGACTCATCGAAGAGATGGACTAGAGCACTGTTGCTCTGTTATTTTATGAAGAAAAGGGGAGATGTAAGATAGCCAGCAGTCTAGTAGCTGGGGAGGGCGGAACCAGGGGGTCAGGGGAAGAGGAGGAGTTACGCGAGGAGAGGGCAGTTAGGATAGGGACAGCGCTGGTGTAAGACGAGAGAATAAAGCTCCATTGAATAGAGATAAATATCCTGAGTGTCTGTGGTTTCATTAGTAGCGCGACGCTACACTCGTGAAGCCCGTGTTCTACCCCCACAAACCCGATGTTTCTGTCCATTACAAGACCTAACAAACACTTGCCGTCTCTCCCCTGCGCCCGCACCCACCAAAGACAAAAAGCCCGAACAAAATGCATTGTATGTAAACATAAAATAAAGAGAATTACGAGATCCCAACGATAAACAAACCTTTTCAGTACTTCAAGGAAGAACAACAATAAAAAGAAACATTAATGTGAAAAAAGGAAACAATGAGTCCCTCAATAAGTCAACTGTTCGTAAGTCAATCATTGTTCTCTAAAATATCGTCTGCGTAGTTGAAAACTGCATAGAGTCCACTCCAAATTTGCGCTGTCTCTGCTGCGAAAAACTTAGTTGTAATCCATTCTAATTTTCATCCATAGTGTGCAAAACTCCTTTTGGGCGGAAAATTGCGAAGCACATATGTATTGAAATGGAGGATGCACACCTTCTCTTAAAAAGTGGGCATTTCTCTGTGCTTATGACTCTTTATGCTTTGCAGCCTGAATCCAATCCATGTCTAGGCTAGAGTGACAAATGGGCTTGTGTATACTTTCCAGACAGCTATCACATAGGAAGGGTTGGGTGTAACAGGGTCCCATCTGCATTCATCTGCATACTGAATGGTCTTCCTGGGCTGGAGGAGAGGGAGATGGGGCACACTTGCATTTGTAAAGACTGGGCCTGCCCTCACACAAAGGGCTCATTTATCCCCTACTGATGTCTGGAGCCAGAGCTGGGATTGGATGGGGTTGTTGTGCACTTCTATGTTTTTTTATGTTACCTCCACAACAAAGACATCTCTAGTATAAGTACAGGGGCTCTGACCCCATGCTTTTAGATACAGCGTGGGATGTTTAACCAAACGCTGCTGGCTCTACTGACTGCACCTGGCCAGAAGGAACTGATATGCTGCCAGGAGGAATCGCCATTAGACCACTTGTTTGTTGTGCTGACCAGTGACCTGCTGGGCTGCCTGGAGGACTGCCTACCACTCTGCAAGAGCCATATGCTCTACATTCCTGCTTGCGTGCCCTCAGTGGGATCCCAGCACTTGGTGGCCTGCCCTGTGGTACTGACTAACCTAGTGCGTGGTGAGCGCTTTACTCTTTTTGTTCTTGTCCCTGAAAGAGCTTGCTGAGAGCTTCAATTTGGCTGAACAAGGGCATGCTGGAGCGCTGGTTGCCCATGAGACCATGACCCTGCAGGATAAAGGAAACTTAGTTCCTGCATGCTCGCTTCTCAACAAGGAGATCGCTCTGTTCTGAGCACACAAGTGGAGCGCCTTGACACACCTGCACAATCTCTTACTCCCCTTAATGGTCCCGTTGCCACATGGAGCACAGTGGTTGAGCGGGGTCCCACAGGAGTCAGCAGACCGTCTCATGTTGCCTAGCGCGTGGCGCTACCTAGTGGGAGGAGTTAAGGTAAAGCCGGTCTGGCCAGATCAAGTACCATGTGCGGGTCCCTGGAAGGGCCCTGGACTCATCGAAACTCGTATTCCTACAGTTGGCATTCCTTACTAGGAAGGGCTGAATTTGGCCACTGCACCATGCATTCGTGGGCAGTTGCCTTTGGTGATTACCCATGCTGAGGATCTAGCGAAGTCTCCCCACCAATGTGGGTGGCATGTGTGCCACTCTCTGCAACCCACCTTTGGGGGCATTCAGGATTCCATTGTCAGGACAGGAAGAAGAGTCCTCAACAGAGGCCCCGGCTGCATTTAGAGAATCACTGAAATATTGTATTTTCCCTAAAATGAGCATAGGTGCCCTGGTGTAACCAGTACCATAGTTCCCCTCATGGGGTACATGTGTGCCTGTACCCACGTTAGGAATCAAAGTTACAGCATAACTTGTAAGAGAAGCACAGGTGCACTGAATCTATGTGATGACTGCTTCTATAAGGATATATGGTGATTCATATATTTTTGTGTTATAACCAAACTGCTGTCTTTCATGCCCATGTTATGATAAGTGTCGTTTTAACCCAGCATTGTCAGGATAACGAGCATTGTGTCAAGATGTGCATTTGTGTGCACAGTGATAGTGTTTTCATTATGAGTGCAACACATAAGTCTTTATCTTATTCCACTTACTGTGATGTTATGACAATTGCCTCGTTGGCAACGTGATTATTGGTTTATGTGGTTTTGGTCTATTCTTACATGCAATACAGAAACATATTTTTCTATAATACTGCGTGGAGTCTCTTTTGTCGTGTATTTATTGTGTCACGGGTGTGTATGTGTTTCCCAACCAGTTAACACATTGCCTCTAGGATAAGCCTGACTGCTTGTGCCAAGCTACCAAGGGGGTAAGCACTGCAGGGGTTATCTTGGGTGTGTAACTCCCTTACCCTGACTAGAGTGGTGGGTTCTGCCTGACTTACCAGCATTCCCTAGCCAACCAGAAACCCCATTTCTAACAGCAGTTATATGGAATGAAGAACTATATAAAACAAGATATTATGAGGCATCCCTGCCTCTCTCTCAAAAGATAAGAATGGGAAGGGTAGGTGAAAAGTATTAGATACAAGTATTGAAAGCAAAAGAAGAAGACATTAAAGACTATAACTAGTATACTGCCAAAACCTGGTGTTTGGAAATAATATTGTTTCCAAAATATCATGTGGACAAAATATTGTTTCAAGAATATCGAGGGCATGAAGGTAAGTTTTTATGGGTAAGCAAAGTTTTGCTATCCTTAACTCTACATATATGTACCTTGACAATATATTTATTCACAAGGTACGTAGATGTGTAGTTAAGAATAATAAATCTGTACCTACTTATATGCACTTTCCTTTGCGATACGTTGGTCCTTGATATTTTTAGCATTGATATTCCATCGGACAACCACCAAACATTCAATGGATACTGAAGAGACAGATGAGTAATTACATCACATTTCATCTAGATAACGACTGACACACTTCTTGGAAATTCTGAAGTTATTTTAAATGATAGAGTACATTTCTGATGGGGCTATACTGACCCTGAAGCAAAACAAGTAACAAAATCAAACACAGGAAAGGCCCTAAGTTGTTATTAAGACATTATCTTGGAATACAAAATACTGTTGCTCTTTTTAAAGGAACTAATGTTAATTTAATCAAAATATGAGTTTAAATGGCTAAATATTTAAATATACAATACAAGTTTTGCACACTAACAAACCATCAAATTCTTTAAAGAGGTAATATGTGAAAGATACTGGTCTTTTAAAGTACTTGAGGTTGAGGAAAGCACTTGACGAATTCACAATCACACATACCAGATGCGTAGAGGGCCATTGCCATGGTTGACTTTAGGAGGTAAGAAAAACAATCTTGGAATAACTAATTTTTCATGACAAAACACATGGGTGCATAGATTAGTTTGAAAAGCATCACTCTGGCAGAGATGAGTACAAAGAATATTCACTATCTAAAATAGGTAGATCAAGAGCAAGTTCAGGTAATCCTTCCGTAAATGTTGATATTGGCAGATCTTTTCATCTGCTTCACCTGGCCTTTATTGATAATAATATTAAGAATTAATTTATACTAAGCTCTAAAATCCATTTGAAAGAGGAATGGTATGCTTAGCTGCATATTTCTCCAGAGCATTTTTGTTTTCGAATGATTGGTCAGATTGTGGAGTATATTCACTCAGTAACAAGTTGAGAGATGAAACATAATACCAAAACTATATATTTTTTTTGTCAATTCAAACTATGTATGCAAAGGTATCATTTTCAATGGAAATGATAGAAGAATGTAAGGCTGTGAACAGTTGGTTTTTGGCAATGAATGTGCTAAGTGGAGTTGCAGAGCCTCTCTCAATGACTTCCTCCAGCATGGGCAGGTTAGATATTGGTCAACAGATGAAAAGCTCTTCGGGATTGAATGTGTTGTTTTTGTGGATGAGGGTGATCTGACCATCTGTCTGGTGCCAGGGAACATTCTCTGGGAAAAATATGTCATAAGTAGTTCACACCACTGATATTCATATTTCTGAACATTATTATTTATATTATTAAATGGTAAATTGCAGGTTTGAGTTATTTGATGATAGAAGGAATATCATTTGAACTGACATTGAGAAGGGAATCCCAGTGATTTGAGGATTTTGTTGACAGATAATTATTTGCTACAAAGTTAGTCTGGATTAATATTATATCCTATAGATGTTATCTTTCTAGTGAAATGGCTGAAGAATTCTTTACATTCAGTAAGAGTAAAGAGAAGACATTCATCCGAGTTAGTGATTATGTTGAAGTGAATGTGCAAAAAGAGCAACTGGGCAGGTTTGCTGTAAGCATTTATTTTTTCTTGGATAAAGTCAACTTTAGCAAATCAGATGACCATTTTAAACTCTCTGGTTATGTCTTTTAGTTTTGCGAATAGAAGAGGAGAGTGAGCATCCACTTTATACCCATTCTTGGATTATTTTATAATAAAGCTGAAAGGCAATGGCTTTTAATCAAAACAGAGCTTTCAATTTGACAGCTGATTACTAGTTATTTTTGCATTTCAAGACAGTAAGGTTGACAACAGAAATTAATATAAACTGACGAGATTTGGAAAAACAAGTTGTTGCAGTAAGTCCAAACATTGTTTTGTTGAGTTATCAGATCATTTTTTTCTCATTAAGAAACTGTTTAAGCTTGGGAAGTGTGTGTAGGAGAATGGTGGAGGAGATGAGGAAGTGGTCCTTTGAGTTGATTATGACAAATGTTTGGAAACTGAATGTGGTAGGATTTGCAAATGTGAAGTCCAGAATGAGTGTGATAGGGGGAAGAGTGACAGAGTAGTTTCTGTTTGTAGGTGTGCTATATACCCAATAGTCATGTAAGAGTCTGACTTAGCATTGTCTTGATTGACATTACAATCTCAAAGGAAGATGTCCTTAGATGGCAGCATTTGGAAAGAAGTGACATATTCTCAGATCAGTGAAGTTGTTGATTTTGGTGGGTAGTAAATCAAGTGAACGTAAATTGTGTTGAATGGAGTCAGAGGGATGTCAATTCTAAGGCATTCGAACTGTGTGAAAGTTGAAGTAGACACATATTTTCAGAAGAGTGAGTCATTATTAATGATAACAATGCCATCTTCAGAATTGACTTGTCTTTCACCATAAAAGATTTGGTAGCAATTATGAGCCAGTGAGAACTGGATGACTTGTGTGAGTATGCAGAACCAGAATTTGGTGCTGCACAAAAGGTGAATGTTGCAGTCTGTGATGAGGGAAGCAATATTGGGTTGTTGACATGATTTGTGAAGCATACATTTTAAAGAGGAAGAATTAATGCTGAGTGAGATGAATGTAACTCTTCTCCTATTATTCTGTTATATTTGACCGGGAATCACGCCGGTCATGTTGGGAACAACGATCCCCATCCCGGTACTCGAGCTCATCATCCTCCCGAGACTCCGCATACACAGTGGAGTATCTGAACATGATTGCAGACCCCGATCAGCTGAAGAAATATCCGCGACTAGACATTAAAGTGGGGAATCACAACACTAAATTTGTCATGGATAGCGGTGCGTCGCTGAACTACATTCCAGTTACAGAGCACGACAAAATGATTCCGAAGCCTCCACTTACGTTTGCACCGGTCCGCGTGTTCACGTGGATGTCTGACAAACCACTTCCCTGCCTGGGCAAATTTCACACAACGCTCACGCACGGCACCATCACCATACAGGCGGTCATACACGTCATCGAAGGGCCTGAGGCCGACTGCCTCCTCAGCCTCCCCACGGCCGAACGGCTTCGTCTGGTGGAGATTCTTTTCAAAATCAACAACACACAGGACTATGTCACCAAGTTTCCTGAACTCTTTCATGGTCTGGGCAAGCTGAGAGGTTGCCAAGTTCGGCTGCACATCAATGAACAGGTCAAGCCTGTTGCGCAGCACCCGCGACGGGTTCCCTACCATCTACAACAGGCGGTTGAAGAGGAACTTCAAGAACTGCTCACAGCGGACATCATCGAGCGCACTGATGGTCCGACGCCATGGGTATCCCCAGTGGTCATCGTGCCGAAAAAGGGGACCCCCAACAAAGTGAGATTGTGCGTCGACATGCGTTTGCCCAATACCGCAATTGAACGCGAGCGACACCCCGGACCACACCTGAGCGATATGATCGCTGCTCTAAATGGCGTAAGGGTGTTTTCAAAGCTGGACCTGAATAAAGGTTATCACCAGTTGGAACTGAATGTCAAGTCTCGCTACATCACCACGTTCGCTACGCACCTAGGACTGTTCCGGTACAAACGGCTGAGCTTTGGTGTCTCGTCCGCTGCGGAGATTTTTCAGGAAGCTATCCGCCAGGTCATCCAACACATTCCGAACACGCTGAACTACAGCGATGACATCCTGGTCTATGGAGCGGACGTGACCGAGCATGACATCGCTCTTGATCGCGTTTGCCATGCTCTGCTGGGTGCAAATCTGACGCTGAACAAAGAGAAGTGTGAATTTCACAAGGCCACTCTGAAGTTCTTCGGTCATATCTTCTCTGATGAGGGCATGAAGCCGGACCAGGATAAGATTGCGACATTAAATAACACCAACAGCCCGTGGGACGTCAATGATTTGAGATCCTTTCTAGGGATGGCCAGCTATTGTGCCCGCTACATCCGGGACTACGCGACCATCAGTCACCCACTTCGAGTCCTGACCAAGCTCGGTCAGCCGTTTGACTGGACACCTGAGTGTGAGAGGGCGTTCAAGGAGATAAAACGGGCGGTGGAGTCGGCCGACAGCCTGTCCTATTTCAATCCACGACGGAAAACAGAGATCACTGTCGATGCCAGCCCCGTTGGTCTAGGTGCCATTCTGGCCCAATATGATGATGACTCTGACCAGAGGCGGATCGTTGCATATGCCAGTCGCAGCCTGTCGGATCCTGGGAAGAAGTACTCACAGCCGGAGAAGGAAAGTCTTGCTGTAGTGTGGGCGTGCGAACATTTCCACGTTTTCATTTATGGCAAGCACTTCACCCTGATTACGGATCATCAGGCGCTTCTCACCATATACGGCAACCCCAAGTCCAAGATGCCTCCGAGAATTGAGAGATGGGGTCTCCGACTTCAGGAGTACACGTTCACAATTATTCATAAACCAGGGAAGGCGGAGAACCCGGCTGACTATATGTCTCGTCACCCTCAACCATCTGTGGAATCAAGTCCATCGATTGCCGAGGAATATATTCACTTCGTGACTGATCGAGCACTGCCACCGGCCATCCCCATGGAAGCCATTCGGGAGGCCACCGCTCAGGACGCCATCCTGCAATTAGTGGTACACCGGATCCGCATGAATAAATGGAGATATACGACACCAGAAGAAGACGCCGATGCGACCATCCGGAAAGAGATCCAGGCATTCCGGCATGTATGTGAGGAACTCTCGGTCACCACGGATGGAATCATCCTAAGATGCCACCGACTCGTCATCCCCAGTCAGCTGCGACAGGGAGTCATCGACTTGGCTCATGAAGGCCATAGAGGGGTGGTGTCCACGAAGAGAGCTCTACGGGAACGTGTCTGGTTCCCTTTCCTGGATCAGATGGTGGAATCCACGCTAAAGGACTGTCATCTCTGTCAGCTAACCAGCCAATGCAATCCACCGGCACCGCTGCAGATGACCACTTTACCCAGTGGAGTATGGCAAGAAATCGCCATGGACTTTTATGGGCCACTGCAGTCTGGCCAATATGTGATCGCCATAATCGATGAATACTCGCGTTTTCCCATAGCTCAAATCATTTCATCTACTAGCGCCTCTTGTACTCTCAAAGTACTAGACGATGTATTTGCAACATGGGGTGTCCCCAGAGAGGTCAAAACAGATAATGGGCCCCCATTCAATGGACAGGAATTCAGTGCCTTTGCAAAGCACATGGACTTCAAACATCGGAAAGTCACGCCACTCTGGCCCCAAGCAAATGGCACCGTTGAGAGGTTCATGGCCATGATTAAAAGGACATTTCAGCAGGCGTCCGCCGAGAAGAAAGAACTCCAGGTCGCTCTGACGGAAGTTCTCAGAGCATACCGGACAACACCACACTCGACTACTGGACAATGCCCTGCCACCCTCATGCTAGGGCAACCAATGAGGAACCGCATCCCAACATGGGAGGGCGCTTTGCAAGCTGTATCACCAAGCCTCCTCCATCAGGAAATGGTAGTGACGGACAAGCACCACAAAGACAAAATGAAATCGTATGCTGACGCAAAAAGAAGGGCGAGGTCTCCGTCCTTGCATGAAGGTGATCTCGTTCTCGTCAAACAGGAGCAGCGAAAAAAAACTGATTCCCGTTTCCGTGATGAGCCACTGGTAGTTACCCGCCAGAAGGGCACCATGTTGACCGCGGAATCTGAGCAGCGCAGAATAACCAGAAATGTTTCCCATTTCAAGAAGTGTCTGCAGGACACGAATGGATCAGGGAAAGACATGACCCTCTCACCGGCAGGTGAAGAACATGACCTTATCGATGCTGGGGACCGAGGTCAGCAAAGTGAGCCAGTGGCGAGTGCGTCCACCGGGAACATGTCACTGCGGCCACGTCGGGAGATCCGGCCACCCCAGAGACTCATCGAAGAGATGGACTAGAGCACTGTTGCTCTGTTATTTTATGAAGAAAAGGGGAGATGTAAGATAGCCAGCAGTCTAGTAGCTGGGGAGGGCGGAACCAGGGGGTCAGGGGAAGAGGAGGAGTTACGCGAGGAGAGGGCAGTTAGGATAGGGACAGCGCTGGTGTAAGACGAGAGAATAAAGCTCCATTGAATAGAGATAAATATCCTGAGTGTCTGTGGTTTCATTAGTAGCGCGACGCTACACTCGTGAAGCCCGTGTTCTACCCCCACAAACCCGATGTTTCTGTCCATTACAAGACCTAACAAACACTTGCCGTCTCTCCCCTGCGCCCGCACCCACCAAAGACAAAAAGCCCGAACAAAATGCATTGTATGTAAACATAAAATAAAGAGAATTACGAGATCCCAACGATAAACAAACCTTTTCAGTACTTCAAGGAAGAACAACAATAAAAAGAAACATTAATGTGAAAAAAGGAAACAATGAGTCCCTCAATAAGTCAACTGTTCGTAAGTCAATCACTGTTCTCTAAAATATCGTCTGCGTAGTTGAAAACTGCATAGAGTCCACTCCAAATTTGCGCTGTCTCTGCTGCGAAAAACTTAGTTGTAATCCATTCTAATTTTCATCCATAGTGTGCAAAACTCCTTTTGGGCGGAAAATTGCGAAGCACATATGTATTGAAATGGAGGATGCACACCTTCTCTTAAAAAGTGGGCATTTCTCTGTGCTTATGACTCTTTATGCTTTGCAGCCTGAATCCAATCCATGTCTAGGCTAGAGTGACAAATGGGCTTGTGTATACTTTCCAGACAGCTATCACATAGGAAGGGTTTGGTGTAACAGGGTCCCATCTGCATTCATCTGCATACTGAATGGTCTTCCTGGGCTGGAGGAGAGGGAGATGGGGCACACTTGCATTTGTAAACACTGGGCCTGCCCTCACACAAAGGGCTCATTTACCCCCTGCTGATGTCTGGAGCCAGAGCTGGGATTGGATGGGGTTGTTGTGCACTTCTATGTTTTTTTATGTTACCTCCACAACAAAGACATCTCTAGTATAAGTACAGGGGCTCTGACCCCATGCTTTTAGATACAGCGTGGGATGTTTAACCAAACGCTGCTGGCTCTACTGACTGCACCTGGCCAGAAGGAACTGATATGCTGCCAGGAGGAATCGCCATTAGACCACTTGTTTGTTGTGCTGACCAGTGACCTGCTGGGCTGCCTGGAGGACTGCCTACCACTCTGCAAGAGCCATATGCTCTACATTCCTGCTTGCGTGCCCTCAGTGTGATCCCAGCACTTGGTGGCCTGCCCTGTGGTACTGACTAACCTAGTGCGTGGTTAGCGCTTTACTCTTTTTGTTCTTGTCCCTGAAAGAGCTTGCTGAGAGCTTCAATTTGGCTGAACAAGGGCATGCTGGAGCGCTGGTTGCCCATGAGACCATGACCCTGCAGGATAAAGGAAACTTAGTTCCTGCATGCTCGCTTCTCAACAAGGAGATCGCTCTGTTCTGAGCACACAAGTGGAGCGCCTTGACACACCTGCACAATCTCTTACTCCCCTTAATGGTCCCGTTGCCACATGGAGCACAGTGGTTGAGCGGGGTCCCACAGGAGTCAGCAGACCGTCTCATGTTGCCTAGCGCGTGGCGCTACCTAGTGGGAGGAGTTAAGGTAAAGCCGGTCTGGCCAGATCAAGTACCATGTGCGGGTCCCTGGAAGGGCCCTGGACTCATCGAAACTCGTATTCCTACAGTTGGCATTCCTTACTAGGAAGGGCTGAGTTTGGCCACTGCACCATGCATTCGTGGGCAGTTGCCTTTGGTGATTACCCATGCTGAGGATCTAGCGAAGTCTCCCCACCAATGTGGGTGGCATGTGTGCCACTCTCTGCAACCCACCTTTGGGGGCATTCAGGATTCCATTGTCAGGACAGGAAGAAGAGTCCTCAACAGAGGCCCCGGCTGCATTTAGAGAATCACTGAAATATTGTATTTTCCCTAAAATGAGCATAGGTGCCCTGGTGTAACCAGTACCATAGTTCCCCTCATGGGGTACATGTGTGCCTGTACCCACGTTAGGAATCAAAGTTACAGCATAACTTGTAAGAGAAGCACAGGTGCACTGAATCTATGTGATGACTGCTTCTATAAGGATATATGGTGATTCATATATTTTTGTGTTATAACCAAACTGCTGTCTTTCATGCCCATGTTATGATAAGTGTCGTTTTAACCCAGCATTGTCAGGATAACGAGCATTGTGTCAAGATGTGCATTTGTGTGCACAGTGATAGTGTTTTCATTATGAGTGCAACACATAAGTCTTTATCTTATTCCACTTACTGTGATGTTATGACAATTGCCTCGTTGGCAACGTGATTATTGGTTTATGTGGTTTTGGTCTATTCTTACATGCAATACAGAAACATATTTTTCTATAATACTGCGTGGAGTCTCTTTTGTCGTGTATTTATTGTGTCACTGGTGTGTATTTGTTTCCCAACCAGTTAACACATTGCCTCTAGGATAAGCCTGACTGCTTGTGCCAAGCTACCAAGGGGGTAAGCACTGCAGGGGTTATCTTGGGTGTGTAACTCCCTTACCCTGACTAGAGTGGTGGGTTCTGCCTGACTTACCAGCATTCCCTAGCCAACCAGAAACCCCATTTCTAACAGCAGTTATATGGAATAAGGAACTATATAAAACAAGATATTATGAGGCATCCCTGCCTCTCTCTCAAAAGATAAGAATGGGAAGGGTAGGTGAAAAGTATTAGATACAAGTATTGAAAGCAAAAGAAGAAGACATTAAAGACTATAACTAGTATACTGCCAAAACCTGGTGTTTGGAAATAATATTGTTTCCAAAATATCATGTGGACAAAATATTGTTTCAAGAATATCGAGGGCATGAAGGTAAGTTTTTATGGGTAAGCAAAGTTTTGCTATCCTTAACTCTACATATATGTACCTTGACAATATATTTATTCACAAGGTACGTAGATGTGTAGTTAAGAATAATAAATCTGTACCTACTTATATGCACTTTCCTTTGCGATACGTTGGTCCTTGATATTTTTAGCATTGATATTCCATCGGACAACCACCAAACATTCAATGGATACTGAAGAGACAGATGAGTAATTACATCACATTTCATCTAGATAACGACTGACACACTTCTTGGAAATTCTGAAGTTATTTTAAATGATAGAGTACATTTCTGATGGGGCTATACTGACCCTGAAGCAAAACAAGTAACAAAATCAAACACAGGAAAGGCCCTAAGTTGTTATTAAGACATTATCTTGGAATACAAAATACTGTTGCTCTTTTTAAAGGAACTAATGTTAATTTAATAAAAATATGAGTTTAAATGGCTAAATATTTAAATATACAATACAAGTTTTGCACACTAACAAACCATCAAATTCTTTAAAGAGGTAATATGTGAAAGATACTGGTCTTTTAAAGTACTTGAGGTTGAGGAAAGCACTTGACGAATTCACAATCACACATACCAGATGCGTAGAGGGCCATTGCCATGGTTGACTTTAGGAGGTAAGAAAAACAATCTTGGAATACCTAACTTTTCATGACAAAACACATGGGTGCATAGATTAGTTTGAAAAGCATCACTCTGGCAGAGATGAGTACAAAGAAGATTCACTATCTAAAATAGGTAGATCAAGAGCAAGTTCAGGTAATCCTTCCGTAAATGTTGATATTGGCAGATGTTTTCATCTGCTTCACCTGGCCTTTATTGATAATAATATTAAGAATTAATTTATACTAAGCTCTAAAATCCATTTGAAAGAGGAATGGTATGCTTAGCTGCATATTTCTCCAGAGCATTTTTGTTTTCGAATGATTGGTCAGATTGTGGAGTATATTCACTCAGTAACAAGTTGAGAGATGAAACATAATACCAAAACTATATATTTTTTTTGTCAATTCAAACTATGTATGCAAAGGTATCATTTTCAATGGAAATGATAGAAGAATGTAAGGCTGTGAACAGTTGGTTTTTGGCAATGAATGTGTTAAGTGAAGTTGCAGAGCCTCTCTCAATGACTTCCTCCAGCATGGGCAGGTTAGATATTGGTCAACAGATGAAAAGCTCTTCGGGATTGAATGTGTTGTTTTTGTGGATGAGGGTGATCTGACTATCTGTCTGGTGCCAGGGAACATTCTCTGGGAAAAATATGTCATAAGTAGTTCACACCACTGATATTCATATTTCTGAACATTATTATTTATATTATTAAATGGTAAATTGCAGGTTTGAGTTATTTGATGATAGAAGGAATATCATTTGAACTGACATTGAGAAGGGAATCCCAGTGATTTGAGGATTTTGTTGACAGATAATTATTTGCTACAAAGTTAGTCTGGATTAATATTATATCCTATAGATGTTATCTTTCTAGTGAAATGGCTGAAGAATTCTTTACATTCAGTAAGAGTAAAGAGAAGACATTCATCCGAGTTAGTGATTATGTTGAAGTGAATGTGCAAAAAGAGCAACTGGGCAGGTTTGCTGTAAGCATTTATTTTTTCTTGGATAAAGTCAACTTTAGCAAATCAGATGACCATTTTAAACTCTCTGGTTATGTCTTTTAGTTTTGCGAATAGAAGAGGAGAGTGAGCATCCACTTTATACCCATTCTTGGATTATTTTATAATAAAGCTGAAAGGCAATGGCTTTTAATCAAAACAGAGCTTTCAATTTGACAGCTGATTACTAGTTATTTTTGCATTTCAAGACAGTAAGGTTGACAACAGAAATTAATATAAACTGATGAGATTTGGAAAAACAAGTTGTTGCAGTAAGTCCAAACATTGTTTTGTTGAGTTATCAGATCATTTTTTTCTCATTAAGAAACTGTTTAAGCTTGGGAAGTGTGTGTAGGAGAATGGTGGAGGAGATGAGGAAGTGGTCCTTTGAGTTGATTATGACAAATGTTTGGAAACTGAATGTGGTAGGATTTGCAAATTTGAAGTCCAGAATGAGTGTGATAGGGGGAAGAGTGACAGAGTAGTTTCTGTGTGTAGGTGTGCTATATACCCAATAGTCATGTAAGAGTCTGACTTAGCATTGTCTTGATTGACATTACAATCTCAAAGGAAGATGTCCTTAGATGGCAGCATTTGGAAAGAAGTGACATATTCTCAGATCAGTGAAGTTGTTGATTTTGGTGGGTAGTAAATCAAGTGAACGTAAATTGTGTTGAATGGAGTCAGAGGGATGTCAATTATAAGGCATTCGAACTGTGTGAAAGTTGAAGTAGACACATATTTTCAGAAGAGTGAGTCATTATTAATGATAACAATGCCATCTTCAGAATTGACTTGTCTTTCACCATAAAAGATTTGGTAGCAATTATGAACCAGTGAGAACTGGATGACTTGTGTGAGTATGCAGAACCAGAATTTGGTGCTGCACAAAAGGTGAATGTTGCAGTCTGTGATGAGGGGAGCAATATTGGGTTGTTGACATGATTTGTGAAGCATACATTTTAAAGAGGAAGAATTAATGCTGAGTGAGATGAATGTAACTCTTCTCCTATTATTCTGTTATATTTGTTTGCAAACCTGTAGACATTTTGAACAGAATCTAGAGGCAGCTACCTTCCGTAACAGTGCAACAATTCCGTATAGACATGTGGGGCCTGATTCACAAAGGTAAACTTAGACGTTTGGTCTAAACCTTGAACAAACGTCTTAGTTTACGACTTTGGGAATTCACAAAGGCCATTTATGAGTAGTATCTTTATGTCTGCACTCAGTGTAGAGATCCGCCCAGTGTGCAGACATAAAGATAGTACTTGTAAATGCCCTTTGTGAATTCCCAAAGTTGCAAACGTAGAGGTTTGGTCTAAGTTTAGACCAAATATCTGAGTTTACCTTTGTAAATTGGTCCCAGTAGAGCTTATTTCATTAGAGACATATTGGAGTGCAGCTCTGGAGTCACAATTGTGTTAAGTGATTGCCAGTGGCTGGTTTGGCTGTAGGAAGCTTCAGATAGTGGACATGGTATAATATTGCCCGAAGGAAGCAAAGTTGAGTTCAAATTGTCCTTGATAGAGATAGTTCTATCACCCATGGCTGTAATTTTTTTTAATGAATATTTTCTAGGGGAGAATAAATTATTATTTTTGTGAGGGCGCAATAAACAGCTGAGAGGACCGTAGCTCTCAGAATCATGTTTCCATAAATAATAAAGGCACATGTTGCATAGGTGATTGGCACTTTCTTGTCAGATTCAATATAATTATTTTCAGATAATTTCCTTAGATCATTCAGGGATCATACAGAGTGCTGCAAAGCAGGATCACCACTGTAAATCAGCAGCACAAACTCACCGTTCCCTCACTGTGTTTTTCATTGGGGGAAGCAATAGGTTTACACAGGTTACACCACAGCTAGCTCCACCAGAATAAACCCTTGACCTGGCACTACTTGGGCTTAAGGTGACTGTGTCTTCTGCATCACTATATTTACAGTGGCATAACTCTTGCCTTATGTTCCTGCCAGGAGCCTCCATGTCTTAGGTGGCGGTCCTGAGCAACTGAAACACATAATGGCTACTTTGCAACTATGCGCTGCCAGAATATTTTCTATTTATTTTCTAGATTTGGTAAAGCGCAACAGCTACCCCAGCAATGGGGTGTCCCGGCGCTAGCAACAAGCAAACTCCTACTAAACGGGGGAGGGAAGGCCAAGAACCCTAGAAAGCGGGGAAGAGGTGGGTCTTGATAGCTTTGCGAAAGACTGGGAGACAGTCTATGGAGCGGATGCTGGGGGGGAGATCGTTCCATAGTTTAGGCCCTAGGACGCTAAAGGAACGGCCACCAATGCGACTAAGTCTGACTCTGGGAACTGTCAGAAGAAGTTGATTAGAGGAGCGAAGGTCACGGCCAGGGACATAGAGTCGGGCCAGCTTTCGCAACAGAGGGGGATTTCCCTTTTTGACGATCTTGAAGATCGTGATAAGAGCTTTGAATTTCACTCTGTGTTCTACGGGCAGCCAGTGCAGTTTGCGGATGGTGGCTCTGGCTGAGCATCTACGTGGGAGACCGACCAGAGTTCTGGCCGCCGTGTTCTGGATGCGTTGGAACCTGGCCGTTTCAGCTTTATTTGCTCCCAATAGAAGGACGTTGGCATAGTCCAGGCGAGACAAGATGGTTGCCTGGATAATTAGCTGGCGAGCTTTAGAGTCAAATAGCCCGAGTATAGGCCGGAGGTTTCTTAGGAGCCCTATGCAGGTGGCTGCCACCTTTTTAGTATGTGACTGTAATACTCACTGTAATTGCTATTTTGTTTCCCAAACCCTCCTCCACCCACACTTTGTAACCTGATTTTCAGAAAACACATTGTGAATGAGTTGGCACATCAAGCAAAACTACCGCTTGGAAAAGTTCAGTTCCTTTAATTGAGCCAATGCAGCAGCAACTCACTGCCGGCACAGAGATTCCTGCCTACTTTGCAGTGAACTCTAAATATTGTAGGTTGTTTTCCACCTGGAGAACAGAAGCCATAGCCTCTGCTGACTTTGCAGGCTTCCCACCAATCTCTAATTTAACCCTTTAGGGGCTTATTTACAAGACCCTTGAGCCACCGCTGCGTCACTTTTTTTCGACACAGCGGTGGCACAAACAGTAAGCCACACTGCTTCATCTCTACAAACTGATGCATTGGGTCCAATGCATCAGTTTGTAGAGGCCTGCATCACATTACACTAGCAGCAGGTATAACGTATGCAGGCTAGGTGTTCCTATGCACAAAGCTATGTAGAACTGACGCAGTGAAATTTACATTTCACTGTGTCACTCTATGCCTTTAATGAGTCAAAATCCCTACGCCTGCTCAGATCAGGCGTAAGGAATGACAAGGTCTTTTTGAATGGGAATCACCTATGTGTTGGCGCGCAGTTCTGGAGTAGTATCACTTTCATGGGCAACTCCAGCAATGCGTCACTTTTGTACTAACAAATGTGTCAGAATTTCTGATGCATCTGTTAATCCTTGCGCCATGGAGCACTGTATTGTAAATACAGCACAACCATGGTGGCGCTTGGACATTTGGCGCTGGCGCAAGGAAACTGACGCATTTATGCAGATGCGTCAGTTCCTTGTAAATTAGGCCCTCAGTTTCTTTTGGGACTGTAGATGATTTCAGAAAAAGGTATAGAAGGGGAAGGAATAGAAGACATTTAAAATATGCACTAGATGGGAATGTGAAGTGTATCACTCACAAATCGAAAACAAACATAGCTGCAAACACTTCAAAACTGTATAATCAAATGCAAGGTCGAAACTTTACCAGTATAGTGCCTGCGCTATAAATACATATCACATGCATCCTGACAAAAATGCATTGTGAGAAAGTTGCCAAATGTATTGGGTAGATTTACCAACATTTAGCACTGGATTATCATCACAAAAGTGACATAGCAGCACAAAATGTTTATTTTCCCAATTTACTTACCAGTGCATAATTTGTTTTAGACTGGAAAGTATCCTGAAAGTTATGCAAGGCAGCGGGAAGCACTGCTTTGCATTACTTAGCGCCAAGGGGGCGTTCCATGGGTGGTCCATGGGCGTTGCCATGCTACCACCCATGCCTTTTGATGCATAACCCTATCAACAAACAAAAGTAGTCAGGGTTTAGTGCCAGAAGTTAAGGAGGCATTAACAGGAGAAATGTTTTTATTTCTCCTTTCTTTTCCAATGTTGCATGTGTGCTGCACTGTGCAGTACACATGTAAAGTAGAACACGTTTTAAAGTGTGTCTCCGCATTGTACTTTGTACTGGAAGGGTACTCTTCCCATACAAGTCCTATGGTAGACTTAGGCACGCAGCCTAGCACTATGGGGCTAGGGTGTGTGGCTGGTGTACGGCAGCTGAAATGAGCAGCAACGCCTTGGAGCGGGGAGGAGAGAGCCGTATCTCTGTAGAGCTCTCCTTCTCCCTCCCTGTTACCTAGCGGCAGCATGTTTGGCTGCTGCACTGCATTCCGTGCTTTGTGTGAAAATCTGGCCCAAAGATTCTCTAGAAGACATATTTTAAAATTGTGCTAGCGTGATAATCTTAGAACAAGAGTTGGTAATATATGTTGCCAAATACCTACCTTGTGTGTGCAGTAGTATGCCAAAATATCGAGGTTAAGAATATCGACCTCCACATATAATGACCCTACAATAGCAGCGTCCAATATATCTTCAAGCTAAGGATACATTAGCGGGTATAGATTTACTAACTTCTGTTCTACTTAGCTTGACGCCATGTTTGCAGTCAATACTGTGCAGTTGTTATAAGTGTAGGTCGATATTAAAACCTCATTACTTTAGTACAACAGCATCTCGGCATCACATCTGAAAATGAAAGGGAAATCAATAACGCGTGTGATCTACACCTAGCTCTGCTATCGGGTAACTAGCTCCAAAGTAGCGCGGGAAAAAGAACCCTTGCGCCAGATATTTTTGCCAGATGGCAAGAGTGGGCTGTAGCAGCTCGAGAGCGGACATGCGGCTCAGGAACTGGAAATCTATCACATGTGGGACTCGAGTCTCACTGTGCTTCAGTCTCATCTGTCCTGAAATTGCCATTAATAACGAAGTTTTTTAGCACATGTGCAATATGTACCAATAGATAATCACAAGAAATGGAGACAGCTCTGATGTGAAAAGAAATTGCTGTTTTGATGTAGCCCAGAACATAGGGCACATGCACGTGAAACGAGGTAACCGTCCATGATTTATACTTTAATAAAAAAAGAATGCAGAGTTTTTATATTATTTGGGAATCTAATTCTAGGTTTGCCCATATGTGATACTTATTTTAGCTAAGATGGACCTGCAGATGTGATCAGTGGAATACTTCATGTACATCAGTCACTTTTTACAACCCTTGCCAAACATTGCCAGTTCGATTTTCAGCAAAAGCTCATACTACTGCACAGGTGAGATGTAAACATCCAATAAGAATACAGAAGCGAGCCATTGTTGGAAGATGGTTTATTAAGGGCAGGTCGGTACTGTAGGAATCTGGCTATTTACTTAGTGGACCAAAATGAGGCACACTATGTAAAGAGTCCAGGCAACCCTTATTGGTTTATACAACCTAAAAAACAAGATAACACAAAACGATATCTTTTTTGTGGTAGTGTGGGTGAGCAGTTTAGGATTATCAGAGGGTAGTACTAAGCATTTGTTGTACTCCCAGAGGCAAAAAAAATGAGACACACACTCATGAATAAATCTGAGACCAATTTAGAAAAAAATAAGTTGTATTTTTGTGTACATTTTGATACCAAGAACTTTGTTATCAAGTATGTACATTTTTACATTTCGATTTTTACAGGTAAGTAAAATGTTCTCTAAAATGTGTCTTTACACAGCAATACTTCCCTATGGGAAAAATAGGCATATGTTGCACCCGGTTATTTACTGTTGGTTTCTGGGGATCTCCTTCTGGACTGAATATCGTAGGGGGCCAAGGCCCAAAGCACCATCAGCAGTTTCTTGTTACATGCCCTGGGACATTCGGGTGCAGAGGTGCTGATCAGATTGGTAGCTGTACACACTACTCAGGTGGAAAGAAGGGGGGCCACCTAAAAACAGGCTGCAGAGGAGGACAAGTCCAGGAGCCCCCAATGGGCAGCTCGGGTCACAAGGGTCCTGGGAGTAAGGGGGCACAGCCGGTCCTTGGGCACCCAGGCTGGGGCACTCGGGTGAAGAGTAGATATGTCAGCTGGGCTTGGTGCATCAAAAGCACTCTCGATAGTCAGTCTCGCCAGTTGAGGATGCAAAACTCAGGACAGCTGGGCCACAGTGAAAGTGGGTCATTGCGGTGCTGACTTCCCTTGACAGCTGCTCGGTCCCAGTGCTGTTAGTGTTCCGACTGGACCTAAGGAAGCCTTAGTTGCTTCAAGGGGTTGGTACCCTGGGTATTGGTGCTGTGCAGTTCCGGTCAATTCAGTTGTCCTCAAATTTGACCGTCAGGAGCACAGGTAATTCTTCATGAGGGGCTGCTACTTCGGGCTGGTCAGGGATGCCGCAATATGGTAAACCAGACTCTGCTTCTTTAGTGCCTGGGGACTTCAAGGGAGTAGTTCCTCTACTCCAAAGGAGATTGCTGGCAATGTGTGAAGGGCTGATAGTCCACTGGGGTATTTGGTAGTTGCTCATCTGCAGGATGAGTCACTGGGTCACAAATGTCAAGACTGGTGCAGGGAGGCAGAGTTTGGCAACAAAAGTCCACAGAAGTCTTCAGTTCTCTTCTTCGGGATCCATCAAAATCTAAATTCCTGGCATCAGGGGTGCTCCCTGCAAACAGTTGATCGAGTTCAAAGTAAAAAAAAAAAATCCCTGGTGTCTAGTGGGCATTCCTGCTGCACGATCGCATGGGTGCTAGGACAGCCAGGAGCCGTCCAACGCACACGCTAACCGTGACATCGGATGGCTACCGGCTGTCCAGCGCACGGAAGGGGTTAAAGCAACAGAAAAAGCGAATTTCCTTCTCCCAAAGAAAACTCAAGACCACCCCTTAACGTCACTTTGAATGACGTTTCATACCATTTGTTCTTCTTAGGCTAGGGAAAATAACTTCACATCCTGCAGCTTGTCAATATGGTAGCATTTCTTGTCTCAACCAACAGACCATTGTTTTACTATATTTTTTAATGGTATTGGATTCTATTTGATTCCAAATTGATCTCAAATTCCACTGAACCCCAAAATTGGACTTTCACAATAGAATTACCGGGTATCTTGCCAGAAAACATAAACTAGAGTACATGTTCAGCTTTTCACACATTTATCAGAAGGTCACCTTATAAAAGGTGCTATGAGGGAAGACTGCATACTTTGCTTCTCATCCTAATAAGAAGCTCACTTAATCAAAGGGTGCTCTCTTAACCTTCCTCTTGAAATCTCCAAGCCACTAAGCACTACTTGCCCACTGATGCTCGATCACAAACTGTGTGCAAAATCAGGTGCAAATGGTGTACTTGGTGAATACTTAATGCACAGAGTTTGATGTGTAAGGGGTGCAGACTTTAACCCCTTGAGTGCCCATGATGAGATGGTCTCATCATGGGCCGCGGTTGCGCTGTGCCCATGACGAGACTATCTCGTCATGAACCCCGCCCGCTAATTCAACGCCCGGCACAGGGCGGGGAAAGGGCGGGGCACACAAGGGGTTAAATCTGATTCGGTTTTGGAAAATCAGAATGAGATGCAAAGGACAAATTGTGTGTATAGATCCCTTATTTGCACCCTGTTGCAATCGCACTTTGAGTGCAAACTCAAATGCGTGTATTAACAATGGGATTTTCACACACATTGTGATTGGGAGCTGAGTAGGAAATGACTAAAACATAAATCCTCTATTCTGATGTGACCACAAATAATTGCTGTCATTAAGTTGCTACGGTGCACTCTCACATCTTAAATTTAGGTCACTGATTTCAAGTATATAGATAAACTATGGCCTGATAATCATACATTTATATATTTAGAAGTATTTGTTTTGGGTAAACCAGATGGGCAGCGACTGAGAACTGAATAAGAGTGTGAGCCTAGCTACACTATACGGGTAACTTTTTGATATTTCTCCCTACCTGGTGGAGGTAACCAGACGCAACTCTGTCATTCTTCTAATAAGTAGAGTATACCTGACAGGAGACAAAGCTGACCTTCTCTGTTATTTCTGAGCTGGCCTGTCAATGCCGTGCTGTGTAGGAGAGAAAGAGGGGAATTGTAAGAGCTTGCATCATACTACAGAGCTGGATAAACGAGAGGTCATGTGTGCTTGTCTCTGTTGTTGATGTGCAACTTGTAGTTTTCTTATTATAGTAATATACATATGCGCTTTCATTTTCGCAAAAATATGTTATTGGGTAATTATACAAATATAAATATATGAAGTATGTTTTACAACAAAATTTGATAATGCACAAGAGATGTATTTTGCACAATTACAGTACCTTTGAAGGCAGTAATTAAATTATGATAATACGGAATTTTGCAGTCAGCAATTACATAAATTGCATTTGATACATTTAAAACCAGTACCTTAATTTGCTGACTAGAATACATTAACATAAAATATTTAAATCATAAGTGCAATTACCTCAAAGGGTTCTTATGCTCATATACGTGTTTTGGGTCTTACATGCATTAATTTACTGTACAAACAAAATCCAAGTATGTTATACTATTCTTTGTATTCCTTAAAAAATATGAGTCATGCAAAATATTTAGGGGCATAGTCTCAAGCCCCTATTGCCACAGGATCGACACTTTTTCTGACGTTCACGTGGCGATAGGGTCAGCGCCTTATTCTCAAGGCAGCGTTAACCCACTTAGCTTGGCTTTAAGCCACGTTAAGTGGCTTAACGCTGCCTTGAGGATAAGGCCCCTTTTACACAAAATTTTGCGTGAAAGGGGCGTGCAGTGGGTGTTGCGGTGGGCGTTCCACCGCAACACCCATTGTGATCGATGCTGCCACTTATTATCAAGGCCGGCGATAATAGGTGGCAGCGCCGAACTTAAGACCAGGAAAATGCTGGTCTTATGTTGGGGAAACGAGGGAAAATGCTTAATTTCTCTTCGTCTTAGTTTTTTCCATGTGTGCTGCCTTGTGTAGCACACATGGAAAAGCAAAATGGTATTTCAGGAATGTGCATGTGCAGGATGGGGCACCTTCCTGTACATGAACAACCCTCCCCTGCACACAGATACCCTTGTAATCTGCTGCAAGGGTGCCTGAGTTGGTGCTAAGCCGTGAAACTAAGCGCCATCCCAGGGGGAAACGCCAGGCTGCACCACATTCTTGAGAACAGGGTGCAGCCTTGCGTTTACGAAGTGGCGGTGAGAGGCGTTAAGCCAACGAGGCTAATGCCTCTCACCGCCACTTAATTGAGAATATCCCTGTAAATGTGTTACTTCGACAGCAATTTGTCTATTCATCATATGCCTTCCTATGAGATGAAATAACAGCAGGAAATATCTGACCTCGGCTGGAAGGAGAAATGTCAATATGATTAATGCTGTAAACGCCAACATCTCATAATTGACACACAAATATTTGGTCCAACAAAATGGCTACTGTATTTAGATTCATTCTGCTTTTTTTTTATTTTGACTCATAGAATGTTGGGTTTCAGTTTGTATTTTCTCCATTGATTTTAATTAGAGGAGAAAACTAAATGATGTGATGCACAGAGTGTGCTGCATGTTCCGAGGAGAACAGCTTTCTGGAGATGTTTAACAGCCAATATTTATTTTGCCTTTTTGACATATATAAATTGCTTTATTCACATATTCTCTTGGTTCTACGGTGTTACACCGCAGTAAATTACATGACAGAATGTTACATTATGATTTTTACCGTGCTAGCCGTTATTACGAGATGGAGTGATACTCGATGTAATTTATTTCTACTTTGCAAACTTTTACTTTCCAGTGTTACATTTTATATCGTGTATGAAAAAAGTTGTTTTTAAACATAAACACAACTTTAAGAATGACGTTTTGGAGAAAATGACGGAAATAGTAATATCGAAAATAAAGTATTTTCAAATAAAAAAGTAAAATGAGCAAGGCTTCCCATTCAATGTGGAGGCACTTACTTATCACAAATCAATACATTGAAACATTTTTTAAATGCAATTCCACAGCAAATCACCAATTATCCTTCTTAAAAAGACATATTTCTACAATCCCTTAGGTAACTCAGTGAAAATCATTTTCAAATCAGTCTATGCAAGACACACCAGAGGGGAGAAACTATTTCTTCATGCACTGCCTTACAACAATTTAACAATGCCATCTAAAAACCACTACAAGTAAGCTCATCTTCTAAAAGAATACTAAATAGTAGTGAAACACATGAAAATTAAAATATATCAACATATTTAAATAAATATTTCTGCTATTTTCACAATTTTCTGTGACAGAATTATCAAGTAAGAGAACAACAGGAAAGGCTGCACAAAGACAAAAAAGATCCCTTACAGGCAAGGATTAGATTTAGAGAAAAGTAAAAAAGGACAATAATTGCATAGAGGTTAGCATACAGCAAAGTATTTTATTTATTTGCATACTGTTCATTAAGACTACTACAACTTATTTAAAACACAGACAAGGGATATAACATTTCTAGTCAAATAGAAATACATTTAAAGGTAAAAACATCGCAATAGGAAAAGAAGAATTTTTTTGTAACAGAGTGCTTATGCAAAAATCCAAATTCACTGCGGTAAACTGATGGTAATAGCGGCGAGTTGTACAATAAGACTGCCGTTCAAAAATATTGCATAACACAAAAAGTTACTGTCACATATCAAGAAACACACATGGTTTCAAATGTGTTTAAGAATAATAAGATCTCGAGTCAGTTAGAAATACATCGCAATACGCTGAACTATTGCCAGTGGCGCAATAAATAATGACGGCAAGATGATTGTTGAGAGTACCGAACGACAGTATTGCCTGACAGTTTAACCACTGACACATGTATAATAATACACAAGGACTCAAAGGTTTTACAATGTATCAAATCTTAAGTCAAATAGATGTACACTCACGAGTAGAAAAATCTCTATAAGCTGAACTAATATTTTAATATAGCAAGATGCTTGTGTAAGAGCCCACTTGGTGGCAATGATATGCTGGTGTGATAGATAATAGCAGTGAGATGTTCGTTTGTGGGTACCGTCCAGCAATGTTGCGTAACATTGAAGACACTGTCACATTATGAGGAACACACAGGGGCATATTCTCAAGGACTTATCGCTGAGTTATCAGCACTTTATCGCTGACAACGTAGCGATAAATGTATTGCCCTTTTCACAAGCTGGTGCTAACAGCCGATATCACCAGTTTTCTTGCGATAGCAGCCGCAAAAACATCGCCACGGATGACACCAGCAACTAACGCTAATGAGATGCAGAGTAGGCGTTCCCGTGCAAAAAGCCGTGAGAACACCACTTCGCAACATTCTCAACAACCAGTCAGATCGGCGATAGGACCACAAAACATGCGATAAGGCGCGTTAGCAGCAGGGATTTAACACCTGCTCCTACCTGGTGTTAAGTCGGACAATGACCTGCAGTATGAAAGGGAGCCCAGCCCAGAGCAACACCTGAAGAACAACAGATGCCTTGGAGCTACTGGTCATGCAGCTCGGACACCCAAGAGGGCCACAACACCCACAGCCACCACCCCCTGGCCCGCCACCCCCCCCGGACCCCTCCCAATCCCCCCGGACTACCACAGAGACAGCGCAGACAAAGACAGCGGACATTCAGAAAATGCAACAGCCTCACAGACCTAACATCAGAGGATGTCATTGCCCACTACAGGCTCAAAAGGACAACCATCCTACGCATCCTGACCATCATTGCCCATAGGCTGACAGTACCAACACAGCGGATAACCAACATCCCTCCGCAGACAAAGCTGCTGGCTGTGCTGCACCTGTTGGCCTCTGGGACCTTCTAACCAACAACTGCCAGAGTCGGTAGAGTCTCACAGCCAACCCTATCAAAGTTCCTCACACCTGTCTTGGATGCCATCATCAGCTTGGTACCCCAGTACCTTCACTTCCCACACACTGTGCAGGAACAGCTGGAGATCAAGCAAGGCTTCTACGCCATAGCTGGATTCCCGCACATGTTGGGGCAATCAACTGCACACATGCACTCCTCGTGCCCTCTGCCGCCACCGCACACAATTACTGCAACAGGAAGCACACGCAATCCATCAATGTGCAGGCAATAGTGGACCACCTGGGAATCTTCACCAATGTCGTTGCCAACTACCCAGGCAGTATGCATGATTCCTTCATCTTCCGACAGTCCATCATCAACCAACGCTTTGAGGCTGGCACCTATGGGAATGCATTGCTCGTTGGTAAGTACCAAATGAACACACCACACACCTCAACTCCACAATCATGCAACTCACAACTCTGGGAATGCACGTTACAAACTCACACACAACATGCCAAATAACATGCCCACCTACCAGACACGACAGCACAACTTACTGTGGTAACGTGGGCTAGCATGTACACAAACCATCAATGGCATGGCACCTCAGCCACACAATAGCAGAATGTGGGGAGAGGTGGGAACCAGGCATGTGCGAAGGAGGCAAGTGACCCATGAATGAGAATGTACACAATGCCAAGTGTGGTGTGGATGTGCTGGCCAGACTGCAGTATGCAGACCACAGACATGCCCATGTCGACATATACTGCTGGTGTTTGGAGTGTAGTGGACAGTGGACACAACCATGTTACCTCTGCCAGTGGGGGAGACTGCGGAAAAGTAGCTTGTTACGTCCCCCCCTGTAAGCGTGAGGCCAGGCTAGCGTAGGGGTGTGAATAAAAAGCACGTAGCTCTGGGCATGATTCTCTTCCGGAATGGCCAACATGTCTGCCAGGGCGGCGTCTCTTACCCCGCCACGAGGCGGACACATGAGCAGTGTTGCCTGCACCCCAGGTCGCTGGTTCCCAGACTCATCTTGCTCACACAGGCCTCACTGCTCACCTTCCGACACCGGCATGTGTCAAAGAGGGCCCACCACGTGCTGGTGCAAGCTCCAAGCCCGAGGCCCGTGACCTTGGCAGCCTCCTCAGACCATCACAGCCTCTGCGACACAGGCCTGCAGTACTCTTTTCTCGGTGATGTACTCCACTGCTGCCTCCGGCCTACACTGAGGTCTAGTAGGTCACACATTTGGAACTGAGTCTTGATTTTATGATGGCAGAGTTCATATGTCAATGGCCGCATTTATATCACTATACTCCCTTCAATGTGGTGCCACCATCTCTGTGCATAGTATTCCAACAACACTGCTCTGTGGGCCCTTGCTGACTACTGCCTTCGGCCTACACTGTGGTCCAGCAGGCCTCACACTCGGAAGAGGAAGAGTCCAGTCCGCTGGCTGACTGCTGTGTCATTGTTTTGCAAAGAATATATGGCAGTCCATGTCGAGGTCCAATGTTAGTGTCGCAGAGTGTATCGGGTGACGGTGGAGGGTGTACTGCCAGGCATGATGCAGAGGGCAGAACCAAGCAGAAAGAAGCCACAAGGCGGAGATGAATGATACTGCTTCCTACTTACCACTAAGGCAAATTCATCCTCATCTTCGGCCTCTGATATTTCATGTGCCTCACATGTGGGTGGTGGTCTTTGGTCTGCTGCACTGTGTAACACATGCAAATCAACAGTTGATGGACAGAATGCAGAACAGTGTCATACATTCACTCCAGTACAGAGATCTGGGCCTAAATCCATAGTTTTTTTGCTCACCATGCCGTTCCAGTTTGAACCCAGCCATATGCAAATCAGTCTTGACCCTGTGCCTCATGGGTACAGTCCAGCTCAATGCTCCGTCCATCACCACCCCCTTTTGTACCGCTTTGTTCGCCACAAGTTGGCAGGGTATGCTCAGACGTGAGTCCCTTGCTCACTTTGCCACTGGATTCAAGCAAGCCTGGCTGAAGACGGCTGAAATGCCAGAAACCGGTCCTAGGAAGCTTGTTTCCGGTCCAGGCAAGACATGGCTTGGCAGTTCGGACAGGACAGTTCCCATGAGGCACAGGGTCAGACTGATTTGCATATGGCCATATCTGAACTGGGGTGGCAGAGTGGGCTAAAGAACAGTGATGGATCAAACCCAGATCTGTTGACTGGGTGTGAGTGTTTGATTGGTTCTGATGCTCCGTCCATCACCACTTCCTTTTGTACCGCACTGTGTGACACTGACACATCAGAGGCCGGAGATGTGGATGAAGAAGAAGCAGCAGCATTCATCTGCGCAATGTCTTGTGGCATCACTCCCATGATGAGGATCTGCAGGGCATGGAAGATCCCATCTACAGCTTTCTTGTGATAGCCATTCTTTGCGCCTGCATCCGCTCCATGTTCTCCATGACTCTCCTCCTGTTTCCCAAATCACGGATGATATCGATGTAGTCACTCTGACTGGACAGTTGTTGTTGTCTCCGAGTCATGACTCCAGCGATGCCAGCCATGGATTGTTGGAGGGCATGGGGCGGACTGTGGGTGTCCGTTATGGAGTGTAAGTGGTCCCTGATGGGACTTAGACCTCCACGCATGGCATCTAGTTTGGCTGCCATGAGTTCGAAACCCACCCGCACCTGTTCAGCCAGCCCTCTATGGCAGTCTAACACATGGTGTTGGAACACCATGTGTTCTTCGGTGAAGTGCTGGCAACCACGATGGTGCTGGGCTGACCTGCTACTGGAGATGGGGTGCGGAGGGTGTCCAGGAATCGTTGGAGTTTGTCCAGGTTGATGACCAAGGGGGTTTTCTCAATCATTACTGACATGATGTAGGGTCTGCTCTGCAGGAGGTGTTGATTGTCCTTCTGCAATGTAAAGGGGAGATGCAGTTTCACAGTGTGTTCCATGTATGTTGACACATTTGCGAAGTTGACATACAGACTGCATGACAATGTACATTGTGACTGTGTGTAGATGCCTATTTAATGCTGGACAGTGGACATTTGTACTACATCAGGGTTGTGAGGTTGTACTCGTACCTTGTCATCTCACAGTTTCCTGCTATGCCAGATGTGATTGGCCATTTTGGACACACATGCGGCACCAGTTGTGTCCTGTGTTCTGTTGTGAAAGTGTTGCAGTTTGTACCACATTGTTGTCAATGTTGAGGTGCTCTTATTCTCATGTGTGTGTGCTTCATTGTGGGGTGAGTCGCCCCTGAAGCTGTGATTTTGCTGCCCCTTATCCCCTTCAGGTGGTGTGCCTTTGACTTCTGGGCTTCTACAGTGCTGAGATGTAGCAGACTTGGGTGAATTGGGCTCTTGGTCGAGTTGTTACTCTTGGGCATTTTTTTGTCCGCACATATCTCAGAGTGTGACCTGCTCCTTAACGCATGTGGTTCACACTCAGCCACCTCAGTGTTGTGGCATGCACGATGTCATGATGATTGGCCTGCAGCCATGCTAATTGTCATGTAGTGTCACTTGCATTGTCAGTGTGGCTCACAAATAAGCATATTTGCTGGGTTTCGCACGTGTGCATGTGTCGGTGTTGAGATTGGTGATGTGTCGGTGGGACCCCTTTGGGGACATGAGGTACGGGGCCTACTTGGTTTGTGTGCAGCAGTGTGCCACAGGGATCAGGGACATGATCTGGAGTCATTGCGGGTGTGCAGTGTGCTCTACTGAATTGTGCATGTGTGCCATTGTGCCCATCTCCCCCCGTCCCCCGGGTCCCTGATCGGTACTCACCCTGTTGATGTTGTGTCAAGTAATTTTGGGCAGTGTCCGGATCCCCAACTCCAGTCACCGTTTCCCAACTGATGACTGTGGCCACCATTTTCTCCATGTCATCCAGCTCCTGGTGTGCCGCTGGACCTCCAATAGGCGTTGCTGCTTCCATGTTGGCATCGAGTTTCTTCTTGGTTTTGCCCTTCACATCACTACAGCGCCTCTTGACCGCTACCATTGTCCTCCTCAATGCTGCAACTGCATTCACATGGTCCAAGATGGTCTGCCATATTTGTGTCTTTGTTGCCAATGACACGTTGGAGGTGCCGTACAGTTGTTGGTAGTGTTCTATCACCTCCGTGATGATGATCCAGTTTTCCTGTGGACTGAACCACGTCTTCCTCTTCCTCTTCTCCTTGGCCTTCCCCGACCCCGAGGTTCCTTGCTGGTCATCTATGGGGGCTTGTGGGGTTAGCGTTGTCCTCTGCACTTGTTCCGGGTGCATCCATGGTGCTAAGCAGTTTATTTATTTTTGCTTTTTTTTTTTTGTTCTGCTTTTATAGTGCATTTTCCCACATGACACGTGGGAATTGCAGGCCTGTCGCTGGTTATTGCTGATTTTTGTATCGCAATCGGCCACATCGCAACTTTTTCCGCGTTCGTGTTTCACATTTTTTCGGCGTCATGTTAGATTTAATACGGTCACTTGACGCAATATTGTGAGACTATTGCATGGTACCGCCGTGTTAAGAATACTATGTTAACACATTGTTATTTTCCCGCTATAGTCAGAGATATGCAAAGTTGCATTAAGCTAATTTTGTAATAATTATCACACAATCTTGAGAATATCCTCCACAGTGTTTGAGGAGTGCCAACAGTGTTTCATGGTGAGGGGGACTCAGTTGCGGCAATATATAGGAGGGAGTGAATACCTCATGTGGGTAACTCAGGACAACCGGCCAGTGACAATGTGGGGTATTCAAACTCTCATGGTACACTGTGATGGGGGCGTAAAGTCAAGCTGATGGATATACTTGGAGGCAAAAGAGTAAGATGACTACTGTTCGTCTTGCCAATGGCATGGCTTTTTGCAGCTTTGAAAAAGGATCGAAGATCATGTGCTCGATACACTGGACCCCCCTGGTGAAGCCCCTGGATAGCAAAAACTATTGTGTGCAAGGGAAACTAATATTGTCAGCCGGATGTTTAAACAAGTGTTGTCAGGATTAAAAGAGGCGATGATGGCTTGCTGATGCGATCGAACTCCCAAGTTATTTCACTCACATCTTAGCCTATTTTTTTGCTTGTCCAACAAAGACACACAACATGTTCGAGGAATTCCTTGCACTCCCTGCTGCCCCTGCAGGTTGTTCCTTCCTGGAGTCGGCTTCAACTAGCAAGGTGTTTCAGAAATGGGCACTCCCCCACTCTGAAAGCCCTAATTCTTGCCTTCATTTGGTTGGAATATGTGCAGGTAGTGTACGATGCTGGGGATGCTGGCTGATAGGTGTACTGTTAAGCCCTATTACTTACCGGTAATCTTCATTACACATGGTCCCATTATCCTCGTGCCATTCATTACTTGTGGAGATAATCATCTCCTGACTGAAAAAAAGACAGAGCAAGGCTGGGACCCTAACCCACACTGGGACTTTATAAGCAGTACTTACCCAGCATTATGCCTGAACTACCAAGCCCCCAACAGGAAGGCCAGCTGTCATGGAGGGAGGGGGGTCGTAGTGAATGGGACAAGGAAAATGTGACCAGAAGTAATGAAGATTACCGGTTAGTAATAGGGCATTTTCCCCAGATCCCTCCTGTCCTCATCCCATTCATTACTTGTGGAAAATACCAAAGTCAGAAACCCGAAAGTCCAAAATCCTCAAGCACACCCAGGAAACCACACGGAAAGCAGCATCTCAAATGAAGCAAAAGGGGGAGCCGCAGGAAACAGGCAGAGCCCACAGCCCAGAAAGTATCACACCAAAACGCTGGGTTCCACCCCCCCAAAAAAGCACTAAATGACAAATGTGAAAAAAACAGGAAAACCTAGAGAGCCCCCACTCAGAGAGCAGCCAACACACACCAGAAACCCCCTGACCCAACAAAGGAGGAGGAGCACCCGCCAAAAAAGCACTAGAGGTCATCAACAAAAGAAGGACAGTGAGGAGGCCACACAGAGAGGAAGACGCAAAGCGGCTAGACATGCCAGCAAGCCAGGAACAGACTAACAGGGACACAATCAAGGAACAGAAAGCAGGACCCCAGAAAGCAGAAGGTGCCAGTGGCACCCAGGAGGCAGTCACTCAGAGAAAAGGACAAACAGGGTACCCTGGCCCCACCGAAGGCAACTACGAATCTGTCAAGCAGAAGGGAGCATGCCATGAAGGCGACAAGGCAAAGAAAACCAAGGGCCAAAAGGAGGCCCCCCACAGAGATTCCAAAGGCGAAATCCCAGGAGCTGAAGCAACCAAAACCATTTGCACCCGGAGGACCAGAAAAGACAAAGCCCCAACAGGACACGAACAACCCGCAAGGGTGCCCACCAGACAAAAGGCATACAAGCCCAGCACCACCAAGCAGCCATGCCAATTCAGCAGCAGAACTGACACAGAACGAGCCCAAGCAAAGAACGGACGTAATGCCCTGAAATTCAAACAAACACACAACCAACCCTAAAGACTGACGAGGGGATGCAGGGGAAGATCCCACAGCCCTCACCCCAACCAGGCACGAAAGGCAAAAGCGCCAACCACAGGACAAACGCCCAACACCATGGAGAGTCCCACCGCAGACCAACCCAAAAAGAGAGGAGAGGGCCAGTAAACAGGGCAAAGGCACAAGCCGAAAAAAACAATTAAGGGCAGGGCCACACAGACCAAACCAGGAATGGAGAAAGCGCCAACCAAGCTCCAGCCCCCCAACCAACCCGACGGACGCCAGAGAGCCCAGAGGACACCATCACCAAAACCCCACAGAGGAGGATGAGGCCCCAGGGCAGGAACGTCCAGCACCAACCACTAGCACTGGCACAGGACAACCCCCAAGCACCCATTACAGGACAAAGGAGCCAGAGCCAGGGCATTGGGACAGACCTATAAGCAAAGGCCAAGGCCCACACAAGAAACCCAGGAACACTGGGACAAAACCCTCAGAACTTAGCCCAACAAAAGCCTTACAGAGCCAGAAAGGAGCAGGCCCATTTACCAAAACGAAAACCATCCACCGAAAGACTAACCAGGAGGACCAGGAAGCCAGACCCCATCCCTAACCACAAAGGACAAGGGAAGATCCAGAGGTGGGAACTCAGAAAAGCCCAACACCCCACAAGGAATGACCCAATCAACAGAGCCCCACACAAAGAAAGTCAAAGGGGCTGAAAACACAAAAGTCCAGACAACCACAGGCGGTGTGAGGCAAACTCCCAAGGCCACCAAGACCAATGCAACCCAAAGATCAAATAGGTACAACAGGGGATACCCTTCCCCAAACAACAAGAGGACACCCCAACCACCAACCCGGGGGGTGACCGAAGGAGGAAAAACAATAGCCCAGGAGAAGTCACATACACCAATCGCCAGAGAAGAGACATACACCGGAGAACACAAACAGTGAACTACCACCAGACACAGAGAACCAACAGACTGGTTAAGGGCCATGGGACATAGAACCAACTAGGAACTGGGACGGAGGAGATCGCCCAAATGAACAGACAGCCGACCAACCAGCCCAGAGAACCAAGGACCACACCAAGGGACCACCTCAAGTAAGCACCAACACTAGCAGCAGAAGGGCCAAGACCAAACCCCACAAGAGCTCCTGAGCAGACAGAAACACAGACAGCCACCATCCCCAGATCAGTAACAGCATAAAAAAAGAACCCTGCCAGGAGAAAAAGAACAGGAGAGACAAACCGGGTGGGCTACAGCCCAACCTTGCAGACATCCCCTCAGGGACAGAGAAGTCAGCCAACTGAACCACCAGACAGGCCAGCAAAGATAGGAGGCCAGAAACACGGTACCCCCACAGGCCTGGAAGGGGCGGGACAACACCAAAGCCAGGGCCCATCATACACCAGGGGAGGGCAGTAGCAGAGGAGAAACCCCCCAGAGCAGAAAGAAAAACACTGAACCCAGCCGCAACCAAGGCAACACCCAGCAAAAAGTGGCCAGGAAGCCAGAGCTAAAGCCAAGCAAAACGCCTGGGCAGAAGGACCATAGGACACCCCCAATACCACAAGCTTGGCCATGAAGAAGCACACAGCAGAAAAAATGGGATCTAGAAAACACCTGCTTGCAAAAGTTCCTGTCAGTATCGCAATGCGTTTCTACATATGTTTGCCATAAGGAGCTGGGTCTTCCTTTATTAGAGGACTTCATTAGGATTTACCATTTTCTTCTTCAGTACAGAATATGGACACAACTGGAGACTGGCCTAAATAGGAAGGTTATCTTCAACAGTTTTTCAGTGGAGAATGCTGCTAAAATCCCATGGCTTAAATATATTAAAACTTTCCGTATTAGATTGGGTCGACCAAAAATCTTTGACGATCCTTCTCCCATGCAAGGAGTATTCAAAGTAGAAATTACATTTATGTCAAAGACCATGGGAGAAAAGGAGAGGTTTGCTAATTGATACAGGAAGGCAAGTGTTTCATGCCATGAGATACAGTTAACTACCAGAGGTTTTCAATCTTATCTGGAACATGTGCATAATACACAATATAGATTTGTATTAACTCACTTCAGATGTAACATAGTTCATCGTCTTTTTCCCAGTGATAATGTCTGATCCCCTATACTTGATAGATGCCTGTGTGATGGAGTTTCGGCACAATGCACATTGCACTTTGTTCTTTTTTGTAAAATACATCTAGAACCTTTTAAACAACTGTAAATTCTTGTCCTGCAAAAGTATAATTTTAGACAGTGAAGACCAACTGTGGTCTTTTTACAACAGGTTTGCACTTTGGAAATTTGTCTTCTCATGTCCAAGTTTTTATGATCTGCGTTAGGTAGACGGTCGCTCTCGATGATTGTTAAATGGATGGAATTTTATGTACCTTTGTGAAAATTGATACACTTTTTCATTAATGCAGATTTTATATAATTAATTTCGTGATTAATAGTGGTATGATATGTTTTCTATGTGATGTTTTAACTGTGTGCTTTTATGGTTTTGTTGTAAAACGGAATAAAGATTATTGATTGATTGTTTGACTTGCCTTTTTCAACATTAAAAATGTACAGTCATTAGGTCGAGCATTCGAGACCTCTTGTATATACTTTAGTATATACTTATTATATACTTATATGTGTATGTACTATGTGGGCTCCGGATATCAGCCCTAGGACTTGGCTGCTTCCACTTAAGGACTTTTTTTTCTGTTCATCTGCCTCTATTTTGTCTTGATAGAAAACGACCAGCAGAGGTCAGTAAAATACCAGAATCACTTTAGCATGCTCTAGATTCCAGTCCATAGAAATTGTCTTCCACGAGCACCCGTAGTTTTTTTTCAAATCTTGTATTTTCAGTGATATGACCACCGAAGACCCTGATTTTATATTAAAAACGGAGCTTTGAACTATACCATTTCCCGCTGATAGGCAATATTTCTCTCCATGTGTTCCTATACCTGGCGTGTCACGCAGTTTGGTGCTTACTCTCCCTCCATATTAAAGAACAGTAGATGTTCAGCTCCCTGGCTAATGTGCTGCACAGCTAAATACATATAGGTTCCCAAAGACGAGACCGATTGCATTGCAAATGCTTGTTTTTTAATGCAATTTATCTCAAACCCACAAATGATTTCCATTACTTACACAAAATGTGTACCACACAATGCAAAGAAATTCCACATTAAAAGTAAAAAAGTTTAAAAGGTAAATGTTACTTACTGTCTGTAGTCTTCTTTCTTCAAAATAAGGGGATAAGAATCCCGTTCTCCCACAATGAATTGATATCGAAATGAATGGTAATCCATAGTCAATTACAAAAAATCTATATTGTGCTCATGATGTTGTTCCTGTGCATGGGTGATACATTTTTGCTGCAAATGGTGCATTTACCATACATTCTTACTGTGAATGGAGTAAAATATGTGAAGCGGCTTAACGTTTAAAATTGGGGAATTCTGTGTGAAAGGGAGTAGATGAAATTCCTGATATTACCTATGTTCGACCAGCATAATTTCAATTTCACCCAGGTGTAGTCAAAACCTCACTCATGGCCAGAAAGACCACACCAGAGGTTATCCTAGATGGGAAGGATTGCAACTTTAAAAATTACCCTTCTCCTTAGAATATTGTACATCTTTCAGTCAGCGCCTTGCCCCTGCAAAAAGGACAGATAGTAACACTCCAAGGAATATGGTCAATATATATTTGGGATCGGAAAAGATCCAGTTTCTATGTGAGAACCTGCACCAATCATCCACAGAATAGAAGGCTTGAAGTACCACATTTTCCCCAATATTATCAAGCTTCACGATTCCGTTACATGATGGTTAAAAGAAAAGGCAGACAAGAAACGGCACTTTATAGACCTGAACTTAGCACTGCATGCACGTAATGAGGTGTAATTGGGCCCTGGGGACAGCAAGGTAATTTCCTATACATATCTGCCAATAGAGAGGGCTCATCACCTTCCCTTTCCTGATCACGACCAAACATGTGAATAACGAGTTCTCCACGGGAATGGACACTGGGCCATTCAGCTGTGAAGACATAAAGGCTGCTTTAGATAACATTCCTTTGTTGTAGTTAATGAGGTCAACTTTGGGGTTTTAAAGGGGAAATCCCTGAATCAGAGCACTTTAATTACATGCAGATCAGACACCAGATTATACAGGAAGACATCATGCCCAGTGTCACAAGACATCTAACATGCTTTGACACATCCCTCAAAACAATAACATCATCAGAACATATGGGGAAAGATTTACTAAGGTCTTGCGTCGTCTTCACATCACGTTGGTGGCGTAAGTCAATGCAATCCCTTTATTGGGATTTACCAAGCCACAAAAAGCCACCTTCTATGGCTCTGCGTGGTTCAGTAAATCCAAAGTTACTCAAGGCAGCGCATTTCACTGCCTTGTATGACTTCACAGTGGGAAGGCGTTTCATAGGTGGAGTGTGTACGTTCCCATGCATCCACCCCATGGTTTTTGACACAATCCCATGTTTGCAAGGTCTGTAAACCGGGATTTATGCCAAAATAGTGCACCTCTCCAACCTCAGGTAATGAAGAGAAATATCTTTATTTCTCCGTGTTACTTCCTCTTTGTATGCACTCTGCATTCTGCAGCACATACAAAGAGTAAAATGCATTTCAAGATTGCTTTTGTTAAAGGTGTCCCTTCCTGCACAAAAACAATCCTGCTCATAATGCAGGCACCGTTTCAGCCTGGCACAAAGGTGCGAGTATTGGCACTAGGCAGGCATAAGTATGCCAGATCTAGGAGACAGAAAAATGTGCCATATCTTAGCAGATATGGCACATTTCTGCTCTCTACCTTTCACGCAAGACAGCGCAGAAAATTGCCTTACTGCACTGCATTGTGTGAAATATTGGTAAATCTGCCCCCAAATCTTTAGACTTTACTCCTTACTGAACTTGCTTTCAGCAGGTATGAAGCACACCTATCAGACACAATGGGAAGATGAATTAGGCTTACAAATCAGCACAAGACAATGGAATGAAATCTTTATTAGGGCCTGCAACTTTGCCTGCCACAATCGTGGAAGAGAAACCGTTTATAAGATTCTATACCATTGGCACAATATCCCATTATGCCTTGATAAGTTTGACCAACCTAGATCAAGCATCTATTACAGTGAGTGTGAGGAAGAAGGCTCCATCTCACACATTGTGAATCTGTCATAAGAGCTATCAATCATATTGAAAAAGATGGAATTAATGAACTGGCAGTAATTAATTTTCCTAGGCAGACAGGCTGAACATCCCACATGCTTCACTCTACCAAAGACAAACACATATCCCACCTCATCCTGGTAGCAAAACAGATAACGTGGTCCTGTGGTAGCATTAGCTACATAAACTGTGCTATTACTTAACCATGATAAACTTTGCTCTGGTCCCCCAAGAAAATTTGTACCCTTTCAACATACTTTAAAATCAAGTGGTGTTTACATATCTTAAGAGTGATCTCAATGGCTGACCTGTCCATGAAACTGGCAGGCTCTTGTCCTGGTTGACTATACCACCCTAACAAGATATGGAGTTGCGTCCTAACCTGGTAATAGTGGAATTTTGCAAGATTATATATTGTTGGGCTCTCTTCAGGTAGGGAACAGAAGATTTTGGAGTAGGAGTATAGTTCCTATATTGTGACTTAATGGCACCTCAGAATTTTCAAAGACAATTCGGGAGGTTTCATTGGCTCCACTCGATCTATGTATGTATAAAATAATTGAAGTGTATCAAACCTCAAAACGCCCACATAAAAATGTAAATAATTAAACTGAGCTCATTCCTAACAGGAAAACGCAGCCACACTGCCACACTGACCCCCCCCCCAAAATGCCCAAACTACACTTCACACCCATAATCCCCTCTGCATCCCTTCCCTAAAAATGTCCACATAAAAATTCAAAATGCATATGAACACTTCAAAAACACAAAATGATATCAAAACTGTCCCAAACCAATCTTTTGTAATATGGACTATTATAATTTTTTATGAGGTTAAAACCCCATTCTCCTTCTGCAATATATATTACCTCCTTACATATTATAAAAGCACATTCACCATAAACTCAAAACAAAAATAATTCCAAAAATATTTCAAACCCATTATCAATTTATTCGCTGAGTCCCTTCCCTAACAAAATGTTTACATAAAAATTTCAGACATAAAAAGGAACTAATTCAGAAAAAAAACAACACACAATGAACTCTAAAAGGAACTATCCAAAGAAAATAAAACACTGTCCATCTATAACTCCTCAACTTGCTCATGCGGTCACTAAGAAAAGTCAATATACAAATTAAAAAAAACTAAAATTGAACCATTTTCAAATATAAGAAACAGACCCCTGAAAAAAAGAAATAAAGCAATCCCCGCTATAGCATCCTTATCCCTTGCATCCAATTCCTAAAAAAGTCCCTATAAAATTAAACGTACAATTTAAAAAAATGAAAATGGACCCTTTTATCACAAGAGATTTACAACCACAATGAATCCCCAAAAATGTGTTCCACTAAAAAAAACACTTCATCTCCACAGTCCTCCTGCATCCCACATCTAAACAATGACCACAAAAAGAAATAATCAGCCCTTAAAAAGGAAAAGAAAACTGTTCCAACCTCCCTTTATAATATATCTATGTCTTTGCTTTTAAGGAGGGCAAATCCCCAGTCCTAATTTTATCAGTTATATCACCTTTATTATTGAATTAAACATTAACCCTTAACCCCTTAACCCAAAACAAATGTATTCCCAAAAATAATAAATAAACCACTCACCACTCAAATCCCCTCATGCCCTGCATCTCAGACCTAAAACAAAAAACATAAGAATTAGAAAATTCAATTTAACCCACCAAAAATACTGACCCAGACCCTCCTTTTGAAATATCTATTTTCATATCGGGCGTAAATCTCGAATTTCAGCATTCATTGTACATATCACATTTTTTTTATTATAAAACCCCACTCATTTTGAACCCCAAAACTGTCCAAATTAAATAACAGCCCCACCCCTAATCTGCTCTTCCTCACACCCCCTATTTGTGACATATATTTATTTATTGAACCCTAAACACTTACTACTAATACTATACACTACAGAACCCTACAAAAAGGCCCTTGAACTTCTATTCTAACCATTTCAATGTATCAACGGGTGATATACTATATGACAATGTATTGACATCCCTTGGTAAATGTTGTCATGATTTCAAACATTATGGTAACGGATACACAAAGCAAAAGTTAGGGTTCTTGCCTGTGGAATTGGCAGAACTTGGCGAGAAACGCAGATTTCTAGCCAAAGTCTGCCAATTACCACGTGGTGGAATTTGTGCCCACAAGGCCCCAGAAATGCAAGCAGGAGCATGATTTGGCGTCCCCTAGGGCCCGTTTTCTAATGTGGGCAGTTGCATTCAGAGGGTACCTTCTGAAGCAGATTTGCTGCCGCTCGAGTAGGTTTTCTACTGGAGCGGCAGCAAGATCATCTTTAATGGCTGCATGTGGTTGTGCACCGCACTGTGCTGCTTGTGGTGATTTTTCAGCGCTGCCCACACTATTGTTATGTCCCCGGCTAAGGCCTATGTAGTGAAGCGGCTCAATTCTTACATTGTCCTACTTTTTACCATATCATTTCTGCCATGGCCTTTTGCACATATTTGCATGCACAACAATGTTGGATTAGTTTCTCTGAAACTACTTTAATTACAGGTTTAGCTTCACACAAAATTATCAAGATGGCTCGAACATCATGTACTAGACCCTTCTATGCACTATGTACAAATGTCATTCTATCTTCAACTGGGACGGCTTTAGGGCAGTGCGACTGGTGCGGTCGCACTGGGCACTGACCTGTGGAGGGGGGCACTGTGACCTCAAGGGGGGTGCTGGGTTTAGCAATATCTTATGTTAGGAGAGATGAGGGGCACTTTTGCAGGTGGTAGGGAGTGAATTCGAGGAGGCGGTCATGGGACGTAGGGGCGCCAAAAGTGATTGTCGCACTGGGAGTCACCAGCCCTAAAGCCGGCCCTGATCTTCATCCATGGAGAGACAGTTCTATCTACATATTCATAACATCACTAATCTATACCCACATTGGAAGGCTGCTTTCTATTATAAATAAAGAGCATCTCAAAAGATTAGTAGAGGAGGCACTTCAGCTATCACCGAGGGTCCCTGCATGCTGAGACTTCACCACGCATCAGTCAGACATCTCCATGAGGGGGTTTCCTGTTTGTGACCAAGATGGGCTTTTACATTCTCTCCCTCCAGGTAATGGAGTTAGATCATCCCTTGGAAGAATTCTGGGCTTTACAACTACACATACTCTAGGTAAATTGCAGCATGGGCAGCGCAACATGCATATTTTCCACCTGTTGGAGAAACTCTTTGAAATCTCACTGAGTTTTTATGTAACTCCACAAGTTCTGCCCCATCCCAGTAAAATCTTCGATGGTAGTAATTCACAGATTGTACCTTTTAGTGATGATCTCTTACTGTATATGGAAAAAAGTTCTTGGGAACTCAAAAGTTTAAATGTTTTAAAAATTGTGGTCCATATGTCTGTTTTCCATTCATTTAACACAGTTTTGCTATTTTAAGAAATTAGATGTTACTGTATGCCAAATGTGGTAAGATTACATGACAAGGGAAACCTTGCTGTTAAATCAGGCAAAGTGATGCAGCTAACATCGCATATTAAATCTATAAAAAGAGCGAAAACATCGTTTCTACATGATATTCTCCACTTAAATGTATGTTTCAATTAATGCCCAATTATCCATATGCAAATTCCACTACAATTTCCACTCTGCAGGACCCTAGCTTTATTTCATTTATTTTATGTGTTTCATTTCTTATGATTAATTTAAATACTTTTAATTCCCAATATGACCAATATGGGTGGGAGCCCTCTTATCAGTCCCGTGGTTGCTGGATTATTATTAGATATGTTATTTGTCCCTCCTTTTTTTGAGGTTGCCAGAAGTGCCTCAATGTTCACTCAGGCCTCATCAACTTCCTCATGGCAGCCTATTTTTTGGCCAAGGCTTAACGCCTGCAGAGAGGGCATGCCTGCAACATGACAAAGGCAAGCCCATGTGTGCCCAGTGACAGAAACGTTGGCGTTTCAAAATCTGGTTTGCACCAGCGGATCACCTATTGAGTGGTAGCAAAGTATACTTCTTAAACATCTCTGGTAAGAGTTATTCTTATGTCAAGACGCTTTATAGCCATTCGTTTCTGATCCCATGGCATTCTCTTCCTTTCAACCCAACAATGATTCTGCGTCACCTCAACTTCTTAAAAAGGCTCAAAACCTGACTTTTTTACTACTTAACTTTTTGTCTCTTGTTTGAATACCTTTTCAGTGCCAGGACTACCCTTGTGATATTCGTGACAATTTAGATGCCCAATTAACATACCATCACATCAGGTATGGGAACAGAATTACAGATTCATGGTACATGATTCAAACACATATACTGGTGTGCATAAAAATATACAAGCATATTAGCAAGAAAGTGGCGGAGAGATGCGTTAGCCATCTTGGCTTGACATCTGTCTCCGCCACTTCGGGAACGTGAGGCTGCACCATATTATCAAAGATATGGTGCAGCCTCACGTTTCCCCCTGCGATGGTGGTAAGTTTTAGAACTTAGCGCCAAAGCAGGTCCCCTTGCACCAGAGTGCAAGGGTGTCTGCGAGCAGGGAGGTCTGTTTATCTACAAGAAGTTGTCCCTTCCTGCACGTAAATAAACCTAAAATGCCAGTTTGTAACTTACGTGTGTGCTGCTTCATGCAGCACACATGTAAGTTACAAAATGGCATTCTTAAAAAAGGTTTGTTTATGTACTTTAAGGTACACTTTCCTGTACATAAACAAACCATGACATTTTGCTCTTTCCATGTGTGCTGCACAAGGCAGCACACATGGAAAAAGCAAAAAAGAGGGGAAATAAAACATTTCTCCTCTTTTCGCCATCTTAAGACCAGGATTTTCCTGTTTCTTAAGTTCAGCACTGTCACCTATTATCGCCACCCTTGATAATAGGTGACGGCTTTAAATTCAACGGGTGTTGCAGTGGAACGCCCATCGCAACACCCACTGCACGCCCCTTTCACACTGAATTTAGCATGAAAGGGGCACTATTATCAAGGCAGCCTTAAGCCACTTGATAATAGGGAGCTGATTCTATCGACACCACAACATCACAAAAAGTGATATTGTGGTGACGATAGGGGCTTGATAATATGCCCCACAGTTATTTATACCCACCTGGACAATATGCATGGGCATTTATTTTTTTATTTTATTTATTTTTGACATTTGTAAAGCGCTAACAAATACCCGTGGGCGTCTCGGCGCTAGACTAAGCATCTGACTCTCCTAAGCCAAGAGGATCAGGGGGTTCACTGATTAAAGAGCCATGTTTTCAGGCTCTTACGGAACTGAATTAAAGATATGCTGGATCTGATTTGCTGAGGCAGCGTGTTCCAGATCTTGGGTGCTGCTACTATAAAGCGGCGATCACCCCATGAGACAGTTTTAGAACGAGGGACCACCAGCCTATTGAGAGTCATGGATCTGAGTAGTCTAGTGGGTTTGTACAGTTTGAGTTGGTCTTTCAAATAGTATGGACCTTGATCATGTAGGATTTTATAAATTATACAGAGGGATTTAAATGTGATCCTGTTCTTAATAGATAGCCAGTGGAGTGTCCTGATAGTATCCGAGATGTGCGCGAACTTGGGTGTTTTTGTCAGAAGACGTGCTGCCGCGTTCTGTATGGTTTGGAGTTTTTTTGTAACTCTGGATTGACTGTTGAGAAAAAGTGAGTTACAATAATCCAAAGAAGGGAGGACCAGAGAAGTAACCAGAGTTTTGGCAGCATCATCTGGAAGAAATGGCATGATTTTTTTAATCATCTTCAATTTGTAGTGGGCAGTAGCTGCAACTTTATTAGCATGTGCCATAAAGTTGAGGTGATCATCGAAGATGATTCCCAAATTCCTGACCTTGGTAGTTGGGTTAGGTAGAGTGCCGAACTCAGGGGGCCACCAGAGAGTAGACCAGGTCGGTGAGAGGGATCCGAAGATGACAACCTCCGTTTTATCGGAATTAAGTTTTAGGCAATTGCCTGTCATCCACTCTCCTATCCGACTCATGGTATTTTGAAAGTGTTCTGCCACTTCTGTCCCCTTACCTTTGATGGCCAGTACCAGTTGGGTATCATCGGCGTAGGAAGTTAGGCTCATCCCAGCTGATTTGATTATACTTGCAAGGTCCGACACATAGATATTGAATAGTGTCGGACTAAGGGAAGAGCCTTGGGGAACTCCGCAAGGGAGTGACAGCTTGGTAGACTGGTATGGACCCAGGGTCACCACCTGTGTTCTGTCGGCTAGGAATGACGAGAGCAGCTCTTTTGCCGACTGATCAATACCCTTCTTTCCGACACGGTCGATCAAGATCTTATGATCGACCGTGTCAAAGGCTGCCGAGAGATCCAACAGCACAAGCAGTGCTGTCATGCCCTGATCACGGATGGTTCTAATATCATCGGCTGCCTTGAGAAGGGCAGTTTCCATGCCGTGATATTTGCGGAAGCCGTACTGAGTGTCATCCAGGAGAAGATTAGTCTCTAGATATTCGGAGAGCTGCTGGTTCATTGCCTTTTCTACCACCTTAGCTAGGAAAGGAAGACTAGCAATGGGCCTATAGTTCTTGAGTTCTGCTGTATCAAGACCAGGTTTTTTCAATAAAGGTTTGATCAGCGTATTTTTAAGACAATCGGGGTATATCCCGGATGTCAATATGGTATTACAGACCTGTGTGATGACAGGGATGGTAGTGTCCATCGCCAAGGAGAACATTGCGGGAGGGCAAGGGTCCAAGGCCGAGCCTGATTTGATGGATTTCATAATGGTGGTTATCTGATCAGCCGAAAGAGTCCTAAAGCTGGACAACGAGCTACTAGGACTGATGTCAACAGGAGAAGCTTTGCTGCCGGTATTAGCGGAGGAAAAGGCTTGATAAATGTTGTTAACCTTGGAGTAAAAAAATTCTGACAGCGCGTCACAAAGTGGTTGGGACGGAGGTGGAAGTAGGTCTGGAGCATTACCAGACAGGGTTTTTGTTATAGTGAATAGTTGTCTACTAGAATTTTTTAAGGATTCAATTTGCTGCGAGAAATATGTTTTTTTAGCAGCAGCGATCGTGGATTTATAGACAGCCAGTGACTCTTTGTATAATGTCTTGGATTTGGCATCATAACTTCTGCGCCAATGCCTTTCTTTATTCCTACATATTTGTTTTTGGGCTCGTAGTTCATCCGTGAACCAAGGTGCTGTCGGGGTGCTCCTGTTCCTGGAATAGCGCCTAGTAGGTACCAGTTGATTCGATGCCATACTAAACCAGACATGAAGTTGGTTAGTAGCGGTGGTAGAATCATCCGATAAAGTGGGGTGAGTTTCTTCCAGTAGTGTGGCGAATTTGTCCTGGTCTAAGTTCGCCCAGACTTTAAAGGGAAGAGTTGTTAGAGCTATAGCCTTATTCTTCACTACTTCCTTCAGTTTTAGACTGCTGAAGATGGCATAATGATCCGTCCAAGGCATAGGCGAGATATGTGATATATGTAGGCCCTCTGCATTGGAAAAGATGCCATCCAGCGTATGTCCTGCTTTATGCGTGGGGGCTGTGACTAGTTGTCTAAGACCCATGATTTCAAGTTCTGAGATGAGAGCGTCAGTGTCCCTATCAGTCAGTTGTTCCAGATGAAAATTCATATCACCCATTATTGTGATAGATTCATCTGTAGCCATGCCTTCTGTTAATACACTGAGGTTGGTGAGGAAGTCTGCTTTGTTCCCCGGGGGACGATATAGAAGTACACCCTTATAGTTATACAAGGCTGTGAGCTTTATGTTAAAATACATAGCTTCACAAGCGATGTCAGGAATGGGTGCTGTTCGGATTTCTAGCCTCTCTCTAATTATTATCGCTATGCCCCCACCCTTTTTGCCAACCCTGTCCTGTCGGTGGACTTTATAACCGGGCGGAACTGCTACCACGAGGCCGGGGCCTGAGGCATCGTCTGTCCAGGTTTCCGTGATGTACAGCACATCCAGGTTATTGTCAAGAATGAGGTCAGCGATTTCTTGGCTGTGTTTGACTAGGGAGCGTGCATTAATGAGTGCCATGAGAATGGTCGCTTCTTCGGTATCCTTTTCCTGAAAGTTTAATACCTTAGTGTTGTACATCCTGATCATGGTGTTACAGTGTAAGCAGGTGTGATGGGCGTCGTTATTTAGCAGTGAGGGGACATATATGACGCAGCGCTACCCCTCCCTCACCCAAGATGGCCAGCCCCTTCCTTCCCGGCGCGAGGGATCAGCAACGCGCGAGGAGTGAAGGCGAGTGATCAGGTAAGTGGCAGCAATAGAAGGTTTTAGATAGGTTTTAAAACGTTTAAAACATCAAAATTCACAATGTCTAAAAAATGTTTAAAAACCGCAAGGTATTCACAATGTATTAACAACAGTTTAAAACAATTTGCTCATCGCTAAGTAAAAACCCCCGGCTTCCGCCTCAGGGGAAAGACTAGTGCTAGTCAGCGCTGTGCGAAATGCCGCTGAATTAAGTACTATGGGAGGGCGGGAGGCGGCGAGCAGCTGCAGCGCTACCCCTCCCTCACCCAAGATGGCCAGCCCCTTCCTTCCCGGCGCGAGGGATCAGCAACGCGCGAGGAGTGAAGGCGAGTGATCAGGTAAGTGGCAGCAATAGAAGGTTTTAGATAGGCTTTAAAACGTTTAAAACATCAAAATTCACAATGTCTAAAAAATGTTTAAAAACCGCAAGGTATTCACAATGTATTAACAACAGTTTAAAACAATTTGCTCATCGCTAAGTAAAAGCCCCCGGCTTCCGCCTCAGGGGAAAGACTAGTGCTAGTCAGCGCTGTGCGAAATGCCGCTGAATTAAGTACTATGGGAGGGCGGGAGGCGGCGAGCAGCTGCAGCGCTACCCCTCCCTCACCCAAGATGGCCAGCCCCTTCCTTCCCGGCGCGAGGGATCAGCAACGCGCGAGGAGTGAAGGCGAGTGATCAGGTAAGTGGCAGCAATAGAAGGTTTTAGATAGGTTTTAAAACGTTTAAAACATCAAAATTCACAATGTCTAAAAAATGTTTAAAAACCGCAAGGTATTCACAATGTATTAACAACAGTTTAAAACAATTTGCTCATCGCTAAGTAAAAGCCCCCGGCTTCCGCCTCAGAGGAAAGACTAGTGCTAGTCAGCGCTGTGCGAAATGCCGCTGAATTAAGTACTATGGGAGGGCGGAAGGCGGCGAGCAGCTGCAGCGCTACCCCTCCCTCACCCAAGATGGCCAGCCCCTTCCTTCCCGGCGCGAGGGATCAGCAACGCGCGAGGAGTGAAGGCGAGTGATCAGGTAAGTGGCAGCAATAGAAGGTTTTAAAACATCAAAATTCACAATGTCTAAAAAATGTTTAAAAACCGCAAGGTATTCACAATGTATTAACAACAGTTTAAAACAATTTGCTCATCGCTAAGTAAAAGCCCCCGGCTTCCGCCTCAGGGGAAAGACTAGTGCTAGTCCTTTGCTGAGTGATGTACAAATAAACAGGTTATGTTTGGGAACTAGTAAATCATGTATGGAAATCAGCATGCAGCTGGTTTCGAATCAACATGTGGTAATATTTAAAGCAATGTACCGCACATACAAACCAGCAGATGCAAAAGTTAACCAATTTATTATGCATATAACAAAGTACAGTAAATGATGCACCTTGTGTATTGCTCATGCAAAGCAGTGTGTTATTTATGCAGACTGGTGTACCTTGCTTGCATCCTGCAGCTCAAGTGGTCTAACTAATATCTGGCGCTTCTAAATTATTATAAAGAATGAAAGTTATTAATGTTAAAAAATGTGTTATGCATGTACAAAAGTAGGTTATGCATGTAAATCGCAATGTTATGAGTTTGAGGCAATACATTATGAGTGGCAAAGAAATAGAGTTTGCCCCTCGTAATGTACTGTAAGGCATTCCAATAGAGTGTGACTACAAACCAATTAATTTGCAAGCATGTTGAATTACACATGCATGCCTGTAATTAGTTTACTCGAACAAATTATCTAAATATACACCGCAGACTGCTGTTGCTATAAACCAATACAATGAGGACATAAACCAATTTACTATGTTTGAAAACCATACTTTAAGTTTTATGCATTGTCACAAAAATCAAACCGATTGAAATGGATGTCAACATTATACCTATTAACGGAATATGCTGGTACCGCCAAACAATGTGAATGCATACAAATCAGTATAGATCTTTCAAACCGCTGTAACTTGTGTCATTACAGTCTGCATAAATCCACATTCAATATGATTCATGCATAACCCACTAAACTTTCTTATTAAATCACTATGTTTGACTTGAAATAAAATTCCTTATTGAGATACATTTTCGCATGCCATGCTTATAAACATATGGTTAGCTGGATGGATGGATGGATGGATGGATGGATGGATGGATGGATGGATGGATGGATGGATGGAAGGACGGACGGACGGACAGACAGACGGACGGACGGATTGATGGGCTGGCGGGCGGGCAGACGGACGGACCGACAGACAGACCAGCCGACTGAGCGACAGATAGATAGAAAGCTAGATAGATAGATAGATAGATAGATAGATAGATAGATAGATAGATACATAGATAGATAGATAGATAGATAGATAGATAGATAGATAGATAGATAGATAGATAGATAGATAGATAGATAGATAGATAGATAGATAGATAGATAGATAGATAGATAGATAGATAGATAGATAGATAGATAGATAGATAGATAGATAGATAGATAGATAGATAGATAGATAGATAGATAGATGGTGACACATCTTGCTCATGGTTTCACTGTTAATTACATTGTATTTTTTTCTATTACATAATCATGTCCGCTTTCACTACTGTTTCTATCAATTGCTATATTTAAGTGATGATGTTGCCATTTCCACGGTCTACAAAATCCTAACTTAAATGTTGTTTCTCTGATAGCTTAATTCTTGCTGCTCCCTGCATTATATACCTTGAGCTAGTCACCACCTGACTTTTCATTCACCTAGTGTGTGCTTCCTCCTATTTACATGGCCACAATATGGGCTAAAGAAACCCCATCCTCTAGTTGAGGCTCCTCAAGAAAAGATAGTTAATATCTCGTAGGGGTCAAAAAGAATGAAACAAAAATAAATTAGTATTCTTTTTAAACCCCAACGCCTGAAACACATCTAAATAAGTGTTCTATAAAAACAAACCTTCTATTCTACATTTTTGACAGATCGTATTGGACCAAAAACATTGACATATTCTTTCATATTGCTAAAACTCAAAAAATCCCTTAAGGCAGAACTGACCACACTAGTGCATTTTACACACAAAAAAACAAATAATGGGAATTTAATGAGCCACCAACTTGCATATAATTATAAATATTTTTAACATACTTCACTTTAAAAAATATATCAAGTATGATATCAATAGAATCAACTCCCAAAATTCTCCTGGTGCCTGTCCTCCAGGTATGAACCTCTGGCTGAAACTTTACCTTCCCTCACTAAACACCTGACACTGTGACCCCAATGGATCATACTGCCCTATCCCATTGTTACATTACACATAACTATACCAATGAAACTATCATCTACACATCAGCCAATCCTTTATTTTTCTTCTACCCACTCTATGAGCAGAGATAAATACACTTCTACAGACTGACACCAGAATCTCCTCATATTGGCCATCTAACCTATTTCCCCTCATAAAGTCTCAATCAACCCATGCAGAACATATTCAAATAGACCATGCAAATCATGCCCTCAACTAATTTTTGTTGCTGACTTCCAAACCGTGACTCATGACTCAGCATGAGCCAGGGAAATTATTTGATCAGCTGTCAAAATTGCTAAAGCCATTGCCGTAGAAATGACTCCATCTTCACCTCCTCCCTAGAATTAATGTCCACCTCTGCTGAACAAATTGTAAAAAATAACCAGGTACTTTATTCTAATGAGATACATTTCAAATCTAAACACAGATGGCATAATGAAGTAGACTGCAAGCATTTTAATGGTAACATATTTAGCACCATGAACAACCAACAGAGGAAGTGGTTCCCTAATACCAAATCTTGATTAGGGGTGGGTGAAAAATTATATTCCGCTGGCAGAGTTCGTGGAGTTACGCCCACTCCACATTCCGCTTGGAGTGTGGAGTTCCGGCAGCCACCTGCTTTGTGGAGGAGTTTTTTCTCATTCATGACTCACCAGCATCAAGTTTGCGAGTGCAAGTGAGAACTTGTGTTTTCTAGCACATTTTGTGGATGATAGAATGCCTCCTGGTGAGATTCCTCAACAATGGTGGTCATGGAAGGTCACTATGGTTCGCGCTGATAGCTGCTGCTCACATAGAAATCTACTCAAGTGACAGAAAGAAGCAGAACCCTCTGGCTCTTCACGTAGTTCCGTTCATGCTGGTTTTACTTGCCGGGGTAGGCTCCAGGCGCTAAAAATCAGCATGCCAGCTTGCGGAATTCTGCAGGATCTTGCCGAGTTTTTTATGTAACTCAGTGGAATTCCTGGAGTCGAATTCCATGAGTTCAGCTGTGGTAAATAATTTAATTACCGGGACTTAATTTGATACAGAAACATAATAGAAATAGCTCAGTAAATAAGAGGCAGAATCCGTGGTATTAGAGGTTCGGAATGGGCTTTATTCCAATGGACGATTCGAATCTGTTGCTCCAAGTTCCATCACCACGAAGGTTCAGGAAGTGAAGTACATACATTATTGATAATTAATCACTTTTATACAATAGGCATTACAGTGAAGCAAATGCAAGAGGCGTAACAATTGATAGTGTAGATAAGACATACATACGTAGCAAAAGTAGGTGTAACTGGGTGTGACTAAAAAAACGTCATCAGGTGTGATGTCATAATAGGGTGGTTCCAGGAAAGAATTTCGCAATGTCAGCAGAAATACTTGGCAGAAATGCGCGCACAGCAGCATGACGTGTGATTGACGTGCAACTAGGGGGTGAAGGGGACTTGACATTTAGCTCTACATGTGGCGACAGAAGTCTGGAGGGTCAAGTCAACCTAATCCCAAATCATATCTAACATCCTATGTTTAAAGAACTATGTTATCCAAAAGAGAGGTCTCTTAGAGTAGAATCTTATTCTATACTGACTATACTGACTGTTAGTGCGTGTACAAGCGTCTAAGTGTCTACACTAGATGCGAGGGCAGAAGTCTTCCATAATAATAAGGCTATGAATTACTTGCATAAAGACAGAGAAGCCGGGCCTTTGCTCGGTAGCTGGAAGAATGTTTACTTAAACTACTAGACAGGAATGCATTGGGCAGGGAGCGGAGCAGATAATGTCGAAGGTGAAATACAGTTTTTGGCAGGCAACAGGCTGATGTCAGACTTCGTGAGCCGCGCAGGGAATGAGACAAAGTTCATGGTCACAGATGCAGGCTCAGACTGGAGCTTCAGAGGCAGAAAGAAAGAAAAGCTTGATGACAGAATCAGGGCCTACTTGCCTGGACTGTAAAATGGCATAAGTGAACCATATAAAGCCGGTGGCCTTTCGTACTTAGGAATGGAATATCCGGCCCATTCATGGCTGATCTGAAAGAGGACATGTTGACGGTGGACGCACATGTGTTTGCGTCTTCATAACTGGAACTGGAGGGAACATACATGTACTTGTGATTCATACATGAAACCGTTGGGGTCCAAGATAGGGGACATAACTGATCAGAAAAATCCATATTTCCACACAGCCCAACCCTGATTTTGATCAGCATGTATGAGTAGCCTCATACATTTCCAAAATGCACAATAATTTACCCAGGTGTGTTTCAAACTTTAACTTTGATGCATAATAAACAACTGATGACTAGTTATAGCACATATTGTTCTGCAGTCTTAAGAGACCAAAACCTTGATTTCTTGTTCCTGATCAAGGCATTGCTCTTGGATCCCGTGCTTGATGTCATGGATAGCTTACCTTACACGAGACTCCAGATTTAAAGACAAGATAGAGAAATCAAGTGAGGAGAAGAAGTTTCTAAAAATCACAATTAACACATAAAATTCAGAAAAAGTTTGGTGCTCAAATCTTACAATTAGCTTAAGTTATCACATGTCAGTGAAGATTTAATTGAATATTATTCCAACCTATCAAAGTCATCCAACAATCTCTTGCTCCTCTGTGATCCTAATCTACAGTGAAAAAATGTAATTTCATCTCCTTTAGTACACATGCTAGAAGCCATCTTAATGAATAGGATATGCAACAACCCAGCAAGAAATCAATGTACATCTAAAGTTCTATATTGGATGCCATAATAGGTCCTGCATTTTTCCTCTCCCTTGATGCTCCCATAAACAGTGAATGGTCAGTGTATCACAAGTAAAATATCTGATTGATTTGCCACTAAATAAGTATTAGAAGTATGGCAATGTTCATCCTCCTTGTCCAGGGACACAAGCATTTCACCCCCAATACGTTGTGTTGCGGCATCAATCAATTTCTCACCCACTTCCTTCCAAACACCACTGTCTCTGGTCTAGTAGTTGAATGCAATGCCATGCCAACAAACCTTATCAACCATCATGTTCCCTTATGTAGGTCAAAATCTAAATCTAGATAAAGCCCATATGGTGGACACACGATCAACTCCTCCCACACTCATGAAAACCCCGCAAATATTAAAAAGGTATAATAAGCCACACCTTCAAAAACTCTAATGCTAATCCCAAACCAAATGTCATCAACTACTCCTCATTTCAGGTATACCATGTGTCACCAAGCTCCTTAATAGCTACATTGAAGAACAAGACAACTAATATTTAAACAACCAATTCCTTCTAAATAATAGGAAATTCACCATCAGGGCTGGATACACAAAGAAAACGGTGTGCCAATAGTGACAGAACATATATGATTGATGATGGAAATGCCTTACTCCTAGTACTATTAGATTTGTTAGCATCATATGGCAATGTGAATGAAAACATCATATGCACATCAATTGCAGAAAATTACAATTGAAGGAACAGTATTTGTTGGATTAAATTCAATTACTGATCTCTCATAAAAAGTCATGAGGACAACTCCATAGCTCCCTCTTTGCCACACCATTTGAAAATTTACAAGGCCAAATACTCTCCATACACTAAACTCAACCTGTTCAAGTAGCCTATGTTTTCTAAGTTCTCTAAACATTATCACCACAAATCTGCAGATGGCATTCAAATGTTTCATAAATTTAATTCTACCAACCTTTTGCACACCTCAAAGAATGTCCAGACCTTATACAACATGGTAGGACCCTAAGGAAGCTTACATTTAACCCCTTCGCTGCCAGGCTTTTTCCCCCTCCTGTGCCATGCCCTTTTTTGGCTATTTGGGGTAGTGCGCGCTGAGGCCCCTGTAACTTTTTGACCACATAAGGTATCCACGCCAAATTTGCGTCCTTTTCTTCCAACATCATGGGGATTCTGAAGGTACTCAGGGTTTGTGGATTCCCCCGGAGGGGTCACAGAAATGAGCCAAAATACAGCAAAATGTAGTTTTTTTGGGGGAAAATGGGAAAAACGGGCTGCAAATGAAAGCATCTGGGTTTTTCCCTGCAAGTGTTATCAAAAAAGGGTTTGTGGGGCTGAAATCACCATTTTCCCAGCTTTTAGGGGATACCAGACTTTTGTAAGAAACCCAACATTTTTACATATTTTTGGCATTTTTCTGGGACATAGCCTATTTTTGCTATTTTTTGTGCTTTTGACCTCCTTCCAGTTAATGATAGAAATGGGTACAAAAGCAATAATGGATCCTGGAAAGCTATACATTTTAGAGAAGTAGACAAAATTCTGAATTCAGCAAGGGGTCATTTGTGTAGATCCATCAAGGTTTCTTTATAGAAACTAACAGTTACATATAGGATACATTGAAAATTTGTTGAAAAAAAGCGCCTTTTGTGTCAATGTTTTCACCTGTAACTTCTTCTAATTATGACAGCTCTTTGAAAGCAATATACCGTTACATCCGCTCAACATTACTGGTTGTGGGGATATATAGGACTTGTAGGTTCACCAAGTACCCGATGAACCCAGAGACAAAAACTCAGCAGCAACTTGCAATGGTTTTTTATTATGTACCGGGTATATAGTAATTATTCTGTAAAAATGTGTGCATGAAAAAATCGGTATGAAAGACACCTATGTATTTCTGAAATGGGAACACAATATAGAGTTTATAAACAGTAGATATTTTCACATTTCCGAATTTGGGAATACTCATACTAGCATGAGAATTATCAGTCATTTTTTAGAATGACTTCTTTTTTACACAATGTCTTTCATTTGGAAGGCAGAAATGCATCGAAAGTCAATAGGTAATAACAGTTCCTTTACAAATATGAATTACCCTAAGTCTCCCGATAAAAATGGTACCTCACTTGTAGGGGTAGGCATAGTGCCCACGACAGGAAAGGGCTCAAAACCCAATGTGAACACACCACATTTTCACAATGCAAAATTACCCTTTTTTAGCAAAGTGCCTAGCTGTAGTTTTTTAACCCTAGCTCTGCCTGCACCTAGGGAAACCTAGCAAACCTATAAATGTTTGAAAACTAGACACCCAGGGGAATCCAGGATGGGGTGACTTGACTGCCTCCCACCAGGTTCTGTTACCCAGAATCCCTTGCAAACCTAAAAAATTGCCAAAAAAACACTTTTCCCCCACATTTATCTGGTGGAAAGTTCTGGAATCTGCGTGGATCCACAAATTTCCATCCACCACGCATTCCCCAAAGTCTTCCGAGAAAAATGGTACCTCACTTGTGTGGGTCAGCCTAGTGACCACGACAGGAAACGGCGCAAAACGTAACATGGACACACCTCAATTTCGTAGCGAAAAATGACCCTTTTTTGGCAAAGTGCCTAGCTGTAGTTTTTTAACCATAGCTCTGCCGGCACCTAGGGAAACCTAGCAAATCTATACATTTTTGAAAACTAGACACCCAGGGGAAACCAGGATGGGGTGACTTGACTGCGTCCCACCAGGTTCTGTTACCCAGAATCCCTTGCAAACCTCAAAAATTGCCAAAAAAAACACATTTTCCCCATATTTCTGTGGTGGAAAGTTCTGGAATCTACTTGGATCCCCAAATTTCCACCCACCCAGTGTTCCTCAAAGTCTTCCGAGAAAAATGGTATCTCACTTGTGTGGGTCGGCCTAGTGCCCACGACAGGAAACGGCGCAAAACGTAACATGGACACACCTCAATTTTGTAGCGAAAAATGACCCTTTTTTGGCAAAGTGCCTAGCTGTAGTTTTTGAACCATAGCTCTGCCGGCACCTAGGGAAACCTAGCAAACCTATACATTTTTGAAAACTAGACACCCAGGGGAATCCAGGATGGGGTGACTTGACTGCCTCCCACCAGGTTATGTTACCCAGAATCCCTTGCAAACCTAAAAAATTGCCAAAAAAAACACATTTTCCCTACATTTCTCTGGTGGAAAGTTCTGGAATCTGCATGAATACAAAAATTTCCACCCACCCCGCATTCCGAGAAAAATGGTACCTCACTTGTGTGGGTTGGCCTAGTGCCCGTGACAGGTAACGGCGCAAAACGCATCGTGGACACACCTCAATTTTGCAGTGAAAAATGAACTTTTTTTGGCAAAGTGCCTAGCTGTAGTTTTTGAACCCTAGCTCTGCCGGCACCTAGGGAAACCTACCAAACCCACACATTCTGGGTAACAAAATGTTGGGGGATCCACGCAAGCCATACCTCCCTGGAATCCCCCCGGTGTCTAGTTTTCAGAAATTTGTGGGTTTGGTAGGTTTCCCTAGGTGGCTGCCGAGCACCGGGCCAAAAACCCAAGTGACCGCCTTGCAAAACCAGGTCGTTTTGAGATAGGCAATTTTCATGTCGCCTCACTACGTTGTGGGCCCTTGCCTGTCGCGGGTACTTGGGCCTCCACCACGAGTGAGGCACCGTTTTTATCGGGAGACTCGGGGGAACGCTGGGTGGTAGGAAATTTGTGTCAGCCCGGTGATGCCACCACTTTCCCACACAAAAATGTGTGAAAAAAGAAATGTTTTCAGCTAAAGTTGAGGTTTGCAGGGCATTCTGGGTAAGGAAACGTTGGGGGATCCACGCAAGCCATACCTCCCTGGAATCCCCTGGGTGTCTAGTTTTCAGAAATGCGTGGGTTTGGTAGGTTTTCCTAGATAGCCGCCAAGCCCGGGGCCAAAAACTCATGGGACCCCCTTTCCAAAACCAGGTTGTTTTGTGATAGGTAATTTTGATGTCTCCTCAATTGGTTTTGGGCCCTTGCCTGACACGGGCACTAGGCCTACCCACGCAAGTGAGGTACCATTTTTCTCAGACGCCTTTGGGAACGTGGGGTGGGTGGAATTTTGTGGACCCACGCTGATTCCAGAGCTTTCCACCACAGAAATGTGAGGAAAATTTGTTATTTTGGACACATTTTTAGGTTTGCAATGGATTCTGGGTAACAGAACCTGGTGAGAGCCAGTCAAGTCACCCCATCCTGGATTTCCCTCGGTGTCTAGTTTAAAAAAATGTACAGGTTTGCTAGGTATGCCTATGTGCCAACTGCGCTAGGGCCCAAAATCCACAGGTATGCACATTGCTAAAAAAAAGCCGGAGCCCAGTGGGCTTTCTGACGCCCTGGGGGGGAATTGGGGAAGGGGGTTTCATCCCGATATGCCCCAAAAGGGGCAGAAAGACTGTGGCGGTGGGGGCATTGGTATGACCATTTTGGGCAGCCCCCGCCCCCACGCATAAAAAAAGCCTGCGTACTCGCTGGCGCCTAGTGGGCTTTCTGCCCACCCAAAAGGGGGCAGATCAGGGGCCGCTGCCACCAACTACCCTCCCGGCGGGGCGGAAAGACTGGAGTTTCTCTGGGGGTGGGGTGGGGGTATTGTCATGCCCATTTTGGGGAGCCCCTACCCCTACACTAATAAAACAAAAAAATCCATGGTTTCTAGTGGGCTTTCTGCGCCCTCCAGGGGGGGGCAGATTGGGGCTACAGCTCCTCCTGGGGGGCAGAAAGACTGTCATTTTTGTGGGGGGGGTGGGGGCATTGGCGTGCCCGTTTCGGGCAGCCCCCACCCTAAAAAAAATCAAAAAATAAATCCCTGGTGTTTAGTGGGCTTTCTGCCCCCCCGGGGGGCAGATTGGGGGCCAATGCCCCATCTGCCCCCCAGGAGGGGGCAGAAAGGCTGTAATGGTGGCGGGTGGGTGGGGGCATTGGCGTGCCCGTTTCGGGCAGCCCTCACCCTAAAAAAAAAATGAAAAGAAATCCCTGGTGAATAGTGGCCTTTCTGCTCCCCCGAAGGGGCAGATTAGGGGCCAATGCCCCATCTGCCCCCAGGGGGAAGAAAGACTGTGATAATTGGGGGGTGGGGTGGGGGCATGAGCCTGCCCGTTTTGGGCAGCCCCCACCCCTATTTTTTTTTTTAATTCCCTGGTGTCTAGTGGGCTTTTTGCCCCCCGGGGGGCAGATTGGGGGATACTGCCCCCATCTGCCCCCCAGGGGGGGGCAAAAAGACTAAATTTGGCCAAAATTATTTGGGGGGAGCAAAGGCCCTTGCCCAAGGGGCCGCTCCCCCCTCCCTGGTGTCTAGTGGATGGATCCCTGCTTGGGGATCGCCCTCCTGTGGCGATCCCCAAGCAGGGATCCACTGGGGGCAGGTACCATTGGAAAGGGGAGATTCTCCCCTTTCCAACGATACCTCTCCCATCTTTCTACGTGCTCAGGGGGCTGAGATAGCCCCATGAGCACGTAGAAAGTGAAACTGAAATGAGCCTCTTGGCGTGAACTGTCCACCCTACCAAATTAATGTTCTCCTTGCTGTCACTACCTTGTGAATCTCCCAAGGCCATTATGCATCCTATCACTGGGGTAAAATGTTCCAGTTTGCTATTTACTTGTCACCACCAGACCAGTTGCAGGGAGCCAATGCTATGTGGAACACTATATAAAAAAATCAAGTATCAACTTCAATACAGTTAAATGGCTCAATGTCCAGGGGTATCTCACTTAGTAAAAAATCCATACCCACCCAATCATTAGGGCTTAAAGATCCGTACTCCCCTGTCAGGTAAATGGTTCAGAGACCCGGGGTGTAGCCATCTATGATGTGAGGTAATCGCAACCCAAGTCATCTCAGTGTAAAACATGACAGCTATTTCGTCCACCCTACTGAGAGCGCATTATATTTTATGATGGTTGTATGACACTATATCGAGAAAAACAATATGAACATACACAAATATCACTAAAAAGATATTGAAAACATTAACATTGTGACCTTTTATTCAAACACAAATATCAATGACAATAATGTTGCTGAAAAAATGTATTACAAAATTATAAAAAAAATAAAAAAATAAAAAATATTGGCGACACATAAAACTAAGGAATCATAACAACGATCACAAAAGCCTAACTATCGAACACCAGAAAATATACATATTTATAAATAAGACATACATTATTACATTCAATCTATATACACATATAAAAATAAGTTAAAAAAATAATAAACATTTTTTGAATAATGAAGCCTTTTTTATTGTGGCACCACCAGCAGCATTGTCTCTGGACAGGAATAGGAGCCACAATGAGCACCACAGGTGCCGGAGCGCAATAAAACCAAGTGAGGCATCCCGCTGCGCAGGGGCCTCTTTCATTGCCACACCGGCAGCTGCCTTGTTTCCGGCCAGGAAGAGGCGCCGCAATGAAACCACAGGCACCGAAGAGCCAGAAAACCAAGTGCGCATTCCACTGCTCGGGAGCCTCTTTCATTGCTGCACCAGCAGCCTTGTTTCCGGCCAGGAGGAGGAGCTGTGACGAGCGCCACAGGCACCAGAGTGCTATAAAACCAAGTGAAGCATCCCGCTGTGTGGGAGGCTCTTTCATTGCCACACCAGCAGCAGCCTTGTTTCCAGCCAGGAGGGGCTGCTACAAGCACCACAGGTGCAGGAGCACTCTAAAATATTGCAGCACCAGAAGCAACCTGTTTCTGGCCAGGAGCATGTACTGTGATGAACACCACAGGCACTGGACCATCATAAAACCAAGTGAGGCATCCCGCTGCGTGGGACACATTCGGGTGTGCCTGGGATCGGACCAGCCAAAGACCATGCCCAGACGGGCCCGTCTTAGCCCATCATCTCCTAGAAGAGGCTGGGCTGGGCCACCCCCCTGATATTTTGCCTATGGAGAACTGTACCTGGACCTGTCGGGACACAGTCAAGAAAATTTGAGGTACGGTATAGCTTCCATTTGGTGCACTATCTGTTTCTTGATGCCTGAAGATCATTATCGCCGACCATACCCTATCTGGTTTTGGGAGCCAGTAATTTTTCAGGAGAGGGGGGCAGACTACGAGCCCCAGCAGCGAGGGAGGCACTTGTATTGCTTTTGCACCAGGAGGCACAGGCCTAAAGTCAGCAGGGTGTTGACCGGACAGGGATAGGAGTTGGGCCTCAGTCCCTTGGTTTGTTACTGGAAGTTCTGTATTTCACCTGGGAGCAGACGGGCCCACCTACCAACTTCACTATGACAAAGCAGAGATTGGGGTGGCCTGAGTGACCCTTAATTTCATGCTGGAAAGAGTAGTGGGCATTGTTTTGAATGAAATAGAACTTACAGAGCGACGGCTGTCTCTCGAATGACAGGATATCGCCCCCGCTATTGCATGCTGAAGAGACAATGGGGGGACTCCATAACCAACGCAATCACTATGGTTCGAACTGAGGGTGGATTGCCAATGCCTAATACCTCACCCACCTCACCACATAGAATCGAGAGCTCCAATACCCTTAAAAGTCCCAGTAGAGGGCCTACAACACTTAGCCATTAAACAGCACACTTGGAGGCTGTACTATCTGAAAATACCACAAAAAAACATAGCTGTTAAGAGGAAAAGGGCGAGCAATAAACAGGCAGGAAGCAAGAGGAAGCAGACGCCTAGAACAGCATCAAGTAGTACTCAACTACTTACATGGGAACAGTTAGCTCAGCTGGGTAAATTTTCACAGCCATGCAACCCCCTATACAACCAGTCTCCCAGCCAACAGACCTACAGTTGCTGTCCAGTAACAACATAACAGGTAATGTTACCTCAGTCTCTCCCCAACCAGACATTTCTCTTTGTGATACCATATGTGAAAGGCTCAGTAACATTTTGGACACCAAATTAAAATCCATAGAGGAGAGATTAACTGCACTCGAGTGGAAATGTAACCATACAGATTGCTCTGTTCATTCGGGTCTCGTTGCCAATAACACTGACTGCTGCCCTAGTTAAATACCACATGCCCTATTATCATCCAATGACAACGTACTGCGTAGGCCCTCGAAAGCAGACCATAGCGAACCTATTTCAACCAAGTATCAGTGCTCATCCATTACTACTCCAACGGGGAAAAATCTTGCTACTAACTATAACTGTGCTATCCACAGATTTCATTACTCTGTGCCCCCAGGTAGCAATAGCATGCATCGGGTGACTACAATAACTTGAGTGGCTAGAAGACCCTCAGACGCTGTGGAGCTCCCACCAGCAGTATTCCCTTACATAGTCATCCTGGCTGGAGTACCATCATTGAGGATTGATCAAAGAGAGTCCTGGGAGGAACTGAAAAAAAAGAGTGCAGACTGGTTAACTAAGCATGGAGGCCTTCAGCCTTGTGATATCAATGACTTATTAATGGCTCGGAGGGTGGGCTGGGTAGGCCAATCTGACAAAACTATTGGGGGGGATTCTATTGTGATGAGCCAGTGGAGACAAGTAATTGTTGGCAAACTATTAAGTCATCAGGAAGACAGCCAGGGACTTTCCACTAACATCTGTTGCCTCCCACTTGGCTTTTTCTACAAACCAATAATGATGAGTCCCCTCATATGCTTTCCCCGTCTCCCATTGGAAAATAGGTTTAAAGTATTGGATGGCTTAGATGGTCCTGACTGACGGGAATCCATCACTCTTGATTGGCCCGACCAGGTCATTAATGTATTAGCCCTTGAACCTCCAAATCAGAACACAACAGACCTCTGTGTTAATGAGAGCCCAAAAGATAGCATCTTAAAGATATTAAGTTGGAATATATCAGGAATACACCCCAAACCCACATGCCAAGAGTGGATTTCATTTATTGCCCAGTATGATATCTTGATGTTTCGGGAAACCTGGGCAATAGATAAGGTGTATTGTAATGGTTTTGTTTGCTTCATAATCCAGCAACTCACTCAAGATCTGGCTGCGCAATAGGGGGCTTAGCAACCTGGATCAACATCAAGGCAGGGGGAAGTGCTAAGCCTTAAAAGTTGATAATGGCAATTTTTCAATGATAAGATACAGAAGGGATGTTTATTAATTAAAGTGGGCACCTTGCACTAGTCCAAACAACCTTTATGGTGATTTAAGAGGTCAAAGATTGCCTTAGAAAGCTATTCAAGTGGTAGCTGTGGAGAGCAGCCTTCAGGCTTCGTCTTGAAGGAATGTTAAGCACCTTGTTTTACCAGAATGCAACCTTATTGTATTGATTAAATGAAAGGAGAATCACACTGTAGTTGTAAGAATATATATTTATTATCATAACACCTAAAATAAATCACAGTATCTGCTACACGCAGATAAACACAAAGCACACAATACTGTAGCACAGAAACTATCGTAAGTAGCACAAATACACAGAGGACTCCCAGGGGAGACCAAACCATGTACTAAAATAATGGTAAAAGAACCACGACTTGAATCAAGACAATGTCTAGAGGGTGTAGAATCGCTGGGACCCCAAGGAACCACCCAAGGTGAGTGTGTAGGGACCCCACTGAGGATGGGTGCAGTTTGAGAAGGCGACCACGTGCTACATACAATTCAATGGGTGAGTCGCAGTTGCAATTTAATAGTTTAAGGATCCTTCCCAGTGGTTTACGATGAAACCCTTTGGAACATAGAAGGTTGGAAAGCCACCCCACCCGTGGATACCAAAGTACCAGAGTTACCTATACTAGAGGAGTTGAGTGCATTGGGCTGAAGTGGCGTTCGGAAACCGCCATCGTTCTCAATGGGAGTCTTCAAAGAAATGCCACTGCTGGGAAGAAGAACAGTGTCAGAAGGAATTTGCAGGTGGATTTTGGAAGGAAGGAACCTGATAGCAGAGGGTACAGAGCCTGGGTCACTCAGGAGTGACCAGGGGCTCATTAGATGAGTGCCCACCGAGCCGGATACGAGATGTCCCATGAAGGATGTTGAGAGCTGAGGGATCAGTGTCCGGCGGGAGCACCATCAAGCATTGGCAGCGGCAATCCACAAAGAAGATCAAAGAAGGTTAGGGTCTGGCCCAGCAAGGACCAGGGGACTCATCACAGCAAGGGGAGTCAGGGCAGGCCTGGAGCAATTAGGAGAGCCCAAAAAAAAGAAAATCTGGATTGTCCCTCAAATGGACTCACAGGCCAAAGACACAGGAGTCACAAGGGGACCTCTAGCAGTTTCACCAAACAACAGCTTGCAGGGCACAGAATGTGAGGAGGCCAAATTCTTTGGTACGAAATGTGCGCAGCAGTTGGTTCTATCGACCGCCCAATGCACAAAGTTGGGGAACACCAACTAGCATATGCACTTGCAAATGTACGGGGTACACAGGGGTTTGGGTTATGTAATCCCCACAAGGGATACTGGCCTCAAACTTGGTGAGAGGGCAGCTCGATCTCAAGGAACGTATGAACCCACATCCTGTGTTGCTGCAGCCTTTGGAGTCCGCAGGAGATCAGGATCATCAGACCAGTCAGTTGCATTACGGTGCCTGCAAATGCAGGGAAGTGACTCCTTCACCCCAAGGGAGATACTTCAGTTTTGCTTGATACTCCACAGGTCCTGCACGGAGCCTGTGTATTGCATGGGCACAGGCAATGCATTGGATGGAGATGGAGACGGAGATGAAGTCGGTCCCAGTCAAAGTCCAGCAAAGTCCAGAGTGTCCAGACAGTTGAACAGTTGAACATCAGTGGTTTATTGTTCAAAAGCCCTTTTGTACCCACGGATTAGGGTTGGACAGATTCAGGGGACCCTCCAAGGGTACATGGTTACACCCATGTCCTTTGTCCAGTTTCACGCGAGAGCAGGAGCCAATAGCTCCCAGAACTGGCTTGAGCTGGGCTATGCACAGAGACACCGAATGTACCCCTCGTACAGACCTTCAGGCACTTTGGAAGTGCAACCACCCAGCTTCAATACACTATTGTGCTGCCTTCCTCTGCTCAAGCTTGGCTCAGCAGCAGGAGGGCAGAAATGTGTCTCTGGTCTGCAGCAACCATTTTGTGCTGTCCTGGTCGAGAAGGCTGGTACCGGGAAGACCAGGGACCCATGAAGCTTGCTTCAGAAGGGTAGAATCGTACCTACCACACCGGTTACTGGTGGGGAGGTATGAATCCAAGGTGTTTGATACCAAACACGATATGTTTTGTTTCAGCTCTTTTCGCGATAGAATTTATCCTGAGGATGTCATGCAACTCTTGCTAAATGTCGGGCTGTGTCACAGACAACCCAGGAGAATGGCCTCTGAAGGCTTCAGAGGGGCTCTGCTCATGCAGGGGCACCCTCTCACACAAAACCCAGCACCCTGCCTTCAGGATTGGTAAGGCCTGCTATAGGGTGACTAAGTGTAGTGACCTATAGATGTAGTAAACCTGTATTTATCGTAAGTGGTGTAGGCACCAGCTTACACAGGCTGCAATGGCAGACCTGAAGTTCCATTTTGCATGGCCTCTCATGAGTGGCATAATACATGCTTCAGCCCATGGGAGGCCTCTGGGGTACCTATGCCCTTGGGACATGTGTACCATATTATAGGGACTTATAAGGGTTCCCCAGTATCCATTCTGGAGTGTACCTAAGTACATGTCAACACATTTCAGGGAGAAAGCAGATAGACTGGGGTCCTGATTAGCAGGATCCCAGTCAGATTATTCAAAAACAGTGTAACATCAAGCTGAAATTGGGGGTAACCATAAGAAGCAGAGCCTACTTTCCTACACCTCCCAATATTTGGAGAGGTTTATTGCCGTTAAGAACCTTTGTCCTAGGGGACATGAGCTGGCTTCCTTTTTAGTCACCCATGGTTTAGCCAGTGTCACGGATATTGCATTTAGTGGGACCACTATTTTGCCTACCTTTAAAGGGCGAGGCCAGAATTCTACTATTGGGTATATATTTATTTCCTCTTACCTTATAGATTCTTTGCTATACAGCAATGTGCTTCCCTCTATTCATAGTGATCACAACCCTATTGAAACATCTTTTATGAAAGCCCCCAAGCCAAAGTTTAATAAAGAGATGGGGCATGCCACATTGATCTATATACAGGTGGACTAAGATTGAAATTTATCACAGAAATTCTCTCCCTGGTACAGTCTTGCCTTACAGAGGATGATATCACCAATCCCACAGTAGTTTCCTTTGCCCACTTACTTGGCAAAATCAAGAAAGAGCTCACGATACCATTTCACATACCGCCCAATAGACCACTCTAGTTTAACCGGGATATCTCCCTTGCTAACTGTCATTTACGATGCACTTTGAGGGCTGCCCCAAATAATTCTCAAGCCATGAGTGTAAACATGTAAGCAATATCAACAGATCTTAAATGGGACTCACTCGCTTTAGCGGAAAATAGCAGAAATAGTAAAATCTTTTGGGCAACACTCAAAAAGATGAAGCAAAGTCCACGGGCAGGGGGGCAGGGAGGGGTGAGTTTGTTGAGGGGTTTGGGGCTGCAGGGGTTTTTGAAGGTGTATTATTTCGTTGATCAAGGAGCAGGGAGGGGGGAGGGGATCAGGGGGCTGAGAGTTGGGGGAGGTTATTTTTTTGATTGTGTTATTGGTAAGCGCTATGAAATGGCGCTTCAAAAGCGTACAACAGTCATATGGCCTATTGGATGGCGGGTTTTTTTCCTACCTAGAATTGATACGAATGGCAGTAGTAGATAAGGTACACAGTAATGGGGGAGGATAGAGACCGTACCCTTTCCGTGATGTCCTGGAACGTGAACGGGGTTGGGGACAAAATTAAGAGGGGCATAGTACAACAACATCTGAAGAGACACTCACCCGACGTGGTCCTCTTGCAAGAAACGCATCTGGTGTGTCAAAAATCCAAGGCCCTCACTAGATGGGGATATAAACTACTGGTACATGCAGATTACACCACGGGATCGAGAGGGACGGCTATATTGGTGAGGAAAAATACGCCCCTTATTGTTCATAAGACTTGGGCAGATACAGGAGGTCGTTTTGTGGGGGCAGAGGCCCAGTGGGACGGGAGAGACATCAACATATTGTCAGTGTATGTGCCGCCAGCTCTGGGCAAGGGGACATTGGAAGAACTAGGGAACAGACTCTCGAGACTCCAGGAGGTAACACTTATAATGGGGGGAGATTATAACATGACCTTAGATGACATAATTGAGCACCATCCACCGAGGTCTAGAGAGAAATCGAACGTTCTAATGGCTGACTTTGTGAAGGCAATGGGTTTGATAGATGTGGGACGGGCACTTCACCCAACTGATAAACTATTCACGTATCTCTCGAGTGTCCACCGCAGTCTATCATGTATCGATTATTTCCTTACACATCAATCCTCGGTAGGGAGTTTCGCCCACTACAGGGTTCTCCCCAGGGGTATCTCAGACCATTCTCCGATATGGACGGAGTATACACATTGGGAACGGCAACCACGCACTACCATTGTCCTGAATCCGTGGCTGTTACATATGCCGGATATAAGAAGCGAGCTCCGTACTCAAACGGAGAACTACTTTACCGAAAACCTGGGCTCAGTAGATTCCGCACAAGTAATCTGGGAGGCATACAAGGTGGTTCTTAAGGGGCAAGCTCTGTCACTAAAGACGAGCTATATCGCAAAAAAGCACGAACTATTGGTTCAGGTAGAGTCCGACCTCCTTGAATTAGAGCGGGAGCATTCACGAGACCCCTCACCGGACACTAGCCATAGACTCCTGTTGAAACAAGATTAGTACAGGATAAAAACCAGGGAGCAAATGGTGACTAAACATCAGGTCACGCAACATAGACTGTATGAGCTGGGGGACAGGGCTGGCAGGACGCTGGTGTGGCTGGAGAGGCGAGAACAGGGGTCCAGGTGGGTACACAAATTGACGAAGATAGGGGGAGAAATAGCGGTTCACCCGTACAACATAGCAGAGCAATTTGCGGACCATTTCGAAACTGTGTACTCCCCCTCCTCTCAAAACACAGCAGAGGACTCACGCCAGCTCCTTCAGGACAGTAACGTGCCAAGCCTCTCGGGTGTGGAGCGCGATGCCCTAGAGGTGGACCTGTCGAACAAAGAAATAAGTAAGGCCCTGGGGCAGATTAAATCCGGAAAGGCGATGGGGCCTAATGGCATTCCAGTTGAATTTTTGAAGGCTACTGCCTCTCTGACCATGCCACACCTGAAAGCCATGTATAAAGAAAGTTTAGAAGTAGGGAGTCTACAGAGTGATCAAAGACTAGCCACCATCGTAGTCATTCATAAGCAGGGTAAGCCAGCAGATAATTGTGGCTCATATAGGCCAATCTCTCTCCTCAATTTAGAGACGAAAGTGCTGGCTAAAGTTTTGGCAAACAGATTGGTGTCGGTCATTACATCGTTGATCCACCCAGACCAATCTGGCTTTATGCCAGGTAGAAATACGGCCCTTAATATACGGTGCTTACACAATGTGATGGCCCGAAGGAAATACATTGAGGAGGATGCGGCGGTGCTGTCCCTAGACGTGTCATTGGCATTCGACTCCATGTAATGGCCATATCTCTTCGAGGTTTTGGCGAAAGTAGGACTGGGCCCCAAATTTATAGCCTGGATAAAGCTTTTATATACTAGTGTGCTGGGACAGGTGAGAGTTAATGGTTTTATATCTAGAACCTTCGAGTTACGAAGGGGTACTAGACAGGGGTGCCCGCTCTTCCCGTTGATTTTCTCTCTTGTCCTGGAACCTCTCGCGGCATGGGTGCGCAAAGATGTGCTGGGGCGAGGGTTTAGATGGGCAGAAGACATGGAAGATCGAATATCCCTCTATGCGGATGACATATTGCTATATCTGGCATCCCCATATAGCTCACTTAGGGTCGTGCTGGACATATTCACAAATGTTGGCAAATATTCGGGGTATGCGATCAATTGGCACAAGTCTGTACTGTTTATGCTGAGAGGCGCAGTCCTGCGCCTTCCAGCAGACTGCACTATAACAGTCGCTACAGAAGGGTTTCGGTATCTAGGGATCTTTATTACTTCGGACCCAGTCTGCTTCTATAATTCCAATCTGGCCCCCCCTTTGGCCCGATTACGGGCAGACGTTAAATATTTGAGATCCCTGCCCTTAACACTGGTGGGGAGGGCGGCGCTTTTTAAGATGTTAGCCCTTCCCCGCTTTCTTTACATATTACATAACTGTCCCCAAAGGGTCCCAGACTCATACTTCAGGGCGGTCGAAGGGGAGATTCGTACATTGCTATGGGATGGTAGGGCCCCTAGAATAGCGTTGAAGAAATTGACCAAAGGCTGGTATGACGGAGGCATAGCACTACCTGACCTACAGCGCTACTATTGGGCGGCACAGCTGGTGACTATTAATCACTGGAAATACCACCCCCCGGATGATCCAGCATATGTCCTTGACCGATGTCAAAGAGATTGCTCCGGGTATTTGGGGCCACTATATACCACTGACAGGAAAAATAGGAGGAGGTTCTTCGGACCCACCCAACACACATTGGAAATATAGCGGGTGGTTTCGGCCCGGCTGGGATGGAACGGCATTCTTTTGCAGGCCACACCGTTGTGGACCACCCAGAAATTAGGCATGCTGTGTTATCAGCCCGGGTTTGATAAGTGGGACCTCATCGGGATATCAGCAATGCGAGACCTGGTGAAAAAAGGAGCAATGCTCACCTTCGGTGAACTTCAGACGCAATACCGTCTAGCGCAGGGAGAAGTGTTTAGGTATCTACAGATCAGACATGCGCTAAAGGCGGCGTTTCCATCCCTCGAAAATATACCAGAGTCATGACCTCTGGAAGACCGTCTGCTAGATGGGCCTCTCACTTCAAAGGCAATCTCTCTCACCTACAAGAAACTGAGTAATAACCTGCCGGACACTTTCCCGAAGCTCAGAGAGCCGTAGCAGGCTGACATCGGTCCGATAGACGATGAGGACTGGCAGACGGCACTTATGTCTCCGAGAGAGGCGGCTATAACACAGAGATTCCGGCTGATCCAGCTTAGGATCCTTCATCGATCATACATATCAGGGACAAGATTGGCTAGAATAGGGACTAGACCTGACGACCGTTGTGCGAGGGGATGTGGACAGCAGGCCACATTCTATCACACCCTGTGGATCTGCCCAACGATACGTGCCCTTTGGGAGGGAGCCTCAGAACACATGAGCACGGCTTTGGGGAAGGAGGTAGTATTGACGCCACAACTGGGACTGTTGAATGTGTGGGAGGCGACTGATCTCACAGAGGTTGAACAACAGTTCACGACACTGGGGTACACATTGGTGAAACGGGAACTAGCTAGAGGCCGGGGGGGAGGGAACCCACCACTTCTCACAACGTGGGCCAAAGAAATGGATAGATGCATGTCGACAGAGACGGCGGTTTTTAGGGCGCGGGGATGTCCTAAGAAGTGGGATAAGAAGTGGTCACACTGGAATAAATATCGAGGGGAGCCTTGTGTATCGCCTACGGTGGAAATGGAGATGCATAGACCAGCGAATACGGTAGGAAATGTTTAATATGTAACTAAGAACCATGTATGCTTATTTAATATTGAAAGCTTTAAACATGTCGTCCAATCATGTTATGTATGGCTGTGATTGAAACCAATAAACAAAGTTTTCAACAACAACAACAAAAAAAATGCATAGACCCTAAGATTGACTGTATTATTCCTAGCTAGGACTGGGAGATTTATTTCTCTAAAATCTATGTTCAGGTTACTCCCTCCGCCGACACTCAGCTTTAGTGCATTACAGGGGGGGGAAGGCACCTGGGTCTGACGGGTGGCTATCGATCTTTTAAAATTCAATTTGAAGTTTTGGGCACAGTTATTGTTGAATGTTTTTGATAGTCTTGCTATTGCCCCATCCCTGCATCATGGTTGACATCTATTATAGTGCCTATTTTTAAAAAGGGGGATCGTTCGCAGCCCAGCTATCATAGACCAATTTCATGAATTGATACCACCACTAAAGTTTTGGGTAGGGTTCTGTACAATCGTATAAACGATTGGGCCAAAGACAAGTCAATCCTTCATCCTAGCCAGTATGGTTTTAGACCTAAATTAGCCTCCATAGAGCAGTGCCTAAATCTTAAATTAATCATAGGAAAATATACTATGGCAAAACAATCTCTCTTATACCTGGCATTTATGGACCTATCAACAGCATTTGATAGTGTCAATCATTCATAGCTGTGGTCCATTTTAATCTCCATTGGTTTGGAAGAAGCACTCATACATTTTTTAGCTTATCTACAAAGAGGCATGAAAGCAAGAATAAGAATAAATACATAAGGCAAAGTCTTTAATGATGTCAAAATCATGAGGCGTGGGAAAAGGTTGCGTTTCAGCCCCACTTTTAATCATTTTATGCATTAGCTATCTTCACGCTTTTTTAACCACCATAACCCAGGATGTCCCTAGAATTTGGTCCTCTTCCCTACCCGCTTTGCTGTATGTAGATGATGCTGTTTTAATGGCCCGCACAACAAAAGCCCTCTCTCTTCTTGTAAGTGGTTTTGTCAAATGTATGGCATCATTAGACCTTCAAACACATTTTAAAAAGTCTTTTATCAAGTCTTCCAGCCCCGCGGAAAACAACACATCATCCCTGAAAGTAGGTGACCATAGCCTTCTTAGCACGTGCACTTTTCCCTATTTAGGAATTACTTTTAATAATAGCAGCTCATGGAAAAATAACTTAGTAAATAGTGGGAATACATTTTCCAGAGCAATAGCTGAGGTAACCAGTCTACCCCGCCCCAGGAAAGAAAAGATCCTAGTCCCCTTAATTGAGATTTACAGCTCACAATGTCTCCGACTGCACATACGGGCCGTAGTATGGGGAATAAAGAACTGCCACCCAATCCAAGAGGAAGAACACAAGTTCTGCAGGAAGGTCGTGGGTGTGCCGATCTCTAGTTCTAGCTTTATTTCCGATAGAGAATTGGGTATTCCCTATGTTGAGGACTATATCAGTGCCTACCCGCTGCTTCTGTGGCATGCAATTTGGCAAAACATGGGTGGAGCCCTCACGAGAGACATCATAAGAGACTGCCTTGCATGTGAGAATGGAACAAAAATCCCTTGGTTAAAGTATATTGCATCCTGCATGCATAAGATAGGTTGCACCCAGCTATTTGAAAACCCTGAGGGCCCCTATTTCCTCTATAACAAACAATTGCAGGCATGCTGGTATACATTTGTGCTGGCAGAGACTGAGGAGGGAACATGAAAAACCCAGAGTTATAGCCTACCTGAGCAGGAACCAGGTACGGAATGTCTATCCCCAACGTTATCTGATTAGCCCTATGCATCATTGGGAATGAAGCCTGTTGTTTCACTTCAAAGAAGGATCAATTCAATATCTATTACATTTCCCATTAGGTTTTAAAGCTAACCTAGATTCCTGTCCCTGCCCATGCAATGGAAACTCTGGTCAATCCATGCTACACTTTTTATTTTTCTGTGATTTTAATTTTTTATATACTAAAAGCATTTTGGTACCATTAATCAAGAAGCTTACAAGGCACTATTTCAATTGAACAGTGATGAAATCTCAAATTGTGCTGTGTTGTTTCTGAACGTTGCAGTGCATGCACGGAAGTCCATGTCTGTTTTAGAATTCTAGCATATTTTTATATATCCTTGTTTTGTTGTATTTTTAACTGTGGGTTCATATTTATGATAAGCTACTTGCTTTTATGAGTCTTATGGTATATTGTGCTGTTTTTACTATGTACTTTTATGGTTTAAACATTTGAACTAAATAAAGAATTAGGTAAGTATGTAGGAATAATGAAAACATTAATTAAAATGTGCCATAAAAGAAAATTAAAAGTAGTTTCTAACTAATTATTCAAAATAAACGGAAAATAGAGTTTCAAACAGAATTGACTCTCCAGTTAATAAACAGTATAAAAACTCTACAAAAATACACAATAAAATACTTCCTAAAAAAGAATTACAGAAGCACAGCTTCCCTGTGATAGATTGCAAAGATACAAAAGAAGGCATCAATACTTCAATGAAGTACTAAATATTGTATTCAAAGAAAGCTACTATACATATGCAAAAATATATGAATATAAAATGCAAAAAAAACAAAATTATTCAAACTAATCAAACTCTTTTCTACCCTCAATAAAAAATATTGTAAAACCATAACACCTTGGGACATTAAATTTACGTGACAGTAAGCTAATAAAATATTTGTTTTTGATACATAAACGTAGGACTTGGTTATACATTGAGGTAGTATTTTCTTTCCTGTAAACAACTGTAGTGTAACTCATAAAAAGTAATGTAGTAATGTGACTATCTATCTTTCCCTGTTATGATGTCACCTCTATGGTTTTGGAATCTTCATGTTTAAAGTCCAGGGTTAGTTGTGACTATCCCTGGAAGCTGTGGAGATGAACGGTCAATAAATTAAGTGCTCTTACACTTACCTGTCTGTGTGTAATCACTTCAAATTTGGCAACGAGTTTGACCATTCAAGATCTCCACCCATGTGTGCTGTGCTGGTGGCTGCAATTCCAGTCTGGTTGGATTTCGTTTTTGTGGTTTTGGTGTATCTTCAGAGATTCCTCATCAAAAGCACACCCTCTTGTTGACACCAGTGGAAATTTGTTCCCGGTTTCATTGAGGTGGATTTGGTTGTGCATCAGGTTTGAAGCTGCTTTCTGCTCTTGCTCGCGTTCATCAAATATTCTCCTTCGCACATGTTGAGCAAGTCACACAGTTGAAAAGTTCATTCGGTCAAACCTGTGACCATCAACCGCAGCATCTGAGGATATCGTGCAGTCGGGGGAAGAAAATCACGATTGACGGGTGAGATTTGGTGTTCCTGTATCGCAGTGTGTCTGCTGGAGTTTGTTGTGCCGTTAATTCAAAACCGATTCTGGTCGATCCTTTCCCTTCGGCTGCCAGCGCAAGTGTGATGACGTGTCAGAACCCTGAAAGTCTGACGCGCAACGTTTAGAGCGTTTGGAGCAACAAGTGTTTGCAATTTATTTTTTCTAGTTTAAATGACGCCTGCAGCTGCTTGGGAGAAGAGTGTGAGGTGTAACAAGTGTATGCGTTCTTCAGTGACGGGTGCGGCTGTCTAGGAGACTTGTTCGACCTTTTACTTGCCTGATAGGTATTTTCTTTGTTGCGTCAGTAGCCTCAAGTGGAATTGCTTTGTTTCACCAACTTCCTGATACTGTCCAATTGGTTAAGTTTCGTCAGCTGCCTTATAGTGTAATTGTGATTGCCTGAAAGCGTGCCCGACTGTTTTCTGTAAAAGCACACGCTGTACTTCAAGGATCCTTGCTGCGCGTTGCTGTTTTGAAAATACTCTTATTATTCTTATTTTGAATTTGGCACTCCAGCATGTCAAAGTACTGCGGATTTCAACAGTTTATTCTGTGATTGTAACCTTGTGTACAAATGCTTGTACATATTTGTGACTGAAAGGGAGAACTGTATTACATATGTCATCATATTTTCTCATTTTTTTTACAATGCAATTTGTGTGCAACATTGCTTAGTGTGCGTTTCACTAGGTTTATTTAATCCACAGTTTTTGTTTTTCAGGGTGTTATTTATTTTACAGTTTTGTTTCATTATGCAGAGTGGTCAATCGCCTCCTCCTTTCTTACAGCTTCCAGGAGACCCTCCTGTCTAGAGAAAGGTTTGGTATAGAGCCTTTACCAAGTACTTAGGAGCCATAGGGGGTATTAGATGCAGAACGAAGGAAGTTTATTTTAGAGCACAATCTAGGACTAGAGGGACAAGCTGTTTTAGAACATTTACCCACTCTTGAAGCTGGTAGGGGAAGAAGAGCCTCTTAATGAATTCGATCAAGCTGTAGCAATGCTGGAAAAGCAATTTGATATGGAGGGTAGTCTAGTTGTAGCTAGACACAAATGTTTTACCAGGGAACACGTAAGTGAGGAGAGTATTGTATCTTATGTGGCTGCACTTCTTATTCTAGCATCAGAATGTGAGTTTGAAGAATTCACCTCACAACTTATAAGGGATCAATTGGTGGCTCATTGTAGAGATAGAAAAGTTCAAGAATAGTTGTTGACTTTAAAAAATCCATCTTTACAAGAAACAATTTCAATTGTTGAAAGTATAGAGTTGTCTCAAATAGCTTCTAAAGAGTTGAAACCTGAAAACTTGTGAGGGGGCAGTCAAAGAATGCAGAGAGCAGGTAGATAAGCAAAGTAGTGAGCTGTGTGGTGGCAAGAATACTTCTTACAGACCTGAGAAAAAGTGAGCCAAAACAAAAATGTGTGCATGAAATATGTTTTTTTTCACATTGCAACAATGCTCGTGTTTGTCCAGCAAACTATGCATTATGTCGAAAATTTGGAAAGCAAGGGCATTTTGCTAAGATGGGTTTGTCAAAAGGCAATGCCAACTCAGTTTTTGATGAAGAACTTAAGGGGGAACCGATGGGTGACATGGTTAGTTCGATGAAGGACTTAATTGTTGTAAAAAATTATGCTGATGATTGTGTCGATCCTGTTGTGGAGGTGATCCTTGATGGCAAGTCGTTTCAACCTTTGATTGATTCGGGTGCTCGAATGACCATGATCACGGAGGAGTTGTTTGAGAATACTTGGATGGACAAGTTTTTGGAAGCACCTGACAGAAATCCTGTATTATATGAGGGCAGGAGAATTGAGTTAAAGGTTTTTTTTCTAAGTAGATTGAATTTCAAAGGGAGGTGTATTCCTGGGAAGGTGTATGTGGCAAAAAAAGGACTCAACATTTTGGGGTGGTATCACCAGGTACTATTCGGAATGATTCCTCAACCGTGTACCAAAGAACAAGTGTCCATGGTTGATGAGTGTAATCAGGGTGCATGCTTGGCAGTGTGGGACAACAATTCAAGAGTGTGTTTGGTGCGGATTTGAGGTGCATTAAAGGGTTTAAATATCTTATTAAATTAAAAGATCACGCAATCCCTGTTAAGCACAAATTACGTAATGTACCATACAGTGTGAGAGATGATCTGTCAGATGAACTTAAAAGGTTATGTGAGTCTGGCATTATTGAACCAGTGGAGTCTTCTTAATGGTTGTCTCCATTGGTGATATCCCATAAAAAAATGGAAATCTCAGAGTGTGCATTGATTTGCACAGTCTGAATAGAGAGATATGGGTTGACGCCGATCCTCTTCCCCTTATTGATGACATCCTTGCCAAATATGCTGGATGGAAGTACTTTTCTAAAATAGATCTTTCCTCCGCCTACCATCAGGTGGAACTGAACCGTAGTTGTAAGTATTTGACTGCTTTTGTTTCACCGATAGGCACCTTTCAGTTTAAGAGAATGCCTTTTGGGCTGGCTTTGGCAGCCTCAGCATTCCAGCGTATCATGGAGAATATTTTGGAGAGGTTGAAGTACACCCTGGTGTTCCAGGATGATAGTCTGGTTACAGGAAAGTGGAAAGATTCACATGACAGACAAGTCACATCTAAACTTCAAGAGAAAGGTATTGTGGCTAACAAGCTTAAATATGCGTTTGGTGTTGAGTTCATTGAATATCTCGGACATCGCATTTCTGGTGAAGGGATTCAACCGAGAGAAGATTTGATAGATGCCATCATCTATGCTCCTTGTCCCAAGTCGAAGGATCATGTTTCTTCTTTCTTGGGTGTATGTGAATTTTATTCAAAATTCATTCCCAACTTTGCTGCCAAAACGGTCCATATGCGTGAACTACTTAAGAGAAAGGTTGTTTTTGCATGGGATAAGTTGTGCCAAGATGAGTTTGTTCGTATCAAAGAAGAACTCAGTTCGTATAAGATCCTTACTCCTTTCGATCCTTTTTTATAGTGTATTGTGTCTGTAGATGCGAGTTTGGATGAATTGGGTGGTCTGATTTCCCAGGTCAAACACGGAAAGGAGTATACTGTTTAATCTGTTTCTCGAGCTTTGTGACCAAGTGAGGAGAAATACTCATAGAAAGAGATCTATCAGTTTGTTGCTGGGCAATTGAAAGATTTAAGTCTTTTTTGTGGTGCAAGTCTTTCAGGTTGGTAACTGACCGTCCCTATTCTTAATGGTCACATTGTTAAGGAGCATACGCTAAGAATAGCGAGATTGAGTTTAAAATTGTTACAGCTAAATTTCGTTGTTGAACACATTCTGGGAGGAAAAAATACGAGAGGGATTTTCTATCCAGATCACCGCTTCTATTGGAAGATAAGGAGTTAGTTGGATGTGATGAATATTAAGAGTGTTTGATTGTGGCGATTGATGTTTGTAGTGTGGGTGGTTTCTCAGAGAAGGAGTGGTTTGATGCCATGCAGTCAGATAGTGTTCTCAAGAGACTAAAAGAACACATTGTTCTAGGTTGGCCTAAAGGAAAGCATCTTGATGCAGAACTTCAACCCTTTTCCAATTGCTCTTAATCTTACCATGGAGGGTGAAGAGATGATTATGCGTGGTGACAAATTTGTTCCACATAAATCTTTGAGATCATGCATTATTATTTTTGGACATGAAGGACATCTGGGGCAAACCAGCCCTAAGAGAAGAATTTGTGCTGTGTATTGGTGGACTTCCATGGACAGACAGGTTGTGGACGTGGTCAAGGGGTATGTGATCTGTTGTACAAGTGACAAGGTCATCAAGATTGTCACACCTCCGGTCCAAATTGTGGAACCTCCTACTGGTCCATGGATGAATCTGGCTGTAGATTTTGTAGGGCCTTTCAAAACATTGTCACACAGATACAAATTTGCGTTGGTTGTGGCTGATTATTACAGCATGTGGCGAAAGGTCCATTTCATGGTTGATCCCAATACTAAAGAAATTATTCAGTTCTTTCAAAGGTTGTTTGCAAGGGAAGACTTTCCTAAAGAAAGTGTCTCAGACAATGATATGCAATTTACATCAAAAGAAATGTCTGCTTTCTTGGCTCAATCTTGCATTCTGCATCGCCGTGTGGCTTTATTTCATCCTCAAGCCAATGGTTTTATTGAGCGCATGAATCGCATTTTGGTTGAATGTGTGCAGTGGGCTTTATCCAATTGTATTGGAATCAAGGAAGCGGTACATAACATGCTATGGGCGTATCGCACTACCCCCAGTCAAGTTTTAGGTAAAAGTCCATTTGAGCTGTTGCGTGGTAGAGCTGCAACTTTTGATATGTGTCCTGCTTAGATGAGGAAGTGGGGTTTGCGTACCAAGGTTGGGGCTTCAGATAGTGCTGTGACAGTTTTTCCTTATTCAAATGTGGGTGCGGATTAATGTTCAACAAGTGCATCTAATAATTTGTCTAAGAATGTCTCAGATAAGTTGTCTAAGAATGCTGTCAATGATTTTAATCCCAAAGTTTCGGTGGGCGATTTGGGTAAAATTAAGCTTCCACTTAAAGTGGCTAAAGGTTTGTCTAAGTTCAGTCCTCCTGTTAAGGTGGATGCCACTTCACGCTTTGCAGTGAGAGTTAATGGTAAGAACTGGTGGATTTGTTCCAGAATTTACAAGATTTCTAAGAGTGTGGTTCAAAAAATGGGTCTCGAGAAAGGGTCTTGGAGTTGTGATCCTGATTTGGTTCAGACCCAATCCAAAATGTTTACTCAACTGTCCAATACACGTAGGAGTGTTAGAAGAAATGTTTCACCTAAACGTTTGGATCTGTAATTCTTCCTTTGTTTAATGGACGCAATGTTAATGCTTTATATACTATGGTTTTTGCAATTACCTTTGTAATTGTTCCATTGTGTCTCATTGATATTTTCTGTTTTATTTTGCTCATTTTTCTCCTTTTATTTCTTTGTCTTTCTTCTTGTGCTGTTTATATTGTTATGATGCATCTTTTAGTTTCTTCTGTGGAAAGAAGGGAGGTGTTGTAGTAATGCCACTATCTATCTTACCCTGTTATGATGTCACCTCTATGGTTTTGGAATGTTCATGTTTGAAGTCAAGGGTCAGTTGTGACTATCCCTGGAAGCTGTGGAGACGAACGGTCTGTAAATTAAGTGCTATTACTCGTAACTGTCTGAATGTAATCACTTCAAGTAACCAACCCTTCTTCCTTGAAAAAAAAACTGATGTCCACAAATAAAAACCTGTAAATGAAAAAACACATAAACCCACCCAGAAAGCACCTACAATTCTACTATAAAATAGAGCACCGTATAAAAGCAGAAAAATAATTGTTAAACATGTAGAACACACAAATATAATACAATTGATCATTAAGTGTAACATTGAGGCCTACCGTAATACAGTAAACTAGCAAATACTGCACTAAAAGAAAATATACTAAATCAACATGAGTTTTCAAAGACTAGCCTAACTAAGGGTCTGATTTAGAGTTCAGCGGATTGATTATTCTGTCACAAACATGGTGGGTATCCCACCTGCTGTATTACAAGTGCCATTGGATATAATACACTTGCACTTTGGCGGATGGGATATTTGTCATGTTTTTGACAGAGTAACCCAGCCGCCAAACTGTAAATAAGGCCCAAATTCTAAACACCTCCTCACCCCCTAAACCTTTATAAAATATGTTTGAAGTAGCCTTACATAAACCTGAGACCACCAAAAAGAAACTGTGACTGCAAGCTCAAAGAAAAGCACAACATCATGGTGAAAGTCTATAAATTCAAATAAACTGGTGAAAAATAGTGAAAATGGAAAAAAAAGCTGTTCCAGCCTATAGAAACGAATGTTAAAATTTTGTTTTTTAACTGATTAAATGAAAAGTTATTTTTTTTAAATGCTTTATGTATAAATATATGTACTATAAAATACTGATAAAATATGTAAGCATATTTTGTACTTTTTAAATACAACAATGTTTTAAAAAACGTAAAGAATTATGTTTGTTAAGTCAATGTACAACATGTTAAAAAAAAATTATTTCATTAAAAATAAAAATGTAGCAATCAATCATTTGTAAAGTGCGACATTGTCACCCCTAAGGGTATATGGGTGCAAAGGTTGTGGAATCTCTTTCGAAAAGCAAGGTCTTGAGTTTCGTTTTGAAGTCCGCTAGGGTGGGTGCTGGTTGGAGGTGGAGGGGTAGGTCGTTCCAGGTCTTTGCATTGATGTAGGAGAAACAGTGGCTCTCAATATAATGGCGTCAGATGCGGGGGTGTGCGCAACGGTGAGTGAGGTAGAGCACAGGTATCTTGAGGACAGATAGAAGTTTAGTTGGTGATTGATTTAGGATGGTGCTTGGTCATGAAGAGCTTTGTAGGTGTGTGTGAGGATCTTGAACTGACATCTTTTCTGGATGAGGAGCCAGTCAAGGTTTCTGAGTTGAGGTTTGATGTGGGACCATTTAAGGAGGTCTAGGGTGAGTTTGGCTGCAGTGTTCTGTATGGTCTGGAGTCTTCTGAGGAGCTGGGTGGAGATTCTGGCATTGAGAGCATTTTTGTAGTTGAAGCGGTTGGTGACGAGGGCCTACGTGACTGTTTTTCTGGTGTTGATTGTGATGCATTAGAAGATTCTGGGGAGCATGAGTATGCTGTGGACGCAGAAGAAGGCAACTGCATTGTTTTTTTGTTTCATGGTCAATTGGCTGTCGAGGATGATGCAGAGGTTGCGTGCATGGTTGGTCTAGGTGGGTGTGTGTCCGAGTTTTGCTGGTCACCAGCTGTTGTCCCATGCAGAGGTGTTCTTCTCGAAGATCAGCACTTCTGTTTTGTTTGATTTGAGTTTCTGACAGTTGTCTCTCAACCATTTGGCGACATGGTCTTGGTATTGTAGAAGTTGTTTTTCGCTCTGGTGGGGTCCTCGGTTAGCCAGAGGATAAGTAGAGTGTTGTCTGTGTAGGAGATGATTTTGTGTCTGTGGGATCTAGCAATGTTTGCAAGGGGTTCATGTAGATGTTGAACAGGGTGGGGCTGAGGTATGATCCTTGTGATATGTTGCATATGATGTCCTTGGGTGCAGAGGTGAAGGGAGACAGACAAATACTCTGTGTACATCCTGTAAGGAAGGAAGCAATCCACTTGAGGGCCTTCTGCTGTATGCCGATCTTGCAAAATCTGTTGATGAGGGTGTGGTGAGAGGTCAAGGAAGATCAGGGCCACAGTTTCTCCATCGTTGAGGAGAGTTCTGATGCCATCTGTGGCAGCGATCAACATGCCGTGTTTGGCACAGAATCCTGATTGTGAGGCGTCGAGGAGATGGATGTGTTCCAGGTATTTGTGAGCTGTTGGTTGATGAATTTCTCAAGTACTTTGGCTGGGTAGGGGAGCAGGGAGATCGGCCAGTAGGTTTTGAGGTCATTGGTGTCAGTAGAGTTTTTTTTAGGAGAGTTCTGACCAGGAGGGTTGCTGTGGAGAGGGAGGTGTTGAGGATGCTGGTGAGCTCTGTGCTGATTGGGTTGATCCTGAGGTTGAAAAGATGGTTGAGACAGGGGTTGGTGGGCGCCGCAGTGTGGACAGATGATGTGATGGCTGTGGTGGTCTGAGTGGTAAGTGGAGACCAGGTAGTGATAGTTTGGCTGGTGTTCGCTGGGAGGTTGAGGTTGTCGAGGCTGAGATAGGTGGGTTGGGGTCAAAGATGCAGTAGATGGTGGCAATTGTGCTGTGGAAGTTGTTCGAGAGGGTGTCGCATCGCTCTTGGTGAGGGATGGATGGTGTTTTCTGTGGCTGTCAGAGCAGAGAATTCTTTGACTATTCTGAAGATCTCCTTCATGTGGTTGGCTGCGGTATCGATGCAGGCAATGATGGCTGCTCTTTCAGCTTCCTTGAGGTGCAGGTGGTAGTTGCTGAGGGCTGCTCTGTGACCGACTCTGTCGGCGAGGTCCGTAGTGGCATCCCATAGGCTCCTCAAGTTTGTAGCAGCTGCGCTAGGTGGTTCTGAGCTCTGGGGTGTGCCAACTGACATTCTTTGAGGTTTTGTTGGCTTTTGCTGGTTTCAATGGGGCGACTCTGTCAGGGCATCTGGTGATTAAGGCAGAGACATGCTGGATGGCCTGGTCATGGTCTGCTGACTTTTCGGTTTGGGTGGCACTGAGGACCTGTGTCCACTGAGTCTTGGTTACCTTGCCCCACTGTGGTTGGGGGGGCAGTGGTGCTTGGCGGTGGTGTACTGGTGGTTGTAGATAATGTCATGGTCGGTCCAGGTGATTTCAGAGACGCGGGTGAATTTGACTCTGTCACTGGAGGTAAATATGGAGTCAAGTGTGTGTTCAGCTTTGTGCATGGGTTCAGTGACCATTTGGGCGAGGCCAATGTTGTTTAGGTTCCCCAGGAGGGTGATGTAGTTATTGTTGTTGGGGTTGTTCATTTGGAATTTGAGGTCTCCGAGTAGGATGTAGTGATGGGTTTCGATGGCTAGGGCGGCAATGAAGTTTGAACTGCTATTGCAGAATACTGGTCGGGGTCCCTGGGTGCCTGTATGTGAGGGTGTCTCCTATTGTGGTCTAAGCATTGGTCTGTAAGCGGAAGTTAAGGATTTTGATGAGAGGTTCAGTTCATCGCTGGGTGATGGTGCATCGAATAGTTTCACTGAAGATGATAACAATGGCCCTGCCATGCTTGTTGGTGCGGTCTCGGTGTATCATTTAATAGCCATAAGGAGTAGCGGTGGCAATGTCAGGGTTCGAGGAAGGGTTGAGCCACGTTTTGATGATGAAGGCAATGTCCAGGGAGAGGATGTTGATGGTATCCCAGATTTTCGTGGTGTGTTTGCAGAGAGAGCGGGCATTAAGCAGGATACATTGGAGCGGTTCCTGTTTGTTTGTAGTTTTCTGATCAGGAGCGGTACAGGGTCGAGTGTGGGCAGGAGATCCTGTGTGGCAGATAAAGCAACAGAGGCTGTAGATGAAGGATATTTTGCTTGATCGCAAGGTGGCCATGAGGCAGTTGTAGCCGTGCTTGAGGACCAGAACTAAGAGCTCCTTAAAGGTGTAATGGTAGAGGGTGGGAGAACAAGAGGTCCTGGTGCTGTGCATGATCTAGGCATGAAGGGGTGCAGATGGGCTTGCCTTTAGCGTCCCAGCAGTGCAGCCACACTGCAACCTCCGTTAACTAGGTCCTGGAGGGAGGGCGGGTCGCTGGATGGTGGGAGGAGGGAAATGGTGTAAGCAGGGAAACAGCAGGAACGAGGCTAAAACCAGCAGAGAAGGCAAAGGACAGAGGGAAGAAACCAGCAGAGAAGGCATAAATAGAGGCAGAAGGAGCAGAGAAAGGCAGGAAATAGTGGGCAGAAATGAAGCAGGGGAAGACCAACAGAAGGCAGTAGATGGTGGTGAAACTGTGGGCAGGCTAGACAGGAGGCTGTCACAGGGAGCTGGCACTAGGATCTGCGCAATGGGGTTGGGCTGCGGCCGCCATTAATTAGGTCCTAGGAGATGCCGAGCAATGGGGGTCGGAGGAGGAAAATGGCGTGAAGGGGGCCAAAATAGGCAGAAAAGGCAAAGAATAGAGGGTAGACACTAGCAGAGAAGGCAAAAATAGAGAAAGTTGGAGCAGTGAAATGGGGGAAATAGTGGGCACAACAAGCTGAGAAAGCCATAAAATAGCAGGGAGAGTTAGAAGAAATGAAGTAGGGGAGGACCAATAGAAGGCAGCAGAGGGCGGTGAAACTGCCGGCAGACTGGACAGGAGACTGTCACAGGGAGAGCTGGCATGAGGACCTGCTCAATGGGGTCATGCTGTAGACTCCATTGAGTAGGTCCTGGGAGGGGGGTGTGGCTTACCGCCGAACATGGCGGACGCAGCCAAGAGGAGCTCCCGAACCCAGGTGATAAAATTCTGGGCTGTCGAGTGCCGAGCTACGCCGGGCCCCATCTGTCAGGACTACATGGCAAGATTGCCAGGGCTCCCATCCAGACGGCAGGAAGACCCGAAGCCTCAGCAGCGGGACCTGTGAGGAAGCCTCCAACTTTCGAGGGAGTGAACCTGAGTGAATAGAGGCATGCAGTTGAGAAGCCCTGGGGGTAATCCGGCAGTGATAGTGGAGCAGAGGAGTCTCCCCTTGAATTCCCTTGCTACTCCGCTGGCTAATCGAGTGGTTGATTTGCCACGCATACTGAGGGCTTGTTCCTGGTGATGGTACCTGTCCAGGCTGCACTCCGGAGCCACCCGGACGGACAATCTTGGCCACCAGAGACCTGCACAGAGGAGCAGCTTTCTTTCCTGTTTCCCCCTCCCTTCCATCTGCAGGCCTGAAACTGTATGGGGCACTATCAGAACCAAGTGAGCACGGAACTCTGCCTTGCTTGCGTGCTTACCGCTGGAGGCCTGTTTACAGTATCCAGTTGGGCTGTGCTGTCTCCTGGGGGTAGCGGGGAGCTAACCCCCAGCTCGAACAAAGAGGTAAAGTGGGGATGCTGCCTGATTCTCCCGCATGTCCTCTGCCGGATTCCCCCCTTCCCCCCTCACCTGACAAAGCAGAGGAGGCCTGACTGGTGGCGCCAAGCACTCGGAGGAGTGCAGCACTACGCTGGTGTAACACCAAATGTAATGGGACTGGCCCTACAGCACCGGCGCCCACATCGGTTTCGCCCCCAATCGCCCTAATAGAGTGGTAGTACACACATATGACCAGAAGGCGGTTGGGAAAAGAGAGGGCTGCCATATCACAGAGCCCTAGCACGAGGCACCAAGGACTCTGTCCAGTGCACAGCACCACATAGCAAACAATAGACATCAGGGAGGAGCACTCTCAATCAGAGGGCCTCAGTGGAGATCAAGTTGACAGTCCAGCACTCAAGCATGCTTGAGCACACCAGACAATTCTGGGCAGAGGCGGACACAGAAAGGATCTCTCTCATGGGAACCTCACTGCAGTAGAACTGTAAGCGCTACCTGCTCTGAAAGCTGCTGGAAAACTCCTTCGGTCACTACTCACCTGGCCGCATTGCAGGCCTGAATAACAGGGTATGGCTGCAAAGAATGTAAACATACCTGAAGGTACAATGTTGGGACCAAATCCCTGCCATTTCCACTGAAGCAAGCCCACTTGTGCAGAGGGAGCAGTAACGCACCTAAAAACTCTACAGACCTTGGGACGCTCAGGTCATACAGGTGCTCATGAAATAACAATCACCTACAAAAGACTGTGTGAAAACACTTGCTCGTATAACAGAAGAGACAGTGGCCCTCTCACAACAGCGGGCTGGGCTGGGGGTCTGCCACGAGTAATGAGGTGACCTAAAGGGAAGCTACAGGAGAGGGCTACCTCTACCCTGCAACCTGCGGATGAGCAGGAACACACTGGGCTTCTGCCCTCGCTCAACAGCGTACCGCCCACACTCGAGATGACACCGCAGGACAAGCTAGATCTGATATTACAGAAGGTCAGAGACTCCTGCAAGGTGATAGAGCAGCAGATCGGCTCACTAACCACCGACTTTACATTACTAAAGGCCGACCACACCAAACTGGCAACTACCGTGAAGGCCAATGGATTGATACTAGAGGAGATACTCCCCCAACATAAAGAACACACGTCACAAATCCAGGCACTCCAGCGACAAGTTGATGGTCTCCTGGACAGGGAAAAAGGATGCAAAAGGCAGAGCTAGATGGAACAATGTGCACATTATTGAGCTCCCAGAGCACAGCGAGGGCCCGAATTCCCCTACCTTCATGGAAAAGTGGTTTTGAGACTATGTAGCCCCTGACGGGTCATCAGACTTATTCTGTGAAGAACGAGCGCACAGAATCACAGAATCCCTACTGGGAAACCCAAGTTGGGGGCCCCACCAAGGCCGCTGATAGTCAGGATCCTGAACTAAAGAGACCGAGATGTCCTACTTCAGAAGGCAAGAGAGCAGCCCCAGATAGAGTATGAAAACTGCCAAATATCACTGTACCCTGACTATACCCTCATGGTTCAGTGCTGAAGATCATCTTTCCAGTCAGTCAAAAAGAAACTACGTGATATGATCCTTAAATATGTGCTATCATTCCCTGCCCATTTAAAAACTATGCACAATCAGAAAACGTACTTCTTTGAAAGCCCGGAGGACGTGGAGGAGTGGACAGAGGTCATGCACCCGGCATCTTCATCTGACGTCACCCCTCGAAGACCGTCGACCAGCCCCGGGCGAACACAGGGACGGCGGTCTTGTCGTAATGTCAAGATTGCCAGCAAACAACTGGCCCACAAGCCCAACCCAAGAGCAAGCACAGCAGAGTAAAGATGAAGCCCTAGCGGCGGCCTCCATGTTCAGGGACAGGGCCCGGTGCAGGGACTCAGAGTTCTCAGAGGGAAGCACTGTACGCTCTGACTCCGAGAGCAGTTTAACTTTATTTCCAACGGTGACGCCTCAGACTGCGGACTGCTTTTTGGGCTGAGCATGATTGTCCTGATTGCCAAGGCGGCTACCAGGGGCTGGCGGCAATGACACACTAACTACTACATATGCATATCCTTTTTCCTATGATTTAAATACTAATGCACTGTTAGTTAGTTTATGCCCAGGCTCTGTCGAGCCGCTGTATAGTTGATCTGTTTTAGCTAAGTACGCGCATAGTACACCCTGGACGGCACGGGCGGCATCCTCCAGATTGCATATGCACCAGTTAAATGCAGCACAGTTCTCCATGTTGTATTTTGGTTTGGCCCGGCATATTTCACTGGCTGGGCCTTGTATTAGTTGTTCGATGTGAGTTTAGGGGTTCTAGAATGCAACTACTGCCACATCCTGCATTGCAGTCTCTTTTCCCTGCCCCCAGTACACACAGTATAGATACTGTTCAATGCACAATCTCGACACATATAACTTAGTCTCATGGAATGGTCGGGGTCGAGGCTCACTACAGAAGCGACATAGGGTGCAGGCACAATTACTCAGGTGCAAGGCACAGATAGTGTTTCTGCAAAAATCGCACTTAATGGAAGCAGAAGCGGCAAAAATTTGAAAGAACTGGAAGGGGCAAATATTCTCTATTAATTACTCTGCATTTGCTCGGGGTGTTACGATCTGGATCAGACATGGGGTACCATCTGTGGAACTAGAAAGGCACGTAGACTTCCAGGGCAGATACATTTTTCTTAACGGGACACTAGATGGTACACAGGTTGTACTGGGTAATTTATATGCACCAAACTATGATCAGAATAAATATTTCATGGGATTAAACATGATACTAACGGGCCGGGAAGCGCACCCATGAATTATAGAGGGGCACTGTAATGCAGCGATGGATGTTGGGCTTGATCGTTTTCACCCCCCCACGGAGTAGGTACCATTAATCAAGCAGAATCCCTCAGAAACTGGGTGAAGAGGTGGGAACTGAGTGATGTCTGTAGGAACAGGAATCTACTAAATAAAGAATCCTCATTCTACTCCCCAGTCTACCATTTACACACAAGAATAGACAGATTTCTTTGCTCCCTCTCCATAGCTACACAAGTGACACACACCACGTATCTCGCCAAGACCTTCTCGGACCATAACCCATTAGAGAACTCCATCACCTTGGGCAGAATCCCCACCCCAGTCCCCACGTAGAAGTTGTGGCCCCAAGTGCTAGAAGATGCCATGTTCCATTCCACCCTGTCCACTGTAATCACAAATTACTTTCCTGAGAATGACAACACTGCGTCCTCGACCTTAGTTGAGTGGGATGCACTCAAGGCAGTGATACGGGGAACTGCGATTGGCACCACTGTGGGTGCACGACAAGAGATACATAAAAGTTTGCAATCCGTAGAGGATTCTATGGGCACGCTGGAACAGGAAGCGACGGAGGACCCTGCAGGACAGGCTTCCCTGCAGGAGGCGCACATTCAACACGCCGAGCTATTTGAGACCCTCAGGGTTATAGACTATAGGGCATACACACAGTTAAAACACACAGACGCAGATAAATCCAGGGCAGATTTTGAGAGAAGACCCCCGGCTACTGTAATCAGCCAAATCAACATGCCCGGGTGACATGGTATATACCCAGCAGGACATCAACGACGCCTTCTGTACATATTATACCATGCTCTACGATAAGCCACCTGTACCAGGCGCCATTCACACAGAAACTTTCTTAGAAAATCTCCCCTATCCTCAGATCCCTGAAGAAGCGCATAGAAATTTAGCAGGACCCATCACGAGGGCTGAAATAAAGGCTGCTTTCAATGGGCTCCCACGTAATAAAGCACCGGGACTAGACGGTCTACTGGTGGAGTTTTTCGATACTTATTCTGAGGTTTTAATTCCTCAACTAAAAGTCCTCTACAATACATCGCTCGACTTAGATCATCTTCCTCATACCACTGCAGAAGCCCTGGTGGTCTCATTGCCCAAACCAGGGAGGGACACGGCAGACATGACAGGATATCGCCGGTTAGCACTCTTGGCGACAGAATATACAATTTTCAGCAAGATTTTGGAAAATAGGCATCTTCCTTACTTGCACAAGCTAATACATATAGACCAATGTGAATTAATACCAGCACGCAGTACATCCTTAAATATTAGGAGACTACACCATATAATGGCAACGAACCTTCAGCACCTCTCAACCGCAGGCTGCATTGCGCTCGACCTGAGACAGGCAGTCAATACGCTTTCCTGGGATTATATGTTCAAGGCCATTGCAAAGTTCAGCCTGCCCCCCCGAATACCTCAGATGGCTACACCTGCTGTACGAGGCCCCTACAGCGAGAGTTCGGACAGGCTGACACATTTCATAAGAATATCAGATATGCAGGGGCACGCGACAGGGGTGCCCCCTTTCCCCATTGCTGTTCATACTGGCACTGGAGCCGCTGGCGCTCCGACTGCGTCAAGAAGCTAAGCAACTTATGATACCGGTGGGCAAGAGCATTCATCTAATATCTGCCTTCGCGGATGATATAATTATATATGTGCAAGATCTCCTGAGTGATCTAGACCCTCTCCCAAGAATTTTTGCATTGTTCGAATGTATATCGGGCCTTGCTATTAATGAGACAAAGTCGAACGTCTTCTTTTTTCTTTTTCTTTTTTTTCCCCATCTCAGGAAAGCATAAAATACAATAAGACAAAAACATACAATAATTATCATAGACGTTCATACATATAGTACAAGGTTCCGGACAGTCTACCTATTCAATTGTTTGATAATCGGGCTCCACACTTGTAAGCCCCTTCTCTTCACCCTCTGGCATTTACATTTGTATAACCTCATCTCAAAATTAAATATATATACCAATCTGGCACACCAAGCTTCGTTCGTAAGATGGGGGATCCACATCCTTCCATTTTGTTGCAATCATTATGCGGAGTATAGTAGTTACCATAAAACAAAAACATACTTGTGTTGGTTCCAGCTGTAAAGTTTCGTCACAACATAATAACATCACATTTGGGGATAATGGGACTGTCCGTGTGAATAGTTTAAAAAAAAAATGTTTCCACCCCCTGTTTTAATTCATTAAGTTTGGTACAGTCGGAGAACATGTGCTCTATATCTGCGGGACCTTTTGCGCATCTTGGACATTGGTCATTTTCTCTTTTCCCCCAGACGGATAGTTTTGCCGGTGTAAAATATAAACTAAAAACTGTTTTAAAACTTAGAGCTTTTAGATTAGCTGATAAAAACAACATTTTAGACAACAAAAATGATTTACTTAAATCAACAACTGAGTTCCCCAGTTTGTCTGCCCATACTGTTTCAATTCTAGGTGTGTCATCCACATTGGCAGCCAGCATGATGGAATATAAATCCTTAATAGACGTCTGTTTATAAATCAGATGCTCTAACAACTGTATTCTGCTCTTATGTATAACCTGTGGCACTACGGGTCTGATTGTCTCCCTAATATGGGCATATTTAAAAAAAGAGCTAGATTCCACCCCATATCTGTCCTGGAGTTCTGTGAATGAAATGACCCCATTCATATCGAGCATGTCTCTTATACTATTGATTCCTGCCTGTTCCCATATTTTTCCCATTACATCATATAATGGAGAAGGAAAGATTGGTGACCGCCACAAAGATAAGTATCTTTGTATTTTGGGGATTTTTAAATGTTTACACACTTTGTGCCAAACATTCCAGGCGCTCTTAACGGTCTAAACTGTGTTTTTTAAAAATAACTCCCCCCCAACTGCCTCAAAAAGATCCCTGGTGCTGCACCACCAATAACCAATTCGAAGTTAGATGGAGGGGTTTCATCCTGCCCTCGCAGGGTTGTTTCTATCTCATATTTAAACAATATGCCCATTTGCTGCAGCATTATGGCCCAAAAATAAAATAGAAGGTTAGGAACTGCCAACCCACCCCATCTTGCGGTAGTCATATATGTCATGGATCTCCTGATCTTTCTATAGTTCCATATAAACTGTGAGAACATCCCATTTATATTCTTTAAAAAAGTGCTTGCTGGTTCCAGTGGGATACATCGAAGTAAGTAAAAAACCTTAGGGAACATCGTCATTTTTATCACGTTGCTTCTACTTATAATAGATAAGTGTAGGTTATCTATTTTCCTTAGATCTCTACCTATCTTCTCTATAAGAGGTGTCGCATTCATATCCCATATGGAACCAACCTCAGCGAAGTTATCTATCCCGAGATAGGTAGCGGCCTCAGTCTTGCTCAGATCCTGAAATACAGTATTTCTGGTGCACACTATCCTGGTCTTGTCTGTATTCAAACCATACCTAGACTCTCTACCAAATTCTAAAACCAACTCTTCAATCCTTACTAATGCACCTATTGGGTCAGGGGTGATGACAGCTATATCCTCAGCATATGCTAACACCTTGGTTTTACACACCCTGACCACAAAAGGTGTGATATCTTGATCTTGTATGATTGCATTTATAAAAGGATCGATATATAATGCGAAGAGGATTGGGGAGCAAGGGCAGCCCTGTCTTGTTCCACTGGCTATCAGAATATTTTCTGTTTTCCTACCATCAATTGAATCCTTGCAGAGGATTGTATATATATATAGCTTTTATAGCTGTTAATATGTATCGACCAAACCCCTCATTTTGAAGATCTCCCCAGAGGTATGCCCATTCGACCCGATCGAATGCTTTTTGTACGTCAAGCAAGATAAGGGATATCTGCTCCCCTGAGACTTCCGCTATATCAAACAATGATATTGCCCGGCGAATGTGATCAGTGGTCCCTCTCCCTGGTATGAAGCTGTGCTGCCATGGACTTACCAAAGGGGTAATAATTCTATCCAATCTACACGCGATAATTTTGGAATATAGCTTCTCGTCAGCATTTATCAGGGTTATAGGTCTATATGAGGATGTGTCATCTGCCGTTTTCCCTTTCTTTAAAAAGAGATTGATATTGGTCTCTTGCCACGACTGAGGCGGGACTCTAGCATAGTCTAGCATGCAGATTTGAATCAATAGTCATTGTTTTCCTAAAATTCAACAGTTGTTGTCTTTGTTAGAAGTAGCAAAGCGTGTCATGTCATCAGATTTAGAATCTGCATATCACCAAGTTGAATTTGATAAAGATTCCATGTATTTGACTAGCTTTATCACCAAGACCAATTCTTTTTAAACCGGGTCAAAGCCACAAAAGCACTAACAATACTAAACATAAGTCGGCCAAATGGTACAATGATGACTGCAGGAGGGCTTTTAGAGCTCTCTCTTGCTCAATTAAAATGGGGTCAATTCCAGAAATAAGGGAATGCCGAGCGGTATACAAGCAAATTCAATACTCAGCCAAAAGGATGTTTGATGAGTCAAGATGGAGAGACTTACTGGTATCTTGTAGGGATAGGAATTGGAGTAAATTTTGGCATCAAATTAAATGGGGAAGTGGCATCGACAATTCAAAACCGGTAAACCATGTTCCTCCAGAAGATTGGGTCATCTTTTTCGAAACCCAGTTTGCCAGTTCCTATACTCCGATCCCGTTTTCCCTCCCATTTGATCCTTGTGTGGAGACCTTATCCTTTTCTTATTTAGTGGTGGAACACGCATTGAATGGTTTGCCGGCCGGGAAAGCACCCGGTCCGGATGGGCTCCCTTCCGACATATTTAAATTTGAACGTGAAAACTGGGTCAAATACATTCAACTCCTGATCAATGGTATTGCAGGAGGTGCCCCAATACCCGATTCATGGTTAGGGGCCGTAATTATACCAATTTACAAAAAAGGTGACCGGGCCCTCCCATCTAATTACAGGCCCATCAGCCTGATTGATACTTCCCAGAAGCTGGTGGCTAAAATGGTACTTAATCGGGTGTTGGAGTGGATAGACGAATATGGAATATTATCCAACTTTCAGGCGGGTTTTCGGAGCCACATTAGCACTATCGATCAGGTTTTTAGATTTATGATGCTGTACTGGAACACAGTAGTGCTGGGTGGTGGTGCCCTATATGCAGCTTTTGTGGACCTTAAATCTGCATTTGACCTCGTTCCACGTAACAAGCTTTGGGACTCTTTGAAAAGGGCTGGGATGCCTCAAGGGATCTTATCATTTATTGTAAGGCTCCATGAAAATAACACTGCCTGTGTGAGATGGGGAGGGCAAGGGGAGATTACTAATAGCTTTAAAGTCGATAAAGGTGTGCGCCAGGGGTGCGTTTTAGCACCCACTTTATTCTCCCTTTTCATCAACAATGTCGTTTCTTATTTCACTGATTTTCCTACTGATGCCCCCATACTTGATGGATTAAGAATCCCGATTTTAATGTTTGCAGATGATACCCTTTTATTGTCTAAATCTAAACCCGGCCATTAACGTGCCCTGGATCGCTTCCAACTCTTCTGCAGTGATAATGAGCTGGAGGTCAATGTCGGGAAGACAAAATTTATGGTTCTTCACAAGAAGAAAAAAATCAGTACTACACTTAGAATGAATAATGCTCTAATTGAGCAAACTGATTTTTTTGCATATTTAGGGGAGACCCTGGGGCGGAGACTAAATTGGAACCATCAGTTGGATCTCCTAGTTATCAAACACAACCAACTGGCGGGGGCTCTTTTAAAAGAACATAGATCCTCCCTAACCAAACCAATAGCTCCAGTAATGAAGCTGTATCAAGGGAAGGTTAGAGCGTCTATTCTCTATGGCGCAGAACTCTGGGGTTTCGAAAACTTGCGTCCTCTGGTACTGGCCCAAAATAGGTTCTTGCGATCTCTCACTGGTTTACCCCAATCTACCCCCTTAAAACCATTGTTGCAGGATTTGGGTTGTGTATCCTTTGAAGAGGTAGCTGGGTTTAGACCATTGGCATATTGGAGACACCTGTGGACAACCCCAGAGTTAGCTCCTTACGCTTTGGCCCTTAAATATCTTATAGGGGTGGACAAGTGCCGTCAAATTTCTTGGTTATGTAACATCAAAGTAGCTCTTAAGGCTCTGAGCCTAGGCCATCTTTGGTCAGATCCAGAAGGTTCTTCTTTCCCGTCCAAGAATGAACTTAAGAGATTGTATGCTGATATGCTTTTATTTAGGTCCCTTGCCAAGTCCCCTAGGGATTCATTTTCCGACCTCTTTGTGGACCATAAGGCCGATTATTCATTGGAACCCTATTGGGACATTATTATTGGAACCATTGACAGGAAGTTGTACCACCAATATAGAGTGGGCTGTTTGCCCCTAAAATCCTTCACTAAAAAATGGGGTAACAACCAGCCTTTAAATGCAGATTCCTCCTGTCATTGTTGTCAGGGGTCAACTGAAACTATTTCACATGTCTTATTTGTATGTCCAGCATATAGAGCTCCTCGTTTGAAATGGATCAAGCCACTGTGTAAACAGTTAGGCATAAGCACAGCGCAAACAGCTCTGCGTATCCCTAAGTGTGATACCAAGGAGGTGATTGTGGTTGCCATGGCAAAGTTCTGGTCCACGTGTTGGGCCATAAGGAGGAACCATCTAGATCATCTGCAATCGTAAAAGTTATTTTTTGGGTTTTGACCCTTTTATTGCTAACTCTGATTTACTGTAACTATTCTAGTCTTGGTGTATTTAATGTTTTTTTATCTAATTAATTGATGTGGCTTATATATTGTGATGCTGTGTCTTTTATGATTTTTAATCGAATAAAGACTTAATGAACTGAACTGACTAGCTTTATCACACAAGGGGTCTTATCATGCAGAGCGGTCCTGACTGAGCACAAAGATGAGAGCCTGTTTTTATATTGTGTTTGAAGTTCATACATATAACTTGGAATGTAACAAATGAACTGTAGACTGAACAAGCTTATCCACAATAGGCATAATTAATTTACTTGTAAGTCCCTACTAGATTGCACTATATGTCCCCAGGGCCTGTAACTTAAATGCTACTAGTGGGACTGCACGACTGATTGTGCCACCCTCTCAGTAGCCCTTTAAACACAGAGCCTGTGCATCTGCAGTTTAAACTGTCATTTCGACCTTGCAAGTTAAAGTACTTGCACGGCCCAAACCTTCCATTTTATTAAATATAACTCACCCCAAGGTAGGCCCTATGCAGCCCTAAAGGCAGGGTGCAGTGTATTCAAAAGGTAGGACATGTACTTTTGAGTTTTATATGTCCTGGTAGTGAAAACTGCTAAATTCGTTTTCCACTATTCAAAGGCCTATCTCTCCCATAGTTTAACATTGGGATTGCCTTTAAGCATCCTTTAAGTGTAATTTCCAATTTGGAAAAGCTAAAGATTTGGAGTTTGGCGTTTCTGGACTCACTATTTAAAATCACAACTTATGGTGAAGCCAGATTTTAAATTGTACGTCTGAAAACGCCACTTTTAGAAAGTTGTCATTTTCTTACTTTAACCATTGTATGCCTCTGCCTGGCTCTGAATATATGCCTGGGTTGTGTGACAGCTGGGCTTTGCGCATTCCTTCTAGAATTTCACACAAAGGAATCTGGTATGTGATATTTGCATCCTAATGGCCCATCACCAGGCAGATTAGCCTTTCTCAGGTAGACTGGGAGGGAGGAGCTGACATTTGCACCTGAGTTGAGCTGTGTCTGTTACCACACATAGAGCTGCATACCCCCTTGTAGTGAGTCTGGAGCCAAGACAGGAAAGGCGGGACCTTGTGATCTTCAGAGGCCTCTTTGATGTCTCCCCCACTTCAAAGGCACATTTGGGTATAAGTACTGGACCCCTGACTCCACCAAATCAGATCTTTGCTGAAACCCAGAACATTCTGCCTGGAAGAAGAGCTATTGTGATGTAGGAGGGACTGCCACTTTGCTACCTGCATTGCTGTGTTGGCCTGCTGATTGCTGATTGCTGAGCTGTAGGAGGGAATGCCACTTTGATACCTGCTCTGCTGTGTTGACCTGCTCTCTGCTGCATCTTGCCTGGGAGTGAGAGGGACTGGACCTGCTCTCTACATCCTTTAACCCAAGATTCTCAAAGGGCTTGTTGGCTTGCCTCCTTTTCTCTGATGTGTCAGGGTCACAAAAGACTTCTTCCAAGTTAAGGCTGACTGTTAAAGTACAGTTTAATACAAATTGGTAATCGGATTTTGACAAATTACCTCTTTGAGGTCTCCTGTTAGAACTTAATGGAGAAGCTGAACTTTTCAAATGTGTCTTTGACATTTGCTACACCTGTCCAAGTGCTATGAAAGGTCTCCCAACTAGAATTAATATTGGCCACACGGTTTCTACTAGTACTCTAAAACAGCACAGGCCCAATCACCCTGACAAATACGATTGATTCCCATACTCTTGCATGAAATTCAGGCAAACTCATGCCTACTCCTTAAAAAGTAATACCACGGACAAAGTCAGCAAGAGGTTGGTCAAAACCTTGTGTACTTTACTTCATAGCACAAAAAAGTAATCTTATGTTAAGTTGTGTTGTGTAATGGTTCTGCATATTTACGGGGTGTAAATGGGAATCTGGCTGAGTAGAGCTGTCTGGTTGGTTCGGAGAAGTTTATTTGGTTTTTGAGGTACATGGGATCAATGTTGTGAAAGGCTTTGTATGCGTGTGTGAGGAGTTTGAAGAGTGCTTGTTTGTGTATTGGGAGCCAGTGGAGCTCTTTGAGGTGAGGAGTGATTTGAGTGTGAGGTTGAGTGTGAGCCTGGCTGCAGAGTTTTGACTGATTTGGAATACTCTTGTCAGTTGAAATCTGATTCCAGCATAGAGTGCCTTGACGTAGTCAAGCTTACGGCTTATGAGGGCTTGGTGATGGTTCAATGAGAGTTGGTGGGGAGCAATTTGAAGATTTTCTTGAGTATTTTGAGTGTGCAGAAGCAGGAGAAGGGAACTGCATTCACTTGGCCATTCAAGGTGAGTTGGATGTTGATTGCTATTCCAAGGGTCTTTGCACCAGTTGCTGGAAGTGGTGTGGGTCCAAGTTCAGCAGGCCACCAGGTAAAGTCCCTTAGCAATCTGTCTCTGCTGAAGATGACTACTTATGTCTTGTGTGTGTTGAGCTTGAGGAAGTTGTTTTTCATCCATCTTGCGACTTTGGATTCATGTACTCGCTGGATAAGGGAAGGGTAAAGCTGGTATTGAAGGCTGTGGAAAAATCCAGGAGAATGATGGCCACTGAGTCACCTCTGTACATGATCATTCAGATGGTGTCCCTGGTGGTGATGAGGGTAGTCTCTGTACTATGGTTTGCCCTGAAGTGTTGGATGGTTGTCAGTGAGGTGTTTGTTTATGAACTTTTCCACAACTTTGGCCAGGTAGGGTAGTTGGGCTTGTATTTGGCTAGCGTATTTGGGCCTTCTGAGGGTTTATGGAGGAGGGTAGAACTGAGGGATGTTTTCAGGTATCTTAGTAGGCGGCTGTGATGATTGAGTCATTCAGGATTGGGGAGTGGGCAGCACTGATGGTTTCAGTACTTTGACTGGGGTTCTTGAGTGGTGATAGTGGTCCAGGTGGTCAGGTTGGATCTCTGGGTATTGGTATAGATGTGCAGGAGAGCTGAGAGGGTAGGATGATCTAGTTCAGGCTCAAAGCGTTCAAATATGTTAGTGATCTTGTTGCTGTACAATGAAGACAGCTGAGTGCTCAGTTTCTTAGAGGGGTTTATGCTAGTGGAGCTTGTTGCTGGTGAAGCATTTAGTTGCCCTGACTTGCTGATGGGAGCGTCCGCAGGCAGATTGGTAAATACTGTTGTAAATTCAATCTGACTTTTGACTGCCATGGTCAGTCTTGAACTTAGTTTACAAGCTACTGGCTACAATTAAAAACTTAAAAAGCAAAATAAGGTGTTCTGAAACATAAAGATACTTTACTTACACCTTACATTGAAAGGAGGGTAGAAATGGAAAGAAAATTTTAATTCTAGCAGTCTAATCACCCCATTTGACATCTAATCAGCCCATTGAATAAGCATATGCGCCTTTTTCACAGATAATGCAACCCTTAGAAGAAATCTATCGCCCATGCCCAAAGTAACTTATATGGTCAGAACAATGCACAATGCTGATGCTATGCTATGTGGTTTCTAAAGCGTATGCTACCCATAGGTTTCCCAGCTCTAGCTAAGATGCTGCGTTGCTTCGGGATAAGTGGAAAAACACAGGGGGGGTATTCATCTGACCTGTGATTCATTGTTTAGGCATCCTAATTCTATGGGAGGAACGTTCCAGAGTTTGGGGATAAGATATTAAAAGGACCAAATGCCTCATCTGACCTTGTGAATTTGAGATACCTTCAAGAATCGACCCGTAGAGGATCTTAAGGCCCTACTTGGGGAGTAGTGGGTCAAGAGTGCCCTTATCATAGTGGGTCCTTTGGCGTTAAGCCCTCAATGTGCCAGACAGAGTGTTTTCCATTTTATCCTTGTCTAAATGGGGAGCCAGCGCAGAGAAGCTAGAGCTCTGTTTGCTGAAGCAATTTTGGGACCTTGTGTATGATCCTTGCGGCCACGTTTTGGACAATTTGGAGACTTTTATTTGACATATTTCGGGGAGCAAATGTACAAAGAGTTCCCCTAGGCCAACCTGGAGAGAACAGAGAATTGGACCACAATTCATCTGGACACACTGAGGATAATGTCGATGCATGATTTTTGGCCTGTGTCACCGTGGAAAGAGACTTGTACAGCCACATCCCAAGGGTTCTGATAGGGGAGGAGGGGATGGGCGGATTGCCCCAAACATTCTGGCCTGGCTATAGGTTGTTAGGGGTCAGGTCTGTTCACCAGAATCATCACTCAGTTTTTTGCCTGTTTACCTTTAAGCAGTAGTTCGCCATCCACTTGGATACCTTTTCCAAGCAGTGAGACTGCTGATGGGATTGTGAGCCTTTTCCAAGGGTGAGGGAGACGGCCAATTGTAAGTTGTCAGCATACGATGCTATTGACAGCCTAAGCTCCGGAACAATATCTTCCAATGGATATATGGACAGGGTAAAAAGTGCGATTCTGAGGGCCAAACCCTACTGGATCCCACAATTCAAGGGAAGAATGTCAGAGTAGCATTAATTCTCACAAATTTGGAAAGATCTGACCTTCAAAACGTAGGTGATGTAACTAAGAGTGAAGCTCTTTATTTCTGCACATAAGTGTCTCATGGTCAACCGTGTTGAAGGCTGTACTTAGGTCCAGGAGAATGATAGCAGCTGCTTCTCCCTGGTCCAACAGCATTTTTAATTCCTTTGTCACTGCGAGGAGGGCAGTTTTGGTACTGTGTTATGTATGGAATCCCATCCGAGAAGTGTGCAGTACGTGATTTTCTTCAAGGAATGTAGACAGTGTTTGATTGACATGTTTCTCAACCACCTTGCCCTTGCCCTTGACTTGGAGCAGGGAGATTGGCATATATCTCCATGGACATGTTGGTGGAGATAGTTTTTTTTTTTTTAGCAAAGGTTTTACCACCACATGTTTCCACTTAGATCACACTATTCCAGTGGATAGGGACAAGTTAAGGCGCTCAAATGTAATGAAGAAGGTGGCTGAAGCTCTTTGTGACAGTGTGTGTGGGGATGGGTGGTCAAGCGGGGCCCCTCTTATGACCTTGCTGAGAAAAGTGGGAGGTTCTTACTAATGCGGGGGAAGAGAGGCATGCAATGTGGGTGGTGTTGGGCATTCAATTTTCTGATGCTGTGCTATTTAAAATTCTATTTGTTTGTAGCAACAGATAAATATTGGGTATTATGTTCTGAAAGAACGCTGCCAATACATTGCAGCTTGCTATTGAGGGGGTGGGGAAGGGTTTCTGGTTTTTTGAGTGTTCAGGGATTTCCCAATTTAAAAATGTTCGCTAAGGGCGTTCGCTGACACACTGGTTTTGGTTTTGTGGTGGAACTATTGGCCTTTTTAATTTCTGTATGATAGCTCCTAATTGTAGTTCGATGGCCCATTTTTACGTGATCCTCATAGTTTTTTCACCATTTCAAATATTTTATATTCTTTTTTCAAGGAAACAAGAAGGGAGGTAAATCAGGGAACATTTCCTTTTCTTTTTGACCTCGTTTGATCTTTGTTGTTGGGATATTTTCATCCAGAGACTGTGTGATCCATTCTTCGGATTTTTTGTTGGATGAATCAAGGTTTGCTCCTAATATTGATTTGCTCCACTTTATTTATCTTAGACCATCTACAGTTGATTCTTGGGGTGTATTTAATACCAATTGTGGGCACATATTTATCAATCATGAAAGGGATTATAAAATAGCCTACCCTGGGCATTGGATGGGGACTTTTTACAATGATTTTGTGGTCATTGCTAAAAACCACATTAAGGAAAGTCATTTGATATGTGCAGGCACTTCAACTCTTTGGGTGAGTTGAATAGCGTCCATGTCATGTATTATTTCTGCTGAGAGTGGGTTAATAATCTTGTCAAAATGTATATTGCGGTCAGGCAGATGGGCAATGTTCGATTTTTCAAGTGCCTGTGTAGCCAAAATTTGGAAGGGCCTCCGTACTTCCGAGAACGTGAAGGTGGGTGACAGATTTATTGTGAATGCGAGATTCTCACATTCAGGAATAGAAAGGGAGTTGGACGCGCATCGGTAGGAATTTTTAAAGGTTATTGTAATGCTGCCGTGCACTTTATTTACCCGATCGTTCCTACACATATAATACCCTCTGGGGAGTGTTTGGTTAATCTCAGGTATGCTGCTCTTGTGAAGCCAGGTTTGCATAAGGAAAATGGTGTCTGGCAGTTCGTCCTCTATCAACATTGACAGCAAGGGAGGGACGTAACAATTAATCATGAACATAGTCCAGCAACTGATTTTCACAGGAGGTTCTAGACTGAATTCCTTCTCTGCAACCAGGGAAAAGTTGCACTTCGAGCCACACAGTTCCCCACTTTCTAGGTATAGAGGAGGGTAACGTTTTAAGGGGGGTGGTGGTCTGAGTTTGTGTAGCTGGCAGGTGAATCCTACCTTACTTGTGGAACATTGGGCAGGGTGCCTGTCCTCTGGTCCAGTTTGGGTGCAAACAGGCACAAAATGGCTTGCTTTGGGGCGCCTATGGAGCACCAGCAGCTCGCCCACACACCAACTGTCATTTATGGCTGAGGGAAATTCAACCACTAGAGCGCTGACCTGACATCTCCATGGCAGGAGTATACCATTGTAAGTGCTCCCGTCCTCTATGACAGTTTTCCCTACTCCCCTTCATTCCCAGTGCAAACCAGTCAACTTTAAAAAGTGATTCTCTTTTTAAAATCTAGTGCAAAGCAGCAGATTCAAAAGCACACTACCTAAAAACAATTCACATTTTCACAGTATTTCCCCTCAGTGCAATGCTAGTCTAACCTGCGTGCATGCCCCCTAGCTGTAATTTAAGGCTGGGGGCAATATCAACCGCTTGAGCGCCGACCTGACGGGCGTCTCCATGGTCGGAGTATGCTATTGGAAGTGCTCCTATACTCTGACAGTTTTCACACCCCCCCTTCCCCTCCCCCTTTGTTCTCAGTACAAAACAGCCAACTTTAAAAAGTGATTTTTCTTTTTAAAAACCAGTGAAGAGCAACAGATTAAAAAATAACATCCTTTAAAAAAAACACAGTACTTAAAAAAGCTATTTTAACACATTGATTGTCACAGTTTCAAAAAGTATTTACATGTTATCAGTGCAGTGCTCGCCTCAGCTGCGCATCCGTGCCCCAGGCGTCATGTAAGATTGAGGGCAATTCATACCACTAGAGCCCTGTCCTGACTGGCGTCCAATCCCCCACCTTACTTTTCAAAAGAACGTCTGCTCTAGAATCGATAAATCCCCAAACATTAGTTTATTAGCATTGCGTAGATCCCCAGATATAAACCATGACATCTGCTGATACACTATTATTTTATTTCCATTTCTTCACACGTTCTACTTTTTTTATGAAGTAAAATGGCCCTCATGTACACACAGAGTCAACATTATTGTTATGCTTCACATTTTTTAAAAGCAACTATGTTGCCCCGTCCATGATAAGGGGAAATTGTGCAATAAATGACAGCATCCTCACTATGCTTCCAATGATATGCCCCAGCAGGCATGACACTTTTTTCCCCTTTTTCTTATTTAATGTATTAATTAATTTGACAATCGGTTAGCTTTATGAATCAGCTCCTCTCTAGTTTCATCCAATATTTCGGGAGCTCCATTTTCTTTGAACTACTCTTTTAATGTGCACAGACACTGTTGTGCACCTTACTCCATGCAGTCAGAATATTAATAAAATTACAAGTGCAATAATATTTTTCCCTTCCATAAACCAATATACTTTACTGTAGTTACATCAATTTAAATATTTTTTAATGTTTACTTGTTTTAAAAACAAAACATTGAATGTTGCACATTTTAACACTGATTACCTGTTGCATGTTAGTACTTTTGCATTTAAATGTTTAGGTACCATAAAGGCATTCACATTTTATAAGACTGTTCATGAACAGGTTGTGATTATTACTCCCCTGCAATCTGTTTATGGACGTGTTTTGCATGCATACTGAATTATTGTCTTAAACATTCTCTAGATGTTTTTGAGAACTACTAGCCAGGTATATGAAAAGACTGTTCACAACAAGTGTTCGCAAATTATTCACTGACTTTTGGCAACCAATCCTCAATTTCCCAATGCAAACTGTGTAGTAATTGTTTCTATTGGAAATTGTCCAGTAGCAGAAGTCATACTGCAACCTGCCTAGTCAAACGTAATTAGATACGTCCCTAGCTGTGACCCCATGTGATTGGCCACACATAGGGGTGAGTAACTGTAAAGAACAGCACACTAGGATTTCTGTGTTTGTAATCCAAAATGGGATTTTTTTTTAGGTTTGTCCCTTGAGGGAGTTTTAGCTTTAAACTATTGTTTTTCAAAGAAAATCTTCTATAGTATGCATATATCTAGTATGTTTTTCTTAGTGGGCTTCATCCACTGGCCTGTTTAACTTTCATTTACATGTTGTTTCCATCCATTACAGCATACATCATGGGGTCAGCCCACTTTGCCAACTGGCTCACTTCACTCTGCAAAAACCCTGCACCCATTGTTCGCTCCAGGCAGAAAGAGTTCCCTTTTCTTCAGTGACAAAGCTTATTCAAAGTGTCCTTTTTTTATTTACTTAATTTTATATTAACTGTTGCAATTAGGTTCTGCCCATTTAATGCACCCACGTGTTTCTTTTTTTTATCATCTGGTTTTGGATTTTTTTTAACTGTGTATGGGTCTCTTTTTTAGGAGTAGCAATTATTTTATTGACATAAATTAATTACCAAAAATAACAGCAAATATAGAGAAATGCAAGTTCAGCCTAAACCCATATTAAGATAAATTTGCTCTTTGCAATACATGCACCAATACCAAACAATGCTAAAAATAAAAGAAGGGGAGAAAAAGATGGAGAGGGGTGAGAAAATAAGCTATAGATAAAGAAAACAAAACAAAAGAAGGGGAATAATTGCAGGAAGAAAATAAGGGAGGGAAGACAAAATTACAAAGCAGGAAAGAGAGGTTGGGGACTGGGAGCTGGGCTGTACAGGTGAAGCCCAAGTATAGCAATGCTAGTGAGGGGGAGTGCATTGATGGTGATGAGGTAGAATCAGGAGTCACTACTTGTGTCTCACACATGGTATTCACATTGTAAATGGACTGCGTGTGTTTACTGCTAGTGTTCGCCTTTTAAGGTAAGACCACAATGACGCAGCTAGGATAAAGGTCAATTGTCTGGTTGTATGTGAACTTGTGTGCACAGATGTGTGGGCTGCACATGCAAGACTACCATTGTGCACAGCCTGGTAACTCCAAATAATTAGCCTGGTGCAGGAAGGACTCTGCAGGGTTAGATATTGACCTGGGGTAGGCTTTTTAATATTAATGGACAATCATAGGTAAAGTCGGTATTGTTTACTGTTTTGTCTGCAGTGACATTGTATTATACATAACGAGGGAAATGTGCCTTAGAGTGCAGTTTCCCATCCCATAGGCATATAAAGTCCCATGAGATATCAACATGTGTGCCCATTTAAAATATTCAAGTCCCAAGCAGATATATGTACATTTTATGGGTCACCCAGAATTTCCATATTTCTCTGGCTCAGCTCAGGATCAGAGCCCAGACATTTTGTCACCATGCTGGGCCAAGTCAATTACTCTGATTCCCAGCCAAGGGAACAAAGGGCTTCCCACAAAACATAGGAGTTATTAACAGTGCTCCTCTAACTCCTGAGGATTAAGGGATGGGAATGAAAATCTGCATTTGTTAACTAGCTATCACACTGAACCAGATAGCCCAATCCTACTGAAGAGGATGCCCAGACAACGAGAGCACAGGGGATTTACCTCTTCGAAATTTTGATAGGAAAGGCCTTGGTAGTGATGTCAACAAGGGATGGTGCTATGGCTGCCAGAGGAGTTGTTGCCAGTGACTTTTGGACAGTGCCATCTTGGACTGTCCCAGCATGCTGTGCAGGAGGGTTGTGACAGGGGTGGAGGGGTAATGTTGCAGCCTAGCATTGGCCAGTGATATCTGGTTTCTAGAACCTTCCACCCTCATTTAAAATCTCTTGCACAAGGGAGAGAGTGTGCTTTTGTTCTGTGCCTTTTACTTGAACTGAATGGTGGCAGCATCCATGGACAACTGTAAGTACAAGCCCTCTGATGCCCTAAAGTACTGTTGCACTTCTTTGCCCCAGCAGGAAGAAAGGAGCACTAGAGGTAAGCAACAGAAGGAAAGCTGAAGCAGGTAGTCAGTGAAAGCAACTCCCTGCAATGTACACCGCTGTTGAGCTAAGAGGACTGCTGGAACTGTTTCTGATAGTTAGAACTTGCCAACAGGAGTAAAACACGTCCATGTCATGATCACAGTCATATTTACACCACTCCCCTGCTATACACTAGAAGAGGACAGTAAGGAAACATAGTATCACATGAATAAATAGGCACAAATGGCAAAATAAGGGTAAGCTGGTTAAAAGAGAAGGGATTACAGCATTTAACATAAATACACATCAGCCTACAGATTTTCATAGAGAGCAGGCATGAAGAAAATAATTTAAATTCCAAAACTTAAGTTGCTCTCATTCAGTTAAACAAACAAAGGCAGAGTATGAATAATCGCAGGGTGTCTGAAGTGCTCTGTGAAAACAAAATTGATGAGTCATGCCAAATATGTAATTCACATCTGCCACTTCCTGATGTTTAAGCAGCTTGGTGACAAACATCTCTTGCTTCCCAAACACTGACAAGTTACTTTAGCCAGCTGCTGTGTTGGTGATGCATTTTTCATCAAGAAGGTGAACCGTTTCATTTTGTTAAATCATTCTTCTGATGGAAGGAAGAACTGAGGGGTCCATTAGGATGTCAGGCGGTGGCACCACCGCGGTGCCAGCGGTAGGAAAAAATGCTTTTTTCCACCCGCGAGTAGCGGTCCTCACGTCCGCCATATTAGTATGGCCAAACATAGCCCATTTCCCGACTGCCGCAGTGCAACGTGCACTGCCATCAAGGTGTGCCCACCACCGCGGTGGTGGGAGCCAATGGAGACTCTCCACCGTGCGGAATGACGTCCGCCCCGGTCCACAAATTAGGATGACCCAAACAAGCAGACGCACCACAGCTGAGATACCGCCCAACCAGAGACAGCGGAAGCACGACAGTGGAGCGTGAAACCAGAGTCCCGGTCCACACCACACGGTCACACCGCCATGGACCCAGCTCTAAACGTCTTTCCGGTGCTGTACCTGCTACATCATCGGGTACTCATGGACCGCCACGGATGCCGCTGCAGGTACGCAATAACACAACACACAACACACAACACATGGGCTGACACAGGGTCCAAATCCACATCAGACACCCTGGTGAGGACAGGGACACATCCAAAAGGGCACCCACACATCACCCACCTGCCACCAAGTCACCCCTCTGCATCCTGGACACACATCTTCCGCGACCATGCATCAATGTCCCGGTCACGTCACCGCAGCGGTGAACACAAGGAAATACAGGCGCACAATGCAGAAGGTAGTACCAGTGCCAGGCATGCGCAGGGCACAAAGACCACTGGGCCACCCCCCCTCCCACCACACACTAATACATCCCATGAAGGCACATGCCATGTGCCCCTCCTGTGCACCCCATGCACAAGAACAAGCCAGGTCAATACACACCCTGCACCACACAACAAACAACCAGGGAGACAGACACTGCAGGAGTGGCTGCACAGGAACACACAGCACAGTAGCACAGAAACAGGGAAACACACACACCACCACAACACCCCACACAGGGAAACTAAAATGAGGAAAAGCACTAAATGAACACATACATGGAACTAACATCCAAATGGATACACAGCCTGCATAGTCCACATACATACCACAGACTGACACACAGACACATACACACCCCACATGCCAACAGCAATGGAGCACAACAAAAAGGAAAACCAAAGTGGGATGCACACAAATGGAAGGCCATGGATACACACAACAAGCATGTGTACATCACATGCAAGACAGGAAACAGAGAACAACACCCTCAGACCATCAAAGCACACATGGCTGGTACAGTGAGGGCAAACCACAGACATCACAGTGCAACAACACAGGGAGACAGCAAGGCAAACCATGTATAGGCACAAGGATGAAAGGAAGGCCCTGAAGTCAAACTGTGAACAGCCACACATCTATACAACTACTTCACAGGAGTACACTAGCAGCACTATACAGGGGGCCCATTGACACACTCCATGACTGACAAACACCAGTAGGAATCTACACACATACCCCCCTCACACCAGCAGCACACAACACCAGTGTCAAACACACTGAAGGCTGGCAATACTTGCCAGTCAACACACACACAAACAATCACACACCCTGGGGGTAACCACAAACATCACACACAGGGATGCCACAACAAATGTCTGCACAAAAACAACACACAAACACATAACCCAACAGAAACACACACAGAACCACAACAAGAACAGACATGCCCTGTGCAGCCACACTGGGGAAAGGCAATGGAAGCGCAGACACAACAGGAGGGCACAACATCATCACTCAGGAACAATGCACAGACAACTTACCACAACACACACAGAAGTGCACCATCACAGAACAACACAGCCACATCAAACAAACAACAGATGCACAGGCACAAAAATCACACAGCAAACACAGCAGGACATCAGGGGATGCACACCAGGCAATGACAAGGCAACAGACATGCACAGTACTGCATGCACAACAAGCAGTGTGTGCACATCGAGCATACCAGCCACACACAGACATCAGTGACAGATCAGCAACCCACTCAACACCATACAGCACAGCACAAAGACAACAGCACACCCAGGAAGTCAAGCAATAACACAGACAACACACATACATCCAACACAACACCAACAGATGCACAAGTCCGGGACACAAAGGTGGAAACAACTTGACCAGAGGACTGGGCCGCACACACAGTTGGACTGAATAGGAGCAACCATGATTGACAAACAGCACCAGCACATCACATACAACCCATTGGGGAAATGCCCTGAGTACACATTGACCCTGGACAAAGAACTGCACCACAAAGCACAGTGTCAAAAATGAAGTGATGGGGAGGCAAACACACATGGAAACCAAGGGGACAGCTGACACCGAAGTGAAGTGTACTGCTTGCCAGTAGGGGACATTGCAGAAGTGTACCATACACAAAGAGAGGGAGTGCAGACCAACAATGGGTAGGCATCTGAAGCACAGATAGGGAATGGTATGACAACATACACAACATGCCACACTGGAGGCAAGAAGGCACCATGTGACAGCAAGACATGAGAAAACACAACCACAATGGCAGTGTGGAACAGCAGGTCTGCACAGTCCCCACAAACAGCCACCAGACACATGGATGTGCAAAAAAACACAACACTGACTCACCAGTCACACACCCTGCATACTCACAAGTGACAAAAACAACAAGTAGGAGTCAGCCAGAACTGCAAGGACACACCAACACACTGCATAGTACACTACATACAACTCACACATGTGCATACAACCACATCCACAGGGCTGAACAATCAAAACAACAGGCATACAACTCCTGGGTGACACATGTGTGTCGTTCACAATGCAGGGGCATGCACACATCAACACTCCCCACAGACTCACCCCATTCACACTGCACTCCACCTGACCATCCAAAAGCACACATGGAAATTAAGCCATGGGACTAGGATGACTGGCCATCACCAGATGACCACACACATACACCACTGGGCACACATAAAGGAAGAACACACATACATGATGACCCTGGACAGCCTGCCTGAAAAACTGTGTGCAGAAACCCACTCAGTGCCAGCAGTGCCCCCAACCTGACATGTGTACAATATAGCCAACCAGAACTAATTAAGTAAATGACAACTGCTGCATATTGTAAAATTACACCATTGCCCCCACAAGTATCTGGTTCAGGAAGAACTGAAGACCCTGTCTCCCCAGCAAACTGATTCGTAAGTGAGCCCAAACATTGACCATGTTGAAGTGGCACGCAGAGCATGTGGCACAGTAAACCACATACACACAGCAAAAGAAATTTATTCAGTAAGGACACTGACAAAATAGACAACAGGAGCAACTGTCTTTATTCACATATTGCACAGATAGGCACCATGACAAGAGAAGAGCATGGCACAAAATGCAGAGCATGTCCATGAGAAGCTGCACAGGCAAGGCCAAAACAGCAGTGAACGACAAGTCCAGTGGCCAGGGCAGAGTGCAGAGCATGTCCATGAGAAGCTGCACAGGCAGGGGGCAAAACACAAGGCCAGTGGCCAGTCCAAGGTGCAGAGTGAGTCCATGAGAAGCTGCACAGGCAGGGGGCAAAACACAAGGCCAGTGGCCAGTCCAAGGTGCAGAGTGAGTCCATAAGAAGCTGCACAGGCAGGGGGCACACAGCAGTGAACGACAAGACCAGTGGGCAGGACAAAGTGCAGAGTGAGTCCGTGAGAAGCTGCACAGGCAGGGGCACATAGCAAGGCCAGTGACCTGTTCAGGATACAGAGTGAGTCCATGAGAAGCTGCACAGGCAGGGGGCACACAGCAGTAAACGACAAGGCCAGTGGCCAGGGCAGAGTGCAGAGCATGTCCATGAAAAGCTGCACAGGCAGGGGGCACACAGCAATGCCAGTGGCCAGTCCAAGGTGCAGAGTGAGTCCATGAAAAGCTGCACAGGCAGGGGGCACACAGCAGTGAATGACAAGGCCAGTGGGCAGGACAGAGTGCAGAGTGAGTCCATGAGAAGGTGCACAGGCAGGGGGCACACATCAAGGCCAGTGGCCAGTTCAGGGTGCAGAGTAAGTGCATGAGAAGCTGCACAGGGAATGTGTGTGACTGTACCTTTCCATGGTCAGCAACACAGTCAGGGGGTAACAATGTGCAGTACAGGCCCATCTGTGTGAGAGACAGGTGTGTGAGGGTGACTAACACTCAGACTTGGCTGTCAAGCAGACTGGGAGCTGGCTGTGTCTCGGGGACTGTCGGGGCCCTTGAACGGGGAGAGAGCGGAACAGCTGAGGTAGAGCTATCAGTGGCTTGGCAAGCCAGAGGGCTCCTTGGACCAGGTGGTGTAGTGGTAAGTGGAGGTGGAGTCATGCAGACGGGAGACACACAGGATCAATGGGAAGAGGTGTGGGCACAACAGGCACACTCTCCACCAAAGCTGTATCAGGTGCAGGCGCTGGCACCCCCTCTGGTGATGTGCTGGACCCAGCGGAATGATTTGCCTGGCTTCGTCTCTGCCCCACCTTCCCCTAGGTGTTAACCCTACAGTGCCCTACAGTGCCCTACAGCCCCTGCTTCACTGGGCTTGGAATGGGAGTCGAGGGGGTGGGTGAATCTGCCTTGGAGCTCTTCCTAGGTGTACCCTTGGCATGCACCACTTCCTTGGTGGGCACAGACACTGTATGCTTCTCTTTGCGTGATGCTTTAGGGGCAGGAGAGTCCTTGGATGGGGATGCCTCTGAGGCATATGTGCCTGTTGCTTTGCTTTTTGTCCACTGGTGTTGCCTGACGGGCTTTTCTCCCTGCGCTCTGGGGTGACTTTGGTCTTCTGAGGGGATGGTGTCTGCGGCCAGGACCGCTTGGGTTGTTGCTGTTGTGTGTTTCGTGTGCTGTATCGTGACTTTGATGTATGTGGACCATGGTCACTATCGGCACACGTGGCCACTGCCAGGGGGGTGGACAAAGGGACCGGAGCTGGTCTGTGAGTATGTGCCTGTTGAAGGGCAGACGTCACTGTTGATGACAAAGCCTGGACTGTCCGGTGCAGCCCACCCACGTCTGAATGTATGCCCTCCATGAAAGCAACCACCTGGGCCAATTTCCTGTTGTGGTCAATGAAGGCATTGAGTAGAGCTGTCTGGCCTACACACAGCTGGCGCAAAAGGTCCACAGACTCAGCACTGATGGCAGCAGGAGGGACAGGGGCAGGGACAGCGGTGCCAGGGGTGAAGGACACTCTTCCCTTCTTACTGAGGTGGATACGGGCAGCACCAGAGGAAGTGGCTGGGAGGGTGGGCACTGGCCGCTGTGTGGTGGAAGACGATGCAGAGTCCCCGTTCCCTGTGCACTCCAACATGGATGCATCCCCGCTAGTATCAGATGATGTGGTGCTTTGCGTCTCAGGCTGGGATTCCTCCAGCAGACTCCTGTCCCTCTGAGGCGCTGGTAACATCTGTATCACTGGGCTCCTGTGCAGCTGTTGTGCTGGTTTCACCCCCACTGGTTTCCGTCTCCTGTCCCTCCGTGACCACAGGAGATGCTGCATGAGAGAGAGAGAGATGTAGGGTCAGGTCAGTGACAGCAACAGAACAAACATATGCAAGCAATGCATTACAAGAGATGACCAAATCTTCATGTTGCACACCACCCTGTGCAATCACATCGTGCCAACTCACTATATAGACTCAAGCAGTGCATGCAAACTGGAAACTCAAGCATGAGTGAGCCATGTGATGACCACACAGCACAACACCCTGGTTGTGGCTGTGTTCAACCAGACACACAACTAGCTCTGAGCACACCTAGAGCCATGATGGGGGCACACTACTTGTTGCCAATGACAGATCTGGATATAACAGGAGGGGACAAAACAGACCCAGACTACAACATGACAGTCCACAACGGACATTAGCCCATGCCACCCACCATGTTGTACTTTGGGGACAAAAGAATGGTACACATTGTTGTCAGATGTGTAGGCCTCCCCAATCTGGATGCATGCAGTGGAGGCATTGATGAAGGCACAGTCAGATCGGGCACACTGCCGTTCCCTCCCATGGGATTCCCAAGAATACCCCAATGCAGAAGAAACCTGAAGAGCACAACTCAGAATGTAATGTGAATGCACAGCATCCAAATCACCATTGTAAGTACAGGTAGGGCAAATGCATGATACCGGCACCCAGCCCAGTAGCCACTTACATGCCACAGCATCACACTACCAACATCACATAGGCCAGCGCTGGCACAGGTTCTGTACACATTCAGCCACTCCCAGCCAAATTCACCCTCCCCAAATGCTCACCCCTGGCTTGCTGCTGATGTTCCTTCAAACGTGCATCCAGCTCAGGCTGTGTCACCACCAAGATGCGCCCCATTAGTGGTGTCATGCTGCACTGTGCCAAACGCCGAGTGTGAGGAAGCAGCGCCAAGGTCATCTCTGCCACGTTCTTTGCCAGCCGGCTGATGTCGTCCCACATCTTGTGGCAGTGGGTGCACTGTCGGTTGGAGACCCCGAGAGCTTGAACCTTCGCTGCAATGGCCCTCCACACGGCCTTACGCTGGTGTACCTTGAGCTGCAGGCATGGGAGACAAGAGGAGGAAATAATCAGTGACACAGTGTTATGTACCGACATCTATCAGTATAGCAGCAAGATACAGACTCATCACAAATCCAACGAAATGTCGATCAGAGACTATAATACATCTCACATGGTACATCTGCATGGGAAAAACAGATGTGAATGCATGCAGGTGTGAGGAGGAACACAGAACCTGCACATCTCACATGCAGGATGCCAGCACTGGAACCCCTATGTAGCCTGCCCACATCTTCACTCCATTGTTGGGTTGAGCAACACATACATCACATGTCAACCTGTGTTTGGGGGGTGACCCACTGTGTCCAAGACTGCGCAGCCCCAATGTCCCTGCCCTGTGAATAGATAACTGAGTCATGGATGTCACATTGAGGGACATGATCTCACAACTACAAAATGCCCTTCACAAGGGCAGTTGTGTGCAATCTACAGTGCTGAGATGGCCCATAGCTGGAGTGCAATGTGAAAAGTCTGATGTCATACTCTGTAAGTGAAGTGGTGTCCTTGTCTTTGTAGACGGGGACTGTGCTGCCCAGCTCCTCGCTCGTGAAGGTACTGGCACGGATCTACTATGTTCTTGCCATCACTGTGGAAATGAGACAACAGTGGCAGAATTGGGTGGTGAGGGGTCTCAGGCAGCAGTCCCTGGAGGCAGCAGTAGGTGAGGGGTCTCAGGCAGCAGTCCTTAGAGGCAGCAGCAGGTGAGGGGTGTCAGGCAGCAGTCCCTGGAGGCAGCAGCGGGTGAGGGGTCTCAGGTAGCAGTCCCTGGAGGCAGCAGCAGGTGAGGGGTCTCCGGCAGCAGGATCTGGGAGCAGTGGAAATGTGAGGCTCATTCCACACATATATAGCCCACTGGGGTTGTTTCAAAGGTGCCAAGCTGCAGCAATTGGTGGTCCAGGTCTGCCTCTTTCAAATGCATCCAATGACCGCCCGCGGTGGCGGAGCACATCAACTGCAATCTTCAAAATTGCATCATGCCACTGCTAATGAGCTCCCCATTGGCTCTAGGGCAAGCTCCATGGTGGTGACACACCACAGGGACCCGATGTAGGCTAGCGCGATGGTGCATCTTTCAAATGCATTCAATGACCGCCTCCACGGTGGTGGAGCACGCCTACCGCGATCTTCAAAATTGCATCATGCCACTGCTATCGAGCTTCCCATTGGCTCTAGGGCAAGCTCCATGGCGGTGACAAATCGCAGGGGCCAGGTGGGCACTAGCGCAATGCTGCATCTTTCAAATGTATCCAATGACCGCCTCCGCAGTGGCGGAGCACGCCTACCGCAATCTTCAAAATTGCATCATGCCACCGCTATCGTGCTCCCAATTGGCTCTAGGGCAAGCTCCATGGCGGTGACACACCGCAGAAGCCTGCTGTGCACCACTGTGATTTTTGCAGCGGAGCATGCCAACTGCCATCTCCCCATGTCTCCAAGCCTATCACTACCGCACATGTGTGAATGGGGGTGCTGGTGACACACCGCCGGGGCCAGGCAGTAGCTACTGCGATATGGGTGCCATACATTGACACGAGGCACCGCCATTGCGGCGGCGGAGCATGCCAACTGCCATTTCAACATGTCTCCATGCCTATCACTACCGCACATGTGTGAATGGGGGTGCTGGTGACACACCGTTGGAGCCAGGCAGTAGCTACCATGACATGGGTGCCATACATTGACACGAGACACCGCCATTGAGGCGGCGGAGCATGCCAACCGCCATTTCAACATGTGTCCATGCCTATCACTACCGCACATGTGTGAAAGGGGGTGCTGGTGACACACCACCGGGGCCAGGTGGTAGCTACTGTGATTTGGGGGCCATACAATCGCAATGGCCATCTGGCAAACATCAACAGTGCACAGTGCCCACATGGTCAATGGCACATCATTGTGCACACAATGCCAATGTTCCATTTACTCCACTGATGGCTACACATGCCATGTTTGTGTGTGAGTCCGTAGATTGGCATGTACTCACTCACATGTCACTTATGAATTTGATGGCTGGGTAGGCAGGACAGTGTTGTTCCGGACTCTACAATGTGTACACATGTCAATGTGTTGAGGTGCAGTGACAATCACAGCGATGCTCGTCTCAATGAATGATGATCTATTTTGCATAGCCTCTCATGTCTGCTCATGTACACATTCGTCATTCCTGCGCCGACTGTGGTCATTGTGTGGTGGATGTGTGCCAGGATGCAATGACGCATTAAGGTGTGACAGATACAGCAGCTAGATATGAGACAGTGGGTTTGATTTGTTGCACATATGCTGCATGCTATACTCCCAGGCCTGCCCATGTGAAATGTGGCCACCTCCCTATGTGCATTCACATTGACCAAGGTGGTGTTTGAGGTACTTGTCTTGTGTATGTTGACAGGTGTGCCCTTTGTGTAGCTGAAGGTGTCCCTACATGTAAGCTGGTCTGTTAGTCAATATTGATGTCAGTCATTGTTGTCATTGTGACATCCAGAACGTGATATGCTGTGTACATCTCATGATGTATTGCATTGATATGTGTCCACTATCATCTCAAATAGGAGGTGGCCAAATTTGATTTGTCACTTGACGGTGCTGGAGGACATGGAGGATGTTGCGATCATACTGAAATGCCGTCTGGATAGAGCCACCCTGAAAATCCTTTGTGATCTGTTGGAGCCCCATCAGCTGCCTCTCCGGACATATCCAACAGCTTTCACCCTTACTTATAAGGTGATGGCGGCCCTGCATTTTTTTGCAACTGGATTGTTCCAAGAGACAGTGGCCAGCGCTGGTGGGATGTCACAACCGATGTTCAGCATGGTGCTGCATGATGTACTTTCCGCCATGATGATATACAAGGACAGATACATCCATTTCCCCAGGGGTGCTGAATTTCCATCTGTGAAGGGAGACTTCTATTCCCTTGGACGCATCCCCAATGTTGTTGGTGCCGGTGATTTCACCCATGTTGGGCTTGTGCCACCACAGGCAATTGAGCACATTTACAGGAATTGCAAGCATTACCACTCCATAAATATGCAGGTGGTGTGCCTGGCAGATATGATCATCTCCCAAGTGTGTGCCAAATTCCCAGGCTCGGCCCATGATTCTTACATCCTGCGATACAGCATTGTGCCCCAGCTGATGTCTAATCTGCTTCCCGAGCGTGCATGGATTGTGGGTAAATATGCCTAGTGATATGGCGTGCTGGGTGTGTGACCTGCTGCCCTCAGCGACATTGCAATGTCTATTTGTGTTAGTCATACCTAGGTGACTCTGCATATCCCAACCGTCCCTGGTTGCTGAGCCCACTGAGGAATCCCAGGACCCCAGCTGACGTCCGCTACAATGAGGCCCATGGAGGACACGTTGAGTGGTGGAGCGTACTTTTGGTCTGCTCAAGTCACGTTTCCGCTGCCTGGACAAGACCAGAGTTGCACTGGCATACACGCCCGGGAAGGTGTGTCAGATTGTAGTGGCATGCTGCATGCTCCACAACCTAGCCATTCGCAAGGAGATTCCCCTGCTCCTGGATGATGGTGAGGACCCAAAGCCCCAGACTGAAAACCAACCCATGTCCAGCGATGAGGAAAGTGGAGAGGAGGAAGGTTTTGACCTGAGTGAACAGCTCATCAAACGCTACTTCTCTTGAAGGTGGGTGACAATGTGCAACATACCCATTGTCTGCTAATATTGCTGTTGTGGTGAAGGGGCATGTGAGAATTGTAACAGCAGCCAGTTGTAGACTCAGCGGTGGTTGGCAATGTTTCTGGGACAGGTCATTTGGGAACATCTACAGGACGTGTATGTTGACACTTGTTGCCCATTGTGATGTGTGCATGTTGGGTTATCCTGATGGTAGGGGTTGTGTGATGTCTGTGATGCCACACCCAGACCAGTGAAAGTAGTTCTGCTGTGTTTCTCTAGCTGCCTTCAACTTCTCCTTGCCTACATGCAGCCCATGCTCCTGGTACATTGTGATCATGTTGAAGACTGTACATCCTGCAATAAAGATGGAGCAGACACGACAACATGTGTGTAAGGATATTTTATTTGCAATGGTGAGATGTGAGGGGGGTGTACATTTCCATTGGGAGGGTGGAGCAGTGAGTTGACAGTTGTGGTAGATGAGATAATCGAGTAGTCACCACATTGATGTGTTGACCCAGTCCAACAGACAGATGCCATTCACAAGGCTGTGTGGGGAAGGACAGTCCAAAAAGTCAATGCATTGCTGGAGAGGGTTGCCATCATGGCTGGCTCCGTGACTGGAGTCTGGCAGGGTCTTTGCCTCCAGATACTCCCAGGGTCTTCTTAGGACGGCCCCTTTGTCGTTTGGCGGGGGGCCCTGCTGCAGGGCCAGTGGGGTCTGAGGTCTCACCCCTCTCTGTGGGCGCAGGGGAGGATGGTGAACTGTCATCCTGCGGCTCACCAGAGGGAGGTGGAGGTGTTGTTTGTGGCGCAGGCCTGTCCCTCAGTACCACCACTTGCTGGCCCAAGATGTCCACAATTTGTCCCATGTGGGTGTCGATGGACCTCATCAGCAGGATGAGCTCGCGCAACAGTTTGTCCGACCGGCCCGTTCATCCCTGGACCTGTTCGTATGCCCCAAGGACTCTGGTGATGTGTTCCAGGGATTGGGTCCAGGCCTCCTGGTGTCTGTGGGTGACCCTGCCCCTCCCACCTGCCCTGCTGCCACAGATCTGTTGCTTCACCACTGTGGGCACCCGTATCCTCTCCCTGCCCTCCTCCATCGGTGGTGTGTGCTGGTCATCCTCTGGGACAGGGAGGGTGTTGCAGGCAGCACTGGTGGTGGTGGTATTGGCGGTGGCCGCACAGGCCATGATAGCAGATGTGGTGGGGGGACGATGGGGTCCTGGGACCCGTTGCTCCCTGGCACACCAGACGGGCCGGCTTCGAGCTCATCGTCCATGGACCCCTTTGAGTCAACATCCGAGAGTCCATGTATTGGGGGGAGACTGGCTCTGCAGGTTGCTGGTATTGTCCTCTGCAGTGAGTTCTTGGTCACCTGTGGGTCAGATGGGAAATGGTCATTGTAGTGCACCCGGCAAGCTTTGTGTTAGCTGTGTGTCACTTTTTGTACACTGCACAATTGACAGATCATCACATTGTTTACTATGTGCACTACTGTGCTTCCTGACATGATGCAGTGATACATGCATTACTTGGCCATGGTGTGAGGTGTCAAGGCATACCATGCGACCCGTGCACAATTAATGATTACAGGGATTTGTTGCCATCTAGTCTAGCCTGGCACAACATGTTTTTATTGAGGACTCATTGTTGATTTGTCTGACATGGCAGGCGTCACATCTGGCCATGGACTCGCCATTGTCATCTCCTGCATACCTTTGTCCTGTCATGTGCATATCTTGATTTATGTTGTACCACCACACATGCTTTAGTATTTTTAGAATGGTCTTTGTTGCAATTGCCCCGTGGCGATGCACATGTAAATAGGTGCTGTGCATGATTGTGCCCTGACTTTCTTCTACTTGTGCATTGGTGTGTCATACTTTGGTAGCTGTGACAGTTTCCAAAGCTTACCTGTGTGCACACTGTGCTTGGCAATGGGGTAGGTGTGCCTCTTTGTGCAATGAGAGGGCTGGTGTTGTCATATGTCACCATATAATTTGTGATGAATGGGTGTGTGCATGTACTTGCTACTTACCTGTAATGTGCTCACATTTGGGTTTGTTATGTCACACATGTGTGTGCATGGTGGCGGCTTATATCCTGCTCAGCGGTGTCACAGGACAGAATCATATGTCTACCTCCCTTCTAAGTTTGTTTGGTGTACTACAATGGCTTCCAACTGCTTCTAGGTGGGGTGGGGGAGGGCTCCATCCTGCTGAGCTTTGTGCCTGGGGTCATGGTGGGAGTGGTAGTGCAGGCCTCCCACCCCCAAACACCCTCATTGTGAAGATGGCTACCTACCTGTAAGTTTGTTTGGTGTACTGCAATGGCTTCCAACTGCTTCTGGGTGGGGTGGGGGGAGGGCTCCATCCTGCTGAGGTGGGGGGCAGGGGGCATGGTGGGAGTAGTGGTACAGGCCTCCCACCCCCAAACAGCCTCATTGTGAAGATGGCTACCTACCTGTAAGTTTGATGAGGGTAATGTAATGGCTGACACATGCTTCTGGGTGGGGTGGTGGGAGGACTCCATCTTGCTGATGTTGTGGGACAAGGGGGGCTGGTGTGAGTTGTAGTGCTGTCTGCCTGTACACATGCCCACATGGTAATGTTGGTAGCTATGTTTGGGGTGAATGGGAGTGGGTGAATGTTAGATCTGTGAGACATGTTTTTGTGGGTGTGTTGTGCAGATGGATGGAATTTGTCCTAGGTGGTGTAGGTTTGTAGTTGTGTGGGACTGTACATAGCAGAGTGGTGGTAGTCATTTGTTTGTACTTACCAGCCTCCACTCCCCCGGCTACTCCTGTGAGACTCTCTGGATGCAGTATGGCAAGCACCTTCTCCTCCCATGGTGAGAATTGTTTTTGTGGAATGGAAGGGCCACCGCCAGCTCAAGGTTCTTGCTCCTCCTCTCCTTGACCACCCTCTTCAGATCATGCCACCACTTCATGATCTCCTTTTTTGATCTTGGGGTGGTCCCTTCTGCATTGACCCTTTGGACTATACTTGCCCACATTTGTGTCCTTGTGGCTAATGGTGTCTGTTGTACCAGGCTACCAAAAAGATGTGGTTCCACTCTGACTATCTCATCTACCATGACTGTCAACTCACTCTCTGTGTATTTGGGCATTTTCAGTGTGGCCATGGTGTGTGGTGTGCAAAGTGGTTGTGGGCGCAGGATTGTGAGTGGTGGGTGTGGTTGTGATGTGTATGGTGTGTGTTGTGCAGGGGGTTAGTTGTGCAGGTGTGGAAGTGGTGTTGGTGCTGTGTGGTGTGGCTAGTGATGTTGTGTCCTTTGCCCCTCCTGTCAGCTGGGGTGTGTCTCCCTTCTCTCATGGAGTGTTGCAAAGGATTGTGGTCAGGGAAGAGGCTGGTTTTATACTCAGCTATGTGGGTGTGGCCAATTGGGGTATTGCTGTCAGGTGTGTTGTCCTGGGATTTGTATGTTTCTTTTTTGCCATGTGGTTGTGTCAGTGGGGTGTGTTTTGTGTATTTGGGGGGCATGGCTAGTTTGCTGTGTGCACTTTTTGGCCTTATTGTGTTTTTTTTGCTTCGTCCCCCATATTTTTTACAGATCGTCCGCAGTGGAGGCTATGCTTCAGCTCTTCCGCTGGCTCTCCCATTCATCCCATTGTGCGACTGCGGCGGTCGGAGACAGCGGTACATACCGCAGGACCGTCTGGGATATCCTAATTTCCCGTGCGGTGTCTCCGCTATACGTGCGGCGGGTTGGTGTTTTTCCGCTGCAAATCTGACCGCCGCAGACGGATTTTGGCCATCTCTGCCCACTACGGGTGGTTTTTCTTGGGCCTGTTCTGCCATGGTCAGTGTTTTTGGGCGGTTGTTCCTAATTTGGCCGCCGGTTTTTCCACGGTGCCGGCGGGGGGCTGTTTTCTGCTTTCATGGTGGTTGGGGTTGCTTTTCTGACTGCCGTCCTAATGGGCCACTGAGTTCTTAGAACTCGAGAGGGAGCAGGAAAAGGCTATAAAAAACTTTGTTTACACACAGCAAAATTAGCTCTGAGACAAGTTGCCAAACATTTAATTTCTTGTTTGGATTCCTTATTTTTTCAAAGATGACTTCTTTGTCACCACTGAAGATTTGGTTTGCTTCTGCTGCCACTCCTGTATGCTAGGTTAGTGTTTTTTTTAACATGTTATAAATTCACTTCTAAACTTAAAGTAATATGCATTTCCACATACTTAACATTAGTAATTTACCTTTTAGGAGCATTATTCAAAAGACATCTAGACCTAAATTACAGATAGGGTGCACTTTCCATTATTGCGCCATGGCAAACATTAAAGCAGGTATGCCGGATGCAAACATTGAAAGTTTGCTCTATCAGGAAGAATGTGCTGCTCTCGGGGCAACATCAAACTTGTGCTGCACCCAGGGCAGCGAATTCAGAAGAATTATGGAGCAGCTGTTTAACAGAAGCTTCGTGTTCGCTTTGCAGGTGGCAACCCACCTGCACTTTAAATGGGGTCAGAGATCTTCTCAAGTGACTGCACCCGCAAGCAAGGAGATGTCTGAGAGCTGCATTTAGAAGGCACACTGAAAGTCTGCCACCTTTTTGTGCACACTTTCAGTGCACCTTCAATAGGCATGTTTCCCCCTGTGCTCACATCAGTAATACGGTACTGGCGCAGAGGCAAAATGATTCCCTCATTTGCATGCGGCCACACCCTATACAAATGAGGGAATGCCTTCTAATGATAGCACTGGTGCTGTATGTGTGCCAGAGCTATCTGTATTACAAAAGGGGCCGCACAAGCATCTGTGTCCCTTTTGGTAATATCAAAGTTCCCCAGCAGCACAAGAAGTGGGCCTTGGGGCTCTTGCGAAATACAGCCCCAGATGTCAGAGCAACCCAGGGTGAGCTAGATAACATTTTCTGACAGGTATTCAAATTGGGCTCAAAACTATAAACTCTTATTTGAATATTTAATCTGATTCTAACTAGGAAGCTTATAAAATTTTGCGTTTCTGTTACAGCTTCCAAAGTGGTTGTTCGCGAGTTGTCCTGAAAGTGCTGCAATCTGAAATACATCAGAATAAGTTAAACTGCCAGCACATGTTTCTCTTCCCCCTTGCTCCCTTTGGGTGTCCTTTAGTTAATTTGTGCATTTGAATGAACGGCTGGAGAATCGGGTGAAAACCGTGAAAGTTTGGGAAGCCCAAGTACGCTATTCACCCAAGATTCATGGACGCTGATGCCTCCACTTTAAGTGATTTAGGGCATGCAGTAATAAACCTTCAGAAAGAAGTGGCTGAGAGTAGAGCAGAGAACCAGTGTTTAAAGCAGCAAATTATCAATATGCCAGATTTACTGTATGCTTTACATTCCTCACAAACAGCAATCCTGGGCGCCACATCTTCTACTTCAGCCACTGATATTTTTTCAAGCACATGTGTTTTCAGTGTTACCTAATGCCCAAGGAGAAGGAGCTCCTTCTTGCATGCTCTTACCAGTAGTCTTACCATCACAGGTTCCTTTAGCTGCTCCAGAATGTTATGTTGGTGTTCCACAGAGGTTAGGCATTTTTATTCATCAATGCAGTTTGCATTCTATATGTCGGCCTAAAACATTTCCCACAGATGCCTCAAAGGTCGCCTTCATGTTATTGTATTTAAATGGCGATGTAGCCACCTGGTCAGTTCCTTTGGTGACTCAAGATAATCCGTTGTTGTATAATGTTGAATTATTCAAGAATGAATTAAGGTGTATTTTTGATGCGAGGACTGGAACTCAGTTCGTTGATTCAGAGCTGTTGGATTTAAGACAAGGCATAAAGGACCCCTTAGCATATTTATCTCAGTTTCAGAGATTAGGAGTAGAAGCTGGCTAGCCAATTGAGAAAAGAGCGGCCTTGTTTTTATCGAGGACTTGATGACATATTGAAAGATTCTCAAGCTCAGGTCCCCAACCCGCCAACAAACTGTGATATTATTCCTTTGGTGCTTTGAATGGATCAAATTCACAGATTGGCAAAAAGGAAGTAGGGGAAAATAAAATCAGACTCCAGATATAGGGCTTGGTAAAGAGGTAGAGTAGAGTCGCTTTCTGGAAAAACTATTTCAGGTGCATCCTCCTCTTTCCAAAGAAGATTGAGAATTGCAAAGAGCCAGAAATCTCTGTTTGTGTTGTGGCTCAGAGAAACATTGCATTAGACAGTGCCCAAACAAACCTAGAAGTCAGTTTCCTGAAAGCAAGAATGCTCAGTGGATGGGGGAGTCAGTCCACTGAGCACATCCTTCAGCCAGACCCCAATGAAAAATATCCTGATACACACATTACATCTGGAACAACACATATCATATTAAATGCATACTTATTTAGCTAAGAGAAGGCATATTCAGATTTGTCTGCAATAATTAAGCCACTTGTAGTTTTGCTGATTGGGCATTTGTTAAGTATTTGGGAATTGAAATTAGACAGAAAGAAAGACCTGAATAAGTCAGAGCAGTGGATAGAACTTTTCCCACCTCTGGACCTAGAACACTTTGTACTCTTCTCATTCCAAAGGTTTGCTTCCAAACACATAAGGAATTCATTAAATTTGATTTGATAGATGCTCCACAATTTCAGTTCATCTTCTGCATTCTTTAGCTGGCAAAACATAATCCTGTAATTTCTTGGGATTTAGGAACTGTTAAATTATCTTCCCTGTTTGTAAATCCATGTGCATTTCACCTGATAAATTAGACCCTTGACGGAAGACTGCACTGAGTACTTGTTTTCTTTTTGCTATGATGGAGCAAGGTCTTTTATAAAAGAGACTTGCTCGGATGCAATCTTCTCAGAATAACTCATAATACCGTAATAATTATGTTTGTGAATACTAACGTGCATTACAGTTCACACATTTAAGTTAAGGGGAAGCTTGCATATGTGTCGTACTAACAAGTAACCCGAGTGTGACTCAAAATGCCTGCTATTGTAGAATTCTGTACTGCGAAGGCGTCAACTGCATCTACGTAGTAATGACAAGAGGTTTGCTTGGAGGGAAATCTTTGTAGCTGCGCAATCACTTTTAAGATGGCCGCTTGGAACTCACATGTTAAAGCATATGCTTTTGCCAAAACTAAACCCGACAACTTTATTAAAATGCTAATGCGAAAGATTTTTATAAGTAAATGGGATTAGAGTAGAGATAGGTGGTATACAGTGAAATCATTTTCATTTTATTTCTAACATGTTTCTTTTACTCTTTCTATTTAGTTCATTTTTGGGCCAAAGAGCAATACCAAAGTCTATGTGCCATGTGATACCCAACACATGCACACTTGTAACCTGCCAGGAACCATGATGATATACTTAAACTCCAGCCAAGGCCAAGATCGCTACATGTCCTGGGAAAGAAGTTGGCTTCCTGACTGATGAATGACACATTATTAAATGTATTACAACAAACAAATGATGGACGGAATGCTGACAATGCAGACATTCTCCCCCAGTCAAGAGATCTGGGTTAAATCACCACCCCCTTTTGTACTACATTATTAAATGTATACATTTATTGATAAAAATGTGAAATGCGGGTGGGAAATAAAGCTTGGGAAAATAAATTTAAGGGGTGGGAATGGTGAACAATAGACCTCAGAAAAAGATTAAAACTTAGCATGGTGTGATGATCATCCCCCCATGCCAGTCCAATCAAAATTATGAGTTTTATAAATTCGAAACATTTAGGGGTGGTACATGCCATTAGAAGGGTATAATTGAAGTAGTTTAGTTAGTTAATGCAGATGGCTCATACTGCCGAGATGCTAAGAGACCGAGATGCTGTCCGAGAGCTGAGCAAATATTGAAGAAGAGTAAAATTGCAGACTTAGAGCTTAAACCCTAATTGATTAGAAGAACATCACGGAAGAATCGAGGAGGCACACAATAGAAAGAGATCGCGGAAGACTCGAGGAGGGAGATAGTGTCAGAGAGGGTTACGACACAGGCATCGTATCAAGAAGAAGTCACCTATCCTGTTTCTGAATCCTGTCCTGAACCTTTGCCACCTGATCTGTCCAAGGGGTTGATTTCCACACCATCCTAGGTAACTATAATTCTGTATAGTATGTCATTGTATTGCTCTCTCAGTTTCTCCCTATTCAGGTACTGTTATCGTAATAACATTGCTTAATGATTTTTTTTTTCTGACTTTTTATTTCCTTCCTTGGAGAAACGGTGTACAAACTCTATATGGGTTCTTGGCTCATATTGAAATAAACTAGATAAACATTCAAAAATCTCCTGAGTCTGTGGTTATTTTAAAGAGAATTTATTCTTGGTTAATTTTCGCCTACAAATGTTAACTAAAAGATCCATTGACCATTGGAAAGTTCATTCAGATGGAAAGGGTTGGTAAGGAATGATAAGGTAAATTTATCTTACAGGTTTTAGTATAACAAATTGACCCCAGCGGTATCTACTAGCCTATGTGAATGTGTGCGTGTTTATGGGCCCAAGTGAGTATATTGGTAGTTGAGTACCTGAGGTTGGTAACCCGCTGGATCGGTTTTTCTGGTACCAGAGCTATGGTTATATTTTATTAACTAGTTAGGTGAAATATTAAATTTTTAATTATTGTTTATGTACCAACAAACCCGTTTGTACTTCGTTTTATGTTGTCTGGAAATTCCCGGGAATATTGAATAGCGGGTGGTAAATGGAAACCACAATGCAGTGAGGTTACTCATTTGTTAAAGATAGCGCTGAAAAGCTATGCAAGGCTGACAGTGCTGATTTAGGGATTTATTTGTATAAAAGTGAGAGTGATTGATAGCAAAGAGTTCGCTGGTGAAACTTTGGTCTTATATCACCTAGAAAGGGTAATACCGAAGGAGTAGCAGGTTCATCGGCGCTTGAGTGAAGGGTAAGCGGAAGGCTTTTACTCATAGTGTGTGAAGAGTAAGCAGAAAGGTTTACTCGCAGTAAATTTAAATCGATTAACCGATTTTAGCAGAAGCAAACAGAGTAGCAAATGTTTCTATGTTGTCATTTAATGAATTTTGTATGTAAAGTGTAAGGAAAACAAGTTGTTCGTGTTACCTTGTATAGGAGGAGTAAGTTGCAGGTGCTGCACTGACGTCACGGAAGGCCACGCTGGGATTGGTTGGAACAGCGGGCGTGAGACTGATGCGGAATTGTAAAGGAGGGGTCATTAGTAAGGAGTAATACTGACGTCACAGAAAAGCTGCGCTAGTATTCGCTAAAAGCATACCATGAAACAAAATTTGATTGGTTGAAAGAATAGAAGACGCGCTGGTATTGGCCAATTATTAGAGTAAAAGCGAACATTTAATTGGTTAGTAAAATAGAAGCCATAATAATAATTGACAGTGGGCTTTGCATGTGGAGACACGATCCAACTTTAATAGGGAATCGCCCAAACAGAAGGTATTTAGGATTTGCCAGAGATCAGTATATAAAAGGATCAACACCAAAAATGTACAGAGAAAAGAGACAAATTACATTTTATGTAGAAAATTTAAAAATATTTTTAAATTGATAAACCCATTAAGACTAGAGAGGGAATACTTATCCCTCCCCCGAAAACGCCCGCATCACACATGATGATGGAAAGAGGCTATCATACTTGTGTATGGGTGGAAAATTGGATAGAATATACAAAATGTAATGGAGTGTTAGCTTTTCCAGAACATGGTACGTTTAATGGGAGAATTCTACATAGTCTGAGATTAAGAATGAATGAACTAGAGCCCCGACCAAGATTAACACAATATGAAGCTTTAGAGGAATGGGAAACTGAAGCATTTGAGCGCGATAGATCCAGAAGTAGCAGAAGCTTTAGAGGGTTTTTTCCTAGACTACCGTGCAAATCACGAGATAATCAGATGAAACAATGGAGATAAGCAATGGTGACTTAAGGATTATATCCTGTACTAATGGCTGAGGAACAGTCAGGAAACAAGTGCACAGAGAAAACCAAACATTTAACGATGACAGGTAGTGGAGAATTAAAAGATGATTTTATGGAGGACATTTTACTGAAAAACCCTACTTAGTTAAGTTTAGATATTTACAAATTAAAAGTGGAATTGGAAGAGATGATAGCTAGAAATGTGGGACTAAACAGGCTAAATACTTACAATGAAGAAGAGTTACTGTTCATTTGTAGAAGTATCACTAGAAATACAAAGATATTCCATGAGAATTTGACAGACCTAGCCTCTGAAATGGGAGTTGAAATAGGGAAATCCAAGGTATGACAGAAACCAAACAGAGCATAGTTCAGTGATAAGGACTTGGAAAATATGAATATATCCTGAAGATATTACAGGTTAAAGAATTAATGACCATTTTACAAAAATGGGGTGATCTAGACAAATGGAAAGCTAGATGGATGAGAAAAAAGGAGGAGGCATATGCCAATCGAACAACTTCTGAATATTTGTTGAAAGAAAAAAGAAAGGTCAAAAAATGATGTCCAATGAGAGAGGTACTGGGTGGAGGAGATGTACATGTTCCATGGACTAGAGAAGATATTTTGTCATTTACTAATGATTTCCCGAAGTTAAGAGAAAAGCCAGTTGAATTGGTATCAGCAAGTTGAAAGATTTATGAAAGTTTCTAAAGAATTGTTAAAAGATTTGGATGGCCTGTTTGACATAGTGGTACTTGCTGATTTATGGACAAAATGTAAAATTACTGTTGATTGGCCTAGTGATGAATACCCGACAGATGCGAAAACAGGAGCCCCTTCAGAAGAGGTAATGAAGAAATATCACCAGGTAATCACTTTCTTGAAAGGGAAATTCCTCCAAAAGAAAGAGATTGGGTAATAATAGATAGAACTACCCAGGATAGAAATGAGTCAATACATACTTATTATAAATGCCTACTGCAGGTATTTAAACAGTATAGTGGTTTTGAGAACATTGGACATAAAGTTATGGGACATTTTGCGTATCGATTTGTGACAGCATTGAAACCAGAAATTGGAGACATGATTCGTCAACACATGTTGTGTTGGCAAGCGAGACCAATAGAAGAGATTCTTAAATACACAAATTACTGGGAGATGAAATTGACAACAGATGAAAGAAGTTAGAAGAGAAGGTGATGTGGGACCAAGTAAAATTAGCAGAACAGCAGGAACTTCAGTTAAACAGTCAGACAGGAAATCAAGGAAAGGGGCAAGGCCAAATGAAAATAATGGGGGAAAACAAAAAGGGTGAATGAGTAGAGAGGAGGCAAAGAAAAAGTTCCCTTACATGGGTGCGGAAAATTGGGGCATTGGAAAAACGAGTGTAAAAATATTCAGAATAATAATGGCCCAAATCAAAATTTAAATCCACAGACGCAGAATGAGGTGATAATGAGTCAACCACAGCAGGTTGTAAATCTGCAGAAACAGTTGACACCTGCCCCTATGCCAAATTTTGTGAACCAGGCCAAGTACAGTGCGGACACCGGATCTCAAGGAGGAAGTGGTAAGAAAAATTCTGTAACATTACAATTTCTTTTACAGGATACGTATTTCGATGACAGTGACCAATGACTGTGCCTGAGGGGGGAGGAAAAGGAGTGCGTACTTGGCGCATCCTTACCAGTAGATCAGTCAGGTCCATATTTTGATGGTAAAGTAGAAGGGAAAGATATTACCTTTTTGTTGGACACTGGTGCTACCTGTTCTACTGTGAGAACAGCAGACATCCCAAACCTACCCCTCTCGGGAGAAGCGATCCAAGTAGTGGACGTTTCAAACAAACAGATCAGAACTCCTATTACAGAACCAATGGAGGTACGAATTGGCAATTTCAGGGAAATGCACAAATTCGTGGTGTGTGACTTCAGTCCCGTAAATTTATTAGGAAGAGATCTACTGAGCAAAATGAACTGCACAATATTTTGCACACCAGACGGTGTTGCAATTCAAACCCCAGATGAAGACGGAGTCTACGAAATCATGTTAGCTAAACAAGACACAGAGGTAGACGAGATGTATTCTTTGATGACGAAAGACAATTTACCAGATGAGGTCAACATGACAGTAAATCCAGATGTGTGGGATTTTACAGGAAAGGAAGTAGGGTTAATGGTAAATGTAGACCGAGTAAAAGTAACTGTGAAGGGTGGTGCAGTTTATCCAAACACTCGACAATATAGAATGACCCCTGAAGTTAAAGCTGGTGTTGCAGCAGAAATTGATCGAATGATTGAACAAGGCATTCTAAAAGAACTAATAAGCAGTCCATGCAATTCACCTATAATTGTATTAAGAAACCCAGCGGGAAATATAGAATAGTTCAATATCCAAGAAAGATTAACAAGATTGTTGTACCATGTTGCCCTGTACTGCCCAACCCAGCAGTAATTCTGTACCAGATACCATGGAAGGCAGGATGGTTTACTGTAATCGATTTATGCCATGCCTTTTTCTCCATTTCATTACACCCAGACAGCCAGTATCTCTTTTCTTTTAAGTTTGAGGACCGTATTTAGTCTAGAATCGCATCCCTCAAGGGTATACTGAAAGTCCTTCGATTTTTAATCAAATATTGAAAAAGTCGTTAGAGACCTTAGTGATGGCCAGAAAATCAGTACTGGTACAGTATATTGATGACTTGTTAGTTGCATCTAAGACAAGAGATGACTGTGTTACTGATTCAATTGCCTTGGTAAATCATTTGGCTGACGGTGGACATAAAGTGTCCCCTGAAAAATTACAGTTTTGCAAACCAGGAGTCAAATATCTCAGACACCAAATAGAACACGGAGTAAGGAAAGTGATCCCTGAAAGAATAGAAATAATAAGACAAATGAAATTGCTGCAAACCCAGAGAGAAATAACAATGTTCCTTGGAGTTGTGGGATACTGTAGGCAGTGTATTATGGGGTTTTCTTTGCTAGCCACACCCCGAATACAAATGACCAAGAAACAAACAAAAAATCCAATAGAAAGGGATGATGAAAGTATGGAAGCATTTGTGAAATTACAGAAGTGTCTGTGTGAAGCCCCTGCCTTAGGTATGCCAGACTACTCGAAAGAATTTGCACTGTTTTGTTGTGAAAAAAATAGTTGTGCACTCTCAGTTTTAGCCCAGAGACATGGTTTGATGCAGCGTCCAGTGGCATACTTCTCTGCTACTTTGGACCCTGAAGCCTCAGCTTTACCTGGTTGTTTAAAAGCAGTAGCTGCAACCTGCATGAGTCTGGAACAAAGCAAATCAATTGCAATGGGACATCCGGTAAAGGTGCATGTTCCAAATTCAGTTGAGATTCTTTTAACAAGAACTTGAACTCAGTATATTACTACAAGTCGGATGACTAAGTATGAAAGAATCATATTAGGTGCTGAAAACGTGACAATAGTCAGGTGTACAGTGCTTAATCCTGCCACCTTATTACCGGATGTATATGGAGAAGAGGTGAGAGATGAAGTCGAGCATGACTGTTTGGATGTGACTGAACTTTGCACCAAACCCCATCAAGACATTCAAGAAGAACCCTTGAAGAATGCTGAACATGAGCTATTTGTAGATGGCTTGTGTATGCGCCATGAGGATGGAGGACTAAGTGCTGCTTACGCTGTGTGCACATTGGCTGGAATAGTCGAAGCATCCTATTTACCAGGAGTCAAATCTGCACAAGTAGCCAAATTGATAGCTTCGATTAAAGCTTGCAAAATTGGAAAAAATTGGAAAGTAACCATTTTTACTGATAGCCAATATGGTTAAGGGGTTGTGCATGATTTTGGTCAGCTTTGGATGCAGAGGGATTTCTTGACTTCTGCAGGATCCCCAATTAAAAATGGAAAATTCGTAAAGGAACTGCTTGAAGCAATACAATTGCCAAAAGAAGAGGCAGTGGTCTAGTGTGCCGCACATCAGAGATGACTATGTGACAGCTGGTAATAGGTATGCTGACCAGGTTGCCCAATACTGTGCCAGAAATAAATTGTAGGTAAACAAGAACATTGATACAAGTGGAATTAGCTGCCAACTTATGCTACTCTCAGGATTGGAAACATGGGAAGAAGTAAGACAACTACAAGATGAGGTGTAAATGAAAGAAAGAGAAGAATTGGAAAATGTAGGGTGCCAAAGGAGATCAGAAGGTGATGTGTGGGTATACTTAGATGGCAGACCAGTAATGCCAGACTGTATGCTTTCACAATTTGCTAGGATGTATCACGGAGACTCCCACATAGGCAGGGATGCTATGATCAGACTCTTTAGGCAGGATTGGTTTAATCCGAGGTTCAGGAATGTAGCAGAGAGTCTATGCCAGAGATGCTTAATTTGTCAACAAATGAATCCAGGCCGGAAAACAGTGGTCCGTATGAGAAGAATTGGAAAAGCAGAAGGTCGGTCGATTTATAAGACTACAAATAGATTTCATTCAATTACCACCTTGCAGAGGTTTGAAGTACATACTTGTCATAGTTTGTTTATTCTCACGGTGGGTGGAGGTATACCCTACTAGAAGAAATGTCAGTATAACAGTTGCCAAACTATTGTTGAGAGAACTGATTCCACTGTTTGGTTTTCCAGTAACTTTGGAATCAGATCGAGGGACTCATTTTAATAATGAAATAATTCGACTAATCTGTGAAGCATTCAAAATTGAACAGAAACTGCAATGTGCATATCGCCCAGAGGCTTCTGGAGTGGTAGAACAAATGAATGGCACTATAAAAAGAAGACTGGCAAAGGTATGTGCATCCACCCTACTGGAGTGGCCTGATGCTTTACCTCTTGTTCTGACGGGACTCAGAAGCATTCCTGACAGGAATACAGGGTTGAGTCCCCATGAAATACTCATGGGAAGAGCAATGAAGTAAGTATGTATACCAGGACACAAACTGTTGAATATAACTGATGACTTGGTATTAGACTGTTGCAAAGAACTGGCTGACTTAGTGCGTTCTATCTCTCACCAGGTTGGAGAGGACGCAGTTGCCAGGCAGCCGGATCAAGCACATGATCTAAATCCTGGTGACGGGGTGTTGGTGAAGAATTACACTCGAGAGTCATATCTAGCACCCAGGTGGGAAAAACCACATTGGTTACAACAACAGCAGTGAAATATGCAGGTTTACCTAATTGGATTCATGCAAGCCATACTAAGAGAGTACCAGCACCTGGCGAGGAAGGACCCCAACTGACTCAATCAGTTGAGGCTGCAGAAGGTTGTGCAGCTGAAGGATCTAGAGTAACAGATCCTGAAGTAGCTGACCAAGAACAACCGAGCATAAGTCCGGATGACTGGATACCAGTGGTTGACATACCTGAAGTAAATGTGAGAACAAGAAGCCAAACCAGGTCAGAAAGACAGGAGAATAGTGAGGACCAGATAAGAATAGAAGAACAAGCTCAGGAAAGTGAAAATACAACTATTGGAGAACCTGAGCAGGATCAGACAAGGAGAGAACAGTCTACTCAGACAGAGGTGGATGAAACCATTCATGAGTCGGAGGAGGGACAGATAGGTCTAGAAGAACACGTTCAGGCTGCAGAAAAATAAAGTGCAGTAAGACCTGAGCAGGTCCAGGTAGTAAAAGAAGAACAAGTTCAGGTAGAAGAAGAAGAGAAAATCAAATTAAAACCTGAACAGGGTCAGACCAGGGAAGAAGAACGTATGCAGGCAGAAAATGACGTTACAGAAATAAGCCCTGGACAAGGTCAGATAGAAAGGGATTCTGAAAATGAAAATAACCAGATTGTGCCACAACTCAATGAAAATAAAAGAGCACTCAAAGACAGGGACAGTGCAGTGCAGGCAAAAAGGGGCAGAAGAGGTGATAACTGGCGAGGTGTTGTGAAATGGTTAAAGTATCATTTCAAGACAATAAAGGAAGAACCTGAACAGGTAAACAACATTTTTAGTCAGTCTGGGACATCTGCTGATAAGCCCAAATGAAGAAGTCAAAGATTAAAAATATTGAAAAATAAGTTCAAGGGTCCTGAATGGACATATGTAATTCTTGAAGAATTCGAGAATCTAAATTTAAATGAAGAATGTGATGAAGAAATAAATGCAGAACAGATTGTCGAAGAAGTGAGACCAACCTGAAAAAATTGCTTAGGAATTTATATTTCATAAATAACTTGAAAGTAAAGAAGAGAAATCTTCTTAGCCCAAAATGGCTGATGATAGGGCTGCTGTAAAACCCAAACAAAATTGTGTACACAGATGTTGTAGAATATGCCTATGTAGTATACTTTTAGTACTTATAATTTGGTTAGTATTAACAGTAGCCATCCCTTATTTAATGGTTACAAAAGAAAAAGAATAACACAAGCACACATGAAAGGATTGCTAACATTAAAGGAGATAGAGTAGCATTAGAAGCACCAGATGAGTCTAAGGCTAACGGAGACAGAGGAGAATTAGGAGCACCAGATGAATTAGATGTACACCACAGTGTGAGAAATAATGACACTGCTTTAAATGTATTTACAAAGTTCTTAGTGCAATACGTGGACACAATGGAAGTTAGTGATTGTTATGTGTGTATGAAATTACCTGCATCATTAGCAGAAGGTGTAACATATCACCATATTCAATTAACCTATGGTATTTCATGTAGTATTTTGTCAAGTTTATTTTATAGAACAGGAAAACTACAGTATTAATATTATAACGTAGACGTCATTTTGTCTGAGGTTCCTATGCGAAAGAGCATGAACCCAGTTCTTAGTACTAAGGATGCACAGTTTATGGGAGAATATTTTCTAACTATGGAAACAATAGATTGAGCTGAAGCACACAAGCACAATTAAACATGTAAATTACACGAAGAAGAAAAGATAATTTTTGAATTTAGTTGAGCAAAGGAGACAGGACCAAAGAAGGGCTTCAGAACCGAAACCTCAAATACCTCAATGGGCTGGGAAAGAAATGTATACAACTGGCAAGACTCATGCTGCTATGTCCCTGGACTTTGAACAGAAAGGGACGATCTGCCTCCAGAGATTAAAGACTGAATATAACAATGCATTTATTGGTTCCAGTGAATGTGAACATAATTTCTTAGTAATTGGGGGATGGGGACAGATCCAGTATTTCCTGGAGTTTATTATGTGTGTGGCAATAAAGCCTATTTCAGGCTGCCTGATCATTGGTACAGGAGTTGCTATTTTGGAATAGTATTCCCAAAGGTGTACCATGTGAGAAGAATCACAGGAAGCAATGAAGACGCAAAGGAATTTACACATATTAAGAGAGCTAGTTTTTCAGAAATAGTAAGTGATATATTTAGTGCATTGATACCTTCAGTGGGAGTAATTCTGAATTGACGGAAAATGTGTCAGCTGTCTACAGTAGTTGATCGGTTATCTTCTGACACTGCCAGAGGATTTTTAATGATCAACACAGAAATGGTTGCAATCACATCCATGGTTTTGCAAAATCAAATTGCTCTTGATATACTATTGGCAAAAGAGGGCGGAGTCTGTAAAATGCTGAAAGCGCAACATTGTTGCACTTATATTCCTGACAAAAGTGTTGAAATTGGAGGATATATTCACAATATTACAAAATTTGAGTAACATTTTAAACCACTGGAAGTTGACAGTGTATGGAAAAAACTAACAAATAGTATCACTACCACAGGGAGCTGGTTTTCTAACATAGGTAAGAGCATTATAGGTCAAATATAATTGCCAATACTTGGAATAACACTATTAGTCTTAGCAATAATGATATGGTTCAAATGTTGTAAAAAAAGAAAAAGATATGAAGTGACCGAAAAGGGAAAGAAAAGAAAATACAATGAGATACAATTAGAAGAAATGAAAGGAGATCTATATACTAAGATGAAGAGTTTACAGTTCAATATAGAAAAAGAAGGAAATGGAAAGGCTGAAGAAGGAATTGAGATGTGTTAAAGTTGGCATCTTATTTAGTGTTGGGAAATTAGTGATGGCAATAAATGCCATCAGAGAAGGGATTGATGGAGCAAGGACTCATATAAAAGAGACTTGCTCAGATGCAATCTTCTCAGAATAACTCGTAATACCGTAATAATTGTGTTTGTGAGTACTAACGTGCATTAGAGTTCACACATTTAAGTTTAGGGGAAGCTTGCATATGTGTCGTACTAACAAGTAACCCGAGTGTAACAAAAAATGGCTGCTAACGTAGAATTCTGTACTGCACAGGTGTTAACTACATCTACGTACTAATGACAAGACTTTTGCTTGGAGGGAAATCTTTGTAGCTGCACAATCGTTTTTAAGATGGCCACTTGGAACTCACATGTTAAAGCATATGCTTTTGCCAAAACTAAACCCGCAACTTTATTAAAATGCTAATGAGAAAGATTTTTATAAGTAAATGAGATTAGAGTAGAGATAGGTGGTATACAGTGAAATCATTTTTATTTGACTTCTAACATGTTTCTTTTACTATTTCTATTTAGTTCGTATTTGGGCCTCAGAGCAATACCAAAGTCTATGTGCCATGTGACACCCAACGCAAGCACACTTGTAACCTGCCAGGAACTATGATGATATACTTAAACTCCAGCCAAGGCCATGATCGCTACATGTCCTGGGAAAGAAGTTGGCTTCCTGACTGATAAATGAAACATTATTAAATGTATACATTTATTGATAAAAATGTGAAAAATGTGAAATGCGGGTGGGAAATAAAGCTTGGGAAAATTAATTTAAGGGGTGGGAATGCTGAACAATAGACCTTAGAAAAATATTAAAACTTAGCATGGTGTGATGATCATCCCCCCTTGCCAGTCCAATCAAAATTATGAGTTTCATAAATTCGAAACATTTAGGGGTGGTACATGCCATTAGAAGGGTATAATTGAAGTAGTTTAGTTAGTTAATGCAGATAGCTCATACTGCCGAGATGCTAAGAGACCGAGATGCTGTCCAAGAGATGAGCAAATATTGAAGAAGACTAAAATTGCAGACTTAGAGCCTAAACCCTAATTGATTAGAAGAACATCACGGAAGAATCGAGGAGGCACACAATAGAAGAAGATCGCGTAAGAATCGAGGAGGGAGATAGTGTCAGAGAGGGTTACGACGCAGGCGTCGTATCGAGAAGAAGCCACCTATCCTGTTTCTGAATCCTGTCCTGAACCTTTGTCACCTGATCTGTCCAAGGGTTTGATTTCCACACCATCCTAGGTGACTATAATTCCTTATAGTATGTCATTGTATTGCTCTCTCTGTTTCTCCCTTCTCAGGTACTGTCATCTTAAAAACATTGCTTAATGATTTTTTTTTCGGACATATTTTATTTCCTTCCTTGGAGAAATGGTGTACAAACTGTATATGGGTTATTGGCTCATATTGAAATCAACTAGATAAACATTCAAAAATCTCCCGAGTCTGTGGCTATTTTGAAGAGAATTTGTTCTCGGTTAATTTTCGCCTACAAATGTTAACTAAAAGATCCATTGACCATTGGAAAGTTCATTCAGACGGAAAGGTTTGGTAAGGAATGATAAGGTAAATTCCTCTTACAGGTTTTAGTATAACAAATTGACCTCAGCGGTATCTACTAGCCTGTGTGAAAGTGTGCATGTTTATGGGCCCAAGTGAGTATATTGGTAGTTGAGTACCTGAGGTTGGTAACCCACTGGATCAGCTACGATCAAAGAAAAAACTCAGCAACAGACACCATTGACTCTTCAGCAATTATTTCTAGTGGCACACCATGCTTTTCTAGATGTTTTCAGCAAGAGTAAAGCAGAGACCTTGCCCCCTTATCGCTAGGGGTGGGCGGAATTTGCGGAATTAACCTTCGCAAATTATCGCGAGAATGTTTAAAATTATCGCAAACAAGCAGAAATATCGCAAAGATGCGGAAGTTTTTTTCCGGCATGTTCGCGAGATTTTCTGCATGGTTGCGGGTCGCCAACTTACCCATGTGGTTGCTTGCGGGCGCGGCCATCTTGTTTTCAGTTGTTCTCGCGGTGCATGATCGCGAGAAGAAAGACGTGATCGCGCGACGCATGACGTCACTGCGGGCGCGAACTGTCGCGAGACAGCGCAAATGGCTAAAAACAATACAACATCTCATGGAGAACGCGACCGGATCAAGAAAACTTGTCGGCGAACGCAGGGATTCAGGTAAGGCGATCGCGCGCGCGCGAGAATGTATCATTTTACAGCGCGAGCAAGAAACAAATTATCGCCAAGCTGCGGAAACCGGAATTTTTGACATTTTCGCGCTCTCCGCGGAACGCAAAAATGTCAAATTATCGCAATTTCCGCGAACGGAACGAAATTTTTGCCCAGGCCTACTTATCGCTCAAATGATTACAAGATCAGGGAGGCTCAATTAAAGGGTAATGATGACATTATTCCATGACCAGTTATGATGGATAATATGGCTAAAACAAACCATTTTATCCTGTTTTATAATAAACCATCTTCAGTTTGGGGTCCTCAGGGGTTAATACTTTTAAATTTCATTGTTTTACTGTGATTAATTGGAATGTAGCTGGACTTAAAAGTAAGGTCATTATACATTATTGGCTTGCCTTTATAAACTGGTAAAATCTCACCTATAGCATGTAATGGTTTTGCATATTATTTGTGTTTGGCTGTTGCTTCTCCTTCTGGAAGAGATAAAGGTGGTCTTGTCATTTGGATCATACTTAATCTTAGGCTCAAAGTGTCCACAGTAAATACAGGTAGTCATGCATTTCAGGCTCTGTTAATGAGAGACTGCAGGAGTTTTTAGTGTTTTTATGTAGTTAATTTTTATAGTAATGAATTTTCAAAGACTTATGTTAATTTGTTTCATGAGTTATTTAGCCTTGCAATAGCTTTGAAACCCCAGGAGGTAATTAATGTATCCCTCTCGAGGATCTTACTTTGTGGGGATTTTAATGCTAAAATAGGGACAGAATTTGATGAACTGGGTCGACAAAACACCGGTGTTCATATCGGACCAGGGGACACAAGGGGTGAGGATCTAAAAATCTTCATTGCATGATTGGACTTCAAGGACATGGTAAATTATTTTCGGGGAGATACCAGAGCAAGCTAACATTCAGAGGTGGGGGACAAATGTCTATTATTGATTGCATGTTTGCTGCTGAAAATCTTTTGCAGTACTGTTGGCGAGATAATGTAATTGAAACCCAATGGAGTGACCACAATGCAATTGTTGTTGAAGGAGTTTTCCCTTTATTTACGGATAGAAGCCGCCTATAAAATGAAGATATAAGTAAGCACTCTAAAGTTGGATTGAGGGTGGTATGGCATCTTAAAGATCCCTCAGCAACATTAAATTCTCTATTAAAGAAGAATCGCCTGGCTTTCCTTAGCTGTCTATCTAATGGAATGACTGAAGGGATGTTCTATTACTATGAACAACTGTGTAGTATTATCAAGAACTCTCTATTTGAACCTCTTGCACCTGCCATTGACTACCCTTGTGGTTCAATGGGAATTGTTCCGTAGCAAATTGCCATCTGAGAAAGATGCTAGCCAGCTCCCCAAGAAATATAGGGGCGATACGAGAGGCTAGGACGTTCTATAGGCTAACTTTTAAAGAGAGAAAGCATTTATTGTTTCTCAAGGATTGGGAGACATTAGAGCAGGCTGCTTTGCAAATTTGCCGTAAAACATTTTGGAAAACAGTTAATAGGTTTTCTTTGCTTTACACCCCCTGAACACCCTATTATTATGTAATATTTCTGGGCAGGATTGGGTGGAGCATTTTACAGGTTTATATTCTCTAGAGAGTGATAGTGCATGCAAAGTTGCACTGAAGCAGCTTCTCACCCCTTCCAAACCCCTACGGACTACTGTTCAGGAGGTTGATGTGGCTATACAAGGTAGTGCCGGTGGTAAGGGGCCAGGACCGATTGAAATCCTCATTTCTCTTTTGAAATGTAACTCTTAACTGTGGGGATCCCTTTTTGTGAACATTGTTAATTCCTCCCTATACTATAAGATTCTAGAGTCCTGGACTGTGTCTACAATTGTACCAATTTTTAAGATAGGTGATAGGGGTTTACCCAAATGCTATAGGCCCATTTCCTTAGTGGATACTTCTGTAAAGATATTGGGGAGGGTCATTTGTAAGCACTTGCAAACATGGACCATATAGAAACATATTTTATCTGTCTATCAATATAGTTTTTGACTTGGGCTGGGTGCAGTGGATCAGTGCCTGAAACTACATGTGCTGCTCGCTGTACCTAGCCTTTGTGGATCTTTCTGCTGCCTTGAATTGCGTCAATGGAACTAAATTATGGTTGATGTTAATCAAATTAGGGCTAGACATTGCATTGGTTAATTTTTTAATGATTTACATGAACATTTGAGTGCTAAGGTACGAAATGGCAAATCAGGAGAACTTTCTGATTCTTTCTCTCTATCCAATGCAGTGCGCCAGAGTGCGTGTTAGAACCATTGCTTTTTATCCAGTATAAGAATGATTTGGGTGTGTCTTTATCAGACAAAAATAAGGATGTGCTGAAAATTGCAAACCTTGCTATTCCAGCTCTGTTATACACTGATGACGCTGTGTTGATGGCCAGAACACAGCGTGACCTTCACAGTTTGGTTGAATCATTTGTGTCTTTCATGAATATGTTAGATATGAAAACTAATTATGAGAAATCTTGTATTATGGCTTGTGGCCCAGGTAAGAAAGCCCTATCCATACTAAACTTAGACAGAAAGCAGCTAACAGCAATTACAAACTTCTGTTATTTAGGCCTGGTGTTTGATGGTAATAATTCATGGCAGTCACAAGCAAACAGTGAACAGCTAAAATTGGGAGGGCAGAGGGCGCGCTTTTTAACTTGACTAGAAGAATGTCAGGACTACAATCTCCCCCTTCCTTAAAATTTACAAGATGCAATTCGTTCCCACTGCTACCTATAAAGCTGGGTTTTGGGGATTTCATAATGCCCTCTCCAGTTCAGGTGGAAGAAAACAGAATATGTAGAAGATTCCTGAACCTCCCTCCCTCCAGTCCAAATTGTATTCTGCACTCCGAATTGAATATAGAATATATACAGGATAGTATTAGACTGGCCCCCATGAAACTTCGGCTAAATATTTGGAGTAATAGGAAGACTTGTTTTAACAGGTCAGTTATTACTGCTTGAATATGGATGGGGGACATCCCATACCTTGGTTGAGTTACGTGCGGAAATCAGTAGTTGATATTGGCCTTCCAGAATTATTCAGTGACCCTGGCTTTATTAATAAAGCCACCAAAAAAGAGCTTGAGCAGAGCACTGCGAAGCGCATTTCCTCTCTGCTTTTACAGGTGATAACTAGTAAGAATACTGTCTGCCATTATTATTCTGTGTTTGCTATGGGTGACATAGCTTTGGATCTTACGTTAGACCTAACCTGATGGGAGATATCACTCCTATTTAGATTCATGTCAGAGTTGGTATGGTGTCTAGCCTGTTTTTATGATTTGGATGACACATGTAGTAAGAAATTGCCCCCATGTCCTTGTAACGGCAAGGCGGAACCGTCTTTGCTACATTTTACGTTTTTCTTTGGCTTTTACTGGCGTTGTTTTCAATCATATCTAAAAACAATACTAATTAAATTAGCCTTTTGGAAATGTAGGGTTGCACTAAGTTAGCTTCAAATTTTGGATAGTCCAGAAATGTGTTGCTTTCTTAAGATTGCCAATCACAGTTGCATAACAATGGAGGAGATGTAACAGGACATTTTAGCTGCTTTTTCGTGCTTTATAATGTCCATGTTTGATGAATTATTATGGTTTAAATATACTATTTATTGAATTGCACTCTGACCAATATATTGTGATAATGAATGTATGCATCTATTTTATTGTATTATTTTACCATGTGCCTTTATGATTGTTTTTAGGATTCAATAAACATTAATTGAATTGAATTGATTACATGATCAATTTGGAACCAAGGGCACAAATACCATGAAGCTGTATATACGCTTTAACTGATCGAGGAACCTAACATTTGCAACAATATATTGATACCTACTTAGCCAGTGATTTCATCAGACCATCTTAATCTCCTGTGCCCTCTCCAATCTTTTTCATTCCCAATAATATGGGCTAGCTGCACGTGCATACACTATAGAGCATTAAATCGTATCACCATTACAAAAGATACCACTTGTTGTTGATTCCAGTTTTGATAGTTCAGGATAAGCATGCTTAATTCTTCTACAAGACTGATTTGCCTAGTATGTAAAGGTGATGAATGGAAGACAGCACTCTGGACAAAATGTGGCCTTTTTGAATATCAAGTCATGTCATTTGGACTTTGTCACTCCCCAGTTGCCTTCCAGTTTTTTATAAATGATGTACTGAGATCATTTATAGATGTATTTGTTGCTGTATGCATTTACTACATACTTATTTTTTTGTGACACCTTTTTATGAACATGTCCATTATGTACGCTTAGTGTTGCAAACATTAAGAGAGAATCATCTCTTTGCAAAGCCTAAAAAGTGTAGCTTCCATGCAAAATCTGTGGAATTCCTGGGATTCCTCATCTCCTCACATGGTCTTTAAATGGATATGAACAAGGTTAAAGCAGTGGTAGATTGGCCCACACCAAAGACAATTAGCGACATACAACCTTTCTCTGAGTTTTGCAAAATGTTTTTGATTATTTATACAAGGTTTCTCAAACATCATTACATCCATCACTCAATTATTAAAGAAAAGTAAACCATATAATTGGACAGTGGAAGCAGAAGATGGTTTTAGGAAACTGGAAAAGTGTTTCACTACAGCTCCGGTATTAAGGCATCCAGATACACACAGGCCTTCTATGTAGATGCTAATGCTTCTGACTTCGCAATAGGTCCTATTCTATTGCATCCCACTACTGGTCTATTACATACTTTGGTCTTCTTCTCCAAGAAATTGAGTCCTACTGAATGTAACTGCACCTTCACAGATAAGGAATTACTGGCTGGTAAGTCGACATTTACGACATGGAGATATTATCTGATGTTTTTTCATTCAGCAAAAGCATTATCAGCAAGGTAATTAGGATGGCCACTCTTTTTGCAGATTATGGTTTTGTTGTTACCTATTGTCCTGGTAAACAAACGGAAAACAAATGTATTATCACTTCATACAGACAATTATGTTACTGATGCACAACCTCTGGTGCCAATAATGACACCAGAAAGATAATAGGTGCATTAAAGAAACAGAGATTCCAAACATTAGAAGAAAGAAATAAGGTTTCTATTGCACCACAAATGATACTATCATGGGAATCTCAAGGAACTTCTCAAAGGTTTAATCAAGGGTTATTAGGGTACAACAAAAGTTTATATTTACCACGTAAAGAACTGAGGTTACAGGTTTTGCAGCTGACACATAACTCCAAGACTGCACAGCATCCTGGGATGACAAGAACTGAAGAACTGATCAAGAGAAGTTACTGATGGGAGAATCTAGGACAGGATGTACAAAAGTATGTAGAGATGTAATACCCTGTACATGGGCTAAAAGTGACTAAGCGGATGGGATTGTTACATCCATTGCAGAGTTCCCTGAGATCTAGGCACATAATTCATGTTGACTTTATTGTGTATCTGCTTCTTGTTCAAAGATATGATACGATTATGGGAGTTGTGGACGCCTTTACTAAAATGGCTCATTTTATCCATTGCAAAGATATTCCGGCTGCTCTAGAGACAAGCACAATATTATTACAACATATTGTATGATTACATGGCCTTTCTTCTGTCATTTTGTACGATAGACGTTCTCAATTTGTTTCATGTTTTTTGTAAGTCTTTAGTTTTGGGTCTGCGACTTTCCTCAGCCTTCCATCCTCAAACCGATGGCCAGACGGAGCATGTTAATCAAACTCTTGAAACCTATTCATGATGTTTTATACAGTCACAACATGAATGGGTGAATTTAGTATTGTTACCAGAACTCTGTCACAATAACAATAAACATTTTTCCATTGGATATTTTCAAGTTGGGTATTGTTTGACAGGTTCCCGTCCACACTTCTTGCCTGAGGAAATTTACATTACTGAACATCGTCCCACAGTGGATGAACATTAAACTATGTTATCTTTTGTTCATAACAAGGTATTGGATGCATTGAAACAAGCCAAGGATTATTGCAAGAAACTATCTGACAGGAAGAGATGACTCGCATCTACATACAAGGTTGGAGATGCACTGTGGCTCTCCACAAAACATCTACAATTACATGGTTAAAGAAAATGGTCATCCTTGTTTTATTGGTTGCTTTTCCGTTACTCAGGTGATAAATTAATTCGCTATCAAACTAGCTTTACCACCAACAATGAAGATCTATCCAGTGTTTCATGCGTTTTCATGTATCATTGACCAATCCAGTGAGTCGAGGTACTCGGTTAACACAGCACCCACCTCCAGTGATAGATGACTCAGAAGTAAAATATAAGATTCACAAATGATCAAGGGGAAGTTACAGTATTTGATACATTGCAATGGGTATGGACCGGAAGAAACCCCATGGGAATCTGCTGATAATATTCATGCTCACCATTTACTAAAACAGTTTCAACAGACACATCCAAATAAACCAGGCCCTGGGACAGGACCTTACATTGGGACGTACTGTCACGATCAGAGATACATTTACACCACTGCCCTGCTATTTACTTGAAGTGGACAGAAAGGAACCTTTTGTAAAATATAGCGTCACAAGAAGAAATAGCCAAAAATGGCAAAATAACAATAGCTGCTTAAAAGAGGAGGGATTACAGCATTTAACATATATGTATATAAATATATATATATTATCTACTGGCGGTCGCCAGTAGATAGTTATAGTTAGGACCGTGTTTCCATAGGAAATCCGAAAATTCTATTTTGAATAACTTTGGCGCCGGTTGACGAATCCTCGCGAAATTTTCAAAACTAATGGGGCGCTCCGCTCAGCTCCTACCCTGAAAGTCTCTGGGTGATTCGTCAAGCGGGGGCTGAGAAAAAAGGGGGCTCCCAAAACGAGTTTTTCCCATAGGACCTTTAGTCGAAGGTACAGCCCGAACGGCTGAACAGAATTACTTGAAATTTGGTAAAGAGGTAGTCCTCAGGTCAGGCATGTGCCTTTTGCATATATGGTGTCAATCTGTTCAGTAGTTCCTGAGAAAATTGCAGTTAAAAGTACATACATTTCTATAGGCGCGCACCGTTCGCGCACCATAACGTGCGCGTGCGTAATTCTGATTGGTGGTTACATGTCAGTCAACATTCGAATCGGTCAAAATCAGGAAGTGTCGGCTGCCATTTTGTGTGTTTTGTGTGTGACAGTGAAAAAGAAAGGTGGAGAACATGAAAAGGGGGCAGGGTAGAGAGTTCCTGACCCCCTAGCCTTTGTCAGGGGGTCCCTGAAGGACCACGAAGGGTGAAAAAAACATTTCATTTTTTTTTTCAAAAAACCGCGGGGTGCGCGCACCGTGCGAAAACCTTAAAAAAAAAAATTTAAACGAGCCATTCCATATTACAGGATACAGTCAATCTATAACTAAATACATAGGTAGCTTATTGTAAAATAAATATATAAAAAATATAATAAAACATACATAACTTAGCATTTAAAAAACCTTACAAATTCACTTAAAAAAACCATAGGTTTCACACATGTTATAGTTAGCTGAACATTTCACTCGTAAAAAACCATTGCAATTCCCCCGTTATAGTTAGTTCAGATAACTATAACTCGCGCGACCACCATTCTATCACAAGGATGATGTCATCAGTGATGTCATGAGTGCTGCCACTGACCATGTCATGAGTGATGTAATATGTGACGTCATCAGCAGTGGATTGCGGACGCGCGAGTTATAGTTATCTGAACTAACTATAACGGAGGAATTTCAATGGTTTTTTACGAGTGAAATGTCCAGCTAACTATAACATGTGTGAAACCTATGGTTTTGTAAGTGAATATATATATACACACACCAGCCTACAGATTGTGGCACAGAGCAGGCTTCAAAATAATAATTTAAGTTCCAAACCTTAACTTGCTCTCATTGAGTTAAATAAATAAAGGCAGAAATCAAGGTGTCTGCAGTGCTCTGTGAAAATGAAACTAATGAGTCATCTTCCTTGGAGACATAATAGTAATTCACCACTTCCAAAACACTTCTTGCTTCCCAGACACTTACAGGTTACTGCAGTCAGCTGTCATTCCTGATGTATTTTTCTCCAAGAAGGTGAAACCATTTCATTTTGTTAATTGTTTTTCTGATGGAAAGGACAAATTATGTTCCTTGAACTCTAGAGAAAGCCAAGAAAGGTTATAAATAACTTTGTTTACACAGAGCATTGCTTGTCTTATTTGGATTCCTCATGTTTTTAAAGATTAACTCTTCAGTGCAATTGAAGGTTTGGTTTGTTTTTGCTGCTAGTCCTGTTTGCTTGGTTAGTGTTTATTTTAACATGTTATAAATCCAATACTAAACTGAAAGTCGGATACATTTATACAAACGTAACATTCGTTACTTACCTTTTAGAAGCTTTATTGAAAAGACATCAGATGTCAGAGAACTCCATGCTGAGTTAGATAATATATTCTGACAGGTATTCAAACAGGACTCAATACTGTAAACCTTTATTTGACTATTTAATCTGATACTAATTATAAAGCTGATAATATTTTGTGTGTATATTACAGCTTACAAGGTGGTTTTTAGTGAGATGTCCTGTCTGACCCACAATCAGAAGTGCATCAGAATCCGCAAAACTGCCAGCATGTGTTACTTTTCCCTCTTTGCCTTCCTCCTCCCCCCTGGATGTTCTTTAGTTCATTTGTGTATTTGAGTGAACTGCTGGAGACTCTAGTAGGAGAGTGGAGGTGTTTGAGCTTTATCCATGATACTCCTGCAGAGGTGAATCAGGTGAGAACAGTGACAATCTAAAATCATCAAAATTGCCCAACTGGGCCAGAGACATCCACGCTTGAAGCTCTGCGGCTTTTTACCTCTGGCCAGTGACAGACCACTTGGAACTGCACTTGAAAATTACCCCTGGGGTGGGCCATTGTGAGAAGTCGGGTTACTGATTGATGGGGATGAATCCTTGTCAGGGTGAAGATACAAGCAAACACCACATTAACCTGTGTTCACACCTTTTGTAGCTTGGCACAGAGCAGTCAGGCATAACTTAGAGGCAATGGGTAAAGTATGTATGCAGCACTTCCAACCGTAACACAGTGAAAAAACACCACACAAGAAAAATCCCACACCAAGTTAGAAAACATTGGAAAAATAGGACAAAAGCTGATGAATAAATCCAAACCCAAACTGCATAAATCCAATCAAAAAAATCAGAGACATGCAATTTTTAAGATTTAAGTGAAAATAGCGTAAAAAATCCCAAACGCCACTCTATCTGGTTGTGCAAGACTGGGAGAAAGTCACAAGCTCAGACAACCACAATGGAGCATGGGTCAGATACAGGGCAGGGACCAGGTTAGTCTCACTGAAAAGTTACTTTTTCTGTCCAGCACAAAGAGTCTTGTTCACGGTGGAGAGGGCTGGGAGGAACAGGTCCAGATGTGTACTGAAGAGTTGGTATCTAAGGTCGAATATTTATAACAGATATCTTTTTTGAAGTTAGAGAAGCTTTTAGAAGTTTCTCTTTGAAGTTCAGAGGTTTTCTGCCACCCTGCCCTGTCTCCAGACTAACTGCAGGGGTATGCAGCCATTTGTGTGGAGGCAGGACACAGCCTATTCAAGTGTAAGTAGGGTTATACCCAGAACTGCCCTTCCATCCTGCCATTGATGGGCCATTAAGTGTGTGTTGTTGTCTAGGAGGAATACACAAAGCCCATCTGTCAATTACACCCAGTCAAGTGACCCAGAGAAAGACTGCATGCACTAAATGTCTAAGGCAGGAACTTTCTATAAGCATTTTCAAACTTGCAAATTAAAGTCCGACATTATCATACGAGAGGATTTCTCATTACAATTTCAAAGACACTAAGCATGGACTGTTTACCTGTTCCATTTGGAAGTTGCAGATTATTAAATGTAATAAGGTAACTCCAATGTTATCCTATGGGAATGTAGTTCTTTCAGTAGTGGGAAATATCTTTAGAAGGTTTTATCCACCAGGATAGGTAAAACTTAAAAGTACATGCCCAACTAATAAAATACACTGTCCTTACCCTTGGGGCTGTCCAGGCCTACCATAGGGGTGGCTTACATTAATTAAAAAGGAAGTTTTTCAGGTCCAATTGGTAGGTTATAATACAGATGCTGGAATGGCATTCCTGCAACATGTTTTAAAGTGTTACTTAAGTGGGTGGCAGTGCTGCAGGCCCACTAGTAGCATTTAATTTATAGGCCCTTGGTACATGTAGTGCCACTTTACTAGGACCTTACAAGTAAATTAAAGAGGCCAACTGGGTGTATAAGCCAATTTTACTATGTATTAATTAGTGAGAACAATAACTTTGGCACTCATTAGGAGTCCTAAGGGCAACACAAACGACCGCAGCAAAAATTGGAGAGAAAGCAAAAGGATTGGGAATGACCCTACAGAAAGGCCATGTCCAAAAGCCAGGGTCCGGAGGTTGGCATGAGTTGTATTTTTCCATTTCCAACTAGGGGGTTGTATGTGATGCCCCCTCCCCAGGCTCATTTCTGCCCCGGGAAATCCAGCTTCCAGAGGGGTTGTTGCAAGATGAAACGGAGTGTCATATGGCCCCTGCAAGAAAGAAACAAGAAGACTGGTACCCCAACTCTGGGCCTCCAACCAGCACAGGAGGAAGAATATTCACTGTCACACCCCCAATAGTGGAGGTTTGGACTCCTCACATATGCCCTGTGTCTGCAGAGAGCAGGGAAGCCCCCAAATACCAAACACCCTACCTGTATAGATTGGTCAGGAGAGAAGCACAATGCCAGCACCTGCACCAGTATAAAGAAGAGCTGGCTGGGGGGGGAGCCAGCTGGGTCAGCCAGGGGTGAGCTCACCGAGCTGCCCCCAAGAAGGAGGCAAGGCAGATTGCCGGAGTGGGACCGGCTACCCTAGAGTAAAAAAATAAAATAAAGACTATGCACCAGTAAACCAAGGGGACACGCTGCAAATATAAAATTAACGCTCTGGCTGGAGTAATGGGGAGGGGTACCACCTACATATTTTAAAATGTTGTTGTGGGCTGCTGGAAGGTAGCTGCTCCCTTGCTACAATTTGGAAACTGACCCTATGTTTGTGGGGTTAAAGAAATTATAACATTTTAAGTATTATTTTAAGCACTCCTAAGGCTGAAAGTTTTGCTCTACAGGGTGTGCAGCAGCCTCTAGGGGCTGGATCTGAGATGTTTTGTTCATTCTAAATGCTTTAATATCCATTTATAGTGACAATGATTGTTGAGCAATGTTGAAACGCTTAATATACAATAATTGCTGCATTTACACATGGCTATTATTGATTTTGCTGGTAGTTTATACATGTGATTTCTTTGTATTTTAATCTGGTGACCCTTGCAAAAGCCAATAGGCCTGTTTTATTTAAAGTGATACCCCCTTATACTGTGATTTGTGTTCTGGTATAGGTAAAGCAGGCTAGTTGGAAGATCCTTTGGTTTTACAGGCTGCCCTTGATTGGGGTAAGACGCGTTGAGTGTGCGGGTCTTCCTAGATAAATGTGGTTTATGATATCCCTATTGGTTTTCATAGACTTCAACAGGCATTTGGTAGATGTGTGTTTCCCCACCTAAAGTACATCTTGATATGAGTGAATATTTTATCATATTTTTGGGGTTATGTCGTTGGTATTTGCATTAGATAGACAACTGTGGTGTGCAATTTCCCTATTGACATTTTGCAGCACACACAGAAGGCCCTAAACACCTTTAATGATTATTTATGTGCAGGGGGGTGTCCCTTCCAGGACATAAACAATCATCAATGCAACACAGCCAATTTTGGTGCTCTGCAGTATTTTTTCAGTGCCAGAGCTTAGGAAAACACAGGGGAATGCCGTAACCTTGTTAATACTGCATATCTCTGTGTTTTTTTAATAGCGCAGTGTGGTGCTGCTAAATTGTGAATATGACCCTCAGTAGGTACAGTAGGTACATATCAAGATTCCCAGCACTAATACTATGTGGGGTGCTGCCTGACACATATCACTATAGCAGCCTGCCATGTCAGTCTATTGGATATGGTCACGCATAATGAAGGTTTTGTAGGCACCTGAGAGTCAATGTATGATCAGGGTGCTATCAGTGCGTGGCAGTAAGTCGGCTGCCAGGACCAAAATGGGAACAGCCAGAAGAGTCATGTACACATACAAGTACATGGGTCTGATTAAAACAATGTGTAACACCCTGCAGGTAACCAACTCTGGTCCTGATGAAATGGGTTGAACGTCAGTGATTGTAATCTGACTAGTATGACAGGGCCCATCCACTCAGAGAAGACACACAGAGGTAGTGTGAACAATGCTGCAATCCAGTCATCTGCAAGTCATCCGCAGTGCTATTTGCAATCCATAACCCTTTTGTAAAAGGTGTCCTAAGCATCAATGAGGAAGTGAAAGTGATTTGTATTTCACCTTGATTGTCAACTGGATTACTCATGTCAACATCTAAAAGAGATCAGCAATAGAATTTCTCCATCTCATTGCAGAGGATGAGACCTCAACTCCTGGCCAGCATGCTGTCCCGGACTTCAGCAATGATGGGGATGATGCAAATCTGCAAACCATCGAACAGGAAAAACAGTAAAAACGCATGGACAACCATCAGGTAACAATCTCTGGAAACGGAGAGGGACAACAGCATAATGGGGTCTCCACATCCCACCCTACCAATCAGCAGGCACCACATGCCACCCCACCCAGATCCCTGGACTCCGAGGACCCATATATTACCTTCCAATGTACTGCAGTAGAAGTCCAGTGGGAGTTGGTAGACCAGAAGTGGGTGGGGATGGAGACCGTGGCTGCCACATTAGAGGGAGTATGTGGGTGCCTCAGTCCCAACTCAGTCCCAATAGGGACAACAGTGCTGCCATCAGAGGCACCTACTCTATGCTTTGTGGCCTGCAGCAGTCTCTGGCTGACATTGCTGGTGTCATGAGGCAGAGGCATGAACAAATGTCCTGCCAAGGTGGCACCAGAAATCTGGCCAACCAGCTGGGGGCTATCAGGACCATCTTGAAGTCCATGGAGCGGAAGCAGAACTTCTACTTTTCTGCCATGGCTGCCTACAACTGCGGCATTTTATCCACATGCTCACAAAACAGATGCATGACTGAATCAGCTCTTGAGAACAAGGGAGCTCCAACTCATGGGCAAGCACATAGAGATAGAACCACACTCACTCTTGGATCGTGCAGCAGTATCCCTCACCCTAGCCCTTCCTCCTGCTGGACAACCCCCAGGTGTGGAGACCATGGGAGACCCAACTACATAGGCTAGAGTTGGTGAAACAGATAACTGTGGTGATTGTAAACTTCCTACCAATTAATGACATACCTGACACCCCAAATACCATTCTCTGGGAAGCTCTAAAGGTGGTCCTCAGAAGGGAATCACTTGCTGTATCAGCAGCGAAGAATAAATCCAAACGGTCCAAGAGAGACCAGCTCGCCAGACAGGTGCAGGAATTAGAATACATACATAAATGTAAAGGGGCTTCCCGGGTCAGGAGACAACATGAGGCGCAGGTACGCAGTTAGGGGGGATAGACAATGACAGGGCCAAATATGCATTGTTGAGACTTTGCCACTCTTTTTATCTGTAGTGGATAGGTGTGGGAGACTTTTGCCCAACAGGCTCAACCACAAGCAGCGTCAGTAGATTCCTGAGTGAAGGTAGACAGCGGTGAAGTGGTGGGAAACGGCACTATAGAGTCTACCTTTTGAGATCTCTATAAAGACCTTTATACTAAACAGAATCTGAGGCCAGAGGATCCAGGCCTTTACCTAGCAGAGGCACATTCAACTCGGTTGACATCATAGTAAGCTGACAGCCTTGATTGTCCAATTCACAAAGAGGTGGTGGTTTCCGCCATGGAGCATCAGAAGCCTCTTAAATCACCAGGGCCTGATGGCTTCCCAGCTCTGTTCTATAAGACATTCTTCACTCTTCAGTTCCATAACAGGTCCCACAACGATACCATCCTCAATGCTGGACACGGCTATCGCAGCCATTCCTAAACCAGGGAAAGACAAAAAACAATGTGACTCATACCGCCCAATATCTCTCCTTAACATGGACATTAAATAGTTCAATCGCATTCTGGCCGCATGCTTGGTACCCCTCATACCGGGTCTGATAGACCCAGATTAAGCGGGTTTCATGCCACATAGGTAATATAGTGACAATACTAAGTGTGTTTTGCACCTGTTAGACAAAGCTGAGCAGTCCAAGAGAGAGATCATGCTCTTGGCCAATGACGCAGAGAAAGTGTTCAACCAGGTGCAATGGCCCTACCTGAGGCAACTTTAACTCACTTTGGCTTCAGTCCATGCTTTAGCACCTGGGTACTCAGTAAATATGGTCAGCCGAGAGCAGCGGTCAGGGTAAATGGGCACACCAATGCCCCCATTCCTATTGAACGAGGCACGTGACAGGGGTGCCCACTCTCACTTCTACTATTCGCTTTATATATGTAGCCTTTATTCCAATGAATTAGGGATAGCCCAGTCATCTTAGGCATTACCATTGGCAGAGCAAAGCACACTATCAGCCTCTATGCAGATAACGTAATTGTTGCTCTGGGCGATCTGATTACATCCCTCCCTGTTTTTCTAGCATAACTGGAGACCTTTGGTGCGACACCAGGGTTTCGTATTAACATCCCAAACTCCCAAGCTCCATTCTATCACTCTCTCCAGAGATGGAGCGGCAACTCCCACCAATATCCCATTAAATGGGTGACCACATCCATTCATACTTGGGGGTCCATTTGGCCAATGCCATAGCTGACACTGTGACCCTCAACTACCACCTTCTACATGGACAAGTACAATGGGATGAATCCCAGTGGACATACTACAGGCTCTCCTGGTTAGAACGAGTGTCAGCTTTAAAGATGTCTATTCTCCAAAAGATATTGGTACACAGGCATCAAGCTAATTTGCGAGTGCAAAAATTGTGAATCGCTAAAACAGGCCCTTTGCGCTCACAAATTAGCCCTCTGCAAGGCATCAAATCAAATCTGTGAAATAATAAATTCGCAAAAATAAGGAATCGCAATTTTGCGGGACCCAAAATTGTGATTCGTTATTTGAGAATCGCTATTACAGAGTCTCAAAGCTATGCTAGAAAAGTCACAAATAGCGATTTCCTTGAAAATTGCAAAATTACGATCGCAATTTAATGAATTTTAGAGGCAGGTGGTAAACAGGTGAAAACAATCAAAACAGGTAGTGAACATCATGGTTAAAATGCAGCATATAGCAACACGAAACGTCATAGAGCGCACATTTTGCCTACTGAAAAGTAGGTTTCACTGCTTCCACAAGACTGTTGGGGCGTTGCAGTACCGACCAGAGACCTGCTGCAGAATTATGGCCAACTGTGCCGTGTTGCACAACATTGCTACTAGGAGAGGCATACCCCTGGAACTGTCGGACAGCGAGCCTGAGGAGGACAACCAGCCAGGGCAACCACTACAAGCAGCAGCTGGGTCAAGCTCACCAGAAGGGGGAAGGAGAAGTGAAGAAATTACACAGCATTATTTTTCAGGTGGGTAATGATGAGACAAGACACAGCATGGTAGAACTGTACCCGATTTATTCTAATGTAGATATGTGGTAGTGTAAAATGCACACATACCAGGTGCTAAATAGCACAGTGGGTGTAAACCCAAAAAAAACAAGACATCATCATTGGACTTGAATGTCAGTCGCAACTTTGGCCATGATAATGGTTAGATCACCATATTTGAAGTAGTCTGCCAACGCCTCCCTATTTTTTGCATCCATGTACTCCCAAACGCCTTTCGGTGGCCTCATCCACGTCCCTCAAGGAGCCTTCAGAAGCTGTGGTTCTCCTTGTGGTGTGCCTCCGGCATGCAGTCACTTGCCCCAAGAGACTACAGAGGCTGGACGCCTACTAGCTCTCCCCACCCCGAATACATTGCTGCCCTTAGCAGAAGTAGTGTTAAATTGCTCTACTGCATTTGTGACCTGGACGAGTCCCCTGGCCACATCCCCACAGCAATGGCTCAATTCGACCTGCATGGCCACAGAACGATGGGACAGCAGAGCTGTGTTGGTGCTCAGCCTGCTGATGGACCTTGTGTAGCCAATTAGGCACCCTAAGAATTGGCGATGCCTTTTTCTTTGGGACACCTGGTCCTCCTGCATCACCCTGCATAGCTCCTGTATGGCCTCATTGGACTCTCTATGCCCTTCCACCACTGCTGCAATCAGCTCTTTCAAGCAGTCCCTCATGTCTTCCATGTTGTTAGACATAGTGCAAAGTTGTGCCTGCATTAATCTCATGTTCTTTGCTTGCAGGCGCTGCACCCTCAGCCTTTGGCTCTCCAGCCCACCCCAGACATTTGGACTTTCATCCTATTATCAGACCTAGATTGATATGAAGGTAAGAAGAAACGACCTGGGAAGGGGCCTGACAATCTCTCCCCAGGGGAGGGGGAATCACTGAAATGCTTAATGGAAGATGAGAACATAACCATTAGGGAGGCTGATAAGGGAGGGAACATTGTGGTGATGACAAGCATTGACTATGATGCAGAGATCATGTCACAACTAAATGACTCTACTTGCTATGAGTCACTAGTTGGGAATCCAATATGGAGACTATCTGAACATATCAATTCACACTTGAGAAAATGGCATGGTATGGGATTACTTGATGAAGATAAGATGGGTTATCTTAAGATCGATCAACCTAAATACCCTTGTATCTATACACTACCTAAAGTCCACAAAGAACTACCTTTTCCACCAGGGAGACCCATCATTTCGGGCAATGATGGACCTACCGAAAGACTGTCGGAATATGTTGATCTTTTTTTAAAACCATTGGTGATTAACTTACCTTCCTTTATTAGAGACACCAAACATGTACTAGGACTATTATCTGATCTAGTGTGGGAGGATAACATGACTTTGGTGACCCTTGATGTCACCGCTCTGTACACGAGCATAAAAAGAGAGGATGGACTGAGGGCCGTCAGAAAAATGCTGAGTGGGAGATCGGCGAGTTCTTGGGAACATACAGAGATGATCATTAACATGATTGAACTCATCCTCAACAACAATATTTTTATCTTCAAGGACTCATGGTACAGACAAAAACAAGGCATTGCCATGGGCTCCAGATTTTCGCCTTCTTATGCGAACCTGTTCATGGATTGGCTTGAGGAGGTGTGGATCTGGGGCAGCATGGGCAGCCGATGGAATGATTCCATCTTGTACTGGGGGTGTTACATTGACGATTGCCTAATGGTATGGACAGGGGATGACAATAAATTGGAGGAATTTGTTGTACATCTCAACAGTAACAACGTGAATATCAGATTCACTCATGAGAAAAGTAAAGACAAGATCTCCTTTTTAGACACTGAAATCTACACCAAAGATGGGAAGTTGCAGAGTAGACTATATAGAAAGGCCACTGCATGTAACTCTATCTTACATGCGTCTAGTGCACACCGTTCACATCAAATTAGAGCCATCCCTTATGGTGAACTTATAAGAGCCAGACGCAATTGTAGCCAGGACTCTGAATTCGAAGAATGTGCAGATTATATGGTGAATAGATTCAAAAGGAGAGGATATGACAATCGAACTCTTGATTCTGCTAGATTACGGATAAATAAAATCAAAAGGTGTGACACATTGACAGATATATCGGATCGAAAAAGGAATAGAATGACACAGTAAGATTGGTTACCAACCTTAATCAGTTGTCTAATATACTAGTCAAAAGCCTTAACCGACATTGGCACATACTTAGGGGTGACATTATTCTTAACAAATACATCAACAGTAGGCCAGATATCTCATACAGAAGGGGTATTTGTCTCAAAAACCTATTGAGCCCTAGTTATCGCATCACTAAAAAACGCAAAGACTGGCTAACCCTAAGAAATGTGAGATTCTATGGATGTGGACATTGTGTATCGTGTAAATGGGCACACAATGGCAAAAAGGATTTTGTAGGACCAGGTGACAAATGATACAACATTCAGACCAATATAAACTGTAACACGAAATTTGTTGTTTATGTAATTGAGTGCAAATGTGGGAAAAAATATGTAGGGAGTACGATACGTACTCTCAGAGAAAGAATGGGGGAACACATAAGGGTTGTAAAACAGCGTGACGTCCGGTACCCCATAGCAGCACATATCTCCCAATGTGAATCACAAGGTACCAACAAGTTCTTCAAGTTTTATTGAATTGAGGAAATACCTAGACACCCTCGAGGAGGTAACCGGGAATTGACATTAACCCCTTGAGTGCCCCGCCCTTTCCCCGCCCTGTGCTGGCCCTTTCATTAGCGGGCGGGGTTCATGACGAGATAGTCTCGTCATGGGCACAGCGCAACCGCGGCCCATGACGAGACCATCTCGTCTTGGGCACTCAAGAGGTTAAGGAGAAAAGAGGCTACTTGGATATTGAGATTGCGGACCACTGAGCTTGGTCTTAATATTGACCAGGAGCTACATTATTTTCTAGGATCAAGATGAAAAGTGATTATTATCTCATTGATGAATTTGTCACCTTTTGTCACCTTTATTATGTACACACTGTGTCTTCTGAAAATTTCCCCTTTTTTTTTTGCAAATACGACGTTCATATTCATTTTTACTGATGAATGAACTATTTTGATCATTAGATGAATCAGCAAGGAATTGCTGACCAATGTAATTTCTACCAAGTGGGGACACTTTACTGATGTAATACATATGGCAGCAATTCAAGATAAGACACACACATAAGGATCTAGTTGTCACCCACCATATAGTCTTGTTGATAGATATATTATAGATACTTGCTTTGAACTTTGGAGACTAGGTTATTCCAACATAGGATTTTCTGTAATGACGATCGGGCTTATGATCCTATGCTTGATCGGAAATAGATTTTGGTAGGCAGGGCATAGAGATACTGTTTTTTGTTTTTTATGTTCGATTTTCACACATCGGTATAGATAAGGTATACTTGGAACGGGCTCTCTGAGATGCAAATCACTTGTAATGAACTAATTTCTGTAAGTATACAGGTGAGGTATCATTTAATAAATAGGCTAAAAAATTAAATTGACAGTCAATTCTGAAAGGATAATTCACCTCATTCTTATTTTGTCTGTGGCGCTTTCGAATTTTAATACCCTTTACTTTCACCGGATTAGGAACCCTGACATAGTTTATTACACATAAGACAGTCAGATACTTATACATCACGTTTGGGCCAGTTTATATCCCCGTTAGCGGGTTATATTTGGACGCAATATTTTGGATGTTCTCTTTACATCCTTTGGGATAAAGGTACAAGGTAACTTGTTTGTTTATACACGATTCCACGATGATTTACATCAACCAGGATACACTACTTTTCAATTGTAATCAATTGGGAATAGTAGCGCATCTTCCTCCTGACCTAAGATGGCGCCCAAAATTATTAGTTTCACGCACCACTTACGTGGCTGACATACGACCACGTGATGTAAATATAGGCTTATAAACCCGGAAATGACGTTTCGTCCTCCTCGTACTCGAGACAGGTGGCGTGAAGGGACAATTAAGTCTTGACTTAGCTGATATGAGAGGTGAGTACACTGGACGCGCTGTGCGTTAAACATGATAGCCATAGCCAATAATAGCTTATTCTTTTGTCGTATCGAATACATCCTTATTCATGAATAATGAGATTTCATATTGCACTTTTATGTTTTATTTGAGTGATATGACGGACGCTGGCTTAGTACTAACAATATTTTACTGACGATTTGATTGACGCTTGATGTTGTGTGCGCTATCTTTATCGAGCTTACTCTTGTCACTATAACTATGTTTCTTACCAGTTATTTATTGTCTTAAGTAATACCTTCTTAGTCCTAAATTATGAGATTTCTGATAGCATCTTACTTATTACTTGCACGTGGTGACAGACGCTGGCCTTTTTCTGCCCATTAGTCTCCGATTATGCTCGTATCTTCATTACCGGGCAATATTGTTAATTTAAAATTGCGTCATTTCCATAACGATATGAACTTAACTTATTTGAATAATGATGGTTCTTGAGTTTGGCCATTGTTGTCTTACAGACTGGGCTTTTGATATTGGATCTTTTGAAAGAATCGTATTTTACTGCCCGCCCGCTACTAACCACGCCAGAGGTCAGTGTGGGTTGGAATTAACACCACACTTAAAGTAGGTACCTTCTTAATTTTATGGTGTCAATCAATGGATTTTTACGTATCAAATACCGTAGGAGGCAGGGAATTATTGCTTAGGAGTGAATAGCCACACGATATACTGTTACTGGACACATAAAAAACTGCGTCCTTTTCGCAGACTTTTTCCTTGTAATGTGGTTAAAAATATCAAGAATCAACTTTTTTTTTTATATAATAAAATAAAATCATTTGCATTTGTAAATTGAATCTGGTCTAATGTTCACAATATACATGTCATTTTGACTGTTATGGTGGCGGTTTGTAATGTACCATTATTAACAGTGTGTGGCACCTCATTCTTGTACACTAAGTCACGGTTATAAATTCTGGTAAAATGTCACAGAACGTATATAACCATGTATCACTCTGTCCTGAGATAGTGACTTTAGTCTATTCCTTATTTAGCCTTGAAAAAGTTGCATGTTAATTGAACATGAAGCGACAAAACACGTGTTGGCTTTGGGCTTACAAACAGTCACAGGAATATCAACCTCAGGAACCTACATATGAATTAAAGAGTGAAGACTTCAAGACATACAATCTGGACTACTGACTTATATGTTGTCTTATGTTTATTTAATGTCTTTCGAATTACTATGTTAATAAACATTTGAAATTAATGTGTGCTAGCGATTTATTTTGTCATTTGTTTGCGGCCTAGGCTGCTGATTAGGAAAAGCTGGTGGTTCTCTCCTCCTTTTAGCACCGTACTAAGCTGGGTAACACACTAAATTCTTAGTGGATATTTCTGACAGCACCGGTCCTATTATTCATACCACCTTTCTTTTGGTAAAATCTGTTATGCTCTTAAATGCTATGTTTTTTAATCTGAAATGCAATAAGGAGATTTGAAACTATAAAAAGAATATATAAGCCCCTTTTGAATTTCTCACAACTACAAGCATACTGCATCTCAATATTCTTGCTAATGATCTTCAGCTCACCTGAATATTTTTCCTATAATGCCTGTTAAATTGACTGTGGTGTACTAACAAACCTCTTCACATTGTTTTTCTTCAGAAAACTAAAATGACCTGCCCTAACAGACTGGGTATATTGCTTTCTATTTTCCTTTGAGTTGGTGTTCCATATAGCCTATGATTCCCTTATAACCCTGCTTTCACCACCTCAAACTATTGTTATTCACTGTCTTGAAAAATATGCTGGTCCCTCACCATTTTTTGTAACTCTTCAAATCCAGTAGCTTATTTTTTTAAAGATACATCTGGATGTAAGTCGAACTCATGACCTTGGGAAAGTTTATTTTTAATTTTGAAACTTATCAGTTGCATTAGACTTACAGTCTCAATTCACAACATTATGTTGAATCAAAAGAAGAATACAGACAAAACATTAGTATTAGCCACACAACCAATGGGAAATATTAGTAAATTAATGTTGGAGCTATGGTGTGCTACTCCAGCATTTAAATGTATATCTAATGGACAAATAGTTTTTTGACCAGTTAAACTATAGATGACTCCCTAATATGAAAGCCCAGCGTCAAATTTGACAGAAACATTAAATATATAATCTGAAATGGATTTGGATGATCGTAGAGCTCCCTGGAGGAAAGCACCAGGGAAAACTCTGAGAGCTGTGCAGAACCATACAAGAGGATGGTGGTGGTACAGCTTGACAAAACCATGCAGAGGTGATCATCCAAACAGAGAAGCAATGTGGAGGGAGTCGGTGTGCCACACCAGTACCCTTGTACAGAAAGAAATTGACTCTCTTTCACACATCCCAGCTGGAGATGTTTTTCGTTAGAACATTTGAATCTGAACATTTTGGCAATGGTCACTGATATACAGCTGATAGCTGGGCACTTCAATTGGTTCGTTGGCACAGACTCGCCCTCAGAAAAAGTTCTCTCATGGATTTCTCAAGCCCACAATCAAGCACAATATGTTCTACAGCTTCCATACCCCTACCTCAGAATTGCCATGTTTTTCCATGCTTAAACTCAAAGAGAATCAGAACCAGTTAATGTTTTCTTTTGCCCTGCTAACTTAACCTCTTCAGTGCCCATGACGAGATAGTCTCGTCATGGAGCACGGTTGCGCTGTGCCCATGACGAGACTATCTCGTCATGAACCCCGCCCGCTAAAGTAACGCCCGGCACAGGGCGGGGAAAGGGCGTGGCACTGAAGGGGTTAAGTGATAATATAAAATAACAATATGTGCTAACAACAGAAATAGATATGCATAGAATAATGTCACAACCTTCACCAATAAACTATAGCAGATAACAGGTGACATGATCATACTCAATATTTCCTTAAAATGAGGGGTTAACACCTTGAACTTGTGCTTCTCAAAACCAAGAAGCATGCATTATTTTAGATTTGCTTGTAAGGCTGAATGAAGTAGACACCAATAGTTAAATAGAAATAATTGAATATGTCCAACCTTTATGTAGGACAGTGCCTCTTTTGGCAATGGTTAGCCCCCACTTTTGTCCTGATACCTGATGTGATTTTGAACTGGAAACCTTCTAACCAGGTTCCGAGTTCCATATCTTTTTCCCAAAACTGTCCCACAATTGGCTCAACTTCAGGCACCCTTTTAAATCCCTAGTAAATGATACCCATGGTACATAGGGCACGGTACTGAAGAGGATCTCTGGGGTGGCACAATTTGCCACCCCAGAGATCCCTCACCAAGACCATGCTTACTGCCATTGCAGGCTCATTGTCCTGCTGCAGAGAAAACGAAAGAGTCAACATACCACACAACCCTGTGTGCCATGCCCTCACACACTGCATGAGATATAGCTAAATCACCCCTACTGCAGGCCTTACAGCCCAATGCAGGGTCCGCAATATCCCCTGCATGGACATATCTGCATGAGCAGATATGACCCGATAATATCTGAGCCATTTTTGAATATGGTAAGTGCACACAGAAGCAATAAAGACTATATGGGCGGGATACTTTTCATTACGAGTTTCCTAACTCCATGATGACTTCACTGTACCCTAATATATTTGGTATCAAACATCTTGTCCTATTAAGTCCTCATTGATGCCAGTGTGGTATTTAATAATAGATGCATACAGTAAACCCTTTAGAGGGATCCCAGAAAACCTACCAAGTACTGGTGTGGTCTCTGACTAGTCATAGCCAGTCTGCCACCACCAGACATGTTCGTGACCTCATGGGGTGAGAGCCTGCACTCTCAGAGGCCAGAAACAAAGTATGCTTTGGGAGGAGGTGCTTCACATCTCCTCCATGCCACAATGGCCGTCCGGAGGGGGAAGCTTCAAAGGTGTTGCCACCTTTGATATTCAGTCCAGTCTTCCCCAGATAGTGGGGGATACAAACCACTCAGTTCTGCTCCACATTTGACAGGAGTACAGTCGTGAAAATTAGTTAGATGAGGAGGAGTGTCCACATTCAAACAGTACCACCACTAAGGTGTGGCTGAAGATGTGAACGCCTCTCCTAAGAATCCACCATATTGAGATGGTGGAGAAACAACCTATCAGGGCTAGGTAGTGCCCCTACCCACAGGAACTGGTCACTTAGAGGGTGTAGACACCCTAAAGATAGGTAGCTCAATTGGCTACTACCTGGCACTCCTTTTAATGGCCCTAAATCTAGCATTTAGTTTGCAGTCCTAGACCGGGAAGTTCAGATACAATGGACAAGAAGAAATAAGGAAAAGAAGACCCACTGCCCGAGAACTAAAGCCCTGCTGCAGAAGAAATTGAAGCTAAACCCTGCTTTCTGTCACTAGGCCTTGACAATTAGAGTTTGCTGTGTTGTCCTAAAATTGTGAAGACTTCAAGAACCCTGGAGCTCCACCAGCCTTTGAAAAATCAACAAGAACCTCCCTTGGAGAGAAGGCATCACTCCCGTGCACACCGCAGGCACCGATCCCACAGAGTTGGTTTTGTCAATGTGATGCTCCCTGACGATTTCAATCCATACAGTCTGGATGGAGCCCCACCGGCCCCAGTAATCATGAACTAGCTGTGCTCCCGTGGTCCTGCGACCATTGTGACCTCCTTCCTCCAGTGGGACCCGCCAGACTTACCTCTAAGTCTTCCAGTGCAGTGTCTTTCCAGGTGACCCCCTTCATCGTACTGCACTAGCTACCAACACCTTCAGCACCCTCCTCCCGGCCAAATCCGGGACGCTCCTGATCTTCTGCTGATGGAACTTTGGACCTGGTACTGCTATCGACCTAAAACGAGATGGTGAACTTCATGGAAATCATAGCCTGATTTTATATAAATGTTTCTGCTTTTCCCCGTTGACTTCAATGATGCGTAATTGCGCACAAAAGTGATATATTTTACTAACTCTTAAAAATCGTAGCTCCTAAAGAATTCACTGTAGATTGAAGTTCTTGGTCGTAAAACATACATAAAAATCGATATTGTTATAAATTGGTCTCCGATTTATTCTTGATTGTGTGTCTCATTCATTGCCTCCATGAGTACAACAAATGCTCAGAACTACCCTCTGATAAGCCTAACTGCTCGCCCACACTTCGATAAAAAGAGCATCAGTATTATCTACTTTAGCCTTTGTGTACCAGTGAGGGATCCACTGGATTATCTGCACAGTATACTTCATTATAGTACCCTATATAGAAAGCCAGCTTTGTACACTGTATGAGACTAGTGCTGAGGTCAGGATAGAATGCTAGCGGTATTAGGATTTGCGTACGCATTTTAGATGGGTTAGGCATCCCCCTTCAAGGAATTTCAAGGGACTTTCAAGAGATTCTCCTGCATCCTTAATAATCCTGAATAGGGACAACTGCGGTCCTCGTCTGTTGATTAAAACAAGAGCTAAGACAAAATGGCATGTTCACTTAATTGCCTTGTCCACCCTCACTGCATCAGAAAACACATTCTTTATTTTAGGCACTGCTTTAAGAAGACTGCCTCTTTTTTAAAACACCGTGCACGTGTTCAAATGATAAACGAGTAAGTCAAGAGCTACAAAGAGGTTCAATTATGATGAGCTAAACTGCATGTTTTTTTTCTTTCTTATCGCTTTGGTAGTTATGTTTTTCATCTTCTCTTTTATAAACCTGAACATAAGCTTCAAGTCATTGTCAGTTCCAGCAACAAGGCGGTGATTAGCACTGCACTCTCTATATAAAAAGCTGGAAATGCAATGTTCCTTTTGTTGTGGGAGCAGGCAAGAAGAGAAGGCTCCCACACAGCGGCAAGCAAAGCTAAAAACATTCACTTTGACATAAGGTACATGGTTATGAAATATCTGCAATTTATGGTGCCCGAGCGAACTATTTCTGATGCTTCTAAAAATGACATTGTCTAAAGGTAGCATGCCAAGGAAAAGCAATTGAATCCAAATACTCATTCAGGGGTCAAAGTAGCTGTGTTTTCTTTCAATTCGGTTGCCCATCATGAGTCCCCAGTAAACGCATTGCCCTCTCAAAATCACTATAGTAACAGGAGCTCATTCGTTTCATCATCTTCGTATTTCATAGTTTACCATAGCCTTCAGAAAAACAGCCTTCGCTGATGAAAGTTAAAAGATTTTTTGAGTTATTCTTTGTTCTATGGTCAAGTGCCCAGATTGCTCCTGTTTCCATTTACAGCAACCAGGCAAAAAAACGAGGGAATTTGTGACTACTGGGACCTATTCATCTTTATTCTGGGAAATCTCAGCAGTGCATGCAAGCATGCAGGAAATAAACCCCAAGAGCAGGCAGTGTACTGCCAGCGTAATTCATTCCTGGGCACAGAACTGTGTGAACTGACAGTGAAATACCTGATATTTGAACTCACATTTGTCCGTAAAAAACCAAGCTTTGATACAAACCATATTAACCTGTTACTGTTTTTGCTGCAATCCGTTTAAATGATAGTATTGTATTTACTATTGTTTCAAATATGCAATAAGGCTACGACACGAAGTAAAAATATCAGTTTCTTAGACATGATTGGTTGAGTGTATTCTCGTCATTCTTTTAAATGAATGTCCAAAGAAAAGAGTAGTAAGTACAATGAACGAAAGAATAAAAGACTGAGGGGCATATCAGCAACAACCGGCGATAATTATTGCTAAGCGCATTTAGCTAGGATAATTATCGCTGGCTAGCGTGGATTTTTATCGCTGAGATAGCGTGCTATTAGCAACGCTTATCTCAAAAGCGATAAAAATCCTAGCGCTAACTGCCTAACGTGAGATTATCGTTGGAAAACCAGCGATAATCTCACAAAATGTGGTGTTAGCTTGTTGATAGGGCCCCACAAACTTAGCCATGATATCCACCTTCTATAGGATATCATGGCTAAGTCAGTCCTGAAGCAGGCGTAAGGAAAGTAGCGTGGGGCTTGATGATAGGAGAAATGTTGCTTAGCGAAATTTCTCCTGTCATGTCAGGTCAGGAACGCCCACTTTGCATCTCATTAGAGATGCAAAGCTGGGCATTTAGAATTTGGGCGCTAATGCAAGGTTTCACCCGTTAGCGTGACCTTGCTAATTAGGCGATAAAATTATCGCTGCTTTTCGGCCAAAAACGGTCGCAAAAGTGGCGATAATTTTCTATCCCCGCCTTGTAAATTTGCCCCTGAGTGAATTAACTGAAATGTGCAGAGTGCTCTGTTACCCAGAAGGGTGACCTGGCATGGGAAAATTAATAACGAATTGACAGAATGCCCGTGCATTGCTCGTGTGCGCATCTATCAGTACTCGTTGTGTGCGCATCTGTGCTCGCCTCGTGCTCTCTCAGGTGCTCCATGCTACTCGCGCGCATCTTAGGTGCCTGCTTTCCCAGCGTGCAGCTCCATAGCTCAATAACTCAGGCAGTGCTCTGCCCGTGCCTCTCTGCCCATCACACACCACGGTTCACGCCCTCGACTGGACTGCCCTGGCCTCAGTCTTTCCCAGCTGCTGCCTTCATTTAATTTCTTTTTCTTCTTTATTTTTACTTTTATTTCCTTCTGATTTGTCAGAATTCCTCAGCTCACAGACACTCTTAGTTTACAGAGGCTCTAGTCAGTCCTTTATTGACCTACTCCCCCCTCTGCCGCTTCCTGCCACTGCTCCCAGGTTTATTCCTCGTTCCTGCTGCCTGCCTCCCAGCTGTCCCAACCTCTACTTAAAGAAGGCTGCTGTGTGGGTGCGTAGCGGACACGCGCAGTGGGTGCGCTGCCAGTGCGCCGAAGTCGCCCCCAAAGGCAAGCCCATCTGCCTCCCTCCGCGACCCAACTGCGACCAGCACCAAGAACCCTGGTCCACCGACCTACCAATGCTACAGCTCAATGGCTCTCAACACACTCAATGACGACAAGAACAACAACTGCAAGCTCTCCTCACTGCTCGACACCAATGGTCCTTTCACCTGCTGAATTTGCTGTTACTCCTTCCACGCCAAAACCCAGGACCCACCTCTGCTGACCACAAACACCCCCACCCCAGCCCAAACTCTGCAATGCCTTCTCCTCAACGTCTGCTCCCTCCACAGACAGGTCACAGAAATCTGGGAGCTCCTCGACAGCACCTGTCCTGATGTCGCCTTCCTCACCGAAGCCTGGACAAGTCCCACCTCGGGACCTGACTTTGTGATCGCCATCCCCATAGGATCCAAAATCACCTGGAAGGACCACCCAAACCGCCCTGGAGGCGGCATCACCATTGTCCACAAGGCCAACCTCACCTAAGCACCTACACCGATGGACCTACGAACCTCATGGAACACCTCCACTTCAAGATACAGGTCAACCCGACCACCACCCTATGTGGCAACCTTATCTACCGGCCTCCCGGACCCCACGCACCTTTCTCCGACTCCATCACCGACATAATCACCCCGCACGCCATCATCTCCACCAACTACATTCTGCTGAGTGAACTCAACTTCCACCTCGACAGCCGCCAAGACCCCAACTCCACCTCCCTCCTGGAAAACCTCCACATCATCGGACTCAATAAGATCGTACCAGGACCAGCACACTCAGCAGGACACACCCTCGACCCTATCTTCACAGCAGGAAACTCCATTTCCTTCAGCCACACCTCCGAACTCCCATGGACGGACCACCACTGTGTCCTCTTCACCTACAGCACAAATTCCCCCAGCAGACGCCCAGCCCAGCAGAAACTGGAACAAGATCTCAGGTGAACAGCTCACCACCACCCTCAGTGGCTCCGCTCCCACCGCCTCAGACAATGACCCCACCACCGCCGCTTTGCCCTACAAAAATGGATCACCGACTGCGCCAACACCATCGCCCCGTCAAGAAATTTTCCAATCCTCACACCAAGAAGGCCAGCTGGTTCTCCACCGAACTCTGGGAATCCAGACTAACCTGCAGACATCTTGAGAAACTATGGAGGAACTCCAAAACCCCAGCCAACTGCGACAACTACAAAACAGCCACTACCGCCCACCGCAGACTCATCAGACACTCATAGAAAAAAGCACTCCATGACAGAATCTCCGCCCACGCACAAAACAGCAAGGAGCTATTTGGGATCATCAAAGAATTCCCCCAACCAAACAGCGAGTCCACCGACATCCCACCTTCCCAAGACCTCTACGACAAACTCAGAGGCTTCTTCCACCACAAAATCAAGACCATCTGTGAAAACTTCCACAACATCCTCCAGGAGGATCCCACATCCTCCACTGCCTGCTCCACACAGCTGAGTCTGGACAGCTGGACTGCCCTCAACATCGAAGAGACAATAAAGACCATAAGGACCATTCACTCTGGGGCCCCCATGGACCCCTGCCCCTACCACATCTACCAAAGAGCCGCAGACATCATCGCTCCCTAGCTACAAAGAATCATCAACAAATCATTCGAGGCCACCTCATTCCCCGAGGACTGGAAACATGCGGAGGTCAACCCTCTCCTAAAAAAAACCTTGGTAGACCCCACCAACCTCAAAAGTTGAGACCAATCTCCCTACTCCCCTACCCCGCAAAAGTCATTGAGAAAGCTGTCAACAGCCACCTCACCTCCTTCATCGATGAGAACAACATCCTGGACCCCTCCCAATCAGGCTTCAGGAAGAACCACAGCACAGAGACTGCCCTCATCGCCACAACAGACAACATCCACTCTCTCCTTCACAGAGGATAGAAGGTGGCCCTAATCCTCCTGGACCTCTCAGTCGCCTTCGACACAGTCTCACACCGCACCCTAGCCAGCAGACTCCACAAAGCAGGAATCTGGAACAAAGCCCTTGACTGGATCTGCTCATTCCTCTCCGGCAGATCGCAGCGGGTCAAACTCCCTCCCTTCACATCAGAACCCACACCAATGACCTGCGGAGTCCCCCAAGGTTCCTCCATCAGCCCCACCCTGTTCAACATCGACATGGCCCCTCTTGCTTCCATCGTCAGAACACACAGACTCAATATTGTATCCTACGCAGACGACACACAACTCATCCTCTCACTATCCAATGAACCCAACATCATGAAACACAACTTTCAAGAAGGAATTGAAGCAGTCGCCAGGTGGATGAAGAACAGCTGCCTACAACTGAACACAGATAAAACCGAAGTACTCATCATAGGCCCACATCCCGACACCTGGAACAAAACCGTGTAGCCCCCCCACCCTTGCCTCACCCTTGCCCCACCCTTGGGAACTCACCACCACTAATGGACCACGCATGTAAATTAGGTATCATCCTGGATTATGAACTAAAAATGGCCCACCAGATCAACGCGTCACCTTCCTGCTTCCACACCCTCCATTTCCTACGTAAAACCTTCAACTGCATACCCCTCGAACACAGGAAAACCGCTACCCGCGCCCTCATCAGCAACAGACTGGAATACGGCAATGCAATCTATGCTGGAATCAACAAGAACCTCACCAGCAAACTCCACAACATCCAAAACGCAGCTGCCAGACTAGTCCTCAACCTACTGCGCCACTGCCACATCACCCAACACCTGCGGGCACTACACTGACTCCCAGTCGAGAAGAGAATCACCTTGAAGCTCCTCACCCACACCCACAAGGCCCTCCACAAGACCGGCCCGCCTACATGAACCCCCGCCTCTCTTTCTGCGCACCCCAAAGATCCGTCCGCTCTACCGGGCTCTCCCTCGCCACGATACCACACATCAAGAAGGCCAGAACAGGAGGTCACTCCTTCTCCTTTCTCCTGGCCAAAGAATGGACCACCCTCCCTCTCCACCTCCGCCAAACTCCAACTCTCTCCAGGTTCCTATAGGACCAAAAGACGTGGCTCTTCTACAAATCACCATTGACATCCTGCACCGCGAAAAAACTCATGATTTATTTATTGATTGCATTGTGTCAATAGATGTGTGGACACAGTAGTTACCAAGTCAGTTGGACCGAAGAAGCAGGGCAATATTAGACAAAAAGCGTCATGCAATAGGTGCAGGGGAATACTACATTTTCTGTGTTGGGAAATAACCTCTCAGGTATAGCTTCATGACTCTAAACGTAAATATGTACTACTTTTTTTTCCTTATTTGCTATTTATTTTTATTTGTAACTATTTTAAATAATTTATTTTAATTCAAAATGATTTGTCATGAGGTTTTATTTCAAGCCCATACCTCCATTATTTTCCATGGGAGGGTATTGCAGTACCAGACGTTGGCCATGTGTAGAGATGGACTTACTCCAAAAGTGTAAGGTACTCCAAAGGATAAGTTTGTGAATACCTAAGAGAAGTAAACTTAATGAAAAGTGTAGTGTGTAATTTGAGCCGTGAGTGTTTAGCTGCTGATGAGCCAGTTAAAGGAAAAATGTAGATTATTACCTCCGTGATGCAAATTTGTTGCACTTATCAAATAGTTATGTTTGACTCAGTGAATGATGGGTATTGAAACATGCCAGGCTGGTAGGAAATCTCTGATTACTCTCGTACTTGTTGTCATGCAAATTAACATGCCCCATTCTACACACACACGGTGGATCCACAAGCCCTATGAATTTAGTATCACAGAAGAGGTAGAGATGGGATAAAGGAGAGCTACATTGGCTTCTAAAGACACTTTTGGTATTAAACCGGTCTTAGTGTAGATGTATTTGGATTCTGTGACATGCATGGTCACGTAGTTAAAAAGCAGAGCGAGTACTGCTGAAGATGGATGTTAGAAATGTGGTTTCTGGTTGGCAGATGTATGCACTCTGTCCAAGCAGGAACCACAATCCTAGTCGGGGTAAGTCAGATACACACCCTAGATTAACCTGTGCTCACCGGTCAGTAGTTTGACACAAAGTAGTCAGGCTTAACTTAATAGGCAATGTGTAAAGTATTTGTGCAACACCTCCAACAACAAATCAGTGAAAATACCACACAGAAACATAGAGCTTAATTTAGTGAACAAAACATGACCAAAATGCCAATTATCACATAGGTAGAACCGGAGTTATACCTTTTTAAAGGATATCTTGAAATGTAGTGCTTGAAAGCATAAAGCGCCAACCATGATTATCTGATCATGCTAGACCAGGTCAAATCCAAATGTTTCAGCTGGCCGCGATGGAGAATGGTTCAGATACAGGGACCAGACTTGGCCCACTGAAGACACAGTACCTTGGTTTTCAGTTGTGTTGAAATTAAGGATGGAATGGCAGGAGCAAAGAAGGTGATACATTGACGACAATACTTGGAATGTAGGCAATGCTTCGGTTTCGAGCCACGCAAAGTCGAAGATGCATCGGGAATTGAGGCAATGCGTGCGGCCACCAGTGATGCAATGAACTTGATCCTTGCAGCAGCAGTAATGCCTTGATGGAGATGTGCTGGTTCCAAGTGGCACAATGGCATCTATTTGTGCGTTTCTGCTAGACCAGCACTTTGTACCCATTTCCAGGGGCCCAGACTGGTTTGGCACGACTTGGCAGGGCAAGACTCACGGATTGGAGAGTCCGGGTGCAGTAGCAGAGTTGTTGGAAGTCTTTGATGTCCCTGAGACCTCAGGACAGGAGGCAAGCAGATATGCCCTTGAGGTCACTCTGGGTTCAAGTGGTGGAGGTCCAGTCCTTCTCACCCAGTCAGGGAAGGCAGCAGTCAGGTCAGCACAGCAGAAAAACAGTACTTCTAGAGCAGCAGTCCAGCAGAGTGGCAGTCCTTGAGCAGCACAGCAGTCCTTCTTCCTGCAGAGTATCTGCAGGTCCACAATTGTACCGATTTGGTAGGGTCAAAAGTCCACTTCTTATACCCTGTAGTACCTTTGAAGTGGGGGAGACTTCAATGTAGGATCTTTGCAGTGCACAGAGGTCCTTCCTTCATGCCCTTGCTTCAAGCTCACTACAGAGTGATATGCAGCCCTTTTGTGGTGACAGGACATAGCCTATTCAGTGTACCTCAGGCAGTGCTCAGCTCCGCCCCCATCAAGCCAGTTAATGGCCCATTGAGGCCCATCAAGTCACACTTAAGCTCCCATTGTGTGTGGCTGTCTAGAGGGAATACACAAAGCCAACCTGTCCCCCACCCCAGATGTGTATTGGAGACAGGCTGCAGGCACACAGGGTTAAGAGCAGAAAAAGGCAAAGGTCACTCGTCGATTCTCAGCGAGGACGCTGCGTGTTTAGTGCATTGTAACGATACGTAGATGCGGTCTCAGGATTCTATTAAATAATTTCTTCGGAATTGTGTTATTTACAGAGAACTGATCAACCCCACCGCAGCACATCCCAGTCATTGGATCTCCCTTGTAGCAGATGGTAGAAGTTGGCTCCAACACTTGCTGAGGCAATTTCTAAATCATATCAGGCATGTACTTATAAATGTCCTGAAGATGATCCTATTATCGTGTCGAAAGGATTGAAGCGTCGTCGACCCATGTTAGACAGCTTTGTGCATTAATCCACTGTGTAAAACAAGTGCACTGACTGTCTGTCTATACTAAGCTTGGTAGAATTTGCAATTTGACAAGCTATACCTGTCTTGCCTGAAATGTCCTTGTGTATGTTTTGTATTTGTCATGTTCCAGAGAGGATACAGGACTGTGTCCCACTAGATTGATGTTCTTAACTACGGTTCTCCAATTGTTTGCATTATTAAAATTACTGTCCGGCTGGACATGTGTAATATAGCTCTGATTTCAGTCTATATTTATCGTGCTTGATATCAGAATTTTTAAGGACCACTGTTTATGTTTATAATTGATACCCAAGGTCCTTAATTACCTTGCGGGTTCCCTTGTTATTTTTGACAACGTTCTAAAAGTGGCATTTTTAAAATTGTAATGATGAATTTGACATTTCCATTAAAAAAAATGTATCGTTACAGTTCCATAGGTACCAAACATGACAGCTCCACTTCCTTTTAATTGGAAATTACGCTTACTAGATGTAACAAGAAATCCCCAATGTTAACCTATGGGAAAGGTAAGCTTCACAGTAGTGAAAAAATGAATTTAAGAGGGTTTCGCTACCAGGACATGTCCTATCTTTTAATCACACATCACCCTGTCTTATAGGCTACCTAGGGCCTACCTTAGGGGTGACCTGTATGTAATAAAAGGGGATTTAGGGCTTGGCAAGGGGTTTAAATGCCAACATGGCATGGCAGGAGAAACTGCACACACAGGTTCTGCAATAGCAGGCCTGGGATATGCTGTACATGGCTATTTAAGTGGTTGGCACGGTCAGTGCTACAGGCCCACTACTTGTATTTAATTTACAGGCCCTGGGCGCATGTAGCACACTTTACTAGGGACCTTTTAGTAAATTAAATATGCCTATTGTGGATAGGTCAGTCCAGCAATGTTCCAGAAGGAAGCACATGCACCTTAGCACTGATTAGCAGTGGTAAAGTACCCAGAGTCCAAAAAACGATCAGCAAAAAGGGGATAAGAAGTAAAATGTTTGGGGGTGACCCTGCAGAAAGGGTCATTTCCAACAGTGGCTACCATACTATGAAAGAAAGGGTGCTTGCACTTTCTCAACACATAAAAGCAGCTCAGGACTGCCTGGAGGGTCTGGCAGGAATAACATTTGCATTTTGGGGTTGCTTGAAAAAGCCTAGTTGGGTCCCATGAAGCAGTTTCTGTAGAAACTGATTCAAGACCTCTTTTCTGCTGCTATATTGCTAGCAGAGTTCCAAATTGCAGGAGCAAATAGATCACTGGGGCTTAAACTCTAACTTGGAGACAACGTTTTTGACCAATCATCACTAGGACCCTTAATTACTGGGACAGAGACTCTATACGGCAAGCTGCCAGGGAAGCTGGTGAGTTGTTATATGAAAACCATACAGTGAATGTGTACTCAAATGTTACCATGCATTGTGATCCCTGCATCAATGGTATTTATGGGGCATGCAAATATGTGAGGAATAATATTAGACTGGTTTCTATACAATTGGATTTACATCAATAAAACGTTTATTTTTTATTTAACCAATTATGTTGTTTTGATTTCTGTCATAATTGAGCAATTCTTATGTTATGCTAGGTTTATTTGCAAGTGTACATTCACATATGCCTGTTGGTGCTTTAGAATCAAACTTCATACAATAGGCTATAAGAAAAGTGGTAGCCTAGAACTAAATGCAGTAAAATGTCTATAAATTAAAAGGCCAGAATTGTAAAAGTTTGCTAAATATGCCTAAAAATGCATTGTGTTCAAAATCATTGATTGTGCCCATAAGTTATACAAAACTCGTGACAGAATTATTAAAAAATATTTAGTTATTCACAAAGACTGGTAAGAAGCATCCAATCCAAAAACAATCAATTTAGATGTGATAATATGGAGTACTTCAAAGTCAAATGCAATTATTGAAAAGACTTGTAATGTGTTTTTTCATTTAGTAGCATAGAATATATAGAGCAACATAAGCAATACAAATATATTAAAAAAGGGTCAGTATAAGATTGCACGCACCAACCAGATAACAACCACTAAACACAATTCTTTATATTTGACAGTGGGGCCAGGAGAGGTGTAGAAGCTACTCAACATATTCTAAACTAATCCTATTCTTGATTTGTATCTCACATGCAATTTATAGGCCCTGGGGAGCCCACCCATGGGGCCACATTATTTTTTTTAAGAGGTGGAGGTGCACTGTCCCCTCCCTGATCCATTATAGGCTCCAGGGAGCCCTTCCATGGGACTGCATTTCATAAGGGGAGAGATGCACATGGGCCGGAAGTATTTTTGGGGGTAAGGAGGCTGCTTTTGACTCCATCCACCAAGCGCACCCTAATAAATTATATATTTGATGAGCTATTTTGTACTTACTTTCAGTCCTCCATTGTTATACCAATTTATAGAGCAATATGTGTGAAAAGTGAAGTTTGGATGATGTCATCTGTGTTGTCATTAATTATGTCACTTGAGATGTCATCAGTTATCTCATTAATTTTCTCATAGAACATGTTATGAGTGATTTCATAATAAGCAGGTAAGAAGGGGGCGCAAGTTATAAGTAGTGCTACTAAATACAACTAGTGAATTTCTGTGTGTTTTTTTTCAATTCAAAACGTTATTGTTGTCACTAAGAAATTCACTTAACCATAACCTCACTTTAACATGTAGGTTTTTTTTCAGTGAATTTTTAAAGATTTTTTTTTAAATGAAAACAGATCTTTTTATGACATCTAACTATAATATTTTTTAAAGTGAATGAAGTAAGCTGCCACTGCATATACTATACTAAAGTAAGATATAGTGTGCACAGAGTCTAGTGGATCCCCCTGAGGTACTGCAGAGGCTAAGGTAGATAAAGACTTACTCTCTTTTGTGGTATTATGGTTCAGCAGTCAGGCTTATCAGAGGGTAGTGTTAAGCATTTGTTGTACACACTAAGGCAAGAAATAATGTCACACACTCGAAAACCAAATCCAGACAGTTTGTATACTAAGTTGGTACTATGTTATTTTTATTACTAGAAACAGGTTTTACTTATTAGCAGGTGAGTGATACTTTCAATACAATTACATTTTTCAAAATATGATGTGTACTGGTTTTGTAGAAGCACACAAGTTACTTTGCAGTACAGGAAATGGGGTGTACGCTCTTTAGAATACTTGAAATTACTTTAGATTACTTTTTAGTTACACTTTGTGCACAACAAACTAATCACACAGTTTAGCCATTGCAGCACATCACTAAGCAGGTTAATTCATTTGAAGACACTAAGTTACTTTTTTGCAGTACAAGACACGGTCAACGCTTAAAAACATGTTTAGGAGAAAACCGACCAGCCAATCCTACGGAGGAAAATGTATTGTTAAGTTTGCAGGTAAGTAAACTGTCTTGGTAACTGAGTTGTGGAGGGTAGAACCAAGGTTCAATTCTGCACTCAAGGTGTACCACCAGTGGCACTTGGGCAGCCGGCTGCAGAGTGCAGGGGTGTCAGTGCTAGTCAATGGGGATTAGAGGCACATCGGTTGGAGGCTGCTCATGGGAAGATAAATTGGCCATGGAGGACAATCTTAAGGACTTAAGGTAAGTACAAAGGGGAGCTCAAGGCAGCACCAAAACCACACCACCAGCAGTACATAGTCGTATGGGTGCAGGGTGCTTACACAGCATTGGGTGGGCAATGTAAACTAATGGAGATCATGGGAGGAAACTGAGATGTCAGGCGACATCTGGGCACCATTGGTTCTCGTCAGCAGGACGCAGGGGTTGAGGATGCAGAGGTGACTCTGGTTTTTCCTTACCGGGAAGGTCGCGGGCAAGGGGGTCATTGTGAAGAGACTGCAGGCACCAACTCGGGACCTTGGAGGTGACCCTCCTCACTGGATTTGGGGTCAGGACTGCTGGGGAAACACTTCAGGACCGGTCGACCCTCTAGTGGACTGCGGGTGCAGAGGTAAGTTCTGGAGCAGGGTGTCTTGGATCCGCATGGGCTTGATCTTCTTTTGTGGACAGGGCCGCTGTCCTGTAGAGTCTTGAGGCTTTGTTGCAGAGGGATTTGGAGCTGCAGGCAGGCCAGTAGGGCTGGGGCCAACCCAGTTGGGCGTTGAGTCTTCACTGCTGTGACATCTTCAGATTCTAATCTTCTTAGGGCACCCATTCTGAATACTGGATTCAGAGCGGACGCCTAAATACTGTACATAGGGGGCATTTTTAGAGGTCTCGAGTTGGTAGTCAATGGGCTACTGTCCTTAGAGTGACTACACCCTTAATGTGCTCACCCCACATGGGGCAGTGGGCACAATCCCTAACCCTGATTGGAGGGTGCCTACCATCTGAATGATGGCAGGCACTGAAGAGTGGGCTTCACCTCTCCTCCTCCACCTGAGGGGTGGGGTTGGCAGAGGTGCAAAAACAACAATTGATGGACAGAGTGCAGAACAATGTCATACATTCACCCCAGTACAGAGATCTGGGCCTAAATCCATCGTTTTTTTGCTCACCATGCCGTTCCAGTTTGAACCCAGCCATATGCAAATCAGTCTTGACCCTGTGCCTCATGGGAACAGTCCAGCCCGAACTGCTAAGCCAGGTCCTCCCTGGACTGGAAACAAGCATCCTAGGACCGGTTTCGGGGTTTCACCCCTCTTCAGCCAGAATCGCTTGATTCCAGTGGCATGGAGGGCAAGGGACCCACGTCTGGGCATACCCTTCCCACTCGGGGTGACAAATGTAAAAACAACAATTGATGGACAGAATGTAGAACAATGTCATACATTCACCCCAGTACAGCGATCTGGCCCTAAATCCATCGTTTTTTTGCTCACCATGCAGTTCCAGTTTGAACCCAGCCATATGCAAATCAGTCTTGACCCTGTACCTCATGGGAACAGTCCAGCCCGAACTTCCAAGCCAAGTCCTCCCTGGACTGGAAACAAGCATCGTAGGACCTGTTTCGGGGTTTCACCCCTCTTCAGCCAGAATAGCTTGATTCCAGTGGCATGGAGAGCAAGGGACACACGTCTGGGCATACCCTTCCCACTCGGGGTGACAAATGCAAAAACAACAATTGATGGACAGAATGCAGAACAATGTCGTACATTCACCCCAGTACAGAGATCTGGGCCTAAATCCATCGTTTTTTTGCTCACCATGCCGTTCCAGTTTGAACCCAGCCGTATGCAAATCAGTCTTGACCCTGTGCCTCATGGGAACAGTCCAGCCCGAACTGCCAAGCCAGGTCCTCCCTGGACTGGAAACAAGCATCCTAGGACCGGTTTCGGGGTTTCACCCCTCTTCCTCCAGAATAGCTTGATTCCAGTGGCATGGAGAGCAAGGGACCCACGTCTGGGCATACCCTTCCCACTCGGGGTGACAAATGCAAAAACAACAATTGATGGACAGAATACAGAACAATGTCATACATTCACCCCAGTACAGAGATCTGGGCCTAAATCCATCGCTTTTTTGCTCACCATGCCGTTCCAGTTTGAACCCAGCCATATGCAAATCAGTCTTGACCCTGTGCCTCATGGGAACAGTCCAGCCCGAACTGCCAAGCCAGGTCCTCCCTGGACTGGAAACAAGCATCCTAGGACCGGTTTCGGGGTTTCACCCCTCTTCAGCCAGAATAGCTTGATTCCAGTGGCATGGAGAGCAAGGGACCCACGTCTGGGCATACCCTTCACACTCGAAGTGACACATGCAAAAACAACAATTGATGGACAGAATGCAGAACGATGTCATACATTCACCCCAGTACAGAGATCTGGGCCTAAATCCATCGTTTTTTTGCTCACCATGCCGTTCCAGTTTGAACCCAGCCATATGCAAATCAGTCTTGACCTTGTGCCTCATGGGAACAGTCCAGCCCGAACTGCCAAGCCAGGTCCCCCCTGGACAGGAAACAAGCATCCTAGGACCGGTTTCGGGGTTTCACCCCTCTATAGCCAGAATAGCTTGATTCCAGTGGCATGGAGAGCAAGGGACCCACGTTTGGGCATACCCTTTCCACTCGGGGTGACAAATGCAAAAACAACAATTGATGGACAGAATGCAGAACAATGTCATACATTCACCCCAGTACAGAGATCTGGCCTAAATCCATCGTTTTTTTGCTCACCATGCCGTTCCAGTTTGAACCCAGCCATATGCAAATCAGTCTTGACCCTGTGCCTCATGGGAACAGTCCAGCCCGAACTGCCAAGCCAGGTCCTCCCTGGACTGGAAACAAGCATCCTAGGACCGGTTTCGGGGTTTCACCCCTCTTCCTCCAGAATTGCTTGATTCCAGTGGCATGGAGAGCAAGGGACCCACGTCTGGGCATACCCTTCCCACTCGGGGTGACAAATGCAAAAACAACATTTGATGGACAGAATGCAGAACAATGTCATGCATTCACCCCAGTACAGAGATCTGGGCCTAAATCCATCGTTTTTTTGCTCTCCATGCCATTCCAGTTTGAACCCAGCCATATGCAAATCAGTCTTGACCCTGTGCCTCATGGGAACAGTCCAGCTCGAACTGCCAAACACACCTTCTGGGCTATTGAAAAGGAGGTGAGAGAGGAGGGGGGCCTGCTCCTAACATCAGGAGAGGCTGGGGGTCGTACTGCAAAGGTGGCTAGGCCTATGAAGCTCCCATGCAACAGATGTGTTTTCATGATCTGGGGGAGGTGTGAACACCTCAACCCAGGAAAGATTTTCTTTCTCGGCCTAGGAAGCGAAGGCTACCCCCAAGAAATGTGTCTTTGGTGGCAGGCTGGTGTTTACCAGTCAGTAACTCACCAGTGGTTGGTTTGGTTCAAGTGATCCCTCTAGAAGGGAGCCCTGAGTGCATGGAATCATAAATCTGACACTGGAATGAGTGCAGGTTTATTATTCTGAGATGTCTCATACCAAACATCCCGAGATTTAGTAAAGCCATTATGGTGCTTGGAAACTCGTAAGGACCAGTTTCTAGACCATATAAGAAGTATGGCTTTACAGGGCAGTTATAATATCTAAGTATGGCCTTAGAAATTATAGGGACCTGTCTGCTCATGCAGATAGTTCCTCATATGAGGTATAGGGCACCCTGCCTTAATGATGGCTTACCAAGGCCTCATGCAGTGCTGGGCAGGCATGGCACACAGGGATGTATAACAAACTAGAATCATGCAAGTAATGCCCTCCGCAAAAAATTATTGAAAAATAATGCTATGTGATAACAGCTCACCTAGCTTGACTAATAAAGTGTGCTACACGGTATTTGCATATGGCCAGGTCTAAACTGGGGTGGCATGGTAAGCAAAAGAATGATGGATTTAACCCAGATCTCTTGACTGGGGGTGAATGTTTTGATTTGTTCTGCATTCCGTCCATCAATTGTATGTCTTTTGCTTTCACACGGTATTTGTGGACTGCCCGTCCCACATCTGCAATTGGTTGAGTTGGTGCACACAGTGTCTTCAGGCAACTTTTTGCTTGATCTATTACACAGGGATGTGTGCCATGTCGACTCTTCACTTTTAGTTCCACCACAACACGCAGGCTGCAATGTCAGTGGTGCAGGTTTGTTGTGACTGGTCTCTGAGAGTGGCATAATACATTCTGCAGCCCTCAGAGGCCTTCCCCTTGCTACCATGCCCTTGGTACCATAGGTACCCCCTTACAAGGGGTTTCGAGGTAGGATTGAGTTGTGCAAAAGTGGAAAACAATGGTACAAGTTAGGGAAAAAACACGGGTATTGGGGACCTGATTGGCAGGGACCCGGGACACACTCAGTCAAATTGCATCAGGTATCTGGGGCAACCATGTAGAAGGGGCACTTTCCTATAGTGAATTTCTAGTTTTTTTTATGTAAAGTAATATTTAATTACCTCTCTCTCAGATGATGGGTGTGCATGTTATATTAATTCCATGTTGTCAGGCTTTCTGGAGGAGAATAATATACTTGACTCCTCCCAGTGCAGATTCTGCCCGGGCCTTAGCACGGAGTCTGCCCCCCTAGCTGTGACTGAACATTTGAGGGCAGCACTGGATGAGGGACGCACCTCGGCACTGATCCTGTTGGATCTCAGTGTCACATTTGATACGGTCTCTCACCAGATCTTGATACGGAGGATGAAGGAGGCTGGCATTGTGGGCCTCACTCTGGACTGGTTCACCTCCTTCCTTCCGGATATGTCCTTCCAGGTGTCTGCCCCCCATTTTACCTCCAGGGTCCATTCCATCAAACAGGGAGTGCCGCAGGGCTCAGCGTTAAGTCCAACGCTTTTCAACTTGTATGTTCAGCCTCGTGCTGTGGTAGCCAAGAGCAGAGGGCTGACTATTGTATCATATGTTGATGATACACAATTGGTAGTCGCCCTCTCCGATGACTGTCTGAATAATGCTGTTAGGTTTCGGAGAGGTCTTGCTGACGTTGCAGGGTGGAAGACTGCCAACTATCTCCAGCTTAATGCCAGCAAGTCTGAGGTCTTGCTGGTAGGGAAAGATCTTGAGCTATGGAGCGAACAGTGGTGGCCCGCCACCTTGCGCTGTGCACCCACCACCAAACAGGTGGTGAAAAATCTTGGTGTTTGGATCGATTCAGCTCTTAGTTTCCAAACCCAAACTAAGAAGGATGCAGCAACATGTTTTGGTATTCTTCGTTGGCTCAAACCTTTGCTGGGCTTTTTTGACCCTTCGATCCAACAGATTATCGTCCAGGCATCTGTGCTCTTGAGACTGGATTATGCCAGCTCGCTTTACTTGGGGGACAACAAGACGGAGATTTTGAGACTGCAAAGAGTTCAAAATGTAGCCACCAGAACTCTTCTCGGCATGCCTAGATGCTACTCCACTTCCAGTGCCATTTGTCAGCTACGTTGGCTACCGGTGGCGAGACGTGTGGAGTTCATGTCCCTCTGCTTTTCTTTTAGGATCCTGAATTCCCATTCCCCTGGCATTCTAGCGGGCCTGCTTTACTCCTACACTCCCACTCGCCATCTCCGTTCGGTGGGCCAAGACCATGTGGTTGTCTCCCAGGTCAGGAGGGCTCGCGCCTGTGGGCGCTCCTTTCGCTCACTGGCAACTAAACTTTGGAACGCACTCCCTGTACATATCCGGAGTATGGATAATTATCTGGCATTTCGTAAAGCACAGAAGACACATTTTTTTCCTTCACTTTAGGCCCTTTTTTGCAGTTTATGCCCTTTCTGTCTGCCTCTGTGGCTTGTAACAGCTCATTGGTCTTTTTTTCTTTCGTCATGATAGGTTACCTTTGCTGTCAGCTGCCTTTATTGTTATCAGCGCCAGGACAACCCTTTGCTGGGGCAGCTGCGCGCTTTACAAGACATCATAACATAACATAGTAGTTGGTGGGGAAGGACTGGCCTCTCCATTCAGACCTCTCTCTCAGAAAACCGGAGTTCATAGTAGGGTGACCTCCATGCTGAGACCTATCTCTGTAATGATAAGTGTGCATTGTAGCATGCGGGGAAGGACTGAGCTCTTCATGTAGTGATGTCCCTTCTGGGCAAACCTTGGCTCTCCTTTAGTTCAGTGGGCTGCTCCTGCTAGCATAGCCACTCATAACACCTTTGTTGTTGTGACATTATTATGCTGTACATTTTATTTTGTTATTCAGTGGTATTTTGCCTGCACATCTCGTACAAGAACGTTTAGAATACATAACAATGTGTTGCACTGTTTATTGCTCAGTCAGCAACAGCTCCTTACATTTTAGAAAGTTCAGCTCCAGCTTTGCAGCACAATAGTTTTATCATATAAATGGTGCTTTGTTCCTTTGTGAGCAGAGAAGAGAATTCCGGCACAGAGTTCTGTCCTGAAACTAACACATGCAGGTATGGGGCTCATTGCTAATCCCAGAGATCACTAATAAATCCCTTTGCTTACACAGTAAGAATACACAGTAAGAATAGGCCTAGAACGATAGATCATTTACCATGGTTGGGTTGTTCATTGTATACAAAATGATAGTAATGTTAATTACTTTGCTTAGTTGTATTTGTCTACTAATTGCAGCACACATACTTCATAATAAAAATAATAGTTTCAATAAATGTAGTGTAAACTTCCATCGTGTCTTTCCTTTGTTCACTAAGGGCATGCAAGAGTGAGATATGAAAGGTGATGTTTCCATGGTTCCCTTGGGGACCAGAGGCTCATGTTCTAGGTTTGCCAAAATCACCTGATAGTCTAGTATGTTTAGGAGTTCAGGTGAGGCACTGTGAGCTAGCTCGGATTTAGTTTGCCAGTTTGATGTGGTTAAGAGACACAGTCACTACATTCTGATGTCCTGACATCCTAAGGCACAGTTCTGTATACCAGCAGAATCCTTGCGACAACCTTTCAGACCTCTCTCTCAGATGATGGGTGTGGTAAGTAGGGCGTGTGCTGAGACCTCTCTCTGGAATGATAGGCATGCGCAGTATGGTGTGGGGCGTGACTGGGCTCTCCTATCAGACCTCTCTCTCAGAACATGTGTGTGCATAGCAGAGTAATTAGAGGGACTAGCCTCTATGCTCACACCTCCCTCTGTAATGATAGGTGTGGGCAGTAACATGTGGGGAGTGACTGGGCTCTCCTTTCAGACCTCTATCTCAGAAGATCCCTGTGCATAGCAGGAGGTTTGGATGAGCCTTAACTCTACTTACAATAGTTCTAAATGTATATTTATTGCTTACTAAATCTGAAATGGTGCTTGAAAATCTTAAATGTGCTTTATGTGCACATGGTGGAAAGGGCTCCATCCTAGCCCAATATTGAGTAATTTAAAAAGAAACTAGAACTAATGTCCTAGGCACTGCTTGCATGACTGTGTCCTAAGGCTGCTGCGTCATCTGAATGAAATGCAATTGTTCAAATATTAAACAAAACTTCATACACTTGCTCAAATAAATTAATGACAATCAATGGTTTCTTTTAGATAAAAAGTCTGTGTTGCTCCAGTGCAAAATCAAATGGTTGAAACTCTACCGCTGTGCAGAACCATAGCAAGTTTAGTGATGGTTTCTTCTGACAAGCGACAGTGTTTGTTAGTGGGTGTGAGCTGATCCTTTATCTTTAAACACCAAGGACGTTGTTAAACTCCACTGACAGTTGCTCGTTGTGACCCATGAAGAAGGGTCTTTTTGACCTGAAATGCATTTAGTTTGTTCGTAAGGATGAGCAAAAGGAAAACCAAGTTTCCATGTTTGATGACATGAATGTGAAACAACAACATTTATGAAATATATTTTGAATTGATGAATAACAGTCTCTAAGGAAAAACATTGTTTTTCATCAATTTATTCGAGTGAGATTATAATGTATTCTTGAATATTTGAACAATTGCATTTCATTTAGATAACACAACAGCCTTAGGGCACAGTCGTACATACAGTGTCCAGCAAATTAGTTCTAGCTTCTTTTTAAAGGTCTGATAAAAAAACATAGCCAGTAAGACTCCTTCATATGGTAACAGGTGTGCATAGCAGAGTGTATTTAAACACCACCTACTTCTTCATATTTTCACAATCCAGTGAGAGTATCACAAGATCACAACATTAAAAAAATAGCCTTCTAATCGTCAGAGTGCTTCTCTCTTACACACTTACTCTCAAAAACAAGAGCCACAATATGTCATCAGTGATGTCATGATTGATGTCACTGACCATGTGATGAGTGATGTAATATGTGAGGTCATAAGCAGTGCATTGCAGGGGCATAAGTTTTGTTTCAGCTCAGGTAACTCTAACTTCTAAATTTCTCTAGTTTTGTACGAGTGAAATTTTAGCCTAAATTTAAAGCTCCTGTAATCTTTGTTTTTTCAGTGAATTTCCAAGGCTTTTTAAAATTCTATATCCTAACCTTCCCTATAACCTTCGGGTTTTTTAAAGAACTTCTAAAGTTTTTTTCATAATATTGTCTAACTTGCCTCTGGTTTTTTTCATTCTATTTCCTAACTATAAATTTCCTGTAATGTTTTTGGTTTTTTGCGAATTTTTAAAGGGTTTTTAAGGTGTTTGTGAAGTGTCTACAGTAATATGTTGCATATATTATTATCTATTTTTTTATTTTGGGAGTTGTGGACCTGTTGCACACCGGTCGCAGTCCGTCGCGGGGTAGTCACGACTACGAAGTGATTTTTTCAGTACTAAAACAGATATATAGACATTTTAAAAGTTCTGTTTAAGGTAAGTAGTTTACTAGTAAAGTAATAAAAGTAGCAAAATTATAACAAAAAACATTGTATAGGTCCTTTTAATACATTTCCTTGAGCTGCTATGCCGTCATGACCGGTGCAGTCACGTATTTACAGAGTCACCGGAGCGTCGCAACTACATTTAATTTTAGCAGTTGTAAAACACATGTATAGAAACCTTAAAGGTTTTGTTTAAGGTAAGAGGTTTACTAAGAAAGTAGTAAAAGTACTATAATTTTAGAGAAAAAAATGTAAAAGATTGTTTTAATACACTTTGTTGAGTTGCGACGTCACCAGGATGTGAGCGCAAGGGCGTTGCGAATCCCATGTGACACAGAACAAATGGATTTGACAGGTTAAACACCTTCCTATCATTAACACAGGAAGGTCCCACCCCTTTTTCCCATCTTTTTGGCTCTGTTTCACACCTTTGTATTCTGTCTGAGAATTGTGTTTTTTTTGTGTTTAGCTCCCTATTTTCTGGTAACAAACATGGCATCTGCTGCTCCTGAGACTCCTTAGGGCTGTAGCAACTCCTACTAGGAAGTTGAGCCTGGGAGACCAAAGAAAGAGAGCATTGTGTGAAAGTTTTTCTCCATGCCACCAGGAGAATGAAAAAAGGTGGAGGCAAGGAAGTGACTTGCACTCTCTAGAGAGTATGAAAAGAAGTACATGTGTGGTACTATATCTATGATAAGGCACGTAAGAACAATCCACTCCACATGTCTTGCATGAGCAGAGAGCGAAAGGGAGACCAGCCAGCAAGCAGTATCTGCTGAAGATGATGTACAACTGGGCACCTCATCTGCTCCTGCACTTTCTTCAGATCCTCCAATGTTTCAGAGTTTGTAGGTTTTGGACCGTTTTTGTCTTAAGTGTGTGAAAATATTGAGCATGGAGCATGGGGAGCAGTCTATTCCTGTTCTAGTTGCCAGCATCAATCCCATAAGTGTTAGTTTTTTTTCCAGTTGTTGGTACAGGTTTTCTGCTTTTGGTTGAAAGCACTATGTTTCATACGTTCCTGTCAAAAAACAAAACAATTGCTAAAAACTTTAAAAAAGCAAAAAAACAACAGTTCTTGTTAGAACCACCAATTCTTGCTTGAGAAAGAATAATTATGTGTTAAATATATGTTTGTAACAGTGTGAATAGATCTTGTTCTGTCTGTCCATGTGTGAGTGAGTGGGTGTGTGAGTTATGTATGCGTGGGTGAGTGGCTGTGCGAATAGATGTATGGGTGAGTGAGTGGATGTGTAAGTGCTTTTATGGGTGAGTGAGTGCATTTATCAGTGATTGTTTGGGTCTGTAAGTGCATGTGTTATTGTTTGTATGGGTGAATGAATGTGTGTCTGAATGGACATATGGGTATATGAGTGGGTGTGTGAGTGTCCTTATGGCTGTTCGACTGGGTGTGTGAGTGTGTGTGAATTGCTGTATGGGTGTGAGAGTAGCTGTATGGGTGAGTGAGGGAGTGTATACATTAGTAGAGTATGAGTGAGTGAGTTGATGTGTCAGGGGCTGTTTGGATGAGTGAGCAGATGTGTGGGCAGTATTTGGGTAGGTGACCTCCTGCATAAACGATGTATAGATGAGTGAGTGACTATGTGAGTATATGTGTGAGAGGCTATGTGAGTAGAGTATGAGTGAATAGGTGTTTCACTTGCTGAATGGGTGAGTGAATGAGTGAGTGAGTGTATTGGTGGTATATGGGTGAGTGAATGAGTGCATGAGTGATGTATGGGTGATTGAGTGGGTACATGAGTGTCTGTATTGGTGATTGAGTGGGTACACAATTAGCTGTATGAGTGTATGTTTGGGTATGTCAGTTGCTGTATGGGTAAGTGAGTACCTGTGTAAGTGCCTGTATGGGTGAGTGAATGGATGTGTCAGTGACTGTATGGGTGAGTGACTGGGTGTGTGAGTGGGCTGTATGAGTTAGTGTGTTCAAGTAGTTGTATGATCTAGTGATATGTAAGTGGTTGTGTGAGTGAATGAGTGTATGAGTTGCTGTATCACATGAGGATGAGTATCTGTACGGGTAAGTTAAATGGTACATCAGTGCTTGTATGTGTCAGTGCATTAGTTGTGCATGGGTGAGTTAAGATTTGTAAGTGGCTGTGAGGGTATGTGAGTGGATGTATGTGTAGCTGTATGGGCCATGGGATGGATGAGTCAGTGTTTACATGGGAGAGTGACTGGGTATGTTAATGATTTTATTGGTGACTGAGTAGATGAATGAGTGTCTGTATGAGTGAGTGGGTGCATGAGCCACTATATAAATGAGTGAATGAGTATATCAGTGACTGTATGGATGAATAAGTGCCTGTGTTAGTACCTATATCAGTGACTGAGTGGATGTGTCAGTATCAGTATGGGAAGTGAGTACATGTACTTGTAGATATATGTGTAGTGTCTTGGTCTATTATTGACTGCCTTGGTGAGTGAGTGGATGTGTGAGTGGCTGGGCTTATCAGTGTGTGTCTATCTTTATCAGTGTCTCTATGAGACTCTACCTTTCACATTTCAAACAAAACATTAGGCATCTCCTATGCTGTAATAGTAGTTCACTTATTTGTAATGTATTTTACCCGCATACCATAATCGATGTATGCTTTTAATATTCATTATTCAGCAGTGGGGATAAAACAATCACAAATATTCTTAAAAAAATATCCTGTCCACAACTAAGCACCCTTTCTCTTCTTCTTCTAAATGTAAATTTGTTGCTTTCTATACAATTTCTAAATAATATTGGCATCTGATGGCTGTCAGGATCAGTTTCCACAACATAGCAAAACAGTAATCAATTGCTTGGGAGTTTTTCACTATAACCCCTGGCAAAATAAAGTGGTACCAAAGCAGATCAAGTGCTCTTTATGCATGAAGACCCTCTCCATGAGTTTGTCAAAGAAATATTTATGTGGCACTACAAGTATGTTCATATATAAAAAGACATATAGCTCTTAAAACTGTTGTAAAAGGAAAAAGAATTGAAATATAAATTGGTATTTGATTTACAAAAATCCAAAAACATAATAGTACACATTGCTTATGCTGTAACAGTATATCACAATTTAGTAAGACATTTGATTTAACCTTTTGTACTGTTCTCAGCTTTCATACTTGTTCACCATAAATGATGTACTGTATAATGTTTCATCCTTGAACAGTGGAGGAGAACAATCATATAAGTTGAATAAAACAATCTACACAGTATATCACTGTAAATAAGTGACGCTATGTATTGCACTCACTACAATTCAGGCCCATGTGGAGTTGGCGTAGTAGCGCTATATAGAACTCTGTGAGGTTGCAAAACAACTCAGACTCACTACTGGAAGTTCTGCTTGTGGCCAGAATTTGCAGGCACCACCATTTGCATTACGATGGGAATGCAGAGTATGTTCCCATATTCTAAATTGTTTGCAAATTGCATCATGTGGTTCTCATGTGAGTCCTTGCGTTCCAAATCACATGCGAATGGCACCACGCTGTCTGCATGGGCATGACAATCTTGTTTTTCTGTTTTCTGTTATGGTGCTGGGCCTAAATCTTAATCCCTCTTCAATCTCTTTAATCCTCCCCCTTTAAAACATATCCAACCCTCATTTTTATTTTTTATGTTAGTGTGTGTATTTGTGTATTTTATGTATTTGGGCATTTTTTGTGTGTTTTCATCACTTTCTGTATTTTGTTTATTTGCCCTTACTTCCAACTTCTTTCCTTTCCTTTCCTTACCTTTCTCTTCCCTTTCCTTTTATTTTTTTAATCCACCCAGCACCACAGCAGAGTGAGGATGGTTATGTTGCGGGTGGTGTTGTCGCCCAGGTGTGCAGTACTTTTTATGAAAGGCATGCATGGGTAAAGCAAAATTGGCCTTATGACTCTCCTAATAATGATCACATTCCAATGGCCCTAGGGGACCAGCAATGCACTGCTACTGTGCCACCCACTAATTTAAAACAATTGTTTGAACAGAGCATCATTTACAATTGTTCTTTTTCCATCAATATAGCTTCTCCTGCTGGTCCTCCCGTAGGGCCCATCAGGCAGGAGATAGTGGCCCATCTGCAGCAACAGAGACTGGAGTGTATCCAGCAATAATACGCGTGGCTGGTGGTGCTGGAAGAAGAGAAGGGAATAAATGCCTCTCCCCTGTGTCCCAGTTGAGCTGGTCCCCCTCAGCTTCTGGCCTCCCAGCCATCCCATAGCCAGCAGCGCCGCCTGCCAACTGCTGCCACCCCCTCCCACACTGACAACAGGCCCTTGCTGCGTTGTGAAGGACGAGTCCCTCTAGGGCCACGCGGATACTTACAACCACCTACTATGCCTTCCCAAAATGAAGAGTTTATCAGACAGTAGAGAATGAAGTCTCATGTTATTTATTATATGTTCTCTGCAGAGGAGCCCTGCCAGACCTTCACTCTGAGATGGATGCCGAGGGACTGCCTCCCCAACATTTGCTAATAGATGATAAACCCTTCAGGAGACATTGGAAATGCCTTTAATGGAAAAGTACCAGCCTGAGCTGAACACAAACAAAGAAGGCACAGAGGATTGGACAACACCTGCAAGATGGGCATACTATCAGCAGCCCAAGGCCACTGTACCGAGTCTCAACGTCTCCTAACATGGGAACAGGACTAAATGTATACAATGGAATGCAGAGCAAAATAATTAAACTGTTAGAAAGTTGAGTTGCACCTTGAACATGAACAGAAAATATAATGAAATGCAAAGTTCTGCAGAGGCAAGCAATTCTGAACTCTAAGGCCTAACATGAGCATGACACAGACAGTCTTATAAGAATTATGAAATACAAAAGAGTCACACTGGCTAATGAGGCCTGCATACTGTGAGGAATACTAGACAGGCTACTGGATGCAAGCATCAATACATGTAATTTAGCCACACACTGCTAATCTAAAACACCATGGCAAAGGCATCATAGGAAAGGGGATTTTAAGTCTAACAGTTATATCCTGCAGCAGCTGGACAACATAGAGGGCCAATTCACCACAATACAGCAGAGCCTGGACCGGCTCCTGACTGACATCCATATTGCCCACTTCTAGCCCTTTTTAAATTTTTTGTTTTGGCGGAAGGGAGTTGGGACCGGGTTTGACTTTCTTTGGACATTTGGGACACTGTGACTTTGGGCATTTCAGTTTTTCTTGGGGAGAGGGGTGGGCATGTTTTGAAGTTTAAGAGGGTGGGTATCTTTGTAAAAAATGAAGGGTAATTTATAGTTTATCTAAATGTATGCCTCAAGTAATTTGTTTTACTTTTACTTTCCACTGCTGCCTTCAGTTTTTATGCAGCCTGAGTATGTGCTTGTAAGAGAGAGTGTACTGCTTAGTTATAAAGTTATACTTCCTGTAACTATCTTGACCATTAGGGGTGATGCTGCCATGACCTATATTGTCTTTAATAACCTAGATAAATGATAGTAGTAGTTAGATACTTCCTGACTAAGTTAACGAGTTCACTTCACTCTATAGTAGTCCTCCCTGAGTACAGATGAAGCAATAACAGGGAAGACATCACAACTTCAACAAATGAGGTACCATTTCCACGTAGGTGAACTTCAAATGTAGGATTCATCAACAGAATGATTACCCAATGTAGGCAAATAAATGGGAATAGCAAGGCTGAGTTAGTGGGTTATATCAAAGCTTTATAACAAATTGACAGCACAGTACTACACATTAATGACACAACAAGAATTCCTTATATTGATAAAATAAAAATTTGGTTAATGGGGCGCTAGTAGTAACTTAGTTACATAATCCTCGAGTCATAAAAAATGTACTCAAAGTTTGGATTAGATGTTTATAGTTATACAACACAAGGCCTGAATAATGCTGATGAATGTTGTTCTTCGTTCTATATCTAAAATATGGATCACTTTTCACGTGCAGGTTTGTAAATGGGGCCAGTGTGGGCTATTGCTTGAAGATCCTGCAGCCTGTTAGTGTTCCTTTCAACACATCCGCCCCACCAAGTATGTAATCCATTGATGGTGCAAATTAAGCAACACCTCAATTAATCACACATCCCTGAGGAAGAGGGTTAGGGGTTTGATGAATGGATGTGAAAGGGGATTTGGGGAATTTTTTGAGAAAGACAAACACTACACAAGAGCAACATTCATCTGGGCAATAAGCCTCACATCATTCTTCATCAATCAGTCGTGAAAGGAAACAAAGAAAAGGGTTTAACTGCTTAACCGCGGCGCGAATTCGGCAGCGGTGCGGCAGTTTGAAAAAGTGGGTGGGGCTCGTCAGCCAACGGACGTGCGCAGCACTAGCCAGGTAGTGCTCACGACGGCCGTTGGCCGACGGGAGCACGGAAGGGGTTAACAGTGTACAGTTAAATGCATTCAAACAGTCCTTATCGCCAAAGACCCAACTTATCAGATATCTACATTTTCTGCCTTCTGGGTTGGGATTGAAGTGAACCCACACACCCAGTTCTCCAAATATGATTGTTAAAAGAAAAATGATACTGTATTGGAAAATAAGGTGACGCATCTGCATTTTCCTCAGGAATATCTATCACTTTTGGGTGCCTGACTTGTTGAGCTCATCTTTCGCCTTTCGTTCGTGCAAGAGACTAGATTTAGAAGGTCTGCGGATTATAAAGCAAACTGTATTTTAGAGTCAAGGAGAAGGACAGAAGAAAGGTAAGCTTCATGAGGAGTGTATCAAGAAGACTCCTCCTTCAAGAGGCAACAAGTCCAACACACACACATACAGCAGCATTTTACAAAACGCACCTCTCTCCATTCCACATATCTGAGTACTAGGCCTCTGACTCTTGGTTTACCTTTAGTTGAAGTTGATAAATTCTTGCTTCTAGCTGTTGATGAGGTAGCAATGGAAATTCCGCCAGGAGTTCTTCTCCTGACTCCGAGTAAATCTGACTGTGAGAAGCTGGCCTGGTATATGATGTACACTTATGTAAGGAGACACATTGCACCAATCCAGACAAACCTTATGGTGATTTAAGAGGTTTTTGACAACCTGAGAAAGCTCTCTAAGTGGTAGCTGTGGAGAGCAGCCTTCAGGCTTAGCCCAGAAGGAGTGTAAAGCAGATTGTTTTACCAGAATGCAATCTCATAGTATAGATTAAGTGAAAAGAACGACATCAAGCATTTACAAAAATATGTATTTATTATGTAATACTCTATAGGAAGTTCAAATATCTCTAACGTGGAGATAAACACAATGACATAATACTTTAGCAAGAAACATAGTAAATAGCACAGTATACACAGTGGACCCGAGGGGGGACCAAGCCATACATGAAGAAAGTGGTATAAGAACCATGACTCGAGTCAGGATGATGTTGACTGGATGTAAAATTGCTGGGGACCAACAGAATTACCCAAGGTAAGTAGATAGGGACCTCGTGCAGAGTGTGTGCAGTGTAGGAACACGACCATGTGCTCCATAGAAGTCTATGGGCAAGTCGCGTTTGGATTTTTAAAGATTAAGGACCCTTCCCAGTGGATACTGAAGAAACCTCGCGGGAGACAGAAGGTTTAAGTTCCACCCCACCCATGGATACCCTAGTACCTACACCAGGGAAGCCAGGTGCATATGTGTGATGTGGTGTTGGAAACAACTGTCAAACCCAATTCAGGACTTCAGGAAAGTGCCGCTGTGGAGGAAGGAAGAAGTGCCTGTTTGGAATGCGAGGATGGATTCTTGATGAAAGGTACCTGCAAGCAGAGGGGACAGAGTCTATGTCACTCAGGAGTGACCAGGTGATTTGGAAGACGAATGCCCTCCGATGTCAGGTGTTGCAGGGTGGATAACAAGGACCTTGACTCTGCAGCTGTGAGGACCAGGCAGTGCTGAGGGGGACCAGGAGCCATGCATGAGCTGTACCACAAGGGATGTTGAGTGCTGAGGGGTCAGTGTCTGGCAGGAGCACCAACAATCCTTGGCAACAACAACCCATGCAGGAATCAAAGAAGAAAAAATGTTGGGACCAGCAAGGTCCAGGAGACTCAGCACCAGCAAGGAAGTCAGGGCAGGCACTGAGCAATCAGGGGAGCCCACACGAAAGGAAGGTGACCCTCAAATGGACCCAGGCTGGAGGCACTGGAGTTGCAGTAGGACCTCAAGCAGCTCACCAAAAGATGCAGGCCATGATGCACATGATGCAGTGTGACTAAAGATTCTGGTCAAAGGAGGTGCTTGAGGTTGGGGCTACTTGGAGCCCGAAGATCTTCTTGGAAGGAAGCCAACAATCCTTTGCAATGCAAGTTGGACACGGTGCACAGGGGGGCCAATTATTGAAAACCCCACAAGGGATACTGGCCTTAAACTTGGTGAGAGGGCAGGGCAGGCCACGGAAGATGAGGAAAATCACCACCAGTGTTGCAGAGCCCACAGAGTCGGAGAAGCTCAGGATCTGCATACCAGTCAACTTAGTTGTGGTGCCTGCGAATACAGGGGAGTGACTCCTTCACTGCAAGGAGATTTCTTCAAGTGTCTTTGAACTGCACAGGCCTTGCAAGGTTCCTGTATAATGCACAGGCACAGACAATGCAGCAGACTGGAAGGGAGACAAAGTCAGGCCCAAACAAAGCCCTGCGAAGTCCAGAGTGCCCAGATGGTAAAAGTAGACGTTGTGTCTGATCTGACTCTTATCCCATGATGAATCTAAGGACCTACACCCAGGTAAGCCTTTAGGTACCGTAGGGAAAGGGTTGGGAAGATTCAGCGGACGCTCCCTGGGGAGGGTCTGGACACGGGGAGCATACTCCCATGTCCTTTGTCCAGTTTTGTACCAGAACTGGAGCCAACAGCTCCCAGAACTGGTTTGAACTGGACTATGCACAGGGACACCCTCATGCAGACTTTCTGGCACTGACAAGCACACTCACCCACTCCTAATACAATAAATCCTGTCTGGGAGGCGATCACACCTCCCTGTGACAGGATGCCTATTGTCATGCCATTCCCTGCTCGAGCTTGGCTCAGCAGCAGGAGGGCAGAAATGTGTGTCTGGTTGGCAGAAACAATTTTGTGCTGTCCTGGTCTAGAAGGCTGGCACCAGGAACACTGAGAGCCTAAAGGAGGGTTCTTCCAGTGCTTGGAATCATACCTCCCACACCATTTAGGGTGTGGGGGTATGATTGCAACATGTTTGATACCAAACATGTTAAGATTCGTTGCAGCCATTTTTGAGATGGTCATCACATAACTACGGGGTGCCCCTCTATGTAGTATATGGCTGCTTCACTGACAACCCGAGAGAATGGACTCCGTAGGCTGCAGGGGTGTCCTGCTCATGCAGGGACACCCTCTCACTTAGAACCAAGCATCCTGCCTTCAGGATTGCAAGGACCTGCTATAGGGGTGACTTATAGGATTTAAGTGCAGTGACCCTAGATATATAGTGCTTACACCACTTTAGTAAGTGGTGTAAGCACCAACTTACATAGGCTGCAATGGCAGACCTGTAGGTCTACTTTAAATGGTCTCTTGTGGGTGGCATAATACATGTTTCAGCCCATGGGAGACCTCTGGGGTACCTATGCCCTGGGTACATGGGTACAGCATACTAGGGACTTATAAGGGTACCCCAGTTTCCATTCTGGGGTGTACCTGAGTACTGAACAAACACATTTACGGAGAAAGCAGATAGACTGGTGTCCTGGTTAGCAGGATCCCAGTCAGACAAGTCAAAAACAGCATCACATCAAGCAAAAAGTGGGGTTAACTATAGAAGCAGATCCTACTTTCCTACACTATCTCAGACCAGTCATCAGGACCTGAGCAAAATAGATATGTAGTGCACTTCTGTAGTGTTGAAGAACAAGGAGAGAAACAGAATTGCATTATTTTGCATACATTTTGTTTAGTTATCTAAAGTCACTGTGCTGATCTCCGAAGAACCAGAAAAAAGAGAGTAGTCCCCGTGCAGATCTCCCCCCACACAGCGGTCGCGATGTCAGGCGACGGCGGGGGGGAGTCGTGAGGCCAGACACAAGGAACGAGTGGTCCAATTTCACCCACGAGGCCACACAGGTGAGCAGCAAGGATCCGTTCGACAGGAAAAGCCCCCCAGGCAGATGGCTGCAACAAATTTTAAGAATCCCACTCCTTTCACAAAAGAAAAAGAGGAGAGGTCCATCGCTAATATTTTTGCCAGCTTTTAATTGTACAAATGTACGGTTGGGTAGTTCTGCTCGTATGGCTTCTCTTGCCTAAACATGCCCGGAATAGTAGCCTGGATTTTCTTCTTTTCTGGAGCCACTGACAAAGGCGTCTTTCGGGAAGTAGATGATGGTGGCAGGCTCAATGTGCTTTGTGGTGAGGCAATCACTGTATGCCGTGGTGTCCCCATCTCATTCAGGATCTTGTGCTATTGTGAAGTCGCTGAGGTGGGTGAGTCAGCTGCTGCACTGCTGGGACAGGGCTGCCTTGCATGAAGAGGCCAGCTTCTTCTTCCTCATAATCACCGTCCACAGTGATTGGACTTGAAGCTGATGTTCCCCGGCACTCTTCGCCACCACAACCACGTTTAGCTATCTTTTTAATTTGCACCTCCCACTTGATTGTGTGATGTTTTTTCATAGGGGTTGATTGGCCTCCAGTACCTTAATTTGCACCAGGTTAACCTCAACAAACATGTGTGTGGCAAATGCTGCATCCTGCAATATGCCCCCCTCCCTTTGCTAACTGTAGTCCCAAACTGGGGAGGAGTCATTTTTTACTGTGCTACTGTCAATGCCTAAAGATGAACTGAATATAGGTGGGTGTGTCATTGATTGCCTATCTCTTTCTCCTGAGGTAAGGTTTAGTGCAGGTCTCACTTGGGACTTTGCAAATATTGGAGCTGGTGGCGGTGCTTCCTGTGCCACATCTCTTGGAACAGGTTTAATAGCAATGTAAGACTCCACTGTGTCACCTTCCACAATGTCTCCCTTATCGCCATCCAGCCACACGGTCACAGCAACAACCAGAAAGGAGGCATGGCCACAACAAAGAACACATGCAGACCTATGGCAAAAGCAGATCGGCTGGCTACAGAAAATGGTCACCAGCCATATTGTCACAGCAACAACAACTAGCAAGGAAGCCAGGCCACAACAAAGAACACATGCAGGAATATGGCAAACACACACTGGCTGGCTACACAAAAATGGCCGTCAGCCACATGTCATAGCAACAACAACAGCCAGTAAGGAGGTATGACCACAACAAAGAACACATGCAGGCCTATGGGAAAAGCACACTATCTGTCTACACAAAATGGTCACCAGCCACATGGTCAAACAACAAGGAGCAGGAGGAGTGGAAAACAAAGATCAAATACAGGCCTATGAACACAGACAAAAAATGTCCCTTGGCCAAATGACATGGGGAACAAAGTCAAATGGTGGCCTACGGTAAACACACTCACACACTGGCCAGACAAAGGAGACATGGTAACAGAGAAAAAAGAGCATGACTGCAGCAATGCCCATAACACTGAAACTGGGCTCAGACATTTTACAAGAACACAAAACATCCAAAAACATATTTTGTAATTTAATTCAATACCTACCATGGCCTAAATAATGTTTTGATTCAAGAGGCACCACAGAAACAGTTATTTTTATGCACCCATAAGCACTTTTGGGACTACTGGTTGGAAGGCCCATTGGCAGACTAGCCCTCATAGTGAATTAAATCAATATTGCAAAGATATTAAAAAAATTGAGAAAATATACTGAACTGCGCATCATTTTTCCTTTACAAAAGAAGAAAAGTCACTTGCCACCACAATACATTTTTTAAAATCAAATAGAACTACAAATAAATCCCAGTGCATGCCCACAATCAAAGAAACAACAAGCCCATACACCAGTTTTTCAGCTTACTTGTAAAATCTAAAATACAAAGTCCTTATTTTCATTGGTATATATGAAGCAGACAAGGAGAGTGATCCTTCCAATGAAATGTGACCAGGAGATGGACAAAGCACTGGGAGGTGCCTACTTGACAGAAACAGGAATTTGATATCTCCGGCACACTTCCTGTTGAAAAAAAGTAACTTGCACAAAAAAACTCCAATGGCTAGTTGGAGAAGAAAATCCACTCAAACAGCCTCTCAGCTGCATCTTGAACACAAAAGCTTCTTGAACGCTCCATCTGCAATCACAAATGTTACTAAATTGGTGAGTTGCGTCCAGAAGCCGTGAGAGGGAGTACAAAGTCTTGCAGGAACTTGCCAGTGATGCAAGGAAGTGTGAAGTCTTGCATGTGCTTGCAATCAGCCGGAGAGTATTGTAGCGCTTGCGAGGAAGTACCAAAAAAATCTCGAGCCCAAACTGGAAAAACACTCCACTTTGCCCCAGAAAGCGAATTTCAGGAACTCCGTGGTCCTCTGTGGAACATTGAGTGCCCACATTAAAAAAACTCCAGGAGTTTTATGCCTGTGCCTAGTCAAAAACACTTTTCCCATGGAAACTAGGCCCTAAGTATAGCTACCTATTGATGAGCACCAGTATATTATCTACTGGCGGTCGCCAGTAGATAGTTATAGTTAGGACCGTGTTTCCATAGGAAATCCGCAACATTCTATTTGGAATAACTTTGGCGCCGGTTGACGAATCCTCGCAAAATTTTCAAAATAGGTGGGGCGCTCCGCTCTGCTCCTACCCTGAAAGTCTCGGGGGGATTCGTCAAGCTGGGGCTGAGAATAAAGGGGGGTCCCAAAACTCGTTTTCCCCATGCAATTTTCCATAGGGACCTTTAGTCCAAGGTACAGCCCAAACGGCTGAACAGAATTACTTGAAATTTGGCAGAGAGGTAGTCCTCAGGTCAGGGATGTGCCTTTTGCAGGTCTGGTGTCAATCTGTTCAGTAGTTCCTGAGAACATCAAAAGTAAAATCATATACATATGTGGGCGGAGCCTAACCACACATCTCATCCTGAGATCTGATTGGCTGTCAGCACTTCATCCAAGAAGTGTTGGCAGCCATCTTAGGACCAATATACATGATAGCACCTCATTAAAAAGCATTGCAGTTAATCAAAGGTTTTAAGACTTTAGTTACATTATAAATCATTTGTTGATGGTACCATACTCATTTTAGGAATTGTGGTATGTTCAAAGGTGATTTCACCATGTGAAAAAGCCTTCTGCTGGGATATCATGATTGAGAGAAAAATATTTTCTCATGCTTTTCCCACAGAGGTTTGGAAGGTGATCTATAAGCTAAACTGAGAGCTTATTTTCTGTAAATTCACATTATCTTTCTCAGTCATGTGAGAATGAAGTCTGACATTCTCAGTAAAACATGTACATCCAACAAGGGCAGAGACTGTCAGTTGATTCCTTTGTGTTCTACTGCAGCTTCCCAGAGTGTTCCAAAGAACAACTAGACCGCTAACAGTCCTACTTATGATAAACGTATGTCAGGATCCCTAGCTCCAGTCCCAAAAAGACTCGCAAACGGTTACACACTAGTGATCATTCAGGGTTGAAAACCAGGCGTCAGTGGTCGAGTTGCTGGCAAGTTCGCAACTCCAAGATGGCCGCTAAGGTGCTGGGGTCTGCGGTCTAGTTGATTACAAGATTCTGGAGCGAGCTGATGTGACGCGCGCACACCTGAAGTATTGCGCACTTCACTGAAGCGTTTCCACAGAGAAGACAGAATTTAAGAGCGTCCGTAGTTTTAAGGCATAAATACTCTAGAGCTCGAGTTTTAGGAGAGTTTATCAAGCATCCAAGTTAGTTAGTCATAGAATCACAATAGTTACCCGAGGTGAGAGAAAGAAGTTATTCGGAAATTCCGAGCGGAAAGAAACTTACCGACATCCTGACAGCGCTTCGTTGTTCTAGTCTTCGAGTCAAGTGGCGAAGCAGCAAAACCTGAAAAGAAAAGAAGAAGAAGAAAGCTAAGTGAACTTCTGAGAGAATTCCTAGAGTGATAAGATATAATAAGTAAATGTAAGAATACAATGTCGTTAAGGTAGATACTTACCATTGACAGCAGATTTTAAGACTCAGTAACCTGTAAGAAAATAAGAGAAGATAAATGATTATTGGTTGCGAGAAGTCCTAAGAGATACGACATAATAAGACATTAAAGATAGTGAAAGAAAAGATAATAAGCAATACCTGAGGAGAATAATCCAGTATAGAACTAGAACTGAGAATTCCTGTGGAGAGAAGCCGAACCAAGAACAAATAAAGAGACAAGAAAAGAAACAACCTAAAAGACAATAGATAAAGCCATAAGGAAGTAGCAACGACATATTAGGAGAAAAACCCAGTTAATTCACATCTGGTAGGTTAAGGAGTAGGAGGGGAACACATTAGGAAGCAAGGAATAAATAGGTAATAACCAATAAAATATATTGCAGGAAAGAACACCAACTCGAACCAGAGAGAGAGAGAAGAAGGCAGCATAGCGCCAAGGAGAGGGGCACAGAGTTTTAGGATCTCGGGTAGGTAGCTTTTCAAAGAAAAAAGTAGAAGCAAGAAGTAGGATAGAGTAGAGGAGGGAAAACAAATAATTGTTGTGTGCTTAGTTTTTCTAGGGAGACATCAGCTAGCCAGATCAAAGGCGGAAGAAGGTTTCCAGATAGAAAAATCTGAAGGTCCAGAACCAGTCTCTCTTGTTGTTTATTATTTTATCCACTTTCCCCCTTGCTGATCAGTTAGCGCCAAGTATTCTTTTGGGGCTGAGTGGTTGGTAGTGGGAGTTGGGAAGCAAGCAACTTCTGTTCCTGTGCAAGACTACAGAACCAGCGAGAAGCTGAAGGTGAGCTCTGACAGAGTGAAGTGCCCACGTCGTAAATCTTGCACCCGAACAGAAAAGAAATGGTTGAAGGAATAAACTTACAGACCTTAGGGTCGGTCCTAGAGGCTATACAAAAGGAATTGGTAGCGGTTAAAGAAGAGAATCAAAGTTTAAGGCAGGAGGTCATGAATTCAAGGAAAGAGACGGCAGAACTAGCACAGAGAGTTAGGCAATCGTACACTGCTGGAAGGGAGGGTCCAACCACATCTATGGGAGACACAAATAAGTTAACAACACAGGTAATACATTCCTTGTCACCAGTAATACCCTTGGCAGCACCCGAGAGATTCAGTGGGGACCCACAAAAGGCGCAGGTGTTTATTACGCAATGCTCACTTCATTTCATGTGTCGCCCTTCTATCTTTCCTGATGCGCAATCTAAGGTGGCCTTCATTTTGTCATACTTGAGTGGTGACGCTGCGGCATGGTCGATGCCGATAGTCTCACGAGATGATCCATTGCTGCAGAATTTTGACGAGTTCAGAAGAGAATTCCTGAGAATCTTTGACCGAAGGCGGATCTCTCAAGCGGTAGATAATGAACTATTGGAGCTGAAGCAGGGAAATAGAGACTTAGTGGCTTACTTAGCTCAGTTCAACAAGCTTGTAACGGAAACGGACTGGCCGGAAAGCAAGCGGACTGCAGTTTTCTATCGAGGCCTGCGGGACGAATTAAAAGATGGGTTGGCTCAGATACCCAACCGTCCAACTGAAATCTCCGCCCTTATAGATCTGGTTCTAGAGTTGGATTTCAGGCAAGGGGAGCGAAGAGGAGAGAGAAGACGAGAGTATCGAAGTACCGTTCCACGTTTCGACAGAGCAAAGACTGAAGTTGGAAAGAGCGCAGAAGGCTTCTCAGGACCAGAACCTATGCAAATAGGAACTATTCGGGGGCCGCTTACTAAAGAAGAGAAAGAGAAAAGGCGAGTCAGCAACTTATGTATGTACTGTGGTTCAAGTGGGCATTTTGTGCGAAATTGTCCAAAGAAGCCAAAGGGGTCTTTTAAGCCGAAGGAAAACTCGCAGCACCACCTGTAGAAGGAGTTGTGCAGGTGGATGCTAATCAGAAATCAACTCCCCAGGAACATCGGTTGGCGAATACGTTACAGTCGTCATCACCGCATTTGATTTTATCCATGACAATACGATTCCGTCAAGAAGTAATGCAAGGAGTAGCGGTTATGGTGGACTCGGGAGCCACAGGCAATTTCTGTGATCTGAAGTTCGCGGCTAAGATTGGACTGCAAGCAATCGCCAAGGCAAAAGGTGAACCAGTTAGAGCAATTGATGGTACCAATCTATCCTCAGGGCCTATAATCAGTCATACGGAATTGGTAGAGTTGATTCAAGAAAATGGGCATAAAGAAGCAATACACTTTAATCTAATCGATGCCTCTCAGTTTCAACTCATATTGGGGCTTCCATGGGTCACGGAGCATAATCCCTCTATAAATTGGAATGATAGGACAATTGAAATGAATTCAGCGTATTGTAAAGAACACTGTTTTGGAACTTTAAAGGAGACGAGTAAACAGAACCTGGCTCACGCCTTATGTTCAGCCGAAGTGTCAGTGTGCGTAATCAATACGCAATCAATACCACCGGAATATCAAGATTTCGAAGATGTTTTCAACAAGCAGGAAGCCGAACAACTGCCACCTCATCGTGTCTACGACTGCAAGATAGACCTAGAGCCAGGGGCAAACTTGCCTTGCAGTCGGGTGTACGCATTAACGGAACAAGAGAATCACCACCTGAGAGAGTATATCGACAAGTACCTCGCAAATGGATTCATACGTCCTTCCCAATCCCCAGTGTCTTCACCACTGTTTTTTGTGCCTAAAAAAGAGCAGGGCGAGCTGAGGACGTGTATCGACTATAGAGCCATCAATCGCATCACAAAAAAGAACAGGTATCCTCTTCCACTTATCTCCGTCTTATTGGACCAGACTAAAGGAGCGCGGATATTTACGAAGTTGGATTTAAGGGGAGCTTACCACCTTATTCGAATTAGAGAGGGTGATGAGTGGAAGACGGCATTCATGACATGTTTGGGGCTATTTGAGTACCAGGTGATGCCCTATGGTTTGTGTAACGCTCCCGCAGCGTTCCAGCATTTCATAAATGACGTACTCAGTGAATTCATTGATCAATGCGCAATCGTGTATATTGATGACATACTGATCTACTCAGTAGATACGCAGGAGCATCAAACACAAGTTCGAGGAGTCCTACAGAAACTGCGAGAGAACAGATTATTTGTCAAGTTGGAAAAATGTGCCTTTGGAGTTTCGCAGGTGGAATTTCTGGGCTTTGTGATCTCGCCAACTGGAATCCATATGGACAGACGGAAGATTCAGGCTGTACTTGAATGGAAGTCACCCACCAGTGTCAAAGAAGTCCAAGCGTTCATTGGATTTGCAAACTTCTATCGGAGGTTTATTGGAGAATTTTCTCGACGAATCCTACCTCTTACGCGATTACTGAAGAAGGGGGTACGATTCGAGTGGTCAGAAGAAGCAGAGCAAGCATTTGAGGAACTAAAGAGTGAGTTCACCACTGCGCCTGTCCTCCTACATGCTGATCCGATGGAGCCCTTTTATGTAGAGACAGATGCCTCTGATTTTGCGGTTGGTGGAGTGCTTTCTCAAAGGAATAAAAAAACTGGCCAATTACACCCGGTGGCCTATCAATCTAGGAAGTTGACGCCAGCCGAAATTAACTATACGATTACGGAAAAAGAGTTGTTGGCTATAAAAGACGCTTTCAAGGAGTGGAGACACTATCTAATGGGAGCTCACCATGTAGTAACAGTTTACACAGACCATCGAAATTTGAAATTCCTGAAGTCTGCTAGAACTTTGACACCTCGCTAACTTCGTTGGTCACTTTATTTTGCCGATTATGACTTTGTGATAACTTATCGGCCTGGTACACAAAATGGAAAGGCGGACGCCTTGTCCAGGATGGGAACTGGAGAAGAAAAGAACCCACTTAGTGCTCAAGCGATCATACCAGATACTAAAATTATTGGCGCCACAGACATTCTGAACTTCAAGGAGAGGGTGATCCAAGCTTTGACCCCCGAAGAAATGCTGACTTGGGCGCAGCAAGGGCATGGAAGAGAAGTTCGAGATGAACTACCTTACAAGGAAGGTGCTTTGTATTTGCCAACAATAGCATTGCAGAACCAAGCCTTACAGGAATGTCACGATCATTTGTTGGCAGGACACAAGGGAGAGTTCAAGACGGCAGATTTAATCAAAAGAAAATATTGGTGGCCACAGATGAATAAGGATATAGAACAATATGTGAAAACCTGTGAGATATGCGCTCAGGGAAAATCAGAACGGCAGGCTCCCCAGGGGCTGTTGCAACCTTTGCCCAATCCTCCTCATCCTTGGCACACAATCACCTTAGATTTCATCACAGATTTACCATCATGCCATGGAATAAACACAATTTTGGTAGTTGTAGATGCATACACGAAAATGACACATTTCTTGGCCCTAAAGGGAATTCCTACAGCGAAACAGTTAGCAAGTCATTTTAACACACAGGTTGTAAGGTTGCATGGGATACCCAAGGTCATAATATCGGACCGGGACACTCAATTTGTCTCACATTTCTGGAGGGCTTTTATGAAAGGATTAGGAGTAGAAACTCGCTTTTCCACCAGTTTCCATCCGGAGGCGGATGGGCAGACGGAACGAGTGAACCAGGAATTGGAGCAATATTTACGATTGTTTTCCTTGAAACAGGATGGAGAATGGCCTGACTACTTGTGGACATCAGAATTTGCTCACAACAACGCGAAGAATGTGTCCACTGGGTATTCACCGTTCTATTTAAATTACGGAAGACATCCCAATTCCGCAGTACAAGATGTTGAGCTCTCAGTCCCAGCAGTCAAGGACTTGGTGGTTCATTTAAATTCTGTACATGAATTAGCATCAAGAAACCTAGAACAGGCTAAGGAAAGGTATAAGAAGTACGCAGACAAGAAAAGAAAGGAACCTCCTCCTTTAGAAATTGGAGACAAAGTCTGGTTAAATACCAAAAATCTAAGACTAAAAGGGAACCGAAAATTTCAGCCCCGGTTCATCGGTCCTTACCCCATTGCAGAGCAGATTAATCCGGTGACCTATAAGTTGACTTTGCCCTCCAAATTAAAAATTCACCCGGTGTTTCATGTTTCCCTATTGAAGAAGGTAGTTCCAAATTTGAGAAAAGAACCGATTCCGCACCCAATTCAGTTAGATACAGGAGTGGAGTTTGAGGTAAAAGAAATCTTAGACTCAAAACTAGTCAGAGGAAGACTGTATTATCTGGTTGATTGGAAAGGCTATGGTCCAGAGGAGCGATCTTGGGAATTAGATTCAGATGTGCATGCTCCTAGACTAATAAGACTTTTTTATCAACGCTATCCAACCAAACCCAGGGTGGGAGGACCATCTTTGGTGGGGGGTACTGTCAGGATCCCTAGCTCCAGTCCCAAAAAGACTCGCAAACGGTTACACACTAGTGATCATTCAGGGTTGAAAACCAGGCGTCAGTGGTCGAGTTGCTGGCAAGTTCGCAACTCCAAGATGGCCGCTAAGGTGCTGGGGTCTGCGGTCTAGTTGATTACAAGATTCTGGAGCGAGCTGATGTGACGCGCGCACACCTGAAGTATTGCGCACTTCACTGAAGCGTTTCCACAGAGAAGACAGAATTTAAGAGCGTCCGTAGTTTTAAGGCATAAATACTCTAGAGCTCGAGTTTTAGGAGAGTTTATCAAGCGTCCAAGTTAGTTAGTCATAGAATCACAATAGTTTACCGAGGTGAGAGAAAGAAGTTATTCGGAAATTCCGAGCGGAAAGAAACATACCGACATCCTGCAAGCGCTTCGTTGTTCTAGTCTTCGAGTCAAGTGGCGAAGCAGCAAAACCTGAAAAGAAAAGAAGAAGAAGAAAGCTAAGTGAACTTCTGAGAGAATTCCTAGAGTGATAAGATATAATAAGTAAATGTAAGAATACAATGTCGTTAAGGTAGATACATACCATTGACAGCAGATTTTAAGACTCAGTAACCTGTAAGAAAATAAGAGAAGATAAATGATTATTGGTTGCGAGAAGTCCTAAGAGATACGACATAATAAGACATTAAAGATAGTGAAAGAATAGATAAAAAGCAATACCTGAGGAGAATAATCCAGTATAGAACTAGAACTGAGAATTCCTGTGGAGAGAAGCCGAACCAAGAACAAATAAAGAGACAAGAAAAGAAACAACCTAAAAGACAATAGATAAAGCCATAAGGAAGAAGCAACGACATATTAGGAGAAAAACCCAGTTAATTCACATCTGGTAGGTTAAGGAGTAGGAGGGGAACACATTAGGAAGCAAGGAATAAATAGGTAATAACCAATAAAATATATTGCAGGAAAGAACACCAACTCGAACCAGAGAGAGAGAGAAGAAGGCAGCATAGCGCCAAGGAGAGGGGCACAGTGTTTTAGGATCTCGGGTAGGTAGCTTTTCAAAGAAAAAAGTAGAAGCAAGAAGTAGGATAGAGTAGAGGAGGGAAAACAAATAATTGTTGTGTGCTTAGTTTTTCTAGGGAGACATCAGCTAGCCAGATCAAAGGCGGAAGAAGGTTTCCAGATAGAAAAATCTGAAGGTCCAGAACCAGTCTCTCTTGTTGTTTATTATTTTACCCACTTTCCCCCTTCCCCCTTGCTGATCAGTTAGCGCCAAGTATTCTTTTGGGGCTGAGTGGTTGGTAGTGGGAGTTGGGAAGCAAACAACTTCTGTTCCTGTGCAAGACTACAGAACCAGCGAGAAGCTGAAGGTGAGCTCTGACAACGTATGGCACACCTGAAGCCATCTTGCTTGGATTAAAGTGGTAACTCTTAAAACATTTAATTTAAAAAGGAACAAAATGAGGGGGTTCATTTTTCCATAAAAAGTATGATTAGTGCTGCAGAAAGAAAAATTAGGGCACGTTTTGAGTAACTTCTCAAATCCTCTTCTATTTCATAAAAAAATTCTGACATGCAGACTGAAACATGCACTTTCAATACCAGCAGCAGTTTTCCCTGGTGAGCAGTAGCTTTACTACAGTGATCTAATGAGCAAAAAGAGTGCTAACATTCTGAATTTATGGCAAATGTGTGACACATCTGAATGCCTTCTTGATGGAATCAAAGTAAAAAACTGAAAGTATTTCCTACTGAGGAGACTGCAGTAAATGAGGAAATTAGGAAACTTCATATCAAATAAGTCTCCCAAGATGGCCACCAGAGACAAAAGAGCCCAAATGTAGCCCAAATATCACCCAGATGTAGCCCAAGTATAGCCCAATGAGAGAATGTCCCAGAGTGTTCTTAAAAACAACTAGAGCGCTTACTGTCTTCGTTATGACAAAAGTATGGCACACCTGAAGCCATCTTGATTGGAATAAACTGGTAACACTTAAAACATTTAATTTAAAAAGGAACACAATGAGGGGGTTCATTTTGCCATAGAAATTATGATTAATGCTAAAGAAAGAAAATGAGGGCACATTTTGAGAGACTTCTCAAATCCTCTTCTATTTCATTAAAAAATTCTGACATGCAGACTGAAACATGCACTTTTAATACCAGGAGCAGACTTCCATGGTGAACAGTAGTTTTACTACAGTGATCTAATGAGCAACTAGAGTGCTAACATTCATAATTTATGGCAAATGTGTGACATATCTGAATACCTTCATGATGGAATCAAAGTAAAAAACTGAACGCATTTCCTACTGAGGAGACTGCAGTACATGAGGAAATTAGGAAACTTCATAACAAATAAATCTCCCAAGATGGCCACCAGAGACAAAAGAGCCCAAATGTAGCCCAAAATCACCCAGATGTAGTCCAAATATAGCCCAATGACAGAAGTGTGCAAAACACTTATTATTTTGTGTTTTTGCAGTGTTATATAGTGCAGACTTGTCAGGTATTGGAGTGCTTTACATGAGCATTGGTTACATCACACAAGAACAAATTCATTTCGGTTGTAGATATGGGGAGACTAAGTGATTTGACCAGAATCACAGAATGTCGAGCTGGAGCAGAAACTCCAACCTGGTTCCCCAGTTGCAAAGTCTGCAGTTCTGGAAGTAACACCACATCCTCTCCCCTAAGTGCAACATTTAATCAAGTGGTCAACTGGATAAAAAAACATAAAGGTAACAAATAATTTAAAAGTGCTTTGTCGCTATTTGAAAACTCAGAAAATATGTCCTTATTTTAGTCTTTTAGAGCACTAACCATAATTTTGATGCCAATAAGACCCTCTCATATATGTAATTTCGAAAGGAAATGCTCTAGGTATTACAGTTTTGATTACATCAAGATGACGTCAGGCGTTCCACACTTTTGTAATAAATATAGAATGTTAGCAATCTAGTTGTTCATTAGGATACTGTTGAGAGGCAGAGGCCAGGGGCACGGACTCTGAAAATTGAAGGCAGGTAGGAGGGTGCAATGGCAACAATTTAACCACACTGAGCAGGCAGGAAGGGCCGTGGCAGCACAACAGACTATGGAGGGCAGTGGAAAGGGGGGCAGGGGCAACAAACCAACAATACAGGACTTGCAAGAGAGGCTGTGGCAATGTAATAGACCATTGTGGGCAGAAGGAAGAGGCAATGGTAGTACAACCATACATGCCAACAGACCCGATTCAGCCAGGAAACGTCCAATGTTTTTAAGCTCAAATGGGCTTTATTTGATCTGTCTCCTGTCTCCAATCTCCTCTTTTTCAATGTAACTCAAAGGGGAAAATCAATACCCCAGATTTTTTTTAAATCTCACTCTTACCAAGTTCAAAATGTTCGCAAGTATGGTACATTGGATCATGGAAGAAAATGGGGTAGGGACATGGACTTGGATAACAGAGGACAGGAGGGACATGGAGAGGTGCACCAAACTGACCCTGCAGGGCAGGCATCAGGGTTTGCAGCAGCACAATACACCACACAGGGCATGCGGGACGGGAGTGCAGCACAACAATCCATAAAAAGCAAGAGGGAGGGGACAGGACCATGCACATGGACAACAGAGAAGAGAGGGGCAAGAGGCAATGGTAGCTAGCTGACCATAATGGACAGACAGGAGAGAAAGCTGCAGCATAACAGACCATAAAGGGCAGGAGGGATGGATCAGGGGCATTACAATGGAACAGACAAGCCAGGAGGGAGGGAGTAGGGGTCTGCACATGTAAACAGAGGGCTGGGGGCAAGGGGGCAGGGCAGGAGCAGCAAGAAAGCCATGGAGGTCAGGCAGGATGAGCACTAGAAGCAAGACACACCATGAAGAGCAACAGTGAGACTGTGATGGCATACACAAAGACCATGGAGGGAAGGTGGGAGGGGTTCAGGGGCAGCTAACTGACCACACAGGGAAGGTGGGAGGGGCCATGGCAGCACAGAAGACCATGCATGGCAAGTGGGAGGGTTAGTGGCAGCACAACGGCTATGATGGGCAAGAAGGAGGGTGCAGGGGCATGCACAAAGGACGATGGAGGATAGAAGGGAGGGTCAGGACCTGTGCACAGACAAGAAAGTTCAGGGGAAGGGGCCTCACAACAGACCGCACGGGGCAGGCAGGAGGAGCAGACCAGGGAGGGCAGAAGGGTGTTGCAGTACAATGGACCATGTAGGACAGGAGGAAGAGGATAGGGGCGTGGCATGTGGACAGGCAGGGTGGAGGTGGCAGGGACAGGTTACAGTCATCTGACAATGCTAGGCATGTGGGAGGGGAGTGGCAGCTCAACAGAACACTCAGAGTAGATAGGAGTGGCAGGTCCATGGAACATGGTGGGCAAAAAGGATGGAGCAGGGGCATGCACAAAGACATCGGAGGGCAGGGGGAAGGAGAATAGGGGCAGCAAGCTAAGCACAGTGTTTAAGCAGGAGGTCAATGATGGGGCATAGAATTGGGCAATGGAGGGCAGGAGGAGTGGACTGGTACATCATACTAAATTGAGGGCAGTGGCAGCACATCAGACCATGCATGGCAGGAGGGAGGAGGCTAGTCCATGGATTCACACAACAAAGGATAGGGAGGAGGGGGATGGGGCAGCAAGCTAACTGTTCAGAGAAGGCGGGTATTAGGAACTTAATTGTTTTTAAAACGTGTGTCTGTGCGAACTACTTAAAATATGAACATGTATGCAGCATAATCTCACTTTTATTCAGGGAGAAGAGGACGTTTGTGACTGTGACTCCAGGCTCACTTGGCAGAAACACCCCCTGACCCTCCAACCCCTATCGCAAAATGTAATGCCCGTGAAAAGGGTAGGTGAACACAGTGTTATATAGAACATAGTCCTGAGAGCACGATTGAAAATGAAAACTAGATATAGTGTATGGTATAAACTATGCACCAAAAAGTGTGATATAAGATGAACCGGGCGTGAAATATAATATACAATACATTGTGCGCAATGACAGATTCATTGCGGAGCGCGAGATAGCACAGGCACTAGCGCGTGCTATGCGATATGCGCCTTGGAGTGTAATATGCACAGGGCAGTGTTGTGTAACCTAACTAGTCTCTAAAGTTGTAATATAAAATATGTGCTGGGGAGTGTAACGTTGCATATGAACTGTGACAAAGATATGGATTCCAGATTGTAATATGTATGGCATAGCACTGTGCGTTATATCATAGGCATCGAGGAAGGCACGTTAGATGGGGCAATATAACCCCTGCGAACACAAGTGTGGCATGACATATTTACGGGGTGGTGTTACAGTGCACATGGGCTAGAGAGTGTCATAGCATATGCACTAGCTAGTGGAATACAACACAGAGGTGTGTGGCACTCAGCAGGCAATGGTGGGTGTAACAAAGCATTGGGCTCTGCCAGGAGCACGCTGTGACTCTCAAGTGATGTTCGTCCCCTTTCCAGAGAGTAAAATAAAAAGTATTACACATCCGGCAGTGGATGTGTGTTTTATTAACCGTGAGGGGGATTTCTTGCATAATTTTGGTCGAATTTTTGTCGAATCCCCTTTGAATGGCTTGGTGTGCATGTGTATTAAATGTGCCCGTCAATAGCTACCCATGTTTGTATAAATAAACGACAAGGGTGTCTACCGGGATTAGGCACGGTAGGGCATCAGACATGTCAGAGCTTCACTAGTGGTGTAAATACATTCCACGTGGATTCATTGTATGCATAGTCGCCTTTTAATGAATATCACGCAAATCGTCATGGTGATAGGTACGTACGGTTTGTCCAGCATGTCCTAGGTGTGTCTATAAATATATATTTTTTTTAAATAATAAAGAACAGTGGCCGGCCCTGGGGATTGGGGTCAAAAAGATATATAATTAGGAGACAGGCCCTGGGGGATGGGGTCATCAGGGCCAATAAATTAGAATAAGAAGGGGAACCACACAGCCCCCCTTCTTAAAAAATTAAAATAAATAAAAGAGTGGCATCGTGCCGGAGGCCACGCCCCCTCCTTGCAGCACTCTGCAAACGCGCCCCCTGGCCAGTTGTAAGTTGGGGAATTAATTCCTCTTCAATACTGAGGGTCCCTGAGGGCAAACTAGCCCAACAGGCATCTCCAGTATGCGCCAGGGAGCTGCGCTGCAGACAGGTGTTCTAAGGCCAAGCCCCTTTTTACACCTCTCTGCAACGCAGCTCTGTGGCGCTTACTGGAGGTACCTAGTGGTCTAGTTTGACCCTAGGGACCCTTAGGATTCAAGGGGACTTAATCTCTCAACTTAGAACAGCCACAGGGCGCGTTTACACAGTGGTGAAGGGAGGGGACGGGGCCTGAGGTGACGTGTGCAAACACGCACTAGGGCATGTTTTAAATTGGGGATATAATTTTCCTTCAATACTGAGGGCCCCTGGGGGCTAACTAGCCCACCAAGTGCTTCCAGTAAGCGCCACTGAGCTGCATTGGAGAGAGGTGGTTCAGGCCGTGCCACTTTTTACACCTCTCTGCAACGCAGCTCTGTGGCACTTACTGGAGGTACCTAGTGGGCTAGTTGGACCCTAGGGACTCTCAGGATTCAAATGAACTTAATCTCCCAACTAAAAACAGACACAGGGCATGTTTACACAGTGGTGAAGGGAGGGGACGGGGCCTGAGTTAACGTGTGCAAAAACGCCCTGTGGCCTGTTTTAAGAGGTAGTTTTAATCCCCCTGCCCTATTATATACTAGGGGCTTACAGAGGAGGTCATGCTAATCACAGGGGGACCCCAATGCATAATGTTCCCTAGTGTATGTAGGTGTTTTCACTGTATTCTAAGTGTCTTTTAACATAGCACTGGCTCTAGGACTGGTTAGTCAGACTCAGTTACCACCAGTATCCGTCTGAAAAAGTTGAGGGTACAGGATGATTTTGCAACAAGGCTTTTTTCTGCTCTTCTTTTTGTTCTTTCTGCACGTTATCCTTCTTCCTGCACTCTTCTTCGTCTTTGAGGACTTCTGTTGCTTCTTTCTGCACTTCTTTTTTTTCTTTCTGTGCATTTTTTCTTCTTTCTTCACATGTCCTATCTCTGTAGGCATAGTTAGAAATTAGCATTTAAAAAACCTTTGAAATTCACAGAAAAAAACATAGGTTTCAGGCATGTTATAGTTAGGAATTAGCATTTAAAAAACCTCAGAAATTCACTGAAAAAACCATAGGTTTCAGGGGTGTTATAGTTAGCTGGACTTTTCACTTGTACAAAACCATTGAAATTCCCCCGTTATAGTTAGTTCAGCTAACTATAACTCGCGCGCCCGCAATGCACTGCTGATGACGTCACATATTACATCACTCATGACATGGTCTTTGACATCACTCATGACATCACTGATGACATCTCAAATGACATCACTGATGACATCACTGATGACATCATCCTTGTTATAGAGTGGCAGACCTCCTCTCACCCTAATATAACGTTTGATACACACATTCAAAAATAGAGACTAAACTTTTCAAAACAATGGACATACCAATACCAGTTACAACAACCTCTTCAGTAATTCTAAGATCCACATACACATCCACTCATTCACCAACAGTCCTATACTGTCACTCATACATGTACTCACTCATCATATGTACTCATACACCTGTACATCCTGTTACACAATGCCACTCATCCATAGAGTTACTCACACACATAGTCACTCATGCTAATAAAGAATCAAACATACATTTACTTGCATACACAGTTATACACACACCACCACACTTACTTCTACGGAAACTTACACATACTTAGCCTTTTTAACAATCACTTATAGAAACACATACTTATTCATACAGGAACTCTTTCAATCTCTCACTCTCACATATACTCACTTATATACACCAATAGTCACATATACTAGTTTAAAACATATGTTGTTACTCATAAAGACACTATTGAGACAGTCATTCACTCACTAACACACCCATACACACACTCATCCACCCATACAGTCCTGCACACATGCTGTCTTCAACACATACAAAGAGTGAGTCACTCATTCATGCACCTATGCACTATGTAATAGCCCCCACCGAACCATGCAGACACTCAGACTGATACTCAAAAAAACCAACTAATAACCTATATAGACACCCATGTAGCTACTCACCAACCCATGCAGCCACTTATACACAAAGTGAGAGACTGATACAGATATTTACATATTTAAACATTACTCACTAAGCCATGTATTCACTATGATACACTTAATCAGTCAGTTACACAATCAATTTTTCAAAAACAAATCATCCATTTAGACACTTATATACCCATTTATTCTTCCATCGACCTTGAGATATACATATATAAAACATATTTAATTTTCAGAAAAACACACATTCACTGGATGATGTCATCAGTGATGTCATTTGAGATGTCATCAGTGATGTCATGAGAGATGTCACTGACCATGTCATGAGTGATGTAATATGTGACGTCATCAGCAGTGCATTGCGGGCGCGCGAGTTATAGTTAGCTGAACTAACAATAACGGGGGAATTTCAATGGTTTTGTACAAGTGAAAAGTCCAGCTAACTATAACACCCCTGAAACCTATGTTTTTTTCAGTGAATTTCTGAGGTTTTTTAAATGCTAATTCCTAACTATAACGTGCCTGAAACCTATGTTTTTTTCTGTGAATATATATATATATATATCTATTCGGTGGTGGTGATTTATGTGCGTCGGCCAGTGGCGCAAATGGGGCCCCGTTCTCAAAGAGGCTGGAGTTTGCTGGCATTCGCTCCCTCAGCGCTTGTTTTCTCCGAGGTATCGGAAACCTCCAGCCCGCCTCCAGTGCTCGCTAAGCCAGCGGCTGCTGCCAGGTGCAGCTCGTGATTACACGTGGAGCCATCTTCATTGTATTGTGGTTCACAGCCCGGCGGACACTTGCAAAAGGGGCTTGGACGTTGAAAGGGGGCCTAAGGAAGCCTGTTGGACTATTATTCATCCCAGGAGCTTTTTAATCAGCCACTTTGCACCTTTGTTATTTGTCTGCTTCCCCCCACGCAGTACTCACCTGGAAACGATGTCTTCTGGGAATTGCAGTTCCTACAGCACTGCAATCAGTAAATGATCATGTGATCTGGGGCAGGTCGCACTCCGACGAATAGGAGTGGAGCAGGCACTACAAAACAGCGGGTGGAGCAGTATCCTGATAAACGGCATCTGACGAAGGCTACACAAGCCGAAATGCATTATGCCCTAGTTTCCAAATAAAGGTCTTCCTTGGAATCCCCTGAGTGGCCTCATACTTTTCCTGAACGGAGGAGTCGGTGGTGGTGATATATATCTATATATCTATATATCTATATCTATATCTATCTATATATTCACTGAAAAAACCATAGGTTTCACACACGTTATAGTTAGGAATTATCATTTACAAAACCTTGCAAATTCACTTAAAAAACCATAGGTTTCACACATGTAATAGTTAGCTGTACATTTCACTCGTAAAAAACCAATGAAATTCCACGTTATAGTTAGATCAGGTAACTATAACTTGCGCGCCCACAATAAACTGCTGATGACGTCACATAGTACATCACTCATGACATGGTCAGTGACATCACTCATGACATCAATGATGACATCTGAAATTACACATTGTGGATTGCGGTCGCGCAAGTTATAGTTACCTGATCTAACTATAACGTGGAATTTCATTGGTTTTTTACGAATGAAATGTACAGCTAACTATTACATGTGTGAAACCTATGGTTTTTTAAGTGAATTTGCAAGGTTTTGTAAATGATAATTCCTAACTATATTGTGTGTGAAACCTATGGTTTTTTCAGTGAATTTGTAAGTTTTTTTAAATGCTAAGTTATGTATTTATTTTTTATTTTTTTTTCTGTTTTTTCACTATGCGCACACCCTGCGTGCACGGTGCGCTTTGCGCACCGTGCGCGCGCTGTGGGCGCTCGGTGAGCTTCGCGCACCGAGCGCCCACGTTGCGCAGTCCATGCCGTGCGCGCCTCGCCTTTTTTTACGCAGTAACATTTGTTTTTTTCTCCCTTGTGGGTCCTTTAATTTATTTAATAAATGTGATTGTTACTTCTTTATTTTTTTTTTATTTTTTTTTTTGCCGTGCGCGTACGGTAAGCTTACCGTACGCGTACCCCGCGATTTTTTTTTAAAATTAATAAATTTATTTTTCGTACTTTTGGGTCCTTCTTGGACCCCCTGACAAACACTAGGGGGTCTGCAACTCTCTTCGTTGCCCCCGTTTCACGTTCCCCACCTTTGTTTCTCAGTGCGAGAGACAGAAGATGAGATGTCATCAGTGATGTCACTGACCATGTCATGAATGATGTAGTATGTGACGCCATCAGCAGTGCATTGCGGGCGCACAAGTTATAGTTAGCTGAACTAACTATAACAGGGGAATTTCTATGGTTTTGCACGAGTGACATGTCCAACTAACTATAACATGTCTGAAAAAATGTTTTTTCAGTGAATTTCTAAGGTTTTTTAAATGTAATTTCAAACTATAACGTGTCTGAAACCTGTGTTTTTTTCTGCAAATTTCAAAGTTTTTTTAAATGTCGTGACCTGCCACACATGCAGAGGCTCATGGAGGACATGCTGTGGATGGAGGCGTAAAGGATGGCACCCACCTCTGGACATGAAATGTAGCTGGGATCTACCATGCCCTTCAGATCCTCATCATGGCATTGCTGCCACAAGGCAGGGTGCAGATGAATGCTGCTGCCCCCACGCCCTTCACATCTCTGCCTCCTGGTGTGTTAGTGCCTCACAGTATGGCAGGCATATCCACTGCAGCCCCTGAAGTGCCAGTGGCACACAGTGCGGACAACAATCCACCTTTGTCCACTCATGTGTCAGTGGCACACAGTCCCGCAGCTGGTACAGAAAAACCCCCAGGTGGGGCAGTGCACATATTCGAGGACGAGGACGTGGATGGGTTTGAGATCAGAAGAAGGCACTACCTTCATTTCCACCACCTGGCCTGTTTATCCTTGGTGCCACACATGGGCCCGCGACCTTCCATTGTCACACGTTACACTCTGATGCACTCACCTTGGTCCGCGACATGTCCTCTTCAATGAGCAATGACATGGCGACCTCACTGGGGACTGTACCCTTCCAGTTTCGCAGTACCTGTCATCCCCGGATGGACTCTGGTTGGCCATCCACGGGCCCATATTGTGAAGTATGCTTGTCCTGTCCCTCTACCACTCCAGCTGCTAAACTCCACTGGATGTGCAATAAACATCCAGTGACGCACTGCTGTGTTATGTCTTACCTAATTTATGTGTGAATATGTGTAATAATGTTGAGACAGTTATTCACCTTACATCAATGATGCTCATCTAATGGGATGCCAGTCACAGTATCATAGCCTATTGTGTTTCTGGTGCCGAAAACACTACAATGGGGAAACACGCATTAGTCTCTTCCTTGTCCGGACATGTAATGAACCACGCCCAGAGCCCCAGAGTCATTGTGGCTATCCTTGCCCTGTTGCGTCATACACTACGCCACTCCGATTACATTCCGACGTTGGCCCCACATAGCTACCTGTCACAGGCATACTAGCTGTTGGTGTGCAGGTCAGTGGTCTACTTGTCTACATGTCACGGCCCCTCCCTGATGGCGGGTTTGCACACACACCACACTCATCCGGCACATGCGTCATAGGCCATGTGACCATGCAAATATAATGGATCGACAACGTCACATCCTTTATGGCCGGTGGTGACTGGATGGCGGACGCTCCACGAGTCTGAATCATAAAGAGTCCATGAAAAGTAGCACAGAGGGTTAGTCGCACCCTGAGCTGTGTGGCCGTCACAGGCCTACCACCACGTGGCGCGGACTTGAGTTGCTTAGGGTTATTGCCACCCAAAGATGATGTGGCTGTCAGGGGACTACTACCACGTGGCGCGGACTTGAGATACACAGGGTTAGTGCCACCTGAAGATGATGTGGCCATCAGGGGCCTACTACCACGTGGGGCGAACTTCAGTTGCACAGGGTTAGTGCCACCCGAAGCTGATGTGGCCGTCAGGGGTCTATCACCACGTGGTGCAGACTTGAGTTGCACAGGGTTAGTCGCACCCTAAGTTGTATGGCCGTCAGTGGCCTACGACCATGTGGAGCTGACTTGTGTTGCACAGGGTTAGCGGCACCAGAAGCTGATGTGGTCTCCGCCATTGATGACTCAGGACTCAGCGACATGTGTGGGATCTGCTGGGCCTTGGAGCGGGTCCACATAATGTGACCATGCCATGGTGGCGGGACCGGGCCCTGGAGCTTTCACGGGCACGTGGAGTGCCCACTGGCAGACACTCCGGTGGCAGCAGGGGTAATTATTTGGTCATGGATGCGGAGGGGAAGCGGTGTCTCTCTCTCTCTCTCTCTCTCACTTTCCTCCCTTCACTCTCTCGCTTACTCTCTTCCTTCCTTTCCTTCTATCTCTCGCACTCTCTCTCCCTTCTTTCTCACTCCCTTCCTTTCCTTCCCTCTCTTTTTCCCCTGGCTTTTTTTTCCTTCTCACTTTCTCTGTGTCTCACTCCTTTGAAATGCGCATTAAACACATCCTCATTTTGTGCTTTATTTTCCAGGATGTGTCGTCGACATTGAAGGACCAGACAGGAGTCTTCCTCCTTGTTGTTTTGTGTTGAGTTTGTTAAATTTCAATAAAGTTTCTGGTTGTTACCTAAGTGCTGTGTGACTCTTTCTCATTCTTATTACTGTCATTTGGTGGTGTCTACCATGGTGTTACATTTTGGGGCAATTATCGCGGGAATACTGGTGATGTCTGCAGTTTGCACCAGCTTCTGAATACTGTGTTAGATTTATCTCAACTTTAGTTGCATTAAAGTGCTGATAATGAGATGCAGAGTAGGCGTTCCTGTGCAAAAACACACGAGGTGTACCTTTGTGATTTATTCTAAATACTAAAATCCTGTATTGAATTGCACTGTGGTAGTGGGTGCATTTACAGTGTACACACAAAATCAATGAAGAAATCTCATTGTATTTATATTGATTAGGAATAGTGGGTCAGGTGCTGGATCTTGACGGGATACACTGCCCAGTTACTTTATTTTTCTGTACACGAAAAAACCACATCACAACTTTCACAACAAAAGGCAAAAACTGCGATGCGAAACAAATTCCGGAGATAAGCCCCATTAGCACCAGGGATTTTACACCTGCTTTCTGATTGTGTTAAGCAGGACGACTACCTGCAGCATGAAAGGGAACACAGCCAAGAGCCACACTGGAACACCCACAGGTGCCAAAGAGTCCGTGAGCATGATACATGGATACCCATGAGGGCCACAACACACATTGCAACAACCCCAGGACCGCCAATGCCCCCCGAACCCGCATCTGAGCAAGTGTGTCCGAGTGTTCATTGTGTAAGCATGATGGGTACGGGCCCTGCAACATCACCGTGTGCTGTCTTCAGTGGACGTTACCATGTCACCTCAGCGTTGGCAGTGAGCCTGGACATGTAGCTACGCACGCATCCTCCTGCATGTACAAGCGGCGTGTACTGGTCCGGCGTACACAGGTCAGCGCAGGGGTGTGCCTATCCGGCAAGGGGGACGGGGTGTCTCAGACATGTCCGTGTGCATGAAGTGCGGTAAGTGTGTCTCTGTGTTCTGGTGTGGCTGCCTCAAGGGCCGCAGCAGTCGATGTTGTAAATTGGCATGCACCACCTCCAAAGGAAGATGTCACGGTGTGATTGGAATGCCGCAGGACATGCGCGAATAGGCATTACAATGGTGTGCTGTAGGAGTGCACGGGATACAACAGCGCAGCGCACAAAAGTGTGGGGGCTCGTGGGAGGGAGAAGCAGCTGTTTGGCAACGTAACACACAGTGAACCCGCCCATGTGCCACGTGCTGGGCATCTCATCCATGATAACCAGGGTCGCAGACATCCCAAAACACCCACGACTGGCCTCTGTACACATCCTGTATGAATGCAGCTGGAGAAATTACTGTAGGGATGAAAGTTTCTTTGGCTGAGCTATCTTGCACTAGCACATCTGCTGCTCCGAGAAGGAACTTGCAAGTGGCCAGCCCCCTGACAGATATGATAATATTTGCATCCGTCTCCCACACTACGCACTGCCCAATTTGAGAACAACGAGTACACATCCCACACTCAAAAGTCCTTCGTCGTAGTTAGCATGCGTGAAATGGCCTTCACACGTACTCCCACCACACCCCTGCCCTGCACCTATTGCACACAGACCCGGCTCATTGCACCAAGCTGTGCCTTTCATCCACATGACTGGCACAGGGCAGGCCAGTGAGGATACAAGCAGAGCCACTGGCGCAATGGCAGGGCATCCCGAACACATGGTTGACTCCATTCCCGTCCACCTATACCTTGCACGTCTGCTGCATGTCCTGGGTGTACTGCCTTCGGCAGTGCTGCGGATCACTTACAGGCTGAGCTTTTGCATTGCGGACGTCACCTGCGTTCAACCTGTGTTGCAATGTTGCATGTGCCTATCCGAGTGGTGCATGGACGTGTGCCTCTCCAACGTGTGGGTAGCTGACATGGATTACGACGGGTGGGTGCGCCCCCTGTTGGCCCATGACCAGGAATGTCATGGTGATGCCCGTTTATAGCATGCATGGATGTTTGGCATGCATGTTGGGAACTGGGCTGGGAGATTGCACGTTTCGTAGTATGCAGTTAGCAAATTGACCCAATTCCCAATTCTGCTTTGATGCACATTGGCTACAGTGGTTGGAGCCAGCACATCTGTCCCGGTCAGCTGATGGATTATGTCGATGACATGTCAAATACTGTGGCCAACCATCACTCATTAGAGATAGTGGCTTTCGCAGCTGCACTCACGTTCATGGACGAGTGACAAGGTACCTGCATCCACGACTCGATGTGCCACATTGCACGTGTCCTGCCGCATCATTTTACATTGTGCGTCTGGTCACATGTCCCAAGACGACAGTGGACATGGCTGCATTGGCGTCGACTCATGTCCGAGGCGCGGACAACCAACGCTGCTTGACACTGACGTGCGTTGGTGATGGACTACCCTGAGGTGAACATGGACGATTTCCTACATTCCTTATTCAGGCATGCTGCTGCATTTGTCTGCATATTGTTGCACTACTCTTGGCCGTACTGACACACATTTTTTTATATAAAGTTTCCACATTTTCACTTGTCTCCAAATGTGTTGTGTCTTCATTTGTATGCCAATGTGTGTGTCACAGACTCTCTGGCTGCCTGCCGTACTTGAATTGCTACCCCATCCGGACTGTGGGTTTGTACTTATGCGTTCTCATGTGCCTGTTTCGTACTGACGCTTTTGGACGTTTATCCGCCACAGGCGAGTCCATTTGTGTCCTGTGTTCGATTGTGTGAATGTTTGTGTTTGGACAACATTGTGTTGGATGTTGGTGTGCTCTGCTTCCTATGTGTGTGTGCTGCATTGTGTGTGAGATGTCCCTTCATGTGAGGTTTTGTTCACCCATCTCCCTTTCAGGCAGTGTGGTTTTCACTTCTGTGCTTGTTCAGTGGTGTAATGTTGGCGGGTTGTGTGACTTGTGCTCCTTGTTAGTGTGTTTCATTTTTGCCATGGTTTGTCTGTAGTTGTGCTGTACTTAATTGTGCATGTGTGCCATTGTGCCCATCTCCCATCTCCCCCCACCCCCCACTCCCTGCTTGTTCCTCTTCCTGGTGCTGTTGTGTCTTCAATTTTGTTGCTCCACACATAAATACATGTAAAGAACAAATTAGAATAGTTCCTCGATTCTTTTAAATTGCAAATCTTCTCTCTATTGGTTATTTTTTAATTTTCCATATAAACTGTTTTTTTTAATATTCAAGGACACATAGAAGTCAGAAGTGCAACGTATTCTATCAACACACTTTCTAGAACATTCTACAACAAGTGCAGGTTAGAAGTTCTTCAATTTTTTTAAACCTAACAATATTTTTTGCAACATTTTCTTGAACATTTAACGGCACGTGCAGGTTAAAAGTTCACGATTGTTTTAAGTTCGAAAAGTGCCTTCCAAATACAAGTAGCAGGTGTGGTTGAGTTAAGCAAATTTTATCCTATGATATGTACTCCACGTTTAAACTGCTTTTTCTTAACCAATCACAAAGATGCTTTTCCACAAAACGAATGTCCACCCTACTTTTAAAAAACAATGCTTTTCATCTCCAAATCAGTTATCATTTTGTATGGGAAAAAAAAGTAGTTCCCCATCTTTAAACATATCTCTTATTCTACGAACAGACTGCATGAGCTATAGACATCTATCCATACCTCCCAGCCATACCTTCAAAATGCTAGTGTGGATCGTAGGACATAGCTATGTTTTCTGGTGCAAGAGGTATGCAGAACAGAGACGTATTGACTTAGACCTAGGTTTACAAAATGTGGACATTAAATGGTTTGCACAGAGAGGATTGAAGTGGCACCAATTGTTGCCTTTGGTTAAAACCTGTTTGCATCTCCAACACCCTGACCTCATGATTGCGCACTGTGGTGGAAACGACCTAGGCACATTGACTGGCGTAGGTTTGGAAATGCTTATGAAGGACACCTTTAGACACCTGATGCTGCTTTTCCCTCAAACTGTCTTTGTATATTCCAATATATGCCAAAGACAGAAGTGGAAAAGGTCAAACCAATTTTGTCCTCAGATTGAAAAATCTAGGAAGAATGTTAACAAAGCTGTGTCTGCATACCTCAGAGACCATAGAATGGGGTCAATCTGCAACAAAAACAGACGTTTTGATATGGCTCATATCTACAGAAGTGATGGAGTACACTTCACAGATCAGGGAAATCGAGTTTTTCAGAATAACCTGAAGCTGTGCATCCGCACTTATATGTAGCTCCAACTAATAAACACAAGGGCTATTTTTAGAGCAGCCTTATAATCCCAATATCGGTTCGCAGCCTTACAGCTGTGACCGGCTACAACAGGGAGACCTGCGGGCCGTCTGCCAGGCTCGCAGAGGGAGAGCTGTGGCCCGTGGGCTCGCCTCACACAAGGAGAGCTATGGGATGTCCGCTCGCAAACCTACAGCAGCGTGCTGGCTCGCAGAGGGAGAGCTTGGTTCTTACTCGCAAAGGGACAACTGCCCTGCTAGCAGAGACACACCTATGACCTAACGGACTGGCTTGCACATGTACAGCTGCGGATCCGATGGCTCGCAGAAGCACAGCTGCGAGCCGACGGACTGGTACTGTTTTATGGTTTAGGGTAGTACAGTGGTGTTTGTGTACTGTAGTGGATTGTGCTACGGGTAGTGTTTTAGGATTTAGAGTAGTGCATTGTGTTTGTGTAGCATTTGGAAGTTTGTGCTGGAAATAGTGTTTTAGGATTTAGGGTAGTGCAGTGGTGTTTCGGTAGTGTAGCGGATCGTGCCGACAGACTGACTCACAGAGCTCCGAGCCGACGCACTGGCTTGTAAAGGCATAGCCACGACCTGCTGATGTAGGTAGAGGCAGCGTGAAAAGGGTATCTCACACAGACACAGATACCAGTGTTGCCTCACAGAGGTAAAACTACGAACCCGATGGCTCCTACATGGACAGATGCGAGCTGACGGTCTGAATCACAAAATGGCTGCCAACAGTTCCTAGTTTCAACAGTTCACAGCCAATCAGCCGCAAGCTCGTGCTCGTAACTCCTCAGCCAATCAGATGTCAGAATTCTCAAATGTCAATATTTGTAAAATGTGATATTTCCCCAAAACTACTGAACGGATTTACACAATTTAAACAAAAGCGTGCTTTCTGAACCATCACCTTTCTCCCTGCTGAATTTGGCGTAATTCCGTTCAGCAGTTTCACCTGTAGTCTTCTCTAAAGTTTTGTATGGAAATTTCATGGAGAAAACACAATTTGCGAACTCCTTTTTTCTCAACCCCCCCAAGACCAATAACCCCCAAACTTTAAATATAGGAGCTGATCAAAAAAGAAACTTTTTGGATATTTTCGTAAACCTTCGTCAAACGACACCAAAGTTATAAGCACATGCAGGGCTCCAAGAGGGGCGCTGCGCAAAACCCCTCCCAACAAGACTGAAGCCCCGGAGTTGCGGGGACCACAGCAGGCCCCTGCAGACCCAGCAAGACCCGCTATTATTTTTTTAACAAATGCCCGGGACCTACACAATCAGGAACCTCATTAAAATAAAACGCGGGAACCCATGACCCCAGCGCCAATTGCGCCAAATTTGTTTTTTAATTAAAAATGCTTTTGTTGGCCCTGGTGGTCCTTTTGGGACCCCCTCAGCACGCCTAGGGGTCAGGGTGTTTCTACACTGCCCCCTTCTCTTGTTTTATATCTTTGTTTCTCTGTTTTCTGGAGACTCGCTTCTACCGAGTCACAAGATTGCTGCCAACACTTCCTGGTTTGGCGTGTTGGCAGCCAATCACAGTGAAGCTCGTGCACGGCACTTAGGCTCCGCCCAGATATTGATACTTTTATTTTTCGAATTTCTCAACAACTACTGAACGGATTTACACCATTTAAAAAAAAGGTTGCTTTCTGACCCACGCACTACCTTTGTGACAAATTTGGGGTAATTGCGTTCAGTAGTTTCAGCTGAAGCCTTGCACAAAGCTTCCTATGGGAAATTGATTTATTGACTCTTATTTTTTTAATTTCTCAAAAACTGCTGAATGGATTTACACCATTTAAAAAAAAGGTCGCTCTCTAAACCAAGCTCTACCTTTCTGCCAAATTTGGGGTAATTCCGTTCAGCAGTTCAGGCTGTAGCTCGTCGCAAAATTTCCTATGGAAATTAACATGGGGAAAACGCGTTTTGGGACCCCCTTTTTCTCAGCCCCCGCTTTACGAATCACCCCAAACTTTCAGGATAGGAACTGACCTGGATAGAACTTTTTGGGGGGAGAATTTCACAAAGATACATCAAGCGACGCCAAAGTTATTAGCAAATCATAAAATGCTTTTCCTATAGAAACTAGGTTCTAACTATAACTACCTACTGGCAATCGCCAGTAGGAAATATATATATAAAACGGGATGAATTTTCAACTTAGGATGTAATTTTAACTGATAGTTAACTGGTGAGGTTTTCTCTTCTATCAGGTATGGTCCTATGAATCTGGGCTGAAATTTCCTGTTTCCTTTTAGTCTAAGGTTCTTTGTGCTTAACCAGACTCTATCTCCTTTTTCTAGAGAAGGACCCTCTCGTCTCTTTTTATCTGCATATTGTTTGTATTTCTGTTTTGCCTGTTCTAAATTTTGTTTAGCAGTTTGATGGACCCTACCCAGATGGGTCACCAGATCTTTTACTGCTGGAACGGAAATATCCGTTTGTCTAATAGTTGCATTTGGGTGTCTCCCATAATTTAAATAAAATGGGGAATAACCTGTCGAGACATTTTTGGTGTTGTTATGTGCGAATTCTGCCGCCCATAACAACTCTGACCACTCTCCTTCTTGCTTCAGAAGGAACAACCTCAAATACTGCTCTAACTCCTGATTCGCTCTCTCAGTTTGCCCGTCTGTCTCTGGATGATAGCTAGTCGAATACTTGGCTTCAATTCCCAATCCACCCACAAAGGCCTTCCAAAAATGAGATACAAATTGTGTTCCCCTATCAGAAATAATGACCTTGGGGACCCCATGTATCTTTACAATTTGTGTAGTGAAGTGGTGGGCTAACTGTTTGGCTGTTGGAATTCCCTTTAGGGTCATAAAGTGCGCCATCTTAGAAAATGCATCTACGAACACTAGAATAGTATTATGACCCAAACTTGAAGGTAAATCCACTATTAGATCTAATGTATCTGTATGCCATGGATATGGTGGAGTGGGTAGAGGTTGCAACAACCCCTTGGGGGCCTGCCGTTCCGATTTCCCCTGTGCGCAGATCTCACAAGTTCTAACGTACTCCTCAATGTCTCTGGTCATATGCGGCCACCAATAATGTCTCTTGATCAACTCTTCTGTTTTCGTTTCTCCTTTGTGCCCTGCCAAAAGATTGTCGTGACATTTAGCCATCACCTGATTCCGTAACTCCGGGGTTGGCAAGTAGAGAGCTTCCTTAAAGTAAGGCAACTGTTGCTGAATGTTTCTTTCCTTGTCTTCCTCAACCCATTCCTGTATTTCCTCTGGGCTCATTCGTTTGAGGATCTGCTCCTTTAAGTCAGAAGATATTGTAGCTCCAATTATTTTGTCTTCCGGAATTATTGTTTGATCTTTGATTTGATTCTTCTGGTCATTTGTTCCCAATCTGGATAGAGCGTCCGCCTTCCCATTCTGGCCTCCTGGTCTATAGGTAATCACAAAATCATAGTCCGCGAAGTACAAAGACCAACGGAGTTGTCTTGGTGTTAGTGTCCGGGCAGACTTCAAAAATTTCAAATTTCTGTGGTCGGTGAAGACGGTCACTTGATGCTGAGCCCCCATGAGATAGTGTCGCCACTCCTTAAATGCATCCTTGATTGCTAGTAACTCTTTTTCAGTTATGGTGTAATTTATCTCTGCAGGTGTTAGTTTTCGTGATCTGTAGGCGACTGGATGTAATTGACCGGTTACCTTATGCCGTTGGGATAATACCCCTCCAACTGCCAGATCTGAGGCGTCCGTTTCCACGTAAAAAGGTTCAGTAGGGTCAGCATGTAGGAGTATCGGTGTGGTCGTGAAGTCTTTTTTTTGGAGTTGAAAGGCTCTCTCTGTTTCTTCCGTCCATTCGAAACGCACTCCTTTTCTCAGTAGACGCGTCAAGGGTAATATTTTTCGTGAAAATTCGCTTATGAATCTTCGATAGAAGTTCGCGAACCCGATGAAACTCTGGACCTCCTTGACACACTCTGGGGATTTCCAACCTACCACGGCCTTCACCTTCTGCTCATCCATTTTCATTCCAGCTGGAGATAAAAACAAAACCCAAAAATTCCACTTGGGAGACCCCGAATGCACATTTCTCCAATTTTACAAATAATTTGTTTTCTCTAAGCTTCTGTAGCACTCTCCTTACTTGTTCCTGGTGTTGACTCGTGTCTGACGAATAGATTAAAATGTCGTCGATGTACACTATTGCGCATTGATCAATATACTCACTGAGAACATCGTTGATGAAATGCTGGAAGGCAGCCGGGGCGTTGCACAGACCGTAAGGCATAACTTGATATTCAAACAGCCCAAATCGAGTCCTGAAGGCTGTCTTCCATTCATCCCCCTCGCGTATCCTCACAAGGTGGTAGGCTCCTCTAAGATCTAGTTTTGTATAGATCTGCGCCCCCTTCAACTGATCCAATAAAACAGAAATCAAAGGAAGCGGGTATCGGTTCTTTTTGGTGATCTTATTGATTGCGCGATAGTCTATACAGGTTCTGAGATCTCCCTCCTGCTTTTTAGGCACGAAGAAAAGAGGCGAGGATACGGGTGACTGGGATGGACGAATGAATCCATTCGCTAGATATTTATCCAGGTATTCCTTCAAGTGGTGATGTTCTTTTTCTGTCAACGCGTATACCCGACTGCAGGGAAGATTATAACCTGGCTCTAGATCTATTTTAGAATCATAAACCCGGTGGGGTGGCAATTGTTCTGCTTCTGTTTCGTCAAAAACATCGGCAAAATCTTCATATTCCGACGGAATCTTCTGGGAGTCTATCGCACCGACAGACATCTCCGCTGTGCACAAGGCCTGAGCTGGATTACACTCTCTGGTTCCTTCTTTTGTTTCAAAACAATTTTTTCGACAATATTCTGAATCCATCACTATGGTTCTTGTGCTCCAGTTTATTGTTGGGTTATGCTCCGTGAGCCATGGAAGGCCCAGGATAAGTTGAAACTGTGGTGCATCAATTAGATTGAATTGAATGAGTTCTTCGTGTCCATCACAGTAAATCAATTGTACCTGTTCAGTATGACTCACTATTGGTCTAGATGAGAGATTCGTCCCATCTACAGCCCGAACCGGTTCACTCTTGGGTTTCAAGATGGCTCGTAACCCCACCTTGGCAGCAAATTTTATATCACAAAAGTTTCCGGTGGCTCCGGAATCTATCATCACTGAAACTTCTGTCAACGTTTCTTGCCGGAACTTGAGTACCATGGATAGAATCAGATGTGGAGCTGACGACTGTAGAGTGTTAGCCACTTGATGTTCTTTTGGAGTTGACTTCTGATTAGCATCCACCGGTCCAACTCCCGCTACTGGTGGTGCTGCGAGTTTTCCTTCGGCTTAAAGGGGGTCTTCGGTTTTCTTGGACAACCCCTAACAAAATGCCCACTGGAGCCACAATACATACAAAGATTTCCTGTCCTTCTTTTCTCTTTCTCTTCTTTGGTTAAGGGACCTCTTATCGTTCCAATTTGCATGGGCTCCGAACCTTGTTGTCCTTCCACAGCCTTATACCCTTCTGGCCGAACCCGATCAAATCTTGGAGCTACTGGCCTGAATTCTTTCCTTTTTTCTCCTCTCCTCTCTCCTTGACGAAAGTCTATTTCTAAGACCAGGTCCACTAATTCTGAGATTTCTGTGGGTCTATTGGGTATCTGTGCCAACACATCTTTAAGTTCGTCTCTTAAACCTCTATAAAAAACTGCAGCTCTCTTGCTTTCTGGCCAGTCGGTTTCTACGACTAATTTATTGAATTGGGCCAGATATGCTACTAGATCTCGGTTTCCCTGTCTTAGGTCCAATAATTCATTATCTACTGCTTGAGATATTCTCCGCCTGTCGAAGATTCAAAGAAATTCTTGTTTGAAGTCTTCATAGTTTTGTAACAGAGGATCATCCCGGGAAACCAGAGGCATTGACCAGGACGCTGCATCTCCACTCAAGTACGATAAAACAAAGGCCACCCTAGACTGCGCATCTGGGAAAATGGAAGGGCGACACATGAAGTGCAAAGAACACTGTGTGATGAATAGCTGTGCCTTTTGTGGGTCCCCACTAAAACGCTCCGGAGGAGCCAACGGAATAACTGGGGACAGTGAATGGATCACTTGCGTAGTTATTCTATTTGGGTCTTCAGTGGATGGGTCTAAGGCGTTCCTTCCTGAGCCGAATGGCTGCTTAACTCGTTGAACTAACTCTGCTGTCTCTTTTCTCGAGTTCATCACCTCCTGTCTCAGGTTTTGGTTGTCCTCTCTCACTGCCACCAACTCTTTTTGAATGGTCTCTAACACTACTCCCAAGGTCTGTAAGTTTATTCCTTCTGCCATCTCTGTCCGGGTGCAAGTTTACCACTTGGTCACTTCACTCTGTCAGGGTCAAGATGACGTATCCTGAAGTGCTTGCACAGGAACAGAGATGCTGGTTCCCAACACCCACTACGCGGCAACCAGAGTTCCAGTAATATTCACCTGGACTCTGTAACTACCCCGCAGGGGGAAGGGGGAAGTGGATAAAATAATAAACAAAGAAGAGACTGGTCCTGAAACTCCGGTTCTTCACTATTCTCCTCAGCTTCTTCTTATTGCTGTTGCCAGCTCTTGTAAATGAGAACCTTGAAACAAACACAACACCATTACTTTCTATTCCCTTCGACTTCTAACACTCTCTATGTGTTAACACCTACCCTGGGTTTCAAGCACTGTGCCCCTCTTCTGTATGTCAGTCTTGTTGTGTGGTGTTTCTTTTTTCAATTCTTTTCTGTGGGTCTGGACACTTCTTTCCGACTCTCCTTCCTACAAAACATCTTTCTATTAATTCTTTCGCTTTCCCTTTTACCTTTTCTAAATTGTTTTCTTAACTTGAAAATAATTATTTTTTGGCTTACTTCTAGAGTGGAATAATTCTTGCTTGTCCTCTTCTTCTGTGTATTCGTCTAGCAGTGTTATACTCTCACGCTATACTGTTCTAGTCCTAAACTTGTCTTTACCTTACTTTTCCTTATTTCTAGTTATCTTGTACTAGAGAACGGTGGTGAGTATATTTATTGTATTGTTTTCTTCAACTCTAATTAACTGCACATTAATCTTTCTTCTCAGGGTGAATTTCTGATTACTAGAGTTATCTGGTACGTTTTCTATGCAATCTTTTCTGTCATATACTTTTCTCATTCATCTCTCATGCCTCTCAAATGTACTTAGCTTCGGTCTTCTTTTTTCTGTCACAGGATGGCGCCAAAAGACCTCCGACTATCTGCTCGGGAAACACAGAGATGTATTGGAAGTCTTCTCGAAGGTAGGAGAGAATTTCGTCGTCTTTTCTGTCTCTGTAAATCTTTCTGAAAATCTCTTCAGTTATTTTCTCGGAGTTGTGAAAGGTTTCTGACTTGGAAAACTATTCTATAGCCCTGGCGCTAACTAACTAACTCTAATTCTATTCTCTCTAACTTTTTCCTCAGGAACTCTAATGTCAAGCTGCTACTCTCTGAATCTCCTCAGTGAAGTGCGTCGTCCTCTAGGAGTGCGCGCCTCTCCTAACCTCGGAACACCTGTGGGGAGAAAGACTAGACTGCCGCTATGCTTCCAGCGTGGCCGCCATCTTGGAATTCCTCTTTCTTTGTAGTTCAGTCCATGAATTGTTCTTTGCCCTTCTATTCAGTCCTGGGCAGCAGAAAGACCCCAGCGTTGCCCCCATTACCGCCTCTTCGTCCTCTGGAGGCCTGACACATCACTGATGACATCATCCTTGTGATAGAGTGGCGGTCCCGCGAGTTATAGTTATCTAAACTAACTATAACGGTGGAATTTCATTGGTTTTTTACGAGTGAAATATCCACCTAACTATAACATGTGTGAAACCTATGGTTTTTTAAGTGAATTTGCAAGGTTTTTTAAATGCTAATTCCTAACTATAACGTGTGTGAAACCTATGGTTTTTTCAGTGAATTGGTACGGTTTTTTAAATGCTAAGTTATGTATGTATTATTTTTTTTATATATATTTATTTAACAATAAACTACGTATTAACATTTTTTTAACATTTTTTTATTGTTTTTCATCGTGCGCGCACGGTGCGCGCACCCCCGCGATTTTTGAAAAAAAATAAAAATAAAAATGTTCTGCCTTCGGGGTCCTTCAGGGACCCCCTGACAAAGGCTAGGGGGTCAGGAACTCTCTACCCTGCCCCCTTTTCACGTTCGCCACCTTCCTTTTTCACTCTCGCACTGAAAACAAACAAAATGGCGGCCGACACTTCCTGATTTCGATCGATTCGAACGTTGACTGACATGTAACCACCAATTAGAATTACGCTCGCGCACGTTAGGGTGCACGCACGGTGCGCGCACGGTGCGCGGCTATAGATATTTATGTGCTTTAACTGCAATTTTCTCAGGAACTACTGAACAGATTGACTCCATATATGCAAAAGGCACGTCCCTGACCTGAGGACTACCTCTCTGCCAAATTTCAAGTAATTCTGTTCAGCCGTTCGGGCTGTACCTTCGACTAAAGGTCCTATATGAAAATGCATGGGGAAAACGTGTTTTGGGACCCCCCTTTTTTCTCGGCCCCCGCTTGACGAATCCCCCCGAGACTTTCAGGGTAGGAGCTGAGCGGAGCGCCCCATTAGTTTTGAAAAGTTTGCGAAGATTCGTCAACCGGCGCTAAAGTTATTCAAAATAGAATTTTGAGATTTCCTATGGAAACACGGTCCTAACTACAACTTTCCACTGGCGACCGCCAGTAGATAATATATATATATATATATATATATATATATATATATAATATATATATATATCACACAGCACCGCTTGTAAATTTCCCTTCCTCCAGGAAAAACGGTGAGACCGCAATTTCGTGCTTCAATTGTTTGTTTATTCAGCCACCTTGTCCACCATATATATATATTACCTACTGGTGGTCGCCAGTAGATAGTTATAGTTAGGACCTACTTTCCATATGAAATCCGCAACATTCTATTCCCAATAAGTCTGGTGCCGGTTGACGAATCTTCGCAAAAGTTTCCATACTTTTGGCCAGCTCCGGTCCGCTCCTATCCTGAAAGTTTCGTGGTGATTCGTCAAGCGGGGGCCGAGAAAAAAGGGGGTTCCCAAAACACGTTTTCCCCATGCAATTTCCCATAGGACCAGCTACAGCCCGAACTGCTGAACGGAATTACACCAAATTTGGCAAAGAGGTAGTCCTCAGTTCAGACTTGTGCCTTTTGCATAAATGGTGTAAATAAATATATACATATATAATATAAAATACCCTTTCAGGCATAGAGTGACGAATAAATTACACAAAAATGACAGAGATGGTGTGACAGTCTCAGCTGTCACTCATCAAGATGTTCAGGCACTAACAAGCAACACAGTTTACATCCATTTGTGAACCCTTCACCCTCTTTTTGATCACTGTGGATCTCACACTCCTGCTCTACCACAATATCTTCATGTAACTATCACTGCATGCCTGCAGCATCTGAGTTACTGAGCACTGGCAAGGCATTTATGGCACACCCATGTGCAGTGAGTCACCCTGTCCAAACGTATGTTATCACAAGGTGAAGTCACTTTCTCAGGCTTGCGCACTGACTACATAGGGGTATAATCTAGCAGGGAATGTAAATAAACTTACCTTGCTGGTGCAGCTTTTATCTTATTTCTGTAGCTTTGTGAGCTTCTGTTAGGAACAAATTTAACAACTACATTTTTCTACTCAGACATGTGGGTTTTTGGTGAGAGGGCTCAGCAATGCACCTTTCTGCTTTTCTTCCCTTCAGTTGGGTGAGAGAGCTCTGTAAAGCTCCCTACCCTCTCCTTTTCCATAAATATAAATGCTCTAGATCAGGGGTACTCACAAACTTTCTGTCGGGGGCCAAAATTACAGTGTGTTTAGTGGCCGAGGGCCGCACTGGTAGGGGTGGAGTTAGTGGGGGCGGGATCAGTGGGGGGCGGGGCTAGAGTAAAAAAAAAAACCTGTTTAGAAAGCTAGTTGACTAATTTAATGTGATTAGGTAACTTACTTTATAGACACAGAACGCAAAAGTCCTGGATATGTGAATTTCAGAAGCATTGTTTATTTTTTGTGTTTCAGCCTGGCACAGTTTAAAATGGTTATGCTGCCAAAGGCCCGGCAAGTGCCTTATTTATTTCCTGCTGCAGTACTATGGTCTTTAACTTTCTAGTGCTAATTTATTTCTGACTGCTGCTAAAGAGAAAGAGAGGGAAAGGAAATAGCGGGAAAGGAAAAGAGAGAACAGATCAACAGGAGAAGGAGTCCAGGACAGTGCGTGAAAGTAAGAAAGAAAAGTAAGGACAAGCGAGAGGTTGGTATCGCAGACGGAGTTACAGCACACCATCATCCTGACCTGTGGCGTTTGTTTCTCACAAGGTGGCAGGAAGCTCCTGAAATCCTCTCACAGGCTGCCTGGAACGCCCAAAACAGAATACTCGAGGCACAGAAGCATGCGCAGGGTATTCTGTTTCGAGCATGCAGCAGGTGACCCTGCCTCACATGTTGCAACCCCTCCCCTAATGAATCAATCAAAAGCAGCCCCGGAAGTACTGGGCTGATACTGTCCACGCTCGGGGCTGCTTTCAAATGCGACGCTGCCAGCACGTCATTACTGGGAGGTCCCCGAGGACCCCAAGTATTGCAGATCGAGGCGTACAGCATGTCAGCCCATAGGCTGCTTAAATCGCTATCTTGCACCGGACACCAAATAACTGGCACTGACGCGTGTGACGTCAGAGGCAGGCAGGCGAATCACAGGCAAGCAGTAAACAGGGAAGATGGCCGCAGGAGGAAACGTTGTGAATACGTATTCAAGCGTATTCACAACGTTTGCTCCTGCGGACATCTTCCCTGTTAACTCCAAGGAAGGGCATAGTGTAAGATCGAACAAGGTCCGCGGGCCGCCAATGAAGGCCGGGCGGGCCGCCAGCGGCCCGCGGGCCGTACTATGAGTAACCCTGCTCTAGATCATGTCTATCCGTGCCTTAGTTTTTTTTAAATTATTTCATCTATTCAGGGTGCAGCTGTAAGAAATACAAGTTATTTATCATTTTAGACAGTGTATTCAGACTGACATCCTTTTTCTACTACTCTTGGCATGTGCTTCACAGAGTGTTTGAACAAATTCACCAATTGAATGTAACCTTGGAATTGCACCAATGACACCAGTTGTCTCACTTCAAAAGTTCTCAATAATTGAACCATTATTGATATATTAAACAAGGGTGAAAATTACTCCTACTGGAACATATTTACTTATTCTAATGTGCTTAACTAATTAAAAGTTTTTCTTTGTCTTAAAAATGACAACTCATGACAGGTTGGAATTTGATGCTTTGAAACTTTTATCTACCTTAGGGCCTCATGTACGTAGCCGAATACCGGTCGGTAACGGCCGATTTTCGGTAATTATACCGGTATTTAGGCTTGTGACATGTAGGGGGCTCATTTCTGTATTCGGTAATTTACCGAATTGGTAAAATTACCGAATCGGTAATTTTACTGATTCGGTAAATTCCGAATACAGAAATGAGATGTAGGGGGAGTGTGTGGGTGTTTTTTGGAGTCGGTATTTACCACCAACTAATAGTTGGTGGTAAATAAAGAATGGATGTGTAAAAGCATTTTATAGCGCTTAGAAGTGTGCAATGTGGCAGACATACATGCCCTTAGGGCATGTATGTGTGCCACATGTGCACACATGGCCGAATCAGGGTTGCAACAGGGTGTCAATGTGACACCCTGCCACCCTTGCAAGTGCTCCCCCATTACCGAATCGGTATTTACCGATTCGGTAATGAGGCATACCTTCCCATCAATGGGAAGGTATGCCTCATTACCGAATCGGTAAATACCGATTCGGTAATTACCGAATTTTTCCGATTCGGTAATATTTACCGACTCATTACCTACATTGCATTTACCACTTCATAAATACCGAATCGGTATGATTCGGTATTTATGAAGTGGTAAATGCAAGCCCACCTACATGAGGCCCTTAGTAACTTGAAAAAAACATTCTTAATTTCGCTTTTGTATGGTTATGTTCATAATTACCAAAATTTCAAAGGCAAACTTAAGTTAAAATGAGCTCCATCCGGCAGCCTCAAACCCCTTCTCAACTATACTTATTGAGTGCTTCACTGCATTTCTCTGTATTCCTTTTGAAGTATCAAAATAGTGTACTTATTTTAAAAACAATACGTGCATGTTTATGTTTAAAGATAATTTTCCCTCTCACTCTTATGTGCCTCGGTTAGGCCCATACAACATAGCTGCACACTTTCTCACATCGTCCTCATTTCCACAAAAACATTACTACTGAGACCTTTTGCATATGTCAAAATGCTGGATTAGTTTCTCTGAAACTACTTCTGTTTACACATATGGCTTTGTGTAACATTATCACGATGACTCGAACACCAAGTCCAAGGCTTATACGCACAATGTACAAATGTTGTTCTAACTTTATCCACGGAGTGACAGGGCTATCTGCATACCCAAAACTTTGCAAATCTATAAATACATCTCAAGGATGCTTTATAATATAAATAATAAACATCTCAGTAGGTTAGCGGAAGAGGTCGTTTAGCTGATACAGAGGATCCCTGCATGCTGAGACTTCATCATGCAGCTGTCTGACATCTCCATGAGGGGTATCCAATTCATGAGCAAGAAGGGGTCCTACATTCTCTCTTGCCAGGTAATGTGATTGCATCATCCCTTGGGGGAATTCTTGGCTCTACACTTATACACACACTAGACACACAGTAGGGTTTGCATAGTAGGAGTACACCTGATTACTACCTTGTATAATATGCATCCATAAATACACTGCTTGTGCACCATGGTGGAACTGCATATGCATTTACTCTTTTGGTGCTTGTGATCAATTTCATCTGCTTCTGTCTACTGATTACCGGAGCACATGTATTCTATGCAAGAATAATTTTGGTTCATTAAATATATTGAAAACTTCCCATTGTGTATTCTCTGTATGTATCTCTGAGAACAAGAGTGCATTTGAGTGAAAAGGTTCTAGATCTGTTACCAAGATCCCTGAGGGGTCAGGGTTGTCGTGTTCAGTAGTTGCCAGAAACTATTTGCTCCTTCTTTCGGTTAGAGGGGCTTATGTTGGCACTGTGAGTTAGCTGGCCTCTAGCCCAACATATTCTGTGGGGTGCTTGGAATCAGTCTAGACACCTCACACAAAGTTTATGTTGTCCAACAAACACGCAGATTCTACAGATTACTGGGAACTACACCTCATGGTGCTGCCAACGTTGGTTGGGTTCTTATTTAAAGATCTACCTGAGTAGTTCAGTTGTGCTTTCTCAGAGACTCCTATTCACACTGGAGAAGTCATTGGTGGTAGAGAAATCTGACTCAGATGAGTAGGTGTACCCTATGTATTGTCTGTAGGTTATTCAAGTTTGTAGGATAACACTTTCCACATTGTGCTTACCATATCTCAATTAAAAAAAAAATTACTTACGATTTTTTTGCTAGACAATGTTTGACATTGGAAAAAACATTGATGAAGAAGGAGCACTAAACATAGCAGAAAACTGCAGACATGCGGTTGCTCTAAAATTATTACAGTATGGTCTCCCAGCACTGGGTGGAGATGTTACTTTTATGGTTGATGCACACGAGGCAATCAGAACAAAGGTGTTTAATTCCCAGCTGCAGATGCTCGTACACAAATGTTGCATACCTACATTAAAGATGAAACACCAGAGGTAGACATAGAAATGTATCTCTCTTACCAAGAGCATATAAATTGGTTTAAAGGTGCCCTCCCTCACACTACAGAAAACGTGAGGTTCGGTCTGCTCAGCAAAGAAGGAGTGACATGGCCGGTCTTAGCTGCACACACACTGCATCCTAACACTGCAAATGTAATTAGCAAAAAGTTACAGATATCTTACACAATTCATAATGCTAACATTCACAGCTAACCCTGCATGGACTGCTCACACCGCACAACCACAATTGGCTACCGCCCGTATCAGCCCACAAACACTGAATGTGCCAGTGACAGTAACAAACCTAAATGGTTATGGAATGTGGTAAAAATCAGCTAGGGGTGGGATGGCACACACCGAAAAATCACGTTGAACCCGATGCATGGGTTAGTCATTTTTCCACTCGATATGCTGATGACAAGTCTGGTGATAGTTTACCTTTTCCAATTCTTCCCTTCCCTTCTGGTGGGGTATTCAATTAAGCAGATGTCAGTGGTGCACTCACTGCTGTAACAGGGGGAAGGGCACCCGGCAGCTCCTGGGTAATGACGGCCCGCAGGTGATACAGATGGACAGAGTGCACCACGTGGGCCTTCCCAGGGGAGAGAAGGCCCCCCATTTGGACGTGCTCATCTGTGTGCACGATTTTCAGCTCAAGGAGCAGATCCTTCGCAAGGCTTAAGCAGCCCAGCCAATTCACTTTCAGGGGCACTCCCCAGCCCTCTTTCAGGACCCTCGCTGTGTCCACGCTTTCCAAACAGAGAGACTTCCGCACGGTCACCACGCACCTCCAAGATAAAGTCATCTCTTACTCATGGGGCCATCCATTCTGCATCATATTTAAGCACCAGGGAAAACTGCGCCAGATCCATTCCCTTGCAGCGGCTCTAGATCTTCTGGGGCTGGACAACCTGGCAGACGCTGGACTGGGGGAGTCCCCCAAGGATCGCTCCCCACATAGACTCTCACAATGGCAAGCAGTTGGGAAGCTGAAGGCCTCTGCAAAACCAGACACGGAGGAGATGGCGAAGGAACGGGAGGCCGTGATCTCCTCTCTCTCTCTCCTTGACCGCCCGTTTTCCCCCTGAGCACCCCGAGCAAACACACGGAGATTGCCACCTTGGAGTGAGGTCAGAGGGGCTCCTGGGATGCCTACTCTCCTGCGCTCAGTACCATACCCCTCTACGGCTCTTGGTTCCTTAGGTATTCTGCTTGTCAGCCTTCCGCCAGGGACCAGGCCTCCTTTGATGTTGACCAACAGACGGACATATGTCTACAGTTCCTCTGTGGGACTGTGTTATTTTTGACTATTTTTCTAAGCCCACTTGCTGGGCTTTCCCCTATTTTTTCTTCATGGGCTGGTCCTTGTTGGGCTGATGTTCAATTTGGATGTTTTTGGGGTGTTTTCTCATCCTTTGGGTTATGGAGGGTTCTCTCACCAGTGAGCGTCTTTTTTTCCAGCTCCTACTTTTGCTCAGTAATGCCTGTCTCCTCTCTTTCTGGGGCTTGCCCTTTAGCCAAGCCCCCAACACCTTGTTCGGGGCCTCGACACATGCACCATTTGGCTCATCCCTTTCCCGTGGAACTCAAGGTAGTTAGCTTAAATGTCCGGGGGCTTAATAACCCAGTCAAACAGAAAGCGTCTCTCTCTCTGCTCAAGCACTCTGGTGGAGACATCTGCCTACTTCAAGAAACTCACCTGCTCCACAGTGATACACACCGCATGCATCATAGCCACTTCCCCTCACAATTCTGGCCCTCAGGGAATAGTAAGCAGGGTGAGGTTGCGGTACTACTCTCCAAGCACTTGTGAGGCACAGTGGGGGGTCCTTCGCAGAGATCAAAGGACGCCTCCATGCACTGCGCCTTACTATAGGGCATTTTCACCTTACAGTAGCTTCCATCTACTCCCCAAATGAGAGACTGGAGACGTTCCTAATAGATGCCTTTGCTGACGTCTTGCATACGCCAGACCCAATAGTGGTAGTGGGGGGCGACCTCAACTTAGTGATGGACACAGAGATGGACCGTTCAGGCTCACGAACTGGAGGAGCGGGGGCCCTGTCGCAGGGAGGAGGGGACTGGCTGTGTGATGCAGGGATCTGAGACGCTTGGCAATGCCTCCACCCTGACGTCCGTGACTTTTCATACTACTCGGCGGCGCACAAGGCCTATGCCCGCTTGGACCACTTCCTTGTTACCCCTGCAGCTTGGTCCTGCGTTACAGATTCCACCATTGAAGCTCGCTCCCTGTCTGACCATGCACACATCACCTTGACCATGCGCCTTCCCCCTGCAGGAACCCACCCGCCTCCCACTGGTGCCTGCGAGACTCTCTGCTCCGCTCCTCTTTGGTTTTGGATGACATTAGGCATTGCCTGACTGACTATATAGCGATTAACGACATTGGTATTTTGCCACTTTCGGCAGAATGGGAAGCACTTAAACTTGTGGCATGAGGGACTCTCATCGCCAATGCTGCTTATGAAAATAAACTCAGACAGTACAAACGCACAGACCTCGAAGCTAAAGTCTGGGAACTAGAAGCTATTCACAAATGCACCGGTGCTCCCAGAATTTGGCGGCAACTGGAAAAAGAGCGCCTTCAACTTAGGCGGTTAGACCTTGACAGAGCGGAGCACGCGGTCGCTTGACTCAAACACAAATATTATGTGGGCTCCAACAGGAGGGGACGAATGCTGGCGCACTGCCTGCGCAGTCAGCAAGCGACACAAACTATAGGAGTGATACGGGGAGAGGGCCGCTTGGAGTTCATGGATAATAACGGGATACTGTCAGCCTTCCGCTCTTTTTATCAAAATATATATACTGCTGATCACTCTCTGCTGTCTGATCCCACTGAGTTCCTGCAGGGAGCAGTGATCACTCCTCTTCCCACGAATAAAGTGGAGGCCCTGGCGGTCCCCATATGTATTGCGGAGGTAATCTCCACTATCGATCGATTGAAGACTATGAAGGCTCTGGGCCCTGATGGCTTTAGCACCCTTCTTTACAAAACTTTCTGTGCCGAACTAGCCCCGCTGCTTACCCGCTTATTCAACTCCTTCACTGATACGGGGTTCCTCCCAACCTCCATGATGCTGGCCTCTATCTTGGTCATCCCTAAACCAGGGAAAGACCCGGAGCTCTGCAGCTCCTACCGCCTGATCTTACTGCTGAATATCGATGCGAAACTGTTTTCTGGCATTCTGGCCTCCCGGTTGAACACTCACATGCCAGGTCTGGTTGACCCGGACCAATCAGGCTTCATCCCCGGTCGGCAATGTGGGGCAACACTAAGCAACTCTGCCACCTGACTGACAAGGTACAACGGTCCAAAGAAGAAGACGTATTGTTAGCGGTCGACGTGGAAAAGGCTTTCAACTGGGTGCCCTGGCCTTATTTATTTGCTACCCTAGAGCGTTTCGGCTTGGGGCCCAAGTTCCACCTGTGGGAAGAGAGCATCTCTAGCTCTTCGTCTGCAGCAGTGCGGGTCAACGGTTTACTCTCCAAGAGCTTTGCGGTGGTGAGGGGAACGCGACAAGGCTGCCCCCTCTCTCCGCTGGTCTTCGCACTTTATATGGAACCCTTCGCCCAACGACTCCGGGACAATCCCATGGCGCAGGGCATCCCATTCGGCTTAGACCACCATCTTATCAGCCTCTACGCAGACGACGTTATCTTCTCGGTGGTGCAACCTGACACCTCTCTGATGGTGATTGTGGAGGACCTACAGACCTTCAGGCAGGTTTCTGGCTTCAAAATTAATATGCAGAAATCTCAGGTACTCAACCTCACCACTGCCCAGCCAACGGTTGATGCCCTACGGGCCAACTTCGCCTTTGACTGGGTGACGGACGCATTGTATATCTCGGGCTTGTCCTCCACAAGAGCCTCGCGAAAACAGCGGAGGTGAACTACGCAGCCCTTTTGACTTGCATCCAAGCAGATCTGGCCTGCTGGCGGTGCCTGCCTTTGTCATGGTTCGGTAGACTGTCCGCTGTAAAGATGAATGTACTCCCGCAGGCCTTGTATTTGTTTCAAACCCTCCCTTTGGAGCCTCCACCGCAGTTACTCTGCCAAATTCAGACCGCGATCGAGCATTTCGTATGGGGCCCGATTTCTCCGCCCTTGCAGAGGAACTTGCTACAATGTCCTAAGAAAGAGGGCAGTCTCGCTTTCCCTAACATCATCCGCTACCATCCAGCTTTTCTACTACGGTATCTGGTGGAGTGGAACTGCCCAATGACTGAGAAATATTGGGCCTTCATGGGCCACATCTGGCGAGACGCCTGGTTGCCATGCCCCGCTCGCACCTGGAGGCTTTATTCCTCACCAGTCACCCGCCCCACAATGTTGGTCTGAGATAGAGTCTCTCTCCAGGCTGATCTTACTACGTTTCCCTCGCCAATGACCTCAATCTTTTCCAACCCAGCCTTTCCACCCGGCCTGGATTCAAAGGTAGCAATGCACTGTTTAGAGGGCGGCTGCAAAAACGCCTTGGGCATCTGTTTGACATTTAGGGCCTCATCCCCTTTAAGGACCTGCAAGAGAGCTACGGTCTACGCATCTCTGATCTCTTCCTTCACTCCCAGATGAAGCATTGGATCTCGGAAGCCAAGATGCGCCCCTTGGCACACCGCCCGATGCGACCGTTCGAGAAGTGGCTCACTTGCAAAAAGGACGATCATGGGCTTATATCTGAAATATACTCCTTTCTCAGTCAGGGATCCGAACCACTCGCTCGGCAGGAAAGAGACGCTGGGAGGCGGATCTGAGGCGTACACTCTCTGATAAGGAATGGGAAGATATATTCTACAGAACGCACCACACAGCACACTCCATGGGACATGCAGAAACTGCCTTTAAGATTACGTCCTATTGGTACTACACCCTAGTCTGATTTGCTAAATGGCATTCTAACTGTGATGGCCTCTGCTGGCGGGGATGCGGTAGCCCTGGTACCCTCCTCCACCTACTATGGCATTGCCCAAAGCTTACGCGATACTGGGAGAGGGTTCTAGATGATATTGACATGGCCTTTTGTACTGCTATTCCCAGGCTCCCGGCTTACACCCTACAAGGCATTCCCAATGCACTGACCTTCCCACTGTGCTCTATTAGAGGGAGACAGATGGCACTTGCGCTGAACGCCGCACACCGAGTGATTCTGGCTGGGTGGAAAACAGATAGAATCCCGGACCACACAAAATGGCTGCACCAACTCTGGTATCTTCTGGGTATGGAACGACACTCAATGGCTAACCTGGGGAACTACGCAGATTATGCCAAGATCTGGGCCCCATTCATAACTATCCTTTCAACTGAATTTCAGGAATTGACTTGCCCCAGCTACCTCCGGCTCCTGAAATTAATCCCTGGGATCACCCTCCACCTAGCGGGGCGGCTCCTCGTGGGGCCCACGGACCCCCAGACTAACCATGATTGCACACCTCACAAGGTCTACAGACTGAACCCTTTCTTTTCACTTTATTCCATGCTCACTGGTGAGGGTGGGAGGGGGTGGGTAGGGAGTTGAGGGGTTTCTTGTTTCATTTTACTTGTCTTCTGTGAAAAGCAGCATCGCTATGCAGCTGTGTCCTGTCTCAGGCTGCCTGCTATCACTACTTGCATGACCGACAACACTCTGGACCATATAGATACCCGTACGCTGGGGAAGCGGGCTTTGCCACCCTCCCTACTCTCCTTTTCATCACGCGGCCAGCCCTCTTTGGTTGTAGGCGACATGCTGTGTTACCTACTGGTTGGTCTGCTCTTATTCATTGCTTTGTTGCCTTAATATGCTCAGCTCTCACCCGGCCCGTTGGGTTGTAGGCGCCAGTGTTCTGTTTTACCTTGCTTCGTGCTCTGCCAATAAAAATTGATTTAATACTAAAATAACTACTACTTACCCCCTTTGGTAGCTTGGCACGAACATGCAGGCTTATCTCAGAGACAATGTGTACAGCATTTGCACATAACACATAGTAATACAGTGAAAACACTACAAAAAGACGCCACACAAGTTTTATAGAAATAGCCAATATTTATCTGTGTAAAATAAGACCAAAATGATAAAAAAGCAGACATGCTGTCCTAAAGATATGAAAATTGCAAGAATCAGCTAAAAATACAGTTCCTTGAAGTCGATAGCTCCATTCGCTCACTGTGTTGTGAACAAAGAAATCCGATAGTCCAGGCCTACGGCGAGGTCACGGGCCAGCTACGGCATCTGGAATACCCGCAAACCTTGGAAATGCTGGTTGTCGTGGATCTGGCGATGAGCTCTGGCATTGTGTGCATCCGCAGGCGTCAGTCATGGAGGTAGAAATGCAGGAGTCATCAGGCCCTTAAAGTCACACACATTGCGGATTGAACTCTGTGAGGTTGAACTCAGGAGCGCTGCGGTTGATGGCATTGGGGCTATGATGCGAAGTGGGACGATGCGAAGTGCGGTGCCCACAGGTCACTGTGCAGGCAGCGACTTGGTGATGGCATCTGGCTCACCTGTGAGACCAGGGCTGTGGTGTTAAGTAGGGCGACGCGATGTGCGGTGTCCACAGGTCATGGGGCAGGCAGTGTTGTCCTTGCTGCTGAAATACTGTCATTGGTAGACCTAAAGTTACGATGTGAAGCAGAGAGATGCTTTGTGCGGTGCCCACAGGCTTTGACTTTGGTTGACGATGCTGGAGTCGATGGTGCTGATGTCTGTTTACCAGGGATGCATTGTGGGGCAGGGCAATGCTTCTTGTACCTCACAAGCAGTGTCCACAGGTCACGGAGCAGCCAGCGGTATTGATGCTGGCATGGAGCATCGTCGACAGTGAGGCCAGGCGTTGATGTGAAGCGAGGCAAAGCAAGGCGATGGAAAGTGCAGTGCCCACAGGTCACGGTGAAAGCAGCGGCTCGGTGACAACATCAGGCGGCAATGTCGGGGAGACAAGTGTTGCAGTGCGAAGTGGGGTGATGCTTTCTTCAGTGCCTTCAGGTCACGGAGCTGCTTGCACCATCGTTGACTGCATTGTAATGGTTTTCTTCTGTTGGAGCACAAAACACGTGGGGGCCGATTCACAGATCTAATCTGAGATAAAATCCTAAACTTACTACTTTTGGTTTTCACAGAAGGCATTTAGTAGTTGTAAAGTTAGGACTCCTAACTTTACTACTACTAAACTGAGACAAAATCCTAAACTTACTACTTTGGTATTCACAGAAGGCATTTATTAGTAGTAAAGTTAGGACTCCTAACTTTACTAATACTAAATGCCTTTTGTGAATATCTAAAGTCGTAAAGTTAGAATTTTGTCTCAGTTTAGTCAGGGCCACAATATTTATACTACTTTTCTGTTTGAAGTCTTAAGCAGAAAGTCCCTCTTGCTCACTGAAAACCAGTTCTATCCTCCCTGTTCCAGCTTCACTACAGGAGTTGGAGACAGCATTGTGCAGACAGACACAGCCTCATCAGGTGTCAGTGACAACTCCTCCCACTACTCTGTCCCAAGATGGGTTATTAGCAAATGCAGACCTAACTTCAACTCCTTTTGTGTGAGTGTCTAGAGTGAATGCACAAACAGCACTGTCAGTCTGAAGACAGATGGGTAATCCACAAGCAAGCAGAGGCACACAGGATGGTTAAGCAAAAAAACGCCCACTTTCTAAAAGTTTGTAAAAAAAAAGGGGGGGGGGGTTACGTCCAATATTGATGGCCAGACAGGATGTGGGAAAGTTTGAAAAAAATAGGAATCTGACCACCTTATTTTGTTTCCTGCTATTTATTGAAGCAGAATGAGGACCAATATATATCTATTTTGTTGGTGCTGGCTATTTTTCGCCAAACTTTATACATTCAACAACGCATTTTTATCAATTAATCATTGGTTGCCTGAACATAAAGTGATACATATATTAGTTTCATGAAATAAGACTTATACAAATTCTTACAACAATAAAAAGACGTATACAAATTCATACAACAATACAACTTTTCACTGTTGATGAAATTTCACAATAAGTACTTAGTCACTGAGTGATAGTATGTATTACACCATTGATTTATCAAACCAAAAATCACAGGGAACTCCTTAACAACACTATTTCTCATCCTTTTTCTGGTTTCCTTATTCCATGGGGTTAAGCTCTGCGCATTATGGGATATAAAATCTAAATCTCCTGATCATGCCACTTAGGCTTTATGAATCTCCCTCATAGAGTAAAAAAATACAGACGCGTTTCTAATCCCTAGAAATCTCAGGGGATTTTCTTTAGGGCAAATGATGCGGTGTAATCTGAACTGGTGTTTATGGTTGATTTACTCAGGATTTCGCCTGTTTGGTATTTGAATGTCAGAATTGCTGGAGCCACATGGGTGTCCTATTTCTTTTTTCTCCTGTTTGCTCACTTGATTTGTGTTGGGCATTACACAGTAGTTGCCTTTAATTCAACATATATTTTGGGTTCAGCTGTGGGGCAGCATGTCTTGCCGTTCGCTTTTGTGATTTAGAAGCTGTTTATATTCGGTTAGTTTCAAGTTGGTGCAACACCATAACAAGCATGTATCTATTTTTCAGAGCGATGCAGTGGCTTCGCTGGGAGATTCAGACTTCTCCTTGCTTGACGTCCAAAGCTTTTCAAAACACCTTCTAAAAGTGGCACTTTGAAACACACAATTTAAAAACCACCTTCACTTAAAGATGCATTATTAAATTCTGAGCTCAGGGAGCCTAAACTCCATTCCTTCATCTTTTCCAATTATAAGTTACCCTTGTAAAATGTAACAAGGCAGCTCCAATGATCACCTATGGGAAAGACAACCTTCCAATAGTTAAAAACGAAATGCACAGTATTTTAATTTCAGGACATATCAAACACAGAAGCACATGTCCTATCTTTCACAGGCACTGCACACTTCCCATGGGGTTACCTTGAGCCTACCTTAGGGGTGGCTTACATGTAATAAAAGGGAAGGGTTAGGTTTGGCAAGTGCGTGCACTTGCCAGGCCGACATGGCAGTTAAACCTGCACACAGACACTGCAGTGGCGGGCTACTTGTGTGGGTGGTAAAATCAGTGCTGCAGGCCTACTAGTAGCATTTGATTTACAGGCCCCGGGCACGCACAGTGCACTGTACTAGGGACTTACTAGTAAGTCAAATGAGCCAATTATGGAAAAAACAATCATAGCACAATTTACAGTGTGAACACTTGCACTTTAGCACTGAATAACAGTGAAAGTGTGTGCAAAGACACTAAACCAGCAAAAGCGAAGTCCAGCAGCCCATCAAAAACAGGAGGTCAGAAAGCAAAAAGACAGAGGAAACATGCCAAAAGATGACAGGTCTAACAGTGAGCACAATAAAAGAACCAAAATTGGTCGAACCAAGTGGGCTGTATTTTTGTTAGGGCAAGTGTTTGACAATAGTTAGGTGTCCTGACCCTAGCTGTCCTTGCAAGACAATGTCATAATGAAGGAACATTTGGGCTACAACAATATAAAGCTGAATTATTAGTAACTAGAGCTTTTTTAAAAGAGTGATGTTGCAGTTTGCGTTATATATAAGGAACTTAACATTTATGCACAGTAACATATTGCATGGCAGATACCTTTTACCAATGTTTTTTTTGCAAGAGCAATAAGTGAATCACAATGTTTCTTTATGATATGCTACATTTTTCAAACAGTATGAGCTTCCTAAACAAAAACCATATATTAGCAAAGAAAATGTATCATGTCAGTAAATGCACCATAAGACACACACTCCTTCTCAATTACAAGGTACACTTCATCAATATTCCATAATTTATTGGGAACACAGATACGATTGTCAAATCCATGCAATGGCATTGATTGACAGCCCACTGAAGATTCAAAATGCTGAGTCGAAATTACAATTACAGGTATAAAGTGGAGGAGGGCAGAATGTTCCGTTCCGTCCAGAGAATTGGTGGAATTTTGGTCATTCCACATTACTATTTAACGTGGAGTTCAGGCCATATTCCTCCAATTCCTCCAAGCGCCTCATGGTGGATATTTTCCCCTGCAAAGCTCAAAATAATGTGAGCTGGCAAGTGCGAGTGAGATTTTGTGTTCCCTAGCACGATTTTCTAATGCTGGCAGTCACCGGCGTTCGTGAGTAGTCAGAGAGCTGCCGTTCTGGTAGATGTGCTGCTGCTTGAGTAAACAGCAAAATCAACTTCGATGGCCTCATGCTTTTGCACAATGATGTCACTATTCATGCTGATTTTCAGTGCTACTTGCACTACCAGTGCCAGATTGCAGTGCGAGCAGTGTGAGTTGAAAATGTTCTGTACATTGGCGGAATACCACTGAATCTCAAAGTTTTTCTGTAACTCCGCAGATTTCTGTGGAGTGAAACTCCGTGAGTTCCACTCACCCCTAGTTTGTGGTTGTGCTGGCATTTACACCATGGGCCTAGATGCAATGCGGTAGGAAACGGCTCTGACCACCGCATTGTAATATGCCAGTCAGATTCCTTTCCGACCGACCCAGTACGATGGAGTCTTCGGAAAGGAATACAAACAGTCATTCCGACTGGCTTTAGATGGGCTCAGAGAGCCCGTCTGCCAGTCAGAATGCAGCCAGTAATCCCAAGGGTGGCTCTCTCCGCCCAAGGGATTACGATGTTGGGTTTATACAGCCCTTGTGTGCCAGTTTACTGACATAGAAAGGCTGTCGGAACTCGACTTTGGGGCCGCCCAGCAGGGCCATCTTTGGTGCATGGCCTCCAGTTGGAGGCCAAGGGGGCACCTCTGGTGCCCCCCTGTTGATCCCTGCACCTTTTGGCAGGCACCTTGAAGTGCCTGCCATGGGATACAGGGATGAACTGCACCTCGCATTTTATAATGGGAGCTTGCATTCTGGCCGGAATGCATGCTCCCCTTCTAAAGTATAGGACCTCCGACCAGATGCCGGTCGGTCCCATGACCGACATGATGTCTGACAGAGAAAACTCTGTCTGACCTGGTAACGAGGCCCCAGATTGCAATTCTTCCACCCTGCTTCTTTGAATGACCATTTCTTGCACCTCAGCATTATTTTGACTTACCAAATGAACAATAAGGGTCAGATTTACATTTTGTAATGGATTTGCCCAAAATTATTTGTTTTTACATTTTACTGGAAAAATCCCTGAAAGTAATGCTAGATCTGCTTGCACAGTGCTTAATTTGTAAAAATATGAGTGCCAGAGCCCTCTTCGAGAGGAATTTCAACTTCAACCACCCATGTCCTTATCAGTACTGTCAATGATATTACCAGCACAACTATTTGTCATCGCACTCCTATAAGTCTGGCAAACCAGACCATTTCAGGTCCCTAAAGTTAAAAGAATGGCTTAGGTGGGAGGTATTAGTTGTTTTTAATAAATATGGAATTAACATACAACTGTTGTTGTGGTCAATTCTACATTAGACAAATAATGCCACCATCGGGCAGACTGTTGAAAGAGCCGGTGTTGCCAATCGAGTGTGGGTGCCGAGCCCCGGAAACCAGCGGCTGAAATTAGGCACTGGCTTTACATTACTCTGCATCAAAGGAGTGTTCTATGGGTGGTGCATGGGCGTTCACATGCACCCCCCATGGTTTTTGGTGCAAAACCACATCTACCAACAATAGAAGAAATGGTTTTGCGCCCCAAAATAATACCACTTTGAAGACAGCATTAATTGGAGAAATGCTTTAATATCTCCCAGCTTTTTCAGCTTTGCATGGGTGCTGAACTGTACAGCCCACATCAGAGGTGGTACAGGTTTTATAGTTTGTCTAGGTATAGTACTTTGTACTGGAGACGTACAGTTCCAGTCAGGGCTCGAGTCGGGGTACCACGCGGGTGGACGGCGTCCCCCCACTTATTTTACCGGGAGCTCGATAACTGGAGCAAATGGAGCCACACATTCACACTTTGGCCTCTCTGGGGCGAGATCGGAGCTCATTCAGAACGCTGCTCACGCGCTGGCTTCTCTGATGCAATCGCATCAAGGGGTGAGCGAGGGGTGGCAATGAGTCTGATGGCGCAAGCCACCTTTCGTGACATCACTTCCTGTCATGACGTCAGCGTCCCCCCACTTCTTTTTTTAGGACTTGTGCCCTGGTTCCAGTACAAAACAGTATGCTAGACATCATACGCTCCCTTGCACTAAAGTTCCAAGGTGTGCGTGTGTTGCTAGGCAACATGATTCTGTGCCAGCGCTAGAGAGACAGTCACATATCTCTGCAGATAACACACTATCATGCTCTCTCCCTGTCACACAGCACATGGCAGCAACTGTTGGTGCTGTGCTGCATTCTGTGACATCTTTCTAAATCTGGGCCTAAGACTTCTAAATTGTCAGTCGAGGTTAGCGTGCGAGAGTAGAACGTATTCTAGTGAACACCTGCATACTTACTTCCCTGGGTGTCCACATAATGTGAACTTTATCCCTGCCTACTCCCCTTCTTTCATCTTGGATTCTTAATTTCTATAGATGCAACTGACAATTGTGTGTGGGCTACTCATTCCTAGCGTTTGACAGACAGGGTACTCTGTCACATTTAAGATGGCGTGCCCTGTCTGCCAATCCGTAATTCGGGTCTGTAGTTCCCGAGTGTCATAAAATACACAATACACACAAAATATTTGGCATGACGAAGAGGGCATGGAGTGCCTAATGGAAGGTTAGTCATATGGTTCAGGTGGAGGTATCCCAAAGTACCCTCTTTATTGTTTTGCAAAATGAATATTGCTTGTTGAAAATGTAAAGCGGCTTCATCTTAGTCTTTGTGTTCAAGGATATTTGGCGCATTGAGTTTGGAGAATACACAACGGAGCTGTTTTTGAATCCCTCACTAGAATGAACATTGTGCTTTTCAAAGTGGCAATGAAGGAACAAAGTTTCGACTCGTTGAGAAATAATTATGTAGCCTACTTCTGCTTTTCAGAAAAATAAGGTTCTTAGAGTAGTTGTGATGACAACTCTGCCTGAAAGGGGAGTGATATCGCTATCTGAAATAACAACTCTGTTCATGATGAAGTGGTCAGCAGTATATTATGCAATTTAATGCCAATGAAAAAATACATGCAATAAAGAGGCGCAACTGTGATTTCTTTGTGCATCATGTCTTTTCTCAGTGTCCCCAGAAACGCCAATTATGTAAGTGGAGTAGCGAGATGTGCATGCTTCACATCCTTGTAACCCATATAATAAAGTATTACCGGACGATCGGACATATTTATTGATTATTCCACACAATAACGTATTACATATTATTTAGTGCGCCAACATTCCTTTTGGCCCTAAGTTACACAATGAGAGAACAAATAATGTGGCGGATTTGTGAAAAATGCTGATTAGCTTGATAAAGCCATACAAGTGAATGAAAATAAACAGGATGAATACTTCAAGGGTACCCTTATCTGGTGGCGTGGAACGCCCCCCCCCCCACCCCCCACTTATATTTTAGTTTTCCGATTGATTATGGATCAAAGAAACAGGTGACACCAAGGTCGGAGAGGCCTTTTATTCCACCGGGCATTTCCCTGATTGGCTGGAGCCAGTGGAGGATGGTTTTGAAAGTACAAGGCGACTGCTGGTGTCTCTTTCACCTTCTCCAGCTCCCAGATGTTAATTGCAGCAGCTACAGTGAGAAATGGTGGCATGGAAGGGGAAGGCAGAGTGAAAGCAGAGACAGAGGAAAGGAGAGAATGGATGGAAATAAAGCAAAATCGCAAGAACACAAAGAGAGCGGGACTCTGCAGTGCAGGTGGACTCACATTCATTCCAAAACCTATAAATATCTGTAAAATATAGGAGTCGGAAGGACCCCCACTGTCCCATTTTTGTGTTGTACCACCGGAGACTTGAGAGTCTTGAATGGCACTCATGCATATGTTTAATCTTCTGGTAATCAGTTACTATCAGCTCTTTTGACCCCAAAGTCAGTGCAAGCTGAGATACATGATTATTTCATACACTTCTTACCACAGCTTTCAAGAGAATATCCAAAGTGATGAGAAATCTTTAGCAAAAGAAAACAATCACCATTAGGCTAAAGGGTCTGGTTCTTAGGGATGAGGGTAATTTCGCATGGAGGACCTGAGAGAGAAAAGTCTTCATTTACTTCGCAAACGTTGAAGCAGATTCTACTTATTTTTCGGTGCTGCCATGCAGCTTCAAATTCGTTTTTATCAAATGAATCTGTGTTAGATCTAAGCCTGGGCATAGCACTACGCTACGCTCGCGTAGTTTGCGAAGTTTGCGCTACTTCGCACTACGCGAATTGCACGTAGCACAGTGCAAACACGCGTAGCGTAGTGTTGCGTAGTGCAGCGCTCATTTTTTGCTTGCTCGCGCTCCTCAACTGTCAAGTTGGCGACCGCGATCAAGCAAAATGACATCCCGGCGAGATTTTTTCCTCATTCGCGATCAGCAACATCAAGTTGGCGATCGCGAGCGTGGAAAATATACCTCCCGGCGAGATTCTCAACGCGGGGTGGTCAGGTTTCTCATTGCGAGTGGTCGCGTATGCTCGCGACCGCTCACGATGAGAAACTACCAGTTCACGTTAAGAAAGCTGCCGCTCGAGTAAAAATCTACTCGAGCGGCAGAAAACTACAGCTCGCACTGTGCAAGATGCCGTTTTCAATGATTGCACAGTGCGGTTGCTTGTCCGCACTGTGCAATCATTGAAAACAACATCTTGCACAGTGCGAACAGGGTACTACGCAGTTCGCGAAGTGCTACGCGTAGCTCACATAGTGCGAAGTGCACTTTGCGCAGCTACGCGTAGCGCTACTTCGCGAACTACGCCCAGAGTTAGTTAGATCTATGCCTCTGAACATTTAACCATATTGGACAAAGGGTGGTAGGTGCTGGACCTGAATAAGAATAGATTGATCAACCCCTTTCTGAGGAGGAACATCTGAATTTTGGGACCGTCCAAAAGATAGCTCTTGTGATAAATGGACATACAGATGTCTCCACAACAATGAAAGAATTAGAAGAATTTACTGCTAAAAGCCAGGAAAAACAGTTACAGAAACTATCGATAAGGGATCTTTAGGGGTAGATTGACCAATGTATTGTGCACCAAAGCACAGTAACCAAAGTTGTTGTTTTGCTCTAGGATGGGAGAGCAGTAGAGCACTTCTGTGTTCCTTCCCAAGTCTGGAACACTCTGTTGCTGTCTGATGCCATAGCACAAAAGTGTGTGTGTGTTATCTGGCATAGGTTTTGAACTGAAAGGGTACAGTTCCAGTACAAAATGTTATGCTTAGACATAACTTAAAACATTTGCACCATAGTATGTGTGCTATACATTGCATTACATGTACAATGTGTGAAAGGTTAGGAGAAATAAAAGCACTTCTCCTTTTAAGCACTTGTCTGACGAAGGCATTATTTTTTGGTGCAAAGTCCTATCAACCATTGTTAGTAGATAGGGCTTAGCATAAAAAACCATGGGTGGTAGTGGGGAAATGCCCAATTACGAGACATGGGATGAAACCGTGATGCAATGCAGGGCTATCCACTATTTGTGTTACTTTTAGGTCTACTTTCCAGTTTAAAAATGTTTTGCTCTGGAAAGTAAAAACTGTATGAACACTTTGTGCTGGTTTGTATTACATTTTGTGACATTGCACCAGCATAGAATGTTGACAAATCTGCCTTTGAAGATTATGATTCCAATAGGATGGAAGCAAAGGTTTGGTCAGCGATTTTTATGCTATTAAAGATAAGTATATGTCCTTGAAAGTAGAACCTTGCTGCAGCAAATAAGGATAAGAATATGCCCAGAAGTATGTTCCATATGCACTGTGTCACTGGAACCAAGCTATAACTCGCTGATGAGCCATACAGAGGGCCAAACCAGTACTCGGCTGCTTGTGTTCCAGTTCAGTGAGGACCTGGCCTGCTAGTTCGGGCTGGACTATTCCAATTGGAGCAGGGTCAAGACTGATCTGCATATGGCTAGGTCCAAACTGAGGTGGCATGGTGTGCCAAATGATGATAGCTTGGGATGCAGCCTGAGTAATTTCCATTGCCTAAGGTTAATTCAAACATTTCCTCCTTCACTGTTTTGTACACTTCTCATGGCTAGGGAATAATTTCCTTTTTTATTTCCAAACAGAAAATCCCACTTAGGAATTTTCTTATTGAATATAAAAATGAAACCAGTTTGGTATAATGCTCTGCCATGCTGACAGACCGATGCCCCAAACTTCAAAAAGCAATGACAGGAACCGCTGTGACAGGGGTTCCTGATAATGTTTAAAGAAATGACTGCCTGCTTGGCAGTCATATCTCAGTTTGGTTGACAGAACCTCCGTCACAGTGACGGAGTAAGTTATTCTGTCTCCTTGATGGAGAAATAGGCCAGCATTTAAATCAGGCCATGAGTTCTACACCTTTTCGACACATTTCTGTTCTACCACCCCCCTGTTACTAGAAACCATTTCCAGTGTAGGTTTTACCTCACACCTCCAGCCTATACTGTCCTGTAGTATTACTCCTAAAAATGTATTTTTTTCTACTTTTCAGTTTCGGGAGGGAGGTGCAGGTATTTTCCTGATAATAGATCACGGACATTCTTTGACTGATTTACCTCATATCTAAAGCAGGAATGTCATAGAACCAGGTCAGTGAGGCCAGAATGTCAGGAAAATGATGAATGTCCACATTTGGAATTTGGAGGAAGAGGAGGTGTGAATTTGTCAGTCACTGAGGACATGGATAAGGATGTCTCCCTTGCTTCATTTGCGACCTGCAACACATATTCCGCACACTGGAAATCCTCACAGAGACCCCAGAGGACACACACTTACACCAGTAATATGATCCTTAGGTGTACATCAATATCTCCATCTGAATAAGTGTGCACAACTTGATAACTTATTGCAGTCACTGTCGCCTAAAATACAGGATATTTCCTGTGGAAGATTGTATTGATATAGTTTATGCTATAGTATCCTTAAATATTGATGTCTTACTTTTTGTTAAATGTTAAAACATATCTTATCTATGTCTCTCAGATGATAATGAATCTAGCTCTACCCCAATGCTGATCCATTATTCACACTGAATTTCTAGTCTTACATGGGAATTGGGTAATCTAGATCCCGAAATAACCTATTTTATTCTAGAACATTCAAACATGGTTCACGACATTTCAACGTCTGTTGTGCTAAGTCAAGACAAATCCCTCTTGCTCTTCCAGATAAGTATTATCTAACATCCCTAGATAACAATAAAAGTTTCAGCAAAGGATGGATAGCTTGCGGAGCACCAGACTAATTCACCATTTCAACAACATCTTTCCATGCAATTTTATTTTCCAATCGGAAGACCTCACTGATATAATACCTTCTCTCTAAATCTGCTCTAAGTCCACCCACATCAAAGGCTCCATTCTTGATTCTATATCTTAATTGCTAAACAGAGTGCTGTTTTTTTTTAATGTAATATTGAGAGCCCATCTCCCAATTTTTTTACCATAATACATCAACAAGATTTTAGTTATTAGACATTACAAAAAGCAGTCTGTATGGTTACAAAAAGCATGGACAGATATGATTTGTTCAGGCCTTATCGTTTAGTCTGTAATGGGATCTAACTATAATACATTTAAATCTACTCACTAATATAATGTAGTCATATCTGACATAACTGATATGTCCGCCTCTGAATGTAGAATAAATAATTGAAATTGCAATCCTCCATGGTTCTCCTCCAAGCACAATGAAGAGAGGAAGGTTTCCAGTTCTTTTGAAAACAACTGCATTTTCTACCTCATTATCTCTTCCACCTTATCTTTGGGCTTACCAAAAGACAAACATGAACTATATAGCTAAACCAAAACTTCTCTCTAAAGTCCAAGATGAACTCAGATGAAAGTGGCCTAAATAAGGTTTTAATATAGTCAAGCAGTCCACTATACCTACTTATACAAAAAATCTCAAACATCGATAACAGAATGAATGTTATTCTTTTAAGGAAATGTCACTGCTATCAGATTGGTTAATTGCATCTCTCCTAACCAGCCCCTATCCCTTTTGTGCATCAGAGTCTCTGTTCGGTTTGTTTTGTTTTTGATTTCATCCCTCACAATTATATCCCACAGAGCGTTCTTTGTTTTAATCTTCTCACTACACCACAGACCATATTTCTTCTGTTGTTGCTAAATCAGTCTCTGATTCCTTATGACAGGATTAACCTTGTAAATACCTCTTTTACTCAGACAATAGTTCCTCAATAAATATTATGAAATCAACCCACCAGATGGCAAACGTTGACCCTAAAGATCCTAGAAACTGGTACCCTTTATTGAAACCCACTATTTTCCCTCTAAGTTTATTAATGATGGTGTTGCATCCCAAATTAGAAAGTACATTTCCCAAAAAGATCCACTGAATTGTCATCTGTCTGGTTTCATACTTGGTCACAAGACAGATATTGTTGTGCTAACAATAATCAATGATATTTAACTAAGGGGTTCCTACATTTGGATCTTCCTTCATTTTCCTGCTGCCGTTGTCTGATACAGTAGGTAGTGGAGTCCTAGTTAACACACTCAGGCATCTGCTGGGCATGGGGATACAAATGAGTAACTGAGCCTCTTCCTTCTTAGAATAGTATTTAAAACAAGTGAAAAGTAAAACCTCACCTTCTCAGACAGGTCTCCTACAGTCCCCTGTCCACTGGAGTGCTCTAAAGGTCCATGTCAGTCCCATCTCTTTTCAAAAATATTTTTCTCTGCAGAGTGACTAGGGCATAATACCACCAGTCCACTGACAACACACATTTGTACCTAAATTCTTCTTCAGTAACTTTCAGTTCTCCCAAGCACACAGCATCTTCTCCAATTGAATCCACACGACAATTTCTAGTTATTTCATCAGTTTCTTCAACTCTGCCCAATAGTTAACAGATACTGTGACAATATTAACAGCATTTTCAGTCCAGTTTGCATTGTACACATTGAGCTCTACAGAGTCTCCCAATTTTCTATAAAAAACTGTGCTCTCTCCAGAACATTTCACCCTATGTAAAACTCAAGCTATGACACCTGGCATAGCAAATTTCAATAAACAGTGAACATTGACCCAGTTTTTCTCTTGCTGCACACCTTTTATCTAGAACACTCTCCTCGTGGATCTACATCAATCAGTCTTAAAAAATATAGAACAACTTTTATTCAGCCTTCACCTTTCAGTCTAACCCCTGATGCCCCCTGCTATATTTGAGTATTTTTCCCTATGATAATCTGGGACATCCTCTCTGCTTATTTACAGTACACCCTCTTATCTTTCATTTCCTCACCTTCTGCCACTATTCCTAGTGCCCTTACTACTTCTTTTGGACATATGCTTTAACTGCCCCTTACCTGCAGTCCTGGTGGGACATTTTGACCTGATATATATCTTCCAATTGAGTCCAACTTTGGTTGGTCCTCATTGCCTAACCTAATCCTGTCTCCTTTACATTATGTAAAAACATTTTCTGACTCAAGTATATAATGACATTGTTTGCACATGTATTTTTCCGTGATATATTCAACAGCAAGTTATTTTTGATCTGCTCCTAAGTGACATGCTCTGATGCCCTACAGGTTTTGGCCAAGTCATGTGAAATCATTCATCAGTCTCATCAGCATAGTGGCAGAATGTCAAATTATGATGCTCAATAAAATCATAAAGGGCAATGGTTCATAGATGTAATATATATTTATAGCCCGCTGTAACGGGCTATACTGGTCATTGAAGGCCTGCTCCAGCGTTAAAGGCCAGAGCCGAAAGCCTTTAACAAGGGAGCAGGACTTTAATGATCGGTATGGCCCAGCTACGAAGGGCTTTAAGGCTATTAGAACTTCCTGCCACTAGAGGTCAGAATGATCTAGCAAATAAAACAAAGGCCTCTCAGAGCCCGAGGGGTTTTAAATCCCCTCGGGCTCCAACAGGCCTTTGTTCACAGCAACAGCTGTGAACAAAAGCAACATTAGAATGTTGCTCTGCAGGCTTTTACAACCCTGTTGAAGCACGGAGCACTCCATTTTATTCAATGGAGGGCTCCACATTCCAATGTTCTAATAATAATTAAGACATGCTTGATGGTTGGGATATCTCACACAACCAGTTTTGGAGTGAATAAAAGAATAGGATGGCTTTGGGAGATGTTTTAATGAACCGTCCCAAATAACTGACAGTGATTGAGGCACATGGGTAGATGACCTTTTACATCTACTGGTGGAATCTCAATGGTTCCACCCTGTTGGAAACCCAATTACCATTGCATGAGAATATTGTGTTCTTTCATTAGCTGCTGATACACTATGCTGTCACTGGTCATTTGAAGCCTTACATTGGGATTTGATTGATTACTTATTGGTCACTCAATTTGTGATATGACCTTTTAATATGAGCTAAACTCCAAATTTGTGATTTGTGTAGAGTATATTAATTTTCATAGGAGTAATTGGTAATAATTAGCACCAAACTTTGATAGAGAGTTTGAAATAGCACTCTGGTCAATGGCCACTTTTTGAAAAATCAATTATCGATGAAAAGCTGAAAGATATTGCTTTCTAAGGAATTCAGTTATCTTTTAATAACAATGAACCATCTGATTTACAAAGGTACAGTTGACAGTGTAATGGGGTTGCATACAAATGAAGGACGTAAAAGATTTTATGTTTTTCATTTTAGAATGAAATAATTGGGGCAAAATGTTACAGCAAGGTTAAAAATAGGCATCTTTTAATGTAAAAATACAACTTTTTAATGTTGAGAGTATGTGTTTTAGGATCAAATGTTTATATTAGTTTGTTCATTATAGATATGCCTCACCTACCTCCAGTGACTAGCAGGGAAAATCGCATTACAGTACACAATATAGTGCAGTGCAGCATATGACAATAAACTGAAAAAAATATTTTACATCCCTCTGCATTGCAACATCTAGATGTGCTCACTGTCATAAACGGAATATTTTCCAGTTCTTTTCTCCTCTATGGTCCAGTTTACCTTGATTTATCCTCTCTCCCCACCAAATGCCTGTTTCATTTACCTCAATTGTGAGCTATCACATGGTGATATGCCAAGCATTTTGAGATGCTTGGAGAAAATTACCTTCCAAAGGTCTGTCAACAGGTAAGCCTGGAACAAGCCCAGTCTTGTCAAACTCCCCCTCTTTATGCTTTGGTTAGCTTTTCCATATCCTGTGGGTGTTCTCTCCTCAGTTTGCTGTAATCACTTTTCTGGCCATGCATAATTCATGTGACCTCTGTGTACCCCAGATTAAATGCAGCTGTTATGGTTGTAAATTTTTAGGAGATCCTACAGCATGAGAGCTTGGAATCCTGGAATGTCATCCTGGAATTCTGAATCTATAGTATGCAAGACATCTGACCAGTATTTTTGAAGTTTGGGGAAATCTCACATACTCTGTATAGGTTTACCTGTATCCCCGCAGTCCCTCCAACATCTATCTGTACAGTTTGGGCCTCCTCCATGTAGTTTTGCCAGTGTATCTCATAAGTGGAGTATATGTTTTACCATAGCTTCCTTAGTCCTGGAGTTCTGAATTGTATTGTGTATTATCATAAAAACATCCTTCCCCTCCTTATCTGCAAGTATACGCCCAACACTCTTCCCTATTTGGCCCACTTGAGGCTTCTGTGTATGGCTTAGTATGTATCAGTATTTCATATAAATCCCAAAAAAGCATTTTTTCACTGTTTTTATAGACGAGCCATTTCTCAAGGTGTGTAATTTGTCTTGAAATAATGCTTAGGGGTCTATTACGATGTAATTCAGAAAGGCTCTGAATCTGATTTGGCTCTTCCGAAACCGATTCCGGACCTTTCTTTCTGACTGATTCAGAAAGGCTTCCGAACAACCTATTATGATGTTCGTAAAGCGTTCAGACTTTACAACTTGGTTCTGGATGTCATTCGGAGGAACCGAGTCATTCAGAGCTAACCTATTACAGGCCAACGGGACACGTTTCTGAATGCGCGATTACGATGTCAGATTCGGACCAGCTTTGGGAATCAGTTGTTCCGACTTGGATCAGCTGTTGGAAACTGACATTGGGGGCCCGTAGCAGGCCCCCATCACCCGGGGCCTTCTGAACAGGGTCCGTGGCTGTACACTTTTTCCAACCATGCACAGTGTGGCAGGCACCAAGGAGTGTGATTTTCCCCAAATACACCTTTCTTCAATGGAGCCTGTGTATTCGGTCGAACACAGGCTCCCATTGAAGTCAATGGGAGTCCGACCAAATCGTTTTCTGAAAGCTTTCCGACCGGAATCATAATCGACCCATTAGTCTTCTAACACCTATAATTCTCTGGCTCCAGGATGTCAAATGTTCTCTTTATCTGCTCAAACTACTTTATCCTATACTCACCAAAAAGTTCTCTAATTCTGAATAAACTCATCAGTTTCACTTTCCTATGGTGTCTTTTTTATATTCAAGATACCTTCTATATCTGCAAGCCTGTAATGATTTGATCAATGAGGAGCCATTCCACCATAAATCACAACTTGGCTGCTTGGACATATTTAGAGATGTTTGATAGGCCTAGGTACCTTTCTTTCAATGGAGGTACATAGTGTTCTTATCTATTCTCAATTTCTTCCCTACTTAGATAAAGTTGTTTATTGCATGTTTGATATCGAATAAGTGCATGTCATGAGACTATCAGGCAAAGGGTCTGGAACAAATTAATTAGTTTAGGCAGGGTTTTGATCTTGATGTCAGCAATGTTGCTGAGCTATGACAGCCCCCTCCCCCACATGCTAGAATTGCACTTCTCTCTGAGTTTCGATCAACAGTATTGCATATTTGGACGTGGCTACTACTGAGAAAGAAAATTAACTAATTAGGTGATCCATTGCTCATTGAAAAGGAAATTGGAACATGGCCTGTGTGATGTGCTCTTTAGAAAGTGAAAGATTTATCAGCTGGAATTCTGGAAAGGAACATTGTATCCCAAGACTCTACTGTACTGAAATAATTCCTCCTATAGAGCAGGAAATAGAGCAGGAAGAGACCTGAAATTGACACACAATTGTCAACTACATCCATTATGATTTCTATTCATCTTCTCTAATCCTTACTCCCTTAATGTTCCTATTTATGTAAATTTGTTCTGCCATGTGTTCTACCGTCAAGGTGAAAAGTAAAAGGGAATGGTCTAGTGCCTCACTGCATCTGCATGTCTAACAAAGAGAGACCATTGACCATGACCAACATTTTTGCATCCATGTAACCCACCATTAAACACCTCTAAAGTACCAATCCCAAACCAAACACCTCCACTATCCTACCAAGGAATCAGCAACTCACCCAATCAAACCCTTCTTGCCATCTAATGCAAGCAGGAGGGATTAATTGTCGGTTATATGCGCATTGCCAATGATATGCCAAAGTTTCTTGGTACTATCTCCTTTTTTCCTCTCTTGTGTACACCCAACTCTGTTAGTATCTATATATCAGTTCTTAGGAAATTCAGTCCTGCTGACAGAATACCAGTGAATATATTTGCATCCATATTTAGGAGTGGAATTGGCCCATAAGAGCTGCAAAGTGATCATAATTTCAGAGAATTTGGGATAACTATTATTGTCTCTTTCATTGAAAGAGTTATAAAGGATGTGACTGAATAGGAACATGAGTGTATAGCTTTGTGAGAATCAGCACTAGCACACCATAATATGTTTTGGCCCTAAACCTTCTCCACCTTTAGTTCCTTAATACCTAGTATGAAATCATATTGCTTTGGCAGGAGATCAAGGTAGACTGCCTGCTGTTGCGGTCATTTTGGGAGGGTTAAGGTCTCCAGGTATTTCTCTAAATTGTTGACTGGGGATTCCTCAGCCTTATAAATATGTTCATAAAAATGTGGCAACCATTTTAGAGAAGTCTTTGTCCTCCAATTAAGAGAGATACCCTTGACCTTTCATCTCACTTATTGTCACAAGTGATCAGCCCAGTCCTTGGGCTTTCCCTCTATTTGACCTGAGCAGTGTTTAATGTCCTGTATGAGTTTGCGTAGTAAATGCTTTGGATCACTTGTCCTGGTTTTTAGCCTTTTGCCATATGATTGACTGCATGGTGATTCACCTTCAGCAGTGTGAACTCCTGAAGACATTGAACATGAATATTGCACACAGTGCTATTCCTTAGACATTAATATTATTATTATATATGAATTTATTAAGCGCGCAGCTACCCGTGGGTTTCCCGGCGCTAGGAGCACAGAAGTGAAAGAGGGCAAACAGGAGTGCAAGGAACAGGTTACAAAGAGAACAGCCAGGTTTTCACTCCTTTGCGGAACTTAAGATAACATGTTTCAGACCGCAAAGGGATGGGAAGCGAGTTCCAGAGCGAGGGCGCCAAGTAGGAAAAAGAGCGCCCACCAACTCTAGCACGCTTAAAACGGGGACAGAGAATCTGCATTGAGTGGAGGATCTGAGAGTGCGGGAGGGACAATATTGATGGACTAAGGTGGATAGATAGTGAGGGGATTTTCCAGCTTTGATACGGTGCATAAAGCATAGAGCTTTGAATTTGGACCTAGATTCTATGCGCAGCCAATGTAGGCTGCACAGGGAAGAGGAAACAGAAGTGGTTCTAGGCAGATTGCAAAGTAAACGGGCAGCCATGTTCTGGACCACTTGAAGCTTACGGGAAACCTCCTTGCAGGCACCCAGAAGAAGTACATTACCGTAGTCCAGCCGCGACGTCATGGTGTGTTTGCCAGTTATTACTCCCAGCGGTGTGGAATGCTTAAAGATCAAGGGGCATATCATCTGGGCGGTGCTATGAAATTATTGCCGCTTTTGCATCCGTTTTCGTGTGAAAAGCGGCAATAATTTCATCGCCTTATCAACAAAGACACGCTATTGCGTGTTTTGGTGACTTAGCGCCCGTCACAACAACACCCAGCTTTGCATCTCTAATGAGATACAAAGTGGGTGTTCCTTCCCAAAATAACTGGAGAAATGTCGCTAACGACATTTCACCAATTATCAATGGGCACGCTAACAAGCATAGCGATAAGAAAAGTAGCGCTAACCGCGGTTATCGCTACTTTCCTTACGCCTGCTTTTAGTTTGACTTAGCCATGATATCCAATGGAAGGTGGATATCATGGCTGAGTCTGCCCTGTCCTATCAGCAAGCTATCGCCAAACGTTTTCCAGCGATAATCGCACATTTGGCAGCTTGCGCCTGGAATTTTATCGCTTTTGAGATAAGCGTTGCTGATAGCACGCTATCTCAGCGATAAAATTCAGCGTTAGCCGGCGATAACTATCCTCGCGCTAAGCGGGCTGAGCGATAATTATCGCCGGCCATTGATCTTATGCCCCTAAGTGAGCACATTCTTATGAGAAGTGAGTGCAATGTTCACTTGTGAATCTCAAAGATAAATGCTGCTGTTCTCGCTATTGACTATCTTGTTTTCATTCTAGATATCCAGGCAAGATCTTGTGGTCTCGCAAGATCTGCAGAATTGGACTCGTCATGGTGGGTGTGGCAACAGGGTCCAAATACGGGCCCTGCCCGAAACCGAGCACTTGTTAGCACTGATTTTGGCAGCCGCCCAAGCATCTGCTCCTGACGTCTGAATCACGGTAGGACAGTCTTGCGCATACCGTGCTCTCAGTTCCAGTATATTGACAGTCTGGTGGTTTTAGCTGTAGATGACAATCTGTAATAACGAACCCGGATGCATAATTGATGCGTATTGCAGCGTATATTGCAGGACACTTTGAATATTGCTTGAGTATGTACGGTGTTGTTGATATACCAAAAGCGCCTGCAGAACAGAGTGAAAGAGGATATTGTGCGCAGTAACTCTTTTGGTAGCATTCTCACTAAGTGCTCAAGGATACCACACAAAGAGACAAACTCTAACCATAGAGGCTGCAAGTGCATAAAAGACCACAGACATGAGTAATATGTGAAGTTCTCTGGTGAATATTGAACAAGAAGTTGTATGTGCACGATACAGACTTTATTCAGTGCAGATTTGAATGCTAAAGACATTTACGAGAAAGGAGCAGCAGAGTGTGCATCATGCTATGGGTGTTCAACAAAAATGTCTGTAAGGTCTGAAGTCATGTGCCATTAACACCTTTAAATACCCAACAGGTAAGCAGGGGTCATAATAGTTTATATATTACTGCTGATGTTAATTAGTTTCTCCTGTGTCTTTCACTGTAGAACTAACCATTTGTCATCGCTGTTCAGGGTCTCCCTCTCTGCAGGACCCTCCCCAAAACCTATCCCCTCATCTTACCACTCCGATCCTCTGGTGTACTACTCGCAGAGTATTTGCTGCCAAAAAGTGTTCAATGGAGGATACTGCTCCAGAGGATCCCTCTCCTGACAGAATCACGAGCCCAAAGATATTTTGTTCCTCTCGAGCAGTACCATCACAATGTCTTCCTTAGAAGATATCTGTAGCATGCTGGCCTCAGTACAGAAAGAGCTTGTCACTGCTAGACTTGAGACTGCGGCATTAGCTAGTCAAGTACTACAATTACGGAACCAGAAGGAGCATCACCACATTTTCACACTAAGGTTACTGATTCAGCATCTGACAAGTCAGTCATATTGTTGTGTTTCTATTTAGATACCCAAATATAGGTTTCCCTGAATCATGTCCTTATATAGGCAAAACTCGCTTTGCCCTTATTTAGGCATAGAATCCCAGTCATTATTTAGGCATTAGTCATGCTAACCAAATACAGGCATGGTCACCTACATCCGTCCATCCCACGTCACAACGAGTTTTTAGAAACCAGACCCTTAAGCCGAATGGGACTTTTCCTAGCTAGGATTATTGATTTCTCCAAGAACTCAGCGATTATGCATGAACTACTATTTCTTAGGGGTTCATCCATGACGTCTTCCTCTGCCCGACTTTACGTCAATGCTAGCATTCCTAAGCACCCACCAGGTATAAATATACCTTCCCTTATCATGGACAAACCACGGCACGACTCAGCACGGCTTGACTGCATGGTTCGCCACTGCAAGTTCGGAAGAGACAATATCCTGGTTTGACGCACTGACCAGACCCTGTCATCCCTGCTCGCAGAGAATCCAGCTTCCAGTGTTCTGACTCCCTTTGCGGGGTGTTAAAGTTTGAGACCCGGAAAGAGATTCCCACCTCTCTCACTCTAAAGGTATGGAGCTGACAAGAACCTAGAGGGAATCTTGGCATATTAAACTTAGTATATGCCATACTATAGAAAACACCACCTACTTCTTACCTCATACGACACTTAGGTTAGGTACACTGGGGTAGAACTATTTAGACGCATCCGACGAGTATTCACTTTTTAGCCTGTGTTATTTATGTATGTATATATGATTATATGTCACAGCTAAAAGACAATGCTATTGCAGTATTATTTCTTCTTACTGGTTACGCTGTGCGTAATATATCTTGCTTACTGTCTAACAATTGTAACAGCTCATATCTCTTACACGGGAAACAAGACTGTTCAATAAATCCTTTTATTGAAATGCCTGTCTATCTATTTCGGTGTAACTCTGAAGAAACTAAGCATGCACGATTGACTGAGTTGAAACTGTTATCTATCTTTTCCACGATTCTGAGACGCGTTCCAATTCTAAGGGAAACAAAGTTGTCATTTTTATGCGGTTATCAGAAACGAATCCCTTCTTGTTCATTCGAGAAGTTTCTAGTGTCCTCTGAGTTAGCTGGCACACACAAGTAATTAAGTTTAATGTACTCGATAGGGGCATACTGACCTCAGTCCTATGCCACAACTAATAGTGTATATTATTCCAATGCGCAGAGCCTATAAGGGAAATAGGAACTACACTACAATGTCTGTCACAGTCCGGACACACTTCTCTTTGGCCCCGCCGGAATGGATCAAGGGGGATCCCTGTAAAGTAGAAATATTTCTTACTCAAGCACAACCTCACGTCATGGCAAGGCCCACATCATAACTTGATGTCTAGTCCAGAATAGCCTTTTTATTTTCTAACTAAGTGGGGATGCCACTCAGTGGGTTGTTCCACAAGTCAATAATGACGACCTATTGTTTCATCACTGGATGAATTCCAAGGCAGAGTTTGAGAAAGTATCAGACCGCAGAGCAACTACTGGGTCAGAGGATCGAGAACTCTTAGAATTAAACCAAGGCAATAAGAACTTTATTATGTACCTGCCCATTTTAATCATCTGATATTTGAGAATAATTGGCCCAAGAAAAAGCAGGCAGCCCTATTTTACCAATTTGAAAGCCCAAGTGGATCCTCAACCTAAAACATGTGAGGATTTAATAACTCTCACCCTGTGTCTAGACCATGGACTTTTGTAGCGCAAGGGTGAGAAAAGGAGACCAGAGTTCTGCAACTATGTGTGAACTAAAGATAAGGGATCCACTGCGGATCAAGATATCAGTGAACCAATGGAAATAAGTGGAGTAAGAAAACCACTTACTGTCAAAGAAAAAGAGGTAAGGGTGGCTATGTCTCTACTGTGTGAAAAAGGGACACTGCATCCAGGAATTCCCAGTTCATCCAAAAACCACAGGGACTTGAATATCCACCTAACAAACCCCACCAAAGAATTAGGAAACTAGAAGGCTCAACAAATGTGGAGAAGGTGCCCCCGAGAGTCAATTAAAAGCTTCTTGTGGGGGTCAACAAGAAGCAGCAAACACTCTACAAACTTCGGCTCCACACTTAACGTCAAATGCACAAGTGCTCATAGATACTAGAATGGAACATATTGTCCTAATGATAGATTCAGGAGTGACAGGCAACGTCATTAATGCCAGTTATAATGCTAAGCTAAAAAAAACAATTGTAGCAACAGAAAACAAACTGAAAAGGTTTGAGCAGTGGATGAATTCCTGCTCACATCAGGTCTTATTACACACCACACCTCTATGGTAATCCTGAAGTGTTTTCAAGGTACCCATGCACATCCGGAACACATTCAGTTGAATATGATTGCTGCCCCCCAATATGGGATTATTTTAAGAATGCCCTGGCTCACACTACACAACCCAAGGATAGTTTGGGCCAAGAGGCCTATAACAATTGATTCAGAATGGTATTCCCAGACCGGTCTTTCTTTTGATTAAAAGAGCAAAAAACATTCAGATCAAATCATTTCATGTCATTCACTGCAAATAGTCATCTTAGTCCCGACTCCAGTAAAGTTATTGTGATGGCAGATGAACAGGACACCGAACTTCCCAAAGAATAGGTCAACTTCATAAGATAAAAAAAGATAGGATGTCTTCAATGCTACCAGTCCATTGCAATTAATGTTGCTAGATCCACCTAGTGCCTGGGTCCAAGACTCCGTGCAGCAGAATCTATGCCCTTATTGAACAGGAAAATCAATACCTGCCGGAATATCCGGGGAAATACTTACAAAAAAGGATCATCCATCCATCAAAATCCCGAGCAGCATTACCACTCTTCTTCGTGCCGGAAGCAAATAAGGGGTTAGGAATGTGCATTGATTATAGGGTATTAAATGGAAGACTTCATGCTGAACACTCTATGGGTTATTGTGTAATGCACTTTGGTCTCTGCAATGCCCCTGCGGCATTCCAATTCTTTATTAATGATGTCCTACAGGAATATTTGGATAGATTTGTGATAGCGTACTCGATGATATAATAATATTTCCCACACCCCAAGAAGAGCATGTAAGGCACTTATAAACCATTCCAGCCCCCTTGCAGCAACATGGATTATTCTGTAAACTCACTAAGTGTGAGTTCCACATCACCCAAGTGTAATTCTTAGGGTTTATTCCCACACCCCAAGGAACTACTAAAGCTAAAAGAAAGGTGCAAGCCGTCAAAGACTGGAATGTTACCCAAAATGTAAAACCTTTATCGCAGGCTTATAGATCACTTTTTCTCAAAATCTGCTCCCTTGACCAAATTAATGAACAAAGGGGACCCTTTCCAGTGGACCGCAGATACTGATCAAGCTTTCAAACCCCAAAGAAGGCCTTCATTATTGCTCCGGTCCTAAGACATGATAGATGATAATCAGCCTTTTACAGTAATACCGGATGCTTCTGATAATGCAGTATGAGCGTTTCTGTCTCAAAGAGATGTCAATACAGGCCAGCTCCATCCAGTGGCATATCTTTCCCAAACAATTTTCTCAGCGCAAATAAACTACACTATCACTGAGAAAGAACTTCTAGCGATTTGTCTGCCATTTAAAGAATGCACCATTATTTACTTGGAGCAAGACATCCAATTATGGTGTTCACTGATCAGCGCAATTTGCAATTCTTGCAGTGTGCCTGAGCCCCAGCTCTCAGGTAGCTTCTCTGGGCTCTGTTCTTTGCGGAGTTTGAGTATGTCATTACCTCCCATCCAGGAAGTGATAATCATAATACTGACACCGAGTACAAACATGAAACCTGTATCAATGAAATCCCCAACACATATCATTGGCATAACAATAACAGACAACTTTCTAAACAAAATAAAACAAATCATGTCTGCAAAAACAATGTGATATTGGCAAGCACATGAACCCAATAGGTAAATAAAAGATGTGTTGCCGTTCAAAGGAAAACGACTGTATTTGCCTTACAATGGATTACAATGGTGCCATGATTACTCTATGGCTGGTCATCCAGGGCAAACCACACCTTGGAACTGATTAGCAGGGACTTTTAGAAGCCAAGTTGGAGGCAGGACACTATTCATTAAATCCAGCACTGTGACTGTTGTAGCCGAGCAAAAACTGATAGGCATAAAAAAGAGGCTTAATGCAACCACTCCCCACTCCTTGTTAGGTTTGGGAGGATATATCTCTAGATATGATCACTGCCCTGCCGGATGCTGAGGGTAAAGATGCCATTTTGGTGGTAGTGGCCCGGCTATCGGAAAATGGTGCATTCCATAGTATGTTCTGGGACCCCAACAGCTACTGAACAGGTAGCTTTGCTCTTGGGTCATGTAATTCACCTACATGGCCTTCCAAACATCATCACATCTGATTGAAGGAATGCAGTTTACTCCCAGATTCTGGAGGGCCTAATGTTCTGCTCTAATAATCCAAAGTCAGCTGTCCACTAGATTCCACCCAGAAAAATACGGGAAGACTGAAAAAGTCAACCAACATTTGGAACATTATCTAAGGTGCCACTTATCAAACTCTCCAGGTTCATGGGAGTCTCTACTCTGGGAAGAAGAATTTGCAGACACTAATTTGCAATATTCGTCCACGTAAATGCCTCCATTCTTTGCTAATTATGGGTACCATCTGCATTATCTGCCCTTGCGGGCATGACAAGCTGAGAAAACGTACCTACTCTCTCTCAAAGGTTGCAGCAAATCGCAATGTTAGCAAGAGAGCTGAGAAGGAATGTGCAAGCCACTGCAGACAAGTGAAAGACATTCACAGACAAGAAGACACAACCTGCCACTTCCTTCCAACCAGGAGACAAAGTGTGGTTGTCAAAGAAACATCTCCATTTTAAACACCACCAAAGATTTCAGCCCAAGTTCATTGGATTCTTCCCGATCAAGGACCTCATCAATCCAGTTGTGGTGCGACTGACCCTCCCTCCTTCCATGAGGATACACCCAGTGTTCCACTCTTCACTGAATGTAAATGTAAATGTCTTGTAAAGCGCACTGCTGCCCTGAGGCGTCCTGGCACTGTAGACCGCTGGGGAACCCGTCCTGGCTATCCCTGTGAGATGGTCCCTCCTGGGTATCTCCAAGGGGAAACCAGGCATCCCCCGCGAATGTGGGAGGCCGTTGTGGAGATGGGGCAAGCTAATGCCCAGAGTTGCCGAGTGTGATCCCTGGTTAGAGTAGGCACCGAGGCGAGAATTATCGAGTCCGCTGGTCCTGGTCCACGACCCTGCCGCGTCAGGAATTGAACCCTGGTCCCGGGCCATCCTCTGCTTCCGGGTCTGCTGCCTCTAACCAGTGAGCCACACCACTCCACCCTGAGAAAACCATCCTCTGCTAAAGCACGGTTCCACCCACCTGGTGGGAGATCATCTCAAATACGAGGTTCAGGCAATCAAAGGCGTACAACGGTGCAAGAGAAAGTTATGGTTTCTAATTTCATGGAAAGGCTACGGTCATGAAGAAGACCCCTGGGAGCCCTTCCAGTTCATCTAAGCCCCACATCTTCTGCGAAACTTCCACGCTGCGCATCTTTTGCCTTGAAACTGCCTTTGTGGGCCTTGTAGGAGGGAGGATGTCACTAGTGGTCAGCCCAGTCCTTGGGCATTCCCTCTATTTGACCTGAACAGCTTGTAATGTCCTGTATGAGTTTGCACAGTGAACACTTTGTATGAACCGTTCTGGTTTTTGGCCTTTTCCCACATGATTGATGCTACGGTGATTCACCTTTATCAGTGTGAGCTCCCTAAGCCATTGAACAAGAACATTGCACACAGTGGTGTTCCTTAGACATTTGCATGGTATTTGTTTGCCAGTTAATAATCCCAGCGGTGTGGAATGCTGAAAGGTCAAGTGAGCGTATTCTTATGAGAAGTGAGCCCAACGTTAGCTTGCATATCCCAAAGTTAAATGCACAATGCAAGTGACGCCACTGATCTCGCTATTGACTATCTTGTTTCTATTCTAGATATCCATTCAAGATCTTGTGTTCTCGCGAGATCTTCAGAGCTTCAGCTGCCATGTTAAGTGTGGCAACAGGGTATACATAAGTGCCCGGCCCAAGTACAAGTGCTCATGATTAGCTCTGATTCTGGCAGTCGCAGAAGCATCTGCTCCTGATGTCTAAATCATGGAAGGAAAATTGTACGCATACTGCTCTCTCAGTTCCAATTTATTTACAGTACAGAGGTTTTAGTTGTAGATCACAACCTATAACAAAGAATATGGAGGCATAAGTGATGCGCATTGTAGGGTATATTGCAGGACGCTTTGACTATTGCTTGAGTACAATAAAGGATAACATTGTTCTTGATATACCGAACGTGCCTACAGAACAGAGTTAAAAAGGATGTGTGTGGCAACTCTTACAGGACTATTCTCATGGCAACAACATGAGTAACTTCTATTTTTATGACTCAAAACATAACCTGCGTGAACTTTATAGATGTAGAAGTGCTTTTGTGAATGAAAGTGATATTTACTCTGTGAGAATCCTTAGCGTGTTCTGTGAATATTATTTCCTTGATTCAAAAGATTAAAACTGTGGGGAAGTGTGACTACCATAAGGTGATGGGTTGTTACGAATGAAGAAACTGTAGGGAGATGTTTAAATCTTTGCTCTCCAATACATGAGTTAGGGAGCAGGTTTTATGTGTGCTTGGAGACCTGAATTGAACCCTTGGCCGGAGCTTTGTACTTCTGAGAATGGATCCTGTGGGTGCACACAAAGCAGCACCTGAAGTACTCAAAGAATGGATATGAAAAAACAAGATACATGTTTACTACTATAAATGTATACATTTATATTTTTCCCATAAGTGTGTGACAACAGGATGGCCCCCCCTGCCAGACACGCTGATGAAGCAAGTCACACTGAGACTGAATAGTTACATGCATGTGGTTGGTTCGGTTCTTGCAAAATAACACACGTTTTCCTTCAGCATGATTGACATAATTAATGGTGTGTAGAGTTAGGTGTTTTTTTTTTTAAGTAAAAGGAAACAGGGTGCTGTTGGTTTTGTTGGATGATATACAACATAATTACTGCAGGTCAATAAATAATGGCCCCCGTGGTACACACACCTTGGACCTAACAAGTAACCTTCGATATATATGAATTTTTGTTTTTTTAAAGTACAAACAGATACTATTCCACTGTGTTTTCCTTTCAAAATATAATTTTTTTCTACATACATGTACATATACCCCTGAAATACAGAAGGACCCTTTTCCAGGTAAGAGCCTCATGCCTCATTAAAGTGCATGGAATTCATAGTGGAATATGCAGGAACACCTCCATATAGCACTGAGGAAGGCCCCGAACCCCTTTGGGCTTATCATGAGGGCCGAAAAATGTCAGCAGGAATCAGGGGTGATTGAGATAATAACGCTTAATTAGTACCCTGTACTTATATTTTTAACAACCCGTGGTACCCTTTCAAGAAATAGATTTTGACAGGGTATACTGTGAGGTATTTTTTATAAACATTCTCTCTTTGTTGACTGGATGCCTGATTTATCCAGATAGATAGTCTGCCCTGGTGGTCCTATCCAACCAGGGTGTGGATAGGTTCCGATGATAAGGCATGCCACTATTTAGTGGGTGAGGCTTCTATTCCAAAATCTTTGGATTTCCCAGTAGGTTTCTGAGTGGTTTCTTGTAACCTTTTTTCAATAAACTGGTTGCTTGTTTGTGTTTAGATAGTATTTTGGGAGAGCACATCTTGGTTTGGGTCTTCTCTTGCTCTCCCTATGTGAAGCAAATTTACGAGATACCAGCAGCAGAGTGTGCATCATGCTAAGGGTGCTCAGTATAAATGTCTGTAAGGTCTGAAGTTGTGAGCCATTAACACCTTTACATTTCCAACAGGTAAGCAGTGGTCATAATAGTTTATATATTATTGCTGATGTTAATTTGTTGCTAAGTGTCTTTCACTGTAGAACTAATTACTGGTCATTACAGTTCCAGGTCTCCCTCACCAAAGTACCTTTCCCAAAACCCTTTCACCTCTCTGGCCTTTCCGATCCTTTGGTTTAATACTCGCAGAGTTGGTGTTGCCAGAAGGTAAGTATTTTTTCTGATTTTGTTCCCCTGTGTTGTCTCTGCTGTTATGTGATCTTTAAAGACCTCTTTTAAAGCATTCCTAATTCAGTTGGTGCTAACCTTTGTCACTCATATAGGTGTCTATAGCTTTTTCAAAGTCTCCACATGCTTGTATATGTCTCTGGCTTTTATCATTCAACCTCCATCTTCTCTCTGCAGCATCAGGTTTCACCCATCAATGGTCAACATTAGGGAGGTATGATCTTATAATACAATGTGGTCTAGAGTATCACTTTCAACTCTAGGGAGAAGCAAAAGCCCAATTGGAAGTAGTTGATCCTGGCAGAAATTCTGTGGGCTGCTCATTAGAATAAGACATCTATTTCGAAGGGGTTCAGACATCTCGAAACTCCTACCGGACCTACCGCCTTTATCCATTCCCTTACCTGTGTTGTAATTTAGCTTTTCTATACCTCTCATGCCTTAGATCTACCTGGGAGGTCATCCATGACAACGTTAACATCCCTCTCATATAACTAAGTTCCTCTTAGCCTTCTCCTGTATCATTACTAACGCCGTTTAAAGAACCTGTTCTCGGTGTAGATTGTGGGCCTATTGTGTAGGTCACATTGCCCTATCTAATGTTTACCAATAGCAAATACCCAGCAGTGCGGGAGCATGTGTTTATTGAGAGCTATCAGCAGTGGCATAGCTAGTCCTTAGGCCGCCCATGACGGTCACTGCATTTGCCGCCCTGTGGTGGCTGCATCAAAGAGTGGGGGTGATGGCAGGTTTACTCCATTTCGTTTGCGCCCTAAAAAGCGGGGGGGGTAGATGCCCCAAGATAGCAGGTAAGAGCGGGGGAGGCCGCCACACCCAAAACTCATGCTGCCCAGGGACTTCCGCCACACGCTGCCCCATTTCTACACCACTGGCTATCAGGCTAGCCTGGCTGTCTTGCTATTCCCAGAGGAGACAATTTTCTGTGGCAACCATTTTAATTTGTGGCTATCATAGTCTTTTTTAAGGAACTGTGTTTCCTGCAGCATATATGTTAGACCTGACCCTCTCTGCAGAGTCACCCCAGATTTTTGTCTTCCCTTGCCTTCATTTTCTGAGCCCCTTTCTGTTAGCTTTCAGGGCTCCTTCCACTTTTTCCCTGCTAACCAGTGGTAAAGTGATTGTGCTCTCTCCCGTAAATATGGTAGAATTGGCTCACACTTGGTACCTTTAAATTACTTACAAGTTCCTTTTACATGCTGCACCCAGGGCCTGTAAATTAAATGCTAATAGTGGGTTGCAGCACTCATTGTGCCAACCCAGTAAATTAAGACTGTCAAACAAGCGTCAGGCTTGCCACTGCATCCTGTAATGCAGATTTAAACCAACATTTGGATCTGGTGAAATTAACCTTTTGCCAGGACTAACACTTCTTTTTACATACTTATAAGTCACCCCTAAGTTTTGTCCTGAAGGCGAATAGGGCAGGATGCATGTTTTTTAAAAACTAGGACGTATGGTTACTTTTTACATGTTCTAAGAGCGGAAAACTTGTAAAGTATTTTTTCACAGTTGTAAGGTTATCTCTTCCACGGACTAACACTGGGTTACCTTATTACACTTAGTAAGTGATACCTTCAGTTTGGGACCAGCTACAGAAATGCTGTTTGAACTTATCATTTACAATCCTCCTTTTGCGGTTTACCCTGACAAGGATTGTGTTTGTTGTTTGAGTAGGTTTTCCACACCTCTTAGCTAATAACCCAATTTCTTACAATACATGTGTCACATAATTCTTTGAGCATATTAAGACTACCACTCTTTTGGCAGTGACATTGACCCTTCATGCTCAAGGTAAAAATTTCAGATTTAAGGAACATAGTTTGACAAGCTTTGACTAGGCAAATCATTAAGACAGAATAAAGGCTTTACCACAGGCATGATCAATGTACCTAACATGTAGTAACTAAGTTACCCAACAAATTAGAATAATATTCATATGTCATAGAATTATGCTTCCCATTGTGTAGAGTGGTCTCTGCCATGTGCCTTCCAAACCATCCTCACCACACTTCTGCCTATACCACAGAGTAGTCAGAGAGTTCAATAAAGCTGAGAGTCGCTGTAGTGCATCTAGGTATACCTATCGTTTGCTGGTGGGTGTGAAGTGGAGTCTTGTGAGCCATGGGTTTCACGTTCATCTCTGTATACAGCTTACAGATAGTGCAGGAAAATCAATGCAGCTTCTGTTGGAGACAGCGTACTTTTCTGAACGGGAAGTCAAAGCCTCCTCCAGAGTGGGTGATGAGAGGACGAAATATCCACTCCATGTATTGCATCTGTCTCCTACATGATGTCTAGTGTTAGAAATGAGGGTCTCTATTCGCAGAGGTAGGCACCTTTGTCCAAATAGGGGCCCTTGCTTCTAGCCAGGGTTAGGGTGTTACACTTCTGAAATAACCCCTGCTCACCCCATTGGTAGCTTGGCACGAGTAGACAGTCTTATGTCAGAGGCAGTGTGTAAAGCATTTGTGAACACATACAATAATACAGTGAAAACACCATAAATGGACACCCATCAGTTTAGAAAAATAAGTCATCTTTATCTAAACCAAAACAAGACCAAAAAACAAAAATCCACAGTACAGTTATCAAGATATCCTCAAAAATAGGTTATTCACTCAATTAAAGTTTGTAGCAACAAATAACTCCACCTGGAGTTATTACGCTATTGTGACAGATGTAAATCCAAAAGAACGGCACTGACCTCGAAGTGCACAGCGTCGGGTGCGGTGTCAAGCAGACCCCCAAAGAACAGTACTTTGGAATTGATGAAAGCAAAGACGGTGCACGGCATCGGGGAATTAATGCTTTGTTGGTGCCAAGCGGCGTCGGTTCCTTTTGACCTGAGGGGAGGTGAAGCCTCCATTCCTTACTGCGGTGCAGGGGAGGTGAGACATTGGTTCCCTACTGTGTCGGGGAGGTAACGTCATGGTGGTGGTGAGGCGGCGGTTCCTTACAATGGTGCGGTGTCGATGGGTTCAGGATTCACTGACATCAAGTATTGGCTCCGCATTGATGAAGCACCGGCGTCAGTGAAGTCGGGGCTGTTCTGCGAGTCGGGACAATGTGTTGTGGATGTCACGAGCAGTGTCCTCGACTCCAGTGCAGGCAGTGGCCTCGGCAACGGCTTCGGAGTCGATGCAGCACGGCATCAGCAGGTAGCGGCCCTACAGTGCAAGTCGGGGCGGTGCGTCGTGCTCTTCACGAGCGGTGCCCACGGCTTCGGTGCAGGTTAAAGCGTCGCTCACTGGCATCGGTGTTGCAATTTCCTTCTGTGGCAGCTGAAACAGCAGTTCCAGATGCAGAGAGACAGAAGAAATGAATTATTTGTGTATCTGAGACTTCAGAACAGGAAGCAATCTCGATTTCAAGCCCTTGGAGATCTTTTGCTCGAGCAGGTGTCAAAGCAAACAGCAATGCCCTTTTCTCCTTTACTTGGCAGCAACTAGCTACTGCAGACCAAACCCAGACAGCAAACAGCACAGGGGCAGTATTCCTCCTCAGCTTCTCCGGCTCTTCTCCTTGGCAAATGTTCCTCTTGATTCCCAAAAGTAATCTAAAAGTCTGGGGTCTGGGCCACTCTTTTTATACACAAAGATCCTTTTTTCTCTGAAGGCAGAGAGTGTCTGTACCCAGCCTATATCATTTCTGTCTTCACTGGTGCAGCTTCCTGGCAGGAGGTAGAGACAGTATTGTTGAAGGCAGACCATGCCCATGCAGGTGAAATGAAATCTTCTCCCCCTGCTCTAAATGTAGCCCAGGTCTATTCAGCCCAGCCCTGACTTATCAGACACCTGGAGCCACTGCTCCCCTCCAGCCCCTGTCATCCAAAAGCCAGACATGCAATACACAAACCCAGCAGAGGCACACTGGATGATTAGGCAAGAAAATAACTACTTTCTAAAAATGGTATTTTCAAACGCAGAATGTAAAAATCATCCTCACTAAAAGATGCATCTTAACATCCTGAGTTCAGGCATACTAAACATTATATTCCGACCTTGTTCCCAGGGCCAGTTATGTTTATAAAATGGTATAAACAATCTCCCCATTCCGTCCTATAGGAACAGGTAGCCTTGCAATAATGAGAAACAAAATTGGCAGTAATTCACTATCAGGACATGTCACACACACCAGGCATGTCCTACCTTTCACATACACTGCACCTTGCCCACAGGGGTACCTTGGGCCTACCTTAGGAGTGAGTGACATGTAAGAAAAGGGATGGTTAGGGCCTGGCAAGTGGGTGCACTTGCCAAGTCGACATGGCAGTACTAGACTGCACACAGGCTCTGCAATGGCAGGCCAGAGTCACCTTTTACAGGCTTCTTCTGTGGGTGGCACAATTAGTGCTGCAGCCCACTAGCAGCATTTGATTTACCGGACATGGGCACACACAGTGCACTGTACTAGGGTCTGACTAGTAAATCAAATATGCCAATCATGGAATCACTAATCCATAACAACAATTTAAAGAGGGGGCACCTGCACTTTGGCACTGAACAGCAGTGGCAAAGTGCCCAAAGCATCTAGACCACCAAAACGAGTCCACCACAGAGCAAAACACAGGAGGCAAAGGCAAAAAATGCAGGGGAGACCCATGCCAATGGTGCCAGGTTTAACACCTAGGAACCATTTTGCTTCTTGAAGGGCTCTCAGAATGTTCATCACTCCCGTCCAGATAAACATATAACAAAATGGGATGCCCTTTTGGTATGGTATTTTGTTGCTGAGTGATTAATATGAAGTCCCTATGAAGAGTGGCATATGCCAGGTACAGATTAATCTTATGATCTCGGAAGATGAGTTTGCACTTTGGCCTTTGCGCAGCCATCATTTTCTCCTTCTCATAAAAGAAGTGAGCCAATGTGAGGACATTAGAGGGTACATCGACCCTGGAGATCCACACCATAGATGGATATGGCATTCCTCTTACCATCCTTCCACAGACCATTGTTTTATATCATCTTTCTCCAGGCTTTTTGGTAGGCCCTTGTAGAAAACTCGATTATTATTTTGGGTGGGTGAGTGCCTACCTCCAGTAATAATCACAACTCTTTTCAAGGTGAACCCTCAAAGTCACTGGATGAACCTAAGATCAACTCCTGGGTACCTATGGCCCACAACAGATAGGCTTAACTCAGAACAATGTGTAACGTACACAGTATTAAATCCAAAATACCAAATAACACAAATCTCAAACCAAATGACAAAAATAGAGTTAATTGTATTTAATACAATGACACTAAAATTACAAAAATCCAATAAAGGCAACACGAGGGATGAACTTTTTAACTTTTAAATAAAAATAGCATCACAAAGTTTTAACCAACAGCTCTGGTCAACTGGTTGCTGTAGACTGAGACCTAGAGGCAATTTTAGGCTGATGGATCTTGGGTAGATATACAGAAACCAGTTCAACTGGGTCAAGGTTTTTCTTTGGACTAGGGGCCAATTTTGCAAATGATAAAACCTTTAACTCTTTTTCAAATGTACTATACCCAACTAATGATTCGGAAAAGCTTTATCAAATTGTTAAATATATTTAGGAGACTATGAGGAATCAGTATTTAGAAGGGGCGCTTTTAGGACATCCCTTCAAAATGCTGATTCTTTATGGTACGCGTTAATGTTTGTGACTGAAATACGGTCACGAAACATCAATATTTGACCGATACCTCAGGGGAGATGGTAACCCATTCGCAAACAGGCGGGATGTGAAGGCCCCTATACTATTTATACAATATTACCAATAAACTAATTTTGCTGAATATTCTTGTGAGGGAATGCTTCCAGTGTGGAGAAATCTCTTTGATGACACCCAAACAAATTATGGTGGCGTTTTATTCCCGTTCCCAGCTGAACAGCAGTAAATCCCCAAGAGTTTCCATGGTAGAAATTGTGTGGGAGGTAAGTTTATGATCACCCGCAAGCATGTGGAATGCACAATCCACACCCACTCCCTGGGAGTGAATAATTCACTTGGAAAGTTTTGTATGAGTAAATCCTTTTATTAGTTGAACCCAAATTTTGTGAATTTCAAAAGTGGACTTAATATCTAGAAAACTTTGGGGAATATTATCAAGCAGGGCGTTAAAATTATCGCCGCTTTAACCCCTTGCATGCTCCTGACGGAACCGCTCCGTCATGAGCCATGGGCGCCATGTGCTCATGACGGAGTGGTTCCGTCATGCTGCGGCCGTTGGCGGCCGCTTCGCCCACGCGGCGCTGTTTCCCCGCCTGTGCGGGCGATCAGCGCAAGTGGGTGGAGTCATGACGGAACCCTGCCGTCATGAGCACAGCTCGCCTTTGACTCATGACGGCGTGGTTCCGTCATGAGCATGGCGGCGCCGCGCTCACCCCAAACCCCCCCAGCGCTGCGGCGGAATTCGCGCCGCAGCAAAGGGGCTAAAGCGGCGATAATGGGCTTGATAATATGCTGCAGAGAATTCCAATAGAAGCCCATATTGTCACCAAAACATGGGCTTCTATGGAAATTCACAAGGGCATAATATCAAGCCCATTATCGCCGCTTTAGAGGCAGTTTTCTGCCGCTACAGCAGCGATAATTTTAACGCCGTTTTTTGATAATTTGCCCCAAAATGTGCAGGGGTAGGGAAAATATATATGTGGAAATAGCTCCATGAATAACGTACGCAGATTGTCGCTAAGATTTCTAAAAAAATGCTCGTGTGTGTGCTTGCGCTCTGAACTGAAGTCTCCATTACAATACTGCAGATATTTGTGCTAATGATGCATCAGTTGGTAAACACACTAGAGATTCCGGAAACAGTTTCAGACAAGAAAATAATTTATGCAAAGGTAAGCAAATTGCTCGCACAAAAAAAAAACATATCTTGAAATAAATGCGATGTCTTCCTTCAAAAGGTTCGCTCTCTTTCTACTATTTTTGGGAGGGATTCTGCTTATCTGCCGAAGAACATTAAAAAAACATGAATCTTATGCCAAGTAGCATGCATGTCACACAGCTCCTAACAAATGAGCTGCATGTCTCTTCTCTTTGAAGAGACTTGTGATGTTTGTTTTCTTGCTCTTAAAATGATGCTGCACAGCAAGAGGCTCATGAGGAGGAAGAGGGAGGGAGGGCGAGGGTGTGGAACGCTATAAGGCCATGCCAAGCTTGTGCATGTACAAGGCTGCTTGCTCCCCTAATTTCCATGTTGCAATGACTGAAGGAGACTAACACAATCGGATCATTACCAAGGGGGGGGGGGTAAAAGACCCTTAATGTGTCTGTTTTTGATGATGTTGACATCTGCTAAATATGTCTGGAACCGGACCTTAAAAGTAACAGAGAACCTAATGTTTGGACTTTTCTTTTAAAATGCTCCCGCAATTTCGTTTGAAATGTATGACTCGCTTGCTTTACATTACACTTTGCGTACATGCATTATTAATTTGAAAGGAACTGCCTTTTAGTTATTTTATATTGTTGGTTAGTTTATGCAGGAAATTGCCATTTTTTTATGATATACCTCCAGAATTTCCCCCAAGTGTTTTGGCTAGCTATCGAACTCTGTTCACTTTACCCCGCTAACCAGTAGTAAGGAGCCTGTGTCTCCCTTTTAACATGGCTGAGCTGGCATAACCTTAACTTACCTATAGGTCCCAGGGATAGGGTACAAGGTGTACACAAGGCCTGTAGGTTAAATGCCACTAGTGAACTGCAGCACCTATTGTGGCATCCGCGACAGAGGCAGTGCAAACATGACCTCCTGCTTACCATTGCAACCTAAATGAAGTGGTTTAGCAACTGTAAAACGGATTGTCAAAATACACCCTTTTGGCGGGTATACATATTTATTATATGTCCAATTAAAGTTGAATTTTTAATACTTGTTAAGTAAAGGTACTTCAATATGTTACCTTTTCTCTGCCATAAGCCTCTAGAAACTAAGTTGCATTAGCATCCAGCTGAAGCTATCAGAGTGCTTAAGCCCTGATTGAGTTGTGAAAACTGCTCCCAGAGCAGAGACAAAGGCTGGGGAGGTGTTTTTCTGTTTCTCTAGCAGGATGACCATTTTGGCGGTGCCCAGGAACTGACTTTACTTTAAAAGGGTCTTCCCTGTCACAGTCAGTTGTCAGATGACTCCTTGACAGGCCCCTCCCTTTCTACCCCCAGTCAGGCAGGCAACAATCCCAGAGGTTGAGGCGCTGCCCCCAGAACTGGAATGGAGTGTGATGCCACACAGACTCTTCAAAGGGAAAAAAGGTTTCGCCATCTTGGATTTAGGCAGAGAGTGTCACTGTGGGATTGTTTGCAACAGTTCACACAGGAAATGTTGCAAAAGTGGGTACTTTTACCCAATTGGTTATGGAGAAGCCAGGAGTACTAGGAGCCAGTTCTCTCAGAAGAGAACTGAACCTGCTGCTTGTAACTTGAATAGAGCTCTGAAGGACTGGACTTGCTCTCTTCTGTACCTATGCCAAAGAACTGGACACCAAGGGTCCTAAGGTTGACCTCATGTTCAAACTACAGGGTTACAACAAGGTACAAGAGGACTCTCAGCAATTTCCCAGCTGATTAGTGCCAACTGGAAATGCCCTTGACCCTGCTGTTAGCCTCTGCAAAAGTGAGTCTTTACAGACCAAGTGTTGTTCCTGTGGCTCTTGAACACTAGTCTGGGTCTGGGTGGACCTCTCCTGCCCCCACCTTTGAATACCTGGGACTTAGAAACTTTTTGGCTCCAAAGACTTCAGATGACCTGACCAAACCTAGCAAGTTGATCTGACCAAGGTGCTTTGCTGCTGGGCTGAATATTCAGGTTTCACCTGCTAAGGGTTTCGTCACGACATCAACAAATCATTATCAGTGGGACCTCGATGAGATTGTATTGAGCCTTGTGGAGTCCTCTTTGGCTACAGCCTGCAGCCTTGCCCCGCAAGAGGAATCCAAGCTCCAACAAAGTGACGAGGTCTGAACCAAAAAATCTTGACTAGGATAAGGTGCCAAAAGTATTCAGTCAGCAAGGGAACTTTCATGGGTGCGAAGTTCAGTTTTTTCTAGTACTTAGCTCTCCCACCAAAAATTAAAAGGCTTTACCAAGACCTTGTCCTACATCTTTGCAACCCCATGGAGTCCTCTTTAGCTACAACCTGCTGCCTTGCCCATCTGAGGATTTTTGACTTACATTTCCGAGTTCCAAGGTAAATCCTCCGACCGAGTCAAACCTGATTTCTGTATCCCATTTGTGGTCCATCATGGTCTGTCCAAACTGGCCCAAGGTCCCAGCCACCTGTGAGCATCTGACCTCAGATGTCCCTCAACACTTTTGGTGCTATTTGCATTTTTGAAAAATATATGAATTCATACTTCCAAGTCATGTGATTGGGTTTTGCACATTTTGGTTTCATTTTATTTATAAAAATTAACTCTATTTTGGATTTTTATTGTGTTGTGTTTTAACTGTAATCCCACTTTGGTACTGCATAAATACTTTCCACATTGGATCCAAGTAAGGCCTGTCTGCTTAGTGTCATAGCTACCTCGGAGTTGAGCTCAGAATAATTTAGTGACTTTAGAGGTTCACTCTAACAAGGGTTTGCCACCTTTATTACTTCAGGAGGGAAATAACACCCTTGACTAATGATCCAATTTCTTACAGTTTGTTTACAATGTTTTACAGTTTACTTATTTATTGTTATTTTGAAGGTCTCCAACCAAATTATTTTATGTAATGGAAGGGTGTCTAGCTATTAACAAATATGAAGGCGACCAGCCTAGCTGGAACATTCCATTTTATTTTACTTTTCCATCTGACCCTTTGAAAAACAAATCGATTATCAGCTAAGAATATTATTTTGCTGATGATTAATGCAGAGCATTTAGGTCCAGTGTAATGTGGTTGTTTGAACTATGGCACAAAACTTAATTTCATTGCCCTGACTGGTGCACCCTTCTATTGACCGTTGGATATAGGCGAATTTAAAAAAACATTAAATTCATCATGACAAGTTTGTTGCCAATCATAGCACAAACTGTAAAAAAGCCACTGGTGTCATACGGCTTATATCTCTCTCTGTAAATCTGAGCATTTGTTGAGCAACATAAACATCAGCATTGTGCCAGACTGATGCTGTGCACACCTACAGGATATGTCGGCCTATGTCCCTGCTAGCCACAGTGCACCATCTGTACCCCTAACCTTACAGGCCAACAAATGTATGTGTAACCTTACAACATGGCAACCCTGATCCCCCAAGGAACTGGTGGTCACAGATCTAGAACCTTTATGTTTGGACTCTCATGCATACCCAAAGAAAAACACAAGAAATTCTCAACAAGGCTTTTCACTATATATTGAAGAATTGTGATTCATACATATAATATATGTGTTGCGATAAATTTAGAATGAACCAGATTAGCATAATTAGCATCACAAGAACAGTGAAAAGAATGAACAGTTCCACCATTGTGCTAAAACAGTGAATATATGCAGGCATATAAGTACTGTGTATAGTTGTACTCTTGACTTGTGCTCCCTAACATCGTTTTGCCTAGGGTGGGTGATCTGCCAAATCCCTGTCAGGGTGGACTAACTCCCCGTTACTTGTGGGTAAGTGGCATCAGGCTGCAGTAGCGGCCCGTGGAGGGAGTTCCATGGGGCAAAATGCGATGCAGTGCGCGCAACAAAATTTGTTTTATTTATTTAATTGTCTACTTACCTCCTTTTATCCATATTACGGTGTTTACTACCCCGCACCCTGCCCCTCCCTGCCTCACGGAACTCCCTTCACGGGCCGCTACTGTCAGGCTGCCCTTCTTGGTGTAGAGCTGGACATTCCTCAGGTTGGTACGCAGGAATCAGCAGAGCTGGAATTCTGGCATGTAGTGACCCCTTAGTGTCAGCTGAATGCTCATCTGCTTAAAGATGGACGTGGTTGTGTATTTATGATAACAACAGCCATGTGGCCATGTCGCAACCCCTGTCAGGCTGCAATTGTATAATTCTAGTTAGATAGCGTCATTACCTACCAGACATTAACAAAAATAACATCTCTGCAGTGAACTTTATCCCTTGTACTGAATGTTCAAGGTATCGTGATAGTGTACCTATGAAGTGAAAATGTAGGCAATGCAGATTCAGAGAATATTATCCTGCATGGTCATGCACACAAATGTATGTCAAAAGTCACTGTGTATATAGGAGAAGGCAACTTAAGAAACATGAGCCTGTATATGGCTGCATTTCTAAATGAGCATGTCCTGACCATGTGACACTTGCAAAGCCGATAGCTCTGGTGTAGCAGTCAACCTTTTGGCTTTACCAGGGCTTGTTTCATTAGCACATATTGTTGGAAAATGTTATTCCAAATACCATTCAAATATGTTTGGCTGTGTATACATGGGTGACCCCCTTGTATAATTTTTGGACTAAAGATTCCCCAAACAAATTCACAGTTTGGTCTCCTCTGAGCAGGTGCATCTTTGAAAGTTTTCAGTTTCTTAAAACCATTAAATAATATAGCCAATGTGTACATATGCACATATACATGCATTGGGAACATAATTGTAAGGAATATTAAAGAAAATATAAATGTACATTTGAAAAAGTGTGCACGAATTTGAAAAAAAATCATGCATTGGGTCAGTTGCCCAAGGTACTAAAGGGCAAAATATTTTTCTACATAATTGCACATAGTGCAAGAGCAGAATGCTGTCACTCACAGCGTATTAAGTCAATGACTGAAGTGGGATGACTCTCTGCCCCATGCTGCATGCTGTGGCCTATGGAAAAAATAGGAATCAAAGAGCAACATCCAAAGGATGAAGACCAATGGCATAATGACACTATAGCTAAATAATAAAAATGTCTATATATTGTACGAAAATGAGAAGATTTTGGCAAACACTAGACCTAAATGTGAGGTTACTTTACAAAAATGCTCTATATAGGTGTGACCTTTCTTTACCAGCCTGGATCCATGCTCATGCATCTAAGACTCAGTGTCATCAGGTCTAGGAGGTGTCCCACTAGTTGGTAACCTGTTTAACTCACACACACTCTCTGGTGAAATGCTTTAAATTTAGTTTATTGAAACAGACATCCTCTAGTGTCCAAGTATCTTGTATGAGCACTATCTATGTTATGTAAATTACGTCTTAAAGACACTAAGAACCCTGGGGTCTAGAAGTACCAAAAGAAAGATGAAAAGGTGGTGTGTGAAAAAGAAACAAAAGCCCAATTCACCTAGTGAGAGGGCACTCCCTTTAGGAACGTAATCCCTCACTCACCCTAGGTGACATGCTTCATCATATGGGATTCTCCTCCCAGAGAAAAATCCTAGTTTCTCTGGGGGCTACAACCCCCTCTATGAGAGGGAGGAGCTCAGGGATGTTTTGATTTTGCACTAAATGGTGGACTAAATCCACATATGAAGAGCTGGGTGTGAGTGGGGGGTGCAGTGCTAAAGAAATAATAGTGCAGTAAGAGTGTATTAAAACTAGTCACGGGACGGCAAGGAAGAATCTCTTAAGACCACCGTACCGATGCTAGATTAAAAATGTGAGAACCACTAGTTCAATATAACCAATGGTACAATGCATAAGACAATGGTCGACATGTTTCAGCCTGGGCGCCTAATTAGGCTCGGCTTTCATCAGGACCTAGTTAGCTACTGCAAAAAGGAAAGAATTGTATAAGAACTACGCAACAAAGGATACCGTGAACACCCCAAAGTTGCTTGTCGGGTGTACGTCTCCTTTATAATGCAAACATCACCTAGACAAAAGAGAATCAGTGTAAGACAAGTTGGTCACAAATGCTAAGTGATAAAAATATATGAATGTGGTAACTTAAAGCATTGGCCACTCACCCGTGGAAACTGGGCGGAAAATTGACCTCCACCTGGCAACCGCTCAGGAAGGTACACCGCTCTGAAAGAAGATGTAAGACTACTGAAGAATGGGGTACTTACATATCATGAGCGAGTGTGATAAACATGTGAGCTGGTCATCTAACAACGAGGGAGACTGACAAAATCAATGAATGCACGATGTGCTAATAAATACAAAAAATTTGGTTCACCAAAAAGATAGAACCATGACAAGACCACCACATGTCCTGTTAGATTGGGTATGGTGAGTCTAAACAAAGAGCAGAGAAGCTCGAAGTAACTGTGCTTCGTATACAGCAATGCCATGACGAATGACCAGACATGCCAATAGAGGATTGTGGAGTTACCGCCTTCGTGAAAACATAATGTGAACTAGAAAAGAAGGACGGTGTGCGCACAGCATTAGAGATTATCAAAAGAGCCTACCTCTCCGTCGGGGAACCGGGCCGGAATGAGCCTGCAGCCGGAGGTCCCGTGGGGCTCGACGGAGTGAGGTTAAGAAGAAAAGTGTCATCAAATATGGGCCAATCAGGGGACCCGTTTCTTAAACAACGAATGGGGAGAACCAATCGATGGTGCTCTACCGCCCGTGTGCCAGTTACCACGGAGACCGGTAAGCAGCTGACGGTTGAAATCAAGCTGTCAGAAAAATGTGGGAATGCGCGCCACGAGTAATTAAGGAAATAGGTGACAGCGCTCATTAGCAGTGTGTGTTAGTTAAGCAGGGGAGTAAGGGAAAATAAAGGCGTAACACTGCCTCAATAACGCATAATGTTCGCAATGGACAAAATCAAAATATGCTCATGCTGAAGATTCATTAATGAAACCAAAGCGGAGACGAGCTAGTTGAAACGACACTAGCTTCAAAAGGAGAGTCGCTCCGTGAGTGCAAGCTCACATCGGGGAATTTATGTGAACTGATGCTATGGCAACAAATAATCCAGACAGGCGGAATCTAGTTAAAAAAGCACTAGTTCCGCCGAAAAAATCTTAGCAAAATAATAACTAAACAGAGAGGTGCTCTGATGTCAAAAACCATCGATATCTGGAAAAACCAAGACAGCAGAAAACTGTCAGGAGAGAGTAAATAAAGTCAGTGTTGACTGGCAGCCTGGAAGAGTATGATCTGTGGCATGTAAATGGTAGCCCAACAAAGCCGCCGCAAAAAGATGTGTAAAGCAGCAATAATTAATGAAGTATACCTTATAGGTAATGCCCATATGCACAGTGTGAAAGATGGGCCCAAAGAGTGAACAAATGCCGCGAAATTACAGGGACAGCCATGGAATATCGTCATTAAGTCCTTGAACGTGCGTCTTCAGCTTGTACACCCACTTTTGCTCGCGTTTAAACAGAAAAGAAGAGCAGTCTGTCAGATGGGGTGGTATGAAAGGTTTGTCAAGGACGGTCCAGTGTAGGTCATTGGGAACATGATTGACCGCTAGAAAATGGTTGGTAAGTTTGGTAGAGGAACGACCACACCGTATAGTACTTTTGTGTTCCAAAATACAGGTTTTTATTCGACGGGTGGTCATTCCAACGTATCTTAACCCGCACGGGCAAGTTATCAGGTAGATCAAATTTGAGCTGTTGCAGTTGCTGTGGCTTCTGAGAGTCCACGGTCTGCCAGTGCCAATGTCTATCTCTTTAGTTACAGAAGTGTGGCTGCATGCCGCACAAGAACCACATGGGTCGTGGCCCACAACCGGTGGTAGAACCCACAGAGTATGTTGAGTGCCTGTTTGGTTGGTGCGTGGGCGAGTATGGACCAATTGATCTCTGATGTTACTGCTGCGTTTAAACGCAAAAAGAGGTCTAGGCAACCCTACATTACCTATGTTCAGTATTTTCCAATTTGACAATATGATTTTTTTGATTTGATTGGAGAATTGACAATAGGTGTGTACACAGGTTAGCCTGCTCTCAGATGTATTGGGGACCTTAGGTGCTAAAAGAGTCTCCCGATTGTTATTCGCGGCGCGTTTGGACGCTCTGCGGATCAAATGTTTAGGATAATGTCTGGCCAGTAGTTGTTTGGATAGATTACTCGCATGTTCATTGTATTTGTCAGTTGAGGAGCAATTCCTTTTGAGGCGCAGAAACTGGCCAAAAGGCAGATTGTCCCGCAATGCCCGCGGGTGAAAGCTATCATACTTCAAAAGAGCGTTCACCGCCATGGGTTTCCTGTATAGCTCAGTACTCAGGCCACCATCAAAAGGGGTTATCAAAATGTCAAGAAAGGGTAGCTGAGTCTTGGAGTACTCACAGGTAAAATTCAAAAAGGGATCACAATTGTTAAGCCAATTCTTAAAAGCCAATAATGAGGATGGTGGTCCATGCCATAGTACGAACACGTCGTCTATGTACCTCTTCCATGTCCTTATTTGATTTTTGTATGGATTGTTGGTACTAAACACATGTTGTTCCTCAAAAACGTGAACATACAGATTCGCCAGGCTGGGAGCAAAAATGCTCCCCATTGAAGTGCCTGACACCTGCAGGAACAGCTGTTCCTCAAATTGAAAAAAATTCTCTTTCATGGCTAGCTTCGCACATGACATTATGAATGAAACAGGAGTGATGGAGTCTGGTGGATTGGCCAACAGGAGAGATTCGATGACCTCTAAAGTCTCATCCTGCGGAATGCATGTATACAATGACTCTACATCTAATGAGACTAAGAATTCTGTTTCACAATCAAAAGACAAGTCTTTGAGTAGGATCAGGATGTCCTTGGTGTCCTTGAGGTACGTGGGCATTTTGGCCACAAGTGGACGTAAGAAGTGGTCTGCAAAAGCCGACAATGGTTCCAATAAGGACCCTAGTCCTGAAATGATGGGGCGACCAGGAGGGGGACTCACATTCTTATGTACCTTAGGCAGAATGTAGAAATAAGGTACAATGGGCGAGGTGTTAACCAAATATTGAGCTTCATTGGAGGTGATCCAACCATTGGTGCTGGCTTCATTCACTAGGACCTGAATGGTCTTTAGTAAACGTTTAGTGGGATCTTGAGCGAGAGGTTGATAGAAGTTGGTGTTACCCAACTGTCTCAAGCATTCGGAACGATAAGCGGTGGTGTCCATAATGACTGTGGCACCACCCTTATCTGCCGGCTTGATCATGATAGTGTCGTCAGAGGTGAGAGAACGTAAGGCTAGTCGCTCTGGCTTGGTAAGGTTTTGATATTGGCGGCTTTCTGAAGCACAGGTGGAAGACACCTGTGAGGTCACCGCTTTTTCAAACGTGAGTACCTGTGGAGGGACTTGACTGGGCAAGGGATTAAATGTAGATTTATTGCGCAAGCCCGTGTTCAAGTCTTGGTCATCGGAAGAGGTACTGAGTTCTGCACGAAAAAAGAAATTCAAGCGGATCTTTCTGAAGAACAGAGCAAGTTCTTGATTTATGGAGAACAAATCTCCTTTAAAGGAAGGAACAAATCCTAATCCTTTATTCAGGAGGGACATTTCATCCTGTGTGAGAACTCTATTGGATAAATTGATGACTAAGTTGTGCTCGTGCTCGGGACCACTGGAGTCTCTCTCGAGCTCGATGACGGGGTTACTTGTTGTTGATCTGCCCAATGGACTTGGTTCCGTCTTCTTCCCCTTGACCTGCCTCGGCCAAACCCTAAAAAAGGCTGGCTGGAGTACATTTGTGGAGGTGGGGGATAGGGACAAGGTTGTCCAAAGGGAGGAGGTTGTCCAAAGGGAGGAAAAGGGGGATAGTTGTATGGGACAGGAGGCCACCACTGAGAAGGATACATAGGATTTGGTGCGCCTCTCAGGTTTCTCCTGTTACCCCTACCTCTCTTTTTGTTACCTCTCAGCGAGGAATCTTCACCTGAGGCAGTGTCTGACCCACTTGACCAATCGTCACTCCCTGATGTAGAGTAGTCGGACCCATACCTGCGGCCCTGGCGATTGAGTTGAGGGGGCACATAGTCAGCACTAGTGTATGGGTACACCTTCTCTAGGGAAAAACGTGCCAAATCTTTTTTAAATTTGGTGATCTTAGTCATCAGTACCGAGTCCTTGAATTCTTTGTTATGTTTATTAGATTCTTCTTGTTGTTTCTTGAAAAGAGCGCCTGTAAGTGTCACTTTGATTTGTGTTTCCAATGCCTGAATCTCAACTAAGACAGCATCGGCAACTCGTTTGGCTGTGCTTATGATGAGGATTAACCAGTCTCTGGTGCACTTCCAAGCTATTAGGGACCAATCATTGAGAAAAATTTTGTCGTCCAGAAACAATCTGGGAGCATTAGTCACAATGAGTCCTGTAGGTGCACAATTGGCTCTCAAATACTCAGTCATAATTGCTCCATGGATATAAACTCGTGAGTGTGATTTTTTTAAAGTTAAAACCTTGGTCCAATCAACCTCAGCGCTGATAGAGGGGCCTTGAAAGGTATCCATTATACTTGGTGTGTCTAAAATGGCCTGAGCTATGGTATCGTCAAAAGTTAAACCAAGACGTTCTGCCATGGTGATAAGAATGGCTGTTTAATGCAAACAAGGTAAAGTCAGTCTCAACATTGGCACTGGCAGACCGTGGACTCTCAGAAGCCACAGCAACTGCAACAGCTCAAATTTGATCTACCTGATAACTTGCCCGTGCGGGTTAAGATACGTTGGAATGACCACCCGTCGAATAAAAACCTGTATTTTGGAACACAAAAGTACTATACGGTGTGGTCGTTCCTCTACCAAACTTACCAACCATTTTCTAGCGGTCAATCATGTTCCCAATGACCTACACTGGACCGTCCTTGACAAACCTTTCATACCACCCCATCTGACAGACTGTTCTTCTTTTCTGTTTAAACGCGAGCAAAAGTGGGTGTACAAGCTGAAGACGCACGTTCAAGGACTTAATGACGATATTCCATGGCTGTCCCTGTAATTTCGCGGCATTTGTTCACTCTTTGGGCCCATCTTTCACACTGTGCATATGGGCATTACCTATAAGGTATACTTCATTAATTATTGCTGCTTTACACATCTTTTTGCGGCGGCTTTGTTGGGCTACCATTTACATGCCACAGATCATACTCTTCCAGGCTGCCAGTCAACACTGACTTTATTTACTCTCTCCTGACAGTTTTCTGCTGTCTTGGTTTTTCCAGATATCGATAGTTTTTGACATCAGAGCACCTCTCTGTTTAGTTATTATTTTGCTAAGATTTTTTCGGCGGAACTAGTGCTTTTTTAACTAGGTTCCGCCTGTCTGGATTATTTGTTGCCATAGCATCAGTTCACATAAATTCCCCGATGTGAGCTTGCACTCACGGAGCGACTCTCCTTTTGAAGCTAGTGTCGTTTCAACTAGCTCGTCTCCGCTTTGGTTTCATTAATGAATCTTCAGCATGAGCATATTTTGATTTTGTCCATTGCGAACATTATGCGTTATTGAGGCAGTGTTACGCCTTTATTTTCCCTTACTCCCCTGCTTAACTAACACACACTGCTAATGAGCGCTGTCACCTATTTCCTTAATTACTCGTGGCGCGCATTCCCACATTTTTCTGACAGCTTGATTTCAACCGTCAGCTGCTTACCGGTCTCCGTGGTAACTGGCACACGGGCGGTAGAGCACCATCGATTGGTTCTCCCCATTCGTTGTTTAAGAAACGGGTCCCCTGATTGGCCCATATTTGATGACACTTTTCTTCTTAACCTCACTCCGTCGAGCCCCACGGGACCTCCGGCTGCAGGCTCATTCCGGCCCGGTTCCCCGACGGAGAGGTAGGCTCTTTTGATAATCTCTAATGCTGTGCGCACACCGTCCTTCTTTTCTAGTTCACATTATGTTTTCACGAAGGCGGTAACTCCACAATCCTCTATTGGCATGTCTGGTCATTCGTCATGGCATTGCTGTATACGAAGCACAGTTACTTCGAGCTTCTCTGCTCTTTGTTTAGACTCACCATACCCAATCTAACAGGACATGTGGTGGTCTTGTCATGGTTCTATCTTTTTGGTGAACCAAATTTTTTGTATTTATTAGCACATCGTGCATTCATTGATTTTGTCAGTCTCCCTCGTTGTTAGATGACCAGCTCACATGTTTATCACACTCGCTCATGATATGTAAGTACCCCATTCTTCAGTAGTCTTACATCTTCTTTCAGAGCGGTGTTCCTTCCTGAGCGGTTGCCAGGAGGAGGTCAATTTTCCGCCCAGTTTCCACGGGTGAGTGGCCAATGCTTTAAGTTACCACATTCATATATTTTTATCACTTAGCATTTGTGACCAACTTGTCTTACACTGATTCTCTTTTGTCTAGGTGATGTTTGCATTATAAAGGAGACGTACACCCGACAAGCAACTTTGGGGTGTTCACGGTATCCTTTGTTGCGTAGTTCTTATACAATTCTTTCCTTTTTGCAGTAGCTAACTAGGTCCTGATGAAAGCCGAGCCTAATTAGGCGCCCAGGCTGAAACATGTCGACCATTGTCTTATGCATTGTACCATTGGTTATATTGAACTAGTGGTTCTCACATTTTTAATCTAGCATCGGTACGGTGGTCTTAAGAGATTCTTCCTTGCCGTCCCGTGACTAGTTTTAATACACTCTTACTGCACTATTATTTCATTAGCACTGCACCCCCCACTCACACCCAGCTCTTCATATATGGATTTAGTCCACCATTTAGTGCAAAATCAAAACATCCCTGAGCTCCTCCCTCTCATAGAGGGGGTTGTAGCCCCCAGAGAAACTAGGATTTTTCTCTGGGAGGAGAATCCCATATGATGAAGCATGTCACCTAGGGTGAGTGAGGGATTACGTTCCTAAAGGGAGTGCCCTCTCACTAGGTGAATTGGGCTTTTGTTTCTTTTTCACACACCACCTTTTCATCTTTCTTTTGGTACTTCTAGACCCCAGGGTTCTTAGTGTCTTTAATACTTTATTTGGGGATATAATCCTGTGTGGTCTCAAAAATGTTCCCTTTGACCCTCCGGCATTTAACCGTTTTGTAATAGATTTCATGTACAGCTTGTGGCTGTGGGTCCTATGTACGGCCCATAGTTAGTGCCAGAACTGATTTGCGAAATTAGTATTTTCTGCAGGTTGATTTCTTCTCCCTGTGTGCGTCGTTCGCACACACACACATATATTTTCTTTGGGCTCTTTTTTCTGATTCCCTGGTTGAGACTGACTTTACCTTGTTTGCATTAAACAGCCATTCTTATCACCATGGCAGAACGTCTTGGTTTAACTTTTGACGATACCATAGCTCAGGCCATTTTAGACACACCAAGTATCATGGATACTTTTCAAGGCCCCTCTATCAGCGCTGAGGTTGATTGGACCAAGGTTTTAACTTTAAAAAAATCACACTCACGAGTTTATATCCATTGAGCAATTATGACTGAGTATTTGAGAGCCAATTGTGCACCTACAGGACTCATTGTGACTAATGCTCCCAGATTGTTTCTGGATGACAAAATTTTTCTCAATGATTGGTCCCTAATAGCTTGGAAGTGCACCAGAGACTGGTTAATCCTCATCATAAGCACAGCCAAACGAGTTGCCGATGCTGTCTTAGTTGAGATTCAGGCATTGGAATCACAAATCAAAGTGACACTTACAAGCGCTCTTTTCAAGAAACAACAAGAAGAATCTAATAAACACAACAAAGAATTCAAGGACTCGGTACTGATGACTAAGATCACCAAATTTAAAAAAGATTTGGCACGTTTTTCCCTAGAGAAGGTGTACCCATACACTAGTGCTGACTATGTGCCTCCTCAACTCAATCGCCAGGGCCGCAGGTATGGGTCCGACTACTCTACATCAGGGAGTGACGATTGGTCAAGTGGGTCAGACACTGCCTCAGGTGAAGATTCCTCGCTGAGAGGTAACAAAAAGAGAGGTAGGGGTAACGGGAGAAACCTGAGAGGCGCACCAAATCCTATGTATCCTTCTCAGTGGTGGCCTCCTGTCCCATACAACTATCCCCCTTTTCCTCCCTTTGGACAACCTCCTCCCTTTGGACAACCTTGTCCCTATCCCCCACCTCCACAAATGTACTCCAGCCAGCCTTTTTTAGGGTTTGGCCGAGGCAGGTCAAGGGGAAGAAGACGGAACCAAGTCCATTGGGCAGATCAACAACAAGTAACCCCGTCATCGAGCTCGAGAGAGACTCCAGTGGTCCCGAGCACGAGCACAACTTAGTCATCAATTTATCCAATAGAGTTCTCACACAGGATGAAATGTCCCTCCTGAATAAAGGATTAGGATTTGTTCCTTCCTTTAAAGGAGATTTGTTCTCCATAAATCAAGAACTTGCTCTGTTCTTCAGAAAGATCCGCTTGAATTTCTTTTTTCGTGCAGAACTCAGTACCTCTTCCGATGACCAAGACTTGAACACGGGCTTGCGCAATAAATCTACATTTAATCCCTTGCCCAGTCAAGTCCCTCCACAGGTACTCACGTTTGAAAAAGCGGTGACCTCACAGGTGTCTTCCACCTGTGCTTCAGAAAGCCGCCAATATCAAAACCTTACCAAGCCAGAGCGACTAGCCTTACGTTCTCTCACCTCTGACGACACTATCATGATCAAGCCGGCAGATAAGGGTGGTGCCACAGTCATTATGGACACCACCGCTTATCGTTCCGAATGCTTGAGACAGTTGGGTAACACCAACTTCTATCAACCTCTCGCTCAAGATCCCACTAAACGTTTACTAAAGACCATTCAGGTCCTAGTGAATGAAGCCAGCACCAATGGTTGGATCACCTCCAATGAAGCTCAATATTTGGTTAACACCTCGCCCATTGTACCTTATTTCTACATTCTGCCTAAGGTACATAAGAATGTGAGTCCCCCTCCTGGTCGCCCCATCATTTCAGGACTAGGGTCCTTATTGGAACCATTGTCGGCTTTTGCAGACCACTTCTTACGTCCACTTGTGGCCAAAATGCCCACGTACCTCAAGGACACCAAGGACATCCTGATCCTACTCAAAGACTTGTCTTTTGATTGTGAAACAGAATTCTTAGTCTCATTAGATGTAGAGTCATTGTATACATGCATTCCGCAGGATGAGACTTTAGAGGTCATCGAATCTCTCCTGTTGGCCAATCCACCAGACTCCATCACTCCTGTTTCATTCATAATGTCATGTGCGAAGCTAGCCATGAAAGAGAATTTTTTTCAATTTGAGGAACAGCTGTTCCTGCAGGTGTCAGGCACTTCAATGGGGAGCATTTTTGCTCCCAGCCTGGCGAATCTGTATGTTCACATTTTTGAGGAACAACATGTGTTTAGTACCAACAATCCATACAAAAATCAAATAAGGACATGGAAGAGGTACATAGACGACGTGTTCGTACTATGGCATGGACCACCATCCTCATTATTGGCTTTTAAGAATTGGCTTAACAATTGTGATCCCTTATTTCACTGGTATCTGTGTTGGAAATATTGTAATGGATCAAAGGAGAAGCGGAAGCACCGAGGCCCATCTGAGGGCTTTAAACTTTTCTGCAGCAGTTTGAACTACGTGTAAGCATGTCAAAGGCAACACCAGCACGGGACTACAAGACCCAGCATTCGCTGCACACGACAGGAGCGGCCCATTCAGGGCGGACTTTTCCCGTACTTAATGAAGGGAGTGCCCGACATATGATTATTCATTAACGACCATGCCCCAGAAGAAGAAGGATGTAAACTTCGAAACGCGTCGGGAAGACGCTAATGAACTGCCAAATGCGATCAGTGCCTCACCGCCTCTCCTATTTCCAATAAAAGGTGTTCACACTACTTACGGTGTTGGAGTGCTTCCCTCTGGAGGGCAATCCTTGAGCAGTGATATTTGGCGGCAGGTCCAGCCGCCGGGAATGCACCACCCCTTAATGGGGGCCATGGGACCTTATTTCACTGGTCTCTGTGTTGGAAACATCGTAATGGATCAAAGGAGAAGCGGAAGCACCGAGGCCCATCTGAGGGCTTTAAACTTTTCTGCAGCAGTTTGAACTATGTGTAAGCTGGTCAAAGGCAACACCAGCACGGGACTACAAGACCCAGCATTCGCTGCACTCGACAGGAGCGGCCCATTCAGGGCGGACTTTTCCCGTACTTAATGAAGGGAGTGCCCGACACATGATTATTCATTAACGTCCATGCCCCAGAAGAAGAAGGATGTTAACTTCGAAACGCGTCGGGAAGACGCTAATGAACTGCCAAATGCGATCAGCGCCTCACCGCCTCTCCGATTTCCAATAAAAGGTGTTCACACTACTTACGGTGTTGGAGTGCTTCCCTCTGGAGGGCAATCCTTGAGCAGTGATATTTGGCGGCAGGTCCAGCCGCCGGGAATGCACCACCCCTTAATGGGGGCCATGGGACCTTATTTTACTGGTCTCTGTGTTGGAAACATCGTAATGGATCAAAGGAGAAGCGGAAGCACCGAGGCCCATCTGAGGGCTTTAAACTTTTCTGCAGCAGTTTGAACTACGTGTAAGCTGGTCAAAGGCAACACCAGCACGGGACTACAAGACCCAGCATTCGCTGCACTCGACAGGAGCGGCCCATTCAGGGCGGACTTTTCCCATACTTAATGAAGGGAGTGCCCGACACATGATTATTCATTAACGTCCATGCCCCAGAAGAAGAAGGATGTAAACTTCGAAACGCGTCGGGAAGACGCTAATGAACTGCCAAATGCGATCAGTGCCTCACCGCCTCTCCTATTTCCAATAGAAGGTGTTCACACTACTTACGGTGTTGGAGTGCTTCCCTCTGGAGGGCAATCCTTGAGCAGTGATATTTGGCGGCAGGTCCAGCCGCCGGGAATGCACCACCCCTTAATGGGGGCCATGGGACCTTATTTCACTGGTCTCTGTGTTGGAAACATCGTAATGGATCAAAGGAGAAGCGGAAGCACCGAGGCCCATCTGAGGGCTTTAAACTTTTCCGCAGCAGTTTGAACTACGTGTAAGCTGGTCAAAGGCAACACCAGCACGGGACTACAAGACCCAGCATTCGCTGCACTCGACAGGAGCGGCCCATTCAGGGCGGACTTTTCCCGTACTTAATGAAGGGAGTGCCCGACACATGATTATTCATTAACGTCCATGCCCCAGAAGAAGAAGGATGTAAACTTCGAAACGCGTCGGGAAGACACTAATGAACTGCCAAATGCGATCAGTGCCTCACCGCCTCTCCTATTTCCAATAAAAGGTGTTCACACTACTTACGGTGTTGGAGTGCTTCCCTCTGGAGGGCAATCCTTGAGCAGTGATTTTTGGCGGCAGGTCCAGCCGCCGGGAATGCACCACCCCTTAATGGGGGCCATGGGACCTTATTTCACTGGTCTCTGTGTTGGAAACATCGTAATGGATCAAAGAGAAGCGGAAGCACCGAGGCCCATCTGAGGGCTTTAAACTTTTCTGCAGCAGTTTGAACTACGTGTAAGCTGGTCAAAGGCAACACCAGCACAGGACTACAAGACCCAGCATTCGCTGCACTCGACAGGAGCGGCCAATTCAGGGAGGACTTTTCCCGTACTTAATGAAGAGGAGTGCCCGACACATGATTATTCATTAACGTCCATGCCCCAGAAGAAGAAGGATGTAAACTTCGAAACGCGTCGGGAAGACGCTAATGAACTGCCAAATGCGATCAGTGCCTCACCGCCTCTCCTATTTCCAATAAAAGGTGTTCACACTACTTACGGTGTTGGAGTGCTTCCCTCTGGAGGGCAATCCTTGAGCAGTGATATTTGGCGGCAGGTCCAGCCGCCGGGAATGCACCACCCCTTAATGGGGGCCATGGGACCTTATTTCACTGGTCTCTGTGTTGGAAACATCGTAATGGATCAAAGGAGAAGCGGAAGCACCGAGGCCCATCTGAGGGCTTTAAACTTTTCTGCAGCAGTTTGAACTACGTGTAAGCTGGTCAAAGGCAACACCAGCACGGGACTACAAGACCCAGCATTCGCTGCACTCGACAGGAGCGGCCCATTCAGGGCGGACTTTTTCCGTACTTAATGAAGGGAGTGCCCGACACATGATTATTCATTAACGTCCATGCCCCAGAAGAAGAAGGATGTAAACTTCAAAACGCGTCGGGAAGACGCTAATGAACTGCCAAATGCGATCAGTGCCTCACCGCCTCTCCTATTTCCAATAAAAGGTGTTCACACTACTTACGGTGTTGGAGTGCTTCCCTCTGGAGGGCAATCCTTGAGCAGTGATATTTGGCGGCAGGTTCAGCCGCCGGGAATGCACCACCCCTTAATGGGGGCCATGGGACCTTATTTCACTGGTCTCTGTGTTGGAAACATCGTAATGGATCAAAGGAGAAGCGGAAGCACCGAGGCCCATCTGAGGGCTTTAAACTTTTCTGCAGCAGTTTGAACTACGTGTAAGCTGGTCAAAGGCAACACCAGCATGGGACTACAAGACCCAGCATTCGCTGCACTCGACAGGAGCGGCCCATTCAGGGCGGACTTTTTCCGTACTTAATGAAGGGAGTGCCCGACACATGATTATTCATTAACGTCCATGCCCCAGAAGAAGAAGGATGTAAACTTCAAAACGCGTCGGGAAGACGCTAATGAACTGCCAAATGCGATCAGTGCCTCACCGCCTCTCCTATTTCCAATAAAAGGTGTTCACACTACTTACGGTGTTGGAGTGCTTCCCTCTGGAGGGCAATCCTTGAGCAGTGATATTTGGCGGCAGGTCCAGCCGCCGGGAATGCACCACCCCTTAATGGGGGCCATGGGACCTTATTTCACTGGTCTCTGTGTTGGAAACATCGTAATGGATCAAAGGAGAAGCGGAAGCACCGAGGCCCATCTGAGGGCTTTAAACTTTTCTGCAGCAGTTTGAACTACGTGTAAGCTGGTCAAAGGCAACACCAGCATGGGACTACAAGACCCAGCATTCGCTGCACTCGACAGGAGCGGCCCATTCAGGGCGGACTTTTCCCGTACTTAATGAAGGGAGTGCCCGACACATGATTATTCATTAACGTCCATGCCCCAGAAGAAGAAGGATGTAAACTTCGAAACACGTCGGGAAGATGCTAATGAACAGCCAAATGCGATCAGTGCCTCACCGCCTCTCCTTTTTCCAATAAAAGGTGTTCACACTACTTACGGTGTTGGAGTGCTTCCCTCTGGAGGGCAATCCTTTAGCAGTGATATTTGGCGGTAGGTCCAGCCGCCGGGAATGCACCACCCCTTAATGGGGGCCATGGGACCTTATTTCACTGGTCTCTGTGTTGGAAACATCGTAATGGATCAAAGGAGAAGCAGAAGCACCGAGGCCCATCTGAGGGCTTTAAACTTTTCTGCAGCAGTTTGAACTACGTGTAAGCTGGTCAAAGGCAACACCAGCATGGGACTACAAGACCCAGCATTCGCTGCACTCGACAGGAGCGTCCCATTCAGGGCGGACTTTTCCCGTACTTAATGAAGGGAGTGCCCGACACATGATTTTTCATTAACGTCCATGCCCCAGAAGAAGAAGGATGTAAACTTCGAAACGCGTCGGGAAGACGCTAATGAACTGCCAAATGCGATTAGTGCCTCACCGCCTCTCCTATTTCCAATAAAAGGTGTTCACACTACTTACGGTGTTGGAGTGTTTCCCTCTGGAGGGCAATCCTTGAGCAGTGATATTTGGCGGCAGGTCCAGCCGCCGGGAATGCACCACCCCTTAATGGGGGCCATGGGACCTTATTTCACTGGTCTCTGTGTTGGAAACATCGTAATGGATCAAAGGAGAAGCGGAAGCACCGAGGCCCATCTGAGGGCTTTAAACTTTTCTGCAGCAGTTTGAACTACGTGTAAGCTGGTCAAAGGCAACACCAGCACGGGACTACAAGACCCAGCATTCGCTGCACTCGACAGGAGCGGCCCATTCAGGGCGGACTTTTCCCGTACTTAATGAAGGGAGTGCCCGAAACATGATTATTCATTAACGTCCATGCCCCAGAAGAAGAAGGATGTAAACTTCGAAACGCGTCGGGAAGACGCTAATGAACTGCCAAATGCGATCAGTGCCTCACCGCCTCTCCTATTTCCAATAAAAGGTGTTCACACTACTTACGGTGTTGGAGTGCTTCCCTCTGGAGGGCAATCCTTGAGCAGTGATATTTGGCGGCAGGTCCAGCCGCCGGGAATGCACCACCCCTAATGGGGGCCATGGGTCCTTATTTCACTGGTCTCTGTGTTGGAAACATCGTAATGGATCAAAGGAGAAGCGGAAGCACCGAGGCCCATCTGAGGGCTTTAAACTTTTCTGCAGCAGTTTGAACTACGTGTAAGCTGGTCAAAGGCAACACCAGCACGGGACTACAAGACCCAGCATTCGCTGCACTCGACAGGAGCGGCCCATTCAGGGCGGACTTTTCCCGTACTTAATGAAGGGAGTGCCCGACACATGATTATTCATTAACGTCCATGCCCCAGAAGAAGAAGGATGTAAACTTCAAAACGCGTCGGGAAGACGCTAATGAACTGCCAAATGCGATCAGTGCCTCACCGCCTCTCCTATTTCCAATAAAAGGTGTTCACACTACTTACGGTGTTAGAGTGCTTCCCTCTGGAGGGCAATCCATAAGCAGTGATATTTGGCGGCAGGTCCAGCCGCCGGGAATGCACCACCCCTTAATGGGGGCCATGGGACCTTATTTCACTGGTCTCTGAGTTGGAAACATCGTAATGGATCAAAGGAGAAGCGGAAGCACCGAGGCCCATCTGAGGGCTTTAAACTTTTCTGCAGCAGTTTGAACTACGTGTAAGCTGGTCAAAGGCAACACCAGCACGGGACTACAAGACCCAGCATTCGCTGCACTCGACAGGAGCGGCCCATTCAGGGCGGACTTTTCCCGTACTTAATGAAGGGAGTGCCCGACACATGATTATTCATTAACATCCATGCCCCAAAAGAAGAAGGATGTAAACTTTGAAACGCGTCGGGAAGACGCTAATGAACTGCCAAATGCGATCAGTGCCTCACCGCCTCTCCTATTTCCAATAAAAGGTGTTCACACTACTTACGGTGTTGGAGTGCTTCCCTCTTGAGGGCAATGCTTGAGCAGTGATATTTGGCGGCAGGTCCAGCCGCCGGGAATGCACCACCCTTTAATGGGGGCCATGGGACCTTATTTCACTGGTCTCTGTGTTGGAAACATCATAATGGATCAAAGGAGAAGCGGAAGCACCGAGGCCCATCTGAGGGCTTTAAACTTTTCTGCAGCAGTTTGAACTACGTGTAAGCTGGTCAAAGGCAACACCAGCACAGGACTACAAGACCCAGCATTCGCTGCACTCGACAGGAGCGGCCCATTCAGGGCGGACTTTTCCCGTACTTAATGAAGGGAGTGCCCGACACATGATTATTCATTAACGTCCATGCCCCAGAAGAAGAAGGATGTAAACTTCGAAACGCGTCGGGAAGACGCTAATGAACTGCCAAATGCGATCAGTGCCTCACCGCCTCTCCTATTTCCAATAAAAGGTGTTCACACTACTTACGGTGTTAGAGTGCTTCCCTCTGGAGGGCAATCCTTGAGCAGTGATATTTGGCGGCAGGTCCAGCCGCCGGGAATGCACCACCCCTTAATGGGGGCCATGGGACCTTATTTCACTGGTCTCTGTGTTGGAAACATCGTAATGGATCAAAGGAGAAGCGGAAGCACCGAGGCCCATCTGAGGGCTTTAAACTTTTCTGCAGCAGTTTGAACTACGTGTAAGCTGGTCAAAGGCAACACCAGCACGGGACTACAAGACCCAGCATTCGCTGCACTCGACAGGAGCGGCCCATTCAGGGCGGACTTTTCCCGTACTTAATGAAGGGAGTGCCCGACACATGATTATTCATTAATGTCCATGCCCCAGAAGAAGAAGGAAGTAAACTTCGAAACGCGTCGGGAAGACGCTAATGAACTGCCAAATGCGATCAGTGCCTCACCGCCTCTCCTATTTCCAATAAAAGGTGTTCACACTACGGTGTTGGAGTGCTTCCCTCTGGAGGGCAATCCTTAAGCAGTGATATTTGGCGGCAGGTCCAGCCGCCGGGAATGCACCACCCCTTAATGGGGGCCATGGGACCTCATTTCACTGGTCTCTGTGTTGGAAACATCGTAATGGATCAAAGGAGAAGCGGAAGCACCGAGGCCCATCTGAGGGCTTTAAACTTTTCTGCAGCAGTTTGAACTACGTGTAAGCTGGTCAAAGGCAACACCAGCACGGGACTACAAGACCCAGCATTCGCTGCACTCGACAGGAGCGGCCCATTCAGGGCGGACTTTTCCCGTACTTAATGAAGGGCGTGCCCAACACATGATTATTCATTAACGTCCATGCCCCAGAAGAAGAAGGTTGTAAACTTCGAAACGCGTCGGGAAGACGCTAATGAACTGCCAAATGCGATCAGTGCCTCACCACCTCTCCTATTTCCAATAAAAGGTGTTCACACTACTTACGGTGTTGGACTTTTCCCGTACTTAATGAAGGGAGTGCCCGACACATGATTATTCATTAACGTCCATGCCCCAGAAGAAGAAGGATGTAAACTTCTAAACGCGTCGGGAAGACGCTAATGAACTGCCAAATGCAATCAGTGCCTCACCGCCTCTCCTATTTCCAATAAAAGGTGTTCACACTACGGTGTTGGAGTGATTCCCTCTGGAGGGCAATCCTTGAGCAGTGATATTTGGCGGCAGGTCCAGCCGCCGGGAATGCACCACCCCTTAATGGGGGCCATGGGACCTTATTTCACTGGTCTCTGTGTTGGAAACATCGTAATGGATCAAAGGAGAAGCAGACGCACCGAGGCCCATCTGAGGGCTTTAAACTTTTCTGCAGCAGTTTGAACTATGTGTAAGCTGGTCAAAGGCAACACCAGCACGGGACTACAAGACCCAGCATTCGCTGCACTCGACAGGAGCGGCCCATTCAGGGCGGACTTTTCCCGTACTTAATGAAGGGAGTGCCCAACACATGATTATTCATTAACGTCCATGCCCCAGAAGAAGAAGGATGTAAACTTCGAAACGCGTCGGGAAGACGCTAATGAACTGCCAAATGCGATCAGTGCCTCACCGCCTCTCCTATTTCCAATAAAAGGTGTTCACACTACTTACGGTGTTGGAGTGCTTCCCTCTGGAGGGCAATCCTTGAGCAGTGATATTTGGCGGCAGGTCCAGCCGCCGGGAATGCACCATCCCTTAATGGGGGCCATGGGACCTTATTTCACTGGTCTCTGTGTTGGAAACATCGTAATGGATCAAAGGAGAAGCGGAAGCACCGAGGCCCATCTGAGGGCTTTAAACTTTTCTGCAGCAGTTTGAACTACGTGTAAGCTGGTCAAATGCAACACCAGCACAGGACTACAAGACCCAGCATTCGCTGCACTCGACAGGAGCGGCCCATTCAGGGCGGACTTTTCCCGTACTTAATGAAGGGAGTGCCCGACACATGATTATTCATTAACGTCCATGCCCTAGAACAAGAAGGATGTAAACTTCGAAACGCGTCGGGAAGACGCTAATGAACTGCCAAATGCGATCAGTGCCTCACCGCCTCTCCTATTTCCAATAAAAGGTGTTCACACTACTTACGGTGTTGGAGTGCTTCCCTCTGGAGGGCAATCCTTAAGCAGTGATATTTGGCGGCAGGTCCAGCCGCCGGGAATGCACCACCCCTTAATGGGGGCCATGGGACCTTATTTCACTGGTCTCTGTGTTGGAAACATCGTAATGGATCAAAGGAGAAGCGGAAGCACCGAGGCCCATCTGAGGGCTTTAAACTTTTCTGCAGCAGTTTGAACTACGTGTAAGCTGGTCAAAGGCAACACCAGCACGGGACTACAAGACCCAGCATTCGCTGCACTCGACAGGAGCGGCCCATTCAGGGCGGACTTTTCCCGTACTTAATGAAGGGAGTGCCCGACACATGATTATTCATTAACGTCCATGCCCCAGAAGAAGAAGGATGTAAACTTCGAAACGCGTCGGGAAGACGCTAATTAACTGCCAAATGCGATCAGTGCCTCACCGCCTCTCCTATTTCCAATAAAAGGTGTTCACACTACGGTGTTGGAGTGCTTCCCTCTGGAGGGCAATCCTTGAGCAGTGATATTTGGCGGCAGGTCCAGCCGCCGGGAATGCACCACCCCTTAATGGGGGCCATGGGACCTTATTTTACTGGTCTCTGTGTTGGAAACATCGTAATGGATCAAAGGAGAAGCGGAAGCACCGAGGCCCATCTGAGGGCTTTAAACTTTTCTGCAGCAGTTTGAACTATGTGTAAGCTGGTCAAAGGCAACACCAGCGCGGGACTACAAGACCCAGCATTCGCTGCACTCGACAGGAGCGGCCCATTCAGGGCGGACTTTTCCCGTACTTAATGAAGGGAGTGCCCAACACATGATTATTCATTAACGTCCATGCCCCAGAAGAAGAAGGTTGTAAACTTCGAAACGCGTCGGGAAGACGCTAATGAACTGCCAAATGCGATCAGTGCCTCACCGCCTCTCCTATTTCCAATAAAAGGTGTTCACACTACTTACGGTGTTGGAGTTCTTCCCTCTGGAGGGCAATCCTTGAGCAGTGATATATATATATATATATATATATATATATATATATATATATATATATATATATATATATATATATTACCTACTGGCGGTCGCCAGTAGGTAGTTATAGTTAGGACCACGTTTCCATAGGAAATCCGCAACATTCTATTTTGAATAACTTTGGCGCCGGTTGACGAATCCTCGCGAATTTTTCAAAATAGGTGGGGCGCTACGCTCCGCTCCTACCCTGAAAGTCTCGGGGGTATTCGTCAAGCGGGGGCTGAGATAAAAGGGGGTCCCAAAACGCGTTTTTCCCATGCATTTTTCCATAGGACCTTTAGACACAGCTACAGCCCGAACGGCTGAACAGAATTACTTGAAATTTGGCAGAGAGGTAGTCCTCAGGTCAAGGAAGTGCCTTTTGTAGGTTTGGTGTAAATCTGTTCAGTAGATGCTGAGAAAATAGCCTTTAAATCAATATATATATCTGAGCCAGCGTACGGTGCGCTTACGGTGCGCTTACCGTACGCGTACGGTGGCGTGCGCGATTCTGGTTGTTAGATCTTAGTAAACATTCGAATCGGTCGAAACCAGGAAGCGGCGGCCGCCATTTCGTGTGTTTCACTCAGAAGAGTGATATCTTGAAAAGGGGGCAAGGGAGAGAGTTACAGACCCCCTAACATTTGTAAGGGGGTCAAAGAAGGACAGAAAAGTACAAAGAAAACATTTATTGATTTTAAAAAAAATCACGGGGTACGCGTACGGTAAGCTCAACGTACGCGTACGGTAGAAAAAAAATAAAATAAAAGAAATGAAATGCAGATTTAAGAGTTTAGATATTAGGGGGCTCTAAAAAGAGCCGTTGTGTTTATGAAGTGATTTTTTAGTGGTACCTACAAGTAAGTACCGATGCAGAGTCTAAGGTTCAAGAGGAAGACTCTGTTCCCTTCATCAGTGAAGTGCACACCATCTCCTCAATAAATGTCTTGCATGTCGTAACGCAAGTTGTTGTGGTAAATGGAACCCATACCATAGTCACGGAGGAAAGCAGAAACAGATTTGTTGACGTGCTTTCTTGCTTTGTCAATCTGCGGACAGAAATGATTGGACCAGTTCCATTTTTGCCTTTGGCATATGTTAGAAAACACAAAGGCAGTTTTAGGGAAAAGTGAAAACAGTTGTGCAAAGGTGTCCTTCATAAGCATTTCCAGACCTACCCCAGTCAAAGTGCCTAGGTCATTGCCACCACAGTGCACTATTATGAGGTCAGGGTGTTGGATTTGCATGAAGGATTTCACCAATGGCATCAATTGGTGCCACTTTAACCCTCTCTGACCAATCCATTTAATGTCTACATTTGGCAAAGCAAGGTCTCTCACCATATCTGTTTTCTCTGCATACTTTTCACTCCAGAAGACATAGCTGTGCCCTACAATCCACACTGTGAACATCTTCAAAGGAGAACTGGATGCACTCAGGAGGTGTAATTCAGTAGAATGGTAAAAAGAAATGAAAGACAGTTTGGAAATGGAGGCATACATATTTTTTTTATAAAAAAAAGAACTGATTGGCTGTTTCATACCATTCTAGAATAAAAACTAGGCTGTATGTGTAAATTAATAGAAGCATGTTTTGTATTGGTACAGAAAAATGTGTTACCAAAGAACAGTACTATGGATTTGCTGTTAGGTTTGAAAAGTCAAGCACTCTTGCTCTGTGGAATTGAAACATTGTTTGGTGAACTTCTGACCTAACTCAACAAAGCAGTGTTCCATGAGCTGTTGCTATGGTAGCAGGCAGAAGTCAAGTTGGGGGAAGGGTACTAGGCAGAAGTCAAGTTGGGGGAAGGGTACTTTTGGAAAAGGGTTGGTTTTCAACCAATAGAAATGTGTGATTACATTTGAAAAAAAGGGGGAAGCACTGAGATTTGAAATTAACATGTATATGTGTGGAAAAAGAGAGGGAAAGTTTGCCATTATCTGGTTCTGCTGAGAGGAGAGAGGTGTAAAGAACAGAGATCCTGGCTCTGATAATCTGCTGTTTGAGTGCCACATTTCTTTCACAGCTAACTAATTTTAAAGGTGAGTTTAGAGTTTGAGAGGGGATGTATATGGTAAATTAAGAAATGAATAATAGAAATGGAATTCCTTTTGTTGAAGTTGTGTTTATCATTTTCTGTTTTGGGAGAAATTTAAATGTGAGGAACATGTAAAATAATATGGACTATGTTTTCATGATAAATTAAGGTGTACTGGTAAAAATAAGGAATACTTTAAGGGTTTGAGGTTGCACTCAGTAATGCAAATACATACAGCATCAGTAAGGCTGGTTGCCCTTGCTGGAGTGTAGGCAGTCACCCAGGTTACACATGGTGCTGGTCTGAAAAAGCAGTTTGGACATGTGCTTTTTTAAGAATCTAAAAAGTGGATTCAAAATGTGTCAGTCTGTAAAAGTGTTTATCACTTGCCAAAAAAAAGAGTAGTAAGTGTGCTTTCAAATTGGCAAAGAAATTTTGTTTTGTGACTAATATGAAAACATGACTCTGTGTGCAAAGAGGAATTACAGGCAGAGATTTATTGCGTATTGCTCTGGTGATTTCACAGTTGCATTAGATGGAAAGGGGGAGCCATTTTTTGGTGCAGAAGCAGACTCTTAGCACACACCCAGCTGCTTACCCTGTGGAATCATGCACAGTATTCACAAGCGAGTGGGGTTTGAGGTTTCAGTCAGTAATGCAAATACATTCAGCATCACTAAGGCTGGTTGCCCTTGCTGGAGTGTAGTCAGTCACCCAGGTTACACATGGTGCTGGTCTGAAAAAGCAGTTTGGACATGTGCTTTTTTAAGAATCTGAAGAGTGGATTCAAAATGTGTCAGTCTGTAAAAGTGTTTATCACTTGCCAAAAAAAAGAGTAGTAAGTGTGCTTTCAAATTGGCAAAGAAATTTCGTTTTGTGACTAATATGAAAACATGACTCTGTGTGCAAAGAGGAATTACAGGCAGAGATTTATTGCGTATTGCTCTGGTGATTTCACAGTTGCATTAGATGGAAAGGGGGAGCCATTTTTTGGTGCAGAAGCAGACTCTTAGCACACACCCAGCTGCTTACCCTGTGGAATCATGCACAGTATTCACAAGCGAGTGGGGTTTGAGGTTTCAGTCAGTAATGCAAATACATTCAGCATCACTAAGGCTGGTTGCCCTTGCTGGAGTGTAGTCAGTCACCCAGGTTACACATGGTGCTGGTCTGAAAAAGCAGTTTGGACATGTGCTTTTTTAAGAATCTAAAAAGTGGATTCAAAATGTGTCAGTCTGTAAAAGTGTTTATCACTTGCCAAAAAAAAGAGTAGTGAGTGTGCTTTCAAATTGGCAAAGAAATTTCGTTTTGTGACTAATATGAAAACATGACTCTGTGTGCAAAGAGGAATTACAGGCAGAGATTTATTGCATATTGCTCTGGTGATTTCACAGTTGCATTAGATGGAAAGGGGGAGCCATTTTTTTGTGCAGAAGCAGACTCTTAGCACACACCCAGCTGCTTACCCTGTGGAATCATGCACAGTATTCACAAGCGAGTGGGGTTTGAGGTTTCAGTCAGTAATACAAAAACATTCAGCATCACTAAGGCTGGTTGCCCTTGCTGGAGTGTAGTCAGTCACCCAGGTTACACATGGTGCTGGTCTGAAAAAGCAGTTTGGACATGTGCTTTTTTAAGAATCTGAAAAGTGGATTCAAAATGTGTCAGTCTGTAAAAGTGTTTATCACTTGCCAAAAAAAAGAGTAGTAAGTGTGCTTTCAAATTGGCAAAGAAATTTAGTTTTGTGACTAATATGAAAACATGACTCTGTGTGCAAAGAGGAATTACAGGCAGAGATTTATTGCGTATTGCTCTGGTGATTTCACAGTTGCATTAGATGGAAAGGGGGAGCCATTTTTTGGTGCAGAAGCAGACTCTTAGCACACACCCAGCTGCTTACCCTGTGGAATCATGCACAGTATTCACAAGCGAGTGGGGTTTGAGGTTTCAGTCATTAATGCAAAAACATTCAGCATCACTAAGGCTGGTTGCCCTTGCTGGAGTGTAGTCAGTCACCCAGGTTACACATGGTGCTGGTCTGAAAAAGCAGTTTGGACATGTGCTTTTTTAAGAATCTGAAAAGTGGATTCAAAATGTGTCAGTCTGTAAAAGTGTTTATCACTTGCCAAAAAAAAGAGTAGTAAGTGTGCTTTCAAATTGGCAAAGAAATTTCGTTTTGTGACTAATATGAAAACATGACTCTGTGTGCAAAAAGGAATTACAGGCAGAGATGTATTGCGTATTGCTCTGGTGATTTCACAGTTGCATTAGATGGAAAGGGGGAGCCATTTTTTGGTGCAGAAGCAGACTCTTAGCACACACCCAGCTGCTTACCCTGTGGAATCATGCACAGTATTCACAAGCGAGTGGGGTTTGAGGTTTCAGTCATTAATGCAAAAACATTCAGCATCACTAAGGCTGGTTGCCCTTGCTGGAGTGTAGTCAGTCACCCAGGTTACACATGGTGCTGGTCTGAAAAAGCAGTTTGGACATGTGCTTTTTTAAGAATCTGAAAAGTGGATTCAAAATGTGTCAGTCTGTAAAAGTGTTTATCACTTGCCAAAAAAAAGAGTAGTAAGTGTGCTTTCAAATTGGCAAAGAAATTTCGTTTTGTGACTAATATGAAAACATGACTCTGTGTGCAAAAAGGAATTACAGGCAGAGATTTATTGCGTATTGCTCTGGTGATTTCACAGTTGCATTAGATGGAAAGGGGGAGCCATTTTTTTGTGCAGAAGCAGACTCTTAGCACACACCCAGCTGCTTACCCTGTGGAATCATGCACAGTATTCACAAGCGAGTGGGGTTTGAGGTTTCAGTCAGTAATGCAAATACATTCAGCATCACTAAGGCTGGTTGCCCTTGCTGGAGTGTAGTCAGTCACCCAGGTTACACATGGTGCTGGTCTGAAAAAACAGTTTGGACATGTGCTTTTTTAAGAATCTGAAAAGTGGATTCATAATGTGTCAGTCTGTAAAAGTGTTTATCACTTGCCAAAAAAAAGAGTAGTAAGTGTGCTTTCAAATTGGCAAAGAAATTTCGTTTTGTGACTAATATGAAAACATGACTCTGTGTGCAAAGAGGAATTACAGGCAGAGATTTATTGCGTATTGCTCTGGTGATTTCACACTTGCATTAGATGGAAAGGGGGAGCCATTTTTTGGTGCAGAAGCAGACTCTTAGCACACACCCAGCTGCTTACCCTGTGGAATCATGCACAGTATTCACAAGCGAGTGGGGTTTGAGGTTTCAGTCAGTAATGCAAATACATTCAGCATCACTAAGGCTGGTTGCCCTTGCTGGAGTGTAGTCAGTCACCCAGGTTACACATGGTGCTGGTCTGAAAAAGCAGTTTGGACATGTGCTTTTTTAAGAATCTGAAAAGTGGATTCATAATGTGTCAGTCTGTAAAAGTGTTTATCACTTGCCAAAAAAAAGAGTAGTAAGTGTGCTTTCAAATTGGCAAAGAAATTTCGTTTTGTGACTAATATGAAAACATGACTCTGTGTGCAAAGAGGAATTACAGGCAGAGATTTATTGCGTATTGCTCTGGTGATTTCACAGTTGCATTAGATGGAAAGGGGGAGCCATTTTTTGGTGCAGAAGCAGACTCTTAGCACACACCCAGCTGCTTACCCTGTGGAATCATGCACAGTATTCACAAGCGAGTGGGGTTTGAGGTTTCAGTCAGTAATGCAAATACATTCAGCATCACTAAGGCTGGTTGCCCTTGCTGGAGTGTAGTCAGTCACCCAGGTTACACATGGTGCTGGTCTGAAAAAGCAGTTTGGACATGTGCTTTTTTAAGAATCTGAAAAGTTGGTTTAAAATGTGTCAGTCTGTAAAAGTGTTTATCACTTGCCAAAAAAAAGAGTAGTAAGTGTGCTTTCAAATTGGCAAAGAAATTTCGTTTTGTGACTAATATGAAAACATGACTCTGTGTGCAAAGAGGAATTACAGGCAGAGATTTATTGCGTATTGCTCTGGTGATTTCACAGTTGCATTAGATGGAAAGGGGGAGCCATTTTTTTGTGCAGAAGCACACTCTTAGCACACACCCAGCTGCTTACCCTGTGGAATCATGCACAGTATTCACAAGCGAGTGGGGTTTGAGGTTTCAGTCAGTAATGCAAAAACATTCAGCATCACTAAGGCTGGTTGCCCTTGCTGGAGTGTAGTCAGTCACCCAGGTTACACATGGTGCTGGTCTGCAAAAGCAGTTTGGACATGTGCTTTTTTAAGAATCTGAAAAGTGGATTCATAATGTGTCAGTCTGTAAAAGTACTTTTCACTTGCCTAAAAAGTAGTAGAAAGTATGCTTTGCAATTGGCAAAGACATTTCGTTTTCTGTCTAATTTCAAAGCATGACTTTCTGTGTGCACACAGGAATTATTTTTAGATATTTAATTTGTGAAGGTGTTATTGTGATTTTCATTTATAGGAAAGGGGTTTATAGTATTTTAAGATTTCTAAAGAACATAAAAAATGTAGTAATATATTTGAATAAAATAAAGGAATTTTTTTTAGTTTTTTTCAGGTATTGCTGAAGAGCAGTGAACAAAATTTAAGATGCCTACAAAATCCAGAGTAAAGAAAGACCACAAAAAAAACCTATATTTGAAGACAACTGGAGGACCTAAGTTAGTTGGAGATGCTCATGTTGGGAAAAAGAAAAAATCTTCTGGTAAGCAGACAAAAGATTTTTTAAAGAACATATTCAAAAAAAGGAAAAATGTACAAAATGTCTGTACTGGAAAGAATGTTTTCAATAGAAAAGGACAGGAAAAAATTGAGAATTTAGTTAATGCAAATATACCTTCTGCAATTAAAAAGATTAACTTAAACAGAAAAACAGCGTTTAAAGAGATACGTAGAAAAATGTTTCAGAGAAGAGTTATGTCCAATTTGGTAAAGGATGTGAAGAAATATAAGCAAAAGGCTAAATTTTACAAGAGAAAAAAAGAAATTGAAGCCATTGCAGCAAAGGCATTAGAATTAAAAAGGAAACTATTCATTTTAATTTTGAATAGGATGCGTACATTAGATAAAATGGTTAATGTACTGAAATCACAAAGCAAAAGGAAAAGAGTAGTGAACAGAACAAACTTTTGTAAAGTTTTTTTAGGAAAATGGATGCATAGTTCAAGTAGTGAACCTTTTTTTAATGAAGAGAGCTATTTTCAAAGTAATAGTTTGCTGCATGCAGTTGACACCAGAGGTCGTGCTTACGAAGTGAAAAATGGTTGCATAATGGAGAAGGAGATAATGGTTCCAAGAGATGAGGTACAAGTGATGGCGGATGAGGCAATGGGGAGACGTCCTAAAGCCCCAGTGTACACTTGGAATTGTAGTAGTATTTGCACTGTGCGTCAGGAATCTATAGATAAATTTCATGAGTTTCTGAGAGAATATAGTAAAAAAAGTGTAAAACAGAAGATTAAGGTGCTTCAAAGTCTAGATCCATGCAGAGTGAGAGAGAATACTGGTTTGCAGGGTCATTCTCTGGCTTGTCTATCTAGAAAAGTGTGTAATAGTGTTTTCCATCATTTTAGAATGCTGGCTGTTCATCATACTGAAATGAGAAAGTTTGTGAGACGGTTGTATTTTGCTAAAAGTCCAGCAATAAAGTTAGATGAATTGAATAGGGCTCTGTTCCGTGGGTCAGTATCAGATGTAGAGAAGGTTGTTGATGAAATTCAGTTTTGTTACTTTGGTCCTGAACAAAACAGTGCAGAAAAGGACACAGTAAATGAGGAAGAAGTGGAAGAGAATGTACAACCATTTGTAAGTAAGACATTTAATGATCACATAACAAAATTTGAAAAAATCTCTAATGAAAGACCAAATATTACTTGTATTTGTTGCCGCAGAACTCATTATAGAAAACAAACCAGGTATGTTGATCTCTATAGAAAAAGTGAAAATGAAGATAATTATAAGTGGAAGGATTTTGCCACATATATAATTCTTGAAAATTGTTTTGAATTGGGTGAAGTTCAGCGTATTTGTAAATACTGTTACAACAAATTAGAAGAAAATAGAATGCCGACCAGAGCTGTACATAATAATTTAGAATTGGATGTTATTCCTGCCGAACTTTCTGAATTAAATACTAATGAGTCTATACTTATTCAATGTGTTCATCCATTCCAGACCATAGTACATATGGAGCCCAAAACTGGTAAATTACCTCCTTCAGATTTACTGAGAGGTTTAAAAGGTAGAGTGGTGTATTTGCCCTTGGATTTGAAAAAAAATATGGAAACTATTGATGCAGATACTTTGGAAACTGAACCATTAGTTATTCTGGTTAATGGTGTACCTACAAAGAATAAGAAGATTTGGCAGGAGCTGGTAGATGTACGGAAAGTACAAAGAGCAAATTTGTATTTGAAAAGGAATAACAAATCGTATGAATCAATTTATATAGAAGAAGAAGAAGATTTACAAGAAGACACAGAAACACCAACTGGACAAATTGAAAAAGTGGACAAGTCAAAGGAAGAAGAAATTTATGAACATTTCAGCATACATCCTCTTCATTCAAAAGAAGTTATGGGAGACAATATTGATCTGTTTCAGATGAAGAAAGCAAAAGGAACTCCCGTGAGTGTATGGGAGGAGAGCTTGGAAGCTCGATGTTTTCCCCAGCTGTTTCCTAAAGGAAAAGGAGGACGATACGATGAACGTCCAGAACAGATTCCAGCTTCTGAGTATCGGACTACAAGACTATATGCAGAAGATCCAAGATTTCGACAAAGTATTCCTTATTTGTTCCATCTTTTATTTGAAAGCGACTTGTCTGCATTATCATATGCAGTAAATCACATTTTAAAAAGTGGAGTACATTTACAAAATGTGTCTGCTAAGGATTTTATGGAGAAAGTGCAGCACCGAGATGATCATTTGGAAACACAACTGATCAATCTGATGGCTTGTCAGCGTGGGACAAATGAATATTGGTACCGACGCCATGGTGAATTAAAATGCATGTTACGGAATTTAGGAACACCAACATGGTTCGTTACCCTAAGCTGTGCTGAGTACGCTTGGGATGATTTACTGGATTTTCTACGAGAGGCAAATTCAAACATTAAAAACATCGAATACAAGACAGCAGGAGAACTGTGCTCATTGGATCCGGTTAATGTTTGCAGATATTTCAATCATAGATTTGAGGCTATGATGTCCTTCATCTGCAATAAAAAAAATCCACCTCTAGGAGAAGTAGTGGATTTCTTTTGGAGAAAAGAGTACCAGGCAAGAGGTGCTCCTCATATTCATATGCTGTTGTGGATCAAGGATGCCCCAAAGTTTGGAACAGATGCTGATGAAGCAGTGTTATCTTACATTGAAGAATATGCAACATGTGCTATACCAAAAAGCACAGAAGAGAAAAAGTTAAAGGAGCAAGTTTTACGTTTCCAAAGTCATCGGTGTGGAAAATACTGTCGACGGAAATACAAGAGCAAAGATAAATACTACACTAAATGTCGATTTGGATTTCCTAGACCTGTTCTTTCAAATGGAAGAGTAAACAGTTTTATGTCATCTGTGAGACATACTATCACAAGAAAATCACCAAAGAATACCTACAACCTTAAAAGAAAAGAAGAATCAAAAAATATAAATGACTACAACCCAGTCATTTTATCCATGTGGAATGCTAACATGGATATACAGTATGTAGCTGACAATTCCATTGCTGTTGCTCGATATGTAACGTCTTACATTACGAAATCAGAAAAAACAGAATTGAAGGAAATGTGGGAAGAGATTTCTCACGAGAAGACTGTCAGTAAGAAGCTGTACAGTTTCATTTTAAAGATGTTATCGCATCGAGAAATTGGATCCTACGAATGTTCAGATAGGTTATCTTCTGCAAGTCTCTACTCGAAATCAAGAAGAATAATTTGGGCAAGTTTAGGCCTTGCAGCAATGAGAAATCGGGTACTGAAATCTGTTGGAGAAATTGAATATTTGGCCGAGAATGACCCAGAAAGTACAGATATTTTGAAATCAAACATGTTGGACACATATTACCCAAAGAGAAGTCATCATCTGGAGAACATGTGTCTTTATGAAGTGCTGCAGAACTACATTTATTCACGGAAAGCCGCAGAAGACATCAACAATGGAAAATATAAAGTCATTGGTGAGGAAGGATGTTTGGTGAAGCAAACAAAAGGAAGTTTGATAAATCACAGGAAGCTGAGTTGCGACAGTACTGACAAAAAGGAATTTTACTACTTGGCTCTTTTACAGCTGTTTAAACCATGGCGTACAGAGGATGAACTACTGGGAGAATTTCAAAGCTATGAAGATTCTTTTAATGCTTGCAAAGACAGCATACAATGCAGTACATTCTCAACTTATCTGCAAATGTTAAATGAAGAAATTGAACAGGAAACTACAATTGCAGCAGAAGTAGCTAGAGACAGTTCTCAGGACAGCCAAAGTTCAGGAACACTCAGTCAAGATCCCCTAGGACAACCAATCATTGAAAATGAAGCATCAATAGCCATGAATGAAGTGGAAACGGCTATGAATCAAGCTCAAGAAGAATTTATAGACTTACAAAATTTGGAAAGACAACTGAATGAAGAGCAGCAACAAATTTATGAAGAGATCAGAAACAAAATTGATCACGGATTTCTACATGAAAAAAAAGAGTGCTCATGCACATCATTTCATCCAATCAGGATGTATGTAAGTGGACAAGCTGGAACTGGAAAAAGTTTCTTAATAAAAGTCATCAGAAGCTACCTACAGCAAAAAACGGATTCTACTTTGTCTTGTGTGGTTACTGCTCCAACTGGGTTAGCAGCATATAACATAAAAGGAATCACCTTACATCGTTTGCTAATGTTACCAGTAGAGCATGAGAACAAAATACAATACAACAAGCTAACTGGAGAAGCATGCTTGGAAGTTTCAAGAGTATTGAAGAAGATGCAAGTTCTCATTATTGATGAGGTGAGCATGGTATCAAACTTAATGCTTGCCTTTGTGCATTTAAGAATGCAGAAAATTCTAAGGACAGACTATGACGTGTTATTTGGTGGAAAACATGTCATAGTTTTTGGGGATCTTCTACAGCTTACTCCAGTTAAAGGACAACCAGTGTTTAATACTGTGAGACATGAAGACACAAAGAAGTCATTGGGAAGCATCGGTAATGCAAATATTTGGTCCTTCTTTGAGTACAAGGAACTCACTACCAATATGAGACAAGCAAACGATGAAGAATATGGAAGTATTCTGAAAGATATCAGAATTGGACTACTCACTGAAGCTGGCACAAAAGCATTACAGAGTCGGTTGCTACATAATTTATTTCCAAAGGAAGAAATAGTTGCAGAGAAGATATACAAGAACATTGCAGAAAAGAAAAGTGTCATCTGCTTAATGCCAACTCTACGTGAATGCTCAATATTCAATGAGGAGCTTTTGAAATTGGAAAAGGAAGATGTCAGGGAATTGGAAGCAGTGGACAAAATTGAGGATGGAAGAATTACTATCACATTAACAAGCACACTGAAAAATAAATTGGATTCACTAGAGAAGAACATTTCCAAAACAGCTGGATTAGAAAAAAATCTATATGTTTGCATGAACTGTAGAGTATTTTTAAGGAGAAATTTGGATGTTGAAAAAGGTTTAGTTAATGGAGCTATGGGAAGAGTTGTGGGTTTTATTAATTATCAGAAAAAAGATGGAATTGAATGTTTAAAAATAAAATTTGATCAGATAGAAGAAGTTAAAGATATTTGTCGTTGTTTAGTTCGTTTCATGCTTGTGAAAGACTTATATGTACGTAGGAAGCAGTTTCCGTTTTCTCTAGCATATGCTGTAACTATTCACAAGTCTCAAGGATTGACTGTAGATTGTGCATTTGTGAACATTGGTTCAACTGTGTTCAAAGAAGGTATGGCATATGTTGCTTTGTCACGAGTGAAAACATTATCAGGTTTATTCATGATAGACTTTGATGACTCAAAAGTTAGTGCTGATACAAATTGTGTAAAGGAGTATAATAGATTAAGAAGAAGCCATGCTCCTCATTTAGGTCAGTATCCTGTGTTGGAGAAACGTGTAGTTTCTCGTAAAAGGAGAAATGAGAATATCTGTAATGAAGATGTAGAGAGGAGGAAAAAAAAGAGGAGTGATGTAATTGCAAGCAAAAAGAAAAAGGAAAATGAAGAACAGGTTGTAGGATGTCATTTTGAAAATAGCTCTGGTGTCAACTGCTACGCTAATGTAGTGCTGAATGTTGCATTTTATCTGGAAAGTGTGCAAGAGCAGATAATAGTAAATCAGGGAAAAAGATTCTGTTCTGAGTTGAGTCTCCTTTTTCAAAAGCTGAGTAATGATAAAACTCAAATAGAAAGTGCTACTGAAATTAGAAAACTTTTAGATGTATGTTCAGGACGAACACAGTTTTCTCAAAATGTACAGCAAAACGCACAGGAATTCTTGATGTTTTTTCTTCAGGTACTGGAAGAAGAAGGGGTTCCCATTGAAAATTTATTTGGTCTCTCTTATAAATGGGAACATAGTTGTGAAAACTGTTATAATATATGTGGCTCTAATGTTGATTCTGAAAGGTTTATTTATTTAACATTGCCAGAAAGTAAAACAGTCACTTTTGCTAAATTAGTTAAAGATGCTAATCATAGCATGGAATGCAGTGAGTGTCAATCTGACATGTTTTCAACGTTAATTTTAAAAGAATACGGACAGTATGTAATTTTAATGATGCAACGCTGTAAAGCTGATGGTTCAAAATTAGATACTTTAATAAAGAAGTTTACAGGACAGCAATTATCAATTTCAGGAAAAACTTTTGTAACAGTTGCAATAATTTTCCATGATGGACCTCCTGTAACTTCTGGTCATTACACAGTTTATCTTAAATGTGAAAAAGGCTGGACACTGTGTAATGATTCCCAATTGATTTTTAAGCAACGTTTGCCTTTTGATTTAGCAAATTCCTATCTAATCTTCCTGAAACCAAAATTTTAGAGAGACTTGGCAAGATCTGTACAAAACAATTTTACCATTTTATTGGATTACCATTGGAATTTTCAAAAAAAATGATTTTACAAATTATCATTTGGCCTAATGGAAAGGTAACCAATTGTAATGTGGACTTTTTCAATTTTTAATGAAACTTTGGAAAACCAAAAATTTTGAAAAAATCGGTAACATCTGCACAATTTAAATTTTGGAATGTTATTGGATTGCCATTGGAAATTTATTCCAAAAAGATTTTTAAAATTACTATTTGGCCATGCGGAAAGGTAAACAATTCTATTGTGGACTTATTTAATTATTAATTAATCTTTCGGAAACCAAAATGTTACAGACAATCGGTGAGATCTGTACAATTTAAACTTTGGATTTTTATTGGATTACCATTGGAAATTTAATCAAAAAAGAATTTTAAAATTACTATTTGGCCTAAAGGAAATGGAATCAGATGTATTGTGGAGTTATTTGAGATATATTTTTGTGATTATACTTCTGAAACAAAAATGTCAGACGGTATTTTAAAGAATTGATATTAGATGATATTTTTTAAGAATATTATGCATTTCTATAAAGTTATGTTTATGCAAAAAGAGATTGTGGGCTTTTTTAAAACAATCTTTGAGATTGTTAATTTTTTTTTGCCCGCTGTTAAATGATGAATGCAATTGCTTTCACAATTTATAGTGAAATGCAATATATTCTGAAAACAGCAAAAAAAAGGCAAAAAATTTTTGGGAAAAATATGTAAATATGTGTACTGTATTATAAAATGTTTTATTAAATATTAATACTTTTTTCTTTTTTTTCAGATTGAGATAGAACATTTTCGAAAACTAGAACCATTTTTAAAGCAATTAAAATTAAATTTAAATTAATAAATATTTTTTTGAGTTGGTATGGTAAGTCAAAAATTTCATGGTCCCTTTTTTCCACTTCTCCACAATCACATTTTCAGTTTTTCATTGTAGTCTCTCAAGGACCTTGTAATGTGATAATTGATTTTTAGTGTTTTTTTTTTTTTTTAAAATAATAATTACGCGTACCGTACACGTACGGTAAAAAAAAAATCAAAAAAAAGTTTTAAAAACATATATAAAAAATAGATGAAAGGTAAGGTTGGCTCTTACAAGAGCCGTTGTGTTCATGCAGGGACAGAGGAAAGAAAGAATGGGAATATTAGTCGGTACGACAAATGTGCTGATCTATTTTATTGTTCACTAGGGAAACACTGGTCTCCCTATGACAAATTAGATCATGACAAGTGGCGCACCGTATTTCAACCCTCAGAAAACGATGGTTTGTTTCCAGAGGAGAAGAAAAAGGAGATGCTCCCACCACAGATGAAGGGCTCACCTGACCTGCGGAAGAAGGACTCGGCCCTGCAGATGATGGACCAGGCTGAGCTGCTGTGGATGTGCTTGGTTGACTTACTGAAGGGTTACCTTCAGTATGTCGAGCATGTGTCCTTCTGTGTACATCTTTAAGGTGTCTCAACATGGTGTGATTCCCGAAGGAATACTTCTTGTTGGGATTCCCTCTTGAAAGTACACGGCCACACAGCTTACAAGTCACTAAGGGTGCATTTACCTTTTTCTTGTCCTCTGGAAAAGTAAAATACTCCCATATGAAAGAGGTCTTTTCTTTCCTCCTTCTCTGCCTCAAGGTAGTGCTGCTAGCCTCACTCTCAGAAGAGCTCTGCTGTTCTGCCATCGTATCACAAAGACAACCCAGCTCCTTCTCCTAAGGTATCACAAGCAGAAATGAGGGGAATGGGTGTGGTGTAGGAGAGTTCTAGAACTGAAAGTAGTTTCAACCAATCAAAAGTTGTGTTTCATGATCACATGACCCATCGTGCGCGTACGTTACGCTTACGGTGCGCTTACGGTGCGCTTACGGCAAAAGTACGCATGCGCGTAAAAAAGACACGCGCTCGCGCGCATGCGCATAACAGTCACTCCCCAACACTTCCGCGTAACGTGCGCGTGTAGCGTACACGCGTACGCGCCCCACGCGCAGTACGCGCGGCTACGCAAATTGCGTAACTATACGCAAACAGAGTAGATAAATTACGGACATTGCGTAAACCGTACGCTTATCGTAAGCTTACCGTACGCGCACTAAAAAAAAAAAAAAAAAAATATTTTCAAAGTTATACTAATATATCTTACCTGTTTGGTAAAAAAAAAAGAGAAAACTTGAAATATTGAAGATTTTTTAGAAAAAAAACATATTGTTTTAAGAGAATAAAAAGTTTAAAAAAAACTTGTTTTTTTTTTAAAAAAAAAAACACATTTAATATAAGAATTTATAAAAAAAAAATCATAAAAAATCAATAAAAAAAAATATGGGAATCACATATGTTATAGCTAAGAATTAGCATTTAAAAAACCATACAAATTCACTGAAAAAACCATGGGTTTCACACACGTTATAGTTAGAAATTAGCATTTAAAAAACCCTGCAAATTCACTGAAAAAACCATAGGTTTCACACATGTTATAGTTAGGAATTAGCATTTAAAAAACCTTGCAAATTCAGTGAAAAAACCATAGGTTTCACACACGTTATAGTTAGGAATTAGCATTTAAAAAACCTTGCAAATTCAGTGAAAAAACCATAGGTTTCACACACGTTATAGTTAGCTGGACATTTCACTCGTAAAAAACCAATGAAATTTCCCCGTTATAGTTAGTTAAGCTAACTATAACTCGCGCGCCCGCAATGCACTGCTGATGACGTCACATATTACATCACTCATGACATGGTCAGTGACATCACTCATGACATCTCAAATGACATCACTGATGACATCACTGATGACATCATCCATGTGATAGAGTGGCAGACCTCCTCTCACCCTAATATAACCTTTGATACACACATTCAAAAATAGAGACTGAAATTTTCAAAAAAATGGACATACCAATACCAATTACAACAACCTCTTCAATAATTCTAAGATCCACATAAACATCCACTTATTCACCAACAGTCCTGTACAGTCACTCATTCGTGTACTCACACATCATATGTACTCATACACCTATACATCCTGTAACACAATGCCACTCATCCATAGAGTTACTCACACACATAGTTACTCATGCTAATAAAGAATCAAACATCTATTTACTTGCATATACAGTTATACACACACCACCACACTTACTTCTACGGAAACTTACACATACTTAGTCTTTTAAACAATCACTTATAGCAACACATACTTATTCATACAGGAACTCTTTCAATCTCTCACTCTCACATACACTCACTTATATACACCAATAGTCACATATACTAGTTTAAAACATATGTAGTTACTCATAGAGACACTATTGAGATAGCCATTCACTCACTAACACACCCATACACACACTCTTCCACCCATACAGTCCTGCACATATGCTGTCTTCAACACATACAAACAGTGAGTCACTCATTCATGCACTTATGCACTACGTAATACCCCCCACTGAACCATACAGACACTCAGACACTCATACTGAAACTCAAAAAACCAACTAATAACCTATATAGACACTCATGTTGCTGCTCACCAACCCATGCAGCCACTTATACATAAAGTGAGAGACTGATACAGGTATTTACACATTTACACATTACTCACTTAGCCATGTATTCAATAAGATACACTTAATCAGTCAGTAATACAATCAATTTTTCAAAAACAAATCATCCATTTAGACACTTATATACTCATTTATTCTTCCATCGACCTTGAGATATATAAAACATATTTAATTTTCAGAAAAACACACATTCACTGGATGATGTCATCAGTGATGTCATCAGTGATGTCATTTGAGATGTCATCAGTGATGTCATGAGGGATGTCACTGACCATGTCATGAGTGATGTAATATGTGACGTCATCAGCAGTGCATTGCGGGCGCGCGAGTTATAGTTAGCTTAACTAACTATAACGGGGAAATTTCATTGGTTTTTTACGAGTGAAATGTCCAGCTAACTATAACGTGTGTGAAACCTATGGTTTTTTCACTGAATTTGCAAGGTTTTTTAAATGCTAATTCCTAACTATAACGTGTGTGAAACCTATGGTTTTTTCACTGAATATATATATATATTACCTACTGGCGATAGCCAGTAGGTAGTTATAGTTAGGACCACGTTTCCATAGGAAAACCTCAACATTCTATTTTGAATAACTTTGGCGCCGGTCGACGAATCCTCGCGAATTTCTCAAAATAGGTGGGGCGCTACGCTCCGCTCCTACCCTGAAAGTCTCGGGGGGATTCGTCAAGCGGGGGCTGAGATAAAAGGGGGGTCCCAAAACGCGTTTTTCCCATGCATTTTTCCATAGGACCTTTAGAACGAGCTACAGCCCGAATGGCTGAACAGAATTACTCAAAATTTGGCAGAGAGGTAGTCCCTAGGTCAAGGAAGTGCCTTTTGTAGGTTTGGTGTAAATCTGTTCAGTAGATTCTGAGAAAATAGCCTTTAAATCAATATATATATCTGAGCCAGCTTACGGTACGCTTACCGTACGCTTACGGTAAGCGTACGGTGGCGTGCGCGAGCGCGATTCTGATTGGCTCTTAGATCTTAGTAAACATTCGAATCGGCCGAAACCAGGAAGCGGCGGCCGCCATTTTGTCTCTCGCACTGAGAGAGATTTTTAAAATCGGAAGCCCAAAAACATGTAAAGGGGCTGTTTTGACAACTCCCTCCCACATAGTCATGTGGAGGGAGTCCCCAAACATCCCTCAAGTGCAAAAACGGTTTTATTTTTTTTTCGGCAATTTCGCGGGGTACGCTTACCGTACGCTTACGGTAAGCGTACGGTAAAAAAATAAAAATAAAAAAAACACTATCCACACTTACCCCACCCCCTGTGCTTTTGGTGGCCGAAGGCCACCAAATGTGCTGGGCTTATTACAATGGAAAAAAACACTATCCACACTTACCCCACCCCCTGTGCTTTTGGTGGCCGTAGGCCACCAAATGTACAGGGCTTATTATAAGGGAAAAAAACTTAGCATTTAAAAAACCGTACTAATTCACTGAAAAAACCATAGGTTTCACACACGTTATAGTTAGGAATTAGCATTTAAAAAACCTTGCAAATTCACTGAAAAAACCATAGGTTTCACACATGTTATAGTTAGTGGAAATTTTACTGATAAAAAACCAATGAAATTGCCCCGTTATAGTTAGCGCAGGCAACTATAACTCACGCGACCGCAATCCTCTGCTGATGACATATGTGTCTTTAGGAAAAAAAAATATTTGTAATATATGTATAGCTAAAAATGTATGGAAGAAGACATGGGCAAATAAGTGTCTAAATACAGTATTAGCATCAGCAGAGGATTGTGGTCGCGTGAGTTATAGTTGCCTGCGCTAACTATAACGGGGCAATTTCATTGGTTTTTTATCAGTAAAATTTCCACTAACTATAACATGTGTGAAACCTATGGTTTTTTCAGTGATATATATATATACATATATATATATATATACACATATATATATATATCCAAGAAAAAGATGGCCACATGCGAAGACGTACACAACAGCAGGCGGAACCTATCTTTGCAGTATCCTTTACTCAGGCAAAAACATCATGTCACTGAATATTTCCCTTGCTTTTTCCCAACGCGTCTCGGAGCTCCTGCTCCTTGCTCACGGGGCCGGTATGCAAATGGACAGATAAACGTGATAACAATTCTCTCTATATAACATATCACACCCTCTATTGGGCTTTGGTAATTAAGGTTTGCTGGGATTTGTAGTCTTTGTGTTAAAGTATTACCCTAATGGGTTCTGCCTCATCCATCATTCTTGTCAAAACACTCAATAGTGCTTTCAGTGTACAGTCAGTTCATTTAAGCACAAAACCTGCCATTCTGCTTTACGATCATGAAAGTCTTCGATCAGCAGCTCACCAATTGCTCCAGGTGGCGGTACCGTCTTCCTGACCTGGACAGGCCGGAATATTTCCAAGAAAAAGATGCCCACATGCGAAGACGCACACAACAGCAGGCGGATCCTATCTTTGCAGAATCCTTTATTCAGGCAAAAACATCATGTCACTGAACATTTCCCTTGCCTTTCTCCAATGCGTTTCGGAGCTCCTGCTCCTTGCTCATGGGGCCGGTATGCAAATGGACAGATACACGCAAAAATAAGTCTCTTTATATCATATCACTTTTTTTAAGTCCTCATACGCCATTATATGTGTCCAGAAGTAGCTTTTTCTCTTTCTGTGGCCTCCCTTTCTATATATTAGCGCCAACAGTTTACAGATCTTTTTCTTGGAAATATTCTGGCCTGTCCAGGTCGGGAAGATGGCACCGCCACCTGGAGCAATTGGTGGGCTGCTGATCGAAGACTTTCATGATCGTAAAGCAGAACAGCAGGTTTTGTGCTTAATTGAACTGAACGTACTCTGAAAGCACTATCGAGTGTTTTGACAAGAATGATGGACGAGGCAGAACCCATGAGGGTAATATTTTAATGCAAAGACTACAAGTCCCAGCAAACCTTGATTACCAAAGCCCAATAGAGGGCATGATATGTTCTATAGAGACTTGTTTTCGTGCAGAATTTGGCACGGGAGGGGGACCCACGCGGCCCCCCCTCCCGGTAAAGAATTTTTTGTTATTGACATTGGGGGTCAGGCCCTGGGGGATGGGGTCCCCAGGGCCACAAAAAAGAATCAGAAGGGGGGCTACACAGTCCCCCTTCTAAAAAAATAAATTTAAAAAAAGATGCGATTGTGCCTAGGCCCCGCCCCCTCATGGAACCACTCTGCAAACGCGCCCTGTGATGCGTTTTAGATTGGGGAATTAAATCACCTTCAATATTGGGGGTCAACTAGCCCACCAGGAACCTCCAGTATTCGCCACGGAGCTGCGTTGCAGAGAGGTGTTCTGAGGCCATGCCCCTTTTTACAACACTCTGCAACGCAGATCCGTGGCGCTTACTGGAGTTACCTGGTGGGCTAGTTGGACCCCAGGGACCCTCAGGATTCAAGGGAAGATAATTACCCAACTTAAAACGTGCCACGGGCGCGTTTGCACAGTGGTGAAGGGAGGGGCGGGGCCTGAGTTGACATGTGTGCAAGCACACCCTGTGGCGCGGTTTAAGTTGGGGAATTAATTTCTCTTCAATCCTGAGGGTCCCTGGGGGCCAACTAGCCCACCAGGTACCTCCAGTAAGAGCCACGGAACTGTGTTGCAGAGTGTTGTAAAAAGGGGCCTCTGAACACCTCTCTGCAACGCAGCTCTCTGGCGCATACTGGAGGTACTTGGTGGCCTCGTTGGCCCCCAGGGACTCGCAGGATTGAGGAGGAATTAAATCTCCAACTTAAAACGCGCCACAGGGCGTGTTTGCAGACATATCAGGACACGCCCCCTTTCTTCACCATTGTGCAAATGCGCCCGTGACAAGTTGTAAGTTGGGGAATTAATTCTCTTTCAATACTGAGGGTCCCTGAGGGCCAACTAGCCAAAGAGGTATCTCCAGCATGCACCAGGGAGCTGCGGTGCAGACAGGTGTTCATAGGCCAAGCCCCTTTTTACACCTCTCTGCAACGCAGTTCTGTGCGCTTACTGGAGGTACCTAGTGGGCTAGTTTGACCCTAGGGACCCTTAGGATTCAAGGGGACTTAATCTCTCAACTTAGAACGGCCACAGGGCGCGTTTACACAGTGGTGAAGAGAGGGGACGGGGCCTGAGGTGACGTCTGCAAACACACACTATGGCGCGTTTTAAGTTGGGGAAATAATTCCCCTTCAATCCTGAGGGACCCTGGGGGCTAACTAGCCCACCAGGTGCTTGCAGTAAGTGTCACTGAGCTGCGTTGCAGAGAGGTGGACCAGGCCATTACACTTTTTACACCTCTCTGCAAGGCAGCTCTGTGCGCTTACTGGAGGTACCTAGTGGGCTAGTTGGACCCTAGGGACCCTCAGGATTCAAGTGAACTAAATCTCCCAAGTTAAAATGGCCACAGGACTTGTTTACACTGTGGTGAAGGGAGGGGACGGGGCCTAAGGTGACGTGTGCAAACACACCCTGTGGCATGTTTTAGGTTGGGGAAATAATTCCCCTTCAATCGTGAGGGCTCCAGGGGTCCAACTAGCCCACTAGGTGCCTCCAGTAAGCACCACGGAGCTGCGTTGCACAGAGGTGGACTTGGCCATGCCCCTTTTTACACCTCTCAGCAACGCAGCTATGTGGTGCTTACTGGAGGTACCTAGTGGGCTAGTTGGACATAAGAAGTACGTCTGATCCACTGTTAATGTAGTATTCGGAAGATGTCATTAGGCTGCAGCATTCTAACAAAAGAAACACTCCATGTCACTGGAGTCAAATTGTTCTTTTTCCCGCATTCTAAAACACATCTTTTTCGTACCAGAATAGAAAGTTGCTGCATTGTTTAAGAATACTGTAGAGAAAACGCGTACACGAGATAAAGCTGGAATAAAAGTGAATTGAAGTTTTCTCCCTAATTTAGAGTTTAGAAACAGAAAACATTATAAAAGGATCTTTGGATTAGATGCATCAACTGTTCTATTGGAAGCATGCCTCCCTCTCTATCACATAAGGAAGCCGTTTCATGATTAGCAGACACACATGCCCGGCAAAGATAAAATGGGGATTACACTTCAATTACGCTTTAGGTTGAGATGGTCACACTTCATCTACTTTCATACTATAAAAAGTACACAGACATATGAAATATATCCACACGTTGTACTGTACCGAGGAGCTGATAACGTGCTCAAGTAATCCTCAACGTCTAATTCCATGTTCACGGATCCGGTCCCTTTCAATTTCAACTTGACAGCTCATCTCTGCGGCGTGGATGTGTCAGGAGGAGAAAAGGACAAACACCGCACCTGAAGCTCAGCATCAGCCATGGGCTGAGACGTGTGGGAAACGTAATCATATACGCATGTACTGTTTAGAGGTTTTTAAGAGCAAATGACTTCCAGTTACTAATCACACTCCCTTGTGGACTTCTGCAATTGGACTTAATATGGAAACACGTTCTTGAGTAAATGTGCGAGGGCATATCTCGAGTACAGAAGGGTGGATAATTAAAATGGTACCGTGAACCTCATCCAAATTTGTTCAATTATGTCCGAAATGTAATTTTGATTTGCACATTTTTTAATGTTTCTGCGTTCACGTTGGAAAGCAATGCACCGCATACTGTCACTGTCGTGTCAATGTTAATCAAATTAAAACGTTTTGCAATCGTGCTAATAGATGTGACAAATGAAAAAAATGTCTTTCATAGATTCCTTAAGATTATTTGCATGCCGTACGTGAGACCCTAACATAAAGTTTTGAAAGTGAATTGAAACAAGGGGGTTCATTCAGTTGTTGGTGTGATGGCGTCAGACGGCCGAAGTATCATTCTGCTAAACTCGCAGTCCGCGCACCACATTTAAAGGTGGGAACTATTGACCTGCCACGTGACTTTTGGGTCATGGTGGCGATGGGCTCATCACTTGAAGAATACTCCTGGCTGCAACAACCAACACCCGCTCTGGGAAAATCAAACATGGTGCCCACTCCCGCTGTCAAAAAATCAAACATGGTGCCCACTTGCAAAGGGCAGCGTCTGCAAAAGAGTCACTGCAGCAGCCACGCACAATGAAGGTACTGAGAAATCACTCCGACAAGGTAGGTGAGGCAGTCTAGCTTTGGGGTCAGTTCTCTGTCAGGGACGCCAGGCCTGAGCCTCGGCCGAATGATATGACGGCGGGACGCCCCCCAAACTTTAAATGAGGTCGAATGTCTACTGAAGGGCATTTTCAGAGATAGTGTTCCGATATTGGTTGATAGAGACATGGAGAGTGTGACACATATTAATTGTGCTGGGTTTGAAAAGGGTTGTCGTAACAGAAAATGTTCCTAAGAAAAAACAAGCTTTGGTACATACCTACTTAAGATAGTCGGACATTCTGCCTACCCTGCCTGGGTCCAGAGGTAACCAGCTTTAACGTGATGTGCGGTGGTGTACAGTGCACAGTGGTGGAATGTGCCAGCAAATTACATTTTGCTGATTAAGTCACTAACCAATGTAAACACTATTTACATATTTCTGCATTTTGTAAACACAATTTAGAAACTGCTGCTTTGGAAATCAGAGGCCTAAATGCACCCAGGCAGGGCGGTATCATGTAGCATGAAGGATGGTCCAGTTTGTGCATGGTGCACTCTCATTGGGTTTGACCCATGTATACTGAGACCATTCACAATGTTACAAAATAAAACGTGATTTCCACAGTTCAGGTGTGAACTAACGCCTGCACAGGGAAATGCTCACACGATAACTCGATGACCAGTGATTTCACATCTGCTGTCCGTCTTTCACTACTGAAAGTTCAGCCTCATTGTCAAGAAGGGGCAGGGACACAACTTGCAGTGAATCCCCCTGCCAGAGGTGCATGTTTTCGAATCATTTGGAACGCCGAGGCATACTAGGCTCTCAGGTATCATACTGGCCATATTTCACTTTCTCTGTCATGCATCTCCATAGAGCTGTTTGGCGCTCACCAACATCTGTCATGGCACAGGGCAAAAGGTGTTCCTCTAATTTGCATTGGGCCATGAACATGGACAAATGAAGGAACATCTCTATGAAATCGCACAGGTGCAACATTAGCACCTTCTCAATGGTTATTAGAGATGGAGCAACACAGTCATCTGTAGTCCTTATGGAAATAATGCGGAATTGCCCAGAATGCATGAAGTGCTTGCAACACCCATTTCTCCCGCAGGACATTTCCTGAAAATGGCCCCTGAATTTGTATTTCTGTTGCATGTTTCGCACTTTTGAGGGGCACCCCTGGTTAGATAAGGGGTGTATCGCATTCAGTCTTTGTGTATTTCCCCAGCACTCTGTAAAGGTTAAAAGAGATGAGGTCAGGTTGTCCATGTATGGTAGGGTGCAGGATTTATTCTGTACTTTTGACGGTCAGAATATAATTGACAGGAAGTTCCCTTCTCTACGATTAGACTTCAGGGTGCTTGTTTAAGTGTGTTTTGAGTATGCCCGTGTTTGCTTGCATGGGTGCTTGATTTTCAGACTTTGGGGCATATTATCAAGAAACGGTACAAAAGGGGGTGGCGATGGACGGAGCATCAGACACTCACAACATGCCAGAAACCGGTCCTAGGAAGCTTGTTTCCTGTCCAGGGAAGGCATGGCTTGGCAGTTCGGGCTGGACTGTTCCCATGAGGCACAGGGTCAGACTGATTTGCATATGGCCATGTCTGAACTGGGGTGGCAGAGTGGGCTAAAGAACGGTGATGGATCAAACCCAGATCTGTGGACTGGGTGTGAGTGTTTGATTGGTTCTGATGCTCCGTCCATCACCACCCCCTTTTGTACCACTTTATTATCAAGAAACGGCATTAACATTATCGCCACTTTAGCGGCAGAAAACTGCCGCTAAAGCGGCGATAATGGGCTTGATAATATGCTCTATGGAATTCCAATAGAAGCCCATGTTCTGGTGTCAACATGGGCTTCCATTGGAATTCTCTACTGCATATTATCAAGCCCATCATCGCCGCTTTAGCGGTAGTTTTCTGTCGCTAAAGCGGCGATAATTTTAAAGCCGAGCTTGATAATATGCCCCTTTGAGACTTATGTGTACATCCAGAGCTCATTCCTCTGTTTCTTTCTCCTCCTTCCTTGATGATTTCTCTTTGGTTTTTAAGCTGTGGCTCAGACGTGAATTATTTATGTGTATTTTTTTCAGCATGTCCCTTCTTGGTCACTATAGTATTTGTTCACCTCCTCATTCCTGCTCCTAATATTGTGTTTTGACCAGAACGAGGTGATAAGTTTTAAATGGGAAAAGGAAAACTGGAGAACAAAGAACCTTCCTTCTTATCTATGCCTATATCCCTGCCGCATAGTTAACTGAATGTATTAATCAAAACACCTTTTCATAGGTTTTGTGTAATTCCTCTAAAAGCTTCAGAAGATTTTTAGGAACTTTCATTCGTTTTCTGGATGAAATGCGATCAAGTGACTGAGGAATCCCTAAAGGCGCTCTAGATCCATGGAGTTGTGTTTACTATGCCACTCCCATATTGCCAAATGTGGCTCTCCATAGATTTGACCCATCTCTGTTTGCAGTGCTTCAGATCATTGGAGCACTGCTCTGCTGCGTTGACTTGGAGTCTGTTTTTAAAAACTAGGTAAAGATCAAGGTCTCTCCATTGTCTAGTTTAGTGATGCTGCCAAGGGAGAAAGTTCGTTAAGGTAATGCTTAGGCATAGTAAAGCGAATGGGCGAGGTCGAGTCATCCAATTATATTCTCAAAAAAGATCGCTCAGCACTTACAGGAATTTTCTTCTGAAAATGCAATCTCACATTCATCCAAACAACTCTAGTAATGCCAACAGGGTATGGTACCACAGTATCGTAGACTAATTGCCACCTGAAAGCAATATTTTGTCATAACTACAATTGACAAAACATTCCCACTGTGGAAATAATTGAAAATCTATACTCAATGATATCTTTGTAGAAAATTTGTAGGACACACTACTTATGTCAGGCAATAACTTTATCAACAAGTTTGTGACATATAACCACTTGTACCTAGTTTATGCCAAGTCTGTTTAGTGTATTATTTGTGTAAGGTAGTTGCTATGTTCATTTATGCCATAATTTGTCTTGCATCTCATCCTTTTCTTTCTTAACTGTCTAAATATCAATTTTTTTCTTGATCACTTTCGCTTCTGAAAGGACACCTTGCGCTCAGTCAGATTATGGAATAAATACTCTTTGTGGCTGGGAAAAAGGCAGTGTTCTTCATTCTTCCTTTTTCTTGCCATAGAAATTTTATTTCTGGGAAGATGGATTCAGTCTGCTAAATGTCTTTTTTATCTTCCCTCTTAAAGATTTAGGGGCCGATTCCGATCCTGGAAAAAAATTCCCCGTACGAATCGTATCTGGATTTTTTACCGTACGAATCGTACAAGTCCCGTACAAACTGGCAAGTACGATTCGTATGTGAAAAAGTCCATACGAATCGCATTGGGTAAATTCCCTGACACGTCCTCGGGTCGGAAAAGGTGTCCGACACGTCCCCGGACATTTTTACGTACGAATCTGAAAACTGAAGTCCGAGCGCGCAAGAACGATTCGTACCGTCCATCCGACTGTACAACCGTATGGTAAAAAGACCGTCCGGAGCGAACTCCTACAGCAACCATGGAGACGTCCAAACAGGTGCCCGGTATGCGCCTAACACCCCCCCAGCCCCCTGTATGTACGCGCCGTCCCCCCCCCAGCCCCGCGGATGGACGCGCTGTCCCCCCCAGCCCCCCGTATACACGTGCCGTCCCCCCCCAACCCCCCCGTATGTACGTGCCATCCCCCCCAGCCCCGCAGATGTACGTGCCGTACCCCCAGCCCCCCGCGGATGGACGCGCCGTACCCCCACCCGTGTATGTACGCCGCGTACCCCCACCCCCCTAGGTACGGTGCGGACCCCCAGCGCTACGCACTGGGGGTCCGCACCGTACCTAGGGGGGTGGGGGTACGCGTCGTACATACACGGGTGGGGGTCTGCACCGTACATACACGGGTGGGGGTCCGCACTGTACATCCATGGGTGGGGGTCCGCACCGTACATATGGGGGCTGGGGGGGGGACGGCGTGTACCGGGCTCCCTATTCCGCTCGCATCGCGGCGTACTTCACTTTTCCGGCACTTTTTGGGTGCCGTAAAAATATTGCCATCCGGACTGCTGTCTGTACGAATCGTACTTGCTGGGACGTAAAAACATGTCTAACTCCGTCCGGACGTCACGTCCGCGGTGTCCCGGATCACATTCGTATGTATTTTGCTGTCGGTCGGTGTTTTTTCCGACTCGTACGGAAATGGTGTTTCCGTACAATTCGTACTTGCAAGTTTGTATGGTGTTTTTACCGGGTACGAGTCGGACGGAGAAAACGCTCCGACCAACGGTTCGTACCCGGTTTTTCCAGGATCGGAATGGGCCCCTTAATCTTCTGATTCGTTTCCCTGAATCAATAGAAAGGTGAGTTCCTGATTAGAGCCTTCAGGACTTTCTTTGGACGTAGATTTTCAGTCCCTTTGGTTGGATATCTGTAGGAAGGATTATGAATATCCGCAGACACATCCTGAAGTAAAAATTAAGGGGGGCTATTACGATTTTGGACTGACTTTCATCCGACTGACACCGTCTCGATATGAGAACCGACCGAACTTGGGTCGGCGGTTCCGCACACTTATCACGATGCTACCGTACATGTTGCGGTCGCAAACTCCCATTTCTTAATGGGAGCTTGTGCTGAGAAATGGGAGTTTTTACACCTCCCTGCACCGTGTGGCAGGCACCTCAGGGTGCTTGCCACACAGTGCAGGGAATTGAGGGCCAGAGGAGAAGGGGGCCGGGCTAGGGCCCCCACAGGCAGTTTCTGACAGCAGTTCCATGTCAGAAATGCTGACATGGGACTGCTGTCGGAAAGTGCCATTATAATCCAGAAGACGTAAACGCCTTCCTAAAGGGATTATGTGGCCTTTCCGACTGGCCGACTGGCTCCTTGAGTCCATCGGAACCCAGTCGGTTTCCCCAGCCGCTGATATTATAATTTGGAGGTCGGAATGTAAACTTACCATGTAGGTCAGAAAGCCTCTGATGAGCGGTTGGAGGCTTTCCGACCTACATCATAATTAGGCCCTAAATGGATCAAGTGTTGGCAGCGTCCTTACATGAGTAGCTCTGTTTGTTTTGCTGTTGATTGATCAACCAGGATTAGAAGACTACTTTCCTTTACAGAGAGTGTCAGAACGTGACGCTTAAATGCAATCGCTAAGGCCAGTTGGTAGCTAGCACACAGTACTATTAAGGAAGCTTTTTATGACCTCATTTTCACCATAACTTATTTGTGAAGGCAGTTCAGCTAATGTTAAAGCATAGTTTTGACTTCCAATGACTAAAATAGATCCTGTTAGGAATCTGGTCTGAAGGCTGACATAGACGTATTTGGGTGGCTACCTCTCTCCATTGTTTAGGTAGTTATCTCAAGCAGAGCTGCAGGGCATACATTTGCATGGGACTTGTTACTGAGAAGCATTATTGATGTAAACAGTTATGAGAGAACAGGTGCTTTTTTTTACAACATTTAGGTGCCAATTCCGATCCTGTAAAACCCGGGTACAAATGGTCGTACGGAGCGTTTTCTCCGTACAACTCGTACCCGGGAAATCTACCGTACAAACCAGCAAGTACGATTCGTACAGAAATACCATTTCTGTACGAATCGTAAAAAACACCGTGCGGCTAAAAAATACATACAATTCCGATCCTGGACAGCCCGTACGCGACGTCTGCACGGAGTCAGGCAGCGTTTTACAGACCAGCAAGTACGATTCGTACCCACAGCACTCCGCACGGGTATATTTTTATGGGAGCCAAAATGTGGCGGAAAAGCTAAGTACGCCGCGATGCACGAGGAAAAAGGGGCCCGGTATGCGCCGTGCCCCCAGCCCCCCGTATGTACGTGCCGTACCCCTAGCCCCCGTATGTACATGCCGTACCCCCAGCCCCCCATATGTACGTGCCATACCCCCAGCCCCCCGTAGCGCTGGGGATACGGCGCGTACATACGGGGGTGGGGTTACGGCACGCACATACGGGGGTGGGGGTATGGCGCGTACATATGGGGGGGCTGGGGGTATGGTGCGTACATACGGGGAGGCTGGGGGTACGGCGCATACATACAGGGGGGCTGGGGGTATGGTGCATACATACGGTGGGGCTGGAGGTACGACGCGTACATACGGGGGGGCTGGGGGTACGGTGCGTACATACGGGGGGCTGGGAGTACGGTGCGGACGAACGCGGGAGCGGTGGGAGGCTGGGGGGGGCCATACGACTCATACCCCGGGCACAAGTGTACCCGGGGTAGGGGTCGTACAAAGTTTGCTCCGTACGGGACATTTTCCATACGCTTGTGTATTCGGGACGCCGGTACGGATCGTACTTGTGCGCTCGGACTTCAGTTTTACGACTCGTACGTAAAACTGTCCGGGGACGTCTCGTAGACTTTTCCCGAGGTCATTCATATGTATTTTTCACGTACGAATCGTACTTCGCCGTTTGTACGGGACTTGTTCGATTCGTACGTAAAAAAATACGGATACGAGTCGGACGGTAAATATATTTAACGGATCGGAATCGGCACCATATTTGTTAAAGATTTCAGAGGGTAATACAGATATACAGACAGTAAAGTCTCAAGAAGAGCAGTGTGCAGTAGTGTCACACAAAATGATGGAGACCTCTGCAAAATACGAGGAGGAGTCACTGAGCCTCCAATATCTCACAGATATTAATTGGCCTTGGGCTGAATGGGGCCCCTCAGAAGGGCAGAGGGGCCCCTGAACGATTGCTCATCCTCCTGCTTTGCAGGGGCGCTGTGTTATGCCTCTGGCTGTGCACCACGGGAATACCAGCAATCAAAGTCCTTCCCAGTGATCCTTAGGCAGGTACCAAAATAATTTGTGAACAGTCAATCCTATGGGAGACTATTAAACCTTCCAATTCACTCTATGGGAAAGGAAGAGAAAGTGGGGAACAGGAAGTGAGGCGGGAACATCGGGGTAGGCAACAGTCGACATCTCCAGGGGTTAAGCATGAGTAAATGTGTGTTCATCATTATGAAGGCACAATCCAAGGCACAAAGCAACCAGTGCACAGTCAATGAAACCATGAAAACAATGATAATCCACAATCGGCATCAGTAGTATAATTGTGGCTAGCACCACCATCCTCTTCACCATTGCCCTCTCTCCTATGCCTGAACGTAAGACATATGTAATATGTGGGCGAGGCAGAAAAAGATTATTATGACCAAACGAAAGGGCAAGTGATATCTTATAGTCTGATACATACCTGGGATGCACACACAGTCTGATAAGGGAAAAGGGCAAGATAATAAGGAGTGAGGTGTTGACATGTTAAGGAATGGGAGATGTCCCCTAGCATAATATGCATAGATGCAACCATACCCAGGAGCTAGGTACATGGCGGAAGATCTCCAGAGTCGACAGCAGTAGATGCAAAGATTGTCTACAGGGGTCATCGGGGGAGGTTGCCTAAGCAGTTATGGTGTTGGATGCCATGGGGTGATATTGGGATAGCATGAAGATGGTAGGATTATAGGGTACCCCCCTCTAATGCTAAAAGGGCTCCACAAAACCCTTCAAAGGTTTTGAGTTTGTCATAAATTGTATACTTTGTCCATTGGTGATGAGCAGTCGTGTGTAGCTCCACTAACTGCTCATTGCATATCGGTATGGTGCTTGTCACGAGTGCTGAATGATGCAAGATTTGCCCACTACTACTGAGATAGCCATCCAGCGGTGTGTATTTGTGGAATGTCTGACATGTCATGGAGGATCGCCAGTATAAATTATATATGACGTACATTGCTGTTGTCATTTCCAGCAACTGTTGTGAGGTAATTGCTTAGACCTTTTAATTTCTATAGAGTACAATATCGTCCAAGACCTTGAAATACAAGAACTGACGTACTCAACCTGTTTTATTTTTCTGCATGTTTGACAATGTATTCATTTGCAGGTAGGTGGCCTTCTTTGTCCTGATCACGGTAGACATGAACACTGGTCTCGACTTCTTGCTCTTCCTGTAATGAAGCCAAGCAAAAACCACATGTCTGGTGCATGGTATTTATACCCATCACAGAAAAGATGGTGTCCGGGTCACGTGATCTTGCGAAGTATCACGAGTACTCCCAAGAGTTCACTAATCAAACAACACATCAAATGTAGAAGAAGGTCACGGGGAGCCATTAATGAGAACCCTTTGCTACAAATGGAGGCACTAAACCCTATATTTAAAGAGGTGGACAGGGGAACACATCTGGGGCAACATATGATGGAAAACCTTTATGTGATGCTTATTTCAGGCCACACAGATGGTTCATCCAGCCCCCTTGTGGGTCCTAACAGTTTCCCCCCAACGGCCGACTTCAAGGCAATAAATGATGCAATGAAGGTGGAATTATCTGATTAATAATGGGGCATGAAACGTGGAAGAAGGTTCCCAGGAGTTCAATGACACATCGATGTAAAAAATCTTGATGTAAAAATTATTGAGTAAAAAATATAGCCAACAAAAATATTGACTATACTTGAACAGGTAAGTACAAAAATATTGACTAAAAAATATCAATGTAAAAAATATAGATGTATAAAATATCGACTTTTAAATAAATATGAAATAAAATAATATATGTTAAATATTTAATATAATTGTAACAAAATAAAATACATTTAATATATATTGTAATAAAATATAACAAATAAACTTAAAAAAAGAAACACAAACATAATAATTTATACATTTCTATTTACTTTAAAACAATGAATAAACTATTATATTTAATTTATGTTAAAAGTTAAAATTAACATAGGAAATTAAAATATATAATAATGATTTAAAATATAAAAAAACTAAAACACATAATACAATTAAACATGAAACCATTAAAAAATATTTACACTTAAATTTCAAAATACAATCAATGCAACAGTAGTTAAAATGTTGGATGGCAAAAGGGTAAAAATATGTATTCCTACTCCAGTGAGTGCATCTGTAGGGAAAGTGTTGGATAGCGGAGGGGTAACATTTTGTATTTCCACTTCAGTGAATGGAACAGTAGGGAAAGTGTTGGATAGCGGAGGGGTAAAAAATACTATTTCCACTCTAGTGAGTGCAACAGTAGGGAAAGTGTTGGATAGAGACGGGGTAAAAATTACTATTCTAACTCCAGTGAGTGCAACAGTAGGGAAAGTGTTGGATAGCAGAGGGGTAAAATCAACTATTCCAACCCCAGTCAGTGCAACAGTAGGGAAAGTGTTGGATAGAGGAGGGGTAAAAATTACTATTCCCACTCCACTGAATGCAACAGTAGGATACATGTTGGATAGCAGAGTGGTAAAAATGTTATTCCCACTTCAGTGAGTGCAACAGTAGGGAAAGTGTTGGGTGGTGTAGGTGTAAAAATTACTATTCCAACTCCAGTGAGTGCAACAGTAGGGAAAGTGCTTGATAGCGGAGGGGTAAAAATTACTATTCCCACTCCAGTGAGTGCAACAGTAGGGAAAGTGTTGGACAGCGGAGGGGTAACAATTACTTCCCATTCCAGTGAGTGCAACAGTAGGGAAAGTGCTGGAAAGCGGAGCGGTAGAAATTACTATTCCCACTCTAGTGAGTGCAGAATTAGGGAAAGTGTTGGATAGCGGAGCGACAAATATTATTTTTCACACTCAAAGAGTAAAAAAATATATATATAAAAATAAAAAATAAATAAAAAATAAATATTTAAAATATGTAAAGTAAAATATATTAAACATAAAAAGAAAACATATTATAATATTAATTACGTATAACAAAAACGACAAATATTATCTAAAATAAATCTCAATTAAACAAATAATAATAAATACAAATTAATCAATTAATGTATTATATTTAACTTACTTTCCACCCTATTCCTCTATAAACCCACAACCCGATACGTAACTAAAAACACAAAATTCTAATAAAAAAATTAATATTTACTAAAATTGTAACACATAAAATTAATACACAAAATTCTTATACAAAAAAATACATCACACACACATAAAATATATACTAAAATACATAACATTAATTTAAAAAATGATTTTTTTAACAACTATATTTTGCAAATGATATTAAGCACTTTGCTATTTTTAAAGTCAATATTACTTACCTTAAGTCGATATTCTTGACCACGATATTCTTGCTGTCGATATTTCGGAACCACAATATTTTGTACTCGATATTTCTGCACCTCAATATTTTATATTCAATATTCTGTCTGCACCCCTTTCCCAGGACTGGTTCTCTGGACCATACTCTTTCCAATCCATCAATAATCCAAAACTCCTTACTGTACTTCGAATTCCAGATCCAGTGTACCTCATAGTCCCTTGACTTTAATATATGGAAGAAATGGTTCTACCATAGTATTCTGGGAATACAGTTGAACTAAAGAGACATGGAATACTCGGAGCAACTTGTGTTCATCTGGTAGAGTCAGTTTCACCACCACAGGATAGATGACTTGAGGAATGCAGAAGGGACCAAGCAATTGAGGATTCATTCTCCTTGGCCCGTCTAAACAGAGATGTTTAGAGGAGAGTCGCATAAGTTCTCCTTCACCGTAAACTGGAGATGGAGCTTGATGTTGTCTGATTGATTTTTTATGCATTGGTATTTTGCAAGGTGTTCTTTCACTTTCAATAGAATTTTTGTGATTGTCTTGTGATGTTCCAGTACCAATGGGTTGGAGGTGTCAGATGACGTAGGTACACAATAGAAGAAGGAAAGAACTGTTGCAGTGTGTTGACTAGTATTATTTACAAATTCAGTGATACATAGGTCCTTGTATAAGGTGGTGTACACAAGGTTTGCAATAATCCAGAATGAGGTGCATGGTTCCTTCTATTACAATATACGTGGACACAGTTTTTCAAATCCCTAGATGATAAGGACCACCAAAACCATCTCTCAGAAATATCAATAGTTTTTCTATCCACTGGATGTCCACCTGGCACACTGCTGTGACTCCAATGTAAGACAATATCTCTGACTTCATGAGTGGGAATGAAATAGTGTTCCTTGTGGTAAAAATGATTGACACAAATGTACTGTCCTTAAGTTGGTGCCCACAAATTAGTTTCTAAGTTCTGATTGGCCTCTCATCTAAGCTAGAAATTCTCCTGAGCTATACATTGAAATGATTTTGTTTTGGGGAAGTGTTTCCTGTGGCACCTCTTTCCCTTTCACAGAGAAGATATACAGGTTTTTGTGATCGGTGTAAATAGTGACGGTGCATCAAGCCTCTACTCTTTAATGGCTAACTTAATTGCCAGGATCTATTGTTCAACAATTGTGTATTTTTGTTAACTGGGTAGAAGCTTTACGTTTTTAGAAAAAATATGATGAAATGCATGTGCCAATAGTCAATATCTCATTCAAACAATACCACTCCAACTGCCACTTGGAAGGTATCAGCCTCCACAAAGAATGATTGAGCCAGGTCTCGGTGCCGTGGTACAGGGGATGCGGTGAACATCATGAATACCTGTTCAGCTTCTTCTGTCCATCAGAAAGAAACACCTTTTTGTAGCTGACGACTGATTAGGGCCACATTATCAGAAAATTAGTTGACAAAGAGCCCGTAAAATTTGGTGAAGTCAAGAAAGTTTGCATTTCCTTGACCAAAGTGGAATTCACCCAATCCAGAAATGCCTTGACTTTCCCTTGGTCCATAGTAAACCCTGCTGATGAAATCATGTAAGCAATAAATTTAACTGAGGTCACAGGGAAAGAGCACTTCTTCAACTTGGCAAATAACTTGTTCTCTTGCAGACTTGAGAACGGCCTTGACATGACCTGTATGTTCATTTAGGGTATGAGAGTAGATCAAGATCTTGTCTTTATAAACAACTACACAGACATCCAGGAACTCCTGTAGGACCTTATTAATGAAAAACTGGAAGGCCAGTGGGGCATTGCAGAGTCCGAAAGGCATCGTGGTGTACTCAAAATGACAAGAATTGGTGCAGAAGGTGGTCTTCCACTTACCAACATTCCTGGACTCTGATCAGGTGGTAAGTAGGATCCCAGATGTCAAATTTGGTGTAGATGGTTAAGTTGAGGACTTGGTCCAACAGGAGAGGTAATAAGAGGAGAGGGTATAGTTTTTTTACAGTTGCCTTGTTGAGGATGCTAAAGTCGATTCATGGCCGTAGGTCTCCAGTTTTCTTTGGCACAAAGAATAGTGGGGAAGAGGTAGGTGAAGTTGAATGATGAGTGAAGACAAGTTGAAATAATTTATCTATAGATTGTCTTAAATAGTGGGCATTGTGCTTGGAAAGATCATGTTAGAAATTGGGTTTCTGGTTGGCAGAGGTATGCGCCGTGTCCAAGCAGTAACCACAATCCTAGTCAGGGTAAGTCACAACACATGCTGAATTATCTTGTTCTCACCCTACGATAGCTTGGCAGAGACAAGTCAGGCTTAATTTAATAGTAAGGGTGTGCAGGAAATTCTGCTCTGCAGGTGAAGTGTGCAGAGATTATCTGCTCTGCGCTCCGCTTGGAGCATGGAGTTCAGCAAAACAAAACCACAAACCACCGGTGGAGCGGAGTTTACTGGTGTGCGCACCCCTTTTAAAGGAACACTCAGTCCTGAAACTCTCTCTCGTAAGGAGCAGTAGTGAGGTTTGCGGTAGCACCCTGTACACATCAGTAGTGAGGTTCATGGTAGCGCCCTGTGTCTCAGTATGCATGCCAGTGCGCAGTGGTTTCGATTTTGATTCGGTGGGAAGTTTTTTGTAGCATGCTGCATCCGAGGAGAGAAAGCTTCACCCTCTTCCCCCAGCCACCAGTTCTCTACACCTCCTTGCTGACTTGGGGGGCAGAGTGCAGTAGATCCTGGCATGGGTGGAAGAGCTCCCAGGTCCGACTTCCTGTGTGAAAAGGAAGGCGTGGATCTCATCTCTTTTTTATCTAAAAAATAATTAATTTTATTTCCACAACGCTGAGTACTTCGCATCTGCTGCACCCACCTGTTCATCTAGTACGACCCACTTGTTTTCTGGGCACACTCCGTTTATTTTGTCTGCTCATCCTTCCCTTCTTTTCATCGATAAAGGGAGGAAACAAAAGTAGAAACAGTGATTGTACTTGGAGTCCTAAAAGTACTTTTAAAACTCTATTGCCACCTAATGGATACAAATATAGTCATAGCTATACATCTTAAAGTTGATGCGATTGATTTTTGATGGTATCTTTTGTGTTCTCTGTGCTCAGCATTCAGAACTCCACCTGCACGTGGAACTCTGCAGAATCCCACTGAGTTTTCCAGGAACTCCACACAATTCCACTGAGTCAAGCTCCACCCAGGCCTTCTTAAGAGGCAATGTGTAAAGTATTTGTGCAACATTTCAAACAATAACACAACAAAAACACCAGAACAAGACTTCACACAAGGTTAGAACAATAAAATATAGGTTTATAAATTAAACAAGACCAAAACAACAAAAATCCAACAAGTCGAAGTCGAGATATGAATTAAACAAAATAAAATGTAAAATGGCACTCAGAAACAATAAGCATCTCCTGATATTTTAAATACTCAAACAGGGGAGGTAGAAGCAATGTCTGGCAGGAAGGAACAGGAGGGGAAAGTGGATAAAATCGCTCCTACACCTCACAATGATTATGTTTGCGAGCAGCAGGAGTCAGGGGATACAGTGCCTGGTACTCCGGACGGAGACAACTTTTTTTCTTTAACAGAGGAATCCGATTTTAATAATGTTATTGACCCTGATAACACAGATGTGGACGCCTCAGGGGATGATAGTGATAGCCCCCTTACGACAACAGACACCCTAAAGAGGGTGATCAGTCAGTCCAAAAGGAAAAGCTCAGAGGGCTTGGGGCATGGAAGCTCTCATTCGGAAACTAATGAGCATCTGCAATGGGATTACTCCGCTACCGTTGGGAGCTGAGGAAGGGGCAGCGCATGGATTTCAGGATAATGATAATGATCCAAACGCCTCTAGCAGTATACCTGATTCTGTCCCTTCCATAGGCTTAATATATGCTACACTTAAGGCAATGCAGGTAGAGGCTCGCCAGGAGCATAAAAGGGCACAACTTGCGACCAAAAAAATCCAGGGCGCAAACCGTAAAACAACAAAAGCTTGCACCGAGATTGTAGCAAGAACTACTGCTTTGGAGGAACGCGTAGTGGGGTTGGAGGCTGAATTAGAGAGTACAGAGCAGAAAACAACTGCTAACGATGTTAGAATGATGGATATTCTGTGGAAACTGGAAGAATCCGAGAATAGGCAGTAGAGGAACAACCTACGTTTGCTGGGTGTTGAAGAGAAATTCGAGGGGAGCGATATACGAGGATTTGTGCTGAAACTTTTTAAATACGCTTTTCCTGAATTATCAAATTGGAACTGGGAGGCAGAGATTCAGCGCGTACATAGATTTCCCCTGATGTTAAAAAGCAACCCTGGTCCTAACCCCAAACCCAGAGCGATCCAAATTTTTTTTGGGAACTTTCTACTGCGGCAGGCAATATTCGAAAAGGCAAGACCGGACGCAAAGAGAACAGCAGAGGGGCAGACATTTTTCGTGCGGCCAGATTTCTGCCACACAACAGTAGTAAGAAGATGGCGGCTGCAGCAGCTTATTAGCCCCTTCTAAAAAGTTGGTTGTGAAGTATATCTAATGAACCCCTCTCGGTTGAAAGTTATTTACCAAGGAAGGGTTAGGTTGTTCACTTCCGAGATTCAGGTTCAGAACTACCTACAGGAACTAACTGGAGGCTGATTTTGTCTGTGATCTCTTGTCTTTTCTTTTTCTTTTTAAAGAAAGTGGAAGAAAAAAAAGCGATTTTGGCATATTGTTTATTGTATTGCAGGCTGTTTAAACTGAGCTGGGTTCTTTTATTTGTCTTTTTTCAGATAGGTTGGGGAGTGACAGGGGCGCACAGTGGAACGCGGGAGGCATCATAAGGGTCTGAGGACCTTTTTTGCCTTAATGAGGGGCGGGGGAGCAGGTTGGGGGAGGAGGTGGATTCGTATAGGGAAGAGGGAGATCTTATGTGGTGTAGTTTCTAATGGGTTTGGTGTGTTTGTTTTGACCATTATGGATATAATGCATTTAGATTTGTTTTTCACTTATAATGGGGGGTATTAGGATAGCTTCTATTAATATCTGTGGATTAAAAAATCCTGTAAAGAGGCACAGAATAAAGGAAGATGTTCGAATCTTCAAGAAACACATATAGAAGCAAGTAGAAATAAAATTATGGATCTCGATGGGTATCAATTAATCTTATGGACAAGGCAAGAGGTTAGAACTAAAGGTGTTGCAATTTTTGCACGCCGGGGTATTGATAATTTCACACAATCCCTCTCGGATAGATATGGCAGATGGGCAATTGTACAATGTTTAATTTTAGATGATGATCCTGAATTGTATAATTGGTTGAATTTGGAACTGATGGGCTGGCCATCCCCAATTATATTATGTGGTGACCTTAATATAAACTTGGGCTGTGTGATATCTAACCATCCTGAGATAATATATCAAGGGCGAAAACCGAAAGTTTATAAATCTCTTTCCCAATTAAAGGTGTTGCATGGGCTAGTAGATATATGGGCACAACTAGAGGGAAATGATCCAGGGTTCACCTATTTTTCTGCCCCACACAGAACTCATGCAAGACTGGATTATTTTCTTATTTCCCAATGTATGGTTCAAGGTAGTAAGATCACCAAGTTTCCTAGAGTTATGTCCGACCATAACCCCTTGGTACTTGAAGTGAATATTAAATGCAAAAAACAAGTAACTAGCTGGACTTTCAATAGGGCCTTGCTAAATGACAATTCCTATACTGACCATTTTGGAAAGTGGATTGCTAGGTTTTTAGATGAGAATATGGGAAGCACGGGTATTCAAAATGTTTGGGACACTCTCAAAGTGGGTATTAGGGGAGAGACAACGCAGTTCGGCTGGGAGACCCAAAAGAAGGAGAGGAGTAAGATTAATGAGATGAATGAAGTGTTGGGGAAAGCTGAGACCAACCTTATTAAGGTGCTATCAGAGGGGGGGAGGCCGAGGTAGCACAAACAAAGATAATAACTGCAAAATCTACCATAACTGAAAATTCACTTGCCAAATCTGAGGGCAGATACCTAGCCTGGCGGTCTAAACTTTATGAGAGTAATGAAAGGGTGGGCCATATGTTGGCCGTCCGGGCTAGAGAAAAGGAGGCACACACTTGGATTACAGGGATCGTGGACCCAGATATTGGTTTGGTAACTGATGCAGGAGCCATACTCTCGACCTTTCAAAAATTTTATCAGAAGCTATATGCGGAAGATATTAATGACAGTGGGATCCAAACTGAAATTAAGAGGTATCTTGATGAGGTTAAACTAGATCAACTGACGACTCTAGATCGGAATATGTTAGATGCTCCGATCAGGTTGGAAGAAATGCAATCCGCTATAGATTCACTTCCATCTGGTAAAGCGTTTGGGCCCGATTTCTTACCAGGTGAACTTTATAAGATTTTTCAGACCCGACAGATGCTAATTTTGCTTGAGATGTTTCATTTAGTGCAGAGCGGAGATGCACCTCCAGAGTCGTGGAAGATTGCAAAGATCGTTATATTTTTAAAAAAAGGTAAAGTGGCGACCGATCCAGGGTCATATAGGCCCATTACCTTGATAAATAGTGATATAAAAAATTATTCCAAGGTCTTGGCAAATAGACTGGCCTCAGTTCTTAAAAAAATGGTATCCCCCAAGCAACATTGTTTTGTACCCGGCCGAGAAACCATCGATCATATTCGTCGGACAATCACTTTATTTGATTATACCAAGGTGACAGGAGACCCTATGGCCTTAATTCTGCTGGATGCAGAAAAGGCATTTAATAGGGTCTCCTGTCCTTTTTTATGGGCTGTCATGAAACAAAACGGTATAGGGGAAGGGTTCATAAGAGCTATTCAAAGTATGTATAAGGACCCAAGTGTGAAGATTGCATTGATGGGAGCTCAGTCGGGGACAATTAATATAGCACGAGGTACGAGACAGGGTTGTCCGTGTTCCCCTCTATAATTTGCCATCTACATTGACCCTTTAGTTAGGAAGATTCAGGAAGACCAAAGAATTCAACCCGTTTATGCTAGAGGGGGAGGCGTAAAAATTCTGGCATATGCCGACGACCTAGCTATTATATCATCTGATCCCCGCTCTGCTCTTGAAGAAATAAACAACCTAACATTGCAATTTGGTAACATATCTGGATATCACTTGAATGAACATAAAACTCAAATTGTTATTAACGATAAAATCACATTAGTAGATCGGCGGATAGTACAAAGTGCCAGATACTTAGGTATAGAAATAAGCTCTAAGCCCGAGGATATTGTTGATATTAATCTGAAACCATTTTTACAGAAAATTAAATTAGATTCCCGGAGAATGAAAAACCTACACTTGGCATTAATTGGGAGAAGTAATGTCATCAAAATGATATTCTTGCCTAAAAAGTTATATTATTTTAGAGCGATTCCTCTAGAGATAAATAAAACCTGGTTCCAGAAGTTAGATCAGATAGTCTCGTGGTTTCTATGGGCTGGGCAGCGCCCAAGAAGGGCTCTCAGATACATGACCCTAACTATAGATAGGGGAGGGTGGTCTGTGCCTAATTTTCAAATTTATTATTGGGCAACAGCCCTGAAACAGATGGGGGAGCTGCTGAAAGGGGGTAACCTGGAATGTGGAGAAATATCAATTTACCATCTAATTTATGGGACAGAAGTTAGAGGACTCTTACTGCCTCATATAGATTTCGCCTATTTTAAGAGTGTTAAATTTAAGGTTCTGCTCGGTGCTTTCAGGGACTGGACAGCTGTCAGGAAAAAGTTTGGGATTGGGTGGCTAAACAGATACTCCCCTTGAGTCAATAATGCATTACTTCCAGAGATATTTCAAGATGCATATTTTAAATACTGGATTGAGAGAGGCATTTTCTGTATAGGGGATTTTACATCTAATGCTGAAATTGTCACTTTTGAGGCTATAAAAGAAAAATTTGGGATTGAGAACAAATATTTTGTTAAGTATCTGCAGATAAGGGATTTTTTCACCAAAAAACGTATTTCCCGGAATAGAATTCATTTATTGGATTTGATCCTAGGCGGCAAATCCACAACGTCTACCCTATATAAACTCATAAATGAAAAGATGGGCGATGATTTGGCCAAAAATTTTGATAGATGGCAAACGATTTTGCAAGCCGGGCAGGGAGAGTGTGAAGAGTCCCTCTTGTTTAGTCATATGGTATGTATCTCAGCAAGTCTGCAGGTAAAATGCTATAAGACATGGTGTAACCTATATATAACCCCGTCTTGTATTCATCGATGGGGAGGGACTTCGGGGATACATTGTTCTCGGTGTGGGCTACTCGCTGCAGACAGTACACATATGTTTGCTACCTGCCCTGGCCTCCTGCAGCTGCTGGCTAAAATTGAACAACGTTTAGAATCTATATTGGGATATTTTGTTGTATTGACCCCCCAGGTTATAGTGTTGGGGATTAGTAATCAGGAAATGGAGGAAGCCGATAGGAAATTGGTGTATATAGCAATGGCTGTATTCCGGCTCTGTCTAGCCACTGCCTGGCTTGATCAGAATCCTCCTTCAATACATGTTTGGTTTTGTAAACTATTATTTATTTATAACTGGGAGATTTCTGTGTTTAGAAGAAGGGGAAGTAGGGCAAGGGTAAAGGGGAAGAAGATTTGGGAACCATTAACTAAATGGCTAAATAAGGATTAATTGGTCATTGTGACATGAAGAACCCCCATGTCTGTTTGTTTGTCTGTTTTGGTGTATTTTTTGTTCCTGTAGGGATCCACCGGGGTGGGGGGGTGAAAACCTGAAATTTGGACATCGGATATTTATTATTTATGTGATGCTATTATGTGTAATATGTTATTCTTTTTATGATGTCCTAAATCATTTTATTTTTTTTAAAACAGAAACAATAAGCACTTAAATTGGTTATCTGGTCATGCAAGAACGCGGTAAAGTCAAGAGCTCAGGCCGACCAAGATGGAGCGCAGGCCAGATACTGGGACCCACTTGGGCCCACGGAAACAAAGTATTTTGATCTGTGATGTGTTGTCAATGAGGATGTAATGTGAAGCTAAAGCAATGCGTCAGTGTTAAATCACTCAGTGGAGAGGAAGCATTGATTTTCTGAAACTGTGTACAGAGTTGTTTCTTAACTGAGCAGCTTGTAACCATGCGGCTTCTTTGTTTTTATATATAGTTGAAATGAGGACAACACAGGCATGCCAAAAGAGTTTTTGCTGCTCAGTTTTATATCGCTTTTCACAGAGCACTGCACAAAGCACTGCACAATATTCATGTTTGTAAGTAAGTCATTTGACTTAAAATGGATTCAATGTAGAAATGACATGACACACTATCTATATCTATATTCACTCAGGGGCTTACAGAGGAGGTCATGCAAATCACAGGCGGACCCCAACGCTTAGTGTTCCCTAAGTGTATGTAGGTGTTTTCACTGTATTCTGAGTGTCTTTTAACATAGCACTGGCTCTAGGCCTGGATAGTCAGACTCAGTTACCACCAGTATCCGTTTGAAAAAGTTGAGGGTACAGGATGATTTTGCAACAAGGCTTCCTTCTGCTCTTCTGTTTGTTCTTTCTGCACGTTATCCTTCTTCCTGCACTTTTCTTCGTCTTTGAGGACTTCTGTTGCTTCTTTCTGCATTTCTTTTTTTTCTTTCTGTGCGTTTTTTCTTCTTTCTTCACATGTCCTATCTCTGTAGGCATATTAGCATTTAAAAAACGTTTGAAATTCACTGAAAAAACCATAGGTTTCAGATGCATTATAGTTAGGAATTAGCATTTAAAAAACCTTAGAAATTCACTGAAAAAACCATAGGTTTCAGGGGCGTTATAGTTAGCTGGACTTTTCACTCGTACAAAACCATCGAAATTCCCCCGTTACAGTTAGTTCAGCTAACTATAATTCGCGCGCCTGCAATGCACTGCTGATGATGTCACATATTACATCACTCATGACATGATCAGTGACATCACTCATGACATCACTGATGACATCTCAAAATGACATCACTGATGACATCACTGATGACATCATCCTTGTGATAGAGTGGCAGACCTCCTCTCACCCTAATATAACCATAGATCGCATAGCACACACTAGTGCCTGTGCTATCTCGCGCTCTCCAATGAATCTGTCATTGTGCACAATGTATTGCATATTATATTTCACGCCCGGTTCATCTTATATCACACTTTTTGGTGCATAGTTTATACCATACACTATATCTAGTTTTCATTTTCAATCGTTTTCTCAGGACTATGTTCTATATAACACTGCATTCACCTACCCTTTTCACAGGCATTACATTTTGCGATGGGGTGGAGGGTCAGGGGGTGTTTCTGCCAAGTGAGCCCGGAGTCACAGTCACAAACGTCCTCTTCTTCCTGAATAAAAGTGAGATTATGCTGCATACTTGTTCATATTTTAAGTAGTTCGCACAGACACACATTTTAAAAACAATGAAGTTCCTAATACCCACCTTCTCTGAACAGTTAGCTTGCTGCCCCATCCACCTCCTCCCTATCCTCTGTTGTCTGAATCCATGGACTAGCCTCCTCCCTCCTGCCATGCATGGTCTAATGTGCTGCCACTGCCCTCCATTTAGCATGATGTACCAGTCCACTACTCCTGACCTCCATTGCCCAATAATATGCCCCATCATTGACCTCCTGCTTAGCCTCTGTGCTTAGCTTGATTCCCCTTTTCTCCTTCCCCCTGCCCTACGATGCCTTTGTGCATGCACCTGCTCCATCCTTTTTGCCCACCATGTTCCATGGACCTGCCACTCCTATCTATTCTGAGTGTTCTGTTGAGCTGCCACTCCCCTCCCACCTGCCTAGCATTGTCAGATGACTGTAACCTGTGCCTGCCACCTCCACCCTGCCTGTCCTCATGCCATGCCCCTATCCCCTTCCTCCTGTCCTCCACGGTCCATTTCACTGCCACACCCTTCTGCCCTCCCTGGTCTGTTGTGCTGCAAGTGCTCCTCCTGCCTGCCCCGCGTGGTCTGTTGTGAGGCCCCTTCCCCTGAACTCTCTTGTCTGTCTCCAGGTCCTGACCCTCCCTTCTATCCTCCATGGTCCTTTGTGCATGTCCCGACACCCTCCTTCTTGCCCATCATAGCCATTGTGCTGCAACTAACCCTCCTGCTTGCCATGCATGGTCTTCTGTGCTGCCATGGCCCCTCCCACCTTCCCTGTGTGGTCAGCTGGCTGCCCCTGACCCCCTCCCACCTTCCCTCCATGGTCTGTGTGTATGCCATCATAGTCTCATTGTTGCTCTCCATGGTGTGTCTTGTTTCTAGTGCCCATCCTGCCTGACCTCCATGGTCATCTTTCTGCTCCTGCCCTGCCCCCTTGCCCCCAGCTCTCCGTTTCCATTTGCAGACCCCTATTCCCTCCCTCCTGGCTTGTCTGTTCCATTGTACTGCCCCTGATCCATCCCTCCTGCCCTTTATGGTCTGTTATACTGCAGCTTTCTCTCCTGTCTTTCCATTATGGTCAGCTAGCTACCATTGCCTCTTTCCCCTCTGTTCTCTGTTGTCCATGTGCATGGTCCTGTCCCCTCCCTATTGCTTTCTATGGATTGTTGTGCTGCACTCCCGTCCCGCATGCCCTGTGTGGTGTATTGTGCTGCTGCAAACCCTGATGCCTGCCCTGCAGGGTCAGTTTGGTGCACCTCTCCATGTCCCTTCTGTCCTCTGTTATCCGAGTCCATGTCCCTACCCCAATTCTTCCTGTCTTCCATGATCCAATGTACCATACTTACGAACATTTTGAACTTGGTAAGAGGGAGATTTTGAAAAAAAACTGGGGTATTGATTTTCCCCTTTGAGTTACATTGAAAAAGAGGAGATTGTAGACAGGAGACAGATCAAATAAAGCCCATTTGAGCTTAAAAACATTGGTCGTTTCCTGGCTGAATTGGGTCTGTTGGCATGTATGGTTGTACTACCACTGTCTCTTCCTTCTACCCACAATGGTCTATTATATTGCCACAGCCTCTCTTGCCAGTCCTGTATTGTTGGTTTGTTGCTCCTGCCCCCCTTTCCACTGCCCTCCATAGTCTGTTGTGCTGCCACTGCCCTTCCTGCCTGCCCAGTGTGGTCAAATTGTTGCCTCTGCACCCTCCTACCTGCTTTCAATTTTCAGAGTCCATGCCCCTGGCCTCTGCCTCTCAACAGTAGCCTAATGAACAACTAGATTGATAACATTCTATATTTATTACAAAAGTTGTGGAACGCCTGACGTCATCTTGATGTAATCAAAACTGTAATACCTAGAGCATTTCCTTTAGAAATTACATAAATGAGAGGGTCTCTGGTGGCCATCTTGGGAGATTTATTTGCTATGAAGTTTCCTAATTTCCTCATTTACTACAGTCTCCTCAGTAGGAAATACTTTGGTTTTTAATTTGGTTCCATCAAGAAGGCATTCAGATGTCTCACACATTTGGTATAAATTCTGAATGTTAGCACTCTAGTTGCTCATTAGATCACTGTAGTAAAGCTACTGCTCACCAGGGAAGTCTGCTGCTGGTATTCAAAGTGCATGTTTCAGTCTGAATGTCAGAATTTTTTTATGAAATAGAAGAGGATTTGAGAAGTCAAAATGTGCCCCAATTTTTCTTTCTGCAGTACTAATCATAATTTCTATGGCAAAATGAACCCCCTCATTTTGTTCCTTTGCAAATTAAATGTTTTAAGTGTTACCACTTTATTCCAATCAAGATGGCTTCAGGTGTGCCATACTTTTGTCATAAGTAAGACTGTTAGCGCTCTAGTTGTTCGTTAGAACACTCTGGGACATTCTGTCATTGGGCTATACTTGCGCTACATCTGGGTGATATTTGGGCTACATTTGGGCTCTTTTGTCTCTGGTGGCCATCTTGGGAGATTTATTTGTTATGAAGTTTCCCAATTTCCTCATTTACTGCAGTCTCCTCAGTAGGAAATACAATCATCTTGATTGGAATAAAGTGGTAACACTTAAAACATTTAATTTACAAAGGAACAAAATTAGGGTGTTCATTTTGCCATAGAAATTATGATTAGTGATGCAGAAAGAAAAATTAGAGCACATTTTGACTTCTCAAATCCTCTTGGATAGAAGGGAGGGTCAGGACCTGGCCACAGACAACAGAGTTCAGGGGAAGGGGCCTCACAACAGACCGCGCGGGGCAGGCAGGAGGAGCAGTTGCAGCACAACAGACCAGGGAGGGCAGAAGGGTGTGGCAGTAAAATGTACCATGGAGGACAGGAGGAAGGGGATAGGGGCATGGCATGTAGACAGGCAGGGTGGAGGTGGCAGGGACAGGTTACAGTCATCTGACAATGCTAGGCAGGTGGGAGGGGAGTTGCAGCTCAACAGAAAACTCAGAGTAGATAGGAGTGGCAGGTCCATGGAACATAGTGGGCAAAAAGGATGGAGCAGGTGCATGCACAAAGACATCGGAGGGCAGGGGGAAGGAGAATAGGGGCAGCAAGCTAAGCACAGAGGCTAAGCAGGAGGTCAATGATAGGCCATAGAATTGGGCAATGGAGGGCAGGAGGAGTGGACTGGTACATCATGCTAAATGGAGGGAAGTGGCAGCACATCAGACCATGCATGGCAGGAGGGAGGAGGCTAGTCCATGGATTCAGACAACAGAGGATAGGGAGGAGGTGGATGGGGCAGCAAGCTAACTGTTCAGAGAAGGTGGGTATTTGGAACTTTATTGTTTTTAAAATGTGTGTCTGTGCGAACTACTTAAAATATGAGCAAGTATGCAGCATAATCTCACTTTTATTCAGGAAGAAGAGGACGTTTGTGACTGTGACTCCGGGCTCACTTGGCAGAAACACCCCCTGACCCTCCACCCCCCATCGCAAAATGTAATGCCCGTGAAAAGGGTAGGTGGACGCAGTGTTATATAGAACATAGTCCTGAGAGCACGATTGAAAATGAAAACTAGATATAGTATATGGTATAAACTATGCACCAAAAAGTGTGATATAAGATGAACCGGGGAGTGAAATATATTATGCAATACATTGTGCGCAATGACAGATTCATTGGAGAGCGCGAGATAGCACAGGCACTAGCGCGTGCTATGCAATATGCACCTTGGAGTGTAATATGCACAGGGCAGTGTTGTGTAACCTAACTAGTCTCTAAAGTTGTAATATAAAATATGTGCTGGGGAGTGTAACATTGCATATGCACTGTGACAAAGATATGGATCCCAGATTGTAATATGCATGGCATAGCGTTGTGCGTTATAACATAGGCATCGAGGAAGGCACATTAGATGGGGCAATATAACCCATGCGAAGGCAAGTGTGGCATGACATATTCACGGGGTGGTGTTACAGTGCACATGGGCTAGAGAGTGTCATAGCATACGCACTAGCTGGTGGAATACAACACAGAGGTGTGTGGCACTCGGTGGGCACTGGTGGGTGTAATACAGCATTGGGCTCAGCCAGGAGCACCCTGTGACTCTCAAGTGAGGTTCGTCTCCTTTCCAGAGAGTAAAATAAAAAGTATTACACATCTGGCGGTGGATATGTGTTTTATTAACCGTGAGGAGGGTTTCTTGCATAGTTTGGTCGAATTTTTGTCGAATCCACTTTGAATAGCTTGATGTGCATGTGTATTAAATGTGCCCGTCAATAGCTACACATGTTTGTATAAATAAACGACAAGGGTGTCTACTTGGAGAGTACCCACCGGCGGGGGCGCCGGGATTAGGCACGGTAGGGCGTCAGACACGTCAGAGCTTCACTAGCGGTATAAATACATTCCACGTGGTTTCATTGTATGCATACTCACCTTTTAATGAATATCACGCAAATCGTCATGGTGATAGGTACATACGGTTTGTCCAGCATGTCCTAGGTGTTTCTATAAATATACATTTTTTTAAAATAATAAAAAACAAAGGCCGGCCCCGTGGGATGGGGTCCCCGGGCCATAAGTGGCCTGAGGAGGGGGGCAACGCAGCCCCCCTCCTAAAGAATTTTTTTTAAAAAGGCCATGACCCGGGGGTTGGGGTCCCCGGGGCCTATTAATCCTTGGGAGGGCCACATTTATCTTTTTCATCCAAGAAAATTAGGATGCAGGCCCTGGGGGATGGGGTCCCCAGGGCCAATAAATTAGAAAAAGAAGGGGGACCACACAGCCCTCCTTCTTAAAAAAATAAAATAAATAAAAGACCGGCATCGCGCCAGAGGCCACGCCCCCTCCTTGCAGCACTCTGCAAACGCGCCCCCTGGCAAGTTGTAAGTTGGGGAATTAATTCCCCTTCAATACTGAGGGTCCCTGAGGGCCAACTAGCCCAACAGGTATCTCCAGTATGCGCCAGGGAGCTGCGTTGCAGACAGGTGTTCTGAGGCCACGCCCCTTTTTACACCTCTATGCAACGCAGCTCTGTGGCGCTTACTGGAGGTACCTAGTTGGCTAGTTTGACCCTAGGGACCCTTAGGATTCAAGGGGACTTAATCTCTCAACTTAGAACGGCCACAGGGCGCGTTTACACAGTGGTGAAGGGAGGGGACGGGCCTGAGGTGACGTGTGCAAACACGCCCTGTGGCGCGTTTTAAATTGGGGAAATAATTCCCTTCCAATCTTGAGGGACCCTGTAAGCCAACTATCCCACCAGGTGCTTCCAGTAAACGCCACTGCTCTGCGTTGCAGAGAGGTGGTGCAGGCCGTGCCCCTTTTTACACCTCGCTGCAATGGCGCTTACTGGACGTACCTAGTGGGCTATTTTGCTCCTAGGGACCCTTAGGATTCAAGGGGACTTAATCTCCCTACTTAAAAAAACGGCCACAGGGTGTGTTTACACAGTAGGGAAGGGAGCAGACGGGGCCTGAGGTGACGTGTGCAAACACGCCCTGTGGCGCGTTTTAAGTTGGGGAAATAATTCCCCTTCAATCCTGAGGGCCCCTGGGGACAAACTAGCCCACCAGGTGCTTCCAGTAAGCGCCACTGAGCTGCGTTGCAGAGAGGTGGTCCAGGCCGTGCCACTTTTTACACCTCTCTGCAACGCAGCTCTGTGGCGCTTACTGGAGGTACCTAGTGGGCTAGTTGGACCCTAGGGACCCTCAGGATTCAAATAAACTTAATCTCCCAACTAAAAACGGCCACAGGGTGTGTATACACAGTGGTGAAGTGAGGGGACGTGGCCTGAGTTAATGTGTGCAAACAAGCCCTGTGGCGCGTTTTAAGTTGGGGAAATAATTCCCCTTTAATCCTGAGGGACCCTGGTGGCCAACTAGCCCACCAGGTGCTTCCAGTAAGAGCCACTGTGCTGCGTTGCAGAGAGGTGGTCTAGGCCGTGCCCCTTTTTACATCTCTCTGCAATGCAGCTCTGTGGCACTTGCTGGAGGTACCTAGTGGTCTAGTTGGACCCTAAGGACCCTCAGGATTCAAGGGGACTTAATCTCCCAACTTAAAATGGCCACAGGGCGTGTTTACACAGTGGGGAAGGGAGGGGACGGGGCCTGAGGTGACGTGTGTAAACACGCCCTGTGGCGTGTTTTAAGAGGTAGTTTTAATCCCCTGCTCTATTATATACTAGGGAAATACAGAGGAGGTCATGCTAATCATAGGGGAACCCCAACGCATAGTGTTCCCTCGTGTATGTAGGTGTTTTCACTGTATTCTGAGTGTCTTTTAACATAGCACTGGCTCTAGGACTGTTTAGTCAGACTCAGTTACCACCACTATCCGTCAGAAAAAGTTGAGGGTAAAGGATGATTTTGCAACAAGGCTTCTTTCTGCTCTTCTGTTATCCTTCTTCCTGCACTTTTCTTCGTCTTTGAGGACTTCTGTTGCTTCTTTCTGCATTTCTTTTTTTTCTTTCTGTGCGTTTTTTCTTCTTTCTTCACATGTCCTATCTCTATACGCATAGTTAGAAATTAGCATTTAAAAATCCTTTGAAATTCACTGAAAAAACCATAGGTTTCAGGCACGTTATAGTTAAGAATTAGCATTTAAAAAAACCTTAGAAATTCACTGAAAAAACCATAGGTTTCAGGGGCGTTATAGTTAGTTGGACTTTTCACTCGTACAAAACCATTGAAATTCCCCTGTTATAGTTAGTTCAGCTAACTATAACTCGCGCGTCCGCAATGCACTGCTGATGACGTCACATATTACATCACTCATGACATGGTCAGTGACATCACTGATGACATCTCAAATGACATCACTGATGACACCAATGATGACATCATCCTTGTGATAGAGTGGAAAACCTCCTCTCCCCCTAATATAACCTTTGATACACACATTCAAAAATAGAAACGAAAATTTTCAAAACAATGGACATACCAATACCAGTTACAACAACCTATTCAGTAATTCTAAGATCCACATACACATCCACTCATTCACCAACAGTCCTATACAGTCACTCATACATGTACTCACTCATCATATGTACTCATACACCTATACATCCTATTACACAACGCCACTCATCCATAGAGTTACTCACACACATAGTCACTCATGCTAATAAAGAATCAAACATCCATTTACTTGCATATACAGTTATACACACACCACCATACTTACTTCTACGGAAACTTACACATACTTAGTCTTTTAAACAATCACTTATAGAAACACATACTTATTCATAAAGGAACTCTTTCAATCTCTCACTCTCACATATACTCACTTATATACACCAATAGTCACATATACTAGTTTAAAACATATGTAGTTACTCATAAAGACACTATTGAGACAGCCATTCACTCACTAACACACCCATGCACACACTCATCCACCCATACAGTCCTGCACACATGCTGTCTTCAACACATACAAACAGTGAGTCACTCATTCATGCACCTATGCACTACGTAATACCCTCCACCGAACCATACAGACACTCAGACACTCATACTGATACTCAAAAAACCAACTAATAACCTATATAGACACTCATGTAGCTACTCACCAACCCATGCAGCCACTTTTACACGAAGTCAGAGACTGATACAGATATTTACATATTTAAACATTACTCACTGAGGGCCCGATTCACAGAACTAACTTAAGACAAAATCCTAAACTTACTACCATTTTGGTATTCACAGAAGGCACTTACTCATTTCGGTATTCACAGAAGGCACTTACTCATTTCGCTATTCACAGAAGTTAGGAGTCCTAACTTTAGGACTCCTAAATGCCTTCTGTGAATACCGAAAGTCTTAAAATTAGGATTTTTCTCAGTTTAGTAGTAGTATAGTTAGGACTCCTAACTTTAGGGCTCCTTAATGCCTTCTGTGAATACCAAAAGTCTTAAAATTAGGATTTTTCTCAATTTAGTAGTAGTAAAGTTAGGACTCCTAACTTTAGGACTCCTAAATGCCTTCTGTGAATACCGAAAGCCTTAAAATTAGGATTTTTCTCAGTTTAGTAGTAGTATAGTTAGGACTCCTAACGTTAGGACTCCTAAATGCCTTCTGTGAATACCGAAAGTCTTAAAATTAGGATTTTTCTCAATTTAGTAGTAGTAAAGTTAGGACTCCTAACTTTAGGACTCCTAAATGCCTTCTGTGAATACCGAAAGCCTTAAAATTATGATTTTTCTCACTTTAGTAGTAGTAAAGTTAGGAGTCCTAACTTTAGGACTCCTAAACTGAGAAAAATCCAAATTTTAAGACTTTCGGTATTCACAGAAGGCATTTAGGAGTCCTAAAGTTAGGACTCCTAAATTCTGTGAATAACGAAGTGAGTAAGTGTCTTCTGTGAATACCAAAATGAGTAAGTGCTTTCTGTGAATACGAAAAGGGTTGTAAGTTTAGGATTTTTTCTTAAGTTAGTTCTGTGAATCGGGCCCTGAGCCATGTATTCACTAAGATACACTTAATCAGTCAGTTATACAATCAATTTTTCAAAAACAAATCATCCATTTAGACAATTATATACCCATTTATTCTTCCATCGACCTTGAGATATACATATATAAAACATATGTAATTTTCAGAAAAACACACATTCACTGGATGGTGTCATCAGTGATGTCATCAGTGATGTCATTTGAGATGTCATCAGTGATGTCATGAGTGATGTCACTGACCATGTCATGAGTGATGTATGTAATATGCGACGTCATCAGCAGTGCATTGCGGGCGGGCGAGTTATAGTGAGTTGAACTAACTATAACAGGGGAATTTCAATGGTTTTGAACGAGTGAAAAGTCCAGCTAACTATATCGCCCCTGAAACCTATGGTTTTTTCAGTGAATATATATATATATATAATATATATATATATATATATATATATATATATATAATTATTATTATTACTTTTTTTCACTGACAAAGGTTACCGGGACGTAAAAGTTAGGAAATAAAATTTACGTAACCCTGTATCCTTGGTTTTTTTCAGTGACTTTCTAGGGTTTTTTAAGTTGTATTCACATTCTCCACACAAATGTGGTGATATGTTGGTTCTCAGTGTGAAGTACTGGTTCCGAGAGCACTGCACAGCTGCTGCTCCTGCTATAGGCAATGCGCCGATTCCAAAGGAGTTGCACTAGTCCCGAAGGCGATGCGTTCGGTCTAGTCTGCACAATGATGAGGATGCGTTGGTTCTGACTCAAGCAAAGGTGAAAATTTGCCGGTTCCGATGAGAATGCATGGGTTCTTCATTGGTTCTGGTTGAAGCAGTACTTTATACCCACTTCCAAGGGCTCTGGACTGGGTTGTCACCACTTGGTTGCCAAGAATCACATTAAGCAAAGTCAGGTGCTGTAGAATGGAAGTATTTGATGCCTCTAAGACTTAGAAAAGGAGGCAAACCAGCAAGCCCTTGGAGTCTCTCTGGGTTCAAGTGATGAGTGCCTAGTCCTTCTCACCCAGGCAGGAGAACAGCAGGCAGCAGAGAAGCTCAACAAGGCAAGAGCACAGCAAGGCAAGAGTGAAGTAAAGCAGCAGTCCAGCAGAGTGCCAGTCCTTTCAGCACCACAGCAGTTCTTCTTCCTGGCAGAGGCTTTGCAGGTCCAGAAGTGTACTGAAGTCATGATTTCAGACTTATATGCAGTTGTGCCATTTAAGTGGAGGAGACGTCAAAGAAAGCTTTGAGGTGCACAGAGATCCTCCCTTCCTGTCCTATTTCCAGACTCACTACAGGGGGGTTATACAGCCCTTTGTGTGTGGACAAGGGACATCCTATTCAAGTGTTAGTGTGAGACTGTGCCCAGCTCCTCCCTCCTATCACCCAATATGGCCCAATGAAGACACACCTAAGCCTCCTTTGTGTGTGGCTGTCTAGAGGTAATACACAAGGTACAACTGTCATCCAGCCCAGACTACACAGAGAAAGTCAACAGGAAACAGTGACTAAGATATGTAAATACCAACTTTGCTAAACTGTAACTTAAAATCAAACTTCACTATAAGTTGTGATTTTAAATTGTGACACCAAACTTGATACGTCTATCTATTCACATTTGGGAATTCAACTTAGAAGATGGAATATGATGATCCCAATGTTATCCTATGGGAGAGAAAGCCCTTGCAGAAGTGGAACATGAATTTGGGATTTTTGCACTACCAAGACATGTAAAACTTAAAAGTACATGTCCTGCCTCTTAAAATACATTGCACCCTGCCCTGTGGGTCAAACCGGGACTACCTTATGGGTAACTTATGTGTATAAAAAGAGTAGAGGTGGGCGGAATTTGCGTAATCGCGTTACGCAAATCTCCGCGAAATGGTAAAAATCTCCGCGAACATGCAGAAATTCCGCGAACACGCGGAATTGCTTGTTCGCGATGCTTTTTTCCTGTTCACAGTTGCTGTTTGCGTGCTCGGGGAGAAATATCTCGCGAACACGCATTTTGAGAACGCAAACAAGAAAAAATTCCGCGAAGTCGCCGAAAGCAGACTTTTGGGCAATTTCGCGTTCTCCGCGGAACGCGAAATTACCGAAATTCCGCAAATTCCGCGAGCGGAACGGAATTTACCGCCCAGGCCTAAAAAAGAGAAGAGGTTTATCTTGCCAGGTCGAAGTGGCTTTGTAAAACTGCATATATAGGCTCTGCAATGGCAGGCCTGAGCAATGGTTAGAGGGCTACTTAAGTGGGTGGCACAATGAGTGCGGTCGGCCCACTAATAGCAGTTAATTTACAGGCCCACCCAGGACAAATGAAGTGCACTTTACTAGGGACGTATAAGTAAATAAAATATTACAATTGTGGTTAAGCCAATATTACCATGTTTGGGGGAGAAAATACAAGCACTTTAGAACTGTCAGCAGTAGTAAATTGTGCAGGGTCCAGAAACAAGCAAAAATAAGGTCAGCAAAATGGAGGGAGGTAGGCAATAGGTTGAGGGAAGACCACCCTAAGGTTGTCAGGTCTAAAATATGTCCCTACAAGCCAAAAGTGGCGAGAGTTAACCAAATCCTTGGGAGTTCTCCTCACTTAGCAGGCAAATCTGGAGAGACCATCAGGATTGGTGTGGTCTATCCCTGGGTTATGCTCCACCTTAAAGTCCATTCCCTGTAGGGAGATGGACCACCTCAACAGTTTGGTATTTTCACCCCCCATCTGCAAGAGCCATATGAGGGCCCTGTGGTCTGTCTGAACCATGAAGTGAGTCTCAAACAGGTATGATCTCAACTTCTTCAGTGCCCAGACCACAGAAAAAGCTTCTCTTTCAATGGCCTCCACCTCTGCTCCTGTGTAAATAACTTCCTACTAATGAAAGCTACCAGTTGACCTAGGCCCTCCTCATTTAGCTGTGTTAAGACTACCCCTATGATATGTTCTGAAGTGTCCGTTTACATCATCAGTTCCTTGGAGAAGTCAGGGGCCCTGAGTACAGGTGCTGTGCACATGGCTCCCTTGAGAGAGTCAAAGGTTTTCTGACAAGCCTCTGTCCAGATCAACAATCTGGGCAGCTTCTTAGAAGTCAGCTCGGTAAAGGGCGTCACAATGGTGTCTTGGCCCTTAAAAAATCTTCTGTAATTGCCAGTGAGGCCTAGGAATATCACTTCTGTTTTTATTTTAGGTGGTTGCTAGGCCATGGTGGTTTCAATCTTGGCTGGTTGGAGCTGCCCCTTGCCTGTATCTACCAGGTGTCCCAAATGCAACACAGAACCCTGCACAATCTGTCACTTACCGACTTTGATGGTCTGTCTGTCGATGGGCCTGAAGCACCTCATGGAGGTGATGTAGGTCTTCCTCCCAGCTGGAACTGCAGATAGCACTATCATCTAAGTGGGCAGCACAGAAAGCCTCCTAACCAGTCAGAACCCTGGTAACACACCTTTAGAATGTATCAGGGACATTTTTCAATCCAAAAGACATAATCCAAAACTGGAAGTTGAAAATGCATACCCCTCTGTGGGGAGTGGCCTTCCTGTCATTTCAGAGTTTCATAATGTCTTGACTGGACTCTATATTGCTTTTATCCTTCTTCCAGAAGTGATGCATCCGGTTGTAGAGGGACAGCATGTAGCTGACCACACCCTGCAGGGGTTTCTTGGGATCTTTTTCCCACACCTCCTTTTCAAGGTTCATCGGTCCCTTAACAGGGTGGATGGAGAGGAGTTCAAAGGGGCTGAACCTTACTTCGTTCCGTGGCAACTCCCTGTAGGCAAATAGAAAGAATGCCTAGAGGACATCTCACTTATCTCTCATGGGCTCAGGCAGGCCCATTATCGTGCCCCTCAAGGTCCTGTAAGAATCTGTCCACAAGACCATTGGTTTTGAGATGTTAGGGTATGGAGAACCTATAAGTTACACCAAAACTTATAAGTTACACAATACTTATCCCACATGGACTTCATGTATGCAGATATGAAGATAGTGCCTCTGTTAGATTCTGCCTCCTTGGGGAACCCAACATGGGTAAAGATCACCATCAGAGCTCTAGCCACCACAGGTGTAGTCACTGACCTCAGAAGGATGGTCTCTGGGTAGCGGGTGGCATGGTCCACCAAGACCAGGGAAACCTGTTGCCTAAGGCTATCTTGGTGTCCAAAGATCCAATGGTGTTGATGCCCACCCAACAATAGGTAGTGGATCCAGGGGAGCCTTTTGCTTTTAACCTGATTTCCCACTGGCCTGGCAGGTGGGACAAGACCTATAGAATGAATCTGAGACTGTCTTCATTTGAGGCCAATAAGAATGGGAGACAAGCCTGGTAAAGGTCTTGTTTTGCCACAAATGTCCTGCCAGGGGAATATCATAAACCAAACCGAGTAGGAAGACCCGGTAACACTGGGATACCACCAGCACATTGGCTGCCCCAGCACCAGGAACCTTATGCTCACTATAAAGGAGATCATTGCCCCAGCAGATCAGGTGACCCCCAGAGGCTTTACCTGCTGCATGGGCTGAGGCCTGTTGCCTAAAGCCCTCAAGAGTGGGATACACTCCCTGCACTTGGCAGAATTCCTACCTGGTGGGCCCACCATCAGTCTGCCAGCTGGCAAGCTCAGGTAGGTCATCTAGGGCAACGATGACTTCCCCTTTGGCTCGGGGGCCTCCGCCTCAGAAACCCTGTCAGTGCCATTGTTCCAGGCTCCCTTTCTGGGCAGCCATGGCCCGTATGGTCATACAGACCCAGTCAGGCAACCCCATGATCTCCATGTGAGACCTGAGCTCTACTTGCCTTCAGGAAGTGTGCTCCAGACCGCTGCCTAGAAAACAATCTACATGCATTAGCAGGGCTCACAGCAGCTTTCAGAGAACCTGAGACCCACCCAAAGGGAACCAGAACCACCTGAAGATGTCTCTTGGGATTGTCGGCGACTACAACTTGGTGGAATGTGTTCGGTAGGACCTGCTCTGCAAACACCAGCCAACACTTGTTAGTTGTCATGCTGGCTCCTTATCTCACAGAGCCTCAAAATTTTGCCCATTAATGGTGACCAATTGCCAATACTTTAAAGTATTTGAAGGCATGTGGGCTTTAGGCACCATTTCTCTATCCTCCATGGAAACAAGGGTCACCTCTGCCTGTCCCCCATAACTAGCTGGGACTAAGTCCTTTCCAATCGCTAGGCTCGCCATCCCTGGTGTCTGCTCACTGGTGGGGTGCTGTGTCTTCTTGGGACATTTGGAGTCACCCTTGTTTTGCCCATATTTGTAACACTCTGTATATTGGGGTGCAAACCTCCCTGTCTTATGATCAAAGAACCCACTCTTCTTAGGATCAGACTGGGACTGGATATCTCTACTTTTTGGGGGGCCTTTTGAGAGCTCCTTGTTTTTAATTTTTCACCCCCTTCTTTCTTCTGTTGGGAGCCCTGACCACCTTTATGGGTGTCTCCCCTAGCTACCCTTTTGGATACTCTGGTGCTAGCCCAAAGGCCTGCCTCCTCAGCAAGCTTTCTGGGGTCAGTCAGCTTACTGTCAACTAGGTGCCTGCACGACTCAGGAAAATAGATACTGAGCATGTGCTCTCTCATGACCAAATGGTACAACCCATTAAAATCACTAACCATGCTGCCCCTCATCCAGCCACTCAGTGCCTGACTGTAATCAATGAAATCTACCCAGGATTGGTTGCGGAGCTTCTGGCTGTCCGTGAATCATTGCTGATACTTTTCAGGAGTAAGGCCGAATTTGGCAATTAAAATGGTCTTCATAGGGTTATACTTTGCTTGGTCCCCAACCTCTGTCAGAAGTGTTTCCTTCCTAAGTGTTGGCATATGTTTCCACAGGCCACCCAACCCAGTGCTCCTCAGGAACCCTGTGTAGCTTCAGTGTAACCTCATAAGCAGAAAACCACTTAGCAATGCCATCTCCCACCACATACCTATGCACCAAATCCTTAGGTATACAAACCCTCTTCTGTCAATCAGGTACTGCATGTATGCTGCCACCATCACAGATGAGATCCACCTGTCTGGCTTAGATATCCAAATTTTTTCAGCTCCTCTCAAAAGCTAACAACAACTTTTTCTCCTCCAGGGCCCTTTCAGCCTTCCTTTCCTCCCAGGCCCTCTCAGCCTGTTTGGCTTCACATTTAGGCTTTTTCTCTTCAGTCTCCAATTTAGCTTGGCCATCTGCAGCTTTAATTCTCTTTCCTTCCTCCTCTCAATAAGCTCATCTGGGGATAGGCCACAGGAAGAGAAACTGCTTCCTGCACTCACAGGGAGCTCAAATTCAGGGTTGTCACCCTTAGCCACTGCAGGTGGTACCTCAGAAGAGCCATTCTCAGACTCCCTCAATCTATCACTCCCCTCGGAGCAGGCTTCTGCCCATGGCCGTAGCGTTTTTTAACTTCCATCTTCTTGGTGGCACCCTGACAGGAATCCCAGTCTCCTTGCAAAAGTCCTTAAACTGGACCACTTAGTCATTGTCCAACTTGGACAGCTCAAAGTCTATGGACCTAGATGTAGAACCAGCAGGCAGAGACATGATGTAGGGTAAAAATTAAAAAATGTGAAACAGGGAGAAATGACAAAATCAAAATGGTCTTGGATGTGGATGGGTAGTGTACACCAAGTTAATGTATGGCACAGCACAAACACAAGTCCTATCCTCAACGCTGATCACCAAGGTTACATATTGTGTTTCTGGTTGGCAGATGTGTCAACCCTGTCCAAGCAGGAACCACAATCCTAGTCAGGGTAAGTCAAAACACACCCTAAATTATCTTGTGCTCACCCTCTGGTAGCTTGGCACGGAGCTGTCAGGCTTAACTTAAGAGGCTCTTTTTGAAGTATTTTTGCAACCCTTCAAACAGGAACACAGTGAAAACACCACAAAAAGACTACTCACCAATTTAGAAAAATAAAGAATAATTTTATAAATAAAACATAACCAAAAATCCAAATACAAGCAGATGTTGAGATATGAATTTTTAAATAATACATTTAAAATAGCTATTAGAAACAATAAGCGCTTTAATGGGTTATCTGTTCGCGCTGGACAGGAGCAAAGTCAAAAGTTCGGGCCAGCCGTAATGGAGCATAGGCCAGATACAGGGACCCCCTTGGGCACGCTGAATTAATGTACCTTAACACAGGATTTGTTGTTGTCTATGCGGATGTGCGGTGCAGCCGAAACGGTGCGTCGGTATCTAGCCACAGAGTGGAGAAGTTGCACCAATGCTCTCTATGCAGCTGCAGCAATGTGTTGGTTTTGAGTGTGAGGAGCTGGTTCTCAAAAGCAATGCATGGCTGCTGCTCCTGCAGTAGGCGAGGTGTTGATTCCAAAGGCGATGCACTGGCTCCGAAGGTGTAGTTCTGGGTATGCTCCATGCAATCATTAGGATGCACTGGTTCTGACTCACGCAAAGGCGAGAAGCACTTTATACCCACTTTCAAGGGCCCAGGACTGGGTTGACATTACTTGGCAGAGCAAGACTCACAGCAAGCAAAGTCCAGGTGCAGTAGCAGGTTAAGTTGAAGTCCTTGATGCCCCTGAGGCTTAGAAGAGAAGGCAAGTCAGCAAGCCTTGGAGTCACTCTGGGTGCATGTGACTCAGGTCCAGCCTTTCTCACCCAGGCAGCAGAATAGCAGACATAAGAGCAGCTGAGCAAGGCAAGAGTCCAACAGAATGACAGTCCTTTCAGCAGCACAGCAGTTCTTCTTCCTGGCTGAATATTCACAGGTCCCGAAGTGAACTGAAGTCATGTGCCAGAGGTCCAGTGTTTATACCCAGTTGTGTGTTTGAAGTGGGGGAGACTTCAAAGAAAGCTTTGAAGTGCACAGAGTTACTCGATTCCTGCCCTGGCTCCAGACTCATTACATGGGGGTATGCAGCCCTTGTGTGTGGACAGGACACAGCCTATTCAGGTGTAAGTGTGAGGCTGTGACCAGCTCCTCTTTCCCATCATCCAGGATGGCCCATCAAGACACACCTAAGCTTCCTTTGTGTGTGCCTGTCTAGAGGGAATACACAAAGCTCGGCTGTCACCCAGCCCAGACTGAACAGTCAGGCAGCAGGCATCAAATGGCTAAACTAAGTAAATGCCAATTTTCTAAAAATGGTATTTGCTAAACTGTAACTTAAAATCGAACTTCACCATAAGTTGTGATTTTAAATTGTAAGTCCAGTGACACCAAACTTAAAAAGTGTATCTCTTCACAATTGGGAATTAGACTAAAAAGATGTAATAAGGTCATCTAAATGTTATCTCACGCGACAGATAGGCATTGCAGTAGTGAAATATAAAACTTAAAAGTACATGTCCTACCTTTTTAAATACATTGTACCCTCCCCTTTGGGTTACCTTAGTGGCTGCGTATACATATAAAAAGGGAAGGTTTAGGCCTGGCAGGTGGTTTATCTTGCCAGGTCGAAGTGGCTCTGTAAAACTGCACATACTGGATCTGCAAAGGCAAATCTGAACCATGGTTAGAGGGTTAACTAAGTGGATAGCACAAGGAGCGCTGCAGGCCCACTAGTAGTATTTAATTTATCAACCCAGGTCCTGTGCACATGTAGCTCACTTTACTAGGGACGTAGGTGGGAGCACAAGCACTTTACCACTGTTCAGCAGAGGTAAAGTCCACAGAGTCCTAGAACCAGCAAAACCAAGGTCTGAAAAATGGAGGGATGCAGGCAAAAAGTTGTTGAAGCCCACCCTAAGGCTGTCACGTCTAACAAAGCATACATCCTGTTACAAGACAAAGGATCTCCAGGGATCAGATCTTTATTTCAATCATAAGCCCTATGAGGAGGTAAATATGCAATCTTCTGTTAGTTAGAAACACCGAGGTAATCCTGATAGCACTCGTGAAACCTTTTCTTCAGTCAGCACTCAGGTGAGTGGGATGATCAGATTTGGAGCTTCCATGTAACAGGAGTGGGAGTTCAAAATAACCCTTTTGAGTGCCCAGTCGATCTTTGGGTTGTGCAGTTGCAACCAAGGGATGCCCAATATGGTGCCAAAGACTGGGGTGTCATTAAGGTTGAAGCTGATCTGTTCTGTGTGCTCATTCTCCGAAACTATAACTAATGATTTGGTCTGGAATTCTCTAAAGTCAGAAGTTCTGAACCATCCACTGCTCCTACTGGCCCGGGTTCTGATTTACACACTTTAGGAACCCCAAGAGTGGAAGCCAAGGTTAAGTCCAAAACATTCTCTATAGCCCCTGAGTTTAACAGTATTGGGGTGACTTTTAAGACGTGTGGAGATTATCAATCTTAATGCATTTGGGTTTATTTACCACTGTATTAGCAAGATAGTAAGAGATCCGACTGGGGCTTTGACTTGATAAGTCAATCTCCACACTTATAGAGTTTTCTAATTTTCCGACATTGGATTTTTCAATTGAAAGCAGGCTCTGACTTTCTTGGGGCTTTTGGGCTTACTTAGGCAATCATGGGTAAAATGCTCAGGGTTCCCACAATAAAAGCAAAGATTCATCTTCCTCCTACTTTTTCCACTTTGGTGAGTACCCCCAGCCCCTCCCCCAATCTGCGTTCATTTTACTCCCTCTTGTGATTTCGGATCTGAGTCTTTCTTTTCAGCTTTTAGGTTTATGGCTGCCAGGTCTCTTCCCGGTGTGTACAATATGTGAAAGCCCAGGCCTGTGAAGTTCATCTTATGCTTCCCCCTCCAGAGAAAGGTCTCTGCTACCAGACGGAAGTCCAGACCCCGTTGAGCATTCCATGTTGAGGGCCAAAGAAGGTGGAAATAGATGATTTCCTACTCATACGGTCTAGATTATGAAGATCCCGAATTGAGTGCTGTTATGGTCAGGCGCCTATCTCCATTGATCTTGTGGCCCTCTGCGTCACAGGCTGTAGAGTCTCTTCAGTGCCCCTGGAGCAGATGATTACATGCTCTCAATTGTGCCATGGAGAAATGCTCCAGGATCCTGTTTCCGATGGTGCTTCAATCCACAAGAGCTTGGTGGAGGAGCTGTCACTGTGCATGGTTAGGGTGCTTGCATACAGCCACAGTGATGGGTGGTCTCCAGGTTCATGGGATAAAGTTGCATCGCTATGGTAAATGCTCACATCTCCCCACAAGGCAGCAGATAAGGATGCCCGTGATTGCTGTTCATAAACCTAGGTCCTCAGGCTACCGGAGCAGAGAAGAGGAAGCGGGCATTCCCATGGAGTTTCAGGAGAGAGAGGCAATCTTGGTTGGCTTCAAGCTCCACCTCCGAAAACCGATGCTTCAATGAATGAAGCAGTAAATAGTAAAGAGACACCCAAATTAATCTCCTTGCCCCCTGGATCCAGAGACTCTGTGCAGTTTGTTTGCCCTGTGCCTCCCATATATCCACTGACAACGCAGAAATTTTGCTTCTGAGAGGTGATGTTGGGGACCTGCTGAGACTGTTCCCAAGGGATAACACTTCCTGATAGTCTCAAAGGCAGCAGCAGCATCCTTGTTTCAGGCTCTTATCATGATTAAACTAGGGGTGTGGCCCAGTGCAAAACAACAAGAAAGGCCTTGCTTGATGTAAGCCAGGCCTCATCACAGGCAGTCCTATCTCTGGAAGAGGCTGGGCAGGGCTGGACTATAGCTGAGTGCTTTTTGGTTGACTTCCATTAAAGACCAGTATTAAACGTAAGTTTGCCTGTATCATGTTGAAATTAGGAAGTGAAAAACCAGCCTACTTATCAGCTGCATAAGAAGGTGGTAGATCTAAAAGGCTCCAGAGGGAAGAAATATTCAGAACTGAAATCAAAAAGTTCAAATCCCACTCAAGGGTCACCCAGTCATTCTCTGGCAAAGCTCCATCTTTCTGAAACTTCCTATCCGCAGATGACTGACGTCTTGAAAACTGCTTGCAGTGCCAGAAAAAAAAAATCTTACAGGCTTAAAATTTATATTGACCTATCATCTCCTTTTCTTATTTTCATTTTTTACTGATTCATTATTCTCCTCTACTTAACTGGTCCAACTGTAACCCCTTTTCCCTCCTCTTATTTCCTCACCTTCTTCCACAGATGCCTTTGCTTCTATCTCTCCCCTATGACCTGCTATGCTATGATTTTTCATATTTTCTTTTGATAATGAATTTAACGTGAGCTCTATATTATTGTGCTTGGTTTCCTATGTTATTGTAAAGAGATTTTGGTCTCTGACATATTGGTGATCTAGATCTGTACCCATTATCCTTTATGTCAGACACACTGGCACCTATCCTAGGTAGAGTTACGCTATATAAAATCTTTTAGTGCATGTTATACTTATAAAAGTACCGCCCTTTGAGAGAATTAAAATTAACTGTAAATCAGAACCACCATTACAGGATGATTTGAGCCATTTACCTGTAAGCTGGGAGTCAACAACCACGACAAATGGGCCCCATGAAACACATTATTGAATTTTCTGAACAAATACCTAAGACATAAAATGTAAAGATGTAATTGAATGGGACTCCATAAGTACAGAGAGTGTCCACTGGTATCTATAATTAAACATTCTGCACATTATCAAAACGTGTTTTTTTTTATAGCAAAAATGAAGCTTTTGACAGTACTGGAAAAACACTTTAAGCACTTTGGGCCAGATGTATGACCATGTAATTTTGCGAGTCGCAAATTGCACTCAATTGTGAGTTACAATTTGTGACTCGCAAAATGACGTTCAACAGTGTCAGAGGAACTGTTTGCGATTCTCAATGGGGTCGCAAATTGCATGCCTTATCAATATTCATGAGTGCAGGTGACTCTCCACTAATCTTAAGGAAAACATGCCTATGACATAAAATCTGAAATTTGGATTGATTGTGGCTCATAAGGTGACTATAATAAATATGTTCCCTATTACCAAAAATATGGTTATATTTCTTGCAATTTGAAGCTATGGAATGACCTACTACCATTCTTGTGTTGGACTTTTCACTTTATCACCACTAACATGAATTGTTTAAACATTGAGAGATGGGAAGGGAGAAGTCGCTCTGTTTTTCCATAATTCAGGGCTTGCTTATTAGTTCCAATTAAGTGATTAAACTTAACTAGATAATCATTAATTTGCTTTTTGCAATTGACTTCATTCTCCAGATCGACCATCACCATCACTAAATAGCTCCCCCTTGGGGAATACTGTGGCCAGCCGCAGGCAGGTAACCTGTGGGGATCGCAGCCCTTCTTGGGCGCAACCCTAGGAGTGGAACAAATATAAGGGACCCCGATAATGGCAGTGCTTGACCAGGAGAGCAGCAGACTCCCTCAAGAACCTTACCCGCCACACACTGTATCTCTATCTTCAACCTGCCCCTCTACACCAGGGATACAATCCACCACCTGGGTGAATGGACAACTGGTTGGACTGGGCCGCTCTCCATGGCACATCAAGAATTTCTGACACCAGCAAAACTTTATTCTGTTTCTATGTTAGCCAGCAACACTATATCCTTTCTCTGAATGCCACTGCTTGGCCCGATATAGCTACAACAAGGTATTCCACACCAGTAACACACTGGGATCCAGGGGAGTTGTGGTCATCCTTTACAAAACCTTCTCCTTTGTGACTCCCTGGGTGGTCATCATCCTATGGGCAGCCACATGTCCCTAGTGGGTGTGTTGGAAGGTCAAGCATTCAACTTCATCATTGCAAATGTTGCACCATAGATTCCTGGTCCCACCTGGCAATCGACGTACTCCTCATGACAGGCCACACATCCTCATATGGGGCATTTCAGATCACTCCCCAGTGATGCTTTGCTTGGGATCCCCGAGGTGAGGGATCCGCCCAATCTGGTGACTTAATGCATGGCATCTGGTTGACAGGGACTGGGGGGAGATGTAATCATACTTTGAAATAAATTTGGATTCAGTAGACTCCCCTAGTGTACTGTGGGCAGGAGAGGGTAGCATGATCATTCCTCTGGAGGCAAGTGTGGGAGCGGCTTCAAGCGATCAGCAAAGTGGATTCCCATTTCCTTCTCTTTGAATAGAGGGAGGACCTGGACCCTGACAGTCATGTGGCCGCCAGCAGGCTACTCACAGAGTGAAGCTCAGGCAACTATGCCTGGATGAGGCCAAAACATTATGTATAGACTCCACCAAGTGAGTCTACAAATAGGAAGATACATCTGGCAAGTAGCTACACTGGTTGGCTTCCCATGACTTGGTGTCCTGGGTGGCCCCAAAAGTGGTTGTGCCAGATGGTGTGGTCACCACAGAGGCTACATCCATTTCTTTCATGTTTGCAGGTTACTACCAGTTCCTCTATTCCAAGTGTCTTAGACCTGAGAGAGAATCCACCCAGCCCCTCGTCGAAGACATCCCACTGCTGACTATATCCCACTCTGACAGTCATCACTTAGATCGCCCATTAGAACTCAGAAGTGTTAGAGACCATTAGGGATATGAATCCGGGCAAGCCTTCAGGTCTCGATGGTTTCCCCTGGAAGGTTATCAAAAACTATGCAAACTCATATTGAGCCCCCTGCTTTCAATCTTTGAGGAAGCCTTCCAAACGGGGAAGTTGGTCACCAGAGTTAGACCACAATTATACTCCTCCCTAGAGAGGGAAAACTGCCTGAGATCTCTCCACCTACCTTCCCATTATACTGAGAAACACAGGATTGAAACTGTATGCTAAAGTACTAGTGAACAGGCTCACCACGGTCCTCACAAAACATATCCATTCTGACCAGTGTGGGTTTATCTCCTATCACAGCACAAGACACTGTATATGGAGAGTGTAGGTGGCCCTGGCATATCGTCACCAACTGCAGGACCCTATTGCCCTTACGTGTATTGACTTTGAGAAGGCCTTTGCTTCCCTTAATTGGGATTTCCTTAGGGAAGCACTCAAATGCTTCGGATTTGGGCCTCAATTTTTAACCTGCATTCAAGTACTTTACACACTCCCCAGCGCACAGGTCAGAGCCAATGGAATAAAGTCTGAACCCTTTATAAATCAAAAGAGACGCCCATTGGGTCTGCCCCCTCTCACCTCTACTGTTCACCCTGGTGAAACAGGCGCTGGTGGCCTGGATCCACTGTGACATTCAAATCCAGGGGTTCCACTGGTGAGATGGCAGAGATGATCGAATTGCCCTCTATGCAGATAATATTCTACTATGACATTTACAACCCACAGAAACAGGTCCTTAGATCCTCCAAATCCTACACTTATATGGGCAAGCTTCGGTTCTCCTAATAAATTAGGCCAAGTGCTTCCTAGTGCCATTGTCCAAGTGTTATGGGAGTACTGGACTGACAGGACAATCTTCCAGTCAGTACACTTATCTTCCACTACATGGGCATCCACACCTCTCTCTTTTCTGGTCCTACATGGAAACCCAACCTCAAACCACTAGTTGCACAGATGAGCAAGAACCTGACACAATGTGTGAAACTCCCTCTTAATATCATTTGGAGAGGAGCCCTGTTTAAGATGATGATACTCCTATGATTCCTGTATGTGTTTCAGAACTCCCCAATCCTGATACAACAAATTTCACATGCTAGAGTCTAAAGTCCAGGCATTCCTTTGGGCAATACAAACACCCTGCATTGTGTTTCGTGCATGTAAGTGCATGCAACCCATATATGACGGGGCTTCGGGGTGGCTGATCTACATCGGTACTTTTGTGCCTCACAGCTGCTTGTCGTAATTGACTGGTTGAATGGGGGTTGATCAAACCCTCCCTTCCAATTTGAAAACCATCTCCATTGGCTGCAATAACATCATAAAACCCTTGCCATGATGTATGGAACACCAATTCCTTACGTGTTAGTGGCCAATTCCAGTTCAGTGCTCCTGGTATGGAGGATGGCCCCCATTTGGCCGGGGTGGCAATGTTGACTTAAACCTCTGTGGAGACATCAAGATCTTGCACAAGTGGTTGGGTGGGAGGACATTGAGGGCTGGGACTTCTCCTCCCCCTTAAGAAGAAGTTTCCTTAGATGACAGTGATGCCAGAATGGCACCACATACGCTTGTCATATTATACCGACTTCGGGTTATGCAACTGAAATATATACACACCATATACATGTCACCACTGAGGTTGTAGAAGGCACAGAAGCAACTGTCCTATGTCTGTTTCAGATACCCTGAATCTAGGGGAGATTTCTTCCATGTGGTATGGACCTTTCACAAAATTGCGAAATACTGGTCGATCATTTTTACAATACTATGCCTGGTACTGGGATAGCAGATTACACCCTCACCTCATATTACACTTTTGGGAAGATTAGAAGATTTGGAGGGACCCCGAAGTGATCACACTTTGGTGAGCCTGGGCATTTTGGTTGCCAAACATGGTCTGGTGTGCAAAACTGGAGGAGTCCATCTACAAGACTAGAGATTTTCCCCAAAAGTAAAGCAAGATCTGGAGTTACTGTGGCTTGATGGGGTAGTGTGCAGATACGGACAATTTGGATTGCCAATTTGCTATGATTGTGCTGTGCTTGTTATTACCTAGAGCCTAACTAGGACTGTCACAACAACTGTAAACTAATAAATGTGTTTCATAAAAAAAACCAAAAAGCCTCCTCGTTTACAGCTATGGTTCTGGGAGATGTGAACATTTGTTAGATTTAATGAAAACAGAAAACATTTTAATTAGCCAATTTCCTCATTTTTATGGGTGACAGTTTCTATTTATGTATGTTCGTCTCTTTACCAACCTGTGTTAAACCTTCTGAGGAAAAATAGCAACTTGTTATGTGACCAAGAGACCATCTTTCGTTGAACATGAGGCTGTTGATCCTACTGCAATGGATATATTGGCAAACGTGATTATAAAAATCCAGGTCATCCATGGTGGGGTATGGTGAACCTGGTGAGAGAATGGTCATCATCCTTGTTACCTGCTTGTACAATAAAATTACACTGTGACAGGGAGGCTGTGCAGCTCTACCATATAGATAGAAAGATATTTTGTAAAACAGCTGCTTGGCCTTGTCACACAGTCGACACCGCAAATATCTAGAGAGGCGTTACATTTGATTCCCTTTTTACTGTCGGTCTTCAAACCAGATAGTAAAGCAAGCTTCCACCTTCTTAACTTTTGAATTAATGTGTATTAACAGTGCTAGTCCCCCACTTCACTAGAATGCACAGATTTTAAAAAAAATATGTCAAAAGTGGCACTAATTGATCCAGCTATGGTTAGGCTTAAGCCATGTCTTGGTGGTGCCTATAAAACTAAGGTCAAGTTCTGAAATCAAAACATGCCTCGCAGAATCTTCTTGACTATGGACTTGCAGTTTTTACTCGCTTGTGAGCCACCCAATTTAATCTCTCTGACAGCTTATTGCCAGGAGACTACTCACTCATAACAATAGTGGGAGGTTAAGGATAATGAGGCTGACGTAATCAGATGAAGAGTGTACAATCAGCCAGCCCCACTACAGCCAAACAAGTAAATACCTTGCCATCACAGTGTACATAATCCATTACTCTCTCATAGGCCTGCACCCACGTTTCTCCACAATAGTGCATAAGGCAGTCCACATCAGAGTCAACCAAACCAGGTTGGTGCAAAATGGACTCTGCAGGCTTGACATGCCATGCAGCAAATCGACACAGTCAAGTCTTTGTTGTCCATATGGCTGGTGATGGCTCAACAGGCATGATGAATACACCCAAACATGCCCAGTTAGACATACATGTAAGTCCTGTACACCTACACTGCTCCTTCAACGACTGGCCATGTTCCAATGCTGGAGCTTTGATGGAAACAAGAAAAGCAGTGAAGGTGTGGATTGGAATCAAAGTACTCCCACAATCTGTGTGTCTAAATTATGAAATATGCATTGCATACTTGATTGCCCCCCAGGAGAAAGTTCTAATGGCTTTCAACTATCCCTGTGGGCCTCATCTACTGCCCACTTTTAGTTACATTTTGGAATATGCAATACCAAGATCACAAGAGAGAGGTAATCAGCACCCAATGAAGAAAGATAAATACATTGAGTTGAAAATATGCTCCTTATAATTATATCAAATCCGATCAAACTGATATATCACTATGCTGATAAATTGCATGGGAGATACATTAAGTAATCTTATGCAGTGGCTTCATCTGAACATATGATCTAGTGTGACAAGTGACATCAATTTACCAAAATGTGATGAGAAGTATATCTGAAATCTCACAAACGTTATCACCCTGATGGCATTATATGAAGAGAGCGATACAAAATGCTCATTGTCCCGGATATCTTCATATATAGAAACATCTCACCATTCTTGGACCTGCTAACCTCGCACTATCAAGTGTGGCAAGATGACACACCTTCCAAGTATCTATGAAAAAGTTACAGATATTAGCAAACGTCATTAAACGTATTGTATCTGAAATCGCTATCATTTACAAAGATAAGGTTTCAGAGAAACAGTGCCAAGATAAATAGGCACCACCTAAACAATGTGTTATCATGGCTGGCGTTAAATAATATGCTCGACACAATTACATTAATGTTCCTGCTTGTTTCCATATATATTACTATAATTCATAAATAGGTACACTGTAAAACAAACCTTAAATGATTCTTCATCAAATTTGTTTTGAATAAATGGAGAAACTTAGTCATGCATTTATTGAATTTACAAAGCATGTATGTTACTAACATGGACCACTCACAAACAATGCACTTTCTTCACATTTAGCTTTCAATTTGTAGGAATCATCATTTATGAAACATTTGAAGTCATTGCTGCTGCTATATACTTACACACCATTCTTTTCGATCAGCTGATGCCCAAAACAGGCCAAATGGCACACATTCCAAGGGGTGCCCACCTCACAACATGTCAAGTGGTTATCTTATTCCCAGAACATGTATGACAATTCACAGCTGATGTCATAATGCTCAATCACTAGTACTAAGATGAGCTAGGTACAGCAGATCTCTACTTACCTGTTTTCACTAATCTTCACAATATTCTGGTAGTCAATATTCTGTGTACAACACTTTTGTATAATTAACATTCTGTGTGTGATATCCTGATACAGAACTATCCACCCCACCACCCTTTGCTGAACGCCTCAAGCTAGTTTATGTCAGGCATGTGTTTGTGATCGGCTTGCTAAGTCATTCAATTCTCAACTTGCAACTACTACTTTTTCATGTTTTTTGTAAGTTTTAAGTTTTCAGTATTTAAACATGAACTCCAGCAGAGAAAGATATGGAATACATTGCTCCTTTACATTCTGAAAATAAAAATTCACATCACACTGTAATTGAGCAATGTCAATCTTGATACTTTGTATACTGTGCCAGTTTCCTCTAATTGACCGACTTTCCAGTTCTACGCAACATAAAAATATTGGGAGCTACATTGAAGACAGAGTGACAGAGTTCCAATAATGGATGGTATACCAATCGTGCTCCAACATTCCATTATTTGTCCTATTGTTAGCCCATGTTTAATTTTGAACATTCTTTCCATGGTGGGTGGGACTTGCAATAGCTTTACAGCACTTCTGGCTGTGGATAAACTTGTTGCTTATGGCCCTCTTTCCCATTACATGTCTCAGGCCTATAACACAATTAGAGGACCTTTAACTGCCTATATACCATTCGACTAATGCAATACTTAATCCCTGAAACTCTAATAAAATATCAACAAAAATATTAAACTTTTTCTAGTTTGTGTTACTTGTTTGTTGTATTATTTTCCATGAGAAACAACAAAACAGATTGCAACCATTGGATGTCAACGTTTGCCCTTAATAGGAAAACTAACTAGCTTTTAGCTTTTACTTTTACTTTTTAGGTGTTACATCAACTAGTAATAATGTTACCGCCCGAGTATTAAAATTCATAAAACTATCTATAAGGCTCATTACACTCCCCAGCATTGCCTTTGAGTTTAATGAACCCAAGTTACAAATATTATTTTGCATAATCCTCGAGATTCTGTGAATCACCATATCTCACAAGGATGTGTTTTTGAAGGTGTAATTATGGCTGCCTTTTTGCTGTTGTCCATTATTTGCCGCTTAAAAGTTTGCAACTTTACAAAATTAATGAACTGGCAGTGTAATGTTATTCCGAGCACAGTTTGGCAACAGTAGAGGGGAGCCACATTCTGCATTTATATTGTTCCCTTATGACACGGAATGGAAAGTTTCCTTATAGAAAACACAGAAAGAATGGACTCATTCAAAAGCTAAGACATCATCGAGGCTAGAAGTTGCACCATTGGTGCTGCTTGCCACGATGCTCAGATTCATTTTTACATTAATCACATGGCCATTGAATGTAATTATTGTACAAGGAGAAAATTGGTGATTGAGGTAGTTTAACGCATATATCAGACTTAATTTACCCAGAGAGCATATCATGTTAGGCCACATTAGACTGGCAATGTGACTTTATTTCTCGTGGGAATCAATTAGCAAATTAATACGCCTTCCACCTCATATTAGTCTTGCCAATGGTGTCATGCAGGAGACTCCAACGCAGAGCGCCATGCTGTAAACTAACATGATGGCTGTTGTCAAACGTGGAAGAAAAAATGAAGTAATAAAGACTATTGGAAAGATCATGAAAGGAAGCTTTCGTCAAAGATGTGAAGCTGTAGCATTGGTATTTCATTAATTTGCAATCTAAGGTTAGTAGCTGTTTTGTTAGTTTACTGATAGTATTCCATCAATCCATCCAAACCTATTTATCAATTGATCTGGAAATTTGTTGACAGACAAAATTACTCCATCAGTCACAGAGCCTGACATTGGCATGGAGCCGAAAAGAAGCCCATGAGGGAAGTTTTTGAAAATCTCAATGTACATCTGGAATTACATTGAGCAGACAGTTGCATCGGGCAGCCCGGCATTCACGGATACATTCTGCTCCACTGTGCAGTGTATCCTGTTTTACTAATATCAACCACAAAGCGTCCGACAACCGCCAAGTTTTCTATTAAAAAAGGGCAGACGGAGTACTACCAGATGGTCACCAATTCTATGCGGAATTTAAATATGTAGACATCCCCTGATCTTTGAAAGTGGATTCAGTAAGGCAGTGCTTGGCACGGGATGGAGAACCACAAGTGATGGGGCTATGAGCCGATAATTCCACTTAAGACAATCTCCCTGTGAATTCTAGTTGCCAAGCATTCCAGGCCTGAAGTCTTTTTTTAATTACACGATCACTCATATCAATGCATACATTTTTAAATTTCCGTTAAGAACTTAAATATGTATTGTAACATCTGGTTATTAGCTCCCAACAGTGAGCCTAAATATGCAAATGTCCATTGATAACTGCATCTTTGAGTTCCAAACTCTTGTAAAAAAGAAATATCGCAAAAATATAACATTTTAGAGGCAGTATTTAGACAAAGTTATGTGTGATTTTCAAGATAATTCAACAACCATATCTTTTTTCTATTTATTAGTTTGGTTGATAAACTTCAACCATACATATGAGGCAAAGTCATGTTAAATGTATTAATTATAAGTCAGACTGCGACGAGTAAAACGTGTGCTGTAAATATAGCCACTGTATTGTACATATCAAAAAACATGTGTTTATATAATCAGCAAAGTACACAGTGGTTTGTATTTTCTTCCAAGTAATGCCGATTCTAAAAAAAGGCGCGATCAAGGGGCATATTTATCTTGATAATACTTTTAAAGACGTGTAGCAGTGATTGATGGTATTTTAAAGCAAAACAAAACTATCAAAAGGAATTTTTGTATGTTTGCATCTAGCACTGTCAACAGATGTGCAGCATATTTCCTCGTTAACAGAATGATTGGCCCTATTGGTCCTGGCACCTCTCTCCTGATAACCTGTCAAATATACCATGAAATTGTTGTAAACTTCTTCTCGTAAGTATGTATATTTTAACCACTAATACTCTTGACATAGTGAATGTCAATAATTGTTCACTGTGTTAGTGATACTAGGCGAAACATAATGCTAACAGGCACGAGAAAAACTATTCACCAAAATAAAGCCGAATTCACCAGATGTCCATTACCCCAAGGTCCCTCTTGTCCTCGTCCCCTTCATCTTAACAAGTGAGATAGTCCAATCTCACCAACAGAAAAAAGAACGAAGGAATGCTGGTGCCACCCCTCCCCCTCCCTCTCGAAGTACATAACAGTACCCTTCCCAGCATTCCTCCTGTTCTTTTTTCTGTTTACCGACAGTGTGAAGGACGAGCTGGAGCCTGGAAGGCTCCTGGTACTTACTGTACCTGCTGCTGGGTGACGGGGACATCGCTGGTCTCTTTGACTCTCTCCCTGCCGGGCTTGGGGAGTGTCATGCAGGTCCCTCAACCCTGCTGTGTCCTCAACTCAGGTTCAATGCGTTTTTGTTGCTGGCTCGTCTAGTCGATACCGATGAGGGGTCTGCGCCATGTATCCTGGGTTGCGGGGGTACGTCCGGTGCGGCGGTTCTGGATGTGTCTTCTGTTTGTAACGGCCACCCTCAGGGATTGGGGCGCTTCCTGGGCGGCATTGCCTGACTTCTGCGATTTTGTGGAAGGAAATCAGGCATTATAGAGCAGTGCGGCTGGCGACTGAGGAACATATAAATTCCGGCTTGCACGTAAGTACCGCACAACGGTTTTCCTTCATTGGAGTCAGCCTCGTGGTTTCTGGTGGTGGCCGTTCGATCCTGGGCTCGGGGATGGGCTTATTTGGGGTTTCCTTGCGATGATGTCCCCAGCGCTTCTGGGGGTTCCTTGCTTCACCAGGTTCAAAGCTCTGCTGCGGTGGATGTTCCGGTCCATCCCTACATCCATAAGGTTCTTAAAAGGGAGTGGAAAGACCCTGATCACATTATGCTACCCCGGTTCATGGCCAAACTCAACCCTCTGGAGGATATGGCCAAGGACTTGCCTGACTCCATTCCTATTGATTCTTTTGTGGCCAGTCTGGAGAGTCGTACATTGTTGGATGAGGAGGCGGTGGTCAGGTATCCTGTGGATAAGAAGGTGGATCCTTCCCTCCGAAAAGTTTATTCTGGTTCCCATTTGTTTCTCAGAGCGGACATTTATGGGACGCATGTTGCTCAGTCGCTTATCTCAGATATCAAGGCTCTTATTGGGTCTATGGATGATTCTTCCGACTGCTCTGGACTTCTGGAACATATTGAAAGGCAGGTGGAGTTCCTGTCTGATGTTTCCTTCAACGTGGTGAGAGCATCAGCCCTTTCTCGGGGGGCTTGTGTGGCAGTACGCCGCAATTTGGTTCTGAAGGACTGGAAGACGGATGAGGCCCAGAAATCCTCGGCCTTTTGGTTGCCCGTTCAGGGTACCATGATGTTTGGGGAGGAGTTGGAGGGCAAACCTCATAGGCTTTTTAAGGAAAAGAAGAATTCCTCCTCATTTAAGTATTCTTCCTCTGTGGCAGTTCCTTCTAAGCCCAATTCCTTCTTCCAACCACCCTCTAGGAGGCAGTTTTCTCATGGCCTTGTGAGATTTTCTTATGGTAAGGGTCGGGACAAGAAGGCCTAGTCTCCTCCTGCGAAGCCTTGTTCCTGGCTATCTTGCGGCTGACGCAGAGTTCTTGGTTGGAGGTGGGCTTCAGTACTTTCTCCCAGCCTGGGTGCAATTCTGTTCAGATTTGTAGGTCCTAGACATTGTGAGCCTAGGGTATCTCATCGAATTTTCAGAGCCTCCTCTGTACTCTGGGGTCCGTCCGACTCCCTGGCCATCTGGCTCATTCAATTCAGGGAATCTATGTCATATGGGGTCTAGGTCTTATGGAAACAAGCCAACTTGCATCTACAACCAGGACAGAGTTGGATTTAGCACAGCGAGTGCGCTAAAGGTGCATGAAAGACATGTCTTTTTGAGATTCAGGTAGCTGCTACGGAAGGCTTTAGTAAAGGTTCACTTGACAAGTATATGGGATTAGTCAGGATTTTAAACAAGACAGAGATATGATGAGGTAGGTGTGCTTTCATAGGGTTATCACACAGGTAGAAGGCAGATAAGCAATGTAGTAGATATTCACATGCCGTCACTACATATGTAACAAAGGACTCCACCCCATCAGCGCAGCACTCACAACAGTACTGTAGTGCTCCCTCACTCAACCAGCCATATTACTTCAAATCATACAGAATGCAGCAGCCAGGCTCACCCTCAATCTCCTACAATGCACACACCCTGCACATCAAAAAGATTCAATGGCTCCCCAGTCACAATCAAGTTCTTTTCAAACTCCTAACACACACATTCAAAATCTAACACTACACTGGTCCTACATACCTAACAAAGGTCTAAGGTTTCAGAAACGTTCCAGACACCTCCGCTCAAAAGATACATAACATGACACAGAACTCTGCACCCAACACCACCCGTATGGGTCACATTTGTGGCCTGCTTGCCATGTTCCTCTGTAAGAACATGGTAGATGTTCAGCTCACTATTTGACAGGTGCACATAGTGGTGGATCGGACAAATGCTACATTGTCTATGAGTACCCTGTGTGTCAAAGACCAATGTCTTTAGTAGCTTTTTCTGTGTTCTTGAGGGAACTTAGGACAGTCTTCTGTGGCACATATAACATACCTCACTTATAGGCTATAATGCTAAGTTTATTATTCACAGAGTACACTGTCCATGGAATGGGAACTTAAAATGTGCTGAGGTAATGGAATCTGAATGTGGGGAGCTGTCAGTAACAGTAAAAGAGGAGTTGTTGGAGAGAGGTGGGCGAGGTGTCTCACCTCGACCTTTCTCCTGTCGTCTTTGTGGAGGAACGTCACAATTCTGGTGACGAGGATGGAATTAACAATTTCCATGAGCATCTGGCTCCACAGCACAGCTACACAAAACATTAGCAGTTGAGCGCTGACACCCCTAGGAGAAGCTAGAGGTGTTTTAGGGATCACCTCAAAGTTTATCTCCTACATGACGGTGGCGGTGCATGACATAGGGTGAAGTGCGATGGTTAAGGAGATTTTGATGTGTAAGGAGGACCCGAGTAATCTGGAGAAGCAATGCCATGCACGTGAGTACAGGTGCAAGCTTCTCTGTGGCAGAACACATGTGCACTAGAACTGCAAGAGCCTTCCAGTGATGAATAGGCAGCGCGTGTCCTTCACTGCACGCTTTAAAGTTACGTGTGCTCACATAGGAGTGGCTGTGATTAGCAGCGTGTTGACACTGTGATGTCATCAGGATAATACGCAGTGGCCGTTTTCTGTTGGAATAATCACTTGTCCTTAATGCAGTGACACACTGTTGTCAGAGGAATGTAACAGCAGCCATTCTAAAATGGGACAAACTCATGTCCTTTAAACAGGAACATATTGTTGTCAACAATAGTTAAGTGGAAAAAAAATTTGCCCATGATTCGTTGGCTAAATCGGATCAAAACTTCATGGAAGTACGGGGCCATCTTATAGCAGTTAGAACAATATTAGAATGGAGATAAAGGCATCTGGGGGAAAATTAAGAGTGATTGCTGGTCTAACTTTGTTAAGCCCCTAGCACACATTTAGAATGTGCTAAGTAATGGAATCGGAATGTGGTGAGCTGTGAGCGACAGTTAAAGAGGAGCTGTTGGCTAGAGGTGCCTGTGGGTGAGTAAATGCTGAAAGTAATTTGAGTGGATAAAGGAATAAATGACTCATGCTCCTTTTTTGCAAGCATATGATCCCTTGAGTGATGCAAAAGGTGGTCTGTGATGCCAGTGCAAAGTGCTTAGCTGCTCTTCTCATTCAGACAAGAAATAGTCAAGAGAAGCTAATTTAATTTGTCTCACAAATCTTTAGAGAAGTTGAATGTAATTAATCAGTTGTAGGGAGAGAGTCTTTGGCAGTTTAATGGTTGGTAAACAGATTCAAACACTTTTGTGGGGAAGAAATTTGCATGCAAGGGATTTGATTGTTAATCCTCTCACATTCGAAGGTGGGTTGTAAGTCTACAGGAATATTGCTTCATAATACAGTATATACCGGAGTAGGAATTTTTTCTGAGGACTGTTTGACAAGACTGATTAATGTGTGTGCTCCGCCCGATGTGGAGGTAGAAGACACAGTGGAGGAATATGTCATTGTTTGTGAAGTTACCCAAAGTAACCTTGAAGAGAGTGAGTGATTAGAAGAATTAGAGATAGATGAGGAACTTAAACATGTAATTGTTTTGTTATTTGATGAGAAACCAAGCAGGAGGCAGTTTTAAGAAGTGTAGAGGAAGTTGGTGGAAGCTAAGACTTGAACTTGCCGTTGACAAAGGGTTTCTATTGAGAGGGATGATATTAGGATCACCAAGGATTTTACAACAGAAACTACTGCAAAAGGCACATGAGAGTCATTTTGGAATACTAAAAACAAAAGGGAGACTTCGAAGTTATTTCTGGTGGGCCGCGCCGACCATTTATTTATTTATTTTGAAGGTTTTGTATAGCGCGAACAAGACCCTTGCGGTATGTAGAAGGAAATTGTAGGTGATGGACATAAACAAAGAAATCATATAAGGTGTACCAATACATAAGTGGAAACTATTATGATGCAGATACAGGATAATAAACATATACATGAGAATACTATAATTTATAGACTGACAAATATATATGTGTCTCTGTGAAGAGTTCAAGTGAATTTGGCCATGAGGTTGAGTGTATGGTTAGGAAGTGTGTTGAGTGTATGGCATATGAAAAAGGTTTGAGAACTAGTAATATCCCTATGGTGTGCAGAAATATACCATTGTATCCCTAGGAAGAGGTCACTATGGAGATTTTGGGACTGGTACAGGGATAACGTGCTACTCCATATGAACTGGTGCTCATGGGTCAATACTCTAGGAAGTTGGACGAGTCCACTTTACAAGACATTTCTTCCTCTGCTGTTGTAAACTATTTAGACAATGTATTCAAGATAGAAAGTTATGCTGTTATTTGATCACAGATAATGGAGTACCATTCTGTTCCAGCAAGATGGAAAATTATTTGAACGAGTGAGGAAAAGAGCACAAAACATCAGCTTGGCATCACCCAGAGAGAAATGGTGCCGTTGAGAGAGTGGTAAAAACATTGAAGGAGGGGATTCAAATGGCCGGAGCAAATGGCTTGGATTGGAAAATGATTTGTCTCGGAGGATAGCTGAATATCATATGTCAAATATCATATGTCTCCACACACCAACAGGGGCAAGTCTCCATTTGAGCTGTTCAATGACAGAGCTCCATCCACAAAAGTGTGTCCAAGGTGGATTCTTTGGGTTAAATGTGGTGTGAGCAATGCCCAGGGAAATTTGAGAAAAAAAGAAATATTTACAAAAGAAAAGGAAGGAGAGTCATGGCAAATAGAAGAATGTGAGGAATATGGTGGTCAAAAGGTGTGCTGAGAGGCTAAGGTTAACAAAGAAGTTGGAGGTAGTCAAAACATTCTGAAACGCTGTGAAAACACATGATGGCAGGATCTGGAACAAAAATAGAGTGGTGGTTCTTCATCATGTTCCAGTGAAAAATGAGAAACTTAATGCAGACAATCAAAATGGTAGGCTGGATTAGCAAGGGATGGTAGGCAGCAAAAAACCTTCTGTGATAATGTCTAGCAGGAGGAAGAGTGGAACAATAGTCAAGAAACCATACAACTTGAAGGATTTTGTTGCACAGTAGTCAAGTTAGTGTTATATGCTGTACATCAATATGGCTCATTATGTCTAATCTCTTTTCACACTTTTTGAAAAATATGTGATTGTTATTAGGGATGATGAGTTTATAGCATGCATTGTTTTGTGGGGTTTCTATTTGCCTTATCTTGCTGTTGGTTGTCTGGTAAGGAAGGAATAAATGGCGCATTTAACGTGCCTTACGTATAGGCTATGATGCTAAGTTTATTATACACAGAGTACACAGTCCAAGGAATGAGAACTTATAATGTTCTGAGGTAATGGAATCAGAATGTGGGGAGCTGTGACTGACAGTTGAAGATGAGCTATTGGTGAGAGGTAGCTGAGGTGTCTGGAAATGAATACTTGTCTCACCTCGACCTTTCTCCTATAGTCTTTTTTGGCGGAACATCACTGAGTTCAAGATTCTGGGCCTCAGGCACCCCCAACTCACATATCCAAAGTGAAGGGAGTTGGATTTATCACAGTGAATGCACTAATCATGCATGAAAGATACATCTTACAGAGCCTCATCTGGCTCTCATGGGAACCTTTAGCAAAGGTTCACTAGGCATGCTTTCGGTAATGCTCAGAATGTTGACGGAGGCAAATACTTGACAGGTAGTAAAAACTGTGTACATTGTTTATTTATTTGTGAAACTTGTTGAGGCAACACCCATCAACATATCTGGCCATATATGTGCTGAGGATTGCTTCTGGTATGTTTGTATGCAAGTTGGTTGATGACTGAGTGAGAGGTGCTTTGCTTGGAGATTGCGTCCTGTGGTATATAAATGTGATGGACCCTTGAGTGGCAGTGGTATGTTGATATGAATTCACTTCTGTGCTGGATTGGACCTGTGGCTGGCCGTATGAAAGTCTTGTATGTGGTGCATGAATGGCATGTGAATGGCCCCTAAAGTGGTTGGTGTCTAGAATCTATTGCTATCCACAATTTGACAACTACCCAATGTTACCATGTTTTCACATAAACATGGAACCCAATTTATTTTAGATTGCTGGGCAATCACTATCGGAAAGGGCAAACACGTAACATGGACACATCACATTTTTCCATTTAAAACCACCCTGTTTTCACAGTGTGGGTAGCTATGGATTTGGGGACTTGTCTGTGCCCCCAGCCAAGGAAACCTATCAAACCCACACATTTCTGAAAACTAGACAAGGGGAGTTCAGGGTGGTGTGGCTTGCATGCAAGCCCTTGCAAACTGAAACACACATTTGCCTAAAAGTTCTGCGCAAGAATGTTCTGGAATCCGTAGGGATCTACACATTTACAAACACCCTTAATTCCCACAAGTCTCCTCATAACAGTACCCCACTTGTTTGGGTGGGCCAAGAGACAGGGACACAAAGGGACCTAAAGATCTAATTGGAGAGATCAGCAATAGGGGTAGCTGCTCAAACCAAAGACAATGAGATTCTTCGCAGGGGATATACTTCATGCCTCCATTATTTCGACATTTCCATTGCCCATACACTGTTATATATTAATGCCACATGAGCCTTCCCTGCATCCACTCATGCAAATTTCAGTACAGCATTACATATATTTGAATTTCCCACAAAAATACAAACATTCCAAGGGTTGATAATGCAGCACAGTTTGCAAAGGACGAGTGATGCTTTGCCGCCAGAATCCAAATAAAAATGACCAAGTGCTCAATAATGAACAGGTAGGAGTTTTCAGGACGGGAAGAGGAGAGCAAATTTATATTATTTACAGAGTAGCATAATGGCATAATATTAGTCATTACTCATCACATCTGTAAAACTAAATACTAGAAATTATGAGGCATAAGTACAAGGAGTTAACGCCGCCGTAGTGTCAGTTTTCTGATGCTATGGCATTTTTTTTTAATCGCTGTATGTAAAAGTTGCCGTTAACTGCAGTTAGCTACAACTTTCTGTCGGTATCCTCCGTTTTCCCGGCCGCCATGTCTGTTAGCAATAGCTAATGAAAATGAGATGCAAGGTTGGCGTTCCAGTGTAAAAAACACTGCTAACCCCACTTCGTGATATGTACAATGATCGCCGGGGCCGGCGAAACGTTAAAAAAACAGTCCCCAAGGTCCGTTTGCGGCTGGTTTCTAAGACCAGAAAAAGGTGGTCTTAAAAATGGAGATAACAAAACAGAATATAAGGGGGAGTAGCCCAAAACCACATTTGACAACCTACTGATGCCATGGAGGTACTACTCATGCAGCTTGAAGCACGAAGAAGACCACAACAACCACCCCCACGGAGGCAGCGCCAAAGAAGACAGCAGGTCTATCATCAACGCATCACCCTGATCGACCTAATGCAAGAGAATGTGATAGCCCACTACAGGCTGAAAAGTTCCTCCATCCTCCGCATATTGACCCAGACAGCCCCCAGGCCGCAGGCACTAACACAGTGTTGCAACAACATCCCTCCACAGATGAAGCTTCTAGCAGTGCTGCACATGTTGGCCTCATGAACCTTCCAACCAACCACTGCCAGAGTTGGGGAAATCTCCCAGTCATCCTTTTCAAGGTTCCTCCCAAATGTCTTGGATGCCATCATCAGCCTGATGCAACAGCACCTACGCTTCTCCAACACTGCTCAAGAATAGCTTGACACCAAACAAGGCTTCTATGCCATTGCTGTCTTTCCCCATGTGTTGGGGGCAATTGACTCCACCCATGTCCTACTTGTGCCTCCTGCGGACACTGCACACATTTACCGGAACAGGAAGCACACACACTTCATGAACATGCAAGCAATCGTGGACCACCGTGGCTTGTTCACCAATGTCGTAGCCAAGTTTTCAGGGAGTGTGCATGACTACTACATCTTCCGGCAGTCCATCATCAACCAGCGGTTTGAGATTGGCACATATGGAAATGGACTGCTTGTTGGAAAGTATAATCTGAGCACAGCACATGCATCATGTCCACAATAACGTAGCACACAAATGTGAGAATGCACATGTAGCAAATGTCAAACATAATGCCTTGAAATATGTCCTCCCACCATACACAATAACCCAAGGGATTGCAGTCAATGGGGTTAGCCTTGTAGACAAACATCCATTCAAAGTCCTGTCCCTACGTCACACAGCTGCAAATGCTGGGAGAGGTGAGAACCAAGTAGGTGTGATGGTGGGTCAGGACCTATGAGGAAAGTGTGAACACAAGCCCAAGTTGGTGGCGGTGTCCTGCATAGTCAAGCGCTTACGGAGCAGTGACTGTCCCATGCTGGCGCAAAGGGCGCATTTGTATCCCAGTCTGATGTAAATTAGTGCATAGGTGACTGTATTCTTGGATTGGGGGATTCAATTTGAAGATCTTACAGAGGATGCGGAGGGTGTTGAAGTAGCTGGATGTGACGGCTGTGACCTGTTGGTACATGGAGATGTAGGATTTGAGTATGATGCCCAGGTCTCTGACATGGTCCGTGTGGGTTGAGGGACTGCCGAGGGTGGTGTGGCACCAGGTGCTGTTACATGTCACTGGGGTATTTCCAAGGATGACAACTTATGTCCTCTCTGCGTTGAGTCTCATGCATATGTTGTGTATCTAGTTTGCAACTCTGGAAGTTGAGTCAGGTGGTGCTGGGCTCCTTGGTGAGGAAGAGGATGAGCTGGGTGTCCTTGGCGTAGTATACTATGCTGAGGCTGTGCTGTTGGACGATGGCAGCGAGGGGGATGCTGAAGAATGTTGGGCTGTGCATGATCCCTGGGGCACACCGCATGTGAATATTTGTTGGTTCAGAGAGGAAGGGTGGCAGTCTGGTCCCTTGGCTTCTGCCGCTGATGAATGATCGGATACAGTCAAGGGTGGTTCCTTGTATGCCTGAGTCAGGTAGTCTGCCCACTAGTGTGTGTTGGGAGACAGTGTGGAATGCTGCTGACAGGTCAAGTAGAATCAGGGCTGCGGTGTGGCCTTGGTCGAGGAGAGTGTGGATGTTGTCTGTGGCAGCGAGTAGGGTGGTCTCGGTACTGTGGTTGCTTGGAAATCCTGATAGAGACGTGCCCAGGATGGTGTTGTCCGTGGCTTATCTTGCGGTCTTGGTGAATTCATGGATGACGTTGCAGAAGCCTTTGGAGTTGGTGGAGTATGCAACTATCATGTCGATAAAGCTATTTTCAGTGCATTGGTGGTATTTGGATTTTGGATATGTTGTTCTTGTATGTCTAGAAGTTAAGTTGTGTCTTGCATTTTCTCCTATTTTTCTGTCTGGTGTGTCTAGAATATTTGAGTTTGGTGGTGAACGATGCGACTTTGCTGCTGCACTATCTGTCGGAGTTGTGTGGCGGGTGAGTTTGTCTGTGCATTTGGAGATCCATGTGTGGGATTCCCTGGCAGCATGTTTGATGGCTGCTGCAGTGTTAAGGGTGTTGCAGTTGAGGGTTGATTACATCTGCTCATTGGTGACTCAGTTCCAGTTCCTTTGCATGGCACAAGGTGCGGTGTGGCCAGCATGGTTTGTTGCCAAGGAAGTGTATGCAGTGATGGTCGGTCCATGGATGCTGTGTGGTGTCGCTGAAGTGTACGCTGTTACCTCCTGCAAAGCAGGGGTCGAGGGTGTGTCCTGCCTTGTGGGTTGGTGTGGGTAAGAGTTGTGTCAGTCACATGTTGGCAAGCTCTTCATCCGGAGGGTAGTGGAGATGATGTTGTTGGTGTTGTTGAGGTGGAAGTCAAGGTCTCTGATGAGTATGTAGTCCATGGAGGTGATGGTGTGGGGTGCAAACAGGTCATTGATGGTGTTGGCAAATGAGTCCATGTGTCCGGGGGGTCTGTAGGCAAGTGTGCTGCAGAGTGTGGAGTTGGGGTTGGACTGGACCGGGAAGTGCACGTCTTCTGTAGCGGCAAATCTGTTGCTGGAGGTGGAGAGGCAGAGGGACTTTTTCATGCATGATAGTGTGGACTCCTGCAGGTGTTGGGGGCAGTCCTCTCTCTGGATCTTGTCTCCATCCGGGATTGTGAGGGCAATGTCAGGGGCAGAGGAGTCGGTGGTCCAGATGAATGTATGACATTACTATGCATAGATTTACAACGCGGTATTGTACATTGCGTTCGTTACAACACAAGTCGTTACAACAACTTGCGCTGGAGGGCATTGGACTTAGGAATAGTATGATTTACTTTTCCAACTCCAGTCTATGTACAGTAGGGAAGGCACAGAGACTACAATGTCGCACTTGGACGCACCAGGTCCATTGTGGAAAGAACATTTGGTGTACTCAAGTCACGGTTCAGGTGCCTCGTCATCTCAGGTGGCAGACTGCTGTACAGCCCTGAAATAGTCTGCAAGATCATCGTGGCATGTTGTGTGCTACACAACATATGTGTCTGCACCAATGCACCATGGATTGAAGGTCCGGATGAACCGGCCAATCCTGAGGAGGACATAGAAGAAGAGGCTGATGCAGCACACACCCCAGCTATGGCTGCTGGAACAGCACGAAGGGAGATAATCATCCAAAACAATTTCACTACCACGTAAAATTATGACAACTCTTTCTTTGTTCAGACTGTACAAAATGCACATAAGCATAGTTCTTGCAATAAGGCACCACAACACATAAACCTTATGTGCATGTTCATACTCTGCATGAGTAAATACATCTGACAAGTGAAAGCTTAACAATGTGCTGTTATTAATGTTGAATTGAATGTTTGTGGGTGGGTATGTGTTTTGGGGTTTGAGATTAATTTTAGGGTGCGTTATGGGGTCAGAGATGAATTTTAGAGTGTGTTTTGGGGTCAGAAATTAATTTTAGGATGTGTTATGGGGTCAGAGATGCATTTTAGGGTGCGTTTTGGGGTCAGAGATGAAATTTAGGGTGTGTTATAGGGTCAGAGATGAATTTTAGGGTGTTTTATGGGGTCAGAGATAAAATTACAGCAAATATAGTTCATCAGAGGTAAAACTTGCAGTTAGCATCCAGATGTTTGCCGCATTAAGGGTAACGGAATAATTCTTTTCATTACTGCAATAGAAAAATATAGCTAAATTCATGTGAAAACACTAAATAATGCTGAAAAAGCCATTTTGCGTGCAGAAAATAATCGCAAAGTCAAAAAACGGGCCGCAAACACACAGGAAGTGTTGTCTGGAGGAGTACTGTGTGCTCTCACTTTCAATTTTGAGCACACTTCTTGTGATTGCGGAGAGTGTTGGAGGTCTTTTGGTGTTGTGTGCGGCTGAATTTGGTTTTGAGAGTGTGGTTGTGTCCTGTGAACTGTCCCTAGTTTCCCTGTGAATATATATATTGGGATTTTAATTTTTTAGGAGTGGGTTAGGTGTGTGTATGTAGATGGTGGGTGTGGGTAGGGACGGCAGGATGTCAGAGGGGGCATTAGGGGGCTTCCTCTGGCTAGTGAAGCACTGCCTGCCATTGATGATCAAAAGTGGGAGTCGGATCCTGCAGGGCCATGCGGTACGTGTGAGGAAGGTGAGGTGGGAGAATGTGAGGAGCCAGATGCTACTGGTCTTCGGTGTGGACAGGACTGTCTGCCAATGGGAGCATCGATGGTAGAATTGCGTAGTCCGTGAGGGTGACATGTTGGACCACCTTGGAGTCCTCATTGGCCAACAACGTGGTAAGTACAACCTCAAAATCGTTGAATGAACACTTTTGTTACTAAAAATAAATGCTGTCTGTAACACAATGGGGTATAAGTATTTTGCGGAGTGTGGTGTTCTACAACATGCCTTCATGCCTAACTTTTCCACTGCAGAAACGCAACGCTGCAGCATGTTTACAAGCATATGGTGCAGGCTTGTGTTTCCATCAGCGCTGGTGCAAAAAAGTTGCAGTGTAGTGCCATCCCAGGCACCCTTGCACCATAGTGCAGGTATGTCTGTGTGCCGGGAAAAGATTGTTCATGTACATGAAGTGTGACCTTACAAAACATAAACAATCCAACGCATATTGATCATTCTATGTGTGCTGCACAAGGCAGCACACATGTGAAGATAAAATAATATGAGGAATAATGCTTTTCTCAGAGTTTTGCTGAGATAGTATCAGCTATTCACAAACATTCCATATTGGCGCAGACTACTATGTACGCTGCCCATGGGCCTCTGTCTAGACTAATGTTGTATGAGATATGAACATATAAAATATCTAGCATTTGAGCTCTCAAGAGTGAAATACACCATCAATAGTTTTGACACACCCTTGTGCAATCTTCATTGATGCGATTGTCAAGTCGTCTGTGCAAAATGTGTGAATGTGCAAACATGATTGTCTTGTTTGGCCTCACTCAGCATTATCATGTCTTGTGAGAATAACAGGCAAACTCAACACAATCATGTATGCAAAATGAACTGCAAAAGTACAGTTACAAAGCATTTACATTGAAGATGATCAATTGGATGATGACTAGGACACGTGTGAATTAATTGTTTGGGTACCAACACATGGTTTGTTTTATGTCTCACAGCTGGAAGATCACTCATCACACAGGGGGACATCGACGCCTTCAGGGACCCAACATGCCACTGGTGAGTACACCAATTAAATGTTGTCATTGTGAGATGTGATGAATATCAACATCAAATCATGTACTTAGTGCTATGCAGCATGTATGTGTATCACATGTACCTTGACTCCAGTGTGATGCGGTTTTGTGGAAGAGTGAAGGGTGTGAAAATCAGTAAGTGAAAATGGAGGAATGCATATGCTTTCCTGATCTATGTTTGCACATCCCCAGTCAATGATACCCATGCAATAAATATCAATGTGTGCTGTCAATACAGCACATGCATGGTGATTTCAGAGCAAATAGACAGGAGAGGGACATGTGATTGGTGTTGGTGAAGAGTATGACCAGACACGGAATGCGTGTACATCTTAGGCTCAGATGACTGTACAAGTGTGCCAGATTATGGACACTTAGGTAGTGTTTTCCTCGCTGTGAGGTGTCAGATACAGGTCTGCACAGTACTATCGTATGTATGCTGCATCACAGCTTTAAAAACTTTCCAGGGCATAGCTTTAAGCCAAACCTTCCAAAGGCACGTTCACCCACCAACTAGCAAAGATGGGCCTATATATGTAATTGGCATGTTTTGTTAGTGCAATGGTGTTGTAAAGCTGTCTCCTTGGACTCATTCCACTTATTTGACTCAAGATCAAATGTATAAGCCACTCTTGCAGAATATGTGATGTTACCCCACATGCATTTTCCACACATGCTTTTAATCCACATGTTTCATCGCACAATACCTTTTACAACGCTAGGCTTTACAATGCAATACATTCCCCATTAAATCTCAATTACCAGTCTGTCTATAGGGGGGCGTTACTTTTGGAAATGTCTTGTAACATTTTGCGGTGTAAAGTCCTGTGTTTCGAAATTTTCTGCAGAGTCACAGATGTGGATTAAACCACGCTGGTCCCTATCACCACCACGACATCACCTATTGAGAAGTAGGGGTGGAGAGTGGGGCTGCACTTCATGTAAAAGTCAGTGTTCATACACCAAATGTTGTTTTGCCATGCGTGATGCTTGAAGCAGCACCAGTGAAAGTGAGAGTAGGGCTTCTCTAGGATTGTTCATGTGCATGAAGGGACACCTTCCAATCCATAAACAATCCTCACATGCAAACAGACACCCTTGCAATCTGGTGAAAGGGTGCCTGCGTTGGCGCAAAGTAGCTAAACCTAGCATCATTGCAGGATGAAACGCTAAGGCTGCACCATATTCTTGTGAATGTAGTGCAGCCTTGCATTTCAAAAGTGTGGGATAATGTTGTTCAGCCAAGGAGGCTAATGACACTTTCCGCCACTTCCTACTACATAGGCCCCTTTGTTCATCTACAGGAAGGCACACCTTCATGTAGATATACAAAACATGTGCAAAAGCAACAATCGATGGACAGAATGCAGAACAGTGTCATACATTCACCCCAGTGCAGAGATCTGGGCCTAAATCCATCTTTTTTTGCTCCTCATGCCATTCGAGTTTGAACCCTGCCATATGCAAAGCAGTCTTGACCCTGTGCCCAATGGGAACAGGCCAGCCTGAACTGCCAGGCCAGGTCCTCCCTGGAGTGGAAACAAGCATCCTAGGACCAGATTCAGTCAATTGTTTGTCTTTTACTTTCTCGCCCTAAGTGTGCCCGGTATACCCAGACATGGGTCCCGGGCTTACTGTGCCACTGGATTCAAGCTATCCTGCCTGATCAGGGTGAAACCCCAAAACCGGTCCTAGGATGCTTGTTTCCGGTCCAGGGTGGACCTGGTTTGGCAGTTCAGGCTGGACAGTTCCCATTGGGCACAGGGTCAGGACTGATTTTGGATCAGGATTATCAAGGTCTTATTTCTGGTGCTGCCTCATATGTAGGCCACCCTTGTACATAAGGGGCAGCGTTAAATACAATGGGTGTTGTGCTGGAATGAGCCACACAACACCCACTGGACGCCCCTTTCACACTGACCATAGTGTGAAAGGGTGCCTGATATACAAGGTAGCGTTAAGCCACATTTCGTGTCTTCACGCTGCCTTGTACATAAGGTGCAGCCCCTTTCTTATTGTGGCGATATGGGCTTGTACATATGCCCCTGACAGTCTCATGGGGTTGTGACATTACCAGTCACATGCCATGCACTGTCATGTCAGTGTTGCCAGCATGTTGTAACTGATCATTGGTTCTATATTGCATTGTACATGTTATTTTCAAACTTCACAATCGTTTGTTAGAGTGTAGGCTCCCATGTTTCACTGACCTAGTGTTTCTGTGTTAAATGGAGAGAATTTACATAATCTTCATGACTCACATTCGGTCATTGCTATTATTTGACTGACAACATGTGGCCAGAGGAGGCCCATGCATTCAAGGTCAGAAAGGACTGGTATCTCCACATCGGCAAGGTGGCGAAGGGATACTGAAACATTTCAAGGAGGTATCAAGCTGACCGGGCAGCTGGTAGGTGGAAGTCAGTGCCCAATGTAGGCCAAGGACACAGCCGGAGTGAGACACAGGCCAGAATGGGCACTGCTGGCAACCAGCGTGGGTCTGAACATGGGAAGGGATCTGCACATCACCCTGGAAGAACACCAAGACAAGCTACAATGGCAGCAGCAGGATCTGATCAAGTGGTCCCGTTTACCATGCGGGACCGCCGTGCTATAATGGACATGAATGTCAGGTTGGCACGTTTAGAACGTGAGGTGTCTGAGCAGACCACCCACATGCAGGACATAAAGGCTGCCCTGGGTCTCCCATTTTGAACTGCCCAATGGAGACCCATCCCCCTTTTCTACGTTCCCCGAATGTAATTTATACTTATTAGTTAGTGATAGGTTAGTTATTTAATTGTTAGGTAGTTTAGTTGTAGAATAGTAAGAGGTAGTGTTAGATTTTAGCATAGTTTTATATTTGTTATCTTGTAGTATTTGTGGATAAGTTTCCTTTGCCTTTGGGTGGGGGGTTGATGTCTTTGTTCGTCTAATAACATTTTTAAAAAACAAAGAAATATATATTTGTGTTTGATGTCTGTGTAGTTAGTTTATATTTAGATAAGATGTATTTGTCCTGTCTACTAATGTGCTTTAAGGGTGGGTTGATGTCTCAGATATGTTGTTGCGTGTTTAATATTGGTTATGTTAGATAGCTAAGGTTATTATTCACTTTGTCATAGTTAGTTAAGATAGGTTAGTTTTAGTAGTGCTTAGTGTCAGTTTAGGGTAGTTTATTTTGTTAAATGTTAATAAATTTATACTTTTTGGGAATTTATTAGCACTTATGACTGAAGTGGTTTGGTGGAGTGTTGCTTTTTACCTTGTTTCCAACTTCTTCAATCTCAGGGCAATCATTTGAAGGTGTATATGTGGTCATGACATGTTACTTAGCTTGACAGATAGTGTCAGGATCCTTTTGATTTGAGCACACTGAACTTGAATGCATTGCAGTGTGGAAAGTTGCAGTTATGGCCTAGGCTACGGACACTCTTTTGTAAAGTTGAACATCTATGTGTGACTCACAGAGATGGAATGCACATTGATGCACATTTGCAACACAATGTTGGAACATGGCCTTGAACAGACATTGACATTACAACTCTTGTCCATCATGATGATGGATGTCTGCACTGTGTTCCACAGATTACGTCCACACCCTTCATATCACAAGATCCTGGCGCTGAGTCTATCTAACATGCACAGACATAGGCACACTTGCTGTGTAGTGCAAGTGTGTCATCATTATGGAAATTGTCTGTTCCTGTGGCTGGTGGCTCACCCTCCTGCCCATGCACAATGTTGTAAATTTGCTGATCAAATGTGCATGGCACAAGGCAGAACACAGTTCTGCAGCAAACAGGGGGGGAAATGTAGCATTGATCCCTGTAGTGCCAGTGTCATACCCACTTTTCCACGCTGTTACTTTTGTCATTGCCTCATAGTGATGCCACACTTGAAATGGTGATATAGCATCTGACTATGTGCTAAGTGCAGTGCACTACACATCCCTGGACACATTGGCCGATCCTTTCACACTGAGGAACAGAATGAGCGGGTTCCTTGTTTCCAAGGCATTGTTTAGTAATGGTAAGTGACTGATTGTGGACTTGCACTTAAGGCTAAGTCCCGATTGCCAACACAACTTCACTGAAACAGAGATTGCGATTCCAATGGCAGGTGTTCGATATGTGCCATAACGAATCGTCATCTATGTGCATATGGTGTACTCTGTCTTGGAATGTGACATGCAATGACCACCATCACAACACTCTTTGTCCACCCCATAGAGTGTGAGTAGATCTACAAAGTGAGACTTGTTTTCAGTGCTAAATGAAACACTACTGGTGGCATGCAACAGGCTTGGACCTATTTCCACACATGCCTATTACCATCATGTATCAATGTTGGGATATTGTAGTAGGTCATATTTGATCAATGAGGGCACGGCTAGCTCTCACATGCCCAATCATCTCACTACCTATCTGTGACACAGTTAAACATGAACATTTATCATATGTCACTCGGTGTATATTTGGATGGATTCACTGCTCAAACATTATTGGATACTTCTATAACTGAATGATCATGATAAACACACATCTGTGTAAATTTGTGATTTAAATTAGCATGTGCATTGGCTTTGGTGAAGACAAGACTGAGACAGTACCTGGTCAAACAACCCCCACATTTCATAGATGACCAGTGGAGGGCCAGACAGAGTCCTTTGTGTGGAACAAATCCAGAGGAAGAGGCAGACTTCAGTCAGCAGGCTGATTGCAGTGTCTTTGGGAACAACACAAATTATGGAAGTCCATATTGAGGTCCAAGGTGAGTGTCACAGTGTGTAGCAGAGGACATTGGAAGGTCAAAGCATACAAATAGTCTGTCAGCATGGGATACTCTATATCACGAAATGTTCTGGGTCTCAGGATGCCCCAAACATTAGCAGGGTGCCCAAAAATGATCTCATATGGAGACAAACCAGAACGAGAATGTGGGGTAACTCGTATTGACATTATTGCCAGCGGCAGAGCATCTGGCCACCTCAATCCAGTACTTTCTTGAATTTTTGCTAATTTGAGCTTTAATATCCCGTTATACTTCTAGACCAACCCAGCGGACTGGGGGTGTCGAGCCGCATGGAATTTCTGTTTAATCTGTGGTCCATTACACATATGTGTGATGAGTTCTGCATTAAAATGTCTTCCGTTGTCACGCCAGATCACACGAGGCAATCCGTAGCGAGGGAAATACTCATTTGCCGTTGCCAAAGCAGTGTTTTCTTTTGTCCCGTTCCGGGGCATGATGCTAAGCACAGATCCAGGGCAAAACTGACCATTTGGCATATATGAATTCTACCGGGTAGGCTTCCACCCATTTACTGAAAGCACATACCACAACCAGGACATTCTTCAAATTGTTAACGCGCTCCAGCTGGATATAATCCATTTGAAGCACCTCAAAAGGCAAAGATGGTGGTGCAAAGTTTCCACTCAGAACAGGCTCCCTGCCCCCTGGATTATGTCGTAAGCAGACCATGCAATATTGTACCAAATGAGCAGCGGTCCTAGAAATATTGGGATTTAGACAGCAGGCAGCATGACTACTCTGTTGTGACAATGCATGTTTTCATGGTATGCAAACTCACTCCATGCTTTCTCACTTGGTGTACACAGGGCTGCATCTAATGAACAAGGAAAGGGGCACATTGCCTGGAGATACAGCAGGCTGGAAAAATCTCCCCCTTGCTTAAACACCATGCACATACAATTGTCTGCACAGGGCTGCATCTCTTTGATATCAAAATAAGGATGCACTTTGAATGTGACAGATGACATGCACAAGTGAGCAGGCCCCCATCTGAAAATCAAGTCAGACACTCTTGAACAATGGTGCATGTGTGCTGACATTGGTGGGAGCATGCTCACTTGTGCACATCATCAGTCTGTTAATTTGACTGCAGCAACACATAATTTCGCTATACAGCAAGGCTCCTTTATCAGATGTCCATGTTTGCCCCTGAAATTCTATGGATCTGAATGCGGATGGCACAGGCAACTAAATCTTTTCAAGATTTTTAGGTAATTTGTGGACAAGGTGTGTAAACCCTCTCATGTTAGAATATTCATTGCCAATGAAGGGGTTGAAGAATGGTTACAGAGTTATATGTGTACTGAAGCTGAGTGCTGACAACATTCTAGGAAGGATATCCACCTGGAGAAAAGCAAATATCTCCTTATAGCATCCTTGCCTCAATCTTTCGTGGTGAGGTCAAAGCTTAAAACTAATTCTAAGGTGGGTGCTATCTACAGAAAGAGTCAACAACTTAAAAATTAATACACTCCAGGGGACACAGAGTGAAATGCCTAGGCCCATGTTAGAAAAGAATCCATATTTATTAACTAAAAACCATTACCCTAAAAAAGTACAATATGGAAAATTGGATAAAAATTGTTGGAATGCTATCCAAGTACTGCCATAGGTCATTTTTATTTAGTTCTTGGAAAAGCTAGACAAAACTGAGAGCTGTCGCGCATGACACAGAATTAAAACATTTTTTTGGGGACTAGGGACCCATCACAATAAAAAAAAATGTATTAGAACATAGACTTCTGCATGAACTGTTATCCTAAATTAGACAACGTTTTGGGAAGTCAGATGGTCTGAGCTGCACGTCATATTAATCTAAAAGAAGTTAATTATTATTGAACAAGAACAATAAGTTAATACAATCAATCCACAACAAGGAGTACAGGTATGAAAAATATTTTAAAATTCTATAAAGGATGAGACAAAGGATAGGAGAGGGAAAAAGGAGAAATACAATATAATAATAATGCAATAAGGAACACAAACATAGATTATTTTAAAAGCAGTTTGATGATCACATAAAACATTTTGAAGTTATAAAATCAGTTTGAAAAAAGAAAACTAATATTGTCAATAAGAAGAGAGAAAGTGAACGAAGTTGGAAAACGTCATCTGCAAGTGGTTGACATTTAAAGGATTGTTTTGAGTAGTGATCTGAAACACTGGTGATTGGGGACCATAACACAGTGTGTTTCAAAACAAGTGATATGGGATGAATGTAAGGGGTATCTAATCTGTGATTATAACATATAAGGTACCACCAAGTTCAAAAAGACATTCCAAATTTTCTTTATTTTTCTTTATTTTCTGAAATGCAACGGCCAATAATATATCAATTTGTATATTCACTGAAACATTTTTCCAATCATTGGATAATATTCTTAAGAAAGTATTAGTAAGAGAGAAAAGTAATGTTCAGTTAAAAATTGAAGTGAATCACAAATGTTTCCTATCCTCATGTTGGGCCTTATGTAGGTGGGCTGGCATTTACCACTTCATAAATACCGAATCATACCGATTCGGTATTTATGAAGTGGTAAATGCAATGTAGGTAATGAGTCGGTAAATATTACCGAATCGGAAAAATTTGGTAATTACCGAATCGGTATTTACCGATTCGGTAATGAGGCATACCTTCCCATTGATGGGAAGGTATGCCTCATTACCGAATCGGTAAATACCGATTCGGTAATGGGGAAGCACATGCAAGGGTGGCAGGGTGTCACATTGACACCCTGTTGCACCCCTGATTCGGCCATGTGTGCACATGTGGCGCACATACATGCCCTAAGGGCATGCATGTCTGCCACATTGCACACTTAAACGTGCACAAAAATGCTTTTTTTCACCTATTCGTCATTTACCACCAACCTTTAGTTGGTGGTAAATAACGAATCCCCACACCCACCACACACTCCCCCTACATCTCATTTCATGATTTGGTATTTACGGAATCGGTAAATTTACCGAATCGGTAATATTACCGATTCGGTAATTTTACCGATTCGGTAAATACCGAATCATGAAATTCTCCCCCTACATCTCAAAAGCCAAAATACCGGTCGGTAACGGTATAATTACCGAAAATCGGCCGTTACCGACTGGTATTTGGCTTCCTACATGAGGCCCGTTATGTGCTACACGACCAACAGGTATCAGAAAAGTAATGTAATGTAACATGGATTTGTTGAGCATAAAGTTTGTTACCCATGAGGGTATGCAGCTCCAGATTCTGCAAGAAGGATCAGTTGAAGAGCCAGGTTATCAGTTTCTTGTGGAAATCCAAAAGTGACGTGTCTGACCTGATGTGCTGTGGAGGGGGTTCTAGGATTTGACTGCCAGATAAGAGAAGGCCTTACCTCCTGCCGTGCTTCTATGGAAATGGGGGGGGGGTAAGTGCAACTGTTGCAGAGCTGAGGTTCCTGGTTGTTTGATGGAAGTGTAGGTAATGGTTGAGGTAGCTGGGGCCCTGGTTGTAAAGTGCATTATAGGCATGGGTGAGTGTTACACCTGACATTCTTTGATGTGGTTTACCCAGACATTTTGCTTCCTGACCTCCTGTTTGGACTAGGTGCTGAGCCTAATTTTTGCTGGCTTTAGGACTTTTACACTGCACTCCAGTGCTAAAATGCATGTGCTCTGTGTCTAAAATGTAATAGACTTTGGTTTCTTCATGATTGGCACATTTGGGTTACTGATAAGTCCCTAGTACAGTGCACAATATGTGCCTGTAAAATAAATGTTATAAGTGGATCTGCAGCACTGATTGTACCACTCACCTGAGTAGCCTTTAAAACATGCCCTAGGCCTGCCACTGTGGAGCCTGTGTATGCAGTTTTAAAATGCCATTTCGTCAGGCAAGTTCACCTACTTACCAGGCCCACACTTTTATTCCATATAAGTCACCTCTTAGGTAGGCCCTAGGTAGCCCCATAAGAAGGGTGCAGTGTATTCAAAAGGCAGGACACGCATCTTTGAGTTTTACATGTCCTGGGAGTGAAAAACTGCTAAATTAATTTTTAACTACTTTAAGGCCTATCTCTCCTGTATGTTAGCATTGGAGCTGCCTTGTAACACTTTACAAGTGTAACTCCCAACTGGGAAAAGATGGGTAAAGTGAATTTGGGGTCTCTTGACTCACAATTTTAAAACACATCTTAGTGAAGTTGGTTTTTAAGTTACGGGTCTGAAAACGTCATTCTGTTCCTCTGCCTGTCTCTGGAATACATGTCTGGGTGGGCTGACAGCTGGGCTTTGCGCATTCTCTCTCGACAGTCACACACAAAGAGAGCTGAGGTGTGTTCTGCATATCCTGATGTCCCATCACCAGGTTGATGGGTCTTCCTGAGGTAGAGTGAGAAGGAGGAGCTGACACTTGCACCCAAATAGTGCTGTGTCTGTCCCCACACAAAGAGTTGCATACCCCCGTATTGTGTCTAGAGCCAGGGCAGGATAGTGCATGGTTTTTTGCAATAAAAATAGCTACGTTTGAAGAATTACTACTTCAAAGACTAAAATGGGTATAACTACAGGACCTCTGACACCATATACTCAGAACACTTCTGGAACTCATTATGTTCTACCAGAAAGAAGAGCTGCTGTGCTGCCAGGAAGGACTGACACTTTTCTGTTTGCTTTACTGTGTCATTCTACTGCCTGATGCTTCTTGCCTGGGTGTGAGAGGACTGGACTTGACTCTCTACATCCTGCTTCTCTACAGGTTCTCCATGGGCTTGTTGCCTCCCGTTTCTGAAGACTCAGGGATATTAAAGACTTCACCTGCATCTTGCTAGTAGTACACGGGCTCCTCTAGTGTGAGTCTTGCTCTGCCAAGTGGTGCCAAAATCAGTCCTGGGGCCTTGGACGTGAGTGTTTGGTGCTGCATCCCAAGAAAAAATACATCAACACTGAAGTGTCAATTGGAACCAGTGTATTTCCATGCGAAATCAGTGCATCACCACTGCCTCCACCAAAGCCGTGGCCACCGCTTGCTGACTGCACGATGCAATGACCTCGACTTACAATGCAGCCCTGATTTTGCATACGCAGTGCCTCCACATCATCGCTGCTGAATGAGTCTTGGACACCGCAAAGCTGATGTCTGCAACGTAATATACCCAACACATTCCCGGCCCTGTATAGATACACAGATACCAAGGCACACAAAGAGCAGTCCATAAAGTATGTGGGTCAATGACCATAGCAGTAATCAAAAGTAGTCCATTCCAAGTTTTCCTTTCTTTTTATTTTCTGATTCCCTTCTTATCAGTGTAATACAACAAGCTGGCAGCCGATACGTGTTTCGTCCTATGAACTTTTTCAAGGCTGCACATAATGTACACATATTTAAAACCACACAGTCAAACATGAAATTCACTACAAATCAAGAATTTGGTCCTATATTGACAATCGCATTTTTCAACCACCACCATTCCAGAACCATATTCCATTAAAAAGATCCAAGATTTCGGTAAACAGAGAAAACAGACAAAAACCAAACACCTGATGTGCCAAATCATTGAAAGACTATATAATGGGCGTGCTACCAAGTGTACACCTGAGGCAGAGCACAAAGAAGAAAATATGAGAAGGTGCAAGTCCCGTGCACTAAATTGTGAACCATAGCCAGTTATCAAGTGAGTTATAATTGTGTCACCATCATGCTCTATTATTCATACAAGGTGAATCCAAGCTTCTCACAGGTAAACTTTCTTACCGAAAATGAAAGGAAGAATAACCAACGAACCAGAAAATTATAAACAGGAATTCCTATAAAGTACTGGACTCTGTGTGTTGATGCTTACAGCAAATCTGTACGGACGACAAAAGCATAATTTTTAATAAAATATTATTAGAAAAAATAAAAAAACGTAGGGAGTCCCCACCATTGCCCTTTTGTCTCAATCAAAGAAACGTCCTAAAGTATCACCATAATTCATAGCCGGGTCAAGTCAATATCACAAGTAGACAACGTATTCCCCAAAGTAAGACATACACATATCAGTGTCAGAACAACAGATTGTCCCAAACACAAGCATGGCCAGCGGTCCTGTGTACATTCTCATAAAAAGTGACATAACAGTACCTTGTGATATAGATGTCTGTAACCGCATATGTTTCCAAAGTAAGTACCATCTAATGGCAAACCATGTTGAAGCCCTCACTGTATATCTGTCAAGGGCAAACGTCTTCCCGATAAAGCTACACCGGGAAACGATTAGTAGATGGTCTATCAATCTGCAGAATAGAAATGGTATCTGGTAGGCACAAACTAGAAAACATTGTAGCTTTTATTCTACAAAGACAACAACATTGACACTCTACCAACTTGGAAGGCGATAACATGCACAGTGACCTGTGTTGCTCCTGCTATTGGCAGAACTTCTCCCTGCAGAGCCTGGCTGGCAAGTAAATGAAATTGCACAACTGTACTACATGAAAGTAGTATTGAGGGGGGGGAAAGACAAGATTTCCAATGTCACTCCAATAGCGGCGGTCCACCCATGAATAGTTAACGGGGTGCGACTGCCACAGTGGCCCTGATAAGCCTATAGGAGGAAAAGGAATAACAAATGCTGATTACATATGCTACTGGAAGCCCAAAGACCAAACGTATAGGTTGGAACCATCCCGTAAACTAACCTTAGCATAGTCGTAACGGAGCCAAAAGGTCCGTCTGTGGGTTATGCTGGTGAGCACAGTGTGCTATCTCACACAGCGTTTAAGTAAAGTGCGTTCAGGAAATGAAAAGTAAAGTAGGACTAGCGTTCAGGGGGACCCGCATTGTATAGAAAAGTAGGCGTCATCTTGGAGTGCCGTATTTAGCATGCAGAACTGTGATGGGGCACATGCTGTGAGATACTAAGAGATCATTTAAACGTATTAGAGTTGAAAGAATGCTAGTGGAAATGATCACAAATTATATTTATCACCAGGGTAACCTGATTTTAGTATATAGGAGAAAAGACCATAATTGCGCACAAGACCAGCTAAATTTGCTTGGCACAGGACCAGCACACATGTTACATGTGTGAGTCAGACCAATGTTCTTAACAGTATTTAGGACATATGTAAGCGTCTCAACTGGGCGGGAAAAGTACATTATGTATATTTTTTAACATTGATCATTAAAATGCCAAGACGGGGAAAAGGAATTTACACAATGGATATTGTAAACAGGGAGGGCCTGTGACCTCAACCAATATGGCAGACATTGCATAACAATCAATCCACATATAATATTGGTAGCACTGAGTCATAATATCGAAAGAGCAGAGAGTATGACATGTAGGAATATCTTTACAAATGATGGACAGTCTAACAACATAAATCCTAACAAATCAGATAAAACGATCCGTGGGAAAATAGCCAGACACAGGTAGACTATCAAGCTGTAATCAATACAAACCCAAAACACATTGTCTCCCAATGTTAGGTGGTATAGCATAGACCTATGCACATTTACAGTTTAACAGGGGGGAACACTGATAGTTATGAATCTATGTCAACAAGAATGGGTAGAGTATATATACCGTTACCCAAATGAACACCAGAAATTGCATCAGAAACAAAAGGTATGGAGTTCCCTATCGAGATTAAGGCCCATGTCTCCTGCCTTCAGTCTAATCAACCACTGACTTTCCCATTTCATAAGAGGCAGTGTTTTGTCGCCCCCTCGGCTTGTAGGGCTTTACATATCAATTCCATGGAAAGAGATTCTGGCATGTTCTTCCAACCCATGCACATTGTTGTAATGCACAGCAAGCGGATACTCTGTGTTGTTGTTTTTTATTGCATGTACATGCTCTTGGATGGGTTTTCTTTAAAGGTCTTATTGTGCTTCCTATATATATAAGCCCACAGACACAGACAATGGAGCACGCTACATACTATTTATGAACCTGGTGATTTTATAGTTTGTCTGTGTGTTGGACTGAAATTCAATAATACTATTGTTGGCAGAGCAACACATGTGTTAAAACATGGTGGCAGATTGGGCAACTAAGTGTTAGTCACCGTGGGTATAAGGTTGCTGTGACATAGGGTCTGTTGAATGGTCCTGCCCCTACTATGAACAATGTTGGGTTTTTCAGTAATCGCATTTCTGAGTGTCCCATCCATCTGTAAAATACGCCAATGTTTGAACATGATCTTGTATAGGTCGGTGCTTGCCGCACTATATGGGGTAAACATGGCAGGTATCTTCTTTTGATCTATGGAATTTGCTTTCTTGCTAGCTGGTCTATTACTTAGCAGATCTCTGCATTGTACCTTTTTGATCTTATTTTTAGCTTTCTAAGTATCTGTGTTAAGTAGACCCTGTTTATCATTCATCCGAGCTACAATTCCGCCTATCTCTAATCATTTCCCCTAATGGGATAGCCTTTATTTGTGCCTGCGGATGGGCACTGGAAGCATGCAGAATAGCATTGCAGGCAGTTTGTTTCCTATAAAGCTTGGATCTGATGTGATTCCCCTGAACAAACAAGATGGTGTCCAAATAATCAACACTTTTAGTACTACAATGGTGTGTAAACTGAATATTGAAGCTGTTGTCATATAGAAAAAGTACAAACTCATTGAGTGTTGTAGGATTGCCTGACCAAAGCAACAATACATCATCTATGTACCGTACCCATAGCATGATGTGCTCAGTGAAAGTGGAGGGGCAGATTATGCAGATATGAACTTTTTCACATAGGCCCATGTACAAATTAGCAAAGGATGATGCCTAGCCCCTATATCTGCCGATACCAGTCTCCATTGTGCATGAAAAAGTTGTTGTCTAATACCAGCGTGATAATGTCTATGAGCATGGCGCAGTGCTCTACTGAGGTCACACTCCTAGTTTCGAGAAAATGCTGGACTGCCTCTAATCCCTTGAATTTGGGGATGCATGTTTAAAGCGACGTGATGTCTAGTATGGCCAGTAGGTGTCTATTCAAAATCCTCTACCTTGCCTAATAGGTCTTTTGTGTCCATTAGATGTGAGGGCAGGTTGTGCACCAGGTGCTTTAAAAATATATCAATGTACTCCAATAGTTTTTCCGTTGGCGACCCAACGCTGGAAAGGATAGGTCTGCCTGGTGGGAAAGCCCCACTTTTGTGTACCTTGGGCAGAACGTAAATGCACGGGTCTGTGGGAGTGGGACTGAACAGGTATCTGCATTCTGCATCGGTCACTAATCTCTGGTCCCTCCAAATTTTAATTTTGTCTCAATGAGATTAGTAGTGCCCCCAATGGTTTGTATGTTATTTTCTCATATGATAAGGCAGCAGAGAGCTGTCAGTCAATTTCCTGTATATAGTCTTTTCTGTTCATCATGACTATATTGCCCCCTTTGTCAGCTTCTTTTATGATGATTTCACTGTTGTTGGCCAGAGTTTGTGAAGATTCTTTTTCTCCCTTACTTATATTGTGTCTGATGTTTTTATGTCCGGAGTAATATTCATCCCTCAATCTGTACAGTTCTTTAGTCACATTCTGGTAAAAGATGGCAATCATGTTGTCTGCAACCAAATTGGGAGTGAATCTGGACCATTGTTTGAGTCCACTATTTGTGTCTATGTTTGTATCAATGTTTAGATCATGTAAAATCTGTATAGCAGTTGGTGAATCTGTACCCCCTTGTTCCAAGAATAATAATAACTGCACATCCCGTATGTCCTTAACTGTCATACTACAATCTGTTTCTACTCTGGTTCTTGGAGTATCAGAAATTTACTTATTAAAAAAAAAAGAAATTCATTTGAGAGTTCTTATGAATTTAAATAGACCAATATGCAGATCAGTAAAGTTAGGAAGAGACGCCGGACAGAAACCAAGACCCTTGCTTAGAATCTTTATTACACTATCATTCAAAATATACTCTGATAGGTTGATGACTGTAACTTTATCAACAGATGTGTCAGATGGCCCTGTACAGTCGCTACCATCTGGTTCTGTAAAGTCTGTGCGACCGATCTTGTTGTCATTCTCTCCTTGTCTTTTAGTCCTCCCCTATTTTCTTGTTTTGCTCCTTCTTGTTTTCTTTGGCCTAGCTCCTGTCTCTTTGAATTCTGCCTTGTGCCCTTGAGGAACCTCTCCATTTTGAATAAAAAAGAAGAGGATTTCCCTGTAGTGGTACTGGTTGAGGACCCAACAGATGTGGAGGGTTCCTCACTAGTATAACTAGTTATACTGGAGAGATCTGTCTCACTGGATGAGGCAGTAGCCCCTGTTCCACTGGTTGAACCCTCCACAATGTCTTTCTTGTTGTTTAGCCTTATGTTGTAAAATTTGCTAGCATAGGTGAAGACTCTGCCACTTTTGTAATCATTATCATCTCGTTTTAGCTTGCACATTTTCTTGTCCTTGATGTACAACTGATGGTTGTGCAATACATCCTTAAGTATTTTATAATTTTCCAAGCCCTGCACTGTTTTGAGGCAATGCATCGCCTTCTGCACAGTGATTTGACATCAACGCATTGGCCCAACACACAGTGCTCTTGACATCTATACACCAACGACATTGTCTGACTTTGCAAGAGATGTATCACCTTCGACAGCGACACATCCCCTCCTTTGCTCAAAGCATTGTCCCTGAGCTTCAACTGATCTAGGTACTATCATCAAGTCTGCGTGACTCCTGTATCTGGCCCATGCTCCATCATGGTCAGACTGAACGTTTGGATTTACCCTGGTCAAGCACAACTAGATATTCCCAGTTGGAGCTATTGATTTCTAAGCACTGCACTTTGATTTAATCTTACAAAATCCATATCTTGACTTTGATTTTGGTCTTGTTTCACTATTTTTGTAACCTGGTGTGGAGTACTTTTGTGGTGTTTTAACTGTGTTACTGAGTGTGTGTTTGTGTGTGTGCACAAATACTTTAGTTTAGATTCACTGCTCTGTGCCTAGCTACCAGAGGGTGAGCACAGGTAAACTTTTAGTATGTACTACACTTACCCTGACTACGATTGTATTCTTGCTTGGAAAGAGTGCATACCTCTGCCAACCAGAAACACAATTTTTAACAGTGAGCATCTTGAACTGGCAGAGTTTGTGAATGGGGAGCCAGTGTAATTTTCGGAGGTGTGGTGTGATATGTGTGCAGTGAGGAAGGTTGAGGATTATTCTGGTGGTGGTGTTTTGGATGGTTTGCAGCTCGTGTAGCAGGTGTACAGAGGGTGTTGCTGTAGTCCAGTCTGCTTGTGATGAGGGCCTGGGTGATGGTCTTCCTGGTGCCTGGCGGGAGCCATTTGAGGATTTTTCTGAGCATGTGACATATGTGAAAGCAGGTGGAGGTGACATCATTGATTTGGTGTCTCATGGTGAGGTTGGTGTCCAGAATGATGCCCAGGATTCTGATATTGTCAGAGGGTGAGGGGATGGGGCTTAGTTCTGTGGGCCACCAGGTGGAGTCCCAGGGTGAGTTATTGTTGGAAAATATCAGTACTAGCGTCCTGAAGTTGTCCGCATCAAGGTTGGGGTAGTTGTTTCTCATACGGGCCGGTGTACTAGCTTGCATGTTTGTTTGTCCTCTTCGGATGGATGTTTATGAGGTGTACGAGGATGTTGTTGCTGGTAGAGAGACAGTTTGTAAATCAATCGGTGTCATCAGAGAAGATAGTGGGGTTGAGCTGGAGGGTGTTAAGCCATGCGACTTGAGTCAGCTTCTTCCAGCTGCGGCTGGTGGCGCATAGCCTCTCTACCAGTGTGTTGGGTGTGATCAAGATGTTAAAGAGTATGATGAAGTGGTCCATCCAAGTGAGTGTGGAGATGTGGTTGACCTTGTTTTTGTCACTGGCGGCAAAGATGCGGTCGAGAATGTGGTGGGGAGTGTCACCTTCCCACTGAAACAAGTGCGCTCTATAAACAATGAAACACTGCGGTTTCTTCACAAAGTTCGATAAATTTATTTGAGCAAGGAAATCTGATCAATGAGTTATGTTTCAACCACTCATTAAACACTTCAAAATCGTGTCCATAATCCACTTTGTATAGAACGTGCGTTATATTCAACTTAATATATCCACCCAATGCATTTCGGGTCACATATCTGACCCTTCTTCAGGGGTCTAAAATGAAATGAAAAAGGGACCATTAAGTTCACAACACTTAATAAATCTGAACAACCAATAAACGCACAAGTGAAATGCAAGATCGAAAACAATCAAAGAATGAATGCTAAACAGATATGTATGTCACGTAACATGTGAAAATACAGTTCATGCACATTCAAGTTAAAGTGAATGGAGGAAAATACAATAACGGAATCAAAGAGGAATGACAATGTCAAGCAGTACATGATTACGTGTGGGGGAAACGACCTCGGATAACTAAAAGCAAGATGCGCAAAATGGGCGCGGGGTAATACACTATCTGAACTGTGGAAGATGAAATTAGTGTCATACGCTTATGGGCAAATCGTTACACTTACTGCGGACCGGCGGGTCTCGATTGCCGTTGAAGTTCTGCGGTCAAAGTTGAATTTCGCGCTAGCAGTTGTAGCAAAGGATATGATAGGTCTAATAGTTTCGTGAGATCATGATCACCTGGTGTAGGAGGAGGAACGTAATCATGACGTGTGGATGGAAGACCAATGGAAGTGTATCCTACGTGAACGTGAGTGTCACGTGATCGGGAAGAGAAGAGCTTCGAAAAATGTTACCGTGGTGAATTAAATAAAGAGTTGAAAAAATAAAGAGTAGGAAAAAAGTGAAAAAGTTGAATGGTGCATGCTGTGGTGCGAAGACAAGAAAAAATACAAAACATAATAATAACAACAGGTTAAATTTGAATGTTCAGCCCAGAATATTCCTCATTACCAATGCCATATTATAAAAAACATGATAACTCTATGCGATCATTCATCCCATACGGATGAGAACTGTTCAGTTTTTTAATCCATAAGTACTCCGCTCTCAGTCTTTGTTTGAGGGGATCCAAGTCTCGGCGTTGTGTGATCGTTTCAATGATGGTAAAACGAAGTTGGGAAATTTGATGTTTGGCCTCAATCCAGTGGTTTGCTACAGAAGACTTCGGGTTCATAAGTCTGATGTTACTCTTGTGTTCTGTAATGCGGATTTTAATTTTTCTTAATTGTATCATCCGCCAATGCTTGTTGATGACCTTTTTGATCTTAGATGACTCTGTTGAGTATTTCAGAACACATACAGTTTTGTTCTTAGGATTGGTCGTTTTTTCTTTTAGTAGATCATCTCGTGAAAGTCTTGACACTTTGTCTAGAGATGTCTTTAATACATTCTCAGGGTAGCCTCTTTGACGATATTTCTCAGTTTGTTCGTCAAAAGTTATCTGTAAATCTTCTTGCTTAGATGAGATGCGTTTCATTCTGATATATTGAGACGTTGGTAGGTGTTTCTTCAAAGCCTCAGGGTGAAAACTTTGGAATAACAGGCAAGAATTTTTATCAGTCTTTTTAGTGTAGACTTGAGTGATGATTTGATTGTGATCTAATTTCACTGTCCCGACTTATCACTCGAATTTGGCTGAAACTGAGATTGCGCTCTTTAAATTTTTCAGATCTTTGAAACTAAAATTCTTCTTCAAGACACACTCTACTAAAAGAAAAAACGACCAATCCTAAGAACAAAACTGTATGTGTTCTGAAATACTCAACAGAGTCATCTAAGATCAAAAATGTCACTAACAAGCATTGGCGGATGATACAATTGGAACCTGATTTGAAAGATTTATATCAAGAGAGTATCACCTTTGCATTCCAACGATCCAAAAACCTGAAAGAAATATTGAATTCTCCACAAAAAATCATGAAGAAATGGCATGGGATGTTACAGTGCCATAACTGTATACATTGCAGTAATGTTATCGTTGGTAATAAACTCAATCATCCTACTAAAGGCTACCCCATAACTCTTAATCACACCAGTACTTGTGACACGGCCAATTGCATTTATGTCATCAAATGCCCATGTGGCAAAGTATATGTGGGTCAAACAGAAAGAAAAATTAAAATCCGCATTACAGAACACAAGAGTAACATCAGACTTATGAACCCGAAGTCTTCTGTAGCAAACCACTGGATTGAGGCCAAACATCAAATTTCCCAACTTCGTTTTACCATCATTGAAACGATCACACAACGCCGAGACTTGGATCCCCTCAAACAAAGACTGAGAGCGGAGTACTTTTGGATTAAAAATCTGAACAGTTCTCATCCGTATGGGATGAATGATCGCATAGAGTTATAATGTTTTTTATAATGTGGCATTGGTAATGAGGAATATTCTGGCCTGAACATTCAAATTTAACCTGTTGTTATTATTATGTTTTGTATTTTTTCTTGTCTTCGCACCACAGCATGCACCATTCAACTTTTTCACTTTTTTCCTACTCTTTATTTTTTCAACTCTTTATTTAATTCACCACGGTAACATTTTTCGAAGCTCTTCTCTTCCCGATCACGTGACACTCACGTTCACGTAGGATACACTTCCATTGGTCTTCCATCCACACGTCATGATTACGTTCCTCCTCCTACACCAGGTGATCATGATCTCACGAAACTATTAGACCTATCATATCCTTTGCTACAACTGCTAGCGTGAAATTCAACTTTGACCGCAGAACTTCAACGGCAATCGAGACCCGCCGGTCCGCAGTAAGTGTAACGATTTGCCCATAAGCGTATGACACTAATTTCATCTTCCACAGTTCAGATAGTGTATTACCCCGCGCCCATTTTGCGCATCTTGCTTTTAGTTATCCGAGGTCGTTTCCCCCACACGTAATCATGTACTGCTTGACATTGTCATTCCTCTTTGATTCCGTTATTGTATTTTCCTCCATTCACTTTAACTTGAATGTGCATGAACTGTATTTTCACATGTTACGTGACATACATATCTGTTTAGCATTCATTCTTTGATTGTTTTCGATCTTGCATTTCACTTGTGCGTTTATTGGTTGTTCAGATTTATTAAGTGTTGTGAACTTAATGGTCCCTTTTTCATTTCATTTTAGACCCCTGAAGAAGGGTCAGATATGTGACCCGAAATGCATTGGGTGGATATATTAAGTTGAATATAACGCACGTTCTATACAAAGTGGATTATGGACACGATTTTGAAGTGTTTAATGAGTGGTTGAAACATAACTCATTGATCAGATTTCCTTGCTCAAATAAATTTATCGAACTTTGTGAAGAAACCGCAGTGTTTCATTGTTTATAGAGCGCACTTGTTTCAGTGGGAAGGTGACACTCCCCACCACATTCTCTACATTTTCTCGTCACGGTTGGACTCCGTGTGTCACAAGGGGCGCCAAAATGAATGTTTGAACATTGTTTACTATTGAGTGCACAGGGATATATTGACTTGGCAAAGATGCGGTCCACATATTGCATTATTATGGTAAGAAACAGGAGAAGCACAGGGAAAAGCAGGAGCAGGCCCAAACAGGCCCCACCAAATTGTCCCAACCCAAATTAAAGAAGACAGCTTTAGAAAGGGCTGCGTAGGCTGCTAGCACCCAGATGGCACCAGTTTTAAAGGGACCCTAGGTGGGATATAGCCCAGTCCTATCGGCAAACACAAGGGGAGGCTGGCCACACTCATGCCGCTATTGTCACAGACCAGGTCACATGGTCAGTAGATGTCACCTGAAAGCATACCATGAACAAAAAGGCATAATCCCAGGACATTCCATACAGAATAACCATCCACAAAATCATACTCAGAACAACGCCATTGCAGCATCTAATTAGCATCAGGGAAATCAGTTAACTACTCCCCTGCCACAGCAGGGATTGTATGGTTGGCCGAGCACGTGGCAACTATCACCGCAGACAGGAATCCCAGCCCATTAAGGGTCGGGCCATGGCAGGAATGGGTAACTGTTTGGATAGGCGACGCCTCTACACAATCACAAAATACAAAAACACAGTGGCAAAATCGACCCCAACTGGATGTTTCCCGCTCACACCATTGTGCAGATACCTTTCCTTTCCTACATCCGTAACAGTTGTGTAGGTTGCCAAATGCTAGGTTGATTGAGAGGGCATGCCAGAATTTACCATCAAGGTGCCCATCGGAGTCGAGGCATCCCTCCATTGTTGGCTGACCACGCCTCGAGAGAAGGACAGTCTGATGAGAGGGCAGGGTGGCCCCCAACCGGTGTATAAAAACAGGCACCCAGGTCCCTTCACCCAAGTCCCTAGAGCATGTCCCAGATCGAAAGGACACCATTATTTAAAATTTTTAGACCTCCAGCGAATGGAGGCCCTCTTTTTAGTTCCATAGTGAGGTGATGCTCTGGTGGTTTTCCATGGGGTGTTGAGATGACCCCAGAACTCTGTAGTCTATGCACAAATTTGGCATCGAGTCAATAGGGAAATCCACTCAGGCAACCAGCCATTTCAGTTTGTTACTTACAGCAAGACATGTCCCAGCCCTGCAACTAATTCCCATCGTAAGTAGGACATGCTGCCTCCTCCTCTGCTCTAGTGCTTCCAAACACATCCAAAAATCTTCTCCCCGGATCATGCCCCTCCAAAGCAGTGAGAGTAGGGTTTCATGGGGTAGGAATTCCCTAATTCCTGCCAAGGGCAACAGATCTAAAGCATCCTGGATCTGAGGGAGAGAGGGGTGATGGGTAGAAGAAGGGTCCCATAGATGCCCATCGCAGCCCCTGCACAAGGTGCATGGGATGCCCACCACCACACCCAGCTTGTCGAAGCAGATACACCGGCCCTCAAAAACATCATCCAAGGAAGCAAACAAACCCGATGCCAGTCATTTCCCAACCATTATCTATGGGGGTCCAAGTTCGACCCCCTGAACACCTCTGGTATCCCTTATTGAAAGCAGCAATGTCCAGACCACAGGTAAATGCCCACCGGAAACCGCATGAGAGAGACTAGGAATAGCCCAAACTTCTCAAACCTTCCAGAAAGAAGGTGTAACCTAATAACTCAACCACCATTTAGAGAGAACTTTATAGTGCACCACGTACAGAGACCAGAAAAATGATCACGTGTCAACAGACAGACCAACCAATAATTAAGACTCCTTTGTTTCTGCATATTGCAGGTTTATTTCCGCCTACTATTAGTTTATGCCCACCTACTGCTAAGGTTTATGCCCACCTACTATTAAGGGACTTAGAGGTTTGGGTGGACAAGAACGGTATCCTGCCCTTTCAAACTTGCTTCAGGGAAATAGCTCCACCATCGACAAAATCTTAGCGCTATCTTACCGCTTGAAGCAAGCAGTATCAAATAACAATCCTCCCTGTTTTGCTGCTTCATAGACTACTCCACGGTCTTCGACAGAGTTAATTGAGGACGGTTATGGACAAAACTTGAATTTTGGGGGATCCTGGAAACCCTGTTAAAAGCCCTCTATATGGGGACGTGGGTCAGTGTCAAACTAAGTCCCACAACTGCAACCCCAAGAATCGAAACTAACACCGGGCTAAAACTGGGATGTGTTTTGGCCCCACTACTTTTTAACTTCTACACTGCAGACCTGGGGCTAGCCTTGAAAGACGCAGCCTAGGACCACCAAGATTGTGAAAGATGACCCTGTGAACCCTCCAGTATGCGGACGATACATAGTCATGGACCACACCAGGGTGGGGCTCCAAAGAGCATTAAAAAAACTAGCAGTGTACAACCGGGAAAACTGCCTGCAGATCAATGAGAGCAAGAAAAAGATAGTAATCTTTGGTAAATACCCTCACAAAAAACAAGCAACATGGGGTTATCTTCACAAGAACGTGTGATAACTACCGCAAGAGTAGCGTAACGCAACATTCAATATTGCAGCCCATCACCCGTGTCAACGTGGAATTCACAAGGCGGTAGCATGCGATAGACACCAGATAGTGCACCAAATGTCAGCGTCAAAATCAATGCCACGCCGCAAAAATGCAAAAGGCGCAAATTCATGCGATGAGGCCAATTGTGGTACAAAAAGTAGTGAAAACCAGCCACAGGCCTACAAATCCCAAGTGTCTTGCAGGAAAATGCACCATAAAAACCACAGAAACAACACACCAGAAACAAGCCTAAGCACGGAGCACTAAGGATGCACCCTGACCCAGCGCAGAGGACAACGCAAACTCCACAACCCCCACAGTCCACCAGCAAGGAACGGGCTCAGAGAAGGCCAAGGAGAAAAGGGAGAGGAAGACGGGGTGCAGACCACAGGAAAACAAAACCAGCGTCACAAGGTGACAAAACACTACCAGCAACTGACCCACAAGCAGACTACTGTGAATGCAGCCGGAGTGTCAAGGAGGCCAACAGAGGAGGCCATTAGGAGCCGGCAGGACGTGACAACCTTAACCAGGCACAAACCCGCTACCAACAGGAAGGCACCAACGGTGACAGGAGGTGGCAGTCTAGCAACACAGGAGGAGCTGGAAGAAACCCAGGTCACAGTCATCAGTGTGGAGACGTGCAAGGAGTAGGGAGTACAGACACAGCTCAACAGGACCTGACAATATCAACAGGGAAAGTAACGGACAAGGACTGGGTGTACGGGGGAGATGGGCACAATGACACACATGCATCTCCCCTTTACATTGCAGAGGGGCACACAACTCCTCCAGCAGAGCACAGAAGACAACAGATCTGTGATGCCGGAGAGTACCACCACACCGTTGACACCGACGCCTTACAACAGCCCATGGATATCCCACACAACCCACCACCAGGACCCGGGCAGCCAAGCTACTTAGAGGAGAACACAGAGCCTACAACAGGCCTCACAGCAGGAAGCACATGCAAGCACAGCAGGCACACAACACTTCACCCACCCACACATGGCACCCCAATGCCATGTGTCATCACACCAAAAGAAGGTGGCCCAACAGGCGGGGTTGGTGCCGAACCCATGGAAGGCGAGCTAGAACACATACGTTGGTGTCTATCACCTTCGTGGACCATCCACACTCCACAAAGGAGACCCACACTGCCATAGAGACACATGCAGATGCACATTTACAGTACAGAACCACACCCAGGGGTGCGCAAATAGCAGGCACACACCCACGTTGGTGAGGCGTATGATGGCCCTGGCGACTCCCCTTACGAATTGAGTGGGTGACAACAAAGCTACATGTTCAAGCTCCAACCCGCTGCCTGCGGTGACATGTCTGCATCCGATGTACACAGCACACTGTAATGTCTCAGGGCCCAGGGCCCTCACGCATACAACAAGACCACAGGAACACACGTAGATATCATGTCGAACTGGCTACAGGCACGTGTGCCGGGCCCCTTTATTGGCAGGGCCACATGTACAGTGACGCCTGTGCTGGATGTGTGTGGGGTGAGTGTAAGCCAGTCCACACGGAATGCTTGGTGCTGGCAACAACTTTAACATTGAACACCAGTGCAAAGGAAACAGAAAACATATGCTTAGCAGAGTCAACTGCACAGCAACATGGTGGGAGCCGGAGTAAGGACAGAGGTCCCCCAATATTCAGTCAGGAGGTTCCGTGAGTTGGAGTGCACTGAGGTAGGGGCACTAGAGAGGAACGCGCACATGTGAAGGAATTGCTAGGATTGTATCCCTTCGGGTTAGTCATGGTGCAGATGCAGTGGGGTGTGTTACACCTGCATCAACTTCCTCATCAACGTCCCAGGTCTCCCACACTGCCTGAGGTGACATAGCTGCGCAACATCTCCACAGCACAAAACTAAATCACTAACGGACAATGGCTTGCGGTGCACTGAGTCACTGGCACCTAGAGTGCTGAGCAGGGTATCAGGCCGATGATGGCATCCACGACAGGTCTGAGCAACTCCTTAGGTCTGTCAGGACCACCATATCAACACTGGCAGATGGTGGTTGGAGGTGGTCCTTGCGGTGGTGGCATGTGCCTCCTGCGGTGATGCGATGTCCGGGCCGGTCAGGACCCGAATCTATGTGTGGGTCCTGGTGTCCCGCAGTTGAGGCCAGAGGCTGTGGACAGCACAGGGCCACAGACACATGGCGTTGATGACCCCAAGACCACTGTCACAGAGGTCATCCAATATATCAGAAGCAGGTGTCCCAGACCTGAGCAGCACAGTGTTTGTGGCCCCGGATGCACTGCGGCCGGCACAGGCACCCAGCCATGGGACAGTGACTTGCGGTGCAGTCAGATGGGCCATGTGACCTGGGCGGGTCTCCATCAATGTCCGAGGTGTGTGTTGCGGAGGGTTGTGGGGGACAGTGGAAGGTGTCCTCCAGGGCATGATGCAGAGGTTTGATGTTATCCGGAAGCAGCAAATGGGGGAGTTGAAAGCGCAACCCTCGTTTTCACCACCAATTCTGTATCAGCTACAAGAGGATGAAAAGTAGCCCATGGTCCATAGACTCAAATGCCACCAATGTACGACAAAGGAGTGTCCATGAATGTTGGGGAACAGACTTAGTGGCAAAGGTGCTGAGCGGGGATGCAGTCTGCGATGATGCCGGTACACTCACATGAACTCCACCATTGCTAAATCAAGACTGTGACCTACTGGACCGCAATGTAGGCCGGATCTAGCGGTCAGCAGTGGCCCACAATCATGTGTCATTGGCTGGCGAGGCACAGAGTTAGTGACACCAGGGCATTTGTCGGTAGTGTTCGATCACCTCCGTAACGATGATGCTGTTCCCTCTGCACTGCAATGCGTCATTGTCTTACGCCTCTCCATGTGTGCGTTGACATGTATTCTGCCTTTTGAATAACTGATGTTCAGTTCCAAATCTGTGCACAGCGTAGGCCGAGGGCAGTAGTCAGCGGAAGCCCACAGACACGTGTGGTTGTGATGCCATGCACAGACTTGTTGGCACCACATCAAAGGGGGTATAGTGACTTGTCCTATGCCTTAAAGGGTGTTCACTGCCATGGTGTAATCAAGACTCAGTTCCAAATGTGTGACCTACCTGACCGTGGTGTAGGCTTGAGGCAGCGGTCAGCACGGCCCATTCACTGAGTGTCGCCGCCATAGGTTGGATGGCCCTACCGGCCTGCGTAGTTCACGAGGTCCCCCTCTGGCTGTGGTGACATGGTTGCGTCCACTGTCCACTACACTCCATACACCAGAGGTGTATATCGCCATGGATTTGGGTGTGTGCTACATACTGCGGTCTATCCAGCACATATCCGCCAAGCTTGGCATTGTGTACTTTCCCAAATCATGGTACTACTGCATCCTTCACACATGCCTGTTTACCACCTCTCCCCACATTCGGCTGTTGTGTGGCTGAGGTGCCATGACTTTGATGGCTCATATTCATGGCTTGGCCAGGTAACCATTGTGAGTTGTTCTGTCGTGTCTGGTGGGTGGGCATGTTGTTGTTCATGTTGGTTGTGATTTTGTGACGTATGCATTGCCAGGGTTGAGATTTGCATGGTTGTGGAGCTGAGGTGAGTGGGGTGTTCATTTGGAACTTGCCAAGGGGCTGTGCATTTCCCTTGTTGCCATCCTGGGTACGCTGGTTGGTGATGGACAGTCGGATGATGAAGGAATCATGCACACTGGCTGTGTATTTGATGGCGACATTGTCGGAGGTTCCACGGTGTTCTGTTGTTGCCTGCACATTGGGGTGGGACGTGTGCTTTCTGTTGCGGTGATTGTGTGCTGTGGCACCAGGGGCCACAGGTAGGACATGTGTGCTGTGGGTTGCCCCCAACACGTGTGTGCATCCTGCTATGGTGTATGGTCCATGCTTGGTCTCCAGAGTGACCTGCGCATTGTGTTGGATGTATGGGGACTGGGGTACCAGGGTGAAGGTGATGACCAGGACAGGTGTGAGGGACTTGGATGTGGCTAGCTGTGAGACTCCTCTGACTCTGGCGGCTGTTGGTTGGGGTTTGCCAGGGGCCAACAGGTGCAGCCAAGCCAGCAGCTTGGTGTGGGGTGGGATGTTGGTTGTCCGCTGTGTTGGTGCTGTAGGCCTGTTAGGCGATGATGGTCGGCATGCGTGGGATGGTTGTCCCTTTCAGCCTGTGGTGGACGGGGACAATGTCAGAGGTTTGGTCTGTGTGGCTGGTACGCTTCCTGGGGGTCCACTGTCCTTGTCTGTGCTGCGTCTGTGGTGGTCCGGGGGGTGTTCTTGGTGTGTTTTGTGGTCCTGGGGTGGTGTCGGTGGGTGTTGTGGCCCTCTTGGGTGTCTGGGCTGCATGATGGGTGGCTCCATGGCATCTGTTGCCCTTCCGATGTAGCCCTGGGCTGTGCTCTCTTTTGTTGTGCTGGCTGCCGTCCGACTTTACACCAGGTTAGAGCAGGTGTAGATTTCCTGGTGCTAACATGTTTTGTAATTTTATCGCAGATCTGGCTGGTCGTTGTGGTGTTGTCGCGGCTTTTGGCACTGGAACGCCCACTCTGCATCTCATTAGCGATAGTTGCACGGGACGTCAGTGGCAATGTTTTTTGCAGCTGCTATCATGGATTTACTGGTGCTGTGGGCAGTTAGCACCAGCTTCTGAATTGGGAGGTAAATTTATCACTACTTTAATTTAGCGATAGCTCCTTGTGAATATGCCCCATGGTCTTTGGGTGAGCACCGAATTAGGACAGCTACATCATACAACTGCTACAACTACTTGGGGGTATGGGTGACAGAGAGGGCCACAGCAGCCAAACACATTAAGGAGTTAACACTGAGAATTAACAAAATAATTCTGTCATTCAGACGTCTAAGCTACCGCCTAGCAAGTCCATTTATCAAGCCCATGCTGACTGTACTTAGGGCAAAACTAATTCCAGCAATAACCTACGGTCAGTTAGCCTTCCCAGGTGCACTTGAGAAAGTCATCAACGCAGCCCAGATAAAAGCTTACAAGACCGTGCTACTGTGGTAAATAATTTAATTACCGGAACTTAATTTGATGCGGAATATCTATAATAATAGCTCAGTAAAATAAGAGGCAGAATCCGTGGTATTAGAGGTTCGGAACGGGCTTTATTCCAAAATCAATTCGAATTGAGGACTCCATATTCCATCACCACGAAGGTTCAGGAAGTGAAGAACAAACTTTATTGATAAGTAATCATTTTTATACAATAGGCATTACAGTGAAACAGATGCAGGAGGCGTAACAGTTGATAACAAAGATAAGAACATACATGCGTAACTAAAGTGGGTGTAACTGGGCGTAACTTAAAAAACGTCATAGGATATGATGTCATAAATGGGTGGTTCCACGGAAGAATTTCGCAATGTCACCAGAAATGCTTGGCATAGATGCGCGCGCAGCAGCATGACGTGTGATTGACGTGCAACTAGGGGGTGAAGGGGACTTGACATTTAGCTCTATATGTGGAGACAGAAGTCTGGGGTTATGTCAACCTAATCCCAAATCATATCTAATATCCTATGTTTAAAGAACTGTGTTATCCAAAAAGAAAGGTCTCTTAGGATAGAATCTTATTCTATACTGACTATACTGACTGTTAGTGCGTGTACAAGCGTCTAAGTGTCTACACTAGATGCGAGGGCAGAAATCTTCCATAGTAACAGGGCTATGAATTACTTGCATAAAGACAGAGAAGCCGGGCCTTTTTGCTCGGTAGCTGAAAGAATGTTTACTTAAACTACTAGACAGGAATGCATTGGATGAGGAACGGAACGGAGCAGATAATCTTGAAGGTGAAATACAGTTTTTTTGGCAAGCAGACAAATCGAGTCAGGCACCGTTAGCCGCGCAGGGAGTAGGACAAAGTTCATGGGTACAGATGCGAGCTCAGACTGGAGCTTTCAGAGGCAGAAGGCAAAAAAGGCTTGATGGCAGAATCAGGGCCTACTCGCCTGGACTGTAAAATGGCATAAATGAACCATATAAAGCCGGTGGCCTTTCATACCTAGGAATGGAATATCCAACCCATACATGGCGGATCTGAAAGAGGACATGTTGACAGTGGACACACATGTGTTTGCGTCTTCATAACTGGAACTGGAGGGAACATACATGTACTTATGATTTATACATGAAACCGTTGGGGTCCAAGATAGGGGACATAACTGATCATAAAAATCCATATTTCCACATTCCCTCCTTGTCCCCTACTTGCCCTTAACAGATATCAATCTTCATCAATCCGTTGATCTGTTCATATAGCATCATTTGTTCTTCTTTCTTCTTCCGGGATGAATGAAATCTTGGTGGTGGAATACACGATGTGGCACACAGACCACAAAGCGCTGGTCCACATTGTAGGCATAAGCAGCAACTGAATAGTATGAGAAAGCCAATACCTAGGAAGGATAGGACCCTCCATCCAAAGGTAGATAATACACTCCAAAACCAACCGGACCAAGTCCAGGTGCCTGGATTCTGGTGTATCTGGCTTACAATCTTATGAAGGCGAGTTATGGCTTTATATACAGATGGCGAATTTTCTGGTATGAAAATGCAACAGCTTGATCCGATGACCCTACAAGCTCCGCCCCTATCGGCCAGGATGACGTCAAGGACAAGACGATTTTGAAGCACAACAATCCGCATAGCAGACTGCTCTTCTGTTAAATTGCCTAAGGCGGAAATAGTTTCGTTCACTACTGCTTCAAGGGTTCTGGTTAATCTACGTATCAATTTACTATTGGTAACTGTACCTATATAGGGAAAGAGACCTTTATTGAAATCTGTGTATTTTTCCCATGCTGTCTCAGTGTAATCGACTATTGGGAGATCTCTCCGTTCTCTATTGTGTACTAAATGAGTATTTCTATGATAATCAGGAGGAGCTAGGAAAACAGGTGGCAAAAGAAATCCGATGTAGCAGGTACCATCCCAATCTAGAGGCAAACGTGTATATGCAGTCTGACCACATACGAAGTAGGAATGGCGAGAAGCTCTAAATGTAGACTTGCCTTGATCACTGAATTCTATTACAGTGGTGCATCTACTGTGGCCCATGTGTATCGAACCATTCTTTCTTACACATAATTCACCTTTAACCGGAAATACTGACATAGCGGGCAAAATTGGTGCAGTTTCGGATTCGATATTCAGGATCATGAGATTAAGCGTGAAATTACCTAATCCATATACTTCATTTTCTAGATCAGTTCCTGTTCTTTTGGGAAGTCCCTCCTTGTTAGGGTAACAGACTTTAAGCAAGACTAAGTTCAGGTTTCCCCATACCCAGTTGTCTTGATAAACTGCGGAATTCGAATCTAGGGAATTAATTAAACTAAACCATGCTCCACAGGAGCCATTGTGTGTGAACGGATATGGAAAGAGAGGCAGAATTCCCTTATAGTTCTGATAGGGAGGGAGTCGGCCACATATCCAACAATTTGTAGCATTGCTAGCCTGATGAGAATGATGTAACATACTAATAAAAGTGTTATTGCGCAGCGCAAATCTGTATGATAACTCATGCGGGGGAAATTCACTAAAAGAATGTTCAGCAGTAACATTGTAAACATGTTTAGAAATAGGATAATATATGTGCAACAATATACTTGCAGCTATTATTAAAAGACATAAGAAAAACAGAATTAATAACATCACTGTACAATGACTACGCAGTGATTTACAGTACGCATATTTTTTCAACTGGATTTGATTATCTCCTTCTCTATTCCGGTCCAGAGGATACATGTCAGAGACAAATTCAACCGATTCACCTTGGAGAGGACTTAAACAATCAAATTGTCCGACTTATTGGACCGTAGTTTTAGTTTATATTGTTCCTTGTCATTCAGTTCAACCAAAGGAAGCTTTGAGTCAATCGGTGAAGACACGCGAGGTGTGTCGTTTACATCGGACGGTAGTCCATGAAATTTCTTGATATGACTTGAATGTATCCAGCCTTTTCGACCTTCGATCTTCACGGCTGTCCTCGTGGTTAACAGTACGAGTTGCGGTGATTTCCACCTAGGATCCAGCTGAGACTTCCGGTCAAAGTTCCTCACTAACACCAAGTCTCCTGGAATTACGTCATGGGGTTTCACCTCGGTGTTGTCGGGAAAGGCTGCAGCTACCTGTGAACGACAAGATTGTAGTGCAGACATCAAGGAAGCTAGGTAATCTGTCAGCATATTACAGTCTACATCAGTTATTTTGCGTGGTATAGGCGTCCCCCACATATTTGGTGGTCTACCAAAGACCACCTCATAAGGGGATAGCCCTGTTCGAGAGTGCGCTACCATTCTCATGTAAAAGAGTGCAACTGGTAAGGCTACTACCCAGTCGACACCTTTCTCTCTACATATTTTGGACAATCTCATTTTCAGAGTTTGATTATGTCGTTCCACAAGACCTGCTGCCTCGGGGTGTCGGACACAGTGAAATCTCCACTGATAGCCTAACAAAAGTGAAACGTGTTTCATTAGTTCGGATGAGAACGGCTGGCCGTTATCTGAGTAGACAGCACGTGGTAAACCGTACCGTGGGAAGAATTCTCGAACCAACTGTTTGGCAGTAGTCGGGGCAGTGTAATCTGAAACCGGGTATGCCTCTGTCCAACGGGAAAGAGCACAGACAACTACGAGAACATATTTGAATCCTCGACATCGTTCCATCTGGATATAATCCATCTGAAGGACTTCAAAAGGGTGATCAGGAGGCTGAAATCCACCTTGTTCTACGGGAATGCCTTTACCTGGGTTAAACTGACAACAGATCATACAGGTACGAACTTTTTGTTTAGCTGCTGCTCGTAAATGTTTGTTGAACCAAATGTGTTGAATGCTGTCTAGCATAGCTTTTTCTCCTAGGTGCGCTGGACTATGTACAGTATTAATGATAACTTGGACCATTGAATCAGGAAGGAACCACACAGATTTTTCCTTCGTCATCCATCCTTGATCCGTTTGGATCCCTCCTAATTCAGTCCATTTCTTTATTTCGTCTGGTGTAGCATGTGTCTGTATGTCAATTACGTCAAGAGCGGGATCCTTAACCATCATGCACTGTGTTGGTGTCGGAACTATTGTCTTTGTCATGTCAGATGTGTGAGTTTGAGCAGTCTGTTTAGCTGTTCTGTCAGCTAGATCATTGCCTTGGGAAATGATATCAGTAACTTTCGTATGAGCTTTACATTTCATAATTGATATTGCAGCAGGTAGATGTATTGCATCCAATAAGGCATGAATGAGGGGTCCGTGCTGAATGTGGGCACCGTGAGAAGTTAAATAACCTCTCTCTCGCCACAGCACGCCGAAGTCATGTACAACTCCGAATGCATAACGTGAATCAGTGTATATGTTGACTTTCTTATTTGTGGCTTGAATACAGGCTTGCGTCAGAGCGATGAGCTCTGCTGCTTGAGCTGACAAGGTATTAATACGATTTGTTTCAATGACTTCAGTGTCTGTTGTGACTGCATACGCGGCCACTAGCTCTCCTGTACTTGTTCTCATACATGACCCATCTACATACAACGTCAGGTCTGGGTCTGACAATGGGACGTCTGTCAAGTCTTGTCTGGGTTTCGTCGTGATAGTGATAACTTCAATACAATCATGTGCAAGTGGGTCTGTTCCGTTTACTGGTAACAGTGTGGCAGGATTCAATGTACTACAACGTCTGATTTCTATATGTGGCTGAAATAATGTTAATTCGTAACCAGTGAGTCGTGCTATAGTCAAGTGTTGTGTTTGTGTGCGGTTCAAGAGAACCTCTACTGCATGTGGTACTTGTACTGTCAATTGGTGTCCTAACACTATGGCATCGCTTTGTCGTATTGCTAAAGCTGTCGCTGCCACTGATTTCAGGCACGCAGGAAGAGCCTGAGCTACGGGATCTAATGTACTAGAAAAATAAGCACACGGTTTGTGTGATCCTGCTTGTTCCTGTGTGAGTACTGACAAGGCAGTACCTTCGCGTTCTGTAACAAAGAGTGTAAAATGTTTATTGTAACATGGTGTTGCTAAAACAGGCGCTTGACATAAAGCTTTCTTTAGGCTTTCAAAAGCTTGTGTATGTTCCTGAGTCCAAGGGAGAACAGTCGATGTGGCTGCCTCCTGTGTTGTCAACTGAATGAGTGGTTTTGCTAGAAATGCATACTGAGGGATCCACTGCCTACAATATGAAGTAAGGCCTATAAAAGCCCGCACCTCCTTTTGTGTCTTGGGTATTAGCATGTTAGCAATTAACTGGATGCGATCTGGTGTAAGCTGCCTTCCCTCCTTGGACAGCGAGTGACCAAGGTAAACAACTCGCTGGACACAGAATTGCAGTTTAGAAGGGGACACCTTGTGCCCCTTTTCGGCCAAGAATTGTAAAACCGTCAGAGAGGCTTTTTCACATTCACGTTCGCTTCTAGCGGTGATCAGCAGATCATCGACATATTGAAGCAGGGCAGTGTTGACTGGCATGTGGATACTGTCAAGTTCTCGTTTCAGTGCTTGGCTATAGATGCTGGGGCTTTCTGTGAATCCTTGAGGTGCGCGTGTGAATTTAAAGCTTCGTCCATTTAAACTAAATCCGAACAAGTATTGGCTTTCCGGATCTATTGGGACGCTGAAAAAGGCATTTTTGAGATCAATTACAGTAAAGAATGTCGCTTCGGAATCAATGGCTGTCAGTAATGAAGAAATGTCTGGAACTACGGGGTATTGTGGTACAATACATTTATTTAATTCGCGCAGATCAATAACCAATCGATATACTGGCGGGGCTTTTGGATCAGTTCGTTTAAGAATCGGGATTATCGGGGAATTACATACATTGGAGTCGGTTTCCACAACCACTCCTTGGCCAATGAGCTCGTCAATGATTTGCAGTAAAGCCACTACAGCATCTGGGGGTAACTTGTATTGTCGCATTCGTGGTAGCACCACTCCTGTCTTTAGTGTGACTCGATATGGTGTAATGTTCATGCAACCAACATCTGTAGGGCCTTGTGCCCATAAATGTGTGGGTAAAGTCTGCAGTCGGTCATCCATGTCTCGGGACACATAGTGTCCTTTGAAATCACGTAAAAACAATCTTACTCCTTCCGGAGAACAACATATTATAGCTCCTAGAGCTTTCAATGTTTTTATGCCTAACAGGTTTTCTGGACATGATTTAGTAAGCAATAAATCTGTAGTTCGTGTCAAAGGACCAATCGTAAGTGGAAGAGGCTGTGATACTTCGTTAATGATAGGTTTTCCTGAAAAACCAAGGGAAATATTCTGTGAGCCTGAGAGAGGTGCCCCTGGAACTTCACTACGTTTTATAGTTGTTCGGCTTGCCCCTGTATCAAGTAAAAATTTTCTATCTTGGCCTAATAGTTCACTATGTACATAAGGTCCTTCTTGATCTACAGGGACCTCGATAAGGGGTAAGTCAACTTCCCTCTCTAGGCTGTTTCATGAGTATCGTTGGTAATCAGGATAGTCATACTGTGCGGTCTGGTACATCTGTCGTGTCGTTGTTTGTGTGGCAGCAATAGGCTGCTGTTGTGGAGCTGGTAGAGACTGTTGCGGAGCTGGCATGGACTGTGCATGCTGCGGAGCTCCTTGTTGGTTCTGATCCTGTCTAAGTGGCCGTGGTCTTTCTTTTGTATTACCTGTGGCGATATTATGTTTTAAAACTGGACAATCGTGTACATAATGGCCTGGCTGCTTACAATAGTTGCATGTCCCTCTTACAGGACCTGTTGCAACACTGGACTGTGTCATACCCTTTTTATGACCGTCAGCTGGAACTGTCTGGGAAACTAGCATTTTCATTTTCGTGTCTTTCATGCGTCTTTGTGATTGTTCTTGTTCCTCTCTAATTCTATTGTGATGGTACTGTAACATTTGTAACATTTGTGACGGAGTGTTACCTTGCCAGGTACTCTCGAATTTCAATACTCTATTCTTAACTTGGGGCAACGAATTTTCAACTAACTTTGTCACAAACAGATGTGGATACGATTCGCTACTTGCTTTTATTCCACTGTTTATACCAAAACATTTTTCGAATCGGGCATAGAAATCACTAGTGTCCTCATCTGGTTTTTGTTTACAGGCTGAGATTGCACCCCAGTCTTCCTTTTTCGTAGTTAATAAACGTGGCAGTACCTGTACTAGCAAACCTGGTAGTGTTTTGGTCTTTTCCCCAAGCCCTGCACCTGGACCTCGAGCTTTTTCTTCGTTTTCTAATGCTGTCCAATCTATCTTTTGGTCTCCCACCTCCCAATCCTTTTCCTTGAGTTTTTCGTAAATGCCCGCAGGCATTAATACCTTCAATATTGTCATAATGTCGGGGTAGGTATATTCTCCCATGAGCAACATGTCTTTAATTTCTCGGTGGAAACCCGCTGGGTCTTTGTCATGACTGGGTACCACTTTCTTCATTTCTAATAGTTCTATTTTGGATATGGGTGTGTATACAAACACACGTTTAAACTGATTGTCCTCACCTTTTATCGGGTGCACTTCGCGTAAGGGATTCTGTCTATCCATATAATACGTCGTTCTTTCTTTTATGGGCAGCGAGACGCGTTCGGGACATACAAAGAGAATGTACTGCTTTCTGGATTCTAGTATTTCTCTAATTAGCTCAGTACCTGAACCTCTCCATTTGTTCGTTAGTAATTTGGTCAATATATCAGGTAAGGGACCAGGATCGGAGTGTTGGCTTTTATACAATATAAGGAGTTGTTGAATCATATAGATACCAGCTAAACGCTGTTCATCTGGGGCGAGGTTCAAAAACGTGTGCGTTAATGTATCATCACTATATTTTCCGGGACTGTCAACCCAATGAACGGCTGATCTAGCTAATTCTTGTTCGTCCATAGAATCGAGTAGATGATAACCCCTTCGTTCTCGGAGTAATTTGTCAGCAGCTTGGAACGCATGTTCGGGGGACCTTATATTTATTATTGGGTTTTGGAAGTTTCTGTTATTATCTGGACGTATCGGACGTATCGGATCAGTAAAGCCTCTAGTGTTATTACAAGATCTTCCTCTACCTACATAGGCCATGGTTTCTAACTGTCCTGTGGGCAGTTCTAATTCCCCCTCGTCCTCGGTTTGTTCAGGTTCGTCTACTGCCAATCTTTCTTCGTGTATTCGTTCTATTTCTTTGCGGATCTTTCGGCACATAGCTACTATACATGATCGTTTATCATGTCTCCCCTCTGATATATTCTGACTCCATGTGGTAAGAATTTGCATTTCTTCCGGATTTACCCCTGGTTGGTCTTGATTTCTGATCACACAGTTTATGAGGAAACGTAACAGTTCCCCCTGTATTTCCACTTTTTGGTACTCCATGGCTCTGTTAATACTCTCAGAATCTCGCCCTGACTGGACAAAGTGATATATATTTTCTAAATGTGTAGTCATTCCTGGTAACTTCCCTAAATATATTGCAGCTCGTCGGATACGTAATGATGCCAGCATCATTTCGTCCCCTTTTCCGGGCACAGGGTCATATCTACAATCTATTAGAAGTTCCTTGAGCGTGTTGGGAGTTACTAGTTTGGGCGTACGTTGGTGTGTTAATTCTTGAAAGGAAAGTTTATTTACTCTGGGTGGCGTGGAAAAAATGTTTGATGTACCTCCGGTAGCCCCACCTGGGGTGCTGGATGTGAAAGGATTCGTTGAACGTGATATAGCAACTATAGGTGTGGATACAGATGTCGAAGCAGATGTGCTTGCCGGAACTTGTGTCGGAGTTTGTTGTTGCGGTGGTACAGACGGAGGAGGGTCTTGGCGTTGAACCCCCTCGGCGGGCGGTCTATGTGGCGCAGCATTAGCATACTCGGGAGCTGCGTCGTCTAAATAAGAGGAAAGAAAAACATCTGCTGCGGTTCTGGGATGCCCTTTGGGATGTACTTTTATCGGGAACAATGGGGGTGGCAAGTCTTTTGGTATCTCCGGAGTAGCCTTAGGAAACCCTTCGGCCAGAAGAGGATACATACCATTCATAAGGGCATTTCGTTGTCTGTCTACTAGTTCTGATTTTACTCGAGTACCTTCTTCAATTAATAGATTTTCTCGAACTTTATTTGAATTCTCCTTACTTTTCTCTTCCTGTCTACGTGCTTTTTCTGTACGTCTATACGATTCTTTACGCCATAATTCAATGGCATCTTTCTGCGACTGTCTAGCTTTCTTTTTCCATAATTCTTCCTCTACTTTCATGATGCAATCTGCATCCCAGGTCCCAGCTGCGGGCCACCTCTGACTTTCTGGTAATTCCTTGGTGTAGTCTACCCATAAATCAAGAAATATTATGGCGTCTAGGCCATGTTTATGATACATGAAGTACCCTGGAGTGTCCCTAGGAGGAATGGGAACGGCTTCTTCGAGTACCCCTTTTCTCGTTTTTATCTGTCTTAATTTCGAAAAGAGCGGCATTTTGAGAACTGATCTGATCTGATACCTATTTCTGAACACGTTTAATACAACAGAACACAAAAATAACAGTCATTCACACCACAATATGGAGAACGTATTTAAAACATTTTAACATTTAACATTTAATGAACAACAATGATGGCCATTTAGGGAACTAGTCACTAAACATGATACTCGGCACTAACTAGGTAATTCTGGATTATATACTAGACATACTTGATATACTGCTAAACAGTACAGATACACTGCTGAAACAGTGCAGACCGGATTTGTGTACCCAAACCCGTCTTGACCGGCACAACCTATGTGCACGTCAGAACGCCTCCCCGACAATGGTACTCACCGGGTAGCTCGGAACGGAAGGCCTCGGAACTGAGCTGAACTGGACTCGGACCGGACTGGACTCGACTCGATACTTCGGAACTTCGGAACTGGTGGGCCTCTGTATACCTCGGATCTTGCTCTCTCAGCTAGGCTCTGGTCGGGATACTTCGCACTTCTCACCGCCTCGTCTGGGTGTTGATCGCAGCCTCAGTTACCCCCGCTCGGCAGGAGGGAGATACAGGAAATCCTGTGGGTACGCGTTGTTGTCCGTCCCGCTGTGACAGGAGACCGGGCCTGCAACGCACCTCCGGCGCGTGAGATGAGAAAGTGTCCCTGTTCGGGCGCCATTTCTGTGGTAAATAATTTAATTACCGGAACTTAATTTGATGCGGAATATCTATAATAATAGCTCAGTAAAATAAGAGGCAGAATCCGTGGTATTAGAGGTTCGGAACGGGCTTTATTCCAAAATCAATTCGAATTGAGGACTCCATATTCCATCACCACGAAGGTTCAGGAAGTGAAGAACAAACTTTATTGATAAGTAATCATTTTTATACAATAGGCATTACAGTGAAACAGATGCAGGAGGCGTAACAGTTGATAACAAAGATAAGAACATACATGCGTAACTAAAGTGGGTGTAACTGGGCGTAACTTAAAAAACGTCATTGGATATGATGTCATAAATGGGTGGTTCCACGGAAGAATTTCGCAATGTCAGCAGAAATGCTTGGCATAGATGCGCGCGCAGCAGCATGACGTGTGATTGACGTGCAACTAGGGGGTGAAGGGGACTTGACATTTAGCTCTATATGTGGAGACAGAAGTCTGGGGTTATGTCAACCTAATCCCAAATCATATCTAATATCCTATGTTTAAAGAACTGTGTTATCCAAAAAGAAAGGTCTCTTAGGATAGAATCTTATTCTATACTGACTATACTGACTGTTAGTGCGTGTACAAGCGTCTAAGTGTCTACACTAGATGCGAGGGCAGAAATCTTCCATAGTAACAGGGCTATGAATTACTTGCATAAAGACAGAGAAGCCGGGCCTTTTTGCTCGGTAGCTGAAAGAATGTTTACTTAAACTACTAGACAGGAATGCATTGGATGAGGAACGGAACGGAGCAGATAATCTTGAAGGTGAAATACAGTTTTTTTGGCAAGCAGACAAATCGAGTCAGGCACCGTTAGCCGCGCAGGGAGTAGGACAAAGTTCATGGGTACAGATGCGAGCTCAGACTGGAGCTTTCAGAGGCAGAAGGCAAAAAAGGCTTGATGGCAGAATCAGGGCCTACTCGCCTGGACTGTAAAATGGCATAAATGAACCATATAAAGCCGGTGGCCTTTCATACCTAGGAATGGAATATCCAACCCATACATGGCGGATCTGAAAGAGGACATGTTGACAGTGGACACACATGTGTTTGCGTCTTCATAACTGGAACTGGAGGGAACATACATGTACTTATGATTTATACATGAAACCGTTGGGGTCCAAGATAGGGGACATAACTGATCATAAAAATCCATATTTCCACACTACAAGCACCCAGACAAGCAAGGAATACCAGGCTAAGACTGTAAATAGGACTGAACAGACCGGACTTGGCACTACTGGGGGAATTAATAAAATATTACATCAGAGTACTGAAAGCCCCTGAAAACAATCTTAAATACTTTCTAAAACCGATTTTCAGGGGCGAGGGTTCCCCTTGGCACTCTAAGTTGGATCAAGCAATAGATCAACTGAAAATTGAGGTAGAGAGCAGGCCCCTTCATGAAATTCCTTACTCTGCCTGGGCTAAAGCTGTGAAGCACCAAGTCCAGACCATCTTGTTCGAACTGGATCAGTCCTCTCTCCGGTACAACTCCCTCACACTGGCACTGGACAATTCATATGCTTCTGGGAAAGGTCAATCATACAAGAGAGACCCACTCTCAGTCCAAGCAAGAAAGAAAATCCTGTACTTGCGCCTCACTGCCCTCAAGATCTCAGATTTCAACCCAAAATGGGCACGAAAAGACAACATCTTCTCCTGACGGTTATGCAATAACCACAGGGAATCCTGGCTACATCTTCTATGCTGCTGCCCCAAGCTGGCCAGCGATCGTCATCGTTTGTTGCGCCCGGCCCTAAGGAACAAGGGCCTCAGAACTTGCAGTGAGGCCTCAATGGTGCTTTTCAGAAACCACAACTTGTTTACTTGCCAGAGCTGGCAAGTTTATCCACCAAATTATAATTGCACTTGATTCCCACCAATAGGCCGCAGATTTCAGGGTCTCAGTCATTCTGTAATTAAAACCATCTGGTGCCCTAACCCTGCCGGTTGTCACTTAACCCAGGGGCTCTCTGCACGGACACTTGGATCATAAAGAGAACGTGGGTCCCACTAGGGGGTACACCAAGAACTTTTATCAATGACAATTGACATCTTGGAGAGAATGACCCTGATGGATTTTTATAAAACCATTGATCCCCATAGGAGTAAAAGTGTGAAAGGGAGCTGACCCAATATTTTAATTCATTTTTCAATTGGAGTTTTAAAGGGACATAAAGCAGTAAATAGGGCCCATGTAGCTATGGCGCTATTTTAAGTTGAATACCGGGTAGCTCCTGGGGTAAGGGTGGTTGGGAGGGGGTGTTGTTCATGTGTTTTATACTGTAAAGTAATCGTTCAGTTAATAAAGAACACTAATAAAGCCCTATTGCATGCAGCCCATGCAGGTCAAAAAGACGCCCCCCACACCGATTAAAATAACACACCTTGTTACGGAGCAGCCACAGAGGAAAATACTGTCCCCACCGTAGTGAGCAGAGGGGGGAGCGAAAGTAAAAATAAAACTAAGGCAAACTCAAAACTCACCATTCCCTAAAAGTACTACCACCATTCTTCAGCACCCTGCTAGGTAGCTGCACGCTCCAGTAAAGCAATAGAATATACCAATTTAAAGAAAACCAGAACATTTTCTAAAAACTGTTTAACCATGAGCTCTTATTCACCAGGTCGGCGATCTAACCACATGTGCTCCATCATTTCAGCAGCTGCCATCTCTTCAGCTAAGGCCTCTAAAAGAAATTTTGGTCACAGGACTTCCACAAGCCAACTGCTCAAGAGCATGGAGTACAAATTGACTTTGCAACCATTTTTTGATAGCAAACTCTCTTTTTGCTCTTCACCAAGACAAGACAAGACACCTCTGGGTGCCCAGATGACATACATCTCCCCTGAAGCCCATTCTATAGCTGGCTAATGTTTTTTTAACTTACGTAGCCCTGTTTTTTTTATACACACTGCATAGGAGGAGTGCTCATGCGCTCCTTCAGTTTCCGAAATATGCCTAGTTCCGTGGAATCCGATTTGACTTTCTTGCAACGCATGTGCAGAGACTTCTCGCACTTCATGTGCACATACACTGAACTCAAAACTAGCATCCCACACACACTACACAGCGCACTCCTACACAACACATGGTATCAACACATGACCATCGTGGGCACTAAATCCACAAGCAGGTCATGTTACATATGCTCACTGATACCCCATGCCGTGGGTGCAGGTAGGCTTTACACACTCAAAGAGATGGCCCCCCCAGAAAGCCAAATGTTTCATCCACCTGTTTCTCTGTAGGATTAGGGCAAAGATATAACCCAGTAGAGTAGAACCACATGAAGCTGTAGTTAAGATATCCCGATACGGGGCAAATCCCACAGCAAGGTACCTTTTTGCTGAACCTTGCGACATTCAAACAGAGTTAGACAGTATGCACAGATGAAGCACTACAGGGGAGGGCATTGTTTGGCCCAAGACTTTGTACAAAAGAGATTCTAGGAGAATGAAAAACCACAGCTCCAGCGTACAAACGAGTCCTCCCCCGCTTCTGTCTGTGGTCCCCGGATGGTGTTTCAAGTATTTTGGGCCCCCTTTTTTAATGACAAATGGGTCCCCAGTATGTAATGCCAGTGTAGGGCCATCCACCTCGATAACGCTAGTGGAAATTATTCCTATGGGAGGGGTCAAACTCCAGCACAAAAATCCAATGTCAGGAAATCTGGGATACTGGGACAAATAGGTACACATTATTGGAAGGGAAGGGGCAACCCCTAGCTGTCCAGAATCTTAGACGGTATTCTTTGTGTTTCAGGGGCAAAGAGACAATACTGCTTAGGACCAATGTCAACTGTGAAGTGGTGTTGCACATACTGGACATGTAATGTGGCACCTCTAGGCCTGGGCAGTGAACTCCGCTCAGTTCGTGGAGTTTTCTGCACTCTGTGCTCCACGGAGCTCGCGGAGTTCAGAAAACTCAGCTCCGCGTAGTGCAGCAGAGTTTTTTCCCCATTAGTGCTCACCAACGGTAAGTTGATGAGCTCGAGCTGCAGCTTGGGTAGAGTTTCTACTCGAGTGGCAGGAAGATTATCGCGTATGGCAGTTCGCACTGCACTCCGCCACTTGCGGAATTCCATTGAGTTGTTTTGTCACTTTGTGGAGTTCCGCGCAGCGAAACTCCACAAACTATGTCCAGGCCTGGGCACCTCAACGCTAATGGATGTTTACTTCTATTGTGGTGACCTTGTCCATGCCCAACTCATTCCTCTGTGCCCTCGCGACCATACACACCCCGACCCTGGTCATCCCTGGAGAAGATCTGACTGAGTTGTTCCAACATGCGATAAGAAAGAAAACAACTCTGTTGCATCAGGTTCGAAGAAGAAAAACTCCTGATTATTTTGGTTGAGCTCAGTACAAGGACATACCGGAAGAATTCAGACTGTTCATGGACACTCAAATCAATGCAAGAGAGTCCACACCTTTCTTCTCCATCAAAACAAAAGAAAATGTCCGCTGGTTGCAAATTAATGGATGGGAACTGTTTAAAGGGATCAATGACACTGAGCTTGGACTTAATGCTATCAGGGAAGAACTGAGAGCTCTACACCTCATGGTGATGCAACATCGGTATGTGCTGGACTTGCTGACCCTGATAGAGTGAGGGGTGTGTGCCAAGATCGGTGCGTCCTGTTGCACTTTTATCCCTGGAAACAACTTGAAACAATGGGACATTGGCTCTTGCCATACGATCACTGCATTGCCTACAAACAGACATGAAGGAGAAGGGGGTGATCTGAGCAGGACTGGTTTCATAGTCTTTCCGCTTAGCTCCCCTTATGGGTGACTCTGCTGTGCACATCGTTGCTTCCTGTTGTCATTATTGTACTATTACCATGTGGTTTCCTACAGGTGGGGGTTGCCTGCTGTAAAAACGCAGGCCGCAAACAATGTAGTATGCAAATAGCTAGGGAGGGGATTACAGACACCAGAACAACACACACAATTTCACATAACATGACTGTCATGACGTATAAGGAAAATGATGTAGTTGAAACTTCAACTAGAGGGGGGAATATTGAGATTGATAAATACAAAAGCAATGTACACCTTGATCTATGCACACATAGCAGCGGAAGTACCAATAAATGCAATACCGATATACTCTGTAATCTATGCACTCACAATGCTGTCAATACCCGTAAATACAATACTGATGTATGCTGTAACCTATGCATGCACAGTGATGTCAATACAAGTAAATCCAATGTCGATGTACACTGTAACGTATGCCCACATAATGATGCCAATATCAGTGAATGCAATGTTGATGTATGATGTAACAACTGTACATAAAATATCAGTAAATGTGATATCAATGCTGCCATGTTACATATACACACACTCACAAACCTGTATCATTGCTGTCGGATTTATCTGAGATGACCTCTCCATGAACCCCAAGTTAGAGATACGTGGACAGACAGGCCCTGTGACCAAAATACAAGCCTACCAATTGACGGGTCAGAGGTGGGGTTACACTTAGCCTAAAGACAAATTCTGATTGATACTACAGATAGGTAGTCACACCACAAACAGGACCAAGGAGATTGGTACCCATAAAACATGTTTGGCCAAAGGTGTGCTACCCAAAATACCAGAAACTTAGATGCCACATGTAAGTAGGAATACTCAGTTTATCAGGACATGACATGCAAACCGCACAAGGTGATCACACTGTCACTTCACCGGACATCTGACATGCACACACTGGCCCACACTAGCTCTCCCCGAGTTCGAGAGACATCTGTGACCCCCTTCTCAGATGTTTTTTCTTGTTATTTTTGACTATGATGCTTTTCAAAGAATTCCAAAGTGCTTTATTGTACCCACAAAATGTATATATGGGAGATCAGAACTTCTGTACTCTGAGACTTTCTTCAGATGTGCCTCTGTCAATATTCTCCCAGCAACTGCTTTAATTAAACCAACTTGTTCCTGTTTATCCAGACGCCTCCTGTCTTTTCATTTATTTAAGGTAAATTCATATTCGATCAACACCTTGCTTGCTTATACTTTTTTATCTCTCCTCTGCGTTTGATACGGTCAAACATGACAACATGATTGACCTTCTGGAAAAATGGATGGGGGTATATGGTCCTGCTTTAAGCTGGTTTTCCTCGTTCTTTTATAACAGAGCTCAAATAATCAAAGTCAATCAAACCCTTTCAGGCACTACTCCAGTCTTGATTGGAGTGCCTCAAGAATCCACTCTCACCATGCTCTCACCCTTGCTATTCAACTAGTTCATGGAAACGCTTACCAAAATTCTGAAACGCTTTAACTTACATTAACACATGCACGCTAATAATACACAATAGTACTTGAGCATTTCCTCACCTGAAGATATCAAAACTCTTAACAGCACCCTACTGAAAACTGAACAAGGGTTAACCCACAATCACCTTATGCTCAACACACTCAAGATGGAATTCCGCCTGGTTGCCCCCCACAATCACTGTGTCCCCACAGAAGGATGGCTCAAACAGGTTACAGCTCTCAACTGTGCCCCACAGGTTATTGTTTCCACTAGATTATTAGGCATAACATTAGGAATATACAAGATCATATCAGTGCAACCACCAGAGGAGACAATTACCAATTGAACACCCTAAGGAAAATCAAACCCTACTTGCCCGCGGATGACTTTCAGTTAGCAGTTCAATCCCTACTCCTGACTAGGTTCCAGGAGTGCTGCTCAACCCCTCAACTACCTCCTTCATACAGGCAGTAAAACTGCTATTGCTGCATAGATACCTTCAACAGTAGATCCAAAGTCACTCAGCTTTTGCTACATTGTATCTATACTGTTTCTTGCTTAAACATTTTTGTACTTGTATGTTTAACTTGTTTTCTATTTTCTATTTCTACAGCACTCTGATAACCGGACGGGTCATGTTTGTGCTATATAAAACTTCTCAAATAAAAAATGTACTGTACACTGAACCCCATCTTTCACATGACCGACCACAAATTAGTTCATGAGACCTGCCTTTTTGGCATCTAATAGAATCATAGTCACATCATAGAAACCTCCGGATAGCTGTACGCCCTGCTAATTTTTATTTAATGTAATCAAATGCTCAGCATTTGCAAAATCAAATAGAATTATTTATGTGTTAAAATGTGACGTGGTATCACGACCAGACTTAAACCCATGCTGTTTCTGGGATACCACTTGCTTAATGACACTAGCTAATCGGGTTGCCAAACTTTTAGAGTGGACCTTAGCGCCAACGTTAATTAAAGAGATAGAGCCATATGAAGCCCTCTCTTCTGCTGATTTATCTCTTCGTTTTAGCAAAACCCCTATGTTTGCTCTTTTAAAGCCTTCGTAACCTCCATCAACCTAGATTAAAATTTAAAAAACCTTGGTCACTTAAAAAGGATTAAGATGAAAAAACATCCATTGTGTCAACAAGAAATACAAGTTTCAAATGTTTTCAAATAACACAGAAATGCATTTTTATAAAGGGCAGAGTGCTAAAGACCGAGTGTAAGGGCAAATATTGAAAAGTGCATATGCAGACATAGTGTAGGCCCTAGGTCCGTCTGGCTATTATAAAAACAACTTTCTCCTATGCCTGGTGGCTCCTGTTAAAAAACTAGCAACCCCGAGAAAGACCATGGAAGAGGATAACATTTGCAGATACAATAGGGCATGCCTAACTTGAGTAAAATGGCAATTTCTGAGCAGCAGGAGTATGAAACTTTTATGAAGAGAGTGATAAAAATCACAAAAGAAAATAAAGTGTAAGTTATCTTGCTCTGAGAGGTTCTCACAGAGGCAGGGTTTTAGGGTATCAAGTTTTTCAAAACCTTGGGGAACCGCCAACAACCAAGGGACCAAAATCTATTCAATACAAAGCAGTGAAAGGCATTGTTAACATTAAGTAGATATGGTTGGACTTCCTTAATCAGGGAGGGAGTAACATACCTTCTCACAGTAGGTTTTTCTAACTCGATTTCTTCTGTGAACCCTTGGCGTTTAACCAGGAACTGTTGTTTAATAAGTCTAACTGCAGGTTTACCCAAGGGTTTGGGGCTTAGCTACAAGTCAGGGCAGCCAAGTCACTTTGTCATATCCATTACATATTCTAGCCAGGAAATGTGCTTTGCTCCCTCCAATGCTACACAATCAGTAATTATAAGCTGGTTTAAGTTAGTGGTGGGACAAGCCCATATTCTCAGCCTGTGCAGCAAATGGGTTACAGATATCAGGTCCGAAATGTACCCCACACCTAGTTCTTCGTGTAATATAAAAGCTGGGATAGTGGGCGGGACAGCCAGAAGCTTCTGCAAGAACTTGTTCTCTGCCCCCTGAATCTCCTTTCCATCCTTATAGCCCCAGACATATCATCCATGGATTGCCATGCGGATGCACTTTTCATTATAAATATGCAGCAGGGCAGGAAAGGGTTTTGACCCTAGTCTTTTGGCAAAGTTCAAGGTGGCCCCCGCTGTTCTGGTTAGGGTGTTCATTTTTTGGATTGTTTGGGCACGCCAAGAACCATGCTCATCAAATAGTACCCCTAAATAAGGGTAGGTCGGGACTTTCGTTAATTCAACTCTGTTACAGTAAAATTTGGCCTTTAAGGCCTTTCGGGGGCCTATGGACATAGTGTGTGATTTAAATAAAATTAGTGGTCAGGTCTAGGGAATCCATAAAAGCTATAAAACCATCTAAGAGTAAATGGAGGCCCACAGCGGTTCTGGCAAGCAAAACCACATTGTCTGCTTAAAGGAGTGCAGGTATCATCTTGGCAACAACCCTGGGGGTGTCTATACAACTTGAGATTAAAAAATCCCCTAGCATATTAATATACAGTGTGAACAGCAGGGGGGCCAAGATGCAACCCTGCAGGAACCCTCTCTTCACATTCCAGGTAGCCGTCAAACCACCATCCCTATTGTATCTAACTGCGGCCAAGGGGTTTTCGTGGGCAGTACATAAAAAAGCCACCTGCTCTGCATCTAGGCCCATATTACTTAAAACCAGCCATAACTTGGACCTGTTTACCCAATCAAAGGCTTGAATCAAATCGATAAAAGCCAGTTGTAAAGTCCCCTTCTTAGCAAGGGTATATTTCCAGATCACGAAGTGTAAATTAAGACATTGATCCATGGTCCCTTTTCCCTTCCTGAAACCGTACTGTAAATCAGAAATATTGTTGGAATGATCAAGCCATGTCAATATACGTTCCAATATCACTTTGCCCATAATTTTAGCAGCAGAATCTAAAAGCGAAATCGGTCTGTAGCATGCCAGATCAACCGTTGCTCCTTTTTTAAAAATGGGGATAATGACTACCATTGCCCATGAAGGTGGGAAACCACATGAGCACGCTGCATTAAAAACATGAGTTAAAATCATGGGCCAAACCTCGGGATCAGCCTTGTAAAGATCTGCTGGAACCCCATCGGGCTGTGAGCCTTATTCCCTGATGTAGAGGTGATTGCCTTATGAACCTCATCTATACCGAAGTGGAAGGGAACACTGGGTGACCAGCCGTCCGTATGAGCCCCAGATTCTCCTGTGTCAGTGCTGCTAAAAATATATCCAAAGTGCTGTACCCACTGGTCAGCCGGGATTATTCAATCTTTGTTGGAATTTGGCATATCAGAAAAAAAGGGCTGTTAACCACCGACCATAATTTGGGGCTATCTGCCATAACACTTGCTTGGCCTAGAGCCTCCCAAGCCTGCTCTCGTATCTGCTTCTTCCTCCCCTGTACAGAACGTTTATATGCCTTTCTCCTGCTCCTGACCAGCACCTCATCCCTTGGGTTAAGCTTATGGGCTTGCAAAAGTTCCCTTTGGGTCGCGGAGCATGTCCCATCAAACCAACTCTTAGCCTTGGGACCACTTGCTCTACTCACGGCAGTTAGGTTGGATGATATCTGCTTAGTGATTTTTTCAAAGGCCTCTAAGATGACTCTACCATGCATGGTGGGGTCCATACATGCTTGAACCTCTTTTGCACAAACAGCATTTAGATTGTCCAGAAAACTTTCCGGGACAATCCTTTCCCACTTTAGCCTGCAAGCTTGATCTTTAGTGCTAATGCTTTTATGTGTGACGCAGGTGGTCATCTCCCCTGTTAAAATGGCAGTGAGGGATAACACGAGTGTGAGGGGGTTATGATCAATAAGGCCAGAGCAGGAACCACTAAAGAGCTCTACGGCCAGGACTAGTGCTGCCGATAGCAATTTGTAGTCAATGGTACTGGGCCTTCTGCTGCCAACATTGGTGGGGACCGGAGCCAGTGTGTTTGTTTGCTGTAGGCAGTGTAGAATATACGTTGAAAGTAAACCTTCTAAGAGTGGGCCTGATGGTGTGTGCTCAAAATGGTTTAATGATTGAGGAGAGTCCCCCTGCTCTGACGTTAGGACACAGTTAGAAAAGCACTGATGGATGTTAAAATCCCCTAGAATTATCAGGTCATACTGACATGGATTAGCTTCCTCATAACGTTCCAGGAGTTCTTCTAGGGCTAGGAGGTGTTCTAGCTCGTGGCTTTTGGTAAATGAGTTGTGGAAATTAACCACTAATATGGTAGGGTGGTTATTAAAGGACAGCTCTACTGCTAGCACGTGGGATGATCGGCATTCAATCAGTTTGGATTTACAGGAAAGTTTTAGTGAGAACATTAAAAGCAGACCTCCTTTAGCTTTTCCCATATTTGAAGGAATAGCGTGTTTGCAGAATGAAACGAAACCATCTAAAAAAACTATCTTTAGCCTCCCAAGTTTCTTGTATGGCAATAATATGATGCGTTAAAAGGATGTTTTCCCAAAGTATATTGCCCCTTTTTGTTCTAAGTCCTGCTATATTCCAGGAGAGGACCTTAACATGTTGGGTAACTGTGGAGGTTGATTTGACAGGGGAACCGGGAGATTTAGCGCTCACTTGGCAGGGCACAGGGGCTGGTGGCGTTACAGTATTGGGAGCCTTTGGTGATAATTTGTTGCCCTGGATCCTTTCTTCCTCCGTCTTTAGTCAGTCATTTTCATCCAGGCTCTGAAGCTTGGCTAGGGGTTGAAAGCTGTTATTCATGGGTAGGTTTGTATCTATGCTACTTATGTGTCTGGCCCTGGCTGGATTTGAGGGTAACAGCCATTGAGGAGTGAACGGCGGCTGCTTAGGAGGATAAAACAATTGTAAGGGAGCGATTCTGACTGTGGAAATAGAACTGTTCTTACTAACACAGGCTACAAGCAACTTGGCCTGCACGAAGTGCTTAAAATTTACCACTATACAATCGCCCAATACACTTTCCTTTGTCTGATGGCCAATCCATCCCACTCTTCTTGCCATGATTATGTCAGAAGCTATATTCTGTCCATTTACCACATTCTTGTTACATCAGTCTCGTTCTGTGTGATACCGTTTTCGACCTTTATTGCATCAATTTTGTTAGTAGATATATATTTTTTTTCTTTTCTCTGGTAACATACACCCTAAAGTCTTCCTATATTCATATACTCCATTGTTTCTTGGCATACGCTCTGCAGCTATTTTCTCACATATTTAATGAAGCAAGTGAGCCTTCATGATAGGCAATTACATTAAATGTTCCTTAGCATTCTATTCTCTCTGCTCTCGGGATTATGCATCTATGGTTTCCAGTGTCTTAATGCAAACCCTGACAGAGCTTTCCAGATCTATTTCCTTTTTCCCCTTGTAAGAAACATCACTAATGGTTAAGCTCTGCATATAGGCTTTTAAAGAGTCCTGTGCGGTACTAAGGGGTGCTGATTGCTCATCACATTCACCAAATTGTATAATCTCTTTATTCATATGTTGGATATACTCTGAATCGCTTAGTAGCCTTCTGTTAAAGCACAATGTTTAGTCTGATTGGTAGCAAAATCTACCTAAAGCATGATTGTCATACATATAGGATTATGATCAGAATTTATTTTAGCAATATATCGATTGTAACTTGTGCCAACAGATTAACTGTAAAATGTATAACCAGCTTTATTCTTTTTGCACCCCTGCCAGAGAGTCACTAAGCCACGCATTTCGAGAGATTACTCTTCTAAATATTTGCAAGCATAATCCTGATCTAAGGTGGGTAGAATCAGTTGTTGGTGACATGACACTGTTAAAATCTCCAAATGTTATAATGGGAGGGCACCATGTTTCAAACTCAAGCGCTAATACATCATACATTGCAGGAACATCTAAATTAGGAACATACTTAGAACACCTTATGATCCAATATTTTTCATTTGAAACTTCTGCAACGACCCCTCTGCCTGGGTAATCACTTGGGACCTGATTTCGAGTTTGGAGATCTGACCGCCAGAGAACCGCGTCTGCCTACTCCACACCCCTGCTGCATCAGCGCCCGACTGCCCACCATATTACAAGTTATGCAGTTTGAAATGCAGACCGCCAGCACAGGGGTCCTGTCAGCAGTCCTGCGGTGGTCTCACGTCAGTGCAAATTGTCGGTGGTGAGATCGCGGACTGCGCCAGGGCAGCAGTCTGACCGTAGATCAAATTACAGTACACCTCGGCACTGGCAGTCTCCAAGTGGTGCACAGCAAACGGCTGTTCATGAACGGCGCTCAATTGCCGTGTTACAAAAACCCCTAAAAAAATTTTTGGAAAAATTATCATAGGATGGATTCAAATACCACACACTTTATTTGCTGCCGCAAGTGGACATGCCTGCAAATCGCACAATAAAACATGCCCCAGCGTTGACCAGCATCCTTTGCGTGGCACTACTAGACCATTAATTAGCAATCCTTGTTTTTGGACCTATTGTTTATTATTCTCCACATCCCGTTTTCCTTATTTTGCTTTTTTTCACACATCCTTTGTCTCTATTCCTTATTTAATCACAATCACTAATTTGCACCATGCACCTCAAAAACCTGCCTTCACTGAACCCAAGTTAAGAGTCATGATGTATGAAATCATTAGAGTAGTGCCCCAACATTTTGGAGCACTGGTCCAGCATACTCCTCATGTCAAGAAGCAGGAAGCGTGGGGCAGGATAGTCGACAGAGTGAATGCTGTTGGGCCACCCTGCCCACACAGAACAACATTAGGAAGAGGTTGCACAACCTCCAGAAGAAGGTGTGTGGCAAATACATCAGCCACCACCAGGAGTCACAAACGACTGGCGGTGGCCCTCCGAGCTCTCCATTACAACTCATGCCCTGGCAGGAGATGGTCTTGACCGTCCTGCACACTGAGGGCTCGGAAGAAATAGAGGGAAGAAAAGACTCTGGTAAGCTACACATGAAGAACTGAAACAATATCACAATGTCCTGTTTGCTACCAAATCTGCCTTTGCTATTGTCTTCTACATTCCCTTTCGCAACATGCAACATAGAAAGTTTCAGAGATGTTTGTATGTCTGTGGCAATGTGTATTGATGCATATGACACCACATGCTTACAAATCCTGACCTGCGCATGTTGCAATGCTCTCTGTAAGTGCAGCATTAACTAAATAACAATACTGGAACCATAAAATGTGGTAACATGCACATGTGTGCTAGGTCACAGATGTGTTGTCAACAGCTATGGTACACTTAAAGTCTGTCTAGTCTTGCAAAAAGGAAATTCAACTGACTACAGCTACCATGAGGCCTTGTCACACCAACTCCAAATGAGATGCCTGACTGCTTGTGCCCAATCTCACTTGTCAGCCATCTTACTTCTGAGATATACTAGTCATGCTTGTTACCATTTATCAAGTGTTGCTAAGAAAAACGTCCCCCAACTATCACGAGGCCTTCTCAGCCCAACTCTAACCAAGATGCTTGACTGCTGGTGCCCAATCTCACCTGTCAGCCATCTTCCTACTGAGCTACACTAGTCATGCTGGTTACCATTTCTCAAGTGTTGCTAAGTAGGCATAGAAAATGTCCCCCAACTACCATGAGGCTTTCTCAGCCCAAATCTAACCAAGATGCTAGACTGTTTGTGCCCAATCTCACCTGCCAGCCATCTAATTACTCATCTACACTAGTCATGCTGGTTACCAACTTCTCAAATGTTGCTAAGTAGACACGGTAAAGGTTGCCCAGCTACCATGAGGCCTTCTCTGCCCAACTCTTACCAAAATGCTCAACTGCTTGTGCCCAATCTCACCTGTCGGCCATTTTACTACTCATCTTCACTAGTCATGATGGATACCATTTCTTAACTGTTGCTAAGTAGACATAGAAAAGGTACCAAAAATACGTAAAGCCTCTCACCCCAACTCTTACCTAGATGCTAGATTGTTTGTGCCCAATTTCACATGCCGGCTATCTTACCGCTTATCTACACTAATCATGCTGGTTACCAATGCTCAACTGTTGCTAAATAGACATAGAAAAGGTACCACAACTAACATGAGAGCTTCTCAGCACAACACTAACCAAGATGCTAGACTCTTTTTTTCTTTTCTCACTTGTCGGCCATCTTACTACTGAGATACACTAGTTATTCTGGTTACCTTTTGCCAAGTGTTGGGAAGTAGAGATAGAAAAGCTACCCTGACTATCATGAGGCATTGTCACCTCAACTCTAACCAAAATACTAGACTACTTGTGCCCCTTCTTACTTGCCGATCATCTTACTACTGAGCTACACTAGTCATGAAACATGTAACATACAGACATTATTCATTGCAAACACACATCGGAACACGTTGGTTGATGGTGTCCTGGACACATTAAATCAAACTAATGATGGCATGAGTAACGCCATAACACCCAACTGCACCTAACATATGTGAGTCAGTAAAGACACACAGGTCAGTACCAATGCCAGGTGACTCCTTGATCACAGCCTCATAACAGGATTAACTATGCCACTCATGCAGCCAAGCTGCTTGTTGCTCTGATTTCAACATCAGTTGGCTTTGGAATGGATAGATACGCATGAGATGCCTACACAGTTGGTGTAGCTTAGTGTTGAAGGTGACAATTCTATCCCTAAACCCAAAGAAACACAAAGCCACACATCATATGAGCTGTTGAAATCAGATACAAAGCCTGATTGAAAAACCCTTAAAAATCGATGAATGAAGTAACCACCATCACATTTACCTATTTCAGCTCCACACTGAAGCTGATGCAAACTATCTGGATGTACTCATCTCTAATATTACATTGACTGTTTATCTATAGTCAACAGGTGAACCTGCTGGAGCAGAGTTTTCAGTTTGAAAATTCTGGGGCTTTTGAAGCTCTGGCATGTCTATTCGTTGTACTAATTATTAATAATTAATAATTAATTATTTGTCTTGTGCAAGTGCGTTTATATTAATCAATCCGTTTGTTCTAACAAGAGAGAGTTACACGTGGGTGTGCATAAATATGCTGTTTAAAAAATAACGTGCGTGTTTTCATGTTTAAACGTTGCTATGTGCTGTTTATTTTTGAGCACAAAACGCTTTCCGAATTAATGCTTTTCTATGTTGCAAGTGCTAGATAAATGCATACACATAAGGGTATTAGTGGGGTTAACACTGTTTAATCACTATGCTGTGGTAACGTTGTTTTGTCTCTTTTAATTAAGATGGTCTATTGAGGCCTATGTTGGCCTAAGAAAAGATGGCCGACTTGTGAGCCTGGCTGTGATTTATAATGTGAAAACTGTGACGAGGGAGACCCCTGCTGGAAATGGTCCTGAAGTTAACTGACCATGGTCCTTGCTTGAACAACTTTCCATGAGGACAGCAGCAGTTTTTGGGAGATCTCCAAGAGAAGTGAAAGTGTCCTTGGCAGCCTTGGGAAACAAAGGAGCCTTAGAGAGAAGCTCTGAACTGTGGCTCGATGGCCAAGGAGAAGCAGGATTATTATGATACATGTTTTATTTTCTTGGTTCCTGTTCCGTAGTTTTCATTATGTGTACTTTTCCTGAGCGGAGATTCTCAAATGTAGCGATGTTACATCCTTTCCTTCTCGCTCTGCTCAGCAAGTCCGGCGGACATTATGGTTTTTTCTATGTTCCCAATGTATCTTTCTATTGTTTAGAAACTATAAGAGATGTTAGCCTAGAGAGGGTCTTTGCCACTTGCCATTTTGCCTTTGGCGCGTACCGAATCTGCGTTGCTGAGGATTGATGCTGAAGGGACTTCGTCTTGAGAGACATTTACCGAGAGACTTGTCCTGACCCGTTTTGACATTTAGCTAGAATAGGTAACTATGAGAAATGATTTACTCTGATTGATTTTCTTGGACTAATTTTAGATAAAGCAATATAATTTTAAACATGGTGTTGGATATTCTTTCTTGTCAATTATTGGGTTTGCATTGTTGATCATTGTTGTATATATTGTATAGATTATGCTTAAGGACAGTCACAAAAACCAGGTCTTATCGACCTCGGTATAGATGCAGGGTGTTTAGGAGTGTTTTCCTTCCACAGGTTTATTGCTGGTAGAGTATTTGAGCGTATGTTAGTGAAATGGGCCCTAGCGTATGATGTATGCATGTGCGTGTAACTGTGAGATTACTTTATTCGTGGTAGTGGGAATATTGTACACACCCTGATCTCTATCAATTTCCTGGTAGCAGAGTTTGATGGTTTTTGATGATTGTCTTGATCTGATAAGATTGTTTTTATTGATTATTGATTATTGGTTCATGTTGGTATATGTACTAATACTATATGTTGGAGTCGTAATGTTGAGTTATATGTAGTGCTTCTGGAACTTGGAAGCTGTAGCAGTTTCGTAGTAGGGCAGAGGGAAGTATATGCTGCTCTCGGGAAAGACGGAATTGTAAGGAATAACGTGTGACAATTGAAGTTGCGCGTCACATTGTCTGGGTTCGGAATCAGTGACATCGTCGTATGTTACTATTAGATATTTCTGGTATATAAGGAGTGTGTATGATAGTGAAGGTTATCTGTGAAACTCTGGTCTTAAGTCCCAGGGATCCGTAAGGATTTCCGTTAAAGCTTATCGCGGGAGGAGTAATAGGTATTCTCTGAGCTTATTTGAAGAACTGGGCAAAGAAAGTTTGCTTAGTTGATGTATGTTATAATTCTGTAGTGGAGCAGATTGTCTGTTCTCGGGAAGCAGGATTCTGTGCGTATGTACTATATTTCCTTTGTATGAATGTGCGTGAATGTTTGTACATTTAGTTGATTGTAAGACTCTTTGGACAAGTCCTAGAGGAAACAGTTAATGAATGTATGTTAGTAGGGCAGAGTAGTAGAAGTGCTACTGTGTCAATGAAAGGTTTCTTATGAAATAGACCGCTTTTACTATTCTGTGGTTAGCGAAGCAGACAATGGAGATGTTTTTATGTTGTAACTAATAGATTTTGTAGAAATTTTGACACGAAGTCTACTGAAAAGATTTTGTAAAGGAGGGGTAGACGAGTGACAGAAGACAGGAGACAAACTGCAGCGACTGTTGACGTCAGAAAGACCGCGCTCTGATTGGATGGTAGATCAGAATAGTGCTCGCGCTAGGATTGGTGCGTTAGTGTGAGCCGCGCAAGGATTGGAAGGGCTATTTAGTGACGTAGACGTTCCAGGATTGGTGCGTTAGTGTGAGTCGCGCTGCAATTGGTTGAAAATTCGTATTGTATATTTATAATACGGAAAGAGTAAAGAGTTCTTTGTAAACGCTAAAATGTATTACCAAGAAGAGAAAAAGAAGAAAACATTTTTTGGTAAAGTTAAAAAGTGGTTTAGCAAGGATAAAGATGTTAAAACAAGAGAGGGCGAGTTGTTACCTCCACCGAAAACACCTGCATCCTTTATGGCTGCAAGACATGGGTTTCATACTTGTATATGGTTGGAGAATTGGGTTAGGTATACTAAAGAAGATGGTGTTCTAGCTTTTCCAGAACATGGTTCATTTAATCTGGCCGTGTTGAGAAATTTACGGGAAAAGATGCTATGTCTTGACCCGAAACCGAGACCTACACAGTTCGAGGCTTTAGTGGAATGGGAAGAGGAAGTACATGACAGAGAGAAACAAAGATCTGGAGGGTACTATAGGTATATGTTTGGGAGGAGACATGATCGTGAGACTCATCATGATCGAATGAAAAGGTGGCGAGATGTTAGTATGTCAGAGGGATTATATCCGATGAGAACAGTTGAAGGAGGAGCAGAAAGGGTTCCTGAGTCAGAAATAAGAAAATATGGAGTTAATGAGTATGAGGATGAGGTCTTGAATGACATGATTTACAAGAGACCACCTCCATATAGACCAGAACCGGACAAAAGTACACCAGTTGTTTCTCCGATAAGAGATACAGTTTGTGTTAGTGAGACGGAAAATGAGACACCTGAAGTGAGAAGTGATCATTACCTTGATAAGAATGCCAGACAATTAGCCAGAACTACAACAGAGTTGACTGAGAAGATTAGGGAGTTAACGAAGAATCTAGAAGCTGTTACGGTGCCTGTAACAATAGGTCCAGTTATGCCTGTGTTTGACAAACAGAGGACAGGTGAGAATGGACTGGTGATTCCATATGTTGGGAATAATTTGACAAATTCAGTTGGTCCTTCAGGAGATTCAGGCAAAAGAGCAGAAAGAAATGACCTGAGACAATCAAGACATGACACATGTAGTGAAATATTGGATGCTAGTGAAGCTAGTTGTTCGGGGATGCCGATTTTAGAACCGCAAAAGAGAGTGGTTCCAGTGAGAAAAACTGCTGAAATAACAGTTGATGATTTGAATGATTGGATGAAGGTTCTACAGAAAAAGGATAAAGATTCACAAGTAATTGATGTAGCTAAGTTACGTGTAGAACTAGAAGAGCTTGTCACAGGAACAGTTCCAACAGAGATTCTGAAGAGTCATCATGATGGTGAACTAATGTTTATGTGTAAGAGTGTTACCTGGAGAGCAAGGAATACACATGACAGGCTAAGAGCAATAGCAAATGAACAGGGAGTTGACATTGATAAAGTGAAAGCTTTACAAAGAACTTACAGGATGGATTTTACAGAGAAGGACATTGAAAATTTGAATGCTACTGGTAGAACAGGACAGATTAAGGAAATGGTAGCATTATTGCGAAGATGGGGTGATGTAGAAAAGTGGAAGGATAGGTGGTACAAGAAAAGAGATGAGACTGAAGATAGAACAACTTATTCAGCATTTCCAGTGAGAGAAAAGGAGAAACCAGTGGATAATTATCCTATGAGAGAAATACCTGGAGGAGGATATGTACATGTACCATGGACTAGACAGGATATTTTATCATTTACGAATGATTTCCCTCGATTGAGAGAAAAGCCCGTCGAGTGGTATAGGCAGGTAGATAGATTTGTGAAATTGTCAAAAGTGCTGTGGGTTGACCTGAATAGTCTGTTTGATATAATTGTTCCAGCAGACTTGTGGACTGAGTGTAAAATAGTTGTGAGTTGGCCTACTGAGGAATATCCAAGAGACCCAAGAACAGGGGCACCAGATCCAGAGGTAATGAGGAAGTATGATCAGGTGATGGTATACCTGAAGAGTAAAGTACCTGCAAAAGAGACAGACTGGGTAAAGATAGATCGAACACAACAGGAAGCGAAAGAATCAGTTCATGCTTTTTACGAGAGGCTGATACTGGCATTTAAACAATTCAGTGGAGATGAACACCTGGGTGACAAAGCTTTGAGTCATTTTGTATACAGATTTGTATATGGCCTTAGACCTGAAATTGGTGAGAGAATTCGTGAGCACACAGTGGATTGGCAGAGTAAGAAAGTAGATGAGATCCTGAGACATGCAAAATACTTCAGTGATGAAATTGAAGCAAAACAAAGAAAGCTGAAAGAAAAAGCAATGTGGGCACAAGTGAAAGTTGCAGAGAGACAGGAAGCACAGTTAGTGGAACAAGCAAATAATCCAGGAAATAATGCAGGGAATAGACCTAGATATGCAGGAAAAGGAAAAGGAAGTCTTGAGGAAGCGAAGAAAAAGTTCCCTTGTCACAACTGTGGCCAATTGGGGCATTGGAGATCGGAGTGTCCTAATCCACCATTAATGAGTAATGAAAATAAAACTTTAAATCAACAGGTGCAGAACGAAGGAAATAATCAACAGCAGCAACAACAGAAAGTTGTGAGACAGCAGAGTCAAGAGCCAAAACCGCCCTTGCCGCAGAATAGAGGGTTACAAAAGTATAATCAGGATTCAGGATTCTACAATGATGAGCAGGTAAACAAACCAAGACGTTCTAACAAAGTACAGCAGTACTTGTTAAAGAGTGAAGGGAGTGAGTCTGAGGGTGATTATTGACGGTGCCGAGGAGAGGAAGAAGAGTGCATACTTGGTGCAACTCTAGAAATAGACCAGGCAGGACCATTTGTGGATGGGAAAATAAATGAGGAGAGTGTTACTTTTTTGGTAGACACAGGTGCGACAAGATCAACTGTCAGGTCAACAGATGTTAGAAATCTTCCTCTCTCGGATGAAGCAATCCAAGTAGTTGGTGTAGCCAATAGAGAAATCAAAACACGTCTTACTGAACCTGTAAGAGTACAGATAGGGAAATTTTCAGACATGCACAGATTAATTGTCTGTGACACGAGTCCAGTGAACCTATTGGGTAGGGACTTGTTGTGCAAAATGAACTGCACAATTTTTTGTACACCGGATGGAATAGCCTTTGAGACACCAGATGAAGATGCTTTGTACCGAGTGACTTTAGAAAATAGAGAAAGTGAGTTAATTGGTGCATTTGCTGTGTTTAATCCGGAGGATTTGCCTCAAGAGCTGAGAGACACAGTGAAAAGGACAGTTTGGGATTTTACTGGAGAGGATGTGGGATTGATGAATAATGTAGATCCAGTGAAAATTGCAGTAAAAGAGGGAATCACATATCCTAACATTCCTCAATACAAAATGACACCAGAAATAATTGAAGGGATAACTCCTATAATTGAGAAAATGATTCAGCAAGGAGTCCTGAGAGAACTACTGAGTAGTCCGTGTAATTCACCGATAATGGGACTAAAAAAGCCCAATGGGAAATTTAGGATTGTACAGGATTTGAGAAAAGTTAATCAAATTGTGGTGGCATGTTGTCCTATTGTGCCAAATCCATCAGTGATCCTGTATCAAATTCCACATGATGCTGAGTGGTATACAGTGATTGATTTGTGTCATGCGTTCTTTTCAATTCCATTGCATCATGATAGCCAGCCGATTTTTGCATTTAGGTTTGGCCAGCGTATCTTAGCATGGTGTCGAATCCCACAGGGGTATACGGAGAGTCCTTCGATATTCAATCAGTTATTGAAGAAATCGTTGGAAAGTTTGATCATGCCCGAGAATTCAGTGCTAGTGCAGTACATTGATGACCTACTGGTGGCATCAAAGACACGTGAAGCTTGTGAAGTAGATACCATAGCTTTACTGAATCATCTGGCAGATGGAGGGTTAAAGGTATCTCCAGCCAAATTACAGTTTTGCAAGAAAGAGGTGCATTATCTTGGACACAATATTGAAAAGGGTCTGAGAAAAGTGACTACTGACAGGATCAGAATAATCAGAGAAATGAAAGCTCCAAAAACCCAGAGAGAAGTGAGAATGTTCCTGGGTATGGTGGGTTATTGTCGTCAGTGGATAATTAATTTTTCCTTGATAGCAAAGCCACTGATTAAACTGACAAAAAGTGAAATGACAGATCCATTGGATCTAGATGCAGAACAAATGGCAGCATTTGAAGAGCTCAAAAGTAAAATGTGTGAGGCTCCAGCTTTGGTATGCCTGACTATGAGAAAGAATTTGAGCTGTACTGCAGTGAAAGAAATGGATGTGCACTTTCAGTGTTAATTCAGAAACATGGATTACTGAGAAGGCCTATTGCGTACTTCTCATCGACACTTGACCCTGTAGCTGTGGGTTTACCAGGTTGTCTGAAATCTGTGGCTGCAACATGCAGGAGTCTGGAACAGAGTGAGGGAATCATAATGGGATATCCTGTAAGGGTATTCGTACCTCACAATGTGGCAATTCTTTTGACAAGAAGCAGAACTCAGTACATGTCACATAGTCGATTGACTAAATATGAAAAAGTGATTCTGGGAGCATCAAATGTGACTCTCGAGAGATGTGTGAATGTGAATCCAGCGACACTTTTACCGGATATTGAAAATGTGGGTGTGAAGATGGAAGATGATCATGATTGTTTGGATGTGCTTGAGTACTGTACAAAACCAAGACCAGACATAAGGGATCTACCCTTGAATGAGAGTGATCATGTGTTGTTTGTGGATGGATCATGCCTGAGAAATGATGATGGTGTGCTATGTGCAGCATATGCGGTATGCAAAGTTTCAGAGGTCATGGAAGCATCACCATTGAAAGGGGTGAAATCTGCGCAAGTTGCTGAATTGATAGCATTGACAAAAGCTTGCGAAATTGGGAAAGATTTGAGGACAACTGTATTGACTGATAGTCAGTATGGATTTGGAGTGGTGCATGATTTTGGCCAACTTTGGCTACAAAGAGGTTTCTTGACATCGAGTGGAACTCCAATAAAGAATGCTGAAATGATTGGTAAATTGCTTGAGGCGATACAGCTGCCTAAGGAGTTAGCAGTTGTAAAATGTGCTGCCCATGGACTAGGGGAGGATTTTATAACGGTCGGAAACCGTTATGCCAACGATGTTGCGCAATACTGTGCCAAGACGAATCAATCCATCAACAGGGACAGAGAAGGGGAAATGTCTTTACTCTCTGTGATGTTTACTAATGTCTTAGAGACCTGGGATGAAGTGAAACAGTTGCAAGATGAGGCAGGAGAGGAAGAGAAAAAAGATTGGATTAAGGCAGGATGTGCTCCAAGAGAAACAGACCATGTTTGGGTCTACAGAGATGGCAGACCAGTGATGCCCAACTCCATCTTGTCGTCAATGGCAAGGATGTATCATGGCCAGGGACATTTGGGGAGGGACGCGATGGTTAGGTCGTTCAAGCAAACCTGGTACAATGCAAAGTTCAGGACAATTGCAGAAAGCATCTGTCAGAGGTGTTTAGTTTGTCAGCAATTTAACACTGGGAAAAAGACAGTGGTGAGTCTAGGGACAATAGGCAGAGAAGGAGGTCCTTTTACAAGAATGCAGATTGATTTCATTGAGATGCCCCAAGTAAACAGACTGAGGTATGTTCTAGTGGTAGTCTGTTTGTTTTCAAGGTGGGTGGAAGCTTACCCGACTAGAAGAAATGATGGATTACCAGTGGCAAAGTTACTGTTAAGGGAGTTGATTCCTAGGTACGGGTTTCCAGTAACAGTTGAGTCTGATAGAGGTGGACATTTTCAAAATGAGCTCATGGGTTTGATTTGTGAAGCATTGAAAATACAGCAGAAGCTACATTGTGCATACCGACCAGAGGCTTCTGGTGTGGTTGAGCAGATTAATGGCACAATCAAGAATAGAATTGGAAAAATGTGCTTAGCCACTGGCATGAAATGGCCAGATGTTTTACCTCTAGTTCTGATGACTATGAGATCTACTCCAGATAGAACTACTGGTTTGAGCCCGCACGAGATAATAATGGGACGTGCTATGCGCCATGCATTCGTGCCTGTCAATAAATTGGTGACAATAACTGATGACATGATTTTGGATTACTGTAAAGGCCTGGCTGACGCAGTTCCTTTTGTGTTTCACCAGGTTGGAGAAGAAGCTACCACACTTGAGAAGAAGCAAGCCCATGATCTGAGTCCAGGAGACTGGGTGAGGATAAAAGTTCTCAGAAGAAGAAATTGCTTGATTCCAAGGTGGGGAAGGCCGAGACAAGTTATTCTGACTACGACGACTGCAGTAAAGTGTGCTGGAGTGAAGCACTGGGTACATGCAAGTCATACTCTGAGAGTTCCAAACCCAAAAGAAGGGACTGGTAAAGAGTATTTTGAAGAGTCAGATTCCAGCGATGATGAAGATACAGAATCAGTGGGGAAAGAAGTAGGAAGAGCTTCGAATGAACCACTGCGAGTATCAGAGAAGAGATCAAATTTTGTAAAAGAGCCTGAAGTTTCAAACAGCAGTGAAGGAAAAAGAAAAGAAAAGAGAAATCACACAGAGACTACTCCTGAATCAGAAGAGGAGGAGATTGAAGAACCACTTGAGATTATACTTGAAGAAGTAGGGTCAGAAAAAGATAGAGAGGGACAGATTGCGGAAGACCCCCGAGGAGGTGTAGGGAACATTCTTGATGAGCCAGGTGAAGGGACAAGTAGACAGCAAGAAGATTGCGTGTCGGAGATCCGAGGAGGGACAGGAGTAGGGAAGTCTCTAACAGTGGTGAAAAAATCTGTGGGAAAGAAGAGAGCTGCTGGAAAGCGGAAACAAGAGGCACTTGAAACAGATGATGAAGATGAACAAACAGAGGGTCGAGTTCTGAGAAAGAGAACTTGGATTGGAGAAAGAAGTAATAAAGAAATAAAGCCGAAAAAAGTGTTAAGAGGAGATCGTTGGCCTAACAACAGAGTTAAGAGGCTGAGATACAGAATAATAAGAGCAAATACATCGAAAGCTGAACAAGTGAATGAAGTTTCGAGTCAAAGTTCAAAAGCTGAAGGAGAAGAATTAAAGGAGTCAAACGAACCAGTAGAAATAAAAAGAGTAAGAAGACCCAACCAAAAGTACAGATCGCCGGAATGGTCTTATATGGCACTGTCTGAAGGAGGAAAAGAAGAAGCAGTGACTCGAGATAATCCGGAAGAGATCTTGAGAGAAGTGGTTGAGGAAGATACTGGTGACATTCTGAAAGTACTCTTGACTGACATTGGAGAAGAGTCGAGTACTGAGGATTTAGATGTTGGAGATCTGATACAATTTGATGTTGAAGAAATTGAAGTGAAGAATGACAAGTATCCAAACTGAATAAAGGAAGGATTCACTTGGATTAAGTGAACGGAGAGATCATTTGGATAAACTGAAAGCTGAAGAATTGCTGAAGAAGAATTGAAAAAGTTCAAACAGTAGTGGAGTAGTAGAGGCTAAACTAAAATGGCTAACATAGAGGATAATAGAAATAGATGTGCCTCCTTTAAGAGGTGGTGTAGGATGTGCTGCTGCTGTACTGGATTATTAATGCTTCTATGGGGTGTTTTAGTTTTATTAGTTACTTTTAAAGTGGAGTTTGAAATGCATACAGAGAATGTGACAAATGTAGAGAAGAATTCACAAAAAGTAGTTCCAATTAGAATTAGTAATACTTACATACACAAAGATAGGTCAATTAATAACTTTTCTAGTAATGTTTTTTCGAAACTGTTATATGAATATGTGAAGACAATGGAAGTAAGGGATTGCTACGTCTGTATGCAATTACCTGCATCCGTTTCAGAGGGTGTTACTTATCATCATTTACCAGCTACATATGGTATTTCCTGTAGTATTTTAAGTAGTGTTTTTTATTTGTTAGGGAAAGTAGATTATAAGATGTCTAACAGAGATAGTATTTTTGGGCACTTGCCAATGAACAAAGAGCTGAATCCAGCTAAAGAAGCTAACACTTTTGGTGAGATTTTTATTGAAGAAAAAGGATTAACATTAGATTACATTTTTAAGAATAATTTAACTTGCAGTTTGAAAGGAGAAGAGAAAGCTTTCCTGGATATGGTAGAAGAAAGGAGATTGAACATGCATGAGAAAGCAGGAAAATATAAAGTGAGTGAGACAATTTGGGACATTGAGATGGGAAAAGAGTTGAAGAATGGGGCTAGTCCAACTTTAGCTCTAGATGCACCACAGAAGGGTAAACTTTGTATTACAAGAAGGAAATCCCAATATGATACATATTTTGTCGGGACTAGTGAGTGCCATGATACATACTTCATTGCAACAGGTTGGGGTTTCAGAGGTGGAGAAGATACAATTTTTCCAGGAGTATATTATGTTTGTGGGAATAAGGCTTATTACAAGTTGCCTGACCATTGGTATGGCACATGTTATGTGGGCCTAGTTTTTCCAAAGATTTTTCATATAGATAAAGTAACAGATGTGGAACATATTAACTTACTAATGCGTTTTAAGAGAGAAACTTGGTCTGAAATAGTGGGTGATATTTTTGGGGTTTTGATTCCAGCAGTGGGAATTTCTTTGAATGCTTATGGAATTCGGAAACTGTCCACAGTGGTTGATCGCTTATCGACAAATACCGCTGGAGGGTTTCTTTTGGTGAATACGGAATTAAGTGCCGTACGTGCCATGTCTATGCAAAATCGACTTGCCCTTGATATTCTATTGGCCAAGGAGGGTGGAGTCTGTGGAATGCTGAAAGTTCAACATTGTTGCACTTACATTCCAGACGAAAGCAAAGACCTGAAGGTCTATATCAAAAATATTACTGATCTGCATGAAGAATTAGTACCAATTGAAGCTGAGAGTTTATGGACTAAAATAGCTAATAAAATGATAGCTGTTAAGGATTTTATTGCAAAAATAGGTAGTACTATTATAGGTAGAATACTGTTTCCCTTAACTTGTATAATTGTTGCTTTATTAATAATAAGATTGGTGTGTGTGTGTTGTAAAAACAGGGGAGGGAGGAAGAAATTGAATAAAGAAAAGAAAAACAAGAGGTTGAAAAGAGAACCTCAAGAAATTGAACTAGAAGAATTGAGGGAGAGTGTTTACTTAGAGACAAAAAGGGATGATGAAATAGTGACTGGTGTCTGATGTTGTGTATAGGGGAAAAGACATTTCCGATTTCTCCTAAAATGGGACTAAATTTTCACTAATATTTTTTTGGGGGTTTATTTGGTGATAAAATCACCAAAGGGGGGATTGCTGGAGCAGAGTTTTCAGTTTGAAAATTCTGGGGCTTTTGAAGCTCTGGCATGTCTATTCGTTGTACTAATTATTAATAATTAATAATTAATTATTTGTCTTGTGCAAGTGCGTTTATATTAATCAATCCGTTTGTTCTAACAAGAGAGAGTTACACGTGGGTGTGCATAAATATGCTGTTTAAAAAATAACGTGCGTGTTTTCATGTTTAAACGTTGCTATGTGCTGTTTATTTTTGAGCACAAAACGCTTTCCGAATTAATGCTTTTCTATGTTGCAAGTGCTAGATAAATGCATACACATAAGGGTATTAGTGGGGTTAACACTGTTTAATCACTATGCTGTGGTAACGTTGTTTTGTCTCTTTTAATTAAGATGGTCTATTGAGGCCTATGTTGGCCTAAGAAAAGATGGCCGACTTGTGAGCCTGGCTGTGATTTATAATGTGAAAACTGTGACGAGGGAGACCCCTGCTGGAAATGGTCCTGAAGTTAACTGACCATGGTCCTTGCTTGAAAAACTTTCCATGAGGACAGCAGCAGTTTTTGGGAGATCTCCAAGAGAAGTGAAAGTGTCCTTGGCAGCCTTGGGAAACAAAGGAGCCTTAGATAGATGCTCTGAACTGTGGCTCGATGGCCAAGGAGAAGCAGGATTATTATGATACATGTTTTATTTTCTTGGTTCCTGTTCCGTAGTTTTCATTATGTGTACTTTTCCTGAGTGGAGATTCTCAAATGTAGCGATGTTACATCCTTTCCTTCTCGCTCTGCTCAGCAAGTCCGGCGGACATTATGTTTTTTTCTATGTTCCCAATGTATCTTTCTATTGTTTAGAAACTATAAGAGATGTTAGCCTAGAGAGGGTCTTTGCCACTTGCCATTTTGCCTTTGCCGCGTACCGAATCTGCGTTGCTGAGGATTGATGCTGAAGGGACTTCGTCTTGAGAGACATTTACCGAGAGACTTGTCCTGACCCGTTCTGACATTTAGCTAGAATAGGTAACTATGAGAAATGATTTACTCTGATTGATTTTCTTGGACTAATTTTAGATAAAGCAATATAATTTTAAACATGGTGTTGGATATTCTTTCTTGTCAATTATTGGGTTTGCATTGTTGATCATTGTTGTATATATTGTATAGATTATGCTTAAGGACAGTCACAAAAACCAGGTCTTATCGACCTCGGTATAGATGCAGGGTGTTTAGGAGTGTTTTCCTTCCACAGGTTTATTGCTGGTAGAGTATTTGAGCGTATGTTAGTGAAATGGGCCCTAGCGTATGATGTATGCATGTGCGTGTAACTGTGAGATTACTTTATTCGTGGTAGTGTCTCTATCAAACCGAGCACTGCTGAGGAGCAGAGCCAGTCAAGTCACAAGAGTCCCTCTCAAGACCATGAAGAAGAAGTAGCCCTTAGTGAAGATCGTCCTCCTGAAGCGTTGGACGTTGAAGAACGTCCTGGCCGATCTGGGCAGCCTGGTAAGACGCCAACAGTTGGGCTCACAGGACCACCCCTCCCACCATGTCAGAAACATCTCAGACAACAGCTTGCCCCACAACCAGTGCACCTGGCAACAACAGCTTGCCTCAAAACCAGTGCACTTAGCACAGGCAGTTACATCTCCTGCCCCCCAGTCCAAGCTTCTCCCAACAACCCAGTCAGTGAGGACCCTGGACCCAGTGAGAGGGTGTAATCTGTGCCTAGAGTAGGGGGCAATGGGGCTAGCAGTCATGGGAGGGGTAATATGGACCCCCAGAGTGAGTCCACTGATGCTACGGACACCCAGGCTGCCAACACACAAGTCCTGGGCCTTCACCATGACACACAAGGTGTGTTGGGCCAGGTCTTGACACAAGTCAGGAATATCAAAGAGCGGCATGGGTCAACACATTAGAAGGGTGCTGGAATCCCTGTTGAGGAGGCCGGCGTTAACACAGAGGTAGCGGCCCTACACACTGAGGTAGCTGGTGTCCACACCGAGGTGGTTGGGGTCTGCACTGAGGTGGATGGCCTCCGTACCAAGGTGGCCTTCATGGTCGTGGGTGCTGCACAACATAAAAACCATCCTCTGCAGGGTTTTCCAACCTTTAACTACAGGAAGGGAGGCCCTGACAGAGGAGTTTTTGCCTGCACCCACCATTGGCTCAGCAGCTTCATATATAAACTTGTGAAAATGTATATTAGTAAATTGATCTTATGGGTCTAATTGCAGTATCATTTCTATCACAAAAAGGTGAAATTCACAGAAAAAAAACAACGGTTACATGGAAGTTGTAGTTAAGAAATAGCATTAAAAACATAGATATTCACTGGAAAAGCCAAAGGCTACAGGGAAGTATAGTTAGTAAATAGAATGGAAAAAACGTAGAAATTAACTGAAAAAACAAAAGGTAACGGGAGTTTTACACACACAAAACCATAGAAATTCAGGAGTTATAGTTACCTGAGCCTTACTATACCTTATGCCCCCTGCAATGCACTGCTTATGACCTCACATATTATATCACTCATGACATGGTCAGTGACATCATTCATGACATCATTGATGACATCTCAAATGACATCACTGCTGACATCACTGATAACATCATCCAGTGTGTGTGAGTGTTTCGTAAAAGTCTGACACTTAAAGATATATGCTGAGCTACTGCATAAGTTAAATTACTATTCTTTCTGCACCACTATTGAGTGTTAATGTTTCTAACATATATCATTTGAACTATAATCCCATTTTGAAATGGGTGTACTATTTATGAGTGAACTAGCCTCTACACTGACACATGTCCCCGCTGATGTATGTCTATAGTTGTGCTTTGTGACAGTCTAAGCTGTTCATTGAGACTTCACTCCACAGTGATGTCTGAGTATAGTTGTGTTTTACCATATACTGACCACTTTGGTTAGACCTCTCTCCATTGTGATGAATGATTGTGGTAGTAGTTTGCAATAAATTGATCTTATCAGTAAGACTTCTCTCTAGGGTGATGGCTCAGTGTAGTAGTGGTTTGCAACATACTGACATCTCTGCTGACACCTTTGTCCAGGATGAAGAACGATTTTAGTAGTGGTTTTTGACACAGTGGCCTGTCCACTAAGACCACTCTACTGGGTGTTTGTTGTAGTGGTTTGTGTAAAACTGACGTCTGTACTAAAAGCTTTTTCTCGGTTGATGAATAATGCTGCTGTGGTTTGCGATACTCTAGCCTGTATGGTTAGATGTCTTACTTTGGTCATTAGAGTAGTGGTTAAGAAGAGACAAGACGATCTGCTGAGAACTCTCTCCTGGATGATAAGTGAGTGTGGTAGAAAAGGTGCCAGGGCGCTGAATGCGGTATGTCTCTCACCTGTCTCCCTTTTCTTATTTAAAAAATACAAAAATGCACAAGCATTCGGAAAGGACACGAATGCCCCATATAATGCTAAATACAGGGCATCCCTGCCGTTTTACCCACCGCAACAAGGAGGTTTGCTGTGTTGCCCTTACATGAAAGATTGATAAATATGCCCTTAAGTTTTTGTTGATTCAATCACAGTGACTACTAAAGTTGAGAAAAAAGGAGAAACATAAGCAGTTTCGAACTATCATGAAAAACATGCCACAGCAACAACCATTCATTTTGGGAGTGAGTCTCAATGTGTATGTTTCCGCATCAATCCTTATATGCATCTAGCATTTTGTCTGTATTTGCATATGTGGATGATTGGTTTGGGTGCATCAAGCAGTAGGTCTTGAACAGCAATATAAGAGTAAACTGCACCCTCGTGCACATAATAAATTGCGTAAATCTATCTTCGGCCTCTGGCGGCACATGTAACCTGATTCGCCTTCACTATCATGATTTACAAAGCCACCGAAGCACCTTAGTGAAATTTAATCTCAGTATTATACAGTGGGGTGTCATTTACTGCTTTAATACTGAGCCTCAGTTATCTATTTTATAATAGAAATCCTGTAGCAGCTCTCATGATTTGGAAGGGGGGGAGGGGGAGTGCAAAAGAAGTGTAGAGGTATTTTCTGATTAAAAAAAAAGTGAAATGTAACTTAATTTTTGGTTTGCACAACACATACCAGGGCATTACGAGCTACCGTGACACAATTGGTTTTACTGCTATGTCTACCTTAAGCCATTGAATCGATCTAGCTTACATTTGAGTAAATGAAACCATATCAATGGAAGATGAACGGCATATATCAATAAAATATGGGTTAGTGCAGCTTATGGTATTTTTCACATGGGTTTGCCAGATGAGAGCTGAGGGAAATCCCACGAAAATGGTGTGAAAGCCCACTTCGGTGTCAGGCGTGAATATTCGAACATCTGTAAATCATTTTCTGCACTTTTCTGGACACCTGACTCATACCTGCAAGGGTTCTGCTGCAAATTTTCTATCACAGAGCAACAATTGTCCCTGATTTAACCGTGGTGCAGCAGGAAATGGCACGAAGGGAATAACAGCTTTATATGAGGGAAGGAAGGATTTTTAAGCTTCATGTGTGTCCTTTTCTAAACCTAAACTGAGATATTTTACACAATGTATACGTTGTTTATTGGCTAAACAGGCAAAAGTGTGTGTTCATTTTAGTGAAACCATGAATGCTTTCGTTTTCCATACTACGCAAGCAACAAGTGATGGTAGGAATGCCCGAATTAGTTTCAACCTCAGACGATCACACGAAGGCATTCCAGTCCATTGCTGTACCACAGGAACTCAAACTATACCTTAACTGACGAGGCCTGAGTAGGCCAGAAGCAGTCTGGGGTTACTTGATTTTTCGTCTAGAGGAGACCTGGCCTGGAAGCTCAGATTAGACTGTTATGATTGAAGCTGGACCAAACTTCCTCGCATATGCTGGTCTCCACCGACACAGCGGGTATAAAACGATGGATTGGAATGTGGCCGTTAGCGATTGCCTGTGCCCGAGATGAACTGAAAGCATTCCTGCCAACACTACGGGGCATGTTCACAAGGAACAGGGAAAATTAACGCTAAGGGCGCTTAGCATTAATTTTTTCAACTCCCGCTATCGCTGGATAATATGACCTGGTTATTGCGTTATTAAGAACGCTAACTGCCTAGGCGATACAAAATCCAACGATAGCGGCATTTTGGGAGGTTATCGCTGGTAATGCAGTGATAAAACTACAAGGATAGGGATATACTTGTTGATAGCCCATGGTGGATTTAGCCATGTAATCCACCTCCCATTGGATTACATGGCTAAGTCTGAAAATTAGCAGACGTAAAAAATCAGCGTTAACCGTGGTTAGCTCTGCTTTTTTTGTCTCTAACAGGGTTAGCGTGAAGCTTGATAATAGGAGAAATGTCGCTTAGTGACATTTCCCCTATTATTTTGCTCTGGAACGCCCACTTTGCATCTCATTCGAGATGCAAAGGGAAGCGTAGTGAAAAAGGGTGCTAACATGCGGGTATTCCCGGGGAACAAGCAGAACAAAATGTGTCAAAAAGTGTCTGGAAAGGGCTAGATGGATTTCTTCCTGGGTGTTTTAGTACGTATTAGGTTATTTAAGTGTGTGTGTGTGTAACTGCTTCCATTAGCGCAAGATACATAACAGTTCTGCCTGTCTCTGTGAGTAAATGTTTAGTTGGTTCTCCTACTATCTTACTGGCTGTTTTACTGTTTTTCTGTTTTTGTACTAAAGTATGTTAGATTGACGTCTGGGTGGCAGAATGGATGTATAATTAGGCACATGGGTCTCTAAGAGTGCATAGAGCTCACTCAAATTTCAGAGTACATGTATTACCTTTTAAGCACATAGAACCCTAGCCAATGAGCTAGCTGAAGACTACCTTAGTGGTCAGGTATATGTGGTACAACAGCAGTTTAGGCTTGTGTAAGAGTTTTAAGTGACAAAACTGCGGTAGCAGTAAAAATGTTATGCACGAGGTGAAGTATAGCAAGTTCGAAACATAATGCAAGGGCTACTTCTCTGGATAGTAGATTTGAAAGTGTCAGCTCTTTGTAAGGTATGTGAATGAGTGTCTCAGTCCCTATGTAGAGCTGTAATTACATGTGTATACAAGTTTCTTAGTAAATCATTGCCTTTCTTTGTGACATGTATGCTTCTCTAAATGTGTCTGATAGAGGCTGGATGGATTGCCTCAAGGGTGTATTAGTAAGTATTGGGATATTTAAGTATGAGTGCAATTGTCTTGATTAGGGCTACATACATATCAGTTCTGCCTGACTCTGTGAGTGAATATTTAGGTGTTTCTCTTATTATCTTACTGGCTGTTTTAGTTTCTTTTTGCTTTTGTACTTACGTATGTCAGATTGAAGTCTGAGTGGCAGAGCTGGTGTATAATTGGACACGTGGGTCTTCAGGAGTGCAAATATCTTACTCAATGTTCAGAATACATGTGTTACCTTTAAAGCACACAGCACCCTGCCCCATGGTGTAGCTGCAGCCTACTTTAGTGGTCAGTTATATGTGGTACAACAGCAGTTTCCACCTTCTGTAGGAGATTTAATTGACAGGACAGTGCTAGCAGTAAAACTGCATGTACAGGGTCAAATATAGCAGGGCATAGACATAATGCAAGGGCGACCTCTCTGGATGGTAAACTTGAAAGTGTCAATTCTTCTGCAAATATCTGAATGAGTGTTGCAGTCCCTATCTGGGGCTCTGATTGCATGTGTATGTGAGTTTATTAGTAAATGACAACCTCTCTTTGTGGCATGTATGCTTCTCTAAATGTGTGTGTAAGCGGCTACATGGATTGCCTCCTGGGTGTATTAGTGACTATTGGGTTATTTAAGTGTTTGTGCAGTTGGCTTGATTAGCGCTACATAAATATCAGTTCTGCCTGTCTGCGTGAGTGAATGTTTAGGTGCTTCTGTTGCTATCTCACAGGGAGTTTTAGCATCTGTCTGCTGTTTTAATTAGGTATGCAGATTAACGTTTGTGTGGCAGGGTGGATGCATAACTGGGCACACAGGTCTCTAGGAGTGCACATAGCTCACTCAATCTTCAAAGTACATCTCTTACCTTTGAAACACATAGTATCCTCCTTATGGGCTAGGTAGCACTCTTGTGAGATGTTTAATTAAATGTGTCTGCGTGTGATTCTCTGTTTTCAAAGCTCTATAGTAGGCCAGGGTGAAAATTTTGTTCCGTTCGCGGAAATTGCGATAATTTGACATTTTCGCGTTCCGCGGAGAGCGCGAAAATGTCAAAATTTCCGCATTCCGCAGCTTGGCGATAATTTGTTTCTTGCTCGCACTGTAAGATAATACATTCTCGCGTGCGCGCGATCACCTTACCTGAATCCCTGCATTCGCCGACAAGTTTTCTGGATCCGGTCGCGTTCTCCATGAGATGTATTGTTTTTAGCCATTTGCACTGTCTCGCGACAGTTCGCGCCCGCAGTGACGTCATGCGTCGCGCGATCACGTCTTTCTTCTCGCGATCATGCACCGCGAGACAACTGAAAACAAGATGGCCGCGCCCGCGAGCAACCACATGGGTAAGTTGGCGAGCCGCAACCATGCAGAAAATCTCGCGAACATGCGGGAAAAAAACTTCCGCATCTTCGCGATATTTCCGCGTGTTTGCGATAATTTTTAACATTTTCGCGATAATTTGCGAAAGTGGATTTCGCAAATTCCGCCCACCCCTACACTATAGCTCATTCAATCTGCACATGTATATCTCAATGAATATGTAACTGTCTGAATTAGGAAGTACAAAGGCATAGAGCCATCTGTACAACTGCCTTGCAGACTTTTGAATATATAACTAGTTTGTAAGTAAGTTAGTGAATGAAACCATCTATCTCACCAACATTATGGGTGCTATAGCATATGTAGTGCTTGCAATAAGAGTGTGCGCATGCATAACTAAATTACTAAAACTCAAAACAACATCTTTTAAGCACAAAAGACCATACGTTCTTGCATATCTCACAGCTCAGTTTTCTCTTGAAAAACAAGCACTCAGCACTTCACAAAAACATGTTACGTGCAAAGTGAAGCTGCCAGTAAGACTCCACAGGGGCAGTCTGCAATGGTAAACCTGACCCATGTTTAAATCACGGATGTGTAACTTTGCCTAGAAGCCTCATACTACACATGTGACTTAATACACGCTTAAAGAACATATGCCAACTGCTAAGCATATACAAACCTTCCTTATAATTGAGAAACAGCTTCAGTAAATAATATTGAACATTTGGCTAGCAAGTTCCACAGGTTCATGATTCATATACACATCTAGTGCATTTTTTCCTCCTTCAGTTCTGAGTAGTGTTTTCCTCTTTTACAATAGAATAAATAGGACTACAATTCCCAGAATGCATACAATAATGGTCTGAAAGACCAGCACATCATTTATACAAATATAAAACTTTCTCATCTTCAAATATACAATAACATATAACTTTAAGCATTAGAGTATAGTATTTTGTCTACCATTTACAAAATAGAGTAAAGCAGCACAAGGGAGTATGCAGCTCCATGGCAACACATTGGGAACTAACTTTACAGACAACTACTTTGCACCTGACACAAATGGTATCTTACTCTCCCATTAGCACATATATGAAAGCATTCTTACTACCAGGCATAAACCATTTTATGTACTTTAAATACTTTTATATCACTTTCACAAGGACCGTGAGGTGGTAAGAAGACAGGCTTTGGGCTGTATAGTTCCTGCAACTTTAAAAGTGATTTTCCTCTACCCTTGACCACCTCATTTTCACTTGTTTGTTTGTGGGCTTTGTAGTCTAAAATCTGCTGTTTAACTGGCCCGTGATTGCTGTAGGAGAGTAGGATCTGCTTCACATGTTTACCCCCACTTTCTGCTGGTGTTTCACTGTTTTTCGACTTTTGTTTGGCTGGGACCCTGCTATTCTGGGCCCCAGCCTAGCTGCTTCCTCTCTAAATTGATTGCATGTACTTTAGGTACACCATAGATTGGATCCTGAGGTACCCTTGTGAGTCCCTAGTATATGGTTGTTCTGCTTGGGTTTTCGGATCAGATAGAACTCGCTCATCAGAGCCTCACTAACCCAGCCAGAACGTTACCCCCTCCCTAGAACCTATTTACAATCCTACAACCACATATATCTATCATCTAAGGACAGGGGATTCCTACTATGCATACCAAGATCTCACAATCGGCGGCCTCGCGATCCCATACGGATCCAGACCTTTCTGCCCATATGACAGTATCACAAGTGGCGGCCTCGCGGTCCCATACGAACCCAGACCTCTCTGCCCATACGACAGTATCACAAGTGGCGGCCTCGCGGTCCCATACGAACCCAGACCTCTCTGCCCATACGACAGTATCACAAGTGGCGGCCTCGCGGTCCCATACGAACCCAGACCTCTCTGCCCAATACGACAGTATCAGCACAATCGGCGGCCTCGCGATCCCCTACGAATCCAGACCTCTCTGCCCATACGACAGTATTACAAGTGGCGGCCTCGCGATCCCATACGAACCCAGACCTCTCTGCCCATACGACAGTATCACAAGTGGCGGCCTCGCGGTCCCATACGAACCCAGACCTCTCTGCCCATACGACAGTATCAGCACAATCGGCGGCCTCGCGATCCCCTACGAATCCAGACCTCTCTGCCCATACGACAGTATCACAAGTGGCGGCCTCGCGGTCCCATACGAACCCAGACCTCTCTGCCCATACGACAGTATCAGCACAATCGGCGGCCTCGCGATCCCCTACGAATCCAGACCTCTCTACCTAGACGGCAGTCTCATACGACAGTTCATCCTATGATCACCATAACATACAAAAAAGGGAATCAGTCTCACTATTCATCAGATCACACAAGGATTGCCAGTTCGGGCATAGCCTGTTCTCAGGTTTGAGGGGCTCCTCTTTCCCTTATTCAGTTACCACTTACCTGATCAGGGTTAACATCTGTTCATGTAGCCGCAGCTGACTAGAAGAATAGGCTACCCTCTTATACAAGAACACGCAGCACATGTTGATTCACTACAAACTGGATACTTTATTACTCATTGCATACACGATCACATAACATTACAATATGACACATAACCTGCAAAGAAAAGTGAAAGATTAAGTTGTACACTCTAATAAGAAAGGGTCGACATCACCTTAGTAGTATGTAGCCTGCACTCAGTGGTCATCTAGGCTCCCTTCTCGTCTGTGCCTCGGCTCGCCTGGAATCACCCTTCTCCGAGTCACTAGGACCTCTTCCTTATCGGCTACTCTCTCCTCTCTGGTTATTCTGTTAGGAAAGCATCTGTCTCTCAGTTCTTCTCCGCCTTCAAGATGGCGTCTGTCTTCCCTGGAATAAGTAGTAGCTTTACTGCTAACGGCTAGATGCCGCCTACGGACTGAGCATGTAACTGCCTCCGACTTTCACTAATATAGAGGTGCATTTCCTCATGGAAAATTCCAGCCCGTAACCTGCCGCCCACCAAATTCTTGTACCTCCCCGTACCAAGGACAAGTTCCCAGCCGGCCGGCCTGATGTAGTGTCTTCGGCATGAAGAAAAATACAATCCTTCGATAAGGGCCGGCCTGAACCGGTTCTCTCCAAGCGAATAACACCTCATAACTAAAACATTACTCTTGACCTAGAAGAATCCCAAGCTGCCGGAGCAGAAAGAAAGATGGAGTCTCTCTCGTTTGAGGCCTACCAGGCCTGAATTCAGCACGGCTCCATGAAATACCCTCACTACAGGACAGGTTATCCCTAATACTAACGAATCTATCCCCTAGGCTATGTGTGCAAGCCCTGATCTATGGGGAAGAGCACAGAATTATGTCGAAGTGCCTAGTAAATAGGCTCCATTCACTACTCTAACCCTTAGGCTTGAATGGTAAGAGACTGAAGTCACATTCAATCACTTGTTAACACAAGAAGGCCGGGAAAATCGAGCAGAACATTTCACCCTTGACTTCAGTCTATTATACATTCATTAAACAGAACTAACATCTGTGGAAGAATAATATGAAACAAAACTAACTGATCTATGTCTAGTACCAGGTGTGCAGAATTGAAGTAGTGAAGGAATACACTGAATAAAGCAACAGATGGAAATCAAAATGGCGATAGTAATCAGAATACCTCCTAATATTTGACGTAAGAAATGCAAATCAGGTAACCAATTAAAGAGTCAGTCAAACCAGCCCTGGTCAATGTGTTTTCTAACTTCTTCTGTCAAGTCATGTAGCTTATTAATGTTAGCTCGAATGGATTGTGTATGATCAGACAAGTTAAAACAACAAAGACCCTCAAAATCAGAACAATCGTGTCCATTTTTAAGCAAAAGATAATCAATGGCCGCTCGATTTTGCAAGATAGCCCTTCGTTCACCCTGGGCGTCTAATAGCATGTCCGACAGGACTGTAGAAGTATTATTAATGGATTTCACCATCCAGCAGGCCATTTTCTCAATAGATTTTGCATTATAAACTGCCAAAGCAGGAACACCAATAATTGAAATAGCCAGGCTAAGGTATTCGGACTTAGAATATAAATGCAAAGATGAGTCACAATCCTCCTGTAACCTCACTGTATCTCGAATCACACGAGAGTTGGCATTCGGATGTGATGAGAACATGAGCAAGCTCAGTCTAGTAATGGCACAAGGGCCTCCAGAAATATTTGCGGGGACATATGGCCAGGAAGTATTACCACATGAGAAAAGCCATCCGGCAGGTAGTAACATCGTGCGATAATGACTGGGGGCAACTACCATACTCTTGCAAGTCATGTTATTCTGAACAGAAGTACATATTTTCGGTGTCCTTTGAAGGCACAAAGTTCGTTCATGAGTGGTGAATGAGGTGGCACCTTTCAATTTTAAACGCATACATTCCGAAATTGCACTAGGATTACACGTAAGGAAAAAACACAAATCACCTTGTGTGATATTATAAGTAACTATTTGGGACTGGATGGGGGGTAGCGGGTCTGACAGTTCAGTACACAAGGGGCAATACTGATGGGTAGCGAAATCGCCCAGAAGAACATTGGGGCGAGCGGTTGATATATTGAAAATATGAGTCAAAGTCTCCAACGATGCAGGGACAGCAACCAAACAAGTTGCCAAAATATCATTCACTGATCTCATCGGTGTCAAGCAGAAATGAGGGGCGTTAGTCACCCGTTTCGCTAGTGAAGTCCAAAAGTTCGATGACGAATCCCACGCAGCGAAGGAACGCGACACTCGGGTTCTCAACTCATCCCGGGTTGATGGGATCCCTCCTCTCTCGTCGCACCAGCCCGAAAACAGTCCGACGCCGACATATCCTGCAGCAACAGTCCAAAGAATGATCTGAAAGAGAATCAAATACAGGCATTATTCATTCTCGTAAGTAACATTTGTCAGCCGGGACTGCTTCCCAGCTATCTTTCCCTGGTCTCATAACTAAAATGGTATTATCTTGACCGGTTGCAATGACCTCTGCTTGTTCAGGGGGATTCTTAGGCGACTGCACCCAAACTCTGGCCCCAGGATTATCTGTGGAGCCAAAACCTTTCTGGCCTCGTACAGTTAGCAACGTTGGGGCAGTGCCTTTTACCATCTCACCACTGAAGACAGGCATTATTAGCAATTGAGCCACTGGGTCAGTTTTATGTATCAGTAAGTCAACCTCACTGCTATTCAGCAGGAGCACTTTAATCTCTCCCTGATAATCACTGTCAATGATTCCTCCAAGCACCTGAATGCCTTTTACAGCCAGCCCCGATCTAGGGGCGATTAATCCGAAATTTCCAGTTGGTATATGAACACCAACACCAGTTTCAATGATGACTCGATCTTTACTTTTTATAATGGTGTCATCCATGACATGCAAGTCTAAACCTGCCGACCCTGGGGGCGCTCTGCATGGAGCCAAAGCTCCGGGAGTAATCTCCCAGTACATCACAGTCTCTCTGATCTCATTAGGCTTAGCATCAACATTCGGAGGAAACAAACGCATAAGTGGGGATTCAGCATTTAGAAAAGGACGGTTATTCAAAATCAATAGCGCTTGAGGCAAAAAATCTCGCCAATTCTTATACTTGTCATCTGTTAATTTGCGCAGTTGGTCTTTTAGCAGGCCATTCAACCTCTCCACAAGACCCGAGGCCTGTGGATAATATGGTATATGAAATACCCATTCAATATTGTTTTCCACACAGAATTCCTGTACCAATCTTCCACGAAAATGGGATGCATTGTCAGATTGAATTTGGAATGGCACACCATAATACATCATAATCAATTCCAATGTTTTAATAGTATTCAATTGGGTAGCTTGCTTACAGGGAAGGGCCACCAACAGGCCACTGTATGTATCAACAATGGTGCAAACATATTGACAATTCCTACTCATAGGAAGTGGACCAATGTAATCAATCTGCCAAATTTGAGCGGGCAATTTCCCGCGATGTAAATGACCTTTAACAATTTGGGGCACTTTGCGCTGCCTGATATGCTGACAAATGGGACAATGTAGAATAACATTTTTAATTAAATCTAAGGGAATATAAATTCCTCGATCAGCAGCCCACCTGCTAGTGGCTTTTTCTCCAAAGTGTCCTGCTTTCTGGTGGGCCCATTTCGCCAATCCCGCAATATCAGAATCTTGCGTGTCCACCACTGCCTCAGCAATTTTAGATTTCTCATCTGCAATGTTATGAAAGAATTTGTCAAGAGAGTCTATCGGGGTATGAGCATCCACATGGAAGATTGTAACAGTACTCTGTGGGAGCATTTCCCAAATCTCCTGCCATAATTCTTTTCCCCACAATTCTTTGGAATGGATTTTCCAACTATGGGAATGCCAAGTCGGTAACCAAACTGCCAGTCCATTGGCAGTAGACCAAGAATCGGTAAAAATATGACATGTGCCAGGTAACTCTTGTTTCAGAACTTGATAAACAGCATAGAGTTCAGCAAATTGACTGCTCTTACCCTCACCAGTGGTACTCAGCAATTTTTGTGTGATCGGATTATAGGACACTGCCTTCCAATGCCGTTTCGTCCCTATGAACCTTGCTGAACCATCCGTAAACCAGACATGGTTTCTGTCCTCTGCGGACAAATCATCAAAAGGTTTACCCCACTTAACAGGAGACTCCTGTACTAAAGGTACGGAACATTCACTCTCAGTGTCAGTTGATGGCGCCCGTGCCACCTGCTCATGCAGAGATGCAACTCCTTTTTGTCCCACACGTGCCCTGTCTTGTATATACCATTTCCATTTAATCACACTCGCCTCTTGAGCGTGTCCAATCCGGTGAGTTTTCGCCGAACTCATAACCCACTGCATGATAGGAATTTCAGGTCGCAAAACTATATCATGTCCCAAAGTCAATTGCTCGGTATCCACCAGAGCCCAATAACATGCAAGTAACTGTTTCTCAAAAGGTGTATAACGCTCACCAGCATCAGGTAACTTTTTGGTCCAGAAACCTAACGGTACTCTACTCTTGCCTTGTTTCTGCCACAAACTCCAATTCGCATAAAGGCCTTGTACAGACACATTCAAATCCACATCACCATCACATACAGGCCATAAATCCAGAGCATGCTGAATTGCCTCTTTTGCCAGACTGAACGCATCTTGCTGTGGTTTACCCCATTCAAATGCATTCTTTTTACGAGTGACCTGGTACAAAGGGGCCAATATTTGACTCAAATGAGGAATATGCTGGCGCCAAAATCCAAACAAACCAATGAAGCTTTGGGCTTCTTTCCTATTTCTCGGAACTGCAAAATCAAGAATTTTCTGTTTAACCTGAGGGATCACTTCTCGGTGCCCTTCATGCCAATTAATACCCAAAAATTTCACAGCCTGGGACGGACCTTGTAATTTATCCGGGTTGATTTCCCAACCTTTCTCACGCAAGCACTCAATGACTCTATCCAATTGGGTCTGAACTTCCTCTTGTGATTCACCTTGGATCAAAATATCATCAATATAGTGACATATCTGAATTTGTGGATGAACTGGTACCTCAGCCAGATGCTCTGCCACCAGCCGGTGACATATCGTAGGACTATGCACATAGCCCTGAGGAAGACTTCTAAACGTCATCTGACGCCCGTTCCACGTAAAACTGAATTGTTCCTGACACTCAGGGGCAATCGGAATCGAAAAGAAAGCATTAGCAATATCAATGGACGCATACCATGTACCTGGATGTTTCTGAATTCTTTCAATTAGGGTAATAACATCCGGTACTGCAACAGTCAAAGAGGGTGTGTGTCTATTCAATTCTCGATAATCAACAGTCATGCGCCAAGAATTATCACTCTTACGTACAGGCCAAACAGGATTATTCCAAGCAGAAGTAACTGGGGTTATAACTCCTGCATCCACCAACTCCTGAATAGTGGTACTAATCTCTTCATGACCACCTGGAATACGATACTGCTTCTGACGAACCACTTTTGTCGCCTGAGGAACTTTTATGGGGGGCATTCTTAAACGACCAACCCGTACAGGCCTGGACGATATATAATGTTTAGTTCCAAATTGGTAACATCCGTCATCTAAGTGCAAAGTCATTCCTTTCAAAATATCAATTCCAATTATGAATTCTAATAGTGGCACCACTAATACAGAGTATTCTTTTCTAGGAATTCTACCTATTCTCATTTCAAGTAAGGTTTGAACTGCGGGAGTTTCCTTTCCACCTAATCCGGTAATTGTAAAAGGCTGACCTTTAAACTTCTTTGATTTTCCATGAATAAGAGTGGCCTCCGCTCCTGTATCTACCAATGCTCGGGCGCTTTGGATATTACGATATCTCCAATAAATATCAATATCTACATAGGGTCTATTATCTCTGTGAGCCCATCTGTGTACTGGAGCTTGACCTATTTCCTAGTCCTTTTTATTGTGTTCTGTGTACCAGGATAAATCAGGATAAAGACTCTCACGGTTCCTAGGTATCGATACCTCCTGTTCATATCCATCTCCATTACGAAATGGATTACTGTTCCCTGCATTGTACTGCGGGTTTCGATCGGCCAATATGTGTCGATCCTCTCTCCTTCTCAACTCAGGGGATTGATCCCTATCATCTCTACGTCTGCTGTTAACATAATCATCTCTCCCCCTCTCTCTTTCCCCCTCTCTCTCCCTGTCTCTCTCACGACGGGGGGACAAATCACGCGCATAACGTCGATCATCACGACGATCAGAGCGCCCACGGCGGTCGTCATCACCGCTACCGTCAGAAAAACCACGATCACACTCAGTTGTCCGAACACGCCGGGCACCCTCCTTTCGATCCAAGCCACGTTTGCGAAACATTTCCCACAAACGAGAAGTAGTCTCACCATCAATGTCCTCCTTTCGCACACCATCAGCCAGAAGAGCAAGAAACATATCATGTCTAGTAAATTTATTTTCACCAGGAGTACGAGTGTCAGGCCGGGACTGCCGTTCAGGTTTAAACCACTCACCCAACTCACCGAGTTGGCGTACCGATTCCAGCACCACAGATAACATGTTACCAGTCTGATTAATCAATAAAGTCATCACGACCTGCTTATAAGCAACAGGGGAAGAACGAATAATACGATTCCGCACAGAAGATGTCAAGAAAGCATCAAGCAACCGGTCAGCAGTATTCAGAAAAATTGCCGTTTTCATCACCTCCTCTTTGAGACGTTGCGCAGCATCGCGCAAAGTATACCACGGTTTGTCATTCACAGGCCAGTCAGACTCAGTAGGATATTTTTGATTACAACCCTCAGTCGCCAATTGAAGCAAAGAAATTTGACCACCACCATTAAAGTTACGAAAATGATCCTGTACAGTAGAATCCGAACTCAAGGAACAAAACTTCAAACAATCGCCAGCATCCAACATAATGCCAGCAGCGCCCAGTTCATAAAGGCGCACCATCCATGTGAGCAAGGGCTCACCAACTCGCTGCCGAAATCGCTGCAAAATATCACGAATTTCTTGTTGAGTAAAATCCTCCAAAGAGTCCAAAGCAATACCATTCGGAGCACCGGGAGCCTGCTGCACCTTCCGCCGAAAAACTGGATGCGCCGAGACCGCGGGATGAGCATCACAAGGAGCTCGACCAGTACACGTAGAGGAACAATCAGTGGAAGAAGCAACGACCCCGCTCGAAGGACGAGCGCAATCACGGGGTGCACTATCAGAGGCGCAAGAAGCAGATTTACAAGCACGGCCGGAGCGAGAGGACTCGCGCTTGGCAGACTCCTCACCCGAGGAAGGAGAATCACTCGAGTTCCAGATATTACCATCCCATTCATCAGGTTTCCAATCCAGTCCGGCTTTCGCCACGACCAGACGCACCTTCCGCGTCGAAACCCGACCACGCCGATTTTTGTATTTATAACGAGCAATTCGAACAGCCGCCCTCTCGGCAATAGTTTGGTACGTCTCAAGTTTATCAGCAAGCAACTTATTTTGACACCGCAACAAAGTATGAGCATTCTGAATCTCAACAAAGTTCGCTTCTAAATCCTTATGCAAGTTCTGCAACTTCAACAATCTCTCATGGAGAATCCTGTACGCAGACAGAACAATCCAACCTCTGCGCCCTAAAACGGGAAGCTCATCACCCTTAGATACCGGCGCCTTCTGTAAGCAAGTAATCACATTAGCCGGCTCCGCCAGCTCCAAAAAAGAATTCCAATTCTCACTCAAACCAGTAGAATCAGCCCACTCATGGGCTAAGGCTTCATAAGGCGTTGAATCCCAGCCGGGAATATCAACGGGCAACTTAAAAGTAGATTTCGACTTTCTAGAAAACATTTTTGAAAAGAAAGAAAAAGAGAAAAAGAAAAAGAAGAAAGAGAAAAGAAAATTACACGCAGGTAGATATAAATAATATACAAACAAAACCACGCACGCGCCAAAGGCAAACACAATACAACCACAATGCACACAGGTTTCGTAAACGGTTCGTGACACCAAATGTTCTGCTTGGGTTTTCGGATCAGATAGAACTCGCTCATCAGAGCCTCACTAACCCAGCCAGAACGTTACCCCCTCCCTAGAACCTATTTACAATCCTACAACCACATATATCTATCATCTAAGGACAGGGGATTCCTACTATGCATACCAAGATCTCACAATCGGCGGCCTCGCGATCCCATACGGATCCAGACCTTTCTGCCCATACGACAGTATCACAAGTGGCGGCCTCGCGGTCCCATACGAACCCAGACCTCTCTGCCCATATGACAGTATCACAAGTGGCGGCCTCGCGGTCCCATACGAACCCAGACCTCTCTGCCCATACGACAGTATCACAAGTGGCGGCCTCGCGGTCCCATACGAACCCAGACCTCTCTGCCCATACGACAGTATCAGCACAATCGGCGGCCTCGCGATCCCCTACGAATCCAGACCTCTCTGCCCATACGACAGTATTACAAGTGGCGGCCTCGCGGTCCCATACGAACCCAGACCTCTCTGCCCATACGACAGTATCACAAGTGGCGGCCTCGCGGTCCCATACGAACCCAGACCTCTCTGCCCATACGACAGTATCAGCACAATCGGCGTCCTCGCGATCCCCTACGAATCCAGACCTCTCTGCCCATACGACGGTATCACAAGTGGCGGCCTCGCGGTCCCATACGAACCCAGACCTCTCTGCCCATACGACAGTATCAGCACAATCGGCGGCCTCGCGATCCCCTACGAATCCAGACCTCTCTACCTAGACGGCAGTCTCATACGACAGTTCATCCTATGATCACCATGACATACAAAAAAGGGAATCAGTCTCACTATTCATCAGATCACACAAGGATTGCCAGTTCGGGCATAGCCTGTTCTCAGGTTTGAGGGGCTCCTCTTTCCCTTATTCAGTTACCACTTACCTGATCAGGGTTAACATCTGTTCATGTAGCCGCAGCTGACTAGAAGAATAGGCTACCCTCTTATACAAGAACACGCAGCACATGTTGGTTCACTACAAACTGGATACTTTATTACTCATTGCATACACGATCACATAACATTACAATATGACACATAACCTGCAAAGAAAAGGTAAAGATTAAGTTGTACACTCTAATAAGAAAGGGTCGACATCACCTTAGTAGTATGTAGCCTGCACTCAGGGGTCATCTAGGCTCCCTTCTCGTCTGTGCCTCGGCTCGCCTGGAATCACCCTTCTCCGAGTCACTGGGACCTCTTCCTTATCGGCTACTCTCTCCTCTCTGGTTATTCTGTTAGGAAAGCATCTGTCTCTCAGTTCTTCTCCGCCTTCAAGATGGCGTCTGTCTTCCCTGGAATAAGTAGTAGCTTTACTGCTAACGGCTAGATGCCGCCTACGGACTGAGCATGTAACTGCCTCCGACTTTCACTAATATAGAGGTGCATTTCCTCATGGAAAATTCCGGCCCGTAACCTGCCGCCCACCAAATTCTTGTACCTCCCCGTACCAAGGACACGTTCCCAGCCGGCCGGCCTGATGTAGTGTCTTCGGCATGAAGAAAAATACAATCCTTCGATAAGGGCCGGCCTGAACCGGTTCTCTCCTAGCGAATAACACCTCATAACTAAAACATTACTCTTGACCTAGAAGAATCCCAAGCTGCCGGAGCAGAAAGAAAGATGGAGTCTCTCCCGTTTGAGGCCTACCAGGCCTGAATTCAGCACGGCTCCATGAAATACCCTCACTACAGGACAGGTTATCCCTAATACTAACGAATCTATCCCCTAGGCTATGTGTGCAAGCCCTGATCTATGGGGAAGAGCACAGAATCATGTCGAAGTGCCTAGTAAATAGGCTCCATTCACTACTCTAACCCTTAGGCTTGAATGGTAAGAGACTGAAGTCACATTCAATCACTTGTTAACACAAGAAGGCCGGGAAAATCGAGCAGAACAATGGTATACTACGTACCCAGGGCATAGGTACCCCAGAGGCCTACAAGGGGCTGAAGCATGTATTATGCCACCCCTGGAAAGCCACCCAAAATGACACCACAGGTCTGCTACTGCAGCCTGGGTAAGGTGGTGCCTGCACCCCTTACTGAGGTATAGGTTCACTATACCTCACTTAACACTGCACATACAAACCTATCAGTCACCCCTACGGCAGGCCTTATCAATCCGAAAGGCGGGGTGCTTGGTTATATGTGAGAGGGTGCCCAGGCATGAGCTGAGATCCTCTGCAGCCTTCGGAATCTCTTCTCCGGGGTTGTCAGTGGTGCAACCTGACCATATACTCTTAAGTGCATTATATCTGAAACGGTTAATGCTAACTTTGGACTGACTGCACGGAAACATGTCATGTTTGGTGTCAAACACCTTTGAATCATACCCCCACATCAGTTCTTCTAGAGGGAGAGACATGGCAGTACTGGTATTCCCGGTAGAAATCTAATAGAGCCCTGGCATCACAAAATGGATGCTACAGCCACAGACACGGGTCTGGCCTCCTGCTGCTGACCGAAACTCTGGCAGGGGAGGCCAGGACAATAGGTTTCCTGTCACAGGGAGGTGTAACCACCTCCCAGACTGGCTTATGTGTATTCCGGCTGGGTGGGAGCACTCTCAGAGTGCTTTGAAGTCCTGCACTGGGGGCACATTTGATGTCCCTGTGCATAGTCCAGCTCAAACTGGTTCAGGGGCTTCCAGCCCCTGCTCTGCTGCAACACTGGACAAAGGAAATGGGTGTAGCCACCCCTCTTTTCAAACCCTCCCATAGGTGGGTCCCCAGAGCTAGTCCAACCCCTTCCTTAGGTATAAGTAAGGAGCCTCTGTAACCAGAACTTTAGATATCCCTGGACGGAACTCTGAAACTGGATCCTGGAACTTCAATGCTCTACTCAAGTCTAGAGGACTGAATAAATCTCCCTTGGGGTCAAGGAGTGACTCCCCTGCTTGTCAGGCACCAACAAAGCATTTTGCCGGTCTGCATCTCTGAAGCTCCCGCTGGACTCCAAAGTATTTGCAGCCCAGGAAGAGGATTTCCAGACATCTCAGAGGCTGACCCGAGTTCTCAGCAAAGCTGAGACTCGCAGCCCTCATGAGTAGCGTGGAACTGGAACTCCTGGTCAACGTGCACTTTTGCAATTGCATTGACTTCTCGACATCTCTTGAAGTTGTGCTTTGGCTGACTTGTAACCCCCACCTTGAGCACACAATCAAGCAAAGATTGTTGGGCTAGTCACCCCGAGTGACCCGTGGGCCACCATTTTGTGTTTTGTCTTGAGGTCCCTTCGCGATCCCTGGTCCATCGACTGATGGGTCCCTGAGGGGGTAACTTTGAATTTCCTTGGGCTTTCCTTGGTTGTTCCTGATGTGCCCCGACTCCCTACCAAGTGGTTAGTCCCACAGACCTTGCTGGTCTGCAGCGAAGCATCTTTCTCGTTTCTGCGTGGGTTGCTGTTGCCAAGGCTTGCTGTGTCCAATCCGGGCACCAATGCTGCAGCACTCGACATCTTTTGTGGGACAGCTCGAATACAGCTCCTGGTTGTCCTCAACACCTCCTGGTCCTTGTGGCTGAAGAGTCAAGCTTCACCTTCTTCACCTGAAATCACCCAACATCGGTGGAAATCTGCCTATCGCCTTCCTGGTCACTGGCTAGTGACCCAGACTCTGTCCCCTCTGCTTTCAGGTTCTTCTCATCTTCGATCCAGGCTTGGGTGGTTCCTTGGGGTCCCAGCGATTCTACAGGCTCTAGACCTTGTGTCTAGTGAAGTCGTGGTTCTTATACCTCTATTTAAGTATATGGTTTGGCTTGCCCCTAGTGCCTGATGTGTATTGGTGCTTATTACTGTAATATTTTGAAGTGTAACTTATGTGTTTTAACCTCTAGCCTCATAAAGAGTCTAGGAGGGTGTGTTTAGAAATAAATACATATATTTTATATACCTGGTGTGAATGTCTTTCATTTAGGCACTCAATAGATTATAGACTGGTAAAACAAGCTGCTTTACATTCCTTCAAAACTTAACCTGAATGCTGCTCTCCATAACTATCACTAGGATAGCTGCCAATAAAGGTTGTCTCTAACATATAACCAATAAGGGGTTGGTTGGACTGGTACAGAGTGCCCACTATAACTAGTGGACAGTATATACCAGGCCAACTTCTCACAATTGCCTCAATTTACCTGTTGCATTCTGGGCTTTGTAGTTAAAAACATGCTTTTTTCACCTGCCTGTGACTGTCTCAATTTCACTTGTCTGTTTGTGGGCATACTAGTACAAAATCTGGTGTTTTCACTTGCTCGTGACTGCTTAATTTTTCCTCCTAGTTTCTCCTCTAATCTGCACTCAGACATGAATGTAAGCAATCTACCCCAGCTTCCTTTTGCTTTAGCAAGTGAGTAAAACAGGATTACAAAAAGAGACATATTGTAGGCTATGCTGAGCGTGCTCTGAAACTGCAGTAATTTGCTCTTAGTGTTTATAGTTAGAGGCCTAGTTTAGGTGCTTACCTGCAGAGGTCCAGAGTCTGGATTGCGGGTGTCTGTCTCCAAGGAGATTCTGAATTGAGGAGCAGCTCTCAGCCCTCTACCCAGCAGCCTGAGCTTGAGGTCACATGTCACTTATATAAGCTGATATTGGATGTTACATCTGTGCTTTGATTAACTGCTGTATCTGGTGTTTCTATTGGGCTTAGGGTTAGTGTTCTGATTTGCTGATAGGTCTATGGTTCTGATTGGTGCCTGGGCTAGTGATTCTATTGGAAGTAGGGCTTCAAGTTAGTGTTCTGATTGGGGATACATGTAGGGTTTTTTATTGGGTTAGCGTTTCTATTACACATAGGGCTTAGGGATACATTTCTGATTGGCTGCTAGGACTAGGGTTGTGATTAGTCTCCTATTGGTCCTAGGGCTTAGGGCTAGTGGTGTGATTGGTTAGGGTTCGAGTTCCCATTGGCCGAAGGGGTCATCTGATCACTAGAGCTATTTAGGGTCAGGGTTCAGGGCTTCCAGTCTTGGCATTGATGCTAAGGGTAGAAAAGACAAGGGCAGCGGCTTATTTGGGTCTGTTCGGGACTGGTCAGGTCTAGGGCCAGAGATGTTGCCCATTTTGTCATTCACCAGCTCCCATTCAACCCCATCTAAATCCACAACCAGATTACCACACTCACATCAAATGTTCACAACTCATTTACTGCAAACAAATCCTAACATACTTTAATGTCTCAGCACCCAGTACAAAACCCCAAAAATCACACCTTGACACCCTTCTACCACAACTACAACAACATATTTACACCTTCAGTCACACACAAAACACCACTCTATCTTATACCACTTACCAATCCACTAATCATTAACACAACCCAAAACCACACCATACATAACTATATCCTATCCAGACACACACTTCCTGCTCTAATTACTCCTAACAGACCCCTTTCTGTCACCAACAAACCTATACTCAGCCTTTCATATTTTCATCCACCAACACCCTCCTCCTCTTTACACCAAAAAAACACAATCACACCACCCATATACCCCACTCCACACACATATTACCTCTTTTAGCAATCAAATATAACACATAGGGCCCCATTAGCATGGGGGGGATCGCCACCGCCGGGCCGGCAGTGGCGACCCGCCCGCCGAAAGTCCCTGGTTCTCCCCGCCATATTAGTATGGCTGGGGTCACTGCTGCAGACGGGAAGATCATTCGCCACTTCTCAGCCGGTCGACGAGTTGACTGGGCGGAAAAGGTACATGATATGGTTGCGGTGTCTGCAAGACACCGCCATCCATATCAGGATGCATGTGATCATTGGCCTTTCTGCCATGATAAGGCATGCAGTGGCTGACATTGGGGGCCCATTGTGGGCCCCCGTGGTAGGGGGGTGGGGGTTGCACATGGGGGTACCCTTGGTACCCCCCCTCATTGCCATGTACTACGTGGCAGGCACCACGTGGTGCCTGCCATCTAGTGCATGGCAGTGATGTAGGCCCTGCATTTGTATTATGGGCAGGTCTGCAGCCAGCAGATCCACTCGCAATGTCTGATGCCCAGGATGCATCTGCCAGTGTGGCGGGCGCATCCTAATTTGCATTGCGGGACCGCCGCGACTTCAGTGGTTGGTCCCATGCTCCGTTTTGGTGGCAGGCGGACTTTGTCCCCCTGCCATCATAATGGAGCCCAAAGACTCTTAACTCTTGATAATCTCTCTAACACAACCACATTAAAACATTTCCAAAACACCTCCCCAACCTCTTTACCTTGCAGCTAACACTCACCAACAATACTTACATACAAAATACTTCTGAGAAAGCAAATACCACATCACCTCTCACTACTCCTCAAAAGCAAAACATAACACACACACCAACACAACGAAATCTCACATGCAACACCTCATAGTACTTTCCATAAAAAATTTGAAAAATACACCCACTCCTTTGTATATATATTTTTTCTACCTTTTGAAAAGAAAATAAGGAAGCTATCTTAATAGATGAATTTAAAAAGATGTCTATTTATATTGAAAAATAATTGATGAATACAAATAAAATTATATGTACATTTTTCAATATCAAATTTGTGTCTTTGATCTATATGTGGAGCACAGCTTTTTGGTTACGTTTATTTATATACCTGGTATTTGTTGGCATAATTTGATCGCTACTTGCTATCTATCTTTTTCCTATCATTGTTCAAGTCCCTGCGTATAGCAAGTTTATTGGTTATGTAGGGGTCCCCTTTTTTCAAAAATGTATATCTCAACCCCAGATGCAACAACAACTGCCAGCTCTTGACGCCAATCAATACCCATGGCCAGATCTCCTGCTGGAACTACAGTCGCACCTTTACTCACCTCCGGACTTAGGGAGCTACCCCTAACCTATAGAACTCCCCTGCACAGAAGCCACTGACCTGCATCCTCCTCAATGGACACTCCCAGCACATGCACACTGTAGAAATCTGGGACCACCTCAACACTCACACTCCTGATGTTACCTTACTCAGAGACTTGGACCAACGCCAGATTCGCACCCGACATCGCAACCGCCATCCCTGATGGATACAAGCTCCTGAGAAAAGACCGTTCCAACCGCCCAGGGGGAGTCCTCACCATCATCCACAAAAGCTCCCTCTGACTCACAACCACCAATTCGGATGATACCTCACCCCCCTTGGAATACATCCACTTCCAGATTCAGCCCAACCTCAGAACGAAGCCCTGTGGAACACTCGCCTACAGACCTCCTGGCCCGCACACCCCCTTCATCAATGTCATTGCTGATCACATTGCACCCCATGCCCTCGCCTCTACAGACTACATACTGCTCGGAGATCTAAACTCCTACTTGTTCAACCACAGCAATCCCAACACCACCGCCCTCCTGCAGAACCTCGTCTACATAGGACTGAAGCAACCTATCTCCACCCCCACTCACACAACAGGACAAACACTCAACCCCACCTTCACTGGAGGAAACAACATTCATCTTGGCCACACCACAGACCTTGCTCCGGACAGACCACCACTGCGTTAATTTCTCCTTCAAAAATCCCAACACGCACAAGCACACGTGCTGCCTCCCATGCAGAAGCTGGAACAAAATCTCAGAAGAACACCTAACCTGCGCCCTCACCTCCACTCCTCCCCCAGCTATGACAGATGCCAATACAGCGGCAAGCAACCTCCACCAATGGCTCGCCAACTGCACCAACGCTCTTGCCCCCCTCCGGAACACCATGAAGTGACCCAGCAAGAAAGTCAACTGGTTCACCACAGATTTCCGAAAATCAAAGCCCTTCTGCCGATGATTGGAGAAGACATAGATAAACAGCAAAACCCCGAAAGCACATTTCTCCTACAAAATACTCATCACAGCACACAAACAACTCATCAAATCAACAAAGATTGATTGAACAAAGAAAAACTTCATCCAAGACAGAATCCTCTCCATGCCCACAACTCTAAAGAACTCTCCACCATCATACAGGAATTCGCCAAACCCAATGGTAAAATAACCAACGTCCCTCCCTCCCAAGACCTCTGCAACAAATTCATCTCCTTCTTTCACCTCAAGATGAAGACGATCTACGGCAACTTCAACGACCAAGATCAATGAGCCACCTCAACTCCCACCCCCAATGACACCATCTAACAGACCCTTCCCACCTGGACCCTCTCAATCAAGATTCCACAGCAACCACAGCACTGAGACCTCTCTCAGGCAGAACACAGAGAACAAGACTGCCGCCCCTTCATCTCAGAACTGACAGAACTGACAGAGATCAGATGCAGAGTACCCCAAGAATCCTCCCTCAGCCCCACACTCCTCAATGTTTACAGGCCCCCCTTGCAACTATCAGCAGAAACCAGAGGCTCAACATCGTCTCCTACACCGATGACACCCAGCTCATCCTCTCCCTCACCAAGGAACCCAACAACTCCAGGGGCAACTTCCAAGAATGAATGAAAGCCATTGTGACCTGGATGTGCAACAGCTGCTGGAGAAAACAGAAGTCCTCATCCTTGGCTGTACCCCCTCTGCATGGGACAACACCTGGTGGCCCCTGCCCTCGGAAAGCCACCCACTCCAAAGGACCATGCATGCAACCTCAGGATCATACTCGACTCTTCACTCACCATGAATCACCTGATCAACGCCATATCCTCAGCATGCTTCAACACCTTCCGCATACTTCGCAAGATGTTCAAGTGGATCCCCACCGACTCCAAGACTCCATCACCGATGCATTCATCACCAGCAGACTGAACTACAGCAATCAACAAAAAACTATTTGCAAACTCCAGACTGTGCAGAACACCACAGTCAGACTTATCCTCGACATCTCACGACATGACCACATCACCCAACACCTCCTTGACCTCCACTAACTCCCCGTTGAAATAAGAATAACCTTCAATCTGCACACACATGCCTACAAAGCCCTCCACAACACTGGACCCCAAAACCTCAACAACCGAATCTCCTTCCACGCCCCCAAGAGAAACCTCCACTCTGCCAACCTCGCTCTAGCCTCCATCCCTCCTTTCTACAGGACCAGAACAGATGAAAGTTCCTTCTCCTGCCTTGCCGCCAAGACCTGGTACGAACGCCCCCTTCACCTCTGACAAAGCCCAACACTGCACCATTTCAGAAACGACCTCAAGACCTGACTCTTCGAAAGACCCCAAAAGAGCTGCTCACCCCTCAGCGCCTTGAGCCCCTTACAGGTGAGTAGTGCACTCTACAAAACCCTGAATGATTGATTGATTGATTGATTGTATCAAAATATCACACAAAATTGTCTTGGCAAAAGAGGAGGTGGCCCAACTGTTGTATTTAAACAAACATTAAATATCACTGAAGCTGACAAAGTCTCCGTACAAGGTTGTGAGGCGCTCTTCACCAGGTACAACCCTACACCATCTTCCTCCTGTAACTTTCTGCTTCGTTTCAGACCTCCACCTAGCAATGCAACATTCTCAGACACACATCTAGACACAGTTTCAAACTTATAACACCGCACTCCAACCTATGCACTCTTATTGACCTAAACCTTTAGTTTGACAAACCCAATATGCACCATCTGATAACAATCATCACTGGCCGAGACTCACTGAACCTACATCAGATCATCCACAAAGCCACACAATCACTGCACACATCCTAGCTACCATTTTTGCAAATACAGTACTAGTTACCTTTCAAACAATTACACCAGCCACATGGTCAGACCCCCATTTGCTTGCTTTTCAACATGAAACAACACAAAGCAACACACCTAAAACCACCTTTCTTGTATCCACCTATGGACAGTGGAACAAATTCAATTTTGAACACTTAGAAACACAACCAACAATCAGTACAGATCTAAACACAATAACTTCCATTCAAAACGATATGAGTGGCTAGAGGAAGCTTTCGATATCCTAATACCACTAAGTAACAACGCAACGAACAAAGGAAAACAGGCACCTTGGAGAAATACAGAGCGAAAAGAGATAAAACAGAAAATTAGAAAGCTGCAGCGTAACCGGCTCAAAACAAACACCAATCAAGACAAAGTTCACCTGCAGAAACTTAACAGATTATGCAAGTCAGCAATCAAAAAAGTTAAGAAAATAATACCGTTCATAGAGTATTCAAAATGCTAATTTTGCAATCTTTAACATTCTCTCAGAATTTCGCAAACCAAATTGCCTGGAAGGAGCCCTTCCATTACTTAAGATTTCACAGACAAACTGGCTAATCATTACACGACCAAAGCAGACACATTGGAATCCCATTCAAAACAAAGAAAAAAAAACAGCACCAACCCTCTTCTAAAAAAACCTCCAAGAGTAGGGAAACCCAGCCTCTGAATTCCTTCCCAAAATATCACACAATGAATTAATGGACCTGGTCACAGCAAGCAGACCTCTGCTGCCACACCAGTAAGAAGAATCATCAACAATTCTTTAAATATAGGAATATTTCCAGAAGATCTGAATAAGTCATACATACACCCATTACTAAATAAAGCATACCTAGACCCGCTTAACCCCAACAACTACAGACCAATTAGAAGTGGATCTTTCCTGAGCAAACTGATAGTAGAGAAGCATTCTCCCAGATATCACACTTCATTGAAGATAATTCCATACTTTCAGACTTCCAAATATGATTCCATCCAGGAAGAGGCACAAAGTTTGTAGTAAAAGCCAACTAGGATGACCTTAAGAAGACAGTAGACTGGAATGGGGTTGCTGCACTACTTCTCTTGGACCTCTAAGCTGCCTTTGACACAGTTGACCATGACACTTTAATACAAAGACTTTACGAAGCCAGCATAGGGAGGAGTGCCCTCGACTGACTCACATCCTACCTTCAAAACAAAACTAATGTCACCCATAACCCCCCTTTCATCTCCAAACTGTACTTCACATGACATGGAGCCATCTCAAATTGAATGCTATCAAAATGGAAATGCTCACATGTGGCGATTGGAAATATCATGACCCACTCGCAGCATGGCCTGACAATCTGGAAACAGTGCCTAATGTATCGAAGGAAGTAAGAAACCTTGGAATCACCATTGACTCCGTGCTATTAATGAATGCCAAAGTGGATAAACTAGCAAGGTCAAGCTTGGTTACTATAAAAACTCTTGCCCCACCTGCGATTTCCATGCAAGGTCTAGGCTATTATCTCTCTTGTTCCGTCTAAACTCAATTACACCATTAGCCTTTGACACGGATCATCTTTAACAACTATGAAAAGACTACAGCAGATGCATAACTCTGCTGCCAGAATACTCTTACATATAAAGCCACAAGCCCACATCTTCCCTGCCTTGAAGGCCCTACATCGGTTCCCGGTTGCCAAAGGATCCACATTCAAGCTGCTCTGTATCACCCACAATACGATACATGCAACAGAACCGCTCTTCATCAGGAGTAAAATCACCAAATACATTCATCAAAAGAAATTCCGCTCTAGATAGGCACCTCACCTCAAAATCCCACCATACAAGAAAAAAAAAATTGGTGGCATAACCTTCTCTGTTCAAGCAGCCTAACTATCGAACTCTTTAACCCCAAACATAAAATCCACAGATAACTACCTTATTTTCAGAAGACTAATCAAGAGTTGGCTCTTCACCACATAACCAACATACTCAAAACATATAAGCATTTATTTGGACTATGTATGTGTACCTAGATATGTGTATTGCTTCATATAAAGATGTACAATAATTAGGTTTATATATATATATGCATTTGATAGTTCTGCTTAACAAATGTACATATTATTTATGGTTATATTATTCTATGTTTATTATGTATATAGGTGACTGCACAAATAAAAAAAAACACTATCATTACTATTTATTTATAGATTGCTCCACTATTGAATTACAATTTTTTTAAATGTAAAAAGCAAATAAAATAACTTAAAGAACAGAAAAATTTGAACTTGAAAGTCTGAGTTTATTAAATTCAACTTAAATCTATATACATTACCTGCCTTATACATATATACCTTCCATGTACTTTTGTATCTTTATATTTATTACTTTACTTCTAATTCAGCATTTCCAATATACTACCCTATATCTCACCCTATACCTCTCCAATACATCCTCTACCTTTACTCTCTGACTCATCTCAAACCTCATTCTACTACTCTCTCCAAAGCATTACCATATTTCTCACCCTTTACCTCTCTCAGTATCTCCTCTACCTCCACTCTCTGGCTCATCCCAAACCCATTCTACTACTATGATCCACAAAAAACCCTTGCTAAACTCTTCCCACTTCTACCCCTCCTTGCATCATCTCATACCTGTTTTACTATTTCGATTGCCCAAACAAGACTTTCTAAACCCTTCCCTTTGACTCTTCCCCCTCCACCTCTTCTTTACTCATTGCAAACCTCCTACTACTGCTATGAGCTAAAATAAAACTACTTTCTAGATCCTTCCCTCCTCTATCCCTCCGCTATCATTTTCAATCTAACTAACCAACTAACATGTCCACCGCTCAAATTAATTTCTCATTTCCCTATACTAACTCACCACTAATCCTCTTTGGGTTCCAGAGTAGCGTGCTACTCGCCAAAAAAGCGCTTAGACGCCTCATCAGGGGTAGTAAGTGCTATATAAATGCAGTTACAAATATATAGACATTTAAAAACAATATAATTGACAAACCAGAAGATTGAGTTAATTGATCAAATAGCTTTTTAGCTCTCATTAGATAGATGAAATAGTTTCAGGGTTTGTAAAAACTAAGCATAAGAATGGCACACCACTCTCATACAAAGCAACCATAAATGTGAACCTTTTAAACTTTGCACTGTCTGATACTGCAGAAGGCAGCAACTGAAAACATTCCTTTCAGATTTTAGTTAACCCCGGGTGGAGCTGGCGTAGTGCCACTATGCGGAGTTCTAAAGAGTTGGAAAGAAACTCTGTGGAACTCTGCTCTGCTCCGCTCCCCTCCACCTTCCCTAATGTAATTATAATTCCAAAAAGGCACTAACCTGCTGTGGCTGCCTCCACCTCCGCCTCGCCATGGTCTCACTCACCTTCCTCATCCTTGCTCGTTTCCATCGACGAGGATGGTGAGGACAAGGAAGGAGGGTGAGACCATGGTGAGGAAGAGGCAGCAACAGCAGGTAAGTCCCTTTTATTACTTATAATTACATAGGGAGGGTGGAGGGGCTGGCAAACTCTGCTCCACCATGTAGTCAGAGTTTTGCCTGAACTCTGGTCTCAATGGAGCACGGAGTAGGCAAAACTCTGTAAACTCCGCTGGCAGAGCTGAGTTACCTGCCCGAGCTTAATTTTAGTCCTGTAAGTGCACTTCTCATTAGTTAGTATGTGTTAACCCAGAGCTTTCCAAACTGTGTGTCCCGACACAGTATTGTCGCCTGCAAATGGTTGATGTGTCGCGAGATGACATTGGTATTAACGGGCATTTAGCACATAACTGCTGCTAATTAAGAGGCATTCCTTTAAAAGCTTTGTTCTCACTATGCCTCATCTATTGCATAACGTCTCCCAGTAAATGGTCTTGCAAAGTACTTGGGTGCTGCTGTGTGTGTGCCCGGGAAGCTGGGGTGAGGTGACAGAGGGTGACAGACAGAGGGAGACAGACAGAGGGAGATAGAGGGAGCGAGACAGAGGGACACAGAGGGAGGGAGACAGAGAAAAAGGAAGACAGAGAGAGAGGGAGACGGAGGAGACAGAGGGTGAGAGGGAGGGAAACAGACGGAAGGAGACAGAGGGACGGAGACAGAGGGAGACAGAGAGGGAGACAGAGGGCGACAGACAGAGGGAGACAGAGGGCGACAGACAGAGGGAGACATACAGAGGGAGGAGGGCAACAGAGGGAGGGAAACAGACAGAGGGAGGAGGACAGATAGAGGGAGACAGAGGGAGGGGGACAGACAGAGGGAAACAGACAGAGGGAGGGAGACAGAGAGAGAGGGAAAGAGAGAGAGGGAAAACATGGGAGACAGAGAGAGAGAGAGACAGAGGGAGGGAGACAGAGGGAGGGAGTCCGGGGTAGACAGAGGGAGGGAGAGGGAGACTGAGAGAGGGAGACAGATAGAGGGAGATAGATGGAGACAGACAGAGGGAGGGAGACAGAGAGAGAGGGAGACAGAGGGAGACAGACAGAGGGAGACAGAGGGAGAGAGAGAGAGAGGGAGACAGAGGGAGGAAGACAGAGGGACAGAGACAGAGGGAAGGAGACAACTAGTTTTGAAAAGTTCACGAAGATTCGTCAACAGGCGCCAAAGTTATTGGGAAAACAAAAAACCCTTTTCCCATGGAAACTAGGTCCTAACTATAACTACCTACTGGCGACCGCCAGTAGGTAATATATATATATATATATTACCTACTGGCGGTCGCCAGTAGGTAGTTATAGTTAGGACCCTGTTTCCATAGGAAATCCGCAACATTCTATTTTGAATAACTTTGGCGCTGGTCGACGAATCCTCGCGAATTTCTCAAAATAGGTGGGGCGCTACGCTCCGCTCCTACCCTGAAAGTCTCGGGGGGATTCGTCAAGCGGGGGCTGAGATAAAAGGGGGGTCCCAAAACGCGTTTTTCCCATGCATTTTTCCATAGGACCTTTAGACAGGGCTACAGCCCGAACGGCTGAACAGAATTACTAGAAATTTGGCAGAGAGGTAGTCCTCAGGTCAAGGAAGTGCCTTTTGTAGGTTTGGTGTAATTCTGTTCAGTAGATTCTGAAAAAATAGCCTTTAAATCAATATATATATCTGAGCCAGCTTACGGTACGCTTACCGTAAGCTTACCGTACGCGTACGGTGGCGTGCGCGAGCGCGATTCTGATTGGCTGTTACATCTAAGTAAACATTCGAATCGGTCGAAACCAGGAAGCGGCGGCCGCCATTTTCTCTCTCGCACTCTGAGGGGGGGCTGTAAACAAAGGCAAAAAACATATAAAGGGGCTGTTTAGACAGCGCCCATGCACATAGCCATGTTAGTTGAGTCCTCAAAGATCCCCCAAGGCCAAAAACGGTAAATTTTTATTTTTTGAAAATTTCGCCGATTACGCTTTGCGTAAGCGTACGGTGCGCTTACGCAAAAAATTTTAATAAAAAAAAAAAAACACTCTCAGTGCATGGCATATTATTGTCATCACTTACAAATTAAATTTAACAGATTACCTATCACAAGGAAGCGCATAATATGTCCTCCATGTGCGCACGGTGCGTAACGTGGGCAGGCGGTGCGCGTAGCGCACTGCGTGCCCACCTTGCGTGTACGGCACTAACTGCATAAAGTGGGCGCGCGGTGCGCGAAGCGCACCGCGTGCTCACCGTGCGCGCACGGTGCGCGAAGCGCACCGTGCCGCACGGAACGAACTGCGTTAAGTGGGCGTGCACGCCACGAATGGCGTAAAGTAACTTAGCATTTAAAAAACCGTACAAATTCACTGAAAAAAACATAGGTTTCACACACGTTATAGTTAGGAATTAGCATTTAAAAAACCTTGCTAATTCAATGAAAAAACCATAGGTTTCACACATGTTATAGTTAGCTGGAAATTTTACTGATAAAAAACCAATGAAATTCCCCCATTATAGTTACTGTAGGCAACTATAACTCACGCGACCGCAATCCTCTGCTGATGACATATGTGTCTTTATGAAAAAAAAATATTTGTAATATATGTATAGCTAAAATTTAATGGAAGAAGACATGGGCAAATAAGTGTCTAAATACAGTATTAGCATCAGCAGAGGATTGCGGTCGCGTGAGTTATAGTTGCCTACAGTAACTATAACGGGGGAATTTCATTGTTTTTTTATCAGTAAAATTTCCAGCTAACTATAACATGTGTGAAACCTATGGTTTTTTCATTGAATATATATATATATTATTGCCAGTAGATAGTTATAGTTAAGACCTATTTTCCATAGGAAATTCACAACATTCTATTTCCAATAACTTTGGCGCTGGTTGACGAATCTTCGCGAAATTTTCAAAATTCGTGGGGCGCTCCGGTCCGCTCCTATCTTGAAAGTTTTGGGGTGATTCATCAAGTGGGGGCGGCTGCAGACATGATATCCACTTTTAAAGCGGCAATGACAAAGCCAGAGTGGTGAAACGCATTTGTCAGCGCTGAGGGGGGCTCTACACGAATAAAAAGAAAATTACTCACGGAGTCGAGTGTGCTCCTGTTTTGTGGTTTTTTTTTTTTTGGTTTTTCACCATGCGCGCACGGTGCGCACACCCCCGCGATTTAAAAAAAAAAAAATTCTGCCTTTGGGGTCCTTCAGGGACCCCCTGACAAAGGCTTGGGGGTCAGGAACTCTCTACCCTACACCCTTTTCACGTTCGCCACCTTCCTTTTTCACTCTTGCACTGAAAACAAACAAAATGGCGGTCGACACTTCCTGATTTCGACCGATTCGAACGTTGACTAACATGTAACCACCAATCAGAATTACGCTCGCGCACGTCAGGGTGCTCGCACGGTGTAGATATTGATATGCTTTTAAATGCTATTTTCGCGACCGCAATCCTCTGCTGATGCTAATACTGTATTTAGACACTTATTTGCCCATGTCTTCTTCCATTAAATTTTAGCTATACATATATTACAAATATTTTTTTTTCATAAAGACACATATGTCATCAGCACAGGATTACGGTCGCGTGAGTTATAGTTGCCTACAGTAACTATAACGGGGGAATTTCATAGGTTTTTTACGAGTGAAATGTACAGCTAACTATAACTTGTGTGAAACCTATGGTTTTTTCAGTGAATTTGCAAGGTTTTTTAAATGCTAATTCCTAACTATAACGTGTGTGAAACCTATGGTTTTTTCAGTGAATTTGCAAGGTTTTTTAAATGCTAATTCCTAACTATAATGTGTGTTAAACCTATGGATTTTTTATTTAATTTTGCACGGTTTTGCTTATTTTTTATTTTTATTTTTTGCATTTTTTTCCGTGCGCGTACGGTAAGCTGACGTTACGCGTAAGTCACGTACGTATCACGTAAGCGCACCGTCCTTATGACGTACGGTGCGTTTTCGTAATACGTACGCGACGTACGCGTACACGCATGCGCGTTGCGCGGAACCAACGTCGCGCTTACGCGGGTGCGTGTAATGCGCATGCGCGAGTGCCGTCATACGTACGCGCCCCGTAAGCACTCCGTAAGCGTTACGTTTGCGCATGCGCACTTTTTTACGAGCGCGTACCGTAAGCTTACGGAGCGCGCACGGTAGGTCATGTGACCCACAAGGAACACTTTTCATTGGTTTAAACTACTTTCAGTTCCAGAAACTTCAAACACCACACCCATTCCCCTCATTACTGCTTGAGATCCCTTAGGAGAAGGAGCTGGATTGACATTGGGATACAATGGCAGAACAGCAGAGCTCTTCTGAGAGTGAGGCCAGCAGCACCACCATGATCCAGAGAAGGAGGAAACAAAAGACTTCTTTTGTATGGGAGTATTTTACTTTTCCAGAGGGGGAGAAAAAGGTGAATGCTCAATTGGTCACTTGCACACTTTGTGGCCGTGTTTTATCTAGAGGAAATCCAAGGAAGAAATATTCCTTTGGAAATCACTCTATGAAAAGACACCTGCAGGATAGACATCCCAGGACCTTTGCTCGACATACTGTCACCAGAGCCCAACCTCAGATGCTCAGCCGAGTACATCATCGGCAGCTCAGCTGAGCCCTTCCTCTGAGGTGGGAGCATCACCTTCTTCTTTTCCTGTGGACATTAACCCTCGATTTAGGAGGGTTGAAATGAGGTGTACAAGATGTGGTGGTCCTATTGTTTATGGGGAGATCAGTCTTCCCCTTATTAACAATAAGATAGACCAGCATGTTTGTAGACGCTTATAATATTCCCATTCTTTCTTTCCTCTATCCCTGTATTAACCCAACGGCTCTTATAAGAGCCAACCTTACCTCACATTTTTTTAATTTTTTTTTTAAGCTTTCCTTTTTGCAAATTTTGTTTTGCCGTGCGCGCACGGTACGCGTAATTCCGCGAATTTCGCAGAATTTCGCAGTTTACACCGTGCGCGTACGCTACGCGCATTCGGCGATTTTTCGAGAAAAAAAAAAATTTCATTTTTGCCCTTGAGGGTCCTTCTGGGACCCCCTGACCAAGGCTAGGGGGTCAGGAACTGTCGAGCCTGCCCCCTTTACACATTATCCACCTTTTTTATTCACCCCCCTGACAGTGCGAGTGACAAAATGGCGGCCGACACTTCCTCCTTTCTTCCGATTCGAATGTTTACTAAGATCTAACAGCAAATCAGATGTGAGCTCGCGCACGCCACCGTACGCGCACGGTAAGCGCACCGTAAGCGCACCGTAAGCTGCCACAGATATATATATTGATTTAAATGCTATTTTCTCAGAATCTACTGAACAGATTTACACCAAACCTACAAAAGGCACTTCCTTGACCTGGGGACTACCTCTCTGCCAAATTTCATTAAATTCTGTTCAGCCGTTCGGGCTGTAGCTCTGTCTAAAGGTCCTATGGAAAAATGCATGGGAAAAATGCGTTTTGGGACCCCCCTTTTATCTCAGCCCCCGCTTGACAAATCCCCCCGAGACTTTCAGGGTAGGAGCGGAGCGTAGCGCCCCACCTATTTAGAAAAATTCGCGAGGATTCGACGACCGGCGCCAAAGTTATTCAAAATAGAATGTTGCGGATTTCCTATGGAAACGTGGTCCTAACTATAACTACCTACTGGCGACCACCAGTAGGTAATATATATATATATATATATATATATATATATATATATATATATATATATATATATATATATATATATGTGTGTGTATATATATATATATTCACTTAAAAAACCATAGGTTTCACACATGTTATAGTTAGGTGGACATTTCACTCGTAAAAAACCAATGAAATTCCCTCGTTATAGTTAGTTCAGATAACTATAACTTGCGCGAGTTATAGTTATCTAACTATAACATGTGTGAAACCTATGGTTTTTCAAGTGAATTTGCAAGGTTTTTTAAATGCTAATTCCTAACTATAACGTGTGTGAAACCTATGGTTTTTTCAGTGAATTTGTACGTTTTTTTAAATGCTAAGTTATGTATGTATTATTATATTTCTGATATATTTATTTTACAATAAACTACGTTTTAAATTTTTTTTTTTTTAGGGTTTTTCACGGTGCGCGCATCCAGCGATTAAAAAAGAAAATTGAAATGTTTTTTTCTTCCTTCGGGGTCCATCAGGGACCCCCTGACAAAGGCTAGGGGGTCAGGAACTCTCTACCCTGCCCCCTTTTCACGTTCGCCACCTTCCTTTTTCACTCTCGCACTCAAAACAAACAAAATGGCGGCCGACACTTCCTGATTTTGACCGATTCGAACGTTGGCTGACATTTAACCACCAATCAGAATTACGCTCGCGCACGTTAGGGTGCGCGCACGGTGCGCGCACTGTGAGCGGCTATAGATATTTATGTGCTTTTAACTCAATTTTCTCAGGAACTACTGAACAGATTGACTCCATATATGCAAAAGGCACTTCCCTGACCTGAGGACTACCTCTTTTCAAATTTCAAGTAATTCTGTTCAGCCGTTCGGGCTGTACCTTCGACTAAAAGTCCTATGGGAAAATGCATGGGGAAAATGCGTTTTGGGACCCCCTTTTTTCTCGGCCCCCGCTTGACGAATCCCCCCGAGACTTTCAGGGTAGGAGCTGAGCGGAGCGCCCCATTAGTTTTGAAAATTTCGCGAAGATTCGTCAACCGGCGCCAAAGTTATTCAAAATAGAATTTTGAGATTTCCTATGGAAACACGGTCCTAACTATAACTATCTACTGGCGACCGCCAGTAGATAATATATATATATATATATATATATATATATATATATTACCTACTGGCGTTCGCCAGCAGGTAATTATAGTTAGGACCTATTTTCCATGTGAAATCCGCAACATTCTATTCCCAATAAGTCTGGTGCCAGTTGACGAATCTTCGCAAAATTTTCCAAACTTTTGACCAGCTGTGGTCCGCTCCTATCCTGAAAGTTTTGTGGTGATTCGTCAAGCGGGGGCTGAGAAAAAAGGGGGGTCCCAAAACACGTTTTCCCCATGCAATTTCCCATAGGACCTGTTGAGGGTCCACGCAAAGAATTGAAGGCAAGGGAAAACAAACCTGATGCAATTCGAATTGAAACTTCAGAATCGGATCTTACCGGCAGGGAGTCCTCAGATGACACAGTAGGTTAGTCAAGATCTATCAAGACTCCTTTTCAGGAGGAATTTCGCATAATGAGGCAAACGTGGCTGAGAGGTGGCAAAAGCAGACCGCCCGAGGTGGAAAAAGAAAAACAAGGCGGGGTGGCTGGAATCGAAGGATCAAAAGCCCCTACCAGAATTTCAAGCAACAGGAAGGGAAAGAAAAGGAATTAAATAACCTTACCATTATCAATTTAACATCTAAGATTCTCACACCCGCGGAACAGCAAGTATTGAGACTGGGTTTGACCTTTTGCCCCTCCAGTAAAATGGAATATACACAGACTCGTATTGATCTTTTCAAACGTATTCGTAAATTCAAACTTCACATGTATTTTAAGATGAAACCTAACTCTTTGTAATCAAAAAGACAGTCAAGTAAAATCAGAGTGACTGATACTTTAACAGGGGAAGATCTGGCCGCCCTAGAAACAATGGAATCACTCCGGATGGACAATCAAATGGAGGATCAGGATGAGAGTATCCAGGAATGTGATCAAGTGCAGAGAATAATGCGACTGGGATTTGATCAAGAGAAGGATGAGAGCAAGTTTAAACCGACTTCACAGTTCCTACCATAGCTACCCACGGACGCTATTGATGTGTTTGCGGAGGCTGTGAATAAAGATCTTCTAACCCTGAGAGAAAGACTTACACGTTCCAATAAGAAACAAAATTTAACTAAAGAACAACGAGAGGCCATCGTTAGTCTGGGAAAGGACTATACGCTAATTTGCAAACCCTCGGACAAAGGAGGTAATGTGGTCTTACAAACCAGGGAGAACTACAGGACAGAAGCGCTTAGACAACTGTAGGTTGAGGAAAGTTATCAAAAAATTTCCAAAGATGTTTATATGGACAGCATCAAAAGATATCACGATATGATTAAATCATGGCTTGATAAATCCATGTTGAGTATGGAAGAGTATTTGTTTCTTCGATGTCTCAATCCAGTAGTACCTACTTTTTATCATATCCCCAAGATTCACAAGAATAGGGATAACCCTCCGGGGAGACCTATTGTTTCCTCCCAGGGTGGGTTAACAGAACATTTATCGATCTTCATTGACTCATTCCTTTTTCTATTAGTGAAGACCTTACCTGCGTATATCAAAGACTCACAGGATTTTTTGATGCATATTGAAAAACAGCAATGGGATCCTGGATACAAACTTATTGTGTTAGACATCACCAGTCTATATACCAGGATAAGGCATGAACATGGTTTGGAAGGGGAAACAGCCTTTACCACGAAGCATTTTCTACGCAATACGTTTACAACGATACACTTACCTCGTAAACGTCTTCACAACGCGTAATGCTTCAACGACCATCTTCACCACGCAAGCAACGTCATCACGGAACAATGTCATCCTAATCCAAAAAAAAGCATCAGTCCGTTTTCAGTGTCGGCGGAGACCTGCGGAAAAAGGTAAAAAAAAGAAGAAAGGGGGCTTGGGGGGGTCTCCCCCCCAAAAAAGAAAAAGCGGAGTAAAGGTAAAATCGGGGTAAGGGGAAAGCGTGGAAAACACATTCCGTTGTAACGCATGCGTGGTAAAGGCATGCGTTGCAACGGAATGCGTAGTAACGACATATATTCGTTTGGAAGCTGTGGCTCATTTTTTGAAAAAAAGCCATAGAAATTTACGGAACACAACAAAATGATTCTCCAATTCATGGAGTTCTGTCTTAATAACAACATTTTTGTTTTTGGTGAGGATTTTTATCACCAGAGGTCAGGTACTGCAATGGACACCTGCTTCACCCCCAGTTACGCGAACTTGTTTGTGGGCTGGTGGGAGGAGCAGGTGTCCAAAGTGCCTGGAGATATAGATATAAGAAAGGTTATTTCATGGTATCGGTATATCGACGACCTATGCATAATTTGGGATGGGTCTTTCGAATCAGCTGCCAACTTTATCAATAACCTGAACAGAAATGTTGTGAATTTGGAATTCAGTGGGGAAGTTAGCTCTGAAACAGTGAATTTTTTAGATCTTAAAATCAGAGTGGATAATAACCAATTGTTTGTGTTCCTGTACCGTAAACCTACGGCCGGCAATTCTATATTGCATGCCGCAAGTAATCATCTCCCTGGGTTGGTCAGAAGTATCCCCTATGGGGAATTTCTGCGATTAAAACGTAATAGTACTAGGGAGGAGGATTTTGAAAAAGCGGCTCAAGAGAGTGCTAGCAGATTCGCTGTTAGAGGGTACAACAAAGAACTCTTGGACATAACCCTTCATAGGGTTAGGAATATGTCAAGAGATACTCTATTAAACAACGGAAAAAAGAGGGTAAAAAGGAATGAGACAGGAGAAAATAAATTTAGAATGGTGACCACTTTCTCAAGTGATGCCAATGAATTAAGAAAGATCTTGAGAAAGAATTGGCATATTCTAAAAAGAGACAACATCATAGCCTCAGATATTCCTTCTGCCCCCCTGATAACTTTTAGGAAAGCCAGATCATTAAGGGATAGTCTGGTACAGAGTCATCTATTTACCAAACCTAAAAAAGCTGGAACCCTAAGGGACCTTAGGGGTTTTTTCCCTTGAGGAAAATGCAAGGCCTGTGTGGGAAGTAAGAGGACATTCACTTTTTTGGTAACTGGCTTGAAGAAACCAAGGCCCGTTAACAAGTTTCTCACATGCAATACCAATTATGTGGTATATTGCTTGGAATGCCCCTGTGGCTTACGCTACATTGGTAGCACCATTCATTCAGTTAAGAAATGAATTTTGGAGCACATGCGGGCTATAGCAAAGGGGGATGTCACCTATCCCGTTGCGAGACATTTTTCTGAGAAACATAACAGTAACAGGGAGCTGTTACGTTATTATGGGTTGGATCATGTTCCAATGAGTATAAGAGGTGGCGATAGAATTAGACAACTTCGCAGGTTAGAATCGATATACATTAGTGACCTGGGAACTAAGAACCCCTCTGGCATGAATGTAGGGGAAGAATTGGCAGTTCATCTTGGGGATTAAACATGTATTGGAGCTTTTTATGTGCTGTTTTTGATAATCAGTGATGTCAGCAATATGCTTTATTTTAATCAATCCTTTTCATATTTATTCTTGTTGCATTTTGTGAATCAGTGGACTGTTGAAAAGATATATAATTATGTAGAAGCTGTAGCCGATTCACGGCGTAATCACAGATATTCAGTTGAGGCACCGGTAAAGCCGATACACGGCGGTATGGTCTCAGATGTTTCTCTCAATATGAGGAAATTAAATAGAAAATATAGGGTGAAGGCATTAAATATGTGATGCTTTTTAATTATCCTAAATTGACATTTGAGTGTTTTAAAACTACACTCCAATTTGGCGCCGTATACTGAAAGGGAATAGTCCTGTGTTGATTTTCATGCTTCATCATGTCATGTGACTCACGTAACGCATTTTAAAGTATGCTGCTTTCTGGCGTGCTTAATGAAAACATTCGACTAAGGCATAGCCGAAACGCGTCATGTTCTTCATACTTTCCGTGATTGCTATGAAATAAAGGATTTAAAAGACTGCAGAAGTTCCCGTTGAGTGCTTTCCGAAGTCTGTAAAAGAGGAGGAGTGAGCGTGTATGTGTAAACGCGAATGCACCTTCGCGTTAGAAGCACCCGTCCAGAGAGTGCGCTGTCCTGAGGTGCAGTTGAAGCGACGATATATATATATATATATATATATGTGCGTGTATATAAATATGTGTGTGTATATATATATATATATATATATATTCACCGAAAAAACCATAGGTTTCACACATGTTATAGATAGCTGGACATTTCACTCGTAAAAAAACATTGAAATTCCCCCGTTATAGTTAGTTCAGCTAACTATAACTCGCGCGACCGCAATCCACTGCTGATGACATCACATATTGCATCACTGTATTCACTAAGATACTGTTAATAAGTCAGTTATACAATTAATTTTACAAAAAAAACCATCCATTTAGACACTTATTTACCCATTTATTCTTCCATTAACCTTTAGATATACATATATAAAAAATATATTTTTTTCAGAAAGACACATATTCAATGGATGATGTCATCAGTGATGTCATGAGTGATGTCATTTGAGATGTCATCAGTGATGTCATGAGTGATGTCACTGACCATGTCATGAGTGATGTAATATGCGACGTCATCAGCAGTGGATTGCGGTCGCGCGAGTTATAGTTAGCTGAACTAACTATAACAGGGGAATTTCAATGGTTTTTCACGAGTGAAATGTCCAGCTAACTATAACATGTGTGAAACCTATGGTTTTTTCAGTGAATTTGCAATGTTTTTTAAATGCTAATTCCTAACTATAACGTGTGTGAAACCTATGTTTTTTTAGTGAATTTGTAAGGTTTTTTAAATGCTAATCTATGTATGTATTATTATATTTTTTATAAATTTATTTTACAATAAGTGTATATATATATATATATATATATATTACCTACTGGCGGTCGCCAGCAGGTAGTTATAGATAGGACCTATTTTCCATAGGAAATCTGCAACATTCTATTCCCAATAAGTCTGGCGCCGGTTGACGAATCTTCGCAACATTTTCCAAACTTTTGGCCTGCTCCGGTCCGCTCCTATCCTGAAAGTTTTGTGGTGATTCGTGAAGCAGAGGCTGAGAAAAAAGGGGGGTCCCAAAACACGTTTTCCCCATGCAATTTCCCATAGGACCTGTTGATGCAGCTACAGCCTGAACTGCTGAACGGAATTACACCAAATTTGGCAAAGAGGTAGTCCTCAGTTCAGACTCGTGCCTTTTGCATAAATGGTGTAAATTTGTTCAGTAGTTCCTGAGAAATTTAGACTAAAAAAGATAGATATATCTATGGCCTCGGAGGATCTGCGCACCCTATGCGCACCCTAAGCGCACCCTCCCCGAACCAAGCGTGCACCCTCCCAATCACGCGCTGAATGCTAATTGGCTGTCAAGTGACTGTCTCCATTCGAAACCAGGAACTGTTGGCAGCCATTTTGTGCCTCGGGAGAAGCGAGGCTGATTAAGTAAGGGAAATAAGTGTGTGAAAGATGTAAAGGGGGCAGGGTAGAAATACTCTGACCCTCTAGTGTTGGTTAGGGGGTCCCAGAAGGACCCCCTGGGGCCCCCTTTTTTGAAGAAAAAAAAACGACGAAATGCGCGCAGGGTGCGTGGTTCCGGAAGAAAAAATAAAAACCCGAAGCGCGGGCTTCCACGCTTCGTTAATAATTAGCCCCACGGGTGGGCCAAATCCCGGGGGCAAACATCTTTATAAATTACTGGGGGAGGGAGGCTGCGTGGCCCCCCTCCTGGAGCCCTCGAGGGCCCTGGGGACCGCCACTCCCCAGGGCCAGCTCCTACAGTATCCTGGGGTGCCCACCCCCAGGACACTGTTGTTTGCTATGAGAGGGCGGGAGTCTCCCGCCCTCCCATAGCAAACTTCATTTGGATTTTGAAAGAGAGAGCAGGGAAACCTGCTCTCTCTTTCAAAATCCAAACGATATTGCTTTTCCACACGGGGAGCTGCATGTCAGCAGCTCCCCATGTGGAAAAGCAATGCCGGCTCCCGAAGGACGCGGGGAGCCGGCTGGGATCGTGGGGGCGTTGGGGCTCCCCCACGGTCTCCAACGTTTTCTTATAAGCCCTGGGGGATGGGGTCCCCGGGGATAATAAAAATTAGTGCGCACCTTCCCGATCACGAGCTGCATGTTAGTTGGTTGTCAACACTTCAAACCAGGAAGTGTTGGCAGCCATTTTGTGTCTCGGTAGAACCGAGGCACAAGAAATCCTTGAAAAAAGTGTGCAAAATGCAAAAAGGGGGCAGGGTAGAAACACCCTGACCCCCTAGGCCTGGTTAAGGGGGGTCCCACAAGGACCCCCTGGGCCCCCCCCCCCAATTTTTATTTATTTTTTGAAACGGGAAGATGCATGCAGGGTGCACGGATCCTGCTGGTTAAAAAAAAAAATACGAAGCGCGGGCTCGTTGGTAATTAGCCCCCGGGGGGGGGGGCCAAGTCCTGGGGGCAATATTATTATGTGAATGGGGGCCCAGAGGGGCCCCCCAGCCCTGGGGACCGCCACCCCTGGGGCTTTCTAAAATTATGTACGGGGGGCTCACAGCCCCCCCAGCCCCGGGGACTGCCACCCCTGGGGCTTCTTTAGAATATATATGGGGGCTCACGGCCCCACCGCAGCCCCGGGGACCACCACCCCCAGGGCTTTTCACGCTCAAGTGCGCAAGCGTCACCTAAAGTAATACATATGTGTTGCGTATGCACCTGGAGTCGCATACCGGTCGCATAGCGATCGCGCACGAAAATACACACCCATCGCACATCCTACGCGGATCCTACACAACAATCCTAAAATGGTGGCTAGGTTATGCGCAGTGATCGAGAAAGGTAGGCTTTGGGTGTGCGACTCATTAATAAAGAAAATAATATAAATATATTTAAAAAATATATAAAACAACAAATTTGAGTTTCGATATTTAAAAAAAAATCCATTTATATTAAAAATATATAATGTAATTTAAAAAATAAAATATGTAAAAATAAATAGTTAAAAAAATGTAGGAAATCAGTATAAAAAAAATAAATATAACTATTATTACATTTAAAAATTGTCATTTAAGAAATCTTTGAAATTCACTATAAAAACCATAGGTTTCAGACATGTTATAGTTAGCAATTAGCATTTAACAAACCTTTGAAATTCACTGAAGAAAACATAGGTTTCAGACATGTTATAGTTAGGAATTAGCATTTAAAAAACCTTTGAAATTCACTGAAAAAACCATAGGTTTCAGTGGTATTATAGTTAGGAATTAGCATTTAAAAAACCTTATAAATTCTACTAACTATAACTCGCACGCTCGCAATCCACTGCTGATGAGGTCACATATGACATGGTCAGTGACATCACTGATGACATCACTGATGACATCATCCACGTGACAATCTGATACACCTCATCATACACTAGTATAACCTTTCATCACTCATTATAAAATATGGAGTACCATATTTGAAACCACTGACACATCAATATAAGTTTCTAAAAACCCACTCAGTGATTCCTAGATCTACACACACATCTAAACACTTACCTAGATAGATAGTAGAACTAACTATAACAGAGGAATTTCAATGGTTTGGTACGAGTGAAGTGTCCAGCTAACTATAACACCCCTGAAACCTATGGTTTTTGCAGGGAATTTCTAAGGTTTTTTAAATGCTAATTCCTAACTATAACATGTCTGAAATCTATGTTTTTTTCAGTGAATATATATATATATGGAGAGGAACACCAATGAGACTCCAGGGAAAACTGCTAATAATACATTTATTTCCGGCATATATGCAGACGCGTTTCGTTGTATCCAAACTTTATCAATACTGCCAAGATTTGACTCAAGTGAGTCTCCCGCCCTTGTTTTAAGTCAGTTGTCCTGCTATGATAGGTCAGGACACTCCAAGTGGTCAAAACACTGTGAAAACGAAAACCCAGAATGGATTCTCGTAGAGCAGACACCGAAGAGCCAGTGCAGTCACAAATTGGCGGTGTCTGCCCTTATCACCACAGTGCTCACTGAGTTCTTGCAGGGGGGCGGTATAGCAGTTTAACGTGTCCCTCACTCCGCCATCACAGATCCCAACTTGCACTCAAGTGTGCTGCCTAGGTAAGCGGCACTCCTCCCACATAGTATTGCAGGGCACTCATCGTGGCGGTACCTCAAATATCTGCACCAATCCCCCTGAGTTATCTAGGAGAGGAACACCAACGATATATATATCGTCGGTTTAGGGATAGCAAGAACCACTGCTATTGGAGGTGTTTGGCTTCTCTCTTTGGGGCGAACTCTTTGATTGGTGTTAAGCGGCTGAGCCCAGCCGCGAAAGAAGCTCACCAGAGAAATGCGTGCCTGTTTTGAAGTCAGGCTGGCTTCACCTTTACATCGGGAGGCGGTGATCGAAATGGCAGACTTTTGAAAAGCGGCAGTCTCGGTACCTGAAGTGCAATAACCCACGATGGTAATAAATGACTTTTAACTTATTTTTGTATACTGAACAGACTCACTGGCGTTTTATTTTTCTTGCATCACGAAGACCAGAAGGCCATGGTGTTGGACCCGCCCACTGGGGCAGGTCATCAGTATAAGGATAGCAAGAACCACTGCTCAGTGTTCATTAATAACATGCCACTGAGGAAGGGAAATTTGTTCTTGAAATGTGTCTCAGTGGTTTCAATTTTGGCTGCATTTTTGGTGTCCTGGGTCTGCATGCAAGCTGCCATTAAAGTAGCCGTGCTATTAAAGGAGTCCTAACTTTACTACTCCTAAACTGAGATAAATCCTAACTTTAAGACTTTTGGTATTCACAGAAGGCATTTAGGAGTCCTAAAGTTAGGAGTCCTGACGTTACTACTCCTAAACTAAGAAAAACCCTAACTTTAAGACTTTCGGCATTCACAGAAGGCATTTAGGAGTCCTAAAGTTAGGAGTCCTAACTTCTGTGAATACCAAAATGAGTAAGTGCCTTCTGTGAATACCAAAATGGTAGTAAGTTTAGGATTTTGTCTTAAGTTTGTTCTGTGAATCGGGCCCATAGCGTATTACAAGTTTCTAAGACAGCTTTAGAAAGTATGGTAGCATCAAGGCAAACACATGTTTTGCCTTTCACTATATCTACTACCATCCTCATCTTTAGTTAGTGTTATTTTTTGTATAACTTTAGATGCATCATTTATACCTAGTGGGCATATTTCGGACTTCTGTTCCAACCATGTATTTAGTGTGAAGTGCTGTGGTGCAAAACAACCCTGAGTGCCACATATTTTGTTCTTAAACCATAACAAATTGATAAAAATACATTTAAATTAAAATACTGTACTTAGCATAGTGCAGAAAGGGACATCTATATGTTGTGATTCATCATACCCATTTTTTGAGATAAGAACACTCTATCTGGAATGTATCACACAATAGTTTTACAGACACGTATAAAAATCCTCACTGGAGTATATTATATATCTATTATATTGGGTCATAACTCTGATATTTTCTTCAAAAATTAAGGTCCCAATAAAAGTGCAGGCTATAACATTTATTCTTTGACAGCTCAGCAACTGTTCACCTAAAAAAACGGTACATAGACTACATAGTTGCAATGGACGCACACTGGTTCCCCAAATGTTGTTTTTCTTTAACCACTCCAGAGAGTATATTCAATAACCATGAATTATTGCAAGAATTATTTGAATAGCCATTGAGTTCTTTAAGGGCATATAAGTTTACTTACAAGGCAGACTATTTACAAGGCAGGCTATTGAATTGCAGGTACATTCGTAATTTTATGTTATACATTCATTAAGTATTGTCATTCTTCAATGTTTGTTTATTGGGTAGTGGCACACACATCCCTTTTTATAATGACGTGGCTACTATGGAGAGCCATGTTGCCATATTCTGGTGTGCGAAAGTACCAGGGCATTCACCTTCCCTGAGATGTGCTTGCACTGAAGTGAGCAGTTTCGTGACTGCTTAAAGCAGGAACTGGACTGCATTTGTAAAGACTATTACTGGCTCTTTATACAGCCCATACCTCCTTTTGGAGCAGGATGTTCTCATTTTCAGTATAGAGTTCTCAACATATGCTGGTTCCCAGTGCAGTTTTTCTCCTTTTATGAACAACAAAAGGATGAAAGACTGGTACAGCCATATCCATATTGGTAGCTGTGATCAGATGTATACCCATATATTCACTTACATATCCAATGACAGAACTACATAGGTACTGAGTAGGCCTGGGCCAAAATTCCGTTCCGTTCGCGGAAATTGCAATAATTTGACATTTTCGCGTTCCGCGGAAAGCGCAAAAATGTCAACATTTCCGCAATCCGCATCTTAGCGGTAATTTGTTTCTTGCTCACGCTGTAAAAAAATACATTCTCGCGTGCGCGCAATCGCCTTACCTGAATCCCCGCGTTCGCTGACAAGTTTTCCCGACCCGGTCGCGTTCTCCACGAGATATTGGATTGTTAGTAGCCATTTTGCTCTGTCTCGCAACAGTTCGCGCCCGCATTAACGTCACTTGTCGCGCGATCACGTAATTTGTTGCGCGATCACTTTATTCTTCTCGCGATCATGCACAGCGCGAGGATGAGAAGATTGAGATCTCGAACACATCATTCTCCACCGCGAGCGAGAGAGTGAGGACACGGGCAAGTCTAATCGAATGCGAAAAGGAGAAAGAGACCCCGAACACGTCATATCCAACGCGACAGGGAGCGAGAGAACGCGATCAAGTCATTTTCGACACGCCATCGACATCCGGCGGAAGTAATGTGAAGCTTGAGAACTCGAACATGTAAAATGTTCAATTTGGAGAAGAATATCAGCTCTAGCAGCATGAAACCTTCTGCAAATGATGATTTTGGATGAAAACAACTCCTCAGATTGACATTTGGCTGTCCTTTTTTGTGCAAGGAGTCCTTTTTTAAAAAGGTGATGAGAAGGAGGAAGTGACACAGAATCTCCAACTTCCTGTTCCTGTCCAGCAGGCTCCTCCCAGTGCTTTGTCCATCTCCTGCTCATTCTGCCTTTGGATTTTGAGCTGGAAAGATAACTCTTTTTGTCTGCTGCATCATTGCAATTGGATTTGAGGATTTTTTGATTTGGATATTTAACAAGCAAGTGTTTGTTGTGTCTGTTTGATTGGGGGCATTGCAGTTGTTGTAACTACAATTTATTGTTGGTAACTATCATCATTCCTTTTTTTAAAAAATGTTGTGGGTAGTAGTAGTCAGTAGTAGGCCAGAGATAGTCACGGGCATGGCCTCAGGGGTGTGTGCATGATGAAGCAACTGTTCCTTTGGTGTTTTTTGAATGTGTTTCATTTTCAAGCATAATTTAGGGCATGGATGGCATTATATTGAGTTGGGGAAGTGTGTTTTTTTGGGGTGGGCTTTCTGATGTTGTTGGGCCTGGCCATGTGGCTGGTGGCCATTTTCAAGCCTAGGCCTGCAAGCTTGCCTGGCCTTGTCTGACAACAGGCCTGCTTTCATCCAGTAGGATCAGAGCAGGTAGCCACAGCTTTATTAATCAAGACTTTTCTGTGTGGTCTGTTGAATTTAGACATCATTTAGGGCATGGGTGGCATTAGATTGAGTTGGGGAAGTGTGATTTTTTGGGGTGGGCTTTCTGATGTTGTTGGGCCTGGCCATGTGGCTGGTGGCCATTTTGAAGCCTAGGCCTGCAAGCTTGCCTGGCATTGTCTGCCAACAGGCCTGCTTTCATCCACTAGGATCAGAGCAGGTAGCCACAGCTTTATTAATCAAGTGTTTTCTGTGTCGTCTGTTGAATTTAGACATCATTTAGGGCATGGATGGCATTAGATTGAGTTGGGGAAGTGTGTTTTTTTGGGTGGGCTTTCTGATGTTGTTAGGCTTGGCCATGTGACTGGTGGCCATTTTGAAACCTAGGCCTGCAAGCTTGCCTGGCCTTGTCTGCCAACAGGCCTGCTTTCATCCACTAGGATCAGAGCAGGTAGCCACAGCTTTATTAATCAAGTGTGTTCTGTGTGGTCTGTTGAATTTAGACATCATTTAGGGCATGGATGGCATTAGAATGAGTTGGGGAAGTGTGTTTTTTTGAGGTGGGCTTTCTGATGTTGTTGGGCCTGGCCATGTGGCTGGTGGCCATTTTGAAGCCTAGGCCTGCAAGCTTGCCTGGCCTTGTCTGCCAACAGGCCTGCTTTCATCCAGTAGGATCAGAGCAGGTAGCCACAGCTTTATTAATCAAGTGTTTTCTGTGTTGTCTGTTGAATTTAGACATCATTTAGGGCATGGATGGCATTAGATTGAGTTGGGGAAGTGTGTTTTGTTGGGGGTGGGGTTTCTGATGTTGTTGGGCCTGGCCATGTGGCTGGTGGCCATTTTCAAGCCTAGGCCTGCAAGCTTGCCTGGCCTTGTCTGCCAACAGGCCTGCTTTCATCCAGTAGGATCAGAGCAGGTAGCCACAGCTTTATTAATCAAGTCTTTTCTGTGTGGTCTGTTGAATTTAGACATCATTTAGGGCATGGATGGCATTAGATTGAGTTGGGGAAGTGTGATTTTTTGGGGTGGGGTTTCTGATGTTGTTGGGCCTGGCCATGTGTCTGGTGGCCATTTTCAAGCCTAGGCCTGCAAGCTTGCCTGGCCTTGTCTGCCAACAGGCCTGCTTTCATCCAGTAGGATCAGAGCAGGTAGCCACAGCTTTATTAATCAAGTCTTTTCTGTGTGGTCTGTTGAATTTAGACATCATTTAGGGCATGGATGGCATTAGATTGACTTGGGGAAGTGTGATTTTTTGGGGTGGGCTTTCTGATGTTGTTGGGCCTGGCCATGTGGCTGGTGGCCATTTTGAAGCCTAGGCCTGCAAGCTTGCCTGGCCTTGTCTGCCAACAGGCCTGCTTTCATCCACTAGGATCAGAGCAGGTAGCCATGGTTTTCTTAATCAAGTGTGTTCTGTGTGGTCTGTTGAATTAGACATCATTTAGGGCATGGATGGCATTAGATTGAGTTGGGGAAGTGTGTTTTTTTTTGGTGGGCTTTCTGATGTTGTTGGGCCTGGCCATGTGGCTGGTGGCCATTTTCAAGCCTAGGCCTGCAAGCTTGCCTTGCCTTGTCTGCCAACAGGCCTGCTTTCATCCAGTAGGATCAGAGCATGTAGCCACAGCTTTATTAATCAAGTCTTTTCTGTGTGGTCTGTTGAATTTAGACATCATTTAGGGCATGGATGGCATTAGATTGAGTTGGGGAAGTGTGATTTTTTGGGGTGGGGTTTCTGATGTTGTTGGGCCTGGCCATGTGGCTGGTGGCCATTTTCAAGCCTAGGCCTGCAAGCTTGCCTGGCCTTGTCTGCCAACAGGCCTGCTTTCATCCAGTAGGATCAGAGCAGGTAACCACAGCTTTATTAATCAAGTCTTTTCTGTGTGGTCTGTTGAATTTAGACATCATTTAGGGCATGGATGGCATTAGATTGACTTGGGGAAGTGTGATTTTTTGGGGTGGGCTTTCTGATGTTGTTGGGCCTGGACATGTGGCTGGTGGCCATTTTGAAGCCTAGGCCTGCAAGCTTGCCTGGCCTTGTCTGCCAACAGGCCTGCTTTCATCCACTAGGATCAGAGCAGGTAGCCATGGTTTTCTTAATCAAGTGTGTTCTGTGTGGTCTGTTGAATTAGACATCATTTAGGGCATGGATGGCATTAGATTGAGTTGGGGAAGTGTGATTTTTTGGGGTGGGGTTTCTGATGTTGTTGGGCCTTGCCATGTGGCTGGTGGCCATTTTCAAGCCTAGGCCTGCAAGCTTGCCTGGCCTTGTCTGCCAACAGGCCTGCTTTCATCCAGTAGGATCAGAGCAGGTAGCCACAGCTTTATTAATCAAGTCTTTTCTGTGTGGTCTGTTGAATTTAGACATCATTTAGGGCATGGATGGCATTAGATTGACTTGGGGAAGTGTGATTTTTTGGGGTGGGCTTTCTGATGTTGTTGGGCCTGGCCATGTGGCTGGTGGCCATTTTGAAGCCTAGGCCTGCAAGCTCTCCTGGCCTTGTCTGCCAACAGGCCTGCTTTCATCCAGTAGGATCAGAGCAGGTAGCCACAGCTTTATTAATCAAGTGTTTTCTGTGTTGTCTGTTGAATTTAGACATCATTTAGGGCATGGATGGCATAAGATTGAGTTGGGGAAGTGTGATTTTTTGGGGTGGGCTTTCTGATGTTGTTGGGCCTGGCCATGTGGCTGGTGGCCATTTTGAAGCCTAGGCCTGCAAGCTTGCCTGGCCTTGTCTGCCAACAGGCCTGCTTCCATCCACTAGGATCAGAGCAGGTAGCCACAGCTTTATTAATCAAGTGTTTTCTGTATGGTCTGTTTAATTTAGACATCATTTAGGGCATGGATGGCATTAGATTGAGTTGGGGAAGTGTGTTTTTTGGGGGTAAGCTCTCTGATGATGTTGGGCCTGGCCATGTGGCTGGTGGCCATTTTGAAGCCTAGGCCTGCAAGCTTGCCTGGCCTTGTCTGCCAACAGGCCTGCTTTCATCCACTAGGATCAGAGCAGGTAGCCACAGCTTTACTAATCAAGTGTGTTCTGTGTGGTCTGTTGAATTTAGACATCATTTAGGGCATGGATGGCATTAGATTGAGTTGGGTAAGTGTGTTTTTTTTAGGTGGGCTTTCTGATGTTGATGGACCTGGCCATGTGGCTGGTGGCCATTTTGAAGCCTAGGCCTGCAAGCTTGCCTGGCCTTGTCTGCCAACAGGCCTGCTTTCATCCACTAGGATCAGAGCAGGTAGCCACAGCTTTATTAATCAAGTGTTTTCTGTGTGGTCTGTTTAATTTAGACATCACTTAGAGCATGGATGGCATTAGATTGAGTTGGGGAAGTGTGTTTTTTTGGGGTGGGCTTTGTGATGTTGTTGGGCCTGGCTATGTGGCTGGTGGCGATTTTCAACCCTAGGCCTGCAAGCTTGCCTGGCCTTGTCTGCCAACAGGCCTGCTTTCATCCACTAGGATCAGAGCAGGTAGCCACAGCTTTATTAATCAAGTGTTTTCTGTGTGGTCTGTTGAATTTAGACATCATTTAGGGCATGGATGGCATTAGATTGAGTTGGGTAAGTGTGTTTTTTTTAGGTGGGCTTTCTGATGTTGATGGACCTGGCCATGTGGCTGGTGGCCATTTTGAAGCCTAGGCCTGCAAGCTTGCCTGGCCTTGTCTGCCAACAGGCCTGCTTTCATCCAGTAGGATCAGAGCAGGTAGCCACAGCTTTATTAATCAAGTCTTTTCTGTGTGGTCTGTTGAATTTAGACATCATTTAGGGCATGGATGGCATTAGATTGACTTGGGGAAGTGTGATTTTTTGGGGTGGGCTTTCTGATGTTGTTGGGCCTGGCCATGTGGCTGGTGGCCATTTTGAAGCCTAGGCCTGCAAGCTCTCCTGGCCTTGTCTGCCAACAGGCCTGCTTTCATCCAGTAGGATCAGAGCAGGTAGCCACAGCTTTATTAATCAAGTGTTTTCTGTGTTGTCTGTTGAATTTAGACATCATTTAGGGCATGGATGGCATAAGATTGAGTTGGGGAAGTGTGATTTTTTGGGGTGGGCTTTCTGATGTTGTTGGGCCTGGCCATGTGGCTGGTGGCCATTTTGAAGCCTAGGCCTGCAAGCTTGCCTGGCCTTGTCTGCCAACAGGCCTGCTTCCATCCACTAGGATCAGAGCAGGTAGCCACAGCTTTATTAATCAAGTGTTTTCTGTATGGTCTGTTTAATTTAGACATCATTTAGGGCATGGATGGCATTAGATTGAGTTGGGGAAGTGTGTTTTTTGGGGGTAAGCTCTCTGATGATGTTGGGCCTGGCCATGTGGCTGGTGGCCATTTTGAAGCCTAGGCCTGCAAGCTTGCCTGGCCTTGTCTGCCAACAGGCCTGCTTTCATCCACTAGGATCAGAGCAGGTAGCCACAGCTTTACTAATCAAGTGTGTTCTGTGTGGTCTGTTGAATTTAGACATCATTTAGGGCATGGATGGCATTAGATTGAGTTGGGTAAGTGTGTTTTTTTTAGGTGGGCTTTCTGATGTTGATGGACCTGGCCATGTGGCTGGTGGCCATTTTGAAGCCTAGGCCTGCAAGCTTGCCTGGCCTTGTCTGCCAACAGGCCTGCTTTCATCCACTAGGATCAGAGCAGGTAGCCACAGCTTTATTAATCAAGTGTTTTCTGTGTGGTCTGTTTAATTTAGACATCACTTAGAGCATGGATGGCATTAGATTGAGTTGGGGAAGTGTGTTTTTTTGGGGTGGGCTTTGTGATGTTGTTGGGCCTGGCTATGTGGCTGGTGGCGATTTTCAACCCTAGGCCTGCAAGCTTGCCTGGCCTTGTCTGCCAACAGGCCTGCTTTCATCCACTAGGATCAGAGCAGGTAGCCACAGCTTTATTAATCAAGTGTTTTCTGTGTGGTCTGTTGAATTTAGACATCATTTATGGCATGGATGGCATTAGATTGAGTAGGGGAAGTGTGTTTTTTTGGAGTGGGCTTTCTGATGTTGTTGGGCCTGGCAATGTGGCAGGTGGCCATTTTGAAGCCTAGGCCTGCAAGCTTGCCTGGCCTTGTCTGCCAACAGGCCTGCTTTCATCCACTAGGATCAGAGCAGGTAGCCATGGGTTTTCTTAATCAAGTGTGCTCTGTGTGGTCTGTTGAATTTAGACATCATTTAGGGCATGGATGGCATTAGATTGATTTGGGGAAGTGTGTTTTTTTGGGGTGGACTTTCCGATGTTGTTGGGCCTGGCCATGTGGCTGGTGGCCATTTTCAAGCCTAGGCCTGCAAGCTTGCCTGGCCTTGTCTGCCAACAGGCCTGCTTTTATCCACTAGGATCAGAGCAGGTAGCCACAGCTTTATTAATCAAGTGTGTTCTGTGTGGTCTGTTGAATTAGACATCATTTAGGGCATGGATGGCATTAGATTGAGTTGGGGAAGTGTGTTTTTTTTTGGTGGGCTTTCTGATGTTGTTGGGCCTGGCCATGTGGCTGGTGGCCATTTTCAAGCCTAGGCCTGCAAGCTCTCCTGGCCTTGTCTGCCAACAGGCCTGCTTTCATCCAGTAGGATCAGAGCAGGTAGCCACAACTTTATTAATGTTCGTATTTGCATTGTGTTGCATTAAAAAGGCCTTTTGTCAGCTCCTGGTGTTTCCCAGCCCCCCCTGCTTGTTTGTGATTTGTGAGTGTCCATGTGGCTCGTGGCCTTTTTTTGTGTTTGGACTGGGAGTTATTAGTGTCCTGCTTGTGCCATAGGCCTGCATGGTTTTACCAATTGGCTATTTGGCTTACTGCTTCCATCCATCCACCCCTTTGCCAGCAGCAGCTCCATGGATTCTGAGATGTTCAAATAATTTAATGGCAAATAGGGTCCACCCCACTTCCATTACATTTTTATTCTGGTGGTTATTATGAACTTTCCTATCCTTCCTGAGAGTGTAGTGTGTGACTGACTGTAAACAGTAGTATAACATAGACCTTGTTAAAAAAAAGTCATAAATGGCTAGACTATATCTTTTGTCTACTAAGTAACTGAACCACAACAACAAATGCAACATTTCACTGATGTTCTTCTCCTGGCTTATTTGCTTTTAGGTGCACAAAAGACAGAGGAGGAGGTGTCATCAGCATCACCCGGCTACCCGTTGTGCTGCCTGCCAGACAGAAGTCCTGCTGCGCATCACGTCCACGTGTGACCAGAACTTGTTGTGCATCTGCATCCTGCCTGACATCTGAAGAAGATGGCCGCAAAGAAAGGCACCAGGTCCAGTACCAAGAAAGTTGCAGCTGAGTAGAAGGAACAGAAAAAGGAAGTGCCATTAAGCACGACTGGTGGTGTGCCGGCCAATGGTTTTTTTTGCACCCAAAAAGTTACGCCTGCAGCAGCGTTGTCCGGGAACCAAGCTGGGAGCAGCACAGCGGTCCAACCCCACCAACCTAGGCCCAAGGGCTTTAGTTTCGAAAAGGTAGCCAGTCTACTAACGAGCAGCGATGTTGAAGAAATGTCATTAGTAGTAACCCTCGGGTAGGTCACTTCCCCACCGCTGCTGCTCCGCCTGCCAGTCTTCTGCTTCCTGCTCCCCCCTCCAGATCGGCGCTCTCCCACCCTGTTCGAGCGCCGCCTGGACTGCCTGCGCCTGGACTGAGTGCCCCAGTGTGCCTGCCTGCCCCATTCTCTTTTTCTGTACCCCTGCCTGAGTGCCCGTGTGCCTGCCTGACCCATCCTCTATTTTGTACCCCCGTGTGAGTTGCTTCACCCACCGGGCTCCTCAGCCCTGTTTTCCCGCCGCTGCCTCCCATGTGGCCCCGCCCCCCCCACACCCATTGGTTTCTTCCCTCCCGCCTCCCAGCTGACCTCTCCTCCCCCCTCCCCTCTTATGACGCCCCTGCAGAAGACGCGTGCAGTGGGCGTGCCGATTGTGCGCCGAAGGCGCGCCAAAGGCAAGCCCGTCTATGCCCGTCCGCGCCTGGACCACGCCCAGCGCCAGGACCCCTGGCTCCCGAGAACGCCAGTCCACATGACAGACTTACGACCCCACCACCCTCAACGCACTCAACGCCGGCCGGAACCCCGCCTGCTACCGAGCCACCCAAAACGCACCCACGGACCCTTCACCTGCCAAGCCTGCCGAATCACCTGCCTCCGGACCTGCACCGCCCCCGCCAAACCAGACACCAGCAACAACCACCTCAAGTGCATCCTGCTCAACACCCGCTCTGTCCACAGACATGCCGTGGAACTCTGGAACCTGCTTGACGCGACAGCACCAGACGTCGCCTTCCTCACTGAAACCTGGATGAATGCCTCCTCAGCACCCGGCATCGCCATAGCCATCCCGGACGGATACAAGATCACCCGGAGGGACCGCGTCAACCAGACGGGAGGAGGCATCGCCATCGTTCACAAGAACACCATCCGCATCTCGACCAACTCCGACGAAACCTTCACCGCCGCCGAGCACCTCCACTTCCAGATACACACCAACCCCAAGACCACTCTCCGAGGCACCCTCATCTACAGACCCCCAGGACCACACACACAATTCAGCAAAGACATCGCAGACTTCATCAGCCCGCACGTCGACTACAACCTCCTAGGGGACCTCAACTTCCACCTGGAGAACAACAATGACAGAAACACCACCGCCCTGCTGGACAACCTCGCCAACCTCGCACTCAAGCAATTGGTGAACACCCCCACCCACTACGCCGGCCACACGCTTGACCCCGTCTTCTCATCCAGCAAGCACATCTCCTTCAGCCACTCCACCGGACTCCACTGGACCGACCACAGCTGCGTCCACTTCAGCTTCAGAAGAACTACGACCCATCACCACCCGCAACTGGTTCCCCGCCGGAGCTGGAGCAAGATCACCGACGAGCAGCTCACCGCCTCCCTCAGCCAGAACACTCCCACCAGCACCACGGACCCCAACGAAGCAGCCAGCAACCTCACCAAGTGGCTGACCACCTGCGCCGATGACCTCGCACCACTAAAGAACCCTCTCAGCAAACCCGGCAGCAAGAAAACCCCCTGGTTCACCGACGTCCTCAAGAACTCCAAGAAGAACTGCCGCACCCTCGAGAAAGCCTGGTGGCTCAACCAGACCACAGACAACAGGACCGCCCTCAAGCGCGCCACCCGCAAACACCATCAGCTGATCCGCGCCACCAAGAAGACGGCACTCAAAGAACGACTGGACAACAATGCCCACGACATCAAGGAACTCTTCAGCATCGTCAAAGAGTTCTCCAACCCCAGCGCCGGAAACAACGACATCACTCCCTCGCAAGACCTCTGCAACTCACTCGCCTCGTTCTTCCACCGCAAGATCGCTGACATACACAACAGCTTCAGCGCACAGACCACGTACCCTACCACCGAACCAACGCCCGCCACCACCACCCTCTGCAACTGGACCCCGGTCAGCAACGAAGACACCACCCGCACGATGAACTCCATCCACTCCGGATCACCAACCGACCCCTGCCCACACCACGTCTTCAACAAAGCAGACGCCATCATCGCACCCCATCTCCGGGACATCATCAACACCTCCTTCCACACCGCCACCTTCCCGGAGAGCTGGAAGCACGCCGAGCTTACCGCCCTCCTGAAGAAACCAACGGCGGATTCCACCGACCTCAAGAACTACCGCCCCATCTCGCTCCTTCCTTTTCCTGCCAAAGTCATCGAGAAGACCATCAACAGACAGCTTGCCGCCTTCCTCGAGACGAACGGTTCCCTCGACCCCTCGCAGTCCGGGTTTCGGGCCAACCACAGCACCGAGACAGCCTGATCGCAGCCACCGACGACATCAGAGCCCTGATTGACAACGGGGAAACAGCGGCCCTCATCCTCCTGGACCTCTCTGCGGCGTTCGACACTGTCTGCCACCGCACCCTAGTGCAGCGCCTCAGCAACATCGGAATCAAGAGAAAGCACTGGAGTGGATCATCTTGTTCCTCGCCGGAAGAACCCAGAGAGTCCGCCTCCCCCCGTTCAGATCCGAGGCCACCGAAGTCATCTGCGGCGTACCACAGGGATCCTCACTCAGCCCAACCCTCTTCAACGTCTACATGAGCCCCCTCGCAGCCATCGCATGCCAACACAACCTCAACATCATCTCCTACGCCGACGACACCCAACTGATCCTCTCCCTCTCCAACGACCCCGCCACCGCCAGAGCCAGCCTACACGAAGGGATGAAAGACGTCGCCGACTGGATGAAGAACAGTCGCCTGAAACTGAACTCAGACAAGACGGAAGTCCTCATCCTGGGATCATCACCCTCCACCTGGGACGACTCCTGGTGGCCCCCTGCCCTGGGCACCGCTCCCAAGCCAACGGACCACGCACGCAACCTGGGTTTCATCCTGGACTCCTCCCCCTCAATGACTAGACAAGTCAACGCTGTTTCCTCATCATGCTTCAACACCCTGCGCATGCTCCGCAAGATCTTCAGATGGATCCCCACAGAAACCAGGAAGACCGTGACCCAGGCTCTCGTCACCAGCCGACTGGACTACGGAAACACCCTCTACGCCGGAACCACAGCCAAACTTCAAAAAAGACTCGAACGCATCCAGAACGCCTCCGCACGACTCATCCTGGACATCCCCAGACAAAGCCAAATCACCGGACACCTGAGAGACCTGCACTGGCTCCCCGTCAGCAAGAGAATCACATTCAGACTCCTCACCCATGCACACAAGGCTCTCCACGACTTGGGCCCCAAGTACCTCAACGACCGCATGACCTTCTTCACACCCACCCGCCAGCTACGATCGACCAGCCATGCCCTCGCCACCGTTCCACGCATCCACAGAGCCACCGCCGGAGGAAGATCCTTCTCCTACCTGGCAGCCAAGACTTGGAACTCCCTCCCCACCCACCTGCGGCGAGCCCAAGACCATCTCACCTTCAGGAAGCAGCTCAAGACCTGGCTGTTCGAGCAGTAACACACCCCTCTCCCCCAGCGCCTTGAGACCCTCCCGGGTGAGTAGCGCGCTTTACAAATGCCGTGATTGATTGATTGATTGATTAGTACACAATCAACGCAGGCGCAAATTCAGCAGATAAGTGTGCAGCCGCAACAAGAACAGCAGCCGCCGCAACAAGAACAGCAGCAGCCGCAACAAGAACAGCAGCAGCCGCAACAGCCCACCATAGTAGTTGTTGCTCCTGACGTAGGGGCATTTCAGGAAATCGAGCTTCCTGCAGACAAAGTGGAGCCAAGTCAAACCACTGTTTCAGAAGATCTATTGTCTTCCAGACCACCAGCAAGAAAAAGGAGGCTTAGCCCATCATCTTCTTCTTCAAGCCCAGCTTCTGATGATCGTGATGCCACTTGGCAGCCACCAGCTCAGTCTGAGAGTGATATACTCCATAAGACAATGCTTCTGAAAAGGAAGGTCCCAGAAAAACTTAGAGTTATGTAGGTAGATGTAGAAGAGGGGGGATGATGCTGATGTTGATGAAGACGAGCCAGTCATCACGCACATTACTCCCGCCCCAAAAGGATTAGAGACCAACATTCTCACCCTATCCAGAAAGGCTGCTACTGAGCGGGATGTAGCACGGATATCACCAACACAGGTTACACCACCACTACCTCCAGCTGCAATATTTTCCAAAGCCTGGCAGGGATCTACATCCAGCTCAACCATCTCAGTAGGTAGTGGTAGTAAAAGTCACAGTCTAGGTGCACAGGGTCACATTTCAAGCACACCCTCCAGTTCATCTGGTATTGAAAGTGGCACATCCAGCAGTGCCAGAAAGTTTTCCTCCCCAGTTTGGGACTTCTTTTCTGTTAGCACCAAGGAGGAGAACGTTGCTCTATGCTCAATTTGTCAGCAAGGTGCTCGGCGGGGTAAGCTTGGTACAAACTATGGTACCGGAGGCCAAGCAAGTCATCTCAGAATACACCACACTATCGTGTGGGAGAATCACCTAATTCAGTTAAAAGAAAGTAGAAAAACTCAACCCATTGAAGTTTGGTCAGGAAGAATCAGGGAGCGATATTATTGTGGTGGAAGGTGAAGAAGAGGGAGGCATTTCTAGCCCAGTAGTGCAGTGGTACCGCCCACATCCTCCTCAGTAACATCTGAGTGGCACCGCAGTAAGAGCCATACTCAGAGTCAGTCTGAGACACCAAGGTGACTGAGTACCGCAATGAGACAAACTGTGTCGTTGAGCCTAAGTGGGTTATTGAAAACAGCACCACAAAGGAAAGTAATCCAGCCACCATTGAGAGCATGTTTAGGTTGGAGGGGCAGTTCCAACGCAACCACCCAACGACACGGTTGTACAATGCGAAGCTGGCTAAAATGTTAGCTCTGGACCTTCTTCCTTTTTCATTTGTGGAAGGGGTGGGTTTCCTTGAATTTGTGTCAGCCATCTGCCCTAAATGGAAGGTTCCCAGCCGGTCCTATTTTGCAAGAATTGCTGTTCCGGCACTACATCATGATGTGCTGGAATTGGTTGGACAAGCTTTGCAGCAGAGTGCTGTTCACAATATCCACCTGACAACAGACATGTGGACCAGTTGCCAAGCCACAGATTACATGTGCATCACTGCACACTGGGTCTCTTTTGTGGGGGTTAGAGATAAGCTATCTGCACGAGGTGCTGTTGACACAGCTGCGATTTTTAAAGGTACTCGTAAACATACAACTGTAGCCATGTTCGCCATGGAGAAATCTCATACGGCTGAAAACATTTTACACGAGTTTCGCAGCAAGGTTTTGGAATGGCTGCGGCCAAGAGGGCTTAGTATTGGTTTTGTTGCCACAGACAATGGCAGTAATGTACTTAAGGCCATGGAACTTGGTTCCTATTTCAGGGTTCCGTGTTTGGCGCACTGCATAAATATTATAGTTCAAGACTTTCTGAAAAAAGAACCCATAGTCAGCAATTTACTAGCCATCTGCCGAAGAATATGCACTCATTTCAGCTATTCTTTTAAAGCTCGGAAGCAGCTGAGGATCATCCAATGTGAACATAGGATGCCAGTCAAGGCACTCATGCAGGAGGTGGTAACTCGTTGGAACGTATTACATGCTTGATCTTCTGTATGAGCAGTACAGATCACTCCATGAATATGTCTCGAAAAGAAGAGGGGATGCTACTGTTAAAGGCATGAACCTTGAGATGGAGCAATGGAGCCTAATTAAATGCCTGACTGAGATGCTTTGTCCTTTTGAGGTCTTCACACTTGAAGTCAACAAGGAGGACTGTACAATGGGCCAAGCTATCCCATTATTGCAAATGCTAGAGCATCAGCTGAAGAATGTGTCTGAATCATACAAAGGTGTAGAGGACAAAAGGGAAGCCTATCACTTGGTGGAGAGCTTAGCCCGTCGCTTAGCTGAAAATGTAAGGATACAAAATAAAATTTTGTCACAAGAACATTACATTTGTGCCACAATTCTGGATCCACGTGCAAAATTTGGACTGAAGACATTCTTTGCTTTTTCCGAGATTGATGTTGCCCGCTACAAAACTTATATAGCTGAAGCAGCCAGTAAGTTGGAAAATGAACGGCTGCTAATTAAAAGCCCGCAAGATCAACCCACAAGAAGTACTGCAGCAGGCCATGCAGGATCAAGTGCAACTTTGTTGGCTGAGGGCAGTGCATTTGGATCACAACACTCACCATCACTATCGACAACAGCAACAATAACTGGATCATTAGGCCCAGTACAATCGTTAGACGATTGGTATGTACAGTTAGGCATTAATAAGCACAGTGCTGATGCACAGAGAAAAGAGCACGAAAGCTTACGAGCAGCACCCCTGAACATTGAGCGCATGGTACAGGCCTATCTGGACGACCCAACAGAGGTGTACATTGATCAAAACCCATTGCAGTATTGGTATAGGAAAAGGTCAGAATGGCCACTGCTCAGCAGGCTGGTGATAAGCTATCTGGCTTGCCCTGTCGCAAGTGTCTCTTCCGAACGTGTTTTCAGTGCTGCTGGTTCCATTGTAACATTGAGAAGGACCAGTCTCTCGCCCAAAAATGTGGAGAGGTTAACAATGATCAAAATGAATCAGCACTTCATACCACCAAATTACACAATACATGAAGCAATGGAGGAAGATGAGGACAGCGTCTCAGGTGACGGAAGTAGTGTGTCACATGATGATTACCTACTACTGGTTGACCCCCCAGGGTTTGAGGACGAGCTATACTTCCCTGACAATTAGGCTTGTACTTACTGTCTTCCTCCCTTTTTTCCCCCCTTTATTTGTGTGTTTGTCATTCCGGTTACAAACTTGTGAATCACAACAAATCCATTACCACCGTCTTCTACTCTTCTTATTTAATATACGAGTTTCAGGTGTCTGCAATTTGACAGTACAGTCCTCCGAATCCAGCTCCTCCACTCCTTCATACTGAATCTCCCGCCCAAATCTATTGCCCTCATGAATGATGATTGGATGATGGTAAAAATACTAGAAGAACAAATTCAAACTTTCCTAGTCCTGCCAAAAGAAGTGGAGCATGAATCAGATGACTACTATAGCTATCCTCCTTTCAGAGCCGAGAGAGACTGCCCATTAACTGAAAATAAGATGGAACAGGTAATGATTGATGCCATGCATTGGATGCAGAGTCGCAGACTGAATGATTTTGTTGTGTTTGTTGTGCATTAAGTTATGTAATTGTGCACTGCCACTAATCATCTTTCTACAGAACACACTAAACTTAACTCAAGGTGAATTCAATTTTCCCCTTCTTGCAAATAAGAAATTTGTACTTCTCCTGCAGCTTGGTGATACATTGCTTTCAATTCAACACAGGAAGGGGACTCAATCAATCTGCGCAATGAGTATGATTGACACAACAGCACCGTCCATTATGATGGCAAAAAAGACGGCCCGTTAACTTAAGATGAGAAGGAACAGGTAATGACAATTAATGGCATGCATTGGACACCTGACTCTGAGCGATTGGTGTTTGTGTTTTCATTGTTTCTTTGTTGTGCACAAAGTGAAGTCAAAGTGTGCTAGTAATCTATATTTCTGTACACACTAAAGACTGACTCGAGTCAATAATATTTCTACTCTTGTTGTGTAATAACAATTTTACTTCTACTGCAGGCCGATCTTCATAGTCAGTCACTAAAAGTATCGGAGATCATGATGAACTAATGAGGACGTTTAATGAGTGGCATAAAACTTAAAAGCCTAAAGGTAAACACATCAACAACAGCCACAGCAGACCCAAATGTCTGTGTAGAAGTGGAATAGAGTGTAGCGGTCGGATGACTGTGGTGCATTGATTTACTAACTTAAACTGTAAAATGCTATGTTTGGAATGGATAATGTGCTTTGCCTTTGTCCAACTCTTTAAAAAAAAAAAAAAGTACTCTAAAGTCTAAACGTAGGATGTGCTACTGCTAAGCAACGTGCCGTCAGGCCCGTCACTGTGGGCCTGCTCTCTCCTGTTATTGTTGAAGGTCAATGCTGGAAACAGACTGGAGTAGAGACTAGAGATGATGCGTACATGCCACCTCGGAAAGTGTTCTTGTTGCACTACTCCATAACTTGTGCATTTGTTTCAACTTTGTTTCTCAATATCCCCTTTGGTTTTCCATCTACAATTACAGGCCGGGCCTTGCCCTATATTTTGGAAAACATTACAATGCACACTTACCTTACCAATAAATCGAAAAAAAAAAATTCCAGCCGGGCAGTGGCGAGTGGCGAGGCGACACACCCAAGAATGATGGACGAGAGGACCAAGAGGAATGCCGAGATGCAAATCCAGTCTACATATTTTACCAGGATAACACAGTAACAGTATCAACTTTTATCTTCTTTTAAATAATTTGAATACTTTTTTTGTATACAATCTTTACAACAGTGTGTTCTTGTTGTTGATATTATCATCATTAGGTTTGCTCTCTGTTTACGATTCTTCCCTACCAATATTTAAGATTTCTATTTGCTATCTGTAAAAGTATTAAGGCCGGAACAACAGAACAAGAAGTGTATGTAATCCGGGTCTCTCATCATCATGCATGCATTTCCTTTTTCTCCCTTAACATATGGATATGTTAGTCTTCAAAGATTGTCATTTGTTTGTCCATGCATACTGTTTTTCCATGTCAAATCTTTCCCAAAAACCCCCTTCCCATCCATTCAACAAACCCTAACCCTCTTCCCCCGGGCTGTGTGACTTATTGTCGAGGTGTGACTAAATTAAATGTACACCAATACTTAATCACACACTTGCTGGGGTGGATGTGGCGAAAGCAACAGTACTTCAATTTCAAGGCAGAGCGATGATCTTCTTCTGCTTGCCCACCCATGAGTAGGATATTTTAGAGGTTATTTTATTTAACAAAGGAACATATACCTCAGCATTAATTGCCGGCATTGATTGGATTTGTTTGTTGTCATTCCTCATACACAGCACTAACTGTTAGGCTGTAGGCCTAGTCAAGTGACTCGACACAACTATAGTTTGTAACTCTGTCTAGTAGGCTATCTCTTCCCAACCACCATTATGTTTTGTTGTAAAATATTTTAGCAGTATTTTGTTGCTCGGTAAGTTCTGTACTGTACTTCATTCTACTACTCCTCTAACAGTCTCTCAAAGGTGATTGACTGTCTCCTTTTCTTTTTTTGCAAATGCTGCCGCCCTGCCAGTGTCTACTACTACTACTATACTACCACCACCACCACCACCACCCCAATCATGGCATGTTAGAAAAAGGAAACCATCTTCACCATGCAGCCATTGCTGTGCCTAAGTTAAACATAAACATCAATTACACAGGTAAGAGAGAAGTTTTGGGGAGGCAGAATTAATAATGGACATGTTTTCAATGATTTCAATTTCACACACCAGTCCAGATAAAGAATGCAAGACTAGAGGACAGACTGAAAGTACTAGAAGGACAAGTCAATCAGTGAGGTGTGTCGCATCTATCTGTTTGTGTCTTACACAGTCAGCCAATTATTTAAATCAAACACAGGCTATGGGCGGCCCTGCACCAGCAAGGAAATAGTGTGATGTAAAACAGCTACCCTACCTACAAAACATTAACAACATTGCATGTAAAATAGAAAAATATATTTAATTTACCCTAACAAAAATAAACTGAACCCACAAAAGCTGACCCACCCCCCTCCCTAACCCCAACCAATGTCTGTAGGAAAGTCCAGGAGAAAAAGTCCGTAAAGCTAAAACCCAATGCCCAAACCAGTTCCCACCCACCCAAACAAGAATTAAAAAAGGGGCAGAACTTGATGACAGGGACTAAGGTGTGGGGCGGGACTCAAGGAGGACACGCATCTGCTCCTTTAAACGGGCGACGCGGCGTCTGAGGGTGCGGCAGTTGCAGCCACAGAGGGGGGGCTCCAGAGATGGCACTACGGTGGCAGTGGGCAGCCGCCAGACGGTGGCGCCATACTGCTGGAGGGCGGTGGCTGGGGCCCGGGGCACTGGAGGGGGCTTCAATTGCTGCTGCAGTCTCCTCCTCCTCCTCTGCCAAGACCACCAGCCGCCGGTATTCACGCTGGATTGCCTCCAGCCTCCGGCGCCGTGCCTTTCAATTGAGTTTAAGAGTAGCTCTGTATCAAAAAGAAAAAAACAAGACAATTGTAAAATATACTCTTAGAAAAACAGTAAGACAAGTTAATTATTTATACACATAGTGGCATGGTAGAGTAGCACTATAAAGCACAGTAGTACATAACATTTTAAATCTCGCCCGTCCTTCTTCCTTCCACCCGTCTTTCACTTTTTAGTTGAACAGTGCACCAGGTGCTCTTCTCCATAAAACTTTCAAAGCGGAGTTGAAATCAGATAGATGAGGCCATTGGTTACTCAATACTCCTGCTCCTATGCCAATTAAAGGGATTCTAGTCTTCTAGTTCACTCTTCAAATGTTCACAACAACTCATACTTACTTACGACATCGGATGGCGGGCGGACTTTGTCCACCCGCCCTCCTCACGCTAAAAAGGGGGGGGAGTCCCGTGGGGACAATTACTTAGGATGATGCGCCACAGTGGCGGGCGCATCCTGTTTCTTTTACATTCTGGTTGGCGGTGCCAAAAGCAATGCTAAAAATACATGTTGTGCTGCTTTTCCAAGCACAACATGACAGGCCCCGCACGGAGCCTGTCACGTTTTGCTTTGAAAGGCAGGGGGGGTACCATAGCATAGGAAGGTACCCTCAATGGGGGCCCCCAAGCATACTCTGCAATGTCTGCATAGCTTTCCGTGGCTAACGGCAATGCCGCCACGCAAAGGCATTACAAAATGCAGATTATATGGCTGGCGGTGTGTTCAGAGAGACACCACCGCCATATTGAACCCTTTTCCGCCTGGTGGACATGTGGGGGGTCTGTCTCTATTCTACAGGGATGGCGGGAGGTTTGCCCCTGCGGTGTCAGCGGTGAATACCTCCGGCCCGGCAGGGGCAATACGCCCGCCATCCTAATGGGGCCCTAAGTCTCAACAGTACAGTATACATACAGTACACCCTTGCAGTGAGAGTACTGTCAAGTTCAACCATAGTTAAGGATTAGGAATCTAACTTACCACCGCCCCCCACTGGTGCTGCCACTCCCCCTACCGCTCCGTCGGTATCTGCAGCAACTGCCGCATCCTCTCCCTCTGCGTCGCCTTCGCTGGCCCCGGCAATGGTGGTCGGTAGTGCGCCTAGAAAACATTGCACATTTATTAGGCATCATATACACCTCCCCCCTATTGATCAGTAGCAAGGTTGAAAAATGAGTTAATACTAACATACATCACTAGTAAAAATCAGATAGTAGTAGAGTAGACACTAATAGTTATATATGGTCATTCTAGCCTTTGCTTAGTTAGCCCGAGCCATGCAACCATTTTACCTTTGTGTCTTTTATTTTTGCACATGTGACGTTACCTTGCAGCTTTTTGTATAAGACACCTTTGAGCCCACATGACCTGCCTCACACTGCTACTGTCTATGTGCTGCGTACAAGCGGTCAACAAAAACATTAACAAGCCACTTTTTTTAGGAAGTAGTGGTGTACTGTTAGTCCATATTGCTTATCCATATATGCTACACTTTTTGGCACGGCTGAGAAATGCTTGCAAGTGGCAATATACTAACGCACACCATTTCATTTTTCGCATTACAGACGGAAGATTCCCTTCTACGAACCAGAGCTTTGCAGAGCTTCTGAATGATGCAACAACTACCAGTACTAGGTTCTTCTAAGGTGAGGGTTCACTTCATTCACATCTTCATTTATAAATTTATGTGAACTAAATTCCTAGGGGATGGTGCTGCTGCCTTCCACCACTGTTCAGTTATCATGATTTAATTCCCAACTGTAAGTAAGTGTAACAATGTTTATTGTTTTAATGTTATTGATTTTCCGGTTAGTGCTGCATTTTATAATAGAACAATGTACAGAGCTTCTCAATTCAAAATAAACATTTTGAACTTACATAGACTTGTGTGGACTAACTTACACGAGTGAGCAAATTAAAGTAAGGGTGTGCATGTGCATTGCTTCCACGACTGAGAGGTTGGGTGTGTTATGTTCTGGGTTGTCTACTTGTTGGGTATCTTGGGGGGAGGGTTCAGAGACCTAATAGTTATGACAAGACAGTACTATAGTCGAGCAGGGGATTGTGGTGGGTTCTGAATTTCTGATTGAGGTGTGTGAGGAAGGTCCAACCTACCATCACCAACATCCTATTTTATTGTGCAAAGGTCTGTATGTGCAAGAACCCTACAACAGTAGTAGTATGTCTTATAGGCTATCCTATCAAAATAGTAATAAATCTGGTTGGGCATTTGTTGCTGTGAATTTTCAAAGCCTCAAAATTAACAAAGACTCAAGATCAATAAGACTAGAAGTAGTACAAGAGGACGACCCAAAGTATTGGACTCAATGGCTAGAGCTACTGGTGAATCTGAGTTTTTATTACAACCTTTCACATAAAGAGTGGCACTGGCCAATTGGACAAGCTTAGCTACTACAGTACAGACAGACTGATAGTAGTAGTAGTACTGAGAGTCATCATAGCAGAGGCAGGGATAACAAAATTTTTGAAACCGTACAGATCGAAGGATAATTGTTGGTAAAAAAATAGCATTTGGAAACTGAAACAATAGTTCGTGAAAAATATGGTGCAGTAAAAGTTATGGAATAAGAAATATTATTAAAAACAAGAAGACTTACCAGGGCCAGCAGAGGAGCCCTCATTGGTGTCCTCCAGGTGGTGCTGTTCGGACTGTTGTCCCGCCGACTCCCCACTCCCTGTCTGTCTGCCCCTGGGTGCTGATGAACAGGAAAGATATAAGAAAGAGACAAACATTGATGGATGGTGTCAAACAAATACAATATTTTTCAACAACGGTCAAAAAACACTTATGTAAACAACAATTGCAATAACTAAATTGACCGATCTCATCTGGTCAACAAGTAGTATCAGGGGATTCGCGGATGGACTACTGAAATTACTACTTATCAACAGTAATCCAGTCTTCCATTCTGATTCCAGAATACTAAGTTACAACTAAGCCTAAGTACGACGTACCACCCGACCTAGCCCACCTATTCCAGGCATGCCAATTGTACATTAAGTATGCATTTCCACTTCTTTTATTTCTCAACAATGCATATGGTCAAATGGAGGACACATGACTACATTTTTTGTATACACCAAATTTTGGGTTGATTGATTGATGCTGATGTTTTGCTAGTGCTAAGCCAATTACCACCACTCATTGAACAAACTAGAAAAGGTTCTAATAAAGACTGCCGTACTAGCAGCATCTCACGTAACTGAGGGGGCATCACGCATACCACTAACAAATTAGAAACTCATACAAAGTACCCAAACCTAAGTATCAATCCGCCCCTATCTATTAGTGACAGGGCAAAGTAAGGAGTGGACTAGAATCACTGTAGCATTACGTAACTTAATTTCTCTAAAATTAACTCTTACAGAATCACGCTAAGCGAGCGCAAACGCAAAGTTGCAAACAAGTAAGATTAGTAGTAGCGCAGAAGAGCACCTGTGTCATTATCACAGAAGACTTTTAAACGTGATTAACCTGGAATGTAAGCAGCAACATTCTAGCTGGTTGGAAGAAAAAAAAGATATTCGCAATATATAACACAGAGCAGAAGAACAGACACAAAGTAGTAATAATTAAATAGTTACTCACCAAGCCCCGGGACCTCCACTCCTAGTAGGTCCACCAGGTCCTGCTCACAGTCCAGGATGTCGGACCACCGGTGCGTCAGCTGCGCCTGGGTGCGCCGGACCCCAGAGAAGCGCGACACTGCCCGGCCCACCTTCCCCCACCGCTGCCGACGCTCCCGGAGGCCGTACCCGGACCCACGCCTGTCACCTGCTGCCTGGGTTGAGGGGAGGTGGCGCTGCACAAAGAAAATGAGTGCAGCCAACTCCACCTCCCCAAATAGGGCCCGTGCCTGCACCCCTTGTGGGCGCCGCCTTCCGCAAGGAAGGCGGTCGCGGCTCTGGCTGCGACGACGACCAGCCCTACCCTTATACATGGTTCTGGGATGGGGCGGGAAAGAAAAGGTAATACAATTAAAGAAGTAAAGGAAATAAATAGCAGGCAATAGAAAGAGAGAAAAAGTAGTTAAAAAACAAAAAAAAAGTAGACAAAAATCAAAAATATAGAGGCAGGAAAATAGTTAGAGAAATAATAAATAAGAAAGATTTTAAAAAAGTAGCTTTAAACAAAGGTTTGAAAAGATGTAGGGAGGATTCAAAATCAGGCCCCAGAACCATGCAAAAGAGTGAAAAACAAGATGGCCGCGCCCATTGCGACCACGTGCGCAAGTTCGCGCGATATTTTCTCCCCCGAGCATGCAAAAAGCAACGCGATCAAGTAAAAGCGGTCACGAACAGGAAATATCTACCGCGAACGGGCACGAACATGCATTGCGCGACCCGGAACAGGAAGTAAGCATCGCGAGAGGGCGGGACAAGTGAAAACAAGATGGCCATGCCCGTGAGCAACCGCATGGGTCAGTTGGCGACCCGCGATCACGCAAAAAATACCGCGAACAGGCGGGAAAAAAACTTCCGCGTCTTCGCGATATTTCCGGCATGTTTGCGGAGATTTTTAGCATTTTCGCGATAGTTTGCGAAAGTTAATTTCGCAATTTCCGCCCACCCCTAGTACTGAGACACTCAGCAAGATATGTCCTGAGGAACTGCTCTAACAAATTATCCATCCAGAGGGGTAGGCTTTAAAACATGTTTCAGGCCTGCTACTGTAGACGTCTACATGCTGATGTCCTGAAAGACCATGTAGACGTCTACATGCTGATGTCCTGAAAGGCCATGTTCAGAATTAAAACATGTGGTTTGGTAGGACAGCAAGTTAACTAGTTAGGGTGGCCGGGAAAGGCAGTGGCAGTCCAACATCCACACACAGCTGTAATGAGGGAGCAGGGTCATGGACTTGGACAATGGATGAAAAGGACGGGGGCAAGAGCAGCAAGCTAGGGTGGGGGATGCACAATGCCAGTCCAGGCCCTGCATTCAACAATTCCCCACTGTGCTTTGCAATAGGCATCTCACTTAACATTAAAAGAACCTTAGAAATTCAGAAAAAAAAAGGTTACAAGGATATTATAGTTAGGAAATATTATTTAAAAAAACTTTAGAAATTCACTGTAAAAAAAGCAAAGACAACAGGGATGTCATAGTTTGGCTCAGCTTTCACTCATACAAACCTGTGGCGCTTACTGGAGATACCTGGAGGGCTAGTTGGACCCCAAGGGCCCTTAGGAGTCAAGGGGATTTAATCCCCCAATTTACAATGCACCAGGAGGCATGTTTGCACAGTGGTGCAGGGAGGGGGCGTGGCCTGGTTTAACAAGTGTGCAAACGCGCCCTGTGGCATGTTTTAAGTTGGAGTATTAAGTTCCCTTCAATCCTAAGGGTCCCTGGGGGCCAACTAGCCCACCAGGTACCTCCAGTAAGCGCCAGGGAGCTGCGTTGCAGAGTGGTGGCCCGAGGCCACGCCCCTTTTTACACCACTCTGCAAGGCAGCTCTGTGGTGCTTACTGTAGGTAGCTGGTGGGCTAGAAGGCCCTCAGGGACCCTCGAGATTCAAGGGGACTTAATCACCCAACCTAAAACGTGCCACAGGGTGCGTTTGCACACTTGTCACATCAGGCCTCACCCCTCTCCCTGCACCACAGTGCAAACGTGCCCTGTGGCACATTTTAATTTGGGGGATTTATTCCCCTTCAATCCTGAGGGTCCCTGGGGGCCAACTAGTCCACCAGGAACCTCTTGTAAATGCCACAGGGCTGCGTTGCAGAGAGGTGCTCCGAGGCCATGCCCCTTTTTACACCACTCAGCAAACGTGGCTTCTGATGCACTGTTGGTGGGGCGATGAGGTTCTCTTGTGTTCTGATGACCTCAAGACACAAGTGAACTTCATCCTCTGAGCAGCAGTGCACCAGCAGTCTGCATTTGCAGCGTGGTGTAAAAAGGGGCATGGCCTCAGAACACCTCTATGAAATGCAACTCTGTGGCATTTACTGGATGTACCTGGTGGGCTACTTGGCCACCAGGGACTTTCAGGATTCAAGGGGACTTAATAGGGATGTCATAGGTAGAAATTAGCATTTAAAAAAACATTGAAATTCACTGAAAAAAACATAGGTTTCAGTTACGTTTTTGTTAGAAATAAGCATTTAAAAAACCTTAGAAATTCACTAAAAAAACCATAGGTTTCAGGGACTTTATGGTTAGCTGGACATTGCACTCTTACAAAACCATAGAAATTCCACCGTTATAGTTAGTTCAGCTAACTATAACTCGCGCACCCGCAATGCACTGCTAATGACATCACATATTACATCATTCATGACATGGTCAGTGACATCACTTTGACATCTCAAATGACGTCACTGACAGCATCACTGATGACATCATCCAAGTGAAAATCTGATGCACCTCCTCCAACTCTAATATAACCTTTGCTACATCCACTTTAAAATACAGACTACCATTTTCTGAATCATTGACACACCAATACCAGTTACTACATGCGCACTCACTGATTCCTAGGTCTATACACACATCCACTCATTCATCCATACAATCACTCATACATGCAGTCACTCATCAATACAACACTATCATTTGCACTCATACACCTATACAGACACTCACACACTGCCTCTTGTGTCCTGAGTGGACCTCATCCCCCACCACCAGTGCGCCAAGAGGCTTATTTGCAGAGTGGTGTAGCCTCGGACCACCTCTCTGCAAAGCTGCTCAGTGGTGCATACTGGAAGTACCTGGTGGGCTAGTTGGCCCCCAGGGACCCTCAGTATTCAAGGGAAATTAATTTACCAACTTACAACGTGCCAGGGGGAGCATGTGCAGAGTTGTGCAGGGACGGGACGTGGCCTTTGTTCACCTCTCAGCAATCCCACTGTGTGGGGCTTACTGGAGGTAAGAGGTAGGCTAGTTGGCCCCTAAAGGACCACCAGCAGTGAAGGGGACTTCAATCCCCATCAAAGTGCACGCCAGGAAGTGCGTTTGCAGAGTGGTGGGGAAAGGGGGTGTGGCCTGCTATGACATCTTAACAATCCTGCTGTGTTGGACTTACAAGAGGTAATAGGAGTAGTAGTTGGCCCCCCAGGATGTCCTAGGGAAACCAACTACCCCTCTTGCTACCTCCAGTAAGTCCCACACAGTGGGATTGCTAAGACGTCATCAGAGGCCATGCCCCCCTTTCTCCACAACTCTGCAAATGCACCTCCTGGCAGACTACGGGATGGGGAAGAAGTCCAATTTACTCCTCATGGACTTGGGGACCAAGAAGCCCTCCTGGTACCTCCTGTAAGTCCTACGCAGTGAAATTCCTGATGCTGGTCAGAGGCCCACCATGCTTTCTCCACCACTCTGCAAATGCAACTACTAGTTAAAGAAGTGCTTGCAATGTTATAGGTTTCGCATTTGCGAGAGTTAGAGCTATTGGCAATGTAAATGTAAAAGTTTTTAAATGTTTTTCGGAGTGGAGTGGATGTATATTCTGTGTAGTGGAATTATGTGGTATTTATTTTATAGGAATTATGTAGAGTCGGATTATGTGTTATGGAGAGTAATAATGTGGTATGGTAGTCTGTTTTGTAGAGTGGTAATGTCAGGTTTATCAAACCAACGTTAAAGAGCGGTGAGGGTCACAGAACTCGTGTGCACAGGTGAGTATTCTAGGTGTATCACTTATTGGCTGGATATTCAAAGAAACCGCTCACTTCGGATGATTCACCGCCCAGAGGTCATCTAACAAAAGATTAAATCCACACAGAAGGAGCGTACAATTATTATGAATTCATCCACAATTGATTATTGAAGTCCATAAATAATCAAAATTCCAATGCAAGCTTCCTTGTCCACTTGTCTTTATTGACACTTGTTCCAAACTCTTCAAAACACAGATCAATCAATATTTCAATACAGCCAGCCTACGCGTTTTGTCCCCCATCAGACATCATCAGGGCTGAATAATTTTCATGTTTCTGTCCATTATTATTCTTTTTCCAATTTTCCGATATTTCTATTTTATTATGCAAATTCTTTTTATAATGTCGAGCGAGTTCCTGTCAATTGCTCTTCCAGCCTTCCTAATCGATTTTCAAAATTTCTATTTTGTGATGATAATTCTTCGTATTATGTCCAAGCATCTCCATGAAGTTCTCTCCTCTGCAGCCAGGCCCGATAAATCCCACTGCCCTTGCCATTGATCTGTGTTTTAAAGAGTTTGGAACAAGTGTCAATAAAGACAAGTGGACAAAGAAGCTTGCATTGGAATTTTGATTATTTATGGACTTCAATAATCAATTGTGGATGAATTCATAATAATTGCACGCTCCTTCTGTGTGGATTTAATTTAATGTCAAGTTTAGTCTTCCTCGTTTCAATAGAAGCTCAACTATAAACTCAATGAGACAAAAAAAAAAGAAGGAATCACTGAGGAGCACTTCTGGACATTAGTCAGAGGTGTGAGTAGGGCCACTGGAATTATGCGACTGTTTGGCTGCACCGACTTTTGCACAAATATACATTTTCCGCATTAGCCACATAATTCATCATCTGCTTCCTAATCTGTAGATTTGAACAAAAAAGCCTTGTTTCTAGCTCAAACGGCTCAAACGTTACCCAAAAATGCAGCTACAAGTGTTACAGCGTGTGGGAAGGCCCTTTGCAAACCTAGAATGGTCACCTGTTACTCATTGCTAATTGTGGGTGTTAAATTGGTACTAATGGTGTGAAAGCCACTCTTGCTTCCTTCTGCACCTCTCTCTGCTCCTCTCTTGCCTCTTTCTGCATTTCTGTTGCTTCTTTCTGCACATTTCTTTCTTTTTCTGTACCTCTCTTGCCTCTTTCTGCATATCTCTTCTACGTTCTGCATCTCTCTTGCCTCTTTCTGCATATCTGTTGCCTCTTTCTGCACCTCATTTGCTTCTTTCTGTATCCTCTTGCCTCTTTCTGCACGCATTTCCCTCTTTCTGCAGCTCTCTTGCTTTTTCTGTACCCCTCTTATGTCTTTCTGCAACTTTTTGTCTCTTTCTGTACCTCTTTTCCTTCTTTCTGCACTTCTTTTGTTTCTTTCTGCACCTGACTTGCTTCTTTATGTACCCCCTTGCCTCTCTCGCCACCCCTCTTTCCTCTTTCTGTAGTTCTGTTGCTTCTTTCTGGACTTATCTTGCTTTTTTCTGCACCTCACTTGCATCTTTCTGCACCCCCATTGCCTCTTTCTACAACTCTCTTGCCTCGGTCTGCCCACCTGTTTCCTCTTTATGCACCCCTTTTGCCTGTTTCTGCAACTCTCTTGCATCTTTATGCAGTTCTCTTGCTTCTTTCTGCACCTCACTTGCCTCTTTTTGCACCTCTGTTGGTTCTTTTGCACTGCTTTTGCTTCTTTCTGTACCTCTCTTGCAAATTTCTGTACTCCTCTTGCCTCTCGTGCACCCCTTTCACCTGTTTTGCACCTTTTATTGCCTGTCTGTACCTCTGTTCCATCTTTCTGTACCTCTTTTTCCTCTTCCCCAACTCTCTTGCCTCTTTATGAAGTTCTCTTGCCTCCTTCTGTACCTCACTTGCTTCTTTCTGCATCCCTTTTGCCTCTTTTGCACCCATCTTCCCTCTTCATGCAACTCTTTTGCCTCTTTATGCACCTTTCATGCCTCTTTCAGCACCTCTGTTACTTCTTTCTGATGTTCTCTTCCTTCTTTCTGCACCCCTCCTGCCTCTTTCTGTACCTCTCTTGCCTCTTTCTGCACCCCTCCTACCATTTTCTGCATACTTCTTGCCTCTTTTTGCACCTCTGTTAGTTCTTTCTGCACTGCTTTTGCTTCTTTCTGCACCTTACTTGCCTATTTCTGCACTTCTGTTTCTTCGTTCGACACCTCTGTTGCTTCTTTCAGCAATTCTCTTGCTTCTTTCTGCACTTCTCTTCCTTCTTTCTGCACACATCCTGCCTCTTTCTGTATCTCTCTGCCTCTTTGTGCACCTCTCCTACCTCTTGCTGCACTCCTCTTGCATCTTTTTGCACTTCTGTTAATTCTTTCTACACCGCTCCTGCCTCTTTCTGCACCCCTCTTCCCTCTTTGTGCAACTCTCTTGCCTCTTTCTACACCTCTCTTTCTTCTTTCTGCACCACTCTTGCCCCTTTCTTTACCTCTGTTGCTTCTTTCTGCACTTCTCTTGCCACTTTCTGCACCATTTGTGCTTCTTTCAGCACCTCTGTTGCTTCTTTCTGCACTTCTCTTCCTTTTTTCTGCACCCCTCTTGCCTCTCTCAGCACCTCAGTTGCTTCTCTATGCACTCCTCTTCCTTCTTTCTGCACCCCTCGTGCCTCCTTTTGCACCTCTGTTGCCTCTTTCAGCACCTCTGTTGGTTCTTTCTGCACTGCTCTGTATCTTTCTGTACCTCACTTGCCCCTTTCTGCACTGCTCTTGCTTTTCTCTAAACCTCTGTTGCTTCTTTCAGCAATTCTCTTGCCTCCTTCTATACTTCTCTTGCTTGTTTCTACACTTCTCTAGTGTCTTTCTGCACCTCTGTTGCCTCTTTCTGCAGTTCACTTGCAACTTTATGCACAGCACTTGCCTCTTTCTGCACTTCTCTTGCTTCTTTCTAAAACTCTGTTGCCTCTTTCAGCAATTCTCTTGCCTTCTTCTGCACTTCTCTTGCTTGTTTCTGCACCTCTCTTGCATCTTTCTGCACCTCTGTTGCCTCTTTCTGCATCTCGCTTGCTACTGTCTGCACCTCTCTTGCACCTTTCTGCACCTCTGTTGCTTCTTTCTCCACTTCTCTTGGTTTTTCTGTACTTCTCTTTCTTCATTCTGTACCTCTCTTGCCGCTTTCAGCACCTCTGTTGCTTTTTTCTGCAGATCTCTTGCCTCTTTCTGCACCTCACTTGCCTTTTTCATCACCTATGTTACTTTTTCTGCAGATCTCTTGCCTCTTTCTGCACCCCTCTTTTTTCTTTCTGCACCTCTCTTGCCTCTTTCTTCACCCCTGTTCCCTGTTTCTACACCTTCCATGCTTGTCTATGTACCTCTCTTGCTTCTTTATGTATCTCTGTTACCTCTTTCAGCACCTCTGTTGGTTCTTTCTGCACTGCTCTTGCTTTTTTCTGCACCTCACTTGCCTCAACCTGCACTTCTCGACCTTCTTTCTGCAGCCCTCCTGCCTCATTCTGTACCTCGCTTGCATCTTTGTGCACCCCTCCTATATTTTTCTGCACCCCTTCTGCCTCTTTCTGTACCTCTCTTGCCTCTTTGTGCACCCCTCCTACCTTTTTATGCACACCTCTTGCCTCTTTTTCACCTCAGTCGGTTCTTTCTGTACTGCTCTTGCTTCTTTCTGCACCTTACTTGCCTCTTTCTGTACTTCTGTTTCTTCTTTCTACACCTCTGTTGCTTCTTTCAGCAATTCTCTTGCTTCTTTCAGCAATTCTCTTGCTTTCTTTCTGCACTTCTCTTCCTTCTTTCTGCACATGTCATGCCTCTTTCTGTATCTCTCTTGCCTCTTTGTGCACCTCTCCTAACTCTTGCTGCACTCCTCTTGCATCGTTTTGCACCTCTGTTGGTTCTTTTTGCACTGCTCTTGCTTATTTCTGCATCTCACTTGCCTGTTTCCGCACTTCTCTTGCTTCTTTCTAAACCTCTGTTGCTTCTTCCAGCAATTCTCTTGCCTCTTTCTGCACTTCTCTTCCTTCTTTTTACACCCTTCTTTCTGCCTCTTTCTGTACCTCTCTGCTTCGTTGTGTACCTCTCTTACCTCTTGCTGCACTCCTCTTGCCTCTTTCTGCACTTCTGTTGTTTCTTTCTATACCTCTGTTGCTTCTTTCAGCAATTCTCTTGCCTCTTTCTGCACTTCTCTTCCTTCTTTCTGCACACTATCTGCCTCTTTCTGTAACTCTCCTCTTTGTGTACCTCTTCTACCTCTTGCTGCACTCCTCTTTCATCTTTTTGCACCTCTGCTGGTTCTTTCTGCACTGCTCTTGCTTCTTTCTGCATCTCATTTGCCTCTTTCTGCACTTCTCTTGCCTCTTTCTGCACCCCTGTTCCCTGTTTCTACACCTTTCATGCTTGTGTATGCACCTCTCTTGCTTCTTTATGTACCACTGTTACCTCTTTCTGTACTTCTCTTGCTTTTTCTGCACCCTTCACACCTCTTTCAGCACCTCTGTTGGTTCTTTCTGCACTGCTCTTGCTTTTTTCTGCACCTTACTTGCCTCTTTCTGCACTTATGTTGCTTCTTTCTGTACCTCTGTTGCTTCTTTCAGCAATTCTCTTGCCTCTTTCTGCACTTCTCTTCCTTCTTTCTGCACACTATCTGCCTCTTTCTGTAACTCTCTTGCTTCTTTGTGAACCTCTTCTACCTCTTGCTGCACTCCTCTTTCATCTTTTTGCACCTCTGCTGGTTCTTTCTGCACTGCTCTTGCTTCTTTCTGCATCTCATTTGCCTCTTTCTGCACTTCTCTTTCTTCTTTTTAAACCCGGGTGCTTCTTTCAGCAATTCTCTTGACTCTTTCAACATTTCTCTTCCTTCTTTTTACTCCCTTCCTACCTCTTTCTGTACCTCTCCTGCCTCTTTGTGTACCTCTCCTACCTCTTGCTGCACTCCTCTTGCATATTTTTGCACTTCTGTTAGTTCTTTTTGCACCCCTCCTGTGGGACACCCCCGCGCCGCACGGCCACCAGCTGCTGCGTGTGCCCCATTGCCTTGCCCACTGCTTTGCTGCCTGCCTCGCTGCCGCTGACCACACCCCCTCCTCCGAGCGGCGTGGTCCGTGCTCGCCTGCCGGCTGCCTGAACTTTTGTTAGTTTTTGGTCTTGTTTTTTCTTTCCATTTGTGCCTGTTTCATTGTAATTTTGTGCCCGTGTTAGCGTTTTCCTTCCTGTTTGCCCGCCTACCTCGCCGCCCTCCGCTCTCCCTCCCCGCCACCGCCGATTACCCCGCCCCTTTTTCTCTTCTGTACCCTCCCCGCTCCCGCCTCCCAGCTGCTCCGCCCACCCGCGCACTTTGCCTTATATGGCGACCGTGCGACGCAGGTGAGTGTGACCCACTTGTGGGACACCCCCGCGCCGCACGGCCACCAGCTGCTGCGTGTGCCCCATTGCCTTGCCCACTGCCTTGCTGCCTGCCTCGCTGCCGCTGACCACGCCCCCTCCTCCGAGCGGCGTGGTCCGTGCTCGCCTGCCGGCTGCCTGACCTTTTGTTAGTTTTTGGTCTTGTTTTTTCTTTCCATTTGTGCCTGTTTCATTGTAATTTTGTGCCCGTGTTAGCGTTTTCCTTCCTGTTTGCCCGCCTACCTCGCCGCCCTCCGCTCTCCCTCCCCGCTTCTCGCCACCGCCGATTACCCCGCCCCTTTTTCTCTTCTGTACCCTCCCCGCTCCCGCCTCCCAGCTGCTCCGCCCACCCGCGCACTTCGCCTTATATGGCGACCGTGCGAACGCGCAGCGGTCACGCGCAGCGGGTGCGCCGATTGTGCGCCGAAGGAGAACAACAACGACTGCAACACCAGCACCCTGCTCGACAACCTCGCCAACCTTGGACTCAAGCAGCTGGTGTCCACCCCCACCCACCTCGCCGGACACACACTCGACGCCATCTTCACATCCAGCAAAGACATCGCCTTCAGCCACGCCACAGAACTCCACTGGACAGATCACAGATGCATCCACTTCACCTTCAGAAGAACGACGACCCACCACCACCAGCAACAGGTTGCCCGAAGAAGCTGGAACAAGATCACAGCCGACCAGCTCGCCGCCTCCCTGAGCCAGCACCCTCCGGCCAGCTCAGCGAACCCCAGCCAGGCCGCCGACAACCTCACGAAGTGGATCAGCAACTGCGCGGACGAACTCGCCCCACTGAGGACCCCGCCCAGCAGACCCGGCAGCAAGAGAGCCCCATGGTTCACCGACGAACTCAAGAGCTCCAAGAAGAACTGCCGAGCCCTCGAGAAAGCCTGGAGAAGGGAACCCACGCTGGACAACAGGACCACCCTCAAGCTCGCCACCCGGAAACACCACCAACTGATCCGCATCGCCAAGAAAACGGCTTTCAAAAACCGACTGGACAACAACGCACACAACTGCAAGGAACTCTTCAACATCGTGAAAGAGCTCTCCAACCCCAACGCCGGAAACAACGACACCACCTCTTCGCAAGACCTCTGCAACTCCCTCGCCTCCTACTTCCACAACAAGATCGCGGACATACACTACAGCTTCAGCACTCAACCGACGCATGCCACGACCGCAGCATCGCCACCCACCACCACCCTCCGCGCCTGGACCCCGGTCAACACCGAAGAAACCGTCCACACGATGAACTCCATCCACTCCGGATCTCCGACCGACCCCTGCCCTCACCACGTCTTCAACAAAGCCGACGCGGTCATCGCACCCCACCTGCGGGACATCATCAACACCTCATTCGACACCGCCACCTTCCCCGAGAGCTGGAAGCACGCCGAACTCAGCGCTCTACTGAAGAAACCTACAGCAGACCCCACCGAACTCAAGAATTACCGCCCCATCTCTCTACTCCCGTTTCCAGCCAAAGTCATCGAGAAGACCGTCAACAAACAGCTGGCCACCTTCCTCGAGACGAATGGATCCCTCGACCCATCGCAGTCCGGATTCCGTGCCAACCACAGCACCGAGACCGCCCTCATCGCCGCCACTGACGACATCCGAACCCTGATGGACAACGGGGAAACAGTGGCCCTCATCCTCCTAGACCTCTCCGCGGCTTTCGACACGGTCTGCCACCGCACCCTTGTGCAGCGCCTCAGCAACGTCGGAATCCAGGAGAAGGCGCTGGAATGGATCGTCTCCTTTCTCGACGGAAGAACACAAAGAGTCCGCCTACCACCGTACAAGTCAGAGGCCACCAAAGTCATCTGCGGCGTCCCTCAAGGATCCTCACTGAGCCCGACTCTCTTCAACGTCTACATGAGCCCCCTCGCGGCCATCGCACGCCAACACAACCTCAACATAATCTCCTACGCCGACGACACCCAGCTTATCCTCTCCCTGACCAACGACCCCGCCGCCGCCAGAGCCAACCTGCACGAAGGGATGAGAGAGGTAGCCGAGTGGATGACGACGAGCCGCCTGAAGCTGAACACAGATAAGACGGAGGTCCTCATCCTGGGCTCCTCGCCCTCCGCCTGGGACGACTCCTGGTGGCCCCCCGCCCTGGGCACCGCACCCAAACCGACGGACCACGCACGCAACCTGGGTTTCATCTTGGACTCCTCCCTCTCCATGACCAGGCAAGTCAACGCCGTCTCCTCGTCGTGCTTCAACATCCTGCGCATGCTTCGGAAGATCTTCTGGTGGATCCCCACAGAGACCAGGAAGACCGTCACCCAGGCCCTCGTCACCAGCCGACTGGACTACGGCAACGCACTCTACGCCGGAACCACCGCCAAGATCCAGAAGAGACTCCAGCGCATCCAGAACGCCTCAGCCAGACTCATCCTCGACATCCCACGACACAGCCACATCTCCGGACACCTAAGAGACCTGCACTGGCTCCCGGTCAACAAGAGAATCACCTTCCGCCTCCTTACCCACGCACACAAAGCTCTCCACGACCAAGGCCCGAGCTACCTCAACAACCGAATCAACTTCTACGCCCCCAAACGCCACCTCCTATCCGCCAGCCACGCCCTCGCCGCCGTCCCACGCATCCGCAGAGCCACTACAGGAGGAAGGTCCTTCTCCTACCTGGCCGCCAAGACCTGGAACTCCCTCCCGGCCGACCTGCGCCTGACCCAAGACCACCTCTCCTTCAGGAAGAAGCTCAAGACCTGGCTGTTCGAGCAGTAGCGGCACCTCCCCCCCCCAAGCGCTTCGAGACCCTACGGGTAGGTAGTGCGCTCTATAAATGTCTCTGATTGACTGATTGACTGCCTCTTTCTGCACCCCTCGTCCCTCTTTGTGCAGCTCTCTTGCCTCTTTCTACACCTCTCTTTCCTCTTTCTGCATCACTCTTGCCTCTTTCTGTACCTCTGTTGCTGCTTCTTTCTGCACTTATCTTGCCTCTTTCTGTACCCTTCGTGCCACTTTCAGCACCTCTGTTGCTTCTTTCTGCACTTCTCTTCCTTTTTTCTGCACCCCTCGTGCCTCCTTTTGCACCTCTGTTGCCTCTTTCAGCACCTCTGTTGGTTCTTTCTGCACTGCTCTTGCTTCTTTCTGCATCTCATTTGCCTCTTTCTGCACTTCTCTTGCTTCTTTTTAAACCCGGGTGCTTCTTTCAGCAATTCTCTTGACTCTTTCAACATTTCTCTTCCTTCTTTTTACTCCCTTCCTGCCTCTTTCTGTACCTCTCCTGCCTCTTTGTGCACCTCTCCTACCTCTTGATGCACTCCTCTTGCATATTTTTGCACTTCTGTTAGTTCTTTTTGCACCCCTCCTGCCTCTTTCTGCACCCCTCATCCCTCTTTGTGCAACTCTCTTGCCTCTTTCTACACCTCTCTTTCCTCTTTCTGCATCACTCTTGCCTCTTTCTGTACCTCTGTTGCTGCTTCTTTCTGCACTTATCTTGCCTCTTTCTGTACCCTTCGTGCCTCTTTCAGCACCTCTGTTGCTTCTTTCTAAACTTCTCTTCCTTTTTTCTGCACCCCTCGTGCCTCCTTTTGCACCTCTGTTGCCTCTTTCAACACCTCTGTTGGTTCTTTCTGCACTGCTCTTGCTTCTTTCTGCATCTCATTTGCCTCTTTCTGCACTTCTCTTGCTTCTTTTTAAACCTCTGTTGCTTCTTTCAGCCATTCTCTGGCCTCATTCTGCACTTCTCTTGCTTGTTTCTGCACTTCTCTTGCATCCTTCTGCACCTCTGTTGCCTGTTTCTGCATTTCACATGCTACTTTCTGCACCTCACTTGGCTCTTTCTGCACTTCTCTTTCTCCTTTCTAAACCTCTGTTGCTCCTTTCAGCAATTCTTTTATCTTCTTCTGCACTTCTCTTGATTGTTTCTGCACCTCTCTTGCGTCTTTCTGCACCTCTGTTGCCTGTTTCTGCACTTCACTTTATACTTTATGCACCTCTCTTGCCTCTTTTGGCACCTCTGTTGCTTCTCTCTGCACTTCTCTTGGTTCTTTCTGCACTTCTCTTTCCTCTTTCTGCACCTCTCTTGCCTCTTTCAGCACCTCTGTTGCTTTTTTTCTGCAGATCTCTTGCCTCTTTTTGCACCTCACTTGTCTTTTTCAGCACCTCTGTTGCTTTTTCTGCAGATCTCTTGCCTCTTTCTGCACCCCTCTTTTCTCTTTCTGCACCTCTCTTTTTCTTTCTGTACCCCTGTGTTCTGTTTCTATACCTTTCATGCTTGTTTCTTTTCCTCTCTTGCCTCTTTCTGTACCTCTGTTACCTATTTCTGCACTTCTCTTGCTCCTTCTGCACCCTTCACACCTCTTTCAGAACCTCTATTGGTTCTTTCTGCACTGTTCTTGCTTTTTTCTGCACCTCACTTGCTTCAACCTGCACTTCTCTTCCTTCTTTATGCAATCCTCCTGCCTCTTTCTGTACCTCTCTTGCATCTTGGTGCACCCCTCCTACCTTTTCTGCACCCCTCTTGCCTCTTTTTGCACCTCAATTGGTTCTTTCTGCACTTCTGTTGCTTCTTTCTACACCTCTGTTGGTTATTTCTGCACTTCTCTTGCCTCTTTGTGCACCTCTGACTGAGAGGTATTTTGAATCCCCCTGCCCTATTATGTACTAGGGCCTTACACGGAAAGTCATGCCAATCAGAGGGGTACCCCAACCCATAGTGTACCCCAGTGTATGTAGGTGTTTTCACTGTATTCTAAGTGTCTTTCAGGATAGCACTGTCTCTGGGCCTGGTTAGTCAGAGTCAAGTACCACCAGTACCAGTCAGCAAAATGTTGTGGGCACAGGATGACTTTGCAACAAGGCCTTTTTCTGCACCTCTGTTGATTCTTTGTGCATATCTCTTGCTTCTTTCTGTACCTTTCTTCGTCTGTCTGGACTTCTGTTGCGTCTTCCTGCATTTCTTTTGCTTCTTTCTACGTGTTTCTTCCTCTTTCTGTACATGTCCTACCTCTGTAGGAATAGTTAGAAATTAGCCTTTAAAAAACCTTTGAAATTCACTGAAAAAACATAGGTTTTAGGAACGTTATAGTTAGGAATTAGCTTTTAAAAAACCTTAGAAATTCACTGAAAAAAAAACATAGGTTTAAGGAACTTTATACTTAGAAATTAGCATTTAAAAAACCATAGAAATTCACTCAAAAAACCATAGCACTGCTGATGACATCACTGATGACATCTCAAATTACATCACTGATGACATCATCCAGCGACTGTGTGTTTCTGTAGAGTTTAAATGTTTTATATATATTATCTACTGGCGGTCGCCAGTAGATAGTTATAGTTACAACCTAGTTTCCATAGGAAATCTCAAAATTCTATTTTGAATAACTTTGGCGCCGGTTGACGAATCCTCGCAAAATTTTCAAAACAAATGGGGCGCTCCGTTCAGCTCCTACCCTGAAAGTCTCGGGGTGATTCGTCAAGCGGGGGCCGAGAAAAAGGGGGGTCCCAAAACACGTTTTCCCCATGCATTTTTCCATAGGACCTTTAGTCGCAGCTACAGCCCGAAAGGCTGAACAGAATTACGTGAAATTTGGCAGAGAGGTATCCATAAGGTCAAGGAAGTGCCTTTTGCAGGTCTGGTGTAAATCTGTGTAGTATTTCCTGAGAAAATAGCATTTAAAAGCATATCAATATCTATACGTGCGCACCGTGCGCGCACTGTGCGTGCACCCTGCCGTGCGCGAGCGCAATTCTGATTGGTTGTAAGATGTCGGTAAACATTCGAATCAGTCGAAACCAGGAAGTGTCGGCCGCCATTTTGTCTCTCGCAGTCTGAGGGGGTGAAAAAAAAAGGTGGAGAACGTGAAAAGGTGGCAGAGTGGACAGTTCCTGACCCCCTAGCCTTGGTCAGGGGGTCACATAAAAAAATCGCAATCCTCTGCTGATGACGTCAGATATTACATCACTGATGACATATGTGTCTTTATGAAAAATAAATATTTGTAATATATGTATAGCTAAAGATTAATGGAAGAAGACATGGGTAAATAAGTGTCTAAATACAGTGATGTAATATCTGACGTCATCAGCAGAGGATTGCGGTCGCGTGAGTTATAGTTGCCTGCACTAACTATAACGGGGGAATATCATTGTTTTTTTACGATTGAAATGTCCAGCTAACCCATGTGTGAAACCTATGGTTTTTTAAGTGAATATATATATATATATATATAGGCCCTATTTCTCCCTATCCCTTTTCCATCCTGACTCTCATCATGTGACATTCACTTGCCCCCACACTCTGACCTCATAGGCCAAGAATTGAAGAAAGAGCGTTACTCTTTGACGTAAAATGGGAGAAAGAGATACCCCTCTAGTGACTGCTGTGTGCAATGTGAATCAGAAAATCTTGGGTTAATCCCGGATTACAAGTGTGACCAGAATTGTGTGAACCTAGACAAATATTTTATTTCACTGACTCTGATTTATCTTTATCATCGCATACATAAATTCCTTCAGATACGTGAGTTCAAGAGGTGCACTGTACAAAAACCTTTCTGCAGTGGTTACTTAAACTACAGATGTAATATATTTCTATTTCCCTAACTAAGGGGCATCACATTTTGAATTTAAGATAGACTTATGGCCCAACTTCACAGCTCTGATTGCTAACTGCAGACTCCAAATCGGCTATCTGTGGGAACAACTTTGCCTTTCATCATTCAAAAGTGGGAAAAACAAGGTATACCCATCTGTGATTAGTAGTAATTACTAAGTACCAAGAGACATTTTTTAAAGAGTGACAATGAAGGGTCACCATGAGGGACAGTAAGAGCACTATATACTCCACAAGCCAACACACTACACACATAAAATCTAAAATAAGATAACAGCCCATATCCAAAACAGGAAAAGCTTTGTAACTATATTATCGGACCTAGAAATATGAACGCAGAGGGCTGCCTGTACTCATTACCACTCCCAGTCGGTGTGCATGTTGTAAATCTGATCCCTACTGCACCTTTCAATATACTGATTACTTCATTTGTAACTTACTTCACCTACGCCTCATTTCGATTAATGTACCTATTTTCGGTGCAAAACGCGCTGCCTCTGAGCAATGGGTTTTAATAGCGCTATATATAAACCAATACAATGAATACAAAACAACTGAGTCTGAAAAACAAATATGTAAACTTGCATTTTTTTTTATTCTGATTGTGATTTAATTTGCTTTACCTTGAAGAACTTGCATTTTACTCAGCTGTGACTTATGCGTGATATTTCATATTTAAGGAACACTTATGGAAAAGGTGCATTTTTTAGTTATGTATGTTAGAGGGCTGCTTCCCAAACCCATTACACCAGATAATAGCACAGTTCTCTGGAGATTTTAGTAAGGTAGAGATACTTTGATTTAAGCACCATCTAGACTGGACTGGAAATGTGTGCAGTGCAGGGCAAGTACACACGAAAAGTTCCAAAAAGAAGGCACCAGACCCATCATGTAGGCTTTGCCCTATTGTAGCTCATATTAGGTCTTCAGTACCTAATTCCATGTGCCCTTATGTTTGTTTGTGTGATCAAAATGCCCCTACTTGGCAAACACCTACTGGCCAGTAAAAGGCAAGCAACTATGAATATTTACAGGCTTTTGTTTTTTGCAGTTTTACATAGCGTGAACTCAACCTGAAGGTATTGTTGCTTTATATGAACGCCAGTTACATTACAGGACAACACATTCATTTTTGCAGCCACGCAAAATATTAAGTAATTTGCCCAGACTCACACGATCTCGACCCAAAGTGTGGCATGCATTTTCCTCTCTAGGATTAAAACTCAAAATGTGAGACAAGCCCCCCACCCCCTGCCAAAGCCGAATCAAATCTGACCTGCAGACAAAACTCCTCTGAGTTCTTGCTGAAACTCAATCAGGTGTGGTTGCAGCCGCAGCACTGGAGCACTTGTGAGGTTGTGCACCCTTCCCAGCCCTGAAACACCGTGGACAATGTATGAACCTCAATCCACGCACCAAAGTTAAAACTCGAGTGTCTGTGTGAAGTGCAGCCCCCACCCCTTCTGCCAGTAAAACGGGAGCTGTATAATCCCCAGGCGTGCCTCTCTCCCTTCCTGGGGATCTGACAACAAGGCTCAGGAATGTGCTATGTGTTAGCAGTGCACACTGTAATAACAAGAGCTAGATGGCAAAAATGAAGTGTTGATGAAAAAACACACAGAAAAGTGGATTACAAGAAGGTGCTTTACAGGGATGTCTCGTGCCAAGAGATGGCAAAAATGAAGTGTTGATGAAAAAACACACAGAAAAGTGGATTACAAGAAGGTGCTTTACAGGGATGTCTCGTGCCAAGAGAGGTGCGCAGGGGCCCCTTTAAACTTGCCTATAGTATAGGCACATTTGTGAGAGTATGAGTTAATCACTGCGGCCTGTCTACCTATTGTTCCTGCAGCCCAGTAGTGAAAGGTGATGGTAGCTGGGAGGAAGGCTTGCGGAGGAATGGAGGGTATAGTAATCCCACCCTTTAGCATCTCGTCATAGGGTGGGGTCTCTGCACATGATGCTTACTGATCCATCATCCCACCCCACCCTGTGACGATTTGGGAAAGGGAGGAGTGGGGAGCTATTAATACCTAGGCTACAGCCATTCTCCAAGCCACTCTATTGCGCGTCATCAAGGGGTGGAAACCAAAGGCCCCAGATAATGGCAAGCCAGGGCTGAAGTGAATTAAGCCCTTGGACCTCTACAATATCTGACACATGTGCGCTATGCATGTGTCAGTGAAAGTGTTTGCCTGACCTTCGCATAAAGAGAGCGTCACAGAATGACTCCAAAAAAGGACAGCTTCTGCTGTCTGAAAGGTGAGGTTTGTTTTTTGAGCCTTTTTGCCTTCCAAAGAGATAATTAATAGGCAGCTTTTAATATAAGTATGTCTTTATTGAGGCACTGTCATGAAGCAGACGAACTGGGGTGGGGCGCAGCCCCACAGCCCATTGAAAGCAACTGCTCCTGGTCTCAGTCCGTTTGGTGTGTCTTTTGATATTTATGGAAGTATGTTGCTTTATCACTACCTCTCTTAGTGTATCTATGGCTCTCTAAATCCATATCCATGGAGCTGTGTATATTGCTTACTGGCAGTGTTAGTGACTTTTTGGATATGCAACTGTGTGTTCAGTAAATAGTTGCAGTAGCATTTGATACATATGATGCATCTCTATATATGAGTGAATGGTTAGGTGACATTGTGAGAGTGTGACTGGGTATATTTTGGAGAAAGGTATGTGAGTTTCAGTATGACTGTGAGTCTGTAAGTTTAACTAGGTATAGGGTAGGCCTGGGTGGTGAACCTCGCTCCGTTCGCGGAGTTTGCGGAGTTTTCTGCACTTCGCACTCCGGGGAGCTCGTGGTGTGCAGAAAACTATGCTTCGCTATGTGCAGCAGAGTTTTTTCCCCACACGCGAACGGTAAGTTCGCAATCACAAATGGTAAGTTTGCGAGCGTGAGCTGCCACTCGGGTAGAAATTCTAAGTCTATGAAAAAATGAATTTCGGAGGTCACGGCCCGAAAACATATTTTCCGGCGCTCCGGAACCAGAAATGACGTTTTCGGGCCGTAATCTCCAAAAATGAACCGGAACACATTATTTTATACAGGAAATGTTCTACAGGAAGTGGGAGACAGAAAATGCATCACGGGAAGTTGTTGACAGCCATCCTCTCTCACAGATCAGATCCTCTGCCATCCTGCTGCTCTTTTCAAACTTATTTCCCCCAAAATGACTGAGGGTTATGAGGAGAAAGCACCCCCTTTCACTGAAAGGGAATTAGACATCTTTGCTGAGGGGGTGCTGTCCAAATTTCCTCAGCTATATGGGGGGCCAGAGTACCAGCTGAGCAATGCATCACGGGCCATGCTATGGGCTGACATTGGTGAGCGCTGCAGTGGGCGTTCACACCAGGAATGCGAGGACATGCCACAAGCACTGGGAGGACCTAAGACACTGGACCCGGCACAAGGCTGAGGAGCAACTGGGCCAGTTTTTCAGTCACCATGTGCATCTTCCTCGCCTCTCCCCACTGTACAGGAGGCTCCTGCAAGCAGCTTGGCCGACCCACAATGCTCAGCTGGAGGAGCATGAGCAGCAGAGACCTGGTAAGCGCATTATATGCAATATGTGAGTGAGTGAAGACAGAGCTGTACCATTGTGTGTCCCATGCCTCCATTCACCTATGCTGTGTCTATGCAGCAGTCATCATGAAGCAAAAGGCTCACTGTGGCATATGGACTGTACAGGGCAGAGTGCATTCTGGGAGTTGTAGTTTCTTCATGACAACTGGGGAATTGAGCCACACACATGCATTTGTAAAGACATTTCCACTGCCAGCAGCACTAACAGTGAACCAAGGGAATTATAACTGATGTGTGCATTGGATAAGGAATGGTACATACACTGTCCAGTGTGACTTGCATTGCATTTGTTGAGTTTGGGCTCTGATTGAGACAGATCATCATGTGGAGTCAAGACAGACTTTGAGATCCTTGCCTCACTCTTAAGTGTGTCCAATGTTACTGAATGTGTCCACTGCCACACAGTTTACCCTCAGTGGCTTGTATGCCATTTTTCATGCGTAGGTAGCTGTAACAACGACCCACTACTGTTCATCGGTGGACAGCACTACCTTATCAGTCACCAAATCCAATATGATGCACTGGATTGTCAGCTTTTGTGAGGGAATATCAAAAGGCTAGACTCTCAACATAGCAAACCAAATAGCCCAGACCCTATATGGATGTGTGACCCACAATCGACATTTCTTGTTCCATGCAATGCTACACATCAGATAACATTTGTCCAGACCGAAAAAGTGCTGAGACTTCATATCACAGTCCCTTTTCAATACCATCTGGACCCTCTATGATCTCCTTTTGTAAACTGGGTTTGGAACCTGCCCATGTAGCAGTGACAGGATCCACAAGAATGCCAAAGTTGAGGGTTGGCCAATACAGTTGTGTAAGCCACAAATAATCTCGTGAGATGTCCATGTCAGACTCAAATCAGGAGATGACAACTACCATACAAACAATGACAACTGCATAGTGTGATCAGAGGAAAACAAAGTCTGACTTTGGCTCATCTAGGTATGTGTCTTGTCCTGACGTGTACAACCACTACATCATGATTTTTTTTACATTTTAGTGGACACATCTGGCCAAATGGAACAACAGCAGGACCAGGTTCGGAGCAGGAGATCTTCGGTGCGCCGGTGGCTGCGACCTCCTTCCTGAAGTGAGGAAGAGGATGATGGTCATGGTTTAGTAATATATGAGAGGGAAACCACCCTTCACGCCACATTTATCTGATGGACAGGTGCGAGAGGGTTGCACTGCTGTTGCCAGGATGTCTTGCATTACCTGGGATGATGTTGTACACTGCACTGGTGTCATCCTGTCAGCAGCTGTGATGGGACATTCATGTCCATATTTCAGTACACCAGATGGTAGCTATGAGCTAACATGTATGTATCATTCTCAATGACCATTGATAGGATATTCCTGGACAATGTGCAGCATGTTTACCTCATGGACTTTACATGTGGGCCCCTGCTTACATGCAGCAGTTGCCAGCTGTTAACTCAGCACAGCACTGACATCAATGAGATGACACATCAACAGACAGACTTGTATGAGAAGGTTACTGATATTTTAAGGAAGGGGATAAATGATCAGGACTCCTCCGCATTACATTGATTACACCTTCACCATTAAGACTAACATGTTCCATTAGTATAATGTCTGTTGACAGGTCGAAAGGAGTGTACATCACCAGGCTGACCAGTATCACATTCACACAACAGTTCAAGTATTGCATTGCAGAGTTCATGTGTGAGATAAGTATAGTCTCATTTGTGCTTCCCTACTCATGCAGTCACAAAGCTCATTTTGGATGAGAGATCACACATTTGTTATGTCCATCCTTTGAGTGTCTTCTGTTTGCATACTCCATTTCTAACATCATGGTAGCACTTAGCTGACAACGGATGGTGTCTTGTACAGCAGACATCTTAACCTCGTATGTCAACCACTCGCTTATATATGTGAATACAGTAGAAGAGGAGGCAAGCAGAATGCAACATTTGACTAGGATCCTGTGAGAAGTTGGCCTAATATTTGCTGTCCATTAGTTATAGTGGGCAGCCTGTATCAGTTCAAACAACCCCTTATTGGTTATATGTTAGAGACAACCTTTATTGAAAGCTATCCTAGTGGTAGCTATGGAGAGCAGCCTTCAGGCTAAGTCTTGAAGGAATGTAAAGCAGCTTGTTTTACCAGTCTATAATCTCTTGAGTCACTAAATGAAAGATATCCACATCAGGTATATATATAAAATATATGTATTTTTTATTAACAACACCCTCCTATTCTCTTTATGAGACTAGAGGTCAAAACACATAAGTTACACTTCAATAATCACAGTAAAATAGCACAAATACTCATCAGGTCCTGGGGGCGAGCCAAACCATATACTAAAATAGTGGTATAAGAACAAAGACTTGACTAGACACAAGGCCTAGAGCCTGTAGAATCGCTGGGGCCCCAAGGAACCACCCACAGTAGTGACACAGGGGACCCACGGGCCGTGTGCAGTGTGTGAACACAGCCGCGAGCTCCCGTTACCTTCTATGGGGAAAGTCGCAGTTAGATTCTTAAAGATTAGGGACATTTAGAAATGAGTTAGGACCAAACCCTTTGGGTCTTAGGAAGTTCTACAGCTAGCACCCATGGGAGCACTGGAGTACTCATTTTACCTCACCCAGGGAAGCCGGGTGCATAGGTGTCTTTTGGTGTCGGGTCAGGTCGTCGATTTTAATGGGAGCTGGTGAAGAAGTGCTGCTGCTATGAAGATGCGAAGTGTCCGAAGAGATCCAAGCCTGGATCGAAGATGAGAATAACCTGAAAGCAGAGGGCACAGAGTCTGGGTCACTAGCCAGTGACCAGGAAGGCGATGAGCAGATGCCCACAGATGTCAGGTGATTTCAGGTGAAAGAGGTGAAGCTTGACTCTTTAGCCACGAGGACCAGGAGGTGTTGATGAGGATGACCAGGAGCTGGATTCGAGCTGCCCCACAAAGGATGTCGAGTGCTGCAGCATTGGTGCCCAGATTGGACACAACAAACCTAGGCAACAGCAACCCACGCAGAAACAAGAAAGATGCTTCGGTGCAGACCAGCAAGGTCTGTGGGACTCACCACTTGGTAGGGAGTCAGGGCACATCTGGAGCAACCAGAGAAGCCCAAGGAAATACAAAGTTACCCCCTCAGGGACCCACCAGTCAATGGACCAGGGATCGCAAAGGGACCTAGAGACAAAACACAAAATGGTGGCCCACGGGTCACTCGGAATGACCAGGCCAACAATCTTCAGTGGATTCAGTGCTTGAGATAGGGGCTACAAGTCAGCCCAACCACGACTTCAAGGGACATCAAGAAGTTAATGCACTTGCAGAAATGCAAGGTGACCAGGAGTTCCAGTTCCACGCTACTCACAAGGGCTGCAGATCACAGCTTTGCTGAGGACTTTGGTCGGCCTCTGAGATGTCTGGAAATCCTCTTCCTGGGCTGTAAATACTTCGGAGTCCGGCAGGAGCTTTGATAATGCAGACTGGCAAATTGCTTTGTTGGTGCCTGCCAAGCAGGGGAGTCACTCCTTGACCCCAAGGGAGATTTCTTCAGTCCTCTGGTTTTGAGCAGAGCGTCAAAGGTCCAGGATTTAGCTTTAGAGTTTTGTCCAGGGTAATCTAAAGTCCTAAGGACTGGGGTCCGATACTTATACTAAGTTAGGGGGTTGGACATACTCTGGGGACCCACCTAAGGGAGGGTTTGGAAAGAGGGTGGCTACACCTATTTCCTTTGTCCAATTTCATGCCAGAGCAGGGGCTGGAAGCCCCTGAACCGGTTTGTGCTGGACTATGCACAGGGACACAAAATGTGCCCCCAGTGCAGGACTTCAAAGCACTCAGATAGTGCTCCCACCCAACCTCAATACACATAAGCCTGTCTGGGAGGTGGTTACACCTCCCTGTGACAGGAAACATATTGTCCATACCTCCCCTGCTGGAGTTTCGGTACAGCAGCAGGAGGTCAGACCCGTGTCTGTGGCTGCAGCATCAATTTTGTGATGCCAGGGCTCTATTAAGTTTCTACCGGGTATACCAGTGCTATCATGTCTCACCCTCTAGAAGGGTGGGATCATACTCCCACACTAGTTACTGGTGCAATTTCATGTATAGTAATTACTTGACGGCTAAAAAGGAGTCCTAGAGATAAAAGTTTAGATTCATCTTTGGACAACTCACAATTGGATAAATTGACCACAATCACTGTTGCGGTTGTCTGGCCCTCATTGTCACTCCCATGGGCATTGCTTAAAAAAAGTTTTTCTGTTGATGTTGTTACTTGTTTGGGGCCACCATTGAGGGTTGTCTAGGAAACGTCTGACAAGTTGCTGTCCGAAACACCCCTTTCCTTAGGATCTGTGGTCACCTGATTACTCATACATTTCTTGGGGTTTTGGTGGTCTGTTGGTCCTTCGATGAATAACTGGTCATATTCTAGTGTACTGTGCTTGCATGGAGAGTAAATAGAAGAAACAAACTAGATAGAGTAAAAATTTAAATAAAATTAAAATAAATGTCATGAAGGCCCACGGTGATAATCTGGTGAATTCCAAGTGACTGTTCTGGGACAGACAATTGTGAGTCCGAAATCTCTATACAGACAACAGAGTGATATGATATCAGTAATAGCCACTATAGCCACTATATTGTATAATATAAACTGAAATATTGCCCCACTGAGCACAACTGCCATAAGGTTAGAAAACTCTCACCAGTTCCAATGACATGGTGCAGAGACAACATCAGCAACCCAATGTTTCAACTGCTTCAACCTGGGAATCCCAGTATACACACCACTGACAAATTCAAAATGTAGATGACTGCTTGAAGACTCGACAACTTGATTCTCTTTGCCTTGTAAAGAACAGATGCAGAAAAAAGAGCAAGAAAAAAAGTGGAGAAGAAAACAACATAGGAGTGCAATTATTACATTTAAACATTAAAAACAACTAAAAATCAAGCAGTTTCAGGTGAAGTTGTCACCATTTACAGTAGGACTAAGTACCAAGATCATAACATCATCAAGACTGTTCTCCCAAATATGCATTCAACTCCTCATTAGAGTTTAGACCCATTAGTATCTTGAAATTGAGTTCCACAATGTATTTGGGTTATAGCTTACCGAGGGCCAGTTCCCTATTACCCCCTCTAGCTGTGGGCTTGATCCTGTCAATGGCAAAGAAACTTAAAACCCTTGCTTCACTACTGTGGAATAGGGTAAAGTGTCTGGCTACAAGGTAGTGTTTGTCTTCCTGTGTAATAGCTCTAAGGTGCTCCAAAATTATTTTCTTTACCATATGAATAGTGCTTTGTACATACCACTTGTTGTATGGGCACGTAAGCACACATACTGCAAAGTCTGTGGAACATGTCAATATTTGTCAATATGGGAATTTCGTTCAAAAGAGGTGAATGGATTTTACTAACATTCTGACTGCTTCTGCAGGCTTTGCATTTTTGTTTTCCAAAGAAACCCTTCCTACTACTGGATAGCTACATTGTATTGTATTGTAATGACATTTATATAGTGCTTACTCCCCCTGATGAGGCATCAAAGTGCTTTTTGGTGAGTAGCAGGCTACTCCAAAACCCAAAACGTATTAGTAGTGGATTAGTATAGTGAAATTAGAGGTAATTTGAGAGGTGGCCGTGTGCGTCTGTTATTTGGAATGAAAAGGATAATGGGGCATAGAAGAGGAAGAGCCTATAACGTGTTTATTGGGAGAGCATAGTAGTGAGATGACATTTGGGATATATTCAAGGACAGATTGAGGAGGGAAGAATCCTAGAAATGGATTAGGGAAATCATAGTAGTAAAATTCGTTTTGGGATGGGTCAAAGAAAGGATAGGTGAGAGAAGATTTAGATGAGTTGCTTGGGAGATTATACTTTTAAAATGAGCTTTCGGGTGATCCTAGAAGGGATAGGCGAGGGAAGAGTTTAAAAGTGAATATTTTGGTGATCATAGTAAAAGAATGAGGTTTGGGATGAGCCAGAGAGTGGAAGTAGAGAATATGTTGCAAGAGGTATAGTCTAAAATATAGGGTAGTGCATTGGAGACCACATGCCTAAAACACATTCGCAAAAACAATATCTCTTGCATAGGCGGGTACTAAAGGCTTTGCCAATGCTTGTTTTAATTTAACTTTATATATACCTTTTGAATTATACAAGGTGACTGTCCAGCTCAGCTTCTCTAATTTTCTTAACAACAGCCAGCAGTAAACCAGAGTTGTCTTCAGTATGTATCTCAGAGTCTATTTTTATTTTGTTCAGCAGTTTTACAATGGGGTGCAATACTTGCTTTATTATTTAGTACACTGTTCTAAGTGGTGTTTAAGCCAAATATGTTATGTGATCAGTCAACTGTAAATAGCAAAACTGAATGTTGCCTTATTGGGCATGTTTTCTGTTTATTTTGTTGGAAAACAAAAATCTTTTGAAAAGCTGTGTTCTGGGGCAACCTACCACAATCAGAGATGTTATATTTTTCCCAATCTAATTGGTGAACCAGTATTCAGGGAAAGATAGTTAAGTGGCTGCAATTCAGGTTGTGCATAGTGATGTTTATTACTTCTAATGAACACAGGATGAGAGTCCCATTTGATCTATGTATACAAGTTAAACAACTAGACCTCACAACCTACCTGCCACTTACCAGTTTACAAAATTGAGGATACAAAAACATTTGAGCACTTTTCTGCCCTGAAAGGCCCAAGAAAAGGTAGTCCCTCAAAGCTATAGCTATAAATGTTGGAGAGCCTACACAGATATTGCACAATTGGACTCAAGAGACCCTGGTGAATTTTACTGCAAAATATACCCACAAAATTATCTACCCCTGCCATGTTAAATCTGCTCAGCAGTCTAGGAACATGACAAACATTTTCAAGAACTAACAAGGCACTAAATACTTGCATCAACACTAGTGGTCAGAACACAATTTTAAGATTATCTGTAAGAATTAGAATGCAGTGTCCGTTTTGTTCTTCATAAGTACCGAAACCCAATTTTTCCCAATTGGAGACTATCAGACTATAGATGTAAGTTTATATATTACACTACAGTAGCTCTGTCGGGGAGCAACAATTACTTTTTCGGAAAGAACAAATCAATAGAAATATGGAAACTTACTCTTACTTAAAGAGTCCAATAACAATGTAAGAAAACCAAATCAATGTGTGCAACAGAGTAACGACAAGTATCAGAACCCCAAGGAGAACTAGAGACTCAAAAATACTTGCAAAATAATTATTCTTATTCTTCTTGAGTTAAAATGAATATACATATGTTCAGGCTGGCCGAATAAAATATGAAGAAAGAAAATCCCCAATAGAGCCATTGTAGTGTATTATATATAGTTACCCAGGCTCTGAGGGACACTGGGTTACTCCATTGTGTTTACCTCTATAGTTGTAAGTTTAGCACACCCTGATGTAACCTTTATATCCCAGTGGCACTAATGCACCTACCTAAAAATGTTGCAACTGCACTATGAGTAGAGATGGGTACTGTGAAATTACTGTTGAGGCCAAGGCCCATGCTGCTGATGCTGCTGAGACTAGCTGACATTCTGGAGGCTGGATTAGGGCCAGTTACTGGGACAGTACAGAATGCAGTGGAGAAAAACTCTTGAATGAGAATGCAGACTTACCTCACTTTCCACTGCAGTGTGCAAAAGTCCTCCTCTGGATTTTGCTAGTACTTAGTCTGTCTTTCAAACTTAGCCCCTTCCTGTATCAGATCATGTGGTATTCATGTATCACTTCATTCAAGCATTCCTCACCGTGTAAAATGTGTCAATTTCCCCCAGAATATGTATTGCAATCTTAGGTTCAGTGACTAAATATCGAGGGACAAAATATCGACTGTACAAAAAACGACACTAAAATATCGAGGGACAGAATATCGACTCCCTATCTACAAACAGGTAAGTACTAAAATATCGATTCCAAAATATAGACTGGCAAAATATAGTTAGCCAAAATATCGATTTTTTTAAATGTATTAAAAATAATATAAAATTAATTAAATATTAAAAACAATTAAATAAAACATACATAATATAATATAAAATAGCTTGAAATGTAAACATAATATAAGTAATTTAAAAAAGTCGAGATTTTGTTGGATACTGAGAGCGTAAAAATTACTATTCCCACTCCAGTGAGTGCAACAGTAGGGAAAGCGTTGGATAGCGTAGGGGTAAAACTTACTATTCCCACTCTAGTGAGTGCAACAGTAGGGGAAACGTTGGATAGCGTAGGGGTAAAAATTACTATTCCCACTCCAGAGAGTGCAACAGTAGGGAAAGCGTTGGATAGCGTAGAGGTAAAAATTACTATTCCCACTCCAGTGAGTGCAACAGTAGGGAAAACGTTGGATAGCGTAGGGGTAAAAATTACTATTCCCACTCCAGAGAGTGCAACAGTAGGGAAAGCGTTGGATAGCGTAGGGGTAAAAATTACTATTCCCACTCCAGTGAGTGCAACAGTAGGGAAAACGTTGGATAGCGTAGGGGTAAAAATTACTATTCCCACTCCAGAGAGTGCAACAGTAGGGAAAACGTTGGATAGCGTAGGGGTAAAAATTACTATTCCCACTCCAGTGAGTGCAACAGTAGGGAAAACGTTGGATAGCGTAGGGGTAAAAATTACTATTCCCACTCCAGAGAGTGCAACAGTAGGGAAAGCGTTGGACAGCGTAGAGGTAAAAATTACTATTCCCACTCCAGTGAGTGCAACAGTAGGGAAAATGTTGGATAGCGTAGGGGTAAAAATTACTATTCCCACTCCAGAGAGTGCAACAGTAGGGAAAGCGTTGGATAGCGTAGAGGTAAAAATTACTATTCCCACTCCAGTGAGTGCAACAGTAGGGAAAACGTTGGATAGCGTAGGGGTAAAAATTACTATTTCAACTCCAAACAGTGCAATAGTAGGGAAAGCGTTGGATAGCGTAGAGGTAAAAACTACTATTCCCACTCCAGAGAGTGCAAAAGTAGGGAAAGTAATGATTTAAATTAAATATAAGATGACATTAATTATCAATACTGATAAAAAGTTAATAAAAAATAATTACCAATTAATAACAATTAATTACCATTTAAAAATATTAATTATCAATTGATAAAAATGTAATACCAATTAATAATAATTAATTACCAATTACAAATTAATTATCAATTATCAATACACATAAATAAAAAAATAATTATTTACTTTATTACAATTAATTTACTTCCCACCCAATTCCCCTACAAACCCACAACCCGCTCCTATTAATAACAAATACAATTAACATAATTATCAATTAATCAATTAATATAAATTAATTACCAATTAATAAAAATAAATTACCAATTAATAATTAATTATCAATTAATTATCAAAACATATAAATATAATTAACATTTAATTAACCATAATTAAATTACTTCCCACCCTATTCCCCTATAAACCCACAACCCGCTACGGAATTAAATTAAGCAATAATTAAATTACATAACATTCATTTGTTTAAATAAATTAAACATACATTACAACAATAATACATCATTTTAACACATATACTACCATACATAACACAATTTTTTTTTCGATATTAAGGTAATCTATATTTTAAAATTCGACATTATGGTATTCGATATTTTTAAAGTCTATATTTTGGTAATCTATATTTTTAAGGTCTATATTTTGGTAATCGATATTTTGTACCCCAATTTCGATATTCTGACCTATCTATATTTTGTAGAGTCGATATTCTGTCCACTCTATATTTTAACTTCGATATTCTGGGCAGTCGATATTTTGGAATCGATATTTTGGGTGTTTACCGCAATCTTAGACTTATTGTTGTAGGTTGTTATAAATCCTACACTGTTGTTGACAGTCTCACTGGGGCTGGGCTTCTTGGGAATGAAGTTGTGTTGTGGTGTGACTAGCTTTCTCTACTGCCACATGAAGTATATATTCAGAGTATTCCCGGGCTCTGAACCCTCTCAGCATGGTGTCACTTTCTGCTTGGAAACTCTCGTCAGTTATGCAGTTTCGTTGAGCATTAAGCAGCTCACCTAATGGTATACTGTAGGTAAGGGGTTTGGGATGTTACCAGCAGTGGCCTTCTTCCTGCAGGGCCAAAAAAGCTTTTTTAATTTTTATTGCCAGTGGGAGTCGCACTGGATCCATGAATCCCGCCAAAAGTATAAAAAGAAAAACAAGCACATGCTCCTGTTCTTCATTACCAATCACCCACTGGGTAGGCCAGGTCCCAGGGGCATTTAAGTAATAAAGTAGGGGGGCACAAAGTAAGGGTGGGCGTAGTTCGCGAAGTAGCACTTCGCGAAGCTACGCAAAGTGAAGTTCGCACTACGCGAGCTACGCGTAGCACTTCGCGAACTGCGAAGTAACATGTTCGCACTGTGCAAGATGTTGTTTTCAATGATTGCACAGTGCGGACAAGCAACCGGCACTGTGCAATCATTGAAAATGGCATCTTGCACAGTGCGAGCTGTAGTTTTCTGCTGCTCGAGTAGATTTTTCCTCGAGCTGCAGCTTTCTCAACGCGAACTGGTAGTTTCTCATCGCGAGCGGTCGCGAGCATACGCGACCCCTCGCAATGAGAAACCTGACCTTCTCGCGTTGTGAATCTCGCCGGGAGGTTTATTTTCCATGCTCGCGATCGCGAACAAGGAAAAAGTCTCGCCAGGATGTCATTTTGCTTGCTCGCGGTCGCCAACTTGACGTTGAGGACCGCGAGCAAGCAAAAAATGACCGCAGCACTACGCAACACTACGCTACGCGTGTTCGCACTGTGCTACGTGCAGTTCGCGTAGTGCGAAGTAGCGCGAACTTCGCAAACTACGCGAGCGTAGCGTAGTGCTTCGCCCAGGCCTAGCACAAAGGCACCCCTCCTGGGGCCAACTGATGGCCCAGGAATCACCACTTCCCCGGAGCTTGTTAGTAAAAAAATGCAGTGGAGGCCCATATGGCTTCCCCAGCTTTATTTTGTACAGGGTGGCCGTGGAGCCCCCTACAAGCCCAGGAGCCGTCACTGACCCAGAACTTTAATTTTACTTGAAGTGGGGGCCGTGCCGCTCACCTGCAGCCCTGCTGGCCACCACGTCTCGGGGAAAAAATTGAAGAAGGGGGGGCCGGGACATAGATGGCCTTGGAGACTGCCACACCCCAAAGCCGGCTCCTGCTATGCCCCAGGGTGCCCACCTGCAGGTCATACCTCTTTACTATGGCTTGGCAGTAGTTTTAAAGCTCTCGCCAAGCCATAGAAAACTGTGCTCCGCTTCTAGCAAACGAGAGCACAAAAAATGCTCTGCTTGCTAGAAGCGGGGCACAATTGCTTAGGCAAAGAAGGAGCTGCATGTTCGGCAGCTCCCTCGCTGTCAAATGCCAACTCTTGCAGGAGGCAGGGAGCCAGCAGGGATCACGGGGGCATTGAGGCTCCCCCGCGGTCCCCAACAGAGTGGATTTCTTGGGAGGGACTAGGGCACCCACAATTGAAGCAGGGCCCTGAGGAATGGGGTCCACTGGGTCAAAATTTGCCCTGATGGAGGGCCGCATGGCCCCTCTCTCATTATTATTTTTTTAATTTAAAAAAGAGACGAAGCCCAAGGGAATGGGGTCCCTGGGGCTGAAATGGGCCCCGGAGAGGGCCGCTTGATATCCCTCTCTTTTAGTTTATAAATGTTTTTCTAAAAGGCCAGGCTCCAGGGGTATTGGTGTCCCAAGGGTGAAATTGTCCCAGGGAAGGGGGCCATGCAGCCTTTTGGTGCACAAATGTTTTGGGGATGAAGCCCCCATGGATCCTTGAGGGCCAACAAGTCCGCATGTTACCTCCAGTAAGTCTTTAAGAGCCAGAATGTTGAGAGGTCTACAGAGGCCAGCACCATTTCACCATCTCTCTACACATGTGCTTCGTGGTGCACTACTGGTTGGGGTATAAAGTTCCCTTGGCTGCTGAAGGTCCTTGGGGGCCAACAACCCATCCTGTTTCCTCCAGTAAGTCCCACACAGCATGATTGCTGAGAGGACTTTGGGGGCCACATCCCCTTTCTCCATCATTCTGCAAAAGTGCCTCCTGGCTCACTACTCATTGGAGGATGAAGTCTCTTAGGATGCTGAGGATCCTAGGGGCAGACAAGCCCTCTTATTACCTCCAGTAAGTCTCACACAGTGTGATTACTGAGAGGACTTCAGAGGCCATGCCTCCTTGTTCCACCACTCTGCAAACACACCTCCTGGCACACTGCTGGTTGATGGATAAAGTCCCCTTGGCTCTAGAGTGTCCTTGGAGGTCAACAAGCCCTCCTGTTATCTCCAGTAAGTCCCACACAGCAAAATTGCTAAGAGGTCTTTGGAGGCCATTCCCCTTTTCCCCACCAATCTGCAAAGCACCTCTTGGTGCAGTGCTTGTTGGGGGACAAAGTCCTCTTGGCTCTAAAGTGTCCAAGGCGGCCAAAAAGCCCTCCTGTTACCTGCAGTAAGTCCCACACAGAGGAATTGGTAAGAGGTATTCAGAGGCCACACCACTTCCTCACCACTCTGCAAATGCACCTCCTCATGCACTGCTGATTGGGGGATGAAGTTGTCTTGGATGCAGAGGGTTCTTGGGGGCCAGAAGCCCTTCCGTAACCTCCAGTGAGTTTGACTCAGCGGGATTTCTGAGAGCTGGTCAGATGCCCGCCCCCTTTCTCCACCACTCTGCAAATGCAATTACTAGTTTAAAAAAACATAAAGATTCACTTAAAAACAGGGGACAGGGAAGGAGGCAAGATGGCGGATTGACGCCGTCTCTCTGAACCAGCACACGGAGGTGCTCCCGAGACTACCGTCCCCATGTCTCTTTAAAAGCTGCGATATGCTTTGATTAAAAATCGGATTTTGCATCGAAAAAGGAGGGGAGGGAAAAAGAAATTCTCTATACATTTCTACTCACACCGGAAATCTTTCTCAGCAGGCTAACAGATTCATGGTTGGGAAGCCACGCCGTGCTGAGTGCAAGCGATTGGGAGAACTGGCTTCAGGTGCTTGCCGTCTTCGTATCTGGCAGCACGCTTGGCAGCTTGACATTTTTCATCTTGCTTCGGTCTTGGTGCTACTCCGCGGCCATGGTTGCATTTGAACTTTGAAGCACCCTGGGTCATGGCTCCACCGAAACTTTCAGCCAGAGGCACTCGGGCAGCTAATCGACTGCCAGTGAGAATATCCGAGACTTCAATGGGTGATCGGGCGGCCGGGAATGCGGGGGTTTTGAGGGTGGATCCCTCTAAACATGCTACAGGGCTTGGCAAGCCAGTATTGCGCTTTTTGCAGTCAAGGAAGTCAGCAGAACTATTTTTTGGGGAAGCTGATACTGAAGTAATTTCTGGCAACAAGTTAGCAGAAATGGTTTCACATTCAATTTATGAGCAACAAAGTGATACGGAGCTTGTTTCCCCTGGCTCTTTTAAAGTAAACAATGTGCAGAAGCCTCATCAGTCTTAGGCCGTAGAAATGGACAGGTCTGATAGCAGTGGGAACTCTGTTAGGATATTAGAGGCTAATGAGAAGGAGGCTTGTGACAATTTTGAAACAGTGTGGAAAGTATGGACATTAACTTGAATTATGTGGATCAGTCTGTCAAATCTGCTGCTTCTAATGAAGGGAAAAATGAGGCATTATCTTCAGCTGTTATGCTGTGTTAACAGAGACAGCATCCCAGCCTGCTTTTTTGGAAGATGGTGCAGTAGAATCTCGACATATAGGGGACAATACCAACAATATAAGGTGCCGGACTCTAGAGAAGAACGGTGTGCCGTCTGGGGTCGAGCACAATTCTTCTATTGTCTCTGCGGAAAGTATTGCCTCTAATGGCATTGACTCAATGTTGGGTGTCGATAATAATTTGTTGTCTAATCCTGTGTCTAATGATCCTGTGATACCCGCTCCGGATCAAGAACAACAGAACCTCCCAGCACCACACGGGGGTCAGCAATACCCAACAGGGGAAAAAGTAACTTGCACGACCAGTGGTTGTTAGAAAGAAAAACTTTGAACCTAAAATAATGAAGGGTGTAAAGAAGGCTCATAACGGGCTTAGTCAGCTGTCAGACAACGGGAGGTCGACAATGTCCAAAGATGTATCAGCTAAAAGCCCCATGCGGCGATGGGTTCAAGTCAACGGAGGGATTAAAACTGTGATATCTAGATTATCGGATGTAGGTTTAACAGATGATGTCTGCAATGCTATTAAGACAGTGGCCGGGGCAGGTGACAGGGAATCTGGCTCGGAGTCAGCTTTGGGAATATCGCTTGATAAAGCATGCACTTCGGGTCACTCTGCGGTGTCCCCGCCATCTGGGCCCTTTCAAACATCTCATATGTCGCTTATGATAGAAAATCTTCAAGGTAAAAGGGCCCAGGAAGGCGAAGACCCAATGCAATCATTGATCCTTCAAACTCTGAAAGACTAAAGAGAAAAAACACAAGAGCTCTTTGCCCAAGTGAGGGCAGACAATCACAATATCCAGGAGTCTCTGAGAGAAGTGACATCAAAAGTTGGGACTCTGACAAATGAGATAACGGAATTACAGCAAAGAGTATTCTGTACGGAGGAAGCTACTTCTAAAGTAACTAGTTCAGTTCAGCAGCATGATGACTAGCTAATAGCAATACAACTCAAGCTTGAAGATCTAAAGAATCGACAGAGGAGGCACAACTTAAAAATGTTTGGAATCCCGGAAGGGCAAGAAAGTTCAGATCCCAGAGCCTTTATAGTACAGTTATTACAGAAGGCTTTCCCGGATCTTGGAGACTGGGACTGGGACTGCCAGGTACAAAGGGCTCATAGACTTCCGTTGGTGAAGCGCAGGCAAGATATTCGCTACCCTAGGCCTTTTTTGATTTATTTTGGAATTTTTTTACTGCGACAACCTGTTTCTCTGAAGGCTGGTCCTAGATCACCGATTGCTATTGAAGCTTTTTCTATTTTTTTTCGTCCAGACCTCCGCAAAGCAACAATTGATAGGCGATGGCAGTAAAGGCAGCTGATTGATCCACTAAAAGACATTGGGGCTCAAGTATTTCTGCAGCAACCAGCACGCCTGAATACTATAAGGGGGGGTAATCATATTTTTTTTGTCTGAATCAGAAGCGAAGGAAGCACTTCGTAGATGGCAGAAAGGTGGGGTGGCATAAAGCTTGAGGTGCTGGGCCTGGGCTGAGGGGAAAAGTGGAAAGTGGAAAGTCGGTTTTTCCTCTTCTTCGTTTTTATTTTTTCTCTTTCATACTAGTTTTGTAGGTATGTCGTAATACTTTTTCCCTTAAATGTCCTTCATTTATTTTTTCTTGGAAAATAGTTGAGGGGACAGGTCTGCCTCGGGAGCAGCTGTGGCGTCTGGGTTCCAATTAGCTGCCAATTCAGCGGCAGCTGTGAGAAGGGGATGATTCCTCCTTCTAGATGCAGGGGGGTGGGTAAGTTTGCCAGGGGGAATGGGGTGGGGGAGCTTATGATAGGTGGAAAAAAAAGAAAAGGGCAACATGAGGATATCAAGAAATAAAAATGAAAATAGGGTTGATGAAAACTGTAATAAGTTAATTAAGTTCTACATTAAAAAAAGCGGCAGGGAATTATTTTTGTGATGGAGTGGATCAAATGTTTAGCGTGGAATTTGGCAGGTCTGAATAGCAGGATAATGAGACAATTAGTCGCTGAAGAGTTAAAAATGTATCACCCTCAGATAGTTATGTTAATAGAGACACATCTCTCTTATGAGGATTGTGGGCTGTTAAAGCAATTAGGATTTGAAGTGTTACTGTGTTCAGCACAAAGCGCATCCATAAGGGGGGCTGCCATATTGAAGCATAAACGGTTTGCAGGTACAGCCTGTAAGAGAATGTCTGATAAAGGTGGGAGATGGGCTATAGCACAGATGATGATAAAGGGAAAGACATATGTATTTTGCTCACTGTATGGCCCCAATATAGATGATCCTATTACAATTGATGTAATAAATATGGAAATGCTGAATTGGGAGGGTGAACGGGTTGTGATGGGAGATTTTAACTGCATTATGGATTATGGGTTAGACACAACAAGACGAGGTGCTTTTTTATAGGATGCGGAGGACACGGGCTGCGATTGGAGAGTTGGGTCAGCTACAGGCTATTAGGGATGTTTGGAGAACGTTATACTCAAATGTATTGGGTTATACGTATTATTCTGCCCCACACAAGTTGTACTCTCAAACTAATATGGCTTGGGCGTCAGATCAAATCTTATGGTCAGCTGATATGGAAATTTGTCCGAGAGTTACCTCCGACCACAATCCTATCCACCTTTCATTTAAGATTTTTGCTGAGAATAAGGTGCCTGGATCCTTTTAGTTTCCCAGGTATTTATTATTAGACAAGGAGTATGTGGCTCGGGTCAGGGAACAACTTAAAGTATTTTTTAAGGAAAAAACAGGGTGGGCTTCTCCTATAATGGTCTGGGACACATGCAAGGCAATCATTAGAGGCTTTACTCAACAATATATTTGGCGGCAAAATAGAGATCGGAAAAATGCAATCAAAGAGACTACTCTAGCTATATGTGCAGTAGAAGATCAACATGCGGAGGCAGCTTTGAGGGGCAATGATTACATGGAACAATTGGGGCTCGTTTTAATTGATCTTAGATCAGCTTTCAAGAAGACATTTAGGGAGAAAAGTATGGTAAGATTCAGTAAATATCGCCTGTCACAATATGAATACAGTGAGAAAATAGGCAAGATCCTTGCTTTTAAGGTAGCAGATGATAGGGCTAAGACTCATATAAAGGCTATCAAGGGGCCTAATGACATACTGTATGAGCACCCACAACAGATATTGGAACAATGTGCTCTATATTATCAAGAGCTATATACCCCAACAATTCAACCAAAGCAGAAAGATATTTTTTATTATATTCAGAATAGCTCTCTGGCAAGTATGGGGGAGAAACATCCGATTCTTTGGCAAGGGACATTTCAACGGAGGAGATATAACTGGCAATTAGTGCTTTACCACCAGGCAAAGCGGCGGGGGAAGATTCAATACCCTTGGAATTTTATAAGATTTTAATAGATGTCCTGTTGTTACCATTCAGTCAGGTAATAAGGTTCATTTGGACAAATGGAAAGGTCCCCGAGTCATGGAATGTGACTCAAATTGTCTTTTTTTTCTTCTTTTTTTTAAAAGCAAACCAGCGGATGAGTGTGGGTTGTATCGGCCAATTTCACTCATCAATGCAGATTCAAGCATTTTTGTAAAGATCCTCGCGAGTCGCCTCGCCCCAGTAATGGCTAGCCTGGTATCCCTGCATCAGCATGGGTTCATCCAAGGGAAAGATACTACTGCCCCCGTCAATACGACAGTGGTAGCCTTCGATGTGTCAAATACAAGGTCAACCCCACTCGGTATGATTCTGCTAGATGCTGAAAAAGCGTTTGATCGAGTGGGGTAGGACTTTCTTTGGGCTACACTCGCAGCTTTTGGAATCAAGGGACAATTTAAGAAGTGGGTACAAGCTTTATACAACAAGCTGTGCGCTAAATTAGCATATTTGGGTTTGCAGTCTCCTATCTATACAGAAAAGCCCAACAAGCAATAGATTTGTTAAAACTTCCTTTCAGCCAAGGCGGTCTTGAGTTTCCTGATCTTAAAATATATTTTTGGTCAGCTTTTTTTGGCCGTCTTCGGAGTCTCATTAATCCTGTTAGCACTATCTTTTGTCACAATTGTATGTTGGGAGATGAGAGCAATATGTTTCTTTATAGAATCAATGATCCAAGTTATTTTAAAAGTGTTAAGTTCAAGAATGTACGAGATAGCATATTCATTTGGCGTGCTATCTTTCTTAAGTGTAATACAACGCTCTTTCATGATAAGTTCCCTCTTTGTTAATATTTTGGCAGAAGGTTGGCCAAGTACTGTCTCAGAAGTTGGGGGTGGAATTACCTCTTTCGACTATGGAAATGATGATGGGTTGTAGGAATTTGAGCTTCAAATCGAATGGCTTACTCGCTATTTTACTGGTTCCGGCTATTTGACTGGTTCCGGCAAGACTAATAATTACCCGGGTCTGGATTTCACCAAAACCCCCTTCTGTCACTGACTGGCGGTTGTTAGTAAGAGAGACGTACGATATGGAACAAGCGTTGGCTAAGTCTAGGGGCATTCGCTCGGTAGTCAAATGATATGCAATATGGGGGTCTTTGTTTTCATTTATAATCAGTCTTACATGGATTTCATCGTGTTTTTTTAAGCTCTCTGTTTTACGAATCAATTTTATTTTTTATTTTTTCATGTGTGTAATCAATTTTTCTTATTTGACATCTGTATGTGTTTCATTTATTGTTACCCTTTTGTTGACAAGTAATAAAAATATTTAAAAATAAAAAAGGAAATTCACTTAAAAAAACAACAGTTACAGGGTCATTATTGTTAGGAAATTGAATTTAAAAAGCCTTAGGAATTCACTGAAAAAACAAAGGTTACAGTGACATTAAAGTTAGGCTCAAGTTTTACTCGTACAAAATCATAAACAATTCAGCAGTTATAGTTCCCTGAACTAACTATAACTTAGGCCTCCACAATGCACTGCTTATGGCCTCACTTATTACATCACTCATGACATGGTCAGTGACATCACTGATGACATCTCAAATGATATCACTGATGACATCATCCACAGAACCACTCACACCCCCATAGAACCTCTTATGAGCCCACTCACACTCCCAAACAAACACTCACATACCTATTCACAGACCCATACCAGTAGTCACACACTCACTAACACCACCATTCTCACCCATACAGCCACTCATACAACCAGTCACATAGCCACACCCTCACCCATACAGCCACTCAAACATCCACTTATTTACCTAGACAGTCATTCACACACACACTCACTAACACACCTATACAACCTCTCAACTCTGCTAATCTCTCACCCATATAAACACTGACACACTCACTCACACACCCACAAAACAACTCACATACCCATTCACATTTTCATACAATCACTCATACATCAACTTGCTTACCCAAACAGTCACTATACACCCACTTACTCACCAGTGAGCCACTCAAATCGACAATCGCTCACCCAATAGAGCCACTGATGCACCCACTCACTCACTAATACAGGCACTCACACAGCAACTCATTCACCTACCCAGCTACTCACACACCCACTTATACACCCATACAGCTACTGACACAACCATACACACAAGGATATTATATACAGTCACACAGCCACTCAGATAATATATGTTAGACGTTGTATCACTCATTAGTAAAACACGTAGTACACTAATTAAACTTTTGTAGTGGGTTAGTAGATATGCTTAACAATTATAAACTCTTAGAAAATACTTACACTCACTAGAAGATGTCATTTGAGTGGTGGAGAAAACGGGCATGACCTCCCAATATCTCCTAAGAATTCCACTGTGAGGGACTTACTTCAGGTGACAGGAGGGATTGTTGGCCCCATACAAGGCATTTCCCTAATGCAGACGTGACAATTTCATTGCTGCTACCACTCTATGCATAGTTGAAAATGAAAGAACTGGGACCGTAGTTTCTGAGAAGAGCTGTGTAACTCCCACATACTTTTGCCACTTGTTTGGACATTGACTAGCTTAATTTGGTATCTTCCTCCCCTCGTTCCATGAAACTATGCTGTTGGGATTATTTCAATTAATGTAATTTAGGTGGTTGATAACTATGTATTATATTACAACAACATATTGCCATTGTGTAAACATATGTATCGAATTGTAGTGAAAATATTCTGCATTATTGGGATCACAATGTTGTCAGACGAAGTGGTTATTTGCATTATTTTGTAGCTACTGTACTGCGATGGAATAATTGACATCCACCTATAATGTTCAGCTTATTGAGAAATGCTTTAGGCTGGTTGAATGACGAAGGATTAATTAAACCATTGTAAGTAACGAATGGAACCTTATTCTTTCTGGCTTTATATAATAATGTATTGCCATAGGAAGGTGTCTTTTCGTTTATATGTAATGTTGTAGTCAATTTGCGGCACTGTGAGTATTTATTGTTACTTTGTTGTACTATATATAACAATAATTTGTTAAAGGATTGGATGACGAGGATTTAACTATTTTGAGAGATTTAAATGACTAAATTCAAATCTATTAATCTCCTTATTTATCTTTTTTATCTTTATTATTCTCTTCCCTTTCTTTATTTTTTATTTTTTGGTGGTGGTATTAATATTCAGTTTCTGGCGCTGGGGCTTAAAGAGTAGTTGTGGATTTTCCTTCCCGTTTAGTCCTTTTTTAACTTAGCACTGCCACATTGGCGTTCCGAAAGCTTTGCTATCTGGCAACTGTCCTTTGCAGCGGTGTGTTAATTGGTCAGCATTCGGATTTGAGTTTTACTTCCTCAAAATGGCGCTATGGTGCATTTCTAGTAGGTGCCTAAGTCCCCTCTTTAACTCCATTCTTTAAACTCCTTTACAGCGCCTTCAACCCGGCATTGATGTATGGGAGTTTTCAAATGCCGTAATCTGGCACTTTATGTATGGTGCAATCTTGGAAAAATGAAACAAAATGAAATTGTATTTGATCCGAGAAAACATCTTTTCAATATACGCTGCCATTTGATTCGGTTGACATTTCACTCGAAGTTTGATAATGGGATTTAAGGATGTATGATTTACGAACTTAATTATTGATATCATGCACTACGATACCATTCATTTGATTTTGCCCGTTTCAATATGGCGTTGAGGTTCAACTGCGGGTAATGTGAAGTCCCTTCTCACTTTCTATACCCCTCTACGGCGTCTTTAAACTTGGTGGAGACATTTTGACGCACTGAAACTGCTGCTACTTGCCATTTGATTTGCCGTGTGGTGTTAGAGTCCCGGTAAGCACCCTTGGGTTTTGTTTTTTTGATCTAAATGGTACGCGTTCTTTCACCACCCGTAACTTTGAATACGTCGGGTGTTGTTAGCGAGGTGGGCGTGAGCCTCTGCACATTTGATTTTAAGCATATTTAGTGAGACGTGGGGAGGCATGATTTACCTGTCTGAATAGTACATACAGGCAAGATTTTGTATTTAGGGCAGATTTCTCCTGTGTATAGCCCCACATAGTTTTGTATATAGAATTAATTTCGTCACATCTACATGAGGATGACGGTTTTGTTATAGTAATGATTGTAAATGCATCTGAAGTTGGATACAACGTTGCTTTTCGAACGTCAACATTGGGCTAGACATTAAATAAGTTTGTCCCTTTCTCTCTCTCCCCCCCTCCTTTTCCCCACTCCCCCCTTTTTTCTACCCGCTTTCCCTCCCTTCTCCCCCTCCCCCTTTCCCCCCCTCCCCCCCTCTCCCCCCCTCTTCTTCTGTTGTTCAGCTTGGATAAAGTACGGGGAAAAGTTGAGGACGATTTGCTCGTTCCTTGACCCTTTGAATTTGTAATCATTTTGACTGGCTCTTCAAACTGCTGTTGTTGAAGTGACCTTTTGAACTCACCAATATTTGAAGTGGCTTCTGAAGTTGTGGTTGCTGAAGTGAACTGACAGCGGTATCTAATTTGTTTAAGATAGAAGTAAGTCACCTTTGAAGTCCTGAAGCTAACAGGTGGCAGGAATTGACTGCACACATTGGTTTTTAGTCGGCTATTATGTATCTCTTGTACGGCTAGTATAATTATTTTAAGTACACTGGTGGTTCTTTACTAATAATTCCTAATTTGGTATGGTTGAGGGTTTCTTTCCTCAAAAATTTTTCAAATTCTTGTTCTTTTCTTTGTTTTTCGTTTCTTTTCTTCTTCTTTTTTTAAAATAATACTGTTTCTTTGGCCCTTCCTTAAATTTATATGATGTTATGGATTTTTTGTAATTTTAGACTGCCCATTTAGGATGCTCAGTATATTTTACTTCCTGAAGATGACCATGGATTAACACCAAAGGTCGAAACGTCGTCGACGCTATTGAGGCCGCAACTATTGGAGGACACACTTTTTGTCTACTGGAGTTTTATGAAAATGTTGTAAACTCCCTTATTATGTAATCATCTCCTTGTCTGCCACTTGTCTGGTCATGTATATGTTCTTATGTTATATGTACCAGCTTAACACACTGAGCTGTTTTATTGACTACATTTTGTATGTTTTTCTATTAGGGTCTCTCTCTTTTTTCTTCCTTTTCTTTTTCCTTTTTCTTTTTTTGCTTACATAAATTCATGTCTTTATTGCTTTTGGATATTTGTTTTTGAATTGTACACTCTGAACATTTTGTTTGGAATAATTATTAGCTTAATGCCAAGACATTTTACTACTGGCGAGGAACACGGGGCAAACTCCAGTAGCCAAAAACTGCCCAACCAGGGAGTCCCCTTCATAGTGATTGTCAGCACTTTTGATCTTCAGAATTTGCTATCATCCTGTTAGCAGTGAACCACAAGATTTTCTGCACGTTCATCTGTGACTGTGTAGAGCTCTCCATCTGCAGGACCAGCTGAGTGTCATCCTCATAATTAAACAGTCTGCAATCCAGCTGTGCCAGAGCTGCAATCAAAGGTTGTATATAGATGTTAAACAGCAGGGGGGATATCACAGATCCTTGAGGGATCCCTAAGGTTATTTATTCTGCCATGTATATAAATTTACGAGGGCACTTAAAAATGTATACTGCATACTCCATTTTAAAGTGATATTATCCTTTTTGTTTTCTTCTTAATCTTAAGAAAGGGTGACTCATACTCTATGGTATTGACTCCGCACTGCCAGCCTTTACATTTACTACATTTTCTTAACCCTCATTTCCTCCACATTAGTTCTTTTGGCTCACACAGTCCAGACTGTTCTTTACAAATCATCCCTGCTAGATCTTGCTCTTCTGAGAGTCACTCCTGGCATCTTTGGAGGTAATTTACCACCCACTGGATAATTTTTTACTAGATGCCAGTGTTTTCTGTATGTTGTTATTAACCTACACTGAGAGGTTGTTTTACTGCCTTCATTATTTCTTCCTTTAACTAGCACTTGCTCTCTTGTGCCTAGTTTCGCTTTTCTCCTTGCTTTTTTCTATACACATGTAGGAATATGCCCTCTCATAAAACCTTTCAGAGTTTCAGAGAGCTCTACTAGGGTTTAATCTGTCTCCTGTTGTTCACTACAATTTCTCCTTACTCGAAGGCTCTCCACATAAGGTATACTTAGGTTTTGAGGGTGGAAACTTGTTGCATGGAATGTATTTCCAGCTGTTGGCTTCCTAAATAGATTAATCTCTAATTTATTGTCCTTGACATATTCTGTCAGGACTTGTAGTGTTCCTACCGGTTCTGGCATGTTGGAGAGATTTTCGATTCGGTTCTTGAGGGTTCTGGTCTGTCCGAGGTAAGGCTGACCCCTTCTGGTAGCCACGGCGCTGCAGACAAGGAAAAAGGCCAAAGCAGACCGTGCCTTCCAAAAGGATTTCCCAAGAGGAAAAAACCCATAGGGAAAAACCTCTGATTGAAGTGGAACTCCAGGAATGAAAAGGAAGGAAAGAGGCTACCAGTAAGGAGGAAATAGAAGGCAAGGAATCTAAACCGGAATAGAAAACTATACTCAGGAACAAGGTACACCAGCAGGAATCACAGATACACCAGGCAGGAGCACAGGATACAGACAGGAGTGAGGACACACCAGCAGGAGCAAAGAGTGTTGTAACGCAAGGAAATGAAGGATTCAGCCCTTTAAATACCCATGAATAGGAAGTGACCACACAGAAACAAGAAGTGACAAAACAGGAACAGGAAGCGACAAAACAGGAAGTAAGTAACCACCATCTTGGCTAAGGAAGAAGATAGTGGACTGACTAGGAAGGTGCCATCTTGAATTGGTAGAGCAGATACTTCCCAAGGCTTTCTGGGTTGAAGACTACGGAATCATGAGAAGACAAGGATGGCCCCAAAAATAAATGAAGAAAGAACTATATATTCAGTGAATGCAAGGTAAGAATATAGTGCCCCAACATGTGAAAATAGGAAGCCGCAGTTCCAAAACCAAAGCTGGGGCATTCCTGTCATGCAAATTGTCAGATAATGGGCCTCCACGTAGGTATGCGGCATGCCCGATACAGAAAGAGTGCAGGCTCCACGTGACGCACACGTGATGCCAAAACAGCAACAGCAGGCTGCCATGCAGCACCATGATATGCCCGAAGAAAAGAAGGAGGCGCCGCGGGCAGTATCACGGCCCACAAGGAAGAAGCAGGCAGCACTGTGGGCCAAAATCACGGTCTGTGCTGCAACATATTCAGTTAAGCCTAACCATAACTGATGGTACTTATGAAGTGTATATTTCGATCGTTATTGTTGATTTTTTTCTACAAACGACTTTGCCCTCTCCATTGACCCCTTCCTGATCACAATGTGATCATCGATAAATCTACACAAGAGAATCACACATTCTGTCCATTCAGTCCAATATTGGTTTTGGAGCACCTGCTCCTCCCACCAGCCTACATGCAAATTAGCATAGCTGAGGGTGAAGCATGTGACCATAGCTGTATCTCTAACTTAAAGTAAAAGCTCATTACTAAACAGAAATTTATTTTCTGAGCATCTTCCAATCATGATGAGTAACTTTCGGGTTTGTTTCCCCAATTTAAGCGGCCTAGAGCTTAAAAAATATGCTACTGCTTTTTACCCATCTTCATGTTTTATGCTGATATATAATGTCACTACAACAATGGTCATTAATGTATACTTACTGTCCCAAGTTATATCAAAAATGTTTTGTAGACATTCTCCTGTATCCTGTATATATCAGAGGAGATTTCTACCAAAATCTCTTACGAAATGATCCGTATTCTCAAAAGCTCCCTCCAAACCAGAAATTATTAATTGACCTGGTGGGTTGTCTTTATCTTTATGAATTTTTGGAATTAAATAATAACTTACAGATATCTTAGGGTGTTCAATCCGCAAGAACTGATATTAGTCTAGACTCAAATGCCCTTGATTATATCAATCCAATAATTCCTTACTGTATTCAGTTTTTTAAAGTCGACATTCCATTACTGGAAATTATTTTATAGCATGATTCATCATTGAGTTGTTTATATGCTTCATCCAAATACGTGTCCATTGGTCAAGGGATTAGATCACCACCTTTGTCCGAATTTCTAATAAGCAGTTTATGATATTCCCTTTGTCCAATATTCCCACTTTTTTGATTCCTTGCTGTTTTTACATACCGTTTTTTAACTCCTGAGTCACTAGTTTACTGAATATGTCAAGTACATCTTTAGGCATTGCTGACATAAATTTTGAAGCTTCTTCATACACATCTAGGCCTAAATTGATGATTACTTCCTACTCAGTCAATCTATATTCATAAACCTATGATCTAATTTTCCAGATCTTGAAGCTTCTTTATTAATCGAACACCTACTACCAATAGCTGGTGTTGTTAGTGTTCAAAGTATTTTATTGAGTATGAAAATATGCACACATATGACATGCAAAACAAGTACAGGATAAGCTGTAATAAATACTAGAAACAGACGATATACAATATCATATTGGTGTTACAAGAATTCATCCTTCCACAATTAAAACGGTAGATCAGGTGGCATAGGATATGAATCAAGGCTTTATGGGAGGGATCTACCTCCATAGCAAAGCATGTGGGAATGGACAGAAAGAGGGTAATGTATACCCAAAACGTCCACACCATATTAGGCAAGTAATGGAAAATGTATATCATCATAGCGTATCGCCTATGATACCATGAGGGCACAAAAGGGGGAACTATGAATCTGAGGTGTGAATAAGGGAAAATGGGGGGGGGGGTATAAGTGAGACATGTAAGAAAGTGCATTGTTTTAGCGATATCCCAGGGTGAAATGAGGGAAGGTCTTTGTGCCTTTGAGTAGTTTTCAATGAAACTATCTAATGAGCAGCATATTGGTGTCCCAAGGGGCTTTTTGGGTCGCTCCAGAAACACCCAATCCCCCCAGATGGCTGAGATAGAACATCACATTTATTCCCCCTTCAGTACATGTTCTATTGTGACAATGTCGAGGCTCACTATGCCTCACTCCCAACAAATCTTTAGGGATATCACCAAAGCTTTGAAGTTTTTGGACAAACGACCATTGGAGCCTATTCATAAGTCCAGATGGGCCTCACTGTGGCATAACCCTAAAACTGAACTTGAGGGCCAGGTTGCCAAAGCATGGGCTACCAGGGGCATCACACTGATCAGAGATTTATAAGACACCAATGGTGAAAAGCTTCCCTAGCCGATTTGTTTGGCCACTCTAATATTAATTTTTATTGTTTCCTTTAAATTAAGGTGAGACTTTCTAACCTCACTCACATCAAACATGCCTCCCTACAGTTAAATCCTGCCAGTTGGCAGCACTCAGGGCATATTACCTCTTAAATCTATGAATTGTTATCAGAACAGTACACAGAACAACCATTAAGTCTATATAATAAATGGGCTAAGCATTTTAATTCTGAAGTTTTTTAACACATTACAGCTGTGCTATGACGGATCATTGGTAAAGCTGCTCTATGCAACAATATTGCTCTTTCCCTTGTACAATCCAAATTCTTAACAATGAACCTTCATCATTGGACCCCCAGCCAGACCTCACAAACTAAACTTACGAGAGACTGACAAATGTTGGAGCTGCAACCAAGACTCTGGGTAACACCCAACTCATGTTCTTTTATTGCCCACTTCTGGAACCATATTGTTGCTCAAATCAGGACAGCTTATAAGACATATTTGGCATCTCCATAACCCCAAGCTTTCCCATGATATCTTTAGGCCTTTGGGCCTCGGAGCACACTTTGAATCTGAATGCCAATGATGTGTCCCTCTTAGACCTGCTTCTTACTATTGCAGTGAAAGTCATTCTCTCAGAATCGAAATGTTTTATTAATCTCTCTCACCACACCTGGTGGGCATGGGTCTCATACCTCAGGAGGGCACACTATATGCAATCTCAATAGCTGATGTTGTTGAATGTCATTCATCTCCTGACACTCTGCCTTTGTCGTATTTTGAATAATAAAACATGTTTTAACTTCTTTGAGCTTACACATTTTAAGAAGTATATCCTTGTTTGGGTTTAGTTCATAGTGCATTCTGGGCAATAAGAAAGCCCCACTGACAAAGGATTCTCTTCCTTTTCTGGTACAGTCACGTATGTGAAATTTATAATTGCATTTTTGCCACCTTTTACTGTTTCTTTCTCCATTTTGTTTGTTTCACAGTGGTCTGTTTTTCTCTTTCTGGCTTATCTCTTTCTCTCTTTCCTCCTTTTTGGAATGATTCTTTTTGCTCACTGGGACGCAGATTGAGGTGGATGTCGATTTGCAAAAATAAAGCTCATCTAATACAGTAGGGACTGTAGGTGGCTGCATTTTTTACGAATCAACAGACACCTCAAGCAATGACAAAGAAGTCCAATATGTTTAGACCCCGGAAGTGGAGACCGAAAAGAAGCTTAGAAGGCTTGAGTCCAGATATATTCTAGAACTGAATACAAAAAAAAGAATTTGGGGTTACACACGGAGGAATATCTGCACCCGCCCATGTACATGGGTGACTCTATGAGCCTGATCTCCTTCATATATAGTGGCTTTTTGGTTGTTTAGTTTCCTTTTGTTTTGCATTTGTGTTTGTGTTTTTTTTACAGTGGGGTTGCGTAGACCCACTTGGGCTCCATTTCATGCTGCCATTACGGATTCAGGTTTTAAGACTCTTGAACACCTTTTATTTTCCCCCAGGTTTTATTAACTTATAGTGATTATTTTAGCTTTCATGCAATGAATTAAGGCCATTCAATTTTGAAGCAACATTGAAATTATGGCAAGTTTAGAGTGTTCTTTTTTGACCTGATAATATGAATTCAATGTATTCATGTATGCTCCTGGTTTATTTCCCGAGCCTTAATTTCATACTACCGCCATGAACAAATTCGGAGAAAATGTAATGAACTATGAGGATTTATTCAACATTTATGTTCAAAATATATAATGTAACTGATTTGTGGGCGTTTTAAAAACTAACCGAAAATTAGTATCATTGGTTGCACTTAGCACAGTTTCTGTTTATGACACTAGAATTAACACATGTGCACTTTAAATAGACTACCCAAGGCGTCAGCCAAAACCCATAACGGTGGACATGGCGTTCAAGTGTGATCAAATGTGTCGACAGAGTTTGGTGGAGCATTATTGAGGGAGCTGTGAATGTGTTTGTCCACACTCCCATCACTTCGTTGCTGGGCAGCGGCCTGCAAAATATCGACAACTTTACTATTACCTTGTTCCACATATTTAGCCTCTTCCATTCTGATTTTAGGCAAGTACTTTTTTTAAAAAGAACAATGGGGCAGATTTACTACTTCTGGCGCATCTCTGCTAATCAGCAGGGATGCGCCAGAAGAGTTGCGATGCATCTGCCCACCCGTGCGCCACCACTGATGCACCGCATTTACAATGCGGCGCACCGTGGCGCACAGCTGGGCAGATGCGTGTCGCATCCCCCCGCGGAAAGGCGGCGCATTGCTGGAGTTGCGTCGCAACCGCGACGCAGCTCCGGCAAGGCTCGGGGTGCCCCTATCCCTAACCAGCTGCGTCAATCCCTACGCCTGCTTCAAGCAGGCGCAGGGTTTTGACGCAGCACGGCCGGAAAATCTTGTAGATTTCACTTTTCGGAGGCGTTCCTGCGCCAGAACACCCCCCTGTGCAGGTACGCCCACATGTGGCGCAGGCTTTACAACGTGACGCATCTCCCTAGATGAGTCAAGTTGTAAATAGCCCGCAGCATGGCGCTGGCTTTGCGCCGCCGCTGCGTCACAAAAGTGACGCAATGGCGGTGCAAATCTGGCGTAAGGGGCTTGTAAATTTGCCCCCAAATACATATGAAAAAAATGCCATGGCATACACCATACATGCTGGTACGCTGATAGTTCAATGCTATTTATTTTATTTTTTTAGTTCCTATTGTCGTGGAAATGGCGGGCCATCATGACCCACTCGAGGCTCCGTATGTGTTTGTGTGTGTTGGTGAGTGTGAATGGTGTGCGTGTGTAGGTGCGGCTGTGTTATTTTCTTGGCAATCTGAAAGCTAAAGCGGTTGTGTCCCATTTGTTGTCTCTGGATGTTAGCCTACCTCATTGCTTTTTGACCTTTTACTTAGTTCCCACCCAGTCGCTAAACAATGTGCTTTCATGTCTGAGCTAATATGTTTTCCTTATAACAATTATTCTTTGAAATTGAATGCATGAAACTGTTTGCAGAAGAATAATGCCAGGTTTAACAGTTACTTTAATAACTTCAATGTTAAAAAGAATCCAAAGGGTTGCATATATATATTTTTTTTTATGCAGTGCTAGAAGCCTTCACTTCAGATCAAAGGCCACGCTCACTTAACTGGAAATAGTAATTGGCTGATTCCCAGTTTCTGCATGTCATAAACCTTGAGCATCTACAGAAACCTCACATAATCACTGAACAGGGCGACTCGTATGCCTAATGTAGATTATACATTCAGTAAACATGCAAATGTTGAAAATATTTTTCACGGAGGCAGTCATGAGGAAAATGCACAGAGCCTGTCACGAAAGAGCTGCAGCTGCAAAAATGCCAGCGCTTGACTATTGCGAGAAGGATGCAGATGCCGAGATCGAAGCCTTTACATCTTGAAGTTGCAGCTGTGCACCTTTCAGAGTTTAACAAGGTTTTCTTTACGAGCAATATTTTACAAAATGATGTAGTATGAAGCGTCCGTACTGTGGTGGCAGCAGTGTGCCAAAAGACCCCAGTACCATAGACGCTGCTGGTTGGGAGATGATGGCGACCGCAAGGGTTGCCCCTATAATTCACTGAATAAAGTGGCCTCTTCCACTGTGATAAATGTCACAGGGATTTACCCAACCTGGGTACAATATGTGGAATGATAAATAACACAAAATGCGTTTCATTCACGATTTTTGGTTTCTGTTCCGTCAAAAATATAATATACGATAATTCCTTTACAAACACGAGGGAGGGAACTCTGTCTAGCCCTGAAGAAAGCCCAGAACCTTACAGGACAGCGACAAGGGCTGAAACATGTTGGCACGCTTTTAGGGTCATAGGACCATAACCTCCATATGTCCCTATTTTCACCTTTATTTTAATATCCACTATGTCCCTGCGAATTAAGGGATACCTGGGGAACGCAGTAGGATTTTTATCTTTAGACCCCCTGGCCTATATCTCTTAAGTGCTCCCTGAAACATGGTTGAGCCCATCCTGACCTTTAGGAGTTAGGGTGAACCCGTTGATGAAGCATGACACCAATAGGGTGTGTGAGGGTTAAATAACAAAAAGGAGTTGCCTCCTTTCCTGCATCCAGCGGAGTACACCACGTAGGATTCAATTTTAGCTTCATGGTTCTGGATACTTCATGGTAATCATATTCCCAAAATAGAACCCAGAGTCTTCCATATATTGAAACATTTACAGGACCACCGCTATCCAGCACATGCATATACCATACATGCACTGCATTATCCCTGCTTGCCAGTTTCACAGGCAAACACCCAGCATTCCACATCAACCCAATGTACGCCAAAGGAGAGTTAAGAACACAGTAGTGGAACTTTGAATTAGTGAGCCTGTAGGACTCACTCCAGCACCTGGCAAGAGCAGTAACCTTTCACCACCATGAGACAGGCGCTTTGGGCACCCCTTCCGGTCCACAAAGACCTCAATCCGTGTGACAGAACTACATCATGGTGCACACACATGATCCATGTCCTCCCATGACAACAAAAATCAGCATTAGGTATCCAAACATTTTTACAGCTGGAGCACTCAGGCAGGGGTGCCCGTCCATCACGATGTGAGGAACTTTACTGTCCCAACATAATCCATTCATAAAGTGATTGGGTCCATCAAGATATGGTGAAAAATACTGTCATTCAGAGCATAGAAATTTCAAGATACCAGTACGGCTGAATATGCCCTGTTCTTCATGGAGCAGAAGTACTACAATTGCAGCAACAAAACAGGTAAACTGCTCAGCTGCAAATCTAGGGATATGGAGAAAAGAAATTTGAAAGGCCAGATGTACTAACAAGAGATTCACTATTCCTAATGCTTGAAACATTTATTTTTAAATTAGTGATTCCCAGTGGGTTGCAAACTGTTGTGAAATAATCTCTCCAAGTGTCCAGTTCTTTGCTTAATAAGTTTAATCCACATAACACAGCCTAATGCAGACCTTCTCCACCAGTCAGTCACATCAACTGACTTTGTGTGGAATTCCTGCGTAAAACCAACATTAACATTCCTAAAGTGACATATGTAACATTATTGAACTGGAAGCTACTCCAGCTCAGGCTATAACACAATTCCTGTCTATTGACAAAAATAAAAGCAAATAATAAGGAACATACAAAGTACAGAAAATCAATAATGAATAAATAACACCCATCAACTCATAACCTTCGAAATCAGAACTGAAAAGTTATCTAACAAAATCTCTCAAATATTCCAGAGCCTTGTGGAACCTCTGTGTTCTTCTTGGTTCCTGTGTGCCCCTTCTGGGCACTGTCTCTGTTTGCGCCACTTAAAGACCACCTCTTACACTCTCTTCCCCACACACCTCCACAGGCACTTGTATGATATTCTTTGTGCAAGAGCGCTCAATCCTCCATTAACTTTAAACTGCTAAACCCATCTCTCTCTTTCACATTCACAGAACCTGCACACCCATTCCGCGCCACCTTCCTCCAATTCTGCTGTTCTCTATAGTCCCATGCTACAAACAAATGTTGCACCTCCTTAACTTTGAAGGCCCCTTGAAATACTTTTCATCCACCTGAAATGGTGCCTGACCTCACCTTGACATAGTCACCCACCTGAATGTTCCTTGCTTTTTTATCTCCATCCTCCCTAGTGCTATTTCGGCTTTCAGCCCCTTTATCAACTTCCGTCCCTATGCCCAGAAGGCATCTCATCCATACTGGAAGCATTTTAGTACCCGCTACACCACTCTTGTTTGCACAGTAGGCCCATACCAAATACATAACAGTTGAGATAACATCACTTCTTTTTGTCATTGCCATCTGAATGGCTCCTTTCACCATGAGGTTAGCCCTCTCAAGTATGTCATTGGCCTGTGGATTTTATATGTTGATGCAAGAATACTTCTTCATTTTCTCATAAACCAATTGTGTCTCATTTTCAGTTATGATCTTACTAGGGTATCCTTTGTCCCTGAAGATTTCCTCCATGTTTTTTATGGTTGTTCTGGTGGTGATTTCCCTAAGAAACTTCACCTCCAACAATTTGGAGTGGATGTGTACCATAACAAAGACAAAGTTTCCCAACAGTCTTATAAAATCCGTGCACACACTATGCTACACCATTCCCCAATCTTCAGTGACACTGCCAAACACTTGATGGCTCAATTTCAATTTTTTTACTGTCTTTCAAATCTTTGCAACGCTCAACCCATACCTCAACATCCCCGTCCATTACTGGCCACCAGAGATGTACACACAATCTCCTCTATGTTAAAGTTTGCCCAAAATGTCCATTGTGTGTTAGCTTAAACAATTTCAGACACAGACTAACCAGGGGTATGAATTTGACTCCTCTCATTAATACATCACTCTCAACCACTGGCAACTTATCCAAAATCTTTACATATGGTTTTGCTTGTACACTTACAGAACCTTCTCTCCTGCTTTTATTCCTAACCAATGAAACCACTTCTTTCAAATTACCATCAAATTGCCATCCTCCACCATCCCTTGATGCCACTCTTCTCTTGATTCTACACCTTGAGTGCTCAAATACTTCTTCAACACTTGCCACTGCATCCTTTTTTTCCCAACTCTCCACATTTCCCTTATCCACCATTTGCCACTCTACAGGAAGGCGTGACAAGAAATTAGCATGGAAGTTGTGCCACCCTGGAATATGTTCCACTGAATAAATGTACTCTTGGAGCCTGAATGCCAACCTTGCAAACCTCGCCAAAGTTTTTCTTGCCCCTTTTCTTGCCCCACCTAGCCAAAGTTTTTGACCAATGGTTTGTGGTCTGTGCACAGAATTACCAGTAGCCGCAAATGCATTGTGGAGCTACTCCATTACCCAAGCTGCAGCCAAGGCTTCTCTCTGAATGAGCAAGTAGTTTCTCTCACTGTTCTTTCTCCACCCTCATGGGTTTGACTCAATAGCGCCCCTACACCTACCGCCAGTAGCGGTCCGTGGAGGGAGTTCCGTGGGGCAGAGAGGCGGGGCGGGGGAGGGGCAGGGTGAGGAAATGTAAACACCGGAATATGGATGAACGGAGGTAAGTACACATTTAAATAAATAAAATGAATTTTGTTGCGCGCGCTGCATCGCAGGGAGATTCTTCAGTCTTCCAAAGGTAGTGGAACGTCGAAGGTCCAGGATTCTTCTTCAGAGCGTTGTCCAGGGATATCTAGTTTGTAGGGGGTCTGGATCCTTAATCACTCAGCAGGAGATGAAGCCATTGTTTTACGGCAGCAATCCAGGCCTTTTCACCTCCAGGGGCTACTCCTCCCCCCTACACTCCAGATGCAGGTCAGCCTGTTGCTGTCTCACCTCTTCCCCTGTGTCAAGACATTTCCCAGAGCCTATCACATTCAAATCCAGACAGTCAATCCACAACCAGCCAGAGACACACAGAAATGTTAGAGCACAAAAACCCAGCCACTTCTAAAAGAATGGTTTCTAAACACACAATGCAAAAACGACCTTCACAAAAGGGCGTGTTATTAAATTGTGCGTTCAGGCACACTAAACTTCACCTCTCCATCTTAAGCCTATGGGAAAACAGGCTGGAAACATATTATACAGCCTCCCCATTCTGTCCTATGTGCAAGATGCCTTTCAAGAGCGAAAAACTAAATGGATTGTATTTCACTATTAGGACATGGTACACACCTCAGTAGATGTCCCACCTTTCACATACACTGCACCCTGCCCAGGAGGGTACCTTGGACCTACCATAGGGGTGTCTGATGTGCATAGAAAGGAAAGGGTAAGGCCTGGCAAGTGGGTGCACTTGACAGGACAACATGGCAGCTTAACAAACTGTGCGCAGGCACTGCAGTGGCAGGTCTGAGTTCTCTCTTTAGGGCTACTTGTGTGGGTGTCACAATTAGTGCTGCAGGCCCACTAATATTATTTGCATTACTAGCCCTGGCACACATAGTGCACTTTACTAGGGACTTTACTAGTAAGGCAAACATACCAATCATGGACAACCAATTACCATTACACATAACACAGGGAGCACTTGCACTTTGACACTGATCAGCAGTGGCAAAGTGCCCAAAGCATCTAAGTTGGCAAAACCATGTCAGAAAAAAAGGTCTAGGGGAAGGCAAAAAGTTTAGAGAACTTTAGCCAAAAAGGGCCAAGTCCAACACCCACAAAAACTGAAATTATGCTATTCGGTCGGGCCCAACTTCTTTGGTCACCAGACTGGTGGCCATCACAATTGGGTTTGACCCCAATTCCCAAAGTTGTGGTAAAAAAAACTGGGAGTCTATTTGGACCAATCCCTTCCTATGTCAGAACAAACCTCAGCTATTACTGGTTCATGGTTTCATATGCTGCGGTTGTTAAGAAGAGTTTTTCCTTTACTACCTCTCTCCTCCAGGAAAATGCTTGTTCAGGCGCTGGTCTCAGTCGTCTGGACTATGGTAACTCACTTCTGTCCTCCATAAATGCGAAGCTGCTCTCGAAATGGCAGGTAGTTCAGAACAGCGCTGCACACCTTGTTCGCAAACTCCCCCGGGCACAGCAACTGCCCCTCTTCTTCAGTCTTTACACTGGCTACCGGTAAGAAATATAATTATTTTCAAGATCTGCTGTTTAACCCACAACGCCCTCCATGGACAAGGGCCAACATATTTAGCCTCCAAATTTTTGCCTTACTCTCCCCTGGGCTTTTACATCCCATGACAAGGCCTGGCTTAAAGTCCATGGGTTTAGAAAGGCCAGGTCAGGCTGCAGATCGTTCTCTTTCCTTGCCCCTCATTTTTGGAACAAGCTGTCACTTCATCTACGCATCTGTGTAAAGCACTCATACTTCAGGAAATCGCTTAAGACCTACCCTTTTTAAGTGTGCAGATTCTTTTACCTTAAACCCGTCGTCTTTCCCCCCGTGCCGAGATACCAATTTGGGGCTGATTCGAGCTCGTAATAAATTAAAATAACAATAGATTAAAATAACATGGGCATGAGTTGGTCTTTATTGCTATGGCGAGCTTTAGGCTTTGTATTGCCTGGGTGCGACTGGATTCTTGACCGCCTGGTTTCCAACAATGGCTGGCCAGGTTTTTAGCAGTTTATAACCTGGAAAAAGCCATATATACGTGAAAAGGTAGTCGAACACAATGAAAAGGCTTGAGAATCTAGGCCACACTAGCTCAGTGGGTGAGAGATCTAGGTAGGCATGAGGGCTAAGGAATGTTAGACTGGTAGCCATTCACATATGGTTTATTTTGCACCTGGCACTTTTGGAAGTTGGGGGTCGGTTGGCTCCCCGTGGTTAAAGAAATGAATTTATTTGTAATTAACATATATTATAATTAATTAATTTGTGAGATTTGAATTGAATTTTATTATGTATTTGTGATATGTCACCAGCTGTGGGGGTGGGTGTGTGAGGAGTGGAAAATAAAATAACATGCTATATAAATGATTTTTTTTTTTAAAACAAGCATCACCAGTTCCAATTCCGATTGTTCCACGACCTTAGCTATTTTGATAGCATCTTTTGGCACTGATTTTTTTGCTGCCCATAACCTCTCCTGCATTTCTTGCTTTTGAATTGTACCATCAGTTGGTCACATATCAATTTATCAGTCATTCCACCCAACTGACATTTGATTGATAGTTCTCTTAATCTGGACTCAAACGCATCTACAGATTCTTCTATTTGCTGTGGCTGCGTGTAAAATTTGAATCTGCTTATTACTCTGTTTGTGTCTTTGGCAAATCTCTATTCCAATCTTAATGTTGGTTCCTTATGCACATCGTGACTTCACTCCCTTCTTGATTTGCGGCGATAGGTAAGTATTTAAAGACATGCTGCCCCTCTATCTATTCCTAGTGCGCTCAATAAAGTTGATCTTTGCCTCTCTGGCTGAAAATCCTAACTATCCAATGCTTCCTAATAGTTCTCAAAAATATCTATCTACTCACACCATTCAATTGGTGGAGACCCTGTGTGGATCAAAAACATTGGTGGTGGAACTATACCTGATGATGTTGTATGATCTATTAACACAGTATACATGATATAGAATCCAAAAACAAAGACTTAATCGCTTCTTTTTATTTGTGCACTTTAACTTTTCAAGTAGCAGACCAGTCACAATTTCTATGTCACTGCCATTCCCTTTCCAGGGAATAATCTTTAATCATTACTTTATTATCGTGCCCCTCCCCCAGTTTCCAAATCACTGTCTGTAGTGACAAACTCCATAGACGGGGATGAGGTCAGCTGAGTTTATTTGAAAACAGCTACACAGCAGACAGGAGAGTCGGTGGTACACATCCAGCTCCAACCGCTCTCTGGATCATTTCAAACAGAGAGAACCCAGTAACAAAGCATCCAGGCAGCTATCAACATTCTACATAACAAAGCCTGGAATGGAACACATTACAATCTAATACAGTGTAAAGATGCAATGCTAATTGAGATAAAGAAGAGAGTACAACATATCCTCTTTTCTCAATAAACAAAATGAAAACAAAACAAAAACAGAATATATCAAAAAGTTAAAGGTAAAATGATATGAACAGAAACCAGCAATACATCACAGTTGGTATCTTTTGGTACTTACTCTTGACCTTGTGCTCCTCCTAAGAGAGACTTGAAAAAGACCAACAGACTTGTGAGAAGCAGGTAAAACTGAGGTAGAAGGAACAACATTTCTGACTTTTACAATTTTACCAACGTTCCACCAATTACCCCCTTCAACCTGTACAGCATTCCTTTCCACCCTGGTGACTAGAATTGGTGGACCAAACTTGATCTCACCCTTCTTCACATGTGTAGGAGACTTCACAAGTACAAGGACTCCCACAACCACAGGCACAGTTTTAACAGCCTTCCTCGTATCAAACCACGACCTTTGTATTGTGAGATAGAAACATTCTCTCTTACCACTTTCATAAGCCTATCAATATCAGGTACAGACCTAATCCATTTGTTCATCCATGCGGGCTTAAAACTAGTGTTTGCCTTCCTTCCCCTTAATAACTCGAATGGAGAAAATTTGGTCGTAGAGTGGAGGGTAGTTCTATAGAACCAAAGCATGCTATTTATTGAGTTGAGAGTATCACAATTAGAAGACTTGGCCCACCTGATACAGTCCCCCATGAACCTATTCATCCATTTTACAAGTCCATTGGACTGGGGATGGTAAAGAGAACTCTTTACATGTTTGACATTGCATGACTGTAAAAAGGATTCAAAAACACCACTGGTAAACTGTTTACCATTATCTGTCACCAATGTTTCTGGAAACCCCTCCCTCATAAAAACATCCTTGAGGAACAAAATAACACTGGTAGAAGAAACTTCTTTCGCAAATCTTAATTCAGGCCATTTTGACGGTTAATCAATCAACACCATAATAAAATGACATCCTCCAGGTAAAACCTCTGGAGGACCCATGATGTCTAATCCCACCTTAGACCAATGCACAGAAGGACATTCAATATGGAGAAGTGGTGGAGTGGCTACCTTCAACCCTTTGTCAGCTGACCGGCAGATAGAACACATGTCAACAATGTCATTGATTTCACTGTCCATGGAGGGCCACCAAAAACAAACTTGTCGCTTAGTGAGAGTTGAACCTAAATTGCCCTCTTGAGCCTTAGCAATAATACCTCTTCTTAGACTCTGTGGGGGAATAAGTCTGTCAGCTCGTAGCAAAACACCACCCTCCAGAGAAATTTCTGACTCAACTTTCCAGAAGGGTTACAAATATTGAGGAAGAACATGCTCTCTGGGCCACCCCGACTTGACAAACTCACACACTTGTTGGAGAACTTCATCATTAGTAAGAGCCTTCACCCAACTTCGGTGACCGTGTTCTGACTACTGCGGGCATCTTGGGTCAACACACCTTCCAGTCCTACCTGACTTGCATCAACTGTAATACAGGAGGGTAACTCTGGATCATAAGGTTTAAGAGCACCACTGTTGGAGAGACAGTCTTTAACACTACTCAGAGCCAATGCACATTGATCTGACCAAAAAAAAAACTCCTTTCCTGAGTAGAGAACTAATTGGTCGCACTAGAGAGGCATAGTTGGTAATAAACTTTGAATAATATTACAGTAGACCAAGTAAAGACTTGACTCCAGTTTTGTCTAAGGGAGCAGGGGCATGAGTAATGGCATCTAACAATTCTTGTCTGGGTCTAATTCCCTCTCCAGAAATGAGGTGACCCAAATACTCAATCTCATCACAGAGGAACTTGCACTTTTCTGACTTGACTACCAGCCCACGATCCTTAAAAATCTCCATAACCGTTTTCAACAGAGAGTTGTGCGATGGAATATCTTTAGTGTGAATGAGAACATCATCTTGAAACACGAGGACTCCGTTTATACCACCTAACATGTTTTGCATGACCCGTTGGAAAACAAAAGCCACAGAGGCAAGCCCGAAAGGCATCCGTTTATACTGAAAAATGCCTAAGGGTGACACAAATACAGTGAGGGGTCGTGACTCTGGGTCCAGCTCTATTTGGTGATATGCGCTGGCCAGATCTAGCTTTGAGTAGCGCGACCCCATGACACTGGAAAATAGATCGCAAATTTTAGGTAGAGTATGAGAGTCGATCCAGATTTCCTTATTGAGCGACCTCAAGTCCACGCAAACACGTAATTTACCACATTTCTTGCGTGTGACAACCAAGGGCAAAAGCCAAAGGGAGGACTCTGTTGGTTTGATAATCCCTTGTTCACACAAAGACTTGAGTTCGGTCTCGAGATCGTCTCTCACACTGAAAGGTACACCCCTCAACTTATGTTTAACTGGAAGGGCTCCATCTTTAACAACAATTCTATGTCTGAAACCACGTATAGTTCCAAGCCCCCCAGAAAAAACTGATGGAAAACGTTCTTTCCACTTGCCAAAATCTTCAGAGACTATAAGGACTTGTTCAGAACCATACCAAATAAACATTGATGGTACCAGCCCAGGATGTTCAACCCTTTGACAGCAACGTAAATCGTCCCACTAATTTTCCTATCTTTGAAAATGAACTCGTCCTCAAAGTACCCCAGCAGATCAATTTTCCGACCTTCAAATGAGACGGGAGAACGATCAGGGGGTTGAAGCAATCTGTCTCCCCACGTCTCAAAGAACAACTTTTGCGTTAACATAGTGATTCTGACACCTGAGTCAACCAACAGGTTAAATGGTTTACCTTCTATGGACATCTCAACGATGGGATCAATACAGTCAGCTGGATAACTAACATTTGAGACATGGTCATAAGATTCAGTAACTACTGAAATAGATTCAGTAATTGCGGAAATAATTTCAGAATCAGATTCTTCATCTGACTCCAAGACACATACAACAGACCTTTTCTGATTGTTGATTTTTCTTTTAAAACAAACCTTCGCAAAATGTCCTATTTTCTTACAGTAACTACATACTACATTGGTACCAGGACACTTCGCTTCCTTTTGGTGAGGAGCATTTCCACACCGATAATACATTTGTTTCATACTGTGGATGTCTGATACATTTCTACCTGGCACAGATTTTCTGGGTGTGGAACTTCTATTTGAGGATTGACAAGAGTCACTTTGTTTGCTCTTAAAGCTAGTAGTGACAACATTGACGGGATCAACATGTTTATTCTCTAGTTCCTTCAGGGACACTTGAGAAGTCTCAATGCTTTTAGCTATTTTGATTGTTTTTTCAAGGGTAGGATTAGCTGGAGACAGAAGCTTCTGATGATTTGTTTGTCTTTACAGTGGCACGCAAATTGATCCCTGATCAATTGGTCTGTGAAATTCTTGAATAGACATACATATGCCAATTTGCGTAAGGTGGATAACGTCCTCACTTTCATTTTGTTGCCGCTTGAAAAATTTGTGTTGTAGGGCCATGAGACTGGGTTGGTTGTCAAACCTTGTTCTAAGTTTTGTTATGGTGTCCTAGTAGTCATCAACATCATCCTCAGGCTGGTGGACAATTTCAGGGAGGTGCTTGAAAATTGATCTTCCTTCAAATCTCAGAGAATGGAGAAGGAAATATTTATTTTGTTCGTTACTGAGTCTAGAAGCACCAATAGCACCCAGGTATGTTTGAGAAGCATCATACCAAATTTCCCATCGAACAGGAGGCTCTGCTTCAAGAAAAGCGGGTGGAGGAGTTACAGATTGCATGGCTAAACAGAGTAAAGATAACAAGACAGGATACCAAAAGAAGGAAAGAAAAAAAATGTAGTCAAAGAGAGAAATGGAAACTTAAAGAAAAGATAAGAAATAAATATGATGCAAAGAAAAAAAAATGAGGAAACAACAGAACAAGCAAACATCCACAGATAAAAAGAGAAATGAAATTCTCAAGAAATCTTTTTTCTGACAGATGTGAAATGACTGCAGAAGTGCTCACACAACAAAAAAATGTCCAAGAAACAGAGCTGCTGTAGCAAGAAAATTGTTGACTGGAAACGAAAGCCCAGGTGTGAGAATCACCGTGAAGAGATCCATCACAGAAGATGTAAAAAAGAAATACCACAGAAATGTAATATGGTTATTAATGAAAGTGCACTGGTGTGTGGATCACTGTCGTGCAATCCTGCTTTGGATTCGTGGAAATGATCATATGATTTCAATGTAATGGGGTTAATTGTAGAGACTCGAGTGCGAATTGGTTATTATTGAAAAAAATAAGGGTGTGCGGATCACCGTCATGTAATCCACTTTTGTATCACAAAATATACTGGTGTGCGGATCACGGTCATGTAATCCGCTTTTGTATAATAGGCATTGGGATAACATGAATCAAAAACGATATTGGTGTGCGGATCACCATCATGTAATCCGCTTTTGTATCATAGGCATTGGGATACGATGAAACGAAAACGAGCCAATCGTTGGTATTGGCAGAGACGAGGCAGCGATGCTATGTTTGAAATGTCGCTAAGTAACACTGGGTTCGGTTGCTAAGGCGATGAAGACTGTGACATGTGTAGACGACGTTGAGATGCGTGATGAGGCATATGTCAGGCAAGCAGCAGTGCGTGCGTAGACAAGGCCAGAGAGGAAAGGCCCAACGTCTACATCTGCGCGAGCCAAACTTGAAACAGACTGCACTTGAGGAAATTGAATTTGAAGGAAGTCAGTCTAAATGACCGCACTGGAGGAATTTTAATGCCAAGAAGGTAGGTCCAATAAAGCATTTAAACAGCCAAAGGGACTTGCGGAGGCATGTGGGGAGTAGATAGAAGATGTGAGCAATTAAAGCGGTAGAGCGGTGTGTAGAAAGAAAAGTCTGATACAAATTGTACAAGGAACCGCTATATTGCGAGCCTTCCGATTTTTGTCATCACACACGTGCGAGAGAAAAGGTGCACGCAGGGTCCAGCGTGTGGCTGTGTAGCAAGAATCGTCGCCACAAAATTGTAGTGACAAACTCCGTAAACGGTGAAGAGTTCAGCTGAGTTTATTTGAAAACAGCTACACAGCAGACAGGAGAGTCGTTGGTACACATCCAGCTCCAACCACTCTCTGGATCATTTCAAACAGAGAGAACCCAGTAACAAAGCATCCAGGAAATCATCGACATTCTAAATAACAAAGCCTGGAATGGAATACATTACAATTTAATACAGTGTAAAGCTGCAATGCTAATTGAGATAAAGAAGAGAGTACACATAGTCCTTTCAAAATTTCTATGCCACTGCCACTCAAAATAGTCCTTCCACAGTTTCCACACAGTTCTTGAAAACAATGTGGAAAATAGGACAGTTAGGAGAGGAGAATGTGCATGTACGGCTTGGAGAAAGGCCTGCAATATCAGGTTATGGCGAGGTTTATGTCTAATTTATGCATTCTAAGGTGGACTGCATTAATTCTCTATTTCATTTTCTAATTGTGAAAAAATGTTCATTTCATGCTGGACTGGACTGCACTAATTAGGGCTGATGCGCATTGTGATTTGGGTAGGGGTGGGCTGAATTTGCGAAATTAACTTTTGCAAATTATCGCGAAAATGCTAAAAATCTCCGCAAACACGCCAGAAATTGGGCCGCTCTAGGGTTAGTAGTACACCGATCCTGTTTCTCACTGATCCGAACTAGGACTATGGCTTGGCCACATTAGGCCAATTTATTGAGCATTCCAATCCCAGCAAATACCTTCAAATCTACATTGTGAAGAGGAAGGGTTCGCTGAAAGCACTTTCCTCAGGTTCCTTGGACCACAGCCCATCTTACTGGTTGATCTGAGAAATCGTCATCAAAATGTGAAATATTCTCTCCAAGTGTCCAGTTCTTTGCTGAGTCAGCTTATTCCAGATGAGACGGCCTCACGCAGTCCATCACCACCAGTCATCCACATCAACTGACTCTGTGTGAATTCCTCCGTGGAACCAACATTAACATTCCTATAATGACATATATAATGACATATGTAACAATCTTGAACTAGAAGCTACACCAGTTCAGACTCCAACAGAGGTAGGTCGCAGTTTACATAAGATTAGGCGTGAAAGTATCCCAGAGATGGTACCCTGCTGGTGTCTGTGGACCAACATGTCTGTGATAACTTTTAAATAAAGTAATTATTTTTCGTTAAAGGCAACTCGTTTTCCCTTAAGGACAACAGGACGTGTTTAAACAAAACAAAAATGAAAGTGTAACATTTATTTTTCAAGAGTAGCTAGTGGTCCATTGAACCACTCGCTACTCTTAAATTTTTTTTTTTTCAACATCACGAAGTAAGGAGATCCATTGAGGACCCCTTCCCATTTGTGAATTACTTATCACCTCCTTTGAGGCGGTGGTAAAACCTTTATGTTTTGCAAGCAGAAATCAGTCGCAAAACATGTATACATATCATTCCAATATGTTATTTGGAAGGGATACCCTGAACGCACTTCTTCCAAATACCAAATCAGTATTTAGTCGCAAACCCAAATTTCCATTAGGAAAGTTGTCACTTAATAACAATTTAGGTTTGATACATCAGAAAAAAGCCTTTTTGCAGTTGCAAATGGCCCAATGCTTTGAATCAGATCATTTGCAACCACAAAAAGGCTTCATAAATTCGGCCATTGGTCCTGAATGATAGCAATATAATAAAAGCCTTAACAGAATTTTACAGAGACCTATACGAAGTTAATAAACCCCAAAATATCCATGCCTACACAAATCTGGAAACTGCCTGGCTCGAGCGGCTCATTTTGAACCAGGTCGAAAAGCTAGAACTTCAGGATGAGATAGGGGGAACAATACAGTCCCAATCCCTTACTGGCCGTATTAATGAGTGTAATACGCATGAAGTATTTGTCCTTGACAGTGGGGGACCCCCATCCCACTGGCGATAAGAAAGTTCCAAAAGAGTGTCAGGACAAATTAAAAGAGAATTGTTGTTCAATCATGAAAAGATTCCAAGAGTCAGTTGATCATGTGCAGTGTTTTTATATTACCAGTTTTTTAAGCTGAGACTTCCTCTCAGGTGAGTAACAAGAGGTAACAGCCAACACGTGTTTCTCCCCTTCACATGGCCATCCGGCCTGGGGTTTCCTCAGGGCTGCATATTCACAGGTGAAAATGGTGTCCAATAACTACATTGCAGGACAAGGCAAAAGGTAATTCAGAAATTATTGAGACACATATTATAATCAAAAAGGTGCCTTATCCATTTTTGCAGAAAGAACAAACAGAAGAGCAGAAAGAAGCCTTGTTGCAAAATCATCCTGTACCCTCAACTTTTTCAGACGGATACTGGTGGTAACTGAGTCTGACTAACCAGTCCTAGAGCCAGTGCTATGTTAAAAGACACTTAGAATACAGTGAAAACACCTACATACACTAGGGAACACTTTGCGTTGGGGTCTCCCTGTGATTAGCATGACCTCCTCTGTAAGCCCCTAGTATATAATAGGGCAGGGGGATTATAACTACCTCTTAAAACGCGACACAGGGTGTGTTTGCACACGTCACCTCAGGCCTCGTCCCCTCCCTTCCCCACTGTGTAAACACGCCCTGTGGGCGTTTTTTAAGTTGGGAGATTAAGTCCCCTTGAATCCTGAGTGTCCCTAGGGGCAAAATAGCCCACTAGGTACGTCCAGTAAGCGCCATTGCAGAGAGGTGTAAAAAGGAGCACGGCCTGCACCACCTCTCTGCAACGCAGCGCAGTGGTGCTTACTGGAAGCACCTGGTGGGCTAGTTGGCCCCCCAGGGTCCCTCAGGATTGAAAGGGAATTATTTCCCCAACTTAAAACGCATCACAGGGCGTGTTTGCACATGACACCTTAGGCCCTGTCCCCTCCCTTCACCACTGTGTAAACACGCCCTGTGGCCGTTCTAAGTTGAGAGATTAAGTCCCCTTGAATCCGAAGGGTCCCTAGGGTCAAACTAGCCCACTAGGTACCTCCAGTAAGCGCCACAGAGCTGCATTGCATAGAGGTGTAAAAAGGGGCGTGGCCTCAGAACACCTGTCTGCAACGCAGCTCCCTGGCGCATACTGGAGATACCTGTTGGGCTAGTTGGCCCTCAGGGACCCTCAGTATTGAAGGGGAATTAATTCCCCAACTTACAACTGGCCGCGTTTGCAGAGTGCTGCAAGGAGGGGGCGTGGCCTCCGGTGCGATGCCGGTCTTTTATTTATTTTATTTTTTTAAGAAGGAGGGCTGTGTGGCCCCCCTTCTTTTTCTAATTTATTGGCCCTGGGGAGCCCATCCCCCAGGACAAGCACCCTAATTTTTTTTGTTGAAAAAAATAAATTTGGCCCTCCCAAGGCCTCAATCGGCCGTGGGGACCTCAACCCCTGGGTCATGGCCTTTTGTTTTTTAAATTCTTTAGGAGGGGGGCTGCGTTGCCCCCCTCCTCAGGCCACTTATGGCCCCGGGAACCCCATCCCCCAGGGACGGCCTTTGTTTTTTATTATTTAAAAAAATATATATATTTATAGAAACACCTAGGACATGCTGGACAAACCGTATGTACCTATCACCATGACGATTTGTGTGATATTCATTAAAAGGTGACTATGCATACAATGAATCCCCGTGGAATGTATTTACACCGCCAGTGAAGCTCTGATGTGTCTGACGCCCTACCGTGCCTAATCCCAGCGCCCCCGCCGGTGGGTACTCTCAAAGTTGACACCCTAGTCGTTTATTTATACAAACATGGGTAGGTATTGACGGGCACATTTAATACACACGCTCACCAAGCCATTTAAAGGGGATTCAACAAAAATTCGACCAATCTATGCAAGAAACCCCCCTCATGGTTAATAAAACACACATCCACCACCGGATGTGTAATACTTTTTATTTTACTCTCTGGAAAGGAGACAAACCTCACTTGAGAGTCACAGCGTGCTCCTGGCTGAGCCCAATGCTGTGTTACACCCACCAGTGCCCGCCGTGTGCCACACACCTCTGCGTTGTATTCCACCAGCTAGTGCATATGCTATGACACTCTCTAACCCATGTGCACTGTAACACCACCCCGTGAATATGTCATGCCACACTTGCCTTTGCACGGGTTATATTGCCCCATCTAATGTGCCTTCCTCGATGCCTATGTTATAACGCACAGCGCTATGCCATACATATTACAATCTTCGATCCATATCTTTGTCACAGTGCATATGCAACGTTACACTCCCAAGCACATATTTTTATATTACAACTTTAGAGACTAGTTAGGTTACACAACACTTCCCTGTGCATATTACACTCCAAGGCGCATATTGCATAGCACGCGCTAGTACCTGTGCTATCTCGCACTCCAATGAATCAGTCATTGCGCACAATGTATTGCATATTATATTTCACGCCCGGTTCATCTTATATCACACTTTTTGGTGCATAGTTTATACAATATACTATATCTAGTTTTCATTTTCAATCGTGCTCTCAGGACTATGTTCTATATAACACTGCATCCACCTACCCTTTTCACGGGCATTACATTTAGCGATGGGGGTGGAGGGTCAGGGGGTGTTTCTGCCAAGTGAGCCCGTAGTCACAGTCACAAACGTCCTCTTCTTCCTGAATAAAAGTGAGATTATGCTGCATACTTGTTCATATTTTAAGTAGTTCGCACAGACACACATTTTAAAAACAATAAAGTTCCTAATACCCACCTTCTCTGAACAGTTAGCTTGCTGCCCCATCCACCTCCTCCCTATCCTCTGTTGTCTGAACCATGGACTAGCCTCCTTCCTCCTGCCATGCATGGTCTGATGTGCTGCCACTGCCCTCCATTTAGCATGATGTACCAGTCCACTCCTCCTGCCCTTCATTGCCCAATGATATGGCCCATCATTGACCTCCTGCTTAGCCTCTGTGCTTAGCTTGCTGCCCCTATTCTCCTTCCTCCTGCCCTCCGATGTCTTTGTGCATCCCCCTGCTCCATCCTTTTTGCCCACCGTGTTCCATGGACCTGCCACTCCTATCTACTCTGAGTGTTCTGTTGAGCTGCCACTCCCCTCCCACCTGCCTAGCATTGTCAGATGACTGTAACCTGTCCCTGCCACCTCCACCCTGACTGTCCACACGCCATGCCCCTATCCCCTTCCTCCTGTCCTTCATGGTCCATTTTACTGCCACACCCTTCTGCCCTCCCTGGTCTGTTGTGCTGCAACTGATCCTCTTGCCTGCCCCGAGTGGTCTGTTGTGAGACCCCTTCCCCTGAACTCTCTTGTCTGTGCCCAGGTCCTGACCCTCCCTTCAATCCTCCATGGTCCTTTGTGCATGCCCCTGCACCCTCCTTCTTGCCCATCATAGCCATTGTGCTGCCACTAACCCTCCCGCTTGCCATGCATGGTCTTCTGTGCTGCCATGGCCCCTCCCACCTTCCCTGTGTGGTCAGCTAACTGCCCCTGACCCCCTCCCACCTTCTCTCCATGGTCTGTGTGTATGCCATCATAGTCTCACTGTTGCTCTCCATGGTGTGTCTTGTTTCTAGTGCCCATCCTGCCTGACCTCCATGGTCATCTTGCTGCTCCTGCCCTGCCCCCTTGCCCCCCGCCCTCTGTTTCCATGTGCAGACCCCTATTCCCTCCCTCCTGGCTTGTCTGTTCCATTGTAATGCACCTGATCCGTCCCTCCTGCCCTTTATGGTCTGTTATGCTGCAGTTTTCTCTCCTGTCTGTCTATTATGGTCAGCTAGCTACCATTTCCTCTTTCCCCTCTGTTCTCTGTTGTCCATGTGCATGGTCCTGTCCCCTCCCTATTGCTTTCTATGGATTGTTTTGCTGCACTCCCGTCCCGCATGCCCTGTGTGGTGTATTGTGCTGCTGCAAACCCTGATGCCTGCCCTGTAGGGTCAGTTTGGTGCACCTCTCCATGTCCCTCCTGTCCTCTGTTATCCAAGTCCATGTCCCTACCCCAATTCCTCCTCCCTACCATGATCCAATGTACCATACTTGCGACCATTTTGAACTTGGTAAGAGGTAGATTTTGAAAAAAAACTGGGGTATTGATTTTCCCCTTTGAGTTACATTGAAAAAAGAGGAGATTGTAGACAGGAGACAGATAAAATAAAGACCATTTGAGCTTAAAAACATTGGACGTTTCCTGGCTGAAACGGGTCTGTTGGCATGTATGTTTGTACTACCACTGCCTCTTCCTTCTGCCCACAATGGTCTATTATATTGCCACAGCCTCTCTTACCAGTCCTGTATTGTTGGTTTGTTGCCCCTGCCCCCCTTTCCACTGCCCTCCATAGTCTGTTGCGCTGTCACTGCCCTTCCTGCCTGCCCAGTGTGGTCAAATTGTTGCCTCTGCACTCTCCTATCTGCCTTCAATTTTCAGAGTCCGTGCCCCTGGCCTCTGCCTCTCAACAGTATCCCAATGAACAACTAGATTGCTAACATTCTATATTTATTACAAAAGTGTGGAACACCTGACGTCATCTTGATGTAATCAAAACTGTAATACCTAGAGCATTTCCTTTAGAAATTACATATATGAAAGGGTCTTATTTGCATCAAAATTATGGTTAGTGCTCTAAAAAACTAAAATGAGGACATATTTTCTGAGTTTTCAAATAGCGACAAAGAACTTTTATATTATTTGTAATCTTTATGTTTTGTTATCCAGTTGACCACTTGATTAAATGTTGCACCTAGGGGAGAGGATGTGGTGTTACTTCCAGAGCTGCAGACTTTGCAACTGGGGAACCAGGTTGGAGTTTCTGCTTCAGCTCAACATTCTGTGATTCTGGTCAAATCACTTAATCTCCCCATGTCTACAACCAAAATGAATTTGATCTTGTGTGATGTAACCAATGCTCATGTAAAGCACTCTAATACCTGACACGTCTGCAGTATATAAAACTGCAAATACACAAAAATAAGTGTTTTGCACACTTCTGTCATTGGGCCACATGTGGGCTACATCTGGTTGATATGTCTGCTTCATTTGGGCTCTTTTGTCTCTGGTGGCCATCTTGGGAGATTTATTTGTTTTAAAGTTTCCTAATTTCCTCATTTACTGCAGTCTCCGCAGTAGGAAATGCTTTCAGTTTTTTACTTTGATTCCATCAAGAAGGTATTCAGATATGTCACACATTTCCCATAAATTCTGAATGTTAGCACTCTAGTTGCTCATTAGATCACTGTAGTAAAGCTACTGCTCGCCACGGAAGTCTGCTGCTGGTATTAAAAGTGCTTGTTTCAGTCTGCACATCAGAATTTTTTAATGAAATAGAAGAGGATTTGAGAAGTCACTCAAAATGTGCCCTAATTTTTCTTTCTTCAGTACTAATCATAATTTCTATGGCAAAATAAACCCCCTCATTGTGTTCCTTTTTAAATTAAATGTTTTAAGTGTTACCAGTTTATTCCAATCAAGATGGCTTCAGGTGTGCCATACTTTTGTCATAAGTAAGACAGTAAGCGCTCTAGTTGTTCTTAAGAACACTCTGGGACATTCTGTCATTGGGCTATACTTGGGCTACATCTGGGTGATATTTGGGCTACATTTGGGCTCTTTTGTCTCTGGTGGCCATCTTGGGAGGTTTATTTGTTATGAAGTGTCCTCATTTCCTCATTTACTGCAGTCTCCTCAGTAGGAAATACTTTCAGTTTTTTACTTTGATTCCATCAAGAAGGCATTCAGATGTGTCACACATTTGCCATAAATTCTGAATGTTAGCACTCTAATTGCTCATTAGATCACTGTAGTAAAGCTACTGCTCACCAGGGAAGTTTGTTGCTGGTATTCAAAGTGCATGTTTCAGTCTATATGTCAGATTTTTTTAATGAAATAGAAGAGGATTTGAGAAGTCAAAAAAGATCGGCCCTAATTTTTCTTTCTGCAGCAGTAATCATACTTTCTATGGCAAAATGAAATTCCTCATTTTGTTCCTTTTTAAATTAAATGTTTTAAGAGTTACCACTTTATTCCAATCAAGTTGGCTTCAGGTGTGCCATACGTTTGTCATAAGAAGAACTGTTAGCGCTCTAGTTGTTCTTTCGAACACTCTGGGAAGCTGCAGTAGAACACAAAGGAATCAACTGACAGTCTCTGCCCTTGTTGGATGTACATGTGTTACTGAGAATGTCAGACTTCATTCTCACATGACTGAGAAAGATAATGTGAATTTACAGAAAATATGCCCTCAGTTTAGCCTATAGATCACCTTCCAAACCTCTGTGGGAAAAGCACGAGAAAATAGTTTTCTCTCAAACATAATTCATGATATCCCAGCAGAAGGCTTTTTCACATGGTAAAATCACCTTAGAACATGCCACAATTCCTAAAATGAGTATGGTACCATCAACAAATCATTTATAATGTAACTAAAGTCTTAAAACCTTTTATTAACTGCAATGCTTTTTAATGAGGTGCTATCATGTATATTGGTCCCAAGATGGCTGCCACCCCTTCTTGGATGAAGTGCTGACAGCCAATCAGATCTCACGATGAGATGTGTGGTTAGGCTCCACCCAGATATATCTATGATTTTACTTTTGATTTTCTCAGGAACTACTGAACAGATTTACACCATTTAACCAAAAGGCACGAGTGTGAACCAAGGGCTACCTTTTTGCCAAATGTGGTGTAATTCCGTTCAGCAGTTTGGGCTGTAGCTGCGATTAAAGGTTCTTATGGAAAATTGCATGGGGAAAACACGTTTTGGGGCACCCTTTTTTCTCGGCCCCCGCTTGATCAAGCTTGTCTAAAGCGAAACGCATTGTGAATAAACAGCGGTATTTGCATTCTACACGGAGTTGGTGTTTCTGAGAGTGCACTTATTGAGGATTAACTTATTGTTTACAAACCGGTTTTCTCCGCCGGTGCGCGCGCCACTCTTCACGGATCCCGAGCTGACCGGAAGGAGTTACTCACAGTTTGGATATATATATATATACATGTGCAAAATTGTATGTTGGGAGCACAATTTTTCCTGTGAAAAAGCGAATTCTTGAACACCTCAGAGCGATTAAGAATGTGGACTTGAATTACTCAACTGCTAGGCACTGGCTGAGGTATCATAATAAGGATGTTAATTGTTTTTCATTTTTTGGAATTGACAGGGTGCCAGCAAACCCCAGAGGGGGAGATCGTGAGAAACATTTGAGAATTCTGGAGTCACAATATATCATTTTGCTTGAGTCCAAGAACCCTTTTGGCCTCAATGAGGATGAGGAGCTTTTTGTCCATATATGATATTTCATAAATGTAGCTGGAACATTATTATATATTTTTGTGTAATTAACAATGATTAATTGTCATTATCAAATTTTGTATCTGCTATTTGGTTTCCCCTACCTCCTCTCAAGCTGTGTTCAGAACTTCGTGTAAATACTTAATTTAATATGTTTCTTCACTCTGATTTTTTCAATATAGGACAGCCTTAAGGTCACTTGACTTGATCCTTGAGAGTATTTCTCTTTTTGTGAAAATAATGAATTGGTATCAGTTTATGCCACTGGGCAACAATAATGTCTATTTTTTGACTTTTCACAGTAATAAGTGAAAACTCTCTTACTTTATCAAATTATAAACTGTGCACTTGCAATTTATGTAAAAAAAACTATATGTTTTTTCTTTCTCACTGTGAGTGGTTTGTAAAGTCTCGTTTCTATTGCTATGCTCGGGTTACGAGCAACATTCAGTCCTCTTTTGATGTTTTTTTAAACACTAGAAATGGTGGAAGAGTGATTTTCAATGGTGGCTAGTGACGAAGAGCGTCTGCTCGAAACGCGTTGCCAATAAATCTTTTGAATGACCGAGCCTTGGAGTGCGAGTATTCCTTTCTAGGACACAGCCTTGAGGAGTTTTCGTTAATATATATATATATATATATATATATATATATATATATATATATATATATATATATATTCACTTAAAAAACCATAGGTTTCCCCCGTTATAGTTAGTTCAGATAACTATAACTCGCGCACCCGCAATCCACTGCTCAAGACGTCACATATTACATCACTCATGACATGGTCAGTGGCATCACTCATGACATCACTGATAACATCATCCTTGTGATAGAGTGGCGGTCGCGCGAGTTTTAGTTATCTGAACTAACTATAACGGGGGAAAGCTATGGTTTTTTAAGTGAATTTGTAAGGTTTTTTAAATGCTAAGTTATGTATGTATTATTATATTTTTTATATATTTATTTTACAATAAGCTACCTATGTATATAGTTATAGATTGACTGAATCCTGTAATATGGAATGGCTCGTTTAAAATGTTATTTTTTAAGGTTTTTCACCGTGCGTGCACCGTGCGCGCACCCCGCGATTTAAAAAAATAAATAAAACATTTTTTCACCCTTCGGGGTCCTTCAGGGACCCCCTGACAAAGGCTAGGGGTCAGGAACTCTCTACCCTGCCCCCTTTTCACGTTCTCCACCTTTCTTTTTCACTGTCACACACAAAACACACAAAATGGCGGACGACACTTCCTGATCTCGACCGATTCGAATGTTGACTGACATGTAACCACCAATCAGAATTATGCTCGCGCACGTTAGGGTGCGCGCACGGTGCGAGCACGGTGCGCGCTTATAGATATGTATGTACTTTTAACTGCAATTTTCTCAGGAACTACTGAACAGATTGACACCATATATGCAAAAGGCACATGCCTGACCTGAGGACTACCTCTTTGCCAAATTTCAAGTAATTCTGTTCAGCCGTTCGGGCTGTACCTTTGACTAAAGGTCCTATGGGAAAATGCATGCGGAAAACGCGTTTTGGGACCCCCCTTTTTTCTCAGCCCTCGCTTGACGACTCACCCCGAGACTTTCAGGGTAGGAGCTGAGTGGAGCGCCCCATTAGTTTTGAAAATTTTGCGAGGATTCGTCAACTGGCGCCAAAGTTATTCAAAACAGAATTTTCAGATTTCCTATGGAAACTCGGTCCTAACTATAACTATCTACTGGCGACCGCCAGTAGATAATATATACATATATATATATATATATATATATTCACTGAAAAACCATAGGTTTCAGAGACGGTATAGTTAGTTGGACATTTGACTCATATGAAACCAGAGAATTTCGCCTGTTATAGTTAGTTGAGCTAACTATAACTCGCGCGCTCGCAATGCACTGCGGATGACGTCACATATTACATCACTCATGACATGGTCAGTGACATCACTCATGACATCACGGATGACATCTCAAATGACATCACTGATGACATCACTGATGACATAATCCAGTGAATGTGTTTTTCTGTTAACTGTAAATATTTTTCTTATATAGATATGCCAAAGTCTATTGAAGAATGAGTCGATATCTAAGTGCCTGAATGGATTATTTAGTAGATGCATGACTGACTCTATCAGTCACTGATTGAACGTATGTTACTGAATGCATGGATTAGTGACTAAACAGTGTGAATGTCTCCATTAGTCTCTCAGTTGGTGTGTAAGCAGGTGCATGGATTGGTGAGTAGCTACATCAGTGTCTCTATGGGTTATTGATTGTATGAGTATCTGGATGAGTCTCTGAGTGTCTATCTGAGTGGGTGGGGTATCTGACTCTGTGCATACATGTCTGAATAGCTGTTTCACTGGCTCTATACATTCAAAACTGCATATCGGAAGGGCTGTATGGGTAGCTAACTGTGTGTACAGGTGTGTTGATTAGTGAATTGATGTCTCAGTTGTATATATGTGAGGAACTATATATTTTTTAGACAGTATATATGAGGGTTGGGGTGGATAATTGACTATACGTGAGAGAGAGTGATTGCAAGAGTGTCTCCAAACACGAATGTGTACTTGTATTAGTGATTGGATAAGAGAGTAAGTATGTGATAGTATCTATATAAATAAGGGAAGTGGTGTGTGTATAAATAAGTCAGGTGGTGTATATTTATCTGCATAGGTGAGTACATGGGTGTGTGATTGTTTTTTGGCAGGACTGAGTAGATGTGTGAGTAACTCTATGGATCAGTAGCACTGTGTGAATGTATGTATAGGTGTATGAGTGGATATTATACTGATGTAATGATGAGTGACAGCATGTATGAGTGACTGTATCAGTGTATGTCCGGCTCACAACATATAGACAGGAATCAGTGGATGGGTATCTAGTATCTGGTATTGGTGTGTCTATGGTTTCGAAATGGTAGTCTGTATTTTAGAGTGGATGTATTAAAGGTTATATTAGAGTGTGAAGAGGTGTGTCAGACTATCACGTGGATGATGTCATCAGTGATGTCATTTGAGATGTCATGAGTGATGTCACTGACCATGTCATATGTAATATGTGACGTCATCAGCAGTGCATTGCGAGCGCGCGAATTATAGTTAGCTCAACTAACTATAACAGGCAAATTTCTCTGGTTTTATATGAGTTAAATGTCCAACTAACTATAACGTCTCTGAAACCAATGTTTTTTTCTGTGAATTTCTAAGGTTTTTTAATGCTAATTTCTAACTATAACGTCCCTGAAACCTGTGGTTTTTTCAGTGAATTTCTAAGGTTTTTTAAATGTGAATTTCTAACTATAATGTGCCTGAAACCTATGTTTTTTTCAGTGAATTTCTAAGGTTTTTAAAATGCTAATTTCTAGCTATAACGTCCCTGAAACCTATGGTTTTTTCAGTGAATTTCTAAGGTTTTTTAAATGTGAATTTCTAACTATAATGTGCCTGAAACCTATGTTTTTTTCAGTGAATTTCGAAGTTTTTTTAAATGCAAATTTCTAACTATAACGTCTGTAAAACCTATCGTTTTTTCAGTGAATTTCAAAAGTTTTTTAAATATCAAACTACTATTGTGCTATTTGTCATTACTACTCTTTTGTCTAACTTTTCAACTACATAAAATAAACTGCAAAACTACTATGTAATGTAACATATTTCACAAATTACAGTGAGTTTTTAAATAATACAAAATAATTTAACATTCAGAAAACAATTTTTCTCCTTTTTTGCTGTCATCAGCTACTACTTAACTTCACTATTCACAGTTATGTCAGAGTAGTTTCATCATAAACAGCAGGGGAAAAAAACAATCAACAAGATTGTTAAAAAAAAACAAGTCCCTATTTCTCACAAATATAATACAAAATCAACACATCCAATACTATTTCCAATCTTCAAATCTTACCTTTACTTCGTAGTTTCTGTGAACATTTTCCCAATACACCAAATAATGTATCAAAAATTTCTCTTTGAAAGCATCCAGTATGAATTCCTTAAAGTATCTTTACACCTTCCCACAAAGCCAAATGGTGCATCTAAAATCTTTGTTTCAGAAATATCAAGTATGAGTTGGGTAATTCATAAGGCAATCTCGGTTTCATATCCAAGTGTGTATCGTTGCAGTGACTCCAACCATTATTACACTTTAAATAAACTGTATAATGTCCACTTGTGGTAGTACTTCCAGCATGGAAAACAATAGCAACTGTTGCAAAAGTTCTTCCCGAAATAGATACTTGACTAGCAACAAACTTTTTAATTTTGGTTTCCACTTTTCTTCCATTTGGTCTACAGCGTTGTAGCATTATAATCAAATATTTTACATATCTTTGTAGTCATAATGTAGATAGCATTGTTGATTTACAAAGAGAACAGATCATCTTGTGATCTGCTTCTTTTAGTAATTTGGAAAATGGGACAGATTTGCAGACAGGTATTGTCATATAGAATTTGTTCTCTGTCAACTATAGTGCTTGAAGTTAACTAACACTGTTCATATTTATGTTCCCATTTGTAACTGAGTCCAAATAAACTCTCAATCTGAATTTCTTCATCTTCTAGTACTCCAAGCATAACCATCAGAAATTCTTGTGCATCTTGCTGTATATTCACACTGAACGGTAAAGATCCAGTACATGTATCCAACAGTTGGCGAATACCAGAAGCAGAATGAATCCTACTTCTATCAGGTCTCAATTCTTGAAATAAAGTGCAGAGTGCAGAATCTAAAGTTTTTTCCTGACTTTCCATAATTTCACCACAAACGTCTTCAAGATAAAATATAACATTTAGAATGACATTAACATAGCAGTTGACACCAGAAGCATTTTCTATTTGGTATCCAACAACATCATCACTTGTTTGTATTTTCTGCTTCTTTACATCTTTTCTTTTCTGTAGATTTTCTTTCTGCTTTTCAACCACAGTTAACTCTTCAGCATATTTGCATTTTGAACACACGACACGTTTCTCATAAATAGGATATTTACTTAAATGGGGAGCATAACGCCTTCTCAAACAACTATATTCTCTTACACAATTAACATCAGCAGTAACCTTGTTCTCATCAAAATCAATTAAATACAAACCAGACAACGTTCTAACTCAAGATAATGCAACATATACCATTCCCTCTTTAAACACAGTTTTTCCAACATTTACCAAAGCATTATCTACACTTAAACCTTTTGATTTGTGAATAGTTATTGCATATGCTGAACAGAAGGGAAACTGTTTTCTACGAACATACAAGTCTTTTGCAAGCAAAAAACGTGCAGCAGGACGTGCAATGTGTCTTACCTCTGCAATCTGATCAAATTTAACTTTCAAAAATTCAATTCCATTTCTATTTTGATTTTTCACAAAATCAACAACTTTCCCCATTGCTCCATTCACTAAACCTTCTTCTACATTCAGATTACGCTTCAAAATTACCCTACAGTTTAAACATACATCTAAATTTGTTTCTAAGCCAGCAGTGTTTGATACAGACTTTTCCAAGGAATCCAATTTAGTCTGTAGTTTTTCTGAAACAACAATTGTTATTCCTTTATGCTCTATTTTATCAATAGCTTCAATGTGAACTATTTCTTGATTTTCCAATTTCATAAACTCTCTATTAAATGTATAACACTCTTCCACTGAAGGCATTAAGCAAACTATAGACTGTTTTTCTTTCATTTTCTTGCACATTACTTCTGCTGGTGTGTTTTCATTTGCAAACAAGTTCTTTAGTAGAAGACTTTGAAAAACTTGCTTACAACACCAATTCTTACATCTTTTAGAATATTTGCATAATCTTCATCTCTTGCTTGTCGCATATTCTGTGTGAGTTCTTTATATTCAAAATTTAACCACAGATTCACATTTTCAATACTTTCCAGAGATTTCTTTGTGTCTTCATGTAGAAGAGTTTTAAACACTGGTTCTCCTTTTACAGGTGTTACTTGTAGCAGATCTCCAAATACAATTAAATGTTTTCCCCCAAAGAGAACGTCGTAATCTGTTTTTAATACCTGTTGCATTCTTAAGTGTACAAAAGCAAGCATTAAGTTTGAGACCATGCTCACATCATCAATAATTAAAAGTTTCATTTTCTTCAGCACTCTTGACACTTCATAAGAAGCTTCTCCAGACAACTTCTGATATTCTAATTTATTATCATGCTCCACTGGTAACATCAATAATCTATGCAAAGTAACTCCTTTAACATTGTGTGCAGCTAATCCAGTTGGAGCTGTTACCACACAACATAAATGTGAACCAGTAGCTTTTTGAAGATAACTGGTCAAAACTTTAATTAAAAAACTTTTACCTGTCCCAGCATGACCACTGATGTACATCAGAAGAGGTTTAAAAAATGAACACAGAGATTCTTTTTTTTATGCAACAAACCATGTTCTATCCGTTCTCTCACTTGCACATATATTTCTTTCTGTTCAACATTTACTTGTTCTTCTAACTTTTCAAATGTTATATTCTCCTTGTGTGCTTGTTGCATTGCAATTTTGACTTTATGCATAGCAGTCGCTGCGTCATTTTCCAGCATTGGTTGTCCAAGAGGATTTTGACTACATGGGCCACTACTTTGACTACCTTGAGACCTTTCATGAGATATTTCAGCTATAATAGTCTTTTCCTGTTCAAGTTCATCATTCAACATTTTTAAATATGTAGGGAAAATTGGACATCGAATGCTATCTTTACAAGCATAAAAAGATTCTTCGTAGCAGTCAAACTCTCCAAGTAATTCACTTTTGCTACGCCATGGTTTAAACAGCTGCACAAGTGCTAAATAGTAAAATTCTCGCTTATCTGGAGTTTCACTACTAAGTTTCTTGTGGTTTATAAGATTACGCTTTGCATGTTTTACTAAACAACCATGACATCCAACTACTGCAAACTTTCCTCCTTTTAAATTCTCTTTAACATTTTTTTTAAAGCTGTAATGTTGAAGTACTTCATACAGACATAACTGTTCCAGATGTTGACTCCTTTTCGGATAGTATGTGTCCAACATATTAGTTTTAAGAATGTCTGTACTATCTGGGTCATATGCTGCTAATTCGTCAATTTCTTCCAATGATTTCAACACTCTATTTCGTTTGCAGGCAAGACCTAAACTTACCCAAATGATTCCTCGTGACTTTGAATATAAACTTGAAGAACACAAGCGGTCTGAACATTCATAAGATCCAATTTCTCAGTGGGAAAACATTTTCAAACTAAAGCTGTACAATTTTTTTGCTAAGACTATTCTCTTGTGCAATTTCTTCCCACATTTGTTTCATCTCTGTTTTTTCAGATTTTGTTATGTACGATGTAACATAACATGCAACAGCATTTGAGTTATCCGCAGCATACTGGATGTCCATGTTTGGATTCCACATTTTTAAAATGACTGGATTGTAGTCATTGATATACTTTGACACTTCTGTTCTTTTTAAGTTATAGGTATTCTTTGGAGATTTCCGAGTTATTGTGTGCCACACAGAAAAAAAAAAAGAATTTACTCTTCCTTTACAAATGACTGGACGGGGAAAACCAAACCGACATTTGGGTGCCGATTCCGATCCTGTAAAACCCGGGTACGAATGGTCGTATGGAGCGTATTCTCCATCCGACTCGTACCCGGGAATACCACCTTACAAACCTGCAAGTACGATTCGTACAGAAATGCCATATTCGTACGAGTCGTACAAAACACCTACCGGCTAAAAAATACCCACAATTCCGATCCGGGACATCGCGTACGCAGCGTTTTAAGCACCAGCAAGTACGATTCGTGCCTACGTCACTCCGCACGTAGCATTTTTTACAGGAGCCAAAAACTGCCGGGAAATTGAGGACGACGCGAACAAGGAGCACCGGTACACGACGGACAGCCATGGACCCCATCCTACGTGTCATCCTGGCCCTCCTAGCCTACGACCTGGTACACCGAAACCGCCGTAGACGCCGCAGAAGGTCAGAACAACACCCAGGGGCAAAGGGGTGGGGGGGCGAGGCACAGGAAACATAACCCCCCCAAGTTAAAACATATATTTCCTGCACATAACTGGTCACTTTGGGGGGCGTGTCCACCAATCCCACGTACCACCTCAACGGAAGTGGATGTGGACGCGTACCCGTCACCACTACAATGGTGGTACGGCCCGTACCCACGCTTCTGGGGGGCGTGGGTACGGGCCGTACCACCATTGTAGTGGTGATGGAGGAGTACGTGCCGTACCCACGCTGTGGGGGCGTGGGCACAGGCCGTACCACCAGTGGAGTGGTGATGGAGGGGTACGCGCCATACCCACGCTGTGGGGGCGTGGGTACGGGCTGTACCACCATTGTAGTGGTGATGGAGGGGTACGCACCGTACCCACGCTGTGAGGCCGTGGGTATGGGGCGTACCCCTCCATCACCACTCCACTGGTGGTACGGGCCGTTCCCATGCCCCCACAGCCTGGGTACGGCGCGTACACCCTATGAATGCGGGGTTAGGGTCCGTCCCACCTGTACCCCTACGGCAACAGTACAGAATGGATACAAGGCGTACACACGCCACGAATGTTGGCATAGGGCCTGTTGTAGCATATAAGCAGTATATTGGTGTGTGTGTATGCACAGGACAGCAGTGTACTGCACCAAGGGGGCGGGTGGGTTGGTGGGTGGGTGGCAGGCTGCAGAGGACTCTCAGCAGTGGACAGAGACATGGGGGAGGGTGCATATCACTCCCAGCAGTGCCCAGACATTTGAGGAGTGGGTGCAGAGGACTCCCAGCAGTGCCCAGACATATGAGGGGTGGGTGCAGAGGCCTCCCAGCAGTGCCCAGACATATGAGGGGTGGGTGCAGAGGCCTCCCAGCAGTGCCCAAACATATGAGGGGTGGGTGCAGATGCCTCCCAGCAGTGCCCAGACATATGAGGGGTGAGTGCATATCACTACCAGCAGTGCCCAGACATATGAGGGGTGGGTGCATATCACTCCCAGCAGTGCCCAGACATATGAGGGGTGGGTGCAGAGGCCTCCCAGCAGTGCCCAGACATATGAGGGGTGGGTGCATATCACTCCCAGCAGTGCCCAGACATATGAGGGGTGGGTGCAGAGGCCTCCCAGCAGTGCCCAGACATATGAGGGGTGGGTGCAGAGGACTCCCAGCAGTGCCCAGACATATGAGGGGTGGGTGCAGAGGCCTTCCAGCAGTGCCCAGACATATGAGGGGTGGGTGCAGAGGACTCCCAGCAGTGCCTAGACATATGAGGGGTGGGTGCATATCACTCCCAGCAGTGCCCAGACATATGAGGGGTGGGTGCATCAACCTCAGATGACCACAACTCCATGGGTCCATGAACGCATCCCCAATGTGCGACTATGTTGAGACCATATCCCCATGGAGGCATGGCAACATACTCTATACACAAGTACAGTGACTACCAAGGATGGCACAGATGATGCAGCCGGACACATTGCTGAGCAGGCATGGACATAGTTGAAGGGATCCATCAGCCACCAAAGGAATGTAGACACAGGTCAGCACAACAATGGTGCAACTCCCTGCAGGGAAGGTGGCAGGTGCCACAGAGGAAGGAACACTCCTTGGGACTATGTCTCAAAACACAAAGAGCATACACGACCAAAGAATAATTGCAGAGACCTTGTGATGCCACGCAGATACCAGGGTCCACCCCATAAGCAGCAGACTACTACATTTCCCAGATACCCAACACATGATCACCACCCCAACTCATGGAGCATCAGCACCAACATCAATACCTGAAAAGCAATTGTGTGCAAAGTAAAACAAAATGTTTTATTCAGCATGAAAACAAAAAGTAGAAAAGGACACTAATTACAAAGGCCATAGGCCAGTCCAGACACGAAGTCCTGGGGGGGGACACATGGCCATGTGTCTCCCCTAGCTTGCCTGCACATCACATACCTCTGGTTGATCGACTGGGGTGGGGGCATCATGTGGGGAAGGACCAGGCACCGCAGGGACAGGAGGGGGTAGGGCAGGTGTTGGGGGTGCAGGGACAGACGACTCCACCACAGGGGGTGGGGCAGCGCCAAGGGTGGAGGTCAGTACTGTGCTGCACACGTCCGCAAGATCTTGCAGCGTCTCCCCTGCACCCGAAGGAACCACAGGCCCCAAGGAGGGGGGGGGTCGGAGGGATGGGTTGCAGACCTAGTGGGGGAGGTGGTGGACAGGGGGGGACTCTACTCCCCTACCCGTGGAGTGCCTTCCCGTTTGCACACAGGTGAAACAGTGGGGCTGAGGCCCAGCACAGCCAAGTAGGTCTCCTTCTCAGACTGTGGGGCAGGGGAGCCGAGGGGAGTGACATCGGAGGGACTGGAGAGTGAGGCATGTGGACTCCTACTGTGGCTGCGTGTCCGCCTGTGTGCCCTAGACCCAGTGGGTGTGCCTTCTTCCCCCTGAGTGTGCGTGACAGGAGGTGTGCGCTTGCCCTTAGCTGTTGGTGTGCTGCCTGTGTCTGGTGTGGTGCCTGCCTGGGAAGGTGTGTGTGTGCTTGGGACAGGAATGGGAGTGGGAAGTGTGGATGGCGCAGGGGTAGGTGGGGGGACGGAGCACTGCAGGAGACTCACTGCTGCCGTCAGTGACGAGTCCATAGACCTCAGCAACATCCGTTGGTCAGACATCGCTGATGACATGCCCTCCATGTACGACACCATCTGTGTCAGCTGTCTGGTGTGGCCATGGAGGACAGTCAGGATCGATGTCTGCCCAACCTGCAACTGCCGCTGAATGTCCACAGACTCGGCAGTGAGGGCAGCAGGGGAGACAGGGGCAGGGGGTGTGGTGCCTGGCACGAAGGAGACACGTTGTTGCCCTACACAGACAGAAGGGACCCTAGCAAGTGGGAGGGCGGTGATGGGCATGGAGGGGGCGGTGACAGTTGCAGTGCTGCTGCCAGCTGTTGGAGCAGACTCCGCCCCCTCAGGGAGTTCAGCCTCGGACCCGTCTGCGTCGTAGTCGGTGGTGGTACTACCCAGGTCCTCTGCCGCACTCCCCTCGCCCTCCGTGCCACTTGATGCTGCCGACTCCCCAGGTGTGGTGGCACTGGTGCTGGATCCCTCCTCCACGTCCGTGCAGGTGTCTCCCTTGGTGTCCCCCGATGATGCCGTGGGCAAGGTGAAGAGACAGGAAATAATCAGTCACCTGTGTACATCTGACACATGAGTCCAAACTAAATAGGTCACAGTGCATATCATGAAAAGCATCATGAGGAACATCTAGAATACCCAGCACATATGTAAGCCCTGCACTCCCCAGTTGGTTCACCCAACATGCCCCCTGAAATAATGAAAATCAGGACACCACAGCAAATAACTGGAAATCCAATTATACAGAGAAGCTAGTGTCTGTGAACAGTGGAGCACAGGCAGACCATGACGGCATGCCACCTCCTGGTCACTGTGAACGAAATAGTATTGGTGCACCCAATGCCAAATAACAGACGCCAATGCTGAAGGGGTCCCCACACTCATAGACCTGTGAGTACTGTAGAAAAGCAAATTTAATACTATCTGATCCATTGGGAAGCACAAAACTTTACACAATTGACATATTTGGAATGTGTGAATGTGGAACAGAACACACATGGGCATGAATATCAGAAGTCATACAAGGAGGTGCACACAAAACTACATTTACACAGTCATAGTACGAGCTGCCTGCATAATGGCAAGAAGCCAATGTTAAGAAGAAATGTGGTATCAGGAAGTACACATACATGGCACCACGGTGGTCGGGATGACTTGACACCGGTAAGTTGCCTTCAGCAACAACCAAGGACTAACCCAAATGCTAACACACTGTGGGAACATGGATATGTATAAATCCTAAACAACTTTCGGCCTGAAATGTACCCATGTTCAAATTGTTCCAGCGTGTACCACAAAAGTGTAAAAGTGGTACTTGTGCACTCCCTTGGGAGACCTCTGTCATGCAGGCACATCATTGTCCTTCACAAAAATCAAAGTGAAGCATATAAACTATTGGGACATGTTGACAAGTGTAGTGAGTGCCAGGGCACATGCCGTCTTGAATAACAACTTAAAACATGCCACCCGTCACATGGCCATCCGTACCATGATGACACAGTTGGCAACACATCTGACACACTACGTGTCATGTGGAGTGGCACACATGTCCAGACACAGGACAATGCATTAGCAAATGGCCCTGAAATTGTGTTGGAATAAGGAGCACCTGCACTGAGGAGACACCCTGATGTGAACGAAGAATGTCCACACAGATGTCAGCACACACAGACCAAACCACATAGCATCTGGAGCACACACCCGTGCCAATAATGGATGAGCAGAAAACGTGTTTTTTAACTTGTGACACATGCTGCAAAGCACAAACATGACACCCTGCACAACATGCCTGGGTCACTGCACGTTGAGTGCCTGTCCAGACAATCATCACACACTGGTCAGACCAGGCAAGGAGACATAAGGTATGGACATGTAGTCCTTGCCCGTAAAAACAACCCATACCTGAGACAATGTGATTGAGACAGCTCCAAAAGTGACACCTCTCAATCTGGGTTTACTAAAAAGTGCATCAGGAAATCCTAAATGTACTCCACATCACCTCGTGAGGCTGCCAACACATATTTGTGACACAAAACCTCAACAGATTGTTGGACATAGACACACAGGCACTGGCCAGTGTGAGGATGCAGAAGCAAAATGGGGTCAGCCTGTACAATGGGCACATGTAGCACACTTTAGATAAATACAAATGAGGCCAGGGAACAATGCCACAGAGGCAAAACTATGCTGAACACATTGAGAATGGGCACAGTGTTGGATGACACACATGATACCGAGGCAAGGATGTCTTACGGTACTGAAGTGGCACACTGCTCCATGGGCCTGGAATTATCTGACTGTAACATGAGCTACCATCCCGGCACTATGCAGATCTCCCACTCATGCACATCATGTCTGAGGCAACAACATCGGTCATGCATGCTGCAAGTCTGTTCATTTGAACACTCACACTCCTATGTTGAGACTCAGCATCAGTGCCAACTGATATGGACCCCCAAATGACTGAACAGGACAGGGCACAGACAAGGTAACAACACATGTCTCCGACCCCACCCCCACATGATGCAGACAGCAATGTGCACTTGGATCAACCACCAGCCTAGATGAGCATGTGAAATAGTGATTACACACAGACAAGGGAACACATGTCAAGGAGGGGAAAGGAGGAAGAACAGCAGCGGATAACTTTGGGGAACAGGAAATGCAATGCACATATTAACCCTGCCAGTGTATCCATGCGACTGGGCACTTCCCAAAGCTGGTGACAAACAACAAACACACATGTACCTACCCCCTTGCTGCTGCTGCACCGCCTGTAACCCCCTATCCATGTCAGGGAAGACCACCGCCAGGACACGCTTCATTTGGTGGGTCAGGCGCCGGCGCCTGCGGTTCTTGCCTTCTGGTGAGTCCCCCAGCAGGAACCGGGTGATCCTCCTGGTCCAGCACCGGATGTCCTGCCAGCGTTTCCTCACCTGTGCCAGGCACCGACTGCGACCCTCCACAGATCTCATGGCCCTGACGGCCCGCTTCCATATCTCCCCCTTCTCGTAGGCGGTTACCTGTGAGGATGACAAAGTGAGACAACATCACTACACCTGCTCCATGTCACAGAGACACACATTTGAACATCTTTGATATGTTGAACAGGGCATAGTATGCTGCCAACGAATAGCACCTTTGTCATAGGGACATTAGGCTCAGTGGAAGCCCCAATGCACTACATGGCATTGAAAGTACACAGGTGGCATGAGGGGTGCGACACACTCCCTGATCATGGCACACACTGGACATCACAAGCAACACAAAGCTGATGGCCTGCACCTCCAAGCAGTCACATGCCCCAGGCCACTGACCCAACAACAGCAGACTACACAGACACACACAGGCACAGACCATTCACCTGCCAGTGGCAACAGCCGATACAAACCTCACTCTGCACATGTGCCACTTGCCTGGGGGGTGTCACAGGCGTGGGGCTAGCCAAGCAAGTCAGACACACAGCACGGCTTACTTCTCACATCAGATGGGTCGAGCTGTTGCCTCCTCCATGCAGCTGTGGTGCAACACTCCACATAGACACTCACCCACATGACAAGGAACATTCACACACATCAATGTCCAGATCATTTGGACACTCCCACAGCTCCACTCAACTCACACACATCTGTGGGTACAGTCACCTGTCACACGGGGGGAAAACTGAATCACCTCAGGACTATAGAACAAGAAGGGCCAAGAGGATTAGCTATGCTGAATGTGCCATGCAGCATGCAGTGAATGTCACAGTAAGCACAATGCAAGTGAGGAGTGCACACTTGAACCACATCATGCTCTGCATGACAGACATGAGCCATTCCCCCCCTGGGACCCACTCTAAACAACATTTAATGTCTGTCACACCTGGACACAATGCCGGAAGTGCCAGTCCCAAAATGAAGGGGCACAGTCAAAGGTAGCGGAGTCAGCACTCACCTGTACCCCGGGTCTACCATACAGGCTGGGGAACTGTGGGAGGATGACGTCCAGCAACGCCTCATTCTCCTCCTGGGTGAATGGCTGGGCCCTCTCCACAGACCGCGACATGGTGCCAGAGAAATCACAAGCAGCAGCAGTGGTGTTGAATCAAAGGTTGTGCAGGCAAGTGCCCTCTCATGGGTTCTGCCTGACTTATATCTGCCTTGCTGGCCTATTTCAGTAACAGGAGTGCAGAGTGATTGGTCAGACTCCTTTGCATCCTACGTTTCCTCCAATCCCTTTAAACATACACCAGTGACAGCATTAGCATTTTTTCGAATTTGCAGCATCATGTCAAGTCAACAACCACTTTGCAACAATGTATATTGTGGCCAGCTGCTTTTTCCAGGCCACATGATGGAAAAATTTGAACTTCAAACTGGGTATCCATGACAACCAGCATGCATGTAGGCCCTAATACTTGTACCTTATGTGTCCCCATTGTAAATTTCAAACCCCCACACAGGTACGGTGCGTTTCACACGTACCACTAGGGCACCACTACTCTAGTGCTACGGGCCGTACACGCGTGTGTAGGGCCTGTAGCAGTATGGTGCTGTTGCCGTAGGCGTACGCCATTGTGCTACGGGTCCTACACACGTGGGTACGGCCCATTGCACTAGAGTAGTGGTGCCGTAGGCGTACGCCATAGTGCTATGGGCCGTACCCGCGTGTGTAGGGCCCGTAGCACTATGGTAGTGTTGCAGTAGGCGTATGCCATAGTGCTACAGGCCGTACCCGCGTGTGTAGGGCCTGTAGCACTATGGTAGTGGTGCCATAGGCGTATGCCATAATGCTCTGGGACGTACCCGCGTGTGTAGGGCCCGTAGCACTATGGCAGTGTTGCCGTAGGAATACGCCATAGTGCTAAGGGCCGTACCCGCGTGTGTAGGGCCCGTAGCACTATGGCAGTGTTGCCGAAGGCGTACGCCATAGTGATACGGGCCGTACCGGCGTGTGTAGGGCTCGTAGCACTATGGCAGTGTTGCCGTAGGCGTACGCCATAGTGCTACGGGCCGTACCCACGTGTGTAGGGCCCGTAGCACGATGGTGTACGCCTACGGCAACACCACCATAGTGCTACGGGCCCTACACACGCGGGTACGAGCCATATCTCTATGGCGTACGCCTACGGCGACACTCCCATAGGGATAGGACCAGTGTGTACACGTACGTGTGTACAGACCGTACACACACGCGTACTCCTACCCAAAACCCACATAGTGATACGACTGTACACACGCCCTCAGAGCGTGTGTACGGTGCGTTTCACAGCTCACACTGGTGATAGGAGGCGCACAGGAAAGGAATGGAGGTGTCAGACTCGCACAATGATGGACATCAAGTCATTGTCAGTGCAGTGCTTCATGTGTAGGGCCTAGGTATGTCAGGCAGTGAGCTGGCACATGTCTCCTCATGTTTTAACCCAATAGTTGTGTGATGACCTGTGTACACATTTCATGTGTGATGGGGCACTATGTGGCGCACTTCCTCTTCACACCTTTTACATGTGTGCATGTAGTTCAAACTTGTCAAGCACTGCATCACTGGCATGGCACAGTCACCCAACACCCGCAACTGTCCCCTGATGCCAGGTACACGGATGATGGCACCTGACATCTCACCACCAGCGTGCCCCGATGTGATTATGTCATGTGTGTATCATGTGTTTCCATGATCTTGCTGTTGGTGTTCCGTTAACGGCATCTGCTGTAGCTGCATCCAACATGTGTCTGTGTGTAGATGCCCATGTCACACTATTACGCACACCAGGACACATGTGGAATAACACGTAACGTGTGTCTGTATGCATCGAACAGGGACTTGCGAGCTTAGGACATATCAGCATAGTCTCAATGTCTGTGTGATCATTTATGACATGTACCCCTTCATGGCAAGGTGTGTGGTCTGTCCTTTTTCCATGACATGTGACCTGTGCGTCTAGCTTGCCGGCAGCTGTCTGTATGAGATAACATCCTTCAAATGCACATATGTGGATGTATGTCACTCCTGTATTGTGTCTGGATGTTCACTCACACTGGCCCACAGCTACTTTCATGGCATGTCATGTAGACCTTGCCAATTCACGTTTGTAGCTGGCTCTTGGTAGGAGTATCACCTGGCTGGCATACGTGTGCAGGATGTATTGCACAGACCAGACTCTGTATGTAGCATATGTGTATTAGCTGTTGAACATGTGCTCAGTTCATTGACATTGGTGTAGTAATGTACTCAATCTTCGTTATTCCTTCAGAATTTCTGCAGGGCACCGCCTCTCCCCCGACCAATGCCAGACTTGGCTGCCATGAGGGAACATGACTGCATACGCCGCTACAGATTCAACCAACAGTTAATTGTGGACCTGACAAACAGGCTGGCCCCACACCTCCAACCGTGACACAGTTATCCGACTGCGCTGACCCCCAAGATGAAGGTGATGTCAGCCCTAAATTTCTTTGCCACCGGTAAATTTCAATTGACCAGAGCTGATGTGGGTGGCATGTCCCAGACCATGTTCAGCCGTGTCCTGCATGATGTTTTAGAAGCCATGTTGGAGCACCTGGATGAATTCATCCATTTTCCAACTCCTGGGCAGTTGACAGGTATCAAGGGTGAGTTCTATGCCCTGGGAGGGATGCCCCATGTAATTGGGTCCATTGATGGGAGACATGTGGCTTTGGTACCACCACAGGCACAGGAGGGTCAGCACACGATGCCTACATCATGAGGCGTAGCAGGGTGCCAGAAATGATGCTGCAGCTGCACAACGAACGAGCATGTCTTGTTGGTGGGTAGACTCTGTTTGTCCAGTATTCAGCGGTATCTTAGTATGTGACGGCATCTCCTGACCCACTTCTTTACATGATGTTTCCATGTAGGGGACTCTGGCTATCCCAACATGCCATGGCTGGTGACGCCTCTCCGCAACCCAAGAACAGCTGCAGATCACCGTTACAACAACGCATATGGGCAGACCAGGCGAGTGATTGAGAGGACGTTTGGCCTCCTGAAGAGCCGATTCCGTTGCCTCCACAAGACCGGCGGGTCCCTCACATATGCACCGGTGAAGGTCTGCAAAATCTTCCTCGTGTGCTGCATGCTGCACAACATGGCAGTGGAGAAAGCTGTGCCACTCATCCTGGATCCTGATGAGCAGGAACATCCACCCGTGGAGGATGAGGGCCTTGGTCACGAGGCAAGTGAGGAGGAGGAGGAGGAGGAGGAGGAGGAGGACATCTGGAGTTAGCTCATACGCAACTTCTTCTCATAATGGTGAGTCCCTGGGTCTGAGTGTGCACGCTTGGAGCCTTGTGTGGCATGTGTTGCAATGTGTGTGTCCAGCTGACTGTATGCGAAGTGACTTTGAGGTGTGTGCTGATGTGTCACTCGAGTGCTGATGTCATTCCACACATTTTAGCTGACACACTCAATTGACATCTAGCATGGTGTCAACCTTATTCATGTAGAGTACATGACCATGCATGCAGATGACTATGTGTTTCCTGACTTCTTGTGTGTCTCTCATCCCCAGGTATTTGTGTATGCTGTCTGCTCGTGGCATCGTTGTGCTCCTGCTATTCCTCATGAGTAATGCAACGTGTGCTGAATCACCGTTACATGCACGGACATAGTGAGAAGTCTCCTTTGGGTAAGGATTGCAGCAAGGCTTTTTGGGTGTGGTAGCTGTTTGTAATGTGTGGGCACTGCTCCTGTGCATGTATTGTTACTATGCATATATGTCGACTCACCATGGGGCACATAACATGTAGCATGACTCACATGAATTGATAGTCACACTTCGTGACAGTCATCTGTTATGGGATTGTGGATTTTGATGTAGGCATCTATGTGTGTACAACTTCCCTCGGAAACATACGAGAGGCTACGGGTGGACATATTGTGGGACATTCCCATGAGAGGCTCAATGGAGAATTGCAGCCTCTCCGTGTGCAGCAGGGGATGTTTGGCTCACCCCCTTCACTTGTGTGCCACTCCCATGGATTGACAGCATCTGTGGTGCGAAGGGGGTGTCCAGTGTAGGTCCCACATCTTAATCCAAAAGACCATGTGAGTCTGTTAATATTGATGCATTTCCATAGGTGTGAGCCTGAGTAATAAAGGTGTTCCTCAGCCTTCAAGGTGCCTCATCTCTGTCAATGCAGGTCTCTTGCCACTGTGCATGCGCCATCTCTGGCATGGTTGTCAAGGATTGTGCATATGAGTCTATGTGTAGATTAGCAACCTGCATGCTGTTCTACATGTATTTGATTCTCTATTGTGCATGACGTCCATGGCTGTGTATGTATTTTGGTATGTTGGTCCCCACAACGGGCCGTCAACACCTTCTGGGGTGTGTTTCCTGTGCGCAGCTTGGCCTTCAGTTTCATGATCCGGTGTCAGTCATCTTTGGGGATTGTGCATCCTTTGTCTCTGGGTGTGCCATTGAAAACCGGTCACTCCTTCCTTGACATACACCTGTTGCAGTAGTCCTTTCTGACATGCTAGTCTTTGTGTGGAAATTGTGGCATAGTTCCCAGGACATGCCGCCTGCTGTTGCAGCCACTACAGCAAGGGCACACAAAGTTTCCTGATTTGGCAACACACACACATCAAAGATGCTCTTCCCTTCCTCCATCAACCTATTCATTTGGCTGTCATCAGCTTGTCTGTGCCACAGTTGCGGCCACACCGTCCCAAAGGCTGGACCGTCTACACATGCAACATGCACATTGCACGAGCCTCATGTCCTTGCATGACCCACATCACACTACAGTCTGATGTTGCAGCCACCCTCCAAGCAATGTCCATCCACACATCTGCCGCCAGCTCTCAGGCATACACTAAGCGCACACACAACACCTTTGCATGATGAGTGTGCAACTCCGACTGCCTACACAGCGCTGCCACGCCTTCCAGGCCCTGTCACACCCACCAGGTCATGTCCCTCCTACTCCCCACCGGCTCTGTACCACGGCAAGGACATTGGAGTGGGACTCAAGGTGTCTGCATGTAGTATGCTGTCGTTGTGAGGCACATGGCACAGGTATCATCTGTCAGCGTGTCAAACTACAATGTGTCCAGGACCCCCCTCTCCACCATCACATGCGCACACAACCTCATCATCAACTCATTGACAGCCAGGTGCTCCTCACCCTCACCAAGGGCGCAGACATTGCCAGTTCCAATATTCTAGATTGCATGAGATCCATTGATGAATGGCAGAACAGCAGCCACCTGAGGCTGGACTTGTACAGGACTGAGGTCAACATCTGAGGATTGTCCGCTTACAGCTGGGTCAACTGCTTGTGTCCCACCCGCAGTAGCCCGGCACAAGCATCCAGTGTCCATGCACACAAGATGGTGTGCATCATAGATTGCTTGCTCACATTTGCCATGGTAATCACCAGCATCTGTGCCTCAGACTGCAACACCCTCTGCATTATGCACATGATCTCCAGATAGATCCAGTCCAAGGAAAGACGGACCATCCCCCAGGTCCACGACAACATCCGTGTCAAATACTGCCCTGCCCTCTACGGGGCAGCCACATCCAAACTCCCAGGACACTTGTCCACATCCAGGCTGCATCTGCACACCTCAGCTGCAACGTCCCACGCCCCAGCCACATCACCATCCAGCAGAGATAGCACTGTGTGCTGCAGGATGACCTTCAGACTCCCCACTCACACTCAGGAGCCAGGCCACATCCCTGACCCAACACCAACCTTGTACCACTGTCATCCGAGACCCCGTAGTGGCATCTCCGTACATCCAACCTTGACCTGCCCACCATTCTTCCGATCCACCATACTCCAGCATGCAGGACATAGTTCTCCCACCTGGGAACACATACCTGGGACTCCCTCCCCGGGAACCTCCGAATGAGGCATGACCTCTACGCCTTAATGGTACTCTTCCAAATAGGTCTGTCGGCATAGTATTGCATGCACCCCCTCAGCAGCTTGAGGCCATCACAGGTGAGTATTGTGCTCCATGTCTGCATTGAATGATACATTGTGACCCACGTGTGTCCTGTACCAGACTCCGATCCCAGGGTATGGATGTGTGGAGTTAGTTCAACACTCAGGCATAGTTTGACATTTACACACACATATGTTGGTGAATAATGCCAAATGACAGCAACATCTCATGAAAAAATAAAGTATTTATTTTTGGTGGGGTAAGTCTTTTGGTGGATGAAGTAAGGTGCTCTACCGGGTGCATAGAATCCAAAGTTCACAGGGGGAGATGGCATCCTTGTCAGTTGGAGTCATCAGAGTCCAGACCACAGTGTTGGTCATAATTGGTCAGACTGTGACCAGCAAGTCCATGTGGCAGAGAATGTCATTGGGTGAGGTGGGGCTGTTGCGCCAGAGGGCCAGGTGCCAGGCCAGGTGACCTGGGAGATGTGGATCGTCCGCTGACTCTCACCGTCTTTTCCGTGGATGACCCACCTTCCTCCGGGGACCCTCAGTTGCAGGCCTTGACGATGTCTGTGATGCTCCGTTGGACGAATCCTCCTCCTCCTCCTCCCTCCCTGTGGCTGGTGCTGGTCTTCGCCTGGTGCCACAGGGAGGGTTGCCCATGTTGTCGGCAATCCGACGGAGTGAACGGCTCATGTCCGTTTGCACCGCCAGGAGCTCAGCCAGTCTTGCCTCCATCCATCCTTGGTGTTGTTGTTGACTGGCATGTTGCTCGGCCTGCAGGTTCTTCATCTCGTTGAGGGTCCCCTTCATCTCTGTGAGGCTCGACACTACCTGGCTGATGCCCCTGGTGTCACGCCGGTATGTGTCCAGGATGTGGCGTATGTGTGACATACCGGTTCCCTCAGCTGGCTGGTCAGGTTCGCGCCTCCGCCTGCCTCCACTCCCACCACCTCTGCCCACACGAGCCTGGCCTGCCGTTGTGGGCACATCGGGTCTACGGGACCCCTGAGGGATGGCATTATCGGGGTTGTCTGCCTCCTCCTGGGTGCCCGGAGAACCTTGTCCCTCCTGGTCAGACTGGCTGTGTTGTTCAGTGCAAGCAGGGCTCCTGGGTGTCTCCTGGGATGTGGCAGGAATGGGGGTGGTGGTTGGCACAGATGTACCTGACGCAGGTGCTGCAGGGGCTTGGGCACCAGAGGGGCCAGGTTGGTCGGGGTCATCCACGGAGTGGTGAGAGTCATCGCTGCCGGTGGGATCATCTTCACGCTGAGCCTGGGACTGTGATTGTTCCCCCCCATTGTTGGGGGGAGGTCGATGACGTTGCCCTGTGTGTGAGAGAGAGACAATGTTAATGCTGTTTCATGCCACATCCATGTTTCATACATATTCAAGTTGTCACAGATCCTCCAGGTAGTTGGATGTGCCTAGCATTCCTCTCAATGTCCACTTGGGGATGGGTATGTTGCGGGGGACAGTTTGGTATGTTCTCCTGAGTGTTTGACCAGTAGAATTTTGGCTAGGATGCTTATTTGGCGATGGATTGGTCTTGTTGTGTCACATGTCCATTGTGAGAGTGGGTAAATCCGTTGCCTGCCCCGGGGTTGTGTGCTTGTGTGAGGGGGGGTGTGTGACCGGGCCTGCTGTTGGGTGTAGTGTGATTTGTCATTGGGTCTCCCAGGTGATGTGTCTGTCCCCTCATGGTGCATGCTGGCATGACAGTGAGTTTGAGTGCCTGTGCTAGATATCTGTGTAGTTGGTGTTTGAGTGTACAGTGGTCACAGAAGGGCCTTGTGCTGCATACAGCAGGGCCAAGTGTCAGCTACCTTGTCAGTACTTTGCCAGTCCCTGTGCATTGGGCATGGTGCATGGGTATGTACCTAGGCCATATGGGCTGAGGGCATTGGTGTCTGCTTCGGAGTTGCACAATGTGTTGTGTGAGCCCCACCCTCCCGGCATCTCGGACATCCAGTCTTGGGTTTGTGGTTGGTGTGGCCTGGGACATGGCATTGCCTTTATTTGTGAATGGGGCATGGAGATGTTAGTGGCATGAGCGTGGTATTAGAGTGTGGTTGTGTGCGGTGAGGGCTTGGGGGAAGTTGCGTGCATTTGGTGTATTTGTGGTGTGGATGGCATTCCCCACATGTTACGTGGTGTACTCACCATGGTCTGCGACTCCTTCGACTCCGTGTACTCCCACCGGCGGTAGCATGGCCATCACCTTCTCCTCCCAGGGATGGTAATGTATGGGTCTGCGGGGCAGCCCGCCTCCAGTGATGTTACTCTGGGCATATTCCTCGTTCATCTTCCTCTTGACTGCCCTGCGCAGATCGTACCACCTGGCTTGGCATTCATGCCTGGTCCTTTGGATGGGCACAACAGCATTCACCTTGTCAACGATCCTCTGCCACAGGCTTATTTATTGGGCTATGCTGGTCTGTCTGACCAATGTTCCAAAGAGCTGTGGCTCGACTCTGATGACTTCGTTGACGAGGAGGTCCTTGTGAACTTTGGATTCTTGTCTGTGGGCATGGTGTGGGGGTGGGGGTGTGGATGGTTGTGGGTGTGTGGGTGTGAAGGTGTAGGTGTGTGTGTGAATGTGAGGAGGGGGTGTTTGTGAATGAGGTTGTGTGAAGGTGTGTAAGTGAAGGTGTAGTTAAGGTGTAAGTAAGGTGCAGTTGTTTGTCTGTGGGGTCTGTCAGCAGTGAGTCTGTTGCAAAGGCTCATGGGTTGTGTGTGTGGGCCCTTTTAATTGGTCCATTTGTGGGTGTGGCTGGGTTTGAATTTGTGGTGGGTGTGTTATAGGAGGTGGTTGTGATTTAGGGCCTCTGTTTGCCTGTTTGGATGTGCCAGGTCGGTCATAGAGATGTATTTTGTCATGTTGACGTGTTTTGTGCTGTTGTGCGAGTCAAATTGACCCTCCTTGTGCTGTTTTACAGTGTCCTGGTTCTGTACGAGTCTTTTTCGCGTAGGTAAGGTCCGTACATACGCGATGCTGGGTGAGGGTGCTGGGGTTCGGTGTTGGGGTACGGTGCGTACAGGTACGGGGCTGGGTTACGAGCCTGGGGTGCGTCGCGTACAGGTGGGGGGCTGTGCTAAGGTGTCGTGGTACGGTGCGTACAGGTGCGGGGCTGTGCTACAGTGTTGGGGTACGGTGCGTACAGGTACGGGGCTGGACTACGGTGTTGGGGTACGGTGCGTACAGGTACGGGGCTGGGCTACGGTGTTGGGGTACGGTGTGCACAGGTGCGGGGCTGTGCTACGGTGTTGGGGTACGGTGCGTACAGGTATAGGGATGTGCTAGGGTGTTGGGGTACAGTGCGTACAGGTGCGGGGCTGGGCTACGGTGTTGGGGTACGGTGCGTACAGGTACGGGGCTACGGTGTTGGGGTACGGTGCATACAGGTACGGGGCTGGGAGATGGGCCTGGGGTGCGGTGCGTACAGGTGGAGGGCTGGGGTACGGTCCTGGGGTATGGGGCGTACAGGTGCGGGGCTGGGGTACGAGCCTGGGGTGCATCACGTACAGGTGGGGGGCTGTGCTAAGGTGTTGGGGTATGGTGCGTACAGGTGCGGGCTGTGCTACGGTGTTGGGGTACGGTGCGTACAGGTACGGGGCTGGGCTACGGTGTTGGGGTATGGTGCATATAGGTACAGGGCTGGGGTACGGTGCGTATAGGTACAGGGCTGGGCTACGGTGTTGGGGTACGGTGTGAACAGGTACGGGGCTGGGAGACGGGCCTGGGGTGCGGCACATACAGGTAGGGGGCTGGGGTACGGTCCTGGGGTACGGGGCGTACAGGTGCGGGGCTGGGAGAAGGGCCTGGGGTGCAGCACGTACAGGTGCGGGGCTGTGCTACGGTGTTGGGGTACGGTGCGGAGGGGGGGTACGGTGCTGAGATACAGGGGTACGGTGCTGACCTGTGTGGGGTGAGGGGGGCTGTACGACTCGTATCCGGGCACAAGTTTACCCGTGTACATGTAGGCTACAGCGTTCGCTCCGTACGGGGCATTTTACATGCGGTTGTGTATTCGGACGGGCGGTACGGATCGTACTTGCGCGCTTGGACGATTTGCACGTAAAAATGTCCGGCTCCCTGTCGGACACTTTTCCCGACGCTATTCGGACGTAAAAATTTACGGCTCCCTCTCGGACCATTTTCCCGACGCAATTCGTATGTATTTTCCACGTACGAATCGTACTTCGCAGTTTGTACGGGACTTGTACGATTCATACGTGAAAATATACGGATACGAGTCATACGCAAAAAAAAATTCCGGGATCGGAATCGCCACCTTGGTGTAAAATTTTCCTTTCGACTTGTATTTTCTTCCACAACGGTGACTTTGGAAACGTAAAACTTGCTGTTTCAAGCTTCTATCTCCTCCTTCTTTTGGAATGTCACATACTGTTTGATGAAAGAAAATACTGTTTCATCAGAATCATTTCCAAATTTAGGAGCATCCTTGACCCATAGTAGCATATGTATATGAGGTGCACCTCTTGCTTGATACTCCTTTCTCCAAAAGAAATCGGTAACTTCTCCAAGAGGTGGATTATTTTTATTACAGACAAAAGACATCATACCTTGAAACTCATGATTAAAATATCTGCACACATTTACAGGATCCAATGAACACAGTTCACCAGGAGTCTTTATTTTAACATTTTTTATATTAGAATTCGCTTCTCTTAAAAACTCAAGCAAATCTTCCCATGCATACTCTGCACAGCTAAGTGTGACAAACCATGTTGGTATACCTAAGTTCCGTAACATACACTTAAGTTCTCCATGACGAGGATACCAATACTCATTTGTTCCACGTTGACATGCCATCAAATTGAGTAACTGTGCTTCTAAATTTTCATCTGTTTCTTGAATTTTCTCCACAAATTCGTTCTCAGAAAGAAGTGATTCATGAACTCTAGTTTTAAGTATATGATTCACTGCATACGAGAGAGATCACTTTCAAACAAAAGGTGAAATATGTATGGAATGCACTGTCGAAATCTAGGATCTTCAGAATATAATCTTGTTGACCAATATTCTGAAGCTGGAATCCGTACAGGTCGGTCATCATATTGTCCACCTTCTCCAGTAGGAAACAACTGTGGAAAACAACGAGCTTCCAAGCTTTTCTCCCATACACTCATTGGAGTTTCCTGTGCTTTTTTCATTTGAAATGCTACTTCCTATCACTTCTTTTGAATGCAAAGGACATATTGTATAATGTTCATAAATCTCTTCAGTCCCTGACTTGTCCACTTTCTCTATTTGACCACTTGAAATTTCAAAATAATCTTCTAAACATATTACCTGTTCATCCACATTTACATTTTTGTAATAAATATTGTTCTCTATAAGATATAAGGTAGCCTTTTCAACTTTATTAACATCCACAAATTCTTGCCATATTTTCCGACTCTTTGTGGGTACACCATTTACTAAACTAACTACTTCCTCATCTTCCTCTTAATCTCCAGCAATAGCTTCAATGTTTTTCTTAAAATCCAAAGGTAAGTACACCGCTCTTCCTTTCAGCCCTCTTTGAAAGTCTGTTGGTGGCAGTTTACTTGTTTTAGGCTCCATCCGAATTATAATTTGAAAAGGATGAACTGATTGAATTAGAACCGACTCATATGTATTCAATTTGGCCAGCTCTTGCGGAATAGATACTAACTCCAACTTATTATGCACTGCTCTAGCAGGCATTTTGTTCTCTTCTAATTTGTAGTAACAATATTTACATATACGTTGATCACTACCTAACTCAAATCGACCTTCAACAAACAAGTAAGTTGCAAATTCTTCCCACTTACCATTGTTCTCCTTTTCACTTTTCAAATACAAATCGACATTCCTACTTTGACTTTTATAATGAGTACGTCGATAACAAACACAAACATAGTTTGGTATTTCAGAGTACACTACATTAAACTTTCCAATTTCTTCTTCAAACTGATCAGTGGTAATCACTTTCTCATCTCCTCCAACATCTGTAAATGTCAAACGTTCACTTTCTATGAACTGCTCTTCTGAACCAAATATTACATTTCAATATCATCACACTATTTTTGAATATCTGATAAAGAACCATATAAAAGACATCCATTCAGTTCACTTAAACTTAAAGCAGGACTTTTTACATAGTATAGTTTCTTTACAAAGTTCCGCATTTCTGAATGGTGTACTGCTAACATCCTCAAATGATGAAAAAAGCCTTTACAAACTTTTCTTGAAAGACAAGCCAGAGAATGCCCATACTTCTCAGTATATTTTCTTACATTACATGGATCTAGTCTTTGTAACAACTTAATCTTCTGTTTTATACATTTCTGAGTATATTCTCGTAGCAAATTTCGCATTATATCAAAGGATCCCTGTTGAATACTACAAATGCTACTACAACTCCACTTATACACAGGAGCTCGTGGACGTTTCCCTTGTACTTCTTCAGCTATTAACTCTTCTGCACTTTTACCAACCATTTCCTCCTTTGGAAGAGGAACACCATCCTGAACTTCGTAGCAACGACCTCCAGTATCAACTGCAAATGATAAACTATTTTCCAGGAAGTAACTTTCCTCATTAAAAAAAGGCTCAGTACTAGAAGTATGTCTCCAATGTCTACTAAATATTTTACAAAAGTTGGTTCTGTTCACAAGTCTTTTTTTCTACTTTTGTCTTTCAATACTTTGACTATTTTATCCAATACTTCCCTTCTCTTTAAAATCAAAATGAACAACTTCTGTTTCAAACTGAAAGCAGTATCCACTATACTTTCAATACGCTGCTTCTCTTTCAATTGGAACATTCTTCTTTTATATTTTCAATAAATTCTGAATCACTCTAGATCGAAAAAGTCTCTGACGAATTTCTTGAAATTGTTTTTGTCTCCGAGTACCAGATACTATTTCTTTATCATCTTTCCTTTTCCTCGTATTTGAAATTGAACTCTGCTTCACCTTACTTGAAAAATTCTTCTTTTTGATTTGTGTTTTTTCAAAAATTGTCTTTTGCTTTTACTCAAACAAACAGTTTCTCTGCTAGTCACATTTTTTTCTACTTGGAGAAGTGTGGCTCACTGTGGAGAAGTGTGGCTCACTGGTTAGAGTAGGCAGACCTGGAAGCAGAGGTCAGCCCGGGACCAGGGTTCAATTCCCGGCTCGGCTGGGTCTTGAGTCCATAAATTGTCCATGGACTCGATAATTCTCGCTCCAGTGCATACTCGATTCATGGGTTCACACTCTGCGACTCTAGGCAATAGCTTGCTTAATCTCCACAATGGCCCCTCGTGGCGGGATGCCTGGCTTTCACCTTGTGGATGCCCTGCTGGGTTATCTCACAGGGGAATACCAAGACGGGTTCCCTAAGCAAGCGCTTAGAGACCGGTTGGTGATTTGCGCTATATAAATATCTGCACATTTACATTTACTTCAAGATCTTTCCTTTTTGTCAAATATATATTTTTCTTCTCTTTTCTTTTTATTCACTTCTTCTAGGCATTCCAAATTTCAATCCAAACGAAATAATTTTCTGAAAAGCAAAAGATAGATTCAATTATTTTTCACATTTCTTCACTATGTTAAAATAATAACATACAATTGCAAAACTTCCACTAACAACTTCCACACCCAGTGCTGCAAAGTGATGGAGCACGACAGATGAGCACTAGGATGACAAGTAGTACCATAGAACATACAGCAAGTATTTATTTAATTATTTACATACTCCTTTACAATTTATATATAACAGCACTACCTCATACTTTTCACCTCTCTGCCACACCCCACCACCACACACCACTTTCTCTGCAACCCACCGCACACAACTTTATAAACAGTATTTTTACACATTTTAATCTGTGTACTTAGAATGATATTATCAACCAAACAGCACACATAAAAATTTCCATTATTACCTAACAATTTTATCAACAACTTCTCAAAAATAACACTGCACCCAGGGCTTTAACTGAAGGGGGTGTCTGTGTGGATGTGACCACCAGCACTTTATTTTTGGGAGCCTCGAAACGGGTCTTTATAGGGCTCTATTTTCCGACCTCACAAACGTAATCCATTTCTTTTTCTTTATTGCACTACAGTGACACTGTGAGAGCATACACATTGCTCACTACTTAGAAGTGCAGACATCATGCCAAGTGACTCGCATTGTAGGAGAAGGGAAATCCTTTAAAGAGAGCCATTTTCTCTCAGTATTTCCCTTCTCTTTTTGCAACGCATCAGCAACACCATCGTGGGGTGATTAGCAGACAGACCACCAGGCACGCAACGCCCATTGTCCCGGACTCTCTGACACAACTTCCCGGGCACACACACAGAGCCGCACCGAGTACTTCACCGGTATTCAAAACATCATTTTTTTGTAAAGGAGACTCTTTCTTTTTCACCCCTTTTTACAACGCCTAAATGCCCACTCTGCCTATTGCTGAAAGAATTAGGCTCCCCACGAAATGTCCCACTGGTTGCGCCTCTGCAAACAACCACAACAAGGCAACTCCAGCACAAACCTGCTATCACCTTACACACAGTCTTGTTTTAGTGCTACGAAAACACACACTTTGCCTGCCTCACTAAGTTCTCACACCCCGTCTTTAATATGAACATAAAAGCTTTCCAATTACTTTTATATTCCTATACTGTACTTCACATGGAAATATAGAACTCAAGGTTCTCACCACCCCAAATTTGCTCTCTGGTATACTTTCTCAAATGTAAGAAGTACAGGTATTCAAAATCTGTCAGTCACGGCCACTTTAAAACAGTGTACCTATAAACAACTCGACACAACGTTATGTTTCTAAATTAACGTATTACACTTAAAAGCTCCTTTACATTTCTTTCGCTAGATGTACCTTTGTTTAAAACACCACCAGAGAAGGGTGTTGAAATGTACTCCACAAAGAGTAACTCAAAGCTTTGTTATTCTTTATTAAAAAATCTGCCTGTCAATGCTTTTCGCAAGCCTTTTCAACGCCTTAAGAATGTAGCTGGATGAGAATAATACGTATTTAAGATCGGGGGCGGATGATGCACGAAAATAAGAACGTATAGTTGAATAAAGGGCGAGTGGATGCATGGCCAGAGGCATCAATGGATAGATACATAGATCAATGTATCAATGTATTGATGGATGGAAGGGTGAATGAATACAAAGACCAGTACTTACGATAGACGGGTGGGCTGATAAATGATTAGGATTGATTCTGGGATAGATATATCTATGCATATAGAGGCGTATCGCTGCATGAATGGCACAGTGCTTACTACAGGCGAGTGCGCTCATAGATGCTTAAGATAAGCGGACGAACAGATTTATGTATATATATATGTAGGAATATATGCATCAATTAAAAGATGGTTGAATGGCGCAGTGCTTAGGATGCATGGATACTGCGCTTTAATTGGGCCGGGTCTGGGAACCGGCACTTATTTTCAGGCAGCCTCCAAACAACTCTCTACCAGGTTCTATTTTCGGCCCTCTCAAAGATAGTCATTTTTTTACTTTTTTATTACACTGCAGTGACAGCATGCACATCGATGTACGCATGCCTATTTTGCTCCCTACTGAGAACTGGAGACATCACACTCGGTATACCCATGTTGTAGAAGAAAGGGAAATCCTTTAAACAATGTTTTTTTCTGAACCTACGATAATTGGAGACGATTTTCTAAATCATACAATGATACTTATCTTGATTTAGACCACGCCCCAACTTGCATATCTCACATCCCTTTAAGAGCTTTGCCCCCCCTTTTTAGAGCACCCCCACTTTTTTTTCCCACTTAGAACCCTAACTACACCATAGTAACGAACAAACAGTGGAACCTTCAATTAAAATCTACAATGGCACCAAGTTTCATAATTTTCCATCAACGCTATCAGCCTTCTACCACAGTACAAGAGTGTCTATCAGCACGAAGATGTCTTAGCCACAGAAATGTTGTGTAATTTCTGTACCTGTCTGCTGGAACACTCATCACCAAAATGTATTAAAACATGGGAATTTGCCAGAAAAACATATACCATACCATAAACCGATTCATAAATGGGCATACTGCCACTGCACCACCCCTCTTCCCCATCCTTCCTTAACTTCACAAAATTAAAGAAAGAGCCACACCAAACCTAGTAAACACAGTATACCAATACAAGAACTTAATTTCAACAACCGTCTACCGGAACGCTCATGAGCAAAGCGTATTAAAACATACAAATTTGTGGGTAAAATATATACCATGCCATAAGGCACTCTATAGGTGCTCCCAGTGGTACTACATCACCTTCAGTAGCTCTACATCTGCATGTTACTAAATTCTGTGTTTTAATCAGAAACATACCCACCTCCCCCACACCCACCCGCCCTTCCTTAACCGTACGAAATCAAACAGAAACCCCCACCATTCCTAGTAGCGCCACTATACCCATACACAGGCTTAATTTTAACACTTATCAACAAAAAGTATTCAAACATGCAAATTTGCGGGAAAAACATAAACAATACCATAGCACGGTTAATAAATAGGCCCACTCAAACTACATTACCTTTTCTAACCACACATGCCCACGTTACAAATGTCCGTCTTATAATCAGCAACATACGCACATCCCCCACCCCCACCCATACCATGCTTAACCTAACGAAATCAGACAAAGAGCCCCTGCACTCCCGTTACCGCCACTATAGCCATAGATAGACCTAATGTCAACAGGTGTCTGCCGGAACGCTCATCAGCAAAAGCTGTTAAAACTTACAATTTTGCAACTCAAACATTCACCATACCATAAGACGGTTTATAAATAGTCACAGTACCACTACACCACCTCAACACCCGCCCTTGCTTAACTTTAAGCAATAAAAGAAGGAGCCCAATCAAACATAGAAGCGCCACTATAGCCATACACAGCCTTAACTTCAACAGATGTCTCCTGAAAAGCTCATCAGAAACCGTATTAAAACAAGCAAAATTGCGGGTAAAACATATACCATGCCATAGGGCGCTTTATAAGTGCTCCCAGTGGTACTACATCACCTTTAGTAGCTCCACATCTCCACGTTACTATATTCAGTATTTCAAACAGAAAAATAACTACCTCCCCCACACCCACCCCCGCCCTTGGTTAACAGTACAAAATCAAACAGAAACCCCCTATTCCTAGTAGCGCCACTATACCCATACACAGGCTTAATTTTAAAATGTGTCTACCGGAATACTTATCAGTAAAAACTATTCAAACATGCAAATTGGTGGGTAAAACATAAACCATCCCATAGCACTGTTTATAAATGGGCCCAGTGATACTACGTTACCTTTAGTAACTACACATGCCCACGTTACAAATATCCGTCATATAATCAGCAACATATGCACCTCCCCCACCCCCACCCATCCCTTGCTTAACCTTACGAAATCAAACAACGAGCCCCAGAACTCCCGTTACTGCCACTATAGCCATACATAGACTTAATGTCAACAGGTGTCTGCCGGAACACTCAACAGCAAAACCTATTAAAACCTGCAATTTTGCAACTCAAACATACACCATACCATAAGACGGTTTATAAATAGTCACAGTACCTCTACACCACCTCAACACCCGCCCCTGCTTCAGTTTAAGCAATAAAAGGAAGAGTCCCAGCAAACGTAGAAGCGCCACTATAGCCAAACAGAAGCTTAATTTCAACAGATGTCTCCTGAAACGCTCATCAGCAAAACTTATTAAAACATGCAAATTTGCGACTAAAACATATCCCATGCCATGGGCGCTTTATAAGTGCTCCCAGTGGTAATAGATCACCTTTAGTAGCTTGACTTCTGCATGTTACCATATTCTGTGTTTCAATCGCAACATAACCACCTCCCCCACCCGCCCCCGCCCTTGCTTAACCGTACGAAATCAAACAGAAACCCCCACCATTCCCAGTAGCGCCACTATACCCATATACAACGTTAATTTTAACAGGTGTCTGCCGGAAAACTTATCAGCAAAAAGTATTCAAACATGCAAATTGGTGGGTAAAACATAAACCATCCCATAGCACGGTTTATAAATGGGCCCAGTCAAACTACACCACCTTTACTAGCTAGACATCTATATGTTCCGAAAGTCGTTTAAACACTCTGTAGAGTGTATAGCAGGGCATGGGGAGAGTAAACAAAGTTCTAATTCCCAAACTTTTGATATACAGTCCCTTTACTGTATCTATATTAAAGATATTAAATGGGATGAATAAATTTACGAGTGTCTTAAAAGAGATAGTGAAGCTCACCATCAGGAAAACACGAACCACTTCAACACCTACATATAACCGCCACTGCGACACAGCCTGACAAATAGTATCACTTATAATCACATGTAGTTCTCTAATGTCAACAAAGTCATACAGAAAAGATACCACTCATTTAATTTTTTTTATCTCTCACATATTTATAAAACATCTCTTCTAAAGAAGCCTTCCCCAACTACTTCTATTCCATAAGAACATACAATAATTAATACGTTTACTAACATATATTTTAGTATATCTACCTTTTTATTATTCACTAGTCAGAAACTACAAAAACTATTAACTATACCCAAATGCAAACCAGAAACCATTTTCATACTTTTCTTAACTTAGGATCACATGATTCAAACTATGCGTACATATAAAAGGAACGCATCACTTTTCCTATCTCCATCTCCTCTCCATGTAATCTCCAAACACTGTACACAGCCCCACTGTACAACAACTTACCCTGACTTACATTCAAACCAACCTCTCAGTGTCAAAAATAAGACCACAACCTGACCACATAACATTTCTGCATTTCGTTGTATCGCTTTTAACTTAATAACACATACATCTACTACCACCACCCCCCACCCAACTATTTCCACAAAAAGTATCAGTTGCAAACATGCAACATTTTCTTTATCTCCCCAATACATTACAAACTCAAATTAACGCTGTACCTCATTTTCAAAACAATACAGTCCTATAAAGATGACAAATTGCACTTCTCTGTGAAAAATTCCTAAACATATATAAAATACTTATATAACAACAGCTCAAATGTTATGCATATTTCATAACCAATATCAAACACCACACTTTACTAACACTATATTACTTTGAAATAAAAAATACTTTCAAAATTTAAAACATCACTTCAAATACTTAATCAATACTATAAAACACAAAACACACCTTGTTCATTTCTAACTCAACTTTGTAGTTGTTATCCAGATTTCAAATGACACATGCATACAATTCTCTCTTTCTCACAGAGTACATGTAAAGCTCTGACTTCATGAAGAATGAAACCAGGAATGGCACAATTTCTCTGTCGCTCCACACATAAATACATGTAAAGAACAAATCAGAATACTTCATTCCTACAACGACATTCCAAAACTTACCTCCATTGGTTAATTTTGAATTATCCATCCGAAAAGCTACTTATTATTCCGCGCCACATACAGGTCACAAATTCAACCTATTTTATCACCACACTTTCTGGAACCTTCTACGACACCTGCAGGTTAAAACTTCATAATTTTTTTTTAACCTAACGATATACTTTTGCAACTTTTTATTGAACATTTAACGGCACGTGCACGTTAAAAGTTCACAATAGGGGTCAGCAGTTCATCAGCTTTATTCCCAACTCCAGCAGCACCTGACCTTACGCACCAGTGCCATCAGACCAGTAGGAGTCAGTGCTTTCCACTTTCCAAATACCAAATTCATATCATACACACAAATTTACCTTCGCACCCCCAATATAACACCCCCTAAGCACCATGCACAAGTTACAATGTACGAAATAAAAGTTCCTCCAAGTAGCTATAACTACATGCTGTCACTACTTGCACAGATGTGGCAGAGTGGCCAGAACACATGACTTCACAGCATATGACACACAGTTTGGGTTCACGCTTTCATCCCCAAGTCCGGTAGCAGCTCAGCTTAGCAGCATGAGACTCTACACACTACCTCACATATTTTCCGTACAACCCGGAACTTTCAGACCAGTAGGGGTCAGTAGTTCATCCTAGTAGTTATAAACACATACTGACACTACTTCCAGAGCTGTACTGCAGCGGCCACGGCACTTGACTTCACAGCATAAGACACACATTTTAGACTCACACTATAATCCCCGAGTCCCGCACCACCTCACCTTAGCAGCATCACACACTAGCCAATACCTCAATTAATTTTCATAGCCTAGAACTTTCACACCGGTAGGTATGATTAGTTCAATTTGCACCCCCTCTATAGCACACCCTAAACACCCCACAAAGGTTACAGTGCTCATACCCTCCTCTTTCCCACATTTTTTGCCTTTTTCCCCCTTACTCGCTTCAACAGAATCACAAAATGGCAGCCAACACTTCCTAGTTGCAAACGCTCGCAGTGCTTGCAGCCAATCAGCAGCAAGCTCGTGCTCGTAACGCCTCAGCCAATCAGATGGCAATATTCCCAAAAATCGATATCTGTAAATTTCGATATTTCTCAAAAACTACTGAACGGATTTACACCAAATAAACAAAAGTGTGCTTTCTAGACAAAGACCTTTCTTCCTGCCAAATTTGAGGTAATTCCGTTCACCCTGTAGACTTGTCTAAAGTTTCCTATGGAAATTAACATTGACAAAACACGTTTTTGGACCCCCCTTTTTTCTCGGCTCCCTCTTGATGAATCACCCCCAAACTTTCAACATGGGAGCTGATCTCAACTAGGCCTGGGCGGTAAATTCCGTTCCGTTCGCGGAATTTGCAGAATTTGGGTAATTTCGCGTTCCGCAGAGAACGCGAAATTGCCCAAAAATCTGCGTTCCGCGACTTCGCGAAATTTTTTGCTTGTTCGCGTTCTCAATATGCGTGTTCGCGAGATATTTCACCCCGAGCACGCAAACAGCGATCGCGAACAGGAAAAAAGTATCGCGAACAAGCAATTCCGCGTGTTCGCGGAATTTCTGCGTGTTCGCGGAGATTTTTTACCGTTTCGCGGAGATTTGCGTAACGCGATTACGCAAATTCCGCCCACCCCTAATCTCAACAAAGAATTTGTTTTGAAAATTTCACAAAGATTCGTCAATCGGCACCAAAGTTATTGTGAATAGAATGTTGCCATTTTCCTATAGTAACTAGGCCCTAACTATAACTACCTACTGGCGACTGCCAGTAGGTAAGATATATATATATATATTCGATACAATTCTTTCCAATTGTTGGTTAACTTTGCCTGAATAAATTTGTTAAGCATCCCTGGGTGTCCTGGATGTTCTTTTTCACAATTGGAGAGAATTGCATTGGATATAAGGGTTGTCGAAACCCTTCTGGGACCACAGCGCTTGAAGCGCCAGGCTTCCTGATTTCAGTGAAGCATATATATATATATATATATATTGCAATGAAACCCGGTTTGCGATGAAATAAAGGACCTTCTTGAAAGTCATGGGGGCCCGCTTTTGTCTCTTGAGTGCATCTCCGAGCATGTGGCAATTTTTTTGGTAATATATTACGGCCAGCCTCGGTCGTGGAGCTTGCACCACCACATACATAATGGACTGTAGCGATATACTTGCATTTCGCTTAACACAGAAGAGACAAAGTTATGCTTTAAACTTAAACCTAATTTCATCTCTACCTACTACAGGAAATACTTGATACCTTGGTTATGTGGCAGCAACGTTCATTCCTACAAGTCCCAGGATACCTTCAGACTGAATACAGATCCAACCCACCTGGGGGCAGTCAACTACTACTTAACAGGGGCTTGCCGAGATGACGTTATCACCGCCTCCAACCAGCCGGTCCGTGAACAAGAAGCAGGAGCTTTGAAACGCGTTGGACCTTTTTTGATTAAATTGAAATGAAACCCGGTTTGCGATGAAATAAAGGACCTTCTTGAAAGTCATGGGGGCCCGCTTTTGTCTCTTGAGTGCATCTCCGAGCATGTGGCAATTTTTTGGGTAATATATATATATATATATATATATATATATATATATATATATATATATATATATATACATATAGCAGTCAACCTTTCCTCGAACGATCCTCTTTGCCCTGGATCAAGAAGGGAACGGACTCCAGTTAGTTGTACCCAAATCAATTTATTGCCATGACGCGTTTCGGGCTCTGCAGCCCTTGATCACATGACGTGCCCCTCGTGTTTGTCTCATTTAAAGTGACAGTGCATAATTGTTTGCCATAGACATAGACAAAAGATTTTACCATGATGTAAATGTTTTCAACATGCTTATTCTTATCATAGTTGCTTATTGTAGTTGTAAAATACATTACTAGATTTGTTTCTCATGGCTCATGATTTATACAATATAATATAATATGATATGGAAATTGAGCTGTTGGCTCATATATCACATAGTGCAATTGTGAATGTATAAATACATAAATAACCGCACATATAAAATCAGAGCAATACAAGTGAAAAAAACATGTTAAAACAAAGTTGTTAAAAAATTCTTTTTAAGCAATTGCTAGAGGCATGGTATTTTTCTGACTGTGCAAAAACGGCAAGTAAAGTGCAAAGTTGTACAAAATGGTGCTATAATATCCCCTGTGCAGACTCAAATTGTTTTCCAAATTTCCAAATTTCGTCTATAAATCGTGATTTATAGGAATGAAATGTAGGTCAAGGGAAAAGATAAAAACGGGGGAAGAAGAGAGAGAGAGGTAACAGAAGGAAAATTGAAAACATATATATAAATATATATTGTTTATAGATAAAATAGTCTTTTAGTGGAGAGCCTTGGGAAAAGAAATCTATATTTTGAGTTTCTTGTTAGGGGATATAAATTTGCTCAGTTAGATATAGATTTCTTACAGCCACGTATAGAGGTCTTCCTTGGTGTTAAGCCCCTGTGGGCTTTTGCTGTCCAATTCAAGTATATATTTGGTCTCCAGTTTTCTAAGGAGAGCCTCACGATCACCGCCTCTTCTGAGAGCCGGAATACAATTAATTGCAAAATATTTGAGGAATTGTATGTTGCTTTCATGACAATCCCTAAAGTGCCGGGCCACCGGATATGAAGTATCTATGTTGGTTATTGCACGTAGATGTTGGAGAATTCTCTTGTGGACCTGCAGCTTTGTGGATCCCACATACTGCAGTCCACAAGAGCACTCCAACACGTAAATTGCAAATTCCGTTTTGCAAGTCATGCTTTTTGTGATCGTGTGTGGTTTCTCCTCAAAAGGAGTAATGAATGATGTCTTGTTTGTTGCATGTCTACAAGCCTTACAGGTAGAGCACTTAAAAAGCCTCTACGTGTAGTTAGCCAGTTTGTTACTGATTTGATTTCTGGGCTACTATTAACCAAGAAGTCACTGGTAGATGGTGCCCTTCTGAAAGTGATGGTCGGGTTAGATGGAATAATCTCATTCAATTATGTGTCTAGATGTAACAGATACCAGTTATTCTTGATGATTTTGCTGAGGCTGTCTTTTTGTTTGTTATATGTTAGGATTAATCTTATCTCCTCTATTTTATTGGTGCAATCTTGACTGCTGTTGGATTTGATTTTACTGTTAGATGGTTTAAACAATAAATCCTCCCTTCTCATGGACCTAGTTTTTTGTATAGCCTCATCAATGATTTTATTGCTATATCCTCTTTGTATGAATCTATTTTTACTTTCTTGTTGTGCAATTGCTAGGTCATTTTCAGTACTGCAGATTCTTCTAATCCTTAGCATCTCCCCATACGGAATGCTGTGAATAGTGTGTTTGGGGTGAAAACTTGAGGAATGCAGCGTGGTGTTTCCTGCTGTGGGTTTGCGATAGAGTTTTGTATGAAGCTGGTTGTTAGCTACATATACCTTCACATCAAGAAAACAAACCTCTGTAGTGTCAATAGTACTGGTAAAATACAAATTGAGATTGTTGTCATTAATACCCTCTATAAAACTCAGAGCCTCACTTTCACTACCACGCCGCATCCATTTCATCACATGATTAGTCATTGTTATTGCATGCTTAGTTTTTAAAACAGTCTCTTCCCAAAAGCCCATATGGAGGCAAGCATAGCTTGGTGAAAAGCTAGCCCCCATGGCTACTCCTCGTAGTTGCTGGTAGATTTGTTGATTAAACATAAAAAAATTGTTGTTTAAACAAAAATGGATAAGACTGATCAGCATTTTGTTGTGTTGGTGGAATTGGATCAGTCTGTTGGATAAGAAATATTCTACCGCTCTTAGTCCATCTTTATGATTGATTGAAGTGTATAGGTTGGAAACGTCCAAAGTTATTAGAAGGTAATCATCTTTCCACTGGTAATTATGTATTTGCCTCAGGAAATCAGATGTGTCTTGGACGTATGATGGTAGTCTTTGGACTAGAACTTGTAGGAAAGAGTCTATGTAAATAGAGACATTTTCGAGTAGACTTTGTTTGGCCGATATTATTGGCCGTCCTGGTGGGTGTTGGATGTCTTTATGAATTTTTGGTATGAAGTATATTACCGGCATGATAGGATGATCTTTTTTCATAAATTTGTATTCATCTTGGTTGAGGAGGCCAATACTTTTCCATGCTAGTAGTTTTGTAAAGAGTTCATTTTGAGCCTGTGTTGTTGCTTGTTTGTTGCTAATCCTGTAGCATAATCGATCATTTAATTGAGACAACGCTTCTTCGGTGTATTGTTGCAAGGGCCATAACACCACATTTCCACCCTTATCAGAATTGCGGATGACCACTTTGTCTTGTTCCTTCAGTTTTTTGATCAGTTGATGGTATTTTTGTTGTTGAAAAGAATATTTCTTTTTTATGCAAGCTGTCTTGTAATTCAATTTTTTTATTTTAGCAACCACTGTTTCACTGAATATGTCGATGTTGTCTCTGGGTAGGATTGGCACAAACTTGGACTTAGGTTTAAAGTTGGTTTCGGGTCTCTGGCTGGTATTGAAGTGCTGTTGTGCCAGGATAGATTGAGAGGAAGGAGACAAGATGCTCGCTGGTACATTATGTTCTAAATCATGCAATACTCCTAGGATGTTGACATCCGATATGGCTAGTTGGATGGTTTTCCCCGATGGGTTCACATTAGTCGAGGTATCCGGTTCTTTGCTTGATTTAAGAGCATGAAATCTGCGAAGCTTGAGCTTGTGTATAAAATGGTAAATATCCGCTCTGGTTTGCGAATAGTCGAAATTGGTTTCGGGACAAAAAGAAAGTCCTAACGTGAGGAGTTGTTCTTCTGCCTTGTCTAGATTGACATTGAGATTGACATTGGCTAGATTGATGATGGTATTGGGTGATTGGGATTGTAAATCAGTTACCGACGCCAATTTCTTTTCTGGGTTCTGTTGAATCTCCCTTTGTTTTTTCCTTCGTCGTTTCCTTCTTTCATTTCTTTTGAAGTTTCTTTTTTGGTTCCTGTCGTTTCAGGATTTCTTGGGCGCAAAGTTTGGCACCGCTCGTCCCGTAAAAAATGAAGTTCGTCGACTAGCGTATGTTTTTCCTTGGGATTGATTGTATATATATACATATATATATATATATATATATATATAATGTGATACAGAATGGGTTACAGGTTTTTTGCCCGGTGCCCCGCAATCTCACCCACTGGTCCCCACCAGTGTTATTTTATATTCAGCACAAACAATTCTGAGATATCTACATTATCCAATTCTTAAGCATTAATAATAATAAAATGAGTCTTCTTTTTCCATTCCTTTTTAGACGTTTATTCTCATTTTCTTTTGTAGTCAAAATTACATTGGAGTGTCACAGAAAAGCCAATGCCCAGAAATGCCAACAGGTGTTTCGTGCTCACTACGCTTCTTCAGGGCTGTCATACAAACAAAAGTAATACACTTTAGAATTACGAACACAATAGTATAACTTCCTATAACTATACATAAACATTCTACTACTATAATATTGGCCAGATTTTGATCTCCTAGTAGCCAATATATAAAAGTTCATTAAATCAACATGTTCAACAAGAAAAACAACATTCTTGACTATATTTCATTGGCAACGTTTTCCTTACTCGTTTTTATTATATCTCAACCCTAATAGAGGGAGGGGTTGCATTTTATACACAAAGTACTTAGTTAGTATACCCCTTCTATTATCGCTCACAATTATACATCACAATTCATATTACTACTGAAGCACGTATTACCTCTAATCTGTTTTTTTTCCCCCACATCTTGATAAATATAGTTATTTCGAATAAAGTCTTCCATGGATTTGTTGGATCTCCTTAATGAGTATAGGTTCCTAAAACAACAATTACTAATTTTAGCCTGATTTCTTATGGTTTATATTATTAATTAATCACTATCTATTTTCAACATATAACCTCACCTTATTATTAAAGAGTGTAAATGTTTTCCTCAACATTTACAAATCCTCATGATCTGTGTTAATTCAAAGCCAATCCTTTATCTAGCGCTCCATGATAAGATCTGAATCAAGAAAATAAAAGAGAAATGCCTAACTATTTGTTGGATATTAATCATATGTTTTTATCCCCAACATTTTAGATTCACCCATAAATATTACAAGCTGTCTCCTAGCATGAAAGTTACTGATTTTCAAAGTATGAGAAGAGTGCCAAAATTGTTTTTTTTTCTAATAGTTAAGGCAGAAAATTAAAGAGAACTGTTCTAAACTAGATGCCAGCAAAGTAAAGGCCCTTGTTCTAAAGCAGTCTTCTTACCGCTCAGCATGCCCGCATCCGTCCAACCGTTTCTCCAACAAGTAAAGCGAGTAACGCACAGCTGCTTACTTCCGCTTTATATACCCCACCCCTAACTAGTTCCTTTCGGAAATGGCGGGAAATTTAAATAATGGCTTTCGCCATTGAAAGACGCCGTCGTATTAGTAATTGGGTAAATCATTATATCAGATGTTTCAATACTACAGCATTAACATTTAAAGTATCTCATATGTCTATAAAATCCATATGTAATGTGCTTAAAAAAGAAAACAAAATAAAAGTTTACAAATATCAAATTATTTGTGTGTGTAGATATTTCTTTACCTACATCGGGATCGAACACCTGTAGCTCAATCAGTGTGACATTAGCTTCACGTTTCAACGCACTGAGCTATCATTGTTGACAACTCAAACTGGTTCACAGGAGAATTTATACTCCTTTACTTGTGCAGAATAGTAATGTGTTGGCTATATCCTTTTAGTTCTTCTACACCTATCCGGTCACAATAACGGTAATTTTTAGTATAGACCCTAAGTACGAAAACTTCACTATAAAATTAATCCTAATCCAAAAAGAGAGGTTTTATTAGACATTAAGAAAAATAATTTAATAAAACATTTTTTTTTTGATCCTATTCCTAGTCACCTAGTCAGAATGGAACCCATGATATCTCTTCCTTGTCACTTCTACTGACTCTTACGTTGTGCTATCTCGTTTTACACATTAAACCATGAATTTCAGAACTACTATTTCATGTGTCATATCCACTAACAAATAATTTCCTCGTTACAATTTAAAAAAAAATGTTAATCTCATTTCTTAATAAGGAGATTATAATAGAAAAACGATTTTCTTTAGATATTTTCTAGTTAAACTGTGCCCCGTGTGACCGGTGGTTGTAGCTAGTTCAATCTTAAAAATACCTGTGCGGATAAAGCATTTAAACTAGTCATATCCTAGATTCGATTATTATAAATCAATCTATTAAATATGGCATTGTGCCCTGATAGCTAGTACATCAAAAGAGTTTTATTCATAATCAATATCATTTGGACGCTGTGCCGTACTCACCCTCTCAAATATAGTTATTTAGGAGTGAGAGATTTGTGTGTTATCATGTAAATATCATATACATGATAAAGCTAGATATTAATGAATGTAGTAGTATGTTAGGTATTAGCCCAAAAGTGTATTTATTTCCCGATCCATGTTAAGGCCATGTTGTACTACCTGTAGATTATTTATCCAGTAAGTTTCTCTAGATCTAAGTTTCGCTTCTAGGTTTCCTCCCCTTCTGTCTAGATTTACTTGTTCTATACCCATGAACTGGATATTCCCTATTTCAGTCAGTTTGTGTTTTTCTTTAAAGTGTACTGCCATGGAGTACTTGGGATCACAATTTTTAATTGCTCTCAAATGTTCCATCCATCGAATCTTAAGTTTCCTCATGGACGAGCCCACATATATTTTACCACAAATACACATCATTGTGTAAACACAATGACATGTATTGCAATTAATAAAGGAATTAATTTTATATATATTCTTATGTGTGTGATCATGAAATGTCTGAGCTTTGTCTACAACGTATTTACAACAGATACAATGATTGCATCTATAGCATCCTGATGATAGTGTATTTCGTGTCCTTACCTGTAATTCCTTACCCTTGCTCGACACTTCATATGTGCATGTAACACTCGGACTTAGTAACATTCTAAGGCTTGGTGCCATTTTATAAACCATTTTAGGTTTCTTACCTAGAAATTGTGCAATCTCATTATCAAAAGTTAGTATATCCCAATATTTGCAAAGTGACTTAAAAACCCTGCTATTTCCTTCGCTATATTTGGTAATGTATCTAGTCTCCTCTTTGGTGTTCTCTCTACATTGTAATCTGTCATTCAGTAGTTCATCTCTTGAAACTCTCTGAGCTTTTATTCTAGCTTTATCTACAGTTGCTTTGTCATATCCTCTTCTCAAAAATCTCTCAGTTATGTCTTTGCTCACAATCTGATATTCCTTATCCTCACTACAGTTTCTTTTGGCTCTTAAAAATTCCCCATAAGGAATATTATCTATCTGCCTTTTTAAAAGTCCCGATTTGGCATGTAATATTGAATTGGTTGATGTTAACTTCCGAAAAAGTTTTGCCTCTATGTGTCCCTGTGTGGCATATATTTCCACATCTAAAAAAAACAATAGTTTCCATACTGTATTCAAGAGTGAGAGTTATATTGTGAGAGTTAGTGTTTAGATGAGTATGAAAGAGTTTCAATTTTTCTTCACTTCCTTTCCAAATCATGAACACATCATCTATAAATCTACCCCAGTAGATAATGTTTTCCTCATAAATTTCACCCAAACTCCAGGCATGTTCTCTTTCATAGTGCCCCATGAATAGATTTGCATATGATGGTGCGAATTTTGCTCCCATTGATTAGTAAGGACCAGGTTTAAAAGATCTGGTATCATATTTGAATGCTGTAAATAGCTGGCTGACTTGGTATACAGAAAGTATTTCACAGCTTCAATCCCTTTGTCATGTTTGATACTAGTATAAAGACTATTCACGTCCATAGTTACTAGAATCATTCCTTCTTCCCAAATTATGTCTCTCATTTGTCGCAAAAAATCCTTGGTGTCTTTAATATAAGACGCAAGTGTTTTAACAAATGGTGTCAAAAACATATCTATATATTCTGATATGTGTTCAGTCATACTGCCGATACCTGATATAATTGGTTGTCCCAGTGGTAATTTTCCACCTTTGTGTATCTTCGGGAGAAAATAAATTATGGGAGTTTTTGCTTTGTCTACCCATAGATAATTGAATTCATAAATATCGATCAACGTTTTGTCTAAATAGACCTTAAGCTTGTTCTTAATAATCTCTTTTGAATTCATTAGTTGAGATGGATTGACTTTAGCATAACTCACATGATCTCTAAGTTGTCTCAGTACTTCATTATGATAATCATAGTGATTTAACACCACTACATTCCCCCTTTTGTCTGCCTGTCGAATAATGATACTTTTATCTTTACTCAAGTTTTGCAGTGCTTCAAATTCCTGTTTATTTAAATTGTACTTACATTTACTTGGTATGACATTATCAAAATCTTTCATAACAAGATTAGTAAATAGATCAATCACATTCTCTCCTTTTATAGGAGGTACAAACTTAGATTTCGGTCTTAGTTTACTCAATACACTGTGACCTGTTTCAATATCTAGTTCTAATGCGATATCTTCAATGTCACAATTTGTTTCATCATCTAAATTAACAAGACATCCAATATCATTAAGTTCTTCAATAGACATTTGACTAATATCTTTCTCTATACAAGCAGTTTTCTTAGTCTCAGGTTTATTAAAGAAATATTTCTTCAATTTCAGTGTACGTGCAAATCTATTGACATCAACTTTAGCTTGCAAATCATCCCATTTGTGTGAGGGTGCAAAACTTAAGCCTTTATTGAGAACACTTTTTTCTGCTTCTGCGGTCGCCAGTAGATAGTTATAGTTAGGACCGAGTTCCCATAGGAAATCTGAAAATTCTATTTTGAATAACTTTGGCACCGGTTGACTTATCTTCGTGAAATTTTCAAAACTAATAGGGCGCTCCTACCATGAAAGTCTCGGGGTGATTCGTCAAGCGGGGGCTTAGAAAAAAGGGGGGTCCCAAAACGCGTTTTCCCCATGCATTTTCCCATAGGACCTTTAGTCAAACGTACAGCCTGAACGGCTGAACAGAATTACTTGAAATTTGGCAAAGAGGTAGTCCTCAGGTCAGTCAACATTCCAATCGGTCGAAATCAGGACGTGTCGGACGCCATTTTGTGTGTGACAGTGAAAAAGAAAGGTGGAGAACGTGAAAAGGGGGCAGGGTAGAGAGTTCCTGACCCCCTAGCCTTTGTCAGGGTGTCCCTGAAGGACCCGAAGGGTGAAAAAAACATTTTATTTTTTTCAAAAAATCGTGGGGTGCGCGCACCCTCAGCCGCCATTTTGAGTTTTAGAGGCAGAAGAGAGCTAAAAACACAAGTGGAGAATGTGAAAAGGGGGCAGGGTAGAGAGTCCCTGACCCCCTAGACCTTCTCAGGGGGTCCCTAAAGGACCTTGTAAATAAAAAAAAAACATTTTGTTTAATAAAAAAAATTGCCGGGGCGCGCACGGTGCGCGCACCTTGAAAAACCCTTAACAAAAATAAACATTTTGAACTGTTTATAAGTTTATAGAAGATATTAACTATGCTGTTCAACTTTATCCAAATAAAAAAAAAGAGCTGAGCCATTCCATATTACAGGATACAGTCAATCTATAACTATATACATTGGTAGTTTATTGTAAAATAAATATATAACAAATATAATTAAACAATCAGTAAATTAGCATTTAAAAAACCTTACAAATTCACTAAAAAAAACATAGGTTTCACACACGTTATAGTTAGAAATTAGCATTTAAAAAACCTTGCAAATTCACTTAAAAAACCATAGGTTTCACACATGTTATAGTTAGAAATTAGCATTTAAAAAACCTTGCAAATTCACTGCAAAAACCATAGGTTTCACACACATTATAGTTAGGAATTAGCATTTAAAAAACCTTGCAAATTCACTGAAAAAACCATAGGTTTCACACACGTTATAGTTAGGAATTAGCATTTAAAAAACCTTGCAAATTCACTGAAAAAAACCATAGGTTTCACACATGTTATAGTTAGCTGGACATTTCACTCGTACAAAACCATTGAAATTCCCCCGTTATAGTTAGTTCAGCTAACTATAACTCGCGCGACCGCAATCCACTGCTGATGACGTCACATATTACATCACTCATGACATGATCAGTGACATCACTCATGACATCACTGATGACATCTCAAATGACATCACTGATGACATCATCCTTGTGTAAGAGAGCCAGACCTCCTCTTATCCTAATATAAACTTTGATACACACATTGAAAAATACAAACTAAAGTTTTGAAAACTATAGAGATACCAATACCAGTTAGAACAACCTATTCAGTAATTCCAAAATCTACATACGCATCCACTCATTCATCAACACTTCTATATAGTCACTCATACATGTACTCAGTCATCATATGTACTCATACACCTATACATCCTGTTACACACCTACACTCATACATAGAGTTACTCACACACATACTCACACATGCAAATAGAAATCCATTTACTTGCATATACAGCTATACACACACCACTACACTTACTTCTACAGAAACGTACACATACTTACTCTCTTAAACAATCACTTATAGAAACACATACTTATTTATACAGGAACTCTTCCAATCTCTCACTCTCATATATCCTCACTTATATACATCAATACTCACATATACTAGTTTAAAACATAGGGACTTACTCATAAAGACACTATTGAGACAGTCATTCACTATCTTACTCACCCATACACACACTCATCCACCCATACTGTCCTGCTCACATACTGTCTTCAAAACACATACACACAGTGAGTCACTCATTCATGCAACTATACGCTAAGTAACATCCCCCACTGAACCATACAGACACTCATGCTGATTCTCTAAAAACGAACTAATAACCCATATACACACTCATGTAGCTACTCACCAACCCATGCAGCCACTTATACACAAAGTGAGACACTGATACAGATATTTAAATATTTAAACATTACTCACTAATACTTGTATTCACTAAGATACTGTTAATAAGTCAGTTATACAATTAATTTTACAAAAAAAAAACATCCATTTAGACACTTATTTACCCATTTATTCTTCCATTAACCTTTAGATATACATATATAAAAAATATTTATTTTTCAGAAAGACACATATTAACTGGATGATGTCATCAAAGATGTCATCAGTGATGTCATTTGAGATGCCATCAGTGATGTCATGAGTGATGTCACTGACCATGTCATGAGTGATGTAATATGTGATGTCATCAGCAGTGGATTGCGGTCGCGCGAGTTATAGTTAGCTGAACTAACTATAACAGGGGAATTTCAATGGTTTTGTACGAGTGAAATGTCCAGCTAACTATAACATGTGTGAAAGCTATGGTTTTTTCAATGAATTTGCATGGTTTTTTAAATGCTAATTCCTAACTATAACGTGTGAGAAACCTATGTTTTTTTCAGTGAATATATATATATATATATATATATATATATATTATCTACTGGCGGTCGCCAGTAGATAGTTATAGTTACAACCTAGTTTCCATAGGAAATCTCAAAATTCTATTTTGAATAACTTTGGCGCCGGTAGACGAATCCTCGCGAAATTTTCAAAACAAATGGGGCGCTCCATTCACCTCCTACCCTGAAAGTCTCGGGGTGATTCATCAAGCGGGGGCCGAGAAAAAGGGGGGTCCCAAAACACGTTTTCCCCATGCATTTTTCCATAGGACCTTTAGTCGCAGGTACAGCCCGAACGGGTGAACAGAATTACGTGAAATTTGGCAGAGAGGTAGCCATAAGTTCAAGGAAGTGCCTTTTGCAGGTCTGGTGTAAATCTGTTCAGTATTTCCTGAGAAAATAGCATTTAAAAGCATATCAATATCCATACGCGCGCACCGTGCGCGCACCCTTCCATGCGCGAGCGCAATTCTGATTGGTTGTTAGATGTCGGTAAACATTCGAATCGGTCGAAACCAGGAAGTGTCGGCTGCCATTTTGTCTCTCGCAGTCTGAGGGGGTGAAAAAAAAAGGTGGAGAACGTGACAAGGGGGCAGAGTGGACAGTTCCTGACCCCCTAGCCTTGGACAGGGGGTCACAGAAGGACCCCCAAGGGAGAAAAAAACAATTATTTTTTTTAAAACCGCGAGGTGCGCGCACCGCGTGGGCACGGCACGCACTGCGACCCACAGCGCGCGCACGGTGTGCAAAGCGCACGGTGCACGCACGGTGCACGCACGGTGAAAAACCTGAAAAAAAAAATTTAATAAATACATAACTTAGCATTTAAAAAACCGTACAAATTCACTGAAAAAACCATAGGTTTCACACACGTTATAGTTACGAATTAGCATTTAAAAAACCTTGTAAATTCACTTAAAAAAACATAGGTTTCACACATGTTATAGTTAGCTGGACATTTCACTCGTAAAAAACCAATGAAATTCCCCCATTATAGTTAGTGCAGGCAACTATAACTCACGCGACCGCAATCCTCTGCTGATGACATCAGATATTACATCACTGATTACATATGTGTCTTTATGAAAAATAAATATTTGTAATATATGTATAGCTAAAGATTAATGGAAGAAGACATGGGTAAATAAGTGTCTAAATACAGTGATGTAATATCTGATGTCATCAGCAGAGGATTGCGGTCGCGTGAGTTATAGTTGCCTGCACTAACTATAACGGGGGAATTTCATTGGTTTTTTACGAGTGAAATGTCCAGCTAACTATAACATGTGTGAAACCTATGGTTTTTTAAGTGAATATATATATATATATATAATATATGTGTATAGATAGATAGATAGATAGATAGATAGATAGATAGATAGATAGATAGATAGATAGATAGATAGATAGATAGATAGATAGATAGATAGATAGATAGATAGATAGATAGATAGATAGATAGATAGATAGATAGATAGATAGTTAGATAGATAGATAGATAGATAGATAGATAGATAGATAGATAGATAGATAGATAGATAGATAGATAGATAGATAGATAGATAGATAGATAGATAGATAGATAGATAGATAGATAGATAGATAGATAGATAGATAGATAGATAGATAGATAGATAGATAGATAGATAGATAGATAGATAGATAGATAGATAGATAGATAGATACATGTAAATCACTTTTACATAGTTTATGCCTTCACCATGCATGCCTTTGTGTTCTTAAGCATGCAACAAAAAACAATGTCTCAACTGGAGAGTATTTAAGAGAGGACAATTTACAAGCAGTGAAGTCAATCACATGTGGGGAGGGGAACAAAGGAGGGGAGACCACAGAATCAGGGTTAGGTAAAGAAGTTCAGATTTTATATAATTCTGTAAGTAGTTGGGAAGCACTACAGTGCATATATTTATACAATGACCATAACACACAAGGTGGGCACTGAGCATGCTAGTGAGAAGTGGACGGCGCAGTGACTCAAGGGTTCAAAAAACAGCGTGAAACGGTGAGATAGAAGAACATTTAAAGTGGTCAAAAAAGAATGCAAGTATATATACAAATTGTCTGTACAAGATTATTCAGGTAATTGAATTGACCACAAGAGCGCCTGAGTTCTAGGCTGTGTAGTCGATGGCGTTTCAATCTGGATGATTTCAGGTCTTCATCAGGACAATAGGTCATTAATTTGAAGGTAGTGCTTCTTTTAGAAAAGCAGTTGGTTGAGCGTCATGTGTGGTTGTTGCTCTTAAATGAGTAGAAGGCACTGTGTGAATCTGGGAAAGAATCCAAGGGGGCGTGAGCGTTGGCGGAAGGCCAATAGCGCGTGAATAAATCGGGGGCGTCGGTCCGATGGGCCGGGAGCTTGGCACGTGGGGGACGAGAAGTCGATTTGTGAGAAGGCGTCCCAGGAGGAAGAAATGAATCAGTTTGTCGGCTTTTGGAGAATCAATCAATCCGCCGGAGAGGAACAAAACCTCTGTGTGATCGAGGCGATCAGTGAAGCGTCCGATTTGCGTTGTTAAGGCATGTGTGGTAAAGTCATATGTGGAGTGAAAGTTTGCGGGGTAATGGTATCGCGTTGTAATTGCATTTGCGTTGTGAAAAATGCGGGGTGATGGTATGCAGGAAGATTGTATGCGGGATAACAACATATATTCGTTAGATCTGCTAACCATACCGGGTGAATTTCTGTCTTGTGTTTAGTTCAAAACGTTACATTGGCATTTAAATTTTCACCTAACTATAATGTTAACTTAACCTTTGGTGATTTCAGTACATTTCTATATATAATAAACAATGTGATGGTATCCACTGTTCTGTTATAGGTAGCACCAAGTTAATGTAGGTAGAGCATTGGTGCTGTTTAACAAATCTCCATGAAACTTTAAAAAAATGTTTCTCCACCTCAGCTCCTTCCCTCAAAGTTTTGGGATGATCTGTCAAGTGAGGGCAAGAAGGGTTCTAAAAGATCATTTCCTCATACAATTTCCATAGGGATTTTTCAACAACACTATAGCCCAAACAGAAGAAAAATCTTGCACGAAATTTGGCAGATAGCCAGATCTTTACCAAGAACATGTGCTTTTTGTGATTTGGTGTAAATTCAATCATTACATTTAGAGAAATGGAGGTTAAAAATATTTGTATATCAGGTGGTTACGTTTACAGACTTATCACACAGCTTTGGATGATGGAGAGATCCGATTGGCTGTGAGGGTCTCTTTTCCCATTGGCTGTCTCTCGGGATCATAGGAGCTCACGTTCTTATTGGCTGACGGCAACATAAGGAGAAATCTTGTGCCCACTATTTCAGGACACAGGCATTTCAGACTGAGTCTCTATGTCTTGAAAATAAAAAGCAAATAAAATGGAAGTAGGGAAGGAGTACTCTGAGCCCAGGAACTTGTGAGGATGCCAGAGGGGCCTCTCCGGAGATCAAATAAAAAACAAAATAGGGTTGCCAGGATTCTGCTGGACTCCAGCAGGAATAGTGAGGAGCACAGGGTCCGCACTGACTCCCACGAGAGCAGGGGGCAGGACGCAGGGTCTGGCCAGAGGTTAAAGGGAAGTTCTATTTAGATGCAATTTTCAGTTAAAACATAACATTTTATACTCAACGAACCACTGAAATTCACCAGTTAAGGTTAACAGAGGTAATTATAACTTGCGTACTCTCCAAGCACAGTGTCAATGATGTCATTACAGATGTAATCAGTAATGGTATCAATGATGTAATAGAACATATCATAAGTGATGTAATATGTGAGGTAATAAGCAGGTGCATAGCAAGGGTTCAAGTTTTATTTACCCCCCCCACCTACATGTTGTTTAAATTATCTTTTATTTAAAGTATTTTACTTCAGTTCTGCTATGGCCTCAATTTTGTAACTGTTCATCTTCTAGGTCACCTGTTTTCCTGACACTTCCATTTTGGAGGGTCTACACAAATTCCAGAAACCCTTCTCCTTCCTGAAGGAAAAAGGGAGAAGTCAAGAGCTAACATTTTGACCAGCTTCTCATTGTATAAATGGACTTTAGCATGAGCTCATTGGTGCAGTCACTATATGATGAACATAGCCTTGGTAGTTGGTTGTTGTGACTTTTCCTTGTGATACCCCTGTCGGTGACCTTCAATGAACTGTCAGGCGACTTTGGGGCTTTGGGTTGACTGTATTCCTCTGTCCCTGCTGCAATGCTGAATTTGCTCCAGTTGATGACTGCACACTACAAGCAACAGTCACAGGGCTTCCATCATGTTCGTCTTCCTCACCACCACCTTCTATTAGTTCAACTTCTTCTCTCACACCAGCAGTTATCTTTCTAAGTTTCTCTTTGCAAATGTTATTTTTCAGATGGTTCAGCTGGCCCTTAGTACTGTAATGTCCCCCAGGCTTACCACAACAAGCTTTTTCTTGGCAAATTCAGCATTCTGCAAAGTGCTCCCCATGCCACCAGAGTTTGGAAGGAGAACTATCTTATTGTGCCAAAGCCTGAAGAACTTGAGGTGGAGCTTGGCTGTTTTGTTTGCCTTTCACTAGGGCAGGTTGTGACATTTGCCTTGGGACTTGGGTGGAGATTGCTGCAATGTTTTGGAGTCTGACTGGGAGTAGGATTAAATATTGCTGATCTATACTTCATCTGTTGCACCCTCCACATGAACAATTATTATATCACTAAGAATTAATCATTAAGAACTGTTCACCGTGGTCAAAAAGTTTGCAAAACCGAAGACCTCTGCAGCAACCTCAGCACCTTCTTCCACCAGAAGATTAAGGAGATCTAAGACACCTTCAACAGCCCTGATACCCAAGACCCTCTTACCCCACTCACAGCCACCGCACCCAATGACACCGGATCCCAGCAGACCCTGCTCAGCAGGACTCTCCTCACCACTGATGACACCCTCAAAAGCATGAAGAACATCCACTTCGGACCCCTACCCGCACCACATCTTCAACAGAGCTGGCATCTCCATTGCCCACAAACTCTGCCGATCCATCAACTGCTTCATCAACTGCGCCACATTCACAGAAGACTGGAAACATGCCCAGATCAACCCCTTGCTGAAGAAACTCTCTGCCAACCAGAATGACCTCAAGAACGACAGACCCAGCTCTCTGCTCCCTTTCCCTGTCAAGGTCATCAAGAAGTCCATCAACCCCCAACTTTCTGAGTTCATTGAAGCGAACCACATCCTTGACCTCTCCCAATCCGGCTTCTGAAGCAACTACAGTCCAGAGACAGCCCTCCTCAATGCCACAGATGACATCCTCACCCTCCTCAACCAAGACAAGACTGCAGCCCTCATCCTACTGGACCTCTCGGCCACCTTTGATGCCTTCTCCCATTGCACCCTATGAACATGAGTACATGACACTGAAATCCACAACAAACCCATGGAATGGATCCACTCCTTCCTCACCGGCTGAGCACAAAGAGTAAGATGTAAAAGGTAGATCTGCTCCAGTAGTTCAAACTAAGAAAGGTTTATTCAGTTACAGAGATAACAAAACCCCATCCATTACCAACTCCTGCAACTGCCAATGTCCAGTTGCTTACATTCTACCCCACATAAGATTCTACACATTCTAAGCTCCAATTCCATTGGCATAGCAACTTAGAACCAATGCTCATGCCAATGTAAGAACACTACATCACCTCCCTCATTAACAAAGCATACAGAAAGTATAACTAATATCAAACAAAATAAGAGAGAGAGAGCTGTACACTTAAAAAGAAATAACAATCAAACAAAGTCATGCTTACATTCTACCCCACATAAGATTCTACACATTCTAAGCTCCAATTCCATTGGCATAGCAACCTAGAACCAATGCTCATGCCAATGTAAGAACACTACATAAGACTACCACCGTTCCACTCTGAATCCACAGAGGTCACCTGCAGAGTGCCTCAGGGATATTCCCTGAGCCCTACACTCTTCAACATTTACATGGCCAGCTCGCAGTCATCGTCAAGAACCACAGACTCAACATCGTCTCCTACGTCGACGACACAGAGCTGATCTTCTCTCTCACCAACAAACCCACAGTCAGCAAGAACAACTTCCATGACAGGATAAAGGCTGTCGCTACCTGGATGAAGAACAGCTGCCTCAAGCTAATCTCAGAGAAGAACAAAGTCCTCATCCTGGGCTCCAACCCCTCTGCCTGGGATGACTCTTGGGGGCCAGCAGATCTTAGATCCCCACCCACAGACCACGCACAAAATCTCAGCATCATCTTTGACTCCTTGCTCACCATGAACCACCAGAAAAACGGTCACCCACACACTTATCAGCAGCAGACTCAACTACGGCAAGGAACTCTACGCCAGCATCACCCAGAAGCTCCTATAGAAACTGCAGACCATTCCGGCGGCCTCCACCAGACTCATCCTCAATATTCCCGCCACATCACCAGCCACCTGAGAGACTTCCACTGGCTGCCAGTCAACAAAAGAATCACCTTCAAGCTCCTAACATACTCCTACAAATCCCTACATGATGCAGGACCTGCATACCTCAACCACCACCTCACATTCCACACACCCACCACAGACCTCCGCTCCACCCATGTTCCCTGGATGCCATTCCCCGTATTCATAAGACCACAGCCAGGGGAAGATCCTTCTGCAACCTCACAGCAAAATCCTAGAGTACCCTGCCTCTCCACCTCAGGCAATCACCATCACTGCCCCAATTCAGGAAGGACCTCAAGACCTGGCTCTTCGATTGAACCACAATTCCTTTGACAGATCAGCTGTCTCCTCCGAGTGCCTTGAGACCCTTACAGGTGAGTAGTTGTGGTTTACAAGTCCTTTTATTGATTTATTGAATCATCTTCCACTTCCAAGGCTGTTGGGTACCTTGCATTTCCATTTTCTTTCATTGTGCATCTCATTAGAAGTTCAATCCATGTCGAGATCATCAAAAATGGGGCTTTGAGAAGATGAGGAAACCAACAGATTACCTAAATATACATGCAAAATGTGACTTGGCCTATCCGTTGGCCTAGTACACCACCAGTAAACCATCACCAAAAAGTTTTACAGCATAGTAAAATAGAAACAGCAAGTAAAAATGTCTCAACACAAACATCACAAGGCAATAAACATAACTGTTTTCAAAAATTGAAGAAAAACAATCATCTCAAATAAATGCACATGCATACACACACACATACAGAGAAATGGAGGGAAAACACATGGAGAAGAACAAGGTAACATTTTCTTTCATTGTGCATCTCGTTAGAAGTTCAATCCATGTCAAGATCATTAAAAGTGGGGCTTTGAGAAGATGAGGGAACCAACAGATTACCTAAATATACATGCAAAATGTGACTTGGCCTATCCGTTGGCCTAGTACACCACCAGTAAACCATCACCAACAAGTTTAATGGCATAATAAAATAGAAACAGCAAGTGAAAATGTAAAAATGTCTCAACACAAACATCACAAGGCAATAAACATAACTGTTTTCAAAAATTGAAGAAAAACAATCATCTCAAATAAATTCACATGCATACACACACTCATACACACATGGAGGGAAAACACATGAAGAAGATCAAGGTGACATGACTGGAAACAAAGGTGACAGCTCCTGGAGCCACCTCAAACCTATCGACCAACAGTCCCATACAGACCCAAAAATTTAATTTAGCATGAAGACAAGGTCAACCACAAGCCCCTAAAATAATAGAAGCATATCCAGCACACAAGCAGTGAGAATGTACTAAAATACATTACAAAATATATACAATGCCTACAGCAGACTAGACCCAAAAAATTGCACCACAGTACAAAGACAAATCTAAACAAACTTCACAAAAAACAGAAGAAAATGGAGGAACTGTATATATAACTGCATGCCTTAACCATCGCAAAAATGCGGAAAAAAATGTATTCCTTAAAAAACACTTACTCCCACATAAGTCCCTACCTGATGTGGTATAATGGCATATTCCTGGGCATTGCACCTACATTTTGTTAGGCACAATTAATAAGATTATGTCAAATTATGCCGGTGTGATGAAAATTACACATTGACCTAAGTATATGTCAACATTGGGGTTGGGGCCATGGTCAAATGTGTGGTGATATCGCAGAAAAGTAAAACGTGCATAACACATCATCAGTGAATATTAACACATTTGTAAAAAAGCAAAGAATTGTGTATCTATATCAATGCCATCAATCATATCAATGGTTAGGTGAAATGTGAAGTAAATAGTGATGTCATTGATGATGTCATTTGTGGCATTCTAAGTGAGGGTATAAATACATTCGGGCAAGTTTGGCTAAAATTATCTGGGAAATTTGAATGATTTTTAACTGGCAATTGTAAATGTAATGTCACTTTACCTGTGGTTTCAGTATTTTTCTTTTCTTAACCAATACTTAAGCTTCATTGGGATCATTAGCTATAATTTGCCTTTAACAACGCTCCTTGAATACACCACGCATGGTCTTATTTTCTATTTTTTACATGGTGGGTTCTTTCTCTTTCACCATGCTGTATGCCCTACAGCCAAACAAGATGTCCAACTGAGACAGAACAAAGGATTTTCCTCTGAATGCATGAAACGGAGGCATTTCTAAGGACAATCCCTCCCACGCCTGCCATGCTAGTATTCATGCTTGAAGAATCCAACTGGTTTCCAAACTGCTGGGTCTTCCTTGTCTGGGGGTGAGCTATATGCCCATGCTCATAAAGATTAAACCAGACACGTGGAAAGCATATTTTTTTGGGATGCTAGCTCACCTTCATCTGGGATGAAGTTTAGTTCCATGAAAAGTAAATAACATTTAGGTGTATATTTAATAAGATTTTGTGATGTGTTTTTTGTCACAAAAGTGATGCAAATTCAAAGCAAAATCTTTTTTTCCAATTTAGGGGCATATCAACAACAACCGGTGATAATTATCGCTCAGCGCTCTTAGCGTGAGGATAATTATCGCCGGCTAGCGTGAATTTTTATCGCTGAGATAGCGTGCTATTAGCAACGCTTATCTCAATAGCGATAAAAATCTACACGCTAACAGGCTAACGTGAGATTATCGCTGGAAACCCAGCGATAATCACATGTTACCTTGTTGATAGGGACAGGCAAACTTAGCCATGATATCCTCCTTCCATAGGATATCATGGCTAAGTCTGAAAATTAGCAGACGTAAAAAAGCAGCGTTAACCGCGGTTAGCGCTGCTTTTTTTGTCTCTAACAGGGTTAGCGACATTCTTGATAATAGGAGAAATGTCGCTTAGCGACATTTCTCCTATTATTTTACTCTGGAACGCCCCCTTTGCATCTCATTAGAGATGCAAGGGGAAGCGTAGAGTAAAAGGGTGCTAACATGCAAATTTGCGTGTTAGCACCCTGTTGTTGATAGGGTGCTAGTTTTATCTCTGCTTTTTGGGCTTTTAAAGCCAAAAAAGCAGAGATAAAGCCCTTGTTGATATGCCCCTTAGTTTTCAGCGCAAAACTTCTTGTGAGATGGAAATGTACTTGAAAGTAGTGCAAATTTACTTCAAAGTAGTGCAAAGCAGTGCCTAGTGATGCTTTGAATTACTTAGTGCTAAGGGGATATTCCATGGGTGGTGAATGCCCGTTCCTATGTAGCCACCCAGGTATTTTGATGTTAAACCCTATCTACTAAGTAAAGTACAGGGCTTTCTGTCTACTAAAATTAGCACACTTTTGAAATAGGCACTATCAAGGAGAAATGATTGTATTTTCCTTTCCTTTATGAATTTGCATGTGTATTGCTGCACAGTAAAGCACACATATAAAGTAGGAAACATTTCAAAGTGACTGTAAGCATAGTATTTTGTACAAGAGTACCCTTTAAGTACAACACCAATACTAGATTCACATAAACACCTTTGCACTATATTGCAAAGGTCTTTGCACTGTACTCGGCAGCATGATTGTGCATCAGCACTAAGGAGTGAGGAGGAGAGTGCCATGTCTTCGTCGATCTGGTACTACCCTGCTCTTTCCTTCTCATGCTTCTCAGCACAGCATTTGTGGCTGCTGCGTTATATGAACATTTTGTAAATAGACTCCTAAATATTCTGCAGTTCATGTAATTCTGGAGAATTGAACTACTCAAATATGATAACATATGTGTTGATTTGGAATGGTTATCAGCTTATTCATTGTCAGTAGGGCAGGGCCCTATGTTTCATTTGCAATGTTTTTTGGTAGCACAAAAGTTGTATCTGCACTATTCTGTCATGATGAATGAAAATACGCAAAAACTTTAATGCTTGGAATCATGTACAACAACATAGAGAAAAGGGGGAATTTTGTGATGTAAGGTGACATGCCAAAGAGAACAGCCTCAGTGAACAGCAGCTCATGGGTGCAATATGTTGCAGCATGATGTGTGGCAGTGGCAGAATTTACGTTTTGGAGGGAGGCGAACACACACACATACACGCCACATTCACAGACATGCATTCACATGTGCACACACACACACACAGACGCATCCATTCATAACACTCTTTACCAAACATTCATACATACACGCACGCAAGCACCAAACATTAATTTCAAAGAAAACAAACACTTATCTGCAGCCAGCTCTGCCACAGAGGTTCCAGGACTTGGGACTGCTGCCTTCCCTCATTGGCTAACCTAAAGTCAACCAGTGAGGGAAGGCAGCAGTCCCATCGTCATCACAAAGTGGGATGGGGTCAGTGAGACTGCTGACCCCACCCCACTTTGTGATGAAGTGTCACTGATTGACACTCACCCTGAGCGTTTCAGGGATTAAAACTGGAGCGCCCAGGTGCGAGGCAATCACTGACGCTAACCTTCATCACTGACGGAAGGGCCTAAGGAACCATTGTTGAGCTAAGAACATCACACCCAAAGTTCAGCTTAGGCAGCCAGGATCCTGCGCATTTTTTTGCACATGTCTGGTTCCTTGCTGCCTGACCTGAAAATGAACAGTGTCTGTCAGGCTGAACACTGTTCTTGACGGGCAAGAGGTAGAGAGGCATGGCCCCTCAGTCCCAGTGGACCATCACGGAGAACCTGAGGTTGCACATGTTTGAGCAACAGGTTTTAGGTCTAATTTAATAAGCTAATTATTTGTGGACGTTCTAGTTTTATTTTATTTTTTATTCAGTAAGGATATCACAATGGTTCCCAAAACCTAACTGGACACCAAAGAGTAGTGACACATTGTGGTGTCTACCACATTAAGAAAGCACTGCCTTTCATCATGTGAAGTACTGGTCCGGTTTATTCACCTCATCCATCAGTGGTTGGAGAGCAACTGACAACAGCAGAACTCATTACATCATCAGATTCTACTTGGAACCCCTTAGTGGAATTCCAGAGAGAACCAGGTAAGATGTCACACATCTTCCCTCTTTACAACAAATGAAAGGTAAGAGAACATAAATGTGAGAAATTACAATAAATGTAAAGTTAAAACATAATAAGATGAAGAAGCCTCTGACACCTCTCTCTAACATTAGAAGGCACAGAATGTATCCTTGAAGGTGTTGAAACGTCAACACTTGTTGAGGAATAAGAGTGAGGGTAACTTCTTTGACTGACATCAGTAATTGGCTTAGTATCGACTAACACAACTCTGCTCTTATTCCAAATCCTACCATCCATAGTCTTAACAGCATAATTGAAAAGTTTAACAACTTTTCTTACACCAGTATACTTTGACCATGGTTGACAACCAACAGGAGCCCACTTTCACATCATTGGTTTGAACACACTTCTTATCATCAATGTACAGTTTCCTTGTCAACTGTTTTTCCAATTCTCTGCATCTGCAATTACCTATCTGATTGTCTTTCAGTCCCTTGTTCAAACACATCAATCCTGAACACAACTTTGAGTTTGAAGCCCTACATTTGAACAACTCAAAAGGATTCTTCCTGTTGTCATGTGAAGTGACATGCGATAAGCAGTGATCCTATCTTGCAAGACGGCTTTCCAGTTCAAATTACTCGCCCTGGCCAATTGAAAGCTTTCTTTGAGAGTCTTGTTTACCCTTTCCACAGCTCCATTGGTTTCTGGATGGTAAATAGAACTTCTCTTTGGAATAATCCCACAATCTTTTAAAGAGGAATGTAATTCAGAAGAACAAGACTGTGGCCCAATATCAGACAGAATACAATTGGGATAACTTTCCCTCTTGAAAATTTCTTCCAAGAATTTTATGACACTAGCAGACAAAATATCCTTGACTGAACTTACTTCAATCCATCTCGAATAAAAGATCTAAGACAACAATCAAATAAGGGGTATCACTCACGCCCTGCAAAGGTCCAACAATATTGATAGCAATCTCATCCCAGGGATGTTCCTGCAGACCATTGGCATCTGCTTAGTTTTCAAAATCTTATAACTAGAGCAACACTCCAAGCAATCACGAACCATCCTCTCAACCTCCTTATCTATTCCCGGCCACCAAAATTGCATCTTCAAGTGCTCCTTAGTTTTCACAATGCCTAAATGTCTCATGTGAGCAATTATTAAGAAGCTTACTCTGAACACCCAACGTTGGAATAAGTTGTGTACCACGAACAAGCACACCATCCATAACTGATAACTCTCCACAAACCAAAGACCAAGGTTTCTCAAGATGTTTGTTCTTTCCTGATGACAGCAACTCATTAACCTTAGAAATTTCAAGATCCTTGTCAACTTCAGATCTCCACTCAGTCTCATCAACCGTACCCAATGGAGAACCAATCAGCAGCATTGTTGATTACACCTGGAATATAATCAACATCAAAATCAAACTCTTGGAGTGAAATGATCCACTTCCTTATCCTAGATGAGATAGAATCCAATCGTTTTTTTGAAAACACTTCTTTTAAAAGCTTATGGTTCGAGAGTACCTTCACTTTAGTACCCCAAACTAAATTCTTAAACTTCCTCAAAGCCCAAAAGATGGCTAATGACTCTTTCTCGATTGCAGAGTAGTTTACTTCTGAGCCCCTCAGACATCTTGAAGCACAAGCAATCAAGCATTCAACACCACAGCTTCTTTGAAGCAATACTGCTCCTACCCCTTTGGCACTAGCATCAGTCAAAATGAAAGCCTCATTACCTGGCATAAAAGCTTGTAAGCAAGGAGCTTTCATCAAATCATGTTTGATGGACACAAATTCCCTTGTACACTCCATACTCCACTCAAAAACCACATTTTTACCCGTCAATCTTCTAAGACAATGGGTTTTGTCTGCATGCCCTGGAATGAACTGACAATAAAATTCAAACATGCCTAGAAGGGACAGTAACTCCTCCTTGTTACAAGGTTTATTCAAATTCACAATGGTGTTTACCAGTTCCTTCTTACAAAAAACACCCTGTCCAGAGATGGAATGACCCAGGTAGTTTACTTCTTCCACAGCAAAATTGCATTTCTCCCTCTTAAGCGTCAAACTAGCTTTCCTCAAGCGTTCCAAAACTGCACAGACCCTTGAAAAATGCTCAGCCTTAGTGCAACCATAAATCAACAAGTCATCTTGATAGCACTTCACTCCTGAAAGGCATTAGACATAATTCTATGAAAGACAGATGCAGCTGAAACAAGTCCAAATTGCATTCTTCAGAATTTAAAAGTTCCCATGGGTGTCACAAAGGCTGTCAAATCCTGCGAGGCCTCATCCAACTCCACCTGATGGTAGGCAGATGCTAGATCTAGGGTAGTAAAGTACTTAGCATGCACTAGAGTGGCAATCATTTCATCAATGTTAGGTAGTGGAAACCTATCCACAACTACCTCTTTGTTGAGTGAGCGTAAATCAATACAGAGGCGAATCTCGCCACTGGCCTTCTTCGCAACGACTATCAGAGACAACCATTCAGTTGCCTCAACAGGCTTAATGACAGCCATGCTTACCAAACACTCACTCTCTTTCTGCACACTGGCCTGCTCATTTAAGGGTACCCTCCTAACTTTGGCAACAATGGGAACAGCACCCTTTCATAATTTTTTATGATGTTTGTACCCCTTCAGACAACCCAATTTGTCATCAAAAACATCACCAAAACATTCAGCTAGAACAGCAACAGGATTGTCATCCACTTGAACTTAGACTTGTGGTACAGCCTTGGGATAAAGAAGAACACCAAGTGAATGTTGATGAGGCCACGCCAAAAGTGCATCTCCTCTTTTGGCAACATATACCTTAACATCCGCCATTCGTCCACACACTTTGACACAAGCCAAAAAGTAACCCAGCATATTTATGGGTGAGCCAACATAACCAATGGGAGAGACATCATTTTTGAAGAGAGCAACTTGTCTCTAAAATGCTCTTCAAATGTGTCTTTACTGATCATGGTGAGATGCGAGCATGAGTCGAACTTCATCTCAATCTCAATACCTTCAATATTAACCACATGAGAGGGATGTTTTGTTTTTAAGCCATCTACCTGATACATTAGTTCTTTAACTTGTGGTTGTTCTTTAACAAGTGGCTGATCCCTTCTCCTCACCTCGCTCTTACAGTATTTGGCAAAATGACCCTTCCTTCCACAGGCATTACAAATAACCTGCAGCGCTGGCCAAAAAGAAGCATTGGCACTATGACCTGATCTGCCACATCTAAAACAGATGGATCTGTTGTCCTGTGACAAAGTACCTTCTGCAACACGAGAAGGATTACTTAAGTCAGAATCAACTGAACTCTTATTTTTTATCAGACAGACAACTTCGTCAACATTAGTGCTCAATGCATTTGACTTGTTTTTAGTATTACTTAATTCATCCACACATCTCATCATATGATCAACACGTTTGGCAATAGCCAAGACCTCATTCAAAGGGGGCTCATCCTTCAACCACAACTCCTCTCTAATTTTATCATGAGCATACTTTTAAATGAACTGATCCCTCATTCTTTCTTCCACCGCACCACCAAACTTGCATGTGGCAGCAAGTTTTCTCAACCCTGTCACAAGGTTTTCAACAGACTCATCTTTCTTCTGTTCACGAAAACCAAAATTATATCTCTCCATTAAGGTGCTTAAATGAGGAAGATAGTGCAGATCTAATTTTTTAATACATATTTCATATTCATTTAGTGCTCTCTGCTCAGCAGCACTCAGCTCAGGCAAATGTTCAAGAATCTCTTGTCCTTCCCCTCCTAGACAGTGAAGTAACAAGGAATGTTTACATTCAGCACTTAAGTTCTTCCCACAAACTCTTGCATAGTTTGCAAAGATCTTCTTCCATTTCTGCCATTTTATCGTAGGTTCTCCTGGACTTGTAAAAACAAAAAGTGGTTTTGTTACGTTCTGCATTTTCTTTTTTTTTTTTTTTTACTCTGATGCAGCAAGTTACGCAATAGTACTTTAGTACCGCACAGATTGCACCAAAAGTGTCTTAAAACATTTATGTTTCCAGAAGGAGTAATGCTACAAATAAAAAATAAATTAAACAACAAAGAAAAGAAAGTTTGTAAACTACTGACTAAAATGACCTTGCCTTAGATATAAATCATGCTTTTTCAGTATAACAAATCGAACTTACTGATCTATTTAAAGTGCTAAGGTGTACCAATCACCGTTGTTTGATGACAGAAGGTGTGCCAATCACCGCAGTTGTATGTTCCAAGCAAGTCACGTGAATAGTATCGTTTTGATAACAAGATCGACAGCGGTGTGCCAATCACCAAAAATACAAGCCTTTTTTCAAACTCTGTAGTACCAGTAGGACTCAGGCAATCTCTGTAGATATTCACTTTTTTTATTGAAATGTGCTCAGCATGTGAAGAATCCTGCGTAATGAAGAATGGCAGACACTTGCTTCAAAACAATAACCAGTTAAGAGTTTCCCAACTCCTTAAAATGGCACCCATGCGTGACGACGCACATCCAGAAGACCAAACAGATTGAAATTAAATACTTTGAAGATAGCGCTCACATGTGACAACGCTTGCAATCAGCTCCTCGGCAGAAGCCCAAACAGGTAGAAGTTCAATACCTTCAAGATGGCACTCGTGCTTGACGCCGCACGTCTGCGCTTGAAATCAGCTTGTCTGCTGCAACACAAATACCTACCAGCCCTCCCACATCACAAATGGGAAATGAGGCCTGGCTAGTCTGTACAACAATGACGCACATACGCAGTGAAACGCATATACGTTTCACCACACGCACCTCCCATGATCTCCTCACCGGCCTTTCAAAAATAGCACATACCTTCTCCGGTCCACAAACAGCCGCTGGAGAAGTGTATGGTACACCTTCTCTTCTAAACCTTGTTCAGCTGCTGGAGAAGATTGAAACACAACTTCTCTGCCAAAGGTGAAGAAAGGAGAGAGACAGGCTTTGGTTGATGTTGAGGGAAGACCACGCTCGTCTCCAAATTAATGTGATGTCTACCACATTAAGAAAGTACAGACTCTCATCATGTTAAGTACTGGTCCAGTTTATTCACATCATCCATCAATGGTTGGAGAGCAACTGACAACAGCAGAACTCATTACATCGTCAGATTCTACTTGGAACCCCAAGTGAAATTCCACACAGAACCAGGTAAGATGTCACACACATCTTTACAGATATTTAGCCATCTGGTAACTTTAGCAGGAGCGTGGTCGAGAGCAGAGCCTGATATATATGTGAGTGTGGCACAAACAGAGAAAAAGAATTAACCAGTAGCCTTCCAGATATTTGCCAACAGGCTCTAAGCCATCAGATCATCTTTATCTATTCCTGTTCTTTTACCTAACTCTATGTTGGACTTGGTCGTCTTACTTGATTCTGCTACACGTTATGGGCAGTCATCAGTTTTTTGCCTTCAGAAGCGCTCTCCGGATAGCAAATGTTTTTTTTTCCGGAGACTTATTTATTATTCAAACTCCAGTTTCTAACTCCAGTCATTAAATATTTGTCGAAAGAGTGAATTTCCCCAAAATAGCCAAGGAATATATTTTGCTATTGTATAATTACGTCCCAAGACACTGCCAGTTTTAGACTTCTGTCCCAACATCACAACTCTTTTCTGTAATTTGTGTACGTGTACCTTTCTAGGTGAAAGGGTCAGGTAACATACACATTGGATTTAAAACACTGTGCATGCACTTATTTTCACCAGCCTCTAATGTTAAATCACAACATGGGCATAAGGAATTCAATTAAAACTCAGCAGCTGGATTTCTTTGCCATGGCTCATGCAGTCCAGACTTTTTTTTTACAGAAGATATTATTCATTGTCTATAGAGAATCTCAGCCTTGCCTCAAGACCACCAGCCTACCCCTAGGTTTCATCGTGCCTTGGGAATGGAACAGCAAGCATCACATCTTAGTGCCCCTTGTCACGTGTGACACATTCCACTGAACTGCCTTTCGCACAATAACTCACGCCCCACAATTCTTTTGCATAGCAGAAAAGGCCACTTTATTAAGACAGGTGCCAATCAATTTCTTTTCAACATTTTCAATAAATCGTTAATAAATTCTTCACTTTTATTTCAAACTATGTACAAAACAGCAAATCCCCATTGTAAATCCCAATCAGAGCCCGAATGACTGACCCCTGTAGATAGCATCCCCTCATTCTCATTTCCTGTCCCCCCCCACCTCCCCCCGTAGGAGGATGGACAATCCCGCTCAAGGCTGCCCACCCCCCCCAGCAAAATATCCGCCTACCAAAACAAACTAAAAAACTACATGACGACCTGTCTTAACGTGGCGAGAAAATAAAAAACGCACCCAGCTAACGAAAATGAAAAGAACATCCCAAGAGATGCACAGCACCAAATGAAAACAAAGGGAAGGGTGGGTGGGACAAAATGCTCAGGGCCAAAACCCCTCCTCCCCGCTCCCTTGGGCACAGTGATTTTCCCGCCCTGCCTACCCCTTATTTAACACCTCCCATCACGCGCCTTCCGCCTCCCTGATCCCTATCCGCCCCACCTGTGTGCCGCAACCATTGTGCGAACAACTCAGGGGGCGACCGGCTCACGCCACGCACCCCCTGGGTCCCCCCTCGCACAATAAATCACGCCCCACTATTCTTTTGCATAGCTGAAAAGGCCACTTTATTAAGACAGGTGCCAATCAATTTCTTTTCAACATTTTCAATAAATCGTTAATAAATTCTTCACTTTTATTTCAAACTATGTACAAAACAGCAAATCCCCATTGTAAATCCCAATCAGAGCCCGAATGACTGACCCCTGTAGATAGCATCCCATCATTCTCATTTCCTGTCCCCTTGACTTAGTCCCCCCCCACCTCCCCCCGTAGGAGGATGGACAATCCCGCTCAAGGCTGCCCACCCCCCCCCAGCAAAATATCCGCTAACCAGGAAAACCAAAAGAGTTTTCCTGCCCCACCCCCGAATCAAGTGTGCAGCCAAGATTTTTCAGGCACACCAAATGCTTTCTTTCCAAATTTGCGCAATCAAATCCCTTAATTCCAGCAGATAATAGGCTTGCCCCATTTTGGACAAGTGAACCCCATCCTCCCTGAAAAGATAGCCTTCTGAACCCCGAATGTGAGAATGAGCCAGAACCTTCAACCCTTTGCCCCCACAGAAAACTCTCATAGCTCGATTAACCTTCCGTCTCGCTTTCTCCATCGCCGCATGGTTACGTGCTCCTCTCCAAAACAACCTTGCGATGAATTCCGTCCATACTACCTGAGTGCCTTCCCAAGAAACCGTGAGGACCTCCAGATCCCGTTGCATCAATTTTATGAGAGTTAAACCAGATAAGCTGACTAGATCGTTTTCCCCCAAATGCATAATGAGCAGATTCGGAGGACCTCCCCCTGAACACATCCTGGCCAAAAGAGGGAACAAACCCCCCCAGCGCATACCCCCTAATCCATGCCATACCACCTCATGGTGAGCACTGTGAAGTCCAAGTGATCTCCCACAAATCTGTTGCTCGGCATACACCGCAGCCCATTTCACGAAGGAATGTCCTACTATCCATGTCGTTTTTTTCACCTGTACATGCCCCAGAAGCTTATCTAGGTAGAGAAACAACAATTAACCAGAGGAACAAAGGAACATTTTTTGAAGACTATTTACGAACATATCTTTCACAACATTTGGACTTCCACCTCCCAATACGCCGTACGTCTGTCCAAGACCATCCCAGGCGAGCCGCTTCTGTGGCTGCCCCAATGCGGAAAGAGTGCGTGCCAAACAACAAAGGATTCTCACCCACACGAGAAAGCACTCGTCTCATTACAGCCAACAACTGTGCAACCGAGACCGGACGCCCTTGGGCATGGCAAAAAATTGTCCCATGAGAAAAGAAACTAGAAACTTTAAAAACCTCCCATTCTTTGACAGGGCAGCATTGGCCCACCTCACTCCTATTTAAGAAGATCCATTTGCCCCTGCCCAACTGATCCGTTTTTAAAATCCTCAACCAAATCCGCAGGCTTTGCTCTTCCAGAAAAACCTCTGTACTCTGAACACCTGCCCTATGACCCTAACCCAAGAGCTCAGATGCCCTGAAAGCCCCAAAGAACAACCAAAGAAAACATAACCTAAACAGACCGCATTCAAACTCATTGTAGCAGCAGAGGGGAAGCTCCAAAACCATCTTTTGCAACAACTCAAACGTCACTGCTTGCCTCAACGGTTTAGCCCCTGCTTGCAGTCAACTTAAACCTTTTAGGACCCTCTTGACTAGGACCCCCTTCACCAGATCCCTTCCCCACCTCAACTGCCCGTAAAAAGAAACTCCTGCCAATTTACCTCCCATGCTCAGCACACAGTTTACCATAGCATAAGAACTCGCTCCAGGCTTGCTGATAGCTCCGTCTCGTAGATGCCGCTACAGAGTTTTCTACCAAGTCGACAATTCTCAGTCCCCCCACTCCCAAACACATTGTGGGATTGGAGTCTTGTTGGCAGCCGCTCCAGGTGCCAGCCTTCGAAATTTATCCCACTGCAAACGAGACAGAGAGTCAGCTATACCGTTATGTACTCCTGGAATGTGCCTTGCCCTAAAAACAATGTTGAACTGTAAACATTTGAGCATAAAAGCACGCAACAAATGCAGGACTCTCAAATCTCTAGCCTTCTGATTATTGATCAACTCGACAACCGCTAAGTTGTCCACATGAAACAGCACTGAACGATTTTTAAACTCTTCACCCCAAACATACAACGCAACCAAGAGAGGGAAGAACTCAAAAAAGGCAATACTGCGACCCTGCAACAGCCAATGACTTGGCCAACATTCAGCGCACCAACACCCGTCCCAGAATATGTCAAAGCCTTTTGCTCCAGACGCATCCGAGTAAATCTGCACATCCCAGATCATGTCTTCGTCACCACAAAACAAAGACACTCCATTGAAATCTGCCCAAAAAAGTCAACCAAATGGACAAATCCGCCCTAATAGCCGCTGAAATGTGCACTCTATGATGTGGGAGAATTGCCCCAGACATAGCCAAACCAAGTCTCCTACAGAAAGTTCTCCCAGCCCGGACCACCCTACATGCAAAGTTAAGGTAGCCCAGCAGTTTTTGCACCTTCCGAAGATCCAATTTGCGCTCCCCCATCACAGAGGACAAGAATGCTGAAATCTCCTGCACTTTCTCCGCCGGCAATCTAGCGACCATAGCCACCGTGTCAATTTCAATGCCCAGAAACACCAACGTAGTACTAGGCCCCTCCGTTTTATCCAACGCCAATGGCACCCCCAATTCCTGAGCCATCAGCTGGAGAGAATGCAACGCCCAGAGACACTGACCTGTGTTCTGTTGACCAACAAACAAAAAATCGTCTAAATAGTGGCAAATGAGGGCATGACCCATAACATAAGTGAAGCGCCATTGCAAAAAAGTGCTGAAAGTTTCAAAAAGGGCACACGAAATAGCACACCCCATGGGCAGCACTTTATCCACATAGAAAGCCCCTTGCACCTGCATTCCCAAAAGCTCAAAATCAGAGGGATGAATGGGGAGCAAACGAAAAGCTGACTGTATATCGCTCTTGGCCAACTGCGCAGCGTGCCCTGCTGATCTAACTAGACGGAGAGCGTCATCCACAGAAGCGTATGAAACGCAGGAGTCAACCGGCGAGATAAAATCGTTAATTGAGGAACCCTCGGGCCATGACAAATGGTGTATCAGACGGAACTCTCCCTTTTTCTTTTTAGGAACAACCCCCAGAGGGGATACAATCAAATTGGGCAGAGGACATTGCCTAAAGGGACCCGCGACTCTACCCGCCTCCACCTCAGCCTGTAACTTCTGCTGAACCACCTGAGGGAATTCCTTCGCCGACTTCAAGTTATCAGCCCATCTACTCTGCCTAAGACCCTGGTAACCAATCTTAAACCCATCCTTGAAACCTCAAAAAATTCTGTTGGCAGCTTCCACATCCGGATAGGCCTCCAGCCAAAGCCCCAAAACCTCCAGCCTAATTGGGGTAGGAGCCCTTTGCTGCAAAGTGCAAATTCTGCCCTCTTCCCCGCTGCCCTCTTCCCAGCTCACCGAACCTCTGACCCGCAAAACATTGTGTGAGGGAATGTTTGCCTCCACATTGAGAGCACTCATGCTTGTAATGGCAAAACTGTCTACTGCAGAAGCCCCTGTTGAAATTCCAGCAGGCCCCAAAATTGCTCGGCTGACCCCTGCCACCAAACCCCGCCCCAAATTGGGCGGGACGGGATTGAAAGGGGCGATAAGCAACCGGTAACCCACTAGCCGTGTGAGTGGTAGCCGGGGGCTGTGAGGACGCCATCCATTGCAACCACAGCTCGGAATCCACATCACCCCAAGGTCTGTCAGGGGCCACACTCAACCTCGCTCTGAATTCCTCATCATAGGACAACCATGCATAACCCTCAAAATAACTCTGAGCCTTCCTGATAATGTCCATATATTTAAACAAGGCAACCGCCCTATCCGGATATTTCTCACAGTATATGGATGCATAAATAAGAAAGGCAGAAGTCCAGTTCTCAATACTTTTGGGGACCCTAGGACGCCTGGCCAACTCCCACTCCTCCTCCTTAGACCCTTCCTTGGCCTGAATGTCATGATGCAATAATTTAAAAACGTCAACAAATTCATGACGCCAAATTCTCCTTTTAGTCCTATCAGATAAATGGGAGCCCAATGGCATAGCAATCCCCATATATGGCAATTTTTTGTGAATATTCTTATCTTCTTCCGTGGCCACCGAAACCTCCTGACCGGCAACAGCTGGCGTTGGAACAACCATTCTTGAGTCACCCCCTTCCTGAACCGTCCCCAGCAAAGAACCCCGTTGTACCGCCCCCACAGGCCCCTTCTCCCCCAATGGCTCAACCCCAACACCAATGGACCTGGATAACTTCTGCGTGTTACCCCCTTGTTGCCAAACTGACCACCAACCCGCCGTACCTGCAGGCAATGGAGCTGCGCTGGACTGTGCGACTTGACCAATCTCTTGAAGGCGAATGACAGCTGCAGGATCCCGCTTCTTTGCATGGTCCGCACTAGACGTCTGCAAAAAACTAAGCACACTGTGTTGCACCGACACACCCCTCATGCCCTTCACAGAGCGCATGAACTGCTCTCCCCCAACATCATCCCCATCCTTCAATTCCCCTTCCTCCAAATCATCACTTTCATTGACCAAAAACAAATCATCACCAGAAGGTGCCCCACTGCCCCCAGACATTGCCAAAGTACCCCGTCCCCCAGAAACCAATGCCATTTTAGCCCTGGAACTAATGGACGGGTGGCCTGTAGAGGAAAGGGAATCCGCTCCAGATCCCCCTTCCACCGTAGACCCACCAAACGGAGCTGCAGAAAGCTCCATCCGCATTTTGCGCTTCCCTGCCGCATTCCGTGAAGAGAAAACCGGATGGGTTTCCTGCAAGTCGCTCAAACTGCCCTGTTCCTGTCCGCCCAAATTGCCTCCTGGACCCCCAAAGTTGCCACCTTGTACCGTGACAGCTGCACCCTCAGCTCCCACCCATACCCAATGACCCGCCCCATGCCTCTGTACCAAATCCGATGAAAAACCCCTGTGCTCTGTCCCAGTGACCTCAATGCTACCGAGGGGCCGGCACCAGGCTGAACTGCCGAAACACTGCCCAGTGAGTGTGCTACAAGAGGGGCTGCATTTCCTCCGTGTTGAGACCCGGAAGGCCGCCGAACTGCTCCCACCCCAAACTGCACCTGACTAGGGCCCAACATATCACACGCGAAGGGGGCTGTGCCTTTCCGACCAGCACCAGGGCCAGAACTGCCTCTGTTATGCGGCATCCGCTCTGCCTGCCCCCCCCAAGTGTGTGTCCCCAGTAAGCACAGGTGTGCCAATGCCAGAGAAGGACGGTGTTGGGCTCAGAACATAATTCAGCCCATTTACCTGCACCATTTGCCCACATTCTGAAAACACAAAACCAGCTGGGGCACTTGCTTGTGAATGCTCACGCTCCTCTCCGATGCTAGCAGCAGCCTGGTCCCCCACACTCCTTGCTCTCCCCCCCACCCTGCAACCTGCCCTTGACAAACCCGGACAGCTGCCTTTAACAACCCCCCGCCTCCCCACAGCAACGAGAGAGCGCCCTCTCCCTCTTCCCACCTTAGCGCGCCGCCCGCCCACAGCAAAACGGGCGGGCGCACGTACCTCTACCCCTCCAGGGACCGCTGCGCTAGAGCCCGTCGGCTCAGAAGCGCCAACACCCTCGACCTGCTGTGACTCCTCCTCCGCCTCCTCCGTATCCTCAACAGTAATGACCTGTTGCAGCGACAGGCACGCCTCCACTGCCCTCCGGACACCTCGAGCCGCTTTCCTCGGCGCACGGGCCATACCAACCCACGCCTGCCCGGGGACTCCTGGCTGAAGCAAGTCGCTCCTCCCAGCCTCACAAAGTACGCGGACGGCATTCCGCACCTCCGCCTGTGACGTCATCGTCACCGCTACGGCTCTCACCCTGGGACAAACAAAATGCTCACAAAATGCTCAGGGCCAAAACCCCTCCTCCCCGCTCCCTTGGGCACAGTGATTTTCCCGCCCCGCCTACCCCTTATTTAACACCTCCCATCACGCGCCTCCCGCCTCCCTGGTCCCTCATCCGCCCCACCTGTGTGCCGCAACCATTGTGTGAACAACCCAGGGGGCGACCGGCTCACGCCACGCACCCCCTGGGTCCCCCCTTGGACAGCAGGTCAGACCCTTTTTTTAGCAGTTTTCTATAGCGCAAACTAGACCCGAAGGTATTGGAGAGCTTTACATGAGCACCAGTTACGTCACACAAGGACACAATCATTTTTTCGTTGGGCACGTGGAGATTAAGTGATTTGCCCAGAATCACAGGGTGTTGAGCCGACACATGAGACTCCAAACTGGTTACCCAGCTACAGCTCTGCCCCTTACGCCACATTCTTGTTTTCGGATAGCATGAGGGACTGAGCCGCATGCACTGATGCTAATTGGCCCCATGTCAAGTATGCCACTTTCACCTGGGAACTTTAAAGATTCCCGTGTCCATGCATGAATAACTCATCCAGTGCATGCTTTTTCTTTGCATTCTGGGATTTTAAGTCTTGATTTCATACTGTGCCCCAAAGGGCTACAATTCAGTGGGAGGAAAGTAAACATTCTCAACTAAATATGCCACTCGCACATGGACCTATGAAACTTGAGAGCTCTATCTGCTGTATTGCATTTTTAGCCAACGGTATTTTGCCTGATCCAATTTCTGAGCCAAATACAAACAATGTTAACATTAAAATTAGAAATCACCAAATATAATATGAAACTGGTAGAAAGTAAGAACTGACTGTGTCATATACGACATAAGCATGTGGAGCCAATCATATCATTTCAAAGTGTTTTTAACCTGTTGCTTTTTTATAGATGTTTTCAAAATTCCGAAAGTAGAGGTCCTGAATATTTTCTTTTTACTTGCATACAGAGGAAATACACATCAATCTCATTACAAATGCATATGCATTTCTCCTCAACCTATATATGTCTTTCACTTTGTTAAAAACACTCACAATTTCAATTCAATAAGGTTTATCATTTACCCTGGCTGCACATTTCATGTTTCGGCTACATCACATTTATTTGGCGTAGCAAAACCACTAATGAAGGTATGATTTAAATCTGCATATTCCCAAAGAGGCGAAGAAGTGAATCCCTGTCCCTTAGACTAGTTACGAACAAGTCTTTTTAGGTCTTGTGCACCCTAGAATGGATTGCCATAAATGGAAACAAGCCCCTCACCCGTATGCTTCCTAGTAGGGATTAGCTCCTCTCCTGCAACTGCTGTTGCAGGTTAGTGCTTTAACGATCTCTCTAGGCACCTTTTTTTGCGTGAGAAGGAAGTTGTATGTAAACACAACTTGGGTGGAGTATAATGTTCTAAAACTGTAAAGTGATGAAAAATGTATTTATTGCTGTCTCTCAAGCTCACCATTTAAAGGCAATAGTCTAATGGGCTATTAGGACTCTTTTAGGAATTTTAGAATAGCGATGACCTAATTGAGATTTTTTGTGAATTGCAATTAGGAAATAGCTATCCCTTATGTATGAAACTCATTGAGTTTAATTTAGTGATTTGGAGTGGTTCGCAAATAGACCTACCTTATGCATATTAATGAGATAGGTCGAAATTTTCAACCCACTACAAGCCATTGCCATTACAGGGATGGTGGCCTGCTGGGGTCAGCACACCAATATGTCTGTGATTGCTTTTAAATAAAACAGTCTCTTTTTCAGACCATTTTCATTATAGGAAAACTTGATTTGTTTAAATAGAAAAGAATGATATTTTTACGTTTCATTTTTTAGGATTAGGTAGTGCTCCCCTGGACAACTGCCTACTCTTAAAAAATAGTTACTTAACCGTTCTCATGTGGGAAGGGGTCTCTTGTGGACCCCATCCCATTTGTAAGTGGATTAACACCATCTTTCAGTTGGTGGTAAATTGCAATTGTTTAACAACTGCATTTCAATCGCAAAACATTTGTACATAACACTGTGATTCAGTATTAGGCTGGGACAAGCTCAACACACTCCTTACACATACTGAATCGCATAACCCAAATTGCAATTCAGAAACAAGTTACTGAATCACAATTGTTTTGTTCATCAGAAAAGCATTTTTGAGGGTGCAAACGGCCTGATTCTAAAAATCAGGCCGTTTGTGAATGCAAAAATGCTTCGTACATCTAGCCGTTAGTCCTGATGTTTTTATAGTCAAAGTAAACTGAGGCAGAGCTACACAACTCTCCCAGGAGATCAATGTCAATGCAATAGCCCAGGTTTCTGCTTTTCATTCTAGGACTGTAGTCTTATTTTTCTGAAGATCAGGACTGCAAGTCTCAGAACAGAATGCAAAAACCTGGGCCTGATGATCTACTCATGCCTGCACCTGAAAAACCTGAGAGCTCTGTATCACTATTGTATCACATAGGAACCAGCAGGGGAAGCTCCCTCTGGCTGGCTGATGTCAACTGCTTAGCCTCAATTGCATACGTTTTGAGTTACCTTGATCCATATGTAAGTAGCTCTACTCCACTCCAGGTTTTTGTTCCTTTTCTGATAGATGTAATAATCTTGATTTTATAACGGGATAAACAGAACTACACGTATGAGAATGCAAAGAAAAATGTTTGACTGCATTAGTAACCTACATATGGAGTGTGAATAACTAACAACAGGGACTTGAGAGCTCTACAATTAATAACGTTCTCACAGCTCTCAGATAGCATTACAAACGTAAGCCCAGAATCCAGGTAACACACATGACTGAGTGAGCTACTGATTTACTCACCAGTGACATGAGAGAACCTGAAAACTGGTGTCTCATGTTGAGCTAATAACCAACACTTGGTGAAATGGAACAAAATACACAACCTCTGTCATCATAGTCCTGCCTTTACTTCTGTGGCCTGTCTTAGTTTTTGGTTTTTAAAATCCAGTTTCCCTGTGTTGTGAACCCTTAGGACCACAACATGCACATGGTGTTTGGGCCAGATAAAGGTTTTCATGATAACTTTGGCACAGTTCAAAACTCTGGGGTCGATTTATATCTTGGCGCTATAGATACTCCATTGCAACTGTAGCAGAATATATGTACCGCCAAGAAAATAGTCTGCCTGCCAAATATAGATGCAGGAGGACTTTAGGTTTATTCACAGTGGAGACTACTTTGTCTCAACCATGATTAAACCCCTCTGATGACTCTGTGTAAAAAGGGCTGTCCGAGGCAGATGTCTAATTCTGCCGTCTCATTTAGGTGGGTGAAATTAGAGGTCAAATTTCACTGCCCATCAGCAACAGAAAATCCTGGTGGTAAGGGGCAGTGAAACCTGATAAATGCTAAGCATCATGGGAGAAGATCCCATGACAAGGGGAGACATTTTTTTTTCTTTCTAAAAAGAAAATCCCTCTTCAGGATTTTCTTTTTGAAAATGAAAAAGAAAGCAGGTTGATGTAGGGCTCTGTCATGATAACGGTGCCCTGCACGAAACTGTAAACAGCATTGGCGGTCTTTCTGCCAATTCTTTAGAAATGACCTCCAACTTGGCCTGTCAGACGTTCTGTCCTCCGCCGGACCAACCGAGATTCCTTCATCCACCGACAATCAAACCGGACTATACGTTTTCCAGCAAGTGTTTTCAGCTCGTGGTATTAAAGGTTTTATTGTCTCTTCTAAGCCTTACACATCCTGACTCATACCCCAGACAAAGGGCCCCAATATGAGTTTTATGGTGCAGGAATCCCCCCAGGGATACTGTTCTTGGTAAAACTTTCTGATTGATTGTTTCTGGACCTTAAATTACAATGCCAACAACAAACCCGGTTTTAAAAGGTGCAGAATCACAGCTGGAAAAAGCAGGTCTAGAGAGGAGCAGGTCCCTGCCTGTGTCGTCCAGCACCATGAGGGGTGAGAGAGTGCTCCACTCGGCCAGGCCCTTGGCTGGCAAAGCCAATAACTGCCTCTATTCCATGCGTACCCTACTCCACGACCCACACCACCCCTCTACTGCTATTCACTTTCTGCTCACGGCAGGTAGTCCATGTAACCCCAAGTGTCCCCTGCATGAATCACAGTTGGGCCAGGACCTTATATCCACAGGACCAGAAAACGAGTCACCCCAGGAAATGTTGACAAGGACAAGTTCCAGCTGCCATCCTTGTGGGAACGAACACGTGTAAACCACCAAAACCAGCTACGACCAAAGGTCATTCGATGACAGCCACAGTGCATGGCACCTTTCCGCTGATAAAAACAGTATGTGTGGAATGCCTGTTGTACAAGCAGCACCGCGTGCAACACAGAGCGGCTTGGAAATGCAATCTCCGCTTAAATGCCAATATCCTGTCCTTCTGGCTGCTCCGTTTATGACACTACCAAGGATCTCATTCACCACGCCAATTGAGATTTTAATAAAAGAAGCAGGAGTTTCTAATAAACTCCTGCGGTGAGCTGATAATGCTAAACAGCTTTAGCAGCGTGGTATTTTTTATTATTAGTTTAGCGGCATATTAATATGTTAGTATTTGTAAACCCCCAAGTGATAAGGATTTCTTTCACCAAGCAACAGTGCAAACCAATACAAAAAAGATTAAGACAAAGAAAAGCACTGTGTATTACTGTTAGCAGCATCAGCTTAGCCAGCAATCCAACAATCAAATGCATACATATGTGTGTCTTATTTTACCGCATTATGGAACTGGCTCGAAGGGGCAGCTTTTTAGGGAGCCTTTCTATTATAGCAGACACATCTCCGACATACGCTGCTGCACAAAGATCAGTGCAGTGCATGGGGTGTAATAAAGGCCAGATCATAAAAACCTCGGGAAGGGAGCTGGGGCTTGTAATTGCTGCAGAGCGCTGATAGTTGTCTTTTCCCTCCATATTTACAGCATCAGACAAGGTAGTGGGAAGGAAGTTGGAACATGTAGTTGCTGCAGTTCATTAAATAGTTGTCTTTTTTTCTACATTATTACAATCCAAAGAGAACACATAGTGGGAAGGGGGGTGCAAAATGTAATTGCTTCTGCACACAGGTGCGCTCTTTTTTCAAACATATTTGCAAATTAAGCCACTGATAGATCAAATTAGCTGTGAAACATCACACACTTGCTTCAACACATGTTGAAGGCAGGAATAGGCCTTCTGTAAAGTTTATCAAGATTTTGCACCGGTGTAAATCCACGCAAAGTGATGCAACCCGGAGGAAGATGTTGGTAAAGTATTTCCTTTTCAGTGCGAAACATTTTCTGCTGTGGAAAGTTGCCCTAAAAGTAATGCAATAGTGCTTTGAGCTGCTTTGTGTTACCTTGAGACCAGGGGTTGTCGAATGGGTAATACATGGATGTTTCCATTCTACCACCTATGGTTATAATGCATAGTCCCATCTACTAAAATTGGTGCATAGGGATTTGCACCTAAAAATGAGTACCTCCTTGAAGCAGGTATTGACCAGGAGATGTCTTTTACCTCCTCCTAACTTTTCACAACTACAACTATGCTGCACAGTACAGCACGCAATGAATGTGTGAAAAGCTTTAAAATTATACTACGAATAGTATTTTGTACTGGAAAGTACCTCTAAAGTTCAAAACCCATGCTAAACAATACGCACACCACTTGCACTATAGTGCAAAAGTGTGTACATGGTGCAAGGCGGCTTACTTGTACCCCAGCATAGGGAAGAGAGCAACAGTTCCATATGGCTCTGCAGTGGTCTCTTCTACTAGCTCAGTGCAGCGCAGAATTGTTGCCTGTTGTGCTGCATTGTGCTAAAAATAATAAATCTGCTTTCTGATTTACAAGTTCAGTGCTCAGTATCTCAGCTATTAGAGCTTGTATTCAATGCATTACCGCATAGTGAAATATCATTTTTGTTAACTCATTAGGGAATATTCAAAACCTCAGAGGCCAGTGTTGTAATGCAAACTGGTGGGCCCCGTTTGCAGAATTTGATGAAGGGCTACTGAGCCTCTCATAATTCACAGACATTAATTGGCCTTGGGCTAAATGGGTACTCTCTGTAGGTTTGGGGCTCCTGTGCTCTGCAGGGACCCATGGGGCCTGCTCCTGGGCTCCTATCAGAGGTGTCCGTACAAACGACGCCCTGCTGTTGTCTCACTGGCTATTCAAGTGGCATCCCTGTACTTTTAATTCCTTTTAATCTTTTGGCAAGAGGATAAACAAAATGTCTTTTGGATTCTGCTCCAGTTGAACAGGTATATGGAAAATTTCTAATGTATTACAAAAAAAAAGGCCGGCTCTTGTCCACTTAAATAAATTATTCTGATCACCATGGGTGATGAGGGCAATTCTGAAGATGGTGTGGCGAGTAGGTTATTTTTTGTTAATTTTAATGAGTACACATTTTACTCTAGCTTTTAGACCCTCAGAATACTTTCTGGAAATGTGAAGATACAATGTATAGCGCTGCGTCGGGAGGATGTGATAGGCATTCATATGCAGCTGCCTGCGGGGTGCTGGGATGCGATCCTAACGGACTTTCGTACTTTATGGCAGGGCCGGAATGTCGATCCTGCTCCTTCACCTGACCGAACTATGAGCCAAACCTGGTTGGCATAGTTAAGTCACTGGGCTTGCGTGGCTGGCCTGTCCAGAAGCGAATATACGGAGTCGCATGCAAAATACCTCACTGACTATTGTCCAAGACAGGGCAGAGAATGCACTGTAATCATGACATAGTAGACACATGGTAAGACGAAGACTAATAAGGTTAAAACAAGCCCAAGCGCTGCGTGCAAATAGAGTTTGCAGTTACAGGACATGGGTATTGCATTGTGGTATTATTTTGAATGAATTATAATTTCAAACTCAGGAGTCATTGTGAGGTTACAGTTGGTTATATTAATGTTATGTTGCAAACAATTTAATTCTCTATTTCCTAGGTTGAAATATCAACACGAAGGAGAAACACCAGTTACACTCATGATGTATAGCTATCTGAACTAAATGTGCGTTATTGTTTGGAACGCTGGTACAGATGCATTACTGGTGTCAAATCATAAATGTTTCGGTACAATATTACGAGACTTGTAACGATGAAATGCAAAAATGAAAAACAATAAAAACACATTAAAAAAGATACAATGTTTAGTGCAATCCACTGTAACTCAGTAAGAAAGTCCCACTTTTAAGCCATTTATGTAGTAGAAATGGCCAAGGATTAACAAATTATAAATAGTGAAATATTGTATAGGATCGTTTATACCGGGGAAAATGATATCTCTTAAAATCATTACGGAGAAGGCATTAACATTTTTTATTAGTAGCATGTATCTACTTATTCTGTATTTTATATGTTTTTTGTAGCAGAAGATTCACAGGAGCGTTACAGCGCTCTGCAAATATGAAATAGTTTATCTGCATACCATGATAAGATGAATGTCAATATAACATTGAAAAGCTATATTCATAAGAATGCTTTATAAGTACGAAAACATCTTGGTAAACATAGCGAAGTGTGACAGGATTACAAGTAGGGATATTTTCAAATTAGAAGACGAAGGAATGAAGAGGAAACTAGATGAACAGATCAGGGAAATTATCAAGTAGAAACACTTAAGTCCACGTAGAGAGTTACACAGCGATATGATATAAAACAACCGATCATGGAAAAGATATACAGAAAAAGCATTTTAAAAGGAACTGTGTCTCTATGAAATATAATATGTCAAGGCTGGAGAGGTCGACCTCGAAGGTAGGGAACTTGGTTCGAGTCTGGACAGGGACGCTCAACATCCTGTGGTTCTGGGCAAATCACTTAATCCCCCCTGTGCCTAACAAAATGAATGCGTCCGTCTGCAACGCAACTGGTGCTCATGTAAAGCACTCTGATACCTTCGGGTCTAGTTAGCACTATATTAAACTAAAAAGAAAAAGCCACTGATGAAAATGTGAGTTGGAAGGGTAGAAAAAAATTGTTGTCACACGTAGGAAAAGGAGAAGAATTAATGGCCATATCTACAAGGCCCTTGCGCTCCCATTGTGTCACTTTGGTGACAGAATGGTGGCACAAACCACTAAATCATATTTATGAATCCACGCAAAGACACTTTATGAGGCTTTTAATGGCCAAAGGCAAGGCAGCCCAAATCGCTGCATTGCTTTACGCTGCTAGGGATATATTCAAACAAAAATAAGAGTAAACCTTATGTCGATGTACACAGGGGATGTACATAGGGGTATCAAGTTATCCTTGGAACAAGAGTTCACATGGACCCCATTCTTGGGAAGGTTTTTTAGTTTCACAGATATTGCTGTTATCTTTCTCACACATCCTTATTGGAGAGCATAGTTGATTGAATCGAATATGCTTCTATAATGATTCATTCTACACAGAAAGATCTGTGAAATTAAAAAAACCTTCCCAAGAATGAGTTCCATGTGAACGCTTGTTCCAAGGATTACTCTGCTAGGTAGGTGTATCGTGGGCCCTGCTGTGGGTGCTCCCACACAACACCCATGGATTTCACACATCCCTAGATTTACTAGACCATCTAAACCTGGCGATGTCCTAAAACCTTATGCCTCCGTGGGGGAGGCGCAACATGGAGAATTATGACTATTTCTCTTAATTTTTTCCTCTTTCAATGTGTGCTGCACCTAGAAAGAGGAAAAAACCTCCAAAGACGTAAAAACAATCATGGTGCAAGGGTGAATCAATTGGCCCTAAGCTCCTGAAACAGCAACAGTGCAGGGGTAGAGGACAGGAATCTGCATATATCATAGACACAGCGTATTCCTGGCCTTTCCCTTTGACACAGGACAGTCAGCAAGCACTCAGATTTAAACAACTCCATCTAAATAAGATTAAGTGGTGTCCACATGTTGATGAAATGTACAGTTACAATAAAACACTCTTGAAAAATGTGATTAATAGATCACATGGGCGCAATTGTGTTAAATTAACCAAAACATTTCAATATCTGCTTGTCTAGACTTTTTTTATGTAGTCGTGTCGACATTCAAGCCTTTCTTTTATATTTTTGAAGTTTTATATAGCGCAAACTCAACCCGAAGGTATTGGAGCGATTAACAGGAGCACTGTGAGAAAGTTATCCTTTATACCCCGATCACCCCCATTTTCTATGACTGACACCGTTGGTAACTGACACTGATTGTGCCCTGAGCTCTGCTAACCAGGCCCGGGACCAGTGGTCTGATAAAAAAAAGTATATGGTTATTAGGCGTAATTACAATTGAGACTGACAACCTACCTGTTATTTCCTAGTATATGGTAGGACATTTAGGATGAGAGGTCCAGCATTCTGGAGGCACTTTAGTGTGCACATTTGTGTTGCCTGCTGTTATTTCAAGGGTCAGTCCTGCTTTGCAAGCTGCTTTTACATTGAAATTCCATGTAAATTTAAATTAGAATTTAAAGGTCCTTCCAAAGTATTACACTACCTTATTTGTACACAAGGAACCTCTAAGGTCTACCCTATGTGCCCCCAGGGTAGGGCACCATGTAAAAATAAGCAGGGAAATTTTAAAAGATTATTCATATGCCCAGGTGAGGGTAAATCTACCAATTTCGTTTTTCCCCATTGTAGCACTTTTAGCTCCATAGGCTAACCTAGGAATACTGTAATACAGTGTAACCATTGAATGGTGTGAGCTAAAACAATATTTACCAGACTTAAAAGATTGATAATGATAAATTCAACAATGTGTCACTGTTGAATTTATCATAACTAATACAGAAAATAAGTTATAGAACTTTCCTTTCTGTTAGCCAAAATCCAGCATTCTAGCAGCCCCTCCTGAATGGGCAGCCCGTAACAGGCTTAGCCAAACTGCTTTGATGGGGTGATAAGTGGCCTGCACAGGGACAAATGTTATCTGATGGGAGGAACTCTGCAGCTGCAGAGAACAGGAAAGGACGGTGGCTGGGGAAATCAAATGGGCTTTTTCCTGCCCCCGACAGCCAGATGGCTGCCCCAGGAATGGAATTTGCAGGAGGTCTGGAAAGAGGGAGGTAAGGGAATTGGGCCACACTAGTATATTGGTTTCACCAGCTCTTACTGCCAAGGAGAGACATTCTCTATCTTGAATTTAAAGTGCCGTGCTTTGTGGGACAAGAATATGCCACACTTTGGAGGAAGCTGTCATGCTTTTGGGTGGCTCCCTGTATTGCACTGGTCAGGTGGATCCTCCTGCTTGTCGCCCCAGAACGTTGTATAAATATATGTGAAAGGCTTATAGCAACCCAGATCAGCTGCCTGAAACTACAAGGAGAAGAAGGACTGCCCTGCTGGAGCCCTGGACTTCCACCCAAAGGATTGAACTTTGAAGGACTGCTCATGCTGTACACTTGGTACTACAGCCCTGAGGACTTCGCCTTGCTTCAAAAAGGATTAAGGAGTGGACTCCCTGAAAGCAACAGGTTTACCGAGCTAACCTGCATCATCTCCCCCAAGACGTCCCCAGCCTGGAGTGCATCCAGTGGACTTGTAAGGATTGGTCCAGGTGCATTGTGGGAACTGTGGTCCCAACTTCAGATGAGCAACTCAAAGACTCAGGAACCTTGGGTTTGTGTTGTGGACACTTTGACACATCAAGGGGAACTTCAGGAAGAAGTTCAAGAAGTTGGGAGAAGTTCACAGGAACTTTTGTAAAAAGGTCCATAAGGTGACTGACCTGACATCGAGAGTGAAGCAGACTACCTCGCACTGTGACATCGCCTGGATTTCAGGTTCGTCCGACTAAAAGCTCCGGAGCTCAAGACTTGCAGGAGTTGATCAGGGGCTCCTGCTTGAATAAAGCTGACAAAGCCACTGAAATCTCTCCTATTGGAGAGGCCCACTTGATGTCGAGAGAAAATCCTTCAGAAAAGTTTCTAAGTGCCAAGGTAACATTTTGACTCAGGCCTCCCGCTTACTGTATCCGACGAGATCTCCATCACAGTTGGCCTCAAACTTTAATTTGTTTCTTGGTCAAGCGCGACCAGATGTCAACTACCCGGTTTCATTCCTATGACCATGCACTGAACAATTATTTCAATTCATACAAATGATAGGTGTATATACTTATACCACCTGTCTCACAATCATTTATTCAGTTATTAATACATTTAAGCTATTGCTTCATGGTTTCTCCGGTGGAGAGTGAAGTCTGTAGTCACACTCTCATCAAGACTTCTACTCTGCTTGGTTACCTACTCGGGAACTGCTGGAGACCACAAATGCAGTCTTGACGAGAGTCCATAGGAGTGGAACCAAGTAGTTGACATCTAGCAGTGATTTCCTTAGGTACTGAAGAATAGCCAATAGGGGTATGGCTAGAAACATGTCAACCATTTAGGAATTAGGAACATCACCTTTTTTCTAAAAATCCCACCTTCTTTTATTCATACCAACTAGGGGTAAGTATGAAAAATGAAACCTACTAGCTATCTATTTTTAAAAAGACTTCCCTCAAGCTTCAATCACAACACCACCCCCACTCCACCCACCTAGATTATCTTGTTAATCATTGTATAGTCACTCAAAGTGCTCCTACGTAACCTGTAGGTCGCAGCATGCCCCATTCTACAGTGGAATAGGATGGACCCAATCATGAAGCATGCCACTAAGGGGTAACCCTGGTGGGTGAGGATTTTACAAAAAGACTACCTAAATTTACTGGGTGCTTATTTTGTGTTATAAAAGCAAAGTAATTCAACAAAGTGATTTGCGCTGCATTACATTACTCAAGATTTGTGAAGCACACAAGGTGGCCTTGCATGCCTTCCTAAGTCTCATTTTACATTTTTGTCACATATTGTGTGGTGCAAGAGTGATGCAAAGGAGTTTATAAATATGCCCCTGAGTGATGTGCCCAGAATCACAGGATGTTGAGCTGACGCCATAACACGAGCCTGGTTCACCAGCTTCAAAGTCGACAGCACTGACTGTTATGCCACATCCTCTCCCCTATGTCCATCTAGGCCAGTGCAAAAACATTTATCTTATGTCAGTGTCTCACGGGGTCAACAAAATATGATCTACTGGCTCCCGTGACTTACCTAGTCACCTTGGTTTGGAGAACTTGAACACAATTCAAAACGTAAATAGGAAATCCAATATGAAAGGAATTGGCGTAATCCAGACAGTCACTGACAAAATGTTTTACCCTTGTCATTATGGAACAGAGGAGAATATGTACAAGCCCCTATCACCACCACAACATCACTTTTTCTGACATTGTGGTGGTGATAGTAGCTTCACCTTATTCACAAGGCAGTGTTAAGCCTCTTAACATGGCTTAACGATGCCTTGTGAATTTTGTCCCCTTTCACGCAATACTTAGTGTGAAAGGGGTGGGCAATGGGTGTTGCGGTGGGCATTCCACCACAACACCCATTGATTTTGACTCTCTCCCATATTTACAAGGGCAGCGTAAATATGGGACAGCATCAAAATGAAGACTAGGGAAAACCTAATCTTAAACAGGCGCAATGTGCAGAAATGTTTCATTTCTCCTCGTTTCTGCTGTGTCTATGTGTGCTGTGTTGTGCAGCACACTTAGAAACAGCAAAAGGCCATTGATTGTTTATATGCAGGAAGGTTACCCTTCCTTCACATTATCAAATTAATAAAATGATGTCTTGCAACTTCTATGTATTCTGGATTAAGCAGCACACATAGAAGTTTCAAAATGCCATTTTAGATTGTTTACATCACACATTAACAATCTTCTCTAACAACGCAGAAACCCTTGCAGTATGGTGCAAGGGTGTCTGCTTTGGCAATAGGCAGCTAAAAATAGTGCCAGTGCAGGGGGAAACACCGAGATGTCCTTATCTTTGTAAATACGGTGCAGCCCCTCATTTTGGAAGTGGCGGAGTGCGGAGTTAAGCCAAGGTTGCTAATGCTGCGCTCATCCACTTCCTCGTAAATATTCCCCAGAGTACTATTCTCAGCTTCTGGCCCTGGAGTCAGCTTTGCTTTAATACTGGGATGTCCTGTAGTATGCAACAAACATACGGCAAGCCGTTTAAAATAGGCCTGGGCCAAAAATCCGTTCCGTTCGCGGAAATTGCGATATTTTGGCATTTTCGCGTTCCGCAGAAAGCGCGAAAATGTCAAAATTTCCGCATTCCGCAGCTTAGCGATAATTTTTTTCTTGCTCGCGCTGTAAAACAATACATTCTCGCGCGCGCGCGATCGCCTTACCTGAATCCCTGCGTTCTCCGACAAGTTTTCTTGACCCGGTCGCGTTCTCCACGAGATGTTGAATTTTGGTAGCCATTTTGCGCTGTCTCGCGAGAGTTCGCGGCCGCATTCAAGTAATTTTTCACGCGATCACGTCATTTGTCGCGCGATCACGTCTTTCTTCTCGCGATCATGCACCGCGCGAGTATGAGAAGATTGAGATCTCGAACATGTCATTCTACATCGCGAGCCAGAGAATGAGGACGCGGGCACATGAAATCGAACGCGAACAGGAGAAAGAGACCGCGAACACGTCATATCCAAAGCGACAGGGACAAAGAAGAGAACGCGATCATATCGTTTTCGACACGCCGGCGGAAGTAATGTGAAGCTGGAGAACTCAACAACGTAAAATTTACAATTTGGAGAGAAATATCGGCTCTAGCAGCATGAAACCATCTGCAAATACTGATTTTGGATGAAAAGAACTCCTTACATTCACATTTGGCTTTCCTTTTTTGTGCAAGGAGTCATTTTTTTTTTACAAGGTGGAGAGAGGGAGGAAGTGACACAGATTCTCCAACTTCCTGTTCCTGTCCAGCAGGCTCCTCCCAGTGCTTTGTCCATCTCCTGCTCATTCTGCCTTTGGATTTGGAGCTGGAAAGATCACTCTTTTTGTCTGCTGCATCATTGCAATTGGATTTCAGGATTTTTGGAATAGGATATTTTACAAGTAAGTGGTTGTTGTGTTTGATTGTGGGCATTGCAGTTGTTGTGTAACTACAATTTATTTTTGATAATTAATTATCATCATTCCTTTTTTTTTTTTATTTTTTTTTTATTTTGTGGGTTGTAGTAGTAGGCCCGAGCTAGCCATGGGCATGGCCTCATGGGTGTGTGTGTGCATGATGAAGCAACTGTTCCTTTTGTTTTTTGAATATATTTCATTTTCAATCACATTTAGGGCATGGATGGCATTGGATTGAGTTGGGGAAGTGTGTTTTTTGGGGTGGCCTTGCTGATGTTGTTGGGCCTGGCCATGTGGCTGGTGGCCATTTTGAGGCCTAGGCCTGCAAGCTTGCCTGGCCTTGTCTGCCAACAGGCCTGCTTTCATCCACTGCTACCAGAGCAGGTAGCCACAGCTTTAGTAATCTACTGTTTTCTGTTTGCTCTGTTGAATTTAGACATCATTTAGGGCATGGATGGCATTGGATTGAGTTGGGGAAGTGTGTTTTTTGGGGTGGCCTTGCTGATGTTGTTGGGCCTGGCCATGTGGCTGGTGGCCATTTTGAGGCCTAGGCCTGCAGGCTTGCCTGGCCTTGTCTGCCAACAGGCCTGCTTTCATCCACTGCTACCAGAGCAGGTAGCCACAGCTTTAGTAATCTACTGTTTTCTGTTTGCTCTGTTGAATTTAGACATCATTTAGGGCATGGATGGCATTGGATTGAGTTGGGGAAGTGTGTTTTTTGGGGTGGCCTTGCTGATGTTGTTGGGCCTGGCCATGTGGCCATTTTGAGGCCTAGGCCTGCAAGCTTGCCTGGCCTTGTCTGCCAACAGGCCTGCTTTCATCCACTGCTACCAGAGCAGGTAGACACAGCTTTAGTAATCTACTGTTTTCTGTTTGCTCTGTTGAATTTAGACATCATTTAGGGCATGGATGGCATTGGATTGAGTTGGGGAAGTGTGTTTTTTGGGGTGGCCTTGCTGATGTTGTTGAGCCTGGCCATGTGGCTGGTGGCCATTTTGAGGCCTAGGCCTGCAAGCTTGCCTGGCCTTGTCTGCCAACAGGCCTGCTTTCATCCACTGCTACCAGAGCAGGTAGTCACAGCTTTAGTAATCTACTGTTTTCTGTTTGCTCTGTTGAATTTAGACATCATTTAGGGCATGGATGGCATTGGATTGAGTTGGGGAAGTGTGTTTTTTGGGGTGGCCTTGCTGATGTTGTTGGGCCTGGCCATGTGGCTGGTGGCCATTTTGAGGCCTAGGCCTGCAAGCTTGCCTGGCCTTGTCTGCCAACAGGCCTGCTTTCATCCACTGCTACCAGAGCAGGTAGCCACAGCTTTAGTAATCTACTGTTTTCTGTTTGCTCTGTTGAATTTAGACATCATTTAGGGCATGGATGGCATTGGATTGAGTTGGGGAAGTGTGTTTTTTGGAGTGGCCTTGCTGATGTTGTTGGGCCTGGCCATGTGGCTGGTGGCAATTTTGAGGCCTAGGCCTGCAAGCTTGCCTGGCCTTGTCTGCCAACAGGCCTGCTTTCATCCACTGCTACCAGAGCAGGTAGCCACAGCTTTAGTAATCTACTGTTTTCTGTGTGCTCTGTTGAATTTAGGCATCATTTTGGGCATGGATGGCATTGGATTGAGTTGGGGAAGTGTGTTTTTTGGGGTGGCCTTGCTGATGTTGTTGGGCCTGGCCATGTGGCTGGTGGCCATTTTGAGGCCTAGGCCTGCAAGCTTGCCTGGCCTTGTCTGCCAGCAGGCCTGCTTTCATCCACTGCTACCAGAGCAGGTAGCCACAGCTTTAGTAATCTACTGTTTTCTGTGTGCTCTGTTGAATTTAGGCATCATTTTGGGCATGGATGGCATTGGATTGAGTTGGGGAAGTGTGTTTTTTGGGGTGGCCTTGCTGATGTTGTTGGGCCTGGCCATGTGGCTGGTGGCCATTTTGAGGCCTAGGCCTGCAAGCTTGCCTGGCCTTGTCTGCCAACAGGCCTGCTTTCATCCACTGCTACCAGAGCAGGTAGCCACAGCTTTAGTAATCTACTGTTTTCTGTTTGCTCTGTTGAATTTAGACATCATTTAGGGCATGGATGGCATTGGATTGAGTTGGGGAAGTGTGTTTTTTGGGGTGGCCTTGCTGATGTTGTTGGGCCTGGCCATGTGGCTGGTGGCCATTTTGAGGCCTAGGCCTGCAAGCTTGCCTGGCCTTGTCTGCTAACAGGCCTGCTTTCATCCACTGCTACCAGAGCAGGTAGCCACAGCTTTAGTAATCTACTGTTTTCTGTTTGCTCTGTTGAATTTAGACATCATTTAGGGCATGGATGGCATTGGATTGAGTTGGGGAAGTGTGATTTTTGGGGTGGCCTTGCTGATGTTGTTGGGCCTGGCCATGTGGCTGGGGGCCATTTTGAGGCCTAGGCCTGCAAGCTTGCCTTTCCTTGTCTGCCAACAGGCCTGCTTTCATCCACTGCTACCAGAGCAGGTAGCCACAGCTTTAGTAATCTACTGTTTTCTGTGTGCTCTGTTGAATTTAGGCATCATTTTGGGCATGGATGGCATTGGATTGAGTTGGGGAAGTGTGTTTTTGGGGTGGCCTTGCTGATGTTGTTGGGCCTGGCCATGTGGCTGGTGGCCATTTTGAGGCCTAGGCCTGCAAGCTTGCCTGGCCTTGTCTGCCAGCAGGCCTGCTTTCATCCACTGCTACCAGAGCAGGTAGCCACAGCTTTAGTAATCTACTGTTTTCTGTGTGCTCTGTTGAATTTAGGCATCATTTTGGGCATGGATGGCATTGGATTGAGTTGGGGAAGTGTGTTTTTTGGGGTGGCCTTGCTGATGTTGTTGGGCCTGGCCATGTGGCTGGTGGCCATTTTGAGGCCTAGGCCTGCAAGCTTGCATGGCCTTGTCTGCCAGCAGGCCTGCTTTCATCCACTGCTACCAGAGCAGGTAGCCACAGCTTTATTGATCAAGTGTTTTCTATGTGATCTGTTGAATTTTTAGACATCACCTTCCTTAGAGTGTAGTGTGTCTGTACACAGTACTAGTAGTATAACATAGCTCTAGTTAAAAAAAATTCATAAATGGCTAGATTATCTTTTGTTTGCACTAGTACAGTACTAAGTAACTGAACCACAAAAACAAATGCAACATTTCACTGATGTTCTTCTCCTGTCTTCTTTGCTTTTAGGTGCACAAAAGACAGAGTAGGAGGTGTCATCGGCATCACCTGGCTACCCGTTGTACTGCCAGCCAGACAGAAGTCCTGCTGCGCATCACGCCCACGTGTGACCAGAACTTGTTGTGCATCTGCCTCCTGCCTGACGTCGGAATAAGATGGCCCCAAAGAAAGGTACCAGGTCCAGTACCAAGAAAGTTGCTGGTGAGAAGAAGGAACAGAAAAAGGAAGTGCCATTAACCACGACTGGTGGTGTGCCGGCCAAGGTTTTTTTTGGCACCAAAGCGTTGTCCGGGAACCAAGCTGGGAGCAGCACAGCGGTCCAGCAACCCCACCAACCTAGGCCCAAGGGCTTTACTGTCGCAGAGGTAGCCAGTCTACTAACGGGCAGCGATGTTGAAGAAATGTCATTACCGCAAAGTAGTACACAATCAAGTTCAACGCAGGCGCAAACTCAGCAGATCAGTGTGCAGCTGCCGCAACAAGAACAGCAGCAGCAGCCGCCGCAACAAGAACAGCAGCAGCAGCCGCCGCAACAAGAACAGCAGCAGCAGCCGCCGCAACAAGAACAGCAGCAGCAGCCGCCGCAACAAGAACAGCAGCAGCAGCCGCCGCAACAAGAACAGCAGCAGCAGCCGCCGCAACCAGAACAGCAGCAGCAGCCGCCGCAACCAGAACAGCAGCAGCCGCCGCAACCAGAACAGCAGCAGCCGCCGCAACCAGAACAGCAGCAGCCGCCACAACAGCCCACCATAGTAGTTGTTGCTCCTGACGTAGGGGCATTTCAGGAAATCGAGCTTCCTGCAGACAAAGCGGAGCGAAGTCAAACCACTGTTTCAGAACATCTATTGTCTTCCAGACCACCAGCAAGGAAAAGGAGGCTTAGTCCATCATCTTCTTCTTCAAGCCCCGCTTCTGATGATCGTGATGACACTTGGGTCCCACCAGCTCGGTCTGAGAGTGAAGTACGCCACAAGACATTGCTTCTGAAAAGGAAGGTCCCAGAAAAACTTAGAGTTATGGAGGTAGATGTAGAAGAGGGGGGTGATGATGTTGATGAAGACGAGCCAGTCATCACGCACATTACTCCCGCCCCAAAGGGATTGGAGACCGACATTCTAACCCTATCCAGAAAGGCTGCTACTGAGCGGGATGTAGCACGGATCTCACCAACACAGGTTACACCACCACTACCTCCAGCTGCCATATTTTCCAAGGCCCGGCAGGGACCTACATCCAGCTCAACCACCTCAGTAGGAAGTGGTAGTAAAAGTCACAGTGTAGGTGGACAGGGTCACATATTTTCAAGCACCCCCTCAAGTTCATCTGGTGTTGAAAGTGGCACATCCAGCAGTGCCAGAAAGTTCTCCTCCCCAGTTTGGGACTTCTTTTCTGTTAGCGCCAAGGAGGAGAACGTTGCTATATGCGCAATTTGTCGGCAAGGTGTTCGGCGTGGTAAGCTTGGTACAAACTATGGTACCGGAGGACAAGCAAGTCATCTCAGAATACACCACACTATTGTGTGGGAGGATCACCTACTTAAGTTAAAAGAAAGTAGGAAAACTAAACCCTTTGAAGTTGGTCAGGAATCAGGGAGCGATATTATTGTGGTGGCAGGTGAAGAACAGGGAGGCATTTCTAGCCCTGTCTCCAGTAGTGCAGTCACTGCAGTGGTAACGCCCACATCCTCCTCAGTAACATCAGAGTGGCACCGCAGTAAGAGCCATACTCAGAGTGTGGGTGAGAAACCAAGGCGACCGGCGAGTACCTCAATGAGACAATCTGTGTCGTTGAGCCTTAGTGGGTTAATGGCACCACTAAGGAAAGTAAGCCAGCCTACCATTGACAGCATGTTTAGGTTGGAGGGGCAGTTCCAACGCAACCACCCAACGGCACGATTGTACAATGCGAAGCTGGCTAAAATGTTAGCGCTGGACCTTCTTCCTTTTTCATTTGTGGAAGTGGTGGGTTTCCTTGAATTTGTGTCTGCCATCTGCCCGAAATAGAAAGTTCCAAGCCGGTCCTATTTCGCAAGAATTGCTGTTCCGGCACTACATCATGATGTGCTGGAATTGGTTGGACAAGCTTTGCAGAAGAGTGCTGTGCACAATATCCACCTGACAACAGACATGTGTATCACTGCACACTGGATCTCTTTTGTGGGGGTTAAAGATCAACTATCTGCACGAGGTGTTGTTGACACAGCTGCGATTTTTGAAGGTACTCGGAAACATGCAACTGTAGCCATGTTCGCCATGGAGAAATCTCATATGGCTGAAAACATTTTAGAAGAGTTTCGCACCAAGGTTTTGGAATGGCTGCAGCCCAGAGGGCTTGGTATTGGTTTTGTTGCCACAGACAATGGCAGTAATGTACTTAAGGCCATGGAACTTGGTTCCTATTTCAGGGTTCCGTGTTTGGCACACTGCATAAACATTATAGTGCAAGACTTTCTGAAAAAAGAACCCATAGTAAGCAATTTACTGTCCATCTGCCGAAGAATATGCACTCATTTCAGCCATTCTTTTAAAGCTCGGAAGCAGCTGAGGATCCTCCAACGTGAGCGTAGGGTGCAGTCAAGGCACTCATCCAGGAGGTGGCAACACGTTGGAACTCAACGTATTACATGCTTGATCGTCTGTACGAACAGCACAGGTCACTCAATGATTATGTCTGGTACAGAAGCAGTGATGCTAGTGTTAAAGGCATGACCCTTCAGAGGGAGCAATGGACCCTAATTCAATGCCTGACTGAGATGCTGTCTCCTTTTGAGGTCTTCACACGTGAAGTCAGCAAGGAGGACTGTACAATGGGCCAAGCTATCCCATTGTTGCAAATGCTAGAGCATGAGCTGAATAATGTGTCTGAATCCTACAAAGGTGTAGAGGACAGAAGGCAAGCCCATGACTTGGTGGAGAGCTTATCCAGGCGCTTATCAGAAAATGTAAGGATACAAAATACAATTTTGTCACAAGAACATTACATTTGTGCCACAATTCTGGATCCACGTGCAAAATTAGGACTATTCCGTTCTTTTTCCGACACTGATGTTGCCCGCTACAAAAGTTGTATAGCTGAAGCAGCCATCAAGTTTGAAAACGAAGGGCTGCTAATTAAAAGCCCGCCACATCAACCCACAACAAGTACTGATACTGAAGCAGGCCATGCAGAATCAAGTGCAACTTCGTCGGCTGAGGGCAGTGCGGTTGGCTCACAATCGCAACACTCACCATCACCATTGACTACAAAAACAATAACTGGATCATTCGGACGAGTACAATCATTATCAGATTGGTATGTAAAGATGGGCCTTAAGCACAGTGCTGATGCACAGAAAAAACAGCACAAAAGCTTACCAGCAGCAACCCTGAACATTGAGCGGATGGTCCAGGCCTATCTGGACGACCCAACAGAGGTGTACGTTGATCAAAACCCAGTGCAGTATTGGCATAGGAAAAGGTCTGAATGGCCACAGCTCAGCAGGCTGGCGATAAGCTATCTGGCTTGCCCTGTCGCAAGTGTTTATTCCGAACGTGTTTTCAGTGCTGCAGGTTCCATTGTAACCTTGAGAAGGACCAGTCTATCTCCCAAAAACGTGGAGAGGTTAACAATGATCAAAATGAATCAGCACTTCATACCACCGAATTACACAATGCATGAATCAACAGAGGAAGATGAGGACAGCGGCTCAGGTGACGGAAGTATTGTGTCAGATGATTACCTACTACTGGAAGATCCCCCAGAGTTTGAGGACGAGCTATACTTCCCTGACAATTAGGCTCGCACTTACTGTCTTCCTCCCTTTTTCCCCCTTTGTTTGTGTCTGTTGTTCCGGTTATAAACTTGTGAATCGCAACCAATGCGTTATCACCGTCTTCTAATCTTCTAATTTAAGATACAAGTTTCAGGTGTCTGCCATTTGACACTACAGTCCTCAGAATCCAGCTCCTCCGCTCAATCATACTGCATCTCCTGGTCAATTCCATTTCCCTCATGAATGATGATTGGATGATGGTAACAACAAATTCAAACTTTCCTCGTCCTTCCAAAACAAGTGGACCATGAATCTGATGACTTCTATAGCTATCCTCCTTCAGAGCCGAGAGAGACTGGCCATTAACTGAAAATAAGATGCAACAGGTAATGATTGATGCCATGCATTGTCCGCAGAAAAGCAGACTGAGTGATGTAGTTTTTGTTGTGTGTGTTGCGCATGAATGAATTGATGTAATTGTGCACTGCCACTAATCAACATTCTACAGAACACACTAATTTTCCTCTTCTGGCAAACAAGAAATGTGTACTTCTCCTGCATCTTGGTGATACATTGCTTTTAATTCAATACAGGAAGGGGACTCACTCAATCTGCGCAATGCAAATGACTGTGACTTAACAGCACCGTCCATCATGATGATGGCGAAAGAGACGGCCTGCAGCGTTAACGAGATGAGATGCAACAGGTAATGATTGATGCCATGCATTGGCCGCAGAATAGCAGACTGAATGATGTAGATTTTGTGGTGTGTTGCGCATGAATTGATGTAATTGTGCACTGCCACTAATCAACTTTCTACAGAACACACTAGTAATTACTAATTTTCCCCTTCTGGCAAACAAGAAATGTGTACTTCTCTCCTGCATCTTGGTGATACATTGCTTTTAATTCAATACAGGAAGGGGACTCACTCAATCTGCGCAATGCAAATGACTGTGACTTAACAGCACCGTCCATCATGATGATGGCGAAAGAGACGGCCTGCAGCGTTAACGAGATGAGATGCAACAGGTAATGATTGATGCCATGCATTGGCCGCAGAATAGCAGACTGAATGATGTAGATTTTGTGGTGTGTTGCGCATGAATTGATGTAATTGTGCACTGCCACTAATCAACTTTCTACAGAACACACTAGTAATTAATTACTAATTTTCCTCTTCTGGCAAACAAGAAATGTGTACTTCTCCTGCATCTTGGTGATACATTGCTTTTAATTCAATACAGGGAGGGGACTCACTCAATCTGCGCAATGCAAATGACTGTGACTTAACAGCACCGTCCGTCATGATGATGGCAAAAGAGACGGCCCGTTAACTTAAGATGAGAAGGAACAGGTAATAAATGATGATAATTAATGGCATGCATTGGACACCTGACTCTGAGCTATTGGTCTTTGTGTTTGCGTTGTTTGTTGTGCACAAAGTGATGTCAAAGTGTACTAGTGGTAATCTATCTTTCTTTACTCAATAAAGAATGACTCAAGTCAGTAATATTTATATTTCTACTCTTGTTGTGTTATAAAAATTACACTTGTACTGCAGGCCGATCTTCAGTCAGTAGAAGTATCAGAGCTGATGATGAAGTCAGGAGGATGTTTCATGAGTGGCATAAAACGGAAAAGCCTAAAGGTAAACACGTGAACAACAACCACAGCACACCCAAATGTCTGTGTAGAAGTTGAATAGAGTGTAGCGGTGGGATGACTGCAGTGCATTGATTTTACTAACTTTAACTGTAAAATGCTATGTCTGGAATGGATAATGTGCTTTGCGTTTGTCCAACTCTTTGAGAAAAAAAAAAAAAGGACTCTAAAGTGTTAACGTAGGATGTGCTAATGGTAAGCACTGTGGGCCTGATCTCTCCTGTTACTGTTGAAGGTCTATGCTGGAAACAGACTACAGTAGAGATGATGCATATGCATACATGCCACCTCGGAAAGTGTTCTTGTTGCACTACACCATCACTTGTGCATTTGTTTTCACTTTCTTTCTGAATATCCCCTTTGGTTTTCAATCTAAAATTACAGGCCGGGCCTTGTCCAAAACTTTGTAAAATATTACAATGCATATTAATCACCTTACCAATCAATCACCTTTTTATTCCAGCCGGGCAGTGGCGAGTGGTGAGGCGACACACCCAAGATTGATGGACGAGAGGAGCAAGAGGAATGCCGAGATGCAAAAAACCAGTCCACATTTTTGACCAGGATAAGACAGTAACAGTATCCACTTTTCACTTCTTTTAAATAATTTGATTAATATCTTGTATACATTCTTTACAACAGTGTGTTCTTGGAGTTGTTATTATCAATCATCATTACGTTTGCTCTGTGTTTACGATTCTTCACTACCAATATTTAAAATTTCTATTTGCTATCTGTTAAAGTATTAAGGCCGGAACAGAACAAGAAATAGAAGTGTATGTAATCCGGGTCTCATCATGCATGCATTTCCTTTTTTATACCTTAACATATGGAATGGATATGGTATGGTAGTCTTCAATGATTGTCGTTTGTTTGTCTATGTATGCATACTGTTTTTCTATGTCAAACCTTTCCCAAAATCCCCCTTCCCATCCAATCAACGGACCCTAACCCTCTTCCCCCGGGCTGTGTGACTTATTGTCGAGGTGTAACTAAATTAAATGTACACCAATACTTAATCACACACTTGCTGGGGCGGATGTGGTGAAAGCAACACTACTTCAATTTCAATGCAGAGCGATGATCTTCTTCTGCTTGCCCACCCATGAGTAGGATATTTCACAGGTTATTTTATTTAACAAAGGAACATATACCTCAGCATGAATTGCCGGCATTGATTGGATTTGTTTGTTGTCATTCCTCATATACAGCACTAACTGTTAGACTGTAGGCATAGCCAAGTCGACAAAACTATAGTTTGTAACTCTGTCTAGTAGGCTATCCTCATAATAACCAGCATTCAGTTTTTTTGTCAAATATTTGAGCATATAATTGTTGCTCGGTAAATTCTGTGATGTACTTCATTCAACTACTCCTCTAACAGTCTCTCAAAGGCGATTGACTATCTCCTTTTCTTTTTTTGGAAATGCTGCCACCCTGCCAGTGTATACTACTACTACTATACTACCACCACCACCCCAATCATGGCATGTATGAAAAAGGAAACCATCTTCACCATGCAGCCAGTGCTGTGCCACAGTTGGACATAAACATCAAGCACCGGTAAGAGAGAAGTTTGGGGGAGGCAGAATCAATAATGGACATGTTGTCAATGATGTCAGTTTCAAACACCACTCCAAGGAATGCATAGTAGGACCAGTCAATGAGTGAGGTGTGTCGCATCTATCTGTTTGTGTCTTATACAGTCAGCAAATTATTGAAATCAAACACACGCTATTGGCGGCCATGCACCAGCAAAGAAACAGTGTGATGTAAAACAGTTACCCCACCTACAAAACATTAAGAACATTGCATGTAACATAGAAAAATATATTTAATTGACCCTAACAAATAAACTAAACCCACAAAAGCTAACCCACCCACCTCCCTAACCCCAACGACTGTCCATAGAAATAGAGAACGCCCAAACGAGAAGAACGAACAGGAATTAAAAAAGGGGCAGTGACAGGGACTAACTGGTGGGGCGGGACTGGAGGAGGACACGAATCTGGTCCTCTAAATGGGCGACGCGGCGTCTAAGGCCGCGGCAGTTGCAGCCACAGTGGGGGGGTCACCGGAGATGGCACGGTGGCGGCGGGCAGCCGCCCGGCGGTGGCGCCGTACTGCTGGAGGGCGGTGGCTGGGGCCCGGGGCAATGGAGGAGCCTTCAGTAGCTGCAGCAGCCTCCTCCTCCTCCTCGGCTAGGACCACCAGCCGCCGGTATTCCTGCTGGATTGCCTCCAGCTTCCGGCGCCGTGCCTTGGCGGCCAACTCCTTACGGTTGACTTTCTGAGTTGCTGTGTATCAAAAAGAAAAAAACAAGACAATTGTAAAATATAGTCTTAATAAAACAGTAGGACAAGGTAATTATTTATACACATAGTGGCATGGTAGAGTAGCACTATAAAATAAAGCACAGTAGTACATAACATTTTAAATGTCGCCCGTCCTTCTTCCTTCCACCTGTCTTACACTTTTTAGTTGAACAGTGCACCAGGTGCTCTTCTCCATAAAACTTTCAAAGCGGAGTTGAAATCAGATAGATGAGGACATTGGTTACTCAATACTCCGGCTCCTAGTCCTATACCAATTAAAGGGAATTCTAGTCTTCTAGTTCACTCTTCAAACGTCCCCAAGAACTCATACTTACTTACGACATCAGATAGCGGGTGGACTTTGTCCACCCGCCATCCGACTGCTAAAAAGGGTGGGGGTCCCGTGGGGACAATTAATTAGGATGATGCGCCCGGCACAGTGGCGGGCACACCCTGTTATTTTAAATTTAAATTCTGGTTGGCTTTTGCTGAAAGCAATGCTAAAATGTTGTGCTGCTTTTCCAAGCACAACATGACGGGCCTCGCACGGAGCCTGCCACGTTTTGCTTTGAAAGTCGGGGGGGTACCATAGCATCGGTAGGTACCCTCCATGGGGGCCCCCAAGCATACTCTGCAATGTGTGCATGCCTTTCCGTGGCGGACGGTAATGCCGCCACGCAAAGGCATTCCAAAATGCAGATTATATGGCTGCCGGTGTGGTGAGAGAGACACCACCGCCATATTGAACCCTTTTACGCCTAGACATGTCTGAATATTTTCTACAGGGATGGCGGGAGGTTTGCCCCTGCTGTGACGGCAGTGAATTCCAGCCAGCCCGGCGGGGGCAATACGCCCACCATCCTAATGGGGCCCTAATTCACAACTGTACAGTATACATATACATACAGTTCACCTTTGCAGTGAGTGTGCTGTCAAGTTCAACAATAGTTAAAGATTATGAATCTAACTTACCACCGCCTGCCACTGGTGCTGCCACTCCCCCTCCGTTGCTATCTGCAACTGCCGCATCCTCGCCCTCTGCGTCGCCTTCGCTGGCCCCAGCAATGGTGGTCGGTAGTGCGCCTAGAAAACATTACACATTTATTAGGCAACATATACACCTCCCCCCTATTGATCAGTAGCAAGGTTGAAAAATGAGTTAATACTAACATAAATCACTAGTACAAATCAGGTAGTAGTAGAGTAGACACTAGGTTATATGATCATTGTAGCATTTGCTTGATTAGCCCTAGCCATGCACATGTGACGTTACCTTTAACTTGCAGCTTCTTAAGACACCTTTGAGCCCACATGAACTGCCTCACACTGCTACTGTCTAGTCTACGCGCTGCGTACAGGCGGTCAACAAACATTAACAAGCCACTTTTTTAGGAAGAACTGGTGTACTACTGTTACTGTTAGTCCATATTGCTTATCCATAGATGCTACACTTTTTGGCACGGCTGAGAAATGCTTGCAAGTTGCAATATTCTAACGCACACCATTTCTTTTTTCGCATTACAGACGCAAGATTCGCTTCTACGAACCAGAGCTTCTGAACGATGCACCAACTACCAGTACTAGGTTCTTCTGAGGTGAGGGGTCCCTTCACTCACATCTTCATTTATAAATGTATATAAACTAAATTGCTATGGGATGGTGGTGCTGCCTTCCACCACTTCAGTTATCATGATTTAATTCCCAACTGTATAAGTGTAACAATGTATATTGTTTTAATGTTATTGATTTGCCGGTTGGTGCTGCTAAGAAAACAGTGTACAGACCTTCTCAAATTGAAATAAAAATTTTAAACTTACAAGACTTTGTGGTATTTGGTGTGGAGTGGACTAACTTACACGAGTGAGCAAATTAAAGTAAGGGTGTGCATGTGAATTGCTTCCACGACAGAGGTTGGGTGTGTTAATGTTCTGGGTTGTCTACTTGTTGGTTATCTTGGGGGGAGGGTTCCGAGACCTAATAGGTATGACAAGACAGTACTATAGTCAAGCAGTGGAATTGTGGTGGGTGCGGAATTTCTGATTGAGGTGTGCAAGGAAGGTCCAACCTACCATCACCAACATCCTATTTTCTGGTGCAAATGTATGTGCAAGATCCCTACAACAGTTGTATGTCCTATAGGGTATCATATCAAAATATTAAGAAATCTGGTAGGGCTGTTGCTGTGAATTTTCAAAGCCTAAACATCAACAAGAGTAAAAAGTAGTACAAGACAACGACCCAACGGATTGTACGAGCTACTGGTGAATATGAGTTTTATATTACAACCTTTCACAAAGAGTGGCACTGGCCAACTGGGCAAGACTAGCTACTACAGTACAGACAGACAGATTGATAGTATGTAGTAGTACTCAGTCATCATAGCGGAGGCAGGGATAAGCTTTTTGAAACCGTACAGATCGAAGGATAATTGGTGGTAAAAAAATAGCATTTGGAAACACACTATAGTTCGGGAGAAATGGGGCAGTAAAAGTTATGGAATAAGAAATATTATTAAAAACAAGAAGACTTACTGGGGCCAGCAGAGGAGCCCTCAGCGGTGTCCTCCTGGTGGTGTTCCTGTCCCGCCGACTGCCCAGTCCCTGCCCGTCTGCCCCTGGGTGCTGATGAACAGGAAAGATATAAGAAAGAGACAAACATTGATGGATGGTGTCAACTTAAGCAAATACAATATTTTTCAACAACGGTCAAAAAACACATATATTAACAATTGCAATAACTACATTGACCGATCTCATCTGGTCAACATGTAATATCGGGGGATTCGCAGTTCGACTACTTAAGTTACTATTTATCAACAGTAATCCATTCTTCCATTCTGATTCCAGAAAACTAAGTTACAAGTAAGCCTAAGTATTAGTACAACGTACCACCCAACCTAGCCCACCTATTCCAGGCATGCCAATTGTACATTAAGTATGCATTTCCACTGTATTCCTCAACAATGTGTATGATCCAATCATGGAGGACACATGAACATGACTACATTTTTTGTATACACCAAATTTTGGTTTGATTGATGCTGATCTGCTACTGCTAAGTAACTGCAAAGCCTACCTCCACTCATTGAACAAACTAGAAAGGTTCTAAAGACTGGCGTACTAGCAGCACATCACGTAACTGAGTGAGGGGGGCATCACGCATACCACTAACCAATTAGAAGCTCATACAAAGTACCTAAACCTATGTATCAATCCGCCCCTATCTATTAGTGACAGGACAAAGTAAGGAGTGTACGTGAGTCACTGTAGCATTACGTAACTTAATTTCTCTAAAATAAACTCGTAAAGAATCACGCTAAGCAAGCGCAAACGCAAAGCTGCAAACAAGTAAGATTAGTAGTAGCGCAGAAGAGCACCTGTGTCATAATCACAGAAGACTTTTAAACGTTATTAACCTGGAATGTATTGCAAGCAGCAACATTCTAGCTGGTTGGAAGGAAAAAAAGATATTCGCAATATATAACATAGAGCAGAAGAACAGACACAAAGTTGTAATAATTAAATAGGTACTCACCAAGCCCCGGGACCTCCACTCCTAGCAGGTCCAGCAGGTCCTGCTCACGGTCCAGGATGTCGGACCACCGGTGCGTCAGCTGTGCCTGGGTGCGCCGGACCCCAGAGATGCGCGACACTGCCCGGCGCACCTTTCCCCACCGCTGCCGACGCTCCCGGAGGCCGTACCCGGACCCAGGCCTGCCACCTGCTGCCAGGGTTGAGGGGAGGTGGCGCTGCACAAAGAAAATTAGTGCAGCCAACTCCGCCTCCCCAAATAAGGCCCGTGCATGCACCCCTTGTGGGCGCCGCCTTCCGCAAGGAAGGCGGTCGCGGCTCTGGCTGCGCCGGCGAACAGCCCTGCCCTTGGACATGGTTCTGGGGACGGGGCGGGAAAGAAAAGGTAAAATAAATAAAGGAGTAAAGGAAATAAATAGCGGGCAATACAAAGAGAAAAAGTAGCTAAAAAACAAAAAAGAAGTACACAAAAACCAAAAATATAGAGGCAGGAAAATAGTTAGAGAAATAATAAGTAATAAAGATCCAAAAAAAGTGGCTATAAACAAAGGATTGAAAAGATTTAGGGAGGATTGAAAATCAGGCCCCAGAACCATGCAATAGAGTGGAAAACAAGATGGCCGCGCCCGTTGCGACCACGTGCGCAAGTTCGCGCGATATTTTCTCCCTGAGCAAGCAAAAAGCAACGCGATCAAGTAGAAGCGATCGCGAACAGGAAATATCGACCGCGAACATGCATTGCGCGACCCGGAACAGGAAGTAAACAACGCCAGAGGGCGGGACAAGTGAAAACAAGATGGCCGCGCCCGTGAGCGACCGCATGGGTAAGTTGGCGACCCGCGAACACGCAAAAAATACCGCGAACAGGCGGCAAAAAAACTTCCGCATCTTCGCGATATTTCCGGCGTGTTTGCGGAGATTTTCTGCATTCTCGCGATAATTTGCGGAAGTTAATTCCGCAAATTCCGCCCACCCCTAGTTTAAAACAAATACATGTCAAAAACGCTACAAATATACAAATCCAACTTATTGATTCTTCATAAGGGTCTCCCAAAGGTATACATCAAAGTACCACATTCAGACAGTAATAGTTATCCTTAAATAGTGTTTTGGCACAGCTCAAATGTGCTCTGATTCGTACCACCGATGTTTCATAAAGCATCCCAAATGTTGCAGAGATCTTCAGTAAGGAATCCAAGAGCAGCCGTTTTAAAAATGGTAAGTGACACATCAAAGAGAATTGTTAACAACGGTCCACATATGTTTTCATTCAAATCATGTAGTTAGGAACTATCCCATTCTCTTGATTTTGGGTAAAACCGTCCCTCCCACAGTTCACTGACCGGAAAAAAGAGCTCTGCAGACTTCATTAGTATGGGGAAGATGAAAGACATTATTTTCTGCATCAGCAAAGAAAGATGAAATGCGAAGTGGAAACATGAGAAAGTAATATAAAAAATGCAGAGGAAATGAATAAAGAAATTTTTATATTTAACTTGAATCTTTTGAAAGACGAAAAAAGTACTCATACTTGCTTACATATCTTTTCTATGCATGCTTCTCGTGTCAATACCTGCATTCCAATCCAGTAACACACTGCTATGTCGTAGCAACAATTGTTTCAAAAGCTGTTACCCACTTTTGCTATTATTAAAGAAATTCTAGGCTGCTCAGGCTGGGCTGTCTAAGATCCTGTCAGGACAGCGCTGCACAGCTTCTGGAGGAGAGGGTACAAAGAGCGTTGGGTCCTGGGAGGAGATGGGGGTGTTGACGTCAGGAAGGGAGATATTAATATTATGAATCATGTTATGTATGATTCCATCCAGTACTCCTCTTCCACTGACTAGTAGTTGATAACAGGGCCATATGATTTAGGAGGCCATACATAACATAAAAAAGACAGGTAAAAGTGAATTACAGGGATGTTTTTAACCCCAGGGTTCAGAGTGACATCATAGATACTCAAGCTTTGCTCTTGATCTCTATTTTATGTCAAACAGAACCCTTTGGAGAAACACATACCCCAATTTACTGTTCCCCATCTATAATTCTACCTGTTATGTGTGGCTTTCAGTGGAAGCCATTTGGGTGAATGGCAGATTCTAAATCTGGTTACTCACAGCTATGACTTTGCAATAGTTGTTAACAAAAGCTGTTACCCTCTGTTGCTATGTCATAAAGGAATTCCAGGCTGCTCATGCTGGTCCCTCTAAGAGCTTGTAAAAGCAGCATTGGAAAGTAGGGAGCTCAACTTCCGGAGGGGAGACAATGGAAGGCACAGAGGGTGACGTGGATAAGTGGCAGGAGGCCCGGTATTTTGTGTTTCATTTGGGACATGGAGGAGGGGCTATGTTATGTATGACGTCCCCAATATTCGCCTGCTCCTGCGTAAGAGCTGAAAACATGTGCAGAAAGGTTTGGGAGCCATACATAACATATAATTACAGATGGGTCAAAGTGATTTATGTTATGCTTTTCACTGTGGGGTTCTCAGTGACATCATAGACAACTTTAGCTTTGCTCTTTTTGTCTAGCTGATGTCACTCAGAACCCTTTAGTGAAAAACATCCACTTAATTCACTGAAGCACATTCTATGTATTTGTGATGACTTTTGGATTAATTTCTGCTAATGATATTTACTTATCACTTGTAGAACATTCACTGTCAGCAGCCACAATGACTTCCCCACGTAGGCTCACAGTAATAACATCATCTCTCACCAATGCGACTATCCTTGACTAAAATAAAAGTACTGGTAAAGCCAAATATTTCAGCTTTTGTGTAATCAAACTATCATACTATAGGCTTCATTAAAAGACACAGTGGGGCCCAAATCTATGCATAAACCATGCAACACTGGGTAGCAAGTAAAGATGCTACACTGCACTGCATGAACAGGTGAGACTAGAACAGCGCTACATCTATGAAGATTTGGCACTGTTCTGCTACCTCACTAGGCTGGTGCACTTTTGGATGACTGGTGCCAACACATGAGAGCATGATTTTAAGCCTTACATATGCAGGGTTACAGAATGCATAGCTTCATTGCAAGCTTCCGTCACATGTAAAGACTGGTGTAGGAAATGACCATCAATTTGCATAATGTCCCCAGATTTTTGTCCTATCTGCTTTGTTGGCTTTAGTGCTCTGCTCACTTTACCCCTGCTAACCAGTAGCAAGAAGCCTATGGTCCCTCGTTAAACATGGTTAAATTGACATATCCCTGATTGGCACATTTACATGCCTGTAAGACTCTAGTATTTTGTTTACAAATTGCACCCAGGATCTGGAAGTTAATTATCACTTTTGGACTGCTGCACCTATTGTGCCATATTTTAGAGTGGCAGTGAAAACATGGCTACATGCCCAACCTGTGTAGTCTGAGTGCTCCAGTGTAAAACCCATATGTGAAACCAGTGACGAGCAAAAATAACCCTTTTTGACAGGAAAATAACTCGTTTTTTTCAATAATATTATGTCACCGCTATGTAGACATTGTAGCTACAAAGCATGCTGCATGGTATTTAAAAGTGTTACAGGCAGAACATTCATTTTACCCTGTCATTAGAGTGACAAGGACCACAAAAAAAATGTCACTGTGGAAGACCAAGCTGCCCTATGTAGAAAACCAGAATACAGGTTAATACAGGTTAAAATACTAAAAATGTTAACTCAGGAATAGGACCAGATTGAAAAATAATGAAACCACTATTAAAATAGTGTTAGAAAGTGGGTTCCTGGTCAGGGTAAGGCACAATACACCATTAATTAACATGTGCTCACCCTCCGGTAGCTTGGCACAGAGCAGTCAGGCTGAACTTTTGGGCAATGTGAAAAGTATTTGTGCAAAACTTCAAACAGTAAAACAATGAAAACACCAAACAAAGAGATTCCGCTCCAACTTAGAAAAATAGATTTTGATTTAATGAATAAAAAAAAATTCCAATAAGTAAAACTTGAAATATTAATTTTTAAAGGTTTTAAGTAAAAATAGCTCTAAGATGCAAACGCCCTAAAATGGGATATCTGGTCGAGCATGACTGGAACAAAGTCAAAAATTCAGGTTGAACGTGGTGGAGCGCAGGCCAGCTACAGGGACCCAGTTAAGACCACTAAACAAAAGTACCTTAATCTAAGATTGCAGAGCAGTCCGTGGATCTGGGTTGAAGATGTGTCAAGTAGCAGAGGCAATGCACCAGTTGCGACATGCAACAAGGCTGTTGTGAGTGATCCTGATGCTTCAACATTGAGGATCCAGTCGTCAGGGCTTGCGATGCGAAGAGGATGCTTTGCGCAGTCGAGGTGCAGCATTGGCTTCAATGACCGCGGAAGCTGCGATGTTTTGCGGTAGTTGTTGAAGCTGCAATCAACAGGGATGCGTAGACCTTGCGGCAAGAAAAGCGGCATGCGGTGGCGATGAGTTTGGCTCGATCCACGTAGTAGCAGTTGTTCGTCGGTTCTGATCCACACAGTATTGGAGATTCGTTGGTTCTGATCCCCGCAACTGCAGTGATGCATTGGTTCGGCAAGGAATTAATCAGTTTCATTAGAGCAAACACCTTAGGCCCACATCCAATCATCCAGCACTGCTTGGCAGGGCAGACTCACTGATGGTAGAGTCCAAATGTAGAATCAGGTTTATTGTAAGTCTTTTATATCACTGAGACTTTAGATCAGGAAACCAGCCAGCTAGCCCTTAGAGTCACTCTGGGTACCAGTGATGAAGGTCTAGTCCTTCTCATCCAGGCAGAGTAACAGCAGGCAGCAGGGCAGCACAGCAAGGCAGGCGTCAGTGCCCATCATAGTGGCAGTCCTTCAGCAACACAGCAATCCTTCTTTCTGGCACAGTATTCACAGGCCCAGAAGTGTACTGAAGTGGTAGTGTCAGTGGCCCAGTACTTATACCCACTTTGGCCTTTGAAGTGGTGATGACATCAAAGACAGGCCTTTGAAGTGCACAGAGGTCCTTCCCTTTCTGCCCTGTCTCCAGACTCAATACAGGGAGTATGCAGCCCATTGTGTGTGTGGACAGGACAGAGCCTATTCAGGTGTAAGTGAGGCTGTGTCCATCTCCTTCACCTATCCTAACAAGATTGGCCGATCAAGTCCCACCTAAGCTCCTATTGTGTGTGGCTGTCTTGGAGGAATACACACAGCCAAACTGTGACCCACCCCAGACATATGACCGGAGACAGGCAGCAAGCATCCAATGGCTAAAGTAATAAAATGCCAACTTTCTAACAGGTTTTCATTCTGTTTGAATACCATTCTGTGTATTTGAGACAGATACTACGGCGATGTAAAAAAAAAGAATTTATTTACTTTTCTAAACATGACGGCAATTCATGTGAAAGATTTTTTGCCAAAGGCCCGACTATGCATTATGGAGAAAAAAACTACTGTGACAGTATAATTTCTCATTCGATCCTTCAACCAAGGGGTCAAGAAATTACTCAGGATGAATGTTCATTCTGAAGATGGTCTCATTGATATGACAGAACAGAGACTGAAATGTCTACGCCCCTCCCATTCTTCCTGTGTAGTTATAGGTAATTAGTTCTTCCTTGAGGTCTGAATCCTATTCCTAGGACAGACTTGTCTCATTGAAGATGGGCAGTTTTAAACTGAGAATCAGAATATTTTTGTATATTAACTTAAAATATGACTTCGCCATAAGTTAGGATTTTAAATTAGGATTCCGGAGACACCAGCATTGGAGGTTTTATCTCTTCCTATTTAAAAAATACACTTATAGAATGTAATAAGGTAATCCCAATATTATCCCTTGGGAGAGATAGGCCTTGCTGCAGTAGAAAATTACTTTGACAGTTTTTCACTACCAGGGCATGTAAAACCTAAAAGTACATGTCCTGCCTTGTAAATACACTGCCCCATGCCCTCTGGGTTGTCCAGGGGCCTCCCGTAGGGGTGACCTGTATTATAAAAAGGGACGGTTTAGGCCTGCAAAAGGTTTTTTTTGCCAGGTAGATATGCTAGTGTAAACTGCACACACAGGGTGTGGATTAGCAGGCCTGAGACATGGTTAAAAGGCTACTTAAGTGGGTGGCACAATCAGTGTTGTGGGTCCACTCGTAGCATTTAATTTACAGGCCCTTGGTACAGGGAGTACCACTTTACTAGGGACTTATATGTAAATTAAATATGCCACTGGGGGAGGAACCAATATTATCATTTATAGAGGAGAGAGCTCAAAAAGAACAGAAAAATAGAGGAAGGCAGGCAAAAAGTTGGGGGGAAGACCCCAATAAGGTTGTCAGTTTCAAAAAATAGTTATTAGAATTGAATTCAATGGTGAGGTTGGATTTCTAATAAGTATTAGGGAAACATAACTTTTTAAAAGTGACCTTTACTCTGCCTGAAACACCTGGAGGCATATTTGCATTACCAGAAACTCCCACTATATGTGGATACCTGGCTTGTGGGGACTAACCTTTCCCAATGTTTTTAAAATATACTAATAACAGAAAAATGTCATGAAAAAAGTAATGATACAGGACCCTGCTTTAAATGTGCAAATATATTGTTATTTCGTCAGCACACAGAACCATCCTTGTTGGGACTTGAACATGTGCTACCATCCTTGTGACAACAGCAAGCAATGAGGCACAGGGAGCCAAGAACACATACAAGTCTGGATTCACAAAATGGCTGTCAGCCACATGGTCAAACAACAACAGCGAGCAAGGAGGCATTGGGAACAAAGAGAAAACATTTAGGCCTGTTGACACAGACTCAATAAAATGGGCCCTGGCCACATGGGATGTAGAACAAGACAATGGTGGCCATGGCCAACTAGCTCACTAACAGGCCAGACAAAGGAGGCCTGCGAAGACTGAAGAAAACACTTCCATTAATTCAGAAATGGCAAAAATGAAAATTAACTGAGGTATATACATTTTACAGCAACACACATCCTTCCAAGACATTAAATATTACCTCACATATTAACTTTTTGTACACAAAAGAACCATGAGATACAAAACAAACATTTCTAAGTTGATTCAATACCATACGAGCCCTAAATGATGTTTTAAAATAACATATATGTTTCAGCATCTCACCAGGGCAGCGAAGATGACAGTGCCACAACTGTGGGGGAAGAAGCTGGCCACAGTGGTTCTCTTGTTGGCAGTGACCAAGAGGGATCCATTGGCACAGAGGGTGATGGGAGTGCCAAGGAGGATCAGACAGATGCAAATGCAGTGTCATCATTATCCAAATCAAGCTCCAGTGAGCCCTCCTAAGGGTGGTGGATCCCCATGCACCTATGTCCACTCCATCTCAGTCCAGCACCACCCCTACCATCTCTACCCTCACAGTTGCTCCCCAGCCCGCTGTCCGTGGCCACTCCCCTAAGAAGGGAGGAGTCTTCTTTGCACCAGGCACCTCACCCCCTGCCTCTGTCTCCCTTGCTGCCCTGAGTGTGGAGGCCATTGACATCCTTAGGCAGATCTCTGTGGGTTAATCGATCAATCAATCAAACATTTGTAGAGCGCACTACTCACCTGTGAGTGTCTCAAGGCGCTGGGGGGGGGAGCTGCTACTGTTCGAACAGTCAGGTCTTGAGAAGTCTCCTGAAGGACAGCAGGTCCTGGGTCTGTTGCAGGTGGATGGGAAGGTTGTTCTAAGTCTTGGCGGCAAGTTGGGAGAAAGATCTGCCACCGGTGGTCATTCGATGGATGCGTAGAACGGTGGAGAGGGCGAGGTCAGCGGAGCAAAGCTGGCGGTTGGGAGTGTAGAAGGTGAGTCATTTGTTGAGGTATGTTGGCCAAGCATCATGGAGTGCTTTGTGAGCATGGGTGAGGAGCTTGAAGGTGATCTTCTTGTTGCCAGGGAGCCAGTGTAGGTCTCTCAGGTGGGCAGTGATGTGGATGTGGCAGGGGATGTCGAGGACGAGGCGTGTGGCGGCGTTTTGAATGCGTTGAAGTATTTTTGGGAGTTTGGCCATGGTTCCTGTGTAGAGGGTGTTGCTGTAGTCCAGCCTGCTGGTGACGAGGGCCCGGGTGACCGTCCTTCTGGTTCTGGTGGGGATCCGTTTGTAGATCTTGCAAAGCATGCAGAGGATGTTGAAGCAGGAGGAGGAGACGGCATTGACTTGCTGGGTCATTGATAGTGATGAGTCCAGGATGAACCCCAGGTTGTGTGTGTGGTCGGTGTATGTCGGCGCAGCTCCCAGTGAGGCCGGCAACCAGGAGTCGTCCCAGGCGGAGGGAGTGGAGCAGAGGATGAGGACCTCCGTCTTGTCCAAGTTCAGTTTCAGGCGGCTGTTCTTCATCCATTCGGCGACGGCCTGAATTCCTTCGTGGAAGTTGGTTTTGGTGGTGGTGGGGTCCTTGGTGGGTTAGACAGCAGTGCTGAATGTCCTCCAGGTGCATACCAATCAGCAGTCACAGATGTATCTTTCTTGGAGGGCATTCACTCTGACATGTTTTCCCTCCAGAGATCCATTCTGGCTCTAGCCTCCACACTCCCAGCAGCCTTATTCCAAATCTAACGTTCCATCCCTCCTCCTGCCTCTTCCCCATCTACAGTTCCTATACCTATACCTGCCCAAAGCACACGCAAAGCACACACAAACCTGAACATGTATCCATCTCAACATCCACATGCAGCTCACAAACACACAGATATAACGCCAAAAGAAAGACACACACGCACTAAGTAGACACAAGACACCCTCACTTCCACATCCACTGACATGCAGTCAGACACGACTAGGCCTGGGCGGTAAATTCCGTTCTGCTTGCGGAATTTGCAGACTTTGGGTAATTTCGCGTTCCATGGAGAACGCGGAATTGCCCAAAATTCTGCGTTCCGCGGCTTCGCAGAATTTTTTGCTTGTTCGCATTCTCAAAATGTGTGTTCGCGAGATATTTCCCCCCAAGTACGCAAACAGCATTCGCGAACAGGAAAAAGCATCGCGAACAAGCAATTCCGCGTGTTCCTGGAATTTCTGCGTGCTCGCGGGGATTTTTTACCGTTTCCTAGAGTTTTGCGTAGTGCGACTACAATTCCATCAAGCACTGCACCACATGGCTCACATACAGACAAACAGACCAGCACAGCATGAACACACAGCCACGACAGACTCAACACCAGCAGACAAGGAAGTACCACATACTTTACAACCCTCTTCCTCTACAACCCCTACCCTTGCCTCTCCTGGTACCCAGCCTGCCCAAAAACTCTACCTCATTGCCCTTGACCTCCTCCCTACCCAAACTGACCAACCCCCTCCCAAACCTAAATGAAAGAATCTGTCACCCCTGCCATACCCTTCCACTTCAACATCCAAAAACCCTATCCAGTTACCTACTGAGACCCACACTAAACCCCAAGGAACCTGAAAGAGGAAAGCTCCCCATCCTTCCACCACCCCACCCCCTCCTAAACCTAGAAGATAATTTTCCCCATCCTACCCCAGCACTTCTACGGGGAAGTACAATAAATCAACCCCCTCTATTCCCTTTACCATCCTTCAGGTATAAAAGGTCCAAAGAATTATGAGACCAAGCACCCCACAACTGACCCAGCTGACCCGATCCTCCCAATCCTGAGCCCAGCCCTTCCAAGGACCAACCAAGTCCACCCTAGTTTTTTTGTGGTGCCTGGCATGCCCCCTAGATGCCCCTTCCTGAGGAAGTTTCCCTTTGCAATATTACTGAAGGCAAGTTTGGATGGGCAACAGTCTGCTGGCCCAACACATGTCACGTGGACTAGCCATTGGCCTTTGTTTTTAAGCGTTTAAGAAAAGTTACTGTTAAATAAAGCGCTTCCCTGTTTTGGTATTCATGTGTCCAACCATTGCTACTGATGCTATCTGTTATTCTTATGTAATTTGGGATGCGTGACTACAGTCGTGTTTGTTTAACCATGATAGTATTTGATTCTCACATTAAATAAGTCTATGGGGATCTTGTATGTAATTATGTACCTATAGTGGCTGGGTGTCAATGTCCGCATGATGTATCTCTAGGGTTGTGATTTAAATGGCCACACCTTGCAGTGGACATTCTATGCATTCATAGTTATTGTAGCTGTCTTTGTCCAGTGTGCAAGTGTGTCAATGGACAGAACTCAATTAGATGTATGCTGCATATGTATTTCATGTACATGAAGTGAATATTCTTGTCAACACACTTGGAGTTGTTTTGTCTCTTCGTATATGATAGGTGCTTTAGACACTCATGTAAGGCCATTCACTTTAGTTGCCTATTTCATGTGAGTAATATGTGTGGGCCCATGACAGTGCTTAGTAAGTTGAGCTGTGTTTGTTTACTTTGATATTCCCTACAGATGTATGTGTTAGTTGCATGAGGACACAGCTTATGATGCAGGAATGGGTGTCACAGGAGGTGATAGGTAGTTCAATGATATTGTGATTGTCTTGAATTACACTTCATTGCACATAAATGTTCATCATCTTCTGGGCTCAACTCGCAGTTAGAGTATGTCAGTCTGTGCATGGACATTATTAATAAATTGGGCATAGGGTACATCATGCTGATGTGATGTTGGTTTAAATTCTGTCTTGGTGCACACATGGCCTCACAATTGATCTTCCACCAAGGGATGAAATTCACTGTACTTTACCATGGTTTCCATCCTCCAAGGGGATGTATGTGCTATTAGAGGGTAATGTTTGTTGTAAGGTGTGTGTCACGGTTGTCAAGAAGTGTTTGTGTGTCAAGTGATGCAGAGTGTGTGTCTATGTCCAGGTAGGATGTGTCACCTGCAAACAGTTGCAATTACACAAGCTTTAGGACTTCTGGGTTGTGATAGAGTGAGGCAGTCTAGTTGTGTTTGTATTGTGACTACTTTATCCTGTTCGTCACAACATGAGTGGCTTAATATAACAGGGATTAGGTCAGGGATTAGGTCAGAGACTCATAGGGATGTGTATCATGTCTATGTGGCCACCTTTTACAGCCATCTGAGCCACATGAATGTGCTTTTCACTTAATGGTACACATCTGGTATTTGGGTACTTCTGGCATGTGAAAGATCAAAATAAGTGAATGCACACCTTTAATATTGCCAGAGTGCTTGTTATTAGCAAAGGCTGTTATTATTAATTTGCTCTGGTCACACAAATATAACTTCAATACATGGGCTTTGAAGTAGGCTCAATGCTGACAGTAGGAGATTGTGGTTGTAGTGTCACTGATTTCTCAGCTAGTAATTCAGGGGTAGTGGTAGGTGATGCAGTGACAAAGTCTGGCTTGCTGTCTTTGCAAGATGTAGCTGCACTCACTGGAGTTTAGGTGGCAGCTTTCTGTGCAGAGAAGTTTTCCTACTGCCAATGCTATCCACTATCATTCACAAAGCGACATCTTAAACTGATTTACATTTGTCATGGCTCATGCCTCCAATGCACCTTCCAGCCCCCTTATGTGGTACTTCTCGAGGTATACCTTTTCACCCTGACACTCACGGCGACAACCGCCTTCCCGGTGCAGTTTGAATAGTGAGCTGGACCCTCAGTATTTGCTCCCAGCCGGAGGTCGGTCGGTACCAGGACCGAGATAGCGTTGGGCAGACGCAAGTCTGCCCCACATTGTACACAGGCCCAAAGTAACTTGAACTCCACTATCCATAAGATTTCCAGTGGTTTAATCGGCAATGCGCTTCAACCTCAAAGGGTCTTCATCACCACCTTGAACAAATATTGTGTGGTCAATCACCTTATACAACAAATCAAGACATTGAAAACATGAAAAACATATGCAGTCTAATTGTGCTTAACATTGCAAAAGTAAATTTACTCCCAAAAAATAAAATGTGATCATAAAGGTGCTGAGCGTGTTCCATGCTCATGTCGAGGAATGAAAGGCGTGCTGGTTCTCAGCATGTGTGACAGAGTCTCATCGCCCCTGAGTAACAATCTATTTTTGATTCCCATGCGTGACCAACGAAGTGGCTATCATACCCTTATTAAAACCTTGAAGACTCCCCACAGCGGGGTTCAGTGGTGGTATGTGTAATGAGATACTGAGTTGGTGTGCATGCCTGTTGAGAAATTTCCTTCCCGATATCATGTCTGTAGTCTTTAAAACATGAATGGTGCGTGTTGCATCCTCTGCTATGTGAGGAACTTAAAATAAATATAGATACAGTATTTGCATTCAATTAAACAAAGTAAAATAACATGAAGAAATAACAGCATTTTCAAGCCTGGCGACTTTAGACATTATTAGTATGATGCACCAAATCATTATTGTATAATCACTGTCATTTTGCAAGATGGCAAGGCATACCCAGTTGGAACAATCCATAGACAAAATACAATGTATACATGGCAATATTCATCTTCGTGATTCTTGTTATACTAATTAAAGTCAAACCAAATTTTGCATAATAGAAGAAAGTTCTCAGGCCAAGTCACTATCCCTCGTCATTTACACTTTGCAGCTCTGCTGTCTGTTTCAAAGTTCATGTTCCCCCAAAAGACAATAAGATTTGCAAGCACATACATAGACAACATCCTTAGTCAAACAAACGTGAAGAAAAAATGAAAAGAAGAAAATACAAAAATAAATTAAATGCACATCAATATACATATAAACATGTATAAACATATATGTAAATATACATATCAATCACTCAACTATCTTATAAGAGACATTAGTGGTAAGAGATTAGTCATACTTTTTGTAAACCTATTTATGACTGGATCACTTTGTTTTACATATGAAAAGTTTAGATTTGTTTCACTTTTCATCATGCATTTTATCCAGCACAATGGTTTTTACAGTCTCGCAGTTCATTCTGGCATTTTTCACATGTGTTAGATGTACTTATTCAAATATTTATTTATGTATTTATTCACTTATTTATTGATATTTAAATCAAGTACTGTTTCAAATGCATTTTACCAGTCTCTCTCGTATTTAAATATCATAATTTCAATGATGATGTTGAGACTTACACCAACTTTTCTATGTCTATGAATTTCAAAGGTCATGTTAATGAGCACTGTCACTTTAAAATGTTGAAGTCACTCCACCAGCGTGTCATGTGATTAAGGCCCCATGAGGGCTGAAACGCGTTATGGCGGTGGTGCAGGGCACTAATTAAATGATTTGTACCAAACTTTGGGTCCGCGTCGTCTGTTCCAGATTGAAAGGAGTGTATGTGAGACGATACGCGAGAATATATATATATATATATACTCCACACACCACACAGTGTGGAATGAGAAGGATGCAAGCAGTGCAGCTCTGGCTTTTTGTAACAATCCTATTTTTTATTTATATTTTCCCCATAAAGTGCAAGAATGAGACAGAAGCATTTTGGCATAGCCTTCAACTGGGTCATAGAGTTACATCGTGTAGAGTGCACTTTTAAAGGATAAGACTCTTTATTCCACTACTATACTTAAAGAACAACTAGAGTGCTAACATTTCTTTCTAGTTCTCCATCATTGTATCAGTTTTTAGCCACTATTTCCTTTCTATCATTTCACCTGTTAAACTTCAAATTATTTAAGAGTCCCCACATGCCACACTTTACATATGTAAGTCTGAAGAGACTCTGAAATAAAGATGCATATGATGTTACATGAATACATTGGACTGAGTTTAAAATGTCCCTCATTTATCCAATAGGTAAAGTATCATAAAGATACATCTCAAAAACTTATATGTCCATAGTATTCAATTTTAAGTCAGGCAATATCTGCAATTCAAAGTGATCATGGTTTACATTTGGAATGTCCGTTTGGAGTCTCTATTCGGCCCAATTTTCGCTATAAATCCACATCAATAGTTTGAATACAAGAACACGGTTGGCATATGCATGAACAGATCTGCACAATTGTCTAAAATATAAACACAGATGGTAAAAAAAAATCCCATTTTGTCTTGCACAGATAATTTCTACCCTTTTGTTTTATACTAATGCAAATAATATAGGATGATCAAGGTTCTAAAACTCATAGTTCTATGCTGCTGTGTAAGTTGCATAAATAGTCCATCAAGATTGTCTAAAGTGAAAGTGCAGATACTGTTGTTTACTACCATGCTTTGAGTCTTTTCAAATGATCTTCTTCATTGTACAAAAGATACAAATAGTACTCCAAGTTTAACAAAAGCGCAAATATAATACCATAGACAATTATGTCTTTCTCTGTCAATTGCTGGTACTGCTCTATAGGTTGGATCCACTAACAGTACTTCAATTTTCTTAAAGTGCTAATGCAAGATGTCATGATGTAAAAAAACATAGGTAGTACTCCAGGTTATTTTAAAGTGCAAATGCTATGAAAGTAAAGTACAAGTGAAGTACATTCTCAACCCTAGTCATCAGAGATTGTCTTGGCAACTGTGCAAAATATGCAAGTGCAAAGACTGTAAAGTTCAGGTAGTGAGATCACATTGTATCTTTTAAGTCAGTTGCTTGTCGTATTCTGTATTTAATCACCTAGACGGCTCAATTTGAGGTGCCCTCCAATCTGACATAACACTATTATTAGATGTAAAAACCTGACATTAAGTTATGAAGTGCAATTCCAAACATTTTCAACCCTTCCATTAGACATCTTCTTGGTCAAGACAGACAGGTTATTGTAAAGTGCAGGTGCAATTACATGTATTTTATATGTTCTAAGCTCATATTATATGCCTTTCATGAATTGCTAGAAAAACTCTGTATTCAATTGTGTAATTGGTTCAATTTGAGGCCTAATTGTTCTCTCTTATCTAAAATAACAACATTCCTGAAATTAAATTACTTACATTCTCCAAACACTCATTAATGTAAAGATGCCTTATTTCATTGTATACTACAAAAGAGTGGTAATTCCCAGTGCCTAACAGGAGATCTTGACCTGGAGGTGATTAACTTTCCTTTTTCATCATTGTAAGCACAGTTATAAATAAACATGAAGGTCAACATCCATGTTCAGAGTCCAAGGGTGCTCTGTTACCATCAGAATTATCCACCTAGACTCAGCTCTATAAAGATTCAATTCTCTATTCCTACCTCGGGTTTTGCAACATTGTATATAGCTTAAAATGTCAGGTGTTTGGCATTGCCATCATGCACTTCCCAAATGTTTTTAGCCATACTATATGAGAAGTCTTTGTTTTTAATCACTCATAGATGTTGCAGAATACAAGCTTTGCACAAAGACCTTTCCAAAACCAGACCTTTCTGCTGGACAGCCAATTTACAATCCCTGATTTTCCAGGGTTATCTGGATTCATGTAACTTTAGTCAGCAAGTCACCCAGAGATGCTGTTTGCTTGTAAGTTATTCTCAGGTATGCAGGCTAGAGCTCCTTAAGGTTTTCATCCATCCCGAGAAGTGTCCAATTTTGTTTCAGCAGCTCCTGTGTCTAATGATTAGACATATCATAATCCATCATGTATCTAATAACCTCATGATAATTTTTCTGTTTTTCGTTTTTTTGCTTCACCACCAGCAGATTTTCTTGTTTCATTTCTTTAGCTCTTTTGAGGGCATCATCTAGAACTTTACTCGGGTATCCTCTTGATTTTAATCTTTGATACATTTCCGCGACCTGTTGGTAAAATTCTACCTCTTCCGAGCAATTTTGTATGACTCAGAGAAGTTCCCTGTAAGGGACACTCCATTTTAAGGCCTGCAGATGCCCACTGCCTGCATAAAGAATACCTGTAGTGCTTGTTAGCTTACTGTGAATCATGATGCATATCTTTTCATTTTCAATGTGGACTCCTATGTCCAAGTAGTTGATCTATTTCTTACTAATTTCATAGGTGAAGTTTAATCTTTGTGGATTTTTATTTAAGGATTTTATGAAGACTTCAAAATCATCCCTGTCTCCTGCCCATATGATGAACAAATCATTGATGAAATGAACCCATAGGAATAATTGTAATTGTAATATGTTCCATTAGCGGAGAGCTGCTAATCATTAGAAAAACAAGGCAAACCTTTTCGTAGCCAAGCGGAAAGCACACACGGAAAGTAATTCAAGCAAAGTGCTCTATTGTGCAGACACCCCTGCACTGACTGACGCATTTTGCCTTGCGGCTTTTTCAAAGTCAGTTCCTCTGTGCTAACACAAAAGTATTTAAAGCAGCAATGCATCACGTGTTATTCTTAGACATCAAAGACGGACTTACACAACATTAAAGGTCCAATTCATGGCGGCCATCTTTGAACGTGCTATTTACAATAAGTGATATCACCAAAGTGCTGAGTGCAATTGTGCATAGGTCTGCACAATAAAGCACTTTGCTTGAATTTCTTTCCGTGTGTGCTTTCCGCTTGGCTACGAAAGGGTTTGCCTAGTTTTTCCAATATAGAGATAGATATATATATATCACTCCTGCTTTTTATATCAATACAGGTACAGACACAGCACTATGAAATTTATTTCAGAAGGCTCAGACACATTTGAGCAGTTTGCACTGCCTTGCCCACATAGCTCATACGTGGTAAAGACATTTAGCAATCCTTTAAACAATTGCAAAACCATACTATTAGTGCAATTCTAATAAAAATTTTAAAAAATGGAATCGGAATCTTTAAATATCATTCCTATAGACATATATACCTAAAATGTATTTAAGAACATTTATTAAGCATATAAACAGGCAAGGTTCCTGACCAAGTGGTGCCATCCCCATGATCACATTTCATTTTGTTTTGCCAATGATTCTCCTTAGAGGTCTGGTGTCGTAATTTGGTATGTTAAAAAAAACAACAAATAAAATTCCAAGACACCCAAAGTGGGTCAACTGTCTATGCTTTCCAAGGGTAACAGAGTGAGTTCATTGGAAAATATAATGAAATACACCAAGTTCATTTGTTTCTCATGTTGGTCAATAGAATTCAATCTTCTCCTAAAAACCTGTTACAGTATATTAATTCATCTTTTTGCTGTATAAATACAGTATATGCAGACCCCACACATGGGTTTAAAAATAAATCAACACATCCCCATGAATTGAACCACTTTCATTTGAATTACACACTAAGTAACTATTACTAATGGAGTCAGTATTAGCTAATACATAAAGTGCCCAAATTAATTTAAAAATATGTGCTACACTCTAAACTAATGACTATCTACTGATGGCTATTCGGAAAGTTGGGAAGTGAGGGAGGAAAAGAACAGCACTTTATCTTACGACTGTCTCAAAGATGGACAAATAATTCCTCATTGCAATTTAATCCATCCGGCATTTTACTGTTCGAAATAATTATGTAATGCGATTCCAGTCTCCTTAACTGGAGTTCCTTGTTGCCTCTTCTGACACTTTTCAGGGCTGAGTCTGAAACTAAATAGACCAATTCCGCTACATTACCCTTTCAACTGGGTAGTTTTTATTGTCATTTGGAATGGCTCTCAAATGTTGCAGCACTCTAAATGCACCAAATGGATTGTGCTGCCTACTTACATTTTCGGGCAGGAGCATTGAAGAATGTAAACCACAAAATCATTCTTGCAGTTATATGCATCGTGAATTTGTAATGGGATGTCAAGCAGAGTTGAAGTGAATTCTTTAATCTTCCGGCCATATCTACAAGCTTTACCTCTATGACAACATTGAAACCCAGCACTCCCCCTCAACCATGATTCTAATTTGGTCATTTCAGAACTGCTGACTACCAATTCCTGGTGCATCAATTTCGCCCTCCTGAAAGTAAGGGATTTCTTGGTACAGCGTGACCTAATATTGGGTCACTTTTAATGAGATTCCAGTGTCTGGAAAGAATTCTCATTTTTTTATGGTAACCGTTAAAACCTGTAATCATACTCACTTGTGTTAGCTAGCATCTTACTTTCTTACTTAAACAACAGTTTGTCTCTTTGTTTTAGATTGGCTTACTTCTTAGCTGTGTCTAACACTGCATGATTGTATCCTCTGCATTTTTTGGTGTGCTAATAACTGTGACACCATCTAATGAATCTCAACAAAACTATCTCAAAAAGTTCCTCCACCTCGGCTCCTACCTGGAAAGGGTGGTGCGTCAAGCATGTCTGAAAAAAAGGGAGGGTCCCGAAACATAAAATTATCATGCATTTTCCATAGACTTCTTTAGAAATGGCTACAGCAAAAACTGCTTAATGGAATTACACCAAATTAGGCAGAAAGCTAGATCTTGGTACACAGAGTGTGCTTTTTGTGATTTGGCGTAAATCTATGCAATAGTTTTTGAGAAATTCAGTCTAAAAACGAATTTCATATTTTGGCACAAGAGTACATCGAGCAAGAACACCAAAATCAAAAATGGAGTCCTGTGATTGGTCAAGAGGCCTTTTCAGCTCGTGAGCCTTCAGGCTCTTGCAGGAGCGAAAGGCTATTATGAATAGTGTGAGAGTGAGCGCTCTAATTGACTGGCTGTTGGAATGTTAGACATCAAATGGCCCCCATTATTGTTTACTGTGAAAAATTCAAGGTGCTGTTGAGATGAAATAAGAAGGGCATATTAGGGGACAGCAAAAAGGCCCCTACATTTAGAGACGAGGTGTCTAAGGGATACCTACTGTTAAGAAAATAAATGTATATTGTTTTTCACAAATTTTTACAATCTCGTAAAACTTTTGCAAGATCTTGAATAGAAAAAAGAGGTAGATGAGTTCTCAATACACTCTATTAGTAGGAATGCGTATTGTGTTCATTGTTTTTGAGAGGAAGAGAGGAAGAGATACGTACTGTGATGAGTAGATCGTTAACTCCTATTTTCCCCCAAAAGTTATAACCTTGCGAGACTCTCGCAGGATCATGAACAATAGAAAGGAGCAGGTAATGTCTGAATAGACGGTAGTATGTATACTTGAAATTGTAGGAAGGCGTATTACTGAAGGTGGTGTTAGATAGAGTGCACTATTTACGCTCATCTGCTTTGTAAGAGTGTGAGTAGGGTATATTATTTCTCACACCCTACAATCCACATCCATTATCAAAAAGATGGGTGTTAGAAGGGAGGACAATCCCTTGAAAGAGGATACTATGCACACCTGTCATCCAAGAGAGAGATCTCAGCATAGAGGTCAGTCTCTCTCCACAAACCATACTAAGCACACCATCATCTGAGACAGAGTTGTGACTGAAGAGGCCAGTCTATATACGCAGCCTAATAGACACACCTGTCATCTAAGAGAGAGGTCTGACAAGAGAGGCTAGTCACTGTACATGTCCTACTCTGCCCAACCATCCTCTGAGACAGAGGTCTGACATAAGAGGCTGGTCCATGTATACACCATACTAAGCACATGGGACATCTGAGACATAGGTCTCACTGGAAAGGCTACTCTTTCTCCATACAGCCACTACATACACCCATCATCTGAGAGAGAGGTCTAGAAGGAGAGTAGAGTCCATGTACACACCGTACTACGCACAGCTATCATCGGAGACAGAGGTCTGATAGAAGAGGGCAGTCCATGTACACACCCTAATGCAGACACTCATGATCTGAATGAAAGGACTTGGTGGAGTGAGGAAATATGAATTTTGTGATCAGTTATGTCCCCTATCGTAGACCCCAACGGCTCCATGTGCATGCTATAAGTACATGTATGTTCCCTCCTGCTCCAGTTTTGAAGACGCAAATATATGTGCGTCCACCGTCAACATGTCCTCTTTCAGATCCGCCATGAATGGGTCAGATATTCCATTCCTAAGTATGAAAGGCCACCGACTTTATGTGATTCACTTTCCACATTTTACAGATTCAGGCGAGTAGGCCCTGAATTCTGTCATCAAGCCTTTTCCTGCCTTCTGCCTCTGAAAGCTCCAGTCTGAGCCTGCCTCTGTATCCTTGAACTTTGTCCTACTCCCTGCGCGGCTAACGGTGCCTGATCCAGCATATTGCCTGCCAAAAACTGTATTTCGCCTTCAAGATTATCTACTCCGCTCCTCATCCGATGCATTCCTGTCTAGCAGTTTAGGTAAACATTCCTCCAGCTACCGTGCAAAGGGCCAGGCCTCGCTGTCCTCATGCAAGTAATTCATAGGCCCCGTTACCATGGAATATTCCTACCCCCTCGCATCTCATGTAGACACTTAGACGCTTGTACACGCACTAACAGTCAGTATAGAATAGATTCTATCCTAGAGACCTTTCCTTTTGGATAACACAGTTCTTTAAACATAGGATATTAGATATGATTTGGGATTAGGTTGACATAACCCCCAGACTTTTGTCTCCACATGTAGAGCTAAATGTCAAGTCCCCTTCACCCTCTAGTTGCACGTCAATCACACGTCATGCGGCTGCGCGCGCATCTCTGCCAAATATTTCTGCTGACATTGCAGGATTCTTTTATGGATCCACCCACTTGTGACATCATGTTTAATGACGTATTTTAGTTACACCCATGTATACGCCTTTTTTTCGTTACGTATGTGTATTATATCTGTATTATCAGCTGTTACGCCTCTTGCATCTGTTTCACTGTAATGTATTTTCTATAAAACTGCCTATCTGTCAATAATGTATGCCCTTCCTTCCTGAACTTTCGTGGTGATGGAATAGAAAGCCTACAATTCGAATTGTATTCCTTTGTATAGGAATAAAGCCTTTTAAAACCTCTAATACCACGGATTCTGCCTCTTATATTTACTGAGTTATTCTTAATAGACTTTACCGCATAAAAAATAGTACCGGTAATTAAATATTTACCACATAAATTGGCGCCCGAATAGGGACACTTTCTCATCTCACGCGCCGGCGGTGCGTTGCAGGCCCGGTCTCCTGCCACAGCTGAACGGACAAAAACGCGTACCTGCAGGATTTCCTGTATCTCCCTCCGGCCAAGCGGGGACGACTGAGGCTGCGATCAACACCCAGACGAGGCGGTGAGAAGTGCGAAGTATCCCGACCAGAGCCTAGCTGAGAGAGCAAGATCCGAGGTATACAGAGGCCCACCAGGTTCCGAAGTTCCGAGTCCAGTCGAGTCGAGTCCAGTCCGGTCCAGTTTCAGTTCCGTTCCGAGGCCTTCCGTTCCGAGCTACCCGGTGAGTACCATTACCGGGGAGGCATTTAACGTGCACATAGTCTGTGCCGGTCAAGACGGGTTTGGGTACACAAGTCCGGTCTGCACTGTTTTAGCAGTGTATCTGTACTGTTTAGCAGTATATATAGTATGTCTTGCATATAAATAAGTACTATCTAGTGTCAGTATTATGTCAGTAACTAGTTTTCTATTAGTTATCATTGTTCGAAAAACTGTTAAGTGTTAAATATTTTAATACGTTCTATATATTGTGGTGTGAATGACTGTTCATTATTGTGTTCATTGTATAAAGTGTGTTCTAGTCATAAGGTCTAAAAATGCCGCTCTTTTCGAAACTAAGACAGATCAAAACCAGAAAAGGGGTACTCGAAGAAGCTGTTCCCATTCCACCTAGGGACACTCCAGGATACTTTATGTATCATAAGCATGGCCTAGATGCCGTATTATTTCTTGATTTATGGGTGGACTACACCAAAGAATTACCAGAGAGTCAGAGATGGCCCGCAGCGGGGACCTGGGATGCAGATTGCATCATGAGAGTAGAAGAAGAATTATGGAAAAAGAAAGCCAGACAGTCACAGAAAGATGCCATTGAATTATGGCGTAAAGAATCATATAGACGTACAGAAAAAGCACTCAGACAGGAAGAGAAAGGTAGAGAGAATTCAAATAAAACCCGAGAAAATCTATTACTTGAGGAAGGTAACCGAGTAAACTCAGAACAAATAGATAGACAAAGAAACACTCTTATGAATGGTATGTATCCTCTTTTGGCCGAAGGGTTACCTAAGGCTATCCCGGAAATACCAAAAGACTTAACTCCTCCATTGCTCCCGATAAAAACACATCCCAAAACAGCAAAGGACGTTTTCCTTTCCTCCTATTTAGATGACGTAGCTCCCGAGTATGCTAATGCCATACCACACATACCGCTTGCCGATGGTGTTCAACACCAAGAGCATCCGTCTGTACCCCCGCAACCACAAACTCCTACGCAAGTCCCAACAGGCCTGTCCGTTTCTACAGTTTTTCCCGCATCTACAATCTCTATCCTACGCCCAACGAATCCTTTCGTGCCTAGCACCTCAGATGGTGCTACAGGAGGTACGACAGACATGTTTGCCACCCCGCCGCGAAATAAACAGACCCTTAGAGATTTAGCACTCCAACGTACACCCCAACTAGCGACATCCGACATGTTTAAAGAACAGCTTGTGGATTGTAGATACGACCCAGTACCAGGTAGACAGGATAAATTGCTCATATCATCACTATGTATAAGACGAGCTACATTATATTTAATGACGATACCAGGAATGGGTGAACACCTAGACGAAATATATCGCTTTGTCCAAACAGGGCGAGGTCCAGAAAGTATTAACGAAGCTATGGAATACCAGAAAGTGGATGTCCAAAGACAACTACTACGTTTTTTCATAAATTGTGTAATTAGGAATCAAGACAGGCCCGGGGCAGATCACGATACCATGCAAAGACTTGTCAAATGGGGTCAGAACATATCAGAAGAGAAACATGATAGACAGGCGTGTATAATCGCCATGTGTCGAAAGATCCGCAAGGAAGTAGAACGAATACATAAAGAAAGACGAGAAACAGACAGAGTAGAATCAGAAGAAGAGGAGGAGCAAGAATCAGAACAATTAGAAACGATGGCTTATGTAGGTAGAGGAAGACCCCATAATAATACTAGAGGCTTTAATGATCAGATACGCCCGATACGTCCAGAACATAATAGACATTTTCAAACCCCTATGTTAAATACAAGATCCCCTGAACACCTATTCCAAGCCGCTGATAAATTACTCTGAGATCGAAGGGGGTACCATATGCTCGATTCCATGGACGAACAAGAATTAGCCAGGTCAGCAGTACAATGGGCTGACAGTCCCAGCGAATACAATGATGATGTACTTGCACACACGTTTCTGAATCTTGACCCATACGAACAGCGTTTAGCTAGTATATACATGATTCAACACCTCCTTATATTATATAAAAGCCAACACTCCGATCCAGGACCCTTACCTGACATATTGACAGAACTACTCACGAACATATGGAGAGGGTCAGGTACTGATTTGATTAGGGAAATTCTAGAATCCCGAAACCAATATTTAAATTTCGTATGCCCAGAACAAGTTCCAGTTCCCATCATGGGGAGAAAAATGTATCACATAGATAGACAGAACCCGTTACGCGAAGTACACCCAATCAGAGGTGACGGTAATAACTTTACACGCGTGTTTGTGTACGCGCCTATAACTAAACTGGAATTGTTAGAAATGAAGAAAGTAGTACCCAGCCATGACAAAGATCCAGCAGGTTTCCACCGTGAAATAAAGGACATGTTACTCATGGGAGAGTATACCTACCCCGACATTATGAAAATATTAAAAGTCCTATTACCCGCCGGTGTTTATGAGAAACTCAAAGAAAAGGAATGGGAGGTGGGAGACCAAAAGATAGATTGGACAGCATTAGAAAACGAAGAAAGGGCCCGAGCTGCAGGAGCAGGACTTGGGGAAAAGACTACAGCACTAGCAGGACTACTAGTGCAGGTACTGCCACGTTTATTAACTACGAAAAAGGAAGACTGGGGTGCAATATCAGCCTGTAAACAAAAGCCAGATGAAGACACTAGTGATTTCTATTCCCGATTTGAAAAATGTTTTGGTATAAATAGTGGCATAAAAGCAAGTAGTGAGTCATATCCACATCTGTTTGTGACAAAATTAGTTGAAAATTCTCTGCTGCAAGTCAAGAATAGAGTATTGAAATTCGAAAGTACCTGGCAAGGTAATACCCCATCACAGATGTTACAGATGTTACAATATCACCACAATAGAATTAGAGAAGAACAAGAACACGAACAAAGACGTATGAAAGATACAAAAATGAAAATGCTTGTTGCACAGTCAGTTCCAGCTGATGGTCATCAAAAGGGTGATTCCGCAGGTCCTACGAAAGGGACATGCAACTATTGTAAACAACAAGGTCATTATATACACGATTGTCCAGTCCTGAAACATAATATTGCTACAGGTAGAACCCAGGAGAGACCACGTCCACCTAGACAGGATCAGAATCAACAACAAATCCCTCAGCATGCACAACCTAGGTTAGCTCCGCAACAACTAACTCCGCAACAGGCAGCTCCACAACAGATCGTAGCACCACCACAAGCGCAGCCTATTGCTGCAACACAAGCGACAACACAACAGATGTATCAGTATGCACAAGCAGATTATCCCGATTATCAGCGATATACATGAAATAGCCTAGAGAGGGAAGTTGGCTTACCCCTTATTGAGGTTCCTGTAGACCAAGAGGGACCTTATGTACATAGTGAACTATTAGGGGAAGACAGAAAGTTTTTACTTGATACAGGGGCAAGCAGAACAACTATAAGACGCAGTGAAGTTCCAGGGGCACCCCTCTCAGGCTCACAGAATATTTCCCTTGGATTCTCAGGAAAACCCATAATTAATGACGTAACACAACCTCTTCCACTCACGATTGGTCCATTGACACGTACTACAGATTTATTGCTTACTAAATCATGTCCAGAAAACTTGTTAGGTATAAAAACATTGAAAGCTCTAGGAGCTATAATATGTTGTTCTCCGGAAGGAGTACGATTATTTTTACGTGACTTTAAAGGTCACTACGTGTCCAGAGACATGGATCACCGACTGCAGAATTTACCTACACATTTATGGGCACAAGGCCCCACTGATGTTGGTTGCATGAACATTACACCATATCGAGTTACACTGAAAACAGGAATAGTACTACCACGAATGCGACAATACAAGTTACCACCAGATGCTGTAGTGGCTTTACTGCAAATTATTGACGAGCTCATTGCACAAGGAGTGGTTGTCGAAACCGACTCCAATGTATGTAATTCCCCGATAATTCCGATTCTTAAAAGAACGGATCCAAAAGCACCACCAGTATATCGATTAGTTATTGATCTGCGCGAATTAAACAAATGTATTGTACCACAATACCCTGTGGTCCCAGATATCTCTTCATTACTCACAGCTATTGACTCAGAAGCAACGTTCTTCACTGTAATTGATCTCAAGAATGCTTTCTTTAGTGTCCCAATCGATCCGGAAAGTCAATATCTGTTCGGATTCAGTTTAAATGGACGAAGTTTTAAATTCACACGCGCACCTCAAGGATTTACAGAAAGCCCCAGCATCTATAGCCAAGCACTGAAACGAGAACTTGACAGTATCCACATGCCAGTTAACACAGCCTTGCTTCAATATGTCGATGATCTGCTGATCACCGCCCGAAGCGAACCTGAATGTGAAAAAGCGTCACTGACGGTTTTGAAATTTCTGGCCGACAAGGGGCACAAGGTGTCCCCTTCTAAGCTGCAATTCTGTGTCCAGCGAGTTGTTTACCTTGGGCACTCGCTGTCCAAGGAGGGAAGGCAGCTTACACCCGACCGCATCCAGTTAATCGCTAACATGCCACCACCCAAGACACAAAAGGAGGTGCGGGCTTTTATAGGCCTCACTTCATACTGTAGGCAGTGGATCCCTCAATATGCATTTCTAGCAAAACCACTCATCCAGCTGACAACACAGGAGGCAGCCACATCGACTGTCCTCCCTTGGACTCAAGAACATACACACGCCTTTGAAAGCTTAAAGAAAGCTTTATGCCAAGCACCTGTTTTAGCAACACCATGTTACAATAAACAGTTTACACTCTTTGTTACAGAACGCGAAGGTACTGCCTTGTCAGTACTCACTCAGGAACAAGCAGGATCACACAAACCATGTGCTTATTTCTCTAGTACATTAGATCCAGTAGCTCAGGCTCTTCCTGCGTGCCTGAAATCGGTGGCAGCAACAGCTTTAGCTATCAGACAAAGCGATGCCATAGTGTTAGGACACCAATTGACAGTACAAGTACCACACGCAGTAGAGGTTCTTTTGAACCGCACACAAACACAACACTTGACTATAGCGAGACTCACCGGTTACGAATTGACATTGTTTCAGCCACACATAGAAATCAGACGTTGTAATACGTTAAATCCTGCCACACTGTTACCAGTGGGCGGAACAGATCCATTGGCACATGATTGTGTCGAAGTCATTACTATCACGACGAAACCCAGACAAGACTTGACAGATATCCCTTTGTCAGATCCAGACTTGACATTGTATGTAGATGGGTCATGTATGAGAACAAGTACAGGAGAGTTAGTGTCCGCTTACGCAGTCACAACAGACACTGAAGTCATTGAAACAAATTGCATTAACACTTTGTCAGCTCAAGCAGCAGAGCTCATCGCTCTGACGCAAGCCTGTATTCAAGCCAAAAATAAGAAAGTCAACATATACACGGATTCACGTTATGCATTCGGAGTCGTCCATGACTTCGGCGTACTGTGGCGAGAGAGAGGTTATTTAACTTCTCACGGTGCCCACATCCAACACGGACCCCTCATTCAAGCCCTATTAGACGCGATTCATCTACCTACTGCAATATCAATTATGAAATGCAAGGCCCACACAAAAGTTACCGACATCATTTCTCAGGGTAATGACCTAGCTGACAGAATAGCTAAACAGACTGCTCAGAATCAGACTCACATAACTGACATGACAAAGACAATAGTTCCGACACCAACACATTGCATGACAGTTAAGGATCCCGCCCTTGATGTAATTGACATACAGACACATGCTACACCAGAAGAAATAAAGAAATGGACTGAATTAGGAGGGATCCAAACGGATCAAGGATGGATGACGAAGGAAAAATCTATATGGTTTCTTCCCGACTCCATGGTTCAAGTTATCATTAACACAATACATAGTCCAGCGCACCTAGGAGAAAAAGCTATGCTAGACAGCATTCAACACATTTGGTTCAACAAACACTTGCGAGCAGCAGCTAAACAAAAAGTTTGTACCTGTATGATATGTTGTCAGTTTAATCCAGGTAAAAGCATCCCCGTAGAGCATGGTGGATTTCAACCTCCCGATCATGCTTTTGAAGTCCTCCAGATGGATTATATCCAGATGGAACGATGTCGAGGATTCAAATATGTTCTCGTAGTTGTCTGTACTCTTTCCCGTTGGACAGAAGCCTACCCGGTTTCAGATTACACTGCCCCGACTACTGCCAAACAGTTAGTTCGAGAATTCTTCCCACGGTACGGTTTACCACGTGTTGTCTACTCAGATAACGGCCAGCCGTTCTCATCCGAACTAACGAAACACGTTTCCCTTTTGTTAGGCTACCAATGGAAATTCCACTGTGTCCGGCATCCCGAGGCAGCAGGTCTCGTGGAACGCCATAATCAAACTCTGAAAATTAGATTGTCCAAAATATGTAGGGAAAAAGGTGTCGATTGGATAGTAGCCTTACCAGTTGCGCTCTTTTACATGAGAATGGTAGCACATTCTCGAACAGGGCTATCCCCGTACGAGGTGATCTTCGGTAGACCACCAAATATGTGGGGGACGCCTATACCTCGCAAAATCACTGATGTTGACTGTAATATGCTGACAGATTACCTGGCTTCCTTGATGTCTGCACTACAATCTTGTCGTTCACAGGTTGCCGCAGCTTTTCCCGATAATACTGAGGTGAAGCCCCATGACGTGGTTCCTGGTGACCTGGTTTTGGTCAGGAATTTCGACCGGAAGACCCAACTGGAGCCTAGGTGGAAGTCGCCAAAGTTGGTTCTACTAACCACAAGGACAGCCGTGAAGATCGAGGGACGGAAAGGGTGGTTGCACTCGAGTCATATCAAGAAATGTTATGGACTACCATCCAGTGTGAATACTCAACCCTGTATTCCCTCACAGACAGACTCAAAGCTCCCCTTGGTTGAGCAGTCAAAACCAGAACTGTACAAACTAAAATTGAGGTCTAGCAAGTCAGACAATTTGATTGTTTAAGTCCTCTCCAAGGTGAATCGGTTGAATTTGTCTCTGACATGTATCCTCTAGACCGGAATAGAGAAAGAAATCAACAGATGCAGCTTAAGAAGCATGCGTATTGTAAATCACTTCGTAGTCACTGCACAGTAACATTATTAATTTTGTTTTTTCTAAGTCTTCTGATCATTATTTTTAGCATACTATTGCACATGTATTACCCTATTCTTAAGCGTGCTTACAATATAACTGCAGAACATTCTTTTAGCGAATTACCTCCGCATGAGTTGTCCTATAGATTTGCGCTGCGCAACAACACATTTATCAGTATGTTACATCATTCCCATCAAACCAGCAATGCCACAAATTGTTGGATATGTGGCCGACTCCCTCCCTATCAGAACTATAAGGGAGTTTTGCCCCTCTTTCCCTATCCGTTCACACACAATGGGTCCTGTGGAGCATGGTTTAGTTTGATTAATTCCCTAGATTCAAATTCCGCAGTTTATCAAGACAACTAGGTATGGGGAAACCTGAACCTAGTTTTGCTTAAAGTCTGCTACCCTAACAAGGAGGGACTTCCCAAAAGAACAGGAACTGATCTAGAAAATGAAGTATAGGGATTAGGTAATTTTACACTTAACCTCATGATCCTGAACGTTGAATCTGAAGCTACACCAATCTTGCCCGCCATGTCAGTATTCCCAGTAAAAGGGGAATTATGTATAAGAAAGAATGGTTCCATACACATGGGCCATAGTAAATGCACCACTGTAATAAAATTCAGTGATCAAGGCAAGTCTACATTTAGAGCTTTCCATCATTCCTACTTCATATGTGGCCAGACCGCATATATATGTCTACCTTTAGATTGGGATGGTACCTGTTACATAGTATTCCTTCTGCCACCTGTTTTCCTAGCTCCTCCTGATTATCACCGAAATACCCATTTAGTACCCAATAGACAGCAGAGAGATCTCCCAATTGTCGATTACACTGAAACAGCATGGGAAAAATACACAGATTTCAATAAAGGTTTCTTTCCCTATATAGGTACAGTCACTAATAGTAAGCTGATACGTAGATTAACCAGAACCCTTGAAGCAGTAGTGAACAAAACTATTTCCGCCTTAGGCAATTTAACAGAAGAGCAGTCTGCTATGCGGATTGTTGTGCTTCAAAATCGTCTTGTCCTTGACGTCATCCTGGCCGATAGGGGCGGAGCTTGTAGGGTCATCGGATCAAGTTGCTGCATTTTCATACCAGAAAATTCGCCGTCAGTATATAAAGCCATAACCCGCCTTCATAAGATTATAAGCCAGATACACCAGAGTCCAGGCACCTGGACTTGGTCCGGTTGGTTCTGGGGCGTGTTGTCAGCCTGGGGATGGAGAATCCTATCCTTCCTAGGTATTGGCTTTCTCATACTATTCAGTTGTTGCTTATGTCTACAATGTGGGCCAGCGATTTGTGGTCTGTGTGCCACATCGTGTATCCCACATCCAAGTTTTCGTTCAAAATCTCGGAAGAAGAAAGAAGAACAAATGATGCTATATGAACAGATCGATGGATTGATGAAGATCGATATCTCCTGAGGGTCCGTAGGGGACAAGGAGGGAATGAGGAAATATGAATTTTGTGATCAGTTATGTCCCCTATCGTAGACCCCAACGGCTCCATGTGCATGCTATAAGTACATGTATGTTCCCTCCTGCTCCAGTTTTGAAGACGCAAATATATGTGCGTCCACCGTCAACATGTCCTCTTTCAGATCCGCCATGAATGGGTCAGATATTCCATTCCTAAGTATGAAAGGCCACCGACTTTATGTGATTCACTTTCCACATTTTACAGATTCAGGCGAGTAGGCCCTGAATTCTGTCATCAAGCCTTTTCCTGCCTTCTGCCTCTGAAAGCTCCAGTCTGAGCCTGCCTCTGTATCCTTGAACTTTGTCCTACTCCCTGCGTGGCTAACGGTGCCTGATCCAGCATATTGCCTGCCAAAAACTGTATTTCGCCTTCAAGATTATCTACTCCGCTCCTCATCCGATGCATTCCTGTCTAGCAGTTTAGGTAAACATTCCTCCAGCTACCGTGCAAAGGGCCAGGCCTCGCTGTCCTCATGCAAGTAATTCATAGGCCCCGTTACCATGGAATATTCCTACCCCCTCGCATCTCATGTAGACACTTAGACGCTTGTACACGCACTAACAGTCAGTATAGAATAGATTCTATCCTAGAGACCTTTCCTTTTGGATAACACAGTTCTTTAAACATAGGATATTAGATATGATTTGGGATTAGGTTGACATAACCCCCAGACTTTTGTCTCCACATGTAGAGCTAAATGTCAAGTCCCCTTCACCCTCTAGTTGCACGTCAATCACACGTCATGCGGCTGCGCGCGCATCTCTGCCAAATATTTCTGCTGACATTGCAGGATTCTTTTATGGATCCACCCACTTGTGACATCATGTTTAATGACGTATTTTAGTTACACCCATGTATACGCCTTTTTTTCGTTACGTATGTGTATTATATCTGTATTATCAGCTGTTACGCCTCTTGCATCTGTTTCACTGTAATGTATTTTCTATAAAACTGCCTATCTGTCAATAATCTATGCCCTTCCTTCCTGAACTTTCGTGGTGATGGAATAGAAAGCCTACAATTCGAATTGTATTCCTTTGTATAGGAATAAAGCCTTTTAAAACCTCTAATACCACGGATTCTGCCTCTTATATTTACTGAGTTATTCTTAATAGACTTTACCGCATAAAAAATAGTACCGGTAATTAAATATTTACCACAGGAGAGGCAGTCTCACCCCATAAACCCTACTACGCAAACCCGTCATCTGAGAGAAAAGTCTGGAAGGAGAGGACAAATCAGGTATACGCCTTACTACACACTCCTCAGTCTGTATTAAACAACAGGTGTTTGTGCCCTCTTTGCATGCCCACGGGGCACTTTGGCATTACAGAAAGTTATACCGATAGTGCTGACAAACACAAAGCACCATCGCTATCTTCACAGGGAGCCCCATGCAAAGAGGTAATCCCTTTGCCTCTGCACCGTATTACATATCCAGGTGCAGAGGCAAAGAAGCTCTCAGGAGGCGCACTGTCAGTGCACCATCTAAATGCTGGCATATTTTTAGTACTGCCCATGTTTGGCAGCCCTCTGCAGGGGGTAAAGGGGTAAAAGGGGTCCTGTGGACCTCCCAGACATCCCCTTGCAGGCAAGTGCAGTCAGCCACTGCACCCACCTGCAAGGGGATCTCTAATCCCCCTTCAAATTGCAGGCAGGCTGCACTGTGAAAACAGGGAGTAGCTTCAAAGCAGCTGCTCAGTGTTTCATCTGAATGTGCTGCCCCCAGGACAGCACACTTTTGTGGCAGCCCTGGGGGTAGCGCATTCATCATAATACAGCGCATTTTCATTGTATGCTCTGGGAGCACCTTTTAAAAGGTATACCCTGGAGCAAACAATGAAAATGTCCCTATTTGTGGAATACAGACCATGTTGTCTAAGAAAGAGGAGTGGAAAGAGAGGGCAGTCCTTGCAGAAACCCTAATATGTACATCTTTCTTGTTAGAGAGAGGTCTGAGGGGAGAGGTCAGTCTTTTCTCACACCATACTACACACACCAGTCATTCAAGAGAGCGGTCCCACTGGACAGACCAGTCCCTCCAGACACACTACTACTTACATCTCTCATCTGAGTCAGAGGTATGTGTGGAAAAGTCAGCCTCTCTTCACATACTACTGCACACACCTGTCATGTAAGAAATCTTACAGTGGAGAGGATACTCCATCCCACATACTACTACTTCCCTACAATTTTGTTGTGATTTTTCGAGGCTCTCACAAGAGTAGCTCACAAGCTTTAGGGCTTGAAACGTGCATGGACACATGCAAGACCTGAGGGAAAATTATTGAGCCTGCCATAAGGTGTTTTACAATCGAACAAGTATCTCGCAAGACTTGCATGGAAAATTACTTGGCCTGCCACCAGTTGTTTTATGATCCCGTGAGAGTCTTGAAAGACCATTTGGGGGAAGTAAAATAAAAAACAGGCCAAGGTTCAACCAATTATTATGACTCTTTTTGCATGGTTGAAGAAATGTTGTGATGTGATTGGGTGTAGAACCAGGAATAGTTCAGATTGTTCTAGGTGACTTGTAGGAGAAGGAAGCCTGTTGGAGTTGTGCTCAGCAGAGGTGAGTGAATTTGGAACTGAGATAGACTGGTGTCTCCAGCCATATATAAAAAGCTGCTCTAATTCCAGGTAATTGGAAATATACTTTATGAACTTTCCTGAGAACTGTTAGTAAGTGCACTACTGTTGGTTAACTTATTCTATACATGGTTTAGTGAGTCAAAAGCTGTTTGTAGAGCTGCATGTTTATTAATATAGGTTTTGAGAGAGAGAGTTTAGAATGTGGAGAGATATCACCAAGTATTGGGTGTTGTGTTAAAAAATGAAATGTTCAATGTGTATGTAGCTGTAAGTAAAAGTGTTTCTGAAATTACAAAACAAAGCATCTGCAATCTGCTAATAGTCCTGGTGTGTTTATGAACCTTACTGTGCTCATATTTTACCCTTATGAGATGTTTTATTGGAGATATTGCCATTTCTACATTAAAACACTGAATGTGTTACTTTACAAATTTTTATGGAACCAAGTTTGATGGCATGTTATAACTTAATTGTGAAAAATATGCCCTGCTTGAGAGTGTTGAATTGTTCAAAAGAAAGTAATATGAAGATAGTGGTACAGTAGATATAGCTAAATGATTGTAGGTGAAAATGAAAAAAATATAACTTAGTATTTAGTGATGTGCCACTGTTGTCAATTGTTGATCATTAAGGAATTTTAATTTGTTTAGTTTTCTTGTCTTGTTTTAGGTGGAAAATGGAAAATAGAAGTTTTAAAAAACAGAAGTATCATGCCTCAAAATATATTGAAGAGAAAAACTAAAATTGTTCACTTTGGAAGAAAGAGGGAAGAGTAACTATTTTGAAAGCCTGGAAAGAATTAATTACACAACAGATGTTATTGTTACTACCTACAGTGACATTTGTCCCCTTGAGGAAACTTGTACTGTGTAGCTTTGAGGACAAAATTAGAGGCCTATTTTAACAGCAAAAAAGTGCTTTATTTAGAAAAGAAGGTTTAGTATCTGCTTTAGCGGGTGTAGATTCCTTTAATGGTATAACACACTGGTTGTTTATATTTTACTGGCTGAATTCCTCTTTGCAAATTTTATTTTATTTTAAGTGAGTCTTATGCCATCTAGACTGCTGGAAAAAGACTATTGAAGCAGATATTGTTTGGCATGCTAAGGTGACTGAAACAAAGGAAAAGCAGATCTATATACTTTGAGATTCAGTAGGCAAATCAAGAAAGAGAGGATGGAGGTGTTGGTATCAGAGTGATGAATTATTTTTTTAGATTAGTTAAGTTTGTTGTTTTGTTTGTTTTACAGTTGTTGTAGTTTGTTGTCAGATCTGGGAGTCTTAGGGTGGTCTCCCCCAAATCTGTTGCATGTTTGCCTCTCCTTTTTTCTTTATTCCTTTTGTTGGCCTTAGAATTTTGAGCACTGTACCACTGCCAAACAGTGCTAAAGTGCATGTGCCTTGCCTCTAAAACATGGTTTGATTGACTTGTCTATGATTGTATATTTAATTTATCCCTAGTAGAGTGCAATACATGTGCCCAGGGGCTGTATATTAAATGTTACTTGTGAGCCTACAGCACAGATTGTGGCACCCACTCAAGTAGCACTTTCAACATGTCTCAGGTCTGCCATTACAGAGCCTGTGTGTGCAGATTTACTGCCATGATAACTTTATTACATATAAGGCACCCCTAAGGCAGGCCCTAGGTAGCCCAGGTTGCTGTTTTAAGTTTGTCATTTCCTGGTAGTAAAAGACACCTCAGATTCGTTTCTCCCTACTGTAAGACCTACCCCTCTCATAGGTTAAGATTGGGTGTTACTTATAACACTTAGACACTGTAATTCCTGATTAAGAAGGAGTAGCTCAGCATGTTTCATATAATTGTAATGGTAATGACAGAAAGATGGCATTTCTCTGCTATTTGCTCTTGCGCCCTCAGCCAGTCGCCAATACACATTTGGGGTGGTGACAGCTGAACGTGCATTCCCTCTAGACAGCCACACACAAATGAAGGTTACATGTGAGTGAGAGGCCATCCACATGTTGATAGGTCATCTTGGGAAAGATGGTAGGGAGGAGATAACACTTACACCTGAATAGGCAGTGTCCTGTCTATGCCTAGGTGGAGTTTGCAAAGTTCTGCTATGTGGAACTCTGCAAAGTGGCAAAAAACTCTGACGCAATATCAGGAGTTACACATGCTTGCAGAGTTTGCCGTGTGCCTGTTCACATTCCCATGTTCAATGTCGAGTGCTTTCTTGCATTGCAAATCACGTGCAAACAGCACTAGCTTTTCTCATGTGAGTTCTCGCTTTGGAAATCATGTGCAAACGACACCTTCAAAGTTTGCATGTTCACAGCCATTTTGTTTTTGTACTCTCTGTTATAGTCCTGGGCTTAATTTTTAATTCCTCTTTAATCTCTGTAATCCATTTCCTATCAAGCTTATTTACCACTAATTTTTACTTATTATATTTGTGTGTGTTTGTGTATTTTATGTTTAAAAAACATTTTGTTTCTTCGTGACTTTTTCTATTTTCATTATTTTTCCCCTTAATTCCTTATTTCTTCTTCCATTCCTTTTCCTTCTTTTCTCATCTTTCTTTATCCTACCCCGCACCATGGCAGAGGGTCGACTTCCTTGTAGGTAGTGCTGCTGTCCCGGTGTGCAGCCCTGGGTGATCTGTAACTAAGAAGAGGTAGCAGCACTAGTTTTTTTTAGGCAGCGCCACTCCAATCCTTGCGGGCAAAAGGTGGAAGGCCGGGCAGTGGACACCCCCTGTGGGAGCATCGGTTGTACCAGGGGAGGATGCACCAGTATGTGAGGCACACCAGCCAGGTATGGTGCACCGTCCAGCAGCTGATACACCGCAGGGCAGATATCTTAGACCAGAAACCGGACCTGCTCAACCTGCTAGGCATCGATATTCTGGGGCTTGGTGAATATTAATTATTTGTCGTGTGTGTTCTACAATGTTAACATTTTTTTCCGAATGGCATGCTGCTCACACTCAGAGGTCAGTTATGCTTATTTTATGTTTGGAATATTATTATGTGATCCAGTTTCTAGTTTCTGCTAGGTAGTTGCTCAGTGCTGCCTAATCGTACTCATCATTGGCACTCACTTTGGATGATTAATTAGGAAGCCATTATCGACTGTTCTCCTATCAATATAGTGAATCAGTGAAATCATTGAATAGTGCATTCTATCTGTGAATTTGTTTATATAGCTCCTATAGTTCCAAACTATTTCACAGTGATTTGTAGTGTGCATCTCTGCATTGCAAAAAAGGGAGACTGCATTGGACCATCAAGAGGGTTGAGAAATGAGACTAGAAACAAAGATCATTCATTGCAATTTAATAGTTCCAAATGTAGTTCTTGTTAAGGAAATTTGAAATAGGGATTATAGGATTAGTAGGCACAACTCAATGATAGTTGATGGACTCAAAACTAGTACTGTAGGTGATCTGTTTTAGAGAAGTACAATTATGTGACTGCATTTGCCCTTCATAATAATTTTGTGGGGAGTAAATAAATCACAAATCAGTTTTTTTTATCTTCTTCATTTCTTACATTAGCACCCAAGGGCAACAAGAGGGACATTGCAGAGGGTCCGGGAGTAGGTGGTCAGCAGGAAGTGAAAACCACCAGTGCTGCTGCCGAGGTCTCTGCTAACGCCAGTATTCCTAATATTATTTACCTAATGTTAGGTTTTATGATTGTTGTGAGATTAGGGTAAAGTATTGGGGTATTAGAATGTTGGTGCTGGGTTCAAGGATGGGAGTTGCTGCCTGGAGGCTGGTGTTGCTGGTGAGAAATAAAGTTTCTCTGACACCCTTACTTGCTATCTTCCTTCCACGTGGAGACGTGGATGGAATATGAATGCACTTGTGCAAAGTAGAATGGATTACATTTTTGTTTCATTCCTGTTTTCTCTGCATTATCTTTTTTTCCTTATAATACATAGTTTTCTTTTTTGGTAGCTGTCTTTGTTCAGTTTCTAATCCACTTATCTTTGTGGCAATCCTTCCCTCTCTCCTATATATATTTTGTGGTACTGTAAGAGTAAGACTAAGATTACACATTTTGGAACTACTGTGAAGATTGCAGGCCCAAGTAAGCTAGCATTATTAATAATATTCACCATGTATGTTTGTTGAGAAAGCTTTCTTTTTCCTCTCATCCACTAACAGTTAAGTTCATGAGAGAGTGGCATTAGTCATCATGGACAAGCCCACCACATGTTGTGTGCTATCTCATTCATTTACACAGTGTACCAGCAGTTTTCCATGACATTGCAGCATGGCTGGAAAAAAAGACTGAGGTCTCACCCCCATTGCATTTGCCAACCAACACCATTTGTATTTCTTTAACCATTATTCCACACCTGGCTTGTCTAAGATTGTGAAACAACCAAATACCCAGAGTGATATGTTTGTTAGAAGATACTGCAGTGCTAATTGAACTGTAGTGAAGTATTGCGGTTGTACATTTTTTTTAGTGAAAAAATGATTGAATAGATGGATACTGGATTGGAAATGTTGGTTAAAGAATGGATGAGCAAAACTAAATCTTAATCATGGTGGCTTTGGGTGAAGTGGAAAAGGATGAATGAATGAATATTTGGATTGCTTCAATTAATTAGCAAGACTGTTCTTCTCATTGAGAGGGGCATGCTGCTCACCTACCTCACATACCTTGCTTATGTAGGGTTATCAAAGTTATGGTTCAAAGTGGGGGGTAATATAATGTTTAGTTCTACTCTCTTTATTTGCTGTATTTGTTAAGTGAGCCAGATTTATCCCACCCATCATTTATCAGCCTCCCTCCCCACCCATATCATTTTGCCACCTATGACTAAAGTGCAGTATGGTTCAAGTAATGTCTTCAGTGTTTTCTGCGCAATGTGCATCTTCCTCAGTTTAGAGGCATTTACAAAGTTTTCAATGCATTGTAAACCAAACACACAAGGTGTGTTTCCCGTCGCCCACTCAAGTCCCCTCATAGTTCTTCACTCCTTTATTTTTTCCTAAGTTCTGCCATCCCAGCCTACCAAAAAATTGGAAAATTTGTTCTTGTCATGCGCCACATTTGATTTTATAACCATGTGAAGTGAAGTGATTCCAGAATATATTTCATGGTTTCTCATAACAGATTTATTTACACATGTTCAGATTTCCATCGACTAGTACAGTGACTAAATAATCCAAAAATTATGAATCGATGATCGCTGTAGTGACCCCTCCATTCTAAATCAAAAGCTGTACCCTACCTGGCTAATCCCTCTACCCTACCCTGCAGTAGAGTAAGTCAAGTTTCTTTTACTTACTTACTGCCCAGCGAATTAATGTGTTGGAAATAATATGTGGTGGTGATCGAGGCTAACCCTGGGCGTAGTTCGCGAAGTAGTGCTACGCGTAGCTACGCAGAGGGCACTTCGCACTATGCAAGCTACGCATAGCACTTCGCGAACTGCGTAGTACCCTGTTCGCACTGTGCAAGATGCCATTTTCAATGATTGCACAGTGCGGACAAGCATCCGGCACTGTGCAATCATTGAAAACGGCATCTTGCACAGTGCGAGCTGTAGTTTTCTGCCGCTCGAGTTAATTTTTACTCGACCGGCAGCTTTCTCAACGCGGACGGGTAGTTTCTCATCGTGAGCGGTCGCAAGCATACGTGACCACTCGCAATGAGAAATCTGACCTCCCCGCATTGAGAATCTCGCCGGGAGGTTTATTTTCCACGCTCGCGATCGCCAATTTCATGTTGATGCGAACGAGGAAAAAGTCTTGCCGGGATATCATTTTGCTTGCTCGCAGTCGCCAACTTGACGTTGAGGACCGTGAGCAAGCAAAAAATGACCGCTGCACTATGCTACGCTATGCGTGTTTGAAATGTGCTACGTAGTGCGAAGTAGCGCATACTTCCTAAACTATGCGAGCGTAGCGTAGTGCTTTGCCCAGGCCTAATCGAGGCCAGTGAGTAAAGTGGGAGTAAGTGCATGATTTGATGTCAAGTTTGAGTATGGGTACACTGTGACGAACGTGCCAAATACAATCTAATTAGCTTGTTTCTTTCCCTGTAGTGCAATCCATCATCTGCCCCAACGTATAGTACAATAGATAGGACAAGATCTGCATTTCATACGTGAGGTGTATGATGTAGTATCTTATTTATTATTCCTCTGCCACTTTGGAGTCAGGGTAGAAAGAGAAATGCATTTGGAGAAGAGCAGGGCCATTGGAATTAAAAATACATAAGCTGTAGACAGTAGCAAAATACCCAACATGCCGGCTAGGAATGAGCATGGCTCCATTATTTGAGCACAACACACACCTTGTACTCTATAGTGCATAATGCTGTACTCATTAATGAGGTAATTTTTCTTTTCCACTCTCTATAGTTACTTGAAAAGCCTTTAGAAGAAAAACAAAACAAAATCCCTCTTTTTCCAATTTGGTGTTATTCTGCCTTAATGCTTTTCTGCCACACAGTCAGGGCTTTTATGCAAGGCATGTGTGGGTAAAACAAAATTGGCCTTGTGGCTCTCTTAATCATAATTACATCAAATTCCAATGGCCCTAGGGGACCAACAATTAACTGCTACTGTGCCACCCACTAATTTATAGCACTTGCTTGCAAAAAGCATTGTTTACAATCTGCCTTTTTTCTTTTTCTTTTTCTCAGTATAGCTTCTTCTGCTGGCTCACCCATAGGACCCAACAGGCAGGGGAAGCTGGAGCATATGCAGCAGGAACACTGGTGGCTGGTTGTCCTGGAAGAGGAGGAGGAGGAAATAAATGCCTCTCAGCCAGTCCCCGGTAAAGCTTATTTCCCGCTGCCTCCAGACTACCAGCCATCCCATCGCCTGCGCTGCTGCCAGCTGACATCAACTGCTGCCACCCCCTCCCACACTGACAACAGCAGGCCATTGCTTCAGTGCATCATGCAGCTGCTGGACACTATAGAGAACCAGCTCACCATGATGGAGCAGAGTTTGGACCAGCTCCGTACCCAAATCTGAATGCCCTCTTTCAGACCTTTTTTTATTTTATGTTTTGGTGGGAGGGACTTGTTGTGGCTGGATGGAGAGGGTGGTAAGGGAGTTGGGACAGGGTTTCTCTCGACATTTCAGATTTTGGGACTGTTGTGTGTGTAGAGAGGATTGGGTTCCTTGTAAACAAATAAAGGGGAAACTATATTTTATCTAAATGTATGCCTGAAGTAGTTTGTTTTACTTTTACTTTGCACTGCTGCCTTCAGCGTTTACACCACCTGTTTATTTGCTTGTAAGAGAGAGTGTACCACTTAGTTATAGAGTTATACCTCTCTAACTATTGTGACCATTATGGGGATGCTGCCATGACCTATATTGTCTACAACAACAAAGGTAAATGATTACTTGTAGTAGCAGTTAGTTACTTGCTTACTAACTTAACTAGTTCAGTTCACTCTATAGTTATCTTACCTGAATATAGATGAAACAATAACAGGGAAGGCATCACAACTTCACAAGTGAGGCCCCACTTCCACCCGGGTAATCTCCAACTGTAGGATTAATTGAAGGATTATCCACTGTAGGCAACTAAATGGAAATAAAAACACTGAGTTAGTGGGTTATATCAAAGCTTTACAAAGAATTGACACTAGACTACTACATGATGACACAACACAAATTCCTGATAGTGATAAAATAACAAAAATTTGGAATGGTAGCGATTTGGCTAATAGGGAGCTACTAATAACTTACGAAATCCTTGAGTCATAAAAATGGACTCGAAGTCTGGAGTGAACAAGCTTAAGTTAGGCGTTTACAGTTATGCAACACAAGGCCTGAGTGACGATGCTCACAACTGATGGTCTTTGTTCTACATCTAAAATATGGATAATTTTTATGCACAGGTGGGTAAGTGGGGCCAGTGTGGGCTATTGCTTAGAAGATCCTGCAGTGAGTTGGTGTTGTTTTTATCATATCTGCCCCACCAAGTGCAGGATCCATTGATGATATAAATTATTAAGCCACACCTCAATAAATCAATCAGTCCGGGGGAAGAGGGTTAGGTGTTTGATCAATGGATGGCAAGGGGGATTTGGGGAAAGGTTTGGCAAAGATAATCACTACACAAGGACAACATTCATCTGGGCAATAAGCAGCATATAATTCATCAAGAATCTGTTCTGGAAGGAAAGAAAAGAATGATTATGACAGAGTACAGTTAAATGCATTGCAAACAGTCATTCTGCCCCTGAGACCCAAGTTACCATGTATCTAAATGTTCTGGCTTCTAGGTTTGAAAAATTCAAATTACAAAGGAGTAAACCAATACAGTTCTCCAAATATGATTGTAAAAAGAAAAATGATTCTCTATTGCAAAATTAGGTGGTGCATATGCATTCTCCTAGGGAATGTCCATCACTCTTGGGTGCCTGTCTGGACTGGTCCAGTTGGTAAGTAGGAGTGTGTGCTTTCGCCTTTATTTCATACATGAGACTAGAAGGCCTGCTGATTTTAAAAACATAAACTGTATTTTAGAGTCAAGGAAAAGGACAGAATGAAGTTAAGCTTCATGAGAAGACTCAAGGGCAGAGCAAAAACAACAAGAGGGGGCTCAGAGTTTCACTTTTGCCACAACTGCAACACACAAGCATGCAGAGCTACATTTCACAAATAAACACACTCTTCTTCATTTCACATAGCTGAGTACTGGGCCTCAGACTCTTGGTTTGCCTTTGAACTGAAGTTGATAACATCTGGCTTTCAACTGTTGATGAGGTAGTCCCCAGTTCCCACCCTGAGTTCTTCTATCTGAGTAACTCCATCCCAGACCAGTCATTCTGACCCATGCAAGAAAGACGTGTAGTGCACTGTTGTTAAAAAACAAGTAGGGAAACAGAATTGCAGTATTTTGCAAAGGTTTTTGTTTGTTAAATGAAGTGGCAGTTCACATCTCTGAAGAACCAGAAAAAAAGGAGAGGACCGTGCAAGTAAATCTGGCTAAGTGTGGAAGTGGCAATCAACATCAAGGTAAAAATTATCACCCATCCCTCAGGCTCCAAACTTTGCAAATCAATTATCTCAAGCAAGTTCCCACATTACAATTCAACACCGTCCCTCAGTGTCTACCACCACATGAATCATCATTCACAATCACTCAATAATCAGATCACTCATTGGTGCAATGGTTATCTGTTCCAATCCAAGCACGGTGGTAGGTACACTATCTCCCATTTGATGCAAGCAACATATTGGAATTTGGCAGTCTTGTAAATCAAATGATTGTCTGGGGCAGCAATCCTAGATGATATGAAAAAGAATGATCATAGGAGCGGACCGTACAGGTTAATTCATTTTCACTAAGTAAGTTTGTAAAGGCCAGTCACCTTCAGGGAAAAGATATATCCCCCATCACTCATGCCCCAAACATTGCAAATCAATCATCTCAAGCAAGTTCCCACATCACAGTTCAACACCCTCCCTCACTGTCTGCCACCACGTCAATCATCATCGCTCACACAATCACTCACTCTCTGTTGCAATAGTTGTAGTTACCTCACCCAGTCCAAGCACCGGTAGTTTAGGTATTAGGTATTCAACTTTGATGCAGGCAACACACAGAAATTTGGCATTGCCACTTTTGTAAATCAACGATCTTCTGGGGCTGACCTGCTAGTACTAAGTGATGCAAAACGGGGTATGCAATAGGTATGCAAGGAGCGGCAGGCAATGTCTCCAATGTCATGAAAGAATTGTGAAGGCTTCTTCAAAGCACACTGGTCCAATTTCGATCCGGCAAAAGATGAGACCAAAAAATGGTGGGGCAGCATAAATCTGATACAAAAGTAATAAAGTTCTACTAGCTACCTTTTTTTGTGCAAAGGGAGAAGTTCAATGAGAAATATTTAAAATTTGATTAGGTGCACTGGCATATTTAGTCTGGGAAGTAGAGTTCATCTTCAAACATAGGTGTTTGACCGAGAAGTTGGTCTCCTAACACACTTGATTGTGACTCACCATCCTCCACATCCTCCCGTGCTGTTTCACAAACGATGTAATTGTGTGGTATGAAATGTTGGTTCATTTTGATCATATTGAATCTCTCCATGTTTTGAGGCGAGAGACTGGTCCTTCTCACAGTAACAAATGCACCAACTGCACTGAACACATGCTCAGTAGGCAGACTGGCTACAGTACAAATCAGATACTTTATTGCCAGCCAGCTGAGCTCTGACCATTGACGCATCTTCCCATACCATAAAAATCTATGGCTTTTGATCCACAAAGGCCTCTTTTGGATCATCCACTTGCTCTACCTCTTTTTCTATTGCCTCTACACTGGACTTAATCCCTGCCAATTGAAACCAATACAATGCAAGGTTAGGTCCGGTCCTTCTGTTGCTGTTGTTGCCAGTGTTTTGGTTGATGGTATTGTTGGCTGCTGTAAGACTGTTCTCTCAGGAAGTTGGCACCACAGAACTGCGGGGTGGGACTCTATGTTCCAGTTGTTCTTCTTCTAGGTCCCCAGCTTGCTCTACAATCCAACTCTTGTATTTTGAAACATCAACTTCAGAAAAAGGAATGAAAGTGGGCAGAATGTTTTTGTACCATGGATCAAGTAGTGTGGCACCGATGTACTCTTTGAATGCACTTGTATAACAAGCCAAGCAAAAGAATAAGCCCTCAACCAAGACATTGCATTTTAATTCGCACATGCGAGGGCAAACCTTTCAGACACCTTCTTTACCTGGTCCTGTAGCAGATGCAAGATGCAACAATGGGATAACTTGGCCCATTGTACTGTCCTCCTTGCTAACTTCTAATTTCAAACCTCAAAAGGATGTAGCATCTGTGTCAGGCATTTGTCTAGGTTTCATTTGCCCACATCTATGGTCATAGCTTTCCCTCCTCTTAGAATGACAAAGTCATTGATCTGTTTGTACTGCTCAAAGAGACATTGCAAAATGTAATAGTCTTTGGCACCTCCTGTATCAGGGCTTTAACTAGTGCTCCATTATTACGCTGACTAATCCACAACTGCTTCCGGCCTTAAAAACAATTACTTAAATGAGTGCAGATTCTTCTGCAGGTGATCAGTATGTTGCTATGTCTTCTTTCTTGGGAAAGTCTTGCTCCGCCAGGTTGATGCAATGGGTCAAACACAGGACTCCCAAATAGCCTCCATCTGACATGGACTTGACTATGTTATTGCCATTGTCCGTGGCAACAAATCCAATTCTGAGACCTCTGGGTTGCAGCCATTCATACACCTTGCTGTTAAATAAGTCCTAGATGTTTACAACTATATGTGATTTCTCCATGGCAAACATAGCCACTGTTGCATGATGCTGATTGCTCTCAAAACTTTCATAAGGGCCAAGACCGCAAAAAAGAACCATTGTGCAGTAATTCACATGAAATCAGTCACCTGACAACTGGTCCACATGTCTGTCATCAGGTAGATAGTGTGAACATCACTTTACCGCAATGATTATCTAACCATCTGCAGCACATCGTGATGCAGCGCTGGAACAGCAACTCTGGCAAAATTGGTCGGACTTGGAACTTTCTATTTCAGGCAGATGGCTGCCACAAATTCTAAGACTCCCACTCCTTGCACAAAACAAAAATGAAGGCGGTCCAGCATTAGAATTTTTGCCAGCTTCCCATTGTACAAACTTGCGGTTAGGTGGTTCAGCTCGTAGGTCCCCTCATGCTTAAACATGCCTGTGATAGTAGCCTGGATTTTCTTCTTTTCCAGGGCCACTGACACATGTATCTTTCGAGAAGTAGATGGTGGTGGTAAACTTGATGTGCATCGTGGTGGGGAAGCCACTGTATGCTGTGGTGTCACCATCTCACTCTAAGTCTTGTGAAGTCGCAGAGGTGGGTGACTCCGTTACTGCACTGCTAGGGACAGGGATACTTTGCATGAAGATGTCACCCTCTTCTTCCTCATCATCACCTCCCACCTTGATTGGACTTGTAGCTGATTTTCCCTGGCTTTCCTCACCACCATGACCTCATTCAGCAAGTTACTTAAAGTTCTCCTACCACTTGATTGTGTGGTGTTTTTTCATATGGGTTGTTTGGCCTCCAGTAGCATAATGCGTACCAGGCTCACCTCAATGAACATTTGTGTGGCAAATGTTGCATACTGCAATGTGCTCCTCCTCTTTGCTAACTGTAAACAAATGTCTCAATCTGGGGAGAAGTACTTTTTCACTGTGCCATTGCCAACGCCTGAAGAAGAACTGCAGGCAGGATTGCAATGTTATTGATTGCCTCTCGGCTACTCCTGAGGTAGGGGTTGGTGCAAGTCTCAGCTGGTGATTTGCAAATATGGAAGCTAGTGGTGTTACCTGTGCCACATCCCTTGGAGCACATTGAATAGTGATGCCGGAATCCTTTGTATCACCTTCCACAATGACTGCCTCATTATCATAATCCGCCTCATCATCCCCTTCCATAAGTTTTTTCCCTTGCCTCTCCTTTTGTCTCCTAGACCCTGCTGGAGTCCATTCCATGTCCCCATGTTAGAATAGAAAATCATGCTTATGCATTATTTTGTGTATGTTAGCATTCACGGCGCGATTTTCTGTGGCGGTGCAATTTTGGGTAATAATCTAAACTTGTCATTTGTCATTTCTGAGAAGAGAGCTCAGGTAGGTTTCATTTCCCCGAGGCTGGAATACACCTCACTAATGAATACACTGTTCTTATTAGCGCATACCCTTCCCTTGAGATAGAAGCCTTCTCCCACTAGTCTAGAGGTGGGCACAGGCAGAACGACCTTGAAGAGTAGATAGTGTGTGCCCAGACTCACAACCTAAACTTTTTTTTTTTTATTCATTGTTTTACTGCATGTGCTTGGAAAATTCCATTGTGGGAGTGCCTTTGTTGGTTCTGAAATGTACATAATGTAACTTTGTGCTTGCTGATGTCTGTCCCTCTGCAACACTCCTAAGCGACTGGGCAGACTGGGCTCCACTCTGAGTATACCTGACTAAATAGATATTGGTTTGTATTCTCTGCTGTTTGATTGACTCTTCATTCATTTGGTCGTGAGTAACTCAGGTGACCCTAATCAGGCCACTTCCTTCACCTATCATATTCATCATTAGAAGTGGTACTTGAAGAAGATATTGGAGCGGTACCATTCCTTGCTGAAGATCTGGGATCCAATGTTTCTAAACAAGGAGGTTCTTGCTCGAAAGGAAGCTCAACCTCCAGTTCTGCTCCAACATCAGGAAAATGTACTTTTGCTGGCTGCGGCTGTTGTCCACTTTGCTCTGTTTCCTGAAACAATTGTGTCCTACTTTGCAAAAGGGACAAATCCCATTAAACGTCACTACTAGTCAGACTCAATATGATTGCAGTGGCTGCCTCACTGACAGACATGGTCCTGGGTTTAGGATGTGGTTGTGCTGTTGATACAGCAGTGCTGCTTTCTGCTTGCTCCCCAGAGGACGGTGTCGCAAGCACACAACGTGGTGGCCAAGAAAAGGTTGGAGCAACATGCCACTGGTGGGATGCTACTTCTCACTGACTACTTTCTTGAAAGCATCTTTCTTTGGGGCCATCTTAAAGCTCTCAATAGGCAGAAGTGATTGGATGACTGACTTGTGCCTGCACAGGCCTGCGTTTTGGCAGTACTGCGGGTAATGTCTCTTCTCTTGTGCACCTAAAAGCAGAGAAGCAAAAACAAATCATTTAGTGTGAATCATTTAGCATTGTTTGCAGTTTCAATTAGTACAGAAAAAGGGAATGTTAGTGTGGTTGTTTTGTCAACTTAGGTAACCACTTTAAAATTAAACCACACCGCCATGCCATAATTCTCCATCAGAATAACACACAATATACAGAGTGATAGAACTTTTTCCTTTATGGTCATTTATTCTAAAGGAGACATCTGTGGCACTGAGGGAACTAAATGGGTAAATGAAATATTAATATTTAAAAAATTGAGGTTAGTGTGTGCCTATGGCATGCACTGCGGTCAGGGATCATGTGCCCAAATTAGGCCTGGTAAGAATTTGTATCAATCTTGCATGCACACAAATCCTTTTTCCTAAAGTTGCCTTCTCTTTGCCACATAAACTTTTGACCCACATTTTGCATTTGTGATGCTTGGATTGGTTTTGCAGAAACACCGACCTTGCTGACACAGAACACTTCACAATAATCCTATCACACAGCCTTGGCATTTGGTGCAAGGCCTGTCACAGGCGTAATACAAATGCGTTTTATTATTACATCCAAATGGTGACACAGCTATCTGTAGAACACAAACAATGGTTTCCTGATTACACTCCAGACACGAGGCAAGGATGACATTTTCTATATATAGCCTTTTGTTTCCTAACATAATCAGAGGAGACACTTCTACCAATCTTGAGGGGTCCATGCATGCTGAAGCTCTTGCCTAGCAGCTGACTGACATCTCCGTGAGGGGTTTCCAGTTCGTGACCATGACGGGTTCATACACTCTTACCCACCAGGTAAACGGGTTAAATTATCCAGACGGGATTTTCTTGGCAGACCATGCATTCACACTCTAGACACATAGGTTAATGTTAGCATTGTAGGGGTACGCTCAATTGTTGTAATCTTTTTATATGTATGTATAAATAACCTCAACAAGATGGTGGAACTCTCTGGATTATTCTCTGTATTGTCACTCATTATAACTTTTTTCTGATTCTGTCTATTAATTAAAAAAAAACAATTGATGGACCGAATGATTAGCAATGTCAAATATTCACTTCAGTACAGAGATCTGGGCCTAAATCCATAATTTGTTTTGCTCCCTATGCCATTTCAGTTTAAACCCAGTCATATGCAAATCAGTATTGGCCCTTCTCGCCATGGGAACAGTCCAGCCCGAACTGCTGGACCTGAAACAAACAAGCATCTTGAGATCTGTTTCTCCCCTCATCAGCCAGGCTAGCATGATTCCAATGGCATGGACAGCATGGGACCCACATCTGGGCATACCCATCCCACTCAGGGCAACAAATGCAAAAAGAACAATTGATGGACAGGATGCTGATTAATGTCAAACATTCATACCAGCACAGAGATCTGAGCCTAAATTCATTGCTTATTTGCTCCCCATGCCATGTTTCCAGTCCAGAGAGGACCTGGCCTGGCTGTTCTGGCTTGACTGTTCCCATGAGGAGCAGGGTCAACACTCGTTTGCACATGGCTGGGTCCAAACTGGGGGGGGGGGGCATAGTGAGTTAAAGACCGATGGATTAAACCTAGATCTCTTGACTGGGGATGAGTGGTTGAAAATTTTCAGCACTCTGTCCATCATCTTGTTGTGTTTCCTCTGTCTATTAATCATCACAGCCCATACATTTTATACAAGAATCACTGTGGTTCAATAATGATAGAAAATGCCCCAATGAGTATTTTTTGTGTATTTCTATGAGTACAAGAAAGCATGACTGTCTGAGCGAATGTTTGAAGCCTATCACCACGGATTATGAGGGAACAGAGTTGTCATGTTCAGTGGTTGCCAGAATTGTTTGCTCCCTGTTCAGGTTTAGGGGGGCTAACGGTGGCAAAGCAAACTAGGTGATCTAAGGGGTAACATATTCTACGGGTTTCATGTAATCAGTCTGGCACCAGTCTAGTTTCTGTCATCTGCAAAGATGCAATTTTTACTAATTGGTGGAAACTAAACGACACGGGGGAATGGAATAATAATAATTATCATTACTCAAATGAATGATGCTAATGTCTACACTAAAGTGCACTGCAGCCAGGATGTCCAGGAGGACATTGAATTATATACATAAAAAACTGAATGCGGTTGCACAGTTGTGCACCTATGGTGGATTGATGGATTGATGGATGGATGATGGATCCACCGAGGCAAAATGCACACAAAAAATTCCAAAAATATATATAAATAAAACAATGAAATAATTTTTTTTAAATCTGTTTCAATTAAAAAAAATTGAATAAAAAGTTTACATAAAAAAATTGAAATGAAATTTAGAAAATCAAAAGTTAAAAAAATTTCAATTACCAAGAATTACAAAAAAAAAATAAAAAATTAAAAAGAACAATAGGTGAAATTACCCTCAAGCATATTATTAAACTGATATCTCATCCTTCCATGCAAGCCTATGACACAGGCACACTGGCTGGATGCACAAAATGGCATCCAGCCAGTGCCATATGGTCAAAAACAACACTGAGCAGGCTTTTGGCAAAAGCACACTGGCTGCCTACACAAAATGGCCACCAGTCACATTGTCACAACAACCAGCAAGGATGAATGGCCACAACAAAGAACACATGCAGGCCTATGGCAAAAGCACACTGGCTGCATGCACAAAATGGCCGCCAGCCACATGGTCACAAAACTACCTAGCAAGGAGGCATGGTCACAACAAAGAACACATTAAGGCCTTTGGCAAAACACACGGTCAGCCTACACAAAATGGATGCCAGTCACATGGTCACAACAACAACCAGCAAGGAGGCACGGCCACAACAAACAACACATGCCGGCCTAAGGAAAAAGCACACTGGCTGCCAACATAAAATGGCTGCCAGCCACATGGTCACAACAACAAGCAGGAGGCATGGAAAAGAAAGAAATTAACAGAGTATACAGTTCCTCGTGAAGGAAGCAGTGGAACAGGAGGAGGCTAGGAAGGTCTGTTCCCTGACCCTGCGGTGGAGACATGGTGTCTCCCAATTTGGGAAGTGGGGCCCTCACACTCCCAGCTGGGTGTCATGCTTCATCATAGGGCGTGCTCCCCGTCAGGCTGGTGCTGCAATGCCTGACAGGCACCCTATGAGAGGCTCTTTTTCTGAGATATTTTCATCCGAAACCGTTAGGTGCAGCGCGGGTAGAGGGCGTTCAGGTGTAGATGTGTGTGAATGGATGTGCAGTAAGGGTGTGGGGAGGGTATTAAAAAGGGGAGGGGCAGTGGTGCTCCAAATTCAATTTTAGTCAGAAAGCTCACTGGTCCCAATTAAAAACAGAAAATGCAGGCCACTTCAGGTGCAATGTCCAATAGTCGCTGTGAGACCTACTCTGTCCTCCACCATATGGTGGAGGATGGGGAAGGTCTCAACTGATCAGCGACTGCTGAAACAACGCTAATATTTATAGCGTTTTCCTCTGCCAATGATTTGAAGGAGTCAGGTATTCGCCCAAATAGGGTTGGTCTACATACATCAGGAACCTCATTGTTAGGTTTTGGTTTGCTTGGTTCACATACAACACTAAAAGTGAACCAACCATTGTGTAGATAGTATTTAGAGATTGGTCTTGAAGAATTGCCACATGATCTGTTTGACACACTAGGCAAGAAACATGTCGACCTTAAACTCACAGCCACTATTGGACATTACTCAGGAAGTGGCCCGCATTTTCTGTTTTTAATTGGGACCAGTGAGCCCCTCATAGGGTGCCCATCAGGCATTGCAGCGCGGCCTGACGAGGAGCATGCCCTATGATGTAGCATGACACCCAGCTGGGTGAGTGAGGGCCTCACTTCCCAAATTGGAAGACACCCTGTCTCTACCATAGGATCATGGAACAGACTTTCCTAGCCTCCTCCCATTCTGGTGCTTCCTTTCCTAGCAACTGCATACTCTGTTATCTTACTTGTCTCGCCTAGGGCACGTATGCTGGACCTTTAAGCACCCTCTGTCCCTCTATTTTTGTTGATATATGGAAAACAAAGAACACATGCATGGCTGTGGCAAAAGCACTCTCGCTGTCTAGTGCTTACACAATATGGCTGCCAGCTATATGGTCACAACAACAAGCAGGAGGTATGGAAATCAAAGAACACATGCGTGCCTAAGGCAAAACAAAGCACATTGTCTGCCTACACAAAATGACCACCAGCCACATGGTCGCAACAAGCAGGAGGCCTGGAGAACAAAGAACATGTGCAGGCCTATGGCAAAAGCAAACTGGCTGCTTACACAAAATGTCCACCTGCCCAATGTCCACAGCAAAGAACACTCGCAGGTCTGTTGCAAAAGCACACTGGCTGCCTACACAAAATGGCCACCAGCTGCATGGTCAAACAGCAATGAGCAAGAAGCATGGAAAACAACTAACACATACAGGCCTATGGACACTGACTATACAAAAATGCTCCCTGGCCACATGACATTGTGAACAAAGACAAAGGGTGGCCAATGGCAAACACACTCACCCACTAGCCAGATAAAGGTGGCATGGTAACACAGAGAAAACAGAGTTAATTCAGTAATGTCAAAAACAAAACAACACACATCCTCCAAGGCTTCAAATATATTTACCCCAGCTATACACAGTTTGTAGAGTAAAAATGTGGAATACCCCCCCAAAACACATTTTTAAATGTAATCCAAAGCATAAATGATGCTTCAATTAAACAGACACCACAAAGTCAGTTGTGTCATGCACCTGTGACTACTACTGGGCCTACTGGCTGGAAGGCCCATTGGTAGGTTAGGCCACATAGTGAATCAAATGAATATTGCACATTTTTTTAAAAAAAAAACATTAAGAAAATGTACTAAACTGCAACATTTTTCCCTCACAAGAAAAGAAAAAGTATATTTAAAAAACTAGGCCCCTACTGAAAACTGCAGGCCAACCACCAAAATAAATTTCAAAAATTGAATAAAAGTACAAATAAATCATGGTGCATGCCCACAATCAAACAAACAATACCCTTATACATCAATTTGCGAACTCACTTATGAAATCTCAAATATAAAGTCCTTAAATCAAATGGTTTACATGCAACAAACAAGGATAGTGATCCTTTCAGCTCCCCCTTCCAATGAAAAGTCACCAGGAGATGGATAAAGTGCTGGGGGGAGCCTGCTGGATAAGAACATGAAGTGGGAGTATCTGGGGCACTTTCTCACACAAAAAACTACTTCAATGGTCATATGGAGAATAAAACCCACTTAAAAAGCTTCTCAGCTGCTACTTGAGCACAAAAGGAGCTCGAGCGGTGTGTTTGCCATCGGGACTTTACCACTGCCATCTGGGCCAGAGTCGTGCAAACAAGAGCTAAGTATCACACAAGCTTGCTAATGGCCCGAGATCGCAAGTGCAGAAAGAAATCTCGAGCGCGCAAATGGAAAAAAAACACTGCTTCACACCCGGGAAGGCAGTATTCAGGAACTGAATTGAACTGAGTTTTGCACCTGAGCCTTGTCCTGACCCCATGCAAAGGGCTGCATACCCCCCTGCAGGGAGTCTGGAGCCAGGGCTGGGAGGGGGGACCTCTGTGCACTTCAAAAGCCCCCCTTGACGTCACTCTCACTTCAAAGGCACAACTGGCTACAGGTATAGGTACAGGTACTCTGACCCCATTTAATCAGACCCCATTTGACCTGTGAAGAAACTCTGCCCGAAAGAAGGACTGCTGTTCTACTACAAGGACTGCCACTCTGTGGACTGCTGCTCTGGAAGAACAGTTTTTTCTGCTGTGCTGCCCTGCTGCCTGCTACCCTCTTCCCTGCTGAGGAAGAAATAGACTCTTTGACTTGACCCCAGAGTGATTGCCAAAGACATGCTCAAGACTTAAGACTCAGGGATATCAAAGTCTTACACCCTGTGCCTAGATCATTGGAAGTGGATCCAGGTGCTTCCTCCAGTGTAACCAATGCATCCTCTACTGCATGAAGAGGAATCAACACATTGCTGCTGTTGCAGGAACAGAACTGGCGCGACGCACTTCAAACCAGTGCATCACCACCGGAACAGACACATCAGAACCATTGCTACACAGCCGCTGCAGTGAGAGTTGATTGACACATCCCCTCAACTGCATGGAGAAAACTGGTGCAGCGGCTTCAGAACCAACCCATCCCCAACCCGGCAATTCATCTTAAGAACCTGCGCAATGCCATAGTTCCTTGGAGAAAATCACTGCATCGCCCTGACTGAATGATCAACAACGATGCATCACTTGGGTGCACCCCGCATAGTGCTGTTGCAACCAGGATCAAGGTACTTTTGGTCAGCGGACCTTGCGTGACTCCTGTCCCCGGCCTGCGCTTTCTTGTGGTCAGTCTGAACTTTGCCACGATCCAGAGTGACCAGATAACCCCCATGGGTGCTTATTAATTCTAAGCGTTATTTTTACATTCAATCATTAGAAATTCATATATCTACTTCTACTTCTTAGATTCTTTTCATTTTGGTTTTCTTTTATTTATAAAATCATAATTTATTTTTCGAAAACTGGTTTGGAGTTTTTTGTGAGTTTTTCACTAAATTACTGCTTGGAGTGTTGCACAAATACTTTATGCATTGCCCCTTAAATTAAACCTACTGGATCTGTGCCAAGCTACCATAGGATGAGCACAGGTTAAATTATGGTGTGTTTCTGACTTACCCTGACTAGGCCTGTTTCCTGCTTGGACAGGGTGCGTACCTCTGTCAACCAGAAGCCCAATTTATAACATTTGTTAATGGAGATGTTGTTTGTAATTAGTGGTGAGCTGTAATCCCCACTCCGCTGGTGAATTCACAGAGTTTTGCCACTTTGCCCTCAGGTTGGAGCACGACGTATGGCAAAAAAACTCCACCAACTCCGCATGGCATAGTTTACCACCCACTAGTAGTGTAACCAGTGGAATCAAGACCAAAAAATGGCTGCATTGTCCAGCTTCAGAATTTCTCGACATTGGGCCTGTAAAGCAAGAGCCAGCGGGGACATGGAACAATGACGAGCATTCTGTTGCATGTCTGAGCCGTGCGATCCCGGGTCACCAGAACAGATACGACAAGTGCAGCTCCTGAAATTAACAAATGTAGGGAAACTGGTAATGCAGCAGAGATGCACTGCACAAAGCTCACTCACCCTCTCACCGAGCTTCCTCTGACATGCTGGATAGTTGCATATTAGGATATCACAATCCCACCCTTCTCCACAGGGTGTTCTCAACAGCAGTATGAATGAACTCAGCGAACACACATAACCTGCTGCACTGCCTGCAACACCGGCTCTCTTCTGGCTGGACCACTTGTTCCGGATCAAAGCACTGTCTTCCGGTGAAAAATGGAGTAATCGGAGTAACACTGCTATGAGGACTGAAGAGAAGTTACATTTTAATTTTATGGGAAAGGTAAAGATGCTCTTCTCTAACATTGGAAGTGGGCATGTGGATAAAGTTTAATAATGCCTGCTAATTGATGTAATTTCAACACATTCATCGAAATACAATTTAGTATGTCAATATGGTGGGCTCACAGTGAAGTGAGTGGTGGAAAGTGCTTGTAACAAACCTTTTCGGTTTCCCTGTGACTAAGAAAGCAATAATGCGATGTGGTTTAATAATCAGGTGCCTTAGGTGCACGGTTTGGTATGAGCTTCCTTGTACATGTTGTGAAGTGTACTTATTGTTGTGATGCCACCCACTATCTCGGGTGTGCTCTGATCTTCATGCAGCCGAAATATGGCCAAAACAGCAAAAGTTGTAACTGTGACTGGACAGAGACTCTTGGTAGTGTTTTCTCAAACTTTGCTCCATGTACCCCGTATACTAAGATTCACTGATAGGATATTGTTGATGTTAGGCTTTAGCAAGCATGCCAATGTGCCCTTCTAGAAGCAAGATAGCAAAAAACACACAATTGATGGACGGAATGCAGAACAAATCAATCCATTCACCCCCAGTCAAGAGATCAAGGTTAAATCCATAATTCTTTTGCATACCATACCATCCCAGTTTAGACCTGGCCATATGCAAATCAGTCTTGAACCTGTGCCCCATGGGAGCAGAGCAGCCCGAACTGCCAAGACAGGTTCTCCCTGGCTCGGAAACAAGCATCATAGGACCAGTTTGGGGGATTAATCCCTCAACAGCCAGAATAGATTGCTTCCAGTGGCACAGTGAGCCCAGGACCCACGTCTGGGCATACCCGAGCACTTAGGGCGAGAAAGCAAAAGACACAATTGATAGACAGAATGCAGAACTGACAAAACATTCACCACGAGACAAGAGATCTGGGTTAAATCCATCAATCTTTTGCTCACCATGCCAACCCAGTTTAGACCTGGCCCGGTGGATGAATTACGTCAGCTCCATACCGCCTTGATTATGGTACATAGGGCTTTGGTGCAATACGTCTCGCGCAATGTCGAGGTGGGGGCACCTGGAGTTGCAGTGCAACCAGCTGGACCGGCCGGGATTACTATTAGTCCCGTCATGGTTAATTCGGTTATGGGCGAGAGTCCCCAAATTAACGACGATATGCCTTATTGGCTTGCTGAGAAATTTGACCAGCTGGAAGCAGTATTTCCGAATTCTACTCCTGTTGAAAAACACAGTATCCTCACCATTAGTTTGCGGAAAGACTTAGTCCCGGAGGTAGCTGATTGTGACAACTGGGGTAAAGTGTTCGCAGCAGTCTATTCGAAGTGCTTCGGCATGCCGTCTATGGCTGTACTGCCCTCCGTGATTAAGCGTGTTCAGGATCAACACGGTCCTGAGGCGGTGGTTGAGTTAGGAATGAGGCTTGTCGGCGTGTTCGATGTAGTAGCCACGCTCATCCTTGCTAACATCAAGGGAGATGCGGTTAACTTTCACATGCCGAATGAGCTGCCCCTCGTCACCAACATCGATAAACCCCGGCAGTTACCAAGGTTTATTGCAGAGGTGTATAAGACCATTGGCCGCAATAGCTTGTGGGTTAAGCCATTTGTTCAAACAACAACGCAACCGCAAACTAAGACGGTAACGTCTTCTAAAGACGACTGTCCAGCTTTTCCTAAACAAAATTGGAAAACTAATAAACAGGGGAAGCAACAACACAAACTGGGGTTTCGTCCCGCGTCGCCGGTTCAGGCGACTACTGAACGCACATATGATTTGCACGATCGCACTAGAATTAGGTCTCCTGATAGATTTCAGGTTCCTGAACAATGTTCTCCTCGTTCTTCACAGGAAACATCGGTCTCACAGTCCGGTGGAGGAGAACGTGGCAAAGGTCGGGGTGCCCAACAAGGATGTGAGCAGCCCTGCCAGGCTGATGGTAAAAGCAAGCAGGAAGAATCTGCACATCAACGACCCCCGTTTCAGAAGAAGAAGGTTGCTGCACTAACAGCGAGGTATGCCACAGATAGTGAGAATGAAGCTTCGAAACCTGACATGGGTACTAACGCTGCTACACAGTGCAGCGGGGGTTACAATAGTGCAGCATATCTGAAGGCGACAGCAACTGACACATTTATTACTGTAGAAAATGCTGACACTAGAGTGGCTCCCCCTGACAGACTAGACTATATGACATAGTCCTTTTAATTGAAGGTGACATACAATGTACCATAAAAGGGATTTTTTGGGAAAATCTGACCTCTACATACTGTTAGCAGAGGCGGACTGGCCCCCAGCCTTTGCTTTGGCCGCACACCCATTGTCGAAGGAGCAAACCCAGAACTTTGCAGAAGAGTGGGCACAGGAGCTTGCTCCGGCGTTGTACCGTACTCAGGTTGGGTGGGATAAGTTGTCACCGAGCCGTGAGATTCCATTACCGTCTATGCCCCAGCCACAACCCCAATATCCCATGCGCCACGAAGCTAGATCTCACGTCGCAGAAATCCTTGATCAATTGGAATATCAAGGTGTAATTGCAACATGTGTGTAACCCATGAGTAATCATCTTTTTACTGTAACGAAACCTGATGGGTCGTACCGCCTAGTTTTGGATTACCGGCATTTGAACTCTCATTGTCGGACCTGCGCGGTACAGAGTACCCACAGTTCAACCCTCATTGATAGTCTTGTAAGAAAAAGGTTTAAGACCACACTTAACATTTCCAATCGCTTTTATAGCCATAACCTGTCCTCTATTAGTAGTCAGTGGACAGCCTTTACTTCAGGCGGCAAACAGAAACAGTTTAAAAGACTAGCCATGGGCTAAGAAAACAGTCCAGGTGTCTTTACCACACGTGTTGTCTCTCTGTTAGAGAGCATAGACCCTGATGCGTACTCGTATGTTGATGATATCAATCTCACAGACGACGAATTATGGCCGCATCTGTGTCGCGTTGATTGCATCATTGTCATGTTTGCAGACTTCGTTACAAATTTGACTTTGCAAAATCACATATTGCAGAGTACACAGTGTTGTTTTTGGTCTATGAACTCAACAACGAAGGTCAAGGTTTGGCACCTCAGTTCCTGGAGAAATGCACATGTTTGCGCACTCTAAGAACTCTGAAGAAACTACAGTATTTGCTGGGATTTTTGAACTTCAGGTTCACTTACATTCTCGATTATGCCCAGCGTATCAAGCCGCTATATGCCTTGGTACAACCTACTTTTTCCAAATCGAGCTGGCTGCCAGAACATTCAGCTATCCTGGAATCTTTGCAGGCTGATCTTCTTGCTTCGAAATACTTACTGACGCGTGATAACCACACAAACCTAGTAATAAGAATTGTGCCTGGTGCGGTGGGTTTCACGTACTTAACGTTCAATGAGGGCGACACAGTGCTTACAAGTCACACTTCTACACTTCAGCTGAAATGCGCTTTTCCACTGTCAAAAAAGTTTTGACTGCAGTGCAGATGGCGATTCTAAAAGAGGGAGGGCTGTCTCAAGGGAAACACATGTTGGTTGTCACACCGTATCCTGCCCTAGAGGTAGTAACAAAAGCCAGTGTACCAAATTCTAAAGTTTTGCACCCACGGTGGATACAATGGGCCACTTCTTTGACATCTCCGGAGGTCACTTACATCTTTGATGTCTCATTACAGACTTAGGAGTATCTGCAGTATGAATTTGTTCATCCGGCTCCTCTGTACTTGATCCCGCTTGAGGATTACCATTATGTCATGTACACTGATGGTTCGGCGCAACCGGCGACGGATTCTAAGCATGCTTATTTGGCGGCCTGCAAAATTGTGGCCAGTACTTTCGTGAATGGTGAATTCAAATCTGATGTTGTGCACACGCAGACATTGGGTGATTGTACGGCTCAGTTGGCGGAGCTCCGTGCTCTGGCGCTTGCACTAGAGTTTGCTGATCCTCGTGTGACAACTCTTATAGTGAGTGACACTTTTTACTGTGTTCAGTCTTGCAACGACAATTTATTCTTTTAGACTCAAAATGAATATCGTGATTCCAAAGGTAGCACAGTCAAGCATAAAATGCTTTGGGTTTGAGTCGCAGAACTTAAACAGCGTCTGCCGCTCGTGAATGTAATTCATACTCGTGGGCACCAGCGAGTAGATGTCCACACTGTTGGAAACAGTTTAGCCGACAAAGCAGCGAAAACAGCAGTGGCAACATGTTTAGTAGCAGCAGTTACAAGTTTCAAAAGTAAGATTGATAATGACATCTTGGCATCAATTGCTGCAACAGAGAAGGGTGATATTTACCCTCGGGGTTTCCCTTCTAAATACTCTTATCATTTAAGTCCCTATAAAGTTCCCTATGTGAGAATTAACGACGTTGGTGACAGATTGATTCCCAACGCGGACTGCAGGCTTTCCTTGATAACAGCCGCTCACAAAGGTATGGCTTATGCACATGCCGGCGTTTCGGTGACTGTTACTCTCTTACAACAATGTTACTGGTGGTGCGGATTGTATAAACAGACTTGTGCTTATGTCCTTAATTGTGACATTTGCCAGCAGATTAAACCTTCGACTGCTGCGCGCCCGCCACAAACACAGTTGTACATGTCTAATAAACCACTTGGGTGTGTTTATTTAGATCACTGCGGTCCTTTCTCCTCTGATACTGCGTATAAGTGCATCTTAGTTTCAGTGGATTCGTGCACACGTTTTCTATGGGTCTGGCCATAACGGAGTGCTGATGCTTGAACTGTCATCAGGGATTTGCGTGTCTTTGTGGGAATTTTTGCATGTGGTACCCTTCATTCTGACCAGGGTCCAGCGTTCGCCTCAAAGGCGTACAAGGATGCCATGAGATCTTTTGGGGTCCAAGTCAAATTTTCGTCTCCATACCGGCCTGAGGGCAACAGTGTTGTAGAGCGGATGAACCGTGACTTAAAGCAATCTCTGACAGCTAGGGTTTTAGGTACTGGCAGGAACTGGTTGGCCCATTTGTATAGCGTTCAATGTGCACTTAATAATCTCCCTAGAAGGTCTCTGGGTGGGCGGACCCCAAACGAAATGCTCTTTGGCATAAAGATGTTTGTCCCAGACCTTGATGGTCTAGACATGGCGGCGTTGGCCGCTCCCTTTGACGTAGATGATCATTCTGCTGTATTACAGAATCTACAAGAGACCAGAGACAGTCTCGCAAAGGAACACTTGCTCTCCACAACTGATGCTGCACTTCAGATTCCGGTAGTTGGCTGGCTACCTCGAGTTGGTGACCTGGCCGTGAGAAGGTGGAGAACAAGAAGGAGTTCGGCCCCTCTTATCGTGCTCCAGTTCCAGTGCTTGGCGTGCAGGGTACAAGAGCAGTAATTTTACCTCCACTTCCTGGTCGCAAGGATAACAGGTACATCTCCATTGACAATGTCAAACTACAGCGAGTGGTCGATTCTTCTTAGTATGACTCCAGCAGTATCTTGTCCAGCAATGCTTAGAAATTTTGTTTTGGCTCCTGCAACTTCCAACAGGCCTGACATTGCCATCGAGATGCATACAGTTACTAATTCTTTATTCCCTCCACCGGCCGGTGGTCCAGTTGAAGATACTGAGTATACTTATCCCACAGATGTGTCGTTGCCTGGTTTACAATCAAGTGCTGTGGACCAGTCACATTTTTCATTTGACGCTAACTCTATGACTTCAAATGCCCCATTGAAAATTTCTATTTTTGCAGTTTGGTTTAAAAGACATTTTTTAATTTCCCCTTGGACTTACATTTGGCTGGTGCTCATATCTATTTTTTTGTTCATGTCTATTGGATTTGTGCTTGTATTTTTTCGTCTCGTAAATGGACACTATCTGACCGAAAGTTCTACAATTAGATTAATTGATGAGACTTTGGCTCCTCACTCCTCATCACACATCTTGAAGAGGGACCAGACTTTTGTTAATATTACTGCCTGGCCTGTGTTAGATGGAATTGTACGGGATGCTGTAAAGTTTCAAATTGATGGTCGCACAGAGGTGATTAATGTCCCCAATGTACTTCGTGTTTCTATGGGGGATGTTGTGAAACAAAACATACGCTCTGATGATTGGGGTGTTCAAGCCGTAGAGGCTCTTTTTTCTGATTTTGAAATATTATGCTGCTTTTGATGCTGAAGATTTGTATTTAGACACGGCAAATTATGAAGAGTTGTTCTGCTACCAACACTATGGCAGCCATTTTCCACATAAAGCCAATACATTTAGGCAAATCGTCAATTATATGCAATGGGAACATTGCCCAACACCAGTTGAAGGCAGCTCAAAAACTCTACTGAAAAAATGTACGTATTTTACTGATTTCAGTGTAACTGAACCTGAGGCCTTTTATTTTAAAATGGCTGCTGAGCCAGCTTCCAAAATCAGACTGACCCACACTAAATTATTGTATTTGAAGTCCTTCATGGATGACTTAGCTATAGGGGGCTTTGAGCTGTGGAAAGATACCATTGATCTTAAATCTGTTTAGGGTTCTAAAGCTTGGCAGGTACAAGGCAACAAGGCACTACATCGCGCATGCCTTATCCCGAACCATATGCTGTTTTTGAATTCTACCATTTTTCAGACCACCTGCTTTGGATTGGCTACTTCTAAAAAGATGAATTCCCCTACGTTTCCTGATCTGGGTGCTTATCCGAAAGTGGATAATCACACAGATCTGTCCCTTGATGCTTTGCAGTCATTTGCTACTAATACATCCTTCAACATTTCCGACCTCGACTCTGAAGGGTGGTTAATATGGCAAAAAAGCTCAGATTCCTGTCAACATCGTTTTCTGGTTCTGCACCCTGGCTATACACAGGTTAGGTTAGACCCCCGATTTGACTCTGCCCATTCTGTTACTACCTACTCTGTAGGAAAGTCATGTCAAACATGGCTGCCATACTCCACCTTGGCATCTGTTAAACTTCATTTGTGCAAATTAAATGACAAAGTTGATTTGAATGATTTTGTTAAGGGCCCTGTGAGTGGCAGGTCCAAAAGATGGGTTTATGCTATTTACAACGAAGTTTGGAAATTATCTCAAATTGAAGCTGCTTCTAGATTAAGGGCTATTGATCAAGCCAATTTAGAAAAAGTGCTTGCTGTCATAGATAATAGCATTAACACCCTTTCTTCCAGAATTTACACGTTAGATAACATTGTTTTATCTGTAGTGGATATTGTTCAGGAAGATATGTCTGTTTTATTCCATGGTCAAAATCAAATGCGTTCCATAATGCAGTTTGCATGGACATTACAAACATTGAAGGCTGGGAAAGTTCCCTGGGACTACATGAACACGTCATCTTTATTCCTGCTGTTTAATCTGACTGATAAACAACAGTTCATGTCCATGAAGGATGCAACATACTCATTATTGCATATTGAAAAGTTGGAACCTTTACTATTCTCTGTAGCTGAATCAAATTCAGCTGTGTGGCTTATCCATGGTTTAATCACTTTACCGTTTCCATTGTTTAAGTTCAGTTCATGTATGAAGCATTATGCCCTAGGCAGATACTAACCATTGGGTACTGCTTTCCTTGCATGAAGTTTGGTCACTCCCATTTACATACAGGTGCCTGAGAGAAGATAAAGAGGTTTATTTGTAAGGAGAAGAATGCACTTCTACACCTGATCACTCAGTAGCCTGTAGGAACATCCAATTGCATGGTGTATGCAATGTTCAGGCGCCGAATTTAGCTTGCATTCTGAAGGGAAAGCCTGTGCCAGCGATTACACCCACTTTCACGTTATTAGCTAACGGTAGTTATTTACTTTTAAATAATGAAGCATGCTGCGGAATGCTAGTGCGGATTCCATACATTGTAACTGTCTCGAAACGAGTAGTCTGTTGTAAGAATGTCCTTTTCCCACCCCCGCATGGGAGACTAAATATATCCATCTGGCTTTCCATACCAACCTTGAAAGCAGAGTTCAACAAGATGAGCAGAATAAGGGCTCTATTGTCTCAAAAAGAAGTCGCTCTGATATCCGTCCGTGAAACATTTGTCCTTCACGTAGCAAACACCCACACCGAGGTGCATGCCCTTTTGAATACTGATCTCCCCCTTCATTTTGGTGCTCTGATTCATACTATATTCAATGCCTTGTCAACAACTGGCTTGGTGCATTTTTTCAAAGTTGTGGGCTCCGGCCTCGTGACCTCCTTCCAAACAATATTTGGTGTGATACCGGCGTTTTTTCATTCTATTTTTTCTAGTGTCTTCAGCGGGTTACCGGTGATTCTCGCCCTGACTGCTGGTGTGCTCCTGTTGGTTTGCTTACTCCGCAATGGCTGCACGATCTGTGTTACAAGACAGCCTGCCCCGGCTTCTTCTACTGTGTAACCGGATGCTTGACTACTATGGAACATTACCACTGGCCTCCTTGAGTGTAGCCTATGGATTATCCTTCCGGTTTTCATTCTTTACTGGCGTGCAACCTGTTGTTCACTGCCTAGATTGTCGAATGGGCTATGGATTTGTGCCTATTGAACACAGCGTCTCCTGCCCCGGATTGTGATCGACTAATAAGTCCCTTAGTGGCTCATGAGTTGGACTGTTCTGGCATCTGGATTATGGCCTGTGGAGCGCCACACGGAGTCCTAGGGAATTGGGAAATATATGCTGCAGCCTATGACTTCCTGATGTGGAGTTATCTTGAAGAACACGCAAGTTGTCCTCTGATTGTGCTAGAGGCTCAGGTTGTTGAAGAACATGTATGTTCATTTCCATTGCTTAACTGGATGGCTGATTCGTTTACTGAACATTACAATGACTTCCTCTAGGAGGCTGTGGCAACTTATTGCGCTTACACATTGATGGATTGATTTACTGGTTGTCCATTTTTCACTAATCCTAATCCAGTATTTTTCAGTTTTCTTTTTTACTCTGCAGCGGGCTCTTCAGAGCCAACGAGAGAAGTTTTAATTTTTTACTTTTTCCTACCAAATTTTTTTTTCTTGAAATCTTGCTTCCAATTATATGGATTGGCAATGGGAGAATTTGGTTCAGTCTCACTCGAACTTGAACTCTGCGTTTCTACATTGCTTCCCTATTCCGTTCGTAGTCCGATCAAGGGAGGGTGTAGTGAAGATAGAGATTTCCTTCCATACATTGCTATGTTGGCATAAGCACCTTAGAAGCTAAACGCCATCTTGCCGCTTGGCTGATTTTGCACACGACACCATAGATAGTTGTTATTACAAGTAAAACTGCTTCCTTGCTTTTCTTCACATGAGAACAGTCTGTTGTTCACATACCTAGACGTGCACTGCGACTTTAGTCTGAACACTCTGTGCCGAAACCGTCAAGGTCAAATAACAATGTATTGCTGTTGAATTCAGGTTGATCGACCCACGCACTAGACACAACAGGCACACAGTTGCAAATAACTGAAACTCGGGTGCGTTTAATATTGCACTTGCATGCATAATTCAGACACTCTTGGAGAAAACCTTTCCAGACACAGAGAGCAGAGCTGATCCTGTGATGTGATTCACCTAAGCTGATCTTTGAGGAATGGGGTTCCCCTTTCAAACCCAGAGACCTTCTGTTGTTATATAAAACTAGCTTATTAATGAAGGCATGGTGTTACACAAGGTATTATAGGACCTGTTTTCACTCTCAATATAATATGATTTCTCCCTTCATTTTCAATGGAATTGTAAAAATGCTGATGGTTTTGTTTTTAATCATATGCCTGCTTATATTAGCCAAAGTACTGCACCTTAGAGCACGTAGTTGAAAATAAACATTTTGAACTTTACCGTGTCTCTTATTACTCTTGCTATGGACTGATATGAGAATAAGGTGTTTCTGATTCCCACTATTCCTGAGTGTACTCTATGTCGCTTGTTCTGGGTTGTCTAATCATTCGTAGCTTCGAGATAATACGGAGAACAAATGAGACACTGATGCTAGTCGGATAGGGGTTCTGGGTACTGAGGTGAGTTTTTTGGTACACCACAATTCACTGATGTCCCGGTTTCCTGTGCATAGTTCTGTGCATGAGCAGAATCCCTGCAACAAGTCCAGCCTGAACTACCAAGCCAGTTCCTCTCTGGACCGGAAACAAGCATCCTAGGACCAGTTTTGGGGTTTCACTCCTCATCAGCCACGATAGCTTGATTCCAGTGGCACAATGAGCCCGGGACCTACCCAGCACACTTAGGGCGAGAAAGCAAAAGACAAACAATTGATGGATGGAATGCAGCACAAATTGAAACATTCATCCCAAGTCAAGAGATCTGGGTTAAATCCATCATTCTTTTGCTCACCATGACAACCCAGTTTAGACCTGGACATATGTAAATCAGTCTTGACCCTGTGCCTCGAGGAACAGTCCAGCCGGGACTGCCAAGCCAGGTCCTCACTGGACCGGAAACAAGCATCCTAGGACTGGTTTCGGGGTTTCACCCCTCATCAGCCAGGATAGCTTGATTCCAATGGCACAGTGAGCCCGGGACCCACGTCGGGGCATAACCAGCACACTTAGGGGGCATAACCAGCACACTTAGGGCAAGAAAGCAAAAGACACACAATTGATGGACAGAATGCAGAACAAATCAAAACATTCATCCCCAGTCACGAGATCTAGGTTAAATCCATCAATATTTTGCTCACCATGTCACCCCAGTTTTCACCTGGCATATGCAAATAAGTCTTTGACCCTGTGCCTCATGGAAACAGTCCAGTCTGAACTGCCAAGCAAGGTTCTCTCTGGATAGGAAAGAAGCATCATCGGACCAGTTTCGGGGTTTCACCCCTCATCAGCCAGGATAGCTTGAATCCAGTGGCACAGTAAACCCAGGACCACGTCTGGGCATACTTGCGCACATAGGGCGAGAGAGCAAAAGACAGACAATTGATGGATGGAATGCATAGCAAATCAAAACATTCACACACAGTCAAGAGATCTGTGTTAAATCCATCATTCTTTTGCTCACCATGCCGCCCCAGTTTAGACCTGGCCATATGTAAATCAGTCTTGACCCTACGCCTCATGAGAACAGTCGAGTCCGAACTACCAAGCCAGTTTCTCCTTGGACTGGAAACAAACATCCTAGGACCGGTTTTAGGCTTTCACCCCTCATTAGCCAGGATAGGTTGAATCCAGTGGCACAGTGATCCCAGGACCCACGTCTGTTCATACCTGGCACACTTAGGGAGAGAAAGAAAAAGACACACAACTGATGGATGCAATGCAGAATAAATCAAAACATTCACCCCCAGTCAAGAGATATGATTTAAATCCATCAATCTTTTGCTTACCATGTCACCCCAGTTTTGACCTGGCCATATGAAAATCAGTATTGACCCTGTGCGTCTTGGGAACAGTCCAGCCCGAACTGCCAAGCTAGGTCGTCCCTGGTCCAGAAACAAGCATCATAGGACCGGTTTTGGGGTTTCATTTTCATCCCTCGTCATCCAGGATAGCGTGAATCCAGTAGCACAGTGGGCCCGGGACACACGTGTGGGCATACCCAGCACACGAAGGGCGAGAAAGCAAAAGACACACAATTGATGGATCGAATGCAGAAAAATCAAAACATTCACCAAAAGTCAAGAGAACCTGGTTAAATCCTTCATTCTTTTGCTCACCATACCACCCCAATTTAGACCTGGCCATATGCAAATCAGCCATGACTCTGTGCCTCATGGGAACAGTCCAGCCTGAATTGCTATGCCAGGTCCTCTCTGGACCGGAAACAAGTATCCTAGGACCGGTTTCAGGGTTTCACCCCTCATCAGTCAGGATAGCTTGATTCCACTGGCACAGTGAGCCCGGGACCCACGTCTGTTCATACCCGGCGCACTTAGGCCGAGAAAGCAAAAGACACTCAGCTGATGGATTGAATACAGAATAAATCAAAACATTCACCCCCAGTCAAGAGATCTGAGTTTAAACCATCAATCTTTTACTCACCATGTCACCCCAGTTTTGACCTGGCCATATGCAAATCAGTATTGGCTCTCTGCCTCTTGGGAACAGTCCAGTCTGAACTGCTAAGCCAGGTCCTCCCTGGCCCGGAAACAAGCATTCTAGGAGCAGTTTGGGGGCTTCACTCCTCATCAGCCAGGATAGCTTGAATCCAGTAGCACAGTGGGCCCGGAACCCACGTGTGGGCATACCCAGCATACGTAGGGCAAGAAAGCAAAAGACACATAATTGATGGATGGTATGCAGAACAAATCAAAACATTCACCCAAATTCAAGAGAACCGGGTTAAATCCATAATTTTTTTGCTCACCATACCACCCCACTTTATACCTGGCCATATGCAAATCAGTCGAGACTCTGTGCCTCATGGGAACAGTTCAGCCCAAACTACCAAGCCAGGTCCTCCCTGGACCGGAAAAAAACATCCCTGGACGGGTGTCGGGGTTTCACCCCTTATCAGACAGGATAGATTGAATTCAGTGGAAAAGTGAGCCAGGGATCCACATCTGGACATACTCGGCGCACTTAGCTAGAGAAAGCAAAAGACACACAATTGATGGACAGAATGCAGAACAAATCAAAACATTCATTCCCAGTCCAGAGATCTTGGTTAAATCCATCATACTTTTGCTCACTATGCCACCCCAGTTTAGACCTGGCCATATGCAAATCAGTCTTGACCCTGTGCCTCATGGGAACAGTCCAGCTCGAACTGCCGAGCCAGGTCCTCCCTGGATCGGAAACAAGTATCCAAGGACTTGTTTTGGGGTTTCACCCCTCATCAGCCAGTATAGCTTGAATCCAGTGGCACAGGGACCTAGTAACCCTCGTCTGGGCATAGCCCGCGCACTTAAGCTGACAAAGCAAAAGACACACAATTTATGGACGGAATGCAGAACAAATCAAAACATTCCCCCCGAGTCAAGATATCTGGGTTAAATCAATCAATCTTTTGCCCACCATGCCACCCCAGTTTAGACCGGGCCATATGTAAATCAGTGTTGTCCCTGAGCCTCATGGGAACATTCCAACCTGAACTGCTGAACCAGGTCCTCCCGGGCCTGGAAACAACCATCCTTGGAGCAGTTTTGGGGTTTCACTCCTCATTAGCCAGGATAGATTGAATCCAGTAGCACAGTGGGCCCGGGACCCACGTGTGGGCATACCTGGCGCACTTAGGGTGAGAAAGCAAAAGACACACAATTGATGGATGGAATGCAGAACAAATCAAAACATTCACCCTCAGTTAAGAGATCTTGGTTAAATCCATTATCCTTTTGCTCACCATGCCACCCCAGTTTAGACCTTCCCATATGCAAATCAGTCTTGACCCTGTGCCTCATGGGAACAGTCCAGCCCAAACTGCCAAGTCAGGTCCTCCCAGGACCTGAAACAAGCTTCCAAGGACCTGGTTTGGGGTTTCACCCCTCATCAGCCAGGATAGCTTGAATCCAGTGGCACAGAGAGCCCAGGACCCACGCCTGGGCAAACCTGGCACCCTTAGGGCAATAAATCAAAAGACACACAATTGATAGATGGAATACAGATTAAGTCAAAACATTCATCCCCAGTCAAGAGAACCAGGTTAAATCCATCATTCTTTTGCTCACCATACCACCCTAGTTTGGACCTGGCCATATGCAAATCAGTCGTGACTCTGTGCCTCATGGGAACAGTCCAGCCTGAACTGCCAAGCCAGGCCCTCCCTGGACCGGAAACAAGCATCCTAGGACCAGTTTTGGGCTTTCACCCCTTATCAGCCAGGATAGCTTGAATTAAGTGGCACAGTGAGCCCGGGACCCATGTCTGGGCATCCCCGGCGCAGTTATGGTGAGAAAGCAAACGACACGCAATTGATGGACTGAATACAGAACAAATCAAAACATTCACTCCCAGTCAAGAGATCTGGGTTAAATCCATCATTATTTTGCTCATTTCTATCTTACTAATAATTGGAGATAGGCGAGAGTCCAGAATTTTCTAATACAATTTGGAGTCCCCATTGATCAAGGTAATCGGTCTCTAGGAGCCAATTTCCGATACTAGCTTATTTTTCTTGGGAAAGACAACTATCTTTGCATGCCACCAAGAGCAGGGAGGACTAGCTCCTTTAAAGATTTGTGCAAACAGCATAGTTAAGAAGTCTTTTAACTCTGGCCCAAACACCCTATGAAAATTCAACTGCTATACCATCTGCAAAGGCAGCTTTGCCTGTGGAGAGAATACAGACTGCAGCTAAAATTTCTTCCAAAAGGGGATCCCCTCCAGGCCCTCCTTTTATTCTTCACTGAAACTTATAAGCGGGACCGATTCCAGATAGCTGCCTGTGGCTTCGTCTTCACCCTTAATGTTTTCCAAATATAGGGGTTGATAGTATTATTTCAATGCCATACTTTTTCCTGACAGATCAGAAACCATGCCCTATCTCCTATTTCTCGCACTTCGCTCTGTCTCCCATTCTGCCTCACTCTGGTGGCTAAATGATGTCCAATTTGCTCACTGCATTCGTAGGCTTCTCCCTCCTCACTTTGTACTTATCTGCTACTCTTTTTGCAGCAGTCCCATTAATTGTGGCTTTCGCTAGAGCTACCCACATTTCCACAACTTTAATATTATTTTTCTGTTCTGTATCTATTATTAACTGCCTTTCCCCCTGCTTAGAGTGAACTGTAACGTCTCCCTATGAATCCCTGTCTTCAAAGTGCCACACACTACATCCAATGGGGTGCTCCCCAAATTCTCCCTGAGGAATGTTGGTATCCATTCCCTCATGTGGAGAAAATATTCCTCATTAAGTAACAGAGCTTGCTCAAAGCTACGGTGGGTTCCCTTCTTGACAAAAAAAACATTCTTTAATTCTAGCACCAGAGGATTATGGTCAGACATTACCTGGGGATAGATTTCAATATTGCATTCCTGCACACAAAAATTGGGAGACGAAAAACAAATCTAATCGAGCATGCGACTGATGTGGCACAGAGAAAAATATGTATCCCTATTCCTTGGGGTTCTTTAAATGGCAAACATTTGTCAACCCATGATCTTTACGCATCCCTGTCAGGGATTAAAAAAACCTTAGCTATCCTTCCACAGAACTTGTATTGCTCCTCACATGACCAACTCGCTGGCAGATTAATACTCAAGTCCCCACAGAAGAATATAGGTAGCGGCCACAATGCTTATTTGTTGGAAAGCCAGTTGAATAACCCAGGATCATTTGATATAAACACATAGTTGGAACACAGGGTCCATTTCTTGCAGTAGATTGAAATTCTGCAATAACCCACCTTCCATTACCTGTCTGCATGCACTTTTGTAAAAAGCCAAATGTCCTTCGAGCTAGGATTTCCAGCCACCCCACATGTATGTGTGCCTTGCAAAGTCCCACCAACCAATCTGTATCCAAGTGTATCTACCAATGATACTTGAGACCCTTCAATATGCATATACTAGAGACAAATAATTTCAGCCTCTAGTCCTTGTAGCTCAAGAGCAACTCTGGACCTTTTCTTCTTCCCATAAAGCATGCATATATTCACAGTTGCAATTGTCAACTTACTCTTTTCTTCCCTGTGTTTAGATCCAACATCCGGTCACCAGTCATTCTCCCTAAGCACCTGTTGTCCAAAAATTCAATCCTCCCCTCTTCTTAACCAATCTATGTGGTATTTCATTTAATTGTGTAGTGCCCCATCCCTCACCCTCCCATCACCCCTAACCAACCCCATCACACATAGTCCCCCAACCATCACACAAGAAATTAGGCAATATGCATGAGTGATGACACCAGAAGGAGCTAACATTCCCCGCCACACCCAGACCAAATCCCTTAAAAGAACCTAATACTGTAATTCCCAAAACTTCAGCTCTGAGGGGTAAGCGGCATACCTAGCCAGCTAAACCAGCTAAGCTAAAGCGTCACCCTTTTCTCCACAGTGGAACCCTGCCCGCTAATCTCTTTTAAATATTCCTGATCCAAAATCTCGGAGGTAAAACTGTGGGTACAACCCTTCTACACCACCTTTAACTGAGTAGCATTCTGGAGGTATATTTCAGCTCCGATTTTCTGAAAACGGTTAAAAAGTAGTTACAACTGTCATCGTCTCTCTACCGTGGCATGTGCAAAATAAGGCCTAACAAAGAATTTGACACACTCAAACTCCCTTTTTGTGTTGGGGTGAGATAGATCATACATTTCTTGACGAAGCAAAAGGTTTTTGAAGTAGACCAGTTTCACCCTTACCGCGACTCCTTCAACATCAGTGTGAATCTGTGTGCACACTGGATTTATATATCTCAGTTCCAACTGGCTTTTTCAGGAAAGGGTCCTCTCAGTAACTTGACTACATGGGCACTTGCATCAAGTCCCTCCACACCTTCAGGAATCCCCAAAAATCTCAGGATATTCCGTTGTTGTCCATTTTCTTGATCTTCCAGTTTCCACAAGATGTCAGCCATAGCTATTTCCTGAGAGGATTTCTGAATTTTAAGGGAATTAATTTCAGTCTCTAAGCACTACGTACATTCCTCACCCACAGTTATTCTTCCCATAATATCCCAGCATGTTTTCTTTATTTTCTTTATTGTTCGATGTAACTTTGTTTGTGGCTAGCCGTGAGCGGCGGCTAAAACTCTGTGTTTCTTCCTGTAGTTGCTTTATGGATTGAAGGATTACGGACAATGATGCCTCTACTGTAAGTAAATCTGTAGACGTAGCCCCTGACGGCCCGCTGGTAATCTTTGTGGTCTCTTCCAGGCGCCTCTGCTGAGTATAGCAATTGGGTTGCTGAGTAATCCCATCATAGGTTCTCCAAGGAGGCCCCCCCCTATCGGTATATTCTCCAAAGCTTCTCCTTCTTTTTTCCCTCTTTTTTTATCTCACCATTCCCTGACATTTTGCACTGTGTTAGACATACTGGTTATCCGGAACACTCCTGGAGGAGGAATAGGAGGCCAACTCATCATATGAAGATAACAAGTTATTACCGAGGTTTGAGAGATATGAATCATCAGTAAGTTAGAAACATTTCTGTCCAATATAGGAAGACTTGACTGTGGCTATTAGGTAATTCTCATCAGGCTTCAAGTTCTGTGCTCCTGTCGCAAGTACTTCAAGATAATCCCCCATGGCTCTGACTGCCCATTCCTCCCTGTTACCAGGCATCAGACCCCTGGCTAAGATTCTACCCAGTTTATCTCATTAGCCTGCATTCGACTTTCCAGTAAATGATCTATGCCCCTCGTAGCCATGTCTGAGCTGCCTGGTTTGAGTAAGGTTGGGGCACTATCAGACGTCTGGCCCACACCCTTGTTTGGTACACCCTTCCCAAGATTTAGGTTTATACTGGCTTCTCTAGTTTGGGGTCGGGTTCCAAAGTTTGTACGGCGTTCCTATTGAATACATCAGCAGTGTTCAGGGCCACTAGGGAAGCCAATAAATATTTGTCCCCAGTCATCGGGCAGTCAACCTCTGCCTCTGCCTCAATACAAGATCCAGACTTGGAACACAGCTCTTCATTATCCAATGGAGGGAACTTGCAGCCAAGTTGTGAAAAATAAGGAGGGGATTAGTGGTTGAGTCACCGTGGAATCTCTGGGCAAGCATGCCTTTCTACGTTGTTTACTACCCTTTAGTCCCCGTCCGCTCCATTAGTCTTCAGCTTGCCCTTGCCCAAACGTCTTTCAGCTCTCCTTCACCCTTGCCTCCTTACCAGAGTCAGGGTGAGGGTAGAGAAAGAACGAGCCCCAATGATGGCTGTCAAGTTGGACAGCGCTGTTTTCTTTCCTCTGCGGCCAGCATTCTGCGTTCCTGATCTAAAGCAGCACAAAGAAGCAAGAGCCAGGGGGAAACCTGGAGAGCATGAGAATCCACCACGCCATCACGGCTGTCAAAGCCTTAAGCAACCAAGCAACCAGCCTCGTCCGCTGTGCAGGTTCACTCTAGCCGCACCCAGTGGAACGTGGTCACCAAGACAGCAACAGGACCACATACTCCGGAACGGGGCTCCTCCAAAGAAGGGAGACTTGGCCCAGGGGAGTGACGGAAAGCCAGCGTCTTACTCGGGTGCCATCTTGCCTCATGTATGAATATTTAAAAGTATAGAACTAATTGAGGACCCTTGCTGGGGCACCATGTTTAATAACCTGAACTCAGAGCAGAAAGGAGGGAAGGACACCGACGAATGTTTTTCAGACAGATAAGAGTGCAGCCACTTTGCCACTGAGCCCTCAACTCCAATCGAGGATAGCCTAGCCAAGAGGATGTCATGGTTGACCATATCAAAAGGGGCAGAAAGATCTAAGAAAATTAATACCTTAATACCATTGAATGACAGATGTCTACTCGCGTTCTAAGCTCATCCATGACAGTGAGCAAAACTGTATTGTTCCCATTGCCTGGACGAAACCCAAATTGCTCTTCCTCCGGAATCTGGTTAACTTCCGGATGGAATTGTTTTGAGGAGATGTCTTAGTCAAATGGCCCGTCTCTATCATAACCTACTCTATGTAGCCTTTCTCCTGTGGTTAGTATTTATAAAGAGTCAAGTCAAGTCAAGTCTCTCCTCAGTCCCTACAGTATACTGCTGCCATACTGTGGGAAGATCGGACTAAAGTGGTCACTCTTTCCTAAAATCCTAGGAGAAGGAAGTAAATATTGTAATTACCATAATAAAGGAGAGTGTACATTATGCGACTTCCAAAAACGTTATGGTCTTGTGAGAGTTTTGCAAATGAAAATGCCTGGCTCATGAGAATCATCCATGCTAGGAATAGGAGACTCTTGGCTATATTGAGTGTCTTGCAAGCATCATCAAGAAGGAAAGAAAAAATTGGGGGTACATAGTAGAAACAACATAAATAGGGAAAGTATAAGGTAGCTATGAAAACAGCTTTTTCAAGTAACATTTTGAACAACTGTGTTTTTTTTGTGTTTTTAAATGTTGTAACTTTTTAAAATATTTCTCTCATGAAGGGAGAGACCAAAAACAAGAAATGCGAGTAAAAAATGACAGAATCTCCTTCAAAACTAAGAGGATATGTAGAATGTTTTTTTTTTAAAGAACCACTGCTTTTGGACATTTATGATCCTGGACAAACCTGTCCTGTGCAGGCCTTCTTGTTACAGAAGAATAAATAATCTAATTGCATAAGCAGCAAAAAAAGGTTTATTTTCAGATGAGCAGAGTTATTATCTGTTGGAGCGGTGAATATTAGGGCAGACACAGTGTGACAAGTTTGAAAAAGTGGGAATTCCCCTCACGAGTTATCAAGCTCTTCAGCATGGGCTAACGCAGCCGTTCAGGGTGCACAGCTCTCAAATGTTGCCACAACCCAGTGCTTGTTCCTGCTGCCCCTGCTGAACTCTTTTTTCCATATGTTACAAATTACATATTTGCAAGATACTTTCCTCCCACCTGACTCATCTGAGAAAATTGCCAGACCAAAGACTCTTTGGGTGGCTGAGGTGGCTTACATGCAGGAACAGGAGTAAGGATCTCATCTGAATCAGATGATGACATTCTGATCACAGAAAATTAGCAAAGTCAGAGAGGGAGCCAAAAAGGTGTCATCACAGAAAAACCCAATTGATAAATGATGTATTAATTAAAGAATCTTTCTTTGCTAAATTAAGACATCCATATGAACCAAACACAATCCTTCAATTGGGTTGTCTTTCCTCTCCAAGGCATCTCGCAAGTGTCTCGCGAGAGGCCTGCGCGATTATAAAAAACAGAGAACTTTTGTAACATCTCAAACGTACAATACATCAAGTGTTTTTCTACTTTAAATAACAGTTCTCATGCCTTGCGTTCTTCAGACTTGCAAAAATAAAGTGTTATTGACTTAATTCTAAATATACAATCTTGCATGTGGATCACGAGAGCCAAACAGAAGTACAGCCCCATCATAGTCCATGCAGGATATTGTGACTTCAGCTCCCGCGATCATCTCAGAAGAGGCGCAAGTGTGTAAACAAAATAATCAAAACAATATACATACTGGACTGACTTTATTATAGAACATTAACATTCAATAATAACTAACCAGGTGAAAAAGATCTCTGTACAATAGATTAGAACAAACTGTATAACTCTGCGATCTCGGAAGCCTACCACGAGAGCGATCACATACCTTAAAAATAGATGTACATAGTGAAAACACATAGTTTACAGTATAGGAAAACTGATCAGTGTATTTTTGAAATATAAATATGAAGTTTATGTAAAGATACCTACAAAGACTATAAAAATGATGCTGGGAATATTTCTGTATATGTGAGTTACAAAAAGTAAATTTTCAGTGCAAATATTGATGCAGTAGTTAGTATCTATGGGTCAGATGTATCACCTTTGCAGTTTGCAAGTCCTTAATAGCGATATTAATTGTGATTCCTACATATTCCTTAGTTGCGAATAGGCAAATTGTGATCACAATTAAGGAATACCTTTCCATTCATTTCTATGAGCCTAGAGGCCCATAGGAATGAATGGTAAGACATTCACAATTTGCGAGTACCCAATAGGTACTCGTAAATGCAATTTTGAGGGTGCAAGGGTGCCAGAAGGACACCCGGTTGCGCCCCTGCAATATGCATCTGTGCACATGTGGCACACATACATGCCCTAAGGGCAACTGGAGCGGGATCCTAGATCTCCAGCGGATGCATTGGTCCTGGGGTGGTCCGACTTGTAATACTACAGGCAGGCCCGCGGTGTGGCGGTGGTCGGACCGCTACCACGAGTACAATGGTCATATGGACAGCCATAGTTGTAATAAGGCCCTATGTATTTTAAATATATTTTTATTATTTAAAAAAAAAACTAGCAATTCACTGGAAAAAAAAAGGTTACAGTGATGCTATAGTTAGATGTAATAATAATATGAGTTTTCTACTCAAAAAAACATAAAAATTCACCGTAAAAAGCAAAGGTCCAAGTAACACTATCGTTATGTGAATTTCTCAGTGATAACTTTATATTTTTGAAATAAAAAAAAACACGGAAATTTAGCAGTCATAGTTAGTAGCACTAACTATAACCTTCACTCCCACCATGCACTGCTTATGAACTCACATATGACATCACTGATTGTCGTGTAATTCCTATAAAACCTATATAGAATCTGGGAATTTAGACAACATACACTGCAGGATTGGTGTCAGACTGATTCTAGACACCCCCACCGGGTATGTTGGCCTCTGTACCAGCTAGCTCACAGTGCCACTAGAAACTCCTCTTACCAGGAAGAAAATAGTTCTTGGCAACCATCGAACATGACAACCCTGATCCCTCAGGACCACGGAAACAGTGTACTACTTTTCACTCAGTCACTCGTGCACACTTAATATCAGAGAGTTACACCGAATAAGCAGTAGGGACGTTTTTCAATAAGTATTTATTGAACAATCGTTATTCTAGTGTAAAATAGGCGTGCTGAAACAATCATTAGACAGTAACAGATATAAATTATTAGAAGCACTAAGAAAGTAAAAAGATGGTAGAACTCTAGCATTTTGCTATACCCATGAATGCAGGCAAGTATATAAAATACATGACAATAAAATGCGTACTCCTACGATGCTACCATAACTAGATGTACCTATCTGTACCTAGCATGAATGTAGGTGTTAAGCCAAGAATCCCTCTAGGGTAAAGTCAAACCTATTACCTACAGTGAGAGACTATGGGATCCTGTCTTGGTCTCCAGTTGGACACCCTGCAAGGGATGTTTTAGACAACTGTGAGCTGGAGTATCTGCATGCAGGAACCTCAGCGTCTCGCGTCAGTGTGTCGGCAGGGAAATCCTGATTTCCTCTGTTTGTCTCAGCAAGATGTGATATTTATATACCCAAAGGTCTCCCCGGGGGTTCTACCTTGCTGTGCCACTTGTCAGACTTAGGATGACGTTGGGAATTAACTTCATACATAGATATTGTAAAGGAGATGGTAGTCCTGCTGAGTTTCCAAGAATCCTTATACATAATGTATGAGGCCTTTACCAGGGAAAATCGTGTTTTCTGTGTTCAGTGCCATCTCTACGTAAAAGGTCAGTCCCTAAAAACCGTTATGTAAGTAATGTAGGGAAGAATATAGGTGAAGGGTTAGGATGTAACTATATGGAATATAACAGCATGATATGTTCTATGACATCACTTATGACATCACTGACAGCTACTCGAAACACATAATTGATGACACCACTGATGACATTACTAACGGACTCCTCATGTTGTGTTATGCCAGTGGGGGGGTTGTGAATTTGGAGTTAGAGCTTGCTGGTATGCAGACTCTTAGAAGTGCCTCTGGTATAGTGGGTACAGGGTACACTTAGGGGGTTACTTGACTTGTGCAAACCTTCTTTATTGTGTACCTACTGTAGGTTGTGAGGCCCTTTAGAGGGTGTCATTATAGGCATTTATACCTGTTGTTCTGCATATATTTGGTAATTTGTGTGTAGCGATTTCATGTGTAATGAATACATTTCCCTTTCATAAGCACTAACTAGACAGCAATTTATTAAGTGGTGTCTGTTGTGTTTGCAATTCCAAGTCTGTACAACACAGAATCTTCCCTGATTAAGACTTGAACTGAATTCTCTCACTACCCCAACACTCATGTGCTAAAAAGCAGTACTTGGTTCCCAGTTTGAAGGTCCACATTGAAGGTGCTGCATGAGCCACAGGACACCAGAGGCAAAAGACCTCAGTTATTACAATTGGGGCCCGATACCTTCTGACTACCTTGAAACCCTCCTGCCCAGATTTCTAACAACATCCTTTTTGGGAGTCTATTTCACCTCACAATAACATTTTGTATGCAAAAGTAAAATGTTCAGAGCTAAAAAGATGTCCCTTGAGAGTGTTTCAACATTTTAAGTTAAAAATGACCTGCCTCTTATAAGGGTGAAACTGATCCTGAGTGTCTTGTGTTCTGCCTCAAGGAGAACCTGTCCTGGCATTTCATGCTGGACTGTTCCCAATGGAGCATGGTGAAGGGTGATTGCATATGACTGGGTTCAAGGTGAGGTGGCATGGTGTGCAGAATTACAATTGACAGGGATGCGGTCCCAAGTAATTACCAGTGGCTGACATCATTTAAAGCATTCCATCACTTTTTTGGATACTTTGACATTTTAAGTGTCACAGTCTTCCCAATGAGCCAATAAGTCACTAGGGGTCTGATTTTGAGTTTGGAGGATGGGATACTCCATCACATATTACAATTGCATTGTGTCCTTTGGCACTTATGCTGCAGTGGACGGAGTATCCGTCATGTTTGTGCTTGATATTCCCATCTGGCAAATTTGACATCCGACCCAAAGTCAATGCATAAAATGACTGAAATCACAACGAACGTCCCGCATGCGGAACAATCAAGACCCTCAACAGCAAAAGTCTCAGGAAGGGTTAATTGCTGCCATTTCTTGCTGCTTGTTTTGGTTTTCTTAGACCAAGACGAAGTTCGCAATATTAGTACAAGTCAGATCCTCATTACCATTCCAGAAATGCAAATTCTGCTTCACACAACTCATAAAAAAATGGCAGCTCTCATATCAGCGTAGAATTTCTGAAAACGCTTGTGTTCAGTTTCCCACGATTCTCCAGTGATGTCAGTCCTCATTTCAGCCAAAATGACAATGAAATCATTTCTATGCAGTGTGCAGAAACCAGTCAATTTCTTGGCAAGTCGAAGTCTAAAGTAATTAAGCGGCGCTGTGTGGGCGGAAGTTTCCTGCTCTGAAGTCCGTCTGAGATAATTACCATATTAAAGTCAAAACATCATATGCTTCCCTGATAGATGGATCGCGAGACTGGGCAGACACAAACAGTCCATGTTTTCTCTTTCTTGGGAAATGTGCCATATCTGCCAATTAAGAAAGTGACATAGCAAGCCTGAATTCTCCATAAATTGAATTTATTTGCTTATACTTGAAATCCCATTTTTTTGCAGATAGTAACCTGTGAAGAAAATTATACACATCACTCAATTTACAAATCCTCATTACCCAGATGCTGTGTCTGAAAGGGTTGCCTACCCAGCAGTTTGTGACGGAAAGAGAAAGAAGTCTTGCTTTTAAATCAATCGGAGCTGTAGAGTGGAATATTATGCGCCTACAAAAGAAATTTCCTAAGAACAAGTGAAATTCAAAGCCTTTCATCACAGGAAAGGAGTTTTATTCGTCTTAGTTTGAATCATATCTGTCTAGCATCTAAGTCGCTGAAGAGCCTTTCAGTTCCATTTCGGTTCTTCCAATGTAGGAACATCTAAGGAAGTCAAGATTACAAGCCCTATGTAGTATGCAAAAGATCCTATCAATATGTAATAGGTTCATCGCTTGCACATTCGATAGGACTTACTAAAAATGGAGTCTAGATGTGCTGACGCTATCACCACCATTTATCGTTCTGGTGCACATGTAACTCAGTGTCCCTGTTTATACACATTTTCTTTTCTATTGTATTACAAAATCGAAAAGTATTAGTCTAATGATAACACACAGAAAAATAATAGCATCTCCTGGAGGGAACTAAAATACAATTAGCATTTATCAGGTTATTAATTATTCCAGGTAGATATCTTGTGAAATGATATTATAAGTGCTGCAACTGTTATTAATAGAAACAGAAATAAATGGTGGGGGGGGGGGCAAGTGAAGAAGCAATTCACAGTCAGGGGTGCAGTGACACTGATGCCCAGGGGCCAGAGGGGCACTCTGAAACCTATTATTACTCTATTTCACAGTTCAAACAGTGGCCAAGTGACCCTTTTCCTTTCTTGCACTACGGTTCATGACACATTGGCTACACTACCATTCACAGTGGTTCTGCTATGAGTATGCAAGACTTACTCTTGGAGTGCCACTTAAGTAAGTAAGATCAAAAACATTGTGAAAAGGTCCGTTATGCATTGATGAATAATACATACTCTTGAGCTGCACTTCAACTCTTGTAACCAACCATCACTCTATTTTTGTCACATTTGTTGTGAAAGATCAAACATATAACATATATAGGGGCATATTTATAGAGGGCAAGAATGTGGCATATTTAACATTATATGTTGTATTCCTTCTCTCTGCCTGTACTGGCGCACAATGTGCTGCCTAGTGCCAACGCAGGCACACTTGCACCATGGTTGTAAGCAGGAATGTTTTTGTGCAGGAAGAAACTAGGGTGACCAACTGGCATGGGTGCAAATTCAGGACGGTGAGTGTAAAAATTCAGGACAAAGGGTCCAAATTCAGGACACAAATTCAGGACAGAAGGTCAAAATTCAGGACAAAAGGTACGTTTCACAGAAACATCAGAGGAATTCGCAAAATAGTATATAAGTAAATAGACAACCAATATAAGTTCAAGTCATTTTATGTTGAGCCAATCATGCACTTCATGGTTTTTTGGTATGCGCACAGTTTTCAGCAACTATGCAGGTCTTTTTGGGGTATTTCATACCATCATAATTTATTTATATGTTTACTGCACTGGGTTGTCCAGTCGGATATTTTGTTTACTATTCATGGTCCTCAGCAGGCATGTTTGGTAAAAGAAGTGGTCTGGAAGATCTGCTCGGATTGACTTTGTTACCAGCATCTCATATCTGAGTGCCATTTTGAGATGAAAGCGGCACGCATAGAATGTAGTTGTAGACCTGCAGTGCTGGACCAGAGTACTTTCCTCCGAGTGGACAGCTTTATGTATCAGATCGCTTCACGTATTCCATGTCTGTTCAGAAGGTAATGACTGGTTTAGGGCTTGTAGAGAACTGATTGATGAATAGCAGACAGGTCTTGTGTGAGGGTAGGAGCATGAAGCAAGAAAGGGAATTCTTAACCAGTCTGCATGAGCCATAATTGGCTGCAGACTGCTGAGTGTTATTGCATTATTGTGGGCCAGAGCGGTTAGAAAAGAGTTGACATTACTACATAATGCCCTGGCTAGCCTATTTTAGCCCTCCTTATTTTACCTGTATATGGGAAATAGTATACTGATTGGGCCATTTCATTTGTGTGAGCTGTAAACTGCAGATTCTCATTGATGCACAGAAGTGTGCTACAGACTAGAAACTGCATACGCTGTTGAGGCATTATTGTAGGTCAGAAGGAGGCACTGCATGGAAGCAAAATGACAATGTGCAGTTTTACTGATAAAACTATATAGCGCACAAATGATAATGTGCGGAAATGTGGTTTCAGCAAATAATTGTGCCCCTGGCGGAGCCAGCTTTACTGCTGGTTCCACCCGGTGTGACAATTTTGTTTGTCCCTCCCCCCCACCTCCAAGACCAAATTCCCCAAGGATTCCCTCAGTACCACCATTCAACAATATCCCTCTTTTCTCCACATATCCTCTCCCATGTGTATTCTTTTTTTCTAGTGGTACTCATCACAATGTGGTGTCAAGAGTGCTTCACATCACACACATTTTATTCAGAGACAATGACTCATAAGTGTGCAAGTCAATTTAGAGGAAATGTTACTTAAGACAATAAGGGCTGCAAGATGTAGGAGTTACATGTCATTCATACATGTAGGCATTATACACAGGGCCACCGGAATAATGCAAAAGGGTTGACTAAATTATACAGCAAGTAAAAGCAAATTATGCAGCATAATGCGGCACATATTTTTTAGTATTACTTTTTATTTTGTTATTTTAATACATGGTAAATTGGAAATACTGTCTGAGCAAAGATTTCCCCTCATCAGTACCAGCTAAATACATAAATAAATAAACAATGGAAAGGTGACCATTGAAGGGCCTTCCACTACACCTGAACATAATTTGCCACTCTTTTAGTAACTTTTGATCCATTTGAGCTAATAACTATTTTTTTGGTTTAAATCTGACCATTGTGCAACAGATAATGGGTTATGTGGTAAATGCGACAAATCAATAATTATGAGAAAAAAACAGCGGCCGCAACAGTGCATAATTCCAGTTGCCCCAATTATCTGTTAACAATGCTTGCTCTGGAGAAATACAAACTCAGGGCCCGATTCACAGAATTAACTTAAGACAAAATCCTAAACTTAGTACCATTTTGTTATTCACAGAATGCATTTACTACTTCTGGTATTCACAGAATGAACTTACTACTTTTGCGATTCACAGAATAAACTTACTACTTTTGCTATTCACAGAATGGATTTACGACTACTAACTTTACGTCCGCACTCGGGCCTGAAATTCCGGCCCGGAGGCGGAGCTTCCGGCCCGGAGGCGGGGTTTCCAGGCTGGAGGCGGAGCTTCCGGCCCGGAGGTGGGGATTCCGGCCAGTGGCGGAGATTTAACCATGGCCAAAATCTCCACCTCTGGGCCGGAAGCTCCGCCTCTGGGCCGGAAGCTCCGCCTCCGGGCCGAAATTTCCGGCCCGAGTGCGGACGTAAAGTTAGTAGTCGTAAATCCATTCTGTGAATGGAAAAAGTAGTACGTTTATTCTGTGAATCGCAAAAGTAGTAAGTTCATTCTGTGAATACCAGAAGTAGTAAGTGCATTCTGTGAATACCAAAATGGTACTAAGTTTAGGATTTTGTCTTAAGTTTATTCTGTGAATCGGGCCCTCAGGGTTTAAAACATAACATAGTTTTGGGGGTTGTTCTTACTAATACATACTTATTATTATGCAAATGAACCCCTTGAACTATCTACATAAAAACATTTTTTTTAACTGCATGCTACACTTTCTGCCTTGCAAGAGGCACATTTATTCTCTACTGTACCTTAAAATTGGGATCAGTCAAAGCTCAGATATATCTCAATGAAATACATTAATCACCAGAGTTACATTGACATTTTAAGGTGGCATAATAATTGCAGGCTGGCACAGAAACTTAGAAGTCTTTGCCATTAGCCCTGACATCTATTTGAAAATGCAGGGCACTGGGAACCCCAAAGCATGGCTCGTGATTCAGCTGCACTTAAGTTGAACTTAGTTTGTCATTTATTCATCCTTCTGAACAACGGACAGAATTTTACTATTAAGTATGTTAGCAAGAACACTTCTAATATGCGTGACTCCGAAAGCTAATGGATTCCACCATAGTTGTAACTGATGTTTTTAAACGCAGATTGCAACACAGACACACCACATGTTGTAACTTCAGCATGGCCCATTGTCATTCTGTATGAAAGAATCGCCACAGGCAGAATGACAATGGGGGTAGTTGACACTCTGCAAGGACTGGGAGGAAACGCAACTGGCCCCCAACAGTGAGCGCTGTAAAGCTCCTGAGGCTTCTCAAAGGGGGCATCGCAGATTCCTGCAAACCTCAGAATAACGGACAAACGATATCCGTAAAAAGAATTATGATGGACAACGGAGTTTGCAGTGAAATGACGGACTGTCTGTGAAATTTACGGTTAGTCACCCTGGAAGAAACACCTCCTGCACAAAAACAATTCTCAGAGGCAGCACATGTAGAAAGAGGAAAAAACAAGGAGAAATAAACATATCTTTCCTCATTACGCCTCCTCTGGGTAGATGTAGCATGTTGACACATTCCCAAGTGTACCACTAATGGAAAATCTGGGAATGCGCCAAAATCAATGAGTGGATGCATAGGAACACCCACGCTCCACCCACGGCATGCCACACTGTGGCAGAGTAACGTAAGACAACAACGTGTGCTGCATGGCGTTACTCCACATTTTGCCAAGCCACACAGGGCCATACAAGATGGCCTTGCATAGTTTTATAAATCTAATTATAAGTTTTACTGTGCCTTCTGCCCCCTTGAATGGGGCATGGTCGATGCAAAACCATGAAAATATGGGCCATAGTGTGCATTGTCAACACAGTATTCTCTACAAACAATGGACTATATTAAAAACAAGATTAGTGATGAGAGTGAAGTAATCCCAAACCAGTCCATAAAACACATTCTTTTGTAAACCAATGTAATTTGCATTGACCTAATCTACAGAATGTACACACTAACCGGAAAGGCTTCAGTACCTGTTAACTAGACTTTCTAAATGTGGAGAAACTTCTATGCCTCATTTTCCTGCCAGTTTTATTCTAACAGAGCTATCTATTTTAATGCCAATTCAGATGAAAATCCTAATGCAGCTGTGAAGGGTCTGGAATTTTGACAGTACAGGCAGATTTGTATGTTTATTGCTTCTTCTCCTGGCAATAAGTATGTTCCTGTTAGAAATGGGAAACAACAATGGAACATGCGCTTTCTGACAATTAGATTGAACAGCCCTAAAAACTGTTTGCAGTGCTACCCTTCACCCATCCCTATGGTGCTTTGCAACAATCCTCCTCAAATGCCCCCCATACTAGTGAGACAGTTTCCTACTGACCCTGAACCTCAACCTGAACTCTTCAGGGGTGACACCATCCTCCTGGAAGCTTGGTACCAAGTCTCTGGGTATGTGTGGAGTTTTCCTAACACCAGAGTCACAATTGCTGCCATCACTGAACACCACCTGCAGTGCAGGTGAGTTCAGAATACTGAAACTATGCTCGGGGGCTAACCTTTCCTCAAGAGCTAGTTTCTTACTGGTGAAGGCCCTGTCAGCCTCTGCCATCCTTTCCTGAACTAAGGTTATCTCCACCTCAGCCTTTCTCTCCTCTACAGTCAGATGTGCTAACTGAAACCTCAGGTCCCTCTTCTCCCGTCTATCTGTGAGCTCGTCAGGGGAAAGGGAATGGGAAGTGACATTGTTCCTGGCACAAGACCCAGCAAGAGACTCCCTATCTATGGGGTCCTCTCTGTTTACTCACATCCCTGCCCAGTCATTTTCTCTCTCCTCCTCAGACTTTTCAGTGTCACTGCCCTCTGGGGGTTCTGGTTTGCAATCGTCCAGGAGAATCCAAGCTTTTGCATCCTTGAAAATTCCACAGGGATCCTCATCTTCATTAGAGTCCGCCCCAGAATAACCACCCAGATCCTCTGCTAAAGTTGTTTACCCGTGTACCTTCTCCAAACTATACAGGACACTCTGAGATTCCAACTTAGTGTGTTCCCCACTCACTGATATTCCTCTCTCCCTGCAGAAACCCTTTAACTCTTCCAAACTGTACATTAACAGGTCATCAAAATCAAAGGTTGACTCCATTTTGGCTAGATACTAACCCACAAGTGCAACAAAAAGAGTCTCAGGCGTAAGAGCTGAAGCAGGAATAATCAATAAAAAATGACCAATATGAGGGAATCAGGAAAGAAACACGTAAGGGTTTAAGTGCAGAGTTTGTAGTGCAAAACTGAGTCACTGTGGTACTGCGCAAATGAAAGTCCTATCCTCACCGCTTCCCTGTTGCCGGGCAACACATCAGGATGAATGGCGTTGGCTTGTGAAGCAAAGTTGGTGCTGTTGTCACAGGTGCAACCAATGTTCTCTCAGAAATGGGTCAGGCAGGGGGTGTGAAGGAAGCAAAGTGCTGAGTCCACAGGCTGCTCGAGCTGGACACCACGCTTCCGCAAAGCAGAGCACCTACCCTGTAGAACAGTGCATGGAGGTAACCTCAGACCAAGCACCACTGCTAATCAGGCGCCGCCAACCTCAGCGCGCTAAAGGCAAATAAAGAGCCCCTGTCCACGCGTTAGTTGGAGCATTTACTCAGCTTTAGGACTAAAAAAAAAGCACACCACGCAAGTTGTTCCCATACAGGCAGTGAAAGTTTAGTGCTCACCATGCGCCGATCCTGAAGAGGGAAGGGGCATAAAAGCCACTCCTTGGAGAACACCGGGGTATGAAGGTGAGGCAGGTGGGCAGCAGGCCAGCACGCTAGTTTTCTTGGGCAGAGAGGCAATTCCCCATGCAGGCCTGCACAACAAAGCGAGTAGTCCAAATGGCTGTTCCTCCTGGCAGCATAATAATTCCTCCTGGCAATGTGAAGAATGAAGAGCCAGTAGTGACTGGTTACAAGTCCCATGCAGTGTCTACAATCATGGGGTCAGAGCCCTTGTACTTTTTCTCAAAATGGTTTTGATGTGGAGGTAACTTCAAAAGAACTTTTAGAAGTGCACAACATTCCCATTCAATCCCAGCTCTGGCTCTAGACCTCAGTAGGTGGTAAATGAGCCCTTTATGTGAGGGCAGGGCACAGCCTTTACAAATGTAAGTGCGCCCACCTCCCTCTCTCTCAGCCCAGGAAGACCATTCAGTATGCAGATGAAATCAGATGTAACCCTATTACACCCATACTTTCCTGAGTAATAGCTTTCTGGTAAGTAGGCACGAGTCCAGCTGTCACCCTACCCTAGACAATGATTGGAGTCAGACTGCAAAGCACAAAGAGTCATAAGCACAAAGAAATGCCAACTTTCTAACAGTGGCCTTCCTAAAATAGTAATTAAAAATCCACCTTCTCCAAGAAGCAGGATGTATCACCACTATTCCAAACATATCAAACATGGCAACGCTAGTCCTTTATGATCAGAAATTACCACTGAAAAACATATCAGGGAATTCCCAATGCAAACCTATGAGAGGAGCAGCACTCACAGGAGTGAGAAATGAAGTAGGCTATTTGTCACTACCAAGACATGCCACATAATCAAGGCACATGTCCTACCTTTTACCCAAACAGCACCCTTCCAATAGGGGACCTAGGGCCTACTTTAGGGGTGACTGAGATGCAGAAAAAGGGGATTATTATGGTTGTCAAGAAACTTTAAATGCCAAGTCAATGTGGCAGTAAACTGTGCATGTAGGCCCTGTAGTGGCAGGCTTGAGACTGCATGTGGGTGACACATCCAGCGCTGCAGGCCCACTAGTAGCATTTTATTTACAATCCCTGGGTATATGGAATACCACTGTACAAGGGACCTACAATTAAATTAGATTTGTCAACAGGTGTAGACCCATCATCCCATGCTTAAAGCACAGAGCACATGCAGCTTAGCACTGAATAGCAGTGGCAAAGTGCCCAGAGTCCTAAGGACAGCAAAAACAGGTCATACAAAATACAAGAGGAAGGAAAAGGTTTGGAGGATAGCCATGCAAACAGGGCCTGGTCCAACAGTTCTATTCAATACAGCACTTCTTTATCTAGGCAATGCAGATTAGGAAAAGGAGGTGCAGTGTTTTTTATGTGTTTTTCTACATTGATAGCAGAGATTTGTACACCTAATATGCTGTAAATGTGTTGTGTCAGAATATTTAATCTGTTGTAATAGTTTTGCTATATTTTTTACATCCATTTATTTATTATCTTGATGTACAAGATCATTGGTAAACTGTGAAGATTTGTGAGATGGTGTCTCTTTTTCATTTTGAGATACTGTGGATTTGTGTTAGAGGTGGGCAAGATATTGAAAGTTCAATCCCGGTGGCTCTGGCTCAGCTTATTGTCCTCTTGGACTCTTGGAGCCCAATACTAGTCAAGCTCTCTTGTGGTTTCTGTCTGCCATCCACACTCTAGTCTTAAAAAAACTTACCCATTGCTACTTTGTGTCAGAAAAAGTTGGTTTCTTTCTTTGTTTTTCATCAGGGGCAGTGCAGTATTTACTATGTGTCACATTACTCCTAGAACTGGGAAAAATCTTAAATGCACTGGTGTGATAGAAGTAATCTACTCCTTACTCTTGTGATGCAAAATTACTGAAATTAACTGATTTTACTAGTTTGAGTAATTAAGAGTAAATTTGGGAAGTAATCCTGCTGCAGGAGCACAAGAACAACAAACAACAAGAGAGCAAGCTGCTGGCTATGGCTGTTCATGTCCTGTAGTACCTAGTGGTGTTTTCTCAGTGCAAAATAAATCATCTTGCCCATTTTGGATGTGAAGGTGCTTTTGCCCTAAGAAAATAGTGCTAAATATTGGATTATGCTTCTCACTCAACTACGCATAATTACAAGTAATTTTGCAGTAATTATGAGTACTTACGGTAGAGAATTGTGCACCAGTTTTCCCAACCCTAACTTTAAGACAAAGCTCTGCATTGTAGCACAATTCTCTGTAATGCAATTTGTCCTACTTGCGTGCCTCAAACTGTCTATGTGTCGGTTTTTGGTTTAATGCACAGATCTCATGCAATATTTCAGCATTATAAACATAGCAAGTTATGAATATGCTTCCACACAGGAGGGTAGCCACCAAAAAGGAGGATTGTCCAACAAGGGAGCAGAAAAAGAAAGGTCAATTTTACACAGAAAGATAATGAAATTTCAGTTTCTAAGGACAGGTGAAGTAGCTGTTTGTCATCTCCAAATTATCATTATCCAAAAAGGACATTTTAAGGAGAGGTATGGTTGATAAAATAAATGATGCAGTAGCATCAACATACAGAACTGCTGTAGAATATAGAATACAAGAATAGGTAACCTGATTACCAGCGCAGGATCAAGACAAAACTGGCATGGAATGGGAAGGCCAAAATTCAAACCGGTTAAGGACCAGACATCAATGGAAGAGTAGGTGGAGGCACTCATAGGACCTGAGATGGTTGCTGGGATAGAGGGCACCGATACCAGCAATATTAAGGACTCAGCTACATGTTGGGGTAAGTTTACCTTACAAAATATTATTTAAATGGATATTTTCAAATGCATTTCAATACTTCAAAATATATATTGCATATGCCACTCTGTGCAACATTTTTGTCAAAGCGTTAGAGTTACATCTTAAGAAGTTTAAATTATGCAGAATAAAGCTTTATTTAGGATTTTTTACATTATGCTCAATTTAAAAAATAAAGAGCAATTTTCTGAAAAAAACATTTTGCTCATATACCATATTTCTTTAATTATTACAATGTGGCATCAAACTATTCATTTCCTGCTTTCTGTGAAAGGATTTTGAATGCAAATCATAATGAATAATGTTTGTATTTATTTTACATCACATTTGTGTATATATGAGTATGTTGTGGTGTCACCTATGTCACTTTGCCTGTGGACACATCTTGCTAGTGATGCCTAATGATTTGGTAATATTTGTGTTACTTTTAGTATATATTCGATGGATAATATCAATTTAATTTCATTTATAAACTTTATTCGATCTTTTATATACAGATCATAAAAGTACATAAAATCGATTACAAACGAATACAAAACAGTTAAAATATAGCCAATCACAGTTCTTTCATAAACCCAAGCTCCCCTTAATCAAGATTCAAGTAAGTTTCATAAAATTAATAAACAGTAAACTGATAGGCGTTTCTCATAATTCAACATTAAAGCGCAAGTTTCCTTTTCCTCATACATGCCCAAAGGAAAGATGCTACTGCGAAACACGTAAATGTATTCGGGAGCGATTTTAAAAACATACAGTGCAACCCGGCATTGACTAAAATTATGGCTCTCTAAAATTGGAACAATAAAACGCTTTCTTTCTTGGGCATATATAGTACAGAAGAATATCAAGTGCAAATCATTTTGTATCGACTTAGAATCGCAAGAGCACTTTGATAAGTCAGAATGCCTGAAACTTCTGCCTAGATACCCCAACATTAGTAGGATCAAATTTAAACGGAATCTCATTAGGATAAACTTATGGTATGAGAGTGGGACCTCTGCCAGATATGAAAACTCGCCCTCCACAATTGGGGGAGTTAGATGATACAGCCGCACCATCTGCGCACCAAAGTTCTTCTCTCTACGGATGTATTGGGCCCTCGACTTGTAAGTCTCAGCCAACCTACTCTTGGAATAATCCCGGCATGTCATTGGAAGTCTAAAGAGGTTCGACAAGCCTAAGGCGCAAAATTCCTGCTCTACATAGCTTATCCAACCACGCTGGCTAAGGTTCTCCAACTTGAGGAGGTCAGTAATAATCCCTTGATTCAGGGGGACTGTGTCGCTACGCCAAATCGACATCCACAGCATAAGTGGACAATATCCATATATTTAAATACTAATACAAATCATGATCCACACATATAAGATTATATTTGTTTATGTTTAATTTATTCCCTAAAAGTGTTCCAATCTGTGCAGCAGTAGGGGAAGCGTTGGACTTCAGAAAGGTAATGTTTACTGTTTGTGCAATAGTAGGAACAGTAGAGAAAACATTGTACTTTGGAGGGATTATATTTACTATTCCCACTCCAGTCTGTGCAACAGTAGGGAAAGCACTGGACTTTGAGGTGAAAGATTTACTAATCCCACTCCAGTATGTGCAGTAGTAGAGAAAGTGTTGGACTCCAGAGGGGTTACATTTACTATTCCCACTGCAGTCTGTGAAACAGAAGGAAACACATTCCATATTTCAATAACCCTACTAATTTAGAACAAAAGAAAAACTCTTAATATGAACATAATTGATTAACCAAAACAGTATTCATATAAAAAAATAAAAACAATTAAACAATGTACATTATTATTAAACAATGTAATTATTAATAATCAATTTAAAAAATGGTGAGTTATTTATTACTTAATGAACTTGCCACACTATACCCCCACAAACCTAGCAGCCCACAGTTAAAAAATAACTGAAATTGAAATTTCTGCATCAAGATCTTTCTGCATCACAATATTTTTTCCTGCTATTACTGTATCTTGATATTTGCAACTTATTAGTTTGTCCGTATACCCATTCTCATGTAATAAGCTATATAACTAGTAGACAGGCATTATGTTGAAAAATTGAAGAATGATTCGGCCATATGTCAGTGCATAAGAGTTACCTAATCAAAATATATTTCTTAAAGTGCTGGCTAACTTTGGAAACTGCTGACTCATGCATACACTCAGGATCTCACAATTGCTTAACTAAACGGATTATTCTGATATCAGAGTACATTTCAATTAAACATTGCAATACCCTGAACCCTACAACATTTCTAGCATTGCCAAGGAAGGAGCTTGAAGATGAAATAGCTCGAACATGGCCCTAATTGTATGATATGACAGAGGTAGGCATCAATCCAAGACCGAATATTCAGGATATGCCACTCGAATTGGCTGATTTGATTTGCATTGTGGATAGTTCTTGTCTGCTCGACCACTATGAAACCCTTTAAGCTGTATATTAGATTTGCATATATTGTGTAAGCATTATACTTGTGTAATGTAACTTCAGCATAAGTAGCAGAATTGATTGCAATTACAAGAGTATGCTGCATGGCCAATGGATTAAGTGTTGCAATCTATCCAGATAGCTGACACAGTTCTGGAGTAGTCCTTGACTTTGGCCAATTGTGGTCGCAAAAGGGTTTCCTGACATCTGCTGGCATGCAAAAAAACATTACCAACATTTTGAAACTCATGGCAACTCCACAAGTATTGAGATTTAACATATATATTTCCCTACAAGGTAAGTGGTATCCATATCTATAAATGCTTGGCCAAGGATATGCTTGAAAAAAGTGTCATTAATCTGAATAGTTATATTTCCTCATCATTACTTCTGAAAATGAATCATGATTTTATCATGAAAAGGAATGAAGGCAATTGCAATGAAGACATGAAGTGAAACTCTGTAAAATTGTAATAGGTTGTGTTCACTGGTTGGGATGTAGGGATTTATTTGCAAAGCCAGATGACATGGGGCTAAAGAAATTATCAAATAACATAAAGAGACAGTGTTTACTGTACCAAAGTGCTGCGTACTTGTCTCTGGATTGAGTAATGAGAAATGCAAATCTCTATTTTATATTTTTTTTATTGTTTTTTATTAGACAAGAATAAATGAAATAGTTTACTGAATTTATTTTTGAATAGGTGACAGGATAGCTTCCCAACCCTTTCAAATTTTTCAAAGGTATCAAGCAGATCCTTGTGTGAGTGTTAAGTCAACTTTGTGCTTTGTGAAGAAAGTGGACTCTTCATGTATACAATTTCTTTTATACAAAAATGCATATGGGTTGTATAGTTAAGTAAAATGTATGCATCATTCTAATTATTTACTGTTGGGACTGTACAAGGTGACCCCCAAATGTTTTCATTTTTACCCTCCACCTTTTGCTGAATTTGTTTTTGTTGGCCTTAGGACTCTGTGCACTTCGCTGCTGCTAACCAATGCTAAGGTCCTTGCGCTCTATCCTTTAAACAAAGTTAATATGGCTTATACACAATTGACATATTTAATTTACTTGCAAGTCCCTTTTAGAGTGGTATACTATATACACACAGTGCCTGTAAAGTAAATGCTACCAGTGGGCTTGCAGGACATACTGTGCCACCCACTTAAGTAGGACCTTAAAACATATTTGAAGCCTGCCACTAGCCACTACAGCCTGAATGTAGTTTTAAACTGCCATGTCGATTTGGCATTAAAGCCCCCTTGACAAGTCTTAAACTCCCTTTATATTACATGTGAGTTACCCATAAGGTAAGCCTTAGCTAGCCTATAGGGCTGGGTACTATGTAATAAAAAGTTTGAAAAAACCCTAAATTTGTTTTTCACTACTGTGAGGCCTACCCCTACCATAGGATAACATTGGGAATCCCTTAAAACATTTATTAGCTGTGAATTCTTGTTTGGAACGGGAAGAGATATTATTTTTGGCACATTTGGATGTAAAGAAAAGCCAAATTTAATGGTAAAGTGGGTTTTTAATTACAATTTTGATAATACCACTTTTAGATAGTTGACATTTTTCTGCCCTGCCTGTGGCCTGTCTTGTATGACATGATTGTGTGTAACTGACAGTTACACTTTGCCTATTCCTCCCAGACAGTGACACAATAGAGAGATTCATTGTGCCATGATGGGCCATTGTTAGACCTCAATCAAGAGAGAATAGAACACATGTCTGGTACTGCCAGGGTCTATAAATTGAAGACATCAATGGGGAGTACATTCGCCCCAAGCCTAGCAGGACTATACATCAGTACTTTTGAGGCAGCACATCATTTGGGAAACAAACCTTTTCAGAGCTAAGAAACCTTTCTAGAAAAGGTATATTGATGATATCCTGGTGATTTATGGAGACACACCAGACACAATACCTGGATTTCACGCATGGATCAACAGCCAAGACGAATTCCTAATATTCACCTATACCATGGATGAAAAAACACTTGATTTTCTGGATATTACCATCTATGAAGAAAGCAATACACTACAGACCAAAACATGTTACAAACCAACTTCTAAAAAAAACCTCCCTTTATTTAATAGTTTCCACCCTCGACCATATAGCCAATTTTTACGGATCAGAATAAACTGTAGCAACACGCAGCCAAATATTCAAAGAATGGGACTACCCAAATAAAATCATCCAGTAATGCCAAAAAAGGGTGAGAAATCAGAAGCGGGACAGCCTCCTGGAAACTGCGACACAGGAAACCAACTCTGAGAGCCTAACATGCATCACAACGGATCCTGACATCAGGTTACCTAAAATGGTCAAAACCACGCTTTGCAAATTAAAAGAACGAAAAACATCCAAGAACACTTCACACGAGAACAGAGACCCAACACTTGTACAGATAAACCAGCTATAGGACATGTGGGAACTGTTCAGTGTGTAAACTTACCAAGGTGACAAAAAGTCTACAACTAACTGAAAAATTTGAGTGGAAAAATTACACAACACACAAACTGTAACACCACTCATGCGATATACATGAACACTTGTCCGTGCCAATGGAAATACATTGGAAAGACGTGCCGAAAAGTGAAGCAACTGATTTGCGAAAAAAACGCAGCAACATCAAATGTAAGAGATCAACCACCTACATGAGTAATCAATTCCTAAGAGTTAGAACACACCATCGATTAAATCCAATGGGTCATTTTAGAAACCCTGGACACAAAAGACCAAAATTCAGAAAAGATCCTTTTTGAGAAAGAGCAACGGTGAGTGTACCGCCTTAAAACATAGGACACAGGCTTGAACGACAATATACAGAACTGCTAAAGAGACTAACAATGGAACCTTCTAAGTTACCGGCACCTGAAATTAATATCACCCTACTATTTTCTTACCCTCAATAAAATGTCATCATACATTAATCAAGGGGATGTGTGCATTCTGAATAGCACCCATTGTTACAGTGCTAGTTCCCTAAGGAACATAATCAGTTGAGTCAAACAAAAGCTAAGAAGCACCACAAGTTTATGAAAGAATTTAACAATAACAGTATATATATATATCAACTTCAATTGAGAAGGCTGAGTATTTCTTGATTTCAAGTTCTTTATTCCAATTTCAATACAGTACGGTACAGCCGACGCGTTTCGTCCTGACACAGGACTTCTTCAGGGCTGTTAAAAATACATAGTTATATAATTACAATTACAAAAAGAATTTTTTAAACAATTAAAAAAATTATCATACATTCGATGATAAATTGGTACACGCGGCCTACATTGAGACAAACAATTTTTTCTCTTTCATATGGTCTCTAAAATTAAGAAAAGTATTTACAATCTAATACGGATATGATTTATGTTATACATCATATCCATAATTTCACAATGAACCCCACAAAGAGAACCTAACACAGCAGCATTACATTTATCATATTGAGTATCCATATTAATAATTATCTTACATCAGCATCAAGTGACTACTTGGAGAGGAAAGAAAAAATGAAGAAAGGAAAAGAAAAGAAACTGGGAAATAAGGGGGAGATTTATACTGCCATATGAATTTATTGTTTCGATCAGTCTTATTATGAAAAATAGTTATTCCGTAGTTGCAGATTTTTTGTGTATAATACACTTGAAGTTCCTACCCAAATCATAAATTATAGTAAGTATATATCGTACCTACCAAATCTACAAGTGAAGATAAGATCACTCCTATGGATATTGATCAGACTTTAAGCAATATAAGCTGATAGTCTCCTGTCCCAATCATACTCATCCATCTAAGGTGTGAGACAGATGCTGAAAAAATAAAAACAGAACAAAAACGGTGTGTGTATATATCTAATATATATCCTAAACAGGTACTCTATATGTAAATGAAACATATGATTATATTTATTATTTATTATCAACGATATTCACCTACAAATATATAGTCTCTAAGAATCAAAAGTGTTTGATGTAGTTTGTGAATGAGAATATATGATTAATATATGCATCATATGCATTACCTGTATATAAGAAGTTCCAGAATCGTAATTTTTTCACGAGTTTTATAAGAAGTATAATTCAACACCATTAAAAGGCTGAAGTCATCCACCTAATTGAGTGGAGAAGTACCCAATCCGATCTGAGAGGAGGAAACCAGATAAGAGAGCGCCTAAGTTTGAGCTAAATTCCAGTCTAGTGCTACATTATGTGTCAAGCAGGGCTGTCTCTTAATAGATGATCTCGCTAACCCCATACTGGAGCCTACTTGTGTTTTAAAACCTATCCCAAAAGCCACCCTACACACAAAAAAGTAATAAAGTAAAGGGTTCTTAGATACTGTTCTAATGATCTAAGTCCCTGTTTGGGCTGTGTCCCAACTAAGTGCTCCCTCTTGTTATAGGCAGACTTAAAATCTTGGTATAATAGGATAAGGGGGAGATATCCCTCTTAAGTGCTTGTCTTGCTTAACCTATGATACAGTTTAAAACAATTATATTTAACCTTCAAAAAATGGGCATGTACTTACCGTAATATGCTAATTACGGAAAGGCAAAGGGGCGGCAATACAGTTTACGGCCACACGAACGGTCCCACGATCCGGTACCCTCTTGTACAGCCAGTGCTGACTTTATATAGTTTTCAAATAACCCGGCAAGTTCATTCACCTGTGTTGATTTCCAAGGTGACGCTCCTTACCGATCACATGGTATTTGTCGTTTAGGTAGCGGCCATCTTCGAATGTGTAATCTTTCCCGATTTGATACATAGAAAGGACAGCGGATTGTATAAAAGGGACAATCTTGAGAGTAACCTATATGTAAGTGAATAGTATTGAAGGACTTTAAAGCAGAATGTCCGGGTAGTAATCCTCTCCCATAGATTCCTCCGTAAGCTTTCTCAACTAGACGCCCTAGAGAGTCATGTGACTAACGGCGTAAACAGAGTGGCCATCTTTGAATGTATGATATATCCATCCAATGGTCGAGAAGTAAAGAGACATATTTTAAACGGCCTAATATACCGCCGATACATTGGCTTGTGTGTACCTTACGGGTACATAGAGAGTATTAATGGGTATATAGTAGATAGGCCAGTTAATAATCTTCTCCCATAAGTACCTCCATTAGCTTTCTACATAAGACACCCATGTGGGTCATATGACTAACGCTATAAATAACGTGGCCATATTGGAATGTCTAAATTACCCGTCCCAAGGTCAAAAATAGCCGGGAAAGGTGTTTTAAAGCGACCTGATTTTCCGCTAGATGGAAACCAAGCCAAACCAAATTATATTGTCCATAACTACATTATTTTTAAATTGGGGATTATATTCTGATCTATATATACACTGTTCTGATTTAAAATGTACCCTTGGGAACATAGCAGTATTTTGAAAGATACTTCATGTGAGTTCACTATTGGCTTCAAAGTGTGCAGGGAAGAAGCATAGACAAGAGTTTAAAGGGAGATTGAGTGACAGTAGTAAAACAAAATATTGGAAACTTTGTGACAGCATGTTTACATAGTTCAATATACATATTATTTTGACAACGACTAGGTTGGAACATGCCTCAGACAGGACCAGGAGATGTGTTTCAATATCTTATAAGAAATAGTGCATCTCATTATCACTGTTGTGTCCCATCTCAACACTCCGTAATCTGCATATCCACCCCGCTTCCTTCTTTCTAAGTGCGAGTTCTCTGTTTCCACCCCTGGGGTGTGCTGGAACATGATCAATACCCATAAACCGAAGATTGTCTGTATTAGAATGTTTTTCCTGCATGTGAAAAGTCAAGGGGTACCTCATGTCCCCATTTCGGACAGTCCGATTATGGGTATTGATCATGTTCCAGCACACCCCAGGGGTGGAAACAGAGAACTCGCACTTAGAAAGAAGGAAGCGGGGTGGATATGCAGATTACGGAGTGTTGAGATGGGACACAACAGTGATAATGAGATGCACTATTTCTTATAAGATATTGAAACACATCTCCTGGTCCTGTCTGAGGCATGTTCCAACCTAGTCGTTGTCAAAATAATATGTATATTGAACTATGTAAACATGCTGTCACAAAGTTTCCAATATTTTGTTTTACTACTGTCACTCAATCTCCCTTTAAACTCTTGTCTATGCTTCTTCCCTGCACACTTTGAAGCCAATAGTGAACTCACATGAAGTATCTTTCAAAATACTGCTATGTTCCCAAGGGTACATTTTAAATCAGAACAGTGTATATATAGATCAGAATATAATCCCCAATTTAAAAATAATGTAGTTATGGACAATATAATTTGGTTTGGCTTGGTTTCCATCTAGCGGAAAATCAGGTCGCTTTAAAACACCTTTCCCGGCTATTTTTGACCTTGGGACGGGTAATTTAGACATTCCAATATGGCCACGTTATTTATAGCGTTAGTCATATGACCCACATGGGTGTCTTATGTAGAAAGCTAATGGAGGTACTTATGGGAGAAGATTATTAACTGGCCTATCTACTATATACCCATTAATACTCTCTATGTACCCGTAAGGTACACACAAGCCAATGTATCGGCGGTATATTAGGCCGTTTAAAATATGTCTCTTTACTTCTCGACCATTGGATGGATATATCATACATTCAAAGATGGCCACTCTGTTTACGCCGTTAGTCACATGACTCTCTAGGGCGTCTAGTTGAGAAAGCTTACGGAGGAATCTATGGGAGAGGATTACTACCCGGACATTCTGCTTTAAAGTCCTTCAATACTATTCACTTACATATAGGTTACTCTCAAGATTGTCCCTTTTATACAATCCGCTGTCCTTTCTATGTATCAAATCGGGAAAGATTACACATTCGAAGATGGCCGCTACCTAAACGACAAATACCATGTGATCGGTAAGGAGCGTCACCTTGGAAATCAACACAGGTGAATGAACTTGCCGGGTTATTTGAAAACTATATAAAGTCAGCACTGGCTGTACAAGAGGGTACCGGATCGTGGGACCGTTCGTGTGGCCGTAAACTGTATTGCCGCCCCTTTGCCTTTCCGTAATTAGCATATTACGGTAAGTACATGCCCATTTTTTGAAGGTTAAATATAATTGTTTTAAACTGTATCATAGGTTAAGCAAGACAAGCACTTAAGAGGGATATCTCCCCCTTATCCTATTATACCAAGATTTTAAGTCTGCCTATAACAAGAGGGAGCACTTAGTTGGGACACAGCCCAAACAGGGACTTAGATCATTAGAACAGTATCTAAGAACCCTTTACTTTATTACTTTTTTGTGTGTAGGGTGGCTTTTGGGATAGGTTTTAAAACACAAGTAGGCTCCAGTATGGGGTTAGCGAGATCATCTATTAAGAGACAGCCCTGCTTGACACATAATGTAGCACTAGACTGGAATTTAGCTCAAACTTAGGCGCTCTCTTATCTGGTTTCCTCCTCTCAGATCGGATTGGGTACTTCTCCACTCAATTAGGTGGATGACTTCAGCCTTTTAATGGTGTTGAATTATACTTCTTATAAAACTCGTGAAAAAATTACGATTCTGGAACTTCTTATATACAGGTAATGCATATGATGCATATATTAATCATATATTCTCATTCACAAACTACATCAAACACTTTTGATTCTTAGAGACTATATATTTGTAGGTGAATATCGTTGATAATAAATAATAAATATAATCATATGTTTCATTTACATATAGAGTACCTGTTTAGGATATATATTAGATATATACACACACCGTTTTTGTTCTGTTTTTATTTTTTCAGCATCTGTCTCACACCTTAGATGGATGAGTATGATTGGGACAGGAGACTATCAGCTTATATTGCTTAAAGTCTGATCAATATCCATAGGAGTGATCTTATCTTCACTTGTAGATTTGGTAGGTACGATATATACTTACTATAATTTATGATTTGGGTAGGAACTTCAAGTGTATTATACACAAAAAATCTGCAACTACGGAATAACTATTTTTCATAATAAGACTGATCGAAACAATAAATTCATATGGCAGTATAAATCTCCCCCTTATTTCCCAGTTTCTTTTCTTTTCCTTTCTTCATTTTTTCTTTCCTCTCCAAGTAGTCACTTGATGCTGATGTAAGATAATTATTAATATGGATACTCAATATGATAAATGTAATGCTGCTGTGTTAGGTTCTCTTTGTGGGGTTCATTGTGAAATTATGGATATGATGTATAACATAAATCATATCCGTATTAGATTGTAAATACTTTTCTTAATTTTAGAGACCATATGAAAGAGAAAAAATTGTTTGTCTCAATGTAGGCCGCGTGTACCAATTTATCATCGAATGTATGATAATTTTTTTAATTGTTTAAAAAATTCTTTTTGTAATTGTAATTATATAACTATGTATTTTTAACAGCCCTGAAGAAGTCCTGTGTCAGGACGAAACGCGTCGGCTGTACCGTACTGTATTGAAATTGGAATAAAGAACTTGAAATCAAGAAATACTCAGCCTTCTCAATTGAAGTTGATATATATATATACTGTTATTGTTAAATTCTTTCATAAACTTGTGGTGCTTCTTAGCTTTTGTTTGACTCGCTTGAACGACAATATACCATGGCTATATTTAAAACAATAATGTATATCACACAGAAAAGCAAAGAAAAGTATCTACATTTTCCACATACAGTGATGACATAAGAACTGTAAAAATACTGAATAAAGGTTCACGATGAATGAATAATTAATGATCCTTAATGAGCTAATCGATCTACTCCCTACCATGAATATTTTGAGTGGAACAATATTCCCCTAAGAACCCATCTGATATTATAATATTATTTCTACACCTTCAGAATTTGCCTCCCTTTCTTTGTCTAAATATTACCAATAGTGAAATGATTGAGTTCTAATTCCAACAGATATATGACAGAGACTTAAAATTGTTCACTTATGATGGTACAGTTGTTCATCTTCCGTTTTTACGACCAACATACTTTCTCTAAGTCTAGTGCATAACAGCACAACGCTCTAAAAACACTTCCGGCACCACCAAGACCCGTTTCTGGGTCATGGCAAGTAGCAGCAGCAGAAACGCATTGTGAACAGCACGAAGGAAACGCGGACAATAGGAGAATGCGACCAAGTCCTTACGAAGGGAGGTAATGTAATAAACTCCTTGTCTTACCCTCTCGTGCTTTACCCCACCAGTCAGACCCCCCAGGATATAGCGGCATAGATGTTCAAATTTAGCGGCACAAAAATGGAAATTTAGCGGCACAAAAATTGAAATTTAGCGGCATTATTGCGGCACCTTATTTTACTCGTAATCATTCCTTTTCAGCCTTAAATCAATGTAAACTGATTTAGCAAGGAATTCCACATTTTTAAAGTGTTTGAGGCTCTACAGAAGCACATCTCCAATCAGCACCTCGTGAGAGGGGGCACTATTTCTGCCTGGGGTATTCTAGCACCCATGTATGCACCCCTGCCGGGGCACTGCTACCTCCTGGACCCGTCCATTTTAAATAACAGTAATTTCTATCACCCTTTTTAACATTGAAGATATATTGATAATACCAATATGACCCATACAGGAAGTCCTGCTTTGCTGCTAGAGCGCTTTACTAGAAAGTAATGCAGCAAATTAAGTGTGGCAATTTAAGTGAAACTTTGTGAGTGGACAAAGGTAAGGAAATTAATTTAAAAACAATCCTCTTTTCTGAAACCCAATGGTCTAAAAAGGGCCTTAAAATATCCCCAGCAGTTCTGAAGCGCTGCTGCTGGGTACATAGCCGCCTAGGTTTCAGATTGCTTATATGACATTTTCATAAATTCGGTGTAAATATGACTGACATTCAATGACTATGACTGACACTTTCTCCTGAACAAAATCAAGCAATGAAGTCTAAGGAAACAGATAAATATCAGAAATTACCCAACATTTGAGCAATTAGAAACTCTAAGAATATCTTGAAACTGCAGCAAAGTACCAGAAATGGAAGGACACTAGCCTAGTGCCTTTGCAACCTGATTCACATACTTTGCAGAAGGCATAATAATCCTCTGCCCTATTTTATCATGACAAAAGGCTGATGTCACAACAGCAGGAGCATTATTCAGCAGTTAGACAAAACAAAGATCTCGCCACCAAATGTGTTAACGTCCAGAGTTTTTTCATTATTATTATTCCCTGGGATCTACTGGGCACACAAAGTCCTCTGCAACAGGTGTGTTAACCCCAAAAGATAATTTAAAATCCAGACTTTGCAACTAATAGGATAGAACAGATTTACTACCACATTTCTCCTTGTTGCCAATTTCATTGTTGCAGAGTTTAAAAAAAAAATGTATACGTTGAGGCCTAGATTTTGTGTCAGGGTTGCGTCACTTTTTTGGCACACACCCAACACAAAATCTCCTAATGCGCTTAAATGTACTTTAGATAGACCTGCTCAACATGTGTGAGGTCTGAAGATCTGATGTCACTTGTGATATCACTTCCTGTTAAGTCATGGGCTGTATGATGGCACACATCATGTCACTTGCATACTGCCCAACTTGGTTGGTACCCCATTCTAATTTTTAGGAATTATGCCCTGGAGCAAGCAAACAAAACATGTAAATGGACCAGTGGAACCACAATTCAGAAATCGAGCACTTGTTCCATTATATGATCTAGCAAGCGTGTAATGCACGGCAGGCACCAGGTCAGCCTGACATGCTTCGACGTCTTGCATACTTGAACTCTCAACCTCATGCATGAAAGGCGGGGACTGCTGCTGAGCTCGCTCCGAATGTTCAAACATCGCGCTCTCTTCTGTCTAACAGCTAAGAGATAACCATTTCTTTTCTGCTAGGGGGTCGCTATTGTAATGATAATAAAACCATGCATTCCCTTCTGTTTTTGCCGAACTGACGTTTTCTTAACACGGCGCTACTTATTCGTCTAGTCCTTTAAAACAACACTGTATTTGAGAGCATTACTTGCAGTGACCCAGCATATTTTAATTTTTAAAAGTAGCTTCTAAAACCTGTCTCAACTTCGCTTTGCAGATTATCAGCAAACTACAGTGCGAACAAGCAATGCTTCGATAATATTACTCCTTCCTCGTCTACCGGTTCAGAATTGCAAGCTAGATTAATAGATTCAAAACCACAAGCAGAACAGCTTGATGCTACCTATAGAGAAATGCACATTCGCGGAGCTGAAGGCAAAAGAACGCCGCGCACTGAGACATATGTTGTTTGAACTCAGGATAGCTAAAGGCTTGGATCTTGGCCAGGAGGAAGCAGGTATTGGACGGCTGGACGGCGGGGCTGGACGGCGGAACGTAGTGACGTGTACGCCCACAGCCAATGAAAGAGTATTGTTTGTTTTGCTGACACTTTTTAAATATCGCGGCAATAATTGTAAATATCGCGGCCATTGCGCAAGTAAGCCGATTTCGCGATTTTTTCGTGAATCGCGGAATCGCGAAATACTGGGGGGTCTGACCAGTGAGCGCTTGCTCATACCTGAAGGAGCCACTACGGACTCCAGACAAGATAAAGCATTTCTGCAATTCAGCCTTTAAGGCTCCACACACGTACTGTTTGACATTTTTCATACTTAGGAATACCGGAACAGTAATAAGAAGTTAACTACGCAACATGATATCTATATGGCACACACATGATCACCATGGAAGTACACAACTCCAGCGCTGTCATAACCTCCTTCTTAAGATGTAAGGGCAGCCGTAACCTAAAGCCAAGAGCCATCAAGACACACGGCACGCATGACCACACAACAATATACTAAGCCGTGGCAATAGCACACATACCATTCAGTGTACACACCGCTCTATAATGAATGCCCTTTATTTGTTTTATTGCTTCAAATTTGAAGGTTACAGCTGGTTTGACCTGAATGTATCAAATACTACTATTTACCTGTTGCTTTCAAATCTCATTGAGTGAGACAGGTTACACCGATTTATACTGTATTATGTCGCCTATCTCTTTCTTGCCATTAGGTATGGGTACAAAGTACACCCGTAACTCCGACAAGTATTGAGCCAATATACTCAATTAAGAAGACAGGTAAGTTAATCAGTTTGCCTTATATGAGTGATATAGAATAAGTATCGCTCCCTCTCCCATCCTGAAGAAGGCCCATAGACCCTTAGAGGTGATGGAGGGCCAAAACGTGCGGACCTCTCACAAGTAAGACACCAGGTGCATTGGATCATTAACCTATCCACCTCATCACCAACTTTGTTTTTAAGACTTACCCCTGCCTGCACTATTAAACTCAGTATACAATCAAGGGGGAATTTTTAAACATCACTCTTTTTCACCTTTTCACAACTGTCAAAAACCAGATGGTCTTCCTCTGGGTGGAGGATAGAAGACTGCCTGAAGAACTGTAAACTCAGGCGGTACAAAAAAACCCAATGATGATACTATTCACCTAACAAAAAGGCAGAGAATCAAGATATACCGCTCCTATAGTTAGAGCGATTGAGGGTTTTTTGCAACTTATAGACCCTGCCATTACCAGACACGTGATCCATTCTCTCTTGATTGTTGTCATTACAAATAGAAGCTGAAAAGATCCAAGCCTCTATGTTAGACCTGTCAGCCTTCCTTCTCCATTTTTACTGACCTTATTTTAGCTGGCCTTAGGACTCTGTTCACTTTATCACTGGTTACCAGTGGTAAAGTGATTGTTCTCGCTTTTCTAAACATGGTAACATTGGCTCATCCCCAATTGGCATTTTTAACTTACTTATAAGTCCCTAGTAAAGTGGTACAACATGTAAACAGGGCCAGTAAACTAAATCCTATTAGTGAGCCTACAGCACTGGCTGTGCCACCCACTTAAGTAGCCCTTTAAACATGTGTAAGGGTTGTCATAGCAATGCCTGTGTGTGCAGTTTAAAACTGCTATTTCAAGCTGGAAAAATAAACCATATGCAAGGCCCATTTCTTCCTTTTTAATATATATAACTCATCCATAGGTTAAGGGCAGGCAATGTATATAAAAAGTCGGACATGTACTCTTACGTTTTGCATGTTATGATAGTGAAAAACTCATTAATGGGATAATATTGGAGTTGCCTTATTAAAATGCATATGTATAATTTTCAAATGGTTAGGTATAACCAGTTCGAGTGTGGTGTCTCTGTAATCACAGTTCAAAATCTTAACTTATGGTAAAGTCAGATTTAAAGTGCAGTTCTTAAAAATTTCACCATTAGAAAGCTGGCATGTTCTTGTCTTAGCCATTTAGTGCCTGTAGCCTATCTCTGATCACATGACTGGTTTTAGTTAAAAGTTGAGCTTTGTGTATTCCTCCTAGACAGCCACAAACAATAGGGAGTTTAGGTGTGCCTGGATAAGCCATAAGTGGTAAGAGGGGAGGGAGGCGCTAGGCACAGCTCCCCCCTTAAACCAGAACAGGCTGTGTACTGCATCCATACAAAGGGCTACATACCTCCTGTAGTTTGTCCAGATCCAGAGCAGGGGAGGCTGGGTGCCTAGTGACTTCAAATGGAAACATGTAGAAGCTTCTCCCCCACTTTAAAGGTAGAGATCTGGTTTTAAATACTGGAACTCAGACACCAAATCTTCTGTACACATCTGAACTTGCAGATACCAGGAAAAAAGACTGCTGTGCTGCTGAAGTACTGCTACTCTGCTGGAACTGCTCTGCTAGACTCCTGATTTGCTGTACTGACCTGCTGCTTGCTGCTCTCTTTGGCTTAAAATGTTTCTGAAAACCAAGAGGAGACTAGGACCAACCTGCTTGCCTATCCACTTGAGGTGCATTGCTGGTTGGATTGACTTCGCAGCTTCTCCCGCTACATTCTTCTCTTCAGAAAACCTGTTTCAGTGGTCCTTCACAAAAAGGGTATCCAGCCTCTTGGAACTGTCTTTGGCTACAGCTCTTTGCCTTCTCCCACTGGAAATTGTTGATTTTCAATTCAGGGACTAATGGCCTGATGAGTGGTGTGGTAGTCTTACCACCAGGGCGGTGATCCTGAGAAGACCATCATGGCAGCAGTCTCCTGCCTGCCATGTTATGATGCCTACGCTGGGCCAGCAGCTGTGTATCTGCCAAGGATGTATATTTTTTCTTATGTGTCAATGCATGTGTGTATATAATGACTGCACAAGTCTTAAATGTGCACATATGCATAACACATGAAAAAACACCTAATTCAAGTACTTTCCAATTGCTGAACTCTGACCCATATGTGTACAGTCCAGTCAATGGGTAAAAAGTACGAAACAGACATGCCTGGATTTTTACGTCAACAGGGTCCTTTCCTTTGGGGTCAAGATGTTATTGTGAAGAGAGGACCTGGATGGAGGAATCCACTTGAGAGACTGAAGATAGAAAAGAGAATGGCGAGTATGTACCCCAATTCCTTCTATTCTGCCAACTTGAAGCATGGGATCTTTCTGACACTGTCAGCTCGTTGGAAAGCCAACTAGTAATTTGGATGGCAGCACACTTCTCTGTACTGCCCTTTGACAGCCAATTTCCTACTACCAACATCGAGGAGGCCTGTAAGTGGCTGGTGGTGGTAGCGGTGCTCCAGAGGTCTTTCGATCAGAAAACCACCAACATTGTGAAATTGCGGTCAGACCACCAACTGTGCAGCGGGGTTTACGATGCCTTTTCAATGGTGATTCACTTACCGCCAAACTCATAATCAGGCCCTGAGTCCAAACATAGAAATCTTCACCACAGTTTTGACCCAAGGATATCTGATGACATAGCACCCTCCTCGGACACCTCCTGCAGCCTAGCCCTGCTGAAATTTACCTTCTCAGAACATTTTTCTCAGAAACATTTTTAATTCCAAAGGTAAGCACTGAATGGAACCAATCCACCTCTTGTATCTGAACCACGCTCCATTAAGGCCAGCCATATGTTTAGAGTTTGAGTTGGTCTCATGTGACTAGATGTCCAGGGTTGGTGCTTTGATCTTTTAGGTGCCTATTATTACAAAAAAATTAAAACATTCATATCTCCAGCTCCACTGATTGAATTTTTCTCATTAAGGGCCTCATGTAGGTAGCTAAATACCGGTCGGTAACGGCCGAAATTCGGTAAATATCCCGTTACCGACCGGTATTTAGCTATTTCAGATGTAGGAGGCATATTTCAGGATTCGGTAAATTACCGAATCGGTAAAATTCCGAATCGGTAAATACCGAATCCTGAAATCATATGTAGGGAGCACTCTAAAGAGTGAACATTAGTTTTAAGAATTCGTTATTTACCACCAAATACAGGTTTGTGATAAATAACGAATACCTTGCAAAAAGTAATATATTGCAGATCTAAGAGTGCCATGTGGCAGACATACATGGCCTTAGGGCATGTATGTGCGCCACATGTGCACACATGCAAGATTCAGGGGTGCAACAGGGTGTCAATGTGACACCCTGCCACCCTTGAATATGCTCCCCCCATTACCGAATCGGTATTTACCGAATCGGTAATGGTGAATGGCTTCCCATTGATTCCTATGGGCCTCCAGGCCCATAGGAATCAATGGGAAGGTATGCCTCATTACCGAATCGGTAAATACCGACTCCTAATTACCGAATTTTATTGATTCGGAAAAAATGTACCGAATTATTACCTACATCACATTTACCGATTCATAAATACTGAATCGGTAAAATTCGGTATTTATGAGTCGTTAAATGTGATGCTACCTACATATGGCCCTTAGTGTTTTAATAATTTATTAAAATTTGCACCATTTTTTCTAAATTGGTTTGGGATTTTTCTTGTGAGGTGTCTTCACTTTATTGCTGTTTGTGTGCTGCATTAAACGTTTACACATTACCTCTAAGTTAAGCAGGACTGCTTATTGTGCCAAGCTACCCAAGGTTAAGCACATGTTAATTTAGTGACTTTTTGTGCTTAACCATGCCAGAAATTGTGACTGTTGCTTGACCAGGGCTCACACCCCAGACAACCAACAACTCAATTTCTCACATCTACATGTATGCATCCCTAATCCAGAATGAAGCCTGCAACTCACCATCACAATATATATATATTAAAATATTAATCTATATTTATTTGGACTGCATTTTGTGTGGGGAATCCCCTTTTTGAACCATAGAGTGAGCCTTTGAAGATAATTTGAGCAAAATAGGAAATATTAGTAGTTATTGCCACTTTGACACAATACACATGGTCTTAGAGTTGTTTTAAAACTTATGTTTACATGGGCAATAGTATGTATTCAATTTATTGTAGCATAATCTTTGAAATCAATTTGTAAATGTGGTCCATGATCTATAAAATGTTAGAAACACTGTGGGGTATATTCACAAGAACTTGTGCTACACATCACCAAAAAATTCTAACGCAATTTTACACATCCAGCCCATCGCGAGAAAATAACCCCGTGTTAACGTGGAATTCACAACACAGTGGTAGCATGCAATAGTCCGCCGAAAACGCAGCCAATGTCTGCGATACAAACACCCCGACGGAGATAAAAATACAAACCACAACACCAGAAAACTTGCGATGAGCCCATCCGCGATGAGGTAAGAAGGGATAAGCACTGCCAGGACCACGAAACACACAGCAGGTGGGAATAAGCACAGCAAAACCCTGAAAAATTAAGACAGACCAAACAGAAATAAACAGCCAACCACAATGGAGGCAACCCGAGCCAACAGATAACCCCACCAAACCCATTGGCAACAAAACATTGTACATGGCAGACCAACTTGGACAAGATGAATGCAGCCTGACAGCGGAGGAGGACAATGGCACAAAACCAGAACTCCAGCAATGATGTGAAAGGCACAAACAAGCAGAAACACACCAACAAGAAGGCAGCAATGCACACCGGAGGTGGGAGTCCAGTACCACACAAGGAGCTGGATGACATGGAGGAAATAGTCTCCACCACATCAGTCTGGAGATGGTGGCAGGACTCGGGGACCGGAAACTGCACTTAACCACAGACACAACAGCAACAGGGAAAGGAACCAGCAGAGACTGGGGGAGATGGGCACAATGGCACACATGCACAACTAAGCACAGCACAACTGCAGACAAATCACGCCCAAGAGTAACAACACCAACCAGGAGCACAAGTCACACAACCTGGCAATGTCACACCACTGAAAAAGCACAGAAGTGAAGACAACACCGCCTGAAAGGGAGAAGGGTGAGCCAAATCAGAGCTGAAGTGACATCTCACACAAAATGCAGCACACACACATAGGAAGCAGAGCACTCCAACATCGAACACAATGTGGTACAAACACCAACTTGTGCACAACCAAACACAGGACACAAGTGCACCCGCCTGTGGCCGGTAAATGGCCATACACATCTGGCAAAGCACGAAACAGGGACATGATAATGCACAATTATAAACACCTAGTCCTGATGGGGTAGCAATGCACGGATGGCAGGGAGCCAGAGAGTCTGTGACACACACATTGGCATACAAATCAAGACACAACACAGTTGGAGACAAGTGAAAGTGCAGAAACTTTATCAACAAGTGCGAGTCAGTACGGCCAAGCGAAGTGCCACGATATGCAGACAAATGCAGCAGCATGTCTGAATGAGGAACATAGAAAAGCGCCCATGTCCACCTCGGAGAGTCCCTCACCAACATAAGTCAGTGCCAACCGGCGTTGGTTTTCCACATCTGGAACATGAGTCCTGGCCAATGCAGCCATGTCCACTGTCATCTCGGGACATGTGACCATATCCACAACATGCAACAATGTGTCGTTACAAGTGCAATGGCTCACATCCAGTTGTGGCAGCAGGTACCTTGTCACTCGTCCATGAATGCAAGTGCAGCTGTGTAGGCCAGCATCTCCAATGAGCGATCGTCGTCCACCACATCTTACATGTCATTGACGTAATCCATTAGCTGACCCGGACAGATTTGCTGACTCCAACCACTGGACCCAATGTACACCAAAGCCCAATCGGGTAGTGGCTCAATGTGCTCAATGCACATGACGACTCGTGCAATCTCCCATGTCCAGTTTCCAGCATGCATGCCAAACATCCATGCATGCCATAAGCGTTAAATCCTGGTGACACTCCTGGTCGTAGGCCAACAGATGGCGCACACACACGTCAAAATCCAGGTCAGCCACCGTTACGTTGGAGAGGCAGATATCCATGGACCACTCGAATATGCACGAGCGACAATGCAACACAGGCTGCACGCAGGTGACGTGCACAAGGCAGAAGCTCAGCCGGTAACTGATCTGCAGCACTGCCAATGGTAGTGCCCCCAGTACATACAGACGTGCACGGTACAGCTTCACCTGACTGGAGTAGACCATGTGTCCAGGATGGTCTGTCATTGCGTCAGTGGCTCTGCCTGAAGTGGCACTGGCTTGACCTGAGACAGTCCTGTGGATGAAATGGCACACCTCTGTGCAATGAGCAGTGCCTGTTTGCAACAGGTGCAGGCCTTGGTGGGGTAGGAGTACGTATAAAGGCCATATCATGCATGCCAACTATGACCAAGGACTAATGCGTGTGGGATGTGTACACGTTGGTCTCAGTCCGGGCAGTGTGCAGTGTGGGAGTCGCAAGCAAATGCTATCGTATCTGTCACAGGGTGCTGGGCACATGCAAGTTCCTGCTCTGAGCTGCAGATGTGCTACCGCCTGATATTACAGACAAAGGACCCTTCATCCCTACAGTAACTTCACCAGCTGCATGCATACAGGAGACGTACAGAGGCCTGTCGTGGGGGTGGTGGGATGTCTGCGACCCTGGGAATCATGGATTATATGCCCAGGATGATGAACATGAGCGGACTCACTGTGTGTCACGTTGCCACACAGCTGCTTCTCCCTGCCACAGGCACCCAAACTTGTGTGCGCTGCACGGTTGCATCCCGTGCACTCCTACGGGACACCATTCTAATGTCTGTCCGTGCATGTCCAGCACCATGCCAACAACACCGCGACGCTGGCCTTCGAAGGTGTGAGCCCACTTGGGTGTAGGCCAATGGTCCGGACAGGGTGGACACAGGTGTCCAGCCCATGGCTGGCTGGGATCGCACTGCGAATGAGGCCAGGCAACAGACTCATGCATCTGCAAGACTGATACACATCACACCTGGTATGCATGTGCCAAGACCCTGAGCATCCTTGTGCTCTCACAGGTCCCCGTACCTGTGGGCCCGCCCTCCAGGTACATGCCACATTGTGTACTGTGGCCGTAGGTGGCAACAACACCCCAAAACAGAGACACACTTACCACACTTCCTGCACCGAGCCAGGTCCGAACCACGCCTGCCCCCCTGGCAAACCAGCACACGAAGCCTGTGCATGCAGGGGGGCAGGTGCGGGGCTACATGTCCAGGGTCACTGCCAGCGCTGAGGTGACATGGCAACATCTGCAGAAGACAGCACACTGTGATGTTGCAGGGCCCGTGCCCATCAAGCTGACACAATGAACATACGGACACACTTGCTCAGATAGTGTAAATGGCTACGGGCACGTGCGCACGGCCACATTTATTATCAGGCACACTTACTGAGTATCACCTGTGTTGGATGTGTGTGGGGTGTTTGCACACCAGCCGGCAAGGGCTGCCTGGTGCAGTCAGAAATCGACAACAGTGTACATCGTAAAGGACACAACCATACAACCATAAAGGCCCCATGATTTTTGCTGCACAGAGTTAGTAGTCCCAGATGCACAGCGTCCTGCACGGGCCTGCCGGCTCAGGCCGCTGACTTGCGGTGCACTGGGGCAGGGTCACTGGTGCAGAGCAGGTTCACAGGATGACAAGGGGCCTTGTCACGGAGTGTCTCTATGGACAGTGGAAGGTGTACCCCCAGGGCAGTATGCAGAGGGCAGACCCACGCTGATACAGTCACTATGGTGGAGATGAATGGAACAGGCACATGTTGGACACCAAGTCCAGTCCAGCCAGAAGAATATGCAGAAAACCACCAGGCCATGGGCTCTGACGCCACCAAGGTCCAACCAGATGGTGCCCATGACTCATTGCACACAGAGTCAGTGGCACCAGCGCAGTTAGGAGATGCCGCCTGCGATGAGGCATTTCCAATGGTGTGGATTCCTCCATATGTTTCCCAAAACACAGTTCCACATGTGTGACCTACTGGACTGCAGTGTAGGCCTGAGGCAGCGGTCAGCACGGGCCATTCACGGAGTATCGCCGGCTTCGGTTGGATGGCCTCACTGGCCTGCGTAGTTCAGGTTCAGTGGCACCACGAGACACAGACTTGCGATGAACAGGGTTGATGGCACCAGGTCAGTTGTTGATAGTGTTCGGTCACCTCCGTGACTGTGACCCAGCTTTCGTCCGGACTGAGCCGCATCTTCATCTTACTCCTCTCCGTGCAACCACTGGTGTGGACTCTGCCATTTGTGATTTGCGACTAGGTGCTGGATGTGGGACCTACTGGTCCGCAGGGTAGTCCTGGTCCCTCATCCACGTGTCGCAGGCTGGCATTGAACAGGATTAGTGGCACCACGTGTCGCCGGCTGGCGTTGAACAGGGTTAGTGGCACCATGTGTCACCGGCTGGTGTTGAACAGGGCTAGTGACACCACATGTCATCGGCTGGCATTGAACAGGGTTAGTGGCACCACGTGTCGCAAGATGCCCATATAGAACTATGCCTCACTGATCGGGGGGTCTGGTGCTGTGGCTGCTGCCCCAGCTTTGAGGTCACTGCCATTCAGGATTCAGGACACAGTTTCACATATGGGACCTACTGGGCCGAAGAGGACTCTGGGGTAGTATGTGAATGAGGAAGGAGTAATGTGGGCCAGTGTCGGGGGGACAACGATTGTCTGCGGAGGCTGCAGAGGTCACGGAACTGGTGCTTGAAGCTTGCAACGGCACGTGGTGGACCCTCCTTGACACACGCCAGTGTCGGAAGGTGATCAGTGTGGCCTGGCTGCGAAGGGGCGGGCCTGACGGGTTTGGGGTTCAGGGTGCAGCGGGCTGGGGTACAGCAGGCGCACAGGATCGCAGGCAACTCTGCTCAGGAGGACAGCGTCGGCCTCGTGGCGTAGCGAGAGGCACCTCTTGGCAGAGACGTTGGGCTTTCCGGAAGAGGACCACGCCCAGGGCTATGTGCTTTTTATTCACACCCCTACACAGGCCTGGTGTATGCCGGGCCATCCCACTCCACTCGCGCTTACGGGGGGGACGTAACAGGCAACATTTCCACGAACTCCCCCACTAGCCGGTGTGACATGGTTGCATCCACTGTCCACTGTCAAAACTATAGAAGAGGGACCCTGATAAGGTTAATTGAGTGAGGAAGTAACCAGGGAAATAATAACTATCAAAAAACAACAAGACTTCCTTCACATATATAATTCAATATTAGGCAATAAGTCCATAATATTACTCGAACCCACAGACCAAGAGTATAATAAAAACTAAATTAATTTATTTTAAATAATATCATTTTCATAAAATTCAACTTTTTTCTTTGTGTTATATATAGTACAAAGTAAGTGACAAGGATAAAATACAATACATCCTAACCCAGCACACAATGTGAGTACGAGATAATGAATGAAAAGAGCATGGTGGGACCAAAGTCCACATAGAAAGAAACAACAATTTTACAAAACAATAAATAACAAGACATCAAACATTGTACATAGACAATTATACAAATAACACAGAGAAGAGCGCCGACGCGCGTTTCGGAGATCCCATATGACTCAAAAGGCTCCTTCTTCAGGGCGCATCATATAAATTTTCTTTGAAAAACATATCATATATTCAAGTTCCAGTATCATTCAGTTATGGTGCCGGGATTCAATCAAATATAAAAACTATTGGATTTTAGAAGGGTCCAGGCCTGGATTTATAACCCTGGGTAGTTACAGCCAAAAGGAAGCTCCTATAAATCAATCGATTGTAAAGAGTAGCGCACTGAACAGAGAGATATTAAAAGATGTTCAAATAAACAAGAAGAAAGACGGTCCCGCTGGTCACAATATGTTGGCAAATACCCAGTATTAAATGAATAAAGGCAATCAGAATGAAAACAATGGAGTATGTCGTAACGTAGACTATGAATACGAAGTTCAATGCAATGGAGTTAAAAGGTTGATGGCCAGAGCCGAAGGTAAATACTAATTGGAGTCTCGGTCTCTATAATTTGAATTGTTATGGCGGCGTTCAAGCAATGGAGGGTGTTTAAATTCCTGCTACGTTACTACGCGCTAACGAGCTAGTGGCCAGAACCACTGTCCACTACACTCCTTACACCAAAGGTGTATGTCGCCATGAATATGGGTGTGTTCTGCATACTGTGGTCTGTCCAGCACATCTCCGCCACTCCTGGCATTGTGTGCTTTCCCAGTCATGGTTCTCCTGCCTCCTTCACACATGCCTGGTTGCCACCGCTCTCCACATTGGGCTAGTGTGTGGCTGAGGTGCCATGCCATTGATGGCTCATGTTCACGGCTTGCCCAGGTTACCATTGTGAGTTGTTGTGTTGTGTCTGGTGGGTGGGCATGTTGTTCAGCATGTTGGTTTTGATTTTGTGACGTGTGCATTGCCAGAGTTGTGAGTTGCATGGTTGTGTAGTTGAGGTGAGTGGGGTGTTCATTTGGAACTTGCCAAGGGGCATCCTGGGGATGCTGGTTGCTGATGGACTGTTGGAGGATGGAGGAATCGTGCACAGTAGCTGGGTATTTGGAGGCGAGATTGGTGGAGGTTCCACGGTGTTTGGTTGTTGCCTGCACATTGATGTGAGATGTGTGCTTTTTGTTGCGGTGATTGTGTGCTGTGTTGGAAGGGGGCACAGGTATGACTTGTGTGCTGTGGATTGCCCCCGACATGTGCGAGCATCCAGCTATGCCGTATGGGCCTTGCTTGGTGTCCTGCGGATCCTGCGCATTGTGTTGGACGTATAGGGACTGGGGTAACAGGCTGATGGTGATGTCCAGGTCAGGTGTGAGGGATTTGGATGTGGCTGGCTGTGTGACTCCTCCGACTGTGGTGGATGTTGGTTGTGGGGTATCAGGTGCCAACAGGTGCACCACAGGCAGCAGCTTTGTGTGGGGTGAGATGTTGGTTGTCCGCTGTGTTGGTGCCATCGGCCTGTTGGGCGTTGTTGGTCAGGATGCATACGATGGTTGTCCTTTTAACCCTGTAGTGGGCATTGACATTGTCAGGTGTTGGGTCCGTGTGGCTGGTGCGTTTCCTGGTGGTCCACTGTCTTTGTCTGCGCTGCCTCTGTGGTGGTCCGGGGGGGGGGGTGTTCCGTGTGGGTGTTGGGGTCCTGGGGTAATGGCGGTGGATGTTGTGGCCCTCTTGGGTGTCTGGGCCACATGACCAGTGGCTCCATGGCATCTGTTGCCCTTCCGATGTGGCTGTGGGCTGTGCACCCTTTTGTGGTGCAGGCTGTGGTACGACTTTGCACCAGGTCAGAGCAGGTGTTATTTTCCTGCTGCTAACGCACCCTATCACCTGTTTTGTGTTCTTATCGCAGTTCTGGCTGGTCATTGTGAATGTTGTGGAGTGGTGTTGTCCCGGCTTTGGGCATGGGAATGCCTACTCTGCATCTCATTAGCGATAGTTGCAGGGTTCTTCTGTGGCGATATTTTTTGCGGGTGCTATCGCGGGTAAACTGGTGCTGTGGGCTGTCAACACCAGCTTGCGAATGAGGCGATCAATTTATCGCAACCTTACCTGTGCCTATTAACTCGGCGATAGCTCCTTGTGAATATCCCCCTGTGTGTTCATGCAGTAATGTTAATAATGTGTGTTAAAAAAAAGCTGAAATTAATACCTTGTCCTTGATATAAAACCACATTTTCGAATAACATACCCTGTAGTTTTACATATTTTCTATATAGGAAGAAGTAAATGGAAATTGAAGGAAAGTAAATTTTAAATTGGCCCATTAAAACCATAAGATATTTATTGCATAAAGAAGCATGCTGTAGGGTAACCTTACAAAGAATATTTGATTTGTATAAATACACATTCTTTGCAACAGAAATGAGATTAATAAACATTGTACTTTGACATACACCCTGAAGGTGGACACCCTATAGAGAATGCTATGGGGTCCCCTTGTAAATCATTTGACCTTAGTGAGTTTGAATTTAAACAGTGTTGTAAAGTAAGCCTGGTTTCAGAAGACCAGTACCTCTCTTACAGCATTTTTTCAGTGAGCATCTTTGTTCTTTTCAATTACGTGGACGCCACAAACTTGCAGGAAAAGGGACTGTAGAAGCATTGTAAACTGTTTAATAAAATTGAATACCAAACATGGTGATCTCCTTAGAACAGAAGTCCAATATTTGTGCGATGGTAATCATTCAAAATAAGTTACTATTTACAACATACCTTTTTGATATTGGTGTGATATGTTGATTTTAAAAACGCCGTGAATGTGTTTTCAGATACTACTAAATACAAAAATGAGAAACAATTCCAAATGATCTCAAATTGTCCAAAATTGCAAGGATTTTAGCTCTGTTATGCAAAGGGTGAAAATAGCAATAAAAAGACATGATTTACAATAACATGTTGTTTCATTTTTAAAATATGTCCACAAACTGGGCCCTTAACTTTGATGGGTTAAAGGTACATATTTGTTGCCTGTACCAATTTGATTATAATGTTTTAAAACAAATTAAATGTTGTTATTTATTAAATCATTCAATTTGTATTTTGATACAGTATTTAAAGGGATAACTTGTGAATGTAAAATTTTTAGATCAATAGATGAAAGGTGCCAGAGAGGGATCCAGCTATATATTCAGTCTGTGGCTTGAGGATTCAGGTGCATGGGATCCAAATATGAGCGAGCCAGAGCTGAGAAGAGCCCCTCATTCAGCAAGAGCATCCCAGCTCACCAGAACACCCCAAACCTTACTGCCACCACCAACAGTTCATGCTGCAACTCCAACACCTCAATGAGAACAAACATTAATTAGGAAGCTATATATCCAGCCTTACCAAAATTTGAGACACAGATTGAATGATACATTTTCAGTATTAACAAACAACTGAAGCAACTAGCAATAATTTTAAGGAGCCTTGTATGCCAAACACCAATAATAAACTAACTATAATAATCTAATTTTACATTTGTAATTGTTATTATTACGAGATCATGATTTTATAGCAATAATTATTTTTGCATCACCACTAGTAGTTTTAGGATTAGGGTACTTCAAGTTAGATTTACAATAAACAGTGTTTATTTAGATGTGTAGTTTACAGGTAGGGGATTAATGTTCAAATATCTGCAATTATATGTATTAGTAAATGTTTTAGTGTCAGAGGAAAATTTATTTTGCTGCTTACAAGTTTAGTTCTAGGATTAGGGTAGTTTAAGTTAGATTTAGTAAATAGCGGTTATTGTGGTATGTCTATTACAGGGGAGTGGGGGCTAATGTTTAAATATTTGCAAATTAGTTTACATGTGTTTTAGATAAAATATTAGGAAAACATTTTTTTCTTAGGGGAGTTTTTTTTAGATATATGTATATTATTCATTCAGTTATAGTGTAAGTAAAGATACAATATAATAATTTACATATGTATACAGTTTTAATAAATTAATTTAGAAGAATAAGTCATTATTATTTAGATTGTTTATATATTTCTTCCCACATGTACCTTCTAAGAAACTATTTAATTTTCAGAATTATTATCATCAGATGTCTCTTCCTTAAAATAAGATGAAACAACAGAAGCACTGATGAGCATTATTGTGAAAAGTGGCACATACCACAATCATTTTGCACACCATCTTTGGTGTACATAGCTGTCCACCTCCAGTTTATTCCAAACATTGCAACCTAGACTCAAAAATTCCAAATGTCCATTTAGTGATATTCCTGTTTTTGTAATTTTTTAAATGGAAAATTATATTTCTTTTGACTATCATTTTAAGGATTCTGAAATGTCTTTAGCCAAGTTTAGAGAACATATAGGTGATTACCTACTAGAAATTGAAAAAAATATGTAATTAGCAAAAACTTTTAATTTATAGCCATGTTACATAAGGAACACATATATATTAAGAAGATGTGGTTCTTCATTTTTGATAAAAACATATGTCTCCTGTCTAACAAAGCTATGGTCCAGACACCCTATAAAATGTATTGATAATCCTGAACTTTGTACCAACACAGCACACATTGGCTGCACCTACTTCACCTATACTCAGATACAAATACAGAAAAGTGAGAACATTTATGCAGTACCAAAACACGAAACAATAAAATCCCAAACTAAATTAGAGTAATAGACTAAGGGCCCAATTACGATGTTGTTAGGAAACTGTCCCGATTCTTCTTTGTAGAGCGTCGTCCAGGGTTATCTGATTTGCAATGGCAAAGCTTGCTATTTTATACTGAAGATAGGGGAGGGACTAGCTCTATGACCACTCCTCTAGGAGGGTCAGAGGAGGGGGTGGTTACACCCACTTCCCTTTGTCCAGTTTCGTGCTAGAGCAGGGACAGGAAGCCCCTGAACCGGTTTGAGCTGGCATATGCACAGAGGAGCCTACTGCTCCCCCAGTGCAGGACTTCAAAGCACTCTAGGAGTGCACACACCCAGCTCCAATACACTAAATCCTGTCTGGAAGGTGGTGACACCTCCCTGTGACAGGATGCCTTTTGTTGGGCCTCCTCCACTGCGAGTTTCAGTCAACAGCAGGAGGGCAGCCCAGTGTCTGTGCTGCTGGCATCCATTTTGTGATCAGCAAAACACACAAGATGATGGACGGAATGTTGCACATTGGCAAAACATTCACCCCCAGTCACAGATCTGGGTTTAATCCATCGTTATTTTGCTCACCACACCACCCCAGTTCAGGCATGGCCGTATGCAAATCAGTCTTGACCCTGTGCCTCATGGGAACAGTCCAGCTCTAACTGCCAAGCCATGTCTTCCCTGGACCAGAGTCAAGCATCCTAGGACCGGTTTCGAGGTTTCACCCCTCTTCAGCCAGGATAGCTTGACTCCAGTGGTGTAGTGAGCACAGGACCCACGTCTCTGCATACCCTTTCTGTTGGACAGGCCACACGAAGGGCTTGCTCCCTCCCCGCATGACAGGGCCTAAGCCCCGGCCCGCCAGGCGTGACCCACACGAATCACCCGCACTCCGTCTCCCGACGGAACTCCTGCCCCCGGACCTCCATGTATCACGGGACCGAGCCACCACCGGCTCCCCCGGCCGGATCAAGCCGCCATCTTGGGCCCTGCGCCACGAGGCCGCGTGGCCTCCACCCGACCCTAACCCTGGGCCTGGCCGGCCCCGGCATCCCGGCACCACCATCCACCCAGGAGGTGAGCGGACCACTTGGCAGGTCAATGGGAGAACGAAGCGTCAAGGGCTCTCCCCCGCCAGGTGCCGATCGCCTCCAGCTCCCCCAGGCGCTGGCTCCACCCCCTGCTGGGTGTCTGGACACCTTCATCCCGGACCCTCCGACCTCCAAGTGCGAGGGTCCGGACATCAAAGGGCGCCAGACCTATAACTAGGGCAGCTCCGGAGCAGGACGGCAGTTGTATCCTGGAGTCGAGAGACACCGAGAGAACTCATCCTTGACGGACTACTGGCGCTGCCGTAGCCCTATCTTGTGAACTATCGTCCTGCCCGCTGGCGCTGCCGCGGCCTTCTGCAACATCCATCCTCGTCGGGACCTGCTGGCGCTGCCGCGGCCCGTTGTAACGACCATCCTCACCGGGACCTGCTGGCGCTGCCGCGGACCGTGCATCGACCATCTCTCCGGGACCTGCTGGCGCTGCCGCGGACCGTGTATCAACCATCTTCACCGGGACCTGCTGGCGCTGCCGCGGACCGTGTATCAACCATCTTCACCGGGACCTGCTGGCGCTGCCGCGGCCCGTCCCAGCTAGAACACCGAGCTCGAGGATTGTGAGCTATCCACCATACCACCTCAACTACCAGACTGGTAACCAGACTGTCCCGCTACCCCCTTTCCCCATCTTGAGAGACTTGAATCGAGGGGACCCCTGAGTCCAGACCTCCTTGTACCTTCCATCGTACCGTAAGAAATTGCCTATAAAGAACGCTAAATCTTCTCCTTGTGTGGTGTCTGTCTGTGGGGGGGAAGTTATTTATCTGTACGATCGCTGGAGACGGCTCTCCCCGGAGACCTCTCCCCTTGTCCTCGGCCGACCCTCCCGGTCCGTCTAACATTGGTGGCCAGCGGCGCGATCCGAATCAACGCGTAATCGTACAGAGAGTAGCTCACCCCACGACAAAACCACGATGTCAGCCAAAGATAGCGGTTCCACTGAAAAGTTCCAAATGGATAAGTTGGAAGAATATAGCCACCGCGAACTTAAACAATTCTGCATGGAACTAGGCATTGCTACCACCGGCCTGAGTACCAAAGACGATTTAAAGCGCGCCCTTGAGTTGTGGGCGGAAACTGGGGTCACCGGATCCCCCGACCAAAACAGTGTCGCACCAGAGGGGAACGCCACGGCTCCCGAGGAGCGGGGAACGGGCCTCTCGCAGGAGGAGATCCAAGAAAGAGAAAGAACCAGATTACATGAGTTGGAAATGGCACGACTCAAGATGGACGGTGAACTAAAGTTAGCCGAGCAGAAACTAAATCTAGAACATCTGCGGCTCCGAGAAGAGCGAGAAGAAAAACAGAGACAGAGAGAGCTCGAGGAAAAAAGAATAACACTCGAACACGAGCGCAAACTGGCAGAAATAGAACTCCGGAAACAGAATAAAGAACCGGGGGTGCCTGAACGACCGCACACCCCGGGAGCAACCGAGAGAAAAGTCCACATCCCCAAGGATGTTGTCCGAGAATATGTCCGAGAGGACGACATACAACAGTGGTTCAAAGCCTACGAGATCGCCATGACCTCCCACCGGATCGACCGGAGTGATTGGGGAGCCGGACTATGGGGGAGGTTCGTCAACGAAGGCCGCGATGCCCTATTGCAGCTCCCAGATCACCAGATGTCGTCCTACGACCACATGAAGGCTGCCCTCCTCACCCGCTACGGCCTCACGCCCGAGATGTACCGCCAGAGGTTCAGAGACTGCACCCGGATCCCGGGTACAACTTGGGTGGAGTACGTCAACTATTTCAGCCGAGCCTTCGAGGGTTGGATCAAGGGGAGCCATGTAACGACCTACGAGCAACTCTTTAACCTTATGGTATGGGAGCACCTGTCGAACAACTGTTTCGTCGAGCTCAGGCAGCACCTCCTCGACAGTAAATTGACTGACCCCCGGCAACTCGCCGCCGAAGCTGACCGATGGGAAAGCACCCGAGTGGGCCGGAGAGGACCGCACGAGCAAAACCGAAACAACCAAGGCCAGCACCGTCCCCGGGGAGGAGGAGGAGGCCAGGGGCGAGGGAGAGACACCATCCCGGCAACACCCGTGGCCAGCACCCCGCCCCCGGCCGGGCGGGGCAACCCCCCGATGCGCCCGGGGTTCCGAGCCAACGTCACGTGCCACCGATGCCAGCGAGTCGGTCACTACGCCAATGACCCGAGCTGCCCGCAGAACCAAACACCAAAGCCCCGCCAGGTAGCGGCCGCCGCCCTGGGGGAAGAACGACTATCAGAGGAACAGGAAGAATATGAGCCGGCCCAGCAAGAGTGGGAACCGGCCGCCATGGTTCTAGCATGCCTAGGGGGAAAGGACATGGTTCCGCGGGCCCCCCTACCCGCCAACACCCGGAAATATGGCCAATGGGTGACCATTAATGGACGTCGGGCCGAGGCCTTACGTGACACAGGCGCCAGTGTGACGGCCGTCCGCTGTCACCTGGTGAAGCCCGAGCAGATCCTGCCGAACATTCTCTGCCCCGTCCGCTCAGCCGACAATTCCGAGAGTCTGTGTCAAATGGCCTGCGTCCCCTTCGAATGGGGAGGGGTCTCCGGCCTGTTGAAGGTGACGGTCCGGGATGATGCACCCGTGGACTGCCTCCTGGGGAATGACCTTGAGAGTTCCCCGTGGGCCACCGTCCAAAGAAGAGAGCACCTGGGGATGCTGGGCCTCCCGGACTGGGCCTGCGTAACCACCCGGTCCATGGCCGCCCGTGCCGTCCCCGGATCAGAAGATCCAGAATGGCCAGCACCTCCGCCCCCGGTCGCCCCAGTAGAGGACCACGACGAGACCAACCCCCCAGAACCAACGGCCGAAGGGGTCGCGCAACCCCAGGACCTTCCCGGCCTGGCTCAGTGGCGTCAAGAAGGGGGGCCCACCCAAGAGCAGTTCCGCCAGGAGCAAAAGACCTGCCCCTCCCTCGAGGGGCTCCGCCAGCAAGCCAGCGCCCAGAGCGCAGGGGACTCCACCGGAACTCATTGGGTCTATTGGGATACCGACCTGCTATACAGCGAACAAAGAATCGCAGAACTAGGGGCCAGTCGAGTGCTGGTGGTGCCTCTCCGCTTCAGAGACTTCCTACTAACTCTGGCCCACGATGTCCCCCTGGCTGGACACCTGGGCCAGGACAAAACCTACAGTCGCCTAGTGACTCACTTTTTCTGGCCGAAGATGCGGAACGACGTCCTTAACCACTGCCGGTCCTGCCCCACGTGCCAAGCCAGTGGGAAGAGCGGCCGTAAGCTGAAAGCCCCTCTGCAACCCTTCCCAGTGGTCACCACCCCGTTCGAGAGGGTAGGAATAGACATTGTGGGGCCCCTGGACCCCCGCACGGCACAAGGACATAGGTTCATCCTGGTACTGGTGGACCACGCCACCCGCTACCCCGAGGCGGTGCCCCTACGAACTGTAACAGCCCCGGTGGTTGGCCGGGCCCTAATGGGGATCTTCTCCCGAGTGGGCTTCCCCCGAGAAGTCGTCAGCGACCGAGGCACGAACTTTATCTCGAAATATATGAAGTCCCTCTGGCAACAGTGCGGGGTCACCTACCGATTCACGACCCCCTATCACCCCCAAGGGAATGGACTAGTGGAGCGATTCAACCGCACCCTCAAGGGGATGATTGGGGGATTGGAAGAGCCCCTCCGTCGCCAGTGGGATGTACTACTCCCGTGCCTCCTCTTCGCCTATCGAGAAGTTCCCCAGAAGTCCCTCGGCTTTAGCCCTTTCGAACTCCTGTACGGGCACCCTGTGCGAGGGCCCCTCAGCCTAGTCAAAGAAGGTTGGGAGATGGCCCCCCTAAAGACCCCTCCAGACGTCTTCAAGTACCTCCTGGCCCTCCGCAATCAGACCCGACGCTTCAGGGAGATGGCAAAAGCGAACCTCGAGGCCAGTCAGGAGGACATGAAAAAATGGTACGATCACAATGCCTCCTCCGTCGAGTTCGAACCTGGTCAACAAGTGTGGGTGATGTCCCCCACCGAACCATGTGCCTTGCAAGATAAGTGGACGGGGCCCTTCAAAGTGGTCGAGCGCAAAAGCCCCGTCACTTACCTCATCGACATGGGGACCCCCCGGAACCCCCTTCGGGTCCTCCACACCAACAGACTCAAACCACACTTTGTGCGCTCAGAACTCAGCCTCCTGATGGCTACGGACAGTGGGGCGGAGGAAGACTCCGAACCCCTCCCGGATCTCCTGAAGACTCAGGAGAACGACGGTTCCGTGGACGGGGTCCGGCTCTCCGATGCCCTCACCCCAGAGCAACGCCAGGGCTGCCGGGACCTCCTACTGCGGTTCGCTACACTGTTCTCCCTCACCCCCGGGATCACCCCTTGGTGCTTGCACGACGTGGACACCGGGGACAGTCCCCCTGTCCGACACCGGGCCTACCGCGTGCCAGATCGGGTACGGGCCTGCATCCAAGAGGAAGTGGCCAAAATGCTCACGATCGGGGTCATCGAGCCCTCGGACAGCCCCTGGGCCAGCCCAGTTGTACTGGTCCCCAAAGCCGCTGCCCCCGGCACCACGCCTGAACTGAGATTCTGCGTCGACTACCGGGGCTTGAACGCTGTCACCCAGACCGACGCTCATCCTATCCCCCGAGCAGATGAATTGATCGACCGGCTGGGGGCCGCCCGCTATCTCAGCATCTTCGACCTAACAGCGGGCTACTGGCAGATCGGTCTCACACCCCGGGCTCAGGAACGGTCTGCCTTCTCTACCCCCGATGGCCACTACCACTTCAAGGTCATGCCCTTCGGCATGAAGAATGCCCCCGCTACTTTTCAACGTCTAGTGAACCAGGTCTTGGCGGGGCTCGAGGAGTTCAGCGCTGCCTACCTGGACGATATCGCGGTGTACAGCCGCCACTGGTCCGACCACCTCCCCCACCTCCAAGAGGTCCTGCAGGCCCTCCAGCGGGCCGGCCTCACGATTAAGGCTGGCAAATGCCAAATTGGCCAAGGGTCTGTGACCTACCTCGGGCACCAGGTGGGAAGCGGGCTGGTGGCCCCGCTGCAACCTAAAATTGCTGCCATCCAGTCCTGGCAGCCCCCCGTCACCCAGACCGAGGTCCGAGCCTTCTTGGGACTCACCGGCTACTACCGGCGGTTCGTGAGGGACTACGGCAGCATTGTGGGGCCCCTCACGGGTCTCACGTCCAAAAACCAGCCGAAGCGGATTAACTGGACCACCGACTGTCAAGCGGCCTTCGAAAAGCTGAAGGCCGCCCTGTGCACCGCCCCTGTGCTCCAGGCCCCCGATTACAGTCGGGAATTCATTGTACAGACAGATGCCTCCGACCACGGCATCGGAGCGGTTCTTTCCCAACTGAACCCCGAGGGCCATGACCAGCCGGTGGCCTTCATCAGCAGACGTCTCCTGGCCCGAGAACAGCGCTGGAGCACAATCGAGAGGGAGGCCTTCGCAGTGGTGTGGGCCCTCAAAAAGCTCCGGCCCTATCTCTTCGGTACCCACTTCCGGGTACAAACCGACCATCGACCCCTGCAGTGGCTGATGCAGATGCGGGGGGAGAACCCAAAACTATTGCGCTGGTCCATCTCCCTGCAGGGAATGGACTTCACCGTGGAACACCGACCGGGCCAAGACCACGCCAACGCAGATGGCCTGTCACGCTTCTTCCGCCTCGACGAGGAGAGTCCCCAGGAAGATGGGTGACTCTCCCCACCTTCAGCTGGGGGGGACGCATGTTGGACAGGCCACAAGAAGGGCTTGCTCCCTCACCGCATGACAGGGCCTAAGCCCCGGCCCGCCAGGCGTGACCCACACGAATCACCCGCACTCCGTCTCCCGACGGAACTCCTGCCCCCGGACCTCCATGTATCACGGGACCGAGCCACCACCGGCTCCCCCGGCCGGATCAAGCCGCCATCTTGGGCCCTGCGCCACGAGGCCGCGTGGCCTCCACCCGACCCTAACCCTGGGCCTCGCCGGCCCCGGCATCCCGGCACCACCATCCACCCAGGAGGTGAGCGGACCACTTGGCAGGTCAATGGGAGAACGAAGCGTCAAGGGCTCTCCCCCGCCAGGTGCCGATCGCCTCCAGCTCCCCCAGGCGCTGGCTCCACCCCCTGCTGGGTGTCCCGGACCCTCCGACCTCCAAGTGCGAGGGTCCGGACATCAAAGGGCGCCAGACCTATAACTAGGGCAGCTCCGGAGCAGGACGGCAGTTGTATCCTGGAGTCGAGAGACACCGAGAGAACTCAGCCTTGACGGACTACTGGCGCTGCCGTAGCCCTATCTTGTGAACTATCGTCCTGCCCGCTGGCGCTGCCGCGGCCTTCTGCAACATCCATCCTCGTCGGGACCTGCTGGCGCTGCCGCGGCCCGTTGTAACGACCATCCTCACCGGGACCTGCTGGCGCTGCCGCGGACCGTGCATCGACCATTTCTCCGGGACCTGCTGGCGCTGCCGCGGACCGTGTATCAACCATCTTCACCGGGACCTGCTGGCGCTGCCGCGGACCGTGTATCAACCATCTTCACCGGGACCTGCTGGCGCTGCCGCGGCCCGTCCCAGCTAGAACACCGAGCTCGAGGATTGTGAGCTATCCACCATACCACCTCAACTACCAGACTGGTAACCAGACTGTCCCGCTACCCCCTTTCCCCATCTTGAGAGACTTGAATCGAGGAGACCCCTGAGTCCAGACCTCCTTGTACCTTCCATCGTACCGTAAGAAATTGCCTATAAAGAACGCTAAATCTTCTCCTTGTGTGGTGTCTGTCTGTGGGGGGGAAGTTATTTATCTGTACGATCGCTGGAGACGGCTCTCCCCGGAGACCTCTCCCCTTGTCCTCGGCCGACCCTCCCGGTCCGTCTAACACTTTCCACATAGGGTGAACAGCAAAACACACAAGATGATGGACGGAATGTTGCACATTGGCAAAACGTTCACCCCCAGTCACAGATCTGGGTTTAATCCATTGCTATTTTGCTCACCACACCACCCCAGTTCAGACATGGCCATATGCAAATCAGTCTTGACCCTGTGCCTCATTGGAACTGTCCAGTCCGAACTGCCAAGCCATGTCTTCCCTGGACCAGAGTCAAGCATCCTAGGACCAGTTTCGGGATTTCACCCCTCTTCAGCCACGATAGCTTGACTCCATTTTGTGATGCCAGGGCTCTATAGGATTTCTAGCATTTTACATGTCGTCCCCTCTAGAAGGGTGGGATCATGCTCCCACATCATGGACTGATGTGGGGGTATGATTCCAAGTTGTTTGACACCAAACATGACATATTTTGATGCAGTCATTCCAAAGTTAGCATTTTAATGCACTTAAGAGTATATGGTTTAACCGCATCCACAAACAGCCATAGAGAATAGACTCTAGTAGCTGTAGAGGGGCCCTGCTCACACAGAGGCACCCCCTCACATTGTAAACCACGCACCCTGCCCTCAGGATTGATAGGGCCTGCCATTGGGGTAGCTGATAGGTTTATATGTGTGTGTATGGTGAGATATAGGAACCTATATCTCTGTGAGAAGTGCTAACACTACCTCACACAGGCTGCAGTAGCAGGCCTGTGGTGTCAGATTGAGTCTGCTTCCCAGGGGTGGCATAATACATGCTGCAGCCCCTGGTAGGCCTGTGAAGTGCCTATGCCCCAGGTACCTAAGGTACCATATACTAGGGGCTCATACGGTACCACAGTATCCAATCAATAGTGCATCTAATATGCACACCAAGTCGTTTAGAGAGAACAGAGAGACTGGGGCCCTGATTAGCAGGGACCCAGCCAGACTATAGCCAGAAACCAGTGTATACATTGCAAAAAAAGTGGGGGCAACATAAGTGCAGATCCTACTCTCCTACATTTCTGTACCCTTCTTCTGTCTTTCTGCACCCCTCTTGCCTCATTCTGCACACCTGTTCCTTATTTCTGGTCTTCTTTTGTTTCTTTCTGCATCTCTCTTGCTTCTTTCTGTACCCCTCGTGCCTCTTTCTGCACCCCTCATCCCTCTTTCTGCAGTCCTCTTGCCTCTTTCTGCACCTCCGTTGCTTCTTTCTGCACCCCTCTTCCCTCTTTCTGCACCTCTGTTCCTTCTGTCCGCACTTGTTTTGTTTCTTTCTGCACCTCTTGCTTTTTATTTGCATCCCTTTTGCCTTTTTTTGCTACCCTCTTGCCTCTTTATCCACCTCTGTTCCTTCTTTCTGCACCTCTGTTGCTTCTTTCTGCACATCTCTTGCCCCTTTTGCACCCCTCATCCCTCTTTCTGCACCTCAGTTGCATCTTTCTGCACTTCTCTTGCTTCTTTCTGCACCCCTTGTGCCTCTTTCTGCACCTTTCTTGCTTCTCTCTGCACCTCTGTTCCTTCTTTCTGCACTTATTTTGTTTCTTTCTACAGCTCTCTTGCTTCTATCTACACCCCTTGCCTCTTTCTCTATCCTTCTTTCTGCACCCCTGTTGCTTCTTTCTGCACACCTGTTGCCTCTCTCTGCACCTCTGTTCCTTCTTTCTGCACTTCTTTTGTTTCTTTCTACAGCTCTATCTGCACCCCTTGCCTCTTTCTCTATCCCTCTTCTTCTTTCTGCACCCCTGTTGCCTCTTTCTGCACATCTCTTGCTTCTTTTTGCACCCGTTCCCTCTTATTGCACCTTTGTTCCTTCTTCCTGCACTTCTTTTTGTTTCTTTTTGCACCCTTCTTCCCTTTTTGCATCCCTCTTGCCTCTTTCTGCAGATCTCTTGTCATTTCCTGCACCTCTCTTGCCTCTTTCTGCACCTCACTTGCCTCTCTCTGCACTTCTCTTGCTTTTTTCTACACCTCTGTTGCTTCTTTCTGCAGTTCTCTTGTCATTTTCTGCACCTCTTGTGCCTCTTTCTGCACCTCACTTGCCTCTCTCTGCACTTCTCTTGCTTCTTTCTACACCTCTGTTACTTTTGTCAGCAATTCTCTTGCCTCTTTCTGTACCTCTCTTGCTTCTTTCTGCACCCCTGTTTCCTCTTTCTGCAACCCTCTTCCCTTTTTCTGCACCTCTCTTGTCTCAGTCTGCCCACCTGTTCCCTCTTTCTGCACCCATTTTGCCTGTTTCTGCAACTCTCTTGCCTCTTTCTGTAGTTTTCTTGCCTCCTTCTGCACCTCTCTTACCTCTTTCAACACTTATCTTGCCTATTTTTTACACTCACTTGCCTCTTTCTGCACCTCTCTTGCCTCTTTCTGCACCTCACTTGCTGACGTGTATTTGTGCTATTTTACTGTGATTATTGACGTGTAACTTATGTGTTTTGACCTCTAGTCTGATAAAGATACTAGGAGGGTGTGTTTAGTAATAAATACATATATTTTATATATATATACCTGCTGTGGATATCTTTCATTTAGTGACTCAAGAGATTATAGACTGGTAAAACAAGCTGCTTTACATTCCTTCAAGACTTAGCCTGAAGGCTGCTCTCCATAGCTACCACTAGGATAGCTTTCAATAAAGGTTGTCTTTAACCTATAACCAATAAGGGGTTATTTGGACTGATACAAGGTGCCCACTATAACTAGTGGACAGCATATATCAGGCCAACTTCTCACACCCAGCCTCTTACATTTGAATCGCCGGACCTGAGCAAAATGCTGAAACGTGGACTGCAACTGTCGCGAGGGGGCATAAAAAGAAAGCTGTTTTTGTAGGTAGGTAGGGCCAAGACCATGAAGAGTGCGGTGGGCCATGACCAAAACTTTGAATTTGATCCACACGTCCACTGGAAACCAGTGAAAAGAGCATAGGTGACTACTCACGCTTTTCCTGGAAGGAATCTCAAGAAGAAGTCTGGCTGCTGCATTTTGGACCACCTGTAAGAAGGGTGTTGGCGTAGTTCAATCGAGACAGAATGAGGGCACAGATGACCGTTTCTTTTGTCGCCCTGGGCAGAAGAGGAAGAAATTTCCTTAAGGTTTTCAAAAGGCCAAAACCTGTCCCGGAAAGTTTCTTGATATGAGTTTGAAAAGACAGGTTCTCCTCAAACCACACCCCCAGGCTCTTGGTGGGCTTGTCTGTAGAGGTGGGCAAGGGGAACTCCGGCGGCCAGGGAGTTTACTTAAAATTAGGTTGGAATTTACCAAATAGGAGGATCTCTGACTTCTCCTCATTACACTTCAATTGCGAACCGGCTAACCATTTGAAAATGGAGGACAAACAGTGTTGAACCAAGGCTATAGAGACCCCATTCTTATCCCAGGTGAAAAGAATCTGAGTGTAGTCAGCATAGGCCATAACCTTAGCCCCAAAACCCTCTGCCAGATACACGAGGGGTGTAACATAAATATTAAAGAGGAGGGGGCTAAGGGAGGAACCCTAAGGAACACCAGTGGTCACAGGCTGGGGAGCAGAGGAAGGGGGAAGAAGCCAGATTACCTCCTTCTGCACCTCACTTTCCTCTTTTTGCACCTCTGTTGGTTCTTTTGCACTGCTCTTTCTTCTTTCTGCACCCCGTGTGCCTCTTTCTGCACCCTTCTTCCCTTTTCCTGCACGTTTCTTGGTTCTTTCTGCATTGCTATTGGCTCTTTCTGCATCCCTCTTGCCTCTTTCTGTACCCCTCTTGCCTCCCTTCTGCACCTCTGTTGGTTCTTTCTGCACTGCTCTTGCTTCTTTCTGCACCTCTCTTGCAAATTTCTTCACCCCTCTTGTCTCTTTCTGCAACCTTCTTCCCTTTTCCTGGACATCTCGTGGTTCTTTCTATACTGCTAATGCCTCTTTCTGCACCCCTCTTGCTTTCTTCTGCACCTCTCTTGTCTGTTTCTACACCGATCGTGCCTGTTTCAGCACCTCTATTGATTATTCCTGCAGTTCTCTTCCTTCTTTCTGCACCCCTCCTATCTCTTTCTGTATCCCTCTTGCCTCTTTTTACACATCTGTTGATTCTTTATGCACCTCTTTTACTTCATTCTGCACTTCACTTGCCTCTTTCTGTACCACTCTTTTTGCACCTCTGTTGGTTATTTCTGCACTGCTCTTGCTTCTTTCTGCACCTCTGTGCCACATTTCTACACCCCTCTTGCCTTTTCCTGCACCCCTCTTCCCTCTTTCTGCACCTTTCTTGCCTCATTCTGTCCACCTGTTCTTTCTTTCTGCAACCATTTTGCCTGTTTCTGCAACCCCCTTGCCTCTTTCTGCAGTTCTCTTACCTCCTTCTGCACCTCACTTGTCTCTTTTTGCACCTCTGTTGGTTCTTTTGCACTGCTCTTGCTTCTTTCTACACTTCTCTTGCAAATATCTGCACCCCTCTTTCCTCTTTCTGCACCCCTCTTACCTGTTCCTTGTCTCTTGCTTCTTTCTGCACTTCTCTCGCTTCTTTCTGCACCCCTGTTACTTCATTGTGCACTTCCCATGCTTCTTTCTGCACTTGTCTTGCTTCTTTTTGCACCCCTGTTGTCTCTTTCTGAACTTGTCTTCCCTCTTTCTGCACCTCTCTTGCATCTTTATGCATGTCACTTGCCTTTTTCTGCACTTCTTTTGCTTCTTTCTACACCTCTGTTGCTTCTTTCATCAATTCTTTTGCCTCTTTCCGCACTTTTCTTGCCTGTTTCTGCACCTCTCTTGCCTCTTTCTGCACCTCACTTCCTTCTTTCTGCACCTCACTTGCCTCTTTCTGCACTTCTCTTGCTTATTTCTACACATCTGTTGCTTGTTTCAGCTATTTTCCTTCTCTTTCTGCACTTCTCTTGCCTGTTTCTGCACCTCTCTTGCCTCTTTCTGTACCTCACTTGCTTCTTTCTGCACCCCTCTTCCTCTTTCTTTGTGCAAGTCTCTTGCCTCTTTCTACACCCCTCTTTCTGCACCACTCTTGCCTCTTTCTGTAGCCTTTTTCAGCACCTCTGTTGCTTCTTTCTGCACTTCTCTTCCTTCTTTCTGCACCCGTGTGCCTCTTTCTGCACCCTTCTTCCCTTTTCCTGCATGTCTCTTGGTTCTTTCTGCACTGCTATTGCCTCTTTCTGCACCCCTCTTGCCTACGTCTGTACCTCTGCTGTTTCTTACTGTACTGCTCTTGCTTCTTTCTGAACCTCTCTTGCAAATCTCTGCACCCCTCTTGCCTCTTTCTGTACCCTCCTTCCCTTTTCCTGCAGGTCTCTTGGTTTTTTCTGCACTGCTATTGCCTCTTTCTCCACTCCTCGTGCCTCCTTCTGTACCTCTGTTGTTTCCTCTAGCACCTCTGTTGGTTCTTTCTGCATTGCTCTTGCTTCCTTCTGTACCTGTTTTGCCTATTTCTGCAACTTTCTTACCTCATTCTGCACTTCTCTTGCCTCGCTCTGCACCTCTGTTTTTTCTTTCTGCACTTTACTTGCTTCTTCCTGCACTTCTTTTGCTTCTTTCTGCACCCCTATTGCCTCTTTCTGCAACCATCTTCCCTCTTTCTACACCTCTCGTCCCTATTTCTTCACCTCTTTTGCCTCTTTCTGCACCCTTGTTCCCTCTTTCTGCACATCTCTTGCCTGTTTCTGAAACTCTCTTGCCTCTTTCCAGAGTTCTCTTGTCTCTTTCTGCATTTCTGTTGCTTCTTTCTGCACTTCTCTTGCCTCTTTCTGCACCCCTTTTGCCTCTTTCTGCACCTCTCTTGGTAGTTTATGTGCTGCTCTTGTTTATCTCTTCACCGGTCTTGCCAATTTCTGCTCCCCTCCTGCCTCTGTCTGTACCCCCCTACCCTAGTACCTTTTTCTGCACATCTGTTCCTTCTTTCGGCACTTCACTTGCTTCTTTCTGCATCCCTCTTACCTCTTTCTGCACCTGTGTTGCTTTTTTCTGCACTTCTCTTGTTTCTTACTGCACCACTCTTGCATATTTCTGCACCCCTCGTGCCTCTGTGTACACGTCTCTTGCCTCTATCTGCTCCTCTCTTTCCTCTTTTTACACCCCTCTTTCTGCACCCCTTTCACTTTTTTTCTGCACTTCTCTTGCCTCATTTTGCACCCTCTTGTCTCTTTCTGCACCCCTTGTCCCACTTTCTGGACCTCTCTTGCCTCTGTGGGCACCCCTGTTCCCTCTGTGTGAATCTCTCTTGCCTCTTTCTACAGTTCTCTTGTCTCTTTGTGCACCTCTTCTGCCTCTTTCTGAACTTCTCTTGCCTCTTTCTGCACCTCTGTTGCTTCTTTCTGCACTTCTCTTGCCTATTTCTGCACCCCTCTTCCCTCTTTCTGCACCCCTGTTGCTTCCTTCTGTACTTCTCTTGCCTCTTTCTGCACACACAGGGCTAGTTTTAGACTGAGCTCAGGTTCAGCATTGCACACATGCAAGTGCAGAAAAGGGTTGCTGGCCTCGAAACTGCCATGCCCAATTAAATGCTAGGGACATAAAGGTAGTTTTAAGCCCCCTACCCTGTTATGTACTAGGGCCTTACAGGGAAGGTCATGCCAATCACAGGGGTACCCAAACCCATAGTGCACCCTAGTGTATGTAGGTGTTTTCACTGTATTTTAAGTGTCTTTCAGCATAGCACTGGCTCCGGGCCTGGTTAGGAAGAGCCCAGGGTCAGTCAGAGTCAGTTACAACTACTACCAGTCAACAAAAAGTAGGGGTTGTCAAGGGCACAGGATGACTTTGTAACAAGGCCTCTTTCTCTACTTCTGTTGGTTCTTTCAGCATATCTCTTGCTTCTTTTTGCACCTTTCTTCTTCTTTCTGACTTTTGTTGCCTCTTACTGCATTTCTCTTGCGTCTTTCTGCTCCTTTCTTCCTCTTTCTGCACATGTCCTACCTCTGTAGGTATAGTTAGAAATTAGCATTTAACAAACCTTAGAAATTCACTGAAAAAAACATAGGTTTCAGGGATGTTGTGAGAAGTTGGCCTGGTATATACTGTCCACAAGTTAAGTGGGCACCTTGCACCAGTCCAAACAACCCCTCATTGGTGATAGGTTAAAGACAACCTTTATTGAAAGCTATCCTAGTGGTAGCTATGGAGAGCAGCCTTAAAGGCTAAGTCTTGAAGGGATGTAAAGCAGCTTGTTTTACCAGTCTATAATCTCTTGAATGGCTAAATGAAAGACAACCACACCAGGTATATATATAAAATATATGTATTTATTTCTAAACACACCCTACTAGTCTCTTTATGAGACTAGAGGTCTAAACACATAAGTTACACTTCATATAGTACAGTAAAATAACACAAATACACGTCAGGCCCTAGGGGCGAGCAAAACCATATGCTAAAATAGTGGTATAAGAACCATGACTTAACTAGACACAAGGCCTAAAGCCTGTAGAATCACTGGGAACCCAAGGAACCACCCAAGGTAGTGACACAGGGGACCCACGGGCCGTGTGCAGTGTGAGAACACAGCCGCGAGCTCCCATTAGCTTCTATGGGGAAAGTCGCGGTTAGATTTTTAAAGATTAGAGACACTTAGAGATGACTTTGGACCAAACCCTTTTGGACTTAGGAAGTTCTAGGGTCAACACCCATAGGAGCACCAGAGTACTCGAGTTACCTCACCCAGGGAAACCGGGTACATGGGTGTCAAATGGTGTCGGGTCGCGTCGTCGTTTTCAATGGGAGCTGGCGAAGAAGTGCTGCTGCCGGGAAGATGCGAAGTGTCCAAAGAGATCCAAGCCTGGATCAAAGTCGAGAAGAACCTGAAAGCAGAGGGGACAGAGTCATGGTCACTAGCCAGTGACCAGGAGTACGATAGGCGAATGCCCACCGAAGTCGGGTGATTTAAGGTGAAAAAGGTGGACCTTGACTCTTCAGTCACAAGGGCCAGAAGGCATCGAGGACAACCAGGAGCTGGATTTGAGCTGTCCCAGGAAGTATGCCGAGTGCTGCAGCGTTGGTGCCCGGATTGGACACAACAAGCATTGGCAACAGCAACCCACACAGAAAGGAGAAAGATGCTTCGGTGCAGAAAAGCAAGGTCTGAGGCACTCACCACGTGGTGTGGAGTCAGGGCACATCTGGAGCAACCAGGGAAGCCCAAGGAAAATCAAAGGTGCCTTCTCAGGGACCCACCTGTCGACGGACCAGCCTTGAGTGGAAATGCTAGAAGCTGGCTCATGGAACACTAGTGGAGTGTAGGCCCACAATCTTCGGTGCAGATGGTGCTGGGGGGGCTACAAGTAACCCAAAGCACGACTTCAAGAGATGTCGGGAAGTCAATGCACTTGCAAATGTGCACGGTGACCAGGAATTCTAGTTCCACATTACTCACAAGGGCTGCGGGTCTCAGCTTTGCTGGGGACTCAGGTTGGCTTGTGAGAAGTCTGGATATCCTCTTCCTGGGCTGCAAACACTTCGGAGTCCGGCGGGAGCTTCGGAGATGCAGACCGGCAAAATGCTTCATTGGTGCCTGCAAAGCAGGGGAGTCCCTCCTTGACCCCAAAGGAGATTTCTTCAGTCCTCTAGTCTTGAGTAGAGCATTGAAGTTCCAGGATTCAGCTTCAGAGTTTTGTCCAGGGATATCTAAAGTCCTGTTGCCAGGGGTGCCTTACTTATACCTAAGGAAGGGGTTGGACTAAATCTAGGGACCCCCCTATGGGAGGGTTTGGAAAGAGGGGTGGCTACACCCATTTCCTTTGTCCAGTTTCGTGCCAGAGCAGGGGCTGGAAGCCCCTGAACCAGTTTGAGCTGGACTATGCACAGGGACACCAAATGTGCCCCAGTACAGCACTTCAAAGCACTCTGAGAGTGCTCCCACCCAGCCCCAATACACATCAGCCTGTCTGGGAGGTGGTTATACCTCCCTGTGACAGGAAACCTATGGTCCAGACCTCCCCTGCCGGAGTTTCGGTCAGCAGCAGGAGGCCAGACCCGTGTCTGTGGCTGCAGCATCCATTTTGTCATGCCAGGGCTCTGTTAAGTTGGTACCGGGTATACCGGTGCTTTCATGTCTCTCCCTCTAGAAGGGTGGAATCATACTCCCACAGGTATGATTCCAAGGTGTTTGACACCAAACACAACATGTTTCCGTGCAGCCTGTCCAAAGTTAGCATTTACCGTTTGGTTAGAATGCACTTAAGAGTATATGGTCAGGCTGCACCACTGAAAACCCCGGAGAAGAGATTCCGAAGGCTGCAGAGGGGCTCAGCTCATGCCTGAGCACCCTCTCACATATAACCAAGCACCCTCATTCAGGATAGATAAGGCCTGCCATAGGGGTGACTGATAGGTTTTTATGTGCAGTGATAGGTGAGGCATAGTGAACCTATACCTCAGTAAGGGGTACATGCACCACCTTACCGAGGCTGCAGTAGCAGACCTGTGGTGTGATTTTGGAGGGCTTCCCAGGGGTGGCATAATACATGCTTCAGCCCCTGGTAGGCCTCTGGGGTACCTATGCCCTGGGTACATAGTATATAATTGGTGTGCCAACCACACTCTTTTAATAATTAAGTGAGGTGAAGTTTATGAGCTGATTCAATCGTAATCAAGAATGTGGGTACATAGTATACCATATACTAGGGACTCACAAGAGTACCCCAGAATCCAATCTGGAGTGTACCTAAAGTACATGGCATCAATTTAGAGAGGTAGCAGATAGGCTGGGGACCTGAATAGCAGGTCCCTAGCCAAACTAAGTCAAAAACCATCAAAACACCAGGAACAAAAAGTGGAGGCAACCATGTAGTCAGATTCCACCTTCCTACATAACCCGCCCATACGAAAGGCGATAAGGCTAACCCTGGCCAGTTGAGCATTTATTGACTAAGTGGCCATATAAGGAAGTACCTGCTCCAGCATGGTTACCCCCTGTCTTATGGTCCACTAAGCAATCCCTCAACCTAAGGGTATGAGAGGGTCTCCACCATGGGGAATTACTACCTGTGGTGTGTTTTGGTAAAGTAAAAGGCTGGTGAGGTGTCTGAGTAGGGAAGTGAGGCCCTAATAAAGTTAGTCTCAGCTTCCTCAGGTCACTGGTCACCACATATGCCTCTCTTTCCATGACTTAGTTGCACTCTGCTCTAAGGGTCAACCTTTGGCTGCTTACAGATGGGGGTTGGGTCCCATTGGGTGGAACACTGGAGAGACGTGGCAGGTTTGGAACCTTTTGGTCCCAGGTTTGCCCTTGCCCAACAGAGTCCTTCTGGGGAAGGTCCCTACACAAAGGCATGGGGGATCCCTCAGTGTGTTGAGGAATTTTCACCTGGCTAGGGCTACTAGACTGGGTGCCCCTAATCTACTGATGGGGGTTCCTCTGAACAGGGGGCCCTGTGGGGTCCTCTGACCTCTGTAGCCCTGGGCTGACTGAGGCAGGGTAGAGAGGGGCAGGTTACCTGCTCCAGACTGAGTACCACTTTGGAAGGGTCCCCTGCCATCAGGGGTGTTGCCAGGACAGGCCTGACTACCTCTGGGGCAGTTCCTTCACTAGGGGTAGGATCAGTTCCCTGAGTAGGCTGACCCTTACCTAAAGTCTGGGGGATGAAGACTTTTCTTCAACCCTTGTGATCTCTTGTGGAGGAGAGTGGGCCATTCTTTCAGGTTCCATCACTCCAATATTTCCCTGGGGTTGGGCTGTGGCCATAACAGCCCCACTAACTTTCTCAGGGAGGCCTAACATTCTTAAAGAGGCCTGTATCTCAACTTCAGCCCAGGCTGACATTTTCAGATCATTGCCCAACAGGCAATCTACAGGCACGTTTGGGGACACTGCCACTCTCTTTGGGCCAGTGACCCCTCCCCAGCTGAGATTGACTATGGCCATGGGATGATCTGTCCTGATACCATCTATGTTGGTCACCTGGTATTTAAACTCAGATAAAAGCTGTTAAGGGGGGACTAGTTTCCCCTGTCACCATGGTGACACTAGCCCCTGTGTCCCTGAAAGCCAAAGCTTTTTGACCATTGATCACGGGCTCCTGTCTGTATTTGTCCAAAGGTTTGGGACACATAGTAAAAGCGGCAAATCCATGCCACCTTCACAGACTAAGGGGGCTTGTGAGGGGGATCTGTCTAAACTAGGGCCCACCTCAGTTCCCCATGAGAAGTAGTACCAGGAGGAGTGGTAGTATTAGTTGGAGGAACATTTTCTTTATTGCCAATCCTGGGGCAACTGGGATCAGTTTTCCAGTGGCCAGGCTTTTTACAAACATGGCAATAGGGTTTCTTTTCCAGGAGAGGAAGGAGTTTGGGGCCCACCCCCAGAAGAGGACTTTTGGGGCCCTCTAGGGGACTTATCTTTAGATTTATCCCCACCTTTCTCTTGAGACTTGGTAGAATCTTTCTTCTGGTCACCACCCTGATTCTTAGGCCTTACCCTGGTTCTGACCCATTTGTCTGCCTTCTTTCCCAATTATTGGGGAGAGGTCTGATCAGAGTCCACCAGGTACTGGTGTAAAAGCTGGTTTTGACAATTATTAAGGATGTGTTCCCTCATAATCAAATTGTACAATCCTACAAAGTCATACACTTTGCTGCCATGTATCCAACCTTCCAGAGCTTTAGTAGCATAATCTACAAAGTCAACCCAGTCTTGAGTCTGAGCCTTTTGGGTGTCTCTGAACTTCAACCTATACTGTTCAGTAGGGGTGGGCGGAATTTGCGGAATTAACCTTCGCAAATTATCGCGAAAATGTTTAAAATTATCGCAAACAAGCGGAAATATCTCGAAGATGCGGAAGTTTTTTTCCGGCATGTTCGCGAGATTTTCTGCATGGTTGCGGGTCGCCAACTTACCCATGTGGTTGCTTGCGGGCGCGGCCATCTTGTTTTGAGTTGTTCTCGCGGTGCATGATCGCGAGAAGAAAGACGTGATCGCGCGACGCATGACGTCACTGCGGGCGCGAACTGTCGCGAGACAGCGCAAATGGCTAAAAACAATACAACATCTCATGGAGAACGCGACCGGATCAAGAAAACTTGTCGGCGAACGCAGGGATTCAGGTACGGCGATCGCGCGCGCGCGAGAATGTATTATTTTACAGCGCGAGCAAGAAACAAATTATCGCCAAGCTGCGGAAACCGGAATTTTTGACATTTTCGCGCTCTCCGCGGAACGCGAAAATGTCAAATTATCGCAATTTCCGTGAACGGAACGAAATTTTCGCCCAGGCCTACTGTTCAGTAGTTAGGGCAAATCAATCAATCAGAGCACTCTTCAAGACCTTGTAATTGTCAGCATCCTCTTCTCTAACAGTGAGGAGCTATCTCTACCTTTGTCTGCAAAGGAGAGCCATAAGATTGTTGCCCACTGCTCCTGCGGGACCCTTTGAACTTTACAGGCTCTTTCCAGTTCTATTCTATTTGTGGATGTCATCCCCACTCTGGTAGGGAGGGACAATCTTATTTAGGTTTGTATGGTCATGAGACCTTTCCCTATCACTAGGGATGTTGCTGCCACCATGGGACTCTAGTCCCATCTTTTTTCTAGCTCTGTAGAGCTCTAGGGACTCCCTTTCTAGGGATATCTGCTGCTTTTTGATTTTAATCTGGGCTTCCTCATACTTCAGCAGTCTCTCTCTCCTCCCCTGGGAGGTTTCCCTCCTATGAGCAGAGATAGAGGTCCCTATAGATGAACCAGAATGGTTAAACTCCACTGAGGGAGATCTAGACCTTCTAGGCCCAATACCAACTCTTCCTGAAGAGACAAAGAGGGGACCATTGTGGCCCTCCCCCTCATCTTCCAGGGGAGCTGGGTTATCCAGGTAAAGATCATTGTCATCTTCCTGGTCAGCATTAGAGGTCAGGTCATGGGGAATTTCACCCCTAGGCCCTGCCTCATGTGCTGCCCCACCCACTCTGCCTACCCCTTCAGACCCTATAGGTCTTCTGACAACAAGACCCACAAACCAAAGCAGACTCATTCGAGTCCCCCATTGGAGGGCTCATATTTTTAAGTGGGAGATGTGGCCTCTATGCCAAAATGACTTTTGCACCCCTGAAGAGTGTAATGAGCACAAAACGCGTCAGGCGTGAATCCACAGGCATGCTGTAAATTGGATCCGCCCGCCAATCCGGCTTTTACCTCATGAAGGTTGCTGCAGTGGATGTCAGAGTGCGCCTCCACAGGTGGGAACCTTAGAGCTTTAATATATAAATATATATATATACATATATATATATTCATATTGCTATTCCAAACGAGCTGCAGTTAAGTTGACTTGCATCCAAAACGCTGGTGGTGCACGTGAAAGCGCCACCGCTGGCGCTTGTAAAAATATACTACTAACTTTCCCTTTCAAAGAAAGAAACGGCACTCAGAGATGAAAGAGTGTTGCGTAGTTTTAATCCATTAGAACACTGTGGACAGGAGGGGTTTCGGTTGTTCAACAACCTTGGGTTTCATACACCTTTAAGGAAAAACAGATAAGCGTGGGCTTTACAGAATGTAACCCCCATAAAACCAACTTTTCATAAGAGAATACATTTGTTATGGATAATTATTCCACTGAAACTTCATTTATGAGATGTTTTGCTGGCTTGTGATGTCTTTATAAATGTGTCAAATTTAAAACAGCATTGTGAATGTGAAAACTCACCACCTTTGGAAAATTTGTAAACATTTGAAGCCTTTTATTGTTTTACACATTCCATTGACCAAATGAAATACATTGCCATCAGAATACAAACAACTGCATCTTTTCATAAAGAGAAGATTTACATAAGACAGGCATGTATCTCTGCTTCCACCTAAATGCAAAGCACCTCTTCCCCCACACTGAAATATGCTCTTATTTAACAGAAAGATTGGACAGCACTATCATTTTTCTGAAGCACCCAATATTCTTACATTTATCACATTCCTCCTATTTTATCTACATTTTCATTGTCAGATCTTTATATGCCAATGTTTCTCTCATAATTCCAACTGAAAAACTGAGCTAACTTTGAATGCGGATGAGAGAGTTAAAAGTTTGCCCCCAAACCACCCTACTCTGACATTCTCTTCTCTGTAAAACCAATTAGCTCAATTTTTTCATGACATCTTTTCTTCATTGGCACAGCCTTCTTAAAGACGGGCAGAAGAGTGTGTACTTTACAAAACTAGTCCAACAAAATCACTACAACCAATTCAACATTAAATACGATTCTCTACTACAGAGATCTATGAACCGCTATAACTGTTTAATCCCTATGTATACGTATCGGAGCAAATTTGCCTTTTCTACATGATCACCCCATATTTTCAATGTTTTCGTGACTCAATTTATTCTGATGGTATCATCACTCTGTGTCCTGTAACACTGTGCCTCAGTGCTACATTTTTTGCGCTTTGGCTTTATAATAGTATTGATAAAATTGGTTCTATCAAGTTGGCCTATTTAACTGTCCTGTAAGACAATTATAGATGCTGCAAATAATGCAGATAGTTCATGGAAGTTGAAAGCCATATGTGTGCTGCAGTTTGTATTTGCACCTCCCACATAAATTAGAAAAAAAAAATTCTGCCAGGTAGAAGATTGTTTTCTGGCTTGGCTTCAATTTAAATGAACAGCAGTGATACATGTTAGGGAAAAGTATTTTTGCAGTCTGTTTTTGGATAGTCATAAGTCACCCCTAAAATGTACTGTGTAACACCACCAGGCATGGGTTTGAATATATAAAAATAGATTAAATTACATATTTGGGTGAGTGAATCAAATATTTGAGAACCTAAGGAGGAAAGTAACTTGGTTAAAATGCATTCAGTACTGTGTAAACCAAAACTGGCCTAAACCTAGTTCTACCCCTCATCACACCTCAGGAGCTTTTTTACACATCCTTGTCTAGAAGAGTTAACAAATCTAGCCCAGAGGACACTAGACTGCCTCTGAGCCCAGGAAGAGAAGATGGTGAGAACTGATGCTCGGTTTAAGTAACTCAGACCGTCTGCCCTATTTAGAGCAAATGGTGCAATTTCCTGTTTGGGTCTAACAGAAAAATCTTGATGACAAGAAAGAGAGAAAAGAAACACTTTCCCCTCACCTTGGGAGAAATCCAGGCTGGCTTCTCCTAAGGCACAGAGATGTCTGTCAGACAGGCAGAGAACTGTAAGCATTGGGGGCTGTAGGCCTCAAGGCCGCTGAGTACATACCTCTGCTGCCCTGGCAAAATTAATAACAGGCCATAAGTTATTTCTTTGTCCAGGACATCCTGCTTGGTGTATCAGATTTCTGCTCCACTGTAGTTGATCGGAAATTGCACCTGGGTACCAGTCATCCAGGAACTGCTCTTTTTTAATGTAGCTTCACTTTTATAAGGCAGTTTTGTGCAGTAAAATGTATGCATATCTCTGATTCTATTTAAACAATTTTATTGATGGTAGTGTCTTTTTGTTCATTAAAGTTTTCTCAATTTTTCTAAATTGGTTTGTGAATTTGATTTTGTTCTGTTCTTTACTTTATAACTGTTGGTGCTGCTTGAAATTTACATGCATGTCTCAGGGAATGACTTCCACTTGTGCCATAGCTACCAGGGGTCGAACAGAGATTCTCTCAGGTCTAGCCAGAGAAGATTTATTATGTTAGCAAGGGGGACCCAAAATTAATAACCTCAATTCTTGATACTTGGGGCATTTTCACAAAGATCTATCGCTGAGTCAACAGTTCTTTATCGCAGCAAAAGTAGCGATAAACTTATCGCCCCAATCACAAGCTGGTGTAAACATCCCACAGCACCAGTTTACCTGCGATAGCAGCCGCAAAAAACATCACCACAGATGACCCCCGCAACTATCGCTAATAAGATGCAGAGAAGGTGTTTCCTTGCCAAAAGCCGCGACAACACCACTCCACAACATTCACAACGACCAGCCAGACCTGCGATAAGATCACAAACAGGCGATAAGGCGCATTAGCAGCAGGAAAATAACACCTGCTCTGACCTGGAGCAAAATCAGACCACAGCCTGCACCACAAAAGGGAGCCCAGCCCAGACCCACACCTGAAGAACAACAGATGCACCCGGGCAACTGAACATGCAGCCCGGAGGGCCGAAAGCGCAACAACATCTGCCGCCACCACCCCCAGGACCCCCCCACCCGGCACCCCCCCACCAAAGACATGCCACATCAGCTACACCGAAACATGTACAAAATAATCCAAATTATGTCGCACAATCACAACTAGTGACATGCATGTGTCGTCACAAAAATGAGCATCACACATTCACTTTCGAAGCAACAAATGAAACTTTATTAAAATGAACACTGAACTGAAATGAAGACACATGGCGGCTCCCCTCAGGACAATCCGTAGGTCACAGCCTGCAAGACAAAAAAAATGATGAGAAGGTGTGTCCTGCGCACATCAAAGGACATAGAGAGAGAGCGAAGGAGAGAGAGAGGAAGAGAGGGAGAGAGAGACATAAGAAGAGAGGGGGAGGAAGAGAGAGCGAGAGAGAAGAAGAGAGGGAGAGAGAGAGAGAGTGCCGTCACTGTGCACCCAGGCCACACTACTCACCTGCTGCCACCGGTGTGTCTCCAACAACTTGCCAGTATGTATTGCAGTTCACCAGGTCACACATTTGAGACAGACCTGTCATCTGAAACAGAGTCCAGATACATGATTGGCACAGTACACACAGTTGCACAAGACAACATCGCCTGCCCGCCCATGCACACCCAGGCAGAGGCAGCCCAGCCCCTCCCGCCACCCATTGGAGCATGCCCGCCTATGCACACCAAGGCAGAGGCACCCCAGCCCCTTCTGTCGCCCATCGGAGCATGCCCGCCCATGCACACCCAGGCCTCACTACTCACGTTCCGCCACCGGCGTGCTGACAAGAGCCACTGCAAGCCACAAGCCTGGGGCCCGCGTACATGGCATCCTCCACATCATGCAGCCCTGTTCCACAGGCCACCAGGCCTCACGTTTAGGGCTGGGTCTTAATTACTCCATGGCAGAGGACATACCAGTGCACCCGGCCTCATCGCAGGCTGCACACTCTCTCAGCCCAATAGGTGCCACTAACTCTGTGATCCCAGAAGCGACGCCATGTGGGGTAGGCCGATGCTGCCTGCTGGCTCTGGCTTACACTGCGGTCCAGCAGGGCACACAAAATCTGAGCTCTCTGGACCGCCGGGATGGGGCATCATCACAGGCTGTACACCCGCTCAGCACTTAAGGTGCCCCTACCTCAGTGCACCTAAAGTCCCTGTCCCGTGGCGGGGTGCCTGTGCCGGCCGCAAAGTTTTGGGTGCCACTAACCCTGTGCAACCCCAGTCAGCACCACGTGGTAGGCCCATGACAGCTGCAAGGCCTCGGGTGCCACTAACCCTGCGTGCAACAACTCATGGGCCCTTTATGATTGAGAACCTTAGAGCGTCCGTCATCCAGTCACCACCAGCAGAGGGGAATGTGACGTTGTCGGCCCCTTATGTTGGTGGAGTCACATGGCCTGAGACGCCTGTGCCGGATGGGTGTGATGTGTGTGCAAACCTGCCCTGAGGGAGTGGCCATGACATGCTGACAACTAGACCAGTGACCGGCACACCACTAGTGAGTACGCCTGCGACGGGTAGCAATGAGGGCCCCCCTCGGAGCGTAGGCGGAGTGGTTTGGTCTGCCGTACGCCGGACCAGCGCAGGGCTTGCAACAATGACTCGTGGGCTCTGGGCGTGGTTCAGTCCATGTCTGGACATGGAAGTGACTGATGCGTGTGTCCCTGTTGTAGTGTCCACGGCACCCGGAACACAATATGCAATGTAGCACCCTCTGACTGGCATCCCACAGGATGAGCATCATTGATGCAAGGGAAATCACTGTCCCTACATTCATCCACACATTCATACATGAATGATGAAAGACATAACACAGCAGTGCGGTACTGGATGTTTATTGCACATCCAGTGCAGTTTTTTCAGCTGGAGCGGTACAGGATAATGCCAAGCACACTACACATTATGTAGGTGAGTGCATCGGAATGTATCAGGAGACAGTGAAAGCTCATAGGGCCATGTGCGACACCAAGCAGAAACAGGCCAGGTGGCGGAAATGAATGCTAGTGCCTCTTGATCACAAACCCATCCACGTCCTTGTCCACGGATATGTGCACTGCCCCACCTGTGGGTGTTGCAGTACCGGCTGAGGCACTGTGTGCCACTGACACATCAGGTGCCGGAGTGGATACGTCTGCCGCACTGTGAGGCAATGACACACCAGGGGCGGAGATGTGCATGGTGTGGGGGCTGCAGCATTCATCATCGCCACGCCTTGTGGCAGCAATGCCATGAGGAGGATCTGCAGGGCATGGTAGATCCCAGCTACATTTTTCTGGTGTACAGCGGTGGCTGCCATCCTTTCCACCTCCATCCGCACCATGTCTTCCATTAGCCTCCGTATGTGTGCCAGCTCACGGCTGGTATCGCTGGAGCCCCTCGGAGCAGACAGGTGTTCTTCTCTCTGCGTCATTACTCCAGCAATGTCAGTCAGGGCACGTTGGAGACCATGGAGCGGACCTATACACCCATGGATGGCATCCAGTTTGGTAGCCATGAGGTCAAACCCCACCCGCACCTGCTCAGCCGTCTCCCTCTGGCCCTCCAGCACAAGGCATTGCAAGGCTGTGTGTTGTTCCTGGGGGTCTTGGGAGACTTCCGGGGCCGTGGGTGCCTCCTGCTGGGTGGTTTGGGTGGTGGGTGGGGTCTCCTCGATGCAGCTGGGCAGCCCTGATCCTGGAGGTGAGTCGCAGATGATGTCAATGATGTCTAGGAGGGCTTGTGCGTCGATGCTGGGGATGTTTTCCCCTCATCATCAGTGAAGAGTGGCTGGGACTGCTCTGCAGGGGGTGTTGACTGTGGCCCTGCAATGTGAAGGGGAGATGGTGTATTGCAATGTGTCCACATGTATGTAGCCGCAGGATACATGTTGATATTCAGACAGCATTGCATTGTACATTGTGACAGTTTATAAATCTGGGCGATGACCCAGAGTCATTGAGGGTGTGCACTGTGCTCTGCTTGATTGTGCATGTGTGCCATCATGGCCATCTCAACCCATACCCCCAGTACCTAGTGATCACTCACCCTGTTGCGGTTGTGTTGTGTCCTGTCGAGCAGTGTCCGGTCCCCTGACTCCGGCCACTGTATCCACACTGATGACTGTCGACACCAGCTCCTCCATGTCATCCAGCACGAGCTGTGGCGCTGGGCCCCCACCTCCAGTCTGCATTGCTGCCTTCTGGTTGGCTGCGAGTTTCTCCTTGGTCTTTCGCTTGATGTCATTCCATCGCCTCTTGACCTCCTCCATTGTCCTCTTATGCTCTCCGACGGCATTCACCTTATCCACGATGTCCGGCCATATTCCAGTTTTTGTGCCCAATGATACGTTGGAGGTGACGATCAGTTGTTGATGATGTTCCATCACCTCCGTGACTATGAACTTGTTCGCCTGCGGACTGAACTTCGTCTTCCTCTTCTTCTTGTCCTTGCCTTTCCCTGTCCCAGAGGTCCCGGGCTGGTCGTCTGGGGTGCTTGTGGGGTTGCGCCCGTCCTCTGCTTCTGCTCCGGCTGCCTCCATGGTGCTTAGGTGTTGGTCAGTTTGTGTTTGTGTGTTTTTCTACTTTTATGGTGATATTTCCCGCCTGCCAGGTGTGTGTTGCAGGCCTGGCACTGCTCATCAGTAATTTCCGCATCGCACTTTGGTCCATCACAGGTTTTATCGCGTTGGGGTTTGTGTTTTTATTTCCGTCGAGGTGGTTGTATCGCTGGCATTGGCCGCGGTTTCGGCAAACTATCGCATGGCGCCACCCTTTTGTGAATTCCTCGTTGACACAGGGTTATTTTCCAGCGATAGGCCAAGTGTAAAGTTGCGTTAACATTTTTTGGTGACGTTTAGCACACGTTCTTGTGAATATACCCCTTAGTTCATTTGAATTTACTATCATACCAATTTGGCAATGCAAATTCATAAATGGCATTCAAAGCCACAGGTCGCGACTAGCTACCTGCCTAATTAATATTCATCAGGCAGCTCATTATGGACTTTTTTCAATACCAACTGTTGACAAATAGTTGCATCACAAAATGCATCCCTGTTTGTAAACTACTTGATGTGCAATTTACCCAGCCTGGTTTGCGAACAAGGATTAGTACATCATGCCCATAATGTCCCAAAAAATGTATTCTTGCAACACTCAAAATGCTCTCTCCTTCTACGTCGCCAAAATCTTATGTACATAATTATTGAAACGGTACATTGCAAATGTGATAACATAATATTGTCATCTAAGTATTACTAACACTTCCCCCCTTTCAAACTGTAAAGCTTTTTTGCCTAGGCATACTGACATGTTATTATGTTCCACATATTGACAGCCCATTGTATTTTGTCAATCGTACAGTGCTCTGAAGACTGCTATATTTGAGCACTTTTTAAACGATTTTAAGTAGCAGTTGATCGAACTTTCGTTAAAGTAGACGTTAGTAAACATTTTCAACCGTTTGAAAACAGTGGAAACGGTTTGCGGATTGACTGTGCACGCGCACTTCGTACTGAAAGCAAATTACAGTTCCTACTTTGTATTCAGAACAGTATTTTATCGTGAGAAGGGGTGTCTGCTAGTCCTCCCTACGGATTTAAAGGAAATTAGGCTATTTGTTTTCTTCGACTCAATGAATGATACAATAGCACTTGTATTATTAAATAAAGTGTGCACTGAAGCTTTTGATGTGTCACATATTGTTCAGGGTAATATTCTTGTTTTAGTGAATCTATTTCAATAATAGAATTTGTTCAGTGAAACTACATACGAAAGCCTTTCTTGCAAAACGGTTCTGAAAGTAATTGATACTTATTTGATTTTTTGGGACCTTCGAAAACTCAATCTGCATAATTATGAAGTGCGTGGTAAGTTATTTTACAATCATTCAGCTGGCTTTGTGTTCTGGTGTGAAATCAGTGACGAGGACATTTAACGGTAGTTGTGGTGGTATTTCTTCACAAGTGCATCCGGTTTCCGATAATACAAATAGTTTATATTCAGAGAAACTAAATTTACTTTGAAATTATGGGGCATATTTACAAGGGCCATATCTCCGCTTTTTTGGCTTTTAAAGCCAACATGGGCTTCTATGGGAATTCTCATGGGCATATTATCAAGCCCATTATCGCCGCTTTAGCGGCAGTTTTCTGCCGCTGAAGCGGCGATAATTTTAACGCCGTGCTTGATAATATACCCCATGTTTCTTTTAGATTTTTGGACAGAGTTAAAAAACATAGCATGGGAGGGCACCGCAACTATGGGAATTCGAAAAATCAGCTGGTAAAGTAGATAATGTAATACGCCTATTGTGCAGACAGAAAGGGTGATTTTGAATTATGTGAACTAGTTTATAATGAAATGTACTGGTCAGCTTGTTCTACTCATTTCCTCTATGAAATGAGGCAGTAAAGACGACGAATTCCATCTGTCCATAATGATGCCCCGATTGTTTACTTCTGCTGAAGTCTGATGAATATGAACTGAGATGTGACTAGCTTCACACTTGTCAGTCTACTAGGTGTGGAATATTAATTACCAGTGCACATTTCTTAATATACACTAACCTTCTGTGATCTGATGCGTTCAGATTCTCTACATTGTGAAGAGTCTCAATGTGATGGGGCAGAAACGTTTTTAAATCTCACATGTTTTCTGTTCTGCATTTAGATGGGAAAATGTTTTCGTGTGAAGGCCTCTCTTCAATCATTCATCCTGCAGAAAGTATTCGAAAAGCCAAACTTACAACTATATTATTAATGTGTTTATTCAATGGAGATTTAAACGTGATCATAAGTATTTCACATGCCTTCTTAATGTTTATATTTACAAATATATGCTTCAGTGGATGCTCATCTCATTTACTATGAATTTATGTCACTATAACACTGAAACTACCCAGGAAACTTTTGCTTGGTTCCACCTAGGGTGAGGAATTGGGTTCTTACTCGTGAAAACACACGGGGCCTTATTTATGGCATTTTGGCGTAGGGCAGCGCAGCAAGGCATCTTGCTGTGCTACACTACGCCAAAGTGAAAGGGCAGGAACGCACCGTATTAAAGCATTACTGTGCATTTCTGTCCTTTCTGACTGTTCTGGAGCCGTTCTGGCAGCTTAGCGTCAACGTGGGCACCCTTGCACCATTGTTCAATGGTGCCTCTGTTGCATGCAGGATTGTTTGTGTGCAGGAAGGGGCACCTTCTCGCACAAAAACAATCCTAAAAGGCAGTTTCCTTTTTCTATGTATACGGCAGAATGGGTAAAGAGGTAAGAAAAGAGAAGAAATAAACATATTTCTCCTCATTACGCCTCACCTTGGGAGGCGTACGGATTTGGAACTTCCCAAGCTTTACATCACTTTGTAAATCTGGGGCACCATCAAATTCCATGGGTGTTGTGTTGGAAAACCCACTGCAACACCCTTGGAACGCTTCATGGATGCAGAGTAAGCACAGCCTCTCCATACTCATGATTTATGAGGCCACTCAAAGCCATGCAGGGTGGCTTGCGTTGCTTCAAAAATCTTTATGAGAGACCTGCGTCACGCATGTACCACTCTACGTGCTGCAAAAGTGGCTCAAGACTCTCATAACTAAGCCCCTCAATATTTTGCTTCTGGACAACTGATTTTAAAATTCTGCTGTGTGAATAAGAACAACTCAGAAACATAAATCAAAAATCAAGACATCTAAAAACTGACATAATGTAGTGAGCAGTGGCAACAGCAAGAAAGAGGGACTGGGGAATCAAGGATATAAAGAAACCCTAAGCCTAGGAAAGTTAGGCGGTTCAGCACAGAGTGGAACGGCGTGGGCATGAAAAGGTGTGTTTTGCAACAGCGAAGTCTGAGTCCGAATCAAGTGGGTGAAGTAAAGAGAGGAAACACAAGGAGGCACCGGGAGCCGATCTGTGTGTAGCACATTGGCAATAGGCCGCAGTCTGCCAGCACTTCATGGAGCTGGACGGCGTTAGGCTGGTGCGGCTTGTGCATGAAGGGAGTTCTGCTTTCCTACTAGCAGCCCTGTAATCCAACCCCGGCCTCAGAGCAACACTCAACCGGTAGGGCTCTTGGATTTATCAAGTCTTCAGTACTTGGAATCTACAGGAAAACATCTAGAGAAACCACCCAGAATTGTGCCCACTGATCACTCCAGGGCCATTGGTGCCATGAATCAAAGGCCAAGAAGAAGAGGGGCATCACTTAGGGCTTGGAGGGCAGAGAACACCACTGGGGTGCTTGTACTGCCTTGAACTGATCACACCATCACTTAGTCAAATTGAGACAAAAGGTGACCTTCGGGAAGAAGGCAACCCCAGAGCAGGCCCAATCAAAGCAGTATTCTTTCTGTTTAGCTCCTGCAACTGCATACAGTAAGGTAAGGCAAGACAATTGCCCAGAAGGGAAAAAAGGGGGTCATGTGAAAACCCATTAGTCCTGTGAGGGAAACAACCTCTCTGGGGCAGCATTCAGGCAGCAGCCACCGTGAAAACTGAAACCTACAATGAGCATCAATGTGGTCTGGAAAGGCAAGAGGAGTCCCGGCACAGGGGAGGACCATGTCATCAAAGAGATTCTGGCAAACATCTCCAGAGCAGAACTCAGTAATATGTCTGAAAGATGCTATAGATCTGAAATCCCCTCCCCACATCTGCACTTGCCAAAAAAGCAAAAACAATGCTTATAACAAAGAAATAAGGATATACAAAACAGATTTCTTAATCTCAAAAACAACAAAAAATCCAATCCCCAAAACTAGAAGCCCCCAGTCAAACCAAGTCTCAGTAAGTAAAACAACTGACGCAGAGACTGATGAGCCCTCTAGCACGAACAAATGTCAAGAAATGCTGCACAGTGCCCCACCAGTTATCCCAGTAAAATTATGTACAATACAAGTGGAGGTGCACCAAATTAACTCAACAGAGTCGTTCTCATCACTAAACCTCAGTAACTGGGATTACATAGGCCCAAGGTCTATACTAGTCAATCAGCAGGGGCAATCAGAAGGCCCTGAGTCACAGGATCAGCCACTAATTGAACTCTCAGAAATTGTGTCCTTAACCCATGAAGCCAGCGTATTGCAGATTAAACATCCATTGGTGCGCTCCTTGTCCCTTTGCAAAGGGACGCAAGACATTTGGGGGCATATTTATAATAGCTGGCGCATCCCTGCATATCAGCAGGGATGCGCCAGTTATTGTGCGCCACAGCTCCGCCACCATGGATGCGCCGCATTTACAATGCGGCGAACCATGGGGCAAAAATGGCACAGATGCGTGACGCATCTGTGCCGTAAAAGTGGCGCATTGCTGAAGTTGCGTCGCAAGCGCGACGCAGCTCCAGCAATGCTCTGGGGGGCCCTATCTTGCTAATGCTGCGTCAATCCCTACGCATGCTTCAAGCAGGCCCAGGGTGTTGACGCAGCATGGGTCTAAAAGTGACTGAGTGAAATCTTGTAGATTTCACACAGCCACTTTTAGGAGGCGTTCTTGCGCCGGAACACCCCCCCCCCTGCGCAGGAACGCCTACATGTGGCGCAGGGCTTTACAACGTGATGCATCTCCCAGATGCGTCACGTTGTAAGTACCCCGCACCATGGTGCAGGATTTGCGCCGCTGCTGCGTCACAAAAGTGACGCAACGGCGGCGTAAATGAGCCGCATGGGGCTTGTAAATCTGCCCCTTGGTTTCTACAACAGTCAGTCTAAGTCTATTCTCGGCTCAAAGTAGCAGTTCTCCAACCAAGGTTGAATTCACCTTCAAAAACAATAACCCTAACTCAGTGGGCATTAAAATTCCAAAACAACCAGTTATGACATTACAGTGAGTACATGGGGCTCCCTTCTGTTGACTATGGATGCAATGTCCATAGCAATTCATCATCAAGCGGTTAAACAGGAACTTCAGGTGGATCTTCTCCATATATTAGCAGTCCACATGGTGAGTATAGATAGGAAACTGCAAGCTCTCAATGCAAAATCACAATTATACGCAACAAATTACATGTCAGGGCGCGATTTTAGGGGACAAGCCCAAAGTTCTGCAATCCATCCTCACTGACATTTTTACGGAAGTAAGGTCTCGAGCAGCCACGCCGTTCGACATGCAATGTGTTATAGGAATGTACAGTCAACAAAAACAGCAGGAACCAAGGGTTTAACAGAAAAATATACTTCAGCACCAATGCACATGCTTGTCCAGGTAAAGGGACAGATATCGAGCAGTAGGGAGATTAGCCCCTTAAAACAAGTTGTAGATGTACCTGGAAGCGCGAATCAAGCAGGTGTGATCACTGAAATTGCTGAAACTGAGCAGTTCACAAAAAAAGGGAAACAAAAAGACAAAGGAAAGCATGTAAGAAAGGTAAAGTTGCCCTATAAAAGGGTATATGGCAGTTGTTTTCAAAATGCAGAATTTTGGAGTTCACAGATGCTGAAGGAGTAAAAAAGGTGGAAAACAAAACAATTGAAATATCACAGGAGAACATAAATTGGAGTATACAGACAAAGACTAGTGTGCCGGCAAATTATTTATACCAGTTACCCAGTGGTCAAGACACAGCTTTAAGGGCATCGGGTAGCTGGCTGGATTTAACAATGCAGAAGGGGAAAAAAGAGAATGACTATGAGGATAAAATACAGGAAAACTCAACGGAGCGAGCCCTGATTATTCCACTGGAAAGCAAAGATCAACAAAATCGAGCCAAAAGCCAATGTGGGATTGAGTTGCGGGAGTAAACAATTTGATACATGATGAACAATCATAATGAGCCAAGGGGCTGGAGTGTTACCATCCAGAGAATGAGGGCCAGCAAGTCCAGCAAGCCCTCGGATATACCTCCGTTGGAACAAGTTGAAGGAAGATCTACTTGCAACCTGATGAAATATTATTACAGCATCAGAACGAGGGCCATCAAGATCAGCAAGCCCGCAGCCTCGCTCCTGTTGGAGAAATGTCCATTTACAATAAGATGAGCAAGCAACAGGTAGCCCCCATGTAAATAAATTATTGTTAATTCTTAACTACAATTCAATGAGGGCATTCAACACTCTAAATGCAATATACACTATAAAACTCACAAACAAAATTAAAGACTTGACAAACATTACTTCTTGAGACTTGATGTGAGTGGAAGTTAGACTGCATCCATACAGAAGTGATGGAGAGACAGCTTTAGCAACTTGGGCCATGATGGACACAGTAGACTAAATATTGGCTAATCAGGTCATCTTCAGTTCATGAGGGGTAGAGCTACAAAAAATCAAACCCCCACGATTTTTAGGTCCACTGCTATCTATTAAACCAAGAAGGAGCTCAGTTTAAAGGGGAGCGGCAGGAGCAGGTATTAACCAGAGATCATTTGAAAATCTTACAATTGTGAAGCTTCTAAGTAATTCCCACCAGGGTCAGGTCCAGTAAGTGTATATAGGATCCATGGCCACCTTCAACCAGGCCAGGCCCTGGCCGCTCAAGGGTTTAGCCATCTGCTGGTCCTGACAAGAAGAATCAAAACCCTTCAATAGAGTTCGGCTGCATGAACATCTGCTCATGGAACACACACGGGCAGGAAAATCTACTTCAAGAAGCTGACGCGAGGGCATTTATTCAGAACTATGACATCATTCTGATGCAGGAGACATGGTGTTTGGAAGCAATGCATATTGTAGGTTATGTAGGGTATCACATCCCAACGATAAAGACCTTGAAATTCAGACACACCAAGGAGGGACTAGCCATGTTCATTTCCACCAAATTCAACTGGGACAGAACAAATAGACCTCGGGATAAACTGGATGCAAGCAATCAAGATGTATTTCAAGGAGGCAAGACCGAATTGTACGGTAGTGCTACTTATAAATGTATACATACACACCCCAGTAAAGCAAAGAAAGGGGCTCTCATGGAAATGTTGCTTAAAATAGCAAAAACTATACAGGAGAAAAATAAGTACGCTATTTTAATTATCTCTGGCGCCTTCAGCACTGATCTATACAAAGTCAGCACAAAGAGGGGCATCCATCACAGTGGAATCAGTTTCAGAAAGCGTGTGTGTAAACTTAGGTTCAGGATCCTGAATGGTAATACAAAGGAAGACTCTCTCGCATCGATTACCTTTTTAAATGGTAGGAAAAGTTCAACAATTTTACTATACGGTAATCAGCGAAGCATCTCTGCCTCAGGTGTTTTCCCTCGTCCAGAGAGTGATCCGTTCCCCAAATCCATCTGTATGTTGTGCAAGACCATGCAGCTGTGCCAGACAAATAATTTAACCTGCACTCCAGTAACTTAAAAAGCTTAAAATGCCATGGCCCGGGGATATAGAAGCTGATGGCAGAAGACTACCATTGTCCCGGAACAATCGAGGTTATAAAAAGCATTAGAACATTGGAATGTTGGTAGCTCCATTGAAAACAATGGGGTGCTCCGGGCTTATAATGGCTGGTATAAGCCCGGAGCACCAACATTCCAATGTGTCTTTGTTCACAGCTCTGGCTGTGAACAAAGACTTCAGGGAGCCTGAGGGGATTTCCATCCCCTCGCGCTCCCTAAAGGCTTTGTTTTGTTAGAACATTCTGCCCTCAAGTGGCAGAATGTTCTAATAGCCTTATAGCCCTTCGTAGCAGGGCTATACCGTCTTTTAAAGTCCCTCTGCTTTGTTAAAGTCCCTCGCCTTCGGCTCGGGCCTTTAACGCTGCAGCGGGCCTTTAACAGCCGGTATAGCCCACTACGGCGGGCTATAAGGCTATAATTCAGAAAGGCAGTAAATTGTAAGAACAGAAACAAGTGAGCGTGTAGAGGCATGTGTACTATTCAGTGGCTACTAACTGAGGGGCATATTATCAAGCACTGCGTTAACATTATCGCCGGTTTTGGGGCAGAAAACTGCAGCTAAAGCGGCGATAACGGGCTTGATAATGTGCCCTTTAGAATTCCAATAGAAGTCCATGTTCTGCCGTCCTTGATAATATGCCCCCAAATTTCTAACCAAAATACAACTGCACAAGTGCATAAATGGAGCCAGTAAAGGCAAGGGCCGTGGAAGGCAAGCCTGGAACAATAAAGAGCTAATCTCAAATAACACAAGAAACTAGATACATGGCAAAGAAGCTAAGACAAGGCAAGAGGCCAGATAAAACCTTGCTTCGAAATCTGAAAATGTAATATAAGAAAAACTGTTGGAGAGAAAAAGAAGATATCAAAAAGATCTGTGGACTGAGCACCTCACGTCCGGTAAACATCGGAATAGTAAACAATTCTGGCAGCTGTTAAATGGGTCGACATCTGGGAAAGAACGACAGTCTAACACAGGCATTGAAGCAGCTACATGAGAAGCTCATGTTGTGCTATGTTTTCAGTGTCAGAGACAGTGGGCACGGGGGAATCCAGCAGGCCAAAGCCTAATGTAGGAAAAGCCCAGACTTCACAAGTCGCTGCAGACAAGTGAACTCTGATATGCACAAGGCTTCTATAATGACCAGACCACTTCGGTGGTGGACATAGAACAACTGATGGGAATTTTGAAGCAATTTAAATCTGAGGGTGCAGCAGGACCAAATGGGATCCCAAATGCACTATTCAAGGGAGATGTATCTTACTGGGCCTATTACTTTGCCCCACTGTTCAATGATCTTTATCATTCTAATAGTATACCAGACTCATGGAAAGGCAACATCTTTCATCCCATTTTCAAAATTGGAAATCCTGATTCACCATTCAACTACAGGCTTCTAACATTAATTGCTGTTGAAGCAAAGCTCTCTGCATCCTATCTACTTCAATACTAAAAAGCTTGGGCAGATGGAAAACAGTTAATACCACAAATTCAGACAGGATTAAGAGCAGGCATGAGGACATTAACAAATTTAATAAACACTAACCCTCCTAGTAGAGAAGGCCAAATACGAAAAACACAGCTATTTGTGTGTTTTATGGACCTCAAGTCTGCTTTTGATAGAGTGCCTGAGGTCTTCTAAGGATAAAACTGGAGGAATGGGGTCTGCTAAGACATCTTTTAAGGGCAATGATTGAAATACACAAAGAAACCTCGGTGCAATATTGAAAATGGTGGTCAAGTCACGCCAAAATTGCCACAATGACCAGACTCAAATAGGGATACATTCTGGCACCAAATCTTTTGAATTTATTCCTTGCAGACTTAGTTGGTGCTCTTCCACTGGATAATAGCCATCTGCTAATCCTTGATTTAGAAAAGCTTGGTTGCCTCCAATATGCAGTCGATATCGTCAGCCGCGATCGGTAGTAGGAGTAACTGCAAGGCGGTTATGTGGGGAGGGGGAGGGGCAGGGTGGGGGTTAGTAAACTATGGACTACGGAGGTTTACAGGTAAGTTAACATATAAATTAATAAAACGAATTTCGCTGCGTTCACTGCATCGCATTTGGGGATGCAGTTCACGCAACGAAATTCGTTTTATTAATTTAAATGTTAACTTACCTGTAAACCTCCGTAATCCATAGTTTACTACCCCCCACCCTGCCCCTTCCCCTCCCCACGTCACCGCCCTGCAGTTACTCCTACTACCGACCGCGGCTGGATATCGTCCTATTGAGTCAAACACCAATAGGTCTGCAAAGCAGCATGAATGCTGTGAAAACTATATGGATGAGCAAGGGTTAGAACTAAACCTGAATAAACCTAAGGTGGTTTGGCTTTACTCCAAATTCAAGACACACTCCCGGGTTTTAGATGAAAAAAAAGGTGGTGGGAGTTACCTCATAAAATTTTTGTGATTCACCATACATCAGCAAATGACCTGTAAGCACCATTTAGCCTCTATCCAGGCAAAAACACAGTCTCTAATCTATGGCTTCACAATCCTGAAGCAGAAACTGAGTTGTCCATCATGGAACCATCTGCTTACAGTAATTTCTTCTCGGCTACTGCCAACGGTGTCGTATGGTATGAAAAATATGTGGAAACAGGAAATAGTAACTTTTAACAAGAGCCAAACTAAAGTTTAAAAATCATTTTTTTGCAGTTAAAGCACCAGTTCATGTTATTTCGTTTTGGTGACATGGAGGCAAAATGGCTTATTCCCTCCTAGAAATACTAGTCACAAAATCCAACTTGTCAACTTTATGGATATAAACAAGAGTCACTAGTACACATCTTCTGTTTTTGTCCAGTACCCTTGGCACAAAGGAAAATACTCCTGAAATCAATCCTCAGAAACCTAAAAATACGCTTTTGCAGGCAAGTGGCAACGACTTGGTCAAATGGCACGAATGTACCCTTAGCTTGCAGGAGGTGAAAGTTTTTAATGCCGATTGTCAAAAATGTGTCTAAAAAGAATGAGTAGGGACAGAAGTAAAATGGAAAAACTTCCACAGTACATCACAGTCATGTATTTTCAGCCACCTAGATTCACGCCTTTTAGCTGCACAATGCACCTGCACTTTAACTTTCGAATTGACTATGGACCATGAGTACTACAGCCCCACGGTCAGGTGAAAATAAATTAGCTAGGCCTGATAAGGCCTGTAGTTAACCCCTTCAGTGCTCATGACGGAATGGTTCCGTCATGAACACAAGTTCTAGTGTGCTCATGACGGAACCATTCGTCATGAGCACATGCTTGGGAAATCCCTCTGCTGCAGTCAGCAGAGGGATTTCCCTTTTTTTTTTGCCTGGGGACGTGGGGAAGAGCTTCCCCAACCTCCCCAGGCCGATTTTTGTATTTCATTGAAATGACGATAGCGCACATTGCGTGCGATTGTTATTTCAATGAAATCGAAACTGAAACTTAGTTTCAGGTTCTCAGTTTCGCTGCTTGTGGGGCTATTTCAGCCCCCCGAGCACCAAAAAAGACGAGAAAGGGATCGTTGGAAAGGGGAGAATCTCCCCTTTCCAATGGTACCCTTCCCTAGTGGATCACTGCTTGGGGATCACCCCAGGAGGGTGATCCACAAGCAGGGATCCACCCACTAGCACCAGGGAGGGGTGAGCGGCCCCTTGGGCAAGGGCTTTGGCTCCCCCAGTTTGATTTGTGCGCAACAGTCTTTCAGCCCCCCCGGGGGGCAGAAAGCCCACTAGACACTAGGGATTTTTTTTTTGTGACGTTGGGTTGTGGGCTGCCCAAAAAGGGCATCGCAATGCCCCAACCCCCCACAGAAATGTCAGTCTTTTGCCCCCACGAGGGGGGAGAAAGCCCACTCAAAACCAGGGAGTTTTTTTTATTTTTTATTGACGTTGTGATGGGGGCTGTCCAAAATGGGCATGCCAATGCCCCCCAGAGAAATGTCAGTCTTTCTCCCCCCAGGGGTCAGATGGGGGCAGTAGCCCCCAATCTGCCCCCCGGGGGCAGAAAGCCCACTAAAAACCAGGGATTTTTTTTTTTTTTATTGACGTTGGGGTGGGGGCTGCCCAAAAAGGGCATGGCAATGCCCCCACCCCCCACAGAAATATCAGTCTTTCTTCCCCCCCGGGTGGCGGAAGGGGGCAGTAGCCCCCAATCTGCTCCCCGGGGGGCAGAAAGCCCGCTAAAAACCAGGGATTTTTTTTATTGACGTTGGGGTGGGGGCTGCCCAAAAAGGGCATGCCAATGTCCCCCCACCAAGAGAAATGTCAGTCTTTCTGCCCCCCCCCAGGGAGCAGACGGGGGCATTAGCCCCCAATCTGCCTCCCGGGGGGGCAGAAAGCCCACTAGAAACCGGGGATATTTTTTTATTGATGTTGGGTGCGGGGACTGCCCAAAAAGGGCATGACAATGCCCCCGCCAGAGAAATGTTAGTCTTTCTGCCCCCAGGGGGCAGACAGGGACAGTAGCCCCCAATCTGCCCCCAGGGTGGGCAGAAAGCCCCCTAAAAACCAGGGATTTTTTTTTATAATGTTGGGGTGGGTCCTGCCCTGAATGGGCATGATAATGCCCCTACCCCAAAAACAATTACCACAGTCTTTCTGCCCCTCCCGGAGGCATATTGGTGTAATAGCCCCTTATCAGCCCCCCCGGGCGCAGAAAGCCCACTAGGCCTCAGGATTTTTTTTTTTTAATTCAGGGGTGAGGTCAGCCCAGAACAGCCATGCCAATGCCCACATCTCACCCAAAAAGTGCCACAGTCTTTCTGCCCCCCCAAGGGGGTGGATGGGGGCAGTGGCCCCTGATATCTGCCCCCAGGGGGGGCATAAAGCTGAATAGGCGCAAGCGATTATGCTGGCTTTTTATATGCGTGGGGGTGGGGGCTGCCCAAAATGGACATACCAATGCCCAACCACCAAAAAATATAGCCACAGTCATTCTGCCCCCCTTGGGAGTATATCGGGGCAACCCTCCCCCCTCCGATTTCCCCCAAGGGCGGGAGAAAGCCCACTAGGCACAGACTTGTTTTTAGCAATGTGCCTACATGTGGATTTTGGGCCCTAGCGCAGCCGGCACATAGGGAAACCTAGCAAACCTGTACATTTTTGAAAACTAGACACCAAGGGGAATCCAGGATGGGGTGACTTGTGTGCCTCTCACCAGGTTCTGTTACCCAGAATCCCTTGCAAACCTCAAACTTAGTTAAAAAAACTTTTTCCTAACAATTCTGTGATGGAAAGTTTTGGGATATGCGTGGATCCACAGAATTCACTCACCCAGCATTAGCCAAAGTCTTCCGAGAAAAATGGTAACTCACTTGTGTGGGTAGGCCTTGTGTCCGCGACAGGAAATGGCCAAAAATGCAACGTGGACAGACCACATTTCCATAGTGAAAACGGACCCTTTTTTTTGCAAAGTGCCTAGCTGTCGATTTTGAACCCTAGCTCTGCCGGCACCTAGGGACACCTAGCAAACCTATACATTTTTGAAAACTAGACACCCAAGGGAATCCAGTATGGGGTGACTTGTCTGGCTCTCACCAGGTTCTGTTACCCAGAATCCCTTGCAAACCTCAAAATTTGTCCCCCAAAAAAAAATGTCCTCACATTTCTCTGGTGGAAAGTTCTAGAATCTGCGTGGATCCACATAGTTCCCCCCAAACCGCATTTCCAAAAGTCTTCCGAAAAAAATGGTATCTCACATGTGTGGGTAGGCCTAGTGCCCATGACAGGAAACGGCCCAAAAGGCAACGTGGACACACTACATTTTACAGTGAAAATTGACACTATTTTGCAGAGTGCCTAGCTGTAGATTTTGAACCCTAGCTCTGCCAGCACTTAGGGAAACCTAGCAAACCTATACATTTTTGAAAACTAGACACCCAGGGGAATCCAGGATGGGGTGACTTGTCTAGCTCTCAAAAGATTCTGTTACCCAGAATCCCTTGCAAACCTAAAAAAAAATTTTAAAAAACACATTTTCCTCACATTTCTGTGGTAGAAAGTTCTGGAATCTACGTGGATCCACAGAATTCCGCCCATCCCGCATCCCCCAAAGTCTCTTGAGAAAAATTACACCTCACTTGTGTGGGTAGGCCTAGTGCCCGCAACAGGCAACGGCCCAAAACGCAACGTGGACACAACACATTTTCACAGTGAAAAAGGACCCTTTTTTTGCAAAGTGCTTAGCTGTTGATTTTGAACCCTAGCTCTGCCGGCACCTAGGGAAACTTAGCAAACCTATAATTTTTTGAAAACTAGACAATCAGGGGAATCCAGGATGGGGTGACTTGTCTGGCTCTCACCAGGTTCTGTTACCCAGAATCTCTTGCAAACCTCAAAATTTGTCAAAAAAACAAATTTTCCTCATATTTCTGTGGTGGAAAGTTCTGGAATCTGTGTGGATCCACAAAATTCCACCAAGACCACATTCCTCAAAGTCTTCTGAGAAAAATGGTACCTCACTTGTGTGGGTTGGTGAAGTACCCGCAACAGGCAAGGGCCCAAAACCTATTGAGGCGACATCAAAATTACCTATCACAAAACAACCTGATTTTGCAAGGGGGGGTCCCATGAGTTTTTGGCCCCGGGCTTGCTGGCCATCTATGGAAACCTGCCAAACCCACACATTTCTGAAAACTAAACACCCTAGGGAGTCCAGCAAGGTATGGCTTGCGTGGGTCCCCCAACATTTTCCTACCGAGAATCCCCTGCAAACCTCAAATTTAGATTAAAAAATCACTTTTTTCTCAAATTTCGGTGTGGGAAAGTTTTGGGATCTGTGTGGATCCACAAATTTCCTTCTACACAGCATTCCCCAGGTCTCCTGATAAAAATGGTACCTCACTCGTGTGGGTGGGTCAAGTACCCGCGACAGGCAAGGGCCCAAAACCTATTGAGGCGACATCAAAATTACCTATCACAAAACAACCTGGTTTTGCAAGGTGGGTCCCATGAGTTTTTAGCCCCAGGCTCGGCGGCCACCTACGGAAACCTACCAAACCCACACATTTCTGAAAACTACACACCCGGGGAAGTCTAGCAAGGTATGGCTTGCGTCGGTCCCCCGACATTTCCCTACACCTAAATCCCCTGCAAACCTCAAATTTTGTTGAAAAAATCAATTTATTCTCACATTTCTGTATGGGAAAGTTGTAGGTTGACCGAGCTGACACAAATTTCCTACCACCCAGCATTCCCCCAGGTCTCATGATGAAAATGGAACCTCACTTGTGTGGGTAGGCATATCTGGACTCTAGGGACTGTAAGAATTACCGTCCCATCTCTCTGCTACCTGTTCCAGCAAATGTCTTGGAGATACATCTTAATAAGCAGCTTATGGAAATGGCAGATAGGCAATTCTGGCTTAATGAGTCACAGTTTGATTTCAGAAGGCATCACGGCACAGAAACGGCCCTGGTTTCAGCCTCGGACTACATCAGGCATAAGGTGGACGAAGGGCAGGGAGTGGAACTAATTCTCTTGGATCTGACAGCAGCTTTTGACACCATCTCTCCTATGTTGCTGCTGGACAGACTCCGGAGTCTTGGTATCTCCCATCAAGCCCTTGCCCTTCTGTCCTCATTTCTGACAGGGAGATCCCAAAGGGTGAATCTAAAATCTTTTCACTCTGACTCCTACTCATTACCTTGTGGAGTCCCGCAGGGGTCTTCCTTGTGTCCCACCCTTTTTAATCTGTATGTGGCACCCCTCGCTACAGTAATCCATTTTTTGGATTGGAGGTGGTGTCATATGCAGATGATACACAAATTATGGTTACCATCCCTAAGGGGCTGAGCTCATGGTCAGAGAATGTCCGCGGCTGCATGTCCGGAGTAGCAAACTGGATGTCGGCTAACTTCATTAACTTAATGGGGAGAAAACGGAGGTGATCGTATTTGGATCAGGAGCAGCCAAATGGAACAGTAATTGCTTGCCTCAATCTTTAGTATGCTGTCCTGTCCTGAGCGAAAAGGCCAAAAATCTGGGAGTCTTGATGGATATGGAACTTAGCTTTATGGCTCAAGTGAATTGTACCATCTCCAAATGTTCCTGGCTTATAAGGATGTTAAAAAAAATCTTCCCTTTCAACCAGCGTTCAGCCAGGATCAAGGTAGCTCTGGCTCTGGTAATGGACAGATTAGACAACTGCAATGCTCTGTACCTGGCTGCCAGTAAGGGCTTACAACATAAACTCCAGGTACTGCAGAATGCACTGGCAAGACTCATTCTGGATATTCCCAAAAGACAATCAGCCAAAAAGGGACTAGAACACCTACACTGGCTTCCCATTGAACAACGCATCAGTTTTAAAGCACTGTGTATGGTCCATAAATCACTGCATGCCTCCTATCCTCTGAGACTGAAGACCATGTTCAAATGGAATTCCCCAGGCTGACTACTTTGTTCCTCTCATCAAAAGCAACTTTTGATACCAAGAACAAAGAAGAAGAAGTGGGGGGATAGGGCCTTCTTAGTGGCAGCGTGTAAGCTCTGGAATTCCCTACCCTTGGCACTCAGATCTATTTCTCTCCTGCTCCTGTTCAGAAAAGCCCTTAAGACCTGGCTATTCTCAGGTAAACTGTGAGCCGAAGTCCCTCTATCCTTCTTCTGGATGATGTGTTATCTGCGGTCTATCTCTAGCACCTTGATGCCCTCGGGTGATTGTTGCACTTTATAAATATCAAAATCATTGGGAAATGGCCCAAATCGTACTGCGGAGACTTCAAAATTACCTATAACAAAACTACCTGGTTTTGGGTGGGGGCACCTGGCGTTTTGGCCCCGTGCTAGCCGCCATCTAGGGGAACCTACCAAACCCACATATTTCTGAAAACTAGATACACTGGGGAGTCCAATGAGGTAGGGCTTGCATGGATCCCCCAATGTTTCCCTACCCAGAATCCCCTCCAAACCTCAAATTTAGCTGAAAAACAAAATTTTCCACATATTTTTGTGTAGAATCACTGTGGCGGCACAAATGTCCTACCCCACAGTGTGCTCCTTAGTGTCCCGAGACCTTTCCCACACAGAAAATTGAGAATAAAGTGATTCTTTCAGCTAAATTTGAGGCTTGCAGGGCATTCTAGGTAGGAAAACATTGGGGGACCCACGCAAGCCATACCTCGCTGGACTCCCCGGGTGTCTAGTTTTCAGAAATGTGTGGGTTTGCTGGATCCCGCTTTCTCTAACCTTAACCCTATAAAAATTAACCCGCTGATCCCGCAGGCTTGTACTGACCATTTATTGGTCTCAATCTCTCTGCAACTGCAGAACAAGGCATATATAACTTGCTCAGCTCAAGTTCTCAAACGCCCATGGCACAAGTTAGGCCTGGAGCTTTTCTCTGCCTGGCTATCTGTGCATAGACCTCAGCTACCATCAGATGTGGATGCGGCAAACTCGTGCTTCCATGAATGGCTGATGGCCAGCCTGGATAAATGTATTCCAGCTAAATGGAGAGGAAAAGGACGCGGGCCATCAAATCCATGGTTCAATGATGCTCTTACGATGCAGCAGCAAAGTTAGAATATTGGGTGGCCATCAAGCAATACCATATGGGCATTCGGAGAGCACAAGCGGAGTTTGTCGCCAGTAAAATCTTGGGCAGTTCTAATCCCACCAAGACTATCTTCTCCCTGCTGGATGGCATGAAGAGCGCAGGTGCCATTAGGGCTTCCCCTATTGCCTCCAACCATCAGTGTGACGAGCTAGCTCAGTATTTTGTCAACAAGGTGGAGCAGATTTATCTTCCAAAGGCAGCTCTCTTGGTGGAGGGGGGGGGCCTAGAGGGGGTGATATATCGGGGGGTAACAACCTGGCGTCATTTCCTCTTTTAACGCCCGTGGAATTTGAGGCCTTGTGCTTAAAAATCAAATCTGGCTCCCTGGCCGACCTTGTGACCCCTACCCACTTTCGCCAGTTTTATCCTCTGATCTCCGATGTGAGCTTAGATCTGGCTAATTTGTCTTTGTTGACTGCATCTGTACCACGGGCTTGGAAACACGCGAAAGTCATCCCTTTGTTGAAAAAGACCTCTTTGGATGCTGCCAAACCGGGTAATTATCGACCCATTTCCCAGCTGCCTTTCTTGGCTAAGGTGGTGGAAGCACATGTGAATTCCACATTGTCTAACTTTATTGAGCAGCATGCCATACTTGATCCTTCACAACACGGCTTCCGGCCCAGGCACAGCACTGAGTCAGCGCTACTGGCCGTGTCGGAAGCCATTAGGGGCAGTTTGGACGTAGGGGACTCTGCGGTCTTGGTCCTTTTGGACCTAAGTGCCGTATTTGACACCGTGTCCCATAAGATACTTCTCAAACGCCTACAGGACATTGGGCTCAGGGATTCAGCCCTGGCTTGGATTCAGCCGTTCCTAGCGGAGAGATCCTTTCAGGTCCTAGTACTCCCTTTCTCCTCTCAGGAGTTTGCATTGCATCAGGGGGTGCCACAGGGCTCCATACTAAGCCCTCTTTTGTTCAATCTATATATCAGCCCCTTGGCACAGGTGGCTAAGGATAGGGGGTTGTCATTGGTGTCGTATGCTGACGACACGCAATTGGTGATATCCTTTTTGAAGAAATGTATCACCAATCTGGACAAGTTTAAGGAAGATCTTCTGGCTATCTCCGATTGGATGGCAGCTAATTGCTTACAGCTGAATGCCGGTAAATCGGAAATCCTGTTATTTGGGAAGGACCTGGAGCTGTGGTCTGAGCAATGTTGGCCGGACCGCCTCAAACCCGCCCCACTCCCTAAGGAAACTGTAAAAAATCTGGGTGTGTGGTTTGATAATGGCTTGACTTTCGATGAACAAATGAAAGTCGTTGCGGGGTCTGCTTCGGGCTCCTGCGTGGCCTAAAACCTTTGCTCGGGTTCTTCCCTCCCAAGGTGCGCCAGACTATTGTCCAGGCGTCTGTGTTGTCAAGATTGGACTAAGGCAATTCCCTTTACCTGGGAGCTAACAAGGCTAGCATTAAGCGCCTGCAGAGGGTTCAGAATGCGGTCAGCACGCTTTCTGGTTGCATTGCCTAGATCTTGCTCAGTAGCGCATGTTCTCCCCAAACTCCATTGGCTGCCATTGACCCGCGGATACAATTTAAGGCGTTTTGTATTTCACATAAGATCTTGTCACGACAGGCTCCATCGGGGCTATTCCATCTGTTGGAGGCCTATGTGCCTAAGCGCTCATTGCGATCTGCCGATCTTGCTCTGGTCTGTACTCCCCGAGTCTGGAGAGCTAGGGCCGGGGGGCGTTCCTTCTGCTGGGTGGCGGCGAACCTTTGGAACGCGCTCCCGACCCCTATCAGAACTATTCCTAATCATTTGGCTTTTCGCAAGGCCTTGAAGACATGGCTTTTCCCGACTTCTACGGTCTAATTGCTCTGTCTCTCTCCTAGGCTCTTGTTTCTGGTCCTTGGTTTGCGCTGGGACGCCTCGTTGCTGAGGCAGCCATGCGCACTATAAATCTGTAATAAATAAATATAAATAAACACCCACGGGAGCACCAGAGTACTCGTGTTACCTCACCCAGGGAAGCCGGGTGCATAGGAGTCAAATGGGGTCGGGTCGCGTCGTCGATTTCAATAGGAGCTGGCAAAGAAGTGCTGCTGCCGGGAAGATGCGAAGTGTCTGAAGAAATCTAAGCCTGGATCGAAGTCCAGAAGAACCTGAAAGCAGAGGGGACAGAGTCTGGGTCACTAGGCAGTGACCAGGAGGACGATAGGCGGATGTCCACCGATGTCGGGTGATATCAGGTGAAGAAGGTGAAGCTTGACTCTTCAGCCACGAGGATCAGGAGGTGTCGAGGATGACCAGGAGCTGGATTCAAGCTGTCCCACAAAGGATGTCGAGTGCTGCAGCATCGGTGCCCAGATTAGACACAACAAGCCTTGGCAACAGCAACCCAAACAGAAAGGAGAAAGATGCAGACCGGCAAGGTCTGAGGGACTCACCACTTGGTAGGGAGTCAGGGCACGTGTGGAGCAACCAGGGAAGCTCAAGGAAAATCAAAGTTGCCTTCACAGGGACCCACCAGTCAACAGAACAGGGATCGCGAAGGAGCCTCAATGGGAAACACAAAATGGCAGCCCACGGGTCACTTGGGGTGACTAGCCTGACAATCTTTGGTGGATTCTCTTCTCGTGGTGGGGGCTACAAGTAACCCCAAGCACAACTTCAAGAGACGTTGAGAAGTCAATGCACTTGCAAAAGTGCACGGTGACCAGGAGTTCTGGTTCCATGCTATTCACGAGGGCTGCGAGTCTCAGCTTTGCTGGGTACTCGGGTCGGCCTCTGAGATGTCTGGAAATCCTCTTCCTGGGCTGCAAATACTTCGGAGTCCGGCGGGAGCTTCGGAGATGCAGACCGGCAAAATGCTCCATGGTGCCTGCCAAGCAGGGGAGTCACTCCTTGACCCCAAGGGAGATTTTTTCAGTCCTCTAGTCTTTAGCAGAGCGTTGAAGTTCCAGGATTCAGCTTTAGTGTTTCGTCCAGGGATATCTAAAGTCCTGTTGCCAGGGGTTCCTTACTTATACCTAAGAAAGGGGTTGGGCTAACTCTAGGGACCCACCTATGGGAGGGTTTGGAAAGAGGGGTGGCTACACCCATTTCCTTTGTGCAGTTTCATGCCAGAGCAGGGGCTGGAAGCCCCTGAACCTGTTCGAGTTGGACTATGCACAGGGACACCACATGTGCCCCCAGTGCAGGACTTAGCACTCTCAGAGTGCTCCCACTCAGCCCCAATACACATAAGCCTGTCTGGGAGGTGGTTACACCTCCCTGTGACAGGAAACCTGTTGTCCAGGCCTCCCCTGCCGGAGTTTCGGTCGGCAGCAGGAGGCCAGACCCGTGTCTGTGGCTGCAGCATCCATTTTGTGATGCCAGGGCTCTGTTAAGTTTCTAGGTATACCAGTACTGCCATGTCTCTCCCTCTAGAAGGGTGGGATCATATTCTCAAATCAGGAATTGATGTGGGGCTATGATTCCAAGGTGTTTGACACCAAAAACGACATGTTTCCGTGCAGCCAGTCCAAAGTTAGTATTAACTGTTTTAGATATAATGCACTTAAGAGTATATGGTTAGGCTGCACTACTGACAACCCCGGAGAAGAGATTACGAAGGTTGCAGAGGGGCTCACCTCATGCCTGGGCACCCTCTCACATATAACCAAGCAACCTGCCTTCAGGATTGATAAGGCCTGCTATAGGGGTTTCCAGGGGTGGCATAATACATGCTTCAGCCCCTGGTAGGCCTCTGGGGTACCTATGCCCTAGGTACATAGTATACGATATACTAGGGACTTATAAGGGCACCTCAGAATCCAATCTGTGATGTACCTAGTGTACATGAAATCAATTTAGAGAGGAAACAGCTAGGCTGGGGCCCTGAATAGCAGGGTCCTAGCCAGCCAGTCGACAAACAGTGAAACACCAGCAAAAAGTGAGGGTAACCATGTGAAGCAGATCCTACTCTCCTACACAACCCCCCCAAATGCAGTAACATTAAACTAACCTTAACCAGTTGAGTCTTCATGTTCTAAGTGGAAATATCAGGACAAATCGGAATGATACAAGTGGACAAAGGTGCGGGCACTCTGCGCCCACAGCTCTCTCTTAGATGCGGCGGTCCACAGGACAAATCACGATGATGCAAAAGTTGACAAGGGTGCGAGCACTCAGTGGCAGCAGCTCTCTCTAAGCTACGGCGGCTCACATGACAAATCACAATGGTGCAAAGTGGCAAACGGTGCGGGCACTCAGCAGCAGCAGCTCTCTCTTAGCTGCGGCGTCCCACAGGACAAATCACGATGACACAAAGTGGCAAAGGGTGCGGGCACTCAGCGGTAGCAGCTCTCTCTTAGCTGCGGTGGCCCACAGGACAAATCACCATGATACAAAGTGGCAAAGGGTGCGGGCACTCAACGGCAGCAGCTCTCTCTTGGCTGCGGCGGCCCACAGGACAAATCACGATGATGCCCAGTGGCAAAGGGTGCGGGCACTCAGCAGCAGCAGCTCTCTCTCTTTAGCTGCAGTGGCCCACAGGACGAATCACGATGATGCAAACGTTGGCCAGGGTGCGGGCACTTAGCGGCGGCAGCTCTCTCTTAGCGGCAGCGGCCCACATGGATCCAACGAAAGGTTCAAGGGTTCAGATTCAGGCGGGCTCTCAGCGGCGGCAGCTCTCTCCTAGCTGCAGCGGCCCACACGGATCCAGCGAATGGTTCAAGGGTTCAGATTCAGTGGGTTCTCAGCGGCGGCAGCTCTCTCTTAGCTGCAGCGGCCCACACGGATCCAGTGAAAAGTTCAAGGGTTCAGATTCAGGCAGACTCTCAGCGGTGGCAGCTCTCTCTTAGCTGCAGAGGCCTACATGGATCTAGCGAAAGGTTCAAAGGTTCAGATTCAGGCGGGCTCTCAGCGGCGGCAGCTCTCTCTTAGCTGTAGCGGCCCGCACAGGTTCATCAAAAGTTTCAAAGGTACCCAGTCCGCGGTCCTCACAGTAGAACTACAGGCTCCGGATTACTCGACGGAGGCCTCACCTGCAAGCAGAATTTCTCGCACAGGAATTCCGATGGCTGCCAGGGTGAAGTCTAATGTCCCTGAGACTTCTGCAGGAGGCACTCTCGATTCAGGCCATCAGGTAGTTTCTTCGGCAAGCTTGGTGAAAGTTTCAAAGTCCTTTCCTCTGTTCACTCGGACAGAGTTTCGTCTTGACATCCAGAAGGAACACAACCGGACAAAGTTCCAGCGCAGCATTTTATAAGTAAGGTTGCAAATCACTGACTGACTCCAGTCACAACCAGTTTGGTGGGGTCGGGGAGCACTTGGTTTATGAGGTGACATCCTGCCCTTTCAGAATGAGGGGGTCTGCTATTAGACACCAAGTGGGAGGTGGAGCCATCATTCACCTTGCCAGGCACGGCCCTGCTCGGATCAAAGAGTCACCCTTCCCCAGGCTCTGAATACCGATCTCACTCCAGCCAGGTCTGACCCAGCTGGCCCTGCTGCTCCAAAACAAGACGGCCAATACACATACTCGCAAAGCCTACAGTAAAGCTTAGGCAAGAAACTACCGCATTTTCAGAAGAGGCATTTCTAAACATGGGATATATAAACGGTCCTTACTAAAAGGTGTCTCTCAATGTCCTGTGCACAAACATATCAAACTCAAAGTTCTTATCAGGTTCCTGGGGCCAGATAGGATGATAGAAAGTAATCCTCAACTGGCCCAGTCTGGCCTATGAGAATGGATCGTGTCACAGTAGCGACAGTGAAATGGAGGGTAACTCACTATTGGACATGCTACACAGCTCTAGGCATTATGGTTATCCTAAGTCATACAGTCATTTATATACAGAGAGCATTCGCGCTGTGGCACTGATTAGCAGTGGCACTGCGCCCAGAGCATCTAAATCCAGCCAAAATAAAAAATAGGAAGAGGAGAGGGGAAGGGAGACCCACGCCAATGATGCCAGGTCTAACAAGTGTCCCCTCCAGCTGAAATGTGAGGAGAACTAACCATTCCCTTGGGGGTTCTCATCACTAAGGCGGAAGAATCTGTACAGACCATCAGCATTTGCGTGTTCTGTACCAGGGCAGTGTTCCACCGTGAAATCCATATCCTGTAGGGAAATAGACAACCTCAACAACTTGGGATTCTCACCCCTCATCGGCAACAACCATGTAAGGGGCCTGTGGTCTGTCTGAACCAGGAAGTGAATCCCAAACAGGTATGGTCTCAACTTTTTCAGCGCCCCGACCACAGCAAATGCCTCACGCTCAATTACACTCCACCTCTGTTCCCGGGGAAATAACCTCCTGCGTAGGAAGGCTACCGGTTGGTCTAGTCCCTCCTCATTGATTTGTGTTAGAACAGCCCCTATACCATGCTCTGAGGCGTCTGTCTGGACAACAAATTCCTTTGAAAAGTCGGGCACCAGAAGCACGGGTGCAGTGCACATGGCAGTCTTCAGGGCATCAAAAGCTTTCTGACAGGTGTCAGTCCAGTTAACCCACTTTGGCTGCTTCTTAGAAGTCAGCTCAGTCAAGGGTGCAACAATGTTTCCATATCCCTTGACAAACCTCCGGTAGTACCCCGTGAGTCCTAAGAAGGCCCTCACCTGCATCTGAGTCTTGGGGGGTTCCCACGCCAGGATAGTTTTGATTTTGGGCTGAAGGGGTGCCACCTGGCAGCTCCCCACCTGGTGCCCCAAATATACTACAGAACCCTGCCCAATCTGGCACTTACTGGCTTTGATTGTGAGCTCTGCCTTCCGCAGTGCCATCAATGCCTCCCAGAGGTGGTGCAGGTGGTCCTCCCAAGAGGAGCTGGACACCTCAATGTCATCCAGGTAGTCTTCCAGCCCAACCAACACTCTGTTGTCCAACCTCTGAAAGGTGGCAGGGACATTCTTCATTCCAAAGGGCATCACCCGGAACTGGTAGTGCCCATCGGGTGTGGAGAAGGCTGACCTCTCCTTTACTCCCTCAGTCAAGGCGATCTGCCAATACCCAGACGTCAAATCAAATGTGCTGAGGGATTTGGCAGCCCTCAACCGATCTACAATCTCATCAGCTCTGGGGATGGGGTGCGCATCAGTCTTCGCGACTGAATTGAGGCCCCAATAGTCCATGCCGAACCGAAGTTCTGGAGTGGCACCAGGCTCTGCAGTTTTTGGGACCAGGACCACTGGGCTGGACCACGGGCTGCTAGAGGACTCAATCACCCCAAGGCAAACATTTTGGTGACCTCATCCTTAATGTGGGCCCTTACCCCGTCATTTACTCAGTAAGACTTATGCTTAATGGGAGGACTGTCCCCGGTGTCCATGTCATGGACACACCAATCAGTGACACTGGGCACCAGGGAGAACAGATCACTGAATTGTCCCAACAGTTGGCGACAATCACCCTGCTGCTCAGGAGTCAGTGTGGGGGAGAGGACCACTCCTTTTACAGACCCATCTCGCTCCCCTGCACACAGGAGGTCAGGAAGGGGCTCGTTCTCCCCTTCCATTCCAACATCTGTGGCCAGAAGCATGCTCACTTCAGACCTCTCAAAGTGGGGCTTCAGGCGGTTAAAATGCAGGACCCGCAAGGGGTTCCTGGGAGACCGCAAGTCCACCATGGAGGTAACAGGACTCTTGCGCTCCACCACCTCAAAGGGGCCGGTCCACCTATCCTGGAGCGCAAAGGGCTCCACTGGGGCCATGACCCAAACATTTGTCCAGGCTGAAACTGGATCAGAGTGGCATTCTGATCGTGCCAGCGTTTCATCTCTTCCTGGCTGGCTTCCAGGTTTGTCTCAGCAAATTTCCTGAAATGCAGAGTCTGGTTTCTGAAGGCCAGCATGTAACTAAACACATCCTGTGGAGGTTTCCTTGGAGATTGCTCCCAGCCTTCCTTGACCAGACTCAGAGGCCCTCTTACCAGGTGACCATAGAGCAACTCAAAGGGACTGAACCCTAAGGACTTCTGTGGCACCTCACGGTAAGCAAACAACAGGCATGGCAGGAGGACATCCCACTTATGCCTCATGGGCTTGCCTAGGCCCATAATGATGTCCTTAAGGGTCCGTTTGAATGTCCCAACCAGCTCATTACCCTGGGGGTGGAATGGAGAGGTGAACTTAGAAGTCACCCCGCACTCCTACCACAGAGAATTCATGTATTTGGAGATTAAATTAGTTCCTCTATCGGATAACACCTCTCTGGGGAATCCCACGCGGGAGAAAATTCCTATCAGTGCCCGTCTCACCATGGGGGCCGTCACTGTCCTGAGTGGGATGGCCTCAGGGTACCTGGTGGCATGGCCCACCAAGTCCAGGATGAAACTGTTGCCCAGGGCTGTCTTGGGATCCAGAGGCCCCACAATATCAATGCCCACTCTCTCGAATGGGGCACTCACAGTGGGAAAGGGCTGTAGTGGGACCTTAATCTTCCCCCCACTCTTCCCACTTGCCTGGCAAGTCTCACACGTCCTGCAGTGAGCATCTGAGCTCCTGCGCATCTGGGGCCAATAGAAGTGGGTGACCAGCCTCTCAACAGTCTTGGTCTGCCCCAGATGTCCGGCCAATGGCACATCATGAGCCAACCCCAGCAGGAAGGTCCTGAAGTGCTGGTATAAAACCAGCACACAGGCTGACCCAGGCTCAGCAACCTTAGGCTTGCTGTAAAGGAGGTCATTCTCCCAATAGATCCAATGTGACCCTGTCTGATCACCTGCTGCCTGGGTGGTGGCCTGTCACCGCACCAGAGAAGGGCAGGTTTTCTGTTGCTCACAAAATTCCTCCCTGGAGGGCCCCCCTACCTGCTGCCAATGGGTCAGCTCTGGTAGGTCCCACTGTGCAGCCACTTGTTCCCCTGTAGGTTCCAGGGCATCCCCCTCAGGGTCTGCTCCCTCCGGGACTGTGGGAACCACGGGGGCTGGTTTCCCATGCCCCCTACCCACTCTCTTTAAGGCAGGGGCCCGGGCCATAATTTCAGGCTCCAGGCCCTCCTGAACACCCTTCTGAGCTGTCATGGACTGAGTGGTCGAACATGCCCACTCAGGCAGGCCCAACATTTCAAAATGAGACTTTCTCTCCACCATAGCGAACATGGAATGCTCTAGATCATTACCCAGCAGACAGTCTACAGGCATGGCGGCCCTCACAGCCACTTGAAGAGTTCCTGAGAGCCCCCCCACTCGAAGGGAACCTGAGCCACCTCACACTGGCTCTCTGAGTTGTTTGCTGACACTACGGGGCAAAATGCATGGGGGACAACATGCTCTTTGGACACCAACCGGGAGCTGACAGTAGTCACACTAGCTCCGGTATCCCTGAGAGCCTCCACCCTATGGCCATTGATGGTCACCCACTGCCGGTACTTCTTAGTGTTATTAGGCAGTGTGGGGTTAGGGACCTTCTCAAAGTCTCCTAGTGAGACAAGGGTTTACTCTACAGGATCCCACCCACCTTGGACCTCCACCTCCTCCACCTCCTCCCTCCCCAGGGCTACACTGGCGGGGTGGTGCATGGGGTGGAGCATGAGGGGGTGCATTGGGGTCCCTCTGTGGACACTGGGGATCATAATACCGGTGGCCTACTTGACCACACTTGAAACAAGTGAGTGGCCCCCTCTGAACAGGCTACCTGTCGGGGACACTGAATTCTTCTCAGGGGGAGGTTGGGACACCACTGCTTGGTTCCCTGGGGAATTACTTTGGGGCCCTCTCTGGAACTCCCTTTGCTTACCCTTCTCCCCCCCACTTTTCTGGTGGGGACCCTACCCACCTCTGGCGAAGTCTCCCACAAAACCTTTGCAGACCCGGGTGCTCACCCAGTGGTCCGCCTCCTCAGCAAGCTTCCTAGGGTTAGTCAGCTTGCTATCAATCAGGTGCTGGCATAGCTCTGGAAAACAGTTACCAGAAAAATGCTCCCACGCAAACAAATCATACAACTGCTCAAAAGTTTCCACTTTGCTACCTTTACCCAGCGATCCATTGCTCTGCAGAAATTCGACACATATTCAACCCATGTGGTACCCTCTAACTTCTTACAGGTTCTAAACCTCTGCCTGTACATTTATGGGGGTCAAACCATAACGGGTCATCACAGCTTCCTTCATATGGGCATACACCATCCTGCTCTCCTCAGGCAGGTCCAACAGGGTATCCCTACCATCACTCACAAAGCGTTCATACAACCCCGCTCCCCAATCCTTCTCAGGGACCCGGTGGGACACCATGGCTATCTCATAGGCGGCAAACCATTACCCAATATCCTCGCTCTTGTGAAAATCCTTAATGAAATCTTTAGGAATATAAACTCTACTCTCAGGAGTTACTAAAGGTTAGGGGTGGGCGGAATTTGCTAAATTCACTTTCGCAAACTATCACGAAAATGTTAAAAATCTCCGCAAACACGCGGAAATATCGCGAAGATGCAGAAGTTTTTTTTCCCGCCCGGTTCGCGGTATTTTCTGCGTGGTCGCGGCTCGCCAACTTACCCATGCGGTTGCTCGCGGGTGCAGCCATCTTGTTTTCACTTGTCTCGCAGTGCATGATCGCGAGAAGAAAGACGTGATCGCGCGACGCATGACGTTACTGTGGGCGCGAACTGTCGCGAGACAGTGCAAATGGCTACCAACAATCCAACATCTCGTGAAGAACGCGACCGGATCGGGAAAACTTGTCGGCGAACGCGGGGATTCAGGTAAGGCGATCGCGCGCACGCGAGAATGTATTATTTTACAGCGCGAGCAAGAAACAAATTATCGCTAAGCTGCGGAATGCGGAATTTTTGACATTTTCGCGCTTTCCGCGGAACGCGAAAATGCCAAATTATCGCAATTTCCGCAAACGGAACGGAATTTTGGCCCAGGCCTACTAAAGGTATGCTGCCACCAGAGGGGGAGACCGGGACACTCCTCGCCCTGATCTCTATCTCCCTCAACATTCTCTCATGCTCCATTTTAATTTTCTCAAGTTCAATTGACAATCGATTCTTCTCAATGTCTAACTTCTGACTCTCAAGGTCCTTCTGACATTTCAATTTAGCCATCTCCAAACTAAGCCTCCTATCTTTCTCCCTGTCCTCCAGCTCTTCTGGGGTCAGGCTCCTTTGGGATACACTAGTACCTGGATTGGAGGGTGTTCTATCACTTACCCCCTCTACTGCATCATCCTGCTGCCCTCCAGCGTTCTCTTCCTCATCCCCAGCGGACTCTTTCGCTTCCCACCAGGCCTTCAGAGCCTTCTGGTACTCCTCTTTCCTAGAGAGGCCTATCATGGGGACTGCGAATTGCTTACAGCTGTCTGGCAGTATAGGTATCTAATCTTTCCTCCTCAAAGGTGAGATCCTCCGAAGCATTGGACGTTGGCCTTCCTCTACTAGAAGTACTCATGGCTGCTTTCAACAATTCAATACTAAGACAACCAACCGAACAATACTAAAAAAAGAATTTGTGACTGCGCTTTGGTCTACACTCACCAGTGGTGTTTACCAGTTATTGTACGTGGATCATAAATGCAAGTCCTGATCCTCACCGCTGACCACCAATGTTAGAAATGGGGGTCTCTAGTTGTCAATGGCAGGCGCCAATGTCCAAATAGGGACCCTTCTTCCTAAGTCAGGGCAAGTGGGCTATCCCTTTTGACAACCCCTGCTCAACCCTGTGGTAACCTAGCATGAGCAGTGAGGCCGATCTCAGAGGCAGTGTGTGAAGCATTTATGACCATGTATAACACGGCAGTAACAACACCACAAAAGGACACAACTCAGTTAGGTATAAAAAAATAATATCTTTATCTAACAGTTTAACTCGAAATTCTCAAAGCGTTTCAACAACTACAATTCACGTCAACCAGTAGGGACTCCAATAGGCAATACGTTTTCACCAGAACGTGACATTGACTGAGTTCAAGGCCGGGGCCTACACGACCCGTTGCGCACCAGATACCTGTCGGTGAAAGGGGACACAGCACGCAGCTTCTCGAAGAAGCGGAGACGATGACAGGCGGACTCCCAGTGACAACAAGTCCAGGCTCCAGAGTTCTGTAGCGTGCACCCACAATGATTCGGGCACTAGGCGATAGGCAGGCTCTCAGCGGCAGGAGCATGCGGCTGCAGTGGCCCGGGCTGGTGTTGGTGATGACTCTCGTCGGGCAGCTCCTTGTTGGGCTCACAGCGGCAGCAGCTCTCTCTTATCTGCGGCGGCCCACAGGACAAATCCCAATGATGCAAAGTGGACAAAGGTGCGGGGACTCAGCGGCCACAGCTCTCTCTTAGCTGCAGCAGCCCACGGGACAAATCACGATGATGCAAAGTGGCAAAGGGTGCGGGCACTCAGCGGTAGCAGCTGTCTCTTAGCTGCAGAGGCCCACAGGACAAATCAAGATGATGCAAAGTGGCAAAGGGTGCGGGCTCTCAGCGGCGGCAGCTCTCTCTTAGCTGCAGTGGCCCACACGGATCCAGCGAAAGATTCAAGGGTTCAGATTCAGACGGGGTCTCAGCGGCGGCAGCTCTCTCTTAGCTGCAGCAGCCCACACGGATCCAGCGAAAGGTTCATAGGTTCAGATTCAGCCGGGCTCTCAGTGGCGGCAGCTCTCTCTTAGCTGCAGCGGCCCGCACAGTTCAGCAAAAGTTTCAAAGGTGCCCAGTCCGCGGTCCTCACAGTAGAACTAGAGGCTCCGGATTACTCGACGGAGGCCTCATCTACAAGCAGAATTCCTTGCACAGGAATTCCGACGGCTGACGGGGTGAAGTCTAATGTGCCAGAGACTTCTGCAGGAGGCGCTCTCGATTCAGGCCCTCGGGTAGTTTCTTCGGCAAGCTTGGTGAAAGTTTCAAAGTCCTTTCCTCTGTTCACTCGGACAGAGTTTTGTCTTGACATCCAGAAGGAACACACCCGGGCAAAGTTCCAGCACAGCATTTTATACCTAAAAAGTCTTTGTTCTCTAAGGTCGCAAATCACTGACTCCAGTCAGAACCAGTTTGGTGGGGACGGGGAGCACTTGCTTTACGAGATGACATCGTGCCCTTTCAGAATGACGGGGTCTGCTATCAGACGCCCAGTGGGAGGTTCACTTTGGGGAACGGGGTGTGGGTGGAATTTTGTGGATCTACGCAGATTCCTGAACTTTCCACCACAGAAAAGTGAGGAGCATGTGTTTTTTTGGACAATGTTTTAGGTTTCTAAGGGATTCTGGGTAACAGAACCTGATGAGAGCCAGTCAAGTCACCCCATCCTGGATTCCCCTGGGTGTCTAGTTTTCAAAAATGTATAGGTTGGCTAGGTTTTCCTAGGTGCCACCAGAGCTAGGGTTCAAAAACTAAAGCTAGGCACTTTGCAAAAAAAGGGTCATTTTTCACTGTGAAAATGTGGTGTGTCCATGTTGTGTTTTGGGCCATTTCCTGTCGCGGGCACTAGGCCTGCCCACACAAGTGAGGTACCATTTTTCTCGGAAGGCTTTGGGGAACGCAGGGTGGGTCGAATTTTGTGGATCCACGCAGATTCTAGAACTTTCCACCACAGAAATTTGAGGAAAATGTGGTTTTTTAAACAATTTTTTAGGTTTGCAAGGGATTCTTGGTAACAGAACCGGGTTGGAGCTAGTCACGTCCCCCCATCCTGGATTCCTCTGGGTGTCTAGTTTTTAAAAATGTATAGGTTTGCTAGGTTTCCCTAGGTGCCGGCAGAGCTAGGGTTAAAAAACTACAGCTAGGCACTTTGCAAAGAAAGGATCATTTTTCACTGTGAAAATGTGGTGTGTCTATGTTGCGTTTTGGGCCGTTTCCTGTCATGGGCACTAGGCCTACCCACACAAGTGAGGTACCATTTTTATCGGAAGACTTTGGGGTACGCGGGGTGGGTGAAATTTTGTGGAGCCACGCAGATTCCAGCACTTTCCACCAAAGAAATGTGAGGAAAATTTGGTTTTTTTTTACCACTTTTTTAGGTTTGCAAGGTAACAGAAACTGGTGAGAGCCAGTCCAATCACCTCATCCTGGATTCCCCTGGGTGTCTAGTTTAAAACAATGTACAGGTTTGCTAGGTTTCCCTAGGTGCCGGCAGAGCTAGGGTTCAAACACTACAGCTAGGCACTTTGCAAAAAAAGGGTAATTCTTCATTGTGAAAATGTGTTGTGTCCACGTTGTGTTTTGAGCCGTTTCTTGTCGTGGGCACTAGGCCTACCCACACCAGTGAGGTACCATTTTTATCGGGAGACTTAGGGTAACACAGAATTGTAGAGCAACTGCTATTACCTATTGACTTTCGATGCATTTCTGCCTTCCAAATGAAAGACAATGTGTAAAAAATAGGTCATTTTGAAAAATGAACTATAATTCTCATGCTAGTATGGGTATTCCCAATTTTTTAAATGTGCAAATATCTACTGTTTCAAACTCTATATCTTGCTCCCATTTCAGAAATACATAGGTGTCTTTCATACCGATTTTTCCATGTATACATTTTCCCAGAAGAATTGCTATATACCAGGTACATAATAAAAAACCATTGCAAGTCGCTGGCCAGTTACTGGAGTTTTTCGGGTTCTTGGTGAACCTACAAGTCCTATATATCCCCACAACCAGAAAGGTCCGGTGGATGTAGCGGTATATTTCATTCAAACAGCTGTCATTATTAGAAGAAGTTAAAGGTGAAAACGTTGACACAAATGGCTGATTTTTTCAACTAATTTTCTATTTTTCCTATGTTCAATGGTTAGTTTCTATAAAGAAACCTTGAAGGATCTACACAAATGACCCCTTGCTAAATTCTGAATTGTGTTTACATTTCTAAAATGTATAGCTATCTAGGATTTATTATTGCTTTCATACACATTTCTACCATTAGCTGGAATGAGGTTGACAGCACAAAAAAGAGCAAAAATAGGTTATGTCCCTGAAGAATGCCCAAACTGTGCAAAATATTTTGGTTTTCTGACAAAAGTCTGCTTGTCCCTGAAAGCTGGTAAGATGGTGATTTCAGCACCACAACCTCTTTTTTATACCATTTGCAGGGAAAACAAATGACGCTTTCATCTGTAGCCCTTTTTTCCCATTTTTCCAAAACAAAAAATAAATTTAGCTTTATTTTGGCTAATTTCTGGGTCCCCTCCAGGGGAATCCACAAATCCTGGGTACCTTTAGAATCCCCATGATGTTGGAAAAAAAAGGATGCAAATTTGGTGTGGATACCTTATGTGGTCAAAAAGTTACAGGGGGTCTAAGCGCGAACAACCCCAAATAGCTTAGCACAGGGGGGAAAAGGCCTAGCAGCGAAGGGGTTAAGTGTACTTTAGGCATTTGATATCTTCCCTGACATAAGCACCCATAGGCGCTACTCTGGCCGAACAAATAATTTTCACTCCTCTTAATTCTGTAATGACCTTTCATGTATAATAGTATTTTAAATGAAGGATATTTTGCATAAACCCAAAATGCACTGTTTAATAATAAAAATGTAAATGGTTTGTAGAGCTGTTTGGAGCCGTTTTTACATTTTGTACATGCTTAATTTCATTTTATTGGTAAGCAATGGTTTCAACTAACTGTGCAAATAATCTTGTTTTTTATGAAGTCTGCCATGGTTGTCAACTAACTAAAAAGTCTCACTCACAGTTAGCCATATTTTAAAATGGTTTTGAACTGTAAACTCTCAAGTTGACCTTTTAAAATAAGGCCAGCTGCTGTGCATATGAGGTAAAGGACTCTGTGCATGTTGAGCGAGAACACGTGAACACACTTGTGCGCATACCTGCATGCAAAGCAAGGAAGACAGCCTCGTATTTATGTACAGGTAGCACAGTGGCACATGGAACCCAAATGAAATTGATTTAATTTTAATTGAAAACCAAAATTGAATGCACTATCCCATTGTGGATATAGTGCAACATATGTTACACATTTCACTGTAAGCTATTGCCCAGATTGTATAAGGGATATGTGAGTCCTCAGTTTGGTGTTGTGTCAAGAGTGTTCTAATAGTAAGTGCCCACATAAAATGTAAGTATCTTACCCCATATATATGAATTGTGACTTTCTGTAATTCTGGATTAGAATTTGATAGTAGAGTCAGAGTTATTGATTTGTGAAAAATAACCATTCCACACCCATCACATATTTAATAAGCTAGCATATTTTCTAAGCCAGCAGTAAAGAAATTCATACTTTTAGCAGCCTCCCTGTGAGATTCAATTGCTCTTTTGCCCCGGGTTGCAGATCAGATCCTACTAGAAACAAGAAATCCATGCCTTGGAGAATAAACTACATCTGGTAGAAGAAGAAGGTGGAGCACAAGAAGACACAAGGGGTGGAGAGATGACGTGGCACCAAAAGATTAGGTAATGACCCACCAAACAAAACAAACTCCATCTCCCTTTTTAAACCTCAGCACAGTCTAAGGGAAAGGGGACTACTAAAGGAAAGGCTCGTCCTAGCTCTTTCACTCCTCCAAAAAGACTGGACATGATTGTGTTGCACTCTGGACTATTTTGGAGCCTGCAACAGCACCAGCTACTTGACTCTAGGAGACGCCTAGTGGATGGCGGACTTACTTGAGACCATGAATGAGGAGGGGGCACTCAAACACATGTGGACTAGTCCTACTGTGGGCTCCCAGTTATGGGCACAAATAACCGTTTTTGGACAAACTGTCATCCTGCAAATGATGAACAAGCATGGGTGTCAGGAGAGTGAAGAGATTGACAAACTGTCATCCTGCAAATGATGAACAGGCATGGGTGTCAGGAGAGTGAAGACATGGATAGTGGTTTACTCTGCAGCACCTTCAGGCTATTGCTCAAAATGACTCTAAGTTAACTTGCCTTGTAGGTTAGCCCGGATACCATATACACCCCCATTTCACTGCAATGCTACTAGGGTTGAGGATGCAGCAGTGCTAGAGACTGTGAAATGCATTAGGATCTACTCAGTGATAATTGGAGGGATCGGAAAACCCATATAGTCGGCGACTGGTGCTGGTCTGTGCCACTAAACAAAACTGAGGAAAAATGACTCAATAGGGCGCAAAATGTCTTAAAAATGGTTAGTTGCTCATGTGCAGCATTTTATCATTGTCAATGGTGCCCTGGGACACCCAAAGCCGCAAGAACAGCCAAAGCACTAAAAGCAAGGGCTACAGAGGGAACCAGTTTAGCATTAGGTAACCCAGATGGACATTGTCACAGGCCTAGGGTATTCCGATATTATCCCATTTAGAGATGAGAGACCACAACAGATCTCATAATTTGTCCTAGTGACCACCGAACCTCTGCACTGTGGCACTGACAGAATCCCGCCTGACACTTGTAGCACACAATGTACTATAGTTCCCACACTTGCACCGAAGAGCACCCACATGGGAAAACTGGGAAACAGTGGTCTTCCAGTGCCAGGTGGCAGGGAGACTGCAAGGCATTGCTACCCCTCGAGCATCTAAGCAATCCCTGGGAAAGTTTCTTGTGCCTCAATAGGTCAGAAAACTGAGGTCCTTATTTTCAATAACGGGTCAAAAATATGAAACATTCTACCATTTATATGGGAGAGAACTCTTGGGCATCTGCCTCTAGCAGCAGCAAGTACAAACAAGCATTTGCAATGCATCGGTCTCGCTTTTTGGACCTTATAAGCATTTAGCCGTGTCCCTTGTTCCTTGTTACAGGGCTCCCTACTGTCACACTTGTAGGAGTGTGATGTTAGTAATTGTGTTGGCAGTGTCATTGGCAGCCTGGCAGGGGCAGTGGGTGGTGCAAGCTGCAGTGGCCTGAGGAGGACCGTGGCACTTATTTGTTGACAAACTAAGCACTGGCACTAGCACGCTTGTACCACACGATCAAACATAGAGTGACAGGAGACGATACTTGGCAGTGAGCTGCCATGGTTTGCAACATCGCCTCACTGCTTCTCGTGGTTACATTGAGGCCAAGTCTAGTGGACCCTGGGCCTGCGCCTTGAGGCTGGCTAGATAGTAAGCCACCCTCTGCCCTTCCAATGGTAACTCCCATCGGCCCCCTTCTACTGCCATTTGGCACGGCCAGTCGAGACTACTTCGTCAGTCTGGGTGTCTGTCCACTTTTCTTAATTAGGCTTTTGTGGCTACATCCGGTCAACCTTGTGACCTAGAGTGGCGCCAGCTATACACGGCTTTGTGGCGAGGGTGTTTCACTGGGGAAGGGGGGAAGGAAGCACAAAGAATGGAACCGCACCCACTGTTCGGTGTAGCAGGTGGTTAATTCACCCACGGTCTCGCAGCTCCTTCAAAGCAGCAGCATCCCGAAGTGCTGTGCCCAAAGCTCAGCATTACCGCTAAGCTTCTGTGCATGTGAGTCGGATGTTTGCAGCACAGGACCCTTCACCGAGAATCCGTAAATGTGTGTACAGAGAGATTCGGTGTCAGGGTGCCTGCTCCACGCTTCTGTGACCCATCTGTACACGAGTGGAGCACAATGCCGGCTCTGCATCTGTGACGCATCTGTACACGAGTGGAGCACAGCCACCGGCTCTGAGCTTCTGTGACCCATCTGTACAAGAGTGGAGCACAGCGCTGGGTCTGTGATAGTGCGAATGTGTTTTGAGAGGGGTGAACACCGTCACGTGCTGTGCGCTCGACTGAATGTGTTGTCAGATCAGTGCCTACGGCCTCGGGCTCTGCGCTAGCGTGAATGAGTTTTGAGATCAGTGCACACACCTTCGGGTTCTGCACTAGACTGAATCTGTTTACAGAGGGGTGCACACAACCATGGTCTCTACAGTAGAGTGAATGTTTTTCTGAGTGGTGTACACAACTCCGGGTTCTGCACTAGAGTGAGTGTGTTTACAGAGGGGGGAGAGAGCCTGCAGCAGCAGCTTCCCACCCCATAGGCGCCGCAGCATGAGGTCCAGCAGGACAACGCTGAGCGCCGCCTCGATGTGCGAGGACTCGTAGAGTCCATGAGCAGCAGCCGCTTGCTGCCCTGCTCCATCTGGTCCTTCAGCCAGACTACCGTCTTGCCGCGGCAGCTCGTCATGCCAGGGATGTTTATAAACATCACTGTGTGTTTGCGCCGGGGAGGCACCCGATGGTCAGGTGCTTAACCTTTTCCACTTTATAAACATCACGTCAGCTAGAAAAATATATGTATCTGTGCCTGGGAGGTACACGATCGACAGAAGCTGAAACCTTCTGCAGTCTATTAACATGACGTGCTTGGCTTAAATAACACACATTAAATAAAAAAGTCCAACAAATACAGCACACCAAAAAAATGCCCCTAATACAAGTAAAGGGGCCAATAGCCATAGGCATGTCCAAGAGCCAAAAAGGAGGGAATTAAAACACTATTAACCAATACAAAGCACACAATCTTTAAAAGCACATTGGAGAACAAATGAAAACAACCATTTAAAAAGCGCCTTACTTAAGTATATACAACATGTCTCAACTAGACAGCGTAAGCGCTGCCTAGGCGAGACCTAAAAACCTTCAACAAGGAGATGTCTTTCAACACTCGGATAAAGTCTGTGGTTAAGAGCACCAAATAGTGATATAAAAGTAAATCACACCTTTCCTCCTGCCCTCCCATCGAACTAACAAGGGCATTGATCGTTCCTAAATTGGACTAATATAACTGTATGTATGCAGGCCTGTAAAAGGCTAACATCGAAATATTGAAGGGTACAAAATCATGCCGTTAGGGTCAGCCTTTACCTCTGGTAGCCTAACATTAATATTGTGAGCATCATGACAAAGCAAGTAGGTGAGACATTTTCCTTGTGTGCTTGGCCACAGGAGCAAATATGATTGGTTGCTGTTTTCAGAGATAGGGCCTGCTGAAAGGGGCTAGTTTAGCTTTTTTCTTTAGAGTACACATAGGAAGGGTTAAAAATGCCATTCCAACCTGCCATTTTGTAAATATTGCACGTTTGCTCTTAGTATTAAGTTTTATGTGTTTTCTGTACTTTTCCTTGCATTTATTTCTTCTTAATGATGTATATTTGCAGTACAAAAATAAAATAAAACATGGTATACAACTACACAAATGTCATAAATGTACTGGAAATACCAAAGGTTAAAGTGACGCTATAGTTAGATGTGTTAATATCTAACTTTACATTAAATAAAAAATCTCCAGAATTCACTGGAAAAAACAAAGGGTAAAGTTATATTATAGTTAGATAAAAATGTCCCGAAAAAAACATAACATTTTAAACTCTAAAAAACGCTGAAATTTACCAGTACAGAAGTAACTATAACTCAAGCCTTCACCATGCACACTGTTATCATCAGTGATGCAATTTCAGGTGTCTTCAGTGATGTTTTCAATGATGTTATAGAACATGTCATAGCAAACACAAGGAGATGCTCACTTTGCCACTGGATTCAAGCTAGCCTGGCTGATAAGGGCTGTTAGTCCAAAACCGGTCCCAGTATGCTTGTTTCCGGTCCGGGGAAGACATGACTTGGCAGTTCGGGCTGGACTGTTCCCATGAGGCACAGGGTCAAGACTGATTTGCATATAGCTGTGTCTGAACTGGGGTAGCGAAGTGAGCTAAAGAACAATGATGGATTCAACCCAGATCTGTAACTGTGGGAGAATGTCTGAAAAGTTTCAGTGCTCCGTCCATCATCTCCTTGTGTTTGCATAGAACATGTTATGACTGATGTGATATGTGAGGTCATAAGCAGTGATCGGAGAGTGCGCAATTCATAGTTCTGTGTTATAGTCCTTTCTGATTTGTTGTTTACTCCAACTTCGTGCTTCACCCCATTTGAATTGAAAAATATACTACTACTGCTAAACCTTTTATTGCAGCTTCACACACTAAGGGCCTGATTACAAGTATTGGAGGTATTTATAGCACCAGGTAAATAATGAAACCATGACTTAGTTATTTTTCATGTCCGATAAATAGTACCTTCTACGAGTTTCTGGAACATAGCATGCAGATGTTGGTTTTTAATGCACCAAAATTCTCAAGATACAGTGATTACTGTAATGCTTCTGATAATGATTAGACGTGTTAAATAACACTCAACTTGTAATTCTGACCGGTCAGTAAACAGATGTTTATGCATGGTTGGAAGAAAACATAAGACTCGTAATCAAGCGCTAAGTAACTTAGCCCAGAAAAGACCATTGATTTTAAAGTTTCATTTGCTTCTATCCTACAACAATGTGTTTCCTGAATAGCAAAAATATCACATTGTTGTGATTTAATTTCTTGGGCTATTTTCTGTCTTTCTATTACTTGGTTTCCTAACCTCTCCTTCTTCACGCCCCTGTGATTTAGCTTGCCCCTATCCCTGCATCCTCCCCACCTCACCCACATTTTCCCCATACAACCACTCACAGCCTCGTCTGTCCCCCACCCCTTCCACTTAAGGGTAGAGACAATGCTTACAAGATGCTGAACTCTCTATCCCTCATCTAGCTGACGAATGCTGGGTCATAAGTGAGAGGGCACGATTCACCTAAAGATATATTATCCTAGTATCATGCTACTATTGCTGTACATGTGCTTTCATATATACCCTGCCATCTAAATAGATTGGCATGTTGTCTTCTAGCAATTTATTTCTACATCTAGTCCTGAATATAGATTATGTCTTCTGTTCCCCCGATTCTGCTGCTAGGCCAGGTAGAATTATAATTTCTAGATTTCTACAGTATAAATAGTACCCTACTGGTGTCTAAATCCCCAGTGTGTGTGTGGGGGGGGTTTCATGTATGTGTGTTCATACATTTATGGTTCTCACAGTTGTGCTAGTAAATTCCCATTTCCAAACAGTCGATCCCCAACCACCCACTATTCATGTTACCTATGTAAGTATCTTAGGTGGGCAAAGGATGCCTCAACAACAACATTTCACCTGCCTCAACAACAACATTTCACTTTTTCTGCTATCTTCTCCAGTTCAAAGGTAGCTGACTCTTCTGTCAGGCAGTATACAGTACAAGGCTCATAATTAATCTTTGGTTCCTACAATACAATAATTGCTTTAAATTTGTCTATCATATTGTTTGCAGGACGGCATTTATGCATAGTTGCATTAGAAATGTCTAAGCTACTGAAGAATCGATTTAATCTTGTACAATAGGATTTTTTCGGAGCTGTCATGTGATATACCTTATTACTAGTGGCCCTGTAGCACTTATTGTGCCACCCACTATGTAGCCTTTTTAAACATGTCTCAGGCCTGACATTTGTTGGAATGGGTGAATATGTCAACGAATGTCATGATATGTGCAGGCCCTACAACGGAAATATCAGTAAATGCAATGTGAATGTATGCCATAGCCTGTGCCCACATAACCATGACAATGCCAGTCAATGCAATGTCAATTTATAGAATTACTTGTGTCTGCATAGCAGCGCCTGCATCAGCAATATTGATAACAAAGTATGTCATAATCTATGCTTGTACGATAATATTATTGTTGCCAATAAGAACAACTTCAATGTACGTTTAGACCAAAGTAAACATAACTTTGTCAATACCTGGAAGAATGAAGTCAATGTATGAGATGACAACTGCATGTGCAATGTTGATTATGTCAATAAAAATGATACCAGTGACTGCCATATTATTCTAAGGATTTCCAATGAAGTCACATCATGCTGTCAGATTCACCCAAGGTGACCTCCCCATCAACCCCAAGTTAGATAGTTGCACCACAAACAAATCTGAGGTAAATGGCCCCAATAGAACATGTTTGGCCAAAGGCTCTCGTTCCCCAGAAATACCACATGGATCGCACATGTAGACAGATACACTCAGCGCATGAGAACAAGACATGCACACCACATGTGTTCCTCATGCCGGGCATCTGGACACATACTCACTGACCCACATTAGCTCTCCCCGAGGTCGAGAACCATCTGTGACCTTATCACATGCACACATTTCATTGATTTACAACCAAGATGCTCCTTAGGAATTTAGAGATCATTTTATTGTACCTCATGAACTGTGTAAATTGCCAGCCAATTTTTTCATGTTGAGAGATTTTGATAAGACACACTCTGTCCCGGCTCTTCCGGCCGCAGCATTGAATTAAGCCAAACTGTTCCCGTTTTGGCAAACACCTCTTGTCTTTTCATTTATTGAAGGTAAATGTAAATCCAAGCAACGCATTGCAGCCTGTGTGTGCAGTTTTAAACTGCCATTTTAGCCAGGCAAAATAAACATTTTTCCAGCCCTAAACCTTCCATTTTAATATATATAATTCACTCTAGGGTAGCTGTTAGATCTGGACTTTCTTGGCGTGATTCCCCCTGACTTTTTGCCTCTACCTTCTCTATTTTTGATGCTGTGATGGATTTTGTTTTACTGGCTTAGATGCTTTGGGCACTTTGCCACTGCTGATCAGTGTCAAAGTGCAAGTGCTCCCTGTGTAAAGTGTAATGGTAATTGGTTGTCCATGATTGATATGTTTGCCTTACTAGTAAAGTCCCTAGTAAAGTGCACTATGTGTGCCAGGGCTAGTAATGCAAGTGTTACTAGTGGGCCTGCAGCACTAATTGTGCCAACCACACAAGTAGTCCTAAAGAGAGAACTCAGGCCTGCCACTGCCATGTTATCCTCACAAGTGCACTCACTTGCCAGGCCTTACCCTTCCCTTTAAATGCACATCATACACCCCTATGGTAAGCCCAAGGTACTCCCCTGGGCAGGGTGCAGTGTATGTGAAAAGGAGGACATGTGCTAAAGTGTCTAGAGAAATACTCTCCATTTCGTTTTTCACTGTTGAAAGGCCAATCTTGCCCATAGGACAGAATGGGTAAGGCTGTGTAATATGTTTCCAGCCTGTCTTCCCAAAGGCTTAAGATGGAGAGGTGAAGTTTAGTGTGTCTGAACTCACAATTTAATAGCACATATTTTTGTGAAGGTGGTTTTTGCATTGTGTGTTTAGAAACCACTCTTTTAGAAGTGGCTGGGTTTTTGTGCTCTAACACTTCTGTGTGTCTCTGCCTGATTGTGGATTGACTGTCTGGATTTGAATTTGGTAGGCTCTGGGGAATGTCTTGACCCAGGGGAGGAGGTGAGACAGCAATAGGCTGTCCTGCATCTGGAGATTAGGGGGGAGGAGTAGCCCCTGGAGGTGAAGAGGCCTGGGTTGCTGCCATAAAACAATGGCTCCATCTCCTACTGAGTGATTAAGGATCCAGACCCCCACTATCAAAGGAAGAAGGTGTCACTGACAGGCAGACACCCAGAACTGATTTGGACAGGGGTCAGTGCCCCCTTGAACACAAAGACTTCAAAGACATTTAGGGGTATAACTATGAGAGCTGAAACCCCTGAATGTTGGAATGGAATGGAATGCAACTGTTCAAGACTGAAAAGGATTTAAACTACTTTGTGGTCAAGAGGAACCTCTGCCAAGGAAGAAACAGCTAAAGAGACAGAAGGAAAGGACTGACCCTTGCTGTGTGTTCTGGGGTTGGCCTGCAGTTTGCTGATTTAACCAAGGCGAGGCTAAAGGGACTTTGTTGTGTGCTGTGTCCTCCTGCTTGAAAGGACTTTGCTGTGTGCTGTGTCCTGAAGTAACTTATCCCCAAGGGCCCGAGGAGAGCTGGCTCACTGTTGTGGAAACTCAGGAACACAAAAGTTTCCAGGTGTGTCTCAGCGATTCTGTGTGCGTTTTTGCAGCCTGAGACCCTCGTAAGAATTGCCCTGTGATCATGGGCACCTGGAGTCCAAGCGAGTCTCAAGGAGACCCGGGGGGTGTGTGGTCTTCGTGCAGCCTGAGACCTTCGTGAGGATTGACCTGTGATTGTGTACACCCGGAGTCCAAGTGAGTCTCAGCGACGCTGTGTGCGTGTGCTCTGTGCAGCCTGAGACCTTCATGAGGATTGTCCTGTGATCGTGTGCATATTTAATAAGTGAAACCCTTAGGTTGGGAGATGTTTGGTGCCTGGGGAATTGTAATATAAAACCCTCTTTTATGATAATGTTGGATTTTAAGTCACAATTCTGAAAATGCCACTTTTAGAAAGTTTATGCAGAAAGAACAGTGGTTCCAAGACCATAGTTATGACAGGCAATGGACAAATACATCACATGATCAATTTATTCAATTATATATATAAAATAGTAAAAACATTGCGACTGTGCAGTATGTGTGTGTGTGGTGGGAAACATGCTTGGTGCTCTCATACGAGTGATACACTTGCGTGACAATACATGATCAAGAGTGGGTATCAAGTAAGAACAACATGGCCCATTTTATTCTTGTGTACAGTCTAATTGGGTCTCTAGAACTAGTCAAAGACATTTAAATCCTTCAGAGAAATAGAAGGATCATCATCAGGACTCTAAGAATACATGAGTCCGAGAAAAATAGCGGACTGAAAAAGAGCACAAAAAATATAGAGTTAAAGCAGAGAAGGCCAAGTATGGGGTTCAAATATATACGAGTGGATACTTACTGGACACTAATAAAACATTATTAAATGTGTCAATGGGCTCAATTCAGGTACACAAGACATCAGCCAAAATGTCAGGAAAATATGGGGGGGAGGAACAGAGTGAATGGGTTAAGAATAAATCTCAAGAATATCAAAATTACCCATGCAGGGATTGAATAGACTGTAAACGTCATCAAAAATTGACAAAGTGGTATGGATGGGGTACAGGGTGAGCTACATTGAGGTGTCAGAAAATAATGCCAGTCTAAAAATCAGTTGGTAAAGAATTATGTAGTAATGGAAGGCATATCATAAGGGTGCATATCGGGAGATGTGAGTGGGCAGAGTGGGTTGCTACTAGAATATAAACGAGCCTCCAGAGGGGTACCTTGAGATATTCCTGGACAGCCAACAAAACAGCTTGAAAGGTGAGCTGAGTGAAGTCGGCTGGGTGAGCTTCAAAAGATGACTGCTTCTCCTGGGCAATAGAAATGAATGAAGGACTACTCTAAATACAGACACCAGGGTCATGACAATAGAGGCAGGGCAGGCCAGAGTATAGAAAAGGAGTTCCTGTGATTAGTGGCCACTATCTTGGAAAAGGGGATGAAAGTAAGGAAGATAATTTGAAACCATAAAGATAAATGGTGAACGAGAATTAAAACTGAATTATTATTAAAAATAATAAATACAAGAATTACAAATGAACAGAAAATAAGGAGTTGCGGTGGATTGCAAATCTGTACGTTGTTGATATGAAACTGATGAGACCGCTGTGTACTACCCAGGAATACACATATAGAAAATTCTAGAAAATATCCAGTCCATTAGGGTTAAGGGAAAATGTCTCACCATGTAGAAACAACCAGTGGATGTTCCTTTTCACCTGTGAGCTGTCCCCAGTGTCAATATCATGGGTACACCATATAGTGAGTCCTGGGGAAAGGGATAATAAAGAGGCAAACTTCCCCAACAACAGGTGACAGTCTCTCAATTGGTCTAGGGTCAGTGTAGGGGATAGGCTTACACCCTCCATTGACCCATCCTGCTCCTTGGGAGAAAGGAGGCCGGGTTGAGGTTCACTCTCTGTTTCCACCCCATCGTCCATGAGCAGGAGCATGATTAACTCAGACTTCTTGAAGTGGGATTTGAGGCATTCTTGGGAGTTTTGAGGTCAACCAAGTAGGTGATCTTACTCTTGCGCTCTTTCACCTCATAGGACCCATACCAACAGACTTATTGGGCCCTGGGCTCCACAGGTACCATACCCACACTTTTTGGTCAGGGTGAAACTTTACCAGACTGGACTTCTGGCCATACCACTGTTTCATGACCTCCTGGGTGGCTTCTTGATTTACCTTAGTTTGGTTCCAGAAGCACTTCATCTGAGTCTGGCATGCAAGCATTTAGCTGATCACATCATGGGGGCCTTCCTGGAGGCTTGATCCACATGCATGGCAAGAGAACATCCCACTTCCAGCTCAAGGGCTCTGACAGGCCCATTGTTAGAAATTATGTTACTGGTTGACTGGTGTGCGACAATCCTAATCAGGGTAAGGCACAAGTAAACCCCAAATCAACCTGTGCACACCCCCTGGTAGCTTGGCACAAAGCAGTCAGGCAACATGTATTGTATTTGAGAAACACTTCAAATTGAAAAACGGTGAAAACACCACGCAAAAAGATTCCACGCCAAGTTAGAAAATTTGAGCAAAATGTAATAAATAAGAACAAGACCAAACCAACAATAAACAAATCAGTAGAACCAGAGTTATTTTTAAAGAATAAACTGCAATATAGTGCCTAAAGTGCGAACCACGAATATCTAGTCGCGAGTCAAAGTCAAAAGTTTAGGCCGACTGCGATGGAGTGCGGGTCAGATACAGTCCCAGATTAGACCCGCTGAGTTTTACCTTCTTAAGATTTGTGCCAAGAGTCCCAACATTCCAATGCTGTAATTTGTCTTCATAAGAGACGGAGGAACATCAGTGTTACTGAACAAAACTGAAACTCAAAGCTTTGATAACTTTCTCGTAGGTGTAACACCAGTTTACAAAATTGGCTTAGCTGAAAAGGTCATGATAGCAGAGGCGAAAATGTCTACAAAATAGAGGAAAATCTGTGGTAAATCTGTAGAAAGGACCAAGGAGATCAAAATGGGCTAGCAAAACATCTCTACAGAATTTGATTCTATATTATGTATTAGAGCATTGGAATGTTGGGAGCTCCACTGAAAACAATAGAGTGCTCCAGGCTTCTAATGGCCAGTAGAAGCCCAGAGCTCCAACATTCCAATGTTGTCCTTCACAGCTGTTGCTGTGAACAAACGCCTCAAGGAGCACGGGGGGATTTCAATCCTCTTAGGCTCCACAAGGCCATTGTTTTATTTGTTAGAACAATCTGGCCGATAGTGGCGGACTGTTCTAATAGACTTATATGCCTCTGTAGATAGGTTAAACCGGCACTAAAGTCCTCCTCCCTTGTTAAAGGCCCTTGTGTTCAGCTCTGGCCTTTAATGCTGGAGGGGGTCTTTAATGGCCAGTATAGGCCTCTAAAGTAGGCTGTAAGGGTATGTGAAAATTATCACACTCTTATAAAGTAATCTGCTAGGACGTAGGTACAAAATGAGAATCCACTCTCATGTTCAGATACTGTATCTTATGACAAGCAAGATCTAAGAATAAATATAGACTTCTGAAATATTACCAATGGTCTTTTGAGTAAGGCCACCGTTTTTTACACACGCCCACAAATTTGCTTTGATGTACAACTTACATTCTTGATTTTTAGTACAATTATGTGAAGGTTTGAAGGTCTCAAAGACCCATATTGTAAATAATCCCAATATCTTGAATATCTTGAGAAACAAGCTTTAAGGGAATGAGACACAAGAACATGCAATACAGCAACGCCCCTTGAGTAGGTTAATTGCACAAATATCAGAGAAACATGGATGTAACATAACTACAGAGAGAAATACGAATCCACCCTCTGTTTGCCTCAATATTCCTTCCTATGCAGTATTTACGGAACTTCCGGTGATGGATTATCTGAAGAAACACTCAGCAGAGTAGAAATGTATTCAAAAGAGTCTAAGGAATTCCTGAGAAGGAACCCACATGAAACGTTTGTCAAGGAGGCAGTCCAGTTGAGAACATTGTAAGGTGGAAAACCATTCACATCTGACAAAGTTGTCAGCAAATGTCCAAAGCAATGGGCAATTTATTATTATGCCTCAGCGACACTTGACCCAGACGTCATCCATGACCAGAGGAGTCAAAAGCTATCTTTGAAAGGACCAAAACGTGGAGACAGTAATAGCCACCATCTCAACTATGCTTACTCGCAAGCTCGTTTGCAATGGTGTATCCGAAGATGTGGGATTTTAATTCCAGTTCATGAGGTTGCGGGAAACAAAACTGCACACTTCATGAAATGTGAAATTCGAATGAAACGGCTGAAAGAAACGTAAACATAGAATTTGTGGAAATTCGGCATGGTAAATCGTTCTTTGATGAATGATTAATGATTTAGCAAAATAAGTGTTTATTCGCACTTTACCGCACATTGAGTGACAGAAGGTTTTCAGTATATGGACAGCGTTGGAGGTTTGTTGTACTGTTCTACTGTGCTTGCTTGAGACAAAGGGGCAGATTTATGTTCCCTGGCACATTCCTGCAAATCAGCAGGGATGCGCCAGGGAAGATGCATCACGCAAGTTTGCCCTTGCGCCACCGCAGAGGCGCCGCATTTATAATGGGGCGCATCGTGGTGCAAGGACAAGCAGATGCGTGACGCTTCTCCTGACACGGGTTTAATGTGGCGCAGGGCTTTACAACGTGACGCATCTCCCTAGATGCGTCACGTTGTAAATCTGTCGCAGCATGGCGCTTGCTTTGCGCCGCCGCTGCGTCACAAAAGTGATCGTCATGATTTATCTGACTCCCAAGACACTCCAGATGGTAATAAATCAGGATCTCCCCGAGACTGTGGCAACCCATGCCACCACCTAGACAGTCCTGAAGCAATGGCACTATCTCAGACTGGTACTAGATTGTGACAAAACCGGCCTCCTTGGCCTCCTTCCTGTACACGCGGTACCATCACACCCATTCCTGTAAATTTGGAAAGATCAGTCCCTATAAAATCAAAGATACGATCCGTGACCCCCTTATGTGCTGGTAATTGATATGGTAAAATGGGTGGTGCTACACAGGTATCAATTTATGGAACCCCAGATAAGCATGTACAAGTATACGAAAAAGCTGTACAGCAGCACTTGGGAAGTTATGTGCAAAAATAAGATGTCACAGAAATAAACAAAATCTGCAGCCTCTTTATTCCTTATCTGTGCACCCCTAGCAATTATATTTGAAGGCTTAGCTAGCATTCCCTGTCTTACTAAAGTTAACATTTTAGGTAAAGATTTAGAGCAAATAAACTAAAGCACTGGAGCATTAGAGATATTTGAAGTGTCTCCTGGCATTTTGTTCCTTTCCTTTTATGCAGTAGCACTGCAAAACACAAATGTTCTTTAAAGATATGATTTATAGAAATCGGAGTCCATGTTCCTTTGTTAGGCGATCTCACGTCCCTCTTTGTGCTGCCTGCAGCATACATTTTTTTTCTTAAGAGGGTTCTGTTCATATGGTGCACCTGTGGTCAGTCATTGGTTTGTCTGTTCCAGTGATCGCCATTTTGAAGTGAATGCTTGCTGAAGAACAGTCACTTTGAGAATCTCGCATGCAGAAGATGGAACTAACTGCCACTTAATTCACGCTGCCCCTGGGACTACATTTGCATCGTGAGAGGAGCAGTGCCAGCAAGAAATACAATGGGATAAAGCTGTGTGAGTCAGTTTAATACATGGGCTCTAGGAGTGTTGTGCGTTTATATCCATCTCAATAGTAAACTAGTTTTAATATGACTTGGAGCAGTCTCTGCTGCGAGGTAATTGCCTTTAAGCTATGTTAGAGACCTCACCCGTGGCTAGAGGCTTCGACTTCTCCTATCAGGCAATTACGCCCTGATAAAGTACAAACATGCAGACAATGCATGCTGACTTCCCTAAGCATTAGGCGGTTACATTTAGCATATAAAGACTATGGGTTGAAGCACATCAGACATATTTTTAAGAAATAATGGCCTGCTTTAAATACGTCTGTGGATGACTTGCAGGCAGTGCTGCTCATTAGTAAACAAGGGTTCCAAATTTGAGTCTGTTGACTGCTGTACTAGGCATAGGAAAGGATAGGCAACATAGTGCTTTGTGCTACAGCAGTACTACGGCAACAAATAATGGACGGAATGCTGAATGAATCAAATAGTCAGCCCCCAGTCAAGAGATCTGGGTTAAATCTATTTTCTTTTTCTCACTATGCCACCCCTGTTTGGACCCAGCTATATGCAAATCAGTCTTGATCCTGTTCCTCATGGAAACAGTCCAGCCCGAACTGCCAAGACCGGAAACAAGCATCATGGGACCGGTTTTGGGGTAACACACCTCATCAGCCAGGCTAGCTTGAATTCCCAAATCTGGTCCCTTGATACCGTTTTTCCAGTCCAGGGAGGACATGGCCAGGCAGTTCGGGTTGGACTGTTCCCCTTGGGGAACAAGGTCAAGACTGATTTGCATATGGCTGGGTTTAAACTGGAATATTATTGGGACCAGTAAAACAATGGATTTAGGCCAAGATCTCTGTACTGGAGTGAATGTTTGACATTGTTCAACATTCTGTCCATCAATTGTTCTTTTTGCATATGTCACCTCGACTGGGAGGAGAATGGCTATGCCCAGACGTGGGTCCCATGTTTCCATGCCACTGGAGTCAAGCTAGCCTGGCTAATGAGTGATGAAACCCTGAAACCAGTCCCAGGATGCCTGTTTCCAGTTGATGGAGGACCAGGGCTTGCAGTTCAGGCTGGACTGTTCCCCATGGGGTACAGGGTCAAGACCGATTTGCATATGGCTTGGTTTGAACTGGATTGGCAGGGGGAGCAAAAAACGATGGATTTAGGCCCAGATATCTGTATTGGGTGAATGTTTTGCCCATAGGGAGGAGCCTGGCCCCGACATGGCCGCTCTGAATTAAGGCTCCGTGTCGAACCCTCACTCCAATCCTCCTGAGCGGCGTTCTGCCGCACTGTCATTCCATCAAAAGCAACAATTCCACAATCGGAATATAGGAGGATCACCCGAAGCTTAATCTGGCCCTTCTCTGACTTTGCACCGCAGAATTATGAACCACGAAACCCCCTACCTATGAGACCGAGAAGATGGCGCCCTGAGGTCAGTGTAAACTCGCCCGGTGCAGAAAAGGAACCGACTTATGAAGATTAATGAAACACTCACCTAGTCGATGGTTAAACCACAGTGCCTGCGGCGGCGTCTCAAAGGTCTGGTCAGATAAATCGGAAAAATTAACACCTGGAAGGTCCGCGAGGGAGATGCACCAGAACTCCGCAAAATGGCGTCGACAGTCAGCAGAGCGGCGCCTCCACGAATTTTATTGAAGAAGAGCTCGAAGGAACACTCCAGCAGTAAGGTATGACAGTGCGGGCGGCTGCAGGGGGACCAACGCGGCTGGCTGCTTTCCTTGACGCCAAAGACGACGGTGCTGCGGGAGAGCAAGATACATCCACTGGGCCCAGAATGGTGAGTGGGGGGCTGGGGAAGCGTTCCTGCCACCCGTGAGCGTTTCTGGGGGCTCTAAAGAAGAGCCCCCACAAGAGCTGAATAATTGTTGAAAGCACAGTGAGCCAACGCAGGGCACCGCTCCCAAGCTGCTTGACTCTAAGATGGTGGCCGTCCACAAGAAGAATTCGGGGCTACGAATGGAGGCATCCCAAGGAGCTACAGCACGACGTGGCCCCGAGACCACTGAAGGGCATGCCCTAGGGTGATGAAGCTAAACCCCGAAGTCACATATCTGGGCAAGGACGACTTGGAGGAGGCATTAAGGATTCCAAGAGGAGCATCCAAGGGATGATCCATTCCCACCCCGGGAATTCATCAATGAATGATCAACGACGATGCCCCCCCGGACATGGCTCATACCTGGTTTGAAATCTAACAGAACTTTCAATGGACCTTTGACGATGCCTCCTGGGCGGATACCAAACTGTCTGTACTTACCTCGGTCCAAGAGCATCCTTGGCTCATGCCCGGTGGAGCTGTCATATGCAGCTATAGAGGAGTCTGGCCCTGGCTTCACCCCCTAAGCTGTCACCTACCCAGCCGGTCATCTGTCACTGTTTTCCTCATTTCCCATTGTGTTTCCTTCTCTCCCCGTTCCCCCGTGATTCGTGATTTAATTGATGTAACTATGTAACCTGTAACTCGGTGATTCTCATATAAAGCGTTCTGATACCTCTGGGTCTAGCCAGCGCTATATAAAACATTTCAAATAAATACACAAATAAAAAAAAAATGTTTGACATTGTTCAACATTATGTCCATCAGTTTTTCTTTTTGCATTTGTCACTCCGAGTGTGATGACTCTGTCCAGACGTGGGTGCCGTGCTCTCCATGCCAATGGAGTCAAGCTAGCCTGGCTGATGGGGGTGAAACCCCGAACCAGGATGCTTGTTTCCGGTCCAGGGATGACCTGGCCTAGCAGATCGGGTTGGCCTGTTCCCCATGGGTATCAGGGTCAAGACTGATTTTCCTATGGCTGGGTTTAAACTGGAATGGCACAGGGAGTGAAGAAAACAATTGATTTAGGCCCAGATCTCTGTACAGGGGTGAATGTTTGACATTCTGTCCATCAATTGTTCTTTTTGCATTTATGCTAGAGAAGGGCACCTTCAGTGTTTATATTTTATTAAAGTGAGCAGTTCATAGTAATTTTGATTCAAGAGCATTTACCACTGTTGCATGAGATAGTAAAAACTGTAAAAAGGTTATTACCAGAGGGATGGGAGTAGTATCTTGACTTTACTTACTTACTTACTTGACTGTCACAAGGCTTTGCCTCTCATGAGTCATGGCCCTTAGCTGCACTCAATCTCTATTTCGCTGAAAAAAACCTTAAAGTTAAAAGTTAGGTGAAATGGTCAATCATAGAGTTACATTTTGAACTCAAAACACCATTGAAATTCTGCAGTTTTAGCTTACATGGTTGACTATAATTTGTGTTCCCCCATGCATTGCTCATGGTCTCACTTATTACATCACTCATTACATACTCAATGACATCATTGATGACATAAGTGATGACATCTCAAATTACATCATTGATGACATCACTCATCACACCACTGATGACATCATCCAGTAAATGTGAGAGTTTACAATGCATTTGTGAAACAGAAAAGTGTTTAGTAAATTACAAGTAGAAATTATGTTTTATGGCTAGAGAACTGCTAATAAGATTAAGCATTTGCAACTAGACTGCTCTTCTAATGTTTCAATTGTATTTTCTCTCTCTGATGAGTGGTACATAGAAGAACAGCTATGTGAAGAACAGGATGCACCCCCTTATAAGCTTTTACAGTCTGTGGTTAGTTGGTTGTCCATAAACAATAGGGTCCAGAGTGACACCTGTATGTATTAGGGCCTTGTTAACCTCCAGTGGTGGTGTCACTGTAATGAGCAGAGTTTAGCTTGAAGATTCTCCATAGTAGAGGCTTTGCTACCTAATATGGTTTTTGTGTGTATAGGAAGTGTTGCCTCTGTAAAGAGCTGTGCACAAAGCAAAGATTAGGTATAGAATGGTCTTTTTCAACTAACAGGGCTGGGATATGATTTAACATGACATTATTGATCACATCCAACCACAAAGATCCTGGAAACTGTCCATGGTAGGGAACCAGAGGATAAGGGGCCGCAAGGATGAGCTGGCCTACAGTCACAACAATGTTAACACAACAAATCCACAGGGATTCAATTTATTCCTATATATCAACCAATGCTCCACCTCATAACAATCTACTTCTGGGCATACACAAAAATGTGACGGGATGTCTTCACACACCACCAGGTGTCATGCTTCATCATCAGACTACCCGGGCTCTTCAAAAACCCAGTTTGATGAAGAGCGGTCCTACACCTGGAGTCAGGGAGGCACTTCTAACTAAGAACGAACCCATAATACATAGTGATTAAAAAACAATGTGATATATCAAACTGACCTTTATATTTACATGGAATACCACTTAAAATTAAAAAACAGGGGGCTAACGGGAATTAGAACCCCATCACCACACACATCATCAACATGTTTCTGCCTATGGCTCATGCAAGTCCATACCATTCTACAGGACAGAAACAAAAGATCCAAGTGTGGCAACTGCAATGTAGGGTTGACCTTTGTTGACACTAGGTATCTGTGATGCAATAATAATACATTCATTTGAGATCTCTAGAATCATCAGGGTAGGTGGACAAGGGACATGTAATAACCATCAGCATCCAACATTCGCATGATAGTGAAAAGTGACACTGCACACATGCAAAAACATTGTTTATATATACATCATATCGTGAGGCCAGCTCACAATCTTAACCCTTTATTGGGTCATCCAGGCCCCATGGAGGAAGGGCTCAGGAACCCATGTAGTCGTACTCTAAATAGATAAGTGGTGAAAAAGAGTAAATCAAATTTCGACCCCCAATGGCAGGTGCCGGTAGCGAAGAGCATGGATCAATACCCCTTCACTCAGAAGGAGACCAAACACTGAGTGCTAGTGGAGAAATTGATGACCAATATTGTTAAACACTAATGTGCAGTATGAATGCTGTGAATGGTGGTGTACATTGATACATTGATCTTGGGGCGTGAAACACATTGCAAGAAATTTAACCATGCATAGTTGGATATGGTGTTTTTTAAGTCCCTCTACTAGGATTTCTATACATAGTGAAACATCTGTGTAGCCAGTGCAGAGTGGTACAGCTCTGTTTACTCAGATCTCTATACAGCATAACAGGTGTGCACAGTAACATAGGATATACATTTTTCCATCTGTACTAAAATCTCTTTTCAATGTAACAAATGTGTGCTTTAGTGTGCTGAAAGAGTGGTGTCTTTGCTGCTTTGTGATTTAAAGCCAATGTCTGCATGTACTTAGCTTTATTCAGAAATGGCTAACTTTGCTTACTGCTGAGTGAAAGGCAATGGCTGAATGCAATAGAGTCTGATAAGAAATCTTGCACCTCTATTGACACCTGTGTGCTCTGCTACATTTGTGTCTTGTAATCTGTGTTGAGAGAGTGATGTGCCTTTTTTAAATGTGTACTCTTGTGAAAACACATTTTAGGAGCATTGTGGTGGATGATATCATCAGTCATGTGATCAGTGATGTGAACAATGATGTCAATTAGGATGTCATCAGTGATGCCATCAATGATGTCACTGAAAATTTCATGAGTGAGGTAATATATGAGGTCATAAGCAATGCATGGGTGGCACAAGTGATAGTCAGCCCTGTAAACTATTACTGCTGGATTTCAGTGGTTTGAGGTTAAAATATAACTCTATGCCAGAATTTGTCATCTAACTACAGTGTGCCTTTAACTTTTAGGATTTTTTCAGTGAACCATGTAAAGGAAAATATTATACCCCTACCTAACTATACTGTCACTTAAATCTTTGCTTTTTTTCAGTGAATTTCTAGGGTTTTTAGCAGTGTTATTATTGTGAATATTTCTATTAATAGTAAATTGTAAAATCACATTTAGCAGTGATGTTGTCAGTGCTGCTTTTCAATTTGTACATATTGTTTATAATTTGAAACATTTATCTCATGTTATTTTATTTTTTAAAACTACAAAATAAAATATACTGCATGTGAAATAACTAAGCCCTCTGTGGAGTTCGCGTAGCCGGGCTACGTGGAACTCCCCGAAGCGGAAAAAAACTCTGCGATGCTATGTGGAGTTCCGCGAGCGGGCGGAGTTGCTTGCTTCACCCGTTCGCCAGACATTTCTGACGTTCGGTAACGTGGATTGCGTGCTCGGGGGAAACATCACGCAAACTTCACCTCGTGGTCACCGATAGGTGCGGGCATCTTGTTTTTCTACCATTTGTTATGATTATGGGGCCTGTTTTGAATCCTCCCTATATCGTGTCAATCCTTTGTTCCTAAAATTTATTTTCTGATATTTATTATTTATTATCTATCCCTCTCTCTTCCTAAGTGTATATTTTGAAGGTTTTTTCAACTATTTCGGTGTTTTACTGCATTTTTCTACTGGTTTTCTATTACTTGCTTTTTACTTTATTTTACTTCCCTACTTATTCTCCTGACTTTATTTTTTACTTCTACATTTTTTTTCCAAACCCTACACCCTTGAACCATGGGTAAGAGTAAGAAAACAAGGCAGAGTGTGACGTGTGACCAGGAGCCGCCTTCCTTGCGGAAGGTGTCGCCCGGAAGGGGTGCAGCCCCGGGCCATTTTTCGGAGGTGGAGGTGGCTGCACATTTTTTTTTTGAAGCGCCACCTCTCCTTAACTCTGACAGTAGGCTGCAGGCCTGGGTCCTGGTATGGGATCCAAGAGCCTCACTCTCGGTGGACAAGGGTGCGCCGGGCAGTGTTTTGCGGCTCTGAGTTCTGGCGCACCCATTACCAACTGACGCACCACCGGTCGACATCCTGGATCGAGAGCAGGACTAATAATTTTTTCCCAAATAGCAAGAATGCTGCTGCTGCTTACATGCAGGTAAGTTATGTTTGAAATTTTATATTATGTGATTGTTATTCTTCTAGACAGTTGTTCACCACTACTAATCTTACTTGTTTGCAACTTTGTGCTTTCTTGGGCTGATTATGTAAGAGAGGTTAGAGAACTTAAGTTAGGCAATGCAGACTAGAGAGAATTTGACCTGTAACTAAGATAGTGGTAGTTAGTTAGCTAGTTACTTAGTATTAGTTGGTAATTTAGCTGCCCGTATGACGCATCCTCCTCTCACGTGTTGAGTGACTCCTTATTAGAACCTTTTGTAGTTTGTATAGTGAGTGAATATAGCCACAACCAACCAATATGGTGTATGCCATATGCATGCATCCATCTTTGCGTTTAAGATGACTAAATGCAGACTTAGTGAATTGGCCCTTCAAACAGTGTTGAGATGATTGGGGATGAAATCAGAACTTAGAAGCAAATATAATTTTTTTGCAATTCATTCCAAAGTCTTTGGAATAGGCGGGCTAGGTAGGTTTAGGATTCAGAAATCAGAATGAAACTGTGGAATAATAAATATAGGACAGTCGGCGACTGCAATACTAGTTTACTACTAGTTGATCTGACTAGATAACTCAATGTTATTGCAATTGCTGTTTCCTGTTAAAAAATCTTTTTAGAGCGATTTTTTTATATTTCTTTAACACCAATCAATTTTTGTCTCTTTAATTATATCTTATTTACAATACACTCACTGCAAGGGTCTACACTGTACTGTTGAGACTAAGTTGTTGTGAACAGTTGAAGAAGACACCCTTTACTTAGCAATAGCATTAGTGGGTGTTGAGTAACTAATGGCCTCTTCTATCGTCAACACAGCAGAGAAAGTTTTATGAAGGAGATTAAGAGTCAGACGACATTGATGGGTTGATGGAAAAGGGAAAGAAGAGTGGAAGGAGGAAGGACGGGTTATATGTAATATATGACTGATGGTAAAGGATGCGTGGGTGAAGGAAAGGAGCCCAGGATGCATAAAGGTGGCTGATATGATGCATGAGTGGTTGAAGGATGGGTGAAGGTGAAAAAAAGGATGCCTGTCTGGGTGGGTGAAAGTGTATGGGTGAAAGGAATCTGCCGGGGGTCAAACTCAATGGCAAGCAAGGACGCATGGGTGGTGGTTAAAGTGACAAATGTACGTTGTTGGTGAAAGGTTGTTGAGATTGAGAATGATGTTTGAATGGATGTATGCCTGGATGGCCTTCAATCATTAGTGGAGACTGGATGAAGAAAATTTAAAAGAAAATTAAACAATGCCAGAGTAGCAAAGCTAAGGGTGAAGAATAAAAAACTAATACTAGAAGAGCAATGCAAAGATAAATGGAAAAATCACTGGGAAGCAGAATAAACAAGGACTGTTTTTTTTTCAAGGTTTTTGATTCAAGGTTGTATTTCAGAATACTCCCTTGACTCACAGTAGTTTTCAAGCACAACATATATATGTTGAGTATGTACCCACCCGTCATCAATCGCCTCTCTCCGACTTTCTAGACCCACTCCCGCTCGCTACCCATGTCATTTCGACTGTGTCAGCCATGGGTGGCCTATCGGCTGCTTGGTTACAATCTAACAATAATAGTACCTCACGTTGTGCGGTATATCATCATTCATATTAGTAATCATATCATCTGCCGTGTTGTAGTAGTCAGGGTGAGATGAAATTGATTATTTGCCATTGATTGAACAGAGTATGGCCATAATAGAAAAACAGATAATTGTGTAGTACAGCTGCCCTAACTGCAGACACTAGCAAAGTAATGTGAGTCTGCAATACAAGTATGTCTGTCTAGGATACAAGCTGACTGAGCTGGCATGCCTGCAAGGTTAATTTAGCTAAACAGGAGAGAGAAGAAAAATAATCATAGCTACTCCATAGTGCCTAATGCCTGAAACTCTAATCACATCCAAATCTTAGAGGACAAGAAAGTGAGGATACCACAAATGTTATGTACTGCCAATGCTATTGTGCCACTATAATTTTATGTGTATAATTTTGTGTTACTGTTTTGCTAAGAGTATTGATTACAATTGTCTTTTTTCTTTCTTGATATAGCTACTCCTTCCTTCCCAACTCAACAGGCAGGAGTTAGCAGCCAGGGCCCGGCAACGGAAGCTGGAGGTCATCAGGGATGAACATCAGCAGCTGGTGGTTCTGATGAAGGAGGAGGCAGCAACTGCAGCCTCCAATGCCCTGGGCCCCAGCCAGGCCACCCCAGTGCCTCCGGTGGTACGGCACCATGGCTCGGCAGCTGCCCGCCTCAATTCAAACACTGCTGCTCACCCCTTTGTTCTTGCAAAACATTTCAACGCCACATGCTCCTCCGGATGGCGTGCCTAGAGGCCAGGATTGAGAACCGGTTCCACGCTCTAGAGAGCAAGATCCGGCAAGCCCGCCTCTAGACCTCAGACTTGACCCTTGCCCCTTTTTTAATCTCTTTTTTTGGTGGGTGGGACTTGGGGAGAGAATAGGAATCTGGGAGATGGGGAAAACTTGGGTGTTCTTTTTATATGGACATTTATGGACAATTGGACTTTTTACTGGACATTGGTAGGGGTTAGGGAGAGGGATAGGTCAGCTGTTGTGGGTTTCTTTCTTTCATTCTAGTATCGTTTTTAGAATACATTATTTATAGTTTTTTACATGTGATGTAAACCTTTTTCGGGGGTTACTATTTTACTTCACACTGTTTCCTTTGCTGCAGGGCTGAAGCCTGTTTTTGAAATCTGCCGATAGTGTAACACACCAACAGAGAGATGCGGTACCCTCACTTGTCCTGCTACTGTCAGTCTCTCCTCCTAGTCTATGCAGTCTGCAACTAAAACCCCTATGGACTCAGAAGGATGTGTGTGTGTGACTTAATGAATTTCCATAGTATATACATTATGCCTCCTTCACACTTCTTCTATTGCCTGTGATTGATGTTTAGGTGAAGCGATGGCTGCATGGTGATGGCTTGATTACCCAAGGTGCCATGGTGGTGGTAGTAGTAGTATACACTGAAAGTAGCATTTGCGAAAAAAGAAAAAGAGACAGTCAGTCACCTGAGGGAGACTAGGGAAGGATTAGTAGAAGTACAGTACACAAGAAGAAGACTGCCAAACAGGAAATTATGATGATATGCAATGCTAAAGTAAAATAAAACAGAATGGTGGGCTAGCCTAGTACAAGTTACAATACAAACTGAAGTTGACTCGAGCTATGAAGTGGACAAGCGTATCCTTGAGTGCTGGAACTAGGATGATGAATCAATGCTGTCAATTAATTATGATGGATTATGTTCCTCTGGAAAAGAAATTGAATATCGAATACCATGCATGGCTGGGCAATCTCATCTATGTGCTGCCAGTGTGGGCTATAGTATTTATACTTACAATAAAAGAAGATCCTCGCCATGCCTTGAGTTGGTGTTGCTTTCACCACATCCGCCCAGGCAAGTGTGTGATCAATTATTGGTGTAAATTTAATTTTGTTACACCTCAATATAAATCACCCAGCCCAGGGGAAGAGGGTCAGGGTTTGGTGAATGGTCGGGAAGGGGGATTTGGGAAAGGTTTGACAAAGACAAACACTAGACATGGACAACACACATTCATCTTGGCAGCCACACATCATAAATCTGTTAAAGGAGAAAAAAGGAAATGCATGTATGAAGATGACTTGATGAGTAGTACTAGACTAGTACAGGGCAGTATATTAATTATGCAATTGCCTGTCTGCCCCCAGAGAGACCTAGGTTACATATATATTATGTTATGTTGTACCGGGCTTCCTTTGAAAGATAGCAAATAAAATTAAAAAGTATCTGTAGGAGTCAAATACAACCAAACATAATTCAACACACAAAGTCATAATGATTGCAGAGAAAAAAATTAATTAAATTAAATGACACTATATATATGTCAAATTGGGAGTTGCATCTCCGCATTCATCTTGGTCCTTCCTTGGACTGTCAGGATAAAGGGCCTGTAGATGGTAAAACAAAAAGGATATTGAAAAATCAAAGAGAAAAGTTAAACTGCATAATTAAGGAGGAGTGAAACTAGTAGACTTTCAGAGGTGGCATGACTAAATGATGTCTGTTTCCAGTGGTTACCTCCAAACACAGGAGCAGGTTCCCCCAACCAACCTCCACTAAGCTTCGAATTTGAGCCAGACAGCACTTAGCACACACACACAGCAACATAGCCTTTTCCAAATTAGGTAAAAAATCAATGCACCACTGTCAGTCACACCACACTCACCACCACTACGTAGATCTGGTGTTGTTGTTTACCTTTAGGCCACTTCACCCCCTGAGTTATTCCTCAAATCCTCCTGACTCATCCCGAATCAAATTGCAATGGATCAGCCTGCAGTAGTACAATTTTGTTATTGAACAACAAGAAGGGAAGTGAGGTTCTGTAGCGATCCAAATCCGTGTATTCGGTATCGTAGTACTGACACGATTTTGGTACCAATGAACCGTAAATGATCCATTATATGCATGACAGTGTTTTTGCTGCGCAACTAGCATGAATTCACTGAGAAATAGTGCATTCTGTGGTTAAGTCATGGCATCCATTTTAGTTACGGCATCCATTTTGTTTCTTGCCCTCACATAGTCAATGGACGGGCGATGACCCCGGCAGAATCACCTTGTTAAGGACACGTAAGCTCGAGTCCCGAGAAAGGCTGACGCTGCATGACTAGGCAGAATCAAGCTGCCTCCCTTGCCTGAGGCCAGTCCTGCTATACTGGTTCTCGTGTCCATTGTCCTGACTGAGAGGCCGAAGACGGTAGCCATGCCCGTTTATGATCCATAAACACCTCTTATCCTACCTTTCAATCCTTTGCACCTGGCTCTGCTCCTCTCCTTCTGGGCTTTTACAATGGGGAGGTTACGATTTTTATGATGGGGAGGATCGGGCAAAGAATGGAAAACTGACAAGGGGACCTGATCGAATACCAAAAACCTACGACTAATTATTGTTTAATGTCTATTTATTGTTTGTTTGGGATACCGGGTTGGGCATGAGAAATATTCGTGTAATGTTGCCTAAAGACATTTTTCGTGTATTTAAGGAACAACCCACTTAATGCAATTTGAACAGTCTCGTAGATTCTGCCTCTGTGTGGTTCCTATGACTTCTGTGTCCCTGCAGTGATTAAATCTTGGTCTCTGACGCCACCATCGAGAAACCCGCGTCTTTGTTTATTTGTGCACCGAGACAGGAAGGAACTCAGGGGTCTTCGGGTGTTGTTTCCCTGACACCTCTGGACTCTTAAAAGTCCAGAACCTCAAATTGGCGCCCCACGTGGGGCGACGTCATCCGGTACCGGTCCAAAGCCTGAAAAGTTTGAGGAGTTTCGTGTGAAGATTCCGGAGGGAGGTACCCCGCTTCATCGATCCCTACATGTCGTAAAAGTGGCCCGACGATCTCTTCCACGAGGGTTCCCGTTCCTAGACAGCTACAGAGGACCACTGCCCTGACTGTCGCCCTGTCTTGGACCCGAGGTGCAGACCTTAGTACGGCGAGACGTAGACGGGTTCTCCTTGGTGACGTCTTCCACATTTCAGTTAAGTATTAAGTGGGTTACACTCAGTTTGGTTGTTCTTTGTTGCTCTGGTTTAATTCATAGATTATCATTGGTTGCTCTTGTTTAGATAACCTTTGTTTTGGTATTGGTTCATTTTGGTAGGCCTAAGTTCTCTGCGCATTTTGGTTGGAATTTGTCTTTGTTTGACATGACTAACAGAAGTAATTGTTTCCTGTCCTGGTTACGTTGCAACGGGGATTCCCGGTTGGAGGATTCGTGTTCGGTTCCTCCGATTGGAACTCCAACATATGAGCTCTATTGTAAACATGGTGTAGGTCCTATTGCTTATAATGAAGTATGGGTCCGTTATACCAGAAAAGATGGTGTCCTTAGTTGGCCACCGCATGGTAGCTTCGAAAGCGAAATTCTAGACAATGTAGAAATGAAGTTGTTTAAAAGAAAAGCCCGGCCGGCAATGTTTGATTCTTTTCGCGTATGGCGTAAAGAAGCCAAACAGAGAGAAATTAGGAAGACGAAGAAAGAACAGATAGAGAAAGGGTTGACTTTAATGGAGTCTGCTAGGCAGCTGCATGTCAACGAGACTGAGAAAGCAATGGAGATGGCGAATAGAAAATATAATTTGGCAATCGATAAATGTTACCCTGTATTGCCATCTTGCCCTACTAAGCCGATAGAGGACCATGAAAAGGATCCTCTGTTGTCTTACCTGTTGAGATCACCTCCACCGTATGCACAGGGTATTACAGCACCACAGTTACTACCTGTTGTACAGCCAGCTGCTGGTCAGCCTGGAATAGTTGCTCCACTTCCTTTGATTCCAGCTCCTGTCCTTCCCGTGGTTAATGCTCCTTCGGCACCCCCTCTTCCTGGGTCGCCTGTTCTGCCTTTGCCTGTCGTTTCGCAAACTGCTTTACCTGCTACTCCCACCCTTACTATTTCATCTGCTCCAGCTGCCCTGTTCCCGAACTCTGTAAACATTCTGACTCCGCTTTCCGTTCGTCGGAAAATAACCGACTCTGTAACTAATATCTTAACTCCTCTCTACAGGTCTTTAATTGGGACCCCCGTTTCTGACTCTATACAGAGACGTAGCCAGCTTCCTGGTCCCCAGGAACGAGAAATGTTAGATTCGACAGCTCTTAGGTGGATGTCGAAAGCTGCGAAGTATGATGCACGAAGAGTGTTAGATACCTTTATGCAATGGAATGAACCAACTCAACGTTATGTTTTTGACGTGATGTGTTCTCTTGTGCGTGAGGAATGGGATGATGATGACTTAGATTCTGTCCCCTCTGATCTGATAAATGTTCAGCAGAAATTTGCCGCAGGAATGGTGATAGGTTCAGAAGTAAGGGAAGCGATAGAACTGATTTTAGCTTATAGGGATGATTCCCCTCTTCGAGCGCCAAGGGACCCTGATGGTTAACCGATTACTAGGAAAAAACGAGGTCAATATCCGATGAGGGAAGTTCCACCGATATGGCGTGATGCAGTTCAAGCTGATGCGGCTAATGGTATTGCAGCTGCTCCGGCACAGTTCCATAGAGTGTGGATACACATCCCTTGGAAGCGGGCCGAAGTATTAGCAGTAAAAAAAGCGCTGCCGGACCCGCGTAAAAACCCTGCTGGTTATTATAAAGAGTTAACGCAGACAGTTCAAGCGTGTGTCATGAATTTGGCAGACATTGAAATGCTATTTGGCAATGTAGTGACACAGCCTATATGGGCCAAGATTCGGCAAGAGAACCACCCAGTTGCCCTAGGAGGTGATTGGCCAGCTATTGTAGCGGCAGATGCGCAACAAGTTGGCGGTGCTAAACCTAAACCTCTGATTGCTGCCTTACCTGGCAGAATAATTAATCTGATGAAAACGCTGATGCCAGCGTTACGAGTTAATTGGGATAAACTATCAGCATGCAAGCAAAAGAAGGACGAAAGCGTCTCTGACTTTTTCACTAGATTTGAAGAGACCTTCGTAGACCACAGTGGGCAAGATATGAGTACTGAGGGAGGCCAGAGGTTGTTTGTCGACAAGTTCGTGTTTAATTTACTACCTGAGCTTAGTAACAAGTTAAAGGATTCTGAAAGTGCATGGGCAGTGTCGACGACAGCACAGATACTTGCAACTGCTCAGTATTACGAGAATAGAGAGAAAGAAGAGAAAGAAAAGTCAGAAAAGAAGACAAAAGATTTGAAGACTAAAGTACTATTGCAACAGGCGTATCCGCCTCGCTCGAATCAGTCAGATTCACAGCAGCGACCCCAGTTTCAGCAACAGCCACAATTCCAGCAAGGGACGTCCCAAAGATTTAATTATGGTTTTTCCCGACAACAGTTAGCATGGAATCAGTGTGCCTATTGTAAAAAGGAGGGTCACTATAAGAATGAGTGTCCTGTACTCCACGCGCAGACTAGTGGTGTCCCAGCTCAGAGAGGAAATGGTGGGTTTATGCAAGCTCCTAGAGGTAGAGGGCGTGGTACAATGACACCACAGGCCGATCGCCCATCAAATTATTTCGATCAGCGAAATGTACAACCTGCGCAACCGGGTAGATCTCCACAGTATCATGTTGAAGATTACTATGATCATAATGAAGAGATTCAGAGAAGCGAGTACTAGGACAGCCACAGGCAAAGAGAGGGAGTAGTATCAGTTCCAGTAGATCAGAGTGGACCTTATGTCGCAGTAGTTACATCAGGCGTGGTCGAACCGTTTCTGTTGGATACTGGTGCCGCAAAAAGTTCAATTATGCATGCGAAACTCCCTGGTGCACCTTTGTCTGGCTTAACGAACACTTCAGTAGGTTTCTCAGGCGCCCCTGTTCACAATCCTGTTTCTAGTCCTTTATCAATTTCTGTTGGGCCATGCGAACTAGAAGCACCCCTTATCCTAACAACCGGTTGTAATAAGAATCTGCTTGGTTTAGATCTGTTGAAACGCCTGCATGCGACACTGTACTGCTCTCCTTCGGGAGTACAGCTCACATTAGGCAAAAGAGTCATCTCTCCAATGTATATGTCGATGGATAAGCTCCCACCGGAGCTGCGTTCTCTCCCTGATACTCTTTGGGCGACTGGTCCTAACGACGTAGGCCTCTTGGAAATTCCCCCTTATGTGGTAAGTCTGAAAGCGAATGTTAGATTCCCACGAATCCCACAGTATCGGATTTCGAATGAAGGTGAACGTGCACTTTTGCTGATTGTGAAAGACTTAATACAGAAAGATGTGATAGAGGAAACTAGAGGAAATGTCTGCAATAGTCCTGTTCTGCCGATTTTAAAACGCACTGACCCGTCCAAACCTCCAATCTACAGATTTGTGATTGACCTCAGAGAAGTTAACAAAATATTGATTCCGCAGTTTCCTGTGGTACCAGATATCACTGCATTATTGACGTTGATTCCTGCCTCAGCCTCATGGTTTACAGTGATCGATTTGAAGAATGCATTTTTCAGCATACCGATAGCCGAGGAAAGTAGAGACATTTTTGGTTTCTCCTTAGGAGGTCGCAGTTTCAGATTCAAACGCGCTCCACAAGGTTATTGTGAGAGCCCTTCAATTTACAGCCAGGCATTGAAGAGTCAATTAGATGCTCTTATACTTCCTCCTGGTGTTGCTCTGATCCAATATGTAGATGATCTTTTACTGGCTGCTGATGACAAGAAAACTTGCAAAATAGCTACAATTTCTTTATTACGTCATTTGTCAGACTTACATCACAAGGTTTCACCTTCTAAACTGCAATATTGTTGGCAAGAAGTGACCTACTTAGGTCATCTTTTGTCAAAGGAGGGAAGAAGGTTGACCCCAGAGAGAATCAAAGCAATTTCGCAGATGACTGTACCAAGCACACAGAGAGAAGTACGTGCGTTTTTGGGTATTACGTCATACTGCAGGCAATGGATCCCAAATTTTTTTCTCATGGCGAAACCATTGGTGGCCCTGACTGGAAAAGGTGTTCCGAGCCCTTTGCCATGGTCTGATGAATGTCAACAGAGCTTCTCCGACTTACGTGATGCGCTGTGTTCAGCTCCTGTGTTGGGTACTCCTGACTACAGTAAACCGTTTACTTTATATGTCCATGAAAGAGAAGGTTGTGCGTTGAGTGTATTAACGCAACAATTTGGTGACAAACAGCGGCCTTGTGCATATTTCTCATCCACATTAGATCCGGTAGCCAGAACATTGCCAAGTTGTTTGAGAGCTACAGCAGCAGCTGCAGTGTCTATTCGACAGTCTGCTGGACTAGTCATGAACAACATGTTAGTAGTCATGGTTCCACATGCTGTGGATACACTCATGAATCGAACAAGAACTCAGCACCTCACCAGTGCTAGACTATCAGGCTATGAGCTGACGCTTTTGGCAAGTCACATTCAGATCAAGCGATGCAACATATTGAATCCAGCAACGCTGTTGCCGACTACTCTGGAGTCGAGTGATTCAGAGCCCCATGACTGTTGTTTCAGAACTGAAGAAGAGACAAAAGGTAGGATTGATTTAAAAGACACTCCGTTACTAGATCCAGATGGCACTTTGTACGTCGATGGGTCATGTTTTAAACTACAAAATGGTGATGTAACGGCCGCGTATGCAGTTACGACTTTGAGTACGATTGTTGAGACCGCAAGAGTAAGTCAGAATTCTGCCCAAGCTGCAGAATTAATTGCACTAACAAGAGCGTGTGTTTTAGCTGAGGGAAAGAGAGTGAATGTGTTTACTGATAGCCAATACGCCTTCGGCGTAGCACATAGCTTTGGACGTCTGTGGAAAGAAAGAGGTTTTCTCACGTCCCATGGGACTAAGATCCAACATGGACAGTTAGTCAGCGATCTATTGGAATCTCTGACCCTACCGAATGAAGTTGCGATTGTGAAGTGCAGTGCACATCGAAAGATTACGGATGATGTTGGCCGTGGAAATGCGTTCGCTGATGAGGTCGCCAAAGAGACGGCCAAGAACATGACGAGCCGAATGTACGTTGCAACGTCTGCAAGATGGATTGCTGAATCAGGAATGTGTGAGAATAAGATTGAAAGTGTGAAGGCAATCCAGAATGAAGCAACTGAAAATGAGAAGAATGAATGGAAGGAGAAAACGGGTAAAATGGATTCAAGTGGATGTTGGGTTGATTTGTCTGAACAGCAGCGTTGGATGTTACCTGATGCGTATGTGCTCGCAGTAGTCACGATGGCGCATGGAGCGGCGCACATCAGTTCGAAAGGGATTTGTAAACTGTTAGCTCCAGTATGGAAGAATGATGGAATTACTAAGTGTGCGGAAAGAGTGGTGAAAAACTGCATGATATGCCTGATGCATAATCCTGGCAAGGGAACCCCAACCCCATCTGGTCACTTTGCTCCCCCTTCTTGTCCCTTTGAAGTGATTCAGTTGGACTTTATCCACATGGACAGATGTAATAATCTCAAATATGTCCTAGTGGTAGTCTGTGCCTTTTCAAGATGGATTGAGGCATATCCATTAAAGGATAACACTGCAATGTCCACTGCCAAAATCCTCCTCAAAGAATACTTCCCCAGGTATGGTATGCCACGGATTGTTTGGTCGGACAATGGAAGTGAGTTTGTAGGGAAAGTTAAGAAGAGTGTGTGTACGGGTCTGGGTATCACCCAGAAATTCCACAGTGCGAATCACCCACAGTCAGCAGGTTTGGTTGAAGGGTACAATGGTACCCTGAAGCTGAAACTTGCTAAAATTCAAGCTTCCACTGGTCTATCTTGGCCAGATGCACTGCCTTTAGCTCTACTGTCCACCAGAGCGACTGTACACTCTCGAGTAGGGCTTAGCCCATATGAGATTGTGTTCGGTCGTCCTGCTAATGTTTGGGGAGTCCCTAGGCCAAAGGAATTCAAACAGATCGAATAGCCAATGTTGATTGATTATCTTTATGACCTGACTGCTAAACTAAGCCTTATTCATCAACAGGTATTCGAATCCTTGCCTAAACTGCCAGAGAGCCCAGGCCACACATTGAAACCCGGTGATCAAGTGGTGGTGCGGAATTTTGAGCGAACCCGGAACCTCCAGCCAAGATTCGTGGGCCCGTTCCAAGTGCTCCTAACAACGAGAGCTGCTGTACGCCTAGCTGGAAGGAAGAATTGGGTGCACGCTAGCCATACGAAGCGTGTCCCTCTCCCACTCCCCTATGACAACTGGGTTAGACAGGGATTTGGTGTATCCGAGACAGAACCTGTTCCTAGGCTCATCCCTTTCAGTGATGCAGAGTACATAACGGACCCACGAACTGAAACACAGAACTCTGACACCTCAGCAGGAACTGCTCCCTTGAACCCTGGACAGAGTGTTGTACAAAGTGAACATTTGTCACCTGTGGAGTAGAACATTTCTGCACCTGTAGACCAGCTATTTCAAGATCAGACAAGACCCGGGAAGTACAGATATAATCTACGTTCTCATGCTATGAACCAATGACATTGCATAATTACCTTTCTGTTTGAAAACTGTTTTGATCTTTTCGCATTCCATTCAGTCAGGAAGTTTGCTCTAAATTTTTATCTTTTTGTTTTTGTTGTTCTCTCACCTTGCCGTCTGGGTTACCGTAGGGTCGTAACGTGTGTCTTGTTTTAATTTGCAGGGAACCAGACACAAGGTCGGTTTCTTCTGTTTACTTTGGGAACTCCCAGGGTAAACAGAGGCAATTTTTTAACAGGTACAAACCATCCGTTGCGAACGGTTGTAGAAGATGGAGCTTCCTGAACTGCGACGGGTTAACGTCATAAATGTGCACAAGACAAAACTATATGAAATATTGTATAGCAAATGTTTTCTAATGCAATGTGCTCTGACACTTCTGATTGTTTTAATAACTTTGGTAGGCGGAATTATTTTTGGTATTCAGTTGCTCTTTACACCTGTTACATCTACAGTATCTCCCCATATTCCCGTTTCTCCGACTGTTGTTTCTCTTCATTCTTTCCATCCTTTTCCTGCCCACGAGCAAGCTCGACGCTCCGAGTTTATAAATAACACTTTCATTCAGCTCTTGCACCAACATCAACTAGTGGTTAACACAACGAACTGCTGGGTGTGTGGCTTGATACCACATACCATGGACAAGGGCATCCCTTATCTGGTTCTGCCCTTTAGTTATAATGGATCATTCTGGGCATTTCAGACCATGTTCGCTTATGCCCTAGAGACCTATCCTCCACGACCTCCGCGTTCCACTAGGTATAACTCCGCTAATAGAGCCTTGGTAAAAGGAATCACTGACATGGTTAGAGATGTCAATAACACTCCGTTCATTCCCAAGGATGAATTGCGAGTTTACATGGGTTGGAATGTTACGGAATATGGCATTACTTTGGGTGAGAACAAACGTAAAAGCTCAACTCCGATCTGGGTCGTACCCCACCAAGGTCAGGTCTGTTTGCAAGGAAATGGGAGGAATCCGAAAGCTCGACTAGGGAAGAGTGACTGTATCGAAACATACGTTTTCCCGTCACAATCCTCCCCTGCATTTTTAGCTGCTAAAGGCACCTATTTTGTTTGCAAAGACAGAGCATACACATGGCTGCCTGCTGACTTCTCAGGCTCATGTTATATCGCTCAACTGTTACCTCCGACATACACTGCTGCACCGGACTATCACAAAACTAGAGTTGTGAGAGGTGTTTTTAGTAAAGAAGATACTGCTGGCCAAGAAGCAGGAGACTTCTTCAAAGGTTTCCTTCCATTCTGGGGGCCTATGGCCAACAGTAGAAACTTACGTCAACTAACACGGGTAGTTGAATCCACTATTACCGAAACTGCGGGTGCCCTTAGTAACCTGACAGCTGAGCTTCAAGCGGATCGCCTCATGACGTTACAGAACCGTATAGTCCTTGATGTGTTACTTGCAGATCGAGGTGGGGTATGTAAGATGATCCAATCGAGTTGCTGTGTTTTTATCCCAGATAATGCGCCAACGGTTTACAAGGCCATCTCTAAGTTACACAAAATCTCTGACTCTATTCATGTAGAGGAAGGTGACTGGTCATTAATGGGATGGTTCTGGAGTCTGTTATCTGCGTGGGGATGGAAGGTTCTGATAGTCACTGGTGTTGCATTGGTATTTTTATTTTCGTGCTGTCTCATTGTTCAGTGTGGTCCTGCCTTATGTAGCCTTTGTGTTTCGACATGCGTAAGAAGACCACCTGTTTTTAGAGATACGCCACGAGATAGAGTAATGCTTCAGCAACATATCAGTGATCTGATGAACATAGAAATGGACTCTGACATAGAGTAAGTTATTGCCTATGTAAGGGCAAAAGGACGGTCTGAGGTTCTGTAGCGATCCGAACCCGTGTATTCGGTATCGTAGTACTGACACGATTTTGGTACCAATGAACCGTAAATGATCCATTATATGCATGACAGTGTTTTCGCTGCGCAACTAGCATGAATTCACTGAGAAATAGAGCATTCTGTGGTTAAGTCATGGCATCCATTTTAGTTACGGCATCCATTTTGTTTCTTGCCCTCACATAGTCAATGGACGGGCGATGACCCCGGCAGAATCACCTTGTTAAGGACACGTAAGCTCGAGCCCCGAGAAAGGCTGACGCTGCATGACTAGGCAGAATCAAGCTGCCTCCCTTGCCTGAGGCCAGTCCTGCTATACTGGTTCTCGTGTCCATTGTCCTGACTGAGAGGCCGAAGACGGTAGCCATGCCCGTTTATGATCCATAAATACCTCTTATCCTACCTTTCAATCCTTTGCACCTGGCTCTGCTCCTCTCCTTCTGGGCTTTTACAATGGGGAGGTTACGATTTTTATGATGGGGAGGATCGGGCAAAGAATGGAAAACTGACAAGGGGACCTGATCGAATACCAAAAACCTACGACTAATTATTGTTTAATGTCTATTTATTGTTTGTTTGGGATACCGGGTTGGGCATGAGAAATATTCGTGTAATGTTGCCTAAAGACATTTTTCGTGTATTTAAGGAACAACCCACTTAATGCAATTTGAACAGTCTCGTAGATTCTGCCTCTGTGTGGTTCCTATGACTTCTGTGTCCCTGCAGTGAATAAATCTTGGTCTCTGACGCCACCATCGAGAAACCCGCGTCTCTGTTTATTTGTGCACCGAGACAGGAAGGAACTCAGGGGTCTTCGGGTGTTGTTTCCCTAACACCTCTGGACTCTTAAAAGTCCAGAACCTCAGAAGGATTGACTTGAGTCACTTTTTTGTGTGTAGCATAGTAAACACAAGGAGATGATGGACAGAGTGCTGAAACTTTTCAGACACTCACCCCCAGTCACAGATCTGGGCTGAATCCATCATCTTTCTTTAGCTCACTTCGCCACCCCTGTTCAGACACAGCTAAATCGAAATCAGTCTTGACCCTGTGCCTCATTGGAATAGTCCAGCCACAACTGCCAAGCCATGTCTTCCCTGGACCGGAAACAAGCATCCTGGGACTGGTTTCACGCTAACAGCCAGGCTAGCTTGAATCCATTGGCAAAGTGAGCAAGGGACCCAAGTCTGGGCATTCCCTGCCAACTTAGGGAGAACAAAGAAAACACAAGGAGATGATGGATGGAGCGCTGAAACTTTCCAGTCACAGATCTGAGTTGAATCCATCATCGTTCTTTATCTCACTTCGCCACCCCAGTTCAGACACAGCTATATGCAAATCAGTCTTAACCCTGTGGCTCATGGGAACAGTCTAGCCCGAACTACCAAGCCATGTCTTCCCTGGACTGGAAACAAGCACCCTAGGTCCGGTTTCAGGCTAACAGCCCTCATCAGCCAGGCTAGCTTGAATCCAGTGCAAAGTGAGCAAGGGACCCAAGTCTGGGCATACCCTGCAAACTTAGGGCAAACAAAGCAAACACAAGGAGATGATGGACAGAGCGCTGAAACTTTTCACTCACACTCACCCACAGATCTGGGTTGAATCCATCATCGTTCTTTAGCTCACTTCACCACCCCAATTTGCACCCAGCCGTATGCAAATCAGTCTTGGCCCTGTGCCTCATGGGAACAGCCTAGTCTGAACTGCCAGGGCAGGTCCTCTGTGGACTGGAAACAAGCATCCTGGGACCTGTTTCAGGGTAATACCCCTCATCAGCCAGGCTAGCTTCAATCCAGTGGCAAAGGGAGCAAGGAACCAACGTTTTGGCATATCCTGCCAACTTAGGGCAAACAAAGCAAACACAAGGAGATGATGGACAGAGTGCGAAAACTTTTCAGACACTCATCCCCAGTTACAGATCTGGGTTGAATCCATCATTGTACAATAGTAGATATCATGCACAATAAACAACAATCACTCAGCAGGCATTGCATGCATCATTTACCTGTTCTTCTGGGGCAGTCGCTCTAGGTTCAGAAAGGATAGATATATAGTCAGGTTCCAGGTTTTGAGGCAGGCACACATTTCACATTTCATATTTGTATACTCCATCACAATGTCTGGCTTGAGGGAAATGGCTTTAGGACAAGTCAGAACTCAGAAGTGGACTTACTTCTTCACTGACCTCACACAGTTGCAACTCCAATCTGGGAATAAAAGAGTATGATGTTGGGGATAGATTTGCTGTGCACCAGAAAGACAGCGACACACACTAATAATAAAGTAAATAATGTTCCTAAGCTATATCTTTTTTGGGGGGTGTCAAAAGAAGTAAGAAAGTAAGTGGAAAAGGAAAGATCCTAGTAGTTGTCAGGGAAGTAGAGATCATCCTCAAACACTGGTGGTTCGCCCAAACATAGGTCACCTAACACACTACTTCCATGACATGAATCCCCATCATCATCTTCCTGCTGTGCTACTTCAGGTATGGTGTAATCCAGTGGTATAAAGTGCTAATTCATTTTTATCATGTTTAACCTCTCCACGTTTTGGGGCAAGAGACTGGTCCTTCTCACTGTCAGAACGGCAGCAGCAGCACTGAAAACACGCTCAGCAGAGACACTTGCTACGGGGCAAGCCAGATAGTTTTTCACCAGCCTGCTGAGCACTGGCCATTGGCAACTTTTCCCATACATATACAGCAATGAGTTTTGATCAAAGTAGACCTCTGTTGGGTTATCCGGATAGGCCTAGACCATCCACCCAATGGTCATGGGCACCCCACTTTTCTCTGCCTCTTTTGCCTTTGCCTCAGCACTGGACTTAAGCCTTGCCTGTAGAACCACTCCTGTGCCGATTTATTGGATGATGCTCCTGTTCTTGTTGTTGTTCTTGGTGCTGTTGGTGGTTTTGGCTGCTGTGAACAAACCCCACTGCCCCCAGGCTCTGAAGTTGAAGTTGAGGGCTGCCCTGCAGTACTTGTTGTGCCCTGGAGGAGCAGGCCTCTAATTCCCAGCCGTTCTTTTTCTAGATGACAGGCTTGCATAGCTATCTAACTCTTGTGCCTGGCAACATCCCTGTCTGAAAAAGGAATGAAAGTGTGCAGTAATTGTTTGTACCATGGATAACGAATTGTGACACAAATGTAATGCTTGGATGACACAATTCCTCTTTGCACCCTTGTATTTTCAGATAAGCGAAGATTTAAGCTCTCCACCAACTCATATGCTTTTTTTCCTCCACACCTGCGTACATTGCAGACACTTCTTTAGCTGTTCCTGTAGCATGTGCAATGATGGGGTAGCTTGGCCCATGGTACAGTCCTTCTTGCTGACTTCACATGTGAAGACTTCAAAAGGAAACAGCATCCTTCTTGGTCAGGCATTTAACTAGGCCCCATTGGTACATCTCAATGATCATGCCCTTCACAGTAGCATCCCCTCTTTGCATGACATATTCATTGATTAGTCTGTACTGCTCAAACAGACATTCAATCATGTAATAAGTTGAGTACCTTCATGTTGGCACCTCCTGGGTGAGTGCTTTAACTGGCATTCTATTATCATGTTGCATGATTCTCAGCTGCTTCTGGGCTTTAAAAGAATGGCTGAAATATGTGCAGAGGCTTCTGCAGGTGGTCAGTAAGTTGCTGACTCAGTCTTCTTTTTTCAGAAAGTCTTGAACAATAATGTTAATGCAGTGCGCCAAACACAGGACCCTGAAATAGCCACCATCGGCCATTGCCTTAACTATATTACTGCCATTATCCGTGGCAACAAAACCAATATCAAGCCCTCTTGGTCGCAGCAATTCAAAGACCTTGCTGTCAATGTCTTCAAAAATGTTTGCAGCAGTAGGAGATTTCTCTTTGGTAAACATGGCTACAGTTGCATGTTTCCGAGTGGCATTAAAAATCTCAGCAGTGTCAACAACATCTGCTGCAGATATCTTTTCTCTAACCCCCACAAAATAGATCCAGTGTGCAGGGATGCACATGTAATCAGTGGCTTGGAAACTGGTTCACATGTCTGTTGTCAGGTGGATAGTCTGAGCAGCACTCTGCTGCAAAACTTGTCCAAGCAATTCCAGCACGTCGTGATGTAGAGCTGGTGCAGCAACTCTGGCGAAATGTGACCGGCAGAGAACCTTCCATTTTAGGCAGATGGCTGTCACAAATTCAAGAAAACCCACCCCTTGCCCACAAAAGATAGAGGGAGGAGGTCCAACGCTAACATTTTTTCTAACTTCGCATTGTGAAATGTTCGTACTGCCCCTCCGACCTGAACAGGCTGAGAATGGTAGCCTGGATTTTTTCTTTTCTGGTGCCACTGATGCTGGTGACTTCTTGACACCAGATCTAAGGCTCTATGTGTTTTTTTTAGTTTCGGTACTCTCTTGCCTTGGACCCCTTTGGTATCTCAGCCTGACTCTTGTGCCATTGCGATGTTGCTGATGTGGGTGGTACCACTGCACTGCTGGGGCAGGGCTGCTTTGTGTACCAGAGAAAATGTCTCTCTCTTGTTCACCTTCCACCATGCTCTGATCTTCTTCATCCCCCCAACACCAACATTTGCAGTTTTTTGGCTGATAAGGTGTGCCTCCCACTGGATCAAGTGGTGTTTTCTCAGATTAGTTGTTTGGCCTCTGGTACCATAGTTTGTACCAAGCTTACCCCGACTAACACCTATTCCACAAATGAAGCATATAGCACTGTTCACCTCCTTCCTGCTAACTGAAAAGAAGTCCCATACTAGGGAGGTCAACTTGCTGAAGCTGCTGGTGTCAAATGCAATGTCGGATTAACTGGTAGGTGGGCATGATGTTTGACTCTCTGCAGTACCTACTTCAACTGAGGTGGTTGTGGTAGATGTAGGTCTCTGACGGAATTTGTAAATATGGCAGCTGGAGGAGGTGTTGGTGGTATCTGTGTTGGTGGTATCCGTGCTACATCCTCACAGCAATTTGGGATGTGGTAATCTCAGTCTCCACTGGGGCAGGTCTAAAGTCCATGATGACTGGCTAGTAATCATCCTCCCCTTCTACATGTATCTCCATAACTCTAAGGCTTTCTGGAACCTTCCTTTTCCCTAGGCGTGTTTCATGGCATGTCTCACTCTTAGACTGAGGTGGGATCCAAGTGGCGTCTAGATCAATAGAAGGGGGCTTGCAGAAGAAGTTGATGGACTAACTCTCGTTTTCCTTGCTGGGGATCTGGAAGACAATGGATTTTCTGAAAGAGTGGCTCCCTCTTCTTCTTCCTACTTCGAGAGGAACAACTCCTATTGGGGTGGTTGCAGCTGTGTTAGCCCACTTATCTGAGTTTCATGCATTGATTGGGTACTACTTTGTGATAACTATAAGTCAATTTCAACATCACTGCTTGTCGGCGCTGTCATGATTAGACTGGCTGCTTTTGCGAAATACATGGGCTTGAGCCTAAGTTTGTTGGGTGGGTCCACTGATACGGGGGTGCTGCTCCCAGCTTGCTCCCCAGACACCGCTACTGCAGGTGCAAATTTTGGTTTCCCCAAAAAAGTTCTTGGGAGACATACCAGTGGTGGTAAGTGGCAGTGCCTTCTTCTTCTCACTGATAACTTACTTGGTACGGGACTTCGTACCTTTCTTTGGGGCCATCTTGAAGATGTAAGTTAGTTCCTCATGCAGTGGCACAAGTTGAAGAGATGTCTGTCTGTGGTCACACGTCACGTGCCAAGGCCTTCTGTCTAGCAGTACAATGGCTGATATTGTCACCTCCTCTTTTGTGCACCTAAAAGCAAAGAAACAAAAAGAACATCAGTGAAACATGGCATTGTTGTGGTTCAGTTACTAGTGTAAACAAATATAATATAATTTAGAGTGTGTGGTATCACACTTTTTAGTGTTATTACCTCAGGTATTAAAACAATTAAAAATACAGTGTAACCATTTGCGAGACTTTGACAACAACAAGGGCTTTCATGGTGAACTCTGTACACTACACTCTAGAAAGATAGGAAAGAGGAACAAAAAAACAAATGTAATGGTTTGGCATTGTGCGTCAAGTGGGATGGGGCAATCAGGGAGATGCAGCTGACATATCACAATGGAAGCAATTATCCAAGGGGAACAAAGGGAAGACAGCCATGCAGGCCTATATGGCAAAAGCACACTAACTGCCTCCAAAAAATAGCTGCCAGCCACATGGTCACACAACAACAACAAGCAGAAGGCCTGAAAAACAATGAATTCAAGCAGGCCTATATGGAGTATGGTCTATGGACACTAAATTTACAAAATGGCCCCTGGTCACATGGGGAGGCTCAGCCAAGGCAAATGATGGCCCACTATTACAAACACAATCACACACTGGCCAGAAAAAGGAGGCATGCTAAACAACACATTTTTAATGCAACAATTCCAATAACGAAAATCCACAGGGCTAAAAGGTTTGCAAGTTACAACCATACACATCCAACAAAGGCATTTCATTTAACAACATACACAAAAAGAAACTTGGTGAAATACCACAAAAAACATTTTGTATTTTTGATCTCATGCCATCCATGGCCAAAATGATGTTTACATTTAAAAGTAACCCCGGGCGTAGCACTACGCTTCGCCCACGTAGTGTACGTAGCGCTGCCTGCTTCGCACTTTCCGAAGTAGGCGAAGCAGGGCAGCGCTACGCACACGCCGAGGGCGAAGCGTAGCTGCTTGCCACCCGCCACCCACCTCCCGCCTGCCCTCCTTTTAATAATATAAGCAATGAAAAATAAATTAAAGTAAGTCGACTTACCGTAAGCGCGGCGTCTCCGGGGCTCCCTCTTTCTGTTTCTAATTTCTTCTGGCAAATGCGCATGCGCGGACACCCGCGCATGCGCATTTCTCGCGAGAAATGCGCATGCGCGGGCGTCCGCGCATGCGCATTTGTCAGAAGAAATTAGAAACGAAGAAGAGGGAGCCCCGGAGACGCCGCGCTTACGGTAAGTCGCTTTACTTTAATTTATTTTATATTGCTGATATTATTTAAAAGAAGGGCGGGCGGGAGGTGGGTGGCACGTAGTGGGGCTACGCGAAGCGCGTAGTGTGCGTAGATTTGGGCGCACTACGTGCTGCTTCACGTAGCCCCACTACGCCCACTACGCCCACCCTTATTTAAAAGACACCACACAAACCGTTGTTTCATGCACCCATGAGTAGCTCTGGGCCTATTGGTTGGGAAACCCATTGGCAGACTAGGCCACATAGTGAATCAATTCAAATCAATATTGCACATTCATTTAAAACATTGAGAAAATGTAGTGAACTGTGCTTCGTTTTTGCTGAATAAAAGAAGAAACAATTGCATGCAAAACAACAACCAGCAAGAAGACATGGCCACCACAAAGAAGGTTTGCAGGTCTATGGCAGAAGCACACTGACTGCCTTCACAAACTGTCCGCCAGCCACATGGCCAGGCCACAACAACAAGCAATAATAAGCCTACATAGGGAAGACAATGCAGGCCTATGGCAAAAGCACACTGGCTGCCCTCACAAAATGACCACAAGCCACATGGCCAGGCCACAACAACAAGCAATAAGCCTACAAAGGGAAGACAGACACTGCAGGCCTATGGTAAAAGCACACTAACTGCCTCCACAAAATGGCCACCAGCCACATGGTCACAACATAACAACAACAAGCATGAGGTCTGGTAAACACTGAACTCAAGCAGGCCTATATAATAGACACAGACTCTAGAAAATGTCCCTTGGCCACATGGGGAGGCCCAGCCAAGGCAAATGATGTCCCACTATGACAAACACACTCACACACTGGCCAGACAAATGGTTTGCAATTTACAACCACACACATCCAACAAAGGCATTTAAAACACATGAAACAAGTAAAATACCACCCCAAAAAACATTTTGTATTTCAGTCCAATGCCACCCATGCCCCAAATGATGTTTACATTCAACAGACACCACAGAAACAGTTGTTTCATGCACCCATGAGTAGCTCTGGGCCTACTGGCTGAAAGGTATATTGGCAGACTACTGGGCTACATAGTGAATTAAATAAATATTGCAAATTGATTTCAACAGTTGCAGGAAATGTAGTGAACTGTGCAACATGTTTTCTTTACAAAAGAGGAAAAATTACTTACAAAGAAACAACTAGGCCCCTACTGAAACTACAGGCCACCCACCATAACACATTTTAAAAAAACGATGAAAATTACAAATAAATCTCGGTGCATGGCCCCAATTAAACAAACACCAATTACACAACTTACTTGTGAAATCTCAAATTCAAAAGTCCTCAAATCCAATGATATGTAATGCAGCAGACACAAAGAGTGATCCTTCAAGCTCCAAACCCATATGAAAAGTGACCAGGCGATGGACAAAGCACTAGGAGGAGCCTGCTGAACAGGAACAGCAAGTTGGAGACTTTGGGGCACTTCCTTCTTCTTCAAGAAAAAAAAGAGAAAGGACTCCTTGCACAAAAAGTACAGCCAAATGTCAATTTGAGGAGCTAATTTAATCCAAATCGTCATTTTGAGAAGGTTTTGATGCCGCTCTGGGAGAGAACATTCTCCAGATTGCAGTAGCGGTAGATTCTGTGTGTTCGGGATTGGGTTCTTCACAAAACTTCCACTGGAAGTCCGATGGCATTCCCAAATGACGTGTTCGTGATCACAAACTCCCGCGGGACCATGCGGCTACCTAGCAAATCTCGTGGTGCTCGCGAACGGGTCAAGAAATCTCACCGGTGATCGCAGGTGCCGGTAAGTCACTCCCCCATGCGCAAAATCGCATTTCGGGCACGCGAACAAAAAAACTCCACTCTGTTGTGGAGTGAGGAGTTTTTCGACAATTCCACGTTCTACGTGAAACGCAGAGTTGCCAAAACCGAGCGGAGTGAAGTTTTACGTCCAGGGTTAGAAATAACAAAAGATTTGCAATTTTTTTCTTGCATATCTGTGGTTCCTCCACAATTTCAACAGGCAGGACCATTTGGCCGATGTATATGGTTTATACTTCCTGTTCTGGACTCTCAGTGAATCTACAAATTTGGCGTGGTTTAATAAAAACTAAGACTGAGGTTTACTAATATGTTAAATTAATAATGTATTTCCCCATTTTTTGATTTCAAATACTCTTTTTACAACTTTCACAAATCCACAAACCCTTCATGGCGGATTTGTGAATCCACTGTCAATCCAAAGACACATCCAATTAACACTTCTGATTGGATGCAAACAGTCTCCAACTATTTTTGCCAGGACATTCTCTCACCCTTGCTTGGCCATTTAGGTGTGGCACTGAGGTAGGAACACTTGTAGTTCCCAGACTAGCTTTATTTTTTGATGAGCTCTTCAATACCAGGGTGTACAAATTGCTTTCAGACGAACAAAGACAGCAAAATAGGAAAGAGAATTAAGAACCACCAAAGAAGAATCATTTGCTTGGAAATTCTTCAACATCCCTTCAGGAGAGAAGAGAGTGGTGGCCAGAATAGTGCAATGCACTATTTGCAAAAAGAAACTGTTCTGGGGCATTAGCAGAAATACTCACACCGTATATTTCAGCATGTGGAAACACATGCACCATCAACCCAGAACAACTGAATAGGACCTTAAAGGAATGGGATTCTGCTGAAGCCTCAACGTCATCTGCGGGAACATCCTTGTCACAAGAAACACAGTGCCCGTGAGTGGGACCCAGAGACTACCATCCCATGGCCCAAGGCTTCAAGAGACCTTCTGCTCACAATGCAACAAAGTCATCAGCATTGGGGAGCAATCATTACCAGCCTTCAAAAAGGCCTTTGACAACTGCAACTTGTAAAATGTTTTTTGTTTACTTTACAGTCTCCCAGTTGAAATGCCCATTTTCCTATTCTGTTACACCTGTTAGTGAAAAGTAACAAAAGAATTACAAACAAATGCAAAAAAGTGTTATTTAAAAAGATTTTTTCAAAGAACTCGCACCTCTTTTGACACATGTGTGTTCGATTAAAGTTTTGTGTTGTAGCCGGTGTTGAGAGAGTGATGTGCATTTTTTAATGTGTGCTTTGTAACAAACAAAATTTAGGAGCATTGTGGTGGATGATGTCATGAGTAATGTGATCAGTGATGTAATCAGGGATGTCATCAGTGATTTCATCAATGATACTACTGAAAATGTCATGAGGGATGTAATGTATGAGGTCATAAACTCTATGTCTGACCATGCCATCTAACTACAGTTTCCCTTTAACGTTTAGGGTCTTTTTTTCTGTGAATTCCTCAGATTTTTTTTAAGTAAAGTAAAATATTATAACCTACCTAACTAAAATGTCACATAAACCTTTGTTTTTTTATTTGAATTTCTAGTATTTTTAGCAATGTTAATATTGTGCATATTTCAGTTAATAGTGAAGTGTAAAATCACAATTAGTATTGATTTTGTCAGTGCTGCACTTTAATTTCTATATATTGTTTATAATTTGAAGCTCGTTATCCTAGGTTATTTTTTTTAAAAACTGTAAAAGAAAATACGTAGCATGTGAAATAACAATAGATGTGTAATTTTTGTTCTACAAATCTGTGGATCGTTCATGATTATAACAGGCAAGCCAATGTAACCGATGTCTATGGTGTATATTTCCTGTTCTGGACTTGGGGTGGATCTGCAGATTCAACGTGGTTTTAGAAAACATTGAGTTTAGTATGAATGAGAATATTTTAATGAAAAACAAAGCCTGAGGTTTACTAATACATTGAATTGATAATAATGCCTTTCCCCCTTTGTAGATTTCACATTATTTTTTTCCAACTTTAACAAATCAACGAACCCTTCATTGCAGATTTGCGAATCCACTGTAAATTCAATGACACAGCCAAAGAACACTTCTGATTGGATGTAAACAGTCTCCAAAATGTTTTGCCAGGCGGATCTCCCACCCTTAGTCATTTGGGTGGGGCACTCAGGTGGGAGCACTTGTAGTTCTCAGACCTGCTCTATATTTTGGAGAACTATTATATATAAGAAAAGAGGAAGCGACCCCACCTACCAAGAGACAGGGTACTACAAGTAATGATCAAAATAAACTCTCTTGGACTGAATCAGAAGTTATGTTCATCACTATCACTCAAAGTTATTCAAATTTCCACTGAACGGTCATACTGATACCGCACACAGGACTTTAACATGAACCCAAAAAACAATTGTAGAGACATATATAGCTATAACACAATCAATTAAAAAAAACAGTTTTTTTTATTATAGACAATTTATCATAAAAAGCTCTCCTTGATCAAAATTAAAAACACTTGTATCAAATTTTACACAACAAATATATATACATACATACAAAAGTTTGGAGAGACAACTGGCATGTGAAACATTAAAAACATCATCAATTGGTTATTCTATCCGGAATCAATCACAAAGGTCCACTGTGCATTAATTTAGTCGTACCATACGAGTTCCTTGGATATAACCTCAGTAAGTATGCCGTTGAGGCGTTTCAGTGGTAACAAACTGATTATACAACCACCTTTATCAGGACACGATTAATAAGTAGTCTCTCATAACACCTTTGCATGGTGTAACTCAAACTGTTATATTGATAATGATACAGCAAAGTTTAAATTTGGAAATTTATCGTCCCTTTTAGATATTGCACGTTTTAAAAGACTGCGTTTCAATCTAGTCTTTGTTCACTCTTCAAAATAAATGTTGGGCATCAGTGGTAGAATAACCAAATTCCCCAAGGCCATCAGTCGGATCCTTCAATAGGACCTCAGAGTAAACATAAAGAGACTTCACCTCCGAGATAATCTTTATGGTAATCTTCGGATTTTTAAAATGGCACACCGGAAAACGTTAACTCTTTATAGTAGTCACCAGTAAAATTGCCTTTCTTCAATTTGCAAACGGGCGCTTGGTCATCAAGTAGTCCTCCGTAAGGCAAGTAGTGACTTTAGTTGCAAAAAAACACATGAGGCCTTATTTATGCAGACACAACAGTTGATGGACAGAATGCAGAACAATGTCATACATTCACCCCAGTATAGAGATCTGGGCCTAAATCCATCGTTTTTTTGCTCACCATGCCATTCCAGTTTGAACCCAGCCATATGCAAATCAGTCTTGACCCTGTGCCTCATGGGAACAGTCCAGCCTGAACTGCCAAGCCAGGTCCTCCCTGGACTGGAACCAAGCATCCTAGGACCGGTTTCAGGGTTTCACCCCTCTTCAGCCAGGATAGCTTGATTCCAGTGGCATGGAGAGCACGGGACTCACGTCTGAGCATACCCGACCCACTCGGGGTGACAAATGCAAACACAACAGTTGATGGACAGAATGCAGAACAATGTCATACATTCACCCCAGTACAGAGATCTGGGCCTAAATCCATCGTTTTTTTGCTCACCATGCCATTCCAGTTTGAACCCAGCCATATGCAAATCAGTCTTGACCCTGTGCCTCATGGGAACAGTCCAGCCTGAACTGCCAAGCCAGGTCCTCCCTGGACTGGAACCAAGCATCCTAGGACCGGTTTTGGGGTTTCACCCCTCTTCAGCCAGGATAGCTTGATTCCAGTGGCATGGAGAGCACGGGACTCACGTCTGAGCATACCCGACCCACTCGGGGTGACAAATGCAAACACAACAGTTGATGGACAGAATGCAGAACAATGTCATACATTCACCCCAGTACAGAGATCTGGGCCTAAATCCATCGTTTTTTTGCTCACCATGCCATTCCAGTTTGAACCCAGCCATATGCAAATCAGTCTTGACCCTGTGCCTCATGGGAACAGTCCAGCCTGAACTGCCAAGCCAGGTCCTCCCTGGACTGGAACCAAGCATCCTAGGACCGGTTTCGGGGTTTCACCCCTCTTCAGCCAGGATAGCTTGATTCCAGTGGCATGGAGAGCACGGGACTCATGTCTGAGCATACCCGACCCACTCGGGGTGACAAATGCAAACACAACAGTTGATGGACAGAATGCAGAACAATGTCATACATTCACCCCAGTACAGAGATCTGGGCCTAAATCCATCGTTTTTTTGCTCACCATGCCATTCCAGTTTGAACCCAGCCATATGCAAATCAGTCTTGACCCTGTGCCTCATGGGAACAGTCCAGCCTGAACTGCCAAGCCAGGTCCTCCCTGGACTGGAACCAAGCATCCTAGGACCGGTTTCGGGGTTTCACCCCTCTTCAGCCAGGATAGCTTGATTCCAGTGGCATGGAGAGCACGGGACTCACGTCTGAGCATACCCGACCCACTCAGGGTGACAAATGCAAACACAACAGTTGATGGACAGAATGCAGAACAATGTCATACATTCACCCCAGTACAGAGATCTGGGCCTAAATCCATTGTTTTTTTGCTCACCATGCCATTCCAGTTTGAACCCAGCCATATGCAAATCAGTCTTGACCCTGTGCCTCATGGGAACAGTCCAGCCTGAACTGCCAAGCCAGGTCCTCCCTGGACTGGAACCAAGCATCCTAGGACCGGTTTCGGGGTTTCACCCCTCTTCAGCCAGGATAGCTTGATTCCAGTGGCATGGAGAGCACGGGACTCACGTCTGAGCATACCCGACCCACTCGGGGTGACAAATGCAAACACAACAGTTGATGGACAGAATGCAGAACAATGTCATACATTCACCCCAGTACAGAGATCTGGGCCTAAATCCATCGTTTTTTTGCTCACCATGCCATTCCAGTTTGAACCCAGCCATATGCAAATCAGTCTTGACCCTGTGCCTCATGGGAACAGTCCAGCCTGAACTGCCAAGCCAGGTCCTCCCTGGACTGGAACCAAGCATCCTAGGACCGGTTTCGGGGTTTCACCCCTCTTCAGCCAGGATAGCTTGATTCCAGTGGCATGGAGAGCACGGGACTCACGTCTGAGCATACCCGACCCACTCGGGGTGACAAATGCAAACACAACAGTTGATGGACAGAATGCAGAACAATGTCATACATTCACCCCAGTACAGAGATCTGGGCCTAAATCCATCGTTTTTTTGCTCACCATGCCATTCCAGTTTGAACCCAGCCATATGCAAATCAGTCTTGACCCTGTGCCTCATGGGAACAGTCCAGCCTGAACTGCCAAGCCAGGTCCTCCCTGGACTGGAACCAAGCATCCTAGGACCGGTTTCGGGGTTTCACCCCTCTTCAGCCAGGATAGCTTGATTCCAGTGGCATGGAGAGCACGGGACTCACGTCTGAGCATACCCGACCCACTCGGGGTGACAAATGCAAACACAACAGTTTGTTGTACCGCTTTTCGCCCTAAGTGGGATGGGTATTCCCAGACGTGGGACCCGTGCTCACTACGCCACTGGAGTCAAGCTATCCTGGCTGATGACGGCTGATAGCCAGAAACCGGTCCTAGGATGCTTGATTCCGGTCCAGGGAAGACATGGCTTGGTAGTTCGGGCTGGACTGTTCCCATGAGGCACAGGGTCAAGACTGATTTGCATATGGCCATGTCTAAACTGGGGTGGCGTAGTGGGCAAAAGAACGATGGATTTAACCCAGATCTCTTGACTGGGGGAGAATGTCTGCATTGTCAGCATTCCGTCCATCATTTGTTTGTTGTACCGCTTATTTATGCAGGCCTATGTCACTTTTGTGCCGTCTTTGTGTCACTTTTAGTGACACAGCAGCAGCGTAAATAATGTACCACTTTGCGCCATATTTACGGAGTGACAAATCTAGCAGATGCGTCACTTTGTAAACCCCTCCCCAATATTATACCTGCATCATGTATAATGTATTCAGTGTGGGTGTTCCCCTACAAGAAAGGATCGTAGGAGTGGAGCAGTGAAATCTATAAGATTTAACTGCTCAACGTCTAGTACGCCAATGCGTCAAAACCTTATGCCTGCCTCATGTGTAAGGGTGGTGCAGGCCCTTTCACATGGGGCTTGTCCCATGTGAAAGGAACATTGCTGGTGTTGCGTCATGCTTCCGACACAACTCCAGCAATGTCATATGCCACTCTTGCACCGACAGATATGTCAGTAATACTGACGTATCTGCCATTCCTTGCGACATGATGTGTCATACAGTAAATATTACGCATCCATCATGTCGCAAGGAGGGAGCACTGAGAAGTGTTGCATCGCTGCTTTCATGCAGCCATGCAACACTTCTCATAAATGAGGCCCAGGGTGTTTACCTTGCTGACTTTCTTAACTTTATTACAATCTGCCTCCTTCAATATTTATAGACATTTTTGGCAGTCAGCAATCAAGCAACAATAATTTGTTGAATCCTGTAACTGGTTTTATTCTTTCAAGGCTGGGTTTTGTCTTGAACTGGAATAAGTGACAGTAGTGTCATCAAGAAATGATTTATCTAGTCTGGCAATTGGCTATGTATCTCAAGGCATCTCTTCTGCTAACTTGGCTGAGAGACGTTAAAATTGAGGGAAGCACAATGTCATGGTTTCAAGATTCTTTATCAACCAGACCCAACAAATTACTACCTTTTTTTCTTTTTGCACTTCATCCTCTTGAATGTGAGGTTCTGCAGGTTTCAATATCCAACACAATCTATATACCTGTATTTATTCACTTGGACTAAATAATTCAGTTGTTTAGCTTCCCTTTTCACTAGTACACCACAACATTCATGTTCCACTAAAATAGGAAAACATCTGGGAGTCACCATTGACAAGTTCAATGGTTGCCTGCTTGATTTTGCATTGAATATCTATTATAATTGATTGTAGCTTAATAGAAGAAAAAACAGAGAACTTGACCCAGTTTGATGAGACACCTTTACATTTCCATTCCCAATATGCACATATTACCTATCAGTTGCCAGGAGGTAATTATAGTTAGGACCTAGTTTCCATAGAAAGAGCGTTTATTCATTTGCAGATAACTTTGGTGCCATTTTACAAATCTTCATGAAGTGTTCAAAACTGACATGACGCTAACTTTAGCTGCTCTCTTAAAGGTTTCGAGGTGATCTGTCAAGCAGGGACCGAGAACCAGGGGGTGTTTCAAAGTGCGTTTTTCTATGTTACTTCCCATGGGACCTTTAGAAACCGCTACAACCCGAAGTACTGAACGTAATTACATCTCATTTGGCAGGAAAGTAGATGATGGTTCAGTAATGGGCCTTTTTGTTATTTGGTATAAATCCAATCAGTAGTTTTGGAGTTATCTAAAGAAATTTCCAGTTGTATATATAGGGACACTGTTGATCTGTGACCCCTCCCGATCTCATCGTGAGATCTGATTGGCTCCCAACATTTCAAACCTGGAAGTGTTGGCAAGCATATTGTGACTTTGTTGAACCAAGTCACATAAAAAAACATTTAAAAAATAAGAAATGGGAGCAGAGTAGAAACACCCAGACCCCCTAGGCTTCTTGGAGGGGTCCTACAGTGACCCCTAGGGCACAGAAAGCTTTTTTTAACATTTTCATCAGGGTTGCACTGGATTTGTTAAATCCACAGATCTTTTTTTTTTTAAATGAAGCACGGGCTCCCTTGCTTGCTTAATTATAGTCCACTGGGTGTGCCAGGTCCCATGGGCATTTGCAATTATAACGGCCCTCCTGTTACCTCCAGTAAGTCCCACACAGTGGTTTTGCTAAGAGGTTTTTAGTGGCTGCACCCCCTTTCTCTACCACTCTGCAAACGCGCCTCCTTGAGCACTATTAGTTGGGGGATGAAGTCCTCTAGGCTCTTGAGTGCCCTTGGGGACTAACTAGCCCTCCTGTTACCTCAAGGTACCTCTAGCAGCTCCCTTCATGGCCTCTTTGTAGGGGACACTACAGTCCCTGCTGGCTCCCCACCTCCTGCAGTAGCTGGCATTGCTTTTACACACAGGGAGCTGCTACCATGCAGCCCCCTGTGTGCAAAAGCAAAGTGCTCCACAATGGGCAAGCCAGAGCAACATGGTTTTGCTTCCTTAAAGCAGAGCACACTGTTTGCTATGGCATAGCAGAAGAGGTGCTCCTGCCCTAACATAACACACTGCAAAGTCCAGAGGGGGTACACCATGAGACATTGCTGAGCTGACCCTGGGGGGGTGGTGGTCCCCAAGGCCATCTAGATCTATATTCAAATTTCCCCCAGGGAAGGGGTGGTCCCTGGGGCCATAGGTCTTTATCAGACCCCCTTCATTAATGCATTTGTGCCCCAGGTAGGTGATGGTCGCCAGGGATGTCATCACTGATGTCACTTGAGATGTCATCAATGATGTAATGAGTGATGTCACTGACCATGTCATGAGTGATGTAATATATGACGTCATCAGTAGTGCATTGCAGCGGCTGAATTTCTCTGGTTTTATACGAGTGAAATGTCAGCCTACCAACCTGAAACCTGTGGTTTTGTCAGTGAATATCTAAGGTTTTTAATGCTAATTCCTAACGATAACATCCCTGAAACCTCTATTTTTTTCAGTGAATTCCTAAGGTGTTCTAAATGTTAACTACTTACTATAATGTCCCTGAAACCTCTGTTTTTTTCACTGAAATTCTAAGGTTTTTCAATACTCATTTCTAACAGTAACAACCCTGAAACCTGTGAGTTTTTCAGTGAATTTCTAAGGATTTTAAATGCTAATTTCTAACTATAACGTCCCTGAAACTTGTGTTTTTTTCAGTGAATTTCTAAGGGTTTTTACATGATAACTTCTAACTATGCCTACACAGGTAAGACATGTGCACAAAGAGGAAGAAAGGTGCAGAAAGAAACAAGAGAAGTGTAGAAATATGCAGGAGGGGTGAAGAAAGAGGAAGAAATGTCCAGAAAATGCAAGAGATATGTAGAAAGAAGCAAGAGAAATGCAGGCTTACTTCACCTGTACCTTTCCACAGACTCATACAAAGTAGTCTATTCACTGATCCTTCTCCCAAGATGTCTTAAACCTTACTTTACTCTTGAAGGTTCACAATTCAGCAACTGCTCAGAATGTTAGACCTACCAAATGTAAAACAGCAATCCTAACCATATTGCTGTTGTGAGTCTCACCAAGTTTGTGAAGGTATGCACCATTTACCTGTACTTTTACCTAGAGGCAAGAGAGGTGGAGAAAAGGGCCAAAGAGGTGCAGAAAGAGGCAAGAGATGTGCAGAAAGAAGCAAGAGAGGTGAAGAAAGAAGAAAAAGGTGCCAAAAGAGGGAGACATGTTCAGAAAGAAGAGTAAAAGGAACAGACAGAAGCAAGAGAAGTACAGAAAGAAGCTAGAGAGATGCAGAAAGAAGCGAGAGAGGTGCAGAAAGAGGCAAGAGAAGTGCAGAAAGAAGCAAGAGAAGAGCAGAAAGAGGAAGAAACACATAATTATTTTGCTTCTTTCTGAACCTCTCTTGCCTCTTTCTTCATCTCGCTTGCTTCATAGAAAGAAGCAAGAGCAGTGCAGAAAAGAAGCAAGAAAGGTGCAGCAAGGGACAAGAGAGGTACGGAAAGAGGCAAGAGAGGTGGATAAAGAACAATGAGAGGTGTAGAAAAAGGCAAGAAAAATACAGAAAGAAGTAACAGAAGTACAGAAAGAAGCAAGCTAGCTGGAGAATGTAGCAAGAGAGGTACAGAAAGATGCAAGAGAGGTGCAGAAAGAGGCAAGCGAAGTGCTGAAAGAAGCAAGAGAAGAGCAGAAAGAGGAAGAAACACATAATTCTCTTGCTTCTTTTTGCACCTCTCTTGTCTCCTTCTTCATTTCGCTTGCTTCACAGAAAGAAGCAAGAGCAGTGCAGAATAGAAGTAAGAAAGGTGCAGAAAGAGACAAGAGAGGTGCAGAAAGAGGCAAGAGAGGTGGAGAAAGAACAACAAGAGGTGTAGATAAAGGCAAGGAAAATACAAAAAGAAGCAAGAGAGGTGTAGAAAGAAGCAAGAGAGGTGCATAAGGAAGAAAGTGAGGTGCAGAAAAAGGAAAAAGAGTTACTGAAAAAGGTAAGAGATGTGCAGAAAGAGGCAAGAGAGGTGCAGACAGAAGCAAGAGAAGTGCAGAAAGAAGCAAAAGAGGTAAAAAAGAACCAAGAGAGGTGCTGAAAGAGGCAAGAAGAGTGCAGAAAGAAGGTAAAGAGATGCAGAAAGGAGCGAGAGAGGTACAGACAGAAGAGACTGAGGTATATCAAAAAGCGATAGAGGTACAGAAAGAGGGAAGAGAGTTGCAGAAAGAGATAAGAGAGGTACAGAAAGAAGCAAGAGAAGTACAGAAAGAAGCAAGAGAGCTGGAGAAAGAAGCAACAGAGGTACAGAAATATGCAAGAGAAGAGCAAAAAGTGGAAGAAACACAATTCTCTTGCTTCTTTCTGCACCTCTCTTACCTCTTTCTTCATTTCGGTTGCTTCACAGAAAGAAGCAAGAGCAGTGCAGAAAAGAAGCAAGAAAGGTGCAGAAAGAGACAAGAGAGGTGCAGAAAGAGGTAAGTGTGAGAAGTTGGCCTGGTATATGCTGTTCACTAGTGTAGTAGAGTATGATCTGCACCTTATGTTGCCCCCACTTTTTTTTCCAATGTTTACACGGGTTTCTGGCTATAGTCTGGCTGGGACCCTGCTAATCAGGGCCCCAGCCTCTCTGTTCTCTCTAAACAACTTGGAGTGCATATTAGGTGCACTAGTGATTGGATACTGTGCTACCTTATGAGCCCCTGGTATATGGTACCTTAGGTACCAAGGGCATAGGTACTTCACAGGCCTACCAGGGGCTGAAGCATGTATTATGCCACCCCTGGGAAGCAGACTAAATCTGACACCACAGGCCTGATACTGCAGCCTGGGTGAGGTAGTGTTAGCACTCCTCACTGAGATATAGGTTCACGATATCTCACCCTGCACACACATTTAAACCTATCAGTCACCCCTAAGGTAGGCCCTATCAATCCTGAGGGCAGTGTGCTTGGTTTCCATGTGAGGGGGGCCCCTCTGCATCTCTCAGAGTCTATTCTCTGGGGCTGTTTGTGAATGCGGTCAAACCATATACTCTTAAGTGCACTTTAACCTCGCAGTTAATGCTAACTTTGGAATGGCTGCATCAAAACATGCCGTGTTTGGTGTCAAACGCTTTGGAATCATACCCCCACACCAGTAACTGGTGTGGGAGTATGATCCCACCCTTCTAGAGGGATAGACATGTACCTACTGTGGAAACACTGTAGAATCCTGAAGAGCCCTGGCATCACAAATGGATGCCACCAGTCACAGACACGGGCTGCCCTCCTGCTGATGACCAAAACTCGCAGTGGAGGAGGCCCAACAATAGGCATCCTGTCACAGGGAGGTGTGACCACCTCCCAGACAGGGTTTAGTGTATCGGGGCTGGGTGGGTGCACTCCTAGAGTGCTTTGAAGTCCTGCACTGGGGGAGCAGTAGGCTCCTCTGTGCATACACCAGTTCAAACCGGCTGAGGGGCTACCTGCCCCTGCTCTGGTGCGAAACTGGACAAAGGGAAGTGGGTGTAACCACCCACTCCCCTGACCCTCCCATAGGAGGTGTCATAGAGCTAGTCCCTCCCTTCCTTTCCGTATAAGTTAGGGAACCCTTGCCATTGCAAACTAGATATCCCTGGATGACGCTCTGAAGAAGAATCCTGGACCTTCTTCATTCCACTACCTCTGGAAGATGGAAGAATCTCCCTTGGAGTCAAGGAGTGACTCCCCTGCTTGGCAGGCACCAAAACTTTGCATCAACGCTCGCAAACTTTCCCACTCCTGCCGGAGTCCGAAGTCCCTGCAACCCAGGAAGGGAATTTCCTGACTTCTCCAAGGCCATTGTGAGTCCCCAGTGACTCTGAGGCAAGTGGAACCCACGAGTGATGAGGAACCGCAATCCCTGGGTACCATGCACTATTTACAAGTGCAAACCCTTCCCGACGTTCTGCGAACTTGTGCATTGGACCATGTGTGGTCCAAGCCTCCAGCAGGATTTCCTCTGAAGATCAGAGGCCTACCCCATCCCAAGTGACCATGGGCCCCTGTTGAGCGAATCCTCCCGAGGCATCTTTTCGATCCCTTGCTGGTTGGCTTGTGGGTCCCCAGAAGACTTTTCTACAGTTCCAAAGGGCTCCCCTGGTTGCTCCTGGCCTGCCTTGACTTACCTTCGCTGGGTGAGTCCCTCAGACCTTGCTGTTCTTCACCGCTTACTTTTTGTCCTTTCCACGAGTCTTGCTGTTACCAAGGCCTGTTAGCTCCAATCTGGTCACGGACACCACAGTAAGCTGCAGACTTTGTGGGTCACGTCGAATCCAGCTCCTGGTCATCGTTGACGCCTCCTGGACCTTGTGGCTGAAGAGTCAAGACTAGGCCTGGGCAAAAATTTTGTTCCGTTCGCGGAAATTGCGATAATTTGACATTTTCGCGTTCCGCGGAGAGCGCGAAAATGTCAAAAATTCCGGTTTCCGCAGCTTGGCGATAATTTGTTTCTTGCTCGCGCTGTAAAATAATACATTCTCGCGCGCGCGCGATCGCCTTACCTGAATCCCTGCGTTCGCCGACAAGTTTTCTTGATCCGGTCGCGTTCTCCATGAGATGTTGTATTGTTTTTAGCCATTTGCGCTGTCTCGCGACAGTTCGCGCCCGCAGTGATGTCATGCGTCGCGCGATCACGTCTTTCTTCTCGCGATCATGCACCGCGAGAACAACTCAAAACAAGATGGCCGCGCCCGCAAGCAACCACATGGGTAAGTTGGCGACCCGCAACCATGCAGAAAATCTCACGAACATGCCGGAAAAAAACTTCCGCATCTTCGCGATATTTCTGCTTGTTTGCGATAATTTTAAACATTTTCGCGATAATTTGCGAAGGTTAATTCCGCAAATTCCGCCCACCCCTAGTCAAGACACCCGTGATCACCTGAAATCAACCGACGACTGTGGGCATCCAGCTTCCTTGCTCCGGGTCACTGCCAAGTGACTTTGAACACTGTCCCCTCTGCTTTCAAGATACCCTTCTTCTGAATCCAGTCTTGGATTCCACCGGACACTTCTCCTGTCTTCACAAGCAGCAAGTCTACTTTGGCTCCCATTGAAAACGACACAGCGACCCGACGCCAAAAGGCACCAATGCACCCGGCTTCCCTGGGTGAGGTAACTCCAGCACTACAGTGCTCTTGTGTGTGTTGGCTCTAGAACTACTTACCCTGTAAGTGACTTGCTTGTAGACTCTCTTGAAGTATCCTAAAACTTTAAATGTCCAACCGCGACTTGCTCCATAGAAGTCAATTGGAATCCGCTGCTGTGTTCTCACACTGCAGCCGTCTCCCGTGGGTCCTTTACTTACCTCGGGTGGATTAGTGAGGCCCCAGTGCTTCTGAAGGCCCTAGGCCTTGTTCCTGTGCAAGTCGTTATTCTTAGGTCTCTTTTTTAGTATATGGTCTGGTACGCCCCTAGGGCCCCAGCCATATTTGTGCTTAATTTATTGTGAAACGTTGATTTGTGCATATGTTCCTGACTTCTAATCTCATAAAGAGATTAGCAGAGAGTTGTTAGTAATAAATACATATATATTTTATATATATACCTGTGTGGTGTCCTTTCATTTAGTAATTCAAGAGATTATAAGGTAAAACAAGCTGCTTTACATTCCTCTAAAGACTTAGCCTGAAGGCTGCTCTCCACAGCTACCACTAGGATAGCTTTCTTTAAAAGGTTGTCTTAAACCTATCTACCATAAGAGTTGAATTGTACTGGTGCAAGGTCTCCACTTTAACTAGTGAACAGCATATACCATGCCAACTTCTCACAACTAGTTATAGTGGGCATCCTGTACCAGTCCAAACAACACCTTATTGGTTATAGGTTAAAGACAACCTTTATTGAAAGCTACCCTAGTGGTAGCTATTGAGAGCAGCCGTCAGGCTAAGTCTTGAAGGAATGTAAAGCAGCTTGTTTTACCAGTCTATAATCTCTTGAGTGCCTAAGCGCAGTGCTTAATTTGTGCCGGTGCTTTCCGGTGCTTAGCACCGGCACTTATTTCTCAGGTCCGGGTCTACCCTCCACATGAGTCTTTCCGGTAAATGCGTAAAATATTTCAAATTGGTTGCCGCATGCGTTATGAAGCACGTTCCGCCTCTCTGGAGAGGGACTGTACGAGAGCACACACGGAGCAGTGCCTGCCCATGCTCCTGACTAAGGCTGATGCTGGAACATAGTTCTCCCCGGTTGTAATCTAGTTCCTCCTGCTTTAAAAGCTGCGTAGTCCCCAGGGCAGACTCAGCCTTCTGGAACAGGCACCTTCCCCCACTCTCTTACTTCCACCCACCTCTCCGCTTCCTGCCCCTGACGTCACTCTAATAGTGGCAAAAGGCGGGCATTTTATTTTTTAGAGGGAGCAGCAAATCCCGTAAGAACATTTGAAAATAAATATTTCAGTGGTTCGGGCCTGCTACCCCCGAACCCTCTCTGCCAGTTTCTTCCGTATCGCAGACACACTTTCGGAGAGCCCGGGGTTACCGGCCTGCGGGTAGCTATTCTCCTGTTTTAGTTTCTCTCCCTGTGCCAGTGTCAGCCTCAGCCCTGAAGGCGGTCTCGGGAGATTCCGTGCAGGTAAGGAGACTGGCCTTCATGGTTTCTTTTACTTTAAACAAAACGTGAGTTGTGTTTGTGGACTAGAGGACTGTCGTGTTTCTGATGTGCAGTGAGGGAATGCAGTCTAGTCGTGAGCATATGGAATGTTCTTGAAGATGGGTGCAGGGGCAGTAATTGAAAGCACGGCACCGAGAGCCGGCTAGTTTGTGCTTGAATTCAATATGTTTACACATTAATGGTCTTAGGGAGTCCTTCTCCGTGGTTATTGTGTGTGTGAGTAAGAAGGCAGGGGAGTGTGAAAAACTGGGACTTTGAAAGACTTTAAATTCTAAAGGCGACAAGAATTCAAAGTCACATCTTTTCACATAGGGGAAGTTACTTTAAAGCAGATTGGCTGACATATGTAAATATTTTCTTGGGTTTAAATTGCTCTGAACACCACATACATGGTGTTACCTTGTTGTCCTGTGCTTCACAGCAGAGGACATTTAAAGCATGATGACCTTGATAAACCTCTCCTAGGAGGAAATGAGTCCCCATTGGAGGGGCAAGTCAATTGTGATGGGTTATGTAAAAGCCAGGGTCTCTCGCAGAATGTGACGAAGGGGCCTTGAGATTCCCATATAAGGGGCGTAGCTTCCATTGGTGCAGTGGGCCCAGAAGCACGAGGGGCCACTGCACTTTAATGAAATGATGTATTTTAACATTCCAAGAGCAGCCAGAGGCCCGTTTCCTTCTTTGTACTAGGGCCCATGACACACTGGCCACACTACTCTCCCATATCTCCCAAATATTCATTGGTCTTCGATTTCATGGGAGGCCACTGGGAGTTGCCATATCTCAACTCCCCAACCCCCTCCCCAATTCCCTTGCGTGTACGGACTTTCGTTACCAGAGTAAAGCAATACTGTTGAGGTGCATTAGCAGAGGAGCTGCGTGTCGATGCCAAGTTTTGCTGCTGGACACGATTGAAGTGCATTGTGCTCAATGCTTGTCTTTTAAACTATTAAGCGCAGTGGTCTCAAGGATTTCTGGCACCTGTCGGTGCAGCCCAATGGCAAGGTTGCTTAATTTCACTCATTCCTCTTTCTGCACCTCGCTCCACTTCTGTACATATTTCTCACTCTTGCAGGTGCTCCATTCTTCATAGTCCTTTTCCAATCATCTCCCCCCCTTATTTCTCCCTATTCTGCTTCTCTCTTGCTATTTCCGAGGCCCGCACTGCCCCTTACTCAGTGAAATAAATATTCCTTTACTTTACTTGATCTTAATTTCTAATTCTGGAAGGTTAAAGACAAACTTGTTTACAGTCCCCTCCCTGTATCACCTTTTTAACAAGTCTGTTCTGTCTTTGTTTGCACTACAAATCATTAATGGATAGATGATACAGGTCTAAAACAGATTTGAATTGTATTATTCCTGTATATATGTATATATATATATATATATATATATATATATATATATATATATTAGGGAAAACACAAGATTTGGATGATTTCCTCAGTTGTTGTTTTTTTCTTTCTCTCTATTTTTATTTACCTTAAAATTAAAATCGCAACCATGCCTGTAAAATATTGCCCACAAGAGCACAACAACTGTGTTTAATAAGTCAGAATACATAAAAATAGTCTGAATGTATCACTTTTCGGCGTGAGATGGTATGTATTTGTGTTGGAACTGTCATTGGCAGCGCTGGCAGGAGCAATGGGTGGTGCAGGCTGGTGCATCCCGAAAAGGGACCTGGCACGTATTTTTTTTACAAATTAAGCACTGGGGTGGAGCAACTAGAGTAAGTAGGTGGAGCCATTGGTTGAAGTGGGTGGAGCCAAGGAAAGTGGGTGTGGCCTCCTAGAAATATTTGAGCACCTGCACTTCATATTTTACAAATTAAGCACTGCCTAAACGAAAGACATCCACACCAGCTATGTATATAAAATATATGTATTTATTACTAAACACACCCTCATAGTCTCTTTATGAGTCTAGAGGTCAAAACACATAAGTTACACTTCAAATATAACAGTAAAATAGCACAAATACACGTCAGGCCCTAGGGGCGAGCAAAACCATATACTAAAATAGTGGTATAAGAACAACAACTTAACTAGACACAAGACCTAGAGCCTGTAGAATCGCTGGGACCCAAGGAACCACCCGAGGTAGTGACACAGGAGACCCACGGGGGCAGTGTGTGAACACAGCCGCGAGCTCCCATTAGCTTCTAAGGGGAAAGTCGCGGTTATATTTTTAAAGATTAGGGACACCTAAAATTGAGTCAAGACCAAACACTTTGGGACTTAGGAAGTTCTAGGGTCAACACCCACGGGACCACCAGAGTACTCATGTTACCTCACCCCAGGAAACCGAGTGCATAGGTGTCAAATGGTGTGAGGTCGCGTTGTCGATTTCAATGGGAGCCGGTGAAGAAGTGCTGCTACCGGGAAGATGCGAAGTGTCCAAAGAGATCCAAGTCTGGATCAAAGATGAGAAGAACCTGAAAGCAGAGGGGACAGAGTCTGGGTCACTAGCCAGTGACCAGGAAGGCGATAGGCAGATGTCCACCGATGTCGGGTGATTTCAGGTGAAGAAGGTGAAGCTTGACTCTTCAGCCACGAGGATAAGGCGGCGTCGAGGGTGACAAGGAGTTGGATTCAAGCTGTTCCACAAAGGATGTTGAGTGCTGCAGTGTTGGTGCCCGATTGGACACAAAAAGCCTTGGCAACGGCAACCCACGCAGAAACAAGAAAGATGCTTCGGTGCAGACCAGCAAGGTCTGTGGGACTCACCACTTGGTAGGAGTCAGGGCACATCTGGAGCAACCAGGGAAGCCCAAGGAAATTCAAAGTTATCCCCTCAGGGACCCACCAGTCGACAGATGAGGGATCATGAAGGGACCTCAAGACGAAACACAAAATGGTGGCCCACGGGTCACTCGGAGTGACTAGGCTGACAATTTTCAGTGAATTCTGTGCTCGAGATAGGGGCTATAACTAAGCCCAAACACAACTTCAAGAGATGTCGAGAAGTCAATGCACTTGCAAAAGTGCATGGTGACCAAGAGTTCCAGTTCCACGCTGCTGACAAGGGCTGCGGGTTTCAGCTTTGCTGAGGACTCGGTCGGCCTCTGAGATGTCTGGAAATCCTCTTCCTGGGCTGCAAATACTTTGGAGTCCGGCGGGAGTTTAGGAGATGCAGACCAGCAAAATGCTTTGTTGGTGCCTGCCAAGCAGGGGAGTCACTCCTTGACCCCAAGGGAGATTTTTTCAGTCCTCTAGTCTTGAGTAGAGCGTTGATGTTCCAGGATTCAGCTTCATCCAGGGATATCTAAAGTTCTGGTTACACAGGTTCCTTACTTATACTTAAGGAAGGGGTTGGACTAGCTCTGGGGACCCACCTAGGGGATGGTTTGGAAAGAGGGGTGGCTACACCCATTTCCTTTGTCCAGTTTTGCACCAGAGCAGGGGCTGGAAGCCCCTGAACCGGTTTGAGCTGGACTATGCACAGGGACACCAAATGTGCCCCCAGTGCAGGACTTCAAAGCACTCAGAGAGTGCTCCCACCCAGCCCCAATACACATAAGCCTGTCTGGGAGGTGCTTACACCTCCCCGCGACAGGAAACCTATTATCCAGGCCTCCCCTGCCAGATCTTTGGTCAGCAGCAGTGTAGGAGAGTAGGATCTGCTTCACATGTTTACCCCCACTTTTTGCTGGTGTTTCACTGTTTTTCGAATTTAGTCTGGCTGGGACCCTGCTATTCAGGGCCCCAGCCTAGCTGCTTCCTCTCTAAAATGATTCCATGTACTTTAGGTACATTACAGATTGGATTTGATGTGCCCTTATAAGTCCCTAGTATATTGTATACTATGTACCCAGGGCATAGGAACCTCAGAGGCCTACCAGGGGCTGAAGCATGGATTATGCCACCCCTGGAAAGCCACCCAAAATGATACCACAGGTCTGCTACTGTAGCCTGGGTAAAGTGGTGCATGCACCCCTTACGGAGATATAGGTTCACTATATCTCACAATATACTGCACATACAAACCTATCAGTCACCCCTATGGCAGGCTTTATCAATCCTGAAGGCAGGGTGATCGGTTATATGTGAGGGGGTGCCCAGGCATTAGCTGAGACCCTCTGCAGCCTTCGGAATCTCTTCTCCGGGGTTGTCAGTAGTGCAACCTGACCATATACTCTTGAGTGCATTATAACCAAACAGTAAATGCTAACTTTGGATTGGCTGCAAGGAAACATGTCAAGTTTGGAGTCAAACACCTTGGATTAATACCCCCACTGGTTTGGGGATATGATCCCACCCTTCTAGAGGGAGAGACATAACAGCACTGTCAGTCAGTCAATACTTTATTTCGGCTAACAATAGCCATAAAAGTCAACACATAAAACACAATACATGAATCCATAATGCAAATACACAATTCATAAGTCTATGATGAACAAATTACATACAATTTATGATGGTGAATATTTATCCATGATTAAGCAATACCAGATAAAATATAAATATTACATTAAATTAACTAAAAGCCAGAGTTCTTATAATAAGCAATATTAAAAATGAGGTAGAGTTGAGGATAATCTGGTAACTAGAGTAATCCATGGTTCCTCTTTCTATAATTACAATGTATGACCACAGCGTTTCCTAATAAGGTATACATTAAATAAATATCTACTTATACCATATACCATTACTTGGGAGGAGTTGAATTTTAATATGCGCTCAGCTACTTTATATGACTCAATCCCCATGTTCCTACAGAGGGGTTTAATCCAAGAGGTCCTTGGTTTCTTGTAGGCCGGACAGAAAAAGAGTATGTGGGGAATGTCTTCCCTAGCCCCAAGGGGACACATAGTGCACAAATCCAATCCATTTTCTCCAGCCCACTTGCATGTGTAGGAGTTTAACAATAGAACCCCGTACCTAAATTGTAGATAGAGAGATTTTGCTAAGGGAGGAGCAATCTCATCCATAAATTCCTCAAAATTAGGTGAATCTTTTGCGTTTAAAAAATTCTGGGTCAAAGTACCAATACGAGAACCCAGAGTTAGTTCACTATTAACGTGGGACCAAAAGGTTGCCTTGAGGAGTTTTTTGGAAAACTGAGTCAAGTCAAGTCAAGTCAAAATTCTTTATTCGACATGCAAAAGCATTATCATGAAAGTACAATAAAATCACATTATCACATCATGAAATAAAATAAAAGTTTAAAAGAGTGATAGTAGACATATCAAATTCAATAAATGAGCATAAAAGCAATGTGTTCTTTTATGGGTGCATAGAAGCCCTAATCATTAAAATCTTTTTTAAATAAAAAGAAATCACTGCGATAGCTAGAGGGCTGTCTAAAGCTTTCATTTTAAGATAGGCTGCCCTGCAGGAACGAAGTCCCCAGGATTTGAGCAGCGGTTTCAGATAGGCAACCCTTGGCAGTTGGTAAAATTTACAAAAAAGGATGCAGTGAATGTTGGACTGAGATGACAGGCCATCACATGGGCATTTCTCTAAGTTTCTCGACCAACAGTTCTGATTAGGGAATGTCAACAGTCTGAAAAAAGTGTCAGTGCGGAGCCGGGTCACGAGCATGCGGGAGAAAGGAGAAGGAATTACAGAAAGATAGTGTTGCATCCCTTCCACAGTAGTGCAGAGTTGATGTTCCTGTACAGTATACTTGGTGTTTTCAGTGATCCAGCGTCGATTTGCCAGGTGGCTAATGGCCAAGCGTTTTAGAGTCACTCTAGGGATGTTATTTAGGGTGGCTGGATCAGTGAAAAATTCTGGGTGTCCCATGTCGTGTAGCATCTTTCTGACATAGTTCAGCCATTTTAAACTATGCACATTGCTCAGGCTGAGACAGTCCATAATAATTTCCCTGTTGAGGTGTGTTTCAGGGGTAGTCCACACTTTATGCCATAATATAACGGGTGCAGATTTTATCATGTCCATAATGTATGTAAAACCAAGTTCTTTATGCAAAACAAAAACAGAAGTGCCGGGTGGTGTTGCCAAAAGGTATCTTAGAAAACGGTTCTCAGAGCGTTGTATGGGGTCTGCCTGATCAATACCCCAAATCCCTGATCCATATGTGCATGTGGAAACGCACTTGGCACGGTAGATCTGTGATAAGGGGATGATCGGCCGTCCCCCTAGTTTTTTCGAGAAATTTATAAGTGCCCCTATGGCTTTAGAAAAGGCAACTCCTCTAGCTTGGGCAGCAGCCCGCCAGGAGCCCTTCTTCTCGAAGGTAATGCCCAAATAGGGGAACCTATCAACACTTTCAAGCTTGCTACCGTTAATGAAAATGGAGCATTTTCTTTTCCCTATTCCCAGGCCGCAAGACATGGTAAAAGTTTTTGATGCATTAATTTTTAGGCCTCGGTGTGACATGAATTCTGTAAAATCATTTACTGCACGTTGGAGGCCCATGCGGGTCTGTGACATAATTGCGGCGTCATCCGCGTAAAGTAATATGGGTATGGGTTTCCCATTTATAGTGGGGTAATCGTGATAATTTCTGTTAAGATACTGGCCTACTGAATTTATATAGAGAGTGAACAGTAAGGGAGCTAAAATACAGCCCTGCCTTACACCTCTTTTAATGTAAAACCTATCCGAGCACTCTCCTTGTCTGCCATATCTGACACGTGCTGATGCACCCCTATATAGCTCTTTAATAAAGGCGAGAATGGGGAGCTCAATGCCAATCTCGGCCAGGGATTCCCAAAGCATCTCATGGTTAACGCAGTCAAATGCAGAACTGAGGTCTACAAAGGTCACGAACAGGTTCCCCTTTCTTGCCTGAGTATATTTTGCAATAATAAGGGTCAAATTCAGACCTTGCTCAATAGTACCTCTGCCCTGTCTAAAACCATATTGTAAATTTGAAATAATGTCATGTTCACCCAACCAGTCATGCATCCGATTTAAAATAATGCGCCCTGCGACTTTCATGAGAGAGTCGAGCAAAGAGATAGGGCGGTAGTTAGAGGGATTGTTCCTATCACCCTTTTTAAAAATCGGGACAACGACCGCTTCGGGCCATGTGTCTATAAAACCTGTTTGATTCAGGGAATTTAGGACGTTTGTTAACAGGGGGGCCCATAAGTCCAGCTGTGCTTTAAAGACGTCAATAGGAACACAGTCAGGGCCGGGGGCCTTCCCAGAGGGGCTTTCAGTCAATGCCATAAGGACCTCAGTACAATCAAAAATAAGGTCTAAGGGAAAAAGAGAGGGAGCATTCAGCTCTTTGTCTTGGTTATGGTGGGGATCCAGACAAGCTGTAGGGACCATAGCGTCACTTATATCGTATAGTGTGCCAAAGTGGTCAACCCAGATATCAGCGGGTATAGCCATCTCGAGTTTAACATCTCGAATACCCTTCAGAAAAGGTGCATTAACAGCTTTCCAGAAGGCGGTGTTATCCCTATTGTTTGCGGCTTCCTGTAACGCTTGCCATGCCTCTGTTTTTAACTGTTTAGTTCTTAACACCCGTGCTGCGCGATATTTTTGTCTAGCGTCTCTAATTTCCGATAGGTTACGGGGTTTATTTTGCAGGGTTATTTTTAAACGTTTCAAGGCCTTGGTGCATGATCGATCAAACCAGCCAATACTGCTCTGTGAAAATTTCTTAGGTGCCCTAGAGAGTAAATTCTTAATCTCCCTTGATATAATGGAGAAAGCATTTCGAATTGCCTGTGGGCTTTCTGAGGTGGACAGACATGTCTGGATATGCTCATGTGTATTATTAATCAGAGTGTTAAGGAACACAGGAGGGACCACTTTGTCCCATTTAAGGTAAAGTCCCATCGTGCAACCCAAAGTGATGGGCGGGGTGTGGGACGGGTTTACCCTTAAATCATCCTTTGATGTGGTGACTGTTCTAATAGATGCCGTTAATGGGTAGTGGTCACTGATGGCACAGTCCAGTGTCTCCCAGTTGGTAATGAGCTCTGTGTACCTTGAGGATATCAAGATATAGTCGATTGTGGAGTGGCAGCCTCTCCCATTATAAGTTGGTTTAAAATCTTTCGGAGGACTACATAATTCATTCGCATATGACACATTAAAATGCGATATTAATCCATTCAGAAAGTCGCCTAATGTTGAATGCCGAAAGTGAGAAGTGGTATCGCTTCTAATAGAGTCTAGACCACAGGTGCCACCCGTACTCAGTGGACACAGGGAGCAGTTGAAGTCCCCTGCCCATATAAGCAACATATCTGTTTGAAGATGTGACTCCACTTTAATTAAATCTGCCTTTAAACCGTTTAGAACCGTTTCATAACGGGAACTAGGTATGTTATTATAAAAGTTGACCAAGGTAATGTTATTAAGACGATTACCTTTTAAAGAGATAATCTGGTAATTTTCAGTCCCAAAAAAGTTAGTGGATGATATACCTGACTCTACAGATATGTAAGTCGCTAATCCGCCTCTACTCCTACCATGCGGGCTCAGCAACGCTGGGGTGTGTAAGGTCTTATAACCTAAAAGATGGAGTTCATCAATGGACCATGTTTCCTGTAAACAAATGATACAAGAAGTGGAGACAGATTGGATCCATGAAGGGTTCGACAATTTATCGAGGAGACCTGCCACATTCCATGACAAGAGCCTTACGGCCATAGGTTTATTGTTAATATCGATGTTGCTAACCGTGGCGCCTTTGAAATGCTCAGGAGTGTCATTTAACTGGCAGGGAGCAGGTAGATCTAACGGACATACCGTAACTTCAGACTGGAATTGATTCAGTGATGTATTTAAGCCATCACATTGGGGACTATGCTCAGAGTTCAAGCTATAGGCATTGATGGGTGTCGCTATATTGGTTTCAAGGTTGCCTGGGCTCACGGTATTAATCTTAAGGTAGTAACCATCTGCCTCTAAAGAGGGTTGAAGAGTACTTTGGATGTCATTGTTACTCGGCTCGTTGTTTAGCTGAAAAAGTCAATCTAGGTCGTCCAGGCTCGAGAGGATGGCAAATCTATTTGAGGTGGGAAGAGATGGGTAAAAAGGTTGGGCGATGGGTCTGGATAAGATGTGTGAATTTTGCGGATTTAACAGAAGAGAACGTGGGTAAAAATAACTTAGGGCATGTGTCGAAATACCTGGGCCACTAGTAGGGGTATACCAGTCAACTATGTGGCGCAAAACCCTACGGTCTCTAAAGTTTATAATAATTACATCTCCCTTGATATCCTTTGGCCTAGAACCAACCCATTCCAACCTTCTTACATGTAATATTTCCCCATTGATGTCACTGGGGAGGGTCCTATTTTTAGTGAGCCAGTGTACAACCTTATTTTTAAGTTCCTGATAGGTCTCTTGTTTGTCCCTGGCAAGTACCGGAACACCGGCAAGAATCACCACATATGGAGCTGCTTCTGGCGGCAGGTCAATATGATCGATCATTCGCTCCGGGCCAGGCAAAAGCAGCTGTGAATTGGGATTGCCTTTATTGAGATCTATCGGGTTATGCTTTAGGGTGGCTGTAGGTGACTTACTGACTAGGGCACTGTTTTCCTGTGTAGGCATTGCTAAAGGTAAGGTTGCCAATCTAGGTGGTGTTACGACCTGGGTTAGTTTTTGATCTGGTAAGGTATGACCAACGTGTGATGAGTCAATGGGATTTTTTGGGGAACTGAAATTTGAATCCCTGATGGATGTGGTAAGCAAACTAACAGTTGTTTCCAGGGATGTTAGCTGGACGGTAAGATTTTTCATTCTTTCCACTAAAGGGGAGAGTAAAGATTTCACCAGATGCTCAATATCTATTAACAGTTTAGGAGAATAAGGTGGATTTATCTGAATATCATCCTGCACGGATTCTACAGATGTTGTGGTCTGGACAACTGAAAGGGTTGATTTAGGAGGAGGGACTTTGATATTTTTCTTACGTTTAGTGATTTTAGTGCTCGTGGGTTTATTCCTAAAGGTATTTTTCTTTACTTTCTTGAGGGTTTTAGTGGGAATCAGTTCCGTTGTTGAATTATCAGTAAGATAGGAGATATCAGAGGTATACCCATTGTTTTTATTTGGCACGATTGATGTGTCCGTAGCGGCAGGGGTCTGGGGGATAAAATCCAAATCGGATACACAGGGTTCAGCAGGGTTAGAGATAGAGGTGGTAGGAGGAGAAAGTACATCCACAATATGTCCCAATGAAGAGCGTTTTTGATACAAAGGTTCTAGGGACAAACGTCGTTCAGCTATAGCTATCTCGTGCTCCAAAACGGTGGCGCCCTGGTAATGAAATGGTCTAAAGTGCCCCTGACAGATCCTCCCACCACGGATTTCCTGCCTTTACTTGCACGGGTAGTCATGGTATTTCTATGTATATACAAAGAAAAACAATAACAGTGTACTGTGAGATAATAGAATTTAGATGGCCTGGAGGCGAGTGCTGCAGCCAACCACAAACCGTGATCTAACAGAAATAACAAAGAATGACTAAACAGAAAAAAATAACAATTCCCATATGAGCCCGTATAATCGGGGTGAAATAATGATGTCAGTTGCAGACTCTCGAATCAGATAGCTCTCAGTCGAAGTCCTGACGAATAATAGAGTGGAGTCGTGGCTGCTGTCACACAGACATATGTCAGCTACAGAACGTGTCTGATAACAAAAAACGGTACCTCAAACACCAAAGGCAAGAGATGTGGCCCTGCTCAGCTTCTTCCTGCCTCAGCCTGCGCGCGGTCCCGCAACGCGGGGAGTGTCCTTCCTTTAATTGCGCCTCCAGGTGTCAATGGGCGTGAGCTTCCGCCCCAGGTGCCCCAGGTGGTGCTGGGAGACGTAGTCCCGCTTCGATACGCGGCCGTGAAGATGATACACGCGGCGGCGTGTAGGAGACAGGCGAGTCAAGGGCGTGAGCCAGGGGCCCTCAAACAGCAGCCGGGTCGAACAGTCTCCAGCAGCAGGGTTGTGGACACAGGAACGTACTAAAGTCCTTCAACACTTCTGTAAGCTGAAGCTTTCAAACGCTTGCGGTAATCTCTACAATCAGTGCTCTGCCTTTGGTCTAGGCACCACACGGGCTTCACGCCGCCGCCGCCGCCACGGCCGACACTGCAGCTCCTCCTCGAGCTGCACAGGTGTGCACCACAGGTAGTTACGCCAATCACTCCCGAGGCGTTTAACTACCGCGCTTTCCACGTCTTCCCATATCGCTAATCCATTGAATTTGGTTCGCGCTCTTCGCGAACTGTACGCCGACACCGCGGCCGGCACTGCTGCTCCTCCTCGAGCTCCACAGGTGTGCACCACAAGTAATTGCGCGAAATACTCCCGAGGCGTTTAGGCGTTTAGCTGCCCCTCCGTTTTTTCGCGTTTTTCCGCGTCTTCCCGTATCGTAGATTCGTTAGATTAGTCCCATTAGTCTCTTGACTTGTGCTTCTCTCCGGTTTTCATCTCCGCCGTCTTTTTCCGTCCTGCTGGCCACCGATTCCCAGGGATGGGGGAATACACTCCGGAGCCGCTCACTAACACGTCAAATTATGGGGCTCCTCCCAAAAAGTAAAAAGCCCCAATCTCTTAAACGATGTACAAATATATTTCAGCCATGGGGTTTTCAAATGAACGTCCAATTTAATAAGTTCGATCAACCCATCCTTATAGTCTATCAGCTCAGGGGTCGACCATATCCTAATCCAGTACAGTAATGGTCTTATAGAAGCCAAGTGCTCTGTTCTTTTGAGATCGACGTCTAAAAACAGGGGGACAACTGGAGTACGAGTCGGTATTTTAAGTAGACTACGCACAAATGTATTTTCTATCATCCCAAATTTGGAAGAATTACTGTATCCCCATATCTCGGCACCATAAAGGGCTGCTGATTGAGCCTTGGCTTTAAAGACCTCCAGTGCTGGAGTAATGGCTTTGGAGCTACTTGCTCCGTGCACCTTTAGGATAGGGAAAGAGTTCTGTTTGAGAGACAGTAAGCTTTTATTTAGCTGGCCTTGCCAGGACAGCTTGTTGTCTAATATCAACCCCAAATAATTAAAACTTTCTACCTTTTCCAATGTGCGATTCTCTAAGAGCAAGTTTTTCCTGAACGTTTTAGTTGGGTTTATGGCCATGTATTTTGTTTTCATTGGGTTAATTTCTAGCCCCTTTTCCACGCAATAATTATGGAAAGTATTAACCAAGTTTTGCAAACCTCTCGGGGTCTGAGAGATAAGGATAGTATCGTCGGCAAAAAGTAAGGAGGTAATTGGTTCACCGACTAATTTTGGGGAGTCATGAGCACAGTTCCTCAGGTATGTTGGAATATCATTAACGTACAGTGAGAACAATGTGGGTGCTAACACGCATCCTTGGCGCACCCCTCTATCTACAGGAATCGCTTTAGATAGTTCTCCTGCTTTTCCCCATCTAATTTTTGCATAGTTCCCTGTATGGAGTTTGATGAGTTCATTAAGTAACTCGCCAGGGATGTCTAACTTCTTTAGTGTAGACCACAGCAACTTCCGGGGAACGAGATCAAAAGCAGCCCTTAAATCTATGAATGCAACATAAAGACTACCCTGTCTGATCTTTAAGTATTTCCAACAAATGCACATAAATCTGAACACCTGGTCGACTGTGCTTACTTTAGATCTAAAGCCAGCTTGGTATTTTGACAGTAATTTCGTCTCCTCAATCCAAATTAAAATCCTATTTAAAATATGTCTGGCAAAAATCTTTTGTAAAACATCAATTAAACTAATGGGGCGGTAGTTGCTAGGATCATGGCGATCACCTTTTTTAAAAATTGTTATAATTTCTGCCCCTTTCCATGATTCTGGAATAGGTGTACCGGCCACAATTGAGTTACTTAAAAAGTTAATGTACGGCCCCCACACATTGACATCGTGTTTCAACAAGTCACCAGGAATTTTGTCAGGGCCAGGGGCCTTACCTACTTTTACAGCTAATAATGCCTGAACTGTTTCTTCTAAGGTAAAATGTAATGGTACAGCACTACTAGCTGGATTAACATCTACATTAACTAGGGATAAATCATCCTTACTAATCGTGTAAAGTTTAGAAAAGTGATCACACCAGGTCAGTTCATCCAGAAAAATATCCTTGGGTGATCTACCCTTTTTATTTCCCTTAGCAATTAAATTCCAGAACGTACTTTGGTCATGTAATTTAGCTGCACTCAGTAAGTCATCCCAAAGATTAGCATCCCATGCTTTTTTAGCTTTACTCAGGGTATTTTTATAGAGTAGTCTTGCATTTTTTATATCACATTGGCTCCCATTTTTTACTACGTGAATCAATTGTGATTTAGCAACCCTACAATCTTGGTTATACCATTGGTTTCCTGGTTCGACCTGATCCATAGTTTTATTCCCTTCTTTTTTATAAACCTTACTCAGAAGGGGACATAATGCGTCGACCAACTTCAAGTGTAAGTCAAGAACTCCCCGGGTGCCTGAGGATGGTATTTGGGGAGTCCCTACAATTTCACTGAATTTATTATAAATGTTGGCCAGCGCTTCTTTTTTACCCGCAATGTAAGACCATTTTATGGCACGTCTATTATTAGAAATCTGTATATCTCCAATTTGGAGATTCAATGGGCCTTCTGCAGGTAATCTTAGAAGGAAAAGGGCAGGGTCTAACCATAATTGGAGGGGAAAGTGATCACTCTCTATTCTGGAGTCAACCTTAAAATCAATTAATGATCTCCATAAATTTCGAGAGGCCATTACGAAGTCAATATGTGATCTGATACTTCCCTTGAAATAAGTGGGAGCTGACGGAATGTCTGAAGGAAAACGACCATTACATGATCTTAGATCGTGTGATACAGTCATCTGTAGGATCTGTATGGAGGCTATTGTACTTTTTACATAACTTAAGGCCTCCAGGGGCATGATACCACTAGCAGTATCTTGTTCAACAAACAGGCTATCAAGAACCTGGATAGGTTCGTATTTACAGTTAAAATCTCCACAGATTAAAACACGAGCATTAACTCCCAATCCATCTAGGGTGGAGTCCAAGGTGTCTATCAACTTAGATTCTCTGTTTGATGGATAAGGTCTATTGTATATGTTAAATAAGTAAATAACACTTTTGTTACTGGTCACAATTTTTAGTCCTAACAAGTCCGGGCAGGGAATAGACAGCTGGCTAACCTCTATTTCTAGGGAAACTTTAACCCAGATAACCAGCCCCCCGGATGCCCTTCCCCTATTCGATGGCATCGCTTTAGAGCAAAAAGTTTTATATCCTACTCTATGAGGGGGTTCTACCATCCAGGTTTCCTGAAGGGCAATTATATCATGTTTTCCAAAGAAAGAGCATACTGCCACATCCATCAGGTTCCTAGGGAGGCCAGCAATGTTCCAAGACAATAGGCTGACATTAAAATCCTCAATTGTCTTTGGGGAAATTCCCCTTAATCCAATGTCATCACTAGTATTATTGTACACTGGCAAGTTATCTGGTAACATTGTATATTTATCAATGGCAATTTCATTGCCTAATATCTCTGCCTGTACTGTAGTTATCTTTGGAACAATATCAAACCCAGCTTCTACTTGCACTCCCCACTTAATTCCAAAGGGCCCATCTGTCTCTGACTGTTCATCCAGTGGGTTAGAAGGGACCCCCAGTGCCACCGTGTTTTTAAAGCCAGGGATTCCACAACCATTAAAAGTCTCTAGAGGGTGAGTAGCCAGCAATGAGACTAGGCTCTTATTTATATCAGCCTCTGGGAGTCAATCATTTTCGTCTAGGTCCCTCAACACTGCATATCTATTTGACATAGGGATTTCAAATTGTAATGGTTTATTATCAATACAAATAGTACTATCCTCGATTGTTCTTTGGAATAATCTATCTGGGTGTCTGTAAAAATAACCCAAAGGGTGTACACGTACAGCATCTCCTCCTAAAGCAAGGGAAGCTGCCCTTAGGAGTGTAGTTGCCACATGCTGGGGATGTCTGAAGTTTATTATAACACAATCCCCCTTACATGTTTTCCTTGCATTACCTAACCAGGCAACTCTTCTAGTGGACAATATTTGGTTTGAGAGGTTCGTGGGGAAACCACAGTTTTTGTTTAGCCAAGCAACTGATTTCCTCTTAAGTGAATCATGAGATTCAACCGAGGCTTTAAGAGGACCAGGGACAAGTGGGGGGACATTAGACAAAATAACCACATATGGTTCACAAGCTGGTGGAAGGTTGGCACATATTGGTTTTTGTGCTATAGCTATAGGACCCTTGTTACTAAATGGATCTGTGTTGGTTCGAATACCACCACCAGCTGGTTGTAATGTTGTCATGCAGCCAGTTAAAGTGAAATTTCCCTCCTCTAGAGGGGGATCCGGGGCAGCATGAACAGGTTTCAGTGGTACCTTAGGCGGTATGATAGGCGGTATAATATGCTGTTTCAATCCCTCTACAAGACCACCCAGCCTTGATACCTCTAATGACAGGGTTTCAATTTTGTCTACAAAAGGTTTAATCATAAGCACCAATTTTTCCTCCAAAATTTTGGCTATAGTCTCAGCGAGAGTAAAACTCTCAGCTTCATTACGGGTCTGTGTTTTAACATGAGCCACAACGGGCCTCCGAGGTTGATCTAACAATGATTTATGATGTACACTACCCTTCTTAAATTGAGACTTTCTACATTTTCTAACTGCTCTTTTCGGGGGAGAAGGAGGGACTTCAAGCTCGCTCTGGGACTCCGATATATCTTGGCTTACAATATTAACCTCATTGTCCACAATGCAATCTGATGAGTTCCCCACTAAAGTTGCTTCGGTTAAAGAGTTCCCTATAGGTAAACCGTGGGCACCATCCTCTATACATAACTCTGGATTATCTTCCAGAGTCACCTTCCCAAGGGACTTCCGTCTTTCGCTATTTATCATGCTGACCCTTTTGACCAAGTAATTGTCCATCGTTACTTTAGCCTTTGCCATCATAAGCGCTGATTAGGTCATAAACAATTACAGTGTAGTTGATATCACAAATAATCCCAAAGAAACAGGATAGTACTAGTACTCTATAGCAGTAAATTAAAAACTTTTACACCAACAAGTTAGGAATTTTAGGAGGCAGAGCAGTAACCAATAGTAATACACTTGAATATATAACCTAAGAACGCACGACTCTAACACAATCAGGAGAAGCTCATGTCTGACTGAATCCGTTAAAAAAAAAAAAAAAAAAAAATACTTGCAGGAGCGTGTCCACTACGCAATCAAGGGGGGTGGCCCAACCCGACCGCCTACGACCTCCTAACGGCCTCACAACGGCCCGCCCTTTGCCCGGGCTTAGCCCGGCGCCGACCCGCGCGCGATCCCGCGACGCGGGGAGCGGGCTCAGTTCAGTAGCGCCTCCGGGCGCGCAAAGTGCGTGGTTTCTACTTCCGGGTCGCTGAGGGGCCTGGGTAATGTAGTCCCCGTGGAGAACTCCCCCCACACAGCGGTCGCGATGTCAGGCGACGGCGGGGGGGAGTCGTGAGGCCAGACACGAAGGAGCGAGTGGTCCAAATAAACACACGAGGCCACACAGGTGAGCAACAGTGATCCGCTTGACAGGAACAGCCCCCGCTCTGCCGGGGGCGGGCTCAGTTAAGTAGCGCCTCCGGGCGCGCAAAGTGCGTGGTTTCTACTTCCGGGTCGCTGAGGGGCCTGGGTAATGTAGTCCCCGTGGAGAACTCCCCCCACACAGCGGTCGCGATGTCAGGCGACGGCGGGGGGGAGTCGTGAGGCCAGACACGAAGGAGCGAGTGGTCCAAATAAACACACGAGGCCACACAGGTGAGCAACAGTGATCCGCTTGACAGGAACAGCCCCCGCTCTGCCAGGGGCGGGCTCAGTTAAGTAGCACCTCCGGGCGCGCAAAGTGCGTGGTTTCTACTTCCGGGTCGCTGAGGGGCCTGGGTAATGTAGTCCCCGTGGAGAACTCCCCCCACACAGCGGTCGCGATGTCAGGCGACGGCGGGGGGGAGTCGTGAGGCCAGACACGAAGGAGCGAGTGGTCCAAATAAACACACGAGGCCACACAGGTGAGCAACAGTGATCCGCTTGACAGGAACAGCCCCCGCTCTGCCGGGGGCGGGCTCAGTTAAGTAGCGCCTCCGGGCGCGCAAAGTGCGTGGTTTCTACTTCCGGGTCGCTGAGGGGCCTGGGTAATGTAGTCCCCGTGGAGAACTCCCCCCACACAGCGGTCGCGATGTCAGGCGACGGCGGGGGGGAGTCGTGAGGCCAGACACGAAGGAGCGAGTGGTCCAAATAAACACACGAGGCCACACAGGTGAGCAACAGTGATCCGCTTGACAGGAACAGCCCCCGCTCTGCCGGGGGCGGGCTCAGTTAAGTAGCGCCTCTGGGCGCGCAAAGTGCGTGGTTTCTACTTGCGGGTCGCTGAGGGGCCTGGGTAATGTAGTCCCCGTGGAGAACTCCCCCCACACAGCGGTCGCGATGTCAGGCGACGGCGGGGGGGAGTCGTGAGGCCAGACACGAAGGAGCGAGTGGTCCAAATAAACACACGAGGCCACACAGGTGAGCAACAGTGATCCGCTTGACAGGAACAGCCCCCGCTCTGCCGGGGGCGGGCTCAGTTAAGTAGCGCCTCCGGGCCCGCAAAGTGCGTGGTTTCTACTTCCGGGTCGCTGAGGGGCCTGGGTAATGTAGTCCCCGTGGAGAACTCCCCCCACACAGCGGTCGCGATGTCAGGCGACGGCGGGGGGGAGTCGTGAGGCCAGACATGAAGGAGCGAGTGGTCCAAATAAACACACGAGGCCACACAGGTGAGCAACAGTGATCCGCTTGACAGGAACAGCCCCCGCTCTGCCGGGGGCGGGCTCAGTTAAGTAGCGCCTCCGGGCGCGCAAAGTGCGTGGTTTCTACTTCCGGGTCGCTGAGGGGCCTGGGTAATGTAGTCCCCGTGGAGAATCCCCCCCACACAGCGGTCGCGATGTCAGGCGACGGCGGGGGGGAGTCGTGAGGCCAGACACGAAGGAGCGAGTGGTCCAAATAAACACACGAGGCCACACAGGTGAGCAACAGTGATCCGCTTGACAGGAACATTAAACCTGGTAGAAACTTAATAGAGCTCTGGCATCACAAAATGAATGCTGCAGCCACAGACACGGGTCTGGCCTCCTGCTGCTGACCGAAACTCCAGCAGGGGAGGTCTGGACAATAGGTTTCCTGTCACAGGGAGGTGTAACCACCTCCCAGACAGGCTTATGTGTATTGGGGCTGGGTGGGAGCACTCTCTTAGTGCTTTGAAGTCCTGCACTGGGGGTACATTTGGTGTCCCTGAGCATAGTCCAGCTCAAACCGGTTCAGGGGCTTCCAGCCCCTGGTCTGGTGTGAAACTGGACAAAGGAAATGGGTGTAGCCACCCCTCTTTCCAAACCCTCTCATAGGTGGGTCCCCAGAGTTTGTCAACCCCCTACCTTAGTATAAGTATGGGACCCCAGTCCTTAGGACTTTAGATTACCCTGGAGGAAACTCTGAAGCTGAATCCAAGACCTTCAACACTCTGCTCAAGACCAGAGGACTGAAGAAATCTCCCTTGGGGTCAAGGAGTAACTCCCCTGCTTGGCAGGCACCAATGGAGCAATTTGCCAGACTGCATTATCAAAGCTCCCGCTGGACTCCGAAGTATTTGCAGCCCAGGAATACGATTTGCAGACATCTCAGAGGCCGAACCCGAGTCCCCAGAAAAGCTGCGACCCGCAGCCCTCGTGAGTAGCATGGAACCAGAACTCCTGGTCACCGTGCAATTTTGCAAGTGCATTGACTTCTCAACGCCTCTTGAAGTCGTGCTTGGGATAACTTGTAGCCCCCACCTCGAGCACTGAATCCACCGAAAATTGTCGGCCTGGTCATTCCGTGTGACCCGTGGCCTCCTATCTTGTGTTTCGTCTCGAGGTCCCTTCGCGATCCCCACTCCATTGACTGATGGGCCCCTGAGGGAGTAACTTTGCATTTCCTTGGGCTTCCCTGGTTGCCCTAGACATGCCTTGACTCCCCACCAAGGGGTGAGTCCCCGAGTCTTTGCTGGTCTGCACCGAAGCATCTTTCTTGTTTCTGCATGGGTCACTGTTGCCAAGGCTTGTTGTGTCCAATCCGGGCACTGATGCTGCAGCACTCGACATCCTTTGTGGGAAAGCTCGAATCCAGCTCCTGGTTGTCCTCGACATCTCCTGGTCCTTTTGGCTGAAGATTCAAGCTTCACCTATTTCACCTGAAATCATCCAACATTGGTGGGCATCTGCTCATCGCCGTCCAGGTCACTGGCTAGTGACCCAGACTCTGTCCCCTCTGCTTTCAGGTTATTCTCATCTTCGATCCAGGCTTGGATCTCTTTGGACACTTCGCATCTTCACGGCAGCAGCACTTCTTCGCCAGCTCCCATTGAAATCGACGACGCGACCCGACACCAAAAGACACCTATGCACCCGGATTCCCTGGGTGTGGTAACAAGAGTACTCCGGGGCTCCCGTGGGTGCTAGCCCTAGAACTTCCTATGTCCAAAAGGGTTTGGTCCTGACTCATTTCTAATTGTCCCTAATATTTAAAAATCTAACCGCGACTTTCCCCTTAGAAGCTAACGGGAGCTTGCGGCTGTGTTTACACACTGCACATGGCCCCCGTGGGTCCCCTGTGTCACTACAGTGGTTCCTTGGGGTCCCAGTGATTCTACAGGCTCAAGTCCTTGTGTCTAGTTAAGTCCTGGTTCTTATACCACTATTTTAGTATATGGTTTGGCTCGCCCCTTGGGCCTGATGTGTATTTGTGCTATTTTACTGTAATTATTGAAGTGTAACTTATGCGTTTTGACCTCTAGTCTCATAAAGAGACTAGGAGGGTGTGTTTAGTAATAAGTACATATATTTTATATATATATATATATATATATATATACATATATATATATATATATATATATATATATATATATATATATATATATATATATATATATATATATATATATATATATATATATATATATATATATTCTGCTCCAAAGGTTGTCCACCAGGTGAGCAGCACTCGGTCAGCAGCTTTGTTTATGATAGGCATGGACGAGGATCCGCTTGTAGAAGCCGCTCCGTAGTGGAATTGCCTGACGCGTTTCGAAGCTCCATATGCTTCTCTTCAGAGGCTTTAACGGAGACGGTGTGTGCAAGCGCTGAACCTACTTCGCCATTTTCATATTGCACTCCCACCAATGGGAAGCTCGAATGAGACTGTGCATTGTGGGAAATATGGTCCGGATAGCACACAAATCTTGTCCTGTATGGACCCTGCAAGTGGACTCGTCCTCAATCCTGTTTGCCGCTGCTGGCCCACATTACTGACATGATGGTTACCATGTCAGGTGGCCCCCGTAACATTACGGGGTGGTGCAAGCTCCGCGGCAGGACGGCCGCGTGTTACATTCTGCTCCAAAGGTTGTCCACCAGGTGAGCAGCACTCGGTCAGCAGCTTTGTTTATGATAGGCATGGACGAGGATCCGCTTGTAGAAGCCGCTCCGTAGTGGAATTGCCTGACGCGTTTCGAAGCTCCATATGCTTCTCTTCAGAGGCTTTAACGGAGACGGTGTGTGCAAGCGCTGAACCTACTTCGCCATTTTCATATTGCACTCCCACCAATGGGAAGCTCGAATGAGACTGTGCATTGTGGGAAATATGGTCCGGATAGCACACAAATCTTGTCCTGTATGGACCCTGCAAGTGGACTCGTCCTCAATCCTGTTTGCCGCTGCTGGCCCACATTACTGACATGATGGTTACCATGTCAGGTGGCCCCCGTAACATTACGGGGTGGTGCAAGCTCCGCGGCAGGACGGCCGCGTGTTACATTCTGCTCCAAAGGTTGTCCACCAGGTGAGCAGCACTCGGTCAGCAGCTTTGTTTATGATAGGCATGGACGAGGATCCGCTTGTAGAAGCCGCTCCGTAGTGGAATTGCCTGACGCGTTTCGAAGCTCCATATGCTTCTCTTCAGAGGCTTTAACGGAGACGGTGTGTGCAAGCGCTGAACCTACTTCGCCATTTTCATATTGCACTCCCACCAATGGGAAGCTCGAATGAGACTGTGCATTGTGGGAAATATGGTCCGGATAGCACACAAATCTTGTCCTGTATGGACCCTGCAAGTGGACTCGTCCTCAATCCTGTTTGCCGCTGCTGGCCCACATTACTGACATGATGGTTACAATGTCAGGTGGCCCCCGTAACATTACGGGGTGGTGCAAGCTCCGCGGCAGGACGGCCGTGTGTTACATTCTGCTCCAAAGGTTGTCCACCAGGTGAGCAGCACTCGGTCAGCAGCTTTGTTTATGATAGGCATGGACGAGGATCCGCTTGTAGAAGCCGCTCCGTAGTGGAATTGCCTGACGCGTTTCGAAGCTCCATATGCTTCTCTTCAGAGGCTTTAACGGAGACAGTGTGTGCAAGCGCTGAACCTACTTCGCCATTTTCATATTGCACTCCCACCAATGGGAAGCTCGAATGAGACTGTGCATTGTGGGAAATATGGTCCGGATAGCACACAAATCTTGTCCTGTATGGACCCTGCAAGTGGACTCGTCCTCAATCCTGTTTGCCGCTGCTGGCCCACATTACTGACATGATGGTTACCATGTCAGGTGGCCCCCGTAACATTACGGGGTGGTGCAAGCTCCGCGGCAGGACGGCCGCGTGTTACATTCTGCTCCAAAGGTTGTCCACCAGGTGAGCAGCACTCGGTCAGCAGCTTTGTTTATGATAGGCATGGACGAGGATCCGCTTGTAGAAGCCGCTCCGTAGTGGAATTGCCTGACGCGTTTCGAAGCTCCATATGCTTCTCTTCAGAGGCTTTAACGGAGACGGTGTGTGCAAGCGCTGAACCTACTTCGCCATTTTCATATTGCACTCCCACCAATGGGAAGCTCGAATGAGACTGTGCATTGTGGGAAATATGGTCCGGATAGCACACAAATCTTGTCCTGTATGGACCCTGCAAGTGGACTCATCCTCAATCCTGTTTGCCGCTGCTGGCCCACATTACTGACATGATGGTTACCATGTCAGGTGGCCCCCGTAACATTACGGGGTGGTGCAAGCTCCGCGGCAGGACGGCCGCGTGTTACATTCTGCTCCAAAGGTTGTCCACCAGGTGAGCAGCACTCGGTCAGCAGCTTTGTTTATGATAGGCATGGACGAGGATCCGCTTGTAGGAGCCGCTCCGTAGTGGAATTGCCTGACGCGTTTCGAAGCTCCATATGCTTCTCTTCAGAGGCTTTAACGGAGACGGTGTGTGCAAGCGCTGAACCTACTTCGCCATTTTCATATTGCACTCCCACCAATGGGAAGCTCGAATGAGACTGTGCATTGTGGGAAATATGGTCCGGATAGCACACAAATCTTGTCCTGTATGGACCCTGCAAGTGGACTCGTCCTCAATCCTGTTTGCCGCTGCTGGCCCACATTACTGACATGATGGTTACCATGTCAGGTGGCCCCCGTAACATTACGGGGTGGTGCAAGCTCCGCGGCAGGACGGCCGCGTGTTACATTCTGCTCCAAAGGTTGTCCACCAGGTGAGCAGCACTCGGTCAGCAGCTTTGTTTATGATAGGCATGGACGAGGATCCGCTTGTAGAAGCCGCTCCGTAGTGGAATTGCCTGACGCGTTTCGAAGCTCCATATGCTTCTCTTCAGAGGCTTTAACGGAGACGGTGTGTGCAAGCGCTGAACCTACTTCGCCATTTTCATATTGCACTCCCACCAATGGGAAGCTCGAATGAGACTGTGCATTGTGGGAAATATGGTCCGGATAGCACACAAATCTTGTCCTGTATGGACCCTGCAAGTGGACTCGTCCTCAATCCTGTTTGCCGCTGCTGGCCCACATTACTGACATGATGGTTACCATGTCAGGTGGCCCCCGTAACATTACGGGGTGGTGCAAGCTCCGCGGCAGGACGGCCGCGTGTTACATTCTGCTCCAAAGGTTGTCCACCAGGTGAGCAGCACTCGGTCAGCAGCTTTGTTTATGATAGGCATGGACGAGGATCCGCTTGTAGAAGCCGCTCCGTAGTGGAATTGCCTGACGCGTTTCGAAGCTCCATATGCTCTATATATATATATATATATATATATATATATATATATATATATATATATATATATATATATATATATATATATATATATATATATATATATATATATATATACCTGGTGTGGATATCTTGCATTTAGTGACTCAAGAGATTATAGACTGGTAAAACAAGCTGTTTTACATTTCTTCAAGACTTAGCCTTAAGGCTGCTCTCCATAGCTACCACTAGGATAGCTTTCAATAAAGGTTGTGTTTGACCTATAACCAATAAGGGGTTGTTTGGACTGATACAGGGTACCCACTATAACTAGTGGACAGCATATATCAGGCAAACTTCTCACAAGCTGTAGGCCAGACCTGTGTCTGCGGCTGCAGCATCCATTTTGTGATGCCAGGGCTCTATTAGATTTCTACCGGGTATACCAGTACTGTCATGTTTCTCCCTTTAGAAGGGTGGGATCATACTCCCACACCAGTTACTGGTGTGGGGGTATGATTCCAAGGTGTGTGACACCAAACACGACATATTTCCGTGCAGCCAGTCCAAAGTTAGCATTTACCGTTGGGTTATAATTCACTTAAGAGTATATGGTCAGGTTGCACCACTGACAACCCCGGCGAAGAGATCACAAAGTCTGCAGAGGGGCTCAGCTCATGCCTGGGCACCCTCTCACATATAACCAAGCACCCTGCCTCCAGGATTGATAAGTCCTGCCATAGGAGTGACTGATAGGTTACCATGTTCCATGAAAGGTGAGGTATAGTGAACCTATACCTCTGTAAGGGGTGCTTGCGCCACCTTACCCAGGCTGCAGTAGCAGACCTGTGGTGTCATTTTGCATTGCTTTCCAGGGGTGGCATAATACATGCTTCAGCCCCTGGTAGGCCTCTGAGGTACCTATGCCCCGGGGTACATAGTATACCATATACAAGGGACTCACAAGGCTACCCCAGAATCCAATCTGTAAAAAGTGGGGGTATACATGTGAAACAGATCCTGCTCTCCTACAGAAAGAGAGGTGGAGAAAGAACAACAAGAGGTGTATAAAAAGGCAAGAAAAGTACAGAAAGAAGCAACAGAGGTGTAAAAAGAAGCAAGAGAGGTGCAGAAAGATGGAAATGAGATGCACAAAAAGGCAAAAAAGGTACGGAAAAAGGCAAGAGATGTTAAGAAAAAGGCAAGAGAGGTGCAGAAAGAAGCAAGAGAAATGCAGAAAGAAGAACATGAGGTACAAAAAGAACCAAGAGAGGTGCAGAAAGTGTCAAGAAAAGTGCAGAAAGAAGCAAGAGAAGTGCAGAACGAGGAAAAAAGGTACCAAAGGAGGGAGAAAGGTACAGAAAGAAGAGAAAAGGAGCCGACAGAAGCAAGAGAAGTACAGAAAGAAGCTAGAAAGATGCAGCAAGGAGCGAGAGAGGTACAGAAAAAAGAGAGTGAGGTCTATTAAAAAGCAAGAGAGGTACAGATAGAGGGAAAAGAGTTGTAGAATGAGGAAAGAGAGGTACAGAAAGAATCAAGAGAAGTACAGAAAGAAGCAAGAGAGGTAAAGAAAGAGGCAAGAGAGGTGCAGAAAGAGGCAAGAGAAGTGCAGAAAGAAGCAAGAGAAGTGCAGAAAGAGGAAGAAACATGCACTTCTTTTGCTTCTTTCTGCACCACTCATGCCTCTGTCTTTACATCTCTTGCTTCACAGAAAGAAGTAAAAAAAGGAGGAAGAGATGTGCAGAAAGAGCAAGAGAAATGCAAATAGAGGAAGAATGGTCCATAAAGATTGAAGAGGTGTGCAGAAAGATGCAATAGAAGTGCAGAAAGACGGAAGACAAGTGCAGAAAGAAGCAGAGAAGTGTAAAAAAGCCAAGAGAAGTGCAGGACGAGGGAGAAACATGCAGAAAGAAGCAAGAGAGGTACAGAAATAGGCAAGAGAGGTGCAGAAAGAAGCAAGAGAGGTAGAGAAAGATGAAGAAAGGTACGGAAAGAGGAAGAGATATGCAAAAGAAGGCAAGAGCAGTCCAGAAAGAGGAAGAAATGTACAGAAAGAGGCAAGCGATGTGCTGAAAGAAGCAAGAGAGGTGCAGAAAAATGCAAGAGAGGTATACAAAGAAGCAAGAGAAGTAGAGAAAGAGGCAAAAGAGGTGCAGAAAGAGGCAAGAAAAGTGTAGAAAGAGACAAAATAGGTGCAGAAAGAGGAAGAAAGATGTGGGAAGAATCACGAGATGCAGGAAGAGGCTAGAGAGGCACAGAAAGCAGCAAGACATGTACTGAAAGAAGCAAGAGGCAAGAGAAGTGCAAAAAGAAGCAAGAGAAGTGCGTAAAGAGGAAGAAATGGGCAGAAATAAGCAAAAGAGGTACAGAAATAGGAAAAAGGTGCCAAAAGAGGGAGAAATGTTCAGTAAGAAGAGGAAAGGAACAGACAGAAGCAAGAGAAGTACAGGAAGAAGCTAGAGAGATGCAGAAAGAAGCGAGAGAGGTGCAGAAAGAAGAGTGTGGGGTCTAGGAAAAAGCAAGAGAGGTACAGAAAGAGGCAAGAGAGTTGCAGATAGAGGCACGAGAGGTGCAGAAAGAAGCAAGAGAAGTACAGAAAGAAGCAAGAGAGCTGGAGAAAGAAGCAAGAGAGGTACAGAAAGATGCAAGAGAAGTGCAGAAAGAAGCAGCAGAAGTGCAGAAAGAAGACAAAACAAAGAATTATCTTTCTGCACGTCTTGTCTCTTTCTTCACTTCTCTTGCTTCAAAGAAAGAAGCAAGAGCAGTGCAGAAAAGAAGTAAGAGATTTGCAGTAAGAGACAGGAGAGGTGTGGAAAGAGGCAAGAGAGGTGGAGCAAGAACAAAGACAGGTGCAGAAAAATGCAAGAAAAGTACAGAAATAAGCAAGCGATGTATTGAAAGAAGCAGGAGAGGTACAGAAAAAAGAAAGTGAGGTGCAGAAATAGACAAAAGAGGTGCAGAAAGAGGCAAGAGATGTGCAGAAAGAAGCAAATGAGGTACAGAAAGAACCAAGAGATGTTTAGAAAGAGGTAAGAAAAGTGTGGAAAGAACCAAGAGAAGTGCAAAAAGAGGAAAAGGGTGCTAAAAGAAGGAGAAAGGTGCAGAAAGAAGAGGAAAGAGACAGACAGAAATAGGATAAGTACAGAAAGAAGCTAGAGAGATGCAGAAAGGAGCGAGAGAGGTGCAGAAATAAGAGAGTGATGTCTAGGAAAAAGCAGGAGAGGTACAGAAAGAGGCAAGAGAGATGCAGAAAGAAGCCAGAGAAGAACATAAAGAAGCAAGAGAGCTGGAAAAAGAAGCACGAGAGGTACAAAAAGATGCAAGAGAGGTGCAGAAAGAGGCAAGAGAAATGTAGGAAAAAGCAAGAGAGTAGCGAAAAGAAGTAGGAGAAGTGATGAAAGAGGCAATAGAGGTGCAGAAAGAAGCAAGAGAAGAGCAGAAAGAGGCAAAAAAGTGAAGAAAGAAGCAAGAGAAGTGCACAAAGAGGAAAAAAGGTGCCAAATGTGAGAGAAAAGTGCAGAAAGAAGAGGAAAGGAACAGACAGAAGCAAAACATGTACAGAAAGAAGCAAGAGAAGTGCAGAAAGAAGCTAGAGAGATGCAGAAAAAAGTGAGAGAGGTACAGAAAGAAGAGAGTGACTTCTAGGAAAAAGCAAGAGAGGTACAGAGAGAAGCCAGAGAGTTGCAAAAAGAGGCAAGTGACGTGCAGAAAGAAGCAAGAAAAGTGCAGAAAGAAGCAAGAGAGGTGGAGAAAGAGGCAAGAGAGGTACGGAAAGAGGCAAGAGAGGTGTAGAAAGAGGAAGAAACATGCACTTCTCATGCTTCTTTCTTCACTTCTCTTGCTTCAAAGCAAGAGACGTGAAGACAAAGGCAAGAGAAGTGCAGAAAGAAGCTAGAGAAGTACAGAAATAGGAAGAATGGTACAGGAAGAAGAAAGAGGAGTACAGAAAAATACAATAGAAGTGCAGAAGGACAGAAGAGAAGTGCAGAAAGAAGCAGAGAGGTGGAGAAAGAAGATGAAAGGTGAAGAAAGAGGAAGAGAGATGCAAAAAGAGACAAGAGCAGTGCAAAAAGAGAAAGAAATGTGCAGAAAGATGCACGAGATGTGCTGAAAGAAGCATGAAAGGTGCAGAAAAAAGCAAGAGATGTGTAAAAAGAAGCAAGAGAAGTGCAAAAAGAAGCAAGAAAGGTACAGAAAGAGGCAAAAGAGGTGTAACAAGAGGCAAGAGACGTACAGAAAGAGACAAGATAGGTGCAGAAAGAGGGAAAAAGATATAGAAAGAATCAAGAGAAAAAAAGAAAGGGGCAAGAGAGGCACAAAAAGGAAGAAGTGAGACAGGTGCAGAAAGAAGCAAGAGGCAAGAGAAGTGCAGAAAAAAAGCATGAGAAGTTCGTAAAGAGGAAGAAAGGCACAAAAAGAAGCATGAGAGGTACAGAAAGAAGCAAGAGAAGTGCAGAAAGGAGCAAGAGAGGTGCAGAAAAAAGCCAGAGTTGCAAAAAGAGGCTTGAGAAGTGCAGAAAGAGGAAGGGAGGTATGGAAACAATCAAGAGAAATGTAGAAAGAGGCTAGAGAGGTGCAAATAGAAGCAAGACAGGTGCAGAAAAAGGCAAGAGAAGTGCAGAAAGAAGCAAGAGAAGAGCAGAAAGAGGAAAGAGAGGCAGTAATAAATAAAAGAGATGCAGAAAGAGGCAAAAGAAGTACAGAAATAGGCAAGAGAAGTGCAGAAAGAAGGAAGAGAGGGGCAGAAAGAGAAAGAAAGGTGCAGAAAGAAGAAGAAATGTACAGAAAGAAGCAAGAGAAGTGCAGAAAGAAGCAAGAGAGGTGCATAAAGACAAAAAAAGGGCAGAAAGAGAAAAGAGAAACACAGAAAGAGGCAAAAGAGGTGCAGTAAAAAGCACAAGAGGTGCTGAAAGAAGCAAGGAAGGGGCAGAAACAAGTGAGGTGAAGTGAGAAGAGAATATGTGCAGAAAGAGGCAAGGGAGGTGCAGAAAGAGGCAAGACAGGTGCAGAAAGAGACAAGAGGGATACAGAAAGAAGCAAGAGAGGTACAGAAAGAAGCAAGAGCAGTGAAGAAAAGAAGCAAGAGAAGTGCAGAAAGAAGCAATTGAGGTGCAGAAAGAAGGAAGAGAGGTGGAGAAAGAGACAAGAGAAGTGCAGAAAGAAGCAAGGGAGGTGCAGCAAAAAGAAAGTGAGGTGCAAAAAAAAGCAAAAGAGGTGCAGGAAGAGGCAAAAAGAAGCAAGAGATGCACTGAAAGTAGCAACAGAGGTGCAGAAGTAGGCAAAACAAGTGCAGAAAGAAGAAAGTGAAGTGCAGAAAGAGAAAAAAGGTGCCAAAAGAGGGAAAAGGTGCAGAAAGAAAAGGAAAGGAATAGACAGAAGTAAAAGAAGTGCAGAAAGAAGCAAGAGAGATGCAGAAAGAAGTGAGAGAGGTGCAGAAAGAAAAGCGTGACTTCTAAGTAAAAGCAAGAGAGGTACCAAAAGAGGCACGAGAGTAACAGAAAGAGGCAAGAGAGGTGCAAAAAGAAGCAAGAGAAGTGCAGAAAGAGGAAGACATATGCACCTCTCTTGCTTCTTTCTGCACCTCCTTGCCTCTTTCTTCACTTCTCTAGCTTCACAGAAAAAAACAAGAGAAGTGAAGAAAAAGGCGCGAGAGGTGCAGAAAGAAAGAAGAGAAGTGCAGAAAGAGGAAGAATGGTGCAGAAAGAAGAATGAGGAGTGCAGAAAGATGCAATGGAGGTGAAGAAAGATGGAAAAGAGGTGCAGAAAGAAGCAATAGAAGTTCAGAAATAAGCAAGAGAGGTGGAGAAAGAAGCAAGAGAGGTGGAGAAAGAGGAAGAAACGTACAGAAAGAGGAAGAGAGATGCAAAAAGAGCAAGAGCAGTGCAGAAAGAGTTAGAAATGTCCAGAAAGAGGCAAGCGGTTCTGAAAGAAGCAAGAGAAGTGCAGAAAGAAGCAAGAGAAGTGCAGAAAGAAGCAAGAGAGGTGGAGAAAGAGGAAAACTGTACAGAAAGAGGAAGAGAGATGCAAAAAGAGGCAAGAGCAGTGCAGAATGAGGAAATACTTTGTAGAAAGAGGTAACAGAGGTGCTGAAAGAAGCAAACGATGTGCAGAAAGAGGAAGAGAGATGCAAAAATAGGCAAGAGCAGTGCAGAAAGAGGAAGAAATGTGCAGAAAGAGGAAAACATTTGCAGAAAGAGGCAACAGAGGTGCTGAAAAAAGCAAGAGAACAGAAGAAAAAGGCAAGAGGGATACAGAAAGAAGCAAGAGAGTGTAGAAAGAGAAAGAATGGTGCAGAAAGAAGAAAGAGGAGTGCAGAAAGATGCAATAGAAGTACTGAAGGACGGAAGAGAAGTACAGAAAGAAGCAAGAGAGGTGCAGAAAGAAACAAGAGATATGCAGAAAGAAGCAAGAGAGGTGGAGAAAGAGAAAGAAAGGTGCAGAAAGAGGAAGAGAGATTCAAAAAGAGGCAAGAACAGTGCAGAAAGAGGAAGAAAAGTACAGAAAGAGGCAACAGAGGTACTGAAAGGAGCTAGAGAGGTACAGAAAGGAGCAAGAGAGGTGCAGAAAGAAGCAAGAGAGGTGGAGAAAGAAGCAAGAAAGGTGCAGCAAGAAGCAAGAGATGTGTAAAAAGAAGCAAGAGAAGTTCAAAAAGAGAAAGAAATGTGCAGAAAGCTGCAAGAGATGTGCTGAAAGAAGCAAGAAAGGTGCAGAAAAAAGCAAGAGATGTGTAAAAAGAAGTAAGAGAAGTGCAAAAAGAAGCAAGAAAGGTACAGAAAGAGGCAAAAGAGGTGTCACAAGAGGCAAGAGACGTACAGAAAGAGACAAGATAGGTGCAGAAAGAGGGAAAAAGATATAGAAAGAATCAAGAGAAATAAAGAAAGGGGCAAGAGAGGCACAAAAAGGAAGAAGTGAGACAGGTGCAGAAAGAAGCAAGACGCAAGAGAAGTGCAGAAAAAAACATGAGAAGTTCGTAAAGAGGAAGAAAGGCACAAAAAGAAGTATGAGAGGTACAGAAAGAAGCAAGAGAAGTGCAGAAAGGAGCAAGAGAGGTGCAGAAAAAAGCCAGAGTTGCAAAAAGAGGCTTGAGAAGTGCAGAAAGAGGAAGGGAGGTATGGAAACAATCAAGAGAAATGTAGAAAGAGGCTAGAGAGGTGCAAATAGAAGCAAGACAGGTGCAGAAAAAGGCAAGAGAAGTGCAGAAAGAAGCAAGAGAAGAGCAGAAAGAGGAAAGAGAGGCAGTAATAAATAAAAGAGATGCAGAAAGAGGCAAAAGAAGTACAGAAATAGGCAAGAGAAGTGCAGAAAGAAGGAAGAGAGGGGCAGAAAGAGAAAGAAAGGTGCAGAAAGAAGAAGAAATGTACAGAAAGAAGCAAGAGAAGTGCAGAAAGAAGCAAGAGAGGTGCATAAAGACAAAAAAAAGGCAGAAAGAGAAAAGAGAAACACAGAAAGAGGCAAAAGAGGTGCAGTAAAAAGCACAAGAGGTGCTGAAAGAAGCAAGGAAGGGGTAGAAACAAGTGAGGTGAAGTAAGAAGAGAATATGTGCAGAAAGAGGCAAGGGAGGTGCAGAAAGAGGCAAGACAGGTGCAGAAAGAGACAAGAGGGATACAGAAAGAAGCAAGAGAGGTACAGAAAGAAGCAAGAGCAGTGAAGAAAAGAAGCAAGAGAAGTGCAGAAAGAAGCAATTGAGGTACAGAAAGAAGGAAGAGAGGTGGAGAAAGAGACAAGAGAAGTGCAGAAAGAAGCAAGCGAGGTGCAGCAAAAAGAAAGTGAGGTGCAAAAAAAAGCAAAAGAGGTGCAGGAAGAGGCAAAAAGAAGCAAGAGATGCACTGAAAGTAGCAACAGAGGTGCAGAAGTAGGCAAAACAAGTGCAGAAAGAAGAAAGTGAAGTGCAGAAAGAGAAAAAAGGTGCCAAAAGAGGGAAAAAGGTGCAGAAAGGAAAGGAAAGGAATAGACAGAAGAAAAAGAAGTGCAGAAAGAAGCAAGAGAGATGCAGAAAGAAGTGAGAGAGGTGCAGAAAGAAAAGCGTGACTTCTAAGTAAAAGCAAGAGAGGTACCAAAAGAGGCACGAGAGTAACAGAAAGAGGCAAGAGAGGTGCAAAAAGAAGCAAGAGAAGTGCAGAAAGAGGAAGACATATGCACCTCTCTTGCTTCTTTCTCCACCTCCTTGCCTCTTTCTTCACTTCTCTAGCTTCACAGAAAAAAAACAAGTGAAGTGAAGAAAAAGGCACGAGAGGTGCAGAAAGAAAGAAGAGAAGTGCAGAAAGAGGAAGAATGGTGCAGAAAGAAGAATGAGGAGTGCAGAAAGATGCAATGGAGGTGAAGAAAGATGGAAAAGAGGTGCAGAAAGAAGCAATAAAAGTTCAGAAATAAGCAAGAGAGGTGGAGAAAGAAGCAAGAGAGGTGGAGAAAGAGGAAGAAACGTACAGAAAGAGGAAGAGAGATGCAAAAAGAGCAAGAGCAGTGCAGAAAGAGTTAGAAATGTCCAGAAAGAGGCAAGCGGTTCTGAAAGAAGCAAGAGAAGTGCAGAAAGAAGCAAGAGAAGTGAAGAAAGAAGCAAGAGAGGTGGAGAAAGAGGAAACAATTTACAGAAAGAGGAAGAGAGATGCAAAAAGAGGCAAGAGCAGTGCAGAATGAGGAAATACTTTGTAGAAAGAGGTAACAGAGGTGCTGAAAGAAGCAAACGAAGTGCAGAAAGAGGAAGAGAGATGCAAAAAGAGGCAAGAGCAGTGCAGAAAGAGGAAGAAATGTGCAGAAAGAGGAAAACATTTGCAGAAAGAGACAACAGAGGTGCTGAAAAAAGCAAGAGAACAGAAGAAAAAGGCAAGAGAGATACAGAAAGAAGCAAGAGAGTGTAGAAAGAGAAAGAATGGTGCAGAAAGAAGAAAGAGGAGTGCAGAAAGATGCAATAGAAGTACTGAAGGATGGAAGAGAAGTACAGAAAGAGGCAAGAGATGTGCAGAAAGAAACAAGAGATATGCAGAAAGAAGCAAGAGAGGTGGAGAAAGAGAAAGAAAGGTGCAGAAAGAGGAAGAGAGATTCAAAAAGAGGCAAGAACAGTGCAGAAAGAGGAAGAAAAGTACAGAAAGAGGCAACAGGGGTACTGAAAGGAGCTATAGAGGTACAGAAAGGAGCAAGAGAGGTGCAGAAAGAAGCAAGAGAGGTGGAGAAAGAAGCGAGAGAGTTAAAGAAGAGGCAAGAGCAGTGCAGAAAGAGGCAACAGAGGTATTGAATGGAGCAAGAGAGGTGAAGAAAGAAGCAAGAAAGAGGAAAAAAGAGGCAAGAGCAGTGCAGAAAGAGGAAGAAATGTCCAAAAAGAGGCACCAGAGGTGCTGAAAGTTGCAAGAGAGGTGCAGTAAGAACCACAAGAGGTGTAAAAAGAATCAAAAGAAGTGCAGGGAGAAGCAAGACAGGTACACGGAGATGTGAAAGAGGCAAGAGCTGTGCAGAAAGAGGAAGAAATGTGCAGAAAGAGGCAACAGAGGTGCTGAAAGAAGCAAGAGGGGTACAGAAAGAAGCACAAGAGGTGTAAAATGAAGCAAGAGAAGTACAGGAAGAAGAAAGAGAGGTATACATAGAGGTAAAAGAGGCAAGAGAAGTCCAGAAAGAAGCAAGAAAGGTGCAGAAAGAGGCATGAAAAGTGCAGAAGGAAGCAAGAGTAGTGCAGATAGAGGAAAAAAGGTGGCAAAAGAGGGAGAAAGGTACAGAAAGAAGAGGAAAGGAACAAACAGAGTAAGAGATGCACAGAAAGAAGCAAGAGAGATTCAGAAAGAAGCAAGAGAGGTGCAGAACGAAGAGATTGACTTCTAGGAAAAAGCAAGTGAGGTACAGAAAGAGGTAAGAGAGTTGCAGAAAGAGGCAAAAGAGAAACAGAAATAAGCAAGAAAATTGCAGAAAGAAGCAAGAGAGGTGGATAAAGAGGCAAGAGACGTACACAAAGAGGCAAGAGAGGTTCAGAAAGAGGCAATAGGAGTGCAGAAAGAGGAAAAATGTACACTTTTCTTGCTTCTTGCTGCCTCTCTCTTACCTCCTTCTTCACTTCTCTTGCTTCACAGAAACAAGCAAGATAAGAGAAGAAAGATGCAACAGAGGTGCAGAAGAAGCAAGAGAGGTTCAGAAAGAGGAAAAATGGTACAGAAGGAAGGAAGAGGAGTGAAGAAATATGTAATAGAAGTGCAGAAGGATGAAAGAGAAGTGCAGAAAGAAACAAGAAAGGTGGAAAAGGAGGAAGAATGTGCAGAAAGAGGCAACAGAGGTGCTGAAAGGAGCAAGAGAGGTGCAGAAAGAAGCAGGAGATATGCAAAAAGAGGCAAGAGCAGCGTGGAAAGAGGAAGAAATATGCAAAAAGAGGCAACAAAGGTGCTGAAAGAAGCAAGAGAGGTGCAGAAAAAAGCACAAAAGGTGTAAAAAGAAGCAAGAGAAGTACAGGAAGAAGCAAGAGAGGTACAGAAAGAGGCAAGAGGAGTACAGAAAGATGCAAGATAGGTGCAGAAAGAGAAAGACATGTGCAGAAAAAAGAAAGAGAGGCACAGAAAGAAGAAAGAGAAGTGCAGAAGGAGACAAGAGAGGTGCTGAAAGAGGCAAGAGAGGTGCTAAAAGAGGTAATAAAGGTGCAGAAAGAAGCTCAAGAAGTACAGAAAGAAGCAAGTGAGGTGCAGAAAGAAGCAAGAGAGGTTCAGAAAAAGGGAAGAAAAATAGAGAACGAAGTAAGAGAGGTGCAATAAGAAGAAAAAGAGGTGCAGAAAGAAGAAAGGGAGTGCAGAAGGAAGCAAATAAGGTACCGAAAGAAACAAGAAAGGTGCAGAAAAAGGCATGAAAAGTACAGAAAGAAGAAAGAGAAGTACAGAAAGAGGAAAAAAAGAGGTGCAGAAAGAAGAGGAAAGGAACAAACAGAAGCAAGATAAGTGCAGAAAGAAGAGAGTGACTTCTAGGAAAAAGCAAGAGAAGTACAGAAAGAGGCAAGAGAGGTGCTGAAAGAAACAATAAGGTCCAGAAAGAAGCAAGAGAGTTGCAAAAAGAGACAAGAGAGGTGCAGAAAGAGGCAAGAAGGGTACCGAAAGAAGCAAGAGAGTTGCAGACAAAGGCAAGAAAAGTACAGAAAGACGTAAGAGAGGTGCAGAAAGAAGCAAGAGAGGTACAGAAAGAAGAAAGGAAGGGGCACAAAAAAGCAAAAGAGGTGCAGAAAGAGGCAAGAGAGGTGGAGAAAGAAGCAAGAGAGGTGGAAAAAGAGGCAAGAGAGGAATGTATAGAGGCAAGAGAGGTGCAGAAAGAGGCAAGAGAAGTACAGAAAGAAGCAAGAGAAGTGCAGAAAGAGAAAGACACATGCGCCTCTCTTGCTACTTTCTGCACCTCTCTTGCCTCTTTCTTCACTTCTCTAGCTTCACAGAAAAAACAAGAGAAGTGAAGAAAAAGGCATGAGAGGTGCAGAAAGAAGCAAGAGAGGTGCAGAAAGAGGAAGAATGGTACAGAAAGAAGAATGAGGAGTGCAGAAAGATGCAATGGAAGGGAAGAAAGATGGAAACGAAGTGCAGAAAGAAGCAAGAGTGGTGGAGGAAGAGGAATAATGGTACAGAAAGAGGGAGAGAGATGCAAAAAGAGGCAAGAGCAGTGCAGAAAGAGGAAGAAATGTGCAGAAAGAGGCAAGCGGTTCTGAAAGAAGCAAGAGAAGTGCAGAAAGAAGCAAGAGAGGTGGAGGAAGAGGAAGAAAGGTACAGAAAGAGGAGAAGAGATGCAAAAAGAGGCAAGAGCAATGCAGAATGAGGAAATACTTTGCAGAAAAAGGCAACAGAGGCGCTGAAAGAAGCAAACGAAGTGCAGAAAGAGGAAGAGAGATGCAAAAAGAGGCAAGAGCAGTGCAGAAAGAGGAATAAATGTGCAGAAAGAGGCAAGAGGTTCTGAAGGAAGCACGGGAGGTGCAGAAAGAAGCAAGAGAGGTGGAAGAAGAGGAAGAAAGGTACAGAAAGTGAAACAGAGATGCAAAAAGAGGCAACAAAAGTACAGAAAGAGGAAAACCTTTGCAGAAAAAGGCAACAGAGGCGCTGAAAAAAGCAAGAGAAGTGAAAAAATATGCAAGAGAGGTGCAGAAAGAAGCAAGAGAATGTAGAAAGAGAAAGAATGTAGCAGAAAGAAGGAAGAGGAGTGCATAAAGATGCAATAGAAGTGCAGAAGGATGGAAGAGAAGTGCAGAAGGAGCAAAAGAAGTGCAGAAGTAAGCAAGAGAGGTACAGGAAGAAGCAAGAGAGGTGGAGCAAGAGGAAGAAAGGTTCAGAAAGAGGAAGAGAGATGAAAAAACAGGCAAGAACAGTGCAGAAACAGGAAGAAATGTGCACAAAGAGGCAACAGAGGTGCTGAAAGGAGCAAGAGAGGTACAGAAAGGAGAAAGAGAGGTGAAGAAAGAAGCAAGAGAGATGGAAAAAGAGGCAAGAGCAGTGCATAAAGAGGAAGAAATGTGCAGAAAGAGGCAACAGAGGTGCTGAAAGAAGCCAGAGAGGTAGAGAAAGAAGCACAAGAGGTAAAAAAATAAGCAAGAGAAGTGCTGGAAGAAGCAAGAGAGGTACACAAAGAGGTAAATGAGGCATGAGAAATGCAGAAAGAGGAAAGATAGGTGCAGAAAGAGGAAGATAGATGTAGAAAGAGTCAAGAGAAATGTAGATAGAGGCAAGAGAGTTGCTGAAATAGGCAAGAGAGGTGCTGAAAGATGCAAGAGAAATGCAGAAAGAAGCAACTGATATGCAGAAAGAAGCAAGAGGTGCCGAAAGAGACAAGAGAGGTGCAGAAAGAGGCAAGAGGGGTACAGAGAGAAGAACAAGAGGTGCAGAAAAAGGCAAGAAAGTAGTAAGAGAGGAGCAGAAAAAAGCCAGAGAGGTACAGAAAGAAGAAAGGGAGGTGCAGAAAGTGGCAAGAGAGGTGCAGAAAGAGGCATGAAAAATCCCGAAAGAAGCAAGAGATGTGCAGAAAGAGGAAAAAAGGTGCCAAAAATGGGAGAAAGGTACAGAAAGAAGACGAAAGGAACAAACAGAAGCAAGAGATGTACAGAAAGTAGCAAGAGAGATACCGAAAGAAGCGAAAGAAGTGCAGAATGAAGAGAGTGACTCTTACGAAAAAGCAAGAGAGGTATAAAAAGAGGGCAAGATAGTTGTAGAAATTGGCACGAGAGGTGCAGAAAGTAGCAAGAAAAGTGCAGAAAGAAGCAACAGAGGTAGAGAAAAAGGCAAGAGAGGTACAGAAAGAGGCAAGAGAGGTGCAGAAAGAGGCAAGAGAAGTGCAGAAAAAAGGGAAGAAAAGTGCAGAAAGAGGAAGAAACATGCATTTATTTCTGCACCTCTCTTGCCTTTTTCTTCACTTCTCTAGCTTCACAGAAAAAACCCAGAGAAGTGAAGAAAGAGGCATGATAGGTGCAAAAAGAAGCAAGAGAAGTGCAGAAAGATGATGAGTGGCGCAGAAAGAAAAAAGTGGAGTGCAGAAAGATGCAATGGAAGTGCAGATAGACGGAAGAGAAGTGCAGAAAGAAGCAAGAGAAGTGCAGAAAGAAGCAGGAGGGGTGGAGCAAGAGGAAGAAAGGTACAGAAAAGGGAAAAGAGTTGCAAAAGGAGGCAAGAGCAGTGCAGAAAGGGGAAACAATTTACAGAAAGAAACAACAGAGGTGCTGAAACAAGCAAGAGAATTGCAGAAAGAAGCAAGAGAGGTGTAAAACGAGGCAAGAGAAGCGCAGAAAGAGGCAAGATAGGTGCAGAAAGAGATAGAAAGATGTTGAAAGTATCAAGAGAAATGAAGAAAGAGGCAAGAGAGACACAGAAAGAAGCGAGGCAGGTGCAGAAAGAATCAAGAGTCAAGAGAAGTGCAGAAAGAAGCAAGTGAATTGCAGAAAGCGTAAGAAAGATACAGAAAGAAGCAAGAGAAGTGCAGAAAAAGGCATGAGAAGTGCAGAAAAAAGCAAAAGAGGAGTAAAATAAAGAAGGAGAAAGGATAAAAGACGCAAGAGATGTGCAGAAATAAGCCAGAGAGGTGCAGAAAGAAGCAAGAGAGGTGCAGAAACAAGCAAGAGAGGTGCAGAAAGAAGAAGAAACATACAGAAAGAGGAAGAGAGATGCAAAAAGAAGCAAAAAAGTGAGAAAGATGCAATAGAGGTGAAGAACGAGAAAGAAAGATGCAGAAACAAGAAAGAAAAAATCAGAAAGAGGGAAGAGAAATGCAGAAAGAGTAAGAAAGGTACATAAGAACCAAGAGAAGTGCAGAAAGAAGCCAGAAAGGTACAGAAATAAGCAAGAACAGTGATGAAAGAGACAAGAGAGTTGTAGAAAGAAACAATAGAGGTGCAGAAAAAAAGCAAGAGAGGTACAAAAAGAGGCAAGTGAGATGCAGAAAGAGGCAAGCGAGGTGAGGAAAGAGGCAAGGCAGGTACAGGAACAAGCAAGAGAAGTGCAGAATGAGGCAAGAGAGGTGCCGACACAGGCAACAGAGGTGTAGAACGAGGAAAGAGTGGTGCAGAAGGAGCAAGAGGGGTTCAGAAAGGAGCAAGAGTGGTGCAGAAAGAAGCAAGAGAAGTGCTGAAAGAAGGAACAGATGTGCAGAAAGAGGTAAGAGAACTGCAGAAAGAGGCAAGAGAGGTCCAGAAACAGGTAAAAGAAGTGCAGAAAGATGCAGGAAAGGTGTGAAAAGAGGCAATATGATTGCAGAAAGAAGCAAGAGAACTACAGAAACAGGAAGAAAGGTACAGAAAAAGGAAGAAATGTACAGAAAGGGAGAAAAGCACAGAAAGAAGCAAGACAAGTGCAGAAAGAAGCAAAAAAGATCCACAAAAAAGTAAGAGAGATACCGAAAGAAGAGAGTTGCAGAAAGAGGCAAAACAGGTGCAGAAAGAGGCAAGAGGAATGCAGAAATAAGCAAGAGAGGTGCAGGGAGCAACAGAAGTGCAGAATGAAGCATGTGAGGTGCAGAAAGAAGGAAGAGAGGTGTAGGAAGAGACAAGAGAGGTGCAGAAAGAAGAAAGTGAGGTGCAAAAAAAAGCAAGAGATGCACTGAAAGTAGCAACTGAGATGCAGAAGTTTACAAAACAAGTGCAGAAAGAAGAAAGAGAAGTGCAGAAAGAGAAAAAAGGTGCAAAAAGAGGGAGAAAGGTACAGAAAGAAGAGGGAAGGTATAGAAAGAAGCAAGAGAAGTGCATAAATAAGAAAGAGACATGCAGAAAGAAATGCGAGAGGTGCAGAAAGAAAAGAGTGACTTCTAGGAAAAAGCAAGAGAGGTACCGAAAGAGGCAAAGTGTTGCAGAAAGAGGCAAGAGAGGTGCAGAAACAAGCAAGACAAGTGCAGAAAGATGCAAGAGAAGTGAAGAACGAGGCAAGAAAGGTACAGAAAGAGGCAAGAGAGGGCCAGAAAGAGGCAAGAGAAGTGCAGAAAGAAGCAAGAGAAATGCAGAGAGAGGAAGAAACGTGCACTTCTCTTGCTTCTTTCTGCACCTCTCTTGCCTCTTTCTTCAATTCTCTTGCTTCACAGAAAAAAGCAAGAGAAGTGAAGAAAGGGGCAAGAGAGGTGCAGAAAAAAGCAAGAGAAGTGCAGAAAGAAGAAGAATGGTGCAGAAATAAAGAAGAGGAGTACAGAAAGATGGAATGGAAGTACAGACAGAAGAGAAGTGCAGAAATAAGCAAGAGAAGTGCAGAAATAAGCAAGAGAGGTGCAGAAAGACGCATGCGAGGTGGAGAAAGAAGAAGAAAGGTGAAGAAAGGTGAAGAAAGAGGAAGAGAGATGCACAAAGAGGCAAGAGCAGTGCAGAAAGAGGAAGAAATGTGCTGAAAGAGGCAGCATAGGCACTGAAAGAAGTAAGAGAGGTGCTAAAAGGAGCAAGAGAGGAATAAAAAGAAGCAAGAGAAGTGAAGAAAGATACAGGAGAGGTACAGAAAGAGGTAAAAGAGGCAACGGAAGTGCAGAAAGAGGCAAGATAGGTGCAGAAAGAGGAAGAAAGATGTAGAAAGAATCAATAGAAATGCAGGATGAGGCAAGAGAGGCACAGATATAAGCAAGAGATTTGCAGAAAGAAGCAAATAAGGTACAGACTGAAGCAAGAAAGTTGCAGAAAGAGGCATAAAATGTGCTGAAAGAGGCAAGAGAAGTGCAGAAACAGGAAAAAGGTGCCAAAAGAGGAAGAAAGGTGCAGAAAGAAGAGGAAAGGAACAGACAGATACAAAAGAAAAGAGCAAAAATAAGCAAGAGAGATGCAGAAAGAAGTGAGAGAGGTGCAAAAATAAGAGAGAGACCTTTAGGAAAAAGCAAGAGAAGTACAGAAAGAAACAAGAGAGTTGCAGAAAGAGGCAATAGAAGTGCATAAAGAAGCAAAAGAAGTAGAGAAAGAAGCAAGAGAGGTACAGAAAGAGGCAAGAGAGGTGCAGAAAGAGGCAACAGTAGTGCAGAAAGAAGCAAGAGAAGTGCAGAAAGAGGAAGAAACGTGCACTTTTCTTGCTTGTGTCTTCACCTCTCTTGCCTCTTTCTTCACTTCTCTTGCTTCACAGAAAAAAACAAGAGAAGAGAAGAAAGAGGCAAGAGAGGTGCAGAAAGAAGCAAGAGAGTTGAGAAAGAGGAAGAATGGTACAGAAAGAAAGAAGAAGAGTGCAGAAAGATGCAATAGAAGTTCAGAAAGAAGCAAGAGAGGTGGAAAAAGAGAAAGAAAGGTGCAAAAAGAGGAAGAGAGATGAAAAAAGAGGCAAGAACAAAGCAGAAAGAGAAAGAAATGTGCAGAAAGAGGCAACGGAGGTGCAGAAAGATGCAAGAGAGGTGGAGAAAGAGGATGGAAAGTGCAGAAAGAGGCAAGAGAGGTACAGAAAGAAGCAAGAGAGGTGGCGAAAGAGGACAGAAAGTGCAGAAAGAGGCAACAGAGGTGCTGAAAGGAGTAAGAGGGGTACAGAAAGAAGCAAGAAAGGTGAAAAAAGAGGCAAGGTCAGTGCAGAAAGAGGAAGAAAAGTGCAGAAAGAGGCAACAGAGGTGCTGAAAGAAGCAAGAGATGTGCAGAAAGAAGAACAAGAGGTGTAAAAAGAAGCAAGAGAAATACAGGAAGAAGCAAGAGAGGTAAAGTAAGAGGTAAAAGAGGCAAAAGAAGTACAGAAAGAGGAAAGATAGGTGCAGAAAGAGGAAGAAAGATATAGAAAGAATCAAGAGAAATGCAGAAAGAGGCAAGAGAGGCACAGAAAGAAGCGAGACAGGTACAGAAAGAATCAAGAGAAGTGCAGAAAGAGGAATAAAGGTGCAGAAAGAAGCAAGAGAGGTACAGAAAGAGGCAAGAGGGGTGCTGAAAGAGGCAAGAGAGGTGCTAAAAGAGGCAAGAGAAGTACAGAAAGAAGTAGGTGAGGTGCAGAAAGAGGCAGGAGAGGTGCAGAAAGAGACAAGAGAGGTGCATAACGAGGCAAGAGAGGTGCAGAAAGAAGCAAGAGAGGTGCAAAAAAAGGCAAGAAAAGTACAGAAAGAAGTAAGAGAGTTGCAGAAAGAAGCGAGAGAGGTGCAGAATGAAGAGAGTTACATCTAGGAAAAAACAAGAGAGGTACAGAAAGAGGCAAGAGAGTTGTAGAAAGATACAAGAGGGGTGCGAAAAGAAGCAAGAGAAGTGTAGAAAGAAGCAAGAGAGGTGGAGAAAGACGTAAGAGAGATACAGAAAGAGGCAAGAGAGGTGCAGAAAGAGGCAAGAGAAGTGCAGAAAGAAGCAGGAGAAGTACAGAAAGAGGAAGAAACACACACTTCTCTTGCTTCTTTCTGCACCTCTCTTGCCACTTTCTTCACTTCTCTAGCTTCACAGAAAAAAGCAAGAGAAGTGAAGAAAGAGGCACGAGAGGTGCAGATAGAAGCAAGAGAAGTATAGAAAGAGGAAGAATGGTGCAGAAAGAAGAAAGAGCGGTGCAGAAAGATGCAATGGAAGTGCCGAAAGAAGGCAGAGAAGTGCAGAAAGAAGCAAGAGAAGTGCAGAAATAAACAAGAGAGGAGCAGAAAGAAGCAAGAGATGTGGAGAAAGAGGAAGGAAGGTACAGAAAGAGGAGGAGATATGCAAAAAGAGGCAAGAGCAGTCCAGAAAGAGGAAGAAATGTGCAGAAAGATGCAACAGGGGTGCTGAAAGAAGCAAGAGAGGTGCAGAAAGAAGCAAGATAGGTGGAGGAAGAGAGGTACAGAAAGGGGAAGAAAGATGCAAAACGAGGCAAGAGCAGTGCAGAAAGAGGAAAACATTTGCAGAAAGAGGAAACAGAGGTGCTGAAAGAAGCTAGGGAAGTGCAGAAAGAAGCAAGAGAGGTACAAAAAGAAGCAAGAGAAGTGCAGAATTATACAAGAGAGGTACAGAAAGAGGCAAAAGAGGCAAGAGAAGTGCAGAAAGAGGCAAGATAGGTGCAAAAAGAGGGAGCAAGATGTAGAAAGAATCAAAAGAAATGCGGAAAGAGGCAAGAGAGGCACAGAAAGAAATGAGACAGGTGCAGAAATAAGCAAGAGGCAAGAGAAGTGCAGAAAAAGGAAGAAATGTGCAGTAAGAAGCAAGAGAGGTACAGAAAGAAGCAAGAGAAGTGAAGAAAGAGGCAAGAAAAGTGCAGAAAAAAGCAAGAGAGGTGGAGAAAGAGGAAGAAAGGTGCAGAAAGAGGAAGAGAGATGCAATTCCAATTCAACAAGCTTTATTTCGGCCAATAATGACCATAAAAAGCAGTGGTACAGTATATACATAGCAAAACACACAAGATTATGGATGGAATCGTGCACATTGTCAAAACATTCACCCCAAGTGACAGATCTGGGTTTAATCCATCATTATTTTGCTCACCACGCCACCCCAGTTCAGACATGGCCATATGCAAATCCGTCTTGACCGGTCCTAGGATGCTTGTTTCCAGTCCAGGAAGGATCTGGCGTGGCAGTTCAGACTGGACTGTTCCCATGAGGCACAGAGCCAAGACTGATTTGCATATGACTGGGTTAAAACTGGAACGGCATGGTGAGAACAAAAATTATTTAAAAAAAAATGATTTATTTAGGCCCAGGTCTCTGTACTGGGGTGAATGTATGACATTGTTCTGTATTCTGTCCATCAACTGTTGTTTTTGCATTTGTCACCCTGAGTGGGAAGGGTATGCCCAGACGTGGGTCCCGTGCTCTCCATGCCACTGGAATCAAGCTATACTGGCTGAAGCGGGGTGAAACCCCAAAACCGGTCCTAGGAATCTTGTTTCCAGTCCAGGGAGGACCTAGCTTGGCAGTTTGGACTGGATAGTTCCCATGAGGCACAGAGTCAAGACTGATTTGCATATGGCCTGGTTCAAACTGGATTGGCATGGTGAGCAAAGAAAAAAAAAAGATGGATTTATGCCCAGATCTCTGTACTGGGGTAAATGTATGAAATTGTTCTGCATTCTGTCCATCAATTGTTGTTTTTGCACAGTACATACATAGCCAAAATTCATCAGAACAAATTATAAAAAAGTGGCATGTGTACATTTAAGATTAATCATGGATCATTACAATAAAAATTCACAAAGTTAAAATAATAAGAAAGAGAGTTAAAAAGAATAAAGATTTAAAAACAGTTGAGATAAAAAAAATGTGTAGTAGAATTTTTTTTTTTTTTATTGGTTAAGTGGATTTTAACAATGCCCTACACATATGCCACATAGTGTTAAGAAAACGAGACACTGCAAAGACTATAGGGGGATTTGTATCGAATCTCAATATTCTATATACCACCGAGCACTGGCCACACCCCAGATTTCTACAAAGTGGTACGAGCCCGCGCCGCCTGGGTGATTTTTATCCAGGGCAAAAGAAAAGAACATGTATGTCAGACTCGTCTTGACTGCTGCATGCAGGGCACCCAAGAGAACTATCTTTTGACCATTTGTTTGTGAAAGCATTCACCGGCAGGGTCCCTAATCTAAGCTGGACATATAGTGTCCTTGCCATGGGTGGCTGTATTTCATCCAGAAAGGACTCAAAGAGGTACTGCGCTTTAATATTAAAAAGGTCAGCAGTTAGGGGCCCTAGTTTGATGTTTCTCTGGTTGTCAACTAATCTTAGCAATCTATAGGTTCTAACCAGTTCTAATCGGGGGATTGTTAGAGACACTTCCTCAGGATTGCTCCAAAGGCTAGGAATACCTATTCTCGAACACATATATTATAAATATACAAACCACAGTATTTCTCCCGTCCCTGGTTGTCGCGAAACCCCCTTAAGCTCAGAATGGTAAGCTACTAATTCAGGAGTTGCCCACAGCCTACACCAAAAGGTCAATGGTCTCAATCCAACCTCCTCAGCAATAGTTCTGATTCCCAAGTCCAGGCGTAGGGGGATAAGAGGGGTACTTGACGGGAGGACAAGGAGCTGCCTCATAATTGTGTTCTCAATTTTTGCCAGTCCACCAATTGGACGGTGGCCCCAGAGTTCCGCCCCATATATGGCTGCACTCCTAGCTTGTACTTTATAGATTTCAGCTACTGGACCCAGTAATGTATTTGACAAGTTCCTTAGAGCTTTTACAATCCCCCCGACCATCTGTGCTAGCCTCAGACCTGCCCTATCTAGTTGAGGGCCCCATTCAAATGTCTCAGACAAAGTGATGCCAAGATAGTCGAAGACAGTCACTCTTTCTAGCATAATACCATTTAAGGAGGGGTTTGGTTGAGATGATTTGGCTGGATTAAAGACCATGAATTTGGCCTTGGATGTATTGAACTCCAGCCCCCTATTTTTGCAAAATAGAAAGAAACTGTCAAGAATCCTTTGGATGCCCATAGGGGACTTTGATAACAACAAGGTGTCATCAGCAAACATCATTGCTGGCACATTACCATCCACCAATTTTGGAGCGTCGTTATCCGCAACCTCATTTAGCTGGGCAACCAAAGCATTGATAAAAAGGCAGAACAATGTAGGGGCCAACACACAACCCTGTCTTACTCCTCTATTAACTGGGAAGTGTGGAGTCAATTCCCCAGATCTCCCATACCTTACTTCAGTGAAGTTGTCTTCGTGCAATTGTATGATCATTGACAACAGATAGGAAGGAATACCCAGTTGCTCAAGGACCTCCCACAATGTAGCTCGAGGGACCAAATCAAAACTCTGATTTAAGATAAATGAATATCAAATAGAGGCTGCCACCCTCTAGTAATACCGTCTTCCAATATGATAACTGGTGTCGGAAAATTTCATCAATGGTTGAAAGTTTCTTCCGGAAACCAGCTTGATACACACTCAGGAGTGCGTGCTCCTCCATCCAGGAGTGTAACCGCTCGAGGAGAATCCTAATGAACAGTTTCTAGGAGACATCAATCAAGCTGATTGGCCTATAATTGGTAGGCAGAAGAGGAGAATCCTTCCTAAAAACTGGAAACATTTAGGCTCCTAGATGCAACCTTAGATACGTGGGTATGACTACTAGAAAAATAAAAACTAGAGTCAACGAACACCGCAGTAATATCCGATGCGGCAGATCCAATACTAAATTAACTAAACACTTCCATGAGGCAAACCACAAAGACACTGACATCAAATGGGTGGTTTTAGAGGTTATGCAAAAAAGAAAGACTGACATAACCCAAGCACTCTTTCAAAGGGAACAACGTTGGGTGATCCGCTTACGTACATGGGACGTTGGCTTGAACGACGCGATTCCTTGGCTTCAGGTGGGAAGGTAATTACCTGACATATCAGGATGGGAATTAATAACAACTAGAACATTCGTTCCATATTCCCCACACAACATATACCAGATACTCCACAGTGGTTTTCTCCCTTGTGTGGGTGTATGATTAACATACCCCCTGTTTGTTTGGGGGGGCGCCTCTATTTCAAGATCACATATGCCAGGGTGGCTCCTGTACACTGAGATCGTAGTGGCCTCTTTTTAACATAGTGTCTCCCCAGCTTTTACAAGCAGTTCATACGTTGACATTGAAAATACTCTTTCATATCACTCTATGTGTACTTTTATTTATGGTACACATGGTCTTTTTCGTATGTAATGTAAATACATCATGAACTCAAATGTCAGGGTGGCCCCTTCACATTAAGATAGTAGTAGCCTCTTTTGGGTATAGAGTATCTCCCCAGATATTGCAAATAATTTATATGTTGACATTGAAACTACTGTCTTACATCACTCCATGTGCATTTTAATATATGAAATACATGGCATCCCCGTATGTAATGTTTACTCGAGATGCACCTGACAGCTGAGTAAACAATGTTTTACGAGGCTTACTCTCGGCACTGTGCCTGACTTCCGCTCCCTCCAGCGCTCGGGACGTAGTCTTCCGGTTTTGCCCTTCCCCCGGTGGTGACGTTGGTGTCTTTTAACACACACGATACGGTGTTGCCGCTCCCTACTTTAAACGCGCATCGAGCTATTTCTGATCCCAGTAATTAGACACCGCCTTTGAAACTATTTGGATGCTTTGGGCAATGTTTCCTCAGGGTATCTTTGCATATTGCTCCGTAACGCCACACGGTATGACGTTCTTTCTTCCGGAAGATAGGCCGAGCCAGGCAGCTCCAACACTGAGAGTGAATGGGACACCGGATCACATCACTGGGTCTCGTAATCACGCTACTATCAGGCACCTCCCATTAATTTACCAATTGAGACGGCTATTTAACAGAGAGCTCTTCCCCCACTTACTTGTCACCGGGGAGGAGTGTGGTACACAGCTAGATGATCCCGAGGAGAACGCACCTTGATGAAGTAAGACGCAGCTTTCTGGTTGAATGAGAGTGGGATGCGTGTTGAGTAGGGTATGGTGTATAACATCATGCCCCCCTCCCCAATTTTAACATTGTTTGGCTTTAATATACTGCCTAAATTAGTTTTTCTTTTTTGCCATTTCAGAGTTTGACTATAGGGGTTCTCCTTTACTCCCCCTCCCATGGAGTACATGGAGTTTAGGCTGTAGGTAAGAATTGGGGAGTACTTGTGTTCCCCGTGTGTGTTCTCACTTGTGTATTCACGTATGCCAGTCACGTGTTTTACACTTGCACTATGCGCACATTAGATAAGGTACAGTTGCGCCTGTTCTGATTTTTCAAGAATGACCTCATAACCTATAGGTTGCTGAGTTTGTGTTATTTTATATTTCCTTCTTCTTCTTTTTTTCTACAGGGTACTTTTCTGACCCATAGATACACAGTGGAGAGTGACTTTGGTCTCTCCACCGATGATTCCATTTAACCAATATATTGGTAAGAGTGGAGCCCGTTTCTTGGTAATATACTTAGGTCCTGATGAATGCCGAGTACCTCTGTTGACATTAGGCAGAAAAATGTCGACCCACTTCCAGACCAATGACTACACGGCAAGGGGATAATAATTTCTCCCAATTGCACCGTACACCTGTTTTTATAGACCATATAGTTTCCGTAACCATTAAATAGAGAATGAGGTTACTATAATGGCTTTTAATCTCACTTATTCACTTTGGGCCCCATTTAGTTAGAAGTGCATCCCTGTCGTCAGGTGTATGCCCGCCCTCTATCAAACCAAGTTTTTAGAGGGCGAGGACTGGCCGATGATGAAGCATGACACCAGGTGGTGTGTGAGGCCAGTCCGTAATTTTTAGTGAGATGTCCACAGTCACATACCACTACCCAGCTTTTCTTTAGGTCATTCGGATAGGAGCGGCCCCATTTGTGTATATCAATCTTCAAGGCACGTCCTGGGGGCTGCCGGAGGTGTTGTATCGGTGGGTTCTAAAACTACCTCAGAGGAATATAGAGCTTGAAAATGAGTCTTCCATGCAGATGCAGCTATGTTCGGCTCTACAACTAGGTTTCCAGTACTACTGCCTGTGCTCACTATCGACCAAAAAGTCTTCATATCCCTATTAGCCAGAGCGATTTTCATAGAACTCCATTTTTCTAGCTCCCACTCCTTCTTGGCTAAATTGGTGATGTCCCGATAGAGCACCCTATTTAGTGTGATTAGGGATCTATCTTTGCTTTTGATTGCATCAATGAGTGCACCATTTGCCTTACGGCAAGAATTATTGAACCAAGTTTGTTTGATAACCTTGGTTACCCTGGAGTGCATCAGGGGATTAAAAATGTTGGTCAGTCTGGTGGTAAATTCCACATGTAACTCCTCCACTCTGCTGGTGGTTGAGGGAGAACCCAATAACCCCACAGCCTCTCCCATTTCCATTAAAGGCATAATAACTAAATAATATAATGCAGCTGCCTTTTCTGGTGACTGTTTAAAAGTTCCCCATTTAATTCTGCTTCTTGAATTGTCAAGTGTTAAGTTGCCGGCCACAAACGTGCTAGAGGCTGTAGGATTAATAAGGTCTGGGGGCTCTAACTCCAATATCAGGGCGTTGTGATCACTGTGATGCCTCGGAATTACAGCGAAATCCACAAACCACTGCCATATACTTGTTTCCACCATGATGTAGTCCAAAAGAGAGGATTGACCTATTCTGTTAAAAGTTAACTTCCCTGGCTGATCTGACTTAAAGCGATCATTACACGCCCTCAAAGAATAGAATAAGGTTAGTGCATTGATCTAAAGAACCAAAGGGGTCCAGGCCTTAACCGGCGGAATGTGAGTGGTAGGAATCAGCCAGTGACAATCGTCATCACTAAGAAAATGATCTACAGAAGTAGTAGAGAAGTATTAAGGGGCTCAAATTGACAATTGAAGTCTCCCCCTATGATCAGCCTTGTCTCCAGGGATACTGATTCGATAAACTTATTCAATAGATCTATGGTCGGAGATTCCTGTGCAAAGCTTACGGGTGAGAATAGATGTTAATAAAAGCTAATTTAATCCTGGCGGAAATGTTAAATACAATACACTGGATGTCATCAGATGAAGTGTTTAGCTGTTCTACTGTGCAATCCAAATAGGTAGCAACCCAAATGCATAAGCCCCCCAAGGGTCTACCCCTTCCCCCCGTCGTAGCCCAGACGTTAAAAGTTGCATAGCTTCCCCTCAATATGTCCTCCCTTGCCCAGGTCTCCTGGAACATGCACACATCTTGATCACCTACAAATTGACTCCAATCTGGGCTTTGCAGTTTGCTTTTTATTCCGGCAATGTTCCAGAAGAGAGATGCAGAAAGAAGCAAGAAAAGCGAGAAAGAGGCAATAGAGTTGCAGAACGAGAAATAAAGATGCAGAAACAAGAAAGAGAAAGGCAGAAAGAGGCAAGAGATATGCAGAAATAATAGGACAGTTACATAAGAACCAAGAGAAGTAGAGAAAGAAGCCAGAGAGGTACAGAAATAAGCATAAACAGTGATGAAAGAGACAAGAGAGTTGTAGAAAGAAACAGTAGAGGTGCAGAAAAAAGCAAGAGAGGTACAGAAAGAGGCAATTGAGGTGCAGAAAGAGGCAAGAGAGGTGCAGAAACAGGCAACAGAGGTGCAGAAAAAGGGAAGAGGGATGCAGAAAGAAGCAAGAAGGGTGCAAAAAGCAGCAACAGTGGTGCAGAAAGAAGCAAGAGAAGTGCCGAAAGAAGGAACAGGTGTGCAGAAATAGATAAGAGAACTGCAGAAAGAGGCAAGAGGGGTCAAGAAAGAGGCAACAGAAGTGCAGAAAGATGCAAGAAAGGTGTGAAAAGAGGCAATACAATAGCATAAAGAAGGAAGAAAACTACAGAAAGAGGAAGAAAGGTACTGAAAGAGGAAGAAAGGTGAAGAGAAAAGAAGAAAGGAACAGAACGAAGCAAGACAAGTGCTAAAAGAAGCAAAAGAGATGCTGAAAGAAGCATGAGAGATACAGAAAGATGAGAGTTGCAGAAAGAGGCAAGAAAGGTGCAGAAAGAGGCAAGAGGGATTCAGAAAGAAGCAATAGAGGTGCAGAAAGAAGCAAGAGAAGTGCATAAAGAAGCAAGAGAGGTACGGAAAAGGCAAGAAAATTAAAGAATGAAGCAAGATAGGTGTAGAAAGAAGAAAGCGAGCTGCAGAAAGAAGAAAGTGAGGTGCAGAAAAAAACAAAAGAGATGCAGAAAGAGGCAAGAGATGTGCAGAAAGAGGTAAAAGAGGTAGAGAAAGAAGAAAGTGAGGTACAGAAAAAAGCAAGAGAGGTGCAGCTAGAGGCACGAAAAGTGCAGAAAGAAGCAAGCGAAGTACAGAAAGAAGCAAGAGAGATACGGAAAGAAGCGAAAGAGGTGCAGAAAGAAGAGAGTACAGTCCAGGAAAAAGCAAGAGAGGTTCAGAAATATGCAAGAGAGTTGCAGAAAGAGGCAAGAAAGATGCAGAAAGAAGCAAGAGAAGTGCAAAAAGAAGCAAGAGAAGTACAAAAAGACAAAGAAACGTGCACTTCTCTTGCTTCTTTCTGCACTTCTCTTGCCTCACAGGAAGAAGCAAGAGAATTGAAGAAAGAGGCAAGAGAGGTGCAGAAAAAAACAATAGAAGTTCAGAAAGAGGAAGAATGGTACAGAAAGAAGTAAGACGGGTACAAAAAAAAGCAAGAGAGGTGCAGAAAGATGCAATAGAGGTTGAAAAAGACAGAAGAGAAGTGCAGAAAGAAACAAGAGAAGTGCAGAAAGAGTCAGGAGAAGTACAGAACGAGGGAGAAACAAGCAGAAAGAAGCAGGAGAGGTACAGAAATAAGCAAGAAAGGTGCAGACAGAAGCAAGAGAGGTGGAGAAAGAGGACAAAAGGTGCAGAAAGAGGAAGAGAGATGCAAAAAAAGGCAAGAGCAGTGCAGAAAGAGGAAGAAAAGTGCAGGAAGAGACATGATAGGTGCAGAAAGAGAAAGACAGATGTAGAAAGAATCAAGAGAAATGCAGAAAGAGGCAAGTGAGGCACAGAAAGAAGCGAGAGAGGTGCAGAAAGAAGTAAGAGGAAAGAGAAATGAAGAAAGAAGCAAGAGAAGTGCAGAAAGAGGAAGAAAGGCACACAAAGAAGCAAGAGAAGTACAGAAAGAGCCAAGAGAAGTGTAGAAAAAAGAGAGAGAGGAGCAAAAAGAAGCAAGAGAAGTGATGAAAGAGACATGAGAGGTGCAGAAAGAAGCAAGAGAGGTGCAGAAAGAAGCAGGAGAAGTGCAGAAACAAGAAAGAGAGGTACAGAAAGAGGAAGAAAGGTGCCGCTAGAGGAAGAGAGTTGCAGAGAGAGCAAGAGAAGTGAAGAAAGAGAATGAAAGGTGCAGAAAGGAGCAAGTGATGTGCAGAAAGAAGCCAGAGATGCAAAATTGTGCTTAATTATGCATAATTCCACACAATTTTGCTGATATTTTTCATGCTGAATCCTTTTTTTGACGTTTGAGCCACTTTGTTCTTAAGCCTTTAGAAATTCTTTCCACAGAAAATCTCAGAGAAAATTCGCAGACTTTTTTCCAAAAAGTTAGTGAATCTAAATGTGCCCAATGTTTGTAGATTATGCTGGAGGGAACTGATAAAAGAACCAAACTATAGTAACATTTAGGGGATTTTTTAAAAACAAAAAAAAAGTTATGCGCAACAAAGTGCTTTTTTATTTCTAGAAATGGCATCAACAAAATATTTGCTGGACAAAGTTAAAAAAAATCAAAGCTTTCAGAAATAATCAGAGTTATTAGGCAGCAGCTTTCCTACTACACATTTTTGCATTTTTCTAAGTAAATTTTTCATAATTTCCATGTTTCTGTCTACTTGCAGTTTGTGGTGGAAACAGGAATGAAAACTCTGGATGAACCTGGAAAGCTACTTATTTCTAAAAACTAGAAGAAATTCCAAATTCAGCAAAAGGTCATTTATGTAGATCGTCCATGTTTTTTTACCCAAAAACATAATTATTGAAATAAAAAACGAATGAAACAAAGTCACAAAAATAGAATAGGTGAGAGCATTTTTATCTGTATTTTTTGTCCCGATATCTGATTTACAAAAGTAGTATGCCATTACATCTGTCCAATGATTCTGGTCCTAAGGACATATGTTGTTTCTTAGTTGCCAAAACAAGTGTAATATTGAAAGCCAATAAATATTGAGATGTATCCTAAAATGATTTTTATCTGTGTATTGATGATGGTTCAATTCATATGCTACAACTTAATGAATGAAAAAAGGGAATGAAGTAAACCTATGTATTTTTTTTTAATATGCTCATAGTACTGAGTTTAAAAATAGTTGTTGATTGTACCAGTCTGAATTTGGAGTTACCCTTATTTCAATGGCATTCAGAGGGTATTTTACACAAAGGCTTACATTTGGAAGCCCGAAATGTAGAGAAATTCAATTGAAAATAACAAATGCTATACTATTCTGTATTTTCACGCTTCTCCCAATAAAAAGCTTAGCCCACTTGTGTGGGTTATCCTATTGCCCGCAACAAGAAAGGCCCCAAAATCTTAAAAAAGAAACATCAAAGGTTCCCCATAATTGAACCATTTTGACAATGTGAGTACCTGCGGAATGTGGTCCTGGGCTCAACTGCCATCCAGTGCAAACTACTAAAGTCTGAAATTTCCCAAAATAAATTGCTAATGACCTGATTATGACTTTGGTGGAGCAGCACTTGGTCCACCCCCCTGGTGCACCCCCAAAGCCGTGGTTAGACCACCGACCTGATTAGGAGTTTCCACCTTTCTGGTAGGCTGGTTTTGGAGGTCCCACAGCGGTGCCTCTAAAAATGGGCACCGCAATGGAAATGCCAAAAACAGTTCCTTCATGGCATGGACTGAAAAGTTCAAGCCTTGGAGAAACTGGGGTTCATGCACACAGGTTGTGCCCCCATATGTGCATCCCCATGCGGAGGAGGCACAGGGGGCCCTGCAGGAGGAACCTCTATGACACATCCATCAGAGAGGAAACTCATTATATGCTGAGCGGGACTGCGGCAGTCCTGCCATGCATATTGCAGACTGCTGACCACCGCAACACCACCAGGGAGCAGAGGTTCCCTGGCGTCTGCAGCGTGTCTTTGGCATTCTGACCGCCCTAGTTGTTATAGGGCAGTTGAGAGACCACCACTGCCGTGCCCCTGTGAGTCTGCCATTCCGTGGACTACCAGACTCGTAATTGAGGCCTTAGTGGGACTCGAAGGTGATATGACTTGCGTGGTTTTCTTACAAAGAATGCCCTGCCAACCCTCAAACTTTGGCTACAATCATGTATTTCCCGGATGGTTCTAGCAACGCAATCGGTCAATGGTTTAAAGATTCACATAAATTGCCTTATTTGTAGTCAAGTAAACCAACACGTGGGCAGAGCATGAGGCTCTGAAACCTCCTTTTCTGTTGACCTCATAAGGTATTGACAGCTTTGCTATCAAGCCAGACCTAAAAACTGCCATTTACCTTCCTCTTTAAGAAGCCAAGTGAAAATAACCTTCACCCCAAGGCCATTTCCTTCTGACTTTTAAGAACTGGGACCCTCATTTATGGGATTTTGGCGTAGGGCAGTGCAGCAAAGCAGCTTGCTGTTCTACCATACACCAAAAGGAAAGGGCACAAATGCACTTTATTTATGCAATACGGTGAATTCCTGTCCTTACTCTCTGCGCTACCGCTGTTTCGGCAGCCTAATGCCAACATAGGCATCCTTCCACCCCATTGCAAGGGTGCCTCCATTGCATGCAGGAATTTTTTCGTGCAGAAAATAATTCTAACAGGCGTTTTCCGCTTTCTATGTGTGCTGCCAAATGCAGCACACATAGAAAGAGAAACAATGAGGAAAAGTAAACATATTTCTCCTCCTTACACCTCAGTTCAGGAGGCATATGGATTTGACCCTCCCCCGGTTTACATGATTTTGTAAATCTGGGGCAGCATCAAAATCCATGGATGTTGCGTGAGAAAACCCACGACAAAATCCATGGAACGTTTCCTGGGTGCAGAGTAAGGTGTTGCCTTAATCAAGATTTATGAGGCCACTTAAAGCCATGCAGGGTGGCTTTGCATGGCTTAAAAAATCGGATCGGATTGAGAACCTTTCATCATGCATGTACCACTGTATGTTGTTCAAAAGTAATGCAGGACTCTCATAAATAAGTCCGTGGGAAATTAAGACAAATACCTAAGAGTTATCAACATAATGAATGTTATGGAAAAGACTCAAGAACAACACTGCACATTCAAAAGGTGGGCCTCTCATATGTCACTGCAAACATGAGATGGGATGTGATATTAGAAGTCACAAAATATACTACCAGTTTGCACCCAGGGGGCAAGAAACACGCTTTGAAGTAATTAAGTTTGAATCGTACACTACATGTAACTGAACAAAACTCAGGAAAACTACTGATATATAGATATAATAAAAGAACACATATATATATATATTTAGTTGTTTGTATACATTTTTAAAATTGCACCACAAAGATTCATTGAAAACATATTTGCTTATAATAAAAGCATTTTCAGGCAAGAACCAGCCTGCGCCGACTTGCTCTCAAATTATAGTATCACATAAACTTCTGCAAACTTTCCCTCCAGTTTCCTAAACCAAATAATCACCCTACAGAAGTTGTCAACTCTTTCATTCACCCTTCATGTAGAACCTCATTTTTCAGCGTCAGTCTTCACCCTCTCTCACTTCAGCTCGTACAATCAACAAACATACGACATTCCGTGAACCCACGACCAGCACCCGCGTTTCTACAGCAAACTGCATATCTACTCCTACAATCATAGCTTTACTCAAGAGATACTCTTAAGCACAAGACTGGAAGACGATCACCATGTATATTTTGTCGTTTACCATTTAAAACACATGGTTTTTTAACAATACACTCAGCGAACAGTGAACTGCTCCATTAAAAAAACATCTGCTACATATTTAAATGGTATAATGTCTCATAGACAGATAGGTGCATGACTTGTCTGGAATGAACAAGGCAATGTCATAGAAAGGAAGGTCTTTTTGCAAAAGGACGTTTTGCAAATTAACTGAAAAAGTGAAAATGTTCCGTTACCTCCTGAGTGCAATCCTTCTTTTTCTTCTGCTTAAATACAAATAATTACTGTCTTCACACTGTTGTGTAGCCTCTGTTCACTTTTGAAAGATTCCCTTAGTGATTCAAATAGATTTTCTTTTAACTTCTCATGGAGAATTCCCGAGTTTCTGCAGATAATAGAAATGTTGTAAAGTTATAGTGGAACGCTTTATTTAAACAAACTGACCGTTTTAGTCACAGACAAAAAACGTCTTATAAAATATGATGCTAAAGCTATCCAGTTTCAGAGGTCATTCAATCATGGATTTTTTGTTTCCATTTTGGGTCTGAAAGCTGTTGTGTAGTTTCCACTAGTCAGTAGGAACTGCGTGTTCGTGAATGACACATTTTGGGATGGTGTTGGACCGATTCCGTTCACCTCCACAGGATTTGTTGTCCCTTAGACCAGCTAGTTATCAGTGCAACCATAAGCACCCCTAACCTAGACAGGGAGCAAACAGTTCTGGCAACCACTGAACATGACAACCCTGTTTCTTCAGGAACCGTGGTGACAGACCTAGACCCTTTCGCTCAGACACTTGTGTTCTCTTTCGCTCAGAGAAATATACAAAGAACACACGAAAGGAAGTTTTCAATATTTATTGAACTGAAGTGATTCTTCTATCAAAAATGTGCTGCAATGATTAATAAACAGGAACAAATGGAAGTTATAATAAGGGTCAGGACAGTGAACAGGACGAAGAGTTCCACCACATTGTTGTATGTATGCAAGCATATGTAACAGAATAACAATCTAGCAGACTCCAACGATGCAAAGCTTAACCTACATGTCTAGGGTGTAAATGCATGTTTTACCAAGAAACCCCGTACTGGATGATCCAACCCCGTTGCCTGGTGGGTAAGAATGTAAAAACCCTTCTTGGTCACAAACTAGATACCGCTCAAGGAGATGTCAGTCAACTGCTGAGGTAATGTTTCAGCATAAAAGTTTCAGCATACAAGGACCCCTCGAAGTTAGCCAAAGCGTCTCCTCGGATTATACTCAGAAACAAAAGATTATATATAGAAAACGGCATCCTTGCATTCAGCTGAGATTGTGATCAGGCTGCCATTGTAAATAATACATTTACAGAATCCAGAGCACTACACAAAGTACAGTCAATCCAATCCGTCTATTTCACAGACCAACTTTTATTCATGAATTAATCTAATCCAAGAAATATGTTGACACACAGGTCAAGGAAGAAATGGTACAGATGACAACTTTTTAAAGGATTCTGAGCTCTAGCAGTCGATGCAGAGGGTAGGTTACGTGTGTAAATTTATCAAAACAATCCAAGAACGTCCTCGGATCCCCAAGGATTTATATATTTCTGGAAAGGTCTGAAGTTTTAACAGACCTTACAAAAAGCGTCTAGATGCCCCAAACATTTAATTGGATACAGTATAGCATCATGGGCTAAGATTGGCCCGGTCTCGGAGACGGTGAACCCGTAACCACTCTACAAATGTCTCGGCCGAGAATATGTAATTTTGGTCACATATGGAAATGTTGTTTCTATGTATATTTGAATACACCACTTCGGTGGCAGAGTGTGAATCTATTTGAGCACACAGGACTCTATGTTTTCAATATACTAACCTGGACTGTACTGGGATGTGCAAGCAGTTTGTGTTTCCCACTGCCATCTTGTTCTTTTTCTGGTAAATAAAAAATACCAGTAGGGCCCTGGGAAACAACTGTGTACATGTAAAAATGGCATTTGGTCCTACTAGGCATAACTGGGATACACAACAAAGCCTTGATTATAGCCGCTGGAACTATGCGATGATGTGGCTGATAAGGTTTTTGCAACATTTGCCACATAATCCATCATCCGCCGCATAATCTGAAGATGGTAATTTTTAAAAATATGGTTTATAGCTCTAATGGTTTAAAAGTTACTAAGGACCCAGTGACACCTGTAGTCGCGCTGTAGAAGAAGCTTTGTAAAAGTTGACTGGTCACCTTTCTGTCAGGTGCGGCCCATGCATGTATGAGCTGTGGGGCAGTGGGGTGGGGAGGGGTAGGGAGGGAGTCGACAGACAACAAGGGAAAATTACATTTACGATGATGAAGGAAAATTACATTTAAAAACAAGCATTTGCAATGCAATAGGTCTCGCAACTGCGAGTTTTGGAGCTATTGGTATTGTAAATGGTATTGTAAATGACAATGCCTTTAATTTATTCACAAGCATCAGGCATCAGACATCCACAAGCATCAGACATCAGGCATAAGACATCCACAAGCATCAGGCATCAGACATCAGTCATGAGACATCAGGCATCAGACATCCACAAGCATCAGACATCAGTCATCAGGCATCAGACATCCACAAGCATCAGACATCAGGCATCAGGAATCAGACATCAGACATCCACAAGCATCAGGCATCAGACATCAGGCATCAGACATCCACAAGCATCAAACGTCAGGCATCAGACATCCACAAGCATCAGATATCAGGAATCAGACATCAGGTATCACACATCAGACATCAGGCATAAGACATCAGGCCTCAGACATCAGGCATCAGACATCCACAAGTATCAGACATCTACAAGCATCAGACATTAGACATCAGGCATCAGACATCCACAGACATCAGACATCATGCATCAGAAATCCACAAGCATCAGGCATCGGACATCATGCATCAGACATCATGCATGAGACATCCACAAGCATCAGACATCAGGCATCAAACATCCACAAGCATCAGACATCCACAAGCATCAGACATCATGCATCAGACATCAGGCAACACACATCCACAAGCATCAGGCATCAGACATCAAACATCGGGCATCAGACATCAGGCATCAGACATCCACAAGCATCAAGCATCAGACATCAGGCATCAGACATCCACAAGCATCAGACATCAGGAATCAGACATCAGGTATCAGACATCAGGCATAAGACATCAGGCATCAGACATCAGGCATCAGACATCAGGCACCAGACATCAGCCATCAGGCATAAGACATCATGCATCAGACATCATGCATCAGACATCAGGCATCAGACATTCACAAGCATCAGACATCCACAAGCATCAGACATCAGGCATCAGACATCATGCATCAGACATCATGCATCAGACAACATACATCCACAAGCATCAGGCATCAGCCATCAGGCATCCACAAGCATCAGACATCCACAAGCATCAGGCATCAGGCATCCACAAGCATCAGGCATCAGACATCAGGCATTAGACATCCACAAGCATCAGACATCAGGCATCAGGCATCCACAAGCATCAGACATCAGGCATCAGACATCCACAAGCATCAGACATCAGGCATCAGACAGCCACAAGCATCAGACATCTACAAGCATCAGACATCAGGAATCAAACATCCACAAGCATCAGACATCCACAAGCATCAGACATCCTGCATCAGACATCAGGCAACACACATCCACAAGCATCAGGCATCAGACATCAAACATCAGGCATCAGACTTCCACAAGCATCAAGCATCAGACATCAGGCATCAGACATCCACAAGCATCAGACATCAGGTATCAGACATCATGCATCAGACATCAGGCAACACACATCCACAAGCATCAGGCATCAGACATCAAACATCAGGCATCAGACTTCCACAAGCATCAAGCATCAGACATCAGGCATCAGACATCCACAAGCATCAGACATCAGGTATCAGACATCATGCATCAGACATCAGGCAACACACATCCACAAGCATCAGGCCTCAGACATCCACAAGCATCAAGCATCAGACATCAGGCATCAGACATCCACAAGCATCAGACATCATGAATCAGACATCAGGAATCAGACATCAGGCATCAGACATCAGGCACCAGACATACACAAGCATCAGACATCCACAAGCATCAGACATCAGGCATCAGACATCAGGCATCAGACATCATGCATCAGACATCAGGCATCAGACATCTGGCATCAGACATTCACAAACATCAGGCATCAGACATCAGGCATCAGACATCCACAAGCATCAGACATCAGGCATCAGACATCCACAAGCATCAGACATCAGACATCCAACATCATACATCAGACATCATGCATCAGACATCAGGTGTCAGACATCATGCATCAGACACCCACAAGCATCAGACATCAGGCATCAGACAGCCACAAGCATCAGACATCCACAAGCATCAGACATCAGGAATCAAACATCCACAAGCATCAGACATCCACAAGCATCAGGCATCAGACATCCACAAGCCTCAAGCATCAGACATCAGGCATCAGACATCCACAAGCATCAGACATCAGGAATCAGACATCAGGAATCAGACATCAGACATCAGGCAGCAGACATCAGGCAGCAGACATCAGGCACCAGACATCCACAAGCATCAGACATCCACAAGCATCAGACATCAGGCATCAGACATCAGGCATCAGACATCATGCATCAGACATCAGGCATCAGACATCCGGCATCAGACATTCACAAACATCAGGCATCAGACATCAGGCATCAGACATCCACAAGCATCAGACATCAGGCATCAGACATCCACAAGCATCAGACATCAGGCATCAGACATCATGCATCAGGCATCAGGTGTCAGACATCATGCATCAGACATCCACAAGCATCAGACATCAGGAATCAAACATCCACAAGCATCAGACATCATGCATCAGACATCAGGCAACACACATCCACACGCATCAGGCATCAGACATCAAACATCGAGCATCAGACATCAGGCATCACACATCCACAAGCATCAAGCATCAGACATCAGGCATCAGACATCCACAAGCATCAGACATCAGGAATCAGACATCAGGTATCAGACATCAGGCATAAGACATCAGGCATCATACATCAGGCATCAGACATCCACAAGCATCAGGCATCAGACATCCACAAGCATCAGACATCAGGCATAAGACATCCACAAGCATCAGGCATCAGACATCCGCAAGCATCAGGCATCAGACATCACACAGTGTGTTCAGTTGTATTATGTCCGCTGGAATAATAGCAAAGTAAACAAAGCAAAGTACTAACTTGTACTACAAAAAGTATGTGCGCTGCTATTAATATAAAGCTTAGCGTGCAGCGCAGTTATGTGCTCATGGCAACCTAAAAACAAACAAAAATGTAAAAAGACCGCGCTCTGTTAGCATTACATAATGTTAAAGACGTACATCGTAAAGCCCTTCGCTCTGAAAATAAAGAAACCCATTTCGAACATGCAGGATTTTGTAAGCACATGATAACGTGAATTTTTAAAAAGACGAACAAGACAAGCCCGGCGGAGCGTGGCGCACGCGCTTGGCGGGGGAGCGCATTCCAGGCGGGTGACCGGACCCTTTGAAGTAGGATGCCAAACGGATTACATGGCGGCACGATGCACGTGATTGTGCGCGTGCTCGCCATGCAATCCGCTTTTGGGAGCACTTTTGGGAGCCGCTTACTAGAGTCTCGCCTGGCGATCGCTTACGCGACAGCCAGGCGAGACCTAAAAAGAAAACCAAGTGATTTTCTTTTTCTTAAATTTAATTTTCCTTTGTCATCGTCTGTCGACTCTGTGCTCACGCCACACCACCGCGCTTACCTGCACAGGCCGCTCTTGCTTTCTGTTGCTTATTGCTGTATTTGGATATTGAATTTGTACTAATGAGGTGCAACCAATTCCCAGACACTGATCAACAAATGTAAAAATAGCAAAAAAATGAAGCCCTGGGTGGTGCATTATTCTTCTAAGCACTACATTTCAGTTTATTCTTTAAAAAATCAGAACTCTGGTTCTACTGATTGGATTTTTGTCATTTTGTTTTTGTTTCGTTCATTAAATTAAGCTCTATTTTTCTAACAAGGTGTGGCATCTTTTTATGTGGTGTTTTCACTGTTTAGCTGTTTGAAGTGAGGCACAAATAACTTAGCACATAGCCTCTTAATTTAATCCTGCCTGCTCTGTGCCAAGCTACGGGGGGGGATGAGTATAAGACAATTTAGGGTATTTTGGGACGTAGCCTGACTAGGATTGTGGTTCCTGCATGGACAGGGTGCATACCTCTGCCAACCAGAAACTCAATTTCTAACATTGATTCATAATTTACTCAACCCTGCTGCATGATTTGGCCCTCTGCTGCCATATATTTCCAGTACCCCACTAAGGGTAGAATGTTCTAAATTACAAAGGGAGAAACATCAGGACAAACATTGGAATGTTGGAACTACAGGCTTTGAACAACATTTATGAGTCAGTGTTACTCCTTTGTCTTCAATGGAGCTTGCAACATTCAAATGTTTTAATTAACAGGGTGAACTAAAAGTTCCAGAGTGCTAAGAAACACATTGGATGAGCTACTCAGGCAGGACTCTGGGAATCATGAGAGCTGTGTGATTAATTCTATTTGCACAATGGAAGCTATGCCACAGCATTCTTGTCAGCCTCTGGGACTGCTATTCTCCCTTTGTCAAAGTTGTCGCTGAGAAGCACACTCTTTTCAATACCAAACCACCAACAATTGTTCTGCTAAACACAGAACACTCCACAATTGATTTGGCCAAATTCCTAAAACCGGTCAGAATTTTGTTCCAGCAGGCATCTTACCATGAATGGCTGCAGGTTTCCAACTGTTTGGAATTTACAACATTTTCCAGCTCACACCAAGAAATATGGGGCAATCACAATTTTCTTAAGTAATCATGAGCAGATCAATTAAGGGTAGTTAGAGCACTAATATCTTCCCCTATCTACCATGGAGCTTTAAGGGAGATATTGAGGCCAAACCTTAATATGGAAAATGCAATCAACAGAGGGTAGGGCAACGTTAAGAGAGACATTTATTAACCCACACTTTGTCAGTTTCAAGATAGGTCAAAATAACAGAAATATAGTTATTGAACTTTAATTTAGGGACTTCTCTCAGAAGGAAATGTAACACTTCCAGTTCAAGTCAAGCAATTGAAACCCACTCGGAACACTTAAGAGGATTAGAACCAGGTAGCTTTGGCAAACAGTCAAGATAGAAGTTCCAAGTGTAGCATGTTTAATGTTTTTGACTGGCAAGGTTTGATGATCCAATGGTGTTTGAGGCTTCCAAATGACAAACTAGCCCAAAATACCTCATTTAATACTGGAACAAACAATTTCCTTGATTGTACTTCTTTAGATTTTGCTCATTTTAATTGGGTATGGGATGTTTATGTGGCATCCACTATTGATAGTGATCACCAAAGCTAAATATAGTACTACAATTAGCAACTTATAAAGAATTTTCATGGCAAACAATTGGTGAATAGGTGGAAATTAGACACATGCAAAGGATTAAATGATTAGCAGACTTAAATGTAAATCTGAAATTACGGCACACTGTTAACACAAAGGCAAACAACCCTCTATTTGTAAGTCATTGTTGACCCGAATATCCTTTTGCTCAGCGAGTTAAAATTGTTGGATCACTTTGGGATCATTTGGAGAGAATAACGATAGTCCATGAAGAATTCTTTGCAATAATTATGCATATCCGGGGATGACCTACTTTACAAATGAGTGCAACGCAATGCATAAACATGTTCTTACAGTTGGGCAAACTTTGCAAAGGTAATGGTCAAATAGCAAGGAGATGTAGAAGATACAGTTTTGGACTATACAAAAACTGAAAGAAAAGCAAAGAGAAGTTGTGCCCGAAAAGACTGGATAAAAAAAATCTTGGCTCCTTCCACATAAAATACTACACAATATTGACCATTAATTGCCAAAGGGTCACAGAAAGTAAAAACAGATGTAGACTGTTATATCCTTCTGTTTATATAAGTGAACCGTACAAAGAGTGTATATGGGGAGGATCACAATTTAAAGGAACTGTACATAAATGGTTTTCAGCCTTTTGAGTACAGCTAATCAAAGTGACCGGCTGGCTTCCGAATTTCAGAAGTCATTGTGCCAAATTAATTAGAAATGCAAGCAAATAGAGGACACCAGGCCCAAATGGCAATTCAATTGCTTTATTAAGGCTATCCTTTTACTTTGGGCTGTGAATTTACATGCTCTGTATAATGAAGTTACAGTAAGCGAAGTAAACAGAAGCTAAAATCATGGAAAGTCAGCCATATGACCCCCCCCCCCCAGTGAAGCCTAGATGTACATACAATTATATTTGAAGAATTTAACATATTAGATGAAAACAGAAAACAATTACCTCACCAAACATTTGGGCTTTCGAGAAGGGTGGATAATCAGCAGTTAATGTGTTAAGTTGTTTTTCACATTTTCTATATGGAATGCACTACATTTGACATTACACGTTGTATTCATGTCCTTTCCTTGAATTAACACACAATTGGGTGCCTGACGCTAATGCAGACACCCTTGCACAAGGGTGTCTGCATTGTAGGCAGGATTGTTTTGTGCAGGAAGGGACAGCTTCCTGCACAAAAACAATCCTCAAAGAAATGTTTCTCTTTTTCTATATTCTGCAGGTCTATCAGTAATGGTAAATGTGGTAATGCACCAAAGTCCATGGGTGGATGCATGGGAACACCCATGCTCCTCCCATGCACACTTCCCTGGGGGCCACTTGTGCTGCGTTGCATTACTCTGGATTTATCAAGCCATGCATGGCCACACAAGGTGGCCTTACATGGTTTGATAAATCTGGCATGGGTGACACAACTCAATGATAAATATGCCCCTCAGTTTGTTAGATCAGACTTCAGTTAACCTGCAATATATGCTTGACACACTTTGTGCATATATAACAAAATTAACCACCTCCATTTGAACCATATTAAAATTAAAATCTTGAAATTTAGAAGAAAACTATGTTCAAATGGTACATTCTTCTATCAAAAATTGAGATTGACAATTAATTCTGTTATCTGAGGTAACCCTATCCAAACTAAAAAACTTCCATACACATGCTACAATTATTAAGCAAACATAAAATGTGTGTGCCCAGAACTTAAGATGTTGAAGTCTCAATACTGAATATTGTCCCCTGTGTGATTCCTTAAATATTTTATTAGTAAAGTTGAGGTGCCAATGCTTCATAGCGCAGCTGTATACAGTGAAAAGATCTATACATTTTTAGATGAAAGAAAATGTTTTACTCACACTCGCTTACCTTCAAAACGAAGAGGTGCTTTAGGGTGGGTGGGGAACAGCCATTACAACGCGGGTTTTACCACGTGTTGCTATTACATCGCATGCGATACAACGTAGGCTGTTTCCTCACAACGATGTGAAGCAAGCAGGAAGGAGGAAGCAGGATCCGACGGCGATGCTGGAGAGGAGAGAGGTAAGGGGGTTTGTGCTTGGGGTGGGGGTTACTTTTTTGGGTTTAGAGTAGTGTAAAAGTAGTGTTCTGTGTGTTTGTTTAACGTTTTAGTGTGTTTTTTTTGTAGTGTAGTGTAGTGTATTAGGGTTTAGGGTAGTGTTGTAGTGATTTAGGGTTTAGGGTAGTGTTGTAGAGTTTGTATAGTGTAGTGATTTAGTTTCTTAGGGTTTAGGGTGGTGTAGCAGTGTTTGTGTAGTGTAGTGTTTTAGGGTTTAGGCTAGTGTAGTTTTTTATTGTTTAGGGCACAGTAGTAGTGTTTGCGTAGTGCAGTGTTTTAGGGTTTAGGGTAGTGTAGTGTTTGTGTAGTGTAGTGTTGTAGGGTTTAGGGTAGTGTAGTGTTTTAGGTTTTAGGGTAGTGTAGTAGTGTTTGTGTAGTGTAGTATTTTAAGGGTAAAGGATAGTGTAGATTTTTAGGGTTTAGGGTAGAGTAGTAGTGTTTGTGTAGCGTTTTACGGTTTAGGATAGTGTTGTAGTGTTTATGTGGTGTTTTAGGGTTTAGGGTAGTGTAGTGTTTTAGGGTTTAGGGTCGTGTAGTAGTGTATGCGTAGTGTAGTGTTTTAGGGTTTAGGGTAGTGTAGTAGTGTTTTATGGTTTAGGGTAATGTTGTAGAGTTTGTGTAGTGTAGTGGTTTAGGGTAGTGTAGTAGAGTTTGAGTAGTGAAGTGCATTAGGGATTAGGGTAGTGCTGTAGTGTGCGTGTGTAGTGTTGTGTTTTAGGGTAGTGTCGGGGGTCGTGTAGGGTAGTGTAATGTAATTGTAGGGAGAGGACTGGGGGGCGGGGAGGGTTGTTTAGGTGTAGGGTAGTCACTTACCTTGCAAACTAACCACAAATATAGCTTTACCACGCATGCATTTGCGTTGTAATGGCATGTGTTGTAAAGATATATTTGTGGTAATAGTTTGCGATGTAATGGCATGCAATGTCATTGACATCGCATAGTAATACCCGCATTGTAATGACATGCATGGTATTACTATGCGATGTCATGACATACATCCGGGTGGGTTCCACTTTTGGTTTAGAGGGGTATCTGTCAAATCTATACTCTACCCAAAATTGGGGAGATAATTTAAGAGACAGCCATGCTACAACAGCAAATAAAAACATTTAATTCTGCTAGTTTAGAAGCTGATAGCTTTAATCGTAATACATTTTATTAAACCAGCTAATTATATGTGATAAATTCGATTCCCATTTCAGTGAATTAAAAATCAAGTGGTGTGCCACTGACCTATTACAGTCAAAGCTATGTAAAGCTGTTTTAAGGTTTAAAGTGAGGCAGTTACATTTATGAGACATCAGACACAAAATTATATCAACTGATGTTCATAATATACCTTTATGATTGCTTTTATTGCACTTTTATGATTCCCAGTGCCAATCGAATAAAGTATTGATTGATTGACATCAGACACAACTGAAAGGGAAAAAACATAGTTGATGCTATTTGTGGTCTGGCGACTATGGGAATATAATGTTTTGTGCATACAACATGTTTTTACCCTATTTAATAAGGAAGTGTTTAAAATCTCACATACCTAAATATGGGTGAGACAAATAAATTATGCTATAGATTTGTATGATGCTGGACTTACCAAGAAAATGTGTGCATGAATGGGCCGCTATCTAGGTTGAGCCCTCAAAAGATTGTATACACACAAGGATAATTAACATCAATGAGGACCTGTTTATTCTATTGGCTCACTTAAATGTATATAATATTTTAATGTCTCATATTAGTTATTTAATATAAAGCTGGGTATTGGTGACTAGCTACTGTTTTTTTAGTTATTGTAAAGTATGGGCCGAATATTTAACAAGATTTTTCTAACCAAAATGATTTGGTGTACGCATGCATTTTTAATGTCTTTTTATGCTGTATTGGCGCTTTACCTAAAGCACAATTACAATTTTAGCTTGAAAATCCTGATACGTCTTTCTGTAGGAGGGTCTTTTTATTAAACTACACAGCTACAATAACTCTCCTCTTTTATCCCCAATGATTCATAAAGGGGGCTAAAATTAGAAATGGCTCAGACTCCACATGACCAGCACTTCCATTGGTACCTTCAAACAATCTACTCCTCTGTCTCCTGATTTGATTTTCCTTAAAATTCTGATATCCTCTCTCTACGCACCTCAATTAATTGATCTCAATTTGACCAGATTTTGGGAAGGACCTCTGCTTTTCTCCCACTTGCCATAGTATAAAAGGATGCCAGTGGCTGAGGTACAATTTGTGGATGCCTAGTTGGCTATGGTTGATAAAGAAGAAAAGGGAGCATGAACCTCCAACTCTGAGTAACTGGCAGCAGTCCCAAGGTCACTAACTGAGTACAAAGAACAGCTCTTCAAGAATTTCCTCTAAATCTATTGCATCTGGCACTTGGTTCTTGACGCTAGAGCTGAAAACTGGCCAACCAAAAAATTCAAGGCCAAGCGGGAATTCGGGGCAGAACTAAGGAGAGAAGAAGAGGAACAAACTAGGGAATTCAATTTCAGCCCCTCGACTAGCATGTCGATCAGAAGTTACAGCACGCCTATTAAGTTAATAGATCAAACGAACAAAACACTGTTACCAACATCACATCCGCATTCTTATGCTCAAGGTAGCGTGCCTATCCAACACAGAGGAACACGTGCAGGGTCACAGGACTCAAGCCAGAAAGAAGAGGGCAGGGCGATTGTATCCTACCTAAACACACTAGAATGGGAAGACATGCTCGCAACCTATAACTCAGATCAGAGAGCGCACCCTCACCAAGGCACAGCACAGGAGTCCCCCGGGATGCCAACTTGGCAGAACATAACATCAATAAAAGCACTTACGAGAGAGAGCTCAGAAAAGAACAAAACACTGGCACTTGGTCTTCTCTACTAAACACAATTCAACTAGCTGTCGAAACATTGCAATATCAATCAGAAAAGATGGAGATACAACTAACACTTTTGAACACACTGGCAGTTTTTACTGCAGGTATTGACAAAAAACTGGGAAACCTGAACGGCCTGATAAAAAAAGCAAAAACAAACACCTATCTTAGTTGTAATTGCAACCAAGTTGTTGACAAATTATCCACACTGCCATCAATGCTAATTGATCTTATAAGCGCTATCAAATACTTAAAAGCAGAAAATGCAATAAAAGACCCGGGCACTGCCGACAGCACAGAGGGAACAACCAACAGAAAAAAACTCAGCAATGTGCTAAAAATCAACCCTGAGGTACACACTGAGAAGATGGAAGGGTCTGGAGACGGAGAATCCCAAAAACTCAACGCCAAACAACGTTGTCAACAAAAAAGGAAAGGGCGTAATCAAAAGTCACAAACAAATACAACAAAATATTTCTCTATTTTCTCAGGCCCTAACAATAAACATGAAACCAACTATAGAGATGCAGGGCAAACACACCGGGCACAACTGCCTCCACCCAGTTCCGAACAACAGCATACTGCAAGCAGGATAAGTAGAGAACCTGGGGAAACAAAGGGACAAGGACCACCACTAAGGGACAAAACAGAACAAAAAGAAGAACAAAACCAAGAAAAAAGAATAATGCGTCCATCTTTAAAAACTGCTAGAGGCAAGAACAAACAGTCAATAAACAGCCAACAGCAAAGGTAAGAAATAAGTCACTCATTCAACGAACCTGCACTCGCAGAGCAGGCACGCGGACAAATGGGCAATTTAGCGGCAATAAGCTCGCTCGAAAGCAAGCAAAAAACCACCAACTTAAGCCTAAACATAGGGGCCAGAAGAGAAATTTATGGATCATTAACTTGGCCAAATCAAGAATCATCTTCTAGAGAGACAGAAACGACTATCACATCAGCCACAATCAGTCCTAGGTGGAAGCCACCGGAGAAAATGGGTACAGGGCAGGGGGCAAGAATCAAAGCAAACTCCTCCAAACCACATAATATTAAATCTAAATACAAAGAACCCCATGACAGAAGGAGCAAGTATTAAACTGGAAACATAGCTCGAAAAACCCAGCAACGAAACCACGGCCATAATACATCTACAACCTGGGTTACAACAAACAGCAGTAAGCAGACAGAAGGAAACAGAGGTCTTGGTCTTCTATCCCCAATACACCTCAAAGGGACAACAGGACTTGTTAAATCTAGGAAATATCCTTAGACTAATGAACTCCATCCCAAAGCTGGAAGGCATAAGCTCAAAAGATCTACTTTCTGTAGAATTTTTACCCGCTGTTAATACCCAAAGCTCAGAGGCAACAAAGACAACTTGGTCCTCAAGCAAAATTGTAGATTCAATATTAGCTGAGCTGCAGTTATTCAAAAATGTAGGGCATCAATATCGCCCCCTTTCAAAAACTAGCCTACCCTCTCCCATTTCTGAGCATGGCAAGCTCAGTAATAAAAAACACCAGGCACACTCAAACAGTGTACTCAGAGGTGCACGGGGAAGATCACCAAAAAGGAGCACCAGCAGTCAATGAGATCGACCAGATCAATGGTCAAAGGCAGTCACTCATCTAAACCAAGGCCCAACAAGGGAAGTATTGTCTCGCACGATTACTATACGCTCCAAGGACGACTGACGCTACCCACCAAATAGAGATTACAGCAGGGCAAAGGAACCAGCCCTAGGCCTATGCTCGTTGAACGTTATTGGCCTAGCCACAAAAATTGAAGATCCGGAGTTTCTGAACTATGTCACCCTCTTTGATATAATAACGCTGCAAGAAACTCGGCTCAAGGAGCCACAGCACATCAAGGGTTATACATGCTTTGCCTCACCAGGACCAACAGTTTTGGCCATCACTCGGGAGGATTGGCTACCTATGTCTCCCCAACAACAATAGCAACAGCAACCCTCATGGATTCAATGACATGTGCAATACTAGCAGTCAAAATTAGTGTTGCCCTTGATGGAAAAGAAATGGAGGTCTGTATAATCAACTCGTATGTACATCCAAAAAGCAAAGCGGAAGATTCAACCAAAATTACCAACCAACTGTGCCGAGCACGCTACTGAGATGGAAAATCTACTATTCATCCTGACAGGGGACCTAAACCATTATCTCATTGGCTCGGCAGAAGGGGAGGGGTACTGGCTTTAACTAGAATCTATAACATACCTACACAAAGTGTCCCACTAGACAGGATTAAACAAAAAAGCCGCATTAGTCGCTTTCTTGAAGACTTAATACATCAAAACCTTTGTGCATTAAACTGAAGATTTCTGGCAAACTCTCATCCAGTCAATTCTTTTTATTCCACGACAACAAGCTCCATACTGGACTACACCTTTGCAAGTTTCACGCTGTTCCCATATATTCTCGGGTTCAGAATGGGGGACATAGGCGATAGCGATCATCGCCCCCAGGAATTTCATATAACAGCAACCGCGCCGAGTCTAATCAGGCCTGATACATCCATGGGGCTGATCCACACATTGAATCAAAAAAGGATCAAATGCACGACAGACAATTCCAACCTCCAGTCTGAAGTTGCAATATAACTCTTCAATATGCAAGCCTCGACTACAGATGGCCATATTACTTAGTGGGGTCATTTTACCGCCACACTGCTAAAAAAGCTTGCAGTCACTCCCCCCACCAAAGACACCTTTCGGAAAGAGGGCAGTAACAGCAACTTAAAGAAAGATCAAAGAGTACAGCTAAAAAAAACTTAAAAGATCAATAAATTCAACTGTGCGCAAGCTGAGAAGATCCCCAGCAAACACTAGCGGACGAACATCTCTGAAACATCAAAGGGTAGCACTCAAAAGATTAAAATGGAACATCAAGAGAGATGGTGAGAACGAAATCTGGGCAAAACTCTTATACGACATAAATAGTAACAACAGTGCCCGCTTCTGGAAAACAGTTAACGGGATCATGCGTCCACAACACAAAGGTATAGGATCTCACATCTCCGAAGCGATTTGGATAAAATATCTCTCCTGCCACTTCAACGACGAAATAGAAAACGCAGGAGTCCAAATAGTCACCAGCTGGATTCCAGAGAGACAACTGGAAACAAGCGCTTCAGAGAATTGGGAGCCGGTCTATCCAGACACAAAAATTAATCCTTTGAGGGCATCGAGGCGCCAGCTGTCAGACTGCCAAAGGCAGGAAATAAGGTGCCCCCGGACCGAATGGCATTCCACCTGCCCTCTATAAAGCAAAGAGCAATGAGTGTGTGGATATCCTGCAACCCTTTTTCCTGGAAATAAGGTTGATAAACAGAATTCCTGAATCCTGGAGGGGCTTTACAATAGTCCCAAACCACAAAAAAGGAGACAAGGCTGACCCAAACAACTACCGCCTAGTAGCTCTTATTGACAACGAAGCTAAATACTTTGTAGGCATCATACTAGAGGAGATAACACTCTGGGCTGAGACAAACCAGGTAATACCGCTGAACCAGACCAGCTTTCGTAAAACGACTGGAACATCAACAAATATCCTTGCAATCTCACTAATAATTGACGCAGCAAAAACATCTAAGATTCCTCTACATTTGTGTTACATCGACTTTATCGCTGCCTTTTATAATGTAGAGAGAGGTAGACTGTGGGGGAAACTGGCACGATGGGGCATTCCATAGACCACTCTAAATATGCTGATGCTCTTATACACGGATACCTGGGTGCAGGCGAAACTAGGTGGTGGTACTCACCTGTCCACAAAAATACCCACTACAAAAAGATTGAAACAGGGATGTGTGCTTGCGCCAACATTGTTTAACCTTTTCATGGCGGACCTCCCAAAAGTGCTCGATGCCTGCAACTCCCACTCACCAAGGGTAGGTGGGAAAACTTTAACCAATCTTATGTATGCAGATGACGTAGCCATCTGCATAGATGACGTAGCTCAGCCACACTTACATCGGCCTTCAACGACTACTGACTGAAATGCAGAAATATGCTACAGAAAACAACCTAAAAATAAATCTTAGCAAAACACGGACAATGTCAATAAATAATAAAAAGAAATCACAGAAGATCTGGTTCCTCGGCGGTGCAAAAATGGACCCAGCTTGTGACTATAAATATCTGAGAGGCACATTCAATAAAGAGGGGTCCTTTGTGCGTCAGAAACTGCTCCCCTCGATCACCTATGGTAGTGAGGCAATGCAGGGAAGAGACGCTAAAGACGTGGATAGGTTGCAGGTTAAAGCCTATAGAACCATGTTCTCCCTCCCTCCTTACACATCACCGGCTCAAATAAGGCTGGAGTTTGGCCTGCAAAAACAAGTTCTAGCCAGGTAAGGGGCATACATCATCTGCTGGCACAAGATAAGAAGCGCCACTACAAACACGCTAAATTATCTGTTGTGGCGCAACATAGAACACAGGGATTTCTCTGAGGCGAGAAACCATCTTCAGCTAGCCTTGGAAGCCGCTAAACTTTCTGATCTTTGGGATGCACAATTTGGTCATCACAACTTCAAAAAATGAGTTTCGAAAAATGTAAAATCACTCTCCTTACTGGAGGACAAGTCGATTTCCTCAAAAAGATCTCACGCATGGATGACTCTCAACTCCTACATATCACTAACTCCACAAACATACTTCAATCAGGGCTATCCCAAAGCCTTAAAACTGAACTTCTTAAAGCACAGACTGGGGATTCTTCCTTGCACTGGGCACCTACCACCATGGCTGAGGACAAACGGACAAAATACTTGTAGGCTGTGTAACGCCAACAATGGCAACATCCTTCACGTAATCTGCCTATGTGAAGAGCTGCACCAAGCCCGGCAACAGTTCCTCAAAGATCAATTCAAGCAGAAAGGCATCCGCACCAGAAGGCAAGCGGTGCTGGCCTGCCTAAACCCGTCAAATACTGAACTAAACTGCAGATTTGTCAAATTTCTGATGGTGGTCGTACGGAGAATGCCAAAAATAATGAAAAATGCTCTACAAAATCTACCGACCCAAGCTGACCAGTAGATGGGCAAAAAGACTCTGCGGAACCTTATCAAGGACATCCATTAGCACCAGGGGGACAATTTGTGCAACAAGCAGAGTCCTTGTGGAAAATACGACAAATGGTCACGCTGGGCAAGAGCAAGCGAAAACCGAGATAACCACTTTCCAGTAGCCAGTGTATAAATGCTTGTCTCTAATCAGCTCCATTCAAATACCACTTTTAAATTGTTATGAATTTCTCACTCTTCGATTTTTTATTGGTTTTAAACAAGAATGTTTTAAGAATTTTGGAATATTTTATTGCAATGGTTTTAATTAACTATGCAAAATAAAAATAAACTTGTAAACTTGGTTCTTGTGACGTTAGGTCTTCAATGATTAGATTTATCAGATGCAGGGCCATTTGAGCCAAAGAATCCATGCATACCTTAATGTTGAAAGCTTATGACCGACCATTCCTGAGCATGCTTTCAAACACAGCGTTTTGGTTATGAAATTCATTCCTAAAACATGAAGGGTCCTGATTCTTCAATTCTTAGAGGAAGGATTTGATAAGGGCTTGCTGGTCTCAACAGTTACTGCACAGTGGATGGCCAGTACAGCACTGAGAGAACTGGTATCAGAGAAACAGTATACCCTCTGTTTTTCCCAGGGTAGGGGCTAAATCCAGGCAAATTATTAGAAGAGATGTTCTTTGATAGGACCTTCTATTTAAACTTCAAGGTCGGCAAAGATCCCTCCAATAAATTTTTGGAATCTGTTTGCTCAAGTGCCTTTCACTGAAAGTTCTCCTCCTTGTAACAATCACTTTTGGTATACATATGGGCAACTTAGGTTCCATGGTTTGCATCCCACTTTAGTTAAGGGTTTTACCAGACCAGGTGGTTGTCAGGCAAGGGCTAAAACTTCTCTTAAGGTGACTTTTACCAATCTGGAACATTCTTTTTCCTGGATATTAACAATCATTGTCTAGATGTCCTCCAGTTGGTTAATAATTATCTCAGTAGAACAGCTATGTACAGGTATTTCAATTTTGTGTTTTGTGAAGTTTTGATCAGTCGGAAAGGGATATTGGCCGGCCACATACTTTCTGAGTTCTTGGCATAAGCCAATGCAACTACCTACTGCACCCAGTATTTTCCTGGATTCCACATTATCCCCAGAAAATCCATGCAGCTCTTTCCTCTCAGAGAAAAGTACATAAAACCTCAGCCATTTGAGCGACAGTTACAGTTTCTATCCCTGTAAGCAGTAGCGGTCCGTGGAGGGAGTTCGGTGTGGCAGTGAGGCGGGGCGGGGGAGGGGCAGAGTGGGGAAATGTAAACACCGGAATATGGATGAACGGAGGTAAGTACACATTTAAATAAATAAAACAAATTCCTTTGCAAGCGCGCTGCATGGCAAAATGCGATGCAGCGCGCGCAACGAAATTCGTTTTATTTATGTAAATGTGTACTTACCTCTGTTCATCCATATTCCGGGGTTTACATTTCCTCACTCTGCCCCTCCCCCGCCCCGCCTCACTGCCCCACCGAACTCCCTCCACGGACCGCTACTGGCTGTAAGCATTTATTATACTTTTCTGGTATGTATAATAAGCATGAGATCAATGTACCAAGAATCAGATCTCAAAGTAGTCACTGATTTTACACAACACTGCAATCCGAAGCTCATTTTTTGTACGTGACCTTAGTATCAATAACAATAAAAAGCTCTGTTTTGTACAGATTGACAGAGATGATGTCTCATGTTTAATAATGAGGCAGGATTCAGACACAATCCTTCCAAAGGGCCGCCAATGCCCCAATGGAAGGTCTCACAATCAGACCTGGTGCATTTCCAATCACATTCAGAAAATGGTTCATATTCCATTGAAGCCTGAATCTCATAACTGAAATTTGTAAAGTAGAAGCTGTCCATCATGAATGGCTTTCACTTTGCAAAAGGAGACCGCTTCTTTTTGGTTGCTGGTAACCCATCAATGGTATTTGACTGCAGTAACAGTCACTTATCTCATATATATTTGTTCGTACGAGTTGAAAGGAAGAAAGATGACCCTTTTGCATCCTCTTTTCCTTATAGCACAATGCATGTCGCAAATCCATTTGCAACTCATAATGGCTCCTCGAGAACATAATTTTTGCACTTGCAATGCCAGTAATTGTGCGCACCACATGTTTTGTAATACAAAAACCTTTGCTACATGAGATCCGATTTCTTGTATGAGAGAATTACGTGTTTGCTCTTAATTGTGTGTGTGATTAGCTTTGCACTGTCAAATGTTTACAATTAGATAAATGAAGATGAAAAAATAATGCTACATCAGCTACAATTCAATCTGCTTTAAGCTTACGTGAGTTGTTCCAACGCGTTCTCCGGAAGCAAGGGCAGCTCTGGGGTACACCATTGAGCTATGGCATGCATTTGGTTTCCCTCTATGCAGAGGACATGCTCCTTTACCTGAAGAACGTTCACAATGTCCCGATGGAGATAGCATTGGTATTTAATGAGTTTGCTGAACTGTCAGGCTTAAGGGTCAATTGGGCTAAATTCTGCATTTTCCCTCTCTGCACTTCAGCTACCGATCCCGCACTTCAAACCAATGGTGCCCTCATAACATGGCAACACGTCACATTTTGCTATCTGAGCATCTGAATCTATCACATCTCTGCCGGCCTCCTAGAGATCAATTTATCATGAGCGGTGACCTCGTTGCGGGCACAGTTGATATTCTGGAAGACTCTGCCACTCTCAGAGGGAGGTCACATAGCGCTCACAAAAATGGTGATGCTACCTCACCTATCATAATTTTGCCAACCTTTGAGCACTGATAAATTGCCTTTCAACTGCAATTGGTGGCCCAGTGGCTGTCAGGCCACCAGCTCTAGATCTACCCTATCACAAACCCCTCTTATACGGGTTGCCTAACACTGCATCTTCTTTACCCAAACAGTGACACCCTGTGCTACACAACTGCTACTGGATATGCCGCGGGGAATGCAGGTCTCCTCCCTGGTGCAGATGGGCGCCTTGCATGAGGCAGGCCTTCACACTCCGGGGACCTATGTCAGGAGATGTATTTAAAAGATGTACTCATCACAGAAGCTGGGCTTCATCTGGGCCAATTCCTACCATTCACTTCGCTAATTCTTACATTGGGGTAAAATACAGCAGCAGCATAAAATGCACCTCACAGTTTAATATATGCACGGCCTGGAAACTGGCCGCTGGCTTGCCTGCTCCTTACGCACATATGCAACCATATTACCTCTACGTCCCTCGTCCTCGACCCAGTCATCACTAATGAGGTATTCCACAAGACAGGAAACAAAACAGGAAACGCTTTTTAGACTCCACCCACCCTCCCGTCAGGGGCTATAAGACACCAGCCAACCAAAAGCACATCCTGTTTTGTTTCCTGTCGGTGGACCTGACGGGGACACTGGGGTAGGTGCCGGGCACTTACCTGCTTCGTGGTGTCTTGTGGTGTCCTCCTCTGCTGGGCCTTGGGGGCGCTGCTGGACCTCCGTGGGACTTCGTTGAGTCGGGATGCGGGGCTTCCTGGACTCTGCAGGTTCCTGGTTGCTGGTCCTGCTGGGCTGTGCTGGCTTCCTGGGTGCCTGTTCCGCTGGTCACGTGAGTTTCTCCTTGCTTTTGCGGATCGCCTGAGTGCTCTGTCCTCTGTTCTGTCAGTCATGGCGGTTGGTTTGGCGCACCCGGGTTTGTGGGGCCGGGCGCTCCGTCTGTTTTCCTTCCCTGCCTTCTGTGTGTTGCGCCCGGGGTGGGGTCCGGGCGCTCCATTCTCCGCTGCATTTCTGGAGCACTCGGGTTGGGGTGCAGAGTGCTCAGTTTTCTGTGGCGGTGCTGGCTACGCCCGGGTGGGCTCCGGTGGCGTTACTCCTCTTGATCCTGGGAGCACTCGGGTTGGGGTCCGAGTGCTCCTTCGTTTTCCGGCACTGTCGACAGCGCCCGGGTGGGCTCCGGTTGCGCTGCTCATCTCCGGCCAGGGAGCGCTCGGGTTGGGGGCCGAGTGCTCCTTCTTTTTCAGGCAGTGTGGACAGCGCCCGGGTGGGCTCCGGTTTCGCTGTTTCCTTTTCCTGGCTTTGCAGCACCCGGGTGGGCTCCGGTTACGCTGCTGCAGTTCGTGGATTTCAGCCTTCGGCGGCCGCGCGCTGCCTTGTTTTCTGGTTCCGATTTTGGCCACGCCCCCTTTTGCCTCGGTTTCTGATCTCTGCCGGGTTGTTGGGGGCGGGGTTTTTCTAGGTTCCTTTTCTTGAAAAGGAGGTTGGTCGTCTGTTCTCGGTCTTCACTGCTCCGTGTTGGTCTTGCTGTTTTGCTCTGCTGGTTACTTTTGTCTGCTGCTTTGATGGGGAAGCATCATAAGAAGAGGAGGCATGTGTCTCCTGTGTCTTCTTCCTCTTCTCCTCTGGACAGTGCGGATCCTGTTCCCCCTGGGAAGCGTCCCAAGCTGGATGATGACCGTTTGAAACGTCTTATTTTGGAGACCTTATCTGACCTGAAGTCCTCCAAAAAGTCTGCTGGGGGTCGTTCTGGTGGGAACGCGGCCCTTTACTCTGACATTTCCTCTTCGGGATCCTCTGATGATGCTTCTTTGGATGCGGTGGATCTGAAGGGCAAGTATATCTCCAGGGAACTGTTGCCGGACTTACTTTCTCATGTGCGTGAGAACATGGGTTTCCCGGATGACGCTGTGGCCAGTACTTCTGCGGATGCAGTTCTACCGCAATTTCGGAAGCCTGTTACATCTTCGCTTCCTGTGCATCCGTTTGTGATGGATGTAATCTTGAATGAGTGGAAGGACCCTGATCATATTATGTTGCCGCGCTTCATGTCGAAGCTCTACCCGTTGCAGGACATGGAGGAGTCCTTTCCTGAGTCTGTGCAGGTGGACTCCATTGTCGCTAGTTTGGTTGGCCGTCCTTCCATGGCTGATGATAACATTCTTCGCGATGGGGTGGATAAGAAGATTGACTCTGCTTTGCGTAAATCCTATGCTGGTTCTCACCTTGCCATACGTTCCGGTATCTACGGTGCTTATGTGGCTCAATCACTCCTGACTGACTTTAAGACTTTGTTTTCAACTATGCAGGAGGGTGGCTGCTGTCCTGATTTGCTGGAATCTATGGAGCGTCAGACTGAATTCCTTTCGGATATTGCTTTTGATTCTGTGCGTGCTTCTGCTCTGTCTTGTGGTTCCTCTATCGCTGCCCGTAGGAATCTGCTGTTGAAGGGTTGGAATACTGATGCCGCCCAGAGGTCCATGGCCTTACGTTTACCTTTTACTGGCCCTCGTCTCTTTGGGGATGCCTTGGAAGACAAACTGCATAAGGTGTTTAAAGAACGTAAACATTCCTTTTCCTTCCGGAGGCAACCTTCCCGTACAGATTTTTCCTCTTCGCAGGCCAAGTCTTTTCGTCAACCTTCCTGGTTTCAGCAATCCTCCTTTAAAGGTTCTCGTTGAGCCGGTCGTGGTTTCCCTCGGAAGTTCCAGAAGAGGCCTCCTCGAGATGCTGGTCCTGGACCGCAGCGTTCCTGACTATGCCCCTCCGTTCGTGGTTCCCACTGGAGTGACGCCCGTGGTTGGTGGGAGATTGAGGTTGTTCCTTCCAGCCTGGCGTCTGTCGACCTCGGATCAGTGGGTGCTGGATGTCCTGGACCGGGGGTATCGGATCGAGTTTCTGTCCCCTCCGCCTCCCTCGGGTGTGGTGCGGACTCCGACTCCCTTGTGCCACTCCCGTCGCCAATCCTTGAGGGACGGTGTTCAGGCCCTGTTTTTCAAGAACGCTATTGTTCCCGTTCCCAGGTTGGAGTGGGGTCTGGGGACCTATTCGATTGTTTTCCTGGTGCCGAAGGTCACGGGGGGGTTCCGGCTTGTCATCAATCTCCGGAGTCTGACCCTATTTGTGAAGAAGATCCCGTTCAAAATGGAGACCTTGCAGCGAGTGGTCCCGCTGATTCAGGACGCCTACCTTCATGTGCCGGTGGCCCGGGAGGATCAGATGTTCCTGCGTTTCTGCCTGGAGGGTCATCATTGGCAGTTCTGTGTCCTTCCGTTTGGTCTCCGGTCCGCTCCCCGGGTGTTCACCAAGGTGGTTGCTCCTTTGGTGGCCCTTCTTCACAGCCGGGGGGTGTCTGTGTTCCCCTACCTGGACGATTGGCTGCTCCAGGCTCCCTCCCCGGAGGTCATGTCTCAGCACCTTTCATTGACCATCCTTACGCTAGAAAGTCATGGTTTTCTGGTGAACTTTCCAAAGTGCCAGCTTCTTCCTGCCACTCGACGGACTTTCATTGGGGCCATCTTCGACTCCGTCCTGGGCAAGGTGTTCCTGCCGGATTCTCGGATTCAGCGTCTTCAGTCCCTGTTGCAGATCTTGTTGTCCCAGGCTGCGGCCCCCCTTCTTCAGTGGCTCGAGGTTCAGGGTCATATGGCCGCTACTGTCTTCACGGTGCCCTGGGCCAGGGTTCATCTGCGGCCTCTGCTGTGGCATGTTCAGCGTTGGGTGCCGTTTCCAGTTCGGGACTATGCTCTGTCTGTGCCTGTGTCCTTGGGGGTGGTGTCGGATCTCCAGTGGTGGCTGGATTCCGCGAATCTCTCGAAGGGGATGTGGATTCACCTGCCGCCCCCTTTGGTGTTGACGACGGATGCCAGTGCGGCCGGTTGGGGGGCCACGTTGGGACAGTGGTCTGTTCAGGCTCGCTGGCTCCGGATGGAGTCCCGTCGCTCGTCCAATTGGAGGGAACTGTCTGCTGTGGCCAGGGCTCTTCGTTTCTTCCATTCCCGTCTGCTGGGGTGCAATGTCCTGGTGAGGTCGGACAACACCGTGACTGTGGCTTACATCAACCACCAGGGCAGTACTCGCAGCCCTTCCTTGAATTTGGTGGCTTGTGCGATTGCGGGTTGGGCGGAGCGTCATCTTCTGGCTCTCTCGGCTCAGCATATCCGGGGGGTGGACAATGTGGTGGCGGACGCCTTGAGTCGCAGGTTTCCATCTTCCCTCTCCCTGTGTCTCTCCCCCAGGGTGTTCCGGTTGATCTGTCGGAGGTTCGGGACTCCCCTGCTGGACTTGTTTGCCTCCCGGGCGAATGCTCAACTCCCCCTGTTTTGTTCTTGGGCCCCGGAGTTGGGTGCTTGGGGGGTGGAGGCGTTGTCTCTTCAGTGGCCCCCTTGGTTGCTGTACGCTTTCCCCCCCTTCCCCCTGATTCCTGCCTTCTTGCTGAAGGTCCAGAGGTTGGGTGCCCAGGTGGTAGCGGTCTTACCTCACTGGCCGCGGAGGTCCTGGTTCCCTTTGTTGTTGAGCCTGGCGGTGGGCCCTCCTTGGATTCTGCCACGTTATCCGTCTCCCCTGAGGTCCCCCTCCCCTTCCCTCCTGGTCCCTCTCACCTTGGCGGTTTGGAGGTTGAACGGTTGTCGCTTGGGGTCCGGGGTTTGCCTGATCACCTCATCTCTGTGATGCAAGGGTCTCGTAGGGGTTCCACTTTGTCCTCCTACTCTAAACATTGGGCTTCTTTCTCCTCTTGGTGTGCGGGGCTTGATCTCTCTCCTGTCTCTTGTCCTATCGCTTCCATTCTGCAGTTTTTCTTGGATGGTTTTCAGAAGAAATATGCCTTGTCTACTCTGAGGGGCCAGTGGGCTGCTCTTCGGGCTTTCCGGGATCCGGCTTCTCTTCCTCCTGCAGATGGTTTGTTGGTTTCCCGTTTGTTCCGGAGTTTCTCTCTGTCATCTCCTTCTTCCCGCTCTCCGGTTCCTCCTTGGGATCTCTCTTTGGTCTTGGGTGCTCTGCAGTCTGCTCCTTTTGAGCCTTTGGAGTCGGTGGACCTTAAGTTTCTATCTTTTAAGGTGGCGTTTTTGGTTGCTGTGACTTCTGCCAGGCGGTTGGGTGAACTCACTGCTTTGCGTTGTTCTCCTCCCTTTTTGCGTTTCTTGGATGACGCGGTGGTCCTTTCTTTGGATCCTGGTTTTGTTCCCAAGATTCGTTCTAAGTTTCATTGCTCTCAGGAGTTGATTCTTCCTTCTTTCTGTCCTTCTCCTTCTTCCCCTGCTGAGTTGTTGCTTCACTCTTTGGATGTGCGGCGTGCTTTATCCCTTTATGTTGCACGGTCTGCGGGGTTCCGTTCCTCGGACTCCCTTTTTGTGACTTTTGGTTTGGCTGGTCAGGGTAAAGCTGCGTCTCGGCTTACTCTTGGTCGCTGGATCAAGTCTGTTATTTCTTTGGCTTATCAGGGATCTGGTTTGCCTTGCCCTTCTGGTGTTCAGGCCCGTTCCACTAGGGGTGTTTCTGCTTCCTGGGCTGCTTTTCATGGGGTTTCCCTTGATGAAATCTGTCGGGCTGGGACGTGGGCCTCTGAGTCTACTTTTGTGAGGCACTATCGCTTGAATTGTGCTCTGTCTGACCGACCCAATTTCGGTAGTGGTGTGTTGCGTGCTGTGGAGGTTGTTCCGCCTCCCTGATTCTGTGTTTTTCATTAAACTACTTTTTGCTGCACGCCTTTTTGTGTTCGGTCTCTGTTTTCTGTGTGGTTTGCCAAAGGCCTGTTGTTGGGGGTGCTTTGGTATGCCTCATTAGTGATGACTGGGTCGAGGACGAGGGACGTAGAGGTAATGCTATGATTACTTACCGGTAATCCCCATTACTCTTAGTCCTACTCGTCCTCGACCCAGTCATACTTCCCGCCCGCCCTCCCTGATCAGGCCTTTGTTGCTTGGTATGTCAGGATGTGCTTTTGGTTGGCTGGTGTCTTATAGCCCCTGACGGGAGGGTGGGTGGAGTCTAAAAAGCGTTTCCTGTTTTGTTTCCTGTCTTGTGGAATACCTCATTAGTGATGACTGGGTCGAGGACGAGTAGGACTAAGAGTAATGGGGATTACCGGTAAGTAATCATAGCATCACCTGCCCCCTTGAGGCTTCACTGGGATGGTGACCTGGGCTGCCGTTGCACCAACAAAGAGTGGCAGGCTGTCCTGGCATACCCATCTCTAGTGTCTCGAAACACCCACTTCCAGCTCATACTGAACTACATACTCCATAGGGCCTACCTCACTCCAAATAAAACCAACTGCTATTTTCACTGCACAGACGCTGCCTGTCCCCGCTGTGGTATGATTGATGCAGACTTCTTACATATGTTTTGGGCATGCCCCTCACTGGCACAATACTGGCAGGGTGTCACAACTCATCTGGCGTCCTGCATGGGGCATGCCTCCATCCAGGCCTGTTGCACCGGACCAAGAAAAACAGCGTCACCACACGCTTCCTAGATCTGCCACTCTTGCTGGCTAAGTGCTTGATCATACGCAGATGGAAATCTCACACTTCTCCTGTTATTTCCACTTGGGCATGCTCAGTGAATGCCTGGGCTCAAGCCGAGAATGTGGCCTTACACAGAGAGGACATTAGAGGCCTGAAAAAATGTCCCATCTCTGCCCACTGGGACAGTCTGTATTCCGCGACACTGACACACCCCTGAATACTCCTTTGCCTGCTAAATGACAGCCACCCCTTCCAGAGACGTTTTAAGGCATGGGCAAAGTGGGCTCTGGCCCACGGCCCCAGCCTTTCAGGGGATACCCTGAAAGACCCAGCTCTGTTCTGCAGAGTCTTGCCCGAATGGCCTTGAATAATCACTAAACAGATTGTTTTAAGTACTGTTTCATTTAATTTATTTTGTATTTGGTTGATGTGTGAGAGTCTATCACAGATATTATGCTGAGGAATGTTGTTTTTATGTTTCATGTAATATTAATAAAAAGTTCCTTTTAGATCAAAACAGGCCCTCAAATATGAGAAATGGGAGGCTGTCAGAGAGATTTGCAGTATTATTATTGAGCGGCTGCTGTGTGACAATATTGAAAACGCCCATCACTATCCTTGAATATTATATGTAAATACATTTAGAAAAAGCACAAGTGGGCCTGTGCACTGTTAGTAACCTGGCACAAGAGGGCATGACAGAGCTGAAACCAGATCATAAATTTAAAGTGTTCAGAAAAGGGGCCCCCAAAATACATTTGGCCCAGGGACCCCAAAATCCTTAAGATGTCCTTGACCCCGTTTCCTACACGCTCAATGCACTACCGGATTGGGGAATTTGCATTCCCTCTATTTTCTCAGATGATATTATCAACACGTGTGTGCTGTATTACCAGTTACTCTTTTCCTAACACTGGGAATAGGTGAGGGCCGGATTTCTACTCATGTTTATAGTTCTGAACATTGATAACCTTATATTACATGTGTACCATGTTACTGCTACAGGTAATTCCATTGCTATGCGCAAATGACCAATCTTGTCTCCCAGACGGTCTGCAAGTATATTCACACTGATATCTGTAACTGTGATGTTCACAATAATTAAGCTCCCAAATTTGTGTTTACTCAGGGCCTCATTACGATGTTGGGCAGAGTTTCCTCCCCCCGACACCGTCTCGGTCAAGGGACCGACCGACACCAGGTCGGTGTTCCCGACCGACACCCGGTCGGCGGTCTCGACAGACTAATTAGGATGCGACTGAACACTGTTCGGTCGCAGCCCTATACTTTACAATGGGAGCATGTATTCCGGCCAGAATGCATACTCACAATGTAAAATGCGAGGTTCATCCCTGCACCCCGTGGCAAGGCATCTCAAGGGATGAACAGTGGAGCACCATAGGTGCCCCCTCAACCTCCAACCGGAGGCCGCGCACCAAAGGTAGCCCTGCTGGGGGCCCCCAAAGTCGAGTTCCGACAGCTTTTTTGTGTTAGGAAGGCCGGCACACTAAGTCTGTGTAAACCCGACATTGTAATCCCCTGAGTGTAAAAGAGCTGCCCTTGGGATTATTGGCCGCATTCCAACTGGTCACTGGTTTTCCGAGCCCTTCTCAAGCCAGTCGAAATGACCATTCGCACTCCTTTCTGACCGGCTCCACCGTAATGGGTAGGTCGTAAAGGAATCCAACCAGCATATTACGATGCGGTAGGAATGGCTCTGACCCGATAGTCGGAGCCTTTTCCGACCGGATCGTATTTAGGCCCTCAGCATAAATTACTCTCTGATCAGTCATTATGTACTATGCAAATATTTCAATAAAGAGATTCAAAATAAAAAATGAAAATAGAAACTAATGTCAAAATGAACAGGCCTTCGCAGCAAGCACTCACCTTTAAGAAAAACCAATGTTCACATGCAGCTGCATTCTTGAAAGCAGAGTGACATTTACAGGGACTCAGCAATAGCATGCGACAGGACATTGCTACCAAATCAACATTTTATTTGCAAACTGGTGAGTTTTATGGTTTGCTGTACTTGATCGTCCAAAGTAACACAGAGAAGACGATCAAATTACATTCTTAAGGACTTGCCTCAAGGTGCCCTCAGGACAGTCCATTATTATCTGACATTCCCCAGGACGTGTATGAACTAAAGGGAGAAATTCGCTTTGTGTGGGACCCGCAGACGTGTCTGAAGCAATCAAAGGAGTCAAAACATATTAATTATAAAGTATCAACATTCCTGGTAGCTTTCCTCCTGTGTTAATATCAGCTCCAGGTTTCAAATCTGAGTCCCCAAAGAGATATTGGTTTACAGGCACCAGCTCATGATCTCTTTGACTTTCTTATCATCCTTTCATGCTTTTTTTCGAAATGTTAATTGTGTGTTTATGGATAAATAACCACACTTTGGGTTCAATTAGGGTGAACAATTTTATAATGAACTCAAGTATGAACATTTCGACTAGTGAACCTATGTTTCGTGCAGGTGGATGCCAAATTATTTCACAGAGAGATGTTAGGAAGAATTAATTACTTTCTTAATGCGTAAAATCCCCCCTACTGTGGGTATTGTTTCTGTGGTAAATGTAATTGTCCTCGCAGTTATAATGAATCTGTAACTGTTCTGCAGACAAAGAACGCACGACATTTATTAAGGCTGTTTGGGGTGGCTAGATTAACATACCTAACGCCCCTTTTCATTCGGCTTCCGGTGGCCGAGCGTGTCTCTGGGAGGGAGGCTCGCGTGAGGGCTTTGAAATGGAGGCACGATGCTTTGCGTAATGAGAGCAAGGGGGCGCCTGACTCCGATGAGTTTATTACCACGGTCCAGGATTAGGAGGTGAGGGCCCAGTTAACGCTTCCCGTCTAGAGAAGCAGTCAACCACGTCAGGAAACAATTTGTTTGCTTCTGTGACATCTGTTTCAAAATAACGCTTGGGAAAACAATTCCAGGTTCACTGAATCAACTTGAAGACAACATTTACACACAGGGATTGCAAGTTCTGCAGTGGTGTTGATATGCTGCCCGAAGGCTGTATTGTTAGAAACAAGGGGCTGATATAGGGGAAAGACATTTTTTTTGTCAGTTTTATAAATAGTGCGATTGTGCGAACTTCACATGAAGGTACCGGGGCTTTCCATGAGTACCAGCTACTTTACACAAGGAAACATTCTTTTTTCTATCTTTCTTTTTTTTTTTTTTGCACAGGGAGATTATGGGGCATATTATCAAACACGGCGTTAACATTATCGCCCTTGAGAATTCCAATAGAAGCCCATGTTGACACCAGAACATGAGCTTCTATTGGGATTCTCATGGGCATATTATCAAGCCCATTATCGCCGCTTTAGCGGCAGTTTTCTGCCGCTAAAGCGGTGATAATGTTAACCTTAGTTTCTTCACAATATGCCCCTAAGTGATTTTTGCCCAGAATTAGAATGTTGAACTAACGCTGAGTCTCAAACACGGTTTCCCAGTTTCAGTGTCGGCCGTTCTGGGTTATGCCACAAACTCTCCCCAGGGCGTCAGGCTACCAGGGGTCCCAGAAGACACCCCTGTATAAATCAATGAATGGATGGATGGATGGATGAGTGAATGGATATATCATTTGTAAAACTCATAGTTGTCTCATAAATGTTCTGGTGCTGCTAGCTGCGTACAGAAAAGAGAACAAGCATTTGCACTGCCATAGGTCTCGCATTTGCGAAAGATAGAGTTATTGGCATTGTAAATAACAATGCCTTTTATTTATGTATTGGTTTTGAAAACAGATAAATAACGGGTTATTGTCATTTCCGGTGCTGTTCCGCATACCGACAGTGGAAACGGAAGGTCGTGAGGAGCCGTGAGAAGTCCTGGTGGTCCTGTATTGCAGCGCTCGGCGCGGTGAGCACCGTGGGGCCAGAACTACACTACCCACAATTCCGTGAGGGGCACTTCCACCCACAGCGCGCCCGGAGGCGCAGAAAAGCCGCGAGGATTCCCCTGTGGAGCGGGGGCTGTTCCGCATACCGACAGTGGAAACGGAAGGTCGTGAGGAGCCGTGAGGAGTCCTGGTGGTCCTGTATTGCAGCGCTCGGCGCGGTGAGCACCGTGGGGCCAGAACTACACTACCCACAATTCCGTGAGGGGCACTTCCGCCCACAGCGCGCCCGGAGGCGCAGAAAAGCCGCGAGGATTCCCCGCGTCGCGGGACGCGCGCGGGCGTCGCCGGGCTGAGCCCGGGCAGAGGGCAGGCCGTCTGTGGCCGTCCGGGGCAGACCGAGGCTGGGCTGGGCTACGACCCTTGTGACTTTATCCTGGACACGTGAGTTCGCTGTTAATCCTACACTTGGAGGAATTGGATTGTTGTGGTCTGGCGTGTCTCTTAGCCCTGATATTGGGCCAATAATTTTGACTGGGTGTAGTATATTCCTCTTTGGTTTGGGGCTGGCACTTTCATCTGTGTACTGACTATGTCGAGCACCAAAACGGATATATGTACAGTTGCGGCTGGCCCCATGGATAATTACCTAGTGAAAGTGGTCAATAAAATCAATAATGACCGCAGACTATCTCTTGGGAGGGGGGGCCCCCTTGTTCACCCTGATACTTCTTGTATACCTGTGGATGTTAACCCTTTTGACGATATGAACAGTGTTCGAGTTAGTCCACTCATAACTGTAGAAAGCCAGGTTGTCCTTGAGAACTTGGTAGATTGTCTCGATCCTCTGGATCTGGCTACCACTGCAACTGAGGATGTTCTCCCCAGTCCAAGACCAATGAGAGCGTGTAGAAAACAATTAAACAAAAGGGGGGGGAGGCCCACTAAAAAAAGGATAGAAGCCTTACACAAAGCCCAAAATAGTATTGCCTCTGGGTCTGGTCTACAGGAAACAAGCAGTTTAGGTGGTAACATTCTAGATCCAGCTCAATTTGTTTCACTTATTGCTACTCTTGAGGCTAAATTTGAGACTGTTAGCTGAGCACACGCAATCCTTACTGCTCCAATTACAAAACACTAACAAGGAAGTACAAAGGCTTGGTGATCTGGTAGCGAAACTTTTGCCAGGTCGTGGGGTATCTAAGTCATCAGACATTGGCTGTGCTGGGGTCCCTAATGATAATTTAAGTAAACCGTCGCCACTACCTTCCCAGGCACCCGCTCCTCTAGTTTCTGCCTGTTCTGACCCTCCACCTCCTATTATTCCAGTTAAGCCACCCTCAGCGGGACAAGGTGGTACTTTTACCCCTAGACATGGTACTTCCTCAGGTTTTACCAATCTCCCTCCTGAGTGTGCTCCTTATGTAGTCGTCTTGACTAATGTGCCTGTTTTAGGAAACTCGCACGCCCATACTAGTGAGGAAACACATGAGTCGCTAAAAAATAAAACTGTAGATTGGCTCAACAGTAGATGTGGCTTTCCAGTGCATCTTGCTGATCAAATTATCTCTACTAGAAGGACTAAGTGGATTGGTCCGTCTCAGAAAAGCTGCGGTGGGGACTGTGTTATAGTTAATTTTAGATCCCCACAACATGTTAATACAGTCCTGATACGTGCAGCTTCCTTGACGACCGGAAATACTAGTGTGTGTGCGCGCCCGTTGGGTTATTTTTATAAATGTTATGGGAGTGTCCTAAATAGACCGGCTTTGAAACCCCTTGTAACCAGGGCTCCCCAGAGATCTATAGAATCACAGTGGGATAATATGGCAACTTTTTGCAGGGAAGATCATAACATTCCCACCCGCAATAGATTTGAGGTACTCTCAGGCCTAGACGCTTGTGATTGACAGGAGGATTCTGTAATCCAGGGGAGCGCCAGTGTGGTTACTCTTGACTCCAGAGAAATTGATGAAATTATAATGCACCATGGAACCCCACGATCAAATCCTGTTAATATTGTATCTGATTCTGGTGAAACCATAAAATTTATGAGTTGGAATATTGCGGGTCTACGATCCAAGAAGAATGACCGTGGTTGGTTAGACATTTTGCAACAATATGACATCATTGCCCTACAAGAGACTTGGGATAAGGACTGCGACTTCTGGATGGATGGTTATACCTCCTATTTTGTACCAGCCCTGAGTTCTAATGCGGGAAGAGATAGGGGAGGCCTCATGTTCCTCGTTACTGTAAATATTCTGGGCTGTGTCAAGCAGATTGTAAGCACCTCCTATAATTGCCTTATTCTGGAAATTAGCTTGGCAAATGATGTTAAGTTCTTGTTTATTAACTGCTACAATTCCCAGCAAGAAAAGTCCCCTAACGAGCATATTCTTTGGCTGACTGAATTTTTAAAATCCTATAAGGACAATCATACCACTTTTTGCCATTATATTTTGATGGGTGATTTTAATGTTCATTTATGTAATGCTAACTGCCACTATAGAGATAAGGATGGCCCTGAATTCTCCAACCCCAACATTTTGAACACAGTCCAAAAGGGGTTGCCATGGAGTCCCTTTTGTCAAATACTGATCTCTATGAGGCAGGTTTTCAGGACAAGTATTCTCGTGTCCCTACCTATGCTGCTAGGGATAGGGAAACTATAATTGATTATATATTTTTATCTGCGGGGCTTTTAAATTACGTGTTTTTTTATAACGCCATGCGTTCCTGTTTTAGTGACCACAACCCGGTGATATTGATCTTGGCCAATGTTTTCCCAATTATAGACAAACGCAATTTGACACCTGTGGTGGTTTCAGTGAATGCCAAAGACCAAGGGAGGAGATTACATTGGTCCAAGGTTATTCCTGAAGATTTCCTTGATTTAATTATATCTAAGATTGGCTGCCAATTAAATATATGTACTGACCCATCCTCTCATGAGATAGATATAATAACGGCATTTTAAACCATTTGCTCTCAAGTAGCTATGGAACTTACCACTAAAGGTGGTCCTGCTAAACCTAAAACTGACCAAGGCTGGTTCAATCATAGCTGTACCTCAGCCTTAAACCAACTTAGGAAAGCCCTCAATGAAAAACCAAGGAATAAAGGATTGGTCACACAGTTAAGAAAAGCTTACTCTCAAGTATTACTGACACGGAAGAAGGAAATAAAACAGGAAGCTTGGGTAGCCTTAATGGATAGTGCTATCCTGAAAAACAGCTCCAAATTCTGGGAAATCATTAATTCCCCTTTTTTATCTGGTTCCCAGAACTCGGCGCTGGAATTGAATATCCCCGAGGAAGATTGGCTTGCCCACTTCGAAAATATTTATGGGAGTAATCTCGAGCAGGAAGTATTTAAGATCACTAATTCCAGCTCTCCCCTCCCTCCTATTATTTTTACCATTGAAGAGGTGGAGAAAGCTATTGAGGGCACGGCCGGACGTAAGGCTCCAGGCCCTGATGGGGTGCCTACGGATATGTATAAGGCTAACACCAAGTACTGGGCCAAAGTTCTTATAAATGTTTTTAATTCTGCTTCTTTAGTAGCCCCACCAAAATCATGGTCCCAGGCTATCATAATCCCTGTGTTCAAGAAGGGTCAAAGGGGTGATCCTAGATGCTATCGACCTATATCCCTGTTAGATTCCTCATTTAAAATTCTGGGAAAAGTTATTCTGACAAGGATAAATAATTGGGCAACTGATAAAGGGGTTATCTCTAATGCCCAGTATGGGTTTAGATCAGGGAGGGGTACAGAGGACCAATGCCTGAATTTACATCTAATCATTGCAAAGTATACCAAAGCTTCTGAGGGCTCGATTTTTGCAGGTTTTATGGACCTATCCACAACTTTTGACCTGGTTAACAGGTCCAAGCTTTGGTCACTACTTTTAGAGTTAGGCTTAGATAAGCCCCTTGTGTATTTTATGGCAGAACTACACAAAGACCTGAAGGGTTCAATTAGGATGACTAAGGAGGGGAAACGCACTGCTAGCTTTAAATCCGGTAGAGGGGTACGCCAGGGATGTATTCTTGCCCCTTTGCTATTTACTTTATACATAAATTCCCTGGAAGAGAGTCTGCTAGCTGCCTCTCTAGATATCCCTAGAATTGATGGTAATCCTATACCTGTGCTCCTTTATGCGGATGACACTGTTCTTTTGGCGCGGACTCCACTTGGTCTCCAAAGATTATTGAATGCTTTTGGTAATTTCATGTCATCCTTGGACCTGGTGGTTAACAACGGCAAATCCCACGTAATGGCATTGGGGAAGGGAAAAAACCAACCCAAAACGTTTTACTGTAATGGGGCGGCTATCTCAAGAGTAAAAGTTTTCACCTACTTGGGTATCGTTTTTGACGATAAAGGCAACTGGTTACCCCAAGTAATTTCTAAGGCGAAAGCAGTGCGTAGTTCTTCGGCTGCTATATTGAGCTTCGCAAAAAGGTTGGGAGGGAAACCATGTGAGGCTATTTTGAAAATTTACCAAGCTAAAACTATATCAGTAGCTAGGTATGGGGCCGCTATTTGGGGGTACATTAACCCTGATTCCATTCAAATAGAAGAGAATACATTTTTTCGTGCCCTTCTTGGCCTCCCCCAATCCACTGCGACCTATTCTGTACATTTAGAATTGGGGATGGGATATATCTCAGACATTTTAAAGTTAGCCCCACTTTTGCTATGGATAAGAACCTGGTTGAACCCGGATCTTACAATGAATCATAATATCCTAAAAGAATGCTCTAAATTGGATAATTGGAAGAATATTCAGTGGTTGTCTCATATTAAATTGACTGCAAAGATGATAGGACGACCTGAACTTTTTTCCAATCCCGAAAGTTTAAGGAAAGCTGATTTAAGGTGGGTTAAGACGTACTTTATTAAGCACTGCGAGGTGGAGCGAGAATCTCAAGAACTCAGTAAAACTTCAGTAAGGGCTCACCTCTTGCTTAATTTATCCACGGTCATGCACCCATATTTATCTATGGTTACGAATAATTACCATAGGTGGCTTTTGATAAAGTTTCGTTTTAACCAAATACATCAGGTTTTAAGTGTTCCGCAGGGCTGGTTCAGATTTGAAGATGGGGTTCCCTGCAGATGTGACAATTTCTCCGCCCAAGATACGATGCATTTCTCATTTTTCTGTCCATTTTACCTAGAGGCCAGGAAAAGGTTTATCCGACCTATATTGAGAAAGGAGGCTTTTGTCCAGGTAAAACCAGCATTATTATTCCTGCAACTAATGGAATCACCAACAACTATGTTCTGTGTGGCTAGTTTTTTGGTTGCCTGTATTAGATCAAGGAAATTGAGATTGACAGCTTTGGAAGAGATCAATTAGTTTCTATATTGTGAATCACCGGGGAAAAATGTATTTATTTTTTTAACATGTATATGATGGATTGTCTTCTCTTTTTATCTGTATAAAATGTCCTGTACACTTTTATGATTTTAACTAATCGAATAAAGTGGTTTTGATTGATTGATTGACGATTCCAATAGCTTAAACTATCGCAAATGCAAGACCTATTGCATTGCAAATGCTTGTCCTCACCTGAATACTGGTCATGAGTACTTTGCTGCTGGTTTCTGCCCATGCTGGAGTTTTCCACACGTAATTGAGTAAAGGGAAAGTATTACATTTCAAAAGATAATACTGGTGGTGCCAGGCTGTGTCAGAGCAGCCACCATGGTAACAAAAGCATTCCTGAATGGATTTCTTTTATGCACGGCTCCTTACTAGATGCTATGATTTCTGTTCCACAAAGGCAAGAGGCATTGATCTGAAGTGGTCACACTGAGTGCGACGGTAACATTCAGTTTATCTGGCGCTCTCCTGGCTCAGTCATCCTATCTCTCCCTACAGTTGGCTCTCTGTCGAGACTAGCGCTGGGACGCCCTGTTTCTGAGGCAGCCATGCCCTCTACAAATGTTATAACATAACACTATCAAAAAGGGGGGGGTGTATCCTAGCGCTGAGCAGGTGTGAGTGTAGTCACACCAGGTGCCTAGTGGGACCACTAGACAGCCACTCATTCAGCTTCTTGCAGAATTCCAGGAGTGACGAGGAGGCTCTGATGTGCAATGGCAGTCGTCCCACACTTTATGAAGGATGAAGGAGAACGAAGTCACCCTACAGCTGGAAATGGGCAGCATCGGGCGCACTTTTGTAGGGGTTGTCAGTGCTGGGTTGGGATCAGGATCTCATACCCTGACCATGACTGAGGAATTCCAACTAGTTCCTTGACAGGGCCCACCCAGCAATGTCACAAAGTAAAATATTCCCAGGTGTGACAAGACCAGAACCTGTAGGACATCTTTTATGTAACACGACATTCACCATGTTTCAATGTTTGCAATCGAGTAAGGGCCACATTCCGAGTGAGCTGCTAAACTCGGATCCCTCCTCTAACCTCTTTTTGCACAGGGACTGGAGTTATAATGTGTGTGGTGGTGAACACTGCAGTCATTTCCATCTGGTGACTTTTGCCGGGTGAAACCTCTCAAATGTTTCAGGTCAAAAATTACAGTGAGTTCCAATGTGATGGAAGAAGTGACATTTATAGAGCGTGAACATGTCCAAGAAAGGGTGTCCTGGGGCACACTGACTTCCAACAACTCAGAATTCTCCACACCTGATAAACGCTGAACCCCGAAGTGTCGTAATTTCCCAGGTGCAATAAATACCTCACCCCCACAGGTGACCCAGGCCTAAGAAGGGAGGTGCCTCGTCATTATCGTCTATGCAGATATCGAGTTAGAATGCTAGCCAATCCCACCTTTGCCTTCCTTCCTTCCGAAATGAGTATATTGAGAACCATTAATTTGGGTAATTATATCACTTTGAAACAGCGTCATAGTTTCATATAAAAAAACAAGTATTTATTATTGCACTTATCTCATCAATATTAAATTCCAAAGAACACTGAGGGCGCTACTGCACACAATATTGTTTTATGCATTCCCAGCGCGCCCAACTAACTAATGGTGTGGTCCTCGACGCAAGCTTTTATGCTGCTTACATCTGGGTCTCGTGATTTGGGCCTAGCCTAGTCCTGCCGAGAGGACAAAGGGCCACACGTCTGAGAAGTTTTAAGGTATCTGGTTAAATTAAAGGACCCGTGACGACTTTACAGACAGGCCTTCACTTTGATCCAGGTGCCGGCTTGATGGCAGCGTGTTCTGTGGTTTTTTTTTGTGCCTGCTCTGTAATCCTAAAACTTACATCCTGCACAACCTGTTTCTCGCCAGCTGACCCAGCCCTTTTAACCATAGATGCCAACATTTTAGATTAGAAAAGTGGGAGATTTTGGCAAAAAATCGGGAGAATGGATTACCCAGAGACTTCTATTGAAGCAGAGGCAATTTCATTAGGGAGATGGGTATAATCAAGCTATGTTTGGCTTCAGGAATCAGGATTTTCTCACCGCAATCGGGTATTTTGGCATGTATGTGTACTAAAAAGATATTTTGTGATTCAACAACAATGCTCTCATAATGTGACATGGCCTCTGTTTTCACTGTGCTTTCCCATTGCTTATGCACACTGCAGCAGTTGTGTATTTTTTTCTAGCCACGTAAAGGTTAAAATCAAAGTACATTTTAGCAACAGTTTTCCTAACACACAGCCGAGCGTAACCAGATATTTCTTTCTTCCCATTATGAGAGTTGTGTAAAAAATAAATAAATCACATTTGCGTGAACTATTCTAACTATATTATATAGTTGACTTAGCTTGGGCGGAAAACTAGATCAACAACTCACCAGTAAAACTACCAGTTGGACAAGGGCCATAGAGGGAGAAGCACCGTTAGCAGATTGTATAAATAGCTCACAAAACAGGGAAACTAATATAAATAGCTCGGACACTGAGAGTCCTGATGATCCGACACAAGGTTGCATAAAATTGGTCTCTTGGAATATAGCTGGCCTAAAAAACAAGTTGGGCTCCCCAGATTGGACTGCGTTTATGACTAAATTTGACATTTGCCTAATGCAGGAGACCTGGGCATTGGAGGATAGTAGAAGCCCGACTTTTGCTACCTATAATATCCTCGCAACATCACTAGGTAAAGGCCGCCCGTCTGGGGGACTATCGATATGGGTAGCCACACACTTGGGAACCCAGGCCGTACAAATACCAACAAAATCGCTGGATTTCCAATGTGTTTTATTACAACCGCCAAACAACCCCCCAGTAGCACTAATCAATGTTTATTCGAGGCCAATCAGAAACGGTAAAGAATCAACCACACTGAGTGAGCTGGCATCATTTATCTCAGGGCTAGATCCTTGTAATTCTATAGTCCTCGGCGGGGACTTTAACTGCCAGTTTGAACCATTGGGTGGGGTGGATCAGGGTGAGCAGGATGAGGTAGATGCGCTATGGCATATCCCAGACCCGGATATTTCCCCAGTCAGAGCTTGGACACCTCTGGTATTACAAGCAAAATCCTTCTGCCTTACAACGTCTCTGCGGGCGTGTAACGGGAGAATGGACTCTGACCGCCCAGCAGCAGGAACGTTTAACCGGACAGACAGGGTCTCCATAATTGACTATATAATGATTGAAGCTAAAAATTGGAGCAAGATAAAGAATTTTAAAGTTGAAAAAAGGCAGGATAGTGACCACAATGCTCTGACTTTAATTCTGAAGCCAGGGTCCTTCGGGTTAAAAAACCCTGAGACTACACTAAATGTGGCAATTCCTCCTCTTGTACTATCTAACAACCGTAGAAGGGTGAAATGGCCTCGTCTGGCAACGTCACCTTTACAACTTGCGAAAATGTATCAAATCGCGATACCCTGGATAACTCGGATGGCTGCTGAAACTGGGCCTACGCAGGTAGTGGAAATACACAAACAGCTAGTATTGGAATTGGGGGATGTTTTTTATCCACTAGCTAGAGCAAAGAGCTATGTGCCCAAAGCGTTTCCTTGGTTTAATACTAGGTGCAGGGAACTAAAAAAGAACCTTCTCGCAGCAATTAAATCAAAAAATAAACCCAGCACTCGAGATGCTAGACAAGCGTATAAGAAGGAGCTGTCTAGGAGTAGGTTGGAATGGGAAGAAGAGAGGTGGGAAGCGCTGAGGGATGCCTTGGTGACTAAGGACGCCAAACTCTTCTGGGAGCTAGTGAGTTCTTCTGTAGGAGGCAGTGGGGAATCTTTCCTGCCAAACATTGCTCCCTCAGTATGGGAAACGCACTTTGCCACATTGTATTCTTCCCCCTCGGTCACCCCGGAGCCACTGAATAGAGCTCGGATAATGCAACCAAAAGACCAACTCTGTGTTCCATTGGATCTAAATTCTACACATGAGCATTGTCCTCAGGAGCCGTCAGACCGTGGAAACTACTCTGGCCACCTAAGAACTAGGAAGCAGATGACTACTGGAAGTATTGAGGTTATCTCAATCAAAGAAGTAGAATCTGCTATAACCAGGCTACCCTCTAACAAAGCCCCAGGGCTAGATAAAGTGCCAGGCGATCTCTTTCGTTCACAACCTAAAATCTGGGGACCCTATCTAGTTGTACTATTCAATGCAGTCCTGACAGGAGCTAATTTACCAGATACCTGGGCAGGGGCTGAAATTGTTCCTATTTACAAAAAAGGTTGCCCTTTAGCTCCCTCGAATTACAGGCCCATAAGTCTCTTGGATACTACACAGAAACTTATGGGCCGGATCATACTAGATAGAATACTTGAGTGGGCAGAGGAGAACAAGATATTAAGTACCTACCAGGCAGGGTTCAGAGCAGGGATTTCGACCCTGGATCAGCTCTTTAGACTACAGGTCTTGTTTTGGAAAACCGTAATTCTGGGAGGGGGTAGTCTCTACCTGGTCTTCGTAGACTTACGGGCTGCTTTTGACCTCGTGCCCAGAGAAAGCTTATGGAAGGTCCTGAAAGATCTAAACCTCCCGCCTTACCTCCTAGAAGTTCTGAAGCATTTCCATAAAGAGAATTATGCTCAGGTACGTTGCGGGAAAAATGGAGAGCTTTCAGAACGTTTCCCAGTTACCAGAGGTGTGCGCCAGGGCTGTGCCCTGGCCCCCACCCTCTTTAGCCTTTACATCAATGGTTTGGTGGGTGAGTTGGACAAGGTTAAGAATGGTGATGTTCCCCGGCTGGCATCTGGACGGGTGCCTGCATTGATGTTCGCAGACGACACCTTATTGCTGTCTCGAACCTCTACAGGCATCCAGAGGGTATTGGATGGCTTTGTAATATTCTGTGCTTCGAGGGGGCTTGAGATCAACTTAGAAAAGACAAAGTTCATGATCTTCGGCCCCCCAAAGCGCACTCGCCCCTGCCCAGTCCTAAATGGCATCCCACTGGAAAGGGTTGGTACCTTCGTCTATCTGGGTGTTACCCTGACCGAAGATTTTGGCTGGGGCCCACAGGTGGTCAAATCCGCCCTGAGGCTCACACAGATAGCGGGGGGTATAAACAAATTCCAAAGGAAAACGCTATTTAAACCGGTCTCCCCTGGTCTCGAGATTTATAAAGCCCAAGCTAGACCTGCTGCAATGTACGGTGCAGAACTCTGGGGCCATACCCGTGTATCACCCCTTTCCAAGGTCGAACATACATTTATTAGAAATTTGATAGGGCTCCCTCAGAGCACCCCGCTGATACCCCTGAGACTAGATTTAGATCTAGAGCCTATCTTTGAACTTCTGGCGAGCAGACCCCTCTTGTACTGGAGAAGGCTGTGGACAGCGTCAGAGCTCGGCGACTACAGAGCTGAGTTTCTTGCAATTTGGGATCAGCTGAAGAGTAGAAATATACCTTGGCTATCCCATATAAAGGCCACACTATACCAGATTGGCCTCCCCCAACTTTGGGAGACCCCAGAGCAAGGCTGTCTGGCGGTAAAAAGAACGGAGTTGTTAGCTACAATTAGACAGCATAATCTGGACCAACTATACCGCCTGTCATCTATGGGTAGGTTGACAACGGAATTCCTGCAAGTAAAACTGACCCCCAGTAAGGAGGAGTACCTAGACTTGATTCAGCCGCCCAGAGCAAAGAAGTTATATACCCAATTAAGATATGGCTGTCTCCCGATTGGGGAATTGACTTGCAAGTGGACGGGAAGAGGTGTGGGGGTTTGTCCCGTCTGTAATAAAACCAAAGAAGACCTTGCCCATGTTCTACTTTTCTGCTCCGCTTACAACAAAATACGAAGAGCCTGGCTCGTGCCATTGTGCAGAAACTTGGGATTAAAGCACTGTGCGCAAGCCTGCAGGATTTTACGCTATGACACTTCCCCCCCAATTGTGTTTTCTGTCTCCCGTTTTTTATATGGTATGTGGAGAAGAAGGTCAGCTCTGATCAATCAACCAACTATTAACTTTTAATATAAATGGAATTTTATTGTTCTTTGTTCCCACTTTGATAACTGCTGTTTAATAACTTTTTATCCAAAATACTGAATTATTTATGCATTTTACGTGTATGTACATATTTTATCTGTGCTTTTATGGTCACTGACCGAAATAAAGCTATCAAAGTACTAACTATATTAATGTTTATATAACACCCCAGCATTCTATGTCAACTGTCTCCATGCGGAAGCTTCCACTGTGAGAGCAGCAGGGGAGCCCTCGTTTTGCCTGATCTTTATTGAAGTGAAAGCCGGTTGTGTGCAGGTGCTGGAAATGATAGAGATAAGGGGTGAGTCTTTTCCTTCGCAGACAGCAGCGGGCCGTTTATTCGCCTGTAAAGATCGGGTTTCTAGATGAATGAATCGGAAGACGGGAGACTAGCCTTCAAATCGGTAGTCTCCCGTCTGAATCGGGAGGGTTGGCATGTCTGCTTTTAAATCTTGCGGTGACGGCGCAGCTTCAACAATGTCTCACCTTAGAGAAACATTAACGGCAGGGACCCACCGCGTGCCCAGCTGGAGGGCGGCCTCGGGATACTCGAGACCATGATAGGCTTTCTGCAACACGTGCTGGTGAGTGCTGCTTTACACTGGTGCTGGAGTACCCAAGAGAACACAGTGCGCTCGGCGCTATGCCATGCTTACATTGCGATGGTGCTGGAATGGAATTTATAAAGCGTCCCTTCCTCCGTAAAGCACCCCTTCAGCTAAAGTCTATTGCTGTACTTTTCTATAGGTGACGTAAAGAGGACGTGGCACCAGCAATCACCAAACTCTGCTTTTTTTGTCAGAACGTTCTGACAAAAAAAGCCCAATTTGGTCAATATGGCGAAAAGTTATCAGGTAATGATTACCCGTGAACCTTCCGTCATATGTACTTGCCAAATGTTACTTTCCCACACTCCTCTAAAATGATGACACGCAGATCTCCACAGAAGGGGTTTCTCAAGAAAGGCGTGACTTACGCGCCTTTTAGGTAGTTGTGAGAAATGAGGGGTTGCGACATCCATATGGGCTCAGGGGAAACCTTGGAAAGTGAATTTTCCAGAAGGCGGGGTAGGCTGTTTTCAGTGCGAGCTCGCACCCACGAGGAAACACTCGATTTGAGTGGGAAGTTCTGTCACTGGGTGCACAAGAAGAGGAAAACTCCATAAAATTAGGGAGGGGGGTGGGAAACGGCAGCTGCAAGAGAGCCTGGCACGGTGCGAGAAGTCGCAAGTATCCTGCCAGCATCGAAAGTGAAAGCGCGCGTAGATGCCTAAGAGAATATAGTGCACACCGAAAAGCGGACGATAATTGCGCTTAGAGCGCGAACGAACACAGTAGTTAGGCTCTGCTGCTTCCGGTCTAAACGGAAGTAAGTATCGCATCAATAGCCAATTAAACAAGCATTTACAATGCAATGGTCTCGGCATTGGTAAAGTTAGAGCTATTGGCATTGCTCATGACATTATTTTTATTTATGTTTTTGTTTTTAAAACATTTAAAGAAACGGCATTGTCATGAGCAATGCCAATAGCTCTAACTTTAACAATGCCAAGACCGTTGCATTGTAAATGCTTGTTTGGAGTTGCATTAGGGATGCTGGCGAGCAGACCGGCATTTTACTCACAGGAAATTAGTTTCTAGTTCTCGAGAAGGGGATTCACTAGCTTTGTGATAAGAGAAAGGCGGGGCTTGCTGCTCTGAATCCCTATCCATGTGCAGTGAGAGCCGCAGATGACAAACGGGTTCCCCGCGCCTGTATCCACTTTTAGCTTTTAGGAACAAATTGGTGTCATAGAATATTTTACCGGACCACACGACCACGCCTAAGCCTTGTATCTTATGCATCCTCGAAGCCGATGTTCACAGCAACTACTAAAGCTGCCTTCGACAATATATGCTGACGGTCAGGCGTATTTCTGGACTCGAACAGACATCCATTCAATAAGGACATTGCTAATTTCCATATTAGAGCCACGTGGAAACAGGAGGAACTACTTCTTCAATACCTTCTAGCAACTCGTTAACCAGTGAGACAGTAAAAAATAGCCCTCGGAGGCATTAGTGAAAAGAAGTGATAGCATTTAAAAGTACTTCAATAAATGAAAATTGAAGGCTCGGTTCAGTTTGCCCCCGCGCTTGAATATTGAAGTACCACATAGTTTTTTTTGTCAAAAAATTATACAAATGGGACACTAGAGGTTCATTATTAGGTTATAGTTCAATGTACAGAAAATAAAAGCACTTTTTACTGCTATGTTTGAATTTTCCGGCAATATTATTTAAATTTTGACATTGTTGATTATTTGCATTTACATATTTAAATTTTATTATTTCGAACTTTCAGGTCTTTATATTTACAGCGTATATTTTGAATGCATTGTGGTCTTAGGAGTAGGATGGCACTTTTATGCATTTTACCTTTAATGCTTGGTTTATTTGTATAGCGTCACAGGTAGCACAAGCATTTGAGTCATTGCTTTCTTTTCACCGGCTGCCGTGGCACGTGATATGGACTTATGTGACAATTCATAAATATGCAATGCACTTGCGGTGATTTCCTTTGCTTGCATTGTGGAATGTTTGGCTCTTTCTGTTTTGTTTTGGCTGCACCGTGTGGTTTCACAGTGCAGTTCTCTTGCATGTTCACTTCAAGCTTTGAGCATTGTAAAACGTTTTGAAGGACACCATATGTTGGTGTGCATTTTACCACTTGATATGAATGTGCTAGATTGCTACTCTGGGTGAAAGTGTTGGCTCCTCCTCCCACGTGGGGGCTGTGGGCCACTGAAGGTACACTAGAGCAGCTTAAAAGCCGACGCCCAGGGGAGGGGAATCCGGGAGATTCAAGGGCCTCGTATCCCACCCCCAAAGGACTGGGGTGACTGCAGTGGGGGCAGAGGGCACTCGAAAGAGGGGCGGAGCTGCGGATCCACATTCAAAGGGGATGCAAGAAAGAACGGATGGCCGCCGCGCCCACGTGAAAGGCCGTCGAAGCCACGTGCCTGCCCTACAATATCCCTTCTGGCCGGATACTACCTGGAAACTCCCCTCCCCAAAAACCACCAAATGTCTCGCAAAGAGCGTCGCCTCAGTGCAAAGACAACATGCATGTCAGTGACACGCGAGATCCCTTCGCCAGACCCGGCTTTTCTGCCGAAAACCAAGCTGCATTCTAAAAGCCAGGAAGTAGATGGGTGGGCTAAAAAAAATCCTAATATTAAGAGCCCTCTGTCTAAAATCCCATGGTTTAGCTCATGGAGTGGGCCACTTGGCAATTGAGCTACCAGGAACCTGCCTGCGTTTCTACGCGTGTGTTGTCTTAAGAGGCCCCCCGCCTAACATCTCCGAAATCCCAGAACCTTCCAGGAGTAATGGGACCCTGACTGGATTGTGCCCACTGTCAATAGCGCCAGTCTGATGTGAGTGGTGTCCCGATCTCTCCCCGTCAGGAGGAGGGGGAAACAAGTTTCAAGACCGGAGTGTTCCTTTATGAAATCGGTGCAGTCTAGAAGCTGTCAGGTTTAATGAAAACAATTTGGAATTTCCCCTCAAACATCTATACAAAGAGAAAGTCAGGACTTGAAGAAAGAGTGTGACCCCCACAGCTGACACGTGACCCCATGCCATGCTTGACACCTTCACCTGCTCACACCTTCTCATTTTAACCAGTAACATTGTGAATTCTGGGACTCGTAGTTCCGAACCATCGATAGCTCCTGGCCTTTTAGCAAAAATGCATGTTGCACCTTGGGACTTGAAGTTTCACCGTCCTTCCTGAAACTATCCACTCCAAAATCCCAATGACCACAAAAACAGGATCGAATTAAAGTTTACAATGTCCTGGGGGATAATCGCCAGCTCCGCAAGTTCAGTGATGGGCACACAAACCCCCCTACCCACAGTATGGGAGTGGCACCTGAAATATTACAGCTCGCACACTCCAGACACGTTTTAGCATCAACATGGGCATTCCGGGGAATTGACTCTTTTTACGCGAGTTATTGGAGAGATTTGGTGTAGCAATCTTAATTTCACGGTTATCTGGTGTGACACTCATTTAAGTGAGTGTGTGTGTAATTGGCGCGTGTCAGGAAATACTTGTATTGCACCCATCCATTTCAGTGAGACGTGGTTAATTGCAATTTCAGGAGCATAAGGCGCAAGCGCGTGAATTCACAGAGCCTGCAAAGGAATGGGTTTAAGATTTTGTTGAAGGGTGTATTTCAAAAGAGCACGTGCACATTGTATCTAATTTAGGTAGAATTAAGCTAAATATTAGTCATGTGGGATACTATAAATGATTAGCTTTGATTATTTATTTGACTTTTAGTTGGGTTTTCCGTCTGCATTCATGCGTGTAATCACAAAATATGGAAACTGGAAGCCTTGAATGTAATTTCGGGGAGGGGAATTCAGGCTTGAGGAAAGCTTCCCAAGGAGGGGGAGTCTGTGATCCGTCATGCCAGGGTTGGCGCCCTCTAGCTGCCCCAAATCGCCGCTACTAATATGCAAATACACAAGGCATTACAAAGGGGCTGGGGCGAGAGCTGCTACCTGACCCCTCCAGCGAAGGTATAAATCGGCACATGTGGACAATGCGGCATGGGTGAGGGGATACAATCTACATACCATTCACAGCTCAGCCGGAAACCTGGGGGGTTAATGCAGCACACCGGGCGTTAATGAGCACCAATCCACCCAGCCCTCCCCAGGACCCCTGACTTTGTGCCCCAGAGACACCAGCTGCTAACCCTCCCTTCTGCATCCGCTGGGCCGCACCCACTGGCTGCAGAGCCCCCTGTCCTGCAGCCACTGCGCACACACCCTGTCGGGGACGCCTATCAATAGTGCCTCAGGCACAGAGGCGCTACAGGGCCCACTGCACCCAGAACATGTTTGTGTAGTAAAGAAACTCTGGGATTGGGTCCTTGTGACCAGGGCCGGACTGGCCGATCAGGCAACGAGGCAGTTCATTTCTGGCTGTTTGTGGGCATGTTTTATGGTCAACGTGGCCCGTTTTTACTGTTGATTTACCCGATATTTCAACAAAACACCGCCTGCAGCAAGCACATATGCATGCCGCCTTCCATACCTTGCAAAACACTTCATCACTGTCTTTACAAGTTCAAACCAGTTACTATCTGCAAACATGGGGCACTTTATTCAGCTACCTCATTTAGTAATTGGGCCGCTTTTATGGACTCTGCTTGTCACTCCACTTCCCACAGCGTCCCGAGACCTGCCTTGTACAAATAAAACCCTGAACAAGCGCCCCCCCCCCCACCCAGCTCCCCGAGGAGGGCGGAAGCAGCAGGTGAGAAGTGCCGCAGGTATTCCTGGAATCCGCCCGTTAATGGCCGGAGCCAGCTGAGAGCCCGGCGTGCGCGTCCGGCCACATTCCACAGTGGGGCAGGGGAAACCGGAGCAGGCAGCGAGACCGGGGTCGATTCCTGAAGGGAATCACTGCAAGGGAAACCGGAGCAGGCAGCGAGACCGGGGTCGATTCCTGAAGGGAATCACTGCAAGGGAAACCGGAGCAGGCAGCGAGACCGGGGTCGATTCCTGAAGGGAATCACTGCAAGGGAAACCGGAGCAGGCAGCGAGACCGGGGTCGACTTCTGCAGGGAAGCCATTTGCCCGGCTCTTGTGACAAACGTAAGTCAAGAGCACGTGAATGTGATCCATCCAGAGTGCCTGACAACAGGCATCAGACTCAACAAGCCGAGGGCACCGGAAGACAGCACCGCCTTTCTCCGAGGCAGAGCAGAAATGCCTCGGAGAAACGCAGCGTCCTTTTCGGATTCGGGGGCGTGTTTGTCTTTTCTCTCCTCCAGCCATTGGCTGGAGGAGAGAATGAGACTTTCTGCAAAAAACACGCCCCCCGATCCGAAAAGGACAGGGCCTAATTGGAGTGACGGGACCTCTTCTCCAGTGGCTGGCCAGCATTCAAGAGGCCAGCCAATGGAGAACAGGGGAGAAGAGGGGCGGGATCAAGCCCCTCTTCTCCAAGTCATTAAATCTCTCGACTTCCGGTTCTGCCTTCGGCAGACCGGATGGTCCCGAGACCTAAAAACACCTAACAAGAGCAATGACTAAGTAAAACGAATGGGAAGCAGCAACAGAAATGACAACCAAAAGGTGGAGCGTCACCCCAACATACTGATTACTTAATGCCTCGTAGAGGCAGCATTCGCTGCCTATGCGAGACCTAAAAACGTTACCCTGACTGAAATAGACAAGTATTAAAGTGTTTTTTAAATGAAGATTAGTCAGGTGCAGCACAAATATTGAATGGAAGCGCATTCCAAGCATAGGAGTCAGGAAAGAGAAAGAAAGCTCCCCCCCCCCCCAGTCGAGCACTGCATACAGAAGGGACCGCCAGCAACAACTGATTGGACGATCAGCGAACGAGAAGGAAGGTAGGCCTGAATTCTGTTACTCAGATAAACTGGATCTTAGTTATATAAACCTCTTGAAGTAAGCAGGAGACATTTAAAAAGAATATGTTTGCATATGGGAACCAAATGTAAAAAATTTAGGTGTCCTGAGATGTTCAGCAAAAGCTGAGCAGCTGCATTTTAAATGACCTGTAAAGGCTGCAGAAATCTGAAAGCCCCAAATACAAACTGTTTGCATAGTCTAGGCGAGAGGTACCCAGAGAGTGAACATTGGTTTTCTTACTTGGTTCTGGCAATAGTCTCAAATCTTAAAGATTTTTTAGGATAGAAAAGCAGGAGCCACTGACAGCCTTCACCTGCAGCTCAAGTGAAAGATGTTTATCAAACTTTACTCTGAGGTTCCTAGCCTGCTCAATAGGGGAAGGAGGGGGGCTAAGTTCTGAAGGTCACCAGGCACTGGACCAAATGCAAAGTGAGCAGCGGAAGAGCAGGACGTCAGTTTTAGAGGCATTACGTTTTAAACAACTGTGCTTCATCCAATCGGCTGCTTTTACAAGGTAGGGTTTGAAAGAGTGTTGAAGTGCACTGTTAGCCTTGGCAAAGGACAGGAGTAGCTAGGTATCATCAGCATATGACACTACCCTAAATCCCAGAGGCTCAATTATCTCAACAAGAGAGGACATGTAAACAATAAAAAGCACAGGGCTCAGGGATCAGAACTGTGGAACACCATAGCTCAGTGGCTTCGGAGCAGATGCATGAGGGGGGAGAGGACTGTTTGAAACCGATAAGCTAGAAACAACTTCAGCTACTGTAAAGCAGAGCCATCAATGCCACTGATAACTAAGCATTGATTCAATATAGGCTGAGAAACAGTAACAAAGGTGGCAGAGAGATCCAATAAAACCACTGTTGCAGTGCATTCTTGATTAAGATTTGTTTTTATAAACTCTGTACCCTCGAGCATGGCTGATTTAGAACTATGATAGGGCCTGAAGCCCTACTGTAAGTCATGTAACATATTATTAGACTCAAGAAAGGAGTTAAGATGCCTATTAAGTATTTTATAAAGCATTTTAATCAAATAAATTGGCCAGTAGTTTGGAAGAATCTCCAGATCCTCAGATGACTTCTTTAGGGGTCTGCTAATTCCCAGAATTTGGAAATAATAGCCTGTTGCACTGAAGTATTCAAAACGCCATTTATTTATTTATTTGCAGAGTTTTATATAGCGCTGGCTAAACCCGGAGGTATCAGAGCGCTTTACATGAGAATCAGCGAGTTACAAGTTACAAAATTAACATCAGTTACAGGAGCCAATTATAAACATAGGAGAAAACAGTGATTACATAATAACATGAGTTATTAGCACATAGCATAACCAAGACACACGTCAAATGGGGAATTGAAGGTAGAGGAGAATTGGTAAAAAGGGGTAAGGAATACAGATCATGTCAGGCATACCGGCAAGGGGGAAAGAACTTCAGGGGCACAAACACAGTCAAAGTGAAAAACAGACAAACCAGCTGGGGACCAACAATCTAAAACATCCCGTGTATCGGTGAAAGTATACAATGGGAGGGGTGTAGGAGACGTGAGGAGGGAGGTCGACTAGAGGAAAAGATCAGTCAGGCGGACAAGGAGCAGTCCAGCAGCAGTGAGGATCGGTCGAAACCGCCAAGATGGAGGACCCACGGGAGCCGATAGCATTAACCCAAAATGGCGGGATATAAGAAAATCCAATCCAAAAACCAAAAGGTAGGTGACTCCACGGATCCACGCAGGGCTTGAAGGGGGAGGCAGCTGTGAGAAGTTGGCCTGGTATATGCTGTTCACTAGTTATAGTGGGCACCTTACACCAGTCTAAACGGCCCTTATTGATGATTAGGTTAAAGACAACCTTTATTGAAAGCTTTCCTAGTTGTAGCTATGGAGAGCAGCCTTCAGGCTAAGTCTCGAAGGAATGTAAAGCAGCTTGGTTTACCAGATTATAACATCCTGAATGACCAAATGAAAGGAGAACCACACAAGGTATATATAAAATATATGTATTTATTTCTAAACACTCTCTAATAACCTCTTTATGAGATTAGAGAACAAGGCACACTCTATTAATAAAGTATAACGACAGTTGAGCACACCCTTTCAAACTTAGAAGGTTCTGAGGCCTGCACCCATGTGAGCACTGGAGAACTCGTGTTACCTAACCCAGTGAAGCCGGGTGCATAGGTGTCAAATGGTGTTGGGAATCTTTGTCGTTTTCAATGGTGTGATGCTGCAAAGTGCTGCTACCGGGAAGATGAGACGTGTCCGGTGTGATCCAAGCCTGGATTGGAGCTGAGAAGAACCGGAAAGCAGAGGGACTAGAGTCTTGGTCACTTCAGGGTGACCATGGGCACAATAGATCAATGCCCACCAATGTCGGGTGTTTCAGTTGAGATGTGGTGAAGCTTGACTCTGCAGCCACGGGGACCAGGAGACATCGACGATGACCGAAGTCCACAGGCAAGCTGTTCCACAAAGAATGTCGAGTGCTGGGGAGTCAGTGTCTGCATTGGAGACCCAATAGCCTTGGCAACTGCAATACACGCGGTCAGAGAAAAGATGCTTCGGTGTGGACCAGCAAGGTCCTGGGGACTCCCCAAGTGATGGAGAGTCAGGGCACGTCCAGAGCAACCAGGAAAGCCCACTGAAAGGTAAAGTTCCCTTCTCAGGGACCCACAGGTCAACGGACCAGGGATCGCAAAGGGACCTTGAGAGAAATCACAAAATACCAGCCCACGGAACACTCGTGGAGTGTAGGCTGGTAATCTTAGATGGAATCACTGCTCGGGCTCTGGACTACAAGTACCCCAAAGTACAGTCTCAGGGATTGCCAAAAAGCATATGCTGCTGCAAATGTGCACGGTGTCAAGACGTACAAGTTGCATGGTCCCCACAAGGGCTGCGGGTCTCAGGTTTGCAGAGAGCACTGTTGGGCCTTGGGGAAGATTAGGAACCCACCTCCTGTGTTGAAAAATCTTTGGGGTCCTTCAGGAGCTGCGTAGATGCAAACCGATCAGATGCGTTTCAGGTGCCTGCCTTGCAGGGGAGTAACTCCTTTACTCCAAGGGAGATTATTCGGTCATCCAACGTAGTGTAGATAGTTGAAGTACTTGGTTTCTGTAGCAGAGTTTCATCAAGGTAAATCCAAAGTCCTGTTGCCAGGGGTTTCTACTTTATATCCAAGGAAGGGGTGGGGCAAACTCTGGGGACCTACCTATGGGAGGGTCAGGACAGAGGGGTGGCTACACCCATGTCCTTTATCCAGTTTCACACCAGAGCAGGGACTGATAGCCCCTGCAACCGGTTTGAGCTGGACACCAAATGTGCCCCCAGTGCAGACATCAAAGCACTCTTAGAGTGCACCCACCCAGCCCCAATACACTAAAGCCTGTCTGGGAGGTGGTCACACCTCCCTGTGACAGGAAACCTATTGTCAAGCTGTCCCCTGCTGGAGTTTCGTCCAGCAGCAGGAGGGCAGACTCGTGTCTGTGGCTGGCAGCATCCATTTTGTGATGCCAGGGTTTGTAAAGCTGGTACCGGGTGTACCGGTGTTGTAATATTTCTCCCTCTAGTAGGGTGGAATCATACCTCCCACACCAGTTACTGGTGTGGAGGTATGATTCCAAGGTGTTTGACACCAAACATGACATCTTTCCATGCAGCTGTTTTAAAGTTGGCATTTACAGCAAGGTTATAATGCACTTAAGTATATATGGTTGGCTGCATCACAAACAACCCCAGAATATAGGTTCCAAAAGCTGCAGAGGGGCTCTGATCATGCAAGGGCACCCTCTCACATAAAACCCAGCACCCTGCCTTCAGGATTGATAAGGCCTGCCATAGGGGTGACTGATAGGTTTATATGTGCAGGGATTAGGATAGATATAGTGAACCTATATCTAAGGAAGGGGTGCATGCACCACCTTACACTGGCTGCTGTAGCAGTCCTGATATTTCATTTTGAATGGTCTCCCAGGGGTGGCATATTACATGCTGCAGCCCCTGAGAGGCCGCTGGGGTACCTATGCCGTAGGTACATAGCATACTAGGGACTTATAAGGGTACCCCAGAATCCAATCTGGAGTGTACCTAAGGTACATGCAATCAATGTGTAGGAGAAAGCAGCTAGGCTGGAGTCCTGGATAGCAAGATTCCAGCCAGTCTAAGTCAAAAACAATGAAACATCAGCAAAAAGTGGGGGTAACTATAAGCAGCAGATCCTACTCTCCTACAGCAGCTGCAGGATCATGGAGGGAGGAGGCGGGAGAGGGAAGGAAACACAATGGAGAGACGAGTAAAAACTGTGTCCAATGTCCAGCGGGTAGGTGCCGGCCAAGGGGGTGAACCAGACCCAAACTTCTCTATAGCTGCCTAAAACAGCTCCACCAAGCATCGGCATGTTGTCCGGGCTCCGCGGTCAGTACAACATTTATGGTTCCCGCAAGGAGGGCATCGTCATAGTTCCATCAGCCGCACCAGTCCCGGTGTTACTGGGAAGCGCCACCCGCCTCACCCTCCAGCTCGCCCCCCACGAGGGCCGAGCGCGCCACCGTAGTTCCTTGGTCCAGGCAGGGGAACTCTCCGCCGCTATCAGAACTTCTAAAAAGCCAACGGGGTGAAGCTGAGTCAGTCACCAGTTAGGTGTGACTCAGATAAGCTAATCTGCCTCCAGCTGAATCTCTCACATGCCCCAAATACGTTGACTCTTCTCAGGAGCGTGTCCCCTGGGGGGACTCAAGTGGGCTTCCTGGTTGCATGTCTCCCTCTGTGCACCGCCCGTTCATGTGCTCTCAGGCGCCTAGCAGTCGCTCACCGTCTCACTGCCTCTCTCTGCTTCTGGTCAGCCATTTTGCATCCATGAAGTCCCCGCTGCGCCACCTATTGCTCTAGGTGCCACGGGTCTGTCATAGGTGCGCCGCCTCAGCTGAGCTGCTTTCTCCCTGCAGGGCGCCTGTTAGAAATGGGATTTCTGGTTGGCTAAGGCTTGCGCCAAAGTCAGGCAGAAACCACCACTCTAGTCAGGGCAAGGAAGTTACACGCCAAAGATAACCCCTGCTCACCCCCTTGGTAGCTTGGCACGAGCAGTCAGGCTTATCTCTGAGGCAATGTGTAAAGCGTTTGCGCGCGCACCCAGCAACAACACCCAAGGCCCACCACAAAGGAAACTCCGCACAAGGTATTCTATAAAAATAGCCTTTGTATTATACACAACACATTAGATAAAAACACACACTTTACAATGTGCCAACAGGCACGGGCAGAATTTACAAGGGATTATATATACAGGGGACAGGGCCACATGGACCACTGTCTGGAATTAGCACTCTTTGAACTTAGCAAATATATAAAATTACTGTAGCACCAAAAATAATATGTATAGCACACAACCAGTACTTACTGGTATCAGGTAAGTACCACCTACGCGACCCTAACTACTTTAGGAAACTGTCACGCAGGGGACTGGAACCTCACTAGCACCACCTGTACTAGGAGAAAGCAAACAACCACCTAAGTATCACAATACCTGTAGGGGTAATAGAACGTTACACATGATGCATCACATTCAGAGGTGTAGGGAAGGAAAACACATGATGCATAAAAACACATTCAGAGGTGTAAAGCAATGGCACATGACGCATAAAAACACATTCAGAGGTGCAAGGAAAGGAACAATTGCGCAAAACTCATATGCCACCACCTGTGGCAGTCCCTAGGCCAACTGGCCTTGTCGGGGCTCGGACACCCTGTGTCCAGTCAAGCTGCGCCAGCTGCGCAGACTAAAGCGAAAATACCCCCAACCTAAACGTTGCAGCTGCCCACTAAGTGCTGGGCAGCTGGAGGAATGAGCGTGGGCACCACTGTGCCCTGCGAACACAAATCGGTCGCTCTCGTGGGGAGCCTCTCTGGGCTCTAGCTAAAAGAATGTCCCCTAGAGCCTCAACCGGCTCTGCACAACCAACGCGCCCCCAACGTTGGAGTCCCTCTGGACTCTGAGCACAAATACTGCCCCACGTCGTCGGAGCCTCGGGGCTCAAGAAACAATGCCCCCAAACATTGGAGTCCTGCTCAGGGACTCGCGAGCCTCACAGGCTCGTAAAACAATGTGCCCCCTTCGTTGGAGTCCCTCTCGGGGACTCGAGACACCAAAGTAAAATGCCCCCAGGTTGGAGTCTCTCCGGCTCGAGGAGCACTGCGCCCGCCCACCGAGGAGGCGTCCGGCGCTCTGAGGCCCACAATGCTGCCCCCACTCACCGGGACTCGTGAAGACCTCGTCTCCTCGTTGCTTCGGCCACTGCGGCGCTGCTCTTCTCGGGGCCCCGGGGCGCAGGGTAGGCTCCTGCCTGCTCCGGGCTTACCGATCCAGCGCGAGTCTCGGGAAGGAGGCGGGGTAGGCTCCCGCCCTCCTACTTCCTGTCCTTGTTGTCCCGGCAGCCCGCCTGCAGCCTGCCTGACTTCCTGTGAGCCCGGCCGCGGCGGTGATTTCAAAACTCGGCAATAAGAGGGGTAGGCTCCCTCGTTCCAGTGGATGTACGGCGGGGTGGGCACCCGCCGTGAAATAAACAAATAAGCGGGGTGGGCACCCGCCAACGAGCACGGCAAGGTCCCTGGCAGGGTGGGCACCTGCCAGGGGATTTCAGGATTGGCACCGCACGGGGGAAATGCCGGGTGGGCACCGGCTTGCAGGATCCCAGCGCTCACAGCGCTATATAGCAGAACAGCGCTCCCAGCACTACAAGAAGCCCATAAAGCGCTCCCAGGCGCTGCGAGTCAAAAGAAGGTTCAGCAGAGAGTCCTTAAAGAGCAGGGGGGGCAAAGGCTGGGCCCAGAGCCAGCTCACAGGGCCCTCCAGCAGGGAGGCAGTCCCCAGTGGCGGTCTCTCCTGGCGCCCAGCAGCAGCAGGCCTCCTCCAGATGATGCTGCAAGAGAACCAATTGTAAGGGGACACAGCCCCTTTTTATACAGTAAAAGTCTTTGTCTGAAGGTGCAGGGAAGGGGCGAACCAGTTCCAACAGGTTCCTGAGCACTTTGTTTTGCTCAGCTCCTCTCCCTATTCACTGGCAGGCCAGGGTCATCAGACGCACCACAGGGGCCGGTGCCAGCATTGTGTGGGGAAAGCCCTGTCCTATTCAGGACCCAGGTATACTCCTCCCCTGCCATCAATATGCTAACTCCCTATTCACCACTGGGTGACTCCTCCTGACCTTGGGGATTTCCCTAACCCGTCACATGACCTCCACCAGCCAATCGCCAGACAAGCCACACATTTCATACTGCACACTGAAGTGCCCACTTCTAGAAGTGGCACGTCCACACTAGGTACATGCACGCCGCACACATCATCGTGCAGCATTCACTCACACGAGTCCGCACATACCAAACTCGGGCCTGCACACCCCACGCATCAGGAACTACCAGGACACATACATTCCCCCATGCATTCCTATGGGAGGGCAGGCCAACCTCAACACACGCACGCACTTTACCCTGGGACACAGCGGTAAAGTTGCGCCTAAACCAAAAATTATTACACCAAGTCACCCATAAAAAGCAAAAAGTCACGGGGGTGAACCTGCCAGAAGGGCCAAGTCCAACACGACCCCCTTCCAGCCAAAACGCAGGGTAGACCAATCACCACCGTGATGGTCTTCCCTGCTTGGGGCGATAAAACACGGACGCAGGCCCGCAACGGCAGGGACACTCTCCGGTTTTACGCCACTCTGAACTCACATGGGTTCCTCTGATAAAACTCGGCGGACCAACTGGGCTACCCCCCTGGTGCTCCTCAGCTGTCCGTGGCCAGGACCAGGCCCTAGACCACCTAGGCGCCACTGGTCCTTGCCTAACCACAGAGTGGGGGGTAGTAACCCCTGGCACATAGTGACCATTTTCCACTCTACCCCTCATCAGGGCAGTTCTAAACTGCCACTGATCCTCCAGCCTAGGGTCCGTACCCTCAGGCTGACCAAAAGTCACGGGTGAGGCTCTCCTCCCCCTACCTCTTCTCCTAGGGTTCCGCCCTCTCTTCCTCTGAGAGGCGACCCCGTAACATAACTCACCAACCAGCTCAGGACCCTTCCTTGAGAACTGGTCTCCCAACCTAGGGTTTAACCCCTCAGGTGGCACCGGGGTCAGAGGTGGGCTCTCCCACCCTCTGCACCCCCTTCCAGAGTCCTGCTCCCTACCAACTGGGGCGGTACCTCTGGAAGAAGAACCGGTCAGGACACTTGTTACAGTAGTCCTACCCTTCAGGTCAGGCTGCTCCTGAACCTGGCCTCCCAACCTCTGGTCTAAAACCTTCGGTGGAATACTTGCCTGGCACTCCAGGACTTCTGGGGACTTACACACCATCCCCCTGAGGCTGACACATGACCCATGTGTCGTGTGACGGTCTGTCTGGCGCAGATCTCCCGTCCCCTGTCCCTCTGACAGTGCGCGAAGATCCCCCAGAACAGAAGTGGCGCCACCCTGGTCCCCCCAAAAAGATCTAGCCCAACTGGCTAGTCCCTGGTCCACTGGTGCATCCACTGGGAAACTCATCCCCCAACCACTCCTCACGCTGGACTCCTGTACCCTCCCTACCGGAGCTGTACTGCCAGACTCTAGAACCACAGGAGCCCTGTTTACAGGCGCTCCCGGTCCTCTACTCACTAGGTGATCCTCCTCAAATGGGCTAACAGGACAGCCTAGGTCCCCAACTTGGTGTTCCCTCATGAAACCACCCAAGTCCTGAGGCAGGGTTTCGTACGTCTGGGGACCCTCGGTCACCCACTTACTCCCGCTCCACTGAGCCAGGCCGTAAGCCCCTACACCCTCCTCGCTATCCTGGGACCTAGCTGGGCTACACGGAGCCTCTTCCACCACGCTGGGCTGGAAGATCCCTGAACCACTACTTTTGGAGTCACTCCCTAATGACTCCAGAGAACCTTTAGCGCTTTCCCAGCGCTCTGCTTCCTTTGCCAGCTTCCAAGGACAAAAGTAGTCATACCTCAACAGGTGTTGGCGCAACCCTGCAGAACAACTACTGAGCATCTGCTCTTTGACAATCATTTTGAGAACTATATCCAAATCCTCTTCCGTGTTGACCATCAGCCAGTCCACCAGCGCATCATGACAGTCATCCACAAACAACCCCCACGATTGGTGAGACTGTTTTCTACTGCCCCTGAACTTCAACCTATACTCCTCCTCTTGGGAAACAGGTACCAAACTCGGGGAACTGGGCGTGGGACTTGTCTCACGGGACTCTATTTCGCTGCCACCACTGGACTCAACCCTCCCTGGGGAGCCCAGAAAACTAAGACTGCGCGCAGGGGATAGTCTACTCTCCAGCGCTGATTTCTCCCTGGTGAAGGCCCTCTCAGCCTCCTCTATCCTCTCCTGCGCTAAGACCCTCTCGGTCTCCAGCTTTTTCTCTTCTATAGTCAGCTGCGCCATCCCCCGGGCATGCTCTAACCTGAGCTTCTCCATGGCCAGCTGATGCTCCCTCTCTTCCCTCCTATCTACCCACTCCTCTGGGGACAGGGAAAGGGATGGGGTGCTGCTCCTGACACTGGACCCAGCAAGGGACTCCCTATCTATGGGGTCTTCACTTTCTACTGGCGTCCCTGTGAGGTAACCTTCCTCCTCTTCAGATTCCTCAGGGCTCCCCTCAGACCCACCACCCTCTCGGCGTGTGGCCCGGGCCCTATCTTCCTCGCTGCGCTCTCGCTCCCACTCATCCTTTTGCCATAGGATCAGGTTGTCCCTCAGTTTGGACTGGGTATCTGACTCACCCACCTCTATGTCCCTCTCTTCACAGAACCTTACCAACTCCAACCTACTGTATCTAAACAGACCACAGAAATTAAAAGCAGGCTCCATTTTGGCGGACGTTCCTGAGAAGAGTTTAACACAAGGAACCTGAGTGTCTGAGCTAGCACAGGGGTACATAATTCACAAGGGACACCTTTAGGAGAGGAAATAATGGAACTTCAAAAAAACAATAATCCCTAAAATGTGGTTATCTAATGCAGAGTTTTGTGGTGCAGCCAGTCGCTGCTGCGGTACAGCGCAACGCAAGTCCAAATCCCACCGCTGATCACCAATGTTAGAAATGGGATTTCTGGTTGGCTAAGGCTTGCGCCAAAGTCAGGCAGAAACCACCACTCTAGTCAGGGCAAGGAAGTTACACGCCAAAGATAACCCCTGCTCACCCCCTTGGTAGCTTGGCACGAGCAGTCAGGCTTATCTCTGAGGCAATGTGTAAAGCGTTTGCGCGCGCACCCAGCAACAACACCCAAGGCCCACCACAAAGGAAACTCCGCACAAGGTATTCTATAAAAATAGCCTTTGTATTATACACAACACATTAGATAAAAGCACACACTTTACAATGTGCCAACAGTCACGGGCAGAATTTACAAGAGATTATATGTACAGGGGACAGGGCCACATGGACCACTGTCTGGAATTAGCACTCTTAGAACTTAGCACATAAAATATATAAAATTACTGTAGCACCAAAAATAATATGTATAGCACACAACCAGTACTTACTGGTATCAGGTAAGTACCACCTACGCGACCCTAACTACTTTAGGAAACTGTCACGCAGGGGACTGGAACCTCACTAGCACCACCTGTACTAGGAGAAAGCAAACAACCACCTAAGTATCACAATACCTGTAGGGGTAATAGAACGTTACACATGATGCATCACATTCAGAGGTGTAGGGAAGGAAAACACATGATACATAAAAACACATTCAGAGGTGTAAAGCAATGGCACATGACGCATAAAAACACATTCAGAGGTGCAAGGAAAGGAACAATTGCGCAAGACTCATATGCCACCACCTGTGGCAGTCCCTAGGCCAACTGGCCTTGTCGGGGCTCGGACACCCTGTGTCCAGTCAAGCTGCGCCAGCTGCGCAGACTAAAGCGAAAATACCCCCAACCTAAACGTTGCAGCTGCCCACTAAGTGCTGGGCAGCTGGAGGAATGAGCGTGGGCACCACTGTGCCCTGCGAACACAAATCGGTCGCTCTCGTGGGGAGCCTCTCTGGGCTCTAGCTAAAAGAATGTCCCCTAGAGCCTCAACCGGCTCTGCACAACCAACGCGCCCCCAACGTTGGAGTCCCTCTGGACTCTGAGCACAAATACTTCCCCACGTCGTCGGAGCCTCGGGGCTCAAGAAACAATGCCCCCAAACGTTGGAGTCCTGCTCAGGGACTCGCGAGCCTCACAGGCTCGTAAAACAATGTGCCCCCTTCGTTGGAGTCCCTCTCGGGGACTCGAGACACCAAAGTAAAATGCCCCCAGGTCGGAGTCTCTCCGGCTCGAGGAGCACTGCGCCCGCCCACCGAGGAGGCGTCCGGCGCTCTGAGGCCCACAATGCTGCCCCCACTCACCGGGACTCGTGAAGACCTCGTCTCCTCGTTGCTTCGGCCACTGCGGCGCTGCTCTTCTCGGGGCCCCGGGGCGCAGGGTAGGCTCCTGCCTGCTCCGGGCTTACCGATCCAGCGCGAGTCTCGGGAAGGAGGCGGGGTAGGCTCCCGCCCTCCTACTTCCTGTCCTTGTTGTCCCGGCGGCCCGCCTGCAGCCTGCCTGACTTCCTGTGAGCCCGGCCGCGGCGGTGATTTCAAAACTCGGCAATAAGAGGGGTAGGCTCCCTCGTTCCAGTGGATGTACGGCGGGGTGGGCACCCGCCGTGAAATAAACAAATAAGCGGGGTGGGCACCCGCCAACGAGCACGGCAAGGTCCCTGGCAGGGTGGGCACCTGCCAGGGGATTTCAGGATTGGCACCGCACGGGGGAAATGCCGGGTGGGCACCGGCTTGCAGGATCCCAGCGCTCACAGCGCTATATAGCAGAACAGTGCTCCCAGCGCTACAAGAAGCCCATAAAGCGCTCCCAGGCGCTGCGAGTCAAAAGAAGGTTCAGCAGAGAGTCCTTAAAGAGCAGGGGGGGCAAAGGCTGGGCCCAGAGCCAGCTCACAGGGCCCTCCAGCAGGGAGGCAGTCCCCAGTGGCGGTCTCTCCTTGGAGAACCAATTGTAAGGGGACACAGCCCCTTTTTATACAGTAAAAGTCTTTGTCTGAAGGTGCAGGGAAGGGGCGAACCAGTTCCAACAGGTTCCTGAGCACTTTGTTTTGCTCAGCCCCTCTCCCTATTCACTGGCAGGCCAGGGTCATCAGACGCACCACAGGGGCCGGCGCCAACATTGTGTGGGGAAAGCCCTGTCCTATTCAGGACCCAGGTATACTCCTCCCCTGCCATCAATATGCTAACTCCCTATTCACCACTGGGTGACTCCTCCTGACCCTGGGGATTTCCCTAACCCGTCACATGACCTCCACCAGCCAATCGCCAGACAAGCCACACATTTCATACTGCACACTGAAGTGCCCACTTCTAGAAGTGGCACTTCCACACTAGGTACATGCACGCCGCACACATCATCGCGCAGCATTCACTCACACGAGTCCGCACATACCAAACTCGGGCCTGCACACCCCACGCATCAGGAACTACCAGGACACATACATTCCCCCATGCATTCCTATGGGAGGGCAGGCCAACCTCAACACACGCACGCACTTTACCCTGGGACACAGCGGTAAAGTGCGCCTAAACCAAAAATCATTACACCAAGTCACCCATGAAAAGCAAAAAGTCTCGGGGGTGAACCTGCCAGAAGGGCCAAGTCCAACAGCGCCTCTCTGGGTTGCGGTAACAGCGGCTCTTCTTTGTCTCTGTCAGGTACGCTGTTACGACACCCCTAACCTTGGAGGTTTACTCCGCTCTGTGTCCTGTTGTCTCTGCTCCTGGGCACTGCCATCTTGGATGACTCGTCGGATCGGTGGCTCAGCTTCTCTTGCGTATTTCCCTCACCTCCCAATCCGCCTTTTCACTGGCTTCAGCAAGTCCTGTTGGTCCGGGTCGGATGGAGATTACTCACAGAGGTAGTGTTTCACCCAGAGGAAGACAGGATGGAGCCAGATGCTGGCAAGCCGGTCGGAGCTCGTAAGTAAAGGGCTATTAGTATGTAGGGCTTTGGAACCTATAGAAGGGAAACAGGGATCAGAAGGAAATCCTGAAGTCCAGTTCAAAATAAATTGGGCTGAAGAATCTAACAAAATGCTCTCAAAAGAGGTTAGCACTGGAGTGGAAGTTGTATTGAGTGATGGTCCGATGTCAGTATAATGTACTGTTAAATCATCAACCTAAAATTCAACGTGGATCTTCTTTATTTTCTCCTGAGAAAACAGAGATGTTCTTGAATAAATATGCAAAGAAGCAATACGCTGAGTGCAGCCTTTAGAAGCAAGAAATGATTGAACGCTTTTGAAGATCTCTTTTGGAGCAAGTTAGAAATGAGAGTCCTGGTTGGCTAAGGGATATTCACCCAGACCATATAGGAACTACCACTCTAGTGAGGGTAAGTCACACTGAAAGATATCCTGTGTTAACCCTTTGGTAGCTTGGCACAGAGCAGTCAGGCTTATCTGAAGAGACAATGTGTGAAGTATTTGTGTAACACACACACGCACACACACAGAGTAAAATAATGAATACACCACAAACATACTCCACACAGTAAAATAGAGAATATTTAACTGAGCAAAAGGAGACCAACATGACAAAAATCCAAACTGTAGAAGTCAAGATATGATTTAGTTAAAAATTAAATGCTAAAATATTGCTTAGAAATTACTAGTGTTTAAACGGTTACTTGAGGTCGTGAGGGACCGGTGCAAATCCAACGTTCAGGCTGACTTCGATGGAGAGCAGGCCAGCTACAGATCCCATGCATGGCCCACTGAGAAAATACTTTGGATGGGGCAAAGCATCAACACAGAGGGCACAATGTATTGATGCTTTCCTTGCATCCGTGTTGCTGCGTTGTCATTGAGCTTCGCTGAGGTAAAGGTAATGCATCGTCATCGGTCCCCACAGAGGAGCATAGCCACCGGGCCATGCAGGCTGTAGAATCTTAGTCGTTGCACAGCCTCTACATCTGCACCGAAGGACAAGGTTCTGATCAGTGCAAAGGTGAGGATGCGTCCATTTTGTTGAAAAACAGCTGCAGAACTGATTTCTGAGACCCAGAACTTGGAGAGGGCAATTCACACAAGGGTAGGATTCATAGAAGTCAGAGTTCAGCAGCACCAGCCAATTGCAGGAATTATTTTGTATCCCTGAGACTTCAGAAAACAGGAGGCAAGCCAGCAAGCCCTTGGAGATCACGTGGAGCAGAGTCCAGCTCTCCTTCAGCAGAGTTAGTGAACAACAGGCAGCAGGACAACAAGCAGCAAAGCTGTCTGTCCAGAAAAGCAGTTCAGTTGAGTCCTTTAAGAAGCACAGCGGTCCTTCTGACAGAGGTTCATTTCAAGTTCCAGAAGGGTCAGTTTTAGGGGGCAGAGACCGAGTATTAATATACCCCGGAGTGCCTTTGTTGTAGGGGTGGAAGTCAAAATAGCTCTCTGAAGTGCACAAGGATGCCTTTCAACCCGGCCCTGTCGACCAGGCTATCTGCTGGGGGAGATCAGTCCTTTGTGTGTGGACAGTACACTACCTATTGAAGTGTAAGTGTCAGTACCTTCAATTCCTCCCTACACAGGGAACCCATCAGAATGTAGATGAATGCAGACGAGGGCTCAGAATGCATATGACCCTCACCTTCCTCTATTTCTGGCTGTCTTGAGGGAATGCAGACAAGTGTAGTTGTCACCCACTTCAGACTTGTATTGGAGACAGGCTGTCAGGCACATAGAGCAGTAAGTGTAGAGAAATGTCCAATTTCTAACAATGGCATTTCTAAAACAGTAATGCTAAATCCAACTTCACCAGTAGGGAGGATTTATTATTACCATTCCAAAGATATGAAACATGCAAAAGCCACTCCTTTCTGATCAGGAATTACAGCTTATAAGTGTATTAAGGAATTCCCAATGCTGGCCTATGAGAGGAGTAGGCCTTGCAGTAGTAAAAAAGGAAATGGACTGTTTGTCAATACAAGGACATGCAAAACATAAAAGTACATATCCTATCTTTTACTGACATAGCACCCTGACCCCTAAGGACACTTAGGGCCTAACTTAAGGGTGACATATGTTTTAAAAGGGGAGTTTACGGCCTAGCAATTCCTTTTAAATGCCAAGGTGAAGTGGCAGTAAACTGCACACACAGGCACTGCAATGTTAGGCCTGAGATAGGTTTAAAAGTCTACTTCAGTGGGTGGCACAATTAGTGCTGCAGGCCCACTAGTAGCATTTGATGTACAGACCCTGGGAGTATGGTATACCACTTTATAAGGGGCTTACCAGTACCTCAAATATGCAAATCAGGTATACACCAATGTCATTATGTTTATGGGAGAAGTACATGCACTTTAGCACTGGTTAGTAGTGCTAAAGTGCTCAGAGCCCTAAGGCCAACAAAAGGAATCCCCAATAAATGGAGGCAAAAGGCATAAAATCTATTGGAAGACCACCCTAAGGATGGCAGATCTAACAGATCATTAGAAGTTGCCTCGGTTGGTTCAGCAAAATAATCTACTTGAGCTATAGGCAGAGCTTTATGATAGTCCATCAAAGCCTCTTTATAGGATGCTTCCTCACATGAACAACACTTGTTCCTCCAAAGAATTTCAAGCTTTTTACAATTAGTTTTTATGGTTGCTAATGTGATGAAAACCAAGGGGCTGCAGGAGGAGATCTAGCAGAAGATTTACCTCTCAACAGAGCAATAATATCAGCCATAGTGGACAGCCAGTTGTTAAATAAAGAGGCATCCAGCTCAAGATCGCAGCTGAGTGACAAGGGATAACTAAAAAAATGTGAGACCAGGTTGGATTCATTCAAATTGCCAAGTAGGAAGACGTGGAGCAACAGAAGAAATTTTAGAAGGGACAGCTAGCAAAATAGGAATAGGAAAATGATCAGACCAGGTGAGTGGCAGTGGAGAACCAGTTGAAAGATCTGGAATATCATAAAAAACCAGAGTGGGACCAGGTACATGAGTCGGTTGAGTAATTTTCTGAGACAGATTCAAAGAAGCAAGAGTCTCAATGATCTGGAAATTATTAGCACTTAACTCAGATTATAACACATAAACATAGTACAACTTACTCAACATGAAAGATCATAGCTATACCACCCTGTTTGCTGTACATCTGGACAATATGTTGAAAAATTAGGTTGGGGGAATCGCTTTTCCATTATCAGGCAAAGAAAAATCTGTACTCCAAGCTTCCTTGAGAAAAACAAAATCCCAGTTTGAAGATCCCAGATCATAAATATTTAATGATTGCTTAGGAAAGGCACACACATTTTTTTATCAGATCTTAAAGTGACAACCAGGAAAAACAACTGTAGAAAAAGTAGTATTACAAGCTAAACTTGATTATTTGAAAGCTCAAGAGGAGAGAGGACACCCATGGGAGAACTTAATTATGCCTTTACACTGAAGGCATGAGACAAGCCCCAGCAAGTGGCTAACAATTCATTCATGAGCACAACATGTCGTGGCAGCATATCAGGCTTTTAGTTGATTAGAGCTATAAGAAGGCTTACCCTGAAGAGAAATCAATAAACCAGCAGCATTTCTGGCGCTGGACAAAGGCCGAATACTGACAGGTGCAGACAGGCTTGCTCCTTGCTCTGGCTTTGCAGAAGTAGGAATTGTGAGTGAGTAGGATGCTGGCCAAATATATGTTTCTGTTTGTGATGTGGAAATTGATGCAGCTGTTGAGGTAGGAGGGACTTAGCTTGTGCAAGGCTTCGTAACTGTGGTTGAGGAGCTTACATAGTGCATATTTGTGGACAGGGTGAACGACGAGGAGCTCTTTTAGGTATGAGCTGATGTGTGTAAGGGAAAGCAGCTTGAGTGTGCATCTGATTACTGCATCTTGTATGACTGGAAGTCTTCTTGTCAATTGGACGGTGATTCTGGCATTGAGTGCTTTGCCGTAGTCCAGTTTGGAAGTAAGGATAGCCTGGGTGACTGTTATGCGTGTGTTGACTGGATGTAATTTGAAGGTTTTTCTGAGGTTCTTTCAGGTGTAGAAACAAGATGAGGATGCTGCATTGGTTTGGCTGATCAGCAAGAGTTAGTTGGCCACACCTATGCCTAGGTTCTTGGCTTGATTGGCCTGGAAAGGTGTTGGTCTGAGAACAGTTGGCCATCAGGTAGAGTTGTATAAGGAAGGGGAAACAACATATATATCGCAAATTTTACACCGCGATGCAATCACAACGCAGTCGTCACAACGATTGCGTTGTTACAATGCAGTGCCAATACTACGCAAGTCGTTACAATGACTTGCGCTAGATGGCGCTCTAGACTAAGGAATAGTATAATTTACTATTCCAACACCTTCCCTAGTATTGCACACACTGGAGTTGGAATAGTAAATCATACTATTCCTAAGTCCAGCGCGCCATCTAGAGCAAGTCAGTGTAATGACTTGCGATGTAATGGCACTGCGTTGTAACAACCCGGTCACGGTGTAAAAATATGTAAAGTGTCATATTCATAAGGAAGTGTTCTTGCCAAAAAGTACCTCTTCTGTTTTGTCTGTGTGGATTTTTATACAGTTGATCTTCATCTGGCTGGCGACTTTGGACATGCTCGAGGCGAAGTTGGTCCTGGTGTTGGATGTTTCGACAGAAAGTGGAAGGATGAGCTGGGTGTCATCGGTTTAGGAGATTATGTTGATTTCATGGGCTTTGATGATGCTGGTAAACAGTGCCACTTAGGTGTTAAGATGAGAGATGATCCTTTGGGAACCCCACAGATGACACTGGCTGCAGCTGAGGTGTATGCGAGCAGGTTCACTAACTGGGTGCATCCAATGGGGAAGGAGCAGATCCAGCAATGAGATGGCCCTCATATGCCAACTTCGTAATGGTGTTGAATGAAGATGGGATAGAAGAAAGGGTGGAAGATTGCAGCTAGATCAAGTAGCATGTGAGCTGCAGTGTTTCCCATGTCCATGACCAGTTGGATGGTGTCTGTGGTGGCAATGAAAGCGGTCTCCGAGAAAGAGAGTGCATGTGTATGTGTGAACATATGTGTCTGCATAAGCATCTATGTGAGTGAAAGAAGTGTGTGTCAGTTACAGGTAGTGTGTGAGACTGAGCCAGATGGTGTGTTAGTATGTATGAGTAAGCCAGACTGAGTAAGCAAAAGTCAAGGTGACTGCAGCTGAATGAGTGAGAATAAATAACTATGAACTTGAGGGAGTGTTAGAGAGTTAGAATGAGTGAATTTATAGTGAATGAGTATAACTGTGACAATGATTGTGCGTAACATTAACTGTAAGTATGAATGAGTGAGAGAAAGCGTGAATATGAGTGAAAGAGAGTGTGAATTGTTGAAAATGAGTGAGTCATAGTAAGGGAGAATAAGTGAGATAGTTAGAGTAAGTGATTGCAAGAGAGAGCTGGTGTAAAGGTATGAATAAGCCAGAGAAAGAATAAAGGTGAGTGTGAATGAGTGAGAGTAAGAGTGAGTGCAAGAAAGTGAGACTTAATCAGTGAGTGAATATGAATGAATGAGTGAGAGTGAGGATGAGTGGGTGAGAATGAGTGTGAGGGAGTGAATGTAAGTATTGATGAGTGATAAGTGGTGGTCTGCTGGCAAGTCTACTATTGACCCTGGATTCTGAAAGCAATTCTTATCTTATAGAGGCACTCATGGCAAAATGCTGACACATTAGATGCAATCCTTAGGATGCCTGTCACTTTGGATAATATAGTTGAATGCCATACTTTAGGCAATTTGTGAATGGGAAAGAGATAGCAAAATGCTGGTAGTGGCATGCTGGAGACAATTCTTAGCAGGACAGACATCTGTGACAAATACTGCTGCTGACATAATGAAGGCAATTCTGAGCATGGCAGACACCTGTGACAAAATGATAGCACTTCTGTACTTAAATAAACTATGGAATGGGCTATTTTTAAAACCCCACCAATGTACAACATACAACATACAACAGAATGTATTATGATTGAGAACAAATAGAACAATAATAAAATAAAATGAACCACATCAAGAATAAGACAAACGTGTTTCTTTTTGATTCAACTGAATTATCTGGATAACTACTGCAAGGAAAGGACCATTGAGTAGATGCAATATTGTTTACCCACATACTTTACTGAATGTGGGAACTGTAGACCCAAACCTCAAGAGTGGACTTCCCCTAGAGAATAGGGTATTTCTCAACAGGATAGGTGTTGGAACTTTATGCATCTTCCAATACAAGAACGAAACAGGTCTGAGTCATCATCTCTCTTGCATGTGGGAGCCTCTGTTACATCACAATCTGTGGAAAGAAGGCAGAGGGTACTGCCCTCCAGACAGTGTCACGGAATTCGGGAAAGGAGAAACAGTAGGAGGGAGCAGAGTTTGCCATTGCAATAAGAGATGAGTTGATATTACAGTAGACCTGACGGAATCTATCCGTACTAGATATCAGGAAAATGTATTTGTCATCATTTTTCCTACAATACCATGTATGATCAATTGGTGTTCAACACCATTATGATTAAGTATGTAAAGTTGAAAACTATAGAAATCTGTGCAGCATAATCAAAACATTTAGAAAGAGTCATGCTTTTAAGAAATATATAAAAGAGAGTTTTTGAATCAATATAATTAGGTTACTGATACTAGTCACTTGTGCTAATAATGCGGCAGTTGTGTAACAGAATGCTAAACAGACCTTTGTGTTTTACTAAGTTATTTCAAAATATTATAGAGATATCTTTTATGGACCCCAAAAGATGAAAACTATTAACAACGTATGATTTGGTCGAATATGTTTTAAAAATTAAGACATTTTAAGCTCACCTATAAATGTGTACAATTTCTCAACTACCGTTTTCGGCCTCACAACTATTGAGAAAATCATATTTCATATACTAGTCAGAAGTGTTCCAAGTGGTTTGCAATGAGCAAAAAAGCGAGCACCAGAGGCATTCAGCAACAAACACAGACAGACAGGACCTTTCAGCAAAGCCTACTCAGAGAGATTAAATGAAAGGGTAACTGTATACCCATGTTAATAAAACAAGTGGCGAAACATCATACAGAGAATAACATAATCGCAGGCAAATATCTCTACGCATTTTTCCCTCTTTAGTAAAAATGACATTTTTTCAACACTTTTGAATATAGAGTAATCCTTTAAAAGGTTTTGATGATTTTCAAATAAACATCAATGTTCTCAAAACAAACAGGCATCTCGATATTCCCCATTTTCATCTTTATCCGTTGGCACGATGTATCTTTTTGCTTTAAGCTGCCACTGTGGTATACTCCGTTTTGTTTATTAGGCATTGTTCAGATCCGGCTCGGTTTCCCAGGGATGTTGGCACTGGGTGAACTCTTTAGCCAGGTGCTTCTGATCGGACGCGGGTGCACAGACATGGCTCTAATGTCTTCGGGAAATAGCATCATGAAAATGGCGCCTATTAGGAAACAGACATCAGGGCCTGGTGCCAAAGGAATGCCTTCGCACAGTCTTCTCGCTGTAGGTTAAACATACCCTTTGTGCGACAAGAGCATTTCAAGACGCCGGCAGCCCTTCTCATTTGGCTCCATTTCTTCCTAACGCTCCGCCTGACCATCCGTGGGGCCTGCCAGATATGATTCAAGGGCTGGAAAATTACAGCGCCGAGCAAGTACCACGCTGCGATTTCACAGAAGCCAGATGCACGCCACTGCGATACATTGCGGAAAGAAACTACGTGTTCCAGTACAGCTGGCACCAAATGGGCCTTGGACGCCTCAGCATCCCAGAACACCAGCCTCGAGGCGCTTGCGGGATGCACCTGGTTATTTGAAGACCAGCGACTGTTATCTTTCCCACCAAAAAAGTGTAGTTTTTATCAATGTTGTCACCCTGTTCTCATTTCCTCCACTACAATCTCTCTTCTTTCAAAGGAATTCATGGTTGATTAAGAGGGAATTCTCGTGGAAATATTTCAATGAAGGCAGTCCCTTTGGCCTAACAGGGGAAAAGTATATATTGTACCTTACAAAAGTGTTTCTGCCTTAGCATTTCAAACTTCACACTACCCACGTCTAGTCAAGTGGTATACAAACGGATTTTTCTAAGCGCATATTCAATAATGTATGAAATCTATTAATTACATATTTATTTTGTACAGCCTTGTAAATTAGAAAGACTAAAACGAACAGTTTTAATATTGAACCACTTCATTGATACTGCATAAATTGACAGCGGAAGGCTTGAAGACAGAGTTGAACCTGCTGGGATTCAAATTTACGACTTCTTGTCGCATAAACACACATATGCAAGCACAACTGGTCGCTAGCGCTTAACTCAGTGAATCATCTGTGGAAACATCAACTGTTCTTAAAATAAGAAAAGAATCATACACCTGTAATATCGCGAGAGACAGTGGGACAGCCCACGTCTCTCACAACAGCAGGGGAGGTGATGTAGCTATTCACTCCCCTCAAAGGGCGACATGTAAGGTGGGCTCGGCGGAGGTCGAGACCACGTGTGGTGACGAATAAAAGGCCCAGCGCGCTGGGCGTGGTTAAGTTCGCGGCTGACCACTAACGCAGTACACGTGTGTCAGTGTGGTTTCCTTACACACCCGGCCCTGCCACTCGCAACACTACAACACCGTGCTACAAAAAATTGACGAAAACCTGGATGCAGTATTTTTTAAAAGTGCTGATTGGTCGAATTATGCGACAGGAAACTCAGGAACTTTGTTACTCAGAAAGAAAGCCTCACCCTGTCTGTTGTTAACAGTGAATTTGGGTGCATACGAATTAGGTAGGTAGTCGACATACTGAGGGTCTGATTCACAGAAAAGTAGTAAGTCTGCATTATATAACTACTACTAAGAGCGGGCGTAGTTTTACTACCGTTTGGAATTCCTAAACATTCCCACTAGTACACCTGTGAGGCTGCGTCAGTCGCAGTATTTCATACACACTAGTAGGAATGTGGCTTAATTGCTGGAATAGTTTCAAAGTGGTGTTGTACTTAGTACAACTTTTTTATCAGGCTGAATTTATTTTGTTTCTTTTCCTCCACAGGGGAACCCCTAAGAAAACCCTACCATTGCAGCCCAATCAACTTTGTGGGTGATGTGTTTCCTTTGCAGCTCAGGGGGAGGTGTGTTTGCTCGTTCTGTGTTGACATAACATTTAGACTGATTAGATGGTAGGAAGGGGTTGGTTCGGGTCCATGTTTGTGCAGGCCTTCAGTCGCTAAGTTTCTGGACATCACAAACTTTCAACACAAACCAAGCTGTTATCTTCCAACATTTCAACCTTTGCTTGGAAGTTGATGATGTGTATACACCTAAGGCATAGAAAAACACCTTACTAAACCAACATAGACTTGTGAGGAATTTCTTTGTGAAATTCTGAAAGTTGTAAATGTCTTTGTGAGTGGGGCCCTAAGTGTTTACCGTCCTTCAAAATATATAGTTTATTTCAATTGTGTACATATATTTACAAAAATAGCACATTCACTCAAAATTTGTCCAGTTAGAAAAAGTTCCTAATCCACAGCATGGACACAATTCATCCATAATCCAACAAAATATATACATAACCTGTACTTCCAGGCATATTTTATGGGTTGTTTGCACCTAAAAATTGAACAGTTAAGTATCACAAGCTAGCACCAATAGAGGAACAAGATGGTGTATGGACCAGAACAGATTATTTGTCAAGAAAGTACATTATAAGTAGCGATGACTTTAATGATGATGCCCATCTCACCTAAAATGGATCAGAATGAATACCTAGATTTATATTATGGACCTAGTAATCCCAGGTAAAGTGTCCCATTTTTGGTTGCAATGGAATCCTAACTTACTTTTCTTCTTACTTGGTGCAGATCCTCCCCCTCTAGTGCATATGCATTCATTCAGCAGTGCCAACCCTCTGACTCTCTGCATCTCCGGTCACTACTTCTAAGTCCAACATCTGGCGCTCAGCTCTGGGCGGGCCCGAGCATGGCCATGCTCCGGCCCGGCCAGTGCCAGGGCTCCAGATGTTGGGCTTAGAAGTAGACACCAGAGATGCAGAGAGTCAGAGGGTTAGCACTGCTGAACAAATTGCTGTTACTCCGTTGCTTTCGAGCCATGGTCCTGCCACAGCAAAGTCTTCACCTAGTGGCTTGTTGATTGCTGTGTTGCAATCAGTTTGTACACTGGGAGATAATTTAGTGCAGTGAAGCAGGTGAAAATATGATAGTTTTTCCTGCCCATAGCCCCCATTTCTGCTTAAGCTTGGCCCAACTGACCCTGTAAGCTACCTTTGTGATTCCCTAGGCTCAAATGGCAGGGCACAGCTTAATGCCCTCTGGGGAGCCAGGTGGCACCTAAGCCTGCTGGGGATTGGCTACTCGAGCAGATTCTCTTAGGCTGGTGCTGTGTGCAAGGAGTAATAAACAGTCCCCTAAGCACCAAAAATGTCCAAAAACAGTAAGTGATGGTCCTTTATTTTCAGTCGTCAAATTCATCCAACAATCTTGGCAAATCTTGTAACTATTGAGCTTATAGCCATTAGCCAACGCGTGTGTTTCATCATTTGGTAAGTCTACCATTGACTTCATCAGGGCTACAGAAACAAATTACATTCTGCTTTCCTCATACTTTCTGACCATTTCTGTAAACCATTATCATCCAACATAAAGGTTGTTTTAAATTGTATTTTGCACTGATTCTGATTGCACTGTGAGGGAATTGAGGGGGGAACTTTTGCCCGCATAACTTGGGGCGCTGATCTTGTAGGTCAGCGCTCTAGTCGCTCAGCCTACCAGGGCTATATTAAGCCCATTGACACGACCACGCAGCGTGACAGAAGCTGCCTGAGTCGCGCCAGATGCGAGAGCAGCATCTTAGATTGGAAATCTTGCAACTGAAACTTTTTTAAATCGCCTACTCTGCTTGTTTTAAATTGTATTTTGCACTGATTCTGATTGCACTGTGTGGGAATTGAGGGGGGAACTTTTGCCCGCATAACTTGGCCGTCATCTTGTAGGTCAGCGCTCTAGTCGCTGAGCCTACCAGGGCTATATTATGCCCAATGACGCGACCGCGCAGCGGGCGTGCTGCTGGCATGCCGAAGCCGCACCTAAGGCAAGCCCATCTGCGCCCGTCCGTGCCCCTCCGGGACCAGGGGCCAGAACCCCTGCCTGTCTCCCATCAGAAACACATCGATACAGTGCAAACCTACTCAAACAATTGAACCTAAGCCCAGATCCCGCCTGTCTTCATTCTATCCCTCCTGACTGCTGGAACTGAAACTGTAAGCACTGCTCCTATAGTCTTAAGCACCCCACTCCTATTAGTCCACATGCTGCTATACCACACCAATTTTTTGAAGCTATTTTTATTAAATTGTCGTTCCATATCAAAACACGCCGAGGAAGTATTCCTGCTGCTTATGGAGGAAACCCCTGACGTTCTATTCCTCACAGAAACTTGGCTAAACACAGCCTCTGATCCTGACATAGCTCAGGCTCCTCCTCCTGGCAACATAATCCAGAGGCTAGATCGAATCAATGGTAAAGGGGGTGGAATTGCTATTGTTCTAAAGAACCACCTTGTCTGTAGAACCTTCGGATGCCCTCTTTTAGATTGCGAAAACCTTCAGTTCTCAATAGGATTCACACCTACACTAACTCTATCAGGGATCCTGATTTATCGTCCCCCAGGATCTATTGGCCAATTCTGCGATTCACTTGCAGAAACGGTTCCCAAACTAGCAAGCTCCACTACGAACTTCACCATTCTTGGAGATTTCAATTTTCACTTCGATGATTTAACCTCTAAAACTGCATCCGAATTGATCTCAAACCTAGCGACCTTACAGCTCACTGAAAAAGTACCATCTGCTACACATTCAAAAGGACACCTCCTAGACCCCATCTTCTCGGGTCCGAATGAGCTATCCTGTCAAGCCCCTATACCCATTCCTTGGTCAGATCTTTTACTGATCCTTTTTTCTTGGTCCTCTACCCAGGCCATTCCCCCAACCCGACTGGTACATACTAAGTCCCGATGTTGGTCAAAACCTCCACTGGACACCTGGATATCAACCCTCGAGAGATCTAGGCCTGCTCCAGACTCCAATCCGATAGTGGCCAATGAGAAATTTGACAACTGGATTACCAGCTCACTTGACTTAGTCCTTCCTAAAACAACAATCCAGTTGCATAAAGGACCTAATAAAGCAGCTTGGTATACCCCAAACTTTGAGAATTAAATCAAATCTGTAAAAAGACAGAGAGAGGTTGGAGAAGGAATTTTTCCCCTGACAAGAAGAAGGAAGATAAGAATGCTATTAAAACTTATAAAATTGAAATTAGAAACACCCAAGCTCTGTACTACGAGAAGACTATAGCGTCCTCTGCCATCTCCCCCGTGAAACATTCCAAATAGTTAAGAAACTAATGAATGTTCCTTCTCTCCCCGACTCCCCCGCTATTTCAGACCAATGCTGTAATGAAATGGCGGAATTTTTCCACAACACAATCAAGACTATCTATGGTTCCTTTTCCTCCACTAAAGAACACAATATCACCCACTGCGATAAACCCCACAGAGAAGACAATGATACGTGCTTAGTAGCCTTTCCTACAATGGACTATAACTGTCTGCTAGCCACTGCTGATCGAGTAAAAAGCGGGTCACCCAACGACCCTGCTCCACTTAGGATTCTCAAACAAGTAACAGAGACAGTTGGCCCGGTCATCTTAGACCTGATTAACTCATCCATCACATCCGGAGTAGTCCCCTTCTCCTCGAGTAAAGCTTTGGTCAAAGCTCTCTTAAAGAAATCTAACTTAGACCCTGACTGTTTGGCCAACTATCGTCCTATTTCCCTCCCGGGAATTAGTAAAATCCTGGAGAAATATGTAAATGTTACACTCTCCGCCCACTTAGAATCCAACCACCTTCTCCACCCAACTCAAACAGGATTCCGCCCCGGTCACGGCACAGAGACAGCTCTTTTAGCTGTCATGGAAGAATCAAGAAAAATTCTCGATTCAAGAGTATCTTCTGCCGTGATCCTCCTGGATCTGAGTGTGGCCTTCGATACGGTTAATCACCGCATCTTGATTGACCGACTCAGAAACCTGGGTGTGTCTGGAATAGCCCTAGCCTGGCTGATGTCATTTCTGGAAGGACGATCCTTCCAGGTATTTGAGGGTGAAACCACCTCCAAACCTTGGCCCCTTTTCTGTGGAGTCCCACAGGGCTCTTCTCTAAGCCCTACGCTTTTTAATGCCTGTATGGCTCCACTGGCAGAGATCATACAGCCTTACGGAGTGAATATCGTAACTTATGCAGACGATACTCAATTAGTGGTTTCACTTAATCACCCAGATACATCCTCAGCCCGCCTCTGTACTTGCCTCGAAGAAGTGGCCAAATGGATGAACCACTCCTAACTGAAGCTGAATGGTGACAAGAAAGAGCTTATGCTCCTTGGTAACCCGTCATTATTTAGACCTAATATGATGTGGCCTACTACAATGGGATCAGCACCTATCCCCAAGTCCAACATAAAAAGTCTGGGGTTTTAGCTGGACTCAGACCTTACTCTCAAAGTCCAATCCAGAAAGGTAGTTGCCGCATGCTTCGACATTCTAAGAATGCTACGTAAAGTACTCCCATTGCTCCCCTTTCAAGCTAGGAAACTCGTAGTCCAAGCGCTTATTTTATCACGATTGGACTTTAGCAATGTACTTTACCTAGGTGCCCCAGAAGCAGTATTCTCTAAACTTCAAATGATCCAGAACTGCGCGGCAATAATTTTCTTGGGAATTCCCTACCGACTGTTGGCCAAACCTGCCTTGAAAGCTGTACACTGGCTGCCTACTCGTGAGAGAGTCCATTTCAAAGCTCTTTGTATCACTCACAAACTGCTTGGAGGAAATGGACCAAAGATCATCTCCCCCCTGGCCAAACCTTATCAATCCAATAGGCCTTTACGCTCAGATGAACTGCACCTGGCCTTCGTACCAAGGATCAAAAGAGCCAGAAGCGGAGGTCGTCTCTTCTCCTATAACGCCGCCAAGCTTTGGAACTCTCTTCCCCTTCAGCTGAGAAAAGAAACTAACCACCTGATCTTCCGCAAGCTGTTGAAAACTTGGCTCTTCCCCAGAATAGTCTCAGAAGCTTCTCACACTTCTTAGTGCTGGGATGTCTACTGGTAGCCATATGCTTTATAAATGGCGCTTCATTCATTCATTCATTCATTCATTCAAACCAAGCAATCACCAATTGCTGTGATTTCTGAAAAATAGGTGCAACTCCAGAACACCAAATTATAAATATAAAAGAAAAAGGAACCACAAGTATCCTCATATGGTATAGAGAAGTAATAGCCTTACAACCATTGAAAATTGTGTGCATAATCAAGTTAAGTCCTTGTTAGTTAGTAATTGAACTAGAAAAATGCAAAAAACAAGAAATGGCAAGATAGAAGGAAAGAAAAGACACCTTAACAATTTAGTTATTTCAAAAATAATTTTTTGTAACACACAATTGTGAGCACTGTAAGACCCTGCAACCTTGTTTTTTGTTTACTGTGTGCAAGGAGATTGGTGTCCCTTAATTTCCAATTCAGCTTCAGCCAAAGCAGCCACAAGCAGGGACCTCAGGAAAATTACTCAAAGAGTGAGGGAGTCCTAAGTGGTTTCAAGAGAAGGTAGTTGTAGCTACTAAAAGCTTTCTCCCCAAAGTACGTATATGGCACATTGTTCAGTCTGGCAGTCTGACTATCTTGTTTGTGATAATTATTGCAGTCTTAGCCTTAGCACAACACACTCACAAAGTAGAGTACAGAACCAGCTTGCATTAGTGTATATCTTATGGCCGATATCTCTGCAAATGCAATTGTGACACCAACAGTGTACTTTCTGGGACCACATATTACACCTTTGCCTGAGCATTTCCTTCTCTCTATTCACGTCACTTTGTTCACAGAACAAAGCAATACTAGGTTTTGCAATTTTATTTACGGATGGATAATTATATATTAAAAACATTGTTTTGATTTACATATGTTGTTTAGCATTTTACGTTACCTTTTCTACCTAGGGACCACTTTTGTTTTTATAATATTACCCACCCAGGTCCCTTGGATACCTAGGATATCCCTTGTTTCTTTGAAACAACACAGATCTAATTGAGTAAACAGTTAATCTAGATTCAACAACTAGTCACTAACTGGCACATGCATCAACAATGCCATTTGCGATTCCTTATTAGCGAAAAATAAGGATTCGCTAATAAGGAATAGCAAAAGGCTATACATGTAGAAATCGCTTACAAAATAGCGGTTTCTAAACATTCCTTAATTGCGACTCGCAAATTGCGACTCGCAATTAAGGAATACCTCCCCATTTATTCCTATGGGCCTAGAGGCCCATAGGAATGAATGAGAAGACTTTCTCAATTTGCAATTCTCAATTAGAGAATCGCAAATGGCTCATGCAATTTTAAGGGTGCCAGGGTGTCAAAAGGACACCCTGTTGCACCCCTGAAATCTGCATATGAGTACATCTTGCACACACACATGCCCCAAGGGCATGTGTGTGTGTAAAACGGAACTTTGAAAAGTGCACTTTAGTGCATTTTTCTACGTTTTTGCAAATTACCATGAAGTTCAACTTCATGGTAATTTGCTCCCCCTATTATCGAAATCGCTAATATTTTTACTTTAATGCATTGTATTTAAGGAATCTCAATTTGAGATTCCTTAAAAGCAATCGCAATTTAAGTAATCGCAATTTAGAGATTACTTAAATTGCGATTTTTGCATTTGGGATGATGCATCCCAAATGCAAAAATACCGGTCGCAAAGGGGCAGATTCTGAGAATCTGCCCGTTTGCGACCGGTTTTTGCTTTGATGCATGTGGGCCTAAGTGGTGCAAATGAACTGTGATTAACTCTTGTTGAATCAGACCAACAACTGCACCGAGCAAAACAAAATCACTAATTATCTATGCGAAGTGGCATCAATGAAAAACAAGCAAATATGACCTGAACAAATACAGAAGTCAAAGTGCAAGCCCACATCGGAAATCTCAAAAAGTGATCTATCACCGTAAATCCCGTCATTACCACACTGAGCATCTAAGGAACTGCATAGTAATCATACAAGCAGAGACGGAACAGTCAATCAAAATACGAATCCATTCCCAATTATCTACGTAAAGTGGCATCAAATAAAATCAAGCAATTATGCACTGAACCAATCCAGAAGTCAGAGTGCGCATCTACACCGTAAAGTCCAAAAAGTGATCTATCAATGAAAACACTATGGCTACCACACCCAACATGCAAAGAACAGCAAAATTATCATATACACAAGCAGAGACCAATCAATCAATCAAATTACAAATAAAAACCTGAATACTATCAGTCAATGACATATATTTAAGCAACAAAAGACTGTCCAAAAATAATCAAACTTTGTCAAAAGACAGAACGCTGAATCTAAAAAATCACCAGTTACCCCATCAGCCAATTCAGATGAACTGACTTTGACAGATTTACTACAACTACAGATAATCATTCACACCCTTTTTAACTCACAGTGTCTAACACAACATCATAGAGATACAGTCAACATCACATCCGCAAATTACTATATGTTGTCATCAGAACGCCATTCGATTCCAACTCTGGAGATCACTTTGTTACAGATCCAGCATGGTCTACCATAGTTACAATGAAGTAAACAACGGAACCCAGCAACAGAAAACCAGCTGAAGCTGCACCAATGTACTGTAAAGGAACTTCAAAAGGGCGTAATCACATTGCAGACACACCCTTACCCCTCACTCAGTATATCCATGGAGAAGCAAGAGATTCTCTTAAATTTTCATTCCACATTATAACTCTAAAGGAACTTTTGACATTGTATTTCAAGCACAACCTAAACTAAACAATACAAAGTCAGAGGAAATAGAAAGGGTTGGTTTTATTACCTCACCCGCAGAGTGAAAACGTGAAAGAGTTATAATAAAATGACACAGGCAATCAATAGCAGATCCGATCTACTCTTGCAGAGAAGACTTTGAAGAATAAGCACTCTCTAAGAAAAACCTGCTAAACAGCGGTATTCAACACTCATAAAGCCATATGATTCTCCGCAGATGCTAGATATAGGTAGGGCACCGGTTTCCACATTAAAAGCTGTAAAGGAGCAATAAATAAACATGGTGACCCTTGGATCCGGTATACATAACACTTGGGGCCATGATAGGGAATAATGCAAGCTCTCTTTGTGCTGGGTGTACCTTTCGAAAGGTGTGCCTGGCGCGTACAAGGAGAGTGCGCCATATTGTATTGAACAGGCTGCCTCCAGGGCAGTTATGAAGTCATACTGCCTTGGGGGAAGCGCATTCAAGTGATATATGTAGCGGCTTTCCAGCAGCAGCTCCGTGTTTCACTGTGCAGGTGGCAACCCGCCTGTTCTTTTAAGGGGGCTCAGAGAATCCCCTTGCAGATGGGTGTAGTGAGTGACTAAACCCACCTGCAAGAGGTTGTGTGGGGGGTCCATAGGACCTTATCTCCCTCCTCCAGAGGGCTGCTATCAGGGGGCGCACTGACAGTGTGTGTCAGTGCACCTCATGACAGCTTATTTGCCTCTGTGCCCATGCTTATAATCTGTGGGACGCACCAAAATGATGGACAGAATGCTGAATAAACCATACATTCACCCCTAATCTAGAGATCGGGGTTAAATCAATTTTTCTTTTGCCCACCAAGCCACCCCATTCTAGACCCAGCCATATCCAAATCAGTCTTGACCCTGTTCCTTATGGGAACAGTCCAGCCCGAGCTGCCAAGCCTGGCCCACCCTGGACTGGAATGAATTAGCCTGGGACCGGTTTCGGGGTATCACCCCTCATCAGCCAGGCGAGCTTGAATCCAGTACAATAGTGAGCAAGAAATCCACGTCTGGTCATATCCATCACACTTAGGTTGAAAAGTGATGTGCAAACAAATGACAGGCGGAATCCTGAATAAATCATACATTCACCCCCAGTCAAGAGATCTGGGTTAAATCCATTGTTCTTTTGCTCACCATGCTACCCCAGTTTAGACCCAGCCATATCCAAATCAGTCTTGACCCTGTTCCTTATGGGAACAGTCCATCCCGAACAACCAAGGAAGGTCCTCCCTGGACCAGAAAGAAGCATCCTGGGAATGGTTTCGGGGTATTACCCCTCATCAGATAGGCTAGCTTGAATCCAGTGGTCAGTGAGCAAGCGACCCATGTCTGGGTATAACCATTCCACTTAGGGCGAAAAGTGATACACAAACAATGATGGACAGAATGCCGTATAAAACATACATTAACCCCCAGTCAAGAGATCTGGGTTAAATCCATTGCTCTTTTGCTCACCATGCCACCCCACTTTATACCCAGCCATATGCAAATCAGTCTTGACTCTGTTCCTTATGGGAACAGTCCAGCCCTGACTGCCAAGCCACTTCCTCCATGGACCAGAAAGAAGCATTCTGGGACCAGTTTCAGGGTTTTACCCCTCATCAGACAGGCAAGCTTGAATCCAGTGGCACCGTGAGCAAGGGACCCACATCTGGGCATACCCATTCCACTTAGGGCGAAAAGAGATAAGCAAACAAATGATGGACGGAATGCTAAATAAATCATATATTGACCCCCAGTCAAGAGATCGGGGTAAATCCATCGTTATTTTTGCCCACCATGCCACCCAAGTTTAGACCCCGCCATATGCAAATCAGACTTTACCTAGTTTCTTATGGCAACAGAGCAGCCCGAACTGCTAAGCCAGGTTCTCCCTGGACCGGAAAGAACCAACCTAGGTCCAGTTTCGGGTATCACCCCTGATCAGCCAGGATAGCTTGAATCCAGTGGCACAGTGAGCAAGGGGCCCACGTCTGGGCATACCCATCCCACTTAGGGTGAAAAGTGATATGCTAGCAAATGATGAACGGAATGCTGTATGAATCATACATTAACCCCTATTCAAGAGATGGGGGTTACATCCATTGTTCTTTTGCTCACCATGCCACCACAGTTTAGACCCAGCAATTTGCAAATCAGTCTTGACTCTGTTCCTTATTGGAACATTCCAGCCCTGACTACCAAGCCACTGCCTCCTTGGACCGGAAAAAAGCATCCTGGGACTGGTTTCAGGGTATTACCCCTCACCAGCAACGGGCCCACGTCTGGGCATACCCATCCCACTTAGGGCAAAAAGTGATATGCAAACAAATGATGTACCGAATGCTGTATGAATCATACATTAACCCCAATTCAAGAGATGTGGCTTACATCCATTGTTCTTTTGCTCACCATGCCACCACAGTTTAGATCCAGCAATTTGCAAATCACTCTGTTCCTTATTGGAACATTCCAGCCCTGACTACCACGCCACTGCCTCCTTGGACCGGAAAAAAGCATCCTGGGACTGGTTTCAGGGTATTACCCCTCACCAGCCAGGCTAGCTTGAATCCTGTGGCACAGTAAGCAAAGGACCCATGTCTGGGCGTACCTACCCCACTTAATGCGAGAAGTGATACACAAACAAATGATGGACAGAATGCTGAATAAATCATTCATTCACCCCCAGTCAAGAGATCTGGGTTAAATCCATCAATCTTTTGTTCAGCAAGACACCCCAGTTTAGACCCAGCCTTATGCAAATCAGTCTTGACCCTGTTCCTTATGGGAACATTCCAGCCCAAACTGCCAAGCCAGGCCCTCCCTGGACCGGAAAGAAGTATCCTGTGACCGGTTTCAGGGTATTACCCCTCATCAGCCAGACTAGCTTGAATCCGGTGGCACAGTAAGCAAGGGACCCACATCTGGGCATACCTACCCCACTTATGGTGAAAAGTGATACACAAACAAATGATGGACAGGAAGCTGAATAAATCATACATTCACCCCAGTCAAGAGATCTGGGTTAAATCCATTATTCTTTTGCTCACCATACCACCCCAGTTTAGACCAAGCCATATGCAAATCAATTTGACCCTGTTCCTTATGGGAACAGTCCATCCCTGACTGCCAAGCCACGTCCTCCCTGGACCTGAAAGAAGCATCCTGGGACCAGTTTCTGGGTATTACCCCTCATCAGCCAGGCAAGCTTGAATCCAGTGGCACCGTGAGCAAGGGACCCACATCTGGGCATACCCATCCCACTTAGGGCGAAAAGTAATACGAAAACAAATGATGGACGGAATGCTGAATAAATCATACATTCACCCTCAGAGAGAAATATGGGTTAAATCCATTGTTCTTTTGCTCACCATGCCACCCCAGTTTAGATCCAGCCATATGCAAATCAGTCTTGACCCGGTTCCTTATGGGAACAGCCCAGCCCGAACTGCCAAGCCAGGTCCTCCCTGGACCGGAAAGAAATATCCTGTGACCAGTTTCAGGGTATTACCCCTCATCAGCAAGGTTAGCTTGAATTCAGTGACACAGTGAGCAAGGGACCCATGTCTGGGCATACCCATCCCATTTAGGGCGAAAAGTGATACACAAACAAATGATGGTCAGAATGCTGAATAAATCATACATTCACCCCAAGTCAAGGGATCTGTGTTAAATCTATCATTCTATCATTCTTTTGCTCACCATGCCACCCCAGTTTAGACTCAGTCATATCCAAATCAGTGTTGACCCTGTTTCTCATGGAACATTCCAATCCGAACCGCCAAGCCAGGTCCTTCCTGGACCAGAAAGAAGCACCCTCGGACCGGTTTCGGCGTATTACCCCATATCAGGCAGGCTAGCTTGAATCTAATGGCAAAGTGAACAAGACACCCATGTCTGAGCATTCCCATGCCACTTAGGTCAAAAACTGATGCGCAAACTAATGATGGACAGAATGCTGAATAAATCATACATTCACCCCCAGTCAGGAGATCTGGGTTGAAGCCATCGTTCTTTTGTTCACCATGCCACCCCATTTTAGACAAGCCATATGCAGTTCGGGCTGGACTGCTCCCATGGGGAACAGGGTCAAGCTAGCCAGGCTGATGAGGGGTGATGCCCCGAAACAGCTCCCAGGATGCTTGTTTCCAGTCCCAGGAGGCCTGGCAGTTCGAGTGGAACTGTTCCCATTGGGAACAGGGTCAAGACTGATTTTCATATGGCTGGGTCTGAGTCTGAATTGGAACGTCATGTGGAGCAACAAAAAAATAAGGATGTAGGCCCAGATCTCTGTACTATTGTGATTTTTTTTACATTGAGCAGCATTCAATCCATCAATTGTTCTTTTTGCATACTTATTATATGGCGCAGTGGCAAAGGGATTCCCTTCTGGTGATAGCTCTAATACTATATGTGCGCCAGCACTAACTGTATTACAGAAAGGGCTGCACAAGCATCTGCGGCATATTCTGTTCTACCAAAAGTACCACAGGGGCACGCAAAGCAGGTGCACATGGTACGTACACCCCCGGGGGACTTTCCATAATACGGCCCCTGGACTATTGGCTCTCGGAGATTGTGCCTGCTAACACAAGAGGCAGATATAGCAGCAGCAAATATGAGGAGGGGTTCCCCTCAGATGCAGAACCTCATTCATTGTTTATCTTCAAAATCTGCTACATATCTTTCTTCCTAGCATGTCAATATTGAGCAGAAAGTCAATTCACCCTAAGATAAATGACATCTTTTTCGATCAACAAACCTTGTGTGTAGAGCCTGAACCTATTGATGTTTTTTTAACCTCATACACCAGCACAGAGCACCAGGAAACACATTCAACAAAGTGGAAGCTAGGCAATGTACATTGCCACTTCTTTAGACCTTGCTATCACTATAATTTCGACAGAAGAGCCCTTTATACAAACAACGTTAATCAAACCTAGGACTGTTCAACAAGGTTCTGTCGAAATGTAATATATTTTTTTATTTTATTTTTACATCGTTTTATATAGGGCGGACTTGACCTGAATCGGGTATCAGAGCGCTTTACATAGCACCAGTTGCATTACATAAGGGACGGGGAGATTAAGTGATTTGCCCAGAATCACAGGATGTTCAGTGTCATTTCCGAGACTCAAACCCAGTTCCCCAGATTTGAGGTCGACCGCCCGGCCATTAGGCCAACTCCTCTCCCCAACATATATATAATATTGAACTTTTATATCAACCCAGAAACAACATACAAGAAGATGCCCCTATGAAAGGATTGGAAATCATGGAAAATATAAGGGCATCTCACATCACAGACCCAATTAGTAATAACAGGTGATATTCATATGAATTTATTACAAGGAAGCCCAAAAGAACTAACTGATATCCAGAAATCAGTCTGTGGATTTCCAGATTGTGTGTCATCACACCAAAAAACTCAAATCAACGAACCAAATGTGTATATTATATCTATAAGTTATAGGTGCGCAGTCTCAATGGCAGATTTCCACCTGAAAAACCTGCTAATTATACGAGAGTTATAAAATACAGTGCAAAAACATTCTACTACACTATTGCAAGCCTTGCCTTGTTGAGACATATAATAGATTTCAAAATATTGGAATCCTATTAACCTCTTGAGTGCCCATGACGAGCTGGTCTCGTCATGGGCCGCGGTTGCGCTGTGCCCATGACGAGACCAGCTCGTCATAAACCCCGCCCGCTAATGCAACGGCCGGCACAGGGCGGGGAAAGGGGCGGTCACTCAAGGGGTTAAAGCAATGACTTTGTCCTAGGTGCTAGCCTGCTAATCAATAGAGGTGAAATGATTAAGCAACTAACTTTGGTGTGTTCGTAGGGCTGCAAAAACTGAATAGGTAAAAGTAGCACATGACTTGCCCAGTCACCTTATCCCGGAGAAATGATGAATCCGTGACCCAATGAAAATCAATGCATAGAGTCATTCTTAGATCTTCAAGAAGCATCCTCCTCCTTATGTGCACATCCAGTAGGACGCAGTGATCATGTCGCAAGTTGGACTGCAGTGAAAGCCTCTTTAATCAATTATAACACTGATAGAGATGTTAAATCCTCATGGAATTGAATTCAAAGAAGGAATAAAACGTGGTTCTCAGTGACTCAAGTTAAGCATTTAAAATACACTGAACTGAGACGGTTTTAGAACTTTTCAGAAATCTTACAAAAAATGTTTATGGGAAGGGAATCATTTGCAAAAAGAAAAATACCTAAATTAGTAGACCTTGATTGCTTTGGCAAAACCACAGACACAAGAATCTTCTGAGCCTACATACATACTATGGACACCTCAAACTCAAAAGTTCTTGGAAAGCAGCATCTTGGTTATTTCATGGGAATTGTTTGTCTCATATCCATAGTTCCAAAGTAGGGAAAATATATTGAGTCAAAGTGAAGCTCGTGCCGTACCGGACGCTTCAATATCCGAGCAGTGTTGTACAGCAACATAGGCTGCAACCAGCATTTGAGAAGCAATGCCAGATGGTGCTCCAAGACTACGGGGGATATTCTCAGGAATGTGTGATGACCATCGCAAAATTAGCTTAATGCAACTCTTCACATCTCAGTCTATTGCGGGAAAATAACTCTGTGCTAGCATGGTATTCTCAACACGGTGGTACCATGCCATAGACCCACGATAAGGCGTCAAATGAATGAGCTAAAATCAACACAACGCTGCAAATCGCGACACAAAAATCAGCGAAAACCAGCCACAGGCCTGAAATTCCCACGCATCATGCGGGAAAATGCACCATAAAAGACAGGAAAAAAAACACAAACAAAAGCCAAACAACAGAGAAGCACAATGGAGGTAGCCGGAGCAAGTGCAGAGGACACTCAGGACCCCACAAGACCCCCAGAGGACCAGTCTGGGACCTCGGGGTCAGGGAAGGGCAAGGACAAGAAGAGTAGGAAGAAGCGGTTCAGTCCACAGGAAAACAGGATCCTGATAACGGAGGTGGTAGAACACCATCAACTACTGTTCGTCACCTCCACTGTGTCACTGGCAACTAAAAATGGAATATGGCAGACCATCGTGGACAAGGTGAATGCAGTCGGAGTTCTGAAGAGGACAATGGAAGAGGTCAAGAGGCACTGGAATGATGTGAAGCGCAAAACCAAGCAGAAACTCGCAAACAACCGGAAGGCAGCAATGCAGACTTGAGGTGGCAGTCCAGCGCCACAGGAGGAGCAAGACGAGCTGGAGGAAATGGTGTCCACAGTCATCAGTGGGGAAACGGTGGCAGGAGTTGGGGGCCCGGACACTGCTCAACATGACCGGACACAACAGGGTGAGTAACAACCAGGAACTGGGGGGACGGGGGAGATGGAAACAATGGCACACATGCACAAGTAAGCATAGCACATCTGCGGACAAACCATGCCCCAGACCCCCAACTCCTACCAAGAGACCAATGCGCCCAAGTATGAAATATCTCAGCACTGTATAAGCACAGAAGTCAGAGGCACACCACATGTAAGGGATAAGGGGAAGCTAAATCTGAGCTGCAGGGCTGTCTCCCCCAAAATGCAGCACACACACATCACATGCAGAGCACATCAACATTGACAACGATGTGGCACAAACCGCAACACGTCCACAACAGAACAGAGGACACAACTGGTGCCGCTTGTGTGTAGAAACTTGCCAATCACATATGGCATTGCAGGGAAATGTGAGTTGACAATGTACAAGTACAAACACACATCTGTGATGTCGAAATGTCCACTGTCCCGCATCAAATAGGCAGCTCCCCCCAAACTGTCACAATGTACCCTGTCATGCAGTCTGAATGTAAACATATACAATGCGTCAACATACATGTGAACACAATGTTAAACTGCATCTCCCCTTCACATTGCAGGGGGAAATCCAATACCTCCTGCAGAGCAGTCCGAACCTCTCTTCTCTGATGACGAAGAGGAACACCACATCTTCGACTCCGACGCCCTCCAACAGCTCGTGGAGAGCCTCCGCAGCCCACTTCCAGGAGCAGGGCAGCCCAGCTGCTACGTGGATAATCCACCCCCTGCACAGAACACACAGTAGGCAGCACCCACCACCACGGCTGCCTCCCAGGACCCCCACGACAAACACATGGCCTTCCAACTCCGTGTGTTTGGGTGCCAGGAGAAGCTGGCTGAACAGGTGCAGGTGGGGTTCGATCACATGGCAGCCAAACTAGATTAAATCACAAAAGAACTCCACTAAATATGTGGAGGAGGGAACAAGAGGCATGGGGTTCTAGGAGCTAACAGCCTCCAATATAAATGTTTACCACAAAGAACTGCTCCTAGTGTGATAACCCAAACGAGTTACAAGAACGTCGTGAGTGTAGGCATCTCACAAAAAGTTACGGACTGGTCTCACACACCACCTGGTGTCATGCTTGATCATTGACCAGTCCTCGCCCTCTAAAACCTTCATTTGATAGAGGGCCGGCATACACTTGACGACAAGGATGCACTTCTAAATGACTAAGTGGGGGCCCGTGAAGTTGTGAGTGGGGTTAAAAATCATTATAGTAATCAGAAGTGATTTATAATGTGACTGAAAACTATATGATATTAAAAATGTATGTGACGGTGATTGGGGTAATTAGTGTCCCCTAACCGTCTTGTGAATGGTCGACATGTTTCTGCCAAAGCGGCCCGGTTGGGTCCATGGCATTCATCAGGACCTAATAGTATATGGGGGCTCCGTTCTTACCAAGTGTTGGTAAGATGTTACCACTGTGTGGGTGTGGCGAAAGCCACACTTCACTTCCTAGAATGCTTCCAATGGTGAAGCCTAAAATATAAGAAGACATTTGAGAGATGAAGGTTAATTGGAACTCGTTGGGTCAAACATACCTGTAAAGGAAAAAAGAGAAAAACAATGCATGCATTGATCTCTAAGGGTGAGAAAGGTGTACGTGACTTCGTGACACTCTATTTGTGTACACATGTGTTAGATTGCGAGGGTGGAGGCAGACAATGCTGCCACCAACCTTACCCTAATTAAATAGACAACTTGTCCCATGGAGGGAGGCGGCGGAGAGAATCCAAAGTTTTTTGGCACCCCTGCAAAAGAAAAACAAAAACAAAGAACCAAAGTCTTTATCAGGTGTACAGGTGGAGAGGATTCTCCCACACAAAATGAAATGAGTGGTTGGTCATTCCAAATACCTTGTTGGACAAAGGAGAAGGAAAATGTTAGAGTCGGGGATCTCTGGTTGGCGCAAGGTTGCCCTTGTGTCAAGCAGGAACCCTCTCCTCCACGTCAGGGCGCAGGATAACCCCTCGCGAATGACCCTTGCTCACCCTCTAGGTGCGTGGCGTGAGCAGCCAAGGCGATTCCTCAGGCGTTGTTGGTTAAGCACTTACAATCATACACACAGTAAATACATCAATCCCCCCAGAAACGGACACCAGACTTGGATATATATAAAAATACGTTTCTTTATGTAAAAATAAGGTATATATATCTCAACAGACTTATCACAAGACCAATAACGTTTTCGCTAGGCCACCAGGTTATACAGCAGGCAAATGTTCTTGGTTCGTAGTTTCAAATGGACAGTTCGTAGTCTCTTTACTTGTAGTTCCAGTACTCACAGAGATCGACTCCTGCGAACGGGGAAATAAGGCATTGCGGGCCCCGAGCCCGATACTGGAACTTCTTTCGTGATGTGGAGAGTCGGCACAGGTCGGTGCGACTCTCAGCTTGGGAAGTGTTCTTGGGTCCTCAATCAGCAGGTGTGGGCAAGTAGGCAGGCGCGGCCCGCGACCCTTTAGCACGGCGGTGCAGGAGGGTCTCCACAGCGGGGGCGGCGCGGCCTGAGATGTCCGAGGATAGCGAAGCGGGGTCACAGGGCACAGTCAGTGCAGCTGGATGACCGGGCGTAGATCACAGTCGTCGGACGGCTTCCGGCAGGAGGGGTGATAGCGCGTTCAGCGCGCTCCAGTAGCAGGCGGTGACAGGGATGCAGGCGGCCTGGCCCGGGGACAGAGAGCGGCTCCGGACGGAGCGGGGCTCTCACGGGTTGGAGGCAGGCGAGCTTCTGAGTGTCACGGCCCTAGGAGGGGCGATGAGGGGCGCAGTCTCTTTTCCAGCGGGATGCACACACGGCTCGAATTGGAGGACGAGCAAGAAGCACAGAGAACCCACTGTTCCTGGGGTTCAGTTCAGGGGGCAAGCTCAGATCAAGCCCTTGGAGAATGTTCAAGCACAAAGTAGCAAAGTCTTTTCAGTAAGTCTCTTCCTCTCCTTTCTCAGCAAGGCAAGCAGCAGGCCAGCTCCTCCAGCGTCTTCTTCTCCTTCTAGTCGGGCAGAGGTTCTTTGTGGTAAACAGGATTCTGATTTCTTAGGAGCCAGGCTCCTACTTTTATACCATGATTCTTTTGTTCTTTAGCGCCAGGGGGCCTAGGCCTGGCTCAGTCCAGTTCTGGAGCACTTTGTTATTGTGGCTCTGCTCTTTCCTTTCAGCAGCAGGGCAGAGACATCAGCCGCCCCACAGGGGGTGGCGCCGGCTTTGTGGTGGCAGAGCACAGGTCTATTCAAGAGTCAAGGTGTACTCCTCCCACCCATCCAGGTGTAATCTCTCTACCCACCACCTGGCAGCCAACCTGTCTCTGGGGATTCCCCAACCCTGCTCCTTACTGTTGCTGGGCAGAACACACACACACAGCAGAGGCGGACTGAGATGGTCAGGTCAGTAAATACTAACTTTCTAAAAGTAGTATTTACAAACCCAGGATATTAAAATAAACTTGACTACAAGAAGTATTTTATTATTCTGAGTTCAGGCATACCAAACTTGACACTCTACCATGCTCTCTGAGTCCACTGGGGTCACAGCGTTGGCGTGATCCCAGCAGCCCATTCTGGCCTATGGAGAGCAGGTAGCCTTCAATAGTGAAGAACGGAAAGGGCTGTAATTCACTACTAAGACATGCCACACACACCAGGGCATGTCTTACCTTATGCCTACAATGCACCCTGCCCTTTGGCCTACCAGAGGGGTGGCTACTATGTAGGTAAGGGAAGGTTTAGGGACTGGCAAGTGGGGGCACTTGCGCAGTCAGCGCGACGGTCCCGGACCGCGCACAGGGTCTGCGGTGGCAGACCCTAGACACACTTTACAAGGCCGCTTCCGTGGGTGGCGCAACCAGCGCTGCAAGCCCACCAGCAGCATTGGCATTCACAAGCCCTGGCACCCCTGGTGCACTTTACTGGGGACTGACAGTGAATCCAATAACCCAATCATGGACATCAATTACAGGTACACTTTACCTCGGGAGCACTTGCACTGCGGCACGGATTAGCCGTGGCGCAGTGCCCTGAGCGGACAACACCAGCAAAACAATCGAGGCACACCATCAAAAATTGGAAGGGAAACCCACGCCAAGGTGCCAGGTCTAACACGTGTCCCCTCCAGCTGAAATGTGGGGAGAACTACCCTTGCCCAGGGGGTTCCTCGTCACTAAGGCGGAAATACCTGGACAGACCGTCAGCGTTGGCGTGATCTGTACCAGGACGGTGCTCCACCGTAAAGTCCATACCCTGTAGGGAGATGGACCACCTCAACAGCTTCGGGTTTTCACCCCTCATTTGCATCAACCATCTGAGGGGCCTGTGGTCCGTCTGAACCCGGAAGCGAGACCCAAACAAGTAGGGTCTTAGCTTCTTCAGCGCCCAGACCACAGCAAATGCTTCTCGCTCAATTGCACTCCACCTACTTTCCCGTGGAAGTAACCTCCTACTGATGAAGGCTACGGGTTGGTCCCAGCCCTCCTCAGTCACCTGTGAGAGAACAGCCCCTACACCATGCTCTGAAGCGTCTGTCTGGACTAGGAATTCCTTGGAGAAGTCAGGGGCCAAGAGCACGGGCGCCGTGCACATGGCAGTCTTCAGGGTGTCGAAAGCTTTCTGACAGGTGTCAGTCCAAATCACGTTCCTGGGCTGCTTCTTCGAAGTCAGCTCTGTCAAGGGGGCAACGATCGTTCCATAGCCCTTGACAAACCTCCTGTAGTACCCAGTGAGCCCCAGGAAGGCCCTCACTGCGGTCTGCGTCTTGGGGGGTTCCCAAGCCAGGATGGTCTCAATTTTGGGTTGCAAGGGTGCCACCTTGCCACTCCCCACTTGGTGTCCCAAGTACACCACGGAACCCTGCCCGATCTGGCACTTGCTTGCCTTGATCGTGAGGCCTGCTCGGCGCAGCGCCATCAACACTTCCCAGAGGTGGCGCAGGTGTTCAGGCCAGGTGGCACTGAACACTGCGATGTCATCCAGGTAGGCGGCACTGAACGCATCCAGCCCAACCAGTACCTGGTTGACCAACCTCTGGAAGGTGGCAGGGGCATTCTTCATCCCAAATGGCATGACTCGGAACTGGAAGTGCCCATCTGGTGTAGAGAATGCTGACCTCTCTTTGGCCCCATCGGTCAAGGCGATCTGCCAGTACCCAGACGTTAAATCAAACGTGCTGAGGAACCGGGCAGCCCCCAGCCGATCAATGAGCTCATCAGCTCTGGGGATGGGGTGCGCGTCAGTCTTCGTGACTGAATTGAGTCCTCTGTAGTCCACACAGAACCGGAGTTCAGGTGTGGCTCCCGGCGCAGCAGCTTTGGGGACCAAGACCACGGGGCTGGACCAAGGACTGCTGGAGGACTCAACCACCCCTAGCGCAAGCATTTTGGAGACCTCCTCCTTAATGCAGGCTCTGACCCTGTCAGTTACCCTGTAAGCCTTGTGCTTTACAGGTAAGCTGTCTCCTGTGTCCACATCATGGACGCACCAATCTGTGACACCAGGAACCAGGGAGAATCGGTCGGAAAATTGTCCCAGCAAGTGGGGGCAATCTTCCTGTTGTTCGGGCGTCAGGGAGGGTGAGAGGTTAACTCCTTCCACTGACCCATCTTTCTCAGAGGCCACTAAGAGGTCAGGAAGAGGCTCGGTCTCCTCTTCCATTCCATCATCAGTGGCCAGCAGCATGCCCACTTCGGTCCTCTCTAAGTGGGGCTTAAGGCGGTTAACATGTAGGACCCTCAAAGGGTTCCTGGGAGTCTGCATGTCCACCAAGTAGGTGATAGGACTTTTGCGCTCCACAACCTCAAATGGACCTGTCCACTTATCCTGAAGTGCACACGGCTCCACTGGGGCCAAGACCCACACCTTTTGTCCAGGTTGAAGCTCTACCAGAGTGGCATTCCGGTCGTACCACCGCTTCATCTCCTCCTGGCTGGCTTCCAGATTTGCCTCAGCAAGTTGCCTGAAACGCCGAGTCTGGTTTCGGAAGGCCAGCATGTAACTATATACATTCTGGGGAGGTTTCCTGGGAGATTGCTCCCAGCCTTCCTTCACCAAACTCAGAGGTCCTCTTACCGGGTGACCATACAGAAGCTCAAAGGGGCTGAACCCTAGAGACTTCTGTGGCACCTCTCGGTAAGCGAAGAGCAGGCATGGCAAGAGGACGTCCCACTTACGCCTCATTGGACCGTCCAGGCCCATGATCATGCCTTTGAGGGTTCGGTTGAATCTCTCAACCAACCCATTTCCTTGGGGATGGTAAGGAGTGGTGAACTTGTAAGTTACCCCACACTCCTTCCACAGGGATTTCATATATGTGGATATGAAATTGGTCCCCCTGTCGCTCACCACCTCTAGAGGGAATCCCACTCGGGAGAAAATCCCCATCAGTGCCCGTCCCACCACGGGGGCCGTCACTGTCCTCAGAGGGATGGCTTCAGGGTACCGGGTGGCATGGTCCACCAAGACCAGGATGAACCTGTTGCCCAGGGCTGTCTTGGGGTCCAGAGGCCCCACAATATCAATACCCACTCTTTGGAATGGCGTACCGACCACAGGGAAAGGTTGCAGAGGAGCCTTGTGCTTCCCTCCGCTCTTACCACTTGCCTGGCAAGTCTGACAGGTTCTGCAGTAGGAATCTGAATTCTTATGCATTTGGGGCCAGTAAAAGTGGGTGACAAGCCTGTCATAGGTCTTGTCCATCCCCAAATGTCCTGCTAACGGCACATCATGAGCCAGCCCCAGTAGGAAGGTTCTGAACTTCTGGGGTACCACCAGCACACGGGCTGACCCAGGTTCAGCAGCCTTAGGCTCGGAATACAGGAGGTCACTCTCCCAGTACACGTAGTGTGTTTTGGCCTGAACACCATTGGCCTGGTCTGCAGCCTGTTGCCGCATACCCACGAGAGAAGGGCATTCTTTCTGCTCCCTGCAGAATTCCTCCCTGGAGGGACCTCCTTCTTGCTGCCAATGGGTCAGCTCAGGCAGATCTCCCAGTTCGGCAATCTGTTCCCCGGTAGGCTCCAGAGCATCCCCCTCAGGGTCTACTTCCTCCTGGGCCGTGGGAACTTCGGGGGCCGGTTTCCCGCGCCTCCTGCGCCTTCTCCCTAAGGCCGGTCCCTGGACCTCTCCCTCAGGCTCCAGGGCCCTCTCAACACCCCTACTGGCTGCCATGGACCGGGTGGTCACGCACGCCCAGTCGGGTAGACCCACCATCCTCAGATGCGTGGTCTTCTCCACCTTTTCCCAAGGGGAACTCTCCAGGTCGTTCCCTAGCAGACAGTCTACAGGCATGTCAGTTCTCACAGCGACTTGTAGAGTACCAGAGACCTCCCCCCACTCAAAGGGAACTTGAGCCATTGGACAACGACTCTCTACGTTGTCAGCATTGACAACCCTACAGTAGGCATTGGGTACAATCTGCTCTTGAGACACCAGGTGTTGCCTCACCGAGGTCACGCTGGCTCCTGTATCTCTAAGAGCCTCAACCTTCTTTCCATTGATGGTCACCACCTGCCCATATTTCTTAGTGTTAGAGGGTAGGTAGGTTACAGGGACCATCTCACTGTCTCCTAGCGAGACTAGGGTCATCGGCCCGGGACCCCCACCCTCCTGGACTGCTACTTCCTCCCCAAAGTTAACACTAGCTACTTGCCGGGGTGGAGCACCAGTGGGTGCGGTCTTACCAAACAGGCGACACTTAGGATCAGAGGCAATGTGACCCGGATCACCACACTTATAACAATTGAAGGGCCCCTTTGGAACAGGTCTACCTGTCGGGGCCCCGTTCTGCTGCGGGGGTGGGGGAGGCTGAGAACCCTTCTGCTGGTTCCCTTGGGAATTACTTTGGGGGCCTTTTTGGAACCCCTTCTGTTTACCCTTGTCCCCCCCACTCTTCTGCTGGGGACCCTGCCCACCTTTGGCGGAGTCTCCCACTTGACCCTTGTGGACCCTGGTGCTGAGCCAGCGGTCCGCCTCCTCAGAAAGCTTCCTCGGGTTGGACAGCTTGCTATCTATCAGGTGCTGGCGTAGCTCAGGAAAACATTGACTGGACAAGTGCTCCCATGCAATTAAATCAAGCAGCCCTTGATAATCATTCACTTTGCTACCCTTCACCCAACCATCCAGCGCTCTGCAGAAAAAGGTCACATATTCCACATACGTACTCTCAGGGATCTTCTTCGTCTCCCTGAACCGCTGTCTATATAGCTCCGGAGTTAACCCATACCTGGTCATTAAAGCTTCCTTCATATGGGGGTATGAGGTTTGGAGATCTAAGGGTAAATCTAACAGTGTGTCACGCCCTTCAGCAAGGAACCTTCCCCACAACCCCGCTCCCCAGTCTTTCTCAGGGACCCGGTGTGAGGACATGGCCACCTCGTAGGCCCTAAACCACTGCCCTATGTCATCCTTTCTGAAATACTCCTTTACTACATCTTTGGGGATGTACACCTTGGACTCTACCTGCGCTGGTGGAGTGCTGCCACCAGAAGGAGCGGTGTCCAAACTTTTCGCCTTCAGCTCCAACTCCTTCAATCTGATATCATGATCCATTTGGCGTTGTTGTGCCTCCAGGGCCAACTTCTGCTTTTCCATTTCCATCTGTCCTGCCAACTTTGCCATCTCCATTGCATGCGCCCTGTCTGCTGCCCTGTCTGCCAGCTCCTCTGGCGACCGGACTCTGCTGGGCTCCTCAAGGTTGTCGGGTGGAACGATGTCCCCCGCATTCCGTAGGTCTCGTGACTCCTTCCAGGCTCTCAACGCCTTGGTGTACTGGGGCTTCCTCTTGCATCCAGCATGGGGGACTCGGAATTGTACACTGTAGCCTTTCAATTGCTCCATCGTGTAGCCTTCCAGTCTCTCCCAATCCACCTCATCGATTCCAGAAATCACAGAGAGTGCTCTCCCAGCGGAGTGTGAGCCAGGCATGGTTGCAGTAATGGCAGATGTCTCAACAAAGTTCAACAATTACAAACCTGTGGCTGCGTTATTTGGTCTGCTCTCACTATCTGGTGATTAATAATTCACTGTATGCAAATTACAAGTGCAAATCCGAAATCCCAACCGCTGCCACCAATGTTAGAGTCGGGGATCTCTGGTTGGCGCAAGGTTGCCCTTGTGTCAAGCAGGAACCCTCTCCTCCACGTCAGGGCGCAGGATAACCCCTCGCGAATGACCCTTGCTCACCCTCTAGGTGCGTGGCGTGAGCAGCCAAGGCGATTCCTCAGGCGTTGTTGGTTAAGCACTTACAATCATACACACAGTAAATACATCAATCCCCCCAGAAACGGACACCAGACTTGGATATATATAAAAATACGTTTCTTTATGTAAAAATAAGGTATATATATCTCAACAGACTTATCACAAGACCAATAACGTTTTCGCTAGGCCACCAGGTTATACAGCAGGCAAATGTTCTTGGTTCGTAGTTTCAAATGGACAGTTCGTAGTCTCTTTACTTGTAGTTCCAGTACTCACAGAGATCGACTCCTGCGAACGGGGAAATAAGGCGTTGCGGGCCCCGAGCCCGATACTGGAACTTCTTTCGTGATGTGGAGAGTCGGCACAGGTCGGTGCGACTCTCAGCTTGGGAAGTGTTCTTGGGTCCTCAATCAGCAGGTGTGGGCAAGTAGGCAGGCGCGGCCCGCGACCCTTTAGCACGGCGGTGCAGGAGGGTCTCCACAGCGGGGGCGGCGCGGCCTGAGATGTCCGAGGATAGCGAAGCGGGGTCACAGGGCACAGTCAGTGCAGCTGGATGACCCGGCGTAGATCACAGTCGTCGGACGGCTTCCGGCAGGAGGGGTGATAGCGCGTTCAGCGCGCTCCAGTAGCAGGCGGTGACAGGGATGCAGGCGGCCTGGCACGGGGACAGAGAGCGGCTCCGGACGGAGCGGGGCTCTCACGGGTTGGAGGCAGGCGAGCTTCTGAGTGTCACGGCCCTAGGAGGGGCGATGAGGGGCGCAGTCTCTTTTCCAGCGGGATGCACACACGGCTCGAATTGGAGGACGAGCAAGAAGCACAGAGAACCCACTGTTCCTGGGGTTCAGTTCAGGGGGCAAGCTCAGATCAAGCCCTTGGAGAATGTTCAAGCACAAAGTAGCAAAGTCTTTTCAGTAAGTCTCTTCCTCTCCTTTCTCAGCAAGGCAAGCAGCAGGCCAGCTCCTCCAGCGTCTTCTTCTCCTTCTAGTCGGGCAGAGGTTCTTTGTGGTAAACAGGATTCTGATTTCTTAGGAGCCAGGCTCCTACTTTTATACCATGATTCTTTTGTTCTTTAGCGCCAGGGGGCCTAGGCCTGGCTCAGTCCAGTTCTGGAGCACTTTGTTATTGTGGCTCTGCTCTTTCCTTTCAGCAGCAGGGCAGAGACATCAGCCGCCCCACAGGGGGTGGCGCCGGCTTTGTGGTGGCAGAGCACAGGTCTATTCAAGAGTCAAGGTGTACTCCTCCCACCCATCCAGGTGTAATCTCTCTACCCACCACCTGGCAGCCAACCTGTCTCTGGGGATTCCCCAACCCTGCTCCTTACTGTTGCTGGGCAGAACACACACACACAGCAGAGGCGGACTGAGATGGTCAGGTCAGTAAATACTAACTTTCTAAAAGTAGTATTTACAAACCCAGGATATTAAAATAAACTTGACTACAAGAAGTATTTTATTATTCTGAGTTCAGGCATACCAAACTTGACACTCTACCATGCTCTCTGAGTCCACTGGGGTCACAGCGTTGGCGTGATCCCAGCAGCCCATTCTGGCCTATGGAGAGCAGGTAGCCTTCAATAGTGAAGAACGGAAAGGGCTGTAATTCACTACTAAGACATGCCACACACACCAGGGCATGTCTTACCTTATGCCTACAATGCACCCTGCCCTTTGGCCTACCAGAGGGGTGGCTACTATGTAGGTAAGGGAAGGTTTAGGGACTGGCAAGTGGGGGCACTTGCGCAGTCAGCGCGACGGTCCCGGACCGCGCACAGGGTCTGCGGTGGCAGACCCTAGACACACTTTACAAGGCCGCTTCCGTGGGTGGCGCAACCAGCGCTGCAAGCCCACCAGCAGCATTGGCATTCACAAGCCCTGGCACCCCTGGTGCACTTTACTGGGGACTGACAGTGAATCCAATAACCCAATCATGGACATCAATTACAGGTACACTTTACCTCGGGAGCACTTGCACTGCGGCACGGATTAGCCGTGGCGCAGTGCCCTGAGCGGACAACACCAGCAAAACAATCGAGGCACACCATCAAAAATTGGAAGGGAAACCCACGCCAAGGTGCCAGGTCTAACAGAAAATATATATATAAAAGTATATATAAAAGCAAAGGCCATTTGGGCTGAGATACACACACACACACACACACACACACTCTGATCTTTCTGTTTCGCCCATACTCTTACTGTGACATGTTTTGGATTGCTCCTAAATCTTATGCGTCCGCTCTCGATCCTCCCGAATGTAGGAAAGGGAGGGGGCAGACGCCGCCTTTTAAAGTGCAGTAGAATCGTTAACTCTTTGTAATGAGCGATAATTGCTTGCAGGTGCGCGTTTCCCGGTGTCCCAAGAACACATAGCCTGGATTCAAAATGTCAGATGTGGGCGTGTATATGCCAGGACTGCGTGGCAATGGGAGCCTTGTTCGTGATGGGACCGGAGGCGTGCTAAGCAACTCTGTGGTTGGTAGAGGTGCTGAACGGGCGGAGGCCCGTAACGTGATCTAGTGCCGTAAGGGGCGTGTTACCCGGTGTCAAATACGAACCATGTCTGGTGTCAGGAAAGCGTGAAACCGGGTGCCCTATAGGTGGAAAGGCTGGGGGCGTTCTAACAAGGAACGTTGTTGGGTGAGGTACTAGGGGCGGGGTTCCGCATGCTTGGAAGGACACCGCAAAAGTAAACAGGAAGCTATCGCTACGCGCCGTAGCATCTGTTATTATGCGTTGATATGGTAACGCTGCAAAGGTTGGGACAGGGGCGCGCGGAGGGAAGGTATTAAGAGGGCACACAAAATACAGGTATTAATACTCACAACACCAGTTTGTGTTGCTCACTGGGGCCAAACGCCTGTGTGCATTTTTTTAAAAACAAAACATAAGCAATTTCAGGATGCTAAAGAGATGTCACATATGTAGCCCATGTAGCTAGCACTGCGCAAACCGCTTGCATATCGTCTGGGTGGTAAGCTACCCGGACGGGCAGCGTGAAAGTTATGGGAGTGAAAGGGGGATGTATTAGATCCCATCAATCGACCACTCCCAGACGGATTTAATGTTACTTATCACATGAGGCGTATGTTATATATAAATATAAATGTGGCCATGTGCCAGTGGGGCTGGTTGGGAAGGGAAAGAAATGAGCAGATTCTAAAATGAAACTCCCACCCATTGGCGTGGATGTATACTGTGTGTTTCGTCTGTGGTAAAATATGCTCCAGAAAATTTCTAGGGAGACTATGAGGGATGGGCAGCTATAATGAAGAGGTATGTTCATGAACCTCCAACTGAACATTATATTGAAGAGGTGTGTGATGTTGAATTATGATTACATTATCAAGGGGGCATGTGCCATGTTCAAAGCCCCTTTCTTTATTGTGTAAGCTGCAGCCATGGGATGTCATCATTTAGGCCTTTCTCATGGGAGCGTAGGCGGTACACCCAACGTTGCTCTCTAACATGGAGGGCTCTGGTGAGGTCAAATTTGCTTTTTTTCATGACCTCAAGGATAGTCCAGCTCAAGTCTGTATCCTTATGACTTTTTTTCAGAAAAATGTCGTGTCAGCTTTGTGTTGTTTTTTTTACACCTGATCGTGCTCCGGTGATCATTAATGCGGGTTTTTATCTTTCTTGTTGTCATCCCCACATATTGGAGGTTGCAGGGACAGGTTATTAGATGTACCACATTTTCTGTGTTACAATTGCTAAATGTTCGGAGCTGCCACGGTTTCCCTGTACCAATGTCCACTTCTTTGGTGTTTTTTGTGAGATTACATGATTGGCATCCGCCGCAGGAGAAATGACCCACTACACGTGGTTGGTCCCAGAGTCTAGGTTGTTCTGTGTTCTCCTTCGTGGTCATCTGGGCATGTACCAGTTCATCCCGGAGATTTTTATTGCGTTTGAAGGCAAATAGGGGGGTTTCCCCTTGTTTGCCAGCGCTGTTTAGTATATGCCATCTTTTTCTGATGATTTTTTGGATTGAGTTTGATGCTGGTGTAAATGTGGTGACACATACCGGTCTGCTTGTTTTTACTTTCTCTACATCCTCCAGAAGTGCCTCTCTTGAGTTGTTTTTGCTCTTTTGTTTGCCCTTCTCACCATTTTTCTTGGATAATGGCGTTCGATTAGTTTCTATTCAAGATGTTCTGCCTGTTCTTTGTAAGTATCTTTCTCAGAGCAATTTCTCCTTATTCGGAGAAACTGACCAACCGGTAAATTCTGTTTGAGGGCTTTCGGGTGGTAACTCTCGTACAAGAGTAGGCTGTTCCTGTCTGTGGGTTTGTTATGGACCTTAGTTGTTATCCCCTCACTGGTAAGTGTGATATCCAAGTCCAAAAAGATTGCATGATTCTTATTGATGGTATGAGTGAATTTTAGGTGTCTGTCTTGCAGATTAACCCAGTGGACAAAGGCCAATGCATTCTCTTCTGTTCCCTTCCATACAATGAGTATGTCGTCTATGTAACATTTCCAGATTTTTAGGTGACTCCGAAACGGGTTCACCGGATTGTTGATAAAATCCTTCTCAAATTGCTGGACGTATAGACATGCCATACTGGGGGCAAAGGTACTCCCCATCGAAGTACCTGTTATCTGATGGTAAATGACTTGTTCGTATTGAAAGAATTTTTCTGTAAGGGCCAATTCAGCACATTTCATTACGAAATGTTGGGGAGTGATGAAGTTGGGGTATGCTTGTGTACAGGGCTTCGATGTCCATTGTTATAAGCTAGTCGCTGGTGATATCAACCTCCAGATCTCTTAGGAGGCAGAGGATGTCTTTTGTGTCCTTTAGGTAAGATTGTGTTTCTTTTACAATGGGCCGTAAGAACCAGTCGCAGAACTGTGACAAAGGTTCTAACACAGACCCAATGCCCGACACGATAGGCCTTCCTGGTGGTGGCATTCGATCTTTGTGGATCTTTGGTAAAATATAGAAGCGTGGCATCCTTGGTTCTTCGTTGATCAGGAAGTCGGCTTCTTGTCTTGTAATCCAATCATTACTGAGTGCTTCCTCCACTATGTTTTTTATTTTGATCATGATTGGGCCAGTAGGATCCGTTTGATGTATAGCATAGCTGTTCGTATCAGCTAACAGTCTTAAGCACTCATCACGGTACATCGTAAGATCCATAAGGACAATGGCACCCCCTTTATCGGCCGGTTTTATGACAACATTATGGTTATCTTTAAGTGCTTGTAGGGCTGTTCGTTCCTTCCCTGTAAGGTTATTAAACCCTTTGGTGTTTTGAAAGTTGATATTTTCTATATCCCTGAGTACAGCCTGTTCAAATGTGAGTATTTGACATGAAATATTCTGATTTGGAAGTTGGAAGGTAGACTTCTTACGTAAACCAGTTGATTTCTTGCTGTCTTCATTGATTTCTGTTGTGTCTCCAAAATAATCACGAAGTTTAAGTTTGCGAAAGAACTGGGCCAATACCATGTTGAGAGCAAAGGGGTCATTTCTAGGTGTGGGGACAAAACCCAAGCCTTTGTTGAGGACGGTCTCTTCATCACATGTGAGTCTATGTGCACTGATATTGATGATGTTAGTTAGTCTCTGCTCGTCGAGGGCATCTCCGTTCTCCCTCTGCTCCTGGTTGTCACCCCTTGTGGTGGTTGTTGGTCCTCCCACTGGACCCTTGAATTTCTTCTTTTTTGTCTGCCTCTCCCTCTGCCTCTGCCCTGGAATAAAAAAGACGGAGGGCCTGAATGGTATCCAAAGCCTGGTGGAAAGTAGGGCTGTTGCCAGTAGCCAAAGGGAGGGGGTTGTGGTTGTGGTTGTGGTACTTGCATCAGAGGCTGGTGTCCAGATGGTCTTCCATAGTGTGGTCCTGGGCTCTTGTCACTGCTGAAGTCACTTCTCTCCTCTCCTGAACTGAACTTCCAGTTCTGGGGGGTGGGTCTGAAACGTTGTTTTCTCCCTGGTTGATGCGGAGCCGGTTTGTTGTAATGCTCATCCGTTACATATGGATAGACCGTTTCCTTGCTGAACTTCTGTACATCTTTCTTTAATTTCGCCAGCTTGGATTGTGTCAGGTATTCTTTGTATTCTGAGTGGTCTTCATTAATTTCGTCCAACTTCTTTTTGAAGACTGAGAGTTGTACTGTAGTTTTCAGTTTGCACTCGCTCTGCTGGATCTCCACTAGGAGACCATCTGCTAGTTGTCTAGCAGTGTTGATAATAACGATGAGCCAGTCTTTAGTGCATTTCCACGCAATGCTAGACCAATTAATTCTAAACTCCTTGTTGTTAAGGAATAATCTGGGCTCATTGGTAACAATCAGTCCTCTGGGTGCCATATTCTTTCAGAGGTATTCCGTCATAAATGCTCCGTGAAGAGCTGTACGGATTTGCTCTTTTTCCTTTGTGGATAGTGCTTCCCACTCATGTGAATTTTGTACTGTTTGCGTAACTATGGTTTCTGCTAGTAGAGATGGTGTGTTCAGAATCTCTGCTAGAATTTCATCCCCGAATGAGAGTTCGGTGTCCATGTTGAAGGGTAGGGTAATATGGACGTAATACTTAGTCAGATCCTAAGTTTATCCTTTTTATTTTTAAGGACAGGATCAAAAGATATCTGTAATAGTTTTTCTGTTTACAGAGATCTGTATAACAGAGCAGATCCCTTGTACTAGGGAAGTCACCCCTTAGTTTGTTCCCACAGCCATCAGCTGTACGTAAGTTAAATCACAAAAGAACTCCACTAAATATGTGGAGGAGGGAACAAGAGGCATGGGGTTCTAGGAGCTAGCAGCCTTCAATATAAATGTTTACCACAAAGAGCTGCTCCTAGTGTGATAACCCAAACGAGCAGCATTGTCTGCCTCCACCCTCGCAATCTAACACATGTGTACACAAATAGAGTGTCACGAAGTCACGTACACCTTTCTCACCCTTAGAGATCAATGCATGCATTGTTTTTCTCTTTTTTCCTTTACAGGTATGTTTGACCCAACGAGTTCCAACTAACCTTCATCTCTCAAATGTCTTCTTGTATTTTAAACTTCACCATTGGAAGCATTCTAGGAAGTGAAGTGTGGCTTTCGCCACACCCACACAGTGGTAACATCTTACCAACACTTGGTAAGAACGGAGCCCCCATATACTATTAGGTCCTGATGAATGCCATGGACCCAACCGGGCTGCTTTGGCAGAAACATGTCGACCATTCACAAGACGGTTAGGGGACACTAATTACCCCAATCACCGTCACATACATTTTTAATATCATATAGTTTTCAGTCACATTAAAAATCACTTCTGATTACTATAATGATTTTTAACCCCACTCACAACTTCACGGGCCCCCACTTAGTCATTTAGAAGTGCATCCTTGTCGTCAAGTGTATGCCCGCCCTCTATCAAACAAAGGTTTTAGAGGGCGAGGACTGGTCAATGATGAAGCATGACACCAGGTGGTGTGTGAGACCAGTCCGTAACTTTTTGTGAGATGCCCACACTCACGACGTTCTTGTAACTCGTTTGGGTTATCACACTAGGAGCAGCTCTTTGTGGTAAACAGCCAAACTAGATGCCATACGTGGGTTTCTAAGTCCCAACAGGGACCACTCACAGTCCCTAACGGACACCCACAGTCCTCTCCATGGAGAACATGGAGCGTACGTGGGCAGAAACAGCAGCTGCCACAGCTGCACACCAACCCGAGGTAGCTGGGTCCCTCAATACCCTAACGACCCTCCTCATGGCCCTAAAGACCCTCCTCATGGCATTGCTGCCACAAGGCCTGGCGCTGATGCACGTATGGCATCTAGTTTGGCTGCTGGACCGCAGTGTAGGCCTGAGCCAGCGGGCAGAGCGGGCCTACCGCCACGTAGCATTGCCTCACGGTCCACAGAGTTAGTGGCACCTCAAGAGTTGGGCAGGTGTGCAGCCTGCGATGAGGCCGTGTGCACTGATGGGATCTCTGCCATTGCAATATCAAGACCCAGAATCAAGTGTGTGACCTGGTGGGCCGTGGGGCTTCATGATGTGGAGGGTGCCATGGTCACGGGCCCTAGGCTTGGAGCTCCCACCGGCACGTGGTGGGCCCTCTTGGAGACACGCCGGTGGTGGAAGTTGAGCAGTGAGGCCTGGTTGTGCAGGGGTGGGCAATCACCGTTGGGCGGTGGGAGGAGCTCGGGTGCAGCAGCCTGTGTGCGCAGTGGCGGGCAAGCGATGATGGCATGTGCAACTGTATGGACTCTGCCATTCATGTCTCTGGCATCTGTTTCAGATAAGGGACCTGGGGGACTGCAGTGCATACTGGCACATGGTTGGAGACACACCGGTTGCAGCAGGTGAGCAGTGGGGCCTGGATCTGCAGTGTTGGCACTATCTCTCCCTTTCACTCTCTCTCTCTCCCTCTCTTTATCTCTCTTTCTCTCTCCCTCTCTTTCTCTCTCTGGCTCTCTTTCTCTCTCCCTCTTTCTCTCTCTCTCTCTCTCCCTCTCTGTCTCTCTCTCTCCCTCTCTTTCTCTCTTTATCTCTATCTCTATCTCTATTTCGCTCTCTCTCTTTGTACTTTGATGTTTGCATGACACACCTTCTTATCTAGATTTTTGTCTTGCAGGCTGTGACTTACAGAATGTCCTGAGAAGACCCGCCATGACTCTTCAGAATTGTTGTTTTGGGTTTCTTCTGTAGTAAACAAATTATTTGGATATTCGAAGATGAATGTATGATTCTCCTTTTTCTGTCCACACCTGTATGTTAGGTGCTGTGATTGTGCGGCTTCATTAGAATTGTTTTGTTCATGATTTGATAACGTTGATGTGACATATCTTTGTCCGGGGGTTGGGGGTGCCCGGAGTAGGGCCTAGGGGTGGGGGGGTGGGATCATGGGGGTGGTGGCGGTGGGTGTTGTTGCCCTATTGGGGCTCCGGGCTGCATGTTTAGTTGCTCTGGGGCATCTGTTGTTATTCATGTGTGGCTGTGGGCTGTGCTCCCTTGTTTGGTGCCGGTTGTCGTCCGATTTTACACCAGATCAGAGTAGGTGTTAAAATCCTGCAGCTAACGTGCCTTATCGCATGTTTTGTGTTCTTATCGCCGATCTGGCTGGTCGTTGAGAATGTTGCGAAGTGATGTTGCCGCAGCTTTTGGCACGGGAACGCCTACTCTGTATCTCATTAGCTTTAGTTGCCAGAGTCATCTGTGGTGATGTTTTTTGCGACTACTATCGCAGGTAAACTGGTGGTATGGGCTGTTAGCACCAGCTTGTGAATGGGGTGATAAATTTATCGCGACTTTGGCTGCGATAAAGTGCCGATAACTCTGCAATAGATCTGCCCCTATTTCTATTAACTAGGCATTGAATACTGGACACAATGGCTTCATCCTTTATGCAGCGCTTGTTACCTAACAGGATTGATACTTTCATCTTTGAAAGGCTCAATCCGCTGCCCGTTACACACAAAAGGCTCTGGTAGAAGGTAGAATGATTGCCCCATTAGACACAACCTGAACAGAGAATTTCTTTGTACCAAACAGGTAAGCCACTGCTGCTTCATCAATTTTGGAACTATGCTCGAAACTATCAATCAAAGCAAATTCTAGTTCAACTGAAACATTAGGGAATTGACAACACATTGTTAAGAACCCTTCATTCCTTATAAATGGGCACTTGGGTCAATGGAAAATTAAGTGACAATGTCTCCCTTACAACAAAAACCTATATGAACAGAGATCTAAAACAGGGTTGTGTTTTTGCACCAATTCTCTTCAACCTTTATGTCGTCAATATCACTAAAGAATTAAATACCAAAACTGCAGTCACTGCAGCAGTCTGCATGTAAGGCTCTCCAATGAGCCTTACAGACCGCTGCCGTTGCAGCACCGTCTTGCCATCGCCAGCCATGGATTAAAATGGTAATTCTGCAGGCAATGTGGGCATAGCTTTGATGGTCCTCTTGTGGCGCACTGGTGTGGCGGCCCGCGGGAGGCACGCCAAAGTCATAAGAAAGCCCTTACTCTTTCTGTGGGTCAGTTGACATCCCTCCCTACATCCCTTCTCCAACCCTCCCTAACTCTCCCTAAACTTTTCCTTACTCCTCCCTAATATCTTACTGTGAGATAGTGTACCATTATCAAATCATATTGTTTTGGCGCTGTGAATAGTTTTGTTATTTTGGATAGGTGCCCAAATGCCCTAACTATATTCTAATGCCTTAAATTTACAATAGGATTTTAAATATGTGATTAGTCAATACTCTCTTGATTTCCCTTCCTACCCTTTTTGCTTCTTTTTGCGGCCTGCTTATATCTATCGTAATACGTACTATAGTGCTTGATAGTGGCACTCGAGGTATGCTGCAGTGTTGGAGATTCTCTTGGCCCTGTTCTCCATACATAATGGTTCAAGAACAATGTTTATTACCTTCTCATGAACTTGGTCTTTAAGTATTTCTTTATTCATTCTCCAAAATGAAACATAGGAGAGGAGTGTTGGAGTTAGGTAAGATGGAAGCAATAGGAGGTGCAGATTACCTTAGTTGTAGGCTCACTGGAATGGCAACCACTGTTGAAGTTACAGCATTTATTCAATGTAGGAGTAGAGCTGGCATGGAGAGGAGAAGAAAACCATCTCTTGAACAGGCTCATGATGGCTTCTCTGAGCATCCTACTTTGCCTAATATATTCGCTAGAATGTCTAATTTTTGACTTCTGTATGTTTCAAATGTTTATACATTACCAGGTCTAAATGGGAGCCCTTTGATTTTACAGCCCTCTTGCAAACTTGAATCCATTGACATTGCAAGGAGCTTGATCTGTAAATCCTCTCAAGACTAAGAAAATCTGCAGTGTACTTCTGAGGTGTGTGCACCAGCAGTGTTTAATTGTGGAAACGTCTATGCTTTCATATGCACCTATAGCAACTCTGAAACATACAACACTCCTGGCTGTGTCGGAGTGTCACAGCGCAATTAATGTAAAACATAAGCTCTTAAGTAGTGGTAGGACATTTCAGCAGCAAAAAAAAATATCATTAGTAATTAGTAGCAAATATATTAATTTTCCGAATTCACAGGCCCTTCCTACAATCCTGTAATATTAAAAAGTAAACATTTTAAGCAAGATCCTATGGTTACCCATCAAGAACAGAGGCTCTAAACATAAATGTTCTAAGAATTAAAGCCCCAACCCTGAAACTACTTTCAGAGAAAGCACACGTCTCCCAGGACCCAGGAATTTCTTGGGCACCATGAGTCTTAGGATAGCAATTTTACAAATAACGCTGAGGCTCTTGCTGGTGGCCTGCCTCTCTCCTGACAGCCTCTCAAGCATAATAAAAACTTTGTTGGCAGTATCCCTGACATAAAGCAGCACCACCAAACCAAGTAAGCAAATATTTCAAGCCTCTGAGGTCTTTCTGTGACATGACTTCATGGCCTGCGGCGCTCACTCTCTTTAATGGCTGCAAGTAACGTCTTTTTGTTTCTTTTCTTTTTATGAAAGTGCTGATGACACTTAGCATGGGTTCTCCTGGGGCTCCTGTGCTCTGACTTACCTATTCAATTTAGAAAATGCCTGTGAACTAATTGAGGCAGGGGAAAAACTCACTATTAAGCCAATATAATTGCCTACCTATGTCACGTACCATCTTAACCAAAGATTCTTGCTGAAATAAATATAAACATCACTTTCATTATGAACGAAAACATGCTCTCAAATATCCTTTATTTATCATATCATTTATCTGTAAGATATTTAAGGTTATATCATATTGTATCTAATTGTTTTCTTGCAACCCAATCAGTACAGTCCCATGTGACGATATCTGTTGACACAGCATTGGGGCTATTCCTCTTTTTATATAGCCTTCATCAGGAAAAGGGATCTTCTTAGCCATTCAAATTTATATGGAAAGGCAATACCCTTACAATCATAAACACACATGCTAAACCACAAATATATCTCTCTCTATATATATAATTCTAATCTCTAAATCATCAAATAGATGTGGCCAATACACAATATATCCTATTTCTAAAACACACAATTATGAATATTCTTGAGATGTGAGATGGCCATAGGGAAGCTAAGACCCAAAAACCTTTCTGAGAATTTTCATAGAGTATCTCATCTAAAAGAGAAAGTTCTTCTTGTCATAACACAAATGGCAAATAAATGCTCCTGGTGATATGCTAGAATAATTATCCTCCAGGATGCACCCTTATTTCCATTCACTAAATTTAATGTGTTACTTCTAAAAATTGAAAGGAACTCTATCATCTATTTATTCACAAATGAATACTCAATAAGTTATTTCAAGTTATTTTCCTTAGAAAAGATTTTTACATACAATAATGGGATTTTAACCTATTCAATAAAATCCATGAGGGAGCAAAATCACATTATATGGCTTAAAACTGCAAAACATATATAAATGTATGTAACACAGTCTTTTATATCAGCTCTCCTTGCACAAAGCAAAAGGTGTAATCTCTCTAATTTTAAAAATTCCTCTTTCCAAGCATCCCGCATAAAATTATGTGAATCCTCAATCTTGAAAGCTTCCAACGGAGAAGATTTACTTTTCCATATTCTCACCAGGCATGAGGGAACCTTGTCTTCTTTAGTATGACATTTCTTTTCATTAGGGATTTGTCAAATCAACTCAATCCCATTGCTAAGTGTGTAACAAATACTATTTGAGATTATTATTTTTTTTATTAGGTGAAAGATGAGAAAAGGTATGGGGCGAGATGGAAAATTAGAGCCTGGGCAGGGGAGCGCCCACTTCCCTCACAAAGACTCTTACATTTATGAGATTTTCCAGAAAGTAGATGGTACATTATGAGTGAGCGTATCTTCAATCTAAAATTCCTTCTCCCCTCCTAGTTCCCGAAGTAGATCTTGCAGGAATAGGTAAATCTAGATGGTATAACTGCCAATTACTTGATAATTACTGGAAAGAAAAAACAGGAATCAGAGCTTTCGTGCAACTTCTCACATGCTTTCCCTAATTTCCATTCAGATTTTCACCAGGATATTTCTCTTGCTTTGAGTAGGCAGGGTATCAGTGCATGCATGGGGGCTCCATGTGTCTAACAGGGCACTGAAGTGAAGCCCTAAGTCAGTGTTTTTTAACCTGTGTTCCAGGGACCCCTGGAAGACCACAAAGTTTACTCAGAGGAGCTGTGACTGAATAAAAGAGCTAGAACCTGCTCATCAGTGGGAGGGACTACATTCCCCAGTGCCTCTCGTGGCAGGAAGCCGCTAAAGTCCTCTCGTGCACAGAGGTGCCCTATTTGGACCCTGATGGGCTCCCGCAGTGTGGGAGCCAGAACCTGCTCATCGGTGGGGGCCAACTACATGTCCCAGTTCCTCTCGCAGCAGGGAGCCAATAACATGCTGCTCGTGCCCGCAGGTGCCCCATTTGAACCCTGACAGGCTCCTGCAGCATGGGACATGCACGGGTTGCACCCAGGCGCTTGCCCAGGCGAAGACTGGGCCAATTTCGGGCCCATCTATGCCTGACCGCAGTTGTCCAAAGCCGCGCCGGGTCCTCCCTCTTGGTATTTCAGCAGGTGTACACTGGAACTAGGTGAGACTACGCCTGACTTTTTACTAGCGTAGTGGGCAAAAGAACAATGGATTTAAGCCAGATCTTTTGACTGGGGGAGAATGTTTGCATTTTCAGCATTCCGTCCATCATTTGTTTGCTGTAACACTTTTCGCCCTAAGTGGGATGGGTGTGCCCAGACGTGGGTCCCTTACTCACTGTGCCACTGGATTCAAGCTAGCCTGGCTGAAGAAGGGTGACATGCCCTGAAACCGGTCCCAGGATGCTTGTTTCCGGTCCAGGGAGGACCTGGCCTATCAGTTCGGTCTGGACTGTTCCCATGGGGCACAGGGTCAAGACTGATTTGCATATGGCTGGGTCCAAACTGGGGTGGCGTAGTGGGCAAAAGAACGATGCCTTTAACGCAGATCTTTTGAATGGGGGAGAATGTTTGCATTGTCAGCATTCCGTCCATCATTTGTTTGCTGTATAACATTTTACTATGGCAAACCAGAGATTCGAGGGAGGATTGGGGGGGAGGGGTCGTGCACGCCCTGTGGTGTTGCTTGATTCTATGCTTGAGTGAGTATTGGGGATCGTCACTAATTAGATTGAACTCACAGAGCGGCAACTGTCACTTGAATACGAGGTCTAATCCCCGCCTTTGCCCACTGTACCAACTGCTGCTTCAACTGAAGGTAAACTGCCATCATAAAATACTTCACCCCGTATCAACAGGAACCCTAATACCATTTTAGGTTTCAGCAGCAAGTCCAACCCAATCAGCCAAACAAAAGCACACATAGACGCTCCGCCATAAAAAAATATAGCGATTAAGAGGAAAGGGCATCCAGCAAACAGTTAGGTGGCAAGAGGAAGCAACCTCTGAGAGAAGCGTCTAGTAGAAATCAACTGCTTACATGGGCTCAACCCGTTCAGCTGGATAAGCCCCACAACCCCACAACTCCCATCGCAACCTGATTCACAAATAGTACTACAGCCAGTAATGTTATTTTAGGCCCCCCACTAGTAGACCTTTCTTTCTGTGACGTCCCATGCGACAGATTTAGTAATATTCTGGATGCAAAATTAAAATCACTATTATTGACTAACCGCACATGAGAAGAAACTTGATCCCACCCAATGCCCTGCCAAACCGCTCAATGCAGCAAAAGTACTGACTGTCATTCCAGCACAATACCCCATGCTCCATCTATTCCTAGTGGCACAGTTTCGCATAGATCCTTTAACACAGACAAATCTGATGACACCTTAATCAACCAGTGGGGATCTCCCTTATCTCAAGGACTGCATAGACAAAATCCCTCAAGTGAAAGTAGACCATCCTCTGCGAATCCCCTGGAGAAGGGCCCAGACAATAACTCAATTTGCAATAGACACAGATCAAGGTCAACCTTGTCCTCAAGCGACAATAATGTGTGACAGGCAACAGCAACTCAAGTGTTTTGGGCCTCCTCAGATATCTTGGAAGTCCCTCCAGCAAGTTACCCCTATCTAGTAGTCCTGGCAGGAGTGCCACCACTGAGGGCTAATCAAAGAGAATCCTGGGAGGACCTGAGAAATAATAGCACTGACTGGCTATATAAACATAGAGACTTCAGGTTTACTAATAGTAATGACCTATTAATGACCTATTAACAGTTCGGAGGGTGGTTTGGGTCAGCCGTTCTGAGAAAACTATTGCAGATGACTGTATTGTGATTAGCCTCCATTGACCAGCAATTGCTTGTAATCTATTACGACATTAGGAAGATAGCCAAGTTTTTGCCACTAATATTTGTTGCCTCCACTTGGTTATTTTTATACACCCACGATGATATGGCCCTCTACACCTTCTCCTCACCCTACATTGGGAAATAGGTTTGCCATTCTAGAGGGCTTGGATGGACTGGATTGACCGGGACCTACCCCTCTTGATTGATCTGACCCAGTCACCATTGAGCCAGCCTTAGACCTTGCCCCTAAGAACACGTAAGGCCCTGGCATAATTGAAACCCCTAAATATAACATTTAAAAAATATTGAGTTGAAATATGGCTGGACAACATTCCAAACTAACATGCTCCGATGGGCTCACTTTCACTACCCAGTGCGACATCCTGATGTTTCAGGAGACTTGGTCCGTAAATGAAGTACACATTAACGGTTTTGTCTGCTTTCACAACCCAGCATCTCCATCCAGGTCTGGGCATATGATAGAGGGGTTAGTGACCTGGGTTATCATTCAGGTTGGAGGCAGTGTAAAGGCCCTAAAGATAGTTGATGCCGACTTTTTAGCAATTAGGTATAAAATAGGGCAGACATTATACTTAACAAATTGTTACAATAACGACTTCACAAGCGTGCCCAAACAACAATTGTATCCCCCTACTTGAGCATATTTCCGCTTGTCAGAAGGTTATAGCAGACAGCGGTCAATCCGTGGGCTTCTGTATAGGGGAGATTTCAATGTAAGACTTTGACCTGCACCTTCTTCTGATTCCTATACAAGGAATCTTCATCTTAATTTTTGGGAGGGCACTGCTGCTGTAAATAGCCTTAACACAAGGGTAAGTGAGCTGGACTCCTTTCTGGCCACCCATGATTTAGTTAATGTCATGGATATTGCATATTGAGATTGAAATACCTCCCACCTTTAAAGGGGGAGGCCAGAAATCTACAGTAGATTATATTTTTATATCCCCCGATGTTATAGACTCTCTGTTATATGGTAATGTGCTCCCCTCTAGTTATAGTGATCACAATCCCATCTAAACACTTTTAGTACTAGCCCCTAAGCCAAAATTCAATAAGGAGATTGGAGCTTGTCATCTTGATCCCTCTTCGGATGGACTAAGGTTAAAATGGAGGTCCGTAGCACCTGAGCACATATTCCAGAAAGTGATCACTGAAAATCTCTCCTTGGTACTGGCTTGACTCACTGAGACTAACACTACCAAACCTACAGTTGTTGTTTTTGTGCATCTATGTGATAAAATCAAAAAAGAGCTTAGGGTACCAATTCATGAACCACTTAGGAGATCACAATGATTAAATTGGGAGTGCTCTCTTGTTATTCGCCAGCTGCAACTTATCCTAAAGGCTGCCCCGAAGAATTCTTCAGCTGTGGTTGAAGCCTGCAAGCAATACAAGCGGGCCATAAGTCTCAGGAAAGGGGAATTATTAACCAACAATGAGACTGACTAACCATAGTGGAAAATAGTAAAAACAGAAAACTCTCCTGGGTTGCTGTTAAAAAGATGAAACAACCCAACCAAATAGAGTCTAAGATTGATTGCAATATTTCTAGTCAGAATTGGGAGACTTTTTTTATTAAAATATATGCTCAGGATAGATCAGATACCGTCATCTTGCCTGACCCTAATTTTACTTCTGTTCAACTGTCCCTTAAAGAGGTAGAGGAGGCACTGCAGCAGAGTGCTGGGGGCAAGCCACCTGGTCCTGGTGGGGTCCCTATCGACCTCTAGAAGCACAATCCGGACTTTTAGGCGCCGTTATTTCTGAATGTTCTTAACAGCCTCGCCTTTGCCCCTATCCCCACATCCTGGTCGACATCCATTATAGTACCTATTTTTAAGAAGGGGGTCCGCTCTCAATCCAGCGTTTTCAATCTAATAGATTAGTTTTCAGGAGAGATTTGAAGACCTGGCTGTTTGCTACATCATAGGCGATTGTTGCAGGCCTTAATACTGGTACTCACCCTAGCGCCAAGACGCCACGGCATACGAGTGCTCTATAAGCACATATCCTATCCTAGCTGATGGAGACCCATTTTGGTAATCGACACCACCTTAAAATTTGTGGGTGGGGTCCTAAATAACCGCATAAATGAATGGGCTAAAGAGAAATCAATACTTCACCCTAGTCAGTATGGTTTAGAGCATTGCCTTACCCTTAAGTTAATTATAGGGAAGTACACTATTGCTAAAAATTCTTCTGTATACCTGGACTTCATTGATCTATCAACACTTTTTGATAGTGTAAATCGCTCATAGCCTTAGCCCATTTTCATCTCCCTTGGTCTGGACGAAGCACTTGTGCACTTTTTGGCATACCTACATAGAGGTATGAAAGCAAGAATAAGAATTAACACTAAAGGTGAAGTGTCAGAAGATTTTGGCATTTTGAGAGGTGTGAGACAAGGCTGCGTTTTAGTTCCACTTTTATTCATTTTATACATTAATGACCTTCAACCTCTTTTAACTACTATTACCCATAATGTTCCCAAAATTCAGGGCTCTTTTATACCTGCATTGGTGTATGTTGATGATGCCGTGCTAATGGCTCGCACTCCAAATGTGCTCTCTCTGTTTTAGTGAGTCGCTTTGTAAAATGTATGGCATCTTTAGATCCTCCAACACATTTTAATACATTTTTTATTATGTCTTGCTTCCCTAAAAAATATACTGCACCATCCTTAAAAGTTGGTGATTGTTGTTTACTCTGCACAAGAACTTTTTCTTATCTAAACATAGTGATAGCGGTTCCTGGAAAACGCAAATAGCATGGTTCCCCGGCGCTTTACACCAGCTGAGACTACGGGAGACCAGAGCTGTTTTAAAGACAGGCTACTCGCCGAGACCAAGTAAGGTTGCACTTTCTCCCCCAATTCAGGATACCAGAGCACACATGGACACCCCTGCTCACCGTGCCTTTAACCCCTTTCTCTCTAGATTGGGACACCGGATGAGACCCCTCGATCAGCTGCCCTAACCTTAACATAGTGTCGCATGACCACTTGTGTTATATTCACATGTGGCTTTTGCTAATTCCAGATAACGCATGGCACACCCACATGTGTGGCTATTATCCACACAGCGCGCCACATGTCTACCTTCTTCAGTGGCCTCTGCCGGCTCGATATATCATGCAGTGTGACCATATGTCAAACACCATGTTTGTTCTGCACAACGAGCCCTGTGACCAACTGGACCTCACATGAAGCTCTTTCTTTAGCTTCTGTGCCACGATAAGCCTGGGGCGATCATTATAGTCTGCAAATCACTACTCGCATGCAGCATTCTCCACTCTATCTTGGCGAAGCGTCCAATCACTGTGGTAGCCATCCAGACAATGACTATAGCACCTACGTAAGATTGCATTTTATGTTGCTTAAAGTATATGTGTATATATGTCTTGTCTTTTCTTTTCTTCCCCTACAGGTTTTTTACCTTAGCCCGTGTGTAGTTATTTCACTTATTATTTTTTCACGTGGCAATTTCCTCTTTTGCCACTCACCAGCCTCACTAACCGGTCCTGAAGAAAGCCCCTACCATACACCTTTTCACGGGCTGAAACATGTAGACCAACTCACATAGCCAACTAAGAACAATAATTTCCTACTAGTTGCACCACCCATTTTTTAACCATACCCTGAGCCACCACTAATAAAGTTTACAGGCAAGGATCCTCAGAGATATTTTTAAGAAAAACTCACGACACATCACACATTCACACCACACCAGCTCCGCTGTAATCAGGTGTTGTAGCACAACCGGGGGGGCATTCGGCCACCCGGTTGGGACCCCAATGATGAAGCATGACACCAACCAGGTTGGTGTGTGAGGGGTCTTTTAAACACACCTAATGGGTCCATGTACTAACCATAATAGTGATTGTACCATACTGACATAGTGGTTTCGTCCCCATTTGTTTAGTCTAAAGGTAGAAAAATGCCATGGTTGAATTATATCGAATCCTGCCTGCACAAGATAGGCTGTACCCAGTTGTTTGAGAACCAAGTGGGCTTCCCCACCATTACCAAACAACAATAGTAGGCTAATGGTTCAAATTTGTGAATGCAGAGAGACTGAAGAGGGAATCCGTAAAATCTAGAGTGACAGTCTATCTGACCAGAAATCAGGATGGAGATCCCCCACCCCAAAGCTATTTGACCAGTCCCATGGGCCATTGGGACAGTAGTGTGCTGTATCGCCATAGGGAAGGCACAATGAAATACCAGTTAAACTTCCCATTAGGCTTTCAGGAAAATATAGACTCTTGTCTCTGCCCACGCAAAGGGAGGTCTGGCCAATCTACGCTACATTTTTTACTGTCCTGCGTTTTTTACTCAATGTATACCAAAAGCATTTTGCTATCACTAATCAAGAAGTTACACATTAATGATTTCAGAGAAGCTTACAATGCACTACTTCAACTGAATAATGAGGATACTTTTACTTGTGTTGGGTTATTTCTGAAAGTTGCTGTGCAAGCATGGCAATCCATGTCGGTTTTAGAATTTTAGGTTTTTAGATAGATGTATCTCAGAAAGGTGATGCCTGCCACCTGGGAGGAACTCCTTACACTTATGTAGCTATCAATTTTCCTGTGAGTGTAGTTCTAGGGTTGGTTATGTTGCCAAGACGTGTGATTATGTTTTAATAGCTATATCTAAATTTTACTATGCAAACTGTGTTGTTTTTATTATGTACTTTTATGGCTTTAATGTGTAAACTGAATAAAGATTATTAAAGAAAGTTAAGAGAGACTGCATAAAAAATGAAATAATATTAACATATTAAGATAGTGTATATAAATAATCAATCAAAATGTACAATTGAAAATGTTTATGTTCTTCTGTAAATGTAAAGGATTTTAAAAATGGAGTCTAAAAATTAATCTAGTACCCTCAGATTAATTTTTGGGAGCAATGCAAGAGCATCGTGGCCTCTATTTAATTTAGGAAATTTCCAACATTCCTATTACAATTTACATTTATTTGTATTTCTTCATGAACGAAATAAAATAGTACATCATTTGTATATGTGTAAGAGGAATGCTTGTTTCTGTATTATTTAAGTATTTTCTGTTGTTAAACTGCTTAGACCGGTGCCCCCCCCACCCTCGTTCCAATAATGTTTAAGTGGGGTCCACAGAAGTGAAAAGGTTGCGAACCACTGCCCTAAGTCATAGAAAAGCACCATTCCAAGGAAATATACTTTTCATTTCCTATCCCAGAAGCAGCTGCCTAATTATGCAATAGCCCAGAAGATGAAACGAAAGGAAATCAGAGCTGTGTCAAAGCGCTGAACTCGGGAACAAGGTGAAGCAGAATATATTCCGATTTTACATTGCATGCATTCATTATTTGTGGAGTTTAAAAGGGGTTGCCCTGGTGTTAAAAGGCAAAAACGAAAAGATGAGATATTGTTGGACACTTTTTACGGCGTTAAGAACTTGGAATACAATCTCAAAAAAAGACTGTAATGGAAATGAACAGAGTGAGCAAATATTTGACGCCATTTCACTCTCGTTAAATCTCCCGTCTCCAGACTACGAGAAGAAGGCAAGTCAAGAATGCGCCCCGCGATATGTAAGTCGGCTTGCAGCGCATGAATGAATTTTAAGGATCAATGATTTAGCTTAATGACAAAAGAAAATATGTGCATATTTGACTTGGGGAATGTGCACCATAGTGTTTGCTTTGCCTCCCTCACCTCTTTTTTCTCAAATTACCATCATCACGTAGTGTATAAACTCATTACGGCAAGAGGAGAGATTTCCAGGAAGCCGGCAAGAAGCACTGTAAACAGCTGGACTTGCTCCATCAAGCAGTGTTTGGAAGATACTGTCGCGAAGGCTGTGATTCACTTCTTCTGGTTTTTTTTTTATTGAAGTTATTTGTGCAGCTTTCACACAAGGTTTTTTTTTAAATCGCAGTGAATGCATTTGACTAATTGAAAGAATAACGCAGCAAGATACATATTTACTTGGTAATATATTGGTTCAAATAGGAATATAGATGTGCAGGCCTAATTCTTCCATATGCATATTCTGCATGTCTAAACTCATACACATTTCAGCTTTCTGTAAATGGAAGCTTATGTATATTAAAAGGACAGATTCATAAATAATTCAAAACACTCTTTAAAAAAAACATTTATTGGAATATTTCATACAACCATCAAGCGACTTATTCAATAAATCAATGCATCCTGATAAAGGACAGTATTCAAATTCCAAAAAGTGCAAACATAAACTAAAATATGATAACGCCAGAAGCTAATTTTACATTGCTCTTTGTCCCCAATCTCATATTAATTCATTTTTATAAACCTTACTCCAGAAAATGGGAGTTTATCTTTCTTTATTCCCCCCAACTATCCCAGCACCTCAGATAATCTCTGAAATGTGTTATGTGATCCTAACCTTGACACATGTCAATATTCTAACTCCTTGATTCTTAACATTTTTGACTACCATTGTTGGAAAGTCAGGATAACTTAAGAAAGCCAGTTTTGAAGAATTATTGATCTTTCTACAATCATTATTTCTGCAAGGGTTCTTCTATATTGACGTTGTGAGAGAACCCAAAGACTGCTGTTTGCTCATTTATTGACTGTTCAATTCCTAACTTGCAAGGCAATATTGTTGAACCCCTGTCCAAAATTGATTTAATTTAGAACAACCACAGATGATGTGGGTACAGTTACCCTCCCCCTCCATTGAACACATAAAACAGTTTTCTGGTATCTGGTGGTTATTTTTGTGCACAATTGCCGGGGTTCTATAGAGTAGCCGCTTTGTACAAAATTACATTTGTTGAAAAATCTCTCCCATCTTGAGAGAGAAATTAACCTCATTTATCTTCTTCCAGGTCTCTACTGAGAGCTGTAGACCTTCCTTAGACTGACACTTATCTTGGGCTTTCATGAACACCTCCTTGTCCTTCTTTTGTCTAAGAATAGAAACTCAACAACTAATGGATCTACAGGTTCTCGTTTCCTTCAAGTCTTCATCCAGATCTAGATTTATCAAGATTCTACAAAGGTCCAGATCCTTCACAAATATCTTATTCCAATAAAGGACCAGTGCAACATTGTTTTAGAACGCCTGACAGAAGGCTCAACTTTGGACCAAGCCTCCCAGCATCTGAGTTAAGAAAGTCCACGATCTTTGAATATCCATTGTTTTCCCATCTACAGACCATATTCTTATCTAGTAGGGGTCGATCTCCACAGTGGCTCTCTGTTAAACAAGTGACTCTGCTAATGACAAGGATATCATAGTGTTTAAACACTTGTTTCTTATCTTTTAGGGACAATGGCAGAGTTTTATATCCAACCTTTTTAGGTGATCTTGTGAGGCATAAAAAATCATCAATCTGTAATTCCTGAAATATCAAATTTAGAAAAAAATATCTATCCAGTTTATTCCTGGGGATTTAAAATATCTACAGGAACCATGTGCAGAGTTTGCAAAATAATATTCTCATAAGTCGGGCAAAGTGAGGCCCCCTTCTTCTTTTACTTGCTTACATAATGGGCCTAGTGCCAATCTAGGAGATTTATTGGCCCATATAAAGGTGGAAAACATTCCCTCCATTTCCTTAAAGAACTTCATCTGGAGAGCGCAACAAATAGCCGCAAACAGAAAATTATACAGAGGGAGAATTGACGTCTGAATCATGCAACCAGACTCATTATTGAAAGAGATAGATTAGTCCATCTTGCAAAAAGCGCCCCAATCTTAGGGGAGTAATTTAATGCATACTGATCATTGATATTTTATGTGATATATATTCCCAAAAATCTCTTAGGCCTAAAATTAACAAGGGAATGAAATTCTATTGGTAAAGTGTTGAGTGCGCAATTGCATAGTAAAATATCAATTTTCAACGTATTGATTTTATACCCACCTAGTGCTTGGTACTCGTAACATTTTTTAAAAACCTCTTCTGAATCTCTATATCTGGTTTTAACGATAAAGCTATATCCTGGGCATATAACTTGATGTTAGTCATTACACTTATTGGTGGCTGTATGTTCATATTAGTCCAGACAGCTATAGCTACGGGTTCTATAAAAAGAGTAAAAAGTGTAGGTGACAGGGGTCACCCTTGCCTTAATCCCCTTCTGACCTTGCACACACCAATATTGCAGGATTTAATAATTATTTGGGCTGTAGCACCTTTATATAACTGAGATAATATATGAATAAAATTGATAGGGATTCCAAACTTCCTGAGAATGACAAAGACGCTTTCCCAACACACTAGGTTGAATGCCTTTTCTGCCTCAAATAGTACGACCTAAGCAGGACTCAATTTTGTAGAAAATTATCTAAGGCTTTGATCAGGAAATTCGTATTGGAGAACAGCTGTCCATCAGAAGCAAAACCACACTGATCCTGATGAATAATTGTTCCAAGGATTCTAGTCAAACGATTAGCCAATAATATTGTGATGATCGTATAGTCAACATTTGAAAGGCTGTTGGGCCTATAATAGTTTACATTTTCCTTCCTTTTATCAATTTTTAGGAGGCTTGCCACTATTGAGGTGCAAATTTCTTATATAACTGGAAAGAAATCTTCGCTACAGGCATTCCAATTAGTTAGTGATTTCACTACCTCCTCGATTTCCTCAATAAAGAATTTAGCTGCCAAAGAGTTTGAGCTTGCCTTGATCAGAGCTATGAAATGGGAAGCTGGCTTAAAAAGTTCCTGAGTCAGGAAATGTCCACCTTCTCTTGTGCACTATATATCACCATGCTTGAAGAATTGTTCCTGAATATGAACAGGATCAACAATGTGAGTTTGTGTATCTTCATCGAAGGGTGATGTTACCCTGTTCTGTGCTTGATGCACCCAGAACTGCCAGTCTAAAGGTTTCCTGTATTTTTGCTTTGTTCATAAATCTTTTGAAGACAGGGTTAGTGATAAACCTGTGCTCGTAGTAATAATCTTGCATACGCAGTCTAGCCTGTCTTAGTGCCAGCTTGCTAATGATGGTTGTAGTTCATAAATATTCCATGTTTGCCTGATAGAGCTCCGCTTCTAACCCTGAGCACCTCTCAGTTAGAGAGTTCTGATAGGCGTTTCCTCTACAAAATCCCTCTAGGCACTATACAGCCGCAAATACTTGCCTTAAATTCATCTCAGATATTTTCCACCCTGGCCATGTTTGCACTTACACTAAAATAGGTTACTATCTCACTTTCTATCTCTTTGCACCATCTTCCAGTTTTACTTTTCTAAAGAACCATCTCCCACCGAGCCTTTTTTACCCTAATCCCTGACACTTCTATCTCTTCCAAAGAGTGGTCTGAGAAACTGTTCAGGACATGTGTATAGCTATTTAGCTTCAATTCACAAGAAGAAAAAAGTAATCTATTCATGCAGCGGATTTATGCCTTTTTGGAAACAGGAGTTTTTCCACCTGTCTGGGTGTTTGTCTTGTTTGAAGGACTTGTTCCTGAGACCGTGGGTCAAACTTATGCTGACATACCTACAAGACACTAAGGATGTTCTCCTCCTACTAAGGGATGTCCTTTTCGACACTGAAACTGACTGATTGATATCATTTAATGTTGAATCACTTCATACATGCATCCCACAGGATGAAACCCTGACTACTGTGGAGGACCTTCTTCGGGCCAGCAATCAGCACATCATCACTCCCATCCCCTTCATCATGAAATGCGCAACTTTAGCCATGACGGAAAATTGCTTAAAATTTGAAAAATGCATATACCTACAAATATCTGGGACTTCTATGGGCAGCACCTTTGCCCCAAGCCTGGCTGATCTTTATATGCACGCATTTGAAAATGAGAGGGTCTTGACAAGACAGAATCCATAGCATTCTCACATTGCTTTATGGAAGCAGTATATTAACGATATCCTAGTGGTTTGGCGCGGCGATGCCACCTCCATCGAACAATTCCATACTTGGCTCAACACTCAGAACACTTACCTAGGGTTCACTCATTGTACCATTTTGAAACTGAATTATATCACAAACCAATGGCCCATAATGCTCCTTTACAATATGAGAGCTACCATCCTAAGGCTTTATGGGACAATTTGCCTTTCGGCCAGTTCCTGAGACTCCAGCGAAACTGCACGAGCACAGAGAAGTACAAAGAACATACAGCGAATTGGCGATGGAACCTTCTGCATAGACATTACCCATTACCCCTGGTCAAGAAACCTGCTAAAAGAGCACGGACACCCTACAAGATAATCCACCAAGAAAAAAATCCACTAACAGACTGTTTTGCGTAAACACTTTCTGCTATTTTTCAAACCAGGGCAAAAAAATGATACAAAAGAATTGCCACATCCTGAATCAGGGCCAACAATCCCTACAGAAACTCTTGTTTGCATTCAAAAGGAGTCACAACTTGAAGGATAGTTTGGTCCATACCAGACCGAGACCAGCTCAGATCTCCAGGCAAAACACCCTCTGGGGTCGCCTACCAAGACAAGGACATTATCCATGTGGCTTGTGTGGGGCATAGTGCTTCAAGGTGTCAGATGCTGAGACGCTCCCCACATGAAGCAACAGTAATGGCTGCAATGGAATGAGGCAGAGCGTCGGCAGCCTAGTTGGAGGGCCATGGTCCATTTCCTTGTGGAAGCTTTAGGCAGTGGCAGTGGAGCTCATGACATGAACAGTGAGCTTTCTTTAAGTAAATCCTTGAAACAAAAATAAAGCAAAGAGGGCCCTTGCAAACAGATATACCAGCAGGTTCAGGGTAAATATACCAATGTACAAAAAGAACAAACCCTGTCTGGTAACTAAATATAAATAATATATAGAATAATAAATCAAAAAGAGTGAAAAGTCACAACATAACCCATAGAATTAAAATCCCCACAAATCTCATAACTCTATTATTCTCATGAAATTGAACATTTCTCATGTATTCATTTTTATTTACACATAAAAAGGTGTATCCGTTTTTATACAATGTAGACAATAGAAAAATATCCACAACATAATATATGCATTAATGTATGGCTAACTCTTTGGGAACCCCACAGATACCAGAAACCCCCACACCAACTCAATTAAAGCTCCCACTCACTCAAAACAGGCAGACTGAGTAAACCCCACACTTCAGTCATTCAGGCATAAATATCACACATCAGTAAAAACAATTGTCTATAGACCAGGAAAAAATAAGTTAGACAGTAACAGATCCTTATTTGACATATTCCAAGATTTTGAAAGATACATGATGCAAGGTTTCTCCATCTAATAGTGCTCAAATTAAATAAATGTCTTGGTCTGGTTGGTTGTGCAGTAGTGCCAATGCGTGTTTCAATTAGGGGTGGGCGGAATTCGCGTAATTGCGTTACGCAAATCTCCGCGAAACGGTAAAAAATTTCCGCGAACACGCAGAAATTTCGCGAACACGCGGAATTGCTTGTTCGCGATGCTTTTTTCCTGTTCACAATTGCTGTTTGCGTGCTCGGGGAAAAATATCTCGCGAACACGCATTTTTAGAACGCGAACAAGCAAAAATTTCGCGAAATCTCGGAAAGCAGACTTTTGAGCAATTTTGCGTTCTCCGCGGAACGCGAAATTACGCAAATTCTGCAAATTCCGCGAGCGGAACGGAATTTACCGCCCAGGCCTAGTTTCAATATCGACCTATCTCTGGGGTCTACCTTCTTCAGGGCGGAGATGAACTAGGTAGCACTAGAACCACAAGGGGGAATACTTTGGGTGGTAATCAAGAGTAAATCAAAAAGTAAATCCTGGACATAACGTGCAGAGAGCCCTGTTTTTTTAGGTGCGTCCAGACCGCAGCGAGGAGTATGGATGGTTCATGACTCACCACAAGGAGGGATTGTGGCTGCAGGAAGCAGTGGGCATTGTCCAACTGGGCCTGAAAAGAGAACGCAAAGCTTGTCAGAAAAAGGAATGGACCCTGAAAAGAAAGCTTAGGGAAAAACTGATACTTGTTACAGGGCGAGCCAGCAAGTAGTGCAAACGGTGAACAGTACAGCTGTGGTAAATAACCAATCCACTCTGGTTCAGAAACTGAGGTGCAACGAAGGCCAAGTGAAACCAACCATAACTCAGGTGAATCGAAATGCGCAACAAAGAATGGAATCCAAAGTCAGTGGGCTTCTTGAAGTCAAAAAGAGAACGTAATCAAATAGAGAGAGAAAGAGGATCAGAAATTGAAAGCGGGGGAGAGCTTTTCAATTCCCGGTTGTTGGAATCCCCTTCAGGTTTGGAGTGCATAGATAATAACATTGCACTGGGAACCGGCACCATTATCAACATAACAGAAGCTGTCTCAAGTCCAGCTGGGCTTAAAAAAATCCCCTCTGTTCTCAAAACATTTGAAATCTAGTACGCACATGGATGCTCTGGCAATGACCTAAGTAATGGAAAATAGTGGGCAACAGGTTCTCTCCCCACAACAGGCATCCTCTTTGGCAGTGGTATCCCAGACCGTGAGGTATAACAATGAAATAGGACAGATGTTGCACGAACATGAAGTTATTCCAATGGGACACAGCTTGCAGTAGGAATTGGGGGGCACTGGTTGTGGAACTCAGCAGTCCATTAAAAGTATGTTTGAAGTCATCCTAGCTGAGATCAGAGAGCTGAAAACATCACATATGTGTAGGAAATCCCTGCTCTTCATGATTGATTGTCAAAAAATGAGGAGGGTATGGCGCTGGTTCCAGAAAGATTGAATGAGGTGCAATCTAAAATGTCAGACCTGAAGGATAGGCTTGTGTCTATGCAGCAGGAAGTGGATCAGCTTGAAAAGAATAAAGACCTTTTTATAAATAAACTGCAAGATTTGGAAAACTATAGTAGGTGGTCAAATCTTTGAATTTTACGAATACCAGAGGGAAGGGAAGGCCAGTAGGAGCTTGAATGTGTGAATGTCCAGCTGAAGAAGGCAATGATTGAGTTTGCGGGTGATTTGATTATCACCAGGGCACACAGTGTGCTAGCTCAACACTTTTCTAATGCTAAGTACCCCCATATATTATTGGTGAATTTTGTTGACTATCGAGTTAAGGAACGCATGTTATCTAGAGCCATAGAAAAAATAACTGTTTCGATTTTTGAGGTGCCTCAGTTCTGAATTTTCTCATACATGTCTGCTATCCACGCACACAGACTGAGAGAATTTGTGTGGATGATAGACTCCTTTAGTGCCAGAGGGACTCAGGCATCTATTGTGCAGAAGGCCGAGTGGAATGTCTTGGTGAAAGGACAATATTATCTTTTTTTCAGATGCTGGGGAGGCTCAGAAACTTCTCCAGAAGTTATCTAATTAGGCTTTGAATGTATATGTAGGTTACACACTTTCTTATGAATATCCTACATAGTTATAGTGGCCTATAATGAATCTTATCTCCAGTACAAGTGGCACTCAGTATAATGTGACAAGTTTGTTGTGCTCAGTATAAGCATGCCAAGGGTGGTGGGAGTAGGTACACCTGAAACTTGGTGGAATGTTTCATTGGATTCCATTTTCAGTTGCTAGTCTTCACAGGGCAGTGCAGGGGATTCTTGCGGCACGAGTGTGAAGGGGTGCAGTGTCATGGAATCCAAGGTGCTAGGGATTGAGAGGGAGGCTATCCGGCCAATTTCCCCCTTGGGTTGCTGCACAGGGTGGGTGTCAAGGGGTAGGGGATGTTATGGGGTAACTGCAGGTAAAAAATGAAAGAGTTCCCAATTGATTCACTGGAGATATGCATGGGCTAACGGCATTCGAAATGTAGTAAGAACGGTACAGAAAGGGCCAGACAAAAAACTGGTTAGCAATGTCTTGCAAAGCAAAATGCACTCAGGCACTTTAAAGTCAGAAAGGTGCAAAACACTCTTGTCTCTTCTTGATTTCTTTATGGCCTCTAGTTTACTCATGTTCTTGAGCAAGCAAGTACACCTTTTGCATTCCACATGTTCTGATTCACAGCAATCATCTCTAATTAGGAAAACACAACTTTTTATTACAGAGCTCGGCTGTAGTAATAAAAAAAGTTGTTGTACATAAGTTGTGTAGACTATGGTGTCGCTCAGAATAACTGTTTTAGATTTACAAGTCTTTGGTTTTGTAAAAAAAAGAATTGCAACTAATTTATGTTATAGCCTTATAGCCCGCTGCCCAGAGCTCCACCGGTTGTTAAAAGCATTGGACCCAAGTTATGGGCCCGATCTGCTGGAAAGGGCCTATAATGAGGGTGAGGGCCTTTAACAACTGTTATTGCCCGAGGCAGAAGGGTTATAAAGCTATTAGAACATTTCACCCACTAAGGGTAGAATGTTTTAAATTAATATGGGAGAAACAGAAAGACAAACATTGAAATGTTGGAGCAAAAGACTTATACCAGTGCCTAATTTGAGCCAGTGGTTTCCGGTGCTCTGCACCAGCACTTCATTGTCAACATCAGCACTTATGACAGCACATGGTGACACTGTTTATATTACTAAGAAATGAGCAGACAGCAGGCAATGTTTTATTAATTCAGTGTACATTAAAAACAACTGATACCTGTCGCCCAAGCCATTTTTACATCTTTGGGGTTCTGGAATAGTCTGAATTGTCATAATTGTAGCAGTGTCCTAGTTAGTAGTTGTGTGGGTACTGTCATTGGCAATGCTGGCAGGAAAATGGGTTGTGAAGATGCAGCGGCCTCCTGACTAGACCCCTGGCCCTTACTTCTTTACAAATTAAGCACTTCCTTATACCAGACATTATAAGCCTGGAGCCACTTCATCGTCTTCTAATTAAATATATCATTTATTTGTTCGCAGAGACAGACTAGGATAGATAATAGACTTTGGCATAAAAAAAAGTAACGCATATTCATGAATCGGGTAGTATAAGAAAGAAGCACTTATTTGCAAATCGTGGCAACTTGGATCTTAGTGACATTTTCTCAGGGTGTCCTCTGGGAGGTGGGGAACAGTACAGATATGTGCTTGTGATTGTTGTGATAATTGTAAGGAAATTCAGCACTTAAATTAACTTTCAGTTTTTTCATTTTATATAGCACAAACTTCGCCCAAAGACATCAGATTACTATACGAGAGCAGCAGATTATATTACACAAGATTTTTGTTTTTTGTGTTATGCATAGGGAGATTAAGTGATTTGCCCAGAATCACAGTTGACACCTGGTTCCACAGGTCCAAAGTTAGCAGCTCCTGCCATTAGGCCATATATGCTCTATCTCCACTCTGTTCCCTTTCCTTTGAAAAAGATAAAAACAATACCAGCCCAGCTTTTGTATTATCAACTTGCTAAGGCTCTTTTTTATAATGCCTTTGATGATATGCTAGCAATCACAAAGCACATTTCATGTTCCCTTACTCTTGTACTTCTGCTTTCTTCCAATCTTGCCCTGCTTTTGCACATCACCTGTACCACTCTGTGCTTCCAGGTGATTTAAGCATAAAGCCTAAAGATATTGTTTACTTAACATTTGATATCTTTGTCTTGGAAAGTTAGATGCAAGACTTAAGGCAGTGATTGTGGAATATGGAAGGTGGGAGCAAGTGGCACTTACATTTCTAGTCAGGATCCGTTCCTTGTAGCAGGTGGAAAGTTTTGCATGGACTCTTGAAACAACGTTTTTGACCCCTGAAAATTAATGTAGTTTGCTACAATATTAAGAGATTTGGACAAGGAGGGTTTGAAGGTGAGCTACTAAATCCTCAGCGAGACCAATCTAGAGAGAATTTCCGTTGTCTTAATTGCAAGAGATGCTTTGCAGTATTAATGTTTGCTGAGAACTTTTATCATCTAAAATGCTATGAGCAAAATTGTGTCAGTCAATGCTTTTCAGTCAACACATATGTAAATATGGTACTTGTAGATTCAGATTGCATACTGTAAGTATGGGCTCAAAGGTCCCAACTTGGAAAGTGATGTTAATTATAAAGCCAAAACAAGCTACATTCCTCACACTGCACTTGGTTGCTGGCCTCCTGGCAACTTCTCTACCTGTGGGGGTGGAAGAAGTTTGATGGGTCAGAATTGAACCTTTCTTACCCTGTTCCTTCCCCCTCCTATCTTGCTTCACCACTTTCCTAATACAGGAAAGTCCCAAGTCAGTGAATTTAGAACACCTGGGGCCCCATTACAGGAGTGACCCAGGGGTGCAACAGGCGTTTGCGCCTGCTTTGCACGCCCCAGGGACACTTTGGTATTACAGAAGGGGCTGCAGATGCTTGTACATCCCCTTCTGTAATACCAATAGGACTGGCGAAAATAAATCGCCAGCACTATCATCAGAGGGTAATCCCTCATTTGCATGGGGTTGTGGACCCATGCAAATGACGGAATCTCCTTGCCTCTGTGCTGGTACTGTATTGAAGACATGGGCACAGAGGCAAAGAAGCAGTCAGGAGGCGCAATGACAGTGTGCCAACTAAAAGGTGACACACTGTCAGTGCATCCCCTATTAACGTTCCTATGGAGGGGGCAGGAGGTCTCAGGGATCCACTAGACATCCCCTTGCAGGAGTGTCCTGTTGCCCACTGCAGCCACCTGCAAGGGGACCTCTAATCCCCATTTAAAGTTTAGGCGGGTTGCTGTCTACACTGTGAAACACAGAGCAGCTTCAAAGCAGCCACTCTGTTTTTCACCTGAATGCGCTGATCCCAGGGCAGCGGGATTTCAGTATAAGTTTTGAAAGGTGTGATCGCACTAACCAGTAAATGCGCCCATACCATAATACAGTCCTTTGTGGCAGTGAAAACAGAAGGAAAGCAAGGACTGTTACTCAATGCCTGATATTTTGTCACAACAATCATGGTGCCTATATCAGGTACCCTATTAACATTGCAAACCTTTTGGAATAGGCTCAGGGCTGAGTCAGGAAAGCTTCTGAAGATGGTGAAGGATTTAGCAGCTTCATTGTGGTAGACTACCCCCAATAGATGTTCAGCGTTACGACCTCAAGGTTGTTAAAACACTTAGCTGAAGAGCAAACAGTATTCCATGTGCTGAGTTAGTCTGCAGCTACATGTCAGTTTCCTTTTTTGTTGCTATTCACATGATCTGGCCATAGAACACAACATGCATACTGTAGATAGAAAAGGTATGAACAGATATCCTTGCTGAACAAAATATTAAATTGTTATTACACAACCATTTTTTCCATTTTAGAAATAAATGCCACAATTGAGAATGGATGTGACAGTGAAGGAACATCAGTAACATTATAATATGTTTGTTATATCAGTGGATGCATGGGAAAAGCATCTAGTTAGAAACAGTTGTGTCTGAAACATAGAAGGCATTACAAATGACTAAGGCTCATACAGAGCAACAACCGTACTGGCCACACTTGAAAATTACATCCTAAATTACTCTCTCTACTACTCCAATCGTACTGGGCCCTTTACAATCAGAGAAAATATCTAATTTCTATTACCTTTGAAGCAATGATCCTCTGACAAATCTTTCTCCACCAATAGGAGGGGTGGAAATTAGAGTGGCCAAACACCTTGTTAGTTTTCCACTGAGGATCATTAATTGACATTCAACTTACAAAATTGAGACCAGATTAAAAAATGTATGAAAGCAATTGAATAAACAACATGAGCTGCAATTAACAGAAGGAAACAAAGCATTGCAATCAGCATTACAAGAATGGTGAAAAAGATAAACAGTTCAACCATTATGACGTTATATTGATTATATGAATATATGATGACATATCATACTTCTACTCCTACCAAATACTACCGACACTATCAAGAGCATAGTGGGAGTATCCTCTGCCAGATCCCTTGGGAGAACCCAACTCCCCATAGCTAGGTGTGATATATCAGGAAGCCGAAATGGCAAAGAGCAGGCTAACATCCCTAGCAGATGTGAGAAAGTTATCCTTTTGGCCTTGATCACCCCCATTGTTTGCTTGGTAATGGTGGTAACTGACTCTGACAGAACCCTGTGCTATTCTTACCAGACCCAGAGCAGATTTATAACTATTACAGAAAATAAGTTAATAAACTTTCTTTTCTGTGAGCCAAAGTCCAGCTTGCCTGCTGCTCTCTCTTGATTGGCCAGCCTGCTCTCGGGCTGTGCCAGTTCTGCATGATGAGGTGTGATGAATCGTGTCAGAGGACAAAAGAGGTTTCCTGTGGGTGGAGAAGTGCAAGCTGCAGAGCAGATGGCTGAAAAACAGATGAGTGGAGCCAAACTGGTCTTCAAAGGGAGAATGTCATTTTTGGACAGCACAAGTCCACCCCCATATGGACCCTGTTGAACCTTACAACCTACATCCTTTACTTGGGCCCCTGGAAGTTTTCATGCATGGGTTGGTGAGTAGCTACATGAGTGTCTATATGGGTTATTGATTGGTTTTCTGAGTATCTGTATGGGTGGCTGAGTGTCTGTGTGGGTGGGTGGGGGGTGAGAATGTGCATAGATGTGTGAGTAGGTAATTCACTGGGTGTATGGGTTCAAGAGTGTATCTGTGAAGGGCTGTATGGGTGGGTGAGTGAGAGTATGGGTGTGTTGGTGAGTGAATGGATGCCTCAGTGGTACATGTATGAGTAACTACATATGTGAAAGTCAGTATATATGAGTGTTGGGGTATATAAATCACTATATGTGAGAGTGGGTGATTGTGAGAGGGGCTGTAGGGATGAGTGTGTGCTTGTATCAGTGATTGTATAAGAGAGTAAGTATGTGTTAGTATCAGTATGAATAAGTGAGGTGGTGTGTTTATAACTGTATAGGTGAGTAAATGGGAGTGTTAATGATTCTTTGCATGATTGACTAGGTGTGCGAGTAACTCTATGGATGAGTGGCGATGTGTGAGTGTGTTTAGGTGTACGAGTGCAAATGATACTGCTGTATTGATAAGTGACTACATGTATGAGTGATTGTATGGGTGAATGAGTAGACGTGTGTGTAGACCTAGGAATCATGAGTGGGTATACAGTAACTGGTATTGGTGTGTCTATGGTTTTGAAAATGGTAGTCTGGATTTTATAGTGGGTGTATCAAAGGGTATATTAGGGTGTGAGGAGGTGTATCAGATTATCACGTGGATGGTGTCATCAGTGATGTCATTAGTGATGTCATTTGAGATGCCAAGAGTGATTTCATCAGTGATGTTACTGACCATGTCATGAATTATGTAATATAGCAGTGAATTGCAGGGGCGCGAGTTATAGTTAGCTCAACTAACTATAATGGCTGAATTTCTGGTTTTGTATGAGTGAAATGTCCAACTAACTATAACGTCCCTGAAACCTGTTTTTTTCAGTGAATTTCTATGGTTTATTAAATGCTAATTTCTAACTATAACGTCCCTGAAACCTATAATTTTTTCAGTGAATTTCAAAGTTTTTTAAATGATAATTTCTAACTATAATGTCCCTGAAACCTGTGTTTTTTTTCAGTTAATTTCAAAGGTTTTTCAAATGCTAATTTCTAACTATTCCTACAGAGGTAGGACATGTGCAAAAAGAGAAAGAAACACGCAGAAAGAAGCAAGAGAAATGCAGAAAGAGGCAACAGAAGTCCAGAAAGACAAAGAAAGGTGCAGAAAGAAGCAAGCGATATGCACAAAGAACTAACAGAGGTGCAGAAAGAGGCCTTGTTGCAAAGTCATCCTGTGTCCCCAACTTTCGCTGACTGGTACTGGTGGTAACTGACTCTGAATAACTAGGCCCGCAGCCAGTGCTATCCTAAAAGACACTTAGAATACAGCAAAAACACCTACATACACTAGGGTACACTATGGGTTGGGGTACCACTGTGATTGGCATGACCTCCCCTGTAAGGGCCTAGTACATAATAGGGCAGGGGGATTGAAACTACCTCCAAGTCAAAGGTACAGAAAGAGGCAAGAGAAGTGCAGAAAGCAGCAACAGAGGTGCCGAAAGAGGCAAGAGAGGTGCAGAAACAGGCAAGAAAAGGGCGGAAAGAGGGAACAGGGGTGCAGAAAGAAGCAAGAGGGATATAGAAATGTGCAGCAGAGGTACAGAAAGAAGCAAGACCAGTATAAAAGGAAGCAAGAGAAGTGCAGAAAGAAGCAAAAGAGTTGGAGAAATAGGGAAGAGGGTGCAGAAACAGGCAAGAGGGATACAGAAATTTGCAAAAGAGGTGCAGAAACAAGCAAGAGAAGTACAGGAAGAGGCAAGAGAATTGCTGAAAGAAGCAACAGAGGTGTAGAAAGAAGCAAGAGAAGTGCAGAAAGAGGCAAGTGAGGTGTAGAAAAAAGCAAGAGCAGTGCAGAAAGAAGCAACAGATGCTGAAAGAGGCAAGAGAGGTATAGAAAAAAGGTAGAGAAGTGCAGAAATAAGCAACAGAGGTGCTGAAAGAGGCACGAAGGGTGCAGAAAGACGGAAGAGAGGTATAGAAAGAGGCAAGATAGTTGCACAAGGGGGAAGAGGGGTGCAGAAAGAAGCAACAGAGGTACAGAAAGAGGTAAGAGTGGTGCAGGGAGACAGAAGAGAGGTGTAGAAAGAGGCAAGATAGTTGCACAAAGAGGGAAGAGGGGTGCAGAAAGAGGCAGGACGGTACGAAAGAAGCAACAGATGTGTAGAAAGAGGCAAGAGGGGTACAGAAGGAAGCAAGTGAAGTACAGAAAGAGGCAACAGAGGTGCAGAAAGACGCAAATGAGGTGCAGAAACAAGCAAGAGAATTGCAGAAGGAGTCAAGAGAACTGATGAAAGAAGCAACAGAGGTTTAGAAATAAAACAAGAGAAGTGCAGAAATAGGCAAGTGAGATGCAGAAAGAAGCAAGAGCAGTGCAGAAAGAACTGACAAAGATGCAAAAAGATGCAAGAGGAGTGCAGCAAGAGGTAGGAGAGGTGCACAAAGAGGCAAGAGAGATACAGAAAGAGGCAGGAAGGGTGCAGAAAGAAGGAAGAGAAGTGCAGAAAGAGGCAAGAGAATGGCTGAAAGAAGCAACAGAGGTGTAGAAAGAAGCAACAGAAGTGCAGAAAGAGACAAGTAAGGTGCAGAAAGAAGCAAGAGCTCTGCAGAAAGAACCAGAAGAGGTGCAAAAATAGACAAGAGGTATGCATAAAAAGGTAGGAGGGGTGCACAAAGAGGCAAGAGAGGTACAGAAAGATGCAGGAGGGTACAGAAAGAAGGAAGACAAGTGCAGAAAGAAGTAACAGAGGTGCTGGAAGAGGCATGAAAGGTGTAGAAAGAGGCAAGAGAGTTGAACGAAGAGTCAACAGGGGTGCCGAAAGAAGCAAGTGAGGTACAGAAAAAGGCAAGAGATGTGCAGAAAGAGGCAAGAGAGGTGCAGAAACAGGCAAGAGAAGTACAGAAAGAGTCAAGAGAATTGCTGAAAGAAGCAAATGAGGTGCAGAAAGATGCACAGACATGCAGAAAGAGGCAAGAGAGATGCAGAAAGTAGAAGAGATTTGCAGAAAGAGGCAAGAGAAGTACAGAAAAAGAAAGAAATGTATAGAAAGAAACAACAGACATGCAGAAAGAGGCAAGAGAGGTGCAGAAGGAAGCAAGAGTGGCTTGCACACCATTAGTACCAATTTAACACCCACATTTAGCAATAAGTAACAGGTGCCCATTCTAGGTTTGCATAGGGCCTTCCGACATGCTGTAAGACTTGTTGCTGCATTTTTGGAACCATTTGTGCCGTTTGTGCTAGAAACAAGGCTTTTTTTGTTCAAATCTGCAGATTAGGGAGCAGATGATGAATTGTGTGGCTCATGCGGAAAAAGCATATTTGTGCGAAAGTCGGTGCAGCCAAACAGTCGCATAATTCCAGTGGCCCTGCTCATACCTCTGACTAGGTCCAGAAGTGTTCCTCAGTGATTCCTTCTTTTTTTTGTCCCATTGAGTTCATAGTTGAGCTTCTATGGAAATGAGGAAGACTAAACCTGACATTACTACTCCACAACACAGACTACCATACCACATAGTTACTCTCCATAACACATAATCCCGCTCTACATAATTCCTATAAAATAAATACCACATACTTTCTAGCTACATAATTTCACTGCACAATTTACCACATTATTACACTACACACAACGTACATCCACTCCACTCCAAGAAACATTAAAAAACGTTTACATTTACATTGCCAATAGCTCTAACTCTCGCAAATGCGAAACATATAGCATTGCAAGCACTTCTTTAACTAGTAGACGCGTTTACAGAGTGGTCTCCGTCCAGCGGTCAGGAATTCCACTGCGTAGGACTTACAGGAGGTACCAGGAGGGCTTTGTGGCCCCCAAAGTCCCTCAGGAGTACATTGGACTTCTTCCCCCATCCCGTACTCTGCCAGGAGGCACATTTGAAGAGTGGGGAAGAAAGAAAGGGAGCATGGCCTCCGAAGACGTCTTAGCAATCCCACTGTGTGTGATTTACTGGAGGTAACAATGAACCCCCGGATTTGAATATTTAGTTCACCCGGGAGGTGGTGGTCCCTGGCAGTGTGGGAGGGCAGGAGCCCCCTCCACACTTGAATTTTTTTGATTACGCCCCAGGGAGGTGGCAGTCCCCAGGGCCGTGAGGCCCCTGCATATAATCATACAGTGCCCCGGGGAGGTGGTGGTCCCCGGGGCATTGTGGGGGGGGCAGGAGCCCCCCCACACATTTATTAAACAAAGCCCCAGGGTGGTGGCAGCCCATGGGGCTTCCGGGGACTGCTTGCCCCCTACATATAATTAAAGAAAGCCCCTGGGAGGTGGCTGACCCCGGGACTGCATGGTCTGCATACATTAGAAATATTGCCCCCGATACATTATAAATATTACTCCGGGACATGGCCCACCTGGGGGCTTAAGGATAACAAAGCCTGGTAGCCTGTGCTTCGTTTATTTTTATTTTCTCAGCAGGCTTTGCGCACCAGCATGAATTTTGCAGGAAAAAAAAATTTTTTTTAGGGACCCCCTGAGCAGGTCTAGGGGGTCAGGGTGTTTCTCCCCTGCCCCGTCTTCTTGTTTTTCAACTTTTTTTCACCCTTTTTCTTGTGACTCAGCTACCGAGTCACAAGATGGCTGCCAACACTTCCTGGTTTGGAGTGTTGGCAGCCACGTCAGCTCGTGCTCTGGAGGAGTCGCCAATCCCGGTCACGAAGAAACCACTTCAGTAGCTTTTGTGCTCGAGTAGCAGCTAAAGAGGATTTTAAAGTGGATTCTCTTCTCCCACAGACTGTTGAAGTTATTTTTTGTGGGAGAAGCCTTTTTTTGTTGCTTTTCATTTGCAAACAGGAAGGTACTGCCCCCGAGACTCCAACTTTCTGTTCCTTGCCTACAACCTCCTCCCAATGCTTTGTCCACTTCCTGGTCACATTTCATTTGGATTTGAAGCTGGAAGGATCACTCTCCTTGTCTGCTGCATATATGCAATTGGATTTAAGGACTTTGCATCCGAGATTTCACAAGTAAGTTCACACCTGTTGTGTAAGAGTGTTGTTTGTTTGACAGTGGGCATGCACCAGTATTTATTTGTACCTTTATTCAATTTTTCAAAGTTATTGTGGTGGGTGGTCAAGTTATTTTTTGGGATTTATTTGTTCTTCTTATTTGAAAATCAACAATGTTGAACAGTTCAGGAAATTTTCTCTATGTTTGTTAACGTTGCAATATTTATTTATTTCAGCATGTGGCCGAGTCTGTGAAGGGGCAATTCAGTAGGCCTAGGCCAGTGCTAGTCAAGGATGCATGAAACAATTGCTTCTGCAGTATATTTTGTTTTAAAACATCATTTAGGGCTGGGATAGCATTACATTGAATTACAAATTTGTTTTTATTTGGATTTAATGTTTTATTGTGTACAAAAAGTGTATATGTGGGGTAATATTTGATGCCTTGGGAGGATATGTGTTGTAAACTTTTTATGGCTCAGTTAATTTTCATTGTTGGCATTGCTGAATTATTGTTATTGTTTTCTTCAGTTTTAACATGCCTTCTTTGTCTGTCCAGTGCGTGAGCGTGTTTGCCATAGTCCACCATTGATTTGACTTTATCCTCCATGCTATGTGGTAGAAGAACAATGGTTCTGGTGTGGCCAAAAAGGTCCAATTATAAAGTGATCCTAGGGAGAGCACTATGACTAGAGAAATGAAAAATAAATTTCCTTAAGGGGGCAAAAACAATGTGCATAGGGACATAGGTCAGTACATGTGAAAGATTTATTTCCACAATAATAGTATTCAGGTGCTCACACAAAAAGTGAAAAAAGCGTGACGTGCAGAGTGATAGTGAAGTTTAAAATTACGGCATCGCATTGACAACAATTGTAGAAAACTCCTCAAAAAACTTTTTATACAATAGGAAGAGTTTATGTTGTAAGGGGTCAACGGCGTTTCGATCTCAATTGTTCGAGATCATCATCAGGGCATATGACAGGTGAGGAAGCTGAATTGGTACAGTAATCCGTGAGGCGAAAATGGGCGAGTTGCTGTCATAAGAATTGTAGTCCAGAGCTTCAATTAGCAGCTGGGGTGGACGAATTCACCAGGGTCAAAGCGTTTAAGATTCGCCCGTGAGAATTGTCACGTATAAGTAGGCTTGGATGGCAGGGACAGCTGTATTAGTTAGGCATTGTGACTCGCTGCCAGAATTAATATAGTTAAAGTCAGCCCCAGTTCATTATTTCGAAAATTAGGGATGAAGAGCTCAGCGCGTCTCGCTGCTCTGGCTGTCTGCGTTGAGTGCGTGACCAGGGACACATTTTGTGGAGTCTGTGTCAATAGACAGAATGTGTTCTCTTTGTTTTCCATGCCTCCTTGCTTGCTTTTGGTGTCTGGACATGAGCTAGTCATTGTGGAAGGCGACTCAGAGAAGTCTGACATTTCTATTCAACCTGCTCCAAGGGATTTGGCACAGGTAGCATCACCAGTTCCCATTTTTGCATAGCCACAACTGAGACCTGCATTAACCACTACCTCAATAGAAGTATGCACTGCAGAGAGACAAAAAATGAAACACCCACCCACCTCAGTTTTTCTTCAGGCTTTGGCAGTGGCACAGTAAAAAAGTACTTCTCTCCAGTTTGGGATCTTTTTATGGGTAGCAAAGAGGGGAAGCACATTGCACTATGCAGCATTTCCAATACCCATGTTCATTGAGGTAAGCGTGGTACATATTTTGGTACTGGAGGCCAAACACTCATATGAGAGAATACCATGAAATCTGGTAGGAGGAACAACTTAAAACAATTGCTGAAAGTATCAGTGATGGTGAATGTGAGGAGAGCCAGGTAACATCAGCTACAAGTCCAATCATGTTGGGAGGTGATGATGAGGAAGAAGAGGCTGACATCCTCACACAAAGCAGCCCTGTCCCCAGCAGTGCACCAGTAGAATCACCAGCCTCAGAGACTTCACAATGGCATAAGACTCGGAGTCAGATGGAAACACCACAGCATACAATGATAGTCCCACCACGATGCACACTGAGTCTACCCCAATCTACTTCTCAAACCGTGCCTGCGTCAGTGCTCCCTGAAAAGAAGAACAAAATGCAGGCTACTATTACGGGGTTGTTCTTGCAGGAGGGGCACTATGACCTCAACTACCCAACCACTGGACCTCCTCTCATTTTATTTTGTGGAAAGAGTGGGATTCTTAGAATTTGTGCCAGTTTTCCACCTGGAATGAAAGGTTCCAAGTTGGACCTATTTTGTCAGAGTTGCTGTTCCATTGCCACATCACGATGTTCTGCAATTAGTTGGACAAGCTTTGCAGCAAAGTGTTGTTCATACTGTCCACCTGATGACAGACATGTGGACCAGTTGTCAAGCAACTGAATACATGTGCATCACTGCACTGAGGATCTCTTTTGTGGGGTAAAAGCAAAAGATATCTACAGGTCTTGGCCCCAAAGAAAGTTTTAAGAGCATTTGGTGGCATGCAACAGTGGTCATGTTTGCCATGGTGAAATCACATACAGCTGCAAACATTTTAGACAAATTTAACAGCAAGGTGTCTGAATGGCTGTGACCCAGAGGTCTCATTTTTGTATTTGTTACCATGGACAATGGCAGTAACATAGTCCAGGCCATGGCAGAAGGTGGCTATTTCAGGGTCCTGTTTTTGGTCCATTGCATTAATCTGGTTGTGCAAGACTTTCTAAAAAAAGAAGACAGTCAGCACCATACTGACCACCTATAGAAGAATCTGCGCTAATTTCAGCCATTCTGTTAAAGCCTGGAAGCAGTTGTGGATTATTCAGTGTGCTAATAGAGTACCAGTTATAGCCCTGATACAGGAGGTGTCAAAACGTTTAAGCTCAACCTAATACATGTTGCAATGTCTGTTTGAGCAATACAAACAGATCAATGACTATGTCATTCAAAGACGATTGAATGCAGGTTCGAAATCGCTCACCATGGATGCGGAGAAATGTGGCCTAGACAAAAGCCTGACACAGGTGCTCCTCCCTTTTGAGGTTTTCACACAGGAAGTTAGCAAGGAGGACACTACAATGGTCCAAGCTATCCCACTGTTGCATCTGCTACACAAGCAGCTAAAGAAGGTGTCTGAAAGCCCCCACCCACAGGTGTGACTGAAAACAGAGAAGCTCATGCCTTGGTTAAGAGCTTACTCTGCTTCCAAAGCAATGCTGCAAGACAACATCCTCTTGTCTCAACAGTTTATCTGTGCCACACTACTCGACCCATGTTACAACACAATTCTGCCCACTTTCAGTCCTTTTTCTGAAGCGGATGTTTAAAAAAACAAGAGTTGGATTGTTCAGCAAGCTGGGGACCTGGAAAAGAACGGCTGGAACTTAGAGTCCCACCTCGCTGTTTTGTGGTGCTGCCATCAACTTCCAGAGAGTGCAGTCTCGGCTCACAGCAGCCAACAACACCATCAACCAGAACACTGGCAACAACAGCAACAGAAGGCCCAGACCCAACCTCTGTATTGTATTGGTTTCAATTGGCAAGGCTTATGTCCAGTGCAGAGACAATGGCAAAAGAGGCCGAGCAAGTGGCAGCACCAATGACCATCCAGAGGGTGTTTCAGCAGTATATGAATGATCCAAAAGAGCCCTATGTGGATCAAAACCCATTGATTTATTGGTATGGCCAGAACTTAGCAGGCTGGCAATAAAGTATCTGGCTTGTCCTATAACCAGGTTGTCTGCTGAGCTTGTGTTCAGTGCAACCAGTGCAGTTGTTGCAGTGAGAACCTCAAAATGTGGAGATATTTAGTATGATGAAAATTAACTAAGATTTCATACCAAACAATTGCATTGTTCCTAAAACAGCAGAGGAAGAGGAGTATTGGTCAGAATCGAGTGTGTTAGCTGACCAACTTCTTGGTGAACCATGTGGGTTTGAGGACAAAATCTACTTCCTAGACTGAGTATGCCAGTTCCACCATAGAACGTTTGAATTATTTCTCATTGAATTCTTATTTTTTTTTTAAAAAAGTAGCTAGTGGACCATCATATTTGTGTCAGATTTGTGCTACCCTACCATTTTCTGTCACATATATTGGCGGATTGCAGTTAGACCAGTGTGCAGTGAATATGCCTCCACAATTCCTTTATAACATTGGAGACAATGCCTGCCTCCCCACATGCCTATCCTTTTTTGCATCAATTAGCAGGGCTGACCCAGAAGATCGCTGATTTGCATGAGAGCAAATACCAAATTCCATAGTTTTGCCTGCGTCAAAGATACAATTGTGTACCTACTACCTAACCTACCTGTGCTTTGATTGGAAAAGGTAACTACAGCTATTGCAATGGTAAGTGAGTGATTGTGAGTGATGATTGATGATTCATGTGGTAGCAGTGAGGGAGGGTGTTCAACTGTAATGTGGGAACTTGATTAAGATGATTTGCAATGTTTGAGGCTCGAATGATGGATGATCATTTTTTCCGGGAGGTGAGTGGCCTTTTCAGACTTACTTAGTGAAAATTAACCTGTACTGTCCACTTCTATGTTTCTTCTTTTTTTTCATTACCTAGAAGGGCTGCCACAGAAGATCCTTTCATTTACAGCACTGCCAAACTCCAGTCTGTTGCTTGCATCAAAGGGGAGATACTACAGTGCACCTACCACCTTGCTTGCATTAGAACAGGTAACAATTGCACCAATGAGTGATACATTATTGAATGATTCTGAGTGAAGATTGATGATTCATGTGGTGGTAGACAGTGAGGGAGGGTGTTTTACTGTCATTTTAGAACTTGATTGAGATGATTTGCAATGTGTGGGACCTGAATGATGGGTGATAATGTTTTCCTGGAGGTGATTGTCCCTTACAAACTTACATAGCAAATATTAACCTGTATGGTCCGCTCCCATGATCCATCATTTTTGAAACACCTAGAAGGGCTGCCCCAGAATATCATTTCATTTACAAGATTCATAAATTCCAAACTGTTGCTTGCATCAAAGAGGAGATACAGTACTGTACCTACCACCATGCTAGGATTGGAACAGGTAACCATTGATATGTTTTTGATTGACTGTGAGTGATAGTTTATGATTCACAGGATGGCAGACAGTGAGGGAGGGTGTTCAACTGTAATTTGGGAACTTCATTGAGATGATTTGCAATGTTTGGGGCCTGAATGATTGGTGATCAATTTTTCCTGAAGGTGATTGGACCTTTCACAGCCATATCTACTTGAATGGTCCACAACTTTTTTATGGTTCTTCGGAGATCAGAACAGTCACTTTAGTTAACAGACAAAAACCTACACACAATACTGCAATTCTGTTTCTCAAAAGCAGTGCACTGCACGTTCATCTTGCTTGGGTTGTGAGTGAGACAGAGTTACTGGGAGTCAGAAGTAGGATGGAGAAGTTCAGGCCTGGACTACCTCATCAACAGTTAGAAGAAAAAGTTATTGACTTTAAGTTGCCTACAATGGATAATATTTCTGATTAACCCCATACTTGGAGCTCAACTGGGTAGGTGTGGAACTTCACTTGTGAAGTTTTGATGCCTTCCCTGTTATTGCTTCATCTAAATTCAGGTAAGAGAACTTTAGAGTGAAGTGAACTAGTCAAGTTAGTAAGTAAGCAAGTAACTGCTACTGCATAAGAAATAGTTTATCTAATTAATGGCAGCATCCCCTCTAATGGCCTAGATAGTTACAGAGGTATATAACTTACTATAACTAAACTGTATAGACTTTTAAAAGCAGATTAAAAGAAAACAGGCTGTGTAAACAGGCAGCAGTGCAAAGTAAAAGTAAAACACAAATAAAATACTTCAGACATAAGCTGTGAAGAAATACAATTTTCCCCTTTATTTTCTACAAAAAACACCCTCTCCACCCACAACAGGCTCACCCCTCTCCCCAAACAAATTGCCCTATCCCCAACCAATGTCCAAAGAAAACAGTCAAATTCCACACTCCGACCCAACTCCTTTCCCAACTCCCACCATCTCCACCCACAACAAAAGTCCCTCCCATCAAAACAAAAAATTAATAAAGGGCGAAAAGAAGAGGTCATCTATGCTGGTCTGTAGGCTATCAAGCCTCTGCTCCATCAGGGCCATTCTGATTTCAAATTTCGTCCATAATCTGAAGGAGGCAGGGTTGGAATTGGTGGTCTGAGCAGGAGGGCAGGCAGCAGTGGCGGTTTGGGACCCTAACAGCTGGCAGTGGCGATGTATTAGCTGGAAGTCTGGAGGCTGCGGCTGGCTCTGCATACTGATGCACAGGGTAGATGCCTCCTCCTCCTCCTGGGCCACCATCTGGCAGTATTCTGCCTGTATAGTGTCCAGCAGCTGTCACTGCACACGGGCCACTATTTCCTGACAAGTAGGTGGAGATGGTGGACCAGCAGGAGTAGCTATATCAAGAAAAAAATCAAAAAGATAAATTGTAATCAATGCTATGTGCAAACACTTGTTTAAAATGAAATAGTGCACTGTAGCAGTACATTGCTGGTACCCTAGTGCTATTTGAATTTGATGTGATTTGAAGAGTCACAGGTCCATTTTTTACCCACACATGCCTAAAAAAAAGCACTGACTGTCTGGCTAAAAAGAATTAAGTCAGAATAATACTAGATGAAAAAACAGTGACTTTATCTCTTTCTTTTAAAGGTTTTCTAGTAAAAACCTAAACAGACACATTGGGCCTCATTACGATGTATATGGAAAGCATTCCAACTGACTCTGTCTCGGAATTGTTTTCGACCGAATCAGATTTGGGGAGTCCGACTGATCGATTACGATGTTTCCGAACATCATTCGGTCGGACTCCCATTGACTTCATTGGGATCCTGTGTTCCAACCGACAACACAGTCTCCGATTGAAAAAATGGGTGGTTGCAGAAAACCTTACAGCTTGTGTTAGGCACCACATGGTGCCTGTCACACTGTGCATGGTTGGAAAGAGGGGTCCCATGGGTACCCCCACGGGCCCCAAACAGAGACCTCCAGGTGAAGGGTGCCTGCTACGGGCCCCCAAAGTCAGATTCCCACAGCCGATCTGTGTTGGACAGACTGAGTCAGAAAGGCTGTCCAAATCTGACATCGTAATGGCTCAGTCGAAAACGCAGTCCGTAAAAGATGTACGAGTTGGCTCCGACCGACTCGGTGTCTCCGAATGCCGTTTGTACATGAGTCAGAACGGAGTCGGACAGTCCGAACGGTTTCCAACCATCGTAACGGTCAGTCAGAAATGTTTCCGAGTCGGTCGGAAACAAGGCTTCCGACACAGATTTGGATGAACCGAATGCCATTTGGAGCCTTTCTGACTGACACGTAATCAGCCCCTTTGTGCAAAAAAATTAAAATAAATGAACTCTCATTAAAGAGTACAGCATTATACGCCATGAAGCACAAATTGTTGTGCTAAATTAATGGAGGCATGCTAGCCAACGAGTTTGCTACTCTCTACAGTCTGCAGCTGGGGCAGCTGTCATGGACAATTATCTTACTTTAATTCCAATGGTCTGGCTCTTCTTCTCCAAATGCCTTTCAAATTCTACCCTGACTCCATCCAGCCAACAATGCAGTCACAATGCTGCACTTAGTCCATAGTTGTGAAATTCAATGGGTAGGGAGGGAGATGATGAATGATGATGGGTGGGATACATATCTGCATTGCTTAACAAATACAGTGAGTCAAGGAAGTAGACCAATAATTTAAATATCCACAATTTTGAGTCATAGCTTTGAAAAAACAAGTGAGGGAAGTAGATTAGCAAGCCCCTCTGCAGAAGTGCATCCTCATTTTTTCATCCAAGCAATTACTTATTCATCCTTTTATTTTTTTATATTCACCCATTGATAGCCACCATGATTTAAGCTTTAATATTTCTCATCCAGTCTTTCACCAAAATTTCTAATCCATATAGCCACCCATTCAGTAGCCACAATTTCAACCATCCCTTCACCCATCCATCCAATAAGCAAGCAATATGACTTACCACCACCCATCCCTGCTGCCCCTGTGTTTCCCCCGCCAAGTGTCTCCATAGCAAAACTGGCCCAGGCACTGGTGTGTATATATAAAAAATTACACATTTTTTAGATGCCAGATACGCATACCCTTATTTCTTTAATAAAAACATGCAACCACCTTACATCACTACAATTCAGTTAGCAGTATCTTCTATCAAAAATATCACTTTAGGCATTTGGTTGGTTGACAATGTTAAAAAAGCCAGGAAGTCAAGCCAACCAAAAACTTTTCATAATGGAAGGGCAGAACTATAGCCTATGATTATGACTCTGAGCCATTAAAGCACAATGACAGGGTGGAATAATTGGTTGGCAGATGCAAAGTTTTAGACCTGGCATCCTTGGCGTGGTTTTCCCTGACTTTTTGCCTCTACCTCCTATATTTTTGACACTGTGCTGGAATTTGTTTTGCTGGTTTAGATGCTTTGGGCACTTTGCCACTGCTGATCAGTGCCAAAGTGCAAGTGCTCCCTGGTTAAATTATTATTGTGATTGGTTATCCCTGATTGGCATATTTGTTTTATCAGTAGGTCCCTAGTAAAGTGCACTGAGTGTGCCAGGGCTGGTGATTCAAATGCTACTAGTGGGCCTGCCTCACTGATTGTGCCACCCACATGAGTAGCCCTAAAATGGTGTTTCAGGCCTGCCACTGCAGTGCCTGTGCGCAGTTTAACTGCCATGTTGTCCTGTCCAGTTTACACACTTGCCAGGGGTGACCCTTCCCTTTTCTCACACATTGGACACCCCTATGGTAGGCCCAAGGTACCCCCCTGGGCAGGGTGCAGTGTATGTGAAAGGTAGGACATGTACTAGTGACATGTACTAGTGTGGGTAACATGTCCTGATAGTGAAATACTGCCAAATTTGTTTTCACCATTGAAAGGCTATCTTGCCCATAGGATAGCATGAGGAATGCTGTGTAACATGTTTACCTGCATATCTTCCCATAGCAGCAAGATAAAAAGTTGGAATCTGGTATCCCTGAACTCAGAATTTAATAACACATCGTTTAGGGAGGATGGTTTTTAAATGCTACGTTTGGAAATAGCACTTTTAGAAACTAGATATTTCCTTGTTTAACCTTTGTGTGTGCCTCTGCCTGTTTGTGGATTGACTGTCTGGTTTGTGTGTGTCAGGGGCTGGGGTGGCTCCAGGAGGCTGGGTGAGTCAGCACTAGGCTGAAAAGACTTATCTGCATGTAGAGTGGTGGGAGGAGTAGCACCTGGGTCTGAATAGGGCTGTGCCTGCTTTCCACAATGCTGGCTACACCTCCTGTGGTGCGTCTGATGACTCTGGCCCACACTCACAAAGGAAGATGTGCACTGGCAGAGTGCACCCAGAACTGGTTTGGACTGGGTCCAAGACCCCTCACACCTGGAGAACAAAGACTTTTGGGGTATAAATATCTGAGCTGAACCCCCTAAACATTAAATTAGGAAAAACTTTGCGATCAAGAAAGAATACCTGCCAAAGAAGAACAGCCAGGAAGACTGAGGACAAGTGCTGGCATTACTGTGTGTCTGGGAGCTGACCTGCAGTTGCTGTTATTGCTGAGAAAGAGGACTAAGGGACTTTCTCCTGTGTGCTGTGTCCCCCTTGCTTAAAGAGGAGCTGTGCTGTGTGCTTTGTCCCCTCTGAAGTGTACCTGTCTCCAAGGACCTGAGGAGAGCTGGCCTCCTGTTGAAAACTCAGGGATACAAACGTTTTGTCAATCAATCAATCAATCAATCAATCATAGTACTTACAGAGCAAACTACTTACCCGTGAGGGACTCAAGGCGCTGGAGGGGAGGGGGGTGCTGCTACTGCTCGAAGAGCCAGGTCTTGAGGAATCTTCTGAAGGTGAGCAGGTCTTGGGTCTGCCGTAGGTGGGTATGGAGGGTATTCCAGGTCTTGGCGGCGAGGAAGGAGAAGGATCTTCCGCCGGTGGTCTTTCGTTGGATGCAGGGGACAGCGGCAAGGCTGGCGGCAGTGGAGCTGTCGGGTGGGGGTGTAGAAGCTGAGTCTGCTGTTAAGGTAGGCCGGTCCGGTGTTGTGGAGTGCTTTGTGTGCGTGGGTGAGTAGCTTGAAGGTGATCCTCTTGTCGACGGGGAGCCAGTGGAGGTCTCTCAGATGGGGGGTGATGTGGCTGTGGCGGGGGACGTTGAGGATCAGTCAGGCGGAGGCGTTTTGGATGCATTGCAGTCGTCATAGGTGTTTGGCCGGGATACCTGTGTAGAGTGTGTTGCCATAGTCCAGCCTACTGCTGACGAGGGCCTGTGTCACTGTCTGTCTAGTTTTGATGGGGATCCACTTATAGATTCTGCGAAGCATGCAGAGGGTGTTGTAGCAGGAGGAGGAGACGGCATTGACCTGTTTCGACATGGAGAGGGAGGAGTCGAGGATGAATCCTAGGTTGCGTGTGTGGTCGGTGGGTGTCGGCGCTGTTACCAGCGTGGTCGGCCACCAGGAGTCATCCCAGGCCGTGGGGGTGGGTCCGAGGATGAGGACCTCCATCTTCTCCGAGTTCAGCTTCAGTCGGCTGTTCCTCATCCATTCGGCGACAGCTGTCATTCCCTCGTGGAGGTTGGTTTTGGCGGTGTGTGGGTCCTTGGTGAGGGAGAGGATAAGCTGGGTGTCGTCGGCGGAGGAGATGATGTTGAGGTGGTGATGGCGGGCGAGGGGGACCATGTAGATATTGAACAGCGTCGGGCTGAGGGAAGATCCCTGGGGTAGGCCGCAGATGATGTCGGTGGCTTCAGAGTGGGAGGCGGACGCTCTGGGTTCTGCCAGAGAGGAAGGATGTGGTCCAGTCCAGGACCTTTTCTTGGATTCCGGCTTCTTGAAGGCGTGTCATTAGCGTGCGGTGGCAGACCGTGTCGAAGGCGGCTGACAGGTCCAGGAGGATGCGGGCCGATGTTTCACCGTCAAGTTGGGCCCTTATGTCATCTGTGGCAGTGATGAGGGCAGTCTTAGTACTGTGGTTTCCTCGGAATCCGGACTGGGATGGGTCCAGGATGTTGTTGTCCTCGAGGTGGCGGGTCAATTGCGTGCTGACAATTTTCTCGATGACCTTCGCCGAGAACGGGAGCAGGGAGATGGGCTGGAAGTTCTTGAGTTGAAGGAGGCATTGATCACTTTCCGAAGTTATGGTGTGATGGCTGAGTCGGCTTTGTTGAATATGTGGTGAGGGCAGGGGTCGGCGGTGATCCTGAGTGTATGGAGTTTATGATCTTGCGGGTTTCATTGTCGTTGACGTTGACCCAGGAGGTCGGGCGGTTGATGCTGTTGGAGTTCGCAAGTGGGATGGGGCTTGGTGTTGCCATGGTGGTCGTCGTGCTGAAGCTGTTGTGGATGTTGGCGATCTTGCGGTGGAGGAAGGTGGCCAGCGAGTCACAGAGTTCTTGTGAGGGCGGGATGTCGTTGGAATTGGCACTGGGGTTGGCGAGTTCTTTCACGATGCTGAAGTGCTCTTTGCTGTCGTGTTCGTTGTTGTCGAAGCGGGTTTTAAAGGAAGATCTCTTGGCAAGTCTGATGAGGTGGTGGTGTCTGCGGGTGGCGTCCTTGTGGGCTGCGTGGTTGTCCGGTGTTCATTCGTGGAGCCATTTCTTCTCCAGTTTCCGGCAAGTAGGTTTGGAGGCCTGGAGTTCTTTGGTAAACCAGGCAGCTTTCTTGCTGGTGTGGTTGTTGGAAGGTTTCTTGAGCAGGGCAAGCGTGTTAGCGCAGTCGGCGATCCACTGTTTGAGGCTGCGGGCGGCGGCGTCTGGGTCGGTGGGGTCGGTGGATGGGTTCAGGGCGAAGGTGGTGGTCAGCTGGTCCTTGGTGACTTTGCTCCAGCAGCGTCGGGGCGGCCGTTGGGCACGGTGGTGCATGGTGGTGCGTGGTGGGCTTCTTGTAGGTGAAGTGGACGCAGCAGTGATCAGTCCAGTGGGGTTCGGTGGTGTGGTCGTAGGAGACGTGGGTGCTCGTGGAGAAGATGGGGTTAAGCGTGTGGCCGGCGGCGTGGGTGGGATCGGTGACGAGCTGTCTGAAGCCGAGGTTGGCAAGTTTGTCGATCAGGGTGGCGGAGTTGGCATCATTGTTCTTCTCAAGGTGGAAGTTCAGGTCCCCTAGGAGGATGTAGTCTGTGGAGGTGAGTGCGTGGGTGCAGACAAGGTCGGCGATGGCTTAGCTGAACTGAGTCCGGGGGGCCGGTAGACAAGTGTTCCTCTGAGGGTGGTGTTGGGGTCGGTGTGGATCCGGAATTGTGGGTGTTCGGTGGTGCTGAGGGTGTCATCTGTGTGGGTGGAGACCTTGAGGGTGGACTTGTGGACGATGGCTATTCCTCCTCCAGTTCCGTTGGTGCGGTCTCTGGTCAGAAAGGCGACGTCTGGGGTGGAGGTGTCGAGTAGTTCCCATAGCTTGACAGCGTGTTTGTGTGCGGAGCGGGTGTTGAGGAATATGCAGCGGAGGTTGTTGGGTCTGGTCCTTGGTGGTCTGGTTGCTCTGTCGCAGGTGAAGCTGCAGGTGCGGCAGGAGAAAGGTCTGTGGGTGTGTTTTGGGGCTGCCTGGAAGCAGCTGTGGTCTCGGCCGGCGTTCAGTGCGTGGAGGGTGCTGGCATTGTACTGGAGTCTGGTGTCGTGGTGATTGCAGGGGCCAGGGGTTCTGGCGCTGGGCGCGGTCCAGGCGCGGACGGGCACAGACAGGCTTGCCTCTGGCGCGCCTCCGGTGCAACAGCGGCACGGCAGCGCAGCAGCCGCCATTTAAGGCGGGGAGGAGGGAGGGATGGAGGAGCAGCTGGGAGGCGGGAGCGGGGTGGCGAATGGATGGCGAGGGGGCAGGGCCGCAGGGGAGCAGCGGCAGGAAACGGGCAGAGGATACAGAAGAGAAGAGGGGGTTGAGGGGACGAGCAGAGCGCAAGGGCAATAGGGCAGAAAACGGAGCTCAGATCAGAACAAATTCTTAGCTACGGGGCACTGCTGACAACGGCAACGCACAGGGGGCACAACAGGCTCGAACTCCTGCTCAGAGTGTCAGCGAGGGGGTGGAGGCAGAGGCTCACAGGTGGAGCTGTGCGGCAGGAGGGGAGTAACCTGGCCTGCAAGCAGGGTCAGGGGTCACTTTCACTGCCACGCAGCGGCCGCCATTTAAGGCGGGAGGGAGGAGCAGCTGGGAGGTGGGAGCGGGGTAACGAATGGACAGCGAGGGGGTGGGGCCGCAGGGGAGCAGCGGTGGGAAACGGGCAGAGGATACAGAAGAGAAGAGGGGGTGGGGTGGGGGGACGAGCAGAGTGCAAGGGCAATAGGGCAGAAAACGAAGCTCAGAACACGCACAGGGCACAGCAGTGGAAATAAAAACGTACAAGTGGCAATAACAGTTAAACACACAGGGGTACAATACTGGCAAGAAATAAGTGGCACAGAACAAACTAAGTGGCACAAAACGAGTGGCACAGAGCAAACAGTAATACACTAAGTGGCACAAAACAAATACTTAGCTACGGGGCACAGCTGACAACGGCAACGCACAGGGGGCACAGCAGGCTTTGAACTCCTGCTCAGAGCGGCAGCGAGGGTGTGGAGGCAGAGGCTCACAGATGGAGCTGTGCGGCAGGAGGGGAGTAACCTGGCCTGCAAGCAGGGGCAGGGGTCAAGGACGTCTACAACAACTTTTCACCACCGGTCCCTGATAGCCAGGATTGCTGTCCGTTTATTTGGAATTCACTGCCGCACCTCGAGCTGTGTGCCCGGGCCCGGGTCTGCCGAGGAGAGGAGCAGCTAGAACACTTTGCCGACAATCACCGCCGCCAGCCCGGAGTTTGACAACGTCATCGCCGAGCTGTGCTAGGATTGGTCCCAGCGTCGAGGGTTACCCAGCAATTAGGAGGCTTGTCCAGGCAGAGCCGTGCCGAGTCCTGTGAAGCGCAAGGCGTCCCCTAGCAACCGGGGCTTCCTCCCGCTCGTCAACGAAAGCGGAGCTGCGCCTGAGGCCGGGGAGCGCCACAAAGGAGAAAGCTGCCTCACCAGAGATCAATGCAGACTTCCCATCCCCCCTTCTCGCTCTTAGGTAACTGGCTCTGATCTATGACCGGAGCTTGCGCCCAAGGGAAGTTGTGTTTGAGTGCACTGGTGGCGGGCCACATCCGGGTTGTTAAACACTGTGTTGACTGGCGCGCACTCGTGCATTGAGAGGGGGTGATTTCCAAGAGTGAAATGAGCGGAGAAGGGCAGCGCATTCTGCGAGACGAATATAGCGGGAGCATTATTGATAAGGACACCATTTTGAAAGTGACTTTCCCTACGCTAGGAGCAAGAGTCATACAGTCATACAGACTCAACAAATACCGTTATAAATAACTTGTGTAGCGTACATTTGTGGTGTTTCACTGTGTTACTGTGAGTGTTGGTACAAATACTTTACACATTGCCTTGGGGATAAGCCTGTCTGCTCATGCCAAGCTACCAAGGGGGTGAGCAGGGGTTATCAACAGTGTGCTTCCCCCTTACCCTGACTAGAAGTAAGGGCCCCTACTTGGAGAAACGTACTTACCTCTGCCAACTAGAGACCCCCCAGATCTAACACAATGGGACCTCAAATTTTCCAGCCATGCTGCACTGTGATGGTAACTGCTGGTATACTGTATAAATGAATTACAGCACAATATTGGGAGGGGGGTCCATGACCATGGCCACTCTCTTGCTAACTTTTAAAACATGAGCAAGAAAAAGAAAACCTTCTCAACAAACATACATGGTGAATAATGTTCATAATACTAGTTTATTTGGGCCTGAAATCTTCACAGAAGACAGTAGCGGGCCAATAATCAGTTCTTAGCCTTGCAGTATCACATAATAAATAGGAAAGAGGGAAATATTACTAACAAAGCAGAAGAAAGCTATAGACTAGTACAGACTAACCCTGGGCGTAGTTTGTATAGTAGAGCTGCGCGTAGCTACGCAAACTGCACTTCGCACTGCGTGAGCTACGCGTAGCTACGCGAGCTGCGTAGTAAATGCTGTTTGCACTGATTGCACAGTGCCGAATGCTTGTCCGCATGGTGCAATCATTGCAAACGGCATATTGCACAGTGCATGCGGTCGTTTCCTGCCGCTCGAGTAGATTTGTACTCGAGCGGCAGTTTTCTCAATAGGGACTGGTAGTTTCTCATGGCGAGCGGTCGCGAGCATACGCGACCACTCGCAATGAGAAACCTGACCTCCCCGCATTGAGAATCTCGCCGGGAGGTTTATTTTCCACGCTCGCGATTGGCAACTTGATGTTGCTGATCACGAACGAGGAAAAAGTCTCGCCGGGATGTCATTTTGCTCGCTCGCAGCCGCCAACTTGACGTTGAGGACCGCGAGCAAGCAAAAAATGCCCGCCACGTGTTTTTGTACTGTGCTACGTGCAATTCGTGTAGCGTGTAGTTGCGCAAACTACGTGAGCGTAGCGTAGTCCTACGCCCATGGTTACTACAGACAGGAAAATGTCAGCTTCAGAGAAAAACATGGAATATGGAGGAAAAATGGATAATGCAGGGATAAAAAAAATGAAACAAAAGTTGGATAGGAAGGTTGGAAAATAAGGAGACAGTATAAAAAATAAACAAGGCAAAATTTAAATGTAGCATGGTGGGCAGAGCTAGTCCATTGCACTTTGCATGCATGGGTTTGTATCCTGTCCTTGTCACCAAGTGAAAGGAAGATGGCAGGTGAGGGTGTCAGAGCAACTTTATTTCTCACCAGCAACCCCAGGCTCCAAGCAGCACCACCTGTTCTGGAACCGAGCACCAACATTCCAATGCCCCAAGATTCTAGCGTAAGCCCACAACAAACATAAAAAACAAAATTAAGGAAATGATAATAATAAATAATAGGTTCTTACTGGGGTTAGCAGAGCCCTTGGCAGTGGCTCGGGTGATCTGCGTCTCCTGACCAGCCCCGTGCAGACTCGCCTCAGTGCTGCTCCTCTTCTTGTCCTTGGGTGCAGATGTATCAAATAAAGAAGATAAAAAAATAGATTAGCGGTAGAGTTAATCCCCACAAAGTTATTATGGCAGGCAACCGCAGTCACATTGTACTTATCTAAAATAGATCACCTATACTACTAGATTTAAGTTTATCGACTGTCATTGAGTTGGCCATACTAATCCTAAAATCCCTATTCCAAATTTCCTTAACAAAACCTACAGTTAGAACTAATACATTGCAATGAATGATCTTTGATTCTGTTCTCATTTATCAACCCCCATGATGGCCAACTCAGTCACCGTTTTTTGCAATGGATAGATGCATACGATGCATCACTGTGAAATAGTTTGGGACTCTACGAGCTACATAAAGAAAGTCAGAGAGAAGGCTAACTCACTGATATCACTTATTCACTATGGTGACAGGAGGACAGAAGAGTCTGCTATGGCTTCTTAATGAATTACCCAAAGCGAGAGCTGATGAGTACGATTAGGTACTGCCGAAACCGGATCACATAATAATAATAATCTAACATAAACTAAATTTAACTTACCTCTGAGTGTAAACAGCATTGTATTTGGAATTGTTTTGCATTGTAGACCACAAACATAACAAATAAATAATATCCACAGAGCCCCAGAATCTCGATGTCTAGCAGGTCAAGCAGGTCCTGTTCCTGGTCCAAGATGTGTAAGCTGCTGGGTAGACCACAGGACCTGGCTGATGCACCACACACACCTGAGCACACCGCCGCAATTCAGCTGATGCTCCCACAGGGGGTACCCACTGCCAAGCCTGTTGCAAGCATGGAGGGGAGGTGGCGCTGCATGAAAAATAACAGTGCTACCACATCCACCTCGCACAAGATTGCCTAGGGCTGCACCCCTTGGCGGTGCCGCCATCCGCAAGGTAGGTGGCCACTGCTGCTGGCTGTTCGAGGGGGTCTGATCTCGCAGTTCCCCTGGTCGCCCTGCTCTGCCATGACACTTGGGTGCCGATTCCGATCCTGTAAAACCCGGGTACAAATGGTCGTACGAAGCGTTTTCTTCGTACGACTCGTACCCGGGAATTCCACCGTACAAACTAGCAAGTACGATTCGTACAGAAATACCATTTCCGTACGAATCGTAAAAAACACCGTGCGGCTAAAAAATACATACAATTCCGATCCTGGACAGCGCGTACGCGACGTCCGAACGGAGTCAGGCAGCGTTTTACGGACCAGCAAGTACGATTCATACCCACAGCACTCCGCACTGCTATATTTTTACGGGAGCCAAAAAGTGCCGGAAAAGCTAAGTACGCTGCGATGCACGAGGAAAAGGGGGCCCACTACGCGACGTACACGCCATCACCCACATCGTACGTGTCATCATGTACGGTGCGTACCCCAACATTGCATATGTACGGGCCGTACCCCCCACCCCCCGTATGTACAGACCGTACCCCCCACCCCCCATATGTACAGACCATACCCCCACCCCCCATATGTACGTGCCGTACCCCCACCCATGTATGTACGCAAGGTAGGTGGCCACTGCTGCTGGCTGTTCGAGGGGGTCTGATCTCGCAGTTCCCCTGGTCGCCCTGCTCTGCCATATCACTTGGGTGCCGATTCCGATCCTGTAAAACCCTGGTACAAATGGTCGTACGAAGCGTTTTCTCCGTACGACTCGTACCCGGGAATTCCACCGTACAAACTAGCAAGTACGATTCGTACAGAAATACCATTTCCGTACGAATCGTAAAAAACACCGTACAGCTAAAAAATACATACAATTCCGATCCTGGACAGCGCGTACGCGACGTCTGAACGGAGTCAGGCAGCGTTTTACGGACCAGCAAGTACGATTCATACCCACAGCACTCCGCACTGCTATATTTTTACGGGAGCCAAAAAGTGCCGGAAAAGCTAAGTACGCTGCGATGCACGAGGAAAAGGGGGCCCACTATGCGACGTACACGCCATCACCCACATCGTACGTGTCATCATGTACGGTGCGTACCCCAACATTGCATATGTACGGGCCGTACCCCGCACCCCCTGTATGTACGGACTGTACCCCCCACCCCCTATATGTACAGACCATACCCCACCCCCATATGTATGTACCGTACCCCCACCCATGTATGTACGCACCGTACCCCCACCCCAGCCCCGTATGTACACGCCGTACCCACAGCCCTGTATGTACGTGCCGTACCCCCAACCCAGCCCCGTATGTAGGCGCCGTACCCCCAGCCCCGTATGTACGCGCCGTACCCCCAGCGCATAGCGCTGGTGGTACAGCGTGTACATACGGGGCTGGCGGATATGGCACGTACATATGGGGCTGGGGGTACGGCATGTACATACGGGGCTGGGGGTACGGCACATACATATGGGGCTGGGGGTATGGCATGTACATATGGGGCTGGGGTGGGGATACGGCACGTACATACGGAGCTGGGGTGGGGGGCCGTAAGACTCGTACCCCGGGCACAAGTGTACGCGGGGTAGGGGTCGTACACAGTTCGCTCCGTACAGGACGTTTTCCATACGCTTGTGCATTCGGAACGCCGGTACGGATCGGACTTGTGCGCTCGGACTTCAGTTTTACGACTCGTACGCAAAACTGTCCGGGGACGTCTCGTAGACTTTTCCTGAGGCGATTCGTATGTATTTTTCCTGTACGAATCGTACTTCACCATTTGTACGGTACTTGTACGATTCGTACGTAAAAAAATACGGATACGAGTCGTACGGGAAAAACAAATTCAGGATCGGAATCGGCCCCAATGTGGGGTAAAGAAAAGAAACAGGAAAAGGAAGGAAGGAAGAAATAAGGAAGTAAAGGGAAAAAATGACAAAAATATACAAAATTAAAAAATGGAAATACAGAGACACAAAAACACACCAATACAATAAATAAAAATGAGGGGCAGAGTAATAAAGAGGCAGGAGGATTGAAAAGATCAATAAGGGATTGAAGAACAGGCCAGTACAATAAACAGAGTAAAAAAACAAGATCGCTGTGACCATGAAAGCCATGTGATACTGTTTGCGTGTGATTTTTACTGTGAAGAGATACTCAGCATTGTGTTTGATGTAAAATGCAACATGAAACGGCACGCCAGAACTCCGCATAGTACGGCATCGTTTTTTAAACCACTTTGTGGAGTTCCGGGTAACCCGACTCTGTAAACTCCACTCAGTCTGAATTATTTTCTCAACAGATCTACTATGCACCTTCATAGCATAAACCTAATAGCAATTCAGACATAAATGTACTATAATATCGGAGGTCACATATGCACATACATTTAGAACTGCATGTGAGGAAAGAAATTTGGTGTGCGGAAGTCTACTAAATATAGAATCCTTGCTGCACTAGAGAGCTAAACAAAGGATCATTGGGTTTATTGCGGCGCTGAAATTGGCAAGTTTGTCAATGGTGGATCAAAATACTTAACATGTGAATCCAGAAACTCTTTCTCAACATTTAAAAGAATGATTGGAAACTGCCACTAGTAGAAACATCTTAATACATTTCATGAGAAGGTATTAAGGTTTTTTGGAATAGACTATAATACAAGGCCAAGACGTTGAGAGTACCGAGAGTGACTCCTAAAACAAAGGGAATGCTTGTAAATTTTCAAATTGGACACTGTGCAATTGAAACTTAACAAAGGAGTTACAAGAAATCCATTGTTTGATCTTGTGATTCTTATTTGTTAGATAAGTTTTGGTTTTCTGTTTGCGCTCAGTTTTAAAGTGAAGAAAACTTGGCATTTGCAGAAATGTTAGAGGTTCTTAATTTCTCATATCAATAAATTGAGATGAGCATGCTGCAATTTTTATATTGTTTCTTCTCCTGAAGCACAGTTGTGATTAGCTGTTTTTGCATCATGGAGTGTTGGATAGTTAGCCATGCGATACCGATGTCGCTTATGGAAGGCAGTGGTAAATATTATATGTTGTTCCCTGTCTGGTCAATGCAACATGCTTTTTGTTAAATGTGAGCAGCTTTCACACAGTTAACCCGTACTGTGATACTAACATGGAAATGTATCTTTACTTTGTAGTATTAAATGTCTGAATCTGCAATAATTCCTACACTTTCTCTAGATAAAATGTTATTTGTCCACCTTATTTTCACTGGCGTGGAATAAAAGCTGTAATTATGCTTACTCTATTGATTTATTTATAGTTAATAGTTTAAGATTATATATGCTAACCACAGAACCATACATGAAATCATTACAAACGTATAGCATTAAGTAAAAATCATAAAAATCTAGGATTTTCTATATACATCAAATTATAATTGACAAAGTTTAAAGTTTTCTAGCTAGTGCCATATATAAGAATAGTGCAGATTTTTCCAGAATACAAATACTGCTGTGATTACATTAACAGCACCAGAATCCATATGGGCCCAGCAAGACTTTCGCACCATGAAATTACTATTCAGTGGCACATAATATGAGTTCAAAATATCAAAAAGTTTGTTAATATATGTTAATAAATGTATGATGGACAGTTATATGCGTTTTGATTTCAATATTACTCTTTTAAAATTTGCAAATCTAGAGCTCAAAATGGACAAATATTAGAACCTTATGGCATCAATTGTCCCAACGTGGTCAAACTGTGATTACTTTTATTATTTGCTAAAATGCTTTGACACTTCCTAATAGATTGGAAAGTTGTTAGTATCATCACAATTATTAAAGAAGATGTATTCTTCTTTTACATTAATTGTATGTCGATCTATCTCCTTTTGTCCAGCTACAGGTCTGGTCAGACCTGTAGTGCTCCTGACAAGACACACCACTACACACCTCACAGCACATAACACACACAACTTTGCCCATAACACAAATGCACATATACATATTGAAAGGGGCTTTGGGTCAATCCTCAACAGCCATTGGCTTCCTTGGGTGAGATCTCTTCAAGCATTGTCTCAATGGCTACCTATCATATTTTCATATCAGCTAACTGCATGTCTAAGACGCATGCAAATTCCATAGCTTAAGGTGATGATAGAGTTAATGATAATGTTGTACACTTGTTTAATTTTGTTGCTTTTGCTGTTGACAGTGTTATGCTGATCCTTTGACCCATGGATCCCTTCTGGCTGCTGCCATGAGGGCCTCTCTTCCTCTGTTGAGCCACTATTCACCACATCATAGTACCTTGCAGGGCCTTCCTCCTGCTGGGCCACTCGTGACCAATTCTGAGCACCTGATGGGTACTCTTTAACTACATCTATATTTCATCCTTTCACATTTTTTTGTTTGGGATCAGAGTGTGCTGGAACAGGAATGCCCTCTGTATAGTAAATAGATGTGCATAACTGTTCTAAGTTAGCTAATTGCAAGTGAATCTGTTATCCTGACTTTTTTAGGTGCCGCATCCAAGAAATCCTACATATGCGCTGAGGCCTATACCCAAAATTCAGTCTGAGACTAAAATCCTGGCTGAGAGGTTAACTGTGAAGCACAATACTATACCCTGTTAGTGACACAAGATTATGCTTTTTGCCCCTCGGACATGCTCTGTGAGTTGTGGTGACAGCACACCATTTTTGAATCCTTAACGCAGGGGCAGAACTTTTCCAGTTTTCCAGAAAGGACCGTTATGCCTACTGGCCTGCTCATGGAATATACAATGCATGTGTCATGCTCAGACCTGTTCTGAGATTCATTTGTTTGTGTTTCTAGTGCCTATTGTGTGTGTTGCGTCAGTTAGTATGACTTCATTTGGACTTGAATGCTTTTATGGTACAAGCCAGTGTGATCCATTTTCCAATCACTTGGTTTTGACATGACAACAGATGAAGATGTTAATAAGGCTTCTAAAGACAGTGGAAGTGTATTGCTTGCATTCCTGAGCTGTAGCGTTTAGCCTCAGACACTGAAGTGTGAAAGGTTGGAGACACAGCTTCGATTATACATTATATATATTATATAGTCCTTCCTGAGCACTATTAATGGATAATGGAAGGGGAATGTGTTTCAGTCAGCAGAGTCAGTTGTTAAAGGCAGAGGAGATTCTAGGCAGAGCTTGTAACACTTTGGCTTCCCTTGAGTTGTGCGTCCAGGAAGGCTGAAGACAGTCAGATGCAAAGTTTCATGCTCATTGTGCTCATGCTATGGGTACTCATGTTAGTAGCTATCACCTCACACAAGAATTGTCTGCACTGCAGATAGACATTGAATTATGAAACCACTTCCTACTGGATTCAGAAATGTAGACAGTGGAGCCACATCCCTTGTCTGGAAAGTCTGTGTAAGATTAGGACCCATCACTTCCCACATGTTCCAGTTCAAAGGAGCTTCCCTGACCAACGACAGGGGTACTCGACAGAGTACTTTTGCAATGGATAGATGCATACGATGCATCACTGTGAAATAGTTTGGGATTCTACGAGCTACATAAAGAAAGTCAGAGAGAAGTCTAACTCACTGATATCACTTATTCACTATGGTGACAGGAGGACAGAAGAGTCTGCTATGGCTTCTTAATGAATTACCCAAAGCGAGAGCTGATGAGTACGATTAGGTACTGCCGAAACCGGATCACATAATAATAATAATCTAACATAAACTAAATTTAACTTACCTCTGAGTGTAAACAGCATTGTATTTGGAATTTTTTTTGCATTGTAGACCACAAACATAACAAATAAATAATATCCACAGAGCCCCAGAATCTCGATGTCTAGCAGGTCAAGCAGGTCCTGTTCCTGGTCCAAGATGTGTAAGCTGCTGGGTAGACCACTGGACCTGGCTGATTCACCACACACACCTGAGCACACCGCCGCAATTCAGCTGATGCTCCCACAGGGGGTACCCACTGCCAAGCCTGTTGCAAGCATGGAGGGGAGGTGGCGCTGCACGAAAAATAACAGTGCTACCACATCCACCTCGCAAAAGATTGCCTAGGGCTGCACCCCTTGGCGGTGCCGCCATCCGCAAGGTAGGTGGCCACTGCTGCTGGCTGTTCGAGGGGGTCTGATCTCGCAGTTCCCCTGGTCGCCCTGCTCTGCCATGACACTTGGGTGCCGATTCCGATCCTGTAAAACCCGGGTACAAATGGTCGTACGAAGCGTTTTCTCCGTACGACTCTTACCCGGGAATTCCACCGTACAAACCAGCAAGAACGATTCGTACAGAAATACCATTTCCGTACGAATCGTAAAAAACACCGTACGGCTAAAAAATACATACAATACCGATCCTGGACAGCGCATACGCAATGTCCGAACGGAGTCAGGCAGCGTTTTACGGACCAGCAAGTACGATTCATACCCACAGCACTCCGCACTGCTATATTTTTACGGGAGCCAAAAAGTGCCGGAAAAGCTAAGTACGCTGCGATGCACGAGGAAAAGGGGGCCCACTGCGTGATGTACACGCCATCACCCACATCGTACGTGTCATCATGTACGGTGCGTACCCCAACGTTGCATATGTACGGGCCGTACCCCCCATCCCCCGTATGTACGGACCGGACCCCCCACCCCCCATATGTACAGACCATACCCCCACCCCCCGTATGTACACACCGTACCCCCACCCCAGCCCCGTATGTACGCGCCATACCCCCAGTGCATAGCGCTGGTGGTACAGTGCGTACATATGGGGCTGGTGGATATGGCATGTACATACGGGGCTGGGGGTACGGCACGTACATACGGGGCTGGGGGTACAACACATACATATGGGGCTGGGGGTACGGCATGTACATACTTGGCTGGGGTGGGGGTACGGCACGTACATACGGAGCTGGGGTGGGGGGGCCGTACGACTCGTACCCCGGGCACAAGTGTACCCGGGGTAGGGGTCGTACACAGTTCTCTCCGTACAGTACATTTTCCATACGCTTGTGCATTCGTAACGCCGGTACGGATCGGACTTGTGCGCTCGGACTTCAGTTTTACGACTCGTACGTAAAACTGTCCGGGGAAGTCTCGTAGACTTTTCCCGAGGCGATTCGTATGTATTTTTCCCGTACGAATCGTACTTCACCATTTGTACGGTACTTGTACGATTCGTACGTAAAAAAATACGGATACGAGTCGTACGGGAAAAACTAATTCAGGATCGGAATCGGCCCCAATGTGGGGTAAAGAAAAGAAACAGGAAACGGAAGGAAGGAAGAAATAAGGAAGTAAAGGGAAAAAATGACAAAAATATACAAAATTAAAAAATGGAAATACAGAGACACAAAAACAGACCAATACAATAAATAAAAATGAGGGGCAGAGTAATAAAGAGGCAGGAGGATTGAAAAGATCAAGAAGGGATTGAAAAACAGGCCAGTACAATAAACAGAGTAAAAAAACAAGATCGCTGTGACCATGAAAACCATGTGATACTGTTTGCGTGTGATTTTTACTGTGAAGAGATACTCAGCATTGTGTTTGATGTAAAATGCAACATGAAAGGGCATGCCAGAACTCCGCTTAGTACGGCATCGTTTTTTAAACCACTTTGTGGAGTTCCGGGTAACCCGACTCTGTAAACTCCACTCAGTCTGAATTATTTTCTCAACAGATCTACTATGCACCTTCATAGCATAAACCTAATAGCAGTTCAGACATAAATGTACTATAATATGGGCGGTCACATATGCACATACATTTAGAACTGCATGTGAGGAAAGAAATTTGGTGTGCGGAAGTCTACTAAATATAGAATCCTTGCTGCACTAGAGAGCTAAACAAAGGATTATTGGGTTTATTGCGGTGCTGAAATTGGCAAGTTTATCAATGGTGGATCAGAATACTTAACATGTGAATCCAGAAACTCTTTCTCAACATTTAAAAGAATGGTTCAAAACTGCCACTTGTAGAAACATCTTAATACCTTTCATGAGAAGGTATTAAGGTTTTTTGGAATAGACTATAATACAAGGCCAAGACGTTGAGAGTACTGAGAGTGACTCCTAAAACAAACGGAATGCTTGTAAATTTTCAAATTGGACACTGTGCAATTGAAACTTAACAAAGGAGTTACAAGAAATCCATTGTTTGATCTTGTGATTCTTATTTGTTAGATACGTTTTGGTTTTCTGTTTGCGCTCAGTTTTAAAGTGAAGAAAACTTGGCATTTGCAGAAATGTTAGAGGTTCTTAATTTCTCATATCAATAAATTGAGATGAGCATGCTGCAATTTTTATATTGTTTCTTCTCCTGAAGCACAGTTGTGATTAGCTGTTTTTGCATCATGGAGTGTTGGATAGTTAGCCATGCGATACCGATGTCGCTTATGGAAGGCAGTGGTAAATATTATATGTTGTTCCCTGTCTGGTCAATGCAACATGCTTTTTGTTAAATGTGAGCAGCTTTCACACAGTTAACCCGTACTGTGATACTAACATGGAAATGTATCTTTACTTTGTAGTATTAAATGTCTGAATCTGCAAAAATTCCTACACTTTCTCTAGATAAAATGTTATTTGTCCACCTTATTTTCACTGTCATGGAATAAAAGCTGTAATTATGCTTACTCTATTGATTTATTTATAGTTAATAGTTTAAGATTATATATGCTAACCATAGAACCATACATGTAATCATTACAAACGTATAGCATTAAGTAAAAATCATAAAAATCTAGGATTTTCTATATACATCAAATTAAAATTGACAAAGTTTAAAGTTTTCTAGCTAGTGCCATATATAAGAATAGTGCAGATTTTTCCAGAATACAAATACTGCTGTGATTACATTAACAGCACCAGAATCCATATGGGCCCAGCAGGACTTTCGCACCATGAAATTACTATTCAGTGGCACATAATATGAGTTCAAAATATCAAAAAGTTTGTTAAAATATGTTAATAAATGTATGATGGACAGTTATATGCGTTTTGATTTCAATATTACTCTTTTAAAATGTGCAAATCTAGAGCTCAAAATGGACAAATATTAGAACCTTATGGCATCAATTGTCCCAACATTGGTCTAACTGTGATTACTTTTATTATTTGCTAAAATGCTTGGACACTTCCTAATAGATTGGAAAGTTGTTAGTATCATCACAATTATTAAAGAAGATGTATTCTTTTACATTAATTGTATGTCGATCTATCTCCTTTTGTCCAGCTACAGGTCTGGTCAGACCTGTAGTGCTCCTGACAAGACACACCACTACACACCTCACAGCACATAACACACACAACTTTGCCCATAACACAAATGCACATATACATATTGAAAGGGGCTTTGGGTCAATCCTCAACAGCCATTGGCTTCCTTGGGTGAGATCTCTTCAAGCATTGTCTCAATGGCTACCTATCATATTTTCATATCAGCTAACTGCATGTCTAAGACGCATGCAAATTCCATAGCTTAAGGTGATGATACAGTTAATGATAAAGTTGTACACTTGTTTAATTTTGTTGCTTTTGCTGTTGACAGTGTTATGCTGATCCTTTGACCCATGGATCCCTTCTGGCTGCTGCCATGAGGGTCTCTCTTCCTCTGTTGAGCCACTCTTCACCACATCATAGTTCCTTGCAGGGCCTTCCTCCTGCTGGGCCACTCGTGACCAATTCTGAGCACCCGATGGGTACTCTTTAACTACATCTATATTTCATCCTTTCACATTTTTTTGTTTGGGATCAGAGTGTGCTGGAACAGGAATGCCCTCTGTATAGTAAATAGATGTGCATAACTGTTCTAAGTTAGCTAATTGCAAGTGAATCTGGTATCCTGACTTTTTTAGGTGCTGCATCCAAGAAATCCTACATATGTGCTGAGGCCTATACCCAAAATTCAGTCTGAGACTAAAATCCTGGCTGAGAGGTTAACTGTGAAGCACAATACTATACCCTGTTAGTGACACAAGATTGTGCTTTTTGCCCCTCGGACATGCTCTGGGAGTTGTGGTGACAGCACACCATTTTTGAATCCTTAATGCAGGGGCAGAACTTTTCCAGTTTTCCAGAAAGGACCGTTATGCCTACTGGCCTGCTCATGGAATATACAATGCATGTGTCATGCTCAGACCTGTACTGAGATTCATTTGTTTGTGTTTCTAGTGCCTATTGTGTGTGTTGCGTCAGTTAGTATGACTTCATTTGGACTTGAATGCTTTTATGGTACAAGCCAGTGTGATCCATTTTCCAATCACTTGGTTTTGACATGACAAAAGATGGAGATGTTAATAAGGCTTCTAAAGACAGTGGAAGTGTATTGCTTGCATTCCTGAGCTGTAGCATTTAGCCTCAGACACTGAAGTGTGGAATGTTGGAGACACAGCTTCGATTATACATTATATATATTATATAGTCCTTCCTGAGCCCTATTAATGGATAATGGAAGGGGAATGTGTTTCAGTCAGCAGAGTCAGTTGTTAAAGGCAGAGGAGATTCTAGGCAGAGCTTGGAACACTTTGGCTTCCCTTGAGTTGTGCGTCCAGGAAGGCTGAAGACAGTCAGATGTAAAGTTTCATGCTCATTGTGCTCATGCTATGGGTACTCATGTTAGTAGCTATCACCTCACACAAGAATTGTCTGCACTGCAGATAGACATTGAATTATGAAACCACTTCATACTAGATTCAGAAATGTAGACAGTGGAGCCACATCCCTTGTCTGGAAAGTCTGTGTAAGATTAGGACCCATCACTTCCCACATGTTCCAGTTCAAAGGAGCTTCCCTGACCAAGGACAGGGGTACTCGACAGAGTACTCAATGAGCTGATGTAATACAAGGCTGATATCACTCATAACGAGTCCCCCAGAGATGAAAGACATCACCTGATGCTGTATGTCTTGCTGGAGAAGATGTAGGTCTGTTTGAGACCTGGAAGCCTGCCCATCTGATAGGAGAGAAAGAGAGTGTCTTGTCCCACAGGAACTGTCTGCCTAGGAAGTAGAAGCCTAGCCATCATGACCAGGAGAGGAGTGTCCCAGAAGAACCGGTGTGACTAAGGGAGCATGCTTAGAGCCAACCTATGTGGACCCGAGAGGCTCCTGACCTCAACATCAAAGATACATGTGAGCGTTTCTTCCTGGAACGACTACTGAGAAAGACAGATAGCCTGCTCCGACTCTACCATCACTATATTCAAGCACTTCATCTCAGCCCCTGGACCAGAGAGGACAATTTCCCCACTGCCAATGTTGGAGCCTCTGTCCCTCATTGAGCCACAGGACCTGTCAGCGGACAACTCAGACAAAAGGAGGTAGGGCCACCAAGACAGAATGGAATGACCATAAGCGAGTGTGACTGCTTGCCCAGTGCAAAGAACAACTGCAAACCCTTGCTTAAATGATCTAAATGTGCACCAACAAATAGTTAATGGACTTGTCTGAGACATATTAGCAGTGAACTCTTTAAACAGTATTGGTTGGTGGAAATTTTATTAATATCTTAAACTTGGGGAACAGCCATTACAACGCGGTTTTTACCATGCAGTGCCGTTACATCGCATGCGTTACACCACATGCGATGTTACAACGCTATGCCATTACAACGCAAGTCTGTACATCGACTTGCGCTAGATGGCGTGCTAACATTACAAATAGTGTACTTTACTATCCCAACACCTTCCCTACTGTTAAGTGGACTGGAGTTGGAATAGTAAATTACACTTTTTTAATGTTAGCACGCCATCTAGCGCAAGTCGATGTAAAGACTTGCGTTGGAATGGCATAGCGTTGTAACATCGCATGTGTTGTAACGCATGCGATGTAACTGCACGCGTGGTAAAAACCCACGTTGTAATGTCATACATCCCTTAAACTTGCATGCCAGAGCTGCCTAGTCAAGTGTACAAACTGACTCCTCATCACAGACTACAGAAAGGCTGCTCTACTTAACCCTAGTGGTATTGCACCTTTGCTTAATTGAGAACTTTCTGCTTTTCTGTGCAGCAAACACTCTAGACCCCGTAGTGGGCCTTTCCCTGTTACGGGCAACTGGCCTACCCACACAAGTGAGGTTACATTTTTATTGGGAGACCTGGGGGTATGCTGAGTGGTTGGAAATGTGTGCTGGCCCAGTGATCCCACAGGTTTTCCACACAGAAATGTGAGGAAAATGTGATGTTTTTGGCTAAACTTGTGTGTGATCGAATTACATTGAAAAAATCAAAATACTTCAGGTGGCTAGGTAAGCACTTCCCCAGCTCCTGAGTCTGAAAACTAAAAATGGAAATTTCTCTACTGCAAACAGTAGGAGGATTTCCTAGCTGTGTGAAGAGGAGGGAATGGTTCTGTCCTCAGCACGCGACCACCGTGGCTAAGAATGGAACCATCCTGTCCTCGGCATCGATGAGTTATCGTTGCAAATGTTTTGGATTCTTTGAGAAATGTTATCGGTATGTGTTCTTAAGTGAGTAAATAATGAGTTCCCAAATGTGTGCCTGGGGCTAGCTGATCACGGTATACCATCCTCCTATGAGATATCTTTCAAAGGCCATGCATCTGAAAACATCCATTGGCGATGGCTGGGAAGAACGGTGAAGCTGTATTGTCATGAAATGGTTAATTCTAATTGGTAACCTCTCCCTGAGAATCATGGGGAATGTTTCAAACTATTGAGAACAATGCGCTTTAATTGTGTATTGCTGAGCTAGTTAGATTAATATACTCCTTTCTACTCTCCTTAGACAAGATGTCACAATGTGCTCCTGTTCAAAGAGTTAGACTCCTGAGCAAATCCTTTCTCATTTACCTAACTAAATCTTTCTTTGATTCTGCCTTTTAACTCCTTCGGTGCTCATGACAGAATAGTTCTGTCATGATCACCAGTGCTCCTGTGTTCATGATGGAACCATTCTGTCATGTGCACAGGCACACAAAATCCCTCTGCTGCAGACAGCAAAGAAATTTCCTTTTTTAAATTTTTGCCTCAGGAGGTGGAGAAGAGCTTCCCCAACCTCCTGAGGCTTTTTTGTCTTCAATGTAATGCCGATAGTGCGCATGGCACACTGATGACATTACATTGAAAATGAACCTTAGTTTCAGTTTCATTGTTTCGGTGTTTGTGGGGCTATCTCAGCCAATGAGGACCGAATTACATGGGAGGGGTATCGTTGAAAAGGGAATAATTTCCCCTTCCCTAGTGAATCCCTGCTTGGGGATTGCTCCAGGAGGGCAATCCCGAAGCAGGGATCCACCCACTAGGCCCCAGGGAGGGGGGAGTGGCCCCTAGGGCAAGGGCCTTTGCTCCACCCATAAATAGTGGCATATACAGTTTTTCTACCCCCCCCTGGGCGGCAGATGGGGGAAGTAGCCCCCAATCTACCACCCGTGTGCGCAGAAAGCACCCTGGACACCAGGGATTATTTTATTTTAGGTCAGGGTTAGGGGCTGCCCAGAATGGGCATGCCAATGCCCCCACTCTTACCCCCCAAAAATGCAAATGTCCTTCTGCCCCCCCAGGAGGCAGGCGGGGGCAGTAGCCCATGATCTGCCCCAGGGGGAGAAAGCCCACTAGACACCAGGAATTATTTTTTTTTATATACATAGGGGTGGGGGCTGCCCAGAATGGGCATGCCAATTACCCCACCCCAAAAATAATTTTCAGTCTTTCTGCCCCCCGGAAGGCAGATGGAGAAAATATCCCCTTATCTTCTCCCCTGGGGGAGGCACAAGGAATTATTCTTTTTCAAATTACAGGGGTGGGGGCTGCCCAGTATGTTTATGACAGTACCCCTAACCCCCCAACAAATGCCACAGACTTTCTGCCCCCCAGGAGGCAGATGGGGGCAATAGACCCTGATCCGCCCCCCCGGGGAGGCAGAGAGCCCACTAGGAGCCAGGGATTACTGTGGCTTTTTTATACGTAGGGGCTGACTAGAATGGGCATACCAATGCCACACCCCCAAAAAATTGGCACAGTCTTTATGGCCCCCTTGGGAGCTAATATGGGCAATAGCCCTCGATCCCCACCCAGGACAGCAGAAAGCCCACTAGGCACTGCCTTTTTTGCAATGTGCCTAGCTGTGGATTTTGGTCCTTAGCGCAGCCGGCACCAAGGGAAACCTAGCAAAACTGTACATTTTTTAAAACTAAACACCAAGAAGAGTCCAGGATGGGGTGACGTGTGCCTCACACCAGGTTTTGTTACCCAGAATCCCTTGCACACCTCAAACTTAATACAAAGAAAACACATTTTCCTCACATTTCTGTGATGGAAAGTTCTGGAATCTGCGCGGATCCAAAAACTTCCACTCACCCAGCATTCCCCAAGGTTTCCCAATAACAATGGTACCTCACTTGTGTGGATAGGCCTAATACACGCAACAGGAAATGGCCCAAAATGCAACGTGGACACATCATATATTTCCAATGAAAATGGACCCTTTTTTGCGATGTGCCTAGCTGGGGATTTTGGACCCTAGCTCTGCTGGCACCTGAGGAAACCTAGCAAACATATACATTTTTGAAAACTAGACACCCAGAGGAATCCAGGATGTGGTGACTTCTGTGGCTGTTACCAGGTTCTGTTACCCAAAATCCCTTGCAAACCACAAACATTATAAAAAAAAAATCCTCACATTTCTGTGATGAAAAGTTCAGGAATCTGCATGCATCCACAAACTTCCACCCACCCCTAAGTCTCCCGATAAAAATGGTACCTCACTTGTGTAGGTAGGCCTAGGACCTGCGACAGGAAATGGCCACAAATACAACATGGACACATCACATTTTGCCAGTGCAAACTGGCCCTTTTTTCCTAATATGCCTTGTGGTGTATTTCAGACCCTAGCTCTGTCGACACCTAAAGAAACCTAGAAAACCTAAAACTTTTTACAAACTAGACATCCAGGGAAATCCAGGATGGGATGACTTGTGTGGCTCTTACCAGGTTCTGTCCCCTGAAACCCCTTGCAAACCACAAACATTGTCAACCAAACCATATTTTCCTCACATTTCTGTGAAAGGAAGTTCTGGAATCTGTGTAGATCAATAAGATTCCACCCACCCCTTTTTCCCAAAGTCCTCCAATTTTTGGCTGTTACCTTTCGCAGGTCCTAGGCCTACCTACACAAGTGAGGTACCATTGTTATTGGGAGACTTAGGGGAATGCTGGGTGTGTGGAGTTTGTGGATCCATGCAGATTCCGGAACTTTCCATCATAGAAATGTTAGGAAAATGTGTTTTTTTCACAATGTTTGTGGTTTGCAACGGATTTTGGGTGACAGAACCTGGTAAGAACCACACAAGTCACCACATCCTGGATTCCTCTAGGTGGCTCGTTTTAAAAAAAGTGTAGGTTTGCTAGGTTTCCCTAGGTGCAGGCTGAGCTAGGGTTCAGTTCAGTTCACAAAACTTTATTCGGATAAACATAATATTCATAAAAGTACGGAGCTAGGGTTCAAAATCCACAGCTAGGCACTTTGCAAAAAAATGGTCTGTTTTCACTTTAAAAATGTTGTGTGTCCACGTTGCCTTTTGGGCCGTTTCCGATTGCGGGAACTAGGTCTACCCACACAAGTGAGGTACCATTTTTATTGGGAGACTTAGGGAAACACAGAATTGTAGGAAAACTGTTATTACCTATTGACCTTCTATGCATTTCTGCCTTCCAAATGTAAGACAATGTGTAAAAAAGAAGTCACTGTAATAAATGTCCTATAATTTACATGCTAATATGGGTACCCACAATTTCGGAGATGTGCAAATAGCTACTGCTTATAAACTCTATATTTTGTTCCCATTTCAGAAATACATAGGTGTCCTTGATACCTATTTTTCACTCTTTATATTTTGCAAAATGAATAGCTATATACCCGGTACACAATGAAAAACCATTGCAAGATGCAGCTCAGTTTCATCCCCACAACCATGAGGATCCAGCAGTTGTAACGGTATATTGCTTTTAAAAATCTGTCCTACTTAAAAGAAGTTACAGGTGAAAAAAACATTGGCACAAATGGCAGTTTTTTTCAACTCATTTTCAATTTTTCGTATTTTTAACTGTTAGTTCCTATAAAAAAAAAACCTTGAAGGATGTACACAAATTACTCCTTGCTGAATTTAAAATGTTGTCTACTTTTCATATATGTATAGCTTTCCAGGATCCATTATTGCTTTCATACCCATTCCTACCTCTACCTGGAAAGAGGTTGAAAGCACAAAAAGTAGCAAAAATAGGCTATGGATCAGTAAAATGCCAAAACTGAGTAAAAAATGTTGGTTTTCTCACAAACGTATGTCTGTCCCTGTAAACTGGGAAGATGGTGATCTCAGCACCACAAACCCTTTGTTGACACCATTTGCAGGGGGAAAAAACAGACACTTTCTTCTGCTGCACTTGTTTCCCATTTTTCCCCCAAAAAAACGTTGTATTTTGGCTAATATCTAGAATATAGGGGAATCAACAAACCTTGGGTACCTTTAAAATCTCCATGACGTTGGAAGAAAAGGATGCAAATTTGGCATGGATACCTTATGTGGACAAAACGTTACAGAGGCCTAAGCGTGAACTACCCCAAATAGCCAAAAAAGGCTTAGCACGGGAGAAAAGGCCTAGCAGTGAAAGGGATAGATGCTTTATTTGCTGACACATCTTGCTCTATCTCCCCCGTTTCTTTGATTCTTTAGCCTATCATTCGTGAATTTTCTCTTCAATGGCTACTTATTTGTCCCAATTTGCTCATTGACAACTCTTAGCATTTCTGCTTTGCATTTTCTGATTTTGAATTCATTTGAAATATAAAGTTATGAAAATGTCATACTGACCATATATTCCTGATAATGTTTATGATTTGAGTTTGTAACTCTAAGAATTTGATAATACACTTTCACGATTTGCAAATCTACTACTCTGTGTCATCACTTGCTTCACTGTCATTGACGCATTGTTGATTTGTTGATGTAAAACCTCAGCCCATGACAAAAGGTCCACCCACTGAAGTGCTGCTTTGACTTGAGTTTGCACTGAGGGTCTGCAAGGTGCTAATTCCATCCCTCTTCAACATGTTGAATAGGACAATGAACTGGTAAGGCACGCTGTATAAATGTCTGAACATTCTTTGAACCGCAATCTTCAAGATACATTTTAAACACATTTATCAAATATAATACTTGATGACTAGTGTGTTTTAAATATTTATCAAAGACTCAGGACCTAATTACAAGTTGATTGGTTAATTCTTATCTATGCGTAAACCTCTATTTATGCATGGGCTGGAATTACAAGTTTGCAGGTATTTAACGCATTAACGCATCCAGTAAATAGTGGACGAATTCCTAGCGTATAAATCAACTCTGCACTTTTGGGATAAATTATTGGCCCCAAATGCTCGGAAGATATCAGCCTGTTGTGCCAGTGAAATAGAAAGAAGTGAAGTACAGTGGGCAAGTAGATAAAGAAAAGATTGGAAGACAGTGCAGGAACCTTAAAACTTGAAATAAAAATAGCTGAAGCTCCAATCACTAAAGCAGATTTAAAATCAGCATGTAAGAGAGAATCTAGACTGGTGGATTTGGAGTGTGTAAGAAACAAACCCTCAGCAAAGTACATGTTAGATTCATGGGAAAATATTAATGTATTCCCGTATTTATAGGCATTACCAGATGCTCGGCTACGTTCATTACTTTTACAGTTCCAGGCAGCAGTAAATGTACATTATATAAGAGCTAAGAAATGTGAAGCTCTTTTAGATCAAGAAAATAACTGCACATGTGGACTGCCATTTTATAATCTCAATGTTCATGTTTTAATTGATTGTCGTCACTTTTATAGGCCACGTTGCTTGATTTTAAAACCTCTTTAAAGAAAATATAATATCAATTGTCAAAATGATGCACCAGAACTTCTTTTAAGAATGGAATTTATTGATGTGACCTGTGCACTGGCTAAATTCCTTAAATATTGTTTGGATTGGTGTCTAACAGTGTAAATAGTAGGGGTTTGGAGGTTTTAGTGTATTATGATGAATTGATATTTATATGATATAATTATATAAAATAAGTTATTGTTTTTAAAGATTGTATGTTTTAAAGACAGTGTCTAAACATTAATAAAGAACTAACTAAAAAAATTAACTGGTGGAATTAATTAAATACCACAAGCTTCTTAAATTTCGACAGGTCAAAACCGCTGACATTAAACAGGGGAAATATGTGTGTTATTTACCATACCATGCTGATTTTGGTGCTTTAATGCCTATATCCTCTAGTCATTCCCTACAAACTCATAATAAGTGCTATTTATCAAACCCGATAAATACTCACCAAATGCAAACGGAACTCAGCTGCTCTCACCCAATGGAAAACACCATATGGAGTGGAAACCTAAGACCCAGTTCTCTCAGTTGGGATCTCTAAAGACTGTAATCCTCTGATCCAGTGATTCGACACGCTCTGTCGCGCAAGACTACCCTGATGGGCCAAGGATAGAGTTAACCATGAGCAAAAGACAGCAGTACTCACTACTCTGAATTGACTGCACTGCCATCATGCACCGGGAACTTGAAAAAGATGGACATTTTTACTGCATTCCTTAAACTCCCCGGATGGTGGATTGGAAAGTTTCTCAACCAGAGTGCCACATTCACTTAATGATCTTTCGTTTTTATCGTACATAGCTCACGCCTGAGGGCCCAATATGAGTTTTTGCCAACAAATGCTGATTTTATATTGTACATGTATGTTTAAGCATTTCAACCCAATATCCTGGGAGCATTTTAATGCTAAATGCTAACACTCGTTAGGGATTGAAGCTATGTTTGCAGCATTTAATGCCTACCTTCTAAGCTCTGCCACCTACTGCCCACAAAACATGTAATCACTAGTTATTTCAGTCTGAAAACATAGAAGCTTTATCATACAAGGACTTCCGAGAGATTCACCTGCTGTCAGACACTGCTCCCCTGCACACTCACCTACCATTTACTCTGCATAGTCACCCTTACATTGCGCTGGCAGTCAGATACAGCTCACTCACCACTCACACAGTGCTGAATCTGCACTCACACACCGTTTACATACCACTCACTCAGTACTCACATTCCTCTCACCCTCCACACACACCTCTCACTCTGAACTCAAACCACTCATCCTGCACTTATACTAATGACATACTGCTCAACTTATACCCACACACCCCTTATCTTGTACAGGGTAACATCTCTCACCATGCATACTCACATAATTCTAATTTTGCCCACATCAATCACCATTCATTGAGGCACTTTCACCCTGCACTCAGACACTTCATTCATACACCGGTCAACCTGCACAGAGAACACTCACGCCATTCTCCCTGCACTCATACACAGCTCCGCCACCTCTTAACGTATTATTAATCACATAAGTGAAACCTAATGCATTTCCTATTTCTTGTTAATATCCCTGTGACATAGTATAAATAGGTAAATATTTATGAGCTAATCATGACACATAGGAAAAAATCAGGAAGCAAGTAATAACACATTTCCTCCTCGTTCGCCTTGCCCGCTACTGTCCTTCCTGCATAGACCTATTTTACCAGCCTGATAAAGCACTTACTTAAACTTAAAGCACTAGTTCAACCAAAGTGAACACTTGCATAATAGTCAGTGTATGTAAACCTATTTTCAGATTTTTTCTTACTTTATCTAGTACTAAGATAAGATTTTCATTGTTTTAGACCATGTTGTTGTTGGTTTTAGTTACACCTTCTTAAATGACTCTGCATGTCGAAGAGAGTCATTCAGGATGTTTGTTTGCCCGAGTGCTCATGCTCAGAGAACAAGTGGATCCTATATGTAGGGAAGCCGCACACACTGGGAATGTGTGCACCTGGTGGCAGATGGTCCCTCTCTAGAGTAGGGAGTGGGTGGGCGCAGCAACAGGAAGCCACCTATGCCTCAAATCGGTATCAAGGGAAGCCTAGATCCGTGGTACAGATGCAACGAACAGTCACAAGATGAACAAAGGTGCTGTCAAAGGATGATTTATGGCTAGATGACCGAAATAAGTATTTATGGCATGTTGATTTATTGTTTGATTAACAACGTTGATTGATGTTTCTAATGTTTGAAGAATATAGGCAATGTCCTATCTGTGGGGAGTTTGGAGGGGTGAATCGTGGGTAAAAGGGGCCAGGAGTCTGGGGAGCAGCGATTGCCTGGCTGGGGTAGTTTGATAATTATTCAAGATGTGAGTCTGTAATCCCTACCTCAGTGGTCCCACTCACAGAACAGGCTGATCCTACTTGTATGAATACTTCACACGCTGTGAGTGTGGGCGATTGGTGCCAGATAAGTCTTTCTCTATAGTGGGGAGCGGGCATTACTATTTAGTCGAGGTCAATGCTGCCTGCCTTTCTCATTCCTTTCACGGTGGCAGGCTCTTACAATACCTCGAGGAGAGAGTAATGTGGCTACTTAGCAGACCAGTATAATCAGCAAATAATACATTTGTGACTGTGACATTTGAGATTATTCTCTGTATCTACAAGTTGCACTTTGTGAAATCTGTCCAATCCACTGCAATGGTGCCTAGAAAATATTTTGGAAAACCTACTCATGCTGATGATAGCCCAGAGTCTTACTGAGGCAGAAGCAGTAAACCAATATTCCACTCCTTCCTAGACCACAATTAAGGATATCATTTAGCAGGCTGTGGAGGCTTCTGTACAGGATTATAATCAATCTTCCCCCTAAAGTTACCCAGCGGGGAGACAATAGAGATGGAAGAGTCTGAGAAAGAGATGTTAGGAAATGTTTGTCCGGGGTTTTGATTTCACAGAGGCCCTTCAGCATTTGAGAGTCAATTTGTCTAATCTGCAATTGATTAAGGAGATCATGGATGACTTTTTAATAAAATGTCAGAAAAAGAAACTCCATCTCTCCCTCATAATGGGGCAGTGAAGAGTGCTAACTAAGGAATACAAGGAAGCAGACCTACCAGCCTTTCCCAAGTCATTTATGAGCAGACATCTCTTGGAACATTTTGCAGATGAGTTTCCACCAGTGGGCAAGATTGATTCACTAATTATCATATTATGGACCCATGGGGCAATTTTATCAGATGAAGCCGCTCCTTCAGATGCAGTAGCAAAACGGTAAATGTTGCTGCCAAGAGGGCGTACTATGCTGCCTATTTTTACTATGAGGGCAAACATCTATGTGACCTACATCACCCAATAATTGTTAATGGACAATATGCCTCTAGCTGAACAAATTGAACAGGGGCAGAACTATACATTCACTTTGTCATTAATGGAGCAGCAGGTGGCATTTTATCTGACATTTCTTTTAACAGAGTTTGTGTGTCTCCAGTCAGGGTGAAGGCTGGTATCCCTGCGAGAAATAGATGCCCAATCTCTCCCTTGGCACAGTGATCTTCTGTATGGCTTCTGTCTAATTGGGTTAATATCAACAGTGCTCCAAAATATTCAAGCCAAGAAATAAAGGGTGTAAAGGGTGCTCTTAGTAGCACCATGTTGGCTGCACCAGCATTGGTATACTCTGTGTCTCTGGCTGATGACATTTTGAAATTGTGGTTTCCCCTTGAATCCTTCTCCTCTGAGGGCTTTTCCTCTCCCAGAGTCCACTATGATCTGCCTACATCTTTGAAGGCTAGCATTCTAGACTATGGGTTATTCTCCCAAGGTAGCCTAGTGGATTCAGCCATTTTGATATCCTAGAATACTCAAGGCCTCTTTCCATCACTGGCAATATTTTGATTCCTGGGGTTTATCACAGGGTCACAAATTAGCTTCCTGTATGCAAAACACTCTGGGTCCTACTCCAGTTGGAACAATCCAACCCAAAGTGCCACACTAGGACACCTTCAGATGGGAATCTGAGCAACCCTACAAGGGTTTCAGCTTATCCTAACCTCATCAGTGAGGAGTGAGAAATCTAATTTTTTCACCCACAAGCTTTTGCTAGCTTCAGTATGAGGTTTAGAAGATAAAGAAGGAGTCAAACACAATGCACAAGAGGGTGGCATATGTATATGCAAACCTTAAACTACCAATGCATAGATCAACAGGACTTGCAATCACCTTATCACAACTGAGGTACTATGTCGGAAGGCTCTGAGCAGAGCAGCCTCCTCCCATAATGACTAGAAACTCCTGTAAGACTTTGTACTCTCAAAGAACTGCTGGGTCCATCTTGAGTCCATACCTAGTGTACCATAACATTCCAATAGCACATGCTCAGTATTGTAGCCAAAGACAGACTGTTGATGAGAGGGAAATAACCAATTAATACAATGGATTTCAGGCACATATCCAGGAGCTCCTTCAATCAATCAATCAGGGAGGCCGCAATGCATGAGTAGGCTTTTCCACTCATTATGGCTCTGCGGATGCGAGGGGTTTCAGCAAAAGCGAGGTCAGAGGATCGGAGGCTTCTCTTGGGTTTTGTTGAGGTATTGGGGTCCAGTGTTGTGGAGGGATTTGTAGGCATGAGTGAGTAGCTTAAAGATCACTCCATTTTTGATGGGGAGGCAGTGGAGTTTTCTAGGTGCTGGGTGATGTGGTCTTGTCGTGGGATGCTGAGGATGAGCCTGGCAGCAGTGTCTGGATGGTCTGGAGTTTGCAGAGCAGGGCTTTGATGATTTCGATGTAGAGGAAGTGTTTCTGTAGTCCAATCTGCTGGTTATAAATTGTGTGGGCAGCGGTCTTTCTGGCTTCGGGGGGGATCCATTTGAAGGTCTTGCGGAGGATGCACAGAGTGGTGAGGAAGGAGTTGAGTATGATGCCTAGGTTTTGGGCATGGTCCGTGATAGTAGGGGGGTTGCCAAGGGCAGCGGGCCACCAGGTGTATTCCCATTCAGAGGGGGTGGGCCCCAGGATGAGGACTTCTGTCTTCTTTCTGTCTTCTTTGAGTTGAGCTTCAGGCAGCTGCTGCTCATCCAGCATGCAACGTCTTTCATTCCTTTCTGGAAGCTGAGTCTGGTTGTGTTCCTTTATGAGGAAGAAGATAATCTGGGTGTGGTTGGCATGGGATACTATGCTGAGTCCATACTGAGGGAGGTGAGGGGGGTATGTAGATGTTGAAAAGCATGGGGCTGAGTGATGATCCTTGGGGTACTCTGCAGCGGATCTCTGTGGATCGGAGAGGTAGGACGGGAGTCTGATTCTTTGGGTTCGGCCGGTGAGAAAAAAGCGGATTCAGTCAAGGGCAGTTCCCTGTAAAGCTGGCATCATGAAGTCTAGTAGTAAGTGTGTGGTGGGAGATGGTGTTGAAGGCTGCATATAGGTCCAGTAGGATGAGAGTCACCATGTGGCCCTGGTCAAGGAGAGTGCAGATGTCATCTGTGGTGGCTAGGAGGGCGGTCTCAGTGCTGTGGTTGCTGCGGAATCCGGATTGGGAAGAGTCAAGGATGAAGTTGGCTTCGATGAAAATAAACATATGGTCCTATACGCACTGTGAGCTACACGCTGTGTAGTTGTATCCACCGGATGAGAGCCATACAGAATTGCTCAGATAACCCCCCGTCCACGTGTCTGTTGACATTTATTTAGTATATATTTTGTCCTGATGAAGGTGTTTTGATGTGATATCCACCGAAACATGCATAGGCCATTTCTAGATACAAGGGAATCCTACCAGAGACATATACAAGAGAAGAATTGGATGGGACGCAACTGTAGAAAGGAATACAATTTTCAATGGTCTCTGCAAGAATTATATAGGATCCCACACATGTTTTTGAATCCCTTCGTAATGTTTGCGTTGTGTGAATGCTAGTGTGATTGTATAGTTTTGAGAGTGGAGAATGCAGGTTTGATGGTTTGTTTGTGGGGATACATACATTTTGCAAATTGTGTTTCAATCTTGTATTATGACAAGTTTTATATTAAATTGTAAATATATGAATGTCCGTTTTATATGATAAAATAAATATATATGTGAAAAAAGATTTAAAAATATTGTTATTAATAATAAAAAACAGTTCTATGATCTAATCATGTTGTAGGAAGTTGTTTTGGGGGATATGTCTATAAGATGAGCTTTTGGCCATTAGTAAAACAAAGTGGGTTAGTTTAGAGGTTCTCTCTTAGTTTTTGCTCATTCCCCCCTCCTCTATGACCCAAAAGTATGTAGGGAGTACCTTCTCTTTCAAATATTCTCCCAATTGTAGTCAGTTGAAGGATTATTTTTATTAGCTTGGTTATTTCCTCAAAAGTATGGTGACCCCCCCACCCACTACATTGGCATGCTTCATTATTTTGTCCCTGCTAACAGTGGTCCTCATTGAAGTCCACAGTAGCCATCCACAGTAGTTCTTAGTGAGGTTGATGTGTTTTTATTTTGGCAGTAGGGTGTAGATTTAAGAAATAATCTGCAAACTAAGTAATTTTATAGCTCCCAAATGGTAAGGTACTGTGTAAGAGACCAAAATGACTAACAATATATGAGAAATGGTGTGATATTAACTAGAGTATTCTCAGAACTTCCCACTGCATAGGTAAAACCAATTACCCGAAGAAGATTGAGTTATTCAAACCTTTAGTCTAGGTTATATGTTCATGCCTTTAATTTTAACTCAGGTTTGGATCACTGCAAGAAATTGAGTTATTAGTTACAAAGCATGTGAGTACTTCACAAGTAATAACACTGAAAATTCCATCTACAGGGAATGAAGTACCCCTTTGTAACACTTGACTTTCTGAAAGTAGCAAAGACAAGCAGCCCAAGGCCTACTAAGAGGAATAGGTGTGGGTTAGTACCACAGTCCTTAGGCACTCAACAATTACAACTTAGTACGTCATTGTTCAGCCAGTGTTTTTGTCTTATAAAAAGGAAAAGTATTTGATAACACAGACTACTCAATTATAAATATGAATTCAAATCTCTCTACAACTTGGCAGGTAGAAACACCTTTGGAGAGACAGTCTAGCAAGTATACCCTAACAAGCCCTGAACCCTAAAACTACAACAACCTCACCTTTGTTGGCCACAATTTTATGGGGTGTAGTTATCAAATGGCAGGCCTACTGGCCTTGTCAGGGTGTCACCACATTAATAAAAGATGATATAAGTCAGCAAATCCCAATGTCAACAACATTGAAACCTTTCAGAATGATACCTACTCGTAATAAAATTCATAACTACAGGCATTCAAGCATTGAGCATGTCATGGTCAGTAAAGCAATGTTATGATTCAAAATATTGTTGACATGAGTTTTTCCTCTACTTTTATTCAACTGCAAAGAATCTTTGGGACACAACAACCAAAGCCTGTTCATACCAAAAACATTTTGTAGCCCCAGGTTCTCTGAGCCCTAAACAGCCAAGTGAGAAAAGACAAAGAAGGTGGTAAGAACACAGACTTTGTGGTGGGCAGTTTGAAACTTAAAAAACTCCTCTTTTTCTCTACTTGTGAAAGGATACATTTCTCTCCTGGTTTCTACATATACTGTGTTAAGGCCTCTAGAACGCAACCCCCCCCCCCTTTTTACAAACTACAAATGCAAAATATACCGCAGACCCTACCCAGGGTTTGTTTAAGACACTGCTCAATATGCTTTGTGGTTAAAATTGTGTTTGGAAAGTATACGCAGAACTCCTCTGAGCTCTAATCAGCCAAATGAGCAAAGGCAAAGAAGGTGGTAAGAATACCGTGTTTGTGCTGTGTATTTAAAAACTTTAAAACTGCTCTTTTCCTCTACTCATGACTGTTTAAAATTATTTCTTGGTTTCTATACAATTTGTACCTTTAAAACTTCTGTTTTCTTCTGCCTGTGACTGTTTAAATGTCTCTCCTGCTTTTCCCCTACACTGTGCCAAGACCTCTAGAAGGCAACCCACCCCCTGGATTTTTCTACAAGATAACATGGCAAAATATACACCAGAGCCAAACCAGGGTGTTTTTAAGAGACTGCTTAATCTGCTTTGTGGTTACAATTGTGTTTGGAAAGTGAATGCAGCACTCGTTTATGGCTAGAAAAGTTATTTGCTTAGGTGCACAAAACAGTATTTTTTAGTGTCTTTAGATTTGGTCCTTACCTGCACAGTTGAACTGGAACTATAAAGTGTGCATTGGGCCTGTCTGTATCCAGGGAGATTCTGACGTCAGGAGTACCTCCCTGCCCCCCTGCAGATTAGCCTGTGCTTTGCTTATTGGCCCTTAAGCAGTGACGGCCCGTGTAGGGCGTTTTACCGGGGCGGTGACGTGGCACAGAGGAGGGGCAGGGTGGGGGGTTGCAAAATGCGGCAAACGGCCGATTTCAGGTAAGTTACGAAAAAAATTAATAAAACGAATTTCGTTGCACGCGCTGCATCGCATTTGGCGATGCAGCGCGCGCAACGAAATTCGTTTTATTCATTTTTTTCGTAACTTACCTGGACTCGGCCGTATGCCGCATTTTGCAACCCCCCACCCTGCCCCTCCTCTGCGTCACGTCACCACCCTGGTAAAACGCTCGAAACGGACCGTCACTGCCCTTAAGCTTACAAGCAGCACTACGCCCTCCCCTCACACCTGCACAGCCCCTTAGGTTTATGGAGGGAACCACAAGACCAACACCACCATTTTTTAGCCCCAGCTTCTCTGAACCAATAACAGCACAGTTAGAAAAGTAAAAGAAGATGGTGAGAACACAGACTTTGTGCTGTGCATTTTGAAACTTTAAAATTGCTCTTTTCCTCTACCTGTGACTTTTTAAATATATCTCTTAGTTCTCATGCAATTTGTACCTTTAAAACTACTGTTTTCTTCTACTCATGATGGTTTCAATTTCTCTCGTAGTTTTCCCTTAAACTGTGCTAAAACCTCTAGCAGGACCGCCCTTTTTTTAAGCTAAAAAGGTAAAATACACCCAACAGCCTAAGCAGGGTATGTTTAAGGGACTGCATGCAGTACTCTTTTTTGTCTAGAAAAGGTGATTTATTTAAGTCCACTAAAAGTATTATTCTTAGTGGTTTAGATATGGCCTTACCTACAGGGTTGAGCAGGAACTGCAAAGTGCAGGTTGAGCCTGTCTGTATCTAAGGAGATTCTGACTTCAGGATCACTTCCCTGCCCCCTTGCACACCAGCCTGTGCTTAAGGTCACATGTCCTTTATGTAACTTCTTACTGGTCATTGCATCTATGCTATGACTGCCTCCTAGGACTAGGGATTCTATTGGACTTAGGGTAACATTTCTGATTGGCTTCTAGGGCTAGGGGTATGATTGGTTCCTAGGGCTAGGGTTTGTATTGAACTTAGGGTTTAGGATTATAATTCTGATTGGCTCATAGGGCTAGGGTTCTGATTGGTTCATAGGGCTAGGGTTTCTATTGGACTTAGGGTTTGGCTTTTGATTGGTTCCTTCTTTACAGACAGACCACCACCTAGCAATGTAACATTCCCAGGCATGTTTCTAGACTAATTTTCAAACCGTATAATACTACACTCCGATCTATGACTCCTGGTGACTTAAACATATGGGGCCTCATTTACAAGGCCCCTGTACCACAAGAGCATCACTTTTTGTATCTTGCTCCATATTTGCATGGTAGTGCTAAGTCACTTTACATGGCTTGACACAGCCTTGTAAATATTGTTCTGCACAGCTCTTGCCTCTTCCTGCACCCCTCTTGCCTCTCTCTGTTCTTTTGCTTCTTTCTGCACTTCTCTCTCCTCTTTCTGCACCCCTCTTGCCTCTTTCTGCACCTCTGTTGCTTCTTTCGGCACTGCACTGCTCTTGTTTCTTTCTGCACCTCTCTTGCCTCTTTCTGCATCACTCTTCCCTCTTTTTGTAATTCTCTTGCCTCTGTCTGCACCCCTGTTCCCTATTTCTGTACCTCTTTTGTCTGTTTCTGAAACATTCTTGCCTCTTTGTGCAGTTCTCTTGCTCTTTCTGCATCTCTATTGCCTCTTTCTGCACCTCTCCTATCTTTTTCTGCACCCCTCTAGCCTCTTTTTGCAGCGCTGATGGTTCTTTCTGCACTGCTCTTGCTTCTTTCTGTACCTCTTTTGAAAATTGCAGCATCCCTCTTGCCTCTTTCTGCACCCCTCTTCCTTTTTTGTCCACCTCTCTTGATTCTTTCTACACTTTCCTTGCTTCTTTCTGCATCTCTCTTGTAAATTTCTGTATCCCTCTTACCTCTTTCTGCACCCCTGTTCCCTCTTTCTGCACCGTTCTTGCCTGTTTCTGCGCCTCTCTTGCCTCTTTCTGCACCTCTGTTGTTTCTTTCTGCATCGCTCTTGCCTCTTTCTGTACCCCTTTTGCCTCTGTCTGCACCTCTCCTGCCTCTTTCTGTACCTCTCTTGCTTCTATCTGCACCTCTTTTGCTTCTTTCTGCACTTGTCTTGCCTCTTTCTGTACCCCACTTGCCTCTTTCTGCACCTCTGTTTGTTCTTTCTGTCCTGCTCTTGCTTCTTTCTGCACCTCTGTTGCAAATTTCTGCATCCCTCTTGCCTCTTCACATACCCCTCTTCTCTCTTTCTGCACCTCTCTTGCCTCTGTCTGCCCACCTGTTTCCTCTTTCTGCACCACTTTTGCCTGTTTCTGTAACTCTCTTGCCTCTTTCTTCAGTTCTCTTGCCTCCTTCTGCACTTCATTTGCCTCTTTCTGCATTTCTCTTGCTTCTTTCTGCACCCTTCTTCCCTTTCTCTGCACATCTCTTCCCTCTTTCTGCACCCTTCTTCCCTTTTCCTGCACGTCTCTTGGTTCTTTCTGCACTGCTCTTGCCTCTTTCTGCACACACAGGGCTACCTTTAAACTGACCTCTGGCTCAGCAGTGCACACATGCAAGTGCAGAAAAGGGCTGCTGGCCTCTAATCTGCCATGCCCTATTATAAGCTAGGGACTTACAGGTGGTTTTAATCCCCTTGCCCTATTATGTACTAGGGCCTTGCAGGGGAGGGCATGCCAATCACAGGGATACCTCAACCCATAGTGTACCCTAGCATATGTAGGTGTTTTCACTGTATTCTAATTGTCTTTCAGCATAACACAGGTTCCAGGTTTGGTTAGGCAGAGCCCAGGGTCAGTCAGAGTCAGTTACCAGCAGTACCAGAGAGCAAAAAGTTGGGGGGTGCCCAGGGCACAGGATGACTTTGCAACAAGGCCTCTTTCTGCACCCCGTTGGTTCTTACTACACCTTTATTCTGCTTTCTTGACTTCTGTTGCCTTTTCCGCATTTCTATTGCTTCTTTCTGCTCCTTTCTTCCTCTTTTTGCACTTGTCCTACCTATGTAGGCATAGATAGAAATTATCTTTTAAAAACCCTTTGAAATCCACTGGAAAAAAACATTGGTTTCAGGGTCGTTATAGTTAGAAATTAGCATTTGAAAATCCTTTGAAATTCACTGACAAAACCCTAGGTTTCAAGGACGTTATAGTTAGAAATTAGCATTTAAGAAACCTTTGAAATTTACTGAAAAAAACATGGGTTTCAGGGACGTTATAGTTAGAAATTAGCAGTTAAAAAAACCTTAGAAATTCACTGAAAGAACCACAGGTTTCATGGACGCTATAGTTAGTTGGACATTTCACTCATAAAAAACCAGAGAAATTTGGCCGTTACAGTCGGTTGAGCTAACTATAATACACTGCTGATGACGTCACATATTACATCACTCATGACATGGTCAGTGATATCACTGATGATATTTCAAATGACTTCACTGATGACATCACTGATGACATCATCCATGTGATAATCTGAGGCACCTCCTCACACCCTAATATAACCATTGATACACCCACTCTAAAATACAGACTACCTTTTTCGAAACCAAAGACACACCAATACCAGTTACTACATACCCACTCACTGATTCATAGGTCTACACACACATCTACTCATTCACCCATGCAGTCACTTATACATTCAGTCACTCATCAATACAGCACTATCATATGCACTCCTACACCTATACAGACACTCACACACTGCCACTCACCCATAGAGTTACTCACACACATAGTCAGTCATGCATTGAATCAGTCACACTCCCATTTACTCACCTACACATTATACACACACCACCTCACTTATTCATACAGATACTAACACATACTTACTCTCTTATACAATCACTGACACAAGCACACACTCATCCATACAGCCACGCTCACAATCACTCACTCTCACATATAGTTATTTATATAGTCCAACACTCACATATACTGCCTTTCACATATCTAGTTACTCACACATGTACCACTGAGACATCTAAACACTCACCAACACACCCATACACACACTTACCCATCCATATAGCCCTTCACAGATGCACTCTTGAACCCATACACCCAGTAAATCACCCACTCACACATCTATGCACAAAGTCACACACCCTCCACCCACCCACAGAGACACTCAGGCTCCCATACAGATACTCAGACAACCTATCATTAACCCATATAGACACTCATGTAGCTACTCCCCAACCCATGCAGTCGCTTATACACCAACTGACAGACTGATACAGCCATTCACACAGTTTAGTCACTAACCAATGCATTCAGTAATCACGTTTAATCACTCACTTATACAGTCAGTCACGCACCTACTAAATCATCCATACAGACTCTCATACACCCACTCATTCTTCAATACACCTTGGCATATACATAAATATATATATATATATATATATATATGTATATATATATACATATATATATATATATATATATATATATATATATATATATATATATATATATTATCTACTGGTGGTCGCCAGTAGATAGTTATAGTTAGGACCCTGTTTCCACCATAGGAAAACCGCAACATTCTATTTTGAATAACTTTGGCGCCGGTCGACGAATCCTCGTGAAATTTTTAAAACTAATGGGGCGCTACGGTCCGCTCCTACCCTGAAAGTCTCGGGGGGATTCGTCAAGCGGGGGCTGAGAAAAAAGGGGGGTCCCAAAACGTGTTTTCCCCATGCATTTTTCCATAGGACCTTTAGACACAGGTACAGCCCGAACGGCTGAACAGAGTTACTTGAAATTTGGCAGAGAGGTAGTCTACAGGTCAAGGAAGTGCCTTTTGTAGGTCTGGTGTAAATCTGTTCAGTAGTTCCTGAGAAAATAGCATTTAAATCAATATATATATCTGTGGCAGCTTACGGTGCGCTTACCGTGCGCTTACGGTAAGCTTACCGTACGCGTACGGTGACGTGCGCGAGCGCGATTTTGATTGGCTGTTACATCTTAGTAAACATTCGAATCGGTCGAAACCAGGAAGTGTCGGCCGCCATTTTCTCTCTCGCACTCTGAGGGGGGGAGGAAAAACAAAGCTGGATAACAGGAAAAGGGGCAGGCTAGACAGCTCCTAACCACATAGCCATGGTTAGGGTGTCCCAAAAGAACCCCCATGGCCAAAAATTCAAATTTTTTTTATTTTGAAAAAACGCCGATTGCGCTTACCGAACGCGTACGGTAAAAAATAAATAAAAAAACGAACAATATCCGCAATTGCCCCACCCCGTGTGCAAAAGGTGCCCAAAAGGGAACTTTTTGTGCATGGCATATAAGTATTTCGCGCAAATAATAGATAACCTTTCACAACGAAGCGCATAATATGTCCTCCGTGTGCGGACGGTGCGCGAAGCGCATCGTGCGTACATGGCCCATCCAGCGTAACGTTGGCACGCAGTGCGCGTAGCGCACCGCATGCCCACCGTGCGTGCACGGCACTAACTGCGTAAAGTGGGCGAAGCGCACCGTGCGCGCACGGAACGAACTGCGTGAAGTGGGCACGCACGCCACGAACGGCGTAAAGTAACTTAGCATTTAAAAAAACGTACAAATTCACTGAAAAAAACATAGGTTTCACACACGTTATAGTTAGGAATTAGCATTTAAAAAACCTTGCAAATTCAATGAAAAAACCATAGGTTTCACACATGTTACAGTTAGCTGGACATTTCACTCGTAAAAAAACATTGAAATTCCCCCGTTATAGTTAGTGCAGGCAACTATAACTCACGCGACCGCAATCCTCTGCTGATGACATATGTGTCTTTATGAAAAAAAAATATTTGTAATATATGTATAGCTAAAATTTAATGGAAGAAGACATGGGCAAATAAGTGTCTAAATACAGTATTAGCATCAGCAGAGGATTGCGGTCGCGTGAGTTATAGTTGCCTGCACTAACTATAACGGTATAATCAGTACAAAAGGTTCAAGTTGCGTAAGACCTTACGCAACTTGAACCTTTTGTACTGATTTAACAAAGAAAATGGTTCACTACTGTTGCCAATGCGATGCTCTTTTTTAAAGTTCACCCTCACCTGCACGTCACGCTTGTTGTCACTAAATATGTGAGCACTTGAATTCATCTTGTGTATAATAAATAAGTGTCATATATTGACCTCTCTTGTCCCCTTTCTCTATATTAAGTATCATTCTCCCATATGAGTCTCTGTACCTATACTAAATCATCTGCCCTCTTAAGGGCTTCTCTCTGTTCTGGACCTTCATAGGCCATCCAGAACCGTTGTTCCCTTCTACATTTTGCATATATGGTGTCAATCTGTTCAGTAGTTCCTGAGAAAATCAAAAGTAAAATCATATATATATGTGGGCGGAGCCTAACGACACATCTCATCCTGAGATCTGATTGGCTGTCAGCACTTCATCCAAGAAGTGTTGGCAGCCATCTTGGGACCAATATACATGATAGCACCTCATTAAAAAGCATTGCAGTTAATAGAAGGTTTTAAGACTTTAGTTACATTATAAATCATTTGTTGATGGTACCATACTCATTTTAGGAATTGTGGTATGTTCTAAGGTGATTTCACCATGTGAAAAAGCCTTCTGCTGGGATATCATGATTGAGAGAAAAATATTTTCTCATGCTTTTCCCACAGAGGTTTGGAAGGTGATCTATAAGCTAAACTGAGAGCTTATTTTCTGTAAATTCACATTATCTTTCTCAGTCATGTGAGAATGAAGTCTGACATTCTCAGTAAAACATGTACATCCAACAAGGGCAGAGACTGTCAGTTGATTCCTTTGTGTTCTACTGCAGCTTCCCAGAGTGTTCCAAAGAACAACTAGAGCGCTAACAGTCCTACTTATGATAAACGTATGGCACACCTGAAGCCATCTTGCTTGGATTAAAGTGGTAACTCTTAAAACATTTAATTTAAAAAGGAACAAAATGAGGGGGTTCATTTTTCCATAAAAAGTATGATTAGTGCTGCAGAAAGAAAAATTAGGGCACATTTTGAGTGACTTCTCAAATCCTCTTCTATTTCATTAAAAAATTCTGACATGCAGACTGAAACATGCACTTTCAATACCAGCAGCAGTTTTCCCTGGTGAGCAGTAGCTTTACTACAGTGATCTAATGAGCAAAAAGAGTGCTAACATTCTGAATTTATGGCAAATGTGTGACACATCTGAATGCCTTCTTGATGGAATCAAAGTAAAAAACTGAAAGTATTTCCTACTGAGGAGACTGCAGTAAATGAGGAAATTAGGAAACTTCATAACAAATAAGTCTCCCAAGATGGACACCAGAGACAAAAGAGCCCAAATGTAGCCCAAATATCACCAAGATGTAGCCCAAGTATAGCCCAATGACAGAATGTCCCAGAGTGTTCTTAAAAACAACTGGAGCGCTTACTGTCTTCATTATGATAAAAGTATGGCGCACCTGAAGCCATCTTGATTGGAATAAACTGGTAACACTTAAAACATTTAATTTAAAAAGGAACACAATGAGGGGGTTCATTTTGCCATAGAAATTATGATTAATGCTGAAGAAAGAAAATGAGGGCACATTTTGAGTGACTTCTCAAATCCTCTTCTATTTCATTAAAAAATTCTGACATGCAGACTGAAACATGCACTTTTAATACCAGGAGCAGACTTCCATGGTGAACAGTAGTTTTACTACAGTGATCTAATGAGCAACTAGAGTGCTAACATTCAGAATTTATGGCAAATGTGTGACATATCTGAATACCTTCATGATGGAATCAAAGTAAAAAACTGAAAGCATTTCCTACTGAGGAGACTGCAGTACATGAGGAAATTAGGAAACTTCATAACAAATAAATCTCCCAAGATGGCCACCGGAGACAAAAGAGCCCAAATGTAGCCCAAAACCACCCAGATGTAGCCCAAATATAGCCCAATGACAGAAGTGTGCAAAACACTTATTATTTTGTGTTTTTGCAGTGTTATATAGTGCAGACTTGTCAGGTATTGGAGTGCTTTACATGAGCATTGGTTACATCACACAAGAACAAATTCATTTTGGTTGTAGACATGGGGAGACTAAGTGATTTGACCAGAATCACAGAATGTCGAGCTGAAGCAGAAACTCCAACCTGGTTCCCCAGTTGCAAAGTCTGCAGTTCTGGCAGTAACACCACATCCTCTCCCCTAAGTGCAACATTTAATCAAGTGGTCAACTGGATAAAAAAACATAAAGATAACAAATAATTTAAAAGTGCTTTGTCGCTATTTGAAAACTCAGAAAATATGTCCTTATTTTAGTCTTTTAGAGCACTAACCATCATTTTGATACCAATAAGACGCTCTCATATATGTAATTTCTAAAGGAAATGCTCTAGGTATTACAGTTTTGATTACATCAAGATGACGTCAGGCGTTCCACACTTTTGTAATAAATATAGAATGTTAGCAATCTAGTTGTTCATTAGGATACTGTTGAGAGGCAGAGGCCAGGGGCACGGACTCTGAAAATTGAAGGCAGGTAGGAGGGTGCAAAGGCAACAATTTAACCACACTGAGCAGGCAGGAAGGGCCATGGCAGCACAACAGACTATGGAGGGCAGTGGAAAGGGGGGCAGGGGCAACAAACCAACAATACAGGACTTGCAAGAGAGGCTGTGGCAATGTAATAGACCATTGTGGGCAGAAGGAAGAGGCAATGGTAGTACAACCATACATGCCAACAGACCCGATTCAGCCAGGAAACGTCCAATGTTTTTAAGCTCAAATGGGCTTTATTTGATCTGTCTCCTGTCTACAATCTCCTCTTTTTCAATGTAACTCAAAGGGGAAAATCAATACCCCAGTTTTTTTTCAAAATCTCCCTCTTACCAAGTTCAAAATGTTCGCAAGTATGGTACATTGGATCATGGAAGGAAATGGGGTAGGGACATGGACTTTGATAACAGAGGACAGGAGGGACATGGAGAGATGCACCAAACTGACCCTGCAGGGCAGGCATCAGGCTTTGCAGCAGCACAATACACCACACAGGGCATGCGGGACAGGAGTGCAGCACAACAATCCATAGAAAGCAAGAGGGAGGGGACAGGACCATGCACATGGACAACAGAGAACAGAGGGGCAAGAGGCAATGGTAGCTAGCTGATCATAATGGACAGACAGGAGAGAAAGCTGCAGCATAACAGACCATAAAGGGCAGGGGGGACGGATCAGGGGCATTACAATGGAACAGACAAGCCAGGAGGGAGGGAGTAGGGGTCTGCACATGTAAACAGAGGGCTGGGGGCAAGGGGGCAGGGCAGGAGCAGCAAGATAGCCATGGAGGTCAGGCAGGATAGGCACTAGAAGCAAGACACACCATGAAGAGCAACAGTGAGACTGTGACGGAATACACACAGACCATGGAGGGAAGGTGGGAGGGGGTCAGGGGCAGCTAAGTGACCACACAGGGAAGGTGGGAGGGGCCATGGCAGCACAGAAGACCATGCATGGCAAGTGGGAGGGTTAGTGGCAGCACAATGGCTATGATGGGCAAGAAGGAGGGTGCAGGGGCATGCACAAAGGACGATGGAGGATAGAAGGGAGGGTCAGGACCTGTGCATAGACAAGAAAGTTCAGGGGAAGGGGCCTCACAACAGACCACACGGGGCAGGCAGGAGGAGCAGTTGCAGCACAACAGACCAGGGAGGGCAGAAGGGTGTGGCAGTACAATGGACCATGTAGGACAGGAGGAAGAGGATAAGGGCATGGCATGTGGACAGGCAGGGTGGAGGTGGCAGGGACAGGTTACAGTCATCTGACAATGCTAGGCAGGTGGGAGGGGAGTGGCAGCTCAACAGAACACTCAGAGTAGATAGGAGTGGCAGTTCCATGGAACATGATGGGCAAAAAGGATGGAGCAGGGGCATGCACAAAGACATCGGAGGGCAGGGGGAAGTAGAATAGGGGCAGCAAGCTAAGCACAGAGTTTAAGCAGGAGATCAATGATGGTGCATAGAATTGGGCAATGGAGGGCAGAAGGAGTGGACTGGTACATCATACTAAATTGAGGGCAGTGGCAGCACATCAGACCATGCATGGCAGGAGGGAGGAGGCTAGTCCATGGATTCACACAACAGAGGATAGGGAGGAGGGGGATGGGGCAGCAAGCTATCTGTTCAGAGAAGGCGGGTATTAGGAACTTTATTGTTTTTAAAACGTGTGTCTGTGCGAACTACTTAAAATATGAACAAGTATGCAGCATAATCTCACTTTTATTCAGGAAGAAGAGGACGTTTGTGACTGTGACTCTGGGCTCACTTGGCAGAAACACCCCCTGACCCTCCACCCCCTATCGCAAAATGTAATGCCCGTGAAAAGGGTAGGTGAACACAGTGTTATATAGAACATAGTCCTGAGAGCACGATTGAAAATGAAAACTAGATATAGTGTATGGTATAAACTATGCACCAAAAAGTGTGATATAAGATGAACCGGGCGTGAAATATAATATGCAATACATTGTGCGCAATGACAGATTCATTGGAGAACGCGAGATAGCACAGGCACTAGCGCGTGCTATGCGATATGCGCCTTGGAGTGTAATATGCACAGGGCAGTGTTGTGTAACCTAACTAGTCTCTAAATTTGTAATATAAAATATGTGCTGGGGAGTGTAACGTTGCATATGCACTGTGACAAAGATATGGATCCCAGATTGTAATATGTATGGCATAGCACTGTGCGTTATAACATAGGCATCGAGGAAGGCACGTTAGATGGGGCAATATAACCCGTGCGAAGACAAGTGTGGCATGACATATTCACGGGGTGGTGTTACAGTGCACATGGGCTAGAGAGTGTCATAGCATATGCACTAGCTGGTGGAATACAACACAGAGGTGTGTGGCACTCAGCAGGCAATGGTGGGTGTAACACAGCATTGGGCTCTGCCAGGAGCGCGCTGTGACTCTCAAGTGATGTTATTCCCCTTTCCAGAGAGTAAAATAAAAAGTATTACACATCCGGCAGTGGATGTGTGTTTTATTAACCGTGAGGGGGGTTTCTTGCATAGTTTTGGTTTAATTTTTGTCGAATCCCCTTTGAATGGCTTGGTGTGCATGTGTATTAAATGTGCCCGTCAATAGCTACCCATGTTTGTATAAATAAACGACAAGGGTGTCTACCGGGATTAGGCACGGTAGGGCATCAAACATGTCAGAGCTTCACTAGTGGTGTAAATACATTCCACGTGGATTCATTGTATGCATAGTCGCCTTTTAATGAATATCACGCAAATCGTCATGGTGATAGGTACGTACGGTTTGTCAAGCATGTCCTAGGTGTGTCTATAAATATATATTTTTTTTAAATAATAAAAAACAGTGGCCGGCCCTGGGGATTGGGGTCAAAAAAATATAATTAGGAGACAGGCCCTGGGGGATGGGGTCATCAGGGCCAATAAATTAGAATAAGAAGGGAAACCACACAGCCCCCCTTCTTAAAAAATTAAAATAAATAAAAGACTGGCATCGTGCCGGAGGCCATTCCCCCTCCTTGCAGCACTCTGCAAACACGCCCCCTGGTGAGTTGTAAGTTGGGGAATTAATTCCTCTTCAATACTGAGGGTCCCTGAGGGCCAACTAGCCCAACAGGCATCTCCAGTATGCGCCAGGGAGCTGCGCTGCAGACAGGTGTTCTGAGGCCAAGCCCCTTTTTACACCTCTCTGCAACGCAGCTCTGTGGCGCTTACTGGAGGTACCTAGTGGTCTAGTTTGACCCTAGGGACCCTAAGGATTCAAGGGGACTTAATCTCTCAACTTAGAACAGCCACAGGGCGCGTTTCCACAGTGGTGAAGGGAGGGGACGGGGCCTGAGGTGACGTGTGCAAACACGCACTATGGCACGTTTTAAATTGGGGATATAATTTCCCTTCAATACTGAGGGCCCCAGGGGGCTAACTAGCCCACCAAGTGCTTCCAGTAAGCGCCACTTAGCTGCATTGCAGAGAGGTGGTCCAGGCCGTGCCACTTTTTACACCTCTCTGCAACGCAGCTCTGTGGCACTTACTGGAGGTACCTAGTGGGCTAGTTGGACCCTAGGGACCCTCAGGATTCAAATGAACTTAATCTCCCAACTAAAAACGGACACAGGGCTTGTTTACACAGTGGTGAAGGGAGGGGACGGGGCCTGAGTTAACGTGTGCCAAAACGCCCTGTGGCCTGTTTTAAGAGGTAGTTTCAATCCCCCTGCCCTATTATATACTAGGGGCTTACAGAGGAGGTCATGCTAATCACAGGGGGACCCCAATGCATAATGTTCCCTAGTGTATGTAGGTGTTTTCACTGTATTCTAAGTGTCTTTTAACATAGCACTGGCTCTAGGACTGGTTAGTCAGACTCAGTTACTACCAGTATCCGTCTGAAAAAGTTGAGGGTACAGGATGATTTTGCAACAAGGCTTCTTTCTGCTCTTCTTTTTGTTCTTTCTGCACGTTATCCTTCTTCCTGCACTTTTCTTCGTCTTTGAGGACTTCTGTTGCTTCTTTCTGCACTTCTTTTTTTTCTTTCTGTGCATTTTTTCTTCTTTCTTCACATGTCCTATCTCTGTAGGCATAGTTAGAAATTAGCATTTAAAAAACCTTTGAAATACACAGAAAAAACCATAGGTTTCAGGCACGTCATAGTTAGGAATTAGCATTTAAAAAACCTCAGAAATTCACTGAAAAAAACATAGGTTTCAGGGGTGTTATAGTTAGCTGGACTTTTCACTTGTACAAAAACCATTGAAATTTCCCCGTTATAGTTAGTTCAGCTAACTATAACTCGCGCGCCCGCAATGCACTGCTGATGACGTCACATATTACATCACTGATGACATGGTCAGTGACATCACTGATGACATCGCTGATGACATCTCAAATGACATCACTGATGACATCACTGATGACATCATCCTTGTGATAGAGTGGCAGACCTCCTCTCACCCTAATATAACCTTTGATACACACATTCAAAAATAGACACTAAAATTTTCAAAACAATGGACATACCAATACCAGTTACAACAACCTCTTCAGTAATTCTAAGATCCACATACACATCCACTCATTCACCAACAGTCCTATACAGTCACTCATACATATACTCACTCATCATATGTACTCATACACCTATACATCCTGTTACACAATGCCACTCATCCATAGAGTTACTCACACACATAGTCACTCATGCTAATAAAGAATCAAACATACATTTACTTGCATATACAGTTATACACACACCACCACACTTACTTCTACGGAAACTTACACATACTTAGTCTTTTAAACAATCACTTATAGAAACACATACTTATTCATACAGGAACTCTTTCAATCTCTCACTCTCACATATACTCACTTATATACACCAATAGTCACATATACTAGTTTAAAACATATGTAGTTACTCATAAAGACACTATTGAGACAGTCATTCACTCACTAACATACCCATACACACACTCATCCACCCATACAGTCCTGCACACATGCTGTCTTCAACACATACAAACAGTGAGTCACTCATTCATGCACCTATGCACTACGTAATACCCCCCACCGAACCATGCAGACACTCAGACTGATACTCAAAAAACCAACTAATAACCTATAAAGACACCCATGTAGCTACTCACCAACCCATGCAGCCACTTATACACAAAGTGAGAGACTGATACAGATATTTACATATTTAAACATTACTCACTAAGCCATGTATTCACTATGATACACTTAATCAGTCAGTTACACAATCAATTTTTCAAAAACAAATCATCCATTTAGACACTTATATACCCATTTATTCTTCCATCGACCTTGAGATATACATATCTAAAACATATTTAATTTTCAGAAAAACACACATTCACTGGATGATGTCATCAGTGATGTCATCAGTGATGTCATTTGAGATGTCATCAGTGATGTCATCAGTGATGTCACTGACCATGTCATAAGTGATGTAATATGTGACGTCATCAGCAGTGCATTGCGGGCGCGAGAGTTATAGTTAGCTGAACTAACTATAACGGGGGAATTTCAATGGTTTTGTACAAGTGAAAAGTCCAGCTAACTGTAACACCCCTGAAACCTATGGTTTTTTCAGTGAATATATATATATATATATATATATATATAAATATATATATATATATAAAACATATTTAAACTTTTAAGGAACACTCACTCACTGGATGCTGTCATCAGTGCTGTCATTTGAGATGTCATCAATGATGTCATCAGTGTTGTCACTGACCATGTCATGAGTGATGTAATATGTGACATCATCAGCAGTGCATTGCAGGGGCGCGAGTTATTGTTAGCTTAACTAACTATAACGACTGAATTTTTCTGGTTTTGCAGGAGTGAAATGTCCAAATAACTATAACGTTTCTAAAACTTGTGGTTTTTTCAGTGAGTTTCTAAGGTTTTTTAAATGCTAATTTCTAACTGTAAAGTCCGTGAAACGTATGGTTTTTTTCAGTGAATACATTTATATACACTTACATCCACTCTCCCAAAGAATCGCTCTCTGAGCAGGGAAAGAAGGAGACGGGCCACCACTCTAATACAGTTGTCAGCGTGTGCTTTATTTAATGACTAATGCAGCAAAACCACCTCAAAGGGCAGAGAACTGGAATTGGCACCACTTGGCAGGTCAGAACTTCCAGCAGAGGAGTTTAGGGGATGATGTTGAAGACTTTGATGTCCCTGAGACTTCTTAACAAGAGGCAAGCACACACAAGCCTCTGGATAACCTTGGCAAGCAGGATGAAAAAAGCAAAGTCCAGTCCTTTCAATGTGCAAGACAGAAGCAGCAAGCAGCACCCCGGCTCAAAACAGCAACAAGCGGAGTGTTTTGCTTCAAAGAAGTCCGAAAATCCATGTATTGACCATCAACAGCAGCTGGACAGAAGAGAGTTCAAGATGCTTCCGAAATACGGCAAGATGAAGTTCACAAAAGATTGTAACTAATGTGTGAAGAAGAGCAAATATTTTATCATAGTAACAACAAGTCATGTACAATGGAGAAAAGCCTGGAAATAATTTGTCAAAAAATATCATAAACCAGTGAATCACAACTAGAATCCGAGTTTTCTGAGAAAGCGATAGCAACCAAACTCAATGCCCATCCACTTAGAAGATTGATGGCTACCTCTCATCCACATCCAACAACTGTTCAGAAAGAAAAAGGATCTCCAATGTGTTATCTGTGGTTTAGCCAGAACAAGGGTCAAATTAATTGAAAAAAGTAGAAAGTACTGGGTATGTGAGTCTCAAAGGGGAAACATGTTTTTATCTGCAGCTAGTTTATTCCAAGATGAAGTTTTCAGCTGAGTCAATCCATCATTCAATCAATCAGGGGCTTGTAAAGCGAGACTACTGACCTGAGAGGGTCTCAAGGTGCTGGGGGGCTGCTGGTTGGACTGGGTGGAGGATCATTTGAAGAGCCAGGTCTTGAGGTCCTTCCTGAATTGGGTCAGTGACGCTGATTGCCAGAGGTGCAGGGGCAGGGTGTTCCAGGTCTTGGCAGCGAATTAGGAGAACGACCTTCCTCCGGTTCTGGTCTTGTGGATCCTGGGGATGGAGGTGAGGGCAAGTTGTGAGGATAGAAGTTGTCTGGCTGGTGCATGGAATGGGAGGCAGTGGTTCAGGTACACTGGTCCTTTGTTGTGTAGGGCTTTGTAGGTGTGAGTGAGGAACTTGAAAGAGACTCTCTTGTTGATTGGTAGCAAGTGGAGATGTCATAGGTGTTGCGTGATGTGGCTGCAGCAGGGTTGTCAAGGACTAGTCTGGCAGTGGTGTTTTGGACGTTCTGTTGTTTCTATACCTGTCCCTGGGTGACGCCGATGTAGAGCGTGTTGCCATAGTCGAGTCTGCAGGTGACTGTCTTTCTGGATTCTGTGGGGATCCATCTGAATGTCTTTCGGAGCAGGCCATGTGTTTGGAAGCAGGCTGAGGATACTGCATTGATTTGGCTGTTCATTGTGAACGAAGAGTCCAGTATGATGCTAAGGTTGTGTGCGTGGTCCATCATGGTCGGGGGGGGCCCAGAGCATCTGGCCACCGGGAGCCGTCCCAGACTGAAGGGGTGTTTCCCAGGATGAGTACGTCGGTCTTGTCCGAGTTGAACTTGAGGCAGCTTTTTTTCATCCATGTAGCGATGCCCTTCATTTCACCATGGAAGTTGGTTCTTGTGGTTGTGGGTTAATTAGTGAGGGAGTGGATCAGCTGGGTGTCGTTGGCGTAGGAGATGATGGTATGTCTGTTGCTTCTGATGATGGCAGCTAGGGAGGCCATGTAGACATTGAAGAGGGTGGGGCTCTGGGAGGTATCCTGGGGAACTCCACAGCTAATCTCTGTAGGTTCTGAGACTCGCTATGTCCGGCTGGTGAGGAAGGAGTGGCTCAAATCCAGGGTCTTGTCATGAATGCTGGCATCGCGGAGTCTGGTGATTAGGGTGCAGTGGAAGACGGTGTCAAAGGTGGCTGAGAGATCTAGTAGGATGAGGGATGAGGTCTCGCCCCTGTTGAAGAGGAAGTGATGTCATCTGTGGTGGCGAGGAGTGCAGTGTCTGTGCTGTTGTTGCTTCAGAAGATGGATTGAGAGGTGTTCAGGATGTGGTTCACTTCGATGAACTCAGAGAGCTCAGCGTTGATGGACTTCATTGTATCTTACCAGACATAGCTGATATAAGTTTTATAAGTTTCTTTATTGACTTCTTGTTGTAGGATATTAATTATGTACCCATGTCCATTAGCCTGGTGTTCCTTATTCTCCAGCACAACCAGGAGCAGTCTGCCTGCTGCTCAGCCCATCTTCCAACTGTCATGTCTCATCCACACAGGCACCCAAGCATTCCAAGCATCACAGTCACACCAACACTCCACCCCTTCTTTTAAATAAAAATGAAAAGGACAATAGAACATGGGAGGAACTATACACAATCATATATAGAAGCAGAGAGGAAGTCCAAGACTCAAGGAAGCAAGCTGTCTGATTTTGTCGAAGCTTCGAACTGTCTTTATTCATCCCACTCGGGCTTCCGACCCAGGCATAGTACGGAGACTGCGCTGATTGGGGTCACTGACAACATTAGAATGTCCCTGGACAATGGACAAGTGGTACTTCTGGTGTTGCTCAACTTATCGGCAGACTTCAACATGATTTCCCACCAGAATCTGCTCAGGAGACTTGGGGGAATCGGCCTCCAAGGGAGTGCTCTGCAATGGATGACGAGTTTCCTCTCTGACAGAACTCAAACCATAAATCTAGGCCCTTTCCGTTCAAAGACGACTAAACTGACTAAGGGAGTACCGCAGTGCTCCTGCTTGAACCCATCCTTATTTAACATAAATGTTGCTCCCTTAGTTGGATTACTAAGGAAATTAGAATTTGTTCCTATATTTTACACTGATGATACTCAGCTACTACTCCCCTTTGATAAGTACAATCCAAATGCTCCATCTACTATCTCAGAGAGGATGATGACCATCGCAGTATGGATGTGAGACAACGTCCTCCAGCTTAATGCAGGGAAAACTGAGATCATGTTTGGAGAGGCATCATCAAGGTGGGCCCCTGGGTGGTGGCCAGAGGAACTGGGCACTGCACCAACACCAAAAACAGTGGTAAAAAATCTGGGTGTCCGTCTGGACCAGAAACTGACTATGCAGGAGCACGCCACATCGGTTGCTGGGTCATGTTTCAAGTGCTTGGTCTCCTTCGGAAGGTATTTCCCTTTTTGCCACTAACCACGTGGAAAACACTGATCCAGGCATTAGTGTTAAGCCGCCTGGACTACTGCAATGCTCTGCTGATCACAGCAAATGAAGCATCTTTAAACAGTATGTAGGTAGTCCAGAATTCCGCAGCTCGTCTGGTACCCAATGCCCCTCCTCGAACAGCCTCCCACCCCCTACTGCAACAGCTTCACTGGCTGCCAGTGCGGATGCTGATTATGTTTAAGATCTGTTGCATGGTGCACAAGTCTCTGAACTACAAAGGTCCCAATTACCTTGCAGAGAAACTAACTAAATACTTGCCGCACAGGTCCCTCCATACGGGTTCCAAATCTTTCCTAGTGGCTTCCCGCTATAAAAAAGCATGCCTAGGAGGCAAAGTCTTTTTCCACCTGGCGCCATCCTGCTGGGAAGCTCTCCCGGTACAACTGCGACAATGCTCAGATCACCTACAGTTTAGAAGGCTTCTTAAAACAGTACTATTCTAACCTGTTCCATGTATGTAGCTGGCTGCAGCAATCCGTTAGAGCAGAGATACCCCCAGGGGGGTGATTCAGGTACTTTATAATAAATCAAATCAAATCAAGCTAAAATACAACTTTGCGAGATCTCACCTTGGAGCTCCAATCTATACGCTTTATTCTTTGTTTCTCTTGGTTTCTATTTGTCCAAACCATAGACAGTTCCTTTAAGTCCAAAAGTCCACTTGAGTCAAGGTACAGGTCAACTCAAAAAATATGTTGTATCTTACCAGACGTAGCCGAGATGAGTTTTATAAGTTTCTTTATTGACTTTTTGTTGCAGGATATTAATTATGTACAAATGTCCATTAGCCTGATGTTCCATATTCCCCAGCCCCACCAGGAGCAGCCTGCCTGCTGCTCAGCCCACCTTCCAACTGTCACTACTCACCCAAACATTCTAAGCATCACAGTCACACTAACATTCCACTCTCAACACTCACACTAGCTGAGCAGCTCGGAGATAGGTAACCCGGGATACATATAACATAAGCAGGATATAACAGACTTCTCTATAACTTTGGCTGGGACGGGGAGGAGAGAGATTGTTCTGAAGTCCTTGAGGTTGGATGGGTCTGAGGATGGCTTCTTCAGCAGGGGGTTGATCTTGACATGTTTCCAGAAAACGGGGATTGTGGCGATTTCGATGGAGCTGTTAATGGTGCCGCAAAGCTGGGGGATGATGGTCGCAGCTGCTCTGTGGAAGATGTGGTACGGGCATGGGTGCATTGAGGCTCCTCTGTGGAAGCTCTATATCGTCTCAAGCATGTCTTCTGTGGTGAGTGGGGTCAAGTAGAGCATGGTCTGTTGGGAGTTGGCTTGATTGTGTGCAATGGTGGCCTGTTCTAGGGTGTCAAAGCTGTTGTAGATCTTCCTGATCCTGCGGTGAAAGAAGGTTCCAAGTTTTTTGCAGAGGTATTGGTAGGGGGGCACGTCTGTGGTCTCGCTGTAGGGCCTGGTGCACTCCTTGATGATGGCAAAGAGTTCTTTGCTGTTGTGTGTGTTGGCATTGATTCTGTCTTGGAGGGCCATTTTCTTTGTGATTTTCATGAGGAGGAGGTGAGCGTTGATGGCGGATTTGAAGGTTGCGTGATTTTACTGGGTTTTGTTGCTCCTCCATCTCTTTTTGAGATGTCTGCAAGAGGTGAAACATCGTTTACAACGTGGGGATTACATCGCGATGCCATTACATCGCGGTTTTTACAACGCAAGCCGTTACAACGACTTGCGCTAGATGGCGCTCTAGGACAAGGAATAGTATAATTTACTATCCAACACCTTCCCTACTGTACCTAGACTGGAGTTGGAATAGTAAATTATACTACTCCTAAGTCCAGCGCCCTCCAACGCAAGTCGTTGTAACGACTTGCGTTGTCAAAACCGCGATGTAATGTACCACGATGTAAATGTCTGCGTTGTAACGTCATACATCCCTGCAGGAGTGTCTGGACTCATGAAGGGCAGGGGTAAACCAGCTGGCTGCCTTAGAGTGTTGTTTACCTGGTCTTCGCTTGAGGGGTGCAAGGGTGTCGGCGCAGTTGGAGATCTGTTTGTGGAGGTTGTTGACGAGAAGTTCCTCAGTGGCCTTGGTCCAACTGTGACTAGGCGTCAATGTTGGTGCTGTATTGTGAGCGTTTCAAAGGCAAAATGTACACAGTGATGGTCGGTCCAGGGGAGTTTGGAGGTGTGGCTGTAGTTGATGTTCCTGGTGGCGTAGAAGACAGGGTCAAGTTTGTATCTGGATGTGTGGGTTGGTCCAGTTACTAGCTGTTTGAGACTGATGTTGGTGAGGTTCTCCAGGAGGGAGGCAGTGTTCTGGTCACTGGGGTTGTCCAGGTGATAGTTAAGCTCTCCAAGTATGATGTAGTCGGTGGATGCGAGGGCCTGGGGTGCGATGAGGTCTACGATGGAGTCAGTGGAGGGGGTTGGAGGCTGAGGAGCCTTTAGCAGAGGGTGCCGAGGAGGGTGGTGTTTGGGTGGGTCTAAATCTGGAAGTGGAGGTGTTTCATGGTCATTGTTGGGTCATTAGAGTGCGTGGTCAGTTGGAGTGTGCTTATGTGAATGATGGCGATGCCTCCTCCCGGGCTGTTGCGTGGTCCTTGTGGGTGATTTTGTAGCCATCGGGATGGCAATGGTGATGTCTGATCTGGAGCACAGGTAGGTCCAGGTTTCTGTGAAGAAAGCGATGTCAGGAGAGGCGGCATTGAGGAGGTCCCAGATTTCTGTGGTGTGTTTTTTGAGGGACCACATGTTGAAGAGGATGCGGTTGAGCCAGACGGGTGCGCTGTCAGTTGGCTAGGCGGCGGGAGGAGCTGGCGTGAGGGTGTAACAGAAGGTGCGGTTGCAGTTCCGGCAGGCAAAAGGTCAATGAGTCTCCTTCAGTGCTGCTACGCGACAGGCAGCATGTTGTCCCGGGTTGAGGGTGAGGAGGATTCTAGTCTCGTAGCGGTATGGTGTCTGATAAGCAGGGTCCCTGGTACTGGCCATGGTCCCGGCGCAGACAGGCTTGCCTTTGGCACGCCTTTGGCGCACCAGAGGCGCAGCCACCAAGTGGGCACCATTAAGAAGTGCTGCGGTAGGGCTGGACAGCTGAGAGGTGGGAAACTCTGGAGCGGGAATGGATGCTGGAGGGGGCAGGGCCACAGGGCTCACAGTGGCAATGGGGGAGCAGGCAGAAAATACAGGCAAACAAAGAGGAAAATACAAGAAAGCAAGAGGAAACAAGGAAACAAGAGGAAGGCAAATCCAAGGCAGAGGCAGAAATAAGAAATAAAAACAGAGAGGGACAGGAAACAGAAAAAGAGGTACAGGAGGACAGTCAAGCAGCAGAGTGATGGTACTCTACCACTGGACCACCAGGGATGAGGTGCAGACAGGATCCTGTGGGTAGAGGAGGGCCTCAGACTCTTGACCTCCGGGTCAGAGGCGCCAGCAGCAGCAGAATGTGACCACAGCAGCAGCTACCAGAGTAGTGCTGCAGGCGGGCTTGCTAGCTGGGAGGTGGGAAATGCAGGAGCAGGAAAGGGCAATGGGAGGGGGCGGGCCCGCATGGGATCGCAACGAGGAAAGGGCAGAAAAAACGGGCAGAAAGGAAATAATTTAAAAACGAGAAAGCAAGAGGAAGGTAAAGCCACAGCAGTGGCAGAAAACAGAACTAGAAAACAGAGAGTGGGATAGAAAACAGCAAAAGAGGGACAGGAGGGCAGTCAAGCATCAGAGAGGTTATGCTCTATCACTGGACCACCAGGGATGAGGCGCAGGCAGGAGCCTGTGGGTGGAGGAGGGCCTCAAACCTCTGACCTCCGCGTCAGAGGAATGAGCAGCAGCAGAAGGGGACCACAGCTGCATTTACCAGACGGCCCTGCGCTGTGGAAGTAGAAAGGCCACTAAGGATAATCTCTGATGTAAACAGCAAGATAAATGTATTTGCAGCAGATTTGTATGCCCACAAGAACTGCATGCATGAATACATTTACAAATATGAATGTACAATGAGCTCCCAGCAGCAAAGTAACCATCAACCTTCAGTTAGGTTTGTACTCTATGAAAAAGCAAATGAAGATCTAAAGCTATTATTGAGTTCTGGATATGGGTTCACACTCAGTGAGATCAGAGACATATTGGTCAACTTTGATGAAACCGTATTGATCTATAATAATTTCTTTGGGTGAGAATGTACAATGACAGAATTCGTTTTTGTCAGGCTAAATAAAAGAATGAGCCACTTATGCTTTTCTCAGCTGATTTGACTCCTGAAGTTCTTGCTGCCAAAATAAGATCACATGATGTAGTAAAGTCAGCAGGAACCATTTTAAGAAACATCCTGAAAGACTTAGATTTTGAATTGAATTACAAATATGGTGATGTCCCAGATCTCCGAAAATCATGGGAGTCAAAAAGAATGGCTGATGTTGTCTTAACATTTTTTACATCACTGTCTAATATCAACAAAGCAAAAGTGTTATAAACTAAGGTTCTTGAGTTCAGAACAGTAGACGACAACATTGATGATGGCTTTTAAGATATAAGTAAAGAAGTGGAAGACAATCCCATGAACCGACAAGCTTATGTTGTACAAATATAATGTCTTTTCCAAATCATGTTTTATGAATTGCATCATGGCATAAAGAAAACTCTACTACACATGATGACTGCCTACGCAACCTATGACAAGTGCAAAAGTAGAGAGCTAATCACTTCAATGAATAGTATTGGTGTATCAACAAGTTGTAATGACATAGTACGGAGCAGAAACATGTTAGCAGCTCATGCTGTAAAATCTTGAGAATTTCCAAGTCACTTTTCCAGGAAAGGATTTACAGTTGCTGCTCCTGATCATTTTAATTGTGAAGACACCTCTTTTTTGTGTGGAAGATCCAGCATACATGATACTGTCATAGTGCTTTTTCAAGACAGTACCAATGAAGTCGCTGCTGGAAAACATACTATGTCAGCAGTAAGCATAAAGAAACAAAGCTGCAAACTGATAACCCAACTCTAGCCAATGTGTGCAAAGCCACTACAAGCCATCAACACATCCCAGTTTACAAGAAAGTTTCAAAGTGGTTGAGGACATGGAACTTCTTCTACCTGATGTTGCGGCGCGAAAACCTGATTTAACTGAATTTATCATATCGCTCATTCAGTGAGGACAGAAGGACGAAGAAAATCCAGTTCCTCAGTGGGCTGGAATTCATGCTCTGATCTTCCAGAATACCGTCCCACTGAAGAAGGTTGGGTTTTTACCAGTAGTACCATCTACAGTCACAAACTATGTAACAGTATACACAGTTCTAAAAACTTTCCAAATTATGCGTGCTCATCTTGAAGACCAGCGTATCCTACCGTTTTTCTGTGATGAAAGTGTTTTCTGTATTGTAGCTGACAGTTTTATGAGCAATTCAGTAGAATTTAATGATGTTTATTCCAATGATAGTGGTTTTACACATGACAAAAATTATGTTGCAGTGTTCAGGAAGTTATCTCACTGGATGTGGCATAGACGATGCAAAACTGTCCAGTCAGTAGTGAGTGGAACTTATTATGTTTGTTTGTTACAAGGTATGCTCATCATATCTGAGGCTATAGAAAGATTGTGTTGGAATGCTTTCTCGAACAAGAATGACAAATATTGTTTTTCATATCTTATCCCAGAAGATTACAAGGCACAGGGTGCACATCATTCAAAAGCTATAATGCCAAGCCAGGCAATGATCAATATACTCAGTTCAAGATCAGAAAACCTAAAAACCTAGTTTATCAAGCTTGTCAAAGTATTTGAAGAAAAATCTGAACTTTCCTCGGAAAAACTCTGGAAAATGTTTTACACATGATAGCGCTACTGAAAATCTTCGTACATGCAGATTGGGAAGGGGATTGAGAGCTGCACGTGAACTAAGGGTGGATGGCGAACTCTCCAGTTTGGCATAAAACTCTGATTCCGCAGTGTGGTGGAGTTTGCCCGCACCTCCCACCCCTACTAAGCAGCTGTTTAACATTTAGCATGGTGCAAGGGTTAATATTGAGATTTCGTAACTTTCACCCTTAAGAAAGCTTGACTCGGCAAGGGTGCCCTGCATGTTCCAGCATCACTGGTTAAGCGGAAACATTGTTCTTTCTTACCTGGGCAGCTGCCCCACACAAGTTCTCTGGTACAAAGGACTGTGCAGCGCTGCCAGATGGCGCTCGGCACCACACTGAAGCCAAACGCCTATTAGCAGCTCAGTGTTAATCCACATCATCAAGATTACAGCTGGATCACAGAGTTAGAGAAGAAATGGAGGATGTCAAAGAGGCACGCTCACAGGTTGCTCGGCTCAGTGAGCTACGGGATTTGTGTGCAGCTAGTGACGTGGCAAGAGTGCCATATAGAGGAGAGGGCTGCTGGCAGGGCTCCCTGAAGCCTGCATGGGGCAGCAGATTCACCCTCCACAGCCCAGACCAGGCTGGGAGAAGCAGGCGGGAGCTGGCAAGGCTATCTCATGATCTCCTCTGCCACTGACACACACTGTGCAGAGGAGGCTGGAAAGGGTGAGAAGAGCAGAAAACAGCACTCTGCATCCCAATTTTACAAAAGCAACCCCAGAGGGGTTGGGATTTAGAAGAGAGAACCACCAGGGGTCAAGGGGGAGTTGGACTGGAGGCACTGTGTTGCCCTCTCCTCCATCAACCAGCCATGCAGCTTTGGTGGAGAGGAGACAAGCAGGACCAGAGCTGAGGCGTCAGCAGACTGGCCTTGAAACCCTACCCCCTGTGCACTGGACCCAGCCACCGACAGCCCCTCTGGGACAGAGAAGGTAAGGGAACGGCTTGTGTACCCGCATGACTTGGCGACCAGAAGGCGCGGCAACAAAGGATTAATTGATGTTTATAATGCGGGGGTCGCAGGGGGTGGCAGTTGTGCCTTCCGCTGCTGCCTACAGAATGTCAAGCTGGTGCCTGGTGTGTAACCTGAGGTGCCCACCAAAGCAGCATGCCTCTGACGTCTCACCTTGACAGCTGCTGCAGGTTGAAGGGCTCGAGCCCCCAGCCTACCCTCCCAGCTGCCAGTAAATCTCTCTACTACAACATAAACATAGCTGGAGGCTTGACTGTTTAGGAAGCTAGGGCGGAGAGGAACTCCGCAGAATTCCACTTAGTTATTATGCAACTCCACGGAATTCCACGTAGTGCTACTCCGCGAACTCCGCTGACCCCCGACATGAACATTGTGGAGTCACTGATTACTGTGTTTCACAAATTCAGTTGCATAAACTACCTGAGATATGGGTCCTGGTATTTGGAGTGAAAATGCTAGGGTGTAAAACCATACCTTGCAGAAAATTCATCCAAAGACATTTTGTGGTGAAAGACAGAGAGAGAAGATTCAATGCTGTGGCTCCAGAGATGAAATTGGAACAGACAATCCAGGGATCACAGAAAAACTCTTCGGGAATTGTTGGTCAGACATGTAAAAGAGAATATGCTGCTAGTGTACCATGAAGTCTGTTCTATTTGCAATGTTTTCAGAGAGATGACAAATTCAAAATTAATGGACCATCATGAAACTATTCCTCACCACAAACTTGTTGGAAAGAGAGGGGAACGTTTTAATCAACATGTTGTCATCCTTCTTCATTTCATGCAGCAGCAAGGAAACCTCTTTGAAATGACCGAGCCTGTGCGACTACACAACTTTGTGACCAAATAATATGTGGAAAACGATATAAAGGGATGTCTACAAGATGACCTGGAACATGGATCGAAACTATACATAGAACTGATGCAGGAGAGATTTGTATTGAAAGAGAAAAGGCTGTTTGATATAATCACTAAAGCTAAACTTCCATGCTTTAATTGCCATAGAAAGAGTTTCGTCCAACTAGCCCCTACAAAACAAGTTACAAAAAAACAACTTCTTTGAGGACATAGAGAGATGGATGTAGCAAAAAAAAGGGATGAATTTATCAAGGACATTCTGTTGCATGATCTTTTTCCAACATACGCAGAACTTGATGGAGATGCCGCAACCTAACCAGTGAAGCACAAACTCGTACAGGAGCTCTGAAAAAAACCTTTCACCTGAAGAATTTCAATTAAAAAAGGTGCCCTCATTAAAAACTGCTGTGGACTATCTGTCAAAATTGAGAATGGTTGAAATTTCATCCATGCAAAACCTCACAGAGGTCGTTCAGACTGTTGTACAGATAGCGTGCACCTTGCAATAACTACACATTGCCTAACTCACTAAAACATTGTTGATGCTTCAGTGAACACTGAATTTCCAATTATTGCAAGTAAAATGATTGTCAATGAGGAGTTGGTGCCTCCAGAGATATATTCAAAAAGTATGGGCTACATTGTTCAAGAACCTAACAGCAAACAGGAGGAAGCTGATCTTTGTGTTGTGCCACTTGTAGTGTGGGCTTTGAGTCATTGTCCTGTCAAATGACACAGATATTATTATTGTGCTACTTAGATTTGTTGTAAATGTTCCTAAGTCAATGATTGTCAGAGTTATGGATGCATTATGGAAAGGCAAAAAAAGACACAAAGGGCCTAATTATGATGCCATCTATGGTGGTCCAACCGCCATCAGTCCTTTGGTCTGACCACCATATAATGATACTGGTGGTCGGACCCACAGCTGGGGGATGCAAGACCACAGGCTACGCCAGAATCATAGATCCTGATGGAGCAGCAGTTGGAGGAGCTTCCCAGAATCGTGGTGGTGTCGAGGCAGGCACAGCCGTCGGGATTATAGTATCCCTTTCCGACAGCCTCTTCATGACAGGAACCCTGCCATGAAAAGGTTGTCAAAAAGGATCAGGCCCCCCAAAGAGGGTCGCCGGCCATTGTAGGCCACTGAAAAGTGGCACTGGGGGCACACATAGTGCTCCTACTCAACACTGTGCACTGTGTGCCATGCATGACATGGTGTATAGCACATGGTGCACGGACGTGCAGGAGGTGCTGCATGGCAGAGGCATGTGCGGTGGACCTTTTTCATAGCAGCAGCATGTCCCCACCATGGTACTGATGCCTTTTTGACTGCCAGCCCGGCGGTCAAGTGGAAATAAGGCAGTCAGACTGCCCCATTCTCATCAGGCTGTCTCCAGACCACCACTATTGCAAGCCAACAGTCCGACCGACCGAAAATCAAGACCTTAATCCTGCTACATATTATGTATGAGAAACTCGACCCAGAGATGCCCAGTGTTCTTACCAAGGCACATATTCTTACTGGTGGTGACACTATTAGCATAATTGGATCAAAGTTTTGAGCTTTATCTGCCGAACGTATGGTGATTTTAAAAGGATTTGCTGAGGCAGAAGAAGAATGGGACTGTAATGACATACAAAAATACCTTGTGTGTGTATGGAAAACAAGTTCTGACTCTCACACATTTGATGATCTTTGGTATAGTGAGTTCAAGAGATCAGTCCTGCTAAGTGACATTCCACCGATGTCGTATTCTGTATGTGGACACATTAAAGAAGCAATTTACATGATCTGAAGTTGTGTAAATGTTTTAGATCATCCATATGTAGAGAAAGATCCATGTGAATGTACCATGAGCGATAGCTGAAACAAATAAATAAAGTGAACTATGAAAAGGTGTCTAGAACAGGAGTGATAAACATTATTTTTTTCATATTCAGATCACAAACATTGTTTGGTGTGTACATAAAAGGAATGAAAACCATTATTATTTGTTTCATTTTTAGGTCCCACCTACGCAGCGCACATGAGCTGCATAGGAGGGCCTTTAGCCATCGCTCTGCTCATTTTCAAGCACACACTCGTGCTTGTGGCGGCATCCACCGTGCGGGAGCGAGCAGCGGCGCGCATGCTAATTGTCTGTTGCTCGCTCCCGCAAGGCGGATGCTGCCACAAGCACGAGTGTGCTTCGAAACAGTCATTTAGCAGAGCGGGCTGCATTTTTTTTATTACCCCCCTCACGGGGCCGCGCCACGCTCCCTCGCGCTTGTTTGACTTAATTTGAGTTTCCCACCTGAATCGGGTCTATTGGCATACATATAATACACTGATTTAAACTGTTCAGTTAACTTTCCTTACCTAAGGGCTTTACCATTCAAATGAAAGTTTCCCGGAGAGAGACCACCGGTGATCCTGCAGCTTGGGAGGCATGATCCTGCTTATGCTGCCGCTAACGCAGTTCCTGAAGATTTTTCTCTTCGCGCAGCGTCGAGCTCTAAACAATATCAAATGAAGCACAAACTACGCCGGCTTTTGCCATTTAACAATCAGAAAAATATGAATTATTTGATCAACATAACGTTAGTGTAATTGTCGCGTTGTTCCTTGCCTTATGTTGTTTTTTTCTTTCACACAAAGGCTGTACCCGGGCATTTGATGCTGTACTCTGGCATTTGATGCTGTGCCTGGGCATATATGGGGCTGTAGCTGCCAAGGCATTTGGAACTTTTTCCCGAACACATACTCGGTTGCATTAAGTTAAAGCCATTTGCTTTGCTATACAATACCATTAGCAAAGCAAATAGCTTTAACTTAATCAAAGGCGAGACCTATTGCATTTTCAATGCTTGTTATATTTGGCTCTTCTTCCTCTATCATAGCCGCCATTTTGGAAAATGGCGGAAGAGCTGCTCTGAGGAGTTTTTTCTGTCTCTATAAGAATACTTGATCCCCAAAGCCTATGTTTTGCCACCAAAATGAACTATTTAAGTCTCATGGTTCCTGAAATATCACATCATCACTGCAACACATCCGCCATATTCAAAAATGCTGTCCTGAATCATTCACTCCAGTTTAGCAATGTCTACCCAATCTTGGGGGCATATCAGTAACAGCAGGCGATAATTATCGCTATGCGCGCTCATCGTGAGGATAATTATCGCCGGCTATCGCTGGATATTATCGCGGAGATAGCACGCTATCAGCAACTCTCATCTCCAAAGTGATAAAAATCCAAGCGATAGCTGCAAAGTGCGCGAAATCCAGCGAGAATCGCACAGCGACAGGCGATACGTTGATGATAGGGCAGGGTGGACTTAGCCATATAATCCACCTCCCATTGGATATAATAGCTAAATCAGATTATAGGCAGGCGTAAAGAAACCTGCGTTAAGCGCGGTTAGTGCTTCTTTTACAATCGCTAAGCAGGTTAGCGATATCCTTGATAATTGGAGAAATGTCGGTTAGCGACATTCTCCACGTTAGTTTGGCAGGGTACGCCCACTTTGCATCTCATTGGCGATGCAAAGATGGGCGTTAGGGAAACCGGCGCTGAGGCATGGGAACACGCGTTAGCATGTCCATGCTGATAGTGAGATGAAATTATCGTCACTTTTCGCCCGAAAATGGACTCTAAAGCGGCGATAATTTTATCGCGGGGCCTTGATGATATGCCCCTTGATTACTTCTCTAACAATCCAAAAGCACAAATCAGAAATGAAAACCTCTGTACAAAATATTTTTTAGGTGTGTATATTATGGGGCCGGGATTAGGACATCAGTGCAGAGAAAAAAACAATACTCATAATCCAATCCTGAATCTCTAACAATGACCAAAAATAGAGACACCCCAGAATGTTTCTTTGTCTGATGTGTGCTTGGATATTGAGGTATATTGTGACATCATGCACCTCCTTTAATAAAACTGCTGCAGACATGGGACCGCCGTTATTGCAGTTATAGTCCTCTCTCCCTTTCTCGAACTTCGCTTTCCACTATGCTGCATATCAGGCATCATGTTATGGGTGTGGTAAGAGTTATTTTACTTTATTAAATGAAGTGTTTATTTCTCAGAGTATTCTCCTTTGTATTTAAGATCCCGAACTTCTGATTTTAATGAGGTATATTTCTTTTTTGGCTTGATTCCGACACTTGATAAACAGAATCCAAGCAGATTTGGAAATGATCCCTGCTGTAATACGAAGGGATTTTCAGCAAGAACAATGCTGGGGCTGGATGGACATGTCTGCATAGGAATGGTTTGCCGTTAGACACATTTCACTTTCAAGGGTTACTGGGATCCCAGCGTTTCTTTTTATATAAACAGTCTAACCGGCTTTCAGCTCAAATGGAACTGAGCAAAATGTACTTTCTGCTTGACAGGATGCTAAAAACTCAGCGGTTCCGTTTGCATTGTGCAGTAACTCAGCTAACATCAAAACTAGAGCATCGTTGAGTCATCGGCCACGAGGTCAACAAGACATTAGCCGAGGGAGCTCAGTGTCTCGACAGCAAGTACTTGGCACTGGCAAATATCTGAACGCGACAACGTGTGAAAATGCTTCCAGTCTGCTTAAATGTGTCATGACACATTAGAACTGTGGCTAATGTGATTTAAAATTGAGAAGCAAATGATTAGAGCGGTGTTCGTTATTTATTGTCTGTATGTCTTGCAGGGAGGTCTTGTTCACGTTCTGTTTGCATTCCTGGCAGCATCTGGGAGGCGGCATTCTAAGTGGGACCGGAGCCTAATGATGGTTCTCTCCTAGATAAGAGAGATTGAATGAAACATGTTCATTATCTCCCTATTAGCTCACGGTAGGGGGTGATTCATTGCTATTTGATTGAAATGGAAAATTCTGTCCAAAAACGCCTTCCATGCGATAGAAAGCAAACAGATTCTTGATAGATCCCCTGCAAAGTTTCACAAACAGCTGAGAGAACGCGGCAGGATGCATTTCTACGAGCCTGAACCTTAAGTTATAAGCCAACCCTTTTTCCAAATACATTGAGAAAGTATGATCTGTGGGTGTGAAGAGGATTGCTGGCATGCGCACACGACAGACGGGAACATATCTGAAGTCGCTGGATGCAGTGACGCCCTTCCACAGTCAGTGTTTCCTGTGCTGTGTAACGCACATTGTATTGTGATGCTGCAACAGCCACATGTTCATTGTTTTGAAAAAGGACATTATATTCCCCAGGTGCTCAAGGAAGCATTATATGAGGCATTCCATTGTCTCATGATAGTAAACTCATTAGTTTTGCGCCAATTTAAATATTTCTCTGAGTAAAAAAGAGGCAATACACAGATCGCAAACCATTGAAATGGACCTATCTAAAACATTAAACATATAATGGAACGAACAAATATATTGGTAACATAACAACTCAGGGGCAGATTATCAAGAACGGCGTTTAAAATTATCGCCGGTTTAGCGGCAGGAAACTGCCGCTAAAACGGCGATAATGGGCTTGATAATATGCCCGTGAGAATTCCAATAGAAGTCCATGTTCTGGGGTGAACATGGGCTTCTATTGGAATTCTCCAGGGCATATTATGAAGCCCATTATCGCCGCTTTAGCGGCGGTTCTCTGCCCCTAAACCGGCGATAATTTTAACGCCATCCTTGATAATATGCCCCTTTGCTTGTCTTGGGGAAGTGTCCTTCTGACTAGAAGCAGGCCTCATCAAATGAAATGTTATAGGGGCATATTATCAAGGAAATGCGATAATTATCGCATTTGCTGCTTAGCGCGACTTTGCACAATGCCGGCTATCCCTGGATTCAATTGCTAAGATATTGCGTTATTATCAACGCATATCTCCATTGCAATCAAAAATCCGGCGATAGCGGCAAAATACGGGTTTATCGCTGGGAATCCAGCGATACACCAGCAGCGTAAGGGGAATCCTTGTTAATAGGGAGATGTGGATTGAGCCATACAATCCACCTCCCATGTAACATATAGGCAAGTCAGGATTTCTTAGACGTTAATTCCTGGCGATAACGCAAGTTAGTGAGGCTTTTTGTAACGCTTCGTGTGTCCTGGGCCCTCTTGTAAATACGGCGAAGGACAGATAGCAATATTTTCCTGTTAGTTTTGGCAGGGAACGCCTACATTGCATCTCATTAGAGATGCAATGCGAGGCGTGAGGAATACAGCTGCTAACATGCGCTAATGCATGCTAACGCCACATTGGTAATAGGGCAATATTATCTCCGCTTTTTGGGCTTTTAAAGCCAAAAAAGTGGAGATATGGCCCTTGTTAATATGCCCCGTGGTCCCAAAATACTGGGCCGCCATTCTTGCAGAAAATCTCAATCATTGGTAATTCATAAATGTACTTGCCTTTTAAAGGAATACGTTAGAAAATGTGAATTGTCTGTCAGTCTTCAACTTTGTGCTCACAGGGAAGCTCTCTGTCATGGTTCAGATCTGCAACATTAATCTTTTATGAAATTAAGGTAGGTGCTTTTTAAATCTCGCGTCCTGCAGTCCGTCATGTTTGCAAGGCAGTTAACGGGAGCGTTCCCGGAATGGCATAATTGGGCAAAGTGAAAGCACTGTGGGGGATATCAGCAAGGGCCTTATCGCTGCTTTAGCGGCACTTTTTGCCGTTAAAGCGGCAATATTTCTATCGCCCTATTAGCAAGCTGTTGCTAACAGCTGTTAGCGACAGCTTTATGGTGAAAGCGACCGTTTTGGTGCCGCTTTGCATGTCAGCGATATATATCGCTAATGACATGCAAAGTAGGCATTCCCAACTTAAAGCGGCTGAAAACAGTCACAAACACAGCTACCCCCTATTAGCAATGCCCGCGAAGCGCTAAAAAAATTCACGCTACCCACGATTATCGCTGAAATCTAACACCTGCTAAAAACCTGACTTAACCATTCTAGTCAATGGGAGGTGGATTGTAAGGTTAAGTCCTCACCTGCCTATTAGCAAGCTTTTCATTAGCGCGTTGAATTTCTCGCTGGATTTCTCGCACTACTGCTGGGTTTCGCCACTATAGCTGGATTTTCTATCGCCTTGGAGATAAGCGTTGTTAATAACACGTTATCTCTGCGATGAAATCCAGCGATAAAAAAAACAGCGCTAAGCGCGCTTTGCGATAATTATCGCAATTTCTTGGTAATATCCCCCTGTGGGCCATATTATCAAGAATGGCGATAATATTATCTCCGCTTTAGCAGCAGGAAACTGCCGCTAACGCGGCGATAAGGGGCTTGATAATATGCCCTTGTGAATTCCAATAGAAGCCCAGGTTTGATGTCCTTCATACCAGAACCTGGGGTCCTTTTGGAATTCACAAGGGCATATTATCAAGCCCCTTATCGCCATTCTTGATAATATGGCCCTGTGGGCGGCGTGGGCGACGAAGGAACGCACTGAGTTAAATACTTTTTTTTTAAAAACCCGGCATGTTTTCTAATCGGTGCTTTTAAAGTGCTCTTCGTCAAGCAGCTTGCGCGTTTAGAGGATTAGGTGACATGGCACATTTGTCAGGTGGCCAAAGAGTGTGTTAAAATCTCCATGGTGATTCGAGGTGTGTGGCAGCGCGTGGGCCACAGGTGCACAAGCAAGACAATGGCAACTGCTAACATTGCTTTCACCAAATGTATCAAACATTGCAAGGATGAGCTGTGGATTTGGCACAGCAGCTTAGAAAACTACTTCTGAGAAAACAAACCGGGCTTACTTCTGAGATCTTCCCAAAATGAGGGTAGTTATTGGTTACATTTTTTAAAAATGCATTTGTAAAATAACAATGATCTCAACCGCCTCGAATTGATTTAATTTGGATTTCCCCAATTTCCTGACCACTTTCTCCAGCAGGACCGTCACTAAATCAAGCCGCTTTTCACAATAAGGGGTAAATTTACAAAAGTTTCAGAACGAAAACAAAATCAGCATTTTGCGAATACAAAATCCACAGTCTTCATCACAGCTAATACGGATGCAATTTTTCTTCATAAAGAGCACGTATGAATGTGAAAAACCTATCAGTATTGTTAATTATTGAAAGCCTGCCTGGGGGTGGAGGACCTCGTTCATGCACTTTAAATGGTCCCCCTTGAATTTGATTATGCATATGTGTTGTAAATTGCAACTTCGATGTGATTAAGCATTTACTAAAGACATGAATTCTCCTCCCTTACACATGTTCCTTTTGTTATGTTGACTGAAGTCTGGACTCCATTTTGTATTGTCATGTCTCCACGTGCTCAACACGAGGAGAGTCTTATCTTTATGTTAGTTGCTCTTGTAATCTGCCTAGTAACAGTCTATAAATAGTCCCTTTGTCCGTCTGGCGCATACCCAGACTTGACCACATCTGTTATCAGTTAGTCCTTGCTTGACCATGTTTTCGCGGGCTTAAGGAGTTTGTCAGCTCCGCCCACATATCGATCTTGTATTGCAAATGTCCATAAAAGGTAACATTCCTTGTTTCATGTCGTGCCCTCCCACTTATGAGCCCCTCTGTTGTGTATAAAAGGGGACCGTGTATGCAAGTTCTTTGTGCTACTCTATGCAATACTGAAGGGTATTGTATGGATTGTAGGACCACCCTTAAGGGTTAATAAACCTTGTCTTTGTACTTTGCAGTTTCGGTGCCAACTTCCTTATAGATTCCATTGCAGGAGAGCGAACCCTTGTGTCCTGCGGGCCTAGCTGGGGCCTGTACTCATCAATTGGCGCCCGTCACGTGGGGCTCATCGGCGACTCGGATGCTCGAAGGATTGGTCGCGACGAAGGTGAGGAATTTGGCCGGGGATGTGATCACTGCCAGAGGCACTTTAGTCCTGGCATGCCGAGGTTTTTCTTCCTTCCCTTCCGAGCTGACCATCTGGGTGGCGCCGGTCCTCGACTGAGACCTCTTCTGTCGGTTCTGCCGTGACAGCCGTTTGGGCGAATTTCGGAGCTTGGCAGTTGGAATCTGGACTCTTGATTGGTAAGAACCGTTGTACGGTACTTGCTCCGAGTTTTTGAAGCCTGGGTTGGCTATTTGAGTTTGATTTGTGATGACCGGTCATATCTTGTATTGATTATTGTGAGAATATATGCGTTGCAACACATATAGGCAGGTAATGTGGAGATATTTCTCCGGAACTGTGTAACTTTGACCAGCACAACGTTTAAGTGCCATTTTTTTGATAATACTGCATATTCTGCATTATTTTTGAGCATGCCTGCTTTTAGCGCACTCCGTAAGTGGTGCTGCTGCTTTGGAAACCGGTTAAACCTCGAGGAATCTGCTCCAGCTCCCCCAGAGGGGACTCCTAATAGGGATATGTATGTGAAGCATGGTCTTTCCTCCATAATGTACAGCACAGTATGGAGGAAATATACCAAGAAGGATCCTGAGTTACGGTGGCCGTTGTATGGGTCGTTTGATATACGTAAGATTGAGTATGTGGAACAGTGTATGTGTAAACGGCGTGCGCGGCAAGACATGTTTGAATGTGTGCGATTATGGGTGAAGGAAGTGCGTGAGCGAGAGAAACGCGAGAAAGCGCTGTTTGATAAAGAGCAACGAAAGAATGATCATGTGAGAGCACAGGAAGCAAAGCGTCGGGAGGAAAGAGAACAGACGGAGAAACAAGAGAAAGAACATAGGTTACAAGTCTCGGGTCAATATGCTGTTCGTCAGCCACTCTATCCTGTCCTTAATAATCATGACGATGATTTTTATTTATTAGATCGTTCTCCGCCTCCTTATGTCGGCGCGTCTGCCCCGAGGCCACAAGATTCTGGATCGGGTTCGAGTAAGGTAGACACGCGGTCCATGTTATCGACTGAGCGAATGGGTGAGCTTCGGCAGGTTTCTTATCGTGCATGTAAGGGCAAGTTATCCCTTGATGAACTGTTGGCTTCTTGGGAGTCGTGGCAGGATAGAGAAAGGTTGTATTTCTTGGGACACTTTTCTGATGAAGTGATTGGTGCCTTTCGGAAATATTCCAGCGTCTTTGAACCTGACGATGTGGTATTGGATGCTAAAGCATTGCGTAATGGTGTTTTCTCTCCCTCTAAGGCGCCTGAAGCGGTTCGGCGACTGTTTGCGTTGCGGGATGCGGCAGCAGACCTTAAAGAGAAAGCGCGCCAACATCTTGAGGAGGAAAGGCGGTCGGATTCGCGTACTGGAGGCGGCCATTCATCCATCTCTCAATCAGATAAGAGCGATCCAGTGCATGCTAAACCAATGCGCGAGGCGGCGCCTTTGTATGTTCCTCCTAAGGGAGCGGGGACTAGCTCGGATATTACCTCCGCCGATGCTAAGGGATATTTTGTGTATAATTGGGTTTATACTCCCTGGCACAGGGCTGACGTCATGGCATTAAAGAATGCGTTGCCTGATCCCCGCAAGAATCCAGCGGCCTTTTACGAAGAAGTCGAGGGGGCCTTGAATTCTTGTATTATGACCTTAGCGGATATAGATTTGTTCTTTGGGCTTATTCTACCACCAGATATGTGGCGATCCGTGCGGAAGGTAGATGATGTTGCCACTTTTAAGGCTCGATGGTCTGAACTTGAGGATGAGGATAGGGAGAGAAAGCCCGCGCAGAAACCACCTCAGATTATTTTAGATCTCCCCGCTGCTATTTTGACTAAGTTGAAGACCATCATTCCCCCTAAAAAGATTGACTGGAATATGCTAGCCTCGTGTAAGCAGAAAGCCGATGAATCAGTTGCAGATTTCTTTACGCGTTTTGAGGAGACGTTCCATGACTTTTAGTGGTCAGTCTCTTACGGATGATACGGGTCGGTACCTTTTTGCTGACAAATATGTGGCGAATTTATTACCGGCAATTGCAGCTCGCCTCAAAGCGAGTGAAAGTTCCTGGTCCACTACGACCCCGACAGCCCTTCTGACTATAGCTCAGTACTATGAGCGCCAGGAGCTAGAAGCGAAGGGGCAGGAGGAAAAGAAATCGAAGGATTTAAAAACGAAGGTGATGTTAGCACAAGTATATGGTCCGCCCCGACGGGGTGTAAATAGAGGTAGGGGAGGATTTTATGGTCCTCCCTCGGGCCGATCTGATCTGAATAGGAATCAATGTGCGTATTGTAAGCAATCGGGGCACTGGGCCAGAGAATGCCCAGCGTTGCATGCTTCACGGCAGGGGCACGGTCAGGGACACACTCAGAGTGGCCCCAGAGGTAGAGGGGGTTTCTCGAATTTTAGAGGGAATTCTACTGATCACGCTCGTTTTGACCTTGCTGGGCAGCAACGAGATAGGTCTAATGTTTTTGATCGACAAAATCAGTATCAAGTGTCGGGGATTGACCGGTCTGGGTATCATGATTCTCAGCATGCATAGGAATGCGTTGGATGGGGGTTAGAATCAGTTGAGGTGCCAGTTGATCAGAGGGGTCCTTACGTATCAGCTGAGGTTTTGGGCTCCACTGATCAGTTTCTAGTGGACACAGGAGCGACTCGTAGTGCGCTGTCTAAACAATTGGTTCCGAGGGCTCCCCCATCTGGCTTAATGGTTACATCGGTAGGGTTTGATGGAACACTCTCCCGAAGCCCTCTTTCGCAGCCCCTTACATTTCGGGTTAATTCCTTTTCTGCACCCTGTCCGTTTTTGTTAGCTCCGAACACGCCGGATAATATTATGGGCCTTGATATGTTGAAGCACTTCAGAGCTACGATCCGGTGTTCCCCTGCTGGAGTGCGGGTGATATTGAATGACAATTACCCCCTGTCTGAACGGATGTGTGTGGCTACAGATGATGCTGTGTTAGCTGCCCTCCCCCGTGCTCTGTGGGCCACTTCGGATACTGATGTGGGACAGATGGTGATTCCGCCTGTTCACATTAGTGTCCAGGAGGGGGCGGTGTTACCACGCCTTCCACAGTATCGTATTTCGCAGGAGGGGGAAGAGGCTCTTATACAGATTGTGCAGGATTTGATTAAGGTGGGAGTGGTGGAAAAAGTTCCCTATAATGTTTGTAATAGCCCGATTCTACCCATTCTGAAAAAGGATACGGATGCAAAAGTCTATCGGTTTATCATTGATTTGAGAGAAGTAAACAAGATCGTGATACCTCAGTACCCAGTGGTTTCGGATATCACGACGTTGCTTACTTTGGTCCCGCCTACGGCGACCACGTTTTCAGTCATTGATTTGAAAAATGCCTTCTTTTCAATTCCCATTCATCCCGATAGTCGATACCTTTTTGGTTTCACTCTCAATAATAGGTCTTACCGATTTTGTAGAATTCCCCAGGGCTATACGGAAAGCCCTAGCATCTACAGTCAAGCCTTGAAAAGACAATTGGACTCCTTTGTTCTGCCCGAGGGTGTCGCCCTCATTCAATATGTCGATGACATCTTGCTGGCGGCTGACACCCCGGAGTTGTGTGAAACGAGTACGTTGTCTTTGCTTTCCTTTTTGGCATCCCACAATCACAAAGTCTCTCGGAAAAAGTTGCAATTTTGTAGACCAAAGGTGACTTATCTAGGTCACCTTTTGTCTAAGGAGGGACGTGCACTCACACCAGACCATGTTCAAGTGATTCTGGATACACCGACGCCGTCCACGCAGAAGGACGTGCGCGCATTTTTGGGTCTTGTCTCTTTTTGCAGGCAGTGGATATTAGGGTTTTCGTATATAGCCAAGCCATTGTTAGCCCTTTTGACAAAAGATACACCTATCCCGCTCCCCTGGACGAATGAGTGTGACACTGCCTTTCAGAAACTGCGACAGGCCCTCTGTTCAGCACCAGTATTAGGGACACCTGATTATACCAAGCCTTTTTCGTTGTATGTGCATGAGAAAGATGGATGTGCATTATCAGTTTTAGTGCAGATGCACGGCGATAAGCAGCGCCCTTGTGCATATTTTTCGGCTGTACTTGATCCTGTTGCCCGAGCATTGCCTGGTTGTTTTCGCTCGGTTGCGGCGACAGCTGTGTCAATACGCCAGAGCGAGGGAATTGTGTTATCTCATAAGCTGTTGGTATTAGTCCCCCATGCTGTTGATGCCCTGCTGAATCAGACAAAGACGCAGCATTTGACCAGTGCCCGTTTAACGGGATATGAGCTGACGCTTTTGGCTCCTCATATCACGTTGAAGAGGTGCGTGACGTTAAATCCTGCCACATTGTTGCCATACCCCGAGACTCGGTCTGAGGCACGAGAAGCACATGATTGTATCCTCATGACCGAGGAACAAACAAAGGGTCGTATTGATCTCCAGGATACGTCCTTTTCAGATGTAGATGGAGAACTGTGGGTGGATGGGTCATGCCTGAAGCTACCAGATGGTACGACTTCAGCAGCGTATGCGATTACCACATTGCAAACAATAGTGGAGACAGCACGCATACCACAGAAATCAGCTCAAGCAGCGGAACTGATAGCATTAACACGAGCATGTGAGCTCAGTACAGGATTGTGTGTGAATGTTTATACAGATAGCCGCTATGCCTTCGGAGTAGCGCACGATTTCGGCCTGCTCTGGAAGGAAAGAGGGTTCTTAACGTCGCATGGAGTACAAATAATGCATGGAGAGTTAGTTCATAATCTTTTAACTGCATTGACATATCCGAAGAAAATTGCTATCATTAAATGTAGCGCCCATAGGAAAATAGTCGATAAAGTTGGAGAAGGGAATGCGTTAGCAGACCGAGTGGCGCGGGAGACTGCGATGCAGCCCGGTGCTACTGCCATGTACGTAGTAAAGTCGCAAGTAGAAAGATGGCATGATGCGAAGGAAGAAGTGCGAGAAATACAGAGGACCGCTTCTGATAAAGAACGGGAGCAATGGTCCAGTGAGGGAGAATTGGATGATGAGGGTTGCTGGAGAAATAAGCAGATGGATCGATGGAAATTGCCCACGGCATTTGTACAACCTATGGTTCAGATGGCACATGGGCTAGCACATGTTGGAGCTTCCGCAATTGTCAAATTGCTTACCCAAGTTTGGGAGCATCCAGAGATTGCTAGCACGGCAAAGAGAGTGGTGCAGACCTGTATGATCTGCTTGCGGTACAACCCAGGAAAGGGGACTCGGACCCCAGCAGGAGGGTTCGTAACGCCTACTGCACCCTTTGAGGTGTTACAGATGGATTACATCCAGCTGGAGCGTTGTAACAATTTGAAGTATGTTCTAGTAGTGGTGTGTGCCTTCAGCAAATGGGTTGAGGCCTACCCTACGAAAGACAATACTGCAATGACTACCGCTAAGATGCTGTTGAAGGAGTTCTTCCCTCGATATGGCGTTTGTAGACTTCTGTGGAGTGATAACGGGCCCCACTTTATAGCGGACGTTATAAAGTATGTTCTGAAGGGTCTAGGCATCACCCAGAAGTTCCATGCAGTATTCCACCCTCAATCTGCGGGACTAGTCGAGAAGTATAATGGTACACTGAAGCTCAAGATCGCTAAAATTCAAGCTTCAACGTCTTTGACTTGGCCAGACGCTTTACCGCTGGCATTGTTGTCAATTAGGTCGGTACCGCACACTCGAATCGGTCTTACACCATATGAGATTGTCTTTGGACGTCCAATGAATATTTGGGGTCCACCAAAACCTAAGACTGTGTATGATGTACCTTGCGTAATGATGAATGATTATTTGGCACAGTTAACGGATAACTTGGTTTCCATTCATCAACAGGTCCGGGAGGCGCTCCCTGATCGGTCCACCGGCGAAGGACATAGTCTCCGGCCTGGAGACTATGTCATGCTGAAAATCTTCGACAGAACGAACAGCCTGGAGCCGAGATGGGTGGGCCCTGAGCAAGTCCTGCTGGCAACAAGGACGGCTGTGCGAGTTTCCAATAGAAAGAATTGGATCCATTCCCTGCACTGCCGCAAAGTACCGCCCGGATTGGTGGAGCCCGCTGTACTGACCGATCAACGAGAGATTCTGACCACAGAGAAAGGCCGTGCTGTGGAATCGAACGACGCTGAGGAGCTCTTTCCGGACCACGCGACTCCTGGAGGAAGGCGATATCATCTGAGGCCAAGAAAGTGAATCCTTCAGTATCGGGACATGTTGTCAGAGCGGCCCTTGGGTTAGTGAAACGGAGAGCCAGTGAGGCAAGGGGGGGGGGATCAGCCCTGCATTAGTGTAGTGACACCCGTCTTGGCCCGTTGGTGAAGAAATCGACCGCTGCCCAAGGGGAAGAGTTCTGACAAACCTTTAGTTTCAGGAAGATATTGATTTTCTATTTTTGACATGGAGAAGAAGAAGATCCTCTGTGCAACAGGTTTTATGCTCACAGTAACTATTGTTGGGATAACCACATGGTTTGTGGAGAACGTGACTCCTGCCCGAGAGTTGCTTGTGTTGACCACTCCAGTGCCTGCGGAGCACTATTTTTATACCCTTCCGTATCAAGAATTGAAGCATTGTCAGTCTTATTTGAATAACACTTTCATTCAGATGTTACATCATACCCATGTTGCCACCAATGCTACGAACTGTTGGATATGTGGTATGATGCCAGCTCATCAGAAGAAGGGAGGAACGCCATTTATACCTCTTCCTTTCTCTCATAATGGCTCTTGTAGAGCATGGTACACTTTGCTTTTTGCCACTCGGAAACCCACAGTGGGACGATTACTCTTCAGGCTCAATAAAGAATGTCATCAGGATAAAGATGGATATCCGCAAGCAAATGGGACAATTTGGGAATGGGAAGAGTATCGACCAGACAATGAATCGATTCCATATGTTTTTACGAACACCAGAGACACTGTGGGAAAAGATAAATTTGTGATTCAAGTGGCACAAGCTCAAGCGGACCTGTGTGTCCAAAGTGTGGGCTATATTCCCGTCGGTGTTAGCGATTGTATTACCATATTAAACATCGATGGATTGAATAACAGTACTTTTTTAGCATCCCATAATACGTACTTCGTGTGTGGAACTAAGGGTTATTATCGTTTGCCAGCCGGTTGGTCTGGAGTATGTTATGTATCATTTTTGTTACCTCCTGTATTTCTGGCACCCGCATCCTATCATAAGGATTTAAAGTTGTTGAATAATGTGACTGTAAATAGGTATAAACGTACTTTATCAATTGATGATGTGGATCAAACTGACACCAGTTTACAGCAGTATATCGACTTCAATCTAGGATTGTTTTTCTTCGTTGGAGCTGCCCTAAATAGTAGGAAAGTTCGAAGATTAACACGAGTGGTAGAGGCTGTGACAAACCAAACCGCTGCTGCTCTTGGGAATCTTACGGAAGAATTACAGATTACCAGAATTGTTGCATTGCAGAATCGTATGGTGTTAGATGTTATGTTAGCTGATCGAGGTGGAGCTTGTAAAATTATCGGAAGTAGTTGCTGTGTGTTTATTCCTGACCACACACCTTCGGTCTACAATGCAATTAACAGGTTGCATAAAATTGCAGCTGAAATCCATACAGAAAACGGCACTTGGTCCTTTTCTGGATGGTTTTGGGCATTGATCACTGCTTGGGGTTGGAAGGTTTTGACTGGTCTCTGCATAATTATAGCAGTTCTGTTTTCTTGCTGTATCTGTATTCAATGTGGTCCTTTGCTCTGTTCCGTATGTGTATCATTTTGTATCCCCGATAAGAAAGCTATTGCCGATGTCACTTATCAGAAACGTTTAGCTAAGGAAGTAGAAGAGATGATGATAATTGATATATATGATGATTATTTTAACAAGCCGGATGTCTTCAGTAAATGCTGAAAGGGTCGTCTGTTGTAAATTGCAACTTCGATGTGATTAAGCATTTACTAAAGACATGAATTCTCCTCCCTTACACATGTTCCTTTTGTTATGTTGACTGAAGTCTGGACTCCATTTTGTATTGTCATGTCTCCACGTGCTCAACACGAGGAGAGTCTTATCTTTATGTTAGTTGCTCTTGTAATCTGCCTAGTAACAGTCTATAAATAGTCCCTTTGTCCGTCTGGCGCATACCCAGACTTGACCACATCTGTTATCAGTTAGTCCTTGCTTGACCATGTTTTCGCGGGCTTAAGGAGTTTGTCAGCTCCGCCCACATATCGATCTTGTATTGCAAATGTCCATAAAAGGTAACATTCCTTGTTTCATGTCGTGCCCTCCCACTTATGAGCCCCTCTGTTGTGTATAAAAGGGGACCGTGTATGCAAGTTCTTTGTGCTACTCTATGCAATACTGAAGGGTATTGTATGGATTGTAGGACCACCCTTAAGGGTTAATAAACCTTGTCTTTGTACTTTGCAGTTTCCGTGCCAACTTCCTTATAGATTCCATTGCAGGAGAGCGAACCCTTGTGTCCTGCAGGCCTAGCTGGGGCCTGTACTCATCATATGGGGGTGCAATTGTTGACATTCCAGGGTAGGTGGCACTGTAAAAAGAAATTAACATCTACAAATGTACGCTTGTGGCTATTCACCATCAATTTGCAGGAGGTTTCCTATCCTAAAAACCCATAGAAATCCACTCGTGTGAAAAGCAGGAATGTGTGTCATTCCAGGTTGGGAATGCAGAGAGACAATCCACATATTTAAAGGTAGAGCTAGAAGCACGGGCCAAGCTCGAGCCAGATGCCTGGCCCTGGCCCTGGCTCAGCTAGAAGTGGGTGGGATGACACCAGTGCACTTTTTAACTTGCGAGGAAAATATTCCCAGGAGCAACTCTACCTATGTTTGCTGCACATTCTGTTTTCTTTTCAGTAAATTGGCCCATAATGCACTGTTCTACAGTGGAATACAGGATGGCACTGGCCTTCTGCCCATGAAGAGAGCTCAGGGCCGACAATTTTGGTGAAATAAGTAGTGCCCACCTCCTAAGCTATACCAAACTGTTTCTGCGTTCCCCACAGGTCCCTTTTGCAGTAAACTATGAATGAGCAGACCCCACGTCTGCCCCTTAATGAATTTCCTAAAACCACCTTATCTGCCTTTTTTGAGCTGATAGGGATCACATGCTCCGCACACATCCCATCTTCTCACGAGGCGAAGTCCTACTCTAGGAACAGTTTTTACACCTAATTTGGGCCAAGCACTGGCAGGGTCAGCTGCTGGCAGGCTAATGCAAACTAGTATCTAGGAGCTACAGGCAGTGGAAATGTACATTTGTCAGTTACTTTTCGTAGATATTTATTAACGATCTAAATTCACTACTAAATTGATTTTTAATAAGTATTCAAATTGTGTTTGAACCGTTTTGTAGCTTGTGCCAAACCTGAGATAGCAAAATTAATATACTAATCTGCACTCTAATTTTCCTCATAGGACAGCCAGAGCCTCACACATTGAAAATATCTTTCAGAGGGCCTTGTCACAAAAGGGACATGACCACATTAACTTTTTACATGCCCAATGTTTACATACCACACAGCCTACTTTATGTGCTACTAGGCATTCATAGAGGTGATTTATTAATATTTAAAAGGATGTTTTTTTCTATCAAAATGCAGGTTTGAACTACAGCAGCCAGTCTACAATGGCTGCTGTTTTTCTTTGTCACATAAAGGCTACAGTCCACTGGTGACAGTTAACTTTCCATGCAATAGGTGCATAGTAGCACCTTGTACTATGGCCTAACGGGTGTGTCAAATAATCCAATGAGGGATTAGCTCATTTTGACATGCTTTAGGGGTCAGAGCACACACACTCAGCTCTGCACTGAAGTGCTCCAGTGTGTAGAATCTAAAACCAGCTGTAAAATGTATCAAAACAGTAGGGGTGACCATGCATAAAGCTGCAGTTTCTCGCAGGTGCCTTAGATGACACTGGTAAAGCCACTGTGCCATTAAGGGAGGAAATTTCCAAACACCGTAGGAAAACCTAAACTTCTGCCAATGACTAAAAGAAAAATCACAGAGAATAGGCAAACAGCGTGCTAGTAATGCACCGCTACCAGGTTCCACACAGGCTCCATTTTGGGGGTTACTTCTACTTCAAATATTCCTCACAGCTGTTATTTTAGGCCTGTGAAGAATTTAAATTCTGCTGGAGTAGTCAGAGTAATTTCAGTAATTCTGCACCACTCCTTGATGTGCAATTACCTATAATAACCTGATTATGTCTGCTTGTGTAATTAGGAGTAATTTGGATGCAAAATCTAACAGAGAGAGCTCATTTAGTGAGTGCAAGTGGCTGCTCATGCAGCTGTTTATGTTCTGTTGCATTTAGTGCTATATTTTGTTTTGAATGCAAAAGTGCATTTTGCGCTAAGAAACTTGCATTAAGTGCTGGGACTAAGTTTGGGGGAAATCCTACCCAAAGTGCACATTTAGAGAGCGTGAGCAGCTGATTGTGCTTGCTATTCATGTTCTGTTGCATTTAGCGCTATTTGTTATTGCAGAATTTATTCTATCATCCATTGTGGATGTGAACGGACATTTTTGCGCTAAAAAAATAGAGCTAAATGCAGATTCACTTTTTTAAAATTAATTTTGAATAATTTAGCGGAATGGTTGGGTAATTCCGCCTGATTACGCTTTACATATTGCACAAGTTATGCTCACCACTAGTGCTTTTTCTTACGCAGACTCTTTTAGCCCCTCCAGAAAGATATTCGGGGACTCAAAAAAATGGGCTATTTTTAATATTCTCTGAAGCCAGCACTTTTTTGCAAACCCAATGCGTTTCCAGCTCCCACGTCTAAAGTGGCCTTTATGATATCATATCTTTTAGGTGAGACAGCAGCATGGTCAATGGGTATGGTAGAGCAAAATAGACATCAACTCTATAATCTGGAACAGTTTAATACTGAGCTAAAACATAATAAGTCCAATGACTCAAATGTAGACATTGAGCTATTAGACTTAAAGCAGTGTGAGAGAGAACTGCTGACCTACATTACTCAATTTCAATGACTGATATTAAAATCAGACAGGCTATGTAAGAAAAGAGCATCCCTATTCTTTCTATTGATGAATGATGTGTCAAAGGACTCATTAGCTCAAATACTGTACCGACCTAAAGACGTGGAAGTCATTCTAGATGACAAAATAGTTGAGAGAACGGGAGAGAAAAGAACGGGTGACTTTAGAGGTACCGTTTTTGAAAATTGGCATATTAGTGGGAAGATATGAAACCTTTCACAAAAACCCATGCAGATTCTTGCTAAAGAAGAGAAGGAGATAAGAACAACAAAAAATGTTTTTTTTTATTGTGGTCCTGATAAACATTTTGTTAAATTATTGCTGAAGAAACAAAGAAATACTGGCCAGGAGCACAAAAGAAGTAAAAACCATTTCATTTCGCAATATAGAATACAAGAGCCATACTCAACAAATGGTATTAAATACAGTCCAAGCAGATACTGCTCAAGTTTTTTTAATGCAGTCGTGTGTGAGGCAGAACTGAAGGAACATCGTCGTTCAGCAGTTATTGATCCATAGACCACTGGAACTTTTGTTGATTTAGGTCTGGTCCATAGATTGGTGTAACCTGACAGAAAAATGTAACATCTGTTCCGGTTAGAGCTGTGGCTGGTACAACCCTAAATTCAGGTCCTAAAACACTAAAACGTTACCTTTACAACAAATGTGTTCTGAAAGGCATAGTGAGATAGCCACTTTTGATGTAATTGATGCACCTCATTTTGAGTATTACTTGGTTGTCCAACAATAACCTGGAAATTGATTGGATGCAAGGAATAGTGTGGTTCTCTTTATCAATATGTGAAAAACATTGTACTATTGAGTCTGCGCTTAGTTTGTATGGCGTTGCTATGAGTGCAGGTGTACTGGCAGCCACCACGTCACTTTTGAAACAAGGAGACGCACCTTTTGTAGCAAACAAAAATATTGTTTGCATTATCATGATCTATAGGCGTGTTCAGCAAGAAACAAGCAGAAACTCTATATCTCCATCGATCTTATGAATGAAGCATAGACCTGGAACCGAGAGCTATGTTGTCCTCAAGTCCGATCTATGGAGTAACCAAACAAAAAAATGAATATCTGCGCACCTACCTAGACCAAAATTTGTGACTTAAGGAAATAAAGTCATAACAACATTACTCATACTTCAACTGGATAGTCTTCCTTTTTTAACCTCCAAGGATTCTATCTTTGCTATTTGTTAGATATTGTAAATCAGTCTACTCCGAATCCATACTAGGCCTGGGCGGTGAACTTCGCTTTGTTCGCAGAGTTTGTGGAGTTTTCTGCACTCCGCATGCCACGGAGCTCGCGGAGTGCAGAAAACTCCGCTTCACGATGTGCAGCAGAGTTTTTCCCCACTCGCGATCGCAAACGGTAAGTTTGTGATCGCAAACGGTAAGTTCAAGAGCGCGAGCTGCCGCTCGGGTAGATTTTCAACCCGAGAGGCAGAAATACCAGCACAAACTGCAGTTCGTACTGCACTCCGCCACTTTCGTAACTTCACGGAGTTTTTTGTAACTTCGCGGAGTTCCCCGTAGCAAAACTCTGCGAACCACACCCAGGCCTAATCCATACACTGAGGAAAAGATCAAAATTGTTAATGAAATTAATAAAATAGCTGCATACAATTTTTAAAAAGCAAAGAAAAAACACAAAAACAAATGGAAATACATGTAATGGAAGCTCAAATTTATTCAGTTGAAGATGCAGTGTTGTTATCTACCAGATACATAACAATTCATGGGAAAAGACAGTGTCAACTGAGATTTACTTTTTCGTTTTCAGTCACTAAGATCATCAGTCCTGTTGCAGTTACACCAGCTCATCCAGATGATTCACCCAGTAATGCACGGATTAATGGTTAAACCAGTGAGAACTGACACTCACTTAAAGCAACCTCCACTTCCTCCAGTACACAACTCAGATATTGAGTATGAAGTTCAATCTATTCTAGACTCAGGAAATTTTAAAAGAAAATTAGAGTATCTGGTAAATTGGTAAGACTATGGAGTAGAGGAGTGATACTGGGAGCCAGGCACTAATGTGCATACTCCTCGACTAATAAAAACATATCATATCGCCCTTAGTTTATTGCTGGGGGTCGCTTAACTAGTTAGCATGGAGGAGTCTCGTTCGTTATCGGAATTAACCAGACAAATCGCTCCACCAACTAAGAACGGCCCCAAAAACGAACGAGACTCCCCCATACTAACTAGTTACGTGACCCCTAGCAATAAACTATGCTCATTTCGGCTGAAGCAAGTACAGCTTTGAGACATTGTCTTGTGGGCTCTCTGAAATCGAATCTATATTACTTGATTTGACTGAATTTAATTAAGGTCGGAATGTATAATTGTCTTTGGTTTTCTGATTTACTTTAGCAAGTTATACTTTCTTGCACAAATTGTATCACCTTTATAAATGAGTTCGTTGTGAACACTGTTTTTTTGCAGATTAGCAAAACCCAGTTCGCAAGGACATATGGGTCGCTCTTGTCTTTTGTAAATACTGTAATGCATGGCAACCAATAAGAACATTCAGGGTAATCCTTGGGCAACCAAGTGCCATACCAAATGCATGCCCTCCCACACCAGAGCAACCCCTGGCATTGCAATACAAAACATCAGTCGACAGCTCCCTCTACCTCAGAGTATTGATAGAAAGGATACAACAAAGTTTAAAGCTTCATAGAAATTCAGCTGTTATTGGGGTGATCCGGGGACCCCCCAGAAGGTCCATGGCATCTTGCCAGGGAGGGATCCACACAGCGAGTGTACCTTGCACCGTCCGGACCACCTGAGCCAGCCCCCGGGGAGTCAGACCTGTCCAACTCCACCACCACCTGTGCATTATCATGAGCCGCTCACTCCTTACTCAGGTGGGCCCATGACCTGTGAGCTGATCTATGCCTGTTTCTTATTGTCCTCCATGCCCTATCAGTCTCGAGCTGTTATGCGGGCAGGTGCTCCTCTCTGGACTCAAGCTACTCACACAGTTCCTGTGCCTACTGCAATATGAATGCCCTGTCACCTTCTAGGACCTTAAGCCTGACCAGGAACATCAAGGCATATTGATGTCCATTTATCTGAGTCTTTGCTTCACAGAATTGTCTGAGGCTCTTCGTTCTGGACATCCGTTGTGCTATCATGGAAGATTGTGACTGCCTGGTTTCCCACCTGCCAGTGAGCTTTTTGTGTTGGCAATATGTAGGATTTTGTCCTCATCATGAAATTTAAAAAGGCTCACAACTACTGGATGCAGGGCACCCCTGGCTAGGGTATGCTAGGCCAGCACCCGATGAGCCCTCTTCATGGAAAAAAAAGGTTGCTGTTTTACCTCCTAACACCGTTTGTGCTAGCTATTGTTTCATGAAGAGATCCATAATCAGTCACTCCACCATCTCTGGTAATCCCACTACAACAATATTGTTGCATCATGACCGGCCCTCAGCATCATTTGCCTTCCTCCGCAGTATTTCTGCCTCCCAATGAAGTGCCAGAATTTGTATCTGTGTCATCAACCTTGCAGGACGTATTTCCAATATAATAGTTTCCTGTGCGACTAACTTCACGTTTAGCTTATTGTGTTGATCTCACATATGCCCCACATCAACGATCAGTGTGTCTAACTTTGGATCGAACTTCATCTTCAACCTTTGCACAGCTATAGGGAGTTCTGCAAATGTGGAGTTGGTTTCATGCACCATGTATTCCATGCTGAGGGCACCGCAGTCTGTGGAGAATGCAGCTCATTGGAGGGGATGGCTTGTAGGGTCTCACCAGTTTTTGAGCTCTTCTGACCCAGCATCATGGTACGCTAAGCAGCCTCCAGATGGCAGGTAGCCCACTCTACTCAATTCCCACTTCCCACCCTTACCAATGCGGCCACAATCGATGGCCATCTCATAGCATCTAACATATCAACACCACAAATGAGTCATCACATTGTGGGTGCACCTGTGGCAGCATTACTCAATCAATTGATTACCCTGCAGTTTGATGACTGTAGATATACTAACAGGCATTTGCATCCCCCTCAGATTGTCTGACTAAGTCAAGCCCGGTCAATTCAATAGGAGCCATGCTTTTACCACTGTTGGGCATAACCAAAGCCCCCCAGTCAGGTGCTGACAGGGATTCACATGAATGCCCAGTATAGTTCAAGAAGTTCAGCCATGGTCTTGTGAGACTGCCATAGCCCACTCTCCTCCATGCGCCCACAGCGAAACCTCCAGTAGCGCAATCATCCGCTTGCATGGCCCGGCCAGACCACAAGCACCCCCAATCTGTGGCATTGTGCTACCACTAGTAGGCCAGGAGAGTAGGGGGAAAGATCAGCAGCAGGAGGCGGATGCCAAGAGGGGTCTATTGCTGCCCCATTAGCACTTTCAGGAGCCTCACCACTCCCTGCATGGGCCTAGGCATCTAGTCCTCCGGGGCCAAAAATATACCCCGCTGTCCACATGTAGGGCCAACTGGCGGAATAAGTCCTTACTCACTCCACCAACAGTCACAGGAGCTCATTTGCTCCCTGCTTGGGTTCAGGCCTCAATTCCCCTAGGGCGAGTAGCACCTCCCCTAGGCAGGCCCATGCCTCGCTGGTGCGCTGTCTGTCGCCTAACATGCACACCACCTGCTCCGGTCATGTGTGGCTGCCAGGGGTGTTGAGCATAGTCGCTCCCCATAGATTGCACCAGTTTCTAGGAAAAAAACCTTGATGGACCAGGATTAGAATGGTGCTAGGACAGAGTTCAGTTTTACATGACCGCTCCTTCCGCCAAATTGACCACGCCCCTTTGTGAAACAGGTGCTTGATGGACCTTCAAGAGAGCTCCCTGTTTTTCCATGCAGCTCAAGGGATCAAGGAATCAAAACACTTACAAGGCTCATGATTTTGCATTCACTGGAAGCGTGGTGGCCATCTTTGTTATGGGTGTTTTATGAACCAAAATTTGGGGTTCTGGCTATGCTTTGCAAAGTTTGAAATCAAGGATCACTATGTCTGATGATGGTAGGATCTTGACGAAACCTTGCCTATAGGTACAGTTTTTGGAAACCTGATGCGCATATTAGAATCAGAGAATATCTATGTTCTGAATATCATGTAAGAATATTTGTTGGACTTAATCAAGTTAATGTAATTTACTAGGGTCCAGAAGAGGTTTGTTCCATCTCTTGAAATATTACCTTATTTACAAGGCTGTAAGAGTTAATTGCCTATACAATGCTAGATGCATCAATGCTACTTGGTGCTGCATCTACATGTTTGCCTTTACTATGACCACAGTTGCACCTCTCAGCCTTAGGGTGGTCTTCCCCCTAGATGTTTTGCCATCCTCCTCCTGTGTTTGCTGAAATTGATTTTGTCAGCCTTAGGACTCTGCGCCCTTTACCACTGCTAACAAGTGCTAAAGTGATTGAGCTCTCTCCTTTAAACAGGGTGAAATTGGCTTACATCCAATTGAGGCATTTAATTTACTTGTACTTCCCTAGTTAAGTGGTACTGCAGGTACCGAGTGCATGTAAATTAAACGCTACTAGTGTATCTTCAGAACCCATAGTGTCAGCCACTTAAATACAATGTTAAGCATCTCCCAGGACTGCCATTGCAGTCTGTGTGTACAGTCATAAACTGCCATTTCGATCTGTAAAAATAAACTTTTGCAAGGCCTAACCTTCCATTTTTTAATACATATCAGTCACCCCTAAGGTAGGTTTTAACTTTTACATCTTCTGGTAGTGAAAATTTGTAAAAAATAATTTTCACTACTGCAAGGCCTGCATGTACCATTAAATAACATTGGGTTACCTTATTACATTTAATAAGTGATAATTTTCAATTAGTAGCAGAAAGGAAAGTCAAGTTTGGTCTTTAAAGAATTGCAATTTAAAACCCTCTTCAATGTAACATTGGATTTTAAGCCCCAACTCTGAAAATGTCCGCTTTTAATGCACTACTATGTTTGTTTAAAGCACACACTTTTGTTTTTTCAGGTATAATGGTCATTTTTTTGTCTCAGCTCAGTATTGAGCAGTTTTGTCCAGGGCTGCGCTGGTAAATCATCTACTCATTATATGTTTAAGCGGTCCCTTTTCATGACACATTTAAAGTCTATCATATGTGTTGAATTAATAATGAAAGGTATGTGATTAAATTCACGGGTCAATTATTTTTCTTGTCGTTGATTCTAAAAAGAAATTGGTTAAATATTACAGCTAGATCTTATTTGTGTACCAAAATGTTTTAAAAAGATGGCATTTTATTTTTGGTGCCTGAAGCCTGTATCTCGGGTCACAAAACTACGTGTAGCTCCCAGACAGTAATCAAATGAGGAGTAGGTGTTGGCAAGATGGACCGGCTCTGTCAGGATGAGGGGAACGAGCTGTCACCTACTATCCTTGAACATCACAAAGGCTCTGCCTCAGCACAATTACAAAGGATTTCACAATAGTCTTTTGTGACTAGCTGGGGCAGGGCAGGGAGAAAGGAAGGAAGTTCCAAACATCTCAATAGGGGGAGGACTCTAGAAGCTTCTCCTACTTTAAAGCTGGTACCAATTATACATTTTGCGCTCTCAGACCAAACTCTTCAGTACAGTTCTGGACCTGCAGAAGACTCAGAAGAATGTTGCTTTGTGGCACGAAGGACTGTTACTCCTCTGCCCTGCTACATGAGTGAGACCATCAGAATGACTTCAAGGGCTAGTTGGATGTCCTTTTGATCAGAGCCTTAGGGACAGGAAAGGATCCAACCACCTTGTACCCGGCGCCTGACCTCTGCCTCCTCTGAGTCCTTTCCCCTAAGTGGTGCCTAGACCTTTGGAAGTGTGCCCAAAGGGGTTTTACTAGCATATCTGTGTTCCCCACAGACCCAATGCAGCTCGATACATCATTCTGCAGCTGATCAGAACCACCGCTATTCAACACATCTAAACGAAGGACCTCGCATTGCGCAGTCCGATGCATCCTTCATGCGGCACCTTGCAATGTTCTGCAACCAGGATTCAAGCTCCTTTGTTTGGTGGACCTAACTTGCTTCCTGTATCCGGCCCTTGCTTCATTGCAGTAGACATGAACTTGTGACTTTTTCCTAGTCTGGCACATCTCGATAACCACAGTTGGCGCCTTGTGCTCTAAGGGACTATTTTTACCTAAACATTTAAAATTGCAGGCCTCAGTTCAAAAACTGAGCAATACCTTTTGGCTTTTTGTAACCGGCAACCAATTTGGTGACAATGAATGAATGAATGAGAATTTAATGAAATTTGATGACACACAGTCGCTGGAGTAATTTTTGAATGATCTAGACTCATTGCTTTATTGATACCACCAACATCAGTTTGTACCCTAAACATTATTAGATCTACAATCAGGAGTGTTGTGCAGAGAGGATGAGTGAAAGCAGATGACAACACTCACACATAGACACCAGGTGGCAAAATTGCAGACAATGCTATCAAGAACTCAGAAAGAAAACACATTCACAGATTATTACTATCCTGATGTGAGCTGCATTATATATGCCAGGAGCAAGGCAAGGCTTAAACTTGGATATACTTCTCTTTGTTATTCCTTATTTATGTTTGTTCTGCTGTGACATTGTATCTTCATTGTAGCTGAGTTTGAGAGGGGGTTGAATCTCCATAATGGTAAAAATGTGGGTGTTGTGATACACTCATGCATATCAGGATGATGTAATGTGCTATTGCATCCCCATTTTATTTTCTTATTAAGGCACATAACTTTATTAGATTACTTTGTTCCTCTTTCTCTCCAGACACTTGGGCCCAGATTTATCATATTTCTGCATTGCCCTTGCATCACACAAAGTGTTGTACGGGCAACCCAATACTAAAGCCAGATTTACCAAGCAGTGCAAGGCCACTTTGCATGGCCCTGCATTGCTTGGTAAATTTGGAGTTACGCAAGGCAGTACAAGTCGCTGCCTTCTGCTACTCTGCCCTGGGAGCTCATTGCATGGGTGGAGCGTAAGTGTTCCTATGCACCCACCCATAGATTTTGGTGCACTCCCAGATTTACCAAGACTGGTAAACCTGGGAATGCATCAAAATGCTACCCCTCCCAGGGGTGGAGTAACAAGCATAAGTATCTTTATTTCTCCTCGTTATTTACTCTTTCGAAGTGTGCTGCTTTGTGCAGCATAGTTAGAAAGAACAAAAAGTCTCAGAGGATTCTTTTTGTGCAGGAACATGTTCCTTCCTGCACAAAAACAATCCTGACTGCAAAGCAGGCACCCTTGTACAATGGCTTAAGGGTGCCTACATTGGCACTAGGCAGTAGATTGTGCGCAGGCAGAAAGCAGGAATGTGCCACATATTGGTAAATATGGCACATTACTACCCTCTCCCTTTCACGCAGTGCAGCAAGTTTTTTTGCTGTGTTGCATGAAAGATTGACAGATTTGACACAAACTATACACAGTAGTTAGGGTGGGGCAATCTGCTTTGCTGCTCCACACTCATCCAAATAAGTAGTTCAATTTATCCAAATTTCAAACCTTGTACACAACTCATCCCCTTCAAATTTAGAATTACTTGTACTGGACTCTGAACGCTAATGTGAATACTGTTGTGTTGACTGTATTTTTTAATATGCTATATGTAACACAGTGTTAAGAAAACATATCAAATTCATAATATCAGAACACATATATTGGATACAAAAACGTAATGCAAAAATATTGGGGCACATGCATCAACAATGCCATTTGCGATTCCTTATTAGCGAAAAATAAGGAATCGCTAATAAGGAATAGCAAAAGGCTATGCATGTAGGAATCGCTATTCAAATAGCGATTCCTTAACTTTCCTTAATTGCTACTAGCAATTTGCGAGTAGCAATTAAGGAATGAATTGGAGATTGCATGAGCAAATAGCGAGTACCAGTAGGTTCTCGCAAATTGCTCATGCAATTTCAAGGGTGCAAGGGTGTCAAAATGACACCCTATTGCACCCCATAAATTGATATGTGCACATATGTTGCACACACACATGCTCTAAGGGCATGTGTGTGCCAACATGAAACTTTGAAAAATGCACAAAAGTGCATTTTTCAAACTTTTAGCAAATTGTCACTCTGTCAGTCAGTCAGTCAGAAAAACTTTATTTCGGCTACAAGCCATAAAAGTCATAAAATAGCATAATATAATATTAACAAATTTAAAACATGATTCTTTGGGAAATATAGTTCAACAATTCATGACTTAAAACAGATTAATAACAGAAATTAGTGCCAATATAATTGTCTTAATGAGGTAGTAGTTGTCTTCTAGTTAGCCACATAGAAAAGAGAAATTTAGCTATCACAGTGACGTATAGGGGGGAAGGATCACATTTCAACAACCTGAAAAGATCTCTGTGGTTTGTAACCCCTATATTCTTAGCAAGTTGAATTATCCATTTCCTACGAGGGGTTTTATATGCCAAACAGAAGATTACAACATGGACCTCAGTTTCCTCAGTAGCACCACACCCAGGACAAAGTTGCCTGGGTGAGCTAGCCCATTTATTTGTTCTCGAAAAAAGGGGGAGAGAGCCATACCTGAATTGTAGGTATAATTTTTTGGCCAGTACCGGTTGGATCAAGTCGATTGCAGGCTCGAAGCTATAGCTAATTTTGGCCTCAAGAAAAGCCGAGGTCAGATTTGGGGTGTTAACAGCTCGAATGATCTGAGTTAGCTTAAAATCCTGCAATATTTTTGCCAATGATCTTTTGGGTAAAGAGGGACAAGTATCCTCAGGTGAAAGCCAAAGGTCCTCTCTCCCTATATCTCTGAGTAATTTCCTAACATGGGCTAACCAGGGGATAGCACCTGCCTTTGGTAGCAATAAGATGGTTTTCAATTCTTCCTGAAAGATGGCAAGTTCAGGAGTGCTCCATAGTCGTCGCCAGTACATTACTGGTCTGGAGGCGACCATGTCCGCAATTGGTTGAATGCCCAGGTCCATCCTGAGTGGCTGTATAGGGGTACTCACCGGGAGTGCAAATAGCTGTCTAAAAAATTTGTTTTCTGACTTAGTTAAAATCAAAGATGGGTTGTGGCCCCAAAGTTCCGCACCATAAGCTGCCATCCCCCTTGCCTGGCTTTTGTAGATCTCTACCAAAGGGCTGATTAGTTTTAAGTGGGCCTTTTTGAGCATCTTTAGGATCCCCCCTGATATCTGGGCAAGTTTTAAATTTACTTTTGAGATCTGGTCGGCCCAGGTCATTTTATTATTGAGGGTCAGGCCAAGATAATCAAAAGTATTCACCCGTTCTAAGGGCAGTCCATCCAGTTTCGGTATGGGACGGTTGGTGGTATCTGCGTGAAACACCATGTATTTGGTTTTGTTCACGTTAATAATTAGGTTCCTTTTCCTACAGAAGGTGGCAAAGCCATCCAAGACTCTCACCATACCCATAGGTGATCTGGACAGGAGCAGAGTATCATCCGCAAACATAAGTACGGGAATTTTCTTGCCTGCCAGCTTTTAGCAAATTACCATGCAGTTCATCTTCATGGTAATTTGCTCCCCCTATTAGCGAATTCACTAATTTTTTAACTTTCATGCATTGCATTTAAGGAATCCCAAATTGAGATTCCTTAAATTAAGGAATCTCAATTTGGGATTCCTTAAATGCTATCGCTATTTAAGGAATCGCTATTTAAGGATTCCTTATATAGCGATTTTTGCTTTTGGGTTGATGCATTGGGATTGGGTATTTTTAACTCAATACCGGGAGCTATTAGCGAATCGGTATTTTACCGACTGGAGTTTGGCTTGATGCATGAGGCTGTAAGTGGTATAGAATATCTTATTTTTATCTTATTTTTATCGTAAAATCGTATTTAAAAAAATCATTGTTTTTCTTATCATTCTCAGTAATATAAAAAACATAGGTCCTGATTTAGATCTTGGCTCGACTCCTGTAAGATAAATGCTACTAGTAGGACTGCAGCAATTATTGTGCCACCCACTTAAGTAGACCTTAAAACATGTCCCAGACCTGCCATTGCAACCTGACTGCAGTTTTAAACTGCCATGTAGACATGGCCATTAAATCCCCTTGACAAGCCCTAAACTCTCCCTTTTTTTTGTGAATCTGTTTTATTGATTTTTGACATTAGTACAACATAGATCATATGAAATAGCAAGCCGTGTTGGGCACCACAGTCAACATACAAGGCACAGTAATATCATATAGCTTTGTTACAGCTCACGCTTGGAGTTATGTACAAAGCGGTCAGGCATGTGATTGACAGATATTTTTGCGGCCCGTACTAGAAGACAGGTGAGGAGTGAGGGACAGGAAAAGAAGGAGAGTAGGAAGGCAGAATAATCACATAATTGTCCACATATTGGGTGCCTTCCAGGGCACAAATGTTGGCAAATGTTCGTTGCCGCACATACGTGTAGGTACTGTCCCTGAAGCCAGTAGGAGCACTGGTGCTCAGCTGTAAATGAGTGCCAATAACAGATTCACTGTTAACAACAGAAACTAGGAACTGTACATGTAACAAGAAAAGGGGTAAAAGAAATAAAAAGGGAGGAGTGCACAGTGTAAACAACAAACATTTAACATTTAGCCCTTAGCCCCCCCTTTGTGTATCCGTACACTACATGGGTCATAGCTCACATGTTCAACAGCGATTGACTGTTACCCCAAGGACTAGAGTGTGTGTCGACTGAGTTCCACAGGTAGTGTGTGTCCACCAGTAGGAGATCGATGCGGCGCATAGGCTGCTGTCACTCGCTGGGCTAAGCACTGCCAAAGGCTGGAGTGTCAGAGAGGTCCGCGGACAGCGTGCTCGGGCTGTGTTGTAGAGCGAGGTAAATTGTATCCCAGTATATGGCAATAGGGACCTTACGTAGTCCCAGAGTCTCCTCCCGTTTAATAGCGAGGCTCTCCGCTTTGGCCCACGCAAGCATAGAATAGAGCCAAGCTTGTATATGTACAGGGTCTGGAGCTTTCAACCTTTTACTAATCAGTCGCTTGGCCACTATCATTCCCAGATCTATAAATCTAGACGTGAGCTTTGTACTAGGGGTTCTGCGGAATTTGTGTAGTAAATATGTGGGTCAAGTGAAGGGCAGCTCCCTGTCAGTACTCTCGTGTGGCAGACTGGCTACATCCCTCCAGTATTCCCTCACCCTGGGGCAGGCCCAAAACATGTGTAGTAGATCGGCCCCTACCTCTCCATACAGTGGGCACGCTGCATCTCCGTGGTTAAAGTATTGATTGATTTTCGCAGGCATGAGGTATGCTCTGTGTATAATGTAAAGCTGTATCTGACCGAAGAGCATGTTCCTGGGGATGCGTGTTGGGCTCTCAAGAACTCCAGCCCATTCCTTATCTGTGAGTGGGCTACCCAGGTCCTCTTCCCACTTGTGGCGGAGTGTGGCAAGGCTGAGTGCTGTGTGAGCTCGGAGTGAGGCCACAAACCAGCACGTCATATGCCCGCCACGTCCCAAAACGTGTAGATATTGTATAGTGAGGTGCGTTCGCAGCTCTGCCGTGATATTTCCCCATTTTGCCGTGAGTGAGGCCACCAGTGCGTAGTCCTTCCTCTTCCACCAGGGTTGCGTAGGGTGTGAGTGTCCCGCCTTGGTATAGGTCCTCCAGTGTGTGGATTCCTTTGCATGCCATTCACAAAGTATAGGTGCCGTCATTACCGAGTGCCCGCTGGGGGTGCCCTCTAGGGGTATCGCCGGTGCATAGGCGGTAACGCTGCGCATCAGAAACAAGCTTCTGCGGAAACACCTGTAGGCTACTACAAGTAGTAGGGGCTCTGGGAGTCGTGGTTGCGCCCCAGGGTGAAACAACCAAACTATGTGTTCCAGGTGGTAAGGCGGCTGTGTAGTTGCTGTGTCTGCGCAGTTGCGACTGAAGAGCCACTGCGCTATCCACTGCAACTGAGAGGCTAGGTAGTAATGTTCGGGACAGGGGGCTGCCAGTTCGCCCTGGTCTTTGGGTAGGTACAGCTTTTTCATTGCCATCCTGTGTCTAGCATTACCCCAGATAAAATCTCTGAGGTGTCTCTCAAAGGCAGTGAAGAAGGAGGCAGGGACATACATGGGTAAGTTCGTAAAATAGTATACGAGCCACGGGAGGACCATCATATTGGCGAGTGCTATACTGCCTGTCACGGCTAATGGCTATGTGCTCCAAAAGCGCATCTGTGATTTGATGGATGTCACCGCTTTAATGAGGTTCCCATCGTATAAATCTTGCGTTTGATGGTAAATTTGTAGTCCCAGATAACGAAACTTATCGGACGTCTAACGCACCAGGGTGCCACCTTTGGCGAGTCCCGGGCGGCAGAGCCCCTCTTTGAAGGGGTAAGATTTACCTGCGTTTACTTTCAGCCCGTAAAGTGCAGCAAAGTCCTCAAGCAGCCGATTTAGCTGTGCTGGAACGCAATCAATGTCCCGAAGGTAAATGAGGTCGTCCGCATAGTGCGACACCTGATGGGTAGCGTCCCCTAGGAGCACCCCATCTGCCAGCTAGGTGTGCAACGCTTCTGCCAATGGCTCCATTGCAAGCGCAAACAGGAGCAGAGACAGAGGGCACCCCTGGTGCGTGCCTTTCTGTACGGGGAGCGAGTCCGAGATGTAGGGGCCTACCTTGACACTGTGGGGTCAGTGTAGAGAAGGCGCACTAGGTCAAATTTTGTGTTCACCGCAAACAAGTAAGGCCACTCCAGGGAGTTGAAGGCCTTCTTTAGGTCCAACACCAGGCAGCCTGCATTGGGCCACTCCTCTACCGCATAGGTGGCTACTCGAAAGAAGCGACGTAGATTGAAGGAAGTGCTGCGCACTGGCACAAAGCCATTTTGGTCCTTGGGGACCAATCCTGGGACTGCCTGCACTAGCCTGTCAGCCAGTACCTTTGCGAGGACTTTATAGCCTGCATTGAGTAGAGCCAGGGGCCGATAGGAACCCATCTCATCCGGATCTCTGCCCAGCTTTAATAAGGAAACCAGATGTGCCTCGCGCATGGAGTGAGGGAGGCACTGCACGTTTAGGGCCACAGCGAATACCGTATCGAGGCGTGGCACCAGTGAGACCCGGTATGCTTTGTGGTATCCGGATGGGAACCCGCATGGTCCCAGGGCTCTTCCCGTCGCTAGGGATTGAATGGCCGTGCCAATCTCCTCTTGCGATATCTGCTCATTGAGCACTTCGCGATGCTCCTCTGTTACTGTGGGTAGCTGTAAGGGGTCGAAGAAGCGCACAAGCTCTCCTTCAGTGCAACAACATTGGGACTGGTAAAGGCAGGCATAATGCTGCGTCAAGGCCTCATGTATATCTTGTTGCGTGGTTAGCAACTGACCGGTGGGAGAGCGGAGCGATCCTATCGGGGCATGTGCCTGTTCTTGTCGGATCAACCAGGCTAATAGCCCGCTCGCCCTATCCGTCGCTGTGTGGGTACGGGTTGTGTGCTCAGTGTAATTGTGGCGGCGGAGTTGCTCCATGTGGTCTGCGTGTTCAGAACAGAGCGCTTCTTGGCACCGTGAGTTGCGGCCCACTCCTTCACCTGTGATTTCATAGCATATCGGCTGGGTTTCAATCAGTGTAAGGGAATCAGACAATTGTTTACGCATGTTTCATGTTGCCCCAATACAATGGCCCCTGATTGTCACCTTCAACGCCTCCCTTTCGACGAGCGCGTCGCTGGCTGTACCCTCGTTCAACTCGAAGTATTGCAGAATCGATGTCCCCAGCGATGCCCTGAAAGCAGGGTCTTCTAGGGCCTGCGGCTGCAGGTGCAACGTGGGGACCGGGGGACTGTGAGGCTCCAAGTGCAACTGCAACAGCAAGGGATTATGATCGGAGTGGGTCCGCCCTAGATACTCTGCAGTCTGAATCAGCGGGAGCAGCACCGGCGAGGCCACCAAACGATCGAGGCGCACGTGAAGTCTGTGTACTGCTGAGTAATGAGAATATATGTGGGCAGTGAGATTTAAAAGCCGCCACACATCACGTAGAGCCCAGTGTGTCAGCCAACCAGAGAGGGCCTGCGCGTTGGATGCAGAGAGGGTTCTGTTCAGAGCCGGCAACGATCTATCTAAGTCTAGATTTAAAACCAGGTTGAAATCCCCCCCAGAAGCCAGGGAATCCCACTACATCGGGCAGCTACTGCAGATACGTGGGCAAGATAGGAGGCCTGATCTGAATTAGGCACGTAAAGGGAGCCCATAAGTATCTCTTCACCATTCAAGGGCCCTTTCACAAACATGTACCTTCCATCTGCTTCGTTGACGCAGTACTCACTAATGAACGGGAATCCCGCTCGGACCCATATCAGGGTGCCTCGCGTGTGCGCTGAATATGTGGTGGCGAATACTTGGCCTCTCCATCTGTTACGCAAGCGCTCCAACTCAGGTTTGGACATGTATATTACCTGGAGCACCGCTATTCCAACCTTACAGCGTTGCAAGTATGAAAAGATAGAATAGCGTTGTGCAGGTGTGTGCATGCCGTGTATGTTCCACGTGACCACTTCTACTTGTGTCATGTCTGATTAGTGTGTCTGGCTAGGTAGGGAGGGGTGTGTCACTGAGCCATGGATCTGTGTCGTGTGGAGGGGGTAAGGCCAATCATAAAAAATGAAAACAAGAGGCAGTAAATCAAACTTTGTTAACATTTAGGGCAAACCCCCAGGTGGGGCTCGCTCAAACCATACCAGGCCCAACAACGGCCATAGCAACGTCAGTTTAGAGACTGATGCCGGGGTGGGATGTGTGCCTGAATAGGAGCAAAGCGCATCCCTCCGTGATGCGGATCTGTCACTTATGTCCCGACCCACACACTAATGCATACCTACGTTGATCGCACACCCTGGTGGGTGTAGCCATTGTGGGGTGCACAGGCATGTAGCAGGTCAAAGCATTAGTAGTTAATTCAAGAAGTGAGAAAAGAAACATCAACAATTCAGTCAATTGCAATGGTAGAGTCTCTACTTGGATGTGCAGCAGTGCATTCTGGTCCCGCTGTTGCCGCTGGAATCATATAATCTCGTCCGCGGTCTGCGGTGTGACATTTGGAGGCTGCATGCTGTAAAGCTCATCACGCCCGGGAGTGGAAGATCCGCTTGCCGTAAATGGAGGAATCCTCTTCACAGCTCTCATGATACGTTTGTGTTCCCAGTGCTGCTGCCACCTCCAGGTCGTCTTGGCCCTCCATTCGGCTTTGTTTTGGACCCAGTGCTGCAACAGACACATTTGTGTTCCCAGTTTTCCTCCGATGTCCACGCCAACGGGGTCCTCTGCGGCTGGGTTTGGATGATTCTGTATTGGAGGGCCGCGTCCCTGACCACAGTTCTGAGCTCTCTAGCCAGTCCCGGGTGTCTGCAGGTGTGTCGAAGAAGCGGGCCATTCCACCGTCCACCACTCTGAGCCTGGCAGGAAACAGCAGGGAGTACGGGAGGTCGAAAGCACGCAACTGACGCTCAACATCGGTGTAGGTACTTCGCCTTTGTACCTGTGCCGTATAGTCTGGGAACAACATGACTGGATTGCCGCCTACCTGCAGATTGGAGAGTTTGCGAGTTTTACGCAGGACTGTGTCTCAGTCCCTGTAGTTCAAAGTTTAAAAAGGAACAGCATCGGACGGGCTCCATGGGGTGGTCTGTGTGCCAGCACGCGATGCGCGTGCTCCACTACGAAGTGCGATGATAGTGTCCTTGCAGGTAGGAGATCCCACAGCCACTGCTCCACATAAAGTTCCAGGCTCCGGCCCTCCTTGCCCTCCGGAAGGACGACCGCGCGGACATTGTTGCGGCGGGAGGGCCCTTCAGAATCTTCAATACGGTCTTCCAGCACATGTACTCGGTCCAGGATGTCCTGCAGTGCCGCAGTATGGCTTTGAGCGACAGGCTTGAGCTCCGAAAGAGAGTGTTCATGTGGTTGGACCTTTTCCACCAGCTTATGGTGATCAGCCTGCAATAAAGTGAAGTCCGTGGTGACTTTGTCGATGAGTGTCTCAAGAGATGTCCTGGTCTGGTCCAATGCAGCCCCAATTTTCTCAACAGCTGCTAGAACTGAGTCCAATTTAGCTGCTAGTGCAACACCTGAGACGTCAGAGTTTGCCTCATCCTGCCTCATCCCCTGGAGGTGATAAGCGCAGTAGGCTGGTCTACGCGGCCAGTTGCTGCGTATTTGCACGGAGGCGTCCCATGTCAAGCTTCTGGGAGGACAGCATTGACTTCCAGCAGATGGCAGGTATGCATCCGTGTGGGCGGCGATGTTGGCCCACGGTTGGGGGCACCTGCAATATCTACAGGCTGTAAAAAGTTGAGCGTCAAGGTGCACCAATGTTTCACATTGCAGCCGGTGTCTCGCAGCACGAACAGCACGGGTCCTGAATAGTTAGCTGCGTCACTGGTTCAAGTGTCTACAAAGCGGAGTCTCTGCAGAGGACGTTGGGATGGTCGGCCCCCCGACACATGGAAGATGAACGTCAAGCCCACCGGAGCGGCCGCAAGCTGGGGGGCTGTAATGGTAGCCCTACCGAAACGGGTGCTTGCCAAGGGGGGCAGTGATGAGAGCCCAGTTGGAGCAGTGATTAAAGGCGGGTTCCATGGCATGTCATCTAAGCTGTGGAGTCACTGCCTCTTCACTACTGTGTGAGCTGCAGCAGCGTCGAGAGCAGTGGCACCTTAACGGGGTTTTGAATTCCGCTTCCCACGAGTTTTTGGGCCGGCGCTGTTGTGGCGCCAATGAAATGAAGTAGACTTATTATCGCTGGCCGTTGTTAATATGCCCCACAGTAAGTTTCAAACAGGATTTCAGGCTTTGGCGCAAAGACAGCGCTAACAATCCTCAGGGGAATAAGCTAAGCTCGGCAGTATCAGGTACAAGGGATTTTCTCAGAGGAATCCAGTAGTCCGGTAGTGTGACGAGGAGTATCAGGAGGACAAATGACGGGATCACGGCAGGGGGCGGGCGGCATGGTCTGACACAGCAAACAAGTAAGCCAAGCAAAGTGCAATGTGAGAGGCTCTCTTTTAGCTCTGGCCCAACACACGTGAAGTGGATTCCAGAGAGATCTTGTGGCAATACACACACAAGACTAATGGAATTCTAGATGAAATGCATTGTGGGATATGTAGTTGGAAGACAGGAATACCAAGTCAGGGCGCAGGAAGCTCGAGGTGTAACAGAAACACAAGATTTTTCTTAACATTCGTAGAATAAAGAATGTTAAGGAGGTAACCGAGTTAACCTGGTCTGTAAAGGTAAGTCTGTGGTCCATATCTCATAGATGTCTTACTTTTGTGGCCAGAATAGGGAGCGAGCCCAGTTCCACAGGCCCCCAGGAAGGAGACCAGAAGCAGGGGTTGTATACAAATAGGACAACATTGCTTCATATGTTGTCTCATAACTGTTTTGCTCATATCTACAGGAGTGCCCAAATTGTTTTATCACAATACTTTGTTATCAATGGCGAAATTGGCAGAGTTCAAACATGAGTCACAAGCACACTTGTCTATACACTCAAGGGATTAAGGCATATGCATGAAACATAAAAAGTATCTAACACTGCCACCAGATGTTAGATATGTAAGCCACACGTGAGGGGGCCACCAAGAACTCACCTCCTATTACATAATGACGAAGAGTGCCTAAATGCGCAGACTGGCTTATGGTAGATGGGACTCATGACAATTGAGTTCCTGGGGCCCAAGAATGCTGGGTGGGTTGCACACCCCTCTCTTGTTTAATTGTATTTGGACCCAGGGGATGGGGTCCCTGGGGCCCAAAGGCCAATCCTACGCTTTGTGGCAAAGGATCAAACTCCCACCACAGATGACTGAAGGTTGTACATGGTATGAGGTTGACTGTCTGCAGGGAGTAGGCCGCAGGGTCTAGCCACAGGCTGGTATTGTGTGCAACCCCCTACCATGCTAGGCTAAAGGTCCTGTGCAGCGTGTGGTTGGCAGCCTTTGGGGGGGGCTCATCAGAGGTCATGGCCACAGGCTAGGCCCTGTAGCCATCCTCCCGCCATGCACAGCCAAAGGCCGTGTACAGCTTGGGGGTGGCTGCATGCAGGGAGTAGGGCACAGGGCCTGGTCGCAGGTCAGGCCCTCTGGCCAACCCACAGCTGCACACACCTGAAGGTCCTGCACAGCGTGGATTTGGTTGCCCTTGTGGGGTGTGGCCAACCCCATCTGCACATGGCCAAAGACCGTGTGCAGTAGAGGGTTGGCTAAATGAAGTGGGTTGATTGCAAGGCTTGGCCGCAGGCCAGGCCCCTACAGCGAATCCTCCACTGTGCACGGTCGAATGCCACACAAGATGGTGGGGTTTGATTTATATATAGTAATAAATTATTACTTTACATTAAAAAAACTAGAAATTCACTGAAAAAACGCAACATTTTAAACTCTAAAAATTATAGAATTTCACCAGCTTTGTTTATCTCAAGTAACTATGGCTGGTGCCTAAAGGTAACTATAGCTTGCACCTTCCCCATGCACTGCTAATTATCCCACATATCCCATCACTCATGATATCCTCTATGACATCGATATTTAAAATGAATTTATTAATGAGAAAACTGTGGATGGCAGGGCGTGAGTTATAGTTACCTTACAGCATGAGTAACAGTTACTTGAGATAACTATAAATAAAACTGGTGAATTTATGTGGTTTTGAGAGTTCAAAACGTAATTTGTTACTGAACATTACACCTAACTATAAAGTTACTTTAACCTTTTTTTCCAGTGAGTATATATATATATATATAAATATATATATAAAATTCAAGCAAAGCGTTTACTTCTGAGATCGAGCCCACTGCTAGGTGGTGCGTGAAGCCGGTGGAACCACCGCCGTACTTCGTATTCCAAAGCAATCCCAAATGAACACGCACACTCGAAAGTCCATAAGCAAGAGCAAGCTCCCCCCACACAGGTGTTTTAAAAATAAAGAGAGCCCCGGAAAGGTGGCGGTCCCCAGGGATGCGGGGTCCACATGCCCCCCTGCGTTTAATTTGCGAAACCCTGGGGAGGTGGTGGTCCCCGGGGCATCTGGGGAGGCTCGAGCTCCCCTATACACATGTATTTTTTAAAATAAAGAGAGCCCCGGGGAGGTGGCGGTCCCCGGGGCTGCAGGGGTTCTGTGCCCCCCACGCTTTTAATTTGCAAAGCCCCAGGGAGGTGGCAGTCCCCAGGGCTGCGAGGGCCCCCGCGGTCCCCTGCTATATAATTTGGGATGGCCCACCCAGGGGCTTAACAATAACAAAGCGCGGGAGCCCCGCTTCAGTTTTTTTATTTTCCTCTGCCGGATACGCAACCCCAGCGCAAATGGGGTCAGTGTGTTTCTATCCTGCCTCTTTTTCTTCTTTTTAGCCTCTTTTTCACTGTTTTCTTGTGACACAAGAAGGCTGCCAACACTTCCTGGTTTGGAGTGTTGGCAACCAATCGGAATTGAGCTTGTGGTCGGAAGCGGTTGCGACTCCTCCTCGGTGCTCAGATATCGATATTTTTTTTTTTAGAACTTCTCAGGAACTACTGAACGAATTTACACCATTTAGCAAAAAGGGCTCTTTCTGAACCAAGCCCTACCTTTTTGCCAAATTTGGTGTAATTCTGTTCCGCAGTTCGGGCTGTAACTTTGTCTAAAGTTTCCTAAGGAAAATTACATGGGGAAAATGCATTTTGGGACCCCCCTTTTTTCTAGGCCCTTGCTTGACAAATCACCCTGAAACTTTCAAGAAAGGAGCTGACCGTAGCGCCCTAATTTTGATAATTTTTCAAAGATTCGTCAAACAACGCCAACGTTATTGGGAAAACAAAAAACGTTTTTCCTTTGGAAACTAGGTCCTAACTATACCTCCCTACTGGCGACCGCCAGTAGGTAATATATACCTATCTATCTATATATCTATGTATATATATATAAATATATAGCTTCTCGATCCCGATAAAAATGAAGGCTGTCATATAGGGCGGTCCATGCAGGGGTAATCGGCAGCCCCTAAATATAACACAGCAAACGATTTCGGATAAGAAATCACACGGACACCCAGGAGATTTGCAGTTCAGATTGGTTTAATGACTGCAAACACAACGCGTTTCGGCTTTCGCCTTGTTCACGCTCATGGCGACATTTTTTGCATAAAGTTAAATACATTTCAAACGTGTAAACATAGAAAACAGACTGTTGAATCCAGCCATAGTGAAAATAATAATAACCAGAGTGGCGGCCATCTTGGCACTGTCAAATTCATACAAAGACCAACTGAAAATAAAGTAACAATATTTACACTATTTACAATGTGTTTGTAATGTTTGTCCGCTGCCCAAGTGGGCAGTTTGACCCCAATATTTAGACACCGTAAAAATCAAAAAAGGCCCAGCTGGGTGAGTAAAAAATATATCACCATTTTTCGAAAAGTTTGCCTCTTGCTAGACTCTAGCCCAAGTGGGCAAATAAGCACACATAGATTGCCAAAACTCGAAAGGACTCATAATATAATATAAATATATATGGACCAGTGTAAATCAATTAGAACAAATATAAGTGATAATTGATCAATGAATATCCATGCAAACAAATTATATCCTATAAAGAGTTCCGGCACATATCTAAATGGGCTCAATAATTGGCAACTTATAAAACAGATAGGCCACACATAATAACAAAATACTTAATGACATCAGTGGTCTGTTCAGGCCCGCAGTGCCACTCCCTGAAAGATAATAAAATCAGTGTAAACAATAAAATTGCCCAAGCCAACAGATAACACTCAATGTTGCACATTTCAACAGTTACTCACATATCAAGTATGTAAATGTACTGATAGCTCTTCACTTGAGTTAAGACCCTTAGGAGACATAGTTTCGAAATCAACTATATATTTTGATTCCAGTTGTCTTAACTGTAGTAGCTTATTACCTCCTCGCACATTGTCGTATATTGCATCAACAACAACCATCTTCAATAACCTTTCATTTTGTTGATGTTTATTGAAAAAATGTCTTGCAACAGGGTATTGCCTATTGTTGTGACGTATAGCTCTGATATGCTCAAGCACTCTCTTCTTAGCACGATGGATAGTGCTGCCAATATATGCCAAGTTGCATGGGCATATCAGAGCATATACACAGTAGGTTGTGTTGCAAGTAAGGGATTTTTTGATTTTGATTTCCTTACTCATACTAGAAAATTGCACCACCGTGCAATCAGAGCTGTATTTGCATGCCTTGCAGCCTCTGCAGCATCTAAACCCTGGGCGGCCGCCCACTGTGGGTTTAACCGATTCTGTAACCATGTTGGGGCTTAGTTCATCCCTCAGTGTTTTGCTCTTTTTAAATGTGACCTGTGGATGACTAGTCAAATGTTTTTGCAGATGATTATCTGTGAGCAGTACGTGCCAATATTTATCCAAAATCGCTCTCAACTTGTACGCTTGTCCTGAATAAGTGGTAATGAACCGCAAATTCTCTGAGTCTGGTGTACGTTGCGTAGGAAGTAATAGATCTTTCCGTGACATCCCTTCTACTCTTTTGCAAGCCTCACTGATAGTTGTTTGTTGATAGCCCCTATTTTTGAAGCGTTGGATCATTATTGCCTTTTCCTTATGGTAGCTTCCTTCGGTACTGCAATTGCGTTTAGCACGCAATAGTTCCCCGTAAGGAATGCTGTAAACTAGTTTACGAGGATGTGCACTAGAGGCATTGAGAATGCTGTTACCGGCAGTCTTTTTACGATACAGTTGTGTTTGTATTGAGTGTCCTTCAATTTGTACAACAATGTCAAGGAATTCCACTGATGTTTTGCTTATATTCTCCGTAAAAGTCAAGTTAAGAGTATTGTCATTCAGTTTTTTTACAAACGAAATAGCTGAATCAGTATCACCATTCCAGATACAGAAGATGTCATCAATATATCGGAGCCACAGGACACAGTTGGAAAATTCGGCCAATTGAAAAGCCACCCGCTCCTCCCACCAGCCCATGAATAGATTGGCATAGCTGGGGGCGAAGCAGGTGCCCATGGCCGTGCCCTGTGACTGCCGATAGATGACATCATCAAAAAGGAAAAAATTGTTCTTTAGACAGAACTCGATCATGTCTGAGATCATTTGTGAATGATTCAACAGAGAGATCGATCGTGCCTTCAGGAAATGTTTTATGGCACCTAAACCTAGCTGATGTTCTATGCTGGTGTATAGACTACCTACATCAAGGGTAACCAAGGTGTATTGTGGCTCCCAGTAAATCCCATCAATGCTGGTTAAGAAGTGGGTTGTGTCACGTAGGTATGATGGTAAACTGACCACAAATGGACGTAGGTAGTGATCAATAAAATGGGATGTATTTTCCAACAGGGAGCCAATAGATGAGACTATAGGTCTCCCTGGAGGATTAACAGGATCCTTGTGTACTTTTGGGAGTAGGTACAGGACTGGGATTCTTGGATGAGGACACTTAAGGTAATTGTATTCCTCCCATTCCAATAATCCTTTTTCCCTCCACTCCACCAAAAGTTTTCCATACTGGTGATTAGATTGCAAAATTGAATTTTTGTCAGAAATGGAGTAACATGATCGATCTTCTAACTGCCTATAACCTTCCTGCAGATAGGCCTTTTTCTCGAGGATAACGACATTCCCACCCTTGTCTGAGTGTCGGATAACGATGGTATTGTCCGTTTTGAGGTTATTTAATGCCGCAATCTGTTCCTTAGTTAAGTTTTTATTCACAGCTGGGGTTTTGGTGTACCTAAGTTTTTTCAAATCATTAAGAACACCCCTCTCAAATACCTCAATCGCATCACATTCGATATTCGGTAAGAAGACCGATTTTGGTTTAAAATGACTCCCTGGATTGACATTGGAATCAATAGCAAACTCCTCCAAATTTAAGTTGGTATCACCACTATCTTCTTCATTCATAGATGATAAGGCATGCAAAATTTCTATATCATCGGTATCAAGATTACACAAAGATGTACCAGTTTTAGTCAAATCACTTTTGTTATGTTTTGTATCAAACCATTTCTTAAGTTTTAATTTACGAGAAAAATAAAACAGGTCTATCCTAGTTTGTACAAAATTAAAATTAGAGGTTGGACAAAAAGACAAACCTAGGCCAAGAAGTTCCTCCTCATCCCGTGATAGATGTCGATTGGACAAGTTCATGACAGTCATGGTTGTACTTTCTTGCCCCTTGTTGTCATTCCCATCGGGCTTCCTGTTTCGTTTCTTGCTCCTTTGTTTGGCCTGTTTGTTCCTCTTGTTCCTCTTGTTCTTCCTCTGTTGCCGCGTCCTCGGCCCCTCTGCCCCGATTGCTCCTGATATTGTTCTGTCCTTCCTTGATTCATAGCCTGAAATTGTGCTAAAAAATTACTTGACTTTTTTTGAGTAATTGAGCTGATACTGCTCAAAGCTACTGATGTAGGTACATCTGACAAACTTCCATCAGAGACATCACTTTCAATTATATCCACAGCCGTTGTTGCAGTAACCAATGGTAGGGATACACTTCCATCCTTTGTAAATAAATGGTCATATTTTTTGTGGAAGGTAAGAGTGCGGCCTGCTAGGTAATCCTTGTAGTCCCGTAGGAACTTACGTTGCTTTTTAGCCGTAATTTCTTCTTCCAGCTTCTCCATCCGTACTAGTAGGGATTTCATAAAGCTTTCCAAGACATCTTTGGCCACCAGGTTCTCAAGTTCAGCGTAAACCTGGTCAATCTCGGATAAAAGTTTGCTCCGATCTTTCAATGCAAACTTTACAAGGATCCTCATCATCGTAATCGAGCAGGCAGCTGAGTTGCTAGACCATTCCTCTAACATCTCCGGATCTGGGTCCTCATAAGTAGGTATTGTAAATATTCGCAACCCTCGTGGTACTCGCGCCACATCGATGTATCTTTGTAGAGACTCTGCTTCCCACCATTTGGAAAGTTCCTTTTTATACAGCTTTTCCAGATGGGCATATAATTGCTGTATCTTGATTTCCTCATTGATGTCCGTCCCTGAGTTGGTTGTCTCGTCATTGACCATGCCTTGTGCAAAAAAGAGCTTGTTCGCTGTCAGCTTGCGTTTCGCCTCCAAAGCCGCAGCCATAATTTTCCAAGTGTCTCTTCAAATCTCCAGTGCCGTTCGCCTGCAACTCATCCGTCACAGACAGATACGGCTCCCTTCTCGTCTATTTACTTGCTCAGCCAGTGCAACGGTAAACGTAAAACCCGGACCGGACTCACAGACAGCCGCTGGAGTGGGTTGAGTCAGCAGACACCAAAGCACATCCCGCAGCGTAGAGAGTCGGGGTCCCAGTGACAGCACAGCAGAATCTTTGTTTTCTGATTGGGAAACGTCTGCTGTGCTGTCACTGGGACCCCGACTCTCTACGCTGCGGGATGTGCTTTGGTGTCTGCTGACTCAACCCACTCCAGCGGCTGTCTGTGAGTCCGGTCCGGGTTTTACGTTTACCGTTGCACTGGCTGAGCAAGTAAATAGACGAGAAGGGAGCCGTATCTGTCTGTGACGGATGAGTTGCAGGCGAACGGCACTGGAGATTTGAAGAGACACTTGGAAAATTATGGCTGCGGCTTTGGAGGCGAAACGCAAGCTGACAGCGAACAAGCTCTTTTTTGCACAAGGCATGGTCAATGACGAGACAACCAACTCAGGGACGGACATCAATGAGGAAATCAAGATACAGCAATTATATGCCCATCTGGAAAAGCTGTATAAAAAGGAACTTTCCAAATGGTGGGAAGCAGAGTCTCTACAAAGATACATCGATGTGGCGCGAGTACCACGAGGGTTGCGAATATTTACAATACCTACTTATGAGGACCCAGATCCGGAGATGTTAGAGGAATGGTCTAGCAACTCAGCTGCCTGCTCGATTACGATGATGAGGATCCTTGTAAAGTTTGCATTGAAAGATCGGAGCAAACTTTTATCCGAGATTGACCAGGTTTACGCTGAACTTGAGAACCTGGTGGCCAAAGATGTCTTGGAAAGCTTTATGAAATCCCTACTAGTACGGATGGAGAAGCTGGAAGAAGAAATTACGGCTAAAAAGCAACGTAAGTTCCTACGGGACTACAAGGATTACCTAGCAGGCCGCACTCTTACCTTCCACAAAAAATATGACCATTTATTTACAAAGGATGGAAGTGTATCCCTACCATTGGTTACTGCAACACCGGCTGTGGATATAATTGAAAGTGATGTCTCTGATGGAAGTTTGTCAGATGTACCTACATCAGTAGCTTTGAGCAGTATCAGCTCAATTACTCAAAAAAAGTCAAGTAATTTTTTAGCACAATTTCAGGCTATGAATCAAGGAAGGACAGAACAATATCAGGAGCAATCGGGGCAGAGGGGCCGAGGACGCGGCAACAGAGGAAGAACAAGAGGAACAAGAGGAACAAACAGGCCAAACAAAGGAGCAAGAAACGAAACAGGAAGCCCAATGGGAATGACAACAAGGGGCAAGAAAGTACAACCATGACTGTCATGAACTTGTCCAATCGACATCTATCACGGGATGAGGAGGAACTTCTTGGCCTAGGTTTGTCTTTTTGTCCAACCTCTAATTTTAATTTTGTACAAACTAGGATAGACCTGTTTTATTTTTCTCGTAAATTAAAACTTAAGAAATGGTTTGATACAAAACATAACAAAAGTGATTTGACTAAAACTGGTACATCTTTGTGTAATCTTGATACCGATGATATAGAAATTTTGCATGCCTTATCATCTATGAATGAAGAAGATAGTGGTGATACCAACTTAAATTTGGAGGAGTTTGCTATTGATTCCAATGTCAATCCAGGGAGTCATTTTAAACCAAAATCGGTCTTCTTACCGAATATCGAATGTGATGCGATTGAGGTATTTGAGAGGGGTGTTCTTAATGATTTGAAAAAACTTAGGTACACCAAAACCCCAGCTGTGAATAAGAACTTAACTAAGGAACAGATTGCGGCATTAAATAACCTCAAAACGGACAATACCATCGTTATCCGACACTCAGACAAGGGTGGGAATGTCGTTATCCTCGAGAAAAAGGCCTATCTGCAGGAAGGTTATAGGCAGTTAGAAGATCGATCATGTTACTCCATTTCTGACAAAAATTCAATTTTGCAATCTAATCACCAGTATGGAAAACTTTTGGTGGAGTGGAGGGAAAAAGGATTATTGGAATGGGAGGAATACAATTACCTTAAGTGTCCTCATCCAAGAATCCCAGTCCTGTACCTACTCCCAAAAGTACACAAGGATCCTGTTAATCCTCCAGGGAGACCTATAGTCTCATCTATTGGCTCCCTGTTGGAAAATACATCCCATTTTATTGATCACTACCTACGTCCATTTGTGGTCAGTTTACCATCATATCTACGTGACACAACCCACTTCTTAACCAGCATTGATGGGATTTACTGGGAGCCACAATACACCTTGGTTACCCTTGATGTAGGTAGTCTATACACCAGCATAGAACATCAGCTAGGTTTAGGTGCCATAAAACATTTCCTGAAGGCACGATCGATCTCTCTGTTGAATCATTCGCAAATGATCTCAGACATGATCGAGTTCTGTCTAAAGAACAATTTTTTCCTTTTTGATGATGTCATCTATCGGCAGTCACAGGGCACGGCCATGGGCACCTGCTTCGCCCCCAGCTATGCCAATCTATTCATGGGCTGGTGGGAGGAGCGGGTGGCTTTTCAATTGGCCGAATTTTCCAACTGTGTCCTGTGGCTCCGATATATTGATGACATCTTCTGTATCTGGAATGGTGATACTGATTCAGCTATTTCGTTTGTAAAAAAACTGAATGACAATACTCTTAACTTGACTTTTACGGAGAATATAAGCAAAACATCAGTGGAATTCCTTGACATTGTTGTACAAATTGAAGGACACTCAATACAAACACAACTGTATCGTAAAAAGACTGCCGGTAACAGCATTCTCAATGCCTCTAGTGCACATCCTCGTAAACTAGTTTACAGCATTCCTTACGGGGAACTATTGCGTGCTAAACGCAATTGCAGTACCGAAGGAAGCTACCATAAGGAAAAGGCAATAATGATCCAACGCTTCAAAAATAGGGGCTATCAACAAACAACTATCAGTGAGGCTTGCAAAAGAGTAGAAGGGATGTCACGGAAAGATCTATTACTTCCTACGCAACGTACACCAGACTCAGAGAATTTGCGGTTCATTACCACTTATTCAGGACAAGCGTACAAGTTGAGAGCGATTTTGGATAAATATTGGCACGTACTGCTCACAGATAATCATCTGCAAAAACATTTGACTAGTCATCCACAGGTCACATTTAAAAAGAGCAAAACACTGAGGAATGAACTAAGCCCCAACATGGTTACAGAATCGGTTAAACCCACAGTGGGCGGCCGCCCAGGGTTTAGATGCTGCAGAGGCTGCAAGGCATGCAAATACAGCTCTGATTGCACGGTGGTGCAATTTTCTAGTATGAGTAAGGAAATCAAAATCAAAAAATCCCTTACTTGCAACACAACCTACTGTGTATATGCTCTGATATGCCCATGCAACTTGGCATATATTGGCAGCACTATCCATCGTGCTAAGAAGAGAGTGCTTGAGCATATCAAAGCTATACGTCACAACAATAGGCAATACCCTGTTGCAAGACATTTTTTCAATAAACATCAACAAAATGAAAGGTTATTGAAGATGGTTGTTGTTGATGCAATATACGACAATGTGCGAGGAGGTAATAAGCTACTACAGTTAAGACAACTGGAATCAAAATATATAGTTGATTTCGAAACTATGTCTCCTAAGGGTCTTAACTCAAGTGAAGAGCTATCAGTAAATTTACATACTTGATATGTGAGTAACTGTTGAAATGTGCAACATTGAGTGTTATCTGTTGGCTTGGGCAATTTTATTGTTTACACTGATTTTATTATCTTTCAGGGAGTGGCACTGCGGGCCTGAACAGACCACTGATGTCATTAAGTATTTTGTTATTATGTGTGGCCTATCTGTTTTATAAGTTGCCAATTATTGAGCCCATTTAGATATGTGCCGGAACTCTTTATAGGATATAATTTGTTTGCATGGATATTCATTGATCAATTATCACTTATATTTGTTCTAATTGATTTACACTGGTCCATATATATTTATATTATATTATGAGTCCTTTCGAGTTTTGGCAATCTATGTGTGCTTATTTGCCCACTTGGGCTAGAGACTAGCAAGAGGCAAACTTTTCGAAAAATGGTGATATATTTTTTACTCACCCAGCTGGGCCTTTTTTGATTTTTACGGTGTCTAAATATTGGGGTCAAACTGCCCACTTGGGCAGCGGACAAACATTACAAACACATTGTAAATAGTGTAAATATTGTTACTTTATTTTCAGTTGGTCTTTGTATGAATTTGACAGTGCCAAGATGGCCGCCACTCTGGTTATTATTATTTTCACTATGGCTGGATTCAACAGTCTGTTTTCTATGTTTACACGTTTGAAATGTATTTAACTTTATGCAAAAAATGTCGCCATGAGCGTGAACAAGGCGAAAGCCGAAACGCGTTGTGTTTGCAGTCATTAAACCAATCTGAACTGCAAATCTCCTGGGTGTCCGTGTGATTTCTTATCCGAAATTGTTTGCTGTGTTATATATAAATATATGTGTATATATATATATATATATATATATATATATATATATATATATATATATATATATATATATACATACATATATATGTATTTATTTATTTTTTAGATCGCAGTACACACGTCTAGGTTTTAGAGGATTTATTGTAAAAAGGTACAACGACCCCCAGCAATCAACCTGTCAGCTCCTCAGCCAAGCTTCACTGCTGGACTCTACAATCCAGATTCCAGCAGTAGAGCCTTGTTGTTTTACGAGATGAAAGGAACCACTGAGAATACTGTTAATGAAAACATAACACATCTCCTCTTCTTAAATGACATAATAGAAGAATGTAACTGTGATGCAGCATTGATTGCAGAAGAAAGATAACTAATTGCAAACATAACTCTCCAGTTTCTTTGGTCTAAATTTCAAACATTCACTGGGAACTCGTCTACAAACATTACTTGAGTTATTGACAACTTCAGAACTTTTATTCATCCACAATTTCACTTCAGTGTCATTGCACTTAACGGCTCCACTCACATTCCACCACTTGCCATCAGACAATTTAATTAAATTACCTTCAACCTTTACTACTTACTTCGGTTCAGATCATTTGAAACCACCCATCTTCACAATGTTACCAGAACACAATCTCACATAATCGTCCTCTTCAAAAATCCTGCAACATTTCTTTAACTTGTCATCATGCTTTTGTTGATAAGTATCTTGGTACTTCACTACTTTAGTGCGTAAGTCTTCTTCATTAATAATTTTCTTACCACTCCTGGCCATCCACGCTGGTACAGCCACAGTACAAGGAACTCTACTTTTAAGTAAACAAAATGGAGTTTCCCCTGTTACTGAATGTGGAGTGGTCCGGTAATTCCACAACATTTTCTTCACTTGTGTCCTCCAACACGCATTCATTGATACAGCCAATTGAATGTTTTCTCCCAAAACTCGGTTAAAGCGATGATAAACTGGGGTTTTCAAGTGCTTGATACTCCATTTCCTGAGAAAATCCACGAATTCCCCAGAAACAAATTGGGGACCATTATCAGTGAGAATCTCGGCAGGACACCCTCCCTCTGAAAAATCTCCTCACCAAATGCAATGACATTGCTGGATTTGACTTCGCTGACAAACGCTACATCTGGCCACTTTAAATAGTAATCAATCATTGCTATTGCATACTTCTCAGTAACTCCTAAACCATCACATGGTCCACATATATCAATAGCAAGATTCTCCCACGCTTTTTCTGGTAGCCTAGTAGGAGTTATGGGTGAGTCTCTTAATACATGCAATTTATCACTACACGTGTAAGATACACACTCCCTCACAAATCTTTCTATGTCTCCTTCCATGCCCGGCCACCAAAATTCCATTCGGGCTTATCTTTTAACTGCAGACATTCCACCATGGCCCTCATATAATAAATTAATCTACGTGATCCTCAGCGGTTCTGGTGTTATGAAGGACATTAAATGCTTCGATTCAGGTTGCAAACGCACCTTGTGCTACGCACTAGATCAATCTAGTGTAGTAAAGTACCTACCACTGGCAACACTGGATAACATTTCGTTTATGCATGGTAAAGGATGTCTGTCCACCCATATACACTCATCTAAGTCTTTTAAGTCCACACACATGTGGAAACATTGGGTTTGTGTGCGATTACAATCGGACTTAACCATTCTGGTGCTTCTGTTGGCTCTATAATCTTTTCCTTGTACAACCTTAGTAGTTCATCCTTCAATTTTCTCTTAACGCCATCGGGACATTTCAAACCTTGTGCACCTTGAATTTCGCATCCTTCTTCAACACAATCCAATGTTTAAATTTTTTAAGACATCACAATTCTTCTTTCAATAAATTTGGAAACTTATCAACCCATTTATAGACATCCTGAGAATTCGCTAACAAAACTTGTAAAGGATGATTTGGATTGAGAATGATGCCCACATTTTTCAGTTCTTTCCATCCCTAAAAACATTTCCCAGCTTCTACTACATACATATTTGCAATAGTCTGTCTTCCTTTAAACTGCTCCATAGCATTAAAATATCCCAAAATAGGTAATTTCATTCCACAATAACCCTGTGGCTCATCATCAGTTGAAATCAATTCCGTGGCTCCTAACTCTCCACACTTGTGTTTGTCTATCAACGTAAAAGGGGAACAAGAGTCTGCACACATATGTACATTCATGTTATCTATAGATATGACACACTTAGGCGGGACATACACTTCCTTTGGTTTCTTATCTGAAACATTAACATTGCTAACATCTAAGACTTCTAAATCTGTATCGTTCTCATCTTGTGCATCATTTGCAGAGTGAGATACCATGGTGTTGTTTATTACTTTCACAGATTCCTTTTGTTTGTAAAATTCTTGTGCCTTACAAACTCTTGAAAAATGGTTTATTTTTCTGCATTTGTAACAACGGCTCCTAGACAATGACTGGCTTAAACAGTGTGTCTATTACTACCGCATCTATGACATGACCTTTAACTCCCTTCTTGTTTTTTAAAAAAGTTTTTGTTATACTCATTGTCTTCTTTAACAGTTTTCTTGGTAGAATTCAACACGCATACTTTCTTTTGATCCACATCAGCTTTAGGCGTAGTCTCAGCTAACTCCTTAACATATTCAGAGGTATTTTCTATACGTCTTGCTATCTCTATAGACTTGTCTAGCATAGCATCCTTCAAATCCAACAATTTCTCTTGAATTTTTACAATTGTTGGTTCTATTTATTAATTGATCCCTGATGATTTCATCCCTTAGCTCCTTAAATTTACATATGACTGCTAATCTCCTCAAAGCAGCCACATATTGTTCAATCTTTTCACCTTGTTTCTGGGAACGTGAGAAGAATTTATGCCTCTCTACTACAATGCTCAATTTCTTTCCATAATTCTCATCCAATGCTGACATGGCACTTTCATACACATCATCCTCATCCTTTTCTAATCCTGCATCAATATTCCTTACATTTGTCTGAAAATTAGGTAGAGTACTTAAAAGACTCCTACCTTCCACACCAAGACTAAGTTACAATATGGTTAATTTTCGTTTTGCAATGAACATGTCCTCCAATGGCTTCTAGATATGTGGAGACTGATTCCATCCAATCCTCCCATTCCATGCAAGTAGGACCAGGTTCTTGCAAGAACATAGGTGGCAGAGGAATGGATTGCGTTGCCATAACTAAAACAAAATAATGTGAGGTTGTTGCAATGTATGTGTTAAAATGGGTTCAAATGCACCCAAATTGATGAAGAATGGAAATAAATTCAGAGACAAGTTAGTGACTAGATAATAAATGGTGAGCTTTTCACCGTCACAGTAAATATTTGTCACTTGAATAAAATGAATTTCAGTCAATCATGAGCCCTAATGTGCTGTGCCGTGGTGTCTTAAACTTGCTGTTATATATAACTCCAACTTGAAACAATCCAATTGTCGCGCTGCGAAGTTCAAACTCACTGTTTCACTTCGATTCAAACTCACTGTTTCACTTCGGCATTGCGTAGATTTCTTAAGTCCACAGGGTATCGCGCCACAGAAACATGTGACAGATGGCTGAAATATACACAAAAAAAATCATAAACAAACAAACACGCAATGGGAATTCAAAATGGCGGCATGCACGTTATGTGTGTCACCACGCCGCCTCCGATTGCTGCAGAGTCACCGTAACCAGGTACCAAAATGACGACGTCACGCGCATCAGACGTGAACGTCAAGTACGTGGTATGACAAACTCCTGGACACAAAGCCCCACAAACAGAAAGGATACTCGAGTGACGTTTCACCAGCACCACATTGCACTTCGTTGTCTGGGATGCAGTCACACGATGTTCCCACGCTCTAAGGAGCAGTTGCCAGGTAACAGGATCTCCATGCTTTGTTGCCAGAGATGCAACCACGTGATGCTTCACACTCCAGGAATCGGTTGCCAGGTCACGAGCAGTACAATTACCGGTCACGAGCAGCACATCATATGGTGAGTGTTTACTTTTAAACTCCAACCGCCTCTCCTTATATTGCTTGATGAAGTTCACAGAAAATAGTACAAAAATGCTCCTTTTGAGACGGAAGTCTCACAGCAGAAGAATGCAGGATTAACAGCACGATGATCACAGCTGGGGGTCGACAGATACCAAAAAGGTATCAAAAGAAATCCAATCGTGTCGCAGTCTTCACCAAAAATTAATCCTTCCTAGGATCTGGTGTTTGTCCTCTCCAAAGGCGGATCCCATCCTCATCGTCAATTTTGAGTATACAGGACACACTTCTAGAACCTTATTGCTCAGAGATGAAAGGAACCACTGAGAATATAGGTTAAATGAAAACAAAACATATATATATAATTATATATATACATATATATATATATATATATTATCTACTGGCGGTCGCCAGTAGATAGTTATAGTTACAACCTAGTTTCCATAGGAAATCTCAAAATTCTATTTTGAATAACTTTGGCGCCGGTTGACGAATCCTCGCGAAATTTTCAAAACTAATGGGGCGCTCCGTTCAGCTCCTACCCTGAAAGTCTCGGGGTGATTCGTCAAGCGGGGGCCGAGAAAAAGGGGGGTCCCAAAACGTGTTTTCCCCATGCATTTTTCCATAGGACCTTTAGTCGCAGCTACAGCCCGAACGGCTGAACAGAATTACGTGAAATTTGGCAGAGAGGTAGCCATATGGTCAAGGAAGTGCCTTTTGCAGGTCTGGTGTAAATCTGTTCAGTATTTCCTGAGAAAATAGCATTTAAAAGCATATATATATATGTGGGCGGAGCCTAACCACACATCTCATCCTGAGATCTGATTGGCTGTCAGCACTTCATCCAAGAAGTGTTGGCAGCCATCTTGGGACCAATATACATGATAGCACCTCATTAAAAAGCATTGCAGTTAATAGAAGGTTTTAAGACTTTAGTTACATTTTAAATCATTTGTTGATGGTACCATACTCATTTTAGGAATTGTGGTATGTTCTAAGGTGATTTCACCATGTGAAAAAGCCTTCTGCTGGGATATCATGATTGAGAGAAAAATATATTCTCATGCTTTTACCACAGAGGTTTGGAAGGTGATCTATAAGCTAAACTGAGAGCTTATTTTCTGTAAATTCACATTATCTTTCTCAGTCATGTGAGAATGAAGTCTGACATTCTCAGTAAAACATGTACATCCAACAAGGGCAGAGACTGTCAGTTGATTCCTTTGTGTTCTACTGCAGCTTCCCAGAGTGTTCCAAAGAACTACTAGAGCGCTAACAGTCCTACTTATGATAAACGTATGGCACACCTGAAGCCATCTTGCTTGGATTAAAGTGGTAACTCTTAAAACATTTAATTTAAAAAGGAACAAAATGAGGGGGTTCATTTTTCCATAAAAAGTATGATTAGTGCTGCAGAAAGAAAAATTAGGGCACATTTTGAGTGACTGCTCAAATCCTCTTCTATTTTATTAAAAAATTCTGACATGCAGACTGAAACATGCAGTTTCAATACCAGCAGCAGTTTTCCCTGGTGAGCAGTAGCTTTACTACAGTGATCTAATGAGCAAAAAGAGTGCTAACATTCTGAATTTATGGCAAATGTGTGACACATCTGAATGCATTCTTGATGGAATCAAAGTAAAAAACTGAAAGTATTTCCTACTGAGGAGACTGCAGTAAATGAGGAAATTAGGAAACTTCATAACAAATAAGTCTCCCAAGATGGCCACCAGAGACAAAAGAGCCCAAATGTAGCCCAAATATCACCCAGATGTAGCCCAAGTAGAGCTCAATGACAGAATGTCCCAGAATGTTCTTAAAAACAACTAGAGCGCTTACTGTCTTCATTATGACAAAAGTATGGCACACCTGAAGCCATCTTGATTGGAATAAACTGGTAACACTTAAAACATTTAATTTAAAAAGGAACACAATGAGGGGGTTCATTTTGCCATAGAAATTATGATTAAAGCTGAAGAAAGAAAATGAGGGCACATTTTGAGTGACTTCTCAAATCCTCTTCTATTTCATTAAAAAATTCTGACATGCAGACTGAAACATGCACTTTCAATACCAGCAGCAGTTTTCCCTGGTGAGCAGTAGCTTTACTACAGTGATCTAATGAGCAAAAAGAGTGCTAATATTCTGAATTTATGGCAAATGTGTGACACATCTGAATACCTTCATGATGGAATCAAAGTAAAAAACTGAAAGCATTTCCTACTTAGGAGACTGCAGTACATGAGGAAATTAGGAAACTTCATAACAAATAAATCTCCCAAGATGGCCACCGGAGACAAAAGAGCCCAAATGTAGCCCCAAATCACCCAGATGTAGCCCAAATATAGCCCAATGACAGAAATGTGCAAAACACTTATTATTTTGTGTTTTTGCAGTGTTATATAGTGCAGTCTTGTCAGGTATTGGAGTGCTTTACATGAGCATTGGTTACATCACACAAGAACAAATTCATTTTGGTTGTAGACATGGGGAGACTAAGTGATTTGACCAGAATCACAGAATGTCGAGCTGATGCAGAAACTTCAACCTGGTTCCCCAGTTGCAAAGTCTGCAGTTCTGGAAGTAACACCACATCCTCTCCCCTAAGTGCAACATTTAATCAAGTGGTCAACTGGATAAAAAAACATAAAGATAACAAATAATTTAAAAGTGCTTTGTCGCTATTTGAAAACTCAGAAAATATGTCCTTATTTTAGTCTTTTAGAGCACTAACCATAATTTTGATACCAATAAGACCCTCTCATATATGTAATTTCTAAAGGAAATGCTCTAGGTATTACAGTTTTGATTACATCAAGATGATGTCAGGCGTTCCACACTTTTGTAATAAATATAGAATGTTAGCAATCTAGTTGTTCATTAGGATACTGTTGAGAGGCAGAGGCCAGGGGCACGGACTCTGAAAATTGAAGGCAGGTAGGAGGGTGCAAAGGCAACAATTTAACCACACTGAGCAGGCAGGAAGGGCCGTGGACGCACAACAGACTATGTAGGGCAGTGGAAAGGGGGGCAGGGGCAACAAACCAACAATACAAGACTTGCAAGAGAGGCTGTGGCAATGTAATAGACCATTGTGGGCAGAAGGAAGAGGCAATGGTAGTACAACCATACATGCCAACAGACCCGATTCAGCCAGGAAACGTCCAATGTTTTTAAGCTCAAATGGGCTTTATTTGATCTGTCTCCTGTCTACAATCTCCTCTTTTTCAATGTAACTCAAAGGGGAAAATCAATACCCCAGTTTTTTTTCAAAATCTCCCTCTTACCAAGTTCAAAATGTTCGCAAGTATGGTACATTGGATCATGGAAGGAAATGGGGTAGGGACATGGACTTGGATAACAGAGGACAGGAGGGACATGGAGAGGTGCACCAAACTGACCCTGCAGGGCAGGCATCAGGGTTTGCAGCAGCACAATACACCACACAGGGCATGCAGGACGGGAGTGCAGCACAACAATCCATAGAAAGCAAGAGGGAGGGGACAGGCCCATGCACATGGACAACAGAGAACAGAGGGGCAAAAGGCAATGGTAGCTAGCTGACCATAATGGACAGACAGGAGAGAAAGCTGCAGCATAACAGACCATAAAGGGCAGGAGGGATGGATCAGGGGCATTACAATGGAACACACAAGCCAGGAGGGAGGGAGTAGGGGTCTGCACATGTAAACAGAGGGCTGGGGGCAAGGGGGCAGGGCAGGAGCAGCAAGATAGCCATGGAGGTCAGGCAGGATAGGCACTAGAAGCAAGACACACCATGAAGAGCAACAGTGAGACTGTGATGGCATACACACAGACCATGGAGGGAAGGTGGGAGGGGGTCAGGGGCAGCTAACTGACCACACAGGGAAGGTGGGAGGGGCCATGGCAGCACAGAAGACCATGCATGGCAAGTGGGAGGGTTAGTGGCAGCACAATGGCTATGATGGGCAAGAAGGAGGGTGCAGGGGCATGCACAAAGGACGATGGAGGATAGAAGGGAGGGTCAGGACCTGTGCACAGACAAGAAAGTTCAGGGGAAGGGGCCTCACAACAGACCACACGGGCAGGCAGGAGGAGCAGTTGCAGCACAGCAGACCAGGGAGGGCAGAAGGGTGTGGCAGTACAATGGACCATGTAGGACAGGAGGAAGAGGATAGGGGCATGGCATGTGGACAGGCAGGGTGGAGGTGGCAGGGACAGGTTACAGTCATCTGACAATGCTAGGCAGGTGGGAGGGGAGTGGCAGTTCAACAGAACACTCAGAGTAGATAGGAGTGGCAGGTCCATGGAACATGGTGGGCAAAAAGGATGGAGCAGGGGCATGCACAAAGACATCGGAGGGCAGGGGGAAGGAGAATAGGGGCAGCAAGCTAAGCACAGAGTTTAAGCAGGAGGTCAATGATGGGGCATAGAATTGGGCAATGGAGGGCAGGAGGAGTGGACTGGTACATCATACTAAATTGAGGGCAGTGGCAGCACATCAGACCATGCATGGCAGGAGGGAGGAGGCTAGTCCATGGATTCACACAACAGAGGATAGGGAGGAGGGGGATGGGGCAGCAAGCTAACTGTTTAGAGAAGGCGGGTATTAGGAACTTTATTGTTTTTAAAACATTGTGTCTGTGCGAACTACTTAAAATATGAACAAGTATGCAGCATAATCTCACTTTTATTCAGGAAGAAGAGGACGTTTGTGACTGTGACTCCGGGCTCACTTGGCAGAAACACCCCTGACCCTCCACCCCCTATCGCAAAATGTAAAGCCCGTGAAAAGGGTAGGTGAAAACAGTGTTATATAGAACATAGTCCTGAGAGCACGATTGAAAATGAAAACTAGATATAGTGTATGGTATAAACTATGCACCAAAAAGTGTGATATAAGATGAACCGGGCGTGAAATATAATATGCAATACATTGTGCGCAATGACAGATTCATTGGAGAGCGTGAGATAGCACAGGCACTAGCGCGTGCTATGCGACATGCGCCTTGGAGTGTAATATGCACAGGGCAGTGTTGTGTAACCTAACTAGTCTCTAAAGTTGTAATATAAAATATGTGCTGGGGAGTGTAACGTTGCATATGCACTGTGACAAAGATATGGATCCCAGATTGTAATATGTATGGCATAGCACTGTGTTATAACATAGGCATCGAGGAAGGCACGTTAGATGGGGCAATATAACCCGTGCGAAGACAAATGTGGCATGACATATCCACGGGGTGGTGTTACAGTGCACATGGGCTAGAGAGCGTCATAGCATATGCACTAGCTAGTGGAATACATCACAGAGGTGTGTGGCACTCGGCAGGCAATGGTGGGTGTAACACAGCATTGGGCTCTGTCAGGAGCGCGCTGTGACTCTCAAGTGATGTTCGTCCCCTTTCCAGAGAGTAAAATAAAAAGTATTACACATCCGGCAGTGGATGTGTGTTTTATTAACCGTGAGGGGGGTTTCTTGCATAGTTTTGGTCGAATTTTTGTCGAATCCCCTTTGAATGGCTTGGTGTGCATGTGTATTAAATGTGCCCGTCAATAGCTACCCATGTTTGTATAAATAAACGACAAGGGTGTCTACCGGGATTAGGCACGGTAGGGCATCAGACATGTCAGAGCTTCACTAGTGGTGTAAATACATTCCACGTGGATTCATTGTATGCATAGTCGCCTTTTAATGAATATCACGCAAATCGTCATGGTGATAGGTACGTACGGTTTGTCCAGCTTGTCCTAGGTGTGTCTATAAATATATATATTTTAAAAATAATAAAAAACAGTGGCCGGCCCTGGGGATTGGGGTCAAAAAAATATAATTAGGAGACAGGCCCTGGGGGATGGGGTCATCAGGGCCAATAAATTAGAATACAAAGGGGAACTACACAGCCCCCCTTCTTAAAAAATGTAAATAAATAAAAGACTGGCATCGTGCCGGAGGCCATGCCCCCTCCGTGCAGCACTCTCCAAACGCGCCCCCAACAGGCATCTCCAGTATGCGCCAGGGAGCTGCACTGCAGACAGGTGTTCTGAGGCCAAGCCCCTTTTTACACCTCTCTGCAACGCAGCTCTGTGGTGCTTACTGGAGGTACCTAGTGGTCTAGTTTGACCCTAGGGACCCTTAGGATTCAAGGGGACTTAATCTCTCAACTTAGACCAGCCACAGGGCGCGTTTACACAGTGGTGAAGGGAGGGGACGGGGCCTGAGGTGACGTGTGCAAACACGCACTATGGCACGTTTTAAATTGGGGATATAATTTCCCTTCAATACTGAGGGCCCCTGGGGGCTAACTAGCCCACCAAGTGCTTCCAGTAAGCACCACTGAGCTGCATTGCAGAGAGGTGGTCCAGGCCGTGCCACTTTTTACACCTCTCTGCAACGCAGCTCTGTGGCACTTACTGGAGGTACCTAGTGGGCTAGTTGGACCCTAGGGACCCTCAGGATTCAAATGAACTTAATCTCCCAACTAAAAACGGACACAGGGCGTGTTTACACAGTGGTGAAGGGAGGGGACGGGTCCTGATTTAACGTGTGCAAAAACGCCCTGTGACCTGTTTTAAGAGGTAGTTTTAATCCCCATGCCCTATTATATACTAGGGGCTTACAGAGGAGGTCATGCTAATCACAGGGGGACCCCAACGCATAATGTTCCCTAGTGTATGTAGGTGTTTTCACTGTATTCTAAGTGTCTTTTAACATAGCACTGGCTCTAGGACTGGTTAGTCAGACTCAGTTACCACCAGTATCCGTCTGAAAAAGTTGAGGGTACAGGATGATTTTGCAACAAGGCTTCTTTCTGCTCTTCTTTTTGTTCTTTCTGCACGTTATCCTTCTTCCTGCACTTTTCTTCGTCTTTGAGGACTTCTGTTGCTTCTTTCTGCACTTCTTTTGTTTCTTTCTGTGCATTTTTTCTTCTTTCTTCACATGTCCTATCTCTGTAGGCATAGTTAGAAATTAGCATTTAAAAAACCTTTGAAATTCACAGAAAAAACCATAGGTTTTAGGCACGTTATAGTTAGGAATTAGCATTTAAAAAACCTCAGAAATTCACTGAAAAAACCATAGGTTTCAGGGGTGTTATAGTTAGCTGGACTTTTCTCTTGTACAAAACCATTGAAATTCCCCCGTTATAGTTAGTTCAGCTAACTATAACTCGCGCGCCCGCAATGCACTGCTGATGACGTCACATATTACATCACTCATGACATGGTCAGTGACATCACTCATTACATCACTGATGACATCTCAAATGACATCACTGATGACATCACTGATGACATCATCCTTGTGATAGAGTGGCAGACCTCCTCTCACCCTAATATAACCTTTGATACACACATTCAAAAATAGAGACTAAAATTTTCAAAACAATGGACATACCAATACCAGTTACAACAACCTCTTCAGTAATTCTAAGATCCACAGACACATCCACTCATTCACCAACAGTCCTTATACAGTCACTCATACATGTACTCACTCATCATATGTACTCATACACCTATACATCCTGTTACACAATGCCACTCATCCATAGAGTTACTCACACACATAGTCACTCATGCTAATAAAGAATCAAACATACATTTCCTTGCATATACAGTTATACACACACCACCACACTTACTTCTAGGGAAACTTACACATACTTAGTCTTTTAAACAATCACTTATAGAAACACATACTTATTCATACAGGAACTCTTTCAATCTCTCACTCTCACATATACTCACATATATACACCAACAGTCACATATACTAGTTTAAAACATATGTAGTTACTCATAAAGACACTATTGAGACAGTCATTCACTCACTAACACACCCATACACACACTCATCCACCCATACAGTCCTGCACACATGCTGTGTTCAACACATACAAACAGTGAGTCACTCATTCATCCACCTATGCACTACGTAATACCCCCCACTGAACCATGCAGACACTCAGATTGATACTCAAAAAACCAACTAATAACCTATATAGACACCCATGTAGCTACTCACCAACCCATGCAGTCACTTATACACAAAGTGAGAGACTAATACAGATATTTACATATTTAAACATTACTCACTAAGCCATGTATTCACTATGATACACTTAATCAGTCAGTTACACAATCAATTTTTCAAAAACAAATCATCCATTTAGACACTTATATACCCATTTATTCTTCCATCGACCTTGAGATATACATATTCAAAACATATTTAATTTTCAGAAAAACACACATTCACTGGATGATGTCATCAGTGATGTCATCAGTGATGTCATTTGAGATGTCATCAGTGATGTCATGAGTGATGTCACTGACCATGTCATGAGTGATGTAATATGTGACGTCATCAGCAGTGCATTGCGGGCGCGCGAGTTATAGTTAGCTGAACTAACTATAACGGGGGAATTTCAATGGTTTTGTACAAGTGAAAAGTCCAGCTAACTATAACACCCCTGAAACCTATGTTTTTTTCAGTGAATATATATATATATATATATATATATATTTTAATTATCAGTAGAACTTATTTAATTTACATTATATTATTTTATATATTATAATATTTAACAAGTCCTACTTTAAACTGCATACATATAAATATATATATTGCAACTTTTATATTTTTATATGTTTTTGTATGAGATTACTGTCCACGATATGTTTTTGTCTATATTTTTGTACTCATCATTATAAGTATAGGAACACAATATTGTTGTAAATTATATTTTTCACACCATTTTTTTGGCAGCAATATTTCTTGCCCCAATATTGTTGATATGAACCCCTAACATATGTCTGGATCATATATTTGGGATTTCTGGACCCATTTCTAACTACTTGCGACTCCACTCTTCTAGCGGTTTATCTCTTGCTTACACATACCTAGTTAGCACCACTTGAAGGCAATAAAAATGCCTATGCTTCAGAATCATAGACTTTTTAAAAAATATATTTTTTTATTCCAGTCAGCGTTGAAAATATACAGAATACATATATAGTATTTTCACATTTCTGCATGACGGCATAGTTGAAAAGCATACATAGTCTTTTTACATTAGAAAACGTAAACATGAATCCAGCATATCACATACATCTGACATCCATGACCTCCCACATTTCGTAACCTTTTTTACACATTAGGGACATTTGGACCTTAACAACTATTGTATCACCTTCCATTATGCTTGTATAAATGAATAGTATACCATATACGATCAAACATTATGCTGCGGTCTAGTCATTCGTCTGTGATGCCTGAAGGTATTGTGTTAGCGGTCCCCAAAAATTTCTGTGTCTGGATGCCAGCGGCAGCTCCTCCGCATAGACCTCTAGTGTCGTCTTGCAGTATGACATGTCAGTGAGCCAGTCTTTAAATCTGGGGGGGCGCTTACTCCCCCATCTGATTGCAATGCGCCGCTTGGCAAGCAATAGGGCGACAGCGAGAAATTTCTGTTTCTTCGTTGGTCTAAGTTTGTAAATCCCTAATAAACAGACAAGCGGTGCATTGGGTATCAATTCCGTCAGCATAGTTGTGAGTGCATCTGTAATTTCCTGCCAGTATTTATGGATTTGGGGGCATGTCCAGGACATATGCAGGAAATCTTCGTTTGCTACGTCACATCTCTGACATTTGTCTTGTGGTTTAAGTCCATATTTCTATAATTGGGACGGAGTATAATAAATTTGATGTAAGAATTTTAAATGAATGATGCGCAAGTTGCAATTAGATGTTAGCATGTGCAGCTGTGGGGAACTATAGTCCCAGTCTCGCACATCTATGGTGTCCCCTAGTAGAGTTACCCATCTCTGAAGTGATTTATTCACGGCCTCATGCTGTTCCTCTTGTGATGTGTTATATAAGCGTGTAACTAGATTTTGACGGGTAGGTGCCGTTAGTAAAACGTGTAGTTGAGGTGGTTCTTCTGGAAATGATGCATATAATTCCCTTAATGCCGCACGCAGTCTCAAATATGCAAACCTCTTCAGTGGTGTATGGTGCGCGCTTAGTGAGGTGGCATACCATGATATAAAACTGTTGTGCGGGAACATATCTCCCATAGTAGTCAGCTTCATCTCTTCTAATAGTATAATCATATTTTTCTCCTGCGTAACCGATATACGTGGATGGAGAGCCATAGGGAGAGATGGAGCATATATAGGAAGCTTTTGCGTTTTGTGTGCAAGCTTATGCCACGCTTTAGAAGTGCAATATACAGCCTAAATCGTGTCATTTGGGAAGAAGGTCTTTGGATCTGATATGTAAGCCATCAGTGGGGTCGGCTGGACGCTATCCCTTTCTACTGCTATGTGTGGTATATACACGTGTGGGTGTAGCCAGTAATGAGCTTGTTGCGCTTGAGTGCAATAATTTTATAATTGTAGATCCGGTGCTCCAAAACCCCCTTTATGATATGATTCGTTAACGTTTGCCAACTCACTCTGGCCTGCTGTCCAGCCCATGTCAATATTTGCATGGACGACTGTAGTTTAGAGAAGAGTGTCTGCATGAGCCATATAGGAATGTTTATAAATGAGTATAAAAATTTGGGCAATACTACCATCTTTTGCAATGCAATTCTGTCAGCCAAGGAGAGAGGCACCTTAATCCATCGATCTATCTGCTCCTCAAGTTTGGATAATGCCCTACCATAATTTTCTCTTATCACCCTGTCGGGGTCTCGGTATATCCATACACCAAGATATTTAACCGGTTCAGTTTGCCATTTCAATGGATAATCTAACTTGGATGGTGTCGTAATTTGGGTAAGAGGTATAATGGCTGATTTATCCCAGTTTATACGGAGTCCTGACTATTGTTAAACTCGTATGTATTCCCTTATAACTCATTTAAGTGAGTGTCTGGGTTGCGAGTAAAAAGCACCATATCATCGGCATATAGTGAAATGCCAATAGGTCAGAGGTGAAATTGTAGAGCAGTCTTGGAGTGTTTTTGACTAATTTTACAGGCTAGTGGTTCAAGGATTAACGTAAACAGAATTGGCAATTGCGGGCAGCCCTGTCTTGTCCCACGACTTATACTAATTAGGTTGGACATGTTCCCGTTTATTCTGGTCTGTGTGGTAGGTTCTGTGTAGAGAAGCTCGATCCATCACAGGAAGGGCTCTGGAAAGCACATTCTACGAAGCACTGTAAGCATGAATACCCATTCTACAGAGTCAAAAGCTTTCGACGCATCTAATAATGCAGCGGCTGTTGGTAAATCTTGATCTAAGTGATGGTACATTGCAAAGATGGTGCGTATATTCTGTGTGGTAGAGTGTGTTGGAACAAAGCCAGCCTGGTCTGGTAGAATCAAATTGCCCAGTAGGGGCTGCATTCGCTCTGCTATAATTTTTGCAAGTATTTTGACATCTATATTTATTTAAGATAGTGGGCGGTAGGACTCACAGTTAGTTAAGTCCTTGTCTGATTTAGGGAGCGCTATTAAAAGTGCCTCTCGCAACGAAGCCGGGAGTTTGCCTTCCTCATAGGCTTCTTCATACATCTCAGCTAGATATGGTATCAGCAAGTCACGATATTCCTTATAAAATTCACCAGGTAGTCTGTCAAGACCAGGTGCCTTGTTATTTGGTAGGGAGTTAATTGCCTCTATGATTTCGTCTTTCATAATGTGGTGACAAAAGTATTTGCGCTGTGTATCAGATAGCCAGGCTAGGGCAACACCATCTAAGTATTGGCCAATATTGGTCGGGGTCGCATTCGACCGCGTTGTATAGAGTTGTAGGTAGTATTCTTTAAAGCAGTCCAGAATTGACGAAGTGTTGTAGTGAGTTTGACCTCACGTGTCGTCTATCTGTGTTATAAAAGTTGTTGCCCCTGCAGGTCTAATTTTCTGTGAGAGTGAGCGTCCCAGTCTTCCTCCCTCTCCATAACTCCTAGCTGTGTGTCTGAGTGACTTGTATTTTATCTCATCAGCTGCATATTCATGATAGGTGTCTATTTTCACCCTAATTTCCGCTAGTATGGTGGGGTTTTGTGTCTCTGTATAGTCTGCTTTAAGTTGCTTTGTATCCATTTCAATCATGGTTAGCTGTTGTTGGATATATTTCAGAATGCCAGCTTGTTTACTAAAGCAGTGTCCTCTTATAGTGACCTTAAAGGCCTCCCGTATCATGTGTAAGTTCTCTACCGACCCTGCATTAAGGTCAAAATAGTCAACTATCGCTTGATGTAATTCACCCCGAAAAACTGGGTCCAGGAGAGTGCCTCCTTGCATTCTCCACGTGAACTGACACGGTGTGTGCGTGGGAACCTCTAGTGAGAGGCGAACCGGGGCGAGGTCTGACAGCGTCTTGGGTAAGTGGTCCACCGCAAGTGTCCACGTGCAGATATCCTGCATGACCAACCAGTAATCTATTCTGGACCATGTATTGTGTGTTGTTGATGTGCAAGTGCTTTCTTTACATTGTGGATTGCGTAATCTCCATATGTCAGATATCATCCACATTTCCATGCCCTCTCTAAGTACCTTAGCGGATTGTTTGCCGTAGCGTTCATTACCAGCGGATCTGTCAAGAGCGGGTCAGGACATGTATTGAAATCCCCTCCCCATATTATGGCAGTGGTGGGTAGGTCTCGCAATGCAGACCATATGCGCGCATAAAAATTGTGATCGTCTGTATTCAGGCCATATGACGTAACCACCGTCAACACAGTGCCCCCGAAATGACCCTGTACTATAATATAGCACCCTTGGTCATCTTTAAGTGCGTGAATGAGCTGAAATGGAATGTTGCAACGGAACAAAAGCATTAGTCCCCTAGCATACGTAGAGCAGGAGGATGCCATACGGTATGCTGCCCATCGTGTACCTATTCGTCCTTCATTTAGGGCCGTAAGATGTGTTTCCTGAAAACAGGCGACATCTATCCCATGCCTATCTAAATATGACAGTACCATGCTAGTTTTCTGCGGGTTATGGATTCCTCGTATATTCCAGGTCAGAAATGTCAGTTTTCAGGTGTGTGGTTTAGTGGTAGTCATGAGAGCAGTCATCCATATTTGGAGATGGTTGCCTTAACATGCATTGTGTGCTGTTGGAAATGTAACTGAATCTTTCCCAAAGCTGACCAGAGCTTTCTTATTGTTCACCCTCTCCCCCTACCCACTCTGCCCTTTCCCACGTAGCGGAGAAAATCCCAAACAGTTGCAACATAACCCTCCCCACCCTCCCCTTGTCCCCAAAAAAAGAACAAAGAAAGACTAAGATCTAATCTAGTGTGGTGCGCACAAGTGGGCAGGATCTGCCACCACAAGCCACAGTGGTTCCCCACATGGGTGGATGCCATATCATGACGATCACAGCGTAAATCCAGAACCCATTGCACTGCCAAGTTGCAGCTAGCTGCTTGCACTCCAACAACTATACATTTTATAAAACCAAAGATTATTAAATAACATTTTGTGCACATACTACAAACTGCAATTATGAGGTAATCACAAGTCTCTGTCGCCACTTATCTGCTCACACCAGCTTGCATTATCAGCCGTTCAGCAAAACGTCCACTGTGTCGACGAGTTCCATCCACATCTTGTACTTCTAAGTTCTGCAGTATTAAGCTGTGAGTCGTATACCGAGTGGAGCACCCGAGTGCGGGATAACATCTAAGTCTATCGATCAGCCACGTGCCCACTTGCTAAAATTAATCCTGGGTGTAGTACGACGCTTCGCTCACAGAGCATGAGTAGTTTGCACTACTACGCATGACGCTAAATGCACGTAGCACAGTGCAAAATCTGTGCTTAAACACATAGCGTAGCAGCAAAATCAACAAAACCCACAAATGCTTTGATAAAGCAATTTTACATGCTAAAAAGCATATAACCAATTCACAAAAGTGAACTGTGAATGAAAATATTAGGCAATGAGAGAGGTGATGATTTTGGAGTCCCCCCTAACCTAGGGGGAAGACCAAGCAGATGCCTTGAACACAAAGAGCATATCATGCTGGAGAACGATTCAGTGGTGGTCCCTTCCTCCTAGGGCCACCCCAAGCACAGTTATGGGCAAAAATACAATCCCAAGCAAAGGCTCTTGAAGCATTATGGGACGAGATTAGCAGTGGGCAGTGAATATTATAGTGTCCAATATCAAAATAATTCTACAAAGAGCTGCAGTTCAACTAGTCGTTCCTAGATGTCCCTCACGAGTCAAATGCAAAAGCATTGAAATTATTATTACATCAAACTGCAGTTCCACTAGTCGTTACTAAATGTCCCTCACGAGTCAAATGCAAAAGCATTGAAACCCTTTCATGAAGCTCCTAACAGCTACGCATTTGCGTAGCTGAGCGTAGTTCAAAGTGTACTTCGCATAGCTACGTGTAGTGCTACTACGCTAACAAAGCCCAGGGTTAGTTAAGATGTCAGGGCTGGAGAATATCAATTTCCGGGTAAAGAAGAATGTCCTACTCCACATCCGAAGTGTTCACCTGTTCCTCTGCTTCTCCTCTCGGAGATCTTCTGCGCATAGCGTGCGGACCTTTCTGCTGTAGGTATAGTACTTCTTTGGGCTCATTGTAAATCTTCGTCTTCCCTTCATCAGTCACGCGAAGTCTGGCAGGATATAACATGGCATAGGGTATGTTTAGATCGCGTAGCTTTTTGTTTCGCAGGCCCAAATTGTTTCCTTGCTTCCTGTACAGTCGGTGTGAAATCAGGATATAAGGAGACATCCATACCTTCATGTTTTAAGTTGCCCAGTTCTCTAGCTTTACGCATCACGGTGTCTATAGTTTAGGATCTTGGCAATAATTGGTCTTGGTCTAGCTCCGGGTGGCGGTGGTGGTGCCAAAACTCTATGCTCTCTCTCGATGGTGAAAATTTCGGAGAATGTTTCCCGGCCCAGTAGTGAAATGAGTAGCTGTTCCACATTGCGTTCCATAGGGCCAGTGTTTGTCATATCCGATATGCCCGTCAGGCAAATATTGTTCCTACGAGACCTCGCTTCTAAATCCTCTGCTTTCACTGTTAAGGCTGCCAAGCGCTTGTCCATTTTCACTTGCTTAGTCTCCATTTGAGTGTGAGCATCCTCAGCATCAGATATATGGCCCTCAGCCATGTCAAGCCGGTCCGTGTGCCTGTCCATGCGTTCTGACATACGGTCAACCCATTAAGTGAGCGAGTCTATCTTGCTGTCTATGTTGGTTAAAGCAGCTTGTATCGTGGTAAACATAGCTTGCACATCATTATTGGTGACTCCACCAGGTTTACTAGCCGCTGGTTGCATAGTTGGTTGGTCGTCTAGACCCTGGTCTGGTTGTTTCTTAGCGTGTTCAAAGGTAATTTTTGGTTGGCTTCTATCTGTCTTGCCCATGGTCTCAGCAGCGACCTCGCCAGTTTCCCCATCACTCCAATTGGAAAATATGTAGCGCTGCGTGGCAGTTGGAGTACCTCCCACTTAGTGATAGTGATATAGTAGATATGAGTATGTCTCGGAACTAATAGGCCAGTAGTGCCATCCAGCGGATGCTACATTAAATGTGGTTGAATGATCTAGTAGAGAGCAGCTGTCTAGCGTGAGTTCAAAAGGCAATAGGAGCGCACCAATTAAGCAGTCAATCCTTTTCCTCAGCCACAGTGAGGTGTCTCCTTTATTTTAAGGTTGGCCTCCGCATATCCAGTCTTGGTCCTTGGACACTGCTGTGCTGTTTCCTCCTTGCCCCCCACCCCAGTGCGCAATCTCGTTCATCACCACCTGAGTAGGTCCATTACCCTTATGCAAAGCCTTCGGCAATGAGCCGCTTCTATGTATTGACAGAGCTGGCAACAGCTACCGTTAGTCGAGCTCCGTGCAGTTGGCCCACCTGCTATGCGCCGTGAAGATTGTGCACTCTGCGGGCTACACTGGTCAGTGCTGTTCGTGTGGGAGGTGTCTTTGCAGCATGCACAGATTATGGTGTGAACAGACTGGGCGCATTCAGTTCAATCTGGAAGGGGAAGAAGGCCTCCTATTCTGGCAGAGCGTGCTCTTCTTTGTATAGGGCAGGGGCGGATGGCAAATTATGTGTGTCCTGGTGCTCAAAAGCGGACCTGCGTGGGCTCCAATAGCAAAGTTTATTTTTGGTTACGCAGTGCTTAACGGTGTATGTGCTTACCGCCTCTGTGTTCAGGCCCCCTGCTGCTCTGTAGATTTCTGGCAGGATCTGCAGGCACTACATCTTCAGTAAAGTTGCCACCTCTGCCATCCATGCGCAGCTCCGACCGCACCGGTGAGTCCTCTTCCCCGCAGCGATCTGTGTCTCAGCTGCTCCGCCAACGCAAGCCCACTGTTGCAGTTTCGATTTCCCCAATTGAGCCGCTACTGCACCGCGAATTGTCTTTGGTTTTTTGGGGGTGTCCTGGTGCAGAGGGAACTAAGCGCAGTGATTTGTCTGGGAAGCGGGGTGTCAACACAGTCCAGTTCACAGCTTATTTGGGGCTCTAAATGCAAAGGATAGTGCAAGATTATGTGGCGTCCAAGAGGAGCTCGATCAAGCTGCAGCCATCTATCAGCGTGGCTAGCTCCGCCCCCTCATTCCGAATCATAGACTTGACTACAGATTGACATCATCAAATAAAAAAAATAGAGAACTTTCTATTCTTTCACTGGTTTGTCACACTGTATTAAGAGAAAGGAAATACTAAGGGCCTTATTACAAGTACTCTGATCCTCATGACTGCCGTACTCTCGTATCCACCCGCAGTATTCTGAGTGTGGCAGCTGGACCACCACAAGACCCCCATGCCTGCCAAGACCAAAGATCCTGCTGCGCCAGCATTCTATAACATGCCTCAATATACTAGTGGTGCCGATGCCAGTACTGCCGAGCATATTACGAGTTGGCTCTCCACCGTCCATTTAACGTCGGTGAGCCAGCCATGAAAAGAGTGGCAGAGAGGCAACTAAGGTGGCCCTAACAGGGCCTCATGTTGCTTCTGGGCTTGGGGGCATGCGGGGGGGGGCACATGTCTTGACCCCTGGAATTGCACCTCTGTTCCTCCATGGTGTGGCATGCATGCCACACCATGCAGGAACGTGTTGCAGGTGCTGTCACTGTGGCAGTCTTCTGTTAAGGCTCTCCGTTGATCCATATACAGCAGCTGGCTTGTAAACCATTGCAGCAATGTGCACCCATCTTGAATTATGCTCGTAATCCAGCAGGCAGGTACAAAACGGGCTTTGCGGTCCTCCTGTTTGCAAGGTGGCGGGGGCGGACAGGACCTCCAAACTCGTAATAAGGCCCTAAGTGCACTAGGACACCAATGCCCTGATATATTGTCAATCCAAGAGACTCATTTATTACCAAAAGAGAGTGCCAAACTAGAAAGAGACTTGGTGGGCAGGGTATATTACTCATGCAATTAATGACACTGTGGACAAGACAGACCCACAAAGACGATTGTTAGAAAAAGCAGGTTCTCAGGGCCCTGACTTACCTCTGAATGGTGAAGGCCCTCCCTGACCCGGATCCAGTGCATCAAAGCTCCAGCCTCCTCCAGTGCACACATGTTCTCCCATGCTTGTGCTTCTATCCTCGATCTCACCTCTCCTGGACTTCTACCTGCTAACTTTCTTTGACTCTCTTGTTGCCTCCTGCTCATTTGCTTTACACTCCTTTTTCACCCTTCTGTTGCCTCTTGCTCTCTGTTGCCTGTTTCTCTCATTTGCCTTTTCCTTTCTTGCACCCTTCCGCTCTTTTTGCACACTCCTTCTCACCCTCTAGCACCTCTTTTTAACACTGATCCTTCTGTGGCATTTTGTAAGTCTACCACACTCGATGTTACTCAGTTGCTGGTCTTACGGTTGTTATATAGCATTTTTTAAATCTTGCTCCTCTTTTCTCACTCTCTCTTTTTTGTGCCCCCTTTTTCTTTCCTAGCTCTATCTTTTTTGCCTTTTATTTTGGTGCCTCTTTCTTTTGTGCTTCCTTGCTTTTTTTCACTCTTCAGAGTAGATGTGCAGCTGACGCGCACAGAGGGTACACTGCTGGCTTGCCACATGCACGCAAGAGTCAATTCCATCTGCACCCATCTGCGCCTGAGAAACACCCAGCACCACAAAGCCTGGCCATTCCACCCAATCACGGTATTCTGCTGAGCACCTCTCATCCCTGAATCCGGGAAATCAATTTACACACTTTCACCATGCTCCTTCATGCCACACCACACATGGCAAGTCATAGACCGCCCACAACTACCTATCCGTGGCGGTAATCTCCAACTCCTACTTAATAAATGTGAATGTAGATGGATCACTCGCTGTAATTCTGTGACACATGGTCTGAATTCCCTTGATGAGTGTAACACAGCTATTACCTACTCTTGGATACTGTTCCCTTCAAATCTATTCCGTTCATCCTGTGAGTTATCTCTCTCCTTTTCCCTCCTCTCCTCCCCCTCCGTTTTTATGAAATTGTTATGCTTATATTTCAAACCTAGTGTGACTTATTTTATATAGGGAGCGCTGGGTGCTGCATGGTGAGGCCTCCATTGTATGGAGTGATTGTGAGGTTTTGGACTTTAGTATACAGTTCTCACCTCACTTCACTCTTGGTGACTCCCTTATTTATTCACCGCCCTCCAGGTCTGTCGGCGGCCTTTCTTAAATCATGTGGGGACGCCATGGCTGAACGTGCTTTGCGGTTCTCCCGCTTTTTGGTTTTGGGAGACGTTAATCTTCATCTCGATCAATCAGACGCAGGAGATACGGTCGAGTTTCTTAGGTCCCTGGAGATGGCACATCTTTCCCAATGGGTCTTCCACCCTACTCATCAGGCGGGCCATATTTTGGATCCCGTGTGCGCTAACTTCTCGATCCAGTTGGAAGAGCCTTCTCCCATCTCTTGGTCAGATCATTTCCTTATTTGCTTTTCTTGGGAAATCACTCAGCCAGTTAAGAAGGCAGTGGACTTTTGTCCATCAACTTTTAGTAAGATAGATCCTACTCAGTTTGCTAGTTCCTTGGCTGCATCTCGGCCCTCTCTTCAGGCAGATCTTGAGGGAAACCTATCTAGGTTCACTGATTGAATCTCTGATTCAGTGTCTGCACTTTCAACACCTCGCCGGCTCAAATTTGCAAGAGAGTCTCCTTCTAAACCTTGGTTCTCCTCTGAGCTTAAAATTCTAAAACATGAATGTAAAATATTAGAAAGGGCCTGGCGCGTGAGTGGCTACTGCCCTCAACCCAAACACAAACTGAGAATTAAACAAAAAAGTTATTATTCCTGACGTATTGACCATGCGAGTAATAACTCCAAGGAAATATTCTCCATTGTGCAAAGTTTTATGTCTCCCAGTGCCTTGGTTCGTGCTGTACCAGCTTCTGAGACCTGGTGCAATATTCTGGCTAAGTTAATTTTGGACAAGATGTGCACTATACAAGCTAGCTTCTCCTCGTCTAGCATGGCTTGTAAGATCACCTTAGCTGGCTTTTTGCCTGCTGTACCTCTTAATGGCCTGTCGTCTTTCGAACCTATCAAGCTGGATTGTTCTCTCAAAATTCTTAAGGCCTTGAAGTCGGGATCTCCAACTGATCCCTGTGCTGCTAGACTTTTGGCTTCGGTTGCGGATATGATTAATCCGGAAGCCAATAAAATCGTCAATATGTCGTTGCAGGAAGGCTTTGTGCCAGCCGCGTGGAAGCAGGCTCAGATTCTCCCTCTTCTCAAGAAACCATCCCTTGACCCACTGACACCGGGAAACTATCGCCCCATCTCACTGCTACCCAGCCTGTCCAAGGTCTGCGAGAAGACTGTCACCATGCAACTGACCAACTTTGTTGAATAATCGGGTCTGCTGCACCCGGCTTAATCAGGGTTTCGTGCTCTGTTTAGCACTGAGTCGGCCGTGCTTGAGGTGACGGAGGCAATCCGTGAGTGTCTGGACGCCGGTGGGAGAGCAGCATTAGTCTCGACATCGCAGCGTGTAGCCACAGGTGTCCCGCAGAGGTCATCCCTTAGTCCCCTTCTTTTTAACATCTATGTCACTCCGCTGATATATTTAGCGGAGTCACTTGGGGCTAAGGTGATGGCCTACGCGGACGACACCCAGCTCCTGTTTTCTTGGGGTAAGGATAATGACTCAGTCTCGATGGCTCAATACTGTCTCTCTTCAGTTTTCAGCTGGCTGGCCCGGGCACAGCTCAAATGTAATGAAGAGAAATCGGAGGTTCTCTTGTATGGCGTCTTTCCTGACAACTTTCGAGAGAGACTCTGGCCCCCTGGTTTTCCCTTGCCTAGAACAAAGGACTCGGCTGTAAAAAATCTAGGGGTTGGTTTAATGAGAACCTGTCTTTCTCTACCCAGGTTAAAAAGCTGGTCGGCTCTTGCTTTGGCATTTTGAAAGCTTTGAGGAAATTTTTTCCTTTCCTTCCAAGTTCGTCCAAAGAAACGGTTGTGCGGGCCCTGATTCTGTCTCGCCTAGATTATGCCAATGCTCTGTATGTGGGCATTCCGGGCTTTCTCCTGAATAAATTACAGGTTATCCAATATTCGGCCGTCAGACTCTTGTTGGGTATATCTCGCAGATGTAGTGTGCGGGCTCATTTGCGCTCTTTACACTGGCTCCTGGTGGAGGCGCGTATTAGATTTAAAACTCTGGCCATTGCCCATAGGGCCCTGCATGGCCTAGGCCCTTCATATCTTCAGAAGAGGCTTGCCTTTTATGTCCCCTTGAGACAGCTGCGGTCCTCCTCCCAATTTCTGATGTTGACATCTAGATTTACACGTCAGAGGCTGGGTGGGAGCTCTTTTGTGCGCAAGGCCGCTTTGGCCTGGAATGCTCTTCCTTTGGCGCTTCCTTTCACTCATGATCCTGCAATTTAAAAAAAAAGCTAAAAACTCATCTTTTTGGATAATTTCTTAGCCTATGGACCCTTTTCTTAGTTCGCACCGGGACACTCTGTTGAGTATCTGTGCGCGTTATAAATTGAATTAACATAACATAACTTATACATTTTTGCACCTCTGTCTTCATGTACAACACTGTATTATTTGTGGCTCTTTTATTGGCCTTCCATGTGTTCTCTCTTGTCTCCCTTATCTCCTTCCTTTCTCCTTCCTCCCCTTCCCCTTCCCCCCCTCTTCAAACCCACCCGCCCCCTTCTTAGCAACCGTTACATCATTTTGCAACATCCTTAAGCCTATGTGAAATACTTTGTTTATTTTGTAATTCGCTGCTCGTTGTATCCAAATGAAGAACATTATTGTTGTTATTTACTTATTTTATGCCAATGCCGTGGTAGGACGTTTCCATATTTGTATTGTTTTAATTGTCCCCTTTTTCCCTTTTGGGTTGTACTACTCGTAATATGTTTATACATGAGTTCATGAATATTTACTGTCCTTTATTTTTCTCGTCCGTCGGCCATCTATCTAAGGCCATCTACACTTTTCTCTATCCCCCCGGGGTACTGACTCTGCTACTTCACCTTCCTAGTTGTTGCTCCGACCTCCTCACACATGATACTGGCTACCGCTAGTTTAAACCATACCTCCACGCCTCCCGCCAAAGACGCTTCACTGTCTACTTGGCAGCCTACACACCGGACCTATCCCGGTGATACCTTCCCCGGAAATCATTCACCGGAGTTCGTTGCTCCGTCCTTGGATTTAATTCCCGCTGGTAAGCATTTTCCCACACCCTTGTTGATCGAGTAGCGGTAATCCTTTACATGCTATTTTTCTGCGTATTCGTGATACCTACACCTTGGTATCTAACGGAACACATTCTTTGTCCCTTTGTTGTTTCAGAGAGCTGTCCACAACGCTGCTTTCGTACAGCCAATTACTCCTTCATTGGTAAGCACCCTCCACTGTACCTCGCTCTCCCTTTCTCCCCTGTTATTCGGGTGCACCAATAATACTTTGCCATCGTCCCTTAGAGTAATACCATTCGACTTACGCACAGACGCCTCCGTTTCTTTAAGACTGACCCAGCGCAATTTTCTCCCTCCATGACACCAGGTATTCCCCCCCCCCCCCCCCCCCCCCCGTTTTTCCTTATTTTTAGCATTTTTTCCTCTGGGTCCGTCCACTTATTTTCCCTCTTTTTCCTCTTATCTTTATAGAAGTACCTATTGATTAATATGTAACCTTAGTCCTGATGATGATCTCAAGCTAACGAGATCGAAACGCCGTCGACTCCACAACGTCATTTGCGGCTTTGAAACGGGTCATGCTTTAATCATGAGAATAATGTTTGTAATGACCAACGTTTTGTAAATATTTTGTTTGACCCTTATTGTTCATTTATCCTGCGCCGCCTCACGTTGCTCCCGCACCTTTGTGTCACTGCGCCGTTTCACTCAACACTACACCCCCAGTGTTCACATGGTTGTTATGGTTACTGTAATTTAGTTGTGTTTCTGTACTTCTATCTACAAATAACAACCTTTACCTTTGCCTTGGTCTCCCTTGTTTTTGTCCTGTTCGTTATGATTAGTTCCAATTTCTAACGGTCCTTTTAAATGATTGACCAGTTGAGACATTGTTTTTTGTTATCACCACACAGAAGGAGCATTCACCTGCACCCACAGCCAGGTCACCGGCACCACAACACCCACCAAGATTATACCACACAGAGCAACCCCCGCACCTACCTACAAACCCATACCATGGAAATTTGGACATCCTACACAGCGGTGCTCTGGAACTCCTTTTCCTTACGGAAACATGGCTGAACCCCAAGTCAGAATCCAATGTCACCCCGGCTATCCCTGCAGGATGCAGACGTGCCCACCAAGACCACTAGGGAAAATCACAATCAGTTTCGAGGACTCCTTCAACAGCACTACAACTACAGAAGCCACAGCCCTCTACATGGAGCATCTATACTTCAAACTACAGGTGTCAGCAACATACACGCTAAGCGGTTGGGACCTAGAGGCATTTTCACCAACTTAACTGACTTCATTGCCCTATCACCATTGACTCCAGCAACTACATTCTACAAGAAAACCTCAACTTCCCCCATGACGGCAAGCGCAGCTCCAAAACCACTGGAATACTTGAAAGCGTAGAGAACCTGGGACTATCACAACATGTCACCAAACCAACACATTCCACCGGACACACCCTCAACAATGTCTTCATCTCATTTTACAAAATCGAAAACACAGCAATCGCACTGCTCACTTAGAGTGACCACTCCATCATCTAATTCCATATCAGCATTCCCTGCCTAATGACACCCACCACAACAAATACAGCTAAACACACCTGGAACAAAATCTAGGACTCAAATTAGGTAGAAACCATGCACCACAATCAGTCAAACTCCACAACGATCTAAACACCAACATCAAAAACCTGGGCAAATGAATCACAAAATGTGCCAAACCCCCGGCACCCCGGAAACACAAACCGCAGAGAAAAACACGGAATCAAGCCAACTGGACCACTGCGGAACTCAGCACAACAAAAAATCACTTCAATAAACTGGAAAGGAAATGGACAGCGAACCATCTGGAAGACAACAAAAAGACTTACAAAAACAGCCCTGTGATGCTACCATCAGCGAATCAAATAAACAAAGAAGAAAGCCATAGCGGAATGAATAGACAACAGCTTCAACAACAGAAAATAAATCTTCTCAATTATCAAAGACTTCACCTCACCAACCGCTACTACCAACTGCATCACCATCTCGCAGGCCCTATGTGGCAACCTCTCTGACCTCTTCAATGACAAAACCAAAACAACAACTTTGACTCACAACTAAACCCCTACATCATCACCTCCAGCCTCCCTTCAAACACCTAAGGTACAACCCTGATGTCCCAGAGAACATACACTATGGAAGAAAGAGCTAGCATCGTAAGAGCCATCCACTGTGGGGCACCCACTAACCCCAGCTCCCACAACATCTACAATATGGGAGCCAATCCCATTAACAAAGTCTTCACCCACATCATGAACACTTCAATCACTACCAAGACATTACTGGATACCTGGAAACACACTGCTCAAGAAACCATTTGTAGACCGTGCACAGCTAGAAAACTAATGCCAGATTTCCCCTCTTGCCTACCCAGCCAAAGTAATGGAAAAAGCCATAAATATACAGCTCTCCTACCACCTCAATGCACAACTGTGGTGGAGAGGAAACGTCTAACCTCAAGGTCATGTGGTGCATGCAGGTGGGCACATGTAGTGCCTTCCTGTGTACATGCACCCCAGTACCTGCATGGCATGGACTGCACCATGATTTTCCCAATCCTGTGGCAGTCCCACCAAGCATAGGGCCTGATTACGAGTTTGGCAGTACGGGAGTGGGAATGCCCCACCACCGCACTGCCAAACTCTGGGACGCCCCGATAGTCGTATTATGACTTTTGTCAGTCAATGGCGGGCGGTTCTTTAGGATTCCCATGGGGGTGCATATCAAATATGCATTGCAATGGGAATGTCAAAGTCAGTACCTGCACGGCATGAACTGGTGCAGTCCATTCTGTGCAGGTACTGGTGTGCATGCACACAGGGGGAACTTCATATGCCCCTCTAGGGCCCCCTTTCTTTCCTCTCCACCACTGTTGCCATGGAGGAAGAACCGTCATGAAAACCGTGGTGGAGAGGAAACTTGTTATATGCTTGGTGGGACGCGGACAAGCATATTATGGCCTCAAGACCTCCATGCCACCGCCAGGGATCTGTGATCCCTGGCGGTTGCAGTGGTGCAAAGGCAGTCCTACTGCCCTATTTGTAATAGGGTGGTCGGTGGACCGCCACCATCATGCCCACGTGAGTCTGGCGGTCCGCTGACCACCAGACTCATAATCAGGCCCTTAGTTTTGATCAAATTTAAGATTAGAGATGTGACTCTAGTAGGGGGGTCAATATACACCATTAGGTAATGAAATAGTTTTACAGTAGCATAAACAGGACACTACACCTAATTGGGAAAATACCACTTTTTTGGGGCGGTGACTGGAATTTAATGCTAGACCACTCCATCCAACCTTTTTCAAGCCAGAGTTAGTTACATTTTACAAGATGTAATCTCTGCATATATGCTTGATTTTTCACAGAGATGAACCCATCCCCCAGATAAGTATTATACATATACTCCATGTGTTCATGGTACTCAATTGCAAAATGATTACTTCGTTACTCCATACCCTTTACTACGACACATTAAAAGGACTCTTATCATACCTAATTGCATTTCAGATCATGACATAAGGAGTCCAATATTAGACACTTACACCAGAACTCTATGGGCAGCAGAGAATGCTTATATACGCAAAATATCTAATGAGAAATGCAGCCGTGATGAAAGAGAAAGCTGAGGCACGCAGGTTGTTCCAAGAAAGGGAAATCCACAGACATAAAAAAATGATATCATTCTCCCTCACATAACCCCACAAATGAGTAACTGCTTCAAACCAAATATGAACCCAATACCATTTATTCTTATAGAGCTGTTATTTTCCTTGGCAAGTATTAAAGAGAAAACATTATGAAAAGAGGATGAAGGCAGGCCATATGATAGCACTCCAACTCAGATATGAAAAAAGGCATGCAATTCCAGCAACAGTGGCTTCTCCACTATGGCAGAGGAGCGTAGCCCCCTCTTTCAGAAGCATAAAGAAAATAAAAATAAAAGGATAATAAACTGTGGTTTATTATCATTTTATTTTGTGTCTTGGAGTCTTCGGGATGGGGCCAGGTGGATAGCAGGCACCCACAGGGAGTGGTATGCACTTTTATCAGTGCGCATGACATTTTGGCCGGCCGTCTCAGGCTGGCCAAATCGTCATGCGAACTTTGCATATTCTTGGGGCGTGGCCTAGCCGTCGACCGTGATGGCTGCGTAGGCTGGAGCTCCATTGTAGCCCTTCTTTCCAGCTCCATCTGTGGCGGCGCTGATGTTGATATCACCGCGAAAATGTCCCCTGGAGGCGAGTGAGGTCGGTGGGAAGCGGCAGCTGCAGCTCCGCACCGCTCGTTCCTTGTGGAACGGAATGGTGCTGTGAGTGGAGAGATGCTGAGTTGTTGGGCCTAGGACTGGACCTAAAGCTGGGGCCTTGCGTACTGCGGTGGGCCGTGCCACATCGGAGGAATTGCCGTGACGCTGGCGGAGGAGGCGGTAAGCAGCGGTGGGGGGCAGCAGCCCCTTAAATACTGAGGCTGTGTGTGGACTTTAGCGGAGGCACCACGGTGTAAGGGGCCGCATGTGTGTTGGCAGACCGGTGCCTGGCTGGAGCCCTGCCTGTGGCTGTGCCCGGGACCTCCCCGCCGCCCCTGAGTTTCATCTACGGCCCATGACTGCGGATGCCAGTTGAACCCATCCTGTGAGGCCCCCACTGAGGCCCCCATTGAGGCCCTCCTCCACTGTTGCCTATAGTGAAGTTTACTGGTGCCTCGCCCTGTGTTTGGCCTATGTGGATGCCCGCACCTTAATTTCTGGCACTGCGTCATTGCTCGCCTGTGGAGCCTGTGTTTGTTCGGATGTGCTGCCTATTGGTGCCACACGGCTCGGGCCTCTGTCCTCCCCCGCCGTTGGTCACTCTGGGTGCTGCAGGGGTGACTGACGGCGTGATAGCTGCCCAGCGGACTGCGACCCTGCCTCGTCTTTGTCCTCTACATATCTGAGACCACAGTGGCCGGTGGCTGACACGTTGTACTGCTTCTAGCCGCCCCTCCTCAAGCTGTGCAGCCAGTACAGGGACTATGGGGCGTAAGGAACCCCGACAGAGTACACTCCCTTTCAAAGCTTCGGGGCCCAGCACAGCGGCGCAACAGTCTATCATGGCGGAGGGCGGCGAGGTTCCCGCGATGGCGGCGGCGGGCACGGAGGGTCTCCTGGCTGAGCTGCGGGCAGGATTCAGGGCCCTCGACACCAGATGTGATGCCCTCGACCAGCGTCTGGATGCAATGGGGGCCCGGTTGGACAAACATGAGGGGCGTCTGACAGTGGCAGAAAGTAGAATTTCAGACCTGGAGGATGGTGCGGCCCAAACTGCCAAAAAGTAAGAGAGGATGGAGAGGCTCCTTCATGAAGAACGAGGATTTGGAGGCCCGGGGGCGCAGGAATAATATCCGCATTACGGGAGTGGCTGAGTCAACAAGCACGGGCAGGGTCGATCTGTTTGTTGAAAAACTTCTCACAGAACTCTTTGGCAGGGACTCATTCACCTATATTTTTGTTGGAGAGCGTGCGCACTGCATCCAGGGGCCTCGACCGAATCCGGGGTGTCCTCCACGCCCGATTCTAGCACGCCTTTTGAATTTTAGGGGTATGTCCATGACCTCTCCAAGTCCTGGCATCGCTTTGTAGCGATAGCGCTTCTGCTAACCAAACGCATGGTGGCCCTTAGGTGGGCAGGTAAAACTAGCCCCACACTCCACACATGGTTGCACAGCATGACATATTGCAACACTACCAGCGATACATATGCTCAATTGCAGCCGCCCGCCTCTAGACCGGTGGACATTTGGCAACCCCTGTTAGCATACCTACGGCGTTCACAGGAGCCTAACAATACGCCTCCACAGACATCATAGGTACTGTAGGGCCAAAGGACATGATTAGCGCTGCCTCCTTATCCTAACTATGTTGTAGAGTGCTACTGCACATGATGGTAATCACTGCATGTTCATGACACTCGCCGTAAGGTCGAAACGGCAGCGTAGATGTGGTTGCATACCATGGGTTATTCGTTAGACATGTACTAGCCACTTGAGATATTCCTATTGATTAATAGGTGCTCTTTGTACTACCACAGATTATGTAAGTTATGATCATGACTGCCTGTTTCTTTTTCTCTGTTTTTTTTTCTTTTGTATGTCATTTTTTTGGAAAATGCCAATTAAAAAAAAAAACTTTGCATATTCTTCATGCAGGCTGCATTAAAGCCTGGGTGGAGAACATGCCCAGGCTCCTAGTCCCTGGCGAGCATTGAATCACGGCACTCAGACCAATCACAACACTACACTACAGCATTGTGATTGACCCAGGGGACCCTGGGGGCTTACTGCTTCCGGCTGGAGCAGAGCGACAATGAGGAGGGATTATGAGAAGAGACGCGGTAGCAAGGAGGTAAGTTAAATAGTTTTTTACTACCCCCTGCACCCTTGCCCCCACAACCCCAATCCGTGCCAGCCGCCACTGAATTCCAATACTTAGATACACTCATAACCATATGTTGACAATTTATACCATTCCATTGATAATGATTCTCATGAAGAAGATAAACACATAATCTACTCATACTCTATTCCAAAACTCCCTGACAACTTACTATCACGTTTGGACCGGAACATACCCAAGGATGAAACAGCCAAAGCAATAGATCACATGAAGATCGGGAAGACCAATGAAGATGATGGATTTCCCATAGAATTTTATAAATGTAACAAAGAGTAAATAACAATGGGGCCGATTCACAGAACTAATCTGAGATAAAATCCTAAACTTACTACTTTTAGTATTCACAGAAGGCATTTAGTAGTAGTAAAGTAAGGAGTCCTAACTATACTACTACTAAATGCCTTCTTTGAATACCAAAAGTAGTAAGTTTAGGATTTTATCTCAGATTGGTTCTGTGAATCAGCCCCAGTGTTACGATGCAAGGTGTATAAAGAGGCAGATGAAATATCTGGATTTCCACCAGAATTCAATAAAGCAAAAATGTCTTTAATTATCAAGCCATAAACGATCCCTTACATTGTGCAAGTTATTGCCAAAAGTACTTTTTAAATGTGGACATGGAAATCCTGGCCATACTTTTAGCTAACCAACTGAACATGCTCACAGACTATCTGATACACTTCATCCAAGTGGGCTTTATTCAGCACACATCCTTAAGTACTTATTTGAGGAATCTCTGTTGTGGTTACTGCGTGACTGGGACAGACAGCAAACACACAAGGAGCACACAGACACATTTGCATTACTTCTAGTGCCTCGTGTGTGGCTTAGCCCCTTTTATTGAGTGCATCATCAGGTGTGACCCTGTGATGCACTACATCTGTCACTTTAGGGGGATAAAGATGAAAAATGTGCCATATCCCTTGATATGCATAAAGACTTCAATCAAGTGGAATTGGCTTAGTAACTTATGCATGGAGTGAACTAGATGAATCACACCTCTATGGCCAAAGTTAATTGTGCAGCTTTTTAGTTTCCTCTCTAAAGTGACGTGAGATACAAAATCCTTTTCCCTTTACTTTTCCTCTTGGCACTGGAACCCCGGTCATATCAATCCCATAATATGAGGGAGTTAAACAGGTGACTGTTAGACTTGGCATCTTTTGCTGTTTTTCCGCTGTCTTTTTGCTTTCTGGCCACCCATTTTTTACTCTTTCTCACTGCTGTTAAGTGTTAAAGTGCAAGTGCTTCTGTTGTAAAATGATGTAATGTATTGGTGATTCCATGATTGGTTATTTGATTTACTAGTCAGTCCCTAGTACAGTGCACTGTGTGTGTCCCGGACTAGTAAATCAAATGCTGCTAGTGGGCTTGCAGCACTAGCTGTGCCACACACGCAAGCAGCCCTTCATAGGTAACTCTGATCTGCCACTGCAGTGTCTGTGTGCAGTCTAGTACTGACATGTCAACTTGGTAAGTGCACCCATTTGGCAGGCCCTAACCTTCCCTTTTCTTACATGTGAGTCGTTCCTAAGGTAGTCCCCAGGTACCCCTGTGGGCAGGGTGCAGTGTATGTGAAAGGTAGGACATGCCCAGATCAGGGGCGTAACACAGGCCCCTGCAGCCCCTGCAGGGCGAAGGGCCCCCAAGCTCTAGGGGGCTTCCTCAGCACAGCACTTCAGCCGGAGAACTCTTGATAGGGTCCAGAGGGGGCCCCTTCACATACCTTGCAAGTGGGCCGCCTCAATTTTCGTTACGCCACTGGCCCTGATGTGTGTGACATGTTGTGATAGAGAAATACTGCCAATTTCGTGTTTCACTATTGAAAGACTATCTGGCCCATAGGAATGCATTGGAGTTAATTTATAACCTCTTATAAATATAACTTCCCATTGGGACCAGAGAGGAAAATAAAGTTTAGTATGACTGAACTCCGAATCTAAAGATGCATCTTTTAGTAAAGGTAATTTTTAGGTTCTGTGTTTGAAAATACCACTTTTAGAAAGTAGGTATTTTCTTGCTTAGCCATCCTGAGTGCCTCTGCTAGGATGTGTATTGACTGTCTGGCTTTGGAGTGACAGGGGGTGGGGATGTGCAGTGGCTTCTGGGAGTCTGGATTAGTCAATGCCAAGCTGAATAGACCTGGGCTTCATTTAGAGTAGTGGGAGGAGATTTCCTTGCAGCTGAATGGGCCTGGTCTGCTGTAGACAATGCTGTCTCTGCCTGCTGCTGGGAAGCTGGACCAAAGAGGACCAAACTGGTTTGGACCAAGCACAGACAATTTCTGCCTGAGGGGACAAAGGAATTTAGAGTATAAATATTGGAGCCCAGACCCCAGAACTTTAGAACTCTTTTGGACCAAGAAGACTGCCAAGAAGAAGAGCTGGAGGAGATGTGAGGAAGAACTAACACTTTGCTGAGTGCTTTGCTGTGTTGTACTGAAGTGGCTGCTTCTGTCTTGGGCAGTGAAAGGACTGGACTAACCTTATTACAACTTTTTTATTGAGTTTCTCCAAGGGCTTGAGATAGAGCTTGCCCTCTGTTCAAGGAGTCTCAGGAAGAGAACTGACTTCAAGTTCTTCTGCCGTCAGCACTGGGGACTGCGTGCTTTGTGCTACAACAGAAGAAAAAGCAACCCGATGCCGTCTACGATGCCGTTGCTGACTCCGTTTCCTGAAGGAACCGCAGAGGGCACTGCCGCACACTGCACCTCAACCCTGGTCTCAACGACACTACCCGACGCCGCCACTGACCCACTGCTCGCACCTCGACCTGTGGGTACTTCACGATGCCGCCTTGGTAGCTCTGATGATGACGCTCCATGTCAACATCAACGCTGCTGCTAGCACCGTGGTTCGAGGACACCGCTCGTAAGTTACACAACTCACCGTTCTCATCCCATACTGCCGCCTTGACCTACTGCCGCCGGCTCCATCGACTCCAGTTTGTCATGCCGACAACAGCGCTTCAGCTATGATGACGACGCTGTTTGCACTGTGGCCTGCCAGCACCGCGGGGAGCACCGCATCACTTCGCACCGCAGCCCTGTTCTCACCGATGCTGCTGAATGACCATTACTGAGCCTGCACTGTGACCTGAGGGCATTGCATGCCACACTGCTGCACTTTCCACTGCAGCCCCCACACCTGCCAATGCCAACACTCCGACTTCAACCGCGAGGAGTTCGATCTGCATCGCATGTGACTTCAAGAGCCCGATGACTCCTGCACCGACCACCGGAACGGATGTCTGTGGACGCCGGCCCCTTTGGGACTCATCGAGAGGTTGCCAATGCCCTACATTTCTAAAGGTACTGTTTTGGGGTTTTACCAACACCGTAGTAGGCCCGCAACACTGCGGTCAGCCCGAACTGTTTGGATTTGTTGCACACGATGCCGTGAAAGCCCCAGACGGAGCTCTCGACTTCATGGAACGGTATTTCAAGTCTATTTTGATTACTGAAGATTTCTGAGAACTGTATGGTGGATTTTTATTGTTTTTTGTCTTGTTTTGGATATATAAAAATAGTGGATTGTTTTTAAACTGATGTGGTGTTCTTTTGTAGTGCTTTCACTGTATTACTGTTGGTTATGTGTAAATGCTTTACACACTGCCTCTAAGATAAGCCTGACTGCTTTTGCCAAGGGGTTATATTAGGAGTGTATCTCCCTTATCCTGACTAGAAAGAAGGGTCCTTACTTGGACAAAGGTGCAAACCTTTGCCAACTAGAGACCCCCATTTCTTACAGTGACTATAAAATACTTTTATATCAGGATGATATAGTAGTCATATTTTCGCTACCCCAGTCTTCAAACCAAACAGTTACATCGCTAACGTAAACTTTTTGCACTTTTTCTACATATAAAATCATTTCGGGCAAATGTACAGGATTAGCGCTAACATAAGGTACCACTAAAATGCTGCTGAATGGTGGTCCTTTCCGATGGAAAGAGTTCAATTTCTGTTACTTGGGAATTTTACTCAAAAGGGGGGACAAAATAATGAGATACAAGTTATCCCCATGTTTGGGTAAACTTTTATCTAACATTCGGAGATATCCCACTTTGCAATTTTTACATTAGAGGACATATTCAAAATATAATATTGAATATTGAACTGAAATTTATTTAAGTCTTTTACATGGTTCCCTTTACTGTTTTGCCAGACATTCTATGTTTCCTAAAGACTTCTCTCAAAAAAATTGTTTTGGGAGAGTTCAAACAGTGAATGAACATGGACAAATTGTATGCATCAAAAGAGTCTTGTGGACTACATCAGCAACAGAGGAGAGGTACTGGGTGGCATACCAGCTAGATCACACAAAATATGTGCTCCCCACCTGATCTGAATTCTCCCTCAGGATAGCTACTGAGAGGGCCTTTTTATAAACCAGCACCACTTTGGCAGCACTGCATGCTACTTCATGTAACATGAATGACAAGTTGGATCACATCATCCAATCTTTGCTGCACATCTGGCAATAAGGTCATAACTATCAGGTCATGAATAGCAAACTATGCATTAAAGAACCACATGGGATAACGGAGAACTAGCAATAGCAAGCACTATGATATCATTAACCGTGTGAAGCGATAGAGATATTTGATTCATCAGACCCTTACTTGCACAGGATGGTTCCTCAGGCACCTTACAATTTATGAATAAGTGAGGGACATTTAAGGGAGTAGTCTCTTGTCTGGGTAAACTCATCATCAAACATAATTCCTCTCAGCCATGAGCCATTGCATTGCAATAGTGGTGGAAGCACAGACTTCGTCTAGACCTCTTAAAAGATGAACAAGATGATAAGCTAATTGTTAGATCTGGCATCCTTTGTGTGGTTTCCCTTGAATTTTTTACCTTCTGACCTCCTGTTTGGCTTACTTCAGTTTTGCTAGCTTTTGGACTCTGGTCACCTTACCACTGTTGACCAGTGCTAAAACAAAAAACAAATGATGGACAGAATGTTGAACAAATCAAACAGTCACCCCCAGTCACACATCTGGGTTTAATCCATTGTTTTGTTGCTCATCACGCCATCTCAATTTGGACCCAGCCATATGCAAATCAGTCTTGACCATGCTCACCATGGTAATGGTCCAGCCTGCACTGCTAAGCCAGGTCCTCCCCAGACAGGAAACAGGCATCCTAGAACCGGTTTTGGGGTAACAACCCTCATCCACCAGGAAAGGTGGACACCGGTGGCATGGAGAGCATAGAAACCACATCTGGGCAATCACGTCTTATTTAGGGTGACATATACAAAAAGAAAAAATGATTGACGGAATGCTGAACAATATCAAACACTCACCCTCAGTACAGAGATCTGGGCCTAAATCCATTGTTTTTTTTAATAACAATCCCATTCCAGTTTGGACCCAGCCGTATGCAAATCAGTCTCAACTCCGCTCCCCATGGGAACAGTCCAGCCAGAACTGCCAGTTCAGGTCCTCCCCAGACTGGAAAGAAGCATCCTATGACCGGTTTTGGGGAATAACCCCTCATCAGCCAGGATAGCTTTACTCTGATGACATGGTGACCATGGGATCCCCTTCTGATCATACCCGTATCACTTACTGGGGTAGCGTGGTGAGCAAAAAATGATGGCTTAAACCCAGATATGTGACTAGGGTGAATGTTTAATTTGTTCAGAATTCCATCCATCATTTGTTCTTTTTGGATCTTTTGCCCTAAGTGAGAAGGGTGTGTCCATACGTGGGACCCGTGTTAAACATGCCACCACAGTAAAGCATCCTGGCTGATGAGGGGTGGTATCCCAAAACCGGTATACAGGTGAATGGATGCCTGCCCGAGTAGGTAAAATAGTATGGGTGAAAGGATTTACTCTCATAGGGGCAACTGGCCCACGAAAGGGAGAAAAAAACAGGGTCTAATGTATTATCTTCCCAGAGTATCCCAAGATGTTGGAATAGATGCCTCATTCACTTATCATAACATGCTTCATCATCAATGCCTATCCACACCCTGGAACCACCAGGTCGAACTGAACCAGAAGAAAAACTTTGGGGGTTCTTAGATAAAATGAAACTGAATAGTGCAGAGATCCAAAAGAGAATGGTGAGTGGTGAGTTTAAAAATACCTCAGAGAATATCCCAAGACAATTCCTTTATTAGTAGCATACTGGGGGTAAGTTTAAAAATATAAAGAACATGGTTATAATGGCAATGTAGTGCTCAATTAAACCTGATTAAAAAGAATGGCAATATGTTTCAGCCCTCACAATGAGCCCAAACAGATCTGGGGCCTTCTTCGGTTCTAGAGTCATATCCCTGCGTAAACACTACTACACATTTATTCTATGTGTGTGTGTGATAGGCCTATAGCTCTCACCTGAGTTTATAATATGTCTGTGGATCCTAACTAGGAACAGAACAAAACATATTGTCAGAGACACTTTGCTACCTAGTGTACTTTTGGTGAGTTTATAGATACCTCGCAAAGCTATTGGGCCTGTTACATCCTACTGTAGGATGTGTGGTTTTTTTGTTATTAAAGAGACTGCCTATCTCAATAGATCTGTTGATGTGTAAAACTTTTCTTATCCACGAATCAACGCACCCCTCCCAAAGGTAGCGTAAAGAAAGAAGTGTTGTTTTTTTTAAAACAAAGGGGATGTTGTTCAATCATTATTTGGTAATGAGGTGACGTAAACATACTTCTTACCCTAATTGTGGGGGTATTCTGACATCATGTAAATGTAAATGTTTTTGTACTTGTATAGCGCACAGCTACCCGCAGTGGGTTTGCCGGTGCTTGTACGAATACCACAAGGGAACCCTTCCTGGTTTTCCTTGTGAAGTGTCCACTCCTGGGCACCCCCATGGTGAAACCAGGCATCCCTCACGCTGTGGGGGTTGTGTGGAGACTAAGCAAGCTATTGCCCAGAGTTGCAGCGTGGGACCCATGATTAGAAAGGCACTGAGGCGAGAATATCCAGTCAGAGGAATTTATGAGCCTGAGACCCACCGAGGCGGGAATCGAACCCTGGTCCCTGGCAAGAGCTCTGCATCAAGGTCTGCCTGTTCTAACCATTGAGCCACACTTCTCCACATGCATATCTGATGCCTGGTGCCATCCTCTAGTCACAATCTAGTTCAAGTGGAGCAGTGGTAGAAGTCAATTATATCCAATCACTAAATTCACATAGTGATCTTCCTCCTTTTTGACCTAATTTATTAGAGTACCAGGTGGAAAACGTCTTATTACTGTTTACACCCAGATAAAAACCAAAGACCGCTGTGATGCTTGTATTATATAAATAAAGATTTTTTCCTTCTCTCTATTGATTGTATTACATAGTTGTTAGGGGAAATTGATGGCTCCCACCAAGGTTAAATACATGGTGTGTTTCTGTGGTCTAAAAAATGGTTAGTGTACTCATGTCTCTTTGACTGTTTTCAACTGATTTTTTTAATGCAGTGACATGACAGCTACCGTCAAGCCTCTGCAATCATACGCAATCTTCCCCAGGCATCGAGGAGGGTCCACCGTATAGTGCTTCTGGGAGGCTGGGCTGCACATGTATTAGAAATCACCACTGGTAGTACCGGTGGCTACTTGTATGTAAGAAAATAATGTTTAAGAGGATGCTAGTTACATCCAGGACTACAGGATGGCACCAGGTGTCAGATACACATGACCCTAGAATAACCCAAAATTAGGTAAGAAGCATGTTTGTGCCCCCTCATTTACCAATTGATGCATGAAGAGCATCCCCTTTTTAAAAAACATAAAAGCACGTTTTTCACATTACCTTTGAGAGGTGTGCATCGAATAGTGGATAGGAAATGTTTTACACATCAAGAGACCTATTGATATAGGCAGTGTCTTTAGTAACATAAAATCACACATCCTACAGCAGGATGTAGCAGATATATTATCTTTGCAAAGTATCTATAAATTCACCTCCAGTATGAGGACACTAGGTAGCAGAACGTCTCTGACAATATGTTTTTTTCTGTCCTTAGGTATGATCCACAGATGGATTATAAAATCAGGTGAGAGCTATAGGCCTCTTACACACACAGAATTAATGTGTGTTTTTTTTATGCTGGGATACAACTCTAGCCCTGAAGAAGGCCACAGATCAGTTTGAACTTGTTGTGAGGGTCAAAACATGTTGGCATTCTTTGTTATCAGTATATATAAAAAGTCTCAGCTATAACCTTGTTGTATGTGTATTTTTAACCATACCCCCAGTACCCTACTTATAAAGGAATTGTCTTGGGATATACTGTGAGGTATTTTTAAACTCACCACTCACCATATCCTTCTGGATCTCTGCACTATCCAGTTTCATGTTATCTAAGAACTCCCAAAGGTTTTCTTCTGGCTGAGTCCTCCCTGGTGCTACCATGGTGTGGATAGGCATTGATGATGAAGCAGGTCACGATAAGTGAGTGAGGTGTCTACTCCAACATCTTTGGCTACCCCGGGAAGATCATAGAGTTTTGGCCTATTTTAAACCCAGGTTTTTCTCCCCTTCATGGTCCAGTTGCCCCTATGTTAGTGTTTGTTTTTGGGAGAAGGCAACTGGACAAAAGATCTCCCGCTCTCTGGAAGTGAGACAAATTGGTGAAAGCCTGCCTGCCTGTGGGGGCGAGAGTAATGCTCGGGTGAGTTAAAGCTGGATGGGTGAATGAGTGAAAGGACACAAAAATGGGTAAATGGATGTCAATGAAAGCTTTGCTGAGAGCAATATTTAGATGCATGGATATATATATGAGTTGACGGTTTTCAATGATGAAAGACTGGATGAGAGAATGTAAAGCTGAAATGGTGTGCATCCAAGCCAAGGGTGAATAATAATAGAATAATGAAACAATGAATGGATAATTGTTTTGATGAAGAAACAAGGGAGCTCTTCTGGATAGGGGCATGCTCACCTACATTACTTGTTTGGAATGCTTTTATCAAAGCTTTGATTCAAAGGGTTGAGGTGGTATTTCTCTCTACTCCATTGACTCACAGTATTTTGTAAGTGAGATAGATATTATGTATACCACCCAATATCAATCACCTACTGATGGCATTTTGCCAATGCCACCCATGATGACCTAACTGCTGCATAGTACTATTCGGCACTGCAATGTTGGCTGTGCAATGTAAGTCTCCTTCAGTTAATGTGGCATTTGCAATGTTTTTAATGCATGGCGAAAACAAGGCATGTTTCCCTTCCCTCCCAGAGCACACTCAGTCAATTCCTAGTACTTCTTTCCTAAGTTCTGTCCCTGCTTTCCCCAAAATTTCAAAAATCCATTCTTGATACGTGCTACATTTTTCTGGCTAAGTGATATATTTCATCATGGCTTCCATAACGGATTTACACCTGTTCAAATTTTTCCCTTTCAACATTTTTCATCCACAGTGATTTACTAGCCAAAGCTTAGGCACATGATGTTGATCAGTGATACCCCACTAATCTGTACTAAAACATATACTTACCTTGCTTAATCCCTTCAATTGACCCTGCAGTAGAGTAAGTTATGTCTCCTTTCCTTACTGCCAAGCTGATAAAATGATTATAAAGTGTGGTGGAGGGTGAGGCCAGGGAGTAAATTGGGACTAAATAAGTGCCTTGATTCTTGCCGATGGGATAGTCTGTGATGAACTTGCTAAATCCAATCTATATCGCATTCCTTAATCATTTTCCTTTACTGCAGTGCATCGATTTCCCCACTGTCTAATTATGGCAGACAGATTACCCGCATGATTTTATATGTGACGAGTATCCTTCATTATTATTCATCAGCCTTGTAGTCAGGGTAAAATTTAAAGGCAATTTGCAGAATAACAGGGCTATTGGAATAAGATAATTGTCTATTACAGCTGTCCCAGCTGCACACTGCAGAAGGTAGCAAAGTACAACTAACGAGTAGGACTCGTGCGCCAGCTAGCATGCCTCTATTAATTTAGCACAACAAGAAAGAGAATACTTGTGCTCCATGCATTAACACCTTACTCATTAATGACAGGTGATTTATTTAATTTTTCCACAAAAAGTGCCTGTTTAGTTTTTTCATTGGGAAATCCTTCAAAAGAAACAAAATACCTGTTTTTAACTGGTGTGCTGTTTAGTTTGCCTTAATTTCTTTCAAACAGTAGGTTCATTTGCCATTTTCCTGTCGTTTTGTGTGAGTCATGTGTGGGTAATTGGGGTGACTCTATTCACATCAAAATCGGATGGTCCTAGAAGGCCAGCTACTCTACTCTACCACTACATAAATTAAGACGTGTTTTTTGCACAGAGCATTGTTTACAATTTGTCTTTTTTTCTTTCTTGATGTAGCTACTCCTGCTGGTCCACCTCAGCAGGATATAGCATCCCAGCTGTGGCAGCAAAAGCTAGAGGCCATTCGGGCAGAGTAACAGCAGCTGGTGACCCAGCAGGAGGAGGAAGAAGATGCAGCTTCCCAGTGCCCCAGATGGCCACCAGCGCCTCCAGCCACTCAGCAAGACCAGCACCGCAGTCTACTGGCAGCTGCCATCATTCAATCACTGCTGCCCCTCCTCATGGAAGAGCACCTCAGGAAGCTCCTGTCCCGCTGCGCCTAGTGCCCTCTTCTTTTCCCCCTTTTTTAGCATTTGCATTGGGGGTGGGACTTATGTGGATGGAGAGGGTGGGAATGATGGGAATTGGGACCGGAACTGTTTGGATTTCCACAGCTGCCTTTTAGCTCAGCCTGTTTCTAAAATCTACTCATAGTGTAACAATTAGTTATGCAGTATCCTTGTCCTACCACTCTTCTAGTCCTTGTAGTCTGTAACTATATTGACCACTAACGGGGGAGTTGTCTTTGCCTATATTGCCAACAACAACGCTCCATAGTTATCTTACATGAATAGAGGAAGCAAGGGTTGCATGGTTTCCCAAGGTGCCCTCCTACAAATGGTGGTGGTAGTATTAACAAGCTAGCACACTAACACTGAAGGAATCAGAAGCGAGGTCCCACTCCCACCTAGGTGAACTCCAACTGTAGGATTAATTGGAAGGATTATTCATCTCAGGCAACTACATTGAAATAAAAACACTGAGTTAGTAGGAAAAGGTTATGCCTTTCTGCCACACAATACTTGAATGGTGAAGCTGGCAAATGATGTTCTTCTACATTTAAAGTATCTAGCACCTTTTATGCATCGGTGGGAAAATAGGCCCAGAGTGGGCTAGTGTTTAGGTAATTGAACTGAAGACCCTCCTGTGAGTTGGTATTGCTTTCACCACATTTGCCCCACCAAGTATGTGATCAATTAATGGTCTTAATTAAGGCACACCACAAAAAAATCACACATCCTGGGTGGAATAGGGTTAGTGATTCGATGAATGGATAGAAAAAGGGAGTTGGGTAAAGGTGTGACAAAGACAAATACTACACAAAGACAATATTCATCTGGGCGATTATCAGCCAACCATAATTAATCTGTTCAGGAAGAAAATGAAGAAATGAGTATGACTCAGTTTTGTTAAATACATTTCAAACAGTCTGTCAACCCCAGAGACCCAAGGTAGTATATGATTATATATCTAAATGTTCTGTCACCTAGCTTTGAAAAATATTAAATACAAATTATGGAGGAGTGTAGCAAACCCTCACAGTTCTAAAAAATGATTCTTAATAGAAAATGATACTGTAAAGTGCCACATTAAGCAGTGCATATGCATTCTTCTTGGATTGCCCATCAATCTTGGGTGCCTGGCGGAAGCAGTCCGGTAAAGTAAGCATGAGGGTTATGGTGTTTTTGCCTTTGGTTGTGCAGGAGAAGAGAAGGCCACCAGATTGTAAAACAGAAATGATATTGTAGAGTCAAGGAGAAGGACAGATGGTAAGTGTACCAGGAAGACCCAGGGGCAGGGCAAAAACATAGTCCTTGCAATCATTAATATTATGACTCATGTGCGATCAATTGAGTGGGAGCAATTATAACAACCAAAAATCACAGACAAGTGACTGCCTGTATCGGGCTGATTAAACTTACAAGTGTTATTATCATTATCATAACATTTAGCCTAGCAAATGCATTAAGTTTTGATGTGATGTGACATCATCATATGTCTGTCTCCAGTTACCTACAACAACAGGCCCTCCACCCAACCACATAGTATCAAATTTGAGCCAGCAAGCACACAAACTCAGTAGCATTGCAATTCCCAAATCAAGTTATCAACGTACCTCTCACCAGTCCTTAGAGTTGAGTAGGCCTCTTAGAGTCATCACCATGTGGGTTTCCCATGTGTTTGATAACTTCTTCTGACAGTTGTTGTGGTAGTCACGCCCTGAGTCCTTCCATCATCACCCTGACTCCAATGAGAGAGATCAGCCTGTAATGCAATTCTGATGATGTACAACAAGAGATACATTGAGTAATTATTGGGGGTACACTAGATTTGTGCTTGTTAGCTAAACGGACTGGTCGGGTCTTTGAGGAGTGTGAACCAGAAAACCAAGCAGTGTGGACCTGAAAAAAAATCTCATCAAGTGTCAAAGGGAAAGGAAAAAATCACCTTCAGGAAAGGATCAGCCATTAGGCCACCAACATCGTAAATCATCACAAGCACAATCAAGCTTACAAATTATATTTGAACACACACCTTCACTGTCTGCCACCACATGAATCATCTCAATACTCACAATCTCTCATACATCACTCATTGGTGAATTACTCACCTGTTCCAATTCACATACAGTGGTTGATCCCCTTTGATTCAAGTAACGCACATTGGTCAGCTTTGTAAATCAAATATTCTGGGGCAGCCCTGCTAGGAGCTGACACATACAATAGGCATGGGATGGAGGCAGGAATTGTGTCTCCAATGTCCTTGAAGGGAATGGGGAGGTTTCTTTACTGCACAATGGTCCAACTCCAATCCCACCATACGTGTGTCTAAAATGGTGAGCTGCATTCGTCAGTGAGGCATAAACAAACAATAATATAATGTTCCCCTAGCTAGATCCTTTTTTTTGGTCAAAGCAGTTCCACAAAAGAAAGTACAATGGTGGCCAGGGCTCGCCAAGAAGGTGATCAGCAAACACAGTACCATGACCTGCATCTAACCAATCGCCCTCTTTTCCTGTCTTACTTCAGGTATGGTATAATTCGGTGGAATAAACTGCTGATTTATTTTAATCATGGTTAATCTCTCCACATTTTGGGTGAGAGACTGGTCCTTCTAACTGTGGCAAATGCACCAGCTGCACTGAACACATGCTCAGCAGACACACTAGCTAGCGGGGAAGCCTGCTCCTTTAATACCACTCTGCTGAGCACTGGCCATTGGCACCTCTTCCCATACCAATACATCAATGTGTTTTGATCCCGATACACCACTGTTAGATCATCCAGATTGGCCTGGACAATCCTTCCAATAGTCATTGGTGCTTCAACTTGCTTGTCTCTTTTGCCTTTACCTCTGTACTGGACTTAAGCCCTGCCTTTAGAAACCAATCAAATGCAGATTTTGCAGCTGATGTACCTGTTCCTGCCATTGGTGCTATTGGTGTTCTTTTTGTTGGCTTTGGCTGTTGTGAGCCAACAGCACTGCCCTCGGGCTCTATTGACCATAGACCTTCTACCATAGAACTTATAATGGGCCTCTAATTCCAGGCCATTCTTTTTCTGGGTCGCTGGCTTGCTCGGCAATCCATATTGTGTAGTTTGAAACATTCCTGTCTGACAAAGGTATGAAAGTGGCCAGTAATTGTTTGCATCATGGATTAAGAATTGTGGCACAGATGTAATGTTTGGATGACACAATGTCTCTTTGCAGCCTTGTATTAATAGATAAGCGAAGTATCAATCTCTCTACCAACTCATGCACATCGTTTTTTTGTCCACACCTGCATACATTTCAGACACCTCCTTTTGCTGTTCCTTTAGCATATGCAACAATGGGATAGTTTGTCTCACGGTACTTTCCTCCTTGCTGATCTACCGTGTGAAAACCTCAAAAGGAAACAACATATCTGTCAGGCATTTGACTAGGCACCATTTGTCCATCTCAATGATCATGCCTTTCTCAGTTGCATTCACTCTTTACATGACATATTCATTGATCGATGTGAACTGCTCAAACAGACACTGCAACATGTAATAAATTGAGTTTCAATATGATGGCACCTCCTGTATGAGTGCTTTAACTTTAACTGGCATTCTATTATCACGCTGAATGATCCTCAACTGCTTCCGGGCTTTAAAAGAATGACTGAAATGAGTACAGATTTTTCTGTAGGTGGCCAGTAAGTTGCTAACTTTGCATTCTTTTTTCAGAAAGCCCTGTACAATGATGTTGATGCATCCCGGCAAACACAGGACCCTGACAAAGCCACCCTCTGACATGGCCTTAACTATATCACTGCCACTTTCTGTGTAAACAAATCCAATCTTATGCCCTCTAGGTCACAGCCTTTCAGAGACCTTGTTGTTAAAGTCAGCCAAGATGTTTTCAACAGTGTGGGATTTCTCCATGGCAGACATGGATACTGTTGCATGCATACGAGTGCCATTAAAAATGTCAGCTGTGTCAACATCTGCAGATATAATTTCTCTAACACCCACAAAAGAGAACCAGTGTGCAGTGATGCACATGTAATCAGTGGCTTGACAACTGTCTGTCATCAGGTGGATAGTGTGTGAACAGCACTCTGCTGCAAAGCTTTTCCAACCAATCCCAGCACATCAAGATGTTGCGCTGGAGCAGCAACTCTGCCAAAATAGGTCCGGCTGCAAACCTTCTATTTTGGACAGATAGCAGCAACACATTCTAGAAAGCCCACTCCTACCGCAAAAGAAAAAGGGAGCTTTCCATTATATAAACATGCCATTGGGTTGTTGCGTTTATATCACCCCTCCTGCCTAAACATGCCAGGAACAATAGCCTGGGTTTTTTTCTTTTCTGGTGCCACTGATGCAGGCGACTTCTTGAGAGCAGAAGGTGGTAGGCTCAATGTGCATCTCAGGGGTGCAGTCACTGTATGCTCTTGCCTTTGTGTCTCACCCTAACTCTGAGTCTTGTGCCATTGCAATGTTGCTGATGTGGGCGATACTGCTGTACTGCTGGGAACAGAGCTGATTTGCATAATGAAAATGTCACCCTCTTCTTCACCTTCCACCATTATTGGATCATATTCCCTGCTCTCACCACCTTCACTAACACCACTTGCAGTTTTTTGGCTAAGGTGCTCCTCCCAGCAGATTGTGTTGTGTTTTTGCAAATCAGCTGTTTGGAGTCCGGTACCATAGTTTGTATCAAGATTATCCCAACTAACACTTGCTTTGCAAATGGAGCATATGGCAATGTTTGTGGTGGTGATGGTGATATCTGTGCAATATCTTTCAGAGCAGGTTGAGATGGGGTGAGGTCAGTCTCCATTGGGACTGGGCTAACATCCATGATGACTGGGTCATCGTCATCCTCCTTTTCTTCATCCATAACTCTAAGGTTTTCACAAACCTTCCTTTCCACTAGCTCTCCTTGTATTTCTCACACGGAGGCGGCATCCATGTGGAGTCTAGATCATCAGAAAGGGGGCTTGGAGAAGAAGATGATGGAGTACCCTTCCATTTCTTGCTGGAGATCTGGAAGGCAATGGATCTTCTGAAAGAGGGGCTTCTTCCACTTCCTCAGCTTGAAGTCCAATATCCTGAAGTGCTCCTACTTCAGGAGTAACTACTGTTGATGGCTGCATCTGTTGTTGTCCACTTAGCTCAGTTTCCAGCAGCGATTGGGTACTACTTTGTGAAAGAGATAACTCCAATTCAATGTCACCGGTCATCGGCGTTGACGTGATTAGAGTGGCTGCCTCTGTGCTAGACAATGGCTTGGACTTAGGTTAGGGTGGGGCCATTGACACAGGAGTGCTGCTCTCAGCCTTCTCCCCGGTGGCTGGTGTGCAGGCACACGTTTTTTCCTGAAAAAGGTCTCGGGCGACATACCAGTGGCAATAAGCTCCTTCTTATCACTGGTCACTTTTTTGGTAGTACCTTTCTTTGGGGCCACCTCTAAGCTCTCAGTTGGCAGTGACACTTAGCTTCACAAGCTGGAGAGATGTCTGTGTTGTGTGGTCACGTGTCACGCGCACAGCATTCTGTTTGGCAGTGAGTGATGTCTCTTCTCATGCACCTAAAAGCAAACAAGCAAGAAGAACATCATTGAAATGTGGCATTGTTGCAGTTTGAATTTGTGGTACAAACATTATCATTTTAGTTTCTAAAATTATAAATAATTAACAACAATACAGTGTATCCATTTGTAAAACCACACCAACATAAACTTTAATGAACACTCAAGAAGGATAAGAAAGAGCAAAACCATACAGATGTAACTGTTTGCTTTATGTGCATCAAGTTGGGATGTGGCACTCAGGAGGGTGCAGGTGACAATAGAATAATCTTTAGAAAATGAATGCTGTTGTGTGGCTGTGTACCTATGGCAGACATGGGGTTGATAGATGTTAGGAAAACATGAAAAAGAAAATTACCCCAAAAAGTATGAAAAAAAAAAACATTTAAAAACTATAATTGCTTATGTACTACGGACTATCATAAGAAATGCATTGGGATTTGGGAGGCAAGGAGTGGTGCAGGTGATAAATGCAAACAAAGTACGTAATAATATAAAACACTGTTCATATAGTACATTTAGTATGAGCAGTGAGCTAATTGGCCTCAAGCATATTAATGTATTAAACTGAAATCAGGGGAAAGATAAAAATAAATTCAGGGGAAAGATAAAAATAAATTATCACAAACAAAAAGGCTTATGCCTCTACATTCAAAATGGATTTGAAATCTGATGGTTGCACACATTAGCCACATGGTCAAACAACTAGTAAGGAGGCATGGCTACAAGAAAGAACACATGCAGGCCTATGGCAAAAGCACACCAGCTGCCTACACAAAGTTGGCCGTCAACCACATGGTCAAACTACAACAACAATCAGCAAAGAGGCATGGCCACAACAAAGAACACATGCAGGCCTATGGCAACAGTAAACTGGCTGCCTACACAAAATAGACGCCAGCCACATGGTCAAACAACAACAGCAACCAGGAAAGAGGCATGCCAACAACAAAGAACACATGCGGGCCTAAAGCAAAAGCACACTGGCTAGCTACACAAAATGGCTGGCAGCCACATGGTCAAACAACAAGCAGGCGGCATGGCCACAACAAAAAACACATGCAGGCCAATGACAAAAGCACACTGGCTGGCTAGACAAAATGGCCACCAGCCACTTGGTCAAACAACAAGCAGGAGGCATGGCCACAACACAGTACACATGAAGGCCTATGGCAAATGCACACTGGTTGGCTACACAAAATGGATGCCAGCCATATCGTCAAACAACAACAACAACCAGCAAGAAGGTATGGGCAGATCAAAGAACACATGCAGGCATATGGCAAAAGCACACTGGCTGCCTACACAAAATGGACACCAGCGGAATGGACAAACAACAAGCAGGGGGCATGAAAAACAAAGAACACATGCAGTCCTTTGGACACTGACTGTACAAAATTTCCCCCAGCCACATGCCATGGAGCTCAAAGATAAATGGTGGCCTATGGCAACCATACTCAAGGACTGGCCAGATAAAGGAGGCATGGTAACACAGAAGCATTTTTCCTTTATAAAAGAAGAAAAATTACAAGCACAAAAATAACTATGCTCCTACTAAAACTGCATGCCACCCAGCACAATATTTGTTCAAAATCGAATAACAGTACAAATAAATCCCGGTGCATGCCCTCTATCCAACAAAGAACACCCATATGCAACAGTTTTTGAACTTACACGTAATATTACTAAAACAAAGTCCTCAAACCCAATCGTATATATGCAGCAGACAAAAAGAGACTCCTTTCAGCTCCGAATCTAAATGAAAAATGACCAGGAGGTGGACAAAGAACTGGGAGGAGCCTGCTGGACAGGAACAGGAAGTTGGAGTCTCTGGGCACTTCTTCCTTGTTGAAAAATAAAAAGTAAAATGAAAAAGGACTTCTCGCACAAAAAAAACTATGCAAACGGTCCATTTGAGAAGATTTTTACCTCCAAATTGTCTCATTGAGTGGATTTAGCGGCTTCTTGAGAAGAGAATCTTCTCCAGGTTGCAGCCACGGTCGATTGAACTCAATCGCACTCGCCTGTGACACGAAAAAAGCACCGGAAGTTGCTGGTGCAGCCTAAAGCCGTGTTAGCGGACACAAAATCTCACAGGAGCTAGCAGGTGGCCAGAAAATCTTGTGGGAGTTCGCGCGCACCCGGCAAGCCTCATTGTGCTCCCCACCTGAATGAAACGACATTACAAGCTGAAAAAAAACTCTGCTCCATTGCGGAGTGCAGAGCTGATTGGTAACTCTGTGTTCTCTGCAGAAAGCAGAGTTGCTAAATTCCACAAACTCGGTGAGTGTAGTGGAGTTTTATGCCCAGGCCTAACCCACAGGCAGCTATGTTGTGAGCCATGTACATCTCAGCACACACACAAAAGTATCACTGTGAGACACCTCACAGAGTCATCATGTAGTGCAACAGTGATTTAAGAACACAACAGCAGAGGGACTTTACATGAGTTGGCCAGTAGGCACCACTCTAGTGCCACAGGTAAAAAGGCCACAGGTAAAAAGGCCTGTTAACACTACTTATTCTTTTGAAAACACAAAACGGTTATGCTGTCACCATTGCACTCATGTAAGTTAACTTCTGACAAGGGCAGTAGCCCGCTACCACTATGAGAGCAGCGCTTGGTGCACCCCTCTTGGCTAACCATACAGCATGTCATGAGACAGGTCTAAGTCATGGTGCACATGCATGAGCCTTGTTTGCCACAGACAAAAATCAGTACCAGGGATCCAGATATCCATGCAGCTGGGCCGCTCAGTACTGGGGTGCACTTCTGCCACTATACAAACATGTATACATAGTCAGAGTTTTAAACAAACACCTCTGCTTTGCAATGGAAGATGGTTGGACAAATTAATGTATGTGGCGAGGTGCAGTGTCTGTTTTTTCTGTGTTATCTACTTTTACATTCAACAGCTATGGTTTTGGGGCACAAGGGTGGCAGGGCAAATAGAGCTGGTTGATGGGACCCATCATCTAGCACCCTTTAACCACACTGTTGACAACACAAATGGTGAATAATGGACTGATTTAGAGTTTGGTAGATGTGTACTCTGTCATAAATGTGACGGATAGCCCTTGCACCTTATTACAAGTGCAATAGAATATAATACACTTATAGTATGATGGACGGGATATTCATCGCTTTTAAGTCAGAGTAACCCTTCCACCTAACTATAATCAGTGCAAAGCAGTGCTTAATTTGTAAAATGATAAGTGCCAGAGTCCTGGCCAGGAGGCCACTGCAGCTTGCACCATCCATTGCCCCATCATCGCTGCCAATGACGGAACCAAAACAACTACTAACCATCTCTCTTGCCAGCAAGTGCGACAGATAAGATTATTTCAGGTCCCCAAAGATAAAGGAATAGCTGGGGAGGCAGGTATTTGTATTTATGTATATTGTGTTCCGAAACAACCATTGTTCTGCTGATTTCTAAATTCTATGAGCAGTGCCACAATGTGGCAGAGTGTCATAAGTGTGGTGATGACAATCAAGTGCTGGTGCCGAGCACCGGAAACCAATCAGGTACAGATGCCGAGCACAGGAAACCACCAGCTCAAATTAAGCAGTGGCCCAAAGTATTTTTTCTGTAGGCTTCTAATGCCAAACAAAAATTCCCAGTATGAAGTCAGGCCAGATTAAAATGACTGCTACTCTTTCCAGGTCATTTTGACAGGCAGGATTATTTTCTTTACGAAACACGATAAAGTATTTTTCCGCATCTTTGATTCTGACCTGATAATATCTAGAATGGCTGCAGCTGTTGACGTTTTTTTAAAATCCGGTTCTCCTCGCTTTCCTTACATGTTTCAATAATGAATCAGCAAAGTGTACCCAAATGGGAACATATTGACCATTCGCATGAGTAGAGCCCTGGGGTCCTAATTGCTTTGCTGCAAGTGTGTTTTTTCTATATATGTATGAGAGACGTTTTCAAGTGCGGTTCGCGTGATAGCTCAGGGGTTGAAGATTTTTCTCTCTCCGTTTCTACTCCCATTTCCTTTGATATCCATTTTGAATGTGAAAACACGATTCATGTTTTATAAAGATCTCTCTTTCATTTTCTTCAAATCCATCACATCGTTCTATGTTGGAAAAGGGATCCTTCCCACAGGATACATATGTAATATTTCTACACCTATAAATATGCCAACGGGGCTATTTACCGTACACTACCGAAAGTACGCAAAGGTTTTTTAAATGTTTATTCAGGGAATTCCTCAACTTGCTGTTACGAAGGGAAAAAAACCACGGCAAATGCCTAAATGTAACAGAGAATATGTTCTAAGCCTTCAGAAGCTCAGGAGAAAACATATTTATTATTTGGGTAATAATTACTAAAGACCTACTATATTTATTTTGGTGAATTATTACTGTATTCGCTGCAGCCTGGTAGGTTTTTCCTTGCCCCTCAGTTGTCTTTTCATCCGTGTCCATATCTTCATTCCCGTAACTCAATCATTCACAAACACACACAAGCATATTTACAAGCCCCTAGCACCACCGTGGCATCACTCTTTTTGATACTCTGGTGGTGCAGTGTGCTGGCCCATATTTACAAGGCCACGCAAATCCATCCTGTGTGTTTTTTCATTGACTTGTAAATACGGCACCTTTTCACGCATCACTTTGGGCCTCATGTAGGTAGCATACCAGTTACCACTTCTAAAATACCGAACGTTACCGAATCGGTATTTTAGAAGTGGTAACTCGTATGTAGGTAATGAGTCGGTATTTTTTACCGATTCGTTACAATTCGGAAATTACCGAATCGGTATTTACCGATTCGGTAATGAGGCATACCTTCCCATTGAGGGGAAGGTATGCCTCATTACCGAATCGGTAAATACCGATTCGGTAATGGTGGAGAACATGCAAGGGTGGCAGGGTGTCACATTGACACCCTGTTGCACCCCTGATTCGGCCATGTGTGCACATGTGGCACACATACATGCCCTAAGGGCATGTATGTATGCCACATTGCACACTGCTACGCGCTTCAAAATGCATACACACATACATAAATTATTTACCACCAACTATAAGTTGGTGGTAAATACCAACTCCTAAACACACCCACACACTCCCCCTACATATCATTTCTGGAATCGGAATTTACCGATTCGGTAAAATTACCGAATCGGTAAAATTACCACATCGGTAACGTTACCGATTCGGTAATTTTACCGATTCGGTAGTTTTACCGAATCGGTAAATTCCGATTCCAGAAATTGACCCCCTACATACCAATAGCCAAAATACCGGTCGGTAACGGTATAATTACCGAAAATCGGCCGTTACCGACCGGTATTTGGCTACCTACATGAGGCCCTTTGTGTGAAAGGGGCGTGCAATGGGTGCTGCTGTGGGCGTTCCACTGCAACACCCATTGCTTGTTGACGCTGCCCCAGATTTACAAAGATCTGTAAATCTAAGGCAGCACCAAAAACTAAAGCCATTGAAATGCAGAGGTTAGAGTGGCACAATGAGGAGAAATACTTTTATTTTGTTTCCTCTTTTTTATGTCTTTCTATGTGATGAATTCTACAGAACACATAGACTGAGCAAATCTCCTTTAATAATTGTTTGTGTGCAGGAAGGTGTCCCTTCCTGCACATAAACAAACATCCCTGCAGTGCAGGCACCCTTTCACCATGGCGCAAGGGTGCCTGCGTTGGTGCTAGACAGCTTTTTTAGTGCTGACGCATAGGATAACACAGGGGTGCAATGTATTCTTGTGATTACAGCGCATCGCTGCATTTTTTAAATGACGCAGTGCGGCGCTGCTAAATTGCTCGCAGCGCCGTGCATTTCTTTGCAAAGATGCCCTACGGTGTGGCTACTGGTAAGAGGTTTGACCACCTTGAGTTCTTTCTGACATAAAGCATACATTCATAGCTTAACAAAGGCTTTCAGAAACCATTTCTACCTGGGCTTGAAGCCAGGATCTTGTGCTCTTTAGAGCACACTTTGTGCCATTCTTTCACATTCACTGACAAATGAGATTGAAAATGTCTACTTGTTATAGAACATACCGCTTTGTATCCAGAAACAGCAATAAAAGAATGTGCAAAAAGTAGTTTATGTAGAACCATTTAGCAATCTCTTCATCACAAGGATAGCTCCTTGAATCACATTTGTCCCCTCATTAGCCTTCTTTTTACTGCCGAAGGGGAGCCTCCAAGTTCAGCAGCAGGGATATCAAAGGGCAAGACAAGGATACTAGGTTCTCTCACTGACTACATCAAATTGTGCCATTCTAGTGAGGGCAAGTATGCTGACAATTTCCTTATCAAAGTGAGAATGTTATACAGATGAAATGCAAGAATATTAAACAATAGACTAGTATTTTTATTCTAGACATCGAAAACTGAACATAATGAGGCAATTATCCATAAAAACAGTAACCAAGAGTGAAAAGGACTGGAAGTCTTAATAATTTCACCAAACACTTATTGCACACGACAGTCACATTTTTCAAATAATTGTCACGACACATGTACACATAACCTTGTAGTAGGTGCCCTGGTGCACGCCATAGGCATACTGTATTTTTGTGGCTAGGTGTTTTAAAACTCTTTAAGGTCCCACACTTGCATGGCAGGGAGAATGACAAGTGCAGCAAGCATGCTACCATGCCTGCTTGTGGGAAGTGTGGTGGGAGGCCAGCCAGCCTTGCTAGGCATCAGGCTGGAAAGCTTTGTTCAATTAACATGTTTTGGGGACTCTTCTAAGATGGTTATTCTATTATATAATAATCTAATGTAGAGCCTTTTGGGATTTACCCTCTTCTGGCAAATGTTCTGCATTAATGGAAAACAAATGATGGGTTAGAGCAAGACTGATTTGCATCTGGTTGCTTCCATTGTGGAGTGGCAGAGAGAACTAAAAAGTAATGGGCAGGAATGTGTGCTAGAGTCCTAACCAGTGTTTGAGACTAATTCAATAATTCCACACATCTCATTTTTGTTTTTTTCAGTGTAATGATCTAAATGTGACAGGTATGCCCAGATGTGGGACCCATAGATCATGGTGCACTTTACTGATGAGGCTAAAGGGGGTTAAAACTGGGTTGGGATTCCTTGAAACTCCTGTTCAGTGTGGATAGGTTGTACTGTTCCTATTGGAGCAGGCCAAAGGCTGATTTATTTATGTTTCATCCATGTCTATAGATGCCTAGTGGGCTAAAAACAATGAACTGGAATTTTGCCCAGAGTTATTAACAGTGGCAGAGGTCAACTCAAGCATTCCAAACATTTGTCTTGTTGTGACACAGTAAATGTGTCCAGAAAAACATGAACCCATAGGTAAGAGTACCATAGGATTTAAACTGCACCTTACAAATGAGGCCCAATGAGGCTTAGGCCAATCTGGGATTGCTTATGTCTTCATTCAGACGAGATTTTGCTAAATAGCAGAACTATTCCTAATGGTGCATGACAAAGGCTAATTAGCACATGGTTGCCTGTCTGGAGTGGCACAATGAGCAAAAAGGAATGATGGACAGGAATGTAGAACAGACTTGTAACCAAGAGCAAAGACTAATTCAAGTATTTAATTACCAATTTTACTTTTGGATTTCTCTACCTTTCAATGTGGCATAAATTAATTCTGGAACCCAAGGTCATGTGCTTTTCCTATTGTTGCTTAGAATGGAGTGGGAATAGTACATTTCACCCATCCAAGCCCAGCGCACTCCCTACTGTTGCACTGACTACAGCATTTGCCGCTTCTTGTCCGAACTTGATGAGTGCTTATTTCACTTTTATAATTTATCAGTGGTAATGTTTTAAATATACACATGTTTATAGGTGTACTCCCAACCTTTCCTTCCTTTTGTGAATCAGGCTCTATGGCCCTCATTACAAGTTAGCAAAATAAAGTAGGATATTCACCATTATGTGGTAAATATCAGTATGCAGAGGTTAGGTAATTAGCTTCACTACAGGAGGAGTGGACAGCATTGTGCAGAGCAGACACAGCCTATTCAGGTGCTAGTAAAAACTCCTCCCACCACTCTAAATGCAGAAAGGTCTATTCAGCCTGGCTATGAGCCACCCAGGAAAGGCAGGATACACTTCAACCTCAACCCCCCCGTGACTGTCTAGAGAGAATGTACATCCCCAGGTCCTGTCACTCCAATACCAGATAGCTAATACACAAACAGGCAGAGGCTCAGAGGAGGATTAAGAAATAAAATGCCCACTTTAGAAAAATAGATTTTTTTGACGCACTATTTAAAAACCCCCTTTACTAAAAGATGTGCTATTAAATTCAGAGCTCAGGGAGCCTGAACCCCATACCTCTATCTATTCCCAGTTAGAAGTTACACTTGTAAAATATTACACGTTCACGTTTAATTCACGTTTATTTGGACCATTGGTCCACAAACATTACATATATTTGTTAAAATACATCTAAACGTACACATCCTTAAATACACTAAAACACATCTTAAAACGCATGCAATTATAAAACCCTCCATTAACAAAGACAGGGTAAATTATTTTGCTAAAACTCATTTAAAAAGGGTAAAAAGAAGTGCCTTCACTCTTTTCATAAATTTCCCAATAGCAACGGAAATATCTAAATGGATCATTTCAGTCACCAAAATTACAGCCTGGGCCCTAGTTTTAATCTCATATTTCCTAAATATCAGTCTTAAAAACATAATTCGAATATCGAAAAACTTCTGGCAATCTATTAAAGTATGTAACAAATCACATGAAGTGGCCAAAGTGCAAATACATCTTCCCGTCTTATCAATCATTGAGCTTTTTACCACATTATTTACATAACACGGGTTCACCCCAATTCTTACCCTTAAAACCTCTCTTCGTAAATGACAATCGGGTAACCTGTCAACATAGGGAAAACATTGGTCATTTTTTCATGCAGCAGTCATAAAATGCACTGAGATTTTATTTGCAAGGTAATTTTGGTCCTGTACCTGCGATATTTCATTCCCCAGCGTCCTAAATACCTTCTTATCAATACTAATCACGTAGGTAATGGGGCACGATTTAATCTTCATCATACAACAGAGCTTCATCATGATAGCTCTAATCTCTCTTGCCCATTTTAATTTGCTGTTCTGAACTTCGTTTTTACACCACTGCGATATTTTGGTGTTCTCACCTACTCCTAGGCGTTGCCAAAAATGTAGTAGGGCCATACTGGCTAAAATGCCCCATGAGGTCAGTCCTAATTCAAGTCTTACGGCCTGGACCATTGCCGACAAAGGGAGTGTGAATAGGTTTTTTAAATTTTTGCCTTCCTCGACATCCCAACCCTCTTTGCCACTCAAGCATAACAGTTCCGCACCATACAGAAATTGTTTTTCTTGGAACAATAATCATTAAATATATTTAGTTTCCTTTGCAGGCCAATTTCGGTCTGATCCATGATCACCAGATCGTCCGCATAGAGCAAACATGCAATATGCTTACCATCCTGTTTCGGGCTTGCCCCGTTGACGTTCCCCAAGGTCAACGGCAAATCTGCTAAGAACAGAGAAAACAGCAGGGGGGCCAATACACATCCCTGCCGCAACCCATTTCCAATCTCAATCTTCCCAGATAAACTTCCATCTATATCTAAAATTATCTGGGCCCAGTTCTTAGTATGGAGCATTTGAATCAGACTTAACATATATTTTGGGATACCATATCTAATTAGGGCCTCCCACAACAGCTCCCGGTCCACCAGATCGAAGGCTGCGCGGAAGTCCACAAAACAACAGAATAAACGTACCCGCTGTTCAATCGACTTACGCAGTATGCACCAAGTGCATAGCAATGGTCAATTGTGTAATGGCCTGCCTTAAACCCCCCCCCTGTTCCAGGGGTATAATCTGATTTTCCTCCGCCCAATCTTTTAGTAAACCCAAAATGGCTTTTGCAAAGACTTTTTCCCCTATGTCTAGGAGATTTATTAACCTATAGTACTTCGGTAGTTTTAGATCGCCCTTCTTATATATTGGCCTTATGATTGCACCCCTCCAACTTCTGTTTCCAAGATCACTTGAAACATCTTTGCGAAAAACTCTGCCCACCATTCTGGTCTAGTTTTTATTATCACTGCCGGAAGATTATCTGGGCCTGCGGCACGAGTAAGGTTCAAACTTGCTATAATTATCTTTATATAACTAGAAGTAAAATATTCTTTTATGTCAACACTCACCCGTGACCAAACTGGCATCCTAGCCTCTTCGTGTATTGGCCATTTCCCATATATTTCTCCCAGGTAGCCCACCCAGTCATCTTCAGGGACCATACAGTCTAGGGAAGCTACTTTTCTACCCACACTTTCTTGGACTAATTTCCAAAATCCTTTGACATCTCTAGTTTCAATTACCTCCAACATATTTGCCCAGCAGTTATCTTTATAAGTTTTTTTTTTGTTCCTAATTAATGTTTTATATCTTAACCTTAGTGACTGGAGGGACTGCATTAATTCCACATTGAACCTAACCCTTAATCTTCTCTCCTTCTGCCTGATCTGTGCCTTAGCTACCCGGCATTCATCGTCGAACCAGACATGCGCATTTTTATTAACTCTATGGCTTCCAGTCCCTGACTTTTTTTTTTTTTTAAACCTTTATTTAACACAAGAAATGTGTACAGACATGGGCCTACAACCACAGGGGCCAGCCGCTAGTGTAAAAAAGAGTACCAATGACACAAATTACATATCAAGTTCAATAATTAAGACATGGGCGGGTCATACAAGAACAGGGTACGAACGTCCCCAATACCCATCAGATCAACAAGAAGGTTTTGTTTTCTGTTTGTTAAAAGAAAATAAACAAAATGAAACAAAAACAAGGCAAAGATTCCGCTATCGCAAGCATGTGCCCTCGTAGGCGGGGGACAGTAACAATGACGCAATATACTATACCCCAACTCACGTCGAGGAAATTGGGGGGGGCATGAAGAAGGCCAACTACCACTCGTATAGTTCAGTAAGAACCGGGAACATCACAGCTAGGGGGACAATGGTATGTCTAAGGTGACCTCCAAGGGGGGGGGGTGCAAATGTCCCCGCGAAGTCCCTTACTTTCTTGATTTAAATTTTATCTTTAAGGTATCCACCAACTTGCTTATGGTGGATTCAAACCAGATATTTCCATTTTTAGATTGGATTTCTTCTACAGGGATAGCCTGCTGGGGTTGCTTTAACTTCTCAATATATTCCGCTGTTATACTAGTTGTCAACCGTTTAGGGTAATCCACATGTACCTGTAGAACCCTTTCTCTATTTTTACTACTTGATATATGTAATTCTGTCCTCAATGAGTAATGGTCGCTGCCTTTCATTTTCACCACCTCAAAATTTTTGATTAGCCCAAAACACCAGGCCTGGGAAAATAGATAATCTATTGGGCAGAATTGCTGGCCCTTCATAAAAGTACGTCTCGCTGGCCGATCCAACTGCATTCTCCCATTTATGCATACCATGCCTAATGAGCCCTTCGGCTGAGTAAAAGTTGCATCCTGTGGCGAGATCTCTCCTCTAGGGAAGATGGCCACTTCAATATTATAGGATGTTAATAATTCCTTGTGCCAACTATCCACCCTTCGGGGATCTAATCTATGATTAAAATCACCTAACACCAATAAAATATCCTTCTGATAATTTACGCTAACAGACGCTATATCTTCTTTCAGCTTTCCCTAGTTCTCCTTATATTCATGGTCCTTTTCCTTCTGTATATATACATTTATAATACATATTCCATCATAACAGGGATCCGACGTCTGCAGCAGAACCCTACAGACTAATTCCCAATCACAGTGTAGTTTCACATTTTCAACCTTCCTAGCCATCTGTTTGGAAATCAGTGTTAGTTGCCCCCCCACGATGTCCTCCCCAGAATGTTTTTCTTTGCTGCTGTCGAGTGTTGGGCGAATCCTTCTGTAACTAGGGTTGCTAGGGTATCGTCACACAGCCAAGTCTCCTGCAGGCACACAATATTGTTACTCTTAATGAATTTATCAAAATTATCTTGAATAGATATTTTCTTGTAGCCGTTTATATTCCATGAAAGGACTGATAGGCTCTGTGACGACCCATGCTCCTAGTCGATTTCACTCAGAAACCCCTCCTCTTCATACTCCCTAGATTCTGGGGATGCTAAGACGTTAAACTTATTTCCAGCAAATATATCTGTTTCGTATCTTGCAGATTCGTTATCAGTTATGGTTATCGCAAGATCCTCCTTCTTATTCCAACTTGAGTTGATTAACCTTATCTGCCGCAACCCTAGTCCAGCATGGTTCGTAAGGAAGTGCTGCCACTGGATTTCCTCCCTTCTTACCAATCTAATCCCCTCCTGTTGCAGCTAATTTTTAGCTTTTTCCACCGCGGCTTTCCTCAAGGCAGAGTAAAAAAGAACCTTGGTCACTCCACCCCCTTTACTACTTGTAACAAACTCTACTTCTCTAAGGTCCTCCGTGCCAATGCTGCCAAGGCTTACATATTTTGACAGGGAGAATAGAAGTTGTGATCGATTTAATGGGTTTAATTTCCTAGCTTTTTTCTCGCCTTTACCCTGGCTGGAAGGTCCTAGGAAAACCCATAAGTCGGGGGAGCTTTCTTCCCTTACGCCATGGGGGCCCCCCATTAATCCAACTTCCCTTCTCTTTGTTAGGATGTCTCCCGTATCTTTTTCCATAAGGGCCTTACTACATCTAGCACTTTCAGGTCCCAATTGTGCAGTTATCCTCTTTTCTGTACCTTTCCCCTCCTTCCCTTTCGTTGTTTGCGCCAAATTGCTTTTGCTATTCTTTGGTCTTTCTAGCAAATTCTCTTGGGCTTCTTGTTCATTCCTTTCTCCTTTCCCTCTTCTCACCTTCCTTACAGGTTGTCTTATAGGTTGTCTATTTCTAAGGGCGACCTCCTCCCCCCCTAGACCTCGGGAAACCCCTCATATAACATCTCCTTTCGCCCCATTTCCTTGCAATCATTGGCAGTCGGGATATATATACAGTTGGTTCCTCTTTCTGTAAGTTGGGAGCCCTTAACACAACTTCCTCTTCCTCTTTACTACCTACCCCAACCTGTTCTTCACCAATCGGTCTAACTAATGCCGGCATTAACCCTTTAATTTGTGTCAACTTGCTCAACATTGCTTTAAACTGCTCCCCTTGTGTTTTTAAGAGTTCATTATTTAATACAGATACCTCTAACAGGCCTTGCAGGGTTTTTTGGAGGATCCACATAACCTCAAGCATAGAAGCAATCGAGGTTCCTGTGACCTCCAGCCCATGTAATGGAGAGTGCAATAATTCACTCCCTGTACCCAAAGAGCATTCTGCGCCAGCGTTCTCCTTGATTTGGGTAATTGTTCCATTATTGTCTTTTATGCTCAATTCCTTGCTACTTGGCATTTCATCTTCGCCTTCACCCTCAATTTCGTGCTCAAGTGACCGCTGGAACATTCTTGGCGAGGACAGCCGTGGATTCAAAGAAACCCTAGAGATATTAAAGATGGTCTGATTTGGAGAGACTAAATCCACCTCGCCCATGGACTCCGAGGTTGAGTATGCCACGGCACTTGTCTCCTTGTCCGTCATATCCTTCCCCTTGAAATGTCTTCCCAAAAAATCTTTAATCGAATTAGACACTGATGAACCACCTTTTGTTATTTTTGATTTTGCTGATTGTGGTGTTAGCGTCAAGGATTGTGCATTTCTTGCTACTTGTTTTTTCCTTCCAGTTGGCTCGTTTAGTGCCCCTTTTGACTTACAAACTACGCTCCCTTCGCCTGCCGCTAGAGTGTTCATCTCATTCTTCTACACAGTTTTTAAAGTCTTACGGGCTCTTGCTTTGGCCGGTGCATCTTTTTGATTTCTTTCTTCGTTACTCGCCCTCAGGTCTCAGATCACCAGTCCTATAGCCTGTTTAAAATACTACCTCCCTGTCATGCTCCTCCATCGGGGTTACCGAACCCCTTTTTCCAGTTCAATCACTTGTATAACTTGTAACTGCCACAGTCGGTTTTGGGTTAGATTTAATATCCTTGATTATTAAAAAACACACACATCCCTTCCACAGTGCAAAGCCAGCTGCTCCTCACTTACCTCTATTCCACGGTTGCCGCTGTGCACTCTGCTCTTCCAGCCCCTTGCTACAGTCCTGATTACGAGGTGCTGTCACCAACTCTAGCTCAGCTGGTGCCAACAGCACTCCTTAGGACCCGCGTTTTTTGGAATTTTTGTACCGGTGCCAGGCTTCACAGCTAATCTCTGAATATTGCCCCCCGGACCATGGCTTTAATTCGCTGCCTCCAGCTGTGTGCCTCGGGGCCTCCGTACACCTCAGCGTTCAGCGGGATCAACGGGTGCACGCATGCACGAGCGCATGTGCGTGAAGTGTGATACGTCAGGCATCCAGCATCCGATGCTTCCAATGCGGCTTCTGGGGCGAGAGCAGGTAAGGCTGCACGCAGTCAGTCAACCGGGAACAGAGAACCTCAAGCCAATGTTACAAGGCAGCTCCAATGACCACTTATGGGAAAGACAGCCTTTCAATAGTGAAAAACTAAATTGGCTGTATTTCACTATCAGGACAAGTAAAACATACAACTACATGTCCTACCTTTCACATATACTGCACCCTACCCGGGGGTACCTTGGACCTACTGTAGGGTTGCCCTGCCAGAAGAAAGAGGGTAGTATAGGGCCTAGCAAGTGGGTGCACTTGCCAGGTCGACATGGCAGTAAAAACTGCACGCAGACACTGCAGCGGCAGGTCTGAGACACATTTGAAAGGGTATTTGTGTAGGTGGCACAACCAGTGCTGCAGGCCCACTAGTAGCAGTTGATTTACAGGCCCTGGGCACACACAGTGCACTGTACTAGGAACTTACTAATAAATCAAATATACCAATCATGGAAAACCAATCATAACACAATGTACAGTAGGAGCACTTGCATTGTAGCACTAAATAGCAGTGAAAAAGTGCACAGGCCACTAATCCAGCAAAGGCAAAGTCAAAAACAGGATACTAAAAAGCAAAATGTCAGGGGATTAACCTGCCAAAAATGCCAAGTCCAACACTCGTAATGAGTGCTTAGATGTTGTAGACATCAGTCAAGCAGTAAGCTCCATTGTATAAAATGACAAATTGTTAAACTGGTCTTAACAGAGGAGCATGAGGGATAATTAACCGAAACAAATGTCTTAATGTCTATTCATAATCACTTCAATATAGTTTTCATACATATCTACTTTTAATATCATTTGAGACATACATTACAACGTAGATAAAATCATTGTGCAACTTTCAAATTCTTCAAGTGAACTGCTGATTGGGCATCTATAATTCCCCTTAGGCATCCTCAAATCTCCCTCTTTACTGTTTTGCTCAAACATTCTAATCCCACGAAAGAATTGGAACAAGTGTAGTGCAGTGATTGGAGTACAGTAACCTGGTTTATAGTTGCAAAGAATTATCTGCATGCAATATATTTCACCTCTAATCAATGTTGAAATATATCCACGAAAACAATCCTATCTGCAGGAACACAAGCTCATTGGAGAAATATTCTGCTGTAAGTGCAGTTCTTTGCAATATTCCAAGTGCCATCTTTCTTTCAAATGAATTTTTATCCTGCTGTTTTCTTTCAAATCCAAAATTAGATCCTGTGTTCTGAAATATTCTGCAACCTCAGACATTCACATCTGTTATGTAAAAGGTTAGCCATGTACCCAAAATACATTCGCGAAAAGTATCACAGTTCAGAAACTTTTTCAGGGAAACATAATAGTATTTTAAATGTTCTTAGTACAGGCAACTGACAGCATTTCCCACTGCATAAAGTGACATTATTTTTCATGCATCCTGCAGTAGGAAATGTGGCATTAAAAGACAGGAGTGGCTCCTCCCAGTAGGAGCATGTTATGCCACACACTCAGCAGATAGGTCCATGCACCATCACTATGAGGAAATGGATGGCTCATGACTCAGGATTGTATCCACCAGAAACTTGAATAAATAAACCAAGATTGGCAGGCACAGCTACGGGCTGTTGTCCCTCACTTCCCTCCTTCCACTTGCATAAGCACTACTAAACCTTCACCCTGCAACAATATCGGCAGTCTCTTTCATATATGCAGACACTCCTGATCATGAGTCACAGTAAGTGCTGCAGGACAAAGCACCACTTTACTAGGATCTTATAAGTGAAATGTAATGTCCCAATTGGGTGTAAGCCAATTTTACCATGTTTAAAGGAGTGAACACAAGCACATGAGCACTGGTTAGCAGTGCTAAGTGCACAGAGTCCTCAAACCGATAAAACCTAATTTCAGCAAAACAGTAGGGGAGACAGCAATAAGTGTGGGGATGATCACTCTAAGGCTGCCAGGTCTAACACAGGGCTTCCCAGATTGCACTTCTTTTATTCAATGCTTTTAATGATGCAGTGACAACAATTATGGTAAAAGCACAACTCTGAACATCATGCACAACATGTAAAGACTTTCTATTTACCCCTCAGCATAACATAAAACAAATTGTATTTGTAACCTCACAATTACCCTTAGAGCATTTTCAGGCTCAATAACAGATGTTTATCGTTATCCAGGAGACCCTGACCTCAAACATAGAATTCAGGAGTATATGTATTAGTAAGCCACCAGAAGCACCTACAACAAGGTCCCTGCTCTTCTACCCAAGCACATGCACAGTTTAGTGTGCTGCCCATCTGCAAATTCTGATCTGCACCTCACTAGGGGTATGAAACTATTAAAATACAATTGTATATTTTATTTGTATAAGCTTCCTGATGCTCTAGGTTTGAAACAACATTCCCGTTAGTGGTAGAGAGGAGAAAACGAAAACATGAAGACTAAATTTAGAGGGTAAAAAGTCAGATCTTCTGGGGTTTCAAAAAGTTTGTAAAGGAACTGTATATTCTCAGGTTGAACAAAAAGAAAGTCCACACTTTCGACATGACTACCAAAATAATATGTGGCTTGAGCAAGCATATTTGGGCTTAGGTAAACCTGGAAGTGCCCAACTGGTGGACCGTAATATGCAACCGATAGAATGCAAGTCAAATATGGGGATCACACACCCATGGGATTTTTTATAAACCTCTCTGTGAACTGTGGTCAAACCTTTCAAAGTTACATGTCTATGAATAGCGAGCAAAACAATACTAAACAATGAGAAATGATTTGCTTGATTATCACAATTACATATTTGGTAGGTAAATGCTGGTGTTTGGTAAATACTTTTTTTATACAATTGTATGTTTGAGCCTAGTAAAAGATCATAGTTTGGGAGCCTTTGCCAGGAGTTTGCAGGGGTTTCCAATAATTATCTTGTTAATCAGAAAGTACAGTGGTCTCCCCCCAAATGTTGGCATGCTTACCTCCACATTTTGCAGTACACTTTTGTTGGCCTTAGGACTCTGAGCACTTTACCACTGCTGATCAGTGCTAAGTGCATGTGCTTCTCCCCTAAACTTGTTGACATTGGTGTATACCTGATTGGCACATTTAGTTTACCTTTAAGTCCCTTGTAAAGTGGTACCTCATGTATCCAGGTCATGTCATTTAAATGCTACTAGTGGGTGTGCAGCACTGGTTGTGCCCCCCACATAAGTAGCCTTTTAAACCTGTCTCAGGCCTGCCATTGAAGGACCTGTGTGTGCACTTCACTGACACTTCGACTTGGCAATTAAAACCACTTGCCAAGCTTTAAACTACCCTTTTATTACACATAGGTCACCCCTAAGGTAGGCCCTAAGTGACCCTAAAGGCAGGGTGCTGTGTAAATAAAAAGCAGGACTAGTACTTGTAAGTTTTACATATCCCGGTAGTGACAAGCAGCTGAATTAATGTTTCAAGCAGTGAGGCCTACTCCTACCATAGGCTAGCATTGGGGATTCCTTAAAACACCGTTTAAGCTATAATTTCTGATTGGAAAGGAGTCGCTACTTCATGGTTAATATCTTTGGAATGGTGGTGATGAATCCTCTTTAATTGTAAAGTTTGATTAGATATTACCATTCTGCCCTGCTGTCTGCTGATCTCTGCCCTGATGAGTACAAGGACTGGACCCTCTAACTTGAACCCAGTGTGACTCCAAGGGCTTGCTGGACTGCCTCCTGTTTTGAGGGACACAAAAGACTTCCTGCAATACTGCTGATGTTGCTGGACTGTGCCATCTGTGATTACTACCCTTGCCTGAGGTGCCCCCTACCAGCCCTGGGCCTCAGATGTGGGTTCCACAACTGATTTGCGGAACAAATGACAAATTGCATTGACTGCATAAGAATTTCTGCTGCATCGCCCCTTCAACATCATCGCAGAGGCTGCTCAACGATGAAGAATCCACAGCCTTCATTCCTCGATGATGATGCTCTGGGCAGCTCGATGACGATGCATTGCATTCACTTCAATGGAGCTTCACAATGATGCGGTTCCCACTCTCTATGGCTCAACGATGATGCAGTAGACTTTCAATGCCGACAATACCTCCATCCAAGGTACTTTTTCGGTGCACCCAGTGTGGGTTCTGTAGCCAGCTTGCCCTCCATCGTGGTTGGCCTGAACTTGGAATTTGCACCTCTCCCTCTCGACCTCAAGTAAACTTTTGACAGCTAGTGACTTCTAAACACTGTTTTCACATTTAATCATTTAAAATTCATCTCGACTTCTACTTATTGAATTGTTGTAATTTTGGTCTTGTTTTAATCAGACGACTATTCTTTATCTGTTTAAACCTGTGTGGAGTCTCTTTGTGGGGTTTTCATTTAGTTACTGTAATTCAAGAGCTACACAAATACTTTACACATTGCTTCCTAAGTTAAGCATGAATGCTCTGTGTCAAGCTACCAAAGGGTGAGCCCAGGTTAATTTAGGGGTGTATCTGACTTACCTTGACTAGGGTGGTGGTCCCTACTTGGACAGGGTGCAAACCTCTGCCAACTAGAGACCCCATTTCTAACATACTGTGCTTTTGTAAATTGTGTGAAGCATTCGAGATTGTGACAATTTATGGTGCATTCACTGGGGTTTTTCATGGCTTTTGTAAACAATGTTGGTTGTCTGAGCCCTTTTGACTTCTGTTCACCATGACATTATTGATTGTGAAATCATGTGACTCGATTGCATTATTTCTGCACAAGTTTAATAGGTTTCCTTGGTGTCCAGATTCCCTAATGCAAGAGCATATTCAGGCATTAGCATAAAATGTTTTGATTACACGCCTTCATTTTCGATGAGAAAATACTGAGAAATAATCTTGGGCATCCAGCCTTTAATACTTTCCAAGATTTATTCTATCTGAAGGTCAGAACTGTGTCTAATTTATCATTGCAAGGAACTGTCCGGCTTAGAATCTTTGAAATAAGTGTAAAGGCTTACTGTCCTTCAACAGAGATTATGCTCCTACTATACGAGTGAATACCTTACACTGGTGAGCATTAGGATCTTACAAGACCACAAGAGACATTTCATTTCACTAAAAGAAATAAGGTTCGTACAAAATCTAGGACCTTCAGATATTTTGCATAGAGATGTATTTGGGAACCTTACAAAGCCTTAAAATAATAGGCAAAATTAGATAAGTGCCCAGAGACATTTGACCAAAAAAAAAACAAGTTGTAAAAATCCTCATAGCCTTTGGGGAAGTCATAGAAGCCATAAATAAAGAGACATCCTTAGAGCATGCTCAAGGAAGATAATTCTAGAAGAGAGTCGGTGATTAAGAATCAGCTGAGACAAAGGTCATCTTGGACAACGTTATTAACCCTTAGGCCTCTAAGCCCCCTCTCTCGCTACAAACGTAGCCTCTCTCAGGTGCACGAAAACCATACTGTTTGAAAAAACTGTGAATCAAATGCATGAAAACCATACTGTTTGAAAAAACTGTGAATCAAATGCATGAAAACCATACTGTTTGAAAAAACTGTTAATCAAATGCATGAAAACAATACTGTTTGAAAAAACAAACAGTAAATTAAGTGCATGAAAACAATACTGTTTGAAAAAACTGTAGAGTTAAAAATCAAAACAAGAAGGCTGGCCTAGAGAAACTCATCTATGAAAGGGGTCTGGGCAGAAGCTGGAAAATCTCAAAGAACATAAACAGATAGAGAATGATGGCAGGTACAATGCACTGTGCCCACAGGAGTTGGCGGCGAGAATGAGGTGAGGGGCTTCATAGTCGGGTACTATTTTGGTCCCGGATCAGTAGGTAATCAGAGGGTTCCCTGTGGCCTCCGCTGGCCCTGCCGGTGGCAACCCCTGACCCAGTGGTCCAGTTGCCCACAACCTCTTAGTTATAGCGGTGGTCACCCCACACTATTTAGGACGGGCAACATTCATTTATTTTTTACATTCATGTCAGCCATGAGATACGTGTTAGGCACAAGCAGGGAGAATGCAGATTGGTCCCCATGTGCAGGGAGAAAACTCCCTCTGCCTTGAGGCAATTAATGTTTTTTGATTATAGAAAACAAATCATCACTTTGGGAGTTTGTTTAGTCTGAACAAAAATGTTGTTGAGTGGATGCTTTAAACATAATGCTTGCTAGGCAAACCTCCAGTGCTTTGAAGGCAGCTACTGCATTCAACCTTCATAGCACAGAGATCCCCACACGACAGGGGGGATCTTAGATGGGCAGATGGACTCCCTTTACACTCCTCTCCTCCCCAGCCGACCCATGGACCATCTGTCAAAGTCTAAATAACCGTGTAAGTCCTTGGACTTTTTCCGTTCACTTTTACATGAAAAAAATGTAATTACATTTGGAAACTGTTCAGGATTTGGCAAAGGAATGGTATCACCAAAGGCTATACTGGAAAGACCTGCATTACAAGTTGGGCAGATTGGCATAGCAGCATGGTTTCCCGCAGTGATATACAATTACAAGCTTTTCCACAGATGATTACACCATGTGCAGTATTTTTGCCTGGCATTGCTGGGTTGTATTTTACCTGGCATTGCTGAGTTTGGATTTATCATGCACATATCTCACATGCATAAATACTGCATACCAAAAAGATGCTGGCGGCAATTAAAAATTAGAGGGTAACACCTAGGACAAGATCAAATAGCTCCAAATTCTTCCAGCTGCCCAGAGCAGATGCTAATAATTGGCAAACACTTTCACAAATATAAAAAAAACAAGGCATGACTGAAGGAGCCTAGTTTAACAATCTAACATCAGTACAAACAAGTATTAATGCTGTCCTATTAATTCCAGCTGCTTAACATTGCGTTAGCCCTACAGCAGTCAGTGTATTCCACAGTAGCATAACGGGAATAACCTAAAACAACAGGTGATAGTAATTCACAATTAATTCCATGAAGGACTGTTTGCCGTAATCCGATGTGGCTGGTTATGTGAGTTATGAATGCCATTGAAATCAGGACATCTGAGCCAAATTGTATTTGGAGGTAACTCCTGGTAACCCTGCCTGTTAGAAGTGGGCACAATAGTGAATAGTTTTTAATTCGAAAAACTACTTTAGCAATCATGCATGAAATTGCCTTCACCCAACCCCAGTAAGTTTACTGATTTGGTGGACCCTCAGAGTCCCACTCGAGATCACCTGGCACTTCCCTGTGGCCCCATTACAATGAACCATACCAGGGCTTCTGATTACTCAAATGTTGGAACTACAGTGAAAAAACACCCAGGACACATGTGAGGTAACCTTTAAAAGCAGCGCAGAGCTATCCTTTATCGTTCATCCAGCACTACAGACAAAATGCACATCACTAGTGACCACTTTCTACATGAAGTGCAAATCCTGCTCTTATTACATATGCAGTAGGATGAAGAAGTCCTGTGCTAAGGTCCATTGATGATATCCATTGAATTCTCATTGAAAGTGAGACACGCCTGCTGGTACTTCTGACTCCATAGGTAACAATTCTAATGCTCAGCCACAACGAATTCCAAAACCTCTAGAAGGCTGTATTAAAGTGGATTGTTATTTGGGGTGGACGAAGGCCCTCCTCAAGGAATGATAACACTATACCATAAGAGTAAACCACAAAAACCACAACATTAGCCTAAGCTCAGCCACTGGTAGTTGTGGCACAGAACTGACAGGCTTAATTTGGGAAATGTGTAAATTATTTATGCAAAACCAAAACAGCAATGATATCAATACACCTAACAATAAAAATACAAAACAGAATTAGAAAGCACAGTAAAGCCTAACAACAAAAGTGACAGCAAAATGACAAAAATGTAACGAGGGGAACCAGAGGTATGAGTTTTTAAAGTTTTAGGTGAAAATAGCATCAAAAAGTGCTATGTGTCGATAATAGTCATGGTTGCAGTAGAATAGGACCTAGGCACACTTTCAGGACAATGACAATTGAACTCAAGGACTGATAGACTAAGTGAGACTGCTTTGTCAAGGATTTTACATTCAGATTAAGGACCTGACTTCATTTTTGATCGCCGGCCAGCCATTTTGCCATGGGGATGCAGTAAATTGCTCTGTACCCATGGCAGAGGGACCGCCCTTTAAATTTATAAATGACATTCTAGCAGGGAGTCATTTATAATTCATTCACAGGAATAGCCATCCTGGTGGTTCCTGTCAATGCATATTACTGTTTGGTGCAGGGCTGCGTCAGCATGAAGTAACCCTGCACCAAATAGTTTTCTTTTTTATACCACAAAAGGATTTTCTTTTTTTAAATCGAAAATGGTATGCTTCCCTGGCTATGGATGTCATTTCCCATTACAATGAGAGGATTGTTTGCTTTTTACTGTCTCTCACTGCCAGGGTGTGCCTGGTGGTGACAGACAGTAAAATAATGGCTACATGTCCACCCCTGATTGTGTGGGTGCGCATGTAGTCATTTCTCTAATGGCCCTTACTCCGTCAGACTGTCAGAGATGTTTGCCTATTGCCGTGACGGAGTAGTCACTGCCATAGTCATACCTAAAGTCCTTCCGCAATTAAATCGGGCAGGTGTACCATTATGTCGGTGGTGTCTATAGTCTATCCCCACTGCGACAGAGTATATATACCACCAACATATAAAGCAGGCACTTAGTCTGCAATATGAAAGTCACAATCCCTCAGCAGGACAATGCCTCAGGCTGTATCCAGGAAGGTCTCACTGACGGAGAATAAGCATTGAGTGCAGTTCCCCTGAAGCCATTGATTTTGAATGGAAAAGCTCTAAAAATTCAGATTTAGTGGCAAAGGTCATTGTCATTTTGGTCGGATACTTTTGCCATCTTCTCCCAGTCACAATTTCTACCTTGTAACTTAGGCCCGGAAATTGGTCTCAGATTTCTCCAGTGAGAAAAGGCAGCTGGTTGCATTCGAAGAGTCAAAAATATTATCACTGAGGACCCTCGGAAATTGATTTTCTGCTACGGAGAAGCTTCAATTGGGACATATGTTTCTTTGACCCAATGAAGTCACACATTTGCTAGATTGGCTCTGGTGTATGGTGACGGTCCTCTGGCAGCTAGAAGTCAGAATTTTTCAAAGTCTAGAACTTTGCAGTGGTGAGCCCCTTTTTCCTCACCCCTTCACCTAAGGCTCCTAGGTTTCAGGGGGGCACTTAGGACTTCAAGGCTTGGTTAAGCAAAGGCCTTGTGCGGGGTCATGTGGAGACCCATTTGCAACTGGGCAGTTGGACATCCAGGAAAAAGTGGTGGTTCTTAAGCTTGTTGTGATCTTGTAGCCATACAGGAGGTCTGCCATCTGACCCTGGAGTCCACTTCTTTGTCCTAGGAAGAGGAGGGAGCATGTCCCGTCCTTTAGAGCTCCTCCTAGCTTACAGCAAGTAGGGTTCAGTCCTCTTCAGATCTTCCACCGGTCCGGAAGGTGTTCATAGGAGGGTGACTTAGGGTGCCACATTTATGGTTGGCACTGGCTAGTTGGGGGAGGGAACACCTGACTCCTTCCTAAACAATGGGGTATCGTCCCAGAGGCAACTGTACCCACTTTTCAGCAATTCCTGTCAGGCCTACTGCAAGCAGTTTCAGAGTGCACCTTAGCCCTAAAATCCATGATGTTAAAAACCCTTTCTACCTTTGCAGGGATTGTTTGACTACCATCAGTTGTGCCCAGAAAAGTTATATAGCTGCACTCTTTTTTGTTTGCTCAAAGCTTGGTTCTGAGAGTAGATGTTCTCTCACTTGGTTTGGAGTCAGCCTGGCAGGGGGAATAAAGGTTTACCTTCCCCAGGTCTCACCTTATATTTACTTGTAAAAGAGCAGGCTCTATAAAAGTTAATAAAATCTCTGGCCCCACCCAATTAGTATTTCAGCAAGGGGAAGAAACACACCTCTCCACACCAAGACCATTGTTTCTGCTCTAGGAGCAGCTTTCCACCTAATTAAAGTTAAGCAGTAGCAGACCAGTTGTGAAAAACTGGAATATTAGTTGAAGGGGTTTGGAGACCCACTCAGGTAAAAACACACAATTTGTGTCGTGCGCTCAACCCTCAGATAGCTCTGCACAAGTACAGCCATGCTCAACTTAAAGTCAATGTGTAAAGTATTTATGCAGCACTCAAACAGTAATAAAGTGAAAACACAAAAAAAAATACAATTTAGAAACATAGAGTAGAATGTAATGAATAAAATGACAACAAAATACCATAAATCCAATCAGTAAAACCAGAGTAAAAATAGCACCAACTGCAGGTATTGGTCATGCTTGACCAGCACAAAATCACAAGTTCAGGCCAACTGTAATGGAGTGCAAGCCAGAGAGAGAACCAAGTTCATTCCACTGGAAGCTTTACCTTCTGAATTTGATGCGGGTTGGTTCAGCATTGCTTGTGGATCTTTACATCGCTGGGCGTCAGATCCAGCGAGGTCTTCAGCTAAGCAGCGAGGTCCTGCGGGGATTTGAAATGCTGCAGAGCAAGTGAGGCATCTGTGAGCAGCGGCACAGCTCTGCGGGGGTTTGCTTCACGCTGCTTAGGATCCGGTGCCTTGTTGGCATTGCTTGGTGTCAGATCCGCTGAAACCTTTGAGTGGAAGCAGCATGGCTCTGCAAGGCTCTGGGTCTCTTCATGTCAGATCTGATGGAACCTTCAGTTAGGCAGAGAAAAGTACACTCTGACTCCAACCAAAGTTCCAGGGCCTTGAGGACTGCTCTTGTGAGGTCAGGACTCACTCCCACAGTGGCCAGCAGAGGGGATCATGCCAGGTCCAGTTGGCTCTGGTCAGCTGGAAAGTAGGAGAGGTGTCTGAAAGCCTATTGTGTCCCTGTAGCTCAAACTGTAGGTCAGCCAACTAACCCTTGGCGTCATTTATTGGTTCCTGGGTTCAAGACAAGCATGTACAGTCTTCCCTCTTCAAACAGCAGGTAAGTCCTTCTTCTGAATCTTCCACAGGTCCTGAATTGTTCTGATGAGGGGTTATGAGGATGCATTCTTCTACCCAGTATCAGTCTTTGTTTTTGGACAATCCTTTGCCTACTCCCAAACTAGTTCAGGCCAAATTGTCCCCTTCCCCTGAGTTTGGCTTCAAACTGTCTAGGGGACAAAGTGAAGAACGGGCCTGGAGACAGGTTCCTTTTAGTGTGCTGAAGGTCAGGTCCTTTGAATTTAGATGACAACACATTGTTTGAAAACATACTGCAGAATACAGAATGAATATTGATCTCATACAAATCCAGTGGCAGATAGACCAAAACCTAATCTCTGAAGTACAAGTTGAATGTTTCACTCCTTAGACAGTGAAATGATCATGGTTCTTAACTGTCTGTTCTTTATAGATATATTTTATGCTAACAAGTTGGCACGATCAACATATTTCTACCGTCAACCAAAAAAGCATTAAGCACTTTCATCACTGTCTCTTTATTTCACTTTTAAGACAAAAAAAACATAATAGATCAACATATAGTAAAATATATGCGCATAATGAGGTTTTGCACAATTCCTTCGATTCTTGTAAGTCCTGTTGATGCAACAAAAAATATTTGTTGTCGAATTCAGATCACACTTGGTAATATGCTCTGGGTAGTCAAAAGGTTCAGGACATCCTAGCACTGTGAATATTAACTTCACATATGATAACAGAATCTTAAGTGCCCTATTAAGGCTTAGGCAAGCCCTCAGAATAGCTCTGTTGTGCTCAGTCTCCCTTCTGAATCAATCCGCAATCCATCTGATCAATGGGCGGAGGGTGAGCACATCAGAAATATAGATCATGCCAAGTTCCTTTTGTGAAATATATAATGGAGCACTCTAGGGAAGGGACAACAATTGTCTCATTAAGCTATTTTCTCCAGCTTGTAATACAGGGATGTACACATAACCCAAAGTATTGCTACCGTAAATGGTGGCCGACACACATTGTGTCAAATAAATCTTAATCATTGCTTTACTGGGCTTCTACTGAAGTCTTGAGGAAAAGTCTAATACAGATGAAATGGTCTTAGCCAACATATGTTTTTAGTTGTTAGGAGGAGGGACCAAGTGCTGTTATGGGACAAACAAAACTTCCAGGTATGAAAACAACACTACTCTGACCCATAAACCTGATGCCTTCTTGACTTTGTGGCTCTGTGACTTAATATGATGATATACAGAGGTCTAATGAGTCGATAAAAGTGATAAAAGAGTCAAGTAGATATTGAATTCCTAATGTGATCCTAAATAATAGGACCGCATCGTTGGTATGGAGTATGGAGTAATACTGATATCTGCCTTGTCCTTCTCGGGGTATGTATTGACATTATTTAAGCAAGGTAGTCTCTAGTTAGTTGATATCCATTGTGAATAAGAAAGGAGCTACAATGCACACTTTCCCCACTGTCAAGCCCAAAGGGCATGTTCTTATATAAATTGTGCAAAGAAATAGAACTTTCCAGATCCACTCCAACAGAAAGAATGATAGTACACAGCGTGTCCCTCTTGAAGCTAGGAAAGGGAGAGGAGAGATCCATCATGGTCTTGTGAGGGGAACCATGTTTGGCTACTGTGTATTGTTTTATTAGCAGGCATACGTTAAGACACAGATCAAGTGTACTATGGCCGACCTTAAAGCATACTGAAGATATGATATTATGTGGTTATCTTCCAACCAAGATGGAAGCCTTGATAGGTAGCACAAGCCCAATTTCCTTTACAACCGACATTATAAGTGAAATTGGCCTACATCAATGGGGGATCATTCTTATCACCTTTCTTATACACTGGCATAATTATATAGTGAAGGAGAAGCAAGACCTCCTCTAGCCACAGCATCAATAATATGGGTAAGAATAGGGGCCCACACTCTGGGACTGATTTCTATAAATCAGAAGGAACCTCGTCAGGGCCAGGTGCTTTACTCTTAACTAACAAGCCTATTGTTTTAGAAACCTCCTCCATCACGTTTCTAAAGAACAACTCAATCACAAACTATTTCCAAAACTATTTTAGCAATAACTTGGCAGCAGGCCTTCGCTTAACATGGTTCTCCAGCTGACAGTCTAACTGATTTCAGAGAAAAAGAAATGCAACAGCATCTCCCCATATCTTATGCTAGAGACCCAAGATCAGTTGTCTCACATTGAAAGCAAATCATTTAGTGAGATTTAGCAATCTAGTGGAATTATTGATACTTTCAGCGCGCTCAACAACATCTGGAAGTAAAAACATACTTCAAACGCCATCCTTAAAAGACTCCTCAGCAAACATTAGGAATGCTCTTCCAACACAACTAAGAAACCATCTCCAGATATCATGAAGTTTTGGAAAGGTCTAAAGAGCCACCTTTTGAAGTAGTACATAGAATGAGGAGGCCTGCCCATCTAAAGTACAAAAGAATGAGTGTGTAAAATAGTTTTTCATGTCCACTTCACAAGTTCTAATTACAGCCTCAGTCTCTCTACACTATAATTTTATGCTCTCACAATTTTAATTTAACTAAAGTTGGCAAAGCCACTATATAGATGACCTTTCTCTCTTTCGTTTCTGAGATAGAGAATTGTTTTCCGTTAGCCTAAATATTTTTGAGTGTTGTTTATTAAGCAGTCTAATATTAACTGGTGCAGCGATGCTGTTAAAAAAGAAAAAAGGAAATGAAACATAAATGAGAGCCCTTAAGTGCAGTTGTAGGGCCAGGTGCATCAGGGCTTCCCTTCCCACCACCATCATGCTGCAAGGCTACATTCTGAATATATGTAGGATGGGCAATGCCAAAATCCAGCACATTTATTCCACTGGTGATGCACTAAAGGCCCATCCCCTTTAGTACTTCCACCTCCATTACACACATGTACTTAACATCATAACCAGACAGCAATCATGCACTATACCTATTGTCATGCTTTGCCACATGAACGTTTGCATGTGCCTCTGCAGCAATGGGTACAGATGTTTTACTTACCTATCAGTGCCAAGTGGTGATGCTCTGGCACATAGGGATCACTCCAACAGCAGCAGCACACCAGTGCCACAGGACACAGGCACCTAAGCCTGCCTTATAAACATTTACATTATGATTACAGAAAAGCAATATGCCTCATGAGTAAATACGCCCCAGAAAAGCGTACAAAAGATTTATTGAAGTGAACCCCCTTCGCCTAAAACACTCAAACCACCGGCGTTGCCCAAGCATTGCCCTGCACTGCACATATAAAGATGAGAATAACTTGTTCCCTGGATGTTCCTACCAAACCCTCACACCACACCTCTCTCCGCCTGACAACTAACCTGAAATAACTGCACAAAGATCTGTTACTGTCCTTTTTTTGATGCGGTGTGTCTTGCCCCTGTGAGCTCAGCAAGGGTGCCGCCGCCTCTTAGAAATGCACACTTCCCACCTTTTTAAAAAAAATCCCTATTAATTGAATTGTTCATGCGAGGTTGGTGTTACCTGGTGTCTTGTTACTGCCTGATAATACCTTTCTCAATCTATCCACACTGCAACTCTCTTTCGTTAATTTCAAGAAGTCAGAACTTCCCCATGCGCCTTTATTGTAAGAATGTTCAAATGGTACAACTTTTACTAATGCAAGCAGCTTGCTTTCTTTGCATAGGACAGAGAGAATGTAGAGAAATGTATATCGATCTCCCATTTATTTAACATGCCTCTCAACCGAATTTCCATTTTCAAAGGAATTCGTGAGAAATATGTTATGGACCTATTACTAAAAACTATTATGGGCAAAATAGAGCTGAAAAATGAAACATTTACAACGGAGAAGAAGGATTAAGAATGATATTTGTAGAAGAAAATGCTACATAGACAACCTTTATGTTTAATGTGGGCTTGGAAAATGCCTCTGGCCAGTGGGAGGCGAGGAGCCAGCGCAGAAGCCAATGCTGTGGCAGCGCCGATCTCTTCATCTTCCGGTGTCTTGTCCTAGAGCAGGATATTTAGCAGACTGCCAGCCTTCAGCTGTATTTGTGGGCCTGTGGTGGCTCATAAAATCTGCGAGGGCGCAGTACAGCTCTCTTGGCGAGCTACATTACAGGAGGAAAAGGTCGCAGGCTAGCTGAATAAATCTGCAGGCAATATTGATTGATGACGATTGTCACTTCTTACAACTCTGCCCGAGGTAACAGGGAGAAGGGGCCTGCGTTTCAGTGCTGCACATCTGTGCATCCATGCACCCAAAAGAATGTGCAAACTTGGATGAGACTAGTGATCCACTCACGCAGTGGCTGTACAGCGGAGTGAGGTGCACTTTTCAAGGGTAGTTGGATGCACTAATGGTGGGTGAATGGTAGGTGGGTTCTGGATGGGCCTTAACACATATACCTCTCCTTTACAGTGAAGTCTGCTTCCTTTCCCTCTCCCACCTGCTCTGAGACTCTGTTTCTTTTGTAAGAGCAAAACGCGACTCTTCATATGTTTTCACGACAATGCCTACCCTACTTTTGTCCCTGAAGAAGGCCGGTCCATTTGGGCAGAAGGGCCACACCCCTCCACCTTTTGCCCCGTAGAAACAGTGTCTGTCAGGCTGAACAAAGGTCAGCCTGACAGACACTGTTCACTTTCAGTTCAGGCAGCCAGGAGCCAGACATGCACATTTAGCGCAGGCACCTGGCTGCCTGAACTGAACTTTGCTGGGCTGAGAAAGTCACAGCTCCTGTGGGCATGACGTTCTCAGCTCAGCAAAGGTTCCTGAGGCCCTCCCCTCAGTGACGAGGGGTAGCGTCACTGATTGCCTCGCACCTGGGCGCTTCAGTTTTAAGCTCTGAAGCGCCCAGGGTGGAGTGCCAATCAGTGACCCTTCATCACAGAGTGGCGTGGGGTCAGTAGTCTCACTGACCCCATCCCACTCTGTGATGACGTTGGGACTGCTGCCTTCCCTCAGGGAAGGCAGCAGTCCCACGCCTTCTAGAACCGCCAGGGCAGCACAGAACTGGCTGCAGGTAAGTGAGTGTTATGATTCTTTTTAAAATGTTTGGTTTGTGTATGTATGAATGTTTGGGAAAGAGTGTTGTGAATGAATGTGTTTGTGTGTGTGTGCACACATGTGTGAATGCATGGTTGTGAGTGTTATGTGTATGTGTGCGTGTGTGTCCCATCCGCCCCCCCTCCTTCCAAAACCTACCAGCCACCCCTGCCCTGAAACTATATCTTAGTGCAAAGCCTGGCACTTGAAGAGCTTATATATCTGTGCGTGAATCTTAACTTGACTTTTAAAGTTTTTTGCTGCATTCAGTGGATTTGATTATTGCCACCTTTACATTTACAATACCAAACGATCATGCATCGTTACTCCAAGATGCAGAAGGTGGAGTTGAAAGACAGATACTTTGACCCTGTCTTGTTTTAGGAGGGCCAACTATGACAACGTGTTAAGTGTGCGATTAAAGTCAAAATTTATGTAAGCTTTAAATACCAAAATTCAAAGTCCACAGCTAAGGACCAGACCCAACCACTGCCTTTCAGAAGATCGAAGCAGTTACCATTAACATTTTGGCAATTCGGAAGCCCTGCAAAAGAAAGAGTCATCTTAAGATGAAAGTGGACCAACAGTTCACTGGGAGCAAAACCTAGGGACTTGAAATGTTCTTACATGTAAGACTGCCCTCAGGTAGGCCCAAGGTACCCGCATGGGCAGGGTGCAGTGTATGTGAAAGGTAGAACATGTACTGGTGTATGTGACATGTCCTGATAGTGAAATACTGCCAATTTGGGTTTTCATTATTGAAAGGCTATCTGTCCCATAGAATAGCGTGGGAGATACTTTGTAACATCTTACAAGTATAACTTCCCATTGGGACAAGATAGTGGATTACAGTTTAGGCTCTCTGAACTCAGTCTTTAATAACAAATCTTTTAGTAAATATGGTTTTTAAATTGTCTGTTTGAAAATGCCACTTTTAGGAAGTAGGCATTTTTTGATTTAACCATTGGGCGTGCCCCTGCCTGGTTGTGGATTGACTATCTGGTTTTGGGGTGACACGGATGGGGATGTGCCACTGTGGGCATGGTTGAGGTGTGCCTGGCCCTTCCTGCATGACCCAGAGCTGAGTTGAATATGCCTTAGCTGCATTTAGAGTAGTGGGAAGAGATTTCCTTGCACCTGAATAGGGCCTGTCTCCCTTGCACAAAGCTGTCTCCACCCCCTGGGGTCATATTGCACCAGTGAGGAAAGAAAAAGTTTGGACTGGGCTCAGAGACCCTGGCACAACGAAGAGCAAAGACAAAATGGGGTATAAGTAGTGAACCTTAAACCCATATAACTTTAGATCACTTCTGGACTCAAGAGGAGTACTGCAGCTTTGCTGTGTGCTGTGTGGGGTTAGCCTGCAGCTGCTGCTTCTGCCAAGGAAAGTCCAAATACTGCAACTTTGCTGAGAAACCTGCTTGAAGAAGAGTCCCCAAGGGCTTGTTTGTGCTGGCCTCCTGTTCTGAAGTCTCAGGTACACAAAGGCTTCCCCCCCAGCTCCCCTGAACTCTATTGCTGAGAGTTCTCACCTGCCTGGAGGTGCCTGTTCCAGTGTTGGGCCTCTGGAGGTTGTTCCTGATGTTGGGAGCTGGAAGAAACCTAAGAGAAGCAAGAAAATCAATCTCTGATGCTGTCAGCGCCGCTACCGTGACGCCGCAACCTGCACCGAGACCAGGGGCTCCACTCGTGAAGTGCACAACTCACCAATTGGCCTGCACCGCAGCTCCGACGCGCTTCTACACCCTTTGACGCCTGCAGTTTTCAGAATTCCTGATGCCTGTACTTGCACCGACTCCATCATTGCCAGCACATGCATCCTATTATCGTGGTGTTGATATCCACCGAGTGTGACTCCATGAAATCACTGACTTCTCCTCGTCTAAATGGAACCGACACCTCACCGCCAGCGCAACCAACTTCAGCTGTCCTGGATTCAACACATTGTCTCCTCGCGGAGATGATGCCTCCCCATGGCCGCCAGAGAGCTGGCCTCGACCTCGGCCGACGCCTCACCTTCACGATGCTGTGTATTGTCCTAGACTTCATTTTCCAAGGTGCTGTTTGTTTGGGAGTCTGTGTGACTCAGTGCCTGATGCTGCACACCTCACAGTCAGTGTCGAACTTTGGATATATTGCTGTCATGACATAGTAATAGCCCCAGGTGGATCTATTTGTTTTCTGCAAGCTTTCTCTAGGAAATAACTGTTTTTAAGTCCTATTTTCATACATGTATGTTGGATCTTTATTATTTTGGTCTTGTAAGTTTACATAGGGATACTTTATTTTGCTAAACTGGTGTGGTGTCCATTTGTGGTGTTTTCACTGGGTTACTGTGTGTTTTGAGTACAAATACTTTTGCTCAAAGGGGGTGAGCAGGGGTTATCTAAAGTGTATATCTCCCGTACCCTGACTAGAAGCAAGGGTAACTACTTGGACAAAGGTATCTACCCCTGCCAATTAGTGACCCCCAGTTCTAACACTTGCAATTATAAACTATGTTGGTCCTTTTTATTTTATTTCCTCCTAAGTGTTGACATCAGCAGTTTGATGACCTCGGACTTTAATGCTTTGTATCTGTAGTGATGATTTTGATGATGATTCTATACTTTGTCTGAATAAGAACTTCTGAAGTATATACATAATGAAAATGCTCTCGATTAATAGAATTGAGACACAGCTAACTACGAACATTCAGAACAATAGCTTGCTTCAAGAAAATAACTCCTAATACTAGAAGTATGTAATGTCAACTTTACGCTACCACTATTTACTAATTAGTTCAAGTCCTACGGGGCCTGAAGAGAGAAATGTTCCAAGGATGACTCTCCATAAAAAAATGCAGTCTTCTTTACTCAAGGTACTTTGTAGGTATGCACACAGCTGGCATACACACATTGTTTCCAATGATACCTTAAATTATGACACTTGGAGAAGCAAGCAAATAAAAAAAAAACATAACTTGTCATTTATTTGTATTGGTCATGACAAAAATTCGAGCAAGCTCATTTTGTAGACTGGAGTGAACACTCCAAAGATATGTACTTGTTGGCCACCCAGACAGATGCATTTCAAGGGAAAGGGACGTTCAGAATTGGTAGGTATTCTAAGTATTAAGTGAACCTATTTGAATTTTCTTTTACATAAATGTAATGCTATTCATAACATATCATTTAAGATAAGATAACATTGTTGGAATAAAATACATAGTAGTCTTAAACATACATCCCGAGTCTTTTGCAATGAATAGAAATTGTATGACGGAGATTTTCAAAATGAGGGGGGTTATTGAGAGATCAGACGATTGAGCACTCCACCACAACATGATGGAGCATCCTGTCTACCAAACTCGCAGTCTGCCCACTCTACAAAGAGTTGGGTAAACTGCCATTTTTCTCCTGCCAGAACCCCTGCTCGTTACACTGGTAGAAACCTTAGACCAATGGCCAAATAACATTAGACTCTCTATCAAAGTACATCATATTATCTGCCCTATTTAGGGGGGACCATCCGGCATATGTTTTTCTTGTTCAAGGTGGCATAGAAAGCCCGGTGGCTCCAAACAGGTAACCAAAACAACTAGCCCTACATGCTGGAAGAAAACTACCACACGTAAGGGATTTTTAGGCCCTAATTACGATGTCGGTCGGAGTTGCTTCCGACCGACACCATCTCGGTGTAGGAACTGACCGACCGTAGGTAGCGGGTCCGAACACCTTATTACAATGCGACCGCATATGGTGCGATTGCAAACTCCCATTTCCCTGAGGGAGCTTGTGCTGCGGTTGGAAACCGGTTACAGCACTAGCTCCCATAGAGATATAGGAGTTTCTGTAAATCCCTCCACCGTGTGGCAGGCTCCCCAACTGGAGGCTGCAGAGGCTTGGGGGTCCTGCCAGGGGCCCCCAAAGTTTCTTTCCGACAGGCTTTTCATGTTATAAAGCCCAAAATGAAAAGCCTGTCAGAAACTGACATCATAATCCCGACGGTGTAAAAGCTGTCCGTAGGGGATTATGTGCGGCCTCCGACTGGCTGACCGGCTAGAGGCAGTCGGAAGCCAGTCGATCCAACGGGCCGGTTTAAACTCTGACTGCCTACATTGTAATTAGGCAGACGGACTTTAAACTGTGAAAGTCACTCGGAAAGCCTCCGACGTATGGTCAGAGGCTTTCTGACTGACATCCTAATCAGCCCCATAGTTTTTTAGGAGACTGTTTTTGAAAAATCACAAATTTTGATGAGCATGTGCATTAAATATGGAGGCCACCTAGCAAATGTCCAGTTCCTCCAACAGAGTTGTTGTTGTGATGGCTCTACTACAGACATAGAGATCTCCTTGGAGGAAACCTCTGAATATGATTGTGGTCTTTATTAAAGATCACAGAATAAATCCATCCGCTGCTGTGGCAGACTAATGGATCAGCCATCAAAGTCTAAATAAGGCCCTGAGTTTCTAGAAGCAATTGCACCCAGTAGTTACATCTTAATTCTGTCCATTCCATGAATTCTCTTTAAGTGTGGTTAAGGTTTTAATTAACTCCCTGATTAATGAAGAGTAAATATAAAACAATCACATCCAACAAGCCTTAAAGGGGCAATCCCACCATGCTTACAAATATAAAACAATAAAATATAGAATGGATGAAGACTACTGAGGAACAGAGACCAATCCATTGGCAGATGAACTAACTATGTCACAAAAAGAAACTACTTAAAATCTGTTTTAGACCGCCTTATAATTCCTCCTTCATTTTAAGGCAGCCTGGTCTACCACAAAATGTCAAATGATGGTTACTTCTCTGAAAGAACCTTTCATCAAATCAAAAAGCAGTATATATATATATATATATATATATATATATATATATATATATATATATATATATATATATATATATATATATATATATATATATTCACTGAAAAAACCATAGGTTTCAGGGGCGTTCTAGTTAGCTGGACTTTTCACTCGTACAAAACCATTGAAATTCCCCCGTTACAGTTAGTTCAGCTAACTATAACTCGCGCGCCCGCAAAGCACTGCTGATAACGTCACATATTACATCACTCATGACATGGTCAGTGACGTCACTCATGACATCACTGATGACATCTCAAATGACATCACTGATGACATCATCCAGTGAATGTGTGTTTTTCTGAAAATGACATATGTTTTATATATGTATATCTCAAGGTCGATGGAAGAATAAATGGGTATATAAGTGTCTAAATGGATGATTTGTTTTTGAAAAATTGATTGTATAACTGACTGATTAAGTGTATCTTAGTGAATACATGGCTTAGTGAGTAATGTTTAAATATGTAAATATCTGTATCAGTCCTCAGTTCAGACTCGTGCCTTTTGCTTAAATGGTGTAAATCCGTTCAGTAGTTCCTGAGAATATTAGAGTTAAAAAGATAGATATATCTGGGTGGAGCCTAACCACACATCTCATCGTGAGATCTGATTGGATGTCAGTACTTCATCCAAGAAGTGTTGGCAGCCATCTTGGGACCAATATACATGATAGCACCTCATTAAAAAGCATTGCAGTTAATAGAAGGTTTTAAGACTTTAGTTACATTATAAATCATTTGTTGATGGTACCATACTCATTTTAGGAATTGTGGTGTGTTCTAAGGTGATTTTACGATTTGAAAAAACCTTCTGCTGTGATATCATGAATCATGTTTGAGAGAAAACTATTTTCTCATGCTTTTCCCACAGAGATTTGGAAGGTGATCTATAAGCTAAACTGAGAGCATATTTTCTGTAAATTCACATTATCTTTCTCAGTCATGTGAGAATGAAGTCTGACATTCTCAGTAAAACATGTACATCCAACAAGGGCAGAGACCGTCAGTTGATTCCTTTGTGTTCTACTGCAGCTTCCCAGAGTGTTCTAAAGAACAACTAGAGCGCTAACAGTCCTACTTATGACAAACGTACTGCACACCTGAAGCCATCTTGATTGGAATAAAGTGGTAACTCTTAAAACATCTAATTTAAAAAGGAACAAAATGAGGGGGTTCATTTTGCCATAGAAAGTATGATTACTGCTGCAGAAAGAAATAGTAGGGCACATTTTGAGTGACTTCTCAAATCCTCTTCTATTTCATAAACAAATTCTGACATGCAGACTGAAACATGCACTTTCGATACCAGCAGCAGACTTCCCTGGTGAGCAGTAGCTTTACTACAGTGATCAAATGAGCAACTAGAGTGCTAATATTCAGAATTTATGGCAAATGTGTGACACATCTAAATGCCTTCTTGATGGAACCAAAGTAAAAAACTGAAAGTATTTCCTACTGAGGAGACTGCAGTAAATGAGGAAATTAGGAAACTTCATAACAAATAAATCTCCCAAGATGGCCACCAGAGACAAAAGAGCCCAAATGTAGCCCAAATATCACCCAGATTTAGCCCAAGTATAGCCCAATGACAGAATGTCCCAGAGTGTTCTAACGAACAACTAGAGCGCTAACAGTCTTACATATGACAAAAGTATGGCACACCTGAAGCCATCTTGATTAGAATAAAGTAGTAACACTTAAAACATTTAATTTAGAAAGGAACAAAATGACGGGGTTCATTTTGCCATAGAAATTATGATCAGTGCTGCAGAAAGAAAAATTAGGGCACATTTTGACTTCTCAAATCCTCTTCTATTTCATAAAAGAATTCTGACATGCACACTGAAACATGCACTTTGAATACCAGCAGCAGACTTCCCTGGGGAGCAATAGCTTTACTGCAGTGATCTAATGAGCAACTAGAGTGCTAACATTCAGAATTTATGGCAAATGTGTGACACATCTGAATGACTTCTTGATGGAACCAAAGTAAAAAACTGAAAGTATTTCCTACTGAGGAGACTGCAGTAAATGAGGAAATTAGGAAACTTCATAACAAATAAATCTCCCAAGATGGCCACCAGAGACAAAAGAGCCCAAATGTAGCCCAAATATCACCCAGATGTAGCCCAAGTATAGCCCAATGACAGAATGTCCCAGAGTGTTCTTAAGAACAACTAGAGTGCTTACTGTCTTACTTATGACAAAAGTATGGCACACCTGAAGCCATCTTGATTGGAATAAACTGGTAACACTTAAAACATTTAACTTAAAAAGGAACACAATGAGGGGGTTCAGTTTGCCATAGAAATTATGATTAGTGCTGAAGAAAGAAAAATCAGGGCACATTTTGAGTGACTTCTCAAATCCTCTTCAATTTCATTAAAAAGTTCTGATATGCAGACTGAAACATGCACTTTTAATACCAGCAGCAGACTTCCGTGGTGAGCAGTAACTTTACTACAGTGATCTAATGAGCAACTAGAGTGCTAACATTCAGAATTCATGTCAAATGTGTGACATATCTGAATACCTTATTGATGGAATCAAAGTAAAAAACTGAAAGCATTTCCTACTGAGGAGACTGCAGTAAATGAGGAAATTAGGAAACTTCATAACAAATAAATCTCCCAAGATGGCCACCAGAGACAAAAGAGCCCAAATGCAGCACAAATATCATCCAGATGCAGCCCACATGTAGCCCAATGACAGAAGTGTGCAAAACACTTATTTTTTGTGTATTTTCAGTTTTATATAGTGCAGACTTGTCAGGTATTGGAGTGCTTTACATGAGCATTGGTTACATCACACAAGATCAAATTCATTTTGGTTGGAGACATGGGGAGATTAAGTGATTTGACCAGAATCACAGAATGTTGAGCTAAAGCAGAAACTCCAACCTGGTTCCCCAGTTGCAAAGTCTGCAGCTCTGGAAGTAACACCGCATCCTCTCCCCTAAGTGCAACATTTAATCAAGTGGTCAACTGGATAAAAAAACATAAAGATTACAAATAATTTAAAAGTTCTTTGTCGCTATTTGAAAACTCAGAAAATATGTCCTCATTTTAGTTTTTTAGGGCACAAACCATAATTTTGATGCAAATAAGACCCTTTCATATATGTAATTTCTAAAGGAAATGCTCTAGGTATTACAGTTTTGATTACATCAAGATAACATCAAGCGTTCCACACTTTTGTAATAAATATAGAATGTTAGCAATCTAGTTGTTCATTGGGATACTGTTGAGAGGCAGAGGCCAGGGGCACGGACTCTGAAAATTGAAGGCAGGTAGGAGAGTGCAGAGGAAACAATTTGACCACACTGGGCAGGCAGGAAGGGCAGTGGCAGCACAACAGACTATGGAGGGCAGTGGAAAGGGGGGCAGGGGCAACAAACCAACAATACAGGACTGGCAAGAGAGGCTGTTGCAATATAATAGACCATTGTGGGCAGAAGGATGAGGCAGTGATAGTACAACCATACATGCCAACAGACCCGTTTCAGCCAGGAAACGTCCAATGTTTTTAGACTCAAATGGGCTTTATTTTATCTGTCTCCTTTCTACAATATCCTCTGTTTCAATGTAACTCAAAGGGGAAAATCAATACCCCAGTTTTTTTTTCAAAATCTCCCTCTTACCAAGTTCAAAATGTTCGCAAATATGGTACATTGGATCATGGTAGGCAGGAGGAATTGGGATAGGGACATGGACTCGGATAACAGAGGACAGCAGGGACATGGAGAGGTGCACCAAACTGACCCTACAGGGCAGGCATCAGGGTTTGCAGCAGCACAATACACCACACAGGGCATGCGGGACGGGAGTGCAGCAGAACAATCCATAGAAAGCAATAGGGAGGGGACAGAACCATGCACATGGACAACAGAGAACAGAGGGGAAAGAGGCAATGGGAGAAAGCTAGCTGACCATAATGGACAGACAGGAGAGAAAGCTGCAGCATAACAGACCATAAAGGCAGGAGGGACGGATCAGGGGCATTACAATGGAACAGACAAGCCAGGAGGGAGCGAATAGGGGTCTGCACATGGAAACAGAGGGCTGGGGGCAAGGGGGCAGGGGAGGAGCAGCAAGATGACCATGGAGGTCAGGCAAGATGGGCACTAGAAACAAGACACACCATGGAGAGCAACAGTGAGACTATGATGGCATACACTCAGACCATGGAGGGAAGGTGGGAGGGGAGTGGCAGCTCAACAGAACACTCAGAGTAGATAGGAGTGGCAGGTCCATGGAACATGGTGGGCAAAAAGGATGGAGCAGGGGCATGCACAAAGACATTGGAGGGCAGGGGGAAGGAGAATAGGGGCAGCAAGCTAAGCACAGAGGCTAAGCCGGAGGTCAATGATGGGCCATAGAATTGGGCAATGGAGGGCAGGAGGAGTGGACTGGTACATCATGCTACATGGAGGGCAGTGGCAGCACATCAGGCCATGCATGGCAGGAGGGAGGAGGCTAGTCCATGGATTCAGACAACAGAGGATAGAGAGAAGGTGTATGGGGCAGCAAGCTAACTGTTCAGAGAAGGTGGGTATTAGGAACTTTATTGTTTTTAAAATGTGTGTCTGTGCGAACTACTTAAAATATGAACAAGTATGCAGCATAATCTCACTTTTATTCAGGAAGAAGAGGACGTTTGTGACTGTGACTCCGGGCTCACTTGGCAGAAACACCCCCGACCCTCCACCCCCCATCGCAAAATGTAATGCCCGTGAAAAGGGTAGGTGGACGCAGTGTTATATAGAACATAGTCCTGAGAGCACAAGTGAAAATGAAAACTAGATATAGTATATAGCATAAACTATGCACCAAAAAGTGTGATATAAGATGAACCGGGGTGTGAAATATAATATGCAATACATTGTGCGCAATGACAGATTCATTGGAGAGCGCGATATAGCACAGGCACTAGCGCGTGCTATGCGATATGCGCCTTGGAGTTTAATATGCACTGGGCAGTGTTGTGTAACCTAACTAGTCTCTAAAGTTGTAATATAAAATATGTGCTGGGGAGTGTAATGTTGCATATGCACTGTGACAAAGATATGGGTCCCAGATTGTAATATGTATGGCATAGCGCTGTGCATTATAACATAGGCATCGAGGAAGGCACGTTAGATGGGGCAATATAACCCGTGCGAAGGCAAGTGTGCATGACATATTCACGGGGTGGTGTTACAGTGTACGTTGGCTAGAGCATGGGTACTCACAGACTTTCTCTCAGGTGCCAAATTTACAGTTTGGTTTGTGGCCGAGGGCCGCACCGGTGGGGGTGGGGGCAGTGGGGGAGGGGGCGGGGCTAGAGCAACAAAAAAAACTGTGACCATGAGGTTGAACACGGGCCCCTGCAGCGGATGCCTTCGTCCACTGAGCCACCAGACCCGGCATTCACACATCTCTATCTATCTATCTATCTATCTATCTATCTATCTATCTATCTATCTATCTATCTATCTATCTATCTATCTATCTATCTATCTATCTATCTATCTATCTATCTATCTATCTATCTATCTATCTATCTATCTATCTATCTATCTATCTATCTATCTATCTATCTATCTATCTATCTATCTATCTATCTATCTATCTATCTATCTATCTATCTATCTATCTATCTATCTATCTATCTATCTATCTATCTATCTATCTCGCTCTGTCTCCCTCCCTCCCTCTATCACTCTCTCTCTCTCCCTCTCCCTCTCTCTGTCTCCCTCTCTCTATCTCTCTCTCTCCCTCACTCTGTCTCCCTTTCTCTCTCCCTCCCTCCCTCTCTCTCTGTCTCCCTCCCTCCCTCTGATGTAATATGTGACGTCATCAGCAGTGCATTGCGGGGGCGCGAGTTATAGTTAGCTGAACTAACTATAACAGGGGAATTTCTAGGGTTTTGTACGAGGGAAATGTCCAGCTAACTATAACGCCCCTGAAACCTATGGTTTTTTCAGTGAATTTCTAAGGTTTTTTAAATGCCAATTCCTATCTATACGCCCCTGAAACCTATGGTTTTTTCAGTTAATTTCGAAGGTGTTTTAAATGCTAATTCCTAACTATATCAGGCCTGAAACCTATGGTTTTTTGAGTGAATTTCAAAGGTTTTGTAAATGACAAGTTTGAATGTATTAATTGTTATACTGATGTTTTTGATAATGATTTACTGTATTTTTTAAACTATTTATTTTTAGATATATTTTTTTTAATTACATTATAATTACATTATACATTACAATACAAAATATACTTTCTCAGAATGAATTACTTTAGTTTAAATACTTGGCAAATAGGCAACAGACTTTTAAGTACAGTAGTTACAGTTGTTGCAATGGGCAACACAATTTCAAACACAAAGCAACATTGAGCTCAATGTGAATTTCTAGTGAAATGCAATTAGTTACTTTATGGATTACTTTTCTAACCACAGGACTGGATCCTAGATTCAGTCCTTGGACATCTCCTGTAAACAGTTGAGTAAAAGTGCTTTGGTTACAGTAGTTATTTTTAAGGAATATGATTGTATTTTAAAAGTTGACACTTAGAAATGTTTTCTCATAGAATCACCAATGTTATCCTATGTCAGAAAATTCACTTAGCAGGTAAGTAGTGTTATCATTACTTTTTCTTACTCAGTGGTGGATCCTGGATCCAGCACTGGCCAACCTCCTGTAAACAGTTGAAAGAATGTGTTTAAGTCATACAGACGATTGTTTAGGAATATTTTTAGTTTGTGAAAATAGACACTTAGAAACTTTTCTGATGAAAACCACTCAATGGATTCCTATGGAAGGAAATACAAGTTACTGGTAAGTACGCTTAGAATTACTCTTCCGGGTCAGTGCTGGGCTAAAAGATGCAGCCCTGGGTTCTCTTCTGATAACAGGTGAGTAAATCGGAATTCGTAGTTCGGCTGATTTTAGAGGAATATTTGTACGTTTCAAAAATGGACACTGAAAATTTTCTGGTGAAAACCACACAATGGATTCCTATAGAAGGAAATACAAGTTACTGGTAAGTACGCTTAGAATTATTTTTCAGGGTCAGTGCTGAGCTAAAAGATGCAGCCCTGGGTTCTCTCCTGATAACAGGTGAGTAAATCGGAATTCGTAGTTCGGCTGATTTTAGAGGAATATTTGTACGTTTCAAAAATGGACACTTTGAAAATTTTCTGGTGAAAACCACACAATGGATTCCTATGGAAGGAAATACAAGTTACTGGTAAGTAAGCTTAGAATTACTCTTCAGGGTCAGTGCTGGGCTAAAAGATGCAGCCCTGGGTTCTCTCCTGATAACAGGTTTGTAGATCGGAATTCGTAGTTCGGCTGATTTTAGAGGAATATTTGTACATTTCAAGATTGACACTTAGAACATTTTCTGGTGAAAACGACACAATGTATTCCTATGGAAGGAAATACAAGTTACGGGTAAGTACGCTTAGAATTACTTTTCAGGGTCAGTGCTGGGCTAAAAGATGCAGCACTGGGTCCTCTCCTGATTACAGGTGAGTAAATCTGAATTCGTCGTTCGGCTGATTTTAGAGGAATATTTGTACGTTTCAAAAATGGACACTTAGAAACTTTTCTGCTGAAAACCACTCAATGGATTCCTATGGAAGGAAATAGAAGTTACTGGTAAGTACGCTTAGAATTACTTTTCAGTGTCAGTGCTGGGCTAAAAGATGCAGCACTGGGTTCTCTCCTGATTACAGGTTAGTAAATCGGAATTCGTAGTTCGGCTGATTTTAGAGTAATATTTGTACGTTTCAAAAATGGACACTTAGAAACTTTTCTGCTGAAAACCACACAATGGATTCCTATGGAAGGAAATACAAGTTACTGGTAAGTACGCTTAGAATTACTTTTCAGGGTCAGTGCTGGGCTAAAAGATGCAGCACTGGGTCCTCTCCTGATTACAGGTGAGTAAATCTGAATTTGTCGTTCGGCTGATTTTAGAGGAATATCTGTACGTTTCAAAAATGGACACTTAGAAACTTTTCTGCTGAAAACCACACAATGGATTCCTATGGAAGGAAATACAAGTTACTGGTAAGTACGCTTAGAATTACTTTTCAGGGTCAGTGCTGGGCTAAAAGATGCAGCCCTGGGTTCTCTCCTGATAACAGGTGAGTAAACCGGAATTCGTAGTTCGGCTGATTTTAGAGGAATATTTGTACGTTTCAAAAATGGACACTTAGAACATTTTCTGGTGAAAGATATTCCCGCCCTGTCATTGCAAACAGCAGCGTCCCGGGGGTGGGCACTCCGGGACACTGCAGGAGCCGGCCCTGGGGGGTGGCGGTCCCCAGGGCCATCATTGGCTCCAGGAGGGGGGCCGCGTGGCCCCCTTCCCACATGGACAAGTTGCCCCGGGGTGTGGTGGTCCCCGGGGCTGGGGGGGCCTGAGAGCCCCCCATCGCAAATACTTTCAAGCCCCGGGGGTGGCGGTCCCCGGGGCTGGGGGGGTCGTGAGCCCCCCATATAGTATCTTTGAGCCCCGGGGGGTGGTGGTCCCTGGGGCAGTGTGGGGGGGATTGGGACCCCCCCACACTTTTTTATTTCTGCCCCCGGGATTTGGCCCCCCCGGGGGCCAATTACCAAAGTAGCGCGGGAGCTCCGCACTTCTTTTTTTTTTTTTTTTTCAGCCGAAATTCGCGCTGGGTGCGCGAATCTCGCCGATGTTTTTAAAAAAAAAATACTTTTTGGGCCCTGGGTGTCCTTGTGGGACCCCCTGTGCAGGTCTAGGGGGTCAGGGTGTTTCTACCCTGCCCCCTTGTCACGTTTTGCACCTTTGTTTTTGTGCTTTGATGGCTGCCAACACTTCCTGATTCAGAGTGTTGGCAGCCAATTAGCATTCAGCTCGTGCCTGGGAGGGTTCGGGGAGGGTGCGGGGAGGATCCGCGGATCCACGGATCCTCCCCGGCCATAGATATCACTAACTTTTAACTCTAATTTTCTCAGGAACTACTGAACGGATTTACACCATTTAAGCAAAAGGCACGAGTCTGAACTGAGGACTACCTCCTTGCCTAATTTGGTGTAATTCCGTTCAGCAGTTTGGGCTGTAGCTGCGACAACAGGTCCTATGGGAAATTGCATGGGGAAAGCGCGTTTTGGGACCCCCCTTTTTTCTCGGCCCCCGGTTAACAAATCACCACGAAACTTTCAGGGTAGGAGCGGAGCGGAGCTGGCCAAAAGTTTGGAAAATTTTGCAAAGATTCATCAACCGGCGCCAAATATATTCCCAATAGAATGTTGCAGATTTCCTATGGAAAATAGGTCCTAACTATAACTATCTACTGGCGACCGCCAGTAGATAATATATATATATATATCTATATCTATATATATATATGTATTATCTACTGGCGGTCGCCAGTAGATAGTTATAGTTAGGACCGTGTTTCCATAGGAAATCCGCAACATTCTATTTGGAATAACTTTGGCGCCGGTTGACGAATCCTCGAGAATTGTTCAAAACTAATGGGGCGCTACGCTCCGCTCCTACCCTGAAAGTCTCGGGGGGATTCGTCAAGCGGGGGCTGAGAAAAAAGGGGGGTCCCAAAACGCGTTTTCCCCATGCATTTTCCCATAGGACCGAGCTACAGCCCGAACGGCTGAACAGAATTACTTGAAATTGGGCAGAGAGGTAGTCCTCAGGTCAGGGATGTGCCTTTTGCAGGTCTGGTGTAAATCTGTTCAGTATTTCCTGAGAAGATAGCATTTAAATCAATATATATATCTATAGGCGCGCTCCGAGCGCGTACGGTAAGCTTACCGTACGCGCACGCTGCCGTGCGCGAGCTTAATTCTGATTGGTGGTTACATGACTGTAAACATTCGAATCGGTCGAAATCAGGAAGTGTCGGCCGCCATTTTGTGTGTCTCACAATGATAAACAAAGGTGGAGAACGTGAAAAGGGGGCAACGAAGAGAGTTGCAGACCCCCTAGCGTTTGTCAGGGGGTCCAAGAAGGACCCAAAAGTATGAAAAATACATTTAATATTTTTTTTTTTAAATCGCGGGGTGCGCGTACGGTAAGCTTACCGTACGCGCACAGCAGAAAAAAAATCATTAAAAAAAATAGAAAATATTAATAAATACATAACTTAGCATTTAAAAAACCGTACAAATTCACTTAAAAAACCATAGGTTTCACACACGTTATAGTTAGGAATTAGCATTTAAAAAACCTTGCAAATTCACTTAAAAAACCATAGGTTTCACACATGTTATAGTTAGCTGGACATTTCCCTCGTAAAAAACCAATGAAATTCCCCCGTTATAGTTAGTGCAGGCAACTATAACTCACGCGACCGCAATCCTCTGCTGATGACGTCAGATATTACATCACTGATTACATATGTGTCTTTCTGAAAAATAAATATTTGTAATATATGTATAGCTAAAGATTAATGGAAGAAGACATGGGTAAATAGGTGTCTAAATACAGTGATGTAATATCTGACGTGATCAGCAGAGGATTGCGGTCGCGTGAGTTATAGTTGCCTGCACTAACTATAACGGGGGAATTTCATTGGTTTTTTACGAGGGAAATGTCCAGCTAACTATAACATGTGTGAAACCTATGGTTTTTTAAGTGAATTTGCAAGGTTTTTTAAATGCTAATTCCTAACTATAACGTGTGTGAAACCTATGGTTTTTTAAGTGAATATAGATATATATGAGATCTACAGGTTAGTTGCAGAGTGGATCTATGATGTGTCACCACAGATAATTGAAGCCAAATCATATTAAATTACTAAGTAGCCTAATGATAAGTGTATGCAATAGATATACACTGTTATTTTTTTTTATTGAGGTTCTTCTGTAGACAAGTAAAACATGGCAAAAACAAAAAAAAGAGCAAACCGAGTTTGTCCTGTGATGAGTTAAATGATAAAAAGGGAGAATGAGAAAAAATGTAACTTGTAAACGATGCCTGGCTATAAAAACAATCATGTAGTTCTTCACCCGCCAGGTTTCTGTAGTCAACAGCTAATAATGTCAGAAAACAGGCAAAAGCACACATTGTGAAAGGTGATTGAACAAAGTGAAAGATTACATCCTACTTTACAGAGCAACTATAAATAACATTGAGCATGGTCATGGGGCTATAATTGTTTATGGGAAAAGCAACCTGAATACCTCAATTTTACCAACTAGTATCAAATATAAAACTGACAAAATAATGGAAGTAAGAAGCAAATTATAATATTCCAAAAGATTAGCGGGTTTAAGTGGTAAATTTAAAACCGGATGCACTTCTACTTGATGGTTTCCAATTATAGTTTCATCCTCAGTGTTTAGAGGGAGGTATTCAAAAACTAAATCCACTCATCTCCATATGTTGAATCAATTGACATCTTTACAAACTGGAAAACATCAATCTTCAATTTGAGATGTTATTCTTCTACAGGAGTGATCCACTCATCTCCATATCTTTAATCAATTAACATCTTTGCAAACTGGAAAAACATTATTCTTCACTTTGAGATTTTATTCCTCTAAATGAGTGAGCAAACCTTCCATAACAAAAACAATTAAGGAAAAATTATTTCGGCCAAATTTTTTTTTGCCATGACTAGAAATACTCACATAAAACATAATTTCAAGATATTATTCTGCATACTCTAATTATGTAAGCATATATTTAGATCTAACATTCATAGTCCTCATTTCCCTTACAAACGGTTATTGAGGAACTGACAATGTCATAATCAAATTCTGAAGCTTCCTAAAACATTTGAAACATAAACTCCATATATAAATCAGAATGAATTTACAAATCATAAATGATGGAAATATTTGAAACCGTGGTCATTGTTAATAACTAAGGTACCCTATAGCACAAAATGGATAGGTAATGCTACTCTGAGGTTAAAATAAACTACAATATCATCTATAACATATTACCGGAGTATAAAGCATAAATAACAAGTCATGACCTATTGTCACCACATAAAGATTAAGATACATGACTAGTGTTCAAAGAGTAAAATTTATGGAAAACAAAAAATGAATACCCTACTATTGACTTTTTTTTCTTAATAATGAAAACGTGAAAAAAGCTGCAGTTAAAACTAATAGTTAAGAACTAATCAAAATAGGTCTCTCATTACTCAATTTATTGTTGTAAGTAAGGCTCTCAGTTTTCCTTTGGTACTGATTTTTACAGATAAATACAGACAGAAAACCATCTTTATTCTGTCTGTATTTATTTACAAACATGGATAAGTTTGGAAAATAGGTCTCACTTTGGCCCATTGTCCATCATAAGTTATAGGTCAATACAGCATTTTAAGCTGTTCTACAATGAAAATTGTTTCAAATGGCTCTATTGTTCTGTAAAGGTCTAAACTACATGTGGACATTCAAACATGTGAAAACTTGGTTAAAGAGATGTGGAAATATACCCATTGGTGCTTCAATTTTTCCACTAAATCCAAATAAGTTTGGATAAATATAGACAAAATGTAAAAAAAAAGAAAAAATATCGTACAACCAGGATTCCAAGTTATAAGCAAAAAGATGAAATAGCTAGGCCTTGTGATGAACACCAATTCCTGCAGTCCATTTGCATCGAAACTCGAGTTAAATAATGAAGGGAAACAGAAGCGTGAAAAGGATAGATATTAACATGCTCTAATATCACCTTTCAATCTGCACAAAACTTTCTGACCAAGGGAAGGAGTGAGGGGAGTTTAGAAAAGTGGCATTTTTCATTTTTAGTTCCAATTTAAATCTTTGTTCTTCAGTGTGTAAAGCAAATACAAAAAACCTTCCATGAGAGCAGACCATTACACAGAGAGGTGCATATGCTTGCTTTGGTGTAAAGCTGATCAGTAGTTTTCAAGAAAGGTGCATTTAACCCCTTCCCCACTCATGACGGAACCACTCCGTCATGAGCCACGGTCGCCGTGTGCTCATGACGGAGTGGTTCCGTCATGCTGAGGCCGTTGGCGGCCGCGCCGCCCACGTGGCGCTAATTCCCCGCCTGTGCGGGCGATTAGCGCAGTGGGCGGAGTCATGACGGAACCACTCCATCATGAGCACAGCTCAACCGCGGCTCATGACGGAGTGGTTCCGTCATGAGCACCGCACCACCGCGCTGCCCCCAAACCCCCCCCAGCGCTGCGGCGGAATTCCCGCCGCAGCGAAAGGGTTAAAAACTGCTTTGGGAATGGATTGGAAGTGGATTAGAGTTAGAGTTATCTGGACTATTTGAATGTGGACTGACTCAAATCCATATTCAAGGGCTCACCAGAGAATAAATGAAATAAATAAAGAAATCCAACACCAGACACAATGAAAGGGAACCCAACACAGGTCCATGAGTTTGAAGGCATTATTTTGATCACTGAGGTGGCAGACTTGGCACATGCAAAATGACAGCTATAGCCTTTGTAGCAGGACAGTGGACATTAAAACCTGTGCACCATAGTTGGGTCCCCTTAAGTCTTTGGTTTTAACACCTACACCTCATCCTATGGGCATCAAAAATAGATGGCTGTGCCTGTTTGTTGTCAAATGTAGGAGAGTAGGATCTCCTTCACATGGGTACCCCACTTTTTGCTGGTGTTTCACTGTTTTTTTACCTTAGTCTGGCTGTGGCCCTGCTAATCAGGACCCCAGCCTAGCTGCTTCCTCTCTAAAATGGTTTTCATGTACATTAGGTACATCTCTAATTGGATTCTGGAGGGCCTTATAAGTCTCTAGTATATGGTATACTATGTACCCACGTCATAGGTACCTCAGAGGCCTACCAGGGCCTGAAGCATGTATGATGCCACCCCTGGGAAGCACTCCAAAATGACACCACAGATCTGCTACTGCAGCCTGGGTAACGTAGTGCATGCACCCCTTACTGTGGTATAGGCTACCTATATCACTACCATTGCACACACATATAAAACCGGTAAGTCACTCCTATGGCAGGCCTTAACAATCCTGAAGGCAGAGTGCTTGGTTTTTATGTGAGAGGGTGCCCCTGCATGAGCAGAGCCCCTCCGCAATGTTCGGAGTACCTCCTCTGATGCTGTTTGTGGTGCAGCCTGACCATATACTCTTAGGTGCATTATAACCTCGCGGCAAATGCTAACTTTGGACTGGCTGCACGGAAACATTTCGTGTTTGGTGTCAAACACTTTGGAATACTAACCCCCCTGCCAGTTCTGGTGGGGGGGTAGCATTCCACCCTTCTAGAGGGAGAGTCATGTACCCACTGGTCTAACCGGTAAAGACTTTCTAGAGCCCTGGCCTCACAAAATTGATGCCCCTGCCACATACACAGGTCTGGCCTCCTGCTGCTGACCGAAACTCCGGCAGGGGAGGCCTAGACAATAGGTTTCCTGTCACAGGGAGGTGTACACCTCCCCAGATAGGCAGATGTGTATTGGGGCTGGGCGGGAGCACTCTCTGGTGCTTTGAAGTCCTGCACTGGGGGCACACTTGGTGTCCCTGTGCATAGTCCAGTTCAAACCGGTTGCAGGGGCTACCTGCCCCTGCTCTGGAGCGAAACTGGACAAAGGAAATGGGCGTAACCACCCCTCTTTCCAAACCCTCCCATAGGTGGGTCCCCAGAGTATGTCCAACCCCCTATCTTAGTATAAGTATAGGAACCCAGACCTTGAGACTTTAGATTACCGTTGACGAAACTCTGCAACATATATCCTGGACCTTCGAATTTCTATTTCGACTAGAAGACTGAAGAAATCTCCCTTGGGGTCAAGGAGTGACTCCCCTGCTTGGCAGGCACCAAAGAAGCAACTGTCCGGTCTGCAACTCTGAAGCTCCCGCCGGACGCCGAAGTCTTTGCATCCCCAGATGTGGATTTACAGACTTCCCCAAGGCTACCCTGAGTCCACAGCAAAGGTGAGGCCCGTGGCTGTCGTGGGTGACGTGGAACCGTGACCCCTAGACACCATGAACTTTTGCCGGTACATCATCTTTCTGGTCCTCCTCAAAGTTGTGCTTTGAGCTCCAAGTAGCCCCAGCTTTGGGCACTGACGGCACCGAAGATCTCTGGCCTCCACTCCATGAGTGATCCGTGGGCCAATTTTCAGTGCGAGTGCTCGAGGCTCCTTTGCGGTCGCTATCCCATTGGCTACTGGGTCCCCACGAAGGCAACTCCTTTTCTGCTTGGGCTTTCCTGGTTGCTCCAGATGTGCCCTGACTTACCCTTGCTGGGTGAGTCCCCCAGACCTTGCTGGTCTGTACCGGCGTCTTTCTTCTATTTCGACATGTCTTGCTGTTGCCAAGGCGTGTTAGGTCGATTCTGGTCGCCCACACCGCAGCACTCGACAGACTTTGTGGGACAGCTCGAATACAGCTCCTGGTTGTCGTCGACGCCTCCTGGACCTCATGGCTTAAGAGTCAAGACACCTGTCAACTCACCTGAAGCACCCGACATCTGTGAGCATTGGACTCTCTTGCCTTTGGTCACTGGTAAGTGATCCAGACTCTGTCCCCTCTGCTTTCAGGTTCCTTCCATACTCGATCCAAGCTTGGATCTCTTCTGACACTTCTCCTCTTCACGGCACCAGCACTTCTTTGCCAGCTTCGATTGAAAACAATGCCGCGATCTGACACCAAAAGACACCTATGCACCCGGCTTCCCTGGGTGAGGTAACACAAGTACTCCAGTGCTCCCGTGGGTGTTGGCCCTAGACACCTCTAAGTCCAAAAAAGTTTGCTTGTAGTCATCCTCTAACTGTCCTTAACTTGAAAATTTCCAACCACGACTTTCCCCATAGAAGTTAACGGCGATTCACACCTGTGTTCTAACACTGCACGTGTCCCCGTGGGTCCCCTACGTGACTTATATCAAAAAGGGGGGAGTTCTCGGGGCTTAACAGGTCCAACGTACGTGCCCCAGATAGTCTGTAACAAAGAAGGTACGTTGTTCCTAAAATGGGTCATAGAACAGAAGGAGAATGAAGTGCTGTGTACAGGAGCCACTACGAATGCAGGTAATCCCGCTGATGTCAGACTGCAGGGAAATTGTTTCCTTTGGAACTAGGGCCCTCACACACCCAGCCAGCAGGTGTCATGCTTCATCATTGGGCCTGCTCCTCGTCGGGTCGGCGCTGCAATACCCGACGGGCACCCAATGAGGGGCTCTTTGGCGGAGATCTTTTGTTCCATGCCGTTTGGTGTCGTGGGGGTGAGGGACCTATAGAGTGTAGATGTAATGTGCTAGTGAGTGCAAAGGTTAAAACAGGTCAGGAAGTCCAGTGCGAAACCCTTTTTCCGTGTTGGGCTCCCTACCTGATTAAAAAATATATATAGAGAGTGTATGGCAGCTATATGACCATAGTGGATCACAAATTGTATGCGCCCTACTCTCGCTATCGAGGTCAACATGTTTCATGCCTAATTGTCAGGGGGATCAGTGGCAATTCTTCAGGACCATGGTGAAAACTATCTACACGCTGTGAACAGGTGGAAACACCTACCTATCACATGGAGAGACTGCGGGGAAAAAACATTTACCCACAGGTATAAAGGACAATCTGGAAAGAGAAAAAATAAATTTTTATACTCAAACCCAAGTGGGTTAGTACCGTATAAACATAATGGCAGTACAAAGCTCTCTCAACCCCATGAACTGTATAACTATGACCCATAGTGTGCACAGATGTGCATTAAAACATCATTCAACTGTAATAATGTCATCAACACGAAACTATAATAATGGCTTAAATGGAAAGGTTCAAGTGAGCACATAGTCAATTATTATAAAAACGGGGCTCACAGAAAAACACAAAATGGCGAAAGGGAAGGCAAAGGACTCACCAAGTCTTGTAAAAGGGTTATGCCTCAGCAGTTACCGGCTGATCGGGGACACACGTGACTACCTTGGGTGGTTCCTTGGGGCCCAAGCACTTCCAAATGCTCTAGACCTTGTGTCTAGTTCAGTCGTGGTTCTTATACCACTTTATTGGTATATGGTTTGGTACGCCCCTAGGGCCCAAATGTGTATTTGTGCTTTTACTGTTGAATACTGAGATGTAACTTAAGTACTTCGAACTCCAGCCTCATAAAGAGACTAGAGGGGTGTGTTTTATCTTAAATACATATATTTTGAATATATACCTGGTGTAGTTGTCCTTTCATTTGCTCATTCAAGAGATAATAGACTGGTAAAACAAGCTGCTTAACATTCCTTAACATTCCTTCAAGACTTAGCCTGAAGGCTGCTCTCCATAGCTGCCACTAGGCTAGCTTTCAATAAAGGTTGTCTTTAACCTATCACCATAAGGGGTTGTTTGGACTGGTACAGGGTGCCCACTTTAATTAGTGGACAGCATATACCAGGCCAACTTCTCACATCAAGAACATGGATTAAAGTGGCCATCTTAAGATGTTAAGTCCTTAGCATTGAACAATTATCCATGGACTAGTGACAAGTGAGTACCATTAAAAAATGTAAAAAGTGCAATTTCTATTTATAGAAATAACACTGCAGTGCCATCAGAGTCCGTTTTAAATGAAGGGGACAACATGGTGAACCCAACGTTTCAGTCAGTGGTCTTTATCAGTAGACCGTAGAATTGAATCCAAGGAGCGCGGGAGATCCTTTGTAGTCCATAGAGCTCAAGTCTAGTCCATAAACCATTTCACATTTTAAAGTGCATACAGAGGTTCAGTGACCATTTTGTGAAGGGTATTAGACCTATGCAGGTTATACTGTTCTTCACAGCTCAGTTTACTCCATAATGGCTCAATCAGCTGAAGAGGAGATCCTGGATTATCCTGGATTATTACTGCTCAAGAGGAGAAGAAAGAAGAAGTCCAGTGACTGAGGGAAAGTGGGGAGGTGGAGTAAGATTCAAATGTGTGGGAGGTTTGGTGCATCCAGAATGGAAAAGATTGTTGGTGCACATCAGGTCACATGTAAGGTATGTGACCCAATGTTCAGCATGGAGACCAAAGAACTCTACTCCTTTAAACATTTACCTTACATCGACAATTCCTGTCAAAAGAATATAAAAGGGTTGAAAGAAATTGGTTTCTTGGTTGAGTGAGATGTTAACCCTGCTCATGCAACAGCCACAATCCCTGTCACGTTGAATCACAAAAGCCAATAATCTAACCTGTGCTTAACTTTCTGACAACTTGCCACAAAAGCAGTCAGGCTTAACTTAAAGGCAATGTGTAAAGAATTATGAAGCAAACAAGCAGTAATAAAGTGAAAGTGCAGCACAAGAAAAATACCACGGTAGTTTAGAAAAACGTGATAAATTGTTTGACACCAAAATGACAAAAATCCAATCAGTAGAACCTGAGTTATGAATTTGTAAAATTTAAAGTGAAAACTAACATCTAAAAGATCAAATCCCCAACCGCGTACATCCAGTCGCATCAGACCAGGTCAAAGTTGATAAATATGGCTGGCCAAAATAGATTGCAAGTCAAATACAAAGAGTAGGTGGGGCTGTGGTCAGTGCTTAACAGTCCTGAGAAGGTAAAGTTCAACTGGACAAGGTTGCAGGCGGTGTCCAAAGAGGAGGTATCATCATTGGGGAGACGCTGGATGAAGTTGCGCTGAAGATGTTTTTATTCAGATTAAGAGCCTAATTACAAGTTTGGCAGTCCATTGGACTTCTGAACAAGTGGTGGCAGTCCCTGGACCGCCAGATTAGTGGTCCACCCATCGCATTATAAATACAGTGCTGGGACCGCCACAGGACCGCCGCAACTCCCGAGGATCATGGATCCAGTGGTGGTGGCACAGTGGTCCGAGACCCTAATGTGCTGGTGGTGCTGCTGCGGCATCGCCAATTATTGGGCTGCATTTGGGAGGAGTAAATAAATTGCCAACTAAACTCAGTCATGTGACCCAGGTGCAGGCATCAATTAGTTTGGGTATCAAAATGCCAACACTCTGAAAGTGTAACTTAAAATCCAATATCACCATTAAATAAGATTTTAAATTACAATTTGTCAGACACCAAACACGAAACCTTTACCTGTTCCAAATCAAAAGTTAACACTTAATAAATGTAATAAGGTAACCCAATGTTATCATATGGGAGAGGTAGGTCTCACAGTAATGAAAAACGAATTTAGGGTTTTTTCACCACCAGAACATGTAAAAGCTAAAGGTACATGTCCAATCTTTTAATGACAATGCACCCTGCCCTATAACAGGTGACTTATAAGTCATCAAATTGGAGTTTACGGCTCATCAATGGGGTCATTTTGGCAAGTCGAATTGGCAGTTTAAAATTGCATTCAGTCTGCAAGGGCAGACCTGGGGAATGCTTTAAGTGGCTACTTAAGAGGATGGAACAACAGGTGATACAGGCCCACTAGTAGCATTTACTTTACAGGCCCTGGGTATATGGTATACCACTTTCCACCAATTGAGTGTAAGCTACGTTTACCGTGCTTTAGCACTGGTTAGCAGTGGAAAATTGCATAGAGTTGACCAAAAAAAACAATTCAACAAAAATAGGAGTGTGAAGGCAAAAGGTTTGAGGGTGACCCTGCAAAAGGGCCAAGTATAACACAGGTTGTGCAGGAATAAAACATTCTGCTTGTCGGGAATCAGACACACCTCAGAATGTTACTCAAGAGGTGCAGCAGGGGGCAGAAAAAATACATCCACACCTATGCATCTTTGCACTATATTGTATGAAGTGAAAAAAAACATTTTGTGTGGGGAGAAAAATCCCAGGATTGGGAATGAGGTACTGAAGCAACATCATTGAAAACTCCATCAATAAAGAAAAGAAACAGCTTATCTTTGTGAGCACCTAGGCCTTGCAAGGCCACCCAAAGTGCATTGGCAGTCAGGCCAGAGGTTGGTTTCCCATGGTGGTTTGAAGGTTGTGTGCAGCAAGAGTTGGGTACCTGCAGCAGATTATTCCTAGGGCCTAGCTGAAGCCAATCTCTGCTGTGCACTTTGACAATCCACCTGCAGCGGTGGGGGGGGGGGGGGGAAGGGGTTGACTGCCCCCTAGCAGGTGGATCATTTTTTTTCAAGTAAGTGACTTTGCTTGATTTGATGCAAATCAGTTCAGGAGTTTTCTAAAAATTAGCTTTACAGAAACTTTTTGTTGTGAGCATGAAAACGTTAAAAAGTTAGATTTATCTTTTACCATTAGCCCGAGTTTGAGGACGATTGTTAGACTAAATTTAGAAAATAAGCACATCTGATTAGAGGAGGAATCTTTTCCCCCCATCATCTATTTTGGGTCTGCAAACTTAGGACCAGGTTATTGGACCTGTAGCTCTGTCATTGGCTGATATTTTGCACTTCATTTGCGTTGCTTTTCATTTTCTACTGCATTTTCTACAAATCCCCCTAAATTAAATAAATGGTTCCACCCCTTCGGATTACGACAGATCTCGTACTGTTTAGCTGTTGCTAACCATGTAAATGTTGTGCATTCACGAAGGTGGCTTAACCAACTTTATTTGCAGCTGTAAAAACGTGGTATGGATTGTACCAGTCTGCAAGTTAGCAGGAGTGTGAGTCTGTCCTAAGAATACAGTAATGGGTTGGAGGAGGAGTATATTTTGACACAGTGGCTTCTATACTGCACAGACGGTCGTCAAGGCCTGGCACATTTATTCAAAACTGGCAACAATAAGGCATGTTTTTCTTGTGCTTTTGTAATTCACCTGTAAGTAATTCTTCATAACTTTTCAATGGTTAAACATTTACAAAGCTTAAGTGAAAACATATACCCATTATTTTTTATTGGCTAGGCATGGTTCTTTGGTGCATTTTTATTTCCCAGCTAAGAGTGCTTCCAAAAGTAAGGCACACTCTTCATATCTTCGGGAAAGTAGCCATGTGTTTGTGTCTAGACCTCCTTTCATCTCCAAACACCTCGGCATGTTAGCATCTGAGATGAAATCAGGAAACTTCAGACAGCCTTACAACACGTACATGCCAAACATACATGAAAAATAGTCATCACTTTTGTCATTTGGGATATGATGTTGTGCTGCAGCAAAATGAGTTGCATATGGCTTTGGCCACATAATTCGAACCAGGCACGCCTGAAATGTTTGGGCCAGTTTATAACAATGTGTAATTTCTCCAAGTCTTATCATGTTTCCAATATTGTTGAGAAAGACTTTATGATTCTACATTGAGGCATGCTGTCATTGTGTTTTATAGTCAAGTGAACGGTTGTACTATGAACACGGACGAATGTTTTTATATGTGCACCTTATAGAGGTCAACAATTAATTATTTCTTGCAGGACTTTAGCCACCGGTTAATGGTGTGCGAATGGGCAAATGTAATATTATGATTTGTTAAAAAGCAAAGGAACCAAATCGGGGGCAGTTTTTTTTTTTTTTTTTTTAAATAGAAAAAGATAAATGCATTAAACCAGTCGAACATTAGAAAGTAATCAATCTGATATGTGAATTTAACTATTTAAGTAGTTTGATAAATATTATATATGACACTCCCCTAGAAATGTACTGGCCGATATATTTGTATTGAGTGGTTATGTCCATTTTAAGTCTTTTTATATATACAAATTAAACATTGGTGACAATCACGTATTGCACTATGCACTTTTGTGTTCATGCTGCGTTGTTACATTTTCATGACTGGATAGAAGAAAAGGGAAATGTTCAGCTGGGTTTTTTCTGGAAATCGTCTGTACACAAATGCTGCAAATGTTGTGTAAGAGTGTGCCCTAAAGACAGAGGAAAATTGCTGCTTTCCTCTCTGGAAACTCTGCAAACTACCCTCCAGGTTTGAAGAAGCAAAAGTTAGTATTTCCAAGTATTACGCCTATGGCCCCTTCCCTGTGGGTGCTATGAAAGGGTGTATTGCACAAATTAAATAGTTTTATGTTTCATATAGATGCCCTAATGTAGGCATGTTTGAGATGCCCTAATATAGGCATAATCCTTCACCTACATTAGTTGCCTATTCTCCACAATAACGGGCGCTGAGGGCTGAACCTTATCTAGACTGTGTTTTGGGTACAGAAGGAGGATTTTTCCCGAACAATGGCCTCCTATGGCATCTTCAATATGCTCATCCATATGATTAAATAGTCATAAGAGTTCTAGGAAACCAGGCAGGGGCTAGAATCCACCAGCATCAACATCTACGTAAACGATTCATCCCATACGTCATGGTCTTACCCAACAATGGCTAACACAAGACACAAGGGCCAAACAGACTCTATGCTTTTCTGTATAAATACAGCACCTCTTGCTGTCAGTAGTTAGAGGGAACCGAGACTTCCAGGCCGACACACTGACCAGAGACGCTGAGGTTCCTGCATGCAGTCGCTCCAGCTGACAGTGGTCTAACCATCCCTTGCGGGGTGTCCAACTCGAGACCAGGACGAGGTCCCACACTCTCATTATTCAGGTAATGGGGTTTGACTAAATCCTAGGGGGATTCTTGGCTTCTTTCGCACCTACTCACATGCTAGGTACACTTAGGTACATCTAGACAGGCATCATAGAGTATGCGCTTTATATTATAAATGCATTTTATATTCATGTATGTGTTTATGACTATTGCAAAATAGTAGAACTGTACTATTCCTTTTTATTCACTGTACTGCTGATCATATATCTCCGCTACTGTTTAACAGCACATATATTTTACACTAAAAGAACAACTGTGCAATAAATTCTTACTGTAAACACGCTCAACTGTTTCTTCTGTGTAACTCTCTGAGACCAAATGAGCAAGCACGAGTGACTGGGCGAAAAGTAGTACATTGTTTTCACGAGTCTGAGGAATCAGGGTTGTTGTGTTGTGATGTTGCCAAAAACGAATCACTCTGATAAAAGGAGATTCTAGTGGCACTGTGAGCTAGCTAATTCAAACAAGGCTAACATACGCGATGGGGGTGCTCAGAATCAGTCTGCCACCAGGCAAAAGCGCAGGTCCTGCAGGGGTACTATAGGAACTACACTACATGGCGCCACCAACGTTTGGTTTGGTACTTATTTAACAGTAGAATCTGAGTAGTTCAGTCGTGCTTAGTCTCATAGACTCCTACTCACAAAACACCAGAGACGTCTGGAGTGAGTGGGCACAAACTCTGCCACAGCTGAGTAGGAGAGATATCATATTTATTGGCTGTTGGTTAATCAAGCTTGGAGGACATTTTTCCCAAAATTGTGCAAAACACCTCATCTTATTTCCCTTGGACAGTTATTCTGTGTTCTTAACACAATGACTAACAAGAACGGAGAATTAGACCTACTGACACAAGCACTTCCTCAGATGAGGAGGAAGATGCCAATGCAATACGTATTGCAGCTGGTGTAAGACACACACTCACAGTTAAACTCCTCAAACATGTTTTACTACCCAGAGGAGATACAGTAATATTTGTGATAGAGGCACATGAAGATTTCCAAACAGAGGTGTTCTATTCATGGGTTACATTCCCAGCAGCAAATGCTATAACAAAAACTATTCATTATTATACACATGAAGAAGTCCCAGCGGTCTACACTTTGAGGAGACTGAAATTCCGCTTACCTACCATGAACATATTTTCTGGTTTAATGGCGCCCTACCCCACTCAAGACGAAGAGCAAGGCTCGGTCCATTAGGAAGACCAGGAGCAACATGGGTGATATTAGCGACCTATGCACCACATCCTGACATTTACACAATGCCAGATAATGAATTGCTCGTTCAACACAAAGAGTTGATAAAACTTTACAGAAACATGACATAATTCGTCATGAGGACACTAGTGGTCCAACTAACAGTAATTACACCAAATGCAGCTCCTACACAGAGCACAGCTACTAAAATTACTCCACAAACATTATCGCAGTAATGGGTAAATTGCCCACAAAACGTGAACAAATTCCTTTCTGGGTAGTTCAGAAAATAACCCAGTTAGAAGCAGTATTCCCAAATACCACACCATTTGAAAAACACAGAATGTTAACAATCTGCTTGCCCATGGGGATTACACCACAGTTAGAGGATTGTACCTCTTGGGGTACAGTCTTTGCAGCCATATATAACAGAACTCATGATATTCCTTCATTAGCAGTGATACCAGATGTATTAAGACAAATACAAAATGAGTACGGAGCAGAGCCTGCACTGAACCTAGGGATGAAGTTGTTAAATAACTACGACCAAGTATCAATCATAATACTAGTTAACATTAAAGGGGAAGCACCATAAGTGGCAATCTGGCAATGCCTAAGGGAGTTCGATCAACCACACAAACTACCCAAAATAATTGAAATGCTTTAAAACCTCAACTAATGGGCAGTCCCGAAAAGGACACTTCTAAGCAGACACCGACTTCTTCTAAAAAGAAGTGGGAAAATAAAAAAGAACAAAAGTTTAAAGACAACAGTTCTCAGTCCTGAGGTAGGTCTCCCCCCTCCAGGAGCCCTCTGAAAAGTGGTACAACCTTAGGAATAGGGATAATATTAGGAAACCTGACAGGTATCAGGATACTGATACACGTACCTCTTGTTACTTTTAGGGCTCGAAGAAAAACTCTGAGAGAGAAGGATTGTCAGAACACAGAAAGGAGCGCACACAGTCCAGAGACAAGCAGCGCGCTCAAGACTTTACTTCCAAAAAAAAGGATAAACCAAAATCAAAACCTGAATTTAAGAAAAAGAAAGTTGCTTGTCTGAAAATCAGGCATGCCCAGAATTTTGAGGGCACAACTTCTGAACGGGGAATGAGCTCTGACGATGCTAGACAGTGTGGCAGAAGTAACAATAGATCGCCAGGACCTGAAGGAATTTCTGGTGACAGCAGACTTGAATGATCACATCACGGTGGAAACACCACATAAAAGGGTGAGCGCCCCACATAAGTTACATGAAATAACACTTCGGATGGAGGGGGACAAGCCCAGGAAAGTAAAAGGTCTCTTTTGGAAGAACTTATCATCTGGTTATGACATCTTGTTAGCCGAACAAGACTGGCCTCCAGCATTCATAATGGAGTGCCCATGGGGAGAAAGTATAATTTTTCCTGCATTGTCCGACCATGTTCCCGTTCACCTTAAACATACATATGCACGCGAGTGGGCAGTAGCCCAAGCTCCAGCATTGTACAAAAATCACGCTAGGTGGGATGAGGACTCAACCTACCTCATGATCCCGTTAAAAGTTTCACCTAATGCTCAGAGGCAATACCCAATAAAGCAAGAAGCTAAAACACAGGTCAGGAAGATCTTAGTTCAACTTGAATACCAGGGGGTCATTGAATAATGTACCACTCCAATGAACAATCCTTTGTTTTCCATCTCTAAACCCAACAATACATATTGTCTAGGTTCAGATTCCAGACATTTAAACTCATGCACAAAGACATTTGCTTTCCAAAATGCACATAGTGTCGCATTAATGAATAACAATGTGCAGAAAAAATACAAAACAACACTTGATATCTCAAATGGATTTTTCTGCCAAAATATAGCACCTGAAAGTAGGTATCTGACCGTATTCTCAGCATTAGGGGTCTCAGCGACAATTTTGTTGACTCCCCCAAGGGTGTAAGAATAGCCCTGGGGTATTTTCAGGAAGGGCAACAGAGTTGCTTAAAAAATTTGATGAAGAAGCGTTGTTTTATGTGGATGATATTTATCTAACAGACGACGATATGGAGAAGCACTTGACCAGGGTAAGCACCATTATTAAGGGATTTGCCACAGAGGGCTACAAATTTAACTTTAAAAAATCAAAAATAGCCCACCGCAATGTCCTATTTTCGGGATATGAGATGTCAAGTGAAGGGAAAAGTCTGGCAGCTAACTTTTTAGAAAAGTGTGCACTGCTCCAGCCTCCAAAATCATTAAAAAATGTACAATGAATACTGAGATTCCTAAATTTCGGTAGAACATACATTTTAAATTACGCACAAAGGTTAAAACCTTTCTACGACTTTAAAAAAACTGACTTTTCAGCCAGGAATTGGACACAAGAACATACTAATATTCTTCGTTCACTCCAGGAAGACATGATAGGTTCCAAACACTTGCAAACACGAGTAAACGTACTCCACTTGGGGATCCGTATAATTGCGGGTCAATGGAGGTACACTTACTTAACCTTCAGTGAAGGAGAAACAGTACCAATCGCATACAAATGACAGCTGTACACAAATGCAGAAATGCGTTTCACCTCAACAGAAAAAATCCTGACAGCTGTTCAGACCGCTGTAGCAAGAGAAAGAGCACTGGCTCAGGGAAAACACATTATTGTCGTAACCCTGGTACCGGCTTTAGAGGCTGTTACAAAGGCTAGCATTTCAAACACGAAAGCCTTACATCCAAGATGGATACAATGGGCTAATTCTCTTACTGCAACAGATGTTGAATACAGATTTGATCCAAGTTTAAAAACACAAGCATTCCTGCAATACCAACAAGAATATCCTCTACCTAATGAAATATTGCCTCTAGATCAGAATGAATACATAATTTACACTGACGGATCTGAGCAACCGGCCATAGGAAGTAAGCAGCAATACAGCTTAGCATGTGTAATCGATAAAGGTCGCATACGGGATGGAAAGTTCTATCCAAGTTGTACAAAAACGCAATCTCTAGGAGACTACATGGCACAGTTGGCATAGTCAAAAGCGCTGATACTGGCACTTGTAAATACCGATCACGAATTCCCCACACTAATTGCGTGTGATTCCTTTTACTGTGTACAGTCGTACAATGAGCACTTACATCATTGGGAGCAAAACGGGTTTAAACATGCGAAAGGTGGCACAATTAAGCATAAAATGCTAAGGGAACAGGTAGCAGAGTTGAAAAACGAGCTACCAAGGACTCACGTGATCCATACACTGAGTCATCAATGTGATGGCGTTCACGTTGAAGGGAATTCATTGGCAGATGAAGCTGCCAAGGGGGTTGTTTGCACAGCTTCCTTAGTTGCACTCACTTGTTCAAAAACGAGAATAGACGGTGATATTATGGTAGCTATCATCGCTTCACGCAAAGGCAGCACAGCAGTCCCTAAAAAGTTTCCATTCAAATACTCCTACAAGATAGATGCACAAAACATTCCATATGCTCAGATTCCTGGAGTGGGGGATAGAGTAATACAAAATATGGATCGTAGGCAAGGTTTAATACTAGCAGCACACAAGAGTTTAGGCTCTGCGCACACAGGCGTTGCAGCCACTATTTCTTTACTGAAACAGCGCTATTGGTGGGCAGGGTTAACTAAGCAAACTAAAAGACTATGTCTTGAATTGCGACATCTGCCAGCAGATGAAAGACACCACGGTAGCAAAACCCGCACAGACGCCGTTATTAAAATCAGACAAACCTCTCGCATGTGTGCACTTGGACCACTGCGGCCCCTTACAAATGGATGGGGCTTCCAAATATATCATGGTTGCAGTGGATTCCTGCTCAAGATTCCTATGGGTATGGCCTCAGTGCTTGGCTGATGCTCGAACTGTTATCAAGAATTTTGCGAGCCTTAAACCGCACATACGCAGTTAGCATGTTACATTCTGCGTTTAGCTCTCGGGCTTACAAAGAGGCCATTGAAGGAATGGGTGTAGCATTGCGGTACTCCTCTCCATACCATCCCAAGGAAATTCAGTTGTGGAGAGGATTAACCGGGACTTAAAGCAATACTTAACAGCTAGGGTATTAGGCAAGGGCTGTAGTTGGGTCAAACACCTTTATGGGGTACAGCGGGCGTTAGACAACCAGCCAAGAAACTCTCTAGGGGGTGTCACTCCATATGAAGTCCTCTTTGGAACACAAATGTGGGTACCTGATCTTGATTGTGAAGGCACAGTGGCGGATGAAAAACCATTTGATATCCATGATCTAAATAAATCCAGGACAAAAAAAAACAATGTCCGACTAAAGGAGACGGCCACTGGGGAAGTCAAGGCAGACACGGCAAGACCTGGCTGCATCCCAAAAATCGGGGATCTGGTCAGGGAGAAAATTGCGGAAAAAAGGAATTTGGACCTTCATACAGGACACCTGTATCAGTCTTTGCAGTACAAGGAACAAGAACTGTACTTTTGCCGCCTCTTGCAGGGAAAAAGGAGTAAAGATTTGTCTCAATTGACTTACTCAAACCACACTATTTGGCCAATAATAAGCAGTAGGCCTTTTGGTATCCACAGTAGCAGACACCCTCCTCTCACTACAATCCAAGAAGTTCAAACAGAAAGGCTCATCATGTTTGAAGAGCCACCTCTAAGGAATGAAGGACTAAGCAACAATGCTATGGAACTCGTTCCACTTGAACCAGACATTCAAATTCAAAATGAACATCAGAATAATTCACAAGTTGCAATTCGACCTAATACAGAGTCTACTCAACATGCCTCTCAAAGAGCAAAATACATTTCAACTAATCCCGATGCAATTCCTACAATTGATTGAACTGCTTCTGGCTATTTCATGAACTTTGATACGTTTTTTCTGGATCCAAGCGAGCCGGAAATGACGCCAGACAAAACACCATTCAAGCAACAAATAAAGAACTATCTTCACTTTCTAAAAAAGACATACCTAGTATCGCCTTGTATTGAACTCTGGGTAATTTCTGGGATATTGTATTTTCTTTTTTGGCTTGGCTTAGTACTAACTTTTAGTGTGCTTATTTATGGACACTATCTTCAACAAAGTTCCACAGCCCAAAAGGTCCACATACCACTGAAGCCACATCCATCATCACATCATGAGCAAAGAGACTTGTCATCAGTGAACATTACAGCAGTTCCTATACCGGATGGTATAGTATGGGAAATGTTAACATATGCGGTCTGACCGAGCTTTTAAAAATTAATCATGTATTTAAAATTTCATTAAGTGATATCATTACCTCAAGTACATTTTCTGATGATTGGGTCTCTGAAACAGTTAATAACATGTTGTCTGATTTATTGAAAACTGCTGCATTTTCTAATAATGAAATGTTAGAGGGTTCTTCAGATTATGACACATTGTACTGTTACCAACATTATGGTCATCATTTCCTGCACAAATCCATTTCAACTAGGAATGTTTTTGAGTACCATCAGTGGGAACATTGCCCAACACCACCAAAAAGTATTTCACAAACGTTAGCACAGAAATGTTCATACTTTTCAGGGTTTAACACCACAGATCCAGCCTCATAGTACTATACGTTTGCACCAACATCAGCACTGAAAATGATGTTGACAAACACTAAACAGATTTACTCTATTTCCTTTTTGGCCCAATTGTCTGAACAGGGTTTCGACCTATGGAAAGACGAAATTGACTTAAAATCAGTCTGGGGATCGAGGAACTGGCAAGTCCAGGGTACAGAGGCACTATTTTGAGCATGCCTCATTCCACAGCAGATGATCTTTTTAAATGATACTGTGCAACAGACATCCTGTCTTGGACCAGCCAAGAACAAGGAGCTGAACACTCCTAGGTTTCCAATACCAACACAGGGGTGGCAAAATTTAACTACACAAGAATGGGCAACAGTAGATGACATCTTAAAGTACAATACAATAGACCCATATTGGAAACAGTGGGTGGTTTGGCCCTTAGACACGAATAGCTGTTATAAGCGATTCCTGAACATCATCGAAGGACTCAGTATCCATAGGCCAGACCCACGTTATATACAGAGAGAACATCCGGGGGTAGTGACATCCTATAGTGTTGGGAAGTTGTGCCTCGATTGGCTAGAAACCTCAATACTTGCAGAAGTGAAACAACACTTATCTTTACTCTCACATGACATGGATCTTAGGGACTTTTTACTAGGACCCAGGAAACAATGTCAAAAACGTTTCATATATGCAGGCATTTATGCTGCCTATAATGAAATCTGGAAGATTTCCCAACAAGAAGCCGCAGAGAGAATACGGGAAATAAACCGTATTAACTTAGAAAAAGCTTTAGCTGTGGTAGATAATGGGTTAACAACTTTGATCACCAGGATATATTCATTGGGCAACATTGTATCTTCTGCTATTGACATACTGGAACAGGATTTTTCCATATTACAACACGGCCAATCTAAATTACGTTCTATTATGTTATTAAGCAAGACGCTGCAATCTTTGCATGCAGGATTTGTGCCTTGGCTTTTTATAAACAGTACGTCTCTGTTTTCCAAATACAATCTAACAGATACACAGATAGAAATGGCACAAAGGGAAGCTAAATATGCAATGCTGAGTATTGAAAAACTGAACAGGCTACCATTCACAATGGCGGAATCACCATCAACAGAATGGATAATTCACGGCCATATCAATCTCCCGGTCACAACGTTTTAGTTTCATTATTGCCTTGAGCAAAGGCAGGCAGGCAGATTTGAAAAAATGGGTAAAGAATACATTAAGAAATCCTGGGATTTACCATATAGATTTCGATGCCGGAGTGGAGATCAAGAAGGTCAAGGTTGCTGTGGCATGCTTACAGCATCGCCTATCTGGTCACTGTGAACCAGGGTTACTTGCTATATGCAAGTATTGTTTCCCCCAACAAGTACAGTCAGGGAGGCGCCTTTGAGGCCTTTGCTAAACATATCTTTTATACAATTTGACACTTTGAGCAGACTGAAAGCCATGCTTTTATAGCAGACCGTACCCTTAACCTCCGCTCGAGAGACCTCTGATCTTCAAGTTGCAAGGACCTCGACCGAGATACAGGCACTTATTCATACAAACTGCCCCTATCATTTCGTAGAAATGGCGGGCCTCGTCTTTAACATGTCTGATAGGAGTGGTATTGTACACCTATTTAAGACCATAGGGTCACAATTTCTAAGCATCTTCCAAACAGTCCCCGGAGTTATCCCAAATTTTATACACTTCGTATTTGGAAGCATCTTTGGAGGTTTACCTCTGATAGTGCTTTTAATAGCTTGAATCCTGATCGTCATTTACCTGATACGCAATGGACGGCCCAATCATGAACGAAATAGCAAAAGCACTTCGGGAGCATAGATACCATGAGCGCATGGTACAACATATGGGCACACGTCGCCTACGAGAACTGAGTGCTTCTTGGTTCTTATCGTTTAGACCAGTCTGGATGGATTGCATCTTACCTGTTCTTCGATGCCTGTTCTGCTGTGAAGAATGTGTGTTGGACATCTGTCTGACACTCGAGTCGGAGATGCCTGCGGACTTGAACACGAGGCTGGGACCGCTGAGGTCCCATGCTCAGCTGTGTCACCAGCATATTCCTATCCTGACGAATGCATTCCTTGAAAACCCGCAGGTGCCTTTTGCTACAACTTGGGTGAGCACCGGCTCAGCCACCACTACAACTAGCACTATGGGCACTGAGGTATCGACTACAGCACCTGCCGATATGCCAACTATGGGCAGTACTGAATATCATCTGTGCTCCATCGACGTACTGTGTGAAATATTACAATTTCCGTCCCCTACAGCAAGTGACTGTGATGTTGCATCACCCAGCCAGGACACTTAATCTACAATTGACTCATCGTGTGCTGGGAAAGAATACAGTGATTTTAATTTTCATTTCGACTCTGATGAAATTTGGAACATTTCCTACTAAATTGAGACTATGGCTAGAGAAAGGATGGCCTTCTAAACGCTTATAGGAGTTTTAAATTCTATAAAGGAACTCAGTTACACTTAAGCTTGAGTACAATTTCAAATCCTGACTCTACACATTTTTCCCCTCTTAGAAATGTTGTTAATATGCTTTTAAAGATTTTACAAATGTTTTATGTGGCACACTGACAATTATATATGCTACCACCTAGTATGAATTAGTAGTTTGCTGTCATTGTTTATTATTGTTGACTATTAAGAGGAGTGAATGTTATGTTTCATATAGATGCCCTAATATAGGCATGGTTTGAGATGCCCTAATATAGGCATAATCTTTCACCTACATTAGTTCCCTATTCGCCACAATAATGGGCGCTGAGGGCTGCACCTTATTTAGACTGTTGTTTGGGTATAGAAGGAGGGTTTTGCCCAAACAATGGCCTCCTAAACCATCCTCGATGTGCTCATCCAGTATGATTAAATATTCATAAGAGTTCTAGGAAACCAGGCAGGGGCTAGAATCCACCTGCATAAACATCTACGTAAACGGTTTATCCCATACGTCATCTTCATGCCCAACAATGGCTAACACAAGACACATGGGACAAAGGGACTCTATACTTTTCTGTATAAATAAAGCACCTCTTGCTATCAGTAGTTAGAGGGAACCCGAGACTTCCAGGCCGACACACTGACCAGAGATGCTGAGGCTCCTGCATGCAGTCGCTCCAGCTGACAGTGGTCTAACCATCCCTTGTGGGGTGTCCAACTCGAGACCAGGACGAGGTCCCACACTCTCATTATACAGGTAATGGGGTTTGACTAAATGCTAGAGGGATTCTTGGCTTCTTTAGCACCTACTCACATGATAGGTACACTTAGGTACATCTAGACAGGCATCGTAGGAGTATGCACTTTATTTTATAAATGCATTTTATATTCATGAATATGTTCATGACTATTGCAAAATGGTAGCACCGTACTATTCCTTTTTATTCACTGTACTGCTGATCATATATCTCTGCTACTGTTTAACAGTTGTCGCAGCACATATATTTTACACTAGAAGAACAACTGTGCAATAAATGCTTATTGTAAACATGCTCGACTGTTCGCTCTATGTAACTCTCTGAGACCAAATGAGCAGGCATGAGTGAGTGAGCGACAAGTGGTACATTGTTTCCACAAGTCTGTGGAATCAGGGTTGTTGTGTTCTGAGGTTGCCAAAAACTAATCTCTCTTATAAAAGGAGATTCTAGTGGCACTGTGAGCTAGCTAATGCAAACAAGGCTAACTTACGCAGTGGGGCTGCTCAGAATCAGTTTGCCACCAGCCCCACAGTGTATGTTATCCAAAAGTGCAGGTCCTGCAGGGGTACTATGGGAACTACACTACAATAGCAGAGTTCCTTGTTCCAGGTGTAGTACATAAGGTGCCTAGATACGCGCTACATGCTAGATGCCAGGCACTGAAAAATATTGAAGGCAGTACTTTGCATAATGCATGCATAGGAAATACTTCATGCACAGTTCAGACAGTTAGAAGAGAACATTAGGAATGGAACACTCATCGAGTTAGCAGTATAAAACCACTCTGACAGCCTGCTAGAAGTCGTTCTTTGCTTTCTCACACTTGTGGTGACAGAACAAGTGATGCAGTCCACGAGGGATACTTTAAATTACAGACACTGGTACTATACTCTAATGACTTATAAGGAAGCTAAATTACACCAATTGTGGGTGAGACAATTAGAAAATAAGCTTTTAAAGTGTCAGTACACTGGCACTGAGGCCTATTTGGCAGGATTCAGTGCACTTACAGAGTCAAAACAACCAGCAGCATCAGTCCAAAAACATGGGGAAATCATGCAAAAACAGGGATTTCCTCATACCAAGTACCTCAAGCCTCATAAATTAAGTGCCTGCTGCATGCTTAAATTTTAGAGATCTACTAAGTATCCTAAGCACTTCCAGCTAGCTAGAAATGGAAGCCTATACCAGGCAAGCAGCTGTATCTGATTTAAAAGGACCTTTTACAAAGACACACCTTCCAGGAGCTGTTTACCTGAAAATCAAAACAGAGCATCTGCTGCATACTCTAGCATTAATATTTATTTGTGCCATATTAAGAAACCAGCTTCTCTACTTCTAGACTACGGGCCTAATTTATGAGTTTGGTGGTCCTCCCACTGAGCGCCATACCAGTGCTCTACAGGAGGACTGTCAAACCTGCAGTGAGATCGCCCACCAGATTCTGACTGTAATCCAGGTCAGGCGTACGGTGCTGTGTCAGTCCCATGGCAGTGCCTTTCTAAGGCTCAAAAGAGAGCCGTATAAAGGCAAAGCCGTGGGACTGCCACAGCATGTTCCTACATGGGAAGAAATGCACCAGGTGGTGCATTTCTTCACTTGAAGGAACTTGGGGGTGCAATACCAGGGGGGCACACCATGTACCCCCCTACATGCACCCCCAGGCCCAGAGGCCCCCTGAGTGCCTCTCCACCCCCCTTTACATGGCAGGCTCACAGCCATGGAAAGGCTGAGGAAAAGGCAACTCGTAATAGGTTTGCCAGTGCCTCTGCGGCACTGCCAGCATATTACTCTGCCTGACAGCTGCGCCACTGCTGTGGGATCATGGATCCTCGACGGTTGCAGCGGTCGTGTGGCAATCCAACCACCACACTCATAATGCTGCGCAAGGTGCCACAGTGTGGCAGGAATACCACCATGGGAACAGTAGTTTGATGGACCACTGAACTCGTAATCAGGCCCTAAGGCACTGGAGAAGGCGTACTAGCAATAATTAGGAGAAACTATTTCACTGTGCCTTTGCATTCAGGGTGAAATGCTCACGTTCCAGTTCCAAATCTTTATCTAGTATTGAAATCATAACCTACCATATACTTAGTAGGGGTAGCAAGTTGGATCTACAAAAGAAAGACTTCATGAGCTCCTACACTCTGTTGTTATGTTTTTCATACAGTATGAGATAGTTCATGTTCTAAGAAATTGATACATGGCAACCAAATCTACGAGGGTCCATTGTAGTGCCAGCAAAATGAAATTTGCAATTGTGAGATGCTCTCTCCAAAGCCTTCACATTCCCCTGCCTCCTCAATTAGCTACCAAACCAAAAGTATCCAAAACACCAGTTTACAACTCCCTGTGAAACTAATAGGCAGAAACTCTGACAATGACCCATAGTGGTGTATTCTCTAAAGCTACCAAATATAAGGCCAATCAACAAGTTTCAACAGATTTCTGGCAGGAGAAAGGTGACCCCCTTATCACTAACCAGCCTTTTATTGATTTTTATTCAAGGATGTTTTTTAAGTCAGGGCAGACAGAGCTAATAATAAGGATGTTACTAGAGACCAGCTGGAAATATCTGCAGCCAAGGTGATTCAATTATCGCTGCAATTCATCTCTGGCTTAGAAAAATATGAAATGCTCCAAATCCCTTTTCCTGAAACTAAAAAATATTTAAAATCTACATTTCCATTGTGTGTTTTAGGCAAGTATCCCTATATGCTAAAATGTCATCTAAGTCATGACACAGTTAGAGTGCCTGCCCCAGTTAGGGTCATGACGCATACTGCCTCCAATCCTGACCTTTATACCTAAAAATCATTCATTTCAGGTGTGTTAGTCTAATTAGTTCAATGAAAGCAAAACCAGAACACAACAACCAGAATTTATTAGGTTATCATAACTTGAAACAGTGTCCTTAATGATCCGGAGTGAACAGTCACCCTGACCCAAGTTGTGGTATACATTTAGACATTATTTACATGCTTTCTTATGGGAGAGACATTTGAATAGTATGACACATGAGGTTACAGAAGCATTGCTTAGATTAGATCATTGTAAACATATAACACAATTTCATAAATGGGACGGATATATAATAGGCCTGGACCTAAATCAAATTAGAGAAATTTACCGAGCCTTCATGGGTGGTAGAAAATGTGCATGCAAACATCACTGGTGACACATCATTCCCTTCATGTGACTCAATGTTCATAATTCATAGCTGCTCTTGACGTCCCAGTGATGGCTCATTTGAAGATTCAAGCCCAGTCACGGCTCAAGGAGGTCAGGTACATTCTTTAGAATGTCCACCCTCTGTAACTTAGTGTGCACAGATTACAAGACTTAGTAGTGCTATGGCAGGTCAAAGGTGAGGACCCCAGTGACCTGGTTTCCATGTACTGTTCTGCCATGTCGCAAAGTGCCTGGAACAAGGGTCGACAGGCCCGGGGGGCCTCCCCTGCTTGCCCGCATGAAAGTCCTGTGACCAGGCCCTGGGTCAGGGCTTTAGTTGGCCAAGGGTGGTGGACTCCTCTGGCCATTTTCTCCATTACCCAGCCTGCTGTGTCTGAATGGACAAGGACCAGCAGAACCAGGGAGGTATTGCTTATTTGTCTGGGTTCTGAACCACTGATCTGACTCCAGTTAGAGCTCTGGTTGGCCTGTGGTGGAAGCCCCAAGCCCTGGGCTCTTTTTTCCAGTGAAGAGTAGAAATATGGAATTGATTTATTGGATTCATTTAGCAACAGACATGGCTGTGCAGCTGGAGTGGGATCGTAAGAGGTCCCAGTGAGTTTGTTTAATATGATAAGCGTAATTGGATGGAGCGCGATGCCGGCTTGCACGCCTACATATGTTTGAAGCAGTGAAGCAAGCTATAATGAAGGAGCAAATGGGTGTGCATCTCACCACTACCAATGTACATAATATGAAATGTCGTTCTAACTGTTGAGTTGCACCCTAAGGATAAAAGAGGACACAATGAACGTTTACATTTGACTGATGAAATTTGAATAATTGTGATCGTTGAAATAATGACCATTAGCACAGGAGTTTTGTTTTGGAGCATGAGCAGCTATCATGAGCATGGAAATAATACAAGAAAGTATCTGATTTAGTGTTTCGAAAATTTGGGTAACATAAGCCGTTTGGACATGATAAACGGGGTGCTAGAAACCTGCATGCTGATTATTTCTTCTAAAGACACTTTGTTTCAGTCATGTCATGTCAGGCACGTTAAGTGGAAAGATCATCATGGTGTTGTTAACAAAGAACAGTGCACTACGCTGAGTAGGATATATATTTATAGCATCCTGGGAAATATAGTACATCTCAAAAGAAAAAAACTTGAGAGCGAGAACGCATTTGCTTTAATTTGATGCGGAAGTTATTGTGAACACTTGGACACGTGATGGTTCACCTGCAGGGAGTGGGAGGGGATATTATTGATTCGGCATGTTATAACCAGCCGCTAAAACGCTCACAGTAAAAGATGGGCTGGGGCACTCGACAAAATAACAACGCGTTGAAAAGCGGGAATTGAGCGAGTTTAGGATCGTACTATCTATCTAGAAAATCGAGTCATGGTAAACGTGCTATGAACCACTGTGAGAGATAAAAACAGGGAAAGAAAAGTTTTGGGGCAGTATGGGGGTTTAAAATAAAAATAAATAGTAAAGCAGTGGTGGTTTCACTGAGAGATACTAAATGTATGCCAGAAAATAGGGTGGTCTGATGGGGAGTATCATTGGAATGTACACATCATTAGTGGAAGAAGATGGAAATTGACAAAATACATCATGTTGTTTAGCATGTATGGATTCTGAGAGACAGTTGTTTTCTAAAAAAAGTGTATAAATTTCATGTTGGTACATTGTAACTATGAACATTGTATCCAGGCTGATGGTTGTCTCATGAATTTTTTATAGATACCCCTGACGAAAGGAACATATCCTGAAATGCATTGGGTGAATTTTTAATAAAGCCGTGACTTGTGGAAACATCTCCTGTTTATGAATATTTTTTAATGCAAGATGAGAATGAGTATAATAAACCGATGGAAAAGATGAAAAGGTGTAAAGTATTTTGAGTAAAAAAGTGGATGAATTGAAGAGTAGAAATCTGGAATTGATTTATTGGGCTAATTTGACAACGGACATGGCTGTGCAGCCGGATTGGGATCGTAAAAGGTCCCCGTGAGTTTGTTTAATATGATAAGCTTAATTGGACAGAGCGCGATGCCGGCTTGCACGCCTACATATATTTGAAGTAGGGAAGCAAGATATAATAAAGGAGCAAATGGGTGTGCATCTCACCACTACCAATGTACAGTGCTGACTAAACCATCCCCAAGCAGGCTGCCCTGCATGGAGATGTCAGCTGCACATCCCTGTCAGTTCTCCCTGAAGCAAGGCTCTAAGGAAAGGCCCCTCGGAGAGGTCTGGAAGGCAGCCACAGACTCAGGCCTCTGGGACCCCTGGGGTGAACCAGCCCCAGTCCAGGCCCTCATGGTGCCCGGGGAGAAAGACTGCAGGATAATGGGGTCACTCCTACCTTGTCCCTAATAATCCAGAGGAAGCCTACTTGCCTTTCTAACACATACAAAAGTAAAAAAGTGGAAGAATTGAAGAGTAGAAATATTGAATTGATTTATTGGACTCATTTAGCAACGGACATGGCTGTACAGCCGGAGTGGCATCATAAAAGGTCCTCGTGAGTTTGTTTAGTCTGCACTGTAACATGTTTGATTTTGCACACTTAGCCGATTTAGGGATGGACTGCTTGGCCAGACTCAGTTGTTTCACCTTGCATGGACAGTCTGTTGGGTGGCACTAGTCTTGAATGCCACCTGATGGTCCAAGTCCTGTACACCTGTTCATTGCCCTTCTCCATCCATGTATTTCTGCAGCATCGACCATTCCATGGAGTGGTCCTGGCTGTTTAGGACACAGCACCCCTATGTCTAGATCGGGCTACACCTTGGCCCTCATCTCCATTCTATTTTCACAGAGCAGGCTGGGCCCACTGGTGCCTGTGTGAGTGTCCTCTCCTCACAGACCCCTACTGTCCAGTATGGGTGTCCAACCAGGCTCCTGAAGGGTGGAAGGTCAGTCCAGCACAGGTGCATGGTTCATACTCCTGTCCAGCAATTATGGTTACCTGGTTGATCCTGACAGTAGGATATGCGTGACTCAAGAATAATCATGAAAAGTGTTATGGGGGAGCCCTATATTCCTGGGAGCCTGAGCAGATCAATAAATACAATGGACCCCTCGGAGGAAGTAGCTAATTGGATATGAGCATCAAATACTTTAAGAAAATACAGTTAAGTATGTTCACTGTATGATTGTGTCCTTAATATTAAAACACAGTGCATTGTAATGAAGGTGCTCCAAGAAAACAATGTAGTGAAAGTGAATCTTATTGGTCTCAAAGATTAAGCCATTCACTTGTAAATATTCAAAGCAAGTACAGTGGAACTGCAAATGGCACATTAAATCAATTATGGTTCCATTGATTGCTCTATTTGTTACTTGAATAACTGGTCCTCTAGAGCTAATATATGCGGAAGGTTGCTGACCTCCCAAAATGCATTTATTTTTCAGAGCAATACCAATTGGGCCTGCCTGGCTGCTTTGGTGATTTAGAGAACCTTGGGCCGATCGAATATCCCAGTGACTGTGACAATATATTTGAATGCCTGCCCAATCAACTTTCAGTGGTACTTTCTGTACCTACTATATTTGACAATGGGTAATGAAAAGGACACCAAATCCAAGGAAGGCAGCAAGCTTGAAATATCCCCCCCCCCGACTCAGGGATGTAGTGATGAAAAATAATATTTCATGACTCTTTTGATGTCCTGTAATTGAAATAAGTACACCTTAAATCCTTTAATGAGAATCCATTGGAGGACAAGCCTCCTGGTGCCAGCAGTTGTGGTAATTACAGCTCCAATAGCGAATATTAAAGTTGATGCAGTTAAACAGCTCACAGTAGGATCTTGGGATTGAGCTGGTGGTCAACACGAGGAGAGCTACAGCTTGTCCCACCCCTTGCCTCTTGGCACCTCATTGATGCTCTTGACTGTATGTCCTCTGTATCTGAACCATTTACTGTGAGAAAATTGGAGTGTTTGAAGTAGGCCAGTTGCCTTCAGCTACGATAACGACATAGGACTCCGGTTCTATTTTTATGGTTTTTGGAACTGAGGCCATGATTAGGAGGGATGGCCGTGGACATTCATATTGTGCTGCTAGTGGTGAAATTCTCAGACTGGCACAAGACAAATTTAAGTTAAACTATTTGCCAAGAATATTTTCATTAATCAAGAAAGAAAGTTGAAGGTACAAAGACGATTAGATACCGTCATAATTCTGACAATAAATGATGTAGACTAGTGATCCAACAAAGTTGTTCCTATGACCCACGAGCTGCTTAAAGGAAACCAAAGTCTTCAGGTTCTGGGGGAGTATGGTTGCCAAGCTGACACTTAAAGAAACTGACAGAAGGGCACCAGCATCAGTGGAGTTTATGGCTTCATTTGACTCAGCACAAAACAACTCACCTGGCCCGAATGCAGAAAGGATGACAGATTGATCGCTCTTTCTCAATTCTGTGAGTGGTGGATCATGGCTGTTCTTAGTTGGTGGAGTGGTTTGTCTCATTAAATCTGATAACAAACAAGACTCCTCCATGCTCATAAGTCACGTGACCCCCCAGTGATTGACATTTAACTTCTTAGAGGAACTAGTGCATTCAACCACACAAGATTGAGCAATAACAGGTCTGTGATGCCCTTAGATGTCTGGTGCTGCACACAGCTTCACTGAATCGATCAGTGGGTCTACCCTTTGCTGACAGGTACACCTAAGACATGATGAGTAGAAGGGCCACTGTGGTGTACACCAAGCTCAGATAAGAGCCCAGGTGGAGCTGCTGCAGGTGCGGATCTTGGTGGTAGTAGCAAACAGTCATATGAGAACTTGGGATGCCCAAGTTGAGAGTTTTCTATTTGGACAGCAGTTAACCATGGGTCAGTTGGTCTTAAGTGAACAGTGAGCATCACTGAGAAAGGATGGCCGATGACCTCTGTTGCTCTCAGCTGATCAAAAGAAAGTCGGGCTCAGATCATTAAATCCAGATTGACGGAGACAAACACCTTTGCTGCATCTATTAAGTAATGTAAATAATCCCATAGAAGCTGGCGAGAGACCCGGGGAAAGTTGTCTTTTCTTTGTTGAAGGGCACAATCCCCTGGAATAGTCCTAACCTTGAAAGGAATTGTGATTCTGACTGGGATCGATGACCTCTCGCTGTGCCTTGAAAATCCTTGGGAGGTGGTGTAAATCTTGCACAGGGCCATATCCATATCTGCAGGAGGTCCTCAAGGTGAACAGCCACTGGCATGTTGGAAAAATATAGGCAAGGTAAGTCAGCATGTCACCTCCAAAGGTTTGAGATGAGGTTTGGTTCTAAGAGCTAGGTCAGTCAGGCTGGAATACAAGCTGGGGCATGTAGAATCTGAATGAGGTGCTACACAAACGAATGATGGACGGAATGCTGAATAACTCATGCATTCGCCCTCAGTCAGGAGATCTGGTTAAATCCATTGTTCTTTTGTTCACCAAGCCCCAGTTTTGACCCTGCCATATGCAAATCAGTCTTGACCCTGTTCCTCATGGGAACATTGGAACAGTCCAGCCCAAATTGTCAAGCCAGATCCTTTCTAGACCGAAAACAATCCTCCTGGGACTGGTTTTGGGTATTACCACTCATCAGCCAGGCTAGCTTGAATTCAATGGCACTGTGAGCAAGGGACCCACAACTGCGCATACCCATCCAACTTAGGGAAAAAAGTGCTACGCAAATAAATGATTGTGAATGAGGTGTCACCCTCTATGGCAGTGGAAACTTTAGATGTGAGCCAGATCCTTCCTGTGGATCTCTCCAGTTGTGGTGGTTGCCTCTCCCTAAGTAAAGGGCGCGGTATTCTGCCCCAGCCGGTGCCTAGTAGCAGACTTAGAACTGGTGTGAGCCCGGGAAATCTGACTGTTTAATTAAAACAAAGCATTGAAAATGTTCATGGTAGGTGTTGACATGATGTGATTTCTGCCAAATGCTCTGCATGTCAATGTGAAATAATTCAGCAAAGTGCTTCTAAACAGTAGAATTAACTATGAGTCTATTAAAGTAGCCAAATGCCTCATCATCGAACTAGTAACGCGCATGAATTAATAATAGAGATTCACCTGTCCCTACCTATCATCTAGCAAAACCGCAGCCAAGGGCACGGGCTTGGTAGGATCAATGAGGAAAGAAAACCCTTTTGAGCTTGACTCTAGTCTAGTGCTGTGAATAGACCTGAGAGGTGTAGGATAAGGGGGAGGTCCTTTTTTTCATTTGCAAGGTGAAGTGGGGGAGCAAGCCCCAGGGGGCTCTCGTTTCTGGATCCAAGTGTCCGGCACCCACTGTTCTGGACCTGCTCCGGAGACAGTGGCAGGTCAGGAATTTGACTTGGTGGTACTCCTGTCAAACGATAACACATGTGTCCTAGGCAAGCTCAGGGAGGACAGAAACCTTCTGCAGAGCAGAATTGCAAAATTTCCCAGGATCTTGATTTTAAATATGAATACAGATCATGAAAGTGGGGCCTCACAAACATTCTGAGACTTTCAAGGAGGAGTTGTCAGATAAATTACCATGGGAATAACTGGCTTATGGCAGCCAAATATTCATAGCAAAGTCACTTTTTGATCCCCTTCCTATTATTGTGAAGTGAAGTTCACCAAGCAATGGATTGTTTGCCCACTATTTCAGAATGTGAGCTGAAATTAGACCGCTGTGAGACAGGTTAGTTCTACCATACTGATATGTTATTGCAATAGTAATCCTGCTCAATACAGGAAGAACAGCAGGTTCGAACATGGTCTATGTGCTTGGCAGAGAAGCCAATGGGGCAAAGCTACCATTTGTTGGATTATCATTTAATGTCTATAAGTCAGAATCCGCTCCTAAATCCTAGCAATACAGAAGAGTCACAGAACATTGGTTGGCCTGGGAAAGCCAGTTTCTGGGCTGGTGCGTAAAGCCACCCATTCAAGAACTGGAGCATGGGGAGAAAGGAGCCGCCTCCATCGCCCTTAGTGCACTGCATGATCATGAGGCACCCGGTGCTAAATCATTTGTAGACAACCTGATTCTAGGTCAGGATTCCATATATAGCAGAGAAGCTACCTCACTGTGATCTATTAACAGTCATCTTCTTAGCCATATGATAATGAGTAAAGGGATGCCTGCAAGGGATTTTGTTGAGAATTCTTACTCTAGTATAAGATACAATGTAGTTGCTTTTATGTTCAACCCCAAGTGGTCTTGAACCTGTGAACAAATCTGTACTTATATAAAGATATTAAAGACATATACAGTGAATGGAAATTTCAAAAGCACGGGAGAATCTCTTTCTAAAATTACAAAACTTTTTTTAATATGGATAAAATTGGATAGGGTAAATTCAAATATAACAATACAACACGATTGAGGATGTATTGAATTGAAATAAGCTTTATTTCGATAAAAAGCATATCTTAAAAGCACATACAGATATAACATAAACGAATATGTGAAACCAAGAAACAAGCCATAGGAATATAATATCATCGTAATCCCAAAATGAACAAGAGGTTAAAAGTACATATAAACATTATAAATAAGACAATTTAAAAGGAGAATGCAAACAGACAATAAAAACAATCAGGCTACTTAATTTGGGGTTACAAGGGCTTTGGTTCTTATAAGCCAAGACCACCTCAGGAATTTCGATAGAGCACAGACGTACAGAGATCGTGTGTCTGATTTGAGAATGCGCAAAGCTATGAGATGGTCACGTGTGCCCAGATCTCTACATAGGGGTTTGAGCCAATGGGATCTTGGGATTTTATATTCTGGGCATGCAAATAAAACGTGTGCAATTGACTCAACTTTGGTCTCACAAAAAGGGCAAAAAGGTAATGTCTTAGAAGGTGGGTTCCAGCGCGCGGTCAACTCGCGCACCGGAAGAGTACCAACCCTAAACTTAAAATAAAGTGCTCGATCGTATAGCTTCTGGATAATTTCAAGGTAAGGCTTGTAGCGCACTTCATCTTTGAGCCTTAGGAACTCAATGGTGCTTCTACCACCATGTGCGTTAGAGTTCCTTTGTGCAATAACCCAACTCCAATATAATTTCTTCAACTCTGCTTTCGGGGGTGAGGTTCTATTTACCCAAGCATCTTTAAGGCCAAGGTCAAAGAGCAGGGTTTTTACGTCTTTCAACCATTTGATTTTGTGCCAAGAAGGTATAGACAATATTTCGGATAGTCCCTCCGCATACTTGGCAAGCTCAGGAGTTCGCCAAAGCCGGGCCCAAAGGAGCAAGGGGCGTATTTTAGCCAAGTCTTTTAACGTGTGACACCCAAGATCCATTAATAGGGGCACTAAAGGAGTGCTCTGCGGTAGTGCCATCAATTCCTTGTAAAAACTGGAATCGGACTTGACAAGCTCGTCAATATTATTTAGGCCCCATAATTCGGCACCATAAAGTGCCGAGCTCACGCCTTTTGCTTTGTATATCTCCAGAGCTGGGGCTATTGGCCTGGATGTGGAAGAACGATGTTCCCTGAGAAGGGCGCCAATAATCCTCTTATGGGTTAGGAGCATCTTTTGTAAATGGGATGACCAGCGCATAGTGTCTGTGACACGAATACCCAGATAGTCAAATTCTTTTACCCTTTCGAGGGGAGCTGCGTTCAGAACTGGGGGCCGCCCTAATTTTTTGGGTGGATTCAGGATTAAGTATTTTGTTTTGGCGGCGTTTATGATAAGGCCTCTACCATTACAGAAGGTTTGGAAACTATCAAGAAGAGTTTGTAAGCCCATGGGCGATTTGGACAACAAAAGAGTATCGTCAGCGAACAGGAGAGTTGGAATACGTTCACCCGCCAGGGATGGTGCATCAGAGGAAACTTTCATCAGATGATCCACTACACCATTCACATAAAGTGAAAAAAGGGTAGGGGCAAGAACACATCCCTGGCGGACGCCCCTGTTCACTGGGATTCTCTCTGTTTTCTGGCCCTGTGGGCCCCAACGTACTTGAGCATAATTTCCCTCATGAAGTTTTATTAGTAAGGCCAGCAAGTAAGAGGGAATATTCATATTGGCCAGGACGCGCCACAGAGTATCGCGGGGAACAAGGTCGAATGCTGTTTTGAGGTCTATAAAAGCAAGATAAAGGCTGCCCTTTCCAAGAAGGGCAACCTTCCAATAAATGAGGAACGGGCTAAAGACCGGTTCTATGGTGCCTGTCCCGACCCTAAAGCCCGCTTGGTAGTCTGAGAGGATATTGTTATCATTCACCCAAGATAAAATCCTCTCCAAAATCACTTTTCCGGTCACCTTCTGAGATGAGTCAATCAGACTGATTGGGCGGTAGTTAGCAGGATCGTCTCTAGCCCCCTTTCTGTAGATGGGGACAACCTCAGCCCCTTTCCAAGATTCGGGGACCGGAGCACCATTGGTAATGGCATTAATTAGGGTAGAAAGGATCTTCCCCTATCTAGATGGATCTAATTTGAGGACATCGCCAGGGATGCCATCCGGACCAGCTGCCTTCTGGGGGACAATGGACTTAATAGCATGAAGCACTTCCCCATCAGTGAAGGGGTCAGTGCTCCATGCGTCCACGGAGGAAAATGCCCTTTCAGAAGAGAACTTCCCCACGTCCATAGGCCGGGAAGAGTAGAGTTTGGAGAAATGCTCGAACCAGAGCTCGCTAGTGATATTGCATGTCAGGAGCTCATGGGCTGGTCTGTACTTAGATCTAATTATATCCCAGAAGGAGCCAGAGTCGCGTTTGAGGGAAGCCTCCCTTAATGCCTGCCAATGCTGTTCCTCCCAAGAGTTTTTGGCATTAGAAATGGAGATCCTGTACTCCTTCCTGGCCATCTGGATCTTAGGTATAATCCTACTTTTAAGAGCAGCAATTAGGGCAGATTTCATCCTTCTGCAATTTTGCGTATACCAACCATCCATAGAATTACGCTTGGCCCCCCCTCTCGATGGCCCACCTTTGCGTTGTACTCGAAATAAGTTACCCAACTTGTTAACTGTGTCTTGGAAGACAAATGGAGCCTTACCACAAGCAGTCTCATAGACGCTTAGTGAGGCCAGCTCAACTTGTGCTGCATGCTGTATTGCCCTGATCGATTTGACTTTTCCGTCATCCAGCATCACCCTGCGCCACTTGAGGCGCCTCTCGCAGTTTGCAGGACGCACCTCAAGGGTTTGCATAGAGCTGACTGCTGACGAAAGCAAAGACCTGTGTACTTCCTCCCATAATGGTTTAATACTTAGGGATAGCTGATTGTGGTCGCTATCGTATGAGGGGATCATTTCCATATCCACCACATACGTCCAAAGCTTAAAATCGAGGAGTATGTAATCGATCCTCGAAGTGTGGTTTGTCCTATTATAAGTGTGGGCGCCTTCGGAATCAGAAGCTGTTCTGCCGTTTACCGCCCTTAGTCCAAACTCTAAAGTCATAGTATTCATGAATATGACTGATTTTGTCCATCTCCTAATAGGGGGCAGTGATAGTATCGGAATGCCTCTTTTGGCGTCTTCCTCGAGTAAATCGGGAAGATCTAATGAGGCGAGGGGCTCAAAGGAGCAATTAAAGTCTCCTGCTACCAAGACATAGGATGCGTGATGGCACTTGCGCAATTCGCCCTCGAGAAGTATGAGTGCAGGTGACAAGGCTCCTCCACTAAGGCCCCTGGCATAGACGTTGAATATATCTAGAGACTTCCTTCCCTGAACTCCCTTAAGGGTAAGCCTTAAAATATCAGGAGAAACAGTATGGATCTGCCTAATGGTATACCCAAGGGAAGTACTGACCCAAATTAGGAGGCCACCCGAGGGGCGCCCTCTTCCTGTCGGGGGTTGAATTGCTGGTACAAAAAAAGTAGTGAAACCGGCCACGTGATGGGGCACTATGGTCCAGGTCTCTTGAAAAATACAGATGCTATAGGGCCCTATTAAGGAGTTCCAATGTGGGAGATCTAATTTGCTGGCATGGCCAGCTATATTCCAACTTAGAACCCTTAGAGGAGAAGGATCAGTGGTTACATCTCGTGTTATGGAGGGAATAGGGAGTAGCCTGAAAAGAGCTATATGTGGAAGGCGATGGGAAATGGTTAATGTCCTGAGGAGTTGGGATAAGCTGTGATATATACTGGTGGGCATTGGGGCTCAGATTGGTTTGGGAGGGATCCCCAGCTAGATCAATAAGTACTTCTACATCCTCCTTAGTTTGGTCTCCAACTAAGAAATGGGCACCGTCCCTATCAAAGGTTCCATGTCAATAGGAATCATAGTGACCGTAAGGTTCACAATATCAATTGGAGGCAGATGAGGAATAGACATTCTTACTGGGGGTCCAAACTCCCTTAAAATACCCATCATGAGGCAAGTGAAAGAAGGAGTGTGAATGGTGAAAGTACGCAGAGTCTGAGTAAAATTGGCTTAAATCTAGGCATCCTATGCCATTGATATTAGGATCTGATTGTTGATGATTACAGATTAGCCTAGTAACGCGAGGGTCCCTGAAATTTACGATAATGCAATCACCAGACATTTTCTTCGGTCTACTGCCACCCAAGAAACCCTTCTGACATGGAGGACATGGCCATCCAGGTGTCTAGGGAGCGGCCTATTGATGTTTAGCCAGTGTGTTGTTTTATTTTTTAGCTCGATATAGGATTCTAACTTACCGACTTTAAGGTGTGGAACCCCAGTTAGGATAACAACAAAGGGTAGGCACTCCGGTGGGAGGTTAATATGGGGTAGGTTTTGCTCGGGGCAGGCGATATAGTCCTTCGATTGGGCTTGTGCGGGGTCCTTGCTAGTTGGTTTAGGAAGATTCTGTGTAGGCTCTACCTCACACCCCAATATTTCAAGATTTCTGGGATTGTCAGTTGAATAAGGGACTGGTATTTTATTTGCGGGTAAGCTGCCCAAAGTGGATGGAGGTACTGCAGGCTTAGATCCAGAGGGAATAGCTCCATTCTTGGGCCCAAGACTTGAGGCAGCATTTAAGTGTAGCGGAACAGCTTGAGAGATAGACTCATTGCGGATAGTTGGAAGGGGGTCAGCAATAGCGAGATTGTCATGGCCCATCTTTGAGTGTAACTTAATTAGGGATTTAAGAGAAAAGAAGTTGTCCAGAAAGGCCTGCTCAAATCTCTCAAGCCTCTCAGACAATGTTCTTACTCTTTCCGTTAAGGGTAGTATAAGAGATTTAATGAGTAGCTCGAGATGGGCTACAAGAGGAGATTGGGACTCGGGGACTTGTAGTCCAGGATGTAGGGGGAGCTGCTCAGGAGTAGTTTGGGGGGTCAGATTGGTGGAATGTGCAGAGGATAATCTAGTCCTCTGTTGGTGGAGTGTGGGTGGCGCTGTGCGACCCTCTTTCCTAACAAAATTATTGCACGGTTTGTTTTTACATTTTTTAGGTGCTTTTGTATGGTTCTCCTTGTTGCCACTACCCACTCTTTTCCCTTTACTTGGGGCGGATTTTGGGCCTGCAATGATGGATGACTCAGGAGAAACAGGGGTTTCAAGGGAGGGAATTATATTAATAATAGGTTCCTGGGCAACTAAAGGAGTAACCAATACAGGAGAATATGATAAATCTAGCTGTGTTAAGGAACCAGGATCTATAGAGCTAGCAGGAATTGTATCCGCACTAGTCAGCGTATGTTGTGTATTCCCCGTTATAGTTCCATTTAGTTGGATGTTATCTGGGACAGGGGAGACAGCTAATGCAATTTTACCCAGTGAGGAGCGTTTATCATTAAGCAGGTCGAGAGAAAGTCGGCGTTCAGTGATGGCAATTTCTTTCTCAAGCACAGAGCAGGCACGTATTATGAAGTGGTCTAGGGTGCCACTAACTGAAGCCCCGCCTGACACTCCTCCCTTGCCCGAGCGCGTAAACATTGCCATAGAGTGATTGTATACACACAAATCGCAGCATGTAATATAAACAGCAGTAAACTACAGGTACAATACACCAAGTCTATCAGAGTAAAATGTCACGTTACCAGGTGTAGCAGTATGGCAGGGCCACAAGGGGTGGCCCGGCCGGGCCTCCTTCGGCCTCTGACGGCCTTAGATGGCCTGCCCTTTGCCCGGGCTTGGCCCGCGCGCGGTCCCGCGATGCGGGAGATGCAGCCAGATTAAATAGCGCCGCCAGGCGTGAGCGACCAGCTTCCCAACTTCCGGGATAGAGAGCGGAGGAGTCTGGGGGTTGTGGTCCCACCTCCACACAGCGGCCGCTAAGGTGGCGGTAGCGGCGGCGGGAGGGAGACCAGACCAACGAAGCACACACCCAGGTAAGGACAGCTTCAGTCAACACAGTTACCAGTGGCCAGCCCAAGGTTCGTAAGCGTTATCTCGCCCGCTCCACCGGGGATGCAGCCAGATTAAATAGCGCCGCCAGGCGCGAGCGACCAGCTTCCCAACTTCCGGGATAGAGAGTGGAGGAGTCTGGGGGTTTTGGTCCCACCTCCACAAAGCGGCCGCTAAGGTGGCGGTAGCGGCGGCGGGAGGGAGACCAGACCAACGAAGCACACACCCAGTTAAGGACAACTTCAGTCAACACAGTTACCAGTGGCCAGCCCAAGGTTCGCAAGCGTTATCTCGCTGAGGATGTATGAAAATACCTACAGATCATGAGTACAATGATCTACTCCACATAATAAGATTCACATATTTTCTGTATTTCCAGATTCCTCACTAATCTCATTATGTGGAGTAGATGATTGTGCTCATGATCTGTAGGTAGTTTCACACATCCTCAATCATGTTGTATTGTTATATTTGAATGTACCCTTTTCAATGTTATCCATATTAAAAAAACTTTTGTACTTTTTGAAAAAGATTCTCCTGTGCTTTTGAAATTTTCATCCACTCATTCATTGTATATGTCGTTAATATCTTTATATAAGTATAGATTTGTTCAAAGGTTCAAGACCACTTGGGGTTTAACATAAAAGCAACTACATGTATCTTATACTAGAGTAAGAATTCTCAACAAAATCCCTTGCAGGCATCCCTTTACTCATTATCATATAGATTGTCCAAGCCTCCAAGGGTATATTGGGACCCCACTTCCTTATACTGTATCTTCTTAGCCAAGCATTTTTTATATCCGTGGGCGTTCATGCTTCTCTGAGGAGACCTCTGCTGCCAGGCCGAAGGGAGCGACAGGGTAGAGACTCTAAGGAGGCTGCCTCTGCCACATATAGAGTGGCACAGGTGCCAAAACCTTCCACCCTGCATCGCTGGGTGCAGGGATGGATGCACGATCTCTCACAAGTCATCAGAATGACCTGATGGCCGGAGCTGGTACCAGTGGAGTCACTTGAAGGCAAGAAGCTGGTGGGTGGCTTTGGGAAGGAGAATACTGAGCATTGGCCTCATCGCCAAGTTGATCATAGACATCTGGTCGTTGAGCTGGCAGACCAGATGACCAGTCTGTGTCTGGCTGACCAGGTTGGTGGCTGGATGACCAGACGACTGGCGGGCCAGCTACAAAACTAACTCTGACTTGTGTCTCCCCCCCAGGTTCTGTCGGAAACTACAAAGTGGAGGCATAACAGTCAAGGAAAATGGCTTCCTAGGCACAGGGATGGGGGATGGCTGGAGGCTTAGCCCTTCTTAACTCCCCAGGCTCAGGCACAAGGAACGTGGAAGGCACTGACTATGGGCACGCTTAGCTGATTGCGTGAGGTGGCAGTCCCTACCGGATGCAGATTTGGGAGAACTCTTGTGCCCCTCTGGGTTTGTGGAGCAAAGACGGGACTCCTGGAAGCCCCCTCTCATGAAGGCCCAGACACCAAGCAGACCTCGGGCAGGGTTGCACTAGACCAGGGAGGAGTCTGGGGCTCCGGCAAGCTGGACAGCTCCCATAATTTCCCTTGAGAGGTGGGTGAAGCTGCAGCTTTCACATTGGGGGGTCAATTCCCACAGACTAGGGCTACAGGCACCAGGCAGGGCCACCTTGCCTACCTGGGCCAGGGTGTCATTGAACCAGCAAGGAGTCTAGAGCTCCTGCAGGTTGAACAGCTCCCATAATTCCCTATAAGAGGTGGGTGAAGCAATGGCTTTCGTCTTGGAAGCCTGGTCCCCAGAGGTCAGAGCTCCAATCACCTTCTGTATCTCAGCCATGGTGGCATCGGACTGGGGAAGAGTAGGGGGTTCTTGACTGCTAAAATGATCCTGTAATCCCCTATGAGAGGTGTAGAAATGGGATTTCTGGTTGGCTGGGGCTTGCGCCTAAGCCAGGCAGAAACCACCACTCTAGTCAGGGCAAGGGAGTTACACGCTGAAGATAACCCTTGCTCACCCCCTTGGTAGCTTAGCGAGAGCAGTCAGGCTTATCCCAGAGTCAATGTGTAAAGCATTTGTGCAACACACACACAGCAGCAACACACTAGGCACACCACAACAGGAACTCCACACAAGGTTATATATAAAAATAACCTCTGTATTATCATTAGGCTTTCCTGTTTTCAGTTTCTATTTTTGGTGAATTCTGGTGGTGTTTGTTCAGTGTTTTCCAGTGATTTCAAAACCTCATAAAAACAGTGCTTTTCAGTGGTTACTCATTTTCGCCCCCAAAAAAACAACTGAAACGGTGTTTTACCTGTGTTTATGGGACGCTTTGCTTTTATTATTGTTTGCTTTCTTAAATGGTGCATGGAATATAGACAGTCTATGTACAGTGTATATGAGGTTAAAATACATTTTTACAAGTCGAATTTATTGTAGTACACCATACAATATTTTTTCACTGAATCTTTGGTCATTCGCGCTCTCTCTTTCCTACCCATGTACAATTTTATTTGGGAAAAGGCCCTCTCGACATTGGCACTTGAGACTGGCAACGCCAAAACAGACAGTACACAATTTGCCAACTCTGGCCACTGACATAGCTTTCCATGCCAATACTGGTGCACCTCAAGGTTGACATTGTCTGGGCCAGGTTCTGAAACATATGAGTTGAACTGGGTGCATATGCCCTCAGAGGTGTTAAAGCGGTCAAAAATGAAGCTGTACTTTGCAAAGTCTGGAGAAAATTCCCTTTTACGGAAGGGATCTAACACTTGCGCAGAGTACCAAAGTGAGGCTTCATTGGCTTCAAACGCCATGGTTGGTGAAGGGACATTTCTATGCATCATAGCTAGCCATTTCTCATGCATTGTAAAATAAAATTTCCTGAATTGGTCCTCAACACTTCTTTGCTTACCAAGTGGCAAGCATTCTAACAGGGAACATGTTGCAGTGCCAAAGTCACTAAAAGTGTCGCCTAGCCTACTCTCGAGGAGATGTTTGACATCTACACCAATTATGCTGAACACTTGGTAGACCAGGGTGTTTTCTGACTCCAGTTTTTTGATTATGTCCACTACAGCAGTCATGTTTTCCTGTAGAAATCTAAGAATGCAGTACAATGTACTTTTTTTACATCACTATCAATATGCACCCGAAGATCCTCACATTTCTTGCCTTTTGCATCATCACTAAGCAAAAAATCAGTAAACGGTCGCCACATAGATAATATTGCATTCACGGCCTCTAGGACTGAAAACCACCGACTAAATGACACAGTTGGGATTACTTTTTCTTTGCTGCCACACAAAACACAAAATGAGAAATGTTTGCGTTTTAGTTCCCGCGCATAACGAAACAGTGCACCTGAATGGACTACAAAATCAATGGCATTCTTCATTAGCTCAGAAGATTGTAGAGCTGCTTTCAGCATACCATCTAGCAAGTGGCATGGATCTCTTACAGACCTGGAAAAGGATCGTATTTCTTCCAGGCCCATGCTTAGCACACTTAGACACAAGTATGTAAATCCTCCCAGATGGCACAACCGACTGGTACCGAACTTCAAAGAAAAACTAAAACGTCACAAACAAACACGTTCACACACACATACAAGCAAACATACACGCCAATAAAGCATATTATAAATGCACCCACCACTGATGACCCGAATCAACCACCAGACTCCGCTCTATGATGGAGTCTCAAAGACAAGCATGCGAATGTAGCCGAACTCCAACCACACCCCGGGCTGCATAATGGCAATATAGCGCTATGCTTTAGCTCTTTAACAGCATCAATCTAGTCCAAGAGCTTTTTTCCTAAATTGCACCTGCTTCCTTCAAGGTGGTTTGCATTTAGCGCTACGGGTGATTGTACTCACTTACTGACGCTGTCTCTGATGTCACAGCAGTCCCTCTCAAGGCCTCATAAGGCAGAATACAGGAGCCCTCTGCAGCCTTTCACGTCAGAGCATGCCATGCAAAATCTTCCGCAGTTTTGGGGTCCCGGAGCTGGTCGAGCGGCAGTGGCTCGGTCTTCCTCTTAGGTTGGCATGCCTCCCGGCTGCTGGAGCCGCAGTTCAGGGAAAGCATCATGACAACTATGTTTCCCCGCTGGTCAGGGATGTAGCTTTAGGAGGTGCTTTATGGGGTGAGAAGACCCTCTAATTATTTCTCAGCTGAGTCTTGGCCTCCGAGTCAGGGAAATCTGAGCGCAAAGGATCTGGCGTCATGCCCCACCGCTGCCTGCTGAATGCACGTCATCATGCCGTGAACCCACAGAGGTGCGGCCCACCAACTACACCAATCCGAATGCTGCTTTCATGTTGTTTGTAGTAGCATGACAGCAGCACCCGGATTAACCGTATTTACTGATCTAGTCACCTCCTACATGATGCAATGATTTAAAAAATACAGGGAAACAGGCTGGCTGTCGATTCGAGAGGCACTAGCATTCTGTTATACAGGAAAATGTTATATAATAATTAGCAGGGTGGTTAAGATATGCTTCGTTCAGGCATAAATGGACCAACTTTAAGTGAAATACTAGTTCTATTTTTATTTTTAAAGCTCCTTTTAGGGAAATTTGCTTTCTCTGTCATTTTCTCTGTCTTTTTCCCCCTCTCTTCTGTTCCATGAACTATTTATGATTAAGGGCCTCCAACATTCCGGCTACCTCTGCTTTTGTCGTTCTTATGCGTGAGGCCAATGTCCGAGTACTTTAACAGCATTTGCCCCCTCCGAGGATATGGTTGGTGCAAAGTCCACATACTGGTGGGCAGTGGCACAGCTGCCGGACCCACCTCGTAGCCCTCATACAAGAGCAAATGTTGTCATCTAGAAGAGGTGAACTTTACCTCTATTGTCCATAGATCAGTTGATATGGGGGCATGGAGTCCTTTGCCTGATTTGCGCAAGGGTTGCACCTTCAAATCAGTGCTTCTTTTCCATCTAAATTACCGATTATTTCAAGTGCCAACACGGTCCCTGATTGAACCACCAGGGAATCACCATGTGAGATAATCATTCCTCACCTTAACTGTCTCGTCGTCGTGGGGGTCTGAAGTGTGCTGCGGTGTGGTGTGTGGGGCCAGACAAAGTCCGGACTGCATTTTCAATCGGACCTGGCCCCACCCACCAACCTTGCCAACCAATGTGTGTCCCCGGATTTAATGGGGGGGACACACGTTCAAAACTGCTCTGTTCTCTGGCCTAAATTGGGGCTTTGGATCTAACGCTTTGGCTCCATCAAGTGGCTAAGTGGTGCAACAGCAACGAAAATCAGTGACACTCGGTTTAAACCGAGTCCGCTGATTTTCGTCCGGTAGGGTACTGTCGGTCAGATTCGGTTAAAACCGAATTCCGGACCGCCTAATTATCATCAACACATTAGAATAGTAATCATACAATATACACTGTGCCAACTGGCACTAGGCAATACTTACAGGGGATTATATACACCTGACAGGGCCAATTGGGCCACTGTCAGAACCATCACATGCACAAATAATAAATGTAGAACACAACCAGTAATGACTGGCGAACACTGTACTCAGCATTATATCCTGCAACATAAATCATATTATGCAATCAGTTTCACATCAGGGGTAAAATATATTATGCGTCAACCTCATAAGCCTAAACGTATTAGACCATAACCTCCTAATCATAAATCACATTAGAGGCATAAATCACAGTAGAGAACAACCTCACAAGCATAAACCACAGTATGCAAATAACCTCATAAACATAAACCACATTAGAGGCCTAAATCAGGGTGCATAAATCACATTTCCTGTGCACCACATAAATCACATTTAGAGCCTATCGCCCTATCAAACTAACACAGTCCCCCTGGCCAACTGGCCTTCTCAGAGGGCTCAAATGCCCTATATCCATAATGTCAAGGCTTGGGCTGCCAATGCAGCAACATCAAAAGTGCGCAATTGCGCAGGTCTAAGCATTGCAACTGCCACTAATTGCAGCTGTGATGAAGACTAGGCAGGAGTACTCACTGTGCCCTCTGGGTGGGTCCCCACTGGGACTCTGTAAAAACAAATGGGCAAGACGTTGTAGCTGCCCGCGCTGGTGCGACGCAGCTCTGAATACGCAAAGAGGCCCTGGCATGACTGTGCCTCTCGTGTCCCACTCAGGGACTTCTATCAAAAAGAAATGCTGCCAAACGTTGCAACTGCCTGCACTGGTGCGGCGCAGCTGTGACCAAAGTAAAGGGGCCCTGGCACATCTGTGCCCTCGGGGCCCCCACTGGGGCTCTCTACATCTCAACTGCCCCCATCATTGCAGCTGCCCTCTAGCAGGTGGGGCAGCTGTAAAAACAGACAAAATGGAAGAGGAACGGCCCCCCCCCGGCCCTCTGGGCCCCCACGGGGGCCCTGAAAGCAATGTGGACCATGTTGGAGCCACCCGCTCTCCTGCAGTTTCCCTCAGGAAATAGGCACCACACTGATCTCGCTCCCACAGGACCATCGTGAAGCCCCACTCACCTGGGCTTTCACAGGGCTGCTTGAGCACTCCGCATGGCTCTGCTCTTAGCCCTGCCTGCACCAGGACTCTTCTCGTGGTGCTGGCGGCAGGCAACAGGAGAGCCCACACTCCTCGGGGACTCCTCTCGTCTTCACTTCGGCCGGTCTGCAGGCCGGCAGCGCTGCCATTGACAGCCACGGCAGGCTCTTACTGGTTTAGGCCTGCCCAGAGTCTGGCAGACTCTGCCTTGCTGTCAGGTCGGGCCGGCTGCTTCGTTCTTCGTGGTGAGGCGGGGTGGGCACCCACAACCAAATGAATCATCAAGGCAGGGTGGGCACCCACGAAGGCCACGAGGAATGCAGGGTGGGCACCCAATATAATCATCACCAAAAGCAGGGTGGGCACCTGCCATAAACACCAGCAGCAATGTGGGGCACCCGCTACTTTAAATATCCATGAATCGGGGTAGGCTCCTGCTCGGCTGGCACAATGCGGGGTGGGCACCCGCTCTCCCGGCATCAATGGGGGGGGATCCCCACGTCGGGATTCCCTCCCAACAAGTCGCAGCCCAGCGCTGCAAGGTTAAGACACAAAATAGATGCTCCTCTTCTCCTTCGAATAATTAAAATATAGTGCTCACGAGCCGCTAGATGCATCAAAAGTCCTGAGAGGGGAAGGGGTAAAGCTGGGCCCAGGGAGGCCAGCACACAGGGCCCTCCAGCAGGGAAGCAAGACCCCATGGCGGTTCCTCCTGGGCCCCAGCAGCAGCAAGCCCCCAAAGGACCAGGAACAGCACACAAACATGGGGTCACAGCCCCTATACTTATACTCATTTTTTCCTTTGTCTGCAGTGCAGGGCGTGGTGGAACCAGATGCAACTGGTTCAGGGGGGAATTAGAGCACTTTGTTGACAAGGCTCCTCTTCCCCTTTGTCAGGTGGGGGCTCGGTGATCCGACACACCACAGGGGGGTGGAGCCAGCATTGTACAGGCTAGGCACAGACCTATTCAGGGTCAGGGGATTACTCCTCCCACTACTCTCAATGCAGATGTCCCCTTCAGCCTAGGGCTGACTCACCCTGCCCCTCCTGGAGCCACACACACCTCCCAGCCCCTTTCACTCAAAAGCCAGACATGCAATTCACACCAGGCAGACAGACACATAGCACACAGAAATGCCAACTTTTAAAAGTGGTATTTCTAAAATAGTTATAATAAATCTGTGCACACCATTGTGCAGCATTTATTATGACAATTCCAAATATACTAAACTTGACCACGCTGCTCCTCTCATATCAGGAATTACCACTGAAACACTTATCAGGGAATCCCCAATGCATTTCTATGGGAGGGCAGCCCCACAGTACTAAGAAACCAAAATGGCTGTTTGTCATTACCAGGACATATCACACACTTAAGGTACATGTCCTATCTTTTACCTACAATGCACCCTGCCCATAGGGCTAGCTAGGGCCTGCCTTAGGGGTGACTGACATGCAGGAAAAGGAGGGTCACAGACATGGCACACACTTTAGGTGTCACGTCACAGCGGCAGTAACACTGCACGCACAGGCCCTGCGATGGCAGAGGCCTGAGATAGGTTTGCAAGGCTACTTTGGTGGGTGGCGCAATCATGGCTGCAAGCCCACCAGCAGCATTCAATTTACCATCCCTGGGTATATGAGCTACCACTTTGCAAAGGACTGACAGGTCAATGAAATATGCCAAACAGGTGTAGACCAATCTTACCATATGTAACACCGAGAGTGCATGCACTTTACACTGGACAGCAGTGCTAAAGTTCCCAGAGGCCTAAAACCACCAACACCATGTCAGAGAAAAGGTTAGGAGAAAGGCAAAAAGTTTAGGGATGACCCTGCAAAAAGGGCCAAGTCCAACAAGATGCAGGAAAAGCTATGGCTTACGCCTGGTAGTTCTGGTCCCTGCAGACCAGGGCTCCAGGCACCGACACCTTCCCAACCCAGGGAAGGGTGGCGTCACACAGTGGTGAGTCTGCAGCTCCTGTGGACTGAACAGCTCCTGCAAACCCTTGTAGGAGGGCCATTCTCCACAGACCTGTGGTGCCATCCAGCAGGCAGAGCCTCTTAGGCTGCTCAGAACAGGGGGGTGCACCACCAGCAAGGGTTTGTCAGATTTCTAGATGTCCACCAGTTTGCTTTTCAGCTTTGCGTTGGCAAAAACATCACCAGTGAAGTTTGATTCTAAAAGCCGATCCAGCCAATGGACAAGCATGAATGTGCCAACTCAGTGAACCACGTCACCAGCCCAGCCTTCCTCATGTGAATTACGCTCAGGCCTGATATCAAACTGCACAGTGCAGTCTTCACTTCTACAATGACCTATTATTAGTGCACTTAGAAATATTTTACACCCCACACGGTAAAATAAGTGGCCTCACTGCATGTAAAACGAGTCATAGGACAGGAGAGCTTTACTAATTGGGAAGTGCAGAGCCCTTTTAGGAAATACATACAATGGTTGGGATTGTTTAGGAAGACTCGTGCCTCAACAGGGGTCAAAGGTAATACGTAGGGATCCAGAAAGCAAAATAGCTGGGACACACAAGGCAAGGTGGAATTTCCAACAAAATCTGTTTCTCTGATACCTCACTCTCTCTCTCCAAGTTCCTCAGCCATCAATCACTCTCGTTCTCGATTCTGTCTGTCTGTCTGTCTGTCTGTCTGCACTTCGGCGAAATCCTGTCCACTTCTAGCTCGCAGAAGTCTTCGGTCAAATTGCATGAAGGAGAACTGAAGGGCACTCAAAGAGAAATTACTACTTGAACTGATATGACAATGGCTGTGCTCTCTTTAAGTAAAAAGAACTGCTAGCGTTCAAATTTGTCAAAGTAGAAAAGTTTCAGTAATGAGATATGGTCTAAATCATTCAGCTTCAATAACTCAGTTGCCGCCAGTGGGTAATGTAAAAAAAAAAAAAACATTTACGAATGGTCAACGGGAAATTTTTTCAGGGTGTTGGAGTGGCAGAGGTGAATCGCAGACTTGTGGGAAGTAGATTTTGCATTTTTGTTGCATCTGATTAAAATATATGGGGCTGGGAAACATTTCGCAGTACCGACAATCCCGACCGCAGGCCTGTGCTGTACCTTCGACTAGATTCATGCATCCAGCCCGTCAGTCTTTTCAGACTGGAAGGTGAAAATGCAATATGATGCACGAAATGAAATCACATCACTAATGTTCATATACTGGAGCCACAGGATTTGTGGCGTCCTTGTCTTTTAGAATATAATGATGTCTTGTTAAAAATGAGTATTGCGCAGGTAATTTATAGATTTTTATTTCAGCAATATATATCTCCATGAACCCACCATTTCCTTCTAGTTTTTCCCACACTTATACAAGGCATGGTTTTCAAATGCTGACATCGTCAAACCTCTCAACAGGACAAACAACAGCCATGTAGGAAAAAAGAAACATGCTGATAACACGCCTTGACAACCTACAATATTACACGGAGAAATGTTCCTATGCCTTACAGCGCTTTAGGTGTTTTAATAGGCATGCAGTGTGGGCAGGCATTTCTTTATTTGAAGAAATATGTCAAGCAAATTGCCAACAAATGGAGGGTGAAATCAACAGAAGCCATACATTAAATGGCAGTACCACCTATGCGCATTAGTTACAGCACTTCTTCCATAATGCCAGGAGCAAAATTCAATTGCCAATGTTTTACATTTCCTTCTGTCTAAAATTGTTTGGATCAAGGTTCTGTTCATATTCCTTGGAACAAACTTGCACAGGGGATGCCTGTGGACAGTTTATTATTACCATCAGATCAATATAGGTTTTAAAAATTAATATACTGTAGCGGAGTTGTTTTTAAAAATAAATTAAGTAAAAAAGTAGCACAGCCTCTCCAAAATATAAAAAGAACTTTGGGCCATATTATCAAGGAAAGGCGATAACATTATCGCCGCTTAAGCGGCAGGAAACTGCCGCTAAAGTGGCGATAATGGGCTTGATAATATGCCCTTGGGAATTCCCATAGAAGCCCAGGTTCTGGTGTGAACCTGGGCTTCTATGGGAATTCACAAGGTCATATTATCAAGCCCATTATCACCACTTTAGTGGCAGTTTCCTGCCGCTAAAGCGGCGATAATGTTATTGCCCTTCCTTGATAATATGGCTCTTAGGGGCATAGCATCAAGTTGGTGATAAAAAATTATCCCCGTTTTTTCGGCCTTTTTCGGCCGAAAAGCGGCGATAATTTTATCGCCTTATCAGCAAGGTCACGCTATCGCGTGAATCCTTGCATTAGTGCTTGTTTACTGAACGCCCAGCTTTGCATCTCTAATGAGATGCAAAGTGGGCGTTCCTGCCCTGACATAACTGGAGAAATGTCGCTAAGCGACTGTTGTAATCTAGATAAGAATGTTATATGTAGAATCCTAATATGTCATGGAATGTTGAGTGCTGGGTTGGATTTGTGCTGGGTGCTGAGGGAGAGAGCAGACCGTTGATGCTGTTCCTCTGTGTTTCTTGAATAAACCCTTCATCACACCTCTTTGTTGTGAGAAGATTTTGATTTTAACAGCGACATTTCTCCAATTATCAATGGGCACGCTAACCTGCAGAGCGACAAGCAAAGTAGTGATAACCTCTGTTATCGCTACTTTCCTTACGCCTGCTTTAAAACTGACTTAGCCATGATATCCTATGTAAGGTGGATATCATGGCTGTTAGACCTGGCATCATTGGCATGAGTCTCTCCTCCATTTTTTTCTGTTTGCCTCCTCCGTTTACGATGTTTTTGCTGGATTATTGCTTTGGGCACTGTGCCACTGCTGATCAGTGCCACAGTGCAAGTGCTCCCTATGTTAAATTGTTACGTTGATTGGTGTTACCATGATTGGCTTGGTTGACTTACTGTTCAGACCCTAGTCTAGTGCACTGCGCGTGCCAAGGGCGTGTAAGTTAACTGCTGCTGGTGGGCTTGCAGCACTGGTTGTGCCACCCACAGAAGCAGCGTGCAAAATGTGTCTCAGGCCTGCCACCGCGGCGCCTGCGTGCAGTCCCGGACTGCCATGTCGACTTGGTAAGGAAACCTACTTACCAGTCTCTAAACCTTCCCTTTGCCACATTTCAGACACCTCTATGGTAGGCCCTAGGGCAGGGTGCATTGTTGGTAAAAGGTAGGTCATGCCCGGATGTGTGTGGCATGACCTAATAGTGAATTACAGCCATTTTCGTTTTTCACTATTGAAGGGCTACCTGCCTCCAATAGGCCAGACTGGGCAGACGGATTATTAACTCCATTATAATCTATCTGACTCAGGGAGCATGGTAGCAAGTCGCGTTTAGTATCCCTGAACTCAGAATTTAATAACTCACCCTTTAGGATGGATGGTTTTTAAATTCTATGTTTGAAAATAGCACTTTTAGAAAGTGGCTATTTTCTTGTCCAACTATCTACCGGTCTCTGCTGGGTTGGTGTGTGTGTCAGGGGCTGGGTGGCTCCAGAGGTCTGAGTGAGTCAGTGTGGGGTGAATGGGGCGTTTACACGTAGAGTGAGGGAAGAGTAGCCTGCCCTGCCTGACACAATACTGGCCCCGCCTCCTGCTGGGCGACTGATAGCCCTGCTCCTACCAGTGACAATACTGGCTCCGCCTCCTGCTGGGCGGCTGAGGACTCTGCCCTGCTCAGTGAATAGGCCAGGTGCCTCTGCCTGGCAACACCCACAACAAACCTGAGATGGTGGGAATCGCCCTGCTTGGACAAAGGGAACAAAGGGAAAAAGGGGTATAAGAGAAGGACCCCTGAACCAAGAACTCAGATCACTTCTGACAAGGAAACCTGTACCAAGGACAAGAAGCCTGCTGATCTAAGGACTTGCCTCCCCTTTCTGCCAGAGTGCTGTTTTGCTGTGGAGGAACCTGAAAGCTGCTTCTTTATTTTTGCCAAGGAACAAGGAGAGAGGAACTTGGTGTGTACTCTCTGAACACTTGCTAGAAAATCTCCAAGGACTGGAAGAGTGCCAGTCTCCTGTTGAAGTCACAGGGCCAAAGGACTTCACCATCTACTGAATTGCTGAATTGCTGGAAAGTGTTGTTTCCAGTACACGAGGGAAAATCTGCAGTCCCGACGCCAGCAGCAACGCCAGTGAGCAGTGGGTATCGGCCCCGGCTCCAAGTGACCCCGTCTCGACGCCGGTATCGACGCCAGTGAGGAGTGAGTATCGGCTCTGCCTCCAAGCGACCCCGTCCCGACGCCGCTGCTGATCGCATCGACTCGACGCTCGTCTCGACGCCGTGAGCGCTGCTCCGGCCCGACACCCCTCGACGCCGCTGCGGATTGACCCGACTCCGAGGCACGATCGACGCCGACCTCGACGCCGACATCTCGACGCCGTGGATCATCGTTTTCTTCGTTTCTCAAGGTACTGTACTTGTGGGGTCTGTTGCGACTCCAGGCTCGACGTAGCGCTCCTCGCGGTCGACGCCGAACCTTGGGAATCTTGTAGACTCGACGTCGTGTGACTCCTGTGGGGGTTACATTGTTGCCAAAGAACTGTGCTCAGAAGAATACTTTGCTAAAGAACTATTTGCCAAGAAGAAACCTTACTTGAACTATTATTTTTCCTTCCAAAGAGTATTTATTAAGACTATGGTATATTTTTTGTCGTTATTTGGTCTTGTGCTAAGCCTTATATAAAAATACTATTTTTATAATAACTTCGGTGTCGTGTCCGTCTGTAGTGTATTCACTTTATTACTGTATGTGGTCATAAATGCTTAACACACTGCCTCTGAGATAAGCCTGTCTGCTCTGCCAAGCTACCAAGGGGGTAGCAGGGGTTATCTGAGTGTGTAATCCCCTTGCCCTGACTAGAGTTGGTTGGTCCCTATTTGTCAGAAGTGTATACCTCTGCCAACTAGAGACCGCCGGTTCTAACATTGGTGGCAGCGGTGGGATTGAACTTTGCATTTATGACTCATGTGCAGTGATTAGTGTACGCTACATAGTGAAAGCAGACCATAACGCAGCCACAATCTGTTTTTGGTAGGATATTCTATTTTTGTTCTCCGCTTTCCTGGAGCTTATTTTCTTAAACACTGCCAGTTTTGACCATGGAGAATGCCAGAGCTGCTACACCTGTGGAGATTGTTGTGGGGGAATTTGATAAGGAGAAGATAGATTCCTACGTGCTAAAGGATCTAAAAGGATTTTGCAAGCAGTTTAAAGTTCCTACCACAGGTCTCACAAGGAAAGACGACTTCCTCAAAGCGCTGAAGGCCTGGTTAGAGGCCAGAAATCCCTCTGATCCGGTGGTGGTACCGGAAGAGGAAGAAGAGGAGGAAGAGCCCGCAGATGGGCCAGTGTCATCTCCAGGCAGTAGTGCGTCCTCTAGGAGCCTTTCCCCCGAAGAATTAGAAGACAGGGAGAAGGAGAGGGGGTACAAGTTGGAAATGGCAAAACTTAAATTAGGAGGGCAGTTGGAATTAGAGAATGCGAGAAGCAAGAGAGAAGCTGAAATGGAGAGCAAAAGATTAGATTTTGAGAGAGAGAAATTAGCGTTTGAACGTGAGAAGATGGTGAGGGAGATGGAGCTTAAAACCAAGAGTTTAGAGTTGAATCCCTCTGGTGGCAGCACTCCATCTGTGCCTGCAGAAAGTAGGTTTTATTTTCCTAAGGATGTGATCAAAGATTACAGTAAGAATGAAGATATTAGCCAATGGTTTAAAGCGTATGAGTTAGCATTGTTGGCCCACCGGGTCCCTGAGAAGGATTGGGGAACGGGGTTGTGGAGCCGCTTTACAAACGAGGGGAGAGATACCTTGTTGAGCCTTCCTGCTGAGGATAGGATGTCTTATACTCATATGAAAGATGCTTTAATGCTGAGATATGGCTTAACCCCAGAAAGGTACCGACAAACCTTTAGAGAATGTAAGAAGTTGCCTGGTACTACGTGGGTTGAATATGTGTCTTTTTTCTGCAGAACCATGGATGGTTGGATAAAGGGTAGCAAGGTTGATAGTTATGATGCTCTTTATGATTTGTTCGCTTGGGAGCACTTGTCTAATAACTGTTTTCCAGAGCTACGCCAGCACCTTGTTGATAGCAAGCTATCTAACCCTAGAAAACTTGCTGAGGAGGCGGACCGCTGGGTCAGTACCAGGGTCCACAAGGGTCCAGTGGGAGACTCAGCCAAAGGTGGGCAGGGTCCCCAGCAGAAGAGTGGGGGGGACAGGGGTAAACAGAGGGAGTTTCAGAAAGGGCCCCAAAGTAGTCCCCAAGGGAACCAAGGGAAGGGTTCCCAGCCTCCCCCTGGAAAGAAGCCAGAGGCCCCGACAGGTAAACCTGTTCACAGGGGCCCCATGACCTGCTATGCCTGTAAGCAGGTGGGACACCGTTATTATGATCCCCAGTGTCCCATGAAGGATTCGAATGCACCGCCGCGTGCACCCCCTCGTCAGGTAGCGAGTGTAGCCCTGGGAGGGGAGGAGATGGGTGCCCCCGGTGGGTGGGGTCCCGCAGAAATGTCCCTGGTCTCTTTAGGAGACGTGGAAATGGTCCCTCCAACCCCTCTGCCTAGTAACACTAAGAAATATAGGCAGTGGGTGACCATTAATGGCCATAGGGTGGAAGCTCTCAGAGACACCGGAGCGAGTGTGACAGCTGTCAAGTGTCACTTGGTGTCCAGGGAGCAGGTGGTCCCTCATGCATTCTACCCCGTTGTAGCTGCTGACAACTCACAGAGTAAGTGTGAGGTAGCTCAAGTTCCCTTTGAGTGGGGGGGGGTCTCAGGTACTCTTCAGGTTGCTGTGAGGCCCGCCATGCCTGTTGATTGTCTCTTGGGCAATGATTTGGAGGACTCCCCTTGGGCTAAGGTGGAGAGAAAAGCGCATCTGGAAATGTTGGGTCTGCCTGAGTGGGTGTGTGCGACCACCCGGTCCATGTCAGTCAGTAAGGGTGTTGATGGGGGCCCGGAGCCTGAAAGTATGGCCCAGGTCCCAACCGTGAAGAGAAGAGGCAGGGGGCGCGGGAAACCGTCCCCCATCGTTCCCGCGGTCCAGGAGGGAGCAGACCCTGAGGGGGATGCCCTGGAACCGACAGGAGAACAAGTGGCCGAACTGGGAGACCTGCCCGAGCTGACCCATTGGCAGCAGGATGGTGGTCCCTCCAGGGAGGAATTTTGTGCTGAACAGAAAGTGTGCCCTTCTCTTGTGGGTATGAGGCAGCAGGCCTCAGCCCAAACGACAGGTGATCAGTCAGGATCACATTGGGTCTACTGGGAGAACGACCTCCTGTATAGCGAGCCTAAGGCTGCTGAACCTGGGTCAGCCCGTGTGCTGGTGGTACCCCAGCGCTTCAGAGCCTTCCTACTGGGGTTGGCTCATGACGTTCCGTTAGCTGGACATCTGGGGCAGGACAAGACCTATGACAGGCTTGTCACCCATTTTTATTGGCCCCAGATGAGAAGGGATTCAGATATCCATTGTAGGACCTGTCAAACTTGCCAGGCAAGTGGGAAAAGCGGGCGGAAGCAGAAGGCTCCCCTCCAACCTTTTCCCGTCGTCAGTACCCCCTTTGAGCGAGTGGGAATTGACATTGTGGGGCCACTGGACCCCAAGACAGCCATGGGCAACAGGTTTATCCTGGTCTTGGTGGACCATGCCACCCGGTACCCGGAAGCCATCCCTCTCCGAACAGTGACGGCCCCCGTGGTGGGACGGGCACTGATGGGTGTTTTCTCCCGCATGGGGTTCCCCAGAGAGGTGGTGTCAGACCGGGGCACCAACTTCATTTCGAATTATATGAAGTCTCTGTGGAAGGAGTGTGGGGTAACCTACAAGTTTACCACTCCTTACCACCCTCAAGGTAATGGGCTGGTTGAGAGATTCAACCGGACCCTAAAAGGCATGATCATGGGTCTTGAAGAACCAATGAGGCGTAAATGGGACGTCCTCTTGCCATGCCTGCTGTTTGCTTACCGTGAGGTGCCACAGAAGTCTCTAGGGTTCAGCCCCTTTGAGCTTTTGTATGGTCACCCGGTAAGAGGACCTTTGAGTCTGGTTAAAGAAGGCTGGGAGCAATCTCCCAGGAAACCTCCCCAGGATGTATATAGTTACATGCTGGCCTTTAGGAACCAGACTCGGCGCTTCAGAGATCTTGCTCAGGCAAATCTGGAGGCCAGCCAGGAAGAGATGAAGCGGTGGTACGATCAGAATGCCACTCTGGTTGAGCTTCAACCTGGTCAGAAAGTTTGGGTCATGGCCCCTGTGGAACCTTGTGCGCTCAAGGACAGGTGGACCGGACCGTTTGAGGTTGTGGAGAAGAAGAGCGATGTCACCTACTTGGTGGACTTGAAATCTCCCAGGAACCCCTTAAGGGTCCTGCATGTCAACCGGTTAAAGCCCCACTTAGAAAGGTCCGAAGTGGGCATGCTCCTTGCCACAGATGCTGGGATGGAGGAGGAGAGTGAGCCTCTTCCTGACCTCCTGTGTGCAAAAGAAAAAGATGGGTCAGTGGATGGTGTTGTCCTCTCTGACACACTGACCCCTGAGCAGCAGCAAGATTGTCGCCATCTGTTGGTACAATTCCCTGATCTGTTCTCCTTAATCCCTGGTGTCACTCAGTGGTGTGTCCATGATGTGGACACTGGGGACAGCACTCCTGTGAGGCACAAGGCCTACAGGGTGACTGAAAAGGTCAGAGCATATATCAAGGAGGAGGTCTCCAAGATGTTTGCCTTAGGGGTGGTTGAGTCCTCTAGCAGTCCTTGGGCCAGCCCAGTGGTCTTGGTCCCAAAGGCTGCAGCGCCTGGTGCTTCACCAGAACTTCGGTTCTGTGTGGATTACCGAGGACTCAATTCGGTCACCAAGACTGACGCGCACCCCATCCCCAGAGCTGATGAGCTCATCGATCGGTTGGGGGCTGCCCGGTACCTTAGTACGTTTGATCTAACGTCTGGGTACTGGCAGATCGCCTTGACTGATGGGGCAAAAGAGAGGTCTGCATTCTCCACACCAGATGGGCACTACCAGTTCCGTGTGATGCCCTTTGGGATGAAGAATGCCCCTGCCACATTCCAGAGGTTGGTTAACCAGGTATTGGCCGGGCTGGAAGATTTCAGCGCCGCCTACCTGGACGATATAGCAGTGTTCAGCGCCAGCTGGGAGGAACACTTGCGCCACCTCCAGGAAGTGTTGTTGGCCCTGCGCAGAGCAGGCCTCACAATCAAGGCTAGTAAGTGCCAGATTGGGCAGGGTTCAGTGGTGTACTTGGGGCACCAAGTAGGGAGCGGCAAGGTGGCCCCCCTGCAACCCAAGATAGATACCATCCTGGCTTGGGAACCGCCCAAAACCCAGACTCAGGTGAGAGCCTTCTTGGGTCTCACGGGTTACTACAGGAGGTTTGTCAAGGGGTATGGCAACATCGTGCACCCCTTGACCTCGCTGACTTCCCGGAAGCAGCCGAGACTTGTGATCTGGACTGACGCCTGTCAGAACGCCTTTGACACCCTGAAAACTGCAATGTGTACAGCACCGGTCCTCCAGGCACCCGACTTTTCAAAAGAATTCATTGTCCAGACGGACGCTTCAGAGCATGGTGTGGGGGCTGTTCTAGCACAGATGAATGAGGAGGGCCGAGACTTACCTGTAGCCTTCATCAGCCGGAGGTTACTTCCCAGGGAACAAAGGTGGAGTGCGATAGAGCGTGAGGCATTTGCTGTGGTCTGGGCGCTGAAGAAGCTAAGACCCTACCTGTTTGGGACTCACTTCCGGGTTCAGACAGACCACAGGCCCCTCAGATGGTTAATGCAGATGAGGGGTGAGAACCCAAAGCTGTTGAGGTGGTCCATTTCCCTACAGGGGATGGACTTTACGGTGGAACACCGCCCTGGTACAGATCACGCCAATGCTGATGGTCTGTCCAGATTTTTCCGCCTTAGTGATGAGGACTCCCTGGGTGAAGGGTAGTTCTCCCCACATTTCAGCTGGAGGGGACACGTGTTAGACCTGGCATCATTGGCATGAGTCTCTCCTCCATTTTTTTCTGTTTGCCTCCTCCGTTTACGATGTTTTTGCTGGATTATTGCTTTGGGCACTGTGCCACTGCTGATCAGTGCCACAGTGCAAGTGCTCCCTATGTTAAATTGTTACGTTGATTGGTGTTACCATGATTGGCTTGGTTGACTTACTGTTCAGACCCTAGTCTAGTGCACTGCGCGTGCCAAGGGCGTGTAAGTTAACTGCTGCTGGTGGGCTTGCAGCACTGGTTGTGCCACCCACAGAAGCAGCGTGCAAAATGTGTCTCAGGCCTGCCACCGCGGCGCCTGCGTGCAGTCCCGGACTGCCATGTCGACTTGGTAAGGAAACCTACTTACCAGTCTCTAAACCTTCCCTTTGCCACATTTCAGACACCTCTATGGTAGGCCCTAGGGCAGGGTGCATTGTTGGTAAAAGGTAGGTCATGCCCGGATGTGTGTGGCATGACCTAATAGTGAATTACAGCCATTTTCGTTTTTCACTATTGAAGGGCTACCTGCCTCCAATAGGCCAGACTGGGCAGACGGATTATTAACTCCATTATAATCTATCTGACTCAGGGAGCATGGTAGCAAGTCGCGTTTAGTATCCCTGAACTCAGAATTTAATAACTCACCCTTTAGGATGGATGGTTTTTAAATTCTATGTTTGAAAATAGCACTTTTAGAAAGTGGCTATTTTCTTGTCCAACTATCTACCGGTCTCTGCTGGGTTGGTGTGTGTGTCAGGGGCTGGGTGGCTCCAGAGGTCTGAGTGAGTCAGTGTGGGGTGAATGGGGCGTTTACACGTAGAGTGAGGGAAGAGTAGCCTGCCCTGCCTGACACAATACTGGCCCCGCCTCCTGCTGGGCGACTGATAGCCCTGCTCCTACCAGTGACAATACTGGCTCCGCCTCCTGCTGGGCGGCTGAGGACTCTGCCCTGCTCAGTGAATAGGCCAGGTGCCTCTGCCTGGCAACACCCACAACAAACCTGAGATGGTGGGAATCGCCCTGCTTGGACAAAGGGAACAAAGGGAAAAAGGGGTATAAGAGAAGGACCCCTGAACCAAGAACTCAGATCACTTCTGACAAGGAAACCTGTACCAAGGACAAGAAGCCTGCTGATCTAAGGACTTGCCTCCCCTTTCTGCCAGAGTGCTGTTTTGCTGTGGAGGAACCTGAAAGCTGCTTCTTTATTTTTGCCAAGGAACAAGGAGAGAGGAACTTGGTGTGTACTCTCTGAACACTTGCTAGAAAATCTCCAAGGACTGGAAGAGTGCCAGTCTCCTGTTGAAGTCACAGGGCCAAAGGACTTCACCATCTACTGAATTGCTGAATTGCTGGAAAGTGTTGTTTCCAGTACACGAGGGAAAATCTGCAGTCCCGACGCCAGCAGCAACGCCAGTGAGCAGTGGGTATCGGCCCCGGCTCCAAGTGACCCCGTCTCGACGCCGGTATCGACGCCAGTGAGGAGTGAGTATCGGCTCTGCCTCCAAGCGACCCCGTCCCGACGCCGCTGCTGATCGCATCGACTCGACGCTCGTCTCGACGCCGTGAGCGCTGCTCCGGCCCGACACCCCTCGACGCCGCTGCGGATTGACCCGACTCCGAGGCACGATCGACGCCGACCTCGACGCCGACATCTCGACGCCGTGGATCATCGTTTTCTTCGTTTCTCAAGGTACTGTACTTGTGGGGTCTGTTGCGACTCCAGGCTCGACGTAGCGCTCCTCGCGGTCGACGCCGAACCTTGGGAATCTTGTAGACTCGACGTCGTGTGACTCCTGTGGGGGTTACATTGTTGCCAAAGAACTGTGCTCAGAAGAATACTTTGCTAAAGAACTATTTGCCAAGAAGAAACCTTACTTGAACTATTATTTTTCCTTCCAAAGAGTATTTATTAAGACTATGGTATATTTTTTGTCGTTATTTGGTCTTGTGCTAAGCCTTATATAAAAATACTATTTTTATAATAACTTCGGTGTCGTGTCCGTCTGTAGTGTATTCACTTTATTACTGTATGTGGTCATAAATGCTTAACACACTGCCTCTGAGATAAGCCTGTCTGCTCTGCCAAGCTACCAAGGGGGTAGCAGGGGTTATCTGAGTGTGTAATCCCCTTGCCCTGACTAGAGTTGGTTGGTCCCTATTTGTCAGAAGTGTATACCTCTGCCAACTAGAGACCGCCGGTTCTAACAATGGCTAAGTATGCCTTGCCCTATCATCAAGCTATCGCCAAACTTTGTGAGATTATTGCTGGATTTCCAGCGATAATCTCACATTTGGCAGTTAGCGCTTGGAATTTTATCACTTTTGAGATAAGCGTTGCTAATAGCATGCTATCTCAGCGATAAAATTCCACGTTACCCGGCGATAATTATCCTAGTGCTAAGTGCGCTTAGCGATAATTATCGCCGGTCCTTGATGATATGCCCCTTACTCTTCATCTAACAGTTGCTTCAACACTGATGCAGGGTTGTAGAACTGTGTAAGAGAAGTTACTATATTACCCACCTTACTGATATTCAAAGTGTAAACCTCTGAAGGGTAAAGAGCTGAGTAAGAACGGCCACAATTCACAATAGTGACCAGTTACCATAACAAAGAGTCTAGGGGTGAACACAAAGTTCTGCTCCACCGGCAGAGTTTGCAGAGTTTTGGCTTCTCCACGTTATGCTTGTAATGCGGAGTTCCGGCCAAACTCCACCAAACGCTGTGTGGTGAAGTTTTTTCTTGTGCGCGGCTCGCCAACAGTAAGTTGGTGAGCAAGAATTGGCATTCCCTAGCATGATTTTCACACGCTAGGAGTGCACCCATCAAGATTTTCTCAATGAGAGTGGTTGCAGCGGTTGCGACCGTTCACGGTGAGAAACCTGTAGCTCGCCTAGAAAAACGACCGAAGTGTCAGCAAAGAAGCGCCACCCTCTGGCAAGCAGCGTGGTGCTGTTCCGGCTGATTTTGCAGTGCAGAACAAGCTCAAAGAACATGTAGATGTTTTTACATTTTCATCCAATCAAATTCTAATTTAATACATGTGATTTTTCTCCTGTGTTGGATGAGACTATATACTGTTTTACTAGTCTGAGAATCACTGATTTTTGCTGGCAAGAAATCAGTCTTAGCCATTTTATTTCTTGTCAGCCAGTTGCAATATGGCTCTGTTTACTGACATCTGTGAATGGCGCCATATGGGCTTATTTGGCCAAATTAGCTTTTCTCGACTAAGCCTTTAGGGCCTTGGCAAGAGATATAAAAGCACTATGGCAAGTTGCAGCACAATACATTACCTTATGGGCTATACTGCCCTGATCAGCAGAGCTACCTAACGTCCATCTTCAGCAAATGACATTTCAGATGCATTTGCACGGATAGTGTGTTTGGTAACAGTGACTGGAAGCCCCAGGTAAATGTGCATGAGCTGCTTGTGAATGATGATTTTTGAAGGTGTACTGTAAATGGGATTAAAACTAGAAAATGCTATGTATGACTTACTCTAAACTTTTTTCAAAAGTTTCATGCAAGGTGCAGTAGCAGTTACTGGTCACAGTGATAACAAATGCTCAGTTGTTAAATGCAATAGGTCTCACAATCGTTTGAGTTAGAGCCTTTGGCATTGTAAATGGCAATGTTTTTTAATTATGTGTTATGGAGTGTATGTTTGCTGTGTGTAGTGGAATTATGTGGATTGGACTGTAATAGTTGTGGAGCAGCATGAAGCATAAGAAGAGATAGGAGGAGAAGAGCAGTGTGAAGCAAAAGGAAGGAGAGTGAGGAGCAGAAGAGTAGGGCAAGGGACAAGGAAGGAGAGTGAGGTGGAGACTACCATGAGGCACAAGGAAGCAGTGTGAAAAGAGCAGCGTGAGGCTCCTGGACGGAGAGTGAGGAGAAGAGCAGCTTGAAGCACAAGGATGGAGCGTGAGGAGGAGAAGAAAAAGTCTCAAACAGTCACGCGCTATTAAGTCACAGTTTGTATTCCTGCGGTAACGTGAAACATTGCATTTATGCAGTAACATTAAACATTGAGTTTATGCTGTGACATCAAACTTAAGCCTCACTTCTATAATAAAATCTGCCGGATCCTGTTTCTTTGCAGTATCCCTGTGCCGCTGACAGAAGTGCAAACATACCTCAGTTTCTCGTGCACGTTCAACACTTAATTACACATGTACACACAAGGAGAGGGGGAGTTCACAAGAAATGCTAATGCACGTGGGTTTTCCCCCTCGGTGAATGCATTTATCACTAAGCCTGGGCGTTGAACTACGCTCCGTTCGCGGAGCTTGCGAAGTTTAGGCAACTTCGCGATTCGCGTAGAGCGCGAAGTTGCAGATTGCTACGCGATCTAGCGCGTAGCGTAGTAGTTTTGCTTCCTCGCGCGCTCAATATTCATTCTCGCGCACACGGTAACGTCTTACCGTGATTCTGCGATCGCCAGCTTGCTTTTCTGTCCGTTCGCGAGCGCCACGAGATTTGTAATATGGCTGCCCAAGCTCGCGAGAGTGTGCGAACGCGGGCACGTCATTCGGGCGCGCGATCTGACTTCCGGCGGCTGTCTTGGTAAGATTGTGATCCCGAACATGCAAAAACTACAATCTGGCGAAGAATATCTCGCGATCTTCATAAAACCTTCTCTAAAATGATCATTTTGCTCAGAAAAACTCCTCAGATTGTGATATTGCTGTAGTCTTTTGTGTAAGGAGGAGTCCTTTAATTTTTTAACTCTTTTTTTCAAGAGGAAGGAAGTGGCCCTGAGTCTACAACTTCCTGTTCCTGTCCAGCAGGCTACTCCCAGTGCTTTGTGCATGTGCTGTTCACTTTCATTTGGATTTGGAGCTGGAAGGATCACTTTTTGTGTCTGTCTGCTGCATCATACCATTGGATTGGATTTATTTGAGGACTTTTTGATTTGAGATTTAATTTACTACAAGTAAGTTGGAGAATTGGTGTGTTTGTTTCATTGGGGCTTGTATTACCTACATTTTTCTGGGTTTTTCATTGTTTTTTAAAATTATTGTTGTGGCGGGTGGCCTGTGCTTTCAACAGTGGCCTAGTTGCTTTTCTCTGCAATTTCAGCCAGTAGGGTACCCATGGGTCCATGTTTCGTGGTGTCTGTAGAATTTTCAACATCATGTAGGGCATGGATGGCATAGGATTATTTGAAATGCTAAATGTGGCTGTGGTGTATTTCACTGTTGGTGTGTGTGTGTGAAATACCTTTTGTTGGATGTGTGTGGTTGATGTGTAACTTCTTTCCAATCCTTTCGTAGCCCTGTTGATTTTCATTTTTGTATTAAAGCTGTGTTGTTTAGCATTAGCAGGCCTCCTGTGTCCGGTCATATATTATAGGCCTGCTTCAGTTCATTGTTTTCCATGGCCTGTTGTGACTGTGAGTGCCCATGTGGCTTGTGGTAATTTTGTGGTGGTAGTTTAGTAGTGTGTGCTTCTTTTTCCATAAAGGCCGGCATTTCTTTTCTTTGTTCCCCTTGGCTTAAGCTTGTTGTTGTTGTGTCCGCCTGGCCATGTGTGTGGCGGCCATTTTGTGAAGGCAGGCATTGTGCTTTTGCCATAGGCTTACATTGACTGTTCCAAGCTTGTGGCCTAGTCTGCCAGTAGGCCCAGAGGTAGTCGGCCTCAAATCTTTGGTGCATTATTTAAATTTACAGTTTGTGTTGTGTGTGTTGAATTATTTTTTCACACCGTGTATGGCTTTGGGTTTTATTGCAAAAGTTTTTTTTGGGGGTGGGAATAGCAGTTTTTGGGTGTGTGTTAAATAAATAGGGCTTTTCAGCCAGTAGGTAACCGTAGGGATTCAGCTCGCGTACTTTCGGTAACTCTGCACAGCGCGACACGCGGACTTACAGTTTTCGGCATGTTCGCGCTCTCAATATGCGTGTTCGCGCACACGATAAAGGATTTTTGTACAGTTCGCGATCCCGAACACGCAGCATTTGCAATCTGGCAAACAATATCTCGCGAGCAACATAAATCCATCTCAAAAACGCTGATTTTGTGCATTTTGCTAAAAAAACTCCTCAGGTTGTCATTCAGCTGTAGTTTTGGAGCACGGAGAAGCTTTTATTTTTTTAAAATATTTTTATGAGAGTAAGTAAGTTCCACAGGCACTACAACTTCCTGTTCCTGTCCTTTGTAATCACTTTTTGGTTATTATTGTGGTGGTTGGCCTGAGCATGTGTGTGATGGCCATTTTAGGAAGGCAGGCATTGTGCTTTTGCCATAGGCGTACATTGACTGTCTTCCATTTCTTGTTGTTGTTGTGGGTGTGTGGCGGCCATTTTGTGGAGCCATCCAAGCAGTGTGCTTGCTTTTGCCATTCTGTTCCTAGCTTGTGGCCTAGTCTGCCAGTAGGCCCAGAGGAAGTCGGCCTCAAATCTTTGGTGCGTTATTTAAATTTACAGTTTGTGTTGTGTGTGTTGAATTTTTTTTTCACACCGTGTATGGCTTTGGGTTTTATTGCAAAAGTTTTTTTTTGGGGTGGGATAGCAGTTTTTGGGTGTGTGTTAAATAAATAGGGCTTTTCAGCCAGTAGGTAACCCTAGGGATTCAGCTTGCGTACTTTCGGTAACTCTGCACAGCGCGACAACGCGGACTTACAGTTTTCGGCATGTTCGCGCTCTCAATATGCGTGTTCGCGCACGCGATAAAGCATTTTTGTACAGTTCGCGATCCCGAACACGCAGCATTTGCAATCTGGCAAACAATATCTCGCGAGCAACATGAATCCATCTCGAAAACTCTGATTTTGTGCATTTTGCTAAAAAAACTCCTCAGGTTGTCATTCAGCTGTAGTTTTGGAGCACGGAGAAGCTTTTATTTTTTTTAAAATATTTTTTATGAGAGTAAGTAAGTTCCACAGGCACTACAACTTCCTGTTCCTGTCCTTTGTAATCACTTTTTGGTTATTTGTGGTGGGTGGCCTGAGCATGTGTGGCGGCCATTTTGTGGAGGCAGGCATTGTGCTTTTTTCATAGGCCTCCAAGCTTGTGGCCTAGTCGTACAGTAGGCCCAGGGGTAGTACTCATCAATCTTCACTGGTGCATGGAATTTAAACAACTGTTTTTGTGTTGTGCGTTAAATTTCAACATCATGTATGGCTTTGGATTGAATTGTAAAATGTGGCATTTACTTTTTTATGGGGGTAGATTTCACTTTTTGGGTGTTGTAAATAAATGCCTTTATTTTTTGTGTATATGTCCGTTGTTGTTGCTCCCTGATGCTGCATCCATCCCATAAGATGCACAAATTTTTATTTAGGGCAAACAGGCTAGACTACATTTATGTTTTTGTTCTTTGCTATTCATCTTCCTGAGTGTACACAGTACAAATACAACAGGATCCCTGGCCTTGTCAGTCTCTTAATGGCTGGCTATACTGTTGTTGTTCACTGACTTCATAAAATGTATTAATTGTGACCACCAACCAGACACTAATAAGCTATATATATTATGGATCTTTTGACTGATGTTCTTCTGGCTTTTTTGCTTTTAGGTGCACAAAAGACAGAGGAGGTGTGTCATCATCATCCACCGTTGTGGGGCCAGACCGACGTCCTGCTGCTGTACACAACGTGACGTGTGAGTCACCTGACCAGGCATCTCTGCAACTTGTGCAACTGAGTGCTGTATTGACATGTGAAGAAGATGCCCCTTAGAAAGCAGGTAGCAGGTCCTCCGGTACCAAGAAAGTTGCCATGGAGAAGAAGGAACAGAAGAAGAAGGAAGTGTCACTTAAGTCTGGTGTGCCTCCCAAAACCTTTTTTGTTACACCAAAAATGACGCCTGCAGCAGCGGTGTCGGGGGGCCAAGCTGGGGGCAGCACCCCCACATCAGTGGGCCCAACCCACCAACCCAGGCCCAAGCAGATGAGTGTGGAAGAGGTAGCCAGCTTTATGGTGGAAAGCAGTGATGCTGAGCCTGAACTAAACTTATCGCTATCTCGAAGTCGTACACAATCAACGCAGGAGGGAACACAGCAGATAAGTGGTCAACAGCCGCAGCCACCGCCTGCAATAGTAGCTGTTGTTCCTCCCGAAGTAGGGTCAGTTCAGGAAATTGAGCCTCATGCAGAGGAAGAAGAGGAAGTCACTACTTTAGAAGTTCCATTGGCTTCCAAATCCCCAGCAAGGAAAAGGAGGGTTAGTACATCAAGTTCTTTACCAAGCCCCCCTTCTGATGATTTAGATGCCACTTGGAAGCCACAAACTGAGTCTGAGAGGGAAACACATCACAAGAGCAGGCATGGGAAAAGGAAGGTTCCAGAAAGCCTTACACTTATTGATGTTGATGTAGAAGAGCAGGATGATGAGCCAGTCATCACAAACATCACTCCCGGGCCTGAGGAGATGGAGACCAACATTTTTACACTATCCAAAATGGCTGCGAGGGATGTAGCACGCATACCTCCAACACAGGTAACACCACCACGACCTCCAGCTTCCATATTTACATTAGCAAAGGGCCGGCAGCGTCCTACATCCAGCACAAGCACCACCTCAGCAGAAGTAGGTAGTGGTACTGCACAGAGTCAAATGCAACACACACCCTCCAGTTCATCCGGCATTGGAAGTGGGAGACAAAAGTTAAGCTCCCCAGTGTGGGACTTCTTTACGGTTAGCAGAAAGGAGGAGAACATTGCTATATGCTCCGTTTGTCATACCTCTGTTAGTCGTGGTAAGCTTGGTACAAACTATGGTACCGGAGGCCAAATGACCCATCTGAAAAAACACCACGCAATCCAGTGGGAGGAGCACCTTCGTCTCATCAAAACTGGAACCATTACTGTTGGGCATAAACGAGTAGAAAGTCCGCTCACGGTGGAACAGGAAGGAGAGGGAGACATTCTCTGTGGTAGTGATGCACAAAGTAGCCCTGTCTCCAGCACTGCAGTGGTAACGCCCACATCCTCAGCCACATCTCATTGGCACAAGAGTAAGAGTCAGCCTGAGACACCAAGGAGTACTGCTGGCCCAAAAAGTGCGACGTTGACCACAGGAAGGAATACCATGCAGCTTACCATTCTTAGCATGTTTAGTAGGCCGGAGGGGCAGTACGAACGCAACCACCCAATAGCACATTTGTACAATGCAAAGCTGGCTAAAATGTTAGCACTGGACCTTCTCCCTTTTTCTTTTGTTGAAGGGGTGGGTTTTCTTGAGTTTGTGACCACCATCTGCCCAAAATGGAAAGTTCCCAGCCGCTACTACTTCGCAAGAGTTGCTGTTCCAGCACTACATCACGACATGCTGGAATTGCTTGGAAAAGCCTTAACACAGAGTGCTGTTCAGAGTATACACCTGACAACAGACATGTGGACCAGTTGCCAAGCCACTGATTACATGTGCATCACTGCACACTGGGTCTCTTTTTCGGGTATTAAAGATAAGATATCTGACGGTGTTGTTGACACCGCTGAGATTTTTAAAGACACTCGCAAACATGCAACTGTAGCCATGTTTGCTATGGAGAAATCTCATACTGCTGCAAACCTTTTGGATGAGTTTAACAGCAAGGTGTTTGAGTGGCTGCAACCAAGAGGGCTTACCATTGGTTTTGTTGCCACGGACAATGGCTGTAATGTAGTTAGGGCCATGAAAGATGGTGGCTATTTCAGGCTGCCATGTTTGGCACACTGCATTAACATTGTTGTTCAGGACTTTCTGAAAAATGAAAGCAAAGTCAGCAGCTTACTGACCACCTGCAGAAGAATATGCACACATTTCAACCATTCTTTTAAAGCCCGGAAGCAGCTGAGGGTCATTCAACGTGAGCATAAAATGCCAGTCAAAGCACTCATCCAGGAGGTGCCAACACGTTGGAACTCAACGCATTACATGCTTGAGCGTCTGTTTGAGCAGTACATACCACTTAATGCGTATGTCATGAAAAGGTCAGGGGATCCTACTGTGAAAGGCATGAGAAGGCCCAATGGGACCTCGTCAAATGCCTGACAGAGATGCTACTTCCTTTTGAGGTCTTCACACGTGAAGTGAGCAGGGAGGACTGTACTATGGGCCAAGCTATCCCATTGTTGTACATGCTAGAGCAAGAGCTGAAGGAGATGTTATAAATGTACGCAGGTGTGGATGACAAAGTAGACTCATATTATTTGGCAGACACCTTAGTCGCTCGCTTATCTGACAATACAAGGATTCAAAATAACATTGTGTCACATCCACATTACATTACTGCCTCAATTTTGGATCCACGTTACAAATTATTGCTGCGCAGTAATGAAGTAATTCCTTTTTCAGAAGTGGATGTTGCCCAGTACAAAACTTTGATAGCTGAGTAAGCCACTGACTTTGAAAACGAAAGGATCTTAATTAGTGGCCCGCCCCCCCCCAGGGCAGAAAAAGTACTGCAGGGCACCCAGAGTCAAGTTCTACTTCAGAGGCCAAGAGCCTCCCAGCAGTCAACAACACTGCCAGCAATAACATCAACAGCACCAACAGGATCATCATCAGGCACATTTAAAAAAACGGCAGGTGATTGGTTTCTACGGAAAGGGTATTGTACGTCCATGACTGATGCAAAGGCAAAAGAGGCCCAGGAAATCGGAGCACCCCTGAACATTGAGCGGATGGTTCAGGCCTATCTAGATGACACAACAGAGGTCTTCCTGGAGCAAAGCCCATTGGTGTATTGGTATGGGAAAAGAAGCCAATGGCCAGTGCTCAGCAGGCTGGCGATAAAGTATGTGGCTTGCCCTGTTGCAAGTGTCTCTTCAGAGCGTGTTTTCAGTGCTGCTGGTGCCATTGTTACTGTCAAAAGGACCAGTCTCTCGCCCAAAAGCGTTGAGAGGTTAACCATGATCAAAATGAATCAACACTTTATACCACCGGAGTACAAAATACGTGAATCACAGCAGGAAGAGGAGAGCGACTTCGATGACATAAGTAGTGGGTTGTTAGACGTACTTCTGTCCGAACCACCAGAGTTTGAGGACGAGCTCCTCTTCCCTGAGAACTAGGCTTTCAAATTGTTCTCCCTTCCTTTATTTGTGTCTGACTGTGTATCTGTTTTTCTGGTTCAAAATCTAATCACAACAAATCCATCAACAGTCTCCTCTTTTTATTTCCCTATTGGAGTTGCACGTCTGTGCATAACTGTCCACTCTACTCCTCAGGGTCCTGCTCCATCTTCCTTACTCTCCCTAAGTACATTTCAAGCAAGTCAGACATTGGATGGAGATGGAGAATAGTACAATACATGTTGCCTCTAACAGTCCCTCCATAAGAAGTGAAACGTGACTCCAGCTATATTCCATTTTGTTTCCAAGCCGAAAGAAACTCATCACTGACTGCCAGAAGGCTAGGCAGGCATCAGATCAGACAGCCAAAGAGAACACCAAGACAGGTAATGAGTGATTATTGTGAATGATGGTGGCATGCATTGCATTGGATGCTGGCTGACTACGAATAATTGTGCATGATGAAGTAGAACTATACTAGTTTATCGACAAAGTAAAAGTGACTCAGGTGTGGTGACAGTTAATGTTTCCTTGTTGTTTAATAATAACCACATTGTACTCCTACCACTGCAGGTGCCGGCCAATATCCGTTGCAATTTTGTAATATGGAATATATTATAAACTTAATCAGTCACTACAGACTGAGTTGGTGTTGGAGAATACGTACCACACGGTCATCATCATGATGATGCTGAGCATACTATTTTTGCACACAGTCAGTTGGATCAGAGAAAATTGAAGGAATAACTGTGTTTCATGGGCTGACTTAAAAGGTAAACAGTTTGAACAAGAACCACAGCAGACCTAGGCTAGATGTCCGTGTAGTGGTGTGGACTGGAGTAGAGTATAGTGGTATGAGGGACAGTGGCGCATTGATTTAGTCACTTCATTTGGAAAATAAATTCTAGGTTGCTGCAGTGCATATAACATTTCTCTGGCTCGGTCAAAATGTAAGTAAGGGGTAGGGTGCCTGGCTTGTGCCGCGGTTCTCCTGTTCTGTGGCTGTGCTGGCTCCTGAATCCTGTCCCGTTGTTGTTGTACCTTAATGCTATAGAGTAGACACTATGTAGCCTATCCAAGCTGCCTCAGTCTGAAAGTGTTCTCTCCAGAGTGTTGTCTTCTCGTCTTGCACTCCACTGTAATTGAGTTTATTGTTTTAAATGCAGTAATTTTTCAATACCCCGTTTGTTTTTCCATCTACACTTACAGGCCGGCCTTTAACCTGTGCTATAGTGGGAGAAACGACTCACACTTACCTTACCAATCCGCATCAAGCAGGCAGTGGTACGGTACCCAAGATTGATGTGCGGAGTGTCCTTGGAAGGGAGGACCAAGAGGAATGATGAGAATGATGGAACTCCACATTTGGACCAGGATAATACAGTAACTTTAGTATCATCATTCGTCTTTAAATTTATTTTATTGCTTTTTTCTCTACAATCATTACGAGTGTGTGTTGTGGTTTATTTGGTAATTGATCCCTACAACTATTTTTTAATTTGCTTAGCTAGCTTGAAAAATAAAAGTAAGCCCGGTACAGCATGTAATTGGGTTCGGTCTGAGCTCTGAGGGCGGCAGACAGGCAAGGCAAATTTCAATTTCTTCCCTGACTGTACTGTCTCATTGGGTAATAGTAGTTATAGTAAGTACAACTCATTATCATTAACCATCAAGTTATCTTCCTCAGCATGCATGCATTTGCTTTTTCTCACTTCATACTTTCATTTCTTTGATAATGGATCATGGTCGTCTTACAAGATTGTGTTTCACTTTTGTTGTGTCCATGCATACTGTCTGTTTTTCTTTCTCAAACCTTTCCCAAAACCCCACTTCCCATCCATTCATCAATCCCTAACCCTCTTCCCCCGGGCTGTGTGATTTATATTGAGGTGTGATGTGATGACTACATTAAATGTAAACCAATTGATCACACGCTTGCTGGGGCTGATGTGGTGAAAGCAACACTAATTGAATTTCAATGATCTTCTTCTGCTTGCCCACCCATGCTGTAGTTTACTTTATGTTCTGTTCTACTACTCCTCCCACAGTCTCTCAGTCAAGTGACTTTCTCTTTCTTTTTTCTAATGCTATTGCCAGTGTCTACTACTACCACCACAATAATGGCATCTTCTCCGTCAAATTGGGAAACCAACCATGCAGCCATCAGTGTGCTGAACTTCATCATCAATCACAGGTAAGATAAGTTTGGCGGGAGGTATGGACTAGGAGGAGAGACTGACAGTACTATTATGACAATTAAAAATAACTCATTGAGGGGTACTGCATCTATCGGTTTGTGTGTTACAAAATCGGCAGATCTTTTAAATCAAACACTGGCTGTGGGCATGCAGCAGTACGGAAACAAAGTAAAAAACAATGTAACTTAGATTGAATTCTGAAAACTGTAACCCAGCACAAAACATTAACATTGTATAAGTAAATAGAATAACTTTTAATATCCCCTAACAAAAATAAACTATCCCACTCTGACCTAACCCACCCCCCTCCCTAACCCCAACCAATGTCCAAAAAGAAACGAAAGTTGAAGAGTCCCAATGTCCGAAAGAATCCCCAATGCCCAAAAACCCACCCACCAACAAAAGGAATTAAAAAAGGGGCAAACGACGAGGGGCTCTATTGTCGGCGGGCCTTAAGGTGTTTGTCCACCAGGATCTTTACCCGCTCCTCCATGTTCTCCTCTAAGCGGGCCATCCTGTGGAGCAGCTGGCAGCAAAATGCCCTACAGTTACATGCAGGGTGGGGGGCAGCAGTGCTGGAAATAGAGGCGCGGCGGCGGGCGGATGCCAGACCACGGCGCCGTGAAAGTGGAGGCAGGGCCTGACTGGGGCCCGGGGCATTGGAGGAGGCTGCAGATGCAGCCGCCTCCTCCTCCGCCTGAGCCACCAGCTGGCGATAATGTTCGCAGGTGGCCTCCAGTTTCCGGCGCCGGGCCCTAGCGGCCAACTCCTTCCTTGATGGTAGTGGGTGTGACTGTGGAAGGAGTATCTATATCAATAAAGAAAAAGAACATGTTGTAGCCAATACTCTTAGCAAAACAGAAACACTAAAATCATTCAACACATAGTGTCACACTCACAGTATCACTAGCAAGCACAGTTCATAACATTTGTGATTTGGTGGTAAGTATCTCCTCTAATCCTACTTCCTTGGACTCTAACATTTGTGAAAGTTTCCGACACACCAGTCGTGTTGTTCTTATCTGTAGTTTAGCCCAATTACATAACCTTGTTGTAGCCGGCATGCCAGCTCCGTTAGCTAAGCTTGCACCCAAGAAAAACAGATATGAGCCACATAATGCAGACAGACTCACGTTAGTTTTATTTACTACTACTGTCTGCAGGTGGGGAAGCTCATATTTTTTTATGACGCCTTACGGCCGTTGGCACTGGTCATACTCTGTTACATGAGGGCAAATGGCATGCACAATTTCACTTACACCCTGCCATGGGTACTACAAAAAGGCTGATTATTTATCAGATCCAATGATCATTGCTTATATTCATATTATAGATGCTAATACAATACGACATCAGGTCGGTAGCGGTCGGTGGTGGGAGTGCTGCCAGGCGGTGAGTCGGTGACGTGGGAAGGTGCAGGGTGGGGATAGTAAACTATGGATTAAGGACAATCACAGGTAATTAAACAATACATTAAAAAAAAAAAAATTGTTGCACGCACTGCATCGCATTCGGCGGTGCAGTGCGCACCTTGAAAATAATTTTATTTATTTTTATGTTGATTACCTGTATTTGGCCGTAATACACAGTTTACTCGCCAGTGCCACCCACCCGTCCCCTCCCCATGTCACCGCCCGCCAACACTCCCAACACCAACCGCTACTGCAGAGGGTACTTTGCTTTCATTCATTGTGTAACCAATAACCATAAACAACAGATAGGCCACCCTTTGCAGGCTGGCTGCCCCAATCGAAAATACATTAATAATAATAGGTAGGGAGTGGTCCCCAGAGTGGAGGAAGGGGTTTCCGCTTGATAATATAGATATATATAAATATATATGACGTGCTTGCAAACTACTGCAAGTGTACTGTATTCTGATAATACTACCTATGTTCCCCTAGTCTTTGCTACTGTCGCGCAGTTTCTTTTACATTTTCTTCAAAGTAAGAATCTCCAGTGACACTTTCCACCTATACTGTCTCTTGATGATAGTACATCCAGGCATACATCCATTAAAGTAAACGTTTATCCTTCTTTTTTATATCTCTCATACTTAGTTGGTTTCACCAACAACCACCCATGCTTCCGCTCCTTCCTTGCTTGCCTTGGCTTTGAATTTGAACCAAACAACGCTGATTTTTGCTATCTAGCACTATCCACCCATACTGTTTCACCCACCCAGGCAGGCATTCTTTCACCTTCCACCCATCCTTCAACAACCCATGCATCTGATCTGATTACTATCAGCCACCTATGCAGGCTTCCAACAACATATCCTTCTCTGCCAGTCAGTCATATTATTTATCTCGCCCGTCCTTCCACCCTTAGTTCTTTCCCTCTTTGTTCAACACATCCATCAAGGTCATCTGATCTGAGTTTGTCTTCTCCATAAAACATTCACAGCTGATTTTGGAGTCAAATAGAAGAGGCCATTGGTTACTCTACTCACGCTGCTAATGCTAAGTAAAGGGTGTCTTCTTCAACCGTTGTAAGTCGCACAGTACAGTGAAATAGTGAACACACTTCCATCTAGCTGTAATGTCAAGAAGTAATGAATATAACTTACCACCGCCGGCCACTGCTGCTGGATCCCCCCCCTGTCTCTCCTGCAGGTGCCGCCAGTTCGCCTGCCCCCTCCGGAATGGCCGCATCGCTGGCCCCGACGGCACTGGTGGATGGTAGTGTGCCTAGAAAAAAACATCACAAATTTTTCAGATGCCTGGAAACCTCCCCCTATTTTAAGTGTTCACTTGGAACATTGAAAAAAAAGTTAATGCAACATACATCAGCATTAGACAGTAAGTACGGTCAGTAGACAGACACTAGTAGTGATATGGTTCCACTTCCTAGGGTCATCTAGTCCTGCTCCACTCTTTTGAAAGTTAGCCTGAGCCATGTGTAACCCTTTTAGATTCATCATGTCGACTACTACTCTTTTGGAGCATATTTAATTATACCTGCCAGCTTATTGACATGTGCAGTAGATGCCTTTGAGGCCAATTGACTGTTGCGTACAAGTGAAGAGGTTGAAAAAAAAAAAACATATTGAGTTTGTTTAGTTTATATTGCTTAGCCATCACATACATGTTACACTTTTTGACATTACTGCAAAATGCTAGCATTCACCAGTATACTATCTAACGGCTAACTCGCAGCATTTTTCTCATATATAATAGGCAGAAGATTCCCTTCTACAAACCAGAGATTTACAGAGCATATTGGATGCAAGATGATGTAACCAACCAGTATTTCTACGTTCTACGGTGAGGGGTCTTCCAGAATTCAAAAGATCTTGGCTCTTGTTCTTGTTGTCATGCACTTGTAAATGTTTACTGTTTTAATGTTAGGCTTTTTGCTGGCTTATTGACTATGGCTGTAGTAAATTAAATTTTATATTAACGATGTACAGAGTTTGATACTTGTTTCAAATAAACCTTTTGAACTTACACATAGACTATGTGTGGTATTTGGTGTGGTGGGGTGGACTTACACAAGTGAGTGAGCAAAATGGTGTTATTATCTTCTGGGCTGTCTGTCTCAGTCATCATCAACATTGTGTATCTTCTTCGTGGGGGGGGGTCGGGAGTGGGACCCTAATGTGAGACACTATAGCTAGTCGGTCAGGGGATCCTGGGTTCTTCGGACTGAGGTGTGATCAGTAAGGTCCAACCTCCCATCAGCAACATCCTATTTTGTTGTGCATAGTTCTGTATGTGGCTCTGCAGAATCACTAGACAATAGTAGTATCATGTACTATCCGATCAAAAATACTAGTCCAATATCTGGTTGGCCATTTTGTTTGTGGTAATTGTCAAAGCCTCAACATTGAGAAGACTTGAAGAGGACAACCCAAAGGACAGGACACAGTGGCTAGAGCTATTGGTCAATCAGAGTTTTATTATTCCAAAGCAAACCTTCTATAAAAAGTGGGCAACTGTGCAAGCTTCGCTACACACAGAGTAATAATAGTAATAGTAGTAGTAGTAGTAGTACAGAGTCATAGCAGAGGCAGTTAGAAGCAACTTAGTTAGAGGCAGAGATAAACAGAATTTGGAAACAGATAGTCAAGGTCAAAGAAGTAACCTTTTGCAAAAAATAGATTTAGAAAGTGGAACCATAATTTATAGTTCGGAAAAAAAAGATGCAGTAAAATTTAGGGAAATATAAATGTCAATATAACCACTGGAGGACTTACTGGGGCCAGCAGCAGGAGCCTCGGTAGAGGCGCGGTCCTGTGGTTCCCCCGCCGACTCCACCCCGTTTTCTTGCCCCTGGGTGGTGCTGATGATCATGTAAAATATAATATTGAAATGAGAGACAAACATTAAGGAGTGCTGTGAAACAAATAATAATAAATCATTTGGAAAAATAAGTCAAACAACATTTTAGGAAACAACAATTGCAATAAAATTGACCTATCTAATCAGATGGGTCGACTACTGGCTGCTTCCTGCATTTACGGATCGTCTACTTATTTATGAACACTCCAGTGTTCCATAATCATTCTGATTACAAATACTCACAAAGCCTAGTAAGTACCACCTGACCTACACCACCTATTCCAGATGGGCCAATTGTTCACTAAGTCTGCATTTCCATTTTTTTCAGCCATCAAATGCATAGATGAGATGGAGGACACATGCATACATTAGTGCATACATACATACAACAAATTGTAGGTTGGTTGCATGATTCTGATCTAGTTCTGCTACTGACTGACCATGCTAAGCCTATCACTCACTAAACAAAGTACAAAAGGTTCGACGGAGGACTGGGGTAAGCAGCACTCAGTGACAGAGGAGGCGTCACGCAGACCGCATAAAACAATTATTAACTACTACTAACAAACTAAACCTAGTATCCAATATCCATCCACCACTATTTCACAGTAGGACAATGGAAGGACTAGAGTCTCTCTAGCAAATCGCATTACCTAACTTCAGTTCTGTAAAATAAACTCTTACATAATCAGCATCAGCACAAGCTAGCGCAAACTAAGTTGCAAATAAGTAAGAGTACCACCGTGCACCTGGGTCCTTAAATCAAAGAACATTTTGCTTTTTGGAACGTAATTTACCAGCAACGCTTGGCACGCAGCAGTAATCTTGTTGTTCATCAAATTTAATATACACAATCAGTTACTCACCAAGCCCGACTACCTCGACACCTAGCAGGTCCAACAGGTCCTGCTCCCGGTCCAGGATGTCGGACCACCGGTGGGCTAGCTGGTTGTGGGTGCGCCGGATCCCAGAGCACTGGAACACGGCCCGGCGCACCTTCGCCCACCGACGGTGCCGCTCCTGGGTAGCGTACCCGGAGCCGGGCCTGCCGCCTGCTGCCAAGGTCAAGGGGAGGAGGCGCTGGATGAAGAAAACAAGGGCCGCCACCTCCTCCTCCCCAAACAGTTGCCGGGCCTGCACCCCTGCAGGATGCATTCTGCCGCAAGGCAGGCGGACTTTCTCTGCTCCTGCAGGTCCCTTGCCCTTGGCACTCGGTGTGCCCTTGGCCATGGTTCTGAGGTGGGTGGGAGGTGGAAAAGAAAAGTTAGAAGGGGAAAAACAGTTGGGGGAAGAAGATGGAAAGAACTTTATAAAAGTAACAAAAACACAGTAAAAGTAGAAATAAAATGCAAAATATAAACTTAGGCAAAGAGAGAGATAGATAATAACTGAAAAAAGTCAGAAAAAATGCTTTAAAGACAAAGGATTGCAAAGATAAAGGGAGGATACAAAAGTAGGCCCAGAACCATAGCATAGAGTGAAAAACAAGATGGCCGCGTGGGTAAGTTCGCGCGATATTTCTAGCGAACATGTACTATTCATCGCGAACAAGTAAAATGCGCTCCCGAACACGTCAATGCACATCGCGAACACGCTATCCGCGACCCGGAACAGGAAATAAGGCATCGCGAGCGGGCGGGTCAATTGAAAAACAAGATGGCCGCGCCCGTTGGCGACCGCATGGGTAAGATCGCGAGATATATCCCCCGAGCATGCAAACAGCTCCCCAAACACGCTCACCGTGCTCCCGAACAAGAAAAAGCCATCGCGAACGGGCGCACCAAGCAACTACGCAAGTTCGCGAAGCTACGCGAAGGTCGCGTAGTGCAAGAACATCTTCGCGAAGCTTCGCGAAGCCCAGGGTTATGTATCACCCCCCTGGGTATTAGCAGTGCCGGCTTCCAGGCTGGAGAAGGGGACTTGGGCCCGGGTTGTGTAATCGGCACAAGGTATAGATTATTAGACCTCCCTGGCGACTATTTTACTAATGTTGGTTGAAGAAGCCGAGAGAAAGTGCAAGCATTAATGTTACTTTCCTATAACCATACTTTAAAAATGCCGAGTCTGTCAGATTGCTGCCCTCGCATCATAGGATCTCCGAAACCTAGACAGTATATACAATCTTTTGTGTTTACATTTACTAAATCGGTACGATATCGGGGAACTGAAGCAAAAGCGTTGGGATCTAGAGAGGAGGGAGCACGAGGCTCGGGGATCAGGAAAACACGGGGGGCTGGTGTCGGGAATGCAAACTCTGCAGCGAGTATAGCTCCTAGCCGGAAAAGCACTTGATTGTAGGGCTTCATAGCTCTGCATAAAGTTTTAGAACACATTAAGGCTACAAGGGAGCGAGGTGCAAAGCCCGGTGCAAATGGTAGTGCGTTGAAACTGGTAAAAGGAGAGAGAACTCTATGCGGTCCTGTGCGTTTCCGGTTTTAGCCATATTTCTGGGGTTCCCAGTAGAATGAACCAGAGGTTAATTCCTGGATTTCGGTTCGAAACAGAACGTAGCGTGGAGGACTCAGGGCCTTCCGAATCCACCGGGTAGGCGGTGGTACGGTACTGGAACCCAGCCCTGTGACTGGCTAGTCTGTGTTTGCCTCAATAAATGTGAAATGCTTGTAGACTAAAGGCGCTGCTGAGCAGTTGGAGTCGGATAAGGGACATGATTCGAGTCTGATGGGTTGTGTGGTTGTACACGAGGTGAACGCGAGAGTTGTTGGTGAGATGGATGGAACCAAATGTTAAAAGTGTAGGGGTGATCGCTAATGTCACTAGTGGGTATGGGGGGTAAGGTCGATGTATGCTGAGGTGTGCATTAAAATTCCTGCAAGGTTTTCTTTAAAATGCCTGTTGCCGAAGCACAGTTTTTCTAATATATAATAAGCAACATGGAATGACCATTGACTTTATTATGTATATTAAATCTGCTGATGTAGGTACTATGCACGTGAACTAGTATGTGGGCGATGTACGATTACTTGTAATGTTTGCTATAGGGTGTAATGATTATGCAGTACTGAATGTACTACAGAGACGGCGAGCTGGATAATTAACTTAATATCCAAGACGTGAACTCATTTTTAATACCAATAAAGGGCAGCGTTTATGTCCTTTCATATTAATACAATGATTTATGAGAACATTTGCAGTGAATTTACTATGACGATTTGCCTACGCATGGAAGCCGCGAACTATTTTTACATTTCCTGTTCACAATTACTCGGTAGTAAAAAGAACAGGTTTAAAGTTTCCCAGCTGGCGACAGAATTGTAGAGATTTCTTAGAGCTACTCAGCTAAAGCTTTCCCTCATCTGCCATTTAGCCACAAAGACACAGAAATAGACACGTCTGTCTACAGTACAAAAACCAACTATTGAAGAACATTGCGCCGCTGTTTGTAAAAGTGAAAGCGCCATAAAGATGGAAAACATTATATAACACACAATAAATGCCATGCATTGTTAAAGCAAAAATGTCATGAAACGCCGAGAAAGTGTAAGAAGGCACATAGCGGAATATGCAGCGTAGCTGGCATTGTCCCAAACAGTTTGTGTATAAAAATAGTACTGAACCAGCATATACAGCCAAACAAATTACGCCGCAAGTGCAAAATCCAGTCCGTATGGGTGAGCCGATAAGGAGATAGGGAGGTAACAAACAAGCCTCACTTCAAATCGAAAGTGAGCGTTTAGCATAAAGTGTGACGCGCGCCAATCAAAAGCATGGGCGGAGCTACCATTCCACTTCCAAAATCTCCTCGACGACAATAGATCTCGCAGAGCGAGCAGCGCATGCGCTGCAATGCTAGGTGAGACCTAAAAAGCAGACAGTGCATTTTGAATGACCCCTACTGCGCCAGTCAGTATCCAGCACTAGTAGTTATGTTGCTTCCAGAAAATTTCAAATAATGCGCAGTCGAGTTTAAGGATTGGCAAACAAGCTGTCTACATCGCCTTAATCCTGCACGTAAAGTAGCATATAAAACAAGCATTGGCGAATCCAGTAAATGTGGCTTAAATATGCCAGCACAGGCAGTGGCGTAGTATCGGCGGGGTGTTTGGGGTGTGATGCTCCCCCTAAATAAATGCATATTTGGCTTGGGAGTTGGGTTTGGTGGCTTTGAGTCAGGTGACTTTGTTGTTTTTTCTCATCATCCTTGTTTGACTGAAAGGTTTCAACTTGTTATTTTACTTTTAATCAGGAAGTTAGACAAGGCCCCACCTAACGCAAATCTGCTTGACTTGTTCCTCATGAGAGCGGTGCATCCCAAACCTTGTTCATCCCTCTACCTTTTGGTATAATGCTTTTTAGTTGGGAAATGTATTAATTTAACCCAGCCCCCCCGCCCCCCCAAAAAAAAATAATAATAATCTTACTTACTAAGCTACACCGCTGAGCACAGGTAAACACAGGCATTCACAAATAAATTTACAGGTATTGCAAAACCAAATCATATTTATCACATGAAAGCCTGTCCTATTAGCTTTGCCAGTGCTGGGGGATGAAAGTTGCTGGAAGGGATAGCTTTCTGTACTGAATGTATGTAGTGGATAAAGAACTGAACGTGACAAACAGTGTGATGATTGAGTGTACTTTCACGTTTAATATAGTCCCTTGTGCATTTGAATGCAAACATTGCCGGAAAGTGGAATAATAGACCAACTAGTTAATTGCATGAGGTGAGAGAGTGTTACTTCTCTGGTTGAAGGCAGAGCACACCTTATGTATATTTTAAAGAATTGGTAGCGCTATGTCTTGCAGACAGCCACTCTGCCAAACCAGGTGTAAACAAATAATGCAAGAAGATACAATGCCCTGTATTGCTATTTTACAGCTCACAGAGACTTTCGTGTTGTGGGGAAAGGGGCGGCTCTGGGGTTGGAAAGGCAGCAATATAAACTGTAAATGTCATGCAGTCTTGGAAGTGCAATTCAGCTACGCTGATTATCCCTTGTAAAGGCATGGTGTGATTTATTCTAAGGTTTTATGGATTTCTGGGAGACAAACAGTTCTCCAGGCATCAAGCAATCTTAGATACACCTGACAGCATTTCCTTCTCTGTGTCACAATTGTGTATTACTCCAGATGATAATAATTTAAAAAAATGAAACCCTCGAGCGCCAACAGGGAGGGAGGGCCTTATCGAAGTAGCAAAGGGAAAGTTCACTGCATAAAAAACTTATGACCGAATATTTTATCAACATCGTGGCTTCATTTCAGAGTGGAATGTTTCTTCACTGTCACTAGCCTTGGCCAAGGAGATGTCCGTGCTTCTCCCATTGCCAGTATTAGGGTGTAACACAAAGTGATAGGGCTGTCTGAAGAACGGAGGAGGTGGCCTAACGGCTAGGGCTGGCGACATCAAATCTCGGAACTGGGTTCGAGTCTCGGCAATGACGCTGATCTTCCTGTGATTCTGGGCAAGTCACTTAATCTACCCGTGCTTAACAAAAATTAAGAATGTAATGCAACTGGTGCTATGTAAAGGGCTCTGATACCCGATTCAGTTCCAGTTCGCGCTATATAAAACTCTGTAAAATATTTTTTTTTTAAAAAGAATGTCATCAGGGGCCCTGAGTCTCCCATACATCAGGCGTATTCACTGGTGTTGACATAAATGGGGACACCGACACCCTGAGGGGTTAGGGCCTTCCACCATCACAGGGGTTGTAGGACCCTGCGTTACTTTTCCGGCAAGTAGGAGAAGGATGGGATTAAATAAAAGTTTTGATTTCATTGACCCAAACCATGTTTTAATAGGTAGTCCATAATTGAAAGGAGAAATGTAACTGCTGTCGAGACCAAACATAATGTCTGTGTCCTAAAATGCCAAATGTGCAACACTGTAAGCGGAATATCACACCCATTCTTACTGTTAAGAAGCTCTGGGGCCGTAGTACAGTAAGTGCCCGGGGAAGGGGGGGGGCAACAGGTGATTGCGCCTGTCGTGTGCACCCCCTGGGGCACTTTGGTATTACAGAAGGGGGTGCAAAGGCTTGTGCGTCCCCTTCAGTAATACTTATAGCACCGGCACACTTAAAGTGCCAGCGCTACCATCAGGGGGTGTCCCCTCATTTGCATAGGGGCGTGCCCTATGCAAGTAAGATAATTCCCTTGCCTCTGCGCCCGTGCCATACTACAGATGCAGGCGCAGAGGTAAAAAAGCTCTCAAGGGGTGCAAACAGTAATAGTAGTTTAGCCGTGTCATGGCATCATGTTGGAGATTCAAGGTCTTCTGTTGAGTTGTATGACAAAGGCACGCGCTAAACCATGCGTGCCTCTACTACACAGCAACAACAATGAATGCATCTGAACAACTCATTCCTTTACCACGCATGCCTTCACCATGCATGCCTTTACCATGCAATTTTGTGGTAAAGGCATGACTGCTAAAGGGATGTGTGGTTAAAATCACACCTCAAAACCTCTGCCCTGAGCCATAAGATCTACCCTGCCCAAGCCCTAAAGACCACCCTGAGTCCTAAACACATCTCTGACCCCCTGAACCCTAAACACTACCATGACCCCCGGAGCCCTAAACACCACCCTGACCCCACCGAGCCCTAAACACTACCCTAACCCTAACCCCGAGCCCTAATCACTAGACCGACCCCCAAGCCCTAAACAATACCCTGACCCCCCATGAGCCCAAAAATCTTCCTGATCCTCCTGAACCCCTTGACCCTGAACACTACCCTGACCCCTGAGCCCTAAAAACGACCACAGTACCCCGAGCCCTAAACACTACCCCAACCCTACAAAAACTATCCACACCTCCCAAAACCCAGCCGCACTTACCTCACCGCATCCTCTCCTGATCCTTCCTGTTCCTGGGCCCACCCATCCCAGCATCTAGACTGCACACTGCCTTAACCACACATATGCGTGGTTAAGGAATATGAGTGGTTAAGGCATGCATGGTGAGCTTGCGGGGAAGCAACACATGTGGCTCTGCCTGTGTTGTAAACACCGTTTTCCCTTCTGTTGTCTCTCAAAATAGACCCTCAAATTGGGATTGGTTTCAATCTTCAGGGACCAAATAATCAAAATCCCCAGTGCTTGCAGTCTTCTTTTATAATGTAAAGAACACTGGAGAACTTTTCCTGCATGTAAATGCTGCAGTTTACAAGGTGATCTTGCAAAGGAATAAAGCTTGCAGCTGGCTTAAGCCAACTCCTTGATAACGCTGTGGATAGCTTTATCAGTGCATGTGTATACTCCACCATCAGATGAAGGAAAGGGCGTGGGACCTCCCCATTTGCTCTGTGCTGGGATTAGGGCTGGTGTGTACCTGTGTGACACTTGATACCTATCCAGTGATTGACAGATGCTCATGGCATCTTGTTTAGTTTATGGCCACCTCTACCTCTCTGTTAGGTTTATATTAACTCTGCACTACATGTGCTCTGGTTCTATCCTGGACTTCAGGTTTTCATGGTTTAAATCTTTTATTGGCATTTTCAAACATACCAAGCGAATACAGCAGCTAATGTAAGCCTTTGAGGCATACAAACATCTGAAAGCGAGATGGACTACATGCCTTGCTGCGACTGGTACATAAACAAGAAGAGAGAAAAACAAGAGAAAACCCCCCCACGAGAAACACCCCCCAACTCCCCCTCCCCATTCCCACTCACCCATATGTGATGTCTGCACTCGTGTGTGCCTAAATGCGATCAGTTCTTGGTGGGTCGCTCCGGTTCGGGGGCCTTCGAGAAGCGTAAGAGTCTGAGGTATTTGCTGCATGTTAACTCATGAAATTCCCGTGACAGTAGCGACACATAAGGGTCCCATACCTTCTGGAATTCGTCTCTCTTCCCTGCTAATGGGCCAGATTCTGTGCAGCCAATTTGTGTGTGGTGGGATATTCACTGTGCCCAGTTGGCTAGGATGGCCTGGGCTGCCGCTCCCAGCGCCATACCAATCTGCTGGCCGCGAATGGATTTCAGAGGGTATGTTAATGGAATTGGGAGGCCTAGCAGTACGTAAGTTGGAAGTCGTGGAAGCTATGTGTCCAAGTGTTAATCTAAATCATCAATAACCTGTGTCCAATATTTCTGAATCTGCAGACAATCCCATAGTATGTGTATTAGAGACCCCTTGTTTCCGCAGCCTTGCCAGCAGCTGTCACTATGTGAAGGCTTGATTTTATTATTCTGACTGGTGTGTAATACCAGTGTGATGTGATCTTAGTGAGTGTCTCTGTAAGGGCCATACTACATGCTGTGTGGCGAGCCCTGTAGGCTATGCCCTCCCATTCCTTTGCACTCAGGGATCGCTCCAGTTCCTCCTCCCAATGCGCCCGCCCAGTGTGGAAGGTGTGAGTCTGTGTTTGAAGCAAGATTGTGTATAACTCTGAGATCATCCCTTTATCAGATGATTTGGACAAGAGCCATCTTTCATACTGAGTCAAGCGACGTTGTGCCTTGGCACAGTTGGAGGGATGCAAGATCCAATGTCTCAGTTGAAGATAGTGAAATAGTTCCGATTCCGGGAGCCCAAAGTCCTCCCACATTTGGGGGAATGAGAGTAGGCCCTCTGAGTTGAAGAAAGGGCCCATGGAGTGGCATTCCGATGCCCTCCACATTGTGTAATCCGGCAGTGGAAATCCCGGGGTGAAGTCAGGGTTCTCAAATAGGGGAGTCAGCGGGGAAGGATAAGTAGTCAGACCCATTCTGATGCTATCACTGTCCCAGACTGACATCGTTATTCGGGTTATTGGGGACAGATACAGGCTTCATGGCCTGTGTGCTTTGGGGAGAAATTGAATCTTCCAGAGAGCCGTACCCACTACCGCTCTTTCCTGGAAGAGCCAGTGCTTCTCAGACTCACGGCAGCTCCATTCCACCAAATAACACAGTTGCGCCGCCTTAAAATAGAGTTGCAGATCTGGGATTCCCAGCCCTCTGGCCTCGGGGGATAGCTTAAGGAGCGCTTCATACACGGCTTCTGTCCCTGCCATATGTACTGCGCAAGTTTTGATTGGAGTTTAGCGATCCTACCCTGTGGGTGAGCTAGGGGCATAGTCTGGAAGAGAGACAATATCTTGGGGAGGGCCGTCATCTTGCAGGCCGCTATCTGTCCCAACCAAGAGATTTGAAGGTGTTTCCACCTTCCCAGGTCATTTCGCATTTAATGGTGAAGCGCCCTATAGTTGCTGTCTATTGTCGCTTGAATTGTGCTGGATAGGTGTACCCCAAGATACGGAATAGTCTTGGAGGTCCACAGCACCGGGAATTGGGCCACAAGGATGTCCACTGCTCCTCGAGGCACCGAGAGGTTGAGTGCTTGAGATTTACTGATGTTGATTTGAAACCCAGAGACTGCCCCGAATGCCGTCAGCTCCCCCATAAAGGCCAGTAGAGAAGTAATCGGGTTTGCCAGGGATGCCAGGATGTCATCAGCATAGAGAAAGATGGAATGCCTGTCTCAACGTCAACAATGTCCGGATGATCACGGATCCTCTGGGCCATTGGCTCCATATACGGGCGAATAATAAGGGCGAAAGCGGGCAGCCCTGACTGGTGCCACTGTGTATGGAGAAGGGGGTTGAGGTGAAGCATTTAATCCAGACAGTCGCGGAAAGAGCTAGGTAGCAATATAAGATGTGAGTTCTGCACTTGTCCCGGAACCCGAAGTGCGTCAGTACCTGGTCGAGGTACGGCCAGTGGACCAGGTCAAACGCCTTCTTGGCCTCGAGCGCTAAGAGCATGTATTCCCCCTGAAACCTGTTTGCCTTGTCAATAATATGCAAGGCTCTCTTAGTATTATCGCTCGCCTGTCTATGGGGAGCGAAACCTGCTTGGTCCAGGTCCACTAGGTAGGGGAGGCAATCGTTGATTCTGAGGGGAATGATACCCGTGTACACTTTGAGGCCAATGTTTAGGAGGGAAATCAGCCGATAAGAGCTGCAGCATTGTATGTCCTTACCAGGCTTAGAGAGGACTAATATAGAGTCTTGAAACATGTCAGGTAGGATCACCCCAGGCTCTGAAAAGGAATTATAGAGTTTTGTAAGAGCAGGGGATACACTGGAGCAAAAGGCTTTATAAAAGGCCGCTGAGATCCCATGTAGACCCGGCAACTTCGCAGGTTTAAGGCGCCCTATTGTCGAGATAACCTCCTCAATGTGAATATCCTTGTCAAGGGACTCTGCTTGTTATGGGGTGAGAGTCGAAGTATTGGCCCCGTGCAGGTATTGGGATCCGGCCTCACCGTCTAGGTGTTGGGAGTCATATAGCTGCTCATAAAAGTCCTTGAAAGCTTTCGCTATGTCTGGACTTTCAGTGACCAGGTTCCCTGCTGGGGAATACATTTCAGTGTTTCCCTGTTCTTGTCTTTTAGCACGGAGGGTATTAGCCAGGCGTTGCCCACATTTATCTCCCCCGATATAATATGAGTGTTGTAGGTGGAGGGCTGAGTATTCTGTCCTATCTGTGTCTGATGTATGCGTTCAAGTTCCCTTGTTTGCCCTGTGAGGGCCTCCCTTATTTCCCTGCACATCTTATTGTCTGCTGAGGAAATAGCAATGAATGACCCTCTAATGACAGCCTAAAATTCTCCCCATAGTGTCACTCGTGATGTTTCGGGGATATCATTATGTGTGAGATAGTCTTCAAGTGCGTGCTGGATTTGGTTCTTGACCGCCTTGGGAGTAGCATTGAATCTCGCAACCGGCAGGACCTAGGGGGGAGAACAATCGGTGGGGAGAGAACGCAAGAGTGTGACCGCTCCATGATCAGACAGCGCAGCTGTGTGTATGTCAACGTCTTGTGTGAGTGGTAGAATTTCCCTGGTGCACAAAAAAATAGTCCAGCCTGGCATATATTTTATGGGCATTAGAATAGTAAGAGTATTCTTTGGACAGCGGGTGATTAGCCCTCCATAAGTCCACCACCCCATCTGCCCCAGTCGTGGCAGGCCCTCCGTAGACAACGCCCCGGAATGGCCGTACCCCTGACCTGACCTCTCCATCGCGTTATCGCGTCTCCAGAACCCAGTGCTCTCTCCAGTGCCCCATGTTGGAACCCTTCTGGTCTCTCATTAGGAGCATAGATTGTGCCTATGGTGAAGGACCTCCCTGCTATGGAGAACCTATAGATCAAGAGACGCCCCCTGATTTCTTCTATCTTCTGCTCTATCCCCCCATGAAAGGACTTGGCCACCAGAATTGCCACTCCCCCGACATGGAGGGAGCAGATGAAAATAATTGCTGTGGGAAGGCCCTCAATTTCAGTATGTGATAGTCCCCATATAGGGGGTGGGTTTCTTGCAGTAGGCAGATGTCTGCTCAGGAGGACTCAGGGTGGTTAAGTATCGCCCGTCTTTTGATCGTGTTGTTAAGCCTGCTCACATTGAGTGTTAATATACTAAAGGTACTTCCTGTCATGTGGGCAATGACCTGGTGCCTGCTCAATCCAACCCTGACTCTCTACCTACCCTCCCGGGAACCCAGGAAACTATACAGTGCATGGTGTCAGTACAGTGTGTACAGGTAGCGCTACCCCCATATGGGTGAGTGTGGGTCCCAACATATTCCCTTTTCAAATGACCAAACAACAACAATAAAAAAAAATAGAAATACAGTCTGTCTTCTAGTCCTGTGGAATAACAAAACCACATGGTGGTGTAGTGTGGTCAGAGGCTCGCCTCCCCCCGCCCGCCGCCCCTCTCTTATCTGTACATTATGCAAAAGTTGGGTCCAGGTTCAAGGGTATGGGCTTTAGCCAATGTGGAAGAGACTGCGTCCAAAGCTTAGCGATCTCCTCCGAGGTTGGCTTTGCTAATGCACGGCATCAACTCACTCTCTGCCAGCCGCTTTTTGTCGCTCTTTGTGAGGAGGGTGGTGTTACCTCGGGATGCTGCTCCTCCGGAGGATCTATACCCAGTACGCGGCATGTCTCTGCAAGTGAGCGAAGTTGGAGGAGTTTTCCCTCCCAGCAGAAAATTAACCAAAACTGATGGCCCCAGGAGTAGGATATGCCCAGGCCGTGGAGTTGTACTGTCGCCGTGCGAAATGATCGGCGTTTCTGCAAAGTAAGTGCCGCAAGATCTTGAAAAAGGGTGGGGGGCTGGCCTTGGAAAACAACAGGGTGCGAGCTGCGTGCCTTCTTCAGAATCTCCTCCTTAACTTGACAGTCATGCACGCAGACTAGTATTTTCCGAGGGGTTAGAAATGTTCTGCCTACGAAGGCCCACACTGTGTGCTCTGTCCAGTTGAATTGGAGTTTGTGGAGGGCCCCCCAAAATATGGTGGAAAAGGTCACAAACAAAACCGAAAATGTTATCTACCTCTACCCTGGACGCCACTCCCCTGATGCACACGTTGTTCCTCCGGGAGCGATTTTCCAATTCTTCCTGATGTGCCTGCATGTCGATGTGCTGCTCTCGGATTTGGATTACCTCTTCTTGAAGGGACTCTGTCTCCTCCTCACGGCCCACTTCCTTTTCCTCCAGATCCTCCATGCGCTCTCCCAGGACATCTACATCTCTCCGGGTCTACTTGATCTCCTGGGCGAATTCGCTTTTTAGAGAGCGGAGTACGTCACGGAGGGAAGTAAACAGTGCTTCCATAAACAACCGTGTAGCTGGTTCTTCTGTGGTGTTATCTGGTTGGGACCCCGTCCCACCTGGCAGCGCAGCTGCATCTTCTGTCGTGGCCCCTCCAGTGTTGGGGAGGAGGTCCTTAATTGAGCAGTCATTTTTGGGGCGCCCAGTCACCATTATGAGTGAAACGGCTTTACCAGATGTCCGGGGCCTCCTGGTTCAGCAGGCCTCTCCACATGCTGTCTGGCTGCCGACCCCGGTCTCGCCCTGTTGATCAAGCCGCACCCAGAAGACTGCACTCAAACCAGGCATCCGAGTGCACTGTGCTCACCTCCCCAATGTGGTAGCCCTGGGTTTGGCACGTTCGTGAGGAGGGACCCAGGCAGCTGCCCGTCGTCTCCACTGGTGTCTCTGGCCCTCCGGTGCGTAGTATCTGTGGAGGTCAACGGGCTTTTGAGGTGCTCTCCCCACCAAGTGTGACGCTCCTTTCCTGCCGCCTTCAGCGGCGCCTACCCACCACGGACTGAACCGCCTGCCGAGTAGCAGGGCGGGGGATCACGCACAGAGGGCATGAAACCACAACACATCCTCCCGCAGATTCTTTTGGCCCCAGGTCTTCTCCTTCACATGCGTCAGGGCCACTGTGGCTGGACCAAGCTCTCCACCAGCTTGCTGGACCGTGGGGGGGTGAGCGTCTTGGCCCAAAATGTGGTGCCCTCTGGTCAGTGCTCGATGTAGGGGAGACGCAGTATAGCATTGTCCGCAGCCTACCTCCTGTGTCTCCTCAAGGCCGAGGTTACAGTGCCAGCCGCCAGTTCGTCAGGGCCCAAGCTAACCTCCCCCTCATTGATGCATGGGGGTCATCACTCAGGTCTCTGTATGCCACTAGTGGGGGCCGCCTGTCACAGGCCTGTCCACCCGCTAAGGAGGAGCCACAGCAGGCAGGCCGAACCCGGGGTGCTGTCTCTCATGCGCAACCTCGGCTCTCCATCTTCCCTCGAGTCTCTTGTCCGGTTGCGCCTGCAGCCCGTGACCGTGCGCAGCCGTGCCCCCGGTCCGCTAGCGGTGAGTTCAACTCAGGCTCTCCATGAAAAATGTTGGAGTAAAAAAGTGGGGGGGGGCGCAGCGCGGCAGGTGCCCGCACCCATGGCTCACCCCAATCGGCCCTGGAGTGGAAGCCTCCGCACTTGCGCAGCCCAGTCCCAGCTGAGGGCACGTGTGCCGCAGCCACCGCAGCACACCTCCTGAGCCGCTTCTGGCTGACCTTGCTAGCTGCTTTCGGCTAGGCCAGTCAGGGTCGCGTTGCCACCAGTCTTCCCCTCAGGTGGCAGCGCCCCCTCCGGTGCTATATATACCCTGAGCCTAACCCAAGAAGCGCTGTTTAGGGCAGCAGCGGGCAGGAGAGTTGTCAAGGCTCGACTTGCATCGGCGCCATCTTGGCCATGCCCCCAACTTCAGGTTTTCAGAGTGTATTCGGTGCTGCACAAAATGCACGTTTACACAATGGAATTTAAGTGCAAGGCTCTTAAATAAATTGATATTGAGACTCTTCTGCTTGAAACAACTTCCTCTGGATTAGGAGCTCATATTGAGTGGTTAGATAACAGCTACACTGCACAAAAATATATAGATTAATTACTTTTTTATTGAAAGGGGATAAAACCTGCATCACTTTTTTTATTTTTATTTGCATTTTGACTTTTATAGTCGTTTTTGGCAAACATGTTCCAGTCAGAGAGCTGCAACTCCAGTTTTCGGCGACCTGACAGCTTTTTATTTTCTATATGAAAACATGAATCTTTCAATAATTTGTCAATAGTCATTTTAATCCCATTTTATACAGTGTAAATTAATAATCCTTTCCAAAATGTTTTAAGAACACAAACATTCAATTAAATATTAAATGTCACTTGCCCATATCCAGAGGCTGTGTGTCCTCCTCTGTGTTCTTCTGCAGTCTGTGGCTCCGATCACGAGTCGAAGAGCTAACTCCCCTAACCAGTCCAGATGCTGCTCTTGTGCTACTTACCTAGCATATGAGAAGTACCATGATTGGATGAGCAGTTTGCCTGGATGCTCTTTCAGGCCATGGCAGCCTTTGCTTGTTCCCAACTCAGCTATCTAACACAGTATGCAAAGTGCGCATGTCATGCTGGCAGTCACAAGACAGCCGGCCAAACTGACATGCGCACTTTGGAGTGTCTGGCCTCTACTCCTTCATGCTGCCAATCAACAGCAGAGGACAGGTCCCGCTTCACATTCAGCTTGGCCGGGCTGCATGTTAGACCTGGCTTTTTCAGCTGGTTTATTCCAAGATGTTTTGCTTTTTGGCCTCCTGTTTCTGACCTGTTTTTGTTGGTTTTATGATTCTGTACACTTTACCACTGCTAATCAGTGCTAAAATGCATATGCTCTCCATGTAAATTGTGTTTATGGATTGGTGTTTCCATGATTGGCTTATTTGACTTACTACTAAGCCCCTAGTCCAGTGCACTGTGCGTGCCCAGGGCCTGCGAGTCAAATGCTGCTAGTGGGCTTGCTGCACTGATTGTGCCACCCACGCAAGCAGCCTTTTAAAAGGTTCCCAGACCTGCCACTGCAGTGTCTGCACACAGTTTCTACTGCCATGTGGGTGCACTTGCCAGGCCCTAACCTTCCCTTTTCTTAAATGTGAGACACCCCTAATGTAGTCCCAAGGTGCCTCTGTGGGCAGGGTGCGGTTGTTGAAATGTAAATGTTACACATTGGTTTTGCTTGAATATTACTCTATGTAAAGTTAGCATTCACTGCACCATTTTAAGTTGAGCCGCCATTTTGAATTCCGATTGAAACTAACTCTAGCTTGCTGAGAAATGTCTCCTTTTGTTTTTTTCCTTTTTCTCAAGGTTTAACGCTGTCTTTCTCTGAGTATATTGTCCTCGTTAGCACATACCTTTCCCACTAGATAGAGACCTTCTCCCACCAGCCCAGCTGCAGGCATGTGCAGGACGGCCTTCAATTACAGATAGTGTGTACCCAGCCTTAGTGGTGAAACTTATCCTACTGTACCCCTTTATTTTAGCTGCATGAGCCTGGAATTTTCCATTCTGGGTGGTGCCTTCGTTGGTTTGAAATGTTATTAATGTATCTTTACGCGGGCTGAGGCCAGTCCCTCTGCAGCAATCCAAGTAGGCTGGTCAGACTGGACTCCACTCGAGTGTACCTTTAAATACCTTTGGTTTGTATTCCCTACTGTCTGACCGACTCTTCATTTGTGTGGAAGGCTGAGAGGTGGTCGGGGTGACCCGGTGGACCTAATTGGGTCAATTCCTTCATTTGGTGCCCGAACATGGACCTCATCCGGTGACCCATCCTCGTCCGGGGACGGGTGAGGAGTTCGGGGCCGCGTCGGGTTGGATGGGCGGACCAGGGATCCCTGCACGAGAGTCTTGAACTCGCAGCTTCCCTGTCTTTCTGACGGGGCATTGCCTCGCCCAGCGATCATCCCGACTGGGGTCCTAAATGGTGAAAACCTTGGATCTGACCGTTTGGTTCGAAGAGACGGCAGTGGAGAATACATTTGTTTGACTTGTGTGCACCAGGTGAGTTTGCTATGGTTCTTTGTGGACATGGCGCCATTTTGGCTTGTATTTGACATGGTCTGAGTACCATCTTTGGACAAGCGCTTGAATTTGTTTGAGTTCTTTATGAACATGGTACCACTATGATTTGTATTTGATGAGGTCTGAGGACCGGCTTTGGTAAAGATATTTGCAAATATCTGTTAGGTATAAGTAGTGAACTTGTTTTCTTTTGAAAATACCTTGTCTGAGTAAGTTGTTTGTTTGGGCTGTCGTTGTTGTTGTGCTGATGCTCGATTGGAAGGAAGTCAGCCGGCGCCTCCAGAAGGCACTCCAAATTTTAATATGTATGTGAAGCATGACCTTGGCCCTATTATGTTTAGTACATTATGGCACAAATATATGAGGGACAATGCCGAGTTGCAGTGGCTGTTGACGGGCACTTAATATGAAAAGAAAATTAATTTTCTGCAGGAGAAATTGTTTGCGAAAAGGAGTAGGCGGTCAATGTTTGAATCCCTCAAAACATGGCAAAAGGAAGCTAAATAGAGACAAATGAAAGCAGAGAAAGAGGCCCGGCAGGGGATGATGCAAACAGTGACCCAGAAAGCTGTAACGCATAATAGAGAAAAATAGAAAAAGGAATAGGGTGTGCCGATAGAAGATTCAGATTACAATGTGAAAAGTCTTGTGTTGCCCGAGAAGGGAACGGCACCTTTGTGGAGGAATTTTTAGATACTCGACCTCGCCCTCCATACGCCTGTGGAGAATATACCCTGCCATGCCACAGCCTCAGTCATCTTTTCCTCCTGTCTCTGCTGCTTCTGTTTCTTCTACTAATGATCAAGCTGTTTCGGCTACAGCTCCTCCTGGCCTTTCTTTGACTTCGCCTTCTGTGGCTACGATGACTGCCAATCTCCCTGCTACGCCTATTGTTTCGGCATCCCTCTCGCCAGCCCTTACACCTATGATGCAGCCGGCAGTGACGTTGGTGCCTGTAACTTCTGTTGCTACTCCCACCGTGTTCTTCCATCCCCAACGTTATTGAATAGTGGACTAGGGGACAAAGACTGTACGTCAGCCAGCGAGGGATTGGGGCAGACATTGATACAATCGAATGTGGGAGATGAAGAGAAAAAGGTGGTAGCCAATCAGGCCACCCAGTGGGCTTGTAACCCCATTTACAGTGTGGAAGATGTGTGGAGTGTGATGAAAGATTATGCGCCTTTTGTGCAGCACCATGCCCTTAAGCACATGTCGGCTACTTTGATTGGACTGTGGAAACAGTGTTTCAATGATGTAGCACCCCAGATTTTTTATGACAATAGGGATCATGTATATGCTGCTGATATGGCCCTTGGTAAAGTTTTTAGTAATGTCGCAACGTTGGTTGCTTATCGGAGTAGGCTGTTTGAGAAGAGCCCAAAGACAGTATCCTAGTTTCCGATGAGGGAGGTCCACCACATATATCATCCCGAAATACCTGAATACCGAAATAACTAGACCACGGGTAGAAGCCTGGTTCCAAAAATATTGGGTTTACATTCCATGGAAAAGGAGTAAAGTTGTGACCCTTAAGACTGAGTTGCCTGACCCTAGGAAAAACCCGAAAGCATATTAGAAAGAATTGACTGAGGCTGCATCCTAGACGATTATGGCTCTTGTGGTTTTTGAAATGTACTTTGGTTTTTTGGTTACGGTTGATATTTGGTGACAAGTGCACACGCAAGATCATGTTGTGGAATTGGGGGCTACCTGGGATCAAATAAAGGCATGGAGTCAGGAGAGGAAGCCTGGTGAAAAGCCTAGAGCGGAGATACTTGCCTTGCCAGGCCGTATTATCACTTATATGCATTCTTTCATCCCACCGACAAAAGTAGTCTGGGACAAGCTCTCAGCTTGTGGTCAGAAGAAAGACAAGAGTGTGTCAGATTATTTCAATAAGTTTGAAGGCATATTTCTGGATTACAGTGGGCAAGACCTGTCTGTTGATGGAGGTGTCCGATTGTTTTTTAATAGGTTTGTATCAAATTTACTTCCGGAGATCACAACTCGGTTGCAGGCTTCTGAAAGTACTTGTTCCACTTCTTCCCCTTCTGTTATTTTGAACATGGCAGAGTATTATGAGCATGGGGAGAATGAGGGCAAGGAGAAGACGGAGAAAAAGCATAAAGACTTGAAGACGAAGGTGTTGTTGCAGCAAGCTTCTTGGGGGAATGGTAGAGGACGTGGTGGTTTGGACAGACAGCTTCTGCGTACTAGCCGGAATACTATGCCTGTAGGACCAAATCAGTGTGTGTATTGTAAGGAGGAGGGATATTGGCGTAGCGAGTGTCCGGTGTTGTTGGAGAAAGTCGCAGCCCCTAGAGGACGAGGTTCTCATGCACGGGGTCACGGGGCTAGTGGACAGGACAAGACAGAGCTCAGCATGCAGCAGCCTCACAAGATCATCCAGATAGTAACTACTTCAATGACACTAGGAGTGGACAGTATTATCATAATTACTATGACATAGACGAGGTGACAGGAATGTCTCACAGCTAGGACAGCCAGGGACAGAGTGAGGGACCAGTTCAGATACGTTTAGATCAGAGCGGTCCTTATTTCACTGCAGATTTGCATGGCTCATCTAAGGAAGTTTTGGTGTATACAGGTGCAATGAATAGCTCTATTTCTCATTCATTAGTCCCCGGGGCAGCTCTGCCTGGCCATAATAATGTTTCGGTAGGATTTTATGGTGTACCGGTTGTGAGCCCCATTCTCAAACCTCTTATATATAGGTCCTTTTACTGTTGATTCACCATTTTTGTTGATGTCCAATTTGAGAGAACATTTGATGGGTTTGGATTTGTTATAGAAGTTGCATGCTACCATTTATTGTTCCCTGGAAGGTGTTTACATAACAATGGGCCTGTATGTGGTCAGCGCTAAACAGTGTCTGTCCAAAGATGCGCCCCTCCCTGTTGAATTTAAGGATGTGCCACCCACTTTGTGGGCAACGGGTGACACGGTTGTAGGACAATTGCAAATACCCCCAGTTTCCATCAAAATTAAAGACAATGCCATTTTGCCTCGTATTCCTCAGTACAAAATGCCGCAAGCAGGGGAGTGAGCTTTGTTGAAAATTATACAGGACTTTATTAAGTCAGGAGTTGTTGAAGAGACTACTGCTACTATGTGTAATAGCCCTATTCTTTCCATTTTTAAGAGGGCACCTTCGGGTTCCTCTGATGATCATCCAGATGTTTATCGTTTTGTGACTGACTTGCGCAAAGTTAATAAAATAGTAGTTGCTCAGTTCCCGGTGGTCCCTGACATTACTGCCCTTTTGACGATGATTCCTTCACTGCTAAATTCTTTTCTGTCATTGATCTATAAAATGCATTCTTCATTATTCCGATCCATCCAGACAGCAGGTACTTGTTTAGTTTTAAACTAGCTGGCAGAAGCTTTAGATTCTGTCGAGGTCCTCAGGGTTTACTGAGAGCCCTAGTATATATAGTCAAGCTCTAAAAGCCCGGTTGGACTCCCTTTCTCTTCCTTCAGGTAATGTATTGCTTCAATATGTAAATGGCCTTCTCATCGCTTCTGACACTGAAAGGGGTTGCAAAGACAGTATGGTTAAATTGTTATTGCATTGGGCACTGTATCCAAAAAAGGAGGGAGGGGGGGGACCAGGAGCAGGTTAGTGGTCCAGTGCCTGTGCTCCGAAAAGTCAATTGGGTAATTACTGTAAGGCACTGTTCCAGGGTCGGTCTGATTGAAAATCAACCCAGACCGTACCTCAACAGAGAGAAAGTAAAGAGAAGGATCTATATGATAGAGGTCTAGGGTGGGGTACTTAGGAAGGGGGGAGACAGCATGGGTGTCTCATGTTGCCCTCACACATCCCGAGGGATGTCATGCTTCATCATCGGGCGGTGCTCCTCGTCGGGCCGGCGGTGCAATGCCCTACGGGTCCCCCGAAGGGTCTCTTTAGCGGAGATCTTTTAAGAGCGCTGCCGTTTGGTGCATGCGGGTATGTGGAGGGGAAGTACCAAGGTCAGTGGTGCTAGTGGTGTGTGCAGGAATGAAAATACCTAAGGGTTACCAGGGAAGCTAGTTTAATAAGAAGGTACCCTTGGTACATTAAAATACGTGGCAAAAGTGTTACTAATTAAAACGTGATGTGTTTAGTAGTAACTAAAGGTACAGGTCAATTGGTCGACATGTTTCGCGCCTAGTGGTGGTCAAAATGATCCGGGGCGCTTCATCAGGACCAGTAGAGGTGAATAGTGTGGGGAGAGGTGCCCAGACTATGTGTAGTGGCGGGGGGTAAAATATCGCCCTCCCACTCGGCAATAAAGGGGGGGGGTTTAGTGTCTCCTAAACAGGTGGTGTCTGCAGGGAGAGGTATGTTATGCCCCCTTTGAATTAGACCTAGATCAAAGGGAAGATAAAAGAAGGAGAAATGCAGAAGTTAAAAACATATGCGGACTGGCCTTGTCGGTCCGCATAAGTACATAGTGATCCTGAGAGATCACACTTTTACAATGAGACAGTCATAATGTCGTGCACCCTGAAGCCCAGGCTATTCTCAGATTTCTATAGGAGCGAGGAGGCGTGGGTGTGGTCCCATGCCAGTCAAGATGTGGTTGGTCCCGGGCCCCGGTGGCGGTCACAGAACCCAGCTAGAGGTTCGATAGGTAAACTGCTGTACCCCGCGGGGCCCAGACACCTCCAGCCTGGCTGTGCAACGGGCTCACCCGGCGTGTCATCCACTGGGAGAGTCAAGTAGACATGTGTGTTGTATGTCCCACTCGAATCGTAGTTACAACACAGAAAGGTGCATTTAGAGTAATCTTACCTAAAGTAGGAGCTGGAGTTGCTCCTTGAGTTTAAAAAGCGGCGTAGGAGGCCCACACCATCTAGGGCTGTAAGTTGGAAAGAAAGCATAACAGTAGGAAATACCCAAAGGGTAAAAGGAACAAAAGTGAGGCGTTAGATTTAACTTACATCATAGCCGTTTGTAGAGCAGGAGATTTTGCTTACGTAGTGATCTGGGTAGCCTCGAATCATACTCACGGGTTGCTCAGGTGACGGCACTGGAAAACTGCCCGGTCCTGACGCCTGCTCGAAGGTGAATGTTGTTTGCTTTCCCCATTGTATTTAAAGACTGAGCCCCGTGATTGAAGGAGGTACCTGTTTCCGGTTCTGACGGGACGGAAGGTCATGAGAGGCCGGAGCTGCGCATGCGCGGTGAACTAAGATGTTTCCAGTGTTCTCTTGAGCATGCGTGAGGAGGTGCTTTTGGCGCATGCGTGGTGTGTGTTAGTTACTAGCGCATGCGGGCCTTGTTTACAAATTGTAAAGCCAGGAGCCAAAGACCAGATCACAAAAAAGTGGCAAAACATGGGTGTGACATTGTCTGCCCATCCTGTAAGATTGCCCGGGTCGAGGAGGTGGTGGTATGTGGGCGGGGGCATATGTGAACTTGCTCACGGGTGTTAAAGGTGTGAAAGTTCACATCCGTTGCAGGCTAATGTTTTTAATTGAGCAGTGCACCTAAACGCTAATGTGACACACTAATTATTCAGTTATGTTGCTTCAGGCTGGTGTAGAACGGTTTACACATAGTACATGCACACAACAGTGTCAATGTTAGAGCTCAGTCCATGGGATATCGTCATTAAGCCCCTGGGTGTCTGTGTGCAGACGGTGCACCCAGCGTTGTTCACGCCTAAAGAGCGACTCACTACTCCAGTTATTGTTGGATTCCAGAATGGTCCATTGGATCGCTTCGCACGGGTGTCCTTTTTCCAGAAAGTGGTTCGTCAGTTTTGTGGCTGCGCGCGCTCGTCTGATGGTACTTTTGTGTTCGCTGATCCTAGTTTTGATGGGTCTGGTGGTCATGCCTACATAGTAAAGTTCGCAGGGACACGAGATCAAGTATACACAATTTGTGGTGTTACAATTCGTGTGCTTCCTTTGTTCCCACTTCAGCTCGCCAATTTCTAAGACTTTCGTGTGTCTTGTCGTGGTGCAAGCACTGCATGAGCCACACGGGTAGTGCCCCTTGACTGCTGGCAAATCCCAGAGAGTGTTCTCTATTCTCGCTGGTTTCTGGCGTGGCCGTGTATTGATCAGTTGGTCTCTCAAATTGCTGGTTCTTTTGAAGGCAAACCGAGGTGCTGGGATGTTAAGTGTATCACTATTGATGATTTTCCAGTTGCGGTTGATGATTTTTTTAATTTTGTTGGAGAGGGGGGTAAAGGTTGTGACGCAGGTGATCACGTTGTTGGTCTCGGGCTCTCTTGTTTCCAGGAGGCCCTCACGAGTGTTGTTTCTAGCCCGTTTTCTGGCTTGGTTAATTACTTTTACTGGATAGTGCCTCTTCGCCAGATTGTCAGATAGGGTGTAGGCTTGTCTCTCAAAATCCTGTAGTTTGCTGCAATTTCGCCTGATCCTGAGAAATTGGCCATAGGGTAGGTTCTCCCGTAGAGCTTTAGGGTGGTGGCTCTTAAAGCTCAGGAGGCTGTTGCAGTCAGTCTCTTTTTTGTATGTGCTGGTGTGAAGTATCCCATTTTCTAGTTGGATCAATAAGTCCAGGAAGGGGATTTTCTCGTCACTGGAAGTCATGGTGAAGCGTAAATGGGGGTCCAGATTGTTGATCCACTCAAAGAATTTTATTGTCTTAGATGCCTGTCTACGGGAGAACCTACCCTATGGCCAATTTCTCAGGATCAGGCGAAATTGCAGCAAACTACAGGATTTTGAGAGACAAGCCTACACCCTATCTGACAATCTGGCGAAGAGGCACTATCCAGTAAAAGTAATTAACCAAGCCAGAAAACGGGCTAGAAACAACACTCGTGAGGGCCTCCTGGAAACAAGAGAGCCCGAGACCAACAACGTGATCACCTGCGTCACAACCTTTACCCCCCTCTCCAACAAAATTAAAAAAATCATCAACCGCAACTGGAAAATCATCAATAGTGATACACTTAACATCCCAGCACCTCGGTTTGCCTTCAAAAGAACCAGCAATTTGAGAGACCAACTGATCAATACACGGCCACGCCAGAAACCAGCGAGAATAGAGAACACTCTCTGGGATTTGCCAGCAGTCAAGGGGCACTACCCGTGTGGCTCATGCAGTGCTTGCACCACGACAAGACACACGAAAGTCTTAGAAATTGGCGAGCTGAAGTGGGAACAAAGGAAGCACACGAATTGTAACACCACAAATTGTGTATACTTGATCTCGTGTCCCTGCGAACTTTACTATGTAGGCATGACCACCAGACCCATCAAAACTAGGATCAGCGAACACAAAAGTACCATCAGACGAGCGCGCGCAGCCACAAAACTGACGAACCACTTTCTGGAAAAAGGACACCCGTGCGAAGCGATCCAATGGACCATTCTGGAATCCAACAATAACTGGAGTAGTGAGTCGCTCTTTAGGCGTGAACAACGCTGGGTGCACCGTCTGCACACAGACACCCAGGGGCTTAATGACGATATCCCATGGACTGAGCTCTAACATTGACACTGTTGTGTGCATGTACTATGTGTAAACCGTTCTACACCAGCCTGAAGCAACATAACTGAATAATTAGTGTGTCACATTAGCGTTTAGGTGCACTGCTCAATTAAAAACATTAGCCTGCAACGGATGTGAACTTTCACACCTTTAACACCCGTGAGCAAGTTCACATATGCCCCCGCCCACATACCACCACCTCCTCGACCCGGGCAATCTTACAGGATGGGCAGACAATGTCACACCCATGTTTTGCCACTTTTTTGTGATCTGGTCTTTGGCTCCTGGCTTTACAATTTGTAAACAAGGCCCGCATGCGCTAGTAACTAACACACACCACGCATGCGCCAAAAGCACCTCCTCACGCATGCTCAAGAGAACACTGGAAACATCTTAGTTCACCGCGCATGCGCAGCTCCGGCCTCTCATGACCTTCCGTCCCGTCAGAACCGGAAACAGGTACCTCCTTCAATCACGGGGCTCAGTCTTTAAATACAATGGGGAAAGCAAACAACATTCACCTTCGAGCAGGCGTCAGGACCGGGCAGTTTTCCAGTGCCGTCACCTGAGCAACCCGTGAGTATGATTCGAGGCTACCCAGATCACTACGTAAGCAAAATCTCCTGCTCTACAAACGGCTATGATGTAAGTTAAATCTAACGCCTCACTTTTGTTCCTTTTACCCTTTGGGTATTTCCTACTGTTATGCTTTCTTTCCAACTTACAGCCCTAGATGGTGTGGGCCTCCTACGCCGCTTTTTAAACTCAAGGAGCAACTCCAGCTCCTACTTTAGGTAAGATTACTCTAAATGCACCTTTCTGTGTTGTAACTACGATTCGAGTGGGACATACAACACACATGTCTACTTGACTCTCCCAGTGGATGACACGCCGGGTGAGCCCGTTGCACAGCCAGGCTGGAGGTGTCTGGGCCCCGCGGGGTACAGCAGTTTACCTATCGAACCTCTAGCTGGGTTCTGTGACCGCCACCGGGGCCCGGGACCAACCACATCTTGACTGGCATGGGACCACACCCACGCCTCCTCGCTCCTATAGAAATCTGAGAATAGCCTGGGCTTCAGGGTGCACGACATTATGACTGTCTCATTGTAAAAGTGTGATCTCTCAGGATCACTATGTACTTATGCGGACCGACAAGGCCAGTCCGCATATGTTTTTAACTTCTGCATTTCTCCTTCTTTTATCTTCCCTTTGATCTAGGTCTAATTCAAAGGGGGCATAACATACCTCTCCCTGCAGACACCACCTGTTTAGGAGACACTAAACCCCCCCCCTTTATTGCCGAGTGGGAGGGCGATATTTTACCCCCCGCCACTACACATAGTCTGGGCACCTCTCCCCACACTATTCACCTCTACTGGTCCTGATGAAGCGCCCCGGATCATTTTGACCACCACTAGGCGCGAAACATGTCGACCAATTGACCTGTACCTTTAGTTACTACTAAACACATCACGTTTTAATTAGTAACACTTTTGCCACGTATTTTAATGTACCAAGGGTACCTTCTTATTAAACTAGCTTCCCTGGTAACCCTTAGGTATTTTCATTCCTGCACACACCACTAGCACCACTGACCTTGGTACTTCCCCTCCACATACCCGCATGCACCAAACGGCAGCGCTCTTAAAAGATCTCCGCTAAAGAGACCCTTCGGGGGACCCGTAGGGCATTGCACCGCCGGCCCGACGAGGAGCACCGCCCGATGATGAAGCATGACATCCCTCGGGATGTGTGAGGGCAACATGAGACACCCATGCTGTCTCCCCCCTTCCTAAGTACCCCACCCTAGACCTCTATCATATAGATCCTTCTCTTTACTTTCTCTCTGTTGAGGTACGGTCTGGGTTGATTTTCAATCAGACCGACCCTGGAACAGTGCCTTACAGTAATTACCCAATTGACTTTTCGGAGCACAGGCACTGGACCACTAACCTGCTCCTGGTCCCCCCCCTCCCTCCTTTTTTGGATACAGTATTTAGCACGGCGGATCAGCCGAGGGACCCTCTCTTTCACCTGTCTTTCCCCCCTTTTTTCTTCTCCCTCTCCTTTCTTTCTTCTTCCTCTCCCACTCCCTTTTCCACTCCCTGAACCTTACTCTCCCCGAGACATGTCTTTTTCAACCCTGGGGGAGAACCTAGGCCTCAGCTACGGTGAGGACATTGTGGCTGAAATCCTGAGAACTCCATCACTCTTAGATGGTGATGGCAACACAGCAGGGACCAGCGCACAAGGCGACTGGAATACCCTTACTTCTCTCAAAAAACTTCAGGTTAAGACCGCTCTTCACGGTTCTATTATGACCGAATACCTCAGAGCAAACTCAGCACCTAACGGATTGTTGGTCCGCACGGCACCAAGGATCTTTTTGGAAGACCTTATATTCAGACGCGAATGGAGCCAAATTGCATGGAAATGCACTCGAGATTGGATCATTTTGATCATCAGTACCGCAAAACGGTTGTCGGATGCCTTGATTGTCAAAATTAATATAGCTGAGAACGGCCTAAAAACCAGTATCAGCCTTTCTGCATATAAAACTCGCTTAGCAGAAATAAACTCAGAAATCTCTGACCACCGAGATTACCTGCTCAACCAGAAGATAAACAAACTACAAAAGGACCTGAAGAGATTCGATAGGGAGAAAATCTACCCCTATACAAAAGAGGATTTCCAACCCACAGAGACCGACACAATCTCTGACGATGGATCATCCACGTCCAACCGTTCAGGTCACTCGTCGGGTAGCAACTCGAGTAACAATAGCTGGGGTCGTCGTTCCAACCCACAGGGTCTATTACCACCACCACTAGGGCCACCACCTTTTTATGGTTTCCCGCCCCAACCATTCCCACAACACGGACCCATGTGGTACCCACCATACAACCCACTACAACAGGGTTTTCAGCAACCGTTCCTCCATAACCCTACTCCACCTTTTCAGAACAGAGGCAGGGGCAGAGGCAGAGGAAGAAGAAGAGGGAACAAACAGGTACATTGGCAAGATCCGGACAACCAACAGAGAACAACGAGAAGCATGGCACAACACCAACAAAAAAACTGATCGTCAACCTGTCTTCGAGACCTCTGAGCACTGACGAGACCACAGCCTTGGAACTAGGACTTGGCTTTGTGCCCACCCCACAGGAGGATAACTTCAGAACCAACGAGGAACTGCATCAACTGTTTCGCAAAGTGAGACTGAGGGCCTTTTTCAAAGACAACCAAACACAGACTGAGGACGACACTGGCCTGAGACCTCCGTCGAAATTCACCCCCAGCGCTGGTATGGTCCCACACGAGGTCCTCACTTTCGAAAAAGCTGTCCTCAAGGAGGTTAACCGACTAGAACCTCCTAACGCCTACAACAACTTCCCCAAAAAACTACGGAGGGCGGTGACCACCCTTCAGAATGATGATTCCATCATAATAAAACCTGCGGACAAAGGGGGAGCCACTGTGATCCTCGACATACAGGATTATGAGAAGGAGTGCTTACGCCAACTCAACAACACTGAGTACTACGAGATTCTAGAGACCGATCCTACTTCAAGGCTACTGAATCAGATCAGGACCATGGTCAACGAAGCAGCCACAGAGGGATGGATCACCTCAAAAGAAGCAGCCTTTCTGGTGAATTCGTCTCCTAGGATGCCCTACTTCTACCTTCTACCTAAAATTCATAAGGGGGTTACCCCTTGCCCCGGCCGTCCGATCGTGTCAGGGATAGGCTCCCTTCTGGAACCCTTGAGTCAGTTCAGTGACTTCTTTTTGCGCCCTTTGGTCCAGGCCACTCCAGCTTACCTCAAAGACACCAGAGATGTGCTCAACCTTATCCAAACCATCAATGATGAAAACACTGAGGAAATCAACTTACTGCTCACATTGGATGTGGAAGCACTGTATACAAATATCCCGCAGGAAGCAACCATCGAAGTGGTAAGCAGTCTGTTACATAACTCAGAACTTCCAACTTCGACACCGGCAAGCTTCATCTCGGCCCTCATTACCCTTGCTCTCACTAACAACTATTTTATGTACAAAACCACCATCTACCACCAGGTACAAGGGACCAGCATGGGGAGCACTTTTGCGCCGAGCTTGGCGGGACTGTACATGTCACACTTCGAGGCCAACCACATCTTCACAGACGCCAACCCATTTCATCGACATATGGTCACTTGGAAACGGTATATAGACGATGTGCTGATCCTATGGAGAGGACAGGCATCTAAGACAATAAAATTCTTTGAGTGGATCAACAATCTGGACCCCCATTTACGCTTCACCATGACTTCCAGTGACGAGAAAATCCCCTTCCTGGACTTATTGATCCAACTAGAAAATGGGATACTTCACACCAGCACATACAAAAAAGAGACTGACTGCAACAGCCTCCTGAGCTTTAAGAGCCACCACCCTAAAGCTCTACGGGAGAACCTACCCTATGGCCAATTTCTCAGGATCAGGCGAAATTGCAGCAAACTACAGGATTTTGAGAGACAAGCCTACACCCTATCTGACAATCTGGCGAAGAGGCACTATCCAGTAAAAGTAATTAACCAAGCCAGAAAACGGGCTAGAAACAACACTCGTGAGGGCCTCCTGGAAACAAGAGAGCCCGAGACCAACAACGTGATCACCTGCGTCACAACCTTTACCCCCCTCTCCAACAAAATTAAAAAAATCATCAACCGCAACTGGAAAATCATCAATAGTGATACACTTAACATCCCAGCACCTCGGTTTGCCTTCAAAAGAACCAGCAATTTGAGAGACCAACTGATCAATACACGGCCACGCCAGAAACCAGCGAGAATAGAGAACACTCTCTGGGATTTGCCAGCAGTCAAGGGGCACTACCCGTGTGGCTCATGCAGTGCTTGCACCACGACAAGACACACGAAAGTCTTAGAAATTGGCGAGCTGAAGTGGGAACAAAGGAAGCACACGAATTGTAACACCACAAATTGTGTATACTTGATCTCGTGTCCCTGCGAACTTTACTATGTAGGCATGACCACCAGACCCATCAAAACTAGGATCAGCGAACACAAAAGTACCATCAGACGAGCGCGCGCAGCCACAAAACTGACGAACCACTTTCTGGAAAAAGGACACCCGTGCGAAGCGATCCAATGGACCATTCTGGAATCCAACAATAACTGGAGTAGTGAGTCGCTCTTTAGGCGTGAACAACGCTGGGTGCACCGTCTGCACACAGACACCCAGGGGCTTAATGACGATATCCCATGGACTGAGCTCTAACATTGACACTGTTGTGTGCATGTACTATGTGTAAACCGTTCTACACCAGCCTGAAGCAACATAACTGAATAATTAGTGTGTCACATTAGCGTTTAGGTGCACTGCTCAATTAAAAACATTAGCCTGCAACGGATGTGAACTTTCACACCTTTAACACCCGTGAGCAAGTTCACATATGCCCCCGCCCACATACCACCACCTCCTCGACCCGGGCAATCTTACAGGATGGGCAGACAATGTCACACCCATGTTTTGCCACTTTTTTGTGATCTGGTCTTTGGCTCCTGGCTTTACAATTTGTAAACAAGGCCCGCATGCGCTAGTAACTAACACACACCACGCATGCGCCAAAAGCACCTCCTCACGCATGCTCAAGAGAACACTGGAAACATCTTAGTTCACCGCGCATGCGCAGCTCCGGCCTCTCATGACCTTCCGTCCCGTCAGAACCGGAAACAGGTACCTCCTTCAATCACGGGGCTCAGTCTTTAAATACAATGGGGAAAGCAAACAACATTCACCTTCGAGCAGGCGTCAGGACCGGGCAGTTTTCCAGTGCCGTCACCTGAGCAACCCGTGAGTATGATTCGAGGCTACCCAGATCACTACGTAAGCAAAATCTCCTGCTCTACAAACGGCTATGATGTAAGTTAAATCTAACGCCTCACTTTTGTTCCTTTTACCCTTTGGGTATTTCCTACTGTTATGCTTTCTTTCCAACTTACAGCCCTAGATGGTGTGGGCCTCCTACGCCGCTTTTTAAACTCAAGGAGCAACTCCAGCTCCTACTTTAGGTAAGATTACTCTAAATGCACCTTTCTGTGTTGTAACTACGATTCGAGTGGGACATACAACACACATGTCTACTTGACTCTCCCAGTGGATGACACGCCGGGTGAGCCCGTTGCACAGCCAGGCTGGAGGTGTCTGGGCCCCGCGGGGTACAGCAGTTTACCTATCGAACCTCTAGCTGGGTTCTGTGACCGCCACCGGGGCCCGGGACCAACCACATCTTGACTGGCATGGGACCACACCCACGCCTCCTCGCTCCTATAGAAATCTGAGAATAGCCTGGGCTTCAGGGTGCACGACATTATGACTGTCTCATTGTAAAAGTGTGATCTCTCAGGATCACTATGTACTTATGCGGACCGACAAGGCCAGTCCGCATATGTTTTTAACTTCTGCATTTCTCCTTCTTTTATCTTCCCTTTGATCTAGGTCTAATTCAAAGGGGGCATAACATACCTCTCCCTGCAGACACCACCTGTTTAGGAGACACTAAACCCCCCCCCTTTATTGCCGAGTGGGAGGGCGATATTTTACCCCCCGCCACTACACATAGTCTGGGCACCTCTCCCCACACTATTCACCTCTACTGGTCCTGATGAAGCGCCCCGGATCATTTTGACCACCACTAGGCGCGAAACATGTCGACCAATTGACCTGTACCTTTAGTTACTACTAAACACATCACGTTTTAATTAGTAACACTTTTGCCACGTATTTTAATGTACCAAGGGTACCTTCTTATTAAACTAGCTTCCCTGGTAACCCTTAGGTATTTTCATTCCTGCACACACCACTAGCACCACTGACCTTGGTACTTCCCCTCCACATACCCGCATGCACCAAACGGCAGCGCTCTTAAAAGATCTCCGCTAAAGAGACCCTTCGGGGGACCCGTAGGGCATTGCACCGCCGGCCCGACGAGGAGCACCGCCCGATGATGAAGCATGACATCCCTCGGGATGTGTGAGGGCAACATGAGACACCCATGCTGTCTCCCCCCTTCCTAAGTACCCCACCCTAGACCTCTATCATATAGATCCTTCTCTTTACTTTCTCTCTGTTGAGGTACGGTCTGGGTTGATTTTCAATCAGACCGACCCTGGAACAGTGCCTTACATTGCATTGGGCACACCACGGACATAAAGTGTACCTTTCCAAATTTCAATATTGTCGACGGGAGGTCACCTACTTAGATCACCTACTGTCGAAGGAGGGTAGGAGATTGACCTCTGAGCACATCAGTACCATTGTTAAAATGCCTATTCCTCAAACTCAAAGGGATGTGCATGCTTTTATTGGTATTACTTCCTATTGTCATCAATGGATCCCTAATTATTCGTTATTAACAAAACCTCTGCTCGCACTAACCACTAAAGATGTGCATGAACCCTCACCTTGGATACCTGAATGTCAGCAGTCTTTTGAGCAATTAAAAGTTGCACTTTGCTCTGCGCCTGTGCTCTGTACACCTGATTATGCAAAGCCGTTTGTGCTGTACATACACGAGATGGCTGATTGTGCACTATCTCTTTTAACAGAGGCCTTTGGAGGTAAGCAACATCTGTGTGCTTATTTTTCTACTCTTCTTGACCCTGGCGCAAGAGCCCTCCCGAGCGGTTGTGACTGTGGCCGTCTCCACAAGGCAATCCGCTCGGCTCGTACTTGATACTAACCTCGCAGTCACGGTGCCCCATGCTGTGGATACCCTTTTGAATAAGACCAATACGCAGCACCTCACCAGTGCACGTTTGACCAGTTATGAGCTAACTCTCTTTACACCACATGTCACGATTAAAAGATGTGCCACTCTGAACCCAGCCACATTACTACCCCTCCCTTCTGAGAATGAGGAAATTGACATACATGATTGTATCTTCCAAATGGAGGAAGAGACGAAAGGGCGGGTAGACCTGACTTATGTTCCCTTATCTGACCCCAAAGAGCAAGTATATGTTGATGGCTCTTGTTTTGAGTTACTAGATGGCACTACAACTGCCGCATACACAATCACAAGACTATGCATGGTAGTTGAGACATCAAGAGTTCCCTATCAGTCGTCCCCAGCTGCAGAGCTTGTTGCCCTTATTCAAGCCTGCGAGTTGAGTGAGGAACTGGTTGTCAATATTTATACTGACAGCCAGTACACCTTTGGAGTCGCCCATAATTTCGGGCGGCTCTGGGTGGAGAGACGGCTCCTCACTTCCCATGGGATGAAGATCCATCATGGCACCCTTATAAATAGGCTTTTGTCTGCTTTGACACTCCCCAAAAACATTGGCAGTGGTGAAATGCAGTGCCCACAAGAAAATTACTGACAATGTGGGCAAGGGGAAAACCTTTGCAGACCAGCCAAGGAGACAGCCTGAACGAAGATGAAAAGGATGTTTGTAGCAGGTCCCATTAGGTGGGTGCCCGAGGTCACCATGTTAGAGGATACACTGGAGAATGTCAAGGAAATACAGAGTGAGGCAACAATAGAGAACTTAGCATTTGGCAGGAAAGCACAGCACCTTTGGATGAGGAGGGGTGTTGGACTGATAAGTCAGGGAAATGGAGATGGATGCTACCAGCTACATATGTTCTTACCGTAGTCACCATGGCGCATGGATCAGCACATATCAGTGCTAGAGGTATTTGTAAGTTGTTACAATGTGTATGGCAAAATGATAATATCCCATAGACTGCCGCTCGTTTGGTAAAATATTGTATGGTGTGCATCATGATGCACAATCCTGGAAAAGGTACCCCTACGCCACCTGGTAATTTTGGACCTCCCACTTTCCCTTTTGAGGTCCTTCAAATGGACTAAATAGAGATGGATTGAGTCAATAATTTGAAATATGTGTTAGTGGTTGTTTGTGCTTTTAGTAAATGGGTTGAGGCTTATCCCACGAAAGAAAATACAGCCATGGTGACTGAAAAATTACTCCTAAAAGAGTTCTTTCCTTTCTTCGGCTTGCCCCGTTTGATCTGGAGTGATAACAGAAGTCGTTTTAATGCCAAAGTTATTCAGCTAGTTTTCAAGGGACTACATATTAGACAAAAGTTTCATGCTGAAACCACCACCACCAGTCCAACGGTTTGGTTGAGAAGTACAATGGTACTCTCAAACTGAAATTGGCAAAGATTCAGGAGAGCACAGGGTTGCAGTAACCAGATGCCTTACCATTAGCCCTTTTGTCCCCAAGAACAACAGCGCACTCTAGGACAGAATTGTCACCCTATTAGGTCATGTTCAGACGCTGGGCAAATGTCTGAGGCGTACTGCATCCGCATAGCTTTTCTGAAATTGAATATCCTCTGTTAGTAAACTATCTGTATGAATTAACCAAAAGTCTGTGTTCTATTCATCAACAGATCCAGGACTCTCTACCGCCAGTACTAGAGGGGCCAGGACTTGATATTATGCCTGGTGACTTTATCTTAATAAAGCATTTTCAACAGAAGAAGAATTTGGATCCCCGGTGGTAGGGACAGGTCCAGGTTCTCCTTGCCACCCGCACAGCGGTAAAGGTCACCGGCCGAAAGACCTGGATTCATAGTCAACACTGCCGCAGAGTGCCTCTTCCCTTGCACTATGATCAGTGGGTCAAGGAAAGAATAGGGGACTCAGAGTGGAAGTCCCATGATTTGTCCCCTTTTAGCATGCCAAGCTCACGTGGACCCAAACGGAGGCTGAGAATAATGAGGTACTGAATGCAGAAGTGCCCCCGGAGATCAAGGCTATTCAAAAGCCCATTTACTCTGGCCCCTCTGTGTCTGAGACCCTTTTTACAGACCCCTCTGTGCCTGGAGAAGCAAGGTACAATTTGCACCCCCAACGGAGGAACAGTGCACCAAAGGTGAAGTCAGATTAGCAGGGATGGACTGCGCAAGTCAGGGTGTACTTTGCCTATAGTGCCAACAGTAGTTTAGGGAGAGGCGAGTATGGTGAATTGTTCGGACATTGGACAGGATAGATCGAAGGTGCTCCCTTGGAAAGGGGTACATTATCCTGGACGATGTGGGATTTATTCCGAGCTAGGACTGAGCAGCTCCACCGCTGGTGCTCAAGAGCGCCAACATTGAAGAACAATAAGAGTCTACCAGTGAGGTTCAGACGGACACTGGGAACACTTGCGCCTTTTTGTCATTAGTTCAATTGCATTCCCTTTCCCTTGCTTTAGCATGTATCCGTTTGGTCTCCCCATTATTGAGGAAGAACAGCCATTCGCACCTCCGTGCCCAGATCGGGGTTGATCCACAAAGAAGTAAAATAGTTCTTGCATCCATAATTGCAATTGCATTGATGTTTGTGGTTCTTGGAGGAAAAGTATCCTGTACGCTTTTTGGTTGGGACAACACCTGTTCTCCCGGAACACATGTTTGTTACTTTGCCTGCTCATAAAGGGGTCTTTATACAAATATTGCACCAAGCTCATGATGTGTCTAACACAGCAAATTGTCGGGTCTGTGGATTGCACCCCTCAGTTACTCATAAAAGCGATAATTTGTTGTCTATGCCTTTGTCATACCTAGTGAGTTGTGAAGGATGGTTTGAACTGTTTCTCATGGTACACTACCATTTTCAGCAGTCCACTCAAGTTATGACATACGCTGATTCTCGCACTGTGGTCGATTATATATGTTTTCATCATGGGTTTACTCCTATAGGTATGGCAGGTCAAAATATCTCTGGTACTTTGTCCCCAGACTCCTGTATGAGCAAATATGATAAGGTGAAGAACAATACATGGCTCCGAATGGAAATGGCTGATTTTGAGAAGTTCAACACCGCTGAGTATTTCCAATCTTTCCATGACTATAATGTCACTAAGGACAAACCAATAGCATTGTCTGTGGTCAGCTCCTCAGCTGCCTTTTGAATCCACCGAAAGGTGGAGATAGAGGTGGGAAAAGTAGATGCAATTTCACCTACCACTCAGCACGATCAATAGTCCTCCTCTGATCTTACCTACAAATGTCTATTTCGTCTGTGGATCCCAAGCTTATCTCTGGCTTCCTAGGGGATGGTCTGGCAGGAGTACACTCTCTTCTCTTATTCCCCCGGTGTATGTTGCTCCACCCAATTACCATAAAGCTCACCAGTTGCAGCGTAGGAGTGTATACTTACCCAAAGTCAGAAGGGTCATTGACACAAAGGATATAGATCAGAAAGATACCACCTTAGAACAGTTTGAAGATGAAATGAAGGGTATAGTACCTTTTGGGGCCCCATGTCTAACAGCCTTAAGATTCATCGGTTGACAAGGGTTGTTGAAGGGGTTATTAACACAACAGCTGGTATATTGACGAACATCACTGCTGAGCTCCAGGCTACGAGGCTTGTTACCTCAAAAACAAGATGGTGTTAGATGTCATCCTTGCTGATCGGGGAGGGGCATGTCATGTTATTGGCAGTAGCTGTTGTGTATACATCCCTGACCACGCCCCAATGTATATGCTGCCATCCAGAAATTGCATAGAATCTCATCTGACATTCACCAGGAAAATGGCACTTGGACCCTAGCAGGGTGGTTTTGAGGTATGTTTACTTCCTGGGGTTGGAAGATCCTTGCTTTTCTAGCTGTGGTCGCTGGTATTTTTCTCACATGTTGCCTCTGCATACAATGTCTCCCGGCCTGCTGCTGTTATTGTGTTACACTTCTGATCCAAAAGCAGAAGACGCCCATCCATGATACTAATGATGTGATTATGACGCAGAAGGAAATAGATAGCTTTATGCAGATAGATGAGGGTATATTTGAGGGCACATCTTCCCTTGATGCTAAGTACATGGATTGTTCTGAGATCTGAGGCCCATTTGTTATCTACATGTTATGTTACACTTCCTATCATTCTCAACTTCAACTGGTTAGCTTCTGCTAAAAGGAGGATCTGTTGAAATGTGAATGTTACGCATTTGTTTTGCTTGCATATTACTCTATGTAAAGTTAGCATTTGCGACACCATTTTAAGTTGAGCAGCCATTTTGAATTGCAATTGAAACGAACTCTAGCTTGCTGAGAAATGTCTCCATTCATGTTTTCCCTTTTCTCAAGGTTTAACGCTGTCTTTCTCTGAGTACATTGTCCTCGTTAGCACATACCTTTCCTACTAGATAGAGGCCTTCTCCCACCAGCCCAGCTGCGGGCACTGGCAGGACGAACTTCAATTACAGATAGCATGTACATATCCTTAGAGTTGAAACTTATCCTACTGTACCCCTTTGTTTTAGCTGTATGAGCCTGGAATTTTCCATTCTGTCTTCATTGGTTTGAAATGTACTTAATCTATCTTTACGCTGGCTGAAGCCAGTCCCTGTGCAGCAATCCAAGGAGGCTGGTCAGACCAGGCTCCACTCGAATGTACCTTTAATGAATACCTTTGGTTTGTATTCTCTACTGTCTGACCGACTCTTCATTTGTGTGGAACTCTGAGAGGTGGTCGTGAGTGACCCGGTGGCCCTAATTGGGTCACTTCCTTCACAGTGTATGTGAAAGGTAGACTACTGGTGTGTGTGACATTTCCTGATAGTGAAATATAGTGTATTTCCTTTTTCACTATTGAAAGGCTATCTGTCTCATAAGATAAAATGGGAGTTTATGTATAACATCTTATAAGTATAACTTTCCAGTGGGACAAGATAGAAAGGTGAAGTTTAGTATGCCCGAACTCAGAATATAAAAATAAATCTTTTAGTCAAGATGATTTGTACTTTGTGTTTTGAAAATACCATTGTTGGACTTGGCCCTTTTTGAAGGGTCATCCCTGAACTTTTTGCCTTCCTCCTAGTCTTTTTTCTGACATGGTGTTGGTGGTTTTAGGACTCTTAGCACTGCTGTCCCGTGTAAAGTGTGTGTGCTCCATGTGGGAAACATGGTAAGATTGGTCTACACCTGTTTGGCATATTTAATATACCTGTCAGTCCCTTGTAAAGTGGTATCTCAGATACCCGGGGCCAGTAAATTAAATGCTACTGGTGGACTTGCAGCGCTGATTGCACCACCCACCAAAGTAGCCTCTCAAACCCGTCTCAGGCCTCTGCCATTGCAGGGCCTGTGCGCGCAGGGTTACTGCCGCTGTGACGTGACACCTAAAGTGTGTGCCATGTCTGTGTCCCCCCTTTTACTGCATGTCAGTCATCCCCTAAGGTAGGCCCTAGCTAGCCCTATGGGCAGGGTGCATTGTAGGTAGAAGGTAGGACATGTACCATAAGTGTGTGACATGTCCTGGTAGTGACAAACAGCCATTTTGGTTTCTCACTACTGGGAGGCTGCCCTCTCATCGGAATGCATTAGGGATTCCCTGATAAGTGTTTCTGTGGTAATTCCTGTTATCAGAGGAGCAGCGTGGTCAAGTTTGGCATGATTGGAATAGTAATAATAAATGCTGCGCATTGGTGTGCACAGATTTATTATCACTATTTTAGAATGCCACTTTTAGAAGTTGGCATTTCTGTGTGCTATATGTCTGCCTGTCTGATGTGGATTGCATGTCTGGCTTTGGAGTGACAGGGGCTGGTGAGGTGTGTGTGGCTCCAGGGAGGGCAGGGTGAGTCAGCGCTAGGCTGAATAGGGGATCTATATTTGGAGTAGTGGGAGGAGTAGTCCCCTGACCCTGAATAGGTCTGTGCCTGCCTAGCTTAATGCTAGCTCCTCTCCCCTGTAGTGTGTCTAAGGACCGAGCCCCCATCTGACAAATAAGGGTGTGAGTACTGTACAAAGGGTGTTCCAACACCCCCCAGAACTAGTAGAGACTGGTTCCCCCAAGCCCTGTGCCAAGGCAGACAAAGAAGAGATATAGTATAAGTACTGAGGCAGTGACCCCATGTGTGGTGGTTCCTTGTGCTAGGGGGACTTGCTGCTGCTGGGCCCCAGGAGGAACTGCTAAGAGGGACTGCCTCCCTGCTGGAGGGCCCTGTAAGCTGGCCTGGGAAAGAAGCTGGTGCCCACCAGCTGGTTTTATGCTCCTGTAAGCAGGAGTCCACCCCACATTTGTGTGTGTTTAGAGGCGGGAACCCACCCCGTCTTCATGCTACTAGAAGCGGGAGCCCACCCTGCTGTTGTTGTGTTCCTGTCAGTGGGAGCCTACTCCACATCGGTGCCTTGCTGTGAAGCCACCAAGACAGGCTACCCAGAAGCCAGGTGCGTGCTGCCTGACGGTGGGAGGGGTCAGTCGACAGAAACAGACGGCCGGCCGTAGAGCAGACAACACAACGCGGCAACCAGACAGATTGGGTCTGGCAGACAGCGGGGCCCCCGTGTGTCATTGGGAGCCACGCGGATTGCCCAAAAGAGTCGGAGCCTTGCAAGCTCCTTTGTCACCTCATAGAGAGAGAGGCGGGTCACGAGAGGCCCCAGGAGATGGGCCGGCCAAGGGACATTGTCGGTGCCTGTCCCGCCTTCACCCTGCGACTGGAGGTGTCTCCCAGCAGCCCCGGTGAGTGGGAGCTTCATTGAGATCATTGTGGGTGCTCAAATTGGGCACAGTTAGTGCCAGTGCTGTAGTTTCTCCAGCTGCCCCACCCGTTGGAGGGCAGCAGCAAAGTGAAGGCATTTGTGTTTAGCATTCCCAAAAAGGGGACTCCGGAGGCACCGTGGTGCCAGGTCTAATTTCTCCAGCTGCACCACATGAGCGCAGGCAGCTGCAACACGGGGTCATTTTGCTTCAGGATGAGGAGGGGGTGAGTTGCACCCCACGCCCTCAGCACATTGCGCAGTATCTTTGCTGCATTGGCAGCCAGAGGGCTACTTGAGAGGCCTTTCATTTACGCCCTGACCTTTTGGGACAGAGGGCATTTGAGCCCTGGTGAAAGGCCAGTTTCCCTGGGGTCTTTTGGGGTGAAATGGGAAGGGCTCAAGGCTCTACAAGGATTGCGTAATGTGTTTATGCTTATGAGGTTTATGCATAATGTGTTTATGCGTAATCTGATTCTTGCTAAATGTGATGCCTATTGCGTAATGTGTTTATGCTTATGAGGTTTGTGCATAATGTGTTTATGCCTAATGTGATGCAGACATAATGTGTTTATGCTGCTAATTCTAAGTACAGTATTTTACCAGTGGCTGTGTTTTATATGTGCTATTAGTGCTTTTTCAAGGTTCTGATAGTGGCCCGATTGGCCCTGTCCTGTATATAATCCACTGTGAATATTGCCTAGTCCCAGTTGGCACAGTGTATATGTGTTAATATGATTCCAATGTTTTTTGGATAATATAAAGGCTACTTTTTTATATATCAAATCCAATAAAGGCTTGGCACCAAGTGGAATCACACTTTTAGGACCTACACTTCTAGTGGGAATACCTATCTTCCCCCAGTCTCTGGCATCACGTCCAAATTGATGTAGTCCTAGACTTCTTAGATTTCCAGAAAACCCTGCAAAACAGCCTTCCGCTACCTGACAGTCACTCCCCCACAGTAAGCGAGTCAAGAAAACTCTGAGAAATAAATTTGAAAGTGAGAGGGCACCTCACGTACGCAACAGCAGGGAGGCTACCAACTGGTTCTCGCCAGTATGCCCACGTTTTATCATCATTGGTTGCCCACTCACAAGAGTCAGGAAACTAGTGTCCAGTGAAGAGAAAAGAAACAGATCAAGAAAGGAAAATTCACTGTCCCCATCAAAAGAAGAAAGAACCCTGTGTATTGCAAAGAAGCAGATGTTCCAAGCAATATTAAAATTGAGTTAGAAACTCACTTAAGGTCGCCCTCTTTATTCAAACTAGTGAGTTCACTCAAAGTAAAAGCACTGTATGTTGCTAAACCTTGTGTGGAGTTTCTTTTGTGGTGTGCCTAATGTGTTGCTGCTGTGCTGTGTGTGTGTGTTGCGCAAACGCTTTACACATTGCCTCTGGGATAAGCCTGACTGCTTGTGCCAAACTTCCAAGGGAATAAGCAGGGGTTATCTTCATCGTGTAACTCTCTTTCCCTGCCTAAAGTGGTTGTTTCTGGCTGGCTTTGGCGCATGCCCTCCCCAACCAGAAATCCCATTTCTAACAGTAGCCTTTTGGGTGTCTTAGCGAACGAGACAGAGGACACCAGTCCAAAACAGTGGATTAGAGCCCTGGGGGCCGCATCCTCCAAGGAGGAATCACGAGGGGAGGGACTCACGAGGCCTGTGATTGGAGCCTGCAAGGGAGCACGAGCGTGATCTCTCTGAGAGAGGAGTCCCGGGAAGGGGGGGCTCCCAAGGCACTGTGGGTTCCAGGGCTTATTTTCACAGCGGCACCGCGAGTGCAGTGGCAGCTGCAACCTGGGGGCATTCTTTTGTTAGGAAACTGGGCTGAGTTGCACCCCAGCCCTATCCCATTGCACACATTTGTCGGGGCTGCATTGGCAGCCAAGAGGGCCAATGTAAAGGCCTCTTGAGGGCAAGGTTGCTCTAAGGGGGCATTGCAGGTCGAGCCCAGGACAGGGCCCCTGCGTAGGAACACTGACTGGTAGGGTGCAAGGCCCTAGGGAGATGTATGCACCTGAGCAGTGTTACTATGGTGCACTGTTGAGCTAAAGTGATGCATATATGTGTATGCCTAATGTGATGCATAATGTGTTTATGCCTAGTGTGAAGATGCTGAGTACAGTATTTTACCAGTAGTTGCTGGTTGCTTTATATTTACTAGTTTTGCGTTCTAATGGTTCTGACAGTGGCCCGATTGGTCCTGTCACGTATATAGTCCTCTGTAAAGTACTGCCAGTGCCAGTTGGCACAGTGTATTTGTGTGATTGTGATTCTAATTTGTTTTGGATAATACAAAGGCTATTTTTTTATATAACCTTGTGTGGAGTTTCTTTTGTGCTGTGTCTAGTGTTTTGCTGCTGTGTGTGTGTGTTGTGCAAACGCTTTACACATTGCCTCTGGGATAAGCCTGACTGCTCGTGCCAAGCTAGCAAGGGGGTGAGCAGGGGTTATCTTTGGTGTGTATCACCCTTGCCCTGATAAGAGTGGTGGCTTTTGCCTGGCTTGGACGCTTGCCCTAGCCAACCAGAAATCCCATTTCTAACAACCATCTTTTAGAAAGTGGGTATTTTCCTGCTTAACTAAGAAAAGGATCGCTCAGTTGGGACACACCCCATTAAACATCTGGGTAAGCGTTGACTTATGAATTATGTGTAAAAAAAGCTGGTTGTTTTTAGCACAGGTTCACCGTTAGATCCGCTTCTGGGTATTGAGGTCTGGACACTCTGCACACCCCTTTTTTCATTCGTCTTCACTTTTGTTGCTGAACATGTGGCACTTCTCATGAGCACCGTAGTGGACTCTTCGTTTTACTGTCTCCTTCTGATTCGGTTTGCACAACAGGACTGGGCACTATTAATGGCTAGTCATAGCACCTAATTTTCACACGCATAGAGTGCAAATCCTAAAAATGATACTGTGTATATATTCTACAGTCAATACTGATGCATGATCTTTTTGTTGTAGTTTCCAGTGAAGGATTTCCACTAAAGCTAAATCTCCTTTGATGACATCCATCCCCTGAAGAAGGGTTGTTAAAACCCGAAATGCATTGGGATTTTGTTTAAATAATTTGATAACATTCTTTCAACTTGTTTAGCTTGTACATTATTGGGAGTGTTGTATATATTGTAACACTGTGACATGATTTGTTTATATTTCTGTTTGGAATCACCAAATTTTCTGAACTAAAAAATACAAGCTATTTTCTGTTTAATGCATACTGTTATTTCATGAGTATCTTATGATAATTGAAAAATTTGTTAATGAATTTTGAGTGAAGACCTATGGTCCATGGTTGTGCATCACATTGGTTGGGACAACCCCGACCCCTTTCTACATATTTTCCTGCTTAGCCATCCTGTGTGCCTCTGCTGGTTTGTGTATTGATTGTCTGGCTTTGGAGTTACAGGGGCTGGGAAGTGCATTCTCTCAGATAACCACTAGGGGGGTTGAGGTGTGTCCTGCCTTTCCTGAATGCGCCAGGGCTGGGCTGAATAGACCTGGGCTGCATTTAGAGTAGTGAGAGGAGATTTCCCTGCACCTGAAGAGGCCTGGTCTGCCTTGGACAATGCTGTCACCACCTCCTGCCAGGAAGCTGGGCCAGAGATGACAGAACTGTTTTTGACTGAGCACAGAGCCTCTCTGCCATAAGATAACAAAGAGAAATTCAGTATAAATATTGAGGCCCAAAACTTAAGGATACTTCTGGACTCAAGAGGAACCTCTGCCAAGAAGAAGAGCTGGGAAAGCTGAAGGACAGGTACTGCCCCTTTATTGTGTGCTGTCTGGAGTGGACCTGAAGTGGCTGTTTCTGCGAAGGAGAGGACAACGACTTTGCTGTGTGCTGTGTATCATGCTTGAAGAACATCTCCAAGTGCTTGAAGTAGAGCTTGCCTCCTGTTCTAAAGTCTCAGGGACACAAAAACATCTCCACCAGCTCTCCTGAGCTCCCTTGCTGGGAGTTCTGACCTGCTAAGATGTGCCTACTCCTGTGTTGGGCCTCTAGAGGTTGTTCCTGCTGCTTGGAGCTGGGAAAAGAGAAGCAACTAAAGAGGTGTCCCATGCATCACCATCATGCCGCGGAAAAAAATGACACAGCTCCTGACTGCTGGTGGAGAAATCACCGCACGCGAATCTCGTGCACCGATCTCCGAAGCCCGAGATCACTGCACCACTCTGACACAAGCCCTGCTGTGGGACTGCAAAACCCCACGCATCATGGGACCGCAGCTGGCAAGATCAACGCAGCGCTGTTGCCGCCACATCGAGAACTGATGCATCCCTAAAACCCCACACATTACACCGGGGAGCCAAGTCTACAACAATGCCGGGCTGGAGTAAGAAACCGACGCATCAGTTCCCCGCACAGTATTAAACTGAGACGTCACCTCCTCTTCAGTAAGGAACCGACGCATCACCTCCCCTGCGTGGCAGTAAGGCACCAATGTATCACGGAGCCAACTCATCACCTACCCTGCGTATAAGGAACCGACGCAACACCTTCCCTGTGGCTGTTTTTGTTCATGATTTTGACGCATCCAAGGTACTTTGTGTTGAAAGTGTTGCATCTATAGTTGTCTATGGACAGAATTGCTTTTACTTTTTAAAAGTCATACCTTGATAACTGTATGCTCGATTTGTGTCGTTTTGGCCTTGTTTTATTTAGTTAAAGATAACTTATTTGTCTCAACTGGTGTGGAGTCCATTTGTAGTGTTTTCACTGTATTACTGCATGTGTGCACAAATGTTTAACACACTGCCTCTGAGATAAGCCTGTCTGCTTGTGCCAAGCTACCAAGGGGGGAGCAGTGGTTGCCTAAGGGCGTAACTCCCTTACCCTGACTTGAAGCAAGGATCCCTACTTGGACAAAGGTGCAAACCATTGCCAACTAGAGACCCCCATTTCTAACAATGCACATCTGTTAAAAATAAAATGGCAATTAAAATATTTTCATTGCCATTTTATTTATCACATGTGGAATACTGGCTAGCTGCAGGCGGGGGGATACTCCTCTGCCCTAATGAGGAAACCACCATCGGTGGGCAAGTTTATATAAAACCACAAGTTATTTTGTCTAGGAGTGGGAGTAACTGGTGTAATTCAATCAAGCATGATTAAACGTAACTACAGCAAAATTATACATAATTATGTGTAATTACGTGAGAAGCATAATCCAGCAATTAGCACTATTTTCTTTCTGCGAAATGCACTGTTACATCCAAAATGGCCCAAAAATGCATTATGCATTCACAAAACCACACTAAGTGCTAAAGGGCAGGAATAGCAGTATCAAGAAGCCACTTTTAATTACTCAAGTTGTCATAATTGCATAGTTACAGTAATTTCACATCACAACAGTAATGCATGAATACTGGAATTACACCAATTACTCTAGTGTAATTGGGATTTCACCAAGGCCTAATTTTGTCAGGTGTAAAGTTCCATAATAAAATTACAATGTGCTTCCCAACTTTTAATAGATGTGGGAAGATTCGTTCAGTTTTCAGTCTTATTAAGCAGAAACGTGATCAATCTTGGAGACATTTGTCAACATGCACAAGCATTGCTGAAAAAGTCGCTTTTAAATGAAGGAATTTCCAAATTAAAATTTTAGCAAGGTTATATGTTTCTTATGACCTTGCATTCATATCTGACTAACATAAACTAGAAATCTCTCAATTCCAATAAAAATATTTATTTTGGATTTTAAAAAGGGTGATATTAAATTGCAGCATGTGTACACCAGGACATGATAAACATATTCGGCATTGCTATTTCTCAAATGACCTTTTTGCCGAATTGAGAGCACCAATGGCTTCTTCAACACACCAAACAAAAAAGTGTGAAGAACATGAGCTTTATATTTATATCTTTCACACACTCTTGTTTCGTGAATAATCACGTTCAAGATTAGTTAAATATATGATACTGATAATACTATGCTAAATGCAAAATGTAGCTATTGCGGCATATTTAAATGACGGGATAGCAGCATCCTGCATTTAGAGCTAGGATTTTGTAGGAAGATTTTGCGATATTTGGTATCTTGACCCAAAATTAAACTTCTATGCTGTTTTTCAAAAGTAGAATGCGCCCAATCAAAACATTTAATCAGAAGTTTTCCTAAGACATATTTGGGTGAAGGTACATTTTCATGGCATTAAATTTAGCACAAAATGAAATATTTAATTACTCCACTAGCAGCATCTTCTGTTGACGTATTTAGTACTGAGCTATGGTTAAGTGTAATCAAGTAGTCGCATCTTCTATCAACAGAGAATCTTTAATAATGTATATTGCCTTTAGTCCACACAAAATTCCCGGCAGCAGAACATGTTCATTTGTTTTGGGGCAATAAGTGCATATGTTGGATGGAATGCTAAACAAATCAAACAGTCTCCCCCAGTCACAGATCTTGGTTAAATCCATCATTTCTTTGCTCACCAAGCCATTCCAGTTTGGACCCAGCCATATGCAAATCAGTTTTTACCCTGCTCCCAGTGGCAACAGCCCAGTCAGAATTGCCAGGCCAGGTCTTCCCTGGAACTGAAACAAGCATCCTGGGACGGATTTTGGGGTATCACCCCTCATCAGCCAGGCTAGCTTGAATCTGTGGCATAGCGAGCACGGGACCCATGTCTGGGCAAACCCTTTCCACTTAGGGTGACAAATGCAAAAAAGACCAGATGTTGGACTGAATGCTGAGCAAATCAAGCATTCCCCCCAGTCACAGATCTTGGTTAAATCCATAGTTTTTCTGCAGGAGCAAGGTCAAGACTGATTTGCATCAGGCTGGGACCAAACTGGTGTTGCATGGTGAACAAAAGAACAGGGGATTTTACTCAGTTCTCTTGATTTGGGGTGAATGTTTGATTTGGTCAGCATTTTGTCCATCATTTGTTTACGTAGCATTTCTCACCCTAAGTGGGATGGGCATACCCAGAGATGGGTCCCTTGCTCACTGTGCTCCTGGATTCAAGCTAGTCTGGCTGATGAGGGGTGATAACCCGAAATTGGTCCCAGGATGCTTGTTTCCAGTCCAGGGAGGACATGGCTTGGCAGTTCGGGCTGGACTGTTCTCATGAGATGCAGGGTCAAAACTGATTTGAATATGGCTGGGTCAAAACTGGGGTGGCATGATGAGCAAAATAATGGTGGATTTAACTCAGATCTCTTGACTGGGGGTATATGTTTGATTTGTTCAGCATGCCATCCATCATTTGTTTGCTCAACATTTTTCACCCTAAGTGCGATGGGTATGCCCAGACTTGGGTCCCTTGCTCCCTCTGTCATTGGATTCAAGCTAACCTGGCTAATGAGGGGTGATAACCCGAAGCTGGTCCCAGGATGCTTGTTTCCGGTCCAGGTGGATCTAGCTTGGCAGTTCGAGCTGGACTGTATCCAGAATGAGCAGAATCACTACCAAATTGCATATGGCTGGGTCCAAACTGGGGTTGTACGGTGAACAAAAGAACAGTTGATTCCACTCAGATCTCTTGACTGGAGGTGTATGTTTAATTTCTTCAGCTTTCCGTCCATCATTTGTTTGTGCAGAATTTTACCTGACCAAGTCACCACAGCTACCGTCCTCTCTTTCCTAGCCCAAAATCAGCAGGTGCATTCCAGTCTTTGGTGCAAGCTCTCTTAGTCAGGTCCATAGAATAGCAGGCCATTCCTTCTTCGGACCTTTCTCTAGTACAGATGTGATCTGAGTTATGGGTGTTAGGGGTTCCACTTTTATGAACACAACTTGCCCTCTGGGGATGCCAAGTCTCCTGCCACCTGATGACAAGTTCCTGCAACATGTGACATCTAGCTTTCCCAGAGTGCAATATTCTGCTCACCCCAAATATGGAAGAACCTTTCTCTCGGTGTGTGGAGCTTGATAGCTCACCTTAGAGGTGTGGCTACCTGAGGTCTACAAAGCCATGCTTGGGAAAACTAGTTTGGCAACTGTTAGACCTGGCATCCTTAGGGTGATCTTCCTCTGGACATTTGGGGGTATATTCATAAGAACATGTGATAACTACCGCAAGACTAGCTTAACGCAACTCTCAACATCGCAGCCTATCACGGGAAAATAACCCCGTGTCAACGTGGAATTCACATCAAGGTGGCCCCGTGCTATAGTTTGCTGAAACCACGGCCAATGCCCGCCATACAACCACCTCGACGGAGATAAAACAACAAACCCCAATGCCAAAAAACCTGCGATGGGCCAAAGCGCGATAAGAAAACACTGACAACCAGTGCGAGGGCAGCAATTCTCATGCGAAATACTGAAAAAAGCACAAGAACAGCATACGGAAAATGCACCCTGACCGACTGCAGAGGACAACATGTGCACCACAACATCCAAGCAACTTGGAAGAACAAAACCGACAGGCACACCTCATGAAAGAGACCAGTGGCAGAAAAATCAGAGCCGCAGGAGCGACTCGCCGACCGTGCAGCATACGCACATAAGCAGAAGTGCACATCGACATTGACAACCCCTCCACAACTGAACACAGGACACAACTGGTTACGCAAATGTGCACAACATGGCAAATCACAACTGAAACCGCAGGAAAATGTAAAATGACAATGTACAAGTACAACCTGTAACCTGCAAATATGTTTTAATCACATATGCAGTGCAATTGAACATCTTCTAATTGTCCCATGATTGCCATGGACGGCCACAATGTGACGTTCTCATGAGAAGTAAGTGTCAATGATGGAGTTCCTATGGGCCATTCCAGCCGCAGCTGCAGTGGGATGTTGGCCACCTGCCCCATCGTCACCATCATTGTCTGGTACCTCTGGAACTGGGATCCATGGGGCATTGGTGCGAACACAGATGTTGTGCAACAGACAACATGCAACGTTCATCTTGCAGACGATGTCTGGGCTGTACAGGAGCTTTATACCTGTGCTGTCCATGCACCTGAAACGTGACTTCAACACGCCAAATGTGCGTTCAACGATGCCCCTGGTGCGTATGTGGACCGCATTGTACTGCCTCTGGGCGGGTGTGTCCAGGTCTCGGAGGGGTGTCATCATCCAAGGGCAGAGTGCATATCCTTGATCGCCTGTGACAGTGCAGGGAGAAAAGAGTCAATGCTTGGTTGGGCAGGATGTGATGGCAGGCCCACTAATACAGTGACACCTGTGCTGGCTGTGTGTGGGGTGAGTGTACACCAGCCCTCAGGGAGTAGCTGGTGCTGGCAACAACTCCAACAGTCATCAGGCACTCAGAAATGCAATTTCAGTACAACAAGGGGGAATGATTCGAGTCACACAGGGCTAGTGGCCCCAGATGCACAGCAGCCAACACGGGCCCACCGCCACTGGACGCTGACCTGCGAGAGACTGGGGTAGGGTCATGAGGGCAGAGCAGGGCTGCGCATGTGTCATAGGTGCCTTCCGCGGAGTGTCACAGGGAGAATGGGAGGCCTACCCCCAGGGCATGATGCAGGGGGCACATGCCAGCTGTGTCCGGCAACATGGCGGATTTGAATGCCACAGACCCAGGCCAGACACCAAGTCCGTGCCTGTCCGTTGCTGATGACAACCCCCAGGCTCAGACACCAACGATGTTCCGCCAGAGGATGACCGTCATTCATGGTGCACAGGGTTAGTGGCACCACGCATCGCCGGCTTGCGATGAACAGGGTTAGTGGCACCACGTGTCGCCGGCTTGCGTTGAACAGGGTTAGTGGCACCACGTGTTGCCGGCTTGCGTCGAACAGGGTTAGTGGCACCTTGTGTCGCAGGCCTGCGATATGGAATCATGCCTCACTGATCGAAGGGAGTCTGGTGCTGTGGCCACTGCCACAGACTTGGGGTCACTGTCATTCAGGACTCAGGACACTGTTCCACATGTGGGACCTACTGGGCTGAAGGGGACACCGGTGGAGCATGTAAATAAGTAAGGAGTTATGTGGACAAGTGTCGGGGGCCAGCGATGGACTACGGAGGCTGCAGAGGTCGCGGGACTGGGGCTTGGTGCTTTCACCAACATGTGTTGGGCCCTCTTTGACACACAATGGTGTCGGCAGGTGAGCAGTGTGGCAATGGTGTGCTGGGGTGGGCAGGCCTGGGCTGTGCCTCAGTGTCTTGGCGTGCAGCAGGCGCAGAGGGTCGCAGGCCCCGCTGCTCATGGCATCGACCTTGTGGCAGGCTGCACGGCGCTGCACTGTCAGTGACGTTGACCTTCCCGGGAGTGAACCACGCCCTGCGCAACAGGGTTTGTCACCACACCCCTGCGCAGCCCTGGTGTACTCAGGGCCAACCCACTACGCTCACGCACACAGGGGGGGAAGCAACGTGCAACACTTCCACCATCTGTCCCACAGACAGGGGTGACATGGTTGCGTCCAAAGCTCACTATTCTCCAGTCACCAGCAGTTGTGGTCTGCATGGACATATAAGTTGTTTGCATTGCCATGTCTGTCCTGCACATCCACGCCTCACTTCTCGTGTACATTCTCACTCATGGGTCACTTGCATCCTCGCACATGGCTGCATTCCGCATCTCCACACGTTCAGCTGTTGTGTGGCTGTGGTGCCATGAAATGTCTTTATTGGGTGCAGGGGTAGCCCAGGATGACCATGGAGTGGTGTTGTCGTTTCTGGTAGGTGGTTGTGTAGTTTGACATGTTGTATGTGGTTTGGTCACATGTGCATTCCCACAGTTGTGCATTGTGTGTTGGTGGCTTTGGGGTGTGTGATGTATTGATTTGGCACTTACCAACGAGCAGTCCCATTTCATATGTGCTATCCTGGAAGCGCTGGTTAATGATGGACTGTTGGAAGATGAAGGAATCATGCACACTGCCTGGGTAGTTGGCGACGACATTGGTGAAGAGTCCCCGGTGGTGCACTATTGGCTGCACATTGATGGAATGCTGATGCTTTCTGTTATGGTAGTGGTGTGCAGTATTCGCAGGGGGCACAAGTGGGACATGTGTGCAGTCGATTGCCCACAACAAGGCCGGGAATCAGGCTATGGCGTAGAAGCCTTGCTTTGTCTCCAGCTGTTCCTGCGCAGTGTTCGGGAAGTGAAGGTACTGGGGTATGAAGCTGAGCATGGAATCCAGGACAGGTGTGATGAACTTTCATAGGGCTGGCTGTGAGACCCCTCCGACTCTGGCAGTTGTTGGTTGTAAGGTACCATAGGCCAACAAGTGCAGCACAGCCAGCAGCTTTGTCTGTGGAGGGATGTTGGTCCTCCGCTGTGTTGGGACCGTCAGCCTGTGGGCGATGTGGGTCATGATGCGGAGGATGGTTGCCCTTTTGAGCAGCTAGTGGGTAATGACTTCCTCGGACATTAGGTATGTGAGAGTGGTGCGTTTTCGGTAGTCCGCTGTCTTACTCTGCGCTGCCTCTGTGGTGATCCGGGGGGGGGGCGTGTCTGGGTCCTAGGGGTGGTGACGGTGGGTGTTGTGGCCCTGTTGGGGCACCAAGCTGCATGATGAGTAGCTCCATGGCATCGTTTGTTCTTCAGGTGTGGCTGTTTGCGGGGCTCCGTTGCCTACTGCAGGTAGTCATCCGTCTTTACACCTGCTTGAGTCAGGTGTTAAATACCTGCGGCTACCGCTGCTTATCGCCTGTTTTTGGTTCGCTTCACAGATCTGGCAGTTCGTTGTGAAAGTGGTGTTGTGTTTTTTTCGTTTGTTTTTGCACGGGAACGCCTACTCTGCATCTCATTAGGCTTAGTTAGTGGTGTCCACCATGGTGATAAATTTTGGGGCAGTTATCGCGGGAATACTGGCGATGTCTGCAGTTTGCACCAGCTTGGGAATGGGGTGTTAGGTCTATCTCCACATGCGTTAAGGTGGAGATAAATTGGAGATGAGTCCTTGTGAATATCCCCCTTTTTCTTTTGCCTCCACATTCTGCTGATTCATTTTAATAGCCTTAGTACTCTGAGCACTTTACCACTGCTAACCAGTGTTATTGTGCATGTGTTTTCCCCTAAACATGATGACTTTGGTGTATACCTGATTAGCATATTTGTTGTACTGGTAAGTCCCTTATGCAGTAGTACACCATATAACCAGGGCCTGTACTTCAAATGCTACTAGGGGCCAGCAGCACTAATTATGCCACCAACAGAAGTATCCATTCAAACCTGTCTCAGGGCTGCCACTGCAGGCCTGAGACAGGTTTACTGTGCAGTTTACTGTCACTTCGACTTGGCATTTAAACTACTTACCAAACCTTAAACTCTTACATATGTCACCACTAAGGAAGGCCCTAATTATCCCATAAGGACATAGTGCTATGTACGTAAAAGGTAGGCCATGTATGTTTATGTTTTGCATGTCCTTGTAGTGACAAAAAGCCTATTTCGTTTTTCACTTCTGGGAGGCCTACTCCTCTCATAGGCTACCATTGGGAATTCCTTAAAACACTTTTTATTTGTAATGCCTAATCAGAGAGGAACAGCTTTTTCATGTTTCATATCTTTGGAATGGAAATGAGAAACCCTCCTTATTGGTGAAGATCGATTTAACATTACTGTTTCATGAATGCCCTTACTGCTCTATTTATCTGACAGCATGTCTCCATACACATTTGGGGTGGGAGACAGCTACACTTTCTGCATTCCCTCTAGACATCCACAAACACAGTAAGATGAGGCTCATCTGCATTCTGAGCACTCATCTGCACTCATCTACATTCTGATGGGTCTTGCTGGGCAGTGAGGAATGGGAGAGGCTAGCACTTACACTTCAATAAGTAGTGTCCCGACCACACACAAAACTTTGACTTACCCCACACATATAGCCTGGCAGATAGGACCGGGCTGTAAGGGATATGTGTGCATTTCAGAGAGGTCACACCTACATCAAAGGCACTTTTGGGTATAAGTACTGGGTCTCTGACCCCCTTAAAACAGACACTTCTGGATCTTGAACTGACCTCAGTTAGAAAGACTGCTGTGCTTCTTAAAGGACTCAACTGGACTGCTTTTCTGGAAGGACTGCCTTTTCTGCATGTTGCCCTGCTGCTCCCTGGCTCTGCTAAAGGAGATATTGACTGTGCCTTCCCTCCAAGTTATGTACAAGGACTTGCTGGCTTGCCTACTGTTTTCTGAAGTCTCAGGGACACAAAATACATTCTGCTATACTGCTGGTGCTACTGGACTCTGCCATCTGTGAGCACTATTCTTGCCTGAGGTGCCCTCTCCAAGTTCTGGGCCTCAGAAGTAGGTTCTGAATAATTTTTTTTACAAAAGCGACACATCGTCACCACTGCACCGATTGGAAGCAATGCAGTCCACTTCGATCCCAATGCAGTGCAGAACCAGAGACAGCCCTGCACTGCTCGATGATGACTACAAGGGTCGACAATGACACAGTGCTGATCCTAGTTCTCGACCGCGAGGCTTCACTGCATGGGGAAGATTAAGGCATCTTGTTGCTTGCATCCAGGAAAGGTACTTTGCTCACTAGGGTCTGCGTGGGTCCTGTAGCCCCCCGCGATTCCACGAGGCCAGCCCAAACTTTGACTTTTTCCCATCCAGTTCAACCTAAAGTAACCTTTTTAGTGCTACTTGCTTCTAAGCACTTTACTACATTTATCACTTTAAAATTCAATATCTCAACTTCTATACATTGGATTTGTGTTGTTTGGGACTTGTTTTAAAAAAATATATAATAATCTATTTAAAACAAAATCTTTTGGAGTCTTTTGTGGTATATTAATTTTGTAACTGTGTATGTGTATTGCACAAATACTTTACACATTGCCTGTTTAGATAAGCCTGACTGTCTGTTCCAAGCTACCAGAGGGTGAGCACAGGTTATCTTTTAGTTTGTATCAAGCTTACCCTGACTAGAGTGGTGGTTCCTGCCTGACCTAGGTGCATAACTCAGCCAACCAAAAATGCCATTTCTAACAGCAACTGTTTTGCCCTCTCTGTCCCCGATGCCAACCTGTCTATCAGAATAAAAGAAGAGTCCCTCTCATGTGTGTCCACCATTTGACCTTCAGAGTGGTGTCTTTGAAGCTCAACATTTTGGGCTTACGCCCCATGTGTCTTTCTGACAGGCAGTAGCTCTTTCAATGGCATGCCTCTATTGTGCTCATTCCTGGGAGTCATTTACACCTCTCCCCAGGAAGGCAAAAGCTGTCTTGTGACTGCCATCTTCAAATGCCCACTGGAAAACTTTGGCAACAAGTGGGAACTTTCTAAAGTTGCCTTTTACTCACAAATTGCAGTTAATTCAACTTGGGCATCAAGTCGGGTTTAATGTAACAATTCTTTTGATACTTTTAATTGTATCAACTTTAGTAGTCCCGTTCAGAATGTAGCACAGTAGAGTTATCAGCGGGTAAACCTGTTCTTGCCAATGTGGCTACTGCCCCTGCACTGTAAAAGTACAATCATTTTTGGGGTTTTACTGTTAAGAAATATAAAAATGCAGTCCTACTTTTTTAGTATATAGCACCCTGCCTTAGGGCTTGACAGCCTACCTTAGGGTTGACTTATATATATTAAAAAAGAAGATCCAGACTTAGTTGTTAGTTTAAATTGCGAAGTTGAGCTAGCAGTTTAAAACCGCTTCACCAGCCTGCAGTGGCAGGTTGGGAGACATGTTTTATTTGTTTTTTTATTTATTATTGAGTTTTATATAGCGTAAACTTGACACGGTATCAGAGCGCTTTACATAGCAACAGTTACGTTACATGAGAACACATTCATTTTTGTTAGGCACGGTGAAAATAAGTGATTTGCCTGGAATCACAGGATGTTCAGCATCATTGCTGAGACTTGAACCCAGTTACCCAGATTTGAGGTCGACCGCCCTAACCTTTAGGTCAACTTCTCTACCCAACTTTTACTTTGCCACACTCACAATGGCACAATAAGTGCTGCAGTCCATGAGGGACACTGTAACATACAGGCACTGGCTACACCTGGTGCCATATATTAGGGACTTTTAGGTAGATTAACTTATACCAATTGGGTGTAAGTCAATTAAACATACACTTTAAAGGATCAGAGCACTGGCTCTGAGGCCTGCACCAGTACCTAATGTTTGAGTACTAGGGGAAACAGTGGGAGTGAACCTACAAAAAGCCATTTCCTCACAATTATGTATTGCAAATAATTTATGATCATCATATGTTGTGCAAATGTACTCAACATTTTAGAAGCACCTTTTTATTGTGCCACATAATGGCAAAAGTTAGCTGTATGGGGCTCGATTCACAGAACTAACTACAAAATCCTAAACATACTACCATTTTGGTATTCACAGAAGGCACTTACTCATTTTGGTATTCACAGAAGGTACTTACTCATTTTGGTATTCACAGAATACACTTACTCATTTTGGTGTTCACAAAATGCACTTACTCATAATAACTTTATGTCCACACTCGGGCCGGAGATTCCGGCCCGAAGGTCGATGGTGATGATTTTGGCCGGTGGCGGAATCTCCGCCACCAGCCGCAATCTCCACCACCGGCCGGAATCTCCACCATCAGGCCGTAATCTCCACCTCTGGCCCAAAATCTCCACCACCGGGCCGGAATCTCCAGTCCGAGTGCGGAAATAAAGTTAGTATGAGCAAGTGCATTCTTTGAATATCAAACTGAGTAAGTGCCTTCTGTGAGTACCAAAATGAGTAAGTGCCTTCTGTGAATACCAAAATGGTAGTAAGTTTAGGATTTTGTAGTAAGTTAGTTCTGTGAATCGGGCCCATGGTGAGTTTTCTGTATTCTGCTTGTTCTGAGAGAGCTTAGAGCATTATTGAACTATTTATCCTTATAGGTGCACCATAACATGTTAATATCTAAATCAGATTTTCGGATGTCCTTACGAAGCATAACAAAATGTATGATCTTAGCTTTTAAGAAGGAAGGTAGTTATGGTGTGCAGGCATTTACCATTGGTTATGGTAATGATGATTTGTTATGGCAAATACGTGCTATCGAAATTGAGGCAGTCTACTTTCGGTCAGGTCTCATGTGTGTCTCTCAAACACCAAAATAGTATCCAACAGTAAAGGGTGTGTCAGTATCACACAGCCCACAAACTGCATGATAGTAGCCTGCTAAGGAGCCCTTTTAGGGCGCCATCGGATTCATGTCCATGATTTTATGAAAGAAAATGGTGTTGCCTCAATTAAAGCACATTTCTGTCCATCATTCATTTATTAGTGTGCCGACAATGTTGTTTTAGTTCGCTAAAATTGTCTGTTCTTAGTTTTGCTCTTTCTTTTTAGGACTGAGAAAAGTCTGTAATATTTCTACAGGAAAATATTTCTTGGGAATAAATTGCTTTTGATTCTGATTCTAGTGGCATTCTGTTAACTATTGCTGATACCTCTTAAGCATGTCACCATAATGTTAAAGAAAACATGGTATAAGAGGGTTGCCCCATTCAGTGTCGATGAAGAAATGTGTTGATACTTAAGGGTCTCAGACTTTTGACTGTTTTAGTTGTTTTTTTACAGGTGTTGAAGGTGAGTGTTTTAGCCCTGTGTTTGATCCTCCTGTGAGTTCAGCCACAGATAGCCCATGGTCAAAAGATGTCACTTACTTTCTTAATGGAAGTGCCGTTTATTACTTCCAAGAAAATGCATCAGGTCGCCGATTCTGTAAGTAAACCTCGAGAATTTATACACAGCAGAGCGAAATTGCAAAAAATTGATTATGCAAAGCAGAGCACATTAACAAGTGTAAGGACGATGCCCTCTGCCTGCTTACAGGAAACTCAGTTTCGGAAACTGAAGTCAATACAGAATGCACTGAGCGCACTGAGAGCATGGCTGGAACCCATTAGGATCCCAGAGCGCAGACGCCAGTCTCGGTGGCCTGCACTGCCCTGAGGTCCAGAGGTCACTCCAAGTGCCCGGATTCGTTTGTAAAGCTTTTCCAGTCAACCTTGTTAGAGTTTGTATTAATGGACAGACTCCAAATGTTGACCTTCGGAGGCCTTGCCCCTGGGGGCAGCACTTCTCCGGTTGGGAAGATACAACATCTACCATTAGGAGTTGGCAGAAGGTTGGCCTGAGAAGATGTTTGTGGGTGAACAGAACCCAAGCCCTTCACCGTGTCCTCATGTTAATTAAGCCTTTTCTGTAAAACCTGCGAGATTCATGAATATAATATATTTCCTAATACGCATCTTTTTTTAAATTTTATTTTTTAATAAAGGCAAATGTATAAATGTAATTTGCAGCATAAAACAGACAGAATGACTGTGTATTCAAAACAAGCAATCTGCCTATCTTCTTAGGCACTTGTAGCTTTAAATCTTGCTATGATTTTAACTGCTCGGATGATGCTTTCCGTAATAACTGTGAAATCATTTTCTGGCTGCATCCGCATAATGCATTCTATTTGTAGTTTGTGCATGAACATTAGTTTCTGCAGAGCAAAATCAAAGTCCGCGGCTCCCCAATTAAATGATCCGCTTCAGAGCAAAAGAAGCTGTTCTGCTAGCTGCGTCACAGGGAGGGAGAGGCGCGAAAACCTGACCTACATCTCCTGATGTGTTTCTTCCCTTGTCGTTAGCGAGTTTCGGTCTCAGGTCACATTCCACAGCAAATTCACGTGCAGTAAGTAAGGGCCAAATGCACTAAAGATTATCCGGCCGCAAAGAGTCTCATTCTCAAAATCGAGCCGTTTCAGACGGTAAAAAGGCCTTGTGGTGTCTAAAAACACAAATTGTAATTCGGTAACAGGTTACCGTATCGCAATTTGTGTTTGTAAGTACACACCGAATCGGTATTTGGGTGTACCTTCCAAATAACAGACCGGAATGAAATGTACTATTGTTACTGAAATCCACAACACAAAGTCAGTGTAACACATATGTTAATGGTACGGGGTTCCAAAAGGACCCGTTCCCCTTTGTGAATGGTGACAAAAATATGTTTTATACTACTAAAAAATGTTAGTTATGCTTTTCATTTTTTTCAACATATCCTGTTTTCCTCTCAAAAAACGGACTGCATTAAAAAAATATATATATATATACTTTAGTAAAAAATAATCCCTGATATGGTGGTCTGCTGACCCTAGTGGGCCATTATCTCTGTGAGAGCTACGAATCATGGGGGCATATTATCAAGCCAGGCGATAAAATTATCGCTGCTTTAGCGGCAGAAAACTACCGCTAAAACGGCGATAATGGGCTTGATAATATGCTCTATGGAATTCCAATTGAAGCTCAGGCTAGATGTCCTTCACATCTAACCTGAGCTTCAATTGGAATTCCATAGAGCATATTATCAAGCCCATTATCGCCGTTTTAGCAGCAGTTTTCTGCCGCTAAAGCGGCGATAATTTTATCGCCTGTCTTGATAATATGCCCCATAGTGAGTTGCGACCTACCTCTTAATAATCATGCAGTAGGTCAAATTGTGACCCTCTACGATTCAATATTTTGCCAACCAACGTATTAGTGCACAGGTAGGTTCACAAAATTCCACCCTAGTCACAAACATACTTGTCACAAATTGTGGCCAGTATTTTGCAGCAAGTTCTTATTTGTGTTTAGCTCATGTGTGGACGTCATGTTAGCCTATAATTTCTTTAAAATAATTGAGCGTTGGTACAATAGATGACAGCCTGAAACCTCAATTCTTCATTTCAACAGTCCCCCTTTCATTAAAGCGCTGGTGGAAGGCCAAAGGGAAGATGTAAAGAGGAGCTATTCAGCTTTCATTTTTGTGAAGAGTACTTATATTTTAGGACACATAATACAGATTTTCCTCAGGACCGGATTGGCCATTCATCCTACAGAGCATTTGTCCAGGGGCTGAAGTTACTGAAAGGCCTGTTCTAAAGCCCAGATCTGCTGGCTCTGTCACTGACTCTCTTCAGCTCCCCTGCAGATTATAGCAGCAGCCCCAACGGGGGCGATGAAAGCAAGAGGTACAAAAAAGAGAGAAAAATGAGCATGGATAAGAGAAAGAAAGCTAAAGCAGGGAAGAGTTGACCATTGCTGCCTGTGCTGCTTTTCATTTCCAGCCAACTCTGATTTTCCTCTAAACTTCAAGGTCTCACTAGTGATCAGAAGTAACTGAAAAAGCATAAAGCCCTAAATATATATTCTTGACTTGTGTTAGGAAGGCTGCTGAAATGCCATAGCAAAGTACGCCCTGGAGCCTAACTCCGATGTAAGAGTTGTTCTGATTATGTCAGCCTTTGACTCACCAATCATTAGATAGTTTCCCTTCAGGCCAGGATCAGCTATAATTGGGACTACACTCAGGGGTATGTACACAAGAACGTGTGCTAAACATCTCCAAAAAATGTTAACGCCACTTTACACATCGCAGCCTATCGCAGGAAAATAACCCTGTGTCAACGTGGCATTGACAACACGGAGGTACCATGCGATAGTCTGCCGAAAACGCGGCCAATATCCACGATACAACCACCGCAACGGACATAAAAACACAAACCCCAACGCGTAAAAAGATGCGATGTGCCCAAACGTGATAATAAAACAGTGACAACCAGCGAGAGGTCAGCAATACCCATGCGTAATGCAGGAAAAGGTACAAGAACAGCATATGGAAAATGCCACTAAAAAACGACATTAACTGAGGAGTACCACGGATGAACCCTGACCGACTGCAGAGGACAACATGAACCCCACAATCCCCATGGAGGAACACCCAGGAATACAGGGCCCGTGGAAGGGCAGTGAGAAGAGGAAGAGGAAGACGGGGTACAGTCGCCAGGAAAACCAGATTATCGCCACGGATGAGCCAAAACACCACCACCAACTGTACGTCACCTCCAACGTGTCATTGGCAACAAAGAGGCAAAGATGGCACTCCACCTCGGACCATGTGAATGCCGTTGCATGGCAGAGGAGGACAATGGAAGAGCACAAGAGGCTCTGGACTGATGTGAATGGCAAAACCAAGCAGAAACTTGCTGCCAAAACGAAAGCAGCAATGCACCCCGGAGGAGGGGGGCCAGCAGAACACCAGGAGCTGAATGAGATGGAGAAGATGGTGGCCATAGTCACCAGTCGGTAGAGGGTGACAGGAGTCGGGGATCCTGACACTGTCCAACATGACACAACACCACATCAACAGGGTGCACACCGACAAGGGAGTGGGTGGGGGGGGATGGGCACAATGGCACACATGCACAATTAAACACAGCACACCGCACACCCACAATGACACAGGATCATGTCCCGATCCCACGGGAACACTTCAGCACACACACACAAACACCAAGTAGTCCCACGTACACCATGTGCCCAAAGGGGCACCCACCCAACACATCACCAAGCACACAACCAACACATGCACACGTGCGAAACACAGCAAACATGCATATACGTCAGCCACACTGACAATGCAAGAGACACCACATGACGAGTAGCATGGCTGCAGTCCAATCACCATGACAATGTACACGGCATGACACTGAGGTGGCTGAGTGCGGACCAGAACCGGAAAGGAGCAGGTCACACTCAGACACAACCACCTGCACAAACAACCCCTGAAGTCAACGACACATCTTTGGACAAACCATGCCCAAGAGTCACAACTCGACAAAGAGCACAAGTTACCCAAGTCTGCAACATCTCAGCACAGTGGACGCACAGAACTGACAGGCACACCGCATGAAAGGGACCAGTGGCAGACAAATCAGAGCCGCAGGAGCGAATCACCGTGCAGCATACGCACATAAGTATAAGTGCACCTCGACATTGAGAACATCCCAGTACAAACAGCAACATCTCCACAATAGGACACAACTGGTGCCGCAAATGTGCACAACATGGCAAATCACATCTGGCACAGCAGAAAACTGTGACATGACAATGTAAAAGTACAACCTGTAACCTGCAAATATGTTTTATTCGCACATGCTGTGCTTCTGGATATTTTGTACTGTCCCATGATTGCCAGGGACGGCCACAATGTGACGTGCTCATGAGAAGAAATTGTCAATGATGGTGGTCCTACGGGCCATTACTGCCGCAGCTGCAGTGGGATGTGGGCCACCTGCCCCATCGTCACCATCATCGTCCGATACTTCTAGAACTGGGATCCATGGGGCATTGGTGCATACACAGATGTTGTGCAACACACAACATGCAACGATCATCTTGCACACGATGTCCGGGCTGTACAGGAGCTTTCCACCTGTGCCATCCAGGCACCTGAAATGTGACTTCAACACGCCAAATGTGCGTTCAATGATGCCCCTGGTGCATATGTGGGCCACATTGTACTGCCTCTGGGCTGGTGTGTTCGGGTCTCCGAGGGGTGTTATCATCCAAGGACAGAGTGCATATCCTTGATCACCTGTTACAGTGCAGGGAGAAAAGAGTCAATACTTGGTTTGGCAGGATGTGATGGCAGGCCCACTAATCCAGAGACGCCTGTGCTGGCTGTGTGTGGGGTGAGTGTAAGCCAGCCCTCAGGGAGTAGCTGGTGCTGGCAACAACTCCAACAGTCATCAGGCACTCAGAAATGAAATGTCAGAACAACAAGGGGGGAACACTTGAGTCGCACAGGGATAGTGGCCCCGGATGCACAGCGACTGACATGGCCCCACCACCACGCAATGCTGACCTGCGGGAGACTGGGGTAGGGTCATGCGGGCAGAGCAGTGTCTCGTATGTGTAATAGGTGCCTTCCGTGGCGTGTCTCAGGGGAGAATGGGAGGTCTACCCCCAGGACATGATGCAGAGGGCACATGCCAGCTGTGTCCGGCAACATGGTGGATATGAATGCCACAGACTCATCCCAGACTCCAAGTCTGTACCAGACCATTGCTGATGATAACCCCCAGGCCACAGGCTCAGACACCAACGATGTTCCGCCGGAGGCTGATGGTCACTCACGGTGCACATGATTAGTGGCACCAAGTGTTGCAGGCCTGAGATACGGAATTATGCTTCACTGATCGAAGGGAGTCTGTGGCCGCTGCCACGGACTTGGGGTCGCTGCCATTCAGGACTCAGGACACAGTTCCACATGTGGGACCTACTGGGACGAAGAGGATGCCGGTGGAGTATGTCAATGAGAAAGAAGTAATGCGTGCCAGCGTCGTGGGGTCCAGCGATGGTCTGCGGAGGCTACAGAGGTTGCAGGACTGGAGCTTGGAGCTTGCACCGGCATGTGGTGGGCCCTCTTTGACACACAACAGTGTCGGCAGGTGAGCAGTGCGTCCTTGGAGCGTTGGGGCGGGCAGGCCTGGTCTGGGTATCAATGTCCTGGGGTGCAGCAGGCGCTCAGGGTCTCAGGCCCTGCTGCTCACGGCGTTGGCCTCGTAGCGGACAGCGAGGCGCTGCCCTGTCAGTGACATTGGCCTTTCCTGGAGAGAACCACGCTCTGTGCCACAGGTTTTTTCCACACCCCTGCACAGCCCTGGCGTACTCAGGGCCAACCCACTACGCTCACGCACACAGGGGGGCACCCAGCGTGCAACACTTCCGCCATCTGTCCCACAGCCTGGGTTGACATGGCTGCGTCCACTGCTCACTACTCTCCAGTCACCAGCAGTTGTGGTCTGCATGGACATATCTGTGGTTTGCATACCCATGTCTGTCCTGCACATCCACGCCTCACTTGTCGTTGTGTACATTCCCATTCACGGGTCACTTGCATTGTTCGCACATGGCTGCATTTCGCATCTCCACACGTTCAGCTATATTGTGTGCAGGGGTAGCCCAGGATCACCACGGAGTAGTGTTGTCGTGTCTGGTTGGTGGTCATGTTGATTGACATGTTGTATGTGGTTTGGTCACGTGTGCATTCCCACAGTTGTGTGTTGTGTGATGGTGGCTTTGAGGTGTGTGGTGAGTTGATTTGGCACTTACCAATGAGCAGTACAGTTCAATATGTGCCATACTGGAAGCGCAGGTTGATGATGGACTGTTGGAAGATGTAGGAATCGTGCACACTGCCAGGGTAGTTTGCGACGGTGGTCGACTATTGCCTGCACACTGATGGTATGGGGGTGCTTTCTGTTGTGGTAGTGGTGTGCAGATTCCACAGGGGGCACAAGTGGGACATGTGTGCAGTCTATTGCCCCCAACACTGCCGAGAATCCAGCTATGGCGTACAAGCCTTGCTTGGTCTCCTGCTGTTCCTGTGCAGTGTGGGAAGTGAAGGTACTGGGGTAAATACCTGCTGCTACCGCGCCTTATCGCGTGGTTTTGACTGACATCGCGGATCTGGCAGTTCGTTCTGAAAGTGGTGTTGTAGTTTTTTCATGTGTTTTTGCACGGGAACGCCTACTCTGCATCTCATTAGGGTTAGTTGGTGGTGTCCACCATGGGGATACATTTTGGGGCAGGTATCGCGGGAATACTGGTGATGTCTGCAGTTTGCACCGGCTTGTGGATCGGGTGTTAAATCTATCTCCACTTTTGCGTTAAGGTGGAGATAAATCGGAGATAAGTCCTTGTGAATATCCCCTTCAGTGCTTAATTTTAGGTTGTGGTTTCAGGTGGGACCCACCAACACTTGTTTTTGGGGGTCAGCACTTGTTTTTCCTCATTCTATTTTGACCCAGAAAAATTAAGCGTATAAAACATTAAGGGGAAAGAAGGCGGCAATGAAAGACCGAAAAACTGTGACAAAGGGAGAAAGCAAGGAAGAAAAAGATCATGCAAAGCGCATGGTGGTGGGTGTCAGAGGCATAAGGTAGAATTTCAACTAGGCAGCCATGGCGTTTGGCAATCCCAACATTTGATAGTACCAGGCGCAGCCTTCTGAGCAAAACGTATTCATTTACAAATGAGGCACCATACACAGCCTCCTTGTGGGGTAAACCATTATGATCTCTTTTTCAAATCGGTGTCACGCTCTCTGATACGTGAAACAAATACAACTTCTTTGAGTTCTGATAGTGATGCCCCTGATGCATGTTTTACAAAGCTTTGTGTGTGCACTTTATTCTGCCATCAGAGGGGCACATATTTGGTTGGCCTCTGAGAGGCTTGGCTGCACAACACACTGTAGGCAGGGGTCTGGGCTCCATCTGTTGTGCCGTGGTCTTGCCAAAAAGAAATTCACTCGCCCTGCTTGATTCTCCTTGTGACCACTCTAGTTGGCCCTTTCACTAAATATCCTTGTATAACAAAATCTTCGACCAAATTGAGTTGTTTACTCTTATCAACCTTGCACGATGAATTGATGTTGTGAAAGGTTCCGTGCCACGAACCCAAATGAACAGACAGTCAAGCACCACTTTGAATACTGGCATCAATCTGCAATTAGGAATGGGGTCGAATTAGCTTGGAAATAGACTGGGTGCATTTTTCTAAAATTTGCTAAAATGTGGTTTCTCTAAGGGAGCTGGTATGTTCTATAAAAATGGGAAGAGACCCGCAGACGTTTGGAACTCCTGGTCTGTGCCCATAATCAGAACCCTAAGATGGCGGTTCCTCGTGTGTACTGGGACATAACATTGTCAATTTTGCAGCCAAATCATTTTTAACTGTCCTTGTATCTAAAAAGCAGTGATGCAGCATGGGATTTCTGCAATTATTTTCTGTACTCTGTTTTCAGAACAATAATAAATAATGTAAACTCTTGCCAATAATTAATATTTTTCATCCTCTTGTTAATTTCCTTATGCTTTCCTTTAGGTTTTAAATGTATGTAGTCATTTCTCATTTTTCCCATACAATTTTCAGATTTACAGCTTTTCATAAAGTTTTTGATATCTGCTTGTTCTTTCCGTGAAGCTTCCCTAGCTCCACTGGATATGACATGTGCATAAAAAATCATTCAAAACCATCCATCACCTCGCCTGTCTGTAAATAATTTGTATGCATATTTGTATTTTCCCAAAATAGCAATAGGTGTTCTCTTCCACTCATGCCCTTCCAGCCTTTCTCAGTTTTGTTTTCGAAGTAAAGTTGTGGATACCGTTCTTGACTTTAGCCAGCAGCATTTTGTATTCTGGGACTTATGTTTACTATTTGCCTTTAGAGGTGTGGGCTTAAAAATGCAAGCACGGGAGATGTACTTCTCGAGAATGCTAGGACTGGCTGCGTAATGTTTTACACATGGCATGGGGCAACTTGACAGTAATCCCGTAGGAGCATAGAAGGCAGTCTTGGCTGCTTATTAGAGAGCCTCATTAGTTTGATTTCAGCATAACTGTAGGGGTGTTTCTTAAAGAGGGTATGTGTGATTTGAATCCCCCCCCTAATAAATGCAATCTTTTGTTAAAAGTCTGGTTGAGGGACTGGTAGTCGAAGTTGGAGGTGCCAGTGTCTGTGTATGATTTCATTTCAAATGGACATAATTCACATATAAACATTTGCCCCTACACGTTTGAAGTGTTCATGTAGCCCAAGTCCCTCAAAGGAGGGGGAAACAAAGTTAGTAATAAACACACTTTGGACATAATAACAAACCGGTCCTCTGACTTCCAAACTCATGGTGAGGCAGCGTGGCGGTCCCTCCGCCGCACCATCAAACTCACAATAAGAGTGCAGAGGGGTGTGCAACCAACTGATGATCAAAAATATTTCACATTTTAAAAGTGAACCTTTCCCACTTTTTTGCACTCAAAGAAGGTGTTTTTTATTTGTGTGTGTTTTTTTTTTTAGCTAGACAGAGGGTTGTCAACAGAGACAAAATATATTTTCAAGAACGGGAAAGAGGAGAGGAGAAATTATATAAACTTTAGCTCACAAGCTTTTCTGTGATTTTGGGAAGGAGGTGGAGTGTGAGAGCAGAACAAAAGTGCCTACAACCCTGTATGTATGGTGGGAGTACAGAAAGTGCTAAGAGCACACCATTCATCTGCTCATACCTCCCAGGTATCCTTATTTAACAAGACAACCCTGCTTTACATGACTAGCAAATACACCTCACATCTTCGTCGCAATGCTTTTGGAATATGATTTCCACTGAACTCGTTCATACAGGGCTCTTCTTTGAGAGAATCTCGAGTTTGATATACTGCTTGTGCAACAAAATGCTCTGCATAAAGCATCTTACTTCTACCTGGAGCTAGGTTTGTAACATAAAATGAAAATAACTTTGAGGAGACACACTCATCACTGACAGACATGATAAACAGCAGGCACAATAAAACCCCAAGCTGTCTAACTGGCATCAGAAGCAATACCCTGCAACTTATGCACATAACATGCACACAGCAAGACTCGCAGTGCTCCGAGGCCGCCACTGGGTGATTAGCACCGCTCTATAAAACCCTAAATTAATAAATATGGAATTTCAAGAGAGTGGTAAGGTCTGCGTTGAAGAGCGAAGCAAGAGAGAACTGCAGAGCTGAAGAGACTATAAGAAGGAAGCGAGGTAGAGTATGGGGCGAAAGTAATGACAAAGAGTTAGGGGGAGGTCAGTGAAGAAGAGACAATATTAACGGATGTAAATAGTTTGCTGAACTTATTCAAAATTGTTTGTTTGTTCTTGTTAGATTTGGGGGTCTCTAGTTGGCACAGGTAGGTACTTGGGACAAGTAGGGACCCTTGCCTCTAGTCAGGGTAAGGGGGTACACTCCTAAAATAACCCCTGCTCACCCCCTTGGTAGCTTGGCACGAGCAGACAGGCTTATCTCAGAGGCAGTGTGTAAAGCATTTGTGACCACATACAGTAATCCAGTGACAACACTACAAATGGACACCACACAGGTTTTATATAAAAAATAAGTATACTTTATATAGAGTTACCACAAGACCATAAACGACAAAAATACACAATACTATTACTTTAAGATGGTAGTTTTAGCTTAGTTCAGTTCAGTTCTTAAGATGCGACACTTTGCGTCAATGTACCTTACGATGTGTTGCGCTTCCACGACAAGCAATGTCGCAGCGATGGAAATGCGGCAAAGTTCTGGTGCAAGGAAATAAAGACGTGAAGATCTTCCAGATGCGGCACGCTTCTCCGGGGATGCAAGAAGTTCTCGGTTCGATGCGTGAACTGCAGCGGCGACACCCTTGTTCAGAAGTGCGACGGCAACAGCTCCAACTGCGACACTCTTCTCCCACGATGCGTGAAGCTTCCGCACGATTGGACAACTACAGCGGTGACATCCTTGTTCAGAAATGCGACGGCAGCAGCTCCGACGGCTGCGCGCTTCTCGGGGATGCGAGGCGCTTTCTCCGATGCGGTGCAATGCGACAGATCCAGCGGCAACACCATTGTTCAGTAGTGCGACGGCAGCAACAGCGATGGTGACACGCTTCTTCCTCATTGCGAGACTCTTCTCTTGATGCTGTGCAGTGCGACAACTCCAGCGGCGACACCCTTGTTCAGAAGTGCGACGGCAGGCAGCAGCGACAGCGACACGCTTCCTCTTCGTTGCGAGACGCTTCTCTCGATGCGGTGCAGTGCGACAACTCCAGTGGCGACACCCTTGTTCAGCAGTGCGACGGCAGCAGCAGCGATGGCGACACGCTTTGGCTTAGTTGAGTCACGCTTCCAGCTCCTTGCGACACGCAGTCCCTCAGAAGGCCCAAAACAGCAGCAGGCACTTCCAAAGAACTCTGGGGAGCTGGGGGTTGAAATCTGTTGTCCCTGAGACTTCAGCAGGAGGCAAGCTCTGTTCCAAGACAATGGAGATCCTTACAAGTTGAAATAAGCACACAAAGTCTCTTCTCCTTCATTTGGCAGTCAGGCAAACCACTGCAGGCCAATCCTCCAAGCAGCACTTCAGCTTAGGGATAGTCTCTCCTCAGTTTCTTCAGGTTCCGCTCCTCAGTAAAGGTTTCTTCTTGTTCCAAAAGTGATCTAAATTCTTGGGATCAGGGTCCCACTACTTATACTCCAAAATCCTTTTTCCTCTGAGGGCAGAGGGGCCTTTGCCCAGGCCAAACCAGTTCCTGAGCACTCTGTTTACCAGACTTCTCCTTTCCTTTCACAGTGCAAGGCAGAAACATCAGACGCCCCACAGGAGGTGAAGCCAGCATTGTGGAAGGCAAGTACAGCCCTGGAGCACTTTGTTGACAGGATTCCTTCTCTTCATTCACTGTGCAGGGCAGAGACATCAGCCGCTCCCCAGGAGGTGGAGTCAGCATTGTGGAAGGGAGGCACAGCCCTATTCAAGGTTCAGGTGTAACCCCTTCCTCCCATCTAGATGCAAATCTCTCTATTCACCACTGGGCTGACTCTTCCTGTCTCTTGAAATCCCCCAGCCCTGTCCCTCACAGAAACCAGACAAAGCAACAACCTAGCAGAGGCAGGTTGAAAGGTTAGGCAAGAAAAGGCCTACTTTCTAAAAGTGGTATTTTCAAACACAGAATGTTAAAATCACCTTCACTAAAAGATGTATTTTATCATTCTGAGTTCAGGCATACTAAACTCGAATTTCTACCATGTTCTCTGAGTCAGCTAAGATTATAAACATGTAATAATCTAACAGCCCATTCTGGCCTATGGAGAACAGGTAGGCTTGCAATAGTGAAAAATTAAAATGGCTGTAATTCACTATTAGAACATGCCACACACACCAGGGCATGTCCTACCTTATACTTACAATGCACCCTGCCCTTGGGCCTACCATAGGGGTGTCTGATATGAAGAAAAGGGAAGGTTTAGGGACTGGGAAGTGGGTGCACTTGCCCAGTCAGCCTGACAGTACCAGACTGCACGCAGGCTCTGCAATGGCACACCTTAGACACATTTTACAGGGCTGCTTCTGTGGGTGGCACAACCAGTGCTGCAAGCCCACCAGCAGCATTTGGATTTACAAGCCCTGGGCACACTCAGTGCACTATACTAGGGTCTGACAACTAAACCAAATCAGTCAATCATGGAATCACCAATCAAAACATTCATTTACAGTAGGGAGCACTTGCACTGTGGCACTGGACAGCAGTGGCACAGTGCCCAAAGCATCTAACACCAGCAAAAACACATGAGGCAACAGCAAAAAAATGGAAGGGAGACCCACGCCAATGGTGCCAGGTCTAACAGTTCTCGTTTGCTTTATGGTTCTATAAAGAGGGAGGTTGAGGTAACTAAAGTTAAGAAGGTAGGCATGAAAATTTACATATGACTTCCTGTATTGCAGGTGATATGGGACTTAATTAATGTAACCCTTCATAATGAAGATTGCGGCTGAAGGAGGGATGACATAACAGGTGGAAGGGGCACTTAGCACGAAGTAAGCTTACTTTTCAACGACTCCATGATCTGCGGCTTTCCTGTACCCTGCTGTGACTGTCAGGCATGAGGGGGAGGGGGTAATTGAACCTAACTTCCCTCTCCCCAAACCCCCGAATTCGACTCGCTAAGAAAGACCTCTGCATACCCGCCCTTAGCATTTACATATGATTTAGGGAACGTTTAAAAAAGGATAAAACGTATCTGCACTGCAGTTATACATTCAGGTCACCGCGTCTAGACTGTTTAAAAGAAAGCCCTGTGTTCTGTATCCAAAAACAGTACAATAAAAAAAAAAACAGCTCGCTGCCTGGCTGTCGTCTGTTTAATGTCTAGAGTCATTTGCAAATCGCTTGTGTGCTGTTCAGACAGCCAAAGCGATATCATCAACTTGCTTCATTACAGCTCTGACCACCGGGGTGAGATCCGTTCTCGGCAAAATAAAGAAAGCTTGTTGAGGCAATGAAACAGTGCTCGGTGACACCGAGGGCTGCAATAACTTGCCACCTCTCTGATCTATCAGATAACTGGGCGCTGAATCATCCCAGTGCGCTTTGTTACGTCGCTCAGTTCAGATCTCCCAGTCTAGCCAGGGTACGGCTTGCTTCCATTTTATTTTGAAGTTGAGTGCGTCATGAATTTATACAGATGCAGTACACGCCGGCTCGCGTACAAAGGGGAAACCATTTTGTCACACATTTCACTGAACATCGATTCAGCGTAAATGGGTTTCGTTAATCGGTCTTCCTGGCTGTGCTTGTCCGTATCCATTGCTAATTTGTCAATCAATCTGCGGACATGTAAGCCATTGAAGTGGCCTGCCCGCAGGAAACGTTTAATGTGTACATTCCGGGTTGTTTTCCTCCATTTTTGTCCTGTGTTGTATTTTTTGCCATCTTTATTCTTGTGCTTAATATGAAGTTGGACAGATTGCACATGCTATTGCAGAATATATTATTTTTTTATGTTTTATTCCGGATGAATGCAAGGCATCAGGAAAGGATGAGTGGCTTTCTAGGTTGAACTAATTATACAGGAGGCCGCATGGCTTGAAAATAGTGAGCAGTGGTTGCCTCTTTCCGAGCTGTGGATATGTTTCTTATACCCACCACTCGTCTTGGCTACTCTCTTTAGCAGGTACGTCTTCCAGTGTACAATAATTTAGGCATCTTCAGGGGAGCAACCCAGTCAGTGATTCCCCAAATTGAAAAATACAAAAGGATTCCTGTATATATAGTCATAATATTCTTCATAGAAGTCTCTTTTCTTTCCTTCCAAGTGTTGCTCTGATGTAGTTACAGTGCTGTCAGAGTGGGTTACAGAAAGAGCATCCTTGCTCTGAAGACTGACTTCTTCCCATATGCATACAAAACATATGGCCCTTATACTACGAGCACCAAGTTATCTTCAAGTTGCATTTAGAGTTGCATTTAAACCTCTTTGCATAACTATAAGTATGAAAATCCCAGACTCATTGTGCAGATTGTCCATGCTGTCATGTTATCCTTTGTCCCGGAAGTTCCCTGTATGTATCCTTTTAAGGCTGAGGTTGATCGAATCTACATCAAAGGGACTGTCACAATTCAAATCTAGAGCATTTTAGGAACGTCTTTGGTATACCCTATGGCAAGGGAGACCCTAAATGGGTCTCCCCACTCTGAGTTTTCGAAACAACCCAAGTTTGATACCTTTTCCTTTTAAAGAACCGAGTATGCAATTCTAACATGCTTATTGTGTAATAATTGTGTGAATAATCTTTATGTGAACCTCACTGGAGATGCGAATCTTAATAATTAAATTGTTTGATACCCTTTCCAAGGCCCTGACACGTGGCATCATTTGAGTAGATTTGGGATGCAATAACCATGCCTAACTTTAAAGCCTCCGGATGTTTTCTTTAAATCAAATTTAGTAGCGCTGATAAATTAGTTCAGGATTGCACAAGGCACAGTTGTTATGTACTATAGCAGACAGGAGGTCTCAAGAGACCTGGTCTGGAGCTGGCAGCCCCACTTTGCTATGTGCTGACTCTATTGCCCACTTGTTCTGAACTCTAAAATCTCCTATCTGTGAGTTTCTCAGCCACTCCAAGTTCCTAATTGGAACATGAAACAGGAAGTTTTGATTTTAGAATTGTTGAAGTTGTACTTGAAAGTCCCAGAATAAAAAGTAAAAATCTGGACTGGATGTGCTTCTCATAAATGAACCTGGAAAACATGGGTGTCCCATCTTTATTTATGTGTATCCATGGAAGCTCTTGCATTCCTCAAAAAGAACTGTTTACACCACAATCCAACAGCATTTCTTATACTGCATTAAGGCTATTGTGACCCATTACTGCCTCTACTGCACAGCTCGTCTCTAGTGACTCTGCCCACTCCTGTACAACACAGCTGTGATCACTCTTACTACTTCCTTTACAACACTGCAATGGTCACTGACGTTCCTTCTGTGCAGCACAGCCATGTCCACTCTTCCCCATCTTTACAGCGCTGTCCCACAGAAAATAGCCCTGGGGCCATATTATGCAATGCTGCGTATTTTCCTCGTTAGCGCCGGGTGCAACTCTCAAAAGGTACCCTTGACCCTAACTAGGAGAGTGCACTGTATTACATTGAATGTGCTGCCCCCAGGTCAGCCACGAGCTCGTGCTGCCCTAGGGACAGCCCATTCAAGTGTAATAAGGAGCGGCTGCTTCAAAACTGCTCCACGTTTCACTGTGCATGCATAACCCGCCTGCGATTTTACACGAGATTAGAGCTCCCCTTCCAGGTGGATGGAGTCTCCTTGCAAGGGGATGTCTGGGGGGTCCATAGGTCCTTTTCCCCCTTCAAGAAGGGTCTATCAGTAGACGCACTGTCAGTACGCCTCATGACAGCTTCTTTGCCTCGGTGCCGACCTCTATTATACTGCACAGGCACAGAGGCAAAGGGACTCCCTCATATGCATGTGGCAACACCCCCATGCAAATGAGGGAACATCCTCTGGTAATAGCGCTGGTGCTATATGTGCACTAGCGCGATCTGTATTACAGAAAGGGACGCAGAAGCGTCTGCAGCCCTTTCTGTAATACCAAAGTGTCACTAATACCACACATGACCGTTGCACCCCAGGACACTTTCTATAATTATCCCCTGGTATGTACAAAAACTGGATGCCACAAGCTTGCTTAATTGTATATTATTGACAAAGAAGTCTCTTCATGGAGTTCTTGAGGTTTTAATAGAATTGAAAAAGCATCAGGTCAATTGGATCTGATCTATCAGAAAATCTTACAAATTAGAATAAAGCCAATGAGATTTTAGGGACATGGAAAGGGTGTGAGGGAGGGAAGATGATGTAATTTCAATGGAAGCTATTGTAGAAGAGGGTGATGCTGGTAATTATTTCTGGAAACAGAGGTTGAAAATGTTGTGATCTTCATTTAGAACGCCTAATGTTTACGCCACCTCTTAGAGAAAAGATACTTTATGACTTTTGTTAAAAAATACCAAACAATTATATAGTAAGAGATATTGCTAAGGGAAGGAATAGATTTCAATGGCTTCTCGAGTTTTTACCTACCAAGAATGCTTCTGGTGGTAATTGTGGGAGGCTTTAAAACGTTCAAATCTAATGACATAGTGAAATTGAGTTAGTGCTTAGTTTGTAAAGTAAGTGCCAGTACCCACGGTTTTTCTCAGAAGCCCGTGGCTGGTGTCACTGAATGTCTGGGTTTTTAAATACCAAGGATCTCATGCCTCTTTCATCCACCACTCTACACTCCCTCCCCTTTATGTCACTTAAACAGGTTCAATTTCATCCCTTCTTTCTCTTCCATCTGCATTCTCCCTTTTCAGGCTTTCTCTTTCTTGTTCTGGGTCAAAGTCTCATGAATGAATGGTACATCCAGGTCCCAAAAAGGCATGCAGGTGGGCCCCACCTACAACCACCAGCTCAATTAAAGCACTGAGTGAGACCCCAGAAATGTAGGTGTCTATGGAGGCTCATGGTCAATGTTAACTTGTTCAGTAAAACTGCTCATGGTAAGTTATTGATGGTAATTAACTAATATTTGAAACCCTTTAGAAGCCCTCATTTGTTTAAAATCATCGTGAAAAATGTCAGAGTGATCTTTCTAAAATTAGCATAAACTGCAAAAAATTCCTGATTTTGGTTGTGGGTGATTTAAATTTAAAATCGATTTAGAGGAATTCGTTGATCTCTATCACTTATTTTGGGTTTTTAAGGAACAATCTCTCGAGGCTACGTAGCATTCTCCAGATGGTGTGGAAGTAGGCATCATTTTATTAAAAAAAACTGCTAATTGCTTTGAAAAGGAGGTTTAATAGTGATAGATCTGTGGGTACAACAACTGCTAAAAACAAAAGCAGAAGCCTCATTTCTTATATTTTAATTATCGTTAATTTTTATAGTTTTATATAGCGCGAACGAGACCCGGAGATATCAGGTATCAGAGCGTTTTACATAGCACCAGTTCCGTTACACAAGGACACATTCATTTCTGTTAGGCACAGGGAGATTAAGTGATCTGCCCAGAATCACAGGATGTTAAGCGTCGTCACTGAGACTCGAACCCGGTTCCCCAGCTTCCACGTCGACCGCTCTAGCCATAAGGCTACATCCTCTCCCCAAAGAGCCAAAAAGGATGGCAATGATCGCTATGGGATAAATCACAATCCCCTTTGACGTGTTGACGGTGGCGAATGATCTTAAGAAAGATATTATAAAGTTTGAGGGTGACAGCAAGTGTCTGCAAGACTCCTAACATGCAATGCCCAGTCTACTATGAAGTAGATTAAGAAGGTCCAGTTTTTCCGGCTATTTCCCCTCTTTTAGAAAAGGCTCATGGATTAGAATGGTGCCCAGAAATCCAGGGTGTAATGAACGATCACTGTGTAGTTTCCAATCAGGGCAAAATTAAATTAAATACACAATCACCATGGTTTGACTCCAATTGTCTTGAGGCATGGAAAGGAAAAAAAATAAATCAAATGGGCTGCTGATGCATCGGAGCTGACTCTTTATAAAAAAATTAAATGGAAATATCAAAGGATGTTGGCTGAAAAGAAGAAAAATATTGTGCATTAAAACAACAGAACACATATAAAGCCTTGTCCACCAAAGACTAACATATGTTTTTGGAGCGTGGTAACAATGGTGCAGGTATATTTATCAGTGAAACTGAGTATATTATCCACAATGGGCGAAGGGCTAGGTTTATCGTAAATCGGTATAATGGTCATTGATCTGAAACACAGAAGAGTTTTATGAGCCCAATACTATTTTACCAGATGTGATAAACGTATGCAAAGTATGCAACTCTATCTTTTCTTATAATTTGAGAAGAACAATGGGATCAAGTAGTCTTACCAGAGTTATCATGTGCTATCATACTGACTGGTGGGCTTTTTAGTTCACACCAGTTTTTTAATTTATAATTATGAAGAGTGTAATAGCTGACACCTGGTTAGTTGTGATAGTTAATCCCATCTCTAAAAGAGTTTGAACCCTGCCTGTTACTGACTGATAACGTTCCTTGATTCAATAGCCACATATTTCACTAAATTAATGTTGTTGGAATTAGAGGATGGCGCTGCGTTATAAGACGATATTTCAGTGGAACAGTTGGGCTTCCCGCTTGATTGTTCTATGATTAACCAGCTGGGAGCGACCAAGGTACGTACAGAGAAGCTAGACACATTATTTACCTATTCATATGATTTCAGGGCTAATTTTGATTCTACACATCATAAAAACATGATGGAACAATCCTAATAACTTGAGAGTATTCGTGACAGTATTCTTCATGGCCTATTCTGATTAAACTTCTGGAAATTAAACCCTCAATATAGATGGAGTTAGGAAATCGTACGTCGGCTATTGAGATCAGAAGACATGTTAAAGAAGGATGAATCATTTGGTGCTGATCAGTAGCAGCTGCTGAAAATAAAAAGTGGTGCGGTTAAGGGGAATAATAATTAAAAAAATAACCTACCTGACGCAGCTTGCTGTCTTGAAGCTCCTCTGCTCCCGACAGTCCATGGGCCACACAGCACAGTCTCCCAGAGTCCCCACTCAATCCAGAAGCTGCTTTCATGCTATTACCAATCATGAGAGAAGCATCAGATGTTAGATTTGAAAATCCCATCCTTGCAACGCACTTGTTTCATGCTATATTAGGTTAGCAGTGTGTGGCTAAAAATACCCCATTTGTATTCACGTTATGCAACCCACTGAGTTATCCCTGTAAAGTGCAAAGCTTCAGTTAGCGAGTGTGACTCCATTTTTAGGTCTCGCCTACACAGCGCGCCTGGACTGCATAGGAGGGTCTTTAGCCGTTGCTCTGCTGATTTTCAAGCACACACTTGTGCTTGTGGCGGCATCCACCTTGCGGGAGCGAGCAGCGGTGCGCATGCTAATTGGATGTTGCTCGATCCCGCAAGGCGGATGATGCCCCAAGCACGAGTGTGCTTGAAAACAGCTGCTGTCACATGAGCGCGCACGCACCACGCAGCTCGCATGTTGGTGACTTGTTTATTCTTCCTTTTTCTCTCTCGTTCTCCAGAACTCATAGATGTCGATCTTGTCAGAGGATTGTTTAAAGATGTTATAATAAAAACATGTTTCTGTACTTTTTGTTTTTTAAAGTTTAGATTTGTATTTTTTACTCCCATCATTTCCATCTACTGGAAACTTCCTCTTATTTGGACACTGCTTTTTATTGAGGTAACTCAAACACTCATCACTGTTCATACACAACTACATTCAATTGTCTTTTTTAGTATTATGCGTTTGCTCTCACTTGTGATCCTAATTCGCCATCAAAATGATGAATGATGTCATGCGTCTGAACCTTCACTGCTTCCCACATTGATTTTCTAAATTCTCTATGGGTAAAGAAGGGCGAACGCCGCTGTAACTGGTCAGTAAAATGTTGTTTAGTTGTTTCTTGTTGCAACGTCTCCACAGCTGTGCGGCACAAAGTAGAGGCAGGTAAATAAATACAGGCACCCTGTTTTCTTTAAGCCCTGGGGGGAGCCACTCAAACTCTGCACGAGGAGAGCTGTTCGCAAAGTGTTCATTTCTTTAACACCAAATTTCCAGAATAAGATTTTTGCTAACCATTCCTGTTTAAACTGCGAGCTTGACCTGGAGATAACGCTCAGTGCAATGTTTTATCCTCATTGACTCTGCCATCTAGCGGCCACTGAGCTAATTACAGGCTAGTAAGAGCACCAGTTAAAATGGTTCTACTTATTTATTTTCCTTTATTTTATCTTTGTCATTTTTTTGTACTTCTGCCTTGTGAATACCGTTCCTACATATTAGCCCAGTACAAGCATTTAACAGTCACTTTATACATATTCGCCTGTCTCTCTTCATCCTCTGAAAACAGAAGCATAATAAATGACAAATAAGAATCTACTTTGTTTAAAAAAAAAGTACAGCAAAGCTTTGTGATTAGAATAATGTCCACTTCTGACTTACCTGCAGCAGGATGTACTCAGGTGCCTTAGCATGCTGACATCGCTGGCAGGGCACACTGGAGATAAATTGAGAATGCGACTGTAATTAAGGCTTCAACATCACTCTCTGCCGGGGATCTTTCGCTCTCTCTGTTAGACTCTTCTTTCTCTTCAATACTTCGTCACCCTCCTTTTTACTCTCTTACTTGATCTCGAAGTCTCAGTTCTGAGCCGCTCCTCGCTTCCCACCTTTCTTTTCACTCTGTTTTCTCCTCTTCTGTCTTTCTTTCTTTGATACTTTCCAGCTTTCACTTTTCTTCTCCTATGTCCTAGTCTATCTTGTATCAGCCCTTCTTCTCTGTTTCTCCCCTCATGCTTCTCTCTGCAGCTCGCTTTTTACTGCCCTCTCTTCTCTCGTTCCCTTTATTCCTTTGCCATTACTTTACTAAGTTCCATGTGTGTCGTTCCCCTCACTTACTTTCCTTTTTTGTTTTTAATGTACTTTTCCCACTTTAATTACGATTATGTTCACCTTTCTTACATCACCATTTCCCTCTCTGTGATTCCGATGTCAGTCTTCAGTTCTCTCTGTCTCTCTCTTCTTCCTGTCTCTCTTTTTTCAGCTTCTCTTTCAGGTATCTTTCTTGCCCTTCTAGCTTCTCTCCTGTCCCTTTTTTACGAATCTTCTTTTTCCTTCGTCTTTAGGGTCCCGTTCTGTTTTTTAGGCACTTGTCTTTCCGTCACGCTCTTCTTTTCATCTATTCCTTCTTATCACTTTTTTTTCTATCTTTCTTCTATTTCTCCTCTCCTTTCCCTTGATTCTTTCTGTCCCTCTATTTCAGAATTGTTAACTTCTCCGCCTCTCTAGCCCTTCTCTCCCGTAGTGTTTCACCTATTTTAATTTCACTCTTGCCTGTTCTCCGTGTGGAACATATGCTGTCTACTTTCCCTCGGGTGTCTCTGCTTTCAGCGGCCACCCTCCCTTCATCCTGTTCTACCTGTTCACTGACCCCTCCTCCTTCTTTAGCAGCTCGTGCCTGGAGAAAATGACTCACACCTGTTTTTCCAAGTCTAAAAGTAAAGAACTTAGCGCAATATCGCAACATGTAGTTATCTTGGAACAAGTTGAAAGACATAGAGGACACCAACTTTAGTGTCATTGTGGGGCCGCCAACATCCAACAAGCATTGGCATAGCCAATGGGTCTCGCCTTTGGGACATTATACATGTTTAGCCATGCAACAGTTGATGTTGCACCAAGGGTCTTGTGCTGCATAATTAAATACTTATAAGATCCCAAAGGGCCTATTGGCTATGCCAATGCTTGTTGTATTTTATAATCCCTACTAGACTTCTTAGGCTGTGCCCAAACAAGTCCTCATTATTCAGTATTGCCTGCCTCAGCAGAACATGGTACTTCGTTATTATTTTCCCTCTTGTTCAAGGCTGCTTCCTGACTCACTAATGAATAGGCCATTCTGCCCTCGCATACCTATCTCAGTGTGTAGTTTCTGCTCCCACGTTAGGAGACGCTGAGACCCAGAGCCGTAGCCTTCAATCTCAGATAACATGTAAACATCTAGGTCATCCTACTGTGCGTCTTTGTTCATGTTCGGCCCAGGCTGGTAGTTTTCCATTGTTGGGAGTGGTTGGAGGCTTCTCGGCAGGAATGATTACTCACTGTAGACTGTTGGGGGATCAGTCCCTCGGCAGACATCTTAGGGTGCAGGTCAGACTTGGACTCCTCTGCAGAGCATTGCTAATAAATGTATGTTTGTATTCTCTACTCTCTGACTGACTCTTCATTGTTGGGAAGGCATAGCAGGTGGTTGTAAATAACCCGGGTGGCCCTGGAGGGCCACTTCCTTCAGTTGGCGCCCTAACAGGGACCCCGCAAGGTGATCCAACTCGCCCATAACTGGGTTGCAGGGTCGGGGTTGCGTCTGGTCGGTTGGTTGGATCAGGGTACCCCACACCATCAAGCTTGGTTCTCGCAGCTGCCCCTTCCGTCTGATCGGGCGTCTCCTCATCTATTGGTCACCCGCTGGGGTCCTGAGAAGGCGAAACCTTGGAGTTGACCATTTGGTCCAAAGAGTCGGCAATGGAGAATAACTTGACTCGACCTGTGTGCACCAGGTGAATGATTTTATTCATGGAAAAGATGGCGACATTCTTGAACGGCACAAGCCTACGGGCTGTGTCTTGGTGCGGTCTCTGGGCGTTCTTGGTTTGAACTTGGTGGGTTTGTGAACCCTCTAAAAGACACAGAGTGTTTGCGAACAGTCTACCAGACCAACCGGAAATTTGGCCCTTACTTAGAAAGGTCTGGGGCTGTTCGCAAACGATCTGCCAGGCCAACTGGTAATTTGGTCACTGCTTGAAAAGGTCTGCGGCTAGAGCCTGTCTTCTTAGACTCGGTGCAGTCTCTGGACTGCAGGGAGCGGTCTCGGGATCGTTTTGGTTTGATTCTTGAACAACTTTGTTATTTATCTTTTCTTTCATTACTGTTGGTGGTGTTCTACTTGTCCGTTGGGGACAGTGCATGTGCCTTATATTAAGATGCCTTGTTTAAGTAAGTTAGGATGTTTTGGATGTCGATGTTGTTCCACTGATGCTCGACTGGAAGAGAGTCAGCCTGCACCTCCGGAGGGTTCCCCAAATTTCAACGTATATGTCAAGCATGGTATTGGCCCTATTATGTTTAGCAAATTGTGGAATAACTATACGAGGGACAATGCCGAGATACAATGGCCACTTACTGGTACGTTCGACGAACAGAAATTGAATTTCCTGCAGGACAAAAAGAGTAGGCAGTCGATGTTTGAATCCCTAAGAATATGGCAGAAGGAACTGCGTATGTGAGCATAGAAAGAGGCCCGGAAGTGACAGAGACGCAAACTATAATGCAGAAGTCAGTAGCCTATGAAAGGAAAAAGATAGAGAAAGGCATAGAATGTGCAGATAGAATGTTCCGATTACAGACTGACAAATGTTATGTTACTAGAGAGGAAGGTGAGGATTTTGTTGAAGAACTATTGGATTCTCGCCCCCCACCACCTTATGTCCCTGAATGGATATACCTGACAGTTCCAACATCCCAGTCTTTGGCTCCTAGTGCCGCCCTCCCTAGTGTTTCTGTTTCTGGTGCTACTGCCTCAGCCCTGGCCCCATTCGCTTCTTCCCTACTCATGCCAGTCACAGGGGCGGGTGCCCTTAGCTCTCCTGTCCTGTCTATTGGTTCCATTTTGACTGCTACTCCCCCTTTCACTCCTACAACGCTGTGTCCTTATATGATGGTACCTGTCTCTGTATCTGCTCTTTCCCCCTTGAGCGTGACACCCCAAACACTGTCCAATGTCGAAACGCCAGTGTGTGGAATGCATGAAGCGAATTGGGCTGCAGCGCAAGACTGCATGGAGAAAGTGTTGGTGCGCTCTGCTGTGGGTGATGAGGAGAAGCAAATGGTGGCGAATCAGGCGGCTCAATGGGCTCACAACCTGATCTATAGTGTGGAGTATGTGTGGAGTGTGATGAAAGATTATGAGCCATTCATACAGCAGCATGCTCTTAAGCATATGTCTGCTACGCTGCTAGGACTGTGGAAACAGTGTTTTCAGGATGTTGCACCGCAAATCATCTATGGCATATGGGTCAGGGTATATGCTACAGGCATGGCTCCCAATTAGGTTTTCAGCAATGTAACGACACTGGTGGGTTACCGAGGCAGATTGCTCCAAAAGGCCTCAACGATAGGGACACAGCATCCCATGAGGGAGGTCCATCCCATTTACCATCCTGAGATACCAGAATTGCGCGACTCCACAGACACTCAGATTAGACCCTGAATCGACGCTCGGTTTCTGGAACAGTGGATCTCTACTTCTTGGAAGAGGACAGAGGTCCTATCCCTAAAAAGCCAGCTGCCGGACCCTCGAAAGAACACTACTGCATATTATAAGGAATTGACGGAGACGGCCTCCTCCACAGTGATGAAATTAGCTTATACATGGAGGCAGATTCATACGCAGGATCATGCACTTGGGATAAGGAGCGTAAGCCCGGCGACAAGCCGAAAGCGGAGCTCCTAGCTTTGCCGGGGCATAATATAACTTACATGCACTCACTTATCCCACCGAAGCGAGTGGACTGGGATCATTTGACTGCGTGTTGTCAGAAAAAGGATGAAAGTGTGTCGGATTTCTTTACCAGATTTGAAGGGGTGTTTTTATACTTCAGTGGTCAGGACCTGTCACAGGAGGGTGATGTTTGTTTGTTTGTCAATATCACTGACCTCATCCCCGTCAGTGATATTGGCACAGTACTACGAACATAGAGAGAATGAGGACAAGGAAAGGGTAGAGAAAAAAGTCAAAGGATTTGAAGACAAGGGTATTGATGCAGTAAGTTGTGAGGGGAAGTGGAAGAGGAAGGGGTTTGGGTTCGGGTTCAGCCCCACGGCTACGCCGGTCTAACAGGGGTGGTGCTTCAAGTGCGCCCCTCGGGCTCAATCAATGTGCATACTGTCAGCAGGAGGGACATTGGAGGAATGAGTGTGAGGAGTTGTTGCAGAAGGGTGAGGCCCCAAGAGGTCGAGGGTTTTGAGGACATGGATGAGGAGGAGGAGGCTGAGGGGGGACGTAGTCAGAGGATACATCACACAATCGTCAGAGCGAAAACTATTTTGACGACCCCCGAGGCGACAGTACTACCACAATGACTATGACATGGATGAGGTGACAGGATTGTCTCACAGCTAGGACAGCCAGGGGCAGGGCAATAGACCAGTTCCGGTGCCTATAGATCAGCGCGGACCCTACATCACTGCTGATTTACAGGGTACAACCGATTTGTTTTTGTTGATACAGCGGCTATGAATAGCTCGTTTTCCCGTTTACTGGTCCCGGGGGCAGCTCTGTCTGGCCAAAATAATGTTTTGGTGGGTTTCTCAGGTGTGCTGGTTGTTAGCCCCATTTCCAAACCCCTTGCTCTCACTATTGGCCCCTTTTCAGTCGATTCACCATTTTAACTAACATCAAATTGTGGGGAGAGTTTGTTGGGATTGTATTTGTTAAAAAGATTACATGGAACAACTTTTTGTTCTCCAGACGGTGTTTACATGACTATTGGACCGTAAGTGGCCCACGCCAAGCAATGCCTTGCAAAGGATTCCCCCCTCCCTTCTGAGTTTAAGGATGTGCCACGTACTCTGTGGGCTACAGGAGACACGGATGTAGGGTTACTCCAGATCCCACCGGTCTCTATACAGAATATGCTGTGTTGCCATGAATTCCCCAGTACAAGATATTCCAGGGAGGAGAAAAGGCCCTATTGCAAATAATACAGGATTTGATTAAGTCTGGTGTGGTTGAGGAGACAGTGGTGAATGTGTGTAATAGCCCTATCCTCCCTATTCTTAAAAAGACACACTTGGATTCTTTTGATGCCCACCCAGATGTTTACCGCTTTGTAGAGCGGTGAACAAAATAGTGTTTCCCCAGTACCCTGTGGTCCGGGATATTACCACAATTTTGACAATGATGCCCTCGTCAGCAAAATTATTTTCCGTGATCGATTTAAAGAATGCATTCTTCAGCATCCTGATCCATACAGATAGTAGACATCTGTTTGGATTTACAATAGCCAGCAGAAGCTTTAGATTCTGCCGTGCTCCACAAGGATATACTGAAATCCCTAGTATCTATAGTCAAGCTTTGAAAGCTCAATTGGACTCTCTGACACTTTCCCCTGGTAATGCGCTGTTGCAGTACGTGGACAACCTCCTTGTGGTTATAAAGAGGCCACAGTTCAATTATTGTTACATTTGGCAGACCATGGACACAAGGTGTCACTTTCCAAATTCCAATATTGTCGATAGGAGGTCACCTATTTAGGTCACCTACTGTCGAAGGAGGTTCGCAGACTAACACCTGAACGCATAGTTGCTATTACTAATATGCCTGTTCCTAAGACCCACGCGAGGTACGCGCGTTTATTGGTATAACTTCATATTGTCATCACTGGATCCCTAATTACGCCTTACTAACAAAACCCCTTCTTTACCTGACCACCAAGGATGTGCATGAACCCTTGCCTTGGACACCTGCATGCCAGCAAACGTTTGAGCAATTAAAGGTTGCACTTTGCTCTGCTACTGTATTTGGTACCCCTGATTACCAGAAGCCTTTTGTGCTCTACATACAAGAGGCAGATGGTTGCACACTTTCTGTTCTAACACAGGGTTTCAGTGGTAAGCAGAGACCCTGCGCTTATTTATCTGCTATTCTTGATAACGTAGCCAGAGCTCTCGCGAGCTGCCTGAGAGCTGCGGTGGCTGTTTCTATCAATCGGCATGGCTCGTCCTTGATACTGATCTCACTTTAATGGTACCCCATGCTGTGGACACGCTTTTGAACAAGACAAAGACGCTACACCTCACTAGTGCGCGTCTCACTGGATATGAGCTAACATTTTTTGCTCTGCACATTACCATCAAACGATGTGCTACTCTGAACCCAGTCACGTTACTACCCCTCCCTTCGGAAGAATAGGACACTGATGTCCATGATTGTATATTTCAGACTGAGGAAGAAACAAAGGGACGGGTAGACCTGATTGATGTCCCCTTATCTGACCCCCAAGGGGAACTATATGTTGATGGCTCTTGTTTCAAGTTACCAGATGGCACTACTACTGCAGCTTATGTAATAACAATGTTGCACACTGTAGTTGAGACATCCCGTATCCCATACTAATTGGCCCAAGCTGCAGAGCTGGTTGCCCTCCTTAGGGCTTGCGAGTTGAGTGCGGGACTGACTGTCAATGTCTACACCGACAGCCAGTATGCCTTTGGGGTGGCCTATAACTTTGGGTGCCTCTGGGCGGAGAGAGGGTTTTTGACCTTGCATGGGCTGAGAATACAGCATGGCCCATTGATACTTAGACTGTTACCTGCATTGACATTTCCTGATAAGTTGGCGATATTAAAATGTAGCGCTCACAAAGCCATCACAGATAATGTTGGGATGGCAAATGCGTTGGCAGACCAAACAGCTAAGGAAACAGCTCGATCAAAGATGAAAAAGATGTTTGTGGCAGGTCCTGCTAGATGGGTTCCAGACAATGGGATGTTCGAGGAATATCAGGGAAATACAGAGGGAGGCGACTGTAGATGAACTGGCAATATGGGAAGAGAGGACAAGGCGTCTGGATGAGGATAGGTGTTGGACTCACTTGTCAGGAATGTTGGAAATGGCCCTTTTTGCAGGGTTATCTCCAAACTTTTTGCTCTTTTCTCCTATATTTCCCTGACCTGTTTGTGTTGGTTTTAGGACTCTGGGCACTTTACCACTGCTAATCAGTGCTAAAGTGCATATGCTCTCCGTGTAAATTGTGTTATTGGATATTTGATTTCCCTGTTAGCCCCTAGTAAAGTGCACCGTGTGCCAGGGCAGGTGAATCAAATGCTGCCCGGGGGCCTGCAGCACTGGTTGTGCCACCCCCGTGAGCAGCCCTGAAAACGGTAACTCAGACCTGCCATTGCAGAATCTACACGCAGTTTGCAACTGCCATGTCGACTTGGCCAGTGCACTAACTGGCCAGTCCCTAACCTTCCCTTTTCTTACATGTCAGACATCCCTCAGATAGGCCCAAGGTACCCCTGTGGGCAGGGTGCAGTGTATGTGAAAGGTAGGACATGCCCTGGTGTGTGTGGCATGTCCTAATAGTGAATTACAGCCAATTTCGTTTTTCACTATTGCAAGGCTACCAGTTCCCCATAGGATAGAATGGGAGGTTTGCTTATAACATCTTATAAACATAACTGGCCCGCAGGAATTTGGTAAGAAAATAGAATATAGTATGCCTGAACTCAGAATCTAAAGAAGATGCATCTTTTAGTGAAGGTGATTTTTACATTCTTTGTTTGAAAATACAACTTTTAGAAAATAGGTATTTTCTTGCTCATTCATCCCGTGTGCCTCTGCTGGAATGTGGATTTCCTGTCTGAGTTTTGGATGACAGAAGGCTGGGGGGGCTGGAGGGGCTCCAGATGGTCTAGGTAGGTCAGGAAAGGGCTGAATAGACCTGGGCTGCGATGGTGGAAGGGGAAGGAGATTTCCTTGCACCTCAAAGGGCCTGGTCTGCCTCTGACAAGGCTTGCCAGGAAGTCACACCAGAGAAGGCCAAACTGGTTCCGGCTGGGCACAGGCACCCTCTGCCTGAAAGATCAAAGTACTTTTGGACATAAATACTGGTTCCCAGACCCCTGAACTTTAGAACTCATCTGGAACAAGAAGACTGCCAAGAAGAAGACCTGGAGAAGCTGCGAAAAAGGAACAACTGCTTTGCTGGGTGCTTTGCTGGGCTGACCTGCAGTGGCTGCTTCTGTCTTGGGAAGTGAAAGGCCTGGACTGGACTTTCTGCAACCTAAATTGTGAGTCTCTACAAGGGCTTGAGGTAGAGCTTGCCCCCTGTTCACGAAGTCTCAGGAACAGCAAAGACTTCAAGTTCTTCAACCCTCAGCATTAGGGACTATGTGTTTTGTGCTGCAACCCGAAGAACACCAACTCAACGACGTCTACGACTCTGTGTCCTGAAGGCACTGCAGACGATATCGCCGCAATGCCCCACTGCAACACTGGTCTGACCGACGATGCCTGTTGATGCTGCCCCCCGAGCCGCTGCTTGCATCGCGACCTGTGGGTACCGCACTCCGCACCGTCTCACTTCACGTGGAAGGTTTGGCACTGCAGAGGGCACCGCCGCAACGCCGCACCGCAACCCTGGTTTCACTGGCAACGCCTGTTGATGCCACCACCGAGCCGCTGCTCGCACCGCAACCTGTGGGCACCGCACTCTGTACCATCTTGCTTCACAAGGACTCCTTGGCCTAACTGACGCCGCCACTTCCAGCTGAAATCGACGCTGCTGCTTGCACCGTGGTTCGAGGGCACCGCTCGTAAGTCACACAACGCCCCACCCTCATCCTGCACCGCAGCCTTGGCCAACCGACACCGGCACCAACAACTCCAGTTCGTCAGCTGATGACAGCGCTTCAGCAACGACGACGCCGCTGCTTGCACCGTGACCTGCTAGCACCGTGGTGAGCCCCGCCCTCATCTCGCACCGCGACCCTGGTCTCACCGATGACACCATCTGATGCCGTCACCGAGCCACTGCTCACACCACTACCTGGGGGCACCGCATGCCACACCATTGCATTTCGCACCGCAGCACCTGACGCCTCCCGGCGCCAGCGCTCCTGATTCCATCAGAGATGAGCTCGACCTGCAATGCGAGTGACTTCAAGGGCCTCAACGTCCTGCATTTCTCACAGGTACAGTTTGCGGGTCTTCCTGACATCGTAGCTGGCCCGCGACCAGCGGGAACTGTTGGATTTGTTGTTCACGACGCCGTGGTAGCCCGGACGGAGCTATCCACACAAGGAACTCTTTTTAATCAGCGTATTTTTGAACTGTGAACTTTTAAGTATAGTATTGTGGATTTTTATCGTTTTTGGGTCTTGTTTTAATTATATAAAAATATTGGATATTTTTCAAAACTGGTGTGGTGTCCTTTTGTAGTGTGTACACTGTATTACTGTTGGTTATGTGCACATGCTTTACACATTGCCTCTAAGATAAGCCTGACGGCTCGTGCCAAGCTACCAAGGGGGTGAGCAGGGGTTATTTTAGGAGTGTAACTCCCTTATCCTGACTAGAGTGGAGATTTTTGCCTAGTTTAGGCCCTTGCCCTAGCCTACCAGAAATCCCATTTCTAACAGGGAAACAGAGGTGGTTGCTCCCAAAGGCATATGTGCTCCCTGTTGTGACCATGTCCCATGGTCCCGCACATATTAGTGCCAAAGGAATCTGTAAGTTGTTGGATCCAGTATGGCAGAACGTTAATATCTCTAAGGTAGCCACACACCTAGTGAAGCACTGCATTGTTTGTTTGAAGCATAATCCTGGGAAAGACACTCCTACACCTGCAGGTAACTTTGCACCGCCTTCCTTCCCTTTCGAGGTTCTCCATATGGATTTAATCTAAATGGAACGGGTGAATAACTTGAAGTATCTGCTGGTAGTGATTTGTGCATTCAGTAAGTGGATTGAGGCTTACTCCACTAAGGAGAATACGGCCATGGCGACGGCGAAGGCACTCTTAAAAGAGTTCTTCCCGCGCTACGTATTGCCAAGTGTGATTTAGAGTGATAACAGAAGTAACTTCCAATCATAGGTCATTGAATTGGTCTGCAAAGGTTTGCATATTAAGCAGAAGTTTCATGCAGGAATCACCCCCAGTCAGCAGGCCTGTTTGAGAAGTACAATGGTACTCTCAAACTGAAGTTAGCAAGGATCCAAGAAAGCACAGGATTGTGATGGCCAGATGCGTTACCTTTGGCTTTATTATGTACTAGGGTGACAGCATATTTTAGATCAGGGTTGTCCCTCTAAGAGGTGGTCTTTGGCCGCCCTGCCAATGTCTGGGGTGTCCCAAGACCCAAGCGCTTTTTTGAGATAGAGTACCCCTTGCTCGTAGATTATCTGTATGAGTTGTCTAAAGATCTTCGTTCTATTCACTATTCACGCCACGCTGCAACCAGTACCAGAGGGGCCCGGGCATCAGCTGCAGCCCGGGGATTTTGTGCTTGTCAAGAACTTTCAATGGAAGAACTGCCTGGAGCTGAGGTGGAAGGGGCACCTCCTTGTTTTACTTGCCACCCGCACCGCCGTGAAGCTTTAGGGCAGAAAATATTGGGTCTATGGGACTCATGTAAATAAGGTGCCCCTGCCACTTCCGTATGACCGATGGGTCATCAACGGTATTGCTGACCAGGAAGGGGAGCGAGTGCCCCGCTTCGTTCCTTTCTCTGATGCACAATTGAGGTGGGCGCAGGCAGATGAGGAAATCAACACAGAGGCGGTCCCCCCAGAGATAAGGGCCGCCCGAATGCTCTCGCTTCTTGTGCACAGACACCTGAGTCTCAGTGCCCTGCTGAGCCTGAATTTTTTCCCCTTTTTGTTGTTGAAGAAGTGCCTGGGGTCGCCAGGTGCAACTTGAGGCCTCAACGGAAGGACAGTGAACCTGTAGGACAGTCCAGGAGTTAGGGAAGGAATTGAGCTTAGGGTGAAGGTGCTATGTCTATGGTGCCTGCCTGAGATTAAAGCGAACAGCACTGGCACACTGCCCTGGACACTGGACAGGATTGTTGAGGGTACTTGCCCAGAAGGGAGGGTGCCCTATCCTGAAAGAAGAGGATCTGTTTTTCTGCAAGGACTGCAATTGTGCAGCTTCCCCATGAGAGTGCTTCCTAGCACCGTCGTTGATGAACAATAGGAGCCTACCAGCGAGGCTCTAAAAGAACGCTGGGTGATTTGTGCCCCCCTGGTACTGTTGTTTCAATAGTGGCTCCAGCTTGTGATTCTTTTCCTTGTGAAACATATAAGTTGCCATTGAAGTTTTATAAATGTATCCCTTTGGTCGTCCTAACCCTGATAAGGAGCAGCCCTGGGTGGCTCTGTGTCCCATTTCAGATGGGCCTGTTTGGTCCTCTTGGTCCACTAAGAGTAAAATATTGTTTGTTGCAATAATTTAGCTTTCCCTGATATTGGTATTTGGGGTGCTGTTCTTCCTAGAAGAGAAATACCCTGTGCACGCTTGGATAAGTGCTACGCCGGCCCATCCTGAACATATTTTTGGTACCTTAGTGCCACATAAAGAAGAACACCGGAAGTCCTATAAGGACAATGTTTTTATTCAGACGTTGCACCAAACACATGCTGCTTATAATACGACAAAATGTTAGGTGTGTGGTTTGTTACCTTCTGTCACATATCGAAGGGAGAACTTGTTGCCTATGCCCTTATCCTATGTTAATAGTTGTATGGGGTGGTTCACCTTATTAGTATGATCCGCTCGTACTCTCAGGTTGACTCCTTGGAACAAAGAGGCACCAGTTCCCATTCCTTGACAATGAATGTGTAGTCCCAACATAGGGCCCCTCCTGGTGTTTCCCCTGGAAATGAGCGGTTTGACCGGGTATTCTTTAGTTCTTGCCTCAGGGCAGTAGATTGAGGTAGAAAGACAAACAGAACAGAGATGGACAGAGATAGGCTCTTGCAGTTCAATGTATCAGAATATTACCAATCCTTTCAAGCCCACAATGTCACCAAAGATAAGCCCATACCCCTGGTTGTGGTAGATGTACTGGCTCCCTTTTGTGTTCAAGGGGCAGGAGACATAGAGGTGGGAGAACGTAGATGCAACACCACTTCCATATTGAGGATGCCCAAAAGTCCGCCCTTGATCCCACCACCTAATGTTTATTTTGTTTGTGGTGCTCGCGGTTATGTGTGGCTCCCTGAGTGATGGTCTGGGTGGTGCTACCTTTCCTACCTCCTTCCCCTAGTTTATATAGCCCCTCCTAATTACCACAGAACTCATCGCCTACAGCGTAGGGGCGTCCTAGCCTCCCGATTTAAGAGGATGATTAGTAGGGGTGGGTGAAATTTGCGAAATTAACTTTCGCAAATTATCGAGAAAATGTTTAAAATTATCGCAAACAAGCGGAAATATCGCGAAGATGCGGAAGTTTTTTTCCGGCATGTTCGCGAGATTGCTTGCGGGCACGGCCATCTTGTTTTGAGTTGTCTCGCGGTGCATGATCGCGAGAAGAAAGACGTGATCGCGCGACGCATGACGTCACTGCGGGCGCGAACTGTCGCGAGACAGCGCAAATGGCTAAAAACAATACAACATCTCATGGAGAACGCGACCGGATCAAGAAAGCTTGTCGGCGAACGCAGGGATTCAGGTAAGGCGATCGCGCACGCGCGAGAATGTATTATTTTACAGCGCGAGCAAGAAACAAATTATCGCCAAGCTGCGGAAACCGGAATTTTTGACATTTTCGCGCTCTCCGCGGAACGCGAAAATGTCAAATTATCGCAATTTCTGCGAACGGAACGAAATTTTTGCCCAGGCCTAATGATTAGTACAGACAATATAGACCAGACTGACATGACCTTGTAACAGTTCACTGATGCGATGAAAGGCATTTTACCCTTCTGGGGCCCTATGGCCAATAGCCTCAATATTAGACGACTCACCCGGATGGTGGAGGGGGTTAACAACATGGCGGCAGGAATCCTGACCAACAATACAGTAGAGCTTCAGGCTACGAGATTCGTTGCTCTTCAAAACCGGATGGTTTTAGACGTTATTCTCGCAGATAGGGGTGGAGCTTGCCGCGTCATCGGTAGCAGCTGCTGCGTCTACATTCCTAATCATGCCCCCAATGTATATTCTGCTATACAGAAGCTCCACAAGCTTGCATCTGATATTTATTAAGATAATGGGTCATGGTCCTTGACAGGGTGGTTCTGGGGGCTGCTGACTTCATGGGGTTGGAAGATACTACTGATCTTAATAGCTATCGCAGGGGTCATCTTCACATGTTGTCTATGAATTAATTGCCCTCCAGCATGTTGCACCTATTGTGTGAGTAAGCTCACTCCTACCCCTAAATTGCCAGGACGTGCTAATAAGGTCTCTACTATGATGATGCAGGATATCCAGGACATTATGTTTATCGATGAGGGCATCTTTGAATATTAAGTGGATTTAATACTCGAGTGCTACTGTATTTTCTCCCTGTGACTTGAGCGACTATGCAATTTCCCCTTCCCACTTAGAATTGTAAAGACCCTACCGGATAGCCCAATAAAGCATTTAGCCACCCATGCTAAAAGGAGGGTCTGTTAGGTTTGAAAATCACATCCCTGCAACGCACTCATTTCACGCTATATTAGGTTAGCAGTGTGTGGCTAAATATACGCCATTCACGTTATACAACCCACTGAGTTATCCTCGTAAAGTGCAAAGCTTCAGTTAGCGAGTGTGACTCAATTTCTATATTCCGTAATCCCTACTAGTCTGCTTCAGCTGTCCCCAAACTAGGCTTCATGATTCAGTATTGCCTGCCTCAGCAGAACACTACATTTGAATTTTTTCTCTTGTTCAAGGCTGCTTCCTGACTCACTAATGAATAGGCCATTCTGCCCTCGCATACCTATCCGAGTGTGTAGTTTCTGCTCCCACGTTAGGAGACGCTGAGACCCAGCGCTGTAGCCTTGAATTGAAGATAACATGTACCCATCTGACAGGTGGTAGCTCATCCTACTGTGCATCTTTGTTAATGTTCGGCCCAGGCCAGTAGTTTTCCATTGTGGGCGTGGTTGGAGGCTTCTCGGGAGGAATTATTTCTCACTGTAGACTGTTGGGGGTCAGTCCCTCGGCAGACATCTCAGGGTGCAGGTCAGATTGGACTCCTCTGCAGAGCATTGCTAATAAATGTATGTTTGTATTCTCTACTGTCTGACACTCTTCATTCTTGGGAAGGCATAGCCGGTGGTTGTAAGTAACCTGGGTGGCCCTTGAGGACCACTTCCTTCACAGGATTGGCCTGAATGGTCTTGATTGATGCTCACTTAGGGAGCCTGTGCCTTTTCCCCACTTGGCTGTGCAACACAGCTGGGTTGGAGAAATATAAGTGTGCATGTCTGTTTGGTCAGCTTAACTGCAATGCACACTTGAAAGTTCCCACCACTCCTCATACCTGCTGCTCTCCAGGATGGCCCTAACTCGCCCTGCCCTAGACTCGCATCAGCTGTCGGATAAAAATAAAATGATAATAAAATTGTTTTATTATCATTTTATTTTCATCTGCTGGCTTTGAACAGGGAGCTGACACTCCTCCGTCATTACGGAGGAGCCACCACTGGTACTTATTAGACCTATATGATATTGCACTGGTGAATGTTTATCTAATAGGTCTGCAGTAGAACATCATTAAAGTAATACTCTAAGTAAACGATTTAGTCATAGGCACCAGCAAAGCTGAAGTTCTAGTACTTCATCATTGTAAGATCAGTCTTAATCAGTCAAGTGTGGTGGTTTGGGCCTGAAATAAGATATAGATAGTTCCTATCAAGATGTAGGAATGTATATTTCTCTAACATTGTCTTGGGCGATTCAGTACAACATAATTAAGTCAAAGTACTGAAATATAATTAGTGGGCTGAAAATGTTTTAATGACTGTATAGAGGTTATTCGTAAAGCGATATGGTGAAGTCATTTGAGCTACAATATATCCCATAGCGCTACATAGAAGTTCATTATTAGTGTTGAATGGACTGATACATTTCTTATTGATTTTGCCCTCTTCTGCTCTGTTTTGCATTTTTTGCTAATTGTTCTGCCCCCTGTTTTGCCTTTTCTGCTCTTTTTTCTACCCTCTAGTTTGCTTTTTTTGCTAATTTTTCTGCCTCCGTTTGGGCTTTCTGCTCGTTTTTCTGCCCTCTGTTTTGCCCTCTTCTACTGCTAATCTTTCTGCTTTCTGTTTTGCCTTTTCTGCCCTCTGTTTTGCCCTTTTCTACACGTTTCTTCCCTCGTTCCACTGTTTCCTCAAGACCTGGCTTTTCGACTGTGATCTCGCACTTCAGCTCCCAGATACCCTTGAGGGTGACAGCACCACACTACAAATGTTGATTGAGTGATTGAAGATTTGGAAGGAGGTCTTGGGGCTACCAATTAGGTGATGCTTTCTGCCATTAGATTAGATAAGATTGAGTTTGTGCGAAAACTTGGCGAAGTCAAAACTATAATTTTATATTGGCCTTTCTGTCTGTCCCACATCAAAGCCTCCTGCTGTCATTGTAGGTTCAGACTATTTGGAGTCAGGCACTGCGGGATAGCGTTGACTAGAATCTAGAGTTATTTTCATTACCACTGCTCATAAAAACATTGTTGGGGACGAATGTCCTAGGCAGAGTATGCTATATTACCATAGTTATCTTGGATTTAAAAAGGCTTGTCCTTGAAATTTTTGAGACAAAGAATATGCCTGCAGGAATTTCTGTATAGTAGATTGAGAATCAAATTAATAAGCTGGAGAAGAGGGATACATCCAGTGTGCAAAGCGAAGGGCATGATGGAAGTAAGGAAAATAGTGAATAATAAGGGTAAACATTTCAAATTATGCATATTTTATTTTATTGTCCCATTTCCCTATTACACAAGAGCTTTTTTAAACACCTTTGTTTTAAAGATATCAAATAGGCACACATGTGAAGGCACTGGAACTGTTGTGCAAAATTAGTTACCTTGATGTTGTTATTGATATGGGATAAGCCTTATGTTCCAGAAAATAAGAAAATAATCTTGTATTGATCTTATTGTGACGGGTTTTATTCTCATTTTAATATTACTTTAAGAAAATTAATAGAAAAAATACAATTCTCCATAGTCTGTTTTCCACACCACAGTTTTTAGGTCGAGCCTGAGCCAGCGCTCATGCGCTGCTCTGCGAAACTTATTGAAGATGAGTAGCAAATAGAAGCCCCGCCCACTCTCCGCCCATGTTTGCCATTGGCTTGTTTCATTGTCTGTCCTAAATGCTGGCTTCTTCATTTGTCACCTCCCATGGCGACTGGCCCCTTTACTTCGAATGTTATAAGGTACATGTTATTTAGACTGTGAGCACTATTTTCTTGAATGTGGTTCTCCTACTGCCTTCTTGTGAGCACTATTTTCTTTAATGAGGTTCTCCTACTGCCTTCTTTACTCCCCCCTCTGTCCCGTTGTCCGTGCCTTCTCCCCTGACTCATCCCGCCCTCCCTCCCATTGTCCATGATGGCAACCATTTGCATAAATGCGAGACCCATTGCATTGCAAATACTTGTTTCTTTTGCATCATCTTCTTTAGTAATTTCCTGTAGTCTTTTACTTTCCTCCCGCTCACTTTTGTCCTTGTTCACTTTGCTCACGCCCCCTTCCCCATTGTCCTTATTATCATTTTTCCGCCCCTCCCATTGTCTGCATCCCCTTTGCTCCGCCCCTACACCGTTGTCCATGTTATCTTTTTTCCCACCCCCTCTCATTTTCTGCATCCCCTTTGCTCCGTCTTGTCTGTGTTTTCTTTCTTCCCGCCCCTTCCCATTCTCAATATTATTCCATATGTTCCTGCCCCCATTGTCCATGGAGCTGGGCTGTGGGTGAGGTCAGGGGTGAATGAAGATTGGGTGTGAAGTGGATAGAGTTGCCAGCTACGACTGAAGGAGAAGTTGGAAGTCTTAGAGTAGCAGGGATGTGAGTAGGGATGCACAGCTGTAAACAGAGACACAGTCAAGAGAGTAATTAGCCTTACAGTTAACCGGGTGAAATGAAATGCACACATTTGCAAAGCTTTGTGCAATGCTCCCTCAGCCTGTCAGCCCCCAGAGACAGCATTATTGCTTTAACCTTTGTGACTTGATTGGCAGGCGGAGGTATGTGTGGGGAGGGAGAGAATGAGTTTTAATCAATACAAGTAGTTCAATAGTAATACAACATACTGCTTTTTTAACTGTCCAACTAGCCTGTTTTGCGATGTCTATGCGCCCTCACCAGAGAATCACAAACTACCACTCAAAAGTCTGTGTTGTACCTGCAAACGAGTCTTTCCTTTGCATTACCATCCCCCGTCTCCTCCTGCCCTCTTATAGTAGACGTGGCCCCTATAGATTCATTTGTTTATTAGGTGTAGCAGGAACGCTTGTCACTGCGAGGGACCCGTAGACACATTTTGTCTTTCAGATAAGACTTTAATGGGTGGCAGCTCCTGAGTTACAGCAGGCTGTTATTAAGTCTGAATCCTTGCTAGACTGTCCCAAAGTCTTAGTCAATGTTCACAGTCCATCCGTTACGTGCTTGCTGTCATTGTAGTTAGTAGTGTGTTACACTTTACCTTACATTTTGATCCCGCATTAAGCGCTATGAGGCACCCTAGTGGAATCAGGGTGCTATACAAATGTGAAATACAATACCATATAAGCATGTTCATCGTGATGCTTCGAGCAATCTGTGAATTACACATCTTAATAAGCATGCTTAGAATCCCTGTTAATGCTGTGAACCATCCTTAACCCCCCACCACGTGCACGGTGTGCATCATTACAATTCTGAGTTCTAACTTACAACATTCATTGAAGCTTATTTGATTGACTTGACCTTCCATCGCTTATGTGGTCCCACATGCTGCTTCATGTGACTTCACTACAACTTTACTAGTTTGAATGAGCCTTATATAAACATGGATGTATGCAGCACTTTTTTATGAGCTTCGCTCCTGATTTGCAATAGTGAAGGAATGCTGCGGCGGGGAGGCAGTCAACTGACTGGGCAGCCAGTGGGCATCTGTTTGATTACTCACATCAGGGGGTGTACAACTGTGTAAGCGCAGTCTGCATTTACACTGCCTCTGGCAGGGAATAGTCCTAGTGGACACACCCTTTGTTGAGCCAAGGTTTGGAAAGCTCATCAGCCTAGGGCTGCTTTTCTGGACCTGGTGTGTCAGTTTTTTCTTGCAAGGGACATGTCTTGGAAAACTTTTTATATATCCTGTAACTTTAAGTTTTTCCACAGTGTAAGGAGAAATTTGTGGGTTTTCCATTTAGTTTGCAAGTAAACTCCTTTGCCAATGAAGAAGTCGCTGCTCTCTTAAATCAAGATTGCAGATGTCCTTGCTTGGCATTGCAAACCAAAAGAAATGTAGCCCGAGAGGTTAAAACACTGGACTATTGAATTGATAACTTCTCTGCAGTGCCACACATTCTTGTTTTCTCTGCTGTGATTTTCCCCTTATGAATTTAAAGTGCTTGTTTAGCCCTTTTTAATTTTCTCTATGTTATAAACTAGTTGTTTTATGTCTTTTTATAAAGCCATTTGTAAGGGTTAATATGACTGCTGCAAAGAATGTGTTCCACGCAGATCACAGCAGTGTACTTTATGTGTATAGCTCTGTGGGTTTCTGTTTTTGTCACAGAGATCATTTTGTTATTGTGCAATCCACAATCTACAATAGTAATCTAGCACAGTGAGCTAAGAACTGCCATCAAAGAGCTGCATGCAAACACACTTGTGCATGCAGTCATCTATTCAAACACTTAGGGCAGTATTACCAAACATGCTGACGGGTCTTACTCTTATAGTATTACAGACTTTCGCACAAATTTGAAGATAAAGCCAGGACATAGCGCGGCATGGTAAAACACTTATAAGGCCCCAAAGGCAAGACCTATTGGCTATGCCAATGCTTGTATGTATAGCCAAGATCTCTCTGTCCCCTTGGCACAGCTCTGGCCACTGTACCAACTAAAGATGTAATTTAGGCTTTGCCAGGGATACCAACTGCAACTTCTTGCTTGCCCACTTGTGACTCCTTGCTCTGCCTTTGTGACCCATGGCATCAGAGGTAGCAAAATCTGTGCACAGATAACAAAGGCAGCTCAACCTTATGAGTGTCGATGTTCTGCCATCCTTGTTTTATGCCCATTTTTAGGTCTCACCTACGCAGCACGCATGCGCTGCATAGTAGGAGACCTTTAGGAATCGATCCAGTTTTTAGCCCAAAAACGTGCACGCTTTGCATTGCTTTCAATGGCAACGCATGCATGTTTGGCAATTCCCTTGCAGGAGCGAGCTTGTAAACCATTAGTTTTTGTATTTAACACATGGTTCCTTCTCACTCCCACAAGGGAAACAGGCACAGGCCCCCTCCTCTCTCCTTTCCCCCTGCTGCCTCCTCCTGTCCAAACTTTTTTTTTAACTTTCAGCACGAGGCACGCACGCTTGTTTTTTAATTCAGGGACGCCATTTCTACAAACGCATGCGTACCATATTTCAACAGTTTACCAAACATTGAAACATTTATTCGTGTATGAGATGCGTAGGACATATTGTGCATAAATTACTTCTGCATGTGGCTTTTGTGCTTTTATTGTTGAGTAAAAGCTGAATCAACCCTCGGCAAACATGTCTTGTTCTTTGTCAGAATATCGTACTTGTGGTAGGCAAGAGCATGTGCAGCAACAGAGAAAATCCTACCTAGACCTTCCGCCAAGGACAACATTTCAAAATAGAGGAGGTGCTTGTGAGTCGGAAGCGGTCACTTCAGCGGTCCACAGCGCGTGGTGCAGTTCATTTAGCACGGCCGGCAGCACCAGCTGGAGGAGAGTAGAGGAAGCGGCAGAGGTTCGCGTCAGCTGAGGAAAGTGCAACGGTCGATATATGAAAACAAAACTCAGCACCGTCGCTACAGTCAGTGCACGTCTTCTTTATATTTTCTGTAGTACTCAAGTAGCTGGTCGCTTCTTCTTCCTGTACACACCGTTTCAAATGACGCCAGGGGCCGTTGAGAGAGTGCTGGCTGCAGGCGTCTCCAACCGGGATTCTTTGGGGATGTGAGTGTAGGCAGGCAGCTCGAGCAAGACATATACTAACAAAAGGATATGTTTTAATCTCTCTCAGCCAGTTCTGTCTTGCATATCTCCAAATAAAAAGAGGCCAGTGGAGAATCTCAAAAGACGTTGACAGACGTTGAAGGTGGACGGGCACGCAGTTGCTCGCACGCTTGTGCGTTCGAAATAACCATACAACCTCATGCTCATTTCTCCTTTCAGATCTCCTGTGCTAAAATGATTACCTGTTTCACGTAATGTCATGTGCACAATAAGGCGCTTTCAATTGCCAAGATTTACATATCAAAGCCATATTTTTAGAGGTGGATGGAGCGGTTTTAGACGAGTTCTTGATTCTCTTAATGGTGCAAAGCTACCCCTTTCACTCCAGAGGAAGGAACCAACACATGCAAAAGATCTTCACCATTCCAAAATGCTATCAACTCTAGTGAAGGAGGGTGTGCCCTCCAAAAGATCTGGCTTAACCATGTTGTAGATTTGCGCTCTCAAACGCTGGAACGTATTACAGTTGTAAAAAAAAACAAGAGCTGGGAAATCAATCATCTATTACGTTTTTCATCGTTTTAAAAGCACCTTTTATTCTCTCCCTGTACAAAAGTGCAATGCGTTTATTTTACTCATATCAGAACACAAAAGCTCACCTGTCTTACAGTTGGTGGAGAGGCGAGATTCGAAAACAACTATTATAGCGTAAATGCTGAGCAGGCCATGCGCTAATAGGTAGCAGTCTCAGAGCCTTTGTGGGGAATCTGCTTTTACGTGAAGCTCTGAAGGCACTGGGAAACTTTTGACTTTGATAAGATTTACCTTCAGTATGCCAGATAAATGGCATACTTGCATACTCGCAAGAATAACAGCCATATCTCACTCATGCTCACTTGCATTTAATTCCTCACACTCATTCTCACTCACTCACACTCGCTATCATTCCTTCATTCATTCATTTTCATTTACTAACTCATTCATTCTCACTCTTTTGCAATCACTCGTGCACTCACTCTTGCTCTCACTCATTCACACGCACCACTCACTTTCATTCTTACTCTGACTCACTCATATTTTCTCACTCACTCCCACTTGCACTCTCCCTTACTATTACCCACTCACAATTAGTCTCACTAACTCTGATTTGCAGTTTTATATAGCGCAAACTCGACCCAAAGGTAACGGAGCACTTTACATGAACACCAGTTGCATTACAGATGGACATATTCATTTTTTAGGCACTGACCGATTAAGGGATTTGCCTAGAATCACAGGATGTTGAGCCTCCTGCTGGGACTAGAACCTGGTTCCCCAGCTTTAAAATCGGCTGCTCTAGCCATTACATTCTCACTCATTCACACTTACTCTCACTTACATTTAATCTTACTCTCATTCATACTCTCTCACTCAAACTCAATCCTACTCTCACTCACTCATTTTCATTCACTCAGTCACAGTTACATTCACTCACTGTTATCCACTCATTCTCTCTCACTAACACTCCTCACACTCATCATTACTCATTCTCACTCATTTCCAGTCACTCTTGCTCATTCATTCTGACTCACTCATGCCTGCTAACACTCACTACCTGACACTGACTCTCACTCATTCAAACACATATGCTTACACTAAGAAACACACATGGTCACACATGGTCACAAATAGACACACTGTCTCTTTCATGAATATGCTTTCACCTGCAAGCATGCAGGCAATTTAAATTGCACATATTTTTTGATTTACCTCAGCAGCTAGTGAAGGTTCCATTCCAGACAACTGGGATCTATATTTTAATACACGAATAGTGAATATTAGAATATTATTAGCTTTTAGCATAACAAACAAGCATTGACCTTATAAGTGCTTAGCCATGCAACAGGTAATGTTGTTGCACCAAGGATATTGTGCTGCATAACTAAACACTTATAAGGTCCCAAAGGTGAGACCTATTGGCTATGCCAATGTTTGTTATATTTAGGGCCCATCGCTCATGAGCCACGATACATGCCATGGGGTAGGTTTTTTCGGGGACATGTTTGATGCTAAAAGAATAGCAAAACAAAGGGTCGCAAAATTTGCTAATCCATGCCGCAAAATCCTGGGGGGGGCTGTCTAATGCGGGCATTCTGGGATCTATGGAGCAGTGTTGAAGATGAGCCCCTGAAACATGGTGTACTCCAACTTCTGGAGACAGAGGTCAGCCCTTCATCTGATGACCTGTCTTTATAGGGCAGGAAGCGAAATGGTGCATCAACCATGGAGCGCACTCAAGGGAAATTGGGGAAGGGTGGTGGGAAGGGAATTCACAGAGTTAGAGTGGAATGGAAACTTGGGAGAGCTGCACCAAGGGGGAGGAGCAAGACTCTTAAGAGGTAGAGGAGCCAGACACATGATAACACATGATAATGAGCCTAGGTGATGACGAAGAGGCATAAGAATAGACAGTATCTGGCCCTACTTTAAAAGGGTGTGCTTCACAACCACCACCCTCCCCCTGCATATTTGATGCACAAGACTAAGACCTCTTCTTCAGGCAACGGCCATCTGGGTTGACACTCATCGGTGTTCTGTTCATGGTGGTTGAGTGCCCTGGGTACTACCCCCGCTTATACATTCCCGTAGCTATATGATGCATACGGTTCTGTCTGTCCCCTGTTGGAATGGACAGGCTTTTTCCTTTGAATATTGCATTGCATTGCACCACGTGAGGGAAGAGATTGCACCTGCTGGGGAGACAGAGGGACGGGAGCGTTAGTAAGTCACAGACCTTATAATCCCACTTGATGGTCAGGCTTGATGACACATAAGCGATGTTGATACACTTAATGGTGCAAAGCTACCCCTTTCACTCCAGAGGAAGGAACCAACACGTGCAAAAGATCTTGACCATTTCAAAATGCTATCAGCTCTAGTGAAGGAGGGTGTGCCCTCCAAAAGATCTGGCTTAACCATGTTGTAGATTTGCACTCTCAAACGCTGGAACGTATTACAGTTGTAAGAAAAAAAACAAGAGCTGGGAAATCAATCATCTATTAAGTTTTTCATCTTTTTAAAAGCACCTTTTATTCTCTCCCTGTACAAAAGTGCAATGCGTTTATTTTACTCATATCAGAACACAAAAGCTCACCTGTCTTACAGTTGGTGGAGAGGCGAGATCCGAAAACAGCTATTATAGCGTAAATGGTGAGCAGGCCATCTGCTAATAGGTAAGAGTTTCAAAGGCGTGGCAGGGGTGTTGTGAGTTACAAGGTGTATGTAGTAACATGCAGTGTATGCTTGTGATGTGATAGGCACAATGTGATCACTGCTGAGCTCCTCAAGCGACAATAGACTGTCTGCCAAAACACAGACGTTGGGTATAGCACATTTTGATAAGCAATACATAGGCAACTTACAGAGTTGCGGGGCAGTATATATTGAGGGTAGGATTATTTCATTTTCAGTACTGATAAAATGCCTTTTGACCCATCTGGCAATCTAAGGCATGAAACATGTCGACCCCACTTTATCACTTTAATTGGTAGCTTTCATGGTACATTGCTACTAGAGGATAGCTCATCTGTTTTTAGTTAGTCAAGGTACCTGTACCCCATAAAACTCTCCCTTGGTTACCCTAGATTATTTTATACACACCCTTATCGCCACCCTATCTTTCACATGAGTCCCTTTCATGCAGTCAGCTAAATGGCGATGACGGATCAAAAGATCTTCGATAAAGAGCCCCGAGGCCTGTCAGGCACTGCACACATCCTAAGTGGAATTTACATTTAAACATTCTACACCAAGATTTCCTAATTTCTTGGATGGCAATACAATATCAGGGAGGGCATCATTCTCATGAAAGTACTATTATGCCAAGGGAAAACCATTTACATGATTCATAGGGTCTCTACCATTATCAGCGCACCCTTTAGCATCCACTTGCTAAGCCTGCTCAAGGCTATCATCAGGCCAGAGTCTCTTACCTGTGGCAGTCTGTGAGAAACTGAATTATTAATTGGGGAGCATGGTGGTCCACAACAAGCAATCAGGTCCCTATCTTGTGAGGTCCAGTTAACAGTTTCAGTCATTTAAACGCGAGGTCAAGCCCTGGTAGCTATGGAGCAGAGCAGGCAGGCTTTGCAAGTAGACCTCCTGCTCATTTCGAATACTCTCATTTGCCTTTCATTAATTATGTGAAAGTCTTTAAGATCACAACTGGATCCAGTGAGCACCTTTTTTTGCTGGTCAAGTGTGATCCCAAGTAGGGCGGCGTATATCAAACAGATTAATGAAAATAATAATTGTATGTAATAAAAAATGATGTGTACATGGAGCACTTGTTGGAAACATAGCTTTATCCATAGCTGTGTGTTATGCAACGACCACTATTATTCGGAATGTTAATCTAAAAGACGTATGGATCTGTTTGCAGCCAGCCATCCATATTTAGATGTTATTTTCCATTTCTCTGGATAATGCCGTGAGTATTTGTCTTCGCCTCAGCATAAACCTCACACACAAGGTACATTGCTGATCTGGGAGATCCGCCATTAGTTCAACAACAAATACACGAGAACGACAGACAAAAGTAGGAGCCGTACAAAGGGCCCCGTGCTCAGCGCTTCTATTGCTAAACCGTGGCTTCAAAGGGAACAGTTCTCGAGTGGAACAAAATCACCGACCGCGTTTTACAGTCCTGTCATCTGTGCTATTGGAATCGTTTGTGTTGTTTTCAGCTGCACAGATGGGAGTGCTTTCTTTTATTTGATTTTATACAATATAGAACAACTTCTATCCGGGTGCCATGTGGTTCCCACACTACCTGCAACAAATGCAGCGACAAACTGTTAAAAGTCCATGATTTTGCATTTCTAACCTTATCAGCATTCAATATGCAGTGAAAAATTAAAGGCGATGCACACATGTGTCAATAATGTTACAACTTTAAATCATTTTAGTGTCGCTCTGAAATGTAGCATTGTGTATTTTAGTGTAAGTACGCTGTATACTCACGGATTACATCTGTGCCTCTTCCCATTGAGAACAGTTAACAGAAAGACGCAGTTTAGCAGTAGTGCGGGTTAGCGTTGGGAGTGCCCGGCCCGACTTGCTTCCTCAAAGGTTTGGTCATGATTAGGGCTCCCGGTTTTATGGTATTTTTAGGCCATTTCCGTCTGTATTTATCCATATTTATTTTTGGGCCATTTTATCTGTATTTGTCCATTTTGTTGTGTGTTTTGCGTATAAATATAGTTGTAAAACTGTACATTTCCATATCTATTTAACTGATAGACGTGCATTCATACTTTAATGTCTGTTGTGTTTTAGCTATTTAAGCTGCCAAATATTACACAACAATACATTCACTGGTAAGTATCCTGTTTTTTAATTTTCCATGCTGTCCATCTGCTTAGCTGCTGGGCTATAATGCATAAAAGACAGCACGCAGAGTAACTTAAAAAAAGCACAATTTTCTGTATTTATCCACTTTTAAAAATAAAAGCAGACAGAAAACACATTGTTTTCTGTCTGTGTTTATCTGTAAAAATCCATAAAAATGGAAAACAGAGATCCTGAGCCATGATATATCCACTTATATAGGTGGAGGTTATGTATCGCGTTCACATACGACAGGCAGCGAACCGGACAGCTTCCCCAATCCAAGTGTGATTGGATGTGTAGCTGATCTCTAAAAGTGGCTGTTACTGTTTATTAATGTGTTTAAAAAGAGGTCTCTGTGCCTATTTCTTCAGCCTATTTCTTCACGGCCTTACTCCTTTTGCAATTCAAAAATGGGTGTGATTTCATATGGAGCCACTTCTGCAATACTTGTTGCATGTATGCAAATTCCTTGCCTGTTCAATCAAAGTAAGACATACCAGTATCTGCATAGATTTCTGTGCCATGCAAAAGGAATGCCTTTTCCCATGAATCTGCATTGTACTACAAATTATTTTCAAATAGGCAATCCAAGAACGTGCTAACCCTATAATATCCATGAAGTCATACACATGTGAATACTTTGGTGTCTTTGCCTGCAGCCCCTATTGCAGAACCTTTGTCCCGACATTGAAAGGCTTTGGTGCTCCTGCAGAGAGGACTCTGAAGCAGAAGCGGCACTGTTAGAACGTCATTTAGTCCCTGGCAAAGCTGGTAAAGCAGGGGAACAACCGGAAAAATGGCTTGTCTGCCCTATTGAGGTGCGGTTCCCTAAATCTCATTTACAGCGGTGAGAGGGAAAAAAACAGGTGCATACTGGGAGTCTCAGGTCAGGGAGCCTGAGCAAATTTTTAACCTGATGCCATTTTCACCAAAAGTCTACCAGGCATTGTTGCTTTTTTGAAAAAATTTAAAAAATGCAAAATGCGATTCGATAACTTGTTACGAATTGCAGTTTGCATTTGTGATTCGGTATTTGGAACGGGTGTGTTTAGGGCGTCCCTTGCAAATACTGAATCGGTATGGTATGTATCACTGTTTTTTAACGAATTCCAGTTGCAAAACAGTAATACTTTGCCACCAGTTTAAAACTGGTGGTAACCTATTTGCAAGAGGGAAGGGATCCCAAAGGAACCCTTTTCCTCTGAGAATATAAAAAAAAAAAAATTTTTAAGAGCAGGCAGTGGTCCCACAGATCACTTCCACCTCTTAGAAAATAAAACAGCAAAGTTTCTTTTTTTCTTTTTAAATGCATCCCATTTTTCTTCAACCCCTTCGCTGCGGCGGGAATTCCGCCGCAGCGCTGGGGGGGGTTTGGGGGCAGCGCGGTGGCGCTGTGCTCATGACGGAGCCACTCCGTCATGAGCCACGGTTGAGCTGTGCTCATGACGGAGTGGTTCCGTCATGACTCCGCCCACTGCGCTAATCGCCCGCACAGGCGGGGAATCAGCGCAGCGTGGGAGGAGCGGCGGCCAATGGCCGCAGCATGACGGAACCACTCCGTCATGAGCACACGGCACCCGTGGCTCCGTCATGAGCGCTGAAGGGGTTAAGGAAAGTGGGGTGCATTTAAAATCAAAAACAGACTGACTTATTAAAAAGCAATCACAGACATGGTGGTGCTGCCCTCACTGTGATGGCAGTGATTCCTAATGGGGAATTTGCGACCAACCTCATTAATATGCACAAGATAGTTCTATTTGCGACCCTCTAAGATACGCTAATGAAACTTAGGAGAGTTTCATACATTAGGAATACTGATTTCCTAATTGCGATTCGGAGAGAATTGCAATTAGGAAATCGGTATTCCTAATGTTAGTAGATTGCTCCACATAGGTCATGAAATACTAACCAGAGCAGAATGCTCCCTTGTGCACAAAGAAAATGAAATCAGCAGTAAGTAGCTCTAACTCAGCGTGCATCATCACTGGCACACTAGCTTTGAACATAAAGTGTACACTTTCTCCCTCTTAAAATAGCTTCTTTATCTAGTAATCATAACCATTTTCCTCAAACTTCCATTGCATAATCAAATTCTCAATTTGACCTTAGTTTAGGCACACAAACACTCTCTTTTCAGCAGATAAAAACAGTACATCAGTGTAAAATGTGACGGACAGAAAAATAAGAATACTAGGTTTAAATTTAAAGCTGGAGACTTGGAAATGTTTGCAGTCTGGAAAGAAAATTACTGGAAAAGGTACATGTTCCAAACAAGCACAACAGAGTTCTTCAGATACTCTTGTAGTCTTTGTTTAAATCCCTTTTCTGATCCTGGCTATGATTACACTGGCTACTTCACTTTCCAGCCTATGTTTGAAATCTAATAATTTTACGGGTCGAAGCTTCAGGAATTAATGAAGAAGTATTTATTTGAAAGCATAATGACCAATGCTTGTTGAATCGATTATCAGTACGTAAAGCCTCTATGGATGTGGCATCCCCACGAAACACTGATCTTCTACGTCAAACTTGAATGATGCTCTTAAATAATTAATTTGTTTTTGTGTGTTCCTTTAGATCTTTGTTATCATAAATAGGTGCGATTGGGCCCTGTGTAAAATAAGCTGTTGTGCTGAGGAAGGGATGTTGTCAGTCAGTAGTAAATAGGTACTTTGGGGCAGATATACGTTTCCTGGCGCATCCCTGCAAATCAGCAGGGATGCGCCAGGAAAGATGCGTGACGCAAGTTTACCCTTAAGCCACCACAGATGCGCCACATTTACAATGCGGCGCATCATGGCGCAAGGATAAACAGATGCGTGTCGCATCTGCCGGCGTAAGGTTGGCGCAGTGCTGGAGTTGTGTCGTGGGCGCGACACAACTCCAGCACTGTTCCAACCTGGCCTATCCTCAACATGGTGCGTCACGCCTTACGCTTGCTTCAAGCAGGCGCATGGTTTTGACGTAACGGCGTCGGAAAAGTGACTGAGTGAAATCTTGTAGATGTCATTCAGGCACTTTTCCGAGGCAACGGACCCCCCCCCCCGTGCCGGAACGCCCACATGAAACCTAACACAGGTTTCATGTGGCGCAGGGCTTTAAAACTTGACGCATCTCCCTAGATGCGTCACGTTGTAAATAGGGCGCAACGTGGCGCATGGTTTACGCCGCAGCTGCGTCACAGATGTAACGCAACGGCAGCGCAAATGTGGTGCATGGGGCTCGTAAATCTGCCCCTTTGTATTTACAATCTGACTTACAAATAAAATTGCAGTAAGTCGTAGCAAACCCCGCGAACAACAGAAAAGAAGCGTGTCAGCTCGTGTAAAGAAAAATAACGGGTTACGATTAAATAAGGTAGCACACTAAAACTCAGAATGCAGACTGCCTGTGCAAAACCAGAAACTTATAAACGTGCATTAAAGTGTAATTCGATAAAAAAAAAATGGTTGCCTAATTATATCAGGACGGTTGGCAAACACTTTCTGGTGGGCTGCTGCGACTCCATTTAACCCTTTCAACGCAGAAAATAAAATGAAAAATGTACCCGAACAACATTCACATTTCCTGTGTTACAAACCCAACACATGGGTGGTCTCCTGCCACATCTGTCAGCACTACGAGATGACGTATCACGTTAGGCTTGTGGAGGAAACGCAGCGCAGAGGCCTCTGTTCTGGCTACTTCCCTTTTCGCTGCTCCAGCAGAGCAAATCCTTTCAGCTAAAGTGGTTTTGGAGCTGAATTGTGTTGCGCCCTGCAAGAGCCGATGGAAGGCTCCATGGTTTTGATTCTAGACACTAAATCAAACGGCGTGATACAACCTTTACTTAAGATAGAATGAGCTTTGTTTTGTTATTTTTGATGTAAGGAACTTGCTGTGCATTGTTTATAATTGGAATGGTGGAGCCGCCACTGCATTGTACCTTTTCATTCACGACAGAGGCAATCATAGTTTAAAGGTTTCATGTGCCACATTGCTCAGTCCTGAAAAAATATGTATTCACACTTCATGAAACACCTATTCTAGGTCGGCGAATAAGCATAATATGTGTGGGTTCGACAAATTGATTTAGGTATGATCTACATCATGGGGTGTACTCACAAACTTTCTGTGGGGGGGGGCAAAATTACAGTGTGGTTTGTGGCTGAGGGCCGCACTGATAGGGGTGGGGTCAGTAGGGGCGGGGCTACAGTAAAAATATCAAATCAGTTTCAAAACATTATTAGACAATACAACAATGCTGTATTTCAAAAGCAGATGCAACTACAAAGAGCACATTTTGATAATAAATTTTTATTAGCAGACAATAACAATCTTAAGAGGCATTGCATATCTTCATACACACTTTGACCCCAATTCCATCACAGGGTTACTTTTGGCCCATCCTTAACCCCGCAATAGCCTGCAATGTCTTACTAACGGGATGGCGGAAAGTTAAGGACCAAAATCTAAAGTAAGTCAAGAGGAGTCCAAGAGTTTGCTTTTTATTACTGGAGCAAACTCCATGACAGCTGAGGCCAGTCTGAGAGGGCCCCCCAGATATTCTTCCCCTTCCGCCTGGCCTTCCTCCCTTTACGCTCTTATAGTGCAGACTCTAAGAAATGCACTTGCCATTGCGGGGATGGCGATCTAGCCATGCTGAAGCAATACAAATACGACAAACTGCCATGGTGATGAAGACCTTTCCTTCTTTCACTGTTTACTTCATACTTTCTCCCTAATATGTGTAAGGGCTTCTTTTTGTCAATAGTAATGCTGTATGTCGAAATATCAATGGTACTTACTGCATCTTCATCCTTGATATGCTATCATATAAGAATAGCTTTAAATACATAAAAAATAATTGTCACCATGCATTGAAGTATTTTGTGCTTTAGGTTTTTAGAAATTAGCAAAATGACAGGTGGCTTTTTTGTTGGCTGCAGTTCCGGTGCCAGAGCAACCTACAAGGCAGACACCTTCATATCCACGCTCCCACACTGCCATCATTCACCCTGGATCTACTACCCATAGGCACAATCAGTGTCGCTGACTGTTCTGATCATTTTTGTGGGCTCGCTATAGACAGCTTCAGAAGTCTTTCACAGCTTTGCATACAATATTACATAGAGTGGGCTTTGGTTCAGCCCCCTGCTCATGATTGCAAGGTTTTTTGTCCATTCCATTGCCATATCCTGATTTTATGTATTTTCCCTCTATTCTTGTGCTGGTCCCTTTCTTAGATGCATTTAGCTTTACCGTGATTAAATGAGTTGTTTCCTTGGAATCCTGAACTTTTCTTTTATTTCTTCATCATTTGAGTTTACCACTCCAGGGAAGTGCATGTCCTGCTATATACCATATATTTCTCTCTTTATTTATCTTTGCCCTTTTCTAGCTCATGTCTTTCCCTTGATTCTCCCCTACAGCAATCTTTTGTTGTTTCCTCCATGTGGCACAAAGTACTGACTTCACAAAGTACTGATGTCAGCCTCTCTCTCTCTCTCTCTCTCTCTCTCTCTCTCTCTCTCTCTCTCTCTCTCTCACAGTCTCTCTCTCACTCTCTCACAGTGTATCACAGTCACTCTCTCACAGTTTGTCTCTCATAGTCTCTCACAGTTTGTCTCCCACAGTCTCTCTCACTCTCTCTGTCTCTCTCACTCTCTGTCTCTCTCACTCTCTCTGTCTCTCTTGCTCTCTCTTAGTCTCTCTCACTTTCTCACAGTCTGTCTCTCACAGTCTCTCTCACACAGTCTATCTCTCAGTCTCCCGCTCACAGTCTCTCTCCCACAGTCTCTCTCACTCTCACAGTCTCTCTCACTCTCACAGTCTCTCTCACTCTCTCTCTCTCTCTCTCTCTCTCTCTCTCACAGTCTCTCACTCTCTCACAGTGTCTCACAGTCACTCTCTCACAGTTTGTCTCTCATAGTCTCTCACAGTTTGTCTCCCACAGTCTCTCTCACAGTCTCTCTCACTCTCTCTGTCTCTCTCACTCTCTGCCTCTCTCACTCTCTCTTGCTCTCTCTTAGTCTCTCTCACTCTCTCACAGTGTGTCTCTCACAGTCTCTCTCTCACAGTCTATCTCTCAGTCTCCCGCTCACAGTCTCTCTCCCACAGTCTCTCTCACTCTCACAGTCTCTCTCACTCTCACAGTCTCTCTCACTCTCTCTCACTCTCTCTTACACTCTCTCACAGTCTCTCTCTGTCTCTCTCTCACAGTCTCTCTCTCTCTCACAGTCTCTCTCACACACAGCCGCGGTCGGTAGTAGGAGTTCCTGCAGGGCGGTGACATGGGGAGGGGGAGGGGCAGGGTGGGGGGTAGTAAACTATGGATTACGGAGGTTTACAGGTAAGTAAACATATAAATTAATAAAACGAATTTCGTTGCGTGCACTGCATCCCCAAATGCGATGATGTGCACGCGACGAAATTCGTTTTAATAATTTATATGTTTACGTACCTGTAAACCTCCGTAATCCATAGTTTACTACCCCCCACCCTGCCCCTCCCCACGTCACCACCCTGCAGGAACTCCTACTACCGACCGCGGCTGCTCACACAGTCTCTCTCACACAGTCTCTGTCTCACTCTCTCACACAGTTTCTCTCACTCTTTCACACAGTCTCTGTCTCACTCTCTCTCACACAGTCTCTCTCTCACAGTCTCTCTCTCTCTGTCACTCTCTCTCTGTCTCTCTCTCTCTACCTCTCTACCTCTCTCTCTACCTCTCCACTCTCTTCTGTCACTCGTAATATTGGGTGCAATTTTAAAAACGCCCAGCCTTGGGAACGCTGGACGGTTTCAAAACTGCACCGTTCTAATTTTGTGGTGAATTTGTGAAATGCTGGGGGGCCTTGGGTACATTACCTGCAAGGTCCGTGTGCTGCCAAGAAAGGCATGCTGGGCCGCTGGCGGCCCACGGGCCGTACTATGAGTGACACAGATCTACATCATAACAGTTAAAATTAAAATATGCATCGGAATGTCTGATATATGTTGTTAACGACATAAGTGAAGCTTTGCCACTCTCAGGGCTGAACATTTATCCAGGGAGGCTTTCATCCAGGAAAGAGGGGGGGGGGGAGCATGTTTGTCTCTCTTCCCCAAGATGTCAGCTTGGTGTGAGATCTGCAATATCATGTATCATGTATGATGATGTTGAACACAGCACCATATCTTTTTTAAATTATTATTTTCAGTTGTATATAGCACACACGTGCCCTAAGGGCATTCAAGAGATTTTCCTAATCACTAGACACATTACACAAGGTCATATAATTTTTTTTGTTTAGTCGTGAGAAGATTAGATAAGTTGCTCAGAATCACAGGAAACTCAATCAGCATCAGGACTTAAACCTGGACCCAGATTTACTGAGAACTTACGTTGGCCGTGCGTCACTGGAGGGGACGCAAGAGCAACACAAGTCCTTAAGGGAGACTTACTATGCCACGAAGGACCACCTTGCCTGGCTCTGCATGGCATAGTAAATCTTTAGTATCATAAGGCAGTGCAAGTTGCTGACTTACATTACTCTGCCCTGGAAAGGTGTTCCATGAGTGGAGTGGAGTGTGGGTGTTTCCGCCCATCAAACCATGGTGTTTGCCACTTTCCCAGATTTACTAATAACAGCAGACCTGGGAAATACGCCAAAATGCTCCACCTTCGCAGAGGAGGCATAACGAGGAGACATATGTTTATTTCTCTTGGTTTGTTCCATTTTCTCAGTGTGCTGCATTCTGCAGGACACATAGAAGAATGAAAAGCCTCAGAGGATTGTATTTGTGCAGGAAGGTGTCTAGTCATGGCCGGCATGCCTCGCTGGTGACGGGGGTCAGCGGGGGGGTTGCGCCAGGGTTCTCTTGGGGGTCTGTGCGGGGGGGGGTTTAATTTAAAAATAAAAGAAACTTACCTTCCCTGGTCCCGCATTGTCTCTGCTCCTGACCTGCTCTCCTGCTGTCCTGCCTCCAGCAGGAACAGGAAGCAGGCAGCCTCCCTTCCCTCCTCTAAGCCAAATACAATGCTGCAATGGCAGCATTGTGATTGGTCGGGGCGCCGACCAGCCAGACGCCTAAGGGGAGGCCATTTTCTCCATGTAGGCTGCATTGCAGCCTACATGGAGAAAGGGCAGAGTGCGCATGACTGGTTTGGTCAGCACCAGAGGGACGACCAAACAGTCAGCAGCCTCAGAAGTAGGCAAGCCATTCCTCCCCTGCCCTAGAGCAGACCCGCCCACCCCCAACCAAACACTTCTGCTTTCTCGCAGTGCAAGAAGCAGAAACATAAAATGGTAGTTTTACCATTTTATGTTTCTGCTTCTCGTACTGCGAAAAAGTAGTGTGGGGACACTCCTCCACCCTAGTGGAGGTGCCAACCCTGGAGGTGTCCCTTCCTGCATAAAAAATATTTTGCTTGTACCAGCACAGAGACAGCAGGAATGTACTATATCTTAAAAGATGTAGTGAATTCCTGTCCTCTCCATTTGATGCAGCACAGCAAGTTGTTTTGCTGCTTTGCACTGTATCAAATGTTAGTAAATATGCTGCCCAGTTTCCCAGTTCCTAAGTTGGCATCTCTGGCCTTTATGCCACATCTCCTCCCATCAAGATCAGCAGTAAAACATAAGCATTCGCAAGGTCTAAATTTCATGCAGTGTGCTGTGGAGATAAGACAAAAACCCAACAACCATTTCAGTGGAGCATCAGGCTGTATGGTAGTCTGTTGCAGCACTGGGAAGAGTGGCAGTTGATTGCAAAAACTTTTGAGCCTGCACACCTGTTTTTAAAGTTATTCACGCAGTATTAACAGTAGATTAAGAGGTAAGGATGTTTACAAAGCGTGCTGCTATGTGTTAGGGTTATAGCCCTGAACCCTGTATGAACAATAAAAGCAAAGGAGGACTGGGATGACCCAGACCTACATAGCGCACAGCTGAAAAACTATAAAAGTTTCAAAATGGTTTTAATTTTCAACTGAATAGTTAAAGCACAAGAGGGAAACACTTAGAACTGTGCCAATTATTACAGGTAAATACCAATATTCCAACGGTTACACAAAAGTAAAAAACAATTAGAAAGAACAAAACATATGAGTTCAGGTGACTTGTTGATGCACAAGTTATATGAGTGAATCATGGTTAATGTTCATTGTAAACGAAGGTCCCAATGCATTTCGGGTTGTTCAACCCTTCTTCAGGGGATGCGAATGTACAAAATCAATATTCTGAGAGTCCACCGTAAAGGCAACTACAACAAAACAAAGAGCAACAATGGGTGTATATCCTTGATACATAAGAGAAATCGAACTAGGATTTGCACTCAGTGAAAAACATAATAAATTGAAAAGCAAAGAGACCTCCAGTGATCACGTAGTTCGGTGAAGCCACACCCGTGTGTAAAAAGTATAATACATATCATTAATTAATCCACAGGGGTAATAATATTTGTCACTAAAATCACATGTCCCACAATGCAATGTGATACTAACTTATTGGTGACTAATAAAAGGATGTAGTAAATAAATATGGTGGTTTGAAGGTGAAGTTGCACTTGACCAGATGGCAACCTGTGATCAAGTGAATATTGAAATCCGAAACTCGTTTGGCAGAATGCTGGTTCTAGTCATTTCAGCTTCTGTCATTTCCCTGAACTTGACGAGTGTGTATATATATATATTCACTGAAAAAAACATAGATTTCGGGGTGTTATAGTTAGTTGGACATTTCACTCGTACAAAACCAGTCACATTCCCCCGTTATAGTTAGGCCAGCTAACTATAACTCACGCCCCCGCAATGCACTGCTGATGACATCACATATTACATCACTCATGACATGGTCAGTGACATCACTGATGACATCATCCAGTGACTGTGTGTTTCTGTAAAATTTAAATATGTTTAATATATATAGGGAAAGGCGTATTGAAGAATGAGTGGGTGTATCAGTGTGTGAATGGATGATTTAGTAGGTGCGTGACTGACTCTATAAGTGAGTGATTAAACGTATCATACATTTAATTTGCCTTCCTTTTTAAGGGATACTGGTGATTTCTTGATGAAGATTAATCAAATTTAATGGCATGATGATTGGTGGTTAAAAACCTTAGACATTACATCATTATACACCTGTATCCACCACTCACAAGGTTTAACTGCTGTAAAATATTTCCTTAACAGTCGCAACATTGGCTTACATGAACACAACAACATGTTACTCCAGATGATTGAGCTATGCTTACACAACAATTTCTTTCTGTTTAACAAAATTCCCTAAAAACAACTTAGGGGAGTTGCGATGGGGGCGTGTTTTTCACCCACTTATGCCTGTCTTTTGGTAGGGTTGTGGGAGGAGCACGTCCTCAAAGTGCAACATAAACAGGCCTGGGAAGATCATGTGAAATATTATGGCAGATATATCGATGATATATTTGTCATATGGGGTGGCACAGAATATGAAGCCAAAGAATTAATTTCATCAATCAACAACAATTCCATGAATCTCCAATTCACAGCCTCTATCAACAAAGATAAGGTGAAATTTTTGGATGTGGAGGTATATATATTGATGAGAACCATTTATAAACTCGGCTACATAGAAAGGGCACTGCTGGCGGGAACTGTGCTCCCGCCAAGCCATAACAAACTGCAATGTCCCAGGGATGGGCATCCAGGGACCTTGCAGGAGCCAACCCTGGGGGATGGTGGTGCCCAGGGCCATGCAAGGCTCCACAAGGGGGAGGGGGGCACAGCCTGCCTCCCTTTTTAAGTAAGCCCCAGGGAGGTGATGGTCCTGGGGGCCGGGGGTCCACAATAGACTCCCTTCATGTTTGTGTCTGTGCCCCAGGGAGGTGGCGGTCTCCAAGGCTGTGTGGGGAGGTGGACCCCCATGCATTATCATCTATGTTAGCTGCGGGGAGGTGGCGGTGATGTGGGCTGTGGGGGAAGCCGTAGGGGCTCCCCCACACTTAAAAAGAAATAATGTATATGCCCCAGGGAGGTGGCAGTCCCTGGGTTGCCAGGGGGTTCATACAACCCCTCCATTAAGGATGTAAAGTGACCCGGGGAGGTAGAGGTCGCCCGGGCTGTGGGGTAGCCCTGCAGCCTCCCCTGCATTATTTTTAACTTTCATCTCTGCCCTAGGGAGGTGGCGGTTCCCGGGGCAGCAGGGTAGCCGCAAGGCTCCTCATATATATTTATATGCCCTAAAGCCTCCCCACATTATTTTTAAATTTAATCTCTGCCCCAGGTAGGTGGCGGTCCCAGGGGTTGCAGGGGGCCCACGCAGGCCCTGATTCATTATTTTTATAATGTCCCAGAGGCCTAGCCCACCCGGGGTCCTAATTAAACAAAGTGCTTCTTTTCTTATTTTCATTTCTGGCGGGAGTCGTGAATCCAACGTGACTCTCACCAAAAATTATACAAAATAATGTATTTTTGCCCCTGGGGTGTCCCTGTGGGACACCTTCAAGAGGCCTACGGGGTCAGGGTGTTTCTACCCTGCCCCCTTTTCTTTTTTTTGAATTTTTCTTTTCTTGTGACTTGGATCAACTGAGTCACAAGATGGCAGGCAACACTTGCTGCTTTGAAGTGTTGGCAGACAATCAGATCTGAGGCATTAGTTTCAGAGGGGTCGTGGATCCACCACGGCTTCAGTTGTAATTCTGAGAAATCTTTAAATTTCTCAGCAACTACTGATTGGATTTACATCATTTAACAAAATTAGTGCTCTCAGGACGAAGAGCTGCCTTTCTGCCCAATTTGGTGTGATTCCGTTCAGCAGTTCGGGCTGCATTCATGTATAAAGTTTCATATGGAAATTAACATGGAGAAAAAGTATTATCGGACCCCATTTTTCTCAGCCCCCTGCTCGACGGATCACCCCGAAATTTTAAGACAGCAGCTGAAGTGACTGTCCCGATCGATAGTTTTGAAAATTTCATGAGGATTCGTCAAACAGCGCCAAAGTTATTGGTGAATCAAAAAACGCTCTGCCTATGGAAACTACATCGTAACTATAACTACCTACCAGCGACGGCCAGTTGGATATATATATATATAATGGAATAAATATGCACTGCAGAGAGCATATGATATTTATGTTTCAGTCCACTGGTGCAATTGCTGTGCCAACTTACAATGGTCTTACTGGAGGGCATAGAGAGGGTGCATATTTAGTGAAATACTGTAGCACTGAAAGGCACGGTCATTTGATTGTGTGACTGCTTGAGCACCTCCTGAGGCAGAAGCCGGGAGGCTGTGTTACTTAGCGTTGTTTCTGATTTTACTTGCTCTTAAATTGTACAAATTGCTAAATCTGCGTTTTATCTACTCTCTTGCAACTCTAAGTAAATTAGCTTGATTTAATAAGCTTTAATCGCTCACTTCGTTCCCCCTCTTTCCCGCTGCCCTGGGCCACTCCCAGCTGAGCATTGAAGCTGTGGAGCTGGTCCCGGGCACTGAATAGTGGCGGCCATCTTGTGTGTGGGTGGGATTCACAGCGCTCTAGTTGCGCATAAAAGGGGATGTCCATGCCTTCGCGCAGCGAACGCGCACAGCGGGCGCGCCTGACTCGCGGCGGAGTCGTGCCAGAGTCCTGCCCGTCTGCGCCCGTCCACGACCAGGACGCGCCCGCGTCGAGTCAGATCTCTCCTTTACCTTGCCCCTCCACTACCATCTCCTACAGCAGGGAAGCCTTACTTCACCTCGACTTAAAATCCTGTTCGTATGCACATACTCCTTCTTCCGATTCCTTCTCACTATCCTTTAAACCCTGTAGTGTACAAACTAGAGACAACACCTCTCCGCCTCCATGTCATCTCCTACAGTCTCTCCCCCGACATTCCTCGGCCCTCAAGAAAATTTTCATTAAAGCTGGACTGATTAACTGTCGTTCACTTGTGAAACACTCTTTAGATGTAGCTCATTCGTTAGAGGACAACCAGTGGGACCTTCTTTTTCTCACCGAAACATGGTTAGGAGAAAAATCCAATCCCGCTCTCTGCCTTGCCATCCCGCCAGATTACAAGATCTTGTGTGCCAACAGACAGAACACCCACCCCGGCGGAGGTGTGGCCATTATCTATAGATCTATCTGGTCCATCTCTTCCTTCTCCTATTCCCAAATAGAGTGTATCGAGGCACTACCTTTTTGTATCAAATTAGCTGCTAACTGCACATACTCAGGTTTATTAGTTTACCGCCCCCCCAAATCTAAAATCTCCCATCTCCCGGCCCTTCTTGAATATGCCCTACAAGCCTCCTTCCGTTACGCTAATTTCACCCTTATTGGGGACTTCAACCTTCACGTCGACAATGCCGATGACCCCACCAACGTTAATTTCCTGTCCACCCTATCAGATGGTGGGCAAAACCAAATAATTTCTGGTCCCACGCATAAGGCAGGACACACCTTGGACCTTATTTGCACTAACCTAACAGATATCTCTACAAGTGACCCCTTCCCTGTAATTTGGTCTGATCACTACGTGATCCCTTTTACCATCTCCTTCTGCCATCAGGATCGATCGAGACCCCTGTCCAACTCAGTGGGTCGTAACTGGAGGATGATTTCCCCTGAGAATTTAGCCCCTCATCTCTCCTTGTCCCCCCCTGAGGAGGCCACAGATTTAGACATCAGACTGTCTAATTTCAACCTCTGGATCACTTCTGCTATTGACCTCCTAGCCCCTATCAGACCTATTAAATCCTCACGAGCCACCCCCTCCGCACCGTGGTACTCGGATGAACTCCGCATTTGTAAATCGGCCTGTAAACAGCTTGAGAGAAGTTGGAGACGATCTTACTCCCCAAACAGTAAGTTCAAATATAAATCCGCTCTTAAGGAGTACAGGAAGAAAATCATAGATCACAAAAGATCCCATCTAGAGGAGAAAATCTTCCAGGCACAAGGGTCTTCAAGAGTTATTTTCAATACCGTCAGAACCTTCACTGACCCTCTTGCCCTCAAGCGTCAACCCCCGGTGTCCCAGATCCTTTGCGAGAGTCTATCTAACTACTTTGAAGACAAGATTGCCACTGTTCAAAATTCCTTTCCCAGCAAGATTAATCCTGACAATTTCGAACCATGCACAGTCAGCTCTAATCCCACTCAGGTCTTCTCTAACTTTGAGGTGATTACCCCGGAACACTCGCTGGCAGAATTACTAAAATGCAAATCTGGTTCCCCCCTGGACCCCTGGCCGGCAAAACAGTATAAATCCTTAGCCCCCCTGCTCAATCCCATCTTAAATGAAATTTGGAACGACTCCCTCCAGACAGGAATCTATCCCGTCTCCTGGAAGCATGCCAGATTGGTTCCCATACTCAAAAAAGCAAATGCAGACCCCACCGAACCTGCTAACTACCGTCCCATCTCCCTGCTCCCTGCACCAGCTAAAGCGCTTGAGAAACTCGTACAGCGGCAACTGGCTAGCTTCTTGGAAACCAATGGGGCCTTCCACAACTCACAGCACGGATTTAGGCCCGGATATAGCACCGAGTCCGCCCTCATTGAGATGACTGACGCCATCAGATGGAAGTTGGACGAGGGATCTAGAGCGGTGTTGGTTTTGCTCGACTTGTCGGCAGCATTCAACACCGTCTCCCACCCCGTCCTCCTTGACCGTCTGCAGGCAAAAGGCATACAAGGCAAGGCCTTGGAATGTTTTGCCTCCTTTCTGTCCAATCGGACACAGGCAGTATTCACACCCCCATTTACCTCGGACTGTCGCCCTCTCAGGTGGGGAGTCCCTCAGGGCTCCTCACTGAGCCCCCTCCTGTTCAATGTTTATTTTTCCCCTCTGGCCGAGATCATCGCTCAATCCGAAATCAAGGCCACTTCTTACGCTGATGATATACAGCTACTGTTCTCATTTGACTCCCCTTCCCAATCTACCTTTGACCCGTTGAAGAACTGCCTCCGTAACATCGCAAGCTGGATGGATAACAATTCCCTTCGGCTTAACGCCGGCAAAACCGAGGTTATATTCTTCCATCAGCCCTCGCCTCTGAACCCCAACCTGTGGTGGCCCCTTGAACTGAGTACACCCCCTTCACCTAAAGACTCAGTTAAAAATCTCGGGGTAATCTGGGATACCAATCTCTCTTTCCAAAAACAAATGCAGACGGTATCCGCGGCCTGTTTCTCTAAGATGAGGATGATGAAAAAGTTCATCAATTTCCTCCCCAGCCAGACTAGGAAAACTATCGTGCAGGCTCTAATCACTTCCCATCTGGATTACGCCAATGGACTGTACCTTGGTCTCTCCTTGGGCCTCCAGCGTCGCCTCCAGACAGTCCAGAATGCTGCTGTTCGCCTGGTCTGTGGTCTCCCCCTTCGTGAACGCATCACTCCCCATCGACATAGGCTGCACTGGCTCCCGGTTCATAAAAGGGCGGAATTCAAGGCACTTACCCTAGCTCATCGGGCTATCAAGGGAAAGGGTTCCACATACTTATCCTCCTGCCTTCGTCCATACAGCAATACCAGACTTCTCCGCTCGAGCTCTAAACATCTCCTGTCCACCCCCAGAGTCAAAAAAGTTCGTTCTGGGGGAAAAACATTCCAAGTCTGTGCTTCCTCCCACTGGAACAAACTACCCTTGTCCATCCGGACCATCCAGGAGGAACTCCCCTTCCGGAGAGCTCTAAAAACCTTTCTCTTCTGTTGATACCAACTGAGTCAGACACAGCATCAGCTCTCACAGAAGCGCCGGGACACCCCATAGGATATCTGTGCGCTATACAAGATTCCCTAAATAAAATAAATACAATAAATACAGAGTCCTAGTGTCAGCAAAAATAGGGCCCGGCTAAAGGCAAAACATCTGGGGTGACGACACATAAAAACAGACTTTGCAACACATACCAATTCGTTTAATATGTAGATGGTTTATTTTCGCTACAGGTAGCATATTTTTGCTTTCAATGGCTGTCCTGTTTTTTTAATAATTCTACATGTGCTTAACTTCGTTTACATTCTGATTCATTAATCATTTGGTTTTTTTATTTATCCTTATTACCTTCTCAGAGTCTTCTTCTGCTCTGGCTGTTACCATAAGCCAGGCATCTTGCTAAACTCAAGGTCTGGGTTCAGCCATTTTGTTAACTCCCTGTGGATTCTGCAGACCTCGTTTTTGCGCTCATGTGACCCACTCTACAAAACATTGGGAGTGAAAGAACATATTCGCAGTGTGGCTGAAATATGTTTCAATTCATGCTTTTTCCCACTTGTAAAAGTTCACTCTACCAGTCTATGCATGTTTTAATTATGGTTTAAATCTTTTATTGACATTTCAAAAATTATACAATGTTTTAATTATAATACTAAAACTAATACAAATGGCAAACAAAACCTGAAAGCAGACTTCTTTATACATATGTCTCTTGAAGCCCATATTCACAACGTTTAAAAACGATGCAACTACTCATCTGGCAAGGCAGACACTAGTATTACGATCCCTATGCAGACAAGTGAACATTGAATCAGCCAAAATAAACCCTAAGGGGCATATTTATAATAACTGACGCATCCCTGCATATCAGCAGGGATGCGCCAGTTGTTTTGCGCCCCAGCTCCGCCATCATGGATGCGCCGCATTTATAATGCGGCGCACCATGGGGCAAAAACGGCACAGATGCGTCACGCATCTGTGCCGTAAAAGTGGCGCATTGCTGGAGTTGCGTCGCAAGCGCGACGCAGCTCCAGCAATGCTCTGGGGGGCCCTATCGGCACAATGCTGCGTCAATCCTTACACCTGCTTCAAGCAGGCGCAGGGTTTTGACGCAGCATGGGCTCAAAAGTGACTGAGTGAAATCTTGTAGATTTCACTCAGCCACTTTTAGGAGGCGTTCCTGCGCCGGAACGCCCCCACCTGCCCTGGAACTCCTACATGTGGCGCAGGGCTTTACTACGTGACGCATCTCCCAGATGCGTCACGTTGTAAATACCCCGCACCATGGCGCAGGATTTGCGCCGCTGCTGCGTCACAAAAGTGACGCAACGGCGGCGTAAATGAAGCGCAAGTCAAACATAAATCTGCCCCCAATTATCTTGGAAGAATTGTGCCTCTGGAAAAATGTCCAATAGTCTAGTGGCCAGGCCTTTACAGCTCTACACCTTTACGAAAGCTTTTACTAAGTTAAAAAAACTGAAATACTGCACGGTCTTTCTGTTTCACCTCCTGGCAATTTCAGTGATGTCTCCGTTATCATTGTGCTGTAGGAGAAAGTGTGTGATAATGGCCTATTACAACAAGGCTTCCTTTGGTTACTTTCCAAATATTCGACCCATATTCTAAATACAGTTCAAAGCTCGTCTGGTAATGGCATTACCCAAACAATACTTTCTTCTCCATTTATTGGCTCTGGCCATAATCTGAGCCAAAATGATGCACTGTCTACCCTGGAAGCCTTATGCATAAAGATACTTTAGAGATATAGAGGTTGTTGCCTATAAAGCAATCCTGATCTAATCTAACAAGTCCACAAACCAGAGCCAGAATCAGGGACGCCCAAAAGACCTGCTTCCATTTGTATCTTTGTTGAAAGGGTAATAATATCTGTGAAATCATTAATAATGTCATATGTGATCTCGTCTGTGACATCATCTAAGCTGCATTTGAGGCGATGCAATGTGTGAAGTCATGAGTGGTGCGTAGTGGAGCCTTGAACTGTGGTTTGCATATCGTGCAATAACGTATGGATTTCAGAGTTCTGTAGATTTTATAGGTGTTGTAACTATGGACCTCATTTAGAGTATGTGCGAGTGGTCACATGTCTCGTCCACGGGATATCCGTCACGTTTAGACCGAGTATCCCATTCGCTGAACTGTAAATAAGGCATAAGACTTTTTACAAGTGTTTTTCCTTTTGAAAAGCATGTCGGCCTGAAGGTCTCAATGCACTATGCAGCGTGCACAGTTTAAAACGTGCAGCATTATGGCCCTTATGTTTCCATTCACACAGCTGCCGCTTTTTCTGGGGTTTCTTTCCGCCTTCCTTTCAGGTTGGCATCGGTGGGTGCTGCTCCGGCGTGCATTCAGATGTAATGCACTTAGCAAAGTTAAGAAATAGAATGAGGCGCAGGCTTTGAAGGGAAGGCGCGATAAAAGAGCAGCAGGCTGTTCCCATCTGGTCTCTTCGAACATCCCCTATCAGAGGGATTTCCAGGCTTATGGGGATTAGACTCGGGGCACATCTGTCGGATCATTATGCACGAGGGATCTCCTGCTGTTTCCTTCTCATGCTTCACCTATGCGCCATCATTCAAAGATCATTTTAATAAAACGCATTGTAATAAAATACAAACATTTAGTAAAAAATACAAGAGCAACGTGCCTGAATGCAGTGTAATTATTTCTACAGGATAAATCAGCTCAGACCAAAGCATTTATAAATTGCCTTGCTGCCAAAAGCAACAATGTGTTGTGAAGGGTTAAGAAGTTAAGCTTTAAGAAAAGAAACTATTAAACAAAGCAGGTATAAGAGCCCATTAGTGTGTGTGAAGAGCACTTTTACAGCTAGCAAGGCTCTTTAGTGCTATCAGACATTTCAATATTTACAACATTTCTAAACTGCTATAAGAAGCTATACTAGAAAAAGCTAACAATTTAAAGTTACCTTTTAATTGCAATATTGTAATAACAATCAAAAAAAGTCAATAAAAATGCATCTGGCATGAGATAAAAAGACACCTTGTGAAGTAGGTGTAAAGTAATAGCCGTCTCAATTTCTGACTGTATCTTCTGTATATAAACTATCATGATTAAGACGTTTCCATCTGTCAATCCTTGTACCTTAGGAGAAATTTTAACCTGGCTTAAAGACCTCAGAAAAAATGAAGTAATTATCTGCCTACCAATCGTTTCTTCACTGAATATAATAGACTTACATTAACTGGGGTACTGCACTATACCTATAAAATAATAATAATTTGGGGGCGGTCCTATCTGATTCAAAAGTAGACAGTCCCCAGTTGGGAGCCCGGCGTCTGCCGGTCTTATTATATGCAGACAATGCAGTACTTATTCCCAGAGCCGCTAGGGGCCTGCAGACCTTACTGGACTTGTTTGTTTATTTTATGGAGAATTTGGATTTACCGGTGAATGATTACAAAAAATTGTAATGGCAGAAGGCCCACAATCAACCAAAATGATTACTTTTAAAGTTGGGTAATCTCTGGTGCCAAAGACCAGGGAGTTTTCTTATCTGGGTCTGTTCTACTCCTCCTCGATCTGGCATCCCATTGTTAACCACTGTGCCCTCGGCCTGGTCGCTCCCACACCTCCCGCCTGCTCCTTACCTGCTGGACCTCCTGCTGCCGCCTGCCGCCTGAGCCACCACAGGGCCGCCGAGCGCCGCCCCAGCCGCCACAGGGCCGCCAAGCGCCGCCACCGAGCCCCCTGGTTCCCGCCGCTGCCCACGAGACCCCGCCCCCCCGCCCGCCGATTGGTTCCCGCGCTCCCTGCCTCCCCGCAGAACCTCCCTCCCGGCTCCCCTCTTAAGGGGACCCTCTCCCCCGTCCCAGGTGTGACCACTGTGCCCTCGGCCTGGTCGCTCCCACACCTCCCGCCTGCTCCTTACCTGCTGGACCTCCTGCTGCCGCCTGCCGCCTGAGCCACCACAGGGCCGCCGAGCGCCGCCCCAGCCGCCAAGCGCCGCCACCGAGCCCCCTGGTTCCCGCCGCTGCCCACGAGACCCCGCCCCCCCGCCCGCCGATTGGTTCCCGCGCTCCCCGCCTCCCCGCAGACCCTCCCTCCCGGCTCCCCTCTTAAGGAGACCCTCTCCCCCGTCCCAGGTGTGACCACTGTGCCCTCGGCCTGGTCGCTCCCACACCTCCCGCCTGCTCCTTACCTGCTGGACCTCCTGCTGCCGCCTGCCGCCTGCCGCCTGAGCCACCACAGGGCCGCCGAGTGCCGCCCCAGCCGCCACAGGGCCGCCAAGCGCCGCCACCGAGCCCCCTGGTTCCCGCCGCTGCCCACGAGACCCCGCCCCCCCGCCCGCCGATTGGTTCCCGCGCTCCCCGCCTCCCCGCAGACCCTCCCTCCCGGCTCCCCTCTTATGACGCCCCCAGAGCGACCACGCAGCGGACGCGCGCAGCAGGAGCACCGAATGAGCGCCGAAGGTGCGCCAAAGGTAAGCCCGTCTGCGCCCGTCCGCGCCTGGACCGCGCCCAGTGCCAGGACCCCTGGCCCCCGCAGACCCCAGCCCACCCGCCGGACTTACGATGCCGCCACCCTCAACGCACTCAACACCGGCCGAACCCCCGGGTGCTACCAAGCCACCCCGAGACGCACCCACGGACCCTTCAGCTGCCTCACCTGCAAGTTCACCTGCATCCGGACCTGCCCCGCACCAGCACCCGCCAAGCCGAACACCAGCAGCAACCACCTCAAGTGCATCCTGCTCAACACCCGCTCCGTCCACAGACACGCCGTTCAACTCTGGAACCTCCTCGACACCACAGCTCCTGACGTTGCCTTCCTCACGGAAACCTGGATGAACGACTCCTCAGCGCCCGACATCGCCATCGCCGTCCCAGAGGGCTACAAGATCATCCGGAGAGACCGCGACAACCAGACTGGAGGAGGCATCGCCATCATCCACAGAGACACCATCCGTATCTCGACCAACGCCGACAACACCCTGACATCCGCCGAACACCTGCACTTCCAGATCCACACCGACCCCAAGACCACCCTCAGAGGCACCCTGATCTACCGACCCCCGGGACCACGCACTCAATTCAGCGAAGACATCGCCGACTTCATCAGCCCGCACGCCCTCCCCTCGGCCGACTACATCCTCCTCGGGGACATCAACTTCCACCTGGAGAACAACAACGACCGCAACACCACCACCCTGCTTGACAACCTCGCCACCCTCGGACTCAAGCAGCTGGTGACCACCCCCACCCACCTCGCCGGACACACACTCGACGCCATCTTCTCGTCCAGCAAAGACATCTCCTTCAGCCACGCCACTGGACTCCACTGGACGGACCACAGCTGCATCCACTTCACCTTCAAAAGAACCACGGTCCACCACCACCAGCAACAGGCCGCACGAAGAAGCTGGAACAAGATCACAGCCGAACAACTCACCACATCCCTGAGCCAGCACCCTCCCGCCAGCTCACCGAACCCCAGCCAAGCCGCCGACAACCTCACGAAATGGATCTCCACCTGCGCGGACGAGCTCGCCCCTCTGAGGACCCCACCCAGCAGACCCGGAAGCAAGAAGGCCCCTTGGTTCACCGACGAACTCAAGAGCTCCAAGAAGAACTGCCGAGCCCTCGAGAAAGCATGGAGAAGAGACCCAACGCCGGACAACATGACTACCCTCAAGCTCGCCACCCGAAGGCACCATCAACTGATCCACGCCACCAAGAAAACAGCATTCAAGGACCGGTTGGACAACAACGCACACAACAGCAAGGAACTCTTCAACATCGTCAGAGAGCTCTCCAACCCCAACGCCGGAACCAACGACATCACCCCATCGCAAGACCTCTGCAACTCCCTCGCCTCCTACTTCCACAACAAGATCGCTGACATACACAACAGCTTCAGAACACAACCAACGCTCCCCACGACCAAACCAACGCCCCCCACCACCACCCTCAACGCCTGGACACCGATCAACCTCGAAGACACCATCAGCACGATGAACTCCATCCACTCCGGTTCCCCAACCGACCCCTGCCCTCACCACATCTTCAACAAGGCCGACGCTGTCATCGCACCCCACCTGCGGGACATCATCAACACCTCCCTCAACACCGCCACCTTCCCTGAGAGCTGGAAGCACGCCGAACTCAGCGCTCTACTAAAGAAACCAACGGCGGACCCCACCGAACTCAAGAACTACCACCCCATCTCGCTCCTCCCGTTTCCAGCCAAAGTCATCGAGAAGACCATCAACAAGCAACTGGCAGCCTTCCTCGAGACGACTGGTTCCCTCGACCCTTCCCAGTCAGGCTTCCGGGCCAACCACAGCACCGAGACCGCCCTCATCGCTGCCACAGACGACATCCGAACCCTGCTGGACAACGGAGAAACAGCGGCCCTCATCCTCCTGGACCTCTCCGCGGCATTCGACACTGTCTGCCACCGCACCCTAGTGCAGCGCCTCAGCAACGTCGGGATCAAGGAGAAGGCACTGGAATGGATCATCTCCTTCCTCACCGGAAGGACACAGAGAGTCCGCCTGCCCCCGTTCAGATCAGAAGCCACGGAAGTCACCTGCGGCGTCCCTCAGGGCTCCTCGCTCAGCCCCACCCTCTTCAATGTCTACATGAGCCCCCTTGCGGCCATCGCACGCCAACACAACCTGAACATCATCTCCTACGCCGATGACACCCAGCTGATCCTCTCCCTGACCAACGACCCCGCCACCGCCAGAGCCAACCTACACGAAGGGATGAAAAACGTGGCCGAGTGGATGACGACCAGCCGCCTGAAACTGAACACAGACAAGACGGAAGTCCTCATCCTGGGCTCCTCACCCTCCGCCTGGGACGACTCCTGGTGGCCCCCTGCCCTGGGCAACGCACCCAAACCGACAGACCACGCACGCAACCTGGGCTTCATCCTGGACTCCTCCCTCTCCATGACCAGACAAGTCAACGCCGTCTCCTCGTCCTGTTTCAACATCCTGCGCATGCTACGTAAGATCTTCCGGTGGATCCCCACCGAGACCAGGAAAACAGTCACCCAGGCCCTCGTCACCAGTCGACTGGACTACGGCAACGCCCTCTACGCCGGTACCACCGCCAAGCTCCAGAAGAGACTCCAGCGGATCCAGAACGCCTCGGCGAGACTCATCCTCGACGTCCCCAGACGAACTCACATCTCCAGACACCTGAGAGACCTGCACTGGCTCCCGATCAACAAAAGAATCACCTTCCGGCTCCTCACCCACGCACACAAAGCCCTACACAACCAAGGCCCGACCTACCTCAACAGCCGCCTCAACTTCTACGCTCCCAAACGCCACCTCCGCTCGACCAGTCTCGCCCTCGCAGCCGTCCCCCGCATCCACAGAGCGACAACAGGAGGTAGATCCTTCTCCCACCTGGCCGCCAAGACTTGGAACGCCCTCCCCACCGAACTACGCCTGACCCAAGACCACCTCTCCTTCAGGAAGAAGCTCAAGACCTGGTTGTTCGAGCAGTAGCGGACCCCCCCCCCCCCTAGCGCCTTGAGACCCTCCGGGTGAGTAGTGCGCTTTATAAATGCCTTTGATTGATTGATTGATTGATTAACGGACAAAAGAAGACCTTGTCAGGGCGAACGCCGCTGTATTTAAATTTGCTACACAACTAGGCAGCAGACCCACCGGTGCCCTCCTACAAATTTATAGGGCAAAGTCTATCTCTAAAGGAGTTTATGGGAGTGAAATCTGGCCTTACACCAATCAGAAGGAGTTGCAAATAGTCAAAAAAAAACTATTTGAGGCGTTTTCTGTGTGTTCCGCAAAGTACCTCAACCTTTGCAGTTCATGATGAATTGGGAGTGACTTATCTAACCAATATTACTGCCTTTCGGCCACTCTCCCTTTGGATAAATATCTGGACCAGGCTCGGGATCCAACTGAGCAAAGAGGTTACCAAGGACCGCCTGGCCCTGGATCATGTCCTTTACATTCCCTGGTTTAAATTTATCAGGGGCTGGTTGTTGTTTTTTTTAACTTCGGTAAGGAAGATTTATTTAGGAATCTGGACAATATCTGCAAGCAGGACCACAAATGGGTGAAAAACACTTTTTTAGAAGGAGGCGGTTGGATAGGTAGGGGGTTGCATTAATGAAGACTAGTCTTCGTCGATTTGTCCTCTTGAAAAACCATGCCCTCTACCGAGCCTTACGTCTTGTGTGTTGAAAGTAGGTACGACTGTTTTCTACTCACCATGTTCTGGCTGGACCTATTACCCTTCTTGTTACCTTACCCCGTGTGGGGACTAGGGGTGCTAATCTTGTGTCCTGCGGCTGCAACAGTAAGTCTCTGCAGGGCACGCTACATTTTATGATATTTTGTAGCTTCTATGAAGTACCCAGGAAACATTATATGTTCCCCGTTTTGAAAAAGGCTAATTTTACTCAGGTTCACCCTGCACTGGTATACTTGCAAATGCGTTCAGGAGATATTATTCTTAATGTTGTTAGTTTTTCAAAAGTCGCTGTTCAGTTGAGAAACAGCTGCAATTAAACCCCCTGGGAGTGTAGGACTTTCATCATCTTTTATATCTTTGCAGGACCTTTTTAACTGTGGATTTATTCTACGTAGTTTTAAATTGTTGATATCAAGGATTATTTTGCAGTGTGTGTCATGGATTGATTTACTTTTGTGGATTTTTTTTCGAAGACCGAATAAAGTTTATATTGATATAGATAAACATTAACTGGGATACTGGACTATGCCTATAAAAGCGTCAAGTTTATTTTCAGATTACAAATGAGTTCTGACATCAGAAGTTGTTTGAAATAAAAATCACAAGTAGTCTCTAACACCTTAATACATGTGACTAATGACTTCACAATGACTCATACAGGTAGCACCAACATACAGTTTTCTTTGGTTTTATTTGGCGCAAACACAGTTGTTTGTTGAGTGTAGAAGTCCTGCAGCCTCAGGCCAGATGCCTTGCTTTGGCTCTAATTAGGGTCCTCTTGGGCACTCAAGCTAAACACAGGGAAAACCGCTATATGTGATCTACCAACCTACATCAATTCTAAATAAGTCATACATTCCACCAACTCATGCAGCAGCATAGGTTCTGCCCCACATTGCACCAAGTTGATTTTGCATAAAGGATGATGCTGAAATACTCTGCAGAGTGCTGTAAAAGAGCTTGGAGAAGGATCTTATGCTAATTAGTTTTTGTAAGGAAAAGGGCCATTAGTTGGGTGACCTGCAAAAGTAATGAGTACACATTTGCCCACCATTGGGAATAAAGCACCCCATTGTAGTGGAGCAGAGCAGTCCAAGGCCTACTTAAGAGAGGTGGTGTGGGCTAATAATCACCATTCGCTGGCACACCATAATAATACTCAATAAATGATTGTCAAATCTATTCTTCGTTTGAAAAAGGAAAAGTACATTTATTACACACACACTAATCAATACTGTGCAATAATATACTAATGTACAGAAGGCTCATGGAAATACCTTTTGATGACATTGCGTAATGACCTCTGACACCTCTAAAGGAGATATTCAACCACATTAGGTAAGTACCTTGACTTGATCAAAGGTTCAAGATCAACAAACCACATGTCAAAATATCCAAATTATAGTATAATATTCAATAATAAAAAAATAACCATGAATAAATGCACTTATCACTGATAATATAGCATATACATAATGATCAGTAATCACTATCAACGTTCTTGGCTCAATAAAGCATTTCAGTAAAGCATATACCACATGTTGATAGTGGAGCACTCGTACACAAAAGAATAAAACAATTTATGAAAATGGCACCCAATTTTTTGAAAGTATAACCAATGTACAGAGGGTTTTATATATCCGTATACATTATTTCTACAAAAAAAAGTCCAGACTTCATGTAACTTTGTGAATATTTTGATTACTCATTTTTTATACAGTAACACACTCAATACAGTTGTTCCAGTAATTACTAATTACGAATGATTCCGTCGACACGTGAGTCATCTACCCTTTGTACTTTGTCAAGGCTGACAAAGTGATACATAAAATAAAGAGAAACACAGATAAACATTCCAGTGATACTTGGTGAGTACTTGTCGTGGCATAAAACACATTGCAACACCCATGTGTCCATGACTTTGATACAAAAAATTATCACTAAGCCACAACTTTTAATGAAAGCGAAGTTAAAACCATAGCCCTTCAGAAAATAATCACCAAGATGGTTTGAGGGTTAAAGTGTTAAGAACAAGAGTCCTTTATATCAAAACATCTATAAGACCCATCACCAAAAAAGACTCACCTATAATGTAAAGGATGGAAAAGAAGAGGAGACCTTGTTTATTGATACCTTCACCAGTGAAAATTCACCATTTGATCCAGAAAAAGAAGTACTAAGAAGCAATCGGGCATGACTAAAGGGTGCCATAAATGACTAGGATGCAAAGAACAGATTAATTACCTTTGAGAGATATTTTAACATGAAAATATAGTAGTAAAAACTGCAAGGCAGATAATTCCTCTAGACAGTAGATTAGGATTGTGTTTGAAGCAAAAAACATGAGAAGTACAAACAAAAAAACTTGTATTGGATGAGCACTGATGTCTGTGGAACAAAGATAAAAACCAAGGATTGCCTGAGCTAAAAACAGTCAGAAACCTATCTAATGGCCTGCTGTTATCATAATTTTTAAAACTCGATAAAGGTAAGAACGATGAACGTCATCAAAATTCATCATTAAGTATGGTCCAAGGAGGTTAAATGTTCCATGTCGGCTACCTTTCCAGGATCGTAAAAATGGACAATTGTGTGATAACATGGAAAGAGCTATTGCCTCCTATTCAAGATGTTAAGTTCCCAATATGACATCTCCAACAACAGAGAAAACAACAGTAAAGAGTGAACCTACCCAGGTTTGTAAGAGATCTGTCCCACCACTGATAAGGGGGGTTCACATCCAAAAATATAAGTATGCAAATGGGCCACAGCCACTATTTATGAATACCTAATAATAAGCAAATATTCAGAACAAAATAAAGTAAGGAAAATCAATAAACCTAACCTTATGAGTATAGAAAAACAAGTTCAGAAAGAAAAGGAATCCCAAAGATGAGCATATCAGACAAAGAACAAAAAAGTGAATCAATAATCCTAAAGGGATCCTATGTGTTACTTAAACATAAATGGAGAGAAATTAAATATCCACCTCTTACTATAACAAACTAAGAGATTGTAAAATATTAAAAATTATCTTGGACCTTGATAAGTCCCAACGCATACCTGTTAAGAAATATCAGAAAGGGATTTGCATTAAAACATTACTAGAAGTAATAACCAAGAAATACGTTGCTTTGGTACTTTGTAAAATAAAATGCTGGTTTCGACACATCCCACTATAAACACAAATGTCATAAAACTTCAGAGCAACAGAAATTAGTGACTATTGGGTGTACAATAGTTACTTGTAAACCACATTCTGCACCACTAATATCCAGGCTTTTACCATGGCTATCGACCTAACTTGTGAATGTAACCCCCAAGGGACCTGCAGCCCCATGTAAATAGTGATGGAAAACAAAATGTAAGGATAAACTGTGTTGCATGGCAAGGTGTTTATATGTATGCCTGGAATATGGGCACCTCATGCACTGCCATTGACGGGGCAGCCCGGGGAGGCCACTCCTGGCAGCCCCGCTGGGTCCTCCTGCGTGCACCACTCTTCCATGCTGCTACAGGGAGCTGGCCGGTCTCTTTTGCCCTTCCCACTTCTCCAGGCAAGGCGCTGGTGGTTCTGATGGCCTCCTGCTCTTCCAGACACAGGCACGGACAGTGGGATGGGCTGGCCACTACTGGAGGAGTGTGGCAGCACTCCCCCATCCTTGCCTTGAGTCCGGAGCACAGGGATGTTGTCCTTCGCCCCTTTTTCTCAATTCCTCACTCAAAGGCAGTGCAGCAGTTCTCCCCTGTCTTAACCACCATCAGGGCAAATGTGGTTGCGGTCCGGGCTCACTAATTGAATTTGAGGCCACGTTGGGCCATTTCACATGCTGATTTAGGGCACATTTTGCTCTGGATTGTGAGGCCTAGCCACCTGGAGCACTTTTCTTAGGCTGCCTTGCCACTAAGGCAGCAAAACGTACAGGAAGATGGTTCCATTGTCTTCCTGCATAAGCCTTTGTTCATGACCTCCTCTGAGGCTTCTCTCCTCTGTGTTGGAAAAGTTCAGTCTTTCTTCCCAACAAGTCCTTAGGGGGTATAAAGGAACCAGTTTCCTTGTTCCTGGGGAGAGACCCACTGGGCATGGGGTCATCTGAAGTCAGTGTCCTTAGTCCAGATGGCCATCAGGGTGTTCTTCCTTTCAATTGTTCATGGCTGCTGCCTCCAGTACCAGTGTCCAGCAGAAAGTTTCAACCAAGACAGTGATCACAGCCTTGTGCAAGACCTTTTATGTGGTGGTGGTAGGTTCCAGATGTGAGGCACCTGTAACCTATCATGAGGTGCCACATCACCTCTTTGCCCTTGTCCCAACACTCCTGCACCGCCTACTGGGATATTTCAAAATGGTGTCACCTGGGCGCAGTTCGCAGAGTTCCCCGTAGAGCAGAACTTCGCGAAATGACCTAGAAACGCTGCAGCTCTACGCAGAGTTCCACAGGTTGCAAAGTGCGTTTGGTTATGCTGTTCACATTGGTTTTCAGCGCCGGGTGTTTTACAGTGCGAACAGCAGCATACAAAGTACAAGAGGGTGCTGCTTCTTTTCTTGCCTCTCATGTAGATTTTCGAACCGAGCGGCAGCTCTTTCAACGCGAACAGAAGGCTTCTCAATGAGAGGGGTTGTGACCATCCGCAACCGTCCACATTAAGAAATCTGACTACTCGCATTGAGAAATCTCGCTGGGAGGTGGATTTTCCTCAATCACCAACTTGACATTGGCAAGCGTGAGCGAAGATAAAACTCAGCTCTGTGGAGCGGAGCAGAGTTTTTCGGAACTCCTCATGCTCCACGGAGCACGTAGGGCAGAAAAATCAGCAAACTCTGCCAACGGAGTGGAGTTCACTGCCCAGGCCTACCCAGGAGTCACTTGCCACATCAGCTCTGGGGAGCTTAGCTCTACCTCTCACTGACAACACTTCTAGGGCCTTTCCTAGCAAATTGTCAAAGTGAGCTCCTTCCTCTGTTGGCTCCAGATGCCTGGGCTCCCTCCTTTGTTCAGTGGGCTTGGGCTGGCCCATCCCTGGCACAGTGTGACAGTTGATTGATTGATGCACAATCTTCATCCCCAACCCTTTGCTCATTGGGAGCTGAGACAAGTAGTGTTAATTGTTCCCTATATGTGGGGAGACCTTTATTCCTGCCACTGGAGAAAAATGCAATTAACTTAGCACAGCAGGGTGACAAAAGGCCTAGGCTCCGATCGTGAGTCAGAGAAATCTGACATTCCTGGATGACCCATAAGCTGTACAGATATCCTTTTTTTCAAATTGCAGAAATAATTTTCCCATACAGGTTACGCCCCAGTTTTATATGTCACTGGTCTCTGTAGGGCAAAGGGAACCAAAGTTGCACTCTAAGGCAACCCTCCCCATAGATGTACAATGGAGATTCACTGCAGACAAGACAATAAACCACACTGACTTTCCCTGTGAGCGTACACTTACATTATGAAGCCTACCCCAGGTCAATATCCAATCCTGCAGAGTCCCCTCTGTGCCAGGCTACCTGTGCGCAGTTACCAGACTGCGCAAGACAGGAGTCTTCCACACAAAACCCTCACATGTATGCAAATACAGGTGCACACATGTTCACGTGTACCCAGCCAAGTGGCCCTTACACTTTCTGCATCACAGCAGCCTTATATTGAAAGGCAGACACTGGTGGCAAATAGGCACAGTCCATTTACCATGAATTTATTGTGGGTGAGCCACAGGTTGTGAGGGTCATCCACAGTAAAAATGGCACACACCTGGTGGTCAAAAAGCAAAATATCCAGTCTGGTTTGATGGGCTGAACCTATTCCTTACAGTTTTCTTCAAACACTTTAAGCGCAGAGTTTTTGCTTGCATGCATCTCACCAATGTAAATTTGGCAAGTGTGTCTAAGGCCTGCCATTGCAGAGCCTGCGTGCCGTCTGGTACTGTCATGCTGACTGGGCAAGTGCACCCACTTGCCAGTCCCTAAACCTTCCCTTTTCTTCATATCAGACACCCCTATGGTAGGCCCAAGGGCAGGGTGCATTGTCGGTATAAGGTAGGACATGCCCTGGTGTGTGTGGCATGTTCTAATAGTGAATTACAGCCATTTTCATTTTTCACTATTGCAAGGCTACCTGTTCTCCATAGGCCATGGGCAGTTTGATTATTATGTCTTATGATCGTAACTGACTCAGGGAACATGGTAGAAATTCGAGTTTAGTGTGCCTGAACTCAGAATGATAAAATACATCTTTTAGTGAAGTTGGTTTTAACATTCTGTGTTTGAAAATACCACTTTTAGAAAGTAGGTATTTTCTTATCTAACCATCCAAACCTGCCTCTGCTAGGCTGTGTATTCCTTGCCTGGAGTTTTAGTGACAGGAGACAGGGTGAGTCAGCACAGGGCTGAATAGAGAGATCTGCATCTAGATGGGTGGGAGGAGTTGCACCTGGGACCTGAATAGGGCTGTGCCTTCCCTCCACAATGCTGGCTCCATCTCCTGTGGTGCGTCTGATGTCTCTGCCCTGCACTCTGAAAGGAAAGTAGGAGTCTTGTCAACAAAGTGCTCCAGGACTGACCAGAACTGGTTTGGACTAGGCAAAGGCCTCTCTGTCTTCAGAGAACCAAGGGAAACTGGGTATAAATATTGGGACCCAAACCCAAGAACTTTAGATCACTTTGGAAAACAAGAAGAAACCTTTGCTGAGGAGTGGAACCAGAAGAAACTGAGGAGAGACTATCCCTTAGCTGAAGTGCTGCCTGGGGAATTGGCCTGCAGTGGTTGCCTGACTGCCAAAGAAAGGAGAAAGGACTTTGTGTGCACTTTTATTCAACTAGTGAAGGATCTCCAAGGGCTTGGAAAAGAGCTTGCCTCCTGCTTAAGTCTCAGGTCCAACAGACTTCCCCCACCAGCTCCCCAAGAGTTCTTTTGAAGTGCCTGCAGTTGTGCTGGACTTTTTGAGGACTTGCGTGTCGCAAGGAGCTGGAAGAGCGACTCAAGAACAAGAAGCATGTCGCCGAACTGCCGCTGCCGCTTCACAACAAGAAGCGCCCCGCATTGCCATCGCCGGAGAAGAGGATCGACGTCACATCAGACGCCGCCGCATCATCGGAAAGCGTGTCACAGAAGAATCGTTGAGTTATCGTAGGTCCACCGAAGCGCCTCACATCGCTGGAGAAGAGGATCAACTTCGCATCAGACGCCGCCGCATCTCTGGGAAGCGTGTCGCAGGGCCTGTCGTGGCTAATCGCTGGAGAAGAGGATTGATGTCACATCAGATGCTGCCGCATCACCGGGAAGAGTGTCGCAGGGCCTGTTGTGGCTCTCATCGTTGTGGAAGCAACTTGCATCACCAGGGGAGAGGATCGGTGTCGCATCAGGTGCCGCCGCATCACTGGGAAGCGTGTCGTAGGGCCTGTCGCGGCTCGCATCGTGAGGAAACATCTCGTATCACCATCCTTGCAACACTTTCGTTGCCCTGCGGGTCACATCTTAAGGTGCATTGAACTCTGAGTGTCGCATTTACCATCTTAAGAGAACTAAGTTAAATTCTACCATTTTGAAGTAACAGTATTATGGATTTGTGTCGTTTGTGGTCTTGTGATAAGTCTATATAAAGAATACTTATTTTTTATATAAAACTGGTGTGGTGTCCATCTGTAGTGTTGTCACTTGATTACTGGATGTGTTCACAAGTGCTTTACACACTGACTCTGAGATAAGCCTGACTGCTCGTGCCTATCTACCAAGGGGGTGAGCAGGGGTTATTTTAGGAGTGTACCCCTTTACCCTGACTAGACGCAAGGGTCCCTATTTGTCACAGGTACCTACCTATGCCAACTAGAGACCCCCAAATCTAACAGGTAGCTTATGGCATCAGATCATCTCCCTTCTTTAATTCAAACAATCAGCTTAAATGACAGCGGGCTGATGATGTCCTGAAGTGCATCTTGTGCAAGTCTTCAAGCCCAGCAATAGGACAGTCCCTCTTACAGGAAGTCGATTGACTACCTCCTTCTATTGCTCACTCCTTATATTTTCCTCTCTATATGAGGAAGTGGGCTAGGGAATATCTTTTGTCCGCAGTCTCCAGTTGGTTGTTGCAATGAGACCAGTCATCCTCTGCTTGCTATTACACTAACTGTCCAATCTTACAACGAGTTGCCATGTTTACCAGTCACTATTATAGTGACTCCTAACCAAGCATCCCTGGCTCACGCAAGCCATCTGGCATGATTTATACAAACCCTCTGGAGACATTAGTCTCCTGGAACTTGACTGGCCTTAGGTCAAAATTTGCCCAACCAGACTGAAATCCTTTTTACTGAACAACATGATATCTGTTTGTTCCAGGAGACCTTGTGTATCAGCCACATTGTTAAACCAACCAAAACTAGTGTGAATGGGAAAACCTTAGGAGGGCTAACGATCTGGATCAGAGCTACCTTAAATTGTGAAATTCATTGTCTTGACTTTGGCTCTCCGGACGTTTTAGCTATAGGTGTAGAGATAGACATGTCTCTTACTATTGATAGCTACAATATTTACGCCTGAGGTGTCATGGGAGGTTTGGCATCAAAAACTGTCCAATATTTAGAAGGTTACCCATAAATGAATCATCGCAAATCCTATCTAATACTTTCAGGGGATTTCACCACTACTTTTGAGCACCTGGACAGTGATCATGCTACTTTATCCAGCAAGTAGGGTGTTAAATTGCCATTCCACAGCTTGATTTACACCCTATAAAAAGGTGAACACAAGCTGCCCGGCAGCTGAAGGCTTTATCTCTGGAGTTTGGGCCACCAATAGGCAGACAAAATCTGATCTGGAGGGGGCCGTCACTTTTAATAAACCACACCATATGAGCTGTATTAACTATATATTAGTCAATGTGAGACTCTGGCCATACGTCAATGATATTTGCATTAGGGAAAGGCTGGAAAGTGATCATAATTTGCTATGTATTGGCATGACAGCCCTCTGTGGTAAGCTTCCAAACAACCCCACTTGACTTTTCTTACTAGGGATATAGTACTGTATTGCTTCGCACTCCCAGATAATAGAAAATACCGCTCTCCAACACGGAGGCTCAAATACAACAAAGCAATGAAAACAACACACCACCAGGAAACAGATTTCACTTTTATAAAATGAAACACATCAAAGACTGTTTTCAAAATAAGGCATGAGGTTTACTTTATGCAACACTCTAGCAAAATGGCTTTCCCAGATGTCAAATGAACAACATTCAAATGTATATAGAGATATATATGTATATATATGCAAGCAAGAATATCACACTTATAAGTAGGCAAATGCAACTGTTAAATCCATGGCAGATAATATTATGAAATGAAACACAAGCAGATTATGCTGGATGTCCGCTGCAAGAAATCAGAAAGATATATACACTAAATACATGAAATGATTACAACCACTGAAGACTTGGATGTGCACACATATACTCACACATCCCAAAGTCAATACTCAAAGAAAACACCTCAGATGATTATAGCCACTCGAAACTTGAATGAGCACACAGACACTCATACATCACAATGACTATCATAGCTACTGGAGACTTGAATGTGCACACAGACACTCACACATCACAATGGTAATAATAAAAAATAAAACATCACCTGTTACAAATTTCATCTTGACCCACTCCAGACATGGATTAACAGCCGGGGTCTAGAGACTCAGCAACAAGATTACTGCACTGAAGACCCATTCGCCTTTCAGGCTCAAATATCAGTTTCCAAGTCAACAAACCCTAGCTTTATAATCTCAGAAAACACCAGAAGGTTCCAAGAGGCACTCCTCTGTGAAAAGGAAACTTACTGGAATTGTCAACTATCCATGCAAGCATTCCAAAGGCAAAAGAGTTTTCACATTCCTTCTGCACTTTCACATGATCCAGCCTTTATCTTAACAAAGCTTACAAAAGTCTCCGGCTGTACAGCCAACAAAACAACCTTGAACGTGAATAGCCTAAACAAACTGAGTAACCTGGGGGGCATGCCTAAGCGTGCAAAAGCTCAACCTAGCTGAGAGAGTAAGAATTCAAAATGGCAGGAGGGCATGTCAAAGCCAATAGTAATAACTTCATAATACTTCCCAATGTACAACACAATGCACATTTGTGCACCACTGCCTATAGCATCACACACTTCATCTCCAAATGTACAAAATAATGCACATTTGAGCACCACTGCATATAACACTGCACTTCAAGACCAAGAAGTGCATTCCACATCACTCTCTCTATCATGCCTTCAAATGCACATCCCACACGTTCTGTTCCTGGCAAGGCTGTTCTACTCTGTGGAAGCTCCCACTCTAAAACTACAAAGAGAAATGATCGAAATCTTAAAAGAAATGTGCACATGCAGAACATTCAAGCCAGGATAAAATAGAACACCAAAAGTCAATTAAAACAATGGTAGTCAAAGGTCATCATGCGGTTAAAATACATAGGAGTGCCTACAGCACGACAAGTACCCAATAATGATATGCGTAGGCTCAAATGGCATCAAATTGCTCCTCACCCTGACAGTTTAACATCCATTGCCTTAGACTTCATCAAATTGGGTTCACAGACAAATTCTTTGGTTTAATAAGGAATGCAGGCAAACTCGAAGTCCACTGCCTCTGGCCGTACAAACTAAGGAAATTGAATGAATTTGCTCTTTGCGTAAAATGTGTAAGTTGGCCTTGAGCAATACAAAAAGGGAATGTGATGATCTCAGGTGGAAAGATCTAAAAGTAGCTTGATTTGAAAACGATTCCACTAAGTTTTGGTCTGTAGTCACCTGCAGTGGTGATGGACTTGCCCCTCCACCCAAAAACTATTTACCCCCATTAATTTAGAATGATCACTTTTCAAATCTGTATTCCAAGGGATCTTCAGATTCCGATGAGGGATTGCCATTTGTAAACTTCCAGCCAGGCAGTTCAGTTGTTTGAGACAGGTGACATCTTGCTATCCCTCTCGATGCTAGTGGTAGGGCCCCTAGGCATGACAGTATACCAGCGAACATATTCAACCATGAAAGAGAGGATTGGTCCAAATATATCCTTGTCTTAGCCAACGCCATAGTGAAGGATGCCCCTATCATGGATTCAGGGAAGAAGACAAAAGTTTTTCCTGTTTTTAAAAGGGTGACCAGTGTTTGCCTGCTAATTATAGACCACACACTGGATCAACAAAAATTACATTTTGTCATCATTTTAGAGTGATTTTCATATGAATCATTGACCAGATGTTCCATTTCCTGCGCATCTACTGGAAGATGGTACTCATCAGCAGAGGTAACCTGCATGTTGCCTTTGTCGATCTTAAATGAGCTTTTGATCTAGTACCCCGTTTGAAACTGTGGCATGTTCTTTAAGACATGGGCATGCCCCCTGATCTTCTAGCAATTAAAATACATTTTCTTTTTTTTAAGTTTGATTTTATTAGGGAATAATAAGCAAGAGAACAGCAATAAAATGAATAGAACGAATCCTATTTAACATAAAGATGAGTAAATAAAGTAAGAATATATAAGGATAAGACTATCAAGCTGTATACAAAAGAAAAATACATCATATAAAACAATGAGGGAAAAAGGGCACGGGAAATGAAGCAAAATGTAATTGATATATAACAATTGAGAGTAAAAACATACTAAGTAAATCATTTAACATTGTAAGCATAACAATAAGTGAGGTTGAAAAACATGATAATACACATTAGGTTGTAAAGAACCAACTAATCATCTGGAAGTAGAGAGACAAAGGGAGAAATTAAGGTGGTTTCCATACATCATCTCATACATTCCTAGTTTTAACATTAGAAGAGGCAGTTAGAGATAGATAAGTTGTTAAAGGAAGCTATAGAAGATCTCTTTTGATTGCTATAGATATGGGAGAGACATAGTTAGTATCTAGTCGATGATGAAAACAGACAGAATTCTACCAGGATCTGAAAGTGACTTTATCAGCTTGCTTCCAGTTTGAGGTAATTAAATGAAAAGCAATGGGTAACAATAATTCTAAAAGTTTAAAACTCAGAGGTGATTGAGGCCATTGGGGAGATAGAGTGCCTAGGAATATATTTGTGAAAGAAAAAGGGATCTGAACTTAAAAAATTATCTTGATTTGGGATCAGACCAGTTGCCAAAATTGGTGGATAGAGGGAAACTCACACAACATCTGTTTTAAGTCTGCAGCAGGGCACGGGCAGGACAAGCAAGTAGAGGACGCTTCAAATGAGAAAGATGCTAGGGTCACTGGGGAAAATAGTACTCGATGATAAATGGAAAAAAGGGTGTGTGCGGTATTTGCAGCACGAGATGTTTTGTGAAGTTTACATCATAATTTATCCCATGTAGTGATTGACCAATCTTGTGGTAAATCCTTTTCCAAGCCAGTTCAATCTTTGATTTGTGTCTCTCCGGGGGAAATTTTAACGGTTTGTATATATTGGATGCTGAGGGGGCAGTGTCCAGTTTTATGGATAGGTTTTTGTAAATTACTGGAAAATTAGTAGTTCTTGGTAGAGTAAGGACATATTGATTGAGGGAAGGATAAAGAAGATCACATTGCGATCTAGAGGACGATGGTAAGGAAAATTTAGATTGGAGATCAGAAAAAGTATGGGATTGGTTATCAAATAGAAGCTGAGCTATCCAAAGTAAGCCTCTATAATGCCAAGTTTTCCAGTACATATAATGATTACGAATCCGTAATGATTTATTATGCCAAATGAGTTGTTGATGAAAGGAGCTAGCAGAGGAATACGATGATGATAATAGAGGAACCAAAAGTTTATGGGAATGGGAGATGACAGGGGAACGCAAAGATGTAATATTGATGCTAAACGCTAAGATCTCTTGAAAATTGAAAGGGGCAATAAGAAATTCCTCAATTTTTATCCAAAGTGGAGGATATAAAGGGAGTTCCGTAGAGATCCAATGATCAGCTTGTTTTAGGGGAAACAGTGGAATGGTAGGTTATAAAATCGGGAAACCTAAGACCTCCATTAGGTCTATCTTTCTTTAAAGAGGACAAAGCTATACAAGTGGGTTTACCTTCCAATAGAAATTGTATCAAAGTAGAGTCAATTTTCTTAAAGTAATATCCAGGAATGTGTATAGGAATCATGGAAATAATATATAATATATGAAGGGAGAGCATCATTTTAATTGAGTCCAGACGACCCCACCAAGATAGAAAAAAGGAGTGCCAACGAGTAATAGTGTCATTTAGTTTTTTAATGATATAATCAAAATTTAACTTTAACATTTCAGGAATTAAAGGAGCGACCCACAAGCCCAGATATTTATTTTTAAGTGGTTGCCATGAGAACCCGGATTGGAGGAAAAGATGTTTTTAACACAAAACATTTAAAGGCAAAACTTTGCATTTATCAGCGCTAAGACGATAGCCTGAGAGCTGAGAAAAGGAGGCCACCTGTTGAAGAAAAGGGGTAAGAGAGGTTTCAGGATTAGAACAGTATGAAAGAATGTAATCGGCGTAAACTGACATTTTAACCTGATGAGGACCAAATTGAAATCCTGTAATACAATCATCCTGCCTAATTTTAGTTAAAAAAGGTTCTAATGCTATAACAATTAACAATGGAGATAAGGGGCATCCTTGTCACACACCCTACGCATTGGAAAGTAATCAGATGTTTTAACGTTAACAAATATTGAAGCTTAGGGGCCTGAGTATAATAAAGAAATTAAAGCAATTCATTTAGGAGGAAAACCGGCCCATTTTAAAGCATGAAACATAAAATCCCAACCAATCCTATCATTTGCCTTTTCGGCATCTAAAGCAATAGCGGCAATAGGATGATCCAAGGAAAAAGTTTGCTTAAAACATTAAATAGGACTCAAGAGTTGTCAGATGCTAGTCTCCCCTTAACTAAACCGGATTGTTGAGGGCCAATGAGATCGGGTAGAATAGGATCAATACGAAGTGCCAAAATCTATGCAAAGATCTTATAATCTGTGTTGACTAAAGAAATAGGCCGATAGTTCTTACAGAGAGAGTGATCCTTATCTTCCTTAGGGATTAAGCAGATCTAGGCTTCCTGGAAGGTGCCTCGAGATGAGCCATTATCAGAGAAAGGCTGAAATAAAAGTAAAAGATTAGGCAAAAGAATCTTTCCAAAATGATCATAAAACTCAGTGGTAAAACCATCTGGTCTGGGGGCTTTCTCACGACGCAACACCATGACAGCATGGGAGATATCTGCTAAAGAAATATTGATTCCCAAAGGCTCAAAATCAATGTGGTTAGATGGAGGAGAGGGAATTGATTGAAAATAGGAAAGAAGATTAGACTGTTCTGGCAGTGATTCAGGAGTATATAGGTCCTTATAGAAATGAAACAAATTCATTTAAAATGTCATTATCCTTAAAAATAGGAGTACCAGCAGGACCCTGCAAGATTCTATTTTCATTCTTTCCTTTCTCACTTTTAAATAGTTAGCCATTAATTTCCCCATTTCGTTTTGACCCCATAATAGTCAGAACTACTGAACTACTTTTCAATAAGTAATTGGAAGCAGCATCAGTAGATAATCTATTAAACGTAAGTCAATAAGATTTTTCAAAGAGGACTCATTATTAGATTGATAGTAAGTATATTCTAATTGTTTGATTTTATTAAGTAATTGAGTGGATTGGGTTTCTAGGGATTTTTTTTTGTGATAGAAAATTTATAATAAAACCTCAGGCAGCTGCTTTAAAGGAATCCCATACCATAAAAAGGGAGAATCAGGGGTAGTATTAATAGTAAAAAATTCAGAGGCAAAGGAATTAAATTGTTAATAGAAATTAGGGTCTAGGAGTAGAGAATTATTAAAACACCATCTTCCTGGGGGGGAAGAAAAAGGGATAAGGTCAATATCAACAAGTACAGGGGCATGATCTGAGATTAAGATTGAACCAATCTCAGATTGAATAGCATGTTGGGCTAGCGACTTACTTAGGAAAAGGTAATCGATACGGGATTGTGAATGATGTGAGACTGAATAAAAACGATATTCTCGAAGGTCTGGGTGACAAATTTGCCAAATATCAACCAACGCTTTGCCCCGCACTGTGGATGTAAATTGGGAGTGCATTTTAGAGGGTACAAACTTAACTCTAGAATGTCTATCTAGAAAGGGATCAAGAATTTAATTACAATCACTACCAAATATAATATAATCATCATCATATAGAGGCAATTTGTCAGATATATTAGTCCAGAAAACCTTATTGATCGATGTAGGGCCATAAACATTAAAAACTAACTAAAGGAATCTTGTATATAAGAAGCTTAACAATAACCCAATGACCTTCAGTATCAGATTCCTGTTGAGCAACGGAAAAATGTAATTTTTTATTACACAAAATCAAGACTCCGTTTTTCTTACCCATAGCTGGAGAATTAAACACATGACACACCCAACATCTCTTCAGCTTGGAAGCTTCATTTTCAGAAATATGAGCTTCTTGGAGTAAAGCAATGTCAGTTTTTAATGTCGCTAGCTGAGATAGCACCCATTGCCTTTTAATAGGGTTGCTTAATCCTTTAATATTCCAAGTAGTGACCCGAAATGTAACTTAATGAGAAGAGTATGAACAAACAATATGCTTACAAGAGCAAGAATTAAAGTTGAGTGAGATAGATATGAGGAAAATAGGTGAAATAAATGAAACATTTGTTTTAGTAAAGAAGACCTACGAGAGGAGGGGGTAAAATAGATAAAATAAAAAAGAGAGAGAAAGTGAAAAGAAGGAACCATAAAAGAGAATACCGATAGAAAAGTGATACGATAGAGAACAAAAAGACAGTACATGTCATACAAATGACGACTGAAAAACAAACCTACAGACACAAGACGAAATGGGGAGTAACTACACCAGAACATAACAGCGACAGCACCGGAGCTCCACCAAACCCCAGGGCAATCACTGGTTAAGACTTCGACAAATATTGGAGACCAAATGGGAAATGGATTGGTTTGGAACAAAACACCTGTATACGAAGGGAAGAAAAAACAAAATGAATAAGCAGTTATACTAGAAAAAAAAGAGATAAGAGAAGAATATATAAAACGATTAAATGCTAGAGCAGTGTTTCCCAAACTGTGGTCCGCGGACCCCCAGGGGTCCCTGACACATTCCTAGGGGGTCCGCAGGCAGAAGTTTTGAAAGCACAGCAAAGTATCTTGTTTAATTAGCAGTTTTCAAAGAACAATAAAAGTGTCAAGATAACACCAGTGATTAATGTCCCTGCTGGAGAGAGATGAGAGTTTTGTCCAGTGGCAGCTTTGACTTATCTAATGTAGCGCAGAGGGTTAAAATGCCTACTGCAAAGAACGTGTACCATGCATTTTAAAAAACAGTATTTTATATGCATAGGTCAGTGGGTTACTGCTTTTGTCAGAGAGATTCTTTTGTTACTGTGCAGTTCATAAGTGACAATCGTAATCTAGCACAGTGACCTATAAACTGTCATCAAACAGCTGCTTGCAAACTGCAAGGTACAAGTTAGTGACTTATGTTTTTTCCCAGTCTTTCATTATCCTGATGCTGCTAAAAAGGTTTATTTGGGTGGAAATACATTTTTATTGTTAAAGTCAATGCTAACCACTGTGTTATGTTCTGAATCCTTCGTTTGTACTTCTCCAGACCAAGCACTCTTTAAAAATGCCTACCAGTATGAATGATATGTGAATTCTTCACCTTGTAGTCCCCTTTGCCTTATGTAACATTTTCTATACACTGATTTACACGCATGATTCACTGTCTCTATATGTGTGTGATGTAAAGTGCTCAGACATCCTACAATGGTGCGAGAGATGCTATATAAAATGAAATACAGGTGACAGAGGGGCTATGGGGAGATGAGAAGCACTGTTGGAGGGTGATAGTGGGGGAATCATGGAAGACCCCCCAGAAAGATTGTCGTATTCTGGTGCATGGTCAGGTCTTCATTTACTATTATTTAAAAGCTAATACAATTCAATATATAATGATAAATGTGTTGTAGACTGCACCATTGTTTCCTAAATGTTTTGGGGGTAGAGCCTCCAAAAGCCCCCTTTGTAGTTGTCAGGCTCACTCACTGCACTTGGTGTGCACCGTATGGGGACTGGTCTGAAATCATTTGCCAGGGCTGCTTTGGATTTCCAGTCTGGCCCTGGCAGCAGCAGGAGCCTTGTACTGCGAAATAAAACCAACCATTGAAAAGTTAGTCACAGAGATGCAGCACCAACCCTCCCATTAATTTTTTTGTTTTCTTGCAAATTGTTTCAATATAAAATACAACAGAAGTGGCGGAGAGTGTCGTTAGCCTCCTTGGCTTAACAACACACTCCGCCACTTCAGAAACGCAGGGCTGCACCATATTTACAAGAATATGGTGCAGCCCTGCGTTTCCCCTGCGCTGGCGCTACACTTAACAGGGGAAGATTGTTTATGTACAGGAAGGTCCCCCTTCCTGCACATAAAAAATCTTGAAATGTCATTTTGTCACTTCTATGTGCGCTGCTTAATGCAGCACATATGGAAGTTACAAAATGTCTTTTTTATTTTTTTAAAGATTGTTGATGTGCAGGAAGGGTCACGTTCCGGAACATAAATAATCAAGGCGTTTTGCAAAAACGAGGAGAAATGAAGCATTTCTCCTTATTTCGCCAAGTTAAGACCAGGTTTTCCCTGGTCTTAATTTTGGCGCTGCCTCCCATTTACGCTGCCCTTGTAAATAGGGGGCCACGTCAAAATCAATGGGTGTAGCAGGGTAAACGCCCACCGCAACACCCACTGCCCACCCCTTTCACGCTAAACATTGGGTGAAAGGGGGTCTTATTTAAAAGGCAGCGTTAAGCCACGTTAAGTGGCTTAACGCTGCCTTGTAAATAAGGCAAAGCCCCTATCGTCAAGGGAACGTCTCAAAAAGTGATGTTCCCATGGTGATAGGGGCTTGGAAATATGCACCTAAAATCATTAGTAATTGGAGTATTTGTTTTGTGTGCACACGTGTGTTAATGTTTTTCGAATTACTGTTTTAATGTTTGAAATTTAAATCCTACAAATTGCTTGGGGGTCCCCGGCTTCCAGTGGTGACACAATGGGGGTCCTCAGGAGTCAAAAGTTTGGGGACCACTGTGCTAGAGCATTATAAAAATACAACACTCAATGAATAACATAGACACGAAAACAGCCCAATAGGGTAAAGCTAAATAATATATCAGGCAGAATTTGAAGTATCCATGACATCAGCTCCATGATGACGAAGGAATTCCCATAATGCAGCTAGATCATCAATAGTGGTAGTCTTTTCCTTATACGTAACCTGGAAAAGGCAGGGATGGAGAAGTCCAAATCTGGCATTAATAGAATGCAGCCGAGGACGTAGATCAAGGAATTTTTTCCGACGATCTACCGTAATTTTAGACACCTCCTGAGAGAAAAATAGACAGTGACCTTCCCAAAAAATTAGTTTTTGGGACTTGACAGCAGACAGGACTTGTAGAAGGTCTGTATATTGCAGGAATAGCATGATGACACCACGTGGTTTTGCAGAAATTTTAGGACCAAGCCAATGAGCACTTTCAATGTTGAGAGGAGAGGTAGTGGGTAAGTCCAAGAACTTAAGCAAAAAAGATGGTTTGGTTGGAACCTTCAATATTTTCGGGGAGACCATAAATTCAGAGCTTGTTCCTGCGATTTCGATTTTCCAAATCCTCAGCCTGTTTTTTGCGTATAGATATTTCAGACTTTAGAGATGAAATACGAGAGCACGAAGCTTGAAGAGAATCTGTTCTATGCTCCACGACGAGCACACGCCATTCCAACGAAGACCATTTGTCATCCAGATATTGCAAAGTTTTATTAGTTTCCTCCATGAAAGGTTTCAAAGCACGAATTTCCTCAAGGATTAAATCCATGGAGGTTGAGGAAGGATTCACTGGAGAAGGAGGGTCTTTTTTTGGTCGCTTGGTGGAAATTGCAGCTAATTTGCTTGAGAGCTGTGCCTTTGGGATGGTGCCTGACGAATGATCAGGTTTCTGAGGAGAAATGTCCTCCATTTCATTGTAAGTGGAATCTTAATCTGAGTGCGCAGTACGTTTGGAGGAAGTAGTGAGTTTAAGGATTCTCAGTCTCCCCATAAAAGGACGGTGGAGTTTAGTAAATAAATATTCAACTAAAGTCTTAGGGACTATCTCTTTAACCACTAGAATCACTGTAAGTGTAAGCAGTAAAGAGAAATGTTTAAATAAAAGAGGAAGCTCTAGCTCTTCAATTGATGGTGAAGAAAATGAAAGCGCTGCAGGAAGGCTCCAAAACATTTTGAGTAAGGGTGTCCTCCTTTGTAAGAACACAATGTAATTCAAGGAAAGCCAAGGATTTTTATAGTGCCAGCAAAGCAGCACTATGATGACCTCAAAGAGCGTGTCGAGTAGAGCACAAAATGGCGGCTGATTTCAGAGAAGGCAAATTATAACTCTTGATGTGCCAAGAGAGAAAAGAAAAAGCAGTAGGGTTATAATAAATGAAGAGTTTTACTTGCTCATCACAAGAAGGCACACACTAGATGCATCCTAGTTGCAAAAATTTAGCATTTTGAAGTGTTCATGAAGCGCAGTGAAGAGAGCCAAAATAGTGGCTATTGTGTGAAGGAAACGGTTCGCACCGCCGACTTATCCAAAAACCGGAGAAAAATGGCAAATGAAGGGTTCAAATGCTCACTGCAACGATGTAAAGATGAAATCCTACATCTTTAGTCTTAAAATGAGGTGCTCACCTCCCGAAATGGAGTTACATCGGGATCAGCGGCGCGGAACTCCGCAGCTACGCGGCCATCTTGTTTGACGTCCAAGCCACACCCATTAAAATACATTTTCACAAAAGCAATTATGCCAGAATCCATTGGGGCAACCAAGTCTGGCTGACTGACTGTATCCTTGTTAGAAAAGGGGTCCGGTACAGCTGTGTCCTGAGACTCATATTGTTTTCATGATATCTAAATAGTGAAGCATACTGCCTCTCCCAGTATCCTACTGATGCCCCTATTCTAGTGAAAGTGAAGACTCCCATTTTACTTTGTGCTGACAACACCCTATTAATCTCCAAAAAACCCAGTGGGCTCCAACAGCTGCTGACACATTTTGAGGCTTTTTGTACTACTCTTGGCTTGGAGATCAATGCTGCATATTTTAGCTTTTTATCTTGCGATGGCTGCTTTTCCAATGAGATTTACCTAGTGAATCTTGTTCTTGCATCTATCAAACCTATGGACAGTCTTCGTCATGTATCATGAAACTGTTGGTTATGTGAGTCATGAAATGGTTTTTATTCTGCACTGTTACAGCTATCTGCTGAAATAAACTTTTTTTGACATATCATAGAGTCAGGTCAGAGCCGTAGCTCTGCTCTCATTTGTCACTCTCTATTAATTTTCTAGCTTGTCCATGTCTAGTTAAACTCTATGTTCAGATTACTTTTCCAGTGACAAGAAGTACAATTTCAGGAACTGATATTATGAAACAAGAAAATACTACTGAAATGAACACCCTGTTTGGAAATTACAGTTAGTTCAGGAAGTGATTCAACCTGAAACAAATGTGTAGTGTAAAGCAGCTGCTCTTCCCTATTTCAGTTGTTTACTGAAAGGCATATGTATTAATTAAGCAATCAACAAATGAAAAGCGGGTAATGTGCATAACACAGGACAAACTTAAGTCTTCACCAAGGGCAAAACCAGGCCAGCAGCCAGGAGTAGCAGTTTTGTTGGGCCTGACCCAAAGGAAAAGTATACTAAATAGTGGGTCTTGGGGTGGGCAAAAGTGGCTACCCCTTCAATAGCTTTAAAAACCCAATATACTGAGGATTTAAAGAACCTAGTAGATTTGACAGTATTTTCTAAAGTATTCTACCTTTACAGCTCTATTTGATAAATAATAGGAAATTATGCCCTTAAAGGACAGTGAGAAAGGAATGGTGGGATCCTTTCAGGAAATGTCCATGAAAAGGTGTTTTGAAAGCAGGTCTAGATAATACAATAAAAAAAATAAAAAACTGAATAAAATATGATTGCATATATATGGGGTTGTGTATTCTCCGTCAAGGCACCTTTGAGGAAATATGTGGCAAATGCTGCATTTACAAGCGCATTATAATAATATTCATTGATAATAATTGAATGAGTTTTAAGGACAATTCTAAAGACATTGTCATGTGTGAAATACACAGACAGGATGCATGCAATGATGTGATCCCACTGTCACTTAGCACTGTACTAAGTGGGTCTGGCTCCTGAAGGAGGAAATTCAATGAAACAGTGAGCAGAACAGAAAGACAAGATTAGCATAGTTTGTTGGAGGAACATGTGCACAGCTCAACAAGCAAGTGTGGCAATGTGCCTACTTCCACTAGTCGTAGGAGCTAGAACTACCCAGCCAGCTGCTCATCCGTAGGCATTTTCTTGTTTAACCATTCTATGTGCCTCTGCCTGTTTGTGGATTTACTGTCTGGTTTGTAGTGACAGGGGCTGGGGATGTGCATTTACTGTAGACAGCCACTGGGGGGTTGAGGTGTGCCTGGCCCTTCCTGGACGACTCAGAGCTGAGCTGAATACACCTTGGCATCATAGGGTCTGTCTCGTTTGCACAATGCAGTCTCTACCCAATGTGGTTATACTGCACCAGTGAGGACAGAACTGGTTTAGACTAGATTCAGAGACCTTGCACAAAGAGAACAATGACAAAAGTAGTAGACCTTCAACCCCAGAACTTTAAATCACTTCTGGATTCGAGAAGAACCTTTGCGAAGGAGGAGGGCTGTGAGGAGGAACACTGCCCTCTTGCTGTGTGGTGTGTGGGGCTGGCCTGCAGTTGCTGTTTCTACCAAGGAAAGAACAAAGACTGGAACTTTGCTGGGAACCTGCTCGAAGAAGAATCACCAAGGCCCTGTGTGTGCTGGCCTCCTGTTCTGAAGTCTCAGGGACACAAAGACTTAACCTCCAGCTCCCCTGAACTCCACTGCTGAGAGTTCTGACCTGGCAGGAGGTGACTGTTCCAGTTGTGGGCCGCTGGGGTTTGTTACTGCGTTTGGGACCTGGAAGAACCTGAAGAAACCGAAGAAATCAGCCCATTGCCCTTCTTGCGGATGTTTTTCCGACGCAGCATCGCCGTGCGGGAAGAATCTCCACACACCACCACAGCGCTGCTGCAGAGATGACACAGCAACTGCAAGAACTAATGCATCGTGGTATCACGGCTAAAGAAAGTGAAGCAGCACTGCTTGCACTGCCACATTGATTGCCAGCGCATCCCGGATTTCCACGCAGCGCACCTGTGCGGCAAGTTTTCAAAATGCATGAACCGCAAACCAGAATCATCTTGGAGTTGACGCTTCACTTCCTCCTACAGTCCGGATTAGACACATCACTTCTCCTACGTGCAGAAGAACTGTCGCAACGCCTCGCCAAGAACTCAGGAACAGATGCATTCATTTGTTTCTTGATGCTTCCTTTTTCTGTGGCTGTTTAGCCTTGTGAATTTTGATGCAACTACAGGTACTTTTTGTGAAATCATGCATCCATAGTTTCCTATGGACCAAGTTGCTTGAAACCATTTAAAAGTCATATTTTTATTATCTGTTTGTTGTATTTTTGTCGTTTTGGTCTTAGTTGAGTTTAGATATAAAGATACTTTATTTTTCTAAACCGACGTGGTGTTCATTTGTGGTGTTATCTCTGTATTACTGTGTGTTTTGAGTAAAAATACATTACACATTGCTTTTGTGATAAGCCTGTCTGCATGTGCCAAGCTACCCAGGGGGTGAGCAGTGGTTATCTAAAGTGTGTCTCCCCCTTACCCAGACTAGAAGCAAGGGTCCTTATTTGGACAAAGGCACCTACCTCTGCCAACTAGACACCCCATTCTAACACAGGCTAGTATAGATCCTCACCTAAGTCCATACTGCTTGGTCCTCCCCAGGGCACTTTGCTAAGCCTCACACTCTTTAACTTGTACATGGCTCCTCCGGCTAATCTGATAGAATCGTTTGGAGTTTTCATCCATACTTATGCTGATCATGTACTGTTTATCCTCAAGCTACAATAAAACTCTGAAGAAACAGCTCTTAATTTTAAGAACTCTCACCTTGGCATTGCCAACTAGGTGAGCATAAACTCCCTTGTATTAACCACTTGCATGCTCATGACGAGCTGGACTCGTCATGGCACACAGTCGTCGTGTGCTCATGATGAGTCCAGCTCGTCATGACACCCACCCATGGGGGAAGCGCTGGCGCTCCCCCATGGGCGGTCGATCTGGGTGTTTTTACCGGGGAAGGCAGGGGAAGACCTTCCCCGGCCTCCCTCCGCCCCCCCTCTGCGTCATCAATGACGTCAGCGCGCGAGCCACGCTGACGTCATTGGAGGTTTCCCGTACGTTTTGGGGCTGGGGAGGGAGGGATTTAAATGAAAGAGGCATCGGGGGAAAGGAAAGGGTTTTCCTTTCCCTCGATGCCTCTTTTGTGCATTCCTGCTGCATGATCGTGCGATCGTGCAGCAAGAATACCCATTAGCGCCAGGGATTTTTTTGTTGTTATGTGTTGGTGTGAGTTTTGTTGTTTGGGGGAGCGGCCCCTTAGGCAAGGGTCGCTCCCCCTTTGGGGGCCTCAATTTTGGCTTTGTCTGCCCCCCCACTGGGCCAATTGAATAAATGTACTGGGGAGTGGCCCCTTGGGCAAGGGTCACCCCCCATTGGGGGCCATTTTACAAAGCCTCTGTTTGTTTGGGGGAGCGGCCCCTTAGGCAAGGGTCGCTCCCCTTTTGGGGGGAAACATTTTGCCTTTGTCTGCCCCCCTGGGGGGCAGATTTAATTTTTGAAAAAATGTAATCGGCCCACTGGGCCAATATAATAAAAGTAGTGGCCCCTTGGGCAAGGGTCACTCCCCTTTTGGGGGCATATATTTTGGCTTTGTCTGCCTCTTGGGGGGGCAGATATAATTTTTTAAAAATAAAATCGGGCCAATGGAATAAATGTCGTGGGGAGTGGCCCCTTGGGCAAGGGTCACTCCCCTTTGGGGGCCATTTTAGAAAGCCTATGTAGGTATGTTTTGTTTGGGGGAGCGGCCCCTTAGGCTAGGGTCACTCCCCTTTTGGGAGCATACATTTTGGCATTGTCTGGCCCCTGGGGCGGGGTGTAGATTTAAATGTTTTAAAATAAAATCGGCCCACTGGGCCAATAGAATAAATGTAGTGGGGAGTGGCCCCTTGGACAAAGGATTGCTCCCCTTTGGGGAGCATTAATTTGCCCATTTTTGCCACCCTGAGGGGCAGTACCAAAGGGGATGATGGACGGAGCGCTTGAGCAAATCAAACACTCACCCCCAGTCAACTGATCTGGGTTTAATCCATCATCATTCTTTAGCTCACTCCACCGCCCCAGTTCAGACATGACCATATGCAAATCAGTCTGACCCTGTGCCTCATGGGAACAGTCCAGCCCGAACTGCCAAGCCATGTCTTCCCTGGACCGGAAACAACCTTCCTGGGACCGGTTTCTGGCTAATCAGCCGTCATCAGCCAGGCTAGCTTGAGTCCAGTGGCAAAGTGAGCAAGGGACCCACGTCTGGGCATACCCTGCCAACTTAGGGTGAACTAAGCGCACAGGGTCAGACTGATTTGCATATGGTCCTGTCTGAACTGCGGTGGTGGAGTAAGCTAAAGAGTGATGATTGTTTAAACCCAGATCAGTTGACTGGGGGTGAGTGTTTGATTTGCTCAAACGCTCCGTCCATCATCCCCTTTGGTATCACCCTGAGGGGCAGATTGCCTGATTTTTTTTTTTTTCGTAGGGTCACTAGGCCACCAGGGTTTTTTTTTATGTTGGGGAGCGGCCCCTTGGACACGGGTCGCTCCCCTTTATGGGAGGATGATTGTGGCCATTTTGGCCCTCTTTGGGTGGCAGAATAGCAGTATGTTTTTAGGCCCATCTGCCCCCAAGGGGGGCAGAGGCCACTAGACACCAGGGCTTTTAACATTTTTGTGTTGGGGAGTGGCCGCAAGGGTTGCTCCCCTTTTATGGTGGTGAATATTTAATTTATACAGTTAGGTCCACCTATCCCTTATCTTGGATTGTGTGTGGACTGGTGCATTGTTTGCATATGTGATTGTAATGTTTTTTCTCCTTTTTATTCTAGTGTAAAGCTTTTGATTCTTGTTTGCGGTTTCGACAGTGGTTGTTCTGCAGTTTTGCGTAGTTGAAGTTTTTTTGTAAGAAAAACATTTTTGTTGTATTTACTCCAAATGAGTAATATTGTAATGTATGAATGAATTTTTTTGTAAGTGGTATCTTAATGGCAGCATATTTAGTTAGTGTTTTGAGCATGAAATACTTTGCGTTGTGTTTTGCATGGTGTTATGTGTAATTTCTTTTCTCTTTCTTTTTTAGTGGGATATTGTTGATCCATACTGTGTCTGTGCACAGTAGGTGGTGGTGAGTTTAGCTGCCTCTGGCAATTGAGTGGTATCGTTTTGGAGTATATATGTGTTTTTGATAAAGGTGCTTTTTTGTATTACTTATTTTACAAAGTGTTTGTTGTTGTTGACTTGTTTGACAAGTTACCTTTATTAGTAAGCATTATGGCTAGCCGTAGAATGACTGCTCAACAGGTGGTTGGTATGCTTCTTCTTCCTCTGAGCAGGATTATGAGACTGACAGTGCGTCTGAGGGAGAGGAGGGAGGGGAAGATTCTGGCAGTGAGTTTTCTCTCCAAATGGAATCATCGGATGATGAAGGTTCTCTCAGTGCAGATGAAGGTATTCTTGGTGTGGATGAAGAAACTCTCAGTGTGGATGAAGTGCCTGTTTTAGAGGAGGATACTGCTGTGCCGATGGTGCAAGAGGCATCTGGATTGCAGCCTGAGGCTGTTAGGCTTCCTACTGGAAGTGCTGGACTCTGGGTTGATCCAAACATGGTGCAGCCAGTGCTGCCTGTCTTTAGCAGTGATGCAGGGTGTATTGTGAACATTTTTTGCCTATACAGTTTTTTTAGTTGTTTATGGATGATGCATTTTTGGGTGAGATTGTTGAGCAGACTAATTCGTATGCTGAACAGTTTTTGAGGGACAACAGTGACAAACTTAGGCCCCACTCTAGAGCTACCCGGTGGACTCCCACAAATCTGGAAGAGATTAAGAAGCTTTTGGGTTTGACTTTATTGTTGGGTTTGATAAGGAAGCTGTCCCTGGCTTCATATTGGTCTACCAGTCCCTTGATGGCAACAGCCATATTACCTGCAGTTATGACTCGTGATCGGTATCTACTTTTGCTACGTATGCTGCATTTTGTTGATAATTCTTTGGCGTTGCCACGTATTCACCCTGACTGTGACCGTCATTTTAAGATTCGGCCAGTTCTTGATCACTTTGCTGATCGATTTTCAGAGATCTATACTCCAGGAAAAGAAATATCTATTGGTGAGTCTTTGGACTTGTTTTAGGGCCGTTTGGTTTTTAGGCAGTACATACCCAGCAAGAGGGCACGCTATGGAATTAAGCTGTATATGTTGTCTGAGAGTAGGACAGGATATGTTTTCAATTTCCGTGTGTACACTGGTAGAGATTCCACTATTGACCCCCCTCGTTGTCCATCCACCTTGGAGTTTCAGGGAAAATTGTCTTGCTAGAAGACTGTTTAAGAGAGGCCACCATTTGTACCTTGATAACTTCTACACTGCTGTGCAATTGTTTAAGGAATTGTTTAAAGTAGACACTTTTGCATGTGTTATAATCTGCTCTATCCGTAAAGGTTATACAAAAGAGCTTGTTTGCAAAAAACTTCAGAGGGGACAGTGCAGTTCCTTGCGTAGTGATGAACTACTAGCTGTGAAATTTGTGGACAGGAGGGATGTGTACATGCTGAGTAACATCCATAATGAGAGTACTTCACCTGTGCCTGTTTGGGGTCAGGTTGCTGAAGCGCGCAAACCTGTGTGCATTGTAGACTACAATAAGCACTGGGTGGTGTTGACAGAGTAGATCAGAGGTTAGAACCTTACACTGCTATTCGTAAGGCTTATGTTTGGTATAAGAAGTTGGCCATTCATCTCTTCAACTTAGCAACTTTCAATGCTTTTGTTGCGTTCAAGGAGTGTTCTCCTGGGTCAAAGTTGACATTTGTTCAGTTTCAGCACTCTGTGATAGGCAGTCTTGTTGTTGTGGAAAAGGCAAGTGTTCCTAGAGTTGGAGTGGTGGAGGATGTGGCTCGATTGAAAGATCGCCACTTTCCTGATTACATTCCTCCCACATCCTCAAAAGACTTTCCCACTAGGAGGTGTAGAGTCTGTTGGCGAAGAGGTTTGCAGAAGGAGACTCGTCTTTTCTGCCCCAAGTGTCCTTCTAACCCTGGGATGTGTGTGCCTGCTTGTTTTAGAGCATACCACACGCAAAAGAATTTTTGGGAGCATCCATGAGTGGTAAAGTGAACTGCCTGGTCTGTATTGTTTAAAAAAAAATATTCAGTTTCAAGGTTGGCATTAGTGCAATGTATTTAGTTTCAGATTTTGTGTTAGTAGAGTTGTATCTATTTGCAATTTGTTTGTGGGTTTTTTTGTATAAAAAAATCCTAAATGTGATGGCGGTGTGTGTAGGCTGGCGTTTGGCTGGCGTTGTGTTTGGAATGGCGCTTGGCTGGCAGCGTGCGTGGATTGGTGCTTTGCTGGTGTTGTGCGTGGATTGGCGCTTGCTGGCGTTGTGCGTGGACTGGTGCTTGGCTTGCGATGTGCGTGGACTGGCGCTTGGCTGGTGGTGTGCGTGGACCGGCGCTTGGCTGGCAGTGTGTGAGTAGTGACTTGCTGCTGGTCACTACACACACTGCTAGCTGAGTGCCACTCCACGCAATCCATCAGCTTGTGTGGTTGCTGTGTCAGGAATGTGGGCGTGTGAAAGTGATGGGCCCTTGAATGGCGCTGTCTGCTGGTGTGAGTGTTGTAATGTGATGGGCCCGTGGCTGGCAGTGTGAATGGTTTTGTATGTGTCACACGTATGAAAGGTGTATGAATGTCCTGTAAAGAGGTTGGTGCCTTGTTGTGGCTTTACAGCTCATGAGCTGTGAGTCAATGATTCAGTTTCTCGTCCTTTCATTTTATTAACAGTGCATTTCATTTTTGTGAAATCTCTTGTTAATAACATTTTATATACTGAACCATCACTCGCCCTTGTGCCAAAACCAACCAGTATGTGTGTGTGTTTGAGGAGTAGATGGCTGTGCAGGAATCTTTCTCTTTTTAGTCTTTCTGCCAAGGTGCACATTCCATCTAAGATAAACCTACCAACTGTAGATATTGTCGTAAACCCATGGGAGTACATGGTGATGTCTCTCTTGTGAACTCCCAAAAGCTATTTTACCCACAATGTCCTACAAACCTCAAATGTTTGTCACATTTTCCTTGTAATATTGTGCCAAAATTCTCACGCTGCAGAAATAAACAACTAATTATGTCAAAACGATTTGGTTTTGCAAGGGGGTCACCTGGGTTTTTAGTCCTGTGCTCTGCGGCCATCTAGGGAAACCTACCAAATCCCCACATTTCTGAAAACTAGACACCCGGGGGCTTCCAGGGATGTTTGGCTTGCGTGGATCCCCCAACATTTCCTTACCCAGAATCCCTTGCAAACCTAAATTTTAGCTGAAAAAATCCCTTTTTTCACTCATTTTTGTGTGGGAAAGTGTGGCATCACCGGGCTCACACAAATTTCCTACCACCCAGCATTCCCCCAGGTCTCCCGATAAAAATTGTGCCTCATTTGTGTGGGAGGCCCAAGTACCCGCGACAGGCAAGGGCCCAAAACGTAGTGAGGTGACATCAAAATTGCCTATCTCAAATCCACCTGGTTTTCCAAGGGGGGTCGCCTGGGTTTTTGGCCCCGTCCTCGGCGGCCATCTAGGGAAACCTACCAAACCCACAAATTTCTAAAAAAAAGTTATATTTTTCTGCTAAAATTGAGGTTTGCAGGGGATTCTGGGTAAGGAAACATTGGAGGATAAGCACAAGCCAAGCCCCCCTGGAAGCCCCCTGGTGTCTACGTTTCAGAAATGTGTGGGTTTGGTAGGTTTCCCTAGGTGCCAGCAGAGCTAGGGTTAAAAAACTACAGCTAGGCACTTTGGCAAAAAAGGGTCATTTTTCACTGCGAAATTGAGGTGTGACCACGTTGAGTTTTGCACCGTTTCCTGTCCCGGGAACTAGGCCGACCCACACAAGTGAGGTACCATTTTTCTTTGAAGACTTTGGGGAACGCGGGGGTGGGAATTTGTGGATCCATGCAAATTCCAGAACTTTCCACCACAGAAATGTGTGGAAAATGTGTTTTTTTAAACATTTTTTAAGGTTTGTAAGGTATTCTGGGTAACAGAACCTGGTGGGAGGCAGTCAAGTCACCCCATCCTGGATTCCCCTGGGTGTCTAGTTTTAAAAAATGTATAGGTTTGCTAGGTTTCCCTAGGTGCCGGCAGAGCTAGGGTTCAAAAACTACAGCTAAAAAGGGTCATTTTTCACTGCGAAATTGAGGTGTGACCACGTTGCGTTTTGCACCGTTTCCTGTCGCAGGCACTAGGCCGACCCACACATGTGAGGTATCATTTTTCTCTGAAGACTTTGGGGAACGCGGGTGGTTGGATATTTGTGGATCCACACAGATTCTAGAACTTTCCACCACAGAAATGTGGGGAAAATGTGTTTTTTTTTTTACAATTGTTTAGGTTTGCGAGGGATTCTGGGTAACACACACTGGTGGGAGGCAGATCAGTCACCCCATCCTGGATTCCCCTGGGTTTCTAGTTTTAAAAAATGTACAGGTTTGCTAGGTTTCCCTATGTGCCGGCAGAGCTATGGTTCAAAAACTACAGCTAGACACTTTGCAAAAAAGGGTGGTGTGTCCATGTTGGGTTTTGAGCCATTTCCTGTTGTGGACACTATGTCCACCCAGACAAGTGAAGTGCCATTTTTATCGGGAGACTTAGGGCAATTCAGATTTGTAAAGCAACTGTTATTACCTATTGATTTTTGATGCATTTCTGCCTTCCAAATGAAAGACATTGTGTAAAAAAGAAGTCATTTTGAAAAATGACCGATAATTCTCATGCTAGTAAAATGCGAAAATACAAGTTTTTTTAGTTCATTGGGCCAGTTTGGCCCGTTATTGTGTACAATGGGACTTTTGAGCCATAGCGCTCTTTTGACTTTTGTGCAATTATGCACATTTGCTTTGTCTTCAGGCTTGCGACTGAGCACGCTACACCACATACACCCTGGTCCTTGAAGGGGACAGCTATTACGGATCTTGGTAAATCGAATATTTTTCAGGTATACTGTGTATTTTGATTCTCATACGATTTAGTGCACGCAGAGTTTGTGTTTCTGTAATTGGTGCTTAGAATGTTAATGGACCTGTACCTTGTCTTTCTTTAGGCTCTGCGTCCGAAATAATTATGTAAGAAAGTGCGGACTGACTTGGGCTAATTCCCGTTGGAATCCCCCTTTTTCTGGACTGTGTGGACCACTTACCTTGGTGGGTAACATATTGTTTGATTCATACACTTTCCTCTCTCTTCCTCACCTCGTTTTCTGAGTTTCTTTTAAATGTTTGCCATGAAGGGGCATCATTTCAGCTTTGCTTTTCCTTTTCTTCCTCCTTTAGTTTGCTATTTCTTGATTTCAAGTGGCCTAAATATGTATGTTTAAAATCAGTATCTCTTGTCTTGTCACATGGAAGCAGTTCTTTTAAAGGTCCCCCTGTGAGGGGTCCGTTTTTGAAAATCTAATAGGGTATACAATTTTGTAATTAATCATTGTTCATATTTTAATGGACATTATTTTGACTCTTGCACCAGAGATGTTGTCTTGGTCGTTCTATCTAGCTGTATCACGATTTGGGTTTAGTATATTAAAGATTAGGATTTGTCTAGGGATATATTGATGTATATCCAAGAAAAATAACATCTGAAAACATGTTTTTATATTGTGTGGTTTTTTGATTATGTTTTTTTTTTTGTGGCTCTGAAGAAGCCAGCTTGGGTGAAACACGTTGGCTACTGTGTTTTAGATATTGAATAAAAGAATCTACAACACCACCAATGTGAAAGAATGACTAATTTTGTCATCACAGTCATCTTTCCGCTGTGGGATTTAAACCCTTTGAATGTTTGCCTTTATAGCAATGCCTCTCTCATCTTTTGTGTTTTTGATGCCACTAAGTCAGTGTCTTTGCCTCAAGTCTGTGACCTGTGTCATTGTTCCAGTTTCACTGTCCCAGATAAAAATCCCCATGTCAGTGTTGGTGTCTCTGTATCCATTTTCGAGTATCTTTGCACCGTTGGCATTATTCCAGTGTCATTGTCTCCATGTTAGTGTCTTTGTGTCAGCGTCCCTTGTCAGTAAATACATTTCAGTTCACTAATGTCTTCTCCTCCCATTCAGTGTCCATATGTCGTGAACTGGTATTGTGTCCTAGTGTGCACATACTTGTGCCCTAGAGTCCCTGTTTCAGTGTCCCAGTGAAACTCCCCAATGCCAGTGTACCAGCACTAGTGATTCTGCCTCATGTCAGTACTCCAGTGTCACCTGCTTCTGTGGCAGGATTGGTGCTCCTGTTTGGGTGTCTCCTGTACAAGAACCCTAGTGTTAAAGTTGATTTGCCAGTGACATTATCCTAATGACAGTACTTGTTTGTGTTAGTGTCCTAGTATCGGTCTACTTTTGTCACCATATCAGTGTCTCTATGTCAATGTTGTGGCTCTTAGTGTAGATTTGTTAGGTGCTGTGTATCCTTGTTGGTACCCTTGTGTCAGTTTTCTAGTATAGGTGTGTGCCTCTCCTCCCAGCCCAAAGTCAGACACTTTGAGTAAAACTATTTTTTTGAAGCTAACTACCCAATTAAACAGGTAATAAATAAAATACACAAGGGGTTACATGTGTGATAGGGTCCTTTATTGGCATTCATGGTTCTGGTTAAATTTACAAGCCATCATGTCTGTTTCTTTCATTAATGACAATATATGTCCTTCTGTGTCTACCTTTCCCTTTCTCACTTGCGTCTTCTTCTACACTTCTTGCTCTGTGTAAGCTTATATAAGCCACCAACTTCCCCAGCACCTGTTTTCTAGGCACAATCAAATATCTGACCCAAAACCCACAAGGACTGTAATCTTGATCTATTAATACCGCTAGGGAAAAGAGATGCAGTGAGAAATAATATCCTTCCAGTCTCATCTACTGCATGCAGTGCAATAAGGATTCAGTGTCAAGTGTGAGTATATGTCCAGTGTTCAGAGGCAGCCTTATCATTTTATATTTTATTCTGGTGCTCAGACCACCTTTATGTTTTGTAGTACTCATCTGGAGTGTTGTTTCAAGTTATGGGTGCACAAATAAAGTTTTTGTCAATTTATAGAGGGGACCTATTTTTTTGTCTGAGAATCATCTGGAGTCATGTTTCAAGGGCCTGCAGCGACAAAAGGACAGTTAGTGAATAGAAATGATTGAGAAAGGTTTGTGAATAGTAAATGAATGTTAAATGGATGGATGCTTAACAGTGGGTGGTATTTAGGTGGATTGTGCACAGCCACCTGGAGTAGATCATGAGTAGGGCTACCGGCTTCATGGTATTTATTTTTTTAACATTTCTGTCTGAATTTATCCATATTTATTTTTTGTTGATCTTATTGGTATTTGTTCATATTTGTTTGTGTTTTGGAAGACATAAAATGGTATATTTCTGCATTTATTTAACTGATAAACATGCACTCATACTTTGATACCTGTCACATTTTAGCCAATTAAACAAATATGCCAAAACACAACACCCATAGGTAAATATTACCATTATATACAAATGTTTATTGACATATGTGTGTATTTAAGAGAATGCAATGTTGTATTTTTTAACTCTCCATGATGTCTATCTGCTCAACTGTTAGCCTATAATTCATGAAGGACTGCATGGAAAGTAACTCACAAGAAATATAATGTATTTATCCGCTTTTAAAAATAAATACAGACAGCAAACACATTGTTTTCTATCTGTATTTATCTGGAAAAATAGGTAAATATTAAAAACTGGGCCTTCAGTGAGATAGCATTGTCTCTTGGAATGATATTTCTGATTTGGTTGGATAGCCCTTTTTTAAATTATCTTACTCCAGGTGTCCTGACATTTATCATTAAAGGAAATACTTGATGCGGTTTTGCTAGGTCAAGATGAGCACATGCATGATGTGTAAAATGTTGCTCATCCTCACACCTCTATTGGACCCGATCTCATGTTCAGCATGGTACGAGGACAGGTAACCTTTTACCACAGGCCTGCCAAGTTTTGCCAGCTTTATGTGTGACTAGCTGCTCAACCTAGGGTTTTTTCCGTACATTCTGATATAACTAGTCTTATTTATCCCATTATAAAGCCAGGACTAAATGCCTCAAAATGTCTTGGTTTTTGGTTTTGAAACCCTGGTCACCCTACAATAGCTATAAATAAAATATGGTCTTTAACTGACAGGCAAACATCTAATACTGAAGCAATGTCACCCTCACCTACTACATAGAATTTATGTGGATAAGCTGTTATAGCTCTACACACCACATAATAGCTTCTGAACACTTTGAAGATTATGCTAGTTTAACAAACAGCAGAATGAGACATGGTGGAACTGGACTAAGTTAACCAACTCAGTAACACTACCTACCACTTCTGGTTATAGTGGTAACAGAGATGGAGGCAAAGTCAGAATGACACCGACAAGGGCATCTATAAATCCCTCAGATGCTACTATCAACAAATCGGAGTCACCAAATGCTCCAAGCTCACCGACTGCATCAAATGTAGCACCAAAAGCAGCAAGAAAATCTTTGCCATAGTGAAAGACTTCACCTTTCTGGCAGCAGGCTCAGCCAGCATAAACCCCTCTGAGGATCTGTGCACCCAGCTGTCCCAATTCCTCAGCAGCAAGATTACAAGCATCTATGAAACCTTCGAGCCTCACCTGGACCTTTCCACACTCGCAACTCACCAGCCTTTCTCTACCAACACCAAGAGGACCTTCCTGATCACATTGCCCTCCATCAATACTCAAGATACCACATGGACCTTGCCGTCCATACACTCTTGAGCACCCTTGGACTCCTGCACTCACCACATCTTCTTTAAAGGCCTGGACTCTATCAGTGTAGCCCTCACCCCAATCCTGAATGGCTCAATCATCACAGCAACATACCCTGAAACCTGGAAACATGCCATAGTACTCCTCTCATCAAGAACCCTCAGCAAACCTGAAGATGCCAGCCACAGCCAGCCTTCCTCCCTACTGCCCTACTCAGCAAATGTATGGAAAAGATGATAAACAAATGCTTAGCCAACCATTTCAATGACACCACCCAATCAGATTCAGGCACAACCAAAGTACAGAGACCGCCTTAAATGCTGCCATAGACTACATCGGTATGATCATGAACCACAGTCTTCAGCCTAATGGATCTTTCTGCAGCCTTTGAGACTGTCTCTAACCCCATCCTTACCCAATGGCTTCACAAAGCCAGCACCCAAGGTCCAGCACTTCCCTGGATTTGCTTCTTCCTGCACCCAGTTGGTCAGCCTGGCCCCCTTCACCTCGGATACTGTCAACCTCATCTGCGGAGATCTCACTCTGTTGAACACCTACATGACCCCACTCACCAGCATCATCCACGCCATGGACCCCAACACTCGCACAACCGTCTCCTAAGCCCTCATCTCAGCAGCCTGGCGCGCCCTCAACCTCCCACCTCATGATTGCATAACAGTGCAGCTCAAAGAGCTCCACTGGCTCCCGATCCACAAAAAGTGCCCTTCAAACTCCTTGCGTACACATACATAGCCTTACACAACATTGACCCCATTTGCCTCAACAAACACATAAACTTCCACAAACCTATCAGACACCTTAGCTCAGCTGGACTCCTTCTTGCACAAACTTCCTGCATACCCAGAACCATATCCAGTGGTCGTGCCTTCTACCTCGCTCCAAAAGTCTGGAAAGACCTGGCACTGAAAATCAGAGCCTCTACATTCCACAAGAACCCGAAGACATGGCTCTTCACCTAACCTGACTCGGCACATACAGCTCCTGCTTCAGTTCCAGGATACCCTCCTTGGTGGGTTGTGCACTATACAAATGCACATTGTATAACATAACAGAAAGTAGATGTTGATGAGCCATTAAAAGTTCAAACCAGATGCCTGGTCTAGGTCAGATTGATGTCTTCTTGGCCCCATCAGCATAAAGCAAGGCCACTTTTAATGTGGCTTCTGTCTGCCACCCATGCTTTAGTCTCATTCACAAAGAATTATGGTGAATGCACTAATCTTTCATGTAAAACAGGAGAACGAGATTCCCAAATAGGGGCTAACTTGTGAAACTATAAAACATGGATGAATCCCAGCTTCACCACCTGATCAAATTGTGTGATCCTGCGCAAATGTTTTATTCCACCATTCTGTTATTTTCTTCATTATAGCATAGAACACCTTCAAATATGTGAGTTTAGGATGTGTGCTGTACAAAAGCAAAAAATCATTTAATAGGCTTTAATGCAGTAGGCTACATTACATATAGCATACAAATGACAATTGACTTGCCTCTTAGTGTTCATTAATGACACCTTTGGCTTGATGGGGAGAAAATCTAAACAAACCACAGCTGGGTCAATCATTATGTCCAATAAACAGTGTGAGGACCTTGCCCTCTTTTTTGTGGAACAGGTGGACGCCATCTATCAGTCCTTCCTGACCACCTATAGCATCCCGCAGGAGCCACGCGGTTGTCAACAGGCTAACACCCTCCACACTTTTCCACCTATCACGGCTGATCAACTCTCTGCTCTTTGCTATAGGATCAAGTCAGGATCTCCTGCCGACCCACTTAAACCTGACCAATTTAAGAAAGTGCTGTCGACAATTTAACCGCCCCTGAATCAGTTAATAAATGGTTCCCTCAGAACAGATGTGGTGCCCAGGGCCTGGAAACAGGCAAAAGTGATTCCTCTACTTAAGAAGCCTACCCTTGACCCAGCCAGACCAGAGAACTACCGCCCTATTTCTTGATTCCATGGGCAACTAAGATCACAGAGGCCTATGTGAACTCCATTCTATGGGACTATCTGACCGCTAATAACCTTCTGGATCCCTCTCAGAAGGGTTTTAGGCCGGGTCATAGCACAGAGTCAGCACTCTTAGCAGTTACAGAACACCTCTGGTCAGCTGTCGATGAGGGTTGAACGTCGGCGATGATTTTGTTAGATCTGAGCGCCGCGTTCGACACGGTGTCGCATGACATACTGCTGCGACGCCTTGCGGAGGCTGGAATTATGGGCTCGGCTTTGGAGTGGCTGGGTTCATTTCTTCATGAGAGATCATTCACGGTTATTGCCCCCCCGTTTGCCTCTGGCAAACATCTAGTTAAACAAGGGGTGCGTCAGGGCTCCTCCCTTAGTCTCCTGTTGTTTAATATTTATGTTCACCCTTTAGCAGCAGTTGCCAGCAGTAGGGGTCGGACCATGGTCTCCTACGCTGACGATACTCAGTTGGTGGTGGCACTCTCTAATAACACCGAGCGGGACACCCTCAAGTTTCAGGGTGACCTTGCGGCAGTGGCCGAGTGGATGAACAGCAACTGCCTCCAACTGAACTCTAACAAATCAGAGGTATTGTTAATGGGTAGGGACCATGGTCGGTGGAGTGATCTCTGGTGGACAACCAGTCTCGGTAAACCCCCCTCCCCCAAACAGGTAGTAAAAAACCTTGAGGTATGGCTTGACTCTTCCTTAAATTATCGAGTCCAAACAAAAAAAAATGGCCGGGACATGTTTTGGACTCCTCCGGGGGCTCAGACCCCTGCTGGGCCTTTTCAATGCCTCAACGTGTCAGGTCATCATTCAGGCGACGGTTTTGTCAAGACTCGACTATGCCTGCTCCCTTTATTTAGGGTCCAACAAGGCGGAGGTCTTGTGGTTGCAAAGGGCACAGAATGCAGCCGCTAGAACACTCTTAGGTCTTCGCAAATTCTGCTCCGTGTCTAATGCTATCCGCCGTCAGCACTGGTTACCGGTGGCGAGACGCATTGAATTCAAAACCTTATGCATCGCTTTCAAGGTTTTGAAGCTGGCCACGCCTCCCATTCTGGCTGATCTCCTGTTGCCTTATGCCCCCACGCGATGTCTCCGCTCACAGGGTCAGCATTTGGTGGTGGTTCCTCAGACCCGCAGAGCCCGGTCTGGTGGCCGCTCTTTTCGTTACAGAGCCGCCAGCCTTTGGAACTCACTCCCTGTGCAGATCCGTGGCCTTGACAACTACTTTGCATTTAGAAAGGTCATCAAGACCTACCTTTTCCCTGCCCCCTAGTCTCCTGCATGCTCTCTGCTGTGTTTGTCTTTCCTGCATTAGTGCTGGGACGCCCCCTTGCTGGGGCAGCTGTCGTGCTTTACAAGCTAAGATAACATAACATAACATAACAGATGTGCAAAGATGTTTCTAAGTTTAAGTTTAAAAACTCAGTTTCTATATCAATGTTTCTCAAAGCAGTGATGTAATATCATATTTCAATAAAACGCTTCCAGTTTGCAAATGTTTAATATGTGTTTTTGAATTTGAGGAGATTTTTTTTTACATGATATTTAATGCATAATTTAATATGCCAATATTGACTCAGTTGCAGAGACTCTTTAAAGTAAAGCCAGACTCTTTGCTGGCCTCTGGTCAGGCGCTCCCTGTTCATTTATTCTCTTGCCAACCTCTGATGAGAAAGGGGTGCTTTATTGTTTGTTTTTGTGTACAGGACTTACTTGCAAAGCAAGAGATGTTGACCTTTGTTAACTTAACTGTCTGGAGGGCAGTAATCCCAACTCACTGCCCATTCCAGGCTTGGTACCTGGTGCAGTTTGTAGGTTTTATGGTTGACAGTGGCTGCTGTGGCACAGAGAGCAAGAGCTACAGGAGAGGCAGCTCTGACAGTCTGTTGGCTGCAGGTGCATTAAAAGCAACAGCAGCACCACTGTGGGGACCTACGATGCCTGTGAGTGTGACACTGTCTACTGGTCTGGGATAGGAAAAGAAGACTTTCATTGGGCTGCCTAATGCACGTTCACCTCTGTGCAGACTCCACAAAGTTGATGATTTCATTCCTGGAGGCAGAGCAGGGTAGGGCATGGAAGGACACACCGCACAGGCCATCCTCTATGTCATTTGTCTGTTCATTCCCATTTTCGCTGCAATGTCCGTTCCGTGGCTTGAAAGCAGTTTCTCCCACTATCCTGTTAGGCGCGCTTCCAGCCAGGCATCGTCCCCATGAGCCACACAAAAATATGGGCTGGACCGGGCCCGCTTGCCCCATCCCCTTCCCCCATGGCTACGGCCCTGGACAGAACACAGTTCCATGGTCTGGGAGGACCAAATTAAGGGAAAAAAGCCAAGCCCTTCTTCATTTTAGAGGAATGCCTCTCCTCCATCGCCTGTCCACCAGACTTGAATTGTCCCTGTTTGTTGACGCCACCTGCGATACACTCAGAGTGAAGGAGGACCAGTGGCACGTAAGGCTTTCAAGCCATGACGATGTCTACCCTTCTTTGTTTCCTGTTTGAGACAGAGTTAAAATGCCCCCGAAGACCCCACGAAATATACTGACACACTACCTCTCATAGCCACCTTACCCAGGTTTCACAGAAGAATCAAAACAAGGGGGCAATTACAAAGCCACCTATTTGAGGGATGTGCAATAACAAGGCTTCAGTTGGCTTTACTACTCTCCGCCTTACTGGAAATTAAGTTAATCTATGTACAGTGGTGGAGCTGCCCAATAATTCAGGGCAAGTGGTCATCTACTCGATGCTGCCTTAGACACCCTCACAGGAAACTGAGACAATCACAAACATAGTGACCCAGGTATGGGGGCTAACTAGCAGCAGATATAAAGTAGTGAGCTGAGAACAAGTCAGATGCGGCAATGATTGTCACCCACAATTGCAAATAGCACGGCTACAACATCTGCTCACTATCTCAATCAAGCACCATAGAGTATTATGGATTAGGAGCCACCGTTAATTTCACAGGACAATGCCGGGACACAATTCACAACAATGGGGACTGCAGTGCAACAAACTACAGTGAACACTACTGTGGCAAAAGCAAATGTTTCTATGTCCTTCTCTGTTAGAGGTGGTACAATGGGGATGATTTATGTTTCATGTGGTAGAAATGCACCAACGGAGCTCTCACCTAGTTCCTTTATGTAACATGCAGCATTATAGACAAAGGAGAAGATTTGGAAAGTTGAGTCTGTGATATCTTTTTTCTAATGAACAACATAGAAGAAGGGGGAGACCAACATGATGTAGAGGTAACAGTAAAAAAAGTATGCATGGATAAATCTGATGTAACTGAGGTATGGATTTCTCACTTTATGTCACAGTGTTGTGCAAAACAAGCCCAGGCTTAACCATCCCAGGTGTTTCCACACCTGCAAATGCTTCATAATGCACCCTTCTAATTCCTAGGTAATGCTTGTCTTGAATATCAGGCAGATGAAGACCAATAAGTCAGAGCTAGCTGGGGACCAGGGGGAGATGAACGTTTAGCCAGCTTAAATGAGGGTGCGGCAGGGGAATATGAAATTTGTGCATTACATTCATCCTAGTAATTCATCCTTCGATAGCAGTTGGTCCTCCTGGCAAGTCAATAAAAAAGTATGTTCAAAAGGGTATGCTTGAAGTTAAGACACTTCTGCTCCCTCTGTGAAGGACAGGGACACATAGAAATTAAATGGAGCACAGGAAGGCCAAACTGCAGCACCCCAACAGCGGTAGAGCCCCTTCACAAATTCTTGCTTTTTCTGGCCCATCTGCTTGGAAGATATGACTGCTCAAATGATGCCCATACTTTGTATTTGATTTCTGCAATGGATTCAGAATTCTTTCAACTGCTAGAGCATTGTCCCTCGATCAAAGAATCATATGTCATTGATTTGTGCCCCTCTAATTGTGAGCCTCAAAATACAAAATGAGCCACAGGCTGAGGGAATTGAAAGATTTGTTTCATATTTTTTCTAAAGGGTCTGGTTCCTGAAACAGAGCCCAAAAGACTCTACTGGGTAAAAAAAAACTTAGCACAACCAGCAGGGGATTAGTCAGTGACGGTATAGACCCATATTAATGTCAGGCTATATATTTCTTTTGAGCACGCCATAAGCAAGTTGCAGAGCCTGGGGAGAGGAGCCCTGGTGTCAAAATTAGGGCACTTGCATTGCAATATGTTAGTTGGATATTTTTAGGTTTCAACTTTGAGGATACGTTGTATGTGGATAAATATACACCCACAGGGTGATCTGTAGTAAGTGCTAACTTTGACATCTTTAGCCAATTTTTAGAGTGGGCAGTCAAGGATTTGGTGCTGGTTAGAAGAAATTGTGGCTGACTTTTTCTGGCCTCTCTGAGAACATGAATATGTCATCACAAATGTCTTTATTTTATTTAACTAATGGGCTCACTGGTGACTGTCACTGACTGCAGAAAAAAATAGGGGCTCACAAACAAATTGCATTTTTAAGTAGAGCATCAGCGCACATGCGTTGTCTGCAAGACCTGCTGTAATCATTACACTGGAGTGAAATTACAGCTGCTGCTTGCCATTGGCTGACAATTCCATTGCTGCTCCTTATTGGACGGTGCTCCCGATACATCACTTCGGTTTTTAAACCAATAGCACTAGCCTATTCCAATTTTCTTACACTGTGGGTTATTTATGAAATATTATTTTCTTTCTTACAAAGCGCCTCATTCTTATTTGTATTTTTTATTTATTTTATTTAGGCACAGCTTCTTTCCATTTTTATTCTGCTCTGCTTCAATTTACATCCCTTTCCCGCACCTCCCAGTGCAGACAGCCCCTGCAGCAGTTATCTTTTGAACCGCCCATATCATTTTTTTGTTAATTTTCACCCCATGCCATGCTGCGCTTTCACTTTGATAAAGGCGGCAGGCGCCTCTTCAGCACACCGCATTTTTCCCCTCGTGTCTGACTGTGCTTTCACCTTGGTAGAACACTGCATTTTTGCTCTATGCTCCGCTATCATTTCATTTGGCTTGTTTCACGTGGTCTGGACTTACCCTAATAGAGTGTATTTAGGATGCAGCAGCAAAACAAGCTTGCAAAGGAAGCCTGCGTTTTCTTCATAAATCGAAAGAGCTGACATTTTGTGTTCATATTTCACAAACTGCAAACATTTCTTATTTTATTTAACAACGGTAATGTCACTTTCAAGGCTTCTCCTGGTATGCCAGATCTGCTCAGATACATGGTTGTCAAAAGCGCACTGAAAATGAACCACCTTGCCTATTTTGATCTCTAAGCTGCTGTAATTGTAGTGGACCGACCCAGCAGGCTACGCTTGTTCCGTGCTACAGGCGCCCATATTTGTAATTGGCTTGTATTCTACATAAATGCACGCTTCTGATTAATTAATAGGCTTGTTAGTCCCTCCTTAGTACCGCCTTGACCTCATTTGTAACCTCCCATGAGGACTGGCCCTTTTACTTCAGTTGTTACACTGTACGTCTTATTTAGTCTGTAAGCACTATTTTGTTTAATGCATTTCTCTTACTGCAGGCACAACATGCTATCCTGCAGCATTCAGCGTGCCATGCGTGCTTTCACAATGTGCTTTTACCAAAAAAAGTTTTTGTTTGACAATTTAACAAACAAAAATGCTTTTTTTGGTAAAAGCTCCCCATACCGCGCTTTCACTTTATTAGAGACCGCAGACCTTTCTTTAGGTGTGGCTTGTCTGAAGAAAGGGGCGTGGCCTTTATTAACGTGAAAGCGCAGCATGGGGCGCTTGTAAACAACAAGCATTTGCAATGAAATCGGTCTCGCATTTTAGAAACATTTACCTATTGGTATTGTAGATGACAATGCCTTTTATTATTGCAGATTTGTTAAACACATACTTAAAAGGCATTGTCATATACAATACCAATTGCGAGACCTATTGCATTGAAATGCTTGTTGTGTCTTAGGTTCAACTCAGTCGTGGGACCATGCAGGCTGCCTTTACAGAGGGTGCGGGGATTTCAGGCTGCATTAGAGCCTTGTATTTGGGCTCATTGAACTATTCACCTGTTGCTGGTGTTGGCGGGCAAGTTAATTTGGATTTGTGGGTGATCCTCTTAGGTAAGACATTTGACAAGAACATAGAATGAGCTATATCTGAACTGTTCGCCACAAATGCATGGCATCTCATGTAGAACTGTTATTGTACGTTGATGGTTTTGGTCAGACAGCATGTCAGTGGTGGTGGGCATCAATAAGTAAAGGAAGCAGTGTCTGTTTGTTCTTAGATGTATGAAAGAATTGGCCCTGCCATGCCAATTTCAGAATGTTTATTTATCAGAAAATTGAGGAGTTCAGGGCAGTGCTCCTGGAAGCCAAGCAGTCAATTACACCAATCCCAGAATATCTGTGTAAACATTGTGCCCCATTCTTATTGAGCAAATTACTGCGGCAACTTGCCACAGGAAAAAGATGGCATTTTATTAGGCCATTAAAGCTTTTCCTAGATCTGTGAGTGAGAGGGAATAATGCTCTGTTTATAACAAGAAATATGCTCCAGTTCATAGTGTCCAAGAAGAAGTTGTGCAAATCCGATAAGGCAGTTAGAAAACAGTGTTGGCTATTAAATGTGTCCCTAGCCACGGGAGTGGCAGACACATAGAAGTGCTTCCTAGTTGCCACAGTTATACAGATTTGGGAAAGGCTATGTGCAACTACATCTGATGTTAGGTATTCCATAGACTTTGATTAATTGACAAAGTTATTTGAGGAGCTGCCAGCAGTTTGCACCTCATCCTGTGAAGTGCCTTGAATATTGATAGCATAGTCATTAGCCTTATTTGTGGCATTCTCTGGGCTTGAGTTAGTGGCAGGGACTGCAGGCGATACTGTGTGAGGAATTAGAGCTAAATGAGGGGGAGGGGGGTTGTTGTGGCTGGCCTGCTGGTAAGGCTTCTCAAATCTAAAACTGCCTAAAGAAGAAAGTCTGTGTGTATCAAGGCTGCCAAGGGAGCTATGAAGAATTTCCTGGCAGTTAGGCAGCAAGGTTCTATTCTCAATTTAATGGTACTCTGATGGGAAGCCGCTGATCAAATTCCAGACCATCAGAGTTTGCTAGATCTCACTTTGCATGTTGGGGAATATAATGGAATCATACTCAATCAGAACAGAGGCACAACATCCGCAAAGGGAATGAAGCTTTGACCTGAATGTATGAAAATTGTGGGCTGCACTGATTTGAAGGATGTATTGTGTAACTGAGGGTTGAGGTGTGCTAATCCTTTATTCCATTTCTGTTTCCTCTCCTCATTTTCTTTGCAATGGGGTGTTCAAGGGGCAGTAGAGAAGAATGGTGCTCTGGCCATTCCTTTGTCCACTGATCAGCAGGAAGATTTCAAAGTCCTCAATGGCACATAATCACATATGTATGTAACAGTATTTATATAACAAAAAACCTAGCTGTGAAGCAACAGAGCACTGTACATTACGGGATGGATAGAGAGGCAATCTACAAGGTTGTGTACATCAGGTAGAGATTACATAAATACATTTATACACATTTTGGCACTATTGCAGAATCACACAAAGATGAGTCTAGCACACAAAGTTGAGTCTAGCACCGAGGCCGGGAATCTGATCTGGGTCTCAAGACCCCACAAGTGGCATCTTCAGCTGCTATGCCACATCTCCTCACCACTCCTGTTGAGCATAGCCAGTTGGCAGCAGCAGAAATGCAACTTAATTGGCTGCGAGTCATTGGTATGAAACTGGAGCACCCTTGTGGCATGGAGGAGAAATTGTTATCCTTGGGAGTATTTCCTCAACCTCACATGTTGGTTTTCATTTGGAGAAATGAAAATGATGTCACTTGGATCTTGGAATCTTTGTTTTCAGGTCTGGGGTAGATATGGGGCAGACTACCTAATGTCGGGATAAAATGATCTGAAATGTTTCTGTGCTCCTGGCGAGGTGATCCTGTTTGTCCCAAGATGATCAATTATTCTGTCAAAAAGATGAATAGCTAAACTCTATAGCAGTGCTTCCTAAATGTTTTAGACCCACAACCTAAGTTTGAGAAGGGCAATAATTTGCGACCCACCTACCTTTCATGGACAAGTGGCAGGGCAATATTTTTTTAAATAACTAAAGCCTTATGAGGTAGTGCATTGTCATTCACAGAAAATACATTTTCCAATGAAATGGCCACTAGGTTTACACAGAGATCCAATTTTACTGATACCACTTGTTAGTCCTGGCTGTTCCAGCAGATTTATCAACAGACTTTTTACATGCTGGCCTTCTGTTTCTGACCTGCTTTTGTTGGTATTATGGCTCTAGGCACTTTACCACTGCTGATCAGTGCTAAAATGCATATGCTCTTCCTGTAAATTGTGTTTACGGATTGGTGATTCCATGATTGTCATATTTGATTTACTGGTAAGTCCTTAGCACAGTGCACTGTGTGTGCCGAGGGCCTGTAAATGAAGTGCTGCTAGTGGGCCTTCAGCACTGATTGTGCCACCCACATGAGCAGCCTGTAAATGTAAATAAGACCTGCCACTGCAGTGTCTGTGTGCAGTTTGGTACTGCCATGTTGACCTGTCAAGTTCATCAACTTGCCAGGCCCTACCCTTCCCTTTTCTTACATGAGAGTCACCCCTAAGGTAGGCCCACGGTACCTCTGTCGGCAGGGTGAAGTTTATGTGAAAGTTAGGACATGCCCTGATGTGTGTGGCATGTCCTGATAGTGAAATACTGCCAATTTCGTTTTTCACTATTGCAAGGCTACCTGCTCTCCATAAGACAGAATGGGGAGTGTGTTTATAACATCTTATAAACATAACTGGCCTAGGAAACTAGGTGGGAAAATAAATTTTAGTATGCCTGAACTCAGAATTTGAAGATACTTCTTTCAGTGAAAGTGATTTTTACATTCTGTATTTAGAAATACCACTTTTAGAAAATATGTATTTTCTTGCTCAGCAATCCAGCAGGCCTCTGCTGGGTTTGTGGATTGACTGTCTGGGTTTTGGATGACAGGGGTTGGGGAGCAGCAGAGGCTCCATATAGTCTAGGTGGGTCAGGAAAGGACTGAATAGACCCGGGCTGCATTTAGAGTAGTTGGAGGAGACTTCCTTGCACCTGAATGGGCCTGGTCTGCCTCTGACAATGCAGTCTCCACCTCCATCCAGGAAGCCACACCAGGGAGGGCAGAACTGGTTCTGGCTGGGCACAGAAACTCTCTGCCTTAGAGGACAAAGGATTTTGTGGTATAAATATTGGGTCCCAAACCCCTGAACTTTAAAACTCTTTTGGTCCAAGAAGACTGCCAAGATGAAGAGCTGGAGAAGCTATGAGGAGGAACTACCACTTTGCTGTGTGCTTTACTGTGTTGGCCTGCAGTGGATGCTCCTGTCTTGGGCAGTGAAAGGACTGGACTGAACTTTCTGCAATCTACTTTTTTGAGTTTCTCCAAGGGCTTGAGGTAGAGTTTGCCCCCTGTTTAAGAAGTCTCAGGAACAGCAAAGACTTCAAGCTCTTCTGCCCTTAGCACTGGGATCTGTGTGTTTTGTGCTACAACAAAAGAAATAGCAACCTTACGCCGCCTACGACGTTGCTGCCGTCTCCGTGTACTGAAGGCACCGCAGAGGGCACCACTGCAATGCCCCACCGCGACTCTGGTCTCACCGACGACACTTGCTGACACCGCCACCGAGCTGCTGCATGCACCTCGACCTGTGTGCACCGCACTCTGCACCGCCTCGCTTCATGATGATGCTTGGTATCCCCGATGACGCTGCTTCATGCCAGAATCGATGCCGCTGCCTGCACCATGGTTTGAGGGCACCACTCGTAAAGATACACGACGCACCACCCTCATCCCGCACCACAGAGAAGTGTTGAGGGCACTGCAGAGGGCAGGCCTTTGGATCAAGGCCAGTAAGTGACAGATCGGGCAGGGTTCTGTGGTGTACTTGGGACACAAGGTAGGAAGCGGCCAGGTGGTACCCCTACAATCCAAGATTGACACCATTCTGGCTTGGGAGCCCCCCAAGACCCAGACAGAGGCGAGAGCCTTTTTAGATCACACAAGGTACTACAGAAGGTTTGTTAAGGGGTATGGCACCATTGTTGCCCCCTTAACAGAGCTGACTTCCAGGAAGCAGCCCAAGAAGGTGATCTGGACTGAGTCCTCCCAGAATGCTTTTGATGCCCTGAAGGCCACTATGTACACGGCACCCATGCTCAAGGCACCCGACTTCTCCAAGGAATTTGTCGTGCAGACTGACGCTTCAGAGCATTGTGTGGGAGCGGTGCTCTCACAACTGAACGAAGAGGGCCTAGACCAGCCTGTAGTCTTCCTTTGTAGAAGACTACTCCCCAGGGAACAGAGGTGGAGTGCCATAGAAAGGAAAGCTTTTGTTGTGGTCTTGGCACTGAAGAAGCTGAGGCCCTACATGTTTGGGACTCACTTCCGGGTTCCAACGGACTACAGGCCCCTCAGATGGTTAATGCAAATGAAGGGTGAGAATCCAAAACTGCAGAGGTAGTCCATCTCCCTACAGGGAATGGACTTCACGGTGGAACACCGCCCTGGCACAGAACACGCAAATGCAGATGGTCTGTCCAGGTTCTTCCGCCTTAGTGAAGAGAACTCCCAGGAGGTTGGGTTGTTCTCCCTACTTTCAGCTGGAGGGGCCATGTGTTAGCCTTGGCATCTTTGGCGTGTTTCCCCTGAGTTTTTGCTTTCGGACCTCCTGGTTTTGACTCTGTTTGTGCTGGCTTAGTGTTTCTGCGCACTCTTCTCACTGCTGATTAGTGGTAAAGTGCAAGTGCTTCTGTTGTAAAATGTGTTATGGATTGGTTTTCCATGATTGTCCTATTTGATTTATGTGTCAGTCCCTAGTAAGGTGCACTGAGTGTGCCAGGGCCTGTAAATCAAATGCTGTTGGTGGGCTGCAGCACTGGATTGTACCACCCACACAAACAGCCCGTAAATGTAACTCGGGCCTGCCATTGCAGAGCCTGTGTGCAGTCTGGTACTGCCATGTCGACTTGGCAAGTGTACCCACTTGCCAGGCACAAAACCTTCCCTTTTCTTACATGTCAGTCACCCCTAAGGTAGGCCGAAGTTACCCCTGTGGGCAGAGTGCAGTATATGTGAAAGGTAGGACATGCCCTGGTGTGTGTGGCATGTCCTGATAGTGAATTACTGTCAATTCAGTTTTTCACCATTGCAAGGCTACCTGTTCCCCATAGGACCGAATGGGGAGTTTGTTCATAAAAACCTATAAACATAGCTGGCCGTGGGAACTAGGTAGGAAAATAAAGTTTTGTATGCCTGAAATCAGAATTTAAAGATGCATCTTTTAGTGAAGGTGATTTTCACATTCTGTGTTTGAAAATACAACTTTTAGAAAGTAGGTATTTTCTTGCTCAGCCATCCACCAGGCCTCTGCTGGGTTTGTGGACTGACTGTCTGGGTTTCGGATGACAGGGGCTGGGGAGCAGCAGAGGCTCCAGATAGACTATTTGGATCAGGAAAAGGCTGAATAGACCTGGGCTGCATGCAGGGGGAGGAGATTTCCTTGCACCTGAATGGGCCTGGTCTGCCTCTGACAATGCAGTCTCCAACTCCTTCCAGGAAGCTACACCAGGGAGAGCAGAACTGGTTCTGGCTGGGCACAGACACTCTCTGCCTGAGAGGACAAAGGATTTTGTGGTATAAATATTGGGGCCATCCACCAGGCCTCTGCTGGGTTTGTGGACTGACTGTCTGGGTTTCGGATGACAGGGGCTGGGGAGCAGCAGAGGCTCCAGATAGACTATTTGGATCAGGAAAAGGCTGATTAGACCTGGGCTGCATGCAGGGGGAGGAGATTTCCTTGCACCTGAATGGGCCTGGTCTGCCTCTGACAATGCAGTCTCCACCTCCTTCCAGGAAGCTACACCAGGGAGAGCAGAACTGGTTCTGGCTGGGCACAGACACTCTCTGCCTGAGAGGACAAAGGATTTTGTGGTATAAATATTGGGGCCCAAACCCCTGAACTTCGGAACTCTTTTGGACCAAGAAGACTGCCAAGAAGAAGAGCTGGAGAAGCTGTGAGGAGGAACTACCACTTTGCTGTGTGCTTTGCTGTGTTGGCCTGCAGTGGATGCTTCTGTCTTGGGCAGTGAAAGGAATGGACTGAACTTTCTGCAATCTACTTATGTGAGTTTCTCCAAGGGCTTGAGGTAGAGCTTTCCCCCTGTTCAAGAAGTCTCAGGAACAGCAAAGACTTCAAGCTCTTATGCCCTCAGCACTTGGAACTGTGTGTTTTGTGGTGCAACAGAAGGAAAAGCAACCTGATGTCGTCTACGACACCTCTGCCCACTCTGTGTCCTGAAGGCACCGCAGAGGGCACTGCCGCAATGCCACACCGTGACCCTGGTCTCACCGATGATACCCGCTGATGCTGCCTTGAGCCGATGCTCACACCGCGACCTGTGGGCACCGCACTCCGCACTCCGCACTGCCTCACTTCGCGACGATGCCTTGGACTCCCCGACGCCACCGCTCCACGCCAAAATCGACGCTGCTACCTGCACCGTGGTTCGAGGGCACCGCTCGTAAAGTTACATGACTCACCGCCCTCATCTTGCACTGCAGCCTTGGCCTACCAACGCCCGTGCCTTCGACTCCAGTTCGTCAGCCTACGACAGCACTTCAGCAACAACGATGCCGCTGCTTGCACCGTGACCTGCCAGCACCGTGACGAGCACCGCATCACTTTGTACCGTGACCCTGCTCTCACCGACTACACCATCTGACGCCGCCACTGAGCCGCTGCTCAAACCCCGACCTGAGGGCATCACATGCCGCACCGCTGCACTTCACACCACAGCACCCAATGCCTGTCGACGCCAGCACTCCTGACTTCAACCACAACGCCTGTGACTTCAAGGGCCCGACGGCTCCTGCACCAACCTCCGGAATCGACGTCTGCGGATACTGTGCTTTCCAAAGCTCAACGAGAGGTCGCCGACACCCTGCACTTCTAAAGGTACTGTTTTGCAGGTCTTCCCGACACCATAGCTAGCCCGCAACGCCGCGGTCAACCAGAACTGTTTGGATTTGTTTGCTCACAACGCCGTGATAGCCCCAGAGTGAGCTATCGACTTCAAATAATTGTTTTTCAAGGTTATTTTAATAACTGAAGATTTCTAAGTACTGTATTGTGGATTCTTATCGTTTTTAGTCTTGTCTCAAAGTATATAAAAATATTGGATATTTTTCTAAACTGGTGTGGTGTCCTATTGTAGTGCTTACACTGTATTACTGTTGGTTATGTGCAAATACTTTACACACTGCCTCTAAGATAAGCCTGACTGCTCGTGCCAAGCTACCAAGGGGTTGAGCAGGAGTTATTTTAGGAGTGTAACTCCCTTATTCTGACTAGGAAGAAGGGTCCCTACTTGGACAAAGGTGCAAGCCCTTGCCAACTAAAGACCCCCATTTCTAACAACTTCTCGCTATTTTTTGCTCCTGTGCAATAACAGGACACTTAACGCTTTTGCACATGAGTGGAAGAAGAGCTGGAGTTTCAAAGAGTTTTTTCTTTCTTCAAGGTTCAGGCGCACTAATGACTAATCTCTTCATTGAGTTCAGTTGAAGTGCACATTGGTCCAATTCTTTTTCAACAACTAGACTGCATGACTGCTTCACTAGGAATAACAGCGGCCATCTTGAAAATTGCGCAATTCTGATGCAGCAGTTCTTTCAATAGTATGTGGAATAACAGCTTCCTGCAAGGGTGCAAGTTCTTCCACATTGGATACTGTCTACTCCAAAGGTATTTATCATTTTTCTGCTTCTTCCTAGAGGCTAAAACATTACAGGACAATGACCCCTTGGCAATAACATTGGTCTTTTCATATAAAAATCCACATGAATAACATGAACAATGAGATACGCTGGAATGAATGAAAATAGGCAATAGATTGTCATTCTACATAGCGCATGTTGATTCTCTTAGAAATGCAATCATCCCTTTTAGCTTACATACTATACGTCTACCTGCAATTTCTCTAACACATCCCTTGAGCAGCTTGTGGCCACTGACACCATAAGGTATGGCATTTGATACTCTCCCTTCAATTACCAATGTAGGAATACATCCTCAAATACTGCGCAATTTACCTCACTGCCACCCCTAGATCATTGTACTTATTCATACCTACATCGCAATCACATCTAAATCTGTATAGTACACTAGGAGATTGAGTTCAGGTATTTATAGAATTTGTTTCTGAGTCTTTTGGGGGTCATTACTGTCTTTTCCCCATGCACCTCTATCATGCCAATCATGCCTTAAGTGCCTTTTCAAGATGGTTAGTAACTAGGACTCTTATAAACACTATTAAATAGTTTGCTCCCTCACACGCGTGACCCAGCTAGTTATAAAATGTTTTTCCATCCAATCAATATGGAAGAGAGTATCTTACCCACGTCTACTGAATTCACTTTTATGTCACAGATACTATTGGTATTCTCATACGTATTAACCTTTCATGGCATCACACTCCAAGATGGGCTCCCTGGGATCAGCTGATACGGCAGGTGGCATCTCGTACTCCGACATGATGCCCACATCGTGCCGATAGGCACGTCAGCAAGTATCAACAATTGCCGGCAGCAGAGGTCACAACTGGGTATATAACAATGCCTAGCACGGTCTGCATTCTCCTCCGGGCAGGCAGAAGGAAGGGTAGGTTACCGTGCCATACACCATGAATATCCATGTGAGTACTACCACTCCCGAATGGCACATTCTGACTTTACAAGAACAGCCGCAAATCGTTTGACTATCCCTCTTGTAATTTACCTCTTCAGCAGAATTACTGCTGTAGCACTGTCTCGGTCTTCTGCCTGACCCCAAGGTGCACTCTGTTCCTAGTTGAAGGGTAAAACAATATCCCTACCTGTATTTTTTGTAAACTATTCTACCACTGTACATATGTGTGTGTTTGTCTATGTTGTGTTTTACATCGTCGTTTTAGACAGAGTCACTCACTTTATTTTTTATGGGATGTGTGACACACTGCACAGTAGGAGCTTCACATTTTGCTCCTTGCATGTTATGATTTACAAGATCACACTGTGACGATGTATCCCTTACAGATTGTGACCTGGGGATTCCCAATTGATTACGATTGAGTAGTACTATGATCCATGTTTTTTCTTACAGTTTCCAACTTCAGACCCCCAACTGGTCAACTGACCATTAGGTAGCTATGTCACCCACTTTCATTTGTTTTGTGATATCAGTGAATAGCACAGGAGACATAATGCCCGTATATAACCCTGACCAAGGGTAGGGATTGTTATTTTCTTTGGTCCTGATGAACCACCATAAAACCCTCCTGGACCACGCAGGCATGAAACATGTCTACCCAGACCCATACACACTGGTAGATTGCCTTTCTCCATTATGAGAAGCTCACAATCTGCATACACTTTTTAATCCTATTGTGGGGACCCCGGAATAAATATAACATTCAGCTACTCCTCAGGTAGTTTTAACTCACTGCTTCACCTATTTTCCCACACACCCACACTCACCATCATGGCTTCTTCTAAAAAGATCTCGGCTAAAGAGCCATCTCGCTGTGCCCATTGGTATTGCAACGTCAACCCACGAAGAGCAATGCCAGATGATGAACCATGACACCTTTACGGGTGTGTGAGGGCACCACTTCCTAGTAAGGACAATTTATTTTCCCCTAACTACTTTTCCAACCTGAGACTCAGCTCCATAGTATCATGATTCTGTCAATAACTGTTTTTCATATTTGCTATTGTTTTTACCAGTGCTTGTTTTCTTTTCATATTTGCTATTGTTTTTACTAGTGTTTGTTTGGACTGTCATGATTCTGTCAATCAATGTATTTTCATATTTGCTATTTGTTTTTACCAGTGCTTGTTTTTACCAATGCTTGTTTTATTGGTTTTATCTGTGCTTGTTGTTTTGCATTGTCACTTGTTGGTGCCAATGCTTATTGCAGACTTCCAACTCATAGTCTGCTACCTAAGGCATTTTGGCCCTTTCAGCTCCAGTAGAATCTGGAACTTTCTTGAGGAGGCCTTTAAATAGGGGCCACACCCAGTTCTCTTTGCTGAGTATTGAAAACTATGATGAACAGCAGCAGCAGATCTCCGGTTGCAGTCAGAAGCCTCTTGTCAACTTAATGAAGGTTATAGATCCTTTCTTTGAACACCAGCAGGTAGGATCGTTCCCTTTTGTTCAAGGGGGCCATATGCTGATGTTTGCGTTTTTATGTGAGCATCTTTTATCAAAGTGTTTTCTTGGGCATTTGTTTAAGGAATTCTGACACATCGCGCTGTAGCGTGTTTTTGAACATTGGTATATTGGCATTTACATAAAGCTCTATTTTGGACACTTGTATGGGAAATCTGGCACATCGCGCTGACGCGCGTTTTGGAACATTTGAATCTTGGATTTCAGTACGTCGCGCTGAAGAGCTTTCTTGACCATTGCTTTATGGCACATTGGCACATCGCGCTGAAGCGCGTTCTTCGGCTTTTGCTTATTGGAATTGGAGGCACAGTGCGCTGAGACGCTTTCTTGAACTTCTGCATATTAGAATGACATTCGCATAGTGAATATTGGCACATTATAACACCAGTTGTGTATTTATAAAAGCTTCTGGGAATTATCACTGTGATTTTAACTGTGTTACTTGCTAATCATAATTGGAGAAGGAAAAGGTGTATGTGTGAGTCGCTCTGGAGCATAGGTTTTATGCAATAACTAGACTAATGATAGACTCCATATCGTTACCTTTTATTTTAAGGATTATCGGAACAGCAATTCCATTCCTTGTGAAGAGAGAGTGACAACTGCTCCATATGTAATCTGCTTTTCTTTACAGGTCTCCCTCCCAGCAGTACTCTTCCCAAATCCCTTCCCCTCGTCTAGCCACTTTGATCCTCAGTGCAATTAAGCTTGAGTCAAGGCTTCTGGAAGGTGGGCTTCTTGAGGTACTGCTCCTGAGGAACCCAACAAAATATACTAGTTCTGACACATAGGCACAGTTACTCCATAGTATTGTCATAAATTTAACTATGACCACTTTTATATCCAAGAGAGAGCCTTTGTTGTGTGGTGTGAAATAACCACGCATGCAGAGTATGCTTTCAGAAAAGAGTAATACTTTCCTCATGTTACTGATTTAATACAGAAGATAGTGCTTAGTTCAGAGAAATTTGTCTTTTTTAACTTTTTTTGTCTTAAACAGTTCGCCAGGAGCTTTTAGCTACAAATGCCCTTGGCTTGAATTGTAATTCATTTAAATACACAAAATGGGTATCACTCACTGGAATTCAGAACACTGGAGAGAGAACAGAAACAGTCTGAGTTGTTACCGCCTAAAAGAGGTGGGAAGAGGAGAAAACCTATTTTTTTATATATAAGCTTTACCCACTCTAATAGTGGCATGCTTCATCACAGGCTTCACCCTGACTCCTAAAGGTTACGGAGGGCTCGACCGTATTCCAGGGAGCATTTAGAAAATAGATTGTCTGTCTTTCTGTTTAGGGGGGTCTTTTAGCATTAAGATAAACATCCCTAGTTCACCTCCAGTATCCCTTTATTTGTGGGGTGAACAGGGATAATATAATAAAAACGAAAAAGGAGAGGGGCAATCAGGATGTTGTAGTCCTATGACCCTAAGCTCCATGTGCCAACATGTTTCTGGCCTACTCTATGGGCCGTGTGGGTCCTGGGCATTCGTCAGGGCGTTACTAGAGAAGCGCTCCCCCAGTAGCAACACCTTGTGATATTACCAAAAGTGAACATGCATAGCCGGAGTGTTAGCCCCGGCGAGTTACAATCTGCCAATGCGGATTGTTGTGTTAAAAAGATTGTACTTGCTATTCCTTGGGAAATTACCCTGTGAACAGAGGTATTAAAGAAAAGCGGAAAATTAATCAGTTTATACTTTACACTCTTAATTTTTACAATATCCAATCTCTCGTAGTAGCAGGATCACACATGTCGGTATTAGCATTTGTGCATTTAACACAGGCCTGCTTGTCACCTACATATTATGGAGTATACATTCTAAATGTTATTATTAGACATCCGTAATTTAGGATTTTTATAGAAGAGATCAAGGTCTCATTCATTGCACGGTTTTGCTTAGGTATATGATTACAGGATACCCAAGTAGTAGGTTTATTCATTAGTTAACTTAATTTTAAAAGAACAACTCAATCGTACATACATACACATATCAACCTACTTATCTAAAACAACAGAAGCATAGTATTCCATAGCATTTATTTGGGTGGCGATACTCTATGCTACATGTCATATTTGAGTGACATTGTGGGTGCCTAATAATCTAATATATACCAGTATGTATGACTTACCCCAATTTTTGACAAGGACTACTTGTCAGGGGGAAGGCGGTAGGAAGGTCCTGTCACCACACTCTGTTAGTGGAATAAAGATATGTATGTACACATATATACACTCAGGAGTGAGGAGGAAGAAGAAAAAGGAAGAAGAAACAATGAAGTCAGGAACTTCGATAAAGTGATATGCACTTCAGTGAGTAAAACACAGTCATAGAGTAATGTTAGAAGACACGGCATAGTGTGGTTTTTCGTTTTAACCCCCTGCTCATACTCAGAACGCCAAGGGTACCATCCCATGGGAAAACCTATTGGTCCCGTCTGCTCCCCTCGCTGGTAACGAGAGGTTTGGCTGGGATGCATTTTAAAGCCCATTAGCCGCAATGTTCAATTGTTCCGGTCATGTGACGCTCATGACGTGAGTTCACGAGCGTGACCTCTGCGCCAATAGCACCATGCCGCGTGGAGCACTCTAAGCCTGAGGATACTTTGTAACTTGCCTGTCAACTGCTCAGTCACTGGTCATTTTTAATTTTCTTGTAGCAGGTAATTGCGCCAGTGTTGCCTGGCTCCAGTTTCATTTGGAAGCCATCTTTTATCAGGTTACCCATTGCACTTTTAATGAGTTTATGTTTTCTGTTCTCGCCAGGTTATTTTAATTATTTTAAATTTTGCCAGTACTCCTCCCTGGCGGGGAAGTCTTCCATAAGGGAGGGGAGCTGCTGAGCTTCACTTTGTGTTTTTTTGCCCTCCCAGTATTAGTAGGGATTAAGTAGGGCAATGTAAAAAAAAAAAAAAGAAAAACTAGCCATTTACCTTATTGCCACGTCTCGCGTCTCTGCTCTGTCTCTCCTCAGTCGAACTCGGGCCAAACAGCAACCAGGAAGCACACCCAGGCTCCACTGACCAATCACAACACTGCAATGCAGCATTGTGATTGGTCTGAGCATAGTGGTTCAGCGCTCAGACAAAAACTGGGGGCCTGGGCATGTTCTGCATGTAGGCTGTATTGCAGCCTGTGTGGTGAACATGCAATGTGAGCATGACTGTTTGACCAGCCCCAAAGGGCAAGCTAAACATTCATGCACTCTTGGAGTGGGTAAACCTCTCCTGCCCTGCCTGCTCTGTGAGCAGAGCACCATGCTTGCCCACAAAGCAGCTGGAAACAATAAAATGATAATAACAACAAGTTATTATAATTTAATTTTTCCTTTCATCCCACTTCTTAATACCAGTGGGGCGACGCTCCTCCTCCTTAGCAGAAGAGCCACCACTGCGAGATTGGATAGGCAAGCCCAACGAGGTGGAGGCATTGCCATCATGTTCAAACAGTCTTTGTTATTCACCTTCACAGAACAGACTATTGTTGGCGGTGAGGCAGCTCTTTTCTTTTCGGCCTGCTCCAGCAGTTTCTCTATCTCTGGGATCTCGATCTATCATCCGCCAAGCCCAGCCTCTACTTTCATCACATCATGGGCTGATGTTTTGCCCTTTTTGGTTTTGCACTACTCCAACTTTACAGTTGTGGGAGATCTCAATCTCCATTTTGAGGACACTGAGTGCCCCATGGCAGCCGCATTAGTAGCAGACTTGAAAGGCCGTTAGCTACCGCAATTAGTCTCCTCTCCCACACACAGGTGTGGTCACACGGTCGATCCTATCTTTTCTTTTCAAACATAAGTAAGTTAGTTGTTGATTCCCCATTGCCTCTCTTATGAACTGTTCAGTCAGTTATTCCTTTTCAGGTTCCTATATGTAAATCTCCTTCTAAGTCTGTCTCTGAAGAGAGGGTTAGGTTGAGTTAATAGGCTATGGCTACCTCCACTAGCTTTACTACGGCCTTGCTGTAAATCACCCTAGACTTGACAATTCTGGCACCATAGCTAACATATAAGTAGAAGACTGGTTTTCTAGGGCACTGGACCTAATTGCACCATTGGTTGATAGAGAATTAAGTAGCATCAAGCCTACGGATGACTGGTGCAATGAAGAACTAGCTATGCTCAAAAAGAATTGGAAGCATGTGAGCACATTTGGCACAAAGACTTTGACAATGCCAGCCAGGCCATCCATGGCTTAGCCTTAAACATCTACGACCGCCATATTAGACACATCCAAAGTGAATTCTTTGTTGGTAAAATTGAGCTGACGCAGAACTTATCATGAGAAAGCTTCTACGTTGCGTCTCAGCTTGTACTCCTTCTCCGGGGGACAGCTGTAATGTTCTTGCCAATGTTTTTTTGAACAAAGTAGTGTCCATCTACTCCTCTTTCCCGTAGGTTTCTTGAAATGCCCGGTGTCTTAAAGTTTGGTTTGAACCTTCAAAAGACCATTCTAGGTTGCTTCAGTTCAAATCTGTTGAACTGGATGAGTTACCGCCTCCTCTGTCATCTGTAGAATTTGGATCTCCTCTTGACCCAGCCTCTCCTGCTATTTTGGAGTGAGAAGCGGATGAGATTCTCCCAGTGTTCCTCAGTAGTTCTGCTCTTAAAGAAACATTCTCTTGACACCACTAAAATTAGACACTACAGGCAGCTTTCATCCCTCCCATTCTCTTTGAAAGTTGCAGAAAAGCATATTAAACATGCAGCTTTCGATGTTTATTGAAGCTAAGGACTTGCTGCACAGGACACAGTCAAGCTTTTGGCCCCCATAGAGCACAGAGTTGTCTCTTTTGCTTGCCTCTGAGTCTATGCATGAGATTCTGGATAGGCGTGACACTCAGCATTGTTGCTAATGGATCTGAGCACAGCCTTCGACATCGTATCCCACATCCTTCTATTAGAGTGGCTGTGGAGCTGTGTTGTCGGCTACAAGGCTCTACAATAGTTTGCGTCTATGCCTGCAGGGCCGCAGTGTTCAGGTTCTGAAGAAACCTTTTCAATCTCAGGTCCTTCCATTGTAGCAGGGGGTGCCATTGGGCTTCTCTTTGAGCCCTACTTTATTAAATCTATATGCGCCCCCTGTCAGATATTATTGAGTATCACGGTTTTGACATCATATAGTACACCGATGATACTCAGTTGATTGTCACCCTATCTCAAAACTCTGCTAGTGTGGCTGTGTTTCTGAGGGCCTGCTTGTTGGAAGTGGCCCAGTGGATAGATCCCACTTGCCTGAATTTAAATGCAGGTAAGACTGAGGTCCGTATCCTGGCAAGTAGCCTTCAATCTGATCCCCCAATTGGTGGCCAGCGTCACTTAGACCTCTTCCTTTGCCAAAGCCTAGGGTCAAAAACCTAGGCATTTGAACTGATGAAAATCTTGTGTTTGACAGAAAAATCACAGCCTTGGCAGGCAAATGCTTTAGGGTTTGAAAATCTAAGAATATCATCAGCCTTCTGTCTGAAACTGCCAGGAAAACAGTGATCCAGGCATTAGTTATCTCTCAGCTGGATTATTGTAACATCTTATATCTGGGAGTCTATCAGTCTTATCTGATGAGACTTCAATTTGCCCAGAATTCTGCAGCTCAGCTATTGCTGCACCTTCCAAAGTGAGCCTCTATGGGCTCTGTGCTGTACAAACTGCACTGGCTCCCGCTGAAGTAGCATCTCTCTTTTAAACCCCTCTGCTATTGCTATAGGGCTTGTGGGAAGTCACGTGCATGCTATCTGCACCCTCTCATTAATCCCAACCTACCCTTGATGTGCTTTAAGTCCTCGTGGGCCTTGTTAGCTCAGGTCCCATCAGCAAACGAAGCTCGCATTGGGGGCAGTTCCTTTAGCGTTTTAGCACCCAAGCTACAAACCTCTCTTCTGCTTCATCCGAGGCAGTCAATGACAGAACTACTGTTCCACAAAAATTTAGCCTGGCTGTTTAGAAAGGTTGTCTTCTTCTCCCTCTAGGCTTTCTATGACTCCTCCTTCAGGAGCTAGACTTATCAGCGGTGGGACACTTCAGTCGAAGTTGTTATGGGCTATATAAGCTTCATTATTATTATTATTATTATTATTATTACTAAGGGAGGTTGTTTTCATTGAACAAATGAGTTTGCAGGGCTTGAGCTTTAAACGTGGTGACCCACTCAGCAAACCATAAATGCTTCAAAGGTAGTCCTTGTACAGCAGCTCATTTTACAGTGCAGAGAGACCCACCGTGCAGGTGGGGATCTCCAAATAGGGCAGGTAGTCCCTGTCAGTATGCCAGAAGTCATGACCTCCACCCCCCTGACAGACCGAATGACTGCCTGCAGGGTCTATGTGAGGTCCTAAGTGGCAAGTCAATTGTGATAACGTATTACAGCCTGTCGACTAGTGACATCAAAGCACGTCTTTCCTTACACCACTAGTGGGGGTTTGAGTTCTTCCTTCTCTCTAATTGACAACCTCACCCAGAGGAGTAGCAACTTCAAACGCATTCCCAAACTAAAATAAAAACCTCTCTTCAGATGCACCACTATCATGTAAATGTCTAAAATACCTCCTTCTATCTCTCCCACTGACATTGCATGTTTTTGCTTTTCTTTTCTTTTTTCTCTTTGTCAAATTTGTCTCTACCCAAAAAATCTAATCTATTCTTTCTCACAATGAACTATAAAGCTTCTACAATCTCATCCTCGCACTGCAGCTCCTACAATGACAAATCCAATGGGAACATCCAGCCCACATCTCTTCAGGAGAGGCACATAACTGATCTTGAATCTTTTATCCCAGTGAGTGTGGGAATGATTACCAGTGACCGAGATCAATCAATTCAAGCATTTTGCCCATCACTTTTTTATTTTTTTATGTAGGGCGCCCTGAGCGTGACAGGTATGCCCAGATGTGGGTCCTGTGTGCACTGTGCCATGGGTCTCAAATTACACTTTATCAATGAGGCCCAACAAGGATGAAACTGCTTAGATATTGCATTTCTTTTTCTAGAGTGGTCCATGCCTTTGGGCTGAAATGTTCTTAATGGAGCAGGACCTTGTATGATTCACATATGGGTGGTCTCTAGCAGGAGTGTTATGATGTGCACACAATTAATGGGAAGTGGCCCTGAGTGATCCTCAGTGGTTGAGCCTAAATGAAGCATTTCGTCCGCCACTTTTTTGTTTTTTCTGTGTGCAACAAGTGTGTCTGATAGGGGTCCATGTGCACTGTATCAAAAGACTGAAGCTGCACCTCACTGACAAAGTCCAAAAAAGGGGTGGCTGTGTTCCTATCTAGAGAGATGTCCTGGCCTGGCATTTTAGGCAGGAAATTGTCCTGCTGGAGCAGGAACGCTTCCAATTTGCCTAAGCTCATCTCCATTTTTGATGGTAGTGTTGGCAAAAATCTATGGAATGGAATGCACCTCATTAAATACCAGTGGCTGAGAGTAATTGAAGCATTGAACCAGTAACACTTTTTTAAGCCGACGAGTGTTTCCCTGTATGGATCTTGTGCTCACTGTGTCAAAGAACATAACCTTCACCTCACTGTTGACGCCCAATAAAGCCTAAGTGCCATAGTCGTCAAAAAGGTGGCCTAGAATGCGGAATGAGCAACTACCAGTGACTGGTTTTAAATCCAGCATTTCCCATCATTTCCTGTGGGGTGTCTGAAAAAGTGGTATGGGTATATTCAGATGTAAATCTTGTGCTCCCTGGTCCATCGCACTTAAACCCTACTTCACTGGCGAGGTCTTGAGGCCGAAACCGGTCTGATCTGGCCTGGCACTTCGAACTGCACACTGAACTAGATATTTCATTTGATGATGCAGATTCAAATGATTTAACTCAATTATACGTTATCATCAGGTTAAAGCAATGCAGAAGAATACTAAAGTCAAAGCAACTGAGCGACAGTAACAGGATGCAAGGGAGCACGTGCAGCATGCCTTCCGGTCGGATTCACTCTAGTCTTGCGCGCCCTACCCGTCCAGAAATACAGGGGGATATTAGCAAGGGCCTTATTGCCGCTTTAGCTGCACTTTTTGCCGCTAAAGCGGTGATATCTCTATTGCCCTATTAGCAAGCTGTCGCTAACAGCTGTTAGCAACAGCTTTATGGCGAAAGCGACCGTTTTGGTGCCGCTTTGCATGTCAGCGATATATATCGCTAATGACATGCAAAGTAGGCTTTCCCAACTTAAAGCGACTGAAAAAAGTCGCTAACACAGCTTCCCCTGTTAGCAATGCCCGCGAAGAGATAACAAAATTTGGGCTAACCGCGAATATCGCTGGAATCTAACACCTGCTAAAAACCTGACTTAACCATTCTAGTCAATGGGAGGTGGATTGGTAAGGTTAAATCCTCACCTGCCTATTAGCAAGCTTTTCATTAGCACGTTGGATTTCTCGCTGGATTTTTCGCGCTATTGCTGGGTTTCGCCGCTATCGTTGGATTTTCCATCTCCTTGGAGATAAGTGTTGATAATAACGCGTTATCACCGCGATAAAATCCAGCGATAGCCGGCGATAAAAAAAACTATTTCTTGGTAATATCCCCCTTAGAGTTGTAGAAAAGGTAACACAGCATGTTAGGTTAAAGCGCCTTACAATAATTTGCATGGCCACAAGCTGGAATAAGGGTCTGTTAATCAAAATTCATTTATTTCCTTTTTCTTGATACGTGCAAGTTCCTGAGCCTATGATGCTTTTGACTTAAAATGGAGTCAGTCATTATGAGAGAATTAATGAATGATTGCATGAATGAAGATATTTGTGTAACACCGATCTCTGGAGGCTGAATATTATAATGCTGGTTCATGTTCTTTGCATGGGTGCTCTCTCATTCCCCAGTCTTGTTTACTTTGACCGATTCAGAGATGTTTTTACTAAATAGACCATTCGCTTTCATCTACTACGATTTACTGGTCACGAATTTGATATTCCGGGAAGGCCAAATGAGCCTGACATTTAGTAAATTGAATACCACTAATATTTAGAAATAGAAGCACCTGTTGTTCACAGTGCTGTGAAACGACCGTAGACCAGCAATGAGCTATATATTATAACTTGTAACTTATCAATTTACCGTGCAATGGAGCTTTCTATTTATGACCCTTCAACACGTCACAGAAGGAAATGAATTTCGAAAAATAATGAAAGTGCCTAATGCGTCAAATCTCGATGCCGGAGAGGATTCGAGAAGTACGTCAGTGTCCTCTCATGGACACACGCATGGACACAATGATAGGAGCAGGGAAGTGGACTTTGCAGCTCCGAGTTCAGGAAATGACAGGCGTGCAGCAAATCCACGCACTCCAGGAAACACCGTAAACCTCGGTGATTGATAGCCCTGCTGTACTACGGGGTGCTAGGCCCAGAAAACACACCAAGCGCTGCGCTCCCAGGCGTTAGCATCACACTGTCATCTGCTTCGATTTTCTGTAAATTTACCGTACGGGCCATCCATTATTCAAGCCCTTAATATGCTATAGCCAACACGCGCAGGTGAGTCGTTTTTAAAGAGGCTTGCTAATGGTGCTGACCGGCAAAGGCTCGCTGGCTTGTGGAAGTAGATAGAGGCTTGTGGTGAGATAGAGGCGATTATTTTGTGCTTTGATCTACACGCAAAGCAAAACCAAAGGGGATGATGGACAGAGTGTTGAACATTGCAAGCACTCACCCCCAGTCAACTGATCTGGGTTTAATCCATCATCATTCTTTAGCTCACTCCGCCACCCCAGTTCAGACATGGCCATATGCAAATCAGTCCGACCCTGTGCCTCATGGGAACAGTGCAGCCCGAACTGCCAAGCCATGTCTTCCCTGGACCGGAAACAAACATCCTGGGACCGGTTTCTGGCTAATCAGCCGTCATCAGCCAGGCTGGCTTGAATCCAGTGGCAAAGTGAGCAAGGGACCCACGTCTGGGCATACCCTGCCAACTTAGGGCGAACAAAGCAAAACGAAAGGGGATGATGAACGGAGTGTTGAACATTGCAAGCACTCACCCCCAGTCAACTGATCTGGGTTTAATCCATCATCATTCTTTAGCTCACTCCGCCACCCCAGTTCAGACATGGCCACATGCAAATCAGTCTATTGATCTGCACGCAAGCAGACCTCGATTGCTGTGCTTAATTTGTAAAAGAATATGCGCTGGGGGCCAAGGTGTTGTTCAGAAGCCCACAGCCGGCACTTTCGAGGTGGCTATTCCACATTCTAAGGCAGCATAGTCTTGATTCCACCACATGCCTCTTTATTCCACCACCACTACACTTTCTGCCTCTTCATATCATTTTTGTATTCAATACATTTTTATTAATAACTGGACAGAATAATAGATCCAGTACATGGTCACAATCAGACGCGCAACTAGAGCCAAATTTTCCGGGGGGGGGGGGGGGTACTGAAAAATGTGGGGGAAGGGGCTAATTCTTCCAGCAATAGGCAGAGTGGAGATGAAAGGGTGTAAAAAACAACAAAGCCTCGTTAACACGTGAATGGTCTTTTAAAGACCTATGAGGTACTCGGGTGCAGCTGTGATAAGCTCAAAAACTGTGTGCCCGGGAAGCGGTCCCAGACCGGGCTAACACACACAACGGGCGTGAGGCTGAAGCCCTTTGAGCCTAATGGGCGTTGCCGACTGGTCACAATCAGTTTTTCTGTTATATAATACGAACCGAAAACAAAGAAACACAACCGCTGTGCAAAAATAACGAAGCAGATCTAGAATGACTAATGACACACCCATGCTAACCAATCAAATGGCCTCATCTGTGCATCTGGTCTCAACAATAGCAAAGATAGAGTTGGCAAAATATTGCATATTCAGGGAGGCATAGTTCGGTCTTATTGGGTGAATGTGGGGTTGGGGGGTGTATCCATCAGCGAAAGTTTGACATACCTGGAGTCGGTGCACCTGCTTAGATGTCCGGGGTTAGGTGATTAGGTGATACAGTCCCTCAGGCATTTCATCTGGAACCTCAGATATCATCAGTGAGGTAGTTACATGAAACTGCCTCAGATGTCCAAGAAAAGCTGTGACTGGTCATTCAAGCTGTAAATCAAGTGCTGATACGCCGCCGCCTGCGCCACGCTGTCTATTCAGTCCTCTAGAATGGTGACTGTGAGCTTGAGCTAGTTCCAGAGGACACACATTCTCACTATCAACTAAGTTGTAGAAAGCCACCGTTTCTCATGTCTGGTTACCGGGAGGTTCCCTCGGGCTCGAGGGTCATAAAAAAAATTAAAGTGCTGCCAAAGGAGCACAACCCAAGGCACAGGTGTCTGTGAGGACTTACCATACCTGAGTCCAAAAGCGCTGGAGTCATAGGTAAGACCATAGAGTATGCAGAATATCCCTGTGAGGGGAGACACACCTCGAGCAGTTGTAGGAGTGTGCCAATAATGCCCACAAGAGCTGTTCCGGAAACTAGTGACAGTCCTGAAGAGTTTTAAAATAACAGAATTTCTTCTGTAACTCTCAAAGTTCTCTGTCATGGTCAGCAATAAGATGAGGCAGAGGGACATACCACTCAAGCACTGGCACTCTCGCAAGGAGGCGGTGACAACTCCATTTTGAAAATGTAACACTAATCGCCTCCACTCCCTGTACTCAACTGACTGTGCCACCTCCTCTCCCCAGTGATCTATACTGAAAGGGGCATCAGGCTGCCCAAGAAGATGGATGCAGGTGGTGGCACTGCATTCAGTGGTGTAGCAAGATCAGGTGGTACCCAGTGCGGAATACATATTTTTGCCATTTTGTCACCCCCCTCAGTGATTTCTAGTCACCCCCTGCTTGACAAAATGGAAAACATATGTGTTTAAAACACACGTTTTTGCAATTTTGTCAATCCCCCTCAGTGATGACACCCTGGGCGGCCCGCACCCACCGCAACCCCTTCCTTCGCCACTGACTACATTGAGCTCCCATGGCCCTAGGGAGCCACCTCTGCTGCCCCCTGGCGGGATCCCCGGTGATATCCGGGGTTGCGGTGCTAGACACAGTGCAAGGGGTGGGAGCAGAAGCTGCACACACGCTCACATACAATCAGGGCACGGCACGCGCAATGCACGTCAGTCACCTGGCAACCACTGCACGACAGAGCAGGACAGTGACATGTGCAGAGGAGCGGCCATGGAGGCAGGTATAGGGTCTGTTGTGGACTGGCACTGGCACCGTTTGGGTTGGAGGGGCTGCCAAAACTGGGCTCTCTTTACCTTCAATGCTGCCAGGGACACCCATTTCTGGTGGTTATTCTTGGGGGTGGTCCCAGCAGGCTTGTCACACTTTTGGCTCTTCTTCTTGAGGGATGAGGGCTTGGCTCAGTTGTGGCTCTTCTTCTCGAGGGAGGAGGGCTTGACAGGCACTAGTGATAATACAAGTGGTGATGTAGAGCTGTTGCACCCTCAGAGCTTGATGTGCGGCTACAAACAGTGGGGCAGATTTACGAGCCCATGTGCCACATTTGCACCGCCGTTGCATCACTTCTGTGATGCAGCGGCGGGGTAAACCATGCGCCACGTTGCACCCTATGTACAATGTGATGCATCTAGGGAGATGCGTCACGTTGTAAAGCCCTGCGCCACATGAAACCTGCATCAAGTTTCATGTGGGCGTTCCGGTGCAGGGTGGGCGTTCCGACGCAGGAATGCCTCGGAAAACTGCCTGAGTGAAATCTACAAGACGCCGCTGCATCAAAACCTTGCGCCTGCTTGAAGCAGGCGTAAGGCGTGATGCACCATGTTGAGGAGAGGCCAGGTTGGACCAGTGGTGGAGTTGCGTCGCACCCGCGACACAACTCCAGCACTGCGCCAACCTTATGCCAGCAGATGCGACAAGCATCTGTTTATTCTTGCACCATGATGCGCCGCATTGTAAATGCGGCACATCTGTGGTGGCGCAAGGGTAAACTTGTGTCACGTATCTTTCCTGGCACATCCGTGCTGATTTGCAGGGATGCGCCAGGAAACGTAAATCTGCTCCAGTGTGCCTTAGGCGTGCATTAGACATTGGGTATTTGTGGTAAGACCAACACTTCCATCAGGCCCCCCTTGTGGTGGGAAGTCACACCTTGCACCTCCGAGAGTCTGCTCCCGTCCCAGCTCTGGTGCCCAAGTCTCTGGAGTAGAAGACACTTGGGAGAATGTACCCCATCACCACCTGCACAACGACCCCAAAATAACAGGGATATGACTGCAGAGGAAGGCAAGAGTCTACTACGGTATCCACCATTACTACTGTGACTAAGCTACTGCTACTGATGAGAATAATAAGAAGTGTCATACAATGAAGTTCTGATGGAGGGGTGGGCAGCAGGGTCAAAAACTGCCACGCAGTGGAATCTGAGTTTTTTTGCAAACTCTGCGCGCCCAGTGGAGCGCGGATTTGGCAAAATTCCGCAAACTCCGCTGGCGTAACTGAGTTCACAGGCCATTCCTAGTTACTATATGCAGAATCTAAAACTGTTCGTACTACCTTGCAAAATATTCATTTAAATTGCATCTTGCATTTATTATATAGTAACTGGAGATATTCATTAAAGTACACCACTGGGGCGGGTATGCAATATTTCATAATGTTGTGTCGTTGGAAATATTATGATCCACCTACTTGTGGTTAACAGTAGCAAATTACCACCCTACTTGCCTTATTGTAAGGTCCCTTTTTAAATCCAAAGGTGCTTGTAAAAGAAGTTACCAGCCCCATTCGAATCATACTGTCTTTGGGCAAACCATATATCAGTGGTTCTTGGTACATATATTTCAGCTGCAGTCGAAATCACTTGTTGAAACACTGAAACAAAATGAGAAATTTCGGAATTTTGTTTTTCCCTGGTAATATCTTATTTATCTTATGATCATCTATCCCCCAGTAACTTCAGTGGATGGGACTAGAGGAGATGGACCTGCACACATAGTAATTCAACACTCAGTGCTGAAATATTTCCACACTGAGGATGCCGACCTTGCACCATCACCCATGGGACATTTTTTCCATTCTGTATCACATTTTACAGTTAGCAGACTTTTATCACTTTCTTAGTTTAGTGGGATTAATTGACTGTCTTTGTAACCTCTAAATGTAGGTTATAAACCCAATTTTGATACCCGACTGATTAAATCACTCAGCAAATCAAGTTATCTCCTTGTGCTGCAAATTGTGTTAACATTAACCATTTGGGGCCATATTATCAAGGATCGGCGATAACATTATCGCCGCTTTAGCGGCAGGTAGCTGCCGCTAAAGCGGCGATAATGGGCTTGATAATACGCCCTCGTGAATTCCCATAGAAGCCCATGTTCACACAAGAACATGGGCTTCTATGGCAATTCTCTAGGGCATATTATCAAGCCCATTATCACCGCTTTAGCGGCTGTTTCCTGCCGCTAAAGCGGCGATAATGTTATTGCCGTTCCTTGACAATATGGCCTATAGTGGCATGCCTACCACACTCTTAGCGATACGCACCCAACAGCAACTTCCATGTCACATCCTTGCTTCTGTAATCTTACTTTGAATTGACTGAATGAGCTGTCCAGTGGTGGAAGACTTACTTATCAAGCACGATAAAAACGGAAACCCCTTTATTTTGCATTTTTAAAGGGCTGTTAGATAACTGCAATCACACGTTTTTTCCATCCAAATGGGAATAATGTGGTTTTGGGTGTTTTCCGCAATAAAACTCGCATGACTGATATTTAGGGATGATGTACCCCAGTAATTGTCAGCAGATTTGGCTTGCTTATGGAAAATTGCGTGGGATGCAGTAATTTCTGCTTTACTCATAGGGACATGTTTTCTGACTTTCCACGCAATGCAGAGAGCAAAGTTGCTCTGCTGTGCTGCATGAAAGGGAGAGAGCAGAACAGCCCTTTCTCAACTATAGTAAGCCATTGTTTTCCTTTCTTCCTGTATGGCGCCCTTCGGACTGCCATCTACCAATGCACACACCCTTGGATTATTGTGCATAGGTGTGTGTGTTCTGTCAAGTATTGTTTTTGTACTAGAAAGGGTCCCTTCCAGTCCAAAAACAACACTTTAATATGTTTTCTACTTTGTATGTGTGGTGTACAGAGCAGCGCACATGCAAAGTAGGAGAAATGTGAAAAGATAGAAATTTTGCTCCACAGTTACACCTGCCTCGAAGAGGCACATGTTTTTGGTGCATATCCCCATCTGCCACTGCTGATAGGGATTTGCATGAAAACCTATGGGTGGTTGCATTGGAATACCCATGTGCCACCCATAGAAAGCTCCCTGAACACAAAGTAGCACAAGGAGCAAGTTTGCGTTACATCACCCAACTTTCCACCGCACATCCTGATTTTTTTCGGAAAGTAAATACCACCAAAAAACTTTGCACAGGGTTTGCACTACAAAAGTATCACTAATCTGGTACAAAGTCTTGGGAAATATGAGCTATGATTCTGTAGTATCTTCATGTTATATTTATTGTGTTCCCCTTTACCGTGTAACTAGCTGCTCATACAGTGTGAGTGTTCTGTGTGGAATGTTGGTGTGATTGACATGAGTGGAATGCTTGGGTGCCTGGTGTGAGTGTAGACAGTTGGAAGATGGGCTGAGCAGCTAGAAGGCTGCTCCTGGTGGGGCTGTTACTATAGATGTTAAAATCTTCAATAAATAACTTAAAGACTCAACTTGGCTATGTCTGCTGTGTCACCTCCACTCAAGGAATCTACCTTCTACAGATTCCAATCCTACGCAAAAATTTGTGCAGGGATCAGAAAAATGGGCCTACTCGTAATGTGTGCAAGGTCGGAGTGGGGCAGAAAATTAGCCTGGGCATCAAAATGAAAAGTGGCCCCAATTAGTGCATTTTATTAGATACCTAAAAAAGTGCTCCACGTTTGCAAATTGGGCAGTTTTTAACTTGTAAAGATATGCTGTGCAAGTGTTTTGCAAATATGGAAGAATACATAGATTTGAGATTGCTGCAGGCAATGTAATTTTTTTTAAATATCAGGGAAATCAACACTAAACCCGGCCCAGCGCATAATATACCGGCCCACAAGCAGTCAAAAATGCGTCCCACACACTGACCTGTCAGACCAGCCCTTCAGGCACTGCTGACTGCCCGATAGGCCAGCACGACCCTGAATGTGTGTCATGATGTCCTGCTGACAGTACCCAGTGTTTCAATTACCCCGTTTACAGTAAAAAGAATACTCAATACAGCACTCCACTGCTACATAAGACCAGCAGCGGCCGGGGCAGGTAAGCGCAGTAGGGTGGGGTGCTGCGAGTGGGATGTCGACAGACAACAGAATATAAGTTATTTATTTATTTCATTTGCCCTATCCCCTCATCTGTCGACAGCCCCCTCGCCCCGCCTCGCCCGCTCCATCAACCCATCGTGCTTACCTGCACCAGCCGCTGCTGCAGTTAAAGCTAAGTCTTTGCTATACCAAAACCAGTGCACATTTGAAAGAAATAAGAGGAACATTTTCTGAAGCTAGGGCCTATATTTATTAATGCCCCTGAAGTGCATTGCTGGGGTCACATTCATCAACATGTTGAATAAGGTAAGCCGGAGGGCTTGAATTAATCGCTGTATTAGTTGGCTCTACCTGACATTGCAATTTTAACATTATGCCCAGCTCATTCAGATGCAAAGAACTAAGACTGCATCAGCAGATACTGGCCAGACACGCCAGAAAGGGAAGAATGCGTGGAGAGGCATTGCTGTAGCATTGCACACAGGTTTATCAGCGCACAGGATGCCTGTCTCAGTGTACCAGCCGTGTCACTGCCACTTATTGCTAATGGAGTGTGACATCCTTTGACAGGTTCAATTTAAGCCTCATTTACATTACATAGGGGACCCAGGAGACATACAGTGCTTGCTGTAGACACATTTTCTAGAGCAAGTTCAGATGCAAAACACGGCAATTGTCCAAAGGTTATCTCTGCAGGGTCTTTTTGTTTGCGCAGCCGACTGAGAAATGCATAACTAAGTGGATAGCAAGAGCCATGCACACCCAGTTAATAATTTGAATATTCTTCTAAGATGCAAAGTATGAAATAAATATATACCACTCAACCAAATTACAAATATAAGCGGCAGCAGTATTTTTCAGTGATCTCCACGTATAAAACAGTTGAATACACTTCTCATGATATAGCACAATTAATTGAAACTCAAGGTTTAAACAAAGTGTACCATCCCTTAACCCCGAGCAATCATACGAGGGACGATCAATGCAGCTGCACAATCATGGATGTTGCAAAAAATAGGCAAACTTGTTCATCAATAATACCTCTGAACATGAACACCATTCATTGTGTGATTTTAAGACCTACTATTCTTTATTTTGGAAGGGATATTACCAGCACTGTTACAACCCTTTTAATAGGAGAATACTGTCACTTCTCAGCCACGAACAGGTACTCTGGGACAAGGTGTACCTGCATTCTATGCCTCCATTTCAAACATTGGACTCCCCCATCCTCCATTTGCCACCAAACTTCTTCTTGTGGGCTATGATCCCACGGCAATCCCCCTAACACACTCTTACAACATAACCTCATTAGAGCCAACCTACTCTTTCCACCACCTCTCTTATTTTCTATTGGTTGCATGTCACACATAAATATTGTGGTCTAAATACTGTCTACAAAAATAATACTATACTTGGCATTTATTTTCTATTATTAACTCCAGTTGTGAAATCGTTTGCAAACAATATTCAGGACACAATATAATTGTCCTGCTATATTTAAGCCAAGATATTCTGGTGCCCTACCTCCGTATGCTTTCCCTATGTCTTCAAGACTGTGTGCTCCGGTAGCTAGGTTCATGACAGACAAAGACCCCATGCACTACACAGTCGGTGATAGTCACTGTGTAGTGATGGTTAAGTTCCACTTTCCAATAAAAAGACAAAATGCGATTTATTAATATGTTTGGTACCATTTGACAAATCCACAGATTGAGATTTCGGCTAAAAAACATCCCTTTGATGCTGGGCCTTTCACGAAACATCTATGCAGCCTCCGATCTCCCATTTTCTACATGTGATGATCAATCTATCCAAAATGATTTGCACATTCTGTTTTTCTGCAAATAATACTGCGATGAAAGAAAGAGGTTTATTGTCCCCCTGTTGCGGAAAATGAATTTTAAACAGTGTCGTGTGGCCATTTTCTTTTTACAGTCATTATCTGACCCCTTTACATGTTTTTTCAGTAGCGTCTTTCTTTTTGTCAGCTTTAAAAAAAGAGACGTTTAATCCGATGAACTCTACACTCAATATAAGAACTGATTTACTGACTTGTCACAATAACTGCATGTGTTTATGAATTATATATATATATATATATATATATTTAAAAAAAAAAAAAAATGTAATAAGACCATTGTATTTTATCATGCATTTGCTGCTGGAAATCTGTATTTTTTGTATTTTAAGCCTATTGCAATATTGAAATGTTTTTACTTTTTATGCCTTTCTTGTGATGGCGAAATAAAGTTATTCTGACTGACTGACTGACAAATCCACACAAAATGCGGCACTCACTAGGTTCATCTGGCTCAGTGTTGGCATGTCACGTTTTGTGCAATGCTGGGTAAAGGGTGGAAACGTAAGGGAGGTGTAAAAAAGAAGCATTTTCCAATTGTAGTGCCCTTATGAATTTTTATTCACCGCTACAGTATAAGCTGCAGAAGGGAAACATATTCAAACTTGGCATGAATCTAGATCTTTACTCGGGAATGGGTCATTATTTTGTAAGCAAGATCACTACTTGAGACACTTCTATTGCAAAAATGTGTCAGGTGGTCTTCGGCGGATTACATGTTTCAGCGGCTGCATTTGCAGACCTAAAATGTGGTAATTTTGTCAATCAATATTTGAAAATGTATGCTTCGATGATAAAAAAGCTTCAATTTTGAATTTGCAAGTTTGCATGAATTTGGGAGTTCTGCATGTTGGCAAAAATATTTGATAGATGGTAGAAAGGCATGATGAGCATTGCTCAACTTCCTAGGGAGAGAGAGCAGATGCACAGAATGCCAGATGTGAGACACAAAACACCTTCTGACACCCTGAACTGGCAAAGGCTGCTACAGGCAAATGTGGGCTGACATTTTTAAATATGTAAATGCTGGGCTTCAGTTGCAATTTGAACTAAAGACATTTTTCATGTTGATAACAAACGCTGTTTGATGGCTGTGCATGAAATTTAGTGTACATTTAGCATGTTTAGATAACCTTGGCGTGTCATGTTTTCTGCAAATGCACAAAAAGGCAAAGTTAAAGAGGGGACAAAATAGGTTGTATTTTTAAATACCTAAAACACTGTTTGAAGAATGTGCGAGTACCGTGGAAAATTACTTATCACTTAGATTGTGATGGACAGTGTTTTAATGAAGATTAGCTGAGATAAGAGGGCGACACTTTGGTGTTCTTTAATCAGAAAATTGGTAGAATTGTCCCACTGCTTTTGGAGCTGTCATTTCCGTCACTTCTGCAGGAATGACGCTTTTTAAGCTATTTAGGACCTAGTTTATTAGAATCTCGTCCCCCTTCCTTTATTCCCAGCAACTCATTTCGATGTTATTGTCAATGTCTTGTGTTGCTGAACTACACTCCCAAGATGATGCCCGTAGTTTTTCTGGGAAGCGTTATTATTCTCCCAATATGATCTCTGGTAACTTCCACCAATGTGTTGTTTTCTCATTTCCCGCACTAAATGTTCTCACCCACTGACATCACTGCCTTCAGTTGCTACAACTACATGTGTTGAGGACCTCTTTTCCTTTCACTTGAGGGTCCACGCATTTTTGTATCCCTAGAATTTGACAATTCTCACCTTGTAGATTTTTTTTATATCCTTCCAAGGTTGGCGCTATTACTGTACTAAGGTCACTTCTGCTGACAGACGCTCAATATCTTGTCAATTATGAAGTGCATACCATTCTGCTGAACTTTGTTTACACGTGCCTGCATGTATGCAGCAACTTATAAGCAATGGTAAGTCTAAACTGGCAGTAAAATGTCTTCTATGTTCTTATATTTTCTGTACCTACTCCATAGAGATTAACAAGCATTGGCATAGCCAATAGGTCTCGCCTTTGGGACCTTATAAGTATTTAGATATGAAGCACAATATCCTTGGTGCAACAACATCAACTGCTGCATGGCTAAACATTTATAAGGTCTCAAAGGCGGTAGAGAGGTATAGAGAGAGGTAGAGACAGGTAGAGAGAGAGGAAGAGAGAGGTAGAGAGGTAGAGGTAGAGAGAGAGGTAGAGGTAGAGAGAGAGGTAGAGAGGTAGAGGTAGAGAGGTAGAGGTAGAGGTAGAGAGAGAGGTAGAGAGGTAGAGGTAGAGAGACAGGTAGAGGTAGAGAGAGAGGTAGAGGTAGAGAGAGAGGTAGAGGTAGAGATGTAGAGAGATAGGTAGAGAGGTAGAGAGAGAGGTAGAGAGGGAGAGTGGTAGAGAGGTAGAGGGAGAGAGGTAGAGAGAGAGGTAGAGAGGTAGAGAGAGGAAGAGAGGTAGAGAGAGAGAGAGAGAGGTAGAGAGGTAGAGGTAGAGAGAGAGAGGTAGAGATAGAGAGAGAGGTATAGAGGTAGAGGTAGGGAGACAGGTAGAGAGGTAGAGAGAGAGGTAGAGGTAGAGAGAGAGGTAGAGGGAGAGAGGTCGAGGTAGAGGTAGAGGTAGAGAGAGAGGTAGAGAGAGAGAGGGAGAGAGAGAGAGATAGAGAGGTAGAGAGAGAGAGGTGGAGAGAGAGGTAGAGAGAGAGAGGTAGAGAGGTGGAGAGGTAGGGAGAGAGGTAGAGGGAGAGAGGTGGAGGGAGAGTGGTAGAGAGAGGTAGAGAGGTAGAGGGAGAGAGGGAGAGAGAGAGGTAGAGAGAGACGTAAAGGGAGAGAGAGGTAGAGGTAGAGAGAGAGGTAGAGAGAGGGGTAGAGGTAGAGAGAGAGAGAGAGGTAGAGAGAGAGGTAGAGGTAGAGAGGTAGAGAGAGAGGTGGAGAGAGAGGTAGAGAGGTAGAGAGAGGTAGAGAGGTAAAGAGGTAGAGAGAGGTAGAGAGGTAGAGAGAGAGAGGTAGAGGGGTAGAGAGAGGTAGAGAGAGGTAGAGAGGTAAAGAGGTAGAGAGAGGTAGAGAGGTAGAGAGGTAGAGAGAGAGAGGTAGAGAGGTAGAGAGAGGTAGAGAGGTAGAGAGAGGTAGAGAGGTAGAGAGAGGTAGAGAGAGAGGTAAAGTAGTAGAGAGAGAGAGGTAGAGAGAGAGGTAGAAACACATTTATGTTCAAACGAAAGCAACTTTCTGATAATAACTTACGGCTTGCAGAAGGGAAACATGGGTACACATGCTAGGTATGCAGTGCATCAAAATATATTGACTAACCACCATGCCACTAGACAGGAAGCACATACAACCTCTACTTAAGGATAAACAGTGGAATTGTGGTGGGCGTAGTTAAAGCACTTGGTATGGCCATAGAAAAAGGACGTACATGAACGGACTCCGCGCAGTTGCCATCATTGAACTGTGTGTTATTTATTTTATGGAAGGGAATGGCTAATCAAAGGCATCAATTAAAAACAATTATGAAATCGCAGGCACTTCAAAACAGTACAATTTCCACTCAGCCATGTAAGCCATGGCCGCTTGTGTTTTCGTTTAACTAAAATGCACAGAAATAAGAGTTAGCGGGAATCCCAAACTGTGCCATTCAATAGAGTATGGAGCACCGTCTTCTGCTCCTGCAGCTGCCCTGTTAGCTCTCGCTATGCTGTGTGAGGGTGCAGACTGAGCCCTGAGAGGCCAAGTGACTGCGAGGGAGGATCGTGCTATTTACCCAACGCCGCCGCCGGCAGCAGCTGTTTTGAAGCACACTCGTGCTTGTGGCGGCATCCGCCTTGCGGAAGCGAGCAACTGGCAATTAGCATTTGCGCTTCTGCTCGCTCCCGCAAGGTGGATGCCGCCACAAACACGAGTATGTGCTTCAAAAAAGAGCAGAGCGACTGCTAGAGGCCCTCTTACGCAGCGCATGCGCGCTGCATAGGCGAGACCTAAAAAGGCCAGCTCCTTGAGGCCATACCACAGAGACATGTTTTCATGTATGATCCATCAACGCCACATGATGTTTATTTTCCCTGAACTGCTCACAGAACCTCTCGGAAGAGGGGCAGAATCTCCCTGCTGGTTTTCTTCTGACCGCCGTAATAAAAAAAAGGCAGTCGGAGGGAAACCTCCGGATGTAGGGTGGAGAGCCTCCGACTGCTGGTAGGAGGCTTTCCGCCTGACACCCTAATCGAGCCCTAAGTGTGTGTAAATATTTCTGTACCATGATTTCCCATGCACGGGATAGGCATCATCATGAATGTTGACTTACTGGTGTGATTATTCTTAACAATAACAAAGCTGCTCATGTCAGTTCTAGGAATCTGTTTTAGCATTTGATTTTCATTGAATTAAATTTGATTGAACAAGATTTGTCTCACAGTTTTCATGAAAATGTTGTGTTTATTATAATTTTTCCGTTTATATTTGAGCATATTAAAAACTTTGATTAACACATGCCCTCTGCCGAAGGGTGTTTATGAAGTGTATTGAGTCTTAAATCATTATTATGCAAATGAAATGAGAATATTGAAAACTGAAAACATGGAGATATGAAACAAAATAATTTCACCGGCAGGCCTGTTACTTGAAGTGACAAATTCTCAATCTGATCTCCGAAGATTTAACGCAGCAAGTAGGCAACAGGTAGGCCTGACCATTGGCACATTATAATTCCAGGGTCATGGTGCCCACTTGTTGGCAGAAGGTAACTTCTGCAAGAACTGGGAGCCCGATTTCAGAGTACTCCTAAGGGTTGTGTTGTGTTAGCGGCACCGAAATGAAGACTTGGACGATTTAATGTAAGCCCAAAGAAAGTGTTTTATATTAAATGTATTTACTGCTCGTGGATTGAGTTTGGTGCTCAGCGAAGTTACCAGTGGTGATCCAGAGATTCATTTATTTAATCCCTTTTTCCTTTGCAGAAATGTGAAATCAAATTTGGAAAATGTGGAAGATCAGATTGTGTTTTTCTTCTCGTATAAATTTCTGTTTTTCACACAATACTAGTCAGAAAAAACTATCAATATTTTCAAACAATGCTAGTCACATAAAAGAAGATGAAAACATCTGGTCAAGTCGGATTTACAATTCCTCAAAGAAGAACAGAAAAATGGTCATGAGACATAGCTAAACATTTCACAATTTACAATAAGCTTCATGTCCCATGGTAACCTGTTTTAGGTACCCAGTATACTACTGCTTCAGATTCACCTGTTTTGATAGACAGTAAAATGAAAACTTAAGAGACAAAAGTGAAGTAGCACTACTTGATCTTCTATAAAATGGCAGCAGTACTCAATGTCATACTGCTTTACATCCTAGCTCATGGCTTAAGCTGCATATAATTTGATCAAAATGATAATAACAATAACACATTTGCCATATCATGAAACGTTTTTTTTTACAGTTTCTGGGGTCCATGATAAAACTTGTAATGAAACTGCAGTGCTCATTTAATGTATGTGCACATGTTTCACTCATGATAAATTGCCATGTGGTAAAGGTGTCCACACACACATATCCCCTGATACTTTCCACACAATCAGAGCAGATGGAGAAGCACTGAAATAGCCTGGCTGCCATACCAACGACTGTTAGTAGCAAAAACTACCAATCAGTGCAATGGATATTTCAGCAAATGAAGTGAAGATGAAAATATGCTAATAAGCAAGAGTTTTTCACACACTTTGCAAGATCCCACAGGAACGCTGCTGGTAGCAAGTATGCTTATGTGTCCAATTCCGCAAGCAACTCTGCCAGCTTCATCAGCGTTAGATACTGAGGGGCAGATTTACAAGCCCCCTGCGCCACCAGTATGTCACTTTTCGTGACATACTGGTGGCGCAGGGGACTCCTCCATATTTACGCGGACAGGAAAAGCCACCCTGCGTGACTTTTCTTCTCCCTATAATTGCGGCCCTTTCACACGCAGCACTTTCCGTTGAAGGGGCATTCCATGGGTGTTGCTCTGGGTGTTCCCACACAACACCCATGGAACAAGACACATTTCCAAATTTACGAGAAATCGTAAATCTGGAGATGCGTCTGAATGCTACGCCACCCTAGAGGTGGTGTAGCAAGGTGCAATGAGGAGAAATGTTTTCATTTCTCCTCATTTTTTCCTCTTTCAATGTGTGCTGCGTTCATTGAAAGAGGAAAATGCCTGTAGTGATTGTTTTTGTGCAGGAAGGTGGCCCTTCCTGCACAAATACAATTTCCCCACGATGCAGGCATCCTTGCACCATGGTGCAAGGGTGCCTGTGCCAGCACTTGGCTGCAGTGTGTGCGCCAGTGCAGGGGGAAGCACAGAGATGCGACATATTCTTGTAAATTTGCTGCATCCTTGTGCTTCGGAAGTGCCGCAGCATGGCGCAGCCAAAAGGCTTGCAGAGCCCTGCTGCGGCACTTCCTTGAAGATCTACCCCTTAATGTAGTGGCCAGTGTTCTAAGCTAAGGCTCGTGAGAATGGGTTAGTTACAATGTAGGCTTCTATGCAGTGGCACTTGTAAAACAGAGCATTGAACTCACAAGGAAGCAATTAAGTGGCCTCTTTATGTGGATAAGAAGCCTCCTGAGCCAGCACTGAAGAAACTTCCCCGTTCTAAAAGCAGGAGCAGCCGGTGTTAGGGCAGAGTGGTGAGTTGGGGGTGGGGGCAGGGTGATAGTGGCGGGGGGACCAAGAAAGAAAGAAAAAAAGAAGGAAAAATAGAACCTGCCTGCAGCATCGCAGTCTTCTGCTCCTCTATTGGGTCCACTGCAGGCAGAGGCTCCCAGCCTCCCCTGCTGCCAATCCTGAAGCTGCTCACAAGCATGAAAGCAGCTTCAGGATTGGCCTGAATTGCCTCTATTTATCTCCCTGGGAGACTGGGAGCCTCTGCCTGCTGTCTCCAACCTGGCAACGCAGCTCGGGTTTGAGAGAGCTCAGTGTGCATGTGTGTTTGGCAGTCCTGAGACGGCCAGCTAAGCCCACATGCACACAGATAGCAGTGCCTACCACTCCCCCTTGTGACTAGTCCCAAAATGGCCCCGCCCCCAGGACTCGGCACTTAGAAGTTGAAAAATAAAACAATAATAAACCTGTTTTATTATTATTTTATATTACAGCTTCTGAAGCTACTTCCGGGGGGTAGGGGCGATGCTCCTTCGCCATAGTGGAGGAGTCCCTTCTGTCTAAAAGATAGCTGCTCACCAGAACAGACTCTACACACACAGGTATAGAAACATGTAACATTGCTGGCATGGGCTAAATGGTGAGGCTGCATGTAGTCAAGGGACAGCTGGTGACTAAAAAGGGGATAAGAGTACAAATATCACACAAATCCTTCGAAGTTGGGGGCAAGCAAAAATTGCTACACATGATTACGAGTCTTGAAGTAGTTGGACCCCACAAATCTGGGGTGAATTCTACGGGAAGTGAATGCGGTCAAAGAGGCAGATGTGGAGGAGAAAGAAAGGACCTGTTTGGATAATACTCACACAAAATGCCCATGTGATTTGACGTACAGGGATGACAACTTCACACTGAAAAAGATTGCATGCGGTCACTGCATTCGCACCTACCTCAGTTGACATCTATGCCTTGTTGACTGGTAGGCTTCAGTAATGGAGGTCTACCAATAAGCCATTTTGGCAACTGATGGCAATCAGCAGTACGCCCTACAGTGAATGGAACAAGTGCTAAATGGGTGAATTGAAAAAGATTGAAGAAGTGTGCAAAGGAGAGGTTGTGCATGGAGGATTGACTAAGTAGCACATATGCCAATAGGAGTGCAATAAACAACTTTAAATCACGTGATCAGCCAGCAGATGGGAGTACGAAACACTACTATTAAAAATAATTTTGGAACCTTATCACTTTTATCATCTAAACAGATACATTTCCCAATCATTGTGCATTTGTAATGGACAGCAGCTTTACATTTATATTTCCTCATCAATCACAAAGGATTTGACAATTCTAAATTAAGACACACTAATTCTGCACTATTATAGTTTGGCATGCGTATTCAGAGATTGTCATATAAAACAATACTATTCTGAGTTGAGTCTATGCTATACATGGAGTCTATCTCTTAATTGCAATTTCTGGCCATAGAACGTGCGTAGAGTATTCCATAAACCTTCTTCGTAACAAAGATAGAACCTGCTGATATCCCACCAAGATCCTTCCAAGTGTTCTTTTGTTCCTCTATATTTAGTTAATGTCTTTGAATATGCAAAAATATATTCTTCTTGTTTTTCTTTCAACAATGCTTCAAAATACGGTTAACTGATATGAAAACCTCCCCTTTTCCAATCTTATATACAAAGAACCAGGTAATACATATCGGATATAGGACAAAAGGCTTTTTAGTTAGGGAATTTATTGCTGTCACATTGGTTGCTCAGTAGTATTCATCCATCTTATCTCTGGAATCTACCTTGTCAGGGCTGAGCCTTCATCTTTCTTTTGTTTTTCCATTTCTTCAAGTACTTGGACTCACGTTTTCTAATCGAAGGGTATTCACGGAACAAATACTCATTTGGTGGTTCTCCAGGGCTTGATAAACAACATCATCATGAAGGTAACACATCTTCCCTAGCTGAAGTCTTTTTGTGGGTCCCAATTCATAAAGGAATACAAAAATGTGCATCTGTATTAGGGGTGGGTGTAACTCGCATAATTCCGTGTAGTGTAATCATGCAGAATTACCTAAAAATTCAGCAGCAGCGAGCTTATGTGGATTTTCGCAAGAAGAGTAATTCTGCATTTAGCACTATTTTCTTAGCGCAAACATTAACCAGAATTACCACAATTACTTTGATTACTCTGGTGTAATTACAAATTACTCCCAGCTCTAATCTGTATCTCCAATATCTCACAACAGTTGAGATGTATGACTTTCAGGAATTCATGAAAGTTCCTAGGTGTATTTCAAGAAAAATATTATGAGTTCCATTTTTGCATGAGCAAATACATTCTCCAGTGGAGAATTTGCTTCCCCTAATCTCCAAACAATTTTGGGGGTATACTAAACTGCTTTCTATTTTGGCAAGAAATGTATTCCTAGTCTTAACAGGATTGCACTTCCAACTTTATCCAGGTTGGGACAAAGTCACTGCTTAGTTTGAGATATCCATGCATGCATGGATTTTTGAGTGTGAATTAAGGATAAGAATTAAGGATAGGCGTAGTTGGTAATTTTGCGTTATCAGCGGGACGCTCTACCTCTTGGCAGACGTGGGTTACTTTCATCCGCACATTCAGGGAATCTTTTTAAGCTGCTTGTTAGTTTAACACCCACGGGATGGAGCGCAAGTCTGCCTCGTGAGGCTGCTTGTACGAGCGTCATTCCCGCTAAGTCTTCCAAGTTGAACCTGGGCATCACTCCCATTAATCGTGTGATATAAGGGAGATTCTACAAGGGCGACCTCTGCAAATATCATAGGATAAGCTTTTTGCCCTATGGCCATTGGGGTTCTTCTCTATTAGATTTAAACACCGACCGTAGAACCTCGTCCTTCAGACTTTGGGCACAGCCTGCCTTTTTCAACACTATCAATTGTCTCTGCGACCAGGAGAATTCCAGCTATATCAGCATTCTCCCAGTTGAGCTCTACAGGTCCCATTGCCTTTTTATTTGAAAATTCCCTACATGCGCCCTGAGGAAGGTAATACCCCAAAAGGATAAAGGGTTCCACAGAAATGCGCGTCGGCGCTCTGAATCAGTCCCCTCCATCCATTTATTCGGCATATTGATTTATTATGTTAAAAAATATTTTCTATTGATTTGGGAACTGTGTTTTGTTTGAATATAATCAACTTATAAAACATTTTTGTGTTATGATACCAAACTTCTGGCTAAAATCAGAAAAAAAACATTGTGTATTCTGGTATCCCCTTATTGTGTATTCTGGTATCCCCTTATTTGAAATAATTGTCTTTGTCCACGGACACGCAGTGAGAGGGGACTCAGTGTGTATTGTGCTGTTTTTGTATATATGCGATGTATGTATTGGTGGTTTCGCGTGAGTATGCTGTGGGTATGAAAGTGATTGCATGCTGATGAATGAACTGTTTGCCAATGGGATCCGATGAATTTCACTGAAACTGTATAGTCACGATTTGTTCTCATAAATGTGTTAATGTCTATGTACAGAAAAGTCAAAAAATAATAAATTAAGCAATGACTATGCTTCTCTGAATACTGTTATTGATTGTGGTTGCTTACCAAGAGCAGTCAATGAAAATAGGTGACTTAAAGCACCCTTTGAATTGATACAAGTAGAGTCTCTCTAGGGTCTATTTTGGTTGTCTTTTCCCCTGCTCCTCTATCTATATTTGACTTCAGGGGTCCCCTTGCTTCTATTGGTAGTTGGCAGAGTACCACTACACAGAAATCTGCAGAGTTGAACAAAAACTCTGTGAACTCCGCTCCGCAACTCTGTTCTGTCGCATTCCACTTAATAAAACAACAAGTAACACTATCTTTACATGCACAAATGCACATAGTCATCTCACAAAAACGACAATGAAAATACAGCAAGCAGTGAGGGAGGTGATGATATTGGGGTCCTCCCTAACCTAGGGAGGGAACCAAGCAGATGCCTTCAACACAAAGAGCACATCATGCTGAACGATTTGGTGCTGGTCCCAGCCTCTTAGAACCTCCCCAATCACAATTATGGGCAAAAATACAATCCTAACCAAAGGCCCTGCAAAGCATTATGGGCCAAGATTAGAGTGCAGTGAATATTATAAAATCCAATATCAAAGCATTCCTCAAGCGGCAGCAGCTCTCATGGCTCAGCTGCGAGCTAATACTATACTGTTCACTGCACTCTAGAATCTCACCCCATAATGCTTTGCTGAGCCTTTGGTTGGCATTGTATTTTTGGCCATAACTTTACTTGGGGTGGTCCTAGGTGGATGAGACCATCACAATCGTTGAGCATGATATGCTCTTTGTGTTCAAGTCATCTGCTTGGTCCTCCCCCTAGGTTAGGGAGGACCCCAAAATCATCACCTCTGTTATTGCCTGATATTTTTCAAAGCTCACTTTTGTGAATTGGTTATATGCTTTGTAACATATAAAGGTAAAATTGTTTTATCAAAGGGTTGTGGGGGCAGTAGCTTACTCCAGAGTTTTTGCTTGAATTCTGTTTTCTTGTAATCTAGAATTAGTGAAGCTCCCCTCCTCTCAATTAATAAAATAGAAATTGCACATCATATCTTTAGTAAAATAACAAATAACTCTATCTTTACATTCTAAAATGCATATAGTCATTTCACAAAAGTGAAAATGAAGCAAGCAGTGAGAGAGGTGATAATTTTGGGGTCCTCCCTAATCTAGGGAGAGAATCAACCAGATGCCTTGAACACAAAGAGCACATCATGCCGAACGATTCGGTGGTGGTCCCATCCTCCTAGGACCACCCCAAGCACAGTTGTGGGCAAAAATACAATCCCAACCAAAGGCCCTTCAAAGCATTATGGGATGAGATTCTAGAGTGCAGTTAATATTACAGTATCCAATATCAAAACATTCCTCAAGGGACAGGCTCTCCTGACTCAGTTGAGAGCTAATAATATAATATTCACTGCACTCTAGAATCTCGCCCCATAATGCTTTGCTGGGCCTTTGGTTTGCATTGTATTTTTGCCCATAACTTTGCTTTGGGTGGTCCTAGGAGGATGGGACAACCACCAAATTGTTCAGGATGATATGCTCTTTGTGTTCAAGGCATCTGCTTGGTCCTCCCCCTAGGTTAGGGGTGACCCCAAAATCATCACCTCTCTCATTGCCTAATATTTTTCAAAGTTCACTTTTGTAAGTTGGTTATATGCTTTTTAGCATGTAAATGTTAAGTTGTTTTATCAAAGGGTTGTGAGTGTAGTAGCTAACTCTGCTGTGTGGCGTTGGAATTGTTGAATAACTTCTGTCTTTTTAATGTAAAGTGTAGTTAACACATTTCTTCAACTTCTGCTATTGGAGCAGAGTTATTTGCCCATGGTTAGTGTGAATAAACTCACATGCACTGCGGCACTAGAACATCCATCCATATCCTGCCATATGAATAGATGTGTTTGCATGAAAACCTTTGTGTGAGTAAATCATTTTACACAGATGAAAAAACAGTTTTGGAATTTGTGAAAAAGGCTATTTGTGTGTTATATAAACATGCAGAGACTTTGTGTATCATGTCCTAGGAATCTGACACTTTGGTGCCTTGATAGCTTTTCATATTTTACAAAGAATCAAAGAGTATTGCATTGATTCTGGGTATCATAAGCATACATGAAATTGAAATTCTTTATTAACTGTGCGATATCTTAAAATCACCCCCCTCCTAACCATCCTTTCCCAAGGAGCTACCCGGTATTCTACTTAAAATAGAGCCATGGCTACATGGGCTCTATTTACTGCTTTACGTCCCTTTAAAACTTCCATTTAAAAATGAATTAAAATATTGGGTCAGCTCCCTTTCACACATTTACTCCTGTAGGGATCAATGGTTATACAAAAATCCATCAAAAATCCATCAGGGTCATTCCCTACAAAATGTAAATTATCATTGATAAAAGTTCTTGGTGTATCCACTAGTGTGGCCCACGCTCTCTTTATGATCCATGTGTCCGTGCAGAGAGCCCCTGGGTTAAGTGACAACCGACAGGGTTAGGGCACCAGATGGTTTTAATTACATTATGATTGAGACCCTGAAATCTGCGGCCTATTAGTGGGAATCATGTGCAATTCAAATTTTGTGGGTAAACTTGCCAACTCTGGCAAGTAAACAGGTTGTGGTTTCTGAAAAGCACCATTCCGAGGCCTCACTGCAAGTTCTGAGGCCCTTATCCCTTAGTGCCGGGCGCAGTAAACCATAATGATCGCTGGCCAGCTTGGGGCAGCAGCATAAAAGATGTAACCAGGATTCCCTGTGGCAATTGTATAACCGGCAGGAGAACTGTTGTCTTTTCGTGCCCATTTTGGGCTGCTGCCCGGTCACCCCCACTGGCTGACTGCGTTCCTGCCTCTCTGCTGTACCCCTAACCCTTCTCTTCTGTACCCCCTTTTCTTGCTCCCAGCTCCCAGCCTTGTTCCCCTTGTGCCCCCTCTCTCCCCTTCTCTTCTGTATCCCCCCTCCCGCCTTGTCCCTCGCCGGTTTCTCCCGCAGTTTTTCCCGTTTTTTCCTGCCGCTGACCACTGCGGCCCCGCCCCCTCCTCTCCCATTGGCCTCCCCGCTCCCACCTCCCAGCTACTCATCCCTCCCTCTCCCCCTTATATGGAGGCCGTGCAGCGGCCGCGTGCAGCGGCCGCACCACTGGCGCGCCGAAAGCGCGCCTAAGGCAAGCCCGTCTGCGCCCGTCCGCGCCTGGACCACGCCGACGCCAGCGCACCCTACTCACCTACGACACCACAACCCTCCACGCACTCAATGCCGGAAGAAACACCGCCTGCTACTGAGCCACCCCGAAACGGACCCTTCACCTGCCAAACCTGCCGCTTCACCTGCCTCCGAACCCGCACCGCACCAGCCAAACCGAGCCCCAGCAACAACCATCTGATGTGCATCCTGCTCAACACCCGCTCCGTCCACAGGCATGCCGTCGAACTCTGGAACCTCCTCGACTCGACAGCACCAGACATCGCCTTCCTGCCGGAAACCTGGATGAACGCCTCCTCAGCACCCGACGTCGCCATCGCTATCCCAGACACCTACAATATCACCAGGAGGGACCGCATCAACCAGACGGGAGGTGGCATCACCATCATCCACAAGAACACCATCCGCATCACAACCAACTCGGATGACCCCTTCACCTCCGCCGAACACCTTCACTTCCAGATACACATCGACCACAAGACCACGCTCAGAGGCACCCTCATCTACAGACCACCGGGACCACGCACACGATTCAGCGAAGACATCACAGACTTCGTCAGCCCGCACGCCATCAACTCCACTGACTACATCCTCCTGGGGGACCTCAACTTCCACCTGGAGAACAGCAAGGACCACAACACCACCACCCTGATGGCCAACCTTGCCAACCTCGGACTCAAGCAATTGGTTACCACCCCCACCCACTACGCCGGCCAAACGCTCGACCCAATCTTCTCATCCAGCAAGTACGTCGCCTTCAGCCACTCCACCAAACTCCAGTGGACCGACCACAGCTGCGTCCACTTCAGCTTCAGAAGGACTACGACCCACCACCGCACACAACAGGCCCCTCGCAGGAGCTGGAACAAGATCACCGACGAGCAGCTCACCGCCTCCCTCAGCCAGAACCCCCCCGCCAGCTCAACGGACCCCAACGAAGCCGCCAACTACCTCACACAGTGGATCACCAACTGCGCTGACGTCCTCGCACCACTGAAGAACCCTCCCAGCAGACACGGCAGAAAGAAAGCATCTTGGTTCACCGACGAACTCATCACCTCCAAGAAGAACAGCCGCTCCCTGGAGGCTACCTGGCGCACCAACCAGACCACAGACAACATGATTGCCCTCAAGCATGCCACCCGCAAACACCACCAACTGATCCGCGCCACGAAGAAGACAGCCTTCAAGGAACGTCTGGACAACAACACCTACAACAGCAAGGAACTCTTCAACATCGTCAAAGAGCTCTCCAACCCCGACGCCGGAAACAACAACATCACTCCCTCGCAAGACCTCTGCAACTCACTCGCCGCCTTCTTCCACGACAAGATCACCGACATACACTGCAGCTTCGGCCCTCCAACCACGAACCCCACCACCGAACCAACGCCCCCCACCTCCACCCTCCGCACCTGGACCCCGGTCAGCACCGAAGACACAACCCCGACGATGAACACTATCCACTCCGGATCCCCCACGGACCCCTGCCCACACCACATTTTCAACAAGGCCAACGGCATCATCGTACCCCACCTTCGCGACATCATCAACGCCTCCTTCGACACCACCACCTACCCGGAGTGCTGGAAACACGCCGAGATCAGCGCCCTGCTGAAGAAACCTTCAGCAGACCCCACCGACCTCAAGAACTTCCGCCCCATCTCGCTCCTCCCGTTCCCTGCCAAAGTCATCGAGAAGACCGTCAACAAACAGCTAGCCGACTTCCTCGAGACGAACGGATCCCTCGACCACTCGCAGTCCGGCTTCCGAACCAACCACAGCACGGAGACCGCCCTCATCGCGGCCACAGACGACATCAGAGCCCTACTGGACAACGGGGAAACAGCGGCCCTCATCCTCTTGGACCTCTCCACAGCATTCGACACTGTCTGCCACCGCACCCTAGTGCAACGCCTGAACAACACTGGAATCTAGGAGAAGGCCCTGAAGTGGATCATCTCATTCCTCGCCGGAAGAACCCAAACAATCCGCCTCCCCCCGTTCCAGTCAGCGGCCACCGAGGTCATCTGCGGCGTTCCGCAGGGATCATCGCTCAGCCCCACCCTCTTCAACGTTTACATGCGCCCCCTCGCAACCATCACACGCCAACACAACCTCAAGATCATCACCTACGCCGACGACACCCAGCTGATCCTCTCCCTCACCAACGACCCGACCACCGCCAGAGCCAGCCTACACGAAGGGATGAAAGACGTTGCCGAATGGATGAAGAACAGCCGCCTGAAACTGAACTCTGACAAGATGGAGGTCCTCATCCTGGGATCATCACCCTCAGCCTGGGACGACGCCTGGTGGCCCCCTGCCCTGGGCACCACCCCCAAGCCAAAGGACCACGCACGCAACCTGGGCTTCATCCTGGACTCCTCCCTGTCGATGACCAGACAAGTCAACGCCGTCTCATCTTCATGCTTCAACACCTTGCACATGCTTCGAAAGATCTTCCGGTGGATCCCCACCGAGACTAGGAAGACGGTCACCCAGGCACTCGTCACCAGCCGGCTGGACCACGGAAACACCCTCTACGCCGGCACCACCGCCAAACTCCAGAGGAAACTCCAACGAATCCAGAACGCCTCAGCACGACTCGTCCTGGACATCCCCCTTCACAGCCACATCTCCGGACACCTGAGAGACCTGCACTGGCTCCCTGTCAGCAAGAGGATCACATTCAGACTCCTCACCCACGCACACAAGGCCGTCCACGACCTGGGCCCCAAGCTCATCAACACACGCCTGACCTTCCACACGCCCACCCGTCAGCTCCGCTCCGCCAGCCTCGCCCTCGCCGCCGTTCCACGCATCCGCAGAACCACCGCCGGAGGAAGATCCTTCTCCTACCTGGCTGCCAAGACATGGAACTCCCTCCCCATCCACCTCCGGACAACCCAGGACCACCTCGCCTTCAGGAAGCAACTCAAGACCTGGCTGTTCGAGCAGTAACGTCCCCCCCTCCCCAGCGCCTTGAGACCCTACGGGTGAGTAGTGCGCTATACAAATTCCATGATTGATTGATTGATTGAAATCCGAGATCTTGAGGGTAGTGAGGGGCATGTACAGGGTTTTCTTTCTTGCGCTGAGAGTGGGTCTCACATGTATGGTTGAACTTCCCAGGAGCATATGAATTGTCCAGTGCCAGTGTGAGGGAGTTGTACCGGAGTAAGGATCGATCCAGTTCGAGCGAGATGGTCTGGACTTGGAGCTTCACAGCTTTAGCTCAGGAAGAGTAAGGAATTTCATGAAGGGGCATGCTCTCTGCCTCGATTTTCAGTTGATCTATTGCTTGATCCAAATTAGAGTGCCAAGGGGAACCATCGGCCCTGAAAATCGGTTCTAGAAAGTCTTTAAGATTGTTTTCAAGGGCTTTCAGTACTCTGCTGTAATATTTTATTAGGTCCCCTTGTAGTGTCAAGTCCGGTCTGTTCAGTCCTATTTCTCCAGCCTTAGCCTGGTATTCCTTGCTTGCCTGGGTGCTTGTAGCACGGTCTTGTAAGCTTTTATCTGGGCTGCATTGAGGACTTTCTCAAGTGCACCTGGGAAGGCTAAGTGACTGTAGGTGATTGCTGGAATTAGTTTAGCCCTAAGTACAGTCTACACGGGTTCTATAGATGGGCATGCTAGGCAATAGCTTAAACGTCTGAGCGACAGAATTATTTTGTTAATTCTCGATGTTATCTACTTTATGTGTTTGGCTGCTGTGGCCCTCTCTGTCACCCATACCCCCAAGTAGTTGAAGGCTGTAGCTGTCCTAATTCGGTGCTCACCCAAAGACCATGTTGCTTGTTTTTTGTGAGGGTATTTACCAAAGATTACTCTCTTTGTCTTGCTATCATTGATCTGCAGGCTGTTTTCCCAGTTGTACACTGTTAGACTATTTAATGCTCTTTGGAGCCCCAGCCAGGTGTGGTCCATGGCCACTGTATCGTCCGCATACTGGAGGGTTCCCAGTGTCATCTTGCCCAGTCTCAGTGGTACTAGGCTAGCCCCAGGTCTGCCGTGTCCAAGTTTAATAGTAGTGGGGCCAAAGCACATCCCTGCTTTAGCCCGGTGTTAGTTTTGATTCTTGGGGTTGCAGTTTTGGGCTTAGTTTGACCCGGACTCACGTCCCCACATTGAGGGTTTTTATTGCTTTTAACAGGGTTTCCGGAATCCCCCAAGATTTGAGTTTTGCCCATAACCGTCCTCGATTAACTCTGTCGAAGGCCGTGGAGTAGTCTATGAAACAGCAAAACCGGGGCAGCTTGTTGCTCGATACCGCTTGCTTCAAGAGGTAAGAGAGTGCTAAGATATTGTCCATGGAGGAGATATTTTCCCTGAAGCCAGTTTGAGAGGGCGGGAGGATACCATTTTTGTCGCGTAAACTGGGACCCTTCTTGAATGCAAACAGCGGGGGCAAGATGTTTTCAGATGTTACATTCAGTATATGCCAGTGTTTACGTACCATTTTCTGTATGCGGTTGGACAAGGTACAGAAAGTGGTGACAAAGGTAAGTTTCTCACTGGGGGTCCTAGATGTGCTGACGTCCAATAAAGCATCTCTATTGTTGTTCGATGCTCGTTTCCATGCTTGTCGCACCAGGCGCTTAGGGTACTGTCGTGAACAGAGTTGGGTTGCTAGTTCTTTGGCATGTTTATCGAACAACTCTCTGGTGGAACAGTTCCTGCGAATGCGCAGGAACTGACCTACGGGAAGGTTTTTCCCTAAGGGCCTTAGGATGGCGGCTCTCAAAGGATAAAAGAGAATTCCTCGACATCGGTTTCCTGTATAGTTCACAGTGTAGTGAATTCTCATGTACAAAAATGGAGATATCTAGGAAGGCTAACCGTTGGTGATTGAACTCGATGGTAAAGTTCAAAAAGGCATTCTGTTGATTGAGCCAGGTATGAAAAGACAGAATCTGCTGGCTTGTGCCCCGCCACACCACTAAAATGTCATCTATGTATCTCTTCCACAACACCAAATGATGACGATAAGGGTTGTTGTGGTTGAGTACATAGTTTTGTTCAAATAGATGAACATACAGGTTGGCGAGGCTGGGCGCAAAAATACTGCCCATAGAGGTGCCAGACGTTTGGAGAAAGATCTGGTCTTCAAATCTAAAAAAATTCTCCGTCATGGCCAGTCTGGCACACTCCATAATAAAAGTGACGGGTGTTATCCCGACTTCTTAAGGGATTCTTTGTACTCTTCTACACAGCAGTTAGTAGTTGGTTAAGTTACCACCTACAGTCAAGAGATGGTTATATGTTCAGTGATAACTTCAATGCTATTCATCCTCTATTGGTAACTTAAATCCTGACTGCTTATGCAATCATGATGTTCTTTGAAATATTAGTGTCTTGGAAACAGAACATGCTGTACAGAATTAAACCTTTTTTACTTGATTGACTAGCTTACCTTTTTAGGACCTGCCCACTTTTTCAGAGTGGGGATCTTCCTTATGCTCAAAGTCAAACTTCTGTGAAAGTAACTCAAAGAAATTCTTCTTTATAGGTCTATTGCTCACTATTAGTATGCTATCCTATGATATTAGACACAAAATATGCATTGAAAAACCCCATACTGTGTGAAACTCATCTTTGTCATGCCTCTTTCAAACCTATCTTCTCTCTCTGTCATAATCTACATTTTCTTAGAGGTGCCAAATAGATTGTCAATATTAACAAGGTGCTTGATGTCTAATTCCACTCTTTTTGAATATTCTTGATTGCTACAATCTCATACATTACCTGCTTACTAACACTACCCAGATTAATATCAGAATATTCGAGTAGGTGCATGCTTTGACTTTGTGTTGAGAAGGTATTGCTGCTAGGGCCCAATAGTTCTCCTCTACCTCTCTTTGATTGAGCCTATTAAATGAATCTCTCATACTCTAGTCTCCTCCCACACAAATCTCCAACCATTCACAACATGGAAGTCTTTCTCAAAATCAGTTATGCCCAACATTACCAAATATGATTTATTCTGTTTATGCACCACTTTTAGATTCTGACGGATCCTAAACAGATTATTTTAGCCCTTGTAGTGGGCCTCTGCTACATCAACTGCTGCAGTAGCATTCAGCGGAGACTTCCATTCAAGATGGTAGTCATGCTCCAGTAAGCACAAAATCAGGCTTCTTGTCACATTTAGTGCCTGAAGGGAATTGGTCACATAGACAGTTAAGCCTTAGATGTCTAGCTGGGAAAGTAAACGCATCCTGGATGTTAGATCGGGAATCCTTAGCCTGGTTTCCCCTGACTTTTTTTCCTTCTGACATCCTGCTTTGCTGACTTCATTTTTGCTGGCTTTAGGGTTTTGGGCACTTTACCACTGCTAACCAGTGGTAAAGTGCATGTGACCTATACTCTAAACATAGCAACATTGACCTATTCACAATTGGCATATTACATTTGCTTATAAGTCCCTAGTAAAGTGCAGTACATGTATCCAGGACCTGTACATTAAATACTACTAAAGGGCCTGCAGCACTGATAATGCCACCCACTTCAGTAGCCCTTTAAACATGTCTCAGGCCTGCCACTGCTGAGCCTGTGTGGGCATGTAAGCTGTTTATGTATCACAGAGAGTTATTTTGAAAATATTAGCTTTATTTATTATCCGTTGTTTATTATTATTAGTATTTTTGTGTACACGTAATTTCTTTAGACAGTGTATGGATACGGGGCACTTAGTTTTCACTTTTTGAACGGTGGAGTAGGCATGGCATTTTGTTTATTTCAATGATGTTTCCATTTACGTGAATGCGTGACTGTGTTTGAATTCATCACACTTGTTTTTCCAGAGCATGTTTCATTTGAGCACTGAATCGAGAATAGAAAGTTGTGGTGCGTTCCACTTCTGCAGATCACGCACAGTCAAAACGTGGGCACATTTAAGGCTTTTAGCTTTTGTTTTGTAGAATTCACCTAATAGGCATTGTTGGCACAAATCACTGGATTTATGTATTTGGGGCACTGATGTGTGAATCACTTAGGCACAGATTTTGTTTAATTTTGAGTTGGCATTAACTCGTTAACATACTATTTTTCATAGTAGAGGGCCTTTTGGCAGCCATAATCATGCACCTTTATTATTTGCAAAAGGCATGCAGGTGAGCCGTAAGCACTTGATTTGTTTATGGAATCAGACATAAATTACATTATTACATTACATTACAAATGCCATTCACCATTACATTACAAATCACATTATGTATCATGTTGAAATGTAAGCTGGTTGTTAAAAAATGGTTTTAACTTTATACAATAAATTAAGAAAAAAAAACTTAAAAAAAAAATATTACAAACATAAGCATGTCCATGTCTTTTCACATGCAATAAGTTTAGTGGTGGTTAGCCCATAGAGCATCTAAAAGCCTATAAAGAAGTAATACAGGTCATGTAGGAGCTATTCTGTTTAATTTAGAAATGTAAGCTGGTTACCATAGATATTGATTAGATATTTCTTAGCACTGTTACCCCTGAGGAAGGGCAGTTTTTCTCCAATTGCATTGGATTTATTTCCCACTCAGCATTATGAAGAATTGTGAACTCACGTTTGTTTAGAGGAAAGCCCAACCGGCACCTGTTGAAACTGTTGTTGAACCAAAAGAATAATTCATGGGCGAAAATGGAGTGTTTATGGATTAAAGAAGATTAAAAAAACAAAAAAGCTCAGACCTTATTGATTGACTGACAGTTCATTGCGGTGCATCCTGGTGCTTGAGAAGCCTGACAAGGTTTGAGCATTGTTTCAAGTTAACCTACTTGCCAGGATCAAACCTTCCTTTTTATTACATATGCCACCCCGCAAGGTAGGCCCTGGGCAGCCACAGGGGCAGTGTATTTAAAACGTAGACATATTTTTAGGTTTTCACATGTCCTGGTTGTGAACTACTCTTACATTTTTTTTCCCCTACTGCAAAGCCTATCCCTCCCATGGGTTAACATGGGGACTACCTTGCAACGTTTTTTAAATGTAGTTTCCAATTGGGACAAGATAGAAAAATCTAATTTGGTGTCTCTGGACTCACTTATGGTGAAGTTGTTTTTTAAGCTGAAGTCCTGAAATGCAGATTTTAGAAAGCTATCATTTTCTTACTTAAACCGTTTGATAGCGTCTGCCTACCTCTCAAATACTCATCTATGGTGGTGACATCTGGCTTCCTGCATTATCTCTAGACAACCACACACAAAAGCAGAGTAGGTGTCACTAAGCAGCCATCTGCATGTTGATGTGCCATTCTGAGGCAGGATGAGAGGTACTTTTTCAGCGGGCCCTGCTTGGGTCCTGTAGGCAGTCTACCCTCTATCATGGTCAGCCTGAACTTTGGATTCACCCGGTCCAGCACAACCTCAAGTACTCCCTAGGTGCTATTGGCTTTTAAGCACTATATTGCAGTTTATTCTTTAAAAAATAATATCTCAAGTTCTACTTATTGATTTTTGTTAGTTTGGTTTTGATTTACTAAGATACATATTCCCTATTTTTCTAAAGTGCTGTGGAGTCTTTTTTTGGTGTTTTTACTGTGTTACTGTAATTAAAGTGTTAAACACATACTTTATACATTGCCTCTTAAGCCTGACTGCTCGGTGTCAAGCTACCAGATTGTAAACACGGATTATTTAGGTTGTGTATCTGACTTACCCTGACTGGTATTGTGGTCCCTACTTGGACGGAGTGCATACCTCTGCCAACTAGAGACCCAATTTCTAACACTAGAAAAGACCCTTCTCACTCACCAGGCTCATCACTAAATAACCCCTCTCATCTAACTCTCTGCCTCAAAGTGAACTTTGTAAAATACAGAAAAGCTCATTCATATACCCAGTTTGACAGTCTTTTGCTCTGATGTTTAATGATCATTTAACTTATTCTGTTATCTTCCTTATAATGGAATCAATCTTCCCTTCTTTCTTACTCGCTCACAAAAGTGCTCTGTAGCACCTTTTGACGTGCATGAGTGCTGTAAAAGTACAATAAATGGCGTAAATAAAATGATTGTTCAAACACTTACATTTCCCACTGCACAAGGGCAAGGGCCTGTCCAAAATGCAATGTAATCTTCACCGCCTTAGAATAAGATTTTGAGACGTGTGTTCTTTGATCTTTCGCGTCACTGGAATAGCACTAGCAATCCTCAGAGTTAACTGCGGAACGCTAAAATTGTAAACAACTAAAAGGTTTTTTAAAAACTCTGCACGCCCCACCCCCAGGATCACAAACATATTCAGCAATGAGCAACGATGCAAAGAATTCTTGGATTGTCCCAGGGATGGCTTTCACTCGCTCTCTCAAATAATACAAACTTTATAAGTAAAATGAGTCCAAATGCTGTCAAAACGGTGTAGATGAAAAAATAAACCCTGTTTACTTTTCTACATGGCAGCCGCTTGAGGGAGAGGGAGGATAGCCGAAACATTCCTGGTTTCATCATGTGCTTGGGCTTAGTATACAGTGATACAGCAGTGAGTTCGATTTAAATCGTATGTGCCAAATAAGAGATATTCAGTATTGCAGTCAACACCAAGTATTTGGAATAATATTGCCTATAAAAGGGCCCAGAATCAGGGAACTGCATGAGATATTGGGCCCGGTAGTAAAGTGATCCGGAAGTTGTTCCACATTTCCAGGCCTGGAGACTTCTAATGACATGGTAAAGGGTTAGGACTATCATCCGCCAATGGTAATGCTGTTCCTGGTGTTCCCAAGTCCCTACACTGGGCATCTTGAAATCTTCTTCTAAACAGTGGCCTAGTGAAGCGCCTGCTTCACCATCTTTGTGGGTGTGTCAATGGACATATTAAATAGGTTTTTATGTATCTTTTAACGTTGAACTGTGGCTCCCAAGTCACAATAAAGAAGCAGAAACTAATAAATAACAGAAAGAAAATATCAGAAATCGGTGTGTGGTGGGGGCCAAGGGGTGACAAAAGAATCAAACATGGTTACACGAATAAAGAGGAACGATGAGAATCACAATGAAAGTAAATGTGAGAGGGAAACGGAGTAAGAATGTGAAAGAAAAAACAAAAAGGTATGCAAAGAAACAAAGATGGACAGCAAAAAGAAAGCATGAGGGCAAGAAGGCTGCAAAGAATGAAAGAAAACTAAAAAAAGAAAAGAAAAAAAGAAGGAAGGAAACTTTCCTTGGGGAAACAATTCCAGATGACCATCTTTGCAAGGGACCATCAATCACTTCACCCCACTCATCCCCTCCCCCCCTTCTTTTCTTTCGGCACAGAAGAAAGCTTCAGTGGGTCTGTAGTCAAGCTTTTGACATCACTAATAATTTCAATAGAACTCTCATCAAGGATCAGTAGATTATTTCATTGCACTGACGTTTTAGGTTTCTATCAACACATAGTTAAACTTGTACTAGTCTAGTATTATCTCCATCCCTACTGCCATAGTTGTCCTGCTGCATTTTTTACAGATACACTTTATCTTTTTTTGTCTTTCACCTGATCGCTGTTTTTTCAAGTGAGGTTCGATATTTAATGTCATTTCATTAATTCTATCTGACATTGTTTTGTTTCCAACTTCTTTGTTCACGATTCAACCATCTTCAGATATAACTTATTCTTTCTGAATCAAAAAGCAATGCGTATTACCTTGAGATGTGACTTCACACTGTGTGCTCCTCCGTACCTGTCATTTTATTCGTACCTTTGTTTCTTGCTGATCTTTTCAAGTGCTTGTCTGCATTGTCCCTCATGTTCCACTGGGTGTTTTTTCTACGGCAGTTCCTTATATTTTATTGAAGTGGTCTTAAGCTTAGAAGCTGTACTTGGTCAAGTTAAGCTTTGTTGAATAAACTAATCATTCAAATCAATAATATTTACTCTAGTAGAAGACCTGGATAATATATTGTAACTTATGAATGAAATCAACATTTGGAGTGAAACCAGTTCCATGTGCTTTTGATCACGACTATTTGTTGGGAAAGTTAGAGTAAAGTGCTTGAGACTTTAAACATCTATAGCATGTGACAGTCTGCTTGTTGAAAAACATAAAAATTAATTTCGCTCAGGTCTGTTAAGGACTTGCAATGTCCCATGTGCACATGGTAAAACATCATAGTGGGCATGGTGCATTTTAAGAAGGTTCTAAGGATTTTTAAAAAAACAAGGTCCGATCAAACAAAAACTTTATTAGTGATTGCTGCCTTCAGCAGGACATTGCTGACAAAGTCACATTAACAAGAGTGTTCAGGCAAAGTATTAACCATTACTAGGTAGTGGCATAAAATCATCTGTAGTATGATGCATCTCTTTCACATTATTAGTGGTAAGACTACAAGGCATGCATAGAGGATTTTTGATCAGAAGGTACATTATTGTAAGCATAAAGTAATTAAATAAGCATTTTTTAGTTAGGTGTAGCTGAGGTAAGTTGTAAATACCACTGACCTGGTGCATTTGGTGGGCCTCGGCAGGGCAGTTTTTGCGAATGCTCACACCATGCAAAGTGAACCACCTCTGAAAATATGACCGAGTTAGTGAGTGTTCACAATGATATGACGCAATCATCGCATGCCATATCTGAATGTGTCATAATTGCCTGAGGTAAATAAGAATATGTGAGATTAACCGCGATCTGCAGCAAAATGTATTGGGCATTAATTAATCTGAACCTGGAATAGGGGAATTCCTGGCACACAGGGAAAACCTTTAGGGCTCTACAGTAAAGTACAGTAAAAACTACAATCACTCTGCAAGTTCACTGGAGTTGCAGACTTAAAAACATTTGGACAAAATGATATTTTCGGGTTGTGTTTAGTGAGTTTGTTTTTAAGATATTCCGAAATAGTTTTAGAGAGTCATTTGTGGACAAAGTCCATACAGTAAAGTTAGGTTTTGCAGTGCTTAATTTGAGCATGTGATTTCCCGTGCTCGACACTGGCACCTAATTGCCAACACTGGCATTTATTACAGTCTGCTACATGGTGGCTCTGTTCGTGTGATTTAGCATTGATCCCAACACCAATTGTTTATTAATTCAATATACATTAAAAATGACTAATACCTGCTGACCAAGCCACTCTTATCGCTTGGGGAGGGAGGGGGGGGTGAGATTGGAATATTCCGAAATGTCACACTTGTAGGAGTGTGATGGTTAGTAGTTGTGTTGCTGTTATCATTTTTGAGCACTGACGGGGCAATAGGTGGTGCAGGTTCCAATGGCATCCTGACGGGGGTCCTGCCACTTATTTATTTTTTACAAAGGGGCATATTTGCAATGAATTGGCATAGGGCAGCACCCTGAGCTTATTTACAAGCCCCTTGCTCCACCGGTGCATCACTTTTTATGATGCTCCGGCAGCGCAGAGTGCAGAACATATCTACGAGGCAACACAAAGCCACTTTGCATGTTTTTTTTTATGGCCTAGTAGTTATGGTGTAAGGCAACACAGCACAAGTTGCTGCACTGCTAACTCTGCATCATTGGGGCATTCCATGGGCGTTGTGGTTGATTTTCCCACACAACACCTATGGGTTTTGACGCATTCCCAGATTTACAAAATCTGCAAACCTGGAAATGCCTCAAAAATATATGTCTCCCAAGAGGGGGCATATCGAGGACAAATCAGTTAATTTCTCATAGTTTTTTCCTCTTTTTATGCGTTTGTATTCTGCAGCACCCATGGAAAGACGAAATAGCTCCATTGATATTTTTGGTGCAGTATGGCCCTTCCTGCACAAAAACAATCCTGCCAACAACGCAGACATCCGTGCACCACAGTGCAAGTGTACCTGCGTTGGCGCTAAGCAGCAAATTGTGTGCCAGCTGAAAGGAAAAGAATGCACTGTATTGTGTAAATATGGTGCATTTCTGCCCTTTCAAATTGGCGTATAGAGGCGCAGCAAAAAGTCTTGCGGCACTTTCCTATGACAAATCATTGTAAATATGCCCCTGAGTCGTTGTCTCCACTTTTAGACATTGCGAATGGCCTAAAAGTGTTAGTTATGAGGCAACCCTTCAATGATATGGAGCCCCCGCCATTCTGAAGATGTGACAAGTGTTTTTGGCCAAATCTAGGTAACAGCTTTTAGTTTGTCCAGACCTGAATTAGCTACTGCACCTACAACTTTGTGATATCTGTCCGCGGACACAAGGTGAATAACATTTTCAGGTGAGAAATACAGTAACAGATCATCTTAAATATAAAGGGCACCCATGGGCCAAAAGCATGATTCTCATTCCAGAAGAATCTCAACCACTGTACATTGTGAGCTTAGGAAATATGGCAGTTACATATAGTGCAGGTTAGACCTGAGATGTTGGCTCTAATAAAAACTATTTCTCTACCACAGGCCCCTACTTAATTCCATTAATTTGCTGAACTTCATGAGAAAGATTGTTTGAGTGTTCTTTTTAGCATGAAGGAAATGGTTACGAGAGTTTTGAATTCAATAAGATACACCTGCAATCATGAGTCTTCAGGACAGGTGCGGTAGTGTTTCAGAGTGTAAGGATTTATGCAGGAAGTTGGTTAGCTTGTATATGCTCCTGGCTTCAATGGGAAGTAACTTGAGGGAGATCAACATTGTCATGATCTAGTCAAATATTTGTTCTCCATTCTCTAATGTTGCAGCATCCTGAACAGCAGTCTTTGAGAAGTCCACATGGAGTTTTTAGATGCCTGCCAATAGTGCATTCCCATTGTCAATCCTAGCTAGTACTGAGGACAGAACCGCTGCTTTAAAATTATTATGAGGGATGGAGGGTTAACCGATCAGAAGAGTCAAATCAAAATTGCACCTTTGCCTAGGGATTTGTAAATGAAATTGGAGGTTTAGTTCCTAGAGTATTGGCACAGTAAATAATTTTGCACAGTTGTTATGGAGGGCTTAAAAAAAACATGTTAAATGTGTCGTGCCATATTTGCACTGGAATGGGGCATTGCAGGGGGAAAATATCAGGAACAACTTTTTATGGTTTGCATTTATATGCTGGAGATTCATCCAAGACTGCTTATTAATGAGTGCCTGGACAGAGAGGCACCACCCTCAGGAAAAGCGGCACTCTTATATAAGTGGATGTTGTTAGCCGACAGATGAAAAGAAATGGTGGAGAGTTCTGGGGTGTGCCTCGTGGCTATAGATGTTGTTTAAAGAGCATTGGAAATATAACTGAGCCCTCAGGCACACACTGGAAAAGAGAGGGGGATTGGGAGAGAGAGATGGTAATTTGTATTTGTTGAGTATCAGGGTTGGACTACGATAGAAACCAGGCACCAAAATAAAAGTGGCCCCATTAGTGATTTGGGCAGTCTTGAACTTGTAAGGGCATGCTGTATAGGTGTTTTGCAAGGTATAGGAGACTGCATGTATTTGTGTCTACTCCTGGCAATGTTTGTGGTAATATCAGGGTGATCAATAGTAAAACCTAGACCACCAGATCATTATGCAGTCCCACAAATAGTGAATAGATGGTCCCCAAACTGTCAGACAAGCCCTTCTGCAATGCCAGGCTGCACTATAGGGCATTCAGACCCTGGTGAGAATGGTTGCTTAAAAAGGAGAATAAGTATCTGACCACTGTTCTATTTAACTCCATTCTTCATGGATAGCAAGGCATCAAGACGAAAGAAGTCACCTTTGTCTAGGATGCATAGTGCAGACTGCAGTTCTGTGCTGCATCTATACCTAAAGCCTGATCAAATATGAGCTTATCTAGCAACAAAAATGGCATACTGTTAGACCTGACATCCTTGGCGTGGGTTTTTCCCCTATCTTTTGCCTCTGCTACCTGGATTTTTGATGCTGTGATGGATTTCGTCTTTGCTGGTTTAGATGCTTTGGACACTCTGCCACTGCTAATCAGTGCCAGAGTGTAAGTGCTCCCTGTGTAAAATATCATATTGATTGGATATACCTGATTGGCATATCTGTATCACCATGAAGTCCCTAGTAAAGTGCACTGTGTGTGCCAGGGCTGGTGATGACAGATGCTACTAGTGGGTCTGCAGCGCTGATTGCGCCACCCACCTGTGTAGCCCTAAAATGGTGTCTCAGGCCTGCCACCGCAGGCCTGCCTGCAGTCCCCGGACTGCCATGTCCTCCTGGCCAGTGTCCACACTGACCGGGCCTAACCCTTCCCTTTGTATACACGTCAGTCATCCCTATGGAAGGCCCAAGGTACCCCCCTGGGCAGGGTGCAGTGTATGTAAAAGGTAGAGCATGTACTAGTGCAGGTAACATGTTCTGGTAGTGAACAACGGCCATTTTGTGTGTTCACTGCTGCAAGGTTATCTTGCTCCATAGGCTAACATGGGGGAGGCTGGTACCAATGGCTATCCGCCCATCTTCTCATAGGAACAAGATAAGACATGAGTGTTTGATATCCCTGAGCTCAGCATTTAATAACACATCTTTTAGGAGAGGTTGTTTTTAAATCCTGAGTTGGAGAATAGTACTTTTTAGAGAGTAGCTGTTCTCTTGTCTGACCCTTCTGTGTGCCTGGGCGTGCTTGTGGATTGACTGTCTGGCTTGAGAGTGACAGGGGCTGGGGATCCCCCAGGAGGTTGGCTGAGTCAGCCCTCTGCTGAATGGCGACATTTGCAAGGAGAGTGGAGGGAGGAGATAGCACCTGGGAGTGAATAGGGCTGTGCCTGCCTGCCACACTGCTGGCTCCACCTCCTGCTGGGCGGCTGACGACTCTGCCCCTCACTCTGAAAAGAATGTAGAAGCCAGGAAAACAAAGTGCTCCAGCAACACCCAGAACTGGATCAGACCGGGCTCAGGACCCACTTGCACAAAGACTTCAAAGACTTTTAGGGGTATAAGTACAAGACCCCTGACAACAGATTTTTAGATTCTACAATCAAGAGGAACCCCTGCTGAAAGACGGACCGCTAAAGGACTGAAGGAAGATTGCCTTGCTGTGTGCTTTAAGGGCTGACCTGCCTTGCTGTACAACTGAAGCTGAGGAGGAGAAGGGACTTTGCTGTGTGCTGTGACCCTGCCTGCTTGACCTAAAACAAGACTTTGCTGTGTGCTGTGTCTTAAACCGAATCTCCAAGGGCCTGAGGAGAGCTGGCCTCCTGTTTCGCAACCCAGGGATAGAAAGGTTGCCCCGAACCCAAGACTCTGCTGTGTCCCCCCTGCGCTGCTGTGTGCTGCAGGGACCGTGGACGGTTCTACCAAGCGTCTCAACATCTGCCGGTGAAGTGGGCGGGCTGCTCTCTGCCTTGTGGAGAGTACCGCGCTGATCCGGGCCTGACACCGGTTGCCGCATCAAGAAGACCGACGTGCTCATCGGCACGTGCCTTGCCGCGACCCGGAGGCCTGAAGCAGACCAAGAGTCGTACTTCCCTGCTCTACGAAGCCGCGCTGTGAGTGGCTGACTCCGGTGACGCCGACATCGTCACTGAGGGCTCGTCGAGGGAGTTGTGGAAACCTTGCACCGAACAGCCAGAGGAGCGCTTTGTACAACGAGCGCAGTGACGCCGACGGAGCAACGTAGCTGCCTAAACAACAAGAGCCTGCGAACTGATTCATTCTCAGTGAGTATCGAATCACACAAGAAACTAGAGACTATCGTCTTAAAGATCCCGACCAACCAAGAAAGCGAATATAGTGTAAACCTGTGATGCTTGATTTCAACTGCGGAAACTAGATAAAGATATATTATTTTTTATATAACTCACCTGTGTGGTCTAAGTTTGTGGTGTGCGGGGGGTGGGGATCATTGTGGTGTCTACGTGCAAATACCTTACACATTGCCTTGGGGATAAGCCTGTCTGCTCGAGCCAAGCTACCTAGAGGGTGAGCAGGGGTTATCTACCGTGTGTGTCCTTGTACCCTGACTAGAAGCAAGGGTCCCTAATTGGTCTAAGGTGTATACCTCTGCCAACTAGAGACCCCCAGATCTAACATTGGTGGTCAGCGGTGCGGATTAGAACCAGTATTTGCACTTGACCTGCAGTGATTCTTCGTACATCACTAATCTAGTAAGTAGTTGCATTGCACGAAGTTTTTGCGAAGACTATTCTTGGAGGATCGACGAAGCATCATGTCTTTGAATGGAGTAGGTGAGGAGTCGGAATTGCAATTCGAAGTGAAAAAGTTGCTCGAATATAAGAAGGAGCAACTAAAGCAATTCTGCAAGCAGGGGTTATCTACCGTGTGTGTCCTGGTACCCTGACTAGAAGCAAGGGTCCCTATTTGGTCAAAGGTGTATACCTCTGCCAACTAGAGACCCCCAGATCTAACACATACCTTACATTATTTACGAAGCAGATTTGTTTTAAGTCCATTAGGCTGACAGCCATGAGGCCTGAGACCTTTTTTGTGTAGAGAGGTATGTTCAGCTGATAGTCATTGCTTGACTTAGACCACAGTATTCTAAAAGGCAATTCTGCATTCTGCCTAGGAGTCACACCTTTAACATGTCTGGTTGAATGATGAATATCCCCCAAAAAAGTGTGGATATGGATAGGTGTAATTGTGGATAGGTGTGTGTGTGTGTGTGTGTGTGTGTGTGTGTGTGTGTGTGTGTGTGGGTGTGTGCGTGGGTGTGTGTGTGTGTGTGTATGTGTGTACACACCATACTTAGGGCCTTATTAGGAGTTTGGCAGTACCGTGGACCACGGTATCAGTAGTGGTGGTCTGAGTGCAGTGAGCTTGGTGATCCAACTGCCTATTACAGGTGGGATGGATCGGCTTTGCAAAGACCGCCGCTGGACTGCCGAGACCACCAGCAGAATGCCGGGTTCGCAATCAGGGAAAGGCAACCACCATAGGTTGGGACAGGGGAGCTGCACCACCGTCCGTATTACGAGTTGCCTGTTCAATGAGCAGACCACAATGTCCTGCTTCAAGGTGGCGGTGATAAAGAATTTAGGGTGAATACTCACCACTTTCCCCTTCTTCCAGGCAGATTCTGACATGGATCCCTTTCTACAGGTCCTCCTTCACAGCAAGATCTTCATGCCAAGGATTATGACCCTGTTTGTGGTAATCTACAGGTGAGTCCTTTTTTAACCATATAGCCATTACCAGGACTGCCCACATATGGGCTGAACCCCGGTTATGGGTATATGGTATTTTTCTCATACACCATGCATATATATGCAGCAGACACATCTGCGGTCGAATGTACACACAGGCATCAATATATTTCTGAAACATACCACCGCTGCAAGATCCCTGCCTCCACACCGCCGGCCCCATGGTCAACTCGTAATACAGCGGGCTTTAGACCGCCAGAGCCGTGGGGCGGATGCAGTCGTACAGTGGTCGGACCACCAAAGTGGTAATAAGGCCCTTAGCGCTAGCACCTCTGACACTTGCTGCTGCCGGAGTCGGGATTCTTGTATCTCATTTGTCTAGTGTAATCATTAAGTAACCCCTACCATTGGTCACATAGACCTCTGTTCATCGACAAGGAGAGTTGATAAGGAGCAATAATTTACATCAAACACCTTAAACAGTGAAGTCCAATTGAGGCTTCAAAAGAATGAATACAGAGAGTCGGTGTAAATTATAAGGGTTTTATTAACAAGTTAATTCAAATCGGATGCATTTATTCAGTAAATATTATTGTTTGGTTATCATCATTACATATTCACAATCCATTTGTCGGTATTTCAAAAGAAGATAAAATACCACATTAGAAATAATTACAATTAAAGCAGAGAAAATACAGTCAGTGTGTTCCATAAAGGAAAATCCCTAAACTAGATTAATACGATTAGGTCATGAAAGGGTATTTAGTTTCAGAAAGCAAGTTAAGGTGTCAGTTTCACAAACTCAAAGGAAGGACTCTGATGACAGAATAAGATGCATAGGCATAAAGGCTTAGCACCGAAGCAATAGGACATTTGTAAAGCTGGAAGTATTCTCAGACATAATTCAGTAGGCATATCTAGTCTATGAGTGAGAAAGGAAAGGGCTCAGATGGGATCTCTTCTACCCAGTCCTGCTCTGACTAAGCTAAGGAACTCACAGTAACATAATTCTGCTAAAACACATTTGTAACAATATTTGCACTCCCCATTTCCAACAACCAATCAATCCTCAGAAAATTCTGGGAGCAGGCGAAATTCCTAGTTTTTGACGTTTTTACATTAAAGTACAGACTCAAGTCTTTGAAATGTTACACTGGGCACACAGCTTGTGGTTTAGAAAGTTCTTCCCATGAGTCACATTTTCTGCCAATTTCTCTTCTTCAAATAAGGACCTCACTATCAGATGTCTAATACACAACAAATGCCTATTAAATAACTAACAGAAGGCTTCTGGAAAGTTACAGAATCTGCAGTGGAAAAGAAAAACATATTGTGCAAGGCAACAGTTTAATGTGAAAACAGGCCTCTAAACCCTAACGTGTAAAGTCCACATTTAATATGGCATGAGTAGTCAGGTTAACTTAAGTCAATACGTTCTGTTGATTCATTTGTGAGCTGATAATGTCTAAATATGATTACCTACTACAAATTTGCATTTATTATACATGTGTTATTCTGCATAAAATATGCACTTTTCAGTAAAATGTGTTTAATTAGCAAAATTAGAAAATTCTCTCCATCACTACCAATGGGAAAATATTCCTGTATTTCGCTCCTTTTTATTCATTTCATGGTGTACCTGCAACCTATGTATTAACAGCTCTTAACAATACAAAGCACTGTTTCTTCTTCAATCCATGACAAATGATTTGCAAAAGAAGTTAGGGCCTGATTTAGAGTGTGTCGGATTGCGTACTCCATCGCAAACATGACGGATATCCCAAACACTTTATTGCACACATCGTAGGATAAAATGCACATGTAATAAGGCAGACTCGATATCCATCATGTTGAGGAGGGAGCCTGTGAACTGTAAACTGTAAATCAGTCCCTCAGTGAATGCACTCAACAACCATTTAAAATACAAAGCAATGTTCAAAACCTTTGAAAAAGAATTCTGAAAGCATAAAAAAGATATCAAATGGGTAACAAAGAGAATAGGGTTAATAAAACAAAGTGTAATTTGTAATGTAACTGTGATTACGGAATTAATTGAAACTTAAACAATTGTCAGAAATATTAAACAAAAGTATAGTAATCAGGGATGTTGAGTCAAGACCAGTATTGAGCACTAGGCTGTGAAGAACACAGCTAAAGCCATCCACAGATAAAGGTTATGAACGAGGGCATGACAGCTAATTGGGTGAAAAAGCACATACTTCAAATATTAAAGTGAAATAAAGACAAACTACGCGTCTGAGTGCAAAAGCTAAATGAGTGAAATATAGTGCTATAAAACAGTGAGAAATCAATATACTGCAGATAAGGCAGAAACAACGATTTAAGTAGAGCTGCCTGAATCAATAAATACAAAAATAAACACAGAATAAAGACCAATGTCTGAAGAATTGTTAAAGAAGCATATCACAATGAATACAGACTTGTGGCATTAAAGCAGCCACTGACAGTGCTTTCTGCTTCTCAAGGGAAATTTTATTTTCTATTTCTTTATCTGAATCCCAACTATTAGAGATTAGAATGAAGACAAAATAAGTTCAATTATTTGTTGCTTGAACACATGTTCTAGCAGAACATCTGATAAATGTTCACAACATTTACTTTAAAATAAGAACTTGGGATATTTACAATGAAGTGTTGGATCGCGGTGTTACTCCTTAATTGCTAACCCTGTGCTCCAACATTTTTTAAACGCAGGGAAGTGCCCTATTTACAAGAATACGGCATACCCCTGTGTTTCCGCTGGCACTAAAAAACCTGCCTAGCTCCAGGACAGGCTCCCTTGCTCCTTATTGCAAGGGTGCCTGCGCTGCAGGGGTGTTTGTTTATGTGCAGGAAGGGACACCTTCCTGCACATAAACAGTTTTTAAAGGTGATTTGCTCTTTCTATGTGTGCTGCAGAAAGATGGGACAGCATCAAAAAGCAAAGGGTGTTGTGGCGGAACGCCCACTGCAACACCCATTGCCCACCCCTTTGACACAGAGGATTGCTGCTGCAAGGGTCATATTTACACGGTGTTGTTAACCCACCTTGTAAATATGGGGTTGAGAGCAATGCCACCAGAGAGTCAGAAAAAGTGACGCTCCAGTGGCGTTAGGGGCTTGTAAATATGCCCCTTGGTTTGCAAGAGAGAAAAAAAAATGCATGTGATCGCACATTCCAGCGACATTTCACACATCTTCCTGATCCTGTGTAAATGATTTGGGGAAGGGAGGTAAACTAGGAGCCTCACTGAGTACAGAATCTAAGCCTCTGCCTGACTTGTCTGACGCCTTCAAAATGTGCGGTGCACTGAACACTAGGCAGTAGTGGGAATCTGCCCAAGTGCCCTACTTTGGGAATATAGGCTGGATTTGCTACGCAGCTCTTCGATCATCTATTGGACTTGGACCTGCTTGCACCCTTATTGTGGTGCATCCAGAACTTGGAGCCTCATGCTGCCCACTTACCCTTTGCTTGAAGTAAACATGAAGGGCCTGCTGAAGCTTCATTGGTCCACACTACTGTTGCTCCTGTTTTTGCCCCATGTGGGAGAACAAAGCTGTGGAAGTTGATGGAAGACCTGAGAGGTCTTCCATCAACAGTTGCGATTACTCCAGGCCCCCAAAGCTAAAGGAATGGCTGGGCAGACAGGTATTAGCAATTTTAATGTATATTGTATTCCTAAACAACCATTGTTCTGCTCATCTCTAAATTAGATGTGCAGCGCCATCATGTGGTGGACTGTTCTAAATATCGTGTTGACAATTAGGTGCTGGTGCCGAGCACCAGAAACCAATAAAGTGCCGGTGCTTAGCACCGGAAAGCCCCGACTCAAATTAAGCACTGTGCACCAGCCTCTATTGTTCTCCTTACTTGCTCCTTTGACCTGCTGAGTGCACTGGTCCAGCACCTTGTTGGGTTGCCAGCTAACCAGGGACCTCAGGTGTTCTCTCCATTGCTGTATGTGTTATTAGGCTCATCCCCCGTGTCACTCTAGTCACTGTAAGGTTGGGTACCTACCTATAGATACATTTGATACTGTGTCACTTTTCTTTCCAGATACCATTGACACTATAGTTGCAAATGTGTTTGCTTGGCTTTGCGCTGTTTTGATTTCCGCAAGCCTTTAGGGTTGTGAACATTAATCAGTATTGATGGTATACAAAGTAACATTTTTTGTGGAGAGATGTTGGTTGCGTCCTTTCAGAGCATTTTAAAGCTGCGTGAGCATTAGGTGTTGCAAACCTTGTGTTACTGCACTACCAGCGCCATCCTGCATTCTGTTTGTCCTCGCTTCTACTGTTATAGGTTTGTGATGAGCCTCATGAACTCCTGAGCAATGCAAACATTGTACGGAGCGTGCATCAGTGGGGCCGGGTTGCATTGCTGTTTGGTGTCCTCGGATCTTCTTTAACTGTTTACCTGTTTCTATATGAGATTCGTGTTCTCATTTTGAGAGTCTAGTGTTACAATTGTCTTATGATTTGTCTGCGTTCAATGTAAAATGAATGGAATTCTGTACTAACCACATCAAGGTAGGCCCCTTGTTTTCTTATTCCAGTGTACATTTGGCATAAATAATCATCTGTAGTACAAAAATGATTTAGATATCAATTGTAATACGTTTTTACAGTTGAGTTGTGACATCACGTCCACAGCCTCCAGCCAACATACAGTGTCTGAAAAGCAAGTCACTGAGCACCAACGGGACAGCTAGTTTTTCAGCTCTTTTTCCCGAGCTATTTTTTCTTGAATATGTTCATCTATTAGCTGATAAGTTGACATTCATGACAGTGTGCTGATTTGCTTCACTGCTGGTGTTCATTAGAAGAAAATAAGGGCTTTATTTGCAAATTTTTGGTCTAGGGCAGCACAGTAAGCCTTCCTGCCGTACATCAAAAGAAAAGGGCATTAATGTGGCGTATCTATGAGATACGGCGCATTCCTTTCCTTTCCCCTGCACTGGTGCACAAATGGCAGCCTAGCGCCAACGCAGGCACCCTGAAGGGTGTCTGCATTGAAATGTTATTCTTGTAGAGGAAGGGACACCCGCCATCACAAAAACAACCCTCATGCCTCCTTGGGAAGGCGTAGGCTTTTGATGCATTGCCAGGTCTACAGCTTGCTGTAAATCTGGGAATGTGTCAAATGCCATGGGTGTACGTGGGAACACCCACTGTAACGCCCATGGCACGCCTCCCCATCGCGGTGTGAGGCACCTCAGTGACTTGCTCCTATTGCCTCACACCATATCTACGGGGCCATGAAAAGCCACGCAGGGTTGTTTTACATGGCCTCGTAGATATCATTTGAGAGGTCTGCGCCACCGGAGCCTATTGTAAATGAGGCCCCAAGAATCTAACTTGCACAAACAAAACAAACTAGGGGGCATATTATCAAGACAGGCGATAAAATTATCGCCGCTTTAGCGGCAGAAAACTGCCGCTAAAACGGCGATAATGGGCTTGTTAATATGCTCTATGGAATTCCAATTGAAGCCCATGTTAGATGTCCTTCACATCTAACATGGGCTTCAATTGGTATTCCATAGAGCATATTATCAAGCTCATTATCGCTTTTTTAGCGGCAGTTTTCTGCCGCTAAAGCGGCGATAATTGTATCGCCTGTCTTGATAATATGCCCCTAGAAAGGCTTTTATGTGTTTTATATATTTTGCAACCAATTTACATTTGCAGTACCTATTTAATGAATTCGTGCATCTGCACCATAGTACGTCTTTCATAAGAAGCAGCAAAAGGGCACCATTTAAAAGAGGTTTGGTCAAAGATTTTGACCATGTAATATAAACAATAAAATCTGTGGAGCTGTACACACAATTTCACGACATTTCGTGAAGGAGCACTTACATTTCACAGCCACTACTAACAACATACAACCTCAAGTACATCATAGAGGGTCGGTCCCTTGGAACCAGTGTTTCCCTGCTCATCTGCCCTACTGAGCCATTCATCTTCATGCCAGAGACAACGTCAATTCCAATCGTATTGCCACTTCTAATAATTATGAATTGCTTTTACATAGCACTTATTGGGAGTTTGACATTTATTTTTAGGCTCTGAAATAGCTATTACTTTTAGTAATTTTACTCATTTATCCATTGTGGAAGGATGAAAAGCAGACCTCGATGTCACGGGACTCGAACTCATGACTGGCGAGATACACAGAGACAAATGAATAAAGAAAGACGTCTTATCTGACCTGTCTTGTTCCTGTGGGAATTAATCTCTTATATTACACAAACCCCCACATTTGCACAGTTACTCAAAAACCATTTTAATTTCTTTATATGTCATTTTATTTACTTTTTTTATAAAAATAGAGACAAAAATATACATAACAATATATTCACAATTATCAAATGAACATCTGATTCACATGTAAAACATACACTTTGTTTCCTCAACAATTAGACAGCGTATTTGTATAGAAACAAGAATTTTTTTGTTTAGAGACCCCAAAAAAAAGAAAAAAAGATTTTTAGAAAAAACGTCACATCCACATTCTCACTTCTCATTCACTCCTACATACTAACAAACATTCTCCGCAAATCACTTTTCATTAAAAACCAACAAACCATCTCTAAAATGAGATCCTACTTCAATAATACTACAGGCAAAATTAATCTCTATCCATAAGATTTTAACACTTATTGATATGCCCTAGAATTCTGAGGTCATGAAGTTTTTAAATCAGATTCTTCTGAGGATCTCTTCAGAGTGTGGTTGTTGTGTCTGGTCGGTCGACGTACGTTTCGGAGACTAACTATAAGTACCGTATCTCCTTCTTCAGGACCAAAGTGTTCTTCCAGAACTCACAGAAAATCTGCGTGGTGAAAGATTGGGGTTCTCTCTGCAGAGAAAGAAATTTGTGAGTGTAAAACTGCCACTGGGGGGGATTTAGATTACAAAAAGTTCAGTAACTAAGTAATTGCTCTAGCTTAGTTAGAGCCAAAAAGAGTTTTTTAGGAGCATCACTGTTTCGTTTCAAGCAATATTTTGAGTCAAAAAGGAAGGGATAGTGCCCAAGTTGTGAGTAACCCAATAGTGCTACAAAATACAAAAAGATTTTCGTGTCATAGAGAGATTTAGGAACACCAGGTAGAAGAAAAAGAGAAAGCTGAGAGAGGGCATTAACGTGTTAATCTCCTACATATATCGATCGGATTTGCCTCTATTATCCCGACACCTGTTCCGGGCTTCTACTGTTCTGACGGGGACTGTGGTATTCCCAAGGTCTAAAAGATTAAGAAATGGTAAAATTATACTCGCCGGTTCTATACTGGAATTCATCACTGTACTGTAACGGAACACATATTTAGGGTTGTCTCACCCTTAATGGCTATATGGCGTTTGTCTTGGTACGTGGGGCCATGGCTCATTCATGCATGTCGCATGTTCGAGAATGCAACAAGAACGATTAATTACACCGCGTCTGGTGGTTTGTTGCAGTTTCATCTAGGAGTGAAAAATAAAGGTATATGTGTCTCGGGCATGCCAACCCACAAAATTCGGCAGCCAGAGATTTAAAAAGGGGTGCTCAGTACTGCTTACCCAAATTTGTTACGATGCAGTAGACCTGATGTGCTGTATGTAAAACCTGTCTCCATGCGCAGTTTAGCTCGTAGCTATCCGTTATTCAATCTAGAAGATAGAAAGAAACCATCGTGTCGCTAACGCAATCTTATCGGTTGGTTGACGATGTAATATGCCGAAAAGCCTGATAGTATCTTTGAATGTCATGAAGACTCAAACTGAGTATACACATTAATGTGTTTCCTAGCCTAGCATAAGGCGGGCGCCATGCTTAGTTTCAACATTAACAATCATACTTAGAACTATCCTTATGCTTAACATGCATGTCATTATTACAACACGGTACTAGATGCCGATCAGCTAATGTATACTCAGTTTGAGTCTTCATGACATTCAAAGATACTATCAGGCTTTTCGGCATATTACATCGTCAACCAACCGATAAGATTGCGTTAGCGACACGATGGTTTCTTTCTATCTTCTAGAATAGCTACGAGCTAAACTGCGCATGGAGACAGGTTTTACATACAGCACATCAGGTCTACTGCATCGTAACAAATTTGGGTAAGCAGTACTGAGCACCCCTTTTTAAATCTCTGGCTGCCGAATTTTGTGGGTTGGCATGCCCGAGACACATATACCTTTATTTTTCACTCCTAGATGAAACTGCAACAAACCACCAGACGCGGTGTAATTAATCGTTCTTGTTGCATTCTCGAACATGCGACATGCATGAATGAGCCATGGCCCCACGTACCAAGACAAACGCCATATAGCCATTAAGGGTGAGACAACCCTAAATATGTGTTCCGTTACAGTACAGTGATGAATTCCAGTATAGAACCGGCGAGTATAATTTTACCATTTCTTAATCTTTTAGACCTTGGGAATACCACAGTCCCCGTCAGAACAGTAGAAGCCCGGAACAGGTGTCGGGATAATAGAGGCAAATCCGATCGATATATGTAGGAGATTAACACGTTAATGCCCTCTCTCAGCTTTCTCTTTTTCTTCTACCTGGTGTTCCTAAATCTCTCTATGACACGAAAATCTTTTTGTATTTTGTAGCACTATTGGGTTACTCACAACTTGGGCACTATCCCTTCCTTTTTGACTCAAAATATTGCTTGGAACGAAACAGTGATGCTCCTAAAAAACTCTTTTTGGCTCTAACTAAGCTAGAGCAATTACTTAGTTACTGAACTTTTTGTAATCTAAATCCCCCCCAGTGGCAGTTTTACACTCACAAATTTCTTTCTCTGCAGAGAGAACCCCAATCTTTCACCACGCAGATTTTCTGTGAGTTCTGGAAGAACACTTTGGTCCTGAAGAAGGAGATACGGTACTTATAGTTAGTCTCCGAAACGTACGTCGACCGACCAGACACAACAACCACACTCTGAAGAGATCCTCAGAAGAATCTGATTTAAAAACTTCATGACCTCAGAATTCTAGGGCATATCAATAAGTGTTAAAATCTTATGGATAGAGATTAATTTTGCCTGTAGTATTATTGAAGTAGGATCTCATTTTAGAGATGGTTTGTTGGTTTTTAATGAAAAGTGATTTGCGGAGAATGTTTGTTAGTATGTAGGAGTGAATGAGAAGTGAGAATGTGGATGTGACGTTTTTTCTAAAAATCTTTTTTTCTTTTTTTTGGGGTCTCTAAACAAAAAAATTCTTGTTTCTATACAAATACGCTGTCTAATTGTTGAGGAAACAAAGTGTATGTTTTACATGTGAATCAGATGTTCATTTGATAATTGTGAATATATTGTTATGTATATTTTTGTCTCTATTTTTATAAAAAAAGTAAATAAAATGACATATAAAGAAATTAAAATGGTTTTTGAGTAACTGTGCAAATGTGGGGGTTTGTGTAATATATAAGAGATTAATTCCCACAGGAACAAGACAGGTCAGATAAGAGGTCTTTCTTTATTCATTTGTCGTTCTCCCCTCCTCTTAGACCTAAAAGTACCCAGGGGTAACCTTCCTCTCACTTGTGAGATACACAGAGACGCCTGAAGGCGGAACTTAACTCGGGGAGCCCTCTTTTTGGCAGCCTCTAGGGAGAAACAAGCAATAGCTGCCCTCTGCCCTCACGAAATATAAATGCAGTTTCATATATTTAGTACCCTCAAATTTAAATACATCCCTGCTTGATAAACGTAGACTGTGTCAGCGAATAATGCCATATGGTTCAGAAGTGAACCACAACAGACAGAGGTGAGATGTGGAAGAAACCCGTCTTTTTCATATTTTTCTGCTGGTGCTACGCATTACAGATAAGCCCGTGTGAGCATTATCTTTAAACCCGAGCATGGCCTCGGGCTGAAAGCATTTTAATGAAAGGCAGTCCAATGATGGACAACATAATCCAAATAGTTATACATCATAATTGCTTTATCGCTCCTTCGGTAAGGCGAAATAAGCCTCCTTAAATGAGAGAAGCCCCAATTATTTTCATCTATTTATGCAAAGGAAGCAACGGCGTTGATTAATTTACTTGCTGTTTTTTCTCAAATATTTGAGAAATCTGTGTCACATTTTTAAGTTGAGCTTATCAGCTGAGCATCCATGAAGAGAAAGTATTCCTTAAACATTTTTAGACGCACAAAAATATATTCATTTAGGGGGTGGTGGTAAAAACAGTACGGTTAATAAAATTATAGCACTGAAACGCGAAAACACACAAAGACTGACGCAGCTTAAAAAGCCCAAAATGTTCGACAAACCATACATCTTCAATAGCAATGATCATAACTAATAACTGCAACCCATCCATCAAGTTCAAGGTAGGTTAAAGAATATGCTGTGAAATTTGTTTTCGCTCGAAACGTTCGCTGGCTGCATCTTTGCTTGAAAAACGTGATTGTACTGCCACCTAGTGGTGAAATAGTCTTGGGAAAATTGTGTGTTCGAATGTCTCATTATTCCAAACCCATCTATTGAATGGCGGCCAGGAAAATCCAAACAAACAAAAATTACAAATTAAACATGACACGTAGTTATTGAATACAATAACTCACTTCGCCTGATAGTGATCTTGCGCACAGCACGCCATTCCAAACACAATTTAGAATGTGTTACCTTCTACCTTTAAAATTATAGCTTGAATTAAAAACATGCATCTTGGTAAAATCGTGAAGGATGTTATGATTGGCAGCGATCCATGCTAGTTTCTTATTACAGTTTTTGAGGAGGGTAATGGAACGTATGATTTATTTGCATTTTTGAGAGGAAGGAATAAAATATGTCTAGTATAGTGTCGGAAACAAGAGAAAGATTAGAAAATATAAAATACTCCTTCTGATTGCAAGTCAGGCTATAAATTCCGCTACTTCACAACAATAGTTTGCATATTGGTCGGAATGACACGGGGTGCAAACATTATCTCCGCCTCTAAGTTATCCTCTGATATATCTCGCCAGCAAATACCTGACGCGGTATATCAGGGCAAAACTCCTTGAATAAAGCCAGCAAATGCACAGTGTTGTTATCAATGATGTAAATTTCATATGTTATTAGGGATGTTATTAATGCAGTGACTCAACATGTCATGAATGATGTAAGTTGCAAGGGTAGGAGCAGTGCATGGCGACGTGCAACATGGCTTTTAGGGCACAAGTTACAGTTACTGTTGATAAATATAACTGGTACATTTCAGTGGCTTTGTTAATTTAAAGCATAATGACTTAACTGATATTTTCATCTACGCATAACATCTCTTTAATCTCTGTTTTTTTCAGTAAATTTCCATGTTTTCAAAAAATCTAAAGTGAGCTATATTACAATCGCTAACTATAACAATACATAAACCTATGTTTGTTCCAGTGAATTTCTCTGTTTTTTAACATAGGGTAAGATGGCAAACACCATGCTCGGCATGGGATTGGCCACTTATCCACCTGTGCATGGCCAGGCCCTGTGTCCAACCCTTGTGGGCACCCAACACCCGTGCCACACACAGGTTGGGCGCTGGGCCTGGCTTGCTGCCAGGAACTGCACCCAACCTCCCATGTGCACCCATCCACGACACTGCGCGCGGTCAAAGGTTGTGTGTGGGTTTGGGCACAGGGCCAAACACTTTGTATATTTTATGCCACGGAGGATCCACAGAGCCAACAGATCTTGAGGTGAGAGTTGATTTGCTGCCACCACATCAACAAAGATCTGATGGCAGCCATTTTAAACATGGGACTCAGTCCCTTGTCCTACATCAAAGTAAAAAAACAAAACTAGACCTTGTGGGGCAGTTTCAGAAGGACTATCCGTAGAAAAAATAAATACTTTTTTTCTATCGGCAACTCAAATCCATGGAGGAGCCTTGGATCCTGGCACTGATTAAAAACAAAAAATGCAATGGTCTCCTGTCTATTTGACAGACACTTCTCAAAGTGGGCCATGGCCGCGGGGAGTGGCGCATTGTTTATTATGAGGGATTCGGTGTGTGCTTCCCATCTCCAAGCCTCAATGAGCGCCCGGGGACCCCATCCCCTGGATCCGGCATTTTAAAAATGGGGAAGGGGAGCCTGGCCCCACTCCCTTAGCCATGCTATAGCCCCAATAACCCCACTCCCTGAGGCCAGCTCAGGGGCCGACTGGATCAGGGTTGGGAGCCACATTCTCCAGCAGGGAAACACAGACTTGTGAGCAAAAGAACAGCTGCTCCTCCGGGGTGGGAGCAATTGCAGCTTCCAATGCACCTGGGATGGGTCCTGGCAGGGGAACTGGCAGGAGTGTGACTCTCAACATAAAAAGTAATGTGAAGTGCCCAGTATGGGCACCGGAGCACCCCAATTTCAATATATATGTATGTATTTATATATGTATGTATGTATGTATGTATATTCACAGAAAAAACAAAGGTTACAGGGATCTTATAGTTAGGTTCAAATTTTACACATACAAAACTATAGAAATTCAGTAGTTATAATGTAATCGTTATTTGAGCTAACTCTAACTTATGCCCCCCGCAATGCACTTCATATGACCTCACATATCATTCATGACATGGTCAGTGACATCACTCGTGACATCTCAATTAACATCACCGATGACATAATCCAGTGAGTGTTTCATAAAAGATTCTGACACTCAAAGATATATACTGAGCTATTGCGTAAGTTAAATTACTATTCTTTTTGTACTACTATTGAGTGTTAGTATTTCTAACATATATCATCTGAACTATAATCCCATTTTTAAAGTTGATTTACTATTTATAAGGGAACTAGCCTCTACACTGACACATGTTCCTTGCTGTGTGTATGGTAGTGCTTTGCAACAGTCTAAGCTGTTCATTGAGACTTCACTCCACAGTGATGGCTGAGCATAGTTGTGTTTTACAACATAGTGGCCACTTTGGTTAGAGCTCTCTCCTTTGTGATGAATGAGTGTAGTTGCAATAAATTAATTTGTTCACTAAGAGCTCTCTCTAGGGTGATGGCTCAGTTCAGTAGTGATTTGCAACAGACTTACCTCTCTGCTGACACCTTTCTTCAGGACAAAGAATAATTTTAATAGAGGTTTGTTACACAGTGACCTGTCCACTAAGACCTGTCTACTGGGTGTGTGTTGAAGTGGATTGTGTAAAACTGATGTCTGCACTAAAACCTATGTCCAGGTTTATGAACAGTGTTGTTGTGGTTTGTGGTAGACTAGCCTGTACAGATAGACATCTTACTTTCATCATTAATGTTTAAAGTAGGGGTTTAGATTTAGAAGAGACAGGACTATCCGCTGAGAACTCTCCCCTGGGCGACAAGAGAGTGTTGTAGTTGATAGGGTTAGAGTGAGCTCGCTGCTGTACATCTTTCACCTGTCTCCTTTTCTTATTTAAAAAAAAAAAATGAAATGGTATTTTATGGAGTATATTAAAGTTTACTTTGCTGGATGATGTCACCAGTGATGTCATCAGTGATGTCATTTGAGATGCCATAGGTAATATCATCAGTTATGGCACTGTCCATGTCATGAGTGATGTAATATGTGCAGTCATAAGAAGTGGATTGAGGAGGGCGTAAGTTGTAGTTAGCTCAGGTACCTATAAGTGCTGAATTTCTATGGTTTTGTGTGTGTAAAATCTATACCTAACTATAATGTCCCTGTACCCAGTGAATTTCTAAGCTTTCTTTAATATTATTTCCTAACTATGACATACCTACAATCTTTGTTTTTTCAGTGAAAATCTGAGTTTTTCCTAAATATAATATTCCTGCTACCTTTGGATTTTTAGTGAAATATAAATTGTACTACAATTTGACTCCTAAGTTATGTTGTGTTATCGAAGTTTATACCGTGCACAGATACTCCTGGGAGTGTCCCGGCGGGAGCCATTGAGGTGCTGGAAGAGGAAGCGATTAGAACAGGAACGTTTTGAGCTGTTTCTTAAACTTCCCCAGATCCTGGATGCTACTCAGAGAATAGGGCAGAGAATTCCAAGCCATGGCTGCCCTAACGGCAAGGGACCTGCTCCCCATTCTTTGTAGGCATGCACAGTGTATCTGTGCAAGAAGATGGGATGCCAACCTCAGGTGTCTGGTAGGCGTGTAAAATTCAAAGCGCTTCCTAAGATATTCAGGCCCCCCAGTGTGCAGAGCACGGTGCGCGATAACCAGGGTCTTGAACTTTACACGTTTCATGACAGGCAGCCAGTGCAGCATACGCAGATTTAGCTTGACGCTCTTTCTAATAGGAATTTACTAATATACATTTTCACAAGTTTATAGCTACATTTTATTCACACATTCTTTCCCATAATATATTAAACTTACAATAAAAAAATAAGGTAAGCTAACTTATGCATTCTTTCTTTAAATGCCATGTACCAAGTCTTTCTTTTTTGTATTAATTTAGTGGATCTGCCAATCTGTTCCCAACCAAAAGCATACATTCAATACCAAAACAAGAACACTTTTAACACAAACATGTTCTATTGCAATTTTTATAACTGTATCATGGCTTGTGTGTGGGAATGTGAGTGACTCTGTGGGTGTGTGAGTGGCTAAATGTGTATGTGAGTGGTTGTGTGAGTGGCTATTTAAGTGTGTAAGTGGATGTGGGAGTGACTGTGTGGGTGAGTATGTGTGTGAGTGGCTGTGTGGGTGTGTGAGTGGTTTTGTGGGTGTGTGAGTAGCAGTATGATGTGTGTGAGTGGGTATGTGAGTGGTTGTGTGGTTGTGTGAGGGGCATCATTGGGTGCATGAGTGGGGATGTGGGTGGGTGTGTAAGTGGGTGTTGAGTTGTTTTGTGGGTGTGTGAGTGTCTATATGGGTGTGAGAGTGGCTGTGTGAGTGATTGTGTGTGTGTGAGTGGGAGTGAGTGCATGTGTGAGTGGCTGTGTGGGTCAGAGAGTGGGTGTGTGAGTGGTTTTGTGGGTCTGTGACAGGGTGTGTAGGTGGCTGTATGGGTGTGAGTGGTTGTATGGATATATAAGTGGGTGTGTAAGTGTGTGTGTGTGGGTCTGTGAGTGGGTGTATGAGTGGTTTTGTGGATCTTTGAGTGGGTGTGTGAGTGGTTGTACAGGTGTATGAGTGGGGTTGTGAGTGGTTGTGTGGGTGTGTAAGTGGTTGTGAGAGTATGTTAGTGGGTGTGTGAGTGCATGTGTGTGTGACTGTGTGGGTCTGTGAGTGGTGTGTGAGAGGTTTTGTAGGTCTGTGAGTGGGTGTGTGAACACCTGTATGGGTATATGAGTGGGTGTGTGAGAATGTAAATGGCTGTGTGGGTCTGTGAGTGAGTGTGTGAGTGCTTGTGTGGGTCTGTGAGTGGGTGCCTTAGTGACTGAATTGTTGTGTGATTGGGTGTGTGAATGGTTGTCTGAGTGTGTAAGTTGTTGTGTGAGTGAGTGTATGAGTGGCTGTGTGGATCTGTGAGTGGGTGTGTGAGTGGTTGTGTGGCTGTGTAAGTGGTTGTGTGAGTGTGTGAGTGGCTGTATGGGTGTGTGAGTGGTTATGTGGGTATGTGAGTGGACATGTAAAAGTGTGAGCGTTTGAGTAGGTGTGTGGTTCTGTGAGTGTGTATCTTCATTTTTTAACTGGGGTCTGAATATGTAGATCTGCTGTGGAGTACACATGGGGTCATGTTGAGAGCTGCAGTGCATCTGAAGACCATTGTGCTAAATAAAAAACATTTCTGCAAAATATCTTGCCCGTGAGCGGTCCCTCACAGACTCTTCCATCAGTCCCATAGGGTCAGGATACCTCTACTCTGACTCCTTCTATCACTTTGAAAATGTATTTTCCCCCTGGGAACTGAGTCCTGCTGACAGGGGCGCAAGTTATTATTATAGTTACTTTCAGGCATGAGTTATAGTTGCTTGAGATAACTATAAAAGGTGAATTTTAGTTGTTTTGTTTGTTTAAATGTCTCAGTACTTGTTCAGTAATAGCCTTTTTATGCAGTAGCAGTTCCCTCCTGGTGCTATGCCACCAGCCCATTAGAAGCCATAGTTAAAATGTAAAACAGTTTCCTAGGCGTGCACTCAATCAAGCCAATCTTAATAGTTTTCATCTTTATTCCTTGATGAAATTGTCCTTCCTCTCTTTCAGGTCTTCCTTTGTCATTGCACACTTTGTAGTTATATCATTAGTTAAATTACAATTGCATCCAGTATATATCTTAATATCCCACATGTTCAAGTCTTTAGGCATTATTTATGATCATTACTCTTAGATGGTAATACATTAATGCATTCAGTTACATTTTGTGCCAATGCAATTTTCATTACTGTATTTATTAATGTAATATTGCATTTCCTCACAATTTGCTTCATTGTAACTACTGTTGCAATTTAGCTCCTTTCAAACTTGTACCTTCAAACACATCTGAAGAGATCCAAATAGAGTGAAAATATATGAAGAGCTTATTTTAAATGGTTATTAACCAAGAAAGAAAAACTGTTGAGAGTCCTGGCAGGTTGTGTGATAAAAAGAATATCATGGCCCACCATCAGACTAGAACCCCAGGCTTCGAAACTAAAGGAGACAGTGATAATGCACGAACCTGATGGATTAAGCAAAAACACAAAAAGTGCTAAATGTCCCATGCCAGTGCATTGGAGATTATTTATGAAAATGGCATGTTCTATCATATCATGAGCAGCTGATAGGTCTAATATTAATTAGAGGTGACACCATCACCTTCAAACCATATATTCATGAAGCCTATTCATTACCTTAGCCTCCACAGGTTTGGCAGAACAAAGGTGCAAGGTCAAAAACAGTACTTCCTTTGCCGGTAACACTTGTCTACTTCTGAGAGTTAGGACACTCTCTAACAGCAAGTGTCTGGTTTCAGATAGTCAAAAGAGGTATTCAGAAATGACAAGTACACAAGGGAGACTCAGACTTTAAGCAAATAGTCAGAGGCAAGAAACCATTTCGTAGAAGCATCCAGCGTATGTTGTTGTGAGCAAAAGACAGAGATATGCTGCTTTTTTGGCTTACTTCTTCATGATTTGTTCACATTCAATTTTTCACACAATTTCAGAGTTTGATGCTAAATTCAGGGTACAGATTGGCAGGCAATGGCTCAGTGAAAAAGAGGAATTGTGGGCAGAGCTGCCTGGGTAGTCAGCTCCTAATTGAACAACCTCAATTTAAACTTCATTACCACTGAAGCACCAGAAAAGAGCTTGACAAGAAAATTAACAGAACAGTGAGGCATGCTATATTTTTCTCTATGGCCAAAGGCTCATGTTGTTGCATCTTGCCACTTCCTGCATTGAGTCTCTACTCTGCAATCGATAGCCAGCTCGCTAAGTGCAGTGAATTGGTCAGAAACCTGAGCAGAGTGAATTGGACCATTAGAGATCACAAAAGCCTTTACATTCAGCTCCCGATTAAAGACTGTCATGATCTTGGAGAAGGTTAAGGGGAACATAGAGGTGGACTCACAGGCTGTAATAAAAAAATAATTGAACCTTGCTGGAAAAGTTTCTAACACACTTCCATTGCAGGACTTTGTTTTCAGTAACGCCTCAATATAATAAGGTGCTTCTCTGCCTTTCGGCCAAAATGTGAAGATCCAAGTCGTTCTACTGTTGATTAGGATACAATCCACTTACTTTTCTTTATTGCTCATATAATTTTGTTAAGTGTCTAAGAAAACCATGTTAATAAAGAATATTGAAGTGCATCCTAACTACAAGCAGGCCTGTCAGAATTGTTTTTGCAGCAACAACTATCAGTGCGACCACCACCCAGATTTCCATCAAAGAAACTGTGGTTCTAAAGGAGTAGGAAGTTGTCAATTTTCAAGCAAAGTACGCCTACTCTGTGTCTGAGCAAGAGGAGTTGAACCTATTCTGTGTGTGAGGAGAACTTACAAAATTATAAACGTACACAACTTTAAAGCAAGCCTATCCGCAAAGTATCTTGTTACAGCCACAGACATACTGATCAACAGCCACACTAAATGTACACACACATCAGAACAAAGAGAACCACAGCAGTTTAAGCTTTACAGACTCAGGTTCCTTTTTTCTTGGCCCAACTCATGGAATCTCTGTCATCATGCTCTACTCTACCACATACAGAATCAGCAGCAGTACTGTGGGTTCTTTACAACAGTGGCAGGTTAAAGGTGCGAGTGTCTCAAACCCAAGTGCTTATTGTATGTGATAGAACATGTCAGAAAAAGTAATTCCATGCACTTATTTTCCTTGAGGGGAGGCATCCAAATCATTACCTACAGGCTTTTTGTTTGAGAATCATTTGCTGACTCTCTTGTAATCTACTGTTGAGTATAATGCAACCTACCCATTGATGTTCATTGATGTTCTCTTCCCTGCTGCTCAGCCAGTGTGTGAGGTCATTAGAATGTTGGGAGTGTTTGTGTTTGGATGAGTTCAGTTGGTGTGGATGGGCTGAGCAGCGAGTTTGATGCTCCTGGTGGGGCTTTCCCAGTATCCCGTATCCAAGTTAAATAAACCTATACTCAAAAACTACAAGGATCCATCTTCATTGTACCACTGTGACAGACTCAATTGTGTGCTTGATAAGGCACTGCAAATCTGCCCTAGAAATCTGGACGGTATCATCTTCCTTCAAAGTCTCAATATTTCTAAGCTCCTCAGCCTTCGTCCCCGAACCAGCAGCCACTGTTCACCACGAAGTTGAGCCCAGCTTCACCTCCCTTATATACTGGTTACGTAGCAAGACAGTCTCACAGATAACGAGACTTGGCTGCAAAAACACAGCCTGCAGCCTCACCTGCACTCAGCTCACATCAGTGTATGGTGTGGGGCCCAGGAAACCTCTTGGTGGGTCTGAAGTGGCCCACCCACGGCGCCCTGCAATGTATTATCGATCCCAGCCTCACACATGGACGGGGAGCACGTCCGCTGGAGGTGCAGGAGTTATAATGCTCCCTCAACGTGGTAGCAAGAAAACAACGCATTCATATTTAATTAATAAACAGAAGGAATGCATAGACTTACCTGGTGCTTAAGTCTGTGATGCTCATAGAGCTAGAAAGCGGACTTGCATAGTGATATACCTGTGGTGGGAGTGGCCAACCAATATTGTGATTGACTGGGATAAGGGAGACCAAATTCAGGGGAATTACTTTTACCTATAAGTAACAGTTTGTAGTACCCAATACCTCAAGGGTGATGCATCGGGAACAAAGCCTTGCTAGTCTTAAAATAAGCTTTGAGAAACGAGTATTGCCTGACTTTAAAACATGATCTCGGAGAATATCTTCAATAAACTGCCCCCACAGAGATTTCTAAGATATACTATGACTATGAGCAGAAATGCAACTTTAAGCTGCGAAATTTCATATTTCATTACGAACATAGGTCAAATATGTGATAACTTGGGAAATCTAAATACTGTTATAAGCTTTCAACCAACAAAGTTATATCTTAATGAATTGAAACGAAAATAACAGAAAATGTTGCTTTCATGACTACAGCACTGCGGTAACAGGAAATATGATGCTAAACTAAGTGTGTGTAAGGAATTCGAAGCCGGAGAAAGGTGACATGTGCTGCATACAGACAAAACGGTTGATAAATACATCTGAATTCAAAATCAGATTGATACGTGCAAATCCAAACTGCATAAAAAAGAGGCTGAAAAAATGCAAATGGTTATACAGAGTGGGAGAGAAAATTCTATTAACAGTCTTAATATGCAAGATGAGAAAAAAGCTGACACGTGTTCATTGCGAGTGGTCCAAGAAAGGATGAGACAATTATGACACCGGTAAGAAACCGATGCCCCAAGGATTGGAATTTAAGGTGCGAAAATAATTGCCATTTGTGAGTTCAGCCCTACAAAATAGGGCCTACCGTGTAGCTTTAGGTTCTACCATATGAAAATCGGCAAGTCCTGGTATTTTCCAAGCATCTTTTCATGTTAAAATAAATTACAATATTGTTTTTGCTCAGGGGCAAAGATGTAGGAGTAATAGAATGCCACGAACAACTGATGTACTCTTAACTTTCGATTTGCTGTATAGTATATTTCTAGTGCAATAACCTAAACAGCTAAATATGCACGATCTTTTCTGATTTTGTATTTTTGAGATTTCCCTTGCAATTTAAGGAGTGCAATTTGTGTAGAGAGAGAGTGGGTCTTTCAGGTACGTTCCTGACGGAAATCATACATACAAGAGCACCTGTCTTACAAAAAACAGAAATATAGAGGTCTGTGAGTGAATATAGATTCTCCAAGTTTGTGTAGAGAGAATCTGGATTTCTTTAAAGACACGGAGGCTATCATTATGCATAAATACTTTTATTGCCACTCCTTGCAGCACTTCAAAGTAATACATCATCAAACACAGAAACTCTAGAAGATAGAATGTCCAACTCAATATAATCCACAACACAGCAGCCATCTTGCTTTTTAAGCTGCTCCTGAAGAGAAATTCAAAACTGTCCTCTGTTGCAAAATTCCATCATCTTTTGAACTACTGAACATCTGGAAAAAAACAAAATATTAATATAACTGATCTCCCAAACTAAATAAACACTACCCAAACAAGAAATATACCATACAATTCTGTAAATGAAATTCAGATTCTCTCTACAGAAACTTGGAGAATCTACATTTCATGGCAAGACCGGAGGCTATTGTTATGCATGTTCAAAGCTGTGATAAAACAACTGACGAAACATGACCCAAAGGTTTCAAATAAAACTTAGCAAAAACATCAGCACTTGACCAATCTGCAATATCTCCTCCAATCGACCACCAGATAAAAAAACCTTACTCGACATCGCACCCCTCACAGAATGCGCATCAAACTCCTTCAAATCCACACCAGGTTCAAACTTACAAAACCTCACCCACCTAGCAATGGTTGCTGATGTAATTCCAATTGAAGCCCATGTTAGATGTGAAGGACATCTAACATGGGCTTCAATTGGAATTCCATGGAGCATATTATCAAGCCCATTATCACCGTTTTAGCGGCAGTTTTCTACCGCTAAAGCGGCGATAATTTTATCGCCTGTCTTGATACTAAGCCCCTATGACCTGCTGCAACTGCAGACCTATAACAATTAATTGTCCTAGAACTCAAACCTTTTTCAAACAGAGAAGATAAAAAATGAACCAACTCTATGGCAGAAGCCTCCAAGGGATCCAAACTCCTTTCCATGCACCAACTAGTCCACTTCCTCCAAGCACCGAAATACCTTTTCCTTCTACCTGGGGCCCAAGATTCTCTGAGCAAATCTTGAGCCTGCATCGAAAGCTCCTTGAACTGCTCTCCTCTCCTGAAATCCTCCATACAAGAAGGCTCAAAGCACCTTCTAGAACCATAGGATGAAAAACTGCTCCCTCTCCCTTAAGCATGTCTTCTGAATCTAGAATCAACAATGGTTCCTCTATAGCCAGCTCTAAAAGACCTGGAAACCAGGCCTGACCTTCCCAAAACGGCGTCACTAACACCAGCTGACACTTTTGTCTCCTCACAATCAACAAAACTCTCTGTATCAATTCAAATGGGGGAAAAGCATATCCCCGAACCTTCCTCCAATCCAGCTGGAACGCATGCACCTTCTCTGCCAAAGGATCCGGTCTCCAGCTGTAATAACGACCCAACTGAAAAGTCAGCCTGGACGCAAACAGATCCACTTCCAATGGTCCCCATACTTGAAAACTCCTTTTGAAAATCTGAACATTCAATTTCCAGTCACTGCAATCCCTTAGATACCTCAAATTCCAGTCTGCTACCACATTGCACTGGCCTAGAAAATACTCTGCCTGCAAACCAATTTTCTCTTCCAAACAAAAACTCCAAATCTCCTTCGCCAACTGAGTCAGATTCTTCGATCTGCTTCCACCCAAACGATTTATGTACCGCACCGCTGACATATTGTCCATCTTCAACAAGACATTGTAATTCTTCAATTTTCTCCCAAAGCTCTTTAAGCCATAAAGCCCTGCCATCATCTCCAAACCATTTATGTGCACAGAACTCTCCTCCACAGAGCATCTTCGACCTGTCTCCTGATCCTCCAGACATGCACCCCAGCCAAAAAGTCTCGCATCCTTCTCTAACACAAAATCTGGACATATCCCAAAAATTGCACGACCATTCAATGCCTCCAGATTTTCTAACCACCAAACCAATTCCTACCTAGCCCCTTCCAAAAGAAACACCTGATCTCCATACCACAAACCTCTCCTGAGTGAGTCTACCTTCAACCTCTGCAATGCTCTGTAATGAAGAGACCCTGGAAAAACTGCCTGAATTGAGGAGGAAAACCAAACACTCTTGCCAAAGACCTCAAAATAACTCTCTCTTTCTTTAACATACATTTCACTTCTGACTTTATTTTCTTCACTTTCTTTTTGGCAAACTTAAAGTCTTCTCCACAGTGTTTACAACAAATCCTAAAAAACTCCAGACACTGACTTGGTACCAAAATTTACTTTTCTTTGTTCACTATAAAACTCAAACTTTCCAAAAGACCCATGGTTAAGACTAACTGGTCCTTCACATCCTTCTTGCTCTAAGACATTAACAGAAAATTGTCCAGATACTTAATAATTCACTCACCTCTTTCCCTGAGAAACTTTGCCACTGGCCTCAACACATTTGTGAAACAGCATGGTGCCGATGCCAGACCAAACAGAAGGGAAGTAAATTGGTACAACTGACCCATCCACCTGAACTGCAAAAACCTGCGGCTTTCCTCTGCTATCAGAATCATGGAGTAAGCATCCTTCAGATCCAACTTCACTAACCAGTCTTCTTCCTGTAAAATATCCCTCAAAAGATGGATACCATCCATCTTGAAATGCCTGTAAACCACATATTGATTCATCCCTCTCAAGTTTATCACTGGCCTCCAACCTTTCCCTTTCTTTTCCACTAAAAATATAGTACTTACAAATCCCTTGTTTTCCTCTGAAACTACCTCTATTGCACCCTTTTGCAACATCTCCATAACTTCTGTTCCTACCACATCTTGCAATTCCCTTTTGAATACCAATTGACTCGGTTCTTTCTACTGAACTGGAAGCTCCACCAACTCCAACATATAACCTTTCACTGTATTTAAAACCCAGCTGTCTCTTGTTATAAACTTCCAATTTTCCACGTAAAATCTCAACCTTCCCCCTACCTTGTCTGGGGAAGAACCAAAAACTGTCTTCATACTAACCATGTGATCCTTGAGTAAATTGAGCTTGACCTCTAGGTTACCAACCTCTTCCAGCTGCTCTCCCTCTTTGGGGGTAAAAACCAGTGGCGAACTGAAATCCCCTAAAGGCGGCTCTTCCACCTGATTGATATTGCGCCCTTGAAAATGAACAGCCAGGGAAACGGGCCCTTGCCCTGGCCCTGTCAAAAACACCTCTTTTAATGGATGTTTGAGCTTTATCCAAGTTGGTGAAGGTTGAAACTTACTTTCCAACCCCCTTCACCAAACCATCTCCAAAGGGATATCCTTTTAGATCATCCGCTGGCTCTTTCTTTGAGAAATCACCCAGCTTAGGGCTAATTCTCATTAAAACAGCTTTACATCTCTCTGATGTTAGGGTTGAGTTAGCGTTACCTAACAAACATACAGCCCTCTGTGACCAGCCTCTCAATAGATCTAGATCAACATTAACCTTCTTCATCTTTGCCTCCTCCGCCATATCTAGAATTCTGGCCAAAGGCCTCAAAATGTCCAGTAATCTATCCTGGCAGTGCTTCAAAGCTTTTTCCAGACCCTTCCGAGGGTCACGTCCTATTTTAAATAGGTAACTTATCAAATCTGGATCAAGCTCAGGAGTTAAACAACATTTTCTATCTACAACAGAACGGGAACATTCCGCTTTCATCACCGCCCTTGCTTCCTTCTCTAAAGGCCTTCTTATCCGAAGCTTAATAAACTCAGCAACATGCGGCAAAGGCCACCAATCAGCGCTCCTTGGGTGTCTAATAAGCTCTGGACTTAACATATCCTCACCTTGAGGATCCTTTATTAAACCTTTCTCCTTTCTTTCTTTTTCCACCTTATCCTTATCCATGTCCCATCCATCATCACAATAATCGTCCAGTATGAAATCATCTTCCTCATCCCCACTTTCATTATCCAACGAATCATCTCGTGTTTCAATTAGTTCTGTTGTGTCGCCAAGGACACATTCATTTGTGCCGCGAAAGACACCTTCTTCTCTTGTGGCGCAAGGCTCACCTTTTCCTTCTTTTAAAAATCTGACACCCAGTTCAACATTTTTTACTTTCTTTACTCTCTTTCCTCCAACTCTGTTCTCACGACTCCCTTCTTCATCTAAAGAAAAAAAATTCTCCTCTGAATTCTCCTCAAATCTCCTCTTTCTTTTCATAACACTCTTAAATACATCTTTCATGGAGCTCTTAATCTCCTCTTGAATAACTTTCCTCCAATCTGCCTCACCTGACCTTGAACACTGAGTAAATTCACCAGCCTCCATTTTTCTATTCTTTAAATATTTTTTTTAAAACCAAAATAAATAACTACTTTGCTGCTAAATTATTATTTTTAAATATAACTTGTTAAGTATATTCAACCTTTTCAATTAATATTCTCTAAAATATGCCAACCGCCATTAACAGAAGCCTCTCTCTCCTCAAAGAATTCAGCTGAGACAGTTTCAACTAATTTATCGCGTGTGCAACCTTCCGATGCACTCAAAGCATCAAACCGCTCTAGTCCTCACTCAAGATGGCTGCCATGCGTCACCACGCATGAACGCGTGGTGTCGCACCTCGGCCCTCTTTCTTCAGCTCCGAGCCGCTCCGAACAACGCAACTCGGAGAACAAGCCTCAACACACGCCGCGAGCCACAAAATTCAAGCGCGCTCGCGGCGCAACGGTATTCTTAATTTACTTCTTTACTCTTTTATATTTATTTTTTAAAACAGCAAACGATACAAATTAAAACCCCAAGCTCACAAAATCGAGTTAAAACTAAATAAACTACCTAAAAACTTAAAGAAATAACCCATAAATTGGGTATAAAGCTTTAAATAATCTAAATGTTACAAAAAACTACATACAAAGTTATAATCACACTACCCACATCATCCATAACTTTCAAACTCAAAATTAACAAACGTAAATTTTATATAAAACTGTTTATAACGAACACATAACAGTATACTTATCTGCAAGGAGCAGCCAATAAAAGAGGAAGATGGCTGCTGTGTTGTGGATTATATTGAGTTGGACATTCTATGTTCTAGAGTTTCTGTGTTTGATGATGTATTACTTTGAAGTGCTGCAAGGAGTGGCAATAAAAGTATTTATGCATAATGATAGCCTCCGGTCTTGCCATGAAATTAGGTGCCCTGGGCACCATTCTATGTGCCTCAATGGGCACATTATCAAAGAAGCACAGAGCACAGTCAGACTGGCATGTAGTGGTAGACTTCTTCTGTTATGATTACAATGCTTTTGGTGAACTTGTTTCCCTGTTTTCTATGACTTGTTGTGTATGTCAAGGTCCTTTCTGCTGCCTTGAATTGTGAATACAAACCCATTCATTCGCTGAAAGTTTAGCTGTTTAAATGTTTCACATTAGGTAGAATTTCACCAGATGGTATTAGCATAGAGGGTTTTGAATATTTTTTTTTTGCAAATAAGAGGCTTATGTGTTAAATTGTATTTTTATTTTCTTCTGATTTGCTAAAGAAATTATACTTTTGCTCCAATATGATGATTTTCCAGTTTTCCTAATTTAATATGTGAGAATAGTGTACCCGCTTGATTTTCAGGGGATGCCTTCACACACAATTCAATCTGTGGGAGAACAAGATGCAGAACATTTTCGGGAGTCTAGAATTTTGGGTTGTCTACATCTTGGGGCACTGTTTTGCTCCCACAGTAGCAATAAATAAAAAAAGCTAGCTCAAACAGTTCTGCTGATAGAAACAACCACAGAGCTGCGGGAGGCTGTTATCTGCTTGTTGACTATGGTAGGCATCTTTCAGATGATGAAACTGAGAAACAAGGCCAACGGAAATGTTGAATGCTGCTATTGTGCAAGATCGCCCTATTTCTATCACAAAGATGTGTTTTTCCTCCAACCAAGGTAAATAACGGAAGAGGTCAGATGTACAGATATTTCATATTTTCAGGGTAATTATGTAGTCGGAGAATAAAAGTGAAAATATGCCTGTAATACTTTCAATATGCCAAACAGAATATCTGCATGTACAGTAGGGTACAGACTCCCACAACAGTTATCCCCCACAAAGGAAGATGAGATTGAAAAGAAAGAGTCTTTGAAAACATCATTCAGGAGTGGGTCACATTTTTCATGCCAGAACAATAAGCAGAGTAATAACGCTATGAATATAAAATTGAATTCAAATTTAAATAATAAGAAATAATGAAACAAACACAAGGATAAGAACCAAAAAACTTTTAATTCCAAATTAAACTTTTATACTAATTGAAAATCAATCCAGATAAAAAAGAAATGCTTCTTTTGGGCAAAAAACATCATCTATGTCCTCTAATTGGTAGCTAGAAGTTATGGGCCCCTCTTCCACCCTCCTGAACTAAGTTAGAAACCTGGGCATCTAGTCTCACCAGATGCTCAGCATATTTAGTCAGGCAAGCAAACTTTTAGCTACTTACTTCTTTGAAAAGTCTGTCTCTTTTACTTTCACCCCCAAGGCATACAGTGGTCCAAGTCTTGCTTTTATCAAGGCTAGACTACTGTAATTCACTCTACCTGGGATCTCCCCTTAAATTGCTCTCTGATATCTATCCACCTTACCTTCAATTTGCCTCAGGATTCTCACATCTCCTCATTTAAGATCTCGTTTCATAGGCTCCAGGGCACAAGTCCTATAAAAAGAAGTCGGGGGACTGACAATATGCAAATGACCTCATGACGTCACGTGCTGAACGTGTCCCCGTGTCTGAAAATTACACCGGGACACTTTCAGCATATTTCCGTGGGGCCCAGCTTCTTGGCAGGGGGGACGGCGACCACCCTGTAAAAAGAGTCGGGGGACGCCGTGTACCTGCGTGTACCCGGACTCGAGCCCTGATAGGCTCCCTATAGCACCTTGCATTCATTTTGAACCTTTGTGCATGGCCACTGTGCAATGCAGCTGCCAATTGTACATGGTCGCTGTGTGGAGACAGACCAACAACCTCTCCAGACAGTTCCACAAACACCGTGAGACTCCACTTCTGTACGTTTAGGGCTGTCCGTTCTCTCAGGTGTGTGTACTGTGCGTCTGGTGCAGCTGCGCTCCTGTTTTGCCATTTCTAATGTTCTGTTGTGTACAATTTCAACTGCATTGGGACCTTCCGATTTAGAGCACGTGAACTAATAAAAATATCGTCTGAATTGTTAGGGGTTGATTCTGCTGCTGAAATCCCAGGTATGGTTTGAGTATATAAGAGCTTTGCACATAAAGTGAATGCAGCCAAGAAAAGCAGCTTTAAGTCACTGAGATTATAAATGCAAGTCACTGATGAAGAGCACGTAGAAAATGATATTGTTAAAAAAATGGAACAGTGTCAAGAAACAATCAGGTTCAGTCTTTTCAGTTCGCTGTTGTTAGAAACCACGAATAAACACAAAGGATTCTCTTCAAGCTCCGGCATTGATTGAGCTGCTGCTGGCGCGCGGTTAAAGTGAAAAAACATGGAGCTGTCATGTACAACAATCGTGGCATACAAATAGGCAGTCCGTCACACACATCATGAAGGCACATTTTTACAGCATGTCAGCAGCAAGTCTCAGCGGAATCACGTGTTCCTGGCAAACTGCAGGTAGGTGTCGACCGACGGGATGGCAGTGCATTTCCCGAGAACAATGCTCACTGCAGTGTTATATATGCATCTGAGCCCTTATGTTGTATTCTTTTCATGACTCATTTTTGTGACCTGTCATTAGTACATCCACATAGGCTGTATTGCCTCACTGTGGAACGTTTGTTTGCGTGTGTGCGTGTGCAGGCGCATGCATAATGCATGTTTCATATTCAGTATAGTAGCAGGACATGTGACCTTGCTAGGGTATAGAGAGATCTTTGCGAGGCTTCGCCTAACAATTAGTTTAGGGGGAAACCCAGGCTAGTAGAGCTTGCCTGCATCATACACGTACTCCCCGGTGAATGCAAAGAGAAACTAGAATAGGAGCTGGAAAGGACTGGTGAATCATTATAAAGGATGACAGGTCCTCATCAACCCTTAGGTGGGATGCTCCATCATTGGACCCATCCTTACACCAATACAGAGAGTACTGGCGCGAGCTCCTATCCTTGAGGTGTGATTCTGAAGCAAATAAAGAGGCGGTCTCGCATTGAAAACAGATGTTGGTGTATGAAGTAGAAAGTGGCAGGAAGCAACAGGCAGGGGAATAAAACTGCCTATTGGTGTAATCCAGGAATTTTAATTCGACCAGTACATGAGATAACATGTTTCAACCTGTCAGACACCTTCAGATGACGTGTGAAGGAACTCTTCAGGACTGCATATTGCCTCTCTGCTGATATTCCATGATTTTAAGAAAGGAAGTAAATACATGTCAATCAATACTACAAGTGGTAAAATATATCCCCAGATTGGTGTAAATGATAGTATGACCTGAATGATGAAGAAGAGAGCACCATTCAAGGGGTGCGATGACCAAACCGATAAGGATAGATCTACTAGAAAGACAGTACGTTGAAAATCCAGTGAGAATACAGTGTAGGTTGCAAATCCATTGAGAACACATTGTAAGTGGGTAGGTGGACAAGCACACACACACATCCATAACCAGGCTTCACACACTTTCCTTACCCAATGTCAATTAAAATAGCTTTCCAACTCTGTGTCAAGGCCAAGGTTTCTGTGAGAAATGAATATGTTAGAACATTCGTGGAAAAGGCAATGAGTGTAAGAATATTGCAACTGTACTACAGGAGGACAGAGAACAGGAAAAAAGACTTCTATGTGTTAAGTAGACATTGTCACATACCAATATAATGACTTTGTACACACCTGTTTATTAGCAGGGGTAAATGCATAGCGTATATGTGTGGAGTATGCTTATATTATCATGCTATAGGCTCAGATGAACATGGAACATTGCTAATGCAGATTAGGGTTGGGAGGACTTGAGAACAATAACATTCCAGATGCACTAATTTCCATGCTCATTCACCTTGAATTATTGTGTCCCTGTTGAGAATGCTGTCTTGGGAACAGTGTATACACTGGAAGGCACTCAGAGGATTCTTAAATGAGAGGCAACCTAGGAAGTAACCCTGGGCGTAGTTCGCGAAGTAGCACTTTGCGAAGCTACGCAAAGTGCAGTTCGCACTACGGGAGCTATGCGTAGCACTTCGCGAACTGCGTAGTACCTTGTTCGCACTGTGCCAGATGTCGTTTTCAATGATTGCACAGTGCGGACAAGCAACCGGCACTGTGCAATCATTGAAAATGGCATCTTGCACAGTGCGAGCTGTAGTTTTCTGCTGCTCGAGTAGATTTTTACTCGAGCGGCAGCTTTCTCAACGCGAACTGGTAGTTTCTCATCGCGAGCGGTCGCGAGCATACGTGACCACTCACAATGAGAAACCTGACCTCCTCGCGTTGGGAATCTCGCCGGAAGGTTTATTTTCCATGCTCACGATCGCCAACTTGATGTTGCTGATCGCGAACAAGGAAAAAGTCTCGCCGGGATGTCATTTTGCTTGATCGCTGTCGCCAACTTGACGTTGAGGACCGCGAGCAAGCAAAAAATGACAGCAGCACTACGCAACACTACGCTACGCGTGTTCGCACTGTGCTACGTGCGGTTCGCGTAGTGCGAAGTAGCGCAAACTTCGCAAACTACGCGAGCGTAGCGTAGTGCTTTGCCGAGGCTTACTAGGAAGACAGATGTGTGAAATTGCAACACATCATAGTGTCATGGTGTAGCATGCGTACCTCATGGGAACAGCCGTTCCTTTCTGGCAAGGTAGGCTATGTAAGCATGAATCATGTCAGAGATGAGTGAAATTTAGGATGCAAAGATTGCGCGAAAGAAGGAGGCATAGAGGAGGGTATGATCCGAATGTGAGTAACACAAATCATGCTCTCACTCAAAGTAGTGTTTGGTATCACATTGGTTAAGGATATATACTTGCACTTGTTATTTTTCACAAGAAGCCAAATAGTAGGATTACAAACACTATTTCACCTGTATTTCCACAAGAAGTGACCCATGTGGGTTAATAGCTAATCATTATCGCAAACATTTGGATGAATCATATAGGCACATAGCAACAATTGATCTGCAGGTCATGAGTTAACATCTCAGTAAAGTCATCTACTTCTTCCATCTTTCTGAAAAAGTCATATAAAGTAGTATTAGTGAAATGTGTAATGCTAACTCCTGTTATTTACAGAGCATAACAATACATAAGGATGATATGAAGTTCTCAGCAAGTGGAGAATTTGGGACCCTTACCAGCTGAACAGGCACATGCCGGTTAGTCTCAAAACAAGTCTTAGCAAAACTTTGCTCAAACCCTTATGGTTATGATACGAGCAGCAAGCAATTTCCCAGAGGAATTCAAGTCAAGTTCAAGAAGCAGCAGCTATCCTAATGTCAAGAAACAAACAATATCAAATTCCTAAACTAATGCATACGGATTTGGAAAAATGTAATCAGCCAGAAGAAAACACAATAATGAAAACAGTTGGGGGGATCCAGAGCAAATAACATTTAAAATGTTAAGACCAAATAGCCTAGAGAAAGTAAAAATCCATTGAAAAATATCAGTGCATCTGTTGGAAGGTGGTATATTTGTTGTTGAAGAGGGTTGGGTGCAGCCCTTTATGGTGCCGAATTGTGGCGGGTGGAGCATCTGAATCAGCTCGAAGTTGCAGAAAATAAATTCTTAAGATCGATCCTTAATCCCCCAATGAACACACCATTACAACCATTATGCCTTGATCTAGGCCTAAAATCTATCACCCACTTAACTGTTCTTTAGGTGCTTATGTTTTGGATAAGACTGTGGACCAGTAATCCCAGATTCCAGTAAAGGATGCAGTGGAGGAAATACTAATTCTTCAAAGACAGGCAGAGTGATTGGTTTGGTTTAAAAAGGTTAGGCAGTGTTTTTTTAAATTGGGGTTGGGTTTATGTGGGACGATCCACAGTCCATCACAAAAAAAAAATGGGTCGCCAGCTTAAAAAAAGGTATTCGGATTTTATTGATTCTTCTTGCACTGAAACCAGGTCACTTAGCACTTTAACCACCCGATTTGTAAATGTTAAAAGTTGTCTTAGGTTTGATATTTTATATGGATGATATTGAACTCCCTCAGGCATGAGCACTTTATATACAATTTAGGATTGGGGTTCTCCCACTGAATGCTGTGAAAAGCAGCTGGGCGAACACTACTGTAACTCCATTGTGTCAGTTGTGTAGCTCTAGCCCAGAAACTATAGAACATTTTGGGCCATATGTAGGTAGCCTAACATTTACCACTTCATATATACCGAATTTTACCGATTCAGTATTTATGAAGTGGTAAATGCTATGTAGGTAATCCATCGGTAATATTTACCGATTCGGAATGGGTCGGTAATTTAGAATCGGTATTTACCGATTCGGTAATGGTAACTGGCTTCCCATTGATTCATATGGGCCAGGAGGCCCATAGGAATCAATGGGAAGCCAGTTACCATTACCGAATCGGTAAGGAGGCCCATAGGAATCAATGGGAAGCCAGTTACCATTACCGAATCGGTAAATACCGATTCGGTAATGGGGGGAGCACAATCAAGGGTGGCAGGGTGTCACAGTGACACCCTGTTGCACCCCTGATTCCTGCATGTGTGCACATGTGGCACACATACATGCCCTAAGGGCATGTATGTCTGCCACATTGCACACTTCAAAGTGCAAAGAAATGCTTTTTTACAGCTATTCGTCATTTTTTTTAATTTTCAGTATCCTATATAAGCTAATATTTCATTTACCCTACTCTTGAATGATGTACAAGATTATGAAGATTATGCCATTTTAACCTTCTCTTGTTTTTTTCTTTATTTTTATGAAATATTGTATTTTATGGGATATATTTGTATGTATATGATCATGCTATTGATCGAATAAAAAACTACTACTAATACTAGTAGGCGCAGGTAGGTACCTACAGCTAGCAATAACACCACAATCACAAATAATGTCAGTAAAGTCTCTGTAAATTAATCCTGGCTCAACCCTTGATAGTGTGGCTGACGAGTAGTCAGGCTTAACTTAGGAGACAGGATGTGAAAAGCATTTAATATCACCAAAACAGTAAATAATTAAATGACACAACACAATAAAAATCCAACACCAATTTATCGAAAATAGAGTATAATTTTATCTTTAAAATGACACTAAAACAATGTACGGAAACGGAGATGTAAATTTTTAAAGATTACATGAAAATTGTGCTTTTCAGCACCCAAAATGTAAAAGCTCCAACCACGGCTATCAGGTCGCGCAGCACCGGGACAAAGTCATTGTTTCGATGGAGCACGGGTCAGATACGATGAGTAGTTGGGCCCTGTCAAGCTTTTACCTTCTGACGTAGTCACTTTTTGGGAGCTTTTTCTCTCAACGTCGAGTTATAGTGTCCTCAGTCCGGATTTCGGTTTGATGAAGGCGGTCTGCTGCAGTACAATGCCTCAGTGAATCCTGGAGATCATTGGCTCTGTTGGGGAAAACCTACACATGCAGGCCAAGTCGCGGTTTGACTTCGCTGGCTTGACTCTCGTCGTCGATGCCATTCTTCTCCTGGAGCCTGTTACCAAAAGTTGTCAAAAAGTTTCCAAACTTTCAGATCTTCCTCTGAATACTTCTTTCATTATCAGAAAAGGATCTCAGCACCAGCCAAGGGTCCAGAAGCTCTGATTTAACTCTTAGGGTCTGGGATTCCCACAATGCACCTGGTAACTCCAAGCAAAGTCCAGGTAAAGATGGGCAGCTGGGATTGTCCTTTTAGTAGATAATGCAGGTGACGTCTTCCAGCATTTCTCTTCCTGTTGCTGATCAGTGAGTCAACTCCTTTATCTTTTAAGACAGGCAAAGTCCTCTTGTTGTGAAGCCTTGAGAGTACAGCAGGTGCAGTCCTCTCTTGTGCAGCCCAAGGTTCCGCCTGGACACCCCTTCTTCCCTGGATGTTTCCAAGCAGGGGTATGAGGTGCTTTTCAGTTCACCCATATTTATTCCATATTCTGGGCTGGCAAGGGGGCACCCCAACCAATGGGGTTCAAGTTGCCACCCCCTGTAATGACTATACAGGGGGTGGCATATTTCTGTCCCAGAATGTACATCTAAACAGAAATAAAAATCTCTCCATGGAGTTCATGTCTGACTAACCAAACCCACAGGTGCTGCTAACCTTTCACTACACTTACCTTCCAGCCCCTTTCCTAATCTAATTAGAGGGGCTCTCATCTGGATGGGAATCAAGGAAGTGAAGGTGGGCCTGGTTCCTGTGCTATCTTGCATTCTCCCTCTGAAGACTTGTTTATCTCCCAAGCCCCCTGCATCTGCCGGCACACATCTATTCAGGGATCCGCTTTGCTCAGGCTGTCAAAAGCTGGCCAATCAAAAGAGGCTGCTACAGGGCTGTTTGAAGTAGCTTCATTAAAACAAGTTCTAAAACTACTTTCTTGCAATAGTTATAATAAATCCGATCATGACAAGTAAATGGATGTATTGTTACTATTATTTTGATATTTTGAAATATGTTGCTAGCTCACTCCAGTCAAAAGACTTTATTAAGGTTTAATAAAGCCTTCTCATGTTAGCCTATGGAGATAGCAGCACTACAATGGAGAAACAACTTTAGCTGTTTTTCCCTCACCAGGGCTATCAAACAAATTTCTTACGGTCTCTGCTTTTTATAATACCGAACTCTACACTGTTAGCACCTAGAGCACCCCTTAGGGGTGACATATATAATAAAAAGGTAGTTTTAATTCCAACTCAAATTTGGACATAGTTTTATTTTAAGACCAGCAGGTAAGGCAGAGCTTCCATTAAACTGACAGTAGACACCACGGAAGGGCACACTTAGGTGCATTATGTCCACTGGGATCTCTAAACCTACATGCCCTACCATATACTAGGGATTTACAGGTAGGTGGTCTGAACCAATTGTAACTACACCAAATATCATATATCTTTTGAGGACAGAGCAGTAACCACCAGTATCAGTCAAAACATGAGGGTGATCACGGAATGAAGGTGATTTTCCTACAACGTCATTGACTGGGACCTAGATATGATTTCAGGCTGGCTGAGATGAAGCAGAGGTTGGGTACTCCAAGTGGGTCATCCCCGTCAATGTTTTTATGCTCAGTCTACTTTTTGGAAGCAGGGCAAGATCCTGCTAGGTCCATTACAATTACTTCTACTACTATTACTCCCAATAATAATAATAAAAAATAATAATAATATACCATTATTAAGACTAATAACAAGCCCGAACCGCTGGACGGAATACATCATATTTGACAGAAAGGTAGCTTTTGGTCCAGAAAGTGTGCTTTTTGTTATTTGGTGTAAATCCTTTCAGTAGTTTTCATGATATTAAAGGAAAACCTAATTTGTATATCTACGGATGCAGACACTCTACGGATCCACCTGTGGTGGCTCGAGATACCTTCACATCAAAATATGGTCCTGATTGACTGAACGCAACTTCGCAGAAAAGTCGTGGCTGCAATTTTATATATTCCAAGGCAGTGGCAAAACAGTAGCCCCTACAGCCCCCATGGTGTGGTGGGCCCCTGAGCTCCGGGGGTCATCTCCAGCACTGGGCACTGCAAGTGGGCCACTAGCCTGACAGCTCCTGGCTAGGTCGAGAGTGTGGGGGTCCCTCCATGTACTTTGCGAGGGGGGCCACCTGAAGGTTCGTACTGCCAGTGGGCTGAAAAGAAGCATGTAAACTTAATGAAGGTGTCAGGTTAGAGCTTACCTGACCCTATGTGTGTGTTATATATGTGGGAAAAGCATGTACAATGGGCAACAAAATGCCAGATTTTTTTTTGCCTTGCGCAAGGTCTACGGGTCCATTGCTGGGCTCAGCTTGGCCCCCCCATGTAAATGCACAATGGATCTGAGAATCTGTGCATGAATAAAAACAATATATATATATTCACACACCCACTTCGACACCCATACAGACACTCTGACACCCACTGCGACACCCACACATGCACTCACATACTTGGTCACACACCCAGACAGACACTCTTACACCCACTGTGACACCCATACACTCCCATACCCAGTGACACACAGATAGACACTCTCACACTCACTCTGATACCATACAGATACTCTCACATTCACTCACACACATTCAGACACTGTCACGCCCACTGTGACACCCATACAGACACTCTCACACCCATTCAAACACATAGGTGCTCTGTCACCCACTCACACACAGACAGACATTCATACTGATTCTGACACCCATACAAACACTCTCTCACCCACTCACAAACAGAGACACTCTCACTCCCACTTTGACACCCATACAAATACTCTCACATCCAGTGGCATACTCAGACAGGCATACTCAGACAGACACACTTACACCCACTCTGAAGCCCATACAGACTTTCTCACACCCACTGTAATAGCCAAATAGTCACTCTCGCACCCAGTCACACACCAAGACAGATGCTTTTATGCCCACTGTGACACCCAGACAGACAATCCCACATCCACTTTGACACCTATACAGACACATACCCAGTAAGACACACAGACACTCTCATACCCACTATGATACCCATACAGCCCCTCTCACACCCACTCACACACACAGACACTCTCCACCCACTCTGACACCCATACAAACACTTTCACACCCAGTGAGACACACAGACAGACACTCTTCCACCTACTTTGACACCCAAACAGCAGCTCTCACGCATGCTCACAGACACTCTCACACCCACTCACACACACAGACAAACACTCTCACACCCATTCTGATGACAATACAGACACTCACACCCACTGACACACACAGATACTCTCACAGCCATTGTGATGCTGATACAGACACTCTCATATCCACCCAATATGCAAAAACACTATCACACCCACTCACACACCCAGCCAGATGCCCTCACACCCACTCTGATGCCCATACAAGTACTTTCACACCCACGGACACACCCAAACTGACACTCTCACACCCAGACTATTGCCCATATAAACACTCTCACACCTACTCACACACACACAGATACTCACACTACTACTCACACACCCAGACACTCTCACAAATACTCTGATGCCCATACAAACCCTATCACACCCAGTGACACCCAGACAGACACTATCACACCCACTGTAGGACATATACAACCACTCTCACACCTACCCAGACAGACTCTGTCACACCCACTCTGATGCCAATACAAACACTCTCACACTCAATCACACACACAGACAGATACTCTGACACCCACTCATACACACAGTCTGACACCTACTGACAGACTGACAGAGATGGTCAAACACCTGCTTGTAGACCTACTCAGATTCTTACACACCTACTCAGAGAGCCAGACACATACTTACAGATCTACTCATACACATACAAATTCACTCACACACCTACTATTAGAGTGATGAACCACTCACACATCCAATAAGACATTCTGTAGGGTTATTGAAGTGTATGGGAGGCATGCTTTTGGTTAGTGAATCTGGAATTGAAAATTAAAAAAACAAACTATATTGAAAGGGTTGGCCCTGAAAAGACCTGTTGTGTTTATGATGTGTGAGTGATAACTACATATAATGCAGAATGCAGTCTTTCAGGTTTTTGAACACCCTGTTGCCTTTCTCTGTCAGGTGAATGCCATCATTTCTATAAATACCCTCCATGTTAAAGCACAAATTGTTTTTATAGATGGAGCCCATGTTGTGGTCTCTGTGAAATGAAGAAACAGTTTTAGTGACATGTGTCCTGGCTTTGTCTATCTGTGGACAGAATTTGTTTGGCCACTTCCATTTCTGCCTTTGGAAAATGTTAGAGAACTCCAAGGAAGTGTGAGGCAAAATTGCCATTAATTGAGCAAAGATATCCTTCATTAGGATTTCCAGTCCTACCCCAGTAAGTGTGCCTAGGTCATTGCCACCACAGTGCACAATCATGAGGTTTGGATATTGGCAATCCATAATGCTTTCAACAAAAGGCAGAAACTGATTCCACTTTCACCCTCTCTGGCCAAGCCAAGTAATGTCCACATTAGGCAAACTCAAGTCCTTGTCAATGTCACTCTTTCTAGCATACTCTCTAGCCCACAGCAGAAAGCTATGACCCACAATCCACACTTCAATCATTTTGAAGGCAAGGAGAAGGCTGAAGCTGAATGAGTTTTTAAAATGAAATGCAGTTACAATGGAGGATAGCACCTAATTAAGAAACTAAATTGATTTGGATGATAACAATATGCAGCTAGCTAAAACTAGGAAGTGATTTTGAGAAAAAAGTATCTAGATCTCTGGAAGAATTAAACACGTGTAATGCTATTTGGGATATGCTTTATTTCCAAGCAGTCGACCACACCTGCTATACTTGAATTTGAAGCTAGTATGCTGCTCCCAGAAAGTTTGACCTACTGGTAAAAGAGAGTGTTCCTAAGGCAGTTGCTATGGAAACTAAGCTAAAGCAGTGTGGGGGAAGGGTTCTGAAGAAACTTTACTTTAAATTGTAAAGGTGGAGTGGTTTAATTGCATTTCTTATTATGGAGGAGTTATTTTCTAAATCAGTACTATCTAATAAAGTTGAAATGTAGATGCAAACTTATAGTGGTATAGTGTTAAATGATTTAGCAGACTCCAGCATTGATTTGCAAATCCACAGCGAAGTTACAGGAGGAGCTGAGCGTATCGGAGGATGTGCGGATTTGTGGAAAAAAATCTAACAAATTGGGCTTCTTCGCAGGAAACATGGAAAGGGTTAAAGAAATACTGACCATTCAGCAGCGATATTAAAAAAAGAAAGATGAAATGGAGCATGTGATTTGTTAACCTAGAGCAGCATACGTAATAGCACATGGGGTGGAGTAGCCATTTTACCTGCTTCTCAACTGAGAAAGGAGGGTGTTTTCAGGAGTTCTGACTGGAGATTTCAAACGAAAAGAGATGTTACATAGAAATAAATTGAGACAGCAATTTACAGGTACATTAATTAGGTTGTAGAATATAAAAGGATATTTTGAAAAAATAGTGAATGTGTGTAAGCTGAAGAAAAAGAGTAGCTTCTAGACAGTATACTGGAAGGGAAAGTAGAAGGGTGCTTAGATAAGAACACTAACTTAAAATACAATGAGCAGGAAAGGAGAAAGAGGACTTGGTATACTGAATGAATATTAATTTTATTATGCCAGTATACATTAAAGTGCTTGAAATTAGATGTTGGTGCTTGCTTATAGTATGAAATGTAATTGTATGTTATTTGCATACGCTCATACAGTCAGGCAGGTTCTTACAGACCCAGTTACACTCCCACAAAAGCACTTATGTACCCATCACTCATATAGCCAGACAGTGACTGCCACATTCACTCACTCACTCACACACACATAAGACCATCCACACACCCACACTCTATATCCAGGTTTGAGTACTAATTTGCCCTTACAGTCTAGGAGGACATCCGCAGAATGCAACCTGCACCACAGGAAGAGATTTAGAAGGACTACCTCAGCACTCTTGTGAAGGTAGAACACTGATTTAGTTGACCTTAGAATTAGGGCCCCTAAGGGTACTGGCTCTGAGCAGGAGGGAAAGTAATAGAAAAATGAGTGGGCAAAGGTTCAAGAGGAAAGAGGTGATCCCCCACAGAGAGAGGGTTCCCTTCTGAATTTGATGCTGGAAATAGTGTCTCCTCCCAAACCCAATCCCCTGAGGAGCTCAAGGACAGACATGCTGAGAGGGACCTGAGTCTGCAGGTGGCCAAGGTGGCTGAAGAGGAGAGAAAGCTGAGACTGAGTAGAGTTAGAGTAGAAAAGAGCCTTGTTGGCTCATGAAGTGACTGTCAAGGAGGTGGATCTGAAGGCTAAATAGATGTTAGAGTCTCACAAAAATGGTGTGAGCAAAACTACTGTATGTGGTGCAGCAGAAAGAATCCACACACCAAGAGTCTTGGTGCTTGAGCGTAAGGAGGGGTCGCTATAGGCAGGTTGTTTCTGGCATGTGCAGTAGCTCTAGAGATACAGAGGATCTCTGAGAAGAATTGTGGAGCTGGACTTTGAAGTCAAATTCCTGGTGATTGAAGCAGAGCCCTACTGGCCCTAAAGAAGGGGAAAAGGTTGAGGTGTCCTATCATGAAGGAGGCTCTTGTCAGTAAGTATGAATTCACCCCAGAGGAGTCCAGGAAGAAAGTGTGTCACCACCAGTCTTGGGAGGATTTATACTTTTTCTTTTTTTCAAAGATAACTGGGCAGAAATAACTAGCTTCAGACTGTGAAAACATTAAGGTTAAATGGGGAGCTAAGAAAATAATTAAACATTTCTGCTCACAGTTATGTTATGTTAATTAGATTTTGTAAGGCGCAACAGCTACCCAAAAAGGGTATTCCGGCACCAACCTGAAAGGAACAGAGAAAAATGGGAGAGATTATTGGATGAACAGCCCAGTTTTTAGGCATTTGCAGAAGTTCCCATAGGCATTTTCATTGTGGAGCGACACAGGAAGAACTTTCCATAAGGAGGGACCCAAGCAGGAAAAAGATCTACCATCCATGCGTGACAGTCTGATTCTAGGGATAGAAAATTTTGCCTCAGTGGCAGAGCCAAGAGGGCATTAGGGCAAATAAGGGTGAACCAGGGCTTGTAGGTATTGAGGAGCCACTCCAGATTTGATCTTAAACATATAGCTCAGGGCTTTGAACTTAATTCGGTTCTCTACCCTGAGCCAATGAAGGTCACGCAGAGAGCCAGAAATAGGGGCTGCTCTATGGACTCGACAGAGCAGTCTGGCAGCGGAGTTCTGCACCACCTGCAGCTTGCCTGTCACATCCTTGTTAGCCCCCAGATAAAGAATGTTACCGTAGTCCAGTCTAGAAGTGACAAGAGCCTGGACCACTGTTCTCTGGGTGGGACTAGGCAATATCCAGATACTTTTTTTGAGACATTTCAGGATGGTGAAACAGGTTGCAGCCACCTTAATGGCTTGTTGTCTTATAGATAATTGATCATCGATGATGAAGCCTAGATTGCTGTCTTGGCGGGAAAAGCACCCATTTCGTTAGGGTTTAAATACGGCTGCTCTCGCCCGGAGATTTTATCTGGCCTAGAGGGAATACAAGCCACCCGCCTTCCTTCCATGGGAAACCCCTTTGGATGGCTATGATTATCGTTTCGCACATAAGGTTTGCGAGGCCCCATAGGTATTGGATATAGTCCAGAAGACATATCAGCCACTCTAGTTAGATCATGATTTGATTCATGCAACATAGGACCAACTGGAGCTAGAGGAGAATGACCCCGCAGTCTTTCCCACATGGTCAAATTACGGGAGTTATAGTTCATAAGATTGTGCCACTCTCCAATTTGAATGTCAGTCATAGACTTTGGTCTCAGAAGGGGAACTTGCCTGGACCCAAACTCGATGGATTGCTTCTATGTGACTAAGTCAGTAATGGTGTCCAATTTAGCTGTTAAGAGACTGGCCATCGTTTCCATAGACTCCTTTAGTGAATTGATTTAATTCCGTAAAGGTACTAATTGATCATTTATGGACACAGAGGTGCCGATCACGATCCGGTAAAAAATATCCCCGTGCGACTCGTATCCGGTCTTTTTACCGTACGAATCGTACAAGTGCCGTACGAACTGGCAATCACGATTCGCATGGTAAAAAGTCCATACGAACCGCATTGGGAATATTTCCCCACACGTCCTCGGGTCGGAAAATGCGTCCGACACGTCCTCGTACGATTCACCGTACAAACGTGAAAGGTGAAGTCCGACCGGGGAATCACGATCCATTCCGGGCGTCCGAATGTACAACCGTATGGTGAAAAGACCGTCCGCACCGAACTCCCATAACGACCACGGAGACGTCCAAACAGGTGCCCGGTACAGCCCCCGTAGGTACGCGCTGACCCCCCCCCCAAGCCCCCGTAGGTACGCGCCGACCTCCCCCCCAGCCCCCGTAGGTACGCGCCGACCTCCCCCCCAGCCCCCGTAGGTACGCGCCGACCCCCCCCCAGCCCCCGTAGGTACGCGCCGACCTCCCCCCCAGCCCCCGTAGGTACGCGCCGACCCCCCCTGTGTGTACACCCTTGTACGCGTCGAACCCCCCGTGTATGTACGGTGCGTACCCCCCGTGTACGTTCGAGTCAAACCCCCCGTGTACGTTCGAGTCGTACCCCCCCGTGTACGTTCGAGTCGAACCCCCCGTGTACGTTCGAGTCGTACCCCCCCGTGTACGTTCGAGTCGAACCCCCCCCTGTACGTTCGAGTCGTACCCCCACCCGTGTATGTACGGTGCGTACCCCCGTGTACGTTCGAGTCGTACCCCCCCGTGTACGTTCGAGTCGTACCCCCCCGTGTACGTTCGAGTCGTACCCCCCCGTGTACGTTCGAGTCGTACCCCCCCGTGTACGTTCGAGTCGTACCCCCCCGTGTACGTTCGAGTCGTACCCCCCCGTGTACGTTCGAGTCGAACCCCCCCCTGTACGTTCGAGTCGTACCCCCACCCGTGTATGTACGGTGCGTACCCCCAGCGCTACGCGCTGGGGGTACGCACCGTACATACACGGGTGGGGGTACGACTCGAACGCACACGGGGGGGTTCGACTCGAACGTACACGGGGGGTACGACTCGAACGTACACGGGGGGGTACGACTCGAACGTACACGGGGGGGTACGACTCGAACGTACACGGGGGGTACGACTCGAACGTACACGGGGGGTTCGACTCGAACGTACACGGGGGTACGCACCGTACGTACACGGGGGGTTCGACTCGAACGTACACGGGGGGTACGACTCGAACGTACACGGGGGGGTACGACTCGAACGTACACGGGGGGTACGACTCGAACGTACACGGGGGGTTCGACTCGAACGTACACGGGGGTACGCACCGTACGTACACGGGGGGTTCGACGCGTACAAGGGTGTACACACAGGGGGGGTCGGCGCGTACCTACGGGGGCTGGGGGGGGGTCGGCGCGTACCTACGGGGGCTGGGGGGGGTCGGCGCGTACCTACGGGGGCTGGGGGGGGGTCGGCGCGTACCTACGGGGGCTGGGGGGGGTCGGCGCGTACCTACGGGGGCTGGGGGGGGGGTCGGCGCGTACCTACGGGGGCTGGGGGGGGTCGGCGCGTACCTACGGGGGCTGGGGGGGAGGTCGGCGCGTACCTACGGGGGCTGGGGGGGGGTCGGCGCGTACCTACGGGGGCTGGGGGGGGTCGGCGCGTACCTACGGGGGCTGGGGGGGGTACGGTGCGTACCGGGCCACCTACTCTGGTCGATTCGCGCCGTACTTCGCTTTTGCGGCACTTTTTGGGTGCCGTGAAAATATTGCCGTCCGAACTGCTGTCGGTTCGAATCGTAATTCCTGGTTCGTGAAACGCTGCCTGAAAGCGTCCCGACGTCACGTCGCAGCATTCCCGGATCACATTCGTATGTATATTTTCGTCGGTCGGTGTTTTTTACGAATCGTACGGAAATAGTGTTTCCGTGCGAATCGTAATTCCATGTTTGTATAGTTTTACGACCGGGTACGAGTCGGACGGGGAAAACGCTCCGACCGACGGTTCGTACCCGGTTTTTACCGGATCGTGATCGGCACCAGAGTCTTTAGTTAAACAGGTCTTTACGATGTCGTGGTCCCCTGATAATTGGGAGACGTTATTACCCATAGTCACGAGACTTCCTAGCATGGTGTAGTGGCTCGAGCATTCCATATTTGCGAATATACACTCATCATTCCCCTTTATTGTGCTGCTGGTAACAAGGGAGGGGGGACAGATGTGGATGGCGAACCCCGGACACTCAAGCTTATAGTTGTGGTACTAGCTGGAGAGCATGCTTGCAATATGTCAAGTTAAGTGATGATACTTTTGCTGTGCTTTGGGTCAACCCCTTAGCCTTCCCAAGCCCAATTGAGGCCTTCCCTTGCCAGTTTGGCCCCTTGGACTTCGGATGGGGGCAAGCAGGTCCTCCACTTCCTCAATAAGTTCATCAATTTCAGTGAGGGTACAGTTATCAGCCGCATGTCTTGGGATTTTCTTTGCATTACATGCTCCAAGGATTCTGTCAGAAGCTCTCTTTTGCCCATGGCTTGGTCACGTTTGAGTGCTTGGGGCAAAGCCTGGACCTGCCCAGTGCAGTAATAAAATTTGAAAAATAGTGTAGGACACAGCACTCCAAGTTAACATAGACTACTTACAGTTTAAAGACCAGAGGGGTGACCCAACCATGCCTCTTCCTGGTGCTGACGGGCCCAGGACTGTTTTCCACCCCGCAGGAAGAAAAGGACACATCGGGCAGCCCCTCCTCTGGGCAGAGAGCAAGGCTTCCTGGGGCTTAGAGTCCCCCATTGCTCCCGCGGTCATGCTGGTGTCCCAGTTGGTGTCCTGCGCCGCGGGAAGACGTTGGCGCTTTTCAGCAGGTCATGTAGCCCCTCCTCCGGGCAGAGAGCAGGGCTTCCTGGGGCTTGGAGTCCCCCACTGCTCCCGCAGTAATGCTGGTGTCCCGGTTACTGTCCCCATCATCTATTTTTTTTTACAGCTACTGAAAAACCCATCCACACTCTGATACAGAAACTGACACACCCAGGCACATACATATACAGCCTACGACACTACCAGTCACATACCGATACAGCCACTTAAACATTGAGCGAAACACTGATACAGCCTCTCAAACACCCACCCACTTGCTGATATAGCCAGTGACACATCTAACCACACACTAATACAGACACTAACACACCCAGCCAAACACCAATGCATTCAATAAGACACCCATGTGCACTGTGATGCACACACAGACACACCCAGGCATACACCGATGCATAGACTGACACACCAAGGCATTAAGCAATGCAGACACTGACACACCCGGCAAAACACTAATACATCCTTTAATACACTGAGGCACACAATAATGCATACACTGACACATCCAGGCATACAGTAGTGGAGATACTGACACACCCAGACATACACCAAACAGACACTGAGACACCCAGGCACACACTGATGCACACTCTAACACATCCAGGCATACACTGATGCACAGACTGACATACCCAGGCACACATCAATGTATAAACTGGAAAATCCAACCAAACACTAATGCATCCAATAACACATGTTGGCACACCCTGACACAAACACTGACACACTCAGGCATACACCAATGCAGAGACTGAGACACCCAAGCATACACAAAAGCAGACACTGACAGACCCAGCCAGACACTAATGCATCCAATAACACACCCAGGCATACATTGATGCCCACACTGACACACCCACTCTCACAGCAATGCAGTCACTAACCCTTTAAAAAGTTGGCTCTTTGTTTGACCTGATGGTGAATCTGAAATGAACCATTTCTTCTCTATAAAGTTTTTTTTAACTCTATTTAAATGTTTTCTTAATTTTCTGAACATAAAGTAAACAGGGTAGTAAAAAGGATAAGTATTGGGACAAGCAAAGAAGCAACAGGCTTCAGTCTTTAGAAAATAATATGTGGTCACCAGAAGCAAAAAACCCAACTAACAGTGATACTTCTTCACTGCGTCCAAGAATGCACCCACAGAAGACATTTTGACAGTGACTAACACGTGGCATTTGACACAGTGAATAACCATGTAAATCAATGATTTGCAGCCAGCTGGTATTGTAATGAATGCAGGTGAAGATGGCTCTCCCAAGGCTGCTGTAGAGGTCGACTGTCCTGCTGCACATGCTTTCTCCCGCATCATTCAGTTGTAGACCCTTTTCATGAATTGTTTTAGGTGCTTCCATGCGGAACTTGTCCCATGTGAATGCTTCTTTGCCGTGCCTCTGGATAACTGCTTGCCACAAATATTGCACGACATGCATTTAGCTGTTACCTTCTTTTCCCCGGAAGGTATAGTAAAGTGCTTCCAGACATCAGTCTCTTTTCTCAGCAGGTTGTCGATTCTCATCCTGGACAGAAGATGTAGCTTCAGTCATTGTGTAAAAGCAGAACACTGATGGTTCTCAATCCTCCTTCCAGAGACTTCACTGGACAAGTAACTGGTTTTGGGTGTGGTTTCCATGTGTATTGGTGGGGTCCTCACATATCCAATCAGAGGACAAGGACTGGGTGTGGTTTGTTGTGAATTTGCAAATCTGGTGCTTAGAATCTCAGATTCGTGAAAGTTGCAAAATGGGTAACTTTGTTGAAAAACAGATATAAGGTGGGGTGTATATATTTGAAATAATTGATAACCTTTTCGGTGTATATATAAACAAAGGAGGGACTGAAGGGCTTTTATTTAAGGAGGTCCAGCATACATGCCCAGTAAGTCATATGGAAAAGGAAAGGTATGCAGTTCCTCAGACAGTTGGGGGGGGGTGAAGAGAAAGAAGAGACCGTAAGACAGAGGAATTCCTCTATTCGGAACTAGGGTCCTCACACAGCCAGCAAGCTAGGTGTCATGCTTCATCATATGGACCTGCTCCTCGTCGGGCCGGCGCTGCAATGCCCGACGGGCACCCTGAAAGGGGCTCTTTGGCGGAGATCTTCAGTTCCTGGCCGTATGATGCAGTGTGTGTGAGAGGGACCTAGCGGTGTAGATGTGAGTGCAGGAAAGTGAATTAAAACAAGTTAGAGGGTCCAAAAAATAATTTTATTGGGAGTGGCTCTCTACCTGAATAAAAAGTGGAAACAGAATGGCAGCTAGCTGATGTTATGATTCAGCTTGGCTAAGCTCATCTGTGCTGGTCGACATGTTTCTTGCCCAATGGTCCTAGTGATCCGTGGCAATTCCTCAGGACCTATACAAGCTGTCAAGAATCTACACAAAGCGGTAAGTACAGTTGTTACCTACTACCTGTTATATGGGAACGGTCTCGCCATATGCCTAGGAGAACCTAAAAGGAAAGGAAACTGTAAGTAAGGCATCCCAAGCAAAGGCAAAAAACGAAAAGAGTGAGTACTGTACAGGTATACATCACAAAGTGGTGATAAACCCCATAATGACTAAGTGGTCCAATCGGAAGTCCTTAATCACCATGTGTCAATGTTTCTATACAGTGAGTAGTGATACCCCTACAACTAGTGAATTAAAACCAATTAAAAACAACTAAAACAGAAGGCTGGAAAGGTTATGGTATCCTAATGGAAACTAGGATAAGGTGACTACAGGTATTACAAGGTAGCACTAATGGGAAACTCACCTAAGATGGTCTAGTACCATGCTCCTATCCGTGGCCGTGGCGCCACCTGGACACCAAGATTCTGGTGTTCTAGTGAGAAACAAGGTAATAAGGGATAACAACAACAAATCCGACAAGTATTGTCAGCAGAAATAAACTATATAGCCCACGTGTGTCCCTGTCACATGAGCTGCTGTGCTGTGAGTCTCAGAGCACAGGAGGTAATCAGATGATCCAATAGCACCACAGAACGAACTTAAAAAGAAAGAAGATGTTACGGAAATTGCAAATGCCAAGCCAGTATAGGTATCAGCCAATTAGAACCGCGTGACCATGGACACCAGGCACACAATCACACTCGCTCGCTCCTCATGGTGAGACAAAGGCAAGTCCGAGGCTGCCGTGTATTGTAAATTGGCCAAGGTCCACAAACCCGCCAGCTCTCCCCGAGTAGCGAGCGAGAAGCATAATTTTGCCCAAAGTTAAAGTCCCGAGTTGCTCACTGGTCAATTGCGGTAATAATACCCAAAGTCAGGCAGGCACTGACAACATCGCGTCTACTTCATATTTGTCAGTGCGGCTGCGGGGATATGACCACCGACAGACATCCCAACAAAAGCAGAGACCACAACGACACCACTCACCTGATCAGTCGTTCACTTCAGGCCGCGTAGTAATACCACTGCTATACTCACTTAAAGGTTGTTGCCAGTAGGGGGTATCAACCTACCCTCGCGCCGCTCGACCCGGGAATACTGACGGCCGGATAGGTGCCAGAACAGATATACCGTCGGAATCGTTCAGCAGGGGGCGTGTCCAAAACCCTGAAGTGTGTCTCGTGTGGGTAGAGCCTCGCAATAGAGTGTCAAATACCGCGGCCATCTTGGAACGGCCTCCGGATACAATCGAATCTCTGTTTACCCTATTGGATATGGGTGTGGAGATAACATGCAGAGTGGCAAGAACCTAGTATTACGGTTGTCAATTAAGGCGGCCATCGTTCAGCAGGCGGCGTGTCTAATATCCATAAGTGTGTATCAAGTGGGTAGCGCCACACAATAGGATGTCCAATATCACGGCCATCTTGGAACGGTCTCTGAGCACAACCGAATCTAAGTTTACCCTATGGATATGTGTGTGGCGATTACATGCAAAATGGGAAGAACCTAGCAATGGGGTTGTCAGATTTAGCGGCCATCATGGACCGGTATTTGGGCACAAAAATCCAAGAGTCCCTATGGATATGGGGTCAGTGGTTACAAAATCACAGAGTGGATAGAGTACACCGCTAATCACATGGGACACTGATTTATCTCTCCATTAGCGCTGCCCACGGGATCTGATCATTCAGGCCTTCCCGGTCTGTCCTGAGACGGTGCACCCATCGCTGTTCGATCTTGAATAGTGCTCTCTGTGTAATCCTAGGGTGTGTCTCAAGGATTAACCATCTTAGGGAGTCTGGTGTGTGGTTGTTCTCTTTGCAGTGGGTATACAGTTTCGTAGTAATTCTTTGACATCTCACATTGCTCTTGTGCTCTGTTATGCGAGTTTTTACTGGTCGCATGGTCATGCCTACATATCTCTGTTCACAGGGGCAGGTAATCAAGTAAATACATTGCGTGGTGTTGCAATTAGTATGTCGCTGTAGCCTCCATGTAAATGAGTCTGAGAAGACCACCTCTTTAGTCACCGCAGTTTGATGACACACTGCACAGGAACCACACGGGTAGTGACCTCTCACTGGTGGGAGACCCCAGAGGGTGTTTTGTACCTGGTGGTTAGTCTGTCTGGGTCTCGTGTTGATAAGAATATCTTTAAGATTTTGGGTGCGTTTGAAGGCAAAGCGAGGGGGCGGGATAGTGAGGTCACCCGCAGTGAGAATCCCCCAATGCTTCTTAATTATACCCTTGATGGTAGTGGAGTTGGGAGTAAATGATGTGACACAGGTCAAGGTTTCTGTCTCTTCCTTGATGTTAGGTTGTAGTAAGACTTCTCGCGGATTATTACGAGCCCTCTTTAGTGAGTTTTTTACTTTGCGCTCGGGGTAACCTCTTTGCCTAAGGTTAGAGCTCAGCTGGTCAGCTTCAATTAGGTAATCATTGGTGGTAGAACAGTTCCTCCTCAGGCGGAGGAATTGCCCAAAGGGTAAATTATCCCTAAGGGCCTTAGGGTGGTGGCTACTGTATAAGAGTAAACTATTCCTATCAGTAGGCTTTTTGTAAAGAGTGGTGCTGAGGCCTGTGTCCCCTAATGTGACCATGAGATCCAAGAACGGTACATTAGAGTCAGAGATAGTATGTGTAAATTTCAGGAATGGATTCTGGGCATTAATCCAATCGCAAAATGCTAGGCATGTCTGTTGGTCTCCTTTCCAGAAGATTAAAATGTCGTCAATAAAGCGCCTCCACAAGGTTAGATTATTGATATAAGGATTACTGGGGTGCCTGATGATCTCATCCTCAAAACTGGCCATGTAAATACAGGCCACACTAGGGGCAAAGGTACTACCCATCGATGTACCCTGTGATTGGTGGAATAACTGTGTATTGTACTCGAAGTAGTTCTCAGTTAAAGCCAATGTGGCGCACTCCATCACAAAAGAAATGGGAGTAGGTGATGTCCACTCCTCTTTCATCAGGGCATTCTCGATGGCCACCAAGGTGGCACGTTGGGGGATATTTGTGTATAAAGCTTCCACATCCAACGTTACCAGGAGGTCGATATTGCTTGTGTCATGTGTCTCCTCTATGATTTGTAAGATATCCGTAGTGTCACGGATATAAGATGGAGTTTTTTTGACCAGAGGTTGTAAGAAATGATCAACAAATCTCGAGAGGGGTTCCAGGAGTGAACCTATACCTGATACAATCGGTCGTCCCGGGACCGGTGTAATGCCCTTATGTATCTTGGGTAGAGTGTAAAAGTACGGGGTCTTAGGTTCCCTGGTGTTAAGGAATTCAGCTTCCTTTTTGCTGATCCAACCATTACTCTCCGCTTCAAAAGTGATGGTCGCGATCCTGGTGGTAAGCCTCGGTGTGGGGTCAGTGGAGATCGGGGTGTAGTACTTAGTGTTGTGAAGTTGGCGTCTACACTCTCGGTCATAGTCAATGGTATTCTGTATCACCGTCGCCCCTCCCTTGTCTGCCTGTTTGATGATAATACTATTATCATTGGCTAAGGTTTTAGCTGCTGACAACTCCGCGTTGGACATGTTGTGGTAAAATCCCCTAGCAGGAATTGCACCCAAGTCACGAAGCACAGCTTTCTCAAATGTGAGTACTTCAGGGGGCACCATGTTGTTAGTGGGAGTAAATCTAGAAGGGTTACGTAAGCCCGTATCCATAGACTCAATGGCTGGTTGGTCTTGGAAGAAAGCCTTGAGACGTATCTTTCTGAGGAATTCATGTATCTCACAATTATCCCTGAAATTGTCAGTTCTCGATGTGGGGACAAACCCGAGTCCTTTTTCGAGAACTACCTCCTCCAAAGGACTCAAGGGTCTGTCTGACAGGTTCACCACTAGTTTTTTTTCCCTCTGTTTCTGCCCCTGGGTGCTGACTGGAATAGCTCCTGATCCTGCCACTGAACTCCTTTGGTTGGCCCTCTTTTTCGACCTCTTCCTCTGCCCCAACCTCTGTCTAAAAAAGGAGGGTTGCCAGGGGGATAGAATTGGGGCTGGCCATGTGGAAACATAGGGTACTGCCAGAAAGGAGGTTGTGGTGGACCCGTGAAGACCGGGGCATTATTGTAAACAGGGTAAGGTGATTGAAAGCTCCTTTTCTGTTGGTTCCCTCCCCAACTGTTGGAACTCGAGTCACTACTCGTTGACCCTCTTCTCGAATTGTCTGAATTCTCATCAGATGAGTAGCTATTCTTGGTTGACTGGAAGTCTGCTCTCAAATAGGGATAAATCTTCTCTTTATCAAACTTCTGAATGTCCTTCTGAAGTTTGTTGATCTTAAGTTTGAGTAGATACTCTTTGTTTTCAGCGATCTCATTGTTTATTTCCGCCAGTTTTGCCTTAAACGCGGTATTCTGGGTTGTGGATTTTAGTGCACTCTCTGCTGCCTGGATCCTCACTAACAGGGCGTCTGCTAATCGCTGGGCCGTGTTAATAATGAGAACCAAGAGATCTCTGGTGCATTTCCACGAGACTAGACTCCATTCCTTCTTGAAAGTCGGGTCTTCCAGCAAAAGTCTAGGGAAGACATTAATGATGAGTCCACTGGGTGCTATATTCGCTCTCAGATACTCCGTCATGAGGGCCCCATGTAGTGTGATCTTAATCCACTCCCTTTTTAAAGTTGTAAGAGAAGTCCAGTCTTCTGTTTGTGACCCAGAGGCCACAGAACCCCCACTCCCCAGAAGGGAGGGAGTCTTTCTTAAAATGTCAGCTACTGCTTCATCATTGAAGCTGAGCCCCAGGTTGTCCTCCATGATCGGTAGGTCAACACAATGCAACCGTTGGGTGAGCGGTGCTGGGAATGGTCCACTTAGCGCAATTACACCGTGTGGTATCCTAAATACTGTCCCACGGGGGTCACCCGTGCATAAGACTATATAAACAAAGGAGGGACTGAAGGGCTTTTATTTAAGGAGGTCCAGCATACATGCCCAGTAAGTCATATGGAAAAGGAAAGGTATGCAGTTCCTCAGACAGTTGGGGGGGGGTGAAGAGAAAGAAGAGACCGTAAGACAGAGGAATTCCTCTATTCGGAACTAGGGTCCTCACACACCCAGCAAGCTAGGTGTCATGCTTCTGTGGCGCCACCTGGACACCAAGATTCTGGTGTTCTAGTGAGAAACAAGGTAATAAGGGATAACAACAACAAATCCGACAAGTATTGTCAGCAGAAATAAACTATATTATTAGGATACCATTAGGATACCATAACCTTTCCAGCCTTCTGTTTTAGTTGTTTTTAATTGGTTTTAATTCACTAGTTGTAGGGGTATCACTACTCACTGTATAGAAACATTGACACATGGTGATTAAGGACTTCCGATTGGACCACTTAGTCATTATGGGGTTTATCACCACTTTGTGATGTATACCTGTACAGTACTCACTCTTTTCGTTTTTTGCCTTTGCTTGGGATGCCTTACTTACAGTTTCCTTTCCTTTTAGGTTCTCCTAGGCATATGGCGAGACCGTTCCCATATAACAGGTAGTAGGTAACAACTGTACTTACCGCTTTGTGTAGATTCTTGACAGCTTGTATAGGTCCTGAGGAATTGCCACGGATCACTAGGACCATTGGGCAAGAAACATGTCGACCAGCACAGATGAGCTTAGCCAAGCTGAATCATAACATCAGCTAGCTGCCATTCTGTTTCCACTTTTTATTCAGGTAGAGAGCCACTCCCAATAAAATTATTTTTTGGACCCTCTAACTTGTTTTAATTCACTTTCCTGCACTCACATCTACACCGCTAGGTCCCTCTCACACACACTGCATCATACGGCCAGGAACTGAAGATCTCTGCCAAAGAGCCCCTTTCAGGGTGCCCGTCGGGCATTGCAGCGCCGGCCCGACGAGGAGCAGGTCCATATGATGAAGCATGACACCTAGCTTGCTGGGTGTGTGAGGACCCTAGTTCCGAAAAGAGGAATTCCTCTGTCTTACGGTCTCTTCTTTCTCTTCACCCCCCCCCAACTGTCTGAGGAACTGCATACCTTTCCTTTTCCATAAAACCTTTTCGGTGTATCAGGGGATTCAGATTCACGGATTCATTCTGATCACGTGATCGGGATTAAAACCATAGATTAGTAGTCCGTTTGTGTTTACAGACCCGCGAAGGTGCCGCATACCCAAATTACACAATTTAAAAATATAAAATTTGTTTAGTTACATCAAAAAGCATCATAAACTTTACAATAGGTACATACGTGATTTTTATGTTTTTAAACTTGTACAAATTACATTTATAAATAAAAAGAATGTCTACAATTGAAAAAAAACGAAATTAAAAATCAAAATAAATCGTAATACACTTAGGGCCTAATTTATGGCATTTTGGCGTAGGGCAGCGCAGCAAGGCACCTTGCTGTACTGACCTATGCCAAAGTGAAATGGCAGGAATGCAATGCATTTAAGCAATACTGTGCATCCCTGTCCTTTCTGCCTGCTCTGGTGCCATTTTAGCAGCCTAGTGCCAATGTGGACACCCTTTTTTTATAAAATGGGGGGTTGGGCCTATATTTACGTCCAAACTAGGCCACTAATACATGTAGTAACAAGAAAGGGAATGGACGTATTATTAAGTCGAGTTATTTAGAACAAACCCTTTTCGACAAGTAAACAGGGTTTGGTGTTTTTATTTCACCTATAACTTTCCCTGTCAGTTTTTTAGCGTACAAGATAGACATTAAATTCATGTCAAAAGAAAGGGACATACATATAAATTCAACAGTACATCAAATAATAAATACAAAATCTTTAACATGTTGGCAAACACATGACAAAAAACATGAACAACAAGAAATGACCAGTCCTTAAGTTAGAGAAGAAAGTGTAGCGGTACAGACTTATTTGTAATTTGCATTACTGTGTCCTGCTACAGACAGCTAGTTGATAATAAAAATGCAACAGGCGTGGTGCCTTGTTTGCACACTGCCTAGGTCAGTGGGGTAGTAATTGTTTCGTCTAGCTGTGTTTGGTCGGCGTGTTTCCGAACCCTATCATCATTGGAGGGTTCTCATCAGGACCAAGACTCGGTCAGACTCTTTCATGCAGAAAAGGTAAGTACAAGGGCTGTTAGATATTCAAGATCAGCTTGTGTAGCACGTATCATATATTCATCTGTATTTTTTTGCAAGGGGAGCCAAATCAACGATGACCTAATTTCTGCAGTGTATGAAGCCAGGTTCGATCATGTAACACGCTATGGCTGTGCTCTGGCGTTTTCAAGGCTTCTGTTACTGGCAGCAGGGTGATCAAGACATTTCTATGATTTGTTTGACTCAGCTCCTGAACAGCTGATTTTCGATCTTCTCCCTCGCTGCACACATACTTTTGGCGTCTGGTCAAATGCGGAAGCCATTCGACCCTGGGTCTTGCTTGGGAAAACCTATAGCTACGCCCATAGAACACCTTCAGGGCACAGAGTAAGGCGATGCAGTGATTTGCACTGCATCACCTTACTTATGATTTATGAGGCCACTCAAAGCCACACCGGGTGGCTTTGCGTGGGTCTATAAATCTTATTGAGAGCCGTGTGTTACAAATGTACCATTTTACGTGGTGTAAAGGTGACACAGGGGTCTCATAAATAACCCCCTTAATAATAACAATAAACCCTACAAATTAACTAAAAACACTAAACATTAGAAATGCATAATCTTTAGAAATAGAATTTTAAAAAAATGTCATTGAAAAAAAACAAAGGTTACAGGTACGTTATAGTTAGGCTCAGATTTCACTCGTACAAAACCAGTGAAATTCAGCAGTTATAGATACCTGAGCAGTGCAATGTTTGTGGCAAGCAGCTATCTAGAGGCCCGTTGGTTGAATTGTGACCTTGACTTTGTTGGGCCCTTTCAGCCAAAAGAGAGATGAGGAGTTAGCCTCATGGTCCCTTTCTATGCTTCCGCAGAAAATAGAAAAGTGAGATCATGTCAGAATGGCAAGCCCATGTGGAATTTCTGCCTGAGTGAAGAAGGAGTCACAAGAAATCACTTTAGCAGACCTGGCCCATATGTTAGCCAACCTTCATAAAGAAACACAGGCCTTGGCTCACTAACAGCTCTGTTACAGGGCTTAGGGGCATCAGGGGTTAGTGTTCCATCCACGAAATACAGAAACACAGGTACTGAAATAACATTTCTATCTACATCTGCTTCAGGGACTAGTCGAGGAATGAGAAGCCCAGTTATTCAGGCTACCACCCATTCAGTCCCTTCATTAGCTCCACCAGAAATGCTTTTTGGGAGTCCGTCTAAGATTGCTGCTTTCATTAATCAGTTCCAATTACACTTTATTTGCAATGCGGCCTGTTTTCCAAATAAACAGTCGATAGTGGAATTTGTATTGCCATATTTTGTTGAACTGCACCTACCTGGCCCATACATTAGTAGGAAGAAACAATAGCTTACTGTATGATTATGCCACACTTAAGGCCGAATTGAAATTGTTATTTGATCATCATTCATTTATGTAGTCAGTAGATACGCAACTCTTGGACCTGTGACAGGGCAAAAAGACTTCATTACTTATATTTCCACATTTAATCAATTGCTGGCAGAGTCAGGCTCCACAGAAAGTATGAAAAATTCTACATTTTAGCAAGGTTTAAAAGATGAATTGAAAGAATTGTTGGCACAAGTATTAGATCCTCGTGAAACATGTAATGACCTGATCGATCTAGTACTGAAGCTGGATCACCATCTTAATGAAAGATGCAATGATAAAGGGCATCAAATAATAGTATACAAGGAAAATTAATCAGAATTAGATAACACCTGAAGAACCTGAGCCCATGCAAATAGGAAGTGCAAGAGGACCGTTACGTGAGTAAAAGAGGCAAAGGCATAGAAATTTGAAGTTGTGTTTGTACTGCGGAACAAAACGCCATATCCTACGGAAATGTTTGGTAAAGTCTAAATGAAAAGGAGATTCAGGAATCTAAAGCCCTCAAAAACTGTTGAGGCAAGTGTTTCGGATAACTCTAATATTAAAGTTTCAGGGGATTTAGCACAAATCACTTCAGTGCAGACGAGCAAAATTGTTTTGTTACCACCAAAGTACAATGGCAGGACAGAACAATAAAACTACAAGGGCTATTAGATTCAGGAGCCACAGGGAATGTTATAGACAACACTATAGCTGCTGAGTACGGTATTCCCATGCTGATGAAAGAGGTGGTGAATGAGGTTAAGACCATAGATGGTAGTGCCAGAAAATCTGGGCCTCTCACTTATTCCACAGTGGATTTAATCCTAACCATTCAACAAAATCATAAAGAGGTGGTGTGTTTTGATCTTATCCAAGCATCTCAGTTTTTCAGGTAATTTTAGTTATGCCCTGCCTAGAAAACCATAACCCTGATATAGACTGGACTGCTCATATGATAACCTTTTTGCCAGCATTTTTTTGCAGCATACTGTTCACTGTTTTCCCACCACTTAGAATCCAGACACATTCAAAGGTGGCAGCTTTAACAGAGGGTAATCCACCTGATATTGCCTCTTGTTATCAGCAGATGTTTTTGATAAAAAACGGGCCTCTGTTCTGCCCCCACATTGGCCATAAGATTGCTAAATTGACCTCAAACTGGGATACATAAATCCCAGGAGCTGAATTTATGCACTCACTGAAAGAGAAGACATCCACCTTTGTGAGTACTTGGCTAAAAGCTTTGTATAGGATGTATTAGACCATGCCACTCTCCGGCCTCTTCTCCCTTATTTTTCATGCCAGAAAATGGGGGAGAATTTCACCCATATATTGATTATAGGGACCTTAACAATGTTACCATCAAGAAACGATATCCTTTGCCATTAATTACAACATTGTTTGATCAAGTTAAAAATGCAAGGGGGTTCATCAAGTTAGATCTGATAGGTGTATACAATTCAGCACGATACAGAAAATGAGATGAATGGAAAACAGCTTTTTGTACTAAATTTGGTCTATATGAGTACTTGGTAATGCTGTTTGGTTTATATAATGCCCTGACACTGTTCCAATTCTTTATCAACAAAGTATTTAGCGATCACTTGGATGTATGTGTAGTGGCAAATATAGATGATGTTCTGGGGTACTCCTCAAATGTGCAAGACAGTGTTAAACATGTGCGAGCCATTTTGCAAACACTCCGAGAACACCATTTATTTGTAAAATTAGAGAAATGCGAGTTTCATGTGTCTAGTATTTCCTTTTTGGGTTATAGCTCGTCGGCACAGGCAGTTAGCGTGGATGCACAGAAAGTTTCCACTATCACACAATGGAAATCACCTGAGACTGTTCGGGAAGTACAAAGTTTCTGCATTTGCTAACTTTTACTGCAGGTTTCTTGTTCACTTCTCTACTCTGGTCTCCCCAATAACCACATTGCCACAATAGGTGTGAAATTCAGTTGGACATCTAAAGTAGAAGGGGTTTTCCAGTCACTAAAACATGCTTTCACCCATGCCCCAGTCTTACAGCATCTAGACCCCACTCAGCCCTTCATCTTTGAGGCAGACGCTTCCCAAGTGGACATAGGTGGAATACTCTCCCACAGGGACATGACTACAGGAAGGCTTCATTCTGTCGCATTTTATTTACACAAATTAAATCCAGCAGAAATGAATTATACAGTGGGTGTTAGAGAATTATTAGTGTTTCAAAGAGCCTTTGAGGCGTGGAGACAGTTTTAATGGACCGGAGGTATCTAAAGTTGCAGAAATCAACTTGTGCCCTGTGCATGCGTCAGTTTTGTTGGACACAGTTCTTTAACAATGCTGATTTTGTAACACAATTTCCATCTGGCAGACAGCTTGGAAATACTAATTTCAGAAATCCACCACATGACATCGATACATTATCCCAGCTCAATGGGAGCGATATATTCTGAATAGAAAGTTCAGATGAAGGTAACTAGGGTCCAGATATCTCAGGAGGCACTAGATACGGGCAAGTACAAAATGGCCCGAAAATATATGATCTCATTTACATAGGAGGAGGTTTATATATTTATCCTAAATCTCTACAACAACATGTACATGGGGTCATGCACATATGATGGCAGGATATCGAGGTGAGGAGAAGACCCTGGATCGGCTTAAGAGACACTCTTGGTGGTCTACCCTTACACAAGATGTAAACAAACTTTGTGCATCAATGTGATATATGTTCCCAAAGTCAGAGTCTCCAACAAGCACCCACAGGGCTTCTAATACCCTTATGTGTTCCTCCCACTCCATGGCATACTATCTCTCTGGATTTTAATGTAGACCAATCTTAAACTCAATTAGGCAATGCCACAATGCTTGTTGTAGTGGATTTATTGACTAAAATGTCGCATTTCATTCCTTTGTCTGGTTTACCCACATCAAAGAAACTTGCTACTGTATTTTTACAAAATATAGTATGCCTTTATCGACTCCTTTCTGTTGTAATATCAGATCGTGATCCTCAATTTGTTGCTAAAGTTTGGAAAGCACTCTGTAGTCTATCGCCTTCTTTGGAAGTTTCAGCAGTACAGAATTTTGTAAGCCATATTCGAAATGTGCAAAAAACAGTCCAATTACATTTGGAACAAGTTAAAGAAGTGTATAAAAAAGCTGTGGGAGCTGCATCATCAGCCCGTCCTAACTTTCAAGTAGAAAATGAAGTATGGTTGTCGACAAGTAATTTGACGCTAAAAGGACCACACACGTTTCAGCCCCGATTTATTGGGCCATATTGCATTATAAAAAGATTAATGATTTGGTTATGAAACTAGATCTACCCCCTTCTTTAAGAATGCATCCTTTATTCCATGTTTCCGTACTGAAAACTGTAGCCTTTGGGACTCAGTGTTCTCCTAAGCCATTACCTTCCATGGTAAAGAACAAACTATTCTGGACTCCAAAAGGATATGAGGCAAACTGTACCATTTGATCCATTGGAAAGGTTGTGGCCCATAAGATCGTACAAAGGAACCTGCATGTCTTGTAAATGCCCCTGTAATTCTCCGTCGGTTCCATCTTCATTTTCCTGACAAGCTCAAACTGGTTAGACCAGCAAAGGAGTACGGACATGAGTCTGAATTCGGGGATGGTCTGTATTTGAGAAAGCCCAGGCTGACGCTCCTTTTAAGGAGTGAAGAGTGTGTTGGCTGGCCCTCTTGTTTCTGTATGTTGATGCATGAAACACCTCTGAAATAAAGCACTGCGTTAAGAAATGCAGCATATTTCAAGATTGAATATTAGAGCTTAATGTTGAACTTTGGGACGCATTTCCACCAGGCTTAGCTCCGTGGTTGTAGCTGCTCTCCCTGTGGCCGGGCTTGCTTCGTATTTTCTCCTGCCCACGTGATTTTACCCGGACTGGGACCGGCCGGGCCTGGCTCCGCCGGTCTCTTGCTGCCAAACTACAAGCCCCAGCATTCCAGTGGGCAGGTCGCCCATACCTCTGCGCGCCAGGAGGCGCATAAAGCTGCACCTGGGGCCGAGTCCCTTGTTGAACTTTGGGACGCATTTCCACCAGGCTTAGCTCCGTGGTTGGAGCTGCTCTCCCTGTGGCCGGGCTTGCTTCGTATTTTCTCCTGCCCACGTGATTTTACCAGGACTGGGACCGGCCGGGCCTGGCTCCGCCGGTCTCCTGCTGCCAAACTACAAGCCCCCCCAGTCCAGTGGGCAGGTCGCCCTTACCTCTGCGCGCCAGGAGGGGCATAAAGCTGCACCTGGGGCCGAGTCCCTTGTTGAACTTTGGGACGCATTTCCACCAGGCTTAGCTCCGTGGTTGTAGCTGCTCTCCCTGTGGCCGGGCTTGCTTCGTATTTTCTCCTGCCCACGTGATTTTACCTGGACTGGGACCGCCCGGGCCTGGCTCCGCCGGTCTCCTGCTGCCAAACTACAAGCCCCAGCATTCCAGTGGGCAGGTCGCCCTTACCTCTGCGCGCCAGGAGGCGCATAAACCTGCACCTGGTCCCTCCTCCCGCGAGGACGCATGCGGGAAGCGCCGGGAGAAGCCCGGGACAAGGGCGGGGTCGTCTGTGGCCGTCAGAGGCCGAAGGAGGCCGGGCTGAGCCACCCTATTGACAGTCTTCCATCCGGACTTGCTTCAGTGTAAGGTATTTTAAACAAGCGAAAACCAGTACAGATTTGAAATCCGGACATTGCTGATGAAATAAAAACTTTCTGGCTATAGGATTCATACACCTAATAATCAACTCCTTTTAGTAATTAGCGTTGCCTAAGTCTGTAGGAAGAAAACTTTGCAAATAGCGTGAGCTTCCTACCCCGCCTGTAAACATGAAAGGGAATGGTAAAAATAGTAAATATCAAAAATCTGTTACATCCCGCCCTATGACCAGGCATCAGACAGCAACGACACAATCCCTCCCAAGTCTTACAGCCATTGACAAAATGCTTCAGAAAACAATCGAGGTGGTGGCAACAGCTATAGAAAATACGGAGAGGCGATTGTCAATCACCCCCGCTAATCTACCTCTCCAATCTGTGGAGGATTCGCCAATTGCTATTACTAATCCCCCTGATTTTAATTCCTCACTTATGTGTTCCTTTGTTGAGTTGCCCTGTGCCCAGCCTATTCTTAACGAAACCAATGCTCCAGAGGTTGCTAAATCTCCACTACACCCCGTAACCAAAAAGGTGCTTGTAATCCATCCCGCAAGCAGGAAATTTAGGATTGGGAAAAGAAAAGTAACAAATAAAACTACGCCTTTAATCGATCTTACACCGGCTGATGGTGGCCCTTCTCCTTTGTTTTCTATGGGGGCACCTCTCTGGGCTACCCATCTGTTACTTGACTTCCAGGCTCATATGGAACAGTTACTTGGCTCACATTTTAAATCTTTGCCATCCAGGTTGGACAGACTAGTTTCCACCATTAACAACGTAGGTCTAGGGCGAGCCCATCTGACTAGTTCATTAGGGAACCCTAGTACTAGTTCTGTTTCCAATCACGATAATCCCCCTATTAGTAAAAACATTCCACCTGTACCGCCCCAGTTAACTGTCAAGATTACCCCTGACACAATCACATTCTTGTCTGGGGATATAGGCACCGGTAATCTTACACCGCAGAGGGGTGTTACCGAAGTTGGGGTAAAACGCCTGGATAAGCAAGCACAAGTGAGTAGAAATACTGTTGGGGAGGGGTCTCAAACTACGCTGCCCTGTATAGATCTCCCACCAGAGTCCTTACCATACGTTGTGGTGTTTGCTGGTGTCCCCCCCTTAAACCAGGGAAAAAAAGAGGACTATTCTGAACTAAAAAACAAATGTGTACATTGGCTTAACTCCAATAGGCCCCTTCCCTCTAGCATCTCTGGTGAAATATTGGGCGTAAGAAGAGTAGACTGGATCGGGACCGCACCTAAAACCATCGCAGGGAATTGTGTCATTATCAACTTTAGACACACACTCGCTGTAGATTATATCTGCAGCAGGGCACCAACCAGGTCTAATTCTCAAATTATTCCACTACATCTGTCATACTTCTACCCGGCACCCCAGCTAAGAACAGGGCAGAATAGAGGTGTTTGGTGTGAGGGGAGAAAGAATATTTTGAAGGCCAGAGTACAACAGGGAATGACAACTTGGGAGGACTGGTGGCAAACTACCCCCCTACTCTCACTATTCCCCCAAAAGAACAGGTTTAGCATGTTGGAAGTGGCTGATTGACCATCTGTCAGGCAGAGCCCTGTATCACATATAGATAACATTTTAGGTACCCAAATAGCGACAGTGGTGGGTAATGGTGGGAGTAGTACCTTTGAATATGCATTAATACCCCACTCACTGAGTAGGGATGGGGGAGGGATGGAAGCGAGAGAAATTATTGAATATGTGGGGGCTCCTCTTTCATCTGAGGTGCCGTTGAGAGATGAGGTAAGGGAAATGGTATTTGAACCTAATATTCGATCACGAAGAATCAGCCCTAACCAAAATGAGGGTGATTCATCGGCTAGTAATAGGGTAGAAGATGGGAAAATAAAAATTCTGTCCTGGAATGTGAAGAATAAACTATTTATACCTGAGTGGGGCAATTTCATAGGCAGGCATGATATTTGCCTGATGCAGGAAACATGGGCACTAGAGGGAAATGTAAGGACTGGTTTTGCCACTTTTGAAATCCTGGCAACCACAAGGGGCAGGGGGAGACCCTCGGGTGGTCTAACAACATGGTTGGGTACGCATTTGGGCGCACAGGCAGCTCAAATATCTACGAACTCCCCTGACGTCCAATGTGTACTCTTAACACTTAAAGATATGTCACAGGTTGCCATAATAAACATCTATTCTAGACCAGTTAAGAGCGGTCAAGAATCTGGCACCATTGATGCACTTAAGCACTTTATAATGTCACTCGACCCCTCAGTGGCTCTATTAGTTGGAGGTGATTTTAATTGCCAATTCGAGCCCCTCGAGAGTTCGGATATGGGAGAGTTGGATGACGAGGACCAGTTCTGGCATGTTCTGGATCCTCAAATCCCTCCTGTTAGAGCTTGGACCCCCCTAGTCCTTCAAATTAAGTCCTTCTCCCTCGCAATGTCTCTAAGGGCCTGTAACGGGAGGCTGAAATCAGATTGCCCGGGGTCGGCTACGTTTAATAGGCCAGGGCAAACTTCCATCATTGACTATATATTGATGGAAACCAGACACTGGGATAAGTTGTTGGAGTTTATGATATATCCCAGACAAGATAGCGACCACAACGCCCTTGTCTTAACTCTTAAACCGGGAAGTTTTGGGTTAACAAACCCTGTCCCCGACCCCAATGGTCTATCGCTTCCCTTGTTGATTTCTAACAATAGGCGGAGGGTCAAATGGCCCCATTTCCAGAACTCCCCGTTAAACTTGCTATAATATATCAGACAGTTATACCGTTTCTTTCTGATATGGGGGATATAAGCAAAGGTAACCTAGGTGCAGTTCCCCAGGGCACCCCCCTGGAAATTCATAAGCAGCTGGTTGCCATGCTGGTGGATGTGTTCAATCCCGTGGGAAAGGAAAAATGCCACCAGGATCGGACACATCCCTGGTATGATGCATCCTGTAGAAAAGCAAAAAAGGATCTGCTTTCTGCAATAAAAGATGAAGATGGAGCCAATATTAAGAAATTCCGCCTAGAGTATAAAAAGGCTATCCTCAGGGGAAAGAAGGATTGGGAGGAGCATAGATGGGAGGAACTTAGATCAGCTCTCTCTTGAAGGGATCCCAAGGCGTTTTGGGCTATTGTGAGTTTCGATGTGAGTAGGGGAGGCTCATCCCCAATTGCAAACATAGCATCCGGAGTGTGGGAAGCGCATTTTGGAGCATTATATGGTGATTCGGGAGAAGATACCACACTCCTTTCTAATCCCGATTTACTTTTCGAGCATTGACCGGTGAGTGGGACTGACTCGGCCTTTGGTGAAACCACGATCCGCTCTCTGTTTGCCGTCTCTGAGCCCCAGCAGGAGTATCGATTGCTGGGGTTTTCGAACGGTGGACGGAGTGAGGACTCCCTGGTGTATGGGGGCGAGTTTCACTTGGATCAGTCGGAGGTCATTACCCTCAAGGAAGTAGAGTCTGCAATAGCAAGGCTACTACCTAATAAAGCTCCTGGATTAGATAAGATGCCCGGGGACCTATTTCAGTCCCAACCTAAAATATGGGCACCGTATCTGGTGGTTCTATTTAATTCAATCTTTATGGGGGCTAATCCACCAGACACTTGGCTAGGAGCGGAGATTGTCCCCATTTTCAAGAAAGGCTGTCCGCTAACCCCAGCAAACTATAGGCCCATTAGCCTTCTAGATACTTCCCAGAAACTAATGGGTAGAATTATTCTAGACAGAATTCAAGGGTGGATGGAACAAAATGAAATATTGACCACACTACAGGCAGGGTTTAGGCCGGGTATTTCAACTACAGGTCCTATTTTGGAAAACGGTGAGAGTGGAGGGTGGTAGCCTCTACCTCATCTTCGTTGACCTGCGTGCCCCCTTCGACCTCGTCCCAAGAGAAAAGTTGTGGGAAGTCTTAGCGGATATGGGTCTTCCACCCTATCTACTGAACATCTTAATTAGACTCCACAACGGTAACTATGCCCAAGTTAGGTGCGGGAGGCATGACGACCTGACTGCACGTTTTCCAGTCAGGAAGGGTGTACGACAAGGGTGCGTTTTGGCACCAACGTTGTTTAGTCTTTACATCAATGGTCTTGTGGACCATTTAGCCAATGTAATTGACAACGATGCCCCCAGGTTGGCCGCCGGCCGAGTGCCCGCTCTGATGTTTGCGGATGACACTTTGTTGTTATCCAAAACATCATCGGGCATTCAGCGTAACCTGGATGGCTTTGCAGCATTTTGCACTGCTCGAGGATTAGAGATAAACTTGGATAAGACCAAGTTTATGATTTTCAATCCTCCGAAGCAGACCCGCCCAAACCCCATTCTCAACGGTTCCGCGCTTGAGAGAGTTAAGACTTTTGTTTACCTTGGGATCAACTTGACGGAGAACTTCCACTGGGATTCTCAAATTTCGAAATCAACGCTCAGGCAGTCCCAAATTATGGGGGGGATTAGTAAAGTCCAGCGAATTTCGGTCTTCAAACCGGCAGCTCTGGTTATAGAAATATATCGATTACAAGCCAGAGCGGCCTCATTGTATGGAGCTGAACTCTGGGGCCACAAAAATATATCCAAACTCCTTAGGGCTGAGCAGGGCTTTATGAGAAGCCTCTTGGGTCTGCCGCTAAGTACACCACTCATTCCTTTGCGATTTGATCTGGGGTTGGAATCAATCGAAGACTTAGCAGCTGTACGGCCCATGCTTTATTGGAAAAGACTCTGGTCAGTGCCTGAACCGGCACCATACAGAGAGGAATTCCTAGAGGTTTGGGCTCTTATAAAATAAAAAATAAGAATATTGCGTGGTTACACCATATCAAGAATCTCAGCATAAGGATTGGCCGGATTGAGCTCTGGGAGTCCCCGGAGGTGTCCTGTTTAGGGATACGTAAATTGGAACTCACAAGTCAGCTGAGGCAACAGAAACGACTTGCCCTATATTGATTAAGCTCTTTGGGGAGACTTTCCAGAGAGTTCCTCTTAGTAAAAGCCGAACCGCGAGCAGAAGTCTTCCTAGACCTAATCTATCCACCCCTCGCGAGGAAGCTTTATATACAGCTAAGACATGGCAGCTTACCACTCAGAGTATTTACCCATAAATGGGCAAAATCAGAAAATATTGTTTGCCCGGCTTGTAATTATAACCGAGAAGATGTATGCCACGTTATGTTCTTCTGCCCTGCTTATCAATTGATAAGGAAACATTGGTTGATCACACTATGTAGGAACCTTGGGTTTAGACACTGTATACAGGCATGCAGGATTCTAACATATGATACTCATCCCCCCATTGTTTTTGCTGTCTCCCGTTTTTTACTTGGTATGTGGCGAAGAAGGAAAAGTTTTGGGTAAATATTGTCGTCCTCTATTGATCTTACCACTTGATAACTATACAGTTTAATTTGTTTTAATAGTATATTAACTTGCTGTTATTTATTGTTTTTACGATTCATGCATTTTGTATGTATTTTATTTGCACTTTTATGGTCTTCGACTGAAATAAAGTGATCGATTGATTGATTGATTGGTTGGACAGTTTGAGGTAGGGGGTGCAATATCATGCCTGCTGCCGAGTGACTCTTGCCTACTCGTACACTGAGGGCATGGACAGGGTCCTCGGCAACAACCAGGGCAGTCCACGCTAGCTATAAAATGCCCACCTTCCTCCAGGAAGCTGTTTGCCATTCTCAATTATTTCAGCTGCAGCTCCCTGGTGTTGCACCACTTCCTATCTGTACCCGAATATTCACCTGCTTTAGTCTTTGGCGTTCTGTGTCTCCGCTCGAGAGTTCGTGTGGGTCGGAGGTTGTCGTCACTTTCACTCTGGTTCCTCATTGCCACATTTGTGGTTTCTGCATTTGCGGTGTGTTCAGCGGTCAGTTCAACATTTTCCTCATAGTCTTCATTCCATGGATTTTGCAAAACAAAGGAGATCAACAAGTTACAGAGACACACTGGAAACTTGCCGGTAACGCATTTAATGCTGCAGCCAGCATTAAGACACAGTGATATATAATAAATTCAATAAAGACTTTGGAACTCTCTACTTATCTTGAACATTGCATGTCCTATGAAACAGTGAGCAATACAATTAGGGCACAAATCATTAGACCAAAGTATTTGATATAAAAGAGAATTTAAACTCATTTTGTGTAATTCGTGAAAACAGTACTTTTTGACTGTCAACACTCAAACTAGGGAGTGTTGGCAGCCATTTTGTAATTTGGTTGAACAGAGTCACAAGCAAAAACATGAGAAAAAGAAAAGGGGCAGAGTAGAAACACCCTGACCTAAGACTCTTGGGGGGTCCCCCAGGGCCCCAAAAAATATTTTTAAAAGCGTTTTTGCAGGAATCATGATGGATGCGTGACTGCCGCCGAAAATGAAAAAAATAATGAAGCGTGGGCTCCATCGTTTCATTTTATCTAGGCCCCCGGATGGGACAGGTCCCATAGACAAAGAAAAATAATGATCGGGGTCCCCACGTGGTCTCCTGCAGCCCTGGGGGCACCACCTTTCCGGGGATAAATACAAAGGAACTGCGGTGGGTCATGCTGCCCCCCCATAGCCATTCCCAGGGTACGCCATCTCCATGGGGCAGTATTTCAAAATAATGCATGGGGGACCACCAACTCCCAGGGGCTAATTGACTGAAAATGCGGGGGGCCATGCCCAGGCCTCCTGCAGCCCCGGGGATCAGCACCTCCCTGGGGTTATAGTTCAAAATAGGAACCCCCCCACGCAGCCCTGGGTATCGCCACCTCCCCGGGCCTAATTGACTGGAATGCGGGGGGCTATGTATGGCCTCCCTGCAACTCCAGGGATCACCACCACTGGCTTAATTCTTGTTGGAGGGGGCGCACTGCCCCATAACGGACCATAGATGTCCCTGGGGACCGCAACCCCCCAGGGCCAGCTCCGGCAATGTCCTGGGGTGTCCACCCCAGGACATTGCAGTTTGCTTTGGCTGCTCCTCCCAAGCCGTAGCAAGCTGCTCCAGTCCATGGAAGTGAGAGCATTAAAAATGCTTAAAAATGCTCTTGCTTCCACGAAGCGGACCAGAATTGCTTTTGGACACAGGGAGCTGCATGTCAGCAGCTCCCTCTGTCCAAAAGCAATGCTGGTTCCCACTGGAGGCAGTGAGCCAGCAGGGACCGCGGGGGTCTTCACTTTCCCGCACGGTCCCAAACAAGTTGGCCATGGGGCATGACCTCTCAGCAATCCTGCTGTTTGGGATTTACTGGAGGTAACAGTAGGGGTAGTTGGCCCCCAAGGACATCCTTGAGGGCCAACTGCCCCTCCTATTACCTCCAGTAAGTCCCACACAGTGGGATTGCTAAGAGATCTTTGGAGGCCATGCCATGAGTGATGTAATATGTGAGGTCATAGGCAGTGTAATATGTGGGCATAAGTTATAGTTAGCTCAGCCAATTATAACTGCTGATATTCTCTGCTGTTTTACGAGTGAATTCTGACCCTTGCTATAACTTACCAGTAACCTTTGTTTTTTTCAGTGAATTTCTAAGGTTTTTTAAATTCTGTTTGCTAATTATGCCGTTCCTGTAACCTTTGGTTTTGTTCAGTGAATTTCTAAGTATTTTTAAAAGCTAATTCCTAACTATAACGTCCCTGTAACCTTTGTTTTTTTTCAGTTAATATATGTATAAATCTATATTTATATCTATATTTATATATATGTTATGGCTAGCACCTAATTACCATAGGAAAGTGTTTTTATTTTGCCAGTAACTTTGTCGCCATTTGATGATTTGATGAATCCTCGACAACATTTTCAAAACTTGTTTGTCACTCACTTCAGCTGCTGTCTTGAAAGATTCAGTGGTCAAGTGGTAGCCAAGAAAAGGTGGCATCCCAAAACACATTTTAATTTCCCATAGGAATTTTACACACAGCTACAGCCCAAACAGCTGAACGGAATTGCACCAAATTTGGCAGAAAGTAAATTTTTGTCCACAGTAGTTCAGTAGTTTTTGAGAAATTAAGAGAAAACCAAATTTGTATATATTTGAATATGTAGGGACGTGGATCCTCTGAGGATCTGACAGTTCCCCTGGTGAAATTTGACCAGGACGTATTGGCATCTATCTTGCTGAGTCCCACAAGAAAATGTAAAAAAGAAAAAGAGAAGGGGGCATGGTAGCAATTCCCTGACCCCTGGACCTCTTGGGGGGGGGGGGATGGTTCCTACAAGGATTCCACCTGGGCCAAAATAACATTTTTTAATTAATTTTTGGTGGGAGTTTGACTAGATTTGTGGCTCCTGCCAAAAAAATTGGAGAAAACAAAAGTGTGGGCTTCTCTCCAATTCCCTGGGTGGGCCTTGTCCCAAGGGCCTGTGGGCTCATAGAAAATTTAAAGGAAGGGGGCCCCCTCCTGAGGCTCATTGAGTCTTGAGGACCACCACCTCCTAGGGTCTAAATAAAGATTATTGGGGAGTTGGGGCGCAGACCAAAGCAAGTGAAACAAATATCTGCCAAACCAATATTTTTTCAATTTATTAGTTTCTACTTCAGAGAGATGTGACTCTTGAACTAGTGAACCATCTGTTTCAAGCTTGGCTAAATGAGATAAGACCCTCAGTTGCTAAATAGGGTTACTTAAAGCCTTAATATTCCATGAAGTAGCTTGGAATGTAAAACTAAAGTGAAAGTATGAACATTATGTATGCCTAAAATAACAAATGATAAAACTGAATTGAAATATATGAATATATGAAGAAACGAAGACTAGAGCAGCAAAACAGAGAGGAATTGGATATAGGAGGTCAAAAAAAGAGAACCAAATAGGGATGTAAAGAACATAAAAGGAAAAAGGTAAGTAGGATTGGGAAAACATAGATTAATAATAAGAAAGTCACAGAAAAGAGTACAAATCATACAAATGATGCCTGAGGAACATACCTAAGAATGTGAATAACATGAAGCGGGAGTGGTAACACCAGAAGATGACAGTGACAACATATTTTCTCCAAAACACAAGCAGGGCAGCTAGAGTTTGGATAAGAGTACCATAAGAAATGAGGCTTTTAGGAATCAAGACAAAAAGGCTCAAACATGTATCAGGAAAAAGAAATATGTGAGCACAACATATCACACAGGACTAAAGTTAGCATTGCATACTACAGATGGAAAATTAACATTAAAATGTTACTATGAGACAAAACATGTGGAGAAATAGACAATTATGCAGTTCTTTATGCCTCCATCTCTTCTCCTCCATGTTGCTGTTGAAATTTCTTAAGAGCAGCTGGGTAATCGTAAGTGGTTGTTTTATCCTTATAAGTCACCCTAAATAAACTGAGATGACGAAGACCAAATCTAGCGTTCATGGCTCTCTGAGCAGACGGCATATCTAAAAATTGCTTCAGATAATCTCCTGTGACTTTTGCTACATCTTGGGGGAAACAGAGCCTCTAACTTGAACATATTTTTTGTTTTTGGGTTTTGACAGCAGTTATTATTTTTAGAATGATTTGATTTAACCAGAGATGGGGGACTATTCTTAGATCTTTTGTTTGATCCCTGTGGTGTTTTATGAAGGGCCGAAGTCTTTGAAATTGTTACAGGGACAGCATCTGATTTCTGAGTGATATTATCCTCCATATATTGTAGAACACATTTGAAGTCTGAGAGCGAAAAGTTAGCTTGTGGACTAATACATTTAAGTTTTCTTGCTTTTCTCATATACTATATTACACTGTCTGCTGAACGAATGTCCAAAACATTGGTTATACAAAATTGGCTTAGAAATAAAAAATCAAAAAGGACATAGCTCATTTAATAATAAGGAGTCTGTCCTATAAGTGTAAACATGAGGTAAAAAGTAAAATTAACACATGAGTGATTATAGTATACAGTGACATATTGGTGTAAAAGGACACCATTTCAGAAGAAGCTGCACAATGTTGCATGTTCTGAGAGGGATGAGTTTCTTATGGCCAACTGTATGTAGTTGAGAAGGGTGGCATCATGAAAGAGCTCTATCTCCTAGTTATGAAAAATATGTCAATAAAAGATGTATATGACACTCTGTAAGACATTCACCTTAGTCTTATGTATCAAAACAATTATCTCCGGGTCAGCAGTAAAAACAATCGGTGAGCGAGGGAATAATTGCAGTGGTTTTTATGAAAGATTGCCTTCATGAGAGGCACATGTAAAAACGCCTCACAGAAAGGCGAGCGCAGCCTCTCATATTCAAGATACAAGACCCTAGGGGCCAGCTAATAGAACAAGGAGACGAGTAGACAAGTTCAAAATATTCTTTGTTGTAGAGACTTTTTTCCAAAAGAGGCGTGTGCATAACACCTCATAAAATGGTAGGCCTCTATCGGAGAAGCAATATATCCCCAGAGCCAGCCGTAGAGGGGAGAGGTGGTCCAATTAACTCACCAGCCTCTCCGGAGGAGCAGCATGTTTAGTTTCCAATTTTAGTGTCTGATCATGGGTGCTGAATGTCGATTAAACTCCCCGCTCGTCCTGGAGTTCAACATGGCACCACCATCTTGTACGGTGCAAAAACCACCAAAGATTTGATATTTTATCTCTACATCTGCTTACAATATAGTGTCAGTTGATATCTTGGAATTGATATATGTGCAGATTAATATTGTAAAACTGTATATTTTAGTACCACTTCTCCCATGCACGCAAAGCTGTAAGAGCAGAGAAATGCCCACTTTCTAAAAGTGGCAATTTCTAAAACAGAACTGTTAAATTCAACTTTACCATTGAAGATGATTTATCATTCCAAAGATATGAATCATAACACAGCTACTCCTTTCTAATCAGGAATTACAGCTTAAAAAGGTTTTCAGGTATTCCCGAATGTTTGCCTATGAGAGGAGTAGGCCTCACAGTGGTGAAAAATGAATATGCATGTTTTTCACTACCAGAGCATGCAAAACATATAAGTACATGTCCTAGCTTTTACTTACACAGCACCCTGCCCTATGGGGTACCTAGAACCTACTTTAGGGGTGGCTTATGTGTAATAAAAGGGAAATTTAGGGCTTGGCAAATAGTTGTAAATGCCAAGTTGAGGTGGCAGTAAAACAGCACACAGAGGCTGCACAGTGGCAGGCCTGAGGCATGTTTAAAGGGCTGCTTTTGTGGGTGCCACAACCAGTACTGCAGGCCACTAATAGCATTTAGTTTACAGACCCCAGGTATATGGTATACCATACAAGGGACTTACAAGTACATTAAATATGCTAATTGGTTATACACCAATGTTACCAAGTTTAGGGGAGAAGCACATGCAATTTATCACTGGTTAGCAGTTGTAAAGTGCTCAGAGTCCTAAGGCCAACACAAAGAATCAGTCAAAAGAGGAGGTGAGCAGCAAAACGATTGTGAGACGACTATCCTAAGGCTGACAGGCCAGTGTTTGATACCACACATATCGGAAATATGAGCTTTGTGTTTTATATCACACCTGCCGCGGCTGGAGGTAGGGATACGCTGGTGCTGTAGCACCCCCACAATAACTATGCTGAACGTGAATGAGCAATAAAGATGTTTTACATTTTGTTTTATCTTGTCACAATTGCTGTGCGTCAAAGAGAGAGGCTATGACCATTGTCAAAATGCTGCTTATTCTTTTAAAAGAGTGATTGATGTTTACTTTTCTTTCTCTGACTGTAATGTTAGAGGATTTTTTAAAGTAAACTATGAGACAAACTTGCTGGGTACAGTATATGTGAAGGAATGGCTAAAGAATGTCATTTTTTTACTAATGCAAAATGTTAATGCATACAAATGAACTGTATGAGTATTTCAGAATATATCAGCAGTTTGGAAAGCACAAATGAAGCACATTTTTTGTAGTTCTGAAATGTGATGGAAAGAAAGATTTTAATAGGATCAACATAAATCAATACACTTGGTGATGCACAAATGAAGTATTTGCAGAAACCTGATTTACACACATTATTATTTGTGTATTGTATAGTTTTATCAGTGAGACTTGATGTATGTTTGTGAAGACTGTGGGGCATATTTACAAGGATATGTTGGAGCGTGAAGCTGCGCCAAATTTAGCATCCCTGCTCTCCAACATTTTAAAAACGGAGGGATGTGCTATATTTTCAGCAATACGGCGCACTTCCATGTTTTTTCCATAGCACTGGTGCTAAAATTAGTTTCCTAGCGCCAATGCAGGCCCCCTTTCACCATACTGCAAGGGTGCCTGTGTTGATAAACAATCAATAATGACAATTTGCTACTTCTAGGTGTTCTGCATTCTGCAGCACACATAGAAGTTACAAATAATAATTATATAATGATTGTTTATGTGCAGGAATTGATACCTTCATGCACATAAACAATCATTAATTCATTAATGGTGTATTGTTCTTTCTATGTGTGCTACAGAATGCAGCACACATAGAAAAAGCAAAAATGAGAAGAAATACAAGTATTTCTCCTCTTTGCACCAAAGTAATACCTGCTATTGAATGGCGTTTTTGGTGCTGCCTTAGATTTATACATCCTTCTAAATCTGGGGCAGTGTCAAAATGCAATGGGTGTTGCAGAGGAACTCCCACAGCAACAACTATTGCATGCCTCTTTCGAGCAAAGTGTAAAGGAGCTGTATTCACAAGGCAGCGTTAAGCTACTTAAAATGGCTTAGCACCTCGTTGTAAATATGGAGAAAGGCATAGCGCCACCAGAACAACGCCAAAAGCGACAATCTGGTGGTGCTAGCGCCTTGTAAATATACCCCTAAGTTGCCATTTCAATGGCAAATGGGCTGTCTGTAAATGACAGTGCACTAACACACAATGCTTTAGTAATATATCTGCAACAGTGTGTTCCAAAATGTACCATCAGCTACATACAACACCCTTCCTAGTCACCTGCTGAGGCTTGCATTTTTCACAAACCCTATGTCTTCAGTCATGTAACCTTGATGTCTGCACCCCCACTCTGAAAAATGTTCCAGCACCAATTTGCACCTGATACATACTGGGAGTGATAAAAAAATGAATGCTGAATTAAATTTCAGCCGCTCATGCCAGAATTTAGAGGGACAGAAAGGCCCAGCATTTACTGGATACTTTAGGATTTCGGTGCAGTAAAAACCAAAACCTATATACTATGCCCCACTTTCGGGGAGAAATTCATAAAATGTGCTATTTATCACACCCCATAAATAACTTATCCCACAGTATCATTATTTATCAGGTGCGATACAGATCTTCACCACCTGATACCAGGCCACTTATAATGAGGACCATATTGTTCTAGCCCGCAGATACTTGGAAAACTGCGCGTTCCTGCTGTTATTGTGCACTATGGAGAGTCAGCATGGCTCTCAGCAGCTCATTTGTTTAACTTCCACGGTAGGGTCAGCACTAGAAGGGCTCTCAGCTTTTGACGCTCAGCATACTAATCATACATGAAACATGTCATGGGCTTAGCTAGTATCTGTTGTTTCAAGTGAATTACATTTGTGATGTTGTTAGAAAAATGACATGTTTGAATATCTGGATAATCTAAAACTAGTCCTGCTTAGATTTACCTCCAAGACCGAAAAACACACTTCTGACTTAAGCAGCGGTTTCGTTGTTCGCAGAGGTAAATATCAATCAGGTTAGTGTCTTTTCCATAAAATGTCTCCTACATCAGGGCTTGATTTTTTTTTACTCGGAGATGTCAGACTTGTTATAACTTAAAAATAAGAAGCAACTCTTAAGATTGCAAACATTTTTGTTTTCTTCCCAAAGGAATAATAATTCTTCTTTTGTGGCAGGTACGCAAATAAAATTTCTTTTTCTAAGTTAGCTACTTTTTTGTGGTGTTCAGAAATCTCTGAAAATGTACTAATACAGCAGGGGGTCCAACCTGTGACCGGGAGTGGCTGATCTATACAACATTTTTAGGATTATCTCTGGCAATGTGATGTGTCTCGGTAGAATTCAGTGCATGCAATCCATCCTAGCTGGATGTGCTTAAAAATCTGGAATTGATAAAGCTGCTTGAGCATCTACGATTTCAGCAACCATCAATGAAATGAATACTAAATGTTTGCGACTACATTAATTTAAACATATCCATTCTGGTATAAAATTCTGGGATAATATTATCTTTTAGTCATTATTTTTGGTACCCATTGTGTAAATTCACATCAGGCTCGATGTTGTGAAGATGCAACTAATTTAGGAGCTGGGAAGTGATAGACTTTGCACCCCAACTAACAAAGAATATTCTATACGTCGACTATTAAGAAAGCATTCATTTCAATCAGATACAAAACATTATGTAATAAATTAACTACACCCCCAAAGTAGAATGGCTGCACATTTCAATGTCTTAAAATTGTTAAAACGACTGCTAGGTAGGTAACACATTAAGGGTGCCATTACAACATTTGCGCTAAAGCTGTATCAGTAATTTTGAAACCAAAATTGCCAATACCACGGGCATGTGTAACTTCAGGATGTATTACCTTCCATTTACTTCTTAGATTCTAAGGGCCATATTATCAAGAACAGTGCAAACATTATCGTCGCTTGTAGGAGAGTAGGATCTGCACCTTATGTTTCCCCCACTTTTTTTCTGATATTTACACTGGTTTCTGGCTATAGTCTGGCTGGGACCCTGCTAATCAGGGCCCCAGCCTCTCTGTTCTCTCTAAACAACTTGGAATGCATATTAGATGCACTAGTGATTGGATACTGTGGTACCTTATGAGCCCCTAGTAAATGGTACCTTAGGTACCAAGGGCATAGGTACTTCACAGGTCTACCAGGGACTGAAGCATGTATTATGCCACCCATGGGAAGCAGACTAAATCTGACACCACAGGCCTGCTACTGCAGCCTGGGTGAGGTAGTGTTAGCACTCCTCACTGAGATATAGGTTCACTATATCTCTCCCTGCACACACATTTAAACCTATCAGTCACCCCTAAGGCAGGCCCTGTCAATCCTGAGGGCAGGGTGCTTGGTTTCCATGTGAGGGGGTGCCTCTGCCTGATCAGGGCCCCTCTGCAGCTCTCAGAGTCTATTCTCTGGGGCTGTTTGTGAATGCGGTCAAACCATATACTCTTAAGTGCGTTATAACCTCACGGTAAATGCTAACTCTGGGATGGCTGCATCAAAACATGTCGTGTTTGGTGTCAAATGCTTTCGAATCATACCCCCAACCCAGTAACTGGTGTGGGAGTATGATCCCACCTTTCTAGAGGGATAGACATGTACCTACTATGGAAACACGGTAGAATCCTGAAGAGCCCTGGCATCACAATATGGATGCCACAAGTCACAGACACTGGGCTACCCTCCTGCTGATGACCGAAACTCGCAGTGGAGGAGGCCCAACAATAGGCATCCTGTCACAGGGAGGTGTGGTCACCTACCAGACAGGGTTTAGTGTATTGGGGCTGGGTGGGTGCACTCCTAGAGTGCTTTGAAGTCCTGCACTGGGGGAGCAGTAGGCTCCTCTGTGCATATGCCAGCTCAAACCGGTTCAGGGGCTACCTGCCCCTGCTCTGGTGCGAAACTGTACAAAGGGAAGTGGGTGTAGCCACCCACTCCCCTGACCCTCCTATAGGTGGGGTCATAGAGCTAGTCCCTCGATTCCTTCTAGTATCAGTTAGGGAACCCTTGCCATTGCAAACTAGATATCCCGTGACAACGCTATGAAGAAGAATCCTGGACCTTCGACGTTCCACTACCTCTGGAAGACTGAAGAATCTCCCTTGGAGTCAAGGAGTGACTCCCCTGCTTGGCAGGCACCAAACTTTGCAATTAACGGTCGCAAACTTTCCCACTCCCGCCGGAGTCCGAAGTCCCTGCATCCTAGGAAGAGGATTTACTGACTTCTCCAAGGCTTCATGAGTCCCCAGCGACGCTGAGGCAAGTGGACCCCACGAGTGACGAGGAACCGCAATCCCTGGGTACCGTGCACTTTTTTCGAGTGCAACCCCTTCACGACATTCTACGAACTTGTGCTTTGGACAACGTGTGGTCCAGGCCTTTAGCAGAATTTCCACTGAAGATCAGAGGCCTACCCCATCCCGAGTGACCGTGGGCCCCTGTTGAGTGAATCCTCCCGAATCGTCTTCGTGATGCCTTGCCGGTTGGCTTGTGGGTCCCCAGAAGACTTTTCTACAAAACCAAAGAGCTCCCCTGGTTGCTCCAGGCCTGCCCTGATTTACCTTGCTGGGTGAGTCCCTCAGACCTTGCTGGTCTGCACCGCTGACTTTTTACACTTTCCACAAGACTTGCTGTTGCCAAGGCTTGTTGGCAACAATCTGGTAACCGATACCGCAGTAAGCTGCAGACTTTGTGGGACACACCGAATCCAGCTCCCGGACGTCGTCGACACCTCCTGGACCTCGTGGCTGAAGAGTCAAGACACCCATGGATCACCTGAAATCACCCGACGACTGTGGGCATCCATCTTCCTTGCCCCGGGTCACTGCCAAGTGACTTTGAACACTGTCCCCTCTGCTTTCAGGTCTTCCTTCTTCTTAATCCAGGCTTGGATTCCACTGGACACTTCTCCTGTCTTCACAAGCAGCAAGTCTTCTTTGTCTCCCATTGAAAACGACGCCGCGACCCGACACCAAAAGACACCTATGCACCCGGCTTCCCTGGGTGAGGTAACTCCAGCACTATGGTGCTTCTGTGGGTGTTGGCTCTAGAACTACTTACCCTATAAGTGACTTGCTTGTAGACTCTCCCGAAGTATCCTAAAACTCTAAATTTCCAATCGCGACTTGCTCCATTGAAGTCAATTGGGATCCGCGGCTGTGTTCTCACACTGCGTGCATCTCCCGTGGGTCCTTTACTTACCTGGCTTGGGTGGATTAGTGAGGCCCCAGCACTTCTGAAGGCCCTAGGCCTTGTCCCCTTGCAAGTCGTTATCTCTAAGTCTCTTTTTTAGTATATGGTCTGGTACCCCCCTAGGGCCCCAGCCATATTTGTGCATAACTTGTTGTGAAATGTTGATTTGTGCATATGTCCTTGACTTCTAATCTCATAAAGAGATTAGTAGAGTGTGTCTAGTAATAAATACATATATATTTTATATATATACCTGTGTGGTGTCCTTTCATTTAGTAATTCAAGAGATTATAAGGTAAAACAAGCTGTTTTACATTCCTCTAAAGACTTAGCCTGAAGGCTGCTCTCCACAGCTACCACTAGGATAGCTTTCTCTAAAAGGTTGTCTTAAACCTACTACCATACGAGTCGAATTGTACTGGTGCAAGGTGTCCACTTTAACTAGTGAACAGCATATACGAGGCCAACTTCTCACATCGCTTTAGCGGTAGGAAACTGCAGCTAAAGCGGCGATAAGGGGCTCACTGGTTAGAGGCGGCAGATCCGCAAGCAGAGAATCGGCCAGGGACCAGGGTTCAATTCCCGACGCGGCAGGGTCGTGGACCAGGGTCAAAACGGACTCGATAATTCTCGCCTCGGTACCTACTCTAACCAGGAACACACTCGGCAACTCTGGGCATTAGCTTACCTCATCTCCACAATGGCCCCCCACATTCGCCGGGGATGCCTGGTTTCACCTTGGAGATACCCAGGAGGGACCATCTCACAGGGATAGCCAGGACGGGTTCCCCAGCGGTCTACAGCGCCACGACGCCTCAGGGCAGCAGTGCGCTTTACAAGACACATACACATACACACATACACCCTAGAGAATTCCAAAAGAAGGCCAGGTCTGATGTCCTTGGCTCCGTCCTTGATAATATGGCCCTAAATGTCCTCTGAGAAACAGGGGATAAGAATACCAACCTGAGTTCCCTAGCACTTCCCCCTTAGCCGATTTCCCGCCCTGTGGTTTTGGCTGCTTTTTGCGTCTGTAATGTTTTAGGGGAAACATTTGGTGGGTGGCATTTAATATCACTTATAATCCTGGTGCAGCCAATAACTCCTATTAGCATCTGCATTAGAATTACCAGACCAGCTGTTTTAAGCACCTCACAGAATCTTGAACTAGTGAACCATCTGTTTCAAGCTTGGCTAAATGAGATAAGACCCTCAGTCGCTAAATAGGGTTACTTAAAGGGATGTATGACGTTACAACGCATACTATTACAACGCATACCTTTACAACGCATTTTTTACAACGCACAATCCATTACAACGCATGACATTACAACGCAGTACACTACAACGCATTTTTAAAAACTACCTTTACAACGCATATCCATTACAACGCATACTACCTTTACAACGCATACCATTACAACGCATAATATTAAATTGCATTTAAGGTAAGTATTAGATAGTATAGGGTTAAAAATTACTATTCTAACTCCAGGGGGTGCAACAATAGGGTAACTGTTGGATAGTATAGGGGTAAAAATTACTATTCTAACTCCAGGGGGTGCAACAGTAGGGTAAGTGTTGGATAGTATAGGGGTAAAAATTACTATTCTAACTTCAGGGGGTGCAACAGTAGGGTAAGTGTTGGATAGTATAGGGGTAAAAATTACTATTCTAACTCCAGGGGGTGCAACAGTAGGGAAAGTGTTGGATAGTATAGGGGTAAAAATTACTATTCTAACTCCAGGGGGTGCAACAGTAGGGTAAGTGTTGGATAGTATAGGGGTAACAATTACTATTCTAACTCCAGGGGGTGCAACAGTAGGGTAAGTGTTGGATAGTATAGGGGTAAAAATTACTATTCTAACTCCAGGGGGTGCAACAGTAGGGAAAGTGTTGGATAGTATAGGGGTAAAAATTACTATTCTAACTCCAGGGGGTGCAACAGTAGGGTAAGTGTTGGATAGTATAGGGGTAAAAATTACTATTCTAACTCCAGGGGGTGCAACAGTAGGGTAAGTGTTGGATAGTATATTACTATATTATGCGTTGTAATGGTATGCGTTGTAATGGTAGTATGCGTTGTAATGGAATGCGTTGTAAAGGTAGTATTTAGAAATGCGTTGTAGTGTCCTGCGTTGTAATGTCATGCGTTGTAATGGATTGTGCGTTGTAAAAAATGCGTTGTAAAGGTAGTGCGTTGTAAAAGTTGCGTTGTAAAGGTTGTTCCCCTACTTAAAGCCTTAATATTCCATGAAGTAGCTTGGAATGTAAGACTAAAGTGAAAGTATAAACATTATGTATGCCTAAAACAAATGATAAAACTGAATTGAAATATATGAATATATGAAGAAACGAAGACTAGAGCAGCGAAACAGAGAGGAATTGGATAGAGGAGGTTAAAAAAAGAGAACCAAATAGGGATGTAAAGAACATAAAGGGAAAAAGGTAAGTAGGATTGGGAAAACATAGATTAATAAGAAAAAATTCACAGAAAAGAGTACAAATCATACAAATGATGCCTGAGTAACATACCTAAGAATGTGAATAACATGAAGCGGGAGTGGTAACACCAGAAGATGACAGTGACAACATATTTTCTCCAAAACACAAGCAGGGCAGCTTGAGTTTGGATAAGAGTACCATCAGAAATGAGGCCTTTAGGAATCAAGACAAAAAGGCTCAAACATGTATCAGGAAAAATAAATATGTAAGCACAACATATCACACAGGACTAAAGTTAGCATTGCATACTACAGATGGAAAATTAACATGTTACTATGAGACAAAACATGTGGAGAAATAGACAATTATGCAATTCTTTAGGTCTCCATCTCTTCTCCTCCATGTTGGTGTTGAAATTCCTTAAGAGCAGCTGGGTCATCGTAAGTGGTTGTTTTATCCTTATAAGTCACCCTAAATAAACTGAGATGACGAAGACCAAATCTAGCGTTCATGGCTCTCTGAGCAGACGGCATATCTAAAAATTGCTTCAGATAATCTCCTGTGACCTTTGCTACATCTTGGGGGAAACAGAGCCTCTAACTTGAACATATTTTTTGTTTTTGGGTTTTGACAGCAGTTATTATTTTTAGAATGATTTGATTTAAACAGAGATGGGGGACACTTCTTAGATCTTTTGTTTGATCCCTGTGGTGTTTTATGAAGGGCCGAAGTCTTTGAAATTGTTACAGGGACAGCATCTGAGTTCTGAGTGATATTATCCTCCATATATTGTAGAACACATTTAAAGTCTGAGAGCAAAAAGTTAGCTTGTGGACTAATAAATTTAAGTTTTCTTGCTTTTCTCATATACTATATTACACTGTCTGCTGAAGGAATGTCCAAAACATTGGTTATACAAAATGGCTTAGAAATAAAAATTCAAAAAGGACATAGCTCATTTAATAATAAGGAGTCTGTCCTATAAGTGTAAACATGAGGTAAAAAGTAAAATTAACACATGAGTGATTATAGTATACGGTGACATATTGGTGTAAAAGGACACCATTTCAGAAGAAGCTGCACACAATGTTGCACGTTCTGAGAGGGATGAGTTTCTTCTGGCCAACTGTATGTAGTTGAGAAGGGTGGCATCATGAAAGAGCTCTATCACCTCATTAGGAAAAATATGTCAATAAAAGATGTATATGACACTCTGTAAGACATTCACCTTAGTCTTATGTATCAAAACAATTATCTCCGGGTCAGCAGTAAAAACAAACGGTGAGCGAGGGAATAATTGCAGTGGTTTTTATGAAAGATTGCCTTCATGAGGGGCACATGTAAAAACGCCTCACAGAAAGGCGAGCGCAGCCTCTCATATTCAAGATACAAGACCCCAGGGGCCAGCTAATAGAACAAGGAGACGAGTAGACAAGTTCAAAATATTCTTTGTTGTAGAGACTTTCTTCCAAAAGAGGCGAGTGCAAAACACCTCATAAAATGGTAGGCCTCTATCGGCGAAGGAATATATCCCCAGAGCCAGCCGCAGAGGGGAGAGGTGGTCCAATTAACTCACCAGCCTCTCCGGAGGAGCAGCATGTTTAGTTTCCAATTTTAGTGTCTGATCATGGGTGCTGAATGTCGATTAAACTCCCCGCTCGTCCTGGAGTTCAACATGGCACCACCATCTTGTACGGTGCAAAAACCACCAAAGATTTGATATTTTATCTCTACATCTGCTTACAATATAGTGTCAGTTGATATCTTGGTATTGATATATGTGCAGATTAATATTGTAAAACTGTATATTTTAGTACCACTTCTCCCATGCATGCAAAGCTGTAAGAGCAGAGAAATGCCCACTTTCTAAAAGTGGCAATTTCTAAAACAGAACTGTTAAATTCAACTTTACCATTGAAGATGATTTATCATTATCATTCCAAAGATATGAATCATAACACAGCTACTCCTTTCTAATCAGGAATTACAGCTTAAAAAGGTTTTCAGGTATTCCCGAATGTTTGCCTATGAGAGGAGTAGGCCTCACAGTGGTGAAAAATGAATATGCATGTTTTTCACTACCAGAGCATGCAAAACATATACGGACATGTCCTAGCTTTTACTTACACAGCACCCTGCCCTATGGGGTACCTAGAACCTACTTTAGGGGTGGCTTATATGTAATAAAAGGGAAATTTAGGGTTTGGCAAATAGTTGTAAATGCCAAGTTGAGGTGGCAGTAAAACAGCACACAGAGGCTGCACAGTGGCAGGCCTGAGACATGTTTAAAGGACTGCTTTTGTGGGTGCCACAACCAGTACTGCAGGCCACTAATAGCATTTAGTTTACAGACCCCAGGTATATGGTATACCATACAAGGGACTTACAAGTACATTAAATATGCTAATTGGTTATACACCAATGTTACCATGTTTAGGGGAGAAGAACATGCAATTTATCACTGGTTGTAAAGTGCTCAGAGTCCTAAGGCCAACACAAAGAATCAGTCAAAAGAGGAGGTAAGCAGCAAAACGATTGTGAGACGACTATCCTAAGGCTGACAGGCCAGTGTTTGATACCACACATATCAGAAATATGAGTTTTGTGTTTTATATCACACCTGCCGCGGCTGGAGGTAGGGATACGCTGGTGCTGTAGCACCCCCACAATAACTATGCTGAACGTGAATGAGCAATAAAGATGTTTTACACTTTGTTTTATCTTGTCACAATTGCTGTGCGTCCAAGAGAGAGGCTATGACCATTGTCAAAATGCTGCTTATTCTTTTAAAAGAGTGATTGATGTTTACTTTTCTTTCTCTGACTGTAATGTTAGAGGATTTTTTAAAGTAAACTATGAGACACACTTGCTGGGTACAGTATATGTGAAGGAATGGCTAAAGAATGTCATTTTTTTACTAATGCAAAATGTTAATGCATACAAATGAACTGTATGAGTATTTCAGAATATATCAGCAGTTTGGAAAGCACAAATGAAGCACATTTTTTGTAGTTCTGAAATGTGATGGAAAGAAAGATTTTAATAGGATCAACATAAATCAATACACTTGGTGATGCACAAATGAAGTATTCGCTGAAACCTGATTTACCCACATTATTATTTGTGTATTGTATAGTTTTATCAGTGAGACTCGATGTATGTTTGTGAAGACTGTGGGGCATATTTACAAGGATATGTTGGAGCGTGAAGCTGCGCCAAATTTAGCATCCCTGCTCTCCAACATTTTAAAAACGGAGGGATGTGCTATATTTTCAGCAATACGGCACACTTCCATGTTTTTTCCCTAGCAGTGGTGCTAAAATTAGTTGCCTAGCGCCAATGCAGGCACCCTTTCACCATGCTGCAAGGGTGCCTGTGTTGATAAACAATCAATAATGACAATTTGCTACTTCTAGGTGTTCTGCATTCTGCAGCACACATAGAAGTTGCAATTAATAATTAAATAATGATTGTTTATGTGCAGGAATCGATACCTTCATGCACATAAACAATCATTAATTCATTAATGGTGTATTGTTCTTTCTATGTGTGCTACAGAATGCAGCACACATAGAAAAAGCAAAAATGAGAAGAAATAAAAGTATTTCTCCTCTTTGCACCAAAGTAATACCTGCTATTGAATGGCGTTTTTGGTGCTGCCTCAGATTTACACATCCTTCTAAATCTGGGGCAGTGTCAAAATGCAATGGGTGTTGAAGAGGAACTCCCACAGCACCAACTATTGCATGCCTCTTTCGAGCAAAGTGTAAAGGAGCTGTATTCACAAGGCAGCGTTAAGCTACTTAAAATGGCTTAGCACCTCGTTGTAAATATGGAGAAAGGCATAGCGCCACCAGAACAACGCCAAAAGTGACAATCTGGTGGTGCTAGCGCCTTGTAAATATACCCCTAAGTTGCCATTTCAATGGCAAATGGGCTGTCTGTAAATGACAGTGCACTAACACACAATGCTTTAGTAATATATCTGCAACAGTGTGTTCCAAAATGTACCATCAGCTACATACAACACCCTTCCTAGTCACCTGCTGAGGCTTGCATTTTTCACAAACCCTATGTCTTCAGTGATGTAACCTTGATGTCTGCACCCTCACTCGGAAAAATGTTCCAGCACCAATTTGCACCTGATACATACTGGGAGTGATAAAAAAATGAATGCTGAATTAAATTTCAGCCGCTCATGCCAGAATTTAGAGGGACAGAAAGGCCCAGCATTTACTGGATAAATTAGGATTTTGGTGCAGTAAAAACCAAAACCTATATACTATGCCCCACTTTCGGGGAGAAATTCATCAAATGTGCTATTTATCACACCCCATAAATAACTTATCCCACAGTATCATTATTTATCAGGTGCGATACAGATCTTCACCACCTGATACCAGGCCACTTATAATGAGGGCCATATTGTTCTAGCCCGCAGATACTTGGAAAACTGCGCGTTCCTGCTGTTATTGTGCACTATGGAGAGTCAGCATGGCTCTCAGCAGCTCATTTGTTTAACTTCCACGGTAGGGTCAGCACTAGAAGGGCTCTCAGCTTTTGACGCTCAGCATACTAATCATACATGAAACATGTCATGGGCTTAGCTAGTATCTGTTGTTTCAAGTGAATTACATTTGTGATGTTGTTAGAAAAATGACTGGTGTTTGAATATCTGGATAATCTAAAACTAGTCCTGCTTAGATTTACCTCCAAGACCGAAAAACACACTTCTGACTTAAGCAGCGGTTTCGTTGTTCGCAGAGGTAAATATCAATCAGGTTAGTGTCTTTTCCATAAAATGTCTCCTACATCAGGGCTTGATTTTTTTTTACTCGGAGATGTCAGACTTGTTATAACTTAAAAATAAGAAGCAACTCTTAAGATTGCAAACATTTTTGTTTTCTTCCCAAAGGAATAATAATTCTTCTTTTGTGGCAGGTACGCATATAAAATTTCTTTTTCTAAGTTAGCTACTTTTTTGTGGTGTTCAGAAATCTCTGAAAATGTACTAATACAGCAGGGGGTCCAACCTGTGACCGGGAGTGGCTGATCTATACAACATTTTTAGGATTATCTCTGGCAATGTGATGTGTCTGGGTAGAATTCAGTGCATGCAATCCATCCTAGCTGGATGTGCTTAAAAATCTGGAATTGATAAAGCTGCTTGAGCATCTACGATTTCAGCAACCATTAATGAAATGAATACTAAATGTTTGCGACTACATTAATTTAAACATATCCATTCTGGTATAAAATTCTGGGATAATATTATCTTTTAGTCATTATTTTTGGTACCCATTGTGTAAATTCACATCAGGCTCGATGTTGTGAAGATGCAACTAATTTAGGAGCTGGGAAGTGATAGACTTTGCACCCCAACTAACAAAGAATATTCTATACGTCGACTATTAAGAAAGCATTCATTTCAATCAGATACAAAACAATTATGTAATAAATTAACTACACCCCCAAAGTAGAATGGCTGCACATTTCAATGTCTTAAAATTGTTAAAACGACTGCTAGGTAGGCAACACATTAAGGGTGCCATTACAACATTTGCGCTAAAGCTGTTTCAGTAATTTTGAAACCAAAATTGCCAATACCACGGGTATGTGTAACTTCAGGATGTATTACCTTCCATTTACTTCTTAGATTCTAAGGGCCATATTATCAAGAACAGTGCAAACATTATCGTTGCTTGTAGGAGAGTAGGATCTGCACCTTATGTTTCCCCCACTTTTTTTCTGATGTTTACACTGGTTTCTGGCTATAGTCTGGCTGGGACCCTGCTAATCAGGGCCCCAGCCTCTCTGTTCTCTCTAAACAACTTGGAGTGCATATTAGATGCACTAGTGATTGGATACTGTGGTACCTTATGAGCCCCTAGTAAATGGTACCTTAGGTACCAAGGGCATAGGTACTTCACAGGTCTACCAGGGACTGAAGCATGTATTATGCCACCCATGGGAAGCAGACTAAATCTGACACCACAGGCCTGCTACTGCAGCCTGGGTGAGGTAGTGTTAGCACTCCTCACTGAGATATAGGTTCACTATATCTCTCCCTGCACACACATTTAAACCTATCAGTCACCCCTAAGGCAGGCCCTGTCAATCCTGAGGGCAGGGTGCTTGGTTTCCATGTGAGGGGGTGCCTCTGCCTGATCAGGGCCCCTCTGCAGCTCTCAGAGTCTATTCTCTGGGGCTGTGTGTGAATGCGGTCAAACCATATACTCTTAAGTGCGTTATAACCTCGCGGTAAATGCTAACTCTGGGATGGCTGCATCAAAACATGTCGTGTTTGGTGTCAAATGCTTTTGAATCATACCCCCAACCCAGTAACTGGTGTGGGAGTATGATCCCACCTTTCTAGAGGGATAGACATGTACCTACTATGGAAACATGGTAGAATCCTGAAGAGCCCTGGCATCACAATATGGATGCCACAAGTCACAGACACTGGGCTACCCTCCTGCTGATGACTGAAACTCGCAGTGGAGGAGGCCCAACCATAGGCATCCTGTCACAGGGAGGTGTGGTCACCTCCCAGACAGGGTTTAGTGTATTGGGGCTGGGTGGGTGCACTCCTAGAGTGCTTTGAAGTCCTGCACTGGGGGAGCAGTAGGCTCCTCTGTGCATATGCCAGCTCAAACCGGTTCAGGGGCTACCTGCCCCTGCTCTGGCGCGAAACTGGACAAAGGGAAGTGGGTGTAGCCACCCACTCCCCTGACCCTCCCATAGGTGGGGTCATAGAGCTAGTCCCTCGATTCCTTCTAGTATCAGTTAGGGAATCCTTGCCATTGCAAACTAGATATCCCGTGACAACGCTATGAAGAAGAATCCTGGACCTTCGACGTTCCACTACCTCTGGAAGACTGAAGAATCTCCCTTGGAGTCAAGGAGTGACTCCCCTGCTTGGCAGGCACCAAACTTTGCAATTAACGGTCGCAAACTTTCCCACTCCCGCCGGAGTCCGAAGTCCCTGCATCCTAGGAAGAGGATTTCCTGACTTCTCCAAGGCTTCATGAGTCCCCAGCGACGCTGAGGCAAGTGGACCCCACGAGTGACGAGGAACCGCAATCCCTGGGTACCGTGCACTTTTTTCGAGTGCAACCCCTTCACGACATTCTACGAACTTGTGCTTTGGACAACGTGTGGTCCAGGCCTTTAGCAGAATTTCCACTGAAGATCAGAGGCCTACCCCATCCCGAGTGACCGTGGGCCCCTGTTGAGTGAATCCTCCCGAATCGTCTTCGTGATGCCTTGCCGGTTGGCTTGTGGGTCCCCAGAAGACTTTTCTACAAAACCAAAGAGCTCCCCTGGTTGCTCCAGGCCTGCCCTGATTTACCTTGCTGGGTGAGTCCCTCAGACCTTGCTGGTCTGCACCGCTGACTTTTTACACTTTCCACAAGACTTGCTGTTGCCAAGGCTTGTTGGCACCAATCTGGTAACCGATACCGCAGTAAGCTGCAGACTTTGTGGGACACACCAAATCCAGCTCCTGGTTGTCGTTGACACCTCCTGGACCTCGTGGCTGAAGAGTCAAGACACCCATGGATCACCTGAAATCACCCGACGACTGTGGGCATCCATCTTCCTTGCCCCGGGTCACTGCCAAGTGACTTTGAACACTGTCCCCTCTGCTTTCAGGTCTTCCTTCTTCTTAATCCAGGCTTGGATTCCACTGGACACTTCTCCTGTCTTCACAAGCAGCAAGTCTTCTTTGTCTCCCATTGAAAACGACGCTGCGACCCGACACCAAAAGACACCTATGCACCCGGCTTCCCTGGGTGAGGTAACTCCAGCACTATGGTGCTTCTGTGGGTGTTGGCTCTAGAACTACTTACCCTGTAAGTGACTTGCTTGTAGACTCTCCCGAAGTATCCTAAAACTCTAAATTTCCAATCGCGACTTGCTCCATTGAAGTCAATTGGGATCCGCGGCTGTGTTCTCACACTGCGTGCATCTCCCGTGGGTCCTTTACTTACCTGGCTTGGGTGGATTAGTGAGGCCCCAGCACTTCTGAAGGCCCTAGGCCTTGTCCCCTTGCAAGTCGTTATCTCTAAGTCTCTTTTTTAGTATATGGTCTGGTACCCCCCTAGGGCCCCAGCCATATTTGTGCATGACTTGTTGTGAAATGTTGATTTGTGCATATGTCCTTGACTTCTAATCTCATAAAGAGATTAGTAGAGTGTGTCTAGTAATAAATACATATATATTTTATATATATACCTGTGTGGTGTCCTTTCATTTAGTAATTCAAGAGATTATAAGGTAAGACAAGCTGTTTTACATTCCTCTAAAGACTTAGCCTGAAGGCTGCTCTCCACAGCTACCACTAGGATAGCTTTCTCTAAAAGGTTGTCTTAAACCTACTACCATACGAGTCGAATTGTACTGGTACAAGGTGTCCACTTTAATTAGTGAACAGCATATACCAGGCCAACTTCTCACATCGCTGCAGCGGTAGGAAACTGCAGCTAAAGCAGCGATAAGGGGCTTGATAATATACCCTAGAGAATTCCAATAGAAGCCCAGGTCTGATGTCCTTGGCTCCGTCCTTGATAATATGGCCCTAAATGTCCTCTGAGAAACAGGGGATAAGAATACCAACCTGAGATCCCTAGCACTTCCCCCTTAGCCCATTTCCCGCCCTGTGGTTTTGGCTGCTTTTTGCGGCTGTAATGTTTTAGGGGAAACATTTGGTGGGTGGCATTTAATATCACTTATAATCCTGGTGCAGCCAATAACTGCTATTAGTATCTGCAAATTTAATTACCAGACCAGCTGTTTTAAGCACCTCACAGAATCTTGAACTAGTGAACCATCTGTTTCAAGCTTGGCTAAATGAGATAAGACCCTCAGTCGCTAAATAGGGTTACTTAAAGCCTTAATATTCCATGAAGTAGCTTGGAATGTAAGACTAAAGTGAAAGTATAAACATTATGTATGCCTAAAATAACAAATGATAAAACTGAATTGAAATATATGAATATATGAATAAACGAAGACTAGAGCAGCGAAACAGAGAGGAATTGGATATAGGAGGTTAAAAAAAGAGAACCAAATAGGGATGTAAAGTACATAAAGGGAAAAAGGTAAGTAGGATTGGGAAAACATAGATTAATAAGAAGAAAGTCACAGAAAAGAGTACAAATCATACAAATGATGCCTGAGTAACATACCTAAGAATGTGAATAACATGAAGCGGGAGTGGTAACACCAGAAGATGACAGTGACAACATATTTTCTCCAAAACACAAGCAGGGCAGCTTGAGTTTGGATAAGAGTACCATAAGAAATGAGGCCTTTAGGAATCAAGACAAAAAGGCTCAAACATGTATCAGGAAAAATAAATATGTAAGCACAACATATCACACAGGACTAAAGTTAGCATTGCATACTACAGATGGAAAATTAACATTAAAATGTTACTATGAGACAAAACATGTGGAGAAATAGACAATTATGCAATTCTTTATGTCTCCATCTCTTCTCCTCCATGTTGGTGTTGAAATTCCTTAAGAGCAGCTGGGTCATCGTAAGTGGTTGTTTTATCCTTATAAGTCACCCTAAATAAACTGAGATGACGAAGACCAAATCTAGCGTTCATGGCTCTCTGAGCAGACGGCATATCTAAAAATTGCTTCAGATAATCTCCTGTGACCTTTGCTACATCTTGGGGGAAACAGAGCCTCTAACTTGAACATATTTTTTGTTTTTGGGTTTTGACAGCAGTTATTATTTTTAGAATGATTTGATTTAAACAGAGATGGGAGACACTTCTTAGATCTTTTGTTTGATCCCTGTGGTGTTTTATGAAGGGCCGAAGTCTTTGAAATTGTTACAGGGACAGCATCTGAGTTCTGAGTGATATTATCCTCCATATATTGTAGAACACATTTGAAGTCTGAGAGCGAAAAGTTAGCTTGTGGACTAATAAATTTAAGTTCTCTTGCTTTTCTCATATACTATATTACACTGTCTGCTGAAGGAATGTCCAAAACATTGGTTATACAAAATGGCTTAGAAATAAAAATTCAAAAAGGACATAGCTCATATAATATTAAGGAGTCTGTCCTATAAGTGTAAACATGAGGTAAAAAGTAAAATTAACACATGAGTGATTATAGTATACGGTGACATACTGGTGTAAAAGGACACCATTTCAGAAGAAGCTGCACACAATGTTGCACGTTCTGAGAGGGATGAGTTTCTTATGGCCAACTGTATGTAGTTGAGAAGGGTGGCATCATGAAAGAGCTCTATCACCTCATTAGGAAACATATGTCAATAAAAGATGTATATGACACTCTGTAAGACATTCACCTTAGTCTTATGTATCAAAACAATTATCTCCGGGTCAGCAGTAAAAACAAACGGTGAGCGAGGGAATAATTGCAGTGGTTTTTATGAAAGATTGCCTTCATGAGAGGCACATGTAAAAACGCCTCACAGAAAGGCGAGCGCAGCCTCTCATATTCAAGGTACAAGACCCCAGGGGCCAGCAAATAGAACAAAGAGACGAGTAGACAAGTTAAAAATATTCTTTGTTGTAGAGACTTTCTTCCAAAAGAGGCGAGTGCAAAACACCTCATAAAATGGTAGGTCTCTATCGGCGAAGCAATATTTCCCCAGAGCCAGCCGCAGAGGGGATGAGGTTCTGGACCTTTTAAGAGTCCAGAGGTGTCAGGGAAACAACACCCAAAGACCCCTGAGTTCCTTCCTGCCTTGGTGCACAAATAAACAGAGACGCGGGCTTCTCGATGGTGGCGTCAAAGACCAAGATTTATTTACTGCAGGGACACAGAAGTCATAGGAACCACACAAAAGCAGAATCTACGAGACTGTTCAAATTGCAAGAAGTGGGTTGCTCCTTAAATACACGAAATATGTCTTTAGGCAACATTACACAAATATTTTTCATGCTCAACCCGGTATCCCAAACAAACAATAAACAGACATCAAACAATAATTAGTCATAGGTTTTCGGTATTCGATCAAGTCTCCTTGTCAGTTTTCCATTCTTTGCCCGATCCTCCCCATCATAAAAATCGTATCCTCCCCATTGTAAAAGCCCCGAAGGAGAGGAGCAGAGCCAGGTGTGAGGGATAGAAAAGCAGGATAAGAGGTGTTTATGGATCGTAAACGGGCATGGCTACAGTATTCGGCCTCTCAATCAGGACAATGGACACGAGAACCAGTATAGCAGGATTGGCCTCAGGCAGGGGAGGCATCTTGATTCTGCCTAGTCACGCAGCATCAGCTTCCTCGGGCTTGAGCTTACGTGTCCTTAACAAGGTGATTCTGCCGGGGTCATCGCTCGTCCATTGACTATGTGAGGGCAAGAAACAAAATGGGTGCGGTATCTAAAATGGATGCCATGATATTACAACAGAATGCCCTATTTCTCAGTGAATTCATGCTCGTAGTGCGGCGAAAACACTGTCATGCATATAATGGATCATTTACGGTTCATTGGTACCAAAATCGTGTCAGTACTACGATACCGAATACACGGGCTCGGATCGCTACAGAACCTCAGACCGTCCTTTTGCCCTTACATAGGCAATAACTTACTCTATATCAGAGTCCATCTCTATGTTCATCAGATCACTGATATGTTGCTGGAGCATTATTCTATCTCCTGGCGTATCTCCAAAAACAGGTGGTCTTCTTACGCATGTTGAAACACAAAGGCCACATAAGGCAGGACCACACTGAACAATGAGACAGCATGAGAATAAAAATACCAATGCAACACCAGTGACTATCAGAACCTTCCATCCCCATGCAGATAACAGACTCCAGAACCATCCCATTAGTGACCAGTTACCTTCCTCTACATGAATAGAGTCAGAGATTTTGTGTAACTTAGAAATGGCCTTATATACCGTTGGCGCATTATCTGGGATAAAAACACAGCAACTCGATTGGATCATCTTGCATACCCCACCTCGATCTGCAAGTAACACATCAAGGACCATACGGTTCTGTAACGTCATGAGGCGATCCGCTTGAAGCTCAGCTGTCAGGTTACTAAGGGCACCCGCAGTTTCGGTAATAGTGGATTCAACTACCCGTGTTAGTTGACGTAAGTTCCTACTGTTGGCCATAGGCCCCCAGAACGGAAGGAAACCTTTGAAGAAGTCTCCTGCTTCTTGGCCAGCAGTATCTTCCTTATTAAAAACACCTCTCACAACTCTAGTTTTGTGATAATCCGGTGCAGCAGTGTATGTCGGAGGCAACAGTTGAGCAATATAACATGAGCCTGAAAAGTCAGCAAGCAGCCATGTATATGCTCTGTCTTTGCAAACAAAATAGGTGCCCTTAGCAGCTAAGAATGCAGGGGAAGACTGTGACGGAAAACGTATGTTTCGGTACAGTCACTCTTCCCTAGTCGAGCTTTCGGATTCCTCCCATTTCCTTGCAAACAGACCTGACCTTGGTGGGGTACGACCCAGATCGGAGTCGAGCTCTTACGTTTGTTCTCACCCAAAGTAATGCCGTATTCCGTAACATTCCAACCCATGTAAACTCGCAATTCATACTTGGGAATAAACGGAGTGTTATTGACGTCTCTAACCATGTCAGTAATTCCCTTTGCCAATGCTCTATTAGCGGAGTTATACCTAGTGGAACGCGGAGGTCGTGGGGGATAGGTCTCTAGAGCATAGACGAACATGGTCTGAAATGCCCAGAATGATCCATTATAACTAAAAGGCAGAACCAGATAAGGGATACCCTTGTCCATGGTATGTGGTATTAAGCCACACACCCAGCAGTTTGTTGTGTTTACCACTAGTTGGTGTTGGTGCAAGAGCTGAATGAAAGTGTTATTTATAAACTCAGAGCGTCGAGCTTGCTCATGTGCAGGAAAAGGATGGAAAGAATGAAAAGAAACAACAGTCGGAGAAACAGAAACATGGGGCGATACTGTAGATGTAACAGGTGCAAAGATCAGTTGAATACCAAAAATAATTCCGCCCACCAGAGTTATTAAAACAATCAGAAATGTCAGGGCACATTGTATTAGGAAACATTTGCTATACAATATTTCATACAGTTTCGTCTTGCGAGCATTTATGACGTTAGCCCGTCGCAGTTCAGGAAGCTCCATCTTCTACAACCGTTCGCAACGGATGGTTTGTACCTGTTAAAAATTGCCTCTGTCTACCCTGGGAGTTCCCAAAATAAACAGAAGAAACCGACCTTGTGTCTGTTCCCTGCAAGTTAAAACAAGGCACACGTTACGACCCTACGGTAACCCAGATGGCAAGGTGAGAGAACAACAAAAACAAAAAGGATAAAATTATAGAGCATTCTTCCTGACTGAATGGAATGTGATAAGATCAAAACAGTTTTCAAATAGAAAGGTAATTATGCAATGTCATTGGTTCATAGAATGAGAACGTAGGTTATATCTGTACTTTCCGGGTCTTGTCTGATCTTGAAACAATTGTTCTACAGGTACAGTAATGTTCGAGTCCACAGGTGACGAATGTTCGCCTTGTATGACACTCTGTTCAGGGTTCGAAGGCACAGTTCCTGGTGGGGTATCAGAGTTCTATGTTTCAGTTTGTTTGTCCGTTATGTACTCTGCATCACTGAAGGGAATGAGCCTAGGAACAGGTTCTGTCTCGGATGCACCAAATCCCTGTCTAACCCAGTTGTCGTAGGGGAGTGGGAGAGGGACACGCTTCGTATGGCTAGCGTGCACCCAATTCTTCCTTCCAGCTAGGCGTACAGCAGTTCTTGTGGCCAGGAGCACCTGGAACGGGCCCACGAATCTTGGCTGGAGGTTCCGGGTTCGTTCAAAATTCCGCACCACAACTTGATCACCGGGTTTCAATGTGTGGCCTGGACTCTCTGGCAGCTTAGGCAAGGATTCGAATACCTGTTGATGAATAAGGCTCAATTTAGCAGTCAGGTCAAAAAGGAAATCATTCAACATTGGATATTCGATCTGTTTGAATTCCTTTGGCCTAGGGACTCCCCAAACATTAGCAGGACGACCGAACACAATCTCATATGGGCTAAGCCCTACTCGAGAGTGTACAGTCGCTCTGGTGGACAGTAAAGCTAAAGGCAGTGCGTCTGGCCAGGATAGACCAGTGGAAGCTTGAATTTTAGCAAGTTTCAGCTTCAAGGTACCATTGTACCCTTCAACCAAATCTGCTGACTGTGGGTGATTCGCACTGTGGAATTTCTGGGTGATTCCCAGACCCGCACACACACTCTTCATAACTTTCCCTACAAACTCACTTCCATTGTCCGACCAAACAATCCGTGGCATACCATATCTGGGGAAGTACTCTTTGAGGAGGATTTTGGCAGTGGACATAGCAGTGTTATCCTTTAATGGATATGCCTCAATCCATCTTGAAAAGGCACAGACTACTACTAGGACATATTTAAGATTGTTACACCTGTCCATGTGGATAAAATCCAACTGAATCACTTCAAAGGGACAAGAAGGGGGAGCAAAATGACCAGTTGGGGTTGGGGTTCCCTTGCCAGGATTATGCATCAGGCATATCATGCAATTTTTCACCACTCTTTCCGCATACTTAGTAATTCCATCGTTCTTCCATACTGGAGCTAACATTTTACAGATCCCTTTCGAACTAATGTGCGCCACTCCATGCGCCATCGTAACTACCGCAAGTACATACGCATCAGGTAACATCCAACGCTGCTGCTCAGACAAATCAATCCAACATCCACTTGAATCCATTTTACCCGTTTTCTCTTTCCATTCATTCTTCTCATTTTTAGTTGCTTCATTCTGGATTGCCTTTACACTTTCAATCGTATTCTCACACATCCCTGATTCAGCAATCCATCTTGTAGACGTTGTAACGTACATTCGACTCATCATGTTCTTGGCCGTTTCTTTGGCGACCTCATCAGCAAACGCATTCCCACGGCCAACATCATCCGTAATCTTTCGATGTGCACTGCATTTCACAATCGCAACTTCATTCGGTAAGGTCAGAGATTCCAACAGGTCGTTGACTAACTGTCCATGTTGGATCTTAGTCCCATGGGACGTGAGAAAACCTCTTTCTTTCCACAGACGTCCAAAGCTATGTGCTACGCCGAAGGCGTATTGGCTATCAGTGAACACATTCACTCTCTTTCCCTCAGCTAAAACACACGCTCTTGTTAATGCAATTAATTCTGCAGCTTGGGCAGAATTCTGACTTACTCTTGCAGTCTCCACAATCGTACTCAAAGTCGTAACTGCATACGCGGCCGTCACATCACCATTCTGTAGTTTAAAACATGACCCATCGACGTACAAAGTGCCATCTGGATCTAGTAACGGAATATCTTTTAAATCAATCCTACCTTTTGTCTCTTCCTCGGTTCTAAAACAACAATCATGGGGCTCTGAATCACTCGACTCTTGAGTAGTCGGCAACAGCGTTGCTGGATTCAATATGTTGCATCGCTTGATCTGAATATGACTTGCCAAAAGTGTCAGCTCATAGCCTGATAGTCTAGCACTGGTGAGGTGCTGAGTTTTCGTTCGATTCATGAGTGTATCCACAGCATGTGGAACCATGACTACTAACATGTTGTTCATGACCAATCCAGCAGACTGTCGAATAGACACTGAGGCTGCTGCTGTAGCTCTCAAACAACTTGGCAATGCTCTGGCTACCGGATCTAATGTGGAGGAGAAATACGCACAAGGTCACTGTTTGTCACCAAATTGTTGCGTTAATACACTCAATGCACAACCTTCTCTTTCATGGACATATAAAGTAAACGGCTTACTGTAGTCAGGAGTACCCAACACAGGAGCTGAACACAGCACATCACGTAAGTCGGAGAAGCTCTGTTGACATTCATCAGACCATGGCAAAGGGCTCGGAACACCTTTTCCAGTCAGGGCTACCAATGGTTTTGCCATGAGAGAAAAATTTGGGATCCATTGCCTGCAGTATGACGTAATACCCAAAAACGCACGCACTTCTCTCTGTGTACTTGGTGCATTCATCTGTGAAATTGCTTTGATTCTCTCTGGGGTCAACCTTCTTCCCTCCTTTGACAAAAGATGACCTAAGTAGGTCACTTCTTGGCAACAATATTGCAGTTTAGAAGGTGAAACCTTGTGATGTAAGTCTGACAAATGACTAGGCCTGGGCCAAAATTCCGTTCCGTTCGCGGAAATTGCGATATTTTGGCATTCTCGCGTTCCGCGGAAAGCGCGAAAATGTCAAAATTTCCGCATTCCGCAGCTTAGCGATAATTTTTTTCTTGCTCGCGCTGTAAAACAATACATTCTCGCGCGCGCGCGATCGCCTTACCTGAATCCCTGCGTTCTCCGACAAGTTTTCTTGACCCGGTCGCGTTCTCCACGAGATGTTGGATTTTGGTAGCCATTTTGCGCTGTCTCGTGAGAGTTCGCGGCCGCATTCAAGTCATTTTTCACGCGATCACGTCATTTGTCGCGCGATCACGTCTTTCTTCTCGCGATCATGCACCACGCGAGTATGAGAAGATTGAGATCTCGAACATGTCATTCTACATCGCGAGCCAGAGAATGAGGACGCGGGCACATGAAATCGAACGCCAACAGGAGAAAGAGACCGCGAACACGTCATATCCAACGCGACAGGGACAAAGAAGAGAACGCGATCATATCGTTTTCGACACGCCGGCGGAAGTAATGTGAAGCTGGAGAACTCAACAACGTAAAATTTACAATTTGGAGAGGAATATCGGCTCTAGCAGCATGAAACCATCTGCAAATACTGATTTTGGATGAAAAGAACTCCTTACATTCACATTTGGCTTTCCTTTTTTGTGCAAGGAGTCATTTTTTTTTTACAAGGTGGAGAGAGGGAGGAAGTGACACAGATTCTCCAACTTCCTGTTCCTGTCCAGCAGGCTCCTCCCAGTGCTTTGTCCATCTCCTGCTCATTCTGCCTTTGGATTTGGAGCTGGAAAGATCACTCTTTTTGTCTGCTGCATCATTGCAATTGGATTTCAGGATTTTTGGAATAGGATATTTTACAAGTAAGTGGTTGTTGTGTTTGATTGTGGGCATTGCAGTTGTTGTGTAACTACAATTTATTTTTGATAATTAATTATCATCATTCCTTTTTTTTTTTTTAATTTATTTTAATTTTGTGGGTTGTAGTAGTAGGCCCGAGCTAGCCATGGGCATGGCCTCATGGGTGTGTGTGTGCATGGTGAAGCAACTGTTCCTTTTGTTTTTTGAATATATTTCATTTTCAATCACATTTAGGGCATGGATGGCATTGGATTGAGTTGGGGAAGTGTGTTTTTTGGGGTGGCCTTGCTGATGTTGTTGGGCCTGGACATGTGGCTGGTGGCCATTTTGAGGCCTAGGCCTGCAAGCTTGCCTGGCCTTGTCTGCCAGCAGGCCTGCTTTCATCCACTGCTACCAGAGCAGGTAGCCACAGCTTTAGTAATCTACTGTTTTCTGTGTGCTCTGTTGAATTTAGACATCATTTAGGGCATGGATGGCATTGGATTGAGTTGGGGAAGAGTGTATTTTGGGGTGGCCTTGCTGATGTTGTTGGGGCTCGCCATGTGGCTGGTGGCCATTTTGAGGCCTAGGCCTGCAAGCTTGCCTGGCCTTGTCTGCCAACAGGCCTGCTTTCATCCACTGCTACCAGAGCAGGTAGCCACAGCTTTAGTAATCTACTGTTTTCTGTGTGCTCTGTTGAATTTAGACATCATTTTGGGCATGGATGGCATTGGATTGAGTTGGGGAAGTGTGTTTTTTGGGGTGGCCTTGCTGATGTTGTTGGGCCTGGCCATGTGGCTGGTGGCCATTTTGAGGCCTAGGCCTGCAAGCTTGCCTGGCCTTGTCTGCCAGCAGGCCTGCTTTCATCCACTGCTACCAGAGCAGGTAGCCACAGCTTTAGCAATCTACTGTTTTCTGTGTGCTCTGTTGAATTTAGACATCATTTAGGGCATGGATGGCATTGGATTGAGTTGGGGAAGTGTGTTTTTTGGGGTGGCCTTGCTGATGTTGTTGGGGCTCGCCATGTGGCTGGTGGCCATTTTGAGGCCTAGGCCTGCAAGCTTGCCTGGCCTTGTCTGCCAGCAGGCCTGCTTTCATCCACTGCTACCAGAGCAGGTAGCCACAGCTTTAGTAATCTACTGTTTTCTGTGTGCTCTGTTGAATTTAGACATCATTTTGGGCATGGATGGTATTGGATTGAGTTGGGGAAGTGTGTTTTTTGGGGTGGCCTTGCTGATGTTGTTGGGCCTGGCCATGTGGCTGGTGGCCATTTTGAGGCCTAGGCCTGCAAGCTTGCCTGGCCTTGTCTGCCAGCAGGCCTGCTTTCATCCACTGCTACCAGAGCAGGTAGCCACAGCTTTAGTAATCTTCTGTTTTCTGTGTGCTCTGTTGAATTTAGACATCATTTAGGGCATGGATGGCATTGGATTGAGTTGGGGAAGTGTGTTTTTTGGGGTGGCCTTGCTGATGTTGTTGGGGCTCGCCATGTGGCTGGTGGCCATTTTGAGGCCTAGGCCTGCAAGCTTGCCTGGCCTTGTCTGCCAACAGGCCTGCTTTCATCCACTGCTACCAGAGCAGGTAGCCACAGCTTTAGTAATCTACTGTTTTCTGTGTGCTCTGTTGAATTTAGACATCATTTTGGGCATGGATGGCATTGGATTGAGTTGGGGAAGTGTGTTTTTTGGGGTGGCCTTGCTGATGTTGTTGGGCCTGGCCATGTGGCTGGTGGCCATTTTGAGGCCTAGGCCTGCAAGCTTGCCTGGCCTTGTCTGCCAGCAGGCCTGCTTTCATCCACTGCTACCAGAGCAGGTAGCCACAGCTTTAGTAATCTACTGTTTTCTGTGTGCTCTGTTGAATTTAGACATCATTTAGGGCATGGATGGCATTGGATTGAGTTGGGGAAGTGTGTTTTTTTGGGGTGGCCTTGCTGATGTTGTTGGGCCTGGCCATGTGGCTGGTGGCCATTTTGAGGCCTAGGCCTGCAAGCTTGCCTGGCCTTGTCTGCCAGCAGGCCTGCTTTCATCCACTGCTACCAGAGCAGGTAGCCACAGCTTTAGTAATCTACTGTTTTCTGTGTGCTCTGTTGAATTTAGACATCATTTAGGGCATGGATGGCATTGGATTGAGTTGGGGAAGTGTGTTTTTTGGGGTGGCCTTGCTGATGTTGTTGGGGCTCGCCATGTGGCTGGTGGCCATTTTGAGGCCTAGGCCTGCGAGCTTGCCTGGCCTTGTCTGCCAGCAGGCCTGCTTTCATCCACTGCTACCAGAGCAGGTAGCCACAGCTTTATTGATCAAGTGTTTTCTATGTGATCTGTTGAATTTTTAGACATCACCTTCCTGAGAGTGTAGTGTGGCTGTACACAGTACTAGTAGTATAACATAGCTCTAGTTAAAAAAAATTCATAAATGGCTAGACTATCTTTTGTTTGCACTAGTACAGTACTAAGTAACTGAACCACAAAAACAAATGCAACATTTCACTGATGTTCTTCTCCTGTCTTCTTTGCTTTTAGGTGCACAAAAGACAGAGTAGGAGGTGTCATCGGCATCACCTGGCTACCCGTTGTACTGCCAGCCAGACAGAAGTCCTGCTGCGCATCACGCCCACGTGTGACCAGAACTTGTTGTGCATCTGCCTCCTGCCTGACGTCGGAATAAGATGGCCCCAAAGAAAGGTACCAGGTCCAGTACCAAGAAAGTTGCTGGTGAGAAGAAGGAACAGAAAAAGGAAGTGCCATTAACCACGACTGGTGGTGTGCCGGCCAAGGTTTTTTTTGGCACCAAAGCGTTGTCCGGGAACCAAGCTGGGAGCAGCACAGCGGTCCAGCAACCCCACCAACCTAGGCCCAAGGGCTTTACTGTCGCAGAGGTAGCCAGTCTACTAACGGGCAGCGATGTTGAAGAAATGTCATTACCGCAAAGTAGTACACAATCAAGTTCAACACAGGCGCAAACTCAGCAGATCAGTGTGCAGCCGCCGCAACAAGAACAGCAGCAGCAGCCGCCGCAACAAGAACAGCAGCAGCAGCCGCCGCAACCAGAACAGCAGCAGCAGCCGCCGCAACAAGAACAGCAGCAGCAGCCGCCGCAACCAGAACAGCAGCAGCAGCCGCCGCAACCAGAACAGCAGCAGCAGCCGCCGCAACCAGAACAGCAGCAGCAGCCGCCGCAACCAGAACAGCAGCAGCAGCAGCCGCCGCAACCAGAACAGCAGCAGCAGCCGCAACCAGAACAGCAGCAGCAGCCGCCACAACCAGAACAGCAGCAGCAGCCGCCGCAACCAGAACAGCAGCAGCCGCCGCAACCAGAACAGCAGCAGCCGCCACAACAGCCCACCATAGTAGTTGTTGCTCCTGACGTAGGGGCATTTCAGGAAATCGAGCTTCCTGCAGACAAAGCGGAGCGAAGTCAAACCACTGTTTCAGAACATCTATTGTCTTCCAGACCACCAGCAAGGAAAAGGAGGCTTAGTCCATCATCTTCTTCTTCAAGCCCCGCTTCTGATGATCGTGATGACACTTGGGTCCCACCAGCTCGGTCTGAGAGTGAAGTACGCCACAAGACATTGCTTCTGAAAAGGAAGGTCCCAGAAAAACTTAGAGTTATGGAGGTAGATGTAGAAGAGGGGGGTGATGATGTTGATGAAGACGAGCCAGTCATCACGCACATTACTCCCGCCCCAAAGGGATTGGAGACCGACATTCTAACCCTATCCAGAAAGGCTGCTACTGAGCGGGATGTAGCACGGATCTCACCAACACAGGTTACACCACCACTACCTCCAGCTGCCATATTTTCCAAGGCCCGGCAGGGACCTACATCCAGCTCAACCACCTCAGTAGGAAGTGGTAGAAAAGTCACAGTGTAGGTGGACAGGGTCACATATTTTCAAGCACCCCCTCAAGTTCATCTGGTGTTGAAAGTGGCACATCCAGCAGTGCCAGAAAGTTCTCCTCCCCAGTTTGGGACTTCTTTTCTGTTAGCGCCAAGGAGGAGAACGTTGCTATATGCGCAATTTGTCGGCAAGGTGTTCGGGGTGGTAAGCTTGGTACAAACTATGGTACCGGAGGACAAGCAAGTCATCTCAGAATACACCACACTATTGTGTGGGAGGATCACCTACTTAAGTTAAAAGAAAGTAGGAAAACTAAACCCTTTGAAGTTGGTCAGGAATCAGGGAGCGATATTATTGTGGTGGCAGGTGAAGAACAGGGAGGCATTTCTAGCCTTGTCTCCAGTAGTGCAGTCACTGCAGTGGTAACGCCCACATCCTGCTCAGTAACATCAGAGTGGCACCGCAGTAAGAGCCATACTCAGAGTGTGGGTGAGACACCAAGGCGACCGGCGAGTACCTCAATGAGACAATCTGTGTCGTTGAGCCTTAGTGGGTTAATGGCACCACTAAGGAAAGTAAGCCAGCCTACCATTGACAGCATGTTTAGGTTGGAGGGGCAGTTCCAACGCAACCACCCAACGGCACGATTGTACAATGCGAAGCTGGCTAAAATGTTAGCGCTGGACCTTCTTCCTTTTTCATTTGTGGAAGGGGTGGGTTTCCTTGAATTTGTGTCTGCCATCTGCCCGAAATGGAAAGTTCCAAGCCGGTCCTATTTCGCAAGAATTGCTGTTCCGGCACTACATCATGATGTGCTGGAATTTGTTGGACAAGCTTTGCAGAAGAGTGCTGTGCACAATATCCACCTGACAACAGACATGTGGGGGGAACCACCTTTACAACGCAACTTTTACAACGCTAAGCTATTACAACGCATTTTTTACAACGCAAAAACTTTTACAACGCATGCTTTTACAACGCATGCTATTATATGGTAAGTACTTTTACAACGCATATACCTTTACAACGTATTATTTGAAAATGCCTTTACAACGCATGCATTTACAACGCATGCATTTACAACGCAAGATGTTATATGGTAAGTACTTTTACAACGCATATACTATTACAACGCATTTTTTAATGTTGGTATTTTAATTTAAATAAATATATATAGTATAATTATTTTATTTTTTTTAAATTGTAATTGATAAAAAGTGAGTAGTTTATCAAAATATTAATACTTGAGTATTTTGTCTAGTAGAAATGTTTTGTTGGATAGTTAAATTAATACTTGAGTATTTCAATATTAATACCTGAGTATTTTGTCTAGTAGAAATGTTTTGTTGGATAGTTAAATTAATACTTGAGTATTTTAATATTAATACTTGATACTTAATACTTGAGTATTTTGTCTACTAGAAATGTTTTGTTGGATAGTTAAATTAATACTTGAGTATTTCTCAAAATAGAAAAAGTTTTTTTATATTTAATTTTATACATATTACAGTGAATAGTGAGAATTTTTAAAGTTAAATTAATAATTGAGAATTATTCTAAATAGAAAGAGTATTTAATATTTTATTTAAAATAAATAAGAGTGAGTAACTAAATTTTAAGACTTGAGTATTTTTTAAATATTAACGTGTATTTCTAAAAGTAATTTAGTTCATTTGTTTCTTTAAATTAAGAAACAGCATATTTTAAATTTAATTTAATTAAAATTTGTGAGTACTTTCTAAAAATATTAATACTAGAGTATTTTTCAAAAATTTAAGTAATCAGATATATTAATACTAGAGTATTTATAAGTTCCAAAAATAAAGTAAATTTTTTTATTAAAAAGGAAGAGTACTTTTGGATTATTTATTAAAAAAATTAGAGAAATTTATTAAAAAAAATTAAAAATATAATAATAATTTAAATATTAAAAGAGTAATAATAAATGCATTTTAAAAACAATAATAGTTAAAAAAAAAAAAAAGAAAACAATTACTTACTTTTTTTTTTAAATTCCCACGCTTTTCCATTGAAGTCTATGAGCGTCTTTGTCCTTTATTTATTTTGGCAGCTTCAGAATATACAACCCGCGGAACAAGAAAAGAAGGATCAGAAAGTGAAGAAAGAGAAAGTTTTGAAGGGAAAAGACAATAGAGTCGAGGTAAGGAACATATTTAGTAAATTAACATTTAATTAGTTACAATTTTGAAGTTTAAATAACTATTAAAAAAATAATAACAGCAAACAATTATTGTTTTCAAATTTTTTATTTATAGAAAAATCATGAAAAAATAAACCATATTTTTAATGAATTTTGCAATGTAAGTAACATTTTTAAAACTAAATATAAATATTTTATTAACATTTATAAACATTTATTTACAGATTAGTTAAATAAAGTAGTCCGTTATAAATTTAGATGCACGCGATGACGTAATGACGTGAGCGTCGACGTAATGCGCCATTTTGCAGAGCATCGGAGGAGGAAGCAGCAGGAAGCTGATCTGCGGACAGGTAGGAAATATTTTCATTTGTAATTGTAGAATAAACCTTTAAAAGGGATACATATATAGTGAGGAAAGAATAAGGGGAGGTTGCGGGAAAACTAATTGATTACTTAAATGTTTTTAAACATGTCCACATTAATGTCATTAATGTATGCCTATGTCGGGTCGCTAAAAGTTATTTATTTAGTTTAAAAAAGTATGTAACTGTTAAAAAATTAAAAGTTACTGTTCAGAAAGTTGATTTGTTTATTTAGGAAGTAACAAAAGTAATGTCGATCTTCATTTCTAAGTGCAAAAAAGTTGCGTACTTTCAAATTTTGGAAATTAACGATTGTTATAAAAATGATGATTAAGCTGCAAAGTGCATTTCGGAATATGGTTTGAATTGTAGAATTTACATATGTTTCAGTTTTGGTGATTTGTTTTGACGGTAATTAAATTGAAAATTTTCGGTAATTATATTAATGGAGTTTCGATGTAGAACAATAGTTCAAATACTATGGGACAGTAAATTTGTAGACATTGGTAGTTTTTGTTTGAAATGAAGATTTGTTTTAAAAAAAAGGACCCGACTTGTTTGTTTGAAAAATATTTTACAAAAAAACATTGTATGCCAATTGTAATTTGAAAATTAGTAAAATTTAAAGCAAAGCAGGAAAGTAAGTTATTACATTATTTTAAAAAGAAAGAATGTTAGAAAGATTTTCCAGGTAGTCTATAGCCACACACAACGAAAATTGTTGTAGAATTGCCAATAGTCTCTCAGACATTTCCCTTGTTTTGACTGTTACTCGTGGGTTTAGACTACCTGCGAGTGTTTGCGCTATTCTCATTTCTTGGAAACTTTGCTCCTTCTTCAAAGTTTCCAAAAATGAGTAGAAGTTAGGATGTGGTTTGCCAATTGTATGGTTGAAGGAGTTATGCCATCCCTCAATGGCATTGTTTGTTTTTGCTTCTCCCTCTAAACAACTCGTGTAGCAGTTCCACCACTCCAAATGGAATCGTGGCTTCCTCCTGCGACCCGATCTGCTTAGGTGTCCAATCCATGTGTCCTCAAAATAATTTAGAATGGGTGCCAATTTTTCTTCGTTACTCGTATAATAAACAGATTCTATAATTGCAGTGTAGTACTCGTCCACACTATCGGGAGGAACAAAACAAAGTGCAGTTAATTTTTTTAGTTCAAATTGTAGTTTGCTATCCCGAGAATAATCTGCAACTAGGGATGTTTTCTGTAATTTACGCCAAAATGCCTGCGAAAAATGGAAAAAACATCCCTGAATTTGGGTATCCGTGTACGTTTTAGTGATCACATTGATCATGCTCAATTCAAAATCAATAATTATTTTTCGAGGACTTGAAGATGTTTTACTTTTAATCACTGATAAAAGTTCAGTGTATGTTGCAGAAGTCTTATCAGGTAGCAAACTATAAACTAAGGGAATTACACTATTGTTAATTTTAGCATGTATAGTGTAAATTTGAGTGAAAGGATGGGGTGTACTTTTAAACGTCCCATCCATCATCCAAATTTCACTACTTTCTAACTTAGCAAGGTTACGTGGGGTACTAAAAATTAGAATACGTTTCTGAGGGTTTTCGTTGTCATGCAGAAGGAAAGGTTCATCAGAAAAAGAAATAGAAAGATCATGAGGAATTCTAATGTCAGAGAAAGTATGTGGTGTAGATAATTGAATGTTACTTGCCTGCTTTTGTCTCTGAATAATTCTTCTCAAATTAGGTATTATAGGCATGTTACTAGCAACATGACTGGGGACATGCTGTGCAACCTCTCTTAAAATTGATCCTGTAGAATCATTGGAGGTGCTTGCAATAGCTTTCATCTCGTTTATTGTTTCTCTAATTTCTACATCCATTGCAGAGGCAGAGTGGTTATGTTCTGTGGTTTTCACAACCAAATTATCAACAGTAACCGCTCTGCCACTGCAATGGGTAGTGTAGTATTGCACACACCTCCAATGATTTCTAGTTAAACTTATTCTTTCCTTACTATATATGTATCCACCATGGTTTAATACATTTTTGCCCTTCCTAGATTTAATAAAGTTGGCAGCTCCCAGGCTAGACATTATCTGAAAAGAGGAGAGAAGACAAAAAAATTAGCCTGAATAAAATTATGAAATATCTAAAACATAACATTTACACCATCCATTACTTTCACTACTGCTGCACCTTCCAGGAGTTACAATACTAAATTGAACCCCTACAGCATCCAACACTTTCCCTACTGCTGCACCTTCCTGGAGTTAGAATAGTAAATTGCACCCCTACACCATCCAACACTTTCCCTACTGATGCACCTTCCTGGAGTTGGAATACTAAATTGCACCCCTACACCATCCAACACTTTCCCTACTGATGCACCTTCCTGGAGTTAGAATAGTAAATTGCACCCCCACATCATCCAACACTTTCCCTACTGATGCACCTTCCTGGAGTTAGAATAGTAAATTGTTACCCCTACACCATCCGACACTTTCCCTACTGCTGCACCTTCCTGGAGTTAGAATAGTAAATTGCACCCCTACATCCTCGAACACATTCCCTACTGATGCACCTTCCTGGAGTTAGAATAGTAAATTGCACCCCTACACCATCCAACACTTTCCCTACTGCTGCACCTTCCTGGAGTTAGAATAGTAAATTGCACCCCTACACCATACAACACTTTCCCTACTGCTGCACCTTCCTGGAGTTAGAATAGTAAATTGCACCCCTACAGCATCCAACACTTTCCCTACTGATGCACCTTCCTGGAGTTAGAATAGTAAATTGCACCCCTACACCATCCAACACTTTCCCTACTGATGCACCTTCCTGGAGTTAGAATAGTAAATTGCACCCCTACACCATCCAACACTTTCCCTAATAATGCACCTTCCTGGAGTTAGAATAGTAAATTGCACCCCTACATCATCCAACACTTTCCCTACTGATGCACCTTCCTGGAGTTAGAATAGTAAATTGTTACCCCTACACCATCCGACACTTTCCCTACTGCTGCACCTTCCTGGAGTTAGAATAGTAAATTGCACCCCTACACCCTCCAACACATTCCCTACTGATGCACCTTCCTGGAGTTAGAATAGTAAATTGCACCCCTACACCATCCAACCCTTTCCCTACTGCTGCACCTTCCTGGAGTTAGAATAGTAAATTGCACCCCTACACCATCCAACACTTTCCCTAATAATGCACCTTCCTGGAGTTAGAATAGTAAATTGCACCCCTACATCATCCAACACTTTCCCTACTGATGCACCTTCCTGGAGTTAGAATAGTAAATTGTTACCCCTACACCATCCGACACTTTCCCTACTGCTGCACCTTCCTGGAGTTAGAATAGTAAATTGCACCCCTACACCCTCCAACACATTCCCTACTGATGCACCTTCCTGGAGTTAGAATAGTAAATTGCACCCCTACACCATCCAACACTTTCCCTACTGCTGCACCTTCTTGGAGTTAGAATAGTAAATTCCACCCCTACACCATCCAACACTTTCCCTACTGATGCACCTTCCTGGAGTTAGAATAGTAAATTGCACCCCTACACCATCCAACACTTTCCCTACTACTGCACCTTCCTGGAGTTAGAATAGTAAATTGCACCCCTACATCATCCAACACTTTCCCTACTGATGCACCTTCTTGGAGTTAGAATAGTAATTGTTACCCCTACACCATCCAACACTTTCCCTACTGCTGCACCTTCCTGGAGTTAGAATAGTAAATTGCACCCCTACACCATCCAACACTTTCCCTACTACTGCACCTTCCTGGAGTTAGAATAGTAAATTGCACCCCTACATCATCCAACACTTTCCCTACTGATGCACCTTCTTGGAGTTAGAATAGTAATTGTTACCCCTACACCATCCAACACTTTCCCTACTGCTGCACCTTCCTGGAGTTAGAATAGTAAATTGCACCCCTACACCATCCAACACTTTCTCTACTGCTGCACCTTCCTGGAGTTAGAATAGTAAATTCCACCCCTACACCATCCAACACTTTCCCTACTGATGCACCTTCCTGGAGTTAGAATAGTAAATTGCACCCCTACACCATCCAACACTTTCCCTACTACTGCACCTTCCTGGAGTTAGAATAGTAAATTGCACCCCTACATCATCCAACACTTTCCCTACTGATGCACCTTCTTGGAGTTAGAATAGTAATTGTTACCCCTACACCATCAAACACTTTCCCTACTGCTGCACCTTCCTGGAGTTAGAATAGTAAATTGCACCCCTACACCATCCAACACTTTCCCTACTACTGCACCTTCCTGGAGTTAGAATAGTAAATTGCACCCCTACATCATCCAACACTTTCCCTACTGATGCACCTTCTTGGAGTTAGAATAGTAATTGTTACCCCTACACCATCCACCACTTTCCCTACTGCTGCACCTTCCTGGAGTTAGAATAGTAAATTGCACCCCTACATCATCCAACACTTTCCCTACTGCTGCACCTTCCTGGAGTTAGAATAGTAAATTGCACCCCTACACCATCCATCTGTTTCTCTACTGCTGCACCTTCCTGGAGTTAGAATAGTAATTGTTACCCCTACAGCATGGTACATTTTTACAACTGCTGCACCTTAGAATGTTGGATAAAAATACCTTTTTCTTTCTAATTTGCTTTTCTTGCTGACTCTTCTTAAGTGGGAATGGCGTGTAGGCTGGAGTAGACACTTATGTGGTGATTGGATTTCTAATGGAAAAATAAATGTCTGGAAAAGTGAAAAAAGAAAAGAATGAGAAAACTGAACGATGTTGAGAAATGCGATTTTACAATAATTTTTTAAAAATTGTATATTTGTTATAAGTTGTAGTAGATAACACTTTCCCTAATGCTACACCAACCTTTAGTCATGAAATAAAATTCTGAATTCTGCAAATGTAACCATAATTAAATTGGTTTTTTTTTCAACATTAGCAATGAGATGGCTAGTCTAATATATTGAAGGTTAAGAAACCATGCTGAAAATCAATACCTTGTTTTGTAGAAATTGCTTTTCTGGGTGAGGCTTCTGAAGATGATTTGGTCTGTTGGCTCAAGATTTAACGTATGTGATGGAAAGAATCTTTCTGCAACGAATCAAATTGTTGTCTTTTGAAAAAAAAGAGGATAATAAAAAAATTAACGTTGGTTTGAAATGTAAAATCTGAGTATCTTTAAATTAATAATGACATACAATATAACTAATACTACATGACACTGTACTAACCAATGCACCTTCCTGTAGTTGAAATAGAGATATGTACCCCTACACCATAAACAAATCTCCCTAATGTTGCACCTTCCTGGAGTAGGAATAGTATATTGTTACTCTAAACTATCCATTATTTTTCTAATTAGGTACTTTAGAGGAGTAATAATTGCAAAAGGAAGGATTAAAAATGTATAGAAAAAATAATACTGAAAAGGTAACATACCTTTTTCAGTTGTTGTTTGTTTTCGTGCCTTTAAGGTAATGCTTGCAGCAGGATAAAGTTATTTTTTTGGTACAGATGTACTCTGGAAAAAAAAAATGTTTAATAAATTAATGTTCCTTAGCCAACGTTGGTTGGAAAAAAAATACAATTTTTAAACAATATGATATATGACAAATGAGTATGAGTAACAATTGGTGAAAGTAAACATATTACACATTTAATGCATTTTTCAAAAAAAAAAAAAGGTTACTCCGATACTATCACTAAATTACTGTAATGCTGAACATTCTAGGACTTTGAATAGAAATAGTTACCCTAGTAATATGAATCGCTTTTTCAGATGTAGTACCCAACTGAAGTCTTATTAGTAATTGTTACTCCTGCATCATGGTATTTTTTCGTTTATGATGTAGTGAGATTGAGGTTAAAAAAAAAAACACCTTTGCCATACATCACTTTAGCTAATTTTTTAAAATATATTTTACAAGTAAAACAATTACAAATAAATTACATTTACCTTCACAATTGTATATGTCAGTCGATAACGTGGTGGTGATGCTAAATTAGGTACACCAATTGTTGAATCTCAATATATTCCGAGTTTCTGTTTTTCGAAAATAAAATACTTGTTTTAAGTTGGTGTATATTTTTAGTGATAATAAATTAGAAACAGTACATTTTAAAAGTTATTATTATGAATTTTATTTAAATTTTTTCTGGGTTAAGAAAATATATTTTACGCAAAACCAACGTTTAAAAATATTGTAATGACTTACTAGTAGTTGCTCTATTGGAATGCTTTTACGAAAGAATTCCGTGCTCTCTCTGAGGAGGTCGCAGTGGAGGTGACAGAGGGTCAGCTTTTCACGTCTGGTCTCTCTGGTAGTTGATAATCAACTGAGTGCAAAATGGTGTCTTCCTGGTATTTATAAGTTTTACTCTGTGTCACTATTAATTTTTTTAAAAACTGCGTTCGTTGTGTTTTTTTACATACTTTGTTTTAATGTGGAAAATGATAATTTAAAAATGCTTTTACAAAAGTATTGTTTTCATTCATTTGCTCCATTTTGGCATCCATTTTGGAACATGTCTTTTGGTATTGTTTACATAGAAACTGTGGTAGGACAAGTTTTACAAGTGAGATGGTTAAAATGGCGCCTATGTGTATGTGTCTTATGTTTTACTTTGATAACTTACTTTCCGATGTATTTATGATAAAAATGTGTATGTACTGTTATTTAAATTTTCGTCATTTTTGTAAAACTTTGAAATGTGTGAAAACGGAATTTTATGGGGGAGTTTGAGTATTAATTTTAATACTCGAGTATTAATTTTAATACTCGAGTATTAATTGGGTAATGCGTTTCAGTAGATTTACGTTCAGTTTTTCTCCACATTTTAATACACTTCCCCACCCTAAAACCCCTACTTTCCCTGCATCCCGTGCCAGATTTTATTGTACTTTTAATTTAAAAAAAAAAAAAATCGCGTTGTAATGGTATGCGTTGTAATTGATTTCGTTGTAACAGCACTTTTCAGTATTTTAATAGGTTTTGCGTTGTAAGAGTATTCGTTGTAAAGTAATGCGTTGTAGTAGTACTTGCGTTGTAAAAAATGTGTTGTAAAGGTATGCGTTGTAATAGCATGCGTTGTAACGTCATACATCCGACATGTGGACCAGTTGCCAAGCCACAGATTACATGTGTATCACTGCACACTGGATCTCTTTTGTGGGGGTTAAAGATCAACTATCTGCACGAGGTGTTGTTGACACAGCTGCGATTTTTGAAGGTACTCGGAAACATGCAACTGTAGCCATGTTCGCCATGGAGAAATCTCATACGGCTGAAAACATTTTAGAAGAGTTTCGCACCAAGGTTTTGGAATGGCTGCAGCCCAGAGGGCTTGGTATTGGTTTTGTTGCCACAGACAATGGCAGTAATGTACTTAAGGCCATGGAACTTGGTTCCTATTTCAGGGTTCCGTGTTTGGCACACTGCATAAACATTATAGTGCAAGACTTTCTGAAAAAAGAACCCATAGTAAGCAATTTACTGTCCATCTGCCGAAGAATATGCACTCATTTCAGCCATTCTTTTAAAGCTCGGAAGCAGCTGAGGATCATCCAACGTGACCGTAGGATGCCAGTCAAGGCACTCATCCAGGAGGTGGCAACACGTTGGAACTCAACGTATTACATGCTTGATCGTCTGTACGAACAGCACAGGTCACTCAATGATTATGTCTGGTACAGAAGCAGTGATGCTAGTGTTAAAGGCATGACCCTTCAGAGGGAGCAATGGACCCTAATTCAATGCCTCACTGAGATGCTGTCTCCTTTTGAGGTCTTCACACGTGAAGTCAGCAAGGAGGACTGTACAATGGGCCAAGCTATCCCATTGTTGCAAATGCTAGAGCATGAGCTGAATAATGTGTCTGAATCCTACAAAGGTGTAGAGGACAGAAGGCAAGCCTATGACTTGGTGGAGAGCTTATCCAGGCGCTTATCAGAAAATGTAAGGATACAAAATAAAATTTTGTCACAACAACATTACATTTGTGCCACAATTCTGGATCCACGTGCAAAATTAGGACTATTCCGTTCTTTTTCCGACACTGATGTTGCCCGCTACAAAAGTTGTATAGCTGAAGCAGCCATCAAGTTTGAAAACGAAGGGCTGCTAATTAAAAGCCCGCCACATCAACCCACAACAAGTACTGATACTGAAGCAGGCCATGCAGAATCAAGTGCAACTTCGTCGGCTGAGGGCAGTGCGGTTGGCTCACAATCGCAACACTCACCATCACCATCGACTACAAAAACAATAACTGGATCATTCGGCCGAGTACAATCATTATCAGATTGGTATGTAAAGATGGGCCTTAAGCACAGTGCTGATGCACAGAAAAAACAGCACAAAAGCTTACCAGCAGCAACCCTGAACATTGAGCGGATGGTCCAGGCCTATCTGGACGACCCAACAGAGGTGTACGTTGATCAAAACCCAGAGCAGTATTGGCATAGGAAAAGGTCTGAATGGCCACAGCTCAGCAGGCTGGCGATAAGCTATCTGGCTTGCCCTGTCGCAAGTGTCTCTTCCGAACGTGTTTTCAGTGCTGCAGGTTCCATTGTAACCTTGAGAAGGACCAGTCTATCTCCCAAAAACGTGGAGAGGTTAACAATGATCAAAATGAATTAGCACTTCATACCACCGAATTACACAATGCATGAATCAACAGAGGAAGATGAGGACAGCGGCTCAGGTGACGGAAGTATTGTGTCAGATGATTACCTACTACTGGAAGATACCCCAGAGTTTGAGGACGAGCTATACTTCCCTGACAATTAGGCTCGCACTTACTGTCTTCCTCCCTTTTTTCCCCCTTTGTTTGTGTCTGTTGTTCCGGTTATAAACTTGTGAATCGCAACCAATGCATTATCACCGTCTTCTAATCTTCTAATTTAAGATACAAGTTTCAGGTGTCTGCCATTTGACACTACAGTCCTCAGAATCCAGCTCCTCCGCTCGATCATACTGCATCTCCTGGTCAATTCCATTTCCCTCATGAATGATGATTGGATGATGGTAACAACAAATTCAAACTTTCCTCGTCCTTCCAAAACAAGTGGACCATGAATCTGATGACTTCTATAGCTATCCTCCTTCAGAGCCGAGAGAGACTGGCCATTAACTGAAAATAAGATGCAACAGGTAATGATTGATGCCATGCATTGTCCGCAGAAAAGCAGACTGAGTGATGTAGATTTTGTTGTGTGTGTTGCGCATGAATGAATTGATGTAATTGTGCACTGCCACTAATCAACATTCTACAGAACACACTAATTTTCCTCTTCTGGCAAACAAGAAATGTGTACTTCTCCTGCATCTTGGTGATACATTGCTTTTAATTCAATACAGGAAGGGGACTCACTCAATCTGCGCAATGCAAATGACTGTGACTTAACAGCACCGTCCATCATGATGATGGCGAAAGAGACGGCCTGCAGCGTTAACGAGATGAGATGCAACAGGTAATGATTGATGCCGTGCATTGGCCGCAGAATAGCAGACTGAATGATGTAGATTTTGTGGTGTGTTGCGCATGAATTGATGTAATTGTGCACTGCCACTAATCAACTTTCTACAGAACACACTAGTAATTACTAATTTTCCTCTTCTGGCAAACAAGAAATGTGTACTTCTCCTGCATCTTGGTGATACATTGCTTTTAATTCAATACAGGAAGGGGACTCACTCAATCTGCGCAATGCAAATGACTGTGACTTAACAGCACCGTCCGTCATGATGATGGCGAAAGAGACGGCCCATTAACTTAAGATGAGAAGTAACAGGTAATAAATGATGATAATTAATGGCATGCATTGGACACCTGACTCTGAGCTATTGGTCTTTGTGTTTGCGTTGTTTCTTGTGCACAAAGTGATGTCAAAGTGTACTAGTGTTAATCTATCTTTCTGTACACAATAAAGAATGACTCAAGTCAGTAATATTTATATTTCTACTCTTGTTGTGTTATAAAAATTACACTTGTACTGCAGGCCGATCTTCAGTCAGTAGAAGTATCAGAGCTGATGATGAAGTCAGGAGGATGTTTCATGAGTGGCATAAAACGGAAAAGCCTAAAGGTAAACACGTGAACCACAACCACAGCACACCCAAATGTCTGTGTAGAAGTTGAATAGAGTGTAGCGGTGGGATGACTGCAGTGCATTGATTTTACTAACTTTAACTGTAAAATGCTATGTCTGGAATGGATAATGTGCTTTGCGTTTGTCCAACTCTTTGAGAGAAAAAAAAAAGGACTCTAAAGTGTTAACGTAGGATGTGCTAATGGTAAGCACTGTGGGCCTGATCTCTCCTGTTACTGTTGAAGGTCTATGCTGGAAACAGACTACAGTAGAGATGATGCATATGCATACATGCCACCTCGGAAAGTGTTCTTGTTGCACTACACCATCACTTGTGCATTTGTTTTCACTTTCTTTCTGAATATCCCCTTTGGTTTTCAATCTAAAATTACAGGCCGGGCCTTGTCCAAAACTTTGTAAAACATTACAATGCATATTAATTACCTTACCAATCAATCACCTTTTTATTCCAGCCGGGCAGTGGCGAGTGGTGAGGCGACACACCCAAGATTGATGGACGAGAGGAGCAAGAGGAATGCCGAGATGCAAAAAACCAGTCCACATTTTTGACCAGGATAAGACAGTAACAGTATCCACCTTTCACTTCTTTTAAATAATTTGATTAATATCTTGTATACATTCTTTACAACAGTGTGTTCTTGGAGTTGTTATTATCAATCATCATTACGTTTGCTCTGTGTTTACGATTCTTCACTACCAATATTTTAAATTTCTATTTGCTATCTGTTAAAGTATTAAGGCCGGAACAGAACAAGAAATAGAAGTGTATGTAATCCGGGTCTCATCATGCATGCATTTCCTTTTTTATACCTTAACATATGGAATGGATATGGTATGGTAGTCTTCAATGATTGTCGTTTGTTTGTCTATGTATGCATACTGTTTTTCTATGTCAAACCTTTCCCAAAATCCCCCTTCCCATCCAATCAACGGACCCTAACCCTCTTCCCCCGGGCTGTGTGACTTATTGTCGAGGTGTAACTAAATTAAATGTACACCAATACTTAATCACACACTTGCTGGGGCGGATGTGGTGAAAGCAACACTACTTCAATTTCAATGTAGAGCGATGATCTTCTTCTGCTTGCCCACCCATGAGTAGGATATTTCACAGGTTATTTTATTTAACAAAGGAACATATACCTCAGCATGAATTGCCCGCATTGATTGGATTTGTTTGTTGTCATTCCTCATATACAGCACTAACTGTTAGACTGTAGGCATAGCCAAGTCGACAAAACTATAGTTTGTAACTCTGTCTAGTAGGCTATCCTCATAATAACCAGCATTCAGTTTTTTTGTCAAATATTTGAGCATATAATTGTTGCTCGGTAAATTCTGTGATGTACTTCATTCAACTACTTCTCTAACAGTCTCTCAAAGGCGATTGACTATCTCCTTTTCTTTTTTTGGAAATGCTGCCACCCTGCCAGTGTATACTACTACTACTATACTACCACCACCACCCCAATCATGGCATGTATGAAAAAGGAAACCATCTTCACCATGCAGCCAGTGCTGTGCCACAGTTGGACATAAACATCAAGCACCGGTAAGAGAGAAGTTTGGGGGAGGCAGAATCAATAATGGACATGTTGTCAATGATGTCAGTTTCAAACACCACTCCAAAGAATGCATAGTAGGACCAGTCAATGAGTGAGGTGTGTCGCATCTATCTGTTTGTGTCTTATACAGTCAGCAAATTATTGAAATCAAACACACGCTATGGGCGGCCATGCACCAGCAAAGAAACAGTGTGATGTAAAACAGTTACCCCACCTACAAAACATTAACAACATTGCATGTAACATAGAAAAATATATTTAATTGACCCTAACAAATAAACTAAACCCACAAAAGCTAACCCACCCACCTCCCTAACCCCAACGACTGTCCATAGAAATAGAGAACGCCCAAACGAGTGAAGAACGAACAGGAATTAAAAAAGGGGCAGTGACAGGGACTAACTGGTGGGACGGGACTGGAGGAGGACACGAATCTGGTCCTCTAAATGGGCGACGCGGCGTCTAAGGCCGCGGCAGTTGCAGCCACAGTGGGGGGTGGGGCACCGGAGATGGCACGGTGGCGGCGGGCAGCCGCCAGACGGTGGCGCCGTTCCGCTTGAGGGCGGTGGCTGGGGCCCGGGGCACTGGAGGAGGCTTGAATTGCTGCTGCAGTCTCCTCCTCCTCCTCGGCTAGGACCACCAGCCGCCGGTATTCATGCTGGATTGCCTCCAGCTTCCGGCGCCGTGCCTTGGCGGCCAACTCCTTCCGGTTGATTTTCGGAGTAGCTGTGTATCAAAAAGAAAAAAACAAGACAATTGTAAAATATAGTCTTAATAAAACAGTAGGACAAGGTAATTATTTACACACATAGTGGCATGGTAGAGTAGCACTATAAAATAAAGCACAGTAGTACATAACATTTTAAATGTCGCCCGTCCTTCTTCCTTCCACATGTCTTACACTTTTTAGTTGAACAGTGCACCAGGTGCTCTTCTCCATAAAACTTTCAAAGCGGAGTTGAAATCAGATAGATGAGGCCATTGGTTACTCAATACTCTGGCTCCTAGTCCTATACCAATTAAAGGGAATTCTAGTCTTCTAGTTCACTCTTCAAACGTCCCCAAGAACTCATACTTACTTACGACATCGGATAGCGGGCGGACTTTGTCCGCCCGCCATCCGACTGCTAAAAAAGGGTGGGGGTCCCGTGGGGACAATTAATTAGGATGATGCGCCCGGCACAGTGGCGGGCGCACCCTGTTATTTTAAATTTAAATTCTGGTTGGCTTTGCTGAAAGCAATGCTAAAATGTTGTGCTGCTTTTCCAAGCACAACATGACGGGCCTCGCACGGAGCCTGTCACGTTTTGCTTTGAAAGTCGGGGGGGTACCATAGCATCGGTAGGTACCCTCCATGGGGGCCCCCAAGCATACTCTGCAATGTGTGCATGCCTTTCCGTGGCGGACGGTAATGCCGCCACGCAAAGGCATTCCAAAATGCAGATTATATGGCTGCCGGTGTGGTGAGAGAGACACCACCGCCATATTGAACCCTTTTCCGCCTAGACATGTCTGAATATTTTCTACAGGGATGGCGGGAGGTTTGCCCCTGCTGTGACGGCAGTGAATTCCAGCCAGCCCGGCGGGGGCAATACGCCCACCATCCTAATGGGGCCCTAATTCACAACTTTACAGTATACATATACATACAGTACACCTTTGCAGTGAGTGTGCTGTCAAGTTCAACAATAGTTAAAGATTATGAATCTAACTTACCACCGCCTGCCACTGGTGCTGCCTCTCCCCCTCCGTTGCTATCTGCAACTGCCGCATCCTCGCCCTCTGCGTCGCCTTCGCTGGCCCCAGCAATGGTGGTCGGTAGTGCGCCTAGAAAACATTACACATTTATTAGGCAACATATACACCTCCCCCCTATTGATCAGTAGCAAGGTTGAACAATGAGTTAATACTAACATAAATCACAAGTACAAATCAGGTAGTAGTAGAGTAGACACTAAGTTATATGATCATTGTAGCATTTGCTTGATTAGCCCTAGCCATGCACATGTGACGTTACCTTTACCTTGCAGCTTCTTAAGACACCTTTGAGCCCACATGACCTGCCTCACACTGCTACTGTCTAGTCTACGCGCTGCGTACAGGCGGTCAACAAACATTAACAAGCCACTTTTTTAGGAAGAACTGGTGTACTACTGTTACTGTTAGTCCATATTGCTTATCCATAGATGCTACACTTTTTGGCACGGCTGAGAAATGCTCGCAAGTTGCAATATACTAACGCACACCATTTCTTTTTTCGCATTACAGACGCAAGATTCGCTTCTACGAACCAGAGCTTCTGAACGATGCACCAACTACCAGTACTAGGTTCTTCTGAGGTGAGGGGTCCCTTCACTCACATCTTCATTTATAAATGTATATAAACTAAATTGCTATGGGATGGTGGTGCTGCCTTCCACCACTTCAGTTATCATGATTTAATTCCCAACTGTATAAGTGTAACAATGTATATTGTTTTAATGTTATTGATTTGCCGGTTGGTGCTGCTAAGAAAACAGTGTACAGACCTTCTCAAATCGAAATAAAAATTTTAAACTTACATAGACTTTGTGGTATTTGGTGTGGAGTGGACTAACTTACACGATTGAGCAAATTAAAGTAAGGGTGTGCATGTGAATTGCTTCCACGACAGAGGTTGGGTGTGTTAATGTTCTGGGTTGTCTACTTGTTGGTTATCTTGGGGGGAGGGTTCCGAGACCTAATAGGTATGACAAGACAGTACTATAGTCAAGCAGTGGAATTGTGGTGGGTGCGGAATTTCTGATTGAGGTGTGCAAGGAAGGTCCAACCTACCATCACCAACATCCTATTTTCTGGTGCAAATGTATGTGCAAGATCCCTACAACAGTTGTATGTCCTATAGGGTATCATATCAAAATATTAAGAAATCTGGTAGGGCTGTTGCTGTGAATTTTCAAAGCCTAAACATCAACAAGAGTAAAAAGTAGTACAAGACAACGACCCAACGGATTGTATGAGCTACTGGTGAATATGAGTTTTATATTACAACCTTTCACAAAGAGTGGCACTGGCCAACTGGGCAAGACTAGCTACTACAGTACAGACAGACAGACTGATAGTATGTAGTAGTACTCAGTCATCATAGCGGAGGCAGGGATAAGCTTTTTGAAACCGTACAGATCGAAGGATAATTGGTGGTAAAAAAATAGCATTTGGAAACACACTATAGTTCGGGAGAAATGGGGCAGTAAAAGTTATGGAATAAGAAATATTATTAAAAACAAGAAGACTTACTGGGGCCAGCAGAGGAGCCCTCAGCGGTGTCCTCCTCGTGGTGTTCCTGTCCCGCCGACTGCCCAGTCCCTGCCCGTCTGCCCCTGGGTGCTGATGAACAGGAAAGATATAAGAAAGAGACAAACATTGATGGATGGTGTCAACTTAAGCAAATACAATATTTTTCAACAACGGTCAAAAAACACTTATGTAAACAATTGCAATAATTACATTGACCGATCTCATCTGGTCAACATGTAATATCGGGGGATTCGCAGTTCGACTACTTAAGTTACTATTTATCAACAGTAATCCATTCTTCCATTCTGATTCCAGAAAACTAAGTTACAAGTAAGCCTAAGTATTAGTACAACGTACCACCCAACCTAGCCCACCTATTCCAGGCATGCCAATTGTACATTAAGTATGCATTTCGACTGTATTCCTCAACAATGTGTATGATCCAATCATGGAGGACACATGAACATGACTACATTTTTTGTATACACCAAATTTTGGTTTGATTGATGCTGATCTGCTACTGCTAAGTAACTGCAAAGCCTACCTCCACTCATTGAACAAACTAGAAAGGTTCTAAAGACTGGCGTACTAGCAGCACGTCGCGTAACTGAGTGAGGGGGGCATCACGCATACCACTAACCAATTAGAAGCTCATACAAAGTACCTAAACCTATGTATCAATCCGCCCCTATCTATTAGTGACAGGACAAAGTAAGGAGTGGACGTGAGTCACTGTAGCATTACGTAACTTAATTTCTCTAAAATAAACTCGTAAAGAATCACGCTAAGCAAGTGCAAACGCAAAGCTGCAAACAAGTAAGATTAGTAGTAGTGCAGAAGAGCACCTGTGTCATAATCACAGAAGACTTTTAAACGTTATTAACCTGGAATGTATTGCAAGCAGCAACATTCTAGCTGGTTGGAAGGAAAAAAAGATATTCGCAATATATAACATAGAGCAGAAGAACAGACACAAAGTTGTAATAATTAAATAGGTACTCACCAAGCCCCGGGACCTCCACTCCTAGCAGGTCCAGCAGGTCCTGCTCACGGTCCAGGATGTCGGACCACCGGTGCGTCAGCTGTGCCTGGGTGCGCCGGACCCCAGAGATGCGCGACACTGCCCGGCGCACCTTCCCCCACCGCTGCCGACGCTCCCGGAGGCCGTACCCGGACCCAGGCCTGCCACCTGCTGCCAGGGTTGAGGGGAGGTGGCGCTGCACAAAGAAAATTAGTGCAGCCAACTCCGCCTCCCCAAATAAGGCCCGTGCATGCACCCCTTGCGGGCGCCGCCTTCCGCAAGGAAGGCGGTCGCGGCTCTGGCTGCGCCGGCGAACAGCCCTGCCCTTGGACATGGTTCTGGGGACGGGGCGGGAAAGAAAAGGTAAAATAAATAAAGGAGTAAAGGAAATAAATAGCGGGCAATACAAAGAGAAAAAGTAGCTAAAAAACAAAAAAAAAGTACACAAAAACCAAAAATATAGAGGCAGGAAAATAGTTAGAGAAATAATAAGTAATAAAGATCCAAAAAAAGTGTCTATAAACAAAGGATTGAAAAGATTTAGGGAGGATTGAAAATCAGGCCCCAGAACCATGCAATAGAGTGGAAAACAAGATGGCCGCGCCCGTTGCGACCACGTGCGCAAGTTCGCGCGATATTTTCTCCCTGAGCAAGCAAAAAGCAACGCGATCAAGTAAAAGCGATCGCGAACAGGAAATATCGACCGCGAACATGCATTGCGCGACCCGGAACAGGAAGTAAACAACGCCAGAGGGCGGGACAAGTGAAAACAAGATGGCCGCGCCCGTGAGCGACCGCATGGGTAAGTTGGCGACCCGGGAACACGCAAAAAATACCGCGAACAGGCGGCAAAAAAACTTCCGCATCTTCGCGATATTTCCGGCGTGTTTGCGGAGATTTTCTGCATTCTCGCGATAATTTGCGGAGGTTAATTCCGCAAATCCCGCCCACCCCTACAAATGACGTAATAAAGAAATTGTAGCTGTTTTGCAAGTTTCCTTGTCATCGGCGGCCAGTAAAAGATCATCTACGTATTGGATCAGAGCAACACCAGGAGGAAGTACAAGAGCATCTAATTGACTTTTCAATGCTTGGCTGTAAATTGAAGGGCTCTCACAATAGCCTTGTGGAGCGCGCTTGAACCTGAAACTGTGACCTCCTAAGGAGAAACCAAAAATGTCTCTACTTTCCTCGGCTATCGGAATGCTGAAAAAGGCATTCTTCAAGTCGATCACCGTAAACCATGAGGCTGAGGCAGGAATCAACGTCAATAATGCAGTGATATCTGGTACCACAGGAAACTGTGGGATCACTATTTTGTTAACCTCTCTGAGGTCAATCACAAATCTGTAGATTGGAGGTTTGGAAGGGTCAGTGCGTTTCAAAATCGGCAGAACAGGACTATTGCAGACATTTCCTCTAGTTTCCTCTATCACATCTTTCTGTATTAAGTCTTTTACGATCAGTAAAAGTGCACGTTCACCTTCATTTGAAATCCGATACTGTGGTATTCGTGGGAATTTAACATTCGCTTTCAGACTTACCACATAAGGGGGAATTTCTAAAAGACCTACATCATTAGGACCAGTCGCCCAAAGAGTATCAGGGAGAGAACGCAGCTCAGGTGGGAGCTTATTCATTGACATGTACATTGGAGAAATGACTCTCTTACCCAATGTGAGCTGTACTCCCGAAGGAGAACAGTACAGTGTTGCATGCAGACGTTTCAACAGATCTAAACCAAGCAGATTCTCATTACAACCGGTTGTTAGAATAAGGGGTGCTTCTAGTTCGCATGGCCCAACAGAAATTGATAAAGGACTAGAAACAGGATTGTGAACAGGGGCGCCTGAGAAACCTACTGAAGTGTTCGTTAAGCCAGACAAAGGTGCGCCAGGGAGCTTCGCATGCATAATTGAACTTTTTGCCGCACCAGTATCCAACAGAAACGGTTCGACCACGCCTGATGTAACTACTGCGACATAAGGTCCACTCTGATCAACTGGAACTGATACTACTCCCTCTCTTTGCCTGTGGCTGTCCTAGTACTCGCTTTTCTGAATCTCTTCATTATTTTCATAGTAATCCTCAACATGATACTGTGAAGATCTACCTAGTTGCGTAGGTTGTATATTTCGCTGATCAAAATAATTTGATGGGCGATCAGCCTGTGGAGTCATTGTACCACGTCCTCTACCTCTAGGAGCTTGCATAAACCCACCACTACCCCTTTGAGCTGGGACACCACTGGTTTGTGCGTGGAGCACTGGACACTCGTTCTTATAATGGCCCTCCTTTTTACAATTTGCACACTGATTCCATGCTAACTGTTGTCGAGGAAATCCATAATTAAATCTTTGAGACGTCCCTTGTTGAAATTGTGGCTGTTGCTGAAACTGGGGTCGCTGCTGTGAAAGTGACTGAATTGAGCGAGGCGGATACGCCTGTTGCAAAAGAACTTTAGTCTTCAAATCTTTTGTCTTCTTTTCTGACTTTTCCTTCTCTTCTTTCTCTCTATTCTCGTAATACTGAGCAGTTGCAAGTATCTGTGCTGTCGTCGACACTGCCCATGCACTCTCAGAACCCTTTAACTTGTTACTAAGCTCAGGTAGTAAATTAAACACGAACTTGTCGACAAACAACCTCTGACCTCCCTCAGTACTCATATCTTGCCTTCTGTGGTCTACGAAGGTCTCTTCAAATCTAGTGAAGAAGTCAGAGATGAACTGTCTGCGTTAACTCTTTATAATAACCAGCAGGATTTTTTACGCGGGTCCGGCAACGCCTGTTTTCCTGCTAATACTTCGGCCCGCTTCCAAGGGATGTGTATCCACACTCTATGGAAATGTGCCGGAGCAGCTACAATATTATTAGCCGCATCAGCTTGAACTGCTTCGCGCCATATGGGTGGAACTTCCCTCATCGGATATTGACCTTGTCTTTTCCTAGCAATCGGTGAACCATCAGAGTCCCTTGGAGACCGAATAGGAGAATCATCCCTATAAGCTAAAATCAGTTCTATCGCTTCCCTTACTTCTGAACCTATTACCTTACACAGCACCCTGCCCTATGGGGTACCTAGAACCTACTTTAGGGGTGGCTTATGTGTAATAAAAGGGAAATTTAGGGTTTGGCAAATAGTTGTAAATGCCAAGTTGAGGTGGCAGTAAAACAGCACACAGAGGCTGCACAGTGGCAGGCCTGAGACATGTTTAAAGGACTGCTTTTGTGGGTGCCACAACCAGTACTGCAGGCCACTAATAGCATTTAGTTTACAGACCCCAGGTATATGGTATACCATACAAGGGACTTACAAGTACATTAAATATGCTAATTGGTTATACACCAATGTTACCATGTTTAGGGGAGAAGAACATGCAATTTATCACTGGTTGTAAAGTGCTCAGAGTCCTAAGGCCAACACAAAGAATCAGTCAAAAGAGGAGGTAAGCAGCAAAACGATTGTGAGACGACTATCCTAAGGCTGACAGGCCAGTGTTTGATACCACACATATCAGAAATATGAGTTTTGTGTTTTATATCACACCTGCCGCGGCTGGAGGTAGGGATACGCTGGTGCTGTAGCACCCCCACAATAACTATGCTGAACGTGAATGAGCAATAAAGATGTTTTACATTTTGTTTTATCTTGTCACAATTGCTGTGCGTCAAAGAGAGAGGCTATGACCATTGTCAAAATGCTGCTTATTCTTTTAAAAGAGTGATTGACGTTTACTTTTCTTTCTCTGACTGTAATGTTAGAGGATTTTTTAAAGTAAACTATGAGACAAACTTGCTGGGTACAGTATATGTGAAGGAATGGCTAAAGAATGTCATTTTTTTACAAATGCAAAATGTTAATGCATACAAATGAACTGTATGAGTATTTCAGAATATATCAGCAGTTTGGAAAGCACAAATGAAGCACATTTTTTGTAGTTCTGAAATGTGATGGAAAGAAAGATTTTAATAGGATCAACATAAATCAATACACTTGGTGATGCACAAATGAAGTATTCGCTGAAACCTGATTTACCCACATTATTATTTGTGTATTGTATAGTTTTATCCGTGAGACTCGATGTATGTTTGTGAAGACTGTGGGGCATATTTACAAGGATATGTTGGAGCGTGAAGCTGCGCCAAATTTAGCATCCCTGCTCTCCAACATTTTAAAAACGGAGGGATGTGCTATATTTTCAGCAATACGGCACACTTCCATGTTTTTTCCCTAGCAGTGGTGCTAAAATTAGTTGCCTAGCACCAATGCAGGCACCCTTTCACCATGCTGCAAGGGTGCCTGTGTTGATAAACAATCAATAATGACAATTTGCTACTTCTAGGTGTTCTGCATTCTGCAGCACACATAGAAGTTGCAATTAATAATTATTTAATGATTGTTTATGTGCAGGAATCGACACCTTCCTGCACATAAACAATCATTAATTCATTAATGGCGTATTGTTCTTTCTATGTGTGCTACAGAATGCAGCACACATAGAAAAAGCAAAAATGAGAAGAAATAAAAGTATTTCTCCTCTTTGCACCAAAGTAATACCTGCTATTGAATGGCGTTTTTGGTGCTGCCTCAGATTTACACATCCTTCTAAATCTGGGGCAGTGTCAAAATGCAATGGGTGTTGCAGAGGAACTCCCACAGCAACAACTATTGCATGCCCCTTTCGAGCAAAGTGTAAAGGAGCTGTATTCACAAGGCAGCGTTAAGCTACTTTAAATGGCTGAGCACCGCATTGTAAATATGGAGAAAGGCATAGCGCCACCAGAACAACGCCAAAAGTGACAATCTGGTGGTGCTAGCGCCTTGTAAATATACCCCTAAGTTGCCATTTCAATGGCAAATGGGCTGTCTGTAAATGACAGTGCACTAACACACAATGCTTTAGTAATATATCTGCAACAGTGTGTTCCAAAATGTACCATCAGCTACATACAACACCCTTCCTAGTCACCTGCTGAGGCTTGCATTTTTCACAAACCCTATGTCTTCAGTGATGTAACCTTGATGTCTGCACCCTCACTCTGAAAAATGTTCCAGCACCAATTTGCACCTGATACATACTGGGAGTGATAAAAAAATGAATGCTGAATTAAATTTCAGCCGCTCATGCCAGAATTTAGAGGGACAGAAAGGCCCAGCATTTACTGGATAATTTAGGATTTTGGCGCAGTAAAAACCAAAACCTATATACTATGCCCCACTTTCGGGGAGAAATTCATCAAATGTGCTATTTATCACACCCCATAAATAACTTATCCCACAGTATCATTATTTATCAGGTGCGATACAGATCTTCACCACCTGATACCAGGCCACTTATAATGAGGACCATATTGTTCTAGCCCGCAGATACTTGGAAAACTGCGCGTTCCTGCTGTTATTGTGCACTATGGAGAGTCAGCATGGCTCTCAGCAGCTCATTTGTTTAACTTCCACGGTAGGGTCAGCACTAGAAGGGCTCTCAGCTTTTGACGCTCAGCATACTAATCATACATGAAACATGTCATGGGCTTAGCTAGTATCTGTTGTTTCAAGTGAATTACATTTGTGATGTTGTTAGAAAAATGACTGGTGTTTGAATATCTGGATAATCTAAAACTAGTCCTGCTTAGATTTACCTCCAAGACCGAAAAACACACTTCTGACTTAAGCAGCGGTTTCGTTGTTCGCAGAGGTAAATATCAATCAGGTTAGTGTCTTTTCCATAAAATGTCTCCTACATCAGGGCTTGATTTTTTTTTACTCGGAGATGTCAGACTTGTTATAACTTAAAAATAAGAAGCAACTCTTAAGATTGCAAACATTTTTGTTTTCTTCCCAAAGGAATAATAATTCTTCTTTTGTGGCAGGTACGCATATAAAATTTCTTTTTCTAAGTTAGCTACTTTTTTGTGGTGTTCAGAAATCTCTGAAAATGTACTAATACAGCAGGGGGTCCAACCTGTGACCGGGAGTGGCTGATCTATACAACATTTTTAGGATTATCTCTGGCAATGTGATGTGTCTCGGTAGAATTCAGTGCATGCAATCCATCCTAGCTGGATGTGCTTAAAAATCTGGAATTGATAAGGCTGCTTGAGCATCTACGATTTCAGCAACCATTAATGAAATGAATACTAAATGTTTGCGACTACATTAATTTAAACATATCCATTCTGGTATAAAATTCTGGGATAATATCTTTTAGTCATTATTTTTGGTACCCATTGTGTAAATTCACATCAGGCTCGATGTTGTGAAGATGCAACTAATTTAGGAGCTGGGAAGTGATTGACTTTGCACCCCAACTAACAAAGAATATTCTATACGTCGACTATTAAGAAAGCATTCATTTCAATCAGATACAAAACAATTATGTAATAAATTAACTACACTCCCAAAGTAGAATGGCTGCACATTTCAATGTCTTAAAATTGTGAAAACGACTGCTAGGTAGGCAACACATTAAGGGTGCCATTACAACATTTGTGCTAAAGCTGTATCAGTAATTTTGAAACCAAAATTGCCAATACCACGAGTATGTGTAACTTCAGGATGTATTACCTTCCATTTACTTCTTAGATTCTAAGGGCCATATTATCAAGAACAGTGCAAACATTATCGTCGCTTGTAGGAGAGTAGGATCTGCACCTTATGTTGCCCCCACTTTTTTTCTGATGTTTACACTGGTTTTTGGCTATAGTCTGGCTGGGACCCTGCTAATCAGGGCCCCAGCCTCTCTGTTCTCTCTAAACAACTTGGAGTGCATATTAGATGCACTAGTGATTGGATACTGTGGTACCTTATGAGCCCCTAGTAAATGGTACCTTAGGTACCAAGGGCATAGGTACTTCACAGGTCTACCAGGGACTGAAGCATGTATTATGCCACCCATGGGAAGCAGACTAAATCTGACACCACAGGCCTGCTACTGCAGCCTGGGTGAGGTAGTGTTAGCACTCCTCACTGAGATATAGGTTCACTATATCTCTCCCTGCACAAACATTTAAACCTATCAGTCACCCCTAAGGCAGGCCCTGTCAATCCTGAGGGCAGGGTGCTTGGTTTCCATGTGAGGGGGTGCCTCTGCCTGAGCAGGGCCCCTCTGCAGCTCTCAGAGTCTATTCTCTGGGGCTGTTTGTGAATGCGGTCAAACCATATACTCTTAAGTGCGTTATAACCTCACAGTAAATGCTAACTCTGGGATGGCTGCATCAAAACATGCCGTGTTTGGTGTCAAATGCTTTCGAATCATACCCCCACACCAGTAACTGGTGTGGGAGTATGATCCCACCTTTCTAGAGGGATAGACATGTACCTACTGTGGAAACACGGTAGAATCCTGAAGAGCCCTGGCATCATAATATGGATGCCACAAGTCACAGACACTGGGCTGCCCTCCTGCTGATGACCGAAACTCGCAGTGGAGGAGGCCCAACAATAAGCATCCTGTCACAGGGAGGTGTGGTCACCTCCCAGACAGGGTTTAGTGTATTGGGGCTGGGTGGGTGCACTCCTAGAGTGCTTTGAAGTCCTGCACTGGGGGAGCAGTAGGCTCCTCTGTGCATATGCCAGCTCAAACCGGTTCAGGGGCTACCTGCCCCTGCTCTGGCGCGAAACTGGACAAAGGGAAGTGGGTGTAGCCACCCACTCCCCTGACCCTCCCATAGGTGGGGTCATAGAGCTAGTCCCTCGATTCCTTCTAGTATCAGTTAGGGAACCCTTGCCATTGCAAACTAGATATCCCGTGACAACGCTCTGAAGAAGAATCCTGGACCTTCGACGTTCCACTACCTCTGGAAGACTGAAGAATCTCCCTTGGAGTCAAGGAGTGACTCCCCTGCTTGGCAAGCACCAAACTTTGCAATTAACGGTCGCAAACTTTCCCACTCCCGCCGGAGTCCGAAGTCCCTGCATCCTAGGAGGAGGATTTCCTGACTTCTCCAAGGCCATCATGAGTCCCCAGCGACGCTGAGGCAAGTGGACCCCACGAGTGACGAGGAACCGCAATCCCTGGGTACCGTGCACTATTTTCGAGTGCAACCCCTTCACGACATTCAACAAATTTGTGCTTTGGACCACGTGTGGTCCAGGCCTTTAGCAGAATTTCCACTGAAGATCAGAGGCCTACCCCATCCCGAGTGACCGTGGGCCCCTTTTGAGTGAATCCTCCCGAATTGTCTTCGTGATGCCTTGCCGGTTGGCTTGTGGGTCCCCAGAAGACTTTTCTACAAAACCAAAGGGCTCCCCTGGTTGCTCCAGGCCTGCCCTGACTTACCTTGCTGGGTGAGTCCCTCAGACCTTGCTGGTCTGCACCGCTGACTTTTTACACTTTCCACAAGACTTGCTGTTGCCAAGGCTTGTTGGCACCAATCTGGTAACCGATACCGCAGTAAGCTTCAGACTTTGTGGGACACGCCGAATCCAGCTCCTGGTTGTCGTCGACACCTCCTGGACCTCTTGGCTGAAGAGTCAAGACACCCATGGATCACCTGAAATCACCCGACGACTGTGGGCATCCATCTTCCTTGCCCCGGGTCACTGCCAAGTGACTTTGAACACTGTCCCCTCTGCTTTCAGGTCTTCCTTCTTCTTAATCCAGGCTTGGATTTCACCGGACACTTCTCCTGACTTCACAAGCAGCAAGTCTTCTTTGTCTCCCATTGAAAACGACGCCGCGATCCGACACCAAAAGACACCTATGCACCCGGCTTCCCTGGGTGAGGTAACTCCAGCACTATGGTGCTTCTGTGGGTGTTGGCTCTAGAACTACTTACCCTGTAAGTGACTTGCTTGTAGACTCTCCCGAAGTATCCTAAAACTCTAAATTTCCAATCGCGACTTGCTCCATTGAAGTCAATTGGGATCCGCGGCTGTGTTCTCACACTGCATGCATCACTCGTGGGTCCTTTACTTACCTGCCTTGGGTGGATTAGTGAGGCCCCAGCACTTCTGAAGGCCCTAGGCCTTGTCCCCTTGCAAGTCGTTATCTCTAAGTTTTTTTTTTAGTATATGGTCTGGTACCCCCCTAGGGCCCCAGCCATATTTGTGCATAACTTGTTGTGAAATGTTGATTTGTGCATATGTCCTTGACTTCTAATCTCATAAAGAGATTAGTAGAGTGTGTCTAGTAATAAATACATATATATTTTATATATATACCTGTGTGGTGTCCTTTCATTTAGTAATTCAAGAGATTATAAGGTAAAACAAGCTGCTTTACATTCCTCTAAAGACTTAGCCTGAAGGCTGCTCTCCACAGCTACCACTAGGATAGCTTTCTCTAAAAGGTTGTCTTAAACCTACTACCATACGAGTCGAATTGTACTGGTGCAAGGTGTCCACTTTAACTAGTGAACAGCATATACCAGGCCAACTTCTCACACCGCTTTAGCGGTAGGAAACTGCAGCTAAAGCGGCGATAAGGGGCTTGATAATATGCCCTAGAGAATTCCAATAGAAGCCCAGGTCTGATGTCCTTGGCTCCATCCTTGATAATATGGCCCTAAATGTCCTCTGAGAAACAGGGGATAAGAATACCAACCTGAGTTCCCTAGCACTTCCCCCTTAGCCCATTTCCCGTCGTGTGGTTTTGGCTGCTTTTTGCGGCTGTAATGTTTTAGGGGAAACATTTGGTGGGTGGCATTTAATATCACTTATAATACTGGTGCAGATAATAACTCCTATTAGCATCTGCATTAGAATTACCAGACCAGCTGTTTTAAGCACCTCACAAGTACTGCAATACATTCATGGGAATTTATGTAAATAAAATAAAGAGGGATTTACCTTGACTAAGTCATTTCTGGCAGAAAAGTGCAGTCGAAGTTTGCTAAGCACACTAATGTTTTAGCATAATGGCTTTTGCACATAAAAACATCACATTTTTAGAAGTCGGGCATTTGCCCAGAGTCGTCCCTTGCAACCTAACAACAATTACTTCAATCCTATTGGATTTAAATCTGCTAAGCAGTAAGAAAACATATGAACCTGCATAAGAGCCCAAAACTTCTTGATTTCTGTCAGAATCAATGTGGTAACATCATGCTAAGACTAAATATGCCAAGCCTCAATCACAACCCATTACCCTGATGAAGTAATTCTGCTACAGCTTCAGTTGCTCCTGACCAGCCGTGGCATCACAATTAACATGGCAGATTACATTTTGAACTATACCAAGCAAGAGAATTTGCCCCCCAAAATGTTAACGATGTTACATAACATGCAACCAGAGCTGATCACTTTCAAATTAGCAGATTGAATATTGACCTACCTCTGTTGACGCAGCATTCATAGTTTGTTGGTCCTTTTTTCTTGGTTAGAATGGCAGGATTCTCTTGGACTGGGTGTTTTTTATCGCTCTCGACCATATCTACAGTTACCCAATCTTTGGTTTCTCCATGTCAAACACCTCCATTTACTCTAGAAAGGAATACTAGGACTAGACAGAGGTTTTTATTTTATGATTACAAAGTTGGTTGAAGTTAGGAAACTTTGATTCAGAAAATGTGGATGAAGACACCTGTCTTAACCCATCGGGTATTCTGTAGCTTTGAGTTTTATGGCATTTCATGTTCTATGGGTGAGACATTCCATGGCAGGAAAGCATTAGGAGGTCCCTTGAAACCCAAACACTGGTGAGGTGGGTGGACAGAAGAGGGAGCAGTTTGGGTTTTTTTGTGGGTGCTTGGCAGTTTAAGAACAGATAAAGAGGCACTGCTGCAGGAGACATGGTACATTGTGGGTGGGGGTGTGTGGAACACAAGAGTTTGCCTCTAGAAGCTAGAACAAGAAATAAGGTACTACATATAAGTAGCTGTATCATACCTCCTTCCTTGTGTGGTGGAAATGATTCCCAGAAGCATAAATATGCCACTGGAGCTCTTTTTTAGGTTGAGCATTCGAGACCTCTTGTATATACTTTATTATATACTTATATACTTTAGTATATACTTATATGTGTATGTACATTGTATGTACTTTGTGGGCTCTGGAGATCATGCCTACGACTTGTCTGCTTAGGCTTAGGGACTTTTTTTTCTGTTCAACTGCCTCTATTTAACTGTCTGAATTGAAAACGACCAGCAGAGGTCAGTGAAATACCAGAATTGCTTCAGCATTCTCTAGATTCCAGTCCATAGAAATTGTCTTCCACGAGCACCCGTAGACAATAATATTTTTTTCAACTCCTGTATTTTCAGTGATATGAACCCCGAAGGCCCTGATTTTATATTAAGAACAGAGCTTTCGACTATACCAATTCCCACTGAAAGGCAACATTTTTCTCCATGTGTTCCCATACCTGGTGTGTTACACAGTTTGGTGCTTACTTTCCCTGCAGGTTAAAGAACAGTATATGTTTCAGCACCCAGGCTAATGTGCTCCATAGCTAAATAGTAATACCTATAGGGTCCCAAAGACGAGACCGATTGCATTGCAAATGCTTGTTTTTATAACTACACAAGCTTCAAAAGTGTTGACCTCACAAAGTTTAAACAAATAATTTAGGGGCATATTATCAAGCATGGCGTTAAAATTATCGCTGCTTTAGCGGCAGAAAACTGCTGCTAAAGCGGCGATAATGGGCTTGATAATATGCCCTTGAGAATTCCCATAGAAGCCCATGTTCTGGTGTGAACATGGGCTTCTATTGGAATTTTCTGCGGCATATTATCAAGCCCATTATCGCCACTTTAGCGGCAGTTTTCTGCCGCTAAAGCGGCGATAATTTTAACGCCATGCTTTATAATATGCCCCTTCGTTACAAAACTTGCAAAAGCGTGGCTTGGACACCGAGTGGGATGGATGCTAAGCTTTAGTACTCCATGTAAGTTGTCCTCTTGACGTTTTTCTAGAATGCCTAAAAGCTAAATTTTTTCCATCACTTCTCACCTGGAACCTTTGGATGACCGGCAGCTCATTTTGTCACTATAAAAAGCATGAAATTTGCTTTTTTCTATTCGACTAACAATCTCCACATATCATGCCCACCATTTTGAATTTCAGCATTGCACAATTTTTAGACTCCTCATCTTCCCCTCTTGGAGAAACCTATTTTTGCTCATAAACGGCAGATATTACATCTCAATTCAACTCAATGCATCAACTGGGTGGTTTATCATTTTCTAGATAAATTAAATATTCTTCTTGTTTGTCATCTTGTTTACTATCACAGATATGAGGAGCAATATCAGATTGTCCTTGCCAGGACCTCTATCTCAGCATTAAGGTGCTGTTGTTTGATTTCATTACTTTATCATAACTCAAACATGTATTCCAGGAAGATGTGGCATTATGTGGCAATAACTCTATATCTCACCTAAAGATCTCAGGATTTATAAACACACCATAAATATTATTAATAATAATATTAATAATAATAATAGTAGCAATACTACTACTACTACTAATAATAATAATAATAATTATACTAATAAATGCATTTGTTGAGTGCATGGTTATGCCTGCTGGCATGTCCCAGCACTCAGAGAGAAAAAGCCAGGGAAAGCAAACAACCTGAAGTCAGCACTATCAGTGGTCAACATTTCAGATAGACTGATCCGTTATAGCTCCCTGTAGACATGTCTGTGAACATATTGGAATAACCACATTTTAAGCCTCGTTCTGAACAGCAGCTCTGACGGTTCAATCCTCAAATGGAGAGGTAGGGAATTCCAAGCTTTTGCTGCTAGAAAAGCAAAAGAACAGCCAAGCCAACCTGAGGTTCGTCACCTGTGGGGCTACTGCCAGATTGGTGCCTGAAAGTCTGAGACTGTGACTTAATTGGTAGGTAATCATCAAAGTGGTCAAATATTGTGGACCCCATCATTAAAAATTGTATGGCAAAAGTCCTGGGCTTTGAATAAGATTCTCTCGTTGAGTGCAACCAATGTAGGGTTACCAAAGCTGGACCCATAGGAGCCAGTTTCTGAAGATTTAACAGTAAGCAGGCTGCAACATTTTGTACTCTCTGTAGTTTCCAGAGTCTCCCTTTGGTAGCTTCTAGATATAAGACATCGCAATAGTCTAACTGCGAAGTGACCGATACCTGTACAATGGTTTTCCTGGCAGAGAGTGGAAGAACATCAAAACATTTCCAGAACATCTTCAGGGTGTTAAAACACTTCCCAACCACGGCAGCTATCTGGTGCTCCAGAGATTCCACCGGTTTAAGCCAGACTCCCAGATTCTTTACTTTTTCTTTCAGGAACTGGGATACAACCCATTACACAAGGCCACTAGGCCGATGTCCAGATGGAGGGAGTCATCCCCAACAATGAGAACTTCAGTACTCTTAGCACTTAATCTGAGGCAGCTATTGGTCATCTAGTTGACCAACTCCACCAAACACCTTTCAAAATGGGAAGCCACTCCTTCCACCTCCTGGGATAGGGTAACTATTGATTGAGTGTGATCTGTGTAAGACACAACAGTCACATTATGACTCAATGATTTCAGCCAATGGGTGCATGTAGATGTTAAATAACGTAAGACTCACAATAGAGTCTTGCAGCATCCCCTCACAAGGAAATTAGATCTGAAGAACACAGCTTTTGGATCACTTGAAAGGAGCAGTCTTGGAGAAAAGACACCAGCTTTCTTCAAGCAGATCCCCCCACCCTGCATTCACCTAACCGATGTAGAAGTAGGCTATGAGACACAGTATCAAAGGTGGCGCTTAGATCCAGCATGATCAGCGCTGCTGTCTGACCTCTATTGGCATAACTTCTCAAGGATTTCGTAGACATCAGTAAAGCTGATTCTTATGAATGATGCACATGGAAACTGGACTGAGCCAGAGGTAGCAAATTATTGGCCTCTGTAAACTTGGTCAATTGACTATTAATCAGTTTGTCTGCCACTTTTGTGAAGAAACAGAGCAGGGAGATGGGTCTTAGGTTTTCCAGCTATGAAGGATTAAGGGAGGGTTTTTCAACAAAGGCACTACCATTACCTGCTCCCATTTCAGAGGTGCTTGTCCCAATGAGAATGACCTGATCAGTACATTGCTGAGGCAGAATTGCTTCCCGCCACTGAGCTAGAATTTTGTCGGGGGCCGGGTCCAGCGGGGACTCTGATTTAATTTTCCCCCACATCCCACAGAGCTCCTCTTTGCGGGGAACCTCAAAACTGAGAAGAAGGACCCAAGGCTGGGAATCTCCAAATCTGGTTATCGAAGCTCTCAAATCTCTGACCTCCTGCGGAAAAGACTAGCAGATGTTTGATATTTTATTAGCAAAGAAGCATGCTATCTCATTACAACTTTGCACTGAAGGTGGATTACAAGCTGCCACACGTTCCAGAAAAAAGTATAAAAAGCATAAAAAGTCCTGTGTGAGCAGCAAATTAACTTGTGGTATGGCTTATTTTCTCTTTGTAATCAATCTTACTTTCTACTCTATAGTACCTTCACCCTACACTATTCAGGCGTTTACAGGACTGGAGAGAGCTAATTCTTGTTAAAACCACTCCGCACAGGGTTGTGTACGTGGCTCCCGATTCAAGGTAATATGCACCAATTTATCCAGAGCATTAGTTATCCAGCTCTCAATGCTGGTATTGGCCAAATACACATCCTCACCTATCACTAGAATAGTTTGATGGAGAATATTCAATGGAGCCTCCAATGACATTCTAGCCCATTTACAGGATTCAAAGTTCTTGTGGGCACAGCAGTCAAGGTGGATAGTTGTATCTGAAACTGTATTATCTAATGATCTGACCATATAACCTGCAAGGGGGACTGCACCACGATAGGAGAAAAATTCACAATAATGGGATACAAAGGATACCCTAGCTGGTGTGTGGGGCCCTGCACTAGCTGCGTCAGTTGCAGTATCTCCAAGTCCTCCACCAGTGTGTTAGCTGCAGAGCTACCTAATATCGTAGTCAACTTTTTGGAAGATCAAATTCGTGTTCAAAGTTTTTCTTCCTGTGAGGAATTGGGTTGTTGCTTGAACTGGGGTTGACCCCAGTTCAAGTACCACCCATAATAACCATCAGGGCTAACCACAAAAGTAATTTAATTAACCTGGGCATAACCCTCTGGCAGCTTGCCACAAAAATGAAGTCAGGCCCAATTCGAGGCAATGTGTAAAGTATTTGTACAGCACACATAACAGTAATAAAGTTAAAACACAACACAAGAAATATCCCATACCAATTTGTAAAAAGAGAGGACATTTTATAAAACATATTTGATGCCAAAACAGTAAATATCCAATCAGCAGAACCGGAGATATGCAGTTTTAAAGATTTAGGTGAAAATAGTACTTAAAAGCACAAAACGACAACTGTGGTTATCTGGTCAAACCGTACCTGGACAAAGTCACAAGTCCAAGCCGAACATGATGAAACACTGGTTGGATACTGGGACCAACTTAGGACAGATGAACAAAGTACCTCAAATCCTGGTTGCGAATCGTTGTGAGATCCTGTGTTGAGGTTGCATTGCGTATCGGCAGTTCTGAGGAATCTGCAGGGCAAAAAACAATTTTATAAGAGGGTCAAAAAAAGGGGGGGACTTGGTTTAAGGACTGATACACCTCCAATCCCAACTAGACAATACAAAACCAACAGAAGGTGCACAGTCCGTTCAGAACAAAATAGCTAACCAATAGTTATTGTGGAGAAATGCATGAGATCCTACAAGTAGTTGAGACACCACCTCGCAGGAGGTAAGAGTCCATCAGCCCACCCTTATTGGCGGAGCATCATCATTTGGAACTCTAAGGAATCACTGTCTGAGCCCGGGGTCGCAGATCACCAAGGACTCTACCTGGTGCGCAGGCCAGTGATACCCAGAAAGATAATGAACTCCTGCCAGGGTGTGTACCCAAGTAATCGAGGGCTCAAGTGATGTGCAGTGCTAGTGAGTGATGTGAATTTAAAAATGAATACTTGATCAAAAAATGTGTTTAATATGGATCAACCAAGTTTCATATCTAAAAGAACCTATAGTCTGATATGAATTTTTACAGGCTAATTCTTGGTTCGTATAAAAGTGTGGTCAACATGTTTCAGCCGTAGTGGTCACTTGACCCGGCTTTCTTCAGGACCGAAAAAACACAAAAAAAAGTGCTACTGCCAAACTAATCACAAAGTGAAAGATCTAAACCCATGCAAACCAAATGTGAGTGTTGGGTACGATAGTGGCAATTGCCACCCTACCAGATAAAAAGGCTCGTGCTTGAGCGTAAGGACAATGTCTTCATTCCTGGAAAAAAGATTTAAACATAAACCATAGGAAATGGACATCATGCACATCAGAACAGAACTACTAGTCGCCAATAGGCAGAGCTGTGTCAGCATCGCCCTGATTACCAAAGAAACTCTTAACGATGTTTGTAAACACAATTGTATGTAAAAAAATGAAGAAACTCACCCAGCTTTATGTGGGAGAAAAGCCTCACCTCACCCGGCTGACTGCTCGGAGAAGGAGGCACCGCTCTGTTTAAATGTGGAGAAAGAAGCCAGACAGATTGCAAATTGATACCCATCTGCTCAAAACTCAACACGCATACTTTTAAACATATGAAAAAGAGACCTACAGTATTAAAAAAGTCCAAAACCTCGAGACTCCCTAGATGTATCTTATATTATTTTGATGATGTCTATTTGCAAACCCCTGTCAGTCATCTGGTGTAGCCAGGTAACAAGTAAAACTATGAATGATTATTACCTATGTGAGTAGGGGAGATGCTGTAAATAAGTAAAAGGCTTACTATAGCGGCTGAATGTGTCCACATTTCTTTAAAAACTTAGTCTGGAAAGAAATTACATCCAAAAGAAGCTTACAAGGACAATCAGCTGAGGCCCAAAAACCTCCAACCTTACCTGTCCATCGATACCTCTGACTGACTCACGAGCTGTCTGGGAGGTACCGGCAGGAAGGGGAGGATGCTATTTATAGCGCTAGCGATTGACGTGATCGCCTGTAATCAAAGTCAGCTGTGAATATTTGTTAGCAAACACGAGCGTGTGAACAGAAAAGCGCATGCGCCTAGTTAGGACGCATTACGTCAAAGGCTAGACGAATGTCAGCCGGGTGAGGTGAGGCTTTTCTCCCACATAAAGCTGGGTGAGTTTCTTCATTTTTTTACATACAATTGTGTTTACAAACATCGTTAAGAGTTTCTTTGGTAATCAGGGCGATGCTGACACAGCTCTGCCTATTGGCGACTAGTAGTTCTGTTCTGATGTGCATGATGTCCATTTCCTATGGTTTATGTTTAAATCTTTTTTCCAGGAATGAAGACATTGTCCTTACGCTCAAGCACAAGCCTTTTTATCTGGTAGGGTGGCAATTGCCACTATCGTACCCAACACTCACATTTGGTTTGCCTGGGTTTAGATCTTTCACTTTGTGATTAGTTTGGCAGTAGCACTTTTTTTTGTGTTTTTTCGGTCCTGAAGAAAGCCGGGTCAAGTGACCACTACGGCTGAAACATGTTGACCACACTTTTATACGAACCAAGAATTAGCCTGTAAAAATTCATATCAGACTATAGGTTCTTTTAGATATGAAACTTGGTTGATCCATATTAAACACATTTTTTGATCAAGTATTCATTTTTAAATTCACATCACTCACTAGCACTGCACATCGCTTGAGCCCTCGATTACTTGGGTACACACCCTGGCAGGAGTTCATTATCTTTCTGGGTATCACTGGCCTGCGCACCAGGTAGAGTCCTTGGTGATCTGCGACCCCGGGCTCAGACAGTGATTCCTTAGAGTTCCAAATGACGATGCTCCGCCAAGAAGGGTGGGCTGATGGACTCTTACCTCCTGCGAGGTGGTGTCTCAACTACTTGTAGGATCTCATGCATTTCTCCACAATAACTATTGGTTAGCTATTTTGTTCTGAACGGACTGTGCACCTTCTGTTGGTTTTGTAGAATCTGCAGGGCAGACATGAGGAGACCTGCATCATCATCGAGAATGCTGTCAATGAGGGGTTTTCGATGCAAAGTCATGCATGGGGTATGTTTTGGGCAGCAGCAGTTTTGAGAAAGCTGTGGGCTGCGTTGCGAGGCCCAAAGCCAGGTATGTGTTGTGCAGCGGTAGTTATAGTGAAGCAAATAGAGTATGATGTTCCTATGTGGGATTAGGGGGACAAAAAGGGATGGGAGAAGAAAAACCGGGGTGGCAAGCAAAGATGGTATGTTAGTTACAAACAGGTGCTAGGTAAGAGGATGCGTGTTTGCAAAGGGATAGTTCCAATAAGGAGCAAGGGCCCTAACACACCCCGAGGGGTGTCATGCCTCATCATAGGGTAGCTCCTTGTTGGGCCGGCACTGCAAAGCCCTACCGGCCCCAAAGGGGGCCTATGTGCTGGAAGTCTTCTCTGTTTGCCGTAATGAAGCTAAAGATCTTCTTGAGTAAGCATATGTGTAGTGAGTAGAAGTGGGATAGTGTAAGTGTGGTTTAAAAATAGCTACAGGATTCTCCAAGGGAAGTTTATGCACTAGGTTCCTGTGCCATGAGTAAAAACACCGACTGGAAAGTCATGGACTGGAGAGGGAAAAATTATACCCGTTTCAGCTCAAAGGAATGTGTTAGGTGTGCAGGAGGTCAACATGTTTCATGCCCTATACAGTCCAAACGGATCTAGGCATTTCATGAGGACCTAAGTATCCTCATCTACTCCTAGGGGCGGCGTGTAATGTTTATAAAAACAAAGAAAGTCACATCCCCTATAGTCTGGACTCAGCTGCAATTCTATTAAGTGGTGAAAACAAGAGGTTACATTTTATACATTCTGGAACAAATGCACCTAAATAGAGGGGTTGGTTAGCCCCAACTGTGAAATGCCAGGCTGCTCGCTAGTGTAGCAAGAGAGAAGGAACTCAGTTGAAGTGTCTGCTAACAAGGGACCTACCCACGTCTGGCCGTCACAGGATGCAGCGGCAGTTCCAATGTGGCTGTGAGGAGATGAGTAGGCTGACTCGCTTCTGCTCAAGGTACCACAGCTGAATTGACATAGCGCCTTCAGGCCCACTTCCAAGGGTCAAGGACTAGGGTTGCCCCCCATGGGAGGTAGAACTCACAGCAGACCGAGTCCAGATGCTGGGTTCAAGGTAGTTGAAGTTTTTTCTGTCTATTCTGTATTTTCTGTCCCTGAGGCGCTAATCAGGAGGTGAGCCAACTAGCTTTAGTGGTCCTGGGTTCAAAATGCAGGTCCAGTCCTTGTTCATGCAGCAGGGCAGCAGTCCTTCTTGCAGAGCTGCACAGCAGTCTCTCTGAGTCTTCCAGAGGTCCAGAGGTATACTGAAGAGTGGGTCTGAGGATTCTATTGTTATACCTGGTGCCTCCTTTGAAGTAGGAAACATTTCTAGAGAATTCCCTTTGAGGTGCTTGATGTTTCCTGACTCCCCTAACCTGGATTAAAGCTGTCTGCATGAACAATGCAGGATGGCTAGTACTTTGTGTGAAGGCAGAGCACAACCTATTCAGTTGCAAGTGGGGCAATGCCCAGCTTCGCCCCATCCTGTCAGTTGATGGCTCATCCAGGAACACCTTATCCCTCTATTGTGAGGCTGTGTAGGAGGAATTAACAAAGTCCAACTGCAAACTTCACCTAGTCATGTGACCCAGGAGCAGGCTGCAGGCACCAAATAGTTAGTGCAGGAAAGTCGCAACTTTCTAAAAGTGGCATTTTCAAAATTGCGACTTAAAATCTGACTTTACCATTAAAGAGGATGTTTATTTACAATTTCACAGACACCAAACATGAAATGTTTACCTGTTTCCAATCGAAGGTTATCACTTATTAAATGTAATAGGGCAATCAAATGTTATTCGATGGGAAATATAGGCCTCACAGTAGTGAAAAACTGACTTAGGAATTTGTTTTACTACCAGGACATGCAAAACTTAAAAGTTAATGTCCAACCATTTTATTACAGTTCAATCTGTGATATGGGTTACCTAGGGCCTACCTTAGGGGTGACATATGCAATAAAAGAGGAATTTGCAAGGGGGTTATATTGCCATGTCGAATTGGCAGCTTAAAAAATAATTCAGGCTGCACTGGCAGGCCTGGGACATGTTTTAGGGGGCTACTTAGGTGGGTGATTTAATTAGTGTTGTAGGCCACTAGTAGCTTTTAATGTACAGGTCTTAGGCATATGGTACAATACTCTACAAGGGACATATAAGTAAATTAAATATGCCAATGAGGTGTAAGCAAATGTTACAATTTTTTAGGGAGTGAGCACAAGTGTGCAACGTCAATAAAAATTAATTTAGCAACATAGGAGTGTGAAGGCAAAATGTTTAGGGGACAGCCATCCTAAGGCTGAAAGGTCAAAAACTCATTTAGAGCATGGGGAGAATGCATCACTGAAAGCCTTCTCATACCACATCCTCTAGTGCATATTAATGCCTTACGATTATCATCGAATAAAGATAGCTATTAAATAATGGCAAGGTTTCCTCTCAGAAGTCTAAGTTACTCCTGTGGTTATTCCTAATGCTCAGGCATCCAACAAGAATTTATATTTAACTACTTATGAGTGAACTAAAAAAGACCCACCAACTCCAGTGGATTCACCAATCTCTATGGAGCAAATATAAGAAGAAATAAGGGCTCTAAACACCTTTATGGAAGTTAAAAGAAAAAGCAAATACAGCACACCAATTGTATATTCAAGTTGATCACGTAAATCATTCTGTGTTGTGAACATTTAGTAATCTGTGTTCCTATTATTGAGTCCATACAATTCTGTCAATACTCATGACTAGTAAATAGGATATGGAGGGTATTCCACAAGACTCTTTTTGTAGAAAACGTTTGATGTATTGATTTTTTTTTCAGAAATACATTCCCAGCAAACAAAGCAGCCAACACGTGTTTTGTCTGTACAAGTAGGTACTGAGACTTTTTCAAGGCTAAAAAAAGATCAAATATATCGTTGATACTGGTATATCCAAAGGACGATTCACAAAATATAGTGCAATGGATGTTATACTGTCACATATTGAATAATTGTGGTGCAGATCTATTATCAACCAGTTTTAGAAGGGCACAAATAATCCCAAGCACAACCGAATGTACGGTGTACTCGATGGAGTTGTAATTGTACAATGTTTTGAACGACAACCATGTAGGGAATCGGTGCCACTAATTCAGGTCCTGGCAGTGTGTCGCCTAGATAACATCTTCCTTCAGTGGCGCTTAAAGAGATATGTCAAAGACACAGTGGGCTGGACAATGATACATCCTGAGCCCGTCCTGGTTACACAAAACACCTCCGACCCCACCGCACGTGTTAACGCTAGTGAGGAAATACGAAAAATATGTGAAGAAATAAGGGCTCTAAACACCTTTATGGAAGATACTTACAAATCTTTACACAATCTTGAAAACAAATGCTCTTTTATGAATAAAACCGTTTGAGAGTTGGAACAGAGAGTTAGTGATTTTAAGGATACTGCAATAAAAATTGACAACTTGCAACTGGTAGTAAATGCATTAAAATGGTATGCTGAAGACATTCAAAATAGAAATTGCAGGAATAATCACATAATTTATGTTTTCCAAGGCTTTATTACACAGGTCTTGTCTCCCTCCATCTACATCCAATGTCCACATAGGCTGGATCAGAAATCTCTTTCTAAACCCAGACGTGGCATTATATTAATTTTGGAACACACTGATCTCAACAAAGTTCTGAATTCAGTTCAAATGAAGAAACAGATTGTGTGCTTATCTTATAACTTAATTTTTTTCAAGCTATCGCTATAACTATTACATACAGGCAAAAACAATTTCTGCAAGCTAAGCCCATAGCTGAGGGTTTTGCTTGCTAGATTTGATCTGATTCATACTTGCAGGATTAAAGTGACTACAAAGATAAAACTATAACCTATGATAACCCTCTTTATCATAAGAACCTTCTGGAATCCTACAGTGAGGACATAATGGAAACAACAACGTTCTAACTTCTTTTCAGTAACTATTTTGGTTATGGTTCATTTATACCTGTTATAACTCAGATAATATGTTGTCTATTCTCATAGACCTTCTCCTCAAGTTCATTCTATATGTATAATGTTCTGAATGTCCAGTATGTTTTCTTGTTCATTCCTGTCTTACAATGTCCCTACTTCCCTTGTAACAGAAGACTTACCCCTATAGGTATGTCTCTCAGACTTTATTTGTATGGCCTGTACTGTCTTTTGCTCTCTGTTTGTTGTAATTTCTGTATGCCTTCTGTTTTCCTTATGCCAACCTTGTTCATCATCGTTTGTCCTTCTTTCTTACTATGCACTTTTTGCATGCATATATATTTCATTAATTTCAGGAATTTTCTATCAAATATTTTCTATGTCCTTAGCATTTTTATAAGCACAGATTTAACCTATTTTCTAATCTTGTTTTGTAATTCAGAGTATTCTCTTTGAATGTTCAGGGTTTAGGTAACCCAATTAAAAGGTAAAGAGTATTATCACAATTAGACACATGTGTCTGAATCAGAAATGTTAAACTTTAAAAATGTTGGGTAGATCATGTGTTTGTATCCCAAGCTTTACAGAGGTAAATGGAACCATAATTGTTATTTACAAAAATGTGAATGTCAAGGTGTTATCATGATTCAAAGACACTGAAGGGAGGTGGATTGCAGTTGAATTACTGATTAACCAGATTCAATTGTTAATGTGTGTGGTCCTACCAGAATCAATAATTATAGCTCTTAGTGAAGAGTATTATATTATGAGCGGGGATTGAAACCAGGCAGTTGACTCAATTTTTTATCCGAACTCTAAGCTTAAATGTGTACCTAACTAAATGCACAAAACTGTCTGTTATACCATATCTCAAATATCCTTAATTGACACATGGAGATTTTGCAGTTCTACTACATGAGAATGTATGTTTTATTCACCAACACATCTCACTCAATCCAGAATTGATGATATCTTGACTGGTAAACTTTTGGCTCAGGTCCATTCACAAGCAGAAATAGGCTCCATACTTATTTCTAATCATGCATCATAATCACAGATCTTGATTTATTTTCAACCATACCCTAGAAGGTGACAATTTAATAATAAAGCTTTAAGGATTTTATTACTTAATTATTTACACTCAATAACCTAAAAGACACTAATTTGCCAATTCTCTGGGATGCTTTTACAGCCATGGCAAAAGGTTTCATTATTGAATATGTTAAATGAAAAAAGAAGACATTTGCTAGACAATATCTTTTCTTATTGACAGAGATTAAAACATTAGAATTTAAATATTATCATCTGACACCCCAAGTATCACTTTATCAATTAATTAAAGCTAAATTCAATTTCAATAGGGTATCATCTGAGCAAGCGTCATCTTTTTTACTAAGACATAATGCCAGATATAATGGTGGGCAAAAAAACAAACTGGGAAGTCATTGGCTAGCTACATGAACGTTTGGATGATCATATTGTCTCCAGGTATGAGGATATTTTACAGTAATTTGTTACATGTTGCACCTCTCTATATGCTTCTGGTCATAAACCACCACATTCCCAAGTCACTGATTATTTGATCCCTATTCCATAGGCTAAACTACATACTATTGATTTTTCCCAGCTGGATAAGTATATCATGCAAAAAGAGATAATACAAGCAGTTAAAAAAATAATGATTAGTCAGGATCCAGGACCAGATGGATTTATTTCTGAATTTTGCATGTATATTTTTCTTCACTTCTATGCCCTTGGCTTATTAAACGTTCTCACTTTTTTTGCTGATTCTCAATCAGCATCAGGTACTTTTCGAAGAACAATATTTTGTTTAATCCCTAATTAGAATCAAGACTTACAATTATGTAAAAAACCTGTCTCTTTGGTCAATGTAGACAGTGAAATCTTTGCTATGATGTTAGCTCCTCAAACAGAAACTATCCTTCCTTAATCATAGGTTTGGATCAGGTTGGACTTATGAAAAAGCTCTGTTGTTCTGACAATACTAGATCTTTTTAATGTCAGTAGTAAAGCTTCAAAAGTGTTTCATGCTTTGTCTGCCATCACCTTGGATGCTTAGAAAGTATTTGATTGCATTTAATAACAGTTTATGTTCAATACTTGAAGTGGTTCAGTTTTGGTCCAAAAATATTTAATCTAATAACATTGTTGTATTCATCCCCTAAAGCAGCTATTTATGCGAACGGTGTTTCATCAGATTATTTTTTGTTACAAAGAGAAGTGAGAGAGGGATGTCCCTCATCTCCACATTGATTTATCCTCACCCTTGAACCTTTAATCCCCAAAATTAGACATAATCCTGATATATCAGGTTTCTTCTATCGTGATTCCCAATTATAGTTATCAGTGTAATGCAGACAATATTCTTTTGTACCTTTCCAACCCAAATAATTCTATCCCTGCCTTCCAAGAAGAAATGTAAGTCTTTTCCAATATTTCAGGTTGCAAATTAAATTCAGATAAATCTGAAATATGACCACTAAACAAGTTTTACACCAAGGACACCAATCTCTGTGTTTTACTAGGAATTCTACAAATATTAACTTTTTTAAACTGTGGTTTAAAAATTCTGTTAAATATACCAGTAAAAATACATTTTGAAGAGGTACTGAAGAAACCTGATTTATTTCTAAATGGAATCCTTCATATTTACTCTGGTTGGATAGATTGAGCTCAAGTAAAATGAAGCTATCACCTCGAATTATGTGTTTGATTTCAATGATAACTCTTGAATGTCCTATTTATGTCTTTAAATTGTTAAAATCTGTACAAAATCTTATGGTGCAATAAACCACCAAGATTAGCTTTGTCCTGTTTGGGATGTGATACACACCTTGGTGGTAGAAATACTTCCAGTGTTAGGACATTTCATGAAGTTTTTTGTCCTAAACAAGGTGCTCATTAGATCACTTCTGAAGATGATTTGCCTGATCCTTTATGGCTCTCTACTGAACATTCTCTCATTTTGACTTTCTCTTTGGAAGATTTTTTTCTTTTTCAACCAATATAATGTACCTCATTATACATTTTATTTCATGTACATAAAGATTTTTCGACTCCTTATTTTCCCGAAACATTTACTTAAAATAAACTTTATGAACTCATTTTTGTGGTGTAAAAAAATTATCAAATTCAAGAATTATTTTTGGGGGGAGTCTTGATGAGCTAGAGGGATGACCTTGGTTGACCAGTTATTCCTTAATAATTAAATTCTACCCTTTTCTGTAGCACAATCTCTTTTAATCTGCCAAATTCCCACATGGATAAACATAATTTATTTGTCTAGTAGATTAGTGAATCTCTTGTATTGCTCACAGGTGAAATCCTACCAAACCCTCCTGATTAACTGATGATTTCTTTGCTGCAAACTCGCTCGAAAGCTAGTAGTGAACAGCCCCCTCCTCATTGGTCACTCTAGCTAGGTCTGAGGTCAGCTCTCCTCCCAATGGGTTTGGTGCCTGCCTGACAGGTAAGACAAAAGAGAGGGCCTGCTCAAGTGTGAGCTACATTTGTGTGTAACAAGGGAGACCACTTTTGAAGTCACTTAAGTTCCTGAGCACTACCGTACAAAAATGTCAAACACCCAGTAAGGGAATCTGGAGATAAGAATTTTTGAAAGTTTAAAGGAAAATAGTGCCAAAAAACATTTGGCTTCAATGCTGGTCAACTGGTGGCGGCCAACCATGATGGAGCATGGGTCAGATTTGACTTGTATTTGACTCGGCTGTAGGTTATACCTTGGGACTTAGGGCCTGAAAACAAGTTTGGTTGTCCTATACCGGCAGCGGTCCTCCACCATCCACTGTAGGGTCGCCAAACCCATGGTCAAACCACTCGCCACATCAGGAGTTAAATCATGGTCTGTCAGGCAGTGCTGTGGTGGTCTGACTGAGGCAGTCTGCAAGGCTCATGGAAGAGTCTATAATGCAGACCGCTGCAGTCAGACCACCGACTGGACCTTCATGCACGATGTTGCATACATGCCACACCGTGTAGATAGTGGGGGTGCAAATACAGGGGGGCACTACATGTGGCCCCTGCATGTACCCCCAGCCCAAATCCGGAACGGCCTGGTAGGGCCCCCTCTGTTGCCTTTCTGCCACCCTTCTCATGTTGGGATCGTCCCCATGAAAAGGCCAATGAAAATGCAACATGAAATATGCTCTGCTGTGCCGGCAGAGGCACCACCAGCAAGTTACAGTCGGCTGCGATCTGCCGGCCCAGCAGGATCCTTGATCACAGTGATGCCGGAAGTCTCATGGCAGTCCGACGGCCGCAGTGGGAATACTTCGGCCGTCATGTAGTTTAGCGGTGGTCAGACCGCCACCATGGTTTTGGCGGTCCAAACTCGTAATCAGTCCCTTGGTCTCTTTTCTGGAAATCGCAATCCTTCAGCTGGGCAAGGCGGAAATCTGTATCAGCGAAGGACTCCATGATGTTGACTAGGCATTTGATGAGATTCTACTGAAGCTATTGGTTATGGAATGAAAATCTCTTAGCAGAAAATTTTGAATTTTGCACTTAGGGAAGCCTTCTTGCCAATCAGATACGTTTGGCACCTTCACTCAGTCAAGATTTCCACATTTGGACTTGGTCTCTTTTTCGGAGCTCAAAATCCTCTGCATCTGAAGAAGGCTTTACAAGGCTGAATGTATTCTAGGCAACATCCTGGTGATTTCGACTTACTGTTGCAGAGAAGTTATAAGCCAAGAAAAGCTGTTCATTCAGCCCAGCAGAAATGCTCCCTAGGCTGATTGGCTTAGCAGGTTTTTTTTTTAGAGTTTTATATAGCGCGAACTAGACACTAAGATAGCAGGTATCAGAGCGCTTTACATGAGCACCAGTTTCGTTACAGATGGACACATTCATTTTATTTGTTAGGCACGGGGAAATTAAGTGCTTTGCTCAGAATCACAGGATGTTGAGCGTGATTGCCAAGACCCGAACCCAGTTCCCCAGCTTCGAGGTCAACCACTTTAGCCATAAGGCTACATCCTCTCATGGTTCACCTGAGATCATGAAGTCTAAATAGTATCTATGTCCCAGGTTTTCCGGGATGGTAGGAGAAGTCATTTAGACACATCAATGGGCCCAGAACACTTTAGGCTCAGGGACAGCACTTGGGGGTCAGAACTCATTTCAGTAAAGGCCACCAGCAGGGTAAAGCGGATGTCTAGTTGGAACTGGTCAGCTGCGCTCTTCAGAGAAAATGCCTCTTTTAGCACATTGTGGCCCTGTAGCTTATGCAGGAAGTCAGTCAACCAACCCTTGGAGTCCACGTCTTTGTCCTGGGTATACTTGGAACCAGATGTAGTAGCCCTTCTGGTGTTCCCACAAGTCTCAAACAGCATGACCAGTCATTCCTATGGTTTTCCACATGTCCAGTAGTAGTCTGAAGAAGGTGTGTTGGGATGCCAAAGTTATGTCTGGGACTAGCCTGTGGGTGGCACCTGCCTAACTAGTAGAGTTTAAGTTCCCAGTGGTACCCTACCCTCTTTTGTGACAGTTCATGGGAACCCTACTGCAAATAATCCCACAGTGCCCCTCACTCACTAAACTCATGATGGAGAAACCCTTTTCCCCTTGTGCAGAGCCTGTGTGCCCACCCAGAGGTGTGACCAGGGTAGTGAACAGCCCCCTCCTCATTGGTCACTCTAACTAGGTCTGAAGTCAGCTCTCCTCCCACTGGGTTTGGTGTCTGCTAGACTGGTAAGACAAAAGAGAGGATCTGTTCAAGTGTGAGCTACATTTGTGTGTAGCAGGGGAGACCTCTTTTGAAGTCACTTCAGTTCGGATGTATGACGTTACAACGCACACTTTTACAACGCATGCACTTACAACGCATTTTTTACAACGCATAATCCATTACAACGCATGACATTACAACGCATGACACTACAACGCATTTTTAAAAAATACCTTTACAACGCATTGCCATTACAACGCATACTACCTTTACAACGCATACCATTACAACGCATTATATTAAATTACATTTAAGGTAAGTATTAGATAGTATAGGGGTAAAAATTACTATTCTAACTCCAGGGGGTGCATCAGTAGGGTAAGTGTTGGATAGTATAGGGGTAAAAATTACTATTCTAACTCCAGGGGGTGCATCAGTAGGGTAAGTGTTGGATAGTATAGGGGTAAAAATTACTATTCTAACTCCAGGGGGTGCAACAGTAGGGTAAGTCTTGGATAGTGTAGGGGTAAAAATTACTATTCTAACTCCAGGGGGTGCATCAGTAGGGTAAGTGTTGGATAGTATAGGGGTAAAAATTACTATTCTAACTCCAGGGGGTGCAACAGTAGGGTAAGTGTTGGATAGTGTAGGGGTAAAAATTACTATTCTAACTCCAGGGGGTGCATCAGTAGGGTAAGTGTTGGATAGTATAGGGGTAAAAATTACTATTCTAACTCCAGGGGGTGCATCAGTAGGGTAAGTGTTGGATAGTATAGGGGTAAAAATTACTATTCTAACTCCAGGGGGTGCATCAGTAGGGTAAGTGTTGGATAGTATAGGGGTAAAAATTACTATTCTAACTCCAGGGGGTGCATCAGTAGGGTAAGTGTTGGATAGTATAGGGGTAAAAATTACTATTCTAACTCCAGGGGGTGCAACAGTAGGGTAAGTGTTGGATAGTATAGGGGTAAAAATTACTATTCTAACTCCAGGGGGTGCATCAGTAGGGTAAGTGTTGGATAGTATAGGGGTAAAAATTACTATTCTAACTCCAGGGGGTGCATCAGTAGGGTAAGTGTTGGATAGTATAGGGGTAAAAATTACTATTCTAACTCCAGGGGGTGCATCAGTAGGGTAAGTGTTGGATAGTATAGGGGTAAAAATTACTATTCTAACTCCAGGGGGTGCAACAGTAGGGTAAGTGTTGGATAGTATAGGGGTAAAAATTACTATTCTAACTCCAGGGGGTGCATCAGTAGGGTAAGTGTTGGATAGTATAGGGGTAAAAATTACTATTCTAACTCCAGGGGGTGCATCAGTAGGGTAAGTGTTGGATAGTATAGGGGTAAAAATTACTATTCTAACTCCAGGGGGTGCATCAGTAGGGTAAGTGTTGGATAGTATAGTGTAATATTATGCGTTGTAATGGTATGCGTTGTAATGGTAGTATGCGTTGTAATGGAATGCGTTGTAAAGGTAGTTTTTAAAAATGCGTTGTAATGGTATGCGTTGTAATGTCATGCGTTGTAATGGATTATGCGTTGTAAAAAATGCGTTGTAAAGGTAGTGCGTTGTAAAAGTTGCGTTGTAAAGGTTGTTCCCCCTTCAGTTCCTGAGCACTGTCATACTATTTTTCCTACCAGAGGAACAACTTCCCAAACTCAGGCCATTGTCTCTGCTCTTGGAGTGGTTTTCATACCTCATCAGTGCCATTCACCAGCTGAATGACAGTTGGAGGCTAATGTAAATAAGCCTTTAGGAGCCTTGGGCAGGCAAAAGGAAACTTTCTAAAAGTCTCCTTTCATTAATATTTATCAGATATCTAACTACATCATTGTATTGAGTTTTATTAAATATCAAAAACAGTACTTGAATGCTTTTTGAGCTGTAGCTGGTCTTTAGCCTGAGATAGCAGAATAAATATTTAATATTGTTTCCTAGTATTTCAGACAGCCTTCGTACAGTGAAAATAGCGGTTGGGGACTAGTCACTGTAAGGACATGTTAACTTTAAATGTGTGCGTGTCCTACTTTTAAATACCAGGAACCCTGCATTGTGGGTTAGATACCTACATAGGGGTGTCATATTACTATTTAAAAGGGAAGTTTTCTCCTGTCAGAAGTGTTTTTTCTAGCAGATCTAGATGCAGTTTTAAAACTGCAGTAGCTACGCTACAGTGTTAGGCCTGGAGTAATGTTTGTTTTGCCTCACTAGCGAATGGCACACTAGTTCCATAGTTCATGGGTAATATTTAGCTTTTCATGCCATGGTTGTATTTTGGGACACAATGTACTATGGTCTTATGGGAAAGGTACATATGCTAATTAGGTTTTAACGTTTTCAACATGTTTAGGGGTCAGAGCACATGCACTGGGGCCTGGTTTGCAGTATGAAAAAAAACAGCAGCATCAGTCCACAAAAAATTGGGTGACCACACAAAAGAGGCACTTACTCACACTGGCCATCCACATTAAGTAGAAGAGGAAATTAACTGAGGAGAAAATAGACATTTTGGTCATACACTGCCTCCACACACTGCCAGTGGAGCAAGAAGCACAACGTTCATTAGAATGGCGTCAAGGGGATCAGTGATGTTGGGACTGGAGGTGCACACAATTGGGGACATCAAGAAAATGGCAGGCTGAAAGGACATGTGAAAGATAAGTTTATGAAGACAGAGGTGGCCTAAAGCAGTGCAAGGCACTGGGCCCAAATGACACCCATAATGTGCTAGTGTTTCCTTACACCATACACCCAGACAAATTGCACGGCCTGCCTGTTCCAAGGAACCCCAATGCCAGGCCAGTTGAGATACACGAAGCTCCACCTCTATACATAATCTTCACACCCTGTGCCAATGTCCATATACAACGGGCATGCCAGACTTGAGAAATATGGCCAAATAAAGCAACATCCTCATGTACACAGAGAAAAATGTATTGCGAATATTGGCCCGCCCTCAAAAGATCCAAATCAAGCGGCAGTGAAGGAAGCAGCAGCAGCTACCACAGGGCTATAAATAGAAACCCCACATCCTTATCACCCAGCCTGTTGTTCATCACACCAATATATATTCCAAAATCATATCAAAGACAATTGCAACTGATATTGTCCAGTGCAATCCCTGTCATTACATTAATGTTTAATAACTGATCTTAGTCGTGATATAAAACCTTAGAATACGTTACTTTGATACATCACCACTGACATACTTATTTATCAAGCCATTGTTAACATTACAGGCCTTGTACTGCCACCCCTACCCACCTCCACTGCGTTAGCCATGCCTGTAGCGACATGTGCTGTAGCCTCTCACAGACAATGATTGACAGAACCTGGAAAGCCATGGTCTTACTTAACTAATACTTAGCTTGTTGAGCACACTGATTAGAAATCTACTTGCATAAATCACTAAATCATGCAGAGGCAAAGGATTTTCATTTATATCCAAGCCATGTGGTTGTTGTGCCAACATGATTAATGTTTACTTTCTTGTATGCCACATACTTTCATGAGTTTTGCACAAAGACCTATCATGGACCCACAGCCAGACCAACTCTTAACATGCCACAATACATGCCCTAAAGCATAAATGATTGGTAAGTGCGACCAACGGTTATCTTGCTATCTGTCTATGTCTGTCATATCAGTTTTGTGTGCTGCCTCCCATATAAAAATGTCTGCAAATATTAACCTGTGATAACTGTGTTTCTCTGCACAGCAGCCTATCGCCAACATCTGTTACCACAATACTACTTTAGAACCATCTATCCACCTCAGAGAATGACATTGAAGCAGTCCATTATCACTCTTTTATCAATTAGTTATGTTCAGCAGTTGGCCCAGATTATACATTACATTGTGCAAATTTCAGCATCACAATGTTCCACCCATTTAAAATTGCTATGTGTATGCATCTTCAATCACTATGATTTTCCCTATGGCTCTAGAGACACCTTAACCCACAAGATGGCACCACTAGACATCTAAGAGTCCATCTCCACAAGAAGTACTAGTGACAATGGCAGGTAAGGCAACTTTCTTCCTGGTGTACCTGGGCCAATTCTAAGATCTGTATAACCCCTGATGCAGTACTCACTTCCAAGTAGAATACAACAACATGACAGGTGCACTATCAGTATGCTTCTCCACCATAATAGAAGACACAAGACTAACATATGTTTTTCATTTCTGTACAGAAGCTGGGAACTCTGAATATGAAGATGAAGCCGTTCAATCCACCAGAGAAGAGGAAGCCCATCCTACTGAACACCATCATGTTGGTGGCCAACACTATTGCAGAAATTTGGGAGACTGTTGGTCCCAAGCCAAACTACTATCACAACATCGTCATTCATGGGTCTTCCTCATCAGCCCACAATTACCTAGGCCACAAATGCTTATCCCAGGTACAGGTGATCCATTCAGCCCATCAAAAACTGCGTATACCCTACTTGAGTCCACTGCTCCACTTTCCCACCTAGGTACAACTACTGCAGTCTCTACATTACCATCATCTTTGTAATTCTTGTTGTGTGATGTTTCATCCCATTTCCTTTGCCTGTACTTTCATTATATAAAGGCTTTGAAATGGTTGGAGGGTGTGTCACACCAAAGACATGATTCTTTGCTTGTTTCCTCTCTCTCTCCACTAGCTGGTCCTGAATCTTTGCTTCAGAAAAATTCCACTATTGGATTCTTGTTTCCTGGCTTTCTTCAATCCTTTGTTGGTGGTCAGTTTGGGTGGAATACAGTTGGTTTAGGTAAGCGCTATTCTTTTCTGAAATCTAAATTTGAATAAATATGTCTGGGAGATTAGCATTTTGACATTTGGGTTGGACATTTTCAGAGTCAGTACGCTGATTACCACTGCAACCGCAGCCTTAAAAACTTTACGTGGGTTGGCGATTGGGATAAGTAATGGAGATTCATTTGGATTACTCACATCATAGTGAGAAATAGTGGTAAGCTTTGCTCAATGGTTGGTTCTGTGTTCGTTTATATGAGACGATGCTTCGAGGTTTTGGTTTGATTTAATTATTTTTTACAGCGCAACTTCAGGATTGGTGCAGATACACCTAGTCCTTTGTTTTTGGTACTCTTAACCGTGTTTCACTCATCGTAGTTTCTTAACCCCTTCAGTGCCCGCCCCTTTCCCCGCCCTGTGCCACGCCTTTCATTAGCGGGCGGGGTCTATGACGAGCTGGACTCGTCATGGGCACAGCGCAACCGCGGCCCATGACGAGTCCAGCTCGTCATGGGCACTGAAGGGGTTAAGGTACGAATTGTCTTTTTGTAAGTAGCACACATTTTTGGCGTTCGGTTTCTCGTGGTGGTGGCATTTCGCTTTTGTTTTTAAATCGTGTTACACGTATTGTAGTTTCTTTAGGTATGAACTAGCTCTGTGTTGAGCACCTATGGCTTTTTTTAATTTGCACACATTTTAGGCACATAGCACTTTCACTTTTCGGTTTCTTGTGGTGGTGGTATTTCGCTCCTGTTGCAATGACCAGAATGCTATTCCCCTGCCTTTCCTTGAACAGCAGAATTGTACATGTACGAATTATGACAATCCATGATGTTTTTTACAATTGATACATTTATTGTCTGTTTTTATAGATTTCCCTGATGAAGGGCTGAATTGTAAGCCCGAAATGCATTGGGATTTGCTTCATGAAATTGTGAATACAGACCTTTTTGCTGAGAAAAAGCAACGCTTTGTCAAGCCTTTTTTTCGTCATTGATTAAAATCAAAAGGATACATGGATTCAGTTTCACTGTCAATTTGATTTCTACGTGTGGAAAATTATCTATGTCTATGATTCCAATGTTTATTATGGTGTCTTTGTGAATAATTGTTTATCTTTTGAATGAGTCATGTGTTATACTTAAGCTACTTTTTCATGTTTAAATATGAGTATGCCCCACTTGGGCACCAGTAGTGCACTTGTTTTTCTAGACACTTGTCTAGATTCTCTTATCGTGTTTCTTCAATCCTTTGACATCTTCATCCAGCAAGGAGGTTTTTGTTGCCTTCGGCAATGTAACCCCATGCAAAGCCCTAAAATTCTCCTTTATTGCAAATACATCTCCCTTAAAGTAGGCCTGGGAATCCCATAGGGAAGAGTGCATTGTAATTAAAATGTTTGACATGTTCTTTTATGGTTTAAATTGTTTTATTGTTATCATTGTTGCTATTAACACATCACAATTGCATAACATAAAATACATCTTTTGTGTAATTGACTCCCAATCTCGTTGATGCAGTTACATTCTATAATGGGCAGTATAATAGATGTAACGTGAAGTTTATCTAAGACACAAGATAACATAATTCTAACATTCTCCAACTCCCTCACTTAGCCCCTCCCCACTCCCAGTACTCGTGTTACACTCTATAAGCATGTCAATTGTACAGAGGTATTGCCAATCTATGTTTCATTATCGATAGATGAATCTAATCTGTGTCCGTTAGACGGAGGATGCAAAGGTATTTGGGCAAGGGATCTCCCTGAATTTCGTGGACAAAAGAGTGAGGAATGGTCTCCAAACTTCTCCAAAGGTGGACTCAGAATTTGCAAGAGTGGCATTTATTCGTTCCATCCTCAAGATGAACCATAGACTGAGAAGCCAACCTAAATATGTGGATGTTGTTTGCGTCCCCCAGTAAGTCAAGATATTCTGAAGCGCGACACCCAAGGCTAGTCCCATCTGTCTCCCTTTGCGAGATTTAAGTGGATAGGTTAAGGGGTTAGACAATCCAAAAACTGTGTATGCAGGAAACCTTGGGATCTGTGTGTCAAATTGTTGATCTATTTCATCCAAATTCGGGTCCAGTAAGAAGTTAAAACAGGGCAGTCCCAAAGCAGATGTAGGAGGGTGCCATCTGTCCCACATCTGTGCCAGCAAGTTGGGCTGTGGTACGAATTTCTTTTGTTAAGGCGCACCGGTGTTAGATACCAATAATTGGCTATTTTAGTACCTGTTTCAACACTGGATGTGTTATGTGCTGTGTGCCTGGCTCTGTAGTAAATCTCTCATTTTCTTTTGCACATCGCTCTTAGCTAGATATAGATTGCGAGGGAGCTGGCTGGCGGTGCATTGTATTAAATTCAGAGATCAGTCTTTTATCTGTGGTTTTTGTAACCAGCCACTTCTCATATTTTGTTAATCAGTGGCTGACTAATGGAAAGGTAGTGGGATGAAGCAGACAGTGTTGTATCTGCAAATAAGCCTTTCAGTCTCTGGTAGTGCATACTATTGTCTTAAATTGTAAAAAGGGAATAATGCCCTCTACATCAAACATGTACCCTGCTGCCCTGCATGTTGTACCATGCCATGCTTAAAATGCTTTGCCTTCCATGCCCGGGGAAAAATCCCCATTCTCAAACAAGTATCATGGGGGAGGGGAATGTGGTGAGTTCTCTTCGAGTGGCTACACCATCCCCCATCTTCAACACCGTCTTCATAATGGGGGACTTCTGTGGGCTCCACGGCCTATCTGATTTCTTTATAAAGGGTACTTTCCATAGGGGGAGCCATGCTATCGCCCTCTCCTGGAATAACCAGTGCTTTTCTGACTCCTCTCTAGTCCATTCCACCAGGTATCGCATCTGAGCTGCTTGAAAATTATCCAGCAATTTGCGATCCCCAACCCTCCTTCATTGTGGCTCAGATAACTAGGCCTGGGCTAAAATTTCGTTCCGTTCGCGGAAATTGCGATAATTTGACATTTTCGCGTTCCGCGGAAAGCACGAAAATGTCAAAATTTCCGCATTCCGCAGCTTGGCGATAATTTGTTTCTTGCTCGCGCTGTAAAATAATAAATTCTCGCGCGCGCGCGATCGCCTTACCTGAATCCCTGCGTTCGCCGACAAGTTTTCTTGATCCGGTCGCGTTCTCCATGAGATGTTGTATTGTTCTAAGCCATTTGCGCTGTCTCGCGACAGTTCGCGCCCGCTGTGACGTCATGCTTCGCGCGATCACGTCTTTCTTCTCGCGATCATGCACCGCGAGACAACTGAAAACAAGATGGCCGCGCCCGCGAGCAACCACATGGGTAAGTTGGCGAGCCGCAACCATGCAGACAATCTCGCGAACAAGCGGGAAAAAAACTTCCGCATCTTCGCGATATTTCCGCGTGTTTGCGATAATTTTTAACATTTTTGCGATAATTTGCGAAAGTGGATTTCGCAAATTCCGCCCACACCTACAGATAACCCAGCTCCCATCACATGTGCAATTGGGTTCCCACCCACACAAAGTGTAGTATGTCCTTCTGTAGTGAAGCGAGTATGCCTCTGGGGGGAGACTGAAATAAGTAGAGGGCTTTAGGAAGAAATTACATTTTGATAGCAACGATTCGCCCCAGGATCAACAGGTGATTGCATTTCCGGTTGTTTAGAGCTTCTTTATTTGTCAGGACATTGTGGCATAATTCAGCATGACAGTGCACGCGATTGTTTGATCCCCAGATATGGGATAGAGTCAGTAGCCTGAGTAATTGCGAGATGATTTCTCATTGCCGTTAGGCTGTCACATGTTTCGGATAAGTGGAGGGCCTGGGATTTGCCAGTGTTAACTTGGAAGCTAGATGCCAGTCCAAAGGTGGATAATTCCTCCAGAAAGTCTGGAAGCCACACTTCCGCGGCCTCAAGAAATGCTTGTATATCACCAGCGTAAAGGCTAATTGAATGCTTTTCCCCTCCGAATAGAATGCATTTAATGTACGGATTGTCTCTTATCCACTGAGCCAGTGGTTCAACATACAGGGCAAACAAGAGGGGTGACAAAGGGCACCCCTGTATGGTCCCCCATTCAATGGAAAAGGGGTGGGATGAGCTGCTATTTACCCTAACTGTAGCTATGGGAGCACTATAACAACTCGTCACCCAGGCCCGGAACCGGTACCCCATGCCAAGTTGAGTCAGTGTTCGCTCCAGATATCTCCAATTAACCCAATCAAACACTTTCTCGCCGTCAACCGCCAGTAGGAGAGCATCCATGCCTGTGTGGTAGGCCTTATCGATTAAATGTAGGATCTACTTTGTATTATCGCTCCTTTGCCGATTGTGGATAAATCCTGCTTGATCCGGGTCTAAAAAAGCCAGCATCAGTGGTCCTAATCGTGTTGCAAGGACACTTGTGAACAACTACCAATCTACATTTGGTAGGTATATAGGGTGATATAAGCTGGATAGGTTTGTATCCTTTCCAGGCTAGGGTAGGACAGCAATACACGCCAGTAGCATATTAGAGAGACTCGCTCCCGGGCCCTTGAAAGAGTTGAATACGCTTGTTAACATGGGAGCTAATAACTGGCTGAATGTTTTGCAAAACTTGCAGATTACCCGTCTGGACCCAGAGATTTAAGAGGCTTAAGGTGCGAAATCGCCACTGTAACCTCTTCAATTCGTATGAGAGCGACAAGGGAAGTGACTTGGTCAGTAGTTATTCAATGGGTATGTGCTCCTTTTAAGTAAGAAGCTATGTTTTGATCTTCTAGGACCTCTTACTTATACAATTCTGCATAAAAATCTCGAATTTCGTGTGCTATGCTCTCATCGTCTGTCAGTTCCTCACCCGTGTAGTGTAAGGGATTGAATCTTTTTCTGCTGTCGTGGGGCTCTCAACTTACTTGTTATGAGGTGTCCTGTTTTATCTCCCCCTATGTAGTGTGAAAGTTTTAATCATAGTGCAGCGTATTCTGCTCTATCTAAATAGAGTCCTGCTAATTGAGCTCTCGCTGCTCACAACTGGCGCCAGACTCTGGGCGTCCCTCTACGACTGTGCAACCTTTCGAGTCCTTTAAGGTGTGCCATCAAGTGTTCCATCTTTGCTTTACAAGCTTTATTGTCTGCTGCAGAAATTGCTATATGCTCCCTTCTCACTGCCACCTTCAACGCCTCCCATAGTGTAGCAACAGAAGTATCTGGGGTATCGTTTATGTCTAAATAATCTAGCTTTTGTAATTTGTTGTGTCACTAATGGTCTGTATAACCTGTTTTCTCTCAGACGCCAGGTCCCATAGTGTAGCGGCAGAAGTATCGGGGATATCGTTTTTGTCTAAATAATCTAGTTTTTGTGATTTGTTGTGTCAGTAATGGTCTGTATGACATATTTTCTCTCAGACGCCAGGTCCCAAAGTTTTTCTTTTGTGGTGGAAATTGTAGGTTGAGCGTCGCTGGTTCTATTTCGACATCCCACGCAACATTGCTTATCTCTTTTGTGCCCAATAGATAGTCAAGATGCGCATATGTTTTATGGGCATGGTAGAAGAAAGAATATTGGGTTGTTTGGGGATGCACCTCTCTCCACAGATGCATTAATCTGATTTCCTTTAGCCACTTACACCCTCCTGACGACAGAACCCCAGTTTGGGTAGAACAACCACTTGATCTATCCTTGTCCGCTTCTAAGACTATGTTTAGGTCTCCCCCCACTAGTGTCATATGAGTTTGTGTGGCCATTACGTCCGATATTGCTGCCTGCAAAAATCTTTCCTGTCCTGTGTTAGGTGCGTAAATAGACCCAATCACAATGGGATATGTCCCTATACGGAGTGTGTAAGCTAATAATCTGCCTCTTATTTTTGGGACTTTGCAACCTACCTCCCCTCTAAAATGCGTGACAACCAAGATACCAACTCTCGATTTCTTATCTGGGGTGGAGGAGAAAAATTGTTGGGGGAAGGCACGAGACCGAAGGCCATGCCAATCTTTAGATAAAAGATGTGTTTCCTTGAGGAGGCAGATGTCTGCTTCAGAGATTTCTAGGTATGAGAGAAAGGCACACCTCTTAATGGGGTGGTTGAGGCCTTTCAAGATGAAAATGAGGATCTTTATTGTTTGGGTTTTCATGTAAATGTATTTGTGTGTGACTATACTTAGCTTTTGTTGGTCTGCATCCATATCACCACCTATCCTCCCTGGACATTTAATCTTCCCCTACATTGAATGTTGTCTACCCCTGTCAGCTCATTTCTATAAGTACCAGTCCCCAACCAAACTGGCACTAACCCCAACTGAAAAATAAAGAAAACCACAGTAAGTCCAGGACTCGTAGGTCGGGTCCACGAGTCCTTGGAAGTCAAATAAGTTGGGTGCATGATGTGGCATATGAAGCGCCTCTCCACTCTCGGGGATCCCCCCGCCGCCCGCCAGACCCAGCTCTGTCAACCTATCTGTGCCCTGGAGTTTCAGATGCCATCTTTGGAGAGTTTCACGTTTGATAATGACTCGACAACTGCCTGTCTCTCCATTGCAATCATTGCTGGATCTGCCTTTGCCTTATTCTTCAGGAGACAACCCCCTCAAACACATACCCATCACTCACAGGAAGCTGCAGAGCCGCTTTTCTCCGGGTCTTGATTCTGTACGTGATCTATTCCAAGGACACGACAAATGTCCTGAAGTGAACGGTGTATATATAATTTGCCCTCCCATTTAAAGATCAGTCTGAAGGGATGGTCCCAGAAGTATGTGATCCCTAAATTGCGCAGATGCGTTGTTGCAGGCCAAAAGTCTTTTTTTTCTGTAGGTTATCATGGCCAAATCCTGATAAAGAGCAGTTGAATGTCCCTGGTAGGTGAGGGGCAGCATATCTCTAGCGTTATGGAGGATTTGTTCTTTTAGTTGAAAGTCTGGGAGATCGGCCAAGATGTCAGGAGGTGGAGGTGATGAGTGCCTTTGGGGGCCCACCATGTGCTTGATCTACTTTAATTTCAAACTCTGGTGGAACTTCCAATAAATATCTGAAGAGGTCTTGTAGGTAAAGCTAAATGTCCGAGACTTCTGCTTGAGAGAGGACTCCTTTGATATGAATATTGTTCCTTTGAGAACGATGTTCAAGGTCCTCGGTGTGTGCTTGGAGGTCAATTTGCTGGGCCCGTAGGTGAATGGCTTTCTGTTGGAGCTGTTCTACCTCTTCGTCTCGAGTCAACTCCTGGTCTTCTATACTTGCCACGCAATCTCCAATTGCATCTACATCTTGTTGGTTCTGTTTCATATCCTTACAGAACTCCCTCTTGAGAGTCTGCAAATCTTCCCATAGCGTGGTGAAAAGTGCTTCTAGGAAGAAGCACGTGTCTGACTCTTCAGCAACATCTGAATTCTGGCCCATTTGAGTGGTAGGCGCTACTCAGCCTTTGCCTCCAGTGGCCGTTGGGAGATTGGTCAACATATCTTTTAAGTTCCTATCTTTCTTCCCCCTTAATGAGCACATGGTAAGATGTGAGAGTTCACAGTAAAGCTGACTAAATCACAGCTCTTTGATTTCAGGGTTCCAAGGAGAATAGTGTATAGCTCTGATGGTTCGGGAGGATCCAGCGTGTAGAGTCTCTGTGTTTCGCTTGGTAGGCTTCAGCTAAGTACCTCAGCGGTGTCTGGGTCCCTCTTCCCTGAAGGTCTTGAACCACTGGGTTCAATGTGTCCTCACTTTCCAGAGGCGTCTCTCCTCTTAGTGGCTCTCTCGCAGTTATTCTTCTTTATCTGTCTGCCCTGAAGTCTTCTGAGCGAGCTTCCTCTTGTGATTGTTGCTATGTTCGCTCACCTCCACCACGCCAACCTCTTGCTTATGAAGGAGGCATACTCCTGGTCTTCCCCAGGCCCCCCACCCCTTGCTCCGCACGGTTCTGACTCTCAGATCACCCTTTCCACCATTAGGCAGGTGTTGGCCCCTAATTTCCTGTCTGACCAAGCTCAGGGATGCAGCGCAATGGGTCCGCTCTTACTAAAACGGGAGTGTCTTTTATGGCATTCTCTTGCCTCACTTCTCTCCTCCCCGACAGGCCAATCGGCCTCTCTGATGATGCCTGCCTCCTGGCCTCGGGATCCTCTTTCATCTACTTTCAGTTTGCTTTTTGGGGCTGAGTTCCCCCTATTCACTCTGTTCAACGTGCACAGGTAGAGGCCAGCAGGCAGAGATGTAGCTGTTATGTCCTGGCATGCATGAAGGGGCCTTGCAATCCAGGTACCGCTCTGTGAGCCCTGCATTCTCAGCGCCTGCCTCCCGGGACTCTTGCTCAGGGCAGGGCAGTGCTATCTGTGTAGTCCAACCCAGCACGACCTGGCACTGCAAAGGCGTGTAGCCCCCGGACTCAGGGTTTCACCAATGTCCCTCACCTCTCGCTACAGTGGGGAACGCATTCGGCCTCAGGCCCCACTTTAGTATCTTCTTCTGCTACTGTGTGGCCTTGGTCTCCGGCCGCGCCTCGATTCAGGTGCCTGATGCTGTAGGCCGCTCGCGAAGAGCAAGCGCTGTATGGGGTGGGTGCGAACACCACTTCTGGCCTCAGGTCCCGCTTCGGTGTTGTCTTTTGCTTCTACGTGGCCTCAGTCTTCGGCCGCACCTCGATTCAGATGCCTTGTAATGTGAGCCGCTCGCCCAGATCAAGCTCTGAGTAGAGTGGGTGCGCACTCTGGGATCGTCGACCTCCGCTGCTCACCTCAACCTTGTCCTTTACAGGCAGGTCGGCTCTCCTGGCCTTGAGCCTTCAATTTTCAGGGGGCACTGTTGGTGGACACTCCAGGGAACAGTCTTCGGTGTGTCTTCACTCCACTTTGAGTGAGGAGGTTGGCGTTGCTTTAGGATGCGGCTCGAGTCCCAGGCCACACCATGATCACTTCCCTCAGCTTCAGAGTGGCATGGGCCTTTGACTGCGCCCCAGTGTCTTCCTTTCGCTTCTTTGCTCTCCCTGCAGGGGTCTTTGCTTTCTCCGCATGGCTCACGTGCACACTCCGGGGCAGCTCTCTGAGGTGGCAGGCGATGTATTTTTTTCTTCTCAATACCCAGCCGCGGTCCCGGACATCAGTGCACAGCTTCAGGCCTTCAGACGCCATCTTGTGCTCCGGGGCCTGTCGCCATTGCACATTAACCAGCCTTGTGAATGGCCATATAGGCTGTATGCCTGTATGGCCATGATGGTGCCTTCAGCGGTCGTGCTATCTACCCCAGCAACTACAGGGTATTTTGGGCGCTTGAAATGTCATCTGGCATTGTAGCGGGCAGATGCGATTGGGGAGACGAAAAATAGCATGTTTTACCCAGTCACCATCTTGGCCACGCCCCCCTGGACATGTTCTTTTAGTTTTGCATATCCTAATAGTGAAAACCTCCCACATTTGTTTTTCACTACTGTCTGGCCTACCTCTCCCATAGAATAACATTGTGCTGTCTTATTACATATAATAGGTGCTAACGTTTGAATGGGAACAGGTAAGCATTTAAATATTAGTATCTATGAAATTGCAATTAAAATCCTTGTGATAAAGTTAGATTTTAAATTATAATTTTTAAAATACTACTTTTAGAAAGTTGTCATTCTCTTGACCTTGCTATTTGGTGCCTGCAGCCTGTCCTAGGTCACAAGTTCTAAAATTATATAATATTCTGTGTTATTTAGTTTTTTATTGGTCTTCTTTAGTATGTGTACCATTTATTGACTTGTGCAACAAATGCTTAACACTTCCCTCTAATAAGCCTGAGCTGCTCAACCACACTAGCACAAATAGACTTCTTGGGAATATTAAAGTAAGCCCTGTAAACCAATAAGGATTGTCTGGACTTTTTGCATGGTGTTCCCTTACATTGGCCCATTAAATAAAAAGCCAGCTTGCTTCATTGATGGTTCAGCGGTGGGATACAAGACTTTGCATTTGCTGATACCACTTTGTCAATAGGTGATTCCTTGAAAAAATCCATAATTGACAGTGGTCAAACATATTGTTTTCAAATTTGCAAATTTTGAATTTTCTAATATGAACTGTTAGGGCCTTGTATTAAGACCCCCAGTCCACTGCTTTAGAAATATCAAACGTTTTCCCATCAGTTAGACCTTAAAAGTTCTCTATTCTCTAAAAAGGTCCCAACTGTTCTAAATATGTCTTCCACAGAAGAGATAGTGCAGGAACTCAATCTGACCTCTTATCTATAGATTTGTATGCAGCAGTTAAGGAACCTCTGTAAATCCAGTAAAATTGCTACTGGTTCAAACCCAACAAGCACAGTTGGCAATACATACTGACACCCCTGAAGAGGAGGTGGGCAGTGACAATGAGACTCTAGTCAGTACTCAGGGTGGTAGCTCCCCTCATATTATCCAGAGAGGATGAGGAACCCAACAGGAATCTCTATCATAGACATGTACCTAGAGTGCCTTCCTCTTTCTATGGGTAGGTCAGGCCACTCAAGACATACAGAAGAACTGGATTATCAATCTGTATATCTTGAGAAACTAGCCAAAAGTGTAGCCCTTGACGCCATAATCCTGTCGGAAAGGGCTGAGATTTGCTTAGAGACCATGAGTGGTGGAAGCAACAAAGCAAATAGGGATAGAGAGGAATATTTTGACTGTAAAATCCCTAAAGGGATTGTCCACAAATATGTTGAGAGTGGTGAAATTACAAAGTGGTTTACAGTCTTTGAGAGGACTTGTGAAATGAGAAAGTTACACCAGAGACACTGGGGCTTACTATTGTGGGATGTATTCTCAGGAAAGTGCAGAGATAGACTCTGGACATGTGATGACGAAGAAGCTGAGAGCTATGACCTTATGAAGGATACCCTGAGGGCTTTGGTCTCACCACTGGAGAGTAAAGGATCAAGTTAAGGGAGACTCAGAAAACCTTGAGTCAGTCCTGGATAGAATTTGTTGACTCCTCAGTCAAAACACTAGGTAACTGGTAAGTGTAAGTGATGGGCTCCATAATTTGCTAATGAAGGAGCATCTGTAAAGTAATTGTACTTCTAAAGGTACCTAGTGGATTTAGGGTTAGTTTCTCTTTAAGAGTTGGGGAAGAGGGCTGGCCATTGGGTCAAAGCAAGGGAGCAAAAAATCCCAGGTTGGGTGTGCCCAAAAGAAAGGGGTTACTTCTCCCCCTTCCAGGTTGAATATGTGGGAGACAAAGGGAAATATCCAAGGAGTTCTCTAAAGCCCCCCCATCCAAAACCTGTTTCCTGTTAAGGGGGTGGGCCCAGAGACTGTTCCCAATCCAGGGGTGGGTACCAGGGTAAAAACTAGGATCCCTAGAAGGCTTGGTGCCATCTCTGTAAACAGAATGGTCATCAAGCTGGGCTCTACTTATCTCAAAAGGGTTACCACTAGTCCAACACCCACAGGGGTTGCTAGTCTCCAGATGGGCTCCTTAGTGTGGCCTGACCAAGTCATAGCCCACACTGAAGATGTTTTGCTCTCAGAGGGTGGGAGGGATATGGCTACCCTAGCTGTCTGGCCCAGTAACCTGGAGAAGTACAGACAGAAGCCACTTATTATTAAGATTGAAGTAGAAGCACTGAGGGATACAGGTACAAGCATCACCTTATTGACTCAAAAACTGATATCCCCAGAACAGTACTTAACTGGACAAACCTACCCAGTTTTCAGTGCTGATAACATTACCCAGGTGCATCCCATTGCTATAGTGTACTTGGAATAGGGAATGGTTACTGGCCCAAAGAAGATGGTCATGTCCTCTGCCATTCCAGTTGAATGTTTGCTAGAGAATGATCTAGAGACCTAAGCATGGAATAAGGTAGAGATCAGAGCCCATACAGTCACGCTTCGAATGCATGAATGGGTGTGTGTAAAAACAAGAGAAAAAAGCAAAGGCCAGCCTGAAAAAGAGGTATTGGAACCTGGAATAATGGCCTACACCTCCCAGAGATATGGCAAGAAGGCTGTGAAATCAACTTCTGAAAAGACAAAAGCTCAGGTCCTCTCTCCTCAGGGAGAACACCTGTCAGCCCTTGAGGGTAGTGAGCCTCTGAAACTTGGGCCTTACACGGCAGAACTCCTAGGTCTAAGGGGACCCTCTTGTGAAGATTTATCCTAGTAACAAAAACCTGTCCCACTTGTGAAAGCCTGAGACAGTAAGCTGCTGCACAGGAAAGTGGGGATGTCAGTGGTTCCCACAGGACCTTTTGAGAGGAAGGACTCCTATACACTAAGGCCACAGACCCCACACCTGGTGCCACTAAGAGAGTGGTAGTGCCTTCAAATGTACAGGGAGCTCCTACTTGACCTGGACACCCCCCCTAGCCGAGCATCTAGGCCAGACAACAACTTGCAGTAAATTTGTTGTTCACCTCTACTGGCCGAACATGTTTCAGAAAGTAAAGGAGTTCTATAATTCCTGTGTTAACTGCCAATCCAGTGGCAAAACAAGTAGCAAACCAAAGCCCCCATTAATCCCACTACCAGTGGTTGAGGTCCCATTTGAAAGGGTGGTTGACATTGTTGGCACTCTTGACCCTCTAAATGACTGTTCTTTCCTGACCAGGTTTAGGGACATCATCACTCTCCTACTGGTATGTGATATCCAGGTTGACATTTTTCCACGTAGCTGAGGCTTTCACGTAGCTGAGGCTTTCACCAGTAGCATGCCTGCCCATTCTCGCCTTAAGTTTCCAGGCATGGGCATACTACATATGTCAAATTTACACAAGATACTAGAGTAGGCAATTTTGAGGTGTACATTTTCTGTGCCATGATTAGGGTATTTCTGAAATGCTACCACACCATTCTCATATACAGATATATTCACTCATGAAAACATAGGTTTCAGGGACGTTATAGTTAGTTGAACATTTGACTCATATAAAACCAGAGAAATCCTCCTGTTATAGTTAGTTGAGCTAACTATAACTCTCGCGCCCGCAATGCACTGCTGATGATGTCACATATTACATCACTCATGACATGGTCAGTGACATCACTGATGAAATCACTCATGACATCACTCATGACATCATTCATGACTTGTTGGGAAGTGTTGGAAACGTTAACATTTGGTCATATTTTGAATACAAAGAAGAGAAGTGATGAAAATTATGGAACCATTCTTCAAGATATACGAATTGAAGTGTTGACAGAACATGGCAAACAAGCTTTGCAAAGTCGGCTACTTACAAACTTTTTTCCAAATGAAAATATAGTTCCTGAAAAAATATACAAACACATTGCAGGAAGAAATCTATAATCTGCCTAATGCCAACACTGCAATTGTGTTCTACATTCAATGAAGAAATTTTAAAGCTTGAAAATGAACAAATAATTCAAATGGAAGCCATTGATAGGATAGAGCATGAAGGAATTACTATTATTTTGACGGGCAAATTAAGAACAAAATTGGATTCTTTGCAAAAATCTATATCTAAAACTGCTGGTTTAGAAAAGAATTTATATTTATGTGTAAACTGTCGGGTTATTTTACTGCGTAATTTGGATGAGGAAAAAGGTTTAGTAAATGGGGCAATGGGAAAAATTGTTGATTCTGTTTCTTATCAAAAAAAGAGATGGAATTGAATTTTTGAAAATCAAATTTGATCAGATTGATGAAGTAAAACAAATTGCTTGTTGTTCTGTTCGTTTTTTGCTTGTCAAAGATATCTATGTTCGTAGAAAACAGTTTCCTCTTTCTTTGGCATATGCGGTGACTATTCAAAAATCTCAAGGTTTAAGTATCGACAGTGCTTTGGTAAACATTGGAAGTACGGTATTTAAAGAGGGTATGGCATATGCTTTGTCCTGAATCAGAACTTTATCTGGATTGCATTTGATTGATTTTAATGAGGGAAAGATTAGTGCAGATGCAAATTGTGGAAGAGAGTTTAATCGGTTAAGAAGACTGTATGCTCCCAATTTAGGTGAATATCCTGTATATGAAAAGATTGCAGAGGGTAAAAGACGAAGATATGAGAATATTTGTAGTGAAGTTGAAAATAAGAAAAAAAGCAAGATAATGTTGAGATTCCAAATAAAAATAAAAAGGACAATATTGAAGAGATTGTAGGATATCAGTTAGAAGATAGTTCAGGTATCAACTGCTATGCTAATGTGGTGGTGAATGTTGCATTTTTTAAATATCCAACAGCAAATTATGGAGAATTGAGAAAAAAGGTTTTGTTCCTTGTTGCATTCTATTTTTGAAAAATTGTCAACTGATGAAAGTAAAATACAAAGTGTTTCTGATATTCGGAATCTTCTGGATATTTGTTCTGGTTCTTCACAATTTACACATAATGTGCAACAAGATGCTCAGGAATTTCTAATGCATATGCTTGCAGTATTGGAAGATGAAGGAATAGAAATTGAAAATCTGTTTGGAATTCGTTATAGATGGGAACATTAATGTGAAAATTGTACATTTACTTCTACAACTAACATTGACACTGAAAGATTCCTATATTTGACAATACCAGATTGTAAAACAGTGTCTTTCAACAAATTAGTTAAATCAGCTAATCAAAACATGGAGTGTAGCCAATGCAGATCAGAAATGTTATCAACATTAGGAAGTCGATTCCGAACTCGCTCGGAAGGGCTGTGAACGCGATCCGGCGGGAAAAAGGTACGAGTCGGACGCGTGTTTCACGACCGACTCGGACACCTGTATGAGCGAGCAAGTACAATGCAAGTGTACAAGTGTGTTCCGACCAAACCGTTTCCGGATCCGAGCCGCTCCAAATGACTCATATGGACACGATTCACACTGTGCAATGGAGACGTTTCACGACCGAGCGAGTACGATGTACGCGTTGGACAGCCGTATCGAGCCAAAGTTCCTGCTCGTAAAAAGTCCAGGAAGCTGCCTTTGGGGGTCCTCATCAGACCTCCATCACACGCAGCCTTACGACTCGAACACAGGGGGAGACCCAAGGGTCTTCCCAGCACAGGCATGTACGGTGCAGATGGCACCAACGCGTACCCACTGTAGGGGGGGGGCCTTATGTGAGACGTACCCATTCAGTCAATGGGAGCCCATGTACGCATCGTCTGACCGGCTCCTATTGACTTCTATGGGAGCCCGACCGAACCGAGTCCGGCAGCATGCGGCCAAATCGTACTCGCTCTGTAAGACTGCAGGGGTCCGGCTCGGTTGGAAAACACTCCGGATCCGGCTCGGTTGGAGAGCTTTCCAACCCAGATCGGACTCGACCCCTAGTTATACAAAGATTTGGACAATATATAATTTTAATGATACAACGTTGTAGAGCGGATGGAAGAAAATTGGAAACTTTAATTAAAATTTTTGCAGCAAGTCAACTATAAATATCAGGAAGAACTTTTGTAGCGGTAGCAATTATTTTCCACGATGGTCCTTCTACAACATCTGGACATTACACTGTCTATTTAAAATGCAATAAAGGATGGACATATTGTAATGATGCTCATTTGGTTTTTAGATATTGTTTGCCTAACAAATTACCAAATTCATACCTAATATTTTTAAAGCCAAAGTTCTAAGAACATAATTCGTCCTATTGGGAATATGTTAATATTTATTAATACAATTACTTTGGACAATTTCAGTATAAAGGATTTCAGGAATATCATTCGGCCTAGAGGAAAGCTATTAATATGAATTAAGCAGTTTTTCTGGGATATTCTGACAGCAAATATTTTAAAGAACATCATTTAGAGTATATGGAAATTATGAAGAATTGTTGATTGAATTATTGTTTCCGTTCTTTCATATTGTAGTGAGAAAATTCTCTTAGAAAGAAGCATTTAACATATTTGATATGTGTATTATATGCTATGTCATTGAGGATGTTGTTCTTATGCAATGTGCAGAGATAGTTTACTTTGTTGAAAATATTTTTAACAACAGATTTGGTTTTTTTAAACAATCTTATTGATTGTTTTTTTTTGCCCGCTGTTATGTGATGAGTAACGTTGAAATCACTATATATAGTGAAATTCAATATATTCTGAGAACAGCAAAAAAGGCAAACTAAATAATTTATATAATGCTAAAATAATGTTGTGTTCTTAAGATTATAACATTATATATTATAACTGTATTTTTTCTTCTCTTTTACAGACCCTAATTCTAAAGTTTGAAATTTTTTTACATTTAAAATATAAAAAACAACTGCAAAAAATGTTTACTAAATTTTGATATCTACTACTGTAAAGGTAAGATTAAGTAATCCAAACACTATCCATCCACTACAACATTCACTTGTGCACTATCCATACACACCTTTAACCACATACTCAGTGCTCATTAATGTCTTAAATACCTCAGGTACTAACCATACAGTCCACCAATCACTCTGTTACTCATAATGCAGTTTTTCAGTCATCTATTAGTAGAATGTACTAATTCGATACCTCTGTCAATATCCAAGCAGTTATGAATTTTCTCAGGTAGTCTCCTTGCAATAGTCTAATTATTAAGCCAGTGCCATGTCCTTATCTAATTGCTGTGCCACAACACAAGCACTTATAAACTCACCCTGCTATCAACTACCAGCACTCTAGGTATCCAGTCACTATCCATGCACTTGTACAATGACTTAGGCATTAAGACACGCAGTGCTACAGCCAAATGTGCACAATCTATGCAGTCCCCTAACTCCGTGCAGACTACTGATTTATTCCTACAAAAACCCAGGAAGTAGCCATGCAGTGCCCCAATCACACTGTCACTCTCTGTCCACTCCTGCAATCATCCTGACAGAACCATGTTCTTATCTAATCACTGTGACAAAACACAAGCACTTATAAACTCACCCTGCACTCTGTTTGCACCACTGTAAGCATTCCAATTACTAGTCATGTACTTATAGAATGGCCTAGCCACTAACACAAATACACCTACAATATTCTGTGCACAATGCATGCAGACCTCTGACCAGCTACATACTATTGGTATGTATACTCCTGTAAATACCCAGGAAGTACCCATGCAGCCTAGGAATCCATCCATGCACTTCTCCAATTACTTATCCAGCACTATCTACTTATCCTATCACTCCACCAATTTCTAAGCATTTATAATTTCACCAGGCACTCTGTTTGCAGCACTGTAATCATTATAGTTACTAGTCATGTACTTATGCAATGGCCTAGCCACTAACACAAGTACACCTACAATATTCTGTGCAGTATGCATACAGATCTCTAACCAGAAACATACTATTGGTACACTCCTGTAAATACCTTGATAGTACCCATGCAACCTAGGAATTCTCCTGTCAGTCCCAAGCACTTCTCCAATCACCCATCCAGCACTATCTACTTATCCAATCACTCCGCCAATAGCAAAGCACTTATAAATTCAACATTCACTCTGTTTGCATCACTGTAATTATTGCAGTTACTAGTCATGTTCTTATAGGATGGCCTAGCCACTAACACAAGTACACCGGTAATATTCTGTGCAGTAGGCATACAGAGCTCTAACCAGCTACATACTATTGGTACACTCCTGTAAATACCCAGGTAGTACCCATGCAGCCTAGGAATCCTCCTGTCAGTACCATGCACTTCTCCAATCACTTACCCAGCACTATCTACTTATCCTATCACTCCACCAATATCTAAGCATTTATAATTTCACCAGGCACTCTGTTTGCAGCACTGTAATCATTATAGTTACTAGGCATGTACTGATGCAATGGCCTAGCCACTAACACAAGTACACTTACAATATTCTGTGCAGTATGCATACAGATCTCTAACCAGAAACATACTATTGGTACACTCCTGTAAACACCCTGTTAGGACCCATGCAACCTAGGAATTCTCCTTTCAGTCCCATGCACTTCTCCAATCGCCTATAAAGCACTATCTACTTATCCAATCACTCTGCCAACACCAAAGCACTAATAAATTCAACATGCACTCTGTTTGCAACACTGTAATTATTGCAGTTACTAGTCATGTTATTATAGGATGGCCTAGCCACTAACACAAGTACACCTATAATATGCTGTGCATTATGCATACAGTGCTCTAACCAGCTACATACTATTGGTACACTCCTGTAAATACCCAGGTAGTACCCATGCAGCCTAGGAATCCTCCTGTCAGTACCATGCACTTCTCCAATAACTTATCCAGCACTATCTACTTATCCTATCACTCCACCAATTTCTAAGCATTTATAATTTCACCAGGCACTCTGTTTGCAGCACTGTAATCATTATAGTTACTAGGCATGTACTGATGCAATGGCCTAGCCACTAACACAAGTACACTTACAATATTCTGTGCAGTATGCATACAGATCTCTAACCAGAAACATACTATTGGTACACTTCTGTAAATACCTTGTTAGTACCCATGCAACCTAGGAATGCTCTTGTCAGTCCCATGCACTTCTCCAATCACCCATCCAGCACTATCTACTTATCCAATCACTCCGCCAATACCAAAGCACTTATAAATTCAACATGCACTCTGTGTGCAGCACTGTAATTATTACAGTTACTAGTCATGTTCTTATAGGATGGCCTAGACACTAACACAAGTACACGTACAATATTCTGTGCAGTATGCATACAGAGCTCTAAAAAGCTACATACTATTGGTACACTCCTGTAAATACCCTGGTAGTACCCATGAAGCCTAGGATGTTCCTGTCAGTTCCATGCACTTCTCCAATCACTTCTCCACCACTATCTACTTATTCTACCACTCCGCCAATACCTAAGTACTTATAAATTCAACATGCACTCTGTTTGCAGCACTGTAAGCATTCCAATTACTAGTCATGTACTTATAGAATGGCCTAGCCACTAATACAAGTACACCAACAATATTTTGTGCACAATGCATATAGACCTCTAACCAGAAACATACTATTGGTACACACCTTTAAATACCCTGTTAGTATCCATGCAACCTAGGTATTCTCCTGTCAGTGCCATGCACTTCTACAATCACCCATCCAGCACTCTCTACTTATCCAATCACTCCGCAAATACCAAAGCACTTACAAATTCAACATGCAGTCTGTTTGCAGCACTGTAATTATTGCAGTTACTCGTCATGTTCTTACAGGATGGCCTAGCCACTAACGCAAGAACACCTACAATATTATGTGCAGTCGGCATACAGAGCTCTTACCAGCTACATACTATTGGTACACTCCTGTAAATACCCAGGTAGTACCCATGCAGCCTAGGAATCCTCCTGTCAGTACCATGCACTTCTCCAATCACTTACCCAGCACTATCTACTTATCCTATCACTCCACCAATTTCTAAGCATTTATAATTTCACCAGGCACTCTGTTTGCAGCATTGTAATCATTATACAGACCCTCCAGGATTTCGCGATTTCGCGGCTTGCAGCGAAATCGGCACTTTTGTAAAAATGCCGCGGTTTTTACAAAAGTGCCCGCGAAATCGGCACTTTTGTAAAAATGCCGCAATTTTTACAAAAGTGCCCGCGAAATCGGCAATGTACAACCCCTGAACCTAATCCAGTAGTTGATGATGTTCTGGGGGGAGGGGGGCTGAATCTTTAAGCAATAGGCAGAGTGGAGCTGTTAGTCCAAAAGTAAATAAACCCCAAGTTATTCAAGGTGCGTTTAACAGAGAGTGCCCATGCATTGCATGAAAGTTTTATGGGCTCGGCCATTTCAACCAGAGCCTCCAAATAGGTCCTTTATTGATAGAGGGTCTGTAATGGATTACTTAATTGGTCATTTTAAAATAGCTTGCCGGGATAAGGCACCAGCAGCAGAGATCATTGTGTATCCAGCAAATGTCAGGGTAGACTAGCAGTAAGAAAACTTTGATGGTTAATGCACTTGCTGGAGCGATCCTTGTGCGGTATAGCACCGTTTTGCTCTGACTAGGCTGCGCTTGGGCACAGTACATCACCTCGTTGCCTTTTCTGATATGAAGGTACGACCACCGGATATGATCCCGTGTCCCTGGGAAGGTCGGTCCAAGCAAAGCACACCAGCACTTTATATTATTTTGTGATATTTTATAAGAATCTAAGAAGACATTATCTTAAACCAACTCTTCTTGGACAGAGACCACAACAGTGCACTATGCTATCTGTTTGACTTTAAGACCCCTCTGTATGTTTAAATGTTACTCTTTTTATAAGGGGGTAATACACCTCAGGAAAAGTACTGTATGCTAGACGTTAATACAAGGGAAGACACTGCTGTTTTTTAATCCCGTTTCATTCTTACCAGTGCATTTGATGTTTTATATTTGGTGATGATATACAGTATTGTACTTTTACGGCTGTTTTCAACTGTGCAGAAAAACAGTTTTTGAATGGAATAGAATTGTGTGCGGTTTAGTCACAGGTTTGACTCATCATCAAACAGAGCGGAGAGTTAGTGCATCAGCTGCAAACCACAGCATGTGACACGCAGGACACCAGTTTGCATCTTACGTGGATAGATCAAAGTGTCACTTCTTTTTGATGCAGAAATCCTCGTGTTACCTGCAGATCATAAGTTCCAAGTTCAAAGTGTGCAAGGGACCCACGTCTGGGCATATCCTCCCAACTTAGGGCGAACAAAGCAAACACAAGCAGATGGGTCAAGAATGATTTGCATATCGCTGTGTCTGAACTGGGGGGTGAAGTGAGCTAAAGAACGATGATGGTTTCAAGCCAGATTGGTGACTGGGGGTGAGTGAAAAGTTTCAGCGCTCAGTCCATAATCTCTTTGTGTTTGCTTCTTTCATAAAGTCCCATGCTTCTATCATACCCGCCGTTGAGGTGGGGGTCTCATCCCACATCGCCGGCGGGGATGATTAAAGCATGTGAATCTATGAAAGATCCAATACTGGATAAGTAAACAAGTTAAATACCTATAAGTTCAGTTATCCAGTATTGGTACCTTTCATAGATTCACATGTGCATTCAGCTCCTCGTAACCATTGTTGTGGCATGGAAGGGAGTTATGGCGTGGAGGTAGATCACCCTACCAAAGACACCCGTACTCCTGGTATGGAATGAGCCACGAGCGTTCCAATTCCTTTCACTGCTCACTCTGGTGGCATCTGGGAGTCTGCTGTAGAGCGATGTCCCCCGCGCAGTGGCCGGCTGGCTTACTCCCTCATGAACAAATGTGTGCACCATGTCCTCAGTGCACTGACTGCACCCGGCATTCCAAGCCTCTCACAGATTTCAGTGGGCCTCACACCTCCTCTGCTACAATAAAGCCCGCTCTCATTTTTAATCCAATCTCTAGCTTCATACACACACATCAAGAAGAAAGTCTTTCAACCTAAAATAGCCGCGCCCTGAAATCAAAATGAAATGAATGAAATATTTAAAACTAGGGGTTACCAGGGATTGTGTGCTAAATTCTGTATATTAGCTTGTTACAAATTGAGGCAAACGTGAGAGGATTTTTTACAAATATTCTTCCCTTCTGCAAATCAGGAAGTTAGCTTTAGGATGTGGGAAGAAGAAACCAGAATCATTTCGAGCTTTAAAATAAATAGGCAGTGGTAGGATTTCAAAAGGTTTGCATACTAATAAAGTCAGTTATTTTTCTCACAGTGGACTTTCTCGGACCTGCTCAAAGGGCCATGGCTTGTCAACGAAAGCGGTGTCCAGCCGCCCTCAGACTTTCAGGCGAGAAAAGGGTTAAGGATGTGCCAAACACCAGTCCCGCAATGTGTCAAAAGGTTTGATAACTGCTACCAACCTATACTAAAGCAAATGGAGAATTGCATTTCCAAAGGATAACAGACTTCACCTGTGGGCTGCTTCCTCTGTTCCATATTCCAGGTTCCCTATTCAAAGTGGAATACTCTGCTAAAAGAGTTTCCATTGATTTAAGGCTGAAAATGAATGATTATGAGTGAAATAAAGTGCCGCAAAAATGCCGCTAAATTTCCATATTTGTGCCGTTAAATTCCATATTTGTGCCGCTAAATTTGCGAATCCATGCCGCTATATCCTGGGGGGTCTGATTATAGTTACTAGTCATGTACTTATGCAATGGCCTAGGCACTAACACAAGTACAACTACAATATTCTGTGCAGTATGCATACAGATCTCTAACCAGAAACATACTATTGGTACACTCCTGTAAATACCTTGTTAGTACCCATGCAACCTAGGAATTCTCCTGTCAGTCCCATGCACTTCTCCAATCACCCATCCAGCACTATCTACTTATCCAATCACTCCGCCAATACTAAAGCACTTATAAATTCAACATGCACTCTGTGTGCAGCACTGTAATTATTACAGTTACTAGTCATGTTCTTATAGGATGGCCTAGCCACTAACACAAGTACACGTACAATATTCTGTGCAGTATGCATACAGAGCTCTAACCAGCTACATACTATTGGTATACTCCTGTAAATACCCTGGTAGTTCCCACGAAGCATGGATGTTCCTGTCAGTCCCATGCACTTCTCCAATCACTTCTCCATCACTATCTACTTATTCTATGACTCCGCCAATACCTAAGTACTTATAAATTCAACATGCACTCTGTTTGCAGCACTGTTAGCATTCCAATTACTAGTCATGTATTTATAGAATGGCCTAGCCACTAATACAAGTACACCTACAATATTCTGTGCACAATGCAGATAGGCCTCTAACCAAGTACATACTATTAATACACATGTGTAAGTACCCAGTTAGTACTCGTGCAGTCTAGTAATCCTCTTGTCTGTCTCATGTACTTCTCCTATCACCAATCCAGCACTATCTACTTATCCTATTACTCCACCAATACCTTAGCACCAATACCTTAGCACTTACAGAGTCAACCTGCTCTGAACTTGCAGCACTCTAAGTATCCCCTCACTATCTATGTACTTGAACAGTGACTCAAGCTTTAACACATGCAGTACTACATTCAAAGGTCCACAATCTATGCCTAGCAATTACCGAAGTACTAGCCATGCAGTTCAAAAATCACACTGTCACTCTTTGTCCATTCCTTCAATCATCCTGACAGAACCATGTCCTTATCTAATTACTGTGCCAAAACACAAACACTTATAAACTCACCATGCTCTCAACTTGCAGCACGGTAAGTATCCAGTCACTATCCATGTATTTGTACAATCACTCAAACACTAAGACATGCAGTGCTACAATCAAATGTGCACCATGTATCAAGTCCCCTAAGCACCTCCAAACTAATATCCTTCTCATACGTTAGAAATACTCTTGTGCAATCATGCAGATGCTGGTGATGCATTCATATAATCACCATTCACTACTAATGCATTCTTTCACTCAATCATGTTCTACAGAAATACTCAAGCAAACTTTCAAACATTACCATGCAATTATTTTTCTTTTTTTAACCAGATAAGGTAGTTCTGAGAACTTTTTTTTTCTTCTTTTTTCTTTTATATTTTTTTTGTGTTTTTTTAACAATTTTGAGTTGTTTTTTTTTAAAACTGAACAAAAAAAGGAACAAAGTAAACAGTCAACTTTTGGAATTAATTATCATTCCGAAAAAAACCCAATTATTCTCAAGAACGGGCAATAATTATCGCCAACCAGGGTTAACGCAATTTTACATAACGCTGTCTATCGTGGGAAACTAACGCCGTGTTAACGGCGTATTCTTAACATGCTGGCAACAGACGATAGCTTCCCGATAACACCTCAAATGTCTGCGTTATATTACCGGGATGCGAATAAAAAAAGGAAACCCGAACGTGAAAAAAGTTGTGATGGGCCCAACAGTGATAAAAATAGCGATAATCAGCGCCAGGCTTGCTATTCCCATGTCAGGCGGGAAAAATCACCATAAAAGCTGAAAAAAAAAAAAAAAAAAACCTGAGAAGCACCATGGAGGAAGCTGGAGCAACTACAGAGGCCAAACAAAACCCCACAAACACTGTGTACACATGTGATCTGTACATGGCACATATGTCCAGGGGACACCTTGGTGTGTTCCACGCAAGGTATTCCTTCTGGCTTTTTGGCTGGTGTGCATCTCCCATGTTGCTGAGGTGTTCACCGTGCCCCCATCCCTCTTACGTCCATGTTGCTTATGTTGTGGGACTTGAGTCACAGGGTGCATCTCTGCATCAGGGTGGTTCATATTTGACCCCAAATGAAACCCGCAATTTCATATCTGACCTCAAATGACACCCGAAATTTCATATTTGACCCTAAATGACACCCTATTGTCTTTTTTTGAACACCAATGACAGCCTTCATGTCATGTTTTTGTACACATGTGATACGCTGATGAGTGGGATTACGTACTACATTTGACACCCTGAAATGGCATTTCGAATACGTGACACCCTAAACAGCCTCTCTGTACTGAGGTGACATACCCACCATCTATTTGCTATTTGTGAGATTGTTAGCACTTAATGTTGCACTTACACTTGTGAGAGTGATGTGCTAATGCAGAGGACTGACATGCACACAGGGAATGTGTGTTGCAATGAATTTATTTGCACATGCTGTTCATGTGGCCATTTTGTACTGTTCCATGATTGCCAAGGACAGTCACAATGTGACGTGCTAATGCGAAGATATTGTTAATGATTGTGTTCCTTCGAGCGAATCCTGCTGCAGCTGCAGTGGGGTGTGGTCCACCTGCCTCATCTTCCTTGGATCCATGGGGCATTGGTGCATACACATATGATGTGCAATACACAACATGCAATGATCATCTTGCACACTATTTCTGGGATGTACAAGAGTCTTCCACCTGTGATGTCCAGACACCTGAAATATGCCTTTAACATGCCAAATGTGCGCTCAACAATGCCCCTGGTGTGTTTTTGGGCCACATTGGACTGCCTCTGGGCCGGGGTGTTAGGGGCTTGGAGGGGTGCTATCATCCATGGGCAGAGTGCATATCCTTGATCACCTGTGAGAGGTAAGTGAGATTAGTATACTTTGGTGGTTCTGCAAGCTGTTTTGGCAGAATTACAAGTTTTATGGTGTATGATTTGTGCGACTTTGGGATTCATTCTATGCCACACCATTGTCATGCCTCTCTGCACATGTCCGCAAAACTGACAACAACACTGTAATGTTGGCCGTTAAAGGTGGGCGGCCACGTGTGTGTGGGCTTATGGTAAGGATAGGGCAGACACAGCCGCAGCATAAGCCTTTGGCTTATGCTGCGGCAATGAAGATACACACAACAGTTGACATGTATGAGCCAAGACCCCGAGCAGTCTTACACTCAATTATTTATCCACTCGGGCGAGCCTGCCCTCTGGGTGCATGCTACATTGTCGATTAAGGGCCAGGTGGCGCTAACACTACAACAGAGACACAGACCGTAGTGACTTTTGTGGCCAGCCCGGAACTGAACCACACCCAGAGCCAGGAACTGAACCACACCCAGAGCCCAGAACTGAACCACGCCCAGAGCCCAGAACTGAACCACACCCAGAACCCCGGGCCATTTCTTCACACTCCTCACACGCCTATGTGTGGGCCACTGCCGCGGCGCTTGGATGTTTTGCGCTTTGGTGTACGTCTCCAGACATTCCGCCCAGGCTTTCCAGCAGCCTGCCTGGGATGGGGGTGGCCCCGTGACTGTGAAGGGCTCCAGTGGCGTTACCGAGGACATGCTGTATGCTGCTGGAGGTGGACTTGTGGGGTAGCCCCATGGGACATTGACTTGTGGTGCACTGAGGTAGTGGCACATGAACAGCTGAGCGGGTGTGCAGCCTGCGATGATGCTGTAGGCCTGGAGGCTGGACGGTGACTTGTGGTGCACAGAGGTAGTGGCCCCGGAGGAACTGTGTCTGGCATGGACTGACCACCACGTGGCGATGACTTGCGGTGCACTGAGGTAGGCACACCTGAAGAGCTGAGGGGGTGTGCAGCCTGCAATGATGCTGTGGGCCCGGGGGTCCGGACTGGATTTGATTTGTGTGAGAGCTGCTGGACCGCATTGCAGGCCAAAGGGAGCAGTCAGAACACACAGAACTCCGCGGTGCGGTGCCGCAGGGTGCGCTGGGGGCCTGTTGTGTGGAAGCCAGTGATCGAAAGGGAAGCTGCCAAGCTCGAGGGCCTCAGGCTTGAAGATTGCACTGGCACAAGGTGGGCCCTCTTGGAGACATGCTGGTGGTGGCAGGTGAGCAGTGAGGCCTGGGTGCACAGGAGCGGGCAATCACCGCTGGGTGCCGGATGGGTCTGGGGACCAGCGGGCTGGGGTGCAGCAGGCGCACCGGTTCACATAGGCTCCACCGGTCATGGTGGCGGCCTCGTGGCAGGGTGAGGGGCGCCTGCAGGCGATGACGAGATGTATGCTGGGTGGAGTGTGATGTAGCCACCTCGTCGCCGGTGTGGAGTTGTCCGTTGAGGGTGATCGGCCACGTGTGTGTAGGCCTATGGTCAGGATATGGCAGATACAGAGACACACGCAGTAGTTACTTTGGTGAACATCCCGGAGGTGAACCACGCCCAGAGCCGTGGGCTATTTATTCACACTCCTACGCCGGACGCCAGTCCAGCCCACTACGCTTACGCTTACAGCTACATGTCCAAGGTCTTCCCCACTGCCTGCGGTAACATGGTTGGGTCTACTGTCCACAACACTACAAACACCAGCAGTATATGTCCACGTTGACATGTCTGTGCTCTGCATACTCAAGACTGTCCAGCACATCTCCACCACACTTGGCATTGTGTATTCTTATTCATGGGTCACTTGCCTCCTCCACACATTCTTGGTTCCCACCTCTCCCCACATTTTGCAATTGTGTGGCAGAGGGGCTATGCCTTTGTGGATGGTTTGTCTACATGTCTGGCCCCTGTTACCACAGTTACTTGTGTTGTTGTGTCTGGTAGGTGGGCATGTTGGTTGGCATGTTGTATGTGATTTTGTTACATGTGCATTCTCACATGTGTGAGTTGTATGATTGTGGAGTTGAGGTGTATGGTGTGTTCCGTTGGTACTTACCAATGAGCAGTCCATTTCCATAGGTGCCATCCTGATAGCGCTGGTTGATGACGGACTGTCGGAAGATGTAGGAATCATGCACACTGTCTGGGAAGTTGCCGATGACATTGGTGAACAGTCCCCAGTGGTCCACTATTGTCTGCACATTGATGGAACGTGAGCGCTTTCTGTTGCAGTAATTGTGTGCAGTGTTGGCAGGGGGCACAAGTAGGGCATGTGTGCAGTCAATTGCCCCCAACATGTGTGGGAATCCAGCTATGGCGTAGAAGCCTTGCTTGGTCTCCAGCTGTTCCTGTGCAGTGTGGGGGAAGTGAAGGTGCTGGGGTATTAGGCTGATTATGGCATCCAAGAAAGGTGTGAGAAACTTTAATAGGGCTGGCTGTGAGACTCCTCCGACTCTGGCAGTTGTTGGTTTGAAGGTACCAGAGGCCAACAAGTGCAGCACAGCCAGCAGCTTTGTCTGCGGAGGGATGTTGGTTGTCCACTGTGTTGGTACCGTCAGCCTGTGGGCAATGTGGGTCAGGATGCGGTGGAAGGTTGTCCTTTTGAGCCTGTAGTGGGCAATGACATCCTCTGGCGTTAAGTCTCTGAGGCTGGTGAGTTTTCAGAAGGTCCGCTGTCTTGTTCTGCTCTGCCTAGGTGGTAGTCTGGGGGAGTGGGCCTGGGGGTGGGGGTGGTCCTGGGGGTGGTGGCGGTGGGTGTTGTGGCCCTCTTGGGTCTCCAAGCTGCATGATTAGTAGCTCCATGGCATCTGTTGGTGTTCAGATGTGGCTCTGGGCTGGGCTCCCTTTCTACTGCAGGTTTTCGTCCTACTTAAGACCAGACAAAAGCAGGTCTTAAGTCCCTGCTGCTAATATGCCTTATCGACTGTTTTTGTACCGCATCGCCGATCTGGCTGGTTGTTGAGAATATCGCGAAGCGGTGCTATCGTGAGTTTTTGGACGGGGAACGCCTACTCTGCATATGATTAGCATTAGTTGTTGTTGTCAGCCTTGGTGATGTTTTTAGCGGCAGCTATCCCAGGTAAACTGACGATGTCAGCTGTTAGCGCAGGCTTGTGATTAGGGCAATAAATCTATCGCCACCTTTGTGGCAGAAAGGTGCCGCTAAATCGGCGATGAGTCCTTGAGAATATCCCCCAGAGTCCTTATTCGAGCTTTGAGCGCTGAGCAATATAGTTTGGGATTAGTGTAAATATCTGAAACCAACAGATTAAAAGAGGTATTCTTAACGTAAGCTAGCCACTGAATGCTGGGCACCTAATCAAGGGGCAAGCAAACTAAAACTATAGTTTTATTGAGACCCAGCTAATGTGATTGCCATAATTTAACCCATAACAAAAACGGGCACAGCCCTAATAGAATTTCTAAATAAGTCAGACCAACCTCAGAATGGCAAAAAATGGTTACCATCTCTTGGGGAACTGAAAGTAATCTGCACAAAAAAGCTATCTTGTAATTGTGTCAAACTGTAGCGGTTACAGTACAGTAGTACCCCCATAAATCCTAGACCCATCAGTGGGGACTGAGATACATTTTAAGATGGATTTTGACTGGTACAAAGTAATCGTCTCTTTTATTGGCTCATGTCCCAATTTTAATGCAAAATAGAAAATTTCTTCGATTGCTCTTGAAACTTGGACCCCATTTTAGCTTAGAATCAAATGGGACACCTAAATAGTTCAAACGTTTCACTTTTGAGACTACTGATCCTTCTATGTGTTGAGTTTTTTGTTTTGCTACTTTTATGCGCACAAGTTAAAACAAAGGACGTCCACTGATTAACCTTTAAGTCTATGGAGGTCATAAATTCCCTAAAGCCATCCACCAGCGGCTGTAAACAGGGCCAGACTGGCAATGCCGGGCACCGGGCAATCCCCCGGTACGCTGCCAGGGGTGGGGGTTATTTTTTTTGGCAGGGGGCCGGTTTTGTTGCTGGGTGGGGCGGGGGTTGATTTTTTGTACACTCAGTACAGTAGTCACTTACTCACTACTGTACTCTGCTGCGTCTCACTCTCTCCTAGCTCCGTGGGGAAAAAAGCACAATTTAATCAATCTCTGCTGGTCAGTGCTGGATAAATAATGCATTAGAGTAGCACAGCCATTTTAGGAGGTGGGTTGGGTCGCGCGCACGGCACGCAGATGTCTCCACCGCCGCGTCTGCGCAGCCTGCTCTTAGTCTTCAGTTCACCCACCTTAGGGGGGTGGGGCGGGTGCGGCTGTTGGTGGTGACACATGGGCATTGGGGCTGGCGCAATAAAAAGTGCGCGTGACCCCCTGATTCCAGAACCCAGAGACTGAGACCGTGACGACGAGAGGCTCTCTCTCGCAGTCACCACCCCATAATTTAATTATTTCTAGCCCCCCCTGGCCCTGCCTGTCCCAGTGTCCCAGGCTGCTGCCGATGGTCTGCCAGTGCCACCCGCCGCCAGGTGAGTGTTGTTTGCATTTTTGCTAATTGCATTTGCAATCAGATAATGCACAGCAGAAGGTGCAGTAGGAGCACGGGGTCAACGGGTAGGACCGAAGTACATGTAGGCAACCGCGGGAGGGGCAGAGCTGAAGACCAGAGGGCCACCACAGTGGGACAGGAAGCGTGCATTTATGTTTGTATTAGCTCCATAAGCCATTGTCATTTATGGAGGGCAGGCAGCTCATTGGAGAGTTATTTTCACATCGTGTCTGCGCGTTTTTATTGTTTGCTATTGCCTTTGTAACATGACATTTCATCAGGAAAGCTGTTTATGTGCGGAGTGAACAGCATAGGGCTAAAACGAGGCAGCTTTTTCTGAACAGCCCGCTGCATCGGCAGCGACCCATTTCTGGCCCCTGGCCCCTGAGTGTGGATTTATTTGTGAGCAGGCCTGCCTGCTGTGGTTCTTCCTGCCACGGCCCACAGGCCACCCGCCGCCCCCAGCAGTGCAGCACTGACCTCAGGCTCACACCCTGATGAGCTCAGCTGCTCAGATCAGATTCTGTAAAAGTTATGGGTTTTCTTTTCTTCAGGGTCAGCCGTCAGGTGTTGTCTGTTGTTCGTGTGTGTGTCTGAGTCGAGACCCCCAACTCTGAGCAGGGCCAGGCCAGCTGAAATATTCAGAGCCAGCAGGCAGGATACATGTTGTGACTTGTGTGCTCCCTTTGGGTGGCTTTGTGCTGTGCTGCTTGACTCTTGGGGGCTGTAACTGGGGCAAAGGCTGGGGTCAGCAAATCTGCTTAAAATATATTTTTCAGCACTAGCCCCAACTTGGGACTTGTGCTGAAAAGTATATTTTAAGCAGACAACAGGGCTTTCTAGTGTGTTTTTTTTTTTACAGTAGTGTTTTGTTTTCCACTGGCCACTGGTGTTGCCACTGGCACTTGCAACCTCCCTAGTAAATTACTTAGTATACTAGTGGGCCAGGATAGTGCACCCATTGTTCACTCACGAGTTGACTAGTACCCCACACGATGTGGTGATTTTATGGAGTGATGCATTGCGAGGCAATTTGTTTTTAATGAGATTCCATTAACGGGGTACATTTTACTAAAGCTCCACTTTGGAAGTAGAGGCCTGCATCCCATACAGCACCAAGTTTCCTTATTCTAAGTCTCTGATAAAGATGTGAGAGAAAGTTTGGTCTGTGAGATGTATTATGTTAATTTAAAAGGGGTGTCGAGGAACTTCATATGCATGTAGGCTGGTGTTGGGGGATATCATCTCCCAGGTGTTGGCTGCAGTACGTGATGAATGATTTGAAACACTTGGTGGAAGGGTCTGAGATAAAAAGCTACTGATTGCAATCAGTAGATGAGAATTTTTTGGTCACAGTGTTGAAGGTGACGGAGACGTGGGGGTAGGAGGAGTGCTCAGGTCTGCTTCTTCCAGTAGATTGTCCCGTACTTATATCAATGTAGTATTCTTTGTCTGAAGTGGAAGCCAGATTGGCTTGTGTTTCGAATGTGTGGTCTTGAAGTTGTGCAAAAATTATTTTTTTCCTGGAGTTTGGCATTCTAAGAGAGTCCTGCAATGTGGCAATAATTATTAGAGTCAGCTCAGATTGATCAGCGATACTTCAAGGCTGTGGGACTTTAATGACAATAGTAACTTTACTAATACTTGTCAGGATTCAATAGTTTTAAGCCTCGGCTACAGGCTCTTTTGGAGTCTAATTGTCTCCTATACATTCTAGAGACAGGGTAGAGATTGGGTCAACCCCTTTCTTATGACTGGAAGTTTTTGTTTTCAAGCTCACTTCTTTGCTCTGGTTTCAATAGTTTTTGTCTGGTCTTCTGTTTGTCCTACCTGCAAGCATTTGGTCTCACAGTGTTTTGTTTGGTTGATGTGTTGTTCCACTGCTGACCTCAGACCTTTTATTGCAGTGCACATGAGGGTCTATTTTGATTCCCCGTCCCTCTCTCTCTCCTCTCTTCTTCTTAGCCTCAGTGCCTGCACTTTTTCTTTTAACATTCCCTCTCCTTTTTCAGTATGCTTCCTCTTTATCTGCCCCGCCCCACCTAGTTTTCTGTCACCCACCACACTATTGGTGGCTGGCCATCATAAAAAAAAATGTTTTACCATTTTAAGATGGCCTCCCGCAGAAGCATTCACATCCGGCATTTTTAAATGGATTTGTTTCAGGTGTACAAATCCAGTGCAAAGATGGCCACTGTAGATGTGCATGCATCCACGGTAGCATTCTTTAAACAGAATTTGTCAAAAAAAATTAAAAAGTGTTTAAAGATGACAAACCACGGTTGCAAGCACATCCAAGACGGCCACCTTTGAAGGTATGAAGTAGTTTGCAATAAAATATTCCCATTCACCTGCCACTTACATTCTAAATTTCAGTAATCTAGTCTGAAGCAAAACCCACAGACACTCATCCCGGTTTAATTGATAGCAGCTGGTGTAAATCCTGACAACAGAAATGCTCTCTAGAAGCTCTTGAATTCCCCATTGGAGCTAGGTGTGTGCTATAGCAAAGTCATAAAATAAATATCAATAAATAGAAGCAACTTGATCTTTTTGGCTCTGTACAGTAAAAGCTGCGATTACCATTTTTGTGCATAAGGTCACACAAACTGGAATCTTTCAGCCCATACGCAACATGGCTGCTGGATGGATTACATCCCTGTAGTTAATATGAAGGTGTAAATGCAACAATTGCGTTTGAAGGTAGATATCAAATGCAAAAGAAAAGGGATACACTGCTGGTTAATCTCTGAAGGCCTGTCAGACACAGACTGAGGTACAAAATAATTCCTTTGAAGCTATTTAAAAACACAACATCAAAGGATTTCCTGGGGCAAAGGCTCTTTAAGATAACAGCTTCAACAAAGCCCCTTTTCAATTCAACTTACCCCAAAATACGTAACAGGTAATATGTGTAATATGGTCGTATATTGCCATCTTGGGTAGTAGCTCCAACCAGACCCAAGGTCTCAGCCAGCCCGAACCAATGGTAAGAGTGAGAAGAGGAGAGAGACACTAGATAGACAAACTCATCCCTAGCATGTGATGCCTCAGTCCCTTAATATCAAGCACAGGATCCGACATCCCTGCCAATAGGGAGCCTGGGGACGGCGGGAGGACCACCTTGGCTGACGTACGTGTCCTTACACTTTACCATCCAGAATCCAGACCCTGCCAAGTACAGAAGAGTCAGATGACACAGAAGCAAGCAGCATACATGAGAGCGGACGGCTATCTGCTGAACTCTGTGAGAGAGACACATATGGCTCAAGGGAGGCTTGAGCCAGAGGTCTGGCTCTTCCGGCATGTCGCCCATACCCCAATGAATGTTTACTGTTTGCATGTGAATTACAGATGCGCACGTTGTAGGCGTTGAAACAGCTGGGCAGAAAAGGAGAAGCTACAGAAAAAGTCCCAGCGCCATTAGCACATGTAAAATGTTTTTTAGATACATATTGTTCATACTGACTGCTGAGACGTGGTTAGATAAGTCCCTGTTGGCCTCAGATTCCTCCAAATTAAAATCTGGTTTCATTTGCTTTATTACATCAAAAAAGGCCATTTTTGTTGGCTCATTGGGCTCAGTGCACTTTACCACCACTAACCAGTGCTAAAGTGCTTGCGCTCTTTCCTTTTAAACATGATAAAATTGGCTTACACCGAATTGGCAATTTTAATTTACTTGTAAGTCCCTAGAAATGTGGTTCTACATGTACCCAGGGACTGTACATTAAATGCTGCTAGTGGGCCTGCAACACTTATTGTGCCACCCACTTAAGGAGGCTATTTAAAGATGTGTCATGTCAAGGCCAGGGCCTTTGTGTTAATTTTTCATGCTTTCTGGCCAGGGTGCCATTTGAGACATTTCCATGCCTTCTGTCAGCCTAGGTGCTTATGTGTGACGTTTCCATGCATTCTGGCCTGGGTGCTTAATTATGTGTGCTATTTCCATAGCTTCTGGCCTCAGTGACCTGGAGCTAGAGGCTCAGGTGTGACATTTCCAAGCTTACTGGCCTGGGTGGCTTATGTGTGGCGCTTGCATGCTTACTGGCCTGGTGGTGTGACCAGGCCTGAGTCAGTGCCTAGGTGCTTATGTGTGACATTTCCACAGTTTCTGGCCTCAGTCAGTGACCTATGTGCTCATGTGTGACATCACATGTCAGTGCTTAATGTGTGACAATGTGAGTGACAATTTACTGAAAATACAAAAAAAAAATAAGAATGTAGTTTTTATGCTGTAAAGTTATGACATTGAAACAGTCTAAAAAAAAAAAGCCTACAACGCGTAGCACTTTTTGTTGAAAAGACAAGAGTGGGCCGAAGGGTGTTGTGATCATCACAGTACGGCCCCTTAAAGAGTCCTGGGCAGCAGTGTATGCAATTTCACTCTCTTTTACACCTACCAAGGGAGTAATCTGCAGGTTTCAATTTCACTCTGCATTGCGCTATCTCTGAGCATGTCCTAGGGAGTGGTCTCTCTTCTTCAGTTGTGATCTTATTCTGTTTCACACCATGCCTCAGTCTGACTCTGTTCAATGAAGCAGTTTCTCCTTCTGTTGAGATTTTAGCTTCTATAGAGTTTCTCTGAGTCTGTTCTAGGAAACACTCTCTTGAAGAGTTATGATCACTTGACTCAACATTGTGCAGTCTATTCATGAAACATGATCCCACACTATAGTATGCTATTTCTTAAAACTGCACTGGAGAGAGGCCTCTTACTCTGTCTTGGACACCACTACACCCATGCGATCTCACACAACCTATAATTTGAGGCTATGTTGATACTTTTGTGGACCCCAGGCATGTGCAGATAGACTCATAGAAAGAACCAAACAGAAGGCACTGACATCATTATTAATGATGATACCCCAAAAAATAATTTTTGTGTTAATGGTAATAATTCCCAATGAAAACGTACATGACTGAAAAGGAACCAATTATTGAGAATTCTTGAGTTGGAATTATTTACATGTTTTCAATTCATAATATGTGTCTGCAAGAGAATGGGTGATCCTATCTTTACCACGTTATAGCTGCCTGAATCTGTGGGATTCCCTGTTTAGGAAATGAAACAAACTGCTGAAAGCCAAAGAACTGAAATAAGCAGTGAAGGCACTGTAAATCAGGCTGCTTCCAAGCATATAGAAGATTACATTGAATTAGAAAGTGATGAAGATTCCGAAGAGAAGTGTCAAGAGGACCATGTAGTTGAGAAATCAGCATGTGCTGATGTGACTTTAACTCATGCAGCTTTTGGAAAGAGGAAAGTGCGCAAAAAAGTAGGAGCTGAGAAATAACGTGAAAAGAAGAGAAAAATGCAAGAGAAAGAAGCAAGTTACTACAAAAAAGTGACTGATATTTTTACTCCCAAAAAAGATTTGATTTCTTTAGAAGGTGACATCACGTCTACCAGCTTCAGAATTGAAGCTGATAAACAAACTGCTGAAGGCCAAAGGATTGAAATGAGTAGTGATTCCACAGTAAAGGAGGCAGCTCCCAAGTGTTTCCAAGGTGACATTGAAATAGAAAGTGGGGAAGATTCCAAAAAGTAGTGTCAAGAAGACCCCATAGTTGAGAAATCAGCATATGCTGATGTGACTTTGATTGATCCAGTGGGAGACCAATGGTTTTTGAGACCAACCTCTGAAAATTTGAATGCCTTTTTTAAGTTTCACCCCTGTCAACCTGATGGTCTACGTTGGAATTCTTAAAAGATTATATCAGCAAAAAAATGGGAAACCAAGGCAGTGGTTGACTTATTCACACAAAGCCAAAGCCTTTTTCTGTGTGGTATGTCTAGCTTTTAGCAAACAGACAGATAGAAGTGCTTTCATTGATGGCTGTTCTGATGAAAGGCATATGTATCAAAGAATCGATGAGCACGAAGACAGCATCCTTCATCACAGTACTTCTGAATCCTTCCTGAAGCGATCAAGAAAAATATATATATGTAGCCATCTTTTTAAAAAGCACACAACTACAAAACAAGAGGAAGTCAAGCGAAAATGTGCCATTTTAGAAAGAGTAGTGGAAACAATAAAACTGATTAGCAAAAGAGGCCTGAGCCATAGAGCAACTACAGAAGCTAGCTACACCTTAGAAGATAAAATATTGGATCATGGAAATTTTTGGGAACTTCTTCAGTATCTTAAAAAATCATATCCAGTATTGAAAAGCCATCTTGAGGATGTCATTAAAAAGAGTGAAAAACATCATGAGGTTGCAAAGAGTGGTAAAGGGCGTGGCAATTTGGTTACCCTGATTTAAAAAACAACAGTAAACTATCTCATAGATATTATTTCCTCATTAATAAAAGAGGGTATTGCTGAAGAAATCAGGGAAGCCAAAATGTTCTAAATGCAGCTGGATACAACACAGGACATAAATGTTGTAGACCAGTGCTCTATTATAGTCAGATATGTGACCGATGTTGTCCACGAACGTCTTGTGTCTGTTGTTAATTGCTCAATGACAACTGGAAAGGCATTGTGTGAGCTAGTTTGCACTGCACTTGAATCCATGAACATTAGCGTTGCAAATTGTGTTGGTAACTCAACAGATGGAGCCTCCAATATGCAAGGACAGTATAATGGGTTCACAGCATGGCCGAGTAAAAAAGCACCTGATCAGATTCATGTGTGGTGCTACGTGCATGTGCTTAACCTTGTTCAAACTGATGTCACTAAAACCTCTGTATCTGCAGTATCACTATTTGGGCTGTTAAATTCTTGTGCCGTATTTCTCAGACATTCATACCTTCAAATGAACGTGTGGCGAGACAAAAGTATTGAAGCACGGTTTTGGTCCATCTCTATAATTGGAGAAACAAGATGGTGGCCCACAGGTGTAGCACTCAAAAAAAACTTTGGTCTGTACAATGACCCAAGCAAATCTGTGTAAATTGAGGTTCTTCAAACTATGGAAGAGATATCCACATCAGATAACTTCAATGATGAGATCAGATACAAAGCCATTTCATTTCTAAAGTCACTAGTTACATTTGACACCATTTTGACTGCACAGATGTATCTGTTTGTTTTTCAAAATACCACTACTTTATCTCTGTACTTGCAAACACAACGTCTTGACGTACTGCAGGCATATCGAATGGTGACTAAAACCATTGACTCCCTACAGAAACAGGGTCGGGATTTCAGCAGCATAAAGGATGCTACAAATACATTCATCAATGGGGCAAAAGAAAAATTGGTTCAGTGTGATAGCAAAATTTTGATTCAAGTTGACTTCCCAGACTGACTGATGAACCCTAAAGTCAGCTACTGATAAATACAAGAGAGAAGTTTATAATGCTGCAATGGACAAAGTAGTTACCAGCCAGCAAAGTCAATTCACAACTCATGGCCAGTTGTTTGCAGATTTGGCATGCCTGGACCCCAGAAACTTTAAAGACATCCTCCAGAACTTTCCCCAACATGCTCTTCAACGACTAAGTGACTTGTTAACTAGATTTGATCCGGAAGCATCAGTTGAAAAACTGCACCATGAGTTGCTTGATTTTGCATCTATGTGGAGCAGACTAAAACTCAGTATTGAGCAAGAGTACAGTATCATCCAAGAAGTTGAAGATGAGCAAGACTTAGACATACATTATCTCAACTTTGAGGATGAGATAGTACAGTATGCTAATGTTGGGCAAAAAGTATAAGTGAAGGACTTGCAAGGACTGTATTGCTTGCTGCTATAGTTTATTATTGAATTATAACCTGTACAGTAAAGCCTACTCTTCTCTCTTTAATGCCTATAAGTTGGCATTGACTCTTTCTTCCTCTCAGGTGGCTTGTGAAAGATCTTTTTCTAAGCTCAAGTACATCTTGAATAGGCTGCGTAATTCTCTCTCTCAGTCACGTTTGGAAGCCTTTATGCTTATGTCTGTGGAAAAAGATGCTTTAAAGTGAATAAGCAATGACAAATTCATTGATCTTTTTGCCTCCAAAAGCAAATTGATGCAAGGGATGTTAACACTTTAAAATGTGAGCTCTAGTTACCACATTCCTAAGCTGAGTACTTCTAATAAAAATATTTTCTTTGACGGTTGCACTCTGGACATGAAAAGCACTTGACTTTTGCACGTTACCGTCAACATTTTGAGGGCTATTCATAAATATCAAACAACGCAGTGCAATAAACAGAGTTGACCTCCTTGCGTTGTCTCTCTTTGAGCCTGCTTTGCACCATGCACACACCTTTGTACCATAGTGAAAGGCTGTGAGCATTATGTCTAGCATAGGTTTTGCACTGAAACAACAAGTAATATCCATCCACTACAAAAGCCTATGCTTAGGAAAACCTTAAAATGTTTACTGTACTGTATTTATGCTGTACTGTACTATACATGCATTCTTGGAAAAACTCATGAAAGCGTCAGCTTTTGTCTTAAATCTAGGTCCACCTTTGTTAGTAGGTAGGGCTTTACATCAAACCCCATGGGTGGTTGCTTGGGTACATGCTCCCACATGTCCTCCGTGAAATACCCTCTTGACACAAATTAATGCAAAGTGCAATTGAATATAACACTTGTTTGAGAAGAAGTACGTTATTATGTTTTTACAGTATTTCATATTAAGGATTTGCTACTACAGGCAGGTCATGTTAACTGTTTACAATGTCAAAATGTCTTTATGCTATTTTATATGAAGAATAAATTATATTTAAATTCATGTTTCGTGCTCGACATTTCATTTTTTAGTGTTCTCTGTAGGAAAGTCTGTGATTCATGACTGGGTATCCTGGTGCTCAATAAGGTAATCATTTACTATGCTTTAAAAGTTAATACAATCTAATATGTAATGAAAAATGTGTTGAAAAATGCTTTGTTTTGGCCTTTCTTTCTCCCAAATTTTCTTGGTGTGGACAAGTTCAACCCCCCAAACTACCCGTAGTAGTGGTTGCTCACTGCACTTGCTCACTACACACCATGTGGGGGCTGGTCTCACTTTTACTTTGTTCTCTCTGATCCACTACTTGTGTCTATTTTTGGTGCTCTCTGAAAGAATGTTTATGGGTACATATGACTGGGTGGTTAACCTGGTGCTCTTTAAGGTCATCATCTACTATTTACTGTGCTTTGAAAGTTGATACAATTGAATATGTAATGAAAAATGTGCTGTAAAATTCACCATTTTGGTCTGTCGTTTTCCAAAATTTTCTTGGGGGATGAACCCCCCGAAACCCCCCTAGTAGCGGTCGGGCTGGCTCGCTGCTCTCGCTCGCTACGCGACGGACGAGGGCTGTTTTGATCAAATTTGCCAGGGCTGCTTTCAGTTCCCAGTCCAGCCCTGGTTGTAAACCGTTTGCAGTCCTATCTATGAGGATGCCGCCGTCGGAATAAAGGAGTGTAGGGATAAAACGATTCCCCGCCCTTGATATATGAAGTCTCTTTTGAAGAAGGTGCCCCTCGAGTCCATTTATAAAAAATTTAAATTAAAACAGATTCAAAATGCAAGCTCTTTGAACTCCCTGCTCCTGGAAGTGAATATTTGAGAGAAATGAGCCACTCAGGATTCTGCTAGAATTAGACAGACAATCTTAGACAAAGGTCCCGAAGTAAACATGGGTCAATCTACTAACTCACACAAAACGTTTGGGGCCCTGTTTTAAGGAGTTCAGCACAAGTTGCTTCTCTAAGTTCAATCTTCCTATCCCTGAGCATGGCTCTATAGAACAATCTTGCAGATTTGATATTATCCTGCATTTTTTGGGAGATTTTAGGGCCATTTTCAATGCCTCATGGGCTTCAGAACAAGCTGAATTAAACCAGCGTTGAATGGGGGGGCACCCAACATGCTTTTTGATAATAATGCTGAAGATACTGCGTGGCATATCTTTGAAGAGCTATCTATTATCGAGCTAGAGGATATGTCAGTGGATAAGCACTTTTTCATTTGATCTATGCACATCAGAAACTGAGCCGGGTTGACAGCGTCCCACTTGTTGCGGAACCCTGTTTTCACAGAAAAAGCAATAGGGTCTGGCTTCTGATTATTACCCACATTTGGCTGCTGACAAAAGTAAAAATAAGGGGTTATGGTCAATCAAACAATTTGGCAACACTCTAAAATCTAGAATGAAAAAAACTGTAAACTTTCAAAATTATCATAAAATCAATAGTATTGTGCCTCTGCCTCCTGTAAAAGTCGGACATGAGTTCAGGTAGCTGGGACACACTAACTGGCCAAAAGAAGCTTGTTATTAAAGATATTATTATTCAAGGCATCCCCGTAAACTGTGTGCTTGAAATGGGTTATTTCTTGATTGGACTGATGCGCCAGGCCACAAACCAAATGCCTACTAAAAGGGCACAGCGTACAAATAAAGTAGCACACCCATAACATGCAACAACCACTCTCATTACAATTCAGATAAACAATATACTTGGGCAGCAAGAATACACATCCGAAGAGTGATCGTCAAACAAATCATAATAAAAATAAATGCTCATCAAATCAGAGGGCACTAAACCAGACAATGTCAATACTTGAAACACGGGGTCAAAAGCAAAAACATTGTTTTGGGGCAAAAAAATGAAATAAAATCCAGATGGCCAACCCGTTCTGTGCTCTCCCAGCTGGAGATGGACTTGCCAGGTTGCAAAAGGTTTGAAAGCCATCTACATGTAAATCTTTCTTAACCCAAGACTCTTGGAGACAAATTATTTTAAAGTCCTTTATAAAGGTGGCCCAGTCTTCATTGGACAATTTAGGTTAAATGCCTGCAATATTCCATATTAACAGTTTGTGGGGCATAGAAATCGAGATAATCTGTAATTTAGGTGCTACATTTTGCGAAATCGCATCCAAAATCGGTTGATAAACAGCTATAGCCACAGGTGGCAACATAGTCCCGTTAATTTCTTTAGTTTTAGGTGTCAGAAAATAGGAATTAAGGGTAGGGATGGGACGAAGAATTCCAATACCCGGGCGGAGTTCGCAGAGTTTTGCCCACTCCACCTTCTGCGCAGCAGAGTTTTTTCTCTCTTGTGGCTCACCAATGTTAAGTTGCCAAGCCCTCACGAGACAAAATCACGCGCTAGACCTCCTTCCGGTGAGCTTTCTCGATGTGGGCGGTCACAGCATGTTGTAACCACTCGCGTTAGAACATCTACTCGAGCGGCAGAACAAAACTGCGCCCTCGTGTCTTGCGCTGCGTGTAATGCTGTTCAAGCTGAATTTACAGTGCAGGACAAACTCCCGGTGCTAAAATCATTGCCGAGCAGTGCTATTTGCCAAAACCTGCCACTCGCGTTTGCGTCACTATGTGGAGTTTCATGGAGCAGAACTAACCGAATACCCCCCAGGTTTAATTGAGGGTTTAAGACTCTAACGTAACTAAGGTTCCCTTTCATTTAGGGGCAATGGTGGGACTTGATTTAGATAATATAAGGAGTGCACTCAGGGGGCATATGTAAGCTGGGCTGGTAATTATTAAGAGGAGAACAACTCTTTTCAAATTGAAGAAACTGATGGTGGCTATGGGGCTGGCCATTACCGTGCATGACAGTACTCACAAAGCCCATATGAGGTACTTTTGAGGATGAGCTGTCAACTTAAAGAGCTGCAGGGCCACTAGCTTTTGCCACAAGATTATTCTCAAGTTGGAAAATGTCAGGCCTTGCAGATGTAGTAGCCAAAATAGACCCAGCGCCTCCACCGGAACTGACAAGCAGTACGCTGGCGGGGTGAAGTCCCACCCCAGCAATGGCCACCAAACATAGTCCATCTCGTCTGTAAACAGGTGAAAATAATGGACAAAAAGGAGGACATGTGAGAAGTGCATTGGAACAGAACTCAGAAGTATCTTAAACAATGGTGAATAGAGTATTCAGACAAAGAGAAAGGGAGCTCTTCAAAGTAAAATAAGTAGCAGGACTATTTAATTCCTTAACAGTTCTAAGTGACATAACCAAGTAGTGAAAATTGCAGTGCATCAGGGCGTTATAAAGATAAAATGTTTATAGCGCATGTAAGTATATTCTGCCCTCTTTGGGGCAGATTTACAAGCCCCTTGCGCCACTTCTGCGTCACTTTTCCCATGTTAAAAAACTGACAAAAAAGTGGTGCAAGGGGCTTGTAAATCTGCCCCTTTGTATTTTGTGATAGCCCTCGATTGGTTGCAGAATAATTAAATGTAGATAAGGTTCCGCACTAGAAGCGTGTGTCTGTTTGCTTATAGCAGGTCAGCACATATATACAGATTTCAGTACAAAGTACATTGTTTGCATATTATATATTAGGTACCGTTCATTGTCATAACCGACATTATTTAAATAGCATAAAACAGTACAATATTCTTGCAACCATATGCCGCAGGTATATTTAACATCTCCATTTTTATAAGATATTCATTTATAATCAGTGCACTTTAGCAGTGGGTCAAAAAGGTCTCATTAAGCTCAAAGAATGAGGTGTGGAATAGACAGGTTGAGAAGAGTGCCACAGGGCTATCTAACATAAATGAACTACTTTGGTTGAAAATGGAGGAACAAAATGTTCAATTAGTACTTAAGTTGTTAGAAAGATATAACCTTTAAAATATCAAGTCCCTGACCAAAGACAACTATTAGCTTGTACCATCGAGTCAGGCAAGTTCAAGGAGCCTGCCAGGCATCCTGTGTAGGTGTGAAAGTGACAAGGGGAATTGCTTAAGAATTCTTCTATTGCTTGACACCTGTTTGAAATGTTATGAACTCTGGTGAAGCTTGGGCCTCGGTCCTGTATTTTTAATCAGTTACTTATTAAGCCTTCATGTGGCAGGAGAAGAGGGCAAAGTGAAGAAGAGAAGCAGGATGCAATCATTTCCAGTTCACTTGCAGAGAGACAGAGCTTATGCTGCTTCAAGAATGACTGTTTGATTAGGTTAATTAGGTTAATCGCAGGGTTTGCGACACCAAAACATTGGTTAACGAAACCCCAAAACCCATTTACCTATTCGGTAACATGTTCCCAAATCGCTAAATGTTTTTTTGTTGCTGTTTTGCTATAGCTCAAGCTTCACTCGAAGGTATTGGAGTGCCTTACATGGGCACCAGTTAAATTATTATTATTATTTTTTGTAGGCACGGGGAGAAATAAGGGACACATACATCAAGGTAAGCATTTGCGATTTCTTAATAGTGATTATTAAGGAATCGTAATTAATTAAGCGCAATTGCCTATGCATGTAGGTTTTGCTAAAAAAAATAGCGATTCCTACACATTTTCTATTAGCAAATCGCAAATTGCGATTCGCTAATAGGGAATGCTTTCCCATTCATTCCTATGGGCCTAGAGGTCCATAGGAATGAATTGGAAACCATTCGCAATTTGCGATTACCAAATTGATAATCGCAGATTGCGAATGCAATTCAAGGGCGCTAGGCGGCCAAAAGGCCACCCTGATACACCCCCAAAATTGGCATGTGTGCACATATGGCGCATACACATGCCCCAAGGGCATGTGTGTGCGCCACATGGCACTTAGATAAATTCCATTTTTTGCATTTTTCTAAGGAATTGCAAATTACCATCATCTTGAAGTTGATGGTAATTTGCGATTCCTTAATGCAAAGTCATAATCTGAGAATGCTACTTGCATTGCATTTAGGGAATCGCAAATTGCAATTCCATAACTTCATTCGCAAAATAGGTAATCACAAATTTTGCGATTACCTATTTTGCGAATGGCTTTGGGCTTGATGCACCACAAATGGCAAATTACCGGTCGCAAAGTGGCCGATTCTGCCAACCGTCTCGTTTGTGACCAGTAATTAGCTTGATCCATGTGCCCCTAAGTGATTTGCCCAGAATCACATGATGTTGAGTCAACACCGATATTCAAACCTGGTTCTCCAGTTCCAAAGTCGACAGCTCTTGTCGTTACTCCACATCCTCTCCATTTTAGGAAGGGTCCAGGAAATCATAAGGAGACAATATTTGGAAGGGGCAGGGTTAGAATGTCCCTTTCAAATAGCGATCCCATATGGTATGTATTAATGTATCACAACCGAAATATGGTCACAAAACGATATTATTATAGTGGCACCTCAAAGCAGGTGGTAACACATTCACAAACACTTCCCCTTTTTGAAAGCTAAAAAAACCCACATTTTTTAGAAGTAGGCAGTGGAGCATGGTACTGCTGCCTACTCTTAAAAAAATTGCAAATTTTTCTCTATTTTTGGAAAAACACAATATTTTTTTTAAAAGAATATGGGCTGCTTTATTCAAAACCAATCACAGAGCTGGTGGTCTGGTGGCAGGCCACAATCGCTGTGATGGCAGTAAATTGTAGTGGGTCGTAATTTGTGACCTCCCTCATTAATATTCATGTGATAAGTCAAATTATGACCCACTCTGATTTGGTATTTTGTGAACTGACCTATTATTAAATAGATCAGTCCCCTAAATCCCTTTGGGTGTGCTAAAAGTCGGTGCACAAATTGCGGCCGCTTTTAGCAAATCCAATGTACGTACATTTGGTCCATAGAGGTTTGAAAACAGGATATATTGGTGATGGTTTTTTCATTGACAACTATTTTTGCACTACATTTTAGAGAATCAGAAATTGTGTTAGGATTTTGAGTTACTTTTTTGTATTGCAGTAACCCTTTTCAGTACCAATAAGTGTCTGGAATCATCATGGGATCTGGGGTTTGAGGCTGGCTACGAGAACACCTGGGGGTTATATTCCTTTAAGGGTGTGGCAGACAGACCATAAGTGGCTGGGGAGCTGTGTATAGCATGCCAGCCTGGGTCAAGTGTGTGACTTCCATGTGATGACAGGCAGTGGAAATATTTAAACAACATAAGGGCTTTAGAAAGCTGCCTGGCAACTATCCTGTAAGAAAGTTCATGAAGCATATCCAAAGATTATATGTAGATTTATTATAAGCAGCACAGCAACCAAAGATGACTGATCAGCATCCTCCAGAAAGTGCAACTGCCCGCAGAGCTTCACAGTCTACTCAGGTTCCATATGGAACACCACGTTATTCATAAGATGCCACAATGCCAAAAGCCTAACATATTGAATAAAACAAGCATTGAAACACGTAAATGCAATTGTAACATATCTCCTTTTGTTTTTTAAGAACAACTATGTACAGTCATACATACAGAATGACACAACCCAGAGAACACATTACTAACTAACTGAATACAAGCATTATTCATCGTCAAATCTTCTTGGAGCTAGTCTTCTGCGATCAGAATCTTTAACTCTGGACGCTACAGTATCATTATCATGCACTGAAGGAGAATACACAATTTGACTGGGTATATTGCGACATTTCGCAACACGTTTTACATTCCATAATCTTCCATCTTGAGTTATGACACTATTATCAAAAACCCGTACAATCTTCATGGGTTTACCGAAACTTTCTGAACACTTCATGGTTAATCCAGGCTTCTTAACCCTGACCCAATCACCCCTGTTGAAGTTATGAGCTTTAGTTTTCCACTTGCTGTCGTACCAAATCTTCGTTTTCATTTGTTTGGAACAAACTCTTTCTTTAACCCCAGTAATCATGGAGTCAGAAAAAGACTTGTAGTTGCATTTCTCTTTAAACCACCATGGACATATCTTGGAAGCAGGATCTCTCCCTTTTAAAAGACAGAAAGGACTGACTTCCGTAGTGGAATGAGGTGTAATTCGGTACAACCATAATTTTTCCCTCACAAAATTCTTCCAATCTCCACTACTTTTTAGTCCATCTGCAACATACCCTTTTAAAACCCTATTAAAACGTTCCACAAGACCATTCTCGTGTGGTTCATAAACTGAAACCGTATGGTGTTTGATGTTATGACATTTTAAAAAACTCATTAGAGGTGAGTTGTACCCCATTGTCAGTAACAAGTTCAGCAGGACATCCTTCTCTAGAAAAGATCTCTCTGAAAAATTCCATGACTAAATTGGTCGAAGCACCTGAAGAAAATGTTACTTCTGGCCATTTGGAGTGGTAATCCACCAACACAAAAGCATACTGAGAATCAGGTGGTAAACACAAAAAAGAACCAGAGATGTCAAATGCAACTTTTTTCCAAGGCTCAGTGGGCCATTCTGTATTCTTTAAAGGAGGGGTGTTAAGCTTTAGCATCCTCTCACTTCCCATGCACGCTTCGCACTCTCTGACTATGCGATCCACCATGCGATCCAAGCCCGGCCACCAAAAATAATTCCTGACTAACCGTTTCATTGCTGATATTCCTGGATGTGACTTGTGTGCCAACTCTAGAATAACCTTTTGAATTCCAACAGGAGGCACACACTTACCCTCTTTAAACATCAATTCGCCTTCTAGCACTACAACATCCGCCACTCTATGCATTGGCATGAACTCTTCTGGTAATGCCTTTTTGTCTGGCCAACCCTTCAAAGTGTATTCTTTAACAGTTTGCCATATGAGATCCTCCTTCTCACAACACTTCCAAGTACTTTCAGAAATTTCCTCAAATGTTCCAGTAACAATATCCTGAATGGTAGTAATTACTTCTGAATCTTCACACTCATTATTATCACAAAATTGACATGGAAGTCTGGACATGAAATCTGCCATGACATTTTTTTTTCCAGGAACAAACACTGGTTTAAAACAATACTCTTGTAACCTTGAAGTAAGCCTTGCTATGCGGGCGGTGGAGTTCCAGCCACCACCTGGAGAAAGTATGTTCACTAATGGCTTATGATCAGTCCTTAAGACAAACTTGCTACCCCAAATGTAGTTCCTATAGTGTTCAAACGCCCAAACGCATGCTAGAAGTTCTTTATCTATCACAGCATATCTGCGTTCAGTGTCATTGAGGGTGCGGGATGCAAAACAAACATTCCATTCATCCTTCCCACACCTTTGGGATAAAACACCTCCAATCCCATACAAGCTTGCGTCCACAGTAATAATGCATTCCTTGTTCATGCAATAAGGTTTGAGAGTGGGAGCCTTAAGGATTTCAGCTTTGATAAGTTCAAAAGCTTGTTGTTGTTCTACACCCCATTCAAAAACCGCCTTCATTCTTAATAATTTCCTCAAAGGTTCCATTTTGGTGGCAAAATTTTCAACAAACTTGCTATAGTATTCACACATACCAGTGAACGATAACAACTGTTCCTTGTTCGATGGAGAAGGAGCCATTACAATTCCTTCTACATTTGACCTCTTAGGCACCACTCCATCCTTGGATAGAGTGTGGCCTAAATACTCAACAGAATCTTTAAACATTTTGCACTTATTAGCTTTAAGGGTTAATCCACAGCGTCTTAACCTTTCACATACCTCAGTTAAATGCCTGAAATGTTCTTCCTCATCTCTTGAAAAAATTAGAATGTCGTCCTGAAAACATTTAACAAATTTATCAACATCCCTAAAAATGTTGAACATAACTTTTTGGAATACCGATGCCGCTGAGGCTAACCCAAACGGCATTCTAGTGAACTGATATAAGCCCTGGGGTGTGATGAATGCTGTAAGCGGTTTGGAGTCATCAGTGAGACAGATTTGATGGTAGGCAGACCTGAGGTCCAACGTGGAAAGCACTTTTGCACCTTTCAACATTGAGACAACTTCGTTTATGTTAGGGAGGGGATGGCAATCAATAATGATGCCAGTATTAAGTGCCCTTAGATCAACACAGACCCTCAATTTTTTGTCCGGTTTTCTTACTTTTCTTAAACAATGGGAGAAACCCATTCAGCTGAATCAATAGGTTCAATAATTTTTTCTGAGACTAAATCATCTAACATGTTCTTAAGCTCCTCCCTGACATTGATTGGTACGCTTCTTAGTTTTTGTTTAACAGGATAAACATCTCTTTTAAGTTTTATCCTGTGGGTATAATCTTTTAATTTACCCAACGTGTCTGAAAATACATCACTAAAATTACCCTTTATGACACTTTCTTTTGCCTGTGAGGACACAAATGAAATGTTGTTCACATGTACTTCTTCATCTAGTAAAACAGGTTCACTGGAACGAGGATTAAGAATGATGCCTAATTTCCACTGGTCCCACCATCCCAACACATTGATCCCTTTGACCGCAATGTATAATTTAACATCTATTTTCCTTGTTTTAAACTGTAGAATCACCTCAAAATACCCCATCATATCAATTTTTGAACCATCATAACTATGTGCAACTATGTCAGACGGTAATAATTTGGAAGGCATTAATACATTACTAAGTTTTTCTCGATAATAGTCATTTGAAATAATATTCCATGGTGAGCCAGAATCAGCCATCAGATCTAATAATACACCAGAGATTTCCACAACACACATGGGAGGTTTTTTACAGTTGTTGGATATTGGATTGTTTATGTTAGAGATTTCTTCATACATTGAAACTACAAAACCTTTGTTATGTTCAGTGCAACCACAAGTACCACATTTATGAAGATTGTCATTAACTTCGGTCATTGAGGATACCTTGCCTTGTGTAGGGACATTGTTCCTCCTTACATCCCTGCATGCAGAAGCAAAATGACCAATTCTGCCACATTTCTTACACTCTTTGTTGATGGCTGGGCAGCCGCCATAATTAGCTAAATGTAGCTTGCTACCACACCTGTAGCAAGATCCACCCCTATCATTTCTTTCAAATTTTTGGGGGAATGAATGTGCACTACTACACCATGAATTAAGTCCTGAAGGGTTCTGCTCGCTTTGTTTTGGTCTAAAAATGGGTTGATCACTATGTTGTGTCTCTGGACGTTTGACTACACATATATCATCCGATACTTTAGTTTTATTAATGGTGGTGTTTTTTATGGTTAACATCCATTTTTCAGATTGTTCTAATGCTTTAGCTGTCGAAATTGCTTCTGCTAATTTAGGAACACCAATTTCCCATAGACGTTCCTGAGTTTTTTTGTTCTTTGCACCATGATTTGGTCTCTAATCATCTCATCACATATTGCGCCAAAATTGCAGTGAATACTTAAGGCTCTCAATGCCGTTAAGAAATCATCAAAAGATTAATTTTCATGTTGTACCCTGGTATAAAATTTGTATCTGTTTAATGCGATATTAGTAACAGGTTTAAATCTGTGTTCCATTCGTTGTAACGCTTCTTTGTACACATTGAAACCATCTCCTTGTCCTTCCAATGGGGTACCTGAGGTAGATTTCTGAACACCATTTGACCTTCCGAGCCCAAACAATGTAAAAAAATACTTTTTTTCCTTTCTGCTCCCATACGTTCCCCATCAATCGCCTTCATATCATTGTGAAATTCTTCTTTCCATCGTGTACAAGGAATGGGGGGATCACCTTTGTTTTGAAGAAATTTGTCAGGTGGGTCAAATTGCATGTTGTTGTTTTGAAAAGGTAAAATACAAAGAGTCAAACAGAGATAAGAAGGCCAAAAAAAATATTTATGAAGCAGGTAATTCCGAAATTGTTTACGTATAAATATGTAGTCCTACACCATCTGCATTTAATATACTCTCTTTGTTCAAATTCAAGTGTATGTGAATGGTTGAAATAATGATAATCCAACTAGTTGTGATATCCAAGGAAGAATACTTTGCTTTTCTTTTATATTTCCATGTTTATTTACTTAAATCTTGCAGAAATATATATATGCTTTTTTTCTTGAAAGTACTGTTCACAGCCTCAAAATATATTATTTTCCCTGTTGAAAGTGCTGTTCACAGCCTAAAAATAGCTTTTATATCATGCCGGTGACTTCCTTCCTTGCACTGGGTTGTCGTGGCAACGCATTGAAAGCCTGAAACCCAATGCGCTAGTGACGCTTCTGTTGCCAACAATAGAGATGAGATAAGGGTAGACAGTCTCAGAGAAAATCGCGCCTGGAGCAATAAAGTACATGTGCGAGTGACGCGCGTTCCGAGATATCCTCACAGAGAATCAATGCGTCATAGCTGAAGCCTTCATATGGAATACTCCGCGCTGAAGAGAATAGGCGCGCGTGAATGCCTGCAGTGACGGTGATGGCAAGGTATTTATATTTGAAAGCGACCCTCCTTTTCCTCGCGCTGACTTTGTTATGAATAGAAACCATGAAATAGTTTAAAATTTTATAACTCACGTTACCGGAGGAGTTGAAAAATCCGGTTTTGATGAATTTGAAGGTCTTGAGGTAGCGTCCTAATCGGCAGGGTCCGTTTCATGCAGTAGGAATTTATCGAACACAGAACCCCTGTGCTGCATCAGTATGGTTGGTAAGGTGTTCTTCTTCCTCATAACTCGTCGCCATTGTAAGAAAGTTCATGAAGCATATCCAAAGATTATATGTAAATTTATTATAAGCATCACAGCAACCAAAGATGACTGATCCGCATCCTCCAGACAGTGCAACTGCCCGCAGAGCCTCACAGTCTACTCAGGTTCCATATGGAACACCACGTTATTCATAAGATGCCACAATGCCAAAAGCCTAACATATTGAATAGAACAAGCATTGAAACACGTAAATGCAATTGTAACATATCCATATTGGATTGACTTTTCACCTGTCGTTAGCTCGTTCACCACTTCCCGTCCCAGACATTTTCTATTTTCCTCTTTTTGGTTCCTCAGTTTTCTGATACATTTGCCTGTTATGCTTCCCTTGCCCTTTGAATTTCATTTTGGCTTTGTCTTATTGCTGTGTTTTTACATTTGTTCATTCCCTGTTCGGAAGAGCCCTGATCCGTTTACCTGATCCATGCACTTACCAGCTTTGCTCCCATTTGACTTAGATTCACTCCGGTTTTGTTTGGTACATCTTGCATGGTGCGGAGAGTTAAACTGATTTTCATCAGAAGGTGTAAGATAGTATACAGAAAAACTGAAACTTAGTGACTGGCCTAATTCTCAGAGACGTTCATGCTGCATACTTAAAGACATGACTCTGAGTGACTTTGTTCAGGAGATAATGCTGTGGTGGAGGATATAACAATCTCCCATAGGCACACTGGTAGAAGTAAGACTCAAAGGGGGAGATTTACCAAATCCCCCTGCAATGCAGCGCAGCCTCCCACGAGGCTGCGCTGCGTTGGGCAACAGTGAAGGAGCAGGAGAGCACCATATTTTCAAAAATATGTCTCTCTCCTCCCCTTTCCCTTGTGCTGGAGCTGATTACAGCTGCCATGTGCCACGCACCAACTTAGCGCCATAGCACTAGGGTGTGTGTGTGAGTCTAGCATAGGTTTTGTACCCTTCCTGTACAAAATAATATGCCTAGACATGAGGGGAAGCTTTTCCCACTTTCTATGCGTGCGACACAGTGCAGTTTTCTCACGCTAAACCTAATCTACTGTATTTAGTCAATTGGGTTTAGCATGAGAAACTTTGAGAGGATGCATGGGAAAGCCCATGCACCACATTTGGTATGCCTCCATGGCGCAAAGTAATGAGAAGCAGCGCTATGCTCTGCTTCGCATTACTTTTACGTTATTTCCAGTGGTAAACAAATTTAGTGCTGGAAATAAAAATAGGAAAAAAAGATTTTGCGCCGTTTTGCATCACTTTTGTGACACAAACCCAAAATCTTAGTAAATCTCCCCCCAATACTTGAGACCTGATTATACCTAAAGTACTTTCTTGATTTTTGGTGCAAATACAATATGCTACCGGTATATGCACCGACTTCAAATGCATGCTATTTGCCTGTTTGTTTTCTGGAAGGCACAAGGTGGTGAGAATCTGGTAGGCAAATACAGTGAAATTCCAATTTGCTCACAATGTACACTGGCAAGGTACTTAGATGTGGAGTTATGAATTGCAAATCTACGTTTGCCTATATATAGCTAACTTGCCACTGTAGTGGTAGTAGATACTTTCGAGCTGGGATCCATATTGGGCAATAATAAAAACTCAAAATTATGTTAGAACACCTTCCAAAAACATCCAGGAAGGGGATTTCCCTGTAACTTTGGTAATCTGTCCTTCTCATTAAATAATTATCCTAATGCACATAAAATTATCAGGCATGCATATCATGCTGCAAATTGGGGGTCCAAAGTACATAGTCAGTTTCTAACCGCAGACCTTGCAAATTCAACACTGGTTCTATTAGGGAACACCGGCTGGTTTGAAAAAAATGCTTTTGTTTTAGGGTTGCAAACACAGGAACGGTGTAGGGATGGTTATTTAGGGATGTCACTGACAGCCATTAATGTTCAAATCCACTTACTGCTTCACATGTTGTTCCATGTAGAAAGAGCCCAGATTATAATGGTTAGAAAAATAGAAAAACCTTTATTTCAATAAATCTATATGTGCAAAAAGTGCATCAAAGTACACAAAGGTGTGCGCTATTTATGTGTTCATTGGACTATGGATGCCTCCCCATGTTAGATTGGCTATTGAAAAAGTTGGTTTTTTTCACATTCTTTTTGTGGGAACTTACAGTAGTCAACAATACTATCTGGGCTTCTGTTTCTTTAATCCTTTCAGGACAAAGAAGACCCAAGAAGAGGGAGAAGTGAAGGCCAAGGGAAATGCGGCGATGAGGATGTTGTCCCACACTATTGCTGCCACCACAAGATCTGCCAACTCAGTTTCTGCAGGTGGCAAGTTATGTAATATTTATGTAATATTTTTTATTAGTTGCACATTTTTTTAGACAGCGCAACCTTCTATACTTTGTCTTCGTTATATTTTCTTAACTTTCACTTTCATCTATTTTAGCATCTGTTAGCCTCAGCATTCATACTTTTTTTATGTTTTCTTCTTTTTAGTTTTTCCCCACTCCCATTTCTACCAGTCTCCTTTTGTTTTTTTCTTACCCCCCTCCTTGATTCTCTTAATTTTTTCCTCTCCCTTCACATTTTCTCACTTCATTATTCGTTGATTTCTTTTATTTTCAATTTTGATTTGTTTAAGATATAGAAGTAAACATTTCAAAGTGAAACCTTGGCTAGCAATACTTAAAAATCTTCTTATATTCTGTCTTTAATATGCAATTATTCTGGATGGTAGCGATACTACCAATTAGAACATTGGAATGTTGGAAGCTCCATTGAAAACAATGGAGTGCTCCGGGCTTATAATGGCTGGTATAAGCCCGGAGCTCCAACATTCCAATGTTTCTTTGTTCACAGCTCTGGCTGTGAACAAAGGCTTCAGGGAGCCTGAGGGGATTTGAATCCCCTCGCGCTCCCTGAAGGGTTTGTTTTGTTAGAACATTCTGCCCTCTAGTGGCAGAATGTTCTAATAGCCTTATAGCCCTTCGGCTCGGGCCTTTAACGATGCAGCGGGCCTTTAATAGCCGGTATAGCCCGCTAGGGCGGGCTATAAGGCTATAATAACGCCTTTCTTTTTCCTTTCTTAATGACACCTGCTGTATTTGTTAACCCTAATATGGTATTCCTTACTTACCCATAAGTCCATACCCAAATATTTTAAGTACCACTGTATTTGTAGCTCTGCCTTTCTCCATTTGATAGGTAGAAGAGAGCTTACTGAGTGCCAAACCTACCAACTTTCAGCACAGTAAATGCCACATGCCAGACCTTTTCCTTTCCTTCTTTCTAAGTTTCCTTCTCATGCCATAACTTATACCAGACTGGCTTTTGCCCTCCTTACCGAAAGTCAACCTTAGCTTTCATCCACTTGCTCCCTAACCCAAGAACACTATTTCTCAACCTCAATATGCCACTCTTCACATCCATTTGCCATTCTTTCTCTCAAGAAACAGTATTAGATAATCTGTTAGCTGCAGGAACCGGGGTATACAGATCACTCTTTGATGACCTTCCATCATTAAAATCCCAGGTGCTCAGGGCTCACGATTCACTTATCTTCTCAATACCTGTCATACACCACTCTCACTGTGCCTGAAGACCCATCATGATTGGAGTAGATGCCTATTCTAAAGCTTCCTCAGATGCTAATATTCCAGCATTTTTTACTTCAAACAGTCCACAACTGAGTGCTTTTGGGGCATCTTACATTATCTTCATCAAGTAATGTTTATGAACTGATTGTTGGACTATTTGAGCATTACTATCTAGGCGAGATCGCGTTGATGATTATCTCCTAGCAATTGAATATCAATTTGAAATCACTGCTACGTCTGCCTGTGATAATGTTTCTACTATGAATTCCTCCATAAGGAAGGAATATCACCTGCAGCGGCATGCTCTCTTATCAGAGAGTGCGCATTTTGGGCAGTTATATGGCACACACTCAGTGAAAGGTCTTCGTCCAGTATTTCCATCAATAAAATTGTTGTGCTAGCTTCTGAAATTTACCTCAATTTTTATCTGCCGTCCAGACAGAGAATTTTGTTTGGCTTAAGAAAAAGACATGGACTGGCTTTGAGTTAATTTTAGGTATTTTTGAAGAGGTTATTTTTAGAAGGGTCACTAAAAATTGCCTGTGGACTTATTGTCTCTCTGTCAGTCTTGATAAATACATACTGTGGTTTCTAGCTATTCTTTAGGTGTTCCTTATACACATGTCATGATTATGGAACATGGCAATTTTAAATTAGGGACACCTGAACATGGTCCAGTTAAGTTTAGTTTCATGGAATGTGGCTGGAATTGTCTCCAGGATGGTAAATCAGGACAGGTTACAAGTTATTGAAGTATTTGACATTATCATATTACAAGAATCCTGATATGTGAATAATGTATTTTTTCATGGTTACTTTTCCCATATTGTCCCCGCCTCTTTTTCCGCTTCTGGAAGATGTATTTCAATGTATCTCAATGTATAAATTATGTATTCAGGAGCGTTGTACTAGCCGGAGCAATATGCAGGTCCTTTCCCTGACTTTTCCAAAAAAAACACACTAGTCTGCCAATTATTTTCGATCATGATAATTTTAATAAATGGATTATGCCAACTTTTTTAAACTAGCCAATTTATTAAATAGGTAGTTTCCCTACTGCTTTATCCTCAAAACACCGGTTTTTGTCATCGTTGCATATGATTTTAATCTTAAATTGGGCTGTGTGGCTTTTTTCTGTTTATGTGTTAGATGACCAAGTACAATTGGTTCTATTAAGTCGCAGCAAGGTGATTCTGTGGTAGAAATATTGGCCTATAATAATCTTTGCAATATTTCACTTCACTTCATAACTTATGGTGCCAGGCCTACAGGGTGTTCGCAGACTATTATGAATTACATACTTATGTATTACAATTTAAAAGGCAAGTCCTTTGCTAATATTATACCTCTCAGCAATGACACTGTGTGGGGCTTACTGGAGGTAACAGGTGGGCTAGTTGTCCCCTAAGGGCCCTCAGCAACGAAGGGGAATTCATCTCCCAACCAAGAGCGTGTCAGGAGGTGCGTTTGCAGAGTGGTGGAGAAAGGAAGCATGGCCTGCTATCAGAACTCAGCAAACCTGCTATGTGGGATGTACTGGAGGTAATAGAAGGGGTAGTTTGCCCCCAAGGAGGTCCTTGGGGGATAACTCCCCTCCTGTTAACTCCAGTAGGTCCCACACAGCAGGATTGCTGAGAAGTTGTCAGAGGCCACGCCCCTTTCTCCACCACTCAGCAAATATGCCTCCCAGTGCACTACTAGTTAGGGGATAAAGTCCTCTTGGCTCCAGAGGTACATTTGGGGCCAAAAAGCCCTCCTGGTACCTCCTGTAAGTCTTACGCAGCGGAATTCATGAGAGCTGGATGGTGGCCCAGATCCCTTTCTTTCTCCACCTCTCTGCAAACAAGACTGCTAGTTAAAAAATCTTTAGAAATTCACTAAAAAAAGAAGGGTACAGGGACATTATAGTAAGCAACTAGAATTAAAAAAACCCTTAGAAATTCACAAAAAATCCAAAGGTTACAGGGGCGTTATATTTAGTAAATAGAATTTAAAATAATCTTAGAAATTCACACAAAAAAACAAAGGTTACAATGACGTTATAGTTAGCAAATAGAATTTAAAAAACCTTAGAAATTTACTAAAAAAGACAAAGGTTACAGATATGTTACGGTAAGGGTCAGATTTAACTTATACAAAACCAGAAAAGTTCAGCCGTTATTGTTAGCTGAGTTAACTATAACTCATGGCCCTGAAATGCACTGCTTTTGACCTCACATATTACATCACTCATGACATGGTCAGTGGCATCACTGATGGCATCTCAAATTACATCACTGATGACATCACTGATGACATCATCCACAGCATCTCTGATGCAGCCACTCAACACTCCTATTGAATCTTTTATATACCCACTGCCACTCCCACACAACCATGCACAAACCCATTCACAGAGCCATACCAGTACTCACACACCCACTCACTGATTCATTGATCCACACACACATTCCCTTGCTCACCCATACTTCCACTCATAGAACCTCGCACTCACTAATTTAGCCATTGAAATATCCACTCATACACCCATACAGATACTCACACACTGAGGGAGTCACCCATAGAACTACTCACACACCTAGACACTCACCCATACCGTCAATCACACACCCACTTTCTTAGTCATACAAATAGTAAGCATGCACTCATCCATATAGCCACTCTCACATTCACTGACCCACGCATACAGTCACTCATATACCTCATCACTCATGTATACTGCCTTTCACATACTCAGTTACTCACCCATAGTGACACATGCACTCAATCACTGACACAGCCATACAGACACTCACTCACCCATACTCACCCATACAACTTCTCACACATGCAACAGTACCACATACAGCCACTGACTCAGCCACTCACTCATCCACACAGACAGTTACACACCTCCTCACTCACAAACACAGACACCCAGACAACTATAGAGGTAGTCAGACAACCAATCAATCACCTATATAGCCATTCACGTACCCACTTACACACTCATACACCCACTTAGACATCAACTGTCAGACAGATACACATATTCACACAACCAGCAACTCATCCATACATTCACTGAGACACCTAATCACTCACTTATACAGTCAGTCATGTGCCCACTGAGTCATCCATAGAGTCACTCATACACCCACTGATTCACCAATATACCTTGATATAAATATTTAACACTCTTAAACTTTTTAAAAACACTTGCAGTCACTGGATGATGTCATTTGAGATGTCATCAGTGATGTAATTTGAGATATCATCAGTGATGTCATGAGTAATGTCACTGACCATGTCATGAGTGAGGCAATATGTGGGGTCATAAGCAGTGCATTGCGAGAGTGTGAGTTATAGTTAACTCAGCTAACTATAACGGCTGAACTTCTCTGGTTTTGTATGATTACAATCTGACCCTAACTATAATGTCTCTGTAACATTTATTTTTGTGTGAAAATACATATTTATCTGACCCTAACTATAATGTCTCTGTAACCTTTATTTTTTTATGAAAATACATATTTATGTATATATATATATATATATGTCCACGAACCCTCCAGCAGAACTGTAGGAAGAGGCCACACGAGGAACTCAGGAAAGAAGCCTTTAATGGACATGCAGGTAAGGCATAATGCATTTCGACCTTGTGGTCTTCCTCAGATGCCACTGCCACACTGAGAACCAGCCCCACGCCTCCACTTTAGAATCCAACTGCAGACCTCCCACTTCAGAGAGGAAGCACCTCCCCTGCCATGTGATCGCTCACCTGCTGTAGTGCTGTCAGTCCTACAGCTCCCAGAAAGCATCATCTCTGGGTAGGTGCTGCGAGGGGAATGGATGATTCAAGTTCATGTGATATTGGTGCATTGCAGAGCGGGGCGCACTGGTGCTAGTGCAAAGTAAGTCCTCGGGCTTCCCTGGGTCCCCGCATACGTCATAGCCACCTCAGCACTAGTTTAGCCGAATCATAGGCCGGTGAAATATCCAAACCTTTCCGTGAAGTCACGAGCTGCCGGTTGGCAGCTACCCTGCTTGACTCGTGCTAACGTGGTGGGCTGGAGCAATCCGATACCTCGGGTGCAAAGATATATATATCTGTTTCAATGCCTGCTCACACAGTTTGGAACTGACTCCAGCAAGCTCGGGTCGCTTCTTAGAGTTTTTATTTCAGCCACATACAACCAGGAAACGCGTTTTGACCACGTAAGCGGTCTTTGTCAAACCTGAAGGCGCCCGCATTTTTTGCCTTTTTATGCTTGTGCAAATCTTAAAATGACAGTGCAACATTGGCAATAAAGTTTCAAAACAAACAAATAAAGTGACAGTGCAACATTGTAACACCCAAAGTGAGATGTGCAAACAAAGTATCCAGACCCAACAGCCAATGCGTTATGCAAATGAGCATTATGAATACCACGGTGAATTGTCTTAATATGTGGCAGTACCAAAACGGTGTCTGTACATTTTTTAACATTGTAAAATGCTTTAAAAATGAATTACTGAAATGCATTGAAAATGTTTCAAACTAATTACATTCACCAAGTCTCAGGCAAGGGCCTGATTAATACCACGTATGTATAGCCAGACCCATATTTCGGGGCTTACTAAACACTCTATCTACAATCACAATAAAAGGTGCTTTGTGCAATTTAATTCAATTAGTAAAGTGACCTGTGCCTTGTGCAAATACCGCATTGTTATTTAAAATTTCATAACAACACGAGATCACCTCCGTTGAACGATTATATGCAAATGCAATGAAAAGTGAACAATATTCAACTTTCCCACAGATATTCACTCTATCATCTCTCCTCCTTATTGTGGGCAAGTGCCCTCAATCTTCCAACGTATGACAAGGCTGGTCACAACCAAATTAAAAACTAAAGTGCTGTTCAAAAACTATGTGCAACAATTTCAATAATGTTAATACATGCAGTGGTTTATAATGCATAATTCATCAAATCAATTCTCTAATCATCAAAACACCATTTTCTATCAAGCTTGTATGGCAATCTGTCAACATCTCTCTATCTACAGATGGACATGTAGATCTTCCTCAGTGTTGTGTCCATAGGGGATCTTACTGTTGAAACAGAGAATGTATCTCGATTCGAGCTGTCTCAGGTGCCTTTCTCTATTACCCACTCGCAATCTTTGTGTCATTTGATCTAATACAAAGTATTTCAGATCATCCAATTTGTCATCATGAACCTGCTGGAAATTTGTGACCATGGGGTACGCCTGATCCCTGTTATTATTCGCTTTAATATGATGCACTGGTAAAATCGTACTGCCTATGTACAATTTAAAACAGCTGCACCTTAGAGCGTATACAGCAAACTGGCTCCTGCGTGTTAAAGGTTTCATGATCTGCCACTTCTTATCTGCAAATGGTAGGTGTACCTCCGTTGTATTTTCTCCATACCTGCACGCCTTACACTTGTGGCATCTCCTGAAGCCTTTACTTTCACTGAGCCAAGTTGTCTGTTGTGGGGTCCCTGGGCTTTTTGTAACCAAAGCCTGCCGCAACGATTTTGCTTTGCGGAAGGTTATTAGTGGCCCACTGACTAACTTTTGTCTTAGAAAGGCATCCCCATGCAGTACATGCCAATGCATCTGCATGATAGATCTTATACATGTATGCTGTTTGCTGTAGCCTGTAATAAAATGGAAATGTGGTTCTACTTTTTCTTCGGACTCCATGATGTTAAGTGCTTTGGTAAAAATTAGCTGATCCCTAAACTTTGCATTTGCCTTCTCTCTTGCTGCTCTAAGAACTGTTTTACTGTATCCCTGTTCTTCAAACCTCGCAATCAACTCCTCCTGTGCCTGATACAGTTGGTTAGGGCAGCTACAGTTCCTTTTCATCCTCAAGTTCTTGGCATATGGGATGATATTCACCAGTTTGGGAGGATGGAAACTGCGAGCATGGAGTATTGTATTGCCCGCTGTACTTTTTCAAAATGTTTTCATACTAATTTCACCATCCTTTATGTACACTGTGAGATCAAGAAATTTGACCTCTTCTCTGCTCAAATGTGATGTGAACTTCAAATGTAGGCTATTGGTGTTAATCCACTCAATAAATGACTCTGCTGATGATATGTCACCTCGCCAAATGATGAAAAGATCATCAATATAGCGGATCCATGTTTATATATATATGTATATCGCCAGCTTCACCTTCCAACATCCAGTTTCCCTGGAACAGACGAACGTGGAACCCAATTTCTGGTGCAAAATGAATTTATTAGATGCCCTGCACCTCCGCCATAATGCGTTTCGGCTTCCCAAAGGCCTAGATCACATGACGCATTGTGTAGTGCCTTACAACCATTTAAAGTGCCAGTGCCTAACTCATGATCACACAGGAGACTACATCATAAACATAGAAGAGTTACAAGGCATTTTCATCAGAGTGCAAAGCAGTTACACCTATACAGGTAAAAATACGGATTCCTTTGGTTTAAAATCAATCAATATTTCATAGTATTGAAATATCAAAATAGATAAAATACCAAATGCAATTGACAACTTAATTTGTGTCATACTAATGCAATAATCCGTTAAAACCTGCATGGTTAAAACACAGTGTTAACAGATCATATAATAAGTTGCTAAAATATTGATATGGTAAAAAATACTCAATTTTAGTACATAGTTGTGTTCACCATAAAAATCAATATCATACATTCTTTCACTGGTTCTTGATAATATTGGCTTTGAACTCACTAGGTAAATACCCATCATTATGCCCTAAGTGGGCTTAAATTCTCCTCCATGTACTACTGTGACTGAGTGTAAGTGCATTGTGTATCACCATATTGAATCTGCAAGGATTCTAAAGTGCCAAGTGCTATTTTGTTAAAGACAAAATAACTATGTGACTGAAGGGCTGAGTAGTTTAAAATACAGATATAATAAAACCTTAATGTGCAAATTGTCTGAAGGAGAAATTAATCACAAGCAAGTGAAGAAATCTTCACTTTCGTTGAGGCCAAATGGAGTCTTTGTGGCGAGTTGTAAAATGTACCTAGTTTCCAGCAGGCATAATTGGGCCTCGCGGTTGCAACCCCTCCTAAGTGAGGGAATTGTGTCGATGACAAAGTATTTTAGGAGTTCCGGGCTGCCGCCATGGTTCTTCCCAAAATGTTGTGCCACTTGATATGCTGAATCGCTGTTACTAATGGCCCTTATGTGCTGGAGTATCCACTTGTGTACAGGCAGTTTGGTACTACCTATATAGCGTAGTCCACAGGGACACTCCAGCACATAAAAAGCAAATTCAGTCTTGCATGTGAGTCTTTTTTTAATAGGTAGAGAGTCCGATTTAAATGGGCTAGTGTAACATGTTCTATTGTTAGCAAAGCTATACGTTTTGCATGTGGGACATTTAAAAAACCCTTTGCATGAGGTGAGCCAATTCCCAGTAGTTTTCAATTCGGGGCTGCTCTTCACCAGACTATTGCCCATAGATCTAGCTTTTCTGAAAGTTAACTCAGGTTTCTTAGGTAAATAATCTCCCAGAATTGGGTCACTTTGTACAAGTCCCCAATTTCTGTTCAATATTTTACGCAATGCTTGATGTTGATGGTTATACGTAAGGATCATTCTCATAGACTGTGGTGACTCACCCAAAACATTGACCTGCTGTATTGGTTTATAAGAAAGGGCCTCTTCTCTGACAATTGCTTTAGTTTTGTTAATGGCTTTGTCAATGATTTTAACAGCATAGCCCCTTTGTAGGAATCTATCCCTACTTGCTAGTTGCGCGATGTTACGTTCTTCCTCAGTGCTGCAAATACGTTTAATATGTAACATTATCCCCTACGGAATGCTTTGTATTAAATGTTTGGGATGCTGACTCTTTGCGTGAAGCACTGTGTTTCCTGCAGTAGGTTTCCTATGTAACCTAGTCTCGAGTTTATCATGCTTTACAAATATCTCAACATCAAGAAAACATATTGATACTCTGCTGATGTTTGCAGTGAGATGTAGATTGAGATCGTTGTAGTTGATTTGTTCTATGAATTGGAAAGCCCGTTCCTCAGGACCTCTCCAAATCAGGAACAGATCGTCAATATAACAAAACCAGTACGGCACATGTTGTCTCAATATATCTTCAAATTGGATTTTGAGGACCTGCTCTTCCCATAGACCCATATGCAAACAAGCATAGATAGTGGAAAAGCAGGCCCCCATTGCAACACCCCTGGTTTGTTGATAAACCTGGTTATATGTATATATATACCTCAAAATCTCACTCACACAAGAGCAAAGGTGGGCACTCCAGGCAAGTCAAGCAATTTTTTTATTTTCTTACAACACGGTGTCCGTCCTGACGCGTTTCGGCTGATCCCAGCCTTTGTCAAAGTCACATTACATTTCAAACCTATCTTATTTAAAGGCACAGTCAATCATAGACATAGAAGAGAAAATCTCTGTTACCCTCTATGCCCTAATTCTCTTGAATACTGATATATATATAAATTGTAGTTAGGGTCAGACTTTACTCATACAAAAACAGAGAAATTCAGCCGTTCTAGTTACCTGAGTTAACTATAACTCGCGCCCCCACAATGCACTGCTTATGCCCTCTCATTACATCACTCATGACATGGTCTGTTACATCAGCGACATTTGCGAGTCACAAATTGCGTGTCGCAAAACAACGCAATTTGCGACTCGCAAATTAGCAGGGTCGTACATCTGGCTCCTAAAGTGATCAATGTTTCAACTATGCATTTTTATCTAATCTTCAAAGTTTTACGAGTGCAGTAAGGGCTTTACTCATAGACGCATAGAGGTTCAAAATTCCTCATAATTCAACGGGGATATTGTAATCCTAATGCATTTCGGGCAAGAACTGCCCTTCCTTAGGGGTAACTATATTAGATAGGAATCAAAATGAGAAATGTATATTACCAGCATAAACTAAAACATATTTGTGGTATACCTGAAACTATATGCAAATACTGCAACCCCTACATTTAACACCATTGCTGAAATCAGTGCACTCTGTGCTACTTAAATGTGCTCTTTCCCAAAATATCTTCACAATAATCAAAAACTGTAGCCCCATGTTTGTAACCAGTGCTTTATAAATGAGCTTAGTACCACATGCTCGTTCTCAAGTTACCTTGAAATAAACTATAAAGTATAAATGCAAAAAACTACGCTGTGAATCCAAACAGTGAAACCAAAGCAAAACATCTCATTACATGCAACAAAAACTAGAAGAAAATTTAAACTAACCTCCACCGATAGAAGAAGGCAGATGTTCCGAACCATGCGGGTGTGCTCAAATTAAACCACAAGTCTGCAGAATATATTTGATTTGTTTCATGTGATAAAGCCATAAGACATGACAAAGAAAACATAAACAAAATACTGTGAATATCACGCTCCCAATAACGCTGTGAAAATAAACCAAACATAAACTTAAACTGCATGAAAATGCCATCCAGCTCATGAATGCACAGTAAATTCAAAATGTATACTTTAAATAAAAAAACGAATGATCATTTATGAAAATTAAGCAAATACATATAATCAGCAATGTGCACCGTTTAGAGACAATTGCTGCGAAGTTAAAGTGCAGCAGTAAAACCTGCTACTGTTCTCATTAGATTGACCTATAATCAAAAAGCATTCTGCAGCACACATAGAAAGAGGAAACAAACTAGGAGGAATAAAGATATGTGTTCTTGTTACGCCTCTCCTGGGGAGGCATTTCTTTGTGGTGCATTCTGCAGCACACATAGAAAGAAGAAAATGGCTCTCAGGATTGTTTTTGTGCAGGAAGGTGCCCCTTCCTGCACAAAACAATCCTTCGTACAACATAGGTGCAAGGGTGCCTGTATTGACTCTAGGCTGCCAAAATGGCACAAGGGAAAAGGACAGGGATGTGCACTATTGGATAAATACTTCAAGTTCCTACCTCTTCCAATGGATGCAGGGCAGCGCAGCAAGGTGACTTGCTTAATTGTCCTGCACCCCTAAACTCGTAAATATGGCCCCACATGTATAATGCTTTTACCTAACTATTATGATTCAGGAGTCAAAGTATAGTTCTTCGTCTGATCTCGAATTAATGATTATTGACCCGCAATACTATTTTTATGATTTAATGGAAGGTCTACATAATGCTCATTTTTATGGCAGTTTAGAACCTAATGTGTAACTTGATCCTAACTCACCTTATTGAGAGTATATTTTTAGACATGTTGGCCTGGCATTTTCCAGCTCATATATCAAATCAATTATTTGATTGTAGTAGAATATATGATTTATGTTAAATCCAATTTACTGTATGGATGATTTTGCTCATTTTTGTATGGATTCGTGGTCCAAAATAAATAATTAGAATGCTTACACTGATGGTATAGACATACCGACATTTGAAAAAAAATTAATTATAGGGATTTTTGTCGACAAAAAAAGTCTTTCACCTCTTCAGGTAATTTGTTTTCTTTCATCACTGGATTTATGTTAAAAACTCAGATGTTCTTTTCAGAATAATAATAATATTGCTTGAGTAAATTATTGAAATGCTGATTTAGTTTTCTTCCAAGAGAACCAGTAGCAAAACTTGGTGGTAGTATCATAACTTTCAGACTTGAAAGTGACACTGCATTCAGGCTTGATAATCTTTATGAATTATGGTACTTTGGGTCCTAATCACATAACGAGTAAAGTAATATTTCATACAGTTGCATGGAGAGAACATTGTTACAAAGAGAAAAGATTATTTTGAAATTACAGCAGATACCTTGTCAGAAGGTACCCTGGTGAAATACTATTCTACTGCATGAGTGAAACTGCTTTTGAGTGGTGATTATTAAAAAATGACAAGTACATTAAACCCTGGCATTTATCGAAACTAAAAGCAATGAGGGTCTATAGCCTGACCACAATAATGCGATGAAAGGAAGCTTATCTACAAACCTATTTGAATGCTAAATGCTGTGTATTCTAGCCGAATGAGGTCTAAATGCACTTGTGAAGTGCTTTTACCAAGGCGATAAGTTACATTAGGACTACATTAACTCAAGATGTAAAAATGACCCCTTTCTGATGAGCTGACGTTACAAAAAAATCCTGGTGTTAGAAGATGTCTTGATAAAACTGTGGTGCAGAATGTGAGGCCTGCACAAGTAATAGGTCCACAATTTCTCCTTACTGGGAACCAAGCACCTTATTTTAGCACTTGACTCTCTCAGGGTAGCAAAGTAGAGCAGTTCGAGGCCTACTCAGAAAAGGTGGTGTGGGCTTGTATTCGCCTTTCACTGGAATGCAATAACAACGCTCAATAAACAATTGTCCAGACAGTGCTTTTTATTTGAAAAAGGAACCGTAAATGTATTAAACAAACACTACTAAATAGCATGCATTAATTTACAAATATAGGCATCAGACATATTGAAAATATGTTTGGTGACATTCTGAAATCACATTAGACACTTAATGGGAAGTGACCCCCCAAAAATCACCAAACTGCCATGTAGGAAATGACCCTTTCTACAGGGTCAATGCAACATGTTTTGTATTCTTCCTCCCTTTTTTGCTAAATTCGTTTTTTGTTGGATTTAGGCAGGGGTACTTTACCACTCCTAACCAGTGCTAAGGTGCATGTGCCTTCTGCTTAAAACATGGTCAAATTGGCTTATCCACAATTAGCCTCTTTAATTTACCTATACATCTTAGTAATGTGCACTACATGTACCCAGGGCTTGTAAATTAAATGCTGCTAGTGGGCCTGCAGCAATGATTGTGCCACCCACTTGAGTAGCTCTTAGTTTAAACATGTCTCAGGCCTGCCATTGCAGAGCCTGTGTGTGCAGTTTTAAACTGTCATGTCAACCACAGAGGTTTGGTCAAATAGAGAATATGTATCTGAGTAAATAAAGATGACAAAAATCTAAAAAGTAAATCCAGAGTTATGAATTTTTAAAGAATAAAGCAACAGTAGTGATGCGAAGTCAATAACACTAAGGGGCAACTTTAGGTCAGTCAATCAATCAATCAGGGTACTTGTAAGAATAACTACTTACCCATATGCGTCTCAAGGTGCTGGGGGAGACAGCTGGTCTGGAGGAGGCGCTGTGGGTCAGTCAAAGAGCCAGGTCTCAAGGTCCTTCCTGAATTGAGGCAGTGACGGTGAGGGCCTGAGGTTGAGAGGCAGGGTGTTCAAGGTCTTTGCTATGAGGTAGGAGTAGGATCTTCCTCCAGCCGTGGCCTTGTGGATACGTGGGATGGTATCCAGGGCCAGATAGGCAAAACGCGGTCTCTGGTGGGTGCGTGGAATGCGAGGTGGTGGTCAAGGTGCACAGGTCCTGCATCATGTAGAGCTTTGTAGGTATGTGTGAGGAGCTTGAAGGTGATTCTTTTGTTGATTGGGAGCCAGTGAAGGTCTCTGAAGGTGGCTGGTGATGTGGCTGCAGTGGGGTATGTTGAGAATGAGTATAGCAGAGGTTTTCTGAATGTTCTGCAGTTTCTTGAAGAGTTTGCAGGCATAGAGTTCATTGCCGAAGCCGCTTCTGCTGCTGATAAGTGTATGGGTGACCATCTTTCTGGACTCAGTGGGGATCCATTTGAAGATCTTTTGGAGTAGGCATAGCGTCTGGAAGCAGGATGATGAGACAGCATTCATCTGGCGGTTCATGTTGAGCAAGGAGTCCAGGATGATGCCTAGGTTTTGTGCTTGGTCAGTGGATGTGAGGATTCCATGTGCTGCCGGCCACCAGGAGTCATCCCAGGCAGAGAGGGTGGAGCCCATGATGAGGACTTTGGTCCTCTCTGAGTTGAGCTTGAAGCAGACGTTCTTCATCCAGGTGGCAACAGCCTTCATCCTGTTATGGAAGTTATCTTGGCAATCTTGGGTTTGTTGTTGAGGGAGAGAATCAGCTGTGTGTCATCGGCATAGGAGGCAATGCTGAGTCTGTGTTGACTGACAATGGCAGCGAGCATGGCAATGTAGATGTTGAAGAGAGTGGAGCTCAGGGAGGAGCCCTGAGGCAAACTGCAGCTGATCTCTTTTGGCTCGGAGAGGACCGGTGATAGTCTTACTCTCTGAGTTCGGCCAGTGCGGAAGGAGCCGATCCATTCCAGGGCTTTGTTGCGGATGCCAGCTCTGTGGAGTTTTGCGCATAGGGTGCGGTGAGAGACAGTATCGAAGGCAGCCGAGAGGTCCAGCAGGATGAGGGCTGCAGTTTTGCTTCGGTTGAGGAGGGTGCAGACCTCGTTTGCTGCATTGAGGAGGGCAGTGGTTGCTTCAGAAGTTGGATTGGGAGCGGTCCCGGATTTGATTTACTTCAATGAACTTGAAGTGGTGGGCGTGCATGGCCTTCTCAATGACCTTGCAGGGAAGGGGAGAAGAGAGGTGGGTATGAAGTTATTGAGGTCTGTCGGGTCAGCAGAGAGTTTCTTCAGCAAGGGGTTGATCTCTACATGTTTTCAGTCTTTCTGGGAAGGTGGCAGACATGATGGAGTAGTTCATGGTGCAGCAGAGTTTGGTGGCGATGCTGGTTTCGGCTCTGTTAAAGATGTAGTGTGTCCAGAGTGGATGCTTTTCATGAGCTGAAGGGTGTTGTCTGCAGTGAGGGGAGTCCAGTTGAGAAGGGTCTGCTGGGGTCTGGTGTTGTTGGATACGCTTGTTGCGGGTGGGGTGGGAGGGTCATGGGTATCAAGGCTGACAAAGCTTTTGTATATCTCTTTAATCTTGTGGTGGAAGAAGGTGTCTAGTTTATTGCAGAGGTTTTGGGAGGGAGGGTTGTTTGCTGTCTCTATGCTGGGTCTGGCAAATTATTTGACCACGGCAAAGAGTTCTTTTCTGACTGGCATTGATCCTTTCTTGTAGGGCCATTTATTTTGATATTCTGATGAGGTGGTGACTGCAGTTTTGAAGGCTGAGTGGTCTTTTGGGGTTTTGATGGTCCTACATCTCTTCTTGAGCCATCTACAAGTTCAGCTGGTTTTGTGAAGGGCGGGAGGGAACCACCTGGCTTTCCAGGGGTGCTACTTGCCTGAGGCTTTCTTTCGGGGATCCATGGTGTCGGTGCAGTTGGAGATCCATTGGTGGAGGCTGCATGCTGAGGTATTGGCATTCATGGACGTCAGTGGGGAGGTTTTGCTGAGGCAGGTGGTGAGATGTTTTTCGGTGACCTTGTTGCAACATCTGTGAGGGTATTGGTGGGTGCGGTGATGTACGGTGGGTTTGGTGAAGGAGAAGAGGACGCAGCGGTGGTCAACCCACAGGAGGTTGGTGGTGTGGCTGAAGGTGGTGTTGTCACTGGTAGAAGATGGGGTCGAGCATGTGTCCAACTGAGTGGGTTGGGGAGGTGACCCATTGTTTGAGTCTGACAGTGGTGAGGTTCTCCAGCAGTACCAAGGGAAAGAAGAGTACCTGCCACGGATTGATAATGAATAAGGCCCTGAACAGGGTTCAACTGATTAGACACCACAACCAATAGGCAAACCAAGACAGGGGAAAAACAACAAGACAGGGTCTAGATGAATTTAAGTATTTTAGAAAAAAGTCTTTTTATTTCATCGTTATTGTTAGTATAGATGTAAGAATCATTTTTTTGAAATTTAACAGTGTAAATTAACAGAAACAATAAAGGAGAATATCAAAATAATACAGTTCCTATACATCAGATTACTAACAGTCCCACAAACTCTCCTTCAAACAAACACGCAATCATACTATCTCGCATCCGACAGCAACATCAAACAACACATAACATTAATACATACTAATAAAAACATGTACAAATTAGAATGGTCGTTCCACAGATCATATTCAAATGAATGGACTTTGGACAGCCCGTAGGGCTAAAAAGCACCAATGAGCACGTTTGGAATAGCCAGAAATTCGGTTACAGAATGCCAACGCGCGTTTCGGTGAACAAGGGGCTGCACCTTTATCAGGGCGAAGGAGGGCAAAGATGGTGGGACAGGCGCACCTGTAGACGAGCAAAAAAATTAACAGGAATTGAAAAATACGATTAGGAAAACAAAATATATACACACATATATGAGAGTACAGGTGCGAATGTTATCAAAAATCCACAAAGAATAAATAATACAGTCTGAGACTCTAATTCAAAGTCTATCAGGGGTGAGACCATCCACGATAAATAGAATCTGAATTGAATAAATCAGGAGTCATAAAGGTTTGCCAAAGGTTGGAGGGATTGAATAAGGGTTAAGAAGATAGAGTCTAAAAATTGGAATAAGGTGCAGAGGGAAGATCAAACGTATATCTAGGAGTATTTTTAAAAAAAGTGAAAAAGACACTGTGTACATATAAATCGACATACAATAAATAAATGAAAATAGAAAAAACTTCTCTCTAAATAAAAATCATTAGCAAATATGTGAGGTGCAAATGAAAAATTGAAAAAATCCCTGGCAGAGGATTAATGCGTGCTAGGACAACAAACGAAAAACGTAGGTCATAAGTGATGTAGCCTTATATCCCTTAAGGTCTATGGGGATTAAAATAGCCAGTGAAAGAAGGGAAAGGAAAATAGGTGCTCTCCGGATGAGGAGGCCAGCCAATACCTAGCGGTCAGGGGATTTAGCGCCAACCAAAAGTAACGGTATTTCTTCAAGGAGATAGCAGGTTTCTAATGACAGATGGAGGCCTTGAGCGATAAGATATCTAGAAAATTATAAGGGCAACAATTAAAGGTAAATCCCAACGCAAGTCTGTAAACAGGTTACAAGCAGCCCCAATCAAGAAAGCGTGCTATAAATCACCTACCCGTGAGTTATCAGGGGATCAGTCCAAGTTGGAACAGGATTAGTCGTCGACGGGTAGGGAAAGAAGGTTTTCCTTTAAAGGGGCAGGAAATGGGCGCACAGTAGGTCTCTCAGTCAGATGGACCAGCTCGGGGTTTCGAGAGGCCGGCGATGGGAATAATAACGCCTCAAATGGTGCAGAAAAACGATAATAGGTCCCCTGTCAACGTGCGGGTGGAGCTAAGGGAGTCGAAGTCTCTGGGGGAACACTTACCCAAATTAACTCGCCGGGATGATAAACAAACAAGCTCGAGGCACAAGTCTTTCGGGAGCACCGCGGATAAGCGGCTTCCGTGATTAGAGGTGTCAACAGGGAGAAACACCTTCTTTTATGTCTATGCTCGGGGTTTGGAGAGGCCGGCGATAAGACAAATAACGCCTGAAATAGTGCAAAAAAACGATATTGAGCCCCCTGTCAACGTGCGGATAGAACTAAGGGAGTCCAAGTCTCTGAGGGAACACTTACCCAGATTGACCCGCCGGGACGATAAACAAACAAGCTCGAGGCACAGGTCTCTCAGGAGCACAGCAGATGAGCGGCTTCCGTGATTGGAGGTGTCGAACATGGGAAACACCTTCTTTTATGTCTATGCCGGTGATCGACTGGCCAGTAAACGGCCGGGGAAAGTAAACACAAGAAAGAGTGATGGACATGGAGAAGGGACAGGGAGGGGGGTGAACACGGCGGCCATCTTAGACAAGCAAAAATAGTTCCTCAGTGAAACGGCTATTTCTAGAAAATCACATGGGGGCTACTAAGAGAAGAGCTGCCGGAATTTAGTAAGGAGAATAAATGATAAAAAAATAAAAACCAAATAAAAAAAACGGAGATAAATCTATCTTCAGTGGGGTAAAGTCACAGAGGGTCCAAAGCTGGACAAAGGCCAACCGATCTTAATGGTGCAGTACACAGGCGGGGGAGCCTAGAGAGAGTTTGTGAAACCGCAACAGATGTAAATAACGGGGAGAGTCTCCAATGGCACAGGATACGGGGGAAAAATGGGAGGGGGGGGTTGGTGAAGAATAGGCCAAAGATAAGGGGATTATGTAATGGCATTCTCCCAGGGACAATGCTCATTTAGCCCTTTGTTCACTGCATTGAGGAGATAGATCCAGAATACCTCTCTTTTTTTGCGGATCTCTGTAGGATCTTTTCTGGGGGGGGTCATGATTCTCTCTAGTATCGACCACTTGAGGTCCTGTACAGAGTGGTTCATGTCAAGCCAATGCTGGACCAGTGGGGCAGACAGTTTCCCATTTCGAATGTTAGACTTGGGTTCCCCTATCCTGGTCCTGCATTCTCGCCCAGTCTCTCCAACATAGATCATTTGACATGGACATATGATCAAGTACACAGTGTTGGAGGTGCAGCAATTCGTCATTTTAGATAGTTTGATCTGACGTTCCGGAGTGTCGATGACGTCTCCTATAATGGCATTGGGGCAGGCCTGGCAGTTGCCACAACGGTGATTGCCTAAAACAGGTCCGGAATTGGTAATGCCTATTTGTTGAAGGGAGGGGGGTCCCTGAAGTTTACCTTTGACCAGATGGTTCTTGAGGTTCTTGTTCATTTTGAATGCAAAGATGGGCTTGGGGAGTGTAAGATCCTCATTACCCATATTCAGAAGAAACCAGCATGAGTTAATCGCCAGTCTCAGCTTATGATTGATGTTAGAGTGTTTGGTAACGCAGACCAATTTGTCAGCCAAAGGCTTTTCCTTGGGGAGAAACATCGACTCTCGGTTAAAGTATCTGGCCCTTTTAAAGGAGTCCTTAATGAGTTTCTGAGGATAGCCTCGGTGGATGAGTTTGCTCTTGAGTACATCAGCTTGATCGAGGAAGTCATTGATGTTGGAACAGTTTCTTCGAATCCGGAGAAACTGGCTACAGGGAATGCTGTCCCTTTGGCAGCGAGGGTGGTAACTGCCGTACTGCAAGAGCGTGTTCCTGGCAGTGGGTTTAGTGAATAGGGATACATAGATTTTGTTTTCCCTATGTTTAATCCAAACATCAAGAAACTCCAGTTGGAAATTGTTGGAGTGGGCCGTGAACTTAAGGTTGGTATCAGCCGCATTGATCCACAGTAGGAAGATGTCAAGGGAGGTTTGATCGCCCTCCCAAACAAAGAAAATATCATCTATGAATCGGACCCATGTACGAACATTTTCATAAAATGGGGCCAATTCATTGTAGATATTTAAGTGTTCAAAATGTCCCATATAGAGACAGGCAATGCTGGGAGCGCAGGAAGCCCCCATGCTAACTCCCTGGATCTGTTGGAAGAAGCAATGGTTGAATTCGAAATAGTTTTCATAGAGAACTATTTTGAGGCAGTGGATAATGAAGGGCGCATTAGTGATCTCGGGCTCAGCGGCCAGGATCTCTTGTACAACCAAAAGGGCTCCCTCCTGAGGGATATTGGTGTACAAGGACTCAAGGTCCAGAGTTACCAACAATTCACTATCAGCAGAAAATGGAGTTCCCTCAATTCTGGAAATGAAGTGGCCAGTATCTTTAACAAAGGACTCCAATTTGTTGACCAATGGTTGGAGAAAGCGGTCAATGTATTTGGAGAGAGGTTCTGTGGCTGATCCGATAGTGGAGACTATTGGTCTCAGGGGGGGATCCAAGATGTTCTTGTGGGTCTTAGGGACCCCGTAAATGATGGGCATGCGGGTATAACTAGGTGTCAAAAACTCCGCTTCTTTAGAACATATATGTCCTTTGTCAATGGCCTTTTCCACCAGGGTGAGGATGCGTTTTTTCAAGATGGCTTCTGGGTTCTTAGTGATTTGTTTATAGTGCCTATCGTCAGCCAAAAGGGTGTTCATCTTCTCGATATATGTGGGGGTGTCAAAAATCACAATACCCCCACCCTTGTCGCAAGGTTTAATAGTGAGTTTTTGGTTGGATTTGAGAGCTAGCAAAGTGTTGGTTTCCTCGTTAGAGAGGTTGCTAAGATGTTTAGGCACATATTTGATGATTTTACAAATCTTTTTTGTGACTGCTTTCTCGAAAATGCCCACTTCCGGACCAACTAATTCCAACGAAGGGGTAAAGTTAGACGGGGGCTTCAGGCCAGAGGAATTTTCTTCAGTGTCAAGAGGTGGTCTATTGAGGAAATATTTTTTTAACCTGATTTTCCGGAAAAATAGATTGAGGTCTTTCAGGAGTTCGAATTTGCTAATGAGTTATTAGTGGGAACAAAGGAAAGGCCTCTGGACAAAAGGGTCAAAGCTTCAGGGCCCACACAGGTATTAGACAGATTGAACACGGGGATGTTTTTCACGTTTTCCAGTATTGTTGTTGGCGTGTCTGGATATACATTTGTGGCTGAGGTTGATCCTGACGGTAGTTCCTTTGATGTGGATTCCGCGTTCTGGGGCGGAAGCTCCCCCTGCGATTGCCTAACAAACGGTTGGGCATGTTGGGTCTTTCAAAGGAATCTTGTCTGTGTTGATAGTTGGGGTCATAGTTACTAGGGCCCTCACCTTCTGAGTCAGTAGTGTCTGAGAAGGTGGTAACCCGTCTATTGCCCCATCTAGGGGTGTTGCTGCCAGAGGGGGGGTCTTCTGTGGGGTTATAAAAGTTGGTAGCTAAATAGGGGTAAGCGCGTTCTTGGGAGAATGCGCGGATGTCTTTCCTGAGCTTGTCTGTTTTTCTCTTCAAGAGATACTCAGTGAAGGAATCGAGTTCTAGACATATTTCCTCTAGTTTCTTCTTCCCCATTTCAACTGAATTATCTTTTTTCAGTTTTTCTTCCAGTTCATCTATCTCTCTATTCAGGATAACTAAAACTTCTCTGGCAGTTTCAACAATCAACATCATCCAGTCTCTGGAACATCTGTTGGATATTAGAGCCCATCTTTCTAAGAATTGCCTGATCTCTATAAAGAGGCCAGGTATGTTCCTGACCCTTAATCCAATGGGAATCGTTCCTGCTTTAAGGTATTCCAGCATGAATTTAGCATGGAATTCAGTGCGTTTACTTTTCTTCCTCAAGTTTAGGAGTTTTGTCCATTCCCCCTCAAGACCTTTGTTGAGAGTAAATTGTTGGTCACTGCCAGCGGCTAAGCCTATCATTTTGGCAAAGTCTTCATCAGAAAACCCGAAGGTCTTAATACTTTCCATGATGAAAACAAAGAGGTATCACAGCTCAAGCAAAAGGGTACCAGGGCTAGTGGGTGATCAAAATACTTAAATTGATCTAGACCCTGTCTTGTTGTTTTTCCCCTGTCTTGGTTTGCCTATTGGTTGTGGTGTCTAATCAGTTGGACCCTGTTCAGTGCCTTATTCATTATCAATCCGTGTCAGGTACTCTTCTTTCCTGTGGTACTCGTTGATTCCCCTGGTATACCTGCCCGCATCTCATTTCAGGGGTCCCCCTTCTTAGTGGAGGTTCTCCAGAAGGACAAGGTGTTCTTGTCATTGGATCTGTCCAGGTGGAAGTTGAGGTCGCCGAGGAGGATAGTCTGTGGATGTGAGAGCGTGGGGTGCAATAAAGTTGATGATGGAATCGATGAAGGGTGGGCGGGGTCCAGGCGGCCTGTAGATGAAAGTGTCACGGAGGGTGGTGTTCAGGATGGTCTGGACCTAGAAGTGGAGGTGCTTAATTTTGATCGAGTGGTCATACGCGTGGGTGGTGAGGTGGAGGGAGCTTTTGTGTACGAAGTCAATGCCTCCCCCCGGTTTGTTGGTGCTGTTCTTGTGGATGATATTGTAGCCGTCCGAAATGGCGGTGGCGATGTCCAGGGCTAAAGTTCATTCAGGTTTCCCTGAAGAAGGCAATTTTGGGGTGAATGGTGTTGAGCAGGACCCTGATATCTACAGCGTGTCAGTGGAGGGATTGTGTGTTGAGCGGGATGCAGTTGAGGTGGTTGGTTCCATTATCTGGTCTTGCTGTGGAGGTGCTGGTATACGGTGTCAGTCAGTCGAAGGTGCAGCTGCAGTTCCGGCAGGAAAATGGGCCCAGGGTGTTGTTCTGCGATGCTTGGTGGCAGGCAGTGTGGCATCCTGTGTTGAGGTCTTGGAGGGTGCTGGCATTGTAGTGGTGATGGTCTGAGAACCAGGGTCCGTGGGGCATTTATCAATGTCCAGGCATGGACGGACGCAGACGGGCTTGCCTTTGGGGCACCTGTGGCACACCAGCGGCCACCATAAGAAATGTGAGGTGGAGGGTTGCACAGCTGGAAGGCAGGAAAGTGGGAGTCGGCGCTGGAGGGTGGCAGAGCAACAGGGGACGAGCAGGGGCATGGGGAAAACAGCACAAAAAAGAGGCAAGAGAACAGAAGCCGAAAAAGAGCAGAAAAGTGAAAAAAGAGAAAAGTAGAAGAGAAGCAAAAAAGGAAAAAGAGATCAGATGGCAGAGAGACAGAGGGCAGAGCAGAGGCAGAGCAGAGAACCTCCCCACTGGACCACGAGGGATGAGGCACAGGCGGGTGCCTGCAGGTGGAGGAGGGCTTGAACTCTGACCAGAAAGAGTCATGGGCAGAAGCTACTTTGGCGGGGTTGCACAGGAAGTGAAGTACTTCACAGACAATGTCAGTGAGATTGCTCCTTTCATTGCGCAGTGGCCGCCATAAGCAGTATGAGGGGGAGAGAGAGAGAGTGCCACCCCTGCACATCCAGGCCACACTGCTCACCTGCTGCCACTGGGGTGTCTACAACCACTTGCCGGTGTGTATAGCAGTACACCAGGTCACACATCTGAGACAGAGCCATCATCTGAAACAGAGTCCAGATACATGATTGGCACAGTACACACACTTGCACAAGACAACATCGCCTGCCCGCCCATGCACCACCAGGCAGAGGCACCCCCACCCCTCCCACCACCCATCAGAGCATGTCCGCCCATGCACACCCAGGCCTCACTGTTCACCTTCCGCCACCGGCTTGTAGACAGGAGGTCCCACCACGTGCCACTGCAAGCCACATGCCTGGGACCCGCGGACATGGCACCCTCCACACCATGCAGCCCTGCTTCACAGGCCACCAGGTCTCACGTTTGGTGCGGGGTCTTAATTACTCCATGGCATAAGATATACCAGTACACCTTGCATCACCGCAGGCTGCACACCCACTCAGCCCAATGGGTGCCACTAACTCTTGGATCCCAGAAGCGGTGCCATGTGGCGGTAGGCCTGCGCTGCCCGCTGGCTCTGGCCTACACTGCGGTCCAGCAGGGTACAGAAACCCTGAGCTTTCTGGACCGCTGGGACAGAGCATCATCACAGACTGCACACCCGCTCAGCAGCTTAAGGTGCCACTAACTCAGTGCACCCAAAGTCACCATTCCGTGGCGGGGTGCCTGCGCTGGATGCAATGCTCTGGGTGCCACTAACCCTGTGCAACCCCAGTCAGTGCCACGTGGTGGTAGGCCCGTGATGGCCACAAGGCCTCCGGTGCCACTAACCCTGTGCGCAACAACTCATGGGCCCTTTATGATTGAGAACCGTGGAGCGTCCGTCATCCAGTCACCAGCGGCAGAGGGGAATGTGACGTCGTTGGCCCCTTATGTTGGCAGAGTCACATGGCCTGTGACGCCTGTGCCGGATGGGTGTGGTGTGCGTGCAAACCTGCCCTCAGGGAGTGGCTGTGACGTGCTGACAACTAGACAGTGACCTGCACACCACCAGCGAGTATGCCTGCGACGGGTAGCAATGAGGGCCCCCCCTCGGAGCATTAGCGGAGAGGTCTGGCCTGTCATACGCCGGACCAGTGCAGGGCTTGCAACAATGACTCGTGGGTTCTTAGCGTGGTTCAATCCATGTCCGGACATGGACGTGACTGCTGCGCATGTCCCTGTTGTAGTGTTCATGGGACCTGGTGCACAATATGCAATGTAGCACCCTCTGACTGGCATCCCACAGGATGAGCGTCATTGACGCAAGGGAAATCAGTGTCCCTACATTCATCCACACATTCATACATAAATGATGAAAGATATGACACAGCAGTGCGTCACTGGATGTTTATTGCAAATCCAGTGCAGTTCTGCAGCTGGAGCGGTACAGGGCAATGACGAGCACACTACACAATATGGGCCTGTGGAGGGCCAGCCAAAGTCCATCCGGGGATCACAAGTACTGCAGAAGAGGAAGGGTACAGTCCGCAGTCTGGTCGGTGTGTCATTGGTCATCAAACAGGATATGGCAATCCATATCGCTGTCCAAGGTGAGTGCATCGAGGGTATCGGGGTCAGTGGAAGGTCATGAGGCCATGTGCGGCACCAGGCAGAAACAGGCCATGTGGCGGAAATGAATGCTAGTGCCTCCTGATCACAAACTCATCCACGTCCTCGTCCCCGTATGTGTGCTCTGCTCCACCTGTGGGTGTTACAGTACCGGCTGAGGCACTGTGTGCCACTGACACATCAGGTGCCGGAGTGGATACGTCTGCCGCACTGTGAGGCAATGGCACAACAGGGGGCAGAGATGTGGATGGGGTGGGGGCAGCAGCATTCATCTGCACCACTCCTTGTGGCAGCAATGCCATGATGATGATCTGCAGGGCATGGTAGATCCCAGCTACATTCCGCTGATGTACAGCGGTGGCTGCCATCCTTTCCGCCTCTATCCACACCATGTCCTCCATGAGCCTCCGCATGTTTGCCAGCTCACGGCTGGTATCGCTGGTGCCCCCCTGAGCAGACAGGTGTTCTTCTTTCCACATCAGGACTCCAGCAATGTCAGTCAGGGCTCGTTGGAGACCGTGGAGCGGGCCTAGACACCCATGGATGTCGTCCAGTTTGGTGGCCATAAGGTCGAACCCCACCCACACCTGCTAAGCTGTCTCCCTCTGGGCCTCCAGCACACAGCGTTGGAAGGCTATTTGTTTTTCCTGGGGGTCTCGGGAGACTGCTGGGGCCGTGGGTGCCTCCTGCTGGGTGGTTTGCGTGGTGGGTGGGGTCTCCTCAATGCAGCTGGTCAGCTCTGATCCTGGAGGTGAGTCGCGGATGATGTCGATATCTAGGAGGGCTTGTGCATTGATGCTGGGGTTGTCCTCCTCGTCATCAGTGAAGAGTGGCTGGCACTGCTCTGCAGGGGGTGTTGACGGTGGCCCTGCAATGTGAAGGGGAGATGGTGTATTACAATGTGTCCACATGTATGTAGCCGCATGGTACATGTTAACATTCAGACAGCATGGCATTGTACATTGTGACAGTCTATAAATCTGGGTGATGACCCAGAGTTATTGTGGGTGTGCACTGTGCTCTGCTTGATTGTGCATGTGTGCCATTGTGGCCATCTCCACCCGTCCCCCCAGTACCTGGTGGTCACTCACCGTGTTGCGGTTGTGTTGTGTCCTGTCGAGCAGTGTCCAGTCCCCCGACTCCGGCCACGGTATCCACACTGATGACTGTCGACACCAGCTCCTCCATGTCATCCAGCACGAGTTGTGGCGCTGGGCCCCCACCTCCAGTCTGCATTGCTGCCTTCTGGTTGGCAGCAAGTTTCTCCTTGGTCTTTCTCTTGATGTCATTCCATCGTCTCTTGACCTCGTCCATTGTCCTCTTGTGCTCTCCGACGGCATTCACCTTGTCCACGATGTCCCGCCATATTCTAGTTTTGGTGCCCAATGACACGTTGGAGGTAACGAACAGTTGTTGATGGTGTTAAATCACCTCCGTGACTATGATCCTGTTCGCCTGCGGACTGAACTTCGTCTTCCTCTTCTTCTTGTCCTTGCCCTTCCCTGTCCCTGAGGTCCCAGGCTGGTCGTCCGGGGTGCTTTTGGGGTTGCGCTCGTCCTCTGCGCATGCTCCAGCTGCCTCCATGGTGCTTGGGTGTTGGTAAGTTTGCGTTTGGGTGTTTTTTCTACTTTTATGGGGATTTTTCCTGCTTGCCAGGTGTGTGTTGCAAGCCTGGCGCTGCTTATCGCTGATTTCCTCATCGCGCTTTGGCCCATCGCAGGGTTTTTGTGTGTTATGGTTTGTGTTTTTATCTCCATCGAGGTGGTTGTATCACGGACATTGTCCGCGGTTTAGGCAGGCTATCGCATGGTACCGCCTTGTTGTAAATTCCACGTTGCCACAGGGTTATTTTCCCGCGATGGGCTGCTATGTTGAGAGTTGCGGTAAGCTACTCTTGCGGAAGTTATCACACCTTCTTGTGACTATACCCCCTGGTGTATCCAACCCGTACTCCATTGTAGTTGGCCTTATCTTTTGACTTTGCCATGTCTCGCATGACCAGACACCCGCGGTTGGTACTTTGATCTTTTAGATGCTAAATTTCACCCGAAAAAATTACAAATTCATAACCATGGTTCTACTGATTGGATTTAATTTGTTTTGATATAATTTTATTTATTAAAATGTATCCTATTTTTTCTAAATTGGTTTTAGGATTTTTCATGTGTTGTGTTTTCATTTTATTACTGTTTTCGTGCTGCTGAAATACTTTACCCATAACCTCTAAGTTGTGCCTGGTTGCTTTTGTATCAAGGTATCAGAGGGCTAAGGGCAGTTTAATTTAGTGACTTTTGTGGTTCACCCTAGCAAGGATTGTGGTTGTTGCTTGAGTAGGGTTGTCAACCTGCCCCCCCAACCAATAACCCAATTTCTTACACAAGGTGAAAAAAAAAACCTATGGCAATATTAGAGGAATCATTCAGGACTTTAAAAAGTATCCATACACGAATTGCCATTTCTGTCTTTTTGAAGGTAAACAATATAAGATATTGCTGTTATTCTTTGTGAGTTTAAATAAACAATAGGTGTAGGAAGGTGGATATCTGACTATGGTTACCCCCAAATTTTTGCCTAGTGTCTAGCTGGTTTTTCGACTTAGTTGGCCTGAGATCCTGCTATTCAGGATCTCAGCCTGGCTGTTCTCTCTTTAAAATGGACTCCATGTACCCTAGGTACATACCCAATTGGTTGGATCACCCTGTCAGCCCCTGTACCAGTGTACACTAGGTACCCAGGGCATTGGTGTACCCAAGGCCTGCCAAGGGCTGCAGCATGTATTATGCCACCCCAGGCTTGGCCTAACAATTTGACACAACTGGCTGATCACTCAGCTGGGGTAAGTTGGTGTAATCACCTCTTACTTAGGTGTAGTATACCTATACCTAACCTTAAATGGGACACCTGGTAACCTATAAGTCACTCCTATGGCAGGCCTTAACAATCCTGAAGGCAGAGTGCTTGGTTCCATGTGAGATGGTGCTCTGGCATGAGCTGAGCCTGTCTGCAGTGGTCGGAACAACTTCCTTCTACTGTTTCCAGATATCGTCATACCATATACTCTTAAGTGCATTATGAACCTCGCGGTTAAATGCTATCTTTGGTTTGGCTTTATCAAAACATGTCGAGTAAGGTGTCATACGAATTGGAATACTAACCCCTCGCCAATTCTGGCGACGGGGTTAGCATTCCACCCTTCTAGAGGGACACGACATGTACAGTACCTGAAACCCGGGTAAAATCAGACATAGCCTCAGCTCCACAAAATGGATGCTGCCACCACAGACACAAGTCTGCCCTCCTGCTGCTGGGAGTCCTTCCAGCTTGGGAGGTGTGGACAAAGGGTTTCCTGCCAGGGGAGGTGCGTGCACCACCCCAGACAGGATTTTGTGTATTGGTCAGGTAGGGCTTAAAAGAAACCAGACATGCCTGTGGCTCACAAGGAGCCTCGGTGCATATGCCAGTTCAAACCGGTCCTGGGGCACACCAGTCCCGGGCCTGGGGCGAGCTGGACAAAGGATTGGGGGTGTAACCACCCCCCTTCCTGGTCCCACCCATAGGGAGGGACCTAGCAGGTAGTCCGGCCCCTAGAATCCGCTTAAAGGTAGGAGCTGTGTCCTAAGACTTCAGACATCCTGGAATCAACTTAAAACTAAGAAGAAGACGGGAACTTCGACGCTCTGCTGCACAGAGGACTGAAGCCAATCTCCCCTGTGGTCAGGGAGTGACCACCTTGCTAACGCAAGCACCATCCAGCGAATCAACGTCTGCTTTGCCGCCGCCTCCCGCCGGAGCCCGAGCCCAGAGACTGACAAGACCTGGACCTCCAGACCTCTCACCGCCCGATCCACAGTCCCTGCAAAGAGGAGACCCGTGGAGGCACCGAGACACGTGGAGCCAGCCATCTTGAAACGACTACGACAAGCTGACCAGTGCAACAACCGAGGCTCCCTCCAAGTTGTGCTTTGGGTCCTGAGAAGCCCAACCCTCGAGCAGCATCTGCACCAAAGGTGAGCCCTCCAGCATCTCCACGATCTGCGTGGGGCCCTTCTGCATTTTGCCACTCGACGCGCCTAACCGGTTGCTGGCCCGCTGGCTAGTGGCCATCTTGGCGACGAAATCTACAACAAACACCGCTGGTCTGGTTGCTCCAGACTGGCCCTTGCTCCCCTCCAAAGGAGCAGTTCCTCTGACCTTGCTGGTCAGAACCATCAGCTTATCTCCTTGCCTACAACAATTGCTTTTGCCAAGGCTTGTTTGCTTCGATCAAGTCGCCGACACCGCCGACAGCGAGAGCCTGCGTGGGACAGCTCGTGACTCGACTCCTGGACGTCGTCGACCTTCAGGGACCACGTGGCTGCAGAGTCAAGCTACACCTTCCTTCCTGTTTGCACCCGACATCGCCTGGTACCCACCTGGTGCCACGCTGGTCACTGGCTAGTGACTGTGAACACTGTCCCCTCTGCTTACAGGTCTTCAACATCTCCGATCCACTCTTGGATCCACTGCATCTCTTCCCGACCGACCGCCTGCAGCACTTTTGTCTACAGGCCCCACGGAACCGATAGAAGAAACCCGACGCACTTCGAGGCCTATGCACCCGCTTCCTGTGGGTGAGGTAAAGCTGGCACTCCTGTGCCCAAGTGTAGTATTACATCTCTAGTGCCTGTGTTCCAAATCTTAAGTTCCTAGGTCATCCAGAAGATTCCTTTTGCAGTAACTTTGTACTTTTTACGCACCCATTGAAACCTATGGGAGCACGCGTGTGACTATTTGCTCTGCACACGCCACCCGTGGACCTCCTGGTCACTAACTGACGTTAGCTCCTTGTAGGCCCAGCGATTCTAGAGGCCCTAGGCCTTTTCCCTTTTCTGTTCGTGGTACTTATACCACTATTTTAGTATATGGTTTGAGTGGCCACCAGGGCCTATCCATATAAAGTGCAACTTCTGTGTATTCTGTGATAATCTTGTTTGACGATTTGTGCTCCTGCGCTCATAAAGAGACTAGGGGTTACTTTGAGAAATAAATACATATATATTTTGAATATATATCTGTGTGGTGTCCTTTCATTGGTAAAAAAGGGGGTTACTATTGGTAAAACAGCTTGCTTAACACGCATCACGAGTTTAGCCTCAAAGACTGCTTAGCCTACGCTACCACTAGGGCAGCTAGTCCAAAAAGGTTGACTTACAACCACACCATAAGGGTTGCTTGGCATGGTACAAGGTGGTCACTAGAACTAGTGAACAGCATATACCAGGCCAACTTCTCACAATAGGTGTCATTTGATGTCGTAGTTATTTTCTCAGCTACATCTGGATTCATCATTTCAATTAAATTCACAGCATTATCTCAGAAATTCCCATATGATTCCTGGCTATGATCATGGATACATAGATGGTATCTGAGGTTGACATTTGGGCCTTCTTTGTCATATTTTCAAGGGTTATTAAATTTCCCTCATCATGTTCTGGATTTACCTGGGACTCTCCTTTGTTTAGTGTGATGACAGTAACCTTTAGGTATCACCACATCCCCACCATTGTAGTTATCGGAATGTATCTATTTAAAACATATTAATGGTACTACTCAGTGCCTGAGCACACACATGCAAGTAAACAGTACAGTATAGATGCTCTTAACAATATTAGCTTTCTTGTTCTTTTATTTTCTTCTCTGAAGGTCCAGCCAACATGTGTTTCGTCGGTCGGATGATGTACACCCACGACTTCCTCAGGGCTGTCTTGAAGTAGTGTGTCACTTGTAACCTCCGCGCCGGTTTAACATCTGTCCTGGCCAGTGAGCGGTAGCTGTAGTTCTTAGTCTGGTGAATGTTTAATGGTAGTCACGTGGAAAATAATGTTCCCGGTTGGATCTGACACATGCGCCGCTCCGCGATGCATTGCCAGGAAGTTTAAGTATGGGCGATGTATATGGCGCACCATAACTAATAGAACCAGAGTTTACTTAACCGTTAAGAGTGAGTGCCTACACCATTTGGTGCCACATCACCCATTTTGTAGTCACTTATATTAATGGTGATTTCAGCTTATTTTTTATTTGAGCGTCAACCAGAATTTGGAGTCTTTTATCAGGTGTCCCTGTTCCTAAAGAGGTGGCACGCTTGCCTGCCACCTGCATGTTTTCCCGTCTCTTGTCATGTTCATCACACATCAACATTGTTTCCTTCAGTTTATGTGCCACCTTAATGATGTATTATCCAAATCTGCACTTGTTATGCATGCAGTGCAGGGAGGAGGGTACTTCAGTACGCAGATTAAATGAGCCGATTACCCTATCATGGTTGGCAGTATAAATATTGTGGTTAGGAACCATATTCTTATCACTATGATCAATGGCTAGATTTGCTAAAGGCTTGTTTGGATGCAATATAGTGCATTAGTAGGAGCCCATGGCTCTAATAGACGAAAATGTAATAAAGCGGGCCCAAACTGGGGTGCAGTGGGCCCCTAAATCTCCGCAGCCCCTATGCCACTGCACCTGCTGCACAAATGATAGTTACACCTCTTCTTCAATGTTATCATTTTAGCCAAAGTTTCAAATGTTTCTCGCAAAGGTTTACTTGCCGCCTCGCAAAAGTTTAGTTATTGAAAACTAGATTAGACTTTAACAGAAAAACACTTACTGGCAAATGAATTATACATATGCTGCTACCTGGGCATCTATCCAGGTGGGCAGCAATATTGAGGACTTGGGTTATGGCCCCTTCTTCTTAATAGCATTCATAGTTTTTGGAAATAGTGCAGCATTTACACATTGATTTGCTTATTTTTAGAGGGTAGAGCCTTGAATAGGAACAGCTAAATGCAGATCCTATTGCACTGTGAATAGGGAGGGGCGACCACATGGACAGAGGAGCAGCTTGCCTTGGATTGCAGAGGGGAATGAAAAATTTCCTAGCTAACGTAACGGAAAGTTTCAATTCTATTAAGGACTCGGAGGCGAGGATTATGCTATTCCTTCTTCACTTTATTGAATAGCAGCCATTTTAAAGTCAAAACTACTTTTCCCATGAACAATAGGGAAAACAACATCAAAACAATAGAGTGTCCTCAGATAGAGTGTCCCATCCATTGCACCAATCAGGAGTCCCCAGGTAGCTGATAGTCCTCTGTCCCTGATTATGCTTCCTCTTTCGTCGCTCGGTCATCCAGTAAACCCGCATCAGGAGTCTTGTTTGCTTGAATTCCCAGGAAATTAAAAGAAAGCGTGAGCGACAGTAATGGCTAAGGTTTAACCCTGAGGAGAGAAATTTCAAAGAAAGTATGCAAGTACAATACGTTTGAATCATATCAATACACCAGTAGTAAACATTGTACTTCAATACGAGGGAGGGAAGGTATTCAACGAAGTTGTACCCTGGATGGGATAATCCTCACCTCCGAGTCCTTAATAGAATTGAAACTTTCCGTTACTTTAGCTAGGAAATTTTTCATTTTATGTCAGGACCGGAGGCGAGGATTATGCTTGTTTAAAGCTTGCTCACAACCAAATGAGCCATGTCAACCACCGGTTTGAAGTAAAACCGTTTAAAGGTAGAGTCTGAAGACCAATCCACAGCATTCAGGATGTCTTCCAGACGAGCTCCCAGGGTAAAAGCTTTAGAGGCCATAGCGCCTCTGGTAGAATGAGCACCAAATGCTCTTACATCAATGCCTGCTTCTTGCATTATCCAGAGCACCCAACGGGTAATCGTGGGGGAAGACACTGCCTTGTGGGGCTTTTTGAGCGCTATGAGCAACTGGCGTTCCCCTGGAGGCCGGAACTCCTCTGTCATCTCCTCATAGGCTAGGAGACATGCAACAACACATAATTTCTGGGAATCCGGAAAGGCGGGGTAGGACACAGAAGTCGTACCACATTTAGTGCGCCTACGAATGGTGAACGTTACCCCAGCGGGAGAGAACATTCTTCCCGGCACATCCAGAGCTCTGATGTCCGAAACCCGTCTGCAAGAAATCAGACACAGTAGCATGGCTAGCTTTGCCAACAGTTCCTTCCTGGAGAGGAATCTATTCGGTTGCCATGATTGGAATAGATTCAATACCCTGTTGACATCCCACAACTGAGAGTAACGAGGTTCCGGGGGAAACGAGAGGCGAATACCCCGAAGAAGACGACAAACTAAAGGATGTTCTCCAACAGGCGAACCATCAACTAAGGCATGACCGGCAGAAATTGCGGACCTGAAGGTATTGATGGTTCTGTACGCGAGACCGTCCTCTGCTAGGGAGGCCAGAAAATTCAAGATGGCGGACACATCAGCTGCCACGGGATTGAAACTCCGTCACATACACCAATTATACCACCTTCTCCAGGTGGACCGATAACGCTTAAGGGTGCTGTCTGCCCAGGCCCTGGATAAGAAACTCTCAGCCGCTCCCGAAAGGCCTGGGACCGCCCATCTTCCCCTGTTATCCGCCATGCCATGAGAGCCAGGGAGCCCTGCCGGATCAACGGGTGAGGACACCCGTCCTGACTGAGAAGAAGAGCTGGAAAGAGGGGGAGTAGGATTGGAGAATCCCAGGAAAGTTCCAGAAGAACCGGAAACCGTACTTGCGATCTCCAAATCGGCGAAATGAGCACAATGCTCGCTTCCTGGCGTCAAACCTGGGCGGAGACCCGAGTTATCATCGCAAACGGGGAAAGGAGTAGCCCATCTTGGACCGCCAATCCTGGAGAAACGCGTCCGTCTGCTCCGCCAGAGGGTCCGGCCTCCAACTGTAGAACCAGGGAAGCTGGTGATCTAGGTGAGAGGCAAAGAGGTCTACAGAGAAGGGACCCCAAAGAGTCTGGAGATCCGCGAACACCCCCGTGTGTAATTTCCAGAGGCTCAGATCGTGGAAGTGGCACGAGTGAAAGTCTGCCACTTGGTTGTTCTGCCTGGGCAGGTACTCCGCCGTGACAGAGATCTGATGATCCAGGCAGTACTGCCAAATGTTCGCTGCTAGGTTCGAAAGAGCTCTCGAGTGAGTGCCTCCCAGGTGATTGATTTACCGGACAGCCGAGATGTTGTCCATATTGAGAACGACGCACAAGTGAATCGAGTCCTTGGTCCAGTATTTGATCGCGAACTATCCAGACAGAAGTTCCAGACAGTTGATGTGTAATTGTTGCTCTGACGGAGACCACGCACCCCCCGTGGTGAAGTCGCCACACTTCACGCCCCAGCCGGATCTGCTCACGTCAGACTTGATAACGATGTCTGGCAAGGACCCGAAAATGGCCAGACCATTCCAGGCTTCCATGTTGGAAAGCCCCCACTGAAGCTCTTCCCTGGCCTCCTGTGTCAGACTCACTTTGTGGGAGTATGATCGGTCCTTGCAGAGATGCGCTGCTTTGAGACGTTGAAGTGCTCTGCAGTGGAGCGAGCCTGGAAAGATAGCTTGGATGGATGCCGATAGTAAGCCCACCACCCGAGCTAATTGTCTGAGGGAAATCTGAGTCAGGGATTGAGCCCTCCGAATCTCATGGCGGATTTTTGTCATCTTGCGAGCAGGAAGGCTGAGAGTAGACCGCACTGAGTCTATGAAGAAACCGAGAAAAACTGCTTTTTGGGAAGGAACCAGGGTGGACTTGGCTTCGTTTATCACGAACCCTGGGTTCTGAAGGAGATCCACCACGGTTTGCAGGTGCCGAGAAAGGGTCAGAGGATCCTGCACCATTAGTAGGATGTCGTCTAAATAGACGATGAGCCTCATGCCCGACGCCCGAAGACGTGCTATCGCCGGCCACAGAACCTTGGTGAAACACCAGGGAGCGGAGGACAGGCCGAATGGGAGAGTGGTGAACTCGTAAGACTTGTTGCGCCAAAGGAACTGCAGGAATCTGCGGTGAGGGGAAAAGATGGGAATCGCTAAATAAGCGTCTTTGAGGTCGAGGCGCGCCATCCAGTCGGCCGGACAGAGAACATCGCGAAGAAGATGGATCCCCTCCATCTTGAAGTGGCGATAAACTAGCCACTCGTTGAATTCACATAAATTGATGACCGGGCGCTGGCCCTCGTCCACTTTGTCTATGCGGAAGAGGTTGCTGAGGAAACCTCTGGGGTGCTGCAGGGTTTCTACTATCGCCCCTTTTCCTAGAAGAGAACGGACCTCCTGATCGACCAGGACGGCATCCGCCTCGGAAAAACAGAGTGGGCGGGGAGGAGTGCGTTGCAAAGGGGTCCCCTGAAACTCTATGTGAAAGTCCCTTACCGTTTGCAGAATCCAAGCATCCCCCGTAATGGAAGTCCACATTGGAAAAAAATGCGCCAGATGGCCCCCCACTTTTAGAAGGGAAGAAGGGAGAACACTCACCGGAAGAATTGGATCCGCCTCCTTCTCTGCCACCTCTGTTCTTGCCTCTGCGTCCACGGGTGGGGTAAAAGTTCCCAAAGCAGGCTTTATCTTGATATTGTCCTTGACTGGAGCCTTGCCCTCTGTGCTGATTAGGACGGCCGGACGAGCGGCCCCTACCTCGTCCGGCCCCGCGGAAAATCCGAGGGCGAAAAACCTTCCTGATGGAAGTCTGCGCTCTATCCAGGGAGGTAAAGGTGTTAACAAACCTCCCTAGCTCCTTGATAAAGGGTTCGCCAAAGAGGCCACCCTGAGCGACTGGTCCCGCTTCAGTGTCCGCCAGGTCCCCAAGTTTGGGGTCAACCTTTATTAGAAGTGACCTGCGCCGCTCCGTGGAAAGTGCACAGTTGGCGTTCCCGAGGAACACCACTACCCGTTGGGCCCAGGAGGAGAGATGTTTGGGGGATATGAGAGAGCCCGAGGCCTTGACCTCTTCGGCCATATCGAGGATATTGGTAGCGGGGCCCAAGACATCCAGTAGTTTGTCTTGACAGGCACGCCAGGACCTGTCGATGCCTTTCTTAGGGTCTTTGACAAATTTTTGTAAAAAGGTAGCCATTCTGGGATCAATCTCAGGAGTGGCGGCTACCTTCCCTTCCAAGGGGGGTCGGGAGCACTCTGCCCTAAGGCAACTACGAACTGTCGGCTCGAGAGGGCGGCGGATCCAGCTGGCCACATACTGGGCGACCTTCTCGGAAGGGGACCGGTCAGAGGAGCGTGGATGCAAGACGTCGTAAGGGTCCAGCATGTCCGCACACAAATTTGGCTCGCTAGAGGCTGGCACTGAAGGAAGCCAGGGACGGGACAGTTCAGGAGAGGCATCTGCATCCCCAGGGTCCCCGTCTGCTGAAGTAGAGGGGGTTGCCGGCGTGGCAGAACTGGCAAGAAAGGCTCGCTTAAGGCGGCTGAAAGCATCAGAATCCACCCCTGCCTCCTTAGCACGTTGGCTGGTGGTTGGTGCATGTCCGAGGCCGGACGGCTGGGGGAAAGACCTTTGGATGAAGCCTGCGTGGCTCTGGCTAGCTTTTCGCAGGCCTGGTCAATTTTCCGGGACAGTCGCTCTTCCAGAGGGGTAATGGCCTGCTCTACCGCCTTATGGATAGAGTCATCAACCGCATCATAGAAGTCATCATCCCATGGAAGGGCCGCAAGGGGGTCGTCTTCCCATTGATCGTCTTGATAGACGTTGTCTTGATAGTTCTCCATGGAGGTAAGTAAAGTAATAGGTAAGTGATAACTTGGGCAGTAGAAACTAGGAGGTAAACCTCTAATGAATGGGGGCTGGGTGTCAGCCGGTAATAGGGGCGGGGCAGTGCTCGCAATGTAAGGCCCAAAGCCTGGGATCCAAACAGCCCTGGTGCAAATATATAAATAACTAATTGGGCAGTCTGCCAGCCGATGGATCCCTGCACATTTAATCTGCACTACAGACTCTAAAAAGAGTGTTGTTGGCCTATGGAATACTGACCCCCAGGCAGTGAAAACGCTGCCAAAGATTGCTTAACAGCAGTTACAGACCGGTGAAAACGGGCGTTCAAGGGGGCATGTAATGAAGTTATAAAAATAAATGCCTGAAGGCAAATAGCACAGACCCTTGTCAGGGGTGTCGGGCAGACGCGACAAGGTTCTCGCGGCGATGCAGCCTGGGATCCGACGCACTGAGGAATGCACGGAATCCCAGGCGCGCGCCGCATCAGAGATGCTCTCAGGCGCCCTCTGGCGGCGTCGGGACGACACCGCCAGCCGGCACCTAGGGAGCAGGGGGACTCCCACGGCCGGAGTGAGGCGCTGAATAGCAGTGCCTCGCAGCTGAATAATCCCTGAGATAAAGACTCGTATAACCGGTGAAACGGGCGCCGCGCGTTTAAAATGAAAACACGGTGCGCGCGCGTTCCTGGCGGCTTTCAAGCAGAAAACGCATAATAACACAAACAAACGCCGCAGGCTGTTAAGCCATGTAATCAACAAAGCCTGATCAAACAGTGCAGAAAATATCAATCTAGGTGAGAAACAATATTAACCAATACAATAAATTACATCACAAAGCAATAGAAGTAAAAGGAGACTTATCTTGGCTGCAAGCAGCGAAGAAAGAGGAAGCATAATCAGGGACAGAGGACTATCAGCTACCTGGGGACTCCTGATTGGTGCAATGGATGGGACACTCTATCTGAGGACACTCTATTGTTTTGATGTTGTTTTCCCTATTGTTCATGGGAAAAGTAGTTTTGACTTTAAAATGGCTGCTATTCAATAAAGTGAAGAAAGAATAGCATAATCCTTGCCTCCGGTCCTGACATAGAATTAACTTTTTGTAGGTTCGCCGCAGCATGGCCCACCTCATGCTATGTCCTAATTTTGACAACTGCAATCAAGCTCTCCCTTAGCCCAGGCTGTGACTTGGTTGTGGATTGCCACATCCAATCATGCCTTTGCATCGTGTGTTTATTTAGTGTCATGAGGACCATCCCTATATGGAATTGCAAGTGAGAACCAAGACAGGCATCAAAAGGCAGATGGAACATCAAGTCCCTCCCTGGCTCATATTCGCTTCGCAGGCCTACTAGGCAAGAAAAGGACATGTCCTCTCATGAACTAAGCTTTTTCAGGTATCCCTGCATGCTTCAGTGGGAACCCCGCACCCCCCTGGAAAGAAGGTGGGAGACGAACCAGGTGCTAGGTGGGAGATGGAATCATTCGCATGCACTTACTTTGGGGGAGGGGGTTGTGACACAAAAATAACAACCCCCTCCGTGTTGCTCTTCACTCACATGCTGCACAACAGAATAAAGCAGATGTGGGAACGAACTCGGGCAACATGTGGCAAATTAGAAATGTGGACCCTCCAGGCCAAGTTTAGGCTCCGTTGGCCCCTGTGGTAAGAAAATACACTCGCTCGCCGGTGCACCGTGCTACAGTCCTTTCATTGCTCTCTAATTCAGCATATCATGTCTGTGCCCTGTACAGTGCTAAGAAAAATCAGATTATCCCAGGGCGAATTGAATTTCCAAGCTGTTGCTCGGCATTGTTTGAAAACGTGCTTCACAAACTGATGAATACAACAACACCGCAAACCCTTTTAAACTGTGACAGGTCTGTGTGTCTTGTAAAAAGTTTATCTTCTGGGATGTAGCGTCTAGGAAAGAATTGGAGGGCAGATAAAAATATAATAAGCAGGTAGCGAGTATGTCCGGAAGCTAACTGGTCAATGAAGACCTCAAGCTGCCCCCTGACAGAGCACAGCGCATATTCCAAGACCTCTATCAGCTTCACCTGGAGCGATGAGCAACAGGCTCTTCTGAATGAGCCGCCGATTTGGACAATAAATCCCAGCTGTGGCTCTCGGGAAGCTGCTGTTGGCTGTTGATTGTCTCACAAGGGGGCGCGCATTTTCATCAGCCTTGTGTGTCCCACGCAGGACTGCAGCATGGGCTCTCAAATAGGTGCCTGCGAGGCGTACCTTTTGGAAAGTACTGTTGGTGCAGATGCAATGTGCATACTTTTTAATGCATATACATATATTAATGGACTGAGGGAATATGAAAGGACTCTCTATAATAAAAAAGTAAAAGGAGGCAGAAGGAAAGGGCCGAACACAACTAAAACAACAGGCAATTTGGTATTTGAAGGAGTTAGTGTGCACTGATGCTTTGGGCAATGTGCACCTGTGTGCAACCGTAGCTGAAGGGTCATCGACCTTTGTGGGATCTGCTTTGGGAAATTATGTGGTAAGGGTTATTCAACTATATTCACTCAACACAAGGATAAAGAACATTTTTCGTAGTGGAGGTCGAGATCGTAGAGAAAATAGTCATCTGCAGGGAGAGGTGAATGGTTACAAGCGAGAGAGAGTGAGGCTGCCCTTGGAGAGAGAGAGTCTGTGGTGAGATGAAGGTCATTATTGCAAATAAAAGAGCACCGCACGAAGGGGACCATCTAAGGACCCACGTGGGGACCCATTAGCCGGACCCACATACCAAACAGACGGATCGAAGCACCAGGTTGAATTTTATAAGTGGCCTCCTTCCTAACACCACCGGTAGACAGCGTTTGCGTTTAAAATCATCATTTTTCAAGGTATATTGAACTCTGAACATTCATTTTTTATGCCATGCATTCACGATGCTGGTAAGGCAGATTTTGGGCAGCCCAAGCTATTACTTATACACAGTATAACAGTAAGAGTCTGTTACATACACGAGCAAAACTAACGAGAGCCCCATAAGGACAGTGCTTAATTTATGCCGGCTGTGTCAAGTCGTGGGCATTGGGACACAATGCTGGGCATCAGAACTTTATTTTTATCATCAGACTGACCAAGAGAGAGGAAAGCAGAAACAGGAGGAAGAAGGAAAAATACAAAAATATGAAAGTGATAACAAATCAATCAATCAATCAATCAGCATCTGTGAAGCGCACTCTGTCACCCCTAGGGGTATCTGGGCGCTGGAGAAAACAAGTGACAAATGGAGAAAGCAGAAATAAAAAAGAATGGACAAGAGTGAGAAAAAGAGGCAGGAAGTGTAGGGTGGTAAGAAGAAACAAGCACTAGGTGGACTCAAGACTAGGCATCCTTGGTATTCAGCGAGGGACTCTTAAGACACTTTCATCCCCTGACAATTTAACAAGCTCACTAGAGCACAGAGAACAGTCAAAAGAGTTACTGCTGCAAAGACTGAGACTCAGCACATGGCATGCTCACAGCTACCAGTGGAGCAGTTGGTGCAGAGGCTCCAGGACCCACAGGTGGGTGGGGCACGGTCTGCCCTGCCCCAGCGGCTGCTATTTTAGAAGCTGCCCTTTCAGAATGTTTCGAAGCGAGAGCCTGCCTGGGGCCTGGTTTTGTGTTTACTGTTAGTGGAGAGTGTGATGGAGAGGGTAGAGAAGGGGTAAAGATAAGGGAGGAAAGGGGTGAAAGAAAATGAGAATGTGAAAGTGAACACAGTGGTGGCTGGTGACATTTAAAAGTGGAGAGGCGTAAAAGTTATGGATGAGTGCTCTGTAGCGAGTGAGCGAAGCGAGCGAGTGTAACGAGCGAGCCCAACCATTTTAAGTAGGGTTCGGGTGGTTCTCCCCCTGATTTCTTTCTCCTAAAGAGTGGGAAAACTGCATTTTCAAGCAAATTTGAGAAAGCAAGATGGCTAATAAAGCAATTGTGAAAGTGTTATGACATCAATGCAGAGATTTCATATGAAAATGATATAGTTAGCTGATTATTCAGTAAAACCACAGAACTTCATAACAGACAGAGATAACAATGCCGAGTATCAGCAGAGGGACCATGAAATGGTTTCACTATATCGTTTGCCCCGGCACCCGCATCCAATCAACGTAAAGATGACATCACTTGTTCCTGGAAAAAAAATCATTACTGTATCCAGCTGTCCAGTCACCCTCATCATCAGCACTGCTGTGGCTTCTGTGATCTTGTAGAATTTTAGAACCATTAGGCAGGCTCAGTAGTGGGCACTGACACTTCGCATTCCGGCAACCAAACATTATTTTCACCCCGCATCCGTGATTTTTGAATATTCTCTCATTAACTTTAGAATCGGGGCCTACAGAGGGACCATGATGTGGTTTCACTGTGTAAGTAACTCACACCTTCCACAAGTGACTCACCATCAGTCACAGATTGTGTATCCGGCCAAAGGCTCCCAAGTGGCAGTCACTACAGGACCAGATTACAACTGTTCTGTAAATCGTGAGCCCCGCACAGCACAAGCACCTGTTTGCACAGAGATTGTAATTAAAACAGTGCAGTGTTTATTGCACTTGATAATTACTAGTGCGGTAAAGTTCTCTCCCTCTTAATTGTTGCCAGGTCAAAACGGAAAACTGCTGGACCTTAACAGGAAAAAGACCTAGTATTTACCAGCAAGTACACCAAAATCCACGTTATTCCTCAAAAGGCAAAATAGGTGGCATTTAGAAATTCAATAAAATCTGTACCCTGCGGTGTCGAACATTTTTGGGCAAGATACAATTTTGACTATCTCTCAGGGTCACTTGTGATAAGGCCGAAATATGTTGGGCGATTTTGCCAGCATTTCATGCTGTAGTCACTTTCACAGAATGATCTCTTAGAGCTAAAACAACAAGCTGACAAAAATGAAATATTCGATTCTGGAACAAACATTTGAAGTAAAATATGTTCAGTGCACTTTCCTTGAAACAGGAGCATGCATTTTTTTTTTAACTTATTTTTATAAAACCACTTCCACTGTTTCAGGTACAAAGGACATACATATACAATTTAGGATCTTATAAGCAGTATACAGTCTGTGGTGTCCACATATCTTATCCTGTTCACATACAGTCTCACCATCACATGAGCGTACCACTCGTCTATTATAACAGTGCCAATTCAGTTTATATTTTTATATGCGTAGGACCTATACCCTACATAACAAATAAACAACAATAATAATCATCCCAACTAGGAAATTAAGTTCCCTCCCCAATCCAACTCCTACGTCCCTCCCCCACCCTCGTGGCAGCGGCAGACAGGTGGCCCAACCTGGTTACCCTTAGTAGAGACCTGGTGGTGCACTCATAACTAGTGTGTGAATCATGTGTTCATGGTGTAAGAAGGTGTATGGAACAACAGCTCTTTGGGGTGTATTGAGATGGGCATGGTGCTCTGTGTGCTATGTGCGCTGTCCGTCTCACTCTCTCTTGTTGTTGTGGACATTGAGGTTAACATTTGCCCCCATTCCAGGAGATCACTCTCCGCATTGTCATAACACGTGCATGCATAGTTTACTGCTCCTATACGAATCTGAAAAGGAGAGGAAGATGACTAGATGTAATTTTCCTATCTTTCTCTATTTTTATTGTTTTGTAAATTAAGCTCTTCTGCAAATGGGTCTTCTCAGGTCAAGGGATGTATGACATTACAATGCAAACTATCACAATGCATGCTTTTACAACACGGTTTCCACAACGCAAGCTCCATTACAATGCATGCTACTACTCCACATTCACCATTACATTGTAATTTACTATCCTAACATCGCCGGGTGCTTACCTCAGGGAGGTGCTGGTCAGCATTGTAATGGCATGCGTTGTAATAGCTTGCGTTGTAATGGAACTTGTGTTGTATTGGCAGGGCTGTAAAGGCATTGCTTTGTAATACCTGTGTTGTAATGGTTGTTTCCCCAGGTTGAAGAGTACTGCTGTATATATTCAAATTAAGCATGGTTAAGAAACTCCATTTTGCTAGTAGGTCATTTTCCATTACATTTCAGACGGTGTATTTAGAAAAGATTCCTTTGTCGCGCCTGTAAAAAGTGGAACGCAGGAACTTTTTCATCACCCTGAATGAACTACATTTGCTTGATACATTTGAAGGCCACTTTTGTCTGGGCCCTGTGTTTGCCACAGAATGTGAATATTTCTGCGGCTGCACCCTGCTAATGCGCTTTTGAACAGCATGTTCTAATTCCTCTAGCTGTCACCACCAGGCCACTATATGAACATGGCACCTGTCAGACAAGCTGATCGAGCACTGACAGATTGACCTATAGGCCAGTCCTACCCTGCAGAAAAAACACCCAGCACTATTCTTCATCAGAAATACACACACACACGCTCAACTGAGAAGTAAAGCATGGCGGCGCCATCTGAAAGACGCTTGCACGTGGCCCTGCCTTTAATACCTTAGTCTGAGCTCTGTAGCACAGTCCACAGAGAAGCCCTGGTTCATTAAGTAAAGTTAGTGATGTGTGCACTGCAGACACACTGCATTAAACACTGAGACCGGCTTGGCACTGAGAGCGACTTTACGCACACACCGTCACTACAAGTGACTCACTGTCCATCACAGCAGCATTAAACCCTGTACTGAGTTGACTCCAAGACCGCCTCTGCATTCACACCTTTCCTCGTGACTTTGAGATTCCTCCTCTGGGTGTGTATGTAGGAAGTTGTGAACAGCTCGGCCCTCCAGTCTCAGCCCTGCATCTCCTAAGCCAATGTAGATGCTGCTCCCTTGCTGTTTATGTTAGTAAACAGCATTAGAGTAGTGCAAGCATTGGCTCGGTAATGCGCTGCCACTGCTCCTTGGGGGCTATGGCTGTAGACCCCCAGGCTCCTAATATTGCACTGGTAGGTGAGGGTGTCAGACTGGTCACACCTAGGCACCCGTCCACCCCGACATGCGCACTTTATGCCAAGACCCAGCTGAATGACCTGTCAATTATGATTCAAGCTCCACCACCCCAACTCACGTCCGCCAACTCGCACTCTCAAAAACGCAAATTCTACCGGGGACATGCTTGCAAAAATAAAAGCAGTGGTAAATGGAATCAAAACATTCAATATTGGGCAACCCCGGGGTCAACAAAACAAACAGAGGGGTGACACCCCCACGCCCTAATTAAGAAACCACCGCTAAAGGAACATGTGACAGAATGGGAGAAGGAGTTGAGGATCAGTGAGAAAAAGATCTACATACATATATAAATAGTGTGTGTATGTATATATATTCACTGAAAAAAACATAGGTTTCAGGGGCGTTATAGTTAGCTGGACATTTCCCTCGTACGAAACCCTAGAAATTCCCCTGTTATAGTTAGTTCAGCTAACTATAACTCGCTCCCCCGCAATGCACTGCTGATGACATCACATATTACATCACTCATGACATGGTCAGTGACATCACTGATGACATCACTGATGACATCTCAAATTACATCACTGATGACATCACTGATGACGTCATCCATTGAGTATGTGTTTCTGAGCAGTTTTAATATGTTTAATATATATAGGGAAAGGCTACTGTACGGTCCGTACAGTGATGGGGACGCGCCGTACACGGACGGCAACACAGGTGCGATTCAAACAGAGGCAGGTACGGCTCAAAGCAGGACACTTCTAATGCTAGTACGGTGCGAACTGCTATACTTCGAAGGCAGGAGCTGCTCGTACAAGGTACGTACGGGCCGGACAATGCACACAAAATCCCAAATACTTCAAATGCAGGTACGGCTCGTACGAAGGTCACGGCGGCCTCGGGTTTCCACGGAGCGGTGTCCCACGTGGCGGTGTCGTCCCTCACTGTCAGAGGGCGGCGGTGCTTCGTGGCACACTCGCAGAAGGTCTCAGCCACACGACAAAGGTCCGAGGAGGGGAGAGCAGCTCCGGGGCAATACTTAGCGCGTTGAAGCGCGATCGACTTTCCAGGGGATCACCAGTGTGTTAAAGGTCCTCGCGGTGATCTCGGCGGCGCAGGGTCGCAGAGGCTCGGTGGTTGGACACTCAGGTTCTTTTCTTCGCGGTGCGAGCTACGGCTCGGAGGGGCAGTCACTTGCGGTGCTGGGACCAGGTAGACAGGTCCTTGCGGTGCTCGTGGTATCCCCAGGTGGCAGATGTCGCGGTGCTTGGAAAGTGAAAGGCACACAGGTTCTCTGGGGGTCAGCGTCACAGGATTGCGTCCAGCAGCTTCTCCTCTTCTGGGGGAAAGGTAGCGCCCACTGTTCCTGGGGCGCAGATCAGGGGGCAAGTGCACAAGAAAGCCCTTGGAGATTGTTTGAAAGCACAAGTTGATGCAACGTCTTTTTCCTTTAGTCTTTTCCTCTCCTTCCAGCAGACAGGCAACCACTGCAGGCCAGTCTCTCAGGCACAGGGGGCGGAGCCGGCTTTGTGCTGGCAGAGCACAGGTCTATTCAAGAGTCAAGATGTACTCCTCCCACCCATCCTGGTGTAATCTCTCTACCCACCACCTGGCAGCCAGCCTGTCTTCTGGAATTCCCCAGCCCTGCTCCTTCCCTGTTACTAGGTAGAACACACACACACAGCGCAGAGGCGGACTGAAATGGCCAGGTCAGTAAATACTAACTTTCTAAAAGTAGTATTTACAAACACTGATATTAAAATAAACTTTACTAAAAGAAGTATTTTATTATTCTGAGTTCAGGCGTACTAAACATGACTTTCTACCATGCTCTATGAGTCCACTGGGATTACAGCGTGTAGTAATTCCAGCAGCCCATTCTGGCCTATGGAGAGCAGGTAGCCTTCAATAGTGAAAAACGAAAATGGCTGTAATTCACTATTAGGACATGCCACACACATCAGGGCATGTCCTACCTTATACCTACAAGGCACCCTGCCCTTGGGCCTACCAGAGGGGTGACTAATATGCAGTTAAGTGAAGATTTGGGGACTGGCAAGTAGGTGCACTTGCGCAATCAGCGCGACAGTACCAGACTGCACGCAGGTTCTGCAATGGCAGACCCTAGACACATTTTACTAGGCCGCTTCTGTGGGTGGCACAACCAGTGCTGCAAGCCCACCAGCAGCATTTGTATTTACAAGCCCTGGCACTCCTGGTGCACTTTACTAGGGGCTGATAGTAAACCAAATAAGCCAATCATGGAATCCAATCAATGTCAACATTTTACCATAGGGAGAGAATATGCACCTTAGCACTGATCAGCAGTGGTAAGGTGCCCAGAGTCATAAAACAGCCAACAACAGGTCAGAAAAAATATAGGAGGAAGGCAAAAAGTTTAGGGATGACCCTGCAAAAAGGGCCAGGTCCAACACAACCCCCTTCCAGCCAAAAACGCAGGGTAGACCAATCACCACCGTGATGGTCTTCCCTGCTTGGGGTGATAGAACAAGGACCTGCCCCGCAATTGCAGGGGCAGACTCCAGTTCTACGCCAATCTGAACCTATTGGACTCCCTCTGTCCATACTCTCAGGGCCCACCAAGCCAATCCACGGAGAACCCTTCTCCTCACCTGTGGACACCACCTGTGCAACACCTAACCTTAACTGGCCCACAGGTGTGTCCCAACAGACAGATAGCAAAATGCTACAGCGGCCACTGACAGTAGTCAGGGATGAGACCCAGGCCGTATGCCTCGCAGGGCTCTCAATCCTCTGTGGCGCCAGGGAGCGGGGGGCAGTAGCCCCAGGTGCTTGGCACCCTTTGTCCATTCTCCCTCCTGTCAGGTCAGGTATGACATCCTGGCACTGACCCACCAGCCCCAGGCCTGTACCCGGCGGCTGGACTAAAGACTGGGGTGGCCTCTCCCACACCCGGTTCTCCCTCTTGGGGCTATGTACCCTCCCACCTGGAGTGGTACCCCCTTCCAGAATTGCCAGGGCACCTGGGGCAGGTGTCCTGCGCAATTCTCCCACCAGTTCAGGGGTTCTATCCTGCAACTGGGCATCCAGGTCAGGGGGGACACCCTGAACCTGGCCCTCCAACCTAGGGTCTAAACCCTTCAGTTGAGCCGGGGTCAGAGGCGAGGACTCCCTCCCTCTGTACCCCCTTCCAGAGTACTGCCCACTCCCAACTGGCGTGGTACCCCTAGAAGCAACATGGGTCAGGACACTGATTACAGTTGTCCCACCCTCCAGGTCAGACAACACCTGACCCTGGCTTCCCAACCCTGGTACCAACCCATGCGGTTGAACGCTTGCCTGACACACCAGGACTTCCCGGGGAGCACGCATACCCCCCCTGAGGGTGACACATAACTCATGTGTCGTGTGACAGTCTGCCTGGCACTGATCTCCCGACCCCTGTCCATCTGACAGTGCCTGAAGATCCCCCAGGACAGAAGTGGTGTCACCATGGTCATTCACCGGTGACACAGCCCTTCTGGCTGGCCCCTGACCCACTGGTTCTTCCACTGGGGACTCTTTCCCCCTCTCACCCCCCACTCTGGACTTCTGCACCCTCCCAACTGGAGCGGTACTGCCAGACACCAGAACCGAGGGAGGCCTGCTTACAGACACTCCCCGTCCACTAGACACTAGGGGATCCCCTCAACGGGCGGCCCATCAGGACAGTCTAGGCTCCCCGCCTGATGTTCCCTTAAAGAACCATCCAGGCTCTGAGACTGGGTTTCGGGCACCTGGGGGCACGCAGCCCCACACTCACTCCTTCGCCACTGAGCCAGGACGTGAGCCCCTACACCCCTCCCACTACCATGGGACCTAGCCGGGCTACTCTGCACCACTTCCACCACTCTGGGTTGGAAGATACCTGAGCCACTCCCCACGGGGTCACTCCCCAATGCCTCTCCAGACCCTCTGGAATCTACCAAAAGGTCTGCCTCCAATGTGGGCTCTCTGAGGTCAGAGAACTCACCCTCACACAGGTGTTGGCATAGCTCTGGAAAACAGGGACTTACAATATGCTCTCCTACAATTGGATCACACAGCCCCCTAGCAGGGTTAACCAAACTATCCTTCACCTTACCATCCAGTGCCTCACACACGTACTCCACACCACTCTCCTGAGACTGGCAAGACAGTATCTGACTGTCTCTGTCACACAAACCACACTCTTCTGGGCGGTCTTCACACTCACCCACCAGGACTTCAACTTTGGGGGAACCCCTCTCCCTGCACCTCTCAGCTAGAGTCAGTAGAGTGTCCCTCCCACCACTAGGACTATGAACCCCTGCGCCAGTTACCCTATTCCTTCAGGGATACTGCGCACTACTGGAGCTACCTCATGCCCTTGAACCTCCTGGTGTATGTTAACCCCCTCCTTCAAGTCAGGCGCCACATCTCTGGGTGTGCGTACTACTCTCTCAGCACTAGAAAATTCAATATTGCTGCCACCATCTGAGCTGGATTCATCCTCCCACTCAGAAAAACTCAATCTCTGAGCTACGCACCTTTCTGGTTGCTGGGCTGAGACACTCATGGCCTCAAGCCTCTCGAGCTCCATATCAAGTTTCTTAATTCTCAAGTCATGCTCCATTTGCATTTTCTTTTCTTCCAGAGCCAGATTCTTGCTCTCTAGCTCCAATTGACCATTTACTTCCAGCTCTGCCAACTTAATTTCATGATCCCTGGCGGCCTGTCTGTCTGCCAGCTCCTCTGGCGACAGGTCTCTGCCAAAACTGCGAATGCTTTCCGCTGGTTTCAATGGTGTAACTTCCTTAGTTGCACCCCTTGATTCAATCCAGGCTTTCAGCGCCTTGTAGAGCTCTCTTTTGTTCCTGCATCCTGCATGTGGAACCTTTAGCTTCCTGCAGAAGTGCTTGAGTTCTACTTTTGTGTAGCTGTCCAGTTTTGACGCATCCCATTCCATTCCTAGGATTTCAGAGATTGATTTCTCAATGCTGTTTGGGCCAGGCATGACTCCAAACACAAGGGATCTTCTTTCTTGGCAAGTGAAAATAAAAAGTTCTGTGGCTCAAGCTACTGGACTGTCCTCACTGTGCAATGGTTAGTAATCACTGCGCAGACACCAAGAACGCAAATCCGTAAATCCTCACCGCTGCCACCAATGTTAGAATCCGGGGTCTCTGGTTGGCGCAGGTATGCACTTGCGACAAGCAGGGACCCTTTTCATCTAAGTCAGGGCAAAGGATCACCTCTTTAAAAATAACCCCTGCTCACCCTCTAGATAACGTGGCGCGAGCAGTCAGGCTAGATTCCAGAGGGCATCAGGTTAAACGTTCAAGTTGTCCCACACAATAATCACCACCCCACCACACAAAGACACAATGCTGTATTTATCAAAAATAGAAGTCTTTATATAAAAGGTTTCTTGCAGGCAGGTTGCACAAATACAGTTCTCTTGGTGAATACTAATCCAGTTACTCTTTAAAGGCTTAAAGGCAGTCCACAGTTGAAAAAATGGCACAGTTCTATTTGAAATAAGTTCCTTGGGGGGTTTGTGCGCTTCGTAGCGCTTCAGATACGCTTTGTACTGCTATTTCCGTATGTCGTGCCGTTTCTCACGCTTCTCGCGTGAGGTACGCATCTACCGGCCTTGAACCAGACGGGCCGTACCCACATAGGGATGCGTCGAACTTGCTCTCGGCTTCGCTTGCCAAGTCTCACGCTTCCCGCGTGAGCGCCGGCAATGCTTTTTACTACTGTACGGTCCGTACAGTGATGGGGACGCGCCGTAAACGGACGGCAACACGGGTACGATTCAAACAGAGGCAGGTACGGCTCAAAGCAGGACACTTCAAATGCAAGTACGGTGCGAACTGCTATACTTCAAAGGCAGGTGCGGCTCGTACAAGGTACGTACGGGCCGGACAATGCACACAAAATCCCAAATACTTCAAATGCAGGTACGGCTCGTACGAAGGTCAGTACGGGCCGTACTTTAGCGCGCAATGCCACAAATACCTTGGTTCTTCACGGGGATGGTCACGGCGGCCTCGGGTTTCCACGGAGCGGTGTCCCACGTGGCGGTGTTGTCCCTCACAGTCAGAGGGCGGCGGTGCTTCGTGGCACACTCGCAGAAGGTCTCAGCCACACGACAAAGGTCCGAGGAGGGGAGAGCAGCTCCGGGGCAATTCTTAGCGCGTTGCAGCGCGATCGGCTTTCCAGGGGATCACCAGTGTGTTAAAGGTCCTCGCGGTGATCTCGGCGGCGCAGGGTCGCAGAGGCTCGGTGGTTGGACACTCAGGTTCTTTTCTTCGCGGTGCGAGCTACGGCTCGGAGGGGCAGTCACTTGCGGTGCTGGGATCAGGTAGACAGGTCCTTGCGGTGCTCGTGGTAGCCCCAGGTGGCAGATGTCGCGGTGCTTGGAAAGTGAAAGGCACACAGGTTCTCTGGGGGTCAGCGTCACGGGATTGCGTCCAGCAGCTTCTCTTCTGGGGGAAAGATAGCGCCCACTGTTCCTGGGGCGCAGATCAGGGGGCAAGTTCACAAGCAAGCCCTTGGAGATTGTTTGAAAGCACAAGTTGATGCAAAGTCTATTTCCTTTAGTCTTTTCCTCTCCTTCCAGCAGACAGGCACCCACTGCAGGCCAGTCTCTCAGGCAGAGAGACAGTATTCCTCCTTCAGCTTCTCCAGGTCCTTCTCCTTCAGGCAGAGGTTCGTCTTGGCGCAAACAGGATCTGATTTCTTAGGAGCAGGGCTCCTGCTTTTAAAGCACAATTCTTTTGTTCTTTGTCGCCAGGGGGCCTGGGCCTGGCTCAGTCCAGTTTTGGAGCACTTTGTTGTGGTGACTCTGCTCTTTCCTTTCAGCAGCAGGGCAGAGACATCAGCCGCTCCACAGGGGGCGGAGCCGGTTTTGTGCTGGCGGAGCACAGGTCTATTCAAGAGTCAAGGTGTACTCCTCCCACCCATCCTGGTGTAATCTCTCTACCCACCACCTGGCAGCCAGCCTGTCTCCTGGAATTCTCCAGCCCTGCTCCTTCCCTGTTACTAGGTAGAACACACACACACAGCGCAGAGGCGGACTGAAATGGCCAGGTCAGTAAATACTAACTTTCTAAAAGTAGTATTTACAAACACAGGATATTAAAATAAACTTTACTAAAATAAGTATTTTATTATTCTGAGTTCAGGCGTACTAAACATGACTTTCTACCATGCTCTATGAGTCCACTGGGATTACAGCATGTAGTAATTCCAGCAGCCCATTCTGGCCTATGGAGAGCAGGTAGCCTTCAATAGTGAAAAACGAAAATGGCTGTAATTCACTATTAGGACATGCCACACACATCAGGGCATGTCCTACCTTATACCTACAAGGCACCCTGCCCTTGGGCCTACCAGAGGGGTGACTAATATGTAGTTAAGTGAAGGTTTGGGGACTGGCAAGTAGGTGCACTTGCGCAATCAGCGCGACAGTACCAGACTGCACGCAGGTTCTGCAATGGCAGACCCTAGACACATTTTACTAGGCCGCTTCTGTGGGTGGCACAACCAGTGCTGCAAGCCCACCAGCAGCATTTGTATTTACAAGCCCTGGCACTCCTGGTGCACTTTACTAGGGGCTGATAGTAAACCAAATAAGCCAATCATGGAATCCAATCAATGTCAACATTTTACCATAGGGAGAGCATATGCACCTTTGCACTGATCAGCAGTGGTAAGGTGCCCAGAGTCATAAAACAGCCAACAACAGGTCAGAAAAAATATAGGAGGAAGGCAAAAAGTTTAGGGATGACCCAGCAAAAAGGGCCAGGTCCAACAGACAGTAATCTCCTTTGACCAACAGGACAGCTGCGAAAAGCAGGATATAGATGTCAATGGTCAATTGTCGACGCGTTTCGGTGGCGCAGGAGAAGAATAGCCACCTTCATCAGGACCCAATAAATAATCAATCAAAATAGCAATGCCCAGGGAGTACTTGCTATCAACTTATTTACTGTCTATAATGTAATCAGTGTCGCCGTCCTTTATTTAGTGTCATTGGCTATAAAGATCTTTCTTTTATTTTAAAAAAAATTTTAACCGCTCATCCCCACTGATCAATATAATGTAGGTAGAGGAACCCAAAATTATAATCTTTTTCTTGATTTATCAGGCTCTCAGAGAGTCATTAATCCTCCTTATATCATATCTCAAACTTCTTAGATAGACAAAGCACAAATAATGTGTCCTAGTCGTCGTGATACTATTGGTTTGCATCAAAGCCTCAAAATTTCCAACCGTCCGGGAGAGCCCACTCATGAGGTACGGCACCGTGGTCATCATGGATGAGATGCCCAGCATGTGGCACATGGTCGAGTTCACTGTGTATTATGTTGCCAAACGGCTGCTCCTCCCTCCCACGAGCCCCCACACTTTTGTACGGTGCGCAATTATATCTCATGCACTCGTACAGCACACCATTGTAATGCCTATTTGCGCATGTCCTGCTACATTCCAACTACACCATCACAGTGCCGTTTGGAGGTGGTGCATGCCACTTTACAACATCGACTGCTTCGGCTCTTGTAGCAGGCCACACCAGAACACAGAGACACACTTACCGCACTTCCTGTACACGGACATGTCCGAGACACCCCGTTCCCCTTGCCGGATAGGCACACCCCTGCACTGACCTGTGAACCCCAGACCAGCACACGCCAGTTGTGCATGCAGGAGGATGCGTGCGTAGCTACACGTCCAGGCTCACTGGCAACGCTGAGGTGACAGCACACTGTGATGTTGCAGGGCTCGTGCCTATCATGCTAAGACAATGACCACAGGGACACGCTTACTAAGATGTGGGTTTGGGGGGCATTGGCGGTCCTGGAGTTGTTGAGATGAGTCTTCTGGCCCTCATGGGTATCCCTGTATCATGCTCATTGACTCTATGGCACCTGTGGGTGTTCTGGTGTGGTTCTTGGCTGTGTTCCCTTTCATGGTGCAGGTAGTTGTCCTGCTTAACACCAGCAGAAAGCAGGTGTAAAAGCCCTGGTGCTAACGTGTCTTATCGCCGGAATTTGTTTCGCATTGCAATTGGTGTGAAAGTTGTGATGTGATTTTTTTCATGTGCAGAACAATATACGAACTGAGCAGTGTATCTCGTCAAGATCCAGCACCTGACGCACTATTCCCAATCAATATAAATACAATGAGATTTCTTAATAGATTTTGTGTGTACACTGTAAGTGCAGCCAATACCTCAGTGCAGGATTTTAGTATTTAGAATAAATTGGAAAGGTGCACCTCGTGTCTTTTTGCACGAGAACGGCTAGTCTCTATTTCATTATCATTACTTTAACGCAAATAAAGTTGAGATAAATCTAACACACTATTCAGAAGTTGGTGCAAACTGCAGATATCACCAGTATTCCAGCGATAAGTGCCCCAAAATTTAACACCATGGTGGACTCCATCAAATAACAGTAATAAGAACAAGAAAGAGTCACACAGCAGTTAAGAGAACAACCAAAAACGTTATTAATTTTTTTTTCAAACTTTATTTTTTATAATCATAAATAAGTAAACGATAAACTATTTTCAAACTTTATTTTTTTATTAACATATATATGAACGATAAACTAATAAACAAAATGTAACTATAATAATACAAAACAACAAGGCGGAACACTCTTGTGGACACCATGGATGTCGACGACAGACCTGGAAAATCAGAAAGATTGTTAAAAAAAAACAACATGGTATTCTCAACAAAATACCACAAGAAACAAATCACAGATATATAAAATGCATACAGCTAACAAAATGTTATAAGTTTAACTTACAAAAATTGTAAATGTTGCCGCTTTAAAATATTTACCGAATCTAAGGAATTTTTTTTGCAGAAGGCACCACGCCCACAAAGTTTTTCTTCAGTGGTGAGGACATTTTTAACTTTTCCCAAGGGGCAAACAAAGACCAACGCCACCTTGATCATGCACAAGATTTTCAAAAGAGTTCTGTTACGAGGGGATCCTAACAAAAAATACTCATGCGGCACGGCAAGTATGATGAAACACCTAAGGACCCTTCATCCGAACAATCTTGCACGAGAAGAGTGCAAACAGATGAGAAACACTCCTATTCTGTATCTGTAAAAAAGAATCACAAATAAATGTATATTAATAACTTTCAAAATTATACTATTCCATTACTGTACAAACACATTTTATAGAAATACTGACTAAGAAACTATGATCCTGAAAGACAAGTGTGACGATGGTTAAAACACTACATGCATAGTGCATACTACTTTGAAGCAGTTCATGCCCTAAAGCCTACCTCACTAAAATTCTACATGCTAACTGACTAAATGATTACAGTACTATAAGGAGACACACTGGGTGAGTGACAGGGTGTTTGCTAGAAGAGTATGAATACTAACTAGGGAATTGAAGGTGTGAAACACAACTGTGAAGGTGATTAGACGACTGCATCCATACTGCATAGGCATTTAAAGCAGTCCATGTGCTAAGGTCTGGCTCACTGCATGACTACTTGGGTACTGACTGAATGATTAGAGTACAGCAAGGAAAGTGCCTCGGTGAATTTATAAGTGCTAGGCTTTTCGCACAGGGAATAGATTAGTACTTGGTACTGAATGGGTCACTAGAGGAGTGCAAAGGCAGTGACAAGTTCTGGACTGTATGGATACTGACTAGGAAATTGAAAGTGTGAAAGACAAGTGTCTAGGTGGTTAGAAGACTGCATGCATAGTACATAGGGGTTTGAAGCAGTCCATGTGCTAAGGCGTGGCTCAGTGCATGAATACTTAGGCACTGAGTGAATGATTAGAGTACTGCAAAGATAGTATCTTGGTGAATTTATAAGTGTTTGGGTTTTAGCACAGTGAATGGATTAGTACATGGTGCTGAATGGGTCACTAGAGGACTGCAAAGGGAGTGACAGGGTGTTTCCTGGAAGTGTATGGATACTGACTGGGGAATTGAAGGTGTGAAAGGCAAGTGTAGAGGTGGTTAGACGACTGCATGCATAGTGGATAGGGGTTTGAAGTAGTCCATATACTAAGGCCTGAGTCACTGGATCAGTACTTGGGTACTGACTGAATGATTAGAGTACTGCAAGGAGTGTGCCTGGGTGAATTTATAAGTGGTTGGGTTTTGGCGCAGTGAATGGATTAGTACATGATGCTGAATGGGTCACTAGAGGAGTGCAACGGGAGTGACAGGGTGTTTGCTGAGTGAATGAATACTGACTGGGGAATTGAAGGTGTGAAAGACAAGTGTGTAGGTGGTTAGAGGACTGCATGCATAGTGGATAGGAGTTTGAAGAAGTCCATGTGCTAAGACCTGGCTCAGTGCATGAATACTTAGGCAGTGACTGAATCATTAGAGTACTGGAAAGAGAGTGTCTTTGTGAATTTATAAGTGTTTGGGTTTTGGCACAGTGAATGGATTAGTACATGCTGTTGAATGGGTCTCTACAGGACTGCAAAGGAAGTGACAGGGTGTTTCCTGGAAGTGTATGGATACTGACTAGGGAATTGAAGGTGTAAAAGACAAGTATATAGTATGTTAGAACACTACATGCATACTGCATAGACATTTGAAGCAATCTATTTGGTACTTAGAAACTGACTAAATAATCACACTACTTCTAGGACAGTGCTTAGGTAAAACTTTTAAATTTTCAGTTCTGCCACAGTGAACAGAATAGTACATGGTACTGCACCTTAGTGTCAAACCCTGACTCATTTTATCAATGCATAAGCAAAGACTACCTTCTAATGCTACTAAAACTTGACAACATGACAGGTTTTAAAAGAGTTATCTGCTAAAAAAAACATGATGTTACCAAATGCTTCTCTCACAGTGCTTCCCAAATGCACACAGACTCACAGTGTGATTCTAGACAACAACCACTATACCTAGGAGTTTACCAAAAATCATTCACTACTGTGCAAGTGGTAAGGGAACTGCACACACACTTCATATTTCAGGACTGCACGTTTATGTCAAAGCCTAACTCATTTAATCAAAGCATAAGCTAAGACTGGCTTCTAATGCTACAAAAACTTGACAAAATGACCGGTTTTAAAACAGTTATCTGTCAGCAAATACACAATGTTATCAAATGCTTCTCTCACAATCCTTGCCCAAATCCACACAGACTCACAGTGTGATTTTAGACAAGCAACACTATCTTAGGAGGTTACCAAAACTCATTCACTAGTCTGGAAGAGTTAATGGTACTGCACACAATCTACATATTTCACGACTGCAATTTACTGTCAATGCCTGACTCATTTAATGAAAGCATAAGCCATAACTGTCTTCTAATGCTACTAAAACTTGACAACATAACATGTTTTAAAACAGTTATCTGTCAGCAAATACAAGATTTTCCAAACACTTCTCTCACAGTCATTCCCAAATGCACACAGACTCACAGTGTGATTATAGACAAACAACACTATCCCTAGCAGCTTACCAAAACTCATTCACTACAGTGGAAGTGGTAAGGGAACTGCACACAATCTACATATTTCATGACTGCACTTTAGTGTCAATGCCTGACTCATTTAATCAACGCATAAGCAATGACTGGCTTCTAATGCTACTAAAACTTGAAAACATGACAGGTTTTAAAATAGTTATCTGTCAGCAAATACACGATATTATCAAATGCTTCTCTCACAGTGGTTCCCAAATGCACACAGACTCACAGTGTTATTCTAGACAACAACCACTATACCTAGGAGTTTATCAAAAATCATTCACTACTGTAGAAGTGGTAAGGGAACTTCACACAATCTTCATATTTCAGGACTGCACTTTTGTGTCAAAGCCTGACTCATTCAATCAAAGCATAAGCAAAGACTGGCTTCTAATGCTACTAAAACTTGACAACATGACCAGTTTTAAAACAGTTATCTGTCAACAAATACACAATGTTACCAAATGCTTCTCTCACAATCCTTACCCAAATGCACACAGACTCACAGTGTGATTTTAGACAAACAACACTATCCTAGGAGTTTCCCGAAACTCATTCAGTAGTCTGGAAGAGTTAATGGTACTGCACACAAACTACATATTTAAGAACAGCACATTAGTGTCAAAGCATGACTCATTTAATCAACGCATAAGCAAAGACTGTATTTTTATGCTACTAACACTTCACAACATGACACGTTTTAAAACAGTTATCTGTCAGCAAATACATGATGTTACCAAATGCTTCTCTCACAGTGATCCCAAATACACACTAACTCACAGTGTGATTCTAGACAAGCACCACTATCCCTAGGAGTTTACCAAAACTCATTCACTACAGTGCAAGTGGTAAGGGAACTGCACACAATCTACATATTTCACGACTGCAATTTACTGTCAATGCCTGACTCATTTAATGAAAGCCTAAGCCATAACTGTCTTCTAATGCTACTAAAACTTGACAACATGACATGTTTTAAAACAGTTATCTGTCAGCAAATACACGATGTTACCAAACACTTCTCTCACAGTGGTTCCCAAATGCACACAGACTCACATTGTGATTCTAGACAAGTACCACTATCCCTAGGAGTTTACCAAAAATCATTCACTACTGTGCAAGTGGTAAGGGAACTGCACACAATCTTCATATTTCAGGACTGCACTTTTGTGTCAATGCCTGACTCATTTAATCAACGCATAAGCAGTGACTGGCTTCTAATGCTACTAAAACTTGACAACATGATAGGTTTTAAAATAGTTAACTGTCAGCAAATACACGATGTTACCAAATGCTTCTCTCACAGTGCTTCCCAAATGCACACAGACTCACAGTGTGATTCTAGACAACAACCACTATACCTAGGAGTTTACCAAAAATCATTCACTACTGTGAAAGTGGTAAGGGAACTGCACAAAATCTTCATATTTCAGGACTGCACTTTTGTGTCAAAGCCTGACTCATTTAATCAAAGCATAAGCAAAGACTGGCTTCCAATGCTACTAAAACTTGACAACATGACCAGTTTTAAAACAGTTATCTGTCAACAAATACACAATGTTATCAAATGCTGATCTCACAATCCTTACCCAAATGCACACAGACTCACAGTGTGATTTTAGACAAGCAACACTATCTTAGGAGTTTACCAAAACTCATTCACTAGTCTGGAAGAGTTAAATGGTACTGCACACAATCTACATATTTCACGACTGCAATTTACTGTCAATGCCTGACTCATTTAATGAAAGCATAAGCCATAACTGTCTTCTAATGCTACTAAAACTTGACAACATAACATGTTTTAAAACAGTTATCTGTCAGCAAATACAAGATTTTCCAAACACTTCTCTTACAGTCGTTCCCAAATGCACACAGACTCACAGTGTGATTATAGACAAACAACACTATCCCTAGCAGCTTACCAAAACTCATTCACTACAGTGGAAGTGGTAAGGGAACTGCACACAATCTACATATTTCACGACTGCACTTTAGTGTCAATGCCTGACTCATTTAATCAACGCATAAGCAATGACTGGCTTCTAATGCTACTAAAACTTGACAACATGACAGGTTTTAAAATAGTTATCTGTCAGCAAATACACGATGTTACCAAATGCTTCTCTCACAGTGGCTCCCAAATGCACACAGACTCACAGTGTTATTCTAGACAACAACCACTATACCTAGGAGTTTATCAAAAATCATTCACTACTGTAGAAGTGGTAAGGGAACTTCACACAATCTTCATATTTCAGGACTGCACTTTTGTGTCAAAGCCTGACTCATTTAATCAAAGCATAAGCAAAGACTGGTCCTAATGCTACTAAAACTTGACAACATGACTGGTTTTAAAACAGTTATCTGTCAGCAAATACACAATGTTACCAAATGCTTCTCTCACAATCCTTACCAAAATGCACACAGACTCACAGTGTGATTTTAGACAAGCAACACTATCCTAGGAGTTTCCAAAAACTCATTCAGTAGTCTGGAAGAGTTAATGGTACTGCACACAAACTACATATTTTAGTACAGCACATTAGTGTCAAAGCATGATTCATTTAATCAACGCATAAGCAAAGACTGGATTCTAATGCTACTAAAACTTCACAACATGACAGGTTTTAAAACAGTTATCTGTCAGCAAATACATGATGTTACCAAATGCTTCTCTCACAGTGAACCCAAATACACACTAACTCACAGTGTGATTCTAGACAAGCACCACTATCCCTAGGAGTTTACCAAAACTCATTCACTACAGTGCAAGTGGTAAGGGAACTGCACACAATCTACATATTTCACGACTGCAATATACTGTCAATGCCTGACTCATTTAATGAAAGCCTAAGCCATAACTGTCTTCTAATGCTACTAAAAATTGACAACATGACATGTTTTAAAACAGTTATCTGTCAGCAAATACACGATGTTACCAAACACTTCTCTCACAGTGGTTTCCAAATGCACACAGACTCACAGTGGGATTCTAGACAAGCACCACTATCGCTAGGAGTTTACCAAAAATCATTCACTACTGTGCAAGTGGTAAGGGAACTGCACACAATCTTCATATTTCAGGACTGCACTTTTGTGTCAATGCCTGACTCATTTAATCAACGCATAAGAAATGACTGGCTTCTAATGCTACTAAAACTTGACAACATGATAGGTTTTAAAATAGTTATCTGTCAGCAAATACACGATGTTACCAAATGCTTCTCTCACAGTGGTTCCCAAATGCACACAGACTCACAGTTTGATTCTAGACAACAACCACTATACCTAGGAGTTTACCAAAAATCATTCACTACTGTGCAAGTGGTAAGGGAACTGCACAAAATCTTCATATTTCAGGACGGCACTTTTGTGTGAAAGCCTGACTCATTTAATCAAAGCATAAGCAAAGACTGGCTTCTAATGCTACTAAAACTTGACAACATGACCAGTTTTAAAACAGTTATCTGTCAACAAATACACAATGTTATCAAATGCTTCTCTCACAATCCTTACCCAAATGCACACAGGCTCACAGTGTGATTTTAGACAATCAACACTATCCTAGGAGTTTGCCAAAACTCATTCACTAGTCTCGAAGAGTTAATGGTACTGAACACAATCTACATATTTCAGTACAGCACATCAGTGTCAAATCATGACTCATTTAATCAACGCATAAGCAAAGACTGTATTCTAATGCTACTAAAACTTCACAACATGACAGGTTTTTAAAAAGTTATCTGTCAGCAAATACATGATGTCACCAAATGCTTCTCTCACACTGATCACAAATACACACTAACTCACACTGTGATTCTAGACAAGCACCACTATCCCTAGGAGTTTACCGAAACTCATTCACTACTGTGCAACTGGTAACGGAACTGCACACAATCTACATATTTCAGGACTGCACTTTTCTGTCAAAGCCTGACTCATTTAATCAAATCATAAGCCATAACTGTCTTCTAATGCTACTAAAACTTCACAACATGACAAGTTAAAACAGTTATCTGTCAGCAAATACACAATGTTACCAAATGCTTCTCTCACAGTGGTTCCCAAATGCACACAGACTCACTGTGTGATTCTAGACAAATAACACTATCCCTTGCACTATACCAAAACACATTTCTTCATCTAGAAGTAGTACTACATTTTAGTATAGAAACATAACATAACCCATTTCACAAATTCATAAACAATGACTGGTTTCTAATTCTACCAAAATATAAAAACAACACAGTTATCTGTCTGCAAACACATGAAAAACACAAATGCTTATCACAAAATGGTTTCTACATGCACACACACTGTCAATAAGATTGTAGAGAAAAAAAGTACTCCCTACACTTTAGCAGGAGAAATACATTAGTCTGATTAAAATCAAAATAGTCTACATACATCCCCTCACGTTTAAATAACTCATCTTTCAAGTTCTTTTGTAGATTAAGAAGTATATCAGTCACTCACCATATTTTCTTGTCTCTGCACTGTGCACCTCTCAGCAAAAACAAAGAATGGATAAGTTTCCCTTTCATTTTCCACACATATACATGTAAACATCAAATCACAATCCTTCACACATAAACTCAAACGCAAACACACATTTCTGTTGGTCAAACATGTCAACCCTTTCCAACTGATATACATTTCAACCCTTCCCCCAATCTGCCTTCTGCCTGTTACCATGGAAACAGCTCATGGAACACTGCACTGAGCTCACAGGTCACAAGTTCAGCACACAATGTTACTAAACAAGACAGGAAGTGTGCTTGACTTTTCAACATATGAGCTTATCATATATAATGTTCCTTACAATCTGTTTTTGTTAACCAATAAGAATCATACCTTTAAAAAACAGAAATATACACCCTATCTTTCAGTGTAGAAAGTAGTCATACAACCAATGATTTCTTGTCTTTTTTCAAAAAACATTGTCGTGGATCCGCGCACCCAACGCGTGAGAATCCGTGCACCCAAAGCGATAGGATGCGCCCACCGTGCGCGCATTTCGCGTTTTTTTTTTTAAAAAGGGGGCCCCAGGGGGTCCTTCTGGGACCCCCTAAGCACCTCTAGAGGGTCAGAGTATTTCCACTCTGCCCCCTTTATATGTTTTACACACTTATTCCCCTTGCTTCTTCAGCCTCGCTTCTACCGAGGCAGAAAATGGCCGCCAACAGTTCCTGGTTTTGAATGTAGAGAGACACTCAACAGCCAATTAGCATTCAGCGCGCGATCGGGAGGGTGTGCGCTCGGTTCGGGGAGGGTGCGCTTACGGTGCGTGTAGGGTGCGCGGATCCTCCGCAGCCATAGATATTTATGTACTTTTAACTCTAATTATCTCAGGAACTACTGAACGGATTCACACCATATATGCAAAAGGCACGAGTCCGAACTGAGGACTACCTCTTTGCCAAATTTGGTGTCATTCCGTTCAGCGGTTCGAACTGAAACTGCGACAACAGATCCTATGGGAAATTGCATGGGGAAAACACATTTTGGGACCCCCTTTTTTCTCAGCCCCCGCTTGATGAATCACCACGAAACTTTCAGGGTAGGAGCGGAGCGGAGCTGGCCAAAAGTTTGGAAAATTTCGCGAGGATTCATCAACCGGCGCCAGACTTATTGGTAATAGAATGTTGCGGTTTTCCTATGGAAAATAGGTCCTAACTATAACTACCTACTGGTGACCGCCAGTAGGTAATTCACTGAAAAAACCATAGGTTCTAGGGAAAGTTATAGCTAGTTGGACATTGCACTCGTACAAAACCCGTGAAATTCCCCCGTTATAGTTAGTTCAGATAACTATAACTCGCGCCCCCGCAATGCACTGCTGATGACGTCACATATTACATCACTCATGGCATGGTCAGTGACATCACTGATGACATCACAGATGACATCTCAAATGACATCACTGATGACATCATCCATGTGAACATTTCATGCATCTTCTCACACCCTAATATAACTTTTGATTCACCCACTATAAATTACAGACTGCCTTTCTCAAAACCATTGACACTCCAACACCAATAACTGCATAACCACTCACTGATTCTTACGTCTACACACACATCCACTCACTCACCTGTACAATAACTCATACTTACGGTCACTTAGTACAGGACTATCATATGCACTCATACACCTATATAGACAGTCACACACCGCCACTCATCCATAGAGGTACTCACACACCTAGTCAGTCATGCAAATAATTATTCACACTCCCATTTACTCACCTATACAGTTATACACGCACCAGCTCACTTACACATACAAATACTAGCACATTCTTACATTCTTATACAATCACTGATACAAGCAAACACTCATCCATGCAGCCACTCTCACAATCACACACTCTCACTTATAGCCATATATATACTCTAACACACATATCTACTGCCTTTCATATATGTAGTTACTTACACATGTACCAATGACATATACATTCACTCACTAACACACCCATACACACATTCACCCACCCATACAGTCCATCACAGATGCACACTTCAAACTATGCACCCAGTGAATCATCCACTCACACATCTATGCACAGAGTCACACACGCCCCACTCACACACACACTCAGGCACCCATACAGATACTCAGACAACCAATCAATAACTCATATAGACACTTATGTAGTTATTCACAAACCCATGCAGTCGCTTACACACCAACAGACAGATGGATACAGAGATTCACACAGTTTAGTCACTAACCCATGCATTCAGTAAGATATGTTTAACCACTCACTTATATAGTCAGTCACGCACCTAGTAAAACATCCATTCAGACACTTATACATCCACTCATTCTTCAATATGCCTTTCCCTATATATATATTAAACATATTTAAACTTTACAGAAACACATAGTCACTGGATGATGTCATCAGTGATGTTATCAGTGATGTCATTTGAGATGTCATCAGTGATGTCATCAGTGATGTCAATGACCATGTCATGAGTGATGTAATATGTGACATCATCAGCAGTGCATTGCGGGGGCGCGAGTTATAGTTAGCTGAATTAACTATAACAGGGGAATTTCACAGGTTTTGTAAGAGTGCAATGTACAACTAACTAAAACTTTCTAAGGTTTTTTAACCTCTTCAATGCCCGTGACGAGCTGGTCTCGTCATGGGCCGCGGTTGCGCTGTGCCCATGACGAGACCAGCTCGTCATAAACCCCGCCCGCTAATGCAATGGCCGGCACAGGGCGGGGAAAGGGGCGGGCACTGAAGGGGTTAAATGCTAATTTCTAACTATAACGTGCCTGAAACCTATGGTTTTTTCAGTAAATTTCATAGGTTTTTTAAATGCTAATTTCTAACTATAACATGCCTGAAACCTATGTTTTTTTCAGTGAATTTCAAAGGTTTTTCAAATGCTAGTTTCTAACTATGCGTACAGAGGTAGGACATGTGAAGAAAGAAGAAAAAACACACAGAAAGAAGCAAACGAAATGCAGAAAGAAGCAACAGAAGTGTGCAGAGACGAAGAAAAGTGCAGGAAGAAGCAAGACATGTGCAGAAAGAACCAACAGAGGAGCTGAAAGAGGCCTTGTTCCAAAGTCATCCTGTGCCCACAACTTTTTCAGACGGGTACTGGTAGTAACTGACTCTGACTAACCAGGCCTAGAGCCAGTACTATGCTAAAAGACACTTAGAATACAGTGAAAACACCTACATACACTAGGGAACACTATGCGTTGGGGTACCCCTGTGATTAGCATGACCTCCTCTGTAAGTCCCTAGTACATAATAGGGCAGGGGGAATAAAACTAATTCTTAAAACGCGCTACAGGGCGCGTTTGCACAGTGGTGAAGGGAGGGGCGGGGACCTGGGGTGACATGTGTGCAAACACACCCTGTGGCAGTTTTAAGTTGGAAGATTAACTCCCCTTCATTCCTGACGGTCCCTGGGATCCCACTAGTCAACCAGATACCTCCAGTAAGCACCACAGAGCTACGTTGCAGAGAGGTGTAAAAAGGGGCATGGCCTGGACCACCTCTCTGCAACGCAGCGCAGTGGCACTTACTGGAAGCACCTTGTGGGCTAGTTGGTCCCCAGGGGCCCTCAGGATTGAAGGGGAATTAATTCCCTAACTGAAAACGCGCCACAGGGCGTGTTTGCACACATGTCACCTCAGGCCCCGCCCCCTCCCTTCACCACTGTGCAAACACGCCCGTGGCATGTTTTAAGTTGGGGGATTAGGTCCCCTTGAATCCTGAGGGCCCCTGGGGCCAGCTAGCCCACCAGGTACCTCCAGTAAGTGCCACAGAGCTACATTGCTGAGAAGTATAAAAAGGGGGGTGGCCTGGACCACCTCTCTTCAACGCAGCCCTGTGGCACTTACTGGAGGTACCTGGTGTGCGCGGATCCTCCGCGGCCATAGATATCACTATCTTTATTTCTTAATTTCTCAAAAACTACTGAACGGATTTACACAATTTTTATAAAGGACGCTTTCTGAGCCAAGCAGTACCGTTTTGCCAAATTTGGTGTAATTCCGTACAGCAGTTTTTGCTATAACTGTGTCTAAACGTTCCTATGGGAAATTGATTTTTTGACCTGTTTTTTTTATCTTCTTAGGAACTACTGAACGATTTACACCATTTAAAAAAAAAAAGGTCTCTTTTTGAGCCAAGGGCTACCTTTTTGAAAAATTTGGTGTAATTCCGTTCAGCAGTTCGGGCTGTAGCCTGTTGCAAAATTTCCTATGGGAAATAACATGGACAAAACACGTTTTGGGACCCCCCTTTTTTCTCGGCCCCCGCATTACGAATCACCCCCAAGCTTTCAGTATAGGAGCTGACCAGAGTGCTCCACCTGTTTTAAAAATATCGCGAAGATTCGTCATCTGGCGCCAAAGTTATTGGGAAAAGAATGTTACGAATTTCCTATGGATAATAGGTCCTAACTATAACTACCTACTGGCGACCACCAGTAGGTAAGAGATATATATATATTCTGGGACCACTTATAATTATGTTGGTTTTAACCTAATATTTGGGTGGAAAAATGTTATATCCTCTGGGATCAACAGGTTTATGTTTTAAGCGTCCTTTAATCCAAATGTTCAATTTACCTCAGGATAATGATCCAGCCGGCCAAAGATTCATGGTACAGGCTGAAGTATGTATATTTATCTATACACTAAATAATATTGTGCATTACTGTGGTGGCTATTTGGCAATATGACAACGTTATATACATCAGTGCAGTTTACATATTTTGAAGAGGAATTCCACTTTGAGCTGGTCTAACATACCATGTTTTATACAGGGATGTATCCCTGCATATATAAGGTAATTTTATTGTAATTTTATTGCTTAGTTGCAACAATGATTACCTTATAGGCTTTGACAAAAATATTGGCATTTATCCATTCATTTTTACAAGCCTCGAAAACACATGATTGTTTACAGCGATGTTTTTGCACATATGCGTATTTTGCACTCAAATTGCGTATTTGCACATTTATTGCGAATGTTTACACATTAAATAGCCACGAATTAGCATTATAAATATTGATTGTAATTCTTTCAGCTTGACAAATATCTAACGTTGTACCATGCCGTAGTTCTTCTTTGAATTTCATTGGCAATCTAGTCACATGGTCTGTTTCAATCTTTGCACTGTCACTTTAAAAGATGTGGTTCAATTGGCTCACTTTGTCATGTGATCAAGGCTCGGAGGAGCCGAAATGTTATAGCGGCATACTGCACAGAATAAAATAATTGCACTAATTGTGATGGTCCGTGTATGCTGGGGAAGTGGCAAGGACTTTGTTGCTGCCCATCTGCATAGTGTTTAATATATATATGTGTGTATATATATATATACATATATATATATTCAGTGAAAAAACCATAGGTTTCACACATGTTATAGTTAGCTGGACATTTTACTCGTAAAAAACCAATGAAATTCCCCCGTTATAGTTAGTTCAGCTAACTATAACTCGCGCGCCCGCAATGCACTGCTGATGACGTCACATATTACATCACTCATGACATGGTCAGTGACATCACTCATGACATCACTGATGACATCTCAAATGACATCACTGTTGACCTCACTGATGACATCATCCAGTGAATGTGTGTTTTTCTGAAAATTAAATATGTTTTATATATGTATATCTCAAGGTCGATGGAAGAATAAATGGGTATATTACTGTCTAAATGGATGATTTCTTTTTGAAAAATTGATTGTGTAACTGACTGATTAAGTGTATCATAGTGAATACATGGCTTAGTGAGTAATGTTTAAATATATAAATATCTGTATCATTTTTTCACTTTGTGTATAAGTGGCTTCATGGGTTGGTGAGTAGCTACATGGGTGTCTATATAGGTTATTAGTTGGTTTTTTGAGTATCAGTATGAGTGTCTGCATGGTTTGGTGGGGGGTATTACGTAGTGCATAGGTGCATGAATGAGTGACTCACTGTTTGTATGTGTTGAACAGAGCATGTGTGCAGGACTGCATGGGTGGATGTGTGTGTGTATGGGTGTGTTAGTGAGTGAATGACTGTCTCAATAGTGTCTTTATGAGTAAGTACATATGTTTAAAACTAGTATATGTGACTATTGGTTTATATATGTGAGTATATGTGAGAGTGAGAGATTGAAAGAGTTCCTGTATGAATAAGTATGTATTTCTATAAGTGATTGTTTAAAAGACTAAGTATGTGTAAGTTTCCGTAGAAGTAAGTGTGGTGGTGTGTGTATAACTGTATATGCAAGTAAATGTATGTTTGATTCTTTATTAGCATGAGTGACTATGTGTGTGAGTAGCTCTATGGATGAGTGGCATTGTGTAACAGGATGTATAGGTGTATGAGTACATATGATAAGTGAGTACATGTATGAGTGACTGTATTGGACTGTTGGTGAATGAGTGGATGTGTATGTGGATCTTAGAATTACTGAAGAGGTTGTTGTAACTGTTATTGGTATGTCCATTCTTATGTAAATTTTAGTCTCTATTTTTGAATGTGTGTATCAAAGGTTTTATTAGGGGAAGAGGAGGTCTGCCACTCTATCACAAGGATGATGTCATCAGTGAGGTCATCAGTGATGTCATTTGAGATGTCATCAGTGATGTCATGAGTGATGTCACTGACCATGTCATGAGTGATGTAATATGTGACGTCATCAGCAGTGCATTGCGGGCGCGCGAGTTATAGTTAGCTGAACTAACTATAACGGGGGAATTTCATTGGTTTTTTACGAGTAAAATGTCCAGCTAACTATAACGTGTGAAACCTATGGTTTTTTCACTGAATTTCTAAGGTTTTTTAAATGCTAATTCCGAACTATAACGTGTGTGAAACCTATGGTTTTTTCACTGAATTTCTAATGTTTTTTAAATGCTAATTCCTAACTATAACGTGTGTGAAACCCATGGTTTTTTCAGTGAATTTGCAAGGTTTTTTAAATGCTAATTGTTTTTTTTTTCTTCTATTTTTTTTAACATATTTTTATTTTAATTTTCTTACCTTTTATAAAGACTATGGTTAAATTTTTTAAATTCTTTAATATGTTTATTTTTAATATATTTTTTAAAATAAACATGTAACATTTATTTGCAGTACATTTTTTTTTTTTTTTTATTTTTTTTTTAGTACGCGTACCATAAGCTTACGGTAAGCGTACGGTTTACGCAACGCCCGTAATTTATCTACGCTGTTTGCGTATAGTTACGCAATTTGCGTACCCGCGCGTACTCCGCGTGGGACGCGTACGCGTGTACGCTACACGCGCACGTTACGCGGAAGTGTCGGGTAGTGACTGTTATGCGCATGCGCGCAAGCGCGTGTCTTTTTTACGCGCATGCGCACTTTTGCCGTAAGCATACCGTAAGCGTACCGTAAGCGTACGGAAGGTCATGTGATCATGAAACACAACTTTTGATTGGTTGAAACTACTTTCAGTTCTAGAACTCTCCTACACCACACCCATTCCCCTCATTTCTGCTTGTGATCCCTTAGGAGAAGGAGCTGGGTTGTCTTTGTGATACGATGGCAGAACAGCAGAGCTCTTCTGAGAGTGAGGCTAGCACTAGCAGCACTGTTTTGAGGCAGAGAGCGAGGAAACAAAAGCCCTCTTATGTATGGGATTATTTTACTTTTCCTGAAGGCCAGCAAAAGGTGAATGCACCCTTAGTAACTTGCAAGCTGTGTCAGCGTGTACTTTCAAGAGGTAATCCTGACAGGAAGTATTCCTTTGGGAATCATACCATGAAGAGACACCTCAAGGATGTACACAGAAGGACACATGGTCATCTTTTTGGAGGTAACTCTTCAGAAAGACAAGCAAGTACATCCACAGCAGCTCAGCCTGGACCATCATCTGCAGAGCTGACTCCTTCTTCTGCAGGTCAGGTGAGCCCTTCATCTGTGGGGGGAGCATCTCCTTTTGCTGGCCCTCTGGAAATGAACCCTCGATTTCGGAGGGTTGATATTCGATGCGCCTTTTGTCAAGATCTAATTTGCCATAGGGAGACCAGTGTTTCCCTAGTGAACAACAAAATAGATCAGCACACTTGTCGCTTTGAATAATTTTCCCATTCTTTCTTTCCTCTGTCCCTGCATGAACACAACGGTTCTTTTAAGAGCCAACCTTATCTTTCATCTTTTTTTTACATATGTTTTTTAAAATTTTTTTTTTTTTTTTACCGTACGCGTACGGTGCGCGTACCTTTTTTTTTTTTTAAAAAAACACTAAAAATCAATTATCACATTACAAGGTCTTTGAGAGTACAATTATTATTATTGACTTACCATACCCACTCAAAAAAATATTTATTCATTTGTTTTTTTTAAAAATTGCTTTAAAAATGGTTCTCTGCCTGCTGTAATTCCTATTTGCACACAGAGTCATGTTTTCACATTAGTCACAAAACGAAATTTCTTTGCCAATTTGAAAGCACACTTACTGCTCTTTTTTTTTGGCAAGTGAAAATCACTTTTACAGACTGACACATTATGAAACCACTTTTTTGATTTTTTTAAATGCACATGTCCAAACTGCTTTTTCAGACCACCACCATGTGTAACCTGGGTGGCTGCCTACATTCCAGCAAGGGCAACCAGCCTTAGTGATGCTGAATGTATTTGCATTACAGACTGAAACCTGAAAACCCCACTCGCTTGTAAATACTGTGCATGATTTTACATGGAAAGGAGCTGGGTGTGTGCTAAGAGTCTGCTTCTGCACCAAAAAATCGCTTCCCCTTTTTCCTACTAATGCAACTGTGAAATCACCAGAAAAAAACACAATAAATCTCTGCCTGTAATTCCTATTTCCACACAGAGTCATGTTTTCACATTAGTCCCAAAACGAAATTTCTTTGCCAATTTGAAAGCACACTTACTGCTCTTTTTTTTGGGCAAGTGAAAATCACTTTTACAGACTGACACATTATGAAACCACTTTTTTGATTTTTTTAAATGCACATGTCCAAACTGCTTTTTCAGACCACCACCATGTGTAACTTGGGTGGCTGCCTACATTCCAGCAAGGGCAACCAGCCTTAGTGATGCTGAATGTATTTGCATTACAGACTGAAACCTGAAAACCCCACTCGCTTGTAAATACTGTGCATGATTATACATGGCAAGCAGATGGGTGTGTGCTAAGAGTCTGCTTCTTCCCCCAAAAAATCGCTCCCCCTTTTTCCTACTAATGCAACTGTGAAATCACCAGAAAAAAACGCAATAAATCTCTGCCTGTAATTCCTATTTCCACACAGAGTCATGTTTTCACATTAGTCCCAAAACGAAATTTCTTTGCCAATTTGAAAGCACACTTACTGCTCTTTTTTTTTGGCAAGTGAAAATCACTTTTACAGACTGACACATTATGAAACCACTTTTTTGATTTTTTTAAATGCACATGTCCAAACTGCTTTTTCAGACCACCACCATGTGTAACCTGGGTGGCTGCCTACATTCCAGCAAGGGCAACCAGCCTTAGTGATGCTGAATGTATTTGCATTACAGACTAAAACCTGAAAACCCCACTCGCCTGTAAATACTGTGCATGATTATACATGCAAGCAGATGGGTGTGTGCTAAGAGTCTGCTTCTTCCCCCAAAAAATCGCTCCCCCTTTTTCCTACTAATGCAACTGTGAAATCACCAGAAAAAAACGCAATAAATCTCTGCCTGTAATTCCTATTTCCACACAGAGTCATGTTTTCACATTAGTCCCAAAACGAAATTTCTTTGCCAATTTGAATGCACACTTACTGCTGTTTTTTTTTGGCAAGTGAAAATCACTTTTACAGACTGACACATTATGAAACCACTTTTTTGATTTTTTTAAATGCACATGTCCAAACTGCTTTTTCAGACCACCACCATGTGTAACCTGGGTGGCTGCCTACATTCCAGCAAGGGCAACCAGCCTTAGTGATGCTGAATGTATTTGCATTACTGAGTCCAACCTCAAACCCTTAAACTATTCTTTTTTTTTCCAGTACACCTTAATTTATCGTGAAAACATAGTCCATATTATTTTACATGTTCCTCACATTTAAATTTCTCCCAAAACAGAAAATGATAAACGCAACTTCAACAAAAAGAATTTCCATTTCTATTATTCATTTCTTAATTTACCATATACATCTCCTCTCAAACTCTAACCTCACCTTTAAAATTAGTTAGTTGTGAAAGAAATGTGGCACTCACACAGCAGATTATCAGAGCCAGGATCTCTGTTCTGTTCACCTCTCTCCTCTCAGCAGAACCAGATAATGGCAAACTTTCCCTCTATTTTTCCACACATATACATGTAAGTTTCAAATCTCAGTGCTTCCCCCTTTTTTTCAAATGTAATCACACATTTCTATTGGTTGAAAACCAACCCTTTTCCAAAAGTACCCTGCCCCCAACTTGACTTCTGCCTAGTACCCTTCCCCCAACTTGACTTCTGCCTGCTACCATAGCAACAGCTCATGGAACACTGCTGTGTGGAGTTAGGTCAGAAGTTCGCCACACAATGTTTCAATTCCACAGAGCAAGAGTGCTTGACTTTTCAAACCTAACAGCAAATCCATAGTACTGTTCTTTGGTAACACATTTTTTTGTACCAATACAAAACATGCTTCTATTAATTTACACATACAGCCTAGTTTTTATTCTAGAATGGTATGAAACAGCCAATCAGTTCTTTTTGTTTTGAAAAAAATATGTATGCCTCCATTTCCAAACTGTCTTTCTTTTCATATTGCCATTCTACTGAAAGACACCTCCTGAGTGCATCCAGTTCTCCTTTGAAGATGTTCACAGTGTGGATTGTAGGGCACAGCTATGTCTTCTGGAGTGAAAAGTTTGCAGAGAAAACAGATATGGTGAGAGACCTTGCTTTGCCAAATGTAGACATTAAATGGATTGGTCAGAGAGGGTTAAAGTGGCACCAATTGATGCCATTGGTGAAATCCTTCATGCAAATCCAACACCCTGACCTCATAATAGTGCACTGTGGTGGCAATGACCTAGGCACTTTGACTGGGGTAGGTCTGGAAATGCTTATGAAGGACACCTTTGCACAACTGTTTTCACTTTTCCCTAAAACTGCCTTTGTGTTTTCCAACATATGCCAAAGGCAAAAATGGAACTGGTCCAATCATTTCTGTCCGCAGATTGACAAAGCAAGAAAGCACGTCAACAAATCTGTTTCTGCTTTCCTCCGTGACTATGGTATGGGTGCCATTTACCACAACAACTTGCGTTATGACATGCAAGACATTTATAGAGGAGATGGTGTGCACTTCAATGATGAAGGGAACAGAGTCTTCCTCTTGAACCTTAGACTCTGCATCGGTACTTACTTGTAGGTACCACTAACAAAATGACTTCATAAACACAACAGCTCTTTTTAGAGCTCCCTAATATCTAAACTCTTAAATCTGCATTTCATTTCTTTTTTAATTTATTTTTTCTTCCGTACGCTTACCGTAAGCTTACCGTACGCGTACCCCGTGATTTTTTTAAAAATCAATAAATGTTTTCTTTGTACTTTACAGTCCTTCTTTGACCCCCTCACAAATGTAAGGGGGTCTGTAACTCTCCTCCTTGCCCCCTTTTCTTGTTTTCACTCTTTTTTTTTCTGAGTGAAACACACAAAATGGCGGCCGCCGCTTCCTGGTTTCGGCCGATTCGAATGTTTACTAAGATCTAACAGCCAATCAGAATCGCGCTCGCGCACGCCACCGTACGCGTACGGTAAGCGTACCGTAAGCGTACCGTAAGCGGGCTCAGATATATATATTGATTTAAAGGCTATTTTCTCAGAATCTACTGAACAGATTTACACCAAACCTACAAAAGGCACTTCCTTGACCTACGGACTACCTCTCTGCCAAATTTCTAGTAATTCTGTTCAGCCGTTCGGGCTGTAGCTCGTTCTAAAGGTCCTATGGAAAAATGCATGGGAAAAACGCGTTTTGGGACCCCCCTTTTATCTCAGCCCCCGCTTGACGAATCCCCCCGAGACTTTCAGGGTAGGAGCGGAGCGTAGCGCCCCACCTATTTTGAGAAATTTGCGAGGATTCATCGACCGGCGCCAAAGTTATTCAAAATAGAATGTTGCGGATTTCCTATGGAAAAGGGGTCCTAACTATAACTACCTACTGGCGACCGCCAGTAGGTAATGTATATATATATATATATATACATATATATACATATATATATATATATACATATATATACATATATATATTATCTACTGGCGGTCGCCAGTAGATAGTTATAGTTAGGACCACGTTTCCATAGGAAATCCGCAACATTCTATTTGGAATAACTTTGGCGCCGGTCGACGAATCCTCGCGAAATTTTCAAAATAGGTGGGGCGCTACGCTCCACTCCTACCCTGAAAGTCTCGGGGGGATTCGTCAAGCGGGGGCTGAGAAAAAAGGGGGGTCCCAAAACGCGTTTTTCCCATGCATTTTTCCATAGGACCTTTAGACACAGCTACAGCCCGAACGGCTGAACAGAGTTAGTTGAAATTTTTTTTTTTTTTTTTTTTTTTTTGAAACCGTTTATTGCAGTTTATAGAAGTTACAGGTATGGGCCTACAACCACACGGCCGGCCGCTAGAGCATCAAAAGCATATTACATACATACAGCAAAAAACTTTCTCAGCGGTGCACAGTAGGAAGACAGGAGTGATCAATGGCGCAGGCCTCACAGCTCCATGCCCACAGTACGGTTCCATTTTCTTAAAGCAAAACAACGTAAACAAACCACAACCGCAAGGCAACCCTCGATCCAAAGTGACAACACGTGCTCCATAAGTGGGGGATCCAAACCAGCAGCAAAATTCTGAAGAGGGGGACGGGAGTAGATCAGGGACTGGGGGACCGCGCGCCCGCGGCCAAGGGAGGGGCGCCATCTAGGGAGACGGAGCCGGCGAGGCCGCCGGTAGCAGCGGCGGCTCACAAATACCCCCGCGGTAGGCGTTCCAGGGGCCCCAGAGTTTCATCCACGCCCCAGGCTTACCCCTCGCCACATACACCACCTTTTCACGAAACATACACCAATCCATATGCTCTTTCCAGGCCGACACCGCAGGGGGCCTCTGGGATCCCCACAATTGGGCAATATCACGCTTGGCTATCATGTATCCCAGAGTCACCCACCGCGCCTGCGGGACCGAGTAGTCATTTGGTTCCCAGACATTCAGCAAGCATCTCCTCGCTTCAGGCAGCAGCGCGACACGCGTAACCATTCGTAGAACCTCATGCACACCACGCCAGAATCGCTCCACCTTCGGGCACTCCCACAGTATATGCATGAAAGTCGCCAACGCACCACAGCCACGCTTACACATTCCATCACCGGCAAAACCCATACGTAAGAGCCTTGGCCCCGTCACGTAGACCCGGTGAAGGATCTTGAGCTGGACGAAACGAAGGCGAGCCGGGATGGCCACCTCTTTCGGAGAGGCCACCGCGGAGATCCAATCCTCGTCGTCCAGCTCCAGCCCGTCGGCAACCCAAGCCTCGCGGAGACTAGTCAGCAGACACGATCTATCGTTAATCAATTTTTTGTATATGAGGGAGATCGTGCTGTCCGGGACATGGCCATCTAGCACTCTGTCCTCCAGGGGGGAAGACTCCGGAATGGATGCAACATCCGGGAAGACGGAGCCCAGCGCATGGCGGACCTGTAGGTACCGAAAGTACTCACTGCCCTGCAGCTGAAACTCCGCCTGCAGCGTCTCAAAAGTTTTGAATCCCCCCCTCGTCCAGAGATCTCCCACCGTGCTGATTCCGATCGTGTCCCACTTCTCGAAGCCCTTCGACGTCCACAGGGAGCCCAACCTCTCAGATGCATACAGCGGAGACGCTCGGGTCAAACGGTCCTTCCACCCCATAGCTGCATTAGCCGCGTGCCCGACACGCACCATGACACGCGTCGGTCCCGTCAAACGGGAGTCGGGCGCGCCAGAGTAGAGCGCTCGATTATAATCGCCACCGGGCAGAAGCGTCCTATCCATCTCAAATGCCGGGTTCAAGGCGGGCCCGTAAAGGCCATGATTAATTGCAGCTAGTTGGGAGGCCCAGTAATACCGTTTGATGTCCGGGAGGGCGACCCCTCCATCGTACCACGGGAGCGTCAATTTAGCCAGAGCAATACGCGGCCTCCCGTCCCAGAACAGGCGCCGCTGGAGGCCCTCCACCTCGCGAAAGTAGCGTGCCGGGACCAGGTCCATGGTATTCTGGAGGGCGTAGAGGAAGCGCGGCAGGGACATCATTTTAAATAAGGCCGCTCGGCCGAGCGGCGAGAGCGGCAGACGCCGCCAGCGCACCACGTCCTCCCTCAGACGCTGGAGGGGGGGCAGCAAGTTCCGCTCATAGCGGGCCTCCGTGTCAAGAGTGATATATATACCCAGGTACCGGAAACCCTGGGAGGCAATCTGGATCGGACAGTCCCGTGGCAAGACCGGGGCCTCCCCGGAGAGCACATAGACACAGGATTTCGCCCAGTTGATGACCAGGCCTGAGTTGCGACCGAAGGAGCGCAAAACATCAACCAGGACGATCAGTGACTTGCGCGGGGAGGCGAGATACAAAAGGATATCGTCAGCATAGAGGGACACGCGGTCCTCATGCTCGGGGGTCCAGCGGAGACCACGGATAGAAGGGTGCCACCGCAACCACTCCGCCAGGGGCTCCATGGCCAGGGCGAACAGGAGAGGCGACAGGGGACAACCCTGTCGCGTGCCCCGCCCCAGCGCGAATGGGGCAGATACTCGCCCATTCACCACCACCTGCGCCAACGGGCCCGAATATAGCAATTTGACCCAGCTGACGAAACCCGGGCCGAACCCAAACTTCGCCAGCATCGCCCAAATATATGGCCATTCGAGCGTATCAAACGCCATGGTGGCGTCCAAGGACGCCAAGATGGCCGGCTCCCGCACAAATGGGACACGCGCGAGCACCCCGTGTAAGCGCCGCAGATTAAGCGCCGTGTTGCGGTGTGGTATAAAGCCCGATTGGTCTTGGTGGACCAAATCGCCCACCACGCCAACCAACCGGTTGGCCAACACCTTGGCGAGGATTTTGGGCTCCGCGTTCAGAAGCGAAATCGGCCTATAGGATGTGACCCGCTCACGGGGCTTCCCCTCCTTATGGATCACCACAATTGTAGCCAGACGCTGGTCCGGCGGGAGGGAGCCCCGCGAGTGGGCCGCAAGGAACATCGCGCGCAGGTGGGGCGCCAACACATCCGGGCGTAGCTTGTATAGCTCAATGGGAATACCATTGGGGCCCATGGCCTTGCCGGATGCAACCGAGCGAATAGCCGAGGCAATTTCGTCCGAGGTGGGCGGGGCATCCAGCGAATCCCTGTCCTCCACCGTAAGGGAGGGCAGTGCGATGTCCCGAAGCAAGGCATGGGAATCTTCCTCCGAGCAGGGAGAAACCGGGGAGTAGACTTCGCGGAAATAATCCGCGAAGCAGGAGACAATGGCTTCCGGCTCAGTGACGCACACACCATCCACGCTCTCAATCAAAGGCACCACGCGGCTCGCTCTTTCCCTCTTGTCCAACCACGCAATCAATTTGCCAGCCTTGTCACCCACATCATACAATCGCCCCTGCTGCTCTCTACTGAGGCCCCTGGCCGCCTCCGTGACGAGGGCCCGATAGGCCGCCTGCTTTAAGTGCAAAACATGCAACTTGGCGTCTGTTACCCCGCTCCCCAGGTCACCCTCCAGTTCTGCAATCTCGGCCTCAACCCGGGTCACCTCCTCCCGCTCGCGCCGCCGGGCATTGGAAATAAAGGAGAGGGCCTCCCCTCTAAGAACCACCTTGAAAGCCTCCCACAGGGAGATGGCAGACGGGACCGACCCCACATTCTCATCGAAATAGCGCTGTAAGGATTTGATCAAGTCGGCACGAATGGTGGGGTCGCGCAAATACCATGCATTGATCGGGGCCACTCTGCCATCCCCCCTCGGGAAGACATCGAAATGCAACAACAATGGGGAGTGGTCTGAGATACCCCGTGCCAAATGGCGCACCTCCCCCACCCTCCCTGCCTGGGCCGCCGGGACAAGGATGTAATCAAGCCGCGAGAGGCTACCATGGGCCCCCGAGTGGAAGGTGTACTGTTGCAATACGGGATGCTTTAAGCGCCAGCAATCCACCAGGCCCAGCGTGTCTAAAAGGCCGGGCAGCCACGCCTGTGCCCGGGGGAGGTCCCTGGGGGGATGGCGATCCATAGACCCAGAGGCAACCGCGTTAAAGTCCCCTCCAACCACCAACAGGCCACCCGGAAGGTCCAGAAGGAGGCGCCCCAGGTCCGCAAATGTAGTGGCTTGTAACCCAGGCGGGACGTACACTGATATAAAGGTAAACACTCTACCCTCCATTCGTCCCACCAGAACAGTGTAACGTCCCCTCTCATCATGGCGCACCTCGTCAATCTCCAACGGGAGCGAGTTCTTGACCATAATACCCACCCCCGCGAGCCCGAAGTGAAGCCGGAGTGGGCCGCCAAACGATATCCCCGCCGATTCATTGCATGAAAGGTGTTACCTATAAGGTGTGTCTCCTGCAGGAAGACAACATCTGGAGAAATACGTTTTAAATACTGCAGGACCACACCACGCTTAATCCTATCCCCCAGGCCGTTAACATTCCATGACAACACAATCAAATCCCTACCCCCCATCATAAGTCAAAACAATCGGTCGCCCCCCACCGAGCATCTTAAAAACAACAAAACAGTTGCGGGTTTGCCTTGCGGTGCTAACAAACAACACACCCCCCCCACCCCCCGGTCCCAACAGAACTCCCCCCTCCCTGCACCCCTGCATGAGCCCAGACAGCCCCCCCAAAGTGCAGTGTGCCTGTCGCCCCATAGCTAAGTACTAACTAGTCCCCCCGAGGAGGAGGGAAGCCCCCAGCAGACCCCACCCGACCTCCATGGGAGGGGAACATACGAAAGCAATATATGGTAAAGGAACAGTATCCAGAGCAAGGCCTATACAGTCACCCCTCAATTCTGATCCGGCGGGCCCTCCCCGCCAGCCGCGCCCCCCCCACCCCGATCTCCAGGCAAAGTATCTAACCAGTCCCCAGCCACCTCGGGCCGGTCGAAGAAGTGCGTACGGCCATCCACCTCCACCCTCAGCTTAGCCGGAAAGAGCATTGAGTACTTGAGGTTTAGGTCCCTTAGGCGACGTTTAATACCAAGAAAGCTCTGTCGCTGCTTCTGGACCGCCGGAGTAAAGTCTGGGTAGAAGTGTACATCCATGTTGTCCAGCCTGACCGGTCCCTGTTGCCTGGAGGTCTGGAGGATGGCGTCTCTGTCCCGGAAATTAAAAATCCGGGCAATAATAGGCCGCGGCGGGGCACCGGTCTTAGGGCGGCCCCCAGGGACCCGGTGGGCACGCTCCACCGCAAAAAGCTTACTCAGCCCCCGGGGCTGGAGATGGGTCAGGATCAGTTCTTCCACGAAGAGATCTGCCGCCTCCGCCTCTCGGCCCTCCGGCACACCAATAATGCGAACATTGTTCCTCCGGGCCCGACCCTCGGAATCCTCCAGTCGCCGGTCCATCAGGGCGCTCGCCTGGCCAAGCCGGCGCACCTCCTTCTGGAGGGCCACCACGTCCGTAGTGAGGCTCGTTGTGGTGTGGGCCAGGGAGTCAACTCGGTCGTTCGTTTTTGACAAGTCTGCCCTCACAAGGCCCACATCCACCAGGACCGAGTCAATTTTTTGCGCCAAGGTATCGAAACGCTGGTCCACTGAGGCCTTCATCTCTGCGATGGCGCCCATGACGTCCCGGAGGGTCAGATCCACCAGTTGGGCAGGCGCCTCCGTCGGGCCCACCAGGGATGACCGCGATGTCTCCGGAGAACCCTTCTGGAGCGTATAGCGATCCATACTATTGGCCTGGTGCGCCGTGCCACGGCGGGTTGTCTTCATCTTCGCCCGGTCGCCATCTTGTTTGGTGGACATGCTGGCCCTTCCACCGTCGTGCCAAGATCTCCAAACGGGCCGCCACACCAAATCACGGGTGTCAGGGGGGGGGGCGGGGGCGACCACCGGGCCGCGGGTCAACCCACCGCCGGCGGGTCAGCCGGGCACCTGGACAAGGCAACACCACCGCACCCCGCTCCGCAGCCCGACCCCGCCTGAGGCAAGGAGGGCGCAAAAGCGAAAGTGAAAGTGCGGGGTACGCGAGTCGCCCAGCCCCGCTCGCCGCTGTTATTCACTTCGTCCCCGGATCGCCCCACTACTCCAATCCGGGGGGCCGGCGAGGAGAAGGCCGCAACCTTCAATCGATGCTCCCACCGGTGTTCGGGGTCCGATTCGAGCCCAAAAAACGGGTGGCGCCTCAGCTCGGGTTCACCGACACAGTCCCCTCAACAAGGACAGGATATCGCCAGGATTAATTCAGGAGGTCGCGGAGGTCCTCGGGAGCCTCGCACCTACGCGGCCATCTTGGTTGCGCGCTAGGCTCCTCCTCGAGTTAGTTGAAATTTGAGGTAGTCCTCAGGTCAAGGAAGTGCCTTTTGTAGGTCTGGTGTAAATCTGTTCAGTAGTTCCTGATAAAATAGCATTTAAATCAATATATATATCTGAGCCAGCTTACGGTGCGCTTACCGTGCGCTTACCGTACGCGTACGGTGACGTGCGCGAGCGCGATTCTGATTGGCTGTTAGATCTTAGTAAACATTCGAATCGGTCGAAACCAGGAAGCGGCGGCCGCCATTTTCTATCTCGCACTCTGAGGGGGTGGAAGAAAAACAAATGTAAAAAACATATAAAGGGGCTGTTTAGACTGCTCCCAACCACCTAGCCTTGATGGAGGTGTCCTCAAAAAACCCCCAAGGGCAAAAATGCAATTTTAATTTTTTTCGAAAAATCGCCGATTACGCTTACCGTACGCGTACGGTAAAAAAACTGCAAAAAAAAAAAATATCCATATTCTCCACACCCCGTGTGCAAATGGTGCCCGAAGCGCACCATTTGTGCATGGCATATCACCAGACCATAGCACAACAAAAAATCAAACAATACCTTTCACAACGAAGCGCATAATATGTCCTCCATGCGTGCACGGTGCGCGAAGCGCACCGTGCGTACATGGCCCATCCAGCGTAATGTGGGCACGCGTTGCGCGTAGCGCACTGCGTGCCCACCCAGCGTGCACGGCACTAACTGCGTAAAGTGGGCGCGCGGTGCGCAAAGCGCACCGCGTGCTCACTGTGCGCGCACGGTGCGCGAAGCGCACCGTGCGCGCACGGAACGAACTGCGTTAAGTGGGCGCGCACGCCACGAATGGCGTAAAGTAACTTAGCATTTAAAAAACCGTACAAATTCACTGAAAAAATCATAGGTTTCACACACGTTATAGTTAGGAATTAGCATTTAAAAAACCTTGCAAATTCACTGAAAAAACCATAGGTTTCACACATGTTATAGTTAGCTGGACATTTTACTGATAAAAAACCAATAAAATTCCCCCGTTATAGTTAGTGCAGGCAACTATAACTCACGCGACCGCAATCCTCTGCTGATGACATATGTGTCTTTATGAAAAAAAAATATTTGTAATATATGTATAGCTAAAATTTAATGGAAGAAGACATGGGCAAATAAGTGTCTAAATACAGTATTAGCATCAGCAGAAGATTGCGGTCACGTGAGTTATAGTTGCCTGCACTAACTATAACGGGGGAATTTCATTGGTTTTTTTATCAGTAAAATGTCCAGCTAACTATAACATGTGTGAAACCTATGGTTTTTTCAGTGAATATATATATATATATATATATATATATATATATATTACCTACTGGCGGTCGCCAGTAGGTAGTTATAGTTAGGACCCTGTTTCCATAGGAAAACGGCAAAATTCTATTTTGAATAACTTTGGCGCCGGTCGACGAATCCTCGCGAAATTTTCAAAATAGGTGGGGCGCTGCGCTCCGCTCCTACCCTGAAAGTCTCGGGGGGATTCGTCATGCGGGGGCTGAGATAAAAGGGGGTCCCAAAACGCATTTTTCCCATGCATTTTTCCATAGGACCTTTAGACACAGCTACAGCCCGAACGGCTGAACAGAGTTCCTTGAAATTTGGCAGAGAGGTAGTCTACAGGTCAAGGAAGTGCCTTTTGTAGGTTTGGTGTAAATCTGTTCAGTAGATTCTGAGAAAATAGCCTTTAAATCAATATATATATATCTGAGCCAGCTTACGGTGCGCTTACGGTGCGCTTACCGTACGCGTACGGTGACGTGCGCGAGCGCGATTCTGATTGGCTGTTCGATCTAAGTAAACATTCGAATCGGTCGAAACCAGGAAGCGGCGGCCGCCATTTTCTCTCTCGCACTCTGAGGGGGGCAGCAAAAACAAAGACCAAAACCATCTAAAGGGGCAGTATATTCAGTTTTTAACCACCCAGCATCGATATAGGTGTCCCCAAACAACCCCCAAGGCCAAACAAACAATTTTATTTTTTTTCGAAAAATCGCCGATTACGCTTACCGTATGCGTACGGTTAACATTATATAAAAAAAAAAAATTATCCACACTCTCCACACCCCGTGTGCAAATGGTGCCCGAAGGGCACCATTTGTGCATTGCTTACATCACCACGTAATAGTACCAATGAATACCTTTTCACAACGAAGCGCATAATATGTCCCCCATGTGCGCACGGTGCGCGAAGCGCATCGTGCATACATGGCCCATCCCGCATAACGTGGGCACGCGGTGCGCGCAGCGCACCGCGTGACCACCGTGCGTGCACGGCACTAACTGCGTAAAGTGGGCGCGCGGTGCGTGAAGCGCACCGCGTGCTCACTGTGCGCGCACAGTGCGCGAAGCGCACCGTGCGCACACGGAACGAACTGCGTTAACTGGGCGCGCACGCCACGAATGGCGTAAAGTAACTTAGCATTTAAAAAACCATACAAATTCACTGAAAAAACCATAGGTTTCACACACGATATAGTTAGGAATTAGCATTTAAAAAACCTTGCAAATTCACTGAAAAAACCATAGGTTTCACACAAGTTATAGTTAGCTGTACATTTCACTCGTAAAAAACCAATGAAATTCCCCTGTTATAGTTAGTGCAGGCAACTATAACTCACGCGACCGCAATCCTCTGCTGATGACATATGTGTCTTTATGAAAAAAAAATATTTGTAATATATGTATAGCTAAAATTTAATGGAAGAAGACATGGGCAAATAAGTGTCTAAATACAGTATTAGCATCAGCAGAGGATTGCAGTCGCGTGAGTTATAGTTGCCTGCACTAACTATAACGGGGGAATTTCATTGGTTTTTTACGAGTGAAATGTACAGCTAACTATAACTTGTGTGAAACCTATGGTTTTTTCAGTGAATATATATATATATATATATATATATATATATATATATATATATATAAAGAAAGGAGTTGCCCCCAGGCGAAGCGCACTCTTTCAACAAACTTTATTCCACAGAGAGCAGCTTCAGGTTAGATGCACACACAGCAAACAAATGCCTGACGCGTTTCGGAAGGAGACTTCCTTTCTCAAAGGCTGCATGCATCAAAAGTCTGTGCATAAAAGTCCACCATTTTATAGCATCATGTGACTCTCATTATCCTCAGGTGAGTTCAAAGCAAGTGCAAAGCATCCTGGGAGTGGTAGTTTACCTATTTGGGCAGCAAATTGCGGATCGACAGACCCCCTGAAATAGAGTGCTTTGAGGTGAGATGCATTGGCAAAAAGAAAATCGTTTTTGTCACCTATCGACGCGAGTCCTAACATCAGATGAGGAATCGGTATTTAAATTGGGCTTATCATTTTGTCCAACGATGTACTGGAATTATGTTAACACACGCTTTTCCTATTTATAAGGAAATTTAAACTGAGGAAATTACATGCTACATCGAAACAAGGCCAACCAGAAAGAATGAACCAGCATTACAAATACCAACTAATTTTACGCTGGAGGAAATTGATTCCATCTTAAAAATCCACGAATTGGAAAATAGTGATATTACTAATATTGATAATGTGGGACTAACTTTGAAAATTTGAGGTTTAAAAGTTAATACACCTTGCAGAAGTGGTTTAAAGATGAAATCCAAATTCAACCCAAACTTTGCATATGATAACATCGAAGCGTTCCATTCAGTCATGATTCATGAACTGGTCCAACTAAGAAATTATCCTAATTACCGCATAGAGGACATCTCACGAAGGGTCAAAGGGATGCAATTACCAATCTACTGGAAGATCCAATGGTTATTATAAAACCCTCTGACAAAGGGGGAAATATTGTGTTGATGGACGTTGGTGATTATAAAATAGAAGCCACTCGACAGCTCAGTGACTCAAAGTGTTATGAGATAATCAACTGGGATACCTATGAAAAAACTCTGACCACATACCAGATCAGAAAAAGCTTTATTCGGTAAGATATTCACAAACCATAAAAGCATATACATTTTACATTAAGCATTAATACTGTACATTTACAATAACTAAAAAAAAAAAAACACATGAATCTTTTTCCTAAAAGGCATTTTTGCCGGCGAAGTAAAAAGTCTGTGCAAAAATAGCAATCTTAAGTGCATAGATATTCGATTATTTGTCGGTTTTCTTTACATGAAATGGATTTTATATGGTTTCCGTCACTATAAGGTGGAGAAGAAAGGCCCCCCGACAGCAGAATTAGGATGCGTTGGGGGGTATTCCCAGTTCATCGTAGGGTACATTATGTTTTTTTAGTAAAATCGGCCTTAATGTCGTTTTAAAAATGTATTTCATTTTATGGTGCATTTAAAAATACTTTCCGAAAATCCGTTTACGATCTAAAGATTTGCTCTGTGGTGTACACAAAATTTCAAAAACGTAATCATATTTCTCACCAACAGTTCTGTGTCTAACATTTGAAGGGCCATAAGGGCAGGTCGGCATTGTTTTAGACCCATCAGTTTCAGCAGAGGGATCAGGTACAACTTTCTTTGTTCAACGTAAAATTTACAAAACATGATTACGTGCAGAGTGGACTGAACTGAAGAATCATCGCACGGACAGTGAGCCAGTTGATTTGACCAATCATTTATCGCCGGAAATGTGATTAAACGGTGGAAAATGTTGAATCGGAATCTTGTTAGTAAAAATTTGTCATAACTACTTGAATTCAGGGTCAAATATGGCTCGATCTTGTCTGTTGTTTGGATAAGTAAAGAATGCTGTACAGAGGTTTTGTTTATTTCTAGAGCCAAGCGTAGATCAGCCAGATGGGTTAAGCACTCATTTCGTTATTTCTTTCTGGGGATAGAATTTAATTCCTGTGGGTTAAGATAGAAGTGCTCATGTCCCAGGTCAGAAAGGAATTTTTTTACGTGTAATAGCCAAGTGATTTGAAGTCCATGATCTAGATTCATACAGTCAGTAATGAGTGCCTGTGTAAATTTTAGCTCTATTGTGGTCCAGATGCAATGCCAGAGAAGGATTGGCTGTATCCTAATCACATCTGTAATGTATAGAAGACCCAGTTCGCTGTGAATGTTATATGTAGGGGTAGACGGTGGAACGGCCAGTAAAAATTTCAGAAAATTGTTCTCTGCTATTTGAATCGAGTCCACTTGTGCGTTTCCCCAGATCCATCCCCCATAGATAGCCGTACTGAGACATCTTGAGTGATAGATATCGAGCAATTCTTTCCGAGTCTCCGTGCGAAAGCAACCAGTGCCATAGTTGTGTTTTGAAATTGGAGCTTTCTCATCTCGATTGCCCTTTTCCAGGTGCCTTTGTGATCTACTATGACTCCCAAGTATGGATAGGTGGATGTATTTTCTACTCTGGTTTTATTTAGGTAGATACCTTTTTCTTTACATATTTGTTTCCCTGATGTCATTATGAATGTCTTTTTTACATTAATATTTAAGTCCAATTGGGTCATAAACTTTTTATATCTGTCCAAAGAGCGTTGTAGTTCAAGAGGGGTACGGGCGATTATGACTGCGTCGTCCGCATAAAGGAGAGCGGGGATTGGGCGTTCTTTGATTTGGGGTAGGTCCTGGCAACCCTTCAGCATAGCTACTTCTAAGCCATTAGTGTATAAAGTGAAAAGGAAGGGGGCGAGGACACAACCTTGCCTGACTCCCCGCTCTACCCCAAACGATGATGTTAACTGCCCCCCTGAACCGTATCTTACCTTTGCGGTTGCGTTAGAATAGATTTCCCTGATGTAATTGACCAATTTGGTGTCTGCTCCCATGTCGATCAATATGCTCCACAGTTTGTTGTGTGCCACACAGTCAAAGGCTGCGGAGAGGTCTACGTATGCCATGCAAAGGCTGCCACCCTTTGCTTGGACATACTTTCCTCTCAGCAATGTAAGGTTTAAGACCTGTTCGATGGTGCCTTTTCCCTCCCTGACCACATACCATAATTTGCTGAGTGACTGGTGGAAAAATGGACTCTTGGATGACGATGAACACAAATTTCTAAGCAATAACAACCCAAGAATACCATGTTTGTATTTTTTACCTAAGGTACACAAACACCCCACTAGACCACCTGGGAGGCCAATTGCTTCTTCGAATGGTGGCCTTCTTGAAAATACATCTATCTTTTTGGACCACTTTTTGGCCCCATATGTAACTGATTTAAGATCTTATTGTAAAGATAGTTCTGAGTTCCTAAAAAGAATCCTTGATATCAAATGGGAGAAAAATATGTCATGATTTCCTTAGATGTATGTTCTCTTTATAGATGTATAGTTTAATTGGAGGGGGTCGAAGCATGTATGTATTATCTACAGAGGCAATGCATTGATAAGATGGATCACATAATGACGCTTAAACAAATGTTGTTAATCTGATTACAGGATAACATTTTTCTATTTGACAAAACATCATACAGACAAAAGTCCGAAACAGCGATGGGCACTTGCTTCACCCCCAGCCAAGTGAATTTATTCCTGAGCTGGTGGGAGGAGCAAGTGGTATGGACTGAAAGAAATGAGAAATATACTGAACATGTGCCTTTATGGCTAAGATATATGTATGATCTTTTCATCCTCTGGGATGGTGAAAAGGATCAAGCTGTAGAGTTTATTGATTCATTATCTAACAATAATTCAAATTTGAGTTTCACTCATATGATCAGCGACTCCTCCTGTGAATTCCTGGACATTAAAATCATGGTAAAGCAGATTAAGTTAACAACAAATTTATTCAGGAAAAATACTACAGGCAATACCATCATGCATGCACGCAGTCACCATCCTGACTCCCTACTGAATAGTATCCCTTATGGGGAGCTTCTGTGTGCACATAGAAACTGTAGCACTGATGAGGGTTATGCAAATGAGACAAGATGCATGAAACTACGTTTCAATCGGCGAGGATACTCAGAGAAGATTTTGTCACAAGCTAGTAACAAGCTGTTAAACGTAAAACAAATGGATGTTCTCTTTAAAAACAAAGAGACAATGCAGAATAAAGACTCAGATAGTAGCCCCCGCATGATAACCACCTACAATGCTAGATCAAACAAACTTAGAACTATCATGAGGAAACAGTGGAGCCTTATTCAAGCAGACCCGATAATTGGGAAAATTGTAGGCAATTCCCCAGCAATAACCTACAAATGACCAAGATCATTGAAGGACAAACTGGTGCAAAGCTATCAGAAGTCAGAACCAGCTATTTCTTTGCTACAAGTCACACAAGGTTTCCATAAGTGTAATTCTTGCAAAGCCTACAAATTTACCACCAACTGTAAAACCTACAAAACTCATGATGGTAAAGACAGACCAATTGGTAAATTTATTACCTGTACCACGAAATTCGTAGTGTATTTACTAGAATGTCTGTGTGGTCTTAGGTACACAGGAAGCACTAAATTACAGTTAAAAAAAATCATCCTGGAACACGAAAGGGCCATAACAAATATGTATTGCAGTCATCCAATATTGAGGCATTTTTACAACTCCCATAGCAGCAATAACAAGCTACTCAGTTTCTGTGGCATTGACAGAGTTCTGAAACACATACGGGTAGGTGACAGGGAGAAGCAGCTACGTATCCTTGACTCTAAGTACATAATCAACCTCAACACAAGGATGCCCTTTGGGCTGAACGGGGAGGAAGAATTGTGTACACATATAGGTGTTTAATGGCCTATCGTTTCATAGAATTCCCACATGCAGGATCAATTGTTTGGACTATTGTCCTTTTAATATGATGTTTTCTGAACCAATATGCTATTTCTGTTCTTTTTCTTTCTGTATTCTTTTTTCTTTGTTTTTTGGTAGGGATGTTTACCCCTAAATAGATTTTAGGATTGGGTGCACAGACACATATGGTCAGGAGTTGGGGTGATAGATGCATATACTTTTTTGGGGCACTGGACTGTAGTTGTACACTAATTAATCAACCCATTATTATAGTTGAATTTAGATATCAGAAATTTGGAATGGCTGCTTAATGGCTTGTCCGGTAGCTTAGGTTCTGATATTCGCTTGGGTGGAGAACATTCGATATTTAATGAATGATAAGGTATCTAATCGCCCTACCCTAGATCTATTAAATTTACACGTATGGAGAACACAGAAACTGGTGTTGCAGGGATTCTGCTTATGCACAGAACTATGCGCAGGAACCCAGGCCCTCAGTGAATTGTGGTGTACCAAAAAACTCACCACAGAACCCAGAACCCCTTATCCGACCAGCATCAGTGTCCCATTCGTTATCCGAGGTTTAACTCGGCGGTCCCAATGTATAGACAACCCAGAACAAGCGACTTAGTGTATTTCTCAGGAATGGTGGGAATCAGAAATACCTGTTCGTAATTATTCTCATATCAGTCCACAACAGAATAAACAGAGACACGGTAAAAGTTTAAAGAGTTTATTTTATAAACCTTGTGTCCTAATATGCAGTAGTTTGGCTAACATAAGCAGACAAACGATTAAAATCAAAACCATCAGCATAGTTACAATACCATAGAAGATGAAAGGAGTAATCATACTAAAATGACAGTGGATCTAAGCCTCCTTCCTTTCTCTAGCAAACTAATAGTATTATTATTAGACTAGTAAAAGGTCTCTAGGCTTGAATGGGGAACCCCATACCGTAAAGATCAGCTCAGTGAGATCACATCACAGGATCAGCTAGGCTCTGCTCCTGGGAAAGCTCTTCTTCCGAATGTAATGAAAACATGTAACACTGCAATATTAAAAGCACCCGACTTTCAGGTATTTGCAGCTGCGTGCGTGTTATGGCTAAATAGTGGGCCGATCAACCTGAACCCAACAACATGCACCGTCTAGCTACCCAGACTGTTTCTTTACACTGTGTACAGACCAAGGTCGCTGCTCACTGTTTGGGATGTGAACAACAGACAGTTCTCATGTGAAGCAAAGTCGAGTAAGCATTTCTCAATTTAATAACATGTGACTACAGTGTTGTGTGCAAAAGCAGCAAAAGCGGCAAAATGGCTTTCTAACATCTAACGCGGTTGTGCTAACTTAGCATTGTACATATATAGATAACGATCTTCATTACACTGGAACACACACATTTTTTAATTTTCTAATTTATTATCCCAAACTTGCTCTCCAGGTCAATATGGGGCACTTGCCAAATATATTAATAAATTGATTATAACAATATTGTGATGTCGCTGATGATTTAGCGTTGTGTCCATGTACCTCTGTATTTCATGCATTGTCCAATTTTAGGGTTATTTACCCGCTGAATTATAATGGCATGTAGGACACTAATCAACTAGTGTTGTGTATTTCCAACACGTATCATGCGTATGAATTGCCCTTTATTGTGAACCAGTTCATGTGACCATCACTGTCCGAAGATCAGAATTGCCATAATCCTGCTTTCATGCTCACGGACACTTAGCAATGCATATTACGCATGTAGCACTGGCTGTGTATATTGAACAAGTCTTAGAACACAATGATGAAAAATGTGTGAAGTTAACATGGTGGAATGCTTGTTATTTATATGCATTTGATTATCTGCGGCAGATAGCATCAATGTGCTATACTGTTATTGTGATTATTTTTCTTATTTGAAATTTAATTGAATTGATTATTATTTTTGTACTGCATTGCTATCGTCACATAATTATTATTAAATTCTTTATTCGGTTTTTACAATTTTAAAAAAACCATAAAAGAGCAGTTACAAATAGGACATCGCACATAAAATAGAGAATGATGAAAATTAAAACTAATCAATTATCAGCTCATATAGTTAAAACCAAGAATTTACAAAGATTCACTTCATCTACAAATACTGGGATCAAACCGCTACTTACAAATTATTCCTATGTTTCAGAATACATTTTAGAAAGTTAAGGACAAGATAACAGGTCAGTTCGGAATCTAGGCATTGAAGGCGTAGCATCGCCGGTCGACACTGTCTTAATCCCCAACTCTTTAATATAGGTAGCAACCAAACCCTCCTATGTGGATGATGAAATTTACAAAACAGAATAGTGTGTAAATTTGACTGAGTTGACACTTCATCACACGGACAGGGAGTGGAAACCTTCTCCCAGCTGTTTCTCATGGGGAAGGATACTAGCCTAAAAAAGGAGTCAAGTCTAAATCTTGTTAACAACATTCTGTAATAAGTGCTAATCTGTATTGTCAAATAAGGTTGAATGGAGTAAGTGGTCTGAATTAAATTAGCATGAACAACCGAGGGTTTCGATGCCACGGAAGTCAGTCTCAAGGACTCCAGATGGGTTAAAGCCAGTTTTTTAAGTCCTTTCTTTGACAGTTCGTTAATTTTTTTTGGATCTGTGTAATAGATCTCCAAACCTAGATCCTTAAAAAATTTTTTTACATAGCACAACCATTGAATTGTTGCAGAGTGGTCTGTGGCCATTGAGTCCATCAGAATTTCTTGTGAAAACACATTGTTCTCGGAAGACCAGATACGACGCCAGAGCAGTAGCGGTTGAATTCTTATCAGGTCCTCAAGGTAGGGAATGCCAAGCTCCAGATGAAGGGCATATACTGAGGAGCTCATTGGTGCTGCTAAAAGAAATCTTAAAAAATTATTTTCGGCAACCTGAAGGGTGCTGATTTCTGCGATTCCCCACAGGCCTGCTCCATAAAGGGCGATTGCCTGGCATTTAGCTACGTAAATTTTTAACAGCTCCACTGGAGGCCTTTTCCCTAACCTCTGTGCAAAACTTATCAGGGACATTGTTGCTCTTTTAAACAAATGACATCTGGCCTCCACTGCTGCTCTCCAGTTAAGCCTATCGTCAATCATTATCCCCAAATAGCAGTACTTCGTAGTCACCTCAAGTTTTTGCTCTTTAAGAAAAATATTCTTTACACACTTTTTGGCTCGCCCGGCTACCATGACAAATGTTTTTTTCACGTTAACTTGTAAATCCAGGCTACCCATAAACTCAACATATCTGTTTAGGGATTTTTGCAGTTCGCGTGGGGTGCGGGCCAGAATGACCGCGTCGTCGGCGTAGAGCAAGGCGGGTATCAATCGCCGTTTGACCCGGGGTGGGTCCAGAGCCCCCCTCAACATCTCCGCCTCCAGGCCATTTGTGTACAGGGAGAAGAGGAAGGGGGCGAGGACACATCCCTGCCTGACGCCTCGCTCCACTCCGAACGGCGCAGTCAATTCACCCTTTGTGCCAAAACGCACCCTAGCGGTGGCGCCCGAATATAATTCTCTCATAAAATCAACGAGAGATGAGTCCACTCCCATGAGTAACAAGATTTTCCAAAGTTTCGTGTGTGAGACACAGTCAAAAGCGGCAGATAAATCTACGTAGACCATATACACAGTTTCTTTTTTTCCTTGGCAGTATTTTCCCAGAATCAGACTAAGGTTCAGGGCCTGCTCTACCGTTCCAAACCCCTCCCGGAATCCGAATTGAAGGTCTGAAATAATGTTGCCCTCCTCTGCCCACTGCTGGAGTCGTTCAAGAACGATTCTACCTACCACTTTGCCTAGCGAATCTAAAAGGGAAATGGGACGATAACAATTGACATCTTGGCGGTCACCTTTTTTAAAAATTGGGACCATGATAGACTTTGTCCAAGAGTCCAACAGTCCCACTTTTGCCACTGCTATGCAAACTCTAGTTAAAATGGGGGTCCAGAGATCCGGGTTAAATTTAAACAAGTCTACTGGGACCCCATCGGGGCCTGGAGCTTTCCCGCTTTTGCTAGCATTCAAGGCCGCTAGAACTTCAGTGATATCAAAAGTTAGGGAGATGGGGAAGTTGACGTTTGGGAGACTGTGTTCTAGTCTTTTGCTGGTATTTTCTGGGTTTTTTAAAATTTTCGAAAAATGTGCCACCCATGTAGCCTCATCGATAGCCACTTCTATCTTAGGAGTGTCTGCGCCCAAGAGATATGGAGTTTTGACAGTACGCCAAAAAGCCAAACTATCCTCAGATACAGCGCTAGAGTGTAAATCATCCCACAATTTCATTTTTAATTCAGTGATTCTTTGCTTTCGTACGGAGACATATTGACGCCTCAGCAATTGAATCGTTTCTGAATCTCTCACTGGTTTTTTTAGTTCCTTTTTTAAGTTGGACAGGGCCATGGTACAAGAATGATTAAACCAACCTTTTTTAATCGAGGGTGACCTCCTGGATGTTATTGTAAGAAGTTCCTTAATCTTTTCCAGTATTAGTAGGAAGTTGGTTACCCGTTACTCCGTTACCAATTTCGCCGTGATTATCTCCGGATCCAGCGTCTCCCACTTTACTGTATAACCATTTGTCCTGCCCAACTCCAATTTATTTTGAGCGAGCGTTGAGGCGATTACACTAATTTCCGATTGTCCCTTCAATTGTTGGATTTCTAGTCTAAGAGCGGAGTGGTCGCTAAAAGTGTTTAACAGTACCTCACAGGACCTTACTCGAGGTAATAAGCCTGGGGAGAGAAGAATGTAATCCACTGTCGTACTGAAGCCCCTACCCACATACGTTGGTTGTAAAAGATTAGAGTCTGGAATCAATTCATTTACTATTTCCAGTTCTAAATCAACCAGCATATTGTTCATTACAATCCCCGCTTTACTATGATTAAAGTGCATAATAGGAGCGTTCTCTTCATCCACAATTCCACATCTATTTTTCCCGACGTGAGGGCATGGGTGGATATTTAAGTCTCCTCCACATATAAGGTGGGCTGGCCCCTTACCAAGTAGAGAGTTATGTCCCAATTTCTCCTTAATTAAATTGATGAGAGACAAGAATTGTTCCTCATCAAGATTATTATAAACATTGAGCAAAAGAATAGGCTCAAATTTATTAAAGAGGAGCTTTAATAGTTGGAAATTTGGATCAGACAGCACCAAAGATGTTTTAAGATCATTAATTGTGTTGGCAATATATGTAGTCAACCCTCCCTTGGGTCTTCCAGAGCCACCCCCCAACGCTTGCGTAAAATACGTTTTATAGCCAGGGAGGTGAAGCTCTGTCAGGGACCAAGTCTCCTGGAGACATATAATATTCCCCCCTTCCAAAAAATGTATCAGTGAGCCGTCTTCGATTTTTGAGCGGAGCCCTGCTATATTCCAGAAAAGAATGGATAGAGAATGCAAATCTACATTATGCACTGTTTCTTGGATTGAACAATCCATTGTGGAATTAGATGTTAATTGAGAAGAGCTATGATCAATGGATTTGGAATTGATTGGTGGTCAATCGACCATTTCAAGAACACTAAATCTATTGTCCGTGGGAATCCCAAACCAGGTTTCCCTTTTGGTTTGCTCTCTATTTAACGTCCGCAATTGATGGAAGCCCCAGTCATCATTTCCTCTTCCCCAAAATTGTGGGCCTGAATTTGGCCTATAACCACCATGCTCATGGAAACGAGGGCCCACTGTGTTCCAACGATTGAAGTAATTATCGTGGACTGGGGCTATAGTTTCCCAATAAGGAGGATTGATGATTTGAGCCTCCCTAGGCAACCTGGAGGGGTAAAAAAAAGGAGAGACGCCTAATACCTATTTCGCCATGGGTGTTTGGACGCTCCCAAGAACATATGTGGTCCACCACCCATGGGTGGTCAAAGGAAATCAGAATACAGTCACCCGGAATTGATTTCCTACTATTTCCCACCCACGGGGTTCTACGGACCATCAGGATCCTAGATGACCCGGGTTCAGTAATGGGACAGTTGTTATTTAACCAAAACTGCACCTTATTTTTCAGTGACCAGGTAGTTTCCACAACGTGGTCTTCTAGCTCGGGAACTCCTACCATAACTACCACATAGGGGCTTGCTTCTGGAGGTAGGTCAACTGCCAACCTTTTTTTGCTGCCCCTCGTGTCAGCTATGGTGTGATCAGTTGTTACTTGGTTAGGGACCTGTTTATTTTGTTGGAGCGTCTTTTTTCCCTTGAGAGGGGGGTATTTTGGCCCTGGCGTTGCTGCTCCCAAAACATTATTCTGAGAAGGATAAGTGTTGAAGTTAGCAATAGGATCTTCTATTCTCTCTATGATGGTTGTTTCGGGAGGTGGTAATTTGGATGTAGAATCAGAAGGGGCGTTTTTAGAGGGTTTTTTCTGCGTATATGACACCTTTTGAAGGGGAGGTTTGATTCTTTTCTCTTTTTTTTTGTCCCCCCCCCTCCCCCTATTACTTGTTTTGGTTTCATAATGTCTATGAGAAGCTGTAAATGTTGTTCCATCCGAGACAACCTTAATTCGAGTGGGGTAATGGTAATTTTTAGAAGGTCTGCTATGTTGGCTAGTGACACAGGGTTTAAATTATCTCTTTGCGAGTAAATAGGTGAAGAAGAAATCGAGTTATGTACGCTAAGCGAATCTAAATTTTCATGCGTAAGCTGATTAATAACTGATTTACCAAAGTGGGGATTGTCAGATGTGGGTGTTGAAGGTTTTGGTTCGTCTAGAGTACTAGAGTCATGTGGGATCGATTTATTAGGTTTTGTTCTTCTTTTCCTAATTGCCCCCTCCCTTTTCCCTCTAGTAATTCTTATTTCATCCGGGGTTATTTCGGGGATTAGAACTGGGGATTTTTCTAGATCGAGACTTAGTTGAAAATCGGATAGTTGTGAAGCTGATAGATCTACATTATTTGGTAGACTTCTCCTACCTGTGGGAGTGGGGCCACAGCCCTCAATTTGGCGGGTCTCGGGGGTTTTTGCATTCTTCAAGTTTCCCATGGATGACCGCTTTGCCAGGGCTAGATCTAAAGAGACCCTACCTTCTATTAGGGTGATACTTTGGTCAATGAAATTGTTCGCCTTGGTAATAAAGTCATCCATAGGACCTAAACGTTTTCCCCCACCTCCCTTTACTTTATCTTTAGACCCTCTCGTAAGAACCATCTCCACAATCGGGCGGAACAATTAGTCGGCAACAAAATTTGGTAAACAGAATTTACACCAGGCTACTTAGAGCTCTCAAACGATGTGCTGGATTAGTGAACTGTTAGGTTCTGGAAGTACCTCGTTGTTATGGAGAGGGCCCGGTCCAGTCTCCTCCGTTCTCTGACGGCCTCAGACGGCCCGCCCTTTGCCCGGGCTTAGCCCCGGGCGCTCCCGCGCAGCGGGTAACCAGGTTCTTTAAATAGTACAGTACTTGGGCTTGAGGGCGTGTCGGCCAGGGAGAGCAGCCCAGGTGTTGGTGATTGGGCTTGCAGGGACTCCTGGACTATGGAGTCCCTGCTGCTCGCAGCCCCGGTCCTGATTCTTTTCCCCCAGATGGCAGGCAGGCAGTCCCAATCAGCAATCCTCCGCGGTGAATGAACGCGAAGCGGGACCCGCGAAGCGGGTCCTGCGAGTTGCTGGCGCTGTGCGCTGGAACGACTGGGATGTACAGGGGCAGTCCGGCGTCAACCTTGAAGTAAGCAAGTAGTTGTCCCGCTGTTAAGGAGGAATCAATCGACTTTTACTCCCGTGGGCTTGGGGGCGTGTCGGCCAGGGAGAGCAGCCCAGGTGTTGGTGATTGGGCTCGCAGGGACTCCTGGACTATGGAGTCCCTGCTGCTCGCAGCCCCGGTCCTGATTCTTTTCCCCCAGATGGCAGGCAGGCAGTCCCAATCAGCAATCCTCCGTGGTGACTGAACGCGAAGCGGGACCCGCGAAGCGGGTCCTGCGAGTTGCTGGCTCGGGCAATGAATATTTATTACAACAAATTGGGGGAATGGAGAAAGAAAGGCCTATTAGAAGAGAGTGAATACAGATTTCTCTATGTGAAACATCCGGTAGCATCCTGTTTTTATATGTTACCAAAGGTCCATAAGAATCCAGTTACCCCCCCAGGCAGACCAATAGTCTCGGCTAAAGGTAGTCTTCTCGAGAACACTTCAACTTTCCTTGATGCTTTTCTCTCCCCCTACGTACTAACCCTCCCCTCATACTGTAGGGACAGCACAGATTTTATTAATCAAATTGAGGGTATATTGTGGCAAGAGAATTTTTGGCTTGCAACGGTGGATGTGGTATCGTTGTATACCTGCATCAGGCATTCTGATGGAATACAGGCGTGCAAACATTTTTTCAGGGACAGGTCCATCTTTTTGTATGATCAAACGAATATGCTTCTAGATATGCTGATGTTCTGTTTGAATAACAATTTTTTCCTGTTTGAAGATCAATGGTTTAAGCAAGAGATTGGCACGGCGATGGGAAGTTGCTTTGCGCCGAGTTATGCTTGCATGATGATGGGATGGTGGGAGGAGCAATTTGTGTGGACGGATGCTAATGAACATTTAACAAAAGACATTGTTTTCTACACCAGATTCATTGATGATATCTTTTTAATCTGGGGGGGATCTAGATCTAACCTTGATATGTTATTTCAGGTTTTTAATAGTAACAATGTTAATCTTCGTTTCACACATAAAGTTGCGCAGGATGAGATGGATTTCCTAGATGTCCGAGTTAGGATTGAGGATGGGGCTATAACTACTAGCCTATACAGGAAGTCCTCAGCTGGTAACAGCATTCTACATGCCAGGAGCCACCATCCCCCTAAACGTAAGTGGAGTATTCCCTACGGGGAACTACTAAGAGCTAGACGAAATTGTAGCTCTATGAGTAGTTTTGAAAGAGAACAGGAGATTATGTTACAAAGGTTCCGAGAGAGGGGTTACCCGGAAGATGTTCTTTTGAGTGCTAAGGATCAAGTAGCCAAAAAGAGTAGAGCTACACTATTAATTAAAAGACCTTTCCCCGACAAAGGGGTGAACAATATCAGGATGATTACTACTTACAGTGTAGCAGCAAAGGCTGTTAGTGACACGCTGAACAAACACTGGCATTTGGTCAAAGGTGACCCGATTGTGGGTACAAGTGTCAATGCATATCCTCAGATAACTTATCGCAAAGCACGTTCCTTATGGGACATGCTGGTGAGAAGTTACTTAGGAACAAGTAAAAAGTTGACATGGATACAACAGCAGAATGGTTTTTTCAAGTGTGGGAAATGCAAGGCGTGTGGCACCAGCAAGAATGTGAAATCTTACCCCTTACCAACAGGGAAAACTGGCATGATTAAGAAATTTATGAATTGTAATTCTGATTTTTGCGTGTACGCCATCAAATGCCCATGTGCAAAATTATATGTTGGGAGCACGATCTTTCCTGTGAAAAAGCGAATTCTTGAACACCTTAGAGCTATTAAGAATGTGGACTTGAATTATTCAACTGCTAGGCACTGGCTGAAGTATCACAATAAGGATGTTAATTGTTTTTCATTTTTTGGAATTGACAGGGTGCCAGCAAACCCCAGAGGGGGAGACCGTGAGAAACGTTTGAGAATTCTGGAGTCTCAATATATCATTTTGCTTGAGTCCAAGAACCCTTTTGGCCTTAATGAGGATGAGGAGCTTTTTGTCCACATATGATGTTTTATAAATGTAGCTGGAACATTATTATATAATTTTGTGTAACTAACAATGATTTATTGTCATGATGGAAATTTGGTATCTGCTATTTGGTTTCCCCTACCTCCTTTTAAGCTGTGTTCAGAACTTTGTGTAAATACTTAATTTAGTATGTTTTTTTTCACTCTGATGTTTTCAATATTTGGACAGCCACTTGACTTGATCCTTGAGAGTATTTCTCTCTTTGTGAAAATAATGACTTAGTATCGGTTAATGCCACTGGGCAACAACAATGTTGACTTTTGAACCTTTCAAAGTAATAAGTGTAAACTCTTTTACTTTATCAAAGTATAAACCGGCACTTGCAATTTATGTTAAAAGAACTATATGTTTGTTCTTTCTCACTGTGTGGGTTTTGCAAAGTCTCGTTTCTATTGCCATGCTCGGGTTATGAGCAACATTCAGTTCTCTTTTTATGTTTTTGTAAACACTAGAAATGGTGGAAGAGTGATTTTCAATGGTGGCCAGTGACGAAGAGCGTCTGCTCGAAACGCATTGCCAATAAATTCTTTTCTGAATGACCTAGCCTTGGAGTGTGAGTATTCCTTTTCTAGGATACAACCTTGGGGAGTTTCCGTTAATATATACCGGGACCCGAACCCGGGAACTCGCACCGGCCCCGACAGGAAAGGAGCTGACGTGTTCGGGAAATCCTTCTACTATATATATATATATATATATATATATATATATATATATATATATATATATATATATATATATATAAAAAGAAAAAAATTATATATTATCTACTGGCGGTCGCCAGTAGATAGTTATAGTTAGGACCGTGTTTCCATAGGAAATCCGCAACATTCTATTTGGAATAACTTTGGCGCCGGTCGACGAATCCTCGCGAAATTTTCAAAACTAATGGGGCGCTACGCTCCGCTCCTACCCTGAAAGTCACGGGGGGATTCGTCAAGCGGGGGCTGAGAAAAAAGGGGGGTCCCAAAACGCGTTTTCCCCATGCATTTTCCCATAGGACTTTTAGTCCGAGCTACAGCCCGAACGGCTGAACAGAATTACTTGAAATTTGGCAGAGAGGTAGTCCTCAGGTCAAGGATGTGCCTTTTGTAGGTCTGGTGTAAATCTGTTCAGTTGGTCCTGAGAAAATAGCATTTAAATCAATATATATATCTGTAAGCGCGCTCCGTGCGCTTACCGTAAGCTTACCGTACGCGTACGGTGCCGTGCGCGAGCTCAATTCTGATTGGTGGTTACATGACTGTAAACATTCGAATCGGTCGAAATCAGGAAGTGTCAGCCGCCATTTTCTGTCTCTCGCACTGAGAAACAAAGGTGGGGAACGTGAAAAGGGGGCAACGAAGAGAGTTGCAGACCCCCTAGTGTTTGTGAGGGGGTCCAAGAAGGACCCAAAAGTACGAAAAATACATTTAATAATTTTTAAAAAAAATCGCGGGGTGCGCGTACGGTAAGCTTTCCACGTTATAGTTAGATCAGGTAACTATAACTTGCGCGACCGCAATCCACAATGTGTAATTTCAGATGTCATCATTGATGTCATGAGTGATGTCACTGACCATGTCATGAGGGATGTAATATGTGACGTCATCAGCAGTTTATTGTGGGCGCGCAAGTTATAGTTACCTGATCTAACTATAACGTGGAATTTCATTGGTTTTTTACGAGTGAAATGTACAGCTAACTATAACATGTGTGAAACCTATGGTTTTTTAAGTGAATTTGCAAGGTTTTGTAAATGATAATTCCTAACTATAACGTGTGTGAAACCTATGGTTTTTTCAGTGAATATATATATATATACAACTTGAGTAAGGATCAATTTAACCCTCCTGGAAGACCCATTGTATCTTCCAAAGGGAGTTGTTTAGAAAATACCTCACGCTATGTAGATTTCTTCTTACAACCACTCGTTCAAAACCTTCCATCTTTTCTAAAAGATTCAAGTGATTTTTTAAGATTGCTGAATAAGATAAAATGGGAAGACAGTTTTCTCCTATTAACTCCCGATGTGACAAGCCTTTATACATGTATCCCTCATGAAGCAGGAATTGAGGCTAGCCGATACTTTTGGAAAGTAGGTCTATCTCAGATCTTTTGCACACACAAATGGTGCTGGATATGATGCATAAATGCCTTACTCAGAATTTTTTCATTTTTGACAAAACAATATATCGTCAGATACTCGGAACGGCGATGGAGACCTGCTTCGCTCCCAGCTTTGCAGGACTCTACCTTGGCTGGTGGGAGGAGCAGGTCGCCATTACGTTACCTTTGTACAAAGAATGTGTTATTGCATGGGCCAGATACATAGACGACATTTTTGTAGTGTGGAATGGCAGTATTGAACAAGCTAATCAGTTTGTAAAAACTAATAACAACAATAATTTCAATCTCCATTTTAGTAGCAGAGTTGAAAAGGAAACGACTGAATTTCTGGATTTAAAAGTAGTAGTGTCAGGACATAGTTTAGAAAGCCAGCTATTTCGTAAAGAAACTGCTGGCAATAGCCTACTATATGCTGAAAGCTGCCACCCGAGTAACCTTATACGTAGTATCCCTTTGGGAGAGTTACTACGAGCCAAAAGAAACTGCAGCAATGCACAAAGATTTTAGAGCGAGAAAGAAGTAATGACCAAACGGTTTATTGAAAGGGGCTATTCGATAAAAGATATCCAGAAGGCAACCGAGGAAGTCAGTAAGAGATCTAGAGTGAGCTTCTTCGTGTAGAACCGATAGAGTCAGATACAAATACCCCAGAAAGTAAGATTAGATTCATTACCACATATTCTAATCAAGCACATGAGGTTAGAGAATGTCTTTTGAAATTCTGGAAAGTCCTCAAAACTGATAAAGATATAGCACCATCTATTGAACACTATCCCCAGGTGACATATCGGAAGGCTAAATCCCTTAAGGACTCGCTATGTCAAAGCCTTATGACATCCACACCTAAAAAACAGAATCAGATTCAGGGTTTTTACACTTGCCAGAAATGTAAGGCATGTAAATACAGCAAAAATTGCAAAACTGTAACTTTGTCTGAAAAAGCAAAACCTTTCTTAATAAAAAAACATGTTTCCTGCAATACTGATCATGCCGTCTATGCCCTGAAATGCCCATGCAACAAGTACTATATAGGCAGTACCATCCACCCCGCCAAAAAAAGAGAACTTGAACACCTAAGGGCTATTACTAAGAATGATAAACAATACCCCATAGCTAGACATTTTAAAGCAGTACACCAACAAAATACTAGCCTACTCTCATTCTGTGTCTTAGACACAGTTCCTGTGAGAGAGAGGGGCGGTAATAGAGTCCTTGAACTGAGACGATTAGAATCAAGGATGATAATCGAATATCAGACGACACAACCTCTGGGACATAATGTTGACGAGGAACTGGCAGTACATTTGGGATAAGCTGAAGAACTGATTGTGTTATTGATTGCTCTCTAAAAAACTGTTATTGATGAAACAGCTTTTTTCTATTACGTTTCTATTTTTGTGATTTTTTTAAAAACTGTACAATTTTTTGTCAATTTATGACAGAATTTTATATGTATTCTTGCAGATTTCTTTCCACTATGTGAATAATGACCAGTTTAATCGGAGGAACGGAAATTGAAGAAAAAGGATTAACACCTATGATACACCAATACTATGGACATTATAGATGACAATTCTCCTATTTTCATTGATAGGATGGCTATTCTAATTTGTGTATAATAAATCGTGTTGGTTTAGCAATTAGGCCCACTTGGGCTATATAAAATGCTTATTAACTTGAATAACGCTTGTCACCTAGCCATATTTAAACACACTGGTGTTGAAATGTACCCTGGTGTTATATATGTACCTTGGATCCTTATACCTAGACAGTCTAGAGCTGCAACTGTTTGATCGTTCTCTATAGAGATCGAGAATAATAAAGTTTCCTCCGTTTAGTTTTAAAAAATGACTAAAACGAAAAAAATGCAAAAGATAAAAGGCCAGCGTTGACGATCTGTTGGTTTACTGAAGCTAAAATATACCAGATTGGATCAAGATAACGCTAGATGTTTTAAAAATATATTTAAAAATATTTTTGACATACACATACCGAGCACTAAGTTATAACGGGAAAGTCTGCTTTCACTGTTTGTTGAAAAGCACATGTCATGTGACTTATGTTATTTAATTGTTTTTTCTTTCACGTTGCCTCGATACTCGTGAACAAGGAAAAGTTTGTTTCCGAAACAAGTAGAGTGGTTTGCCATAATAAATTCCGCCTTGAAGCAATTGGGAGCCGTGAATCGTTGTATTTCTTGCATATTACAACAACGGAGTGTTTGGATATATATATATATATATATATATATAAAATTATGTACATATGCTGTCCCCAAACTATGAACTGACACAGACACTTTTCTAGTTAATGTATGTGCTGGAGGCGCAAAAACAAACACATCGGAGCATATTTATGAGCCTCCTTGCACCTACTTGCACCAATCGCTACGTTGCATCAGGGAGACGTTTCCACGGGTGTTGCTTGGATGTTCCCATGCAACATCCATGAATTTTGACACATTCCCAGATTTACAAGAACAGGTAAACCTGAAAATGTGCCAAAAAAAGCACCTCACCAGAATAGGCATAACGAGGAGAAGTATCTTTATTTCTCCTTGTCTTTTCCTCTTTCTATGTGTGCTGTATTCTGCAGTACACATAGGAAGAAGAAACAGCTCTCAGGATTGTTTCTATGCAGGAAGATGCCCTTTGTGCACAAAAAACAACCCTGCATGCAACGCAGGCACCCTTGCACATGGTGCAAGGGTGATTGCCATGGCTCTAAGCAACCCATTGGGCACCAGCACAGGGGAAAGGACAGAAATGTGCCATATTGCCTTAAATATAGCGCATTCCTGCCCTTTCCAGCCCAGCAAGGTGACTCGCTGCACTGCACCACTTTTTCATTAATCGGGACCATAGACTCCTTTTGCGCGAGCACAACACAGATAGCGTCCCACTTGTTTAATGTGAGGAGTGGGAATCCTATTTTCCACTACATTTTAATAAACTCACAGCCACATGTTAATTGTCTGTAATTTGCTACGTTTAAAATTGTATTTTGAGGGCTCTGAAGCTGGAAATAGTCGGGCTTAAGGGCTGATAGTCTTCCCTGACATACTCTGCTTGAGTTTTAAGTCACTTCGGACCTCATTATGAGTTTTCCGATAATTTTCTATATGTGCAGTAATGTTTGTTATTGCCCGTATGGAATGTATGATAACATACTGAGTGCAATGAAAAAAGTATCCCAAGTTAATATTAATAATAATACAATCTTTATTCGGCATATAAAAATACCATAAAAGATACAATATATAAAAGAGAAAAGATTACAGGTACAGGCATTATAAAAGGATCAACACTATGAATTCTGCATAATGCAACTTCAACAGATAAATAAGGAGTTTACCATCACAAGTTTCATGTCCCTCATCCATCTAATTCATCTTCATACTTGATTTGTGCCTATAGCACGCCATGATAGAAATTACAAAGAATTTTTAAAACAGTATAAGAGAGTGGCAAGCGGGAAGTCTATGGGCTTCCACCTCCCCTTGTGATCCTTAATCTGAATGCAGCCCTTAAAAAATTAGTAATACAAAAAAGTGTAAAAACATCTGGGGCCTATTTTAAAAATAACAAAGCCACACCCGCTTGTCTGAATCTGGCTTTCTTTAAAAGCCCCTTCAAGAAAAGACTTCTAGGATATGAATAAAATGGGCATAATAAATCGAAATGAAGGGTGTCCTGTGGAGACCTGTGGTCGCAGCCACAGGGCCCCTTCATTTCTTTTGACGATGTAAACCCTGCCGGATCTGCTAGTACATGATGCAAGAGGTTTAGCCTAAACCGGGTCATTAAAAATCTATCGTGGGCACTGCTTAAACATGACAAGTATTGTTAAAGATTGCAGGGATCTGTTAGCATGAGCTGAAAGCCATTTTGTACTTGGCAGTCATTTTAGGTAGCCATGTGCTCGCCATGTGCTGTTTCCCTCTTCCAGAGCCTTGCACATGCTCAGAGGGGCCTAGCTAGTAGAATGCACCTGCTCTTATGTTATAACTGCAAACACAACAATTGATGGACAGAATGCAGAACAATGTCATACATTCACCCCAGTACAGAGATCTGGGCCTAAATCCATTGTTTTTTTGCTCACCATGCCGTTCCAGTTTGAACCCAGCCATATGCAAATCAGTCTTGACCCTGTGCCTCATGGGAACAGTCCAGCCCGAACTGCCAAGCCAGGTCCTCCCTGGACTGGAAACAAGCATCCTAGGACCAGTTTCTGGCATTTCAGCCGTCTTCAGCCAGGCTTGCTTGATTTCCAGTGGCATGGAGAGCAAGGGACCCACGTCTGGGCATACCCTTCCCACTCGAGGTGACAAATGCAAACACAACAATTGATGGACAGAATGCAGAACAATGTCATACATTCACCCCAGTACAGAGATCTGGGCCTAAATCCATCGTTTTTTTGCTCACCATGCCGTTCCAGTTTGAACCCAGCCATATGCAAATCAGTCTTGACCCTGTGCCTCATGGGAACAGTCCAGCCCGAACTGCCAAGCCAGGTCCTCCCTGGACTGGAAACAAGCATCCTAGGACCGTTTTCTGGCATTTCAGCTGTCTTCAGCCAGGCTTGCTTGATTTCCAGTGGCATGGAGAGCAAGGGACCCACGTCTGGGCATACCCTTCCCACTCGGGGTGCATTTCTGGCATTTCAGCCGTCTTCAGCCAGGCCCCCTTTTGTACCGCTTTGTTCGCCATAAGTTGGCAGGGTATGCTCAGACGTGAGTCCCTTGCTCACTTTGCCACTGGATTCAAGCAAGCCTGGCTGAAGACGGCTGAAATGCCAGAAACCGGTCCTAGGAAGCTTGTTTCCGGTCCAGGGAAGGCATGGCTTGGCAGTTCGGGCTGGACTGTTCCCATGAGGCACAGGGTCAGACTGATTTGCATATGGCCATGTCTGAACTGGGGTGGCAGAGTGGGCTAAAGAACGGTGATGGATCAAACCCAGATCTGTTGACTGGGTGTGAGTGTTTGATTGGTTCTGATGCTCCGTCCATCACCACCCCCTTTTGTAGCGCTTATGTTATAACTGTCAGGCTATTTTTGCTGATGAAATAACTCTCCTCCCACTTTGTTGATCAAGCAAATCTTGTATACCCATATTAGTCATTTTGCATGCTGGTACATGCCAGGATCTCCCCTTGGTTTTATGCTGACTATGTAAACCTAAGCATATATAAGACCCCTGTTTTCTATACTCCTTAGAATGCCTCCTACAGTTCCTGAGGGTACTGTGTGACATAGTCTCCCTCATCTGAGGTTAATAAAGATATCCTTTATATTACAGCTTCTGTGACAATCTCATTTTTGTTGGTTTAAGAGAACCAGGTGTATCAGTGAGACCCCTGAGAAGGTTTCTATTTTCTACAAATGGCACCTCAACGTGGACCTCATCAGAGAATGCGGCTGTTCAAGGGAGTGGTCTTGACAGGAGACAGGAATCTACTGAGGAGGACAGGACAGGAAGCCACTGAGGAGGTACTCTGTGCACGGAGATTCTCTGTCTCTGCAGCCCAGTATATTTCTGGTCTTCCTGGTTTGATCCTCCAAATGTTTACTGCTCCTGACTGAGAACATTTTTGGCGTGAGTATTCTAAAAATGACCGTTAGGTCATTCAGAACTTGGCAGTTAGAATCTGGAGACCTATGCTCAGTAAGGTAATTTGTGAGACAGTGAGAGAAGTGAGCCGGCTGCACAGATAAAATGAGATCAAGTGAAATATATAAAAAAGTGAAGTGATATAAAGTGATATAAATGTGAGATATAAAGTGATATAAACATGAGATATAACGTGACATAACAGTGAGATATAAAGTGATATAACGTGAGATATAAAGTGAGACATAAAAAGTGATATAACGTGATACAGTGATACAAAGTGATAAAGTGATAACGTGATACAAAGTGATAAAGTGATACAGTGATATATAGTGATATGGGAATATAGGGGAGTATATATATGAATTGCAATTTGTTAAGGCAGCTAATGAGGAGACTTTTCTCTACTTTTTATAAAATTTGAACGGCACATTAATTAAGTGCTACTTTGCGTACAATATTGCATATGCTGCAATATTTTTGGCATGCCTGTTTCAAGCACACATCAAAGAATGTGTTGCTTTTTGGAGGTACCATAATGATATGTGAATAGACTCAGCCGGCTCCCCTAGAGGGAATACCTAAATAGGTTTAGGTATAAAAAACGTATTTCTTCCTTGGTGACAAAGTACCCCATGGAATTAAAATATGTATATAAAAAGAATCCTATTTTACGCACTTTTATAAATGGAGATATTCAGAACGTTTTTTTTGGTGTTCTGCCAGCCAAATCTAGTGAATTTGGTGTATTTTGGCTTCTTGAAAATGGAACAGTTTTTGGGCTGTTTTTGTGCAGTCGTTTGGGCTTCTATTGAGAAGCACTTCTTGTAAATATGACTTATAACTAGTATTTACAAATGGTTTGGTTTAAGTACAGTCTGTGGGCTGTCTTTTTTTTTCTCTGTCCTAAGTGTTGGTTCGTGGGTTAATCGTGTGTTTCAATGTATATGTGGTTTGTGATCTGATATTGGTGGTACTTGTGTGAGTAAATAGTGATTGCGCTCTTTGTGTAAGAATGGCTAGCCTTAAGCGCGCTGTATTGTGTGTTCTGAGTGTATGACCCCCTTCTGTAAATGTCTAGAATGAGCTCAATGTGTTTGTTTATTTTTTAGTTGTTATCATTCTGTTATGCAAAATGTAATTTAATTAATATTAAATAAAAATCCAGAAATGGATTATATAACATATGCTAAATAGCTGCATGTTACTATTAAATTGACAGAGTAAGACACTATACATGTGTGCAAATTGCCACAATGCTAAAGATAAAATTAGAATTCACATTGAATAGGAATAAAATAGGCCTCAAAAACAAAATTGTGTGTTTTGCAATAAATAAACTGAACTATAAAATGTTACAGCATTTTCCTTAGATACATTGTATTAGGTATTAAAAGGCATTCACATCATATGAGTGAATTTGGTTGTTGCTGAACTAAACACACATTATAGAACGATAGATTTGATTGCATTGAAATGCCTCAGTTTTAAATAGACTGTCACTGTGCTTACATTTCAACACTAAAAAAGAAGCTTTCCAACAGCTGTGTTTTAACTGTCACTGAGAAGCAGCTGTCTTTTTGACTGTAGGCCACAGAGAGCAAGGGATGCTGACTCAACTAGGATTTTAAGTCAGTGTCAGCCTGGTAAAAAGGCTTGCATGCTTTTAAAAAAGTTACAAAGCATCAGGTTCATTATTTTGGATAAACAGGGAAAAATTGACGGTAGGGATTTCCTTTCTTAATGCCATTTTACATAAGCACATCCGTGGTTCTGATGTTAAATAATGACTGTACTTTAAAAAGTGGCGCAGATTTTTCATATTTCAAGTTAGGCTCCTGTGCTTAGGGTTATGAATGAATGCGTCTAAATATCATAGGCAAGGAATGAAGCTTGCTTTTAATATGTGGAATTATCAAAATGATTAGTTTTATTAAAACATTTTTTTTAATTATATGGAAACATTTTTTGTTAAAAATAAGAGCATTAAATTCGTTTTTTAATTTTTTATAAGGCCTAATAATCATACTGTGACCTCCTAGCATCAAAATTGAATTTAAGCAGTGCTGTACCGCAATAGGGGGTAACTTACATGTGAAATGTCACTTTACCCAGGCGGACAAAACTCATTTTTTTTAAGGGTATACATTATATATTTCTGATTCCCCATTCCTGGGCTATCTACAGAACATTCTGGGGATGCCCATTATGCAAAAACATTGTAGAATATTCATTTTTAAGTGCCCCAAACATCAAAGTCGAAATTGGGTAAAATTCACTATTTAAAAGCAGTTCTGACATTCAGAGCAGCTTTTAAACTGCTCTCAGGTTTCAGTAAATGCACACATTTAGGTATAACACAAATAGCTGACCTCTATACTGCTAGAAAATTATACTGCACACTGCTTACAATTGAAAATATGTATCAAAACCAGCAGAAGTTATTAAGCTTACCTCTGAATTGCTGGCAGATAGGAATGGAGTGGGTCTGTTTGTTCAGCTATCAGTCTCCAGGATCACTTTGAATTGGGGAAAAGCAGCATGGAAAGCCTTGCACACAAAATGGGACAGCTGGTAATGGGTTAAAGGTCGAGTTCTACATTTAGAAGCCTAGCAGGGCTCCCAGCTAGGTTTGCTTTGACATTTTGACCTCTGAAACTTTTTGAAAGACGACAGGGATGCACTGATATGAATAAACGGCAATATAATTGTATTGGGGAGCTCTGATTTACGGATATCTTTGCCATATATACAGCACTAATGCTTTTAGTTTAAAGATTACTGTGCAAAAGCTGAGATAAATAAGGCAATATGATTTAGTTTGAATTCATGCTCCCTCATGTTACACTTGTACATTTGCTAAAGGAATTGGTGGTTGGGTATTCATGTTTTTTAGCTCGTTCAATGTGCTATTTACCTCCTATAACTTTGTTTATGCCCAGTTGCTACAAATAGGGGTTGATAGTGTTGACAGAAGTGAAACCTGTTTCAGGTTTCCTACTGTCAAAATGGGGGAAGGAGGCTAGCTCCTCTACAAATTAAGGGTAGGAAAATTGATGTTTTCTCTCTCTTTTTCTCAATTTCTTTTGAGCCTGTCTAAACTGTCTATCAAATAGCCATGAGACATTTAATTGGCTATTCAGTAATACTGTTTTAAACATTGTTAGCATTAATAAAATGAATAAAATATATATGCTATTTTACTGCCCATCCTGTTTGATGAAATTATGAAAGGATGAGTAGTCTAGATTGCTGTTCCCTTATTTGACCTTTAAGGGGAGCTAGATGTGGGTAGTTTTTGTTCTAAAATTCTCAGGTGATAACACCATTATTATTAGCTAGTCTGTGTAAATAAACTGACAGTCCTTATTAGAGCTGATGTTGCATAGTTTGGATTGTGAAAAGTAGAATGCAGGAAAGACCCCATGTGATCCTTAGCAAACAGTTTTGAAGGAATGATTGTTTTATAGGAGTTTGTTTGTTATAACATGTTCTGCTGGAGAAAATGTACCCATTATGTTGAAGTTTTTAGTTCTTTATGTAATAAGAATCCGTGTTCAATTAGCAGTTTTAGATTTTCCTGTTGCTCCTATAACATGAGAGCATGGTCCTAAGCGTACAATGTAGGTGCTTTTATTAAGAGAAGTCATTTTAAAAGTGTCTGCAGTCCTGTACAAGTAATGTAAAATCCATAAGTAAAAGTGTAGACCATTTCCCTTTTTTCTTCAGGGTCTTCAGATTAATAATATAGGAATACACCAATGTAAGGATTTGGAGTATGTTTGTATTGATTTTCTCTTTTCCTCAGAATTTAGTAAATGAACACAGACTTCCTTGGCTGCTTGGGATTGGGTGACGTATTACTCTTGTCAGTTCACCAAAGAGTTCCTTTTATACTTGCCAATAGGTCCAGGCTGTTGTTTTTTTAACTCTCACATAGATGAAAGTGGTTCTTGGGTGCCTTGCTAATATGTGGGGCGTCCCAAGACTAGGAATTATTCTGAGACTATCCTCTCTGTTGATAGATTATTTCTGTGCCTTGCCTAAAGACCTTTTGTTCTGTCCATCAATAGATATTTGCTGCCTTACAACCATTGCCAGAGGGGCCCGGACATCAGATCTAGCTTGGGGAGTCAGCACCAGTCCAGCTTGAAGTCAAGGTGAGGTTCAGGGCCCACGGTAGACTTAACTGCTAGATGTTCTCTCAACGACGGCTTAGCATACTCTCTATCCTCACGGAGTGTCAGAGAATACTTAAAGAACCGATACTTGACCAAGGCCTTGACCTCCATCCTCATTTTAGAAGGATTGGTGAATAAATCTGCACATCCCATGACTCCTTCACATATCTTAACCAAGGGATTTTGAGACCATGATCAAGGGAAAGACAGTCTTGTAAAACCAGCCTGCTTAATGCCACCTCCTCATTTGCCCAGATCTTTACCCAACAGACTAAGGGTTTAACTGCCATTGTGTCAGTAATATATCTGACACCCACTTATTCATGAGTAATGTAAGCTGGCGTGTTCTGGGGACTTTTATCAGGCACCTGCAATACATGTTCTCTTCAATTTGCAGTTTATTAGCCTCTATAAATCTCCATACCTCACTTCCGTATAGCACTTTAGCACAGCACATGGAGCTATATAATTTTAAAATCTGCTCTGGAGTCCAATGTCCCAACCTGTGTGCAAAATTCATTATTGATCCAGTACACCTGGTCATAACTCGGCACTTCTCTTCTAATAAATATTTAAAATGTAATCAGCCATCAAATAAAATCCCCAGATATGAAAAGGACTGTACCTTTCCTAGACAATGAGAATCAATTTTGTAGTTATAGGATCTACCTGGCTTCTTCCCCACTTCCATAACATAGGATTTTGCAAGATTGGGTGACAAGTCCAGTTTCTCCATAAATGACACAAAACCATCTATTAGGAGCTGCAGACTTTGGGGTGCGAGCGAGGAGTACCGTGTCGTCTGCATAAAGCAGGACAGGAATCCTGCGGGTACCTATCCTGGGGGTGTCTGTCTGTAAAGTGCGCAGTGCATGGTCAAGACCATTTATATAAAGGACAGAAAGGGTGCTAATTTGCAACCCTGTCTGACCCCACTGGAACAGTTGAAGGATTCTGTTATCTTTCCATCCTGATTATATCTGACCGCAGCTGTGGTGTTCAGATGTAGGGACTTTAAGATGTTAATGAGCCCCAGATCCACCCCGGGCCCGCTTATATTTGCCCATAGTTTCCCACGGTTTACTCTGTCAAAGACCGCAGTCAGGTCCCTAAATGCCAGATACATCATCCCTGGGTTGACTACTGTGTATTTGGCTGTTATAAGATATAAATTGAGTCATTGATCTGTGGTAGATTTCCCTGGTCTAAAACAAAATTGGACATCAGTTATAACTTGATACTCCTCTGCTCAATCTGTCAACCGACTTAGAACCACCTGCCCTAAAACCTTCACTGACACATCAATGGGAGAAATCGGACGATAGCATTATGGACTATCCCTGTTGCCTTTCTTAAAAATAGAGACGATCGTAGCCGTGGACCATGATGCTGGCATTGCTGTGTCCACTGCTGCATCTGGGTCTGAGACCTTATTCCCAGTTAAGCCCTCAATTCCTGTTTTTACCTCACCCAATGAAAATATAGGTGGGGGTATTTTCTGCTCCGGGTTCTGCTCCTGCGTCTGGTCTGAACTTAGATGATAATTGTAAGGCCCTTGGAAGTGGTCATGCCATTGTGTCGGCAGGATGTTATTGCTTAACCCAGGTTTATTAGCATCATGAAAACAGGGCCAATTTATGACTCTCCAAAAGGCAGTTGAGTCCTTTAATACCATTGCCTCTGTCAAGTCTTCCCAGGCTAGCTGTTGCAATTGACCCTTGCGTCCCTTTACAGCTAACTTATATTTGTTGCGGCAATAAGTCACCCGGTCCCTATCTCTTGGTGAAGTCTTTAAGGCGGCTTTCAACTCTCTTAACGCGTGTGAGCATTGTGGATCAAACCATCTTGGGGTGTACATTTTGATCACATGAGCTGGAGCTCTCAGGAAACTGTCAACTATTTGCGCGACACTCCTGAAAGCCTCAACTAATTCCGCCCCTTCCACTTTGAGATCTAAACACTTCAGGAGAACCTGCTCGCCTGCTTTAAAAAGAGAGCTAGAAAAGGCCTCGCCATTGACCTGTGTCCATCACAGCCTCCTGCCTTGATCCGTGGCCCCGACCATCCCCCCCTACTCTATGGGGTACTGGGTGGCTGCATGCGTCAGCAAGGAATAAGACCAGAGGATTATGATCACTGAAGGTGCTGTACCCAATATTAAACCTAGATACACAGTTTTTTGAGTGATACAGAAACAAAGATGTAGTCAATAAATGAGACACATTCTCTTCCCTTAAAAGTGGGATGAACCAATTTATCCTGTTTAACAACAATTAGGTCCATTGTATATGTTAGCGCATGCATATCTAATAAGCCACTGAGTTCCCTTCCCTCCTTTGTGTGCTCCATGTGTGGAACATCGCAGAGCGTACAAGACGACCAGTCCCCATAAGATACCCTCAAATTTGGGCACAGATGGCAATTAAAATCGCCTGCTAATACCAACTGCAGCGCCATCTGCCCTCACTCCTGTCTGGGTCAGTCTAGTGTTCAGTTCATGCAGGCTGGCGGAACCCTGTCCATGTGACATCGCATTATAAAAGTTTGTGAGAAGTAATCTATAACCTTTATTTAAAAATGTGAGCCCCTGCGTAACTTCTGAGTCCTAGGCCAGATCTGACCATCTTCCCTGTAGTGTAAGGTCTATGACTATAATCAGCCCTCTCCTCGCTCTCCCTGAAGCTGCCTTATGCGCCGGGCAAAAGAAGGTTTTGTAACCCTCTTAGAAGAAGTTATTGTTTGCTCGTTCCCATGTTTCCTGCAAACATATAATCTGAAATTCCCTTATATATAAAAGCCATTGCTCATTCTTAAATTTAGTGGATAGGCCTGCTATGTTCCAGGAGACTATTTTCATTTCTCTCCCGTTGAGCTTCTCTGTGGCAATCCTGGTAACTGTCTTGCTTATACAGCCTTCCATGTGGTCAGTTAAATCCTTATGCTCACGAGTGGTTTGACCTACATCTATTCCCGGGTTGATCTCATCTCCCCTCCCCCTTATATCTATTTTGGTCAGGGGGGTCTCACACACTCTGTCTGCTTCCTCCATCAGATGTAGCCAATCAATGTCATTTAGGTCTCTTAATGAAGCGAAGGCGTTATTTGTCGGCACTGAGTTAGCCCACCAAGTTACACCCTCCTGTTGACCCACATGACATTATCGTTGACTGGAGTTGGCGAGTGGTCTATAAAAGAAATCCAGCGGGAGCGGTTGGATCCCTGATTCCACTTTAACTGGATGGAACCCGCTGCTCTGGGAAAGAATCTTACGCACAAGATCAGGGTGTCTGAGCGTAACAATCACGCAATCCCCTGAAAAGACTTTCCTGGTTCTACCAACCCAGGACACCCTCCTTGCCATCAAAATGTGTCTGTGCTCTCTAATGTTAAACCCTTCATGCCTACACATCCTATGCACCACCTTATTGATCAATTGTGTCGTGGATTCCTCTTTGTGATTTATAGAAGCTGGAAAACTGGTCAAAACAGCTGTGTATGGGCAGCTGGCTGGGGGCAAATCTAAAACTGGTAGGTCTGGAGTGCTCTGCGCAACAAGCGGGGACGTTGATTGCTGTAGCACATTGTCTCCCCTTTCTATCCTCTTAATGTCCACCTTCTGTGGTGCAGAATTGCCCACAGTCCCTGTCCAAGGTTTCCTCAGCCCCCTGTTAATAATGCACACATCGGGTCTAGTTACTTCAGTATATACATCAGGGACCCTATTGCCCCTAGCATCTTTCCCTATTGTGTGAACCCCTTCCCCATTTTTTCCTCCCACACTCTCATTCACCACAGATGGGGCTGGAACCTTGGAAGCTTCAGCTGCCCCATGAACTACACATGTGCACCTACATGGCCCTTGATTAGCTGATGCGCTACTAAAATTCAGGAGTTGCAACAGTTTTTCTTCAATTGACCCTAGTCAAAAGGACAGTCATGAGAGTCTCCAGTCTTTTCCATTGATCAGGGTCATCCCCAAGGTTCACTGGGGTGTGATCGCCACTATTGGGAATTTGGCTCGGGCCAGTCCTCTGTCAGGTTCTGAAACCAGTATCTCAGGATGCATATTTGCTTGCTGCTTAGATCTGGGTTTTTGTTTCTGCCTTTGTAAGACTCCTCCCCTCGTGCGCTTTGCAGGCGGCTCTCCACTGCCTGTTGCCAACGATTTCGATAAGCTTATCGCACTTTCCCTGGTAACCCTTTTGGATCTGGTGATAACCTCATCACGGCACGTGCCAGGTGTAATTGCATTATGAACCGTGATGGGAACCGTTGTCTCCATAGACAATATAGACGAAGTGTCTAAGAACTCAGGATCTCCTTCCCCCACAGGATCTTGGGCAGAGTTGGTGGTATTCATCTGTGCAACTGTAGTCACCTCAAATGCCGCTGATGATATGACTGGGAGCTCAGCTATATCACCATTATTGTTTGGACCTGAGGTGGCAGCACATGAATGGTCCACGGGTTGCTGCACCCCCCTGGGGGATTTGGCCATGACTATTCCCCCCATCGATGACCTTTTTTGGACCTCAAAAGTATCCAGAGAAAGTCTTTTTTTGGTAAGCTGGACTTGATGAGTCAGGACCAACTCTGCTCTAGTCAGAAATGCGTCCAGGGTCCCCACGACCCTCCCCCGCCAGTGAACCCGTGACCTTACGCTTGCTCATTCTGTCAGGTAACTGCTGTTTGATTACTAACTGAACCTCAGAATACGTGAAATCAAATGAGTACCTTGTTTAACAGCTGATGTTCAACTTGATGTGTGAGATCACAGGGGCGTGGCCCAGCCCAGCCTCCTCCAGCCTCTGACAGGCTCGGATGGGCACGCCCTACACCCGCGCTTCGCCCAGGTGCGGCCCGGGCACACCCGCCCGCGTCCCGTGCGCGTCCCATGCTGCGGGAGCCCAAGGCTGCCTTTATGCGCCTGCAGGTGCGATGCTGACGCAGCTCTTGCCGCAACACCCCCTGGACCTTGCAGTCCTCTCTGCGGCTCAATGTGGATTCAAAGCGGGCAGGAAATAGTCTCCAGAGGCTCCCGCGCTGCTGGAGCCCAAGGTTGCCTTTATGCGCCGGCTTGCACGATGCTGAAGCGGCTCCTGCCGCAACACCCCCTGGACCTTGCAGTCCTCTCTGCGGCTCAATGCGGAGTCAAAGCGGGCAGGAAATGGTCTCCAGAGGCTCCCCAAGTTAAATTTCTGCAGGTCAAACCTCCCACAATTCTGAGAGTAGAAGTGCTCTGAAAATACAGGACACGCACATTTTGGTGCAGTGGACACCATCGTGTGCATTTTATGTTCCATTTTAGGGGAACACTAGGAACTGTGTAATTACTGCACCTAATATATAACGCACCCCACGCCTCACACTGGGCCACTCATGATAAGGGTTTTCATCTATAATTTAGTGCATGAAGCTAGCCTGCTTTAGAAAATCCATTCGAGAAACCACTATGATGCTAAAACCTGTGTATAAGTAAAAAGTGTGCACATTTTCTTAAATCTGACCGAAAGTTTGCTTCAAACTACTTCTCATGTTAATTCTTATAGTTCATTTTTACACAAAATACACAAGGGCAACAACTTATGCCAACCAATGCTCTTACCACCAGAAGGCAGGGACAGTATATTAATTTCTCTACAGCTCCGCCAAAAATGAATTGATAACTCAACAGAGATCGCCTCAGCCCATCTGCTACTGATGTCCTCCATCTGTTAATGATATTTATTTTGAACATTAAACCACTCTGCTGATGGCTTACCGGGACACAGATGAACTTAGTAGTTTGCAAATATTTTTTGTAGAGTAGGTGTTTCTAAGCATTCTCTCAGGAATATTTGGGTGACAGAAGGTGCAAAGGCCAAAATCCCACTGTCCAGCTAAAAATAAAGTGCTGGAAATCATGAGCACAAATGCAATTTGGTTATCTCACTGTGTAATTTATTTTTATGATAGTTAAGGAAAACTAAACGTTATGTAACACAAAAGAGTAATGACAGGTAGTATATTAGTATGGAAAGAGTATGCCAATTTAAACCGTACTTTCAGATGAAAACGTAAAAAAATGAAATGGAAGTTTTGTAATCATGTCTAGTGAAACACAGTACTAGGGGCAGCTAATACAGACCCGGCCGCCAAGCTCAGCACGTCAGATTTCTTAAGTAAGAATACAAGGTCAAAAAATTGTCTAAAGGTAAAAATTTAAAATACTGGCCATGGTCTTTATGGACTTTTAGGCCGTATTTCCTGTTCCCAACTCTGGATTCAAGCCAACCCTTCTGATTCAGCGGTGCAGCGGGCCCTTGTACAAGCAGGCAAGCTATTTCACGTGAAGGCCGATTTGATCACTTCTCTAAAAGCAACTCAGGGAAAAAATGACGAACGGGTGGTGCAAGGGGCTTGTAAATCTGCCCCTCAGTCTCTTCTTCGCTGTTATTTAGACTTTAGGCCATCATGGAATCCATGGCTTGGTTGTTGGTATCCTGGCGCTGCTCATGCTGCTCATGCTGCCTCTGGTTGGAGATCCATGAGGGAAAGGCGGGAACAGAAAAAGCCCTGTTGGCATTCTGTCGTTTTTTCTCAGCACACTTCTCCTAGCCATTCAGCAGCAACCATGGGTTTATTGAGGGATTAAAGGTCAGACAAGGATCCACTACTGAGCGCCAGTAGAGTCAAAGGGTGCATATCATTACTTCAGCAACCCTTGGCATTTTGATTTGCTCACACCTTCGCTCCCTTACATTTATCCACTTGACCAATTCCCCAACAAGTCGAATTACTTAACTCCAACACCTCTAAAGTATCTCTTCTCTTTCACCACAACCCAACCTTTGCTCTAACACCTCTTATTCAAGGAAATATATATTTTCTATCAGCTTCAATGTATATTCATCTATTCAAATTATATTAGTTATCCCTCACTATAAGGATTTAATGTTATCTTGCATGCACTTTCCCCGAATTTTCCTCTAATGCATCGCTTCTTTAGAAGTCTTACACCACAATTATTGATGCAGGCATTTCATTCCTCATCTTCTATCTTACTCCAACTATTTCAAACATGTTAGCTCTCCTTATATATAACATCATTTTATAGTTACTGCCAACAAGTATCCTACCTTGAATAATTTACGGGCTGAAAGCAAATGACGTAATGCTCCTCTGGCAGTGATATTCTAAAGGCGAGCATTCCAACACATTTCATTTGCATGTAGACATTCCTCATTTAAATGCTGGCCACCTATGCATTGTGAGACCTACACTATGAATGGTGAGAGGTGCAACTCCACCCAAAATAAGAACAACATTTTGCTGGTTTTATTTTAGGCCTTCTTAAAGAAGTCGAAAGAGTAGTTTCCCACAGCACATCAAGGGTGTGGGTTTCCCTAAGATACTTATTTTGACTAATTAGAAGAAAATTTCAAGGTCCAAGAACGACAACACACGACACCTGCTCTAATCAGAGACATTGGTATGTAGTAGATCAGGATGGAAGGTGTTGGACAAGCATTAAATTAGTCTGCTATGCATCTTTATTACTCCCCAGGTGGTGAATAATTTAAATATGCAATTTGTCTCTGCCCAGCTGTTACATTTCCTGCCCACCATTGTGTGCAGTATTTCCTACATTTGTTTTTCACTGCTGCAAGGCCTACTTCTTCCATAGGATTGCATTAGGTTCTCTTATTACATTTAGTAAGTGGTAACTTTCAATTGGGAGCAGATAGGAATGGCGTGTTTTGGTGTGTAAAATATTGTAATTGACATCCCCTTTAGAGATAAAGTTGGATTTTAAGACACACTTCTGAAAATGGCACTTTTAAAAAGTTGTCATTTTCTTGTCTGAACCATTTGGTACCTGCAACCTGTAACCTGGGTCACACCAATAGGTGTTTCTGGCAGTTGGCCTTTGTGTATTGGTCTCAGACATCAAGACAAAAGGGGAATATGTGTAGCCAAAATTCACTGACTTGATAGGGAGGTGGAGCTGTACCCTACCGTACTTACACATCACAAAGGCTCTGCCTGAGCACACTCAAAAATAGTTTAACACTAGGCATTTGTGACCCTAGACAAGTTAGGGCCAAGACAGGGAGGCTTGAAATTCCAAGCACCTCTGGGGGCCGAAACCTCTCGAAGCGTCTTTTACTTCAAAGTGGGCACCTGGTAAAAATATTGGACCTTCAGACCCAACTCTTCAGTACACCTCTGGACTTGTGGAAGACTTAAGGAACTGCTGTGATGCTCAGCAAAAGGAACTGCTACTCTGCTGCCCTTCTGCCTAAGTGAGAAGGATTGAACCAGCCCCATAGTGGCTCCAAGGGCAAGCTGGCTGGCCTCCTGATCAGAGGCTGTGGGGATAGGTCCAGGGAAGCAGTTGCCATAGGAGCAATGCCGGGTATAGTGGGGGATGAACTGTGTTCATGTCCTCTAGGTAGCGGCCCACCAGTTAATATGACAGCCACTCTAATTGGGTCACCAGGAAGTAGTATTCAAAGTTGCGGGCCCTGAGACCTCCCCCATCTGGAGGAAGTTGTTAGTTTTATTCAGTGCTATGCGGCTGTTTGAATTATGCCATATAAGCTCCCACAAGAGAACAGCAGGCTCCGAAAGAATGCATAGGCGAGGGTGATTGGGAGGTTCACTAAATTGTAAAGAAGGAGGAAAAGCATCGCCGTCCTAGAAACGGTGATCCTGCCCATAACAGATTGAGTGAGCGACTTCAGAATGTCACTTGGGAGCTGAGGGTCGACACAGCTGCTGACAAGTTGGCGTCTAGTAAGTCTGAGGTGGTATGGACTACTCGAATACCCATATACATAAAGGAGGTAGGTTCCTAACAGTTCAGGACTTCCCACAGGTCGATGTGTACTGGGAGTGCTGCCGGAGACAAGAGGAAAATGTAAGAGGCACAATTGATCACCAAACTCGGTCAGGAGCCAAGCAATCGGGAAATGGTTGTCAAACTCATCCTTGAGGTAGAATAGGACACTGTCAGTATACAGTGAAATGGTGCGGATGGTGTCTGGGAGTCCTTGCTTTGTTGCCATGTCCAGAATACTAGGGGCTCCATCCCAGAGCGGATAGAAGAGGGGGCATGGGGCATCCCTGTTTTGTGCCCCTGCCTTCTGGTATGGATTTAAAAAGCTGTTTTCTGTATCATAAGTGGACACTGGGAGCCATAAAGAGTAGGAGGATGAGGAGAATGAGGCAGGGTCCAACTCCAATAGTGATAAGGATCTGGTCCCGCCAGCGCTTCTAAAGTGCAAGCCCTTCGAGTTGGGTAGTGTGAGCCATCTGAATGCAGCACCATTTAAGATAAGTGTGTATTTTGTAAAGTAGGGGGTATGCATACTCCCTTGTGTTCCAGAAGATGATCCAGTAGGATAATCTCCTGGTTTTCTGTGGGTAATGTTCCCTTGATGAGTTTCCATAGGAGGGGGAAGTTTGGGCATCAGCCTTGCTGGGGGGAGGCTTTAAGGACAAAGAGAGCTGCAGGGAAGGGGAAATAAACAAGATCAAAAAGTACAAACAATAGGCAGGAGACACCAGACCTGCTGCCCAAATTGTCTAACCATTGTTCTACATAGGGATGGGGGTTCAGAAGGTAGTGCCACTAGTGAAAGGCAGTCTAGGCTCTATGATGGAGGATAACATGGGGGTTAGCCCATGAATGGCCGGCCAGAAGAATAGTCAGGTCATTTCATGAAACAGGGACAGAAGAAAAAGGGGGGAAGGGAGGATTCCCAGGCGTCTGGACTCAGATCCCTTCTGCTGATGGCGTTGGTCCACAGTTGGTCTAGGACCCTCAGGGTAGTCAGACACCCCACCATGGAGTTAGGTGTGTGGCATGATGGAGCAGACGGAACATGTTACATTAGGTCATGAGATGTTTGGGAGGTCACCCGGGGGATGAGTTCTATTCTTGATAAGAAGTTGACATGGAAGCACCAGCATCTGAGTCCTCTGAGAAGGAGATGGAGGAGATCCCAGGAGGGTCACAGAAGGCTACAGTGGCAAGCAGGGCTGATCTGCAGCCCCTGCGGATCTAGTCAGAGAAAGGTTCGCCTGTTTCAAGGGAAGGCCCTCTTTAGCCTTACAGAGGCAACAATAGCAGAATTTTGACAGTATCTCTCGACCCCCTGCAGTGCCGACTTGTTGAGCGGAGGAGGTCTTGGCCTCCTTCCTGTCCCATGCATCTGAGGGGCTGGTGAAGAAGTGGGTCTTGTTGTCAGAAATCACCTTCAGCTTGGTGAGAAACAAGAGGGCATATTTAACCTCCATTTCATGAAGGAGTCATTTGACTCTAAGAAACAAGGCCTGTTCCTAGTGTGTGCTTTTTAAGGATAGCTTCTCTGACCTTGAAATAAAGGAATTTTGCACCTATTGGGAATCGAGGCCCTCCCGTTGGGGGGCACCTGGCGGGCATCTGGTGGGCCTTTCAATGGAGAAGAACGGGGGAAGATCCAGAGGGTCCATCAGTTCTTTAAACCAGGCCTCTTGAAAGTCCACCATGTTGGACCTCCCATTGCTCTGGTAGGCCCAACACTGACATTACTATATCACGCTCACCCCTCAGCATTCCCTGTCCTTCTTCGAGGAAGTGAACCTGATCCTAAATGTCACAAAATTGTTTTTGGACTTCCTGGGTGTGGGTTTGCAATTCTGCAGTTCTGCAATTGCTTTTTCAGACTGTGTGACCCTCTTGGCGAGTGTGTCCTGGTTTTCATGAAGGAAGTTAATATCATCAGAGATGGCATCCACTTTGCCTCCAGATGAACCTTGATCACCTGCAGGATAGCATCTAATGTGTCTGGACAATCCTTGAGGGGGGAAATGCCGGCCGTGCCTGGTGGATCCAAGGCCTCTGTTGTTTAGTTCGCCCCATGGTGTCCATGCACTGGGATGTAGGAGGCAAAGTGTTGAGCGTCTGAAGGGTGGTGCCTGATTGCCCTCACCACCCTCCTGATAGGCCACAGAAGGATAGAGTAGCACAAGCTGCACGTTCAACTCCTCTCCCAGAAGGGGTCCCAGGTTCTAAAGTGGTAAAGTTTCAGCTGGCATATTCGGGGGCTACAACAGTCCTCCAAGTGAGATTTTGCCCTGCTCCCCACTCAATGCAGCAGGAGCTGAAGGGGCCCAGAGAGGTATTGGGCATAAGGAGCTGCAGGTTGGAGGCGCAGCTTATATCTTGAGTGCTTTTGGGCCACCCAGTTCAGGGTTTCCTTTAGATGCACCAGAGGTCATCTGGAGAGATGGGCAGTTTTCCCTCTGGCCCCTGCACCAGGCAGGGTGAATAGAGGTGTGGCCATGATCTGCTGTGGGAGCCCCTGCAAAGTAGTGGGCCATTCAGCCTAACCTGTTACCCAGGGGACCTTGGCTCCACCCACTCTGAATGGGAGCACCTCAGCCCCAGGCCGAATCTCGATGCGAAACCACTCCCAGCAGCTGTGCTGCATGTGAATGGCAGAAATGACTGTTATGAAAGCAGACGTGCACCGAAGACCTTGCTGCGCCAAAGGCAGCTGAGGTGCTGTAGGAAAGCCAGTGGCCATCCCTGATTGGGTTTAATCAACTTTAAAAGAGGCAACGGGGGCACTGAGCAGGTTTTGGGACTCCCCCTGCTGGATTCTGGTGTGGGGATCCCCCAATGGCTGAGTAATTGGGCAGCTTTCAGAGCTGGGGTCCCGGGAGCTCTCTATTCAGGTGGCTGCCATGATGGCCTAACAAGCCACGCCCCCCAATAGGCCTTACGTATCTTAATGCATATGTTATTTGGAAAACGTTATTCAATGTATAAGGATTGTTTCTGGACATCATCTAAATGTAAATGCAAGTGTACATTGCAGCCCTCATGTGACAGTTACCTTCAGTGCAACTGGCACATTTCCTCTGCAAACTTACCCAGGTGTTACTAGGAAGCTAAACAAGCTTGTTGGTTGAAGTCAACTGTACTCCATGCTATAGGGATTCAGCACACACAGTGAGGGCCTGAATGGTAGTGTCACTGTGCAAAACTCAAAATGCTAGCAAAAATATTCTTAAAAGGAAGGGGGCCTAATCAAAAAGATGTTGGGGCATATTTATTAACAAATCGCAGAACTGTTCAGCAAGTCACCGTGCTGCACTGCATGATAGCAAAAGGGCAGAAATGCATCATACTTAACATGTACGGCACATTCTTGTCTTTTGCCAGTGCTGCCACACAATGTACTGCCTAGCACCAATGCAGGCACCCTTGCACCATGATAAAAGAGGGTCTGCGTTGTAAGCAGGATTCTTTGTCTCCAGGAAGGAGCATCTTCCTACGCAAAAACAATCCCTTGAGGCATTTTCTTCTTTCTATGTATGATGTGGAATGTAGTACACATAGAAACAGGAAAAAACAAGGGTAAACAAAGATATTTCTCCTTATTACGCAGCAGTTTTGGGACATTCCCAGGTCTACCACTTATAGTAAATCTGGTCATGCATCAAAATCCATGGGTGTTGTGTGGGAACACTCACACACCATCCATGGAATGCTTCCCTGGAACACAACACAGCGATTTCCACTGCATTGTGCTACTCTGGATTTATCAAGCCCCTCAGGTCACACAAGGTGGCTTTGCATGGTTTGATAAATCTCACTTAGTAATTGTGTCACGTATGCACTCCATTGCGTGGTGCAAGTGCACGCAACTACATGATAAAAATGGCCCATAGTTTCTCACATACGACACACAGTGTCCTGCTAAATTTAACATATTCCCATGCTTGATGTGATCTATTTAGTGATATTTTTGGTAAATTGACTGGTTAAGTTAGTTGTGGAGAATATGTTAGATTAGGCATATTTGGCACCGATAATGGCCCAGAATTTGGATGACAGATATTCTGGACAAAAAAAAATGCCTATGGAGATAAATATAGTAGTGCCATTTGATGAGTTATGTTTAATGTGAAGAACCTTGTTCACTTGATGATTCGTGGCAAGGGATTTGACTATCTCATTTAACAGAAAAAATACTTCTGATCATTTTCCTCAAATAACCTGCTTTCCAAACTTCCATTTCACTTTACAGATCTATGCAGAAATCCACAAAGGATAATGTGAAGGCAGGAGAAAGAGAAATCTACTCTCACATGACTTGTTCTCCGTAGGAATGCTGCTCTGTCCCTGTGCTTTCTTCATCCCTCTGTTCCCATCACTTATGTTAGTAATCCATTGGTTTGTGTTTATTTGCAACTCCAAAGATTCAAAATTCCATTATTCAATTTACAATGAACTGTAGACTGTCTGTATGAATGTACATATATATATATATATATATATATATATATATATATATATATATATATATATATATATATATATATATTCCAATCGCCATTTACTCTCCAATTGAGGCACCACACATCAGCGTTTTTCAACCTTTTATTCCTCAGGAGTGGCAGGGAAAACGGCAACTTCATCTCGCAAATATAAAGACCAAACGCGTTTCAGGCTTCTTCAGCCCTTGTTCACTGGTGTCATCAGGAGGGAGAGTTTCACAGTTTCGCGCCATGTTTGTAGCGCTTAATATTCAATTGCGGCCGTAGTGGGCGTGGCTACATTGCACTCTGGTCTCGGTAGTTCGTATTGCAAATGATGTGTCTCAAAGTCTCCTTTCAAACTCATAATCCTTTAGTAGGTATGCTGGCAATGAAATCATCGTGTCCTCGCCAGTGTTCACCTGGAAATCGGTCTCGCTGTTCCACAAAAACACCGCTTTTCCGCTTCACACGGTGTCAGGAGCCGCTACATCAGCGGCGGGGTGCCTCGCGACTCGAGTAGAGCCGCTACATATTCCAATCGCCATTTACTCTCCAATTGAGGCACCACACATCAGCGTTTTTCAACCTTTTATTCCTCAGGAGTGGCAGGGAAAACGGCAACTTCATCTCGCAAATATAAAGACCAAACGCGTTTCAGGCTTCTTCAGCCCTTGTTCACTGGTGTCATCAGGAGGGAGAGTTTCACAGTTTCGCGCCATGTTTGTAGCGCTTAATATTCAATTGCGGCCGTAGTGGGCGTGGCTACATTGCACTCTGGTCTCGGTAGTTCGTATTGCAAATGATGTGTCTCAAAGTCTCCTTTCAAACTCATAATCCTTTAGTAGGTATGCTGGCAATGAAATCATTGTGTCCTCGCCAGTGTTCACCTGGAAATCGGTCTCGCTGTTCCACAAAAACACCGCTTTTCCGCTTCACACGGTGTCAGGAGCCGCTACATCAGCGGCGGGGTGCCTCGCGACTCGAGTAGAGCCGCTACATATTCCAATCGCCATTTACTCTCCAATTGAGGCACCACACATCAGCGTTTTTCAACCTTTTATTCCTCAGGAGTGGCAGGGAAAACGGCAACTTCATCTCGCAAATATAAAGACCAAACGCGTTTCAGGCTTCTTCAGCCCTTGTTCACTGGTGTCATCAGGAGGGAGAGTTTCACAGTTTCGCGCCATGTTTGTAGCGCTTAATATTCAATTGCGGCCGTAGTGGGCGTGGCTACATTGCACTCTGGTCTCGGTAGTTCGTATTGCAAATGACGTGTCTCAAAGTCTCCTTTCAAACTCATAATCCTTTAGTAGGTATGCTGGCAATGAAATCATCGTGTCCTCGCCAGTGTTCACCTGGAAATCGGTCTCGCTGTTCCACAAAAACACCGCTTTTCCGCTTCACACGGTGTCAGGAGCCGCTACATCAGCGGCGGGGTGCCTCGCGACTCGAGTAGAGCCGCTACATATTCCAATCGCCATTTACTCTCCAATTGAGGCACCACACATCAGCGTTTTTCAACCTTTTATTCCTCAGGAGTGGCAGGGAAAACGGCAACTTCATCTCGCAAATATAAAGACCAAACGCGTTTCAGGCTTCTTCAGCCCTTGTTCACTGGTGTCATCAGGAGGGAGAGTTTCACAGTTTTCGCGCCATGTTTGTAGCGCTTAATATTCAATTGCGGCCGTAGTGGGCGTGGCTACATTGCACTCTGGTCTCGGTAGTTCGTATTGCAAATGATGTGTCTCAAAGTCTCCTTTCAAACTCATAATCCTTTAGTAGGTATGCTGGCAATGAAATCATCGTGTCCTCGCCAGTGTTCACCTTGAAATCGGTCTCGCTGTTCCACAAAAACACCGCTTTTCCGCTTCACACGGTGTCAGGAGCCGCTACATCAGCGGCGGGGTGCCTCGCGACTCGAGTAGAGCTGCTACATATTCCAATCGCCATTTACTCTCCAATTGAGGCACCACACATCAGCGTTTTTCAACCTTTTATTCCTCAGGAGTGGCAGGGAAAACGGCAACTTCATCTCGCAAATATAAAGACCAAACGCGTTTCAGGCTTCTTCAGCCCTTGTTCACTGGTGTCATCAGGAGGGAGAGTTTCACAGTTTCGCGCCATGTTTGTAGCGCTTAATATTCAATTGCGGCCGTAGTGGGCGTGGCTACATTGCACTCTGGTCTCGGTAGTTCGTATTGCAAATGATGTGTCTCAAAGTCTCCTTTCAAACTCATAATTATTTGCGAGATGAAGTTGCCGTTTTCCCTGCCACTCCTGAGGAATAAAAAGTTGAAAAACGCTGATGTGTGGTGCCTCAATTGGAGAGTAAATGGCGATTGGAATATGTAGCGGCTCTACTCGAGTCGCGAGGCACCCCGCCGCTGATGTAGCGGCTCCTGACACCGTGTGAAGCGGAAAAGCGGTGTTTTTGTGGAACAGCGAGACCGATTTCCAGGTGAACACTGGCGAGGACACGATGATTTCATTGCCAGCATACCTACTAAAGGATTATGAGTTTGAAAGGAGACTTTGAGACACATCATTTGCAATACGAACTACCGAGACCAGAGTGCAATGTAGCCACGCCCACTACGGCCGCAATTGAATATTAAGCGCTACAAACATGGCGCGAAACTGTGAAACTCTCCCTCCTGATGACACCAGTGAACAAGGGCTGAAGAAGCCTGAAACGCGTTTGGTCTTTATATTTGCGAGATGAAGTTGTCGTTTTCCCTGCCACTCCTGAGGAATAAAAGGTTGAAAAACGCTGATGTGTGGTGCCTCAATTGGAGAGTAAATGGCGATTGGACTATATATATATATATATATATACAATCCAAGGCGGTTCTCTGTTCCCAGATCAACAGGCGCTTCGTGAGAGGTGCGTAGCCAACGCGGCTGAACCAAACCGCAATCAATGTCCACAAACCTTCCTATGGAAGTAAAGAAAGGTCGCACTCCAGCAACTTTCACCAATCGTTGATTTATTTTTCTTCTTGTATTTTTAACAGCTCAAAGCAGATTTAACCATTAACCATGATTTTGCCCATTTAAAAGAACCGCCAATGTAGGAAATACTATGACATCACTTCCTGTTCATTCACAGGACTGACACAATGATTTGTAGGAATTATAGTTCTACACCACTATATACTCATTTAATACTGTTACATAAACAAAAATTTGTTCGTTTTGCCAATACTTATATTGGTGTTCATTTTGTGTTTAGTCCCACTATTAACATGTCATCAAAGTCATGGTGCTATACATGTTAATTCATTCAATAAGTAACCGTTCCTGCTTTATTATGTTTGCTTGTGTCATTTTGATAAATACTTCACCGATGGTATAAAAAAACGGCTGCTGTGAGTCTAGCTTAGATTTTTTTCTTTTGTGTTTGACGTTGTTGACAGTATTTATCTCTTTGAGCCCTCCAGTGGGCATATGGAGACAATCTCACAATCCATACTTTCTCACCTTCGATATGTGTTTCAAAACACGTTGTTACTTACAAAAAATGCACCTTCTGCTGATGACCTGATTTTTAAGTAATGCTGATTTTAAAACAAGAGAAGCTTGATATGCTATTATAGATGAATGTAAGGTTCCTCAGACTGATTCAAACCAAATGGAGTCATGGTTCTGAAATTCAAAATTGCCGGGATTCCTTTTGTCTTAAGATCTTCTCCCGGTTTCCACCTCGTATGTTGGCTGGCACAATTTCAATTCCATAAAATTTTAGAGATTTCCAATTGGCATTATGATGAGTCTCCACGTGCTTTGCCACTGCATTGTTTCTGTCTCTATTCTTTGTGGCTCGTACATGCTCCAATATTCGTTTTTTCAACTCACAGATAGTACTGCCCACATATTTCAATGTGCACGGGCACTCAGTGACGTATACCGTGTATTGGCTTTAGCACGTTATTAGATCTCTGATTTGCCATGTCTTGTTATTTGCCATGGTAACTTCTGTTACTTTTTTCGCAATTTCGCAAACTTTACAATTGTGACACTCAATAAAACCTTTCGTGTTTAACCATGTTTCTTTTTGTGTCTTGGCTTTAAAGTGGCTATGCACCAATCCATCTTTCAGATTTTTTGCCCTGTGATACGTTATTATTGGATGGGTACCCATTGTTTCGCCTATAGTTCCATCTAACTGTAGGATTTTCCAATTCTTCTTTATTATATTAGCTATTTCTTTGGATTCTTGACAAGCAGATAAACAAAACCGTAAAATGGAGAAAAGAGAAGCTAAAAGAAAGGAACAACTAACTAACATGTTTGAAAAGGGAAGTTTGCAAACAGAACCGGATAAACAAAACACATCGGGTAAAACTGATATCAAAAGCAAATTAAGAGCATGGGAGAAACTCAGTAAAAAATAAATTAACAAATCTTGGGAGTTAATAACATTGAAGGAATACTTAGAAGTACAGAGGGTCCTAAGGGGCCTAAGGATTATGTTAATGCCCAGTCAACAGGATGCAACAAATGATTTATTACAAGAATGGGGTGAACATATATTGAATTTATCTTTAGGATTAATAAAAATACTTGTTAAACATATTGAGATTGCTTTACAAAAAATCAAAGAGCAATTACAGGAGGTGGAAAAGGATTTGGAGTCACTCAAATTAAATTCATCAATGTCAAAATTTAAAGAAGATCTTGAACGGCAAGTTGATAAGCATGAAGATATTGTAAGGCAACGTAAGCATAATAAATTTGTGCGGGACACCATTGAATATGCGGAAGGACGAATCTTTACTTTTGCACGGAAGTTTGATCCCTTCAAACAACAAGTCTCAGCCAATAAATTGTCGGGCGCATCTAGCAGTTTCTCATCCCTGGCCTCAACTGATCTAAGTGAAGGGGGCCCCGAATTACCACCAGATGGTGCGAGGAAGATTTTTTTAGGGGATATGCGCCTCGTTCTACAACAACGTCAATGGGAACAAAATCAAATGGCGCAACGACAACCGCGAGGAAGAGGCAGGGGAAAATCGTGGAAGCAAATAAATCGCGACGAACAAAACGAAGGGGACGAAGAAGCAAGTTCCTCATCAGAAAGGATTGGTATGAAAACCCGAAGTATGAGAAAAAGGAAGGATCAGTAACGGATGAACTTCAGGTAGTAAACCTTTCGAAAAGAGAACTTTCCTCCGCAGAAATGTCATTATTAAAACGAGGCATTAACTATTGCCCTACGCAGAGAATGAATTTAGCACAAACCAGGATTGATTTGTATTTTTATATCCGCAAAATAAAATTAGCCAAACACTTCAAGGAAAATCAAAATAAACCGAAACTAATAAAAAGAATGCCAAAACCAACTTTAACATTACTGGCAAAGGAGTCAACTGATTTTCTAACATTGCTTAACTTAAATGCAGAAGAAGGAGAAGAAATCACCCTGGAAACAGCATGCCCACAATTAGGGGCAGGCTTAAGCAAAAAAAGACGACAGTCCAAGTTCTATCCACAAATAGCTCCAGGGAACAAAATTGACCTTTTTCAGGAAGCCATCATTCATGATCTTTATAAAATGAAAAAAATACATTTCAAGAACAATTTAAACAAAATGGAAAGAGAAGCCCTGACAAAACTAGCCAATGATCATGATTTTGAAATTAAAATGGCAGACAAGGGGGGCAGCGTGGTGTTATGGGATCGGACCCTATACACCACGGAAGCCCTACGACAATTAAATGACAGCAAATATTATGAGAAATTACAAGTAAATCCTACCACATCGATCAAACATGACATTGATAAAAAGTTAAGGATTTGGGTAGCAAAGAATCTAATTGATGAAGATGAATGTAAATATATGACAGTGGATTTTCCAACTCTAGCTACCATGTATTTTCTTCCAAAATTGCATAAGATTCAAAAGGAACCACCAGGCAGGCCAATTTTGTCGGCAAAGGGCTCACTTTTGGAACCAATGGCAAACTTCATTGATTATTTTCTGATTCCAAATGTGGCAAATCTCAAATCACACATTAAGGACACTACAGATCTTCTTAGAATTTTACAAGGCATAACTTGGCAGAGCACCTTTTGTCTAATCACGATGGACGTGGTTGCATTATATACGAATATTGAAAATGTCCAGGGCTTAAATGCATGCCATTATTTCTTACAAGAAAGAAACATTCATTATAAAGAACATAATGTGATGCTGATGGAAATGATAAGGATATGTTTAACAAACAATGTTTTTGTCTTTGGGAATGAGCTATACCGCCAACGAAACGGAGCATCTATGGGATTTTCCTTTAGCCCCAGTTATGCCTGTCTGGTAATGGGGTGGTGGGAGAAAGAGATAGCTTGGAACATCAAAAAAGAAAAATACACAAAGCAAATAGTAAGCTGGATACGTTTCATAGATGATCTCCTTATCATCTGGAATGGGAATGAAGAAGACTTCCAGGATTATTTTGAAATCTTAAATACCAGTACACCCAATTTAAGATTTACATTTGATTTCAGCAGAAAAAAAGTAATCTTGTTTAGATGTAGAAATTTACATGAAAAACAACTGCCTGGAAACTACTCTACATCGTAAATGCACGGCGACCAATGCAACCCTAGAGGCCACTAGCTTTCATCAGCCATCCCTTATATCTAGCATACCTTACGGTGAGTTCCTCCGCCTTCAGAGAATTTGCAGCGAGGAAGAAGAATGGTTAAAGCACAGCGCAAGAACAATCAAAAGATTTCAAGACAGAAAATACAGCAAAAATACAGTAAACAAATGTTGGAATAGAGCAAATGCAAGAACAAGACAGGAATGTCTAACACCACCTGAAAACAAAATGCAAACCACAGAGGAACCCATTAGACTAATCACGGATTTCAGTCAAGAATCCAAAGAAATAGCTAATATAATAAAGAAGAATTGGAAAATCCTACAGTTAGATGGAACTATAGGTGAAACAACGGGTACCCATCCAATAATAACGTATCGCAGGGCAAAAAATCTGAAAGATGGATTGGTGCATAGCCACTTTAAAGCCAAGACACAAAAAGAAACATGGTTAAACACGAAAGGTTTTATTAAGTGTCTCAATTGTAAAGTTTGCAAAATTGCGAAAAAAGTAACAGTGGTTACCATGGCAAATAACAAGACATGGCAAATCAGAGATCTAATAACGTGCAAAAGCCAATACACGGTATACGTCATTGAGTGCCCGTGCACATTGAAATATGTGGGCAGTACTATCTGTGAGTTGAAAAAATGAATATTGGAGCATGTACGAGCCACAAAGAATAGAGACAGAAACAATGCAGTGGCAAAGCACGTGGAGACTCATCATAATGCCAATTGGAAATCTCTAAAATTTAATGGAATTGAAACTGTCCCAGCCAACATACGAGGTGGAAACCGGGAGAAGATCTTAAGACAAAAGGAATCCCGGCATATTTTGAATTTCAGAACCATGACTCCATTTGGTTTGAATCAGTCTGAGGAACTTTACATTCATCTATAATAGCATATCAAGCTTCTCTTGTTTTAAAATCAGCATTACTTAAAAATCAGGTCATAAGCAGAAGGTGCATTTTTTGTAAGTAACAACGTGTTTTGAAGCACATATCGAAGGTGAGAAAGTATGGATTGTGAGATTGTCTCCATATGCCCACTGGAGGGCTCAAAGAGATAAATACTGTCAACAACGTCAAACACAAAAGAAAAGAAAAAAATCTAAGCTAGACTCACAGCAGCCGTTTTTTTAAACCATCGGTGAAGTATTTAACAAAATGACACAAGCAAACATAATTAAGCAGGAACGGTTACTTATTGAATGAATTAACATGTATTGCACCACGACTTTGATGACATGTTAATAGTGGGACTAAACACAAAATGAACACCAATATAAGTTTTGGCAAAACGAACACATTTTTGTTTATGTAACAGTATTAAATGAGTATATAGTGGTGTAGAACTATAATTCCCACAAATCATTGTGTCAGTCCTGTGAATGAACAGGAAGTGATGTCATAGTATTTCCTTCATTGGCAGTTCTTTTAAATGGGCAAAATTATGGTTAATGGTTAAATCTGCTTTGAGCTGTTAAAAATACAAGAAGAAAAATAAATCAACGATTGGTGAAAGTTGCTGGAGTGCGACCTTTCTTTACTTCCACAGGAAGGTTTGTGGACATATATATATATATATATATATATATATATATATATATATATATATATATATATATATATATATACACACACACACACACATATATTTTTTTCTGTGAATTTCTAAGGTGTTTTAAATTCTTTTTCCTAGCTAGAACATCCGAGTAACCTTTGTTTTTTTCAATGAATATATGTATATATGTATGTAAACATATATTCACTAAAAAAACAAAGGTTGCAGGGACGTTATAGCTAGGAAAAAGAATGTAAAACACCTTAGGAATTCACTGAAGAAAAATCAAAGGTTACAGAAACGTTATAGTTAGGCTCAGATTTCAGACACACAGAAAGATAGAAATTCAGCAGTTATAGCTATCTGAGCTAACTATAAGTTACGCCCCGCAATGCACTGTTTATGATTTCACATATTACATCACTCATCACATGATCCGGGACATCACTGATATAATCAATGATAACATCTCAAATGGCATCACTGATGACATCATCAAGTAAGTGTAAGTGTTTTGTAAACCTTTCTGAGGCTTAAAGGTAGATACTAAGCTACTGCATAAGGTAAATTGCTATTTTGTCTTTACTACTAATGATTGTTGCTATTTCTAACATATGTCATCTGAGTAGCTGTGTGAATGTCCGTATCAGTGTGTGAGTGGATGTCTGAGAAGCTGTATGCTTGTGTGAGTGGGTGTGTGAGTGTCTTTATGGATCTGTCAGTGTGTATGTGATTGGCTGTATAGGTCTCTAAGTGAGTTTGTGAGTGGATTTCTAGGTGTGTGAGTGCTTGTATGGGTGTGTGAGTGATTGTACTGGAGTGTGAGAGATTGTATGGGTCTGTGAGTCGATGTGTAAGTGGTTGTGTAGGTGTGTGAGTGGGAGTGAGTGGTTTTATAGGAATGTGAGTGGGTTTGTGAGAAGGTGTGTAGGTGTGTGAGTGGTTCTGTGGATGATGTCATCAGTTCATCAGCAATGTAATTTGAGTAAGTTATAGTTAGTTTAACTGCTTAATATCCATGGTTTTGTGCATGTGAAATCAGAGCCTAACCATTAAGTCCCTGGAGCCTTGGGTATTTTCAGTGAATTTCTATGTTTAAAAAAAATTCTATTTCCGAACTATAGTGTCCCTGTAATCTTTCTTTTTTCAGAGAATTTCTACCATTTGTAATGATATTTCCTAACTATAAAGACTCTGTAACGTGTGTTTATTTCAGTGGAGTTCTACAGGATTTGAATATTATTTCCTAACTATAACATCCCTGTAAAATGTTGGTTTTTTTGTGAATTTTGAAGGTGTTTTAATTTAACTTCCTAAGTTTATCCTGGAATCTTAAAGTGTGAGTCTTTGAGTGGCTGTATAGGTCGGTGACTGGGTGTGTGAGTGGTTGTATGGGTCTGTGAGTGGGTGCATGAGTGCTTTTGTGGGTGTGTGTGTGGCTGTATTGGTTGGCGTAGGTGTGTGAGTGGCTGCATGAGTCTGTTAGTAGGTGTGTGAGTAGGTGTATGGGTCTTTGAGTGGGTGTGTGAGTATCAGAATGGATCAGTTATTGGGTGTGTAATTGGCTGTATAGGTCTGTGAGTAGATGTGAAAGTGTCTGTATGGGTGTATTAGTGAGTGTGTTAGAAGTTTTGAGGGTGTGTGAGTGGATTTGTGAGTCAGTGAGTGAGTGTGTGAGTGGCTGGATTGGGCTATGAGTGGGTGTGTGAGTGATTTTGTGGGTGTCTGAGCAGGTTTGTGAGTGGTGGTATGGGTCTGTGAGTATGGGTGTATGTGATTTACTGTGTGAGTGGCTGTATGGGTCTTTAAGTAGATGTGTGAGTGGTTTGGGGGTGTTTGAGTAGCTGTATTGGTCAGTGAGTGGGTGTGTGAGTAGATATGTGGGGGCAAAGGTACTTGTGCACAGATTAACCAGATGCAATGCTAACATTTAGGAAATATTGGGGCAGATGTAGCAAGCATTTTTGAGTACGTAAAAGGGCAGATTCGCAGAATCTGCCAATTTGCGAATGCAAAAATTGCTTTTCCAATGCAGTAAACCCAATTTTACGATTTGGTAACCTGTTATTGAATCGCAAAATGGGTTTGCGATTCTGTATTAGGAAGGGGCATGTTTAGGGCGTCCCTTCCTAATACCGAATCGCATCGGTATGTATGAATGTTTTGTGACCGCAATTGTGGTTGCAAAACATTCGCATTTTACCACCTACTTCAAGTAGGTGGTAACCCATTCGCAAATGGAAGAGGTCGCCAAGGGACCCCTTTCCCTTTGGGAATGTTTGTAAAACTATTTGTAAGAGCAGGCAGTGGTCCCACGAACCACTGCCTGCTCTTAAAAGATGAAAAGAAAACTTTTCATTTTTCGTTTTGTAAAGCATCTCGTTTTTCTTTAAGGAAAACGGGCTGTTTTACAAAAAAGTTTGCATTATTGAAAAGCAATCACGGACATGGTGGTCTGCTGATCTCGGCAGGCCACCATCCCCGTGATTTTTGCGATTCCTAGTTTAGGATTTTGTCTTAAGTTAGTTCTGTGAATCAGGCCCCCAGTCACTCATTCACTCAGAGAGGCAAGCACCCCCTCACAGTTGCACTCAGAGACCCACACACCCACTTGCAGACACACTCAGACACTCCCACTCCCAGTCATATACCCACTGAGAGACTCATGCACTTAGTTACAGACCCACTTAGACACTCATGCATCCACTCACTCACACACTGAGACATGCACTTAAACACTCATATATCAAATCACAGGTACTGTCAAACAGTTATATACTTACTTGCACATGCACAAAGGCCCTCATGTACCTACTCACAGATTGACTGTAAGAGTCATGTAACAAATCACTCAGATCCACCCAAATACTTAAACAGTGAATGAGAGACTTACTGACACATTGATGCAGACAGTCACAGATTCCACTGAAAGAGTTATACACTCTGTTATAGAGATATTAAGGGAGTTATACATGCTATTAAAGAGTCATTTAGATAGTAATGTGTTTGTCATGTTGGTTATAATCCATTTTGCAGTTATACGTTTTGAATGTGGTGGTGGTGCTTGAAATTCACTGAAAAAAACAAAGGTTACAGGGACGTTATAGTTAGGAAATAGAATTGAAAAAGCCTTAGAAATTCACTGAAAAAACTAAGGTTGCTGGGACGTTATAGTTAGGCTGATATTTCACTCATACAAAACCAGAGAAATTCTGCAGTTATAGTTAGCCAAGCTAACTAAAGCTCATGCCCCGCAATGAACTGCTTATGATGTTATATATTAAATCACTCATGGCATGGTCAGTGACATCACTGATGACATTTTAAATGACATCACTGATGACATCATCAACAGGATCTCACCTATTCATAGTTCTAAACACAGATCCACTCAGTCACCCATACAGCCACACATACTCAAACTCACTCACTAATACAGCCACTGAAATATTCTCTCAGACACCCATACAGCCAATCATACTCTGTCAGTCACCCAAAGAGCTACTCACATACCTACTCACCCATTCATAGAGTCAATGCCATAGCCACCTACCTATACAGTTATACACACACACACACACTTATTCATAGCAATACTAACACATACTCACTTACCTGTACAGTCACTGACAAAAGTACACACTCTCACAATCACCCACTCACACATACAGTCACTCATTTACTCCAACACTCACCTATACTGTCTTTCACATATGTAGATACTCACCCATACACAACTTACACATCCATTCACTCACTGACACAGCCATACACACAGTTAGTCACCCATGCGGACTCTCACAGATGCGCTCACTAACCCATACAGCAACTGACTCACCCACTCACTCATCCTTGCAGGCAGTTACTCACCCCCCTCACCCACCCACACAGACACTCATACACCCATACAGGTACTCAGACAACTAATCAATCACCCATACAGCCACTCATGTACCCACTCACCAACCTATGCAGCCACTTAGACACCAGCTGACAGACTGATACAGATATTCACATGACCTAGTCACTCGCCCATACATTCACTGAGACACCTAATGACTCACTTATACAGTCAGTCATGCACCCACTGAATCATCCATACAGACACTCATACACCCACTAATTCACCAATAAACCTTGGTATATATATTTAACACTCAAACTTTTTTTTAAAACACTCACAGTCACTGGAATGATGTCATCAATGATGTCATCAGTGATGTTATTTGAGATGCCATCAGTGATGTCAGTGACCGTGTCATTAGTGATGTAATATGTGAAGTCATAAGCAGTTCATTGTGGGGTCCCGAGTTATAATTTGCTCAGCTAACTATAAGTGCAGAATTTCTCTGGTTTTGTATGAGTGTAATGTCAACCTAACTGTAACATCCCTGTAACTTTTGTTTTTTTATCTATGAGGTGCCCTCACCATGCACTGCTAATTATCCCACATATTGCACCCATGACATCTACTATGACATCATTAATAATATCACTGCAACATTTGTAATCAAATTATTGATGAAAAACTGTGCATGGAGGGGCAGGAGTTACATTTAGCTTAGTGCACATGTTATAGTTACTTGAGATACTAAATGTATTTATCTAGAGCCCGTATTGAGGGCCAAATGTGTCATTGTATTGGATGCAAATGCTGGCCGCAACTTGTCAAAAGTATTTTTGTGACCAGTGTGGAATCAAACTGCCCCTTTATTAATAGACGGAGTTGCCAAATTCTGAATCAGATTGAGCCGCAATGTGAAATACTTAATTAATATCCATTAGGCAGATTGCAAATTGCAACTCAATCCTATTGGCAGCAGTCACAGGGATGATGGTTTGCAATTGTTAATAGATCACTATATCTGTGGTTTTAAAAAAAATCTATTTTTAAAAGTTCCTCTAAAACCTGGCAGTGGTCCAAGGAGGCCCCTGCCCACTCTTCCTAAAACTTTTTTCACAATACCCAAAAATTAAGGCATCCAAATGGACCCCTTGCATTTTGAGAATGTTATAACGCCAAATTAGGAGTTGGTAACTCTACAGTTGTGGGCAACCGCATTTCCTGTCGCAAGCCATAGATACATATGGTACCAATTTGCAATATCTGCAACACACCCCTTTCAATTTGCAAATTGGTATCAACTCACAATCTCCTTTTAGGAATTGGTAAACATTTATTGACTTGAAAATGAGATTCGAACATAGGAAAAGCCTACTTTACAGTCTCAAACACCCCTATTTTGTAAATTAGTGTTTTTGAGACAGCAAAATAAGTTAGTATATCTTGACCCTATGTTGTCTCTCTGCCTGTAGTTTTACACCAGTGACAACATGTGGCATGCCTCGTTACTTAACAACCTGACTGTTTTGATTGAGGGCTAATGTCTGCATGCAATATTTCGGTTTGCTGCAGAACTACAATAGAGGTATTCAAAGTGAATATCATTTGAGCTGGAATTGTTTACTGCAAAACTGGAGCTGACAAGTGATTAACGTACCAAGAAACTACTGGTTGATTAAAAATGGTGGAGTGCCATGGTGCAGCTGGTACAGTTTTGAGAGCGGCTGTTCTTGTCAGCAACACCAACATTCTAAAGGTTCAGGTGGGGAAACATTCAGATGCTGCTTGAAGAGCAATTTTACAAAATGAGTAAATTCCAATAGGTGCAAGGAGGAGCTGGGAAGTAGTGGGAGGTCTACTATCTAATTTTAGTCCTCGTGTCCCCATATATAGGGATAACACATTGAGTGGTAGGGTATTTCTATTTTTAGATATTACATCCTCTATAGAAACTGACTCTTTGTGAAGCTAATGTAGCAGATGCAGCCATTGGACTCGCACCTCTTTTTACATTTGGAAAAATCAGGGACTTAATTGTTTTTCGTCCCCTCGAGTTGTCTGTTTTAAAGACAGGCCAGGACACCCAACGCGTCTCGAAATACACTGTTTAAGAGCCTTTGACCTCTGGGTGAATAGTTTCCAAAAACCTGTCTCCACTGGCAATGGACTCGTGTAAATATGTGAAAGGAGAAAGGTTGCCCAGTTAATGATTGTTGTGCTTTCCATGTTTGGCCATTAGTAAGTCCCGTCACAAAACCAACTCAATAGTTTCACATGTGGAGTAAATTGTACCTTAAGGAGACGCTAGGGAATAGGGGCATGTTAAATAACTTTTGGTTTTCTCTTTCATTATTTCATATGTAAAAGGTATGGCTAAAAAGAGGTTTGATGCCAATGGACTGAGCAAAAAGAGTTACACAATTTTGTTGGTAGAGATGTAATAGTTTTCTGTCATCATTATTCTGTCTCTTTCCAGTGGTCACACAAAAACTGAACAACTTGAATACCCAACATATCTGATAGTGACTTCGAGAAAAGACTTAGGGGTTGATTAGGATGGTGGGCGGATCACCACCGCCGGCCCGGTGGTGGCGATCTGCCTGCCATCGTAACCTTATTTTGCACCGTCATATTATAATGGCGGTGGTATCGCGGCAGATGTAAAGTGTGTCTGCCACTTTTCCACCGGTCGGCAATCGTTCTGATTGCCGGCTGGGTGGATTTGGGCCACAATATGGGGATGGTACCTAACAGGCACCGCCATCCATATTAGGATGTGGGTAAATCAAGGCCTTTCCATGGTGCCGATGCCGCCATGGAAAGGCTGGCGGGGATTCACTTTGGGGGCCTGTTGCGGGCCCCCAGGGCGGTGGGGACTGTACTTGGGGGGTACCTATGGTAACCCCTACATTGCCCTGCACATGGTGGCAGGCACCTGCCACGTTGTGCAGGACAATGCACAACATGGCCCGCCGCAATGTTGAGAATGCCTGATGCGACCGCCGAGGTGGCTGTCGCATCATGATTTGGATGGCGGGACCGCCGCGTGGCTGGCATGCAGTCTCGTTTCCACTAGGGCATCCTAATCACTCCCTTAATATTTCACAGAGTCTAAAATTGCCTCAGACTAATTCATTCTAGTTCAAAAATAAGTCTATTACAAAAAAAAATGCATACATTTTGTATCATGAAACATAAGGCCACAGCAGAAGTACAGTCCACTATATACATTATTCCAGAAGATGTAATAGTCATCAATAATACTGTGTTTATGAAATAAATAAGACACTTTAGTGTGCCAAACACAGCCATTAGAATAACGGTATATCTAGTCGACTAAATTCAGAAAAAGATGTTCTGTAGTGGAATATTAGCCCTCAATACTATCTCATGGAATTGTGCTCCTTAGAAAATCGAGCAAAGAACTGAAGCCAGTTCCAAAGAAGAAGAGTTTTGTCATCCTTGCCATCTCATGCTAGTCTAACTGTGATTGTCTGATTGCTTCTTGTCGACAAGTCACCACAATGCTTGTTGTTTCCTTGTAGAATCATTGTTTGTCCAACGGGTCTCATTGACAGCAAAATTAAAATACAACACACAGAATTTTTTTATTCAATAAATGCAAACACATACTAATAAGGTACTTTCTACCTTTAGGAGGCTATCTAGCTGTCAAATACTCAACACCGCTGTGGGCCATTCCATTGCTAGTCAGAGAGTTTGCAGCCTGCAGCTCACATGGTGCAACAACCATGGCTAATTTGTCCCACAGGCCCATAATCATAGCTAGCACCTACAATGGTCAGAGTTACCCTAAAGTCTCTTGTAGTGTCACTTATCAACCCACTTAGCCTTAAGATCTTCCAAGTCAGGAGTAATATGAATTGGTTACTGTAACTTTGTATTATCTAATATTTATTTAATGATCTAATATAAAAAAGGAAACTTGTGGTAATCTAATATCTGTTATAGGACTGCACAACTTACTAAAATCTATAAATTAAACCAAATGTATTTTTATTCACTGTCACTTCCTACTGTTGCACTTAACTGAGAGCACATTTTGGTGAGTGCTTTGAACAATTGACTCAGGCCATCTTATCATAGGCTTGAATGACCACAAAATGACAATTAAATGGCAATTGATCCCCACCTAACTACAGAGTAGTTCAGTGGGTGAATGCACGTGCAGGATTAATAAGATTTATTAACCCATAATATGACACTCTGTAAGTATGTGGAACATTACGTATCACAAACTTGAAAATAAAACCTGAATGCTGTGCATGTACAGCACAATACATTGTGGGGTAATGTCCAATAGTGGAAATAATGCTTTGTTTGGTTCTACCAAACATTCAGCATTTTCTTCAGGTAAAACAAAGACACAACAAGCAATAGCAGGCATTCTGTCCTTTAGCACATTTCTATCTGAATATTTTTTACCACCAGCACTTTGCTGCTGGGTATATATGGAAGGGTCTAGTCTGGTTGCTATGCTGTGGTTTTTGTGATTTGAATCACACATAAAATGTTATCTACAAGATAAAAATGCAATGCATGCTAGCACTAGTATCTGTGAATACCAGGAATTAAAGTGTCAATAGGTTGCATGGAACGTAAATGACACTGTGTGCAATAATATATTGGAAATACAGCAATTTCAATTCAATTAAAAAAATGATAAAAATATTTTACGTCATAACACTTTCAATTAAGATTTGACCAATACATAAAATGCCTCAGATAGAAGGATAAAATATATCATACAGTACCAAACTGCAGAAGCATATCTCATCAGCACCCACATTAAAAGACACTTCATCATTATGCAAAAGTAAGAAATTTAGTAAAATTTGCAGAAAAAGATCAAATGAAGCATAGTCTGTTTAGAAACATCGTCACAGGAGCAAGATGCTGTGTATAGCCCAGGGGAAAGCATAACAGGTACTTAACAGTGCCTGATCTAAAATGAAAAAAGAGTGAATGTTCCCATCTGCTGTGAGCAGTCCATAGATAATTAGTGATGTTATCAGTGTCGTATAAGTCCAAATATCTCATGACCGTTGGCCATGTCTGGAGACTCCTGAGCCGCAGGCACTCCTTAAGCTGGAAAAAGCATCGGTCACGCTCTTTTTACTTAGTGAAACACCGGTCGAGGGATCCCACAAAAGAAATTCCATCCCTATATGAATATAAAGGATCTTAACATGACCAATGCAGGAGATTTATAAACCTTTATCCAGGGAGAAGCAGTCCAGTATTATGTCTCTTGTTAGGGTGAATGCAGGGTTTTTCCATATTGATAACCAGTGCAGGGATGACCAGACATGGATCAAATCTTCCAGGTATCGCAGCCCCAGTTCTTTATGATTGATGTAATCGGCAGCAGAAATGGGAAGTGCCAGCAGTCTCCTTAGAAATCTCTTTTCTTCTTGCTGGATTACCTTACAGTTGGATATACCCCGTAACTCTGCACCATACATAGCAATTGAATGGCACTGGAATTTATACATGTTTAACAATATGTCTAGAAATTTACCACCTAGGGGTTGAGGAAGATAGCATAGGGACCCATTGGCCAAAGAAAATGTTGTTGTACGATGAGAGATGTTGAAAGACCATGGCCCTTGGGAGGAGAAATAAATACCCAGATAAGGGAAGGTGCTTGTACTGGTCAGAGCGTTGGGGCCAATTGACATAGTTGATAGGGGCCTGCACTTAGGGCCACAAGATATGACATGGGACGTGGGACTTGGGACTTGGCAAAATTGGTTCACAGGTCGAGGGAGGCCATTAAGTTGGAAAAAGGTATCTACTAGGAGACGCAGCACCCTAGGTGTTCGTGCTATGGGCACTGCATCATCCGCGTACCAGAAGGCTGGAAGTGGATTGCCCCTGATTTCAGGGATTGCATTTTTGGAGTTTGAGGTATGTCAGTTTTAGAAGGAAATCATAAATCTCTCAGTGTACAATGAAATTAAGTGATATGGGAATGTGTTGTTTTGTTCTGATCTATTGAAATGAAAGTTCCCATTATGCTTTCAATTAAAAGCTAAAATCCTGATACATAAACAAGTTTGGTTTGGTGCTCTTGTGTGCATTTTTCCCAGCACCAATTTTGGGTAAAAACTTATGGATTCTATGTCAATATCTGAGGCGAGGATTAGGCATTTATTTCTTCACTTTATTATATAGCAGTTACTTTCAAAGAACATTGTTAATAAAAATAAACAAAACATTGAACTAGATTCCCCAGCAACCACTGGGGCATGAGTGTCCATAACAACAATTTTCCAATCATGATGCATTTCCTTGTATACATATCCATACAGAGACGTCATTTAGGGGTCATCAGAGGTTGCAGCTGAGACCACTGGCTTGTCCCTTGCTACCCCTGGCACTGCCCTGTGACCCCTTGTTCCCTGTGGTTGTCAAGGCAGTGATAAAAAGTGGGTTCTGTTGCTATCCATTTAGCTCCTATAACCCTTTCTGTGCAGAGGACGGAACCGTTCCGTCCTCTGCCACATTGGGAGCCTGCAGAGGTCAGAACAGTTCTATCCTCTGTTCACATCCATGAAATCCCTTTACCGGTTTACAGTAGAGGGATTTCCTTTTTTACAGAAATATGAGGAAAATGTGTTTTTCTAGTCAAAGTTTGAGGTTTGCAAGGAATCCTGGGTAATAGAACATGGTGAAAGCCATGCAAGTCAGCCCTGCCTGGATACCCTTCCGTGTCTAGTTTAAAAAAAAAAGCAGGTTAGCTAGGTATCCCCAGGTGCCGGCTGAGAACAGGTCCAAAATTTAGGGGAACACAGAATAATAGAATAAGTATTATTACCAATTCTCCAGGCCCTGGGAGACTTCCCCTGCTTGGCCCGGGTCAAAAGTCCTGACCTGACCCCCGGTGGGCTCTGGGGTGGGAGCCCCTATCCTGAGCTCTGTCCTCGAGCTGGTCGTACAGTGAAGAGACCGGGACCTGGGTCCATTGGTCCAGGGTAGGCTACCACTGTATGGCCTGGGGTAGACCCCACCCATCCTGGGCTCCATCCTCTGACCTGCTGGGTGGACAAACCCCCAGAACAGGGTCCTGCGTGCCCCGCAAGACCTCCACTGTGTGGCTGGGTCCAGGAACTCCGACCATGCCTAGGGCGGGCGCTCCCTCCCGTGGCTCTGTTCTCTGGCCTGCCGCATCACCGGTGGACCGGACAGGGGTCCATCAGGCCTGGGAAGCTTCTCCTGCTTGGCTGGGTTCAGAAGCTTTGATTGGGGCCCTGGTGGTCCCTGGAGTGGGGGCCTCTGTCCTAGGCTTCGTCCCCCAGCCTGTCACATGGCCATGGGGTCTTGCGGGATGGGGAGTCCTTCTCTGCATGGCTGGGTCCAGGAGCTCTGACCAAGCCTGGGAATCCGCCTGGCCCCGGGGCAGGCATTCTTGCCCTGGGCTCTAGCCTGCCACACCACCAAGGGACTGGGACGGGGGTCCACCAGGCATGGGTGGCTTCCCTGCTTGGCTGGGCTCAGAAACTCTGACTGAGGCCTCAGTGAGCCCTGGTTAGGGGTGGGCGAAGTTCACAGAGTTGTACTCCACAGAATTCCACTTAGTTACAGGTGAACTCCGTGATATTCTGCAGAGTTCCACCTATGCCTTTTTCAGAGGAGAAGTTGTCAACCTAAACAATCCTGGAGAGCTATGGGTTGCAGAAACCTCTCTGGGGCTCCCTAGCTTGCCACAGCTGTGCGCTAGTGGAAACTAAACACATGAAACAAAATACGGTTTTAAAAAATTCAGCAAATGTGACCTGGCAATTCCTCAGAGTGGTTTTTGACTGTAAATTCTTCAATACAAATTAAATACACACCCTAGAAATATGTCATTGATGAATATCTGTCAACAGAAGCCATCACTTAAAAGATAAGTCCTAGGAAATAAAAAAAAATCTGTCACACCTACCCCATGGTGCAGAGAGAGTACCTTGATCTTTCACAATTCCTAGCTTTGCAAAGCAGGACCCGGGACACCTATGAATTGACACCCAGATACACCTCAGTCAACTGCATGCCACTTCTGTGCTATTGCAGTACTGAAACCGTAATTGTTACTTGACAATGTACCTCACTCTGTTGCTCCAGCACACTTTCCTCTGAAAATATTGAACTGTGCCAAGGCACCGCCATGCTAAATGACAGCCCATAGTGTCTCTCTAGTGGAGATCTAATATTCCATAAACATAAAACAAATGTGGATAAAATTATCCAGTGTCAAGCAAGCTAACACAAATTAGACTCTACCCCAGCCTGTCAGTCTTTTAGAGTTACATGGATGTATGGAATCCACCCACTGTCCCCATTCAGCAGCAGCAACAAGCTCATCAAAGTTTAGTTAATTTATTAAACCTGGAATTTATTTTTCATTTGTTCTTCTGTTGTCTCATTTTGGGAAGTTTTTTTTTTAAATTAAGGATACATTCACAGCTGTTGTGGAATTTAATTGTGATTCAAAGTATAGTTGTCCATATAGCAACTGTTTATGGTCAGTACGAGGAAAAAGAAGGCTGGTAGCCGGCCAGAAAAAATTCTCAAAAGTCAGGGAGACCTGGCGCACAGTGGGAGGACAGCTGTATCTCATTTCTTCTTTACACAATGCTGTCAATGCACACCTACCAGGAAGTACAATACATCTTTCCATTCATCCTATGGAACCTAGAATGCCCCACAGACTGGACCGCAAGTATCACCCAGCTCCTCTTCTACAGTGAAAAGCCACACACAGCCCTGTCATGGAACCGCAATAACAGCCTTCAAGTAGCTTTAGGCTTACCATTAGCAGAGTAATGCCATCCACCTCCTCTTGGTTGCAGCAGTCCGTAGAGTGAAAGTTCTTCTCTCTGAGTCAGAAGGCTCTCACCGGGGACGGAACTAGAACTATATGCCTGCTCTGTTCCTACACGCCCTAAGAAGTGGCCGTCTTAAAACAAGACTGAAAGCAAATTGGAGCTGCTTTTGGCCATAGGTATCTGATGGTGTAGTCCCCCACTTGCCTACTTTGGGTACATTCCTGTTTTACCAGCCCCAGGTCCTGCAGAGCATCCCAATTTTGAATGCCTTGGATGTGCTGCCATATGTTAGTGCCTCTGATAGGCTGAAGGCCCAGAGCAGCCCGTTCTCATGCATCCACTATTTTTTCTTCGGTTTTATTTTTTGTTTTTGGTGCTCATTTTTCTGGAACTCTTGATGTGGTTTAAATGGGTGAATATTGATGTTTTCTCTGATGGATATAGTGATTAATCTCTTCTCTGTTGTTGAGTTAATGGGACTGGGGGCTATTGTTCCATTTTGGAGGGTCCCTTTCTATAATTTTTACTTGCAGTCTGTTCTACTAAAGACAGAAGCCTGAACAGGCCGACATAAATCAACATAGGACTAGTTTTGCAATCAGCCAGTTCGTAAAAGGAAAGAAAAGTAAGACTTCTCTCATGTAACAATTTGTAGAAGACATCTTTGAATGGTGAATCGGTTTTAAGTCTTTGCTCTTACCCTGTTAAGTTTACATCACACCATGAGATATTGAAACAAAAGGTTGGATAGCTCTACAATGTATCTGTAGGTATTCCAGTCTCCAATCTGTGCCTCAAAAACTGCACCTTGCTGTTTACATCTCCACCATGACGCCAATTTACAATTACAATCTCAAATCAAATCTGCAGGTCAGCGGTCAAACATGCAGTTGGTGTTGCCGACCTGATTCATAAGTACGAACTGGACATCATGATCTTCATTGAAAACTAAGCTTAATGACTCCTCCTTTCCAATTTTGGACATCCTAGTTCCTCCTGAATATGACATCATTAGACTGGATAGATCTGTTAAAGTTGGGGGGGGCATTGTATGCATCTATTGCTCCAATCTTAACCTGAAACATGTACAAACTGTGCCGATGTCTTCCTATGAACACCTAGTCATTGAAATCTGGAACAATGAGAAGATAGTTAGTTTGCTCCACATGATCTATCATTCTCCGGGGTACAATCTTCTCTTCCTCGAACAAATTTCGGCATCCATAGCTTCAAACTCTGACCAGCCCTCCAGCCATATCTTAATTGGGGATTTCAACTTCCACTGGAACGACTCAACTTATCCCTCACTTTGCGCATTCAAGGCCTTCCTCTCCAACCTAATCTTCTCCCAGGTATGCAATGAACTCATACACATCAAGGGCTCCACCTTTGATTTAATCATTGCAAAAGATAACATGATACAACTTGAATGCATATCACCGTGTGACTGGTCGGATCACTACAAAATCCCTTTTCACATCTTGGTAAGGATTCTGTCAAGTCAACGTCAACCGCATAAGGCCAGACAGTGGTTGTGTAATCTGAGGGACATTAACGTAAATGACCTAACATCTATTAGTAATAACCAACTTTCTCCACCACCAAACATGACCAATCTGGATGACCTCACTGATCACTACATCCATACCATGGAAAATCTATTCAAAACTGTTGCTCTGAAGCAACTCAAAAGTATGCAGATGAAACATTCCAAACCCTGGGGCACCCTCAATGAGGAAAGATGCAAAATAAGGCTTGTGGAGAGGTCATGGAGGAACTCTCCTTCCATAAAAAACCGCAAACAGTTGAGGATGACTGAAAGCTCTTACAACATACATATCTGTAGTACAAAAGCAGAACACTTGACAATCCTAAACACAGACCAAAAAACGATTTGAAATCATCAAACAACAAGTTAACCACTCATCCAACCAACTATCTGTGCCCACAATATCACTTCCTAGTGATGAGGATTTCTCTGCAGACTTTATCAAAAAGGCAAGAAGGATTGAACTGGAAGTGCAACTAGCTTCACAAAAACCGCATTATCAAACCCAGCCTATTGCATAATAAAGACAAACTTCAGAGAGTGCCCCTACCTCTTACACCATAGATCAGACTCCGAAAAACAATGCATTGTGGAACACCTTTATACTACCAGAGGATGTCGAGCTACTAAGAACTATATCATTAAAACCCTTGAATCATTACATTAATACTTTGACTGCTAAATTCTTCAAAGAACTTAGATTTGCCATTTTCCCCCTCTGGTCCTTGCTTATCCATGATTTGCTTGTACTGTGCTGGCTTCCTGATTGACTTAAGATAGGACAAGTCAAACCCATACCTTATCTGATCCCAACAACTTCTGACTAATTTCCAATATCATGACTCTAGCCAAACTTATTGAGAAAGTCGTACACAAATAAATATTCAATCACATCCAACAGTTCCAGCTCCTTGACCAACACCAATCAGGTTTTAGAGCGGGCCATAGCACTGCAACAACTCTAATTGACATTGTTGATGACGCCCTGAGACTGCTTGACAAGAGCGAACCTTGCCTACATATTCCTCTGGATCTGTCCTCGGCGTTTGACACGGTCAAACAAGAAAACCTGATTGATCTTCTTGGAAAAACAATGGGTTCATCGGGCCCTGTACTAAATTGGTTCCAACTTGTTCATGGAGCCCGTCACCGACATTCTGAACCGTTCAAACATACAATATCACATGTACGCTAATGACACCTAACTGTATACGAAGATTGCCTCACCGGATGAAATCAAAACTCTGAACAGTGTACTTCTGAAAACTCATGAATAATTAGCTCACAGTCAACTTATGCTAACTCAATATGGAATTCCTCTTGATTGCCCCCTACAACCACTCTGCACCCATTCAAGACTGGCTCAAACAACTTACGCCTCTCAATTGCAATCCAAATGTTGTTGAATCCTCTAGACCATCAGGCATAACTCTGGACAAATACTTAAATATGCAAGAACACATCAGTGCAACAACTAGTTTGGCTAACCACCAGCTCAACACACTTAGGAAAATTAAGCCGTTCCTGCCTCCTGAGAACTTGCAACTAGCAGTCCAATCCCAAGTTCTCTCCTGATTGGAATATGGAATTGTGACCCTGGCAGGTTTATCCAAAGCTAGACTGGCCCCCATAAGGACTACCCTGAACTCCACTGTCAGACTCATCACGGGTTCAAGAAAATATGATTACATCGCACCTGACCTAGTGCAGCTCAATTGGCTTGCGCTAGAAGCTAGGATTCAGTTCAAGATTGCCTGCTTGACGCAAAAGGCTCTTCATTAAAACACCCCTGTTTACCTGGCAAAAATACTCGAACTTTCTGTTCTGAATCGAGCCCTAAGCAGCTCTAATACTCTCATGCTAAAACCTCACACATTTAAAATGAAAATAACCTACAACCGCTCCTTCTCCGGTCTTGCCCCGAAAATTTGGAGAGCTATTCCTCACGAAATCAGATCAAATCCTTTGTCCTCCTCATTCAAGAAACAAGTCAAAGGGTTACTTCTGAATAACCAGTTGCCACAATCGACCTGAAGACACCATAGCTAACTTTTCTTTCTTGTTGTCAACATGGGTCTCTTATGCAATGTTGCTTTTTGTGTTTCTTTACATGTACCACGTTTGGTTTGCTCTTTTTGTACAGGTGCTTTTTAACTTACCTTATGTTTGCACGTTTTTACTTGCCAGTCTTATCTGCTTCTTACGGGTCATGTTTGCGCTATATAAACCTTTTCAAATTAGTAAATAAATATAAACACAGGCCTAGGGAGGCTTCCCCTGCTTTGTTGGGTTCAGAAGAACAGAATGGGCCACGGGCCAGGGCTCCAGTGGGCTCTGGAGTGGGAGCCCCGATCCTGCAGCCCACTGCATGTCCAAGTGCCAACTATGGGGTCCTGTGGGCCCGGGGAGGTCTACCCTGCAAGACCGGTTCAGAAGTTTTGGCCAGGCCCTGGTGCGATGCTCCCTCCCTGGGATCCATCCTCCACAGAAAAATCATAAAAATTCAACTACACCTGCAGGTCAAGTAACTTGAAAAAAACTCCATATCTTCTGTCCATTTCAGAAATACATGGGTTTTCTTGATAACTATTTTTCACTTTTATATTTTACCAAACAAATTGCTGTATACCCAGTACACAATGAAAAACCATTTCAAGTTGCAGCTCCGTTATTGGCTCTGGATTCCTCGAGTTCTTGGAGAACGTACAAGCCCTATATATCCTCGCAATCAGAAGGGTCCAGCGGACATAACTGTATATTGCTTTTTGAAAATATGCCATAGCTAGTTGAAGTTACAGATTTAAAGGTAGACACAAAGGGGCACATGCATGAAGCTTTTTGTATTCGCAAACGGGCCGATTCGCAACCTACCTCCATAGCCCTCTCAGGCCCAAGCACGATCATTCATTGCTTTCATTGCAGAGTGGTTATTTTGTGAAAAATTTGACACAGTGTTTCAAACTCAGATTTTACAGCATTATATGGGTGGTCATGTTTAAAGATGTTGGGAAAACATTGTATTAAATCTGCTTGAGTTTTTACCAGCCTTTACCTCTATTCGACAACTTAACTACATGAATTATGCTATTGAATTTGAGTAACTCATTTCCCAGTACAACCCTGTGTGAAACTGACTATAACCATAGTTGCAGCTATTCCAGTGCACAGCATCTTGGGATGGACAAATAAAAGATACAATGCTGTGGCTAAGGGATAGACTAACTTGAGTTTTTATGAACAGAAATTATCAGAATTCCAGGATGATTTGAGGTCTTCTATGGGGATGGAGAAATACCTGCAGCTACATGTAGCTCACTAAAGCCATGGCTAAAAAGTTAATGTGAGTTGCAGTGGCTGCCACTTCTTTCAGATGTTCACCTATGTTTGAGGTGGGGCTGGGGCAGCAGTATTAGCAATACAGATGTGGAGCTGCCCCAAGAGGACTGTGAAGAGTTTGCAGCCTTTTCTGTGCGTGTTATGAATGCACAGAATATAATGGGTTCTGCTGATTTTGCACAGTCATATTCAGAGATTATTTTGCATAGCCCACTATTTGGCTACAGATGCCGTAACACCTGGCATTGCAGCAGTACACAGAGCTCAGAATGAGGGCTGCATATAAAGTCTGAAGTGGAGAGTGACTATAGAGGAAGAGTCTTGGCTTTTTCAAAATCCACACCCAGTGGAATGTGGATTTCTATGTAGATTTGTAGTAATGATCCCTATTTGTGTTTCCCTCAGGAAGTGTGTACTGATAGTCATGGTGGAAAAGGGGAGCAACAAGTAAAGCACAAAGATGTTGTTAACTGTACTACATAGACAGCTTAAGTGCTTAATTTCTTAGTATGCCTCCTTGTCCCAAAAGTAATTTGAAAATAGGTCCACATTCATCGTTGTGCCCCTAAACGGGAAGTTTTCATTCATTTACCTTTTATCAGCTTTGACATTTGGGTACTTTTTATTCTTTTGGCCTTTATTACTTGGTATTCATCTACATTAAAAAATGTCTAGAGCTTGCCAGATAATTTCATGATGGTAGGACACCTCTTTTCCAGTCCTGGACTTTCATATAACTGATTACATTCTGGTAGCTGTAGTCTTGGCATGCTTTAATCAGCCAATTGTGTCAGCTCACCCAATGGTTTAGAAAAGAAAAGCCAGGTCTGGAAAAGTGCTGACATCTTGCCAATAACCACTAAATTCCCCAGATTTTGTTTAAGGTGAGATTGCTCTGGGCATTAGAGGAGGCTGTGCTGTATGATTCAGGCTATGTCTGCCCATGGAGAGGGTGCACTCACTCAGCAGTTGAGTGCACAATTATTCACTGCAAGAATGTACATGACCTTTGAGCCTTTACCTAACCATAATGAGCTTGTGAAGGAAAGGATTATGTGCCTGTATCGTAGCTCTTAATGTGCTTATGAAGCTGATAGGGAATACCATTTTCCATATTATTATGGACATTGTTTCCATTATAATAACAGTGTTGTAGTTTTACTTTGCTTTCATTTAACTAATTAGACTGGCATACTTGAAAGCAATGATTTGTAGGTGCAAAGTTCAGGACTGGAGACAGGGTTCATAATTGCTTGTAGTAAAGTGACCATACTACAGTCTTAATGTGGCATATGCATATAAACCATACATTATGAGGCTATACCACAGGATGTGTTGGGTGTGCATGGGCATATAATGGTTATGCTTGGTCATGTAATGGTCATGTGGACATTTGGGACACGCTTGTGCATTTTAGCTTCTAATTGCCCATAACTTTGTTAGCACATGATGTTTGTACCTGTGGAAATTATAGCTGCACCCTGGCATATCAAGCCTGTACTCCTAGCATGTCATGGCAGTACACTAGCTAATATGTAATTTGATTTAGTGGTGCTTTCATGATTTTTAAAAAATCTTGTATGCATTATTTTTACTTCAATAATGTGACTGTGACATATTTTTCACCATGTGATCATCGGGGTCAAAGTTCATTTGATGTCACTTCCTATCGTTTGATGCACACATTATGTCACTTTCATAACCCGTACTGTTTTAGTGAATCAACGTGCATGTATCTATGATTTCCCTTCCTGTTCCTCTTTCATCACTACTTGTCAGTTGTCAATTGTTTTCCTTAATTTTTTTTTATCTTGGCTATTGCATACTTTGGCTTTGCTGAGGTTCATTATTACAAATTGAAATATACGTGTTGATTTTCAAGCATGGTAGACGTTTCTGCCAGAGTGTGTTACCTGTTCTCTCTCATGAGGAACCTGGGTGGCACTGGTTGTGCTGTCAGGAGGGACGAGGTCTCTCAGGGAAACCTTGTGCGCTCCCTCAGACATTCATCGCACACATGGAAATTCCTCTGTAAGGTTTCCCTTGTGGATTCTCTCGAGCCTCCCTTCAAACCACGCATGACTCCGCCTTAGTGTAAGATTCCTTTTCTCTAGCAAGGCCTAGCTCGTTTGTCGATTGACTGCTGAACCAAGAAATAATATTGCAGCACTTTTCAGTGCATCAGAAAGGGGGCTGCCCTGCTATATTGTATAAAGGGTGCAATTTCTTTGGGTAGGGAACAAATTGAATTGTGTGCACTCACTCTATTAATATGAAGTCCTTTAGGAACCACAAATGTTCCCACTATTATGAAGGGGAAGAGGAATGGCCCCCAGAGGGATGCCGTTTGCCTGCAGAGGTGGATAGAGTACTATCGCAGGCTATTTCTAAGGGTCTTTCCCCTCTTCAGGATCAGATTGCTTGGATTGATTGCTTGACACTTGAAGAGTGGTGGCGGGTCCTACACGGCTTTCTTCCACTTTGACAAAAAATGCATCCAAGCGTGATACGGGGCATCTGGAGGGCTTCGACAAACTTTGCAAAGTCTTCCATAAGAGTGCACAAACGCTCAAGAATGCGCCCTACGGGAGGTTTCACTAGAGAAATCATCTGCTTGGTCGCACCTCATTCTGAACCCGATGCACGGTTTCCTAATTAAGGGGAGGGTGATACAGATGATGAAAACTCAGAGGAGGAAGAGCAAGGCTGCAGTAGTCCCTGCTTATTCAGCTCTACGAGTATCACAGCAAATCAGACATGTTTGATCGTGAGGGTCTTTATCAGCCTGGGTCCTCGAAGTGGATCCCAGAGCAGAAAGTGGTGAACTATGTTGCCAATAAAGTGGTGAACTATGTTGCCAATAAAATCATGCAGAGAAGGAAGCTATGGATCATTTATGGGCAGAGTGCTCCAAGCCCTGAGTAAGAAGGTGGCACTGACACCGGAGAGTAAAATGTAGGGCTTAATTACTAAATCGGTCGGACTTGCCTATGACTGACAACATCTCGGTGTGGGAACCAACTGAACATCACATTACAATGCAACTGCACATGGTGGGATTGCAAACTTCCACTTTCCTATGGGAGCTTGTGAGGTGGACATAATATAACCCCAGATCAAGCTACCTTAGAGAAATGGGAGTTTCTGGAAATCCCTGCACTGCATGGCAGGCACCGTACGTGGTGCAGGGATTTAAAAGGGGCACCTATGGTGACCCCCAGGCCCCAATCAGAGGCTGCAGAAGCATGGGGGCCCTGCTAAGGGGCCACCAAAGCCGAACTAGACAGGGATGCCCGCTGTCACCCCTGTTATTTATTCTTGCTATGGACCCTCTGATGCGTCATTTTCAAGAAAAACACCTGCACAGAGGACTGCAATTCAATACTGGCCCTCTGCTGGTGTCACTATACGCAGATGATACCATTCTGTATGTTCGGGATCCACAAACTAACCTGGACCCCATTATTAGAGAAATATTGCGCTTTGGCAGGTTCTCTGGACTGGGCATAAATTGGCACAAGTCTGTGGATTTTCCCCCTTACGGCCAGTACGACTAGATGGCTCAAACTCCCTTTATCACTGGCAGGCAGAGTGGCCCTTATTAAAATGGTTGTACTCCCTAAATTTTTATATTTCTTTAATAATATTCCGATTCCCCTGCCTAATACCTTTTTTCAATGCTCCGTTCTCATTTGACACGACTGGTATGGTGCAATGGAAGTGTAAGGGTCAGATGGCAGATTATGACCTTACCCTGTGACAGAGGGGGATATGGTGTACCAGACATGAAACTGTATTATTTAGTAGCACGGTGCAGCTTTGCGCAACCGTAGAATTCCCTATCTCCGTCCAGAATCAGATCTTGTCCGTCCAGACTCTTTGACATCTGTCTTGCCTACAGGCTTTCCTAGGGATCCCAGGGATATCCAACCCATATCTAAGACTAGCTGGGCTTGGGAAAAGCTGTGTCACATCACCGGCACATCTACACTTTACTCCTCTGTGCTGCCTCTCCCAAACGCTAGATGGCTACCTATTACAAGAGAAGTATTAATACAACACACATGTGCCAAATTTAATATTAAAAAAATTGGTGATCTATTTCCTGACGGCCATGTTTTTGATCCAAGTGACGAATCCAGATTTCCTGAAACAACATTCATGGATAGATTTGTTCTCATGAGAATACATTCTGCATTGCGCACTATTTCCCCCACTTTCCGGTTGGAACCTCTGTCATTTTCTCCACTAACCATGGTAATAGAAAGTAAGAGGGAAATTAATTTGATATCCAAACTTTATAGCGCATGTGCAAATCTTATCCCAGTCACTGATGATAAAATACGACACGCATGAGAAGAAGATCTAGGATCCCCGATCTCGGATAAGCAATGGTCTTTTTGTTGCTCAGTCACTAAAACGGTATCCATCAACAGTCGCCATAAATTAATTAATTTCAAATTTCTACGTAGAACATATATGACTCCAGCTAGAGTACACAGAATTGACCCTTCTAGATCCCATCACTGCCCGAAATGTAATGCCCCTGGTGCAGATTTTGCCCATTTGGCATGGACCTGTACACGCATCTCTGCATTTTGGGTGCCAGTGCACAACATCATAAGTAAAATGGCGAATGTCCCCATGATACCCCTACCCGAAATTGCTTTATTAGGCTATGTGGTGCAATTTCCTCCTAAGATCCGTAGGTTTGTTGCTATCAGCTTATTGTTAGCTAAAAGAGAAGTGGCCATACATTGGGGTGGAAAGAAAGCTCCAACCGTGAAAAGTGGTTGACTAGTCTTGCCTCTTGTTCCATGAACAGTGAGTTGTATGTTGCCACGACCCCTTTGGCACCCCGTCCCAAATATATATGGGCTCCATTTAGGAACTACCTAACCACACAACAGGCTGCTCCTACCACACAGCAACAATAAGGTATCGTTCCTGCAGGCATTGGGTGAAATGCAAAGATATGACTGCTGACCCTCTTGTTTACACTGTATCAGTTATTCATCAGGACATTGTTTGGCTGTGGGGTGGCATGGCTGCATATGGGTGGGATTGTCATAATGAGATGCGTTGCTGCTATGACCTGAGTGTGAGGTAGATATAGAATATGATAATTATTTGCTTTATATTTTCTGTATGTCCTTTTCGAACAGATTGTGTCATATTGGTTTTCCATGCAAAATGTAGAGAGTGCCTCTCTTTTTGTGCAACTGGATATTTACTCCTGTTCCATGACGATGTTAAACATATTGAAGAAATTGCAAAATAAAGTTATAAAAAAAAAAAAAGGAGCCACCAAAGCCACTTTCCAGCAGGCTTTTCATGTTGGAAAGCCTGCCATGAAAAGCCTGTCGGAAACCAACATCATAATTCCGATGGCGGAAACACCGTCCGTAGGGGATTTTATACAGCCTCCGACTGGCCGATGGGCTTTTTGAGCCAATCAGAAGCCAGTCCTTCCAACTGGCTGGTTTAAACTCCCACCACCTACATTGTAATTAGGCGGTCGAACTTTAAACCATGGAAGTTGGGCGGAAAGCCTCTGACCTGTGGTCAGAGACTTACCGACTGACATCCTAATCAGCCCCCTAGATGTGTACTTTCTTTGGGAAGTACATGAAAGACCCCAAGAAAGGTATTAACCAATCGTGGAGGGCTTTCAACGATAAGCTACTAGATGTGGTTGGCCCATTCGTGAAAATAATAGAACTTGCGGAGCAGTCCAGAACATTGGGGTCGCCCATGCATACAAACATTGTGGCAAGCTGGGCGCAGACAACCATTTGCCTTTTGGGGAACGCGAACTGTCAAAATTGCTACAAAATTTGGGGGAGCTAAGCACATCTGAGGCAGGGGACATAGCTCAGGCAAATCTCTTTCAGACAACCCTTTCTTAAGGAACAGGAAAAATTGTGGCCGCTTTCTCCAGACTGGATAAGTTCCAGTCGTCCATCAGAAATGTTTTACCAGGAAATGGTTTTGCTGGGGTCAAATGAGGCAGTGGCCACTCCTCTGGCTGCTCTATCCAGCAAGTCTCCTTTGGAGAACAAAACAAGAGAAATAACAGCTGGCATGATGGATGCCAGACAGCAAAATACGTTTGGGGGACTAGTCTATGGGCAAGGTTGGAATATATCCCTCCACCTCAGGGCTCTGCCACTCAGCTGCCCACTGGGTGTCCATGGGTCGTGACGCATATCGAGCATGGAAGGGGTACGAGCTGCAATAAAAGTGAGGTAAAGCCTTAGGCTCCCACCATCATGTGCTGTCAAACTGCAAGAAAATGGCAGAAAAATGTATCTTTTTAGAAATAGATGTGGAGTCTAACTGCACCAAAGTTACGTTTTTGCGAAGTGTGAAACATTCTTGCATTGTTCCTGGGGTCTACAGGATGTAAATTTATAATGTGCATCGGGCAGTGAGTTTTGGAGATATTTTTGTCTTCTGAAAGGACTGCCACACACAAGTCGATGTAAATTACTGAAAGTGTGCGGTTTGCTTTTCTCTTACTTCTGCTGAGCACCAATAGATCTAGCAAAAGTATTTTTTTATAAGTCAAGGTTCCTGCTTGTTGCAAGGTGTATAGTGGATTTCCCAAGAACACCGTGGAGCTAGAGCCCACCCCTTGCTTACCACTAGTTGGCTTTCCTTGTCACTCTCATTTGCCTGCTTCCTATTTCTGTCCCAGTTTATTAATCTTCTGCTTGTCACTTCCAAGGATCATTGCCTCTATTAAATATATTTGATTGGCTGGTATTGCTGCTTCCACTTCATGCTTTTCAAGCACTACTTTTTTTCTTTTTTGCGAAGCACTCCATTAGAGTGTGTGTGTTTTCAAGCCACGTCCCTCATGTACGTCTTTCCTCTGCACTCTGTGTTGTTCTGTGTTGACTAACTGCTTCTCCCAGCCTCCTCACTTTTGTGCTCATCCATGTTCTTTTTCACATTTCCTCACCTGCGCAGCGACCACATTGCTTTCCCCCAACCCCATAAGTTGTTTTTACTCCCACATCGTTAAAAACCATTGGCAAAGACAATAGGTCACAAAGGTGAGAGCGACTGACTTTTCCAAAGCATATCTTCATTGTTGCTTTTGTTGAAGGACATTAGGTTCCAATGTCCAGGATACATGTAAAGTCTACTGCTTCAACAGGACAGGTCCAGGGATTAGCCAAGTGTTGCACCTCCAACAGCCATGGTGTATGCGTCATACAGAGAACATCTGGAAGCCCAGCACCACACTTGCTATCGGGCAGCAAGACCTAAAGGAGGATTTACTTGTTTGCAACTGTTAATGACTAATCTATTGATGATTCAATTTCTCTTGAAGCTCTTGATATGTCATTGTGGAGCTGTGCAAACCATGTATCATGCATGAACAAAGACTTACTTAGTAAGAAGAATTTGATAACTTCTCAATTGTACCCTACCTACCGGAATCATGATTAGAGGACTGCTGCTATGGACACTCACGCCCCAGTAGTTGTTGAGGGATCTAGTTCATTGTTTTGTTTATTTTTTATAAACGATGTTCTTTGAAAGTAACTGCTATATAAAATAAAGTGAAAAAAGACATATATAATCCTGGCTTCCATGTCCTTAATAGAATAGAAATTTTCCTTCTGGATAGCTAGGACATTTTTCATTGGTGTCCAAAACTCTTACAATACTTTTGCCGCTGCTCGGAACATATGAAAAAGTATAGGATTACCATTTAACTCCTAGGTGCAGAACTCAGAATGAGTAGGTAGCAGCACACCGTATCTATGTCTACAAGGTGCAGCATTACCTATCTACATACTGAGGGTCTCATAATGACGTGCCCCAATGAGCATCATTGCTGCAGATATATTTTGAAATACCTGAAACATTGTAAAGCAAGCATATGTTTTTATTTACACGTGTGTTGTAAAACATTGGGACACTGCAGCCTGTTCTTTCACACTCACCCACCCACGCGCCAGCAACAGTTTTAATAGGGTCAAGTTGCAAAATGCCCTCACTTTGCAGTCGGAGACAAGAAAGCAAACACAGTAAACTAATGATCGGCATTGGGTCAGAAGAAGTTGTCTGATATTTGAAAGTGTGTCTTTGACAAAACATTAAATGCTGCTGCAAGACAATCATGCAAAAGCCTCTATTGTGCTAATTTTCAAAGAGAACCAATTCAAGGATACGGCAGCACCTTCTGCATTCTTAGTTCCAGTGCCCCTAGCACGAAGGTGACCCCATGAAAGCAGCAGCTTAAAAAAAATATTTTGAATTGATTTGGTATTTTCCACTTTACTTTTATCCCCTGGAAAGAAGGTCAAAGATATCTGGATAAGCTAGTGATTTTGTCCTCTAGGAAATGCTATATTTTCTTGGATAATTTTTTGCCTCTTGCCATGGCATTTTCGGCGAACTGAATGACTTGATTTAACATTCTGCGTGATCCATATTTGACCCTATGTTCTGAACTGAATGATCGTACTGAAGAATGAGTGGTATGGAATCTTGATTTACACAGGTGCTGCTTGCCCAGCTGCTTAAAGTACTACATATATTTCCACGGGCATGATTTTATGAAATGCGGTATGTATTTCAATGTGGGCTAACCTTTGAGTTCTTATATAGACTGAATGAGGTCTCATGAAATTATGAGACCAAGGGGTCCATTAGAATGGCAGTCGGAAAACCATCCCGACCGCCATGGTAGCAGGAAAATACCGCCCGCCGGACCAGCGGGAAAAACGCCAGTCATATTCCGATCGGGGCGGTAGGAGGCATCAAAAATCCACCCATAACCGGCGGAGCTGGTAAAAATCCGACTGCGACAGTCGTATTCGCAGCTAAAAAGAAATAAACCGCGGCCAGGCACTCGGAGTAACCGCCCGTGACATTATGATATCCCCGATTCCACAGCGGTACGTTCCACTGTATCCGACCACCACGGCGCGATCAGTAATGAATGTGATATCCGGCGGATGGGCATCAGCAGATCAATCGCTGCGGAGGCACCGTGTAAAAAATGGCAGCCGATGACAAAAACACACAATAAGGCCACCAAATGTACACAGGAAACTAGCCATGCCCCCAAATTAACCTAAAACCTCACAATGACACACCCCTATGGCAAATTCAAACCAACAAATCACAGGACAACCCACAAAACCCACCTGACAGCAATACACTAGCTTGCCACACCCACATAGCTGAGCATAAAACCAGCCCCTCCCCTGACCACAATCCTTTGAAAAACTACACAACTGAAGGGCCCAACAGCAGAGCAAAAATTTGAGGCAAAGCTGCACACATCACACCACAAACACAACACACACACACACACCACCTTCACCACCCACACCACCCTCACAACTGCACCCCAAAACATCAGCACAGCACACACCATGGCACCACATAAAATGCCAAGATTCACAGAAACAGAGTTGACACTGATGGTAGATGAGATCATAAGAGTTGGTAACATAGTCCAACAGACCCCACTAGCCACCAGGACCCAAATGTGGGTAAGAATAGTGAACAAGGTAAATGCCGTAGGGACCACCCCCCGCAACAAGCAGGAAATATAGAAGCGGTGGCATGACCTAAAGAGTGTCGTCAAGAAGAAGAGGGCAAAGAACTGTGAGCTGGCTGAGGTGACTGGTGGAGGCAACCCCTTCCACCCAAAACATACTCTGCGTGGGAGGAGAAGGTGCTTACCATACTGCACCCAGAGAGTCTTGAAGGAATAGCCGGGGGAGTACTAACAAATGTATACCATCACACTGCTATGTACTGCCTTGCACAACTACAAAGCTACACCTCCTAGGCCCGAGCCCATCATTCTGCACCACAATACCCAACACAGGTCTCACAGATGTAAACTCTACTCAACCCGATTCACCACAAAGGTACCTAACATCAACTTAGTTGTATGTGTCCAGCGAATAAGCACTACAACTCCCACCAACCACCCCTGGCCCCCGCCACAGGAGGATGAAGCCATCTACTCCAGCCAGAAGCATGTGTCAGCCATTGTCTGCTTCACCCTCAACTCACAGGTAGGTAACCATCTTCACAGGGAGGGATGTTTGGGGTACGGAGGCCTGCTCCACAACTCCCACCAGCCACCCCTGACCCGCCCCTCAGCAGGATGGAGCCCTCCACCCCAGCCAGAAGCATATGTCAGGCATTGTCTGCTTCAACCTCAACTCACAGGTAGGTAGCCATCTTCACAGGGAGGGATGTATGGGGTAGGGAGTCCTGCTCCACAACTCCCACCAGCCACCCCTGTCCCCCCTCAGCAGGATGGAGCCCTCCACCCCAGCCAGAAGCATGTGTCAGCCATTGTCTGCTTCACCCTCAACTAACAGATAGGTAGCCATCTTCACAGGAAGAGGGAATGTGTCTTGGGACCCAACACTACAACTCCCACCAGCCACCCCTGTTCCCCCCTCAGCAGGATGGAGTCCCCCACCCCAGCCAGAAGCATGTGTCAGCCATTGTCTGCTTCACCATCACCTAACAGGTAGGTAGCCATCTTCACAGGGAGGGATGTATGGGGTAGGGATGCTTGCTCCACAACTCTCACCAGCCCCCCTGCCCCCCCTCAGCAGAATGGAGCCCTCCACCCCAGCCAGAAGCATGTGTCAGCCATTGTCTGCTTCACCCTCAACTAACAGGTAGGTAGCCATCTTCACAGGAAGGGGGAATGTGTCTTGGGACCCAGCACTACAACTCCCACCAGCCACCCCTGTCCCCCCTCAGCAGAATGGAGCCCCCACCCCAGCCAGAAGCATGTGTCAGCCATTTTCTGCTTCACCCTCAACTAACAGGTAGGTAGCCATCTTCACAAGAAGGGGGAATGTGGCTTGGGACCCAGCACTAAAACTTCCACCAGCCACCCCTGCCCCCCCTCAGCAGGATGGAGCCCCCACCCCAGCCAGAAGCATGTATCAGCCTTTGTCCGCTTCACCATCACCTAACAGGTAGGTAGCCATCTTCATAGGGAGGGATGTATGGGGTAGGGAGGCCTGCTCCACAACTCCCACCAGCCACCCCTGATCCCCCTCAGGAGGATGGAGCCCTCCATCCCAGCCAGAAGCATGTGTCAGCCATTGTCTGCTTCATCCTCAACTAACAGATAGGTAGCCATCTTCACAGGAAGGGGGAATGTGTCTTGGGACCCAGCACTACAACTCCACCCAGCCACCCCTGTCCCCCCCTCAGCAGGATAGAGCCCCCCACCCCAGGCAGAAGCATGTGTCAGCCATTGTCTGCTTCACCCTCAACTCACAGGTAGGTAGCCATCTTCACAGGAAGGGGGAATGTGTCTTGGGACCCATCACTACAACTCCCGCCACCCACCCCTGTCCCCCCATCAGCAGGATGGAGCGCTCCACCCCAGCCAGAAGCATGTGTCAGCCATTGTCTGCTTCACCCTCAACTCACATGTAGGTAGCCATCTTCACAGGGAGAGATGTTTGGGGTAGGGAGGCCTGCTCCACAACTCCGACCAGCCACCCCAGCCCCCCTCAGCAGGATGGAGCCCCCTACCCCAGCCAGAAGCATGTGTCAGCCATTGTCCACTTCACCATCACCTAACAGGTAGGTAGCCAACTTCACAGGGAGGGATGTATGGGGTAGGGAGGCCTGCTCCACAACTCCCACCAGCCACCCCTGCCCCCCTCAGCAGGATGGTACCCTCCACCCCAGCCAGAATCATGTGTCAGCCATTGTCCGCTTCACCATCACCTTACAGGTAGGTAGCCATCTTCACAGAGAAGGATATATGGGGTAGGGAGGCCTGCTTCACATCTCCCACCAGCTACCCCTGTCCCCTCTCAGCAGGATGGAGCACTCCCCCCCTTAGCATGTGTCACAAAGTCCCACCTAAAATGACAACTGGACAGGTAAGCAGACACCACCATCCCTCACCAAAAGCATTGAGCCATATGACAACACAAGGCCTCACTTTACACCAAAATATGAGAAAACTAAATATATATTGACAGTATGCAGACAGCTAAGCGTACGGAACTGTGACAGAAACAGAACTGTGACTCTCCAAAAATCATGTTTAATCAAATCTGGGAACATGCACTGCCCCGAATGTCATCTGTAACTTCCATGGGTGCTGAGCATGAAGGACCAAAGGAAAAATAAACAAGCATGGTCTGTTGTACAAAGCAATCCAAGGACAGGACATGACCAAGGTATGCATGACATGACAATGGCTAGTTCATGCGCACATGTAATGGCTGCCAGGCAGAGTAATCAGCAAAGATGCCTCACATCAAGTTGTATTTCAGCCAGTTGTCAGATGACAACCTTTCATCGTAATGAGAAATCCCACACGTGGGGTATGGTATCCAATTACATGTCACACCATTGAAAAAAATGAATGTAACTCCACATCATGTCATGACGCACATCACTGCGCACACATACAATGTGTGAAATACTTAACTGTGTGTAGCAAAACATGTAAATAAGAGACATCAAGCACAGCAAGCATGAGGGGTGTAAGGCAATCTATCTACCCTCTGTACCACAGGTGACCAACAACTGACTACAGAGGATGATAACCCCAACCTGCAGAGCCAGTCTCCTTCCCCAGAACATGGACACTCAGATGCGGACTACCAGGAAACTGAGGATGTGGAGGACCAAGCCGGACCATCTGGTGTGTCAGGGCGCAATCTGTCCCAGGCCCACACTGCCCCAAACCCCTCAGCAACAACATCAACGCTGACCTCTGCTGGAACGACCTGTGCCGCCGCTACCACCACCACCACTACCACTGCTGCCCGCACCACTCGCCCTGCCCCAGAGGCTAACCAGCCCACCCCAACAACTGTGGATGTCAGAGAGAGTAGGGATGTGCCTACATTGGTAAGGCAACAGGTCCGTGACAGCATTCTATGTGGGAGTGTCACTTAAAGCCAACAGAACACTGGGTCCAAAGCCCTGGCAAACATCACCAGAGTCGTTGGGGCCTATGAACGGTGCCAGAGACAAATGGACCAGGTTCAGCAAGAAGCCCGTGAGCAACAACAGCTGCTGAGGTCCATAGACAACCGCATGGGCCAACTCGTGGACCGCATGGGCCAAATCATGGACCTCTTGGGCCAGCTAGTGGCGGAACTAAGGGACAGGCCTGCGGCACAACCAACACCTCCACATCCCTCCTGTGGCCTGCAGGATGACAGTTCCACATCCTCCCCTGTGGTCACAGAGAGGGGGGACTCCTCAGACTTCCATGTGACTGCACCTGTGTGTCCCCCTGCCAAAAGATCAAGGGGCGGTCCAAAGAAAACGTTGGGAGCATCCTGTGGCAAAGCATCTGCGAAACGCCAGTCAAGGAGCCAGCCATGATGGCGCCCCTCTTTACCATGCCATAGGATTTGTACACTGTCCTCACCCACACTACCATGGAAATGGCATACGTCTGTTGGACTGTGTCACCACATCAATGTTGTGCTTACTCGATTGATTCATCTACCATCCCTGCCAAATCATTGATTCACCATTCACATTTATGTAAATATCCACTTCACTCTCACAGATACACATTGTAAATAAACACTAATCACGCAACAATGTAGTTGTGTCTGCTCTATGTTTATCACAGTATGTGCAATGTTACCCATGATTACTGCAGGCAAGTAGAGGCTGAAGGGACCGAGGAAAACACAACAGAACATTATTCACTACTCAGGTGGTGGCCTTTCAACCATTGCACAACACTTGTCATCAAGGTACTCCAATCTGCACACATTCCAATGAGCAACAGTACAGACATAGACATCAAGTAGCTGTGCCAAACAACCCTGTTACCAACACATTTGCAGCCAGCACTGACTCAACAACAGGCTGCAGTCACAAAGCTCACATAGACCTTTTCACTAAGCACAACATCAGCAGACAACGTCCCCGTTGTACATTCTCACTCACCTTCAAGTGAAGTAGTTGTTGATGAGCTGCTGACGCAGGTCAACACCTTCCTCCTCTTCACTATCCTCTTCACTCGACAGTTGGGGGTTTGCAGGTGGGGGCTGCGGCTGGTCATCATCATCCAGGATCAAGGGGATTCCTTTCCACAAGGCCAGGTTGTGTAGCATGCAGCATGCTACTACCATCTGACACACCTTTTTGGTTGAATACTGCAGAGCCCCTCCGGTCTTGTCCAGGCAGCGAAAATGCGATTTAAGTAGTCCAAATGTTCGCTCCACCACCCGACGTGTCCTCCCATGGGCATTGTTGTAGCGGACTTCAGCTGGTGTCCTGGGATTGCATAGTGGGCTCAGCAACCAAGGGCTGTTGGGATATGCAGAGTCACCTAAGTGTGAAATACACATACAGATTGAATGCCTTAACTGTGGCTGAGGACAGCATAGCACACATACAGCACACAACTTGACTCTGCGTACTCACCCACAATCCATGCCCGCTCCGGAAGCAGATTGGCCATCATCTGAGACACAATGTTGTTGCTTATGATGTAGGAATCGTTGGCTGATCCTGGAAACTTGGCACAGACGTGTGAGATGATCATATCGGCCTGGCACACCACCTGCACATTGATGAATGAAAATGTTTCCGATTCCTGTATATGTGCTTCCGTGCCTGTGGTGGAACCAGGCCAACATGTGTGCAGTCTATTGCACCAACAGCATTCGGGATGTGTCCAAGTGCATAAAAATCCCCCTTTACAGTCTCCAATTTCTGCCTCCTTGGGAAATGTATGAATCGGTCCTTGATTGCATCATAGCCAACAGGGCATCCCATAGCACCATGCTGAAGGTGGGTTGAGACATACCCCCTGCAATGCCCACCGTGTTCTGGGATGACCCAGTAGCCAAGAAATGCAGGAACGCCGTTACCTTTGACGTTGCTGTGAGTGCTGTTGGATATGTCCTGCGAGGACGCAGGTGCGGCTCCAACATTGCACATAGGTCTTGTAGGTTTGTTCTATCTAGACGGAATCGGTGTATTACGTCACTATCATCCATGTCAGCCAGCAGGGTGAAGGGACGATACACATTTGTTCGCCTCCTAGGTGAGATGAAAGGGGACATGTCACGGCAACACACAAATGGATGTGCCCAAAGTTGCAATATTTTGCAGTCACAGCACTAACATTGACTGGCATCACTGCAAGCATACAGCGCAAGTAAGATGTTGTGCCACCTTGAGACGAAATAGTCGTACACCTGTTCTGTATTTGCACAGTGAGCAGAACCAATACGGGAACTGTCTTTGTGAATGCCAATAGTTACATTTCAAGCTCTTGTGTACCCAGCCCTGAGAGTACATGATAGAGGACATGTGGGAAGCAGAGACACCGCTGGCTTCCACGTGGCTGCTGTACCTGCCACACCTTCTTGTGCAATCATGACAGGGGACACATTAACAACACAATGTGGAAAGCTCAGTAGGACTGTTGTTGGATTCAGTGCCACTTAAAATCCATACAAATTCAGAGACATTCACATACATATTCACAAGCATCTGCTAATATCCCCTGTCATCAGTAGAAATGCCACATCTGCTGCTAATTAGAATCCAAAGCTTGACAGTGACAGATAATGCAAAGCATTTGCAGAATATGTGTACCCATTACACCACTGCCCAATACTCTCAACAAGCACACAGATTGTCAATGTGGCACACAAAAAGTGGATAAGGTACGTGATAGCAGGGAGTGTGGACAACATTTATTCTGCTCTGAAGTTGAACAATGACATGCATTATGAAGGTAGCACTGCCCAAAGACACATATGAACTATAACAGATGCCATGGAGATATTCATCCAGCTGCTTGGAGACACAACAGTGCCACTACACCAACCTACAACACTACCAGGACAAACCCACCCCAGTATACCAACAAGTCAGCGCATGAATGGACTGGGTGCCTTACAAATGCACAACAGCCTCAGACACATGACACCAGTGGATGTAATTGCACACCACATGTTCCAGCATGCATCCAGAGCCACATTCCCCACAGGCTGGTAGGACCTACACAGCGGACAATCAACATCCCTCTGCAGACAAAAATGCTGGCTATGCATCACTTGATGGCCACTGGTACCTTACAATGAACTAAAGTAAGAGATGGATGAGCGTCACAGGAAGCGCTATCAATGTACATCTCACCTGTCTTGGATGCCCTCATCATCTTGATTCACCAGCACATTCAGTTCGCCCACACTGCGCATGAACAGTTGGTGAGCAAGCAAGGCTACCACGCCATAGCATGTATATGCCTATCCCTACCGCCAGTGTGTCTTACAAGACACACTGTCAGTAGGGATAGGCATATACATAGCTTCAAATGGTGGTTGGCATGCTCCACCACCAAAATCACGGCCAGTATGGGCGGTCGCTACAGCGAGCCTGCAGCATCACATTGTTTACTCTGTGCGTTATTGTTTTTTTGGAGCACGTTTCGGGCACTTATGGACACAACATGTGTCAATATCAATGGTAAATTATGGACTTAGAACAGTGGACCCTTACATTTAATCATGGCACTGGTTGTCATTGATACGTTATCCTGTGACAGCCTTCACGTAATATCTCCCACCAAATGCCACACTGCAATTACTGATGTTGCACAACAATTACCCACAGTTTCATACCCGACACCATACATGACCCCCAATTGCATATCGGAGACCATATGTCACCCTAAATTTCTATTTTTTCTCATAATTCATGCATAAATGTCATCACTGAACACATATGTCACCCTGTTGTCATTTTGGTAAGACCAATTACAGCCTTCATGTAATGTAATTGGACACACTAGCAACTCTTGCAGTGTATGTCCACATGTACATGTGGGTGCTCTACATACTCAAGGATGTTAAGTACATCAGCGCCACACTTGGCATTCACTATTTTAAAGGAGTTCACCAACCACAGGTCCAACAATCCACTCCCACCGCCTACTCAGGCACTATGAACTTAGGGAGCCACTTTACCAACAAAATTGATGTGATCTATCATGCCTTTGGCCCTGAAGAGGGCGCTCATGTGAAAGCCCTCCTTCAGGAGAGTCGAAGTCCATCAAGCCTAGAACTCTTTTCTAATGTTACGGGGAAAGAAGTTAGTTCCCTCTTAGCCCTAGTGAAATCTGGTTCCCCATCAGATCCGGTGTCTCCTGCTGTTATGTCAGCACTATCCCCAGTCCTTGCTGAGGCTCTTGCGAAAGTTTGTAACATCTCGCTTGCCACTTCCACTGTCCCTCATAAATGGAAAAGCGCACACATAAAACCCCTTCTCAAGAAGGCTCTAGCTGACCATACCAATTTTCAGAATTTTAGACCCATCTCTTTTCTTCCTTGTTGCGGAAAAATCATGGAGGCATTAGTCAATCGGCATCTCTCCCACTATTTGGAGCAGAATAACATACTGGATACTTCCCAGTCGGGCTTCAGCGCTTCACACAGCACAGAGGCGGCACTGTTGGAGGTTACGGACACTATAAGGATGTCCCTGGATAGGGACATTCGTGTCATGTTGGTGCTGTTGGATCTGTCGGCTGCCTTTGACACCATCTCTCATCAGATCCTTTTGGACAGGTTGCGAGAGATTGGTGTCAGAGGTGGAGCCTTCAAATGGATCCCGAGCTTCCTGGCGGACAGAACACAATGTATCCAGTTGGGGTCCTTTGTCTCTCAAACCACCAGTGTGGATAATGGAGTACCACAGGGCTCGGTTTTGAGCCCCACCTTGTTTAACATATATGTGGCCCCCCTAGCCTCAATAATTAGGAATTGTGGGTTTGAAACCATATCCTATGCTAATGACACCCAGGTGATAGTCCCTATTGAGAAGAGTCCTGCGGTCACCAAACTTAAATTTAGACACTGTATGACCAGCATAGCGAGGTGGATGAAGAAGAACTTTCTCCAGCTCAACTACTCTAAGACTGAGATAGCTCTATTCGGTAAAGCGGAGGAGACGTGGACCCCTGATTGGTGGCCACCAGAGCTAGGAGACACGCCCGCCCCTAGAGGATGGGCCAAGAACCTGGGCATAAAAATTGATAACAACTTATCAATGGAAGAGCAGGTAAAGTCGGTGGCAGGCACCTGCTTTGGAACCATGCGAATGCTCAGAAGGATCTTTTTGTGGATTCCGCTCATGACCAGATAGACTCTTATCCAGTCGCTCTTGGTTAGTCGACTGGATTATGGCAACTCACTGCTGGTCGGGATGAGGGAGGATTTGGCCTCTAAATTACAAGTGGTCCAAAACACGGCAGCCCGTCTTGCCCTCAACAAGCCGGCACGGACCCCCTCTTTACCCCTCCCGCGCCAATTGCATTGGCTCCCCATCAAAAAGAGGTCAACTTTTAAACTGCTATGTCTGGTTTTTAAATCCCTTCATGGGATGGGGCCAGCCTACCTGATGAAGAAGATCGAACGTTATCAACCCACACGACTGCTGAGATCCAGCAGCTGTAATCTGCTCTGTGTATGGAGAATCAGGAAGGCTAGGATGGGTGGACGGGCATTTTCGTACCTAGCCCGCACTCATTGGAATACCTTGCCGGATGAGATTCGCGCTTGTACCAATTTCTGCTATTTTAAAAAGCTTCTTAAGACCTGGCTATTCTAATGATTCCTCTGCAATAGTGTGCTCCTCTCTCAGGCGCCAAGAGATCCCCCTGGGGATGATTTGCTGCACCCTACAAATGAGTATATAAATAAATAAATAAATACTGTACATTCTCATTCATTGTCACTTGGGTATATGCCTTCGTGGATGTTTTGTCTCCATGTCTGCCACCTGTTACCACAGTGACTTGTGTTGTTTTGTCTGGTATGTGCTCATGTTGTTGGGCCTGTTGTATGTGATTTTGTCACATGTATATTTCAACAATAGTGAGTTAGTTGATATTGGATTTGAGTTGTGTGGTGTGTTCCGTTGGTAGTCAACAACGACCAGTGCATTTACATTGTTCACATCCAGAATGTTGCGTTGGATGATGGACTGTAGGCAAAATTGGGGATGGTGTTCAGTGCCTGGGAAGTTTGATATAGCATTTGTGAACAGTCAACTGTGGTCCACTATTGCCTGCACATTGATGGAATGGGTGTGCTTTGATTTGCAGTAATTGTGTGCGGTGTTGGTAGGTTGCACAAGTAGGACACATGTGCAATCAATTGCCACCAACACGAGTGTATTTGCCTGATATGGCGTGTTAGCCTTGCTTGCTCCCCAGCTGTTCATGCGCAGTGTGGGTAAACTGAATGTGCTGGTGAATCAAGATGATGAGGGCATCCCAGACAGGTGAGATGTACCTTGATAGTGCTTCCTGTGACACTCATCCAACTCATACTTTAGTTCATTGTAAGGTACCTGTGTTCAAAAAGTGATGCATAGCCAGCATCTTTGTCTGCAGAGGGATGTTGATTGTCCGCTGTGTCGGTCCTGCCAGCCTGTGGGGAATGTGGCTCTGGATGTATGTCCTTTGGAACATGTGGTGTGCAATTACATCCACTGGTGTCATTTGTCTGAGGCTGTTTTGCATTTGTAAGGCACCCAGTCCATTCATGCGCTGACTTGTTGGTATACTGGGGTGGGTTTGTCCTGGTAGTGTTGTATGGCACACATATCGCTGAAGCAACCACCTGGCACCAGCGGTGTGTCACCGCCAAAGCCCGGGACAGAATCGCAGCAGTGATATGCATATGCACATTGTGAAATGGCGGTTGCCATGCCCTGCCACCCAAATCCCGGTCACCCATGTCTTTGTATGGCACCCAACTTGCGGTAGCAACTGCCTGGCCCCTGCGGTGTGTCACCGCCAAAGCCCGGGACACAATCGCGGTAGTGATATGCATATGCACATGGTGAAATGGCGGTTGCCATGCCCCGCCACCCAAATCCCAGTCACCCATGTCTCTGTATGGCACCCAACTCGCGGTAGCTATAGCCTGGCCCCTGCGGTGTGGCCCACAGCCAATGGGATCTGCTATCGCAGTGGCCTGTTGCAATTTTGAAAATCACGGTAGGCGTGTTCCGCCACTGCGGAGCCGGTCATTGGATGGAATTGAAAGATGCACCGCCCCAGTAGCTACCGCCTGGCCCCTGCGGTGTGTCTCCGCCATGGACCATGCTCTTACAGCAAATGGGATCTGTAATCGCGGTGGCATGATGCAATTTTGAAAATCACGGTAGGCGTGCTCTGCCACAGCAGAGCCGGTCATTGGATGCATTTGAAAAAGGCTGACCTGGAACACCAATTGCAGCAGTTTAGAACCACTGAAATTATACCAGGGGGCTCTATATGTGTGGGAGAGAGCCCCACATGTCCACTGCTCACAGGGCCTGCTGCCTGAGACCCCTCACCTGCTGCTGCCTCCAGGGATTGCTGTCTGAGACCCCTCACATGCTGCTGCCTCCAGGGACTGCTGCCTGAGATTCCTCACCTGCTGCTGCCTCCAGGGACTACTGCCTGAGACCCCTCACCTGCTGCTGCCTACAGGGACTGCTGCCTGAGACCCCTCACCACCCACTGCCGTTGCTGCTGTCTCATGTCCACTGTGATGGCAAGGACAGAGAAGATCCGTGCCAGTCCCTTCACAAGCAAGGAGCTGCAGGTCCTGGTGGACGAGGTGCTCACACAGTACCCAAGGCTATATGGTTCCCCAAATGTCGTGGTAAGTCTTCAACAGTGGAGGTGAGAGTGCAGGGGGGCACACATGTAGTCGGTCTGATGCAGTATGTGCCTGAGAGTGTGGGGTTGTGTCATGCACTGCCTAACATGCTGTTTCCTAGTGTGAAGGGGGCGTACCCTACTCCAAACGTTTCCCTGCCTGCACATAAAGATTGGAGGGACATGCCTTATCTTGTCAGCCATACAGTGACGCAGCAAGTTGGTAATGCAGGAGTCAGGACAGTGATTGCTTATGTGAATGGCTGTGTGAGTCCCTGTTGTCAATCTCAGTGTGAGCCTACCTGGCCTGCACAGTCACCGCCCAATCTGACATGGACACAGCACTGAATGTACAGAGTGTTACATGTGTGTTTTTTGCAGGACTCTCCAACAATGAGCTATATCAGCCCTGTAGATTGCACACGACTGGCCCTGTGAGAAGGGTGTGGGTTTGTGAGATCATGTCCCTCAATGTGACATACATGACACAGTGAGCTATTCACAGGGCAAGGTCGTTGAGGCCTGCTCAGTGTTAGACACAGTGAGGCTCCCCCCAAAAACATGTTGATATGTGATGTCTAGAACTCCTGAGGCTTGAGCCGGGAGCACTTTCGTGTGACTTGTGTGATTCGCGTTTTTTGCACTGCATACTTGTGTTTAACTTGTATCCCGTTTTTATTTTATTTGCTGCTACAGTTTTTAAACATTACATTGCACTGATCCTTGCTTGGATACTTACTTGGCTTGGGGCACGTCTGATTCAAGAGGCGGGTTCCCCGACTGCAGCCGCCATTTTAGGTGTACGCAGGTCAGCGGGCTAGTCCCCTGACTGCGTATAAAGCGACGCCCTGGCGCGAGCGTGCAGCGTCTAGAACTCCTGAGGCTTGAGCCGGGAGCACTTTCGTGTGACTTGTGTGATTCGCGTTTTTTGCACTGCATACTTGTTTTTAACTTGTATCCCGTTTTTATTTTATTTGCTGCTACAGTTTTTAAACAGTACATTGCACTGATCCTTGCTTGGATACTTACTTGGCTTGGGGCACGTCTGATTCAAGAGGCGGGTTCCCCGACTGCAGCCGCCATTTTAGGTGTACGCAGGTCAGCGGGCTAGTCCCCTGACTGCGTATAAAGCGACGCCCTGGCGCGAGCGTGCAGCGGGCGCGCCAAAGGCGCGCCTAAGGCAAGTCCGTCTGCGCCCGTCCGGCCAGCTCAGCGCCCAGTGCCAGAAACCCTGGCCGGATCTACCCGTGCACTAATACAATCCTCAGATACAACGCTTGTACATTGCTGAATCTGTGGAAAAAGGTCAGCCCGGCCTGCCATTGCTTGGTGCCGTATGAGCTTCCCCTTTCTCCTTTTAATTACTGTGTTGCTTGTAACTCGCCCATCCCGAAGATTTTTGACTCCCCCATTCATATTAAGCAAGGGATTGTGGGAGAGACGAAAAATAAAAATGACAACTATTTAGCATGTATTTTGCTAAATGCGGAATCATTCGTCAAGCACAGTCTGGAGTGTGCCAGACTTTTGGACGAATTAGAGATTAAAGTAGCCTTCATCACTGAATCATGGACCGACCCTGCCGCGGGACCTGATATGGTGAAAGCCACCCCTCCAGACTTTCTCTCCTATAATATGGATAGACCTTTAAGAAGAGGCGGGGGTCTGGCGGTGATATATCACCACTCCATCAAGGGATCTTTCCAACCCTGCCTCTTACAGTCATGCGAAGCACTATTTTTTAATTTTACGCTCACCCATCATGAATCCTTCAAGGGCTGTTTGGTGTACAGACCACCGGGGAATCGGAATTCTTTCCTGGCCTCGGTGGGTACCTTATTGGTGGAGGGATGCTCTCTCGAGCCTTCACAGTCCTGGGTGATTTTAACTTCCATCTTGAATTAAGAGAAGATGGGGATACCATTGCTTTACACGATCTGATGATGTTAGGAGATCTCAGGCAACATGTGATAGGACCTACGCACAGGGGAGGGCATACCCTGGATGGGATATTTTCCAACTTCAGTAACCTCCACGTTAGGGGCCTTCTCCCTTTAGCCTGGTCCGATCATTTTGCAGTTAAGTTTGATATACGGCTAGACATTCCTGGCAAGGAAGTTGCCAATCGAAAGAACTATATAAAAATCCGAGCCTGGAATAAGCTGAATGAAGTCTCATTTAACAAAATGCTATCGTCTCCAACAGATTGTTTGCCGGATGACGTGGACAGCGCCTGCCAACACTATACGTGTTGGCTGCAGCGGGCTTGTGATAGTTTAGCACCGACTAAAGAACTTCGACCGAAGAGAACACAGCCTTCTGCCCCTTGGTACTCACAGGAATTGAGAACTCAAAAGGCCATCTGCAAGAAATTTGAACGTGTATGGAGGAGCAATTATAATGAGGCCGATCGGATTGCGTTTAGATCCAGCCTTCAATCCTACAAACATATAATTGCATCTGCAAAACAAGTATATTTTGCTGCTCAGATTTCAGAATCTAAAAATTCAGCAAAAGAACTGTTCAAAACTGTCAAGCTGTTGACCTCACCAAAGCCAAGCCCAGTCCAACCTAGCCAACAACTCTGTGAAGAGCTGGCCAACTTTTTTCTGACCAAGGTAGAACGCATTTTTGAGGTCTTTAACAAGGGATGCAGTGACACTCTGGAGTTGCAGATGGAAAGCCTAGGGCCTGAGCTTGTCTCTGGCCCAACTTTTGATAAATTCCGGGCCATCCCTATTTTAGACACTCAAACTGGCCTGAGGGAAATCAACTCTGGCTCACCGTTTGATCCGTGTCCCAGTAGAGTGGTAAAACTCGCGTCGGGCCCGATTGGGGTGAAGCTTACGGGCATATTTAACCTCATGTTCGAAACCGGGCGATTTCCTAGGCAGTGGAAACGTGCTTCTATTCTTCCACTCCTAAAAAAACCTAACCTACCTTCAGATGACCCTAATAGCTTTCGCCCGATTGCCAGACTCCCCCTTCCGGCTAAATTGGTTGAAAAATCTATGAACAAGCAACTTAGTCTCTTCCTAGCCGAAACTCAAGCACTCGACCCCACACAATATGGTTTTAGGCCAGGTCATAGTACCGAGTCCGCCTTGATCAAAGCTACGGAAGAAATCAGAGAGGCGGTGGACCAGGGAGGGAAAGCAGCTCTGATCCTGCTTGACTTATCGGCAGCTTTCGACACCGTCCACCACTCTATTCTTCTGAATCGTCTAAAAATGTGCGGAATTGGTGGAAAAGCATGGGACCTTATTAGATCTTTTCTCACAGACAGGAAACAAGTGGTCACCTTGGGGGAATTCCATTCCAAACCTTTTTCCACACCCTGTGGCGTCCCTCAGGGGTCGTCACTTAGCCCCACGCTATTCAATATTTATGTGAGCGCCTTAGCCCCTGTGATCAGTGCTTATGGATTTGGGATCACTTCTTACGCAGACGATACCCAAATCGTGGTCTCTTTGACCCCAGGGGGTGAGGTTAACACGGAAAAGCGCCTGCAGGACTGTATGCTAGCAGTGGGGAGTTGGATGGCAATGAATTGCCTCAAACTAAATTCCGATAAAACAGAGGTTATTCTGTTCGGAAATATTACTAATTTCTTGACCCCCGCTTGTTGGCCGGACTCTCTTGGCACGCTTCCAGTCCCGGTCGTCAAAGCAAAAAACCTCGGCATAATCCTGGATGATAGATTGACCCTGGATTCTCACATTAAAGAGGTGACATCCAAGACCATGTACACCATTAGGACGCTGAGGAAAGTGCTTCCTCTGCTTCCCCTGGACAGTAGACAAACAGTGGTCAGGGGGCTGGTACTTGCCAGATTGGACTACTGTAATGGTCTGTATTTAAATGCGCAAAGCAGAGCATTAAGCAAACTTCAGATCTTACAGAATGCTGCTGTCCGTCTCCTCACGGGCGCTTCAAGATTTGCCTCTGTGTCCGCAGGAAGAAAAACCTTGCACTGGTTACCGGTTAATAGCCGCATTCAGTTCAAGGCCCTGACCCTGACCTTCAAGGCTCTGCATGGCCTAGGCCCAGATTTCCTAAAGAATAGATTACACTGGTACGTGCCAGGCAGAAACCTACGTTCTAAAGAAGCCCATCTGGCGCAGGTCCCGCGCATTAGGAAAGCTCGCTGGGGAGGCAGAAGTTTTATTTACGGGGCTGCCAAGGCCTGGAACGAACTTCCTTTGTACCTCAGGTCGGCAACGGACTTGCTGTCTTTTAGAAGGGAACTCAAGACCTGGCTTTTTCGTAATGAATAATCCCGTTCTCCTCCATCATTTGCCTCGACTCAGCTTCCTCAGGATCTTTCTAGACAGCGCCAGGACGCCTCCGGGTAATTGTCGCGCTATATAAAAACCAATAACATAACATAACGTAACATGTATGTCTTGCTCTACCTGGAAATGGACAGTAGATGTGGGCAAACTACACATGGCTTTCTGTGCTGGCATCCTGCTTGTATATGAGATGTGCAGGTACTGTGTCCCCCTCACACCTGCATGCATTTACGTGTGCTTCTCACATGCAGGTATACCCTGTGACATGCATTCCTGTCTCTGCAAGACATCTGTGGAGTTGGGATGAGTCAGTATCATGCTACTGTACTGAGAGATTTTGTTACATAACAGTGTGTCACTGATGTTTTCCCCCTCTTGTCTCCCATGCCTTCAGCTCAAAGTACACAAGCATAAGGCCGTGTGAAGGGCCATTGCAACCAAGGTGCAGGCTCTGGGTGTCTCAAACCGCCGGCTCTCCCACTGTCACAAGAGGTGGGACGACATTTCACAGTTGGCAAAGAACGTTGCAGAGATGACACTGGGGCTGCTCCCTCGCACTGGCAGGTTGGCACGGCGCAGCATGACACCACTAATGTGCCACATCTTAGCCGTGACACAGCCTGAGCTGGATGCACGATTGAAGGAGCGTCAGCAGCAAAGTAGGGGTGAGTATTCTGGGAAGGGTGACTTTGGCTGTGAGTGGCTGCATGTGTACCAAGGCTGGGCCAGCGCTGGGCTATGTGATGTTGATAGTGTGATGCAGTGGCTTGTAAGTGGCCTCTGTGCTGGGTTCAGCTGTCATGCATTTGTCCTAACTGTACTTCCTAAGGGAATTCGAGTAGTGGGCATTTTCAATGGCATTTTGGGTGGTGGGCTTCAGGTCTGAGCTATTTGTGTTACTGTTTGAATGGAGCCACATGCAGGATGTTGTGCTGTGTGGTCATTACATGGCTCACATATGCCTGGTTTTCTTGTTTACACGCACTGTTTGAGTAACAAAAGTGTGTTTGCACAATGTTAATGCACAGGGTGGTGTGCAACATGTAGATTTAGTCATCTTCTTGGTTGCTTTGCTTGCATATGTTTGTTCTGTTGCTGCCACTGAACTAACCCTACATCTTTCTCTCTCATGCAGCATCTCCCGTGGTCACGGAGGAACAGAGGACGGACACCAGTGGTGGGGAAACAAGCACAACAGCTGCACAGAAGCCCAGTTACACAGATGTGACTAGCGCCTCGGAGGGGGACAGGAGTCTGCTGGAGGAATCACAGCCTGAGATGCAAAGTTCAACGTCATCTGATGCCAGCGGTGATGCAGCCATGTTTGCGGGCCCAGGGAATGGGGACTCTGTATCATCTTCCACCACACAGCACACAGCGCCCACCCTCCTAGCAACTTCTTCTGGTGCTGCCCGTGTTCGTATCAGTAAGAGGGGAAGAGTCTCCTTCACACCAGGCACCACAGCCCCTGCCCCTGTCCCCCCTGCTGCCATCAGTGCTAAGTCTGTGGACATTTTGCACCAGCTGTGTGTAGGCCAGACAGCTCTCCTCAATGCATTCATAGACCACAACAAAAAATTGGCTCAGGTGGTTGCTTTCATGGAGGGTATACATTCAGACGTGGGTGGGCTGCACTGGACTGTCCAGTCTTTGCCCTACGCAGTGACGGCAGCCCTTCAACTGGCACAATCTCGGAGTCCAGCTCAAGTCCCTTTGTCCACCCCCATGCCAGTGGCCATGTCTGACGATAGTGACCACGCTCCACAGACCTCAAGGTCACGATACAGCACCCGTAGCACAAAGCAGCAGCAGAAGCCCAAGCTGTCCAGGCTGCAGACACCATCCCCACAGAAAACCAAAGCCACCCCAGAGCGCAAAGACAAAAGCCCGTCACCAGGAGCCAAAAAGCAAAGAAGCAAACCTCAGTGTCACATGGCTCAGAGCCATCCCCAGCCAAGGACTCTACTATCCCAAAAGCATCTCGCAAAGACAAGCAGACAGTTGCCGTGCCCACTGATAAGGTGGTGCCTGCCAAGGCTACACATAAGAAGGGCTCCAAGGCAGATTCACCCACTACCTCGACTCCCATTCCAAGCCCAGTGAAGCAGGGGAAGGAGGGCACTGTAGGGGGAACACCTGGTAAACAGGGGATGGGGGGGCAGAGGCAAGGCCAGGTGAAGCGTACCACTGGATCCAGCATGTCCACAGAGGGAGGGCCAGCGTCTGCACCTGCTGCAGCATTGGTGTTGAGTGTGCCTGTTTTGTCCACACCACTTCCCATTGATCCAAAGTCAGGCAAGCCATTTAGAATCCCCAAGACGTGGAAAGGCACCCCTCCACAATCTCCCACCCACACTGTGTCTCACGTCAGCATGACTCCTCTTCCACGTGCCACTACCCCACCTGCTCCAAGCAGCCCTCCGGCTTCCCAATCCACTGATAGCTCCACCTCAGCTTGACCTCTCTCTCACCAGTCCAGTGCACTGACTGTGCCCGACAAACAGCCAGCTCTGAGTCCGACTGACAGCCAAGTCTGAATGTTGGTCAACCTCACACACCTGTCTCTCCCACAGCGGGGCCTGTGCTGCCCATCGTGACACCCCAGACTGAGTTGCTGACCATGGCAGGGTACAGTCACACACATTCCCTGTGCAGCTTTTCATTGACTCACTCTGCACTTTGTCCTGCCCACTAGCCTTGTCGTTCACTGCTGTGTGCCCCCTGCCTGTGCAGCTTTTGATGGACTCGCTCTGCACTTTGTCCTGCCCACTGGCCTTGTCATTCACTGCTGTGTGCCCCCTGCCTGTGCAGCTTCTCATGGACTCACTCTGCACTTTGTCCTGCCCACTGGCCATGTCGTTCACAGCTGTGTGCCCCCTGGCTGTGCAGCTTCTCATGGACTCCCTCTGCACTTTGTCCTGCCCACTGGCCTTGCTGTTTGCCCCCTGCCTGTGCTGCTTCTCATGGACTCACTCTGCACTTTGGACTGGCCACTGGTCTTGCTGTTTGCCCCCTGCCTGTGCAGCTTCTCATGGACTCACTCTGCATCTTGGACTGGCCACTGGCCTTGCTGTTTGCACCCCTGCCTGTGCAGCTTCTCATGTACAGGCTCTGCATTTTATGGTTTGCTCTTGTCTGATATTGGTGCCTATCTGTGCAATTTGTGAATAAAGCTGTGTGCAGTGTGAGAACACAGCCGCGAGCTCCCGTTAGCTTCTGTGCGGAAAGTCGCGGTTAGATTTTTAAAGATTAGGGACACTTAGAGATGAACTAGGACCAAATCCTTTTAGACTTAGGAATTTCTAGGCTCAACACCCATGGGAGCACAGGAGTACTCGAGTTACCTCACCCAGGGAAACCGGGTGCATAGGTGTCAAATGGTGTTGGGTCGCGTTGTCGTTTTCTATGGAAGCTGGCAAAGAAGTGCTGCTGCCGGGAAGATGTGAAGTGTCCGAAGAGATCCAAGCCTGGATCGAAGATGAGAAGAACCTGAAAGCAGAGGGGACAGAGTCTGGGTCACTAGTCACTGAATGCCCACCGATGTAGGGTGATTTCAGGTGAAGAAGGTGAAGCTTGACTCTTCAGCCACGAGGCCCAGGAGGTGTCGAGGATGACCAGGAGCTGGATTCAAGCTGTCCCATGAAGGATGTCGAGTGCTGCAGCATCGGTGCCCGGATTGGACACAAAAAGCCTTGGCAGCAGCAACCCACGCAGAAAGGAGAAAGATGCTTCGGTGCAGACCAGCAAGGTCTGGGGGACTCACCACGCAGTGGAAAGTCAGGGCACGTCTGGAGCAACCAGGGAAGCCCAAGGAAAATCAGAGTTGTAGTCACAGCGACCCACCAGTCGACAAACCAGGGATCGCAAAGGAGCCTTGAGCGGAAATGCAAGAAGCGGCTCAAGGAACACTCTTGGAGTGTAGGCCCACAATCTTCAGTGCAAAAGGTTCTCGGGGCTTGGGCTACATGTAACCCAAAGCACGACTTCAAGAGACATTGAGAAAACAATGCACTTGCAAATGTGCACGGTGACCAGGAGTTCCGGTTCCACGTTACTCACGAGGGCTGTGGGTCTCAGCTTTGCTGGGGACTCGGGTCGACCTCTGGGAAGTCTGGAAATCCTCTTCCTGGGCTGCAGATACTTTGGAGTCCATCGGGAGCTTTGGAGATGCAGACCAGCAATTGCTCCATGACCCCAAGGGAGTTTTCTTCAGTCCTCTAATCTTGAGTAGATCATCGAAGTTCCAGGATTCAGTTGCCGAGTTTCGTCCAGGGATGTCTAAAGTCCTGTTGCCAGGGGTTCCTTACTTATACCTAAGAAAGGGGTTGGGCTAACTCAGTGGACACACCTATGGGAGGGTTTGGAAAGAAGGGTGGCTACACCCATTTCCTTTGTCCAGTTTCCTACCTGAACCGGTTTGAGCTGGACTATGCCCCAAATGTGCCCCCAGGGTAGGACTTCAAAGCACTCTCAGAGTGCTCCCACCCAGCCCCAATATACATCAGCCTGTCTGGGAGGTGGTTACTCCTCCCTGTGACAGGAAACCTATTGTCCAGGCATCCCCTGCTGGAGTTTCGGTCAGCAGCAGGAGGCCAGACCCATGTCTGTGGCTGCAGCATCCATTTTGTGATGGCAGGGCTCTTTTAAGTTGGTACGGGGTATACCAGTGCTGTCATGTCTCTCTCCCTAGAAGGGTGGGATTATACTCCCACACCAGTTACTGGTGTGGGGGTATGATTCCAAGGTGTTTGACACCAAACACAACATGTTTCCGTGCAGTCCAAAGTTAGCACTTACCGCCAGTCCAAAGTTAGCACTTACCGTTTGGTTATAATGCACTTAAGAGTATATGGTCATGCTGCACTATTGACAACCCCGGAGGATGGATTCCGAAGGCTGCAGAGGGGCTCAGCTCATGCCTGGGCACCCTCTCACATATAACCAAGCACCCTGCCTTCAGGGTTGATAAGGCCTGCCATAGGGGTGACAGATAGGTTTCTATTTGCAGTGATAGGTGAGATATAGTGAACCTATATCTCAGTAAGGGGTGCATGCGGGGAACAACCATTACAACGCGGTCATAACCACGCCTGACCATCACCACGAAGCCATTACCATGCACATGCCTTTACCACGCATGCTTTTACCACGAGTATGCATTTACCACGCATGATAAAGGCATAAGTGTGGTAACGGCTTTGTGGTGACAGTCACGCGTTGTAATGGTTGTGGCTTAAGTGCTTAAAATTAGTTTTTAGGGATTAGTGTGACCAAGTCTGATAAGATCGGAGGCCAAGGACAAACACCGGGGTGTCTGTGTCAGGAAATCTCATGGCACATAGAGAATGTAGGTGGCAGGTAAAATAAAAATGAAAGTGGCAGGTAGAATAAAAATGACGTTGGAAAACTACTAAAATGGCAGAAGACTGAGTATCTAATCCTGGTTTGGCGCCCCAGGAAACACGTTTCAAAAAAGTGAAATAATATAATTAAAATATGATTATCAATATTAATATACTATAATTGTTTAGCAGCGGATGAGGCACACGGTAGAACAAAGCAGCAATTTAGTACCTGCAATGAGGAGAGGGTGGCTTGGCGAACTTGAAGAAAAAGAGAGAAGCGTGGTATTGGAAACGAGGCTGCGCATGCGTAGAGACTAAAACTGGTGAAGAAAAACAAACGGAAATAAACAATCTCGGAGATGTGGCCATGGCCTATAGAGGAAGACACCAGGAACTGCGGGGTATGTCACTGTGAAGGGTAAGTGGTAGATGAATCGGAAAGAGAGGGGAGTATGGGTGCGAGAGTGCATGTTTACAGCATAAACAGTAATGTAGAGAGGGAGCCGAAGAGCTGCCCTGAGCAAAAGTTTAAGCGCTATAGGTAGTTTAGCACATACCACAAATACATTATAAAAGTGTGCATGAAGTGGTATGTGTGGTTAGTGTAAGCGTTGTAATGGAACTTACAAAGTGTTGGGATGCATGTGTGATGAAATGGTATGCGTGGTAATGGGATGCGTGGTAGTGGGTCATGCATGTTGGTGGACGCATTGTAAAGGCATGCGTGATGAATGTGTGCGTTGTTATATCATACATTCGGTTCATACACCACTTAACCCAGGCTGCAGTAGCAGACCGTGGTATGATTTTGGAGGGCTTTCCAGGGGTGGCATAATACATGCTTCAGCCCCTGGTAGGCCTCTGGGGTACCTATGCCCTGGGTAAATAGTATACCATATTCTAGGAACTCATAAGGGCACCTCAGAGTCCAACCTGTGGTGTGCCTAAAGTACATGGAATCAATTTAGAGAGGAAGCAGCTAGGCTAGGGTCCTGAATAGCAGGGCCCCAGCCAGACTAAAGTCGAAAAACAGTGTTACAGCAGCAAAAGGTGGGGGTAACCATAAGAGGCAGATCCTACTCTCCTAAACAACCCCCCCAAACGCAGGGACATTAAACTAACCTTGACCAATTGAGTCTTCATGTTCTAAGTGGAAATATCTGGAGAGTCCATCTGCATTGGCATGGTTACTCCCAGGTCTATGTTCCACTTTTTAGTCCATCCCCTGTAGGGAAATGGACCACCTTAAAAGTTTGGGGTTGTCAACCTTCATCTGTTTTAGCCATAAGAGGGGCTTATGGTCTGTCTTAACAATGAAGTGAGTACCAAACATGTATGGCCTCAACTTCTCCAGAGCCCAAACCACAGCAAAGGCCTCCCTCTCAATGGCTGACCAACGTTTCTCTCTGGGGGTTAGCCTTCTGCTTATGAAAGCTACTGGCTGATTCTGACCTTCATCATTCAACTGTGACAGTGCAGCCCCTACCCCCTACTCAGATGCATCTGTTTGCACAATGAACTTTTGGGAGTAATCAGGACTTTGCAGAATGGGAGCAGTGCACATGGCCTGCTTCAGGTCATCCAATGCCTTTTGACAGCAAACTGTCCGCTGGACCTTTTTGGGTATTTTCTTAGAGGTTAAGTCATTCAGGGGTGTCCCTATTTATCCATACCCCTTGAAAAATCTTCTGTAATACCAAGTCAGGCCTAAGAAGGCTCTCACCTGAGTCTGGGTAGTGGGAGCAAACCAGTCCATTATGGTCTGGATTTTGCTCTGCAATGATTGAACCTGGCCTCCACCAACAAGGTGGCCTAGGTACGCAACCTGACTCTGCCCTATCTGGCACTTAGTAGCCTTGATAGTTAGGCCTGCTTTTTGCAGGGCCTCCAAAGCATTCCTCAGGTGGACCAGGAGATCCTCCCAGGTGGAGCTAAAGACAGCAATATCATCAAGATATGCTGCACTATAGTCTTCCAGGCCTGTAAGGACTTGATTCACCAACCTTTGGAAAGTGGCAGGTGCATTCTTCAAACCAAAGGGGATTACCACAAATTGATAGTGCCCACTAGGGGTAGAAAATGCTGTCTTTGGCTTTGCATCATCAGCTAGTCTGATCTGCCAGTAGCCAGCTGTCAAGTCAAATGTGCTTAGAAACTTGGCTGAGGCCAAAGTATCTATTAGCTCATCTGCCCTTGGGATGGGATGGGCATCAGTCCTAGTGACTGCATTGAGACCCCCGTATTCCAAACAAAACCTCATCTCTCTCTTGCCATCTTTGGTGTGAGTTTTAGGCACAAGGACTACTGGACTAGCAAAAGGGCTATCTGAGGATTCAATGACTCCCAAATCCAACATCTTTTGGACTTCTGTCCTTATACAGTCCCTGACATGATCAGGTTGCCTATAGATATTATTCTTCACAGGCAGACTGTCCCCAGTGTCCACTTCATGAGTGCATCAGGTGGTCTGACCTGGAGTCAGAGAAAACATATGTCTGAACTGGCTGAGAAGTTTTGTGCAGTCAGTTTGTTGCTGGACAGTGAGGCTGCCTGCCAAGGCTACACCATCTGCTGACCCATCATTAGGGTTCTGAGAGAGCAGGTCAGGGAGTGGGTTACTCTCTTTCTCCTGTCCCTCATCAGTGGCCATGAGCAAGCCCATGTCTGCCCTGTCAACATATGGTTTTAGTCTGTTGACATAAAGTACCCTATGGGGAGTCCTAGGGGTTCCACGGTCTACCAAGTAGGTGACCTCCTCTTTCTGTTTAACAATTGTATGGGGGGCACTCCATTTGTCCTGGAGGGCTGCTGGGGCCACAGGCTCCAACACCCACACTTTATGCCCTGGCTGGTTAACAGTTAGCACAGCCTTTTGGTCATGCCAGGCCTTTTGCAATTCCAGGCTAGTCTCAAGGTTTTTAGTTGCCTTTTTCATATACTCAGCCATCCTGGAGCGGAGACCAAGTACATAGTCCACTATGTCCTGTTTAGGGGGTTTGAGAGGTTACTCCCATCCCTCCTTCACCAGACACAAAGGACCCCTAACAGGATGGCCAAACAAAAGTTCAAAAGGGCTGTAACCAACCCCTTTTGTGGCGCCTCCCTGTAGGCAAACAAAAGGCAGGGCAAAAGAATGTCCCATCTGCGCCTAAGCTTTTCTGGGAGACCCTTGATCATGCCCTTTAAGGTTTTGTTGAATCTTTCAACTAAACCATTGCATTGTGGGTGATAGGGTGTGGTGAATTTGTAATTCACTCCACACTCCGTCCTCATTGGAGTCAAGTAACTGGACATAAAGTTTTCAACTCTGTTAGATACTACCTCCTTAGGAAAGCCCACTCTTGAGAAAATTCACAGGAGGGCCCTTGCCACCACAGGTGCTGTAGTGGTCCTAAGGGGAATGGACTCTGGGGGCCCGATTCACAGAACTAACTTCAGACAAAATCCTAAACTTACTACCATTTTGGTATTCACAGAAGGCACTTACTCATTTTGGTATTCACAGAAGGCACTTACTCATTTCGGTATTCACAGAAGTTAGGACTCCTAACTTTAGGACTCCTAAATGCCTTCTGTGAATACCGAAAGTCTTAAAATTAGGATTTTTCTCAGTTTAGTAGTAGTATAGTTAGGACTCCTAACTTTAGGACTCCTAAATGCCTTCTGTGAATACCGAAAGTCTTAAAATTAGGAGTTTTCTCAATTTAGTAGTAGTAAAGTTAGGACTCCTAACTTTAGGACTCCTAAATGCCTTCTGTGAATACCGAAAGCCTTAAAATTAGGATTTTTCTCAGTTTAGTAGTAGTATAGTTAGGACTCCTAACTTTAGGACTCCTAAATGCCTTCTGTGAATACCGAAAGTCTTAAAATTAGGATTTTTCTCAATTTAGTAGTAGTAAAGTTAGGACTCCTAACTTTAGGACTCCTAAATGCCTTCTGTGAATACCGAAAGCCTTACAATTAGGATTTTTCTCAGTTTAGTAGTAGTAAAGCTAGGAGTCCTAACTTTAGGACTCCTAAACTGAGAAAAATCCTAATTTTAAGACTTTCGGTATTCGAAAATGGTAGTAAGTTTAGGATTTTGTCTTAAGTTAGTTCTGTGAATCGGGCCCTGGGTACCTAGTGGCATGGTCCACCACCACCAGGATAAATCTGTGCCCAGATGCTGTTTGAGGATCCATGGGACCAACAATGTCAATCCCCACCCTCTCAAAGGGAACCCCCACCACAGGTAGTGGTATTGGGGGCCTTTGTGGTTCCATCTGCCTTGCCACTGGCTTGGCATGTCACACAGGAGCGACAACACTCCTTAGTGTTTTCAGACATGTGGGGCCAGTGAAAGTGAGGGACAATTCTGTCCCAAGTCTTGTTCTGGCCCAGGTGTCCTGCTAAGGGAATATCATGGGCTAGTGTCAGTAGGAAGCCCCTAAACTTCAGAGCTATTACCAACCTCCTGGAAGCACCAGGCTTGGGGTCTCTACACTCTGAATAAAGGAGTCCATCATCCCAATAGATTTTATGGGTGCCACTAGCATTCCCAGCAGCCTCATCAGCAGCTTGCTTTCTGAGGGGTTCAAGAGAGGGGCAGGTTTGCTGCTCCTGGCTCAGATCTGCCTTGGAAGGGCCCCCTGTCCCCAAGAACTCAACTTGATCAGGTTCAAGCTCCTCTGGGACAGTTCCTTCTTCATGTCCATGATCATCTCCCTCAGGAGGCTGATCTGTATTCTGAGTCAGGGAGGAAGGCACTGACTTAACCCTACTGCTTCTCCTCTTGGGAGGCACCTGGTTCATTTTTCCAGAATCCAGGGCCTGTCCAGTGTTAAACATTTTGGCCTGTGACCTTGTCACTGCAAAGATATGAGCAGGGATCCCTAGCATTTCTGCATGTGTCCTGAGCTCCACTTCAGCCTAGGCTGAAGTTTCCAGATCATTGCCAAGCAAGCATTCAACAGGTAGGTCTTCACTTACCACAACCTTCTTAAGGCCAGTTACCCTTCCCCAGGAGAAGTTAACAACTGCCAGGGAATGGTCTGTTCTGACATTGCTAGCATTGGTCACTTGGTACATTTCACCAAGTATAATCTGCCCAGGATCCACACGATCTTTTGTCACCATTGTGACACTTGCTCCTGTGTCCCTGAATGCCAAAGCCTCTTTTCCATTAATCAAAGGCTGCTGTCTGTATTTGCCCAAGTTACTGGGAATCATGAAGGGGGACATGTTCATGCCCCCATCACAGATCAGGACAGCCTGAGTTGGAACTCTGACTAGGCCAGAGTCCATCTCAGAGCCCGTGGTTAACCCTCCTACACCCTTATTCTGAGTATTACCACCACCAATTGTAGCTGCACTAGGGGGAACAGTTGACTTAGGGGAAATGGTGGCCGGAGTTGAGTCTTTGGACTTGGAGAAATCACTTGTCCAGTGAGTGTTCTGCTTCCAGATCTTGCACCATGGTTTCTTTTGACCTTTTCCTTTATTAGATTGGGATCCCCCCCTGAAGAAGATTTTTGGGGACCTTGTGAAGACTTTTGGTCTTTACCCTTTCTCCACACCCTTTTCAGAGTTCTTAGGATCTTGCTTCTTCTGGTCACCACCTTGGTTCTGAACCTTCTGCCTCACCCTGGTTCTGACCCATTTGTCTGCCTTCTTTCCCAATTCTTGTGGAGAGGTCAGATCAGAGTTCACCAGGTACTGATGCAACAGCTGATTTTGACAATTATTAAGGATCTGCTCCCTCCTTAATTAAATTGTACAATCCTTGAAAGTCGTGCACCTTGCTGCCAAGAAACCAACCCTCCAGTGCCTTAGTAGCACAATCTACAAAGTCCACCCAGTCTTGATTTTGTGCTTTTTGGGTATCTCTGAACTTTAACCTATATTGTTCAGTGGTTAGGCCAAACCCTTCAACCAATGCACTTTTCAGACTGGAATAATCATCAGCATCCTCCTCTCGAACAGTGAGGAGCTTCTCTCTACCTTTGTTTGCAAAGGAGAGCCACAAGTTTGCTGCCCACTGCTCCTGGTGGACCTTTGAACTTTACAGGCCCTTTCCGGTACAGTAATCCATTTGTGGATATCATCCCCACTCTGGTAGGGAGGGACAATCTTGTTTAGGTTTCTATGGTCATGAGACCTTTTCCTATCACTAGGGATGTTGCTGCCACCATGGGACTCTAGTCCCATCTTTTTTCTAGCTCTGTAGTGCTCTAGGGACTCCCTTTCTAGGGCTATCTGCTGCTTTTTGATCTTAAGCTGGGCTTCCTCATACTTTAGCAGTCTCTCTCTCCACTTCCTTTCTATGAGTAGAGTTAGAGGTCGCTATAGATGAACCAGAATGGTTAGACTCCACTGAGGGAGTTCTAGACCATCTAGGCCCACCACCAACTCTTCCAGAAGGGACAAAGAGGGGACCATTGTGGCCCTCCCCCTCATCTTCCAGGGGAGCTGGATTATCCAGGTCAAGATCATTGTCATCTTCCTGGTCAGCATTTGAGGTCTGGTCATGGGGAATTTCACACCTAGGCCCTTCCTCATCTGCTGCCCCTCCCGCTCTGCCTACCCCTTCAGACCCTATAGGCCTTCTGAGATCATCCAAACGCAGTACCTCTATGAGGCGTTGGGTGGTTGCACTTTTGCCTGTCTTCAGTCTCCTAGTACTGCATAATGCTCTCAATTCCAAGAATGGGAGGTTATCATACTTGGAGGGAAGAAGCCCATTGGCTTCTGGCAGGGACCCACTGGTTCCTGGCCTTGAAGGCATTACTAGTGAGGTGTGGTGTATTGCACTACCTACTCTAGTGTGGCCTACTAAAACTATCTTGAGTTGTAGAAAGGGTGTGCTAGGCCCTTAACAAACAACTCTAAGTTCAGTAGAACTTACTGTATTCTAAAGCTTGTATTATATGTACCTCAGGTACTTCTAGTGGTTTTCAGTTAGTCACTCAATTGAGATTATCTGGTAAAACAATAGAAAGCTGGAATCCCACAGGCTGCACACCAATGTGAGAAGTTGGGCTGGTATATGCTGTCCACTATTTATAGTGGGCACCTTGCACCGGTCCAAACAACCCCTTATTGATGATAGGTTAAAGACAACCTTTATTGAAAGCTATTCTAGTGGTAGCTATGGAGAGCAGCCTTCAGGCTAAGTCTTGAAGGAATGTAAAGCAGCTTGTTTTACTCGTCTATAATCTCTTGAATGGCTAAATGAAAGGCAACCACACCAGGTATATATATAAAATATATGTATTTATTACTAAACACACCCTACTAGTCTCTTTATGAGGCTAGAGGTCCAAACACATAAGTTACACTTCAAATATTACAGTAAATTAGCACAAATACACGTTAGGCCCTAGGAGCGAGCCAAACCATGTTCTAAAATAGTGGTATAAGAACCACGACTTAACTAGACACAAGGCCTAGAGCCTGTAGAATCGCTGGGACCCCAAGGAACCACCAAAGGTAGTGACACAGGGGATCCACGGGGCCGTGTGAAGTGTGAGAACACAGCCGCGAGCTTACGTTAGCTTCTATGGGGAAAGTCGCGGTTAGATTATTAAAGATTAGGGACACTTAGAGATGAACTAGGACCAAACCCTTTAGGACTTAGGAAGTTCTCGGGTCAACACCAACGGGAGCACCAGAGTACTCGAGTTACCTCACCCAGGGAAGCCGTGTGCATAGGTGTCAAATGGTGTCGGGTCGCGTTGTCGTTTTCTATGGAAGCTGGCAAAGAAGTGCTGCTGCCGGGAAGATGCGAAGTGTCCGAAGAGATCCAAGCCTGGATCGAAGATGAGAAGAACCTGAAAGCAGAGGGGACAGAGTCTGGGTCACTAGCCAGTGACCAGGGGCACGATAGACGAATGCCCACCGATGTCAGGTGATTTCAGGTGAAGAAGATGAAGCTTGACTCTTCGGCCACGAGGACCAGGAGGTGTCGAGGACAACCAGGAGCTGGATTTGAGCTGTCCCATGAAAGATGTCAAGTGCTGCATCGTCGGTGCCCGGATAGGACACAACAAGCCTTGGCAAAAGCAACCCACGCAGGAAGGAGAAAGATGCTTCGGTGCAGACCAGCAAGGTCTGGGTAACTCACCACGCGGTGGGGAGTCAGGGCATGTCTGGAGCAACCAGGGAAGCCCAAGGAAAATCAGAGTTGCCTTCACAGGGACCCACCAGTCGACAGACCAGGAATCGCAAAGGAGCCTCGAGCAGCTCACTGAACACTCGTGGAGTGTAGGCCCACAATCTTCGGTGCAAAAGGTGCTCGGGCTTGGGCTACACGTAACCCAAAGCACGACTTCAAGAGACGCCGAGAAGTCAATGCACTTGCAAATGTGCACAGTGACCAGGAGTTCCAGTTCCACGTTACTCACAAGGGCTGTGGGTCTCAGCTTTGCTGGGGATTCGGGTCGGACTCTGGGAAGTCTGGAAATCCTCTTCCTGGGCTGCAGATACTTTGGAGTCTGTCAGGAGCTTCGGAGATGCAGACCGGTAATTGCTTCGTTGGTGCCTGCCAAGCAGGGGAGTCACTCCTTGACCCCAAGGGAGATTTCTTCAGTCCTCTAATCTTGAGTGGAGCATCGAAGTTCCAGGATTCAGTTGCCGAGTTTCGTCCAGGGATATCTAAAGTCCTGTTGCCAGGGGTTCCTTACTTATACCTAAGAAAGGGGTTGGACTAACTCAGGGGACCGATCTATGGGAGGGTTTGGAAGGAGGGGTGGCTACACCCATTTCCTTTGTCCAGTTTTGCACCAGAGAAGGGGCTGGTAGCCCCTGAACTGGTTTGAGATGGACTATGTACAGGGACACCAAATGTGGCCCCAGTGCAGGACTTCAAAGCACTCTCAGAGTGCTCCCACCCAGCCCCAATTTACATCAGCCTGTCTGAGAGGTGGTTACACATCCCTGTGACTGGAAACCTATTGTCCAGGCCTCCCCTGCCGGAGTTTAGGTCAGCAGCAGAAGGCCAGACCCGTGTCTGTGGCTGCAGCAACCATTTTGTGATGCCAGGGCTCTTTTAAGTTGGTACCGGGTATACCGGTGCTGTCATGTCTCTCCCTCTAGAAGGGTGGGATCATACTCCCACACCAGTTACTGGTGTGGGGGTATGATTCCAAGGTGTTTGACACCAAACACAACATGTTTCCGTGCATCCAGTCCAAAGTTAGCATTTACCGTTTGGTTATAATGCACTTAAGAGTATATGGTCAGGCTGCACTACTGACAACCCCGGAGGATGGATTCCAAAGGCTGCAGAAGGGATCAGCTAATGCCTGGGCACCCTCTCACTTATAACCAAGCACCCTGCCTTCAGGATTGATAAGGCCTGCCATAGGGGTGACTGATGGGTTTCTATGTGCAGTGATAGGTGAGATATAGTGAACCTATAGCTCAGTAAGGGGTACATGCACCACCTTACCCAGGCTGCAGTAGCAGACCTGTGGTGTCATTTTTGAGGGCTTTCCAGGGGTGGCATAATACATGCTTCAGCCCCTGGTAGGCATCTGGGGTACCTATGCCCTGGGTACATAGTATACCATATACTAGTGACTTATAAGGGCACCTCAGAATCCAATCTGTGGTGTACCTAAAGTACATGGACTCAATTTAGAGAAGAAACAGCTAGGCTGGGGTCCTGAATAGCAGGGCCCCAGCCAGACTAAAGTCGAAAAACAGTGTTACAGCAGCAAAAACCATAAGAGGCAGATCCTACTCTCCTACAGTCTGTGTATGTGGCTGTGTGTCAGTGTGGGGTATGTCTGTGTGACTTGGGAGGCTGTGTGTTTGTTCATTGTATGTGTGTTCATTTGGTACTTGTACTCAGCATTCTTGCCATGGATGTGGTGTTGTTGTGGGGTGTGGGTTGCCCTGGGCTTGTGCTTCTGTGCTGTGTGTTCCTCTGCAGCCACTCTTGCTGTGGCTGTCTCCCTGGTTGTTTGTTGTGTGGTGCAGGGTGTGGATTCACCTAGTTTGGTGTTGGGCATGGGGGTGCACAGGAGGGTGCACATGGCATGTCCATTCATGTTGGGGGGGCATTGTGTGGAGTGGGGAGGTATGGCACTGCATACTTTATACCCTGCCCATACCTGTCACTGGCCCTGCCTTCTGCATTGTGCACATGTTTTCCCTTGTCTTCATTGCTGCGGTGACGTGACCGGGACATTACTTGGAGATCACAGTGATGTGTGACCTGGCTGCAGAGGGGTGACTTGGTGGCAGGTAGGACATGTGTGGGTACACTTCTGGATTTGTTCCTGTCCCCACCAGGGTGTCTGGTGTGGCCATGGACCCTGTATCAGCCCATGAGTTGTTTGTTGTGGTTGTGTGCGGGATTGTGTGGTTGCTTACCTGCGGCGGCATCCACGACGGTCCATGAGTTGCTGATGATGTATCAGGTACAGCACCGGAAAGACGTGAAGAGCTGGATCCATTGCGGTCGGGACCAGAAGTCAGGATTCACGCTCCGCTGTCAAGCTTCCGCCGTCTCTAGTTAGGTGGTTTCCCTGCTGCGGTGCGACTGGCTTTTTGAGGCATCCTGATTTATACAGCAGACGGGACGTCATTCCGCACAGCGGTGAGTCTCCATTGGCTCCCACCACTGTGGTGGCAGGTGCACTTTGATGGCTGTGTTTGGCCATACTAATATGGTGGGCGTGAGGCCCGCTGCTAGCGTGTGAAAAAAGGCAAAGTCCTAATGGACCCCCAAGATCTAATAATCGAGAGTGAGTTTCAGGGAGTAGAAGAAAGTTGAAACTCCTGTCTATACTTATCTTTCACTCGATGGGGAGTGATGAAGAGCATGTATGGTGCAAACGGTATGAACCTATCTCCTACCATGATAAAAGAAGCTAGTCAAAAAGTCATAGTTAAAGTCTGTAGCCTGTTCTACAGAAAACTATTTTCAAATCAATTGGGTGATAGTTTAATTAGAGAACAAGCTGGTCACTTACAATATGCATGGTAAAACAGCCAGCAGCACCAACAGGATGTGGTTGAAAGTGTATTTATCATCATTATTGTGGCTTGTGTCTGAATAGCCAACCATAACACAAGGAGACACGGGTTCTAAGTGTGGCTTTGGCACTTTATTAAACATTTTGGTCCTGCTTAACAAGTAGTTTCATAGTAGACGGGGTGATTTGCTCATTGAGGGGTCGATTCTGATCCGGGATGGACAGCTCTCCGAGAGCTGTCCGTAGACTTACCATGCGACCGACACGTAGCCATAGCCGGTCCGTCCTGTATATGAAGTACGATGCACATAACTTCCAAAAAACCAGACCGACACGTAGGCTGTGATTCAAGCTTCATTCTCCGTCCAAGCCGTAACCCCGAACGCCAAACCGAGTTGCCCGGAAGCAGTATCCATAGCAGTTTCTGCCCTGACAAATACGATGCATACTTCCTACGTGCCGGACGGGTCGCCACGTACGGCACGTCACAGCATCCGGAAAACAAGCATATCAGCTAGATTTGCGCCACAACTCAGTCCACGGCTACGAGACAGACCAGCTTGCAACTGATACGAGATGGAGCAACAAGCAGCGTGTACGAGATGAACACATCATGAATCCCATTGCGCAGGTCATACCAGTACTCTACATCTATGACCGGATCAGGAACCAACGCCGACGGCGCAGACGGTAAGTCAGACACCTACCACACAAAAAAACGACACATACCCGCAAAATGGCACACACACACAGGGGATCCACATCCTGGCCACTAACATGAGGCGACCATAGGGGTTGTATGACCAGCACCACTACCACCCCCACTCATAGGGGACCTGTTGCCCAGCACTACTGCCACCCCCACCCCTAGGGGACCTGTTGCCCATCACCCCTGCCACCCCACCCATAGGGGACCTGTTGCCCATCACTACTGCCACCCCCACCCATAGGGCTTATGTTGCCCATCACTAATGCCACCCCCACTCATATGGGACCTGTTGCCCATCACCCCTGCCACCCCCACCCCTAGGGGACCTGTTGCCCAGCACTACTGCCACCCCCACCCCTAGGGCTTATGTTGCCCAGCACTGCTGCCACCCCTACCCCTAGTGGACATGTTGCCCATCACCCCTGCCACCCCCACTCATAGGGGACCTGTTGCCCATCACTACTGCCACCCCCACCCTTAGGTGACCTGTTGCCCAGCACTACTGCCACCCCCACCCTTAGGGCTTATGTTGCCCATCACCCCTGCCACCCAGCACTACTGTCACCCCCACCTCTAAGGGACCTGTTGCCCAGCACTACTACCACCCCCACCCCAAGGGCTTATGATGCCCATCACCCCTGCCACCCCCACTCATAGGAGACCTGTTGCCCAGCACTACTGCCACCCCCACCCCTAGGGCATATGTTGCCTGCAACCCCCACTGTTAGGGGACCTGTTACCCAGCACTACTGCCACCCCCACCCCTAGGGCTTATGTTGCCCAGCACTACTGCCACCCCCACCCATAGGATGTATGATGCGCCACACATCCATCATACTCCAACATTATGTATGTCAGCAAAATACATCCCCCCTAACATTATGACAACAGTGTGTAGTCTGTGACAAATGCCCACAACAGTGATTATGACTTCGAACATACAATGTAACTAACAGCACATGTGTGACCAACAAATGAGTGTGGCCTACACAAGGCAAGCATCACTATAGCACTGTGTCAATGTAAAAATAACACCCCCTCACTGTGTAGAACAAAAGTTAAGTGTGGGGTCCAAACTGCAGCAGATATTGAGCATTGTGGTGATGGGGTCTAAACCCCCCCTCATCACAGTGACCAAAAGGTAAGTGTCATCATGGTCAAAGCTGCAAATAACAAACAGCATGTATGATCCCTGCTCCCAACACATTAAACGCTTCTGGGGCAAACTAGTGGTTGTGTCCCATACCCACAGAGATGTGGTGAGGCTAACATTGCAGTGAAAACAAAACATACTCTCGGCCATGTGCAGACAAGCACCACACATGGGGGCTGACAATGCATACAGTGTACAATGACACAAGAGCAGAAGTGACCATCACAAAGCATACACACATCTTGAAAACAGACACACCAATCAAAACGACCTGTTAAGACTGTAGGTGTCAGCTCCCAAACTCCCATTCCATGTCAGCAATGGCACCTAACAACCAGGATGAATGTGCACAATGATGTGATATGACTCACAGGGACTGCAGGGAGAATCACAGAAACATCATCCAGACAATGGCCCACAACAGCAATAACAATGCACTGATGGAGATTCACAAACACAAACAGGCAACCTCACACTGCACATCTGACACAACATGTGTGTGTGTGTCTCAGTATCCCCAGGCAAATACACAACACATGAGGGGGGCTGAACCACAGTGACACAGATGTGGACAAAGTGCCATACCAAAGTAAACCATCATTGGGACACCCTTAGTGGGCAATCAGGCATTGTGAGATGAGAGGGAGCACAACAGACACATGTAACACAAGCTGGAATGAACACCAACTGGTCACAATAGCCTGAGTACGTGAGTCTCCCCTAAGTCATCTGCACATACTCAACACATATGTACAGCAAGTTGCACAGAGGGCCCAGTTGCTCCTATACCAATGATGCCCACACCTGTAGGTCCAGTGGAGATGCGCCCAAAGTCAGGGAAATAGACAATTTGGACAATGGGAAGCACATCATATGTGCATGGGTGCAAGCCACAGAGGTGACCATGCAAATGAAATGTTCACAGAGATGTTCTCAAATCGTTAATCATGACACACCCAGTTAGCTGCAAAGGATGACATGGATACCGACCAGAATAGGATACATATCTCATGGACCACAGGGAGTACCTCACATCAACACCTCAGTATTCAACATTGGAAACCAAGCATTACAGGTGCAAGGGCATGCTAAACATCATCAACCTAATGTACAGCTAAATCAAGTTCACAAGGATAAAGAAAAAAGCTTTATTCAGCAGATGAAAATTGAAACGTCTGTTCAAACAAAAGGCCAATGGCCAGTCCATCATCAAATTACAAGGAGTGAACTTGAGTGACAACTGTCACACGTTGCTTGCCTGCACTTCTAAGGACAGGGGACATCCCCTCGGAGGGGCATACATGGGGACAGGCCAGGCACCGCAGGGACAGGACCTGGGTGCAGCAGAAGGAGGCAGTGAATGGGTGGTGGATGCAGGAGAGTCACTTGCAACTGCAGTGGAGCTGACTGAAGTGGTGGGTGCAGTCACAACTGTGGGGCACATGTTAGATGGGGTGGGTGCCGGCACAACTTCAGTGGGCAGGTCAGATGGAGTGGATTGGGTCCCCACTGCAGTGCCCAAGTCAGACGGGTGGGACACGATCCCCACATCAGTGGCACTAACCGTCTGACTGGGTGTGGAGGAGCAACTGGTAGGGGGGGAGGGCCTCAGCATTTTGGGGATGGTGTATCTGTGGGTGGGGGAACCCGGGGCAAGGTGTGGCAGGTGAACCTCTGGACTGGTGGCCTGGGGGATGGAGGAAAAACCTTTTGCCTTGGAGCTGCGTGACTGCGCCTAGGAGAGGGTGTCCGGGTGTGAGGGGCACTCCCCTCTGTGTGTGGGGACTTCCTCTTCCCCTTGTAATCTGGATCTGCTGGGTCGTGGGGAAGAGGCCAAGGTCACAGAGGAAGAGCTTCTGGGGAGATGGGGGTTGCAGGTGAGGCAAGGGAAGGGGTCTGGGAGGGAGAGGTTTCGGAGAACTGCGGAGTGGTTGTGGATGACTGTGTGTGTGTCTGCAAACCATCCCCTGTGAGTGTGGTATCAGTCCCCTGCACTTGCTTGTGTGCACGTCTAGCCCTTGGTTTGAGTGTTTGTGTGCTGCCCGTGTCTGTGGCTTTGTGAGAATGTGCAGGTGTGTGTGTGCTTTGGATAGGTAGGCTGCTAGGAATCATGAGTGGTGCAGGGGTAGGAGGGGTATGGGACTGTTGGAGGAGGGACACTTCTGCCGTCAGGGAGGAGGCCACAGACTGATTGGTCCTCTGTAGGGCAGACATGCCCGATGAAATGTCCTCCATGAACGACACCAGTTGCTAAACAGAGTGGTGTGTGCATGGAGGACACTCAGCATCGATGTCTGCCCTACATGGATCTGTCTAAGTAAGTCCACAGACTCCTCACTCAGGGCAGCAGGAGACACAGTGGCATTGAATGCGGTGCCTGGCACAAAGGAGACATGCTCCCGAACACGGGAGCCTCCACGGACCTCTGGGATGGGAGCCGATGGGAGGGTGGTGATAGTGGTGGTGGGGGCCGTGGCGGGGACAGCCTCACTAGCTGGGGGTTGGTGGCTACTGACACCCGCGTCCACGAGGGAGTCATCCTCAGAGCTGCTGTGGCCCTCAGCTGGGGGGATGGTGCTGACGACTCCTCGGTGTGGCTCCATTCGCCCTCCGTGCCACTGGGTCCCCCCGACTCCTCTCCTTCTGTCCCTGTCAGGCTCTATGGCTCCTCTTGGTCCCAGGAGCTGTCCCCTCCTCTGGCCGTGGATGTATCTGGATAGGAATAGGAAGAAAGAGAACAACATCAGTCACCTGCACTGACTGCACACACCACAGTGAGTACATCACAAAACAGGGCAAGCCCTGGCATCATCAGCTGAACACTGCTTAAAGTTTAGAATAAGCCAATTGTCATTCTCAACATCAACCATGGCACACATATCCCTCCTTGACTTGCACCCATATGTCTATTGCATGTTGGATGCGAATACCCCAATGTCCCGACATGCACCACCCACATATCAGTTGGGCATGCAAGTGAACATGTAGGAGTATGTCACTATACACACAGCACATTTCTTGCCACTGACTCAGTACAGGTGTCCGGATGAAGGGATGGGCAGAGACTTATTTCACATGCTTGTGATGCATGCCAGCAACACACACTATGATGTTCTCATGTCCTGATAGTCAATGCCACAATGGGGTGCATGGTGCACACTTGAACACAATGCAGGATCACTCATAGCAAATTAAATGCCATGGCACTGGCATGCCTGGAAAGTCAGTCAACACTGTCTCCGGTCACAAGGGCAGGGCATCCAGACAACAACAGTATGCACTGTGTCACAATCATAGCTCAGGGGTAAAGCAAACTCTGCAGTTGACAAGTGCACTTGCCCATCCCCTGCAAACAACATATCCAGGACCCAGAAGGCCCCACATCATGAAATTCAGACATATGAGTCTCTACAAACACAACTCCATGTACATTAGCACATCACAGTCTGCCGTGCATGTAACCCGGTACAAAAGGGGGTGGTGATGGACGGAGCATCAGAACCAATCAAACACTCACACCCAGTCAACAGATCTGGGTTTGATCCATCACCGTTCTTTAGCCCACTCTGCCACCCCAGTTCAGACATGGCCATATGCAAATCAGTCTGACCCTGTGCCTCATGGGAACAGTCCAGCCCGAACTGCCAAGCCATGCCTTTCCTGGACCGGAAACAAGCTTCCTAGGACTGGTTTCTGGCATTTCAGCCGTCTTCAGCCAGGCTTGCTTGAATCCAGTGGCAAAGTGAGCAAGGGACTCACGTCTGAGCATACCCTGCCAACTTATGGCGAACAAAGCGGTACAAAAGGGGGTGGTGATGGACGGAGCATCAGAACCAATCAAACACTCACACCCAGTCAACAGATCTGGGTTTGATCCATCACCGTTCTTTAGCCCACTCTGCCACCCCAGTTCAGACATGGCCATATGCAAATCAGTCTGACCCTGTGCCTCATGGGAACAGTCCAGCCCGAACTGCCAAGCCATGCCTTTCCTGGACCGGAAACAAGCTTCCTAGGACTGGTTTCTGGCATTTCAGCCGTCTTCAGCCAGGCTTGCTTGAATCCAGTGGCAAAGTGAGCAAGGGACTCACGTCTGAGCATACCCTGCCAACTTATGGCGAACAAAGCGGTACAAAAGGGGGTGGTGATGGACGGAGCATCAGAACCAATCAAACACTCACACCCAGTCAACAGATCTGGGTTTGATCCATCACCGTTCTTTAGCCCACTCTGCCACCCCAGTTCAGACATGGCCATATGCAAATCAGTCTGACCCTGTGCCTCATGGGAACAGTCCAGCCCGAACTGCCAAGCCATGCCTTTCCTGGACCGGAAACAAGCTTCCTAGGACTGGTTTCTGGCATTTCAGCCGTCTTCAGCCAGGCTTGCTTGAATCCAGTGGCAAAGTGAGCAAGGGACTCACGTCTGAGCATACCCTGCCAACTTATGGCGAACAAAGCGGTACAAAAGGGGGTGGTGATGGACGGAGCATCAGAACCAATCAAACACTCACACCCAGTCAACAGATCTGGGTTTGATCCATCACCGTTCTTTAGCCCACTCTGCCACCCCAGTTCAGACATGGCCATATGCAAATCAGTCTGACCCTGTGCCTCATGGGAACAGTCCAGCCCGAACTGCCAAGCCATGCCTTTCCTGGACCGGAAACAAGCTTCCTAGGACTGGTTTCTGGCATTTCAGCCGTCTTCAGCCAGGCTTGCTTGAATCCAGTGGCAAATTGAGCAAGGGACTCACGTCTGAGCATACCCTGCCAACTTATGGCGAACAAAGCGGTATAAAAGGGGGTGGTGATGGACGGAGCATCAGAACCAATCAAACACTCACACCCAGTCAACAGATCTGGGTTTGATCCATCACCGTTCTTTAGCCCACTCTGCCACCCCAGTTCAGACATGGCCATATGCAAATCAGTCTGACCCTGTGCCTCATGGGAACAGTCCAGCCCGAACTGCCAAGCCATGCCTTTCCTGGACCGGAAACAAGCTTCCTAGGACTGGTTTCTGGCATTTCAGCCGTCTTCAGCCAGGCTTGCTTGAATCCAGTGGCAAAGTGAGCAAGGGACTCACGTCTGAGCATACCCTGCCAACTTATGGCGAACAAAGTGGTACAAAAGGGGGTGGTGATGGACGGAGCATCAGAACCAATCAAACACTCACACCCAGTCAACAGATCTGGGTTTGATCCATCACCGTTCTTTAGCCCACTCTGCCACCCCAGTTCAGACATGGCCATATGCAAATCAGTCTGACCCTGTGCCTCATGGGAACAGTCCAGCCCGAACTGCCAAGCCATGCCTTTCCTGGACCGGAAACAAGCTTCCTAGGACTGGTTTCTGGCATTTCAGCCGTCTTCAGCCAGGCTTGCTTGAATCCAGTGGCAAAGTGAGCAAGGGACTCACGTCTGAGCATACCCTGCCAACTTATGGCGAACAAAGCGGTACAAAAGGGGGTGGTGATGGACGGAGCATCAGAACCAATCAAACACTCACACCCAGTCAACAGATCTGGGTTTGATCCATCACCGTTCTTTAGCCCACTCTGCCACCCCAGTTCAGACATGGCCATATGCAAATCAGTCTGACCCTGTGCCTCATGGGAACAGTCCAGCCCGAACTGCCAAGCCATGCCTTTCCTGGACCGGAAACAAGCTTCCTAGGACTGGTTTCTGGCATTTCAGCCGTCTTCAGCCAGGCTTGCTTGAATCCAGTGGCAAAGTGAGCAAGGGACTCACGTCTGAGCATACCCTGCCAACTTATGGCGAACAAAGCGGTACAAAAGGGGGTGGTGATGGACGGAGCATCAGAGCCAATCAAACACTCACACCCAGTCAACAGATCTGGGTTTGATCCATCACCGTTCTTTAGCCCACTCTGCCACCCCAGTTCAGACATGGCCATAGGCAAATCAGTCTGACCCTGTGCCTCATGGGAACAGTCCAGCCCGAACTGCCAAGCCATGCCTTTCCTGGACCGGAAACAAGCTTCCTAGGACTGGTTTCTGGCATTTCAGCCGTCTTCAGCCAGGCTTGCTTGAATCCAGTGGCAAAGTGAGCAAGGGACTCACGTCTGAGCATACCCTGCCAACTTATGGCGAACAAAGCGGTACAAAAGGGGGTGGTGATGGACGGAGCATCAGAACCAATCAAACACTCACACCCAGTCAACAGATCTGGGTTTGATCCATCACCGTTCTTTAGCCCACTCTGCCACCCCAGTTCAGACATGGCCATATGCAAATCAGTCTGACCCTGTGCCTCATGGGAACAGTCCAGCCCGAACTGCCAAGCCATGCCTTTCCTGGACCAGAAACAAGCTTCCTAGGACTGGTTTCTGGCATTTCAGCCGTCTTCAGCCAGGCTTGCTTGAATCCAGTGGCAAAGTGAGCAAGGGACTCACGTCTGAGCATACCCTGCCAACTTATGGCGAACAAAGCGGTACAAAAGGGGGTGGTGATGGACGGAGCATCAGAACCAATCAAACACTCACACCCAGTCAACAGATCTGGGTTTGATCCATCACCGTTCTTTAGCCCACTCTGCCACCCCAGTTCAGACATGGCCATATGCAAATCAGTCTGACCCTGTGCCTCATGGGAACAGTCCAGCCCGAACTGCCAAGCCATGCCTTTCCTGGACCGGAAACAAGCTTCCTAGGACTGGTTTCTGGCATTTCAGCCGTCTTCAGCCAGGCTTGCTTGAATCCAGTGGCAAAGTGAGCAAGGGACTCACGTCTGAGCATACCCTGCCAACTTATGGCGAACAAAGCGGTACAAAAGGGATTCAAGCAAGCCTGGCTGAAGACGGCTGAAATGCCAGAAACCGGTCCTAGGAAGCTTGGTTCCAGTCCAGGGAAGGCATGGCTTGGCAGTTCGGGCTGGACTGTTCCCATGAGGCACAGGGTCAGACTGATTTGCATATGGCCATGTCTGAACTGGGGTGGCAGAGTGGGCTAAAGAACGGTGATGGATCAAACCCAGATCTGTTGACTGGGTGTGAGTGTTTGATTGGTTCTGATGCTCCGTCCATCACCACCCCCTTTTGTACCGCTTTGTTCGCCATAAGTTGGCAGGGTATGCTCAGACGTGAGTCCCTTGCTCACTTTGCCACTGGATTCAAGCAAGCCTGGCTGAAGACGGCTGAAATGCCAGAAACCGGTCCTAGGAAGCTTGGTTCCAGTCCAGGGAAGGCATGGCTTGGCAGTTCGGGCTGGACTGTTCCCATGAGGCACAGGGTCAGACTGATTTGCATATGGCCATGTCTGAACTGGGGTGGCAGAGTGGGCTAAAGAACGGTGATGGATCAAACCCAGATCTGTTGACTGGGTGTGAGTGTTTGATTGGTTCTGATGCTCCGTCCATCACCACCCCCTTTTGTACGTGCATGTAACCCAGCTGCCTGAAGTACACAGTTGCATACAGCATTGTGCGCTGTCAGATGATCACAGACCTATATGTCACACAGGCCTTGTCTCACGCAGTCACATCTCAGATGTCCTGCTGACCCTCAAAATCATGGACACCCCAGTTGTACGTAACAGGAAGCCACACCATAATGACACAGAGGCAGACACCTGAAGGCACATGTCACTAAGCACAACCTGTAAGTTGATACACAGGAGTGGGATTACAGAGTGTTTCTAAATGCCCTTGAGGAGGCATGACTGCCCAGGTCTACGTGAAACAGTGTTTGGCCCTTGACAGTAGTCAGGTGGCTAAGCAAGTGTGACACACTCGATATACATACTCCTGAGGCCCACAAATTGGAGTCCCCTGCTGCATGGTTTTGTTTGGAATACCCCAGCCACATGTGGCGAGTCAGACCAGCAATTGTAACACATATCAACGGCACACACAGATCACATGTCAGATCCCAGGCATTGGGTAAACAATTGAACCACCCATGAAACACACAACAGAGTCACAGGAACAGATGCTGTTCGGTAACTGAAGCATAGCTGACTGCAGGGACACAGTGCCCTAGTGACACAAGCAACAGAGTGTAGGGGCCACACCTGTGGAACAGATGAGGAGGGTGCATCACACAATTGAGGTACCTGGGGATTGGACTACAAGACCTTCATAATGTGGAAGTGTGACAAGGCCAAAAGACTGCAATTACCATGTCAGACATAGTACACAGATTAGGCATGGACTTACCCCCTTCTTGCTGCTGTCTGGCCTTCAGCTGCTTATCCAGGTCCGGGAAGACAACCGCCAGGATCCGGAGCATGTGGGGGGGTCAGGGTCCGGTGTCCGCCCCTCCTGCGTGGAGGTGACAACTTCAGCTGGACTCTTGCGATCCTCCGGGTCCAGCCCGAAGGTCCTGCCACCTCTTCTGGCAGTTGCGGATCCGGCGCTTCTAGACCCCCACCGAATGAACTGCCTGGGCGATGGTCAGCCATATCTCCTGCTTCTGGTGGGCATCAACCTGTGAGGATGACAAAGTTAAAAGTCCATTAACACACATGCCCCATTTTTGTGCTGCACACATTTGGATATACATGTCATCATCACAAAGGGAAATGAGTTACACAGGTAGTGCAACCATGGGGAAGGACAAATCACCTGCATGTCTGACATGTTAACAATGCCTGGGAAGTTTAAGCTTGCACTAATGCACTTTAGCAGCAGAACACCTGTTCATTACATGTACCTACACACTTTGGGGGATGAAAGTAGTCAGTGAGAATGCTTGCCACTGGTGTACACACTGCTAGTATTGCTAGTCAGAAAACATGCACAATTAGGAAGGCAGTGGACTGCACCTGCTCCCCTGGTTTCCCATACAGCTTGCTGTACTGTGGAAGGAGCCCGTCCAGCAGGGCCTGGTTCTCCTCCTCAGTGAAGGCTGGGGCCCTCTCCATAGTACGTGCCATAGCAGAAGCCAGAGGATGCAGAGACAGCAGCAGTGGTACCAGGGATGTGGTCCAGGAGCATGTAGTGCAGGCAAGTGAGCTCCCTGGGGGCCAGCCAGCCTTATATCTGTTCTGCAGAGGCAGAATCTGTGCCATGTGTCCCAAGTGATAGGTCCAACATGGTTGCATTCTATGAATCTGGCCAATCCATGGAAATGTCCGACTCGTACACGCCTTTCGCATCGTTCAAATCTTCACCTTCATGAAACACTAGGAATTGCAACATTGCTGTAGGTATCCAACTGAATTTCCAGCGCACAACTCGTACAAGTTTTGAATCTGCATCCATCTCCATGACAGTCCAGAGCCAATGGGTGCGCCCGGCTCGGTCAACTGACTGTACAACGTGTATTTTTGAAAATACACATGTACCCGTCTCCATATGATTCAATGACCAGGGTGTACGCCTGGCTCGGACCATGCCTGCCCTGCGCATGCATGATAGTCACCCGCGTCGGGCCTCATTGCAGTCAATGGCAAAGCGTACGCACGGCTCGGTCATGAACCGTGCAATGTGCACGCATTGTCACCCGCGTTGGACCTCATTGCAGTCAATGGCAAAGCGTACGCACGGCTCGGTCATGAACCGTGCAATGCGTACACATTGTCACCCGCGTCGGACCTCATTGCAGTCAATAGCAAAGCGTACACACGGCTCGGTATTGAACCGTGCAATGCGTACGCATTGTCACCCACGTCGGACCTCATTGCAGTCAATGGCAAAGCGTACGCACAGCTCGGTTAAGAACCGTGCAATGCGTACGCATTGTCACCCGCGTCGGACCTCATTGGTGTGACTATTCGACGGACTCAACACACAATTACTTGCCAGGGACACCTGTGCACACCTACCACACAACAGCATTGGCCACACAGTGTCCCATGGCATGTAAGGCTGCATTCCCTGTGTGTAGGGGGGGCACATTTGGTTTGTTGGGTGGCACTTTTGTTCAGCCACTCCCAGGCTGTGCACGTGTACATGGGGGCAGAATCGTTTGTGTGTCGTGCACACTACCACTGTGATCTGCAAATGTACAGTAATGGGCATGAGTCACGGACACAGTTTCATGTTGGATCTGTTTAAGACATGTCGCATATACCCTGAGTCCTGGGGGTGATGGCATGCACGTCACAGTGAGACCTGTAGCCACAATTCTGATGTGCACCCACAGTCTGTGTGCATGTTGTGTCTCAGAAGTGGCTGATCAAATGTGCCCAATGGGAGACAGTCTCCACATCCATGTGGTATATGTATCTACCTTGATGGTGTGTGTGTGTGTGTGTCTAAGAGACGTAAATGTAGGGCCTGCAGGGACAACAGTGGCCACTACCTGTGGGACTCATGCTTGCCTTGTGGTGTGTACGTGATACGCCATGTCCATGGCATTGTCGATGTGGCAATACAGGGACCCTGGGTATCTGCATGGCAAAGATCTGTGATGCCTGGGAGACATCAGGCCTCACTTGTCACTGTGGTGTGTGTTTGTAACATCGCAGCAGTACATAGGTTGGGTGACACAGCCAGATGATTGGCCATTGCACTACATGGGACTCATGTGGACATGTGGAATTGAGATGTGAGGTGATGGTCATGTAGGTGACATATGTGTCCATGCCCAAAAGCACACACCTCAGTACATTGTGTAATGTCATGATCTATCATGTGATATTGAGCCTGTTCATGGCCACATGGGTGGATGTACCGACAATCTTCCTTTGTTCTGCAGGGCACCAGCTGTCCATCGACCGTTCCCAGACCTTGCAACCATGCAGGAACGCGACTGCATCTGACGGTACCGCTTCACCAGCCACTGATTGAGAAGTTGGCGGAGCAGTTGGCGCCACATCGGCTACCTGGCCGGACATAGCCTACAGCACTGACCCCAGAGCTGAAGGTGATGGCAGCCCTGCACTTCTTTGCTACTGGTACCTACAAGCACACTGTGGCTACAGCAGGTGGTATGTCGCAAACTATGTTTAGTCGGGTGCTACGCGATGTCTTGGAGAGGTTGTTGCATTTCCTTGACCTGTACATCAAGTTCCCTAGCCCAGCTGAACTCCCTGAAATAAATGATGCCTTTTATACATGTCTATCACACATGTGTGTGCACGGTTCCCTGGTTCTGTGCACAATGCCTACATAATGAGGAGTAGTCGCATTGCAACACTGATGTCACAGATGCCAGCTCAGCATGCCTGGCTTGTCGGTGTGTACTGACTGTTTATCATTGTGTGTGTTTGTCAATGTTGTATTCCGCACTCCTACAAAACTTACTACTTGTTCATTTTTGTGTGTGTATGTGACTCCGGATACCCCAACATGCCGTGGTTGCTGACACCCCTCAGGAACCCTGTGACACCAACCGAGATGCACTACAATGAGGCACATGGTCGGGTGATTGAGCAGACATTAGGCCTCCTGAAAAGCCGCTTTCGCTGCCTGGACAAAACCAGAGGGGCCCTCCCACATGAACCTGTAAAGGTGTGCAAAATAATCCTTGTATGCTGCATGCTACACAACATGGCAGTGCAGAAGAAGGTGCCTCTCATCAAGGATGATTATGACGATGACCAACATCTGCCACCTGCGGAGGATGCCGGCCTGGGCCAAGATGCCAGTGATGATGAAGATGAGGGTGACGTCCGCTCACAGGTCATCAACAACTTCTTCACCTGAATGTGAGTTTCCAGGGTTGTTATGTCAATGTATGGAGTTAGCCTGGAATGTGTTGTGGCTGCTCTGTTGCTGTCTGAGTGTGTCTGTGTGCCACTTGACTGGATGTGTGCAGTGAAGTGTCCATTCAGGTGGTGTGTACTCCACAATAGGGTAGTACTGCTAACTTGTTTTTGTGTAAGTTTACTGACGACATGTTTGGTGCATGTGTATTGCATTTCTCTTCTGTTTTGCTGTGCTTTTGAATGTGTGCAGTAGTGTAAAACAACTTCTCAATATATGCAATGGGCTGGACATGGCCCTCTCTTCAGGGTCACCACCATACTTTTTGCTTTCACCCCTCTTGTTTTCTAAACCCATTTTTGTTGTCTTTTAAGACTTTGGAGGACATTATGATGTCGGGCGGATTGCCACAGCCCTACATGCCGCCATGAAAGGCATGCGTCTTTGGCTTTGGGGGCCCATGGCCCCGGGGTGTTGGGGGTGGGGGGTGCATACCCATGGTACCCCCCTTAATTGGCATGCACAAGGTGGCAGGCACCATGCGGTGCCTGTCACGTTGTGCATGTCAATGCACAACATGAAACTTTTACATTGTGGCGCGGCCTGCTTACAGCACCACCCGCTGTAATGTAAAAGATGCTGGATGTGACCGCCAGGGTGGCGGTTGAATCCTAATTGGCCCAGCGAGACGGCCTCACCTCTGGCGGTCTGTCCCGTTTTCCATTACAGTGGTGGGTGGACAAAGTCCACCCGCCATCGTAATGGGGCCCTCTGTGTACCTTACCACTACTACCAGTGCTAAAATAATTGTGCTCTCACCTGTAAACATGGTAAGATTGGCTTATTCCCAATTGGCGCATTTAATTTATTTAGTAAAGCTGTTCTACATGTAACCAGGGCACGTGCATTAAATTCTACTAGTGGGCCTCCAGCACTTATTGTGCCACATACTTAAGTAGCCCTATAAACATTGCCTTAGATCTGCCATTGGAACCTGTAGGCAGTTTTAAACTGCCAATTCGACTTGGCAAAATACGCCTTTTGCCCGGTCTAAAACTCAATTTTTAATTGATTTAAGTTAGTATAGAGTAATAAAATTGATGTTTAAATATCGATTTGCTATAATATCGATGTTTAAATATCGATGTGACACAATATCGACCTGCAAGAATATCGTCAACCAGAATATCGACATGCAGGTAAGAAATATTGTTTATTTTAATATTGAAGTTAGTAATATCGTTAGTCAAAATATCGTTGTTAATAATATCGAAATGTATTTAAGTATTCTGTATTTTAGTATATGTGTTAAAGTATAGTTTATTTTTTATAATGTATGTTTGACATTTTTAGAAGTATTTAATTTTATGTTAAGTCATTTTTGCGTATTTTGGGTTTATAGGGGAATAGGATGGGAAGTAATTTAATTATAATATATTTTTTAATACATTTTTGGAAATTATGAATTATTGCGTTTTAGTTGTGTAGCGGGTTGTGGGTTTATAGCGTGGGAAGTAATTTAATCAAAATTAATTAATTACTAATGGTAATTAATATTTTTGTATTTAATAATTTATATTGTTAATTGTGTTCATTGATTTGTTATTAATTAGTTAATAATTAGTTATTCATTATTAATAATTAATTGGTAAAAATGTTAATGGTGTCATTTATTTAGGAGCTGTTGTGAGTGGGAAGTAATTTAATTATAATTAATTAATTAATAATTGTATTAATTAATATGTATGTATTTATTATTTTATATTGTTAATTGTGTTAGATATGTTTTTATTTATTAGTTATTAATTGCCTATTAATTATTAATAATTAATTGGTAAACATTTTAATTGTATTAATTTTTTTAAGAGCGGATTGTAGGTTTATAGGGGAGCATGGTGGGAAGTAATTTAATTATAATTCATTAATTAAAATGTTGTATTCATTAATATGTGTATATTTAATATTGTTAATTGTGTTAAATCATTTGTTAATTATTAATTATTAATTGGTTATTAATAATTAATTGGTAAATATGTAAATTGTATACATTTTTTATGAGTGCGTCTGTTGCAATTACTGGAGTGGCAATAGTACTTTTAATCCCTCCGCTATCCAACACTTTCCCTACTGTTACACTGTGTGGAGTGGGAATAGTAAATCATTCCCCTCTGCTATCCAACACTTTCCCTACTGTTGCACACTTTGTAGTCGGAATAGTAATTTTATCCCCTACGCTATCCAACATTTTCCCTACTGTTATAGTTAATGTAGTGTAAAATATTTTTTTACAAATACATATTAATTTTAATATATTATATATATATATATATATATATATTATCTACTGGCGGTCGCCAGTAGATAGTTATAGTTAGGACCCTGTTTCCATAGGAAATCTGCAACATTCTATTTGGAATAACTTTGGCGCCGGTCAATGAATCCTCGCGAAAGTTTCAAAATAGGTGGGGCGCTACGCTCCGCTCCTACCCTGAAAGTCTCGGGGGGATTCGTCAAGCGGGGGCTGAGAAAAAAGGGGGGTCCCAAAACGCGTTTTTCCCATGCATTTTTCCATAGGACCTTTAGACACAGCTACAGCCCGAACGGCTGAACAGAGTTACTTGAAATTTGGCAGAGAGGTAGTCCTCAGGTCAAGGAAGTGCCTTTTGTAGGTCTGGTGTAAATCTGTTCAGTAGTTCCTGAGAAAATAGCATTTAAATCAATATATATATGTGGGCGGAGCCTAACCACACATCTCATCCTGAGATCTGATTGGCTGTCAGCACTTCATCCAAGAAGTGTTGGCAGCCATCTTGGGACCAATATACATGATAGCACCTCATTAAAAAGCATTGCAGTTAATAGAAGGTTTTAAGACTTTAGTTACATTATAAATCATTTGTTGATGGTACCATACTCATTTTAGGAATTGTGGTATGTTCTAAGGTGATTTCACCATGTGAAAAAGCCTTCTGCTGGGATATCATGATTGAGAGAAAAATATTTTCTCATGCTTTTACCACAGAGGTTTGGAAGGTGATCTATAAGCTAAACTGAGAGCTTATTTTCTGTAAATTCACATTATCTTTCTCAGTCATGTGAGAATGAAGTCTGACATTCTCAGTAAAACATGTACATCCAACAAGGGCAGAGACTGTCAGTTGATTCCTTTGTGTTCTACTGCAGCTTTCCAGAGTGTTCCAAAGAACTACTAGAGCGCTAACCGTCCTACTTATGATAAATGTATGGCACACCTGAAGCCATCTTGCTTGGATTAAAGTGGTAACTCTTAAAACATTTAATTTAAAAAGGAACAAAATGAGGGGGTTCATTTTTCCATAAAAAGTATGATTAGTGCTGCAGAAAGAAAAATGAGGGCACATTTTGAGTGACTTCTCAAATCCTCTTCTATTTCATTAAAAAATTCTGACATGCAGACTGAAACATGCACTTTCAATACCAGCAGCAGTTTTCCCTGGTGAGCAGTAGCTTTACTACAGTGATCTAATGAGCAAAAAGAGTGCTAACATTCTGATTTTATGGCAAATGTGTGACACATTTGAATGACTTCTTGATGGAATCAAAGTAAAAAACTGAAAGTATTTCCTACTGAGGAGACTGCAGTAAATGAGGAAATTAGGAAACTTCATAACAAATAAGTCTCCCAAGATGGCCACCAGAGACAAAAGAGCCCAAATGTAGCCCAAATATCACCCAGATGTAGCCCAAGTATAGCCCAATGACAGAATGTCCAAGAATGTTCTTAAAAACAACTAGAGCACTTACTGTCTTCATTATGACAAAAGTATGGCACACCTGAAGCCATCTTGATTGGAATAAACTGGTAACACTTAAAACATTTAATTTAAAAAGGAACACAATGAGGGGGTTCATTTTGCCATAGAAATTATGATTAATGCTGAAGAAAGAAAATGAGGGCACATTTTGAGTGACTTCTCAAATCCTCTTCTATTTCATTAAAAAATTCTGACATGCAGACTGAAACATGCACTTTTAATACCAGGAGCAGACTTCCATGGTGAACAGTAGTTTTACTACAGTGATCTAATGAGCAACTAGAGTGCTAACATTCAGAATTTATGGCAAATGTGTGACATATCTGAATACCTTCATGATGGAATCAAAGTAAAAAACTGAAAGCATTTCCGACTGAGGAGACTGCAGTACATGAGGAAATTAGGAAACTTCATAACAAATGAATCTCCCAAGATGGCCACCGGAGACAAAAGAGCCCAAATGTAGCCCAAAATCACCCAGATATAGCCCAAATATAGCCCAATGACAGAAGTGTGCAAAACACTTATTATTTTGTGTTTTTGCAGTGTTATATAGTGCAGACTTGTCAGGTATTGGAGTGCTTTACATGAGCATTGGTTACATCACACAAGAACAAATTCATTTTGGTTGTAGACATGGGGAGACTAAGTGATTTGACCAGAATCACAGAATGTCGAGCTGAAGCAGAAACTTCAACCTGGTTCCCCAGTTGCAAAGTCTGCAGTTCTGGAAGTAACACCACATCCTCTCCCCTAAGTGCAACATTTAATCAAGTTGTCAACTAGATAAAAAAACATAAAGATAACAAATAATTTAAAAGTGCTTTGTCGCTATTTGAAAACTCAGAAAATATGTCCTTATTTTAGTCTTTTAGAGCACTAACCATAATTTTGATGCCAATAAGACCCTCTCATATATGTAATTTCTAAAGGAATGCTCTAGGTATTACAGTTTTGATTACATCAAGATGATGTCAGGCGTTCCACACTTTTGTAATAAATATAGAATGTTAGCAATCTAGTTGTTCATTAGGATACTGTTGAGAGGCAGAGGCCAGGGGCACGGACTCTGAAAATTGAAGGCAGGTAGGAGGGTGCAAAGGCAACAATTTAACCACACTGAGCAGGCAGGAAGGGCCGTGGAAGCACAACAGACTATGGAGGGCAGTGGAAAGGGGGGCAGGGGCAACAAACCAACAATACAGGACTTGCAAGAGAGGCTGTTGGAGGGAAGATCTATTACGGGTCAAGGAAGCTAGGGGCGGTCCCCAGAGCCCCGGGAGCCACCACAGAACTGAGCAGGAGAGTGAGTCAGGGACAAAAGGGGCACCTTAATTTGAGCCGGGGTGCCTAGGAACGCTTGCTCCAAAAATGAAGAAAACAGACATATGAGACATGGAATTGGAGGCAGAATACAATGGCAGTTTAATGAGAAGATGCAACTTCAAAGAAACCGCAGAATAGAGACATAAAGTACAAAATACAGAATCCAGATAATCATACAGCTGTCATGATATTCTCTGTATCTCAATTAATGGACTGACAGAGAGAGAGAGAAAACACATCTATAAATGCATCATGAGAAACAAGTTACACCAAGGAAAATGTTACCTAGGGACACTCACATTTACTCTTAGAGCAAGCATTCCTGCAATTACAATACAACATCTTTTAAATGCAAAAGTAAAGAGAACAATGGTTAAACATAACATGACATTTCATATAGGTAAAATAGAACAAGATACTTCAAGCAAAGCAGAGCAAGACATTTTAAGCAAAGGAAGACAAGAGCTCCCAGTTCTTGGGGAAAACCTGCACAGCCTGTTAACCTACATACAGACGGCGAGGTTGTCCGTCGATATCTGTGGGTGCTCCCTTTTTATATCATTTTGTGGGCTCCTTTGCACGCTACATCTACCTACGTATGCTACCCAAAAGCTTCGTCTGCAGATTTTACCAGACATTTCGTCATTTACCCACTTAATGCTGACAATGGACTGGGTGAAAAGGTCAGTCTCTCAGGCCAATCGCTTATCGTAAGTTCCATAGAGCAAGCAGAAAATAATGGGTATTGTACAGGAATTCAATATATTCATGTATAAAATCTCCTCAGTTCTCCTAACTTGACGCTCTGCGGTTGCCACTTCCTTAAAAGCGGGAAACCTGCCCAGGAAGCAAGTACCAGTCCAGGATGCAGCCTACTGTATGTCGACAGCTTCAGGGGGATGTTGAACTTTGATACCGAGCACGGAGCACTCGGGTAGGGTGGGGGCTACTAGTTTGGAGCAGAAGGCCTCGCAGACCTGCCTTCAGACTGCTATACACTAAAATTGCAGAGCTATGGTCAATTTAACAAAGAGGCCTACATATTGAACAGAAGGGCCTACACAGGGGTTTTATGCTGGCTGAGTGGTAAGGATGTCTCAGGATAATTATATAGCAACACAGGACCCGCTGGTCAATTTAATACGGCCTACAAATGGCAGGGCAAGGACAAGGGTCTCATACTTCAGGTGTGGACAGAACGGGCCAGGGGCCCCCTGTGATACAAAATCTACCCTCCTTCAAGGCTGTGGCAATGTAATAGACCATTGTGGGCAGAAGGAAGAGGCAATGGTAGTACAACCATACATGCCAACAGACCCGATTCAGCCAGGAAACGTCCAATGTTTTTAAGCTCAAATGGGCTTTATTTGATCTGTCTCCTGTCTACAATATCCTCTTTTTCAATGTAACTCAAAGGGGAAAATCAATACCCCAGTTTTTTTTCAAAATCTCCCTCTTACCAAGTTCAAAATGTTCGCAAGTATGGTACATTGGATCATGGAAGGAAATGGGATAGGGACATGGACTTGGATAACAGAGGACAGGAGAGACATGGAGAGGTGCACCAAACTGACCCTGCAGGGCAGGCATCAGGGTTTGCAGCAGCACAATACACCACACAGGGCATGCAGGACGGGAGTGCAGCACAACAATCCATAGAAAGCAAGAGGGAGGGGACAGGACCATGCACATGGACAACAGAGAACAGAGGGGCAAGAGGCAATGGTAGCTAGCTGACCATAATGGACAGACAGGAGAGAAGGCTGCAGCATAACAGACCATAAAGGGCAGGAGGGACGGATCAGGGGCATTACAATGGAACAGACAAGCCAGGAGGGAGGGAGTAGGGGTCTGCACATGTAAACAGAGGGCTGGGGGCAAGGGGGCAGGGCAGGAGCAGCAAGATAGCCATGGAGGTCAGGCAGGATGGGCACTAGAAGCAAGACACAACATGAAGAGCAACAGTGAGACTGTGATGGCATACATACAGACCATGGAGGGAAGGTGGGAGGGGGTCAGGGGCAGCTAACTGACCACACAGGGAAGGTGGGAGGGGCCATGGCAGCACAAAAGACCATGCATGGCAAGTGGGAGGGTTAGTGGCAGCACAATGGCTATGATGGGCAAGAAGGAGGGTGCAGGGGCATGCACAAAGGACGATGGAGGATAGAAGGGAGGGTCAGGACCTGTGCACAGACAAGAAAGTTCAGGGGAAGGGGCCTCAAAACAGACCACACGGGGCAGGCAGGAGGAGCAGTTGCAGCACAACAGACCAGGGAGGGCAGAAGGGTGTGGCAGTACAATGGACCATGTAGGACAGGAGGAAGAGGATAGAGGCATGGCATGTGGACAGGCAGGGTGGAGGTGGCAGGGACAGGTTACAGTCATCTGACAATGCTAGGCAGGTGGGAGGGGAGTGGCAGCTCAACAGAACACTCAGAGTAGATAGGAGTGGCAGGTCCATGGGACATGGTGGGCAAAAAGGATGGAGCAGGGGCATGCACAAAGACATCGGAGGGCAGGGGGAAGGAGAATAGGGGCAGCAAGCTAAGCACAGAGTTTAAGCAGGAGGTCAATGATGGGGCATAGAATTGGGCAATGGAGGGCAGGAGGAGTGGACTGGTACATCATACTAAATTGAGGGCAGTGGCAGCACATCAGACCATGCATGGCAGGAGGGAGGAGGCTAGTCCATGGATTCACACAACAGAGGATAGGGAGGAGGGGGATGGGGCAGCAAGCTAACTGTTCAGAGAAGGCGGGTATTAGAAACTTTATTGTTTTTAAAACATTTTGTCTGTGCAAACTACTTAAAATATGAACAAGTATGCAGCATAATCTCACTTTTATTCAGGAAGAAGAAGACGTTAGTGACTGTGACTCCGGGCTCACTTGGCAAAAACACCCCCTGACCCTCCACCCCCTATCGCAAAATGTAATGCCTGTGAAAAGGGTAGGTGAACACAGTGTTATATAGAACATAGTCCTGAGAGCACGATTGAAAATTAAAACTAGATATAGTGTATGGTATAAACTATGCACCAAAAAGTGTGATATAAGATGAACCAGGCGTGAAATATAATATGCAATACATTGTGCGCAATGACAGATTCATTGGAGAGCGCGAGATAGCACAGGCACTAGCGCGTGCTATGCGATATGCGCCTTGGAGTGTAATATGCACAGGGCAGTGTTGTGTAACCTAACTAGTCTCTAAAGTTGTAATATAAAATATGTGCTGGGGAGTGTAACGTTGCATATGCACTGTGACAAAGATATGGATCCCAAATTGTAATATGTATGGCATAGCACTGTGCGTTATAACATAGGCATCGAGGAAGGCACGTTAGATGGGGCAATATAACCCGTGTGAAGACAAGTGTGGCATGACATTTTCACGGGGTGGTGTTACAGTGCACATGGGCTAGAGAGTGTCATAGCATATGCACTAGCTAGTGGAATACAATACAGAGGTGTGTGGCACTCGGCAGGCAATGGTGGGTGTAACACAGCATTGGGCTCTGTCAGGAGCGCGCTGTGACTCGCAAGTGATGTTCGTCCCCTTTCCAGAGAGTAAAATAAAAAGTATTACACATCCGGCAGTGGATGTGTGTTTTATTAACTGTGAGGGGGGTTTCTTGCATAGTTTTTGTCGAATTTTTGTCGAATCCCCTTTGAATGACTTGGTGTGCATGTGTATTAAATGTGCCCGTCAATAGCTACCCATGTTTGTATAAATAAACGACAAGGGTGTCTACCGGGATTAGGCACGGTAGAGCATCAGACATGTCAGAGCTTCACTAGTGGTGTAAATACATTCCACGTGGATTAATTGCATGCATAGTCGCCTTTTAATGAATATCACGCAAATCGTCATGGTGATAGGTACGTACGGTTTGTCCAGCATGTCCTAGGTGTGTCTATAAATATATATTTTTTAAAAATAATAAAAAACAGTGGCCGGCCCTGGGGATTGGGGTCAAAAAAATATAATTAGGAGACAGGCCCTGGGGGATGGGGTCATCAGGGCCAATAAATTAGAATAAGAAGGGGAACCACACAGCCCCCCTTCTTAAAAAAATAAAATAAATAAAAGACTGGCATCGTGCCGGAGGCCATGCCCCCTCCATGCAGCACTCTGCAAACGCGCCCCCAACAGGCATCTCCAGTATGCGCCAGGGAGCTGCGCTGCAGACAGGTGTTCTGAGGCCAAGCCCCTTTTTACACCTCTCTGCAACGCAGCTCTGTGGCGCTTACTGGAGGTACCTAGTGGTCTAGTGTGACCCTAGGGACCCTTAGGATTCAAGGGGACTTAATCTCTCAACTTAGAACAGCCACAGGGCGCGTTTACACAGTGGTGAAGGGAGGGGACGGGGCCTGAGGTGACGTGTGCAAACACGCACCATGGCACGTTTTAAATTGGGGATATAATTTCCCTTCAATACTGAGGGCCCCTGGGGGCTAACTAGCCCACCAAGTGCTTCCAGTAAGCGCCACTGAGCTGCATTGCAGAGAGGTGGTCCAGGCCGTGCCACTTTTTACACCTCTCTGCAACGCAGCTCTGTGGCACTTACTGGAGGTACCTAGTGGGCTAGTTGGACCCTAGGGACCCTCAGGACTCAAATGAACTTAATCTCCCAACTAAAAACGGACACAGGGCGTGTTTACACAATGGTGAAAGGAGGGGACGGGGCCTGAGTTAACGTGTGCAAAAACGCCCTGTGGCCTGTTTTAGGAGGTAGTTTTAATCCCCATGCCCTATTATATACTAGGGGCTTATAGAGGAGGTAAGGCTAATCACAGGGGGACCCCAACGCATAATGTTCCCTAGTGTATGTAGGTGTTTTCACTGTATTCTAAGTGTCTTTTAACATAGCACTGGCTCTAGGACTGGTTAGTCAGACTCAGTTACCACCAGTATCCGTCTGAAAAAGTTGAGGGTACAGGATGATTTTGCAACAAGGCTTCTTTCTGCTCTTCTTTTTGTTCTTTCTGCACGTTATCCTTCTTCCTGCACTTATCTTCGTATTTGAGGACTTCTGTTGCTTCTTCCTGCACTTCTTTTGTTTCTTTCTGTGCATTTTTTCTTCTTTCTTCACATGTCCTATCTCTATAGGCATAGTTAGAAATTAGCATTTAAAAAACCTTTGAAATTAACAGAAAAAACCATAGGTTTCAGGCACGTTATAGTTAGGAATTAGCATTTAAAAAACCTCAGAAATTCACTGAAAAAACCATAGGTTTCAGGGGTGTTATAGTTAGCTGGACTTTTCACTTGTACAAAACCATTGAAATTCCCCCGTTATAGTTAGTTCAGCTAACTATAAATCGCGCGCCCGCAATGCACTGCTGATGACGTCACATATTACATCACTCATGACATGGTCAGTGACATCACTCATGACATCACTGATGACATCTCAAATGACATCACTGATGACATCATCCTTGTGATAGAGTGGCAGACCTCCTCTCACCCTAATATAACCTTTGATACACACATTCAAAAATAGAGACTAACATTTTCAAAACAATGGACATACCAATACCAGTTACAACAACCTCTTCAGTAATTCTAAGATCCACATACACATCCACTCATTCACCAACAGTCCAATACAGTCACTCATACATGTACTCACTCATCATATGTACTCATACACCTATACATCCTGTTACACAATGCCACTCATCCATAGAGTTACTCACACACATAGTCACTCATGCTAATAAAGAATCAAACATACATTTACTTGCATATACAGTTATACACACACCACCACACTTACTTCTACGGAAACTTACACATACTTAGTCTTTTAAACAATCACTTATAGAAACACATACTTATTCATACAGGAACTCTTTCAATCTCTCACTCTCACATATACTCACATATATACACCAATAGTCACATATACTAGTTTAAAACATATGTAGTTACTCATAAAGACACTATTGAGACAGTCATTCACTCACTAACACACCCATACACACACTCATCCACCCATACAGTCCTGCACACATACTGTGTTCAACACATACAAACAGTGAGTCACTCATTCATGCACCTATGCACTACGTAATACCCCCCACCGAACCATGCAGACACTCAGACTGATACTCAAAAAACCAACTAATAACCTATATAGACACCCATGTAGCTACTCACCAACCCATGCAGCCAATTATACACAAAGTGAGAGACTGATACAGATATTTACATATTTAAACATTACTCACTAAGCCATGTATTCACTATGATACACTTAATCAGTCAGTTACACAATCAATTTTTCAAAAACAAATCATCCATTTAGACACTTATATACCCATTTATTCTTCCATCGACCTTGAGATATACATATATAAAACATATTTAATTTTCAGAATAACACACATTCACTGGATGATGTCATCAGTGATGTCATCAGTGATGTCATTTGAGATGTCATCAGTGATGTCATGAGTGATGTCACTGACCATGTCATGAGTGATGTAATATGTGACGTCATCAGCAGTGCATTGCGGGCGCGCGAGTTATAGTTAGCTGAACTAACTATAACGGGGGAATTTCAATGGTTTTGTACAAGTGAAAAGTCCAGCTAACTATAACACCCCTGAAACCTATGGTTTTTTCAGTGAATATATATATATATATACACACACATATATATATATATAAATATATACATATGTATATATATATATATATATATATATATATATGTGAAGGCTCCTGTCTCCAACGGAAACATACAGCACTCGCAGAAAAATAGCTTTATTCATGCGAGGACGCGTTTCGGCGTTTGCCTTCCTCTGCTCGCGGTAGAACAAACAACAGCATGGATATCGACAATGTCTTTTTAAAATGATAGATGAATTCTCATTGGCAGCCGTATCTGAATGGAGGAAGGGGATTGGTTGCTTGTATACCAATAGTATTACCCTCTGTTGGTGGTCAGGAGTTTTTTCTTCTTCTATGCGCTGCGAGAGTCCAATTGAAACAATTACAGTCAGAATGACAATAAATGTTTACAGATTGTTCCTCCATATGGGCACCCTCGCAATTCACAATGTTCTTAAAGGTCCTCCACTGCCTGCTGTCATTCATTAACGATACCCTTGTTACGTTGTACAGATGATTCGCAAGACGAACCCTTCGTCAGCCATGAAGCTCCACGGAACATGACGCTGGAGTCGGTAGATCGCCGTATCTCCAACAGTCTGAATGGCTGGCGACAGCGTCGACGTCAGTCCCAAAGATGCCTACATGGCGGTGCACATCGCCGTGTATAAAATACTGTGCTCCATTATCCACCTTAGGGCGTACTGCACTCTTTGTGACGGGTGCATAAAAAATGGAGGTGGATCCATTTAAAAATGAAGGCTCCTGTCTCCAACGGAAACATACAGCACTCGCAGGGTTCCATCAAAAATAGCTTTATTCATGCGAGGACGCGTTTCGGCGTTTGCCTTCCTCTGCTCGCGGTAGAACAAACAACAGCATGGATATCGACAATGTCTTTTTAAAATGATAGATGAATTCTCATTGGCAGCCGTATCTGAATGGAGGAAGGGGATTGGTTGCTTGTATACCAATAGTATTACCCTCTGTTGGTGGTCAGGAGTTTTTTCTTCTTCTATGCGCTGCGAGAGTCCAATTGAAACAATTACAGTCAGAATGACAATAAATGTTTACAGATTGTTCCTCCATATGGGCACCCTCGCAATTCACAATGTTCTTAAAGGTCCTCCACTGCCTGCTGTCATTCATTAACGATACCCTTGTTACGTTGTACAGATGATTCGCAAGACGAACCCTTCATCAGCCATGAAGCTCCACGGAACATGACGCTGGAGTCGGTAGATCGCCGTATCTCCAACAGTCTGAATGGCTGGCGACAGCGTCGACGTCAGTCCCAAAGATGCCTACATGGCGGTGCACATCGCCGTGTATAAAATACTGTGCTCCATTATCCACCTTAGGGCGTACTGCACTCTTTGTGACGGGTGCATAAAAAATGGAGGTGGATCCATTTAAAAATGAAGGCTCCTGTCTCCAACGGAAACATACAGCACTCGCAGGGTTCCATCAAAAATAGCTTTATTCATGCGAGGACGCGTTTTGGCGTTTGCCTACCTCTGCTCGCGGTAGAACAAACAACAGCATGGATATCGACAATGTCTTTTTAAAATGATAGATGAATTCTCATTGGCAGCCGTATCTGAATGGAGGAAGGGGATTGGTTGCTTGTATACCAATAGTATTACCCTCTGTTGGTGGTCAGGAGTTTTTTCTTCTTCTATGCGCTGCGAGAGTCCAATTGAAACAATTACAGTCAGAATGACAATAAATGTTTACAGATTGTTCCTCCATATGGGCACCCTCGCAATTCACAATGTTCTTAAAGGTCCTCCACTGCCTGCTGTCATTCATTAACGATACCCTTGTTACGTTGTACAGATGATTCGCAAGACGAACCCTTCGTCTGCCATGAAGCTCCACGGAACATGACGCTGGAGTCGGTAGATCGCCGTATCTCCAACAGTCTGAATGGCTGGCGACAGCGTCGACGTCAGTCCCAAAGATGCCTACATGGCGGTGCACATCGCCGTGTATAAAATACTGTGCTCCATTATCCACCTTAGGGCATACTGCACTCTTTGTGACGGGTGCATAAAAAATGGAGGTGGATCCATTTAAAAATGAAGGCTCCTGTCTATATGTATATATATATATGTATATATATATATATATATTATTTTTATATTTATATTACAGGTTTATGTATTTATATATGTAATTATATTTTTTATTGTTTCTAGCATTTTATAATTAAATAAAATAATTGTCTATTAATATTATATTATTAAGTTTATATATATATATATATATATATATATATATATATATATATATATATATATATATCACTGAAAAAACCATAGGTTTCACACAAGTTATAGTTAGCTGTACATTTCACTCGTAAAAAACCAATGAAGTTCCACGTTATAGTTAGTGCAGGCAACTATAACTCACGCGACCGCAATCCTCTGCTGATGCTAATACTGTATTTAGACACTTATTTGCCCATGTCTTCTTCCATTAAATTTTAGCTATACATATATTACAAATATTTTTTTTTCATAAAGACACATATGTCATCAGCAGAGGATTGCGGTCGCTTGAGTTATAGTTGCCTGCACTAACTATAACGTGGAATTTCATTGGTTTTTTACGAGTGAAATGTACAGCTAACTATAACTTGTGTGAAACCTATGGTTTTTTCAGTGAATTTGCAAGGTTTTTTAAATGCTAATTCCTAACTATAACGTGTGTGAAACCTATGGTTTTTTCAGTGAATTTGTACGTTTTTTTAAATGCTAAGTTACTTTACGCCGTTCGTGCCGTGCGCGCCCACTTCACGCAGTTCGTTCCGTGCGCGCACGGTGCGCTTCGTGCACCGTGCGCGCACAGTGAGCACACGGTGCGCTTCGCGCACCGCGCGCCCACTTAACGCAGTTAGTGCCGTGCACGCACGGTGGGCACGCGGTGCGCTACGCGCACCGCGTGCCCACGTTACGCTGGATGGGCCATGTACGCACGATGCCCTTCGCGCACCGTCCGCACACAGAGGACATATTATGCGCTTCGTTGTGAAAGGTTTTATATTAAATGTTCACAATAGCGTAATATGCCATGCACAAAAGATGCCCTGCGGGCGCCTTTTGCACATGGGGGGGATAATATGGATTTTTTTTTTTTTTATTTATTTTAGCGTATTCGGCGTTTTAAAAAAAATATATATATATTTTTTGGCCTTGGATGGCCTTCTGGCACACCATAACCAAGGCTAGGTGGTTAGGAGCTGTCTAGCCTGCCCCCTTTTAATGATATCCAACTTTGTTTTTCATCCCCCCCTCAGAGTGCGAGAGAGAAAATTGCGGCCGACACTTCCTGGTTTCGACCGATTCGAATGTTTACTAAGATCTAAGAGCCAATCAGAATCGCGCTCGCGCACGGCACCGTACGCGTACGGTAAGCTTACGGTGCGTGCTCGGAGCGCGCTTACAGATATATATATTGATTTAAATGCTATTTTCTCAGGAACTACTGAACAGATTTACACCAGACCTACAAAAGGCACTTCCTTGACCTGAGGACTACCTCTCTGCCAAATTGCAAGTAATTCTGTTCAGCCGTTCGGGCTGTAGCTGTGTCTAAAGGTCCTAAGGAAAAATGCATGGGGAAAACGTGTTTTGGGACCCCCCTTTTTCTCAGCCCCCGCTTGACGAATCCCCCCGAGACTTTCAGGGTAGGAGCGGAGCGTAGCGCCCCATTAGTTTTGAAAATTTCGCGAGGATTCGTCGACCGGCGCCAAAGTTATTCCAAATAGAATGTTGCGGATTTCCTATGGAAACAGGGTCCTAACTATAACTACCTACTGGCGACCGCCAGTAGGTAATATATACATATATATATTAACGTTTCACAAGTGTCCACACTTCAGGATGCACTCCCCATTGACAATTTACGTTAATCCAGGCAGCAGCGCAGGCGATAAAACCATAGGCTCAATCACAAAAGCCTTACGCGTTTCAGATACTCCATATATCCTTGTTCACAGGCAACGTGCAGCAGTGAAATAAAAAGGGCACAAAGACCGCTGTTAGAATCACTTCAATGCCTTTATTGGTCTCAGGTGAGGCCTCAAAACCCCAGTGTCTCATGGGAACAGTAGTCTCTGCAGCAAGCCCTGATTCCTGTTACAATACCATCTGCTACTCGAACATATTTTTTAATAATTTTCGCCATTAGTGGGCCTTCTATAGGAAGCGTACCGCACTGCCAAACATCCTCGCCATACCAAAGGTCCGAAATTAGCTTGGAATTCACCATGCCACCGGCCCGCTTCTCCCGCGGTGGTGCATCCCCACGGCTGGACTGCCGTGTATTAAATTTACGTTTAACAAGTGTCCACATTTCACGATGCACTCCCCATTGGCAATTTACGTTAATCCAGGCAGCAGCGCAGATGATAAAACCATAGGCTCAATCACAAAAGCCTTACGCGTTTCAGATACTCCATATATCCTTGTTCACAGGCAATATATATATATATATTCACTGAAAGCAACAGAGGTTTCAGGCATGTTATAGTTAGAAATTAGCATTTAAAAAACCTTGGTAATTCACTGAAAAAAACATAGGTTTCAGGCACGTTATAGTTAGAAATTAGCATTTAAAAAACCTTACAAATTCACTGAAAAAAACATAGGTTTTAGGGAAAGTTATAGTTAGTTGGACATTGCACTCGTGCAAAACCTGTGAAATACCCCTGTTATAGTTAGTTCAGCTAACTATAACTCGCGCCCCCGCAATGCACTGCTGATGACGTCATATATTACATCACTCATGACATGGTCAGTGACATCACTGATGACATCACTGATGACATCTCAAATGACATCACTGATGACATCATCCAGTGACTGTGTGTTTCTGTAAAGTTTAACTATGTTTAATATATATAGCGAAAGGCGTATTGAAGAATGAGTGGGTGTATAAGTGTCTGAATGGATGATTTATTTAGTGGGTGCGTAACTGAGTCTATAAGTGAGTGATTAAACGTATCTTACTGATTGCATGGGTTAGTGAGTAAACTGTGTGAATATCTGTATCCATCTGTCTGTTGGTGTGTAAGCGGCTGCATGGCTGTGTGAATAGCTACATGAGTGTCTATATGAGTTATTGATTGGTTGTCTGGGTATCTGTATGGGTGGCTGAGTGTTTGTGTGGGTGGGGTGTGTGTGACTCTGTGCATAGATGTGTGAGTGGGTGATTCACTGGGTGCATGGTTTCAAGAGTGCATCTGTGATGGACTGCATGGGTGGGTGAGTGTGTGTATGGGTGTGTTAGTGAGTGAATGTATAGCTCAGTAGTACATGTGCGAGTAACTACATATTTAAAAGGCAGTATATATGTGTGTTAGAGTATTTAAATGGCTATAAGTGAGAGTGCGTGGTTGTGAGAGTGGCTGTATGGATGAGTGTGTGGTTGTATCAGGGATTTTTTAAGAGCATAAGAATGTTCTAGTATTTGTATGAGGTGGGGATTCCGCGCGATGCCGGTCTTTTTTTATAATTTTTTTTTAAAGAAGGGGGGCTGTGTGGCCCCCCTTCCTTTTCTATTTTATGGGACCTGGGGACCCCATCCCCCAGGGCCTGACCCCCATTTAAAAAAAAAAAAATGTTACGGGAAGGGGGCTGCGTGGGCCCCCCCTCCTGTGGCCAATTCCAGCCTCGGGGACTCCATCCCCCGGGGCATGACCAATTTTTTTTTTATTACTGAAGCGGCTGTTTGGCCCCCCTCCTAAGGCCTCTATTGGCCCCTGGGACCCCATGCCCCGGGGCCGGCCTTTATTTATTAATTCATTATTTATTTAGTTTTTTCTTTGGGAGGGGGACCACGTGGCCCCCCTCGTGGGCCACTTCTGGCCCCGGGGACCCCATCCCCCGGGGCCAGGCCATTGCTTTTTTTTTCATAGGGGGCCTCGTTGCCCCCCTCCTCAGGCATATGATGGCCCCAGGGACCACATCCCCCTGGTCGGCCTGCCTTTTTTTTTTTTACTTTTTAGGGGAGGGGGTTGCGTGGCCCCCCTCCCGGGCCACTTCTGGCCCCAGGTACCCCATCCCCCGGGGCCTGCCCTATCCGTTGGGGACCGTGGGGGTTCCTCAATCCCCCCATGGTCCTGCTGGCTCCTCGCGTTCTGCAGGAGACAGCATTGCTTTTCCCCAAGGGGAGCTGCTGACATGCAGCTCCCCTTATGGAAAAGCAATTCTGCTTTTCTTCATTGAAGCGAGAGCAGGTTTCCCTGCTCTTGCTTCAATTAAGCAAAGCAGAGTTTGCAATGGCAGGACGGGAGCCACGAGGCTCCTGCCCAGTCATTGCAAACAGCAGTGTCCCGGGGTGGGCATCCCGGGCCACTGCAGGAGCTGGCCCTGGGGGGTGACGGTCCTCAGGGCCATCATTGGCTCCAGGAGGGGGACCGCGTGGCCTCTTCCCACTTAATGCAAAGCCCCAGGGGGTGGTGTTCCCCGTGGCTCGGGGGTCCGTAACAGACCCCCTATTTTGAATAATTAGTGCCCCGTGGAGGTGGCGTTCCCCGAGGTGTGTGGGGGGGCTCAAGCCCCCCACAGAGGTTAATTTCTTTTTTTTTAAAGCCCCGGGGGGTGGCGGTCCCCGGGGCTGTGGGGGCCCGTGTGCCCCCTGCTTACAATTAATGAAAGCCCCGGGGGCTGGCAGTCCCCAGGACTTGGGGCCTTAGAAGCCCCCCCACACATCAAAACATTTGCCCCGGGGAGGTGGCGGTCCCCGGGGCAAGTGTGTGGGGGATTGGGACCCTTCACACTTTTTTTCAACTGCTCCCGGGACCTGGCCCACTCCGGGTCTTTATTAACACGCAGAGCGGGAGGCCGCGCTTCGTTTTATAAAAAATGTCAGACGGGTCCGCCGATCTTCCGCGGATCCCGTGATTTAAAAAAAAAAAAAAAATGCTTTTTTGGGCCCTGTGGGTCCTTCTGGGACCCCCTGAGCAGGCCTAGGGGTCAGGGTGTTTCTACCCTGCCCCCTTTTCCTGTTTTGTGCTTTTGCTTTTCTATTTTCTTGTGCATCACCGAGGCACAAGAGGGCTGCCAACACTTCCTGGTTTGGAGTGTTGACAGACAATTAGCATGAAGCTCGTGATCGGGAGGGTGAGCGGATCCACCGCGGCCATAGACATCACTATATTTATTTCTTAATTTATCAAAAACTACTGAACAGATTTACACCATTTTTTTAAAGTTCGCTTTCTAAGCCAAGCAGTACCTTTTTACCAAATTTGGTGTAATTCCAGTCAGCAGTTTTTGCTATAAATGTGTCTAAAGTTTCCTATGGGAAATTGATTTTTGACCTCTATTTTTTGAATTTTACAGGAACTACTGAACAGATTTACACTATTTAAAAAAGGTCTCTTTCTAAACCAAGGGCTACCTTTTTGCAAAATGTGGTGTAATTCCGTTCAGCAGTTCGGGCTGTAGCCTGTTCCAAAATTTCCTATGGGAAATAACATGGAGAAAACGCATTTTGGGACCCCCCTTCTTTCTCAGCCCCCGCTTGATGAATCACCCCCAAACTTTCAGGATAAGAGCTGACTTGAGCGCCCCACCAGTTTTGAAAATTTCACAAAGATTTGTCATCCGCCGCCAAAGTTATTGGAAAAAGAATGTTATGAATTTCCTATGGATAATAGGTCCTAACAATAACTAACTACTGGCAACCGCCAGTAGGTAATATTTTTTTTTAAATATGTATGTTTAATTTTTTTTAAATACATTTATTATTTATAATTTTTTAACTTTTTAAATAATTCTAACTATGTTTTTATTAATTATATTTATTATTTAATTCGATTTTTAACATTTTTAAGACATTTAAAAAAAAGATATTTTAAACAACGATATTTTGGTTTTCATATTTTTGTACTTACCTTTGTAGAGATAGGATGTTGATATTTTGTCCATCGATATTCTGTACTCGATATTCTTGTAGGTCAATATTGGGGCCGTCGGTATGCTGTCAGTGATCCATTGAAGTTATCCCAAGGATTGATTCTAAAATACCCATAGGGCAGAGTGCATTGTATTTAAAATGTTTTACATATACTTTAAGTTTTACTTGTCCTGTGAAAAACTCACAAATTCCTTTTTTTACTGCTTCGATGCCTAGCCATCCCATAGGATAAAATTGGGTTACCTTATCATATTTAAAAAGTAAGAACTTTTCTTGGGAGCAAGTAGAAATCTCATGTTTGGTGTCTAAGGAATTATAATTTAAAACCTCCATTAATGGTAAAGTTGGATTTTACGTCATAATCTTGAAAATACTTTTAGAAAGATGGCATTTTATTGTCCTAACTATTTGGTGCCTGCAACCTGTTTCCTGGGTCACATGACTAGGTGTAATTGGCAGTTGGCCTTTGTGTATGCCTCCCAGTCAGCTACACAATAGAGGGACTGGGTGTTGGCATGATGGGCCATCCAAGTCAGGATGTGTGGAAGAGCTATGCATAGCCCTACTTGCACTTTAAAGTCATTCCTTCAGCTCACACTCAGTATATTGTGACTGCCGGCAGGATGGGCCTAGGGCAGGGAGGCAGGAAATTCCAGACACTTCTGTGGGGTGAAAAGAAAACTCCAGAAGTTTCTTCTACTTCAAAGTGGGCACCAGGTATGAAAATAGGGCTCTCAGACCCACCCTTCAGTCTACTTCTGGACATGTAGACTCTCAGAAGACTACCCTGCAGCCTGTAGCATGCTGAGTACCCTGCTGCACCAAGAGGACCGCCCTGTTTCCTGAAGCTTGCCTTATCCCCTCACAGGACTGCCCTTCTGCCTGAGAGCAGCTTTCCTGCTTGAACCTAAGACTTACAGAGTGACTCCAAGACTTATTTGCTGGCCTCCTGATCAGATCCTCAGCAACAGAAAATACTCAAACCATCTTGAACCCACTCCTGGACCCACCTAAATGAGTCCTGATGACACTCCAAGAGGTAGTCCTCCAGTCTTGGACCCTTAGACGTGGTACTAAAGATGCCCAGACAGCCCAAATCCAAAACTTGTGACATAAAAAATGGTTCGCCAGAAATTGCTGTGAAAACTGAGAGGAGACTGGGACCTACCTGCTTGCCGATCCACCCAAGGTGCATCACCAGTCGGCCTGACTTCATGGCAGCCACCACTGCATTCTCCACAGTAGCAAACCCTTTTCTGCAGCCCCTCGTAAAATGGCTTTGTCCTGCTAGAGATTTTTTGAGATCCAAAAAAGAGACTAAGGGGCTGATTAGGATGGTGGGTGGACTTTAGTCCGCCCGCCATCCTCGCGGTGCTGGGACCGGCCACAAGACGTGCAGAGGTCCCGCACCGCCAATTAGGATGCAACCTCCACCCTGGCGGTCGCATTCCGCATTGTTGACATTGCGGCAGGTGCTGCTGTTAGCAGCATCCGCCGCGATGCCAAAGTGCCAAGTCATCCATTCTCATGCACAACGTGGCAGGCACCACACGGTGCCTGCCACCTTGTGCATGGGAATGGAGGGGTGTACCATGGGTACCCCCCAAGTGCACCCCTATCCTGCGGGGGCCCGCAACAGCACTATTGCAAATCACCGCCAGCCTTTTCATGGCGGCATTGAAAGGTCAGTTTCCGCACACATCCTAAGATGGGTGGCGGTGCCTGGTAGGCACCACCGCCATATTAGTGACCAAGTCCGCCTGCCCGGCAATCGTAATGATTGCCGACCGGCAGAAAAGCAGCGGATGCAAATGGTAGACTCACTTTGCGTCTGCCGCAATACCCCCGCCATTATAATATGGCGTGGGGTAAATCAGATTTGGATGGTAGGCAGATCCCCCGCCATCCTAATGACTCCCTAAGTCTGTACATGGAAATCTAAACTGCAACTTCATCCAGTGGCTCCCCAAATATGATGCCGCTTCCTCAGATGCTGTCAGATGCCTAGCCGCACTGACCTTTATCTCTCAGACAGTTTTCTTTGAAATTGCTTCTAAGTCCAAAGGTAAGTGGAGACTGGGCCCTTTCCAGTTTTGAGTATCAGAACTGTGCTCTATTTGGTCAGCCATAGTTTTGATTTTGTCCCTGTCTCGTCTCTGTCTCAGTGGGTGGCGCTTTAAACTTTTAGGTACTATTTTCCACTAAAAACTTTAAATTTTTTAACTCAGGTTCTACTGATTAGAATTTTGATGTTTTGGTGTCAAATAATTTATTAAAATTGGCCCTGTTTTTCTAAATTGGTGTGGGGACTTTCTTGTGGTGAGTTTCAACTTTATTACGGTTTGAGTGCTGCATGAATACTTTGGACATTGCCACTAAGTTAAGCATGACTCCTTTTGTGCCAGGCTACCATAACTATTTACCACAGGTTAATTTAGTGACTTTTTGTGTTTCATCTTGACAAGGAATGTGGCTGTTGCTTGAGGAGGGTCTTACTCCTCTCAACCAATAACCCAATCTCTCACTAAATGTAATTTATGCTCAAAATACAGTTGTATTTTCACATTCATAACCAATCGTCTGCACCATTGATGTATGTAACACTTCTGTTTTCAATGTCCCAATACACAACATTTGTGGTAGAAACGATTTGTTTAAAATTAAATAATTTCCTACACATTAATTTATATTTAAGAGAGCCCCACTTTGTTACACAACATTATGCTAATGAAGATTGAAATAATTATCCACATCTTTTATTAGTTATTTGAATAATGCAAACATAATAACACCATATGTTCCTTTTTTATGTCCATACAACACTCCTAGTTACATTCTTTGGGCTATTACGGGGTAGTTACCGATATTTGCTACAGTTCCCCAGAATATAGACCATTGCAGAAGATATGAGCAGGGGAGTCAAGAGGTTCGCACAGGTCACTAAACAAATAATCACATTGCATTCCCATTACCTACGTTTGAGCCATCATTCGACAGTCACAGCTGCTCCATGTGTCAAACCTTTTCTATGTGTGAGGAAGCTGACGGGGAGTTTCAGATTTGAAACTTTTGTGCAAGTAAATAATGCTTTAAACTCTTAGGCGAAGAAGCATGAAGGATCTGTCATTTTCAAACCCTCCCCTCCACCTGTTAATCTTTTTTTTTCTTTTTTTTTACACTTAGGGGCAGTTCACGCTTTAGCTTCACCATTTTTTCCTGCAAGATATTTACAGGCCAAATGTGCAACTTTTATTCCCCTCAAGTTAAACAGTACAAAGGTACACCGGATTTCTAATTTACAATGGAGGAGGCCTGAAAAGCAACCAAAACGAGGCAAATTATTTATTTTTTTAACTGAAATGTGAAAAGAAAGTGTGTGTCTTTCTTCTAAAACTAACATCGATGAAACATCACCTGTTCTAACAGCCCCCTCTCCACAGCTTTCAGCAAATTGGCAGGGTTGAAATAATATTTTTCCATCACAGTTTTTGCAGTGTTTTAATTAGCTGTCAGCATTTTCTATTTTTGTGATTGCTACTTATTAAAAATAGCGGGGAAAAGGTGTGAACACCCATGGATGAATTGAAAACACAAAGGTGTACATTTCTAAACACTATTTCAAACATTGAATTCTACAAGAGGTTATTTGTGAAGATAGCTAAAGGTTTGCCAACAATAACTAGTTTTTCAAAATACATATTAAAGTGAAAGAAGAGAAGCAGCTGAGAATGATTTAACTTGTAAGTTTTGCACTGAAGACCAAATCGCGAAAATAATATAAATGCACATTTGTATTACTCTTCCAGTCGCAGAAATACATAGGGGCTTATTTATTAGAGCCCGGCATCAATTTTGCACCACGTAAAGTGGTAGATGCATGATGCAGGGCTCTCATGAAGATTTAAGAAGCCACGCAAAGCCACCCTGTGTGGATTTGAGTGGGCTCATAAAGCATGAGCAAGGCGTAGCAGTGCAAATCACTGCTTTGCCTTACTTTGCGCCTGGGAGGCATTCCATGGGCATTGCAGTGGGTTTTCCCACGCAACACCCAAGGAATTTGACACTGACCCAGATTTACAAAGTGATGTAAACCTGGGGAAGCATGAAATCCATACGCCTCCAGAGGTGAGGCATAACGAGTAGAAATATCTTTATTTCGCCGGATTTTTTCCTTTTTCCATGTGTGCTGCACACATAGAAAGAGGAAAACCCCTGGTAGGGTTGTGTTTATGCAGGTGCCTCTTCCTGCACAAAAATAATCCTGCCTGCAATGGAGACACCCTTACAGCACCAACGCAGGCAAATAGGACACAAATGCACCATATTGCTTTTATACGGTGCGTTCCTGCCCTTTCACTTTGGCGTAGAGTAGCATAGCAAGGTGCCTTGCTGTTCTGCCCTACTACAGAATGCCCTAATTGAAGCACCCTAGTGTTTGTCGATTGTCCAAAAAGCTGCAATATTAATAGCCATCAGCAGAGCCTCAGTTTACAATTATTTTTTATTGTGTGCCAGCCATGCATTCCATAATAAGGAAACTTTAATGAATGAAAAAAGGGAGTGAAATAAAAGTATGCATTTTAAAATGAACCCTAGAATATATATTTAAGGACAGAGGTTATTCGTATCACTCTAAATACTGAATTACCATAGCATGTCAAGATAATTATGGTGTTCATTTAAAAAAGAAAAATGTCCATAGAGTAATTCAATAGATAATAACATTTACCTACTGGCTTTGAAGAAGGCAAGTTAGCCAAAATGTGTCACTAGCTACAAACCTTTATTTTTCACACTATCACATTGGAATGCGTGGAGGAAATCTTATGTAGACATTTTTCTCTCTCTAGATAGATAGATAGATAGATAGATAGATAGATAGATAGATAGATAGATAGATAGATAGATAGATAGATAGATAGATAGATAGATAGATAGATAGATAGATAGATAGATAGATAGATAGATAGATAGATAGATAGATAGATAGATAGATAGATAGATAGATAGATAGATAGACAGGCTACTCTTGCCTGTTCAACCCCCAATTTTTTGACTGATGCCATTGGGATTATTGAACACCGAGGACGCTGCCAACCAGCACACTTTGTATGTGCTCTGATCTTCAAAAACATGTAGGAATGGCTAATCTCTGCTTGGAATCTTTAATTTACTTAGTTAAAGCGACCCTTGATCCCACCAGGTAGGTCGCTCCCCCTCTGCACAGCACCGCCTGTGCGTCCCTGCCCCAGCTGCCGCTGCTGCTGAGGAAGTTTGAATCCCTCCACCACCCGCAGGCTACCACCTGCGCCTCATCCCTGGTGGCCAGTGGTAGGCCGTAGGTTTGTTCATCTTCCGCTCTATTGTTTTATTGTATTACCTGCATTTCATTGTTGTGTCTGTGACTGCTGTTGTTCTGTCTTCCCCTGCTGCCTGTTCATGGTCCGTGCCCATTTTCCTTCCTCTTTTCCCCTCGCTGTCCCCGTGTCTCTGCCCGGTTTTTCCTTCTGTACCCCTCACTGCCCCTGTGTCTCTGCCCGGTTTTTCCTTCTGTACCCCTCGCTGCCCTGTTTCTCTGCCCGGTTTTTCCTTCTGTACCCCTCGCTGCCTCCGTGCCTCTCCGCCCATTTTTGCCTTCTGTTTCTCAGCTGCCCCTGTATTTCTGTGCCCTCTTGCCTTCTGTGACACTCGTTTTTCCTGTATTTCTCTGCCCTTTTTGCCTTCTGTAAAGTATTTAGCCACAGCTTGTCTGTGTGGGACTGTCCTCTGTCTTACCATTTTCATTATTTCTGAGTTCTGACATAGTAGCTCTTCCTAAAATTCCTTTCCTTCCCTCCTTTGTGGGATCCTCATCTTCCACGCACCTGGTTCTTGTTACATCTTCCACTTCTTTATATATTTAAACTCTCTTAGGTGCATCCTCATTGTTACACGCTCTAATTAATAATGAACAAACTTAGAACCTTTGGTTTTTCAGACGAAGATTTTGCTGCCCTTGTAGGCAATAGTAATTCTTTTAGTAATTGTGCAAAAACTAATATTCAAAATAATGACGACATATTAGCAATTTCTAATCTTAAGAAAAAGATAAAAAGAATGGAAGCTCACAGACAATTCATTATTGAATATCTCAGAGCAGGGGTCATCCCTCAAGGGCTACGCGTTCGCAATATCCCTGGATTTTTCGTCCAACATAAACCTTTTTTAGAAAAATGGAGCATGATTGCTAATAGATGTTCTAGGGACTTTATGATCCTTATAATAGAGACAGCAAAATAGTTGGTCTCAACTCTTAAAGTTGAGCTTTTAGAATTAGAAAATAAAATTAAAAAATCCAACAGTGTAGAAGATGCAAAAAGGAAATTGGAAGAATCCGAAAAAGAGTTAGCATCGTTTGCTGACTATTTAAATAAGCGCAAGACAGAAAAATTTATTTTTACTCTATAGAAAGGACTTATCCATATCTTGGGGAACATTTTTATAAATCTAACCAATATATTAATGAAAAATACATCTAAAAGCCAAAAAGTCATGACTTTCTCTGATACCTCAGATTCAAAAGGGGAAGGTAGCTCTAATTAGCATGAATCTGATGGAAGATATAATCCTTCAAATCAAACCACAGATAAACCTTTTTTAGGACAACATGGGTCAGAGAGTGAGATTCCAACCACAATCCAGAGAGAACTATCAAAATTACCATCACCAATCAGACTCTCCGCACTTCCTAGAAACTCGCAACAAACAGTACTGGAGATAGAAGATACTATTCCTATTTTTAACCTTTGTTCGCAGAGCTTGGATATAGTCACAAGTACTCTCTTATCAAAAGGTTGCCGTTTGTCCCTCACGCTTTTGTGAATAAGTTTGAACTATACCAAGATATATTTTCGTTCTTTCAAAAGATTAGATTAAAGAAGTTTTTTTAATAAAGATAGAACCTCAGATTCTGATTCAGAGAATTTACAAGAATTATCATTACCTTCTACTTTCCTTCCCTCATTGGATCAAGTCGGCCCAGAAGTCGCTATATTTGAGAATGTGGTTCTTAAACGCCTTGACCAGGCTATGCGTTTCATCCCCAAACCTTTGTATAACTTAAATAGGGAAGAATTTCAATCCCTGCAAGCAATAGCCAACAACAAGAACATCATAGTAAAACGCTGTGATAACGGAGGGGGAATTGTCATTACAATACAGATAAATATAAACTGAAAATGCATTTGATGCTTAATGACCAAACTTTTTATTCAAAAATAACATCTAACCCTATGACAAAAGTAGCTCAGAAGATATTAACTTTGACTAACATTGCATTAGATGCAGGTCATATTAGCAAAAAAGAATTTGAATATTTAAATTGCTCTGATGGGAAAACCCCATGCATCTATGGCATCCCCAAAATGCATAAAAATGTAATCGACCCTCCTTACAGACCTATAGTGTAGACTATCGGCTCAGTAACCGATCCTTTATCAAAGTTTCTAGACAGCAAAATCAGACCATTTATACCTAATATTCCCTCTTTTATTGAGGACTCACGAGATATTATTAATAAAGTAGAAAATCTTCAATTTAGTCCTGCTACAAATATTTTAGTGACTCTAGATATAGAGTCACTATATAGCAATATACCTCAAAGGGAAGCATTAGAGTCATTCCAGTGGTTTATTGATGAGTTTAAAATTCCATGCTCTAAATCATTTTTCACGAAATGCTTACATATTGTTCTTACCGAGAAAACTTTTGAGTTTGACCATCAGCTTTATCGTCAGACAAAAGGGAGTAAGTATGGGAGCATCGGTAGCTCCAACGATAGCCAATATTTACATGGCTCTATTCAAAAAGAAATTCATTCATAATGATATCGCTCCTTTTTTTTAATCCATTTCCCATTGGTCCAGATATATTGGTGACATCTTTTTTTTCTGGATCAATGGGGAAGATGACCTTAGAGAATTTTTGTTGTGGCTTAATCTTGCAGATGTCAACCTCAAATTTTCAGCTCAGACTAGTATTCAACGGGTAGAATTTTTAGATATTTTCATCAAACATAATGCTGGTATTTTAGAAGTAGACTTATTCACAAAACCCACTGCCAGAAATACCCTCCTTCATTTTAAAAGCTATCATCCACGTTCGCAAAAGGATAGTATCCCTTTTTCCCAATTTTTAAGGTTACGTCGTAACTGTACAAAATTATCTGATTTTGATCTCCAAGCTGAAATAAATGAAGGAAAGATTTCTGGTACGTGGTTATCCACGCAGACTAGTTAGAGAGTCATACAAAGAGCAAGATATTATGACAGAGACCATCTCCTTACCAACAATATGTGTAAGAAAACTGACCAACTTGTTTGTATCACTAGACATTCCACATTGAATGCCAAAGTGAAACAGATAGTTAACGCTAATTGGCATATTTGAAATAGTCATCCAGAAGTAGAAAATAAAATAGCCTAACATCTTTTTGCTCACTGCAGAAACAAGAATTTAAAAGATTTGATAGTCCATTTGAGATTCAAGTCTGATGTTCCCTTCATTCAAAAAACTATCGACAACATCAGACCTATAAAAGGCATCTTTAGATGTCTCTCTTGTAAATCATGTGATCAAATTCTAGAAGGTGAATCTCTCATTCATAATGGATACACTATCCAAGCACAACATCTATGGAACTGTAAAACACAGAACGTTATCTATCTAATTCTATGTCCATGTAAATTAGGCTATGTCGGTGAGACATCTAGAGTAATCCACATTCGCATTGCAGAACATCGTTCTGCCATCCGTACATCAAAAATGTCTGCACCTTTAGTCAAGCACTATCTGGATTTTGGACACAAACCTGAGAACATTCAATGGCGTGTCCTAGAGAAAATTAACATTGCAGAGAATAATGGTGGATGCAAAATCCGTAAAAAAAGAGAGGTATTTTGGATTTTCGTCCTTAATACATTCCATTGTGGGCTAAACAACGAGTTACCATGGGAAAATGCTATCTAATATACTCATTGGTACATAGTGAATTGGCCATTTTAAATTTCAAGTTCTGTTCCAAATTGAGAGTTATAATAATTCATTTTTATCGTCTATATATTAAAAACATAATATATGGTTCGGATTGCACTCTCCTTAATTTTAGTAGAAGAGAACAATGTATACATTTATTTCTAGTATGGTTCTACAATGTGTTAAATAATATTGAAATAAATGATTTCCAATTATAGAAATAGAAGTAAATAAAGAGAACCATCCCATCTACATAATACATTTATCCGTTCACGATGCACTTGTATATATGCATTGTGCGCTTCGCATTTTCTTTTGTTATTGGTCCGATATTTTCGGACTCTTGCAGAGACTCACATGCCTGGTTTACATACGGATGCCAAGGTTTATACTCTCATCCAACATGGTATGAGGTGTTTTTGTAGAAATTTCTCCGTAAAGTAAAAAAGGATGCAGAGGCGCCGGTTACATTACGATCATTCATTTAAAGTTTAACTTTATACTACAGGTCTTACCTGGAGACAATACCTTGATAATATCTCGAGATACAAATAAAATATACCCCTATTTTAGTTGACCGTAATGTATATCTGCGATACACATTCTTTATACATCGCATGAATGATGGCAATACATATATTTGCCTGCACCCCAGTCATCTCGACATGCAATATAAAATGGTTCGTTATAAGTGGAGCAGACTTTGAGGTTAGAACAATAAAGTTTTCCTCATATTGTTTTAAAAAAAAGAACTATCTAATTATACGTAAAGCTCGCCTTCCGTAGGACGTGCATACATATATTATGTGCACCTCTTACGTTCTTTTTCGCCAACGTCCTCTTCCAATCAGAGCTAAGACGTATTGCCACATGACGTACGCACCCTTACGATTAAATTTTAGATCGGGCGCCATACACATGTTTCGAGGAAATTTTTCCCAAACATCCATCGTGGACGCAGAAACGCTGTTCTCAAGCTGTGGTTATCCTTATACAGGTCAGTAATTAGAAGGGTAGATTACCGCTACTATATTAGAAGATGTGCTGTTAGCGGCCACTAATTTTTATACTATCAAATGTGCAGATTGTCCTATAGTATACAAAGGATGAAAATACTGATTCCTTAAAAAAAATGAGACCCACATTCTCACTTTTTCATCCTTATAATCATGCAATTCTGTCTCTCCCCCCTCAAATAGCATATATAATAATAGGGTTAACTTTGAGATATAGAGACAGTACAAGCTATGTATTTAAAGTAAGTAGCCATTTTCCTATATATACATCAATATTGATATGGTCTCCTTTGTTTGATAATTCACAGCTTGGGACCAAAAAGATAAGAGATAAAATCAGCATTTCAACAAAATGGATATAAATATTGAATCCACCATTTATGTCACACCCATTGACATTCCAGTCAGGTAGGTAGCGCTATCCTTATCCCCTGGTCTATATCTTAGGCACCTGTAATTTATTTCTATAAATGACTTTTGATATACATATAGATATTGATTAATTATTATGCGACATATATAAATTTTCCATAGAGGATATACGTTCTCTTGTGTTTTTTATCTTCATCCCTCATCCATAGTAGCCATATTCATCTGAAACGTTCGGTCAATGAATATAAAGACTATAAGGTATCTCTCTATATTTTTTAGACCCATGCCTACTCAAGAATAATAAGATTTATATTCCCGTAATTTACCAGTCTACTCACTTTAGATTCTCTTTTTTCAGTTATATACGTATCGTCTATAGAATTCTACAGCTCTAAGAGATTTTTATCTTTCAACTAGAAGTTAGCCAATTTTCTCTCTAGTTCATCTCTCTGCCACTCTTTCTTTATCACCCATTGTAGAATTTGAACACCCTCTTTCTTTCCTCGCAATTCTGTATCTTGGGGATAGTGCTTTCTCTATCAATCACCCAGCACTCTTAAATCAATGTCAATGAAATGATGTTTTTAACACAGTTCATCATTATATTATAATTTTCCCTATTACTTTATTTTCTTTTTTCACACTACTGTACTGAGTCTTTTTCTTGAAGAGCTAACTTGAAGTTATCTGTCTGTTTATAATGTCTGAAATTGTGAATGTAATACCAGTGTACCTCTCAATTGATTTTAGGAAATTTTTGTGGCTTTCCTGACGAAGGCGCTAGTGCGCCGAAACACGCGTAGAAGCTGATCCTTTGCCGCAAGATTATTTTTTATGTTATGTTGTGTTTTTAAGAATTGAAATATATGTATTTTGAAAACATTTCTCTTGCTACGAAATTAATCTTTTAACGTTTTTTATTATGCTTCTGTGAATTGGTTTGTACCCATTCTGTACTTAAATACCTTATTCATGATGTATTCTTGTATGTAATGGAAATATTATAATCTTCCTTCTAATTCCATGGATATTATTGACTCTATATTTTTTTTTTAAAAAGACTAGCAGTCTATTGCAATAAAAAAGTAATTTGTCTGTATAATTATGAGTTGGTACACTGTGTTTAATTAATCTATTTATTGTTTGTTTGCTTTATAAAAATACATTTGTTGTGATATTTACCTTTTTCTGATTGCATAGGAATTTATAATTCACAATACTTTTTGCCTTCTGTGCCACTCGTTTTTCCTGTATTTCTGTACCAACTTGCCCTCTGTGACACTTGTTTTCCCTCGTTTCTTGTGCCCTTTTGCCTTCTGTTCCCTTCATCGTCCCTCACCACCCCCACCACAGCGTCCCCTGCGGCCCCACCCCCCTGACTGGCCACTGCCCATTTGCTGCACCGTGTCCCACCTCCCAGCTGCTCCTCCCTCCCACCTCCCCATATATGCCGGCCGCTGCATGGCCATGCCGCTGGTGCACTGAAAGGCGTGCCTAAGGCATGACCATCTACGCCCGTGCGCGCCTGGACCGCACCTAGTGCCAGAACCCCTGGCCCCCGCACCCGCCAGTACGACCGCCGCCAGTACGACGCCAGCACTCTGCACACTCTCAACTCCGAACAGACCCACACCTGCTTCAATGCCTCCCTGAAACGCACACACGGTCCCTTCACCTGCCGGAACTGCAGATACACCAGCCTCAGAGCCAACGAACCACCTGCCACGAAAGACTCCAACCACCTCTGATGCATACTACTGAACACCTGCTCCGCACGCAAACACACTGTTAAGCTCTGGGACCTGCTCAACACAACATCCCCGGATGTCGCCTTCCTGACAGAGACCTGGCTGAACGATTCCTCCGCACCCGACATCGCCATAGCCATCCCAGACGGCTACAAGATCACCCGCAGAGACCGCACCAACGGAGGAGGAATCGCCATCATCCACAAGAACAGCATCAGGGTCTCGACTAGCACCAACGACGCGCTCAGCACTGCTGAACACATGCACTTCCAGATCCACACAGACTCTAACTCCACCCTCAGAGGCACCCTCGTCTACCGACCACCCGGACCTCATCTCCAGTTCAGCGACTCCATCGCCGACTTCATCAGCACGCACGCCCTGACCTCCACCAACTACATCCTCCTCGGAGACCTGAACTTTCACCTTGAGAACAACAACGACAACAACTCCACAACCCTGATCGATAACCTCGCCAACCTTGGACTGAAGCAACTTGTCACAACACCCACCCACTCTGCCGGCCACACGCTCGACCCCGTCTTCTCCTCAAGCCTGCACGTCTCCGTCAGCCACACCACCGAACTCCTCTGGACCAACCACCGCTGCATCCACTTCGCCTTCCAGAAACCCACCACACACCACCGCACCCAACAGATCCCCCGCCGCTGCAAACCTTGCTCTCAGCCCACCCACCGAACCCTCCAACGCTGACGATGTTGCCCACAACCTCAGATGCTGGATCGAGGACTGTGCCAACACCCTCGCCCCACTGAAGAAACCCCCTCACAGAGACACCAGCAAGAGGGCCAGCTGGTTCACCCCAGAACTCCTTGCCTCCAAGCAAGCCTGCCGGAAACTAGAGAAGAAATGGCACAGTGAACAAACTCCGGACAGCCACGCAGCACACAAGTACGCCATCCGCAACTACCACTACCTCATCAAGGCGGCCAAGAGGACCTCCTTCAAAGACCACCTCGACAACAACGCACACAATAGCAAGGAGCTGTTCAATATCGTGAAGGAACTCTCCAACCCCAGCTCCAACACCAACGACATCTCACCGTCGCAAGCCCTGTGCGACTCCCTTACCGCCTTCTTCCACCGCAAGATAGCAGACATCCACAACAGCTTCAACACCCAGACAGCCCCAACAGACAGCAACACAACAGACCCTCCGCACACCATAGACCATGACCCCCTGCTAGTCTGGGCCAGCGTGATCGTCGATAACACCATCAAGACCATGAACACAATCCACTCCGGCTCTCCGTCAGACCCATTCCCGCACCACGTCTTCAACAAAGCAAGCAGCTCCATCGCACCCCACCTGCGCAACGTCATCAACCTCTCCCTCGAGACGGCAACCTTGCCAGAGAGTTGGAAACACGTCGAGATAAACTCCTACTCAAAAAACCTAAGGCAGGCCCAAGAGACCTCAAGAACTTCTGGCCCATCTCTCTGCTCCCCTTCCTGGCCTAGGTCATCGAGAAAATCGTCAACAGACAGCGAACCCGATAGCTCGAAGAAAACAGAATCCTGGACCCTTCCCAGTTAGGGTTCCCCAGCAACCACAGCACAGAGACCGACCTCATCGCCGCCACCGACGACATCAGGACCCTGCTGGACAATGGTGAGACCGCAGCACTCATCCTCCTAGACCTCTCTGCCGCCTTCAACATCGTCTGCCACCGCACACTACACGCACGCCTCGACGACGCAGGGATCCGAGACAAGGCTCTGGAATGGACCACCTCCTTCCTCTCCGGCAGAACCCAGAGTGTCCGTCTCCCCCATTCCGTTCCAAAGCCTCCGAGATCACCTGCGGCGTACCCCAGGGATCCTCCCTCAGCCCGACACTGTTCAACATTTACTTGGCCCCGCTCGCACACGTCGCCCGACAGCATGACCTTAATATAATCTCCTACGCAGACAACACTCAACTGAACCTCTCCCTCAGCAAGGACCCCATCAGTGCCAAAGCCAACCTCCATGAAGGAGTGAAGGCCGTCGCCGACTGGATGAAGATCAGCCGCCTGAAGCTGAACTCGGACAAGACGGAGGTCCTCATCCTCGGCTCCAACCCCTGAGCCTGGGACGACTCCTGGTGGCCGACGGCACTGGGGGCAGCCACGACACCCACCGACCACGCACGTAACCTGGGAATCATCCTCGACTCAACGCTCTCAATGACCAAGCAAGTCAACGCCGTCTCCTCCTCCTGCTTCAACACCCTCTGCATGCTCCGCAAGATCTACAGATGGATCCCGACAAATACAAGAAAGACAGTCATCCAGGCCCTCGTCAGCAGCAGACTCGACTACAGAAACGCCCTCTACGCGGGAGCCCCGACCAAGCTCATCAAACGACTACAACTCATCCAAAACGCTTTGGTGCGACTGATCCTCGATGTACCACGACACGGCCACATCACCCCCCACTTGAGAAACCTGCACTGGCTCCCCGTCAACAAGAGGATATCCTTCAAGCTCCTCATCCACGCACACAAAGCACTCCACAAGACCGGCCCAGCCTACCTCAATAGACGGCTCTCCTTCTACATCCACAACCGGCAGCTACGCTCCGCCGACCTCTCACTCGCCACCGTCCCGCGCATCCGAAGAACAACCACCGGTGGGAGATCCTTCTCCCACCTTGCCGCCAAGACATGGAACACCCTCCCACTGAGCCTACGACAGACCCAAGACCTGCTGACCTTCAGGAGGATACTCGATCAGTAGCGCCCCTCCCAGCGCCTTGAGACTCTCACGGGTATGTAGTGCGCTTTACAAATAATTGATTGAATTGAATTGATTGAATTGAATTGAATTGAATTGAATATAAGTCCCTAGTATATGTTACTCAGCACTCAAGGCCTTTAAGTTAAATGTTTCTAGTGGACTGCGTAACCTATTGTGCCACCACTAAAGTGACAATCCAAAGCATGTCTTCAGGCCAGCCCTTGAGGCCTGAGTTTGCAATTTAAAAACTGCAAATTCAACTTTGCAAAACAAACCCTTCCTTTTTAGTACTTATAAGTCACCCTAAGATAGACCCTAAATGTCCATAGATCACGGTGCTTTGTACTTATAAAGTAAAACATTTGGAGTTAAGTTTTATATGTCCTGGCAGTAAAAAATCTCTAAAGCCATTTTTCACTGTGGCAAGGCTGGCTCTCACATAGAAAATTTCAGTTTGTGATGAGCTAGAGCTATAATTTAAGGACTCAGATTAATAGGAATTTAAAATCCAATCTGATGATTAAGTTGGATTTTAAGGTACTATTTTATACTGTCCACTTTTAGAAAGTAGAAATGTTCCTGCCTGAAGCCTCTAATAGCCCTTTCGAGGATAATCTCCAACTGTCATCTAGAAGCCTTGCGAGAGATATGAAATGCTCTCAGGGAAAAGAACAAACCAGCCTTGGCTGGGAGAAGGTGAAACGTCCTCCTGTCAGAAGTGCCAACCAACTGGGAAAACTTTAAACGTGCATCTCCTGTTGTAGGCAGATATTAGTCACAATTAGGCTTGCCCTGCCACTTTCCAGATAGCTAGAGTGGCACCAATCACAGTGAGGGGAGCCCTTTCTCTGTACTGGTTTTGCAGAGAGAGTTCCTCATTTCCCTAGACACACCTCAGGATTGTGCCAAGAGATTTGACCAAAAAAGAAAAGTCTCCTGCCAAGTTGGGTTTTGGCAGGGCACTGTGGGATAATTTATGCCAAACCTCAGGAAATTACTTCAAGTGGTTAGCCCCTTTCCTTATTGGTTAGGGAGTTACCCCAACCACAAGAGGGAGTTACCCCACCCACAAGCTAGTGTCAGGCATAAATGTAGCACTTCTGGGTACCTTCTTGAGAACACATCTGTACTTATGGCAGCAGCTGCTGAACCCTAGACTTCTGAAGGAGAACTGAACCTACTGTAAACTGCAAAGAGAAAGCCCAATGCTGGACCTGTTCCCACTTGTACCCAGGACAAAAGAATGGTAGAGATGGGTCTCCACATGCTACTTAGCTAGCTTTCCATGAAAATCCAGAATCACAAAAGCTGCAAGAAGCCCAAGACTCTGCTCAGGTGACCAGTTATATTTGGATTTGCCCTGGACCTTATTGATGGCTTCTGGGAGATTGAGTCCTAACTCCCAAGTGGTGCCCACAAAGGTCCTGCACCTTTGGATGGTGACGATTAAGCACTCTCCCCATCAGGAAATGCAAATCTGGACACTTAGAAACATTTTACAAACGTTTTACAAATTGAACCAGAGGCTATCACCAGCCAACCACCAAGCTACAGCTGATGAAGTCACATTGCTGGTCTGATTCAACTTTCTGGTTTACCCCAGTTAAACAAGTGTGATTTCCAGCAAAGTTTCTCAGTTTGAACATAGAGGAATTCCACCAAGGCTGATGTTGAGAAGTAGCTGACTGCTGACGAGACTGTGGCGTAGCTAGCCAATTTGCTGCCTGTGGCGGTCGCTGCCTTTGCCACACCGCGGCGGCTTCATGGAAGAGCAGGGGGTGCTGGCGATTCCTGCATTTTCCGCCCTGTTGCAAAAGCATGTAAGGGGGGGAAGGGTGCTGCCGATTCCTGTGCTTGCCGTTCCGCAGCAAATGCATGTAAGAGCAGGGATAGGCCGCCACCCCTAAAACTCATCATGCCGCCGGGGTGGACGGACCCCCATTGCTATGCAACTGCAACGAGACATCCCCTGGTACAGACTTCATACTTTGCCTGTTCTGAACTTTCATTCCATTGATGCTACATGCCTAAAATTTCCAGCCAAGGCTCCCTCTGCAGTCCAGATGGCTGATGACGACGAGCCCCTTTTTGGATCCAACTGACACCTCAACCCACAGATGGCTTCATCGACGAAGATTTTGTTCTCCATGAAAAGACTAACTAAGAAGGTAAACTTCACACTGGACCTAGCCTGGTTCATGAATCCGACCTTTGAGTCACTGCTGTAGGCCTTAACTTTTGACTTTGACCCAGTCTCGCATGATAGGCTACCTACAGTTGGCCCGTGGTGCTTTTTGGTGCTAGAAACATCTAAAACTTTAAAAAATCGCATCTTCTGTTCCTTACACCAGATTTTTGTTGTTTTGTAGCTTTTTTCATTAAAATATTCTCTATTTTTATAAATTAGAGTAGCATTTTTACTATTCTAATGCATAGCTGCTTTTGTACTGATAAATGCTTGATACATTTCTCAGAAGTTGTGCCTGTGTACTAGTGCTACAGTTACGAAGAGTTGAGCTTAGGTTTATAGACCCATTACTACTTGAAGAGGACTAACATGCACTTCAACTAATAATCCACTGTGGAGTATTTGTTAGGAAGAGTGTTTTTGGTTTTGCTCATAAATTTGGTGCCATTTGTATCAGCAAAAACCTTTCTAAAAAATAAAAAAAAATCATCCTTCTCAGCTTCTTGCTGGAAATTTTTATTTTGATCCATCAAGCGGGGGCCTAAAAAAAGGGAGTCCATAATTTTGATTTCCCATGTTAATTCCTATTGGAAAACTTTATTCATCCATTTTCAAGAAATTCACATTTAAATAAGAGCTCCAAGTGTCATAAAGGCCTTAAAATTAGGTGTATCTGGATTATTGATTCTGTGGGAGTCCCACAGGAGTCCTGCAGTACTAAAAATAAAAAATAAAATAGGACCATACAATTGTCCAAAGGACCTTTTGCTAAAAGGTGGGTGTTAGACCTGGTACCATTGGTGTGTCTCCCTTCCATTTTTTACCGATTGCCTCCTCTGTTTTTTATATGTTTTGCTGGTTTAGATACTTTGGGCACTGTGCCACTGCCATTCAGTGCCACAGTGCAAGTGCTCCCTATGTTACATTTATGTATTGATTAGTGACTCCATGATTGGGTTATTTGATTTACTTGTCAGACCCTAGTAGGTAGGACATGCCCTGGTGTGTGTGGCATGTCCTAATAGTGAATTACAGCCATTTTCTTTTTTCACTATTGCAAGGCTTCCTGTTCTCCATAGGCCAGAATGGGCAGTTTGATTATTACATCTTATAATCCTAACTGACTCAAGGAACATGGTAGAAATTCGAATTTAGTATGCCTGAACTCAGAATGATAAAATACATCTTTTAGTGAAGTTGGTTTTGACATTCTGTGTTTGAAAATACCACTTTTAGAAAGTAGGTATTTTCTTGCTTAAGTGTCCAAGCCTGCCTCTGCTAGGTTGTGTATTCCTTATCTGGAGTTTGAGTGACAGGGCTAGGGAATTCCAGGAGACAGGGTGAGGCAGCCCAGTGGTGAATAGAGAGATCTGCATCTAGATGGGAAGGAGGAGTTGCACCTGGGACCTGAATAGGGCTGTGCCTTCCCTCCACAATGCTGTCTCCACCTCCTGTGGTGTGTCTGATGTCTCTGCCCTGCACTCTGAAAGGAAGGAAGGAGTCAGGTAAACAAAGCGTTCCAGGACTGACCAGAACTGGTTTGGACTAGGCAAAGGCTTCTCTGCCTTCAAAGAACAAAGAGAAAAGTAGTATGAATATGGTGACCCAAACCCCAAGACTTTAGATCACTTCTGGAACAACAAGAAGAAACATCTTCCAAGGAGAAGAAGCAAAGGACACTGTAGGAGTTGGACTACCCCCTGCCAGTGTGCTGTGTTGTTGGGTTGGCCTGCAGTGGTGTCTTCATTGCCAAGGAGAGGAGAAGGAACTTTTACAGAACTTACATCATCTTGCAGAATATTACTCCAAGGGCTTGAGCTTGTGCTTGCCTCCTGCTGAAGTCTCAGGGTCAACAGACTTCACCACCAGCTCCCCTCTGAAATTCCTTGCTGGGAATTCTATCTGCAGAAGCCTGCGTGTCGCTGGGAGCTGGAAGCGCGACGCAAGGAGAAGAAGCGTGTCGCTGCCGCAGCTGTAGTTATCGCATCACCGGAAAAGCGTGCAGCCGCCGCATCTCCCAGAAGCGTGCCTTCCTCGCAGCTGTCTGCTGTCGCATCACCAGGGAAGCACGTCGCAACCGTGAGGGTCGCCGTCGCATCATCAGAGAAGTGTGTCGCAGGGCCTGACGCGGCTCCAAAGTACGAGAGTCGTCGCAAGGCTGCCAGGATGCGTTGCATCGTCTCAACGTCGTCGCATCAAGGGCGCCATCTTATTGCATCACACCGGATTGTCGCCTCGCATCGAGGCACCATCTTGCGCATCGCAACTGGGCTGCAGCACGAGAATCTACGCATCACCTCCTCTCCGGTAAGGATCAAGACACATCCCCTACTCTGTGCCAGCATTGAGGCACAACGCATCATCTCCCCCGAAGCAAGGAACCGACACATCTCCAATGCTGCGAGCCTTTTGTTTATTTTGCATTACGCATCCAGGTACTTTTGTGAGAACTGTGTCGCATTTACCAACAACTTGAACTCAGCTAATTCTCCCATTTTTAAGTCAATTTTTAGTACAGTATTGTGGATTTTTGTCGTTTGTGGTCTTGTGTTAAGCCTGTATAAAGAATACTTATTTTTATAAAACCTGTGTGGTGTCCATCTGTAGTGTTTGCATGCACTCAGTTTTGCCTTTTATGCTCGGTTTTCTGCCCCCTTTTGCCTTTTCGATAATTTTTCTGCCCTGTTTTACCTTTCTGTTTGTTATTCTCTGCTCTGTTTTGCCCTCTTCTGCTCTGTTTTGCCTTTTCTGCTTATTTTCTGTCTTATCTTTTGATCTTTATGCCCTCTGTTTTGCCTTTCTCTGTGTGTTCCTTCCCACTTCCTGCCGTTTCTTTAAGACCTGAATTTTCGACAGAGACCCTGCACCCCTGCGCCCAGATAGCCCCAGGGGTGACAGTGCCCTGCTCCGCATGTGTTCTACAGATGTTGATGGCATTTGGCATTAAATGAGACAACTCGTGGCCCCTGCTAAAATGCTGATCTGCACAACCTTCCTACAGCATAAAGCCTATGAGGACATTTTCACAGAGACTGTGTTAAGTATTCTAGCATATAGATTTTTGAATATTTTATTTAAACTGATGCAAGAGAAATAGAGAATGGAAAAGAGCACTCTTAATGTAAATATAGATGCTGAAAGGGGAGTAGGAAATTGAAAATCAGCTAGAGATATAACGCCTACATTGTGAAAGTCCCAAACAGCAATCCCACAGAGTGCAATGCACCACTCATTCAATATCTTCTTTGAATGAAAACTGTATCATGATACTTGACAATTTGTATCACCAAGAATATGTACATACTTTGTCTGGCAATGCAGCCACTCATGAAGTTATGAGATGGATATCTGAAGATATTTGCAAAAGGCCATTTTGTGTAGGTTAATTCTCATACTCTAATCCTATCAAATAAGTTTGGATGGTGCTCCCCTCTTTGGACTCATGTTAGTCTTCCAACTATACAATGCCTACTGTAGAGTACAATGTAACTGACAAACCTTCTCACGTGGGCACACACGTTTTCTTCCCCATTGACTTCAAATACTGCTCCTTTAACAATCACTCATTGTCATTCCCCCAAGAGCAACAAAAAGGCTGAGAGGCAGGTTAACATGTGTTATAGTGAATCTTTCACAAAGCACACATAAGCGGAATAGAATAATGAGAATGTGCTTAATCTCTGTGCAATGTGACATGTTCCCTCTTCTAATACTTCTTTCCACCTGGGATATCACTGCCACTCCAGCTCTGACAGCAGCACCTACAGCGTCTCCAACTCCCATTCATACTGCACAACATCCAGCCCTGTCAACCTGACAACAGCGACAATCTGTAAGGAAACTCAGAAAAACTATTAGTCAACAAGTTGAAGTAACACCAAGGGGCATATTCACAAGGAAATGACACTGCACTGCAAGTAATTTAGCAGGGCTGTGCTTTGTCATTTAAGAAATGCAGGGATGCATCTTGTTCAGAAGAATATGGCACACCCCTGTGTTTACTCTTGCGCCAGAGCTAAGAAATGCTACTTGCGCCAACACGGACACCCTTGCGCCATGGTGTGAGGGAGTCTGTATAGCAGGGATGAATGTTTATGTGCAGGAAGGGATACCTTCCAGCACACAAACTATCATTAAAGGCAATTTGCTCCTGCCAAAATGAGGAGAAATAAAATATTTCTCCTTGTTACGCTACTCTACTACCTGCTTTTCAGTGCCATTAGTTTTTGGTGCTGCCTGAGATTCACATATCCTTGGAAATTTGAGGCACTGTCAAAAAGCAATGGGTGTTGCGGTGGGATGCCCACTGCAACACCCATTGCACGCTTCATTCACGCAGATACCAGCATGAAAGGAAGGGTACGATATTTACAAATAAGCGTTAAGCAAAGCAAAGTGGATTAACGCCTCTTTGGAAATATGGAGAAGGGCACTGCGCCACTGACGCATTGTAAAAAGTGACACTCTGATGACACGATCCCCTTGTAAACATGCCCCCTATTGTCACACAATTCAAGTGCTTTGAGTGCTCAGTGCTTAAAGTCCAAAAGCCCATACGTGGGATACTCAGCTCTTGTGTAGAAGACAAGGAAATATAAACACTACTGTAATTAATGAGTTCTAGACACTGGCGTGTACTGTGTGTGAGATGAATGAGACAATGATTACGTGTGCTCTAGACACATTGCACAGATGTTAATAAAACCTTATTGAAACTCACCTTCAGACCTTTGGAGACTCACAGGATGACCTAGCAATTGGTTCTAATCATATGTGTAGAAGGCGAAGGAGCATCGCCCCACTGCCCTAAGAGCAGTGCAAAGGAAAAATAAAATGATAATAATGGAAGGTTATTATCATTTTATTTTTAGTGTTAAGCTTGCAGCAGGTTAGGGTGGGGCTGAGCATGCATGATGGTCGAGTGAGGAGTAGTGGTTGCTGCACCGTAAGTGTGCCTAACGGTTTGGCCAGCAGTCTTCGGCCAGCCAAACCGACATGCGCACTAAGCATGTTCTCCACCAGCTGTATTGCACACCGAACCACGGCACTCAAATCAATCACAATGCTTCTGTCATGCTGGTGACAGCTGCATTGTGGTTGGCTGGGGGAGCCCGGCTGCTTCCCGTTTCCTGCGTTGGAGGAGAGGCGGTTTCTGGCGACCGAAAACCAGCAGGTAAGTTTTCCCTTTTATTTTTTTTAACCGTCCCACTTTCCTCACCCTCCCACCACCATTTATCCACCAGGTGCCACTAGTAGATGCACTGTTAATTAACAAGCGAACCACCTGCACTAGATGAATTCCTAATGTTTAATGGAGCATTTCGGCTGTTGGTTACAATTGGGGGGAGTGAGGCTGCATCAAACGGAAGCAGAATATCAGTCATAAGGGATGCATCAATGCTCCACAGCAGGAGTCATTCTGGAAAAGGTCATTGTGCAGCAACAGTGAGAACTGCACAGAGCCACGTGAAGGTTCCTAGGAGGAGGAGATAGCAGTGGCGGCTGGTAGGGGACGGTCGTGAGGAGGTGTGCAGTGGGGGAGATGAGAACAAAAAAAAAAGAATCAAGCAAACTTACCTGCCGGTCGCATCCCAACCACCAGCTCTCCCCTGCCTCTCTGTCATCCACGAGTAGCGTTACACAGTGCATTTACACCTAAAGGTCAAATGGGGAAAATAAGCCTTTCTCACTGCTGAAACAGCAACAGAAAATAAATACTTAATTCCAAATATTGCATTCGATGTTTGTGAATGTTCTCGTTAGTTTAATCCCACCAACGTAAACAACTTAAAACAGGTCTAGCACATATATGGTTGTGATTGCCAACAAGGGAGAAGGTTAGAGGATGAAGGAACCATGGACTTTCAGGTAATACTTACATGTTGCCTCCGTATTGGGAAAAACAAAAAGGGAGTGCCTTTCCTTTTTCCTCTTCTTCTCTCCATATTAACTCATTATCATCAATATTTATATTTATTCTATTATAATTAGGACTGTTGATGCTTTAGCCATTAGCATTGTTATTTTAATTAGGGCTTACGGTTGAATTAGCAGGAATATCTTCGTCTGAAATGTTACATTTGTGGATTTGTATGATACTATCTCTACTATCTTCTACTTATAATGTATGGTTGAATACATATTGCATAATATCTACATTATCTCCTCCCTTGTTCACCTAATCTATTTCTTTCATTCCAAGGTTTCTTTTTAGGTCTTCTTTCTAAGATCTAATTCACAGCTGATTGCATTATGAATATCTCTGATATTGTATCTATTGATATTTATATTATGCTTTTTATGTTTAGAAATCTGAAAAGTTGACATTTCATAGTATTTTACTGTGTGACCATAACTTGATTTATTGTTTAATGACGTATTTGTTTAATATATTAATATGTACTTCTCAATACAAATATGCACACAAAAAAAGAAAGAGGCGGGGGCTTCCACTGGAAGAAATTGTTGCTGCTGTGCAGCTGGTGTACTGATCCTCAGGCTGGTGATTTCCATAATCTGGCTACTGAGCTTTTTGCCTTTTACTTCCTGTTTTGCTGATTATTTTTGTTGGCCTTAGAACTCTGAACACTTTACCACTACTAACCAGTGCTAACGTGCATGTGCTTCTCCTATAAACATGGTGACATTGGTGTATAAGAGATTGGCATATTTGATGTGCTGGTAAGTCCCTTGTAAAGTGGTATACCATATACCCAGGACCTATACTTCAAATGCTACTAGTGGGCTACAGCACTAATTGTGTCACCCACTGAGGTAGCCTTTCAAACCTGTCCCAGACCTGACACTAAGGTGCTTGTTTGTGCAATTTACTGCCACTTCGACTTGGCCTTTACAACTACCTGACAAGCCTTGAACTCCCCTTCTATGACATGTAAGTCACCCCTAAGGTAGGCCCTAAGTAACCCTAAGGGCAGGGTGCCATGTAATTAAAATATAGTACATGTCTTGGTATTGACAAATGCCCGAATTCATTTTTCACTACTGTGAAGCCAATCCCTTTCGTAGGTTAGCATTGGGAATATCATAATACATTTTTAAGCTGTAATTCCTCATCAGAGAGGAGTAGCTTTTTCGTGCTTCATATCTTTAGAATGGTGATAATAATTCCTTCTTACTGGTGAAGTTGGATTTGACATTACTGTTTTAGAATTGTCATTTTTATTTGCAATTCTATTTATTGTAAAGATCAAACATGACAGTTCGGTATCAGCCAAAATTCTGCTATTCATTATTATGACACCGTGCAACATGAAGCCATTTCTATTAGGTTCTAAATTTTCAAAGCTCCTCACCTCCCTGATATATCAAAACCATGTAACTGCACGACAGATATATACTTTTAAGACATTTCAAAGGGATTAACTTGATCAACGGGTGCAAACTATATCCCCCTGTACTCATTCTACTTTCCCCAGATTTTGGTCCATTTATTTGGCAGCCTCTGCTCTCATAGATGATCCTCTCAGCATGCATACGCCATTCCATATCCATTGACCATTCCTGGAGTGTCGGATTGGTAAATGCCCTCCACTTCTTTAGAAATGCCACTTTTAAGAAAGTGGGGATTTAACTGCATTTACTGCTCTGTGGGCCTGAAAGCCTGGCTCCAGTACACGTCTGGGGTGGATGACAGCTAATTGTTCTGCATTCCCTCTAGGGAGCCTCAACACAGGAGGGCTAGGTGTGTCTGAGTACCCATCTCCATACATCTGCATTCTGATGGTCTTGCCTGGGCAGGATGGAAGGGAGGACTAACCTTTCACTTGAATACACAGTGTCCTGTCCCCCTCACAAAAGACTGATTGCCCCCACAGATAACCTGGCAGACAGAACTGGGTTGAAAGGGATACTTGTGCACTTCAGAGAGCTGCTTTCAACTGATCCCCCCTTCAAAGGCACTTTTGGTATAAGTAATCTATTCTCTGACCTACTAAAATCAGACACTACTGGACCTGTAACTGAAACTCTGCCAGAAGAACTGCTGTGCTGCTTAAAGGACTCAACTAGACTTCTGAAAAGGAAGGCCTGCTCTCTGACTCTGCTGAAGGAGAGCTGGACTCTGCCTTGACTCTAAGTGATCACTAAGGGCTTATTGGCTTGCCTCCTGTTGCTTTAGACTCTGGATTATCAAATTATCTACCTCTGCTCCTGTGCCTGGTTTACTGGAAGTGGCTCTGATACTTGCAACACATATTTCAACACATCTCTTGTCTGCTTGTAGCAAAAATTTGGCTAACCTCATCCAAACCAGCGCTTGGATTCCAGAGATCAACACATTGCACAGTGTATCCCCATCACTGCAGCTTGGTGACAGCGATGCATTCCCTAGACTGCATGGCAGAATCCAGAGCATCGCTCAGCGCCTCTCAACTCCAAAACCTATCTTCGGAACTGACGGATCTCCTTCACTGCATGGAGAAGACTTACGCATCTTGTTGTTTGTAACCAGGAAAGGTACTTTGTTCACCGGAGCCTCCATGGGTCCTGTAGCCAGATGACGTTCTATTGGGGTCAGCCCGAACTTTGACTTTGCCCCGGTCCAGTGCATTTCTCAAGTACCCTTTTTATTGCTACTTGTTTCTAAGCGCTTTACTATATGTATTCCTAAAAATTCAATATCCAAACTTTTATGCATTGGATTTTGTCGTTTTGGTCTTGTTTTGTTTATAATATGATAATCTATTTTTATAAACCTGTGTGGGGTCTTTTCATGGTGTATTCATTGTGTTCCTGTGTGTTTGTGTGTATGTGTGTGTGTGTGTGCGTGTGTTTGCATGTGTCTGTTGCAAAAATACTTTACACATTGCCTCTTTGGATAAGCCTGACTGCTCCATGCCAATCTACCAGGAGGTGAGCATAGGTTGCCTTTTAGTGTGTATCTAGCTTACCCTGTCTAGAGTGCTGGTTCCTGCCTGGGCTGGGTGCATATCTCAGCTAACCAGGAATACCCTTTCTAACAAGTGGTCGCTCATCAAAGACAAAGGACTTGGGGTCACAATTCTAGTTGGCGTGGCCGGATCATAGCAGTTATTAATCCTGCTGAAGATTATGATTTGCATTGTATATTTTTTTTTTGTTTCATGTAAAGAAACTTTGGTTTCCTGTAAACTAATACAGAGTACGCTCCTAACGTTTCTAATGAAAAGCGATGATTTGAAAATAATTATAATTAACATTATTCACTGTAACGTTAGGAGTGGACTCTGTATTAGTTTTCAGGAAACCGAAGTTTCTTCAAATGAAACAAAAAATATACAATGCAAATCATAAGCCATTGTTGGTTGAGATTTATTTAAAAGTGTATCACATTATTGATATATTCAGTTAGCTGTGCCTGTGGGGTCTGGAGAGTCTTAATCTTCTGCAGGATTCATAAATTGAGTCAGTGTAGGTTTGACAACATACACACCGACAGATGCACGCATGATTTAATCAGATTATTATATTTATCGGTATGCACGAAACTCTATTTCAGGTTTCCAAAGGTTTTCGTAGCAGGTGCTAGGTGGCATGAGCATTGTCCATACATTACAAATAGCTATTTGCAGGGGACAACAAAAACAGCTGTTCCATATTGCCAGGTAGTCACAGATAACTGCATTTTCATTCTGCTAACCCCTTTTATTATAAACACCAGTGTCACGAATGTCTCACATTCATATCTGGTTCTTCACCATTATTGACACCAGGAAACACTACAGGAGAAGTGGTAAAGATATGAGTATATTAAAATGGAGTCTATGTGAGGATATATCATCCACTGCAGATCTGGCCATCTCTGCAAACTGGAATTCAAGTTAAAGTCTGCTTTAGTTAGATCACTCAACAGCTGAGAGGGTACTTCTTAAAGTTACAAATCTGCTCAATTTGTACTAAGAGATAAAGAATAAGTCTGCAATCAACCGAAAAGGGGGTTCAATAACAAACGCTTTACATGAGTTAGTAATAGTTTGAATAGTCCAAAAGCAACATTTTATAACATTGGCTTACCAATGAAAAAATGATGTTCATGGTGCTAAATGACTTTATGTTGAAATGCACTTCTACAACTGGCTTTTCCCAATTTAGGAATGTGTGTCTTACAGTCTGGCAAATTTGTGTGTTTCAAAGGTTTCTAATTAATTCAGATTTAGAGGCTCATTTAGGGTGGGGTGTAGCTTAGTCAGTGAGATCAGGGGTGTATGAATCTCACATTTCCCAACTAAAATAGCAGTGGACCGCAGGGTGAAGAATTGAGATGATCATGGTTTGAGATGGACTGTTTCCATGAGAAACAGGGTCAGTACTGATTTGCATTATGTGGGCCTCTGTCTAAAGGGGCACAGTGTGTGAAAAACGAATTTGGAATGCTACCCTGAGTGGTTGTCACTGGTTAGAACATTTGCAAGCATTCATCCCATCACCTTTTGGTTGTTTGATTGCCTGTAGTATGCCTGAAAACCTGAGACGGGGGCAATTTCCAAGCCTACTACTGCCATGGTTTGTGAATTCCCAAAACGTTGCACCCATTCAAAGAGTACTTCTGTGGGTGCAGATCTACTACTATTTTTGGGAAGTCATTTATTATATATATTTTAGTTTCCATGCCAAAACATTATCAAGTTAAGTATCTTAGTGAATTGAAAAGGATGTGAAAAACGGACACAGACTTAGCAGACCAGACTCAGGGCCCCCAGAACCAACTGCCAAGCCAAGAACATATTTTGGGGGTGTTACACCCCAAACACCCCCCTTAAGGTTCGTCCATGGCCAGCACACCTGGGTCTGGTATTTCTCCTTGGGAAGTCATGACCATGGTCATGTACAATGCAACAGCCTTGAGTCCCTGACTTGGGATCACTTATTTTAAATGTGTTTTCACTGCACACACTCTTTTTCTCTGCTATGAGAAGCATTGATAGTACAGTTTTCAAGTAAGTGCATGTAAGCAGGTCTCCATGTTTCCAGCCTTTATCTTTTATAAATCATTTTATCAAGAAAGCGATTGCCCAATATACTAACCCTGAGTAGCAAACAGAGGTGAGCATGGCAGCAGATTTATAATGGAATTTGAGTCGGAGCTGAGCCAAGGGTCTTGCTTGGCTTTGAAATTCTGTGCACAGGCCAAGCCATGAAAACATTTGGCAAGTCTATCATGCAACAAATATAATGTAAAAATATGGTACAGTCTCCTCAAAATTAAAAAAGTGCCTTTCTTTAGCATGCAGAAGTTTTTCAGCTGAGTGCATCAGATTCTATCACTGCATAGTTAGACATTTATAAAAAATAGTTTTTAACCATGAACTTAGAAACATTCCTGGCTCGCCCCCCAACAATAATGCCATTAGTGAACTAAATTTATAGTCATGTAAATGCCATGCTGGCAGTGAAGCCAGAACCCTGGCATCAACATTTCAATGCTAGCTGGCCAATCTTCTCATGGTAGCATTTGTTTTTGTTTTGGGAAAATAAATCCCCTATGCTGCATTTTTTTCTGCAAATCAAAACACCAATGTCCCTTAGGTGCAGGAAGATTTCTCCATATGTTTGGAGGGGGGAGCATTGATTACTTTTTCCTAGAGATGCTACCATGTCTAGCAAACTTCATGTATTCAAAGGGCTATGTTTGTTCTTAAGAATGTTGCCCGTCATAGGGTCTATTCACCTTAGGCAAATCAGACTTGGTCCAACTCCAGCAGGAACAGTTACGCCGAAACCGACAGGCAGGTGCCCTCCAGACAGGGCCTGAAGCAAACTTGATACTAGTTTGGACATACTTATGTCTCATCATTGAAGTAGTTTGAGTCCTATTGCACAGTGGGCATGGAACCCATGTCTGGGCAAACTTACTGCTCTTAGGGTGTCTACTGCCAAAAGAACAAGGCGAAGGAAGCAATGCCTGAATTATTCTCAACCACTGTCCATCACTCGCGCTGCATTGCAAAACATCATTGTTAGATTGCTATGCCACTCAAGATAGAGACCCATCTTATGCAACTTTTACTCAACTTTTACCACCATTCTGGTTTTGCATACTTACATTCATTGTTTGAACTCTTGCCCTGTGGGCTAATCTATATCTTTGGATAAAACTATGATACTGATGAAAAAATGAAGCCCACTGATCTCTGTATGCAGCCCACTGATCTTCCTGTAGTCACAGCCAATAGTTGATGTAAAGCAGTTTCACTGTATTATTTCAGTTATTATCTCTCATTCTTGGGTGGTATTCATGTGCTTCACTGTTTGACTAAAATGCATATTTCTAAAAAAGACTTATTTGAAGCCAAGGAACTCTGTTTTACTGGTCCACCAATTTTCATCCAACCTCTTGAGAAGATGCTTGTATCGAACACACACAACATTTTGACTCCTTACTACTGTTAAACCTCAACCTCTCACCACTGGCATAGGAATACCAATGAAAGGGCCGATTTGAGACAACCAATTCAAAACAGCTGATAAGCGTCACCTGGACAGTAAGATTTTTCCTGACCTCTCCACTACTTTTAATGTGGTAGATAAGTTTGCTTTCATTCGTGGAATTGTTAGTAAAATAGCTTTTCAGGTTGCTACTAGCGAACGTCTCACGAGTCCTGAACAAAGGACTGAAGAGTACTCAATCCTCCCCCTCCCTTCTGAATCTTGCAGGCGAAGAGCCTTAAGACTCCCACTCTCCGTGCGTTTTTAATGTATTGATGAAGCCACACCATAGTTCTTTCTATCAGTATGAAAACTCTTTTCATTCCTTGGCTGACAACATTGAGATTTTCTGTATGATTACATCACGTTGGTGGCTGAATAATCTGCCACTTGTCAAGCAATACATAAAAAATATTCATCTACATTTAAATAAGGAGAAAGTAAAAGGTGCAGTCTTTGGGATAGTAGTCCACCTAAAGGAACAGAAATCCTCAACTTAACCACAATTCTTTTTTTTTACCTCATGTTTCTTTCATTGGTTTTATGACTGAAATTGACAAACACAATGGAACTATTTAGCAATTGTCTATGTGTTGAAGGGTGGTGATATGGATCAGTATGCTACAGAGTTGCTGTTTAAAGTTAGGTGATAAAAGTACAATTTGAATGTAAATGACTAAGTTGGAGATATGATTCTGTTACGTTTGTGGTAGTGATTTTAAGGCATGTGCCTAAAGATATGGGAATTGGTTAGTGGTAGTGGCTTCGGTGGCAGATAGATGACACAGCAATTATTTAAAAGAGGCTTATGTTTTTTCACAAACTATAAAACAATAAAGTTTGCGGAGTGGCTGCATGAAACTGGCCAGCCACAAAACAAACTTTCAGTGCCTTCAGAGATGCCATTTTGACGCCCTTGAAAGAACAGAGATCTCCAACAGGCCACCAGAGAGCTCTAAATATCAAAACTCTGAATTAGGGTTGTGGCTGCCAGCCAGACTCATTTAGCGTGGCAGAGGTCATTACCCCCTATTCAGCAGTTTCAGGCAGTGGAATCCCAACTGCCCATTGGTGCTTTGAGGAGAATTATGAGCATGGCTCATCCTGCGTCTTCATGACCAAAAGAACTGTGAGCTCAACTTATCCTGTGCTGCTTTAACCCAAAGAGCTATGACTACGGATCATGTCATGCTGCAACCCAAAGAAGTGTTGCGGCTGCCCAATGCTGCTATACTACACCCAAATACCGAGACTTGCCATTTGACCAGAAGAAACTGAAGTCTGGCTGAAGCCTAGCACCCAGAAACTGTCTAGAGTGTGCCTGTGATGACATCTTTCCATGTGAGACCACCATGAGTCCAGGTTACCTGTTTCCCCTGCTGCTTTTCAACTGTGATTTCACTGCAGCAGAGGAAGCCACATGGGAAGTGAGTACCATGTTTGGGCTGATCTACACTGAAGCATTAATTCATGTTATTACAATTATTCCTGCAAGGGAGGGAAGTCAGGGGTCTGAAATAGTACTGCAGATTGAGGCACAGCTAGTACCTGTGAGAAGTTAACAAAATAGTACCTGACCTTTATTGCATCCGAGTATTTAGCTCTTATTTGTGTTAAAGTGCTTTCCTTTTAAAAGGATAGCAATGGGTTGAACAATGAGTTATTGTGCTGCTGTTTGATTGTTGAGAACTTAGTTTGACCACCCCCACACTAACCCTCTAGGAAGCCTGTGGCTGCTTGTCATCAATACCTTTGACAGACAGATGCTTAAGGAGTGTGCATTGGATGCAGTACCAATGTAGAATGGACCTCAGAGCATCAAAGGCAAATCACCAGATAGGAAATTGTGTTTCTGGTTGAGGGGGTGAAACCCTATTAAACAGCGACTATAATTATTGTCAGAGTAAAACACAAGCAAACCACAAATTAACCTGTGTTCAACCCTCTGGTAGCTTGGCACAAATGCAGTCAGGTTTAAATTGAAGCAATGTGTAAAGTATTTATGCAGAATTTCAAACAGTAACAAAATGAAAACACAACACAAGAAAAATCCCACACTCATTTAAAAAGAATAGAGTACCACTTAATACATTTTTTGAGACCAAAACAAGGTACTGAACAAATTACCTTGAATCCTGGTTGTGGAGCATTGTGACATCCTGCATCGAGAAGGCATTGTGTCTCAGCTGTTCTGAAAAAGCTCGTGGGCTGCGTTGGAAGTACTGCGTCTTCATTGAGCAGGCTGTCAATGAGGGGCTTGCGATGCAAAGTCCTACGTCAATGATGCATTGAGGATACATCACACAGTGGTGGTTCTGATAAACCTATGGAGCTGAAAGGTTGAAGTCCTGTATTATCGTCAAGGATGCCGTTGATGAGGGGTTTGTAATGCAAAGTCCTGCATCAAGGATGCCTCAAGCAGCAGTGTTTCTGAGGAAGCTGCGACGCAAGGTGTTGCATCAAGGAGGCCTCACGCAGCAGCGGTTCCAGAGCGGCTGTGAGGAAAGGCATTGGGCCATGTCGTTTCTCCTCTCAAGGCCACAACGGGGCTGGCAGAGCACCTTCAGGCTAGCTTCCAATGGTCAAGCACTGGATTGGCACCACTTGGGTGGGGAAAAGACTCACAGCAAATAGTGTCCAGGTACTGGGTTCATGGTGGTTGGAGCCTTTTCTGTCCCTGAAGCTCTAATCAGGAGGACAGCTTACTAACCCTTGGAGTCACTCTGGTAGTCCTGGGCTAAAGAGGTGGAACAGGGCTCAAGCAGCAGTGCCGGCCTATGAGGGTTCAAGGCAGGCTCCAGGCAGCAAAGGATTTCATCAAGGTGTAGCAAAGCAGTCTCTTGGAGTAAACAGTTGGACACAGTAGCACGCCGTCCCAACAGAGTCCTTCCACAGGTCCAAAAAGTGAACTGAAGAGTGGGCATTAGAGTCCTATTTACATTCCTGGCGCCTTCTTTGATGTAGGAGAAGTTCCTAGAGAATTCCCTTTGAAGTGCTTGAAATTTCCTGTTTTCCCTTCCCTGGCTCAAAGCTGGCTGCATGATCAATGCAGGGATGACATGTCCTTTGTGTGAAGGTATAGCACAGCCTATTCAAGATGGGTTCAAGACGCAGGTCCATTCCTTCTCACTCAGGCAGCAGAGAAGCAGGACAGCAGAGTAGCAGTCCTTCTTGCATCAGGGCCACACAACTATCATTCTGAGTCTTCTAAAGGTCTAGAGGTGTACTGAAGAATTAGATCTAAGGGTTCATCATTTATACATGGAGCCTTCATTGAAGTCGAAGAAGGTTCTAGAGGTTTCTGCCCCCAGAGGTGTTTAGAATTTCCTGACTCCCTGCCCAGGTCCCAGATTGTCTGGGGTCACAAAATACTAGTATGAAACCCTTTGTGAGTGTACTCAGGCAGAGGCTTTGTGATGTGCAAGTGTGGTAATTGACAGCTCCTCACCCCTATCAATTCAAAGATGGCCCATCCTGCCAACACATAATCCCCCCTTTGTTTCACTGCCTGGGAGCAATCCACAAAGACCAATTGCCAGCTACACCTAATCATGTGATCCAGGATACAAGCAGAAGGCACCAAATGGCTAAGAAAAGAAAATGCTGAATTTAAAAAATCGGTATTTTCAGACTCGTGACTTCAAAAACGACTTCACCATTAAAGAGTGTTTTAAATTACATTTCTTTAAACACCAAACTTGATATTCATGCCCTTTTCAATTCAAAGTTAATATCTATTAAATGCAATATGGTAACCCAATATAATCCTATGGGAGGGGCAGGCCTTGCAGTAGTGAAAGTGAATTAATGAGTTTATCTCTACCAGGAGATGTAAAAGTTAAAAGTATATTTCCCACTTTTGAATGCACTGCACCATGCCCAATGGGCTGTTTAGGGACTACCCTAGGGGTGACTTATATATTATAAAAAGTAAGGTTTAGGCCTGGCAAGTAGTTTATTTTGCCAGGGCAAAATGACAGTTTAAAACTGCACACACATCCTGCAATGTCAGGCCTGTGGCAGATTTAAAAGGCTACATAATTGATGGCACAATGATTGCTGTAGGCCCACTTGTAGCATACACTTTATAGGCCCTGGGTTTATGTAGTGGCCCTTTAGTAAGGACTTAGAAGAAAATTAAATGTACAGATTGAGTGCAAGCCAATTTCACCATGTTTAAAGGACAGAGCACATGCACTTTAGCACTTGTTATTGGTGGTAAAGAGCACAGAGTCCTAACGTCAACAGAAACTAGGTCAGCAAAAAATGGAGGAGTAAGGTAAAGGTTAAGAACACCCCAAGGGTGACACTTCTAACAGACACCTATTGTCACGGTTGAGACCCAGGAGCCCCTGCTTGACCAATGCCCCATCCCCAGAGTGGGATCTGAGAATAGTTGTTTGTTCTAAATTTCTGGGAGTATCATCAGGTCATGGGATTTTGGGGTAATCTCTCTTAAAATACTCAAGTCTGGTGTTTAGTCAGATCAGGGAATGATTTGAACTCTGTGGCCATAAGGTTGTCTCATCTTAATTGCAGACAAATACGTTTATAGGAGTAAATAATGAAATGTACGCAAAAATACTATTGACAATAGAAGGGACACCTTTAAGTGGTGAACGAGGACAGGTTGGTTGATTTGTGCTAAATATCAACTAAAATTATTGAAAGTAATAGAAACCTGCCAGTTGACCCATTCAACAAGAAATCAGGACTTAAGTTAAATAGTATGTTATCTGGTAGCAAATGACAAAAGCATGTAAGGCACATTCCGTTTATGGGGAATGACTGACTGTTGCTTTACAAGTCCAATCGTTTGGAAAGAAAGAGCATTTATAATTACATAGGAAAGAGAATAGCACCTCCCTGAATGGATTATGATTGAAGGAAGCCACCACCCTGTAGGAGAGCACTGAAGAGCATGAAACAGAAATCCAAAAGCAGAAGGAATAGACAGCCTGATGTACAAGGGTATTTTGTGGTCTCAAAGGCTATGATTCACAAGACCTGCAAAGGTAAAATTACTTTTTGCTGCTTACAAAAGCCTTTTCATGAGTTGGAAAAGTCCCTGTAACTCATAAAAGGGGTTTCATGATCCTATATTAATGAGAACTAGGGGGATTGTGAAAGGAGAATCCCCTCATAGTTGCTTTGCTATCAATGGGTTGTGACCTCAACTGTGACTGCAAACCATTGATCAGAAACTGACAGCTCAAAGGGGTGGTATCTGATTCAGAATGGGGAAGATGTCCCAGGGGACATCTTTCACTTTGGAAATCATGACAACGGTCTTGGGGGAGCAGGCAGTAGCCTAGGGAACATTGCCTGCAATCTCCAATATCTTCAGATATGGAAAACTTTCCTTGAATGTAGCACCAGTCCTTTTAATGAACACAAGCTGTTTTTAAAATTAATGTTTCCCATTTGGAAATGTAAATGGGAGGATGGAGGTCTGCTGCCCCTTGTAAGCCTTCATCCCTGCATTTACAGCCAATCACAGGGGGTAGGAACCTATGATTTGCCTGATGACGATTCATTAACCAGGCCGTAATGTGATCCTTTACAAATATACATGAGACCTACTAGTACATAGGTAACATAGCAAATTGCATCCGCAAGTGCACAGCAGTTGGCAGGTCCGGTCTTTAGTATGGGTGAGCTGGGCCCAGACCCAGGGCACCAGTTTTCTGAGGGGCACATGGAGCTGTGTGCATTAAGTTTATGCCAACAGCAGCACCCTTCACATCTTGCTCCAGCCTTAACCTTGTCAATGCCTGTACATTTCTGTCTGATTTGCAGTTTAAAGTGCTCAATGTGCTTCATTGTCGTACTCTGGCGATGTTTTAGCACCCCTTTAGCCCTCTTCCTTGCTGGCACTGTGGCACATATCAACAAAACCATCATCAGTGTGAGGCAGCTCAGCTATGGGTGATTTAAGTGAGCTGGGGGAGGTCCGGTTATGGCAGATGGTCTGACAGTTACACATCCCCAGTGAGTATTACATCAGGCCTACAATCTGTCCACAGATGTCAGACATGTGGCACTCATCTAACAAATACCTATTTGATTGTAGCCTAGTCTAAAAAGGTGTTCCACCCTTCTCAAGGGTCTGAGTGCAGAATTGCACCTGCATGGGAATAGGGTTGCTCTCTGTTCTGTCCTCCACTCATACAACTGAAATGTGAATGGCATCCCAAGCAAGATGCCCTAAAAAGATTTCCAGCTGTACACAGTCAATGAATGAAAAAGACTAAAGTATTACTATGTGCCAGAATAGTGCAGCATCTCTAGTTACCTAAAACAATGGTCATATTGGAAGCAGGATTTACGTACTTGTGATAATATATATAATGCTTGCAAAGTATGCATATGATATATCGCATTGTAGTCAATATTGCATGGTATGCATAAGGCTCCAAAGTATAAAACAACTGATTAGGAACAGGATGTTTATGAATATAGCTCACAAAGAACTATGTGTTGTAAGTCAGATAAATATCCCAGGTTGTGGAACACAATACTGGAACACATCAGACTGAACCTGGACCTCTTGACATTCAGAAGGACGTTTCAGAATGGTCTCTTCAGACCCTCTCAGTCTTATTCTTGTTTTGTCAATTATAACTGCAGTTTAACTGTTACCTGTTGTTAGCCAGTTTTTTTTAAAGATCTTTGTTGACTGGGTCCACAGTTCATAAGTTACACAAATCAATCAATAAGACCTACTATGAGAAGATCATGTTAAACAACGAAGTACCAGAAAGATCACGGAAAAAGAATTGAAGAAGCATAGGTCCTCATTTAGAGTTTGGTGGACAGAATACTCAGTCAAGCTTGGTATATATTATGTTTGCTGTATTGCAAGTGCTATAGGCTATAATGCTAAGAAGACCTTTGATTTCTAACTTGGTAAAATATTCAGACAATAATGGCAATCGCCATGTCTCTCATAGCACACCTGGCCATCAGTAGCACATGAGAGGCCCCTCTGCAAACAGACAGTGATTCGTTTTGTTTTGTAGGGACTGCACTTTCCTTTTAGAGAGGGCTCTAAGATGTTTCACAACATCAAGTGACCTAATATGATCCTGCAAAAACATAAAATCCAGAATATGGACTTCTAATACAATGTCCAGGTAAATACCTATAGACCAGTGAAGATTTACCTTTCTTAGCTCCAGAATAACATACATCGAAGTCATATATATTGTCAAGGTACATAGACGTGACTTAAGAATAATACATCTATACTTCCCTATATGTAATGACCTTGATGATATAATGGTAGTAGATATTCAGTAGTTAATATGCTTACAGGATATTATTTCAAACTCAATATTGTGCTAGAATACCCTGCATGAATGATGGTTCCTCATGGAGCAGATCAGTACTGTAGAAGGCACTGGCAAAAGTAATACAATAGTATACGTGGTATTTTGAGTTTCAGTATAAAATCCGTATTTCCTATGCTGGATGCAAAAAAAATAGAACATGAGATAAGGTGTGATGTATTGCTAAAATATCTGTTATCCCAAATTATAGAGCGCAATATGAATTATAGTTGCGGGATCTGGTATGCTCACCAAGTTTTCTTGCTATCCTGAAGGGACCTGGCATATAAAGTATGCCGAATTTTCAAGCCGCAGCACAGTTTCTTTGTCAGTAAGATGATGCAAACAGAGACATGCAGAGTCAGAAAAAGACTGAAACGACTTGCGAGGATAAAAAGTGCATTGCTATTGAAATAAACAAATATGTAGGAAAAAGAAAATGAAGGTGCTATAAGGAGCAGAAATACATTTTCGTTTTTGAATATGAAGGCAACACACCGGTGCAACTCGAAGCAGATGGTGCAGCTGACACTGGCATCACCTTATGCATTAAGGGTCTTATTTATGAGCCTCTTGCAACACTTGTGAGCCACTGTTGCATCACTTTTAGTGATGCAGCGCCAGCATATCTAATGCGCCACGTTGTGTCACTTTGTAAACCTGTGTCAGGTATAATGTATGCAGGGTGGGCGCTCTCCCATAAGAAAGCCTCGTAGAAGTGGCACATTGAAATCTATCATATTTCACTGTGCCACTTCTAGGATGCAACTGTGTCAAAACCGTACGCCTGCCTCATAGCAGGCTTAAGGGTGATGCACTGCAATAGGCATAGGCCTACCCGATGCATTGCTGGAGTTGCACAACTCCAGCAATGTGTGAGTTTTGCGCCGACTGATAAGTCAGGATTCCTGACACATATGTTAATCCTTGTGACGTGGGGCATCGTATAGTAAATACAGCGCATACATGGTGTTGCAAGGAGGGCGCAGTGAAACATTTTGCATCACTGATGTATCGCAGCGATGCCACACTTTTCATAAATGAGGCCCTAACTTTTCACAAGCCAACTTCCTCTTGTATCACTTGTTGACTTTATGTTGATTCTATACAGCACTCCGCTGCCTTTTTGATAAGGTTGGTGTAACGTAAATACCACAAACCATTCATACTGCATGAGATACCGTGCAGCTGGATACTGGACACCATAAATGCTCCAGGAGAACATACACTGTCAATAAGAAATAACATGATCACTTGCTGACAATCTTCATTACTCAAAGTCCATGTCCTCGTCATCACATTCCTTGACTGCTCGAGGGAGGATACTGACCCTTTAGACAGGCAAACCACATACCCCTAAAATACTCTCCCTTATTGCCAAAATGTTAGATTATTTTGGCATTTATTCACAACTTGATCGCCTCTTAATTGCCAACCAATACCCAACACCATGGATACAGCGCAGGCACCTTTGGATGAATTTCTGATAGTGTATCAAGATAACAACATTTTGTTAAGTGCAAAACAATTATCAAAGAATTTATGAAAATTGACATTATGCACACTGGCGTAATGAAACTTGAACCCCGCCTGCTAGATATGCTGATTTGCATGTGCCGGGAAACAAACTGGAAAGACATTATGAGCAAAAAAAACTATGAACTTAGGTGAAGATGATTGTTTGACATTGTTAAGCATTCTGTCCGTCAATTATAATTTTTGCATATGTAACTCAGAGTGGGACGGGTTTGCCCAGGCATGGGTCCCATGCTCTGCATGCCACTGGAGTCAAGCTAGCCTAACAGATGAGGGATATTAACCCCGAAACTGGTCCAAGGGTGCTTGTTTCCTGTCCTGGGAGTACCTGGCCTGGCAGTTCGGGCTGGACTGTTCCCGTGGGAGCAGAGTTAGGACTAATTTGCATATGGCTGGAAACAAACTGAAATGGCATGGTGAGCAAAAACAAATTTGGATTTAGGCCCAGATCTCTGTACTGGGGTGAATGTTTGACATTGTTTAACATTCCTTCCATCACTTGTTCTTTTTGCATTTCTCACCCCCAGTGCAACGGGTAAGCCCAGACGTGGGTCCCCAAAACCGGTCCCAGGATGCTAGTTTCCAGTCCATGGAAGACCTGGCCTGGGAGTTCGGGCTGAACTGTTCCCATGGGGAGCAGGGTCAAGACTGATTTGCATATGGCTGGGAACACATTGGAATGACATGGTTAGCAAAAAAAACAATGGATCTCGGCCCAGATCTTTGGACTGGGGATGAATGTTTGACATTATTAAGCATTCGGTCCATCAATTTATTTTTTGCATTTGTCACTCGTGGGACGGGTGTGCCAAGACGTGGGTGCTGTGCTCTCCATGCTCCTGAAGTCAAGCTAGCCTGGCTGACGAGGGGTAATACACGCCAACCGGTCCAAGGGTGATTGTTTCTGGTCCAGGGAGGACCTGACCTGGGAGTTCTGGCTGGACTGTAACCACAAGGAACAGGGTCAAGACTGATTTGCATACGGCTGGGTCCAAACTGGGTGCTGTGGTGAGCAAAATAATGATGGATTAAAACCAGATCCTTGTGACTAGGGGTGACTGTTTGCATTGTCCAGCATTCCGTCCATCAATTGTTTCTTTTGCATATGCCACCCTAAGTGAGAAGGGTATGCTCAGACGTGGGTCCCGTGCTCACTACACCACTGGATTCAAGCTAGCCTGGCTAATGAAGGGTGATGCCCAGAATCCGGTCCCAGGATGCCTGTTTCTGGTCCAGGGAGGACCTGGCTTGGCAGTTCAGGCTGGACTGTTCCCATAAGGAAGAGGGTCAAGACTAATTTGCATATGGCTGGGAACAAACTGGTATGGCATAGTAAGCAAAATAAACAATGGATTTAGGCCCAGATCGCGATACTGGGGGTGAATATTTGACATTGCTCAGCATTCCATCCATCAGTTGCTCTTTTTGAATTACCTACCACATGACCACGTGTCTCCCCACTCCAATTAATCCACTAAATAGATGCATTTGTGGATGTTTCATAGTATAGATATGTGACTGAAACCAGCAGACCTAACTTCTGTTTATTATATTCGTAATTCGTTTTCAGGTACACAAAATAGAAATGCAAATATTTTACTGAAAAATGATTTTAAAGAACCCAATTTAAAACACATTATATCTTTAACTGCAACAAAACCTCATGAATATAATTTAATTCTTTACCTAACATAGAACCTAAAAAACTAAGAAGTTTTAATTCCCATTCCCTGCAATTCACAAAGTCATAGGGTTTGCCATGACAATATGGCTTTTTAATATGCACTAAACCCATTTTGCAATTCAGTAAAGCCTTTCAGGCTCCCCTTTCAGCAATAATTACCTTACAGCCGCCTGGCATTATCATCATCTTCCCAATAAAATCATGTGCTTGATCCCCCTCCTCGCAGGCCCACAGAAAATGCTTATGCTTTGGTATCACGGACTCCCTTGTTATACATGAGAATTGGATTATAGTTTGGAAATAAAAATTGCAATGCTGCCTAATAATACTGTTATTCCAGTGTGAGAACATAAACATACTTTGTCTAAACAATGAAAAAAAGGCTTTCATCCTGTATACGTATACAATAAATCATCCATTAAACCATACACAGTGACCTTGCATTTGTCCATTTCATTTGTGAGTAGTCAGTGCATTGCATCCTGGCTCTTGTAGTCCTGTCTAAAACGAAAATATAAAAATAATAAGAACCACGGGGCATATTAACAACGGCCAGCGATAATTATCGCTGGTTGTGCTTTGCGATAAATATATTATCGCAGGCTATCTCTCGAATTTATCGCCCTGGTAGCGCATTATTAACAACGCGTTACTCCAGGGCGATAAAAATTTCAGAGATAGCGAGGTTATCGCCCTTTTGCAGGGAACATCGCTGGTTTCCCAGCGATGTTTCCTGCAAAACGGCGATAACCTTGGTGATACGACCCACGGGGTCGTATCAGCATAATCCACCCCATTGTTGGGGATAGGTAAGTCTGCATTTTAGCAGACGTTATTTTTGCTAGAAAACAGCTGTTTTCTCCAAAAACTAACGTGTGCTAAAATGCTGGGGCAGCCTTGTAAATATCGCGATGTGAACATCAGCGATATTTACAAGGTTGTCCAATATGGGGTACGCCCAGTGACGCCCACTTTGTATCTCATTAGAGATGCAAAGGGAGGCGTTGGGTAAAAGGGTGCTAACATGCGATCATGCATGTTAGCACCCTCTTGTAAATAGGGTGATAGTTTTATCTCCGCTTTTTCAGCCAAAAAAGCGGAGATAAAGCTCTTATAAATATGCCCCCACGTTGCAAAAAAAAGATACATCTAACAAGAGAAAGGTTGAGATCTCTGCTTTTATTGACTTCATTGAATCGTTTTATGTAACACAAAGACAACCTGCTTTGTAGACTACTTTTGTTTGAAGAAAATACACAAAGCACTAGGAAATACTTAAGTAAAGCTGGTCACCTTAGTTATTCAATGTTGTGCTATTGGCATATATTAGTAAATTATTTTTAAACTATATGAATTGCATTTTGCTTCTAACTTTTGTCTGACCTCTTTTTCAAACCATGCACAAGGGAAAAAGAACTCTGGGGTTCTATCAGATCCTTTAATAGGAACGTTGGGAAATCACATGCAATCACTAACATTTAAAGGCCTGGCTGGTATTTGTTTCCCTTATCAATAGATACCGTTAAATGTAACAAGAAAACCATTTAAAATGTGTTTCAGCTGCTTTAATGGCCCCCGACTGGGTGGTGTCAGCTGCTCCCAGTATGCTGCAAAATGCAACTGAGCTTCAAAGAGGCACATTGCACAGACATGCTAATGGGGCCCCCTTCATTAAGAGAAAACTGGGCCCTTCCTCCGCACGATGGGATCTGTGGGCGTGCCCATTACACCTCTGATTCTGCACTGGCCAGCAACTGGAAATCACAAACCAAACAGACATATACAAACATGCATATCACAGACATCCCCAATAGTTTTTATTGCTTAATCAAATACATTTATTTGAAACTCTTGCTTCTCTCATTCCTAATCCCCTCCATGTTATAGTGGATAAAGATCTCCACTTACTGCAATCATTCATGTTATCAACATCAATCAGTCATTAGCACACTACTATCCCAAAAAGTTAGGAACGTGGAAAAGCAAGGACTGTGACAAGGCACGTTTGAGCTCGAAGCAATGTAGATTACCATTAAATATTTGTCCATTGCCACCTTATCTATCTTGATTCTCTCAGTCTTTATCTACAAGAGGGTGTGCCAAGTAGGGCTAGCTTTTCACAAAGAAGAGAGCCTGCATACAATTCTGCACCACAGATGAATTTGAATGCACAAATGTAGAGCACATTATTGACTTACAGAATTGAGGAAAGATGTACATAACATCCTGGACTGACATCATCTCATCACCAAACATTAATGTTGAATGAAACGTGTGAAGAGATTAGTCCCACAGTTGTATATGCATTGGAAATAGCAGACCTCAGTCATCAACAGCAATATACAAATAAAGAATGAGGGCCCCTGTAGAAATATAGATATGGGGCAGATTTATGTTGGACTTGCGCCATTTTTACGCCGCCGCCGTTGCGTCACTTTTGTGATGCAGTGGCAGCGTAAACTCTGCGCCACGTTGCGCCCTATTTACATCGTGATGCATCTATGGAGATGCGTCACGGTGTAAAGCCCTGCGCACATGAAACCTGCGTCAGGTTTCATGTGGGTGTTTCTATGCAGGGGTGGGGCATTCCGTCGCAGGAACGCCCCTGAAAAGGGACTCAGTGAAATCTACAAGATTTCACTGAGTCACTTTTCCAACGCTGATGCGTCAAAACCCTGCGCCTGCTTGAAGCAGGCGTAAGGCTTGACGCACCACGTTACAGATAGGGCAAGTTGGAAGTGTGCTGGAGTTGCGCACAACACTACTGCAGCACTGCGCCAACTTTACGCCCCAGATGCGACACGCATCTGTTTATTCCTGTGCCATGATGCGCCGCATTGTAAATGCGGCGCATCATGGGTGGCGCAAGGGTAAACTTGCGTGCCGCATCTTTCCTGGCGCATCCCTGCTGATTTGCAGAGATGCGCCAGGCAACATAAATCTGCCCCTTAGAGAGGAACACAGGAGTAAGGCATACCAAAGGCAACAAAAGACAACCTGCCTTCTAGTACCAAAAAGCAGAGTATCTCGCTATAGTTTAGGGACAACTTCACGTCTCCATTGAGCCATGTGATTCAGAGCCATACATTCAAAAGAGCCATCAATAATCAGTCCATAATCTTATTTAATTACAAGCTCTTCAGTATTTAATAAAAAAGCACATCAAAATATTTACCCACAGATTATATACACACATTTTTTAACTATACATAGATATATTTAACTCTGATTATCTTCAAAACAATGATTTCTATTATTTATTGTCCCCTTATAAACCGCAACTGCACACAAATTACATATACCACATACATACATCTTCCGCAAGCTGTGCAGTTCTACACGGAGTTCCGCGAGCGGTCGGAGTCGCTCACCGTGCTCGTTCGTGTGACATTTTACATCCTATGCAATGCAAAAAACATGCATGAAAGGCACCACGCAGTTAGCATTGGTGCAGTCATCTTGTTTGTTTGTTCTGTTGATGGTGCTGGGTCCTACTTTTGAGTTCCTCCTTAATCTGTTTAATCCTACACCTCTCTAATTTATCTATCCCTCAGAGCAGGGGAGCAGTAGCGCCAGCTCCCCACCCGAACCACCCAAAGCACCAGCCGCCTACCTTGCAGTCATCAGCGCCACAAAAGGGTGCAGCATTCTCTATTTTTTCAGAGGTGGGGTTGGCTGTGCTAGTGTTTTTATGTACAGCGCCACCCCTCCTCCACCCTAGCAGAAGGCGGCAGGCCTGGCAGTGGGTATGGCTTCTGGGAGAGTCTGCAGCGCTGGGAAAGGGTGTGCCAAACTGTTCGCCGCTCTGGGGTTTGGAGCACCCAACAACAGCTTACGCACCAGTGGGTCAACATCCTGGATAGGGACTAGGACCTGCTCGACCTGCTGGGTGTGGAGGTTGCAGGGCTCGGTGAGTGATAATTCTTTATTTGTTGTGTTCTAACAATTTTAATATTTTTTTCCACATAGCAAGATTGCTGCTCACATTCAGGTAAGTTAAGTTTATGTTACAAATATTATGTGATCATCATCTAGACAGGTGCTTGGAGGTGTTACCTAATCCTACTCATTGGCACTTGCTTTAGCTCTTTATTTAAGAGGTCCTGCAGAGACTCCTCTGTCCTGTAACTAAGGCAGTAGTTATTAGTGAGTTAGCACGTTCTCTTACTTCACTGTGCCTATCTTTGATATTGTACTTTGTACAGTCCCAATCCCAACCCCAAGCAATTTCCCAGTGATGTGTTGTATGTGCATGCACCTATGCATTGAAATAAATACAGACTGAGTTGGCTCATCAAAGGAGGTTTAATTTGAGACTGAGAGGTTGAGAATGAGATGAGATGAGAAGCAAACATCATTCGTTGCAATTTATTAGTAGTTCCAAAATGTTTTTTAGGTAATTTGGACTAAGCGTAGATTTTGGAAATTAGGAATAGGTCTACAATATTAGTAGTACACTACGAAATCTGATTTAGAAAAGTTCAATGTTACTGTCTTTGCTTTTCCGTGTCAAAATATTTTTGGGGAGATTATTATTAGATGTGCCATTTTATTTTATTTTATTTATTTATTATCCTCGCATCCACAGGCAAGAAGAGGGATTGGCCTGGGTCCACAGAGGTGGCTAAGGGAGCCAGAGATGCCTGCACAAATGTCTCGGCAGATGGCTCTGCTGGACCCAGTAAGCCCTCTCGTTGTAAATATTATTATTTCCCTCACTTTTACTTCACATTTAGAATTATTTTTCAATTTTGCTGTGCCTGTCTCCTATTTTTTTCTAATTCCTCTCCATTCTATTTGTTACCTACATTTTTTTATCCCAGCATTATCCTATTTACTTATTTTATATTTTTCAAGTTTCTGTACTTGACTTCAAACTGTCTGTACTAGTCTATCAGTTCTGCCGGATCCACCTACAGGGTGTCTGGAGGGGTTCTCCCCCCAAGAAAACTTTGAAAAAAGAGTGGGCAAATGGTGCATTTTCAAGCAAATTTGAGAAAGAGGTGGCTTGGCGAACACATCTCTAGGAGTAGCCAGACAAGTCTCTTTGCACTTGCACAGATACATCACTCTCCCTGCATTCACATAGGCACACTACTCACCCTGCACTCATAGACCCATTACTCACCATTCCCTGACTCATCACTAAGCCTGCATTCACCCATCCACATAACTCACCCTGGACTCACACAGGCACACTGCTCAACCTGCACTCACACAGACATCACTCACCCTTCGCTGCACTGCACTCAAAGATGCACACTGTTTCGATCTCCCTACACTCACAAACGTAGACTGCTCACCCTGCACTCAGAAGGGCACACCTCTCATCCAGTGTATTCACACCACTCAACTCAACCCTCACTCATGAGGGCATACAGCTCATCCAGTGTTGTACTCATAGTCATACAGCCACACAACATAACTGTCTAATTCATGATACACATTTAAGAAAAAATAACTGTATTATTATAAAGGACTGGGGGTGATCGAAAACAATTAACTGCAGTTACTTTTTCCACTCGAGATTTTGGTATTTATTATACCTCTTATCTCTTTCCAACGCAGTCCCTTACTATAGGGAATACTACCAGCACCGAACAGACACCTAAAGTAGGGCCCCTGTGGAGGTGCTCACGAGCTTTCGTATCAAGCAGTGCGTTTGCATGTACAGCAACAATCTTAAACACAGGTTTAAAAAACAAACACGACAATACATTGCATTGGAATTGCAATAATCGAGTTTCCTCACATCCAGAATTAAAATATATACAGCACATACCTACCCTGTAACACCCCAAGAGATGGAATACACTACACAAACATATAGCAATTGAAAAGAGGACAAACTAATGCACAGGGACAGCACAGATTACAAAGCAGTGAGTAGATGAGTCCATCACTCTCTGATGGCAAAAAAAAGACTTATGCTTCTCATTTTACACATCAATCCAGTAAATGTAACAGGTGTTTCAAGCCACTCCAAATGAAATCATGCACAATCCCAGAAGAAGCAACCAACGAGAATCACTATGGGCAAACATGATGTGTCATAAAATAGAGTGAAAATGTATGGGACTAAACGACAAATCAGTTTCACAACCATGGCTAGGCACAGAAGGTGCATTGTGAGCAATGAGATTAGAGCCACTAAATTCTAATTCCCATACATTAAAGATACATTTTAAACGTGAGATTATGGGTCACAGTCTCACACAATAAACATATTTTGAAATTTACTGATACTCAAAAGTGTCATGTTCGCGCTATATAAAACTCAATAACTAAATAAAATGCTGTCTGTTCCCCAGCACACCAATAGAAGCACCAGGCTGATGATAACTCCAGCCCACACCTACATATGACACATTTTACTACTTTACTATCCAGACCACATTATGTGCTCCTGTGCAATCATTTTAGCCCACTTTGCCTTAGTTCCATTGTGCAACAACATTGTCAGTGTCTGTAAAGAGTAAAAAATAACATATCATGCGTCTTATTGAAAGCGAGACATTTGCAAAGTAAATTGTCTTGTGTTATTACCACTCCCAAGGTACCACAGTCAACAGGTATTTCAGCTGAACTTGTCTAGGTTCAAATGAAGAAAAGAACACAAGACACAGCAGGGTGACATTTAAGCTTATACATTAGCGCTTTTTTACTGCGATGGTAACTGTTTACTGGGCAGACGGTGTAATTTGGCCACCCGCAGAGAACCCCACGTAGGAGCTGAGCACATACCTGATCTGGAGGGCAGCATGGCAGTGTGCACCCTTCTGCCCTCACATCCCGACCCTCGGGCCCGAGAGTCCCACATCGCACTGACCCTCACGATCCCCAGCTCACGAGGAAAGGCAGCCTGCCTGTCTCACTTTTCAGTCCTTGATGCACATAATGAGCCGAGCCCCAATACAGTGGTATTTGTGTAGGACAGTTGCAGCTTGCAATACGCATGGGGGGCTGTGTGGGGGGGGGTCATGCGAGGGTGGGGGGCAGTGGGGTGGAGTTTGAAAATAACATTTAAAAAAAAAGTTAAAACTTACCTGACCGCCACCGGGTCAGCACCGCATCTGCTGTGTGTTCCTGTGCCGGTGTCCGCCGCCGCGTTGGCGCCTTCGTGAGTGGCTGGTGCACCATTCAACCTCTCTCAACCAGTCCAGACGCTGCTCCAGCAGCCCCAGGATTGGCTAGAGCATGGACTGTCTCCACCCATAGGAGACTGGAGGCTGCGGCCACTGGCCAGTAGCAGCCCTCGCCTTCACTCACTCTCCTAATGCAGGGCACTGCAGGCTATACTATGCGCATTTTCTGGCTGGTCAGAAAAATGATGTGCCCAAACCTGAACATGCGCACTGGGCCTGTCCTGCTACTGTCATTCAGTGAAGTGAAGTCAACGACAAACCCAACCCTCCAGTGCTGCCCCACCCCCTTCAGCGGCGCGTCCTCCTGACTGACTCGGATTTTAAGTCAGGATGCGCCTGGTGATGAAGTTAATCTTCCTCCGTGGCCAATGTGATTAGTGGGGCAACACCCCAATGGATGCACCGCCCCTGAAGGCTTCTGTATCTTGCTCATGCTCAAACAGTAAAACAAGAGAGTGAAAATGGTCGTGTGGATCCCCCATGGTGTGTATGTGCTATTATCATAGTATACCAGCAGTTGATAACAATGCAACATGGCTGGAAGTATTAGGGCGGCCCCATTGAATTTGCCAACCAAGACCATATGTCCTTCGCTTATCAATTAATACACCCTTCATTGCGCTTCAATGACTCAGATTCATCATGGTTCTGTCCCTCCTTTAAAAAATGTTTTTGGTTGGCTTGATTATCAGGCTTTTCAAACATTTCAAATGCCCAATATGATATTGTTAGATTTGGGGGTCTCTAGTTGGCACAGGTAGGTACTTGTGACAGATAGGGACCCTTGCCTCTAGTCAGGGTAAGGGGGTACACACCTACAATAACCCCTGCTCACCCCCTTGGTAGCTTGGCACGAGCAGACAGGCTTATCTCAGAGGCAGTGTGTAAAGCATTTGTGACCACATACAGTAATCCAGTGACAACACTACAAATGGACACCACACAGGTTTTATATAAAAAATAAGTATACTTCATATAGATTTACCACAAGACCATAAACGACAAAAATACACAATACTATTACTTTAAGATGGTAGTTTTTAGTTTAGTTCAGTTCTTAAGATGCAACACTTTGCGTCAATGTGCCTTACGATGCGTTGCGCTTCCACGACAAGCAATGTCGCAGCGATGGAAATGCGGCAAAGTTCTGGTGCAAAGAAATAAAGATGTGAAGATCTTCCAGATGCGGCACGCTTCTCCAGGGATGCGAGAAGTTCTTGGTTCGATGCGTGGACTGCAGCGGCGACACCCTTGTTCAGAAGTGCGACGGCAACAGCTCTGACGGCGGCACGCTTCTCTCGGGATGCGAGGCGCTTTCCTCGATGTGGTGCAATGCGATAGTTCCAGCGGCGACACCCTTGTTCAGAAATGCGACAACAGCAACGGCGACACGCTTCTACCTCGTTGCGAGACCCTTCTCTCGATGTGGTGCAGTACAACAACTCCAGTGGCGACACCCTTGTTCAGAAGTGCGACGGCAGGCAGCAGCGGCGGCGACACGCTTCCTCTTCGTTGCGAGGCGCTTCTCTCGATGCGGTGCAGTGTGACAACTCCAGCGGCGACACCCCTGTTCAGAAGTGCGACGGCAGCAGCAGCGACAGCGACACGTTTCTGCTTCGGTTAGTCGCGCTTTCAGCTCCTTGCGACACGCAGTCCCTCAGAAGGCCCAAAGCAGCAGCAGGCACTTCCAAAGAACTCTGGGGAGCTGGGGGTTGAAGTCTGTTGTCCCTGAGACTTCAGCAGGAGGCAAGCTCTGTTCCAAGCCCTTGGAGATCCTTACAAGTTGAAATAAGCGCACAAAGTCTCTTCTCCTTCCTTTGGCAGTCAGGCAAACCACTGCAGGCCAATCCCCCAAGCAGCACTTCAGCTTAGGGATAGTCTCTCCTGAGTTTCTTCAGGTTCCGCTCCTCAGTAAAGGTTTCTTCTTGTTCCAAAAGTGATCTAAATTCTTGGGATCAGGGTCCCACTACTTATACCCCCAAATCCTTTGTCCTATGAGGGCAGAGGGGCCTTTGCCCAGTCCAAACCAGTTCTGGAGCACCCTGTTTACATGACTCCTTCTTTCCTTTCACAGTGCAGGGCAGAAACATCAGAGGCGCCACAGGAGGTGGAGCCAGCATTGTGGAGGGAAAGCACAGCCCTGGAGCACTTTGTTGACATGATTCCTTCTATCCTTTCACAGTGCAGGGCAGAGACATCAGACGCACCACAGGGGGTGGAGCCAGCACTGTGGGGGGCAGGCACTGTCCTATTCAGGTCCCAGGTGCAACTCCTCCCTCCCATCTAGATGCAGATCTCGCTATTCACCACTGGGCGGACTCACCCTGTCTCCTGGAATCCCCCAGCCCTGTCACTCAAACTCCAGACAAGGAATACACAACCTAGCAGAGGCAGGTTTGAATGGTTAGACAAGAAAATACTTACTTTCTAAAAGTGGTATTTTCAAACACAGAATGTTAAAACCAACTTCACTAAAAAATGTATTTTATCGTTCTGAGTTCAGGCATACTAAATTCGAATTTCTACCATGTTCCCTGAGTCAGTTAAGATTATCAGATGTAATAATCAAACTGCCCATTCTGGCCTATGGAGAACAGGTAGCCTTGCAATAGTGAAAAACGAAAATGGCTGTAATTCACTATTAGGACATGCCACACACACCAGGGCATGTCCTACCTTATACTTACAATGCACCCTGCCCTTGGGCCGACCATAGGGGTGTCTGATATGAAGAAAAGGGAAGGTTTAGGGACTGGCAAGTGGGTGCACTTGTCCAGTCAGCATGACAGTACCAGACTGCACGCAGGCTCTGCAATGGCAGGCCTTAGGCACACTTTTACAGGCTGCTTCTGTGGGTGGCACAACCAGTGCTGCAAGCCCACCAGCAACATTTGGATTTACAAGCCCTGGGCACTCCTGGTGCACTGTACTAGGGTCTTACAGGTAAACCAAACCAACCAATCATGGAATCACTAATTCATACAATAATTTACAATAGGGAGAGCATATGCACTTTAGCACTGATCAACAGTTGTAAAGTGCCCAGAGTCATAAAACAGCCAACAACAGGTCAGAAAAAATATAGGAGGAAGGCAAGAAGTTCAGGGATGACCCTGCAAAAAGGGCCAAGTCCAACAGATATTTTGATAGAAGACCCTGGAACCAAACTGTAGTGAGACATTGTGGTGGTATTTTGCCAAAAAGACAAATAATAGGGGGATGCGTATCTGGCATTTAAAATGTGTAATGTTTTTCTAGCCGCACAGACCACCAGTGCTGGAGCCAGCAACAAGATTACCAGCAGATCAGACACAGCAGCGGCAGTCAAAGGGGGGTTCCCATCGGTGGCAAGGACGGGCGGTGGTAAGTCACGTTGCTTATTTATTGACAATTAGTAATATACTTACTGCAAGGGCATTGACTTGTGAACATCCCGCTTTAGCAGATACAGCACGAGTTGAGTAGTTAATGGCCTCTTCAATCTGCAACTTAGCAGATAAAGGTTCAAAATGAACTTTAACAACAATGGGTTGAAGGAAAAGGGAAAAAAGGATGTAAGGAGAATGGATGGGTGAAATGTAATATGAGTGAAAGAATGCGTGAGTGAATGCATGGGTGAAAGGATGCATATAGATGGGTAATACGATGCATAGGTTTGTGAAGGATGGCTGACTGGGTATGCGGCTGAAAGGATGCCTGCCTGTGTGGGTGAAATTATATGGGTGAAAGGATGCCTGCATCAGTGGGGGAAAGGAATGCTCGGTGGGTTAAAGCAGGATGAATGAATGGGTCAGTGGGTGAAAGAATGCATGGGTCGGCAAATGGATGTTGGTGAAAGGTTTGTTGAGAGCAATGTTAAGATGATGGATATATATGAATAGATGGTTTTCAATGGTGAAAGACTGGATCAGAGAATGGAAAGCTTAAATGGTATGTATCCATGCCAAGTGCAAAGAATACAAGAACAATGAAATGTTGAATGAACCATTGCTTGGCTGAAGAAACAAGGGAGCTCTTCTGTATAGGGGCATGCTCGCCTACTTCACTTGCTTGGAACGGTTTTATTAAAGCTTTGATTCAAAGGATTGGGTGGAATTTCTGTCTAATCCATTGACTCGCAATATTTTTTAAAACAAGGCAGATATTATGATTACCACCCATCAACAATCATCACCTCCCTCCCTATCCATGGCATTTTGCCAGTGCCACAAATGATGACCTAACTGCTGCATGGTTCAAATTGGCACTGCAGTGTTGGCTGTGTAATGTGTGCCTGCTTGAGTTAATATGGCATTTACAAAGGTTTCAATGCATGGCAAGGTGAAAAGAAGGTGACTTTCCCTCCCCTCTAAGTGCCTACTCAGTCCCTTTGTACCAGTACTTCAATCCTCTATTCTTTCCTAAGTTCTATCCCAACTTTCCCAAAAATGTGAAAAATCCATTCAATGCATGCACCATATCTTTCTAGCCAAATGATATATTTCATCATGGCTACCATAACGGATTGATGCCTGTTCAAATTCTTCCCTTTCAACATTGTCAACCAAAGTGACTCAGTAGCCAAAGCTTAGGCACATGCTGATTAGTAAACCATCTTCTTACCTGGCTTAATCCCTCTAATTTACCCTGCAGTAGAGTAAGTTACGTTTCCTTTCCTTACTGCCAAGAACATGTATTTGTTGGTGATTTTTTTTTAAAAGGTTGGTGGAGGGCGGGGCCATGGAATAAAGTGTCAATAAGTAAGTGCCTTGACTTTTGCAGATGGGATAGCCTGTGATGAATGTGCCAAACACAATATATATTCCATTCCTGAATCCCTTCCCTGTACTGCAGTGCATTGCTTTTCCTACCGCCTTCTTATGGCAGACAGGATGTCTACATGATTTATTTTATACGTGACGTGTATCATTCATATTATTAATCTGCCCTGTAGTCAGGGGGAAACAACCTTTACAACGCAGTGATTACATCGCACTGCATTACTTTGCAACATCCTTTACAACGCATGTCACTACAACACAGCCATTACATTGCATGTCACTACAACGCATGACACTGCAACGCATGTCACTACAACGCAGGCATTACATCACGTACCATTACAACACATACCATTACAACGCATAGTACCCCTACACTATCAAACACTTACCCTACTTTTGCACCCCCAGGAGTTAGAATAGTAATTTTTACCCCTACACCATCCAACACTTACCCTACTGTTGCACCCACTGGAGTTAGAATAGCAATTTTTACCCCTACACTATCCAACACTTACCTTAAATGCAATGTAATGGTATGCATTGTAAAGGTATAATGCGATGTAATGGAATGCATTGTAAATGTAGTTTTAAAAAATTTGTTGTAGTGGCATGCGATGTAAATGTATTCTTTGTAAAGGATGTTGCAATGTAAACACTGCGTTGTAAAGGCATGCATTGTAACCTCATACATTCTAGTCAGGGTAAGATTGACAGGCATTTTGGAGAAGAGCAGAGCCATTGGAATAAGCTAATTGTCTATTACAGCTGCCCCAGCTGCAGACTACGGAAAGTAGCAGAGTATGACTAACGAGTACTACTAGGGCGCCAGCTGAGCTAGCATGCCTTCATTAATTTAGCACAACAAGAGAAAGACTGCTTGTACTCCATAGTGCATAATGCCTTACTTATTAATGAGAGGTAATTTGTTTTTTTCCACACCTTTCTTTGGGGCCATTTTCAAGCTGGCAGTTGGCAATTACACTTAGCTTCACAAGCTGAAGAGATGTCCGTGTTGTTTATTCACTCGTCACGTCATTCACAGGCCTTCTGTCTGGCAGTACTCTGGGTCATGTCTCTTCTCTAAAAGCAAACAAGCAAGAAGAAGATCAGTGAAACATGTCATTGTTTCAGGTAAATTAGTAGTATAATTTAGGGCCCGATTACGATGCCAAAGGAAACGGCTCCAAACCTCGGTCGTAGCCGATCCCACTGCATCGTAATCAGCAGTTTGGATTGATTTCCGACCAATCCATTTAGATGGATTTGGTCAGAAATTAATCCAAATTAGATTTCTGAATTGCTTCTCATCTGCCATTTGTAAAGCCTGCTGTAATCTCAAGGGCACCTCTTTCCGCCCAAGGGATTACAATGTCGGATTCCGACAGCCTTTCTGTGGCGGCCTTTCTGACACAGAAAGGATGTTGGAAGTCGACGTTGGGGGCCCCCAGCAGGGCCCCCATCGGTTCAAGGCCTCCGAATGGAGGCCACTGTTGATCCTTGCACCCCGTGGCAGGCACCTCGGGGTGCTTGCCACTGGGTGCAGGGAGGAACAGCAGCTCTTCACTTTACACTAAGAGCGTGCATTCTGGGTCAGAATGAAAGCTCCCATTGTAAAGAACAGGAGTGCGACCCAACAGCATTCTAATTGCTGAGTTGGGACTACCGACAGTAGATCAGTCGATCCCAGTACCCAATCGATGTCGGTGGACTCAGGTCCATCTGACATCTTAATCGGGGCCTCAGTGTAGTTAGAAATGATTCAAAATACAGTGTATCCATTCGTAAAACTGCACCATCTTAAATTTTCATGTACACTCAGGAAGGATAAGAAAGAGCAAAAATAACACAGAGATCTAACTGTGTATCTTATGTGCACCAGGTTGGGAAGTGGCACACAGGGAGGTGCAGGGGACAGTGGAATATTCTTTAGGAAATGAATGGTGTTGTGAGGCTGTGTGCCTATAGCAGACATGGTGTTGATTAGGGGTGGGCGGAATTTGCGGAATTAACCTTCGCAAATTATCACGAAAATGTTTAAAATTATCGCAAACAAGCGGAAATATGGCGAAGATGCGGAAGTTTTTTTTCGGCATGTTCGCGAGATTTTCTGCATGGTTGCGGGTCGCCAACTTACCCATGTGGTTGCTTGCGGGCGTGGCCATCTTGTTTTGAGTTGTTCTCGCGGTGCATGATCGCGAGAAGAAAGACGTGATCGCGCGATGCATGACGTCACTGCGGGCGCGAACTGTCGCGAGACAGCGCAAATGGCTAAAAACAATACAACATCTCATGGAGAACGCGACCGGATCAAGAAAACTTGTCGGCGAACGCAGGGATTCAGGTAAGGCGATCGTGCGCGCGCGAGAATGTATTATTTTACAGCGCGAGCAAGAAACAAATTATCGCCAAGCTGCGGAAACCGGAATTTTTGACATTTTCGCGCTCTCCGCGGAACGCGAAAATGTCAAATTATCGCAATTTCCGCAAACGGAACGAAATTTTCGCCCAGGCCTAGTGTTGATGCCGGATGTTAGGAAAATGGGTGATGTAGTGTCTGTGTGAGTGCTGTATGGGTTGGTGAGTGGTTGTGTCAGTGACAGTATGAATCTGTGAGCGGGTATCTGATTGGCTGTATGTGACTGCATGTGTAGGTGGCTGAGTGGCTGTTTGAGTGAGTGTTTGGTTCAGTGAGTTAGTGTGTGAGTAGCTGTATGGGTGTGTAAGTTACTATGTGAGGGGTTGTATGGATGTGTGAATGGATATGTAACTGGTTGTGTGAGTATGTGAGTAAGTGTTTGAGTGGTTTGTGTGGGTGAGTGAGTGGCTCTGTTGAAAGGCCATATGGCTGAATGAGTGTGTGTGAGTGGCTGCATAGGTGAATAACTGGGTATGTCATTAGCTGCATGGGTGAGAGCGTGGCTGCGTGAGTGGCTGTATGGGTAAGTGACTGGTCCAGATCAGGCTCTATGAGTGAGTGAGTGGGTAGATGAGTTGCTCTGGGTAGTCTTGGTAAGTATATGGCTATTTGAGTGTTTGTGTGGGTGTGAGTGGGTGAATGATCGGTTGTGTGGGGGTGTGAGTGGGTGTGTGAGTGGTTCTGTGGATGATGTAATCAGTGATGTTCCTGACCATGTCATGAGCGATGTAATATTTGAGGTCATAAGTAAGGGGGGAGTAGTTGGCGGAGTACCACTACACGGAATTCTGCAAATTAATCAAAAACTCTGTGATCTACGCTCCATATCTCCGTTCCATCTCATCCCATTTAATACAACTGAAATCTCACATACCCTTAAAAAAAGAAATCACTCTATATTTACATTAAAAAATGCATATAGTCATCTCACAAAAGTAAAAGTGAAAACGCAGTGAGAGAGGTGATGATGTTGGTGTCCTCCCTAACCTAGGGAGAGAAATAAGCAGATGACTTGAACACAAAGAGCATATCATGCTGAACGATTCCGTGGTGGTCCCATCCTCCTAGGACCACCCCAAGCACAGTTTTGGGGAAAAATACAATCCCAACCAAAGGCCCTGCAAATCATTATGGGACAAGATTCTAGAGAGCAGTGAATATTATAGTATCCAATATCAAAATATTCCTCAAGGGGCAGGCTGTCCGGGCTCAGATGAGAGCTAATACTATAAAATTCACTGCACTCTAGAATCTCGCCCCATAATGTTTTGCTGGGCCTTTTGTTGTCATTGTATTTTTGCCCATGTCTTTGCTTGGGGAGTCCTAGGAGAATGGGACCACCACAATCGTTGTGCATGATATGCTTTTTGTGTTCAAGGCATCTGCTTGGTCCTCCCCCTAGGTTAGGGGTGACCCCAAAATCATCACCTCTCTCATAGCCTGATATTTTTCAACGCTCACTTTTGTGAATTGGTTATAAACTTTTTAGCATGTAAAAGTAAAGTTGTATTATCAAAGGGTTGTGGGTGCAGCAGCTTAGTCCAGGGTTTTTTCATGAACTCTGTGTTATGCAAAAACAACGAATAACTATCTGTACATGTTAAAATACATATAGTCATCTCATGAAAATGAAAATATAGCAAGCAGTGCATTTGGTCAAACAGTAAATAATTCTATCTTTACATGCTAAAATGCATATAGTCATCCTACAAAGGTGAAAATGAAAATATAGCAAGCAGTGAGAGAGGTGATGATTTTGGGGTCCTCCCTAACATAGGGAGAGAACCAAGCAGATGCCCAGTTATGGGTTAAAATACAATTCCAACCAAAGGCCCTGCTAAGCATTATGGGACAATATTCTAGAGTGCAGTGAATATTATAGTATCCAATATCAAAACATTCCTCAAGGGGCAGGCTCTCGGGTTCAGCTGAGAGGTAATACTCTGATATTCACTAAACTCTGGAATCTCGCCCCATAATGCTTTGCTGGGCCTTTGGTTGGCATTGTATTTTTGCCCATAACTTTGCTTGGGGTTGTCCTAGGAGGATGGGACCACCACCAAATCGTTCAGCATGATATTCTCTTTGTGGTCAAGGCATCTGCTTGCCCTCCCCCTAGGCAAGGGGTAACCCCAAAATCATCACCTCTCTCATTGCCTGGTATTTTTCAAAGTTCACGTTTGTGAATTGGTTATATCTTTTTGTAGCATGTAAATGTAAAGTTGTTTTATCAAAGGGTTGTGGGTGCAGTAGCTAACTTCACTATGTAATGGAGTCGGAATTATTGCATGAATTCCTTTTTTTCAATGAAATGCGTAGTTATTAATTGCCTGCAACCTCCGCTAGCCCACGGTTAGTCATAAGCAGTGCATTGCTGGGGTGTAAGTTATAGTTATGGTTTTGTACACGTGAAATCTGAAAATCTGAGCCTAACTACTGTTACCTTTAGTTTTTTCAGTGTATATATATATATATATTCACTGAAAAAACCATAGGTTTCAGGGGCGTTATAGTTATCTGGACATTTCCCTCGTACAAAACCCTAGAAAATCCCCCGTTATAGTTAGTTCAGCAGTGATGTCATGTGAGATGTCATCAGTGATGTCACTGACCATGTCATGAGTGATGTAATATGTGACGTCATCAGCAGTGCATTGCAGGGGCGCAAGTTATAGTTAGCTGAACTAACTATAACGGGGGAATTTCTAGGGTTTTGTACGAGGGAAATGTCCAGCTAACTATAACACCCCTGAAACCTATAGTTTTTTCAGTGAATTTTTAAGGATTTTTAAATGCCAATTCCTAACTATAACGCCCCTGAAACCTTTGGTTTTTTCAATGAATTTCAAAGGTTTTTTAAATGCCAATTCCTAACTATAACGTGCATGAAACCTATGTTTTTTTCAGTGAATTTCAAAGGTTTTTTTAAATGCTAATTCCTATCTATAACTTATCTCTGAAGATATCATGTTTAATGATTTTCATTGGATTTCTATATTTTTCAAATTCAGTGTGTCAATTTCATTAATTATATTTTTTTGAAATTCTTTTTTAACACTATTTTTTTAACCTATTGTTTCATTTAAATATTTTCGAAATTAAAAAATATTATTAGTTTTTATTGGGTTTTTCAAACATATTTTTTTATATTTTTAAAAATATTTTTTTAACTAAATGTTCAAAACGTTATTTTATATTTTTTTCTCCATGTTTTTTGGATCCGTGCACCCTATGCGCACCGCTCTCGATCCCTACGCGATAGCATCCGCGCATGGTATGCGTTGGGTAAGTGTTTAGTGCGCGATCGCAATGCGACCGGTACGCGACTCCCAGCCTGATGTACGTATGTATGTTTCATAGGCCAATTACTATTATTAATTTTAATTACACTTTTGGCTTCCGTACACCTTTCAATCCTTTAATGAGTAATTGTTCACCCCCTGACGGCTGTTTTGCCTCTAGCAAGGAAACACCTACCTCGATCACTATTGAGTCTCGCCGACCAGCTGCATGCTCTCCTTTTAGCATGCTCACTTTAATTCTTTAACCTTCCCCGACTCTATATCAACCTTCTCTCTTTACTTCCACAGGCAATTTCTTATGCTCAGGCCAGCAAATTATTTAGTCCTGATGATGATCCTAGTATTTCACAACAGGATCGAAACGTCGTCGACCTAAGCAAACAACGTCCACATTATTCCATTGTGTTAAAAAAAGTGCATCTGTTGTTGTACAAAAGCTTCTAACATTGGATAATGTACATAAGCTCTGCCCTTCTTGCCTGAAATGCCTTTTTGTTCACTTGTATGTAATTGATTTGTATGTGATGTCAGTTCTCCCTGGTGGATACAGGACTGTGTCCCACAAAAAGTATGTTTTTGTATCTGTGAATATTACATTGAAGAATTAAAAAGGGTTTGTCCGGCTGGACATCCCCCCAATATAGTATCGATTCCGGACTATATTTATCCTTCCATTATCCTTACTGTTCTAAGGACCAATGTTTCTTTAAAATACTATTACCCAAGGTCCTTGATTACCTCTTTTGGGTTCCCTTGTTTTTTCAAATAGGGTAAGTGTTTAGTGCGCGATCGCAATGCGACCGGTACGCGACTCCCAGCCTGATGTACGTAATGCGACGTTTACGCGCTTCCGCGATGCATCATCTGCGTCTATGACGCGGTAGGTGCGCGGATCCCGCGAAATATTTAACATTTAAAAAAACATATATATGTATTTTATGTGAATATTAATTGAAGACAAACTCTAAACTAGTCTTAAAAGTAATATATTTTTACATATAATCCTATATTTCTTTTTAATTCAATTTCGCGGATGTGCGCTGGATGCGTGATGCGTAAGCACAGGGTGCGCGGATCCCATGTGACCTGCAAAAAAAGAGATTTGATTGGTTCATTACACTTCCTGTTCTAACTATTGAAAGACCCCACCCAATTCAATAATTCTTCTTTGACCTTCTTTGGAGGAGCATCTCTTTGCAGAGAAGAAGATTTTTTTAGACTAAGTTTACAATTAGCTCTAACTTTTTTCAACCAAATATGGCTTCAGGGCAGCAGGCATCACCTGCATCTCCCCATAAATCTGAGGATGAATTTTTGGAGGAGACACCACGCACACCACGTTTTTCATCTGTGGTGTGGAAATTTTTTACTTTTCCCGAGGGGCAAACGAAGACCAATGCCACCTTGGTCATGTGCAAGATTTGCAAAAGAGTGCTGTCTCGAGGGGATCCTAACAAGAAATACTCTTGCGGGACGGCTAGTATGATGAAGCACCTGAGGACCCTTCAGCCTAACAATCTTGCAAGTGAAGAATGCCAACAGATGAGAGACACTCCTGCGCCTTCCACCTCATCGCAGCCGAGCACTTCAAGAGTGCATTCATCAGCCCAAAATTTGGACACCCGTCCTCAATTTCAATTTTTAAAAGTGCTCTGCACTAAGTGCCATGCGACTTTGTGCTACGGTGAGCAGTCGATCGATCTGATCTGCCGCCGGCAAGAAAGTCACAATTGCTAGTTTTTTTGGGGGGTTTTTTGTTCCCAGAAGTTCATTGTTTGGTTCCTCCTGTTTTGTTTTTGTTTTGTTTTTTGCAGAAAAACCCCCCAAAATTTAAAATTGTTCAGAAAACCCCCAAAAAATATAAAAGAAGAAAGAAGAAAAAAAAAAGTTCTTCTAAGAACTAACTTTCCTGGTTTAAAAAAAGAGCTAAATTTCTTTGTTAGTGTGTGAAAGTTTAGATGAATGTATGTGTAGTACGTAATTGACTGAATGAATGCATTAGTAGCGTATGGTGAATGTATAAGTGCAGAACTATGAGGAAGTGCTGCAGCATCACACAGTAACCTCTTTAAATGCAGTGTGCTGTAGTACTTCCGAAGCACAGGGATGCAACATATGTACATAAATATGTTGAAATCTATGCTTCTCTCTGCACGGCTGTATTAACTCTTTAGTCTCAGCACGCCTCCGTCAAATCTCACCTACTAGTACCCAGGCCTACCTCATCTAAGATTTTCTACCCCCTTTTTATCCATACCAACTAGTAGCAAGAATAAAAAATTAGCTCACTAGCTAGGTATTTTTAACATCACTTCCACCAATCCATTTGCACTGCACTACACATACCATCACAACAAGTGCTCCTCCATAGTTTCACAAGTTGAAGCACCCCCCAAACAGTAGCTGTTTGGGATGGCCTCAATGATGAAGCATGTCACCCAGGGGCAACCCTAGGTGAGTGAGGGGAATCAAGAAAAGAAATTTTCCTTTTCTTAAACAGGGGTTCCTGTTTCGCACATTTAGCAGAACCCCCTTTTCCCTTGGTTAGGTTCTCAAATCTGTCACCTACAGATTTTTGGCAAACTGTATATATATATATATATGGAAATAAATATATATATATATATATATATATACATATATATATATATATATATATATATATACACATACATATATATATATATATATGTATATATATATCTCCAACAAAGAAGGTTGCCCTCAGTGAAGGCGCCTCTAGCGCGGAGTAACACCTTTAATTGAATACTGCAGAGTCGAAGTCTGTTGCTTACGATCTTTAATTCAGAGTCCATCGCGTTTCAAACATGAATGTCCTTGATCACGGGCTAAAATGCAGAACAACAGCCAGCACTAGGATGGAACACCTGATATACTCCAAGTCCCGCCCCTGTGGGCGTATGCATAGCATGCATGATGGTGCTTGTAGTTCCATCCACTCTGCAGTTGTCAATTAAAGGTGTTACTCCGCGCTAGAGGTGCCTTCACTGAGGGCAACCTTCTTTGTTGGATTTTAGCGGCTGGTCCAGCCGTGAAGGCGCCCTGCTGCTTTGCAGATCCTGCGTATTGAAGCCAATCCGCTAAAAGGAGCGCAGAGGTCCGTGTTGAATGACACAAGAATGGTGGTTTCTGTGTGCGCACGATCAACCCACCTGGGTAAAACTTCGAACTATTTTGGGCACGCAAGCACCCACTGGGGAATAATATGGATGGAACTACAAGCACCATCATGCATGCTATGCATCTGCCCACAGGGGCGGGACTTGGAGTATATCAGGTTTTCCATCCTACTGCTGGCTGTTGCTCTGCATTTTAGCACATGATCAAGGACATTCATGTTTGAAACGCGTTGAGCTCTGAAATAAAGATCGTAAGCAACAGACTTCGACTCTGCAGTCTTCAATTAAAGGTGTTACACCGCGCTAGAGGCACCTTCACTGAGGGCAATCTTCTTTGTTGGATTTTAGCGGCTGGTCCTGCTGTGAAGGCGCCCTGCTGCTTTGCAGATCCTGCGTATTGAGACCAATCCGCTAAAAGGAGCGCAGAGGTTCATGTTGAATGACACAAGAATTAACAGAGTGGCAGTTTCTGTCTGCTCACGATCAACCCACCTGGGTAAAACTTCAAACTATTTTGGGCAAGTCAACACCCACTGGGGAATAATATGGATGGAACTACAAGCACCATCATGCAAGCTATGCATACGCCCACAGGGACGGGACTTGGAGTATATCAGGTGTTCCATCCCAGTGCTGGCTGTCGCTCTGCATTTTAGCCTGTGATCAAGGACATTCATGTTTGAAACGCGTTGGGCTCTGAATTAAAGATCGTAAGTAACAGACTTCGACTCTGCAGTCTTCAATTAAAGGTGTTACTCCGCGCTAGAGGTGCCTTCACTGAGGGCAACCTTCTTTGTTGGATATATATATATATATATATTCACTGAAAAAAACATAGGTTTCAGGGGTGTTATAGTTAGCTGGACTTGTCACTCGTACAAAACCATTGAAATTCCCCCGTTATAGTTAGTTCAGATAACTATAATTTGCGTGCCCGCAATGCACTGCTGATGACGTCACATATTACATCATTCATGACATGGTCAGTGACATCACTCATGACATCACTGATGACATCTCAAAAGACATCACTGATGACATCATCCAGTGAATGTGTGTTTTTCTGAAAATTACATGTGTTTTATATATGTATATCTCAAGGTCGATGGAAGAATAAATGGGTATATAAGTGTCTAAATGGATGATTTGTTTTTGAAAAATTGATTGTATAACTGACTGATTAAGTGTATCTTAGTGAATACATGGCTTAGTGAGTAATGTTTAAATATGTAAATATCTCTATCAGTCTCTCACTTTGTGTATAAGTGGCTGCATGGGTTGGTGAGTAGCTACATGAATGTCTATATAGGTTATTAGTTGAATTTTTGAGTATCAGTTTGAGTGTCTGTATGGTTCGGTGGGGGGTATTACGTAGTGCATAGGTGCATGAATGAGTGACTCACTGTTTGTATGTGTTGAAGACAGCATGTGTGCAGGACTGTATGGGTGGATGAGTTTGTGCATGGGTGTGTTAGTGAGTGAATGACTGTCTCAATAGTGTCTTCATGAGTAACTACATATGTTTTAAACTAGTATATGTGACTATTGGTGTATATAAGTGAGTATATGTGAGAGTGAGAGATTGGAAGAGTTCCTGTATGAATAAGTATGTGTTTCTATAAGTGATTGTTTAAAAGACTAAGTATGTGTAAGTTTCTGTAGAAGTAAGTGTGGTGGTGTGTGTATAACTGTATATGCAAGTAAATGGATGTTTGATTCTTTATTAGCATGAATGACTATGTGTGTGAGTAACTCTATGGATGAGTGGCGTTGTGTAACAGAATGTATAGGTGTATGAGTACATATGATGAGTGAGTACATGTATGAGTGACTGTTGGTGAATGAGTGGATGTGTATGTGGATCTTAGAATTACTGAATAGGTTGTTGTAACTGGTATTGGTATGCCCATTGTTTTGAAAATTTTAGTTTCTATTTTTGAATGTGTGTATCAAAGGTTATATTAGGGGGAGAGGAGGTCTGCCACTCTATCACAAGGATGATGTCATCAGTGATGTCATCAGTGATGTCATTTGAGATGTCATCAGTGATGTCATGAGTGATGTCACTGACCATGTCATGAGTGATGTAATATGTGACGTCATCAGCAGTGCATTGCGGGCGCGCGAGTTATAGTTAGCTGAACTAACTATAACGGGGGAATTTCAATGGTTTTGTACGAGGGAAAAGTCCAGCTAACTATAACGCCCCTGAAACCTATGTTTTTTCTGTGATTTTTTAAGGTTTTTTAAATGCTAATTCCTAACTATAACGTACCTGAAACCTATGGTTTTTTCAGTGAATTTAAAAGGTTTTTTAAATGCTAATTTCTAACTATGCCTACAGAGATAGGACAAGTGAAGAAAGATGAAAAAACGCACAGAAAGAAAAAAAAGAAATGCAGAAAGAAGCAACAGAAGTCCTCAAAGACGAAGAAAAGTGCAGGAAGAAGGATAACGTGCAGAAAGAACAAACAGAAGAGCAGAAGGAAACCTTGTTGCAAAATCATCCTGTACCCTCAACTTTTTGAGACGGATACTGGTGGTAACTGAGTCTGACTAACCAGTCCTAGAGCCAGTGCTATGTTAAAAGACACTCAGAATACAGTGAAAACACCTACATACACTAGGGAACACTATGCATTGGGGTCCCCCTGTGATTAGCATGACCTCCTCTGTAAGCCCCTAGTATATAATAGGGCAGGGGATTAAAACAACCTCTTTAAATGCACCACAGGGCATGTTTGCACATGTCACCTCAGGCCCCGTCTCCTCCCTTCCCCACTGTGTAAACACGCCCTGTGGCCGTTTTAAGTTGGGAGATTAAGTCCCCTTGAATCCTGAGGGTCCCTAGGGTCCAACTAGACCACTAGGCACCTCCAGTAAGCACCACAGAGCTGCGTTGCAGAGAGATTTAAAAAGGGGCACGGCCTAGACCAGCTCTCTGCAACGCAGCGCAGTGGCACTTACTGGAAGCACCTGGTGGGCTAGTTGGCCCAGAGGGTCCCTCAGGATTGAAGGGGAATTATTTCCCCAACTTACAATGCGCCACAGGGCGTGTTTGCACATGTTAACTCAGGCCCCGTCCCCTCCCTTCACCACTGTGTAAACACGCCCTGTGGCCGTTTTTAGTTGGGAGATTAAGTTCATTTGAATCCTGAGGGTCCCTAGGTTCCAACTAGCCCACTAGGTACCTCCAGTAAGCGCCACAGAGCTGCGTTGCAGAGAGGTGTAAAAAGTGGCACTGCCTGGACCACCTCTCTGCAACGCAGCTCAGTGGCGCTTACTGGAAGCACCTGGTGGGCTAGTTAGCCCCCAGGGGCCCTCAGGATTGAAGGGGAATTATTTCCCCAACTTAAAACGAGCCATAGGGTGTGTTTGCACACGTCACCTCAGGCCCCGTCCCCTCCCTTCCCCACTGTGTAAACACGCCCTGGGGCCGTTTTAAGTTGGGAGATTAAGTCCCCTTGAATCCTGAGGGTTCCTAGGGGCAAAATAGCCCACTAGGTATGTCCAGTAAGCGCCATTGCAGAGAGGTGTAAAAAGTGGCACGGCCTGCACCACCTCTCTGCAACGCAGAGCAGTGGCGCTTACTGGAAGCACCTGGTGGGCTAGTTGGCCTCCAGGGTCCCTCAGAATTGAAGGGGAATTATTTCCCCAACTTAAAACGCGCCACAGGGCATGTTTGCACATGTCACCTCCGGCCCCGCCCCCTCCCTTCACCACTGTGTAAACGCGCCCTGTGGCCGTTCTAAGTTGACAGATTAAGTCCCCTTGAATCCTAAGGGTCCCTAGGGTCAAACTAGCCCACTAGGTACCTCCAGTAAGTGCCACAGAGCTGCGTTGTATAGAGGTGTAAAAAGGGGCGTGGCCTTAGAACATCTGTCTGCAACGCAGCTCCCTGGTGCATACTGGAGATACCTGTTGGGCTAGTTGGCCCTCAGGGACCCTCAGTATTGAAGGGGAATTAATTCCCCAATTTACAACTGGCCAGGGGGCGCGTTTGCAGAGTGCTGCAAGGAGGGGGCGTGGCCTCCGGCCCGATGCCGGTCTTTTATTTATTTTATTTTTTTAAGAAGGAGGGCTGTGTGGCCCCTCTTCTTTTTCTAATTTATTGGCTCTGGGGACCCCATCCCCCAGGGCCTGCACCCTAATTTTTTGTGTTGAAAAAAAAAATGTTGGAAGGGGGCCACGTGGCCCCCCTCCCAAGGCCTTAATCGGCCCCAGGGACCCCTACCCCCAGGTCATGGCCTTTTTTAAAATTATTCTTTAGGAGGGGGGCTGCGTTGCCCCCCTCCTCAGGCCACTTATGGCCCCGGGGACCACATCCCCCGGGGCCGGCTTTTGTTTTTTATTATTTAAAAAAATATATATATTTATAGAAACACCTAGGACAGGCTGGACAAACCGTATGTACCTATCACCATGACGATTTGCATGACATTCATTAAAAGGCGACTATGCATACAATTAATCCACGTGGAATGTATTTACACTGCTAGTGAAGCTCTGACATGTCTGACGCCCTACTGTGCCTAATCCCGGCGCCCCCGCCGGTGGGTACTCTCCATGTAGACACCCTTGTCGTTTATTTATACAAACATGGGTAGCTATTGATGGGCACATTTAATACACACGCACACCAAGCCATTCAAAGGGGATTCGACAAAAATTCGACCAAACTATGCAAGAAACCCCCCTCACGGTTAATAAAAACACACATCCACCGCCGGATGTGTAATACTTTTTATTTTACTCTCTGGAAAGGAGACGAACCTCACTTGAGAGTCACGGCTGAGCCCAATGCTGTGTTACACCCACCAGTGCCCGCCGAGTGCCACACACCTCTGTGTTGTATTCCACCAGCTAGTGCGTATGCTATGACACTCTCTAGCCTATGTGCACTGTAACACCACCCCGTAAATATGTCATGCCACACTTGCCTTCGCACGGGTTATATTGCCCCATCTAACGTGCCTTCCTCGATGCCTATGTTATAACGCACAGCGCTATGCCATACATATTACAATCTGGGATCCATATCTTTGTCACAGTGCATATGCAACGTTACACTCCCCAGCACATGTTTTATATTACAACTTTAGAGACTAGTTAGGTTACACAACACTGCCCAGTGCATATTACACTCCAAGGCGCATATCGCATAGCACACGATACTGCCTGTGCTATCTCGTGCTCTCCAATGAATCTGTCATTGCGCACAATGTATTACATATTATATTTCATGCCCGGTTCATCTTATATCACACTTTTTGGTGCATAGTTTATACCATATACTATATCTAGTTTTCATTTTCAATCGTGCTCTCAGGACTATGTTCTATATAACACTGCGTCCACCTACCCTTTTCACGGGCATTAAATTTTGTGATGGGGGGTGGAGGGTCAGGGGGTGTTTCTGCCAAGTGAGCCCGGAGTCACAGTCACAAACGTCCTCTTCTTTCTGAATAAAAGTGAGATTATGCTGCATACTTGTTCATATTTTAAGTAGTTCGCACAGACACACATTTTAAAAACAATAACATTCCTAATACCCACCTTCTCTGAACAGTTAGCTTGCTGCCCCATCCACCTCCTCCCTATCCTCTGTTGTCTGAATCCATGGACTAGCCTCCAGCCTCCTGCCATGCATGGTCTGATGTGCTGCCACTGCCCTCCATTTAGCATGATGTACCAGTCCACTCCTCCTGCCCTCCATTGCCCAATTCTATGGCCCATCATTGACCTCCTGCTTAGCCTCTGTGCTTAGCTTGCTACCCCTATTCTCCTTCCCCCTGCCCTCCGATGTCTTCGTGCATGCCCCTGCTCCATCCTTTTTGCCCACCATGTTCCATGGATCTGACACTCTTATCTACTCTGAGTGTTCTGTTGAGCTGCCACTCCCCTCCCACCTGCCTAGCATTGTCAGATGACTGTAACCTGTCCCTGCCACCTCCACCCTGCCTGTCCACATGCCATGCCCCTATCCCCTTCCTCCTGTCCTCCATGGTCCATTTTACTGCCACACCCTTCTGCCCTCCCTGGTCTGTTGTGCTGCAACTGCTCCTCCTGCCTTCCCCACGCGGTCTGTTGTGAGGCCCCTTCCTCTGAACTCTCTTGTCTGTGCCCAGGTCCTGACCCTCCCTTCTATCCTCCATGGTCCTTTGTGCATGCCCCTGCACCCTCCTTCTTGCCCATCATAGCCATTGTGCTGCCAGTAACCCTCCCGCTTGCCATGCATGGTCTTCTGTGCTGCCATGGCCCCTCCCACCTTCCCTGTGTGGTCAGCTAGCTGCCCCTGACCCCCTCCCACCTTCCCTCCATGGTCTGTGTGTATGCCATCATAGTCTCACTGTTGCTCTCCATGGTGTGTCTTGTTTCTAGTGCCCATCCTGCCTGACCTCCATGGTCATCTTGCTGCTCCTGCCCTGCCCCCTTGCCCCCAGCCCTCTGTTTCCATGTGCAGACCCCTATTCCATCCCTCCTGGCTTGTCTGTTCCATTGTAATGCCCCTGAACGTCCCTCCTGCCCTTTATGGTCTGTTATGCTGCGGCTTTCTCTCCTGTCTGTCCATTATGGTCAGCTAGCTACCATTGCCTCTTTCCCCTCTGTTCTCTGTTGTCTATGTGCATGGTCCTGTCCCCTCCCTATTGCTTTATATGGATTGTTGTGCTGCACTCCCGTCCCGCATGCCCTGTGTGGTGTATTGTGCAGCTGCAAACCCTGATGCCTGCCCTGTAGGGTCAGTTTGGTGCACCTCTCCATGTCCCTCCTGTCCTCTGTTATCCAAGTCCATGTCCCTACCCCAATTCCTCCTGCCTACCATGATCCAATGTACCATACTTGCGAACATTTTGAACTTGGTAAGAGGGAGATTTTGAAAAAAAACTGGGGTATTGATTTTCCCCTTTGAGTTACATTGAAAAAGAGGAGATTGTAGACAGGAGACAGATCAAATAAAGCCCATTTGAGCTTAAAAACATTGGACGTTTCCTGGCTGAAACGGGTCTGTTGGCATGTATGGTTGTACTATCACTGCCTCTTCCTTCTGCCCACAATGGTCTATTATATTGCCACAGCCTCTCTTGCCAGTCCTGTATTGTTGGTTTGTTGCCCCTGCCCCCCTTTCCACTGCCCTCCATAGTCTGTTGTGCTGCCACTGCCCTTCCTGCCTGCCCAGTGTGGTCAAATTGTTGCCTCTGCACTCTCCTATCTGCCTTCAATTTTCAGAGTCCGTGCCCCTGGCCTCTGCCTCTCAACAGTATCCCAATGAACAACTAGATTGCTAACATTCTATATTTATTACAAAAGTGTGGAACGCCTAACGTCATCTTGATGTAATCAAAACTGTAATACCTAGAGCATTTCCTTTAGAAATTACATATATGAGAGGGTCTTATTTCCATCAAAATTATGGTTAGTGCTCTAAAAAACTAAAATCAAGACATATTTTCTGAGTTTTCAAATAGCGACAAAGAACCTTTAAATTATTTGTAATCTTTATCTTTTTTTATCCAGTTGACCACTTGATTAAATGTTGCACTTAGGGGAGAGGATGTGGTGTTACTTCAAGAGCTGCAGACTTTGCAACTGGGGAACCAGGTTGGAGTTTCTGCTTCAGCTCAACATTCTGTGATTCTGGTCAAATCACTTAATCTCCCCATGTCTAGAACCAAAAATAATTTGATCTTGTGTGATGTAACCAATGCTCATGTAAAGCACTCCAATACCTGACAAGTCTGCACTATATAAAACTGCAAATGCACAAAAAATAAGTGTTTTGCACACTTCTGTCATTGGGCTACATGTGGGCTACATCTGGGTGATATGTGTGCTGCATTTGGGCTCTTTTGTCTCTGGTGGCCATCTTGGGAGATTTATTTGTTATGAAGTTTCCTAATTTTCTCATTTACTGCAGTCTCCTCAGTAAGAAATGCTTTCAATTTTTTACTTTGATTCCATCAAGAAGGTATTCAGATATGTCACACATTTGCAATAAATTCTGAATGTTAGCACTCTAGTTGCTCATTAGATCACTGTAGTAAAGCTACTGCTCACCACGGAAGTCTGCTGCTGGTATTAAAAGTGCATGTTTCAGTCTGCATATAAGAATTATTTTAATGAAATAGAAGAGGATTTGAGAAGTCACTCAAAATGTGCCCTAATTTTTCTTTCTTCAGCACTAATCATAATTTCTATGGCAAAATAAACCCCCTCATTGTGTTCCTTTTTAAATTAAATGTTGTAAGTGTTACCAGTTTATTCCAATCAAGATGGCTTCAGGTGTGCCATACTTTTGTCATAAGTAAGACAGTAAGCGCACTAGTTGTTCTTAAGAACACTCTGGAACATTCTGTCATTGGGCTATACTTGGGCTACATCTGGGTGATATTTGGGCTACATTTGGGCTCTTTTGTCTCTGGTGGCCATCTTGGGAGATTTATTTGTTATGAAGTTTCCTAATTTCCTCATTTACTGCAGTCGCCTCAGTAGGAAATACTTTCAGTTTTTTACTTTGGTTCCATCAAGAAGACATTCAGATGTGTCACACATTTGCCATAAATTCTGAATGTTAGCACTCTAGTTGCTCATGAGATCACTGTAGTTAAGCTACTGCTCAACAGGGAAGTCTGCTGCTGGTATTCAAAGTGCATGTTTCAGTCTGCATGTCAGAATTTTTTTATGAAATAGAAGAGGATTTGAGAAGTCAAAATGTGCCCTAATTTTTCGTTCTGCAGCACTAATCATAATTTCTATGGCAAAATGAACCCCCTCGTTTTGTTCCTTTGTAAATTAAATGTTTTAAGTGTTACCACTTTATTCCAATAAAGATGGCTTCAGGTGTGCCATACTTTTGTCATAAGTAAGACTGTTAGCGCTCTAGTTGTTCGTTAGAACACTCTGGGACATTCTGTCTTTGGGCTATACTTGGGCTACATCTGGGTGATATTTGTGCTGCATTTAGGCTCTTTTGTCTCTGGTGGCCATCTTGGGAGATTTATTTGTTATGAAGTTTCCTAATTTCCTCATTTACTGCAGTCTCCTCAGTAGGAAATGCTTTAAATTTTTTACTTTGATTCCATCAAGAAGGTATTCAGATATATCACACATTTGCCATAAATTCTGAATGTTAGCACTGTAGTTGCTCATTAGATCACTGTAGTAAAGCTACTGCTCACCACGGAAGTCTGCTGCTGGTATTAAAAGTGCATGTTTCAGTCTGCATATCAGAATTTTGTAATGAAATAGAAGAGGATTTGAAAAGTCACTCAAAATGTGCCCTAATTTTTCTTTCTTCTGCACTAATCATAGTTTCTATGGCAAAATGAACCCCCTCATTGTGTTCCTTTTTAGATTAAATGTTTTAAGTGTTACCAGTTTATTCCAATCAAGATGGCTTCAGGTGTGCCATACTTTTGTCATAAGTAAGACAGTAAGCGCTCTAGTTGTTCTTAAGAACACTCTGGAACATTCTGTCATTGGGCTATACTTGGGCTACATCTGGGTGATATTTGGGCTACATTTGGGCTCTTTTGTCTGTGGTGGCCATCTTGGGAGATTTATTTGTTATGAAGTTTCCTAATTTCCTCATTTACTACAGTCTCCTCAGTAGGAAATACTTTCAGTTTTTTACTTTGATTCCATCAAGAAGGCATTCAGATGTGTCACACATGTGCCATGAATTCAGAATGTTAGTGCTCTAGTTGCTTATTAGATCACTGTAGTAAAGCTACTGCTCACCAGGGAAGTCTGCTGCTGGTATTGAAAGTGCATGATTCAGTCTGCATGTCAGAATTTTTTAATGAAATAGAAGAGGATTTGAGAAGTCACTCAAAATGTGCCCTAATTTTTCTTTCTGCAGCACTAATCATACTTTCTATGGCAAAATGAACCCCCTCATTTTGTTCCTTTTTAAATTAAATGTTTTAAGAGTTACCACTTTATTCCAATCAAGATGGCTTCAGGTGTGCAATACGTTTGTCATAAGTAGGACTGTTAACGCTCTAGTTGTTCTTTATAACACTCTGGGAAGCTGCAGTAGAACACAAAGGAATCAACTGACAGTCTCTGCTCTTGTTGGATGTACATGTTTTACTGAGAATGTCAGACTTCATTCTCACATGACTGAGAAAGATAATGTGAATTTACAGAAAATATGCTCTCAGTTTAGCTTATAGATCACCTTCCAAACCTCTGTGGGAAAAGCATGAGAAAATAGTTTTCTCTCAAACATGATTCATGATATCACAGCAGAAGGCTTTTTCACATGGTAAAATCACATTAGAACACACCACAATTCCTAAAATGAGTATGGTACCATCAACAAATGATTTATAATGTAACTAAAGTCTTAAAACCTTCTATTAACTGCAATGCTTTTTAATGAGGTGCTATCATGTATATTGGTCCCAAGATGGCTGCCAACACTTTTTGGATGAAGTACTGACAGCCAATCAGATTTCACGATGAGATGGGTGGTCAGGCTCCACCCAGATATATCTATCTTTTTAAGTCTCAGGAACTACTGAACGGATTTACACCATTTAAGCAAAAGGCACGAGTCTGAACTGAGGACTACCTCTTTGCCAAATTTGGTGTAATTCCGTTCAGCAGTTCGGGCTGTAGCTGCGTCAACAGGTCCTATGGGAAAATGCATGGGGAAAATGTGTTTTGGGATCCCCCTTTTTTCTCAGCCCCCGCTTGACAAATCACTGTGAAATTTTCAGGATAGGAGCGGACCAGAGCTGGCCAAAAGTTTGGAAAATTTCACAAATATTCGTCAATCGGCGCCAACGTTATTCCAAATAGAATGTTGCGGATTTCCTATGGAAAATAGGTCCTAACTATAACTACCTACTGGCGAATGCCAGTAGGTAAGATATATATATATGACATGTCATGCCGATGCTGACTTCTAAATAAATCCTTGTGAAGCACGACTGGTGTCCGTGTGCTTTCCTCCTCGCCTGCCAGGAAGTGGAAGAATGCGCTAGGTACTTGCATATATATATATATATAAATTCAGTGAAAAAACCATAGGTTTCACACACGTTATAGTTAGGAATTAGCATTTAAAAAACCTTAGAAATTCAGTGAAAAAACCATAGGTTTCACACATGTTATAGTTAGCTGGACATTTTACTCGTAAAAAACCAATGAAATTCCCCCGTTATAGTTAGTTCAGCTAACTATAACTCGCGCGCCCGCAATGCACGGCTGATGACGTCACATATTACATCACTCATGACATGGTCAGTGACATCACTCATGACATCACTGATGACATCTCAAATGACATCACTGATGACATCACTGATGACATCATCCAGTGAATGTGTGTTTTTCAGAAAATTAAATATGTTTTATATATGTATATCTCAAGGTTGATGGAAGAATAAATGGGTATATTACTGTCTAAATGGATGATTTCTTTTTGAAAAATTGATTGTGTAACTGACTGATTAAGTGTATCATAGTGAATACATGGCTTAGTGAGTAATGTTTAAATATGTAAATATCTGTATCATTTTTTCACTTTGTGTATAAGTGGCTGCATGGGTTGGTGAGTAGCTACATGGGTGTCTATATAGGTTATTAGTTGGTCTGCATGGTTCGGTGGGGGGTATGACGTAGTGCATAGGTGCATGAATGAGTGACTCACTGTTTGTATGTGTTGAACAGAGCATGTGTGCAGGACTGCATGGGTGGATTAGTGTGTGTATGGGTGTGTTAGTGAGTGAATGACTGTCTCAATAGTGTCTTTATGAGTAACTACATATGTTTAAAACTAGTATATGTGACTATTGGTTTATATATGTGAGTATATGTGAGAGTGAGAGATTGAAAGAGTTCCTGTATGAATAAGTATGTATTTCTATAAGTGATTGTTTAAAAGACTAAGTATGTGTAAGTTTCCGTAGAAGTAAGTGTGGTGGTGTGTGTATAACTGTATATGCAAGTAAATGTATGTTTGATTCTTTATTAGCATGAGTGACTATGTGTGTGAGTAGCTCTATGGATGAGTGGCATTGTGTAACAGGATGTATAGGTGTATGAGTACATATGATAAGTGAGTACATGTATGAGTGACTGTATAGGACTGTTGGTGAATGAGTGGATGTGTATGTGGATCTTAGAATTACTGAAGAGGTTGTTGTAACTGTTATTGGTATGTCCATTGTTTTGAAAATTTTAGTCTCTATTTTTGAATGTGTGTATCAAAGGTTATATTAGGGGAAGAGGAGGTCTGCCACTCTATCACAAGGATGATGTCATCAGTGATGTCATCAGTGATGTCATTTGAGATGTCATCAGTGATGTCATGAGTGATGTCACTGACCATGTCATGAGTGATGTAATATGTGACGTCATCAGCAGTGCATTGCGGGCGCGCGAGTTATAGTTAGCTGAACTAACTATAACGGGGGAATTTCATTGGTTTTTTACGAGTAAAATGTCCAGCTAACTATAACATGTGTGAAACCTATGGTTTTTTCACTGAATTTCTAAGGTTTTTTAAATGCTAATTCCTAACTATAACGTGTGTGAAACCTATGGTTTTTTCACTGAATTTCTAAGGTTTTTTAAATGCTAATTCCTAACTATAACGTGTGTGAAACCCATGGTTTTTTCAGTGAATTTGCAAGGTTTTTTAAATGCTAATTTTTTTTTTTCTTCTATTTTTTTTAAACATATTTTTTTTTTAATTTTCTTACCTTTTATAAAGACTATGGTTAATTTTTAAAATTCTTTAATATGTTTTTTTTTAATATATTTTTTAAAATCAACATGTAAAATTTATTTGCAGTACATTTTTTTATTATTTTTTTTAGTACGCGTACCGTAAGCTTACGGTAAGCGTACGGTTTACGCAACGCCCGTAATTTTTCTACGCTGCTTGCGTATAGTTACGCAATTTGCGTAGCCGCGCGTACTCCGCGTGGGACGCGTGCGCGCGTACGCTACACGCGCACGTTACGCGGAAGTGTCGGGTAGTGACTGTTATGCGCATGCGCGCAAGCGCGTGTCTTTTTTACGCGCATGCGCACTTTTGCCGTAAGCGTACCGTAAGCGTACCGTAAGCGTACGGTAGGTCATGTGATCATGAAACACAACTTTTGATTGGTTGAAACTACTTACAGTTCTAGAACTCTCCTACACCACACCCATTCCTCTCATTTCTGCTTGTGATCCCTTAGGAGAAGGAGCTGGGTTGTCTTTGTGATACGATGGCAGAACAGCAGAGCTCTTCTGAGAGTGAGGCTAGCACTAGCAGCACTACCTTGAGGCAGAGAGCGAGGAAACAAAAGCCCTCTTATGTATGGGATTATTTTACTTTTCCTGAAGGCCAGCAAAAGGTAAATGCACCTTTAGTAACTTGTAAGCTGTGTAAGCGTGTACTTTCAAGAGGTAATCCTGACAAGAAGTATTCCTTTGGGAATCAAACCATGAAGAGACACCTCAAGGATGTACACAGAAGGACACATGCTCGACTTTTTGGAGGTAACTCTTCAGAAAGTCAACCAAGCACATCCACAGCAGCTCAGCCTGGACCATCATCTGCAGGGCTGACTCCTTCTTCTGCAGGTCAGGTGAGCCCTTCATCTGTGGGGGGAGCATCTCCTTTTGCTGCCCTCTGGAAATTAACCCTCGATTTCTGAGGGTTGATATTCGATGCGCCTCTTGTCATGATCTAATTTGTCATAGGGAGACCAGTGTTTCCCTAGTGAACCTCAAAATAGATCAGCACACTTGTCGCTTTGTCTAATTTTCCCAGTCTTTCTTTCCTCTGTCCCTGCATGAACACAACGGCTCTTTTAAGAGCCAACCTTATCTTTCATCTTTTTTTTACATATGTTTTTTAAAAACTTTTTTTTTTTTTTTTTTTACCGTACGCGTACGGTACGCGTAATTTTTTTTTTTTTTTTTTTAAAAAACACTAAAAATCAATTATCACATTACAAGGTCCTTGAGAGACTACAATTATTATTATTGACTTACCATACCCACTCAAAAAAAATTTATTCATTTGTTTTAAAAAAAAATTGCTTTAAAAATGGTTCTAGTTTTCGAAATTTTTCTATATCAATCTGAAAAAAAAGAAAAAAGTATTAATATTTTTAAAACATTTTATAATACAGTACACATATTTATATATTTTTCAAAAAATATTTTTGCCTTATTTTTGCTGTTTTCAGAATATATTGCATTTCACTATAAATTGTGAAAGCAATTGCATTCATCATTTTACAGCGGGCAAAAAAAAATAACAATCTCAAAGATTGTATTAAAAAAGCCCAGAATCTCTTTTTACTTAAACTTAACATTATAGAAATGCATAATATTCTAAAAAAATATCATCTAATACCAATATTTCTTTGCCAATTTGAATGCACACTTACTGCTCTTTTTTTTTGGCAAGTGAAAATCACTTTTACAGACTGACACATTATGAAACCACTTTTCAGTTTTTTTAAAAAGCCCATGTCCAAACTGCTTTTTCAGACCAGCACCATTTGTAACCTGGGTGACTACCTACACTCCAGCAAGGGCAACCAGCCTTAGTGATGCTGAATGTATTTGCATTACAGACTGAAACCTGAAAACCCCACTCGCTTCTAAATACTGTGCATGATTATACATGGAAAGGAGCTGGGTGTGTGCTAAGAGTCTGCTTCTTCCCCCAAAAAATCGCTCCCCCTTTTTCCTACTAATGCAACTGTGAAATCACCAGAGCAAAACGCAATAAATCTCTGCCTGTAATTCCTATTTCCACACAGAGTCATGTTTTCACATGAGTCCCAAAACGAAATTTCTTTGCCAATTTGAATGCACACTTACTGCTCTTTTTTTTTGGCAAGTGAAAATCACTTTTACAGACTGACACATTATGAATCCACTTTTTTGATTTTTTTAAATGCACATGTCCAAACTGCTTTTTCAGACCACCACCATGTGTAACCTGGGTGGCTGCCTACCTTCCAGCAAGGGCAACCAGCCTTAGTGATGCTGAATGTATTTGCATTACAGACTGAAACCTGAAAACCCCACTCGCTTGTAAATACTGTGCATGATTATACATGGCAAGCAGCTGGGTGTGTGCTAAGAGTCTGCTTCTGCACCAAAAAATCGCTCCCCCTTTTTCCTACTAATGCAACTGTGAAATCACCAGAGCAAAACGCAATAAATCTCTGCCTGTAATTCCTATTTCCACACAGAGTCATGTTTTCACATTAGTCCCAAAACGAAATTTCTTTGCCAATTTGAATGCACACTTACTGCTCTTTTTTTTTGGCAAGTTAAAATCACTTTTACAGACTGACACATTATGAAACCACTTTTCAGTTTTTTTAAAAAGCCCATGTCCAAACTGCTTTTTCAGACCACCACCATGTGTAACCTGGGTGGCTGCCTACATTCCAGCAAGGGCAACCAGCCTTAGTGATGCTGAATGTATTTGCATTACAGACTGAAACCTGAAAACCCCACTCGCTTGTAAATACTGTGCATGATTATACATGGCAAGCAGCTGGGTGTGTGCTAAGAGTCTGCTTCTTCCCCCAAAAAATCGCTCCCCCTTTTTCCTACTAATGCAACTGTGAAATCACCAGAGAAAAACGCAATAAATCTCTGCCTGTAATTCCTATTTCCACACAGAGTCATGTTTTCACATTAGTCCCAAAACGAAATTTCTTTGCCAATTTGAAAGCACACTTACTGCTCTTTTTTTTTGGCAAGTGAAAATCACTTTTACAGACTGACACATTATGAATCCACTTTTTTGATTTTTTTAAATGCACATGTCCAAACTGCTTTTTCAGACCACCACCATGTGTAACCTGGGTGGCTGCCTACATTCCAGCAAGGGCAACCAGCCTTAGTGATGCTGAATGTATTTGCATTACTGAGTCCAACCTCAAACCCTTAATCTATTCTTTTTTTTTCCAGTACACCTTAATTTATCGTGAAAACATAGTCCATATTATTTTACATGTTCCTCACATTTAAATTTCTCCCAAAACAGAAAATGATAAACGCAACTTCAACAAAAGGATTTCCATTTCTATTATTCATTTCTTAATTTACCATATACATCTCCTCTCAAACTCTAACCTCACCTTTAAAATTAGTTAGTTGTGAAAGAAATGTGGCACTCAAACAGCAGATTAGCAGAGCCAGGATCTCAGAGCTGTACACCTCTCTCCTCTCAGCAGAACCAGATAATGGCAAACTTTCCCTCTATTTTTCCACACATATACTTGTAAGTTTCAAATCTCAGTGCTTCCCCCTTTTTTTCAAATGTAATCACACATTTCTATTGGTTGAAAACCAACCCTTTTCCAAAAGTACCCTTCCCCCAACTTGACTTCTGCCTAGTACCCTTCCCCCAACTTGACTTCTGCCTGCTACCATAGCAACAGCTCATGGAACACTGCTGTGTGGAGTTAGGTCAGAAGTTCGCCACACAATGTTTCAATTCCACAGAGCAAGAGTGCTTGACTTTTCAAACCTAACAGCAAATCCATAGTACTGTTCTTTGGTAACACATTTTTTTGTACCAATACAAAACATGCTTCTATTAATTTACACATACAGCCTAGTTTTTATTCTAGAATGGTATGAAACAGCCAATCAGTTCTTTTTGTTTTGAAAAAAATATGTATGCCTCTATTTCCAAACTGTCTTTCTTTTCATATTGCCATTCTACTGAAAGACACCTCCTGAGTGCATCCAGTTCTCCTTTGAAGATGTTCACAGTGTGGATTGTAGGGCACAGCTATGTCTTCTGGAGTGAAAAGTTTGCAGAGAAAACAGGTATGGTGAGGGACCTTGCTTTGCCAAATGTAGACATTAAATGGATTGGTCAGAGAGGGTTAAAGTGGCACCAATTGATGCCATTGGTGTAATCCTTCATGCAAATCCAACACCCTGACCTCATAATAGTGCACTGTGGTGGCAATGACCTAGGCACTTTGACTGGGGTAGGTCTGGAAATGCTTATGAAGGACACCTTTGCACAACTGTTTTCACTTTTCCCTAAAACTGCCTTTGTGTTTTCCAACATATGCCAAAGGCAAAAATGGAACTGGTCCAATCATTTCTGTCCGCAGATTGACAAAGCAAGAAAGCACGTCAACAAATCTGTTTCTGCTTTCCTCCGTGACTATGGTATGGGTGCCATTTACCACAACAACTTGCGTTATGACATGCAAGACATTTATAGAGGAGATGGTGTGCACTTCAATGATGAAGGGAACAGAGTCTTCCTCTTGAACCTTAGACTCTGCATCGGTACTTACTTGTAGGTACCACTAAAAAAATGACTTCATAAACACAACAGCTCTTTTTAGAGCTCCCTAATATCTAAACTCTTAAATCTGCTTTTCATTTATTTTTTTTTATTTTTTTTACCGTACGCTTCCCGTAAGCTTACCGTACGCGTACCCCGTGATTTTTTTTAAAATCAATAAATGTTTTTTTTGTACTTTTCTGTCCTTCTTTGACCCCCTTACAAATGTTAGGGGGTCTGTAACTCTCCTCATTGCCCCCTTTCCTTGTTTTCACTCTTTTTTTTCAGAGTGAAATACACAAAATGGCGGCCGCCGCTTCCTGGTTTCGACCGATTCGAATGTTTACTAAGATCTAAGAGCCAATCAGAATCGCGCACGCCACCGTACGCTTACCGTAAGCGTACGGTAAGCGTACCGTAAGCGGGCTCAGATATATATATTGATTTAAAGGCTATTTTCTCAGAATCTACTGAACAGATTTACACCAAACCTACAAAAGGCACTTCCTTGACCTAGGGACTACCTCTCTGCCAAATTTCGAGTAATTCTGTTCAGCCGTTCGGGCTGTAGCTCGTTCTAAAGGTCCTATGGAAAAATGCATGGGGAAAACGCGTTTTGGGACCCCCCTTTTATCTCAGCCCCCGCTTGACGGATCCCCCCGAGACTTTCAGGGTAGGAGCGGAGCGTAGCGCCCCACCTATTTTGAGAAATTCGCGAGGATTCGTCGACCGGCGCCAAAGTTATTCAAAATAGAATGTTGAGGTTTTCCTATGGAAACGTGGTCCTAACTATAACTACCTACTGGCGACCGCCAGTCGGTTGCCAGTAGGTAGTTATAGTTAGGACCACGTTTCCATAGGAAAACCTCAACATTCTATTTTGAATAACTTTGGCGCCGGTCGACGAATCCTCGCGAATTTCTCAAAATAGGTGGGGCGCTACGCTCCGCTCCTACCCTGAAAGTCTCGGGGGGATCCGTCAAGCGGGGGCTGAGATAAAAGGGGGGTCCCAAAACGCGTTTTCCCCATGCATTTTTCCATAGGACCTTTAGAACGAGCTACAGCCCGAACGGCTGAACAGAATTACTCGAAATTTGGCAGAGAGGTAGTCCCTAGGTCAAGGAAGTGCCTTTTGTAGGTTTGGTGTAAATCTGTTCAGTAGATTCTGAGAAAATAGCCTTTAAATCAATATATATATCTGAGCCCGCTTACGGTACGCTTACCGTACGCTTACCGTAAGCGTACGGTGGCGTGCGCGAGCGCGATTCTGATTGGCTCTTAGATCTTAGTAAACATACGAATCGGCCGAAACCAGGAAGCGGCGGCCGCCATTTTGTGTATTTCACTCAGAAAAAAAAGAGTGAAAACAAGAAAAGGGGGCAATGAGGAGAGTTACAGACCCCCTTACATTTGTGAGGGGGTCAAAGAAGGACTGTAAAGTACAAAGAAAACATTTATTGATTTTAAAAAAAATCACGGGGTACGCGTACGGTAAGCGTACGGTAGAAAAAAAAAAAAAAAAATGAAAATCAGATTTAAGTGTTTAGATATTAGGGGGCTCTAAAAAGAGCCGTTGTGTTTATGAAATGATTTTTTAGTGGTACCTACAAGTAAGTACCGATGCAGAGTCTAAGGTTCAAGAGGAAGACTCTGTTCCCTTCATCATTGAAGTGCACACCATCTCCTCTATAAATGTCTTGCATGTCATAACGCAAGTTGTTGTGGTAAATGGCACCCATACCATAGTCATGGAGGAAAGCAGAAACAGATTTGTTGACGTGCTTTCTTGCTTTGTCATCGCACCGCGTGCCCACCGTGCGTGCACGGCACTAACTGCGTAAAGTGGGCGCGCACGCCACGAATGGCGTAAAGTAACTTAGCATTTAAAAAACCGTACAAATTCACTGAAAAAACCATAGGTTTCACACACGTTATAGTTAGGAATTAGCATTTAAAAAACCTTGCAAATTCACTGAAAAAACCATAGGTTTCACACATGTTATAGTTAGCGGAAATTTTACTGATAAAAAACCAATGAAATTCCCCCGTTATAGTTAGTGCAGGCAACTATAACTCACGCGACCGCAATCTTCTGCTGATGACATATGTGTCTTTATGAAAAAAAAATATTTGTAATATATGTATAGCTAAAAATGTATGGAAGAAGACATGGGCAAATAAGTGTCTAAATACAGTATTAGCATCAGCAGAGGATTGCGGTCGCGTGAGTTATAGTTGCCTGCACTAACTATAACGGGGGAATTTCATTGGTTTTTTATCAGTAAAATTTCCGCTAACTATAACATGTGTGAAACCTATGGTTTTTTCAGTGAATATAGATATATATAGATATATATAGATATGTAGCAACCAAATCCCCTCCAATGCGAGAAAGATCGAAGGACACAGCGGGGCTTCAGGAAAGACCTTTAATTATAAGATTCAGGCATGACGCGTTTCAGCACACAGCCTTCCTCAGATGACTCCATCTTAGATGTCACTCCCACTCTTTAAGAATCTTAAATAGGCACCTCCTACCTCCATGGTAAGGCACGCACCTGATGCACAGCTGATCCGATAGTTCCGGTTGCACGATCTACCGGCCCCAAAATGCAACACTCTGGTGACATGAATGTCTGAAAGATGTTTCACTGTGCTGTCAGGGAGAGGACTGGGCCAGATTGGAAATCAAAGATCTCCTGTCCCCTACTTTCAGCACATATATATGTGTATATATATATATATAATATATATATATATGTATATACATATATGTATACATACATATATACACATGCGGGGTAAAGGCATCTGCATTGTAATGGCAAGAGTGTGGTAAAAGATTGCATGGGAAAGACTGGATGTTTCCCTTCAGCACATACATACTATACTATTGATGTTTCAAGATTTCTTAATAAGTGGTTTCCTGTCTTCCAAATACAAGGAAATAAATTAGTCTGCAAAATAGTAGTGTGAACTACAAAATCTGTAGCCATTGAGTACTCTAACTACAGATCAGGAAGGTGCTGCTGCACCCCAGTTGCCCTTGAAGGAGTTCACTCTGAACATTTGCACTGTAGAGCCCTCTGGGTGTTTGTCATGCAAAATGCAATGTTTGCTTTTCAAAGACACACTATGAAATGTCAGACAGCTTCTTTGGACCAACTATAAATAATTATTTTACTATGTTTTCTTTTCCATTCTCAGACTGCAAAGTGAGGGCATTTTTCAGCTTGACCCTACTAACACTGTTGTTGGGGCACTGGCAAATGTGACAGGAAAAGGCTACAGTGTGTCAATGTTTTATAACACACATGTAAATAAAAACATATGCTTGATTTAGAAACTAAGGTCCATAGTTACAAGGGAATGGCAGAGTGTGGTGTTAAGCACAAAATGATAACACCACACTCTGCCATTCCGAAAATGCAGGGATGCACCATATTTACAAAGATGCATCACATCTCTGGGTTTTCCTTAGCGCTGGTGCAAAATTAAGCTGCCTCGCACCATTGCATGCACTCTTGCACAATAGTGCAAGGGTGCTTTTGTTGCTTTTGTTGAGGGAATGATGGTTTATGTGCAGGAAGGTGTCCCTTCCTGCACATAAACAATTACAAATGGTGAATTGTAACTTCTATGTGTGCTGCATTGTGCAGCACACATAGAAGTTGGAAATCGTGATTTTTTTTAATGAGTGTCTATGTGCAGGAAGGGACAACTTCCGGAAAATAAACAATCATTCATGGAGTTTTGCTGTTTCTATGTGTGCTGCACAATGCAGCACACATAGAAACAGCAAAAATTAGGGTTATTAAGTATTTCTCCTCGTTTCGCCATGTGGACCAGGTTTTCCCTGGTCCTAATTTTGGGGCTGCCTCCTATTTATACCACCCTTGTAAGTAGGGGGTATCATCAAAATGAATGAGTGTTGCTGCGGAACACCCATCGCAACACCCATTGCCTCACACTAAAGGCAGCATGAAAGGAAGCTTTATTTACAAGGCAGCGTTAATCCACGTGAAGTGGCTTTACGCTGCGTTGTAAATAAGGTGAAGTCACTATTGCCACAGGAGCGTCGTTAAAAGTGATGTTTCTGTGGCGATAGGAGTTTGTAACTATGCCCCCAAATGCTTCAGGTATTTACATCCTATGCTGTGATACATATTGGAGCTCGTTCTGAGACCAACGGTATGCAGAGAGGTAATAATGCACCTAGCAAACACAGTTGTAATATCACCTATGCATTGCCAGTTCAAGACCTTTGGGTAATATAGCAATGCCACTTTGTTCACGTTTCAAGCTGCAAAACCCAGAATAATGCAGTATTTCTTTTTTTTTTTTTTAACCATTTTTTTGACAAATAAGGTCAGTGTACAGCTCGGCAGCTCGCCTACATCCCTACAGGGCCGGCAATGCCATGATCACATTATGTACATATCCAAGCAGCTGGGGGTAGGGGAGTACACAGCAAGCCGCATACAACCCATCTGGGCCGGCCGCGGTTAGAGGTCAGTTGGCTGTACCATTCATAACAGTATCTGATGCATACAATGCTTAGCAAGAGTAACCATCAAACAACGTAAGTAACCTTCAGCTCTACATGTGATCATACCGGTCTGTAGCGTATCGCTTTGTTAAAAGTCCGCATTCCACCCTGTGCGGCAGTGGCTCCCAACGCCGCACGCCCTCCAATGCACTACATGTGCGGGCCCAGGGCAAGGGCAATGGGCGAGGACGACTCTGGAGGTCCCGATGCAGGCTCATCGCGACCCGTGTCAACAGCGTGTCCTAACAAATAAGTCTGCAAGGGTCCCCATATATCCCGTGGCCGAGATGAGGGGGGTTGGAGATCCGCATATACCTGCAATTGCTCCTGACAGTAAGTGAGATCCCGGAGCCAATCTTTGAACTTCGGCGCCCTCCCCCTCCCCCACCGGCAAGCTATTCTTCGTTTAGCTAAGAGTAGTGCTAATGAGGTGTATCTGCGCATTTTGGTAGCCAGGGGTTCAGTATACCCAAGCAGGGCAGTTAGTGGCTCCGCAGGGATATGGAGGCCTGTCATCAGGTCCAGCGCAGTAAAGACCTCAGCCCAGTAGCGCTGTATGGAGTGACAGTCCCAGGCCAGGTGACGAAAGTCTGCCCCTTCCTCCCCACATCTGTCGCACCGGTCGTTATCTCGGATCCCCAATCTATACAGCCGCGCCAGTGTGTAGTAGAACCTGTGGAGGAACTTATAGTGTATAATTCTAAGCCGACTGCTGGCAGAGATCTCACCCGTCTGTTTACAACAGTAGAGCCACTGTTTGTCTGTAACAGGTTGGGTTAATTCAGTGTCCCAGCGACTGCGAGCTATTGGCAGGAAGTATTCCCTGTTAAGCTGGACCGGGCGGTATAGGAGTGAGAGTACGTGTGCTGGGGCATCCTGTTGGAGTAGGTCGTGTAACGCGGGCATCAACGGCGGTTCTTGAGGAAAGGCAGGCGTGGCAGTCGTCACACACTGACGAAGCCTTATGTAGTAGAAGCGATCTAAGGGGGTGGGTTTACCTCTCCCAAAAATTGCTCACAAGTACAGAACTTCCCGCTGCTGTACAGCTGACCCCAAGTGTGCACCCCGAGCTTGCGTAGCAGCTGTCTACAACCTCCCTCTTGTGTGACCGGGAGGTCCTGTCGGCCAGAAAGGGGCAGGAGCGGGGAGCATAGAGGCGCGCAACAAGTTGCCTTAGCTAGGTCCCACCACGCACCAACAGTACACTGGACAGTATTATTCGAATGGTGCCAGGGCACTCTGGAAACGCTAAGATATGCGGTGCTAGGGGTGGGCCTCATGTAGCCATCTTCGATGGCCAAGTGAGGCATGAAAGGGGGGGGGGGTTTCATCCAGTAGGCAGCGTAGTGAGCCTGGGCGCAACTATAATACAGCTCAATGTCCGGCACGGAGAATCCCCCGACCCAGAAAGGTTGCGTAATGGTGTCCCATTTCAGCCGCGCTTGCTTCCCACCCCAAAGAAGGCGAATAAGTTGGGTCTTCAGAGCGGAGAAGAAGTGACGGCTGGGGGCATATGGAATGTTAATGAACAAATAAAGGAGTTTTGGCAGAATAACCATTTTGATGATCGCTGCCCTACCAGCCATGGAGAGGGGCAGCGCAATCCAGCGCGCGACCCCATCCGTAATGGAGTCCAGAAGTCTGCCATAATTGTCTCGCATGAGCTCCATGCGGTCTCGGGAAATACTAATACCAAGGTAGTTGATGGTACCTTCACACCACTGGAGGGGATAATCAGGGACGAACCGCTGCGTGGATTCAGTGAGGGGGAATATATGCGACTTATTCCAATTTAACGTGATTCCTGACAATCGCCCAAACAGTATGAAGAGCTGCAGTATGGGGTTCAGACTGACACCAGGGTGTCGCAAGTACAGAGTGAGGTCATCAGCATACAGCGAGATGAGGACCTGCCTCTCCAGGTATACAATGGAGTGCTCCCTGTGATGGTGTCGTATTTTTGCGGCAAGGGGTTCTATGGCCAGGGCAAAGAGCACAGGAGAAAGCAGACACCCCTGCCGAGTGCCTCTTGCCAGCGGAAAGGAAGACGAGCGCAGTCCGTTGACCGACACAGTGGCGCGGAGTCCCGTATAGAGCAAGTTTATCCATGCCAAAAAAGGGGGAGGGAAGCCCATGAGCACCAAAACAAAGGATAGGTAATCCCATTCTAGGGAGTCAAATGCCTTGGTGGCATCAAGGAAAATGGCAGCTGCGTCCTCCCCCAGATCCATGTCATGAAGCAGCGCGAACAAAGTTCGCAGATTGTAAGCCGTGCTTCTGTGTGGGATGAACCCGGATTGGTCCGGAAGGACAAGCACCGGCATCAGAGGCCTAATGCGGTTGGCTACAAGCTTCGCAAGGATCTTGGCATCGACATTGATAAGGGAGAGGGGCCGGTATGAATCCAGGTGTTTAGGGTCTTTGCCAGGCTTTGGGATGGAAATGATGAGTGCCTCCTGCATGGTACGAGGTAAAATGCCGGTTTCTCGGGCTTCCTTAAACACGTGCCACAATATGGGACGGGTATGCTCAGACGTGAGTCCCGTGCTCTCCATGCCACTGGAATCAAGCTATCCTGGCTGAAGAGGGGTGAAACCCCGAAACCGGTCCTAGGATGCTTGGTTCCAGTCCAGGGAGGACCTGGCTTGGCAGTTCGGACTGGACTGTTCCCATGAGGCACAGGGTCAAGACTGATTTGCATATGGCTGGGTTCAAACTGGAATGGCATTATGAGCAAAAAAACGATGGATTTAGGCCCAGATCTCTGTACTGGGGTGAATGAATGACATTGTTCTGCATTCTGTCCATCAACTGTTGTTTTTGCATTTGTCACCCCGAGTGGGACGGGTATGCTCAGACGTGAGTCCCGTGCTCTCCATGCCACTGGAATCAAGCTATCCTGGCTGAAGAGGGGTGAAACCCCGAAACCGGTCCTAGGATGCTTGGTTCCAGTCCAGGGAGGACCTGGCTTGGCAGTTCGGACTGGACTGTTCCCATGAGGCACAGGGTCAAGTCTGATTTGCATATGGCTGGGTTCAAACTGGAATGGCATGGTGAGCAAAAAAACAATGGATTTAGGCCCAGATCTCTGTACTGGGGTGAATGTATGACATTGTTCTGCATTCTGTCCATCAACTGTTGTTTTTGCACAATATGGGAATGAGCAGGTGTCAGTACAGTTTATAGAACTCAGCCGGGAGGCCGTCGGGCCCTGGGGCTTTGCCAGAAGCCAATTGCATCATAGCGTACACAATCTCCTCATCTTCATGGTGAGAGAGGAGGAACTCTCTCTGGCCATCACCCAGCCAGGCTATGGCAGTGTCATCAAAGAACGACTCGAAATCTGCTGGGGACTGCCGCTGGGAGGTGTAGAGTTTTTTATAGAATCGCTTAAATGCAACAAGTATCTCTGCGGAGCCACTATGCACAAGGCCATCCTCATCCTCTACCTCCAAGACAGTATTGGTGAATCGCGGGGGCCTGATGGTAGACGCCAGCGCTCGCCCTGGTCTCTCCCCCTCCCCATATTGCCGGGCCACATGATACTTCCCTCTAAACTTGTACTCCCGTTCTGCAGTGGCCTGATAGTCATCGAGCAATTTGCGCAGCTGCGCCTGCACAGCTGGGGAGGACGTGGTCCGGAGCTCAGACTCGGTACGCTTTATGTCCCTTTCCAACCGCGTAAGCGTATTTCGGATAACTTTTAACACCCCTCCGCCCTTCGCTATGCATATGCCCCTTACGGTCACTTTAAAGGCTTCCCATAGGGTCGAGTGCTGGGACACACATCCGGTATTATGACTGAAGAAATCTGATATTTCTTGCTCAAGTTCAGCCTTAAAGGCCGTATCCAGGAGCGAGTGTAGGTTGAGGTGCCAGGAAAGATATGGGGGTTCTGCTTGAGGTGGGGCAAGAACCAGCACCACCGGGGAGTGGTCCGAATATGTGCAAGGTAAATACGACACATGTGAGGTCCATGTCGCAAGGCCCCTGTCCATCATACAATAATCAATACGCGACCATGAAGCATGCGCTGAGGAGTAGCAGGACCCTTGGCGCGCCTGTGGGTGCCGAGCCCTCCAAGGGTCCACAAGAGCATTATCTGCTACCAAGGTTTGAAGGGTTAGCTGCGCTGCGGTGTAGTGGTGCGGTTGTGGGTGTGATCGGTCGAGCCCGGGGTTAACAGTTACATTAAAGTCACCCCCCCAGATGATGTGTGTAGTATCAATGTCCTTTATCTTGCCCCAAAGCACCCAAAACAACTCTAGATCATCTAAGTTTGGTCCATAACATGACACCATAGCAATGGACTGCTTGCATAGTCTCCACCACATTATGTTATATCTACCCTGCGGATCAGCATAAGTGCCAATCGGGGTGTATGGGAGCATGCGCTTCACCAGAATTGAGGTGCCCCGTGACGAGGAGGAGTAACACGAAAATCCCCTAGATCCAGCCCATCGTGCCGCAAACCCCAGAGGTGCACTGGGGGACAAGTGCGTTTCCTGGAACATGGCGCAGGGGACATTATGTCTGTCTAAGTAAGCAAGGATATGGCGCCTCTTCCGGGGATTGCCCAGACCGCGCACATTCCAGGTCAAAAAGGTATAGTGGGGTGCTCTAGGTCCAGGGCCCGCCATCTAGGAACCAGGGAATGTCAGTGGAGGTCAGAGTGCGTGTGGACCACCAGCGGAGCATACCAAGCAGAGCCTGAGCAAACTGGCAACGAAACCTAACAAAGTACTCAGCTAAGAATCCCTCCCCCCTCCCACACCAGCAACCCCAATTTGCCGTGTCGCTATCCACCCCCCTCCCGAACCCTTCCAGAATTCCCAGCCCAATCCCGGGATAAGAAGGGAGCATCGAAATCAAATTGCTCAAAGTCTAACAGTAGGGGTCACCTGATGGGTCGCAGCCAGAGGGCAACCAGGCGCTCCTCGCATCAAGCGAAGGTGTTCGGGTATAGCATGTGATGCCCATGATGGCACATAAATTAATAGTGGGAACAGGGCCTGGTAGGCCGATACATCATGAGGAGGCACCAAGCTCAGTGCGACGCAGCCTCACAGGGACAGCTCCAGGGTCCCCCCAATCCGTCCCAAAGATGCAGTCCCAAGAGTGAGTCTTCAGTTCATTCTCCTGCAGGTTTCTGCTGAGGATCCCTAGTAGAGACGCCACCCCCGACAGGGGAGGTCAGTCATCAGTGTCCAGATTAAAAGGATTCACAGCTGGCTGGAGAGAGAAAGTAGGGGAATCACTCTGTAAGGTCAGCGGGAAAGTTTATAAATGGTGGAAGTTCAAGACCATGGGAACCCTCATTCAATATCAGATAAACTTCGCCCGTCTCGTCCTGAGGCGCCGGGGAGCGACGGTTCGCCGGGGACCTGGGTAAATTGTTAATGAAGTTTTGGGTGTGTTGGGGGTTGGTGAAGAAGTGTTGTTTCCCCAGAGACGACACCGTCAAACGGGCCGGGTAGAGCATGGCATAAGGAATATTAAGCTGCTGCAGCCTCTTTTTTACCTGAAGAAATTTACGGCGCTGCTCCTGCACCGCAACTGTAAAGTCCGGATATATGGAGATCTCCGATCCTGCGTGCGTGAGGCGTCCCTTCTCCCGTGACAGCCGCAACACAGTGTCCCGGTCTCGGTAATTCAGTATTCGGGCTATAATTGGCCGCGGAGGGGCTCCAGGTGGAGTACGGCCAGCCAGAGCACGATGCGCCCTCTCCACCACAAAGACCCCCGAGAACGCCTCTCTGCCGAAGAGCGCCGTCAATAATCGCTCCACATATTCCTCCATCCGGCCAGTCGCTGTTGATTCCGGTACCCCCAAAATTTGAAGATTATTCCACCTGGACCGCGATTCTAACTCCTCGTTCTTGGCAGCAATCACTTTCAGAAATGTATCCATCTCGAGGGTGCGGGCAGAGGCTGCGGCAGAGGTATCCTCCAGGTCCGATATGCGCCGCTCCGCTTCAGTTAGGCGGTCATCGTGTTTGTCCACCTTGCATTTCAGCCCGTCCATCCTAGGCGACATGGAGTCCATCTTGGAGGTAATTGAAGACAGGCTCGTCTGCATGGTAAGCAGGAGATCCTTCAACTCTGCCGTGGTCGGGGCTGGTGGCTCCACCGAATTCTCCTCTGGGCCCGTCTGGGACCGCGAGTCCTCCGGGAATCAAAGGTGAGCTTCGACTGCCTGCCCTCCGGTTTCCCCATGGCGGCCCAGAGGGGTGAGCAACCCGGCAGCCAGAAATGAAGGGTCGCAGACCGTCTCCCAAGTTACGTCGCCTCGTGGGTGTCCAAAGGGCGAAGGGGCCCGCAGCGGGAACCAGCAAAAAAGCAGAGAGCGGATGCCGCCAAGGTATACCCAGGGTCAGGCGTCAAAGCAGCAGGTTTCTTTGGCTAGGCACGCCTCCAGACAGATAGTTCAAGGGAGCCCGCCAGCCAGCCACAGCACAGCAACCAGCAGACAAGGTTCCCAGACTCCAAGACAGCTCGTCGGCGTCATCCAGAGTCCAAGACCGCACTCGGCATGGTTAGCCGTCCCCGGGCCCCGGCGGCACCCGAGCAGCCCGGCCCTCCGCAGGAGCCCCCAAGCAGGTCGCAGCAGAAGGTCAAAGTCGGCTGCTCGTGCCCAGGCCAGTGCCACGCCTCAAACCCCCCAGGGGGCAGACAACAACCCAGGCAACCGATAGCTCCTGAAGAGGGGGGCCCTAGGCCAGGCCCGGCTCCCCAGTGCGGGAGAACCTTGATCGCAACCTCCCCAGCAAAGGGCCCGCGGTAGTAACACCGCGTGGGCAGTCCTCCCCTCCGGGCCGCGTGTCCATGTCCTCCCCGCCGCAATAGCTGGCCACCCCCCCGGTTCCCCCCTCCGCACAGGCCAGGCGCCCCAGAGGCGATGAAGTGTGGGCCCCAGCAGGAGCGGCAAACCAGCAAAGCGGACTCAATAGGGGCAGAGCTCCGTTAGTCCTCCTGCGCCGCCAGCGGCCGCCTCCCCCCCGGCCCCCACAGCACCAACGCCCCCGCACAGCGCCCCTACCTGGGGTGTCTTCAGCATGGCAGGCCCCTCCGGGCACAAGCGGGCACTCCGCTGTAATCGTCCGTTGTTCCCTCCAGCCGCCAGCCCCTCAGCAGCCCTCGTAACTCGGGCGCCGCAGGAGACAGATCCCCCCGGGCCAGCAGCAGCGACACAGCGGGGTCAGGGTTCCGGCGACATCATGGATCCAGCTCCGTAGGCGTACAGCAGGGTCAGCATCCAAATCGCGGCCCACCACCGGATCGCTCCTTGTTCCAGGCCGATGCAGGTAATCAGGCCTCCATCTTAGGCAGCGCGAGCGTGGAGGGCAGCATCCGCGCTGTCAGCTCCAAAGTAAATGTTCGTGCTGTTTTCCCTCCTCCGGGTCGGTGCCAGGTAGTAGTGAGGCAGGGGGGTCCCCGCCAGGTGAATAGATGCCAGGATGGCCAGGATATTTAGCGGATTACCTCCCGCACAGCAAGAGCCTCACATCGGTGCGGCCATCTTGCTTGGCGCCCTCTAGCACCCCCAATAATGCAGTATTTCTGGATATAAATTACAACCTGGTCTTACCCAGCAATGTTTGTGTGGAAGAAAAATGCAGTATATTAGCTGGAATCACATTCCAGGACCAAACCCAACTCCCTCCTGTGTCAAGAATTTTGTCTCTTAATTGAAAGCGTGATGAGAACCATCATTTACTGGGATCAAAACAAACCAAAATACTCCCATTTCATTGTGCTTGATGAATAATTTAACATATTTATTTTTAATTCACACAGTTACTAACCTCAAGATTGCAGTACTTTGTAAAGATAATAGGCAGGTTGAATGTTTACCCCCCATCTAACATACTGTCACTTTAAAGCCTGGTATCAACAAAAACGACAGTTTGCGTGCATTATTAGCTTGGTGCAAAATAGCTAGAGTGATATTATTATACAGTGTTATTTATATAACAAAAAAACACAGCACCTCACTTGCCCCATTACTAGCAACAGGGGCTCAGCTTTGGGGGCAAGTGGTGTGTAACACCCCCCCTAATATTTATTCTGTAGTAAATAGTTGGGTACAGGTGCCGTCGGCCAGGTATGGTGAGATGTGTTTTGGATTTCACCTGGGATTTTTTACATGCCTCACACAGACAAAAAAAGTTTGGTAGTTTGTAAAATATTGTGTTTTAAGTACCCCTAACAAGCTGTACTCTTCTTTCTTTCCATTGCCCCCTACACCCCATCTTGTCCTGCTGCTCATATAATGTATGTTAACAAGATATATCAGCATGATTTTTGGAAAATCTGAAGCTCACCCCTGCCACTAATCTTACTGACCAAGCTACTCCCCTGATTAGTGGCAAAATGCTGATGGCAAATGTGTAGACAGAAAATTTACTCAGGTATGTAGCAACGGTTACTGCAGTTTTACCCTATTTTTACCAGACAAAAAATATTGACTGGTAGTAGAATACAGTAGAAGTAGAAGTAGAATACAGCAAAGCATTATTACAACTATAGGGCATTACATACCAATTTAATGTTGATCTCTACATGCACATCTTTGTGTTTCTTTTAACTTTATATTCCAAATAGTTACAGTGTCATGGTATTTTTTTAGCCAATGTTGTTAATACAGCAATTGCATTATCCCACTGAACTACTGTGTCATTAAGGAAGGATCAATTGCCATTTAAGTGACACTTCTTGGTCATGCATATTATGTTAAAATGGCCTTCTGCTTTGTTCTAAGCACCTACTAAAATCTGCATGCTGACAGAATATCAGCAGCAAAAATATTGCTATAGGAAATATTGCGAAAAAGTAGAACAAATATCAACTTTACATACATGGGCACCTATTCTCCAACTACATTTAGTAGTATGTCTAAATTACTACAAAATGCAATGTACATGCCTACATGTGGGGTTCTATGCCTCTGCCTCGCCTATATTTGTGTGCAGAGATCTCTACCCAGACTACAGAGATATCTTTATATGTAAGTATAGGTTTTAGTAGTAAATGTGCCCACAAAAGAGTAAGCGTATGGGGAAACAGCCATTACAACACATAGGGGCATATTCTCAAGAACGTGTGATAATCATCGCAAAAGTAACTTAACGCAACCTCCAACATCGCATAGAAACAGAAAAGGAAGGTGCAGCAGTACAAAGTCCAAGTTCAAAGTGAAGTCCTTTATAAATCCTTTATTCTTGTAAAAAATGTATATGGTAAAACCTCAGCCAACGCGTTTCGTTCTTAGCGAAAGAACTTCTTCAGGGCTGAAGTAATGGACACGACAACAAGTAAATAGACATAACTACACATATAAATAACACTTACAAACAATTATATACAAAAATATACAAAGAACATTATATACAAAAAATATATATTAAATGCAGAAAGCAACACACAAGAAATAGGACAATACTGCATGCACAATTTTGATATAAAAATATGACCATGAAGTATACATACAAATACATGTATATAACAAACTGCAAAGGTACATATAATCCTACCTACACTAATTGCTTTTGTATATATGATCTACCTGATCTTATACAATTACAATTAGATCAGAAAACCCAAACATGGGCACGCTTAAGCAATATAAAGGAATTATGGTATCATATGTAACATAATCACATTATTTCTTGCAAGCCCCAATCAGAAAGTATTAGCCTGACCAATAATTCCAAGAACTGAAATAGTAAAAATATTCATAGACATATCAAAACACTCACCAAATTGAAGTATTTGTAGCAATCAACAAGAGATCATATAGTATGAAAGGTCCCATAAATATTCCTTAAGCAGACAGTTGGTACGATAATCTAATATAGAGAAATGTGTATATAAAAATATACCTATAAGTATTAAGACCGAAAATAGAACTAAATCAAGAATGAACACAAATATACATAGAAACAAAAGTACAAATGCGCAATAGAAATCAATAGTCAACAAAAAATACCATATGCATCCCAATGTACATAGATGGACAATCAAATTTCAAATCTAAAGTACACGCCAAAAAGCAGTATTATAGTACCTCACAGTATAAAATGACAACCAAAACTAATTGAACAGCAAAATACACATCACTCTTATCAAGAGAAATGCATCTCATCGATCTATAACTACAAAAGTCAAAAGCAGTCTCACCCGAGATTACGGTGATGCTCATCGATGGGCAAGTAAATAGCGACAAGTACATATTGGTAAAGTCCAAGCAGTTTTCATTGGGTCACTCAATGATACGAGTGAACAAACCCATACACAGGATCCAAAATATAATTTTTTTTTATAAAAAACGAATAATTTGCCACCTCGCCTGTATGTTAAAAGCCAGCATAGAGGGGGCATAAAGCAAAAAGGGGGGAAAGCACAAGGCAATCATGAAAAGAAGGGAAAAACTAGAATCAGTATCACTTAAAAAATAAAAGAAATACCAAGGGGTAGCGATTGTTGCAAGGTTAAGATAGAATAAATATCCAAAACCAAATCTGAGACACCCAGTCGTAAAGAAAATCTTCATAGAAGCTGGACATCAGAATAACAAACCAAATAAGAATACTAAACAATACACAAAACGAACAAAAGTAAAGAAACCAAAAAAAACGAGATACAATAAAAGTGCAAAGTAACTAAGATGAAACTACAAATAACATGACAAACAACAAAACCAATAGCGCACAGCCATACTGTGTAGAAGCACACCTCTTACCTAGGAAATCCCGCCGCACCAACTGACAGCACGCAAAGTAACGGTGAAACCACCATCATGCTCAATAGGAGGAGCTTAAATGGACAAACGGGAGGAAATCACCTGATTATCGAAATCGGAACGTGAACGAAAAATGACTCAAACGTCGGCGCCATATTCACAGAGCAGTAAATATATAAAAAAACAGAGTAAAAGAAGGGGAAACAAAACAAAGAAATAACGTAAAAAAGGAGCGCACGTGGTAAATGTATTATGAATAATAAATGTACCACAAAAAATTCAAGTACAAGGGCAGACTGTATATAAACAGAAGAATAGACGCCATCTTAAATGGACGATCTGTAAATCCAATCAGTATAAGAAAGAACAATACACCATAAAGCAACATCATGTGACACGTATACGGTCAATAGGGAATCAGAGATTGTTGATAAAATAAGTGTTCCGCAAAAAATCAATCAAAGTCTGTAAGCGGATCGTAGATGAACGGCAAATAGTACAAAAATGGACGCCATATTGGACTGGCAATCCATATAGCAACAACCAACATAAAAGTGCAACAATAATATATAATCACCATTGGACAATATGTAAGCAACAACAAAAAAATATTATCTAACATATACTCCACTCAACAATAAAGCAACGGAAGAAAAAGTCAGAAAATAAATAATCATCTCCGCACAAACAAAACAAAACATATATAAGAAAATGTGATACAAAGATAGGCGCCATATTGGAATGGTAATCCAAGTATATTCCACCGATGCAACAAAACGCTTAATAAATAAACAAAACAAATATATGGAAACACACCCTTTCAAAACCATGCACACAAACCATGGGTAAAGGAAAAGTCACGCAAAAAGGAAACAATTGTTTACAAGACCTAAAAGGCAACATAAAGTGATGCAAAATATTTCTGCATGCAAATACTCAAAGGTATACCATATCCCTTGATTTGGACATATCAGATTAAGACAACAAGTATATTCATGAAACTGACCTATATTTAAAGGAAATAATGCATTTCGGCATCAGAATTATGACCCAGTGTGGTGGCACGCAAGCTGCAGATCCATTTTGACTCAAGTTGTCTAAGTGCCAGTTCCCTGTTGAATCCTCTCTTGCCACTTGGGACATGGTCAATGCCATGAAACCAGAAGGTAGTATTACCATTGTGTTTAATGTTATGATGTTCAGTAATGGGATATCTGGTATCCCTGTTAAACAAAGCCCTCCTATGTTCTTGTATTCTAATTTTCAGGCAACGGATGGTACTCCCAACATAAATTGTACCACACGCACAACCCAAAACATATACCACAAAAGTAGTATTGCAGTTAATAAACTGGCTGATGTTATATATTCGTGGACTATTATAGGTAAAGGTCTTGATTTTGTTTATTCCTTTGGCACACACATTACAGTTACCACAAGTGAAAAAACCATTGGGTTTTCTTGGTAACCAGTTGGCACTAGTTTGAGGAGTCGTAACATAGCTAGGGCAGAGATGTTTCCTCAATGGTACACCCCTCCTATATGTAATGGCGGGCATGTCAGAAATACAATCCTTAAGACGGAGGTAAGGAGATGCCAATTTTTTCTAAAAACCCTAAATATATTGTTGCTGTGTGTTGTATATTGTGTGATAAACCTGATCCTTTTTCCATTTGTACAATTATCTTGTCTAATGATCTTATCCAATAGTGTCAGATCTCTGTCTGTAGACAGTATTTTTTTGTTCAGCTTTATTAAGAATCTTATTACTATAGCCTCTCTTTTGAAATATTTTCTTAGTTTCTCTCACATTAGATAAGAAGGTATTCTGTTTACTACAATTTCTCCTAATCCGTGTTAGCTCACCAAACGGAATGTTATTAATGACAGAGCTGGCATGAGCACTAGACGCATGCAATACAGCACTACATGCCGTCTCTTTTCTATATAGTTTGCTTTGTATCAAACCATCTTCAATATAGAAATTAATGTCAAGAAAGTTGATGTTATTCTTATGGTAAGACATCGTGAGTTTAACATTACATACATTGTCATTGAGGTAAGCATGGTATTGTTGTAGCATTTCAATGGGGCCAGACCAGAGACAGATGATATCGTCTATGTACCTCCCCCAGAAGACAATAAATTCAGTCCAGGGGGAGGCACCTCGGGCCCAGGCATACTCCCTCTCGTACCACCCCATATAGAGGCAGGCGTACGAGGGAGCAAACCTGGAACCCATCGCAGCACCTTTAATCTGCTGATACCAACAATTGTCATGTAGGAAGAAATTGTTTATGAGAATAATGTCTACCATTTCAGTAATCATTTCATTGTATTCATACAATTCAGCACTCTCCCTATCCAGGAAAGAGCGCATAGCCATGATCCCAAAATGTTTGTCAATGCAGGTATAAAGACTTTCAACATCAAAAGTTACAAAAAGAAGTTCCTCAGACCATTGAAAGTCCCTGAATTTGACCAGAATATCTTTACTATCTTTAACATAAGATGGTAAATCAAGTACTTGTTTGTGTAATTTAATATCTACAAACTGGGATAGTTTTTCAGTGGATGAACCCACCCCCGAAATAATAGGTCTCCCAGGGGGGAAAATTCCCCCCTTATGTATTTTCGGTAAGATGTAAATACAAGGGTAGGATGGACAATCAACCTTGAGAAATCTATACTCATCTTCTGATATCAGACATACAGCTCTCCATTCATTTAATCTAGCATTTATCATGATGGTGAAATATACGCCGTGTTGTAGTGTAGTTCCTATATCCCTGATAGGCTCTGCGCATTGGAATAACATACACTATGGATTTGACATAGGACTAAGGTCAGTATGTCTCTATCGAGTACATTAAACGTAATTCCTTGTGTGTGCCAGCTAACTCAGAGGTCACTAGAAACTTCTCGAATAAACAAGAAGGGATTAGTTTCTGACAACCGCATAAACATGACAACTTTGTTTCCCTTAGAGTCGGAACAATCTCAGAACCGTGGAAACAATAGATAACAGTTTCACTCAGTCAATCGTGCATGCTTCGTTTCTACAGAGTTGCATAGAAATAGAGAGACGGGCGTTTCAATAAAAAGGGTTTATTGACCAGTCTTATTTCTCGTGCAAGAGATATGAACTGCTACAATCGTAAGAAAGGCTGCGAAGTACAATATGTACAGAGTTAGCAGTAAGATAAAATAATACTGCAATAGCATAGTTTGTAGCTCTGACATATATTTATAAAATACATACATAAATAACACAGCTAAAATGTGAATACTCATCTGATGCTTCTAAATTGTTCTAGCCCAGTGTACCTAACCCTAAGTGGAGTACGAGGTAAGAAGTAGGTGCTGTTTTCTAAAGTATAGCTAGCTATAGTTTAGTTTTGCCAAGAGTTGCCAAAAGTTTCTTTAAGTTCTAGTCTACTTCATACCTTAGAATGTGCGAGGTTAGAATCTCTTTCGGGGACTCGATATCTAACACCCGGCAAGGGGAGTCAGAAACACTGGAGCTGGATTCTCTGCGAGGAGAATGACAGCGTCTGGTCAGTGAATCAGGCTGGAACTCGATCTCCTTCCGAGCTTGCCGTGGCGAACCGCAAGTAGGCAGTCGAACTGGACCATACTAGAACCGTGGTTTGCCAGGGCAAGTGCAGGTATATTTAAACCTAGAAGGTGTTTAGGAATGCCTGTATTGACGTAAAAGTTGGGCATCGGAACGTCATGAATGAATCCCTAAGGAATAGATGTTCATGCATAATAATGAGTTCTTGAGGAAATCAATATCCAAGCAAGGGAAATTCCTAAAGGCTTAAGAGTCTGGTTTTCCAAGAACTCGTTGTGATGTGGATTGACGGATGTAGGAGACCATGCCTGTAGTTGGTTAGCATGGACAATGCCTAAATAAGGGCTGGATTTTCCATGCCTAAATAAGGGCTGGAGTTTCTATGCCTAAATAAGTACAATATGAATTGTATCTATATAAGGGCATAAATCGGGAAACCTATATACGGAATCAAAATTTACACACAACACACGCTCCAGCTTCGTGTGAACGACATTACTAAATCCTAAACAGAATAAACATGTTTAAAAGAGAGCATCGCATGATAATCTAAAACATGCTCAAACATATCTAAAAACATATGTCCTAAAAATGCATTACAAAAACCATTGCTATGCATAAGGTGCTGTACATAGTAAAATCAATGTTTCATTCTAAGCATATGTATGTATTGGAAATGCCAAAAAGAATGAACCAGAAATATATACACATGATGAAATGGCTTGTTAATACAGAAGAAAAAGGGCCGAAACCATTTCATATCAGGTTAACACAAATCAGTTGTTGATGTGACAAGGTGGCAAAAAATGTCCCTGGAAGATTTTCAAAGAATTCTGTTCTCTATGATTAGTTCTACTATAAGCAGATTACTGTGCCAAAAAATGAAAAAAAAAATCGAAATTTGGAAAACAAAATAATCGTAGGAAAAAGTTCCAAAGTTAGTCCCTTGTCTGAAAAGAATGAAGGCCAAATTCAGAGTCTCATCGGAACACTGTGTGCCGAAATCAAAATTCAGTGTGTGAGCCTGGAGAAAACATAAAATCTTCTAATCCTGTAGACAAAAAGTCATCTACCGTTGTAGGTGAAAGTTAGAGTACCTCGTTTAGAAGATTAACTACACATATATGTGTACTATCGCCTTCAGCATTGGTTGCATCAGCAATGTTTGAATCGGATGTTACCTGCATGCCTGATGTTTCCTCTCATACCTCAGCAGTAGCAATTTGCATCTGTGAGATCTCAATGAATGCCGTCATCAGGATTGGTAGCCGCTGGGGACAACACAGAGCATGGGCCGTTCCTGGGTTCAGCAGAGTATCGATATCCGTAGGCATGACTGATGGGAGTGTTAGACAGATGTCTAGCACGCATTCTTCACCGCAGAGCAGGCAGCGTAGAACAGGTAAGATGCAATCTTGCCAGATTGGTCTGAATGACAGAAACCATGTGGTGTTTATTTCTCGTAGACGAGGTAAACCCAAAATTTGGACGATGCGCTCACGACACTTCATCTCCATTAAAGCTCTCTCTATGGTGAATCGGGTGTCGATTGTGAGTTGGCTTGCCATATCGTAGCAGTAGGAACAAAAACAGGATCCCTGCAATGAGTGCTAAAAGGAGCAGCAGTCCGCCAAATACAGAGTGCACAGAATTTGGAAATATGCCAAGGACTGCTTGAGAAGGTGCTAACAGTCCTGCACACACGTTCTTAAATACATGTATAATACCGCTCGTATCAGACATGTTTAAGATACGACCTAACATTTCTGAGAAATGTACAGGGCTGTTTGTATACAGAAGGGTATGTATCTCCGCAGAAGTCCTTGCGACTTGGAGATCATAGGTTTCTTTGGCCGAGGTCAGTGGCACTGTTTTTTGTAAAAGAATGGCTTTCATTCTGCTTAGAGTATCAATTCTTATAGAAGAGATGTTCAGTGAAGGCCACAAAGGCGACTCCCTGACTGTGTCTATTTGTGGAAACAAGACTTGCATACAGCAAGTGACCCTGGATGTAACCGTAACTAGATATGGAATACCTGGCAACATGCCCCAGCAGATGTGATCATTCAACATAATGTAACTCCTGTTAGAAAGTTGGCCAAAAATTGTATTAATCACTGCAGACATTGAACCTTGCAGGTGACAGGATAAGTTTGTAGTGGAACCATCACAGGCCCCGTGTATGTTAATACCCTGACAAAGGAGAGAACCGCTTAGTGTGTGTTCGCAGTTTTCACCGCTAAGAAACACTTCATGTTCCCCACTCCAACATCTATGTGTGTAAGGTAAATCCCAGGATGCCTTGATGTATCCTTTATCCAACCTTTCATACTTGCCTACTGGTATATGTTTTAGGCAATACTGAAAATGGAAAGTTGTAACACGCAGAGTAATTTTACCATGTATGATCCACTCAGTAGCTGTTTTTTCTGCTACTGTGAATGGTAATTTTGACAGTTTTTCAATGCTCAGCATAGTGTAGTCTGCTCCCCTTTGTGCCAGTCTGATCTGTTTATCAGTGATATTGAATTCTGAAAACAGTGACGTAGTGTTTATTAAATGCCAAGGCACATAGCCTGCATGCAAGATTTGTAGTGTCCAGCCCAATAGCATGATAGAACGTAGCTGAGACTGACCATGTTGCAACATGACCAAGTCTTGTTCCATGATGTCTATGACAGAAGACACAATGCTGTCCAATGAATATATTCTGGACGACAGAGTAGTTAACCCATTGTCTACCACAGAGAGAGTTTTCTCTAAATTAATACGATCAATTTCTCGTATTTATTCTGCAGTCTCTGCTTGGGTAACCTTCCATGCTTCATTATAAGCAGCGTAGATACCGGCATATAAGAAACGTTTTTGATGCGGCTTTCTTGGTCCTAGCAAGAATTCCCTAAGGTCTGCGCCTTCTTGAAGTAAAGTTAAGTGTTGTTTTACATCCTTAAGGGTAGCTTTCTGTAGCCAATCAAGGCAAAGTTTCCCTACACTGTATGTTGTTACTACCCCTGGATGCTGTCTTTGAACATAGTGTGGGTCTGGCCTATTGATAGTGAAACCCTGTGTTTTGTTCAGGAATCGATCTTGACAGTTGTTTGTATCTGTGGGCCAGATCAACCAATTTTTCTATTCTGGATCTGATCTGTTGTGATGCAAAATATTATGTACGTCGACCTCCCCCCGTGTAGTGCTATTACTTGCAGGTATAGGTATGGTCGGTGTGTTCATGTCTTTGATCTTGGCTAATCCAACGCAAGACGTTTGTTGGACAGTGTCATTCAAAAACATAATTTGCTCAGGGATGATACAGGCTCTAAGCAAAGCTTCTACCCCTGTAGATTTTGTCTCAATGTTGTCTTTCCAAAAGTCGAAACCCTGTCTAGACAGTTGGGCAAAAAGGCTGCAGAATAAATCTGTTTTGTATTGGTTAACATATTTTTCGTTCCTGTCTTGTTCACATTTTTAAAGAAAAACGTTTCTGGGTTAGACAAATTGTAGCCTGAAAAATATGGAAATATTGTTGCAAAAGTTTTCGAACTACCCTTTGGAGGTATAGGACAATGTTCCCATTGGTTATACATAAATACATTGCTAGGTGTTGCAGATTTATGCAAGAAATGATGACCAGAGTGGTTATAACAATACATTTGTTCATAGTATGATGAACCTTCTAAATATTCATGATTTGTAAATCCTGTAGACATCTCTAGATCAGACATCATGTTACTAACAGTCTCGAAGTCCCAATCATCAAAAAAGGTACTAGAGGTAATAAAGTCACTTAATGAAATCTTAAATAAATGTGGAATCTTCAAAAGCTCAGACGGGTTAAAAAAGTCATATTGAGTTTGGTCCCAAACTATACCATCATGTATAGGAACTGCTGTGATGTTCACTGCTGATAAGTCTCTTGCTTCACGATGGGATGATTTGTGTGGCTGGAGAAGTAAGTTCCCTCTTTTTCTTGCTGTGTCCAGTTGAATATATCTTCAATTTATCAGCATACCCAGAGTTAATACCAGAGCTAACCAAAGTAGAAAGAAGAATATTCCCAAAACAATCCATAGTTCAATCCATGGTGAAACCAGATAAGACTTTTTCAGGAGATGAAAAAAGTCTGCTGCTTGTTCTTTGAAAGTTCTTTGTGCTGGAGTCGTTTCAGGTTCGCTGGGATCCTCAGAAAACATATCAAAGTTGAAAGTCATGCACCACCATCATGGAACGAGGAACATGTCGGCAGCAGGCTAGTTGCCGCGGTACTCTGCTCTGAGCTCCTGCAGGGCGTCGCTATAGATACAGCTTTTTTTCCCCTTTTATCGAAAATGCTGAATATTATCAGCGCAGGCATATAATCAGCGACTTTTCGTACAAGAACTAACGAGCCTGCCTTTGTTTTTTTTTTTTTTTTTCCCAATTAAGCGTTTCTCTCTTGCTTGCTGCTTGCCAGTACTGATGTAAAAAGTTACTGTGTTAGAGCAGTCTTCTTTCTGTCTCCATGCGCCTGAGGTCGGGGGTAATACAGCCGTTCCCTGAGGTCTCGGCCCTTGTTGCGCCGTCGTCTGGAATTCAGCACAGCCTGTGGCCCTGGTTCCGGGCCGCCCTGGAGCTCCGTCGGGGGAGGAGACAGTGGAGCTGTCGGCGTGATCGCCAGGTGGATGTCAGCGTTCGTCAGGGTGGCGATAGCCTCAAGCTTCAAGGAGAAAGCAGTACGGAGTATACAGCTGGTAGACTCAAAGCAGCTGATCAGGTGACGGGCAAGGCTTTTGAAAAGGGGGTTTTCTCTGATCGAGAGGAGATTTTTCGTGTTGCGGGGAAGTTAGAGAAATCCCCCCTACAAGTGTTGAGTGAAATTTCTTCCAGAGCTTGGGTGGCGGGGATCAGCAACCCTACGAGAGCCATATCGAGAGCCAACACGCGCGTAGTTCACACCCAAAAACCACTAATATCCTCGATTCCTAGTACAATCTTGGGAGAAAAAGTTAAACATAACGCAGAAAGAAGGCGCTCACGCAAAAGCAAAGTGAGCAGGAATCTTTCAGCTGAGGTTGTGGCTGGGGTTGGTACTAAGTCTGCCACAAGACTGGATTGCGCGAGCGCTCCTCAGGGTGGTACAGAAGGGGGGTGGGAGTCGGTTGAGCCCCCCTATAAATTAAAACCTTCTGAACCCCAGATCTCCTCAAAAACTTCTTCTTATTTGCATGTTGAAGTTAAGGCCAAACATACGAAGAGGTCTGGTAAATTAGCTAAGTCTAATTAATCTACCAAGTTAAGCAAACCGCTTTTAGATTCTACCTCAAGAATTACACCTTCATTACGATCATATTTTAAGGTCGTTCCTCAAATACTTGATCTGGCTCAATCCCAGCTTCAGACTCCTTCTGTCTCCATCTCCTCGTTAACAGTTTCCGACATGTTGGCACCTTCGGCCACAGGGGGCCTTCCTGAATTGTCACCGCAATCTGTAGCTTCAGGGCCTGTTGCTTTACCTCCGAAGACACCGGCATGCTCTCCTACTAGTGATTTACTACCAGCCTTAGTCCCGGTGGATGAGAATGATCCATCTAAGGAATCTAAGGAATCTGGGGAATGCTCTAAGCAAATTAATCTAGACTTAACTCCTCCAATTCCCTCACTTCCACCAGAGCTTTCAATCTCTCTATCTGATGCTACTGGTCCTAAACTTAAAGTGACTCCGGCACGGGCATTTCCTGGTAGGGAAACCGGGGGTAAGACAGTGCACCATGACCCCCTAGATTGTAGCAGCAAGGTCCCAAGCGATTTTGACAGTCTCGGGGCTGAGGGTGTACTTACTGGAGAGGGTCTTGGGCAGGGTTCGGATTTTGAACTCGTAAGCTCGAGGAGTGCTGTTCAGAAAGAGCTCCCGCCTGCCACTGATGCGGTACACTTGAACCTTAACTTAGGTAATACTATTGATTCTAACGGTGGCTTAATCTCAGACTCTCTTGCTTTAGATCTCCCAGTTTCCGCCTTACAGCTTATGTTTGCTACTCTGTCGGCTGATATTAAAAGGGGTTTTGAGGAGTCTGCATTAAATCAGTGGGAGATAAGAAGCTATTGCGAATCCTTAGACACAAAGATTGATGGACTCTGCAAAGGAACAGGAGTCTTAGAAGAGACAGTGGCCAGCATGTCGATACACCTCGACAAAGCTAAAGAGGACATTGAGAGGCTTAAGAGAGCCGACACCACTATGGCTGAAAGAATGGAAACCCTTGAAAACAATGCCAGTCGGAGCAACATCCGTATCTTGAATGTGCCTGAGGGCAGTGAAGGATCTGACATTAAGCGCTATATTATCACCCTTTTGAGACACTCTCTAAAACTGGATCAATCTGAGGAGGAATTAACATCTGAGATACAGCGAGTACATAGAGAGCCATTTAGGCGGAATCCACAACGGACAAAGCCAAGGAAGATTTTGTTGAACTTCCATACCTACTCGCTGAAAGAACATATCCTCAATCTTGCACTTAAGCAAAAATCCCTGGCAGGGGTGGGTTTTACCTTTCAAATTCGATCTGACCTGTCGAGGGTTACCCTTGAAAAACAATGGGAGCTAGGAAGCAGAATGGAGGCTTTTAGGAAGTTTGGTGCATCAGTTCAGATGGGGTTTCCAGCCGCTTTGAAAATAATGATCAATAATAAAATGCATAATATTCGTTCAGTACAGGCGGCGGATGATCTTCTGATGTCCTTAGGGGGTTCTAAGGGAGGTTCTGGCTCTGGTTGAGAGTCTTGTGTTACTATCTTTGGATCCTGACCTCTTTTGGAATTCTAAAGCAGCTTCCCCTACTGTTTCCTCCTATCCTTTTGTCTTTAAATAGTATTCATTCACCCCTCCTGTATCTTGTTAGCAGGTTCTTATGTGTTTTCAGATAAGTCTAAGTTAGATAGATTAAAAGGGAAAAAAATATATATATATATTAAGCAAATAAAAATAAATATATATATAAAGAAATTGACAAACAAGTAAAAAAAAATAGGGGGGATTTCACAATGGAATTGGAGAAGATTGCTCTTTTATAATTCTTTTATTGCACTTAGCTGGTGATGCCCTGTGCGGGCTCGGCAAAGGGTAGGGAGTACCACAAACCGGGCTTGATCCGGTTAGGTAGTACCAGGGTTCCTCATGGGTGGGGGGGAGGTATGGGTTTGGGTGTGAGTGGGGGAGGGAGGGAATATAAGCAAAATTGTTCCTCATCTTTTTTTTGGCTGCAGGTATATTCTGTTTTTCTGGTGTTGGATAATTTAGTCAAGAACTGTAAGTTTTTTCTCTATAGACTTTATTGCCATGAGTAACCTTAAGATTCTCTCCTGGAACGTTAATGGCCTGCGCACCAAGCCAAGGGCAAATAGAATCCTACAATATCTGCGTGATTCTGATGCGCAGGTCATCATTCTCCAGGAGACTCATTTGGTGGAGAGCGAGGTATTTGAATTGGTCAAAAATAAAAGGTGGATAGACTTATCAGTTTCTACCTCTCAGTCGCTTAATGTGAGAGGTGTATCTATTTTTTTTAAGAAAACTATCACTACTAGATTAGTTAGTCAGGTGGTAGACTCGGCTGGGAGATGGGCAATTGCCACGGTAGAGATAGGCGGTTTTCAAACAACATTGGTAGGGTATTATGGGCCCAATAGAGATGACCCCTCAGCATTAGAATCTCTATTTTCACAGCTTTTGCACTTCCCTGAACCCACTATTATCGCAGGGGATTTTAACATCGTGCTTGACTACGCTCTAGATAAAACGCCATCGAGTCGACAACAAGTTCTTTCTAAGTCTAGAGAGTTTCTACTTAATTGTATGCAGCAATATGAGTATATTGACATCTGGCGGATAAGGGCAGGTCAGCAATCTTGATTTTCCTTTCGAAATTTTAAATATCGCCACCAGTCTAGGATTGATTTCTTTTTGATTAGTCGCAATTTGCAGGGCTTCATAAAAAATGTTAGTTATTTGCCTTCTCATCTGTTGGACCACTCTGCAGTAAAGTTAGATCTTGCAGGCATTGTGCAGCTCCCTAATAGATCATGGTCTTTTGATCGTATTTTTCTTTCGTCACCAGATGATGTAGCTTACCTCAAATTGGAGGCACGTGAATTTATGCAATTTAATATAGCCACAGCAGGTACCAACACTGTATGGGATGCGTTCAAATGCTTCCTGCGTGGAGCTATTAAAAATATGGTCACATTTCGCAGGTGGCAGTATACTCAGGAAGTAGCGTCTATTGAAGCCAATCTCTTATTAGCACAGGCGGAATTAGACTCCTGTAGTAGTAGTACTCCCAGTCTTATTTCAGCTTGAGCTTAAAATGCAATTGGCTTCGGTTCTAAGTCAACGCCTGCTCCGTAGATGGGAAGTTAGCAAACTAGCCCATTTTGAATTTGGCGAAGGGGCTGGCAAACTGCTCGCTTGGAAATCCAGAACTGACCAGGTCCGTAATACAATTAATTCAATCACTTCCAGCTCTGGGACTTTAACGTCTAATGCAGAAATTAGAACGGCATTTAAAGATTTCTTTCAGGAGATCTATCAAGAGGACAAAGACATCTCCCCAGAATGCATTAGAGAGTGGCTAAATAATACATCTCTACCTTCGCTCTCATCGGATCAAAGAGCTTTTTTAGATATGGCAGTTATGGAGGAAGAAGTGGTGGCCGCAATATGTGGAAGTAAGAGTGGTAAGGCGGCAGGGCCCGATGGCCTACCAGCTGAAATATACAAGAAGTTGGTGGAAGAGATCTCTCCTTTTCTTGCTCTGCTTTTTAATCAAATACTGCTCCTAAACTGAGAAAAACCCTAACTTTACGACTTTAGGTATTCACAGAAGGCATTTAGGAGTCCTAAAGTTAGGAGTCCTAACTTTACCACTACTAAACTGAGAAAAATTCTAATTTTAAGACTTTCGGTATTCACAGAAGGCATTTAGGAGTCCGAAAGTTAGGACTCCTAACTTCTGTGAATACCGAAATGAGTAAGTGCCTTCTGTGAATACCAAAATGAGTAAGTGCCTTCTGTGAATACCAAAATGGTAGTAAGTTTAGGATTTTGTCTTAAGTTAGTTCTGTGAATCGGGCCCTATGAGTGTGGGGAATTCGTGATCCGTGTTTTCAAGTGCCATCTTGAATGCTTGTAGTCCAGCTCGCTGAGCTGTACAATCTCCTAGAGATTGCGTTTTTGTGACCATTGGTCTGAATTTGCCATCTCGCATACGACCTTTAACGATCGCGCATGCTGCACTGTAAGCTTGTTTACTCCATGTAGCGGGTTGTGCAGATCCTACAGTATAAATTATAAATTCGTACTGATCAAGAGGGAGAATTTCAGTAAGCAGAGGACATTTGTGTTCGTATTGCAGGAATGCTTGTGTTTTCAGGTAAGGATCAAAAACATATTCAACATCAGTTGCAGCAAGATTACTAACCCATTGTATCCATCTCGGATGTAAAGCTTTTGCATTCGGAATACTCGCTTTTGTAACTGCCTCTAAGGCTGGTACAGGGGTGACGACCATAATGCATTTCCTCTGTGTTAGGGCTCTTTCTTTTGCTACAGCGGTTTGAACTGCTGTCAGAATTTTTTCTGTAGAAGTGAATTTCATTTCTGCTTGTGTATACAAGTGTGATTTGTATGTGATTGGTACTTTTTCACCTTCGTTAAAAGTTAAGTAGGTGAATCTGCATTGACCCGGAATGATTCGGATCACTGAGTTGCGTACGTTTACATGTGTTTGCAAGTGTTTTGTTGCTAACATGTCTGTTTGAAGTGAACGCAGAATTTCTGTGTGTTCTTGTGTCCAAGTTGTGGCTTTGAAATCAGGTTTGATTAATTCGGAGAGAGGTTTAACCCTCTCTGCGTAGTTTAGAATGTATGTTCTTTCAAAATTCAGGAAACCTAGAATTGACTGTAAGATTTCAGCGTTTTTGTAGGTTGGAGCAGCGCACACTGTTCTAAAAAGTTAGCTGCCAGGCTTTTGCCTTCACTTGAAAGTTCATATCTTAGGAAAAGGACGTTGAGATGGGCAATTCTGGACTTTTTAAAGTTGAATTTGTAACCCTCAGAGGCGAAGCCTAATATAATGGTGTTCACCCTGTTCAAGTGTCTGTCCAGATCATCGTCTGTCAGAAATATATCACTGACATATGACAATGCCTTGTCATCATAAATTTGTTGCCCTTGCTTAGAATAACCCCGGGCTGTTTTTGAACCCCTGTGGGAGTCGACAAAATTGATGCTGAGTCCCCATTATTGAGAAAGCGGTCAAATATCTACTTTCAGGTGCAATGTTTTGACAAAAGAAACCATTTGAAATGTCTAATGTGGTTTTGTACTTTTTACGCACAATGTTATTCATTAATGCTGTACTGTGTGCATTTTGTACTGCAAATGTTTTACAACAAGAGTTTAGGTGTCTGTAATCCAAAACTAGATGATATGTATTGTCTCGTTTGGAGACAGGAAACAATGGATTGTTCATTGATGAGGTGCATGTTTCAATCACCCTCTGGTATTCAAGATGATCTAAGATCTCCCTGACTTCTTTTTTAGCTTCTTGCTTAACTGGGTACTGCCGTTGTGCAGCTGGTTGATTTTTTAACTGGATTTTGTGGTGAGGTGAGTCCTCATCCCATCCTACATGATTCTTGTATAATGCTGGGGCCTGGGCCTCTGCCCATTTCCTGGCATAAGTATATTTTAAATGTACTGACACAAGGCTGGCATAATGATGTCTTCAAAATTGGAAAAAGGAGAAACATTTGGGCACCTTGCTGTTGCACTGCGAGAATGAGGAAATGCTGCCAAAAGCTTCAACATTGACACGTGCTTTCATCTTCCTTAGACTAGTACAGTAAATAAACCCAATACATTTCGAACATAAGTTCTTCTTCAGGGGTACTGCAAATAAATAAACTGCATCAATAATAATTATGGGATGGGTAACATCCAGGACCTTAAGATCGTAGTTTTGCTTATAAGCACTAAAGGACACAGCAAGGCACGGGACTTGGTCTAATTTAGGTCTAATGGGGAAAATGTGTGCAAACAGGATTTAAGATAGGGTTGTGGAAGGAGGAAAGTTGTTGATTTTCTGCAAACAAGGGAAGACACGCAGATTCTGAGTTGCCGGTTTTAGGAGGTAAATCTACACTGTTTCTTGATGGTTTTATATTATAACAAGGGAGTTTGGGCGAGGAAATCATTGTAATTTTTTTCTGTATTATATTTTTGTTAGCACGGGTTTTCAAGAGAGGAGGTAGGAAACATGGGAATCCAGTGGCAGACCTGGGTAAAACTGTAGCTGACGTTGCTGTTTTTTTTAAACTAAATGTCTTGTGCTTTTGTATTATTATTGATGCAGTTCTTTTTAATTTATTTGCACTACCCCTGAATAAGAACTAATGTTCGAAATGCATTGGGTTTATTTACTGTACTGGTCTAAGAAAGGTTGAAAGCATGTGTCAATGTTTAAGCTTTTGGCAGCATTTGGCATTTGAAAATGCGGAATAAAACATTCCATCTCAACCTGGCTGTCTCTGCAGTGATTTAAAAAAGAATGGAGTACATGGATTATCAGTTTCGTAAACGTCAATCCGATTTATCTATGAAGGGAAGGAGTGCACTCAACATCCTTGAACTTGCTTAGCAATTATATACGTCCCAAAACACGAGTTGCACCCCAGGAGTGATTAAATACTGAATCAAGTGAGTTACAACACATACATCACTTTGGAGACAGGATAACATCCAGGACCTTAAGATCATCATTTACAAAACATCAAGTTTGGACTGCATCTGTTTCATTCTAAAGGAAGTTGACTCGACACTTAGAGGGCTGCTAATTACATCATGGACTTTTTTTTATGTTGTAAGTCATCGATTCTAGATATCACTCTTAATGTTTATTTCAGTATTCTTTGTTAGTGCATCACAGTAAGAGGTTTTTATTATTAATTATATTCGTAAATTATTAATGGTTTAGGAGTATCAGCTCTGATTTGTTTTAATCCCTGATATGGTGTTCGATTCCTAGGTTAGTGCATTATGAGATGGGTAGTTTTTAGTTTCGCTTATAAGCACCAAAGGACACAGCAGGGCACGGGACTTGGTCTAATTTAGATCTAATGGGGAAAACGTGTGCAAACAGGATTTAAGAAAGGGTTGTGGAAAGAGGAAAGTTGTGGATTTTCTGCAAACAAGGGAAGACACGCAGATTCTGAGTTGCCGGTTTTAGGAGGTAAATGTACACTGTTTCTTGATGGTTTTGTATTATATCAAGGCAGTTTGGGCGAGGAAATCTTTGTCAATTTTTTCTGTATTATATTTTTGTTAGCACAGGTTTTCAAGAGGGGAGGTAGGAAACATGGGAATCCAGTGGCAGACCTGGGTAAAACTGTAGCTGACGTTACTGTTTTTTAGAAACTAAATGTCTTGTGCTTTTGTATTATTATTGATGCCGTTCTTTTTAATTTATTTGCAGTACCCCTGAAGAAGAACTTATGTTCGAAATGCATTGGGTTTATTTACTGTACTGGTCTAAGGAAGGTTGAAAGCACGAGTCAATGTTTAAGCTTTTGGCAGCATTTGGCATTTGGAAATGCAGAATAAAACATTCCATCTCAACCTGGCTGTCTCTGAAGTGATTTAAAAAAGAATGGAGTACATGGATTATCAGTTTCGTAAACGTCAATTGGATTACTATGGATTACTTTGGTTTACTAGGTGGAATATGGTTCATTGTAAGAGGAAAGTTTCCTCATTCTCGCAGTGCAACAGCAAGGGGCCCAAATGTTGCCCCTTTTTCTAATTTTGATGATAATGCTTTGTTGGGGCGACCACAGCGCTGTTACGCATGCACATTTGGCAGTTAAAGCAAACACAGATTTATCTATGAAGCGAAGGAGTGCACTCGACATCCTTGAACTTGCTTAGCAATTATAAACGTCCCAAAACGTGAGTTGCACCCCAGGAGTGATTAAATACTGAATCAAGTGAGTTACAACACATACATCACTTTGGAGACAGGATAATATCCAGGACCTTAAGATCATCGTTTACAGAATATCAAGTTTGGACTGCATCTGTTTCATTCTTAAGGAAGTTGACTCGACCCTTAGAGGGCTGCTAATTACATCATGGACTCTTTCTTATGTTGTAAGTCATCGATTCTAGCTATCACTCTTAATGTTTATTTCAGTATTCTTTGTTAGTGCATCACAGTAAGAGGTTTTTATTATTAATTATGTTCATAAATTATTCATGGTTTAGGAGTATCAGCTCTGATTTGTTTTAATCCCTGATGTGGTGTTTGATTCCTAGGTTAGTGGATTATGGGATGGGTAGTTTTTAGTTTCGCTTATAAGCACCAAAGCACACAGCAGGGTACGGGACTTGGTCTAATTTAGGTCTAATGGGGAAAACGTGTGTAAACAGGATTTAACAAAGGGTTGTGGAAGGAGGATAGTTGTTGATTTTTTGCAAACAAGGGAAGACACGCAGATTCTGAGTTGCTGGTTATAGGAGGTAAATGTACACTGTTTCTTGATGGTTTTGTATTATAACAAGGGAGTTTGGGCGAGGAAATCTTTGTTAATTTTTTCTGTATTATAATTTTGTTAGCACGAGTTTTCAAGAGGGGAGGTATGAAACATGGGAATCCAGTGGCAGACCTTGGTAAAACTGTAGCTGACGTTACTGTTTTTTAGAAACAAAATGTCTTGTGCTTTTGTATTATTATTGATGCAGTTCTTTTTAATTTATTTGCAGTACCCCTGAAGAAGAACTTATGTTTGAAATGCATTGGGTTTATTTACTGTACTGGTCTAAGGAAGGTTGAAAGCACGTGTCAATGTTTAAGCTTTTGGCAGCATTTGGCATTTGAAAATGCGGAATAAAACAGTCCATCTCAACCTGGCTGTCTCTGAAGTGCTTTAAAAAAGAATGGAGTACATGGATTATCAGTTTCATAAACATCAATCGGATTACTATGGATTACTTTGGTTTACTTGGTGAAATATGGTTCATTGTAAGAGGAAAGTTTCCTCATTCTCGCAGTGCAACAGCAAGGGGCCCAAATGTTGCCCCTTTTTCCATTTTTGATGAGAATGCTGTGTTGGGGCGACCACAGTTCTGTTATGCACGCACATTTTGGCAGTTAAAGCAAACACAGATTTATCTATGAAGGGAAGGAGTGCACTCGACATCCTTGAACTTGCTTAGCAATAATGATGTCTTCGCCATGTGGGTACTCCCTGACAAATTCTGGTTCAAAGGGGTATGATATACTTCTTTTTCTGCAAGAAGTATATCATACCCCTTTGAAAGTCGCTCCCAAAAGAGTGCTTTCACTTTTCTTGGTATGTCTCTCTCCATCCGGAGTGTTATTTCATATAACCTATGCGGAGAACTAACCCTGGTGTCTGCAGTTTCAACTTGAATGTCCTCATTCATGTCCACTGTCTCCAGAAGCCCCTTCAGGTTCTGGCGAGCTACTGTAACTTCTGCTGCACTGTCCAACATTGTGTGAGCCCATTCTCCATTCTTGAGTTGTGTTCTCAGAATCCTTGGCATGTCTGATCTTCAGACCTGCTACCTTCTTTTTGGAGAATTGAGGATTTTGTTTGTTTTTCTGAACGTGTTGATCGTCTTTGGACTTCACACGTTCTTCTTTGTTCTCTGACCGTGCTCTTCTTTCGGATGTCTGTGATGATATCTGAAAGGTACGAGAGGAACGTGTATCAGTATCTTGATATCTGTCAGGTTTTCTCAAATTATCCCTATTCCTGAGATTGTACCTCCTTTTAGAGGGCTCCTTTGGAGGGGACCTGCCTCGGGAATGAGGTTGCTTCTCTTGGGAATGCTGTTTGCTATTTTCCCACTTCTTTTTTTCTCTTCAGGTAGGAGTGTTTTTAGTAAAGGCCTTTTCAGGACTTTCAGACAGGTGTGGTTTAACTGCTTTCCCTCCCAAACTGTCTCTGCCTAATACTTCATAGGATTTTTCAATTATTCTGGCTAGTTCTTGTGGTTCTTCTGTTTCATCAAGTTCCCTTAATTTCTGGCGGATTGCCACTGATGCTGCTTCTCCTTTAATATTAGATAATATTATTGTTGAGACCTGGTCGAAATTTTTAGTAACTTCATACCTAAATTCAGAGCAGGCTCTGCCCCGTATTCTCTTTCAGGACATCATGTATTACCGCCAATGCGGAACACCATGTGTTTTTGTGTAGATTGCAGCAAAGACTGTGCTCCAAGTGGTGCAGTCTTCCAGATGTGGTGTGATCCCCATTGGTAAACAGATTGTTAGAATTCTGTGTTTCTCATAAGGGCTAGTTTTAGGAAATACTGCTTCGATTTGAGTAATCTTTTGAGCTATCCAGAATGGCATTTTACCCATGACTGCGTGTAAAGTCTGTGGAGTGATATTTAGTGTATTCCCCTGATGAGGAGCTGGATTTTGAATGGTTAATGGTGGTTGGACTGTGAAAATCCGCATGACATATTGAACTAATTGTCTGTAGATTTTGATTAACTCCTTGAGTTGAGCAAGTAATTCTACATCTGACATTTCTTCAATGTCAGGATGAGGTGTATAGCTGGCTAAAATCGGGCATGTTGCTCCTGGTCTACCTATTGGACTATTGGACCGAGCCTGGTAATGTGATTGTAATGTTTTAGGGTGCCTTTAAACCAGAGAGCATGCTCCTGGTATGTGAGTGGAATTTCAATATCCTCGAAAGGAATATATTCCTCAGGTGGTTCATCTTCTTTGTAGAAGTGAAACGTTTTAGTTACTGGATTTGACTCTGGGAATACTATCCATGAATAGAATACCTCTGTCTGGTGAGATTCTTGTGCCTCTATCACAAAAACTGCTCTACCACCTCTTGGTGTTAGGTCATGTTTTATAAGTTTTAGAGTGATGGCTCTCCTTCAGTTTGGAGCGATGATTTTCGCATTTTCATTGGTTTCATTAAAACCTGTAGTATCAAAAAGTACCGCAACATCGTCGGGTACAGCCCCACCAGTATCGGTGTTTTTGCCGTTTTCGGACATTGTTTAATGAAATTTTGCAGAGCAAGTTTCAAGGGAACAAAGATAAGGTGCACAATATTTTGGAACACTGTATCCTTCAACGTTGAACAAACCAAACAGCTAATACATAGGATTTTCGTCCTACTCAGCTATGGCGGATATCATCCATACCCACTCCAGACGTCTTATGGAGTTTTATGAGTAGGGGTCTCTGAGAAAAGCACGACTGAGTTACTTCAGTATCTAGCGTTAAATTAGTGCCTTATCAAACCGTTGGGCGCCATTTAGTGTAATTCCTATATCCCTGATAGGTTCTGCGCATTGGAATAACATACACTATAGATTTGACATAGGACTGAGGTCAGTATGTCTCTATCGAGTACATTAAACTTAATTACTTGTGTGTGCCAGCTAACTCAGAGGTCACTAGAAACGTCTTGAATAAACAAGAAGGAATTCGTTTCTGACAACCGCATAAACATGACAACTTTGTTTCCCTTAGAGTCGGAACAATCTCAGAACCGTGGAAACAATAGATAACAGTTTCACTCAGTCAATCGTGCATGCTTTGTTTCTACAGAGTTGCATAGAAATAGAGAGACGGGAGTTTCCATAAAAAGGGTTTATTGAACAGTCTTATTTCTCGTGCAAAAGATATGAACTGCTACAATCGTAGGACAGGCTGCAAAGTACAATATGTACAGAGTTAGTAGTAAGATAAAATAATACTGCAATAGCATGGTTTGTAGCTATGACATATATTCATAAAATACATACATAAATAACACAGGCTAAAATGTGAATACTCATCTGATGCTTCTAAATTGTTCTACCCCAGTGTACCTAACCTAAGTGGAGTACGAGGTAAGAAGTAGGTGCTGTTTTCTAAAGTATAGCTAGCTATAGTTTAGTTTTGCCAAGAGTTGCCAAACGTTTCTCTAAGTTCTAGTTTGCTCCATACCTTAGAATGTGCGAGGTTGGAATCTCTTTCCGGGACTCGATATCTAACACCCCGCAAGGGGAGTCAGAAACACTGGAGCTGGATTCTCTGCGAGGAGGATGACAGTGTCTGGTCAGTGCATCAGGCTGGAACTCGATCTCCTTCCGAACTTGCCGTGGCGAACCGCAAGTAGGCAGTCTAACTATACCGTACCAGAACCGTGGTTTGCCAGGGCAAGTGCAGGTATATTTATACCTTGAAGGTGTTTAGGAATGCCTGTATTGACGTAAAAGTCGGGCATCGGAACGTCATGAATGAATCCCTAAGGAATAGATGTTCATGCATAATAATGAGTTCTTGGAGAAATCAATATCCAAGCAAGGGAAATTCCTAAAGGCTTAAGAGTGTGGTTTTCCAAGAACTCGTTGTGACGTGGATTGACGGATGTAGGAGACCATACCTGTATTTGGTTAGCATGGACAAGGCCTAAATAAGGGCTGGATTTTCTATGCCTAAATAAGGGCTGGATTTTCTATGCTTAAATAAGGTCAATATGAATTTTACCTATATAAGGGCATAGATCGGGAAACCTATATACGGAATCTAAATCTACACACAACAATGTTACCAAAGTATTCACAACACGGCAGCACCATGCGGTATTCCCCAGATAATGCATCAACTGACCGCGTTAAAATCAACGCCACGCGGCAAAGATGCGAAATGCAAAAAAAGCTGCGATGAGGCCGATCGGGATACAAAAATCAGCGAAAACCAGCTACAGGCCTGCAATTCACACGCGTCAGGAAGGAAAAATCACCATAAAAGAAAAAAAAGACAAACAAATGCCAAACAACAGCCAAGCACAATGGATGTTGCCGGAGCAAGTACGGAGGAGAACCAGAACCCCACAAGCCCCCCGGAGGACCGGCCTGGGACCTCGGGGTCAGAAAAGCGCATGGAGAAGCAGAGTAGGAAAAAACGCATCAGTCTGCAGGAAAACAGGATCCTGATAATGGAGGTGGTCGAACGCCATCAACAACTGTTCGTCACCTCCACTGTGTCATTGGTACAAATTTTATGGGCTCATTAGACTTAAATGTTGACCTGTCCAAGTCACATATCATGAGCCTGGGAGGTAAGTCAAAGGTAGCCAAAACGTTTTGCTGTGGCGGGATCAAACTAACTAGGGTCCCCACATTCCCGTACCTGGGCATCCTATTTGATGATAGGTGTTCATGGGTTCCGCATAGGAGGGCGAAGAGAATCGCTTTGGCTAGATCAACAGGAGCGGTTCTTGATTTTGCCCGGAGGCTGGGCGCCAAGCCTATGCAGGCCTTGTTGAATATTTATAAGGCCAAGAGCATCCCTATTGCGAAGTATGGCTCTGAAATTTGGGATTATAATAACTGCACAGAGCTCCAAATTGTTGAAAAAAAAATTCTAAGAAGCCTGCTCTCCGTATCCCAATCTATATCCTCTTATATAATTCATCAAGAGGTGGGCCTCGGCTATGTTTCTGATCTGAGGGGAGAGGTGTGGCGCCGCGGCCAGGGCGACTGACGCTGGACGCTGGGGATCACGGTTCGATCCCTGGCTCCGGCGGCAGAGGTCTGCCCAGCACCATGCGACTCTGGGCAATAGCACGCTTAATCTTCCCAACGGCCCCCAGCGCCGAGAGACCCCTTCGGGGGTGATTTGTGCGCTATACAAGTACTGGATTTTTTATTTATTATTAGATGTCTCCCATTCCTAAATGGATCTCGATCTGGTCTAATCCTGATTTGGTGTTAAATAAAGAGATCATGTGAGATTGCATGGCTCTAGATAGGGCAAGTAGCATACCATGGTTGAGACATTTGAAAAGCCCGGCGGAGTGGTTAGGTCGATCAAACTTGTTTGACAGCCAAGAAAATATATGTAAAAAAGATCTTGTGTGGGCCAAGACCTCATTTCAGTGCATATCATCATTAGAAAGAGAGGCCTCAAAATTATTGAAACCCACTGTCCGTGCCCATCAGCTCCTAAAAACTTCCTATTTCATGGAGCCTTACTTGGACATTGTCACCAAGCCCCAACATCGTTTTGTTTTGACGAGATTTAGGTTTAATTATTTACATTTTTTTCTGGCTGATCCTTTAGGCTGGGCCAAGATAGATGACCTGGGTCCCTGCTCATGCGATTGTTTCTCAAGGCCGGACACTATACATTTTGTCTTATTCTGTGATTTTTATTTATCTAAACGCAGGCATTAAATCCTTCCAATTTTAAAGAATAAAGGTTTTTTGCAGGCCAGACCAGTTCTATTATACCTGCACTTGTTGAGTAATCCTTGTGAAACTTTCAGCATTGCTAGCTTTTTAGTAGCAGCAGTTAGAGCAAGGAAAAAAAGGAAGTAGCAACTGAAACAGGTTTATGTGTCCGGATCCTGCTATGTATTTTTGCCCCACTGCACATGAAACGTTTTTATACTGTCTGTATTTTATAATAATATATGCATATTAGGAACTGCGATGATGTTATATTTATAGATGATTTTATGTAGTAATTCTTTTTAATCTTGTAATGTTGATGAGTATTTTTAACATACTTTTATGTTTTTTAATAATAACCGAATAAAGTAATTTTGACTGACTGTGTCATTGGCAACAAAAAATGGACTATGGCAGTCCATCGTGGACAAGGTGAATGCAGTCGGAGTGCTGAAGAGGACAATGGAAGAGGTCAAAAGGCGCTGGAATGATGTCAAGCGCAAAACCAAGCTGAAACTCGCTAACAACCAGAAGGCGCAATGCAGACTGGAGGTGGGAGTCTTGCGCCACAGGAGGAGCTGGACGACATGGGGGAAATGGTGTCCACAGTCATCAGTGGGGAGACGGTGGCTGGAGTCGGGGGACCGGACACTGCTCAACAGGACCGGACACAACAGCACCAGGGTGAGTAACGACCAGGGACTGGTGGTACGGGGGGAGATGGGCACAATGGGACACATGCACAATTGAGCTGAGCACATCTGCAGACAAACCATGCCCGAGACCCCAACTCCCACCAAGAGAACAATGTACCCAAGTATGCTACATTTCAGCACTGTACGAGCACAGAAGTCAAAGGCGCACCGCATAAAAGGAATAAGCGGCAGCAAAACAGAGCAGCAGGGGCCACCCCCCATGCAGCACACACACATGACATGCAGAGCACATCAACACTGACAACAAAGTGGCACAAACCGCAACACGTCCACAACAGAACACAGGACACAACTGGTACATACTGGGTGTAGAAACTGGCCAATCACAAGTGACATTGCAGGGAAATGTGAGTAGACAATGTACAAGTTCAAATACACATCCGTGATGTTGTCGAAATGTTCACTGTCCTGCAGCAAATAGGCAGCCCCTCCAAAACAGCAACGATGTACACAGTCATGCAGTCTGTATGTGAACATGTACAATCCGACAACACACATGTGAACACATTGTCAAACTGCAGCTCCCCTTCATATTGCAGAGGGACAATCAACACCTCCTGCAGAGCTGCCCGAACCTTTCTTCTCTGATGACAAAGAGGACCACCACAGCTTCGACTCCGACGCCCTCCAAGAGTTCATTGACAGTCTCCGCAGCCCACCTCCAGGAGCAGGGCAGCCTAGCTGCAACGGGGACACCCCATCCCCTGCACAGACCACACAGCAGGCAGCACCCACCACCATGGCTGCCTCCCAGGACCCCCAAGAAGAACACATGGCCTTTCAACGCCGTGTGTTGGGATGCCAGGAGCAGCTGGCTATACAGGTGCGGGTGGGCTTTGACCACATGGCAGACAAACTAGATGCCATACGTGGGTGTCTAAGTCCCATCAGGGACCACTCACAGTCCCTAACGGACACCCACAGTCCGCTCTATGCTCTCCAACGAACCATGGCTGATATCGCCGGAGTCCTGAGTCTGAGACAAGAACAACTGTCTAGTCAGAGTGGCTCCAGCGAGCTCGCCTAGGAGTTGGGACTCATGTGGAGGCTCATGGAGACCATGGAGTTGGCCAATGCGGAAAGAGCGGATGCCACGGCTGCAAACCAGCGAGAGGTAGCTGGGTTCCACAATGACCTCAAAACCATCCTCATGGCCTTGCTGTCACAAGGCCTGGTGCCGATGCATGCTGCTGCTACCACTACATCCAGATCTCCGCCCCTGAGGTGTCACTGCCACACAGTGCAGGAGAAAGGCCAGCACCACCCACACATAAGGCACATGAGACAGCAAAGGACGAAGATGCAGATGAAACCACCTTACTGGTACGGAGAAAACTGTAGCATTAATCTCCGCCATATGGCCGGTTTCAGCTTGGTTCTGTCCTCTGCATCATCACCTTCCACTGCCCCCCGAACACTCTGCAACACTCACCTTGTACCTCGCAATGGACTGCCATATTCTGTTTTATTGCCAATGACACAGCTAACAGATTGCGGGCTGAACTCTTCCCCTCCCTTTGGACTTGTCAATCCCTGAAGGGACTCTGGCTGGCCCTCCACGGGCCAACATTGTAAAGTGGGCTTTGCATGGCCCTGTACTGCTCCAGATGCAACACTCCACTGAATGTGCATTAAACATTCTGAATCACACAGATGTGTCGTGTCTATGGTCTTTCAAGTCTGGTAGAATGGACGAATGTAGGGTCAGTGAAGTCCTCTTACGTCCATGTGGCTCATGTCATTGGACTTGAGTCACAGGGTGACACATTGCCGAATGTTGTCAGGGTGGCACCGATGCAACAACAGCGACACGTGCATTTATTACTTCCTTGTCCAGCCCCATACGGAACAACGCCCAGAGCCCCAGGGTCATTGTTCAAGCCCTTACTCTGGACTGGCATACGCCAGGCCAGCCCACTCCGCTGACGCTTACGGGGGGGGTGACAATGCTACATGTCCCAGGTCTTCCCTGTAGGAATCTGCTGCTCACAGGTCTAGTTGTCAGCATGCCACAGCATGCCACATCCACTCCCTCATGGCTGGTGTAAACCCACACCACACCCATCCAGCACGTGCGTCACAGCACATGTGACCCTGCCAATAAAAAGGGCCGGGCGCACATGCTCGATGCCATTTCCAAACTCTCTCGGTGTATCCGTGTGGTGTGCATGTAGGCATGGGGGCCCAGGGGCCTGCGACATCACATTTCGCAGGCTCGGAGGTCACATGATGGCATACGCACCATGATACCCAATCATAGAGGGTCCATGACTTGGGGGGCACAGATTTGGTGGCACCGTATACACTGTGGCCGGCACAGGCACACAGCCACCAGACGGTGACTTACAGTGCACTTAGGTAGGGGCACCTTAAGTGCTGAGCGGGTGTGCAGCCTGTGATGATGCCCCGTCCCAGCGGTCCAGACTGCTCAGGTTTTGTGAGCCCTGCTGGACCGCAGTGTAGGCCTGAGCCAGTGGACAGCGGGGGCCTACCGCCATGTGGCATGGCCTCGTGGGTCACAGAGTTAGTGGTATGTTCTCTGCCAGCATCAAAAGTGAGACCTGATGGCCTGCGGAGTGGAGCTGCATGATGTGGAGGGTGCCATGTCCGCGGGCTCCGGGCTTGTGGTTTGCAGTGGCACATGGTGGGCCCTCTTTTCTACATGCCGGTGGCGGAAGGTGAGCAGTGAGGCCTGGGTGCGCAGGGCGGGCATGCACCACTGGGTGGCGAAAGCGACTGGGGTGCATCCGCCTGGGTGCGCAGGGGCGGGCAGGCGTTGATGTCTTGTGCAATTGTATGTACTGTGCCATTCATGTATCTGGACTCTGTTTCAGATGACGGGTCAGTCTCAGATGTGGAGCTGGTGAACTGCACTACATACCGGCACGTGGTTGGAGACACACCGGTGGCAGCAGGTGAGCAGTGTGGCCTGGGTGCGCAGTGTTGGCACTCTCCCTGTCCCTCTCTTCTTCTCTCTCTCTCCCCCTCTCTGTACGTCTATCTCTCTCTCCCCCTCTCTGTCCCTCTATGTCTCTCTCTCCCCTCTCTGTCCGTCTATCTCTCTCTCCCCCCTCTGTCCGTTTATCTCTCTCTCTCCCTCTCTGTCCGCCTATCTCTCTCTCTCCCTCTCTTCCTCTCTCTCTCCTTCACTCTCTCTCTGTCCCTTGAAGTGCGCAGGACACACCTTCTCATCATGATTTTTGTCTTGCAGGCTGTGACCTACCGATTATCCCGAGGGGAGCCGCCATGTCTCTTCATTTCTGTTCTGTGTTTATTTTAATACATTTTCATTTGTTGCTTCGAAGGGGAATGTGTGATGCTCATTTTGGTGATGACACATGCATGTCACCAGATGTGATTGTGCGACATCAGGTGGATTATTTGGTACATGTTCCCGTGTAGTTGATGTGGCATGTCTTTGGCCAGGGGGGTGCTGGGGAGGTGGGTCCTGGGGGTGACGGCGGTGGGTGTTGTGGGCCTCTTGGGTGTCCGTTACACATGTTCAGTTGCTCCTTGGCATCTGTTGTTCTTCAGGTATGACTCTGGGCTGGGCTTCCTTTTGTGGTGCAGGCTGCCGTCAGACTTTTTGTACCAGGTCAGAGCAGGTGTTGATTTTTTGCTGCTAACGTGCCTTATCTCATGTTTCGTGGTCTTTTCGCTGATCTGGCTGGCCGTTGAGAATGTTGCGGTGTGTTGTTGTTGCGGCTTTTTGCACGGAACCGCCTACTCTGCATCTCATTAGCGATAGTTGCCGGGGTCATCTGTGTCGATGTTTTTTGAGGATGCTATCGCCGGAAAACTGGTGATATCGGCTGTTTGCACTGGCTTGTGAATGGGGTGATAAATTTATCGCAACTTTGTCGGTGATAAAGTGCCGTTAACTCGGAGAAAGCTCCTTGAGAATATGGCCCATAGTATTACAACGCACATGCCTTTTTTTACGGAAAAAAGGGGGTCCCAGAACGCGTTTCCCCATGCTAATTTTCATTGGAACTTTAGACACGGCTACAGCTCGAATTACTAAACGCAATTAAACCATATTTGGCAAAAAGGAAGGTCTTGGTCCAGGATGCAAACCTTTTTTTAAATGGTGTAAATCCATTCAGTATTTTTTTTTATTGCATTTTTCATAAACATTATAGTGCAAATACACAAAGGTCCTGCGTGTTTAAAACAAGGTACAGTGGTTGTACACAGCAATAGCGGTTGTTCCACTTTTAACTACATCAGCAGTTACACAGGGACATAAAAAGTAAGTCAACATTTCTGAGACAGCAATAACAGTCTCCTCCCGCCCAGCAGTCACAAATCCCACATGAAAGCATAACGAGGATAGAAAAAATAGATGTCAGACCTTGCACAGCAGGGTCCATTTCCCACCACCTACAGGTATGCAACCAACAGTACTCTACAATGTGGTTATCCCATTACAGTGCCCAATTAGAGAAAATAAAGTTGGGTACATGATTTTACGCCATACTGGTATTAACTTACAAGATCACAGAAGTAGGCTCGTAGTTGTTTCCTATTATTTCTAACCAGACCTGTGGCATAGTCATGTGAGTATTTTAAGAGCAATATCATAGGTGCAAATTAAATCAAGTGATTCAATTGTAAAGCACTGTTGGTTGCTTCGCCCACCAGAGTGCTGAACTGGAAATTGTGTTATGAATAGACATGATTACACATAATTGTTATGTAGAACAAATAACAGGAATGTGGTGAACAACAGATATAGGAATAATGGAAGTTATCTTGTTAAATAATATGCAGAATACTGTTGGCTGCTTTGCCCACTAGAGGGATGCATTGTATTATACGCAACTGTCTCGTAGAATTGAACAAAATACAGGAAGTTCACCAACAAAAAGACATGAATAATGTATATTGTCTCGCTAAATAGTATGCACAAAATGCAATCGAGTAAGCTAAAAAGAATATGCTCGTAGTACGGATAAATGTTGCATTGAATGTTGCAAATGCTATAATTGTGATGAAGCTCACAGCAATATCATATATTTTTTAATTGTATATATTTATTCACATTACACTGGGGTGTTTCAATTTTATCCCTGTGTTATAAAGTACCTTGATGCATACAAAAGTTCAGGAACAATAAAAATAAAAGACCACTATATCCACAATGCACTGTGGCGCATCGCATGAAATGATGCAGGATACTTTGTAACCTTATTTAGATCCAAAAATGTCGCTGCTTGTTTGTCGTTTTTTTTCCCGTGATCAAGGCCTCTGTGGGTACTGAAATGCTTTGGGTGTGCTGGCGCGCTGTCAAATAAATATGGACTAAGCAGACTTAATGAATTGGAATTTTTATTCACATCTGCGAATGCGAATGGATGTTTCCTTTGGAAGGAATGTGATAATTTAAAACGGCTTGACCCTGCCGTATGGTTGTTCGCACCGCCCTAGAGCGCCCTGAGGTGTCAGGAAGTGGGTCATATTTGGAGGTATATATATATATATATATATATATATATTACCTACTGGCGGTTGCCAGTAGGTAGTTATAGTTAGGACCACGTTTCCATAGGAAATCTGCAACATTCTATTTTGAATAACTTTGGCGCCGGTCGACGAATCCTCGCGAATTTTTCAAAATAGGTGGGGCGCTACGCTCCGCTCCTACCCTGAAAGTCTCGGGGGGATTCGTCAAGCGGGGGCTGAGATAAAAGGGGGGTCCCAAAACGCGTTTTTCCCATGCATTTTTCCATAGGACCTTTAGACAGGGCTACAGCCCGAACGGCTGAACAGAATTACTAGAAATTTGGCAGAGAGGTAGTCCTCAGGTCAAGTAAGTGCCTTTTGTAGGTTTGGTGTAAATCTGTTCAGTAGATTCTGAGAAAATAGCCTTTAAATCAATATATATATCTGAGCCAGCTTACGGTGCGCTTACGGTACGCTGACCGTACGCGTACGGTGGCGTGCGCGAGCGCGATTCTGATTGGCTCTTAGATCTTAGTAAACATTCGAATCGGCCGAAACCAGGAAGCGGCGGCCGCCATTTTCTCTCTCGCACTGAGAGTGATGTTTAAAATATAAAGCACAAAAACATGTAAAGGGGCTGTTTAGACAGCTCCCACACACATAGCAATGTTGAGGGAGTCCCCAAAGATCCCCCAAGGCCAAAAACGGAATTTTTATTTTTTCGCTAATTTCGCCGATTACGCTTACCGTACGCGTACGGTAAAAAATTATAAAAAAAAAAAAAATATCCACACTCTCCCCACCCCGTGTGCAATTGGTGCCCGAAGTGCACCAATTGTGCATGGCTTATTAACGATAACTTAAACTAAAATATTTTTTAAAAAAATAATAAAAAAAAAAATTATCCACACTCTCTCCACCCCGTGTGCAAATGGTGCCCGAAGGGCACCATTTGTGCATGGCTTATAACATATACGAAAAATTAAAATATTACCTTTCAAAACGAAGTGCATCATATGTCCTCCATGTGCGCACGGTGCGTGAAGCGCATCATGCGTACATGGCCCATCTAGCGTAACATGGGCATGCGGTGCGCGTAGCGCACCGTGTGCCCACCGTGCGTGCACGGCACTAACTGTGTAAAGTGGGCGCGCGGTGCGCGAAGCGCACCGCGTGCTCACTGTGCGCGCACGGTGCGCGAAGCGCACCGTGCGCGCACGGAACGAACTGCGTTAAGTGGGCGCACACGCCACGAATGGCGTAAAGTAACTTAGCATTTAAAAAACCGTACAAATTCACTGAAAAAACCATAGGTTTCACACACGTTATAGTTAGGAATTAGCATTTAAAAAACCTTGCAAATTCACTGAAAAAACCATAGGTTTCACACATGTTATAGTTAGCGGAAATTTTACTGATAAAAAACCAATGAAATTCCCCCGTTATAGTTAGTGCAGGCAACTATAACTCACGCGACCGCAATCTTCTGCTGATGACATATGTGTCTTTATGAAAACAAAATATTTGTAATATATGTATAGCTAAAAATGTATGGAAGAAGACATGGGCAAATAAGTGTCTAAATACAGTATTAGCATCAGCAGAATATTGCGGTCGCGTGAGTTATAGTTGCCTGCACTAACTATAACGGGGGAATTTCATTGGTTTTTTATCAGTAAAATTTCCGCTAACTTTAACATGTGTGAAACCTATGGTTTTTTCAGTGAATATATATATATACATATAGAGAGAGAGATATATACACACACATTTACTTACCCTAACCACGTTTACCTAGTCTATGCCTTTACCATGCATGCCTTTACATTGGAATGGCAAGCGTGGTAAAGGCATATGCATGGTAAAAGCTTGCAATGTAATGGTAACGCCTTGTAACAACACTTGCGTTGTTAAAACCGCGTTGTATTGGCATGTGTTGTGTTGGCATGCGATGGATCATCATATTTTCTCCCATTACCATTCATAAACCGCACTTCTATAGTTACTACAGCCAAAAAAGACTCAAACTGCTGTAAATGTACTTCAACTCAGAGCTGGAGTAAGCACAGCACCCGCCATGGCCACGCACAGGCACTATAACACCCTCCCTTAGAAAATGATGGCAGTAGGGGAAAATACAATATTTAAAGTAGTTAAAATATAAGTAAATGTTTATTTTGATTTAGTGTTAGACAATTACCTAAAAAAAATATGTTTTATTTTAATTTAACATAGTAAAATTAAGTAAAAAATTAAATTGGTTTGAAATAAAAGTAAATTACTTTCATTAAGTCTATGCACCAATTTTAACACCTTTGCAATAAGTAATAAAATCATATGTTTTACTGTAGTTGAAAATTTATTTCTATAACTTAAACTCAAGGATACAAAACTTTTGAATATGATTTAATATAGTCCTACTAATGAAACTTTAAATTCAAATACGTTAATAGTGCCTTAAAGGGTGTAGAATATTCTAGTTAAAATAAATGTATTAAATATATTTAACATTAATATTTTACATAAGTATATTTGTTTTAAAATTATTTTATAAAAAAATTATAATCTTTTACAATTTACCCTATACTTCATCATACTGAGATCTTCGCCCTATGGAAGAGGCCGCTGCCTATATGTGAAGGGTATCTAGTAATAACTTTAACTTAACTTATTTTTCAAATATGTGAAATTAAATAAAAATTCATTACCAAAAATTCCAACCAAACTAAAATATCTGTAATACAAATTTCAAAAAGTTGTGCTTAAAATACATTTATCGTAATTGAAATGTAGTTTTCAAAAACATTTATTTTTAAACAAGAAGGGTTATTAAAATATCTTATTATTAAATATTTACTTCTTACAATATATATATTTTTAACACTCACTTTAAGTCAAAATAAATTAATTTGGTTTATCGTTCGTTTCTATGGTGTTCTTTTTTAAGTCCAGTGTCTACTATGTTCTATAGCCATCTGTGGTGCTGGATTATTGCTCCTTTCTGGCAGTAGCAATTTTACACTTGTTAATTATTGTCCATCCCTCTATCTGGGGTGGAGTCATGTAAGTTTACACTTTCAGTAACTTTACACTTGTAAATAGCCAAAAATAGTAAATTTTGTCAAAAGAGTAAGAATAAGCTTTCCTCGCATCTATGTATACCTTTGTCAATACACTAAGCAAATATAGCAGACCAACATTTCACCAAATGCTGCAAATATATATTGCTTTTCAACATTAAACATTAACTTAAAGAAATGCCCTCAAATGTATGGCCTCATACCTCAACGGAAGAACCCATAAATCCATCTCCAACAGTTCAACACGGAACCCAAGATGAACATCTGCACCATCCCCCAAGGATAGCCCCTCAGCCTCAACCTCTTCAACACGTACATGAACCCCCTTCAGATCGCACAGACTCAACGTCATCTCCAACGCCGACAACACCCAGCTCATCCTCTTGCTGTTAGATAACACCTCCACCACCACTTTGAGCTCTTGTAAGAGTACCCTTACAACAGCCCACTTCTGGAAACTCGCTCAGGTGAACCTGGAAGCAAGCAAGGAGGATCGCACCTTGGTCAGAAGCCGTTGCACATCACCCAAGACAAACATGCCGCTATCTTAAACTGGGCTCACAAAAGGGTCAGCAACCCTTTCACAATTTAATTTTTACACCACTACTACAGCACAAGACCAAGTTATGCAATGCACATTATCCACTCAGCTCCATGATGCCAGTAGAAATATTATAGTAGGGTGTGATTTCAACTTAGCCTGGGATCCGGTGTAGGCTAGAAAAGCCAATGTGTACCAAGGTACAAGAGCAATGTCAGCCCTCATAAAAAAGTAAATAGCAGAACTGGACCTATTGATTCCTGGCATAATCTACACCCAGATGACAATGACTGCTACTATTTCTCTCATGTTCACTCCTAATACTCCCACATAAACTATGTCCTACATATACAATCTTTACTACCCACTATACAATCAGCCACAATGTCAAATATATCAACTTCTGATTGTGCACACCACGCTCTCACATGGAGTGATGTTCAACCCTCCATCAAAAGTTCCCCTCACTGTTGCTTTTACCCTCATATACTAAGAGACTCGGTAAATAGACAGACCATAACCACTGCTATTTCAGATTACTTCACCCACAATACGGAGCAGGCAACATCTAAAAATTTACTGTGAGTCGCCTTTAATGCAACTATGTGAGGTGCCAATATCGCAATCGAGATAGATAAAGCAAGAGAAGTAGGATTAGAGGAACAAAGTTTCACAGCAGAAATAAAAGCTCTAGAGCGCACGGATGGGCATAATCCCACAAAACCCATGCATCTTAAACTAGCAATGGTGAGATGCCAACTGAGAGCACACAGGACCAAATTACACCAGCATTATTGACTTCTGTATGAAGGTTGCTGAAGTTTGTGCAGTCTTGTAATGTATGTTTCTCACTGCTCTACTTTTCGGCTTCTGATAAGCATGGGTGGTCTGTGGGAACCAGGCAGTCTACTCCCCTGAAACCTTCCAGTGGGCATATTATCAAGAAATGGCGTTAAAATTATCGCCGTTTTAGCGGCAGAAAACTGCTGCTAAAGCGGCGATAATGGGCTTGATACTATGCCCTTGAGAATCCCCATAGAAGCCCATGTTCTGGTGTCAACATGGGCTTCTATTGGAATTCTCTGCGGCATATTATCAAGCCCATTATCGCCGCTTTAGCTGCAGTTTTCTGCCGCTAAAGCGGCAATAATTTTAATGCTGTGCTTGATAATATGCCCCTAAGGGTTCTCGATGATGGTTTCTCCAACCATCAACATGGGCAAACAAAACATGAGGCTTCTTCAAGCCTTTGCCTAAGGCTCCAATCCTTCTACATTTGTTTGTATATTTATTTGTGCTCCTGGTGATTTCCACAGTAATTCCTTCCATTTCTGTGTCCCTCATATGATATTTCTGTTGTTGTATCTGCCTTACGGTGATATCTGAGTCTGATGTTAATCATTAGTGTCACAAACAATAAACAAACATTGCATATGTGTTACACCTTCTAATGCAGGACCCAGATTTATTAATTTGGCGGGGGCACTTGCGTGACGCAAATCAAAATAAACAATAGCGTTGATAAACTTTTGTGTGAAAATGTGTTTTGTGTTAAAAGTATTTAGGAGTGCAGTGCTAATTGGCATTGCATTCTGTAGCTCAACTACCCAAATGATGGATGCATAGTACATGTTACACAGTCAGAAATGTGCGAGCATCCATAGGAGACAGTGCAAGCCCATTCCCATTAAAAGTCACACAAAGTAGGACAACCTGGAGTTGTGTGAAATACTAACATAAATAGCAGGCTAAAGTTTGTGTGAGTGTCATTGAGTGATTTTTCAACTATTATGAGTAACAATCACGCAAAGCACACTTGTTACAGAAGTTATCCTTGGGAGGTCCATCTGCATGAAGACAATTGTGCTCTACAGGATACCTCAAGCACAAATGCCATACAGGATACTATTTGATAGGGTTGCACTGAGGCACCTGTGTCAAACTTGCGTGACAGCTAAATAAAAGTAGCATTGATTAGTAAATTAGATAGCTGAAATAACTATCTCATTTGTGTATTGTACAAGTGTTTTGCAAGGTATGAACGACTGCAGGGATTTGAGCTTGCTGCGGGCAATGTTTGCTTTAATATCAGGGAAATTGCAGGAAGCAGACTTTTTATGTAGTATACCAAAATGAGGTAAACTATGCAGAAAGTCCAGATGACACTTATTGGTTTACAGGGCTTAAATTAGTAATCCTAAATGCTCTCTTTTGTGGTAGTGTGGGTGAGAAGGTTAGGTTTATCAAAGGGCAGTGTTAATGCATTTTTTGAACACACGTAGTGGCATATTTACATGGAGCTAGCCCCGCCACTGCAACATTTTTTTTTATGCAGTGGTGGCGCAATCAGTGCACCACACTGCTCCATATTTGCAAACTTTTGCACTGGGCCCAATGGGTCAGTTTGTACAGGCCTATGTCACATTATACCTGCGCCACGTATAATGTATGCAGGCTAGTTGGTTCCCATGTTAAAAGCCACGTTGAACTTATGCAGTGAAATTTACAATTTTTCACTGCATCACTCTATGACTTGTCTGCTTTAAAATCCCTACACCTTTTCAAACCAGGCATAAGGATTGACACAGGGCTTTTAACATGGGACTCACCTCTGTGTTCTGAAGCATCGCTGGAGTTGCATTAGTCTGCAACCAACTCGAGCAATGCGTCACTTTAGTGCCAAAAGATGAGTCAGAATTTCTGAAGCATCCGTAAATCCTTGTGCCATGGAGCACTGTCTTGCAAATTTAGAGCATCCATGGTGTTATGCGAGCATTTGCTGCAGTCGCAAGAAATCTGATGAATCCATGATGATGTGTCTGTTTTTGTAAATAAGCCTCATAGAGTCAATAAATGAGACACACACTCAAGAAGAAACTCGAGACCAATTTAGAAAAATACCAAGTATTTTAATATTTATTTTAACAACAAGAACTTTGTAATTGGGTATGTACTTTTCATATTAGTAATCATTACAGGTAAGTAAAATGTTCCCTCAAATGTGTTTTTACGCAGTAATGCTGTCGTACACACGCTTAGCCCACTTACCTTAACACACAGCTTAGTCACTCCTCTCGCAGTGAGAACCCTTTTTGGGGAGTCAGGCAGGGCCTGGTCCTGGTTGGAGGGTTGGTGGGCAGGCACAGTGGGTCCAGAGAACCATTCCGGCTTCCAGCGCGAGTCGCGCACTGTCGGCAGGTCAAACGGACTACAATTCCCATGAGGCAAAGCGGAAGTATCCGCGTTTGCCCTCAGAAAGAAAACCCGCGAACCGGAAGAGGAGGTGAGCATAAAGTAGCCTCCGGTGCCGAAATCAGGGCTGATTATTTGTCGTCGGTGCAGTCTGTCGCGCTGCCTTTTCCTGCTAACTGGTACTGGTAATGGTAAGGATGCACTTGCACCAACAATGTCGGAACACTGCTGTCATTTGCCAATCAATTTAACCCTGAAATTGGAGATAATAACGAGACTATCTATATTTACCGTATTACCTGCCAGAAGAATTGGAGTGTCAAAAACTTCAATAACTTGATATTATTTATTCGTTTGGAGGATACAGGCCTAAGAGCATCAGTTGGGTACATAAGGTGATTAGGAAACTGTTCAAGATACTACATATTACTGGATTGCGCATTTCTTTGTGGCAGGTTACACAACTAATATTGCAGTACAACCAAAAGGAGTTTTTTGGGTGATTGTTGTCTGTGTAATCTAACAGGGGGTTCAAGAGACGGCCTTCTGCTCTTCCCCTGTGAGGCGGACCCTGTCATATAAGCTGATGTGTATGGCTCTATATTATATGAGAACTGTGTTAGGAGTGCGACCCGATTCTTGTGTGTAACAAAGACAATTGAAGACCCTTCTGTTGCGAACCCTTTCCTAGCGCAACCCTATTCCTTGCTGATATAGTGATAAGATTGTTTCTACATTCCTTTCCTGGGAACAAGGAAATTTGTTTACTTTACAGGTACGAAAGGCACATTAGGTAGTCATATAGACACATGATGTAAACTTGAACTTACCAAAATTGTTTTGCCTTACAGATCTCCCTCCCTGCTGTCCCCTTCCTTTCTTTCCCACGCTTGATCTTCCCGCTCACCTGTGCTATTATAGCATTCAGGGTTGGGACTATCGAGAGGTAGACCCCTTTTTGGCATCGAACCGTCCAGAGGAATCATTAAGCTGACAGATATCTTGCCCTAAGTTGCAGAAGGAAGTATTCCAGTGGTGTCACGAGAATCCCTGCGCAGGTCACACCAGAATGGATAAGACATTGGAGAAGGTTCTACGCCGGTTTTTGTGGCCTACCGTTTGAAAAGACATACAGAAACAGGTTAAGGATTGTGAAGTAGGTAACCAAGCCAAAACGGATCATGGTAAAACACTGGGGTTGCTCCATCACTTACCTACCCCTAAAAAACCCTGGGATCATATCTCTCCAGATTTTATTGTAGGCCTACCTAAAGACCAAGGATGTACTGCGATACTAGTGGTTGTAGACAGCCTCACCAGATGGGGCATTTCTTAGCATGTTCCGCGGTTCCATCCTCTGCTCAGTTGGATCAGTTGTTACTCACGAATATAGTGCATTTGCATGGTTTGCCAACAGTCATTGTATCTGACAGGGATTCGCAATTCATCAGCCAATTCTGGAAGACATGGTGTAAAACCCTCCAAATCTCTGCTAACTTGTCGACGGCCTTTCACCCTCAGACAGATGGCCAAACGGAGCACATAAACCAAACCATAAAATAATACCCTCGTTGGTACATCGACAACACCAAAGATGCTTGGGTGGACTTGTTATGGCTGGCGGAGGTAGCATACAATAGTGCCCATCACAGTTCTATCAAAATGGCTGTGTTTTATTGCACCTATGGATTACACCCTAGGTTCAGTCCCTTGGTTCAACCGGGAAACACGGAAAAGATTCCTGAACTAAAGGTAAGCACCAAAAAGATACAGCAAACATTCCTGGCTGCTCAATAACATTTACTGGAGGCCAAGGAGCAATACAAGAAGTATGTGGATAAACGCAGACGCCCTGGTCCGGTATATAAAAAAGGGGATTATGTATGGCTGTCAACGAAAAACATACGTTTTAAAAGATACAGCATCTTCAATCCACGGTTTATAGCCCCCTACAAAATAGTGTGATGTATCAATCCTGTAGCAGTTAAGTTGGCACTACCTTCGAATATGAGGATACATCCGGTATCCCATATTTCTCTATTGAAACCTTCTTTTCAGCCAGTGAAAAAACAGCCATCACAGATCTTGATCTACAAAGAACCACAGTATGAAGTAAAATCTATTTTGGACTCGAAAAGAAGGAATGGATCATTGTGCTATCTCATAGCCTGGAAGGATTATGGTCCTGATGAACACTCTTGGAAACCTGCAGCAAACATACACGCCCCACGTTTGACATCTGCATTCCATAGAAAAAACCCTGAAAACCCCCAGCCAGCTAGGCGCCCTTCGTTGGAGGGATGTGCTGTCATACATACACTTAACCCACTTACCACAAAACACAGCGTAGTCACTCCTCTCACAGTGAGAAACCTTCTGGGTGAAGTTTGGCAGGGCCTGGTTCTGGTTGGAGGGGTGGTGGGCAGGCAGGGAGTGTCCAGAAACCCATTCCGGCTTCCAGCATGAGTCGGGCGCTGTCGGCAGGGCAAACAGACTACAATTCCCATGAGGCAAAGCAGAAGTATCCACGTTTGCCTTCGGGAAGAAAACCCGCAAACCGGAAGAGGAGGTGAGCATAAAGGAGCCTCCGGTGCCGGAATCAGGCCTGATTATTCCTCGTCGGTTCAACGCATCGCGCTGCCTTTTCCTGCTAGCTGTCACTGGTAACGGGAAGGGTGCACTTGCACCAACAAAGTCGGAATGCTGCCGTCATTTGCCAATCAATTAAGCCCTGAAATTGGAGATAATAACGAGACTATATATATTTACCTTATTACCTGCCATAACAATTGGAGTGTCAAACAACTTCAATAACTTGATATTCTTTATTCGTTTGAAGGATGCAGATCAAAGAGCATCAGTTGGGTACATAAGGTGATTAGGAAACTGTTCAAGATACTACATATTACTGGATTGCGCATTTCTTTGTGGCAGGTTACACAACTACTATTGCAGTACAACCAAAAGGAGTTTTTTGGGTGATTGTTGTTTGTGTAGTCTAACAGGGGGTTCAAGAGGTGGCCTTCTGCTCTTCCCCTGTGAAGCGGACCCTGTCATATATGCTGGTGTGTATGGCTCTATATTGTATGTGTACCATATATGTGAACTATGTTAGGAGTGTGACCCGATGCTTGTGTGTAACAAAGATAATTGAAGTCCCTTTTGTTTTGAACCCTTTCCTGGCGCAACCCCATACCTTTCTGACCTAGTGATAAGGTGTTTTTTAATTCCTTTCCTGGGAATGAGGAAATTTGTTTACTTTACAGGTGCGAAAAGGTACATTAGGTAGTCATATAGACACATAGTGTAAACTTGTGCTTACCAATATTGTTTTGCCTTACAGATCTCCCTCTCTGCTGTCCCCTTCCTTTCCTTCCCCCGCTTGATCATCTCACTCACCTGTGCTATTATAGCATTCAGGGTTGCGACTATCGAGAGGTGGATGCCTTTTTGGCATCAAACCGTTCCCGAGGAATCATCGAGCTGACAAATGCTTACCTATGGGGGAAAAGGCATATACTGCATACAGTTATTTTCAAACACTTCTCAGGGGTCCCTTTTAGGGCTTAAAGTGCTAGGGGGCCGTGGTCTGAAGAACCACCAGCAGTTTGAGTTTACCTGCCCTGGAGTGTCCTGGCGCAGAGGTGATGGTTGGGTTGGTAGTCTTGGGCACTACACTGTAGGAGAAGAGGGGGCCACCTATAAACAGGCTGCAGAGTAGGACTTGGGTACAAGTCTGTGAGCTCACAACAGGGGGGTGGGCTTGGCACATGGAGGTCCTGGGAGCAGGGGAGCATTGTTGGTTGTCGTGGACCTGGGCCAGGGAGCTTGGGTGCAGAGGGTTATGGTCGACTGGTGCCCATGAATGAAAGGCACCAACGGTTCTTGGTTAGACCTGCAATGGCAGACAAATCAGGACAGTTGGGCCACTGTCAGTGCTGGCCTCTATGATGCTGATGTCCCTCATCCGTCTCTGCGGTATTGGTGTTTGGAGTGGACTTAAGCAAACCTTTGTTGCTGCAAGGGGTCCGGTACCATGAGTATTGGTGCAGGGTGGCTCCAGTTGGTCCTGACATCTCTCACTTGGTGGAGAGATGGTTCTGACCTCTAGGAGCACGTTGACATCTTCATTGGTGGCTGCTTTGTCAGTGGACCCAGTGAATAGCATATTGGGGAACCGGATATTGAGTTTGGGGCCTGCAGGTAAGTGGCTCCTCCACTTCAAGAGCGATGCTGATGGCTTGGCAAGTGCTTTTGGAGAATGCACAGCTACAGGACAAGTCAGGGTATTGCAATTGTCGGGACAGGAGCAGGTAAGCAGGCATGGTTTAGCGCCAAAAGTCCACCAGCGGTCTGCAGTTCTTGCTTCTTCTGAGCTTTTTGTCCTCGTCTTTCTTCAGTCAGGGGAATCTGGGTTCCTGGTTTCAAGGGACCATCTAAATACTCAATTTAGGGGTGTTTAGAGGAGTGAAGGGTAGTAGCCAATGAGATATTTAGCCTTGGAGTCACTAACCCCCTACATGAACACTTTCTATTGGAAGTGGGCATAACCCTGTCCAGAATTCATATTTCCACCAAAATCAAAATGGTGGAACCCTTCTTTCATGGGGCACATCAGGCAGTGCACCTTAGGGGTGTGACTAGCCTGGTAGTGCACTGTGTATCCTAACATAGCTAATTCCCCACCTGTCCTGGTGCCAAATAAGCCTCAGAACAGGGGGTGACATCAACCAGGTCTGGTGGACGCCAGGATCTGATATCAAAGGAGACAGGGACTTTGAAACGCCATAGTTTTTAGTGAAGCCATCATAGAGTTTGGGACTCGTAATGAGCAGTGCCCAGTACATATACTTAAGATAGCTTCCCTGTTCTAGAAATAGAACTAGACAGCATAGAGGCATACCTTCTAAGATATGTCCTCACATGTGAAGAAGTGTAATCTTGATTTGAGATAATGTAGGAGCGTCTCAATGGGAATCGAAGTACAGAGGTGAGTCAGAGAATGATAAAATCAGCTGTTAAAGTGGATCTAATAGATTGTTAAGTTGAAAACTGAATTTAATGAAATGATAGCTGGGAGTTTGGAGCTTAATTGAATAGATACTTACCAACAGAATGAACTGCTATTCATGAGTAAAGATGTCACAAGAAGAGCCAGATAGGCTCTCGAGAAATTATCTGAATTGGCTCAGAGACATGACGTTGATTAAGAACGAACAAAGGCTTTACAGAAAAATCATTGACTTGCATTTAGTGATCAGGATATACACAACGTACTGTTGTGATCAAATTGAAATGAATGACAAAAGCTGAAGGAGAAGTTGATGGTGGCACAGATGAAGGCGACTTAGAGAGGTCAGGGACAGACTTATAAAGGGAATATTAACTCTTTGCAGGGTGTTCAGCAGGCTGGGACTCTGATGTATCAAAGTAGAGGCTTTCAGGGAGGAGGAATTCCTGTAGATCCCAAGACTGGAGTAGATGTTGCCACATTTAAGAGATCCAATCCTTGCCACTATTGCAATAGGTTGGGGCATTCGAGGCGTGAATGTCGTTTTAATTCTGCAAATCCAGAACAGAATGAAGGGTGAATCAGTCGCAGGGTAACATTATGCAAACACAGAATGTGCCCAGGCCAAGACTCCAAAAATTTGAATTGTTCACAAGGTCCAATGATGCAAGTGCCATAGCCACTGATGCTACAGCAAACTACTAATAATGTCTGCTGTAATCAGAATGCAGACATGAGTGGGAATCAGAATATGTTCTACCAGAAGGTTTGGTGCAAACAGTTTCCTATATTTGAAGCATCAAGGGGCATATTATCAACGGCCAGCGATAATTATCGCTGGCCGTACATAGCAACAGAAATATTATCGCCGGCTATCGCTGAATATTATCGCCATGATAACGCTATATTTAGAACGCATAGCGCTATGGCGATAATATTTCAGCGATAGCAGTGTTTTCAATGGAACATCGCTGGTTTTCCAGCGATGTTCCATTGAAAACAGCGATAACATTGCTGATATGACCCTGTGGTCCTATCAGCATAATCCATCACCCATTACAAATATGCCTTAGTCAGGAATTTAACAGACGGTAAATTCCTGAGTTAAGGCTGAGGTAGCGCGATTTTTTTTATCGCTGCACCTTCTTGTTAATATCGCGAAGCTGCCTTCAGGATATTAACATGTGTTGTTTTCATAGCCACGCCTTCTTTGCATCTCATTAGAGATGCGAGGCGAGGCTGTGAAAAAATGGGCTCTACATCAAGGAAATACGCGCCAGCGTGTCCTTGATGATACTACGATATAATTATCGCCGCTTTTCGCCCAAAAACGGACGCTAAAGCGGCGATAATTATATCGCCAGCCCTTGCTAATCCCTAAGTGAGTGTGGCCCAAACCAGTCCTTATAAAGGTGCCTGGGGGGAGGAAGACAGTACACTTGGTGCCGTCTTAGAGGTAGATCAGAGTAGACCAGATGTTATTGCTGATGTAGATAGTCATAATGTCACTTTTCTGATTGATGTTGGTGCTACCCACTCAACTGTGAAAACAGCAGAGATTCCAACCCTACCCTTCTCAGAACAACAATCCAAGTTGTAGGAGTTGCAAATAAACGATTGTCGAAACCCCTTCTTGAAGAAGTACCTATAAAGATAGGGACATTTGAGGATAATCATCAATTTGTGGTGTGTGATTGCAGTCCTGTGTGTCTTTTAGGATGTGACTTACTGTGCAAGTTGAATTGCATCATCTATTGCACCCCAAAGGGAATAGAACTTCAAACGAATGATAAGGATATTCCTTTTAAGCTAGCAAATCAGAACTTGAGCTTCTCACTGGTCTCCATGTTGACAGTGGAAGACTTACTGTAGTGGCTTGACCTGCCTCGCGCTGCCTGAGCGCGAGGCGTACATTCAGCGTCTCGCGCTGAATGCGATGACGTAGTGGCGAATGAGAGTTGGTGATAACGGTGTTGTGGTTAGCCACAGGCAAGTGTTCGTGCCCGTGGGAGTTCGTGGAATAAAGTCTTGCTGTTCTTCACTTCTGACTCCGTCTAGTTACTACATGAGGAAGTGGCGACGAGTACGACTCCCACAGAACCCACAGAAGACTACGGTCAAAGGTACCTGAAGTATCGGACGCCATGCGCATTCCTCACGTGATGGTTGGAATTGATCCACTGCCACAGCCTTACACTGAAAGGCGAGCGTCTGTTTCCTGATGTCTCCTGGTGATCGATTCGGATAGCCTGAGGTGAGGAGACTTGTGACGACAGGCGTTAGGCGCGCAGACTCCGCTGTTTGTCCCTCCCTTTCTGCCTTCTGACACACGATCTTCCCCGCCCAGCTCTTAAAGAGGCAGCCTCGTTTATGTCACTTTCAGTGCATATGGTCTGCTGCGCAAGGCTTATCATCGAATAGTGCTGGGGCTTGGAAAATTGGACTGGTGTGTTCTGGGCAGTATCTACTAGTGGGAAGAAAAACGCATTGAGGCAAAAAGGGTTACTCACTCTGCACTTGGCAAATAGGACATTACGTGGGCACGATCTTAAGAAAAAAAAGGATAAAACACATAATTCCTCTCGCAGTCTCTCTTGTTGGAGTAATAGAGGCTGTTTCAAATGTTGTGGCTCATCAAGAATACTGGCTTTGATGTAATTTCTTACACTCTTGGGATTGCCACCGTTAACCACTTATAAGTAGGAACAATAAATATATATATATTTCCTCATTCGCACTTTTGAAGAAAACTTTACATGATGCAGTCTATTCTTCCTCCACCTCCTTTCCTGGACACACCTGGCGAACCTCCTGTGCCTTGGAGAAAGTGGTTCGATGCGTTTGAAAATTACCTGGGTGCAATAGGAGCACATAGGTTCAGGGCAGAAAGGAAAACGTTTTTACTACTTCATTCTCTGGGGTTTGAAGGGAGAGAAACCCTTAAACATTTACCTGATGTAGTGGGTAAAGAAGAAGAAGAAACGGATGATACAAAGACACAGTGAAGAAGTTAAAAGTCAGATTTGATAAGCAACCCAGTGTGGTGGTGTCTAGGCATAAATTTTTTAAAAGAGTGCAGAAAACCGAAGAAGATGTAGACACATACATTACTGCTTTGAGGAAGTTGGTGGCAGAATGTGATTTTTAAAATTTCAGTGAACAATTGATTCGTGACCAGTTCATAGGAAAATGTCTGGACAAAACCATAAGACAAAAGCTCTTATCTTTGGAAAATCCCTCCCTGGATGAATCTATTCGCATAGCGAAAAGTATTGAAACGTCACAATCTTCAATAAAGGAACTGGAAAGTAAAAGTGTTGAAGTTGTTACCCCTGTCCGTTTTAAAAAGTATGAGAGAAAAAAAGATTATCAGCCAAGTAATTTTTTCAAAAGGACTGATATCTGTTACAGATGTGGATATCCCTCCCATGTGAAAAGTGGTAGACCGTGTCCTGCGAGAAATGCAACCTGTCGCAAATGTGGGAAATTGGGACATTTTGACAAAGTATGCCAAAGCCAAAAATATAAGAAAGAACAGGTAGCATGTGCCATGGATGCAAGTGGTAGTGACAGTGACGACACTCTTTGTGAACTCAAGGACATGGTTGTAGTTGTCAGCGAAGGGAACATAAGAAGTGGTAACCCTGATGACTGTATAGATCCCTATGCCATCATTGGAGTAGGTGAAGAAAGTTTGAGACTGCTTGTAGACTCTGGTGCAAGGATCACAATGATCAGTGAATCTTTGTTCAGGAAAAAATGGGGTAACAGACCTCTGCAACCCCCTGACCGTGAACCTGTATCCTATGAAGGGAGAAGTATAGAACTGATGGGGTACTTTGAGGACATCTTGATTTTCAAGAACAGACACATTTATGGAAAAGTATACGTCGCTGTCAATGGATTAGACATATTGGGATGGTTCCACCAAGGTTTGTTCAGTATGATGCTGTGCCCTGGAGCAAAGGAACAGATTCTGGTTGTTCGGGACCAAACACATGTTGAGGAACTACTCAATAAATATCCTAGAGTGTTTTCAGGCGAATTGGGGAAAATCAAAGGATTCAAACACAAGATCAAGATAAAGAGTGATGCGGAACCGGTAAAACACAAAATAAGGAGTATCCCTTTCAGCATCAGAGAAGACTTGGAAAAAGAACTTTTGTCCATGCAAAAAAGAGGGGTTATTGAACCCATAGAATCGTCTGATTGGTCTTCAGCATTGGTCGTGGCAAGGAAGAAAAATAATGATCTCAGAATCTGCATTGATTTGCGCAATCTAAACAAGGTCATCTGGGTGGATTCGCATCCTCTACCGAATATATCAGAAATGCTGGGTGTAGTCGAAGGTGCCAAGGTCTTCACCAAATTAGATCTGGCCTCGGCATATCACCAAATTGAACTGGACAAGGATTCACGCCATTTCACTGCGTTCAACTCCCCTGCAGGTTTGTTCCAATTTTGTCGAATGCCTTTTGGGTTGGCCTCAGCAGCCTCTGTCTTTCAGAGAGTTATGGTCAATTTACTGAAGGGGATAAAAAACGTGGCCATATTCCAAGATGACATTCTGCTGTTCGCAAAAGACCAACAAGAACACGACATAGTGCTGAACAAGATCTTGTCTATATTCCAGGAACATGGGGTGGTCCTAAAAAGGGACAAGTGTGAATTCTCTAAAGACAAGATGGATTATCTGGGTCACATGATATCAAGTGAAGGAGTCACGCCCAAACCGAGTTTGGTTCAAGCCATTGTTGATGCCTCCGCTCCCAAAGACAAAGCAGGAGTCAAATCACTGTTAGGTCTCACAGAATTTTATGCCCGCTTTATTCAAGACTATGCTACAAAGATTCGTCCCATTTCCAAGCTGCTCCAAGACAGAAGTGAATTTGTGTGGGATGATGAATGCAAAACCGCCTTCGATTGGCTCAAGGAGCAACTTAGCACTGTCAAGGCCTTGAAGCCATTTGTACAAGGGGTCCAGTGTACTTTGACTGTTGATGCTAGCAGTTATGGACTGGGCGCTGTTTTGACACAGATTGTTGACCAAAAGGAACACACTGTAGGGTTTGCATCCAGAGTACTAAGAGAAGCAGAGACTCACTATTCTGTCATTGAGAAGGAGCTTCTAGCGTGTTGGTGGGGCATTGAAAAATTTAAAAATTATTTGTGGGGACAAAAATGTATTCTTCAAACGGACCACAAACCATTGGTTGCGATTTTAGGGTGCACCAACAGCCGCGGGGCCACTCCCCGCATCGCACGCCTAGCTTCCAAACTCTTACAATTCAACTTTGATATTGTACATATTGCTGGGGGAAAAAATGTAAGAGCGGATGCACTGTCACGTTTACCTGCTAACACCAGTCAGGACATACACGGTATTGATGAATGTTGTTCTGATGATAAGGAGGATTATATTATAGCAAGTGTTGAACTTAATAACGTTTGTACTATTGATCAGCAAAAATGGAGGGAGGCGTTGGCTGGTGATGAAGTTTCAAAAAAACTGATGAAATATATTTCCCAAGGGTGGCCCAGGGAAAGGAATGTGGATGTTAATTTGCAACCCTATGTCAAGGTGTGTGATGAACTTTCGATTGAGGATGGTCTAGTTTTCAGGTTAGAAAAACTTGTTCCACCGGTGGACATCAGATCCACTCTTCTGACCAAAGCACATGATGGGCACCTAGGTGCCACATTAACCAAGCGTAGAGTAAGAGAGTACTTTTGGTGGCCTAAAATGGATAGAGATATTGAGGAAATGGTGCAAGAGTGCACTGTTTGTTCGTCTAGTGACAAAAGTCTTCACACTAGTAGTCCCCCTCTTACACCAATTCCCCTCCCGGGTGGACCCTGGGAAAAACTTGGCATAGATGTTCTAGGACCCTTTCACAGTTTACCCCAACAATGCAGATTTGCTATTGTCATGGTGGACTATTACACAAAGTGGCCCGAGGCCAAGTTTGTCTCTAAGGTCGATTCCCAAGAAATCATCGACTTCTTAAGGGAAACATTTATGAGAGAAGGGTTCCCCCAAACTTTAATATCAGACAACGGAGTACAATTTGTATCATCTAAAGTACAAGAGTTTCTTAGAGAATCTGCCATTACTCATCACCGAAGTTCTCTCTATCATCCTCAAACTAACGGCTTGGTAGAGAGACTTAATAGAGTCATAGGTGATTGTGTCAAGTGGGCTCTTGCCCACCACAAAGCTGTTCCCCAAAGTGTCAGGACAATGTTGTGGTTTTATAGAACCACTCCTCATTCTTCCACTGGTGTGTCCCCCTTTGAACTACTGAGAGGTAGGAAACCATGTACCGAGTTTAGACCGGCTTGGATGTCTAAATGGAATAAATCCAATTCTACTCCCCAAGAAATGGATGAGAAAGTGAGGTCCAAGTCTGCTGAGGTCCAGGTCAAACAAAAAGAGTACTTTGATGAAAGGAAGCGTGTTAAGATCAGAGAATTGGCGGTGGGAGACAGGATCAGAATTAAGAAACCTGGTTTTGTAAGAAAAGGAGAAGCTAAGTATGGGGAAATTGTGGTTGTGGATAAAGTGTGTGGAAATGCGGTTCGAGTCAATGGAAAAGACTGGTGGAATAGTAACAAGGTGGTGAAAGTTAAAAATGTGCTCAATGACGTCAAGTGTCCCATGTTGAAAAGTGAGGTCTCTCATAGGATCTCTCAAGGTAAACTTGATGTCCAGAGTTCTTCTCCCAGCCACGCCGCTGTCAGGAGGAGTACCAGAACAGTTAATATTCCTGTTAGGTACCGCCAATGATTTTCTGCGTTTCTTTATGCCACTGTTGTGTTTCTCCTGCTCTTGCTTTCTTTTTCGTTCTCTCTCTCTCTCTCTCTCTCTCTCTCTCTCTCTCTCTCTCTCTCTCTCTCTTTCTCTCTCTCGTTTGTTCTTTCTTTCTTCCTTCCTTGTCTCTTGCTTTCCCCTTCGCTGCTTTCTCTATTTCTCTGTTCTCTAAGAAAAGGAGATATGTAGTGGCTTGACCTGCCTCGCGCTGCCTGAGCGCGAGGCGTACATTCAGCGTCTCGCGCTGAATGCGATGACGTAGTGGCGAATGAGAGTTGGTGATAACGGTGTTGTGGTTAGCCACAGGCAAGTGTTCGTGCCCGTGGGAGTTCGTGGAATAAAGTCTTGCTGTTCTTCACTTCTGACTCCGTCTAGTTACTACACTTACCTTCAGATCTAAGAGACACAGTGAATTTGTGTTCGCTTTCCGGCTGGGGAATCATATTTTAACATGGTGCCATGTCCCACAACGTTATACGGCAAGTCCTTCCAACTTCAACCAGATCTTGAAAAAGAATCTGGAGTCTTTGATCATGCCCGGCAATTTTGTCCTAGTCCAGTAAATCAATGACCTACTGATCACTGAATACTCCGGAGGCTTGTAAAGCTGATACAACAGACCTGCTGAAACATCTGGCTGAGAATAAATATAAAGTAACCCAAGCAAGTTGCAGTGCTGTATGACAGAAGTTCTTTACTTAGTACATCGTATTGTGAAGGGTGCGAGAAAGGTATCACAAGAGAAAATCTCAAAAATCATGCAAATGAATCTGCCTCGTACGCAGAAAGAAGTTAGGATGTTTCTGGGAATGGTGGGCTACTGTTGTCAGTGGATACCCAACTTTTCCGTAATGGCCAAGAACTTTACAGAGTCTGACACACAAGGATGCGTCTGATCCAGTTCTGCAGGACAATGCTTGCTTGAACACCTTCCTAGAGCTGAGAGAAAGCCTCTGTCATGCTCCTGCCTCAGGAATGCCAGACTACTACAAACGTTTTTTTTGCTTGCTTGTTGTAAACGAGAAGATAGAGTGCTCTCAGTAGTGACACAGAAGCATGGAAGTACCCATAGACCCGTGGCTCATTTTTCAGTCACTTTAGATTCAATAGCATCAGCATTTCCCAGGTGTCTCAAATCTTTTGCAGCATAGAGAGATGCAAAAGCATTGTGATGGGTCACCCTTTCACTGAATGTGTTCCACATTTCGTGGAGATTTTGTTAAGCCAAACACATACCCAGCACCTGGCGAATAACAGGATCACTAGATATGAAAATGTTATCTTAGGTGCAGGGGACAACACCCTGAAAAGATGCTGTACATTGAATCCTCCCACTTTATTATCCATACTTGATTGTGAAGTTGAAGAAATAGGAGAGCATGACTGTCTCGATGCCACTGAACTATGCACCAAACCCCGTCCCAACATTTCTTTTGAACCAATACCTGAATCTGATAATACCTTGTTTGTGGATGGCGCTTGTCTCAGGGAAATGATGAAAACCTGAGAGCTGTATATGCGGTTTGTACTGTTACGGGAGTGGTGGAAGCTGCCTTGTTCCAAGGAGTATTCTCTGTGTAGCTGTCAGAATTGATTGCCCTTACCAGAGCATACTGCATTTCAGACTAGCTAAAAGTGTCAATATTCTGCGATAGCCAGTATGGGTTCGGTGTGGTTCACAATTTAGAACAGTTATTGTCTCAGAGGGGTTTCTTGACCTCTTCAGGGTCCCCATCTGCAATGGGAAAAATGTGAGAAAACTGTAAGAGACCCTACAGATGCCAGCATGAGTCGCTGTTGTAAAATGTCCTTCCCATTGTAAGAGAAATTATTTCATAATTGTTGGTAACAGGTTTGCTGACGAAGTTGCCTGATATTGTGCTCTAAACGTCTACATTTTCAATTGTGAATACACAAATGAGGGAACAGATATAACCAATTTCAACCTTTTAATGGCAATTGCTGATACATGGTAGGAAGTGACGAGATTACAAGAGGAAGTTACTGAAGAGGAACAGCAAAGTTGGATAAAAGCATGTTGTGTAAAACGAGATGAGGACATTTGGGTTTCAGGAGACAGGAGACCAGTGTTACCTAACAGTCTGTTGCCCTAGATGGGCAGGTATTTCCATGGACAGATGCATATAGGGAGAGATGTCATGGTGAGATAGTTTAGGCATAGTTGGTTTAACCTAACGTTTTGAGCGATAACTGAAGCATTGTGTTACCATTGTGTGATTTGTCAGCAAATGAATGTAGGAAAATGAACTGCTGTTACACTGAGTCACATTGGGAGATCTGGTGGTCTTTTCAACAGGATGCAATTGGACTTTGTTAATATGCCAGTATGCAATGGACTGAGGTACATGTTAGTGGTGGTATGCATCTTTTCCTGCTGGTTGGAAGCCTATCTGCCTAGGAGATGTGATAGCCTTTAATAAGGCAACTTTTTATAAGATTCAGATTTCCAACATCTTCAGAGTCAAACCAACATTTTTATAATGAGGTCTTGAGTTGCTATGTGCATCATTACAAGTGGAGGAGAGACTGCATTGTAGTTATTGACCAGAAGCTTCAGGTATCGTGGAGCGAGTCAACAGCACATTGAAATCTAGAACTGATAAAGTATGTGCTTGGACATCTTTGAAATGGTCTCATGCTTTGCCTCTTGTGCTGATGAGTCTTTGCAGTATCCCAGATCAGAGAACATGGCTCCTGCCCTCGAGGTCATCTTGGAGAGAGCTATGAGACTGTCTGCTGTGCCTGCTAATGTGTTAGTAAACATCATATACAATTTAGTGCTCTATTACTGTAAAGGATTGGCTTGTGTGGTTCGTTCTGTGTCTCACCAGGTCCAAGCAGCTATCGCACCACCACATCAGTAGCAGTGCCATGACCTTAGCCCCGGAGACTGGGTCGTGGTGAAAAAACATGTGAGGAAGAACAACCTTAAGCCTAGTTGGCATGGTCCCTACAAGGTGATCTTGGTCACTACAACAGCTGTGAAATATGGTGGACTTCCAAACCGGGTGCATGTGTCTCACAGTCATAGAGTCTTGTGTCCACTTGAACAAGAAACAGCACCTCTTCCAGAGAGACTCCAGCAGTGGTTGAGAGACCCTGAGAAGAGGAAGTCAAGCAGTAGGGGACCAGACAGAGCATGAGACAGTACATGAATGATCTGAGGGGGGTTTCGATGAGTCTGAAGTTGAAGCTGAGCTCGAAGCAGCAGATGTTGTGCGGGAAAATGAAACAGATTTCGACCCCAATGAAAGAGCTAGTGCTGTGAGACCACGAATGGTGGAGGAAAGCTGGACAAACAATAAAGAAGGGAGAAGATCGAAATTGTCCTCTGAAAGAGCTCTTGTATTCATATCGGAAGCATCTGGTGAATCACAGTTGAGTGGAGATGAAGATGAAAGATCGAGTCTCAGAAAATCCAAAAGATCAAGGGTGCCTTGTCAGAGGTGATCTTGTCCTGAGTGGAACAAGAAAGTAAAGGGGGTTCCGGAATAAAAGTAAAAGTCCTGCTGAGACTTCCAGAGACTAGCTTGAACATTATTTGTTTATTGACCCTTCCTTATCCAACCAGACTGAGGAGCTTATTTTTGAGCCCTTGCGTCACTTTTGCGCCACTGGTGCATCACTTTTTGTGAAGCACCAGCAGCGTAAAAAAATGCGCCATGTTGCATCATATTTACAAAGTGACGTATCTAAGTAGATGCGTCATTTTGTAAACCCCTGCGCCACATTGTACCTGCGTCAGGTATAATGTATGAAGGGTGGACGTTTTGACGCAAGTAAGCCTTGTAAAAGTGACACAGTGAAACCTATGAGATTTCACTGCGTCACTTCTAGGATGCAAATGCGTCAATATCTTACGCCTGCCTCACAGCAGGCGTAAGACTGACGCAGGCACATTTGAAATGGGACTTGCCCATGTGAAATGACCCATTGATGGAGTTGCATCATTTTTGTGACACACTCAAGCAATGCATCATTTTTGCACCTACAGATACGTCAGAAATACTGACGTATCTGTAACTCCATGCGACCTGATGCGTCATACTGTAAATATGATGCATCCAGCATGTCGCAAGGAGGGTGCAATGAAAAGTGGTGCATCGCTATTTTCACGCAGCGATGCATCACTTTTCTTAAATGAGGACCTGAGCGGTTTAAGAAACCAAATATTGAACAAAACTGAATATCCTCATTTGAATTCAAAGGAGTTGTAATTGGAGATGCTCATCAATGAAATTGGTCCTCACATTATCAGAGATGTTGAATTAACTTTCTGTTGTGGCTTGAGTAAGAATACCTAGGTCAGAGTGGAAGAATAATAAAAGTAGGGATTATATTCAGAAGAACACGGAGTAGGGTTAGGGAAGCCTCACAAAGATTGTACATAGTGTGAATAAAGTTGAAAATGAAAAGACTGTTTCACAAATGTAAGACTGTTTGCAATTTGCACAAGTGGACACTGACGGAGAAAATTCTGTTGCTGCTATTTCTCTGTCCACTAGGTGTGAGTCTAGATAGTATAGAACTGAATAACAATTATAGGCGTAGACGTAGGTACATAATAGTTGCACTACTAATAATATTAGTGATAGGCTTAATAGCACTAATTGTAGGATGAAGCTTAAATCCAGCTAAGGTAGAAGAGAACACAACTCTACAGAAGCCAAAACATAAAGAAGGTGGAGGGTTGTATTCATTAGAGGGGCAACATTTTAATACTGATTTCTAGAGAGGAGGTTACACATCTAATGCATATGCTAATTTGCTTTATGAATATATTATGACTATGGAAGTCAGCAATTGTTATGTTTGCATGCAATTACCTTCTTTAGTGGTTGAGGGCATTACCTATCATCACATACCGCTGGTGTATGGTATTATATGTAGTTTGCTGTTGATCTTGTTCTATGGGTAGGGTCATTTCCAATACTTTTATTCAAACTATGATTTGGACTTCGCAGAAGTCCTGCTGTCTAAGCACTTGAATAAACATTCCTACGCTCAGAATGCAGAAACAGTTGATAGATATTTTGCATGAAGTAAGCCCTAGATACTTCTTATGCACATAGAAATATTTTGACCTGCGTTCTCACAGATATAGAAATCCCTGGAACAAGTAAAAGATAGAAATAGAGCAGTAAAGGCAAAGGCAGCGATAGGACTTAAGATTATCAGTTGGTCACAAGAAGTAGAGCACAAGACATCAGGAAACACAGGACCATTAACATTAGAATGGCAACACCGAGGGAAATTGTGTATACATAACAAGAAGAATACGCATAACATTATCCCTGTATAAGAAAGTGAATGTGATCATACCTTGGCTTTGAGGTTAAAGGATCTTGGAAGTTATTGTTGGATGGCACAGATTCTGTGATTTCTGAAGTTTATTTTGTTTGTGGTAGGAATGCCTATTTTAAATTGCCGAGCAAATGGAATTGCACACGTTATGTAGGAGTAGTTTTCCAAAGATCTATCATGTGGATAATTTTGATCACCCTGTGTGGGAGGAAAATCTGGTTCTAAACGAGGTGCTTCTGCTGTGGAGATAGTAGGGGATATTGATGGAGTGGAAATTTCACGTGTAGGGGTGATATTGAATTATGTTAAGATTATAAAGCTGTCCACTGTGGTTGATAGGTTGTCTACTAATGCGGCTGAAACTTTGTTGTTTGTGAGTATTGCAATGGTTGCTATTAGAGCTATGGTTCTGCAGAATAGGCTTGCATTAGGCATATTACTCACAAAATAAGTAAGTACGGGAGGTAAACTCCTCTCTGCCAGCGGAGTTCATGGAGTTTTTGTCACTCCGCACTTCATTTGAAGGGCGGAGTTTGGAAAAAACTCTGTCTATGCTGGGTAGCAGAGTTTACTGGCCAGCACCCACCACTATCTTGTACATGGCAGTGGAACTCAAGGAATATCTGGAGAGCCGCCCTGTCTGCTATCCCAGAAAAACACGCAAATGCACACAAGGAACGGATGCACTGGGTGTTTTGTGAAAATGATCAGCCTTCGCATGCTTACAGCACCAGGATTGCTCTCTTTAATTGATTTAGGCTCTGATTGTTGATGGAAACCACCTGTGCATTTGTTTTGGTTTAAAAGAAGCAGGGCTTCTGCTTTTCGCGTTGTGCTTATGAACCGCTGCCCCCCTGCGAGCACCAGCAGTGGTGGGTTCGCATTGATAATGTATTCAGACCTCATTAATACCTGTCACTAGATTTGTATTTCCTGCTTTTGCCTCTATGTTGTGCAAATACAGAAGGCAAATGGCAATTTTGTTTTCCCCAAGATTGAAGATAAAACACTTCATAGCAGGCAGAAGGGAAAACAAATCGGATTTTAAATCACCGGTGACACGAAGAAAGCACGGCGCGTGCAGAAGGGTCTAGTCTAAATGTGCATCCTTGGGGATTTGCCCTCTTACAGTGCTCCAAAGTGACTCACCTTCTCTTTCTTCTCACGCCTCTTCTCCATTGTGGCATATGTCTTCTCTCAGTCCCCTTGGCCTTTTTACCTTTTTTTGGCTCAGGTGGGAGTATGCATGCATGCGGTTGAGGGCGGCGACAAAGGATTTTTCTTCTGTGGGAAGCTGCTGCCAGTGCGGGCTGCCCTCGCAGGAGAGGCAGTTCAATAAGGAGTGCTTAACAAAGGAAGCGATACAGGCAGGCAATAGGGTCGCATGCTACACAGGGCCGCAAGGACATGGTTGGGGTCACGCGAGTGGGCTGTAGGCGAGCCCTAACTATGAGGACGTGATGCCTGCCTGGTGCTGGCCCTGGCTCTTCGGGCCACCGCTTGCCCTGTGCCTGGTCTGCTCATTGTGCTACTGGCAGGTGACTTACGTGGGGCAAAGGCATGGGTGAGAAGAGAACAGCAGCCACAAGCCCTACCTGCTGCTCTGCACCTTCAGCTTTAGGTACAAACTAGTAACACTATGTTCTTCTATGTCTTCTGTATGATGCATGTGGCTACGTCACTTCCGTCCTGGTGCCCAGTTTACGCAGTCCAGCTGTCACACCCTCCTGATTGTAGGCAGGTCATGTAGCAACACTCGGGGCAGGGGAGGGGCGGTAGTGGCACTTCAGCCAATAGAGGTGCAGCACAATATTCCACGGAGCCCAGACCTCAGCAATGGCTTTGACAATGACAGATATGTCACAGGAGTGTTATGGAGTGGGCAAGTTGAGCAACTCTGCCCACTTGCAGAACTCCGTAGAATTCTACTGAGTTTTTTTGCAACTCCACGGAATTCCAAGTAGTGCAACTCTGCGAGCTCCACCCACTCCTAAACGAAGGTGGAGTCTGCCGGATGTTGTAAGTCCAACAGTATTGAACTTATGTACCAGATAAGAGTCAGGACTTGCAGAAGTTTATAAAAAGTATTACTGACTTGCATAATGAAGTGAGTGGATTGGCAGAAGAAGGTGTTTGGGACCAATGTTGGACATCAATTTAGTTTTGTAGGCAGATAGTTTGCAGAGTTGGGAAGTGCCATAGTGGGTTCTGTTTTGAGACCATTGTTGATTTTTGCACTTTGTGTAATAATTTTGATTGTGGGAGTGAAGGTGTACAAGAAGCAGAATGAATATTATCATGAGATGAAATGTTTGGAGGAATTTACAGAAACGTAATTGCTACAACCAAGGTTTAATTAGGTCAAATTTGATAAGATCAAAAGATAAGAGATTTTATAATGGATGGATTTCCATCGGAGGTGGGATTAAAGAAGTGTAATCTTGATCACATCTGGGGTTATGTAGGATGGCATCATACTCAAGCACAGCCAGCACTCAAATATTCTCTGTCGTAATTAATGCATTAAAAATAGTAGAGTGTTGCAGATCAAAAATACTTTATTTGAAACATATATGTATAGAATGTTACGTGACAACTTACATATTAATGTGACAGGAGAAATTGACATGAACGTCGTAGTGTGAGATATTTAACTAGGTTGTGTGCAATTATTATTTTCTCGTCTCTATGTAAAATCTGCATTAGTCATGTATGGGTATAATTATAATCACACTTTCAAATTTTGTTGCATTATATTTATGGTTATGAGAAGTTGCGTATATTTTGTAGAGATGGGTACATATTTGTAATCCAGTGTACTAGTTAAATTGCGGCCTTATGTGTATGTTAGCTTACTTCATGTGTCATTTCATCCTAGCCTAACATTTTCTATTTCAGCACAAACTCACATCATAATTTCACGTTTCGTCTATGTGCAGCCTGCGCTGTGCAATAGTTGGCCTCATTTTGTTTCTACTGCCGGTGTAGAGAAGTGTCATTAGTTAGAATAAAGGAGTTTTGTCTTAGTAGATAGCAAAGCATGAGAAGAGGGGACGGCCAAGGAAATCACTGTAACGAGCGAAGAGAGGAGTTCTCATAGGAGAGAAGAGAAATGACCAAGGAAGAAGAGAATGTGTGCTATCTTGGTGGGAAAAGTGCTGAAAATATCCAGGCGGGCCAGAGCTATGGAAAATTCCCACAAAGAAGTCACGTGGGAGTTTCAGTTTGACTGCAGTTGATATTATGTGCTGTATTTAGTGAGGAAGAGAGTCCATTTTAGGGTTTCACAGAAAGCAGGCCTATACTCTTGCTTATGTGGCTGTATGCTACTTGACCCAATGTTGGAGTGCCTTCTACTGAAGACTCTGATGGCTGACTCCTTTCTTCCCTCTGATCAATGCCTTACCCAAATATTCAAATTTAGGCTTGCCCCATGCTAAGGAAGTGTAGGGATAGATAGTTTGCTCATGTTCCTTAAAGAAAAACATTTGATGCATTTTAACCTTCACTTGTTTGTCCTGATTGTCTGTGTCATCATCCTCAATTTAGTCATTTGTACTATATAGGATACATCTCTTTCGGATTATTCAGATCTTTTTGTACTTTTATACGATTATGCTGAGATTGATCTACATTGATTTTTTTCTAAACTTATAATTAAAACTACTAAACCCAAATCAAAGAGTTGGTGGATTATTGTGTAGCCGCATTTGTTGCACTTTATTGAGATGCTAACTAGTGATTTCTTCCCTTCACTGCTCGCTTACTAGAAAGGCCCATACGTCTGGAGAAGTTTCAATACATGTAATATAATGCACCCTGCCTTTGGGCTGTAAGGGTGACATAAATAGAATGCTTGCATTGTCTGTGGGCATGACACACAGGGCGTGTGCCATGTCATGATTTCACTTTTGTCTGCACCATTTCACACAGCCGGCAATGGCAGTCTACGTGAGTTTTGGTGGTGGGTCCCTTAGGGTGGCACAATCCATGCTGCAGCCCTTTGGGACCCTCTTTAGCACCATGCCCTAGGTACAAGGGGTGCCATTTACTAGAGCCTTACAGGGGTGTTAAAGGTCTTGCCAGTTGGGGAACAATTGCACAGTTACCTTGTTTTAGGGAAATAGCACTGGGGACATGGTTAGCAAAATTGCATCAAATACCAGGCAAAAAGTAGGGGGGGAGAATGTCAAAATTAGGTATTTTCTACAGTAATCAACAATAAGATAATAAAGCAGACCAGCCCAAAGACACGGAGCTGAATCACTTACACTCTCATGTGTGCATGGTGTTATTTGCCTTTGCACGGGCAATTAAGTATTTAGAGCAGAACAGATTCAAACAGTCGCAGCTCCTAGTGGGAGTGCTGCGAGGTGGTGGGGCGGGGGAGGGGCAGGGTGGGGAGTAGTAAACCCCGGCATACGGCCGACCGGAGTTAAGTACATAAATAAATACAACGAATTACATTGCACGCTGCAACGCCATCTGCATTGCAGCACGCGCAATGTAATTCATTTTATTTATTTATTTATGTACTTAACTCAGGTCGGCCATTTGCCGGAGTTTACTACCCCTCCCCCGCCCCTCCCCACCGCCCTGCAGCACTCCCACTAGGAGCCGCGACTGGATTCAAATACAACACTGAACAGTGTTTGCCCAGTTTTTGTGGAGTTTGTGGAGTCATTTAACGTAGCACAGCAGATTGTCATAAGAAACTGTGGCAAAGATCGCATTGATGTGCACAGTTAGAGAAAATGCCTTTGAGAAGCTATTATAGAAAAACGCTCAGGTGTATCTTAACTCAATTGGATACCGGAGCCACATATATATTACTAAAAATCAATCTAATTTGGATTACACAGTCAGAATCATAATAAAATCCAGGATTTATTGTATTAGCCCTTGAAGTCGCTGTGAGGAAATTAACATGGCATTGACCATTAGGAAAATATGTGGGAAAGTAGTGCTGTGCTGCAAAACTCGCCGAAATATATGAATACGTGCATTGATCTCACACGTGAATAACTAATGTGCATTTAGGATGCACAAACAACCTTGCGGAAGCTATGGAACACATATTACGGGTGATTAACAACCCAATTTGCACGTTTCGTTTAATTAACTTGGTTTAATGGCAAGTTATTCCCAATCTGCTTCCGCAGTCAGTGCATGAGTAAATTACTTACAAACAAATCAAACCAACCTTAAAGCGTAATTCAGGGTCGATCTTGGTAAGTGCTACAAGTCGTTAAAAATAAAGTAAGTAATCAATAATGTATTACAGCTTTGGTAGAACCTTTTGCCTTTATAATCCATTTCAGAGTAATTGGAATTTGCGAATTATGCACACATCGCATGCGGGGCTTGACAATATGTTATCTGTTTTTTACATTTCGCTAACTAGCTTCATTACGAAAATAGTTTGATATTTAAGGCTAGTATTCCAGTACAGAGAATAAAGCACAAAGGAACCTGAGTCTTCATCTAGGGGATACTGTAAATGTGGGATTTATCTGTTGGTGCTAGACATAACTAAACACATTTAAGTGATGCCCCCTATGCATTAAAAAAGGTCACTCGTTTCTCCATGCAACATTGTTCACAATTTTTACACAGCAAATATTTATTTAATTAAATTAAATCAGTAAATTATTGTGTTTGTGTTTTGAAGTGCTCATTTTCTCGGAGAAACGTTTTGTTTCTCCGAGAAAATGAGCACTTCAAAACACAAACACAAGCTTCTTATGACAATCTGCTGTGCTACGTTAAATGACTCCACAAAAACTGGGCAAAAACTGTTCAGTGTTGTATTTAAATCCAGTTGTGGCTCCTAGTGGGAGTGCTGCGGGGCGGTGGGGAGGGGCGGAGGAGGGGCAGGGTGGGGGTAGTAAACTCCGGCATATGGCCGACCGGAGTTAAGTACATAAATAAATAAATAAAACAAATTACATTGCGCGTGCTGCAATGTAGATGGCGTTGCAGCGCACAATGTAATTCATTTTATTTATTTATTTATGTACTTAACTCCGGTCAGCCGTATGCCAGGGTTTACTACTCCCCACCCTGCCCCTCCCCCGCCCCACCGCCTCGTAGCACTCCCACTAGGAGCCGCGACTGTTTGAATCTGTTCTGCTCTAAAGACGTAATTGCCCGTGCAAAGGCAAATAACACCATGCACACATGAGAGTGTAAGTGACTCAGCTCCGTGCCTTGGGCTGGTCTGCTTTATTATCTTATTGTTGATTACTGTAGAAAATGCCTCATTTTGTTTCTGTTGAAAAGATGGCCATCAGAACTGCTCTGCACTTTCATTTTGGTGCTAGCACTTCAGGCAGATTTATTAACATTTTCTGCTGCAGCAAAGTAACACAAAGTGTTGCTAAAGTATTTAGGGCCATATTTATGACCTCAGTTGTGTCGCGCTTGCACCACGCAACGTGGTACATGCGGAACGCAACTGAAAAATTAGATTTATGAAGCCACACAAAGCCACTTTGAGTGGCCCTCAGGGGCTTCATAAATCTTGAGTAAAGCAACAAAGCCCAAATTGCTGTGTTGCCGTACTCTGCACTAGGGAGGTGTTCCATGGGCATTGGATGGGTGTTCCCACACAGCTCCCATCGTTTTTGACATATTCCCAGATTTACCAGAACTGGTAAACCTGGGAATGTGCAGGAAGATGCCCCTTATTGAACAAAACAATACTGCATTCAATTCAGGCACCCTTGCATCATGGTGCAAGGGTGGCACTAGGGAGGTGTTCCATGGGCATTGGATGGGTGTTCCCACACAGCTCCCATGGTTTTTGAAATATTCCCAGATTTACCAGAACTGGTAAACCTGGGAATGTGCAGGAAGATGCCCCTTATTGAACAAAACAATACTGCATTCAATTCAGGCACCCTTGCATCATTGTGCAAGGGTGCCTGCGTTGGCGCTAGGCAGCCAAAATGGCACCAGCTCATAGAAAAGGCAGGAATTCTTTTAATATGGTGCATTCCTACCCTTTGCCTGTCACGCAGTGCAGTGCTGTGTGGCAATGTCATAAAAATGCCTCTAAATTTCCAGCGCAACACTTTAGTTGCACTGGAAAGTAGCCTTAAACCAGTGGTCTTCAAACTTTTTAAAGCTGCACCCCCAGTGAAACAATAAAAATCATCGGGCCCCCCTCGGAATTTTTCACAATTATTTAATTAAATTGGCAATGTTCAAATATATCTTGACTTATTTAAACATTGCAGTTAGGTTCTGTTATCGTTTTAAAAATGCAACTAAATGGACGTGGCTAAGGTGCTGTACAAGATGGCCGCCTAGAGAGTCTTCTCCGTCGCACCGGGACGCATAGCGGAGCCTCTGGTGCGTTTTCCTTGCAGCACGGCGCTAGCGGATGCCCGTAACATGCACCGGAGTGAAAGCTTCCTTTGGTGAGCACTTTTCTGATTTTCGGCGCATTACGCTAATGACTTTTCCAGCGTCGCTATTGTTCCTTCATGACGCCCGCCATTTTGAGTAATGCGCGTCTTAATTCTTGGAACACAGCGCTTTACTGGAACATCTTTTATATGCTGGCTCCTTCGCTGATACATGGTGTTAGACCTGGCACCTTGGCGTGAGTTTCCCTTCCACTTTTTGATGGTGTGCCTCGATTGTTTTGCTGGTGTTGTCCGCTCAGGGCACTGCGCCACGGCTAATCCGTGCCGCAGTGCAAGTGCTCCCTAGGTAAGGTGTACCTGTAATTGATGTCCATGATTGGGTTATTGGATTCACTGTCAGTCCCCAGTAAAGTGCACCAGGGGTGCCAGGGCTTGTGAATGCCAATGCTGCTGGTGGGCTTGCAGCGCTGGTTGCGCCACCCACGGAAGCGGCCTTGTAAAATGTGTCTAGGGTCTGCCACAGCAGACCCTGTGCGCGGTCCCGGACCGTCGCGCTGACTACGCAAGTGCCCCCACTTGCCAGTCCCTAAACCTTCCCTTACCTACATATTAGCCACCCCTCTGGTAGGCCCAAGGGCAGGGTGCATTGTAGGCATAAGGTAAGACATGCCCTGGTGTGTGTGGCATGTCTTAGTAGTGAATTACAGCCCTTGTCGTTTTTCACTATTGAAGGCTACCTGCTCTCCATAGGCCAGAATGGGCTGCTGGGATCACGCCAACGCTGTGACCCCAGTGGACTCAGAGAGCATGGTAGAAGTGTCAAGTTTAGTATGCCTGAACTCAGGATGATAAAATACTTCTTGTAGTCAAGTTTATTTTGATATCCTGGGTTTGTAAATACTACTTTTAGAAAGTTAGTATTTACTGACCTGACCATCTCAGTCCGCCTCTGCTGTATGTGTGTGTGTTCTGCCCAGCAACAGTAAGGAGCAGGGTTGGGGAATCCCCAGAGACAGGTTGGCTGCCAGGTGGTGGGTAGAGAGATTACACCTGGATGGGTGGGAGGAGTACACCTTGACTCTTGAATAGACCTGTGCTCTGCCACCACAAAGCCGGCGCCACCCCCTGTGGGGCGGCTGATGTCTCTGCCCGGCTGCTGAAAGGAAAGAGCAGAGTCACCATAACAAAGTGCTCCAGGACTGGACTGAGCCAGGCCTAGGCCCCCTGGCGCTAAAGAACAAAAGAATCATGGTATAAAAGTAGGAGCCTGGCTCCTAAGAAATCAGAATCCTGTTTACCACAAAGAACCTCTGCCCGACTAGAAGGAGAAGAAGACGCCGGAGGAGCTGGCCTGCTGCTTGCCTTGCTGAGAGAGGAGAGGAAGAGACTTACTGAAAAGACTTTGCTACTTTGTGCTTGAACATTCTCCAAGGGCTTGATCTGAGCTTGCCCCCTGAACTGCACCCCAGGAACAGTGGGTTCTCTGTGCTTCTTGCTCGTCCTCCAATTCGAGCCGTGTGTGCATCCCGCTGGAAAAGAGACTGCGCCCCTCATCGCCCCTCCTAGGGCCGTGACACTCAGAAGCTCGCCTGCCTCCAACCCGTGAGAGCCCCGCTCCGTCCGGAGCCGCTCTCTGTTCCCGGGCCAGGCCGCCTGCATCCCTGTCACCGCCTGCCATTGGAGTGCGCTGAACGCGCTATCACCCCTCCTGCCGGAAGCCGTCCGACGACTGTGATCTACGCCGGGTCGCCCAGCTGCACTAACCGTGCCCTGCGACCCCGCTTCGCTATCCCCGGACTTCTCAGGCCGCGCCGCACCCGCTGTGGAGACCCTCCTGCACCGCCGTGCTAAAGGGTCGCTGGCCGCGCCGGCCTACGTGCCCACACCTGCTGATTGAGGACCCAAGAACACTTCCCAAGCTGAGAGTCGCACCGACCTGTGCCGACTCTCCTAATCACGAAAGAAGTCCAGTATCGGGCTCGGGGCCCGCAACGCCTTATTTCCCCGTTCGCAGGAACCGATCTCTGTGAGTACTGGAACTACGAGTAAAGAGACTACGAAGTATCCATTTGAAACTACGAACCAAGAACATTTGCCTGCTGTATAACCTGGTGGCCTAGCGACAACGTTATTGGTCTTGTGATAAGTCTGTTGAGATATATATACCTTATTTTTACATAAAGAATCGTATTTTTATATATATCCAAGTCTGGTGTCCGTTTCTGGGGGGATTGATGTATTTACTGTGTGTACGATTGTAAGTGCTTAACCAACAACGCCTGAGGAATCGCCTTGGCTGCTCACGCCGCGCACCTAGAGGGTGAGCAAGGGTCATTCGCAAAGGGTTATCCTGCGCCCTGACGTGGAGGAAAGGGTTCCTGCTTGACACAAGGGCAACCTTGCGCCAACCAGAGATCCCCGACTCTAACATTGGTGGCAGCGGTTGGGATTTCGGATTTGCACTTGTGATTTGCATACAGTGAATTATTAATCACCAGATAGTGAGAGCAGACCAAATAACGCAGCCACAGGTTTGTAATTGTTGAACTTTGTTGAGACATCTGCCATTACTGCAACCATGCCTGGCTCACACTCCGCTGGGAGAGCACTCTCTGTGATTTCTGGAATCGATGAGGTGGATTGGGAGAGACTGGAAGGCTACACGATGGAGCAATTGAAAGGCTACAGTGTACAATTCAGAGTCCCCCATGCTGGATGCAAGAGGAAGCCACAGTACACCAAGGCGTTGAGAGCCTGGAAGGAGTCACGAGACCTACGGAATGCGGGGGACATCGTTCCACCCGACAACCTTGAGGAGCCCAGCAGAGTCCGGTCGCCAGAGGAGCTGGTAGACAGGGCAGCAGACAGGGCGCATGCAATGGAGATGGCAAAGTTGGCAGGACAGATGGAAATGGAAAAGCAGAAGTTGGCCCTGGAGGCACAACAACGCCAAATGGATCATGATATCAGATTGAAGGAGTTGGAGCTGAAGGCGAAAAGTTTGGACACCGCTCCTTCTGGTGGCAGCACTCCACCAGCGCAGGTAGAGTCCAAGGTGTACATCCCCAAAGATGTAGTAAAGGAGTATTTTAGAAAGGATGACATAGGGCAGTGGTTTAGAGCCTACGAGGTGGCCATGTCCTCACACCGGGTCCCTGAGAAAGACTGGGGAGCGGGGTTGTGGGGAAGGTTCCTTGCGGAAGGGCGGGACACACTGTTAGATTTGCCCTTAGAAGTCCAGACCTCATACCCCCATATGAAGGAAGCTTTAATGACCAGGTATGGGTTAACTCCTGAGCTATATAGACAGCGGTTCAGGGAGACGAAGAAGATCCCTGAGAGTACGTATGTGGAATATGTGACCTTTTTCTGCAGAGCGCTGGATGGTTGGGTGAAGGGTAGCAAAGCGAATGATTATCAAGGGCTGCTTGATTTAATTGCATGGGAGCACTTGTCCAGTCAATGTTTTCCTGAGCTACGCCAGCACCTGATTGATAGCAAGCTGTCCAACCCGAGGAAGCTTGCTGAGGAGGCGGACCGCTGGCTCAGCACCAGGGTCCACAAGGGTCAAGTGGGAGACTCCGCCAAAGGTGGGCAGGGTCCCCAGCAGAAGAGTGGGGGGGACAAGGGTAAACAGAAGGGGTTCCAAAAAGGCCCCCAAAGTAATTCCCAAGGGAACCAGCAGAAGGGTTCTCAGCCTCCCCCACCCCCGCAGCAGAACGGGGCCCCGACAGGTAGACCTGTTCCAAAGGGGCCCTTCAATTGTTATAAGTGTGGTGATCCGGGTCACATTGCCTCTGATCCTAAGTGTCGCCTGTTTGGTAAGACCGCACCCACTGGTGCTCCACCCCGGCAAGTAGCTAGTGTTAACTTTGGGGAGGAAGTAGCAGTCCAGGAGGGTGGGGGTCCCGGGCAGATGACCCTAGTCTCGCTAGGAGACAGTGAGATGGTCCCTGTAACCTACCTGCCCTCTAACACTAAGAAATATGGGCAAGTGGTGACCATCAATGGAAGGAAGGTGGAGGCTCTTAGAGATACAGGAGCCAGCGTGACCTCGGTGAGGCAACACCTGGTGTCTCAAGAGCAGATTGTACCCAATGCCTACTGTAGGGTTGTCAATGCTGACAACGTAGAGAGTCGTTGTCCAATGGCTCAAGTTCCCTTTGAGTGGGGGGAGGTCTCTGGTACTCTACAAGTCGCTGTGAGAACTGACATGCCTGTAGATTGTCTGCTAGGGAACGACCTGGAGAGCTCCCCTTGGGAAAAGGTGGAGAAGACCACGCATCTGAGGATGGTGGGTCTACCCGACTGGGCGTGCGTGACCACCCGGTCCATGGCAGCCAGTAGGGGTGTTGAGAGGGTCCTGGAGCCTGAGGGAGAGGTCCAGGAACCGGCCTTAGGGAGAAGGCGCAGGAGGCGCGGGAAACCGGCCCCCGAAGTTCCCACGGCCCAGGAGGAAGTAGACCCTGAGGGGGATGCTCTGGAGCCTACCGGGGAACAGATTGCCGAACTGGGAGATCTGCCTGAGCTGACCCATTGGCAGCAAGAAGGAGGTCCCTCCAGGGAGGAATTCTGCAGGGAGCAGAAAGAATGCCCTTCTCTCGTAGGTATGCGGCAACAGGCTGCAGACCAGGCCAATGGTGTTCAGGCCAAAACACACTACGTGTACTGGGAGAGTGACCTCCTGTATTCCGAGCCTAAGGCTGCTGAACCTGGGTCAGCCCGTGTGCTGGTGGTACCCCAGAAGTTCAGAACCTTCCTACTGGGGCTGGCTCATGATGTGCCGTTAGCAGGACATTTGGGGATGGACAAGACCTATGACAGGCTTGTCACCCACTTTTACTGGCCCCAAATGCATAAGAATTCAGATTCCTACTGCAGAACCTGTCAGACTTGCCAGGCAAGTGGTAAGAGCGGAGGGAAGCATAAGGCTCCTCTGCAACCTTTCCCTGTGGTCGGTACGCCATTCCAACGAGTGGGTATTGACATTGTGGGGCCTCTGGACCCCAAGACAGCCCTGGGCAACAGGTTCATCCTGGTCTTGGTGGACCATGCCACCCGGTACCCTGAAGCCATCCCTCTGAGGACAGTGACGGCCCCCGTGGTGGGACGGGCACTGATGGGAATTTTCTCCCGAGTGGGATTCCCTCTAGAGGTGGTGAGCGACAGGGGGACCAATTTCATATCCACATATATGAAATCCCTGTGGAAGGAGTGTGGGGTAACTTACAAGTTCACCACTCCTTACCATCCCCAAGGAAATGGGTTGGTTGAGAGATTCAACCGAACCCTCAAAGGCATGATCATGGGCCTGGACGGTCCAATGAGGCGTAAGTGGGACGTCCTCTTGCCATGCCTGCTCTTCGCTTACCGAGAGGTGCCACAGAAGTCTCTAGGGTTCAGCCCCTTTGAGCTTCTGTATGGTCACCCGGTAAGAGGACCTCTGAGTTTGGTAAAGGAAGGCTGGGAGCAATCTCCCAGGAAACCTCCCCAGAATGTATATAGTTACATGCTGGCCTTCCGAAACCAGACTCGGCGTTTCAGGCAACTTGCTGAGGCAAATCTGGAAGCCAGCCAGGAGGAGATGAAGCGGTGGTACGACCGGAATGCCACTCTGGTAGAGCTTCAACCTGGACAAAAGGTGTGGGTCTTGGCCCCAGTGGAGCCGTGTGCACTTCAGGATAAGTGGACCGGTCCATTTGAGGTTGTGGAGCGCAAAAGTCCTATCACCTACTTGGTGGACATGCAGACTCCCAGGAACCCTTTGAGGGTCCTACATGTTAACCGCCTTAAGCCCCACTTAGAGAGGACCGAAGTGGGCATGCTGCTGGCCACTGATGATGGAATGGAAGAGGAGACCGAGCCTCTTCCTGACCTCTTAGTGGCCTCTGAGAAAGATGGGTCAGTGGATGGAGTTAACCTCTCACCCACCCTGACGCCCGAACAACAGGAAGACTGCCGCCACTTGCTGGGACAGTTTTCCGACCGATTCTCCCTGGTTCCTGGTGTCACAGATTGGTGCGTCCATGATGTGGACACAGGAGACAGCTTACCTGTAAAGCAAAAGGCTTACAGGGTAACTGACAGGGTCAGAGCTTGCATTAAGGAGGAGGTCTCCAAAATGCTTGCGCTAGGGGTGGTTGAGTCCTCCAGCAGTCCTTGGTCCAGCCCCGTGGTCTTGGTCCCCAAAGCTGCTGCGCCGGGAGCCACACCTGAACTCCGGTTCTGTGTGGACTACAGAGGACTCAATTCAGTAACGAAGACTGACGCGCACCCCATCCCCAGAGCTGATGAGCTCATTGATCGGCTGGGGGCTGCCCGGTTCCTCAGCACGTTTGATTTAACGTCTGGGTACTGGCAGATCGCCTTGACCGATGGGGCCAAAGAGAGGTCAGCATTCTCTACACCAGATGGGCACTTCCAGTTCCGAGTCATGCCATTTGGAATGAAGAATGCCCCTGCCACCTTTCAGAGGTTGGTCAACCAGGTACTGGTTGGGCTGGATGCGTTCAGTGCCGCCTACCTGGATGACATCGCAGTGTTCAGTGCCACCTGGCCTGAACACCTGCGCCACCTCTGGGAAGTGTTGATGGCGCTGCGCCGAGCAGGCCTCACGATCAAGGCAAGCAAGTGCCAGATCGGGCAGGGTTCCGTGGTGTACTTGGGACACCAAGTGGGGAGTGGCAAGGTGGCACCCTTGCAACCCAAAATTGAGACCATCCTGGCTTGGGAACCCCCCAAGACGCAGACCGCAGTGAGGGCCTTCCTGGGGCTCACTGGGTACTACAGGAGGTTTGTCAAGGGCTATGGAACGATCGTTGCCCCCTTGACAGAGCTGACTTCCAAGAAGCAGCCCAGGAACGTGATTTGGACTGACACCTGTCAGAAAGCTTTCGACACCCTGAAGACTGCCATGTGCACGGCGCCCGTGCTTTTGGCCCCTGACTTCTCCAAGGAATTCCTAGTACAGACAGACGCTTCAGAGCATGGTGTAGGGGCTGTTCTCTCACAGATGACTGAGGAGGGCTGGGACCAACCCGTAGCCTTCATCAGTAGGAGGTTACTTCCACGGGAAAGTAGGTGGAGTGCAATTGAGCGAGAAGCATTTGCTGTGGTCTGGGCGCTGAAGAAGCTAAGACCCTACTTGTTTGGGTCTCACTTCCGGGTTCAGACGGACCACAGGCCCCTCAGATGGTTGATGCAAATGAGGGGTGAAAACCCGAAGCTGTTGAGGTGGTCCATCTCCCTACAGGGTATGGACTTTACGGTGGAACACCGTCCTGGTACAGATCACGCCAACGCTGACGGTCTGTCCAGGTATTTCCGCCTTAGTGACGAGGAACCCCCTGGGCAAGGGTAGTTCTCCCCACATTTCAGCTGGAGGGGACACGTGTTAGACCTGGCACCTTGGCGTGAGTTTCCCTTCCACTTTTTGATGGTGTGCCTCGATTGTTTTGCTGGTGTTGTCCGCTCAGGGCACTGCGCCACGGCTAATCCGTGCCGCAGTGCAAGTGCTCCCTAGGTAAGGTGTACCTGTAATTGATGTCCATGATTGGGTTATTGGATTCACTGTCAGTCCCCAGTAAAGTGCACCAGGGGTGCCAGGGCTTGTGAATGCCAATGCTGCTGGTGGGCTTGCAGCGCTGGTTGCGCCACCCACGGAAGCGGCCTTGTAAAATGTGTCTAGGGTCTGCCACCGCAGACCCTGTGCGCGGTCCCGGACCGTCGCGCTGACTACGCAAGTGCCCCCACTTGCCAGTCCCTAAACCTTCCCTTACCTACATATTAGCCACCCCTCTGGTAGGCCCAAGGGCAGGGTGCATTGTAGGCATAAGGTAAGACATGCCCTGGTGTGTGTGGCATGTCTTAGTAGTGAATTACAGCCCTTGTCGTTTTTCACTATTGAAGGCTACCTGCTCTCCATAGGCCAGAATGGGCTGCTGGGATCACGCCAACGCTGTGACCCCAGTGGACTCAGAGAGCATGGTAGAAGTGTCAAGTTTAGTATGCCTGAACTCAGGATGATAAAATACTTCTTGTAGTCAAGTTTATTTTGATATCCTGGGTTTGTAAATACTACTTTTAGAAAGTTAGTATTTACTGACCTGACCATCTCAGTCCGCCTCTGCTGTATGTGTGTGTGTTCTGCCCAGCAACAGTAAGGAGCAGGGTTGGGGAATCCCCAGAGACAGGTTGGCTGCCAGGTGGTGGGTAGAGAGATTACACCTGGATGGGTGGGAGGAGTACACCTTGACTCTTGAATAGACCTGTGCTCTGCCACCACAAAGCCGGCGCCACCCCCTGTGGGGCGGCTGATGTCTCTGCCCGGCTGCTGAAAGGAAAGAGCAGAGTCACCATAACAAAGTGCTCCAGGACTGGACTGAGCCAGGCCTAGGCCCCCTGGCGCTAAAGAACAAAAGAATCATGGTATAAAAGTAGGAGCCTGGCTCCTAAGAAATCAGAATCCTGTTTACCACAAAGAACCTCTGCCCGACTAGAAGGAGAAGAAGACGCCGGAGGAGCTGGCCTGCTGCTTGCCTTGCTGAGAGAGGAGAGGAAGAGACTTACTGAAAAGACTTTGCTACTTTGTGCTTGAACATTCTCCAAGGGCTTGATCTGAGCTTGCCCCCTGAACTGAACCCCAGGAACAGTGGGTTCTCTGTGCTTCTTGCTCGTCCTCCAATTCGAGCCGTGTGTGCATCCCGCTGGAAAAGAGACTGCGCCCCTCATCGCCCCTCCTAGGGCCGTGACACTCAGAAGCTCGCCTGCCTCCAACCCGTGAGACCCCGCTCCGTCCGGAGCCGCTCTCTGTTCCCGGGCCAGGCCGCCTGCATCCCTGTCACCGCCTGCCATTGGAGTGCGCTGAACGCGCTATCACCCCTCCTGCCGGAAGCCGTCCGACGACTGTGATCTACGCCGGGTCGCCCAGCTGCACTAACCGTGCCCTGCGACCCCGCTTCGCTATCCCCGGACTTCTCAGGCCGCGCCGCACCCGCTGTGGAGACCCTCCTGCACCGCCGTGCTAAAGGGTCGCTGGCCGCGCCGGCCTACGTGCCCACACCTGCTGATTGAGGACCCAAGAACACTTCCCAAGCTAAGAGTCGCACCGACCTGTGCCGACTCTCCTAATCACGAAAGAAGTCCAGTATCGGGCTCGGGGCCCGCAACGCCTTATTTCCCCGTTCGCAGGAACCGATCTCTGTGAGTACTGGAACTACGAGTAAAGAGACTACGAAGTATCCATTTGAAACTACGAACCAAGAACATTTGCCTGCTGTATAACCTGGTGGCCTAGCGACAACGTTATTGGTCTTGTGATAAGTCTGTTGAGATATATATACCTTATTTTTACATAAAGAATCGTATTTTTATATATATCCAAGTCTGGTGTCCGTTTCTGGGGGGATTGATGTATTTACTGTGTGTACGATTGTAAGTGCTTAACCAACAACGCCTGAGGAATCGCCTTGGCTGCTCACGCCACGCACCTAGAGGGTGAGCAAGGGTCATTCGCAAGGGGTTATCCTGCGCCCTGACGTGGAGGAAAGGGTTCCTGCTTGACACAAGGGCAACCTTGCGCCAACCAGAGATCCCCGACTCTAACACATGGATTTTCTGCTGGTCTTCCATCAATTGCCATATAACTGAGGAGGAAATTGTATCATTCATGCCTTTAGCCTATTTGTTTATACAGGGCTATATTTGTCTCCTCAAGATGGCCGCCATTTTAGATGCTGGTCTGCCCGGAGTCTTCTATGTGGACAGACTGTTTCTGCTGGTAGGTTGACAGGCTTGCCACTTGTGCTTCTGCCCTTCTAATAATAATATTTTCAGGACTTTGTGTCATTGCCGCTGTATGCCCATTTTTTCATTGTGGTGGATGCTTTAATCGTCTGTTGCGCTGCACAACATTGTTTTGTTGCTCATTTCCTCTACACTGACATTTGTCACTGCTTCTGAGTGGACCACTTCTGATCCCATCAGCCTTCTTCATTATAAAGGTCTCTTGCTTATCCTATTCACGGAAGACATTGATCTCTATGGGCAAACTGCATCATCCAAAGTTTGTTTTTGAACCTTCGAGGAGTGCTTTTGCGGCAACATCTTCACTCTCCTCAGCATCAGGTTCTCCTCCTAACACAAACCAAATGGCGGGAGCTGCCCCTAACCGCTCATCCTCAACGCAATCCACTTCAAACAAACCTTCTCCACCTACTTCATCAACTAAACGCTTGAAACACGATCCTCCATTTCCAGACAAAACATCATCTCCCATCTCCATGGAACTACTTTTAGAGAAAATACGCGCATTGCACCTGTTTGTGGAGGAAACCAATAACAAAATGCAATTTCTTGAGGAAAAATGGTCGACTATGGATAACAGAGTGTTGTCTGTAGAGCAGCAGGTTTCAGAGATACAAGCTAATTCTCAACCCATCTCTTCTTTGGAAAAGTCGGTTCTCGCTCTCCAACAACATACTGAGGACTTAGAAAACAGGAATAGGAGGAATAACCTACGCATATACGGATTACCGGTATCTCTGGAAGGCGAAGACCCTGTGACATTCTTTACCTTCTTCCTTCCGAAACTTTTGGATATCCCAACTACTACTTCCCTCAGTCTCCAAAGAGCTCACCGGCTCGGTCCTCGTTCATCTGCCTCAACTAAACCACGAGGATTCATCATTCTCCTCTTGAAATTCACGGATCTTCTTTCAGTCCTCTCCGCAGCTAGATCTAAGCGTCAAGTTTCTTGGATGGGTCAGAGACTGTTTCTGTCTCAAGATGTTTCCAATGCTACTGCGTCTAGAAGAAAATAATTTCTGAACCTTCGTGCTTCTTTGCGCACTATTGGTGCTAGATATGGTTTATTTCATCCATGTATCTTCAAAGTTACTTACCAGAACCAAACATGGACTTTCCAAGATCCTGCAGAACTTAAAAATTGTATTCATATTCAAACTAACAGTGACATGGATAATTCCACTTCTCCTTGTGGCTGATTGTTTAATTTTCTTATTCCTTACAGGATTTTTGATAATGTTCTGCATCTATTTTGATCTGTTATATTGCAGTTTTGCCTTCTGATGATCCTCAAACAGATTTAGTATGGTTCCTTACAATGTTTATTTCCTCTTTTTATCTCTGTTCTTCTTAGATATCTTAGTTTTTCCAGTTCTTCTATTTCTTTAAGTTGCTTGTTGGCATGTTGTATACATCCTTATGTATTTCCCTGTTGTTAACCGTCTCTTATATTTATTTATATAGATTGGTTGGTGTGTTTCCCTTCATCTCATATGGCTCCCCTCCTACATCTTCCGTCCTGGTGCGTTCCGGACTCCCAATTTTTGGGAGGCTCGTCTTGTAGAGTGTCTCCATTGTCCTACTGTCCTCCTTATGTCCTCTTCAGGTATGTTATTCTCAGTCATCCTTTTTGGATATGTACTGTCTCTTCTTGTATTTCTTTTCTCTTTTCCTCCCCCTCTTTTCATTTTCTTTCCCTCTTATTTATTGGTTAACTTCTTCTTTCCTCTGTTTACACCTATTCCCTATTTTTCTAAATGTGCAGTCTTAATTTTTTCTTCTTTATATTTCTCCGGTTTCTTCTTTGTTTCTCCCTCCCTTTTTCACTCTTTCTTTCTTTTACATTTTGGCATTTTCTTTTCTCATTTTATCACTGTAGCTTTTGCTTCTATTAATTTTTTGCTGTTTTTAAATTCAAAGTTATCTCCTGCAATGTAAAAGGTTTTATTAGCACTATTAAACGTCAGAGAGTCGTTTCCCACCTAGCTTCATATAACCCTGACATAGTTCATTTACAAGAGACTCATCTTACTGAAGCTGTGTCTCTTAAGTTAAAAAGAAGCTGGGTGGGTACGGTTTTATTCTCTCCTTCTACTAATATAAAAAACGGTGTTGCCATCTTATGTCACAAGAAATTAAAATGGAAAGTTTTGTCACAAGAAAATGATACTGACGGTAGATGGATATTAACAAAGTTACTAATTAACTCTGTACCCTTAACTGTTTTTAATGTTTATGGCCCTACACAACCTGATTGTTCTTTTTGGCCTTCAATTACAAAAAAATGTATTCAGTATCGAGACAACCTATTTATTTTAGGTGGTGATTGTAACCAGATTGTAGATCCGTTTCTTGATCGCAAGTCAACTGTTCGCTTCATACCTCACAAAGCTCACAAACAATTTCTTGACACTATTTCTCAATCACATCTCATTGATTCTTGGAGACTCTCTCACCCTGATACTCTGGATTATTCCTTCTTCTCTCCTCCTCATGCATCTTTTTCTCCTCTTGATTATATTTTCCTTTCTCAGTCTTTATCCCAAAACGTACTATCCTCTTCTATTGAACCCATAGTCATCTCGGACCATGCCCCTATTGTAACAGACCTTGACTTACTCCCCCCGCATCCCAAGTCTTCCCGTTGGCGCTTTAATAACTCTCTTCTTACTGTTCCTCTTTTCTCCTCTTCTTTTCGTTCCTTTGCTAACAATTCTTTTTATTCAATTGTGACCCCAGTACTCCCCCCCCCCATCTCCTCTGGGACTCCTTTAAAGCAACTGCAAGAGGGTTCATTATTGATTTTGTTTCTAAGAAGAAGAAACATTTTCTTCAGAAACTGAAAACTAATTTAGTGCATATTAAATTTTTGGAGCACAAATTTTATACCTCTTCGACTAACTCCATCTCACCGGACCTTATACGAGCTAAATTAGACTTCAATAAATCTACTACTGATAATGCATCATCGATACTTCTTCGTAGTACTGCTCATTATTATGGTGGTTGCAACAAAGCAGGGAAGCTTTTAGCTAATTACCTCAACTCACAGGAAGAACGTACCTTTATAGACTCTATTTATTCTTTCGATAACACTCTCCTACACAAAGATCAGGAAATACTTGACCAATTTCAGCTTTTCTATCAAAATCTCTATACGCCAGAATCTCCTCCCACCTCTTCTCTCATTGAGGCCTATCTTGAGAAACTTCCTAACCCTTCTACTTCCCATCTTAACTTTCCGGATCTTGAAATTGACCTTTCACTACACGAACTCTCCAAAGCTTTGAATACTCTCACTAAAGGAAAATCACCTGGCCCAGATGGCTTTCCAGTTGAATTTTATTTACATTTTTCTGATCTCTTACTTCCCAAACTCTTAACGCTTTTTCCAAGCGTTCTACTTATCTGGTAAGGCGGAAGGCACCTTTCAAAAAGCTACCATTTGCCTCATCCCTAAAGACGGCCGTGATCCCCAATTTTGTCAAAATTATCGTCCGATTTCATTAGTGAATGTGGACTATAAATTATTTGCTAAATTGCTTGCTTTACGTTTAGACCCCTTTATGCCTCATCTCATTGGCAAAGAGCAATGTGGCTTTGTTAAAGGCAGACCTCTGATAACTCTCGTCTTTTCCTCAATGTTTTAAATAAAGCTTCATCTCTTTCTATCCCTTTAGCTGCTATCTCTGTTGATGCAGGGAAAGCTTTTGACAGAGTTGATTGGTCTTTATGTTTGCTTCACTACGTGGCATGGTTTTGGTCCTAAATTCATATCCCTTATCTCCTTGCTGAACTCTGCTCCTAAAGCTTCCGTTCTAGTAAATGGCCAGGTTTCCTCTTACTTTCCTCTTCAACGGGGCGTTCGTCAAGGTTGTCCCTTATCTCCACTTCTTTTCGTTCTAGCTCTTGAACCCTTTTTGTCCTCTGTCCGTAACAACGATTCCATTTCCGGTTTCCCTTATGGTGACAACCAATTGAAACTCTCTGTGTATGCAGATGACATTCTCTTATTTATTTCTGCTCCAGAAACATCTATTCCCCCTCTATTATTTGAATTCAATTCATTTTCACAGGTTTCCGGTTATAAAATTAATTCAGATAAGACTGAAATTGTTCCTCTCACAAAATGTTGTCTCCCCCATCTCTTCTTCTCTACCGGGTTTGCTTTGAACAACTCGAATTTCAAATATTTAGGTATTTAGTTCTCTAACTCTATTGCTTCTTCTATCAAATTAAATATGTCCGCAGTCTTGTCTCGAATTGAAAAATCATTCTCCACTTGGAATCCTCTTTTTCTTTCCTGGTGGGGACGGTTGGACTCGATTAAGATGATGATAGCCCCTATTCTAATATATGTCTTCTCCATGCTGCCCATTCATGACCTCGCAATCTACTTTAAACATATTGATTCTTGCCTTTCGACATTCCTTTGGAAAAATAAAAAATCTAGAATTGCTTTAACATCTCTTCGAAAACCCAAATCTAATGGTGGAGTCAACTTTCCAGATTTTCGTCTCTACCATAAATCCTTTTCATTACGTCAGGCTTCCAGATGGCTCGCATCAGAACCTTCTCCCTTCTCTCCCCTTTGGCTTCTCATCGAACACACATTACTGTTACCTTTCTCCTTCAATGAGGTTATACGCTTCTCAGCCAAAACGTCCTATACCTCATTTTCCTTGTTCAGATATACTTCTTCTCTTTTAAAACCCTTGGTCCATCCTACTACTATTACCCGTGAATCTTTCTTAAATACCCCTATCTGGCATAACTTGCTTATTCTTCTAAACAATAGGCCCATCTTTTGGAACACTTGCAGATTAAAGGGTATCATGTGAGTTAACCAACTCTTTGATGGAATGTTACCCTGCTCCTTTCCCCAATTTCAGCTCTTATTTCGCTGCCCTCGATCCTTTTTGCAGAAATTCTCCACTCTTATGGCAATTGTTCTTGACCATTATTATTCTCTTCCTTACTCATCTTCCTCTGTTACCCAAAATACTCTTCTCAAAATCCTTTTTACCCTTCCTAAAGCCTCTCTCATTTATAAATTCTTCTCATCTCCTAATCCAGATCGTGTTAAATCTAAATTGGAACTCTCTTGGGAGGCGGATTTGGGATGTGTTTGGTCTGTTGCTCTTTGGGATAAACTTTGGTCCAGATCCTTAAAAATCTCTCGTTCTGCTTCTCTTACCCAATCTTTATTCTATCTTTATCGCAGACTTTATCTCTCTCTGCTTTCTTTATCACATTTCTCTGCTTCTACTGATTCTAATTGTTGGAAATGCGCCTCTCCTAATGCTGGTCTTCTTCATCTCTTTTTTCTCTGTCCCACAGTCTCCATATTCTGGGAAAATATTTGGTTATATATTTCTCGTATATTTGCACTCTCTGTTCCTTTTTCTATACCTCTTCTTTTTGTAGGCAGCCTTTCTGACTCTTTAGACTTTCCTCCACACTCTCATGGCCTTTTTGACCTCATGCTTGCTCTGGCATTTCAACACATTTCTTCTAACTGGAAATCTCTTACAAACGTTTCCATACAATGCTGGTGGAACACCCTATGTCATTTTCAAAGACTTGATGTTGCCTTTGCCTCCACCTGCAATCCAATTCGCAACAGCGATCTCTTCTGGTTACCTCTTACCTCATACTTGGACCGGTTGGCCCTGAAGAATACTCCGCATTTCAATTCGGAAAATGTTAAACCTCCTTGAAAGACATTGACTCTCTTCTTTTACTCCCCTTTTTCCTTTCCTTTTAGGGTTCTTATGTAACGTAATCTTTATGCTGATTATTATGTATTGCTTCATTTACAGCATTTGTTTATATGCCATATTCCGCACCTTTTTATATTGCAGAGTTAAATTTTCCCCCTCTTCCTCCTCCTATTCCCTCTTCTGGCTTCCCTCCTTCTTCCCCTTTCCTCTTCATTTATAACATTTTACAAAATGCTTTTACCCTTCTATATTTGATGTCAGCCTTGATAATGTTCTAATATTATACTTGAATTTTATTTCCTGTTTCTGCTGATATCTTTATGTATTAACAATTTGTTCAATAAAGCTTTTCAAACTTTAAAAAAAAAATGCAACCAAATACGATTGCCAAACTGCGGGTGGGTGGGGGTTTTGTTGAATATTTGGAGTCTCTTTTGACACATACTCTCAACTAGGATACACATGACAAAAGATGTTAGTGATAACCCATTAGAGAGTGGCTTACTGCAGCTCTTTTTTTCTTACTTAAACAAAGCACTACTATCAGCATAATGCTTCAGCCAGAGCCTGCTCTCGCCCCACCACAGATCACTTGAGGCTCCCCTAGGTTGGCCCGCGACTCAGTTTGAAGACCCCTGCCTTAAAGTAATGCAATTATCGCTTTCTCTACTTTGCATTAGTGGGTTGTCCTATGGGTGGTAGATTCGTATTACCATGTTACAACCAATTAATTTTGACACAAAGCCTTATCTTCTAACAATTGTAGATTGACTTTGTGCCAAATAAGACCTCATTGTGAGCAGGTGCTTAAAATGAGAACTTATTTTATTTCTCATTACTTTTCACATATTACAAGTGTGCTGCACTGTACAGCACACATAGAATGTTGAAAAGGTTTCTAAGTTTGCCTAAGCATAATATTTTATAAGGAAGTGTACACTTCCTGTACAAAATCTATACCAGACAACATGCACAAACCTTTGCACTAATGTGCAAAGGTTTGCGTGTGGCCCTAGAATCTGTGCATAGGGAGAGAGCAGCAACACTTCTTATTTGATATGGTGCTCTGCAATGCCATCTCCCCCACACACAATGCAGTGCAGCAACTTTGCTTGCTGTGCTGTACTGCACAACATCTTAACAATTCTGCTTCAACAGTGCGCTAATTGTCATCTAAAGGGCCTAATTTAGAGCCCTGTGTAATAACTGGCTGCATACGCATCGTGGACCTTTATTACAGTTCTGCCAAAGATAAATGTTTTTACATCGACTACAATTAATAGGGAATAGTGCTCCCAAATGTTATTGGCGCTTGTTTTTTCTTCCATCTATTTCTATATTTTCTGCATTTTTCCTTATCTTTACTACCATATAAAATTCGGTAGCAAATGCCAGCACAGAACCTGAGAGCGATATTCACTGAATGCTTAACTGGTGGTAGTCGAAAAATACAATTTGTGTCGGTGTTTACATTACGTGAGGTAAATTATCTCGGTACTATAATGTCGCCCTAGCTTAGATATACAAAAGGGACTAGACAAACAAGATGGCGGGTCCTGTTTATGTTCAGGATATGTTTAAAATGCATCTGAGGTTTAAAATGCATCTGAATCCTTGGTGTTAACAAAAACAGGCACGCGTTAGTTGTCTTCGGAGGAACTTTAGGGATTTATAAAACAGTACTGCGATATTCCCTTTTAATGTTTGTAAAATGAGCTCAGGCCCTTGAGGACTGTAAGCCAGTCAGGTTTTCAGGCTAAACCCTGAACACGCCAATAAAGCACATTTAAATGCAGAGCATGCAAATGTTTATCATGCATATTCCTTTTTATGTCCTAAAAGCCGGCATGCTTTGTTGCTCTCAAGGACCCTGACTTATACTTTTGCAATGCACAATCTTACAAGTTTGACAATTTTCTATTATACAGCAAATGTTGTTAAACTTTTTGATACTTTTTAAAGTTTCAAAGTGCTATTTAAACTTGGAAGCTTCTAATCCTTTCCTTAGATTGATTCGAATTCAACTGGTGATTTCTCACTGTCAGGTATCAAAATAACTCTGAGCAAAAGCAGGAAGTTGGTGCATAGGGGAGCGGATGCTTAAGGCATAAATGTGCATAACATTCACAACTGGCTCTCCTTTTATTTTCACAATAAACAAGCGACGTGTAACACAATGGTAAAACGATGTCTTGCATTTGTATCAATTGAGAGTCACTTCCTACTAACACGCTCTTTTCCCATGATTTCTCATACAATATGTTGGTGCGTTTTTTACTAACACTAAATGAAGGACACTAAAGAATTTTCCTTCTCGTTTTGCCTGTGATCTCTTATTGAGAGAGCAGGGGTAGAAGTCAGGTGCTCGTGACCACCATTCTTGTCTTTAATGAGATTAATTGCTTATCCACGATACAAATGTCTAGGTGGAAGTAGTTCTTAAGTAAGGTCAGTGGCGTAGCTAGTCCTTAGACCACCGGGGTGGTGTCTGCATTTGCCGCATTGAGGAGCTGGGGAGGGATGCTGCTGGCTTATTTCTCTGCATCTTGCCGCCTTCTTGACAGCCGCACTAAAGAGTGGTGGGGAGACATTTGCGCCCCAAATGACAGGTAAGAGCTGGGGCAAAGCTGCTGCCCCCAAAACTCCTGCCGCCCGGGGCGGGCCGGCATACCCCCCCCCCCCCCCCCGCTATGCCACTGTGTCAGGTGTCAGGTGACAGATTGAAGCCCTGTATGATGAATTAAACATTGTAGGAAAGGTTTTGCATTGATCAATACAGCGGCGAGTGCTCCAACGCATAGTTAAGTTGCAAGCGCTTTCAATATACATTTGGTAGCTAAAACAGAATACTGTTAAGAAAAGCCTGTGAGGAACCCTGGCTTAAATCACTCCCACAGAAGTGGGAATGAGAGCTCTGATTAGCTGTCAGCAGCCTGAGGAAAATGTTTCTTCCAGCTATTACAGGACTTTTAGACTGAGTTCCCTGTCCTGAAGTAAATAAAAAAACTAATATAACGGGACAAGGTAGGGATTCACTGCCTCCCTCGAAGGGGGGCCAAAAATAAAAAAAAATCTGCAGTTTTTGCAGTTATCCTACAGGGCTACCACGAGATCAAAAAGAAAATGGCAGCTGGGGCCACATTCTCCAATCATAGGTCCCAGAAGCCCACCCCCAGGTCAGCATTTTCTATTTAAGGGTCCAAGTCATTATACACAACGAGCCTTTATGCAGAATGCAGCACAAATAGAAAAAGGAAAAACAAGGAGAAAGAAAGGTATTTCTCCATGTTGCACCTCCCTTACGTCTCCCCTGGGGAGGTGTAGGAATCATATGCATTCCCAGGTTTACAAAACCTTGTAAATCTGGTAGTGTGTCAGGTTCCATGGATGTTGCATGGGAACACCCACAGCAACACCCACTGAATGCCCCTTGCACACAGAGCAATGCCATATTTACATGGCCATTAAAAGCTATGCAGGGCAGCTTTGATTGGCCTTATGAATATGGGGAGGCACACTGTGCCACCAGTGCACCCAAAAAGCAATGCACCGGCTGCGTAATGGGCTTGTAATAAGCACGATAGTCTGCTCATAGTGGGCAGGAGCTATATAAAATGGTCCCACCGGATGTGAGCAGATTTTGTATCTGTTTCCCTGCCCACACTAATGCAGGCAGGGAACCAGATCAATTGATTGCTCCTGCCCGGAGGGAGAAGCATAAAGAGCTGCTTGCTCTGCGCGGGAACAATGCTGACTTCTGCAGCATGCGAGGAGCCGGCTGTGGACATGGGAGCCTTGGGGCTCTCCCCCAAGCCTGCACTAAGTGTATGGTGGATGCCCTGGATGGGCACCAGGGCACCTAATTTCCATAATGTGTTTCGTGGGGTTGGGGTCCCCAGGGCCAAAAACATCTCCGGGAGAGGTGCTACATGGCCCCTCTCATCTCTAACAGAAGTAGTGGCCCTGAGAGATGGTGTACCTAGGATCTTGTAAAGGCTTGGGAAGATGGGTTGTGCGGTCCCACCTCTACTTTAAAAGACAAATGTCCCTGGGGATTGGATCTCCAGGGCGCAATAAGGCTTGGGGAGGGTGGCTAACTAAAAAAGGAGCTGGGTAATTCTGTCACCAGGGCCTAAAGAGGCTCAGGAAGGGGGGCTGCGCTGCCCCACTTCCCTTTAAAAAATACACTGCCCTGGGGGATTAGCTTCCCAGGGCCTTTTTATGGCTCTGGAGGATGGCACTGTGGCTCCCCTCCTCTTTTAAAAAAAGGAGATGGGATCCCTAGGTCCTAAAGAGGTTCAGGAAGGGGGGCCATCCGAATAAAATATATATGGCCAAAGGGGATGGATTACCCAGGGCCATAATATTCTCAGGGAGGGGGACCTTTTGGCCCACCTCTCATTTAAAATAAAAGAACAGTCCTGGGGGATGAGGTCGTCAGATACTAAAGTGGCTCAGGGATGGGGACACATGGCACCCTTCCCTTTAAAGAATAAATGGCCCTGGAAGATGGGGTCACAAGGGCAATAAAAGACTCAGGGAGGGGAGCCATGTTGCCCCCTCTACTTAGAACGACTGCCTTGGGGGATGGGGTCCCCAGGACGATTTAGGCTTGGGGAGGGGGGAAAACATGGCACCCCTCCCTTTTAAATAAAATATGGCCCAAGGGAGTGGGGTCCCCAGAGACTTTTTAAGGCATGGGAAGGAGGACCATGGTGCCTCCCTCTCCTTAAAGAAATATGGTCCTTGGGCAAGGGGTTCCCAGGGCTTAATAAGGCTTGGGATGAGGACATGTGGTCCCGTCTACTTTAAAATACAAAAGGCCCTTGGGTAGAGGTCCCTGGGTCCTAATGAGTTTTCAGGAGGGGGCCCACATCGCCCCCTGCCCTTTTTTATTGGTATCACCCTTGGGGACGATATTTCCCGGGCCTAATAAGGCTTAGGGAGGGGACCTGTGTGGCCTCCATATCCAATGTTCTTGTATTGCCAGGTTTTGCATGCACAAAACCTTATAAATTCAGCAGATATAGTTATCTGAGCTAACTATAAATTATGCCCCTACAATGCACTGCTTATGACTTCACATGCAACATCACTGATGACATCCCAAATGACATCACTGATGTAATAAGCAGTGCATTATGGGGTTGTAACTTATAGTTAGCTCGGGTAACTATAACTGCTAAATTTCTATAGTTTTGGGAATATACAATCTGGGTCTAACTATAATGTCTGTGTAACCTTTGTTTTTTTCAGGGAATATCTAACTTTTTTTAAATTCTATTTCCTAACTATGATGTGCCTGTAACCTTTGTTTATATTAGTCACTTTCTAAGGTTGTTTTTAATTATATTGCTTAAGTATAATATCCCTGTAAACTTTGTTTTTTTCAATGAATTTCTAAGGTTTTAAAAAATCTATTTCCTAACTATAACATCCCTGTAGTCTTTATTTTTTCAGTGAATTTCAAAAGCTTTTCAAATTCTATTTTCTAACTAAAAAGCCCCTGTAGTCTTTGTTTTTTCTAAGGTTTTTTAATATTACTACCTAACTGTAACATCCCTTTATCCTTTCTTATTTTATTGAATTTCTATTGTTTTTGTATATGTTATTTTCTAACTATATATTTTCAGGAACCTGTGAGTGCATGAATGAGTGTCTGACTTTGTCTGTGAGTAGTTGCATATGTGTCTGAGCTGGTTTGTGACTGAGTGTCTGAGTGGATGTATGAGTGGGTATATGAGTATCTGAGCAGATCTGTGAGTCGAGTAGGAGTGTCTGAGTGGAACTCTGACCTGGTGAATGAGTATCTGAGTGTTGTTGTGAAAGGGTGTATGAGTGTCTGAGTGGGTCTCTGACTGGGTGTGTGAGTGACTGAGTGAGCCTGTGAGTGGGTGTGTGAGTCTCTGAGTAGATCTGTATGTGGATGCATGAGGTTCTGAGTCAGTCTGTCAGTGGGTGTGTGAGTGTCTGAGTGGGTGCATGAGTATCCAAATGGGTCTCTATGTGGGTGCATGAGTGCCTGAGTGGGTCTGTGAGTGACTGCATAAATCCTTGAGTGGGTCGGTGAGTGGGTGCTTGAGTTCCTGAGTGGATCTGTGAGTGGGTGCATAAATATCTGAGTGGATGTTTTAGTCTCTGAGTGGGTTTGTGAGTGGGTGTGTGAGTCTCTGAATAGAAGTATGAGTGAGTGCATGAATCTCTGAGTGGGTGTGTGAGTATCTCAGTGGCTCTGTGAGTGGGTACATGTGTCTCTGAGTGGGTCTGAGAGTGAGTGTGCGAGTGTCAGAATATTCTGTGATTGGGTACGTGAGTCTCTGAGTAGGTTTGTGAGTGGGTGTGTGAGTCTCTGAGTGGGTCTCTGAGTAGATGTGTATGTGTCTGAGTCATCTGTGAGTGACTGCTTAAGTCTCTGAGTGGGTATGAGAATTGGTGCATGAGTGTCTGTGTGGATCTGAGAGTGGGTGCATGAGTGTCTGAGTGCATCTCTGAGTGAGTGCATAAACATCTGAATTGGCCTGGGAGTGGGTGCATAAGTGTCTGAACAGGTAAGTGACTGTGTGTGTGAGTTTCTGAGTAGATGTCTGAGTGGGTGCATGAGTATCTGAGAAGCTCTGTGAGTTGGTGCAGGTGTGTCTGAGTAGGGCTCTGACTGGGTATTTGACTATCTGAATGGGTCTCTAACTGAGTGTGTGAGTGTCTGGGTTGATCTGTGAATGGATGTGTGAGTATCTGAGTGGATATGTAAGTGGGTGCATGAGGTCTGTGTGGGTCTTTGAGTGGGTGTATGAGTATCTGAGTGGGTATGTGAGTCTCTGAGTAGATATGTAAGCAGGTGCATGAGGGTCTGTGTGGGTCTGTGATTAGGTACATGAGTGCCTGAGTGGGTCAGAGAGGGACTCTGTAGGTCACTTAGCATGTCAGTGAGTGGGTGCATGAGTGTCTGAGTACATCTCTGAGTGTGTTGGTGAGTGGGTGCATGAGTGTCTGAGTACATCTCTGAGTGAGTGCATAAATGTTTGAATCGGTCTGGGAGTGGGTACATAATTGTCTGAGTGGGTATGTGACTGGGTGTATGAATGCCTGAGTGGATGTCTGAGTAGGTACATGAGTATCTGAGCAGGTCTGTGAGTCAATGCAGGGGTGTCTGAGTGCAAGTCTAACTGGGTGTGTGAGTATCTGAGTGGGTCTGTGTGAGGGTGTATAAGTCTCTAAGTGAGTCTCTGTGTTGGAGTGTGAGTGTCTAAGTGGGTGTCTGGGTGCATGAGTGTCTAAGAAGGTCTGTGAGTGGCTGTGAGTGGGGGCATGAGTCTCTGAGTGGGTCTGTGAATGGGTGCAACTGACAGTAGGTAATATATATATGCCAAAGGTCACAGGGAGGTTACAGTTAGGCTCAGATTTTACTCACACAAAACCATTGAAATTCAGCAGTTACAGTTACCTGAGCTAACTATATCTTACGGCACCAGAATGCACTGCTTATGACTTTACATATTATATCTCTCATGACGTGGTCAGTGACATCAGTGATGACATCACTGGTGACATCTCAAATGACATCACTGATGACATCATCAAGTGAGTGTGAGTGTTTTGAAAACAAAAATTGAGACATAAAAATATATACTAAGCTACTGCAGAAGTTTAATTACTATTGTTACTGAGTGATACTATTTCTATCATATAGCATCTAAGTGGCTCTATGACTGTCTGAATGAGTGTGTGAGTGGCTGTCTCAGTGGCTACATGGGTGTGTGAGTAGCTGTGTGAGTAGCTGTATGGGTGAGTGACTGGGTGCATGGTTGGCTGCATGGGTGATTGAGTAGCTATATGAGTGACTCTATGAGTGGGTGAGTGACTGTGAGTGACTATATGGGCAGATGATTATGCATGTGAGTGCCTGTATGGGTGTCTGAGTGTCTGTGTAAATGGCTCTATGGGTGAATGACCGGGTGTATTAGGGGTTGTATGGGTGAGTGAGTGGCTGTTTACAAGGGTGTATGTGTAAGTCAGTTGGTGTGCGAGTGGCTGCATTGCACAGTATCTGTGTGAGTGGCTGTATAGGCAAATGAGCTGGCATGTGAATGCTCGCATGGATATGTGAACAGGTATGCAAGTGGTTGTATGGGTGACTGAATTGATATGTGAGTAGCTGTACTAGTCAGTGAGTAGCTCTGTTAGTAGCTGTATGGGTTAGTGAGTAGATGTGTGAATGGCTGTATGAGTGAGTGAGCGGGTATATTAGTGGCTCTATCAAGGAATGATTGGGTGTGTGAGTACTTGTGTGGGTCTGTGAGTGGGTATGTGAGTAGTTGTGTGGGATTTGAGTGGGTGTTTGAGACGTTGTATAGGAGTTTGAGTAAGTATGTAAGTGGTTCTGTGGATGATGTCATCAGTGATTCCATTTGAGATGTATGAGTGATGTCACTGACCATGTCATGAGTGATGTAATATGTGAGGTTATAAGCAGTGCATTGTGGGGGCTTAAGTTATAGTTAGCTCAGGTGACGATAACTGCTGAACTTCAATGGTTTTATATGAATGAAATTTGAGCCTAACTATAACGTCCCTGCAATTTTTGTTTTTTCAGTGAATTTCCAAGGTTTTTTTCATTCTATTTCCTAACCACAACATCCCTGTAACCTTTGTTTTCTGTGTGAATTTTTAAGTAGTTTTAATTTGATTTCCTAACTGTAAGTTCCTGTAACCTTTGTTTTTATTCATAGTGAATATCTATTTTTTTAATGTTATTTCCTAACTATAACGTCCCTACAACCTTTGTTTTGTCAAGTACATTTTGAAGTTTTTTAAAAATGTATTTCCTAACTGTAACCTTTGTGAGTTAGTGTGTGAGTGAGTGCATGAGTGTCTCAGTGGGGTCTGTAAGTGGGTGTGAGAGTGTCTGAGTGGGCCTGTCAGTGGATGTGTGAGTGGGTCTAATAGTGGCTACATATGTGTCCTGCTGGGTGTGTGAGTGGGTGTCTGACTGTCTGAGTGGGTCTGTGAGTGGGTGTCAGAGTGTCTGAATGGGTTTGCGAGTGCTCCCATAAGTGTGTGAGTCAGTCTGTGAGTGTGTGCATGAGTGTCTGAGTGGGTCTGTGAGTGAGTGTAGGATTATCTGAATGTGTCTGTGATTCACTGTGAGAGTGTCTGAGTAGTTCTGTGAGGGAGTGCATGGGTGTCTGAGTAGGTCAATGAGTGTGTGTGTGTATGTGTCTGAGTAGATCCAAGAATGGGTGTGCCAGTGGGTCTGAGTGGGCATGTCAGTGTCTGATTGGGTCTGTGAGTGGGCATTTTTCAATATGGAATTGCCAAGAAAACACACTTGCTTTGCTCTCACCAACCCAGGAGCTAGAATCATTTGCCCTTTACAGAAATGGAGCTTCAGCTGGGACGCCTGCTATGTTCATACTTGTATGTGCTTACTGTTGAGGTTTCATTTCTGTGAAATGAGCATCAGGACCAGGATGGCCCAGGGTCCACATCCCATGGGGCCCAGCCACTGCTCAATGGGGAGGAGGGCTGTGCAGGCCCCCTCCCTGGGTCAATTTTGGCCCGGGGACCCCATCCCCTGGGCCTTGTCTGAAATGTAATGGGGAGGGGGAACCGCATGGCCTTCCCTGGAGAGGTGGGGGTCCCTGGGGCCGAGAACAGCCTGGGGAGATTTGCAGCCCCCCCTCTTAATAAAAACAATAGAAAGTCCCAGGAAGGTGGTTGAACCCGTGGCTGGTGATCTATGCAGAACACTCTTTAATGTGTATTTTACCCCTGGGGAGGTGGTGGTCCCCAGGGTTGGGGGGTCCATGTGGCCCCCCATTTTAGTTATTGTATATAGTCCCAGGTGGGTGTGGTCCCCGGGGCTCCTCTGATTTAAAAGGCCTAAAATCCCTAGGGAGGTAGACGTCCTTGGGCAATATTAGGGCCAAGAAGGGGGGCCCATGTACCCCCCTTTGTTGGAAATGGCTCTTTCTGGTGTGCTTGCACTCAACTATTTGCTTTTCTCCTTCTCAGTTTCCCCCTGGTCTAGTAGCTAGCCTTAGGACTTTGAGTGAGTTTGACACTGCCATTCGGTGCCAAAGCGCTGTACTTGTCATAAACATACTGGTGATTGTTGTATTCATGATTGACTGATTCGAGTTAGCTGTTAGTCCCTTGTCTAGGAGTAAGAAATTTACCCAGGGCATGTACCTTGAATGCTCCTCCATGGGCCTGCCAAACTGGTTGTGCCATCCACTGAGGTAGCTCAATGATTATGCTACAGTTTTGCCCTGGTGAGGGACTGTGTCCGCAGATTACTATTACTCAGCTTGGCATTTAAAACGCTACGTGCCAAGCTTCTGCATGTCCTTTGCAATATTGGAGCTCTCCCTGGTGACAGGGTGCGGTATTGGGTAGGCCATGTGCATGTGTGCATTACATGTAAGGGTCATCAATGGCATCAGATAGTGTGTTCAGTACGATGAGGCCTGTTTTCACATTGGATTAGCAGCATGGGTGAATGTAGGGAAAGGATATTGAGTAGAATTTCCTACCTGCAGAATAGTAACAGTGTAGTGTTCAGTATTGATGAGTTCATAATGGTGAATCCTTTGCAGTAGTGTGAGTGGATCCAGCATTATGTGTGTGGAAATGTCACTTTGGGAAAGTGGGCATTTCGATGCTTGCTGCTCTGTGGGCCAGTCGAACTGTCTCCAATTCTCATCTGGGTGCTGGGAGGACAGATACATCCGCGCATTCCTGATAGAAGGCAATAAACCAGGGGCTCAAGGCAAACTGCAAACCTTTGACTCTGAGTGGCGTCTCAGGGATGGTTACGTGGAGGTGGAATTGGCACCTGCATTCCAAGGGGCAGTGTCTTGGCCCCACTAAATATAGTGATCTAACCTCCCAAAGTAGGATGGCTGACTGGACAGAATTTAGAGAGGGCCTATGTATTTCAAAAGTGACCTTATGAACTGGCTGCTTCTTCAAAGGCCATCTTGGGTATAACTACTGGGTCTCTGGACTTGGAAGTTAGAGACGCTTTTGGATTTGGAACCATATAACGCTGGCTCGATGTGGGGAAATTGACAAGAAGAATCATTATGGAGGGAGCGGATGCAAATAGATTATCCACAGACTTGAGGTGGCCTGGAGCTAGTCGTGCTCCAGGAAGGGGACTATCACGTGGTGGATTTTGACTGGACGTTGCTGGCTAAGTGCTAAAAGTCATAGTCTGGCCCCCTAAGTACTTTCCAAGTGCGGGTTAGCTGGCCTCCTGCCCACAAGATCCCAAGGACACAAAGGATCTCCCCATTTCCAAGAAATTATAAGGACCACACAGGGTGCGGTGGCAACAGGTGGAAGTGATCAACTGTTGGGACAAGGACCTTCCTGACGTACACCGCCATGAACTGTGCAGTTGTATATATTTAATGTGAAGATCATTCTGATATCAATGTGTATATTGGTTTGAGTTCAATGTATGTGTAAAACAAAGACCAGTGTTTTATACATACGATGTGGCGTCTTTTTGTGGTATATGCAGTGTGTTCCGGGGTTGGTGTTGTACTCACACTTCACAGTTAGGCCCTAAGGATAAGACTGGCTGCTCAGTACCAAGCTACCCACACGTGAACACAGATTATCGGACACATGTATCATACTCATCCTATCTCGACAGGTGGATTACGACTGGCGCTGGTGCATCCCGGACAGCCGAAAACCATTGAGTCTAACACCCTTCAATATTAAAAATGAAACTCGGCATGCACCCAGGACCTTGCCCCTGGTTTTTAACCCCTTAACTGCTGGGCCTTCCCCCCCCCCCCCCCACCCCCAGTGCTGAGCCATTTTTTGGCTATTTGGGGTAGTTCGCAATTAGGCCTCTGTAACTCTTTGACCACATAATGTATCCACGCCAAACTTGCGTCCTTTTCTTACAACATCATGGGGATTCTAAAGGTACCCAGGATTTGTGGATTCTCCTGGAGGGGTCCCAGAAATTAGCCAAAATACAGCTAAATGTTGTTTTGTTTGGGAAAAATTGGAAAAAAGTGCTGCAAATGAAAGCGTCTGAGTTTTGCCCTGCAAATGGTATCAAAAAAGGGTTTGTGGGGCTGAAATCACCATTTTCCCAGCTTTTAGGGAATGACAGATTTTTGTCAGAAAACCAACATTTTTTACACAGTTTTGGCATTTTCCTGGGACATAGACTATTTTTGCTATTTTTTGTGATTTCAACCTCCTTCCAGTTAATGGTAGAAATGGGTATGAAAGCAATAATGGATCCTGGAAAGCTATACATTTTAGAAAAGTAGACAAAATGCTGAATTCAGCAAGGGGTCATTTGTGTAAATCTATCAAGGTTTCGTTATAGAAATTAACAGTAAAATATAGGAAAAATTGAAAAGTAGTTGAAAAAAACAGCCTTTTGTATCAACGTTTTCACCTGTAACTTCTTCTAATTATGACAGCTCTTTGAAAGCAATATACCGTTACATCCACTGGACCTTACTAGGACTTGTAGGTTCACCAAGAACCCGACGAACCCAGAGCCAAAAACTGAGCAGCGTCTTGCAATGTTTTTTTTTAATGTACCGGGTATATAGCAATTATTCTGGGAAAATATATACATGGAGAATTCGGTATGAAAGACTCCTATGTATTTCTGAAATGGGAAGAAAATATAGAGTTCAGAAACAGTAGATATTTGCACATTTCCGAAATTGGGAATACTCATACTAGCCTGAGAATTATAGGTCATTTTTCAAAATGACTTCTTTTTTACACATTGTCTTTCATTTGGAAGGCAGAAATGCATGGAATGTAAATAGGTAATAACAGTTGCTTTACAAATTTGAATTACCCCAAGTCTTCTGATAAAAATGGTACCTCACTTGTGTGGGTAGGCATAGTGCCCACGACAGGAAACGACTCAAAACGCAACGTGAACACACCACATTTTCACAATGAAAAATTACCCTTTTTTTGCAAAGTACCTAGCTGTAGTTTTTGAACCCTAGCTTGCCGGCACCTAGGGAAACCTAGCAAACCTATACATTTTTCAAAACTAGACACCCAGGGGAATCCAGGATGGGGTGACTTGACTGGTTCCCACTAGGTTCTGTTACCCAGAATCTCTTGCAAACCTAAAAATTGTCAAACAAAACACATTTTCCTCACATTTCCATGGTGGAATGTACTGGAATCTGTGTGGATCCACAAATTTCCACCCACCCCGCGTTCCCCAAAGTCTTCCGAGAAGAATGGTACCTCACTTGTGTGGGTAGGGCTAGTGCCCGCAACAAGAAATGGCGCAAAAAGCAACATGGACACACCACAATTTCACAGTGAAAAATTACCCTATTTTTGGCAAAGTGCCTAGCTGTAGTTTTGGAACCCTAGCTCTGCCAGCACCTAGGGAAACCTATCAAACCTATACTATTTTTAAAACTAGACACCCAGGGGAATCCAGGATGGGGTGACTTGACTGCCTCTCCCTAGGTTCTGTTACCCAGAATCCCTTGCAAACCTAAACAATTGTCCAAAAAAACCACATTTTCCTCACATTTATGTGGTGGAATGTTCTGGAATATGCGTGGATCCGCAAATTTCCACCCACCCAGCGTTCCCCGAAGTCTTCCACGAAAAATGGCACCTCACTTGTGTGGGTAGGGCTAGTGCCCGCGACAGGAAACGGCGCAAAACACAACGTGGACACACCTCAATTTCACAGTGAAAAATGACCCTTTTTTGGCAAAGTGCCTAGCTGTAGTTTTTGAACCATAGCTCTGCCGGCACCTAGGGAAACCTAGCAAACCTACACATTTTTGAAAACTAGACACCCAGGGAAATCCAGGATGGGGTGACTTCACTGCCTCTCACCAGGTTCTGTTACCCAGAATCCCGTGCAAACCTAACAAAATGGCCAGAAAAACACATTTTCCTCACGTTTCTGTGGTGGAATGTTCTGGAATATGTGTGGATCCACAAATTTCCACCCACCCCGCATTCCTCAAAGTCTTCCAAGAAAAATGGTACCTCACTTGTGTGGGTAGGGCTAGTGCCCGCAACAAGAAATGGCGCAAAACGCAACGTGGACATACCCCAATTTCACAGTGAAAAATTACCCTTTTTTGGCAAAGTGCCTAGCTGTAGTTTTTTAACCCTAGCTCTGCCGGCACCTAGGGAAACCTAGCAAACCTATACATTTTTGAAAACTAGACACTCAGGGAAATCCAGGATGGGGTGACTTAACTGGTTCCCACCAGGTTCTGTTACCTAGAATCCCTTGCAAACCTAAACAATTGTCAAAAAAAACAAATTTTCCTCACATTTCTGTGGTGGAAAGTTCTGTAATCTGCATGGATCCACAAATTTCCACCCACCCCGCAATCTCCAAAGTCTTCAGAGAAAAATGGTACCTCACTTGTGTGGATAGGCCTAGTGCCTGCGACAGAAAACGGCACGAAACGCACCGTGGACACACCTCAATTTCACAGTGAAAAATGACCCTTTCTTGGCAAAGTGCCTAGCTGTATTTTTTTAACCCTAGCTCTGCCAGCACCTAAGGAAACCTAGCAAAACTATACATTTTTGAAAACTAGACACACAGGGGAATCCAGGATGGGGTGACTTGACTGTCTCTCACCAGGTTCTGTTACCCAGAATCTTTTGCAAACCTAAAATATCGTCAAAAAAAAAACATTTTCCTCATATTTCGGTGGTGGAAAGTTCTGGAATGTTCATGGATCCACAAATTTCCACCCACCCCGCGTTCCTCAAAGTCTTCCGAGAAGAATGGTACCTCCCTTGTGTGGTTAGGGCTTGTGCACGTGACAGGAAACGGCGCAAAACGCAAAGTGGACACACCTCAATTTCACTGTGAAAAATGACCCTTTTTGACAAAGTGCCTAGCTGTAGTTTTTGAACCCTAGCTCTGCCGGCACCTAGGGAAACCTAGCAAACCTATACATTTTTGAAAACTAGACACCCAGGGAAATCCAGGATGGTGTGACTTCACTGCCTCTCACCAGGTTCTGTTACCCAGAATCCCGTGCAAACCTAACAAAATGGCCATAAAAACACATTTTCCTCACGTTTCTGTGGTGGAATGTTCTGGAATATGTGTGGATCCACAAATTTTCACCCACCCCGCATTCCTCAAAGTCTTCCAAGAAAAATTGTACCTCACTTATGTGGGTAGGGCTAGTGCCCGCAACAAGAAATGGCACAAAACGCAACGTGGACATACCCCAATTTCACAGTGAAAAATTACCCTTTTTTGGCAAAGTGCCTAGCAGTAGTTTTTTAACCCTAGCTCTGCCGGCACCTAGGGAAACCTAGCAAACCTATACATTTTTGAAAACTAGACACCCAGGGAAATCCAGGATGGGGTGACTTAACTGGTTCCCACCAGATTCTGTTACCTAGAATCCCTTGCAAACCTAAACAATTGTCAAAAAAAACAAATTTTCCTCACATTTCTGTGGTGGAAAGTTCTGTAATCTGCATGGATCCACAAATTTCCACCCACCCCGCGTTCTCCAAATTCTTCCGAGAAAAATGGTACCTCACTTGTGTGGGTAGGCCTAGTGCCTGCGACAGAAAACGGCACGAAACGCACCATGGACACACCTCAATTTCACAGTGAAAAATGACCCTTTCTTGGCAAAGTGCCTAGCTGTAGTTTTTGAACCCTAGCTCTGCCAGCACCTAGGGAAACCTAGCAAAACTATAAATTTTTGAAAACTAGACACACAGGGGAATCCAGGATGGGGTGACTTGACTGTCTCTCACCAGGTTCTGTTACCCAGAATCCCTTGCAAACCTAAAATATCGTCAAAAAAACCCATTTTCCTCATATTTCGGTGGTGGAAAGTTCTGGAATGTTCGTGGATCCACAAATTTCCACTTACCCCGCGTTCCTCAAAGTCTTCAGAGAAGAATGGTACCTCACTTGTGTGGGTAGGGCTTGTGCACGTGACAGGAAACGGCGCAAAACGCAAAGTGGACACTCCTCAATTTTACCATGAAAAATGACGCTTTTTTGGCAAAGTGCCTAGCTGTAGTTTTTGAACCCTAACTCTGCCGGCACCTAGGGAAACCTAGCAAACCTATACATTTCTGAAAACTAGACACCCAGGGGTATCCATGATGGGGTGACTTCACTGCCTCTCACCAGGTTCTGTTACCCAGAATCCCTTGCAAACCTAACAAAATGGCCATAGAAACACATTTTCCTCACATTTCTGTGGTGGAAAGTTCTGGAATCTGCGTGGATTCACAAATGTCCACCCACCCCGCATTTCCCAAAGTCTTCCGAGAAAAATGGTACCTCACTTGTGTGGGTAGGGCTAGTGCCCGCGAAAGGAAATGGCGCAAAACACAATGTGGACAGACCCGAATTTTACAGTGAAAAATGACCCTTTTTTGGCAAAGTGCCTAGCAGTAGTTTTTTAACCCTAGCTCTGCCGGCACCTAGGGAAACCTAGAAAACCTATACATTTTTTAAAACTAGACACCCAGGGAAATCCAGGATGGGGTGACTTAACTGGTTCCCACCAGGTTCTGTTACCTAGAATCCCTTGCAAACCTAAACAATTGTAAAAAAAAAACAAAATTTTCCTCACATTTCTGTGGTGGAAAGTTCTGTAATCTGCATGGATCCACAAATTTCCACCCACCCCGCGTTCTCCAAAGTCTTCCGAGAAAAATGGTACCTCACTTGTGTGGGTAGGCCTAGTGCCTGCGACAGAAAACGGCACGAAACGCACCGTGGACACACCTCAATTTCACAGTGAAAAATGACCCTTTTTTGGCAAAGTGCCTAGCTGTAGTTTTCGAACCCTAGCTCTGCCGGCACCTAGGGAAACCTAGCAAAACTATACATTTTTGAAAACTAGACACACAGGGTAATCCAGGATGGGGTGACTTGACTGTCTCTCACCAGGTTCTGTTACCCAGAATCCCTTGCAAACCTAAAATATCGTCAAAAAAAACAAATTTTCCTCATATTTCGGTGGTGGAAAGTTCTGGAATGTTCGTGGATCCACAAATTTCCACCCACCCCGCATTCCCCAAAGTCTTCCGAGACAAATGGTACCTCACTTGTGTGGGTAGGGCTTGTGCACGTGACAGGAAACGGCGCAAAACGTAAAGTGGACACACCTCAATTTCACTGTGAAAAATGACCCTTTTTTGACAAAGGGCCTAGCTGTAGTTTTTGAACCCTAGCTCTGCCGGCACCTAGGGAAACCTAGCAAACCTATACATTTTTGAAAACTAGACACCGAGGGGAATCCAGGATGGGGTAACTTGACAGCCTCTCACCAGGTTCTGTTACCCAGAATCCCTTGCAAACCTAAAGAAGTATGAAAAAAAAAAACACATTTTCCTCACATTTCTGTGGTGGAAAGTTCTGGAATCTGCGTGGATCCACACATTTCCACCCACCCCCCCATTTCCCAAAGTCTTCCGAGAAAAATGGTACCTCACTTGTGTGGGTAGGCCTAGTGCCCGTGACAGGAAACGGCACAAAACGCAATGTGGACACTCCTCAATTTCACAGTGAAAAATGACCCTTTTTTGGCAAAGTGCCTAGCAGTAGTTTTTAAACCCTAACTCTGCCGGCACCTGGGGAAACCTAGCAAGCCTATACATTTCTGAAAACTAGACACCCAGGGGAATCCATGATGGGGTGACTTGACTGCCTCTCACCAGGTTCTGTTACCCAGAATCCCTTGGAAACCTAAATAATTGTCTAAAAAAACACATTTTCCTCATATTTCTGTGGTGCAATGTTCTGGAATATGCGTGGATCCACACATTTCCACCCACCCTGTGTTCCCCAAAGTCCTCCAAGAAAAATGGTACCTCACTTGTGTGGGTAGGGCTAGTGCCCGCGAAAGGAAATGGCGCAAAACACAACGTGGACACACCCGAATTTTACAGTGAAAAATGACCCATTTTTGGCAAAGTGCCTAGCAGTAGTTTTTTAACCCTAGCTCTGCCGGCACCTAGGGAAACCTAGCAAACCTATACGTTTTTTAAAACTAGACACCCAGGGAAATCCAGGATGGGGTGACTTAACTGGTTCCCACCAGGTTCTGTTACCTAGAATCCCTTGCAAACCTAAACAATTGTAAAAAAAAACAACCTTTTCCTCACATTTCTGTGGTGGAAAGTTCTGTAATCTGCATGGATCCACAAATTTCCACCCACTCCGCGTTCTCCAAAGTCTTCCGAGAAAAATGGTACCTCACTTGTGTGGGTAGGCCTAGTGGCTGCGACAGAAAACGGCACGAAACACACCGTGGACACACCTCAATTTCACAGTGAAAAATGACCCTTTTTTGGCAAAGTGCCTAGCTGTAGTTTTCGAACCCTAGCTCTGCCGGCACCTAGGGAAACCTAGCAAAACTATACATTTTTGAAAACTAGACACACAGGGGAATCCAGGATGGGGTGACTTGACTGTCTCTCACCAGGTTCTGTTACCCAGAATCCCTTGCAAACCTAAAATATCATCAAAAAACCCAAATTTTCCTCATATTTCGGTGGTGGAAAGTTCTGGAATGTTCGTGGATCCACAAATTTCCACCCACCCCGCATTCCCCAAAGTCTTCCGAGAAAAATGGTACCTCACTTGTGTGGGTAGGGCTTGTACACGTGACAGGAAACGGCGCAAAACGCAAAGTGGACACACCTCAATTTCACTGTGAAAAATGACCCTTTTTTGACAAAGGGCCTAGCTGTAGTTTTTGAACCCTAGCTCTGCTGGCACCTAGGGAAACCTAGCAAACCTATACATTTTTGAAAACTAGACACCGAGGGGAATCCAGGATGGGGTAACTTGACTGCCTCTCACCAGGTTCTGTTACCCAGAATCCAATTGCAAACCTAAAGAATTATGAAAAAAAAAAACACATTTTCCTCACATTTCTGTGGTGGAAAGTTCTGGAATCTGCGTGGATCCACAAATTTCCACCCACCCCCCATTTCCCAAAGTCTTCCGAGAAAAATGGTACCTCACTTGTGTGGGTAGGCCTAGTGCCCGTGACAGGAAACGGCACAAAACGCAATGTGGACACTCCTCAATTTCACAGTGAAAAATGACCCTTTTTTGGCAAAGTGCCTAGCTGTAGTTTTTTAACCCTAACTCTGCCGGCACCTAGGCAAACCTAGCAAGCCTATACATTTCTGAAAACTAGACACCCAGGGGAATCCATGATGGGGTGACTTGACTGCCTCTCACCAGGTTCTGTTACCCAGAATCCCTTGGAAACCTAAATAATTGTCTAAAAAAACACATTTTCCTCACATTTCTGTGGTGCAATGTTCTGGAATATGCGTGGATCCACAAATTTCCACCCACCCTGTGTTCCCCAAAGTCCTCCAAGAAAAATGGTACCTCACTTGTGTGGGTAGGGCTAGTGCCCGTGAAAGGAAATGGCGCAAAACACAACGTGGACACAGCCGAATTTTACAGTGAAAAATGACCTTTTTTGGAAAAGTGCCTAGCAGTAGTTTTTAACCCTAGCTCTGCCGGCACCTAGGGAAACCTAGCAAACCTAAACATTTTGGAAAACTAGACACACAGGGGAATCCAGGATGGGGTGATTTGACTGGTTCTCACCAGGGTCTGTTACCCAGAATCCCTTGCAAACCTAAACAATTGTCAAAAAAACACATTTTCCTCACATTTCTGTGGTGGAATGTTCTGCAATATGCCGCACAGCCCCCCTCCTGGAGCCCTTGATGGCCCAGAGGTGTAAAAAGGGGCGTGGCCTCGGACCACCTTTCAGCGCTCTGTGGCACTTACTGGAGGTACCTGGTGAGCTAGTTGGCCCCCAGGGACCCTCAGGATTCAAGTGGACTTAATCCCCCAATTTAAAATGCGTGACTGGGCGCATATGCACACTTGTCACATCAGGCTCCACCCCCTCCCTTCACCACTGTGCAAATGGGCCGTCTAGTGTGCCACAGAGCTGCTTTGCAAAGAGGTGTAAAAAGGGGTGTGGCCTTGGACCAACTCTCTGCAAAGCAGCTCTGTGTATGGATGAGTGTTTACTTGTATCAGTGATTGTATATCACACTCTAATATAACCTTCGATACACGCACTGTAAAATACAGACTACCATTTTTTAAACCATCGACACACCAATACCAGTTACTACATACGCACTCACTGATTCCTAGTTATACACACACATCCTCTCATTCACCCATACAGTCACTCATACATGCAGTCACTCATCAATGCAACACTATCATATGCACTCATACACCTATACAGACACTCACACACTGCCACTCATCCATGGAGTTACTCACACACCTAGTCAGTCATGAAAAGAATCAATCACACTCCCATTTACTCTCCTATACAGTTATACACACACCACTTCACTTATTCTTACAGATACTACCACATATTTACTCTCTTATATAATCTCTGATAAAAGTACACACTCATCCATACAGCCACTCTCACAATCACTGACTCTCACGTATAGTCATTTATATACTCCAACTCTCACATACACTGCCATTTACATATGGACATGTACCACTGAGATATCCATTCACTCACCAACACATCCATACACACACTCACCCACCCATACAGCTGTTTCCACATGCGCTCCTGAACCCATACTCCCAGTGAATCCACCACTCACACATCTATGCACAGAGTCACACACCTCCCTCCCACCACCCACACACACACACAGTCTCCCATTCAAATACTCGGGCAACCAATCAATAACCCATATAGACACTCATGTAGCTACTGACTAACCCATGCAGCAGCTTACACAACAGACAGACTGATAAAGACATTCACACAGTTTAGTCACTAACCCATGCATTCAGTAAGACACATTTAATCACTCAATTATGCAGTCAGTCACGCACCTACTAAATCCTCCATCCAGACACTTATACACCCACTCATTCTTCAATACACCTTGGCATATATATAAAACATATTTAAACTTTACAGAAACACACAGTCACTGGATGAATTCATCCGTGATGTCATCAGTGATGTCATTTGAGATGTCATCAGTGATGTCACTGACCATGTCAAGAATGATGTAATATGTGACGTCATCAGCAAAGCATTGCGGGGGCGCAAGTTATAGTTAGCTGAACTAACCATAACTGCGGAATTTCTCTGGTTTTGTACGAGTGAAATGTCCAACTAACTACAACGTCCCTGAAACCTATGGTTTTTTCAGTGAATATATATATATATATATATATATATATATATATATATATATATATATATATATATATATATATATATATATATATATATATATATATATATATATATTTACATCTTGATGTCAGGCACTCCTGAACTGCATAATCAAAAGATAAAATTATTTCTATCTCATAGGGCTTAAACCCTGCACATTAACTCAATTCATATGAGCAGACCTCTGACCCAGGTGGCTAATAGAAGCCAATTATGGCTAAAGCAGTATGTCTACACATGTTGCTTTAGTATTCAGGGAGGACTGTGCTGAAATAATGTGAGGCAGTTGTGCAGCCACCCCATCTCCTACATTCTAATTCCCTATGTGAATCGGGGTTTGTGTGCTGGGAAGCTATGATCACACATCTGCAAGAAGAGGTGTGAGTCCACATTTGTGAACCTGGGTGTCATTTCAGTTATAGCTGAGTCCATTGAAGCAAACAATAAGGTTGGAAATCTCGAATGATGAAGTGGCTATTCGCAATTAAGTGGTGTGCATTACACAGCAAGCAGTCGCATCCACTGCTTAGCAAAATTCACTGATCCTGTGTCACACACACATCAGCGTCCCATATGGATGTGGGTTTAGGCTCTGCAACTCATTGGACACAGCTGCGAATTCTACTGAAGCAGAAACAATAGATAAAGCAAACACAAGGAGATGATGGACGGAACACTGAAACTTTCCAGACACTCATCCCCATTCACAGATCTGGGTTGAATCCATCATCGTTCTTTAGTTCACTTCGCAACAACAAGCATCCTGGGACCGGTTTCGGGATAAGAGACCTCATCAGCCAGGCTAGCTTGAATTAAGTGGCAAAGTGAGCAAGGGACCCATGTCTGGGCATACCCTGCCAACTTAGGGCAAAGAAAACAAACACAAGGAGATTATGGATGAAGCACTGAAACTTTTTAGACACTCACCCCCAGTCACTGATCTAGGTTGAATCCATCATCGTTCTTTAGCTCACTTAGCCACCCCAGTTCAGACACAGCTATATGCAAATCAGTCTTGACCCTGTGCCTCATGGGAACAGTCCAGCCCGAACTGCCAAGCCATGTTTTCCTGGACTGGAAACAAGCATTCTGGGACCGGTTTCAGGCTAACAGCCGTCATCAGCCAGGCTAGCTTGAATCCAGTGGCAAAGTGAGCAAGGGACCCACATCTGGGCATACCCTGCCAACTTAGGGCAAACAAAGCAAACACAAGGAGAGGATGGACTAAGCACTGAAACTTTTCAGACACTCACCCCCAGTCACAGATCTGGGGTGAATCCATCATCGTTCTTTAGCTCACTTCACCACCCCAGTTCAGACACAGCTATATGCAAATCAGTCTTGACACTGTGCCTCATGGGAACAGTCCAGCCTGAACTGCCAAGCCATGTCTTCCCTGGACCGGAAACAAGCATCCTGGGACAGGTTCCAGGCTAACAGCCCTCATCAGCCAGGCTAGCTTGAATCCAGTGGCAAGTAAACAAGGAACCCACGCCTGGGCATACCCTGCCAATTTAGGGCGAACAAAGCAAACACAAGGAGATGATGGATCGAGCACTGACACTTTTCAGACACCCACCCCCAGTCACAGATCTGGGTTGAATCCATCATCGTTTTTTAGCTCACTTCGCCACCCCAGTTCAGATACAGCTAAATGCAAATCAGTCTTGACCCTGTGCCTAATGGGAACAGTCCAGCCCAAACTGACAAGCCATGACTTCCCTGGACTGGAAACAAGCATCCTGGGACCGGTTTCGGGCTAACAGCCATCATCAGCCAGGCTAGCTTGAATCCAGCGGCAAAGTGAGCAAGGTACCCGCGTCTGGGCAAACCCTGCACACTTAGGGTGAACAAAGCAAACACAAGGAGATGATGGATGGAGCTCTGAAATTTTTCAGACACTCACCCCCAGTCACAGATCTGGGTTAATCCATCATTGTTTTTTTAGCTCATTTCACAACCCAAGTTCAGACACAGATATATGCAAATCAGTCTTGACCCTGTGCCTCATGTGGACAGTCCAGCCCAAATTGCCAAGCCATGTCTTACCTGGACCAGAAACAAGCATCCTGGGACCGGTTTAGGGCTAAAAGACCTCATAAGCCAGTCTAGCTTGAATCCAGTGGCAAAGTGAGCAAGGGACCAATGCCTAGGCATACCCTGCCAACTTAGGGTAAAGAAAGCAAACACAAGGAGATGATGGACGAAGCACTGAAACTTTTTTGACACTCACCCCCAGGCACTGATCAGGGTTGAATCCATCATCGTTCTTTAGCTCACTTCACCACCCCAAGTCAGACACAGCTAAATGCAAATCAGTCTTGACCCAGTGCCTCATGGGAACAGTACAGCCCGAACTGCCAAGCCATGTCTTCCCTGGACCAGAAACAAGCATCTTGGGACCGGTTTCAGGCTAACAGACCTCATCAGCCAGGCTACCGTGAATCCAGTGGCAAAGTGAGCAAGGGACCCACGTCTGGGCATACCCTGCCAACTTGGGGCGAAGAAAGCAAACACAAGGAGATGATGGATGGAGCACTGAAACTTTTCAGACACTCCCCTCCAGTCACAGATCTGGTTAGAATCCATCATTGTTCTTTAGCTCAATTCGCCTTCCCAGTTCAGACATAGCTATATGCCAATCAGTCTTGACCCTGTGCCTCATGGGAACAGTCCAGCCTGAACTGCCAAGCCATGTCTTCCCTGGACTGGAAACAAGTATCCTGGGACCGGTTTCGGGCTAACAGCCCTTATCAGCCAGGCTAGCTTGAATCCAGTGGCAAAGTGAGCAAGGGACCCACGTCTGGGCATACCCTGCCAACTTAGAGAGAACAAAGCAAACACAAGGAGATGATGGACAGAGCACTGAAACATTTCAGACACTCACCCCCAGTCACAGATCTGGGTTGAATCCATCATCGTTCTTTAGCTCACTTTGCCACCCCAGTTCAGATACAGCTATATGGAAATCAGTCTTAGCCCTGTGCCTCATGGGAACAGTCCAGTCCAAACTGCCAAGCCATGTCTTCCCTGGACCGGAAACAAGCATCCTGGGCCCGGTTTCGGGCTAACAGCCCTCATCAGCCAGGCTAACTTGAATCCAGTGGATAGCAGACCTCTTTATCGTCTACATTCACATTGTGCAGTCATAGCTACCCTCGTGACAGAGGTCAGACTGCCATAAAAGTGGCCCATTGTGAAAAAGACACTGGGGTGCATGTAGAGGACCATGGGACTTCCATCTGAATTTACTTATGCCTCCAGTCTTCACATGCATGTTAAGAAGAAGCTGTCAGTATTGACAGATTGCAATTTGTGAGTGCGTTTCACCTCTTCTCCACAATCGGTAATCACTCCGTGCAATGGGACTACAGAGGCATTTGTGCATTATTTTGTGAGTTCAAGTAAGAAAGGTATACTACTCTGCTGACATAGTTTCCTCATAACTCATAAGGACTCACAAGGTATGCTTTGCAATTCACAATGACAATTGAGAATTGCAGTGCACATCTCTGTAAAGGTACTTAGGGCTTTGCAAATGCTTAAGTATGTTTGATGCTTTGATCATTGCAGTGAATTTAATAAATTGTTGTCTTGTTTATAGCCGGAAACAGCCTGGAGGAATTGGCACACTAGGCTGTTTCTCAAAAGACATCACAAGGATTTTTTTTTAGTGCAGTTAAAATCTAATAAAATTCAATATTTGCAGCAGAATTGAATTTAGGCCAATTTTTATTTTTTTAAATCCCTTCTGGATGCCCCCATAAGTATACTCTTATCCTGCCCCTTATTACATTATGTGCTTGTTTAACATTTTCATGATATAGGGACCAAGCGCCTGTGTCCTGAATGGTAGCCACAACATTTGTTTTCATGTTATGGCTAGCCAATCAGATCACTCTCTCTTATAGGAGTGCGAGTCCTGTGGGAGCGAGCCGCTAGATTGGAATCAGATAGGAACCCTTGGACTGAGGCACAGATTCCCCTTATGCGCCAAAATAAAAAAACAACTCGGAGTCTTTGGAACTCACTGGCCCAAGTGACTGCCACCTGCTCCCCTCGTTAGCCCACCATTGTATTGATGTGCACCATTAAATTCTAGAGTCTAGATTGTGCTTAGGACTTTAAAGTTGTAAAGGACTGAGTAAATATTCACACTGAATAGCAAGGAAGGACAAAATATCTGAAATCATGTTGTATACGATAAGAGGGAGAATACTTAAGATGGATCAAAAGTCTTCAGTTTGGCTGATTGCAAATATCATGCAACATGTGGAAAAAACAAAGAAAAGAAGATAAATAAGTCACATGAAAAGGCTTTCAAAAACCTATTTTCAGGCCTTCCAGCTTGGACTGTGAGCCAGGGTTGAAAGAAGTTATCAACGCCACCATTTCCAGACATTGAGACATGAGGCAGCAGGAAACAGCAGCAACGCAACTGCCGCATCGGCAGAAGCAGATCCTCTTAAGGCATCCTTAAATGCCACTGCATAGCTATCCCAACTGAGGGTCTGCAGGGGGCATTAGAGAGTGTGTATTCCACTAACCATCAATTCTTCCATACCACACATATAAAGTACAACTAGGCACACAAACACTTAACCTCCATATTGGTGGCAGCAAGTGATCAATGCAGACAGGAGTGGCAAAAACCTCATTGCCACACCATGGTTCCTGTCTTCTGTGTATTCCTCTGATATTAATACATTTTCACAAAAGTGTCACTACTGAACTTGGGTAGATATGAAGTAAATGCCTGCCAATCAAACTCAAACAAATTATGGTTCAAGCTCCAGATAGGTTTTGCTTATTCTGGAAGATTAGCGGGTATTTTAGGAGAAAATCTTCACTTGTCTTCAATGTTGATATAAGATTTGTTTTAATTCTGATCCTCTGGGATACAGGCTCCAGTTTAGGTATACACTATGAATGTCCAAGGGAAAGAGGCACTCTCTGTACAAAGAGAATGGACTCCAGAAGGCTTATAGCCATTTTGCAGGACCTGAGGATATATGATTTACAGTCATCTCTGCTCAGGACATTTGAGTCTCCTCAATAAGACATTTAAACATCCTGACGCTATGGAGGTGTTTCAGAATGTGAGGGCTGATCATGGGGTACCAGTCTGCAAAAATCAGACATTATTACAGAGCCACACAGGATTCGATACCCCTGAAAGAGTATAGGGCACCAATATTGATTCTGATTTATCTGTGGTAGCGGGGTATGATAATGTTATGTTATATTCAGTTATGTTATGTAAAACATTTAGCAAAGCACACGTCTACCTTTGGGTGTCTTCGTGCTAGCAACAGCTTGAACACAACTGGAAGAGCCATAAATAAATTTGATTATTAAAAAGCCACGTTTTTAGGAGCTTTCGTAAGGTAAGCAGGGAAGGGACAGCTCTTATGTTGGAGGGAAGGTAAAAAAACTACTTCCTCCCCAATTCACTCTCTTAAATCTAGAGGACATGACTTTCATTGCTCCTCTAGAGCGTATATTCCTGCTGGGTTTGTACCATTTGAATGCTTGCTTTAGAAACTCAACCACTATCATACAGAGCTTTGTAGATTATACAGAGTGCCTTGAATTTAATGTAGTTTCTGGTTGTCAGCCAGTGAAGCCTCCTGATTGCCTCCATGACTGATTGAAATTTGAGGATACCCAGAAGCAACCTGGTTGCCTCATTCTGCAAAATCTGCAGTTTATTAAGTTATTGTTCTTGTAGATTCAGGAACAACCCACTGCAGTAATCATTTTTTGATAGATCTAAAGTTGTAATGACTGTTTTATTGGCATCTGGAGGAATGAATGGGAGAATTTTCTTAAATATCCTCAAAGTAACAAATGAGGAAGAGACTATGGAGTTGATCTGACTACTGAAATTCAACCTGTTGTCAATTTCCACAGCCAAGTTTTTTGTCTTCATAACTGGATTTTGGAGTGGTCCCATTTCCAGGGGCCAGCTGTATGGAATCCTTAATTGGGTATTGTTCCCAAAAAGAAAAACCTTGGTCTTACCCAGTTTAACTTTAGGCAATGATTGCCCATCCAGACACCAATAGCCTGCACGCAATCATTGAACTGAGGACCTAAAATGTTGGGATCGTAAAGAGTGACCTGTGCTGCGGAAAACAGGAAAACTGGTAAATCCACTTCTAAAAACCCAGGAGATAGAGGTAAAAAGCTAGTAAGTCAGCAATCAAAATAACACCTTCACTGAAATCTTTTTTTCGAGTTTACACATCCTGCAGAGAGGGAAGAGTACTGAAGGAGTAATCTCAATGAATAGTGCTAGAATGGAGGCACCCCCTGTGGCCATTAATCCTATTGAGGCTAGCATGATAGGAGTTTCTGCTCAAACTGCGTTGAAAGAGGATGAAATAAGTTTGGGAAGAGTCCAAATGAATGCAGACCCAGTACCCATCAGGAAAGGTTTTTAGCAACAGCAGAAACACCAGAGGAGGCAGAGGATCCACTTATAAGGAGTGACGAAAACGGTAAAAGTGGAGAGGTGCCCAAGAAAAATGCAGAAGATTCACTGGCAGGCATTCTACTGGTATTAAAAAAAGCATTTAAGAGTTGCTTTGAAGTTTCAGAGACCAATCAGGTCGGCATTCAAGACTCATGCTCCGAGCTAGTGCAGAAATTGAATGAGGTTGCCTCCCGCACCAAAGCCCTGGAAGAGGAAGTTGGATCTATAAGGCAAGATGTGGCAAGAAATGCCACTGAGATTACCAAACTGGTTAAACAATACCAAACGCTAAGGGAGGACTTTGAAAGAGTGGAGAACCATTCTCACAGAAATAATTTAAGATTTCTTTAAATATTTCAGAGGCAGAGGAATGCATGGATATGAAGGTTTTCATAATGAGTCTACTGCGAAATACAATCCAGAAAGGACATTATTCTTGAACAGGAGATCCAAAGAGAGCACTGAGACCCTTTTAGGTGCAATCCTCAACGGACCAAACCAAAAAAGATCTTGGTGAATTTCCTCTCATATACAGTTAAGGAGGCAATCCTCAGTGGGGCTTTAAGAGATGGGCCTTGCGCAGTCAAGGGGTTCTCTGTCACAATAAGACCCGGTATATGTAAAGCTACAGAACAGAGGCAATGGGAGTTAGGTAACAGGATGGAGGATCTGCGGAAGTTGGGGGCAAAGGTGCGATTAAAATTTCCTGCAATGCTCCGTATAATGTGGGACAACCAAATATATAATTATCGAGCAATCGAGGATGTTGATGCATTAATAGACTCAATTAAAAAAAGAAACCACTAAATAATAAGTGGATGATCATAGATTTGAAGAGTCGGGAGACAAGACAACGAAGTTTAGATGTGCTATAGCGTGGCAAAATCCGTTGTTTAGTGTTTTGCTTAGTATCCCATCAGCAGGCAGCTCACGAGGCATATTTATGCCTACAAAGATAGGGAGGGTTCCCCAGGGTAGGGCTAGTGGGATGGGTAGGGTTGGTGGTGGTGGTGGTGAAGGTACACGGGTGGGGAGCAGTGGGGTAAAAATAAAAGTCCTCAGTATCACCTAATAAGATATATTTCCTCAAACAGAACTTGGGACAGGAGTTTGGGATTAGAGTAGGGGAATGATGGCTAGAGTAGGTAAAGTCGTAGACTTCCTAACCTGAAATGTTAATAGTCTTAGGACTCATGCCAGGCAGAGGGTGGTGCCGAGATACCTGGAAGAAAGCCATGTTCATATTATGGTCCTGAAGGACACACATTTGGTGGCAAGCGAGAGCAAGGGGACATTCCATAGGTACGGATGGCTATAGAGCTTCTTAGTCTCTGATCAAGAGCAATGTTGTAAGGGGATTGCGATCCTAATAAGGAGGGGCTCTGGTGGGGAGGTTAAGTATTCCAAAACGGATAGCTCTGGAAGATGGGTGTTAGCTGAAATGAAATGTGTAGACTTTGAATTTATTTGTGTTGGGTTTTATGGTCCAAATGAGGACGATCCACAGTATATTGTAGATTTGGAATTTAACCTAGTGGAGGCAACGGTTCCCCTGGTTTTTTGTGGTGATTTTAATATTTTGTTGGACCCTATTTTCGATTGGTCAACCGGCGTAATGGTGCTTTGACTCCTAGGATAAGATGAGCCCTTAGAAATATGATGCAGCATCTAGGTTTGGTGGATCTATGGCTACATTTAAGAGGGCAGACGAGAGGGTATACTTTCAACAGTAAATACATATGGATATTACTCTAGATTAGACTATTTCTTGGTGGAAAGGGGTTTAGCTGCAAATATAAAAGAGATCATACATCATCCAGCACATATCTCAGATCATTCAGCCGTCACCACGACATTACATGTTCCGGTAATTAAGCCCAATGTAAGGTGGACATTAAAGCGTGCTCTCCTCTTAGATAAGGATGTGGTGCTTCCATAAAAACAGCCTACATCCGAGTACTTTTTGGACAATACCAGAAGAGCTTCCCCAGGAAAAGAATGGGATGCCTTTAAAGCATGCATTCAGGGGGTATTGAAAGGTTTGGGTTGCTCTAAGGGTAGAGAAGAGAAGGCCGAATTAGCTGGAATGGGAAAAGCTGTCGGTATTCTTGAGGCCTCTTTACAGGCATCGAGAGAAGGGAAAGATGCGAAGATGTTGTCAAAACGACTTGAAGAGGCACAGTAAAATTATAAAAATCAAACTGACCTCCAAGTGCAAGGCAAGGTAGCAGACTGGAAGTATGAGACAGTTACAATATGGGGAGAAAGCTGAGGCATTACCAGCATGGAAGATCCAGATCAAGATCCAGAAATATGATTAAGGAATTGGTAGGCGTCCAGGGCGAGGTGATAAACAAGTTGGAAGTTATGCAGAACCATATGGTCTCTCTATTTGCTTTGCTCTATAAGGAAGACATTTTTCCAGAACCTCAAAGACTCAGAGAATGGATGGGGGGGCTGGTCTCCCAGTACTTACAGGAGAAAGAAAAGAGTGTATGGAAGTCCCGATACACAGGAGGAGATTAGAAGGGCTGCGATGAGTATCAAGAGCAGAAAGGCTACTGGCCTGGATGCTATTCCCTCAGAGGTCTATAAACTCCCAATAGAGGAAATTGCCCCAGCCTGGGAGACCTTGTTCAATTTGGTGTATAAGTTGAAGACACGGGTACCCGGGTCGTGAAAGGAGGTTACTATAGTCTTGATCTTAAAACCAGTTAAAGACCCTACGAAGGCGGACTCGTATCGTCTGATATCCCTGCTTGATGCAGACTATACGATTTTTGTTAGTATTTTGTCAGGGAGACTGGCTAAACTGTCACCTCAGCTTACACACCTGGACCAGAAGGGATTTGTTCCAGGGAGGCATATTCATGAACTCACCCAGCAATTAATTGGTAGTATAGATCTTGCCACAGCCCGTTCGTTACATTGGCCGTAGTTACATTAGACGCAGCTAAGGCTTTCGACCCTGTCTGCTGGGCTTTTCTGTGGGAAGACCTGGCCTTAGCGATAATTCGTTTTGACCCTTGTTTTATCGCAACATTACAAGCCTTATATGAGCACTCAACACCTAGGATCTTTCTCAATGGTTCCCTCACAAGAAGTTTTCCGATCACTAGGGGCACTCAGCAGGGCTGCCCTATTTCCCCACTGTTTGATATTTATATCGAGCCACTTGCTCAGCTTCTGCGGTGAGACGTTCAGGTCATTCCTTTAAGTTCAGGCGCCTAGAAAAACAAAGTTGCATAGTATGAGGATGATCTTACAATATTTACTTCAGACCCAGTCAAAACTATTCTCATGGTGGAAATTTTTGTAAGAGAATATGGGGAATTATCTCGATATTTGGTAAATAACCTGAAGTCTAGGGTAATGTGTTGTAATGGAGCGGACTGGAGGGGGGACGTACAGGATGAGCTTAGGTATCTTGGGATAAGTATCTTAAAGTCATTAGAGGTAATCCCCCAGTACAATATGGAGAGGGTAGCAAAGGAGTTTGAAGCATCATTAGTTAGATGGAAGAATCTGCCTTTGGCTATACACTGGAGAGTGAACTTGATTAAAATGGTGATACTTCCCAAATTGACGGACCTTTTCAATTGTATCCTCTTGACATTACCAAAAATCGCAATGTATAAGATTCAGGGGAAAATAGCCAGCTGTATTTGCGCATCAAAGGGAGCTCGGCTGGCCTGGAAGAAATTGAGGCGTAGGCTTGAAAAGGATGGACTGCTTTTTCAGATCTAAAATTATATTATATGGCCTTCCAGTTTAAAAATTGTAGAGCGCTCCTAGGTATACCGGGGCCCCTAATATGGGGAGGTATGTTGGAAAAGATGGTAAGGGAGTGGGGCTCTCAATGTTTCCTGTACAAGTTTGGGGAAAGGAAGCGCTTCAGAAAGGTTTGGTTGAAGATCTTAAAGGCAGTACTCACTCTCTGGGAGTTAGAAGGATTCTGGACATGGGTTATTTCTTTTATTTCTCCCCAATTTGGGATTCACCAAGTGCGCCTGGGTGTCTTAAAGATGGGCTGAGTCACCCATTGAGGAGGGCTGGAAATAAAGTATGGGGGATCTCCTGATAGTGCAGGGTATGTTGCCCTGGGAGATGTTAGTGGCAAAGACTGGTAATTCCCTTTTTAAATTGAAGTGACTCTGCTCAGATTGCTGCCCGTTTTGTAAAATTCATGTCTGAAATCAAATCTATTTTATCTGTAGATAATTGGTATGGTCAGTGGATGAGCAACAAAGTAAAAAAAAATCATTTGATTATTTTCCTTACCATATAAGTTTGGGGAAAAGCTGTGTCTAGTTCATTAATTACCTCTGATTACCAGCAATTCAACTTTGAGTCACTCCGTAGATGGACCACATTCTGTATCTCAGCAGCATAATAACATGTGAGGCACATAAGTGATTAATGAATTTTCTCTAGACCTCATGGATCCTGCTCCATAACTCCTGTGCATGCCTTACTCAGGAATATGAAATCTGAAAACCTAGAGGTTTTATTGCCATGCCACTAATGGAGGTGGTCACTGGTCTCTGGTAGAAGGAGCAGGAAAAGGAGCCTGGTGGAAAGTAACTTCTTCTTGAGGGCCTGACCACCTGGAAAATTAAGCGTACACACTAGATTACTGTTAGTGTATCCAATCTGCTAAAAATCACAAATCTTAATCCTATATGAGCATTTATGGATGAATATTATGATAGCAAATCACAGGTGACATATAAATAGACATCAAGTTTGCACAACATAAAGTCAACAAGACACCTCCAAATTCTCAAAAAATAAAAGTATTTATTGGTCATTTAATTATGTCTGTAATGGTCATTTTTATAGCATTCCAGGCAATTATTAAAAACACTATCATACCAAAAAGGCTAACTCCAACAAGGAAAGCAGCTATGGTCATCTTGCATTACACATCCTCACAATTCAAGCAATCTGCAAAATGTATTTAAAGCTTAATGTGTATGATTACACATCTTTGCAGCCCAAGTCATTTTCAATCCTCTTGCCCTTTTTAATCCATACAAATTACTAATACTTGCATTACAGTAATAAGAACATTATCCTCAAGCAAATAATTGATATCGGCAGCATCCATAACAATGAGAGCAACTACAGACTTTTACAGTACAGTTATGTAAATGCTAAACTGAAAGAGCACATCCACTATTTTGGTAGTTGAAACAAAGGCCATGATTTGTTGTGCCTTACTTCTTAGTTTGAAAGCTGGGTACTGCTGATGAAACTGAACTGGCGATGGTGAGTGCGTATTTGGTAATAGAGCGGAACTATTTTTGATACCTTTCTTATGTCGGATTCAGCTGTTATCCCAAAATAAATAAAAAAACATTGGTAGCTCAACTATACCAATTGCATGGGTCTTTAGCTTACAAACACTATCTGATGAAATAAATCATCTGCTTTCTGAGCCTTATATCATCTCAAACCAAGCTCACATGATGAAATGTGCTCCATCTGTGAAATAAGTAGAAATAAGTACAATTCCTCCACTTATTAAAGCAATAACCAGTAGTGGCTCGTGGAGGGAGTGCTGCAGGGCAGTGGGCGGGCAGGAGATGGGCAGGGTGGGGGGTAGTAAACTACGGCATATGGCCAAACAGAGTTAAGTAACTAATTCCATAGTTTATTACCCCCCACCCTGACCCTCCACCGCCCCGCCCAACTGCCCCACAGCACTCCCTCCGCGAGCCGCTACTGGCAATAACACACTAAAACGCTCTAAAGGAAGACACCAGGAATTACGTCTTTGTCTACCTCAATGTACTTACTAAAAAGAAGTACAGATTCCATTCTGTTTTCTCTTTTTTCACTCAGGCTTTATATAGCCAATAGAATACTGCATGCAATTACAATGATGCTCGGTAAAGCCATACCAAATAATGTACAACAGCCTTTCAGATGCTATTTATACTACTATAGCACATGTAATATTCAACCAGTCCCAGCATTGAGGAAACTATTCACAACCTGCTCTTGGTAGTATGTTTAGTAGTACTACAATGCTACTACTAAAGGACTACTAAATGCAGTTCATAGATATACCTGCAAAGTTTTACATCACCACCTTCTCCCATCTTTTCTGTGAGGAGGCTTCTACCCTAACTGTGGAGACAACCACACACATAATTATATGTTTTAGTTGTAAATCTGGGACAGGCTGAGGAAAGTGCCTGGAAAATGGTGAATACTTACTAAAATGGGGAAGGGCTATGGGGCGTAAGAAGGGGGCTAGGGAGGTGTTTATGGAGAGGTTCTCCCACAAGATGTAAGTACAGGGCTATTCACAAACTACCTGTATATGGTTACTACAGCCACAAAGAACCAAAAATACTTAAAATAGAACTCCATTGAACCTAATGTTGAATTAAATGATATTGAACTATTTAACAATATAAATGTAATTTAATGTTAGAAATATATATGAATATAACATGTATTATTTTATTTTTAAATATTTTAATAACTTTTTTTGAAGTGTTGAAAATGTATGTAACATTACATTTCATTACAATTAAAATAGAAAATAATAAAGTGTTCTAAGAGTTGTGGTGGTAACCCATTCACAAAAGGTAAGGGGTCCAATCGGGACACATTCTCCTTTGTTAGTATAAAAAAGGGGAGTAGGCAGTAGTCCAGAGGGCCACTGCCCACTCTCCCCCCAAAAAAAATCATAAAAAGAAACTTAAACAAAATAAAGCACAGCCCCCTTTCTCTTTACGGAAATCAGATGCATTAAAAACAAAAAGTTTATTTAGAGGGGATCAAAGACATGGTGGTATGCTAACCATGGCAGGCCGCTCTGATGGCCACCAATTGGAGCAACTTTGTGACCTACTTCATGAATATTGATGAACTATCTTGTATTGTGACCCAATCCCCGATTCTTCTTTTTCTAATCCGACATATTCACACACATCTGCCTCTTTGAGCTCATTTCAAAGCTGGAGAGCCAGTTTGTATCCTATGAAGACTCATTGTTTCCAATGTGGTATTTAATAACTTCGGAGGAAGTACTTTAATGTCTTCTATGGATATTGATACGTGTCAATAAGTACATGCTGCATTCTACATAAGTAACTAGGCATTGTTTTTCGCAGTTCAGCTCAGTTATCACCAGTTTTGTTTTTGTTCTTTTATGCTACAATAAGGTAAACAGAGTGTGCTGCCAACATGTCTACCAATCGCAAAATATGAATGACATCAAGGAAAATGATGGTCGTACAGTAAACTCTGCGGATGGCACTCAAATCCCTGAAATATGAAGACAAAAGCATAATATATCTACTTGAGTTGAAATTAAACTCCCTCCGAATGTCCCATCCCTGTGTATAGCACAGTCTCCACATTAAAAAAATAATAAACTGAATTAATGTGGTCATGAAGACCCTGGCATCTTACTTGTCAGAATTATTTTAACGATAAATTACAAATGATTCGAAGTATTTAACTCCTTTTCGGTCTATGGAAAGATAATTTTTCGATTGATATTCAAGTACAAGAAAACTCGTTAAATCAGAAAGACTGAGCAATCATCCCCTTAAAGAGTTATTATGTCAGTGCTTAAAAAATATGCACTCATTAATTAACTTAAGGTCTTTTCACTTTTAATAAATATACAGTTTCCGGCTGATATTCAAAAGGTCAGATCAATTGTTTTTCGACCCTTCTTAAGCAAGAATAGTAATTGAACCTTTTACAATGGATTGTATGGTAAAGTAGCACTTAACCAACTAAAGAGGCTATAAAAATGTCCCGTCATTCCCTCCATCAAACGTGCATTCCCAAGTACTCTAAGGAGTTGCATTAGAGCAGGCTTCTCCAAGGAGTAGCTCGTGAGCTAATGACAGCTCTCCAGCTACCTGTACGTAGCTCTCCTGTGTGCAGCCATGCCTACTAAATTAAAAGCCATTGCTTGGTTCATTTAATATATGAGTACCAAAATTGAAAAGCTTGCATTCGGGATGAATATGTGTATATTTTCATGACTCATACCTTGATGTTTAGTGAACATAGTGGAATTTCCCAATTTAATTTAGAGCTGATATTTGAGTGATAAATCATCCAGCACTGGGGATACTTATCACTAACACCTTGGTGCAAGGGGCATTGCACCTGTGCAGATGCATTCCACATTGATAACGCACTATTTTGCAACACTGCTGGCAACCATGCCTGATGAACATAGGTGATCACTGCTCGTAACTTTGCGTTTGATGCCCACTAATGTAATCTTGTCTGATTGGTCACTATGCAACAATAATATCAGCAGCTCGGGATGATTTGCATTGAACAGATGTAGCTCTTATTTCACAATAGGTTGGAGGTCCCTGCATTAGAGTAATAAGAACATTATCCTCAAACAAATAATTGATATCGGCAGCTCCATGACACTGGGAACAACTACAGACTTTTACAGTACAGGAGTATATCAAGACAATGCACTTAAATATACCCAAAAACAATCATAGGGAAAGAAAGTGTCAAAGATCTCTAAAGCACTTTCTTTCTCGTTATCGAATTTGGCAAGTGGTGAACTCTCCGTAACGTCATGTGGTACTGTTTATTGCTTTCATTTAGGGCAACCTAGGTTATCGACATTTGCTAAAATAATATGCCTAAAAATAAAGTATCAATTGTGTACGCAAGCAATCTGGTTCTAAAATATTACAACTCGAAAAAGACATTTAAACTAATAGGTACTCAAATATTTAATTCATACATATAAAATGCATCCCTTTACATACATTATTAATTTCATCTATGCAGATGTGTATGCAACATTTCCAGTGCCAAACACCGTTAATGCCAAAAGCAATTTGGATTCTTTTTACACAAGTGTCACTGTTAAGTTCTCCAGGTCCTTTCTACTGTTGGTTGTTTTAAAGAAAACCAGTTATTTCCCCATGACCAAAATATTACCACACCAGTATTCCATAAGTTACACCACAAAACATGCTACTTCATGGCACAAAATCTCTTTGTAATTTTTTCAATCCTTCCTGGGAAGTGTACACTAATGACAATGTTATCTCAGTGGAACAACCAAGGAATGATTATGTGGAATGATCATCCATACTCAGGGGCAGGTTTACTAAGAGTTAATGCAACACAATGAAGCAAGGCAAGTTGTGCTAGGTTGCATGCATAAAGCGAGCGGAACAGCAACATATTGACAAAGATCTAGTGCTGTTCAGCTCACTCACTGTGCTTGTGCAGTTGTGGCTACCAAGCACTAGCACAACCACCCTTGCACCATGATATAAGGGTGCCTGCATCACGGGTAGGATTGTTTTTGTGCAGAAAGAGATAACTTCCTGCACAAAAACTATCCTTAGAGGTATATTTATTTTTCTATGTGTGTTGCCGAATGCAGCACACATGGAAAGAGGAAGTAATGAGGAGAAAGTAAGGTATTCCTACATGTTGCGCCTCTGTCTGCAGGCACACCATTTTGGTGCAAACCCTGGTTTACTACCTTTAGTAAACCTTGGTGTGTCAAAATACATGGGTGGATATATGGAAATGCCCATACTGAATCCATGTAATGCCTATCGAGTGCAGTGTAATGCAATGCAGGGCAGGGAGCTGCATTGTGATACTTTTTTTTACACAGGCATACAAGGAGATACATATTGGCCCTTGCATACCTTTGTGAATCTAGACTAAACTTTTGCATCATGGCTGACCCCAAAAATCTGCGCAAACACGAAGGAAAATTTTAGTAAATCTGGGCCTCAATATGTTGTGTGTGCCCTGCGTTGTTAACAAATCCATTATTGCTATAGGTTAGCCTAAACTTTGCTCAGCATTTGCAGCGAAAACATGATGGAGTGGAAAAAAGCTTTTGCACTTAAAATAAATTACAATTTAGTAATGATTATCCATGTAATGCTACTGCTACTGCAATGTAATATACATCGCGCCACAAAAACAATTTGGAATTGAGGTTCAGGTTTATCCTGCTTAGGGTTTCTGGGGACAAAAAACAGCTTTAGCAAGAGCTTGACAACAATGTATCTGACACTGAGGGATCCTCACCAGCCACAGTCTTCAGTCTTGACCTGCTGGAAGATTTTGACTTCCATTTAAAAATCTAAGTCTGATGGTAAAACATTTAACTTGCTTGACCCACTTAATGTGTCCGACCCTTGCTCCACTGCTGTCAGTTCCCCTTGTAAAGTTGTGTTTTTTTTTGTTTATTCATTTTCTTTCTTTTGTTCTAAATTGGTTGGCAATTTCATTGTGTTGAGCTCTTTACTTTAAAACTGCTGTACTGCTATACTTAATATACACTTCTCTGAAGCCTGCGTGCTCCTTGTGCCATAGCTACCAAGGTTTGAGATGAGATTAGCTCAGAGATATGTGTCAACCTAACCACAGTAGGTTTATTAAGTTGTTAGGTGCATTTCCCCAAATCAATATCCCCATTCCCGATGTTTTTCAGCTATCATTACTCCTTTGTCTCTACCCCACTATGCTCCTCTATTTTGCAAGACATCACTCAGTCAGGTTTCAGCAGCAACAACAGCACGGGCATCATCTAATCATAGCAACTGACGATGTCCAGACCATCGTGGACAAAACCGCAGTTCTCATCCTGCTCGCCCTCTGTGCAGCCTTCAACACTGTCTCCCATGGCACCCTCGTCTCAAAAATGCACAACTCTGGAATACAAGGACCGGCCCTGAGATGGCCTGCCTCCTTCCTGTCTGACAGAACCCAATGAGTCAGACTCTGGCTGTACTCCTCCGAACCCAAGAACCTCAGCTGCATGGTCCCTCAAAGGTCATTGCTGAGACCTACCCTCTACAAATTCTACATGGCACCACTCACTCACGTCATAACATCCCATGTAATCAACATTGTGTCTTACACAGACAACCCTCAGGTCATCCTCTCCCTCACAGACAACAACCAGACCACCAGAACCAACTTCACACCTGCATGTCAAGCATGGCAAACTGGATGAAACAGAACTGACTAAAGCTCAACATTGACAAAATGAAGACCTGATTTTCGGAAACAAGAACTCTCTGTGGGACTCTTTCTGGTGGCCAACAAAACTGGGAATGCTGGACTTGACTACCTCAACCACAGCCTCACATCCACTATCTGGCTAGGACACTGCTCTCAGCTACACTCTGCCTCACACAGATACCATACATCCGCAGGCGCAAAACAGGAGAATGCTCTTTCTCCTGCATCACCGCCAAAACTTAGAAAAACCTTCCCCATCACCTCAGGACCTTCTATCCCTACTCGAGTTACGCAAAAAACTGAAGACCTGACAGTTCAACTAGGAGCTCCGATCGCCCTACACAACTGCTCTAGTGCCTGAATACCCCCTCGGGTGATAAGTGCGCTACACAAATCCATAAAACATAGTATAACATAGCTGATCGAACCCCCTCCGTTTTTAAATCTACATTCTAAACTTAAACAACTATAATCTCTCTTTATATGTAGAAATGTTGGTTGCTGAACTAGGCACATGATGTTTGGTGCCACATCACTAATGATTCGTACATTAGATAGGCAACGTTGTTTATCGTGTGGTTAAAAGTCTAAATAAGCACTCCAACAATCATCCTGCATGTCAGAGAACTAGTTTATGAGACAGTTTTGAGAATTCAAGAACACTGAACATAATAACATCTATAATAACTCTAAACATTTTCTCTCATCTTGTACTGCTCCCAGACGTTTCCATCCAAATGCTTGACTTGGAATTTAACTGTATTGAGTCCTAGTTACCACCTCTTTGATCCCACTTTGCGTTTTCCTACTCCTCTGGCCAGTTACTACTTCTGGGGCATCCGCCCTGTTGCACATTCTTCCATCATCCTCAAAGATACATGAAACATCAGCCCAGAATAAATGTGAAAACCATCTGAGTTAACTAGTACCTTAGATTCAAGACAATAGTTGAGGGTTTCTCAAAAAATTCCATAGACTGAATAATAGGTTAATATTATAGTGTATGCTTTTTTTCAGAGGAAACCTTCAGATACCAAACATTAAAAGTAAAATAAATTATTTCCCTATACTTAAGGTGGTAAAATGTGATAGTAATATATGAGCCCAAAATGTATGTTTTTAATTGATGGAGAATGTTCCTTATAAAAAGCTCCTATAGAAATAGGTGATGAGATTATAGGTTTCATTAACAGTTGCTTTCTGCAGAAATGCCTTTCACAAACCTCATTAAATTATAGATAAAAAGGGATTTTTGCTAAGAAAAGAATAAAATAAAACAGAGGAAGCAAACATGGGCTCATTTAGGATCTCATGGTAGTTTGTTTTCTTTTAAAGTTTGCTGATGCAGTTCGAGCTTTCAGTTCTGGGGCATATTCTTTTGTGCCTTTTCTTTAATGTCCTAGCTTTTGGTCAGGTATTGACCCATAAGCCTTGTTGTGGTCATTGAGATTCCACTAAGCAAGTAGAATATGATCTCATCATCACTCTGTAGCTGTTTTTCTTTTGGCTAGCATTTTCTTGATCGGGATCACTTACACAATATCGAAAACAACATTGTGATACAAAAATATTGTTTCTAAATTATTGATTTCAAAAATATTGTCTCCCTATACTTATAATGGTAAGTAAAAAAAATTGAAAAAATAATATTGTTTTACACAAATATTAATAAAATGACAAAAATGTTGTTTAAAAAAAATATGTATATAGATTAAAATAGTAAATCTTAAATATTTTAATATATAACATTAAAATAATGCAATTGAAATCAATTAAAATAATATGTAATACTATATATATATATATATTTATATAAACACACACACATATATGTGTATTTTTAAATATACATATATGATGTAACACTATTATTAAAAATATATATTTTACATTACATGATGTTGGGTTATGTTTTTAAATTAATATATACATATATATATACATATATATATTACCTACTGGCGATAGCCAGTAGGTAGTTATAGTTAGGACCACGTTTCCATAGGAAAACCTCAACATTCTATTTTGAATAACTTTGGCGCCGGTCGACGAATCCTCGCGAATTTCTCAAAATAGGTGGGGCGCTACGCTCCGCTCCTACCCTGAAAGTCTCGGGGGGATTCGTCAAGCGGGGGCTGAGATAAAAGGGGGGTCCCAAAACGCGTTTTTCCCATGCATTTTTCCATAGGACCTTTAGAACGAGCTACAGCCCGAATGGCTGAACAGAATTACTCAAAATTTGGCAGAGAGGTAGTCCCTAGGTCAAGGAAGTGCCTTTTGTAGGTTTGGTGTAAATCTGTTCAGTAGATTCTGAGAAAATAGCCTTTAAATCAATATATATATCTGAGCCAGCTTACGGTACGCTTACCGTACGCTTACGGTAAGCGTACGGTGGCGTGCGCGAGCGCGATTCTGATTGGCTCTTAGATCTTAGTAAACATTCGAATCGGCCGAAACCAGGAAGCGGCGGCCGCCATTTTGTCTCTCGCACTGAGAGAGATTTTTAAAATCGGAAGCCCAAAAACATGTAAAGGGGCTGTTTTGACAACTCCCTCCCACATAGTCATGTTGAGGGAGTCCCCAAACATCCCCCAAGTGCAAAAACGGTTTTATTTTTTTTTCGGCAATTTCGCGGGGTACGCTTACCGTACGCTTACGGTAAGCGTACGGTAAAAAAATAAAAATAAAAAAAACACTATCCACACTTACCCCACCCCCTGTGCTTTTGGTGGCCGAAGGCCACCAAATGTGCTGGGCTTATTACAATGGAAAAAAACACTATCCACACTTACCCCACCCCCTGTGCTTTTGGTGGCCGTAGGCCACCAAATGTACAGGGCTTATTATAAGGGAAAAAAACTTAGCATTTAAAAAACCGTACTAATTCACTGAAAAAACCATAGGTTTCACACACGTTATAGTTAGGAATTAGCATTTAAAAAACCTTGCAAATTCACTGAAAAAACCATAGGTTTCACACATGTTATAGTTAGTGGAAATTTTACTGATAAAAAACCAATGAAATTGCCCCGTTATAGTTAGCGCAGGCAACTATAACTCACGCGACCGCAATCCTCTGCTGATGACATATGTGTCTTTATGAAAAAAAAATATTTGTAATATATGTATAGCTAAAAATGTATGGAAGAAGACATGGGCAAATAAGTGTCTAAATACAGTATTAGCATCAGCAGAGGATTGCGGTCGCGTGAGTTATAGTTGCCTGCGCTAACTATAACGGGGCAATTTCATTGGTTTTTTATCAGTAAAATTTCCACTAACTATAACATGTGTGAAACCTATGGTTTTTTCAGTGAATATATATATATATATATATATATATATATATATATATACATAAATGAAACATCAAAATTAACACATCAACAGAAAAACATTAAATACATTGCCACATTTATTAAATGCAATAAACTATAAAATCCCAAAAAAGACATTTACAAAAAATATTATACAAATAAAAAATAATATATATATATATATATATATATATATATATATATATATATATATATATATTCGTCTGGGAGAAAGCAGCAATTTAAAACCCTACGCGTTTCAGCAGATTGCCTTGTTCACAGGTGAGTAGGATTGCTAGCAGTATTGGCATCATTATATCACGTGGCTCAGCGTTTTCCTGCATATACCAGCATGCACCTTCATTGTTCTTGCAATTCTGTGATAAGGTGCGCATTTAAATAAAACTCAATAGTGTCACTGCACCTTGCACAAGTTCATTTTCAAAGTGCATTTCTTCATGTTATTATTTTTAGCGCACGAAAAGCCACATGCTTTGCATATAGAATTTCTAGCACATTCACAATCCATGTTGCTGCTCTTCATTGGCCTATCTTGCACGACAGTCCAGAATCTCCAAAGGGAGGCAGATTCTGGACTGTCGTGCAAGATAGGCCAATGAGGAGCAGCAACATGGATTGTGAATGTGCTAGAAATTCTATATGCAAAGCATGTGGCTTTTCGTGCGCTAAAAATAATAACATGAAGAAATGCACTTTGAAAATGAACTTGTGCAAGGTGCAGTGACACTATTGAGTTTTATTTAAATGCGCACCTTATCACAGAATTGCAAGAACAATGAAGGTGCATGCTGGTATATGCAGGAAAACGCTGAGCCACGTGATATAATGATGCCAATACTGCTAGCAATCCTACTCACCTGTGAACAAGGCAATCTGCTGAAACGCGTAGGGTTTTAAATTGCTGCTTTCTCCCAGACGAATAAATGCATTGATGGAATCCAGCATCGGGCTTCTGTGTCTCTCTGATATGTGCACGTCGTGCTTCAACGGGTCTCTCCATTCCCGTCAACAGAGGCTGCCCTGCAGGGTCGGGGGCCCCCTTCATGGAGTTCTCGTTTGGATATATATATATATATATATATATATATATATATATATATATATATATATATATATATATATATATATATATATATATATATATATATATATATGTATATATGTATATATATATCCTCCAAAGTTGCCCCAGAGCTCAAGGACGCCACTACTGCGGAAGAGAGTTCAACCAAACTTTTTATTAAAAAACACAGCACACCCTTTCTCAATTAATTGAACAGTCCTTGACGCGTTTCGATGACACTTCACCTTAATCATAGGGCGGGGCAAAAACAAACCATGGAGAACACACTGCAAACATATTGTTCCATTAGCATGGACTCTCCAATAAATAGCATGCTGGGTGTTGCAGTGCAGATATTTCCCTCAGTAGGGTCCATGTATTTGTCCAAAGTTCCAACATCCCCAATGTTCTCACAATGTTTACAGCCCTCCAGTGGGCCTCGAGAAAGGATGTGCAGTTTTAAATCAATTTCTCCTCCGTGCTGCAATCGTGCACTATTCCATTACAGCCCTGCAGTCCTGAAATCATTGAGCCAGGCGGTGCAATCCTTCGAGGCCGAGGCCGCCAAGTATTAACATCCTTCAAAGTTGCCCCAGAGTTCAAGGACGCCACTCCTGCAGAAGAGAGTTCAACAGAACTTTTTATTCAAAAACAGCACACCCTTTCTCAATTAATTGAACAGTACCTGGTGCGTTTCGGTGACACTTCACCTTAATCATAGGGCGGGGCAAAAACAAACCATGGAGAACACACTGCAAACATATTGTTCCATTAGCATGCACTCTCCAGTGAATAGCATGCTGGGTGTTGCAGTGCCGATATTTCCCTCAATAGGGTCCATGTATTTGTCCAAAGTTACCACATCCCCAATGTTCTCACAATGTTTACAGCCCTCCAGTGGATGTGTAAACGCGGCGGCCTCAGCCGCGAAGGATTCCACCGCCTGCTTTACTGAATACAGGTCTGCGGGGCTGCAACAGAAAGGCCGCCCGGTCGCGGCATGGGAGAGAAATCGATTTAAGTCGGACATCGTTTCTCGAGGCCCAATGGAGGGCATAAATATTGTAAAGGACATTGGGGATGTTGGAAAAACACATGGACCCACTGTGGGAAATATCAGAACTACAAACCCCAGCATGCTATTCACTGGAGAATGTATGACAGTGGAATAATATGTTTGCAGTTCAGCCATGGTTTGTTTATTTGCCCAGCCCTGTGATTAAGGTGATGTTCACCGAAACGCGTCAGGGACTACAAAATGAATTGAGACTGGATGTGCTGGTTTTTAAATAAAGTTCTGTGAACTCTCTCCCGCAGGAGTGGAGTCCTTAAGCTCTGGGGCAAACTTGGAGGATGTGTAAACGCCGCGGCCTCAGCCACGAAGGATTGCACCGCCTGGCTTACTGAATACAGGTCTGCGGGGATGCAACGGAAAGGCAGCCCGGTCACGGCACGGGAGAGAAATCGATTTAAGCCGGACATCGTTTCTCGAGGCCAACTGGAGGGCATGACTATTGTAAAGGACATTGGGGATGTTGGAAAAACACATGGACCCACTGTGGGAAATATCAGAACTACAAACCCCAGCATGCTATTCACTAGAGAATGTATGACAGTGGAATAATATGTTTGCAGTTCAGCCATGGTTTGTTTCTTTGCCCCGCCCTATGATTAAGGTGATGTTCACCGAAACGCGTCAGGGACTATAAAATGAATTGAGACTGGATGTGCCTGTTTTTAAATAAAGTTCTGTGAACTCTCTTCCGCAGGAGTGGCGTCCTTGAGCTCTGGGGCAAACTTGGAGGATATATATATATATATATATATATATATATATATATATATATATATATATATATATATATATATATATATATATATATATATATATATATATATATATATATATATATATATATATATACAAATAATATAAAATGTTAAAAATAAACAGATTATAGATATAGTTAAAAGTTTGGGAGTAATAGATATACTATTATTTATTCATGCAGCAGTAGGGAAAGTGTTAGACTTTGGAAGGGTAAGATTTACTATTCCCACTCCAGTCTCTGAGACAGTAGTAAATGCATTGGATTTCGGTGGGGAAATATTTACTATTCCCACTCCAGGCTGTGCAGCAGTAGGGAAAGCATTGGGCTTTAGAAGGATTACATTTGGTATTCCCACTCCAGCCTGTGCAACAGTAGAAAAAGTACTTCACTTCAAACATATTACTTTTGAATAACCCTATTAATTTAGAACAAATATGAGAGGATGTGCTCTAAATGGGTGAGAGCGGTCGGCCTTGAAGCTGGGGACCTGGTTTTGAGTCTCAGCAGGGAAGCTTAACATCCTGTGGTTCTGGACAAATCACTTAATCTCCCCTTGCCCACCAAAATAAATGTGTCCATCTGTAACACAAACAGTGCTCATGTAAAGCTCTCTGATACCTTCGGGTCAAGCTTGCACTATGTAAAAAACACAGGAGATTAACATTATTAATTAAAACAAAAAACTAATATTTATAAAAGAATATTAAACAATTTACATGATTATGAATCAATTTAATAATTATCAATTAAAAAAGTTATTAATGTATTACTTAATTAACTTTCCATACTATACCCTCACAAACACTTAAAATATAACTAAAAATAAATAAGAATAACACAATTTGCATAATTGATAATTAATTATTTAATTAATCAACAATTATTAATTATTTGTTAATTAATTACTTGATTAACATCCCACCCTATACCCCATACAAACCGAGCAATGCACAACTAAAATATAGTTAAAATTACAGTTAAAATGAATCATTACATAATTTACATAATTAACGTGATGTATATAATTAATGATCAGTTAAATAAGTAATAATAAATAAATAATCGATCATTAATTATTATTTAATTAACTTCCCACCCTATATCTCTACATACCAGCAGACTACACCTAAAATATAAGGAATATATCAAGTTATAAAACAATATACATAATTAATGACCAATTAAATAATTAATAATCAATGAATAATTAATAGTTAATCATTACTTAATTAGCTTCCCTCCCTGTACCCTTACAAACCCAACATATACTCCTACAAATCTAGCAACCTATTATAAATTGCTATTAAAAATTAAACTAAAAAATATGAATCACTTATAATTACAAACTAGATTAAAAAATATTATTAACAATTATACAGCCATTAATAACACATATAATTAATATATGAACTAAAACTCATTATGCTAATTAACAAAACGATATTTTTACAACTATGTAATTGAAAAATATATTAACAACAACATTCTTGACAACGATATTACTTACCTGAAAAATTGATATTCTTGTCTACGATTTTTCTGCATCACATTATTTTTGTCTCAAGATATTTTTCGACTGATATTTCTGTTTCCCTATATTTACATCTTGATATTTTCTCTAAATACCTCTTGATCGCGTATGTGACACAAACGTTTTCACAAACGCCCTATATCCCAAGAATGGTAAACCCTTCTCGACCAATACATTCAACATATGTCCCTAGACGTCACTCCTTCCTGAGACCTATACTAACACGCGCTGACCCAGCACCCCCGCATGCACACACCAGCCCCACGATCAGCTGTCACCAGTACTTACCGTCAAAACCTCTCTTTCCCCCTGCTCGCTCCCGTTAATAAAAGTGCTCACCAACCCTGCCATACAGAACCGCCATCTCCGTCCTCTGAATGCAACCTGCAATTCTATCCCTGCGCCACACTGTGACGAGTACCTCCCTGACCCATATTTACCACCTCTACCTCCCTGTAATACCTGTTTTATATAGAGGAAATACGTTTGCATAGTTAACATTGTGGGACTTGAGAATATACCACCACTGTGCAGATTGATTATCCTGCGCCATTCGTCGAATGATCATGTACTACTATTTATCTTCCGAAGAGGTCTGGTCTCAGGATTCCCTGTATGGGGATCCTTCTGTTGCACCACAATGTTATAAAACCACATATTTAAAAAACACCTCTTGATCGTGTGCTACTTGGCTTTGTGTTAATTCCTTAAACCAAGCACAACCCAGTGCCAATAAAGGGGTTAAACAGTGTATAGCACAATGTATCTTTATGAAACTGAGTTATTTTCGTGGAACCACACATTTTAACCGTGTGCAGGTGACTTCTTGTCAGAATGTGTACTGATTGGTGAGCCTTGGCTACAAATCTCAAGAGAGACACTGCCGCTTGCATTTGCACCACAGCACAAGGCTGTCTCTAAAAACAGGATTGTTATGTACGAGAGGCACCCATGATGTAATCGATGCATAACCCTTTACAAATCTGGTATTGCTTGATTTTAAAAATTTCATTCACGCAACATAGCTCATTATTTTTTCATGTAGAGCCTCACAGAGCGATGGGGGCGGGTGACAAACAATCTAGGCCTCAATCCGACAGTGCATTTTCTGAGAGCTGGCTTTTCGGCACATTTTACAGGTGGTTATCTAAAAAAGATTTTTTTAAACACAGTATTTTTGACGTGTGTCTCAAGAATTATACTCTCGGACTAACTGAAATTATTTTAATACATTCTTACTAAGGCTGTTGTTTTTATGTAGGCTAATAATCCCGTAATACGTTTCAAAACAGTGTTATTTCGCCTTATGTAGGTTTTGTTTCTATTCATGGTGCTCTCTGTGCTTCCATGCAAAGCAAAGGTAAACACTTTGGATGACTAATGTGGGTGGAGACAAGAAAGAATGGCACATGGTTGGCCTCCTGTGTAATGTTACAGACAGCCAAATCAAATGATGGTTATATTGCAGTTCTCTCAGTGGGAGGGGTGTGCAGGAGTGTGGACCTCACTTTGGGAGAGGAGTAGCCTTGAAAATTGTCAACTCAAAAATGTAGAAGAAGAAGGTTCAAAAGCTTCTGGGGTCAGTTATTGTCCAATGCAGAGCTGACATGGCCGGGCAAGTCGGGCCGGATTGCTTCTTTAGCTAGAGACCAAAACTGACTTCCATATGGTTTGGTCTCTTCTGTACAGGGAGAGGCAAGCTTAAATGATGTCATATAATGCTGCCTAAAGAAACAACAGGCAACAGAGCTCTCTGACTCCATAACATCAGCTATGCAGCTTATATTTTACAGTGAGTCTAATGGCAGCATGATGTATGAATTTAATCACCAAATCCAACCAAGAAGGAAATACACAATCGCAGCAAGAATTTGTCGCAACATAAGGAAGTGTGGCAAATACTTACTCAATCCTAATTATTCCAAGTCCTAATCTTTCTCCTCAGACTTCTAATGCATTGAGGTGAGTCCTCACCATTGAGAAATGTATGAAGTTGCCCGATACGTTCATGTGGTTGGTGAGTCCATGCAGGATGCACCACCTAATAATACAAGCAAAATTTCAGGCGCCCCCAAACATTCCTCCTACTTTATACTGAAGACTGGAAGGAACTGTGCTATTTGCAATTTAAAAAGCAGTATTAACAACAACTACCAAAAAGCAATGGGGGAATTGGTGCTGACTTGCTGGTAGTATGTTCACACGCTCTTCATTCCTATGGTGTTGCCTTGTTAAGAAGTAGGTCCATATTTAGGGTTTGGTGGAGCAGAAGTGAGTCTACTTTCACAGTTCTCCTGTCCCATTTAGAGGTAGGGAAGTCTCTGAATCTGTGCTGATGAAGCCTCTGCTGGTAGGGCCACTGCACAATCTTAGTTGGCACTCCTTTATCTACACAGCCACCAAACAGTGTGGACACAGGCAGGAAAAAACTCCCTGCAGTCTGTTGTTTTGTTTTCTTTGTATAAGCAAATCACTGCTTTCTGAATTTACTTCTGTACAAACTAATTCCTGATGGGGTTCCATAGTATGGAGACCTACTCAGCACTCAGTTCTGACAAAAATGATCCTGCCATGTTGCCAGGATCATTTTTGCAAAGAAATTACCCACCCAACAGGCAGTTCAATCTTAGACCCATATTACAAGGCTGTCGATATTTGGTGGACCGGTGCTGATGATTATGAGTTTTCTTCCCAAAGTGGGAATAACCACACAGCTCCAGAGAGGCCAGGTCCTTCTCTGTGCGTTTTTCCTTGATTCCGGGGAGAAAACTGCTGACATAATTTGCCTTCTCTGAGCACGTGGAAAATGTCATTTTGAGAGCCTGTGGGTGTTGGGGAAGAGGTAAGAGAGAGCTGAGGACTAGTGCCGGCTTTCCTTGTCTGGGGGAGCGTTCTTTGCTCCTCTTGTGGTGTTCCCAAGGTTTGGGTGGGGCTGGGCTGTGCTCCTGTCTGCTCCCCCGGCAGCACGTAACAGGGTCCAGTGTCTCAGGGCTCAACATTTCCAGGTCTGGACTTTGGAGATATGTTAATTCCGCGCCCAGAGACACTCAGAATTGCAGATGGCTGAATTCTACCCAGTGCTATCAGCCTAGCTAAAATGTTGCCACTCGTAACCAAGAACCTCGACAGGATGCCCGATCATACACAGGGTGGAATGAGGCAAGGTTTTGTGAGGATGACTATCTGGCATGGTCTGAGAGACCCCTTTTGTAAGTCTCAGTCTCACGCAATGGATTAATGTGGTAGGTAAAGGCTTAATCCCTTTCTTGACTAGACCAAAGGTGATGAATAAGGTGTCAGAAACACTAAAGACTAGATACACTAAAAAAGGGATTCACTCCTTGCACACCTCAAAAACAGTGGCGCCTTGTCAGGGAGTGAGGGATTTCGATACATTGGTGAGAGGATACTACCTGCAAAACATTTTTAAAAATGCTATCCTTGTTTCAGAGTCCTTAATCCCCAAAATCCACTGATTGGTTATTTTGCAACTGAACAAAACCAGAACCATTATTATACAGTAAAAAAGTAAGAGCATGCCATCTTTGAAAACCAATTAAATGTCCAATAGTAGAAATTAAGCTCCAACGAAGCATTTGCAGTTTTCAAAACTAATAGCAAATGCTTGATGTGAGATTTCTAGCCATGCTTTTAGGGTCAACATCTGCTGCTTCCACTTGAATATCCTGGAAATCTAATGGACTAATAAGAATTGGAGAAAAAACATTTAGCAATCAGGGAGAAAAAAGGAACATGATATTCAACACCCACAACCTTAAAGTATATGTATGGGAGCAAAAAGGGTGGGAGACAGGAATATTCCTGTGAGGCAACAATATATTTCATGTGTAGGCAATGATGTACCTGTTTCCGAGGTGAGGACACACGTCACTGTGTTATGAATATATGGATAAGAAGGTAAAGCATGTTTCCATGGCAATCACAACTATTTTTACATTTTAAAAACTAGATGGAGTCTTTGAAACTGTGGATCGTCCGTATCTGTATTTGCAGGGAGCTCTATCAGTTTCACTCCCGCCTGGGAGAATGATGCATAGGGAGCTAAATGCTGTGTAAATTATTGGTTCCGGAAAGCGAAAATTGCTTGCCTATTCAGCGTAATATTATAAGGCAGAATTCATCTATTCGAAGAATCCAAACATTCTGTGGTTTTCGCTACGTTTTCTGTCATTTCTTTAAACAATGTAAATCCTATGAAACAGACATAATGACAATTTCTTATTCAATTTTTAAATATGTACAAATAAATAGGAAAAACAACAAATGTCATGTTATTGAAGTTAAAATTAAAATAATATTTTGTGGCAAAGCAACAATGCAAATTAACTTGTGTGTCTTTATCCGAAGGGGTTTCGCTGGCAAAATAAATAAATAAATAAGACACAAGGCAAATAATTGTGAAGGGTGTGTGTGTGTGTGTGTTTGTGTGAATGTGTGTGTGTGTGTGTGTGTGCGTGTGTGTGTGCGCACATACACTAAACGGTAGAGTTCCTAGTTGTTTTGCAACGGTCTCCTGTCTTAAAAGGTCTTGAAAAGGTGATTTGATATTTGCAAATAATAGTCAGAACATAATCAACACTGACACGTCCGCTTACAATGATTGCAACCTAAATTATTATTTTTAAATGTATTTTCATTTCATTAGGAAAACTAAAATGGGCAATGGACATAACGTTTGTTTTCAGCTTTGACAATATATTATTATATTTCCTATTTATAAAAATGCCACCACGCTTTTAAAGATTATCAAGATAACATCTGTGCAAAAGAAAAAAGGGTTGCAAAATAATTAGTCTAGTTCAGGTGAGACACATCTGTAAAATAAAGCTGAACAATATTAGACTTCAGAATAAATGAGTTTGTACAATTCCGCAGACAGTTCAGTTTCCTGAAAGAAATAATTACTTACACATTCAGCTGGAGCTACACGGTTTCTAAAATTTCTCCAAAACGTTTGTCGTTTTCTTATCAATTTAACATACATTATCCATTCTACAATGCTAAAGTTACCATGATGCATATTGCACTTCCTGTCCGTGTACTGGATTAGGAAACAAAATAAAATTTCTATTTAAAAATGTCTATTGTCCTTTAACTTCATAGGTGGCCAAGCCTGGGAGTAAACAAAATACTGGATCGTGGCATTCCGGAAGAATTGCGGATATAGCTAGAAGACGATGTCCTCATGATGATCTGTGACGTCACTGGAAGCAAATACCTAAAATGATTAAGAGTATAGATCAGTAAAAAAGGAAAGCGCTGGTTTATAAAAGTAAGTATTAGCCGTGGCAATCCAGAGATCAGAACCGTCACTGACACTGCAATGAATTATACAAACTGTGCATCATAACATATTAAAATCCAGCACAACAGCTGTACACCTTTAGGAACTTTGTAAACAATAAATGGACCAATTGTTCTAGAGTTCATGCACGTACAGTGACATTATCCCCCAACACTGAAAATAAAGCTCTACAATAAGGCCGTCTTCATATCAAGAAGTCCTAATAAAACAACAATAAGCTCATCATAAGCTGCTCCGTAACAAGTTTCGGTAATAATACAACCAGTATTACCAAGAACGCACAGCATTGCCACACTATTTTATTTATTTATTTGTAAGTTTATTTATATAGCGCGTGTATACCGACAGGTCTCTTAGCGCTTGACAGAAAAGAGGTTGCATTCAAGCCGGTGCGGACAGTCCTGGTGGTGAATGAGGTTAAAATGTGTCTTTAAATAGCAGAGTTTTTAGCAATTTACGGAAAGGGAGCAGACCCGGTTCCTTTCGTAAGGTATCCGGCAGTTGGTTCCAAAGTCGTGGCAGAGTGACTGAGATAGCTCGTCCACCCTTGGTGACCAAGTTGCTCTGAGGGCAGACTAGCTGAAAGGCATCTGCGGAGCGAAGTACTCGCCCTGGAACATATTTACCTAGACGTTCCCTTATGTAGCTAGGGGCGTGACCATTAAGGGTTTTGTGAGCAATACACAGGCCTTTGAATTTTGCGCGCTGTCTGACAGGCAACCAGTGTAGCTTGCGCAACAGGGGTGAAGCATGGGTCCTCCTAGGAAGGCTAAAAATCTGCCTAGCGGCGTCATTCTGTACAACCTGGAGTCGATTTGTGAGTTTCAGAGGGAGTCCTAGATAGAGCGCATTCCCATAGTCAAGGCGCGATAAGATAGTAGCCGAGACTATGGATTTCATAGAAGAAACTGATAAAAGGGGGACCAGTTTCCTCAGTTGTCTCAGGATGCCGGTGCAGATGGCCACCACTGAGTAGACCTGGTGACTCAAAGAGAGTTCTGAATGGATCTTGATTCCCAGGCTTTTCACGACTGGTGACGGACATGGAGGGGCCCCGAGTTCTTTGGCCCAGAACAGGCCACTCCTATAAGGTGAAATTATTAGTGACACTAACCAAGAGAGAGCAAGAAAGATTCATCATATTGTCAAATGCCTCTCATTGTTGTTTGTTAAGACCTTTTTGATTTAATAATTTCACTTTATAGGCTATGATCACCTCACTGGGTTCACTTTTTTCACTTTTTTCACCTGTGCCTGTAGTAGATTGAAAAAAACTGTTTCGTGATAAAATTGTTATCGATGAAATAAACTATATTTACTTCGGCTGAAGTAAATATTTTTCCAGGCTACTTAAGTATCAATTTATTGTTCAAAAAATTTTATTTAATTTTTGCAGTTTTCAATTGAAATAATTTCCTTTTCATGTCTCCCGTTTTCTGATTCAGTCGGTTATGAGTTTAATGTTTACTCTATATTGACAAATGTGTTAAGTGAAATAAGTTCCTTGTGGACACTGTTCTTGCTTAGTGCTCCATGACCTTAGCTAAGAAAGGGAGTTGCGAGATAGGCCTATAGTTTTTCAACTCAGCCTTGTCAGCTCCTGGCTTTTTCAATAAGGGGATAACTCTAGCCTCCTTCAAATTGGATGGTACCTGGCCAGTGGCCAGGGAGTTATTGAGAAGTGTGAGGATCTGACAATCCAAGACTGGGAGGGCCATCTGGAAGATCCTAGGTGGACATGGATCGGCCGGTGAACCGGATTTGGTTTTGTTTATCAATGATGCCAGAGCTTCTGAGTCCAGGGGGGGAAAGTCTGTAAGGAATTGAGCTGGTGAAGTGAAAGGCAGCAGCAGTTCCTGGGTGCTCAGAGCGATAGGAGATCTGTCGATCTCATGAAGAATATCTATCACTTTCTGAAGAAAGAAAGTCTGCAAGGTATTGACGTCGAAAGGTATTAAGGTTGATTTGGCGTCGACCTTTTTGCTGAGTTCCTTTAAGATCTTGAAAGTTTCCGTCTGTTTATTAGGGGCATCTGTAATCCGAGCCTCATCGTATTCAGCTTTCCTAGAGGTAATATATTTCTTATATAGGGCCAGAGCAGCTTTATAAAGGATCAGATCAGTGGCATTTTAGGCTTTCCTCCACTGTCTCTCCACTTTACGCAAGCTCTGTCTATTTACCCGCAAAGCTTCATTAAACCAGGGAGCCCCCTTACGTTTGGGCTTTGTTCTTTCCCTGCGTTCTGGAGCTAAATGGTCAATAGCTGATTGGAGGGTGTTACTAAGGGATTGGCTGGCTATGTCGATGTTGGTGTAGCCCCCCTCCAGCCTGCATAAGGGTAGTCTCTGAAGGATGTCTATGAGATTATCCATCTGGATCTTATGCCAGCTTCGCACTCTCCTCCATTCCGAAAGAGATTGGGTGGGGGAGCTATCCAGAGGGACCCAGCAGGAGATTAGGGAATGGTCCGACCAAGCACATGGAAGACTGTTTAGGAGCCTGTCTTGCTGGTTAGATGACCAAACCAGATCAAGGGTGTGCCCTTTGATGTGAGTGGGGCAGTTTACCAATTGGTGAAATCCTAAGTTCGACATTGTCATGTCAATTTGTTTAGCATGTGGCTCTCGTGGGATTCTTTCCCAATGGAAATTAAAATCTCCTACGACCATAAGCTTTTGATAGCGTGTGCTAAGGTCCGATAGAGTTTGAGTTTGAGTTTTAAAATACTTGTAAAGCGCTCCTACACCTGCGGTTTCTTGGCGCTACTGCTAACCAGATCCAGGGCCAAAAGACGGGGGAGACTGCTGGGGATTTAATCAAAGGATTTTGTGAACAGATGGGCTTTGAGATGTTTGTGAAATTGCGGGTACAGGGAAATGGATCGCAGAGCTAGGGGAAAGGAGTTCCAGAGGATCGGGGCAAGGGTAGCAAATTTCGAACCACCCCACTTCTTTGTCCGATAGCGTGGGATAGTGAGGAGGGACTGGGACGAGGAGCGGAGTTCCCTAGTGGGTACATAGGGGGTGATCTCTGAGGAGATAAATGTTGGAGCCCGGTCCAGATGGGCCAAAAAGGTGATGGAGGCGAGCTTGAATTGGATACAGGCTCGCACAGGGAGCCAGTGCAGGGATTTCAAGAGGGGGGAGGAACGGTGAAATTTGGGAAGATTGAAGACCAGGCAGGCCGCCTGGTTTTGTATCTGCTGCAAACGCCGTAAGCTATATGCAGGGATACCTGCATATAGGGCGTTGCCGTAGTCCAGGCGGGAGACCACCATGGCTAAAATGATGAGTTTTTTAGAGCTGAGAAGGTGAAGAAACGGGACACCCTGCGTATAATGCGCAGTGAAAGGAAAGAGGAAGATACCACAGAGCTAACCTGGGAGTGAAGGGTGAGTTGAGAGTTCAGTTTTATGCCGAGGGTTTTAACAGAGGTAGAGGGTTCAGGAGAGGGGCCAAGAGAGGGGGGCCAGAAGAGAGGGGACCAGGGGCTGGATGAACCACCCGTCAACACCAGCTCGGTCTTGTCAGGGTTGAGTTTAAGGTGATTGTGGCTCATCCAGTCCCGGATGTGGAGCATGACAGATTGAAAATTAAGGATAGAAGAGGGGGAAGAAGAGAGGTTAAAGACCAGCTGGAGGTCATCCGCATAATTAAATACGGAGACCTCCATTTGTTGAAGAGAAAAGATAAGAGGGGCAATATAGAGATTAAACAGGAGGGGGGAAAGGGAGGAGCCTTGGGGAACCCCGCACTGAACTTTTCGGATGTCCGCTGTAAAATCACCCAGGCGAACGGCCTGGGTGTGGTCGCTCAGGAAGGATGAGAGCCAGACCAAGGCGGTCCCTCCGATCCCGGCCGCCCTGACACGGGAAAGCAAGATGGTATGATCCACCGTGTCAAAGGCGGCCGAGAGGTCGAGGAGCACAAGGGCCTGGCGCCGGTTAGTATCCATACCCTCCCTGAGGTTGTCCAAGACCGAAATAACAACGGACTCCGTGGAGTGTGCGGGGCGGAAGCCGGCCTGGCGGGGAGCAAGAGCTCCATGAGTCTCTACAAAGGAGCTCAAAGCGCCAGTGACATGGCGCTCGAGCACCTTTGCCAGAAAAGGTAAGAGGGAGATGGGGCGGAAATTGGCAGGGACAGAGGGGTCAGCCCCAGGTTTTTTTAGAATCGGAACAATAATCGCAGACTTCAAGGGGGAAGGAACTACACCTTTAGCCAGAGAACTGTTGAGGAGGTGAAGGGGAGGATCTGGGCAGGAAACAAAGATGTGACGGAGAATGTGAGCAGGACAGGGGTCGAGTGGAGAGCCAGATTTAACCAAGGGTACCAAGGAAGACAGGGCTTCCTTAGATATGGGGGGGAGGGCAGTGAGTTGTCCCTTGGGAGGGGGGCATTGGGGATCAACAAAGGAGGAAGAAGGGGGCGGGATGTTAGCTTTAATAGTAGACATTTTATGGATGAAATAGTTGTTGAGGGAGTGGCAGAGTTCCTCGGAGGGGGCGGGCTTCAAAGTTGTTCTATCAGAGAGCGCCAGGTTATGGATAATCGTGAAAATCTCCTTAGGCTGGTTTTCTGCAGCGAGGATTTTGGAGGAGAAGTAAGCGGTTTTGGCCACCAAGATGTCTTTTTTATACTGGGTAAGGATGTTGGTATACTCCAGTCTTAAAGTGGGGCAATAACTTCTCCTCCAAGCCCGCTCCGCGCGGCGTACAGTAAGTTTGGTGGCCTTAAGGTCTGTGTTGAACCACCGGTTGGCATCCTTGATAGAGTTTCACCAAAATAATCACAGAAGCCAGGGGTTGCATCCGGGGGACGATAAACTGTCAGAAGTACGAAACAAGAGGAGTCAAAGGTAAACTTAACTCCTAAAAGCCATAAGACTAGATTTAAAAAGAGTCGCCACCCCACCCCTCTTCTGTTATCTTGCCTATTGTGCCAAATGGCATCAAAATTCCCTGGCAGGGACGAAATAATATCGGGGGCTGATGCATCCCCCATCCAGGTTTCAGTCAGAGACAGAATATCAATATCCCCTTCCTGAAGGAGAGTAAAAATCTCTAGATGGTGTTTTTGCAGAGATCTTGTGTTCAGACTGCCACTGTAAAACCCAGAGGGTTCCCTAGTCTGGATGAAAGGTGAACTAAGGGCCCAATTAAAGGGTCAGAGGCTGTCCCAGGGTTCCTTAGGAGGTTTCCAGGTTTCAATATTAAGAAGATGGAGGGCTTTAGAGTATAATTGCTTGTGGAGAATGACAGCAGTTCGTTTGCTGAGTACAGGATATTTGGACCAGGATTTGTGGCCCCTGGTCCTGGCAGGGCGCGGACGGGCGCAGACGGGCTTGCCTTAAGCGCGCCTTCGGCGCGCCCGCATCGTGCCCGCTGCGCGTCGGCTCCAGCGTCCTAATGAGGCAGTCCCCTTCCGCCCACCAACCAATCAGCTCTGCTGTGCAGCAGCTGACAACTCCCTCCCAGCACTAGACCGCGTTTCTTAAAGCGGAAGTGCAATTCAAATTAGTTATTTGGGCAGAGTGCCTACAGGAAGTGACTAACTTTGTGATTCAAACAGAAGATCAATTTAAAACATTTAAAGCATTTAAAACAAGTACCGATTGCAATGTTTTAGAGGTACACACACACACGAAGGACCACCTGAGAGTCTTGGCGCGTCTCTCACTCTGTCCGCTGCGCGTCGGCTCCAGCGTCCTAATGACTACTACTGGGTGACTTTGAATGTTCTCATCTGGAATGAGGAACAACATTAGAAGCTGCGTGTGATATTACACTACTTACTATATGTATTTTTCTGAATTCTGGCCCATTTCCTGGTATATTTCAACCGGTGTTTTTGCAGGTGGATATTTGCCGGGCAACACTGTGCGACTTGTAAAAGGTGGATTACCAGCCCACTTTGTATCACATACTTAATCGCTACAGTGAATCTGCTGTACTCAGCCATAAAATGATTTCTGTTTTCACCACTAAGGCACGCATTACAAGTGTAATAGAGCAGTGTCCCTAGGCACAGGTACCGTTCCACCATACAACAAGGTGTCCATTGTTTTTGGATGTGGGATTACTGGGTCCAAAAATACCGGATCTGCAGGGCTGGAATGGAAAGCAAAATCATCCCTGGCAAAAATGTTCAAACCAGCCTTCAAACCAAGCCATGCAATGTAGATTCCCATGACAAAGAATGCTAAAATGGCTGAATCATGGTCAAGACAGCCCATACAGCAGACCCCAAGCCAGATGCCCACCCAGCAAATCCAAGAGTGACAAAATGGCTAGTCAAGTTCTTTAACCCCGGATCCTCAACCAGTAAAACTGCAGGCGCAGCCTAACACCCTCCCAAACCCCTGTATCACCAAGGGGAGAGGAATCAATGCTTCCCTCAGTCACAGCCTGGCAACGACTCGAATGCTCTCACTGCCCACACCACATGCCAAACCCGCAAAGCCCTACTTTGAAATTTAACACCTTCTAAAAGGTATGTTTTAAAGTAATATGCAGTAGTACCTTGAGGAAACCTTTTGTATAGGATTCCATTAAAAGGACACTTGCCAAATGTTATCACTTAAAACAATTACAGGCTCCAAGGCACCATTTACATTTGCTAATTAACCAAATACACACATTTACATTTTTTTTAGATAGTAGTAACCCAAGAGAGAAGGATTGCTTCTTCTTCAGTTCTCTGTCCCTTCTCTAAATTCACAGTACAGAAGACACCCCACCTTTTTCCCTTTCAAATTGAGGCAACTCAATCATTTAGGAACAATTGTTTTCAGTTTTTAATAAAAAAGTATGGAAAATGTTTGCTTAAAAATAAATGAGCTTGATAGCTTATTCCTCTGCCCACTTCAACCACAGTCTTTCTTCTCTACAAATGTCACTATAGTGTCACCATTATATTTGCATCTATTAATATTCCAATTATAGAATGGGGGTTGGGAGCACACTGACTCGCAGTCCCAGCACAGTTCACCCCTTTACATCCTGGTAAATGCAGTACACAGTTCAAACTTACTTCAAAATTAGCTGGAGTATTTCACCAAAGTTGGTGCAGGCATTGCTGTATATCTCTAGACCCGTGTTTCTGGGCTGAGCCCGTCATCTGTAGAGGGCAGCAGTAATAGAGAGCAAGGAAAAATCATCTGGGGTTGCTGGAAATGATGCCAAGTTCTCTCAGGTCACAGTACCACTCACAGGCACACAGGTGCATCTCCAAAGCTTGTCAGCTTTCTGGCTTAAGGGAGTCTTTTAAACAGAATGGGGGTTGGGAGCACACTGCCTCACAGTCCCAGCCCAGTTCGCCCCTTTGCATCCTGGTAAATGCAGTACACAGATCAAACTTACTTCAAAATTAGCTGGAGTTTTTCACTAAAGTTGGTGCAGACATTGCTGTATATCTCTAGACACGTGTTTCTGGATTGAGCCAGTCATCAGTAGAGAGCAGCAGTATTAGAGTGCTGGAGTATGAGGCAGTGTGCGCCCACCCCCCTCCTATTTGAAAACGCTCCCTTCAGCTAACGAGCTGACGAGCTCTGGGTGATGCACCTGCTTTGGGCAGCATCTCCAGCACCCCCAAAAAAAGTGTTGCTCTCTACTGAAAAAGGACAATTATCCTGAAACACGTGTCTAGAGATACACAGCACTGGCTGCACCAGCAAGGGTGAAAAACTAAAGCCTGACACCGAAACAAGTGTTATCATGCACTGCATGTTTTATGATGCATCGGGGCAAACTGAGTGCTGGAGTATGAGGCAGTGTGCTCCCACCCCCCTCCTATTTGAAAAGGCTCCCTTGAGCTAACGAGCTGACGAGCTCTGGTTGATGCACCTGCGCCCAGCGAGTGGTACTGAGACCTGAGAAGACTTTGGGCAGCATCTCCAGCATCCCCCCCAAAAAAGTGTTGCTCTCTACTGAATAAGGACAATTATCCCCCTGAAACACGTGTATAGGGATACACAGCACTGGCTGCAACAAGGGTGAGAAACTAAAGCCTGACACCAAAGATAGTGTTATCATGCAATGCATTTATTATAATGCATCGGGGCAATCGGAGTGCTGGAGTGTGAGGCAGTGTGCGCCCACCCCTCCTAATATTACAATTATATTATCCGCATGATTTCTTCAGGGTCAGTGACAGTGAGGTAGCAATGGAAAAAAAAGAACAGAAAGACTATTTATGAACTGTGGTGGTGTTGCTCGAATATGAATCTACCTTACATAAATGAAAAGACAAGAGGCATCTGGCAAAACAGTAACAAGTTGGTTTAATTACACGCAGCGTCCAGTGGAGTATCGACAGAGGCGAGTCTGAAAACAATCTAGGAGTACAGAAGTTTTGGCCGAACATATATACTTTTTGTCGATACAATAAAACACTTCAACATTCTTTGAAAAGCATCATAGTCATAAACAAGTACAACCATCTGATAAGGGTGACACGGATGGCTCTCGACCTCGAGGAACACACTGCCTCACATCCCAGCACTCAGATCGCCGCAATACATCATGGTAAATGTATTGCCCATGTTGACACCAGAACATGGGCTTCTATTGGAATTCTCTGCGGCATATTATCAAGCCCATTATCGCAGCTTTAGCGGCAGTTTTCTGCCGCTAAACCGGCGATAATTTTTAACGCCGTCCTAGATAATATGCCCCAAAATACTTTGCCAAGCAGTCGCATCAAACATGGTGTCAGTTCGGCAGAGGATCTGCCACACCATCACCTTCAATGTATCTGTCACACCATCAGCTCTTCTGAAGACACAGGGATGTCATGCTAAATTATGCTACGTTTTGATTTCTTGCAGAATGCACAACTCACCCAGGAGGGTATCCTGGTGCTGATATGAGGGGGCTGCGCCGGCAGTGTCTGTGGTATTTGGCAAAGGGCCATTTCTTCAGTTTCTTGTGGATTGAAATACTGAGGAGGTGGCTCTGATGTGTAGGGGGAGGTCGTTCCAGGATTCAGGAGCGCGGTATGAGAACGCCCGACCACCGGAGTTAGCTTTGCTTACTCGGGGGACATGTGCGGGTAAGAGCCTGGCCAAGCTGAGGTTTTCTGGTTGGGTGTGCACTTTTATTTGGCTGTTGAGGTATGAGGGGCCTAGATCGCACAGGGAGAGCCCATCAGGAAGGCAGGAATCTCTAACTGAGAGCCTCCAATGACATGATGGACAGGCGAGTCACACAAGAGACTGTAATTGAGTTCCTTAGTTCTATATAACGATAAATGTAGCATCGATGTTAGGAAATGTTGTGATTTTCACAGAGAGGTGTCAAAAAGAAACAGTATGCAAAGTTACAAACTTTTCATCTTTAGAGGTTCATGTTTCCCAGCCCATTTAATGCATTAGCAGCACCACTCGGTATATGTGATTCAAAGAGGTGAATACATGCCTGGTTTCAGGAATTTAACCTATTTAGATTTGGTGCATATGTGTTACAGGCAGAACAGCTAACACACAATATCTCTATTTGTTAAAATAAAATGGTCAATGAAGGAAACATTTCTTTTTCAGTATATGCAAAACAGCAAGTACAAATGCTTCCCGATAAATTAGCAAGAAGACTACGATTTCATAATCAGGGCAGTATACATGAGTGCTCTCACTCTAACTCCATTTCAGGGTCCCTCTGAGAGTGACCACTGATCCTGACTCCTCTATAAACCCAATGCTAACAAGTGCATTTGCTTCTCTCGCTACAAAATAGTCATTGACTTTAGAAACGTTTCTTGGTGTGTTGGTTTGTAGCACACGAAAACAGTGCAGTGTATGCAAGGCATCTATCAGCGCTTTCTACGGGTATTAAGAATTCAGAACAACGTGGAGACTGAAAAAATAGATGAGAGGGGAGAGAGTTCCAGGAAAACTCTGCAAAGATGAATCACTGAAAATGAAGTATCATGGCCTGCTACAAAATGATGCCAGAAACAGCAGTAATAAGACAGAAAATTCCATCTGAAAAATCACTAACTACGTTCAGCTGGGTTATTAAGAATAGGAACTGATAGGTAAAGTTTCCGTATTGAGAAGATTTTAAAAAAGAGCTGAAACTGAATCGAAAAATAGGGTGAAGGATTTCTAAAAAGCTCACTGTTGGGAAAGAAAAAGATTTCTCTGCAGAGCTCTCGAAAGCGCACCACCCTGCCCGAGTGCATCATAGCAAAATGTATTGTTTTGACCATCGTCTCAATCCACGAAACAAGTGTGTGTGTGTGTGTGTGTGTGTGTGTGTTTGTGTGTGTGCTGAGTTCTGTTTTGTCAAAACTATTTTTATTAAGCGTGCAGGGTCTTGCTTTGACAAGGACTGAGAGCCAGAGTGGGGCTCTGACGTCAGAGGGACACACCTTGTTCACTCTCCTTGAGTGTGACTACTGTCTCGTCAATGGGCTGTAGAGGACTGACACTGGTAGCAGCAAATACGAATGATAGTAATTATGCAGGGCATTTAAAGCTGTCAACTGTTAGAGCGAGGGCCGACCAGCACCTGACACCTTTTTCAATATTTTGCCAGTCCCTACAACTCTGTCATCCATCAGTCTGCAAGAAGTGTAGCCTGCATATGTACATATATATAGTCACAGGAGTGCATGAAACATCTGTGGTGCACGTTTCCATGGGAACACAGGCTTTCATTTTGAATGAGGACAAATCCCGTTGCGCCTGAAATGGAGGGAGAGAGCGAGCCCAGACAGCCGATGTGAACTTGAGGGCCCTTTCAGTCATTCTAGGAATCGTTCTAATGGGCCAGACAGAACAGTGTTTAGTGGAGGCTATAGCGGGTACCTTTGAAGTCAGGGAGTTCGCCACTTCCCTTTTTGGCCCTTTGTTCTCTGGAAGAGTGACCCCTCACTGGATAACAAGAGGATGAGTTGGACAGCATTGCCCTTCTTTTGGGGTTTTCCTGAGAGGAGACCCCCATTCACACCTCAACTCCCTGCACTTTGAGGGAGGGCGCTGAGTGAGTGCTGATGAGGGGTACTCTATGCGCCATCGCAAGACGAAGATACTGGAGTGGGAGGGACTCATGCAACACTACTGCAACACGAGGCATGACCCATACCAAGGCACAGATTATGAGGTCCAGAGACTGGATGTAGCTCCCAAGCAGTAGTCACAAGTGACCCCTTTTATGAAGGGTGTTCAGAACCTGAATCAGAGGTATGTTCCTTGGAGAAAAATAGAGTCCAGGTGTGCTGAACTCACCTCCAATAACCAGATGAGGTTGGACTTAAGAGAATGTACAAGTGCTAAAAATGTCAAGACTTGCCTGAGAAGAGCCACCACTGTGACCAGGAATTGGCACCTGCTTGTTTGGGTGGTGGGGTTGAAATTGAGACTGAGGAACTCCCAACTGGCAAGATCCCCATGATCACGAACCGTCTCCAGCACATGCTCAAAGGACTGCTGCTGGGGCTGCTGCTACTTACCAGCTGGTTCTGGGTGCCGGCTATCCTTCCGTCCTACATTGGTTGGACAGGAATGGGAGCCTCGCTGCATGGCAGGCGGTATGCATCACATCACCCATACCGGGTTCACTCTTGCTGACAGCAACACAACAAGCGCACCTGCTGAAGAGACTGCAGAAAGTACCAGTAAAGCAGGTACTGTGAACTTGATCCCCAAGGGAGCAGACAGTAGTCGGAAGTGAGTAACCAGTGACTGTGTGTGGGCTAAATGGCAACATCAGTTCTCCTCTGTAATATCACTAAGATCCCCCTTGCAGAGATATACATCAAGACATTTGACATTCATAGAATGTCGCTGGAATCCCCTTGTGCTCTTTTCCCATTAGTACCAAGCTAATACAAAAGTAAATAAAAGTAGCCTTTGTCTTTTCCGTAAAGTAAGTCTAATTCTATGTAGAATAGCAATAAAGTATTTTGACAAACCAAAGTACTGGCTGGAAAACAATGTATTAACTGTTATTTGCTGTTTGTTGAGTTCTAAGTCTCTAACTTCACACTACTTACTTTAGCAAGCCTTGAACTTTTCACACACACTTCACTAAGATGCAGGTGGTAAAGGGACGTACTTGGTGCTCAGTTTTGTATATAGAAGTATGGTTCAGCCCAAGACACCAGTAGTAATCAGCTTTAAATGTCACAATCTGGGCCCACTAACACTTGATTGCCCAGGGGCTTCTGAAAACATTCCCACGCTCATGTATATATTAGGAAAAAGGTCAAATGCAGTAAATACCTTCAACTACAGTTTACGATTTTGGTACTGGACAGTCATGTAACCCCACAATCTCACTCAAAACATAATTTTGGGAAACACTCTCTTGAATTGTCCCAGCTAATTCTAACTGTCCTGCTGGAAGCTAACAAGGGCAAAGACAATATTAAGGATGGAGTCAATGTTTTGGAGTTGCAAAATATACCACTTCTTAAAGACAGTGTAGGAGACTAAATTTGGAGGAAAATTTGGACAATTGAATGGTGAGAACAAGTTCAGCAAATATATATCACCGAAGTGTACTCTCAAATTTCCAATCAACATTATTTTTGTCAGCTGATAGCTCCTAATGGACGTGACAAAGATTAGGAAGGAATAAAGTGGAACAAAGAATTGGAAGAACAATCATGCCTATTGCCCTCTGCAGAACTAGCAAATTGGAATGAGAAGACTGAAACGTGTTGATGGAGGGGCCTATGAGAAAATATACATACAGAGCTGAAATATGACCTCATAATTTACGCAATAGTGGAGAGTAATCAGGAGAAGAAAGGCAAAGAAGTTGAAGAAAACTGAAAGCAAGATACGATGACTACAAAACGTATACCTCTTGAGTAACCATTCCACAGTAGTGATTATTAAAGTGGCGACACAGCAGCGAGACATCAACACCTTCAACAGGAAGGCTGCACAAACAACAACAGAGGGTCTTCCCTCCTTAAAATGATACAAGACCAACATGCAGCTACTTTTAATACATTTCTACCAGGCCTGGCAACCGGAAGTAGTCTCCTGCCAGGACAGAGGAGAAATTGGATCCTATTAGTGGACATTTTTATTATCCAGCGTGTCTACACGACACATTTAAAGATGCTATGCCGTGTTTACCGGTGGTGAAGGTTTTAATATGATGTATGGGTGTCCTACATACCCAAATAACGTACTCACTATTATACCTCAGTGTGTGAATATGGTGCATTCTTGGGGTTCATTAGATGGAACCTGATCAAAATGGTGTATATGAAGTAGTCCTCTTGTAGTACTATTTACTGCCTTTTATATGCCTTTGTATAATACCCACTAAACATCTACGATGGAAACAAACTTGGATTGTGCAAAGAATATTCATACACAATTAGGACAAAAAGAAAGCACTGTGCTCTTTTAGCACTTTTACTTTTAGAGAGTAAGGGGCATATTATCAAGCCAGGCGACAAAACTATCGCCGCTTGGAATTGGAATTTCAATTGAAGCCCATGTTAGATGTCCTTCACATCTGACATGGACTTCAATTGGAATTCCATAGAGCATATTATCAAGCCCATTATCGCCATTTTAGCGGCAGTTTTCCGCCGCTAAAGCGGCGATAATTTTATCGCCTGGCTTGATAATATGCCCCCATGACTTTTCGGCTGATACAAAAAGGCATGTAATAAAGACTGCAATGAAAGTGCTCCTGTATCACTAATTCCAGCACTTATAAAGGCTTTTGTGAATCGGCCTCTGTGGGTTAAATGACCGGCAAAAGTGAAGATTTAACAGACCTACAAATAGGTAGTACACTACTAATAACTTGAGATCAATGAAATTTCAAATCGGAATCAAAGTCAGTTCACCAGAGTAAAGTTAATGGAAGATTTGTAATTTTAAGCATGACTAGTCCTGCCTGAAATGTACAATACTGAATGGAAAAACCGAACCCTGTTGGCATCACACCAGGTGAACTGCTTATGGACAAACATACTTTGTAAGCCAAGCATTATTTACTAATTAAAAGACATGACCTTTGTATGGTCTAATCAATGCTAATTGAGCATGTAAAGTGTATTATCAGTTTGCAGAGTAGGGGGTGATATTGATCACAAAAACACGTGTGCATGGTAAATAATGAGTGAACACGATGGTTGCACCTTTCATTAGGCTGTCCGTAGCTGATAGCAAATATGTATTTTTGCAAGAATGTCGGTTGCAAGACAGAGGATGGATGCTGCCCATAAAGGAGAACCCCATCCCCACTTTATACTCTGATGTTCTTAGTTTCCAAGGCTGTCTGAAGGGAATAGACAAAGTTTCCCACCACAGCAACCCCCGGACGGAGCACCCAGTCGTCATCACATAGGCAGGGACTGTTGCATTGCATTCTAGAGTGATGACCATAAACGGAGTAAATGTGTGTCCTAAAGTGAATCACTGAACCGCTTTGAGCTTAAAGGAAGCAATGGCTGTGCCTGTCACGGGACACAGACAGCTGCCTGAGGATACACATGTGCTCACTTAGACTTTCTGCTGGCATTTACCACTGATATTAACTTTTTGGCAAAAGAAATGCAAAAATGCATAAAAATGCAATCAAAACATGGGGAAATATAGAAATGTTGCTCCATGTGTACAATGATGACAGGTATGCATACAATACCCGGCAACAATGCTATTAATACCACAGTATTCTTTGTCTTATTCTCTTACAACTCTTTCTAAATTGAGAGCCCCTACAGTCTTAAGGGTATCACAAGTCCCCATAACACAGCTCAAGCACTATCCAGTGTATAAAATCATATATTTAGTTTTCTAAGTGGTTGGCTGAACGTCCTCTGCTCTGTGATGTGGAATCCGCATTGCAGTAGTAAATGCAGCTGGCCACGTCACCTGCCGGGCGACCTAGGGGGGATCAGCAGCTTAGAGTTGCTCCCCTGCTCGCTTGGATGGGCAGTGTGTCCCAAGAGGGTTACAGTAGGTAAAGTGAGCTCCACCTATGTTTATTGCCTCAAAACCTCAGGAGTGGGTAGGGTGAGGGCACAGGGTCTCATAAGCAGCCAGCAGGTAGGGCAGGCCTCTGTGGTGGTCAACGTTCGGTGGTGAACCTGGTGTGGGCAGTGGTGGAAACAGGGTTGGATGGAGGCCACAATTAGGCCCGGGCAGTCTGTGAACTGAGTAATCAATTGCAAGGACCAATGTTTGACCTTTAGAGGGCACAAGTTGGAATCTTGGCAGGCCCATCCTTATTGGATTCATGAAACGCATGCCATGAGCTGAGTAACAATGAACTATTCTAATAAATCTGCAATGGCCTCCGCATCCTGCATCCCCTAAACTCAGGCATCTTTGGAGCAGTCTGAACATTACAGGTGGAAAACAGGGCAGTACTCACATTTGCACAATGGCATGTTGCTCCCAGTTGTGAGCTGATGAATACCCATAGGCGTATCTTTGTTTGAGTTCGAAATTAGCTTTTTCATACAGCATGTTTGGCTCCTCATTACAATTCAGACACTGCTTAATTTAAAAAAAAGAAAAGTGTCTGCCAGGGTCCGAGGTATCCCCAAGTGGGCACTGCAACTTGCACCACTATTTGAAATTGCACTCCCACTAGTGCGGCAGGATGGACTATTCCAGGACACCCAAAGCTATACGAATGGTCATGATACATGGGTACTGACTATTTTAACATATATTATATTTTTAAACACTCTTGATGTGCTCACTTCAAATTAGATAAACATTGCCATCATACGGTGGATTGTCATAAGTGCAGAGCACCAGTTCAAACTAAGCACTGAGTTCATGCCATAATTCATGTTCAACCTAAGCCCTGAGTTCAGTCCATACTTCATGTTCAACCTAAGCCCTGAGTTCAGGCCATACTTCTTATTCAACCAGTCACTTGCTTAGGTCGCAAGGTCAGAGGGCTTGTAGCATGTTGATTAAGAAGCAACCGGCATCACAGGGCACCGCAGATCTCATGCAACCCATTTCTGCACCATGGGACAGACCAATATTTGGTGATCTAGGGTTGGTCAACATGATCAATGGAGGATATATAGTCAATAACTAAAGCAATAGGGTTTAAGTGGCACAAGAATTTAAAGTGGCATTTTGGATGTGTCCAGCTTATGTCTAAGGCTTTGCTCCAACTCAGGCAACATATCTAGCACTGATTTCCATAAATTACTTTCTGTGCAGCATAAGCAGCATTAGGTAACTTAGGTGGGCAAAAGGCATAGTTTTAATCGTTGTTTGAGCATCTTGCGAAGTAAGGACATTATACAATGTAAAGGCCATGTGGAAGAAAGCTATATGCTAGGAAACTGTTGAACAGATGTGAAAGCAGTGAAAGCAGATTGACTATACATGAGTCAGGATGCATTGCAGAGAAAGTAAGTTGTGAACAATTAAGCCCAGAATCAGTAGGCTGTGGGGATTTATGTGTAACTGGTATGGGCAGAGGCATAAGTGGTATGGTCTATGGTGAGAGGTTCTTTCAGGTTCAAAGGGACCACTCTATTCACAGTGATAGGGTTATTGGTAACCAGTTCCAAATGGCCCACATGAATTGCTGCCAGTGAATATCCTTTTCTAGGTTGAATTACAGTGAGTAGATGTCTCTCTGTGGCATGATGAATATTTCATTGTACTCCCATAAGGATATAGACTGTAAGATTCATCACGATCTTCTAGAGAAAATGACTGAGAAAAGGGTGCCACTAGTCATGTCTGTCATGATAAGGAGAACTGCATCACTCTCTTCTCTGACACAGTTTAGTTGTTCTGGAGATGAGTTGGTAGTACATCAGTTTGTGGTGATCTGATGTAGTTGTAGGTTTACATGAAAGCGGTTCAACATGACAAGTCGAGGGGCTAAGGTAATAGCTCTTGTTTTAAAAAAGGGAAATGATACTAATATAGACTGCCTTAACTAGCATAATTCCCCCATCCACCACCATTTACACCTGCATGTCCACCTGAATAAAAGATGTTATCCCAAGGACCAACTCAGATTTAGTGGAGAGGGTTCTAACAAAGGGCTGTGTCTCAGGAGAGAACTGTACTCACACACTCTGGAGGCATAGAGGTTGCCACAACTGCATATTAAATTGGCTTTCCCCTGGGAATGGGCTATGGTGAAATAAAGAGGTGTCAGTATAACAACTTCAATGTGTTTGATCCTGAAAGTCAAAGGAGTGTTGGCATCATATCCTTTGGGGAAACCGGGAAATGATTTTGGTGTTGCAAAAATGCATTTTATTTCCAAGGACTATCCCAGACTCCTCAAAGCTGTGGGTGTGGTAATTACATGAGTGTTCAGATTTAACCTGTTATTCATGAAGGGACAGATTTACAAGCCACTTGCGCCACTTTTAAAATGGGAAAAGTGACGCAAAAGTAGCGCAATGGGCTTGTAAATCTGCCCCGGAATTCTCAAACCTACATCTTAAAGAAGAGTTGCTATTCCATCATCTGGTGGGGATCAGATGGTGCCCATATTGCTGGATTGTATCAGGTATTATTGATTTTTATTTGAAAAGTTTTAGAAAGCAAGAACAAGATCCAGACGGGTATCATAGTGCTGTACATAGAGGAAAACTGACATGGAAGTGCAGAGACAGTATAAGTACAATACAATAAAGCAACATGAGAGGAACCTGAAGCATAAAGTAAATGAGGGTGCTGGGGAAGAAGAGGTAGTAAGTGAACAAACTGGTAAAAGCCCACCTAGATGGGGCCGAGCAGTTTCAGCATCGAATTGCTTCCAAAGAACGACGAAATACATTTTACATATTAAATTCCCATTCACTATTAGGGGGTTTATCGAGGTACTTAAAGTAGTGCAGCAAATTAAACCGAATGCACACATTGGGACAATGAATTCTAGGAGTTATGATGTGCTGGGTTGGTTGCAGCCAGTTACAAAAGAAGGTATAGGATCCTCTTACATGTTCATATTGAACTTCGCAAAGGATTATGGCCTTCACATATGGTTGCAGGAATCGTCTGGAATGTATTTAGTTTCTGTCAACAATCACTGTGTCACCAAAGGATTGACTGCAAGTTTGAATTCCCAAAGTATTTTCTGCAAGTTAGTTGCAGTGGATTACAAAGAATTTAGGAATTGATGTTGTATTGTTCAAACCTGGATCCCATAGGAGGGCTACCATTGCATCCTCTGTTAGGAATCGGGAAATGTCACTAATACTGTAATTTTATGTTGATGTGATGTCAGTACTGCTGGGTTTTTGTGTTGTAGCAGAAATAGAAATAAATGCCTGGAGTCAAAGGCACTGGAAGTAGGGGAGCCAAGGAGGCTGCAGCACCCTCAAAATAACCCTGCTGGAGTTCAGAAGGTGAATGAGCAATAAAGATGCCTTTGCATTTTGTGTTTTTCTTTTCACATGTGCTGGGCATTTAAAGACAAAGGTCAAATGTCAGGCTATATCTTATTACAAATTGCTGCTTATTATTTCAACAACAAAACTGGTGTTCAGTTTACTTTCTCTGACTGCCAAGCGAGAAATCTTGTAAAAGGGACCTTGGTGGCAATCTTGCTGGGGTACAGGGAGTGTGAAAGTAAAGGCTGCAGGATCTCATTTCTTTAACACACATCAAAATTTAGATAACTTCAAGTTAACTATACACATATTTCAAGATATATCAGCAATCAGGAAATCACAAAGGAAGCACATTTTTGTAATTCTGAAGTGTGATAGAAAGAAAGATTTTAATAGGATCAAAACAAATCACTTTACTTGGTGATGCGCAAATGATAAATATTTGCTGAAACCTGATTCCCACTTATTATTTGTGCTCTATATCGTGTTATTAGTACAGCTGCATGTCTATGCACATCTATTGGCCATTTTAAGCAGAAAGGTTGCACTCTGTAAATGGCAGTGCACTACCACACAAGAGTTCCAAAATGCACCACAGGGTACATACCACTCTCCTGCTGAATGGGCATGCCACATTTGCTATACTTGCATTTTTTTACGCTTGGATGCAGCATATAAAACATTAATAATAGCACCCCCACTCTGAACATTGTTCCAGCACCCCTGCCTGAAGTTATCATCTACCATGTTCTGTGACAGCAAATTGGGAGGAAGTAACATAATCATTTTATATGTTTTCTGTCAAAACCTGATTCTCAAAAAGGGTTGGCACTACAAACTTTGGAGGGAATTTGGTACAGCCTTGTGGTACTGGAATTGTATTTTATTTACTATATCAGTTAATGAAACTGATGTCAATGTTACGATGGGCAAGATTCAGTTGAGGAGAATTTCAAAGAACATACCGTTTGTTTGGTCTAGGTATAAATTAGAGTGAGAGCAGAATTTCAAAACACAAGGGTTTACATCACATCCTCTGATGGGAAAGAAGTGATACCCTTTGCTGCACTACCTAAGTGTGACAGCTGTTATTGAGGGCTTTGGATAAACCAGATATACTTATATGTCAACCTACTTTATCCTACAGAGAGACTGTTACCAGCTCTGGTGTGCTATTGTGACACACTTTGGTCATAAAAGTTGTCATCCTGTGTAAGAAGAGTGTGGGGCTAGGTTGACAGCTGCTATCAATCAAATTGTTTGCAAGAACTGACCTCAATATGCAGAGACAATATGCGGAGCAATCTATTTGAGCTTCAATGTACACCGTTTTCTCAATAGAAATTGGAGTCAGATCTCTTGCACAAGATTGGGTGCATTTTTCCAATGTTGGGGTGGACAGTTTCCGGCTCTATATTCAGGAACCCTAGGAGGGACAGAAATTACCTAGAAGGGAAAGTATCATGAGGAGTAACAGGGTGTTCCTAAGCTTCAAACAACTACCAAGGCCTCCAGATAGTGGATCTTGGAGTCAAAAAGGAATTCCTCAGGTCACTTGGAGTCTTTACTGTGATGCCTGAGATGATGTGACAGCGTGTGTTAGCTCTTTGGTGAACTCACCGCTGACACCTGGATTGGTCATAAGCTAACCCAACCTGTGTAATCAATAAACTTGAGACACTATTTCATCCACAAAAGAGTTATCAGTGTCAATTGGTGTGCCGTGTGCATGGTATTGTAAGATTTACTTTCTCCTCACATCCACCAAGGGGTAGGGGTAGCAATGCTATGCAGCTGGCCATGTCACCTGCAAGGCAACCTAGAGGGGACTGCATCTTAGTGTTACTCCCCTGCTACCTAGGATAGGCAGTGTGTCTCAAGAAGGTTACTGGAAGTACAATGGGCTCCACCTATGTGTATTGCCTCAGAATGTCAGGGATGGGAGGGGTGAGGCCACAGGGTCTTATAAGGGGTCAGCAGGTAGAACAACCTTCTTTAGTGGTCGGGATTTCTCACCCACTCACCCCTTTAATAAAGAAAGAAAGAAAAGAAAATAATAAATACATAAATAAAAATATATGTAATAAAACAAATAAGTGAAGATTGAAAAGAGAAAAATGAAAATCTTGTTGTGAATGTTTTTCTTTCAGTATCAGAAGTTGGAGGTACAGCACAATCCTATAGCTTTATACAACTAAAAAGGCCTTAGAATAGTGGATATTGGAGCCAAAAAGGGAATTCCTTAGGTCATCAGGAGTCATTACGGCAGAGCCTGAGATGACATGACAGCACTCCTTTATGCCTCTAGGGGCAGTTGGATTTCTGAGTCACTATGGAGATTGGCTTTCATCTCACTCTGACTTGTCGTGAGCAGAACACAAATAAAGGAAAGAATGGGGTGGAAACCCATGTGCAGGAAATGAGCTGTAAAGAATTGAAGAGCATTGGTGTTGATACTACCACAAGACGACTCCAGCTTTCTCAGTATGAGTGTGAGCGGTTCTGTGAATTCACAGCTGACACCTGAATCTCCTGTAAGCTAGCTCAGCCTGTGTAATCAATAAACTTGCAACACAATTTAATCCACAAAATAGTTGTCATTGTCATTTATTTTGTTGTGTGCATGGTATTGTAAGATTACCTCTCTCCTGACATCCACCAGGGGCTAGGGTTTGCAATGCTAAAACATTCCCTAGCTGAACTGGCAGCTAGTAAATGTAATCGAGGCTTGAACAAACTGAAAATATGTCTGAGAGTTAACATTTTGTTGATAGTAAGGAAGATGACCATGTGTATATCTACTGCACCCACATCAATAATAAAACTGATGCGTGTTCCTTTTTATGTCTCAGCTACATCTCTGTCTTACACATGTATTGTTTCCACTACATTGAATATAGTGGGCTTTGTGCAAGCGTCCTCAGTACCAACCCATTTCTCATGAATGGATGGTTCACTGTATTCCTCACTTCCTTGTTCTTGACTCAACGACTTTCCTCCCACCCAGGAACATTTTAGTTACACATGGCTCTGATTGGAATCTATACTTCCATTGCTGACGTCAGAACTTGGGGGGCAATTACGATGGCGGATCATATTGGGGATTGGGACTCCATGCCACTGGAATCAAGCTATCCTGGCTGAAACCAGTCCTAGGATGCTTGTTTCCAGTCCAGGGAGGACCTGGCTTGGCAGTTCGGGCTGGACTGTTCCCATGAGGCACAGGGTCAAGACTGATTTGCATATGGCTGGGTTCAAACCGGAATGGCATGGTGAGCAAAAAAACGATGGATTCAGGCCCAGATCTCTGTACTGGGGTGAATGTATGACATTGTTCTGCATTCTGTCCATCAACTGTTGTTTTTGTGATTGGGACAGCCCCCCAGTCATGCGGAGGTCCCGCACTCCAAATTACGATGCGACAGCCACTATGGTGGTCGCATCTTGCACTTTAACATTATGGCGGGTGTTGCTGGCTGCAGCACCCGCCGCAATGGCAAAAATGCATGTAGTGCATTTCACTGCACTACATGGCAGGCACCATGCAGTGCCTGCTACTTAGTGCAGTGAAATGTAGGGGGTACTATGGGTATTCCCCAGTACACCAACACCCTCCTCCAACACAAGGGGGGCCCATAACACGCCCCCAACACCAATCCCCGCCAGCCTTTCCATGGCGGTTTCGCCGCCATGGAAAGGCTGGCTCCAGGTGTCATCCTAATTTGGCGGACGGTGCCTGCTAGGCACCGCCACCATTTTGCGCAGTGTGACCGCTCCGCCAGGCAATCGTAACGATTGTCTGTGGCGGATCTGTGGTAGGCGGTATTTGAGCCCGCCACAGTTGCGGTCCTGATCCCCCCGCCATCATAATTTGGTGGGCATCGTAACAGCCCTTGGTTTGCAGTGAAAGTGAGGAACCAACTATAGTCTCTCTCTTTCTTTCCTTGCACCCCACCCCTCTCTCTTTCTCATCTTTCCCCACCCAGCATACTCTTGCCCTCAACCCTCTTGTTTTTTTAACCCTATTTCGTCAACCACTCTATTGACAGGTAGCCATCTTAAAAAAGTTTTCACCATTACAAAATGGCCACCTCTATGTGCAGAAAAATGGTTTTATAGTACTTTAGCAAATCCCATTCAAATATGGCAGCAATGGGAGAGTGCACATCCACTTTAGCTACCTTTAAACAGGATTTACTAAAAGTAAGAATAGTGAATTAAAAGATAGCCACTGTAGATGTGTGCATTTCCACAGTAGCCATCATTGAGCAGCATTAATTAAAATTGTATAAATACATTCAAAAACAGCCACCGTGGATGCACATACATCTGCAGTGGCCATCTTTTTATTCATTTAGAAATGTCTTAAGACCCACTCCAAAAGATGGCCACCGCAAATGCACACACATTTAAGGCAGCTATTTAAAACCCCCCCAAAAACAAACATTGGCAAAGCCTCTAGGTTTCATTGCCAAGACTTTCTAGCTTTGCCGTTGCTTGTTTCTTTTATCAGTAATACTTTGAAGTTTGAAACATGGGAAGGATAAGAGGCTAGATGGAGGCAGGATGGCGTAACACACCTTGCTTACAGCTCCCTTCTAGCTCTAGCTGTTTGCTATTCAAGACGGAGGAAGAGGGCATTGAAAGCCAGTTAGGTGGACAGGGATGCAGTGCTACTCACAGTGGAGACGTCGCCCTCTCTTAAAACAACACTCACCTAAACATAACACCCGTGAGATGGAGTTCCAGGTCCTGCTTCTTACTGCTGTGGTTGTGTCGCGGACTGCATGCTGGGCAGTTGGAGCTCCTGGCTGCATTTTGTATCAGCGTTTCAACGGACAGAGAATGCCGCCTAACGGCTTGAGACAGGTCAGGAAATGGACAGATGTAGCGGCAGCCCAGCCCAAAAATAGACCGGAGTAGCACTGGGGCACACAAATGGAAACAAACGGCAGCAAGGACTCGGATGTTTACCCTAAAGTGGCTGCACCCAGGAAAGTCTCTAATCAAGTAGACCAGCAGCGGGGGAAGCAGGGGTTTACCATTCAACAAAAGTTGTCCATCGCAGAGGTCTTTGCACCTATGCCCTCAGACACTCACTATGAGGCATAGCAGGTCTTAGCAGCTGGAAGATAAAGAATAGTAGAAGACACAGATTCCAGTGAAGGCTCACCTGGGACGGCTCTTAGTTGAATTGTTTTGGAAGGAGCCCCATTGGTGTGTTCTTCTAATGGTGATGAAAATATGCAGAGGTTCTCGGATGGGGTATCGGAGGGACTGCAGCAGGAAGATTCACCAGCAGCCACGCATGTCAGTGTGGAGTGTTCGATGGAGAGGTACTCTCTAAATCCCTTAACTAAAGGTATGAACTCTGTTTAGTCTGATAGAAGAGACCAGACTGCTAAGCTGCTAAGGTGAATAGCGACTCTGGGAAAGGGTAGGGTAGGCCTGTGTTTCCAAACACCTTATCCACGCTCACTACTAACCCTGAAATGTCTTAAGAGATTAAAAAGAATACAAGCAAATTGAGCAATGATGGGGGAATGGCTCCCCTAAGCCCCGTAATACCTGCTCCTGCATATACAGACCCATGTCTCCAGGTAGAGGGCACTGGAAAATTCAAAGATTTGGTGGACTCCCCAGGAGAAATGTTTCTCTCTTACCGAAACCTCTGAATCCTCCAACACCAATCTCAATGATCTTGATGGTGACATGCACTAATGGACAGTCATGGCACAGTTCGAATAGGGTCCAGGTATATCAATACAGTGAGAGCAGTCTATCATAGGCCTACTGCTAGACTTCAGCTCATGGGAGTGCTAATCAGGGGACATTCAAATTCAATGGGGTAGCAGACCGTTGTCCCTGCTATTTGCACTTAACATCAATCCCCTAATTTGGAAGCTCAATAATAACCCCTTGATAGCACTTATGCGATTCCATGGTTGGGATGCTAAAGCTCTCGCCTATGCCTATGACATTGCTATAGTCATGCCCTACCCAGGAACCACACTTAGAGAAATTGAGAAGGAGGCTCAAGCCTTTAGGAGGTTCTCTGGTTATCTGCAAAATCAGAATAAAACCCAAACAGTCCACAACAGGTACACACAGCTCAGGGATAATCATGTAGTTGAGAAAGCAATGTATCTGGGGGTCAATATGGTGGCCAAGGTGAGCAAGATAGTAGAAACTAATCAGGCCCCTGTCATCGAGAAAGCAAGAAGGGATTTACACGGGATGGACATCCTACATCTCTTTATAGTCGGTCACAGTAATGTTGTGAAGATGGTATTTTTATCTAAGATCTTCTCTCTTTTTTGGGCTATCCCACTGGAGTTCAAGAACCACTGGTTCAAAGCCATTAATGATATGGTAACAGGATTCATCTGGGCATATGCCAAAAGCAGTAGGGCTCCTAAATATTTAACTCTGTCTATAGAAAGAGGGTACTGGGCCGTCCTAGATTTTAAGATTTACTACTGGGCAGCAGCTCTTCAGTATATGGGCTCTCTGTTTGTGGAACAGGGGCCAGATCGGTGTGCGAGTGAAATCCGACCCCTCTTTGGTTTATTGTTGGGAATGGAAGCTAGGGGCTGATTCCAGCAGAGCCGTTTAGGAATGAGATCAGTATTTTTTTTATATCAGGTAAGAACTAAAATCACTTTAACCCTCCAACTTATTTTGCTGGGTGTACATTGTGATATGGTACCGGGGCACTTTCAGGTGTTCATCTTTGTTGCCATGGCCGTGCTCCGTCTTTGTATTGCATCAGCCTGGCTCGATAGTAACCCCCGATTTTCCATCAATGGCTGGCGCACCTACTAACAATGTATAATCTAGAAACATATCTAGAAACATATCTGTACTCATGAACAGGCAAAAAGGCTAGCATGAACGGGAAACTGGTTTGGGTGCCTCTTTTACAATTTTTAGATTTGAGGCAGTGCACTCCGAGGGACACTTGCCAGCCGGCAAGTGCAACAGTATTCAGTATTTATACACCCAGGTTTAGAGGGTGATACCTCGGTGCATGCCACCACAGTGTTTCAAATTTTAATTAATACTTTGATTAAATCTTTGTTGGAGACTAACGGTGTGCAGTATCCATTACCCATTGTCTTTTAGAATGGGGCCACAGCCAGTCTTAGGACCCTACCATTGGCTGAACAGCAACAAATATATACTTTTACAACACGGTTATTACACCACAATACAATCACAACGTGGTTGTTACAACGACCGCGTTGTGACCATGCAGTTCCATTACAACGCAAGTCGTTACAACGACTTGTACTAGATGGCGCTCTGGACTTAGGAATAGTATGATTTACTATTCCAAGTCCAGTGTGTGCAACACTAGGGAAGGTGTTGGAATAGTAAATAATACTATTCCTTAGTCTAGAGCGCCATCTAGCGCAAGTCATTGTAACGACTTGCATTGTAATGGCTCTGTGTGGTCACAACGCGGTCGTTGTAACGGCCGCGTTGTGATTGTATTGCGGTGTGAAAACCGCATAGTAAAGGTTGTTCCCCAATAGCAACACCAGACCCTTAAGGCCTACCCATGAATTTCCTTTTCTCGGATCGATACATCGGAGTCTGGAATAATGCTGGCTAATAAAGGGGGCTACATATATGCACTTTTTTCGTAGTTATGATTGAGGTCAATTGGCTTTTGATGGGGTCCAGGACTACCCGGGAGAGAAATTTAGGCTACCTCTTTTTGAAAGGCTGGCACGTTACTTTTTGGTTTTTACAGTATTTTATTCTACACAGGAATTTGTAGTTTTGCTGGTATGATGCACTTATAGAATGTAATCTGTAACATCAGATGATAAAAAGAGCTACACTTACACACTTTACTATATGGGTGGTCTAAGGCCTACTGGCTCATGGGGAGGGATGGGGATTACCGATGAGAATAGGTATGGAAGATGTTTTCTTTTCTCACTTATGCACTGTAGTCACTCTTTTGTATAACACTACAATGAATAGGCTGGGGCTCATTTGTATGATGAATTTAAAGAACTCCTCCACCTTCATCCTGTTTTTTTCTTTCTTTACTCAATTGCACTGTCTCTCTGAACATAATATTTGGTATCTTTTAATGGTACTGTCGTCTGGTGTTGTTTTTATATTTAAATCTGCAATAAAAACGTTTTTTTTAAAAAATACGTTTGCAACATGTTGTTCATTGGGGGGTTAACATAGGGTGCTGATTGAGTACAACTCATTCATGCACAGACACGGACATAGCCACCATAAGTGCAGCAGGTGCAGTGGCACTGGGGCCCACGGTTAAGCCTATTGCTGCCCGAATATACTTGCTCTTTACTACTGAAACAAGAGGAAGGGGCGGCTCATTTTCCTATTTTGCATTAGGGCATTGGGACCATTAGGGCCATGGAACCCTCTGTGCACCATTACATGAACATGTGCTGAGCTGAAAGAAAGGTACTGGGGAAATCCTGTGAAAAGGTAAGCCACATAATAAAGGAAAAGCAAAAGACATGACGAGAGGGACTTAAGGAAGATAGCTGACAGAAAAAAATATTAAATTTGTCATTTGTAGGAGAATGGGGTACAGCTGCAGAGCATCAACGCAGTCTAAAGCAAATCCACTTCGAACAGTGCCTTCGGCGTTAGCATTTGAAGCCCTGCAGTTTCCTCAGGACACCATTAAAATACTTGTTTACGAACAAATCTTAGAGATTAGAGAGATGTCTACCTTGTGTCATCCCAATCAGGGTTTACTCCAGTCACCGATCCCCTGGCATCCATTGCATATTTATAAACCAGCAGGAGGCAGTCTTTGCAAAGCTTCACCAGTCGCTGGCAGCACTGGAGCTGCAGAGGGCTTGACATCTCTGTGCTTTTACTGAATATGGTCTCCCACGAGGTCCTGTCGGAAAGGGAACAGAAAGGGCCACATATTTTCTGTTGCGAACAGAAATCAGACAGAGTTGCAGTTATGTAGCAGGAATATCAGTGTAAAACCGACATCATACAAGAATTTGGTTCACAAAAGGAAACAATTGCAAATTATTGCATACAAATATTCAATGAAAGTGGCGTAACGAAAAATAATGTGCCCTCCCTTCAGATTGTGATGAGGGGGACCCCGAGTCTCCCATATCTCACAGATATTCATTGGCCTTGGAGTGAATGGGGGGGCCCCACTGTACTAACAGAAAAACATTCCTTAATATTCATTAGGCAGGTTGCATCTCTGTGATTGCATTACAAAAGGCAAAACTACTTTTAAAGCAGCCCAAAAATAACTGACAGTACTTTTTTAGGTCTCGCCTAGCGTGAAAGCGCTGTCGCCAGCGAGATCTATTGTTGCTGAGTTGCCTCGGAAGTGGGACAGGAGATGGGCACGCGCAGGGCTTTTGGCAGATTGGAACCTGTGTACGCGCGCGTACAGCCACGCGGTGTGCACATCTCCTGTCCCCCTTCCGTCCTCAGCAGCCTCATGCACTTTCACTTTCCATTCCACTACTACCACTCATAATAATAAAACTTGAATAAGAAATTATAATTAAGGCTTGCATGGCACACACCATAATTAATCCTCGCCCAGCGGTGGCGGATCAGGCGCTGTTCTTCGGAGGAGGCTCTAGTGGCAGAAGGGCACCCCCACGTCTCCGGTGGTTCCCGGGGTCCCCTTGCAGCGTCAGCGCTTCCATGCGAGGGTAGTACTGCCGGGACGGTGCACACTTCCGTCGCGCTGAGACCGCGTCGCCGCCGCCAAGCGTGTTTGAGCGCGGCCCCGCTGTGCGCGCTCCCGCCACCGGAGGATCGAAAGGCGACAGCCGCTGCAGCGCTCTGCAATGCAAGCCACAAGGGCACGACCTGCCCCGGTAGAGACAAGCGGCGTGCCAAGGGAAGGAATTAACCCCAGTACACTGCTTTAGGAATAACAATTATTCCTCCTCACTGACAGAAAGATGCACCGCCCACTGAAAGTCTTCTCAGTGAATGAAATGCAGCAGCCCTGGGAATGGGTCAGCAACAACAGCAAGGGATGGGGCCCTCTTTAGACGCCCTGCTCTCTGAAGCCAGCCATCCTCGAATATCTTCCACTTGAGGCTCATAGCCCCCCCTTCCTCCGGGGCCTCATTTGGGATTGTCTGATAAATGCCTCCTCGCCCCCCCCTACAAATCAGGCGTAAATACAACGCAGAGCTTCCATCATGATGACACCCCTGGAGCCCCCTCTCCCTCAGATCAGACCTAAATATGACAAAAAGCTCCCCTCACGCTCCAGCTGTCAGTTGCCCAGGCTGAGTTTAAAGAGACAGGGGCAGCCAGGAGTTCAGACATCCCAGCCCCAGCCCCACCCACGAATTATGAATGTTGGCTGCCAAGGCGGAGTACAAAGACACCTGCGCCCCCATTGCCTCTGCCACCCAAAGCCCCGCCCACAACATGCTATCAAGGAAAAGCTTCAGCGACAAAATGCAGACAAGAAAACCAGTCTATGTTTTTGGAAAGTGTTCTTGTCATAGATAAGTACCTACGTGGGATACTGTTCGAAGTGTACGTTATATGGATATTCTAAACAAGCATTTGCAATGCAATTGGTCTGTCTCGCATTCGCGAGAGTTTAAGCTATTGGCATTGTTAAATGCCTTTTATTTATGATTTAAAAATCAACACATAAATAAAAGGCATTGTCATTTACAATGCCAATAGCTCAAACTCTACTAAATGCGAGACCTACTGCATTGCAAATGCTTGTTTTTTAGAGCTTTCCATCTTTGAAAACTTCAGTGAGAGCAGGCAGTGGTCCCCAGGATAACTGTCTACCTCACTCAAAGCTGCCACCCTTTGAGAATCAGTTACTACCCCTAAATTGGCAGTCAATAACTGATCAATGGTTTGCAACTGGAATTGAGATTGCAAACGTGGGCCCATATTTATCCGGGGTTTGCATCACTGTTGTGTCACACAAGGTGACACAAGACAACACAAGCCCTAACGTCAGTTTTACTATGTAGCTCAGAGCCACCGTCTGTAGCTCTGAGTTGCATAGAAAATCTGGAGTAACGCAAGCCAGTGCAAGTTGCTGCCTTGCGTTACCTTGCAGCAGGGTGGCTTTCCATGGGTGTTCCCATGCATCCACCCATGGTTTTTTACGAATTCCCAGGTTTACTATGACTAGCAAAACTAGGATTGCATCAAAATTCTATGCATTCCCAGGTGAGGAGTCACAAGGAGAAATATTTCTATTTCTTCCAGTTACTTTCTCTTTCCATGTGTGCTGAATCCTGCAGCACACATAGAAAGAGGAAATGCATCTGAGTATTGTTTTGTGTAAGAGGGTGTTCCTTTCTGCACAAAAACCTCATTGCCTGTAACGCAGGCACCTTTGCATCTTGGCTCAAGGGTACCTTCCTTAGCGCTTGGCAGCCAAGAGTGCATCAGCACAGAGATAACAGGAATATGCCACATGTTAGTAATTATGACGCATTCCTGCTCTGTCCATTAGACACAGCGCAGCTAGCTGTCTTGCTGATTTGTGATCTATCAAATCTTAGTAAATCTGGGCCCTGACACATACCACACCAACTTGCAGTTTGGAAGGAATGCCCCTTTCACACACCTTCCAAGCTGCAATTTGGTCTGGGTCGCAAAACCCATTCTGCGATTCTGAAAAACGTATCTCAATCCGAAAATGGGGTTAGTATAAATAATTAAGGGTTTTGGGCATCAACCACGGGAAGCTTGTGGAATTCACGATTAGCAACCGCACAAAAAAAGTAGTAATCTAGCCCCTCATCTTTATTTCCAAAGTAGGAATAGGTTATAGGATTATGTTGTGGAGAAGTTTATGAATGGTAACACATTAGTGAGTTTGAGTGTGTTCCCAACTTTTAGGGCATCACTACCCCTGGATGTCAGCTCTATAAACCTTGAGATAAGATTTACTGAAGATTTTCAAAAGTTTAAAGTTAGAAAATGTACTAATTTTGCCACCAGAGAAAGGAAAACAACACATATGCATGTTAAAATAATAAGGGGCATTTTGTCAGTTAATAGTCTATCTTTGTAAATGCAACAAATTCTGCCAGAAAGAAAACACTTTAATGGCCCCTTTTGCTGAATCGCCATTTGTCCTTTTTTAATGCTACCTGGGGGTGTTGAAGCACCTCTTAAATCCCAAGGTACAGCGCTACTTCTGCGTGACCTGCTCACGGCTGAAAAGAGGGCACCAGGTCATCTGTGAACTAACCCAGGTTTCCATGTTCCACAAGGTGGTGCAAGCCAAAGAGGAAAGGGAGCAGCTAACAACTTCCCTGCTGCCACATTTGCTTTTCAAATATGGTGCCAGATACGCTATCAGTTGTCTTGGGATGCATTCATTTTCATTTTCTAGAGAGGAAGGGTCGACAACCATCTTGTCGCTTATACAAACTTCAGTCATTTGTCCTTTACCTACTTGGTACAAAATTCTGCTTATTAAGGCGGACCGAGAGCCTCGGGCTAGTGATCCCTAACCCATCCCTGTGATACCCTGATCTAGCCAATAAGCCCAACCCCAGCTAATTGGCAAATAACGTGACCCCTTCACTCACCCAGTGCAGCACAATGAATGCCAGTTCAGCCCAGGGAATGTCGACCAATCCAACCGACTCATGTTCAGGCATGACTGCCAACTCAGTCGCATGACTTCCTGACCTAGTCCAGTGAATGCTACTTTTAACCTAATAGCCTCTGCATTTCTGGCCTAGTAACGTCTTGTCCAGTTCAGGGCTTTCAATCTAGTCAAGTGAAATCTCTCACTCGCAGCCCAGCCTAGAAACCCAGATTCCAGCCCATTGACTTTCAGTCCAACCATGTTACACACAAGTCCAGCCCAGTAAGCCCAGTCCAGCCCACTGATTGACAGCCCATCATCTGTCAGTCTGTACAAATGACTACCCCGGCTCAGCCCAGCTGCAGATTGCTGAAAACAGTGCCTGAGATACAGAGGTACCATTTTCAACACATAATTTTTCAGTCGAGCCTAGGCAGCGCGCATGAGCTGCATGGAAGACCTGCTGTAATCACTGTGCAGAGTGTAATCCCTTCTGCTGCTTGGGATTGGTTCAATCCTGCATTGCTCTTCTGTCCTAGCTCCTTATTGGTTGGTGGTACCATACGGTATTTACGTTTTCTGCCGTGGCAGCACCGACTAAGTACAGTTTACTTGCGCTGTACGGGTTTATCAGTTCCTTTGGAGACTACTTATTTTATTTCATGGTAATGATTAGCCACAGCAGACACTTCATGGGCCGCCGCACATAGCTTTGACATACACGGGCGCTGCGCTTTATGTTTAGCACTGCGCCCGCTTTCATAATTACAACATGGGCACCTCGATTTATGTTTAGCTCGGTGCCCGCTTTCATATTTACAATGCCAATAGCTCTTAATAAGCTCGAGGGAAGGACAGGTCTTAAGGAGCCTGATTTTTGCTCGGTCTTTTGAATTTTAGACTGATGTGGTAGCCGTTGCATTTACATTTTCCTTGTCGGTGGTTCCCTTGTCACAGCTATACTTTTATTAATAAGCTGACAGGGTTGGGTATGATAGCCCATGACTTGAGTTCTTCTGTCTTTATGGGCATTACATGCCTCCGAATGGTTGCTGGATGTTACATGCTCCTACCTTGGTGCACGGGTTAGGAGTTTTCCCCGTTAGCGTCGAAAGGTGGGTTACACTGCCTACAATAAGCGTGCAATTTAACCACTTAATTTGGTTTCTGGGCTTAACTTAACAATACGTAAGCAAATTGTTTACCACTTCCGAGGCAGCACACATAGGCACATATTTTGCACATTTTATTTTTCATTTGGTCTGAGTTACATATATGAAGTATTGAGGCATTACATACCCCAGAATTCCTTTCCATGGTTGCCAGGATTGGTTGATTAGTCCCAGGATTTCAGTCATGTGTATAATAAATGGAGGCACTACAATTCCCACAATTCCACACCATACTTGCTTGGATTGGTTGATTAGCTCGACCAAATCCCTTAACTAGTTACTTAAATAGGCCTGTGTTTTTTAGATGCTCTTTGGATGGCTGGAGTTACGGGATACTTTGACCACTAATTTAGGTTCTCAAGTGAGAAGCGCATATGTAAATTTGAATGTGGTAGAGTGTTTGTTAGATTCCTGCGACTGTCACTTTATTTAGATCTCTCATACAGCACCACCAATAAGGCACATTTGTCTGAAAAGAAGTGCTAAACTTTTCTTTTTTGTTCAGCCCTCCTCACCAGAGTTCACTCCAGCCCTCCCTCTTAACCCATTGCACATCCTACTCTGTACCGATTCAACCTGACCTGTCGTGGCTGAGGTACCATTAATTTTTTTTAATACGCTTTAATATGCCTAAAGTCTCAAATCATCTGTGCATTTATACTAATGTGACACCAAATTTCTACTAATAAAAAGTCCTCTGTGCTTATATAATTAAGAGCTGTTTCAAAGTATTTTGCTAATAAATTACGATTTTAAGTCCGCTCTGCATAGACTAACTGTACACCATGCACAAACGTCATCAGGAGAACACATATACATATTTGTGTCCCATGTGCCACTGCCCCTTTCATCACACTGATACTACCCCCCTCTTTTCTCCATACTTTCACTACCCCCTATCATCCCTCCCTCACGCTCCTTATCTCCTCTCTATACCGTCACACATGCTACCGTCTGGTACCACCTCACAATATGCAAAAGTCCACCTCTCGCCTCCCTCCCACCCTCTGGGTGCCCCTTCATATCGTCCCTCTCTTACACCTCTCTCGTCCTCTCACGCACTCTTCTTTCATATTCGTTCACTTCAGATCTTCAAGCACAATTTCTTTCCTGTGCCTTTTGAACATTTCCATCCCTTAAACCCACGCTCTCCCCTGCTTGTTAGGGTCTCTTCTGCATACACTCTTTATGCATCTGTGGCCTACTCTCCACTTCTTTCTCTTTCTCACACACTCTTTCTGCTGCTCTATCTAGAGTTCATGCACCACTTCGCGCACACACTACCTATCCCTCTCTATCTTCCCTTCTATATATTCTGTGCAGCTCTCACCGCTATCTATTCACCATGTCACATAATTCCACTACACACCACACAAACCTACCCCACACAAGTACACAACTAACAATTCCAAATCAAATCACGTAAACCCACTCCAAGCAACATGCATCCACTCCACACATAAATAAAATACATTGTCATTTACAATAGCTCTAACTCTCGCAAAAGCGAGACCTATTGCATTGCAAATGCTTGTTTCTTTTGGCTCTGTATACAGTGAATGAGTCCACCTTTGAGCTGAGCAGTAAAAACATTTAGACAGCACACTTAATTTGAAAAGATTCATAACATTCAGATAGACTTACATTTGAATTAAATCAGTACTGTGCAGAAAGCGTATCCATAGGAACCAACCTATGATCCTACTTCTACTTACTCTGGCTCCCACTTACATACGTTATACTCTTATTTTTACTTAGTGCTAGTGTAAGAAATTGGGTTACTAGTTGAGACAGGTGGAAGCCCCACTCAAATAACAAACACAATCCTTGGCTTCAACCACTAAAGTCACTAAATAAACATGTGCTTAACCCTTTAGTAGTTTAGCATAAAATCAGTCAGTTGTAACTTAGAAGCAATATGTATAGTTTTTATGCAGCACACTCACAGAAATAAAGTGAATGCACAACACAAGCAAAAATCCAAACAAATTTTGAAAAATAGAGTATACTTTTATTAATGAAATGATATCAGCATGACAACAGATTCAATTAGTAGAACTGGAGATATGAGTTTTTAAACTTTTAGGCAAAAATAGAGCCAAGAAGCCCAAAGTGTCACTCCAGGTTATCTGATCACAATGGATCAGAGAAAAGTCATACGATCAGGATGACCACGATGGAGAGCAGGTCAGATACAGGAACCAGGTTAGATTTGCTGGAGAGTTACCTTCTCAAGTCAGGCACAAAGGGTGACTTTTGCCTTGGCGGGTGCAGCAAGGAGAAGGCTGTCGGAGCAAGGAACAGGGTGAGCATCACGGACGTTCATTGCTGCAGCATGAAGAGTCGGTCGCCACTGGACCTTGTCTTGCAGGTCATCGCAGACAGATGCTTTTGGAGGAAAGAGACGGTACCACTGGAGTTCCATGTTGGCAGTCGTCGTGGGCAGTCGATTCTTGGAGTAAAGAGGTCAATTTGGAGTCCCAAAGAGCCCAAAACGTCTGTAACTTCACCTTTTCTTTAGGAGGAGTTATCATTGATGCCAGCCAAGGGTCCAGAACCTGGGGGTTACTTCTTGGGTATCAGGACTCACTCCAGTAGTGGCCAGCAGAAGGGCTCAGGCAGGTCCATTTGGAAATGGTCAGCTGGACAGTTGTAGGAAGACCCCTGGAAGCCTATTGTGCTAAGAGTGGTGAGAGTTGGTGTTTGTTTCTATTTTGTGACAGAATGTAGTATGAAATTGTGTGTGTGTGATATTTTAATGTATTGGCATGTGTGTTATGTTTTGTTTTTTGAGGTAGTGAGATGAGACATTGATGTAGTCAATATTTGTGAATTATTTGAATGTGAAGTATTGTTGGTGAGTGGAAGTACAGTGGCAAAAGGCATGGTAATATACGTTGCAGGAGAGCAGATGTGGTGTGTGAGAAAAGAAGGACAGGGGTTACGTGAGTTTGTGTTAGATTTGGTAGCAGGGAGAGGTAGTATGCATGATGGAGTGGACTGTAATGTTTGGTTGGATGTTTTTGGTAGAAAGAGGAGAAGGGTGTTGGTGCTTGATATGAGAGAGGGTTGAGTATAGATTTGCTGCTGATGGAAGCGGGTCTGTTCAGAGTAAGTAGAAGGTAGAGGCTGATGTTTTGTATGAACAGGAAGGGTGTGTTTGGAGGGATTAAGGTTAAATATAGTATGGTTTTGTGTTGTGTTGGTAAGGTGTGGATTCGATAGTGGTAGAGGACAGAGTGGTGTTTTGTGTGAGAGTGAAGGTGCCATCTTGTGGCAGCTGTAGTGGAAGGGTATATATATGTGCTTTCTGGAGTTTTGTAGTGGTTCTTGAGACATTGAAGTGTGGCTAGGGTTTGTTGGATATAATGTGATGCTTGGTAAATGGTTAAAAATGGCAGCATTTCTGGTCCTTGTCCTGACCTAACCCAAATAGGCCCAAACAGGCAATTGCCCTTAGCCTTAACGCCCAGGCTTAGACGCGCTGATCCCTAAGGTTAAATAACACTAGGTCACATGACTTTCGGCCAATGGGAGTCCTAACCAGTGAGAAACCTAGCAGTAAGCCCTAGGGCCAATGGGAGACCTAGCCCCTTCAACCAATCCTAGCCCTAGCCCTATCAGCTATTCACGAGCCAAACCCTAAGCCCTTGGTCAAATAGAAACCCTAGTCCTATGAACCAATCAGTACCTTAGCCCTATTGGCCAATCAGAGCTTAAACCGTAAGCCCTAAGTCCAATGGAAAGTCAAGCCCTAGGAACCAATCAGAACCCTAGATCTATCTGCCAATCAGAACTCTATCCCTAAGCCCTAAGTTCAATAGAAACCTAAGGCCTAGGAACTAATCAGAACCCTAGAAATATCAGCCAGTCAGAACTCTAAGCCCTAAATCCAATAGAAGCGCTAGCCCCAGGAGCCAGTCAGAACATAGATGCAACAGCTAGTAAAAGACCTTGGGACCTTAAACATAGGTTGTTGTGCAGGGGGCAGGGAGGTGATCCTGTAGTCAGAATCTCCTTGGATGCAGACAGGCTCAGTCCACTATTTGTAGTTCTTGTTCAACCTGGCATACAAGCCACTAAAATACTGCTGTGGATATAATTGAAAAAGACAGTCAGCCTTCCTTTTAAAATTGTGAATGTTCAGACAAAGTCCATGGGCCTGCCCGTTTTCATTGTGAAAAACCACATTGTTGCTATAATCTCTATGGATGTATTGCTTGTCTTTAAGATTACAGCAAGTTGTGGGCAAATTGTCACATGGTGCGCTGCACATAACTGAAATAGATTTGGTTTATGGGGTTAGTTTCCTCCTTTGTTGAATGTTTGAATCTTTAGGGTACCGGTTGTCTACCCTAGATGCTCTCTAAGGCCCTTTTCATCAGGATTCCAGTTCCCAATACTACAAGATAGCTAGTAAATATTTGTAATGTTGTGCATAGTATTTAGTTGTGTATGAATTAAATGATTTTTCCTTTCTAAAGAAAAAGCATAGGATAGATTTCTCTAAGAGTGTGAGATTCTTTTATCTACAGATATAGTGACTAATCAGTTCTGAAAGAAATGTGGGCTAATCCGTTGTGCAAATAAAATCGCTAAAAAAGAATGCCAGGCATGTCAACTGCTGTAGAACAACATATTAATAAAATATAAAAGAGGCAGAAATAATACACTGGTAGTCTATATTCTTGTCCGGAACAAAAACTTCCGGATGAAAATTGGAAGGGAAAATGGGACTGTAAAAAAAATTCAAGCATCTTACTCAAAAGCTAAAGTACTGTTATGACCTTAAAAGGGAAATGGATGGTTTGAATGTTTTCTTTTTTTTAAATATATATATACATTTACCAGAGAAACTCCTGCAGCCATTTTTCCGTCCCAGTAGGGCCTATTTAACATTCTTTATCTTTTAAAATGCATTTTGTTTTGAAAGCATAGGAATGCACTGCATCTTTCCTAAGATGATGCCCTGTAGGGCCCACTGTATCATTGTTCATAGCATCTCCCCCTGCATCTCTTTGCATTTCATATGAGTGCATTTCACAGGTATGGAGTGCTCTTCTCCTTCAAAAGCTGGGTAATCCAATCAAAACCTGAAACAGCAGACCCATCTCTTCGAAGAGTTTTTCCTTCAGCAAATATTTATATTTGAAAGTCGTCACCCTTTCTTTGCAAAATCAAAAGTAATGTACTTCTGAAATTTATAATAGATTTATTTTAGATACTTTGCCATATCACTAAAGCAAACTCTTTTTTTATTATTACATTTCCCCAGAGAATGAAAGATATTTTTTTCCGTAGGGAGTCATTTCAGATTGCTTGTATATTCCCGCTCATACCATCATACTATTTTTAGGTTTCACACACACACATGCGCGCGCCTGCATGCACACACAGACACACACACACACACTCTCTCTAGGCTAGCTTTGGTTAGAAGAACCTAACGTATGTTTTTAAAAAACTCAAAATTTCTCGAAAAACACCACAGTTAATATGCAGTTAAAGTAGGAAAACAGATTCTTAAAATACACTGAAATTCACCAGTTATGGTTAGGTAGTGCACTGTCATGCACTGCTTATGAGGCCAACCACCACTGCACGCAGTCAAAGCAGAGTAATGGTACCCTCTTGATGTTGTTGTCAGTGATGTCATCATTTACGTCATTTGAGATTTCATCACTGATTTCATGTGTAAGTTCATTAGCCATGCAGAACAGTATAACTATTTAGGTACATATGTACATATATATGTGTATATTCCTGTACACACACACATTTATACATATAATGACACTGCAAAATGTGATCACTACTAAAGCAGAACCATGGATGAAAAGGGTTCCATATATATAATAAACAATATACTTACTTATTTGGGTTTACAGCCAGCCCTCTTCAGTCATTGGTCTGCTGAGTGTCATTCACATTTGATTCTGTCCACCACAGCATACAACATGAGGCCGGGAGGGTGTCAGCCGTCTTCAGCCATTGATTCCTTTTAGTGTGTGTTAGGGCGTTCTACTGAAGCACAATATGTTCACCCACACTGAAAGTAGTTCCCTTTAGGGCCATGGATGTGAGGCCATTGTATGCTTTTAAATGAATCTGTTGGATTTTTTATTTTTTTTGACCTTTTCTTTCACTTTGCGAAGGCTCAGCATCTTTTCAGTAACTGCTAAAGGGTGTCTCTGCAGCTTGAAATGTTTCACATTCTGAAAGCGCACTGCTTGTGGCTGCCGTATTGTTGAGACGGTTTCCCACCCATTCAGAGATAGCCACTTGTGAATGTGCATGCACACATGCACATGTATGGGGGGCCATCATTGCAAATGAGCTTCCAACTTATCCAAAGATGGTTGACCCTCTCGAAATGAGCTTCTAATCCAATGGAAGATGAATGCACATTCAAAAGCAGACAAGGTTGAATGTTTTGGTAAAAGTATATCACAAAACCATTCAAAGATGTCCACCTGTACTTGTGCTCACACATGCATACACAGGAGGTCATACTTGAATTTTTAGAATTTTTAGGCAAAACGGTATTACAAATACAATCAAGGATGGCCATCTGTGATTTCATACACTTGTGCATAGGTGGGTCGTCATTTTGTTAATTGCTTTTGTAATAAAGATATACAATATCATAAAAAAACAAGCAATGGCAGGTCAAGTCTATTGTTGTTGCCAATGCTTGTTAATGTCCAATGAACATATTGATCAGCCTTTAGGTTTCAGTAAAAGAGGTTACTTACTTTCAGTAATGCCTTATCTGGTAAAGGATCTATCTAGCTACAGATTCCTTACTTTAGAATATTCCCCAGGTGTCAGACCCGATCTGGAAACATTTGGTGAGCAGTACCCATGAAAGCAAGTAGGTGGCATCGTTCAACTCCATGTGTTGGCATCCGCCTCGAAAGTGATGTGCGCGGTGCCTATATAATTGCCACCCGAGTGTGCTGATGTCAGTTTCTTTTTGCCACTTCCATGACAGAAGAGCAGAGTCCCGAGGCACTTAAGGGCTCTTAAAAAGGAGGGACAACCCTTTACTCTAAAATCCATTTGCACAGCGGAGGGGATGGATGGAGAGGTGAGGATTCTGCAGCTAGCTAGAGTCTCTACTAGATAAGGCATTACAAAAGATAAGTAACTTGTTCATCTGATTAAGACTGTTAGCCACAGATTCCTTACCTTAGAATAAATACCCAAGCAATACTTCCCCGGAGGTGTGGGCTGCGGTACGATTGAAGTAAGAAGTCTTGTAGGACCGAATGGGCAAACTGACCATCAGGCTGGACCTTACTGTCCAGGCAGTAGTGCTTCATAAACATGTGCAGGGAAGCCTACGCTGCTGCCTGACAGATATCCAGGACAAAAACTCTGCCTTGTCTCTGGTTGAATGACCATTCAAGCCTTCAGGAGGTTGCTTTTTGGCCAATGCGTAGCAGATCTTGATGCAAAGCATTATCCATCATGAGCTGGTCCTTTCTGCAACGCCTCCCCTTTCTTTGCTTCAAAATACCCCAAAAAGAGTTGATTGATCACCAGGAACTCTTTTGTGCGGTCAAGGAAGAACTGCAATTCTCTTTTTGGGTCCAGCTGATGGAGTCTCTCCTCTTTTTTTAAAGGGGTGAGGAAGAGCTTAAAATTTAGGATGAGTGATTGGCGTATTTGAAAGGAAGTTACCACCCTCTGTAAAAAGAATGCTCTAGTCCGAAGGAGCAGCTTGTTTGGATGTTAAGGTACGGAAGAAGTGCAGACAGTGCCTGTAACTCACTGACTCTTTGGGCAGATATTATAGCCACTAGGAAGGCCATTTTGATGGTGAGAAGCCTGAGTGGACAGTTGTGCAGGGTCTTAAAGAGAGCACACATCAGAAATGTGAGAACAAGGTTGAGGTCATACTGTGGCATAATGAAAGGTGTTTGTGGGAACATATGCTGGAGTCCTTTCAGGAACCTATGTACAATAGGGGATTTGAAAAGGGGTGGCTGATCTGGCAAACACTGAAGGCTAAGACGGCAGAAAGATAACCTTTCATAGTGTCCAAAGCAGAGCACTGCTGGACTAAGGTAAGAATGAACAAATGAACCTGGGAAAGGAGTGTAGATAGAGGGTTGACGTGTTTTTTCTGTACACCATGACACAACCTTACTCCAATGGCAGGCATATACCATCTTGGCTGCCAGTATAGCAAAGCTGCCAACTGTTGGTGCTCAATCTCCAAGCAAGAAGGCAAAGTGTTTTCAGTTTTGGGTGCAAAACCCTGCCCTGCTACTGCAATAGAAGATGCTCCAGAAGAGTCAGCTTGATCGGAGGACCAGTGCTCAAGGTCAACAGATCATAGCAGACTCTGCATGCCCAATTTAGAGCCACAAGAATGACTTGGGCCCTGTCGTTCCTGATCTTCATGAGATGTCTGAGCAACAGTGGTACTGGGGTAAAGGCTTAAAGGAGGCCGGAACTCCACTCAAGATGAAAAGCATCTCTGAGTGAGAGCAGCCTTGGACACTCCAGGGCACAAAACTGCTGACATAGTGCATTGTTGGCAGAGGCGAACAGATCTAACCAAGGCTCTCCCCAATCTTGAAAGAGACCTTGTGCCACCACTGGTTGGAGACGCCATTCGAAAGCAGCTAGGCATCGACGGCTGAGTTTGTCCTCACTGGCGACCATAGAGCCCTCCAGGAGTTGAACCACTAGGGTTATGACCTGGTGTTCCAGCCAAGTGCAGAGATGGAAAGCCTCTTGGAAAAGGGGCCATGACCCCACACCGCTCTATTGTTGCAATACCACATGGCAGTGTACCAGCCTTCTTCTGATATAAGGAAGAAAGGCATTCAACACAAATCAGATTGGTCCAAAGCACCAATAGATTTATGTGGAGCTCGTATTCCGCCGGAGCCCAGAGTCCTCTGATCTCTACCTCTTTCAGATGGCCAACCCAGGAGTGACTCATCTGTCACTAGAGTCAGCTCTAGTTGGAGAAGGGATATGGGTCTGCCACTGACCCAATCGTGGTTGGATAGCCACACTGCAGGTCGTTTGCAGTTCCTTCCGAGATCTGGTCCATGTTGGAGAGATTCCTCTGATGCTGCACCCACTGGAACATCGGGTCACACTTCAGAACCCAATGGGCATGTGTCACTAGCCGGATGCAGGAGGCCATGAGGCCCAGCAGTGTCATTTTCATTCTCACCAAAATCCAGGCTAGAGGCTGAAACATTGGTATCATGGCCTGAATATCCTGGCCTCACCACATGGGAGGATAATCCCAAAGCTCCACCTTTTCCAGAACAGCTCCAATGAAATTGAGTGTCTGCGAGCGAGCCAGGTATGATTTAGCACGTTGATAACGAACCCAAGTGAATGTAGCAGGTTCGCCATAGTCTGGAGGTGGGAGACGACTGCCTGTGGCGAGCCCGCCTATAACAACCAATTGCTGAGGCAGGGGAAGACTGCAATCCCTAACCTCCGGAGATAAACTGCGATCACTGCCATCACTTTAATGAACACCCAAGTGCCCCTGGTAAGGCCAAAAGGGAGCACAGCAAACTGAAAGTGCTCTTGGCTGAAAGTGAATTGCAAGTAAACCCTGTGGGCAGGCAGGACAGGGATGTGAAATTATGCTCCCTGCAAGTTCAGCGATACTGTACATTCTCCTAGGTCTAGGACAGACAGGAATTGCATGAGCATCTTGAATTTCTGTTTTTTTCAGGAGGAGATTGAGAAGGTGCAGGTCTAGAATAGGACAACAGCCTCTGTTCTTCCTGGGCACCAGAAAGTAGTGGGAATAGCAACCATGACCTACTTCTGATGCCGGCTCATTCTCAATAGCTCTCTTGGCCAAGAGAGCTAACAATTCCTGATGGAGCATGGAGAGGTGGTCCTCTGTCAGCTTATCATTATTAGGTGAAATGGGTGGGTGAGGTGGTAAAGAATGGGAGGGAGTAGCCACTTTGAACGAGCTGAAAAATCCAACTGTCAGATGTTACTAACCGCCAGTGGTGCAGGTGATGGTGTATCCTGCCTCCCCCTGTAAGCCCATGATGGTCGGAGGGCAAACGAAAGGGGTTAGGCAGCTGTGGCTGCCAGGTAGGTGGTGGAATGGCCTGGATGCTGCTTACCTGTTGCTCGTTGTCCGTGGGAACCACGTCCTCAGGCACAAAAAGTGTACCATTTGCTGGCCATGGTGGCTGGGTGTGTAGAGATGAGGTTGAAAGCGCCTTCTGTGACCACACACGGGGTGGAAGGCAGTCTGGCAAGGAGAAATGGAAAGGCCCACGGACGTGGGCGTAGTCCTGCTGTCCTTAAAGTGCTAAAACACTGAGTCCACCTTCTCTCTGAACAAATGATATCTATCAAAGAGCATGTCAATGAGGGAAGCTTGGACATCTCCCAAAAAGCCAGTGGTTCTCAACCAGTGCCTAAGGGCCACTGACTATGAAATTGCTTTGCCCAATGACTCTGTTGTATCTAGCCCACATCCTATGATGAACTTGGCTGCATCCTTCCAGTCAGTAATTGCTTGAGAGAGTATGGCTTGAAACTCCTCCATACCCTGGGCAGCACTTGCATCACAGAGTCCCAGATCATAAGATAGTATCAGCCCAAGAGGCATACAGTGTCACCGACCGCCGAGCAGGCAGGCAGAAGAGAACATCCTCTTTCCAAAAGTATCTAGCCTTTTGGATTCCCTATCTGATGGAGTGGTAGGGAATGTGCCGGGTTTGAACTTGGAGGTTGAGGTCTGGACCACCAAGCTCTCCAGGGTGGGGTCCTGGGTGAGGAAACTGGGGTCCCTTGGGGTAGGGCCATGGCCTTGGGCAATTGTTCTATGCACAGGAGCCCCTATGCAGGGCTTGGACCAGGCCCTGAGTAGGACATTGGAAAAGGTTTCCTTGAATGGGAATAATGGGTCAGTGGGGGCAACTCCCAGCTGAAGCACCTCTGTCAAGACATTTGTCTTGACTGCCACTGTGGGTAGCATAAAGTCCAGAACCTCAGTTGCTCTCTGCAGCACCACTGGAAATAAAGCACCCTCCTCTGTAGCCATGGTAGGGGAAAAGAACAAGCCAGTATCTAGAGAGGTGTCCTGTCTACGGGGATTCAACAGATCTTCATATTAGTTGTCCTCGGGATCTTCTAATGTCTGACAACAATAAGGGTCCACAGACTCCTCCCAATCATCACCCACTTCAGGCTTGTCACAGGAATAAGGCAATGGCAACGATATGGGGAGTCTGCCCCAGTCGGTGCCGGAAATCAGGGATGCCACCGGCTCCGTATCAGAGTCGGAAATTATGATGGGGTGTCTGTGGTGCCGGGGACATCAGCACTGGAGCGGGGGGCACCCTGGAAGGTTAAGGTCGCTCGACCTGTGTCTGACTTGTGCCGAGAGTAAACCTGCCAGCGCTAGGCTAGCAGGTGCATCTGCCAGACCTGTAGGGCCCAAGGGTGAGGTGCATGGCCCTGTACAATTCTTTAAGTTGGGCGGGGGTTGCTCTGGCTACCAGAAATTTAGAGAGGTACGGAGATAACCCAGGCACAGGCTCCACTGCAGAGCTAAGTCTCACGTGCTTACTGCCCGCGACTCATCGAAAGACTTGCGCAGTGAAGAAGAACTTTTCAACTTCTATTTCTTTTTGTGAGACTTACCCAACTTTCCAGACGACATGGTGTGGGATGACGATTGCTGAGTACGATTTCAAAAATGAACTAGGGCCTTCCTTGATACCGAGACCTGGAACATTGCAAAGTTGATTGGCGTCGGGCAATGAGGAGCTTGAGGGAGCTCTCCCTCAGCATCTTAAGGGGCATGCGGCAGCAGTCCTCACATGTCTTGGCATTATGGTCTCACTCAAGACACCAGAGACAAACCAAATGTGGCTCTGTCATTAACATCTGTCGGTGACAGGCACCGCAACGTATAAAAAATACCTTTCTGGTGGATATCCTGCGCACAAGGAGACAAAGGTGGTGATTAGGATGGCGGGCGGACTTATCCCTGCGGTGTTGGAACCGGGTCCCAGACATGCGGCGGTCCTGCACCACGAATTAAGATGCGACCGCCACCCTGGCGGTCGCATTCTGCAGTTTAACATTGCGGTGGGTACAGCTTCTGGCAGCACTCGCTGCAATGCCTAATTGCCATGTTGTGCATTTCCATGCACAACGTGGCAGGCACCGCGCGGTGCATGCCACCTTGTTCATGGAAATGGAGGAGGGTACGTGCACCCCCCCACCCCCCTCCGAGGGGCCGCAACGGGCCCCCAAAGCAAATCACCGCCAGCCTTTCCATCCCAGCATCCTAATCTGGCTGGCCACCATATTAGTGGCCCAAGTCCGCCGACCGGCAGAAAAGCGGCGGACGGACTTTCCATCCGCCGCGTTACCCACCACCATTGTAATCTAGCGATGGGTATATCAGGTTACGATGGCGGGCGGATCGATCCACCTGCCATTGTAATCAGCCCCAAAGTCTCAAAACATCTGTGATCAAAGGTAGATAAAGGTCAGTCAAAAAGTGACTAAGATTAGCCCTTCTTCGGATCTGCGCTAACTGGTGCAGAAAGAAAAAACTGACATTAGCGTGCTAGGGTGGTGCGTATATAGGCACAGAGCATGCAATTTCTGCTGCTGACGATGTTGATGACGTCTCATGGAGCCGAATGATGCCACCTACTGGCGCACCAGGGGTACTGCTCACCAAAAGTTTGCTGAGCCATTCTGATGCCTGGGGAATATTCTAAGGTAAAACATCTGCAGCTAGAAGTCTGTATCAGATAAATATTTCTCTTAATTCAATACTTTAATTCAATACTTTGTTTCGATTTTGGCAACCATAAAAGTTCATAAACACAAAACAATCATTTTGATACCTCATTAAAAATAAGTGAATAACAATAATACAATGAATAGGCCTAAAAATATTAAAACCCATCATAAACATCATGTTAGAGCACGTAAAACTTAAAGCCGATTCAGTATTGAGTCTAGTGAAGATACTTACACCCCTCGATTGTCCATTGAAAAAGATTTTCTGTCTACAACAACATTTAAAGTGCACATACATCTTATAAATGAATAATGTGTAATACAAGATATGAACATTCCACTAAACCATCACAGTTAGCTTGTTAGTAATAATTCTTCATGTACATAATAAAACTTTAGACACGCTGAACACAATTAGGTCTTTTGTGTCACATCTAAAGATCCTGGATGCTTCCCAATAGCGGACAATACTCAGCAACTTGCACACTGGGATGATCCATTTCTTGTGGGGCAAGACATACCTAGGATAAAAGAACAAAAAAAGGTCCACATGTTCCTCTAACTACAAACAAAAAGGACAATTGGGGTTGAGGATCAATGTTTGTCCCATGCAGAAGTAAAGGAAGTTAATGGCAAAGTGTCAATTCTAAGCTTTATGTACAGAGTTGTAGCCTGAACTGGGCATATTCTATCCAGACTCAAAACTTGGGTCACTTTTATGGCTCAAAACTTCTTGGTTATACTGCCCTCTTTTTGATCTTTCCAAATATGTTCCAACATAGTTTCTCAGTAAGCTTGTTTCAGTTTTATAGTAACATAGTTTGTCATTTTGTCAGGAGTGAGTCATACTTCCTCCTTCTAAACAAGTTCATACAGTGCTTTTATCCTCCTTAACCATGGGGTATGAACTCTATTGTCCAAACTGACAATCACCTCCAGAGCTTTTCTGTAAATCTCAAGTTCCGGAGTAGTCCAAATGCGCACCCAATATGTTAAATGTTTTAGTGGAATCACTTTTAGTGCTAGGTCAAATTAAAGTGGTGTAAGAGGCGTGCTTACTGGGAGGTTAAAAAGGGCCTTAATGAATTGATTTTCAGCTACACTGAGCATAGACACATCAGTCCATCCACTAAAGCTCTGGGCCTCAAGCTGCCACTGACAAGGCTGTGACTCTGTATACCTCCAGAGCTGGAGTAACTGCTCCACTGGCGGTAGCCATGTATTTCTTTACTATGGCCATCGCCCTTTGGAGCAAAATAATTCTACTTTTCCTTAACTGTGGTGCCCAATATTTATTGTCAGACAGTCTTACACCCAAATAGTTAAAGCACTTTACTTGCTCCAAGGGTGTCTCCTCTCTCCTCAGTTTACCTCTAAAGGAGCAATGGGAATTCAGTGCCATGAATTTTGACTTTGCCGAATTTATCACAAGGCCCCTTGCACAGCAAAAAGCATGCACAATGGTCTAACTGCGACTGCAATCTACATGATGTTCGGGATATTAAAACATATCAGCAAACATTGAAAGAGGGACAGTTATGGCCACAGATGTTGGTGCATCATGTTTACATTTTGCTAGCCATTCTACTGCTCTCTTTATATATAAGCTAAAAAGCGTATGGGGCCAGCATGCACCCTTGCCTGACACTTGATATTTATCCTAGATGTGAGATCCCCACCCGCATTCCACCTGACCTGGGCATATGATCCCAAGTGTAAGATTTTCAGAATTCCAAAGAGGTCCTCCAGGATGACATTTGACTCCAACACAATTTCCCTAGGAACCAGGTCAAATGCCGCCCTCAGATCTATAAAGGCAACATAAAGATAATCCCGCTTCAGGATGACATACTTCCACATACTTCCAGCCTAGCATCCTGAAGCGCAGTACCTGGTACAATATACTAACCTTTGCCATAAACCCTGCTTGCTATGAACTAGGATATGATGTTCTGTTATCCACCTTTGGAGTCCAATTAAAATCTGGCTGGCAAATATTTTTTGGCTGATGTCAATCAAACAAATGGATCTCTAGTTGGATGCAACATCCCTCCTGCCCTTCTTGTAAATAAGAACAATATTTGCTCCATGCCAGGAGGGAGATATCCTCACCTTTCAGGATGGCGTTACTGAGGCCATTCCAAGAGGATATCCATATCTCAGGGTGAAACAGATATAGGTCTCCTGGAATGCCATCGGGACCAGGTGCCTTCTCCTGTTTTAATAGGTACAGTGCCTGTGACGTTTCCGCCATCCCAAGTGTTGTTGTTACTCTAGCCACTGTCCTGGCCTTTCTGCCCTGTCTGGACTACAAATCTGCCCTCAGGATGTTGAGCATAATTGTTTGGCCACGTCTTGTATTGCTCAGTGAAATGGGCTTTCCAAACAGCAGGTTGAACCACTGTATCAAGATGATTTTCTATAGTACAGTTCCCAAAGGCTATGAGTTCCCAAAATGCCTTGCTATTCCTATTGTACAGGGATTCAGTAAGTTTCTCCCATTGCTCTAGCTCCCACCTCCATTACGCCTTTAAGAGTTGTACTTCATAGGCTTTTCTGCTGTTAGAGATCTCCTTACGATCCCCCAATTTTACAGATTCTATTATTGCTGTTTTGGCATGTCTGCAGGTAATGAGACAGAGTATCTATACAAAATATTCAAACTACATTAATATAGAGTGAGAAGTATCGTGCAATGGAAATATCGAGTGCAAGAATATAATTGTCATGAATATCTATTTGAAGGTAAGTAATATCGATTTAAAAAATATAGAAGTCATTAATATCGCTTGTAAAAATATAGTTGTTTAAAATATCGTTTCTTTTATTATTGTCATGTTTTTAGTATATATTTTAAATGTATATGACTATTTTTTTGTTTAATTATTGTTTATGTTACTTACTATATTAGTTAAATATTTAGGGGGCGAATATGATCTTGTTAGGAAGGCCTCCAGACGGGTTCCGGAATGACCAAATCTAATTTGGAGCCTATGTTTCCGACCAAATCTTACCCCGTTCCAAACAACCAAGTACGATGCGAAGATCTAGTCCGCGTAGACCGAATCATTTCCGAACCCGATCCTGTCAGTCCAAATCGTTTGCAGCCGAATCTTGCCGCGCAATGGAGTCAGCTTCCAGACGAGCGAGTACGATGCATGATTCGGAGAGCAGTGTAGACTCAATCTCAGCAAGACGAATCGGCTGTGGGCATTGGACTTCGGGGGGCTGTAGCAGGCCCCCTTCACCCGGGGCCCTCCGAATCGATCCCGTGGGAGTCCCCCCTTTCCATGCATTCACAGTGTGATTGGTACCATGGGGTGCCAACCCCTTTTTGCTATGGGCGCCTGTGTACGCGTTCGGTGTAAAGGCTCCCATTGAGTTCAATATGAGTCAGAGCAAACCGAGTCCATCACCATATGGGTGCATTGGAATCGGTCGCTCTGACTCATGGAGCACAATTCGCTAGGAAAGCCCTCCGGATCCAAGTCGTACGGAGGGCTTTCCTAGCAAGTTCATAATCGGCCCCTTAGTAGTTATGAAATTTTATTTAATAACATTTTATGTTTTTTAGTTCTGTAGCAGGATATGGGTTTATCGGGGTATAGGGTGGGAAGTAATTTCATTATAATAAATATATGATTATTTTTTAAGGAATATTATTTATTTAATTGATATTTAATTTTGTTAATTGTGTTTGTAATTTTTTTATGTAAATTGTTTTTGCAGGTTGTGGTGTTTATAGGGGTAAAGGGTGGGAAGTAATTTATTTTTAATGTATTAATAATTAGTTGTTAATTAAAAATTATTCTAAATTAATTATGTTAATTGTGTACTTAATCTTTTTAGGTGTGGGGTGTGGGGTTATAGGAGTAAATGGTGGGAAGTAATTTATTTTTAATAAATTAATAATTTTTTGTTAATTAATAATAAGTACAGCTGCAAAAAGGCAGACGGAAAGGTATTCCGTAATCGCAATGCTGCCCTGTGTTCTGGTTCCACAAGGCGGGCTGTAAAGGACCACCTTGCGGAACTGTGGCGGAAGGACTTTCCGTCCGCCACGGACACATTGGGATTCCCACCGCCATCGTAATTTGGCGGTGGGAATTTCCTGTGTGATGGCGGAAGGACGGTGGCGGTCCTTCCGCCATCATAATGACACCCATGGTTCCATCAATATAAATTGGGGTTAATTTCTAGTTTACTAGTTTAAGAGCAATTGAAACAGCATTTTATATCTGCAACTCGGAGGTGTGGAGTATGGCATTGAACAGTTGAAAAAACTCCCACAAGCCCATCCCCGACACCACTTTTCCTCAGGTATACATCTTAAACATAGCTACCAATGCGTCTAAAGTTTTTTATGTCTACATATTGAGCTCCTTAAAAGTTACTCAAAGTGCATGCAATTACCTTGGGAATATGATTTCTCGTAGTTAAGAGGAAAGTAATTGTACTTGTGGGGCCAACTGTGACTCATAATTTTGCTGGGTACCAATGAGGATGGCAATTTTATGTTCTATCCCTAGACTGTGCCAAAGTCAATAAAGCCATCCCCTAAAGTCTGGGCATCTGTCTTCGCCCCACTATGCCATAACTGCTTGCTTTGCTGTGGACAGTAAGAGGGTGTTGGACTTGGCCCTCTCTGCAGGGTCAGCCCCAAACTTTCTGTTTTATCTTTACCCTGCACTTTTCGCTGAATTAATTTTTAATGGCCCTAGAGCTCTGTGCACTTTACTACTGCTAACCAGAGCTAAAGTGCTTGTGATCTCTCCTTTAAATATGGTAGAATTAGCTTACACCTAATTGACAACCTTAATTTACTTGTAAGTTGCTAGTAAAGTAATAACACATGTACCTAGGGCTGTGTAAATGAAATGCTAAAAGTGGGCCTGCAACATTTATTGCACCAACTCAAATAGCCCTTTGAACACGTCTCAGGCCTGCCAATGAAGCTTGTGTGTGCAGTTTTAAACTGCCATTTCGATCAAACAATATAAACCTTTTGCCAGGCCCAGACCTTCATTTTAAATAAGTATATGCCACCACAGTGGTAGACCTAAACACCCCACAGGTCAGTGTGCAATGTATTTAAAAAGTAGGACATGTAATTTCAGGTTTTACATGTCCTGGTAATATAAAATCTCTGAAATGTGTTTTTCCCTACTGCAAGGCCTGCCTCTCCCATATGATAACATTTGAGTTACCTTATTACATTTATTAATCTGTATTTTCCAAATAGGAACAGATAATTAGCTCATGGTTGATGTCTATGGAATTGTAATAAAAAATCCTTTTATGGTAAAATCGGATTTTAAATTGGAATTTTGAAAATGCCTCTTTTGCCACTTTTAGAAAGTTGACAGTCTCTGGGTCCCATGTCTTGGTGTATTTAGAAGCTGGGCTTTGTGTATTCCTCCTAGACAGTCACTGGCAGGATGGAAGGGTGGAGCTGGCCACAGCCCTACTTACACTTGAATAGGCTGTATTCTGCCTCCACTCAAAAGGGCTGCATACCCCCCGCAGTTTGTCTGAAGCAGGGACAGGGAAAGCAGGATGCCTTGGGATTTCTAAAGGCTTTTAGCCGCTTCCACAAGAAGGGAACCAGGTATACATATTGACCTCAGACACCACCTCTTCAGTACACTTCTCAATTTGTGGATACTCTGCCAGGAAGAAGGAGTGCTGTGCTACCGATAGGACTGCTACTCTGCTGGACTGCTTCTCTGAATGACTGCTGACCTGATGCATGCTGCCCTCTTGCCTGGTTGAGAAGGACTAGGATTTGATCTGTTGAACCCAGTGGCCTAATGTGACTCCAAGTACTAGGTGGCTGGACTCCTAAATTGAGCCCCGAGATCAGAAGACTCCCACAACCATAATTCCAGCACCTGGACACTGTCATCTGTGAGTCTACCCTGACAAATTGTGCCACCCCAGTCCTGGACCCCTGGAGTTGGCCTAAGGTGCTCTGCCAGGTTCGGTGGACCATGCGGGACTGACACATCTCCTCTGCTGTGTAGTGAAACCCTGAGCAGAACTGATGCATTGCTACTGCAGCGTGGATCGGACCCAATGCAAAGACCCGCACTGCCTATGCAGATTCCAGCCTCTTCGGAACCCCCATAGCACGACTGTCACCTCAACGATGATGTCAGACTCTGCATCGTAGTCTTGTAGCTCCTTGAAACTGACTCATTGCTCTGACTAAGTGACGTGTCCTTGATGCCGGACTGCGCATCACAAGCCCTCATCGATGGGATTCTCGACAATGGTGCAGGACCTCACACTGCAGCCTCGCAACATCTCAGAACCAACACATCGCTTCAGCTACTCAACGTATTTGCAGTGCGGAACCTCACAACACTCTGCAAACCAGGATTTAAGGTACTCTGTTCAGTGGGTCTAACTGGGTCCCTGCAACCAAACCATGCACCATCGCCGTCGGCCTGAACATGTCACTTTGTCCCGGTAGGGTGCAACCAGATACCCACAGTTGGCACTTTGTGCTTTTTTGCTGGATTTTTGTCCTTTTATTTATTATTCTAAATTGGTTTGAGATCCTTTTGTGGTGTGTTTTTCACTGTGTCAATGTTTGAGGTGTTGCACAAATACCTTACACATTGCCTTTGAGTTAAGCCTGACTGCTCTGTGCCAAGTACCCGAGGGCTGAGCACAGGTTAATTTAGGGTTGGCTTATAACTCACCATGACAAGGATTGTGGTTGCTGCTTGACCAGGGCTCACACCCCACACAACCACCAACCCAGTTTCTTACAGAGGTACATCATCTTTTTGTTCTTTGAGTGCCAGATAACAATAAATAGATGTGTGTAATTATAGAAGTCGAAAGATGAACACAGAACAGAAATCGAAATTCCCACATATTTCAAAAATGAAACTGCTCTTTTCAAATGCGCAATTCAAATAGAACACTTAAGTAAGTATGGACTTAGAGCAGTACGAAGATGGTAAAATCTCATGACGGAGGCTAACAAACCAGAAAATGAAGAGGATTGCAATCCGACACACCTGCTGAAGAGCTCTGCTGATCTTAACCACTGCTGGTTGTACTAGGAGCATTTGATACTTTCAATTTCACACAGAGAAACACAGGCCAATTCTGCCCTTAATGGCCCAGTTGATCGTGTGTTACCAGAAATCAGCATAGCCTGCTTTGGGAAATTCTACTTGTACATGCAAACCATGGCTGATGACCATACATTTCTATGGGGAAAGTCCATTTAGCTGAGCTGTTAAAGACCAACGGGGTTGAATCAGTCTTCTGGCATGAGAACCTGTCTGTAAGCAATTGGAGTATTAGTTGAGGGGGGTGAGAACACACCTCAAATATTCATCACAATTCTTATCCGGGTGAACCTCAAAAGTCACTAAATAAGCCTATGCTTAACCCTTTGGTATTTTGGCAAACAAGCAGCCAAACATAACTTAGGAGAAAAGTTTAAAGCATTTCTGCAGAACAAAAACAGTAATAAATTGAAAACACAAAAAAAATCTCAACCCAATTTAGAAAAATGGAAATCATTTAATAAATAAAATGACATAAAAATAACAAAAATCCAATAAGTAAACCTGAAGATATGAATTTTTAAAATTTTAATAGCAACAAAAAGCACAAAGTGCCAATGTATGTCGTCTGGTTAAGCTAGACCCGATCAAATCAAAAGTTAAGTTCAACTGTGATGGAGCACAAATTGGATACAGAGACAAAGTCATTCCTCGTAGAAAGTGTACCTTTGGACTTACAAACTTTTCTGAAAAAAAGAGTGGTTGTCAACGATTCATCTGGGTGACAAGCTGAAACCTGGATACGAAGTGAGGCTTGATGACGGTAGGTTGCCGAATCACTGGGTCTCTGTGTGGTCATTGACGAATGCAAGAAAGCTCTAAGCAGGCAAAGTCCGAGGTCTGTGTGCAGTATGTCCTTGATATCGATTGGCTTCAGCTTGATGTCAGTCTCGGTGAAGACTTCTATGTTCAAACGTAGATATTTAGCAAAAAATCTCTAAGTCCCAGTTCTTAAAGAGTGGGCAGGAGTAGTGCATTCTAACACCAGACAGGCTTCCAGGTCCTGGGGGGGGGGGACCAATTGAGGGGTTAGTACACCCTCCAAATGAGCACAGCAGCAGGGTTCAGGGCAGGTCCATTTGGTACTGGTCAGCTGGGCAGTTGCATGAAAAGGCACCTGGAAGCTGGATATGTCCCTGTACCTCAAACTGGAGGTTCAACGCAAACGATCAATCCTTTCTTCAGGATTCAGATAACAGGGCAGCCTTTTCGTTTTCTGGAGTGCTCTGAGAGGGGTCCTGGGGATGCCACTATAATGCCCAGTTCCAGCCTGTGCGTGCAGGAATTTCCTGGCTACTCCCTAACCAATGGAGTTAAAGTTCCCAGGGGTGATCCCACCCAATATTGCAGCACTTCCTGTGTGTATTTTCATAAACTATCCCAAAGGGCCCTTCTTTACCTAAATCCAACATGGCAAAACCCTTCTCACATGGTCAGAGCTCCCAGTGCTCTCCCTTAGGTTTGGCTGTGGAAATGGACAAATGCTCCCTTCTGTTCTGGGGCAGCTCCCACCTCCTATTTGGGTTTGGATCTAACCTAACTAGAAAAACAAAGGTAGGCAGGCCTACTTGTGAGCTACATCTGCCAGTGACAGGCTAGGCACCATTTGAAGCCCAGAAATGGGATGAGCACATCCCCCAGACCATTGTGCTCAAGGAAGAAAAACACCTCTCTACACTCTACCCTTTTGTTCGCAATACATATAACACCGCAGGAGAGCAATTAACAGTCAAGTGACAATGGACAGTAGCAGAAAGGCACATTTGGCTTAGGCAGAGAAATGACTAGTTTCTAAAAGTGTAATTTCTAAAATAGTAAAATAAAAATCAGCCTTTACCATTTAGGGGCTGATTACGAAGTCGTCAGGAAAGGCTCCGAACAGGATTCAGATTCTGCAAATCCGATTCAGGACCCATGTTCCCGACCAAATCAGTCACCTTCCCGGATGGCTGAGTACGATGCAAGGAAGCCGTCCGGACTGTCCAAATCGGTTCCGAACGGGATTCAGGCATCCCGAGTTGTTCGGAGCCGAGTCGTATAGCCCAATGGAGACGGTTTCCAAACGAGCGAGTACGATGTCCGATTTGGACAGCTGTTCAGAATCGGTTTGGCCAAGACAAAATGGTTGAGGGAATCAGACTTTGGGGTCCATAGCAGGCCCCCCTTCACCCAGTCAGGCCTGTGGGGGTACCCAAGGGACCCCCCGTCCCAACCATGCACAGTGAGGCAGGCACCATGTGGTGCCCACCACAGGGTGCAAGGTTTTCCCCACCCACCCATTTTTCAATGGGAGCCTGTGTTCTCATTAAGGACACAGGCTCCAATTGAAGTCAATGGGAATCTGACAAAACCGAGTCCGTAAGCATCGGTAAAAATCATAATTGGTCGATAGGACTCCCCGAATACGAATTGATCGGAAAGCATTCCTAACCTGATTCAGTGGGACTGCTTTCCTGACGACATTGTAATCGGCCCCTAAGTTGGAAATTAAAGTACTAATAAAATGAGTCCTTGAATCATAGTACTTGCTGCTCCCTCACTCAAGTTAAGCATTATAAATTGCTCTAATGTAACCTGGTGATTTCCTATGGGAGGGCCTGCCTTACCACCATGAAAAACGACTTTGTAGGGTTTTCACTGCCCGGACATGTAAAAATGTAAATATACATGTTCTACTTTTTAAATACCATGCACCATTTCCCTATGGGCATTTAATGCAACCTTGGAGGTGACTCACAAGTACTAAAAGGGAAGGTTTAGGCCCGACAATGGGTCTATTTCTTTAGGTCGAAGTAGCAGGTAAAAATCTGCACACATATGCTGCAAGGTCAAGCCTGGAGCTGTGTTTTACAATGCTTCTTTAGTGGGTGACACAGTGAGTGCTGCAGCCCACTTGCAATGTTTAATTTACAGGCCCTAGGTACATAAAATACCATATAATAGGAACTTATAAGTAAATGTAATGTGCCAGTTAGGTGTATGCCAATTTTACCATGTTTTAAGGGGAGAGGACCAACACTTTCCCACTGGTTTACAGGAGTACAGTGTCTTGAGTCAAATGGCCCAAAAAAAGGGGTTCAGTTAAAGAAGGCAAAAATCTGGGGTAATATGACGCCAAGGAAGGTTATTTCCAAGATAGCCTATCTCTGCCTCCACATGTCTAAATTATACGATACCCAAGAGATCATCTGACCAGCATTTGCTGTTTTAGGGTTCCTCAGATACCAAGAAGAGCCATGTTAGCTGGATACCAATGCATGTGCCAACAGACAGAAGGACTTTAAAATTGGGACAGACAGGCATTGAGACATGGACAGACAGGCACTGGTATACGGAACATAGATGTGAAAAAAATAGTAACGGATAATAAAAGAAAACAGTGCATTCCGGTCCAAGCCTATTCCCCCGTCCACTCACAGTTTCCCTGAATTACACAGATGTCGTACCTTCCCCAGGTTCAGTTTGCACTGTTGCAGACAGGCCATGCCCTCAGTATTTGCCCCCTATTTTGAGGAATGTATTAGGAAAACCGCTGGCAATATAAATCAGGTCTTCTTGTTTGCCACACCAGTCCATGCCAGATCTCCACAATGTCAATCTAGGTGGCCTTTGTGATTTCCATGATCTTGCAATGTCTCTCTTGGCCACGAGTGCCGCTCATACTACAAGTTTCCTATCAACCCTCACACCAAAAAATGCATCCATAAGCGGGGCTGCATTTGGCAGGCAATGTGATAGATCTGGCCAGGATCAGAGATAGTGCAGCACCTATCCAGGCCAGTACTGGGAAATCTCAGGACACTGCCAAACCATGTGGAAGAAGTCTGCCCCTGGGGACAAACATTAAGTACAGTTCGGCTGAGGGAAAATACCCGCGTGCCAGAGTCTTTTTGGTTTCATGTAAGTTAAATGGAGGTATTTTAGTTGGAGTAATCTGAATCTCACAGATATCGCATGTACCTGAGGCGTCATGCACACCTCCTGCCACTCCACCTCCTTCAGTTCTCCACCCATCCATCCCATCTCTGTCTAAGCGGATCTAGTGTCGCTGGGGCCTTACAGATGAGGTAGCGGTATATATGAGAGGTACCCCCTTGACCCAGATCCATTATCAGCAATCGCACCTCCCGGGAGATAAAATCGGGTACACCTATTAAGCGGGCATGGTACTGATGTAGGGCATATCGCAATTACACGTGTATTTTGGGAAATGAGTTTCGGAAAGTGTGATTTGAGTTTGGAGGCCTGCGAAGCAGAAAATAGAGGACTCTTGCCTGACATCTCCCAACACTGTAATCGTAATTAGATCCCAGTATTGAAAGCCCTCCAACTGCATTGTCGGTCGCCCATCCTAGCAGGTGAATCTATTGGCTGCCCTCCACACCAGGAATATCACTCTGGTGACCTCTGGTATGTTGAGGGGGACTGGCCGACTGTACTGACAGAGCATCACCCCATCAAAAGAGAGGCCGGACATCTCAAGCTGGTATTTAGTGTCATTCCAGGAGCTGGGCAACTAATCCTTGATAACAAGGTGGTGATATGCCCAATATAGGCGAATATGCACTGTGCCCAGGCCACCATCGTGTGCCGAGTGATGGCATTTAGCTTGAGAAATGTGTAAGGTTGACTGTTGCTACTTCTGTGTAGGCATTGGAGATTTGGAGAAGGAAAATCTGCAGTATACAAAGAAAATGGGGGAGTATCATCATCTTATTCAATGCAACCTGGCCGAAGATGCTAAGTGGGAGAATGGGCCAAGAAGCTGGACTAGTTTTAGTCCCTTTAAGTAGGGGGGCAAGACTGAGTTGGCGCCTGAATTCCAGCACTGTTGTTATATGGTCCCCTAAGTACTTAAATCTCTGACAATGAACAGGTCTACCAGATTGCCACTTAACTGACGCATTGTCTCCTTTTAAGGTAATTAGAAGGAACATCCCCTTGTTTATTTGGAGTCCCGAGGTCTCTTCGGAAAGTCAGAGGATCTCAAGAATGCATGGGCCCGACACCGCGGGGTCAGCATGAAATAGGAAGACATAATCTGCATATAGTGCGAACCCGTCCTCCAGCATCTCCAATCCACGTCCAGCCCCGCATTTGAGCATCAAAACAGTTTATACGGGCCAGGGGTTCTATAGCAACAGTGAAGAGGAGTAGGGAAAGGAGGCTGCCTTGTCGGGTCCTGTGCCGGATTGGGAATTTGTGAGAGTGCATGCCATTAACGAGGACTTGGGACACAGCTTTCTAATACAGGAGAGCCAACAGGATACAAAAGCGTGGGGCAAAGCCAATATGGAGTAGCACTAATTCAAGATAAGTCCAATCGACTGTTTCAATGCCTTTTTGAAGTCGACAAGGAGTGAGACTTCGCTGACGTGAGCACGGGTCACATGTACATGACGGATAAAATGTCTAGTGCTGTGGTTATATCAAATCAAGAATGGGGGAGAAAGAAGGAACTGTGATTCATTCAGCTTCCTTACTTATACATCAAAGATCAAATGGGGAATGGATCACGTGACCTGAGTAACCAGGGCTTGTAAATTTTCGTGTAGTATACCGATAAAAACCCTCATTCATGTACAGAGGTTGGATTGGCGGTATATCTTGATTCTCCGCCTAGCTCTTACAAACGTGACAGCATTATCATAGGGTTAGTTGTTATGCTTCCTCCACCTGGAGGTAAACCACTGGTTAGTACAGTAGTGATCAGGGAAAAAAATTGAGGGGCATATTATCAAGGTCTGGCGTTACAATTATCGCCGCTTTATCGGCAGAAAACTGCCGCTAAAGCGGCGATAATGGGCTTGATAAGATGCCGCAGAGAGTTCCAATAGAAGCCCATGTTGACACCAGAACATGGGCTTCTATGGGAATTCCCCTGAGTTTCCTAGTGCAGTGAGTTTCATAATAGTGATGTTAAAAAGCTCGTATAACCAGATTTGTAATTTTATTAAACCTGGGTTCGAGATGTTTTAAAAGTATTTTGTGCGTTTTTTTCTATTTTTGTTGTGGGCTCCTTTTATGGTCTGTCTTCACTGTGTTACTTTTTGAAATGTTGCACAAATATTTTGTACATTGCCTCTGAGTTAAGCCTGACTGCTCTGTGCCAAGCTACCCGAGGGTTGAGCACAGGTTAATTTAGGGTTTGCTTGTGATTCACCCTGAGGAAAATTGTGGTTGCTGCTTGAGAAGGGTTTTACCCTGTTCAACCAACAACCCAACTTCCTGCAGTGTCTATATCCTAGAATGCACTAGGAATCTTAAAATGCATGTTGCATTCCTAAGTATTATGACTCCTTGGAGAAATTGTGTACCTCATACCAATCCTGTAACACACAATGTTTGACTGTTCATGAATGAAATGTTTGTGTAGTCAATGCATAGCAATTTTTTTTACTTTGTCTCTTTTAATAAGCTTCTATAAAACACTTGCATTTGGCCACGTAGATGAAAGCATAAGATACAGAAAAATGAATAAAGGGGGAAAGGAATCAGAACTATTTCGTTCTTTGTTCCCCTTGCAACGAAGTTCAGTTCCATCAACAGGACAATTACAAATGTCTAATGATTGGCCACTAGCACAAGCTGACGCGGCATTCCCAACACGTATGACAGGATGAGGCCACAGGTACTGGGACAGGGAGGCCAACATGTGTGTCAGCGAGACTTGGACACTGGGAGACACAGAGAAACATGGTTGCCATGTAATGGAGACACAGGGATAGGCTGACCTGGACTTCGGACAAGGTGACAGTCACTGTGGCAGGGATGTTGCAATAAACTGATAAATGCAAACCCATCAGAGTAAAGAAGTCATGCTGGTGTAAGATGCTGTGGTCTATAAATGCTGCATAGCTTCCGCAAACGTAATATACATAACATTCTGAAAACATAAGAGGAACTGTAGCGGAGTAGACCGACCTTAATGACATTAAAAAGCGAGACCAAACTTTTTGGTGAAGGCCGGGACCTAGCACCAGTTCAGAGTGCGGAATGTCGCCATTACGAGAGCATGGTAACGTCCTCTCCACTGTACTATTCCTTCTAATAGGATTAAATAACAACTCCTGCATGCAGAGCCAAGTACTGCGATGCGGACACACAGTGGACTTTGTTCTTGGCAGACATGAAAATTCCTATCAGTGCCAACAGACCAAACAACTGCACTACAGTCGCAGCAGAAAAACCAGGAGTAAAGAAGAAGAACAGGCAAGACACAAGGACCCTTGAACGCCTGATGTTGAATACGGTCCACGCAGTACAAATGTTTGTGCCACTCACGGCTTGTTTCTTGTTTATTGAGAAACCAGCCAATAGCCAACCAGCCTTCTGGTCATGGGACTCCTTTTTGTGTATAAATCGCATTGCTAAATAGTGTTATTGTATTTCGGAGGTGGCTTGGCAAAGGAACTTTTCCTAGCGTCTGTCACTTCAGTGCTTTAGAACCGTTGTCCAGCCAGACCACGTGTGGGTGGTGTACACGTACACTGCCACCAACCTATGCAATTTAACTTCCAAGCCACTGGTGAAATTTCCGCATCAACTTCCAATTGCCTTATTGGGGTGTAAAATACATCAATTTTTCAAAAAACGATTTAGTGGTATGATTTTAGAGACAGAACACTCGAATAGTGGCGCTGGGTAGCACTGTCACAGCATAAAGGTACCCAATAACAGCAACAGAGTCCAGATTAAGGCGGAAAATCCGGGGTGGCCATCATATTAATTCAATTCAGTTTATTAAACTTAAGTCAATGGATAACGAATAAACATAAATAGTAGAAAGGAAAACGTAAAGGCTACAAAATAAAATAAACAAAAATAGCAATCAGGCGTGAATTACAGAACAGAGGATTAAGAAACTGCGAGGAAGTGGGTTCTGCTTTTTTGATCTGGACCACCTGAATTTGAATCCCTGCTGTGAGTGAGTCTCAGTAACTATCATTCTCTGTATACTTTGGTAAAATGACTAAGTACTAATCGCTAATGCTGCCTTTAAAAATAAGGTCCACTTCTGTACACCTCTGCACTATTTACATGTGACCACAAGTGCACAGTGTGAGCACCCGCGCATGGGCTGTCCTAATGGGACTACTGCCTAACTCAGCCCCACACTCTTGGACTGACTTGAGACTGATGCACTCTGCTGGACGTGTGCCTGTCCCATTCCCTCTGGTGGACAGTAGAGGGTGGACTTGCTGGAGACCCTGGAGGTGAGGGCTTCCCTTGGCGCTCTGCAGGCAGGTACTGTGGAGTACACCCCTGGAGGGGGCCCAAAAAGCAGGAAAGTAGTGTAACCTGCCCCCAGGGACATAGATCCTGCTGAGGAAGACCCTGAGCCACGGACCCCAAACAGGAGAGGAGGTCCTGCGTTTTGTGCTGCTCCCCAATGTCGGTAGAAATAAGCTGGATGCCGGAGCAACAGGGAAGCCTAAGACAACAGGCTGAAGAACTAAAGAGGCAGCAGAGCAGGGCCACAGCTCTATTTCATCAGAGGGAGAGCAGTGAATTACCAGACACAGACAACAAATACAAATTAGGAGGCAAGGAGGCCCTGAATAGACACTCCTGGTGTGGAAATCACACAAACAGTGCTGGAGAAAGCAGTGTGTGCTTGTTCTGTCAATGGCTGATGTTGGTCTCCAATGCTGCTTGAGGATGTGATCTAGACTCTGGTCTGTGGTTCTGGAAATAAATCCCCAAGGGGGCCAGTGCCCCAAGGACCACAGTGCATGTGGTGCTCCACAACCCCAAACCTAAATATTACCCCAGGGACGGCCAGTGCGTCATGGGAGGACTGTGCATTATTAAGCTTTGCCAAGCTTAAATGTTTGATTTGCTCGCTGGGAAGACCAGTGTCAAAAGAGATTTAGGGACTTTTAGAAGGAACCTCTGAACTCGCCTCAACACCTTACAACTTAGCACACAACTTAAGGCCACTGTTCCTCTGTTCAACTACTTATTCACTACAGAATATCAAACTCATGGAGTTCTTGTGCAAAAACACACTCCCATCAACAAAGCTAAACTACCCTATCCTCTGCTGACTGGACCTTGCTCCGTGCAATTTCGAATTGCGAGGGGAACAACTACCCGTGAGGATACAGGGCTGCAAGTAATAGGGACGCCTCAAGGCCTGAGTGAGTCTCCCCTGGAGCACACAATTCACCATCTTGAATAGTCTCTCCAACATTTTACCTCTAAACACCTCCCTTCACTGGATATCAAGAAGGATGAGACCCAGGCTGGCATTTGTGATGCTGCAGGCCATCCACACTGGACCACTGCCTTGAGACTGAGAGCACACTTGGAAGTGAACAAGTCTTGCATTGATGTCAGCTTCCATCAGGACAATGACGATCCTCATTCATAACAAAAGCCACGGGGATCTTACCCACTTCAAAGCCATAGGCATTACACCAAACACAAGGTATTCCCTATGGTTTCATTTTAATTACACACAGTAAACCAATGCATTACTAGTAGTGGGAAGACCATACGCTTTTAATGTGCATGTCACCAGGCAGGTCACTTTCCTCACCGCCACGCAGCCCCCTGTGTGACTGGTGTTCCGCTGCCACTGCGCCCGTATTAAGCCGCCTGCCTCCAGGTTAAGTACTGTGCTGCCTTGTCTTTGCCTCTGTTTGTTTACTCCTGGTTGTTTTTGTGTGATTGTCTTTGCCTCTGTTTGTTTACTCCTGGTTGTTTCTGCGCGATTGTATCCCTGTGCCATTTTGCCTTCTGTACCCCTGTGTGTTCATCCTCCCTCCATTGAGCCCCCTTACTTTGCTGTCCCCTTGCCTCCGTGACCCCGCAGTTTTTCTTTTCCCGCCACTGTGTCCCTGCGGCCCCGCCCCCTTGTCTCCATTCGCCGCCCCACTCCCGCCTCCCAGCTGCTCCTCCCTCCCTCTCCTCCTCATATGGAGGCCGCGCGCAGCGGGCGCGCCGCTGGCGCGCCTAAGGCAAGCCCGTCTGCGCCCGTCCGTGCCCGGACCGCGCACAGCGCCAGTACCCCTGGCCCCCGCCGGAGCCAGAAACCTCGACTGAGATACAACTCCGCCGCCCTCAACGCACTCAACACTGGACAACCACATGCCTGCCACCGAGCCACCCCGAAGCGCACCCACAGACCATTCACCTGTCAAGCCTGCAAATTCACCTGCCTCCGAACCTGCCCCCCGCCCGTCGGACCAAGCAACAACAACAACCACCTCAAATGCATCCTCCTCAACACACGCTCCGACTACAAACATGCCATCGAACTCTGGGACCTCCTCGACACAACAGCACCTGACGTCGCCTTCCTCACGGAAACCTGGATGAACGCCTCCTCGGCCCCCGACATCGCCATAGCCATCCCGGACGGCTACAAGATCACCAGGAAGGACCGCGTCAACCAAACCAGAGGAGGAATCGCCATCATCTACAGGAACACCATCAACATCACGTCCAACGCCGAAGACACATTCCCCGACGCCGAACACCTACACTTCCAGATTCGCACCGACCACCCTTAGAGGAACGCTCATCTACAGACCCCTGGGCCTGCGCACACAATTCAGCGAAACCATCGCCGACTTCATCCGCCCGCACGCCCTAGCCTCACCAGAATACATCCTCCTAGGGGACCTGAACTTCCACCTGGAGAAAAACAACGACAACAACACCACCACACTGCTCGACAACCTCGGACTCAAACAACTGGTGAACATCCCCACCCACCTCGCTGGCCACACGCTCGACCCCATCTTCTCCACCAGCAACCACATCCCCTTCAGCCACTCTACCGGACCACACTGGACCGACCACAGATGCATCCACTTCACCTTCAAAAAGACCACAGCACAACACCGCACGCAACAAATCCCGCTCAGATGCTGGAGCAAAATCACCACAGACCAGCTCCTCTCATCACTGAGCCAGAACCCGCTAGCCGACACCGCTGACACAAACGACGCAGCCCACAACCTCACACAGCGGATCACCAACTGCGCCGACGACCTTGCCCCACTGAAGAACCCCCCAGGCAAGACCGGCAACAGGAAAACCTCATGGTTCACTGACGCCCTCAAAGAATCAAAGAAATCCTGCCGAACCCACGAACGGACAACAGAAAATATGGCAGCCCTCAAAAACGCCACTCGCGAACACCACCAGCTAATCCGAACCACCAAAAGGACATCGTTCAAAGAGCAGCTAGACAGCAACACCCACAACAGCAAGGAACTCTTCAGCATCGTAAAAGAGCTCTCCAACCCCAGCGCCAGCAACAACGACATCACACCGTCACAAGACCTCTGCAACTCCCTCGCCACGTTCTTCCACCGCAAGATCGCAGACATACACAACAGCTTCGGACCCCAGACGCCGCCTCCAGCCACCGAACCAACGACGCCCACCACCACCCTCAGCACCTGGACCCCCATCAGCACTGAAGACACCACCCACACCATGAACACCATCCACTCTGGCTCCCCCTCTGATCCATGCCCCCATCATATCTTCAACAAAGCCGACATCATCATCGCACCCCACCTCCGGAACGTCATCAACAACTCCTTTGCGTCAGCCTCCTTCCCTGAGAGCTGGAAGCACGCAGAAATAAACGCCCTTCTGAAGAAACCCACAGCGGACCCCAAAGACCTCAAGAACTTCCGCCCCATCTCTCTTCTTGCCTTCCCGGCTAAAGTCATCTAGAAGACCGTCAACAAACAGCTGACTGCATTCCTCGAGGCAACCAACTCGCTCGACCCATCCCAGTCCGGATTTCGAGCCAACCACAGCACTGAGACCGCCCTCATCGCAGCCACCGATGACATCACGACCCTGATGGTCAACGGAGAAACAACTGCTCTCATCCTCCTAGACCTCTCGGCAGCCTTTGATACCGTATGCCATCGCACCCTAATAACCCGCCTCTGCAACACTGGGATCCAAGAAAAGGCCCTGGACTGGATCACCTCGTTCCTCTCCGACAGAACCCAGAGAGTCCGCCTCCCTCCCTTCCGCTCAGCGGCCACCGAGATCATCTGCAGCGTACCCCAAGGCTCCTCACTCAGCCCAACTCTCTTCAACATCTACATGAGCCCCCTCGCCGCTATCGCACGCAAACACAACATCAACATCATCTCCTACGCCGACGACACCCAGCTGATACTCTCCCTCACCAAAGACCCAGCCACCGCCAAAACCAACCTCCAGGAAGGAATGAAAGACATCGCAGAATGGATGAAGCTCAGTCGCCTGAAGCTGAACTCAGACAAGACGGAGGTCCTCATCCTCGGACAATCCCCATCCGCCTGGAATGACTCCTGTTGGCCCACAGCGCTGGGCTCCGTGCCAACACCCTCGGACCACGCACGCAACCTGGGATTCATCCTGGACTCCTCCCTCACAATGACCAAGCAAGTCAACGCCCTCTCGTCCTCTTGCTTCAACACCCTGCGCATGCTCCAAAAAATTTTCCGGTGGATCCCCACCGAAACCAGAAAGACCGTCACCCAGGCCCTCGTTACCAGCCGACTGGACTACGGGAACGCCCTATACGCAGGAACTACAGCCAAACTTCAGAAACGACTTCAGCTCATACAGAACACCTCCGCACGACTCATCCTCGACATCCCTCGCCACAGCCACAAATCCGCCCACCTGAGAAACCTGCACTGGCTCCCCGTCAGCAAGAGGATCACTTTCAGACTCCTCACCCATGCACACAAGGCACTCCACGACATGGGCCCCGAATACCTCAACAGCCGCCTCTCGTTCTACATTCCCACCCACCAGCTCCGCTCCACCAGCCTCGCCCTCGCCACCGTCCCACGGATTAGCAGGACCACCGCCGGAGGAAGATCGTTCTCCTACCTGGCAGCCAAAACATGGAACTCCCTCCCCGCACACCTACGACTGACCCAGGACCATCTCACCTTCAGGAAACACCTCAAGACCTGGCTATTCGAGCAATAGCAGCACCCCCCCTCCCTTCAGCGCCTTGAGACCCTCACAGGTGAGTAGCGCGCTCTCTAAATGTATTGATTGATTGATTGATTGCATAATACATCTTGTTCTTTCTAAAATCACGCAGTTTAGCACTACAAGTGTTACTAAGGTAGAGCTTTTCATCACAAGACCGTAGCACAAAATAGTTTCCTAAGAAAAAGTGTGCAGCAGACTCGCCAGGATTTGGCATTTCCCCAATAATATATGCACATTAATCATTTTTTGTCAAGGACATGGATTCCAGTCTGCGCGTTGACCTTAAAATAATTGATTTAGTTTAATTTGTTCTACATAAATGCCAGTTGAATCAGATCAAGGATTTGGCTTTGTTTGTTAATGTGTTTCTGATTTTTAATATAAGCTTTTACAAAAAAGACTCATTGCAGTAGAGCCTTCAACTAGCGCATGACCTGTATAATGATATATTTTGTCATATTTGTTTATGTACATAATTTAACAAAAAGATTTGGTTTCAATGTAAAAGTTTTAGATTATTGAATGTCACGTCTCTTGTCTAAGTATTCAGCAATATGTACAATGATCAGAAATCGCGGAATCATTTGGATAATACACAGGGGCCACTGTGTCAAATAAGCATTCTGCCGACGTCAACAATGAATACATTATTCACCACAAAAAGAAGAATATCTCATTATAAAAATGCGTTTAATTTCCATATAAATGTTTTCTGAGGTTATAATTCTAATTAACCTCCGTTGCATCTCGGAGCTGGTCTACAGTGTCATTACAGGTCATATTTATATGTTGGCAATAACTCCTTCACCCAGGTCTAAACCTCACCACTGCCAAAATTTCTCATCTCTTGCCAACCCACAATTACAGTAGTTGGTGTACATTGGAGTGGAAACAGCTTGGTGTCGGTAGACATCAGCATGGTGGTCCATACATTGTCAAATATTATCCTTGTATTACCAGGTGGGCTGTGAAAGGGATTCACATGGCTCCCCCAGGCCTGGCAGAGGGATGATATCCCCATTTCAGAGAAAGCAGAGCTTTTCCAGACCAACAACCATTCTCCCTCACCACCTTGAAATACTTTATTTTTCAACCACGATATTTTATTGATTTGGTACACATACACCAAAAAAGAAGACAATCTTAGATAAAATAAATTTCTATATGATAAAGCAGCCTCTGCTTCTCCACCCATTCCCTGCCTCCCCACATAGTGGTACAATATCTCTAAAATGCGTTACTCAGTAGGTGCAAACATCTTCCGATATCATCTCTTATCCAGTCATTGTAACTTTTCAACACTCGTTTTAAAAATTGTTGTCCATCAGTAATGGCTCCCACAGAAGCTTCAAGGCCTGCAAAGTTCTAGTGGACGACAAAGATGGGGTTTGAAATTTATGACAGTCTACCAAAACTTACTGGAAAACCTCAAATTTGTCCCATTCATCTGGCACATCCTGAAAGCATCTCCATAGCTATCAGCGACCTGTTGCTTAGACCCGTCCATTAGTGTGTGGGTAAAATCACCTGTCTCCATTCGGCTGCTAATGCTTGTTTAGCCCCTAACAGGATATAAGTTGCCAGCATCCAATTAGTATTTATAATATCCTGACTTATGCATAGGTATCAAGCCTAGAAGAACAAACAATAAATCAGCAACCTAAAACTGCTTTAATATGGCCTAAGCTTTCTTTTTAATATGTAGTGATCATCAAATATCCCCCCAAACTCTGAATTTTGTCTCCCTCCATGCCACACAAGTGTTGTCCATTTAGATTGTGGTACATTTGTTAGGGTGTGTTCGATGTTAAGTTACAATTGAACTTTCTTTTGTAGAGGGTTTCCTGTTCTGTACAATACGCAAACAGCCCTGGAGGTTACCCCACAGTGTTTGCCATTGGTTATGTGTTAATATCATATTCACAAGGACTTATCTCTGATTTATCTCCACCTTAACGCATCAAAAGTGGAGATAGATTTGACACCCCATTCACAAGCTCGTGCAAACTGCAGACAACGCCAGTATTCCGGTGATAACTGGCCCAAAATGTATCTCCACGGTGGACACCACCAACTAACCCTAATGAGATGCAGAGTAGGTGTTCCCGTGCAAAAACACACTAAAAAAAACACAACACAACTTTCACAACGAACTGCCAGATCCGCGATGTGAGTCAAAACCTGCCGAACCAAGTATTGACTCTTTTCTCCCTGCACTGTCACAGGTGATCAAGGATATGCACTCTGCCCTTGGATGATGACACCCTTCCGAGACCCGAACACACCCGCCCAGAGGCAGTACAATGCACAGCCCACATACGCACCAGGGGCAGCGTTGAATGCACATTTGGCGTGTTGAAGTCATGTTTCAGGTGCCTGGACGGCACAGGTGGAAAGCTCCTGTACAGTCCGGACATCGTGTGCAAGATGATCGTTGCATGTTATGTGTTACACAACATCTGTGTAAGAACCAATGCCCCATGGATCCCAATTCCAGAAGTACAGGACAATGATGGTGATGATGGTGACGATGGGGCAGGTGGCCCACATCCCACTGCAGCTGTGGCAGGAATGGCCCGTAGGAACACCATCATTGACAATTTCTTCTCATGAGCATGTCACATTGTGGCAGTCCCTGGCATTGTGGGACAGTAAAAAATGTCCAAAAGAACAGCATGTGTGAATAAAACATATTTGCAGACTTTCAGGTTGTACTTGTACATTGTCATGTCACAGTTTCCTGCCAGATGTGATTTGCCATGTTGTGCACATTTGTGGCACCAATTGTGTCCTGTGTTCTGTTGTGGGGGTGTTGCTGTTTGTACCAGGATGTTTTCAATGTCCGAGGTGGTGTACCATCTTTGCCTTTTTGTTGCCAATGACACGTTGGAGGTGACATACAGTTGGGGGTGGTGTTCTGCCTTATCCGTGACGATGATCTGGTTTTCCTGGCGACTGTACCCCGTCTTCCTCTTCCTCTTCTCATTGCCCTTCCACGGGCCCTGTATTCCTGGGTGTTCCTCTGTGGGGATTGTGGGGTTCATGTTGTCCTCTGCAGTCGGTCAGGGTGCATCCGTGGTACTCCGTAGTTGATGTTGTTTTTTAGTGGAATTTTCCGTATGCTGTTCTTGAGCTTTTTCCCGCATTACGCGTGGGTATTGCTGGCCTCTCGCTGGTTGTCACTGTTTTCTTATCGCGTTTGGGCACATCGCATCTTTTTACGTGTTGGGGTTTGTGTTTTTATCTCTGTTGCGGTGGTTGTATCACAGACATTGGCCGCGTTTTTATTGGACTATCGCATGATACCGCCATGTTGTGAATTCCACGTTGACACTGGGTTATTTTCCCGCGATAGGCTGCGATGTGTAAACTTACGTTAGCATTTTTTGGTGATGTTTAGCACACGTTCTTGTGAAAATACCCCTCAGTGTCTTTTCTCTTCAAGCCATGTATAGTCATTTAGGTTGTGTATGAGCTTGGTTCAATGCTACATATATAGGAGGTGAGTCATTTAGTAATGTCGTATGTGGAAAAAAGCTTTGCAAAATGCGTCAGGCCAGTCTTTGCTGCCATATGGTTGTGGGGGAGACACCCCATTAGCAAATTTGGAGTTAGAGAACCTTTCTGTTTCTTCAGTGACAAAGCCTTTTTATACAAGTGTTGAAAGATTTAATTACCCATGACTAGAACATATTATTGAGCGTAAAGCAGTCAACCTTTCTCCAGTGGACATCATTCTCCAGTGCGAAACTTAAGTCAAGGCTGTAATGTATACGCTTGTATGGAAAGCTGTGATAGTGCATCCCATATCATGAAGGGATGAGTTATCTTTGAGGGGTAGGCGTTTGCTGGTGTGCATCTGCATCAAATAGGAAGGCATAACAATTCCCTTAGAGACCTCCCCAGTAAAGCATGTTCAATTTGTGACCATTGTTGTTTATTATCCCTCAGATACGCTTCGAAAGTCATTCTCAGTTGGACAGACACAAAGTAAAACTGTATGCTGGTTAAACCCAGTACATCTTTACATTTAACTCAGGTTTTCCAAAATTAATTTGTCATATGAAATTTGGAACTTGTAGAACAAGTTACTTACCTTCGGTAACGATGTATCTGTAAGAAACATTAGTTAGTTAGATTCCTCATCTTAGAATATCCTCAGGCGTCAGACTGGATCCGGAAGATTTTTTGTCAGCAATACCCCTTGCGCGTCGCTAGGCGTCGTCTGCGGCTCCGCGTCCGTCGTCGGCGTCGTGCGCCGGAATGACGTCGTCGGAGTACTTAGACGCCGCCCTCACGCGCTGACGTCAGTTCTTGTACATAGCTTTCCGCGCCAGGAACGCAGAGCCATGCAAAGACCGACACTGGTGCCAAAAATAAAATCTAGGGGCCTGAAAAGGATAACCTTAACCCTAGATGTCAGTTCGCAGAACGGGGAGGATGGGTGGGTCGGTGAGGAATCTAACTAACTAATGTTTCTTACAGATACATCGTTACCGAAGGTAAGTAACTTGTTCATCTGAAAGAAACACGTTAGTTAGATTCCTCACCTTAGAATAGATACCCAAGCAATACCATCCCCGGTGGTGGGTCTGCGAACCAAGATCACACCAGAAAGTCCTGGAGGACAGAACGGCCAAAGAAGCCATCCCTCCGGACTTGGCTGTCAAGGCAATAATGCCTGGCAAACGTGTGTAGTGAAGCCCACGTCGCCGCCTGACAGATGTCCTGCAAAAGGACTCCCCGTCCCAAGGCAGTAGTAGCCGCTGTGGCCCGAGTAGAATGGGCGCGCAGCCCAACAGGAGGGTCCTTTTTTGCCAAAGAGTAACAAATTTTGATGCACAGAACGACCCACCGAGAGATGGTCCGTTTGTGCACAGCTTTCCCCTTCTTAGCACCCACGTATCCAACGAAAAGTTGGTCGTCCACCCGGAACTGCTTTGTGCGGTCCAAATAAAAGGAGAGCGCACGTTTTGGGTCCAGACGGTGGAGCCTCTCTTCCTCTTTGGAAGGATGCGGAGGCAGAAAGAAGGTGGGCAAGGTGACAGACTGCCCAAGATGAAATGAAGTCACCACTTTCGGAAGAAAGGAGGGACGAGGCCGAAGGACAACCTTGTCCCGATGAACAGACAGAAAAGGAGGCTTTGAAGACAAAGCCTGGAGCTCACTCACCCGTCTAGCCGAGGTGATGGCTACCAGAAAAGCAGTCTTAAGAGTCAGAAGACGAAGAGGACAATTGTGAAGAGGCTCGAAGGGAGCGCACATCAGGAATGTCAAGACCAGATTCAAGTCCCACTGAGGCATTACAAAAGGGACAGGAGGAAACGTGTGAGTAATGCCTTTTAGAAAGCGTGTAACCACAGGGGACTTGAAGGGAGAAGGCTGATCAGGAAGCCGCAAGAAGGCGAAGATGGCAGCAAGATAACCTTTCAGGGTGCCCAGGGCAGAGCCCTGCCGGGCCAGAGAAAGAAGAAAGAGGAGAACCTCAGAAAGAGGGGCGGAAAGTGGATCCACAGCCTTTGCTGTGCACCATGCCACAAATTTGTTCCACCGGCAGGCGTATACCGTCTTTGTGGAGGGACGCCTGGCTGCCAGAATGATATCACAGACTTCAGGAGGCAAGTCAAATGGCATCAACTGCCGCCGCTCAATCTCCACGCATGGAGGTGGAGGCTGGACAGGTTCGGGTGGAGGACCGTCCCCTGCTGCTGCGACAGAAGATCCTCCCGAAGGGGCAGACGTATCGGGGGATCGGTCAACATACTGAGTAGCTCGGGATACCAGTATCTTCGTGCCCAATCCGGAGCCACCAAGATGACTTGGGCCCGGTCGTGCCTGATCTTCTTCAGCACTCTGGGCAGAAGTGGTATAGGCGGAAAGGCATACAACAGACCGCAACTCCACTCGTGACGAAAAGCGTCACCGAGCGAGTGCCGCCTTGGAAATTCCAACGCGCAGAACTGCTGACATTGCGCGTTCTCTTCGGTGGCGAATAGCTCTAACCAAGGCTCTCCCCACTGCTGAAAGAGACCTTGCGCCACTTCGGAGTTCAGACGCCATTCGTGATCCATCATGCACCGGCGGCTGAGTTCGTCCGCTCTGGCGTTCAGAGAGCCCGCCAGATGTTGAACCACTAGGGTGACGCCCTGGTGTTCCAGCCACGTCCAGAGGCGCAGGGCCTCCTGACAAAGGGTCCACGACCCCACCCCGCCCTGTTTGTTGCAATACCACATGGCGGTGGTGTTGTCCGTGAACACCTGCACGACACTGCCCCTGACAGAGGGAAGGAAGGCTTTCAGTGCAAGTCGGATCGCTCTCAACTCCAACAGGTTGATGTGGAGACGAGACTCCGCCGGAGACCAGAGGCCTCTGATCTCCGCCTCTCCCATATGGCCACCCCATCCCAGGAGGGACGCATCCGTCACTACGACATGCTCCGGTTGGGGAAGGGAGAGGCTCCTGCCCATGACCCAATCGCGGTCCGTGAGCCACCACTGCAACTGCTGTGCAGTGCCCTCCGAGATCAAGACATGGTCGGACAGGTTGCCGTGATGCTGGGCCCACTGAAACTTCAGGTCCCACTGCAGAGCCCGCATGCGCCGCCTGGCGTGATGCACTAGTAGGATGCAGGAGGCCATCAGCCCCAGCAGCCGCAACACTAGCCTGACCGACACCCAGGATAGAGGCCGAAAGATGGGAATCAGGGCCTGTATATCCCGGACCCGCTGTTCCGGTGGATAGACCCGGAACTGCGCCGAATCGAGAACCGCTCCGATGAAAAGGAGCTTCTGAGAGGGACTCAGGTGTGACTTCGGCACGTTGATGGAAAACCCCAGCAAATGCAGGAGATCCGCCGTAGTCTGGAGGTGGGAGACGACTGTCTGGGGCGAGCCCGCCTTCAACAACCAGTCGTCGAGATAGGGGAAGACTGGAACCCCTGATCTGCGCAGATGAGCTGCGACCACCGCCATCACTTTCGTGAACACCCGAGGGGCACTGGTGAGGCCGAAGGGGAGCACGGTAAACTGAAAGTGCTCTTGGCCCACCGTGAACCGCAGGTAACGCCGGTGGGCCGGCAGGACGGGGATGTGGAAATAGGCGTCCTGCAAGTCCAACGCTACCATCCAGTCTCCGGGGTCTAGGGCAGCTAGAACCTGAGCCAAAGTCAACATCTTGAACCGTTCCTTCCGGAGGAAGGCATTGACGTTCCGAAGGTCCAAGATAGGGCGTAGGCCCCCCTTGCCCTTCTTGGGAACCAGAAAGTAGTGGGAATAACAACCACGACCTACTTCTGGGCTCGGAACGCGCTCGACGGCCCCCTTGGCCAAGAGGGCGGAAACCTCCTCGTGGAGAAGATGCAAATGATCCCCCGAGATACGGTGGTGCTGCGGTGGCATGGCTGGAGGGGTCGTCTCGAAGGGGAGGGAGTAGCCCCTTCGGACGATTTGCAGCACCCACCTGTCCGATGTGATGGACCGCCAGTGGAGCAGGTGATGGCGAACTCTGCCACCCACTGGCGTGGAATGGGCCTGAAAGCTCGGACTAGGAAGGCTTTGAGGCGGATGCTGCCGGGGTGGATGTGGGCTGACCTCGTCGTCCTCCAGATCCGCCTCGGCGGAAACCACGTCCGCGACCGCGCGCAGGTTGATTCTGCGGCTGGTGGCTAGGCGCACGTGAGGAGGCACCCCTTCCTTGGCCACGAAAGGGGCGAAAAGCGGAAGATTGCGACCACGGGGCCGAGAGGCCCAAGGACTTGGCCGTAGCCCGGGAGTCCTTAAAGCGGTTCAGCGCACTGTCCGCCTTCTCGCCAAACAGGCGAGTGCCATCAAACGGCATGTCCATGAGAGTGCTCTGGACATCGCCGGAAAACGACGTGGACCGCAGCCAGGCGTGACGTCGAAGCGCCACAGTGGTAGAAATGGCCCTACCCAGCGAGTCCGTGGTGTCAAGCCCACAACGTATAGCATGTCGCGCTGCATCCCTCCCATCGGCCAGAGCCTGGGTAAGACGTGTCTGGACCTCCTCCGGACACAGGGGCAGCGCGTCCTCCACCGCATCCCACAGAGAGTGGGAATAACGGTCCAAGAGACAAGCGGTGTTCAAAGACCGCAGGCCCAAACTAACGGAAGAGAACAGTTTCTTGCCAAACTGCTCCAGTCTCTTGGAATCCCGGTCCGGCGGGGCGGTCGGGAAAGAGGATTGGGAGGTGGAGGCCTGGATAACCAGGCTCTCAGGGGTAGGGTGTTGGGACAGAAAACTGGGGTCGCCCGGAGCAGGGCGGTGGCGCCTGGCAACGTTCCTGTCCACAGGAGGAACTGTGGAGGGCTTGGACCAGGTGCCCTGTAGAACGTCAGTGAGGGCCTCATTGAATGGCAGCAGAGGCTCAGTGGAGCTTGCTGCAGACTGAAGCACCTCAGTGAGGACGTTCGTCCTCACAGCCACGGCAGGTAGCTCGAGCCCAAGGGCTGCGGCCGCCTTGCGCAGCACCACGGAGAAAGCTGCACCCTCCTCCGAAGCCACAGTCGGAGGAGAGATGAATCCAGTGTCTGGCGAGGTATCCAGACCACTGGCCTCCCCCAGTTCATCTGCCCAGTCCTGGGACAGTTGGGCCTGATGGGCCATAGGATCCTCGGACCCCTCCCAGTAGTCCCCATCATCCGACTCCTGGTGTAGAGGAGAAAGTAACGGAGCCGGGCGGTAGACAAAATGTGTCTCTAGCGGCGCCGATCTCGGCGTCCATCGACGCCGAACCGACGCCGGGACCGGAGCGGGACTGAATTGGGGCACGACGTCGATCGGGGTCGACGTCGGCGTCGGGGGTGGAACCGGAGTCGACGCCGGTGGAGGAGGCGTGACGAGGTCGACCGGCGTCGACGGGGACTCGAGAACGGGTCCCTCGGGCGCTTGCGGCGTCGAGGCCGGAGCTGTCAACGGCGCCGGGGCCGGAGCCGCCGGCTGGCAAGGCAGCCCAGTCGGGTCCGCGGGGCCCGAAGGCGCACCAGCGGGCGCCGACGGCGGAGCCAGGTTCCTCATGGCCGAGAGGTAGGCACTGATCTCCGCCGACGTCGCGTGAGTCCCAGGGACCAGAGGGTATGGGGACGGACGCGGCGCCTGCGGCTCCGACGGAGCCACGGGGGTGGAACCACCCTGACCCTCAACCGAGTCGCGCGACCGGCGAGGGGAGTCCGAAGAGCGATGTCGCCTCTTGGACTTCTTGGAATGCTTCGACTTACCCGAAGACTTTGATCCCGACGACCGATGGTGACGTCGGCTGCGGCTCCGCGACCGATCCTTGGACCTCCTCCTGGACCGGGATCGAGAGGCGCGCGGAGCCGAGTGGCGAATCTCGAGGAGCTTACGGGACCGCTCCCGTCTAGCCTTCGAGGTCAGGGCCTTACAGTCCGAGCACGACTCCGCGTCGTGGTCGAGGCCCAAACAGTACAGGCACCGGCGGTGATGGTCCGTAACCGACATCAATCGGCTACAGTCCGTACAGGCTTTAAACCCAGGCATCCTACCGGCACCGGTGTCGATATGACAGGATCAAAAAGGATCAAAAAGTTAGTCAAAAAGTGACTAAAGGGGTAGCTCTCCCGGATCTGCGCTTACTGGCGCGGAAAAAAGAAGAACTGACGTCAGCGCGCGAGGGCGGCGTCTAAGTACTCCGACGACGTCATTCCGGCGCACGACGCCGACGACGGACGCGGAGCCGCAGACGACGCCTAGCGACGCGCAAGGGGTATTGCTGACGAAAAATCTTCCGGATCCAGTCTGACGCCTGGGGATATTCTAAGGTGAGGAATCTAACTAACGTGTTTCTTTCAGATAGTGTTATTGGTACCACTTTGACTCTCCTCTCCATTATATAATAGGTGTGTGCCATCTTTGCAGGTACGTCTCCAGTTTCTCATTAAAGGCTGGGTAGTTTGTCTTAAACAAGACCTGGATGGTGGGAGAGATGAGCAGTCCATGATGTTTCATTTTATCTTTTTTCCCATTGAAATAGCGCCACAGATACCAGATGTATTCTAGTGTCCATGTCCATTCTCACCCTCATTACTTCTGATTTCGAGGGATTGACTCTGAAACTATAATTTCCTTCAAAAAGTTTTATAATATCTAGAATTCTCTGAATGGATTTCAGTATTCCTGTGCATCAAGACGATGGCATTGATGAGTAAATATTTTTTGTGATCTATAGAACTGAAGGGCATTCCCTCAACTCCTTCATCCCTGCAAATTTTAAGAGCCAGGGACTCCACCACCAACGCAAAGAGGTGAGAGGAAATGGGATACCCCTGCCTGGCTCCTCTACTTCAACTGAAGGGCACTGATTACCGACCATTTATCATAACTGGCATAGGGAGCCCAACCCACTTTGAGAAAAACATAGTTGAGGCATGACCAATTCACTCAGTCAAACACTTTTTGAGCATCAGGTGAGAGTATAGCAATGGGGAGCCTTCTTTTATTGAATATCTCCATCAGTTGCAGAATTCCACAGATGTTATTAGACATCTATCTATATTTAAGAAATCCTGTTTTGGGGTTCTATCAAGAATGGCAGAAAGTCTTCTATGTGAGAAGCCAATATTTTTGTAAACATTTTGAGATTGGTATTCAACTAGGAAAGAGGCCTGTATGAAGAATTCTCTTTAGTGGTTAGGCCCAGTTTATATAGTAGGGTGATGTCAACTTCCCTCATCAAAGGGGATCAGTCTCGTCTCAATAAAAGAGTTGTATACTTTGGCCAATCAAGGAAACAGCAAACTGCTGGAGTTTTTATAAATAGCCTCTGGAAGACCTTCCAGACGTAGTGCCTGGTTAGCTTGAATATTTCTAATTGCCCTCACATAACATAACATGTGTATTTGTAAAGCGCACGTTCACCCAGAGGTCTCTTGGCGCTGAATAACAGAGGTTCATTGTTACCCAACTCAATGGTACTCATTTTATTGACCTCAGATGGATCAAAGGCTGAGTGGACCCGCCAGGATTTGAATCTGTGACCATGAGGTTGAACACAGGCCCCTGCAATGGACGCATTAGTCAAACGAGCCACCAGACCCAACCCTCACAAACAGCACCTCTGAGATTTGTTTCTCCAAAGCCCCCAGGTCAGACCATCTCAGTTTTGGAAATTATCCTAAAAATTTACCTAATGCCTCAGTATTGATCTGTTCTTCCTTATATAATTCTTTAAAGAAAAACCAGAAGGCTTGTCATTTTTGGAATTCAGCAATTGAAAGGCATTCCTATAGATCTCAGTCATTGGGAATTCTATTTATAGCCATCACTGTGACTAGTCTGGCTGACAGCATTTTTGCAGCTCTATTGGCTTCTCATCGAATTTCTGTTTGACCTGCAATAGGGCCCAATACGAACTTTCCACAAACTTCAGAGTTGCAAGAGTGCCAAACACCCCACAATGTTTGTATACTCTTTTGATATCCACTTCTAGACTCTGCTGCACTAGGGCCCAGTCTTATCTCTGGACAGCTTTTAGTAGTAATACCTTTGCTTCTGAATAATGTCTTGAATGAGTCCCAGATTGACAGATAGTTGAAGCCGAATCATCTTCTTTCTTGTAAGTGTTATTTTTTAAATAAATGTTTTGATAATTTTTCTGTTCAGCTCTTGTTCATAGAGTGCATCTTTTATTGTATTTATCTTAAAAGACCATGTCCCTCTCCTCCTAGCTGGATCCCCAAGCAGAAGTCCAGTGTAACTGGGGCATGGTCAGGAATCGTTATAAGGCCAATTTAATCTACCAGGGTGGGTAAGTCACTACCTCCACCTCCATTACCGCCTGCCATATTTAGAGAGCTCGGCTGACCTGGTAAAAATATTTATGACATCAAGAAGCCGCACCACAACGTGTCCTCCAAAGGCACTGAAACAATGCTGCCATTATTCATGTGGATGCTCAGCAAACGATTTGCTTTCCAAAATTAAACTCATTCATGTGGTTCAAAAGCTAAGTCCATATGTAAGATTAATACTATGCCACTGACCGTTCCAGGTGAGATAGCATTTAACATGGTGGGTTATTTTTTGTGGCCCATCATCCTTGTGTCCTTTTGACAATAGGTGGTCTCTTGTAAGCTTATGCTATCAGGGCATTCAAATATGATGGTCTTGTAGATCTTGTGTCTTTTTATAAATAGATATAAGATCCCTGGCATTCCAAGATAACAATTGTACAATCGACACTGAGTGTTAGCATTCCCATTGGGTGAATCCTCTTAGTAACTACTCTGGTGTGCCTTTTCCCATCATCCAATGACAGTCCCAAATTTGCAATCTCTAACTAACAGAACAGCAATGACTATTCTGCAGGAAAGGAATTAATCCTGTAGTGGCAAGCTTAATCCCTAGGGACGTGGTGATTGGTCCACATACATCCCCTGGCAAATACATTTATATTTAGCTGTTACTCGATCTTCGCTATCTCAACCATCAGAAATTTTATATCTTAATATCAACTTGTTGTGTCTAATATCCTGCAACAGCAATAGTGAAATGCTTAACCACATATTGCCTTTCTATATTAATCATTGTGGCACAATTTACAGATTAACACATTGTCAGCTATTTCTGATTTCCTACTCACATTAATTAGTTTCTAATTACAGTGATTAGTTTCTTTGGGAAAACGATGAGTGATCTTACACCAAAGACCCCTCGTTTTGTTCAGAATTGTGTCTACTATTTAAAAATATACCTCTTTTATGATTCACCCCTCGATTTCAAACCACATTTTGTCACAATTGCAAGTAAGTAAACAACGTAAGAATAAGAAATACCGACTACCTCTTAGAAAATGAAAAAACCTCCGGTGAAAAAGATGTGGTTCTTTAGTAAAAAATGAGTCTATCCCTGAAAGCTGCACAAAGGGCAGTCATAGCACAGCACACTTTTTGTTGATGTAATTTTTAGGGGGGGGAAACATACACTTTCCAGCACATCACCTTTTCCCCATTTCTCAAATCAAAAACAAAAAATATGCTGGGCCCTCATCAATCTAAAAAATGCCACAAATATCAAATACGCACCGTCAAAGCCAATAGATCTTGCGTGGTCTGCCAGCCTCCTGGTAGCTCTTGTTTTGTTTTGACATGGTTTTTACAAAACTTTATTGTTTGGGAATATGCTGGGCCCTCATCAATCTAAAAAAATATTTAATAGAGGCAAAAAAGGTTTCTGGGGTCTAGAAACCCCACAAATTACCACAGCATTCCCTGGCACTGAAAGGAACTACTTTGTATGTGGATGTGTGCCTTTTGAAAGGGCATCAAGCCATAACTCGTAGTGAAGTCATTCAATGGTTGAAGTGGACTGCTACATTGCCCCTTAAAGCATGCAGGAGTGAATGGAAGAAAAATATGAATGACACCAACCACAGACTATGGATGAAGTCTGGCAGAAACCACTATAAGTAACTATATTATGCACATAATTTTAGTAAAATCAAAAGGTCTTGGCTTACAAAGACCTAAAAAAGTCAATCATTCTTGCCTTGGCTGCAAGAGTCAAGAAATGAAGAAAGAAAGAAAAGTAAGAAAAGAAAGAAAGAAAGAAAGAAAGAAAGAAAGAAAGAAAGAAAGAAAGAAAGAAAGAAAGAAAGAAAGAAAGAAAGAAAGAAAGAAAGAAAGAAAGAATAATAAAAGAAAGCAAAAATGACAGGAGGTAAGAATGGGAGAATGAAAGAGAAAGTAAGAATAAAAAAGATGGAAGGAAGGGAAGGTGTGTTGGGGAGACTGCTATTAGCGTAGCCACAGTTCATGGTGAAGTATTACCTACTAGGTCCAAGCTCTAGAAACACTTCTATGTTGTTTGTCCCACACACTATACACTCTTTGTTTGTTGCGATAACAGTGCGATATAAATCTGAAAGATGGACGAGAGACTAGTACAGTTGGTGTTAAGTAACCGCAGGAACCAGTTCATTGGGGTGCACAAACACATTCTCTCCTTTCAGTTGAATGTCAAGGAGTGATTGTACACAACTTTCCCCGTTCACTTTTGAACCTGTCTGTGTTCTTTAGTGGTGTATTTGTATTCCATCCAACTCGTGTACTTGTTATTTTTTAAAGACAAATAGAATAGGTTGAGCTTTCAGAAACACATTTTAGGCCCATAGATTTTCTTTTACTCTACGGGTTAGCCTCCTCTTTTCAGGTAGCGCGGGTGATGGCATGAACCAGCGTCAGCACAGGACACGCAGCCTCTATTGCTGATGTCTGAGCAGGTCTGGCACCCCCCCTGCCTCTGCTTATGGCCATGGGCTACCTCAATGCAGACAGCCGTTAATTGGTTTGATTTAGTGTGGGCGGCACCCATAAAGGGAGAGCTTATCCGATCCATGTTTTACTCTTGTACCTTCCGTAAATGCTGCACTTGCACCTTTGTTTCACAGGATGCCATGTCTAAACCTTCAGCAATACACATAAAAGCTAACAGTCCCAAAGCCCTAACTTTGATGCCAATAATGTTCTTTTTTTAGTTCTTGCAGAGTTCCAGATGCCCTTGCATGATGCAAACAATAAGGCCACTAAATATCTTTCTATATTTTCTCTTTGCATCTATGATGGTGACAACGGGGAGGTGCACCTCACTAAGATAGTGGCAACAGTGCGGCAAGAGCTTTCAGAAGGCAATCACGGTGCCAGCATACATAGGTGCAAGGCTCCCGGGTCAAGCATGTTTCTTCGTCTTCAGTGGGTCAGGCAATCGGCGTTAATTTTTAGCAGGATATGTGTTTATCATGCCCCTTTGCACACAGGGATACATTTCATGCCAACATGGAGCAATCAACACAGGAGCCGCATACAGCAACGGCTCCTAAGCAGCCTTACAATCTGTTGATCGTTATAGAATTGTATCTTGTTGGGTTCCAACTACTTGCTCCAGAGGAATATTTATTTCACGTTATTTATCAGTAGACTAATGTACACATACAGCAACTTGGCGGTGAATTACTGCTGCAACTGTTTGCTCCAAAGGGGGGTGGGTAAGAAGAGCCACCCCGGCCAGTGCGAGGTACGAAAGAGCTCTCTGTGGTGAATGCGGCAAGCCCGATAACGTGGTAGGATACCTGTAGTGCAAGTCCAATTACATGGGAGGACTCCTGTAGACAGCCAACAAGCAGGGGGTTCACATTCTGGAGGGGGATACCAGATATTACATTTTACTTCACTGATTCATATGGAACAGCTATGGGATATCTTCCTTTTAAAAGAAGGAGGGGTTGTTATTAGTAGCAACTAGCGGCAGCCGGAACAGATAAGAGCGGTGAGGCATTGGGGCGGGGTGGGGCCTGGTGAGGTGAGGGAGGAAAGTCGACAGACAACAGGTTATTTAAAACTAGATACAAAATAAATAAAACCACTTACCTTGTGCTCACCGCATCGCCGTGTAGGCAATGTGACAAGCGTACGGTAAGTGGTTTTATTTATTTTTTAATTTAATTTTAACTAACCCGTCATCTGTTCACTCCCCCCACCCCACCCCTGCAGGACCAGCTCTTACCAGTGCCGGCCTCCACTGGTAGCAACTATTCAACCAGAGCGAGCCAAGGTGCCTGGCAATCAACCACAATAGGAAATAAACCTACTATAGGCAGCGTGGGTCCAACATTATGGGTAAATCACTTAATCTCCCCGAGCGCTGTTGTAAAGAGCTTGAATACCTTTGGTCGAGATCGCGCCATATTATCAGGTGGGTTCGAGTCTCGGTGTCAGCAACATTCTGGGATTTGTCTTCTGACGTCTTAAGACCCTGCACCTTGAAGTCCACAGGCTGTGTAGCCAAAGCTGAGATAGTGAGAGCAAGGAAGAGGAAAGTGGTTCCCAGCATATATGTCATGCGTCTCAACAGCTGCTGTGTACTGTAGTCTATTCAAAGAGATTGTGTAACTTGTCTTGCACACATGCTGGATCCACAGGACAGAGGCAGTCAGGGGTCCAGTCCACGCACCCAGGCATGCACCCCGGATGTTCTTCGTGTTTCCATGCAGAATCAAGAGTTTCACTGCACAGGAATTGGACCCTAGAACTGGGAAGCCATGTGTTGGTGTAAGTGTGCCTGTGCCTGGGCACATCGTGATCTGTGTTTGCTTATCTCTAAATTAGACAGACAGTGCCATCATGTTTCAAATTGTCATAACTGCAGGCATTGGCAGTTAAATGGTGGTGCCAAGCACCAAAAACCATAAGTTCAAAATAAGCACCGGTCCATCTGTGAGAGGGTTCCTTTTATTTTAAAAAAAAAGTATGAGCCCAGGGCTGTGCTCTCCCCACCTTTCCTTTGCATACTCTTGTGTTTTCTGGCCTTGTGCAGGGAAAGGTACAGTGCTGGCAGAGGAGAAGTATGTCCACAGCTTACAGTTCAACCCCTTGTGCAGCAGTACTCATGCAGATATTGTCATGAATGTTCATATGCTCATATCTACCTCTTGCAAATTAAACCCTTCATATTGCACTGGAAACGTTATTTAAGTTTAAGACCTGCCCAGAAAATATATTCCCTGGCCACATGGGTAGGAGCTAAGGGTCCATTCACATGAGCAGCCCCTTTTCAACTTCCCCAAACTGGCCTGAAAGAAGTCAAGGGACCCCAAGGCAATGGGTGTAGTTCTAGTGCTTTAGAGAGTAAAGAAAGCCTTAAAAACACAGCCTGCTGTATTAGCCATACTCCTTCATTGCGAGAATGTCTCTCTGTGATGGGAGACCAAGTCGTAGAAATTTACATAAGTATTTCCAAAATGAGCTTTCCGCTCATCTGAAAATATACATTCTGCGGTTTGTGTATGGGCCCTGGCTGTCTAGCATCCTATTTGGTTGTAGAGCTCAAGATGGCCATGTATTTAAGGTTCTGTTGTTGGGTCAAGACCAGATTTATTCTTTAGGTCCACCCTATAGTGTGTTCTGATTTTGTTCACGGGGTAGGAGTGCGCGTTTTCAGAAACAATACATAGAATAATGATACAAAAAGCAAAGAATGGGTTATTATAAAACAGGACATGTAGGTCTTATAATAAGCTGGTGTTATATTTGTTGCGCAGAATTCCAGAAGACCAATGCAGTGGGGGGTGGGGGGAGAAGGTATAGATCACAGAAAGCCTTTTAGCTGTATGAGCTTCCCTTTAAGAACGGAGATTAATGGTTTGGTATGATCTTTACTTTAAGGTCCAGGGAATAGGATGCCCTCCCCGAATGTTCATAACTGACAGTTTGAGTTACAGTCTGTGCCAGTTCAGAACGGAATATATTGCATTCTTCAATGCTACCCCAAAATGGACAATATCTGTAAGTGAGCATGTTTGCAAGGCTAATTACCAAAGGGAGGAATACTAGGTTTAGGAGACGGCATGCGAGTCTGCAGACCAACATGAAGTATAACATCCTATAGCGGACAAAAGTGAATGATTTAGCAAGGCCTAAAATGAGCCACCTAGTCTTGTACTTAATAACAAGATGTGTCTCGATATGATTTATATCAGACAGGTGGTCCCGCCTCTAAAGAGTGGTTTGTGTTGGAGGCAGTAGTGAGGTACAATTTAGAGGCACCATCTCAGGTGCTGGATATTTAGGCAACGTGCATCTCATTTTCATAGTGGAGTCAGGCATTCTATAGTCCTGAGGGACATCTAACCATGAGTCTTAACTGTGAAAGGAGAAAGCACCATCTCTCACATAAGGAGTAGCCTCTGTCAAGTTTGTGTCAATTGGTGAGGCTTTCCATTTTCAGTAAACCCAGCAAGTATGTGACTCTACAAAGCCAGAGCATGTGTTTCATTGTCTCCAGGTGAAGTTAATATTCCTGTTCTGCCACATCACAAAGGGTAGCCTGGAACACTCAGTTCGGATAATGGGTCTAGTTAAGTGATACAAGAAGGGGTACTTCTCAACCCAGCTCAGGTTGGTGCTTGCTGAACATAGAGGTGGATGCAGGGGCTGCCAAGCGATATCAGTGGGCGATAGCAGGTATCCTTGCTCCGGGTTGCTCGCCCTGTACAGGCATACATTTACTCCTGCTGAGTACTTTTACAAGCTCTGCTGTAGTAAGGTATTTTTTGAGTGGCTATTTATGAGGCCACCATGCTCTCGTGCATGAACCCCACCTAATGACGCTACTGTATCATCAAGCCAGAACTGGGTTGGCCTTGAAATGCAGAGGTGGGAGTTTCATCATCTTTTAAGCATGTTGGCACACAATTGTCCACCAGAAGAAAGTGGACCGAGCTAAGGAGAAGGGAGTGAGTATGCAGCAGAAACTTGATGGTAGGTTATGCCCCACAGAGTGTCTCTGGGATATGGGTTAGAACCAAGTTTCCTTGGATGATCGGTTACTTTCCTTTGGCATGCAAAGGTCCACAGAATGACCTTACTGGGAATCAGTAGGGATCCTCCGGTAGGGAGGTCAAAGCTTGTACAGGAATACACCTTCAGCCTGTTATTTAGTAATGGGAGTGCACCTGTAGTACTGGGAGCCATGATCAGATGAGGTGCAAATTTATGGCTGTCTGCTTAAGGAAAGATGGGGGTAGGTAAGTGGCGAGCCAACCCCTGCTATGCAAACTTGTTTTTGTTTTTTTTACAGAGTTTTATATACCGCAAATTTGACTTGAAGGCATCGGGTATCAGAGCGCTATACATACCACCAATTACATTACATCAGGACACATTCATTTTTGTTAGGCACAGGGAGATTACGTGATTTGCCCAGAATCACAGGATGTTCAGCGTCATTGCAGAGACTCGAACCCAGTTTCCCAGATTCGAGGTTGACCGCCCTAGCCGTTAGGCAAACTCCTGGTTGAAGATCATTCCCGGGTAAGTTTGGCCAAGTGGCTCAGGCCACAAGGTGTGATGTTATTTGATAAAAGGTGAATTTCTCGTTATGGAGCAATTTTCAAACTATGTGTCTACGTGTGGGCATAGCTAGTTGCTACCATCAGGCAAAAAAAAGAAAAATTACCTCAGGTTTGAAATGTCAAAGTAAAAGCCCAATGGCAGTCTCCATTTCTGGGTTATGGAGTCCGAGGTAAGCTATGCAGGTGCCAAAGGGGCACGGAGGGAACTTCCACCCATGGACAAAGGTGGTTGAGTGAAGGCATGTTAGCCTCCTAGTTGGGAGGAACTGAGATCTGGTGGAATACTTACATTGCTAGATCGAATTGACATATGCTCCTAGGGTGGTCCAATGTTACACTTTAAGGTTGTGGTATGGCCTACAGTTTTAGGTGCTGGGGTAGTCTGCCAATGTACACGTACCCAATGACGAAAGCTGAGGCAGGGGTATTGGTGACTGGGTACATTTTCTATCTGAGGGCCCCAAGCTCTTCAATCTGCATTTGCACAGTCTTTGGAGTCATTGTCGAAGCCCTCCAGTGGCAGCAGGGGGAGGGCGAGATCACCAGGGACCTCTTCACCCTGTGGCAGAATTTTTAGCAGCATAAAAAGGGGCTACCCAAACAATTTAGACTAACTTACTGAACTGACCCCTTGGAGGGAAGTAGAGTTGTGTTGGCACTGGGCAGGCAGGAGGGGGGTCTGACCTGTGGGTGGTCCTGGAACTTTTCTGTCTACCCAGTGCTGCCTGAAGTCGAACATTTTGGGCAAGATGCCTGAAGTTGAACATTTTGGGCAAGATGCCTGGAGTTGAACATTTTGGGCAATTTGCCAGGTGTCGGAAGAGAAAGGGGGCTACCCAAAAATCTGGGACTGATTTACTGAACTGACCCCTTTGAGGGGTGTTGATTTGGGTGGGCACTGTGTATGTGGGAGGGGGGAACTGACCTGCTGGTGGCCCTGGACCTTTCTGTCCTATCGCCAGATCCCTGGAGCTGAACATTTTGGGGGTTTTGCCTGGTGACAGGGACCCAGGGAGGGACAGCTCGCTATGCAGTGCCCTGGTGTATGTGTTGGTATGGAACTTCAGGTATTGTCCATCCCTCTGAGAGATGGAGGGTAAGTTTCCACTAAGGTTGCTAGCCAATAATCCCCGGGATGCCCTTGGTTCAGGTCATGGGAGATGGACAGGGAATAGGGGCCTTCTGGCATTATGCACAATTGTTGTATTGCTTGCACAATCTTTGAGCAGTTTTTGCTGATCATCTTTCCTGTGTTCTCATAACTGTAAGGTTTGCTTAACTATGGTTCTCTTTTCTCACTAAAGTTGTGTAAATAAAGATAAAGGGCTATCCCTTGGATAAACCATATTCAAAGTTGTCTCTCTCCTGGTGAGTCTTTTTCAGCGGGGGCAGCGACTTGCACGTTGTGAGCGCACTATTAGCAAAGAAAGAAGGAAACAAGGCAAGAAGAAGAGAATGGAAAAAAGAAAAAGAAAAAGATGGATAACCTGATACAGAAGAGTTTCAAAATTACACAATCTGGTGTGATGTAAAATAGCAGTAGTCAGAAAAGCAAGACACTACTAAAGGAATTTACAACAGCATTGGCAGGAGATTGGATCTCATAAAACTAGAAAGTGCCCTGTGGTCCCCCTGCTATCACATCAGGCTCTAAAGACAAAGGCAACACTAAAGTAATTATAAAGTAAAAAAAAAACACTAGCATTGAAGGAAACTAGCTTGTGTGCGTATGAGCTCCTTGTGATAGAGTAAAATGCAGTCACTCAAAGCGAAGTTAACTAGTGGCATAAGTATGCTGACCAACTACCATGAGCTGGAAGCAACATGTGAATGACACCGCAACAGAATATTGGATGAAGAGAGGTGGCTAAAAGCCCCTATATGTAAATATATTATACATATTTTACTAAAATCAAAAGGCCTTGGCTAATGCCAGACCTAAAAAGGCTGAATAAGGCTGGGGCAGGTGGAAGTCTCAGCACTTAATGGGTTAATTTATATGGCACCTTGCAGATGAATTCGTCACAAACAGTAGGGTGTACATATTCAGGATTGGAAACTAGGTGCCAATTGTCACATAACAATCGTTTAGAGGTTAACATTTCAGTACCATAGCAGTAGGATAAGGGATGCGACAAGAGACTGATTGTGACGTGGTTTTCGAAGATTTACAGTCAGAACAGACATTGTTCTTACCCTGAATTACAGAAACAGTTCCACAGGCCCTGGCCATGGCTCCACAGGAGACGGTTTAGCACACGGTTAAAACTACGGTATAAATGTAAACATTCGACATCAGACACCTTCCAGATGCGCTGCAGCACAGAACGGACGCTGAACCGGACTATATCCAGAACCTGCAAGAAAACAATTCAAGCAATCAAGCTACTTTAAACACAAGCATCTTGAAAGAAAAACCCCGGGCCAAGACTCTGGCTTCCTTTGCGACACAGAATAAACTGTAAACAGTAATCACTTCTCATCACCTGCACCCTCCAATGAAGTGTTATTTTTCATTTTCGAACATCACTGCCATGACATCTTTCTAAATCAAAGCATCAATTCGTGCTATTAATATTAATATTTGTATTCTTGTTTGCTTTGTCGGAATTAGGGGCACTGACCTACAGAATCAGAGGGAGGCAACACATGCGCATCTTCATGCAATAGGTTTTATGTCATAATAGCGGTATTTACAGCGAGCTGGTTTAAATAATGGGGCGAGCAGTCAGAGCAGGGTTCCAGATTAGAATTCAGCTGTCAATCTCTAAGAGTGATGACTTAATCAACGAGGCCATTGTGGCCTTATCAGACCCGCTGTACAATTTCAGCACTTCTCTATTAACAAATGCACATGCCTCCTCTTGCTAAGGAGGAATGTCGGAAATGGGCGTAATCACGCATGCTGGGGCAGCTCCTTATGAGACACGGTGCTAACACTGTAGCTGCCAAAGGTTCTGGATTATTCCCTGATAAGAACAAGCATTTGCAATGCAATAGGTCTCGCATTTGCGAGAGTTTGAGCTTTTGGCATTGTAAATGGCAATGCCTTCTATTTATGCGTTCTGAAAACCTGCAAGCAGCGCGGGAACACCGCTTGCAGGTTTTGAAAACATAAATAAAAGGCATTGCCATTTATTATACTTAGCATACTTATGCAGATTTTATTGCATGCAGCAAATATTGCCTTAGAAAGAAGAGGAGATATGATAGAGTGCATACTGGGTGCAGTTAAAACTATTAAACAGAAAGTGGGAGCATATAGGACTGGGACAAACTGATCCACCATGAAATCTTAGAATCAAAAATGCGAACAATCCTGGGCTATGAGGACGGAGGGGGGGGGTTAAAAGGGAATCCACAGAAAACAGGAGCACAACGTTTACAGAATCCAGAGCAGAAGGTGTCATCTTTGGACTCTGTCGCTGTTCCCCTTGAGCTTTTCATTTGAGACTCCAGCCAACACCGCAGTATAGCAGACAGATCGAAGAATATTAGCCATAATAAACGTTCAGTCGTGTTATTTTCTTCTTTTCATATTTGCCACAGCATAAGCCTTGGTTAGTGTGGTAATTGGTGACCCCTAGACATATGTGCATAGGTACAAGCACCCCAAAAAATCAATTGCTAATCAATGGTGAACATGAAAAGCTACAGACATTTTATGCTTTGGTGGAGTGCGCCCTACGAGGTCCCCCAAACCTCTGATTGCTCATAGCCATTGCCTATCACTTGAATAGGAAGCAATACTTTCAAGGAGCAGGTCTCCATGACCGGCACCCCATTTGAAAGTTTGGCTAAGAGGAAGTGAAGTGCAGTGAAAGAAGAATCATCTCTAGGAAAAAACACGTATGATATCATTTTCACAGCATTTCAGACCCTTTAACAAACCAATGCTGCTATGCAGCTCATACTTTCTCCAAGGTGTCTGCAAAACACACGAGGCTCACCCCCAGAACAGCAGTTGCAAAAGGAGACCCCGGACAACATTCACTAAAAAGGCAAACGAGCTCAGCAGCTCGGGATAGGAGCTGCCGGAATTCAGCTTACTCAGACAGTCTGAAATGCCTCATGGAGATGCCCCTTCAAAGGGGAAACGAAATGGCCGGACGATCTTACAACAATCATAAAACACGAGCCGAAGCAAATGAAAACCAGTGGAGCTGAACTGCGTGTATGCAAACGTGAGCATTTGAACTTAATTTGGTAAAGTTTAAACGGTTCTTCCTTGCAGTCATGTGAGCACTGGACCACCCCCACTCTGAAGGATCGGGTTGTGTAATGGAAGGGTCTATGTGTAAAGCAATGGGCATTGCCTCCGAGTACTTGCTTCACAACCAAAGAGTGGTACAGGGGCTGTCTGGCCAATATGTAGCATTAGACGTCATCTTGCTGAATACCCACATTTAGTCACTGTTACTGCCTGTTCCTTTTCAATTTGTCATACTGTACTGTTCAAGCTTCTGCGCTTCGAGGGCACTCAGTGAAATGTTTCTGCTTAACAAATGAGGTTTACACTCTGAGGCTTCACATTCCTCTGCGGAAATTCAGAACGAACCTCGGCTGCATAAATGAAAGCAGCCTGTCCAACTCTTGACGAAGGATTGCTTTCAAGGGAGCAATAAACCATCCAAAATAGGAGTGACTGTTGTGAAACCCCACCCTCCGGAGCCTCACGTGATTTCGTTTTCACTCGCTGTCTGGTGAATAATAATTAGTCGTGCAGCCTGCAAGTCCAAATTATATCGAAACTTCAATTAAAGTTAAATTGTAATTTACACTGAAAAAAACATCAACCTGTTATTTCACTGCTTACTCTGCGGCCAGGCTGCAGCTCGCTTGTATTATTCCAGCTCCTTGCGACACACAGTCTCTCAGAAGGCCCTAAACAGCAGCAGGCACTTCCGAAGAACTCTGGGGAGCTGGGGGTTGAAATCTGTTGTCCCTGAGACTCCAGCAGGAGGCAAGCTCTGTTCCAAGACAATGGAGAGCCTTACAAGTTGAAATAAGCACACAAAGTCTCTTCTCCTTCATTTGGCAGTCAGGCAAACCACTGCAGGCCAATCCCCCAAGCAGCACTTCAGCTTAGGGATAGTCTCTCCTCAGTTTCTTCAGGTTCCGCTCCTCAGTAAAGGTTTCTTCTTGTTCCAAAAGTGATCTAAATTCTTGGGATCAGGGTCCCACTACTTATACCCAAAAATCCTTTGTACTCTGAGGGGAGAGGGGCCTTTGCCCAGTCCAAACCAGTTCCTGAGCACTCTGTTTACCAGACTTCTCCATTCCTTTCACAGTGCAGGGCAGAAACATCAGACGCCCCACAGGAGGTGAAGCCAGCATTGTGGAAGGCAAGTACAGTCCTGGAGCACTTTGTTGACAGGGTTCCTTCTCTTAATTCACTGTGCAGGGCAGAGACATCAGCCGCTCCCCAGGAGGTGGAGCCAGCATTGTGGAAGGCAGGCACAGCCCTATTCAAGGTTCAGGTGTAACTCCTCCCACCCATCTGGATGCAGATCTCTCTATTCACCACTGGGACACCTCACCCTGTCTCCTGGAATTCCCCAGTCCTCTCACTCAAACTCCAGACAAAGCAATACCCACAGCCTAGCAGAGGCAGGTTTGAATGGTTAGACAAGAAAATACCTACTTTCTAAAAGTGGTATTTTCAAACACAGAATGTTAAAACCAACTTCACTAAAAGATGTATTTTATCATTCTGATTTCAGGCATACTAAATTCGAATTTCTACCATGTTCTCTGAGTCAGTTAAGATTATAAACATGTAATAATCTAACAGCCCATTCTGGCCTATGGAGAACAGGTAGCCTTGCAATAGTGAAAAACGAAAATGGCTGTAATTCACTATCAGGACATGCCACACACATCAGGGCATGTCCTACCTTATACTTACAATGCACCCTGCCCTTTGGGCCTACCATAGGGGTGTCTGATATGAAGAAAAGGGAAGGTTTAGGGACTGGCAAGTGGGTGCACTTGCCCAGTCAGCATGACAGTACCAGACTGCACACAGGCTCTGCAATGGCAGACCTTAGACACATTTTACAAGGCTGCTTCTGTGGGTGGCACAACCAGGGCTGCAAGGCCACCAGCAGCATTTGGATTTACAAGCCCTGGGCACACTCAGTGCACTATACTAGGGTCTGACAAGTAAACCAAATCAGTCAATCATGGAATCACTAATCAATACATTCATTTACAATAGGGAGCACTTGCACTGTGGCACTGGACAGCAGTGGCACAGTGCCCAAAGCACCTAACACCAGCAAAAACATATGAGGCAACAGCAAAAATGGAAGGGAGACCCACGCCAATGGTGCCAGGTCTAACAGCTATCTTGAAACACTGCCAGTGCTCAGCACCAGTGAGACCTGGCCCACTTAAAGCCCTGTATGTAGCACAAGTCCACGTTCCAGACGTGTCCCGATGAAGTTGCAGAATAACATAACTTGTATTTGTAAAGCACTTGTTCACCCAGAAGGGTATCCTGACGTTGAATAACAGATGTTTATTGTTACCTAACTCAATGGTACTCCTTTTATTGACCTCAGAATGATGAAAGGCTGAGTGGACCCTCCAAGGTTTGAACCTGTGACCATGTGGTCGAACACAGGCCCCAATAGCAGATGCATTAGTCCACTAAGCCAGACCCAGCAGTAGCTTCCTATTCTAGACTGCAGGTTAGGTGGCAACATCTTTGCATCTTTGTGACATTCCTACCTCATTAGATGATTCCCTATCACATTCAATGATCTGCTCAAAGCCATGACCTTTCCTTTCATAAATCATTGATTTCTGGTACTAGAGCTCTATTTACTTGATTGAAGCAAACTGTGAATAAAATGCCTACATACCGCTAGTTAATTTAATGAACGCCACAGAACAGACCATTGTGTTCCCAGTAAGATTGGTTCATTCAGTAACACTGCATTTCAGTAGTCACGGATGTCAAATGAAGGCATGGTTCTCTGATGCAAATGTGCTGTCAAAATATTCCCTCATGCAAGGTGAGCTTACTCTAAGCATGTCAGAGAAAGGACATTAGTGTATTTCGACTGTTTGTTGGTAGTGGAGTCTCAAAAATGTTGTAATCGCATCCTTCCAAAGAATGAGCCTACCACATTAAAGTCAGTACACAATTATAACCCTATAGCAAAAAGATCTGAAGGTCGTCTACATCTTTAGTGTGCATTTCCTTACAGGATATAGCATGGACCTAGCTCCAAGGACCAGGAGAGTATTCAATATTGTTTTTAGGTCTGGCGTTAACCAAGACCTTTTAATTTGACTAAAATGTGTGTATAATATACTTGTAGGGGGTTTCAGCCAGCTCTCTCCACCCATTGTCCTGTTTTTGTGTCATTTATACAGAATGGGGAAATAGGTCAGCCCACTTCAGCCATTGGTTAACGTCACTGTGAGTGATGGCATTCTGCTGTCCACACACAAAGAAGTTCCCTTTAGTGCCAAGGACCACTGTGGCCATGTGTGCTCCTTTAAACCTTAAAACATATTTTTGGTTTTAGTCACTGTTTGTTTTTTACATTTGTGAGGGTCTGGCAGTGTTCACAACAATAAAGTTTTGCAAAAACGATGTCACAACAAAACAAGCGCTTGATTTGGTTGAGCTTTAGGAGACAGTTCATATGTGGCAATTGCTGAAACATTACAATACTGTAATATTTCCAAACAATGACATGATGGTTGCTGAGTCTTATTTTCTCCATTTGGATATGTTCTCATTGTCTGCAGAGCATCCACACTGCCATGCCGGCCAATCACTTATTTATGGTGGATGATTTTGTCTGCCATCTAGCCAATTACTGGGCCAGCAGCTAAGGAGCAGTATAATCAATGTGCTGATCCTACTCTCCTGGCTCCACAAGTATATGTAAATATATGGGGTACGCTTCACTAAGCTTTTGCTATGAGTAGGTGTGACTTACTCTTGTAGCACTCCTGGCTTACCACTGAATTCCAGGAGAAAACTAGTAGCTGCCCTTGGTTTACTTCTGGCTTACTTCTCGATTTCAGAAGTAGATCAGGAGTACTACAAGAGGAAGTCACCTCAAAATCTTTATGATTTGGGACTGTAGAAAATGGGTCTCTAGTTAGAGGTGGTTTACACCCTGTCAAGTAGGGACCCTCATTCTAGTCAGGGTAAGTAAGTTACACACCTAAGATAACCCATGCTCACCCGCTTGGTAGCTTAGCACAAAGCAGTCAGACAATGTGTGAAGCATTTGTGCGCAAACACACAGTAACACAGTGAAAACACTACAAAAGGACTCCACTCCAGTTTAGAAAAATAGGCAATATTTATCTGAATAAAACAAGACCAAAATGACAAAAATCCAAAATACACTAGGCAAGATATGAATTTTCAAAGATTAAATAAAGTTGTAGTTCTTAAAAATCAATGGATACACATGATAAGGACAAAGTACCTTATATACTTCAAAAATCACAGACGATGTGAGGTGCAGGGGAAGTGAAGCATTGAAAAAGCAGGTGATGCGTCAGTTCCTTACTGCTAGGCAGGCGAGTTGATGCATCGTCTGCAGGTACGATACCTCGGTTTCTTACTGTTCTGGGGTGTCAATGAAAATATCAGCACCCAGGGACGACACGTTGAAAGTCAAGGCTCTCTGCATTGATTCCACAGTGTTGAAGCAGGCGCTGTGTTGGAATTGAGGCGATATGTCACGGACTTCTGGGATACAGGGTTCAAGACTCACGCAGCAGCAGTTCTTCAAAGGTGCTTTTAATGAAAAGCTGGGGCCTGCGTTGTAAGCCATGGTTGTTGTGTCAACTGGGAACCATGCTCCGGTGCAGGCATCGGAAACGCTTTTAGTTTTGGCAGTGCTGCGCCGATTTTGTACAACACTTGGAGTTGAAGCATGGATTTTCTTCTTTGTTTCACCAGAACTCACTTCTAATGGCCCAGGAACTGGCTTTGGCATCACTTGGTAGAGTAGAATTCATAGCAGCAGAGTCCAGTTGATTGCAGGTGAAGTCTTTGATGGCCCTGAGACTTCTTAACAGGAGGCAAGCTCAAATCAAGCCCTTGGAGAAACTTGGAAGCAGGATGTAAAAAAGCAAAGTCCAGTCCTTTCACTCCCAGGACAGAAGCAGCAGGCTAACACAGCAAAGCAAACAGCAAAGTGGCAGCAATTTAGCTCTTCTTTGTGGCTGAATGTATTCAACCCAGAAGTGTTCTGCGTATATTGTATCCCGGGTCGAGTACTTATACCCATTTCAGCCTTTGAAGTAGGCAAACGTCAAAGGAAGTTTTCACAAGACCCTGCTTCCCTCTGTCCTGCTTCAGACACACTACAGGGGTGGAGACTTCTTTGTGTGAGGATCGGCACAGACTTATTCAGGTGCCAGTGTCTTCTCCTCCGACCACTCTAGTTCAGTAAAGCCCAGCAGCCTGGTGCTGGGCCATCATTATATGCAGGGTACACCTCAACTCCCTTTGGGTGACTGTCTAGAGTGAATGCACAAACAGCCCGACTGTCATCCTGACCCAGATGTGTATTCAGAAACAGGCAGAGGCACAGAATGGTTACAGTAAGAAAATGCTCACTTTCCAAAAGCTGCATTTTCAGACCTGCAATTTAAAAACCAACTTCACTAAAAGATTTATTTTTAAATTGTGAGTCCAAAGACACCAAACTCCAATTTACGTGCAGCTCCCAATTGGCAGATACACTTGTAAGATGTTACAAGGCACCTCCAATGCCTACCTATGGGAGATATAGGCCTAGCATTAGTGAAAAACAAAATCAGCAGTATTTCACTACCAGGACATGTAAAGCACAACAGTACATGTCCTACCATTGAAATACACTGCACCCTGCCCTTGCGGCTACCTTGGGTCTACCTTAGAGGTGACTTATATGTAATAAAAGTGAAGGTTTGGGCCTGGCAAGCGGGTGCACTTGCCAGGTCGAAATGGCAGTTTAAAAGTGTACACACAAACAATGCAATGGCAGACCTGAGATATGTTTACAGGGCTCTCATGTGGGTGGCACAATCAGTGCTGCAGACACACTACTAGTATTTGATTTACAGGCCCTGGACGCACCTGGTGCAGTGGCATAAGGAAACTTGAGGGGCTGCCCTGCGAAATACATGGGGGGCCCTTCTGGGCTCTCTTAGGTGCTCTCAGGCCAGGGTACTGTGCTGCGGGGGCCCCCTGGAGCTTGGGACCCCCGCACTGCGGGGCTGCAGGGGCCTTGGCAACGCCACTGACCTGGGGTACTGTACTGAGGACTTACTTGTAAATAAAATAGACAGGGAGCACTTGCACTTTAGCACTGGTCAGCAGTGGTAAAGTGCCCAAACAAAAAAGGTCAGAGGCAAAATGACAGGGTAAACCATGCCAAAAGATGCCAGGCCTAACAGGGACCTTCATTTTTTTCCATCACAAACAATCTGGAAATTAGACTTTTTTCAAGGGCTATCATTCTTAACAGAAAAGAAGAGTGCAGATGTTCTAGACATTACAAAATAGGACCAACTGAGAAAAATATTATTAGACCTCAAGCATCAAGGTCCTACAGTGAAAACATTAGCTAACATATACCAGACCAAACCTAAACCTGTCTAAATCCAATTCTGCTGCCTGTGGCGTTCATGGGCCCTACATCTCAGAGCTTTATTTTGATGCCTCAATAATGGTCTGTTATTCGGATCGTCTAGTGTTTCAGACATCTTCCTGTCATTCCTTGTAGGCAATGTTAACCGCATAGAACACATCTGCAAATCCAGACCTTCATGAAAGGAAAACCCAAAATACTCTTAGAAGATTGCTCATTTGTTTGATAATAATCCTACGTTTCGCAGAACTCATACACATATAATTTCTGACAAATCGAAAACCAGACTAGTTCACTTGCATCAAAGGGAAAGGAATAGAGAAAGCACACAAAGCTAATTAATGCTGTGATTGTTTTTGGGAGTCTGAATTGATCTTACTTTTATTTTCCACACAGACAATTTGGCTTCGTTCTCCGTCTCTGATTAATCTTGACTGGTATATGAGTCAATGTCTCTGAATTCACAGGCAGGAGACCCTTGGCAGGTCACTGTAAACCCTGCTGCCAATAGAGCACATTCAGGTAAAATCCAGCTGTGCATGCCAGAGGATTAAGAAGCAGCCAAGAGAATGAATTAAATGTGAAAAATAAATGATTGATGGGTCAGGAATTAATATCCCTGACTTCTTTGCACAAGAAACTTTAAAAGACTACCAAGCTTTGGTTGAATGAACAGAAAGCTTGCAGCTAAATAATATTTTAGACTGCCGCCCTGGGTTTCAAAATAACAGAATCATTTAAAAAGTTATAAAAGAAAAGCTGTAATGTGACAAAACTGGGAAGCCTAATATGTGGTCTGTTTCTACAAATATTGCTAATCTTCTATTTAGATATTGTTGGGACAGAGCGGTTTCGTATTTGTATGCCTACCCTGAGTGCCCCAACTCCAACGATGTCTGTAACCCTGGTGCTGATTTTATTTGTCATTGGCAAACACAGATGATCACATAGGCATATCTCATGGACTGATGTCTGATTGGGCTGGGAGGAGTGCCCAAACGCTACTTTCATAGTGGTGAAAGGCTACTTCCTTTGCCAAGAGGTGAGTGGCATGAGCTCAGTGGGGGCAGCATTACATGTTGTGATCAGTAGAAGGGAACAGGCTTTTTTACCTGTATCACAGGAGTGAGGCTTACAGGCTCATGCATGTAAAGGTCTGCTGCTGTGTGCTCAACACACCCTTGACCTACCTCTAGTTAGTATCTAGCAATGTGCAGTGCATTTGTGTTGATTGCGTATGCTGAATGTATGAGTGCCTGTAAATGGTACAACACATGTTTTACTCTGGGTTCCATTGTCGGAGACCTAGGGCTGAATGGAGTACCATAAGGAGGTAGAGGACTCCCCCCAGACAGATTTGTGGATTGCTGCATTGCGGTGAGCAGGGCGGGACGCACACTGAAGGAAGAAAAGCCAGGCTCTTCAGTGCACTTCAAAGTGTTCTCTTTGATTCAGAGCGAGGTCACTGGAAAGGGGTCTGGGCACATCTCTGGAAAGAGATGGGTCTGATAAGAGAATCATAAAGAGTAGGGTTGAGGCACTGGGGTAACCTTTTGATAATGATTCCAAAGGGAGGGGACAATGGGCTTTTGGTAAGGTCCTGCGTACATGCCCTAGACGGTCAAAAGGAAGAAGGGTTTGAAGTTCCTTGGTGCCTTCAAAATCTTAGTCAGAGACCTAGTTATAGTCACTTGAGGCAGGCTGAACTGTCAGTTGAGTAGTGGGAGGAGAGGAATTCCTCCTTTCGGAACTAGTGCCCTCACACACAGAGCAAGCTAGGTGTCATGCTTCATCATATGGGCCTGCTCCTCGTCGGATCGGCGCTGCCATACTCGACGGGCACCCATAAAGGGGCTCTTCATCGGAGATCTTTTGTTCCAAGCCGTTTGGTGCCGTGGGTGTGAGGGCCCTAGTGTGTTTGGATGTAGTAGTGAGTAGGATGATTAAAATGGGTCAGGGGTCCTATGGAACCACCTTTATTTTAGCAGGTTCCCTGCCTGATTAAAAAGTGGGGGAGAGGCGACTATCTGACTATAATGGGTCACGATAATGGCGCTCTACTCCTGGTGGGTCAACATGTTTCTCGCCTATTTGTCTGGGGAATCAGTGGCGATTCTTCAGGAACATAATGTGAAACTTATCTACACCCAGTGGTACGGTGAGAACCTACCTACCAATTAGTGGATCAGCAGGAAATGTGCCCGCAAGTTCAATGGGCAACCTGCAGGGGAGATACAACATTTCAAAAACAAGATAGGTCTTAAATACAATTGTGAACATATACTAGTATTCTGCTGTCATACTTAGGTGAAGATCACTAGTGACTGCTGAGCAGAAGTGCCTGTTTGATAATACACATTGTATGTGCATATCAAGTGGTGTAAATCATATCAATCATGTGACTTAAGCTAAAAACGTGGCACAAGTTAAAAACATGGTGCTGGTTAAAAACAGTGAAGAATTGGCTGTGTGTGTGTCCTCAGTTGTAACAGTGAGGCCACAGTCATAGAACTCACCTAATTGCTATTTAGTCAGTGCCTCATCAATTCCAGCGGGCTCTGGACACATTGGAGATATGTGTCTAGAAAATGTAAAAGGGGGTAAGCATTTCAGTGAGGCTCGTCATAAAACCTTCCTTCAAAAGGCCTCTAAAAAGCCCCGTGATGCAGAGGCCACTGAACAGAGTCCAGCATTTTTCTGCCTATGGAAACAACATTTCTTTTTTTTGTTTTTTAAATAAATTATATTCAATTGAATAAAACAGATATCAAGCAAGTCTCAATAGTGCTATAACAACATTTTGATTTAAGGCACACAACACAACTCAAACACAAGTCAACAGCAGTATTGCCCCTTCCAAAAGGTAATACATGTCCACCACAGTCCAGCATGGTAAGATCCAGAGCGTGCCAATGTGGCTGCAGGATAGCATTTGATACCTCACATAGCAATAAAGGCCAGTTACTAATGGTGTCAATCCAATTAGCACACAGGCACAGTGAGTCCATTCAAGTGTCAGGCTCCCACCCATCCAGCAGCATCAATCAATGGTTGGACTTTGGCTATGCAATGTGGACTGCACCTGAATGGGCAAAACTCTGGGAACTCCACAGGCGGAGTGGAATTCTTAGCCCACCCTTAGATAAATGTAGTCGAATCCATGACTCCAACTGCTGTGAGAGCTCCTCAACATTGTTTAATCTGGTGACCTCTGCAGCATCTCTATGCAGGGTCAGCCTAAGACATTTAACCAAATCTTCTACTTAGCATAAGGAATATATCAAGACTGGGCTACATGTGTGTCAAAATAGAGGAAAACGTTTAAGTATTATCCCAGTTGATATTCAGACCAGACAGCCCTGTGAATCTGAATATTTCCTGAAGTAGTGGTAGCAAATCTTCAGGCGCGGTTACGGATAAACAAGAGAATGCCATTGCATTCATCATGTGTAAGATGCACCTGTGCCAAAATGTAGACACCTGTACATTTGCTCTTCCTGTAAGAATAATTCCAATGTCCATTGTCAATTCCCAGTTCAACACTATATAACAGAATAAAACACCTGGGAAACCATCTTTGTGAGTTGATACCAAATGTCCAATCTACAGGCCTGCACAAAGTTGACACAAAATCATTAGACAAATGCTTGTACTTTTCCATGGTGTAGAAGCAAAAATGCTCTGGCAGCGCAAGGCTTTGTCAAGAACCACATTCGAACAGTGCAGGATGCCAGCTTAGCCACAAGTGCTTCAGCATACCATATTTAGAAGTAAAACTGCTACGTGGTAGATATTGCAATAATTTCTATGGAAAAGTACTAAGGCTGGTACATTTCATTAGGTTGGACAGTCCCAAAAGTGTCACCTACTCAGGGCACGTGGTCAGCAACAGTATATCTCAGACCATAAAAGGTATCAAGCAGCTTAGGCCTCCTCTGATTGGACAAATATTCAATACTTAATCTGTATTACATGATTAATGGCGTTCTCTCCTTCTGTGGTTTGTATCAATAAAAGCTGTCAGAAACATCCCTTCATCGGACGCTCAGTGGCTATGCTGACTGTCTCCCCTCTGCACATATTTGCCTTATCTTGTTGACCTATAATTAATTCTATTCATCTTATGTGCTGACAGAGTTGGCAGTATTTGTTTATGACTTTGTTTTATGCTTCTAAAACCTAGCTAAGATGGAGTATTCCTTTTAAAGGACGATTTCCCCCACCCACCATAGGTGGCATACTTCATTAACTGGAACCTCCTTGCACCATGATACCTAGTCACGGTGTGGGCTACAACCCTCTCACTGAGAGAGAGGAGCATAGCGGATGCTTTCAGAGGTGTAGTAAATACTCTATAATGAGCTGGGGATACCTCAAACCTGTAGTCGAATACAGCCGGACTTAACTCTCTAAAAGGATAGAGAGTACCCTGAGCCCCATGCCAGGGCCCAAGTTGAGGCACCACACACAACAATTACGGGTGACCACCAGTAGATCCCCTTCTTAGAATCACAGAGGACCGCTGGATATTTTTTTATTACATTATACTACTAAATTATTTTCTGAACACAACCATGAAGCAGAAGCATTATCAGTATAGGTTCTGACAAATGCTGCAACACCTCATCTGAGGGTTATTGGCAGTAACATTTTGACCTACCTTGGTGACACACCTCCGCAGGTTTGATCCTTCCTGCAGTGTCTTTCGTTTTTAAACCTGACCCAGGGCGAACTAATAAAGGTACATGCATAACATGTATCCCGTTTTAATTAACTTGCCATTTTTTGCATGCTCTGCTTACCTCACTGCACCCAGCTCATTATAGGGTATTTACTACACCTCGGAAAATATCTGCTGTGATCCTCTCTCTCTCAGTGAGAGGGTTGTAGCCCACACCGTGACTAGGTATTATGGTGCTAGGAAGTTTGTGATGATGAAGCATGCCATCTATAGTGGGTGAGGGAAATGATCCTTTAAAAGGAATACTCGTGGATCGTCACCCCCCTAGGGACCTCCCCCGGGCACAGGCGTGGCTACCCGGCCTCTTGGATACTTTTGGATTAGTGGACTGCTGGCGCTTAAAACACCCCACGCAGCTGCAGTACACTTTCCACTCGGGAGCCCATGGTAGCCTCTCACGACTAGACTATGTCCTTGTCCCGGCGGCCTATGTTGGGAGGGTGGGAGAGGTGCGCCATTTGCCACGGGGTATTTCGGACCACTCCCCGCTCCTACTGCACTTTGATGTCTTTCCGAGGGGTGAGGGTAGGGTGGGCCCAATCAATCCTTGGTACTTGCGCGACCCCACCATTCGCGCTGAATTGATTAAATCCCTTCAGCGATATTTTGATGAGAATGTGGGGTCCGTGCCTTCGGCTGTACCGCTATGGGAGGCCTTCAAGACAGTACTCCGAGGGGAGGCCCTATCCCTTATTTCCTACGCCCGGAGGCGCGAGCGGGAGGAGGTGACCCGGATGGAGGCTGAAATAGCCGAGTTGGAGGGTAATTTAGAAGGTGGAGTGACGGATGCCGCATTACATGTCCTCCAACTCAAGCAAGCGGCCTATAGGGCCCTCGTCACGGAGGCTGCCAGGGGCCTCAGTAGAGAGCAACAGGGGCGACTGTATGATGTGGGTGATAAGGCTGGTAAACTTATAGCGTGGTTGGACAAAAAAGAGAGAGCGAATCGTGTGGTCCTGCTGATTGAGAAAACGGATGGTGTGTGTGTAACTGAGCCAGAAGAAATCGTCTCCTGTTTCGCGAATTATTTCCGTGGGGTGTTTTCCCCGGTGTCTCCCTGCTCGGAAGAGGACTCCCGTGCCCTGCTCAGTGATATCGCGCTGCCGTCCCTTTCCGGGGATGACAGGGTGTCGCTGGACACCGCTCCCACCTCCGACGAGATCGCCCTCGCCATACGCTCGGTCGCTTCCGGCAAGGCCATGGGTCCGAATGGTCTCCCTATCGAGTTGTACAAGCTGCGACCGGATACGCTGGCACCCCACCTCCGGGCTATGTTCCTGGCGGCACACTCGGTGGGCTCCCTCCCGCTGGACCAGCGTCTGGCTACAATCGTGGTCATCCACAAGGAGGGGAGACCTCGGGACCGGGTTACATCCTATCGGCCCATTTCGCTACTGAATGCGGAGCCCAAGATTCTCGCCAAGGTACTGGCCAATCGGCTGGTCGGCGTGGTGGGCGATTTGGTTCATCAGGACCAGTCTGGATTTATCCCCCATCGCAACACAGCCCTTAATCTGCGGCGTTTGCACGGTGTGCTCGCACGTGCCCAATTCATACGGGAGCCGGCCATTTTGGCGTCCTTAGACGCCACCATGGCGTTTGACACGCTTGAATGGCCATATATCTGGGAGATGCTTGCGAAGTTTGGATTTGGCCCAGGGTTCATCAGTTGGGTCAAATTGCTGTATTCGGGCCCATTGGCGCAGGTGGTGGTGAACGGAAGAGTATCGGCTCCGTTCGAGCTGGGCCGGGGCACACGACAGGGCTGCCCCTTATCGCCGCTCCTCTTTGCACTAGCCTTGGAGCCCCTGGCGGAGTGGCTGCGGTGGGAGCCTTCCATCCGTGGTCTCCGCTGGACTCCTGAGTATGAGGACCGCGTATCCCTATACGCTGATGACATCCTCTTGTACCTAGCTTCCCCACGTAAATCACTCATAGTACTGGTTGATGTTCTGCATTCATTCGGTCGTAACTCCGGTCTGGTCATCAACTGGGCTAAATCGTGTGTGTATGTTCTCTCCGGGGAGGCTCCTATCCTCCCGCAGGGCTGTCCGATCCAGGTCGCCCCGCAGGGATTTAGGTACCTGGGTGTCTTCATTACTCTGGACCCGGAGGCTCGGTATGATCGGAACTTGCTTCCCCCCCTCCAGCGTCTGAAAGAGGATGTCGCGCGCTGGCGGCGTTTGCCGCTTTCGCAGCTCGGCCGGGCGGCATTGTTTAAAATGATGTCGCTGCCGCGTTTCCTGTACGCGTTGCAGAACACTATGGACCTCGTCCCAGCGCGCTACTTCCGCGAAGTGGAGAGTTTGCAGCGCCGCCTGTTCTGGGATGGGAGGCCACGTATTGCCCTGGCTAAGTTGACGCTCCCATGGTATGACGGGGGGATTGCCCTCCCAGATATCAAACGGTATTATTGGGCCTCCCAGCTAGCTGCGATTAATCATGGCCTATATGGGCCCTGCTTAAACCCGGCGTTTGAAATGGATAGGATGCTCCTTCCAGGTGGTGACCATAATCGAGCGCTCTACTCTAGCGCTCCCGACGCTCGCCTAACGGGCCCCACGCGTGTCATGGTGCGAGTGTGGCACGCGGCCAATGCAGCTATGGGGTGGAAGGACCGTTTGACCCGGGCGTCACCACTATACGCGTATGAGCGGTTGGGCTCCTTGTGGACCTCGAAGGGCTTTGAGAAGTGGGACTTAATAGGCATCAGCAAAGTGGGGGATCTCTGGACGAGGGGAGGATTTAAAACGTTCGAGATGCTGCAGACGGAATTTCAGTTGCAGGGCAGCGAGTACTTTCGGTATTTGCAGGTCCGGCATGCGCTGGGCTCCGTATTTCCGGACGTTGCCTCCATCCCGGAGTGTTCCCCCCTGGAGGATAGAGTGCTGGATGGACACGTCCCTGACAGCACGATCTCACTGATCTACAAAAAACTGATCAACGACCGCTCAGACTTGTTGACTGCCCTTCGTGGGGCTTGGGTAGCCGATGGGCTGGAGCTGGACGACGAGGACTGGATCTCCGCGGTGGCCTCCCCAAAAGAGGTGGCCATACCGGCTTGCCTTCGTTTCGTCCAGCTCAAGATACTCCATAGGGTCTACATGACGGGGCCAAAGCTCCTGCGTATGGGCTATGCTGAGGACGGTTTGTGTAAGCGTGGGTGTGGTGCGTTGGGGACTTTTCTGCATATTTTGTGGGAATGCCCGGAGGCGGAGGGGTTCTGGCGTGGTGTGCATGAGGTGCTGCGAGTGGTTACGCATGTGGCGCTGTTGCCCGAAGCGAGGAGATGCCTGTTGAATGTGTGGGAGCCTACCGATTACTCGGTGCCGCAAACGTGGTGGGTGACTCTGGGGTATATGGTTGCCAAGCGTGACATTGTTCAACTGTGGGGATCCCAGAGGCCCCCGACTGTCTCGGCCTGGAAGGAACATATGGATTGGTGCATGTTTCGGGAAAAGGTGGTGTATGTGGCGAGAGGTAAGCCTGGGACATGGGTGAAAGTATGGGGCCCCTGGAACGCCTACCGCGGGGGAATCTGTGCTCCACCGTTATTGCCTGATCCGTCGCCGGCCCCGTCCCCTTAGCCAACTCATTCCCCCGGTACCTGGGCATTAGGTGTACCCAGCCCTAGTTCTGATCTCTCCCCCTCTTGAGATTCCTATGGATGGCTAGGATCCCCCCTCTGGGGGAGCACGTGTTACTATTTCCGATTGAGGATTGCCTTGTGGGTTTGTTTGTATTTGTCATTCTTTAAGTTTAAAATGGAACCGTATAGTGGGGTCTGGATAGTGTGGCTCGCAATGATGTTAACTCCTGTGCATGCTCAGCCGCAGCACCATGTGTTTTATAAATGTATATCGTATACTCCTTTCATTGCTAGCGGCCGGCCAGAAGGTTGTAGGCCCATATTTGTACATTTTTGAGTCTTGTAATAAACGGTTTCAAAAAAAAAAATAAAAAAAAATAAAAGGAATACTCAATCTCAGCTAGGTTACTTTGTATCTGATTTAAATTTGTCTTGCTCAGACCGAGGTGTTCAATGTGTTATATACCATTTGCAGGGACCCAGGCCCCGGGCTGCACATATAACCACTTTAAGAGCTTGGGTAACCAAAATGGGATACCTGAATCTCAATAGAAAAGGCCATTTCAAAGAGTTAAACGCCTCTCAGGGTCCATCTCCTGAATAAAAGAGAAAACTGTTCTAACGTTTATTGCTGTTGACATGTGGCACAGGGGCAGCCTGCGCCAGGGTTACAATTTTTCACATGAGTAGACAGAGGCGATTTGCTAGCACTTTAATGAGTATTTTGTTGTCTAGGTTTAATAGCGACAATGGGCAAAAGGATGTGTATCTACTCTGGTCCTTTTGTGAATTGGAAAGTACTGTGAAAATAGCTTCATTAATAGAGGGTGGGAGCGATCCCGCAACTAGAGCGTCACCATGTACCAACAGGAGGCGAGGTGCCAGAATGTGTCAGTATGCTTTAGAAAACTCTGAAAGAAGCCCATAATGTAACGACCTTCAATGTCTATATTGTCTAGTCAACCTGAAATCTACATGGATTAGAATATACCCAGTCGTGAGTAGCAACTGTATGAAGAATAATATCTGTGACGCCATTTTCTGGCCAGGGTACCAGGCACTAATGGTGATACACAAAAGATAAGCCAAAGCAGTGTAGGCCGGGCCGTTGCACAAGTGTATCATACTAAATATCATCAGTGATCCCGCACTCAGCTTTTCATGGCCCCACTGCCTAGAAGTCACAACTATTCAATTTACACCAACAACAATTTGAAAAGGAGCATCCACTATATTGTTTTGTTTCCGGCCCAAATTCAGACAATCCAATATTAACAAATATAACAATGATGCACAAGAAGTGAGATTCAATTGTCAGGAGTCTTTTTTTTTTTTTGTCCTCATCTGCCAAACAAGTTTCAATATGTAATCTTGCTGGTCTACGCACATTGCGCTGCCTCAGTTACTAAAACTGGTTGGAGCAATAATGGAACATAAGGCTCACCCTTCAGCAACAATATTTCAACCAGCAATGATCACTAATTTATAACTATGCAGGCAATTGCCAAAATCTAATCACGGCACTAAACTTAGTGCCATGAAACAAGTAACCCCCAGAATGAGGTTTGTGGCATAATCATTGGACCTGGGGAAAAAAAACAGGTATTTAATGAAACCAATTCAATGGGACCAATTCAGGAGATGCCAGAAAGATCTTGTATCTGGATTACCAGATCTAGCCAGGTCCAACAGAGAAACCAGCAGAGCAGAAGCATACCAGTCATTAATAGAAGGAGATGAAGAATCTTTCCATTTCATACATATCTCCCTCCTTGCTAGCAAGATGGTATAAAAGATAAGCTTTTTTGCCAAGGAGGGGACCCCTTGGTAGCAACCAAAAATTACTGATGTTAAATCCAAGGTAATGTTGACTCCAAGAGATAGTGAAAGAGTCTTATTGATAGCTTCCCGGAATTGGGCCATTCAAAAAACATATGAATGTCAGAAGCAGCCACCAAACCACACTTCGCACAGGCCACACTACTCCCCTCGGTAAATTTACATAGACGAAGGGGTGAGTAGTATGCTCGATGAATCGTGAAAAGATGATTCCTGCGTAGCCATGCAGGTTTAACAATATCCCACAGCATCATACAAGATGAATTCCAAAGATGTTGCAAGTCGGAATTGATGATATGTAAGGACCAAAGATCGTCTGGGAGTGAAAAAATTCCGTTCATTTCCTCTAAGATTAAATTGTACCATAGTGAAATTTCCTTCTTGGCAGGTGACTTATCTACCAAAAGCGTTATAAGATGACTATATCCACCCAAGGGAAATTTAAAACTATATGGTGGTTGAACGGAGTATTCCCGAGCCCAGCTTGACATTTGAAGGTACTTAAGCCTAGAGAAGTGTGGGCCAATCTTTGTGCAGAGATACTCCCAGGGTAACAAATCCCCGTCAACAAATAGGTTACCCCACTCCTCCAGACCAGCCTCTCTCATAGGTATAGCTAATACACCCCCCAACCACGTTGGCCCATCAGGAAGGTCCCACAGCGGTGTTCTGCTTCCATAGTACCCCACTTTAATTACTTTAGACATCTGAGCCCATATTCTTGCCATACCCTTTAAGATTTTCAGTTTAATTTTTTTGAAAAACTTGGGATTCCCAAACTTAAAGAAAAATCCTGACTGACTTACACCTTCCACATCCAATAAGCTTGAATAAAGAGACCACACTCCATGTCCCACTGGACTCTTTAGTAGGATCCTGGCATGTGATAGCTGGAAAGCCCAGGCATAAGCCTGGAGATCAGGTGCAGCAAGCCCTCCTTTTTCCCTACGCCTCCTGATTTTTTTCCAGGAGATTCTTGGAAGATGTTTATTCCAAATAAAAGTACTGATATCAGACTGCAATTTCCTAATAGAGGTGGGATCAAAATATAAAGGTATCGTATTAAATAAAAAAGAAATCTTAGGCAGAATGGACATTTTGACAAGGCTGATCCTACCCAATAGGGAAAGTGGAAGATGGGCCCAGGTCTGAAGCAGCTTACGACACTCCTTTGCAACCCTTGTGAAATTAATAGTAGTAGTCTGATCAAGATCAGCTACAATATCGAGACCTAAGTATCTCATACAATTTGCCGGCCGGATTTCTGAGACAAAGGTGCTTTGGTCAATATTCCAGGTCATCATCTCAGTTTTTAAAGTATTAATTTCATACCCGGAGACCGTACCAAACTCCGAAGCCAACTCAAATATTACTGGGAGAGCCTCATGGGGATCAGAGGTAAATATAAGGATATCGTCGGTGAGAGCCACCTTTCTCTCCCAACCCCCGCACGCAAATGCCTTGATGTTAACACTATCCCTCAAAATCTGGGCAAAGGGTTCAGCATATAGGTCGAACAGGAGCGGGGAGAGAGGGCAGCCCTGTCTGTTACCCCTCGAGATGTCAAATGGATCAGAAAGTATACCATTAACCAAGATACAAGCTCTAGGGTTGCGATAGAGAAGACTAATCGCCCGACGAAATCTGGCCCCCACGCCAAACTTTGCCAGGGCCTCCGACAGATACAACCAATTAACTCTGTCGAAGGCCTTGGTGGCGTCCAGCGTGAGAACCGCCAAGGGTAAAGACCTCAAAAATGCCATGTCAATTGATCCAATCAAATCATAAGTCAGTTCAAAGAGCTGTCTTCCCTTAATGAATCCCTTCTGGTCAACATGTAGGATGGAGAGAGCTACCAAGGACAGTCTCTTTGCGAGAATGGAGGCAAAGATCTTATAGTCTCCATTCAATACAGAGATTGGTCTATAGGAACCACAGGCAGTTGGAGACTTCCCTGGTTTCAAGATAACAGTTATGGATGCAATATTCCATGATGTAGGTGGTCGTACTCCGTCAATCAAGATCTGATTAAACAATACAGCCAGAAAGGGGACAAATTCCTGCTCCAAAGATTTATATATTTCAGCAAGCAGCCCATCAGGCCCAGACACCTTGCCTTTCCTAACATCCTGTATGGCTTTCCTTACCTCCTCTTCCGAGATTTTACTATCTAATGTTCCTGACTGGTCAACTGAAAGTTTTGGTAGATCTACTTTCACAAGCCAATCGTTGATCTTAATATCCAGATTCTTATCTTCGTAATAGATATCTTGATAGTAATCTCTGAATGCTGCTCTAATATCTGCATCAGAGGAGAGAGGGACGTTCTTGACATAGATCTGGTTAATGTTGTTACGAACCTGATCAGTTTTTACTTTCCATGCCAATAACTTACCAGCACACTCTCCATACTGAAAGTGTGCGATTTTACTGGCCTCCCATCTTTCCTGAAGCCGCCGGTTAAGGATCGAGGTCAGTTCACCCCTTAGGCTCAATAGTTTAGCCCGCATAGGTGTTAAGACATCATCCGTGGAATCCAAGTTGTCATCGATTTCCGCCTGCGTTTCAATCAGATTTGCCTCAACTAAGGCAATAGCCTCTCTGTATTCCCTCCGTCTATGTAAGATCTTACCTGTAATAAGACCCCTCAAGAAGGCTTTAAGTGAGTCCCAAACCACACCAGATTCTGCAGAACCCACATTCACCCCTAAGAAAGATCTCACTTCAGTTTTTAAAAAAGTAACGTCTTCCGGATGAGAGAGCAAAGAACGGTCAAAAGACCAAGGGCCTCATGTAGGTAAATAAATTTTACCGGTTCTTAAATACCGAGCCGTACCGAATCGGTAAATTAGAATCGGTAAGTTATATGTAGGTAAAAATTCGGTAACAGTTACCGATTCGGTAACATTCGGTAAATACGAATCGGAATTCACCGAATCGGTAAATACCGAGGTGATAATTACCGATTCGGAAAATACCGAGGTGGTATCTACCGAATCGGAAAATACCGAGGTGGTATCTACCGAATCGGAAAATACCGAATCGGTACGTACGGATTCGGTAAATAACATCACATGACTTGACGAAACAGCTAATCCTGTGCAACGACAGCCCACCCAACCAGGAACTGCCCACACCCAGGCAGGTGTACACAATTAGCCGAAGTGGCCACACCCAGGCAGGTGTACATAATTAGCCGACCCTGGAGAGGCTCGGAGTGCAGAGGAGAGGCAGGGAGCAGTTGCATGTGCGAGCGGGAAACGAACAGCATGTCCAGCCAGAGAACACAGAAAGACGGAGGGGAAAGGAGGAGGAAGCTCAAATTCAGCCCCAAGGAACTCCAGGTGCTGGTGGAGGAGGTGGTGAAGCAGCACCAGAAGCTGTTTGGGAGGCAATCCCTGCAAGTGCCTGAGGCCGAAAAGCGCAACATATGGCTGGCCATCCAGGCGCAGGTCAATGCTGTGGGAGTGACCCACAGGGAAATTGAGGTCCTCAAAAAGCGCTGGTATGACCTGAGGATTGTGACCAAGAGGAAGATGGGCGACATCCAGAAGGAGGCCAGCCAGACCGGAGGTGGAACCAACAGGGCACCTGCCCTCACCGAACTGGAGGAGCTGGTGGCGGCCACAATCGAGCAAGAGAGCGTCGTGGGTCTTGGGGACGCCGACAGCTCTGCCAGAGCCGCAACACACCAAGGTAAGACGAAAGCACAGCAATGTAGCCGCCCCTACCCCTATCCCACATCCCCCATTGTGAAACGAGAATCACACTGCAGTCCACACGTGTCAGTGCAGACAGGCAATGCATTCCGGGAGATGTAGTCAGGGCAACACTAACCATGACGTAAATGTCACAGGGCAACAAGGCATGTCACGCACTCGAGGCACAAGGAGACAGAGGACAGATTGGAATGTGAAATGATTTATTGTGACGCTTGCAATGCAGCCCTTCGGGGACACTGAGCCAATGTTGTTTTTCTGTCCACAGATGTGACATCATGCAGTACAGGGCATGCTGCAGGGGAGACGGCACACCGGCCACAAAAATCACCTCTAGCCAGCACGAGTGCAGACCAGGGAGCAGGCCCACTTGCAGCTGCACCACCTACGCAGCCAGCCTCGCCGCACACAGAGCCAGCATCACCTCACCGAGAGCCAGCATCACCACCACCAGAGCCAGCATCGCCACTCATGTTCGATTCACCGGCCACATCTCCGCTTGCAGGTGTGAGAATGAGGAGGCGTCCAGCAGCCAGGCTACGAGCCTTAGACACCTCGTCAGACGACAGCATGGGCCCAGAAGACCGCACCGGGCCCCAGGAAGGGAGCCATCCCACTGTGCCCCACACCTCACAGGCAGCACAGACGGGAGCAAGAGGGCGCCGCAGGTCGCGTGTCCAGAGTCCACCAGCACCCACTGACGGCCATGGTGTCTTCTTGGGGCTCGAGGGCCAAATGTTTAAGCAACAGCGCCTGCAATCAAAGGCAGTAATGTCAGTCCAGAGGCACATGCGGGTGATGAGGACAAGCTTAGTCAACATGGACACAAACATTGGCGGCATGGCTGCGGGCATTCGGGACATGTCCCAGTCAATCCAGCAGTTGTGCAGCAAATTAGATGCTGACATCGAAGCACGGCGCCGGGAACGCCAGAGAAGGGACACTACCAGCAGGGCACTCAACCGTCTGGCAACTGCGACTTCCCTACTTTGCCGGCGCTCTGTGACGATGCAGGAGGGCCTAACACAGTGCTGCAGCGACCTGTCACGGGGGATGGTGCAGGTGACAAGTGCACTAGGGGTGCTATTGACCAGTCAGGCGTCGACAACTGCTGCAGGGGATGCTGCGGAGAGCATCGACACCAGCAGCAGCATCACACCCCCCGTCCCAGAAGCACGCAGGAGCAGCAGGCGGCTTGGGGTTGGCTCTAGTGAGGATGCACAGGCCGTGCAATCCACCACTGCAGCGCGTATGCGCAAACATTGATGTGGCCCTGCTTATCCACTTGCCATTGGGTGACGTAACCCTGGACATACTCATTGTATAGATGGCATATTGCCAGATTGGCCTGTTCATGTGTTCATGGCGTGGTGCCACATTAAACTACGTCATGACTTCTCACGACTCGCTGTGTCCCCTCACTTACTCAGAAATAGTTGCATGTGATCTCTGCCCGTCTCTCTCTCCCATCGATTGCAGTTGGCACTCTAGCTGCGCTGCCCTCTGGCTGGCCTGACTCATCCTCGTTGTCCTCAAAATATGTTAGTTCCACATCTGTACCTTTTTTCGTGGCAAGGTTGTGCAGCATTGCACAAGTGGCAATTATCTTGCAGCAGGTGATGGGTTTGTACTGGCGTGCGCCTCCGCTCTTGTGGAGGCAGCGGAACCTGCTCTTCAGCAGTCCAAACGTGCGCTCCACCACATTGCGTGTAGATTTGTGGGCCACGTTGTATCGTCTCTCACTCTGGGTTGCTGGGTGTAGGTAGGGAGTGAGGATGAATGAACGGCATGCATATGCACTGTCGCCTGGATGAGTAAAAGGGAACCATCAGTTACATGCCTCTATACACTCTGATTTGCAGGTTTCAAGGGGCGTCACTGTTACTTACCCAGCAGGTATCCCTCTCCGAATTCTCCGGCTCTCAGTCGTGTGTAGATCCCACTATTCTGGAAGATGTAAGAGTCGTGGGTGCTCCCAGGAAACTTTGCAACAATATCTGTGATGATGTTCCCTGCATCACAGATCACCTGCACATTGATGGAGTGGGTGGACTTCCTGTTCCTGTAGATGTGCTCTGTGTCAGCTGGTGGACAGATTGGGATGTGTGTACCATCAATACAGCCGATGACATGGGGGAACTGTGCCATGTGATAAAAGTCTGTTTTTGTTTTCTGCAGTGCAGCCTGTGTGTTTGGGAAGCTTATGTAGTGGTGCATTCTCTGCATCATGGCATCCAGGAACTTCCTGAAGAAACGTGACAGGCAACTCTGGGATACCCCACCCACCGCAGCTATCACCACCTGATAACTGCCGGATGCCAACAGATGTAGGCTGCAGAGCACCTGCACATGTGGGGGTATGGCGTGCGCCCTTCTTATTGGCTGGTCCAGGAGTGGGTGAAGGTCCCTGATTAAGTCCATGATGGTTTCGGGGTGTAGCCTGTACCTCTCATGTATCTCTGCATCAGTCAGCTGGAATAGTGTGATGCGCTGTCTGTAGATTTGTTCCTCCCGTCGCCACACCCTCAGTCCTGCTGCCTGTAGACGTAGGCGCCTTGCAATGACGTACATGGCGGCCATGTTGTCCACGCTGTTGCATTTTGGGATTGCTTATGTGCATTGTTGATGGTTACCACCTGCTTTCCATCCGTGTTAATTACCGACTCTTATTTACCGATTTTCCTGGATTTCTTAATTACCGACTGCTCCTACATGTCATTTTAAATTTTTACCACTTCATATTTACCACTTCATATTTACCGATTCGTTAATAATGTATTCGGTAAATATGAATCGGTATTTTAGAATTCGGTAACTATGAATCGGTATTTACCGCCTCATATTTACCGAAAAGTGGTTTTTGGACTCCTACATCTCACTTGTCTGAATACCGGTCGGTAACGGCATATTTACCGAAAATCGGCCGTTACCGACCGGTATTTGGCTACCTACATGAGGCCCCAAGTCCTTACTACATCAGAGGTAGGAACCATAAGTTCCAAAGAAATAGCAGAATGGTCAGATAGATGTAACGGGAGATAGTGAATGCCCTTAACTGCGTTGGATAGACTATGGCTAATTAATATAAAATCTATCCTGGACTGGTGATTATATTTATAATTTCTAAACGACACCCCCTGTTGCTGCCCAGCCCTTAATCTCCAGATATCTACATATCCGTATTGTTTCATTTGATTCAACAGAAAAGATCTTGATTTAGAAGGAACACGGGATCTACTATTATGAGATTTATCCAGGACTGGATCTAGAACGATGTTAAAATCACCAGCTAATATAACTGGTTCCGGGAAGGACAAAAGATGGGAAAAAATCACTTCCAAAGATGTAGGGTAATCCACATTAGGACCATAGTATCCAACCACAGTAAAACAAGCACCAATAATTATCATAGAGGCAATAACCCATCTTCCCGCAGGGTCGACTTTAAAATCTAATACCCTGGCTCTAAGCTGCTTTTTGAAAATCAAAGACACGCCACGGGAAGTCATAGACTGAGATGTCGATAATATAAAATCAATCCATTTATTCCCTTTAACCAGGGAATCGATTTCAGACTGTATCAAATGTGTCTCCTGAAGAATGATGACCTGGGCATCAAAGTCCCGGAGATATTGCATCAATGTCTTAGCCCTAGATTTAATTCGGAGCCCATTAATGTTCCAAGACATAATTTTTAAACTAGCCATCTCCACTAAACCAGAGCACTGCCAGCCCCGCCTTTATAACACAACCAATCATAGATTGACCCACCTCCACAAGGAAAAAAAATACTCGCAGCAAGATAAAGAAATCAACAGAACGAGCAAAAGAAAAATACAACAAATTGACTGATGAGGAATTTTGAAATTTACCCGTGAACCCCCCCGTGTACCCCCCCCCACCCTCACTCCCCCCATAGAGAACCCACGGTGTACCTAACCGGATTAAGTCCAGTAATGGCACCCCAACTTCAGACTCCCGTACCCCCCCCCGCCCAAGGCCAACAACTAAACAATAGAGAGGTAAAAAGAAGCAGTACCACGTTCCCCATTGCTGAAAAGAGAAATTATCCCTCACTATTATTCTCTTCCCCTTTTTTTTTTTTACTAGAATAATAGACTTTAATGTACTACAATACCTGTATGTGACCAAAAACCTAAACTCCAAAAAGACAATTAAGTGCTATTATCTGATGATTTATTACCTATATTCGAAAGAAATTCATCAGCAGCTTGGACTGATCTAATGTTAACCATCTTATTATTGTACATAACCCTCAGAGAGGCTGGGAACACCAATTGAGCGGAAGCGCCCAACTTCTTAAAAGCCTCCAGCCGCCTTCCAAGGTCCCATTGCCTCTCCAGTGTAACCCTAGATAGATCAGACCTGATGAGGAAGGTAAAGCCCTTACCAAGTAGGGACTTCTGTTTAAAAGCTGCATTCAGAATCTGCTCTTTGAGTGTGTAAGTAACAAAATTAACAAGAATTTTACGCGGTTTTTGCCTTTGTGGGTTCTGTCTAAAGGGTTCCCTATGGACCCTCTGAATATCAGTTGTTAGTTGATCCAGGGAATAATCTAAACATAATCCTTCCTTCAACAGGCGAACAACAAATTGCTTAACATCCCCACCCTCAGATCCCTCTGGAACATTGAGAATGCGAATGTTACATCTTCTTGCATTGTTTTCTAATAACTCCATCCTATCTAACAGGACCTGGTCGTCTCTTGGTAATGTCCTCCTCTGCCTTATCTAGATGTTCCGACATTATAGCTAGTTTTCCCTCCAGGACTTCTGTCCTTGTTGATAACCCATCGATCTTATTATCCAATATCTGGCAATAATCACGAATCTCCTTCTGCATACCTGAAGATTGCTCGAACCCTCTTTTTATGTCTTGAGACAAGGCAGTAAGCATCGTAAGTAGAGTAGCTGACTAAATATTTCCCAGAGATGCCTCTTCACAAGATGGAATGGAAGGTATAGGAACAGGAATAGACACAACCATAGTTTGGTCACCTGATGACTCCAAAATACTATTCACCCCTGCATCCTGCATGATACAATCAGGAACGCAGGAATCAGAGTAACCAGAGCCACCCTCGCTAGCTTCTGCTAGATCGACCCTTACATCAGAACTAGTAGGTATTAACTCCCCTCCTACCTCAGCCCCAGAAAACCTCCAATCTTGGGTATAATCAGACATGGGGAAGGAAAATCTACAGAAGCAACTGAAACAGCTGGTGCAGCTGGTGGAGTCATCCCCAACTCACCAAGAGGTGTAAGGACTGGTGCAGCAGCCAAAGGGGGAGGGATTGTAAGAGACGAAGTTAAGGTAGGGGACATCAGTTGGACTGAATCCCTTTGTGTGGTCATTGCCTAAGATTCCACAAGGCGCAGGACCTGTGGGACAACTTTAAAGTATGTCCGAAGAGATGGAGTAATTTTAGATACAGCCTCAACCCCGACGATATTCCGTGATGTTTTCCCTCTGGCTCCCTTAGATTTCACTTCCTTAGATAAATAGGAGGAAGTTCTTTTATCTGTTTGGGGTGAAAAAACGACACCAGATAAACCAGGTCCAGTGACAGGAGCCCTCGTAGGCACTCTAACTTGTTCCTTACCTCGTCCTCGAGCAGATTTTCCACCTCTCCCCTTACCTTTGGGCGCTTTATAATGTTCGTGTTGATTCAAACCTTCTAGATCCTTTAGAACCCCACAATGAGGTAAATCCTGGGGCGAGTCCTGTGCCTTCGTATTGTTGTGACAGCTGTGTCCGCTGTGACTGTAACTGTCTTTTTTCGCAGTGACAGTCTCTGTATTTTCGGCTATAGCTATAGCCTGAACAGGTTTCCCCAGATGATGAGTAAAGGCGTCTCCAACTCCGACAGCACGCACCAAACTGCGCGCCTTTCTACCTCGCCGCAGCTCCAGGGTGGCAGAGAACCAGAACCACCGAGTCAGTGAACCGCCAATGGAGGCAGAACAATCAAGGCAAACCGGAGGAACACCAAAAACGTCACAAGCATGAACACCGCTGCTGCCGCCGAGACTGCTAAACATGGAGAGGAAAAACGGACCCAAACTCCACGATAGAAAGGGAAAAGGGGGCCTGCTCCGTATGGACGACAGGCAGTCCGCAGGTCCGCAGGTCCGCAGCCGTCACACTAAGAGAACCAGGGACCGAGGCAAGCCACACACTCCAACCTGCCACCAGAAAGCCGAAGGCACAAGCGAAAACAGAGGTAAGGACCTAGAAAACTAAATTGGTGTCCGCCATCGAAGAATCGGACGGGGGCAACAGGAGCCTAACTTGCGGAGCGCCACGGCAGATCAGCCGTCTGCCGCCATGTTCTCCCCTCGAAGAATCGGACGGGGGGAATTGTCAGGAGTCTTAAGAATGCATCCAGTATCCAACTTCTATTGATTTTTCAATACTTTACATTTTCCACTCAGCCCAGCCAACGCGTTTTGTCCTCTATGGACTTCATCAGGGATGTGCTTTCCAAACTTGTGTGACTTTTAAGTAGCAAGAAGTATGGCCACCTGTTTCAGTGTCTTCATGGGTAATAAATCTCTTTTCGGGTGGTGTAATACCCCCTAAATCATCTTCCTCCTTCATGAGTCAGGGCTTGAGTGTCACGAAAAAATGCTTCCTGCAGCACAGTTAAGCCATGACCCTCCTTATATTTGTGGGCTGTTCACACCTTTGACCTTCCAGGATATTAGCTTTAAAGTCTTAATAGGCGGGGCTGCCATGTGTGATATTAAAATCTAACATATCTGTGACAGAATTTGGATGGTACCAAATTAGCAAAATTATCTGCTGTGACTTTACTTAGATGTTATGGATTCGAAAATTTTGAACAAAGTATAAACTTCAAATAGAGTGAAAGCTGATGAAATTTTAATGATGAAACGATATTTAATGCGTCATGTCGTATTTCCAATCAATTCAGCTTGAATGATTCTGTACAAAGCATTTCACTTATCCCAAAGCATTTCACTCATCCCAATGCATTTTGGGCAGTATATGCCCTTCATCAGGGGTACATCTATACCAAAAAATGAACAACAAAGGTACAATGAGTAACCACAGCAGATTAGGTGTGTCAACCACCTATTCTAAGATGTGGGCTGTATCAACTCATGCTGGTGAAAATAAAAATAAACCGGCGTTAGATGTCCAGCCCAGTTAACCAATATCTAAAGGATCCATAGCCACGTGATGGAAGCAGTGCTAGTGAAAAAGGACAGTGTATAAAAGTTCGTGAAAACCTGGACGAGAAATATAATCTATAGGGTAGATCAAAGAGGTTGAAACTACTGTCATGAGTAGTTCAATGTGTGTTGGTGCACAGAGATCAAAGCGTTTGAGGCGAACATAATGAGAAGCCAAAAACGAGGAGTGTCTGTGACAAAATGGTGATGAACGAAAATAATAAAATGTACCGTTAAGCCTGTGAAGAGTGCAAGGGTGCAAGATAATAAAAGGTACCTTGGGTGGTGTGTACAGCACCATTAAAATACAACGGTAACACAAAGAGCGGACTAAGGTTTGTTAAAAGGTTATCAAAAGGCGGCGATAAGCGCCATGTTGAAAGAGGATAACCTGATGTGTATATAGCGTGCATGAGCCAGTAATTGGAGGTGTGATCAAAAATGCACAAGCCTGTAATATATAAGCACCTGTACATTTGCTCTTCCTGTAAGAATAATTCCAATGTCCATTGTCAATTCCCAGTTCAACACTATATAACAGAATAAAACACCTGGGAAACCATCTTTGTGAGTTGATACCAAATGTCCAATCTACAGGCCTGCACAAAGTTGACACAAAATCATTAGACAAATGCTTGTACTTTTCCATGGTGTAGAAACAAAAATGCTCTGGCAGCGCAAGGCTTTGTCAAGAACCACATTCGAACAGTGCAGGATGCCAGCTTAGCCACAAGTGCTTCAGCATACCATATTTAGAAGTAACACTGCTACGTGGTAGATATTGCAATAATTTCTATGGAAAAGTACTAAGGCTGGTACATTTCATTAGGTTGGACAGTCCCAAAAGTGTCACCTACTCAGGGCACGTGGTCAGCAACAGTATATCTCAGACCATAAAAGGTATCAAGCAGCTTAGGCCTCCTCTGATTGGACAAATATTCAATACTTAATCTGTATTACATGATTAATGGCGTTCTCTCCTTCTGTGGTTTGTATCAATAAAAGCTGTCAGAAACATCCCTTCATCGGACGCTCAGTGGCTATGCTGACTGTCTCCCCTCTGCACATATTTGCCTTATCTTGTTGACCTATAATTAATTCTATTCATCTTATGTGCTGACAGAGTTGGCAGTATTTGTTTATGACTTTGTTTTATGCTTCTAAAACCTAGCTAAGATGGAGTATTCCTTTTAAAGGACGATTTCCCCCACCCACCATAGGTGGCATACTTCATTAACTGGAACCTCCTTGCACCATGATACCTAGTCACGGTGTGGGCTACAACCCTCTCACTGAGAGAGAGGAGCATAGCGGATGCTTTCAGAGGTGTAGTAAATACTCTATAATGAGCTGGGGATACCTCAAACCTGTAGTCGAATACAGCCGGACTTAACTCTCTAAAAGGATAGAGAGTACCCAGGGCCCAAGTTGAGGCACCACACACAACAATTACGGGTGACCACCAGTAGATCCCCTTCTTAGAATCACAGAGGACCGCTGGATATTTTTTTATTACATTATACTACTAAATTATTTTCTGAACACAACCATGAAGCAGAAGCATTATCAGTATAGGTTCTGACAAATGCTGCAACACCTCATCTGAGGGTTATTGGCAGTAACATTTTGACCTACCTTGGTGACACACCTCCGCAGGTTTGATCCTTCCTGCAGTGTCTTTCGTTTTTAAACCTGACCCAGGGCGAACTAATAAAGGTACATGCATAACATGTATCCCGTTTTAATTAACTTGCCATTTTTTGCATGCTCTGCTTACCTCACTGCACCCAGCTCATTATAGGGTATTTACTACACCTCGGAAAATATCTGCTGTGATCCTCTCTCTCTCAGTGAGAGGGTTGTAGCCCACACCGTGACTAGGTATTATGGTGCTAGGAAGTTTGTGATGATGAAGCATGCCATCTATAGTGGGTGAGGGAAATGATCCTTTAAAAGGAATACTCGTGGATCGTCACCCCCCTAGGGACCTCCCCCGGGCACAGGCGTGGCTACCCGGCCTCTTGGATACTTTTGAATTAGTGGACTGCTGGAACTTAAAACACCCCACGCAGCTGCAGTACACTTTCCACTCGGGAGCCCATGGTAGCCTCTCACGACTAGACTATGTCCTTGTCCCGGCGGCCTATGTTGGGAGGGTGGGAGAGGTGCGCCATTTGCCACGGGGTATTTCGGACCACTCCCCGCTCCTACTGCACTTTGATGTCTTTCCGAGGGGTGAGGGTAGGGTGGGCCCAATCAATCCTTGGTACTTGCGCGACCCCACCATTCGCGCTGAATTGATTAAATCCCTTCAGCGATATTTTGATGAGAATGTGGGGTCCGTGCCTTCGGCTGTACCGCTATGGGAGGCCTTCAAGACAGTACTCCGAGGGGAGGCCCTATCCCTTATTTCCTACGCCCGGAGGCGCGAGCGGGAGGAGGTGACCCGGATGGAGGCTGAAATAGCCGAGTTGGAGGGTAATTTAGAAGGTGGAGTGACGGATGCCGCATTACATGTCCTCCAACTCAAGCAAGCGGCCTATAGGGCCCTCGTCACGGAGGCTGCCAGGGGCCTCAGTAGAGAGCAACAGGGGCGACTGTATGATGTGGGTGATAAGGCTGGTAAACTTATAGCGTGGTTGGACAAAAAAGAGAGAGCGAATCGTGTGGTCCCGCTGATTGAGAAAACGGATGGTGTGTGTGTAACTGAGCCAGAAGAAATCGTCTCCTGTTTCGCGAATTATTTCCGTGGGGTGTATTCCCCGGTGTCTCCCTGCTCGGAAGAGGACTCCCGTGCCCTGCTCAGTGATATTGCGCTGCCGTCCCTTTCCGGGGATGACAGGGTGTCGCTGGACACCGCTCCCACCTCCGACGAGATCGCCCTCGCCATACGCTCGGTCGCTTCCGGCAAGGCCATGGGTCCGAATGGTCTCCCTATCGAGTTGTACAAGCTGCGACCGGATACGCTGGCACCCCACCTCCGGGCTATGTTCCTGGCGGCACACTCGGTGGGCTCCCTCCCGCTGGACCAGCGTCTGGCTACAATCGTGGTCATCCACAAGGAGGGGAGACCTCGGGACCGGGTTACATCCTATCGGCCCATTTCGCTACTGAATGCGGAGCCCAAGATTCTCGCCAAGGTACTGGCCAATCGGCTGGTCGGCGTGGTGGGCGATTTGGTTCATCAGTACCAGTCTGGATTTATCCCCCATCGCAACACAGCCCTTAATCTGCGGCGTTTGCACGGTGTGCTCGCACGTGCCCCGTTCATACGGGAGCCGGCCATTTTGGCGTCCTTAGACGCCACCATGGCGTTTGACACGCTTGAATGGCCATATATCTGGGAGATGCTTGCGAACTTTGGATTTGGCCCAGGGTTCATCAGTTGGGTCAAATTGCTGTATTCGGGCCCATTGGCGCAGGTGGTGGTGAACGGAAGAGTATCGGCTCCGTTCGAGCTGGGCCGGGGCACACGACAGGGCTGCCCCTTATCGCCGCTCCTCTTTGCACTAGCCTTGGAGCCCCTGGCGGAGTGGCTGCGGTGGGAGCCTTCCATCCGTGGTCTCCGCTGGACTCCTGAGTATGAGGACCGCGTATCCCTATACGCTGATGACATCCTCTTGTACCTAGCTTCCCCACGTAAATCACTCATAGTACTGGTTGATGTTCTCCATTCATTCGGTCGTAACTCCGGTCTGGTCATCAACTGGGCTAAATCGTGTGTGTATGTTCTCTCCGGGGAGGCTCCTATCCTCCCGCGGGGCTGTCCGATCCAGGTCGCCCCGCAGGGATTTAGGTACCTGGGTGTCTTCATTACTCTGGACCCGGAGGCTCGGTATGATCGGAACTTGCTTCCCCCCCTCCAGCGTCTGAAAGAGGATGTCGCGCGCTGGCGGCGTTTGCCGCTTTCGCTGCTCGGCCCGGCGGCATTGTTTAAAATGATGTCGCTGCCGCGTTTCCTGTACGCGTTGCAGAACACTATGGACCTCGTCCCAGCGCGCTACTTCCGCGAAGTGGAGAGTTTGCAGCGCCGCCTGTTCTGGGACGGGAGGCCACGTATTGCCCTGGCTAAGTTGACGCTCCCATGGTATGACGGGGGGATTGCCCTCCCGGATATCAAACGGTATTATTGGGCCTCCCAGCTAGCTGCGATTAATCAGGGCCTATATGGGCCCTGCTTAAACCCGGCGTTTGAAATGGATAGGATGCTCCTTCCAGGTGGTGACCATAATCGAGCGCTCTACTCTAGCGCTCCCGACGCTCGCCTAACGGGCCCCACGCGTGTCATGGTGCGAGTGTGGCACGCGGCCAATGCAGCTATGGGGTGGAAGGACCGTTTGACCCGGGCGTCACCACTATACGCGTCTGAGCGGTTGGGCTCCTTGTGGACCTCGAAGGGCTTTGAGAAGTGGGACTTAATAGGCATCAGCAAAGTGGGGGATCTCTGGACGAGGGGAGGATTTAAAACGTTCGAGATGCTGCAGATGGAATTTCAGTTGCAGGGCAGCGAGTACTTTCGGTATTTGCAGGTCCGGCATGCGCTGGGCTCCGTATTTCCGGACGTTGCCTCCATCCCGGAGTGTTCCCCCCTGGAGGATAGAGTGCTGGATGGACACGTCCCTGACAGCACGATCTCACTGATCTACAAAAAACTGATCAACGACCGCTCAGACTTGTTGACTGCCCTTCGTGGGGCTTGGGTAGCCGATGGGCTGGAGCTGGACGACGAGGACTGGATCTCCGCGGTGGCCTCCCCAAAAGAGGTGGCCATACCGGCTCGCCTTCGTTTCGTCCAGCTCAAGATACTCCATAGGGTCTACATGACGGGGCCAAAGCTCCTGCGTATGGGCTATGCTGAGGACGGTTTGTGTAAGCGTGGGTGTGGTGCGTTGGGGACTTTTCTGCATATTTTGTGGGAATGCCCGGAGGTGGAGGGGTTCTGGCGTGGTGTGCATGAGGTGCTGCGAGTGGTTACGCATGTGGCGCTGTTGCCCGAAGCGAGGAGATGCCTGTTGAATGTGTGGGAGCCTACCGATTACTCGGTGCCGCAAACGTGGTGGGTGACTCTGGGGTATATGGTTGCCAAGCGTGACATTGTTCAACTGTGGGGATCCCAGAGGCCCCCGACTGTCTCGGCCTGGAAGGAACATATGGATTGGTGCATGTTTCGGGAAAAGGTGGTGTATGTGGCGAGAGGTAAGCCTGGGACATGGGTGAAAGTATGGGGCCCCTGGAACGCCTACCGCGGGGGAATCTGTGCTCCACCGTTATTGCCTGATCCGTCGCCGGCCCCGTCCCCTTAGCCAACTCATTCCCCCGGTACCTGGGCATTAGGTGTACCCAGCCCTAGTTCTGATCTCTCCCCCTCTTGAGATTCCTATGGATGGCTAGGATCCCCCCTCTGGGGGAGCACGTGTTGCTATTTCCGATTGAGGATTGCCTTGTGGGTTTGTTTGTATTTGTCGTTCTTTAAGTTTAAAATGGAACCGTATAGTGGGGTCTGGATAGTGTGGCTCGCAATGATGTTAACTCCTGTGCATGCTCAGCCGCAGCACCATGTGTTTTATAAATGTATATCGTATACTCCTTTCATTGCTAGCGGCCGGCCGGAAGGTTGTAGGCCCATATTTGTATATTTTTGAGTCTTGTAATAAACGGTTTCAAAAAATAAATAAATAAATAAATAAATAAATAAATAAAAGGAATACTCAATCTCAGCTAGGTTACTTTGTATCTTATTTAAATTTGTCTTGCTCAGACCCAGGTGTTCAATGTGTTATATACCATTTGCAGGGACCCAGGCCCCGGGCTGCACATATAACCACTTTAAGAGCTTGGGTAACCAAAATGGGATACCTGAATCTCAATAGAAAAGGCCATTTCAAAGAGTTAAATGCCTCTCAGGGTCCATCTCCTGAATAAAAGAGAAAACTGTTCTAACGTTTATTGCTGTTGACATGTGGCACAGGGGCAGCCTGCGCCAGGGTTACAATTTTTCACATGAGTAGACAGAGGCGATTTGCTAGCACTTTAATGAGTATTTTGTTGTCTAGGTTTAATAGCGACAATGGGCAAAAGGATGTGTATCTACTCTGGTCCTTTTGTGAATTGGAAAGTACTGTGAAAATAGCTTCATTAATAGAGGGTGGGAGCGATCCCGCAACTAGAGCTTCACCATGTACCAACAGGAGGCGAGGTGCCAGAATGTGTCAGTATGCTTTAGAAAACTCTGAAAGAAGCCCATAATGTAACGACCTTCAATGTCTATATTGTCTAGTCAACCTGAAATCTACATGGATTAGAATATACCCAGTCGTGAGTAGCAACTGTATGAAGAATAATATCTGTGACGCCATTTTCTGGCCAGGGTACCAGGCACTAATGGTGATACACAAAAGATAAGCCAAAGCAGTGTAGGCCGGGCCGTTGCACAAGTGTATCATACTAAATATCATCAGTGATCCCGCACTCAGCTTTTCATGGCCCCACTGCCTAGAAGTCACAACTATTCAATTTACACCAACAACAATTTGAAAAGGAGCATCCACTATATTGTTTTGTTTCCGGCCCAAATTCAGACAATCCAATATTAACAAATATAACAATGATGCACAAGAAGTGAGATTCAATTGTCAGGAGTCTTTTTTTTTTTTTTGTCCTCATCTGCCAAACAAGTTTCAATATGTAATCTTGCTGGTCTACACACATTGCGCTGCCTCAGTTACTAAAACTGGTTGGAGCAATAATGGAACATAAGGCTCACCCTTCAGCAACAATATTTCAACCAGCAATGATCACTAATTTATAACTATGCAGGCAATTGCCAAAATCTAATCACGGCACTAAACTTAGTGCCATGAAACAAGTAACCCCCAGAATGAGGTTTGTGGCATAATCATTGGACCTGGGGAAAAAAACAAAAAAAACAGGTATTTAATGAAACCAATTCAATGGGACCAATTCAGGAGATGCCAGAAAGATCTTGTATCTGGATTACCAGATCTAGCCAGGTCCAACAGAGAAACCAGCAGAGCAGAAGCATACCAGTCATTAATAGAAGGAGATGAAGAATCTTTCCATTTCATACATATCTCCCTCCTTGCTAGCAAGATGGTATAAAAGATAAGCTTTTTTGCCAAGGAGGGGACCCCTTGGTAGCAACCAAAAATTACTGATGTTAAATCCAAGGTAATGTTGACTCCAAGAGATAGTGAAAGAGTCTTATTGATAGCTTCCCGGAATTGGGCCATTCAAAAAACATATGAATGTCAGAAGCAGCCACCAAACCACACTTCGCACAGGCCACACTACTCCCCTCGGTAAATTTACATAGACGAAGGGGTGAGTAGTATGCTCGATGAATCGTGAAAAGATGATTCCTGCGTAGCCATGCAGGTTTAACAATATCCCACAGCATCATACAAGATGAATTCCAAAGATGTTGCAAGTCGGAATTGATGATATGTAAGGACCAAAGATCGTCTGGGAGTGAAAAAATTCCGTTCATTTCCTCTAAGATTAAATTGTACCATAGTGAAATTTCCTTCTTGGCAGGTGACTTATCTACCAAAAGCGTTATAAGATGACTATATACACCCAAGGGAAATTTAAAACTATATGGTGGTTGAACGGAGTATTCCCGAGCCCAGCTTGACATTTGAAGGTACTTAAGCCTAGAGAAGTGTGGGCCAATCTTTGTGCAGAGATACTCCCAGGGTAACAAATCCCCGTCAACAAATAGGTTACCCCACTCCTCCAGACCAGCCTCTCTCATAGGTATAGCTAATACACCCCCCAACCACGTTGGCCCATCAGGAAGGTCCCACAGCGGTGTTCTGCTTCCATAGTACCCCACTTTAATTACTTTAGACATCTGAGCCCATATTCTTGCCATACCCTTTAAGATTTTCAGTTTAATTTTTTTGAAAAACTTGGGATTCCCAAACTTAAAGAAAAATCCTGACTGACTTACACCTTCCACATCCAATAAGCTTGAATAAAGAGACCACACTCCATGTCCCACTGGACTCTTTAGTAGGATCCTGGCATGTGATAGCTGGAAAGCCCAGGCATAAGCCTGGAGATCAGGTGCAGCAAGCCCTCCTTTTTCCCTACGCCTCCTGATTTTTTTCCAGGAGATTCTTGGAAGAAGTTTATTCCAAATAAAAGTACTGATATCAGACTGCAATTTCCTAATAGAGGTGGGATCAAAATATAAAGGTATCGTATTAAATAAAAAAGAAATCTTAGGCAGAATGGACATTTTGACAAGGCTGATCCTACCCAATAGGGAAAGTGGAAGATGGGCCCAGGTCTGAAGCAGCTTACGACACTCCTTTGCAACCCTTGTGAAATTAATAGTAGTAGTCTGATCAAGATCAGCTACAATATCGAGACCTAAGTATCTCATACAATTTGCCGGCCGGATTTCTGAGACAAAGGTGCTTTGGTCAATATTCCAGGTCATCATCTCAGTTTTTAAAGTATTAATTTCATACCCGGAGACCGTACCAAACTCCGAAGCCAACTCAAATATTACTGGGAGAGCCTCATGGGGATCAGAGGTAAATATAAGGATATCGTCGGTGAGAGCCACCTTTCTCTCCCAACCCCCGCACGCAAATGCCTTGATGTTAACACTATCCCTCAAAATCTGGGCAAAGGGTTCAGCATATAGGTCGAACAGGAGCGGGGAGAGAGGGCAGCCCTGTCTGTTACCCCTCGAGATGTCAAATGGATCAGAAAGTATACCATTAACCAAGATACAAGCTCTAGGGTTGCGATAGAGAAGACTAATCGCCCGACGAAATCTGGCCCCCACGCCAAACTTTGCCAGGGCCTCCGACAGATACAACCAATTAACTCTGTCGAAGGCCTTGGTGGCGTCCAGCGTGAGAACCGCCAAGGGTAAAGACCTCAAAAATGCCATGTCAATTGATCCAATCAAATCATAAGTCAGTTCAAAGAGCTGTCTTCCCTTAATGAATCCCTTCTGGTCAACATGTAGGATGGAGGGAGCTACCAAGGACAGTCTCTTTGCGAGAATGGAGGCAAAGATCTTATAGTCTCCATTCAATACAGAGATTGGTCTATAGGAACCACAGGCAGTTGGAGACTTCCCTGGTTTCAAGATAACAGTTATGGATGCATTATTCCATGATGTAGGTGGTCGTACTCCGTCAATCAAGATCTGATTAAACAATACAGCCAGAAAGGGGACAAGTTCCTGCTCCAAAGATTTATATATTTCAGCAAGCAGCCCATCAGGCCCAGACGCCTTGCCTTTCCTAACATCCTGTATGGCTTTCCTTACCTCCTCTTCCGAGATTTTACTATCTAATGTTCCTGACTGGTCAACTGAAAGTTTTGGTAGATCTACTTTCACAAGCCAATCGTTGATCTTAATATCCAGATTCTTATCTTCGTAATAGATATCTTGATAGTAATCTCTGAATGCTGCTCTAATATCTGCATCAGAGGAGAGAGGGACGTTCTTGACATAGATCTGGTTAATGTTGTTACGAACCTGATCAGTTTTTACTTTCCATGCCAATAACTTACCAGCACACTCTCCATACTGAAAGTGTGCGATTTTACTGGCCTCCCATCTTTCCTGAAGCCGCCGGTTAAGGATCGAGGTCAGTTCACCCCTTAGGCTCAATAGTTTAGCCCGCATAGGTGTTAAGACATCATCCGTGGAATCCAAGTTGTCATCGATTTCCGCCTGCGTTTCAATCAGATTTGCCTCAACTAAGGCAATAGCCTCTCTGTATTCCCTCCGTCTATGTAAGATCTTACCTGTAATAAGACCCCTCAAGAAGGCTTTAAGTGAGTCCCAAACCACACCAGATTCTGCAGAACCCACATTCAACCCTAAGAAAGATCTCACTTCAGTTTTTAAAAAAGTAACGTCTTCCGGATGAGAGAGCAAAGAACGGTCAAAAGACCAAGTCCTTACTACATCAGAGGTAGGAACCATAAGTTCCAAAGAAATAGCAGAATGGTCAGATAGATGTAACGGGAGATAGTGAATGCCCTTAACTGCGTTGGATAGACTATGGCTAATTAATATAAAATCTATCCTGGACTGGTGATTATATTTATAATTTCTAAACGACACCCCCTGTTGCTGCCCAGCCCTTAATCTCCAGATATCTACATATCCGTATTGTTTCATTTGATTCAACAGAAAAGATCTTGATTTAGAAGGAACACGGGATCTACTATTATGAGATTTATCCAGGACTGGATCTAGAACGATGTTAAAATCACCAGCTAATATAACTGGTTCCGGGAAGGACAAAAGATGGGAAAAAATCACTTCCAAAGATGTAGGGTAATCCACATTAGGACCATAGTATCCAACCACAGTAAAACAAGCACCCATAATTATCATAGAGGCAATAACCCATCTTCCCGCAGGGTCGACTTTAAAATCTAATACCCTGGCTCTAAGCTGCTTTTTGAAAATCAAAGACACGCCACGGGAAGTCATAGACTGAGATGTCGATAATATAAAATCAATCCATTTATTCCCTTTAACCAGGGAATCGATTTCAGACTGTATCAAATGTGTCTCCTGAAGAATGATGACCTCGGCATCAAAGTCCCGGAGATATTGCATCAATGTCTTAGCCCTAGATTTAGTTCGGAGCCCATTAATGTTCCAAGACATAATTTTTAAACTAGCCATCTCCACTAAACCAGAGCACTGCCAGCCCCGCCTTTATAACACAACCAATCATAGATTGACCCACCTCCACAAGGAAAAAAAATACTCGCAGCAAGATAAAGAAATCAACAGAACGAGCAAAAGAAAAATACAACAAATTGACTGATGAGGAATTTTGAAATTTACCCGTGAACCCCCCGTGTACCCCCCCCCACCCTCACTCCCCCCATAGAGAACCCACGGTGTACCTAACCGGATCAAGTCCAGTAATGGCACCCCAACTTCAGACTCCCGTACCCCCCCCGCCCAAGGCCAACAACTAAACAATAGAGAGGTAAAAAGAAGCAGTACCACGTTCCCCATTGCTGAAAAGAGACATTATCCCTCACTATTATTCTCTTCCCCTTTTTTTTTTTTTACTAGAATAATAGACTTTAATGTACTACAATACCTGTATGTGACCAAAAACCTAAACTCCAAAAAGACAATTAAGTGCTATTATCTGATGATTTATTACCTATATTCGAAAGAAATTCATCAGCAGCTTGGACTGATCTAATGTTAACCATCTTATTATTGTACATAACCCTCAGAGAGGCTGGGAACACCAATTGAGCGGAAGCGCCCAACTTCTTAAAAGCCTCCAGCCGCCTTCCAAGGTCCCATTGCCTCTCCAGTGTAACCCTAGATAGATCAGTCCTGATGAGGAAGGTAAAGACCTTACCAAGTAGGGACTTCTGTTTAAAAGCTGCATTCAGAATCTGCTCTTTGAGTGTGTAAGTAACAAAATTAACAAGAATTTTACGCGGTTTTTGCCTTTGTGGGTTCTGTCTAAAGGGTTCCCTATGGACCCTCTGAATATCAGTTGTTAGTTGATCCAGGGAATAATCTAAACATAATCCTTCCTTCAACAGGCGAACAACAAATTGCTTAACATCCCCACCCTCAGATCCCTCTGGAACATTGAGAATGCGAATGTTACATCTTCTTGCATTGTTTTCTAATAACTCCATCCTATCTAACAGGACCTGGTCGTCTCTTGGTAATGTCCTCCTCTGCCTTATCTAGATGTTCCGACATTATAGCTAGTTTTCCCTCCAGGACTTCTCTCCTTGTTGATAACCCATCGATCTTATTATCCAATATCTGGCAATAATCACGAATCTCCTTCTGCATACCTGAAGATTGCTCGAACCCTCTTTTTATGTCTTGAGACAAGGCAGTAAGCATCGTAAGTAGAGTAGCTGACTAAATATTTCCCAGAGATGCCTCTTCACAAGATGGAACGGAAGGTATAGGAACAGGAATAGACACAACCATAGTTTGGTCACCTGATGACTCCAAAATACTATTCACCCCTGCATCCTGCATGATACAATCAGGAACGCAGGAATCAGAGTAACCAGAGCCACCCTCGCTAGCTTCTGCTAGATCGACCCTTACATCAGAACTAGTAGGTATTAACTCCCCTCCTACCTCAGCCCCAGAAAACCTCCAATCTTGGGTATAATCAGACATGGGGAAGGAAAATCTACAGAAGCAACTGAAACAGCTGGTGCAGCTGGTGGAGTCATCCCCAACTCACCAAGAGGTGTAAGGACTGGTGCAGCAGCCAAAGGGGGAGGGATTGTAAGAGACGAAGTTAAGGTAGGGGACATCAGTTGGACTGAATCCCTTTGTGTGGTCATTGCCTAAGATTCCACAAGGCGCAGGACCTGTGGGACAACTTTAAAGTATGTCCGAAGAGATGGAGTAATTTTAGATACAGCCTCAACCCCGACGATATTCCGTGATGTTTTCCCTCTGGCTCCCTTAGATTTCACTTCCTTAGATAAATAGGAGGAAGTTCTTTTATCTGTTTGGGGTGAAAAAACGACACCAGATAAACCAGGTCCAGTGACAGGAGCCCTCGTAGGCACTCTAACTTGTTCCTTACCTCGTCCTCGTCCTCGAGCAGATTTTCCACCTCTCCCCTTACCTTTGGGCGCTTTATAATGTTCGTGTTGATTCAAACCTTCTAGATCCTTTAGAACCCCACAATGAGGTAAATCCTGGGGCGAGTCCTGTGCCTTCGTATTGTTGTGACAGCTGTGTCCGCTGTGACTGTAACTGTCTTTTTTCGCAGTGACAGTCTCTGTATTTTCGGCTATAGCTATAGCCTGAACAGGTTTCCCCAGATGATGAGTAAAGGCGTCTCCAACTCCGACAGCACGCACCAAACTGCGCGCCTTTCTACCTCGCCGCAGCTCCAGGGCGGCAGAGAACCAGAACCACCGAGTCAGTGAACCGCCAATGGAGGCAGAACAATCAAGGCAAACCGGAGGAACACCAAAAACGTCACAAGCATGAACACCGCTGCTGCCGCCGAGACTGCTAAACATGGAGAGGAAAAACGGACCCAAACTCCACGATAGAAAGGGAAAAGGGGGCCTGCTCCGTATGGACGACAGGCAGTCCGCAGGTCCGCAGGTCCGCAGCCGTCACACTAAGAGAACCAGGGACCGAGGCAAGCCACACACTCCAACCTGCCACCAGAAAGCCGAAGGCACAAGCGAAAACAGAGGTAAGGACCTAGAAAACTAAATTGGTGTCCGCCATCGAAGAATCAGACGGGGGCAACAGGAGCCTAACTTGCGGAGCGCCACGGCAGATCAGCCGTCTGCCGCCATGTTCTCCCCTCGAAGAATCGGACGGGGGGAATTGTCAGGAGTCTTAAGAATGCATCCAGTATCCAACTTCTATTGATTTTTCAATACTTTACATTTTCCACTCAGCCCAGCCAACGCGTTTTGTCCTCTATGGACTTCATCAGGGATGTGCTTTCCAAACTTGTGTGACTTTTAAGTAGCAAGAAGTATGGCCACCTGTTTCAGTGTCTTCATGGGTAATAAATCTCTTTTCGGGTGGTGTAATACCCCCTAAATCATCTTCCTCCTTCATGAGTCAGGGCTTGAGTGTCACGAAAAAATGCTTCCTGCAGCACAGTTAAGCCATGACCCTCCTTATATTTGTGGGCTGTTCACACCTTTGACCTTCCAGGATATTAGCTTTAAAGTCTTAATAGGCGGGGCTGCCATGTGTGATATTAAAATCTAACATATCTGTGACAGAATTTGGATGGTACCAAATTAGCAAAATTATCTGCTGTGACTTTACTTAGATGTTATGGATTCGAAAATTTTGAACAAAGTATAAACTTCAAATAGAGTGAAAGCTGATGAAATTTTAATGATGAAACGATATTTAATGCGTCATGTCGTAGTTCCAATCAATTCAGCTTGAATGATTCTGTACAAAGCATTTCACTTATCCCAAAGAATTTCACTCATCCCAATGCATTTTGGGCAGTATATGCCCTTCATCAGGGGAACATCTATACCAAAAAATGAACAACAAAGGTACAATGAGTAACCACAGCAGATTAGGTGTGTCAACCACCTATTCTAAGATGTGGGCTGTATCAACTCATGCTGGTGAAAATAAAAATAAACCGGCGTTAGATGTCCAGCCCAGTTAACCAATATCTAAAGGATCCATAGCCACGTGATGGAAGCAGTGCTAGTGAAAAAGGACAGTGTATAAAAGTTCGTGAAAACCTGGACGAGAAATATAATCTATAGGGTAGATCAAAGAGGTTGAAACTACTGTCATGAGTAGTTCAATGTGTGTTGGTGCACAGAGATCAAAGCGTTTGAGGCGAACATAATGAGAAGCCAAAAACGAGGAGTGTCTGTGACAAAATGGTGATGAACGAAAATAATAAAATGTACCGTTAAGCCTGTGAAGAGTGCAAGGGTGCAAGATAATAAAAGGTACCTTGGGTGGTGTGTACAGCACCATTAAAATACAACGGTAACACAAAGAGCGGACTAAGGTTTGTTAAAAGGTTATCAAAAGGCGGCGATAAGCGCCATGTTGAAAGAGGATAACCTGATGTGTATATAGCGTGCATGAGCCAGTAATTGGAGGTGTGATCAAAAATGCACAAGCCTGTAATATATAAGCATTCGCGTGAGCGTAGTGTGAAAACCAGCAAGTAAAGTTCCTAATATGGCAACAGTGTATGGTTAGATACTGGATTCAATGCAATCATTTTATCTGGACATGAAACAGATTGTATATTTAAATACAGTATAAATCGGCAAACATACACATGATGCAGTGTCAACAAATATGGAAAACAAAACAGTATCAAACATATATCAAATAAGTATTCAATAATATTAAGAACCAAGGTGAGAGAATGTGCAGACACAGGTAACTTTATACATGCTTCCGACAGTACATAAAGACCCACTTCACCTTACGTTCCGCCCAATCATCACTACCAGAGGAAGTCTCCATGAACTCGTAGGCAAATTCCTAGACAGACATTTGCAACCATTTGTTACCAACATGCACACTTAAACCAGAGACAAGACTGATTTTCTAAACAAAATCAAGCAAGTCCAGTTTAAGGCTGATGCAGAGATTTGGGTATGCACTGTAGATGTCAAATCACTCTACACCTCTATCCCCACAATCTTGGCATGGAGGCCATTGAAGAGACTTTACTTCATTCTGACCTGGATCTTGACTTTTAAGTTTTTCTTATGGGATTACTCCCTTTCACCTTATATCAGAACTATTTTAAGTGGGAAGATCAATATTATCTCCAACTGTCTGGCACTTCAATGGGCAACTGCGCTGCTCCAGCGTACACTAATATCTTCATGCACAAATTCGAAGAAAAGCATATTTCACCTCCGAAATCTGGAAAAACACGCCAGGATATTCCTGAGATACATTGATGATATTTTCGTTCTATGGCAAGGATCTCATTCCACACTTATCACAGCTTTGAATACATTAAATACCATAAACGACCGCATACAATTCACCTTTGATATTCAACACACCACCATATAATTTCTGGATGTAGAGATAATCAGAGTCAATGAGAGATTGGAGACAACAATGTACAGAAAGCCCACAGACAGGAACAATATGTTACACTACCAAAGCTTCCACCAATATTCATTGAAAAATCATTTACCATACTAACAACTTCTCAGAGTTAAAATAATTGTTTCAGACCCTTCAGATCTACATACACAAACAGACAACTTGTTACACATATTCGAACAACGGGGGTACCCTGTTAAAATCCTTGAACAAGCCAGAGAAAGAAGTGCAGCTAAATCCAGAACAGAATTAATGACACAATCCACTAAGCAAGCACAAACACGCATGGTCGTAGTGTCTAAATATTCAACAATGAGTCACCACTTCAAGAAATCCATCTGTAAACATTGGTCCATTTTAGCGTTGGAACCAGACTTTAAGGATATATTCAGTGCAACTCCCATGTTTGCATACAAGAGGGGCAAGAATATTCAAGAACTAATCATGCAACCATCTTTAAGTGATCTGCAAGCATCCATTCATAAAGGATCAGTTCCTTGTTACAACTGTAGCAATTGTAACAACCTCATTTAAGGCACTGTCATCACCCATTCTATGAAAGGCACCACCATTCGTCTACATGTTACAGTGAATTGCGACTCGACCAATGTTATATATTTGCTAAAATGCCCATGTGGCTTCGTATATGAGGGCAAAACTGGAAAATAAATTAAAACCCGTATTCATGAACATAAAAGTAACATCTGCACCAAAAACGTGAAATCAGTGGTGGCTACTCATCTCCTTGAAAATAACCACAACATTAGCCAGCTAAAACTCACAATTCTGGAAGTTGTACAAAACGTGGAAGGTAGTGTTGTAAATTGAAACCACGATGTGATTAAGCATTTACTAAAGACATGAATTCTCCTTCCTTAGAACATGTCTCTTTCGTTATGTTGACTAAAGTCTGGACTCCATTTTGTATTGTCATGTCTCCACGTGCTCAACACGAGAAGAGTCCTATCTTCGTGTTAGTTGCTCTTGTAATCTGCCTAGTAACAATCTATAAATAGTTCCTTTGTCCGCCTGGCGCATGCCCAGGCTTGACCACATCTGTTATCAGTTAGTCCTTGCTTGACCATGTTTTCGCGGGCTCAAGGAGTATGTCAGCTCCGCCCACATATTGATCTTGTATCGAAAATGTCCATAAAAGGTAACATTCCTTGCCTCATGTTGTATCCACCCACTTATGAGCCCCTCTGTTGTGTATAAAAGGGGACCGTGTACGCAAGTTCTTTGTGCTACTCTATGCAATACTGAAGGGTGTTGTATGGATTGTAGGACCACCCTTAAGGGTTAATAAACTTTGTCTTTGTACTTTGCAGTTTCCGTGCCAACTTCCTTATAGATTCCATTGCAGGAGAGCGAACCCTTGTGTCCTGCGGGCCTAGCTGGGGCCTGTATTCATCAGTAGGGACAACAATAACTACTTGCTACAGAGGGAAAACTATTGGATAACTTTCTTGGACTCTATGAAACCACGGGGTCTCAATGACCGAATGGAATTCGCTTGCTATTTGTGATCAGTTACATACGTAACGGATGATTGGCCCTTTGTATCTCCTGACATTTAATTCACACCTTACACTTTTTCATCTTATATACCCCATTCCTTGTTGAACATTTTTCTTGCACCTTTCCAATATCTTTATTTTGGTGGGCAGCCTCATCATGGAATCTTGTATATTGGTTCTAACCTCTTTTTTCTTGTTATTCTCTCCATCTTTTCACCTCAATGCCTCTGTTTACCTTGTGTCTACACATTCTCTTACCTTGGTTCTTGATATTATTGAATACTTATTTGATATATGTTTGATACTGTTTTGTTTTCCATATTTGTTGACACTGCATCATGTGTATGTTCACCGATTTATACTGTATTTAAATATACAATTTGTTTCACGTCCACGTAATGTGATTGCATTGAATCCAGTATTTAACCATTCACTGTTGCCATATTAGGAACTTTACTTGCGGGTTTTCACACTACGCTCACGCGAGTGCTTATATATTACAGGCTTGTGCATTTTTGATCACACCTCTGATTACTGGTTCATGCACCCTATATACACACATCAGGTTATCCTCTTTCAACATGGCGCTCAATGCCGCCACTCGATAACCTTTTAACAAACCTTAGTCCACTCTTTGTTTTACCGTTGTATTTTAATGGCGCTCTACACACCACCCGAGTTAACTCTCAGCCAACATCGGCGTGACACGCCAGCACTGCGTTCACATAAGGTACCTTTTATTATCTTGCACCCATGCACTCTTCACAGGCTTAACTGCACATTTTATTATTTTTGTTTATCACCATTTTGTTACAGACAGTCCTCGTTTTTGGCTTCTCATTATGTTCACCTCACGCGCTTTGAACTCCGTGCACCAACACACACTGAACTACTCATTACAGTAGTTTCAACCTCTTTGATCAATCCTATAGATTATATTTCTCGTCCGGGTTTTCACAAACATTTATGCACTTTCCTTTTTCACTAGCACTGTTTCCATCACGTGGCTATGGATCCTTTAGATATTGGTTAACTGGTTAAGACATCTAACGCCGGTTTATTTGTCTTTTCACCAGCATGATTTGATACAGCCCATATGTTAGAATAGGTGGTTGACACACCTAATCCGCTGTGGTTACTCATTGTACCTTTGTTGTTAATTTTTTGTATAGATGTTCCCCTGATGAAGGGCATATACTGCCCGAAATGCATTGGGATAAGTGGAATGCTTTGGGATAAGTGAAATGCTTTGTACAGGATCAGTCAAGGTGAATTGATTGGAACTACGATATGACGCATTAAATATCGTTTCATCATTAAACTTTCATCAGCTTTCACGCTATTTGAAGTTTATACTTTGTTCAAAAGTTTTAAATCCAGAATTATCATATCGCTTGTTGCGATAGCATACTGCTGTGCTCAGGGGTACTTTGCCTAAACCAGGGATTGCTACATAATTGTTACAGTGAATACACTCAATGACCAGAGTGTGGTGCCTCTGAGGAACGCAACAACTTTCCACTTTGTTTACATCGTAGTGCATGTTCTAGTACTTTTCTTTACTTAGATTTTGCCAAAACAAGTAAAATCCTGTCTCCCAGTACCCTCTCCACACTGAAAACCCCATCTCCGAGTGCCCTGGAACCCACCCCTAACCAATGCGGACATAGGTCAAACGAAACATGGTGGTACACGCCTTGGCAAATGGCAGGTCAGCAGCCCTCCCCACCTCGATATTAAATGCTTTAAACAAGTGAACACTAACGAGCATTTTATCTAAGTATATAAGGACAGAACCATTACACATCTGAAGCTTATAATATAGTCTGATAAACTGGAAAGAGCAGGTATTAAACCAAAGGTTGCTATCCGAGTCAGCAGCTTTACGTGGGTCATGCCCACTCACTCAACAATTGGTAACACACTGTTATAAGTACAGGAGGACAAAACTTTCCTGCGCTATTCCATATCTTCTGTGGATAGAGACTAGGGTCGTCTATCCTGTTCCCCAAGAATTCCGGTCTTGTCCTAAAGCAATGCCGGCACTGAGATTCTTCATGCAAACTTTGTTGGCTTTGTCAAAAGATGTGAAGATATGAGCCTTACCCTCCAGCTCAACCCTCAGCCGGGCCTAATAAAGCATGGCATATTTGAGGCCCCTAGAAATGTGCTTTAGCATAGAGAATTTCCACCCTGCCACCTGCACAGCCAGGGTGAAATCAGAATAATTTGGTATGCCTTAGTGCTGAAGGAAGCTCCGTTCTCAAGCCGTTTGCAGCTTTATATCTCGGTCCTAAAAACCATGCTATTATGAGCCGTGGGGGAGCCCAGGTGTGGAGCAATGTGCCCGCTTCACCAGAAAAGCTTCAGAGAAGGTAGCTCTAATGAATAGTTCCACTAGAAGAGTTTCAACAAACGTGCCTGGGCATCACATGTAGGCAATTCACAATTCACGTGGTTCGCACGTTGTTACGGCGCAAACGTGCCTCTAGTTCTTCATTCTTTGCCACGATCAACATTTTCTCCATCTTTTCCACTTTCTTGGAAGTTGTAATGGAGTCATTCTCTAAGTAAGAGATTTGTCTCTCAGCCCCATTTAGTCACACATTCTGACGATGCGAAACTCAGTCATCCTATCCAGCCTAGCAGTAGCCATGTCAATTTTTGATGAATTGAAGCAAGACTAGCCTTAAGGTCTAACAAGATGAACTCATGGCCATCTCCTGCAGCAATCACAGGTGAAGTTGATCTCTGCTCCGTAAGTTTGTGACTATCAAAGGATAAGTGCCCCTATCTGGCATCAGTTTTGACCATCATCCCTGTACTGCGGGGCAGACGAAGAGGGTCAACTTAACAACAACAAAAGATAGGAGTGAGTGCGCAGACTGGTCATGTACATGTGAGAGTCCGTTTCTGCAGTATCCATGAGGCCCACCTGGGTGCCGCGCAGAGTGAATCTGGTGGCTGAGTGTGCATCCCCAACTGCGGGCAGATTCGTTCGGACAAACAGACCAAGGCAGTGAAGGGCAGATTTACAAGCCCCCTGCGCCACCAGTACATCACTTTTCATGACGTACTGGTGGCGCAGGGGGCTCCTCCATATTTACAAGGAGAGGAAAAGCCACCCTGCGTGAATTTTCCTCTCCTTGTAAATACGACCCCTTCGCATGCAGCACATTGGGTTGAACGGGCGTTTCATGGGTGTTGTTGTGGGTGTTCCCACGCAACACGCATGGAACAAGACTGGAGATGCGTCTGAATGCTACGCCACTCTAGAGTTGGCGTAGCGAGGCGGAACGAGGAGAAATGTCTTCATTTCTCCACTTTTTTTTTGGTGACATGCAAGAACGGGAAAAATGCCTGTAGTGATTGTTTTTGTGCAGGAAGGTGCCCCTTCCTGCACAAAAACAATCTCCCCACAACGCAGGCATCTTGCACCATGGTGCAAGGGTGCCTGCGCCAGCGCATGGCTGCAGTTTGTGCGCCAGGCCAGGGGGAAGCACAGAGATGCGACATATTCTTGTCAATATGTCGCATTCCTGTGCTTCGGAAGTGCCGCAGCGTGGCGCAACCAAAGGGCTTGCGGTGCCACGCTGCTGCACTTCCTTGTAGATCTGCCTCTGAATGTTTAAAAACTTTCTTTTGTTAAGAGCAGGAGAAAATATGTTTTTATGTTGAAAAAAGGGCAGGCACCCCCATAAGTAGTGAGGGCCTAACGGAAGACGTTTCTCTGTGGGTGAACATGTCTTCCTCAGGCAGAAAGAATTAACGTATTTTCAAATTCGCAAATCCTCGCCTTTTCCATTTCTAAACGTCCGTTTTGCATATGTATACTGATTGAAAACTACGACCATGGCAGGAGCCAGCGAGAACTTCTCGAAAACGTTCTGAAGTCAAAGCAGGTGTGAAATATGCCGTACTCGGAGGAGCAGCTACGCAGCAACAACTCTAACTTCCTTTGTGAATCGGGCCCGATATGAAAGAGCCACATCGTATTGTCAAACAACTTGTGGAATGACTGTTATTTTTAATTACATGTCAAGATGGGTGCTGTTTTAGGGGGGCACCTTTAACTCTGACTCACGCGAGGAACAAAATGCTGCCAACTGAAGCTGGTAAGTAGGTCGGTAGGAATAAGTCACTCACTGAAACTGTGAATCTAGCGCTGCGTTTCTAGTGTTTCTGTTTACTGTGTAGGCGGTTTATCCCCAAAGAATAGGCAAAAAGAGTGCACTTAATAAAAACGAATGGGAAGGGGGAGAAAAAAGAATGAAAAGCCTAGAATTTCGTTCTTCAAGTCAAACTTTGGCACTGACATGTGTGTACTGACACACAAAGGGTCGTAACTGGTGACATGCAAGAACGGGACACTGGATACAGCAAGCGGAGTTGTATCTGCTTCAATGTTATTAAAAAACGTATTAGCACGATAAAAAGCCTTTTAATGCACTGTAACTAGAAATGACACGCCAGCTGCGGCACACGTTGGCATAAGATGCTATCTCTACCCGCTCCCTTGCCATCCAATGCATATTTAGTGCTGCCTCTGGCACCGTGGAGACTGAAACACCCTGCTCGGTCCGGGCAGAATTGAGTGCTTCAATTTCGCCTGAAATAATCTGGACACTCTCCAGACCGCGCAGAGCATCTGCGGCTTCGCCTTGCATTCTACAGGCGCAAGACAGAGCGGAGTATGACACCACGGCATCTATAGTTTATTTACCGCTGAGAGAGACGTGTCCCCCATTGGTTATTGTTATCCAGTTTCTCATATTTCAGGTATTAGAACCTGTGCGTTCTTTTGCGCATCTCTCTCTTGTTGCGTCTTTGTATTATAGTTTTATTTCAACTTCGCCTAGGTCGAACAATTTCTTCCTTTCACATTGAAACCTTATATGGCTTGCTGACGAGGGCTTTATCGGCTGTTAAAGGCCCCGAGCCTGAATTATAGCCCTGAGTAGCAGGCAATGGCCTATAACGAAGGAGAGGGCCTTTAACAACCAGGCAGAAAGCCAATAAGTCTATTGTAACATTCAACATACTGAGGGTAGAATGTTGGCTTCCATTGAGCTGTCAACATTCCACAGTTTTAATATGATTAAAAAATAGTTCTTTGTCTCAGTGATGTCACTTTCTGAAGGCGTAGACTAGAAGAGGGCTAAAGTAATGTTCCAAGTGAGCAATTCTTTTCAATTTCAATTTCAAAATAAAAACACCAACAATAAATTCCGAAAAAGCACACAAATTGTACTACAAATGCGTAGCTATGCTGCATATAAAATAATAAATCATATTGTTACGAAGAGAAAATAAAAAAAGTATTAATGATGTGCTTTATTTGATTTGATTGCCGAATTCCTGATTTATATCGTATGACAAGGGCCGTTAAACCAAAACGCGTTTGTTAGCTTTGGTTGAATAAATGTGTTCTACATCTTTTGCTTCGCAAGGACTTCTGTGTATATTTCCATGGAATCGCCTCCGCAAGGTAGCAGCACACGTCTAATTTGTGAGGGGCAGTATTGGCAAACACATGCAAACATATATAAATATATACGTATACATACATATATATATATATTCACTGAAAAAAACATAGGTTTCAGGGACATTATAGTTAGTTGGACATTTTACTCGTACAAAACCATAGAAATTCCCCCGTTATAGTTAGTTCCGCTAACTACAACTTGTGCCCCCGCAATGCACTGCTGATGACGTCACATATTACATCATTCATGACATGGTCAGTGACATCACTGATGACATCACTGATGACATCTCAAATGACATCACTGATGACATCATCCAGTAACTGTGTGTTTCTGTAAAGTTTAAATATGTTTTATTTATATGCCAAGGTGTATTTAAGAATGAGTGGGTGTATAAGTGTCTGGATGAAGGATTTAGTAGGTGCATGACTGACTGTATAAGTGAGTGATTAAATGTGTCTTACTGAATGCATGGGTTAGTGACAATTGTCTGAATGTGCGTATCAGTATGTCTGTTGTTGTGTAAGCTGCTGCATGTGTTGGTCAGTAGCTACATGACTGTCTATATGGGTTATTGATTGGTTGCCTGAGTATTTGTATGAGAGACTGAGTGTGTGTGTGGGTGGGTGGGTGGGTGGGAGGTGTGTGACTGTGCATAGATGTGTGAGTGGTTGATTCACTGGATGTATGGGTTCAAGATTGCATGTGGAAACAGCTGTATGGGCGGGTGAGTGTGTGTATGGGTGTGTTGGTGAGAGATTGGATGTCTCAGTGGTACAAGTCCAAGTAACTACATATGTAAAAGGCAGCGTATGTGAGAGTTGGAGTATATAAATGACTATACGTGAGAGTCAGTGATTGTGAGAGTGGCTGTATGGCTGAGTGTGTACTTGTCTCAGTGATTGTATAACAGAGTAAGTATGTGTTAGTATATGTTTGAATAAGTGAGGTGGTGTGTTTATAACTGTATAGCTGAGGAAATGGGAGTGTGATTGATTCTTTGCATTTTATTTATTTATTTGTTATTTAAAAGTTTTATATAGCGCTGGCTGGACCCGAGGGTATCAGAGCACTTTACATGGGAATTAATTGCAATAAAGCAAAATATTACAATGAGGTAGTATTCAAAAAACAAAAAAAACAGTAGAAAGCAGCTTAAATATTACACAATCTAATTACAAAAGTTGCAATGGGCTAGAACAAATCCTGAGAGATTAGGCTAGTGAGGGAGGGAAATGATGGAAAAGAGGGAGGTAGGGTATAGGATTGGGGAGAGGCTAGGGAGGGAGGTAGGTTAAGGCAATATCATACCACTATACATGGATAATTAATTGTAATGTAACAGAATTACAATGGGGTAGTACTCAAAACCCATCCAGACATTAAAAACAACTCCAGTTTTACACAATCAAATTACATGTATTGCAATGGGCTACAACAAGTCCTGAGAGATTAGCCTTGCATGGGAGGGAAAGGATGGAGAAGAGGGGCGAAAGGTATGGGAATGGGGAGAGGCTGAGGAGGGGGGAAGGTTAAGGCAGTATCAAGTGGGAAGAAGCAGGTGCTATGGGAAAGGCTAGTGGGAGGAGTTAGTGGACGAAGGAAGATGAGAGAGGGGGTGGAGAATAGTAGGAGGTCGGGGTGGGATGAGTGCTCAGGGAAGGGATTAAGGACTCCAGTATTCGTTGAGCAGGAGAAGTTTGAGGTCTTTTTTGAAGCTGACGTAAGAGGGGTTGCAACGAAGATCTTTAGGGAGGGAGTTCCAGATGTTAGGCGCGTTCCCGGAAAAGGAGCGAAATTGTGTGGTTTTCTTGTTTCACAGAGGAGGGACAAGAGCGAGGGTGTTGGAGCTCCTCAATGATCTAGAGCAGCCAGCTTTGTGAAGTTTATCTGAGAGGTACTGCGGGGAGCGTTGATGTAGGGCTTTGTGCGTAATGCAAGCTGTCCTGTAGAAAGCTCTACCTTCAAAGGGAAGCCAATTGAGGGCTTTAAGGGCAGGGGAGATGTGATCGAACCGTTTGAGGTCGGTAATGAGCCTAGCTGCCAGGTTCAGAACAGATTTGATTGGGGCTAGGTGTGCTTTAGGGGTTCCAGCGAGGATGGCGTTACCATAGTCGATTTTCGACAAGTCCAGCGATTGGACGACTAACTTAAAGTCATCTGCAGGAATGAAAGGTTTTATTTTCTTGAGGTGATGGAGTGTGAAGAGAGCGCTTTTGGCCGAATTTTTTATGTGGGGGATAAGAGTAAGGTTCTGGTCAATGATAAAACCGAGTGATTTAACTGAGTTTGATATAGTGAGAGAGCAGTTCAGTGCGGTAAGGTCAGAGATCCAGGCTAGAATGGGGAGAGAGTTATTCTTAGGGGAGAAAAGAATGGTTTCGGTGTTATTTGAGTTGAGTTTGAGGTGGTTGTAGTGGAACCAGGATTGAATCTTACTCAAGGCATCATTGAGGTGAAGAACATCTGAGCGGGATTGAATCTTTTAGTAAAGTTGGGTGTTATCGGCGTATAGGTGGTAATTGATTCCTGCTTGTAAGGGTGAGGGGTTCCATGAAGAGATTAGAGAGGGGGAGAGGATAGAGCCCTGGGGGACCCCTAGGGAGACGGGCAGAGGTTTGAAAAGGCAGTCACGGATTTTAATTTGCTGGGTTCTGTGTTGGAAAAAGGAGGTGAACCATTTGAGGACTGAACCGTTGAGCCCAAAATGATCTTTCAGTGTGTTAAGTAGAGTAGAGTGGTTAACAGTGTCGAAAGCCGAGGAGAGATCAAGGGGAATGAGAAGGGAGGATTCGCCTTTGTCCAGGGCGTGATGGATGTCATCAATTATGTTTAGCATTGCTGTTTCTGTACTACAGCCCTTTCTGAAGCCTGATTGGAAAGAGTCTAAAAGATTGAATGAATCAATGTATCTATCTAGTTGGAGCAGGGCGCATTTATCAAGGGCTTTTGAGAGAAGAGGAAGGTTAGAAATAGGACGAAGGTTATTTAGGTCATTAGGGTCACCAGCAGGAGTTTTGAGGATGGGAGTGATTTGTCCCAATTGGAGGGAAGCAGGGACACAACCCGAGTTAAAGGAGGAGTTGATGATAGAGGTCCAATAGGGGGCAATGATATGTTTTAGATCTTGGACAAGGTTGGAAGGGAGAGGGTCTTTAGTGTGAGATGGCGGTTTAAGTCTGGAAATGACATTAAGGATATCAACTTCAGTGACTGGTTGGAAGTCATACCAAGAAGCATTCTTTTTTTGCTCAAGTATGATGGGGACGGGTTCAAGAATAGGGAAGATAGGAGGGAACGATGAGGAGTCATGAGCAAGCATATCCGGGGAGGGATGTAGGTTAAGAGGGAGGGGAGTTAGGGCGAAGGATTGATCAATTTTGGAGATTATTGCTGAGAAGTAGTTGGCAATTTCTTCGCATCTCTCAGTGGTGGCAATCACCTTGGGGGGTGCAGAGGATGTTTTGGAGTTTAACAGTGCTGAAGAGTTCCCTAGGTCTGTTTTTGGCCCGTTCGAGTTGTGAGAGGAAGAAGGAAGTCTTAGCATCGAGGATGTGTTTTTTATAGTTGAACCTAGCGGATCTGAGGAGAGAGATTAAAGGGGGAAGGGTTTTGCCTCCATATGCATTCAGTCGATCTAAGTGTGCGCCTCTCATTGTTGAGATCTGGATTGAACCAGGATTTGTAGGAGGAGTTTTTCTGTTGTCTTAGTCTGGCTGGGGCAATTTGATCAAGGACCTCAACGATGGAATTCTTAAAGTGTTCGGTGAGGTCATAGGCATTTTGGGAGGGAGGAGAGAGTCGAAGTTGAGCTTTGATTTTGGTCTCAAGTTTGCCTGGGGGGATAAGTTGAAGATTCCTGGTCAATTTCATCTGTTTGATGGTTTTGGGTGGAAAGGGTAGTACAGTGTTAGTGATCGTGAAAAGGATGAGGTGGTGGTCGGACCAGTCGATGGTAACGATGGAGGAAAGGGAGGCCAGCTCAATGCTAGTAATGATAGCGCCGAGAGTGGCTCCTTTGGAGTGAGTAGGAGAGTGGCATAGTTGTTTTAGGTCATTGATGTCAAGTAGATCAGTGAGGAGGTTAACCATTGGATCGTCCTTTTCGTTCCAATGAAGGTTAAAATCTCCAAGGAAGAGGTTTTTAGAGTTGGAAAGTGAGGATTGGGTAAAAGGTCAGACAATTCATCTACAAAAGGAAGAGGGTTGCCGGGAGGGTGATAGAGTTGAATTGGAGGGGAGCCGTGCACTTTAAGTTCCGCTCCGAGGTATTCAAAAGAAGAATTATCGGAGTTTAGCACAGGGGAGAGTTGGAGTTCGTTTTAATAGATTATTGCTAGACCGCCTCCAATTTTGACAGGTTTATCTTTTCTGAGGATGGAGTAGCCTCAAGAGAGCATATCAAGAATGGAAGAAGAGTGATCTTTAAGCCAAGTTTCAGTAAGAAAGGCAATGTCAATGCATGACTGACTAGGTGTGTGAGTAACTCCATGGATGATTGGCGGTGTGTGAGTGTCTATATTGGTGTATGAGTGCATATGATAGTGTTGTATTGATGAGCGACTGTATGTATGAGTGATTCTATGGATGAATGAGTGAATGTGTGTGTAGACCTAGGAATCAGTGAGTGCGTATGTAGTAACTGGTATTAGTGTGCTAATGGTTTCGAAAATGGTAGTCTGTATTTTACACTGGGTGTATCAAAGGTTATATTAGAGTGAACTAACTATAACGGGGGAATTTCTATGGTTTTGTACGAGTGAAATGTCCAACTAACAATAACGTCCCTGAAACCTATGTTTTTTTCAGTGAATTTCTATGGTTTTTTAATTGCTAATTTCTAACTATAATGTGCCTGAACCCTATGTTTTTTTCAGTGAATTTCAATGGTTTTTTAAATGCTAATTTCTAACTATAACATGCCTGAAACCTATGGTTTTTTCAGTGAATTTCAATGGTTTTTTAAATGGTAATTTCTAACTATGCTTACAAAGTTAAGACATGTGAAGAAAGAGGAAGAAAAGCGCAGAAAGAAGCAAGACAAATACAGAAAGAGTCAACAGAAGTCCAGAAAGACAAAGAAAAGTGCAGGAAGAAGCAAGAGATGTGCAGAAAGAACCAACAGAGGAGCAGAAAGTCCTCCTGTGCCCCCAACTTTTTAATGACGGGTACTGGTGGTAACTGACTCTGACTAACCAGGACCGGAGCCAGTGCTATTCTAAAAGACACTTAGAATACAGTGAAAACACGTACATACACTAGGGAACACTATGCATTGGGGTACCCCTGTGATTAGCATGATCTCCTCTGTATTTGCCATGAGTTTGTGCCTGGGTCATTGCATGTGTACATTGGTACTGAGTGGATGATTAGAGTACTGCAAGGAGAGTGCATGGTGAATTTATAAGTACTTGGGTTTTGGTGGAGTGATTTGATAAGTACATGGTGCTGGCTGGGTGATTGGAGGAGTGTATGGGTAGTGACAGGGAGATGGATGAACTGCATCAGTAGTGCTCAGGGGATTGTAGCAGTGCATGTGTTAGTGAATGGGTCATTGCATGAGTACATAGGTAGTGACTGGATGATTAGAGTGCTGCAAGGACAGTGCATGGTGAATTTATAAGTGCTTGGGTCTTGGCGGAGTGATTGCATAAGTACACACATGTCACATCAGGCCCCGCCCCCTCCCTTCACCACTGTGCAAACGCGCCCCCTGGTGGGTTTTAGGTTGGGAGATTAATTCCCCTTGAATCCTGAGGGTCCCTTGGGGCCAACTAGCCCACCAGGTACCTCCAGTAAGAGCCACAGAGCTGCATTGCAGAGAGGTGGTCCGAGGCCACGCTCCTTTCTACACTTCTCTGCAATGCAACTCTGTGGCGCTTACTGGACGTACCTGGTGGGCTAGTTGGCCCCCAGGGACCCTCAGGATTCAAGGGGACTTAATTCCCCAACTTAAAACGCGCCATAGGGCGCGTTTGCACACTTGTCACATCAGGCCACGCCCCCTACCTGCACCACTGTGCAAACGTGCCCCTGGAGCGTTGTACATTGGGGGATTAAGTCCTCTTGAGTCCTGAGGGCCCCTGGGGCCAACTAGCCCACCAGCTACCTCCAGTAAGCGCCACAGAGCTGCGTTGCAGAGAGATGTAAAAATGGGCGTGGCCTCTGAACACCTCTCTGCAACGCAGCTCCCTGGCGCCTACTGAGGATACCTGGTGGGCAGTTCACCCCAGGGACCCTCAGGATTGAAGGGGACTTAATTCCCCAATTTACAATGTGCCAGGGGGTGCGTTTGCACACTTGCTATGTCAGGCCCCACCCCCTCCCTGCACCTCTGTGCAAACGTGCCCCCTGGTGCGTTGTAAATTGGGGAATTAATTCCCCTTGAGTCCTGAGGGTACCTGAAGGCCAACTAGCCCACCAGGTACCTCCAGGAAGCGCCACAGAGCTGCATTGCAGAGAGGTGTAAAAAGGGGCGTGGCCTCTGAACAGCTCTCTGCAACACAGCTCCCTGGCGCATACTGGAGGTACCTGGTGGGCTAGTTGGCCCCCAGGGACCCTCAGTATTCAAGGGGAATTAATTCCCCAACTTACAACGCACCAGGGGGCGCGTTTGCTGAGTGCTGCAGGGATGGGGCGGGGCCTAACTGCGATGCCGGCTTTTTTAAATTCTTTTTTTATTTTACAAGGTGGGCTGTGTGGCCCCCCTTCTTTTACATTAATTGGGGTCCTGGGGACCCCATCCCCCAGGGCCTGCTCTTTTTTGCTCTTTATTAAAAATAAAACGGAAAGGGGGCCACGTGGCCCCCATCCTGAGGCCAACTACTGCCCTGGCCCCCATTCCCCAGGGCATGGCCATCCTTTTTTAAAAATTATTTTTGGGAGGGGGGGCCGTGTGGCCCCCCTCCCGAGGCCATTTTAGGCTCCGATGACCCCATCCCCCGGGGCATGGCCAGTATGTTTTTTTTTTATATATTTGGAGGGGGGCCACGGGGCCGGACTTTCCTTTTTGAGTTTTAATTTTTTTTATTATTTAGGGGAGGGGGCTATGTGCCCCCCTCCCGGGCCACTTCTGGCCCCGTGGACACCATCCTCCAGGGCCGTCCCTTTCCGTTAGGGACCGTGGGGGGACCCCAATTCCCCCACGGTCCCGCCGGCTCCCCACCTCCTGCGGGAGCCGGCATTGCTTTTCCACATGGGGAGCTGCTGACATGCAGCTACCCTTATGGAAAAGCAATCCTGCTTTGCTTATTGAAGTGAGAGCAGGTTTTCCTGCTCTCGCTTCAATGAAGCAAAGCAGAGTTTGCAATGACAGGGAGGGAGCCCTGTCATTGCAAACAGCAGTTTCCCGGCCCCGGACACTGCAGGAGCCGGCCCTGGGGGGTGGCTGTCCCCAGGACCATCAAGGGCTCCAGGAGGGGGGCCGCACGGCCCCCCTCCCATTGTTTCAAAGCCCCGGGGAGGTGGTGGTCCCCGGGGATGGGGGTCCGCTACAGACCCCCAAATCTCAACATTAACTGCCCCAGGGAGGTGGCGGTCCCTGGAGCGTGTGGGGGGGCTCGAGCCCCACACACAGGATTTTGTTTTGATTGCCCCGGGGGTGGCGGTCCCCGGAGCTTGGGGGGCCTTCGAGGCCCCCCACACATTACAAAAGAAGCCCCGGGTGTAGCCGTCCCCGGGGCAGCGGGAGGGCCGTGTGGTCCCCGCGAATCATTTTTAAAAGCCCCTTGGGTGGCAGTACCTGGGGCTTGGGGGGCCTTGGAGGCCCCCCACACATTAAAAAAGAAGCCCCGGGGGTGGCGGTCCCTGGGGCTGCGGGAGGCACATAATTTGAAGCAAGCCCCGGGGGTGGCGGTCCCCGGGGCTGCGCGGGCCCCCGCGGGCCCCCCTATATATGTCTTAGCAATTCCTCTGGGACCTGGCCCACACGGGGGCCTCATTTAAATCAAGCGCGGGAGCCCGCGCTTCATTTTTAAAAAACATTTCGGCCGGATTCACGCAAACCAGCGCAAATTCGGATTTTTTTTAAAAAACAATGCTTCTTTTGGCCCTGGGGGTCCTTGTGGGACCCCTGAGCAGTCCTAGGGGGTCAGGGTGTTTCTACCCCGCCCCCTTTTCTTTTTTTTCACCTTTGTTTTACTGTTTTCTTGTGACTCGGTTCTACCGAGTCACGAGATGGCTGCCAACACTTCCTGGTTTGGAGTGTTGACACCCAATTCGAATAAAGCTTGTGGTCGGGAGGGGTCGCGACTCCACCACGGCCATAGATATCAAGACTTTGATTTTTGAACTTCTCTGCAACTACTGAATGGATTACACCGTTAAAAAAAAAAAGGTCGCTTTCTGAACCAAGCACTAACTTTTTGCCAAACTTGGGGTAATTCCGTTCAGCAGTTTCGGCTCTAGTCTTGCCTAAAGTTTCCTATGGGAAATTGATTTTTTGACTCTTACCCCCATATCTCAACATTAAGTGCCCCAGGGAGGTGGTGGTCCCCGGGACATGTTGGGGGTCTCGAGCTCCCCACATGGGTTTTTTTAAAAAAAGCAGTCCCCAGGGCTTGGGGGCCTTGGATGCCCCCCACACATTAAAAAAGAAGCACTGGAGGGTGGCGGTCCCCGGGGCTTGGGGGGTCTTGGAGGCCCCCCACACGTTAAAAAAGAAGCCCCAGGGGTGGCGGTCCCCGGGGATGCGGGGGTCCCGTGGGCCCCCGCATATATTTCTTAGCAATGCCCCCGGGACCTGGCCCACCCGGGGGTCTCATGTAAATGAAGCAGGGGAGCCCGCGTTTCATTTTTTTTTTTTCGTCCGGATTCGCGCACCCAGCACAAATTCGGCCAATTCTTTAAGAACAAAATGCTTTTTTTGGTCCTGGGGGTCCTTGTGGGACCCTTGAGCAGGCCTAGGGGGTCAGGGTGTTTCTACCCTGCCCGCTTTTCTTTTTTTTACCTTTGTTTTACTGTTTTCATGTGACTCGGTTCTACCGAGTCACAAGATGGCTGCCAACACTTCCTGGTTTGGAGTGTTGACAGCCAATTAAAATAAAGCTTGTGGTCGGGAGGGGTCGCGACTTCCCCGCGGCCATAGATATCAAAACTTTTATTTTTTTATTTCTCAGCAGCTACTGAACGGATTTACACCATTTAAAAAAAAGGTCGCTTTCTGAACCAAGCACTACCTTTTTGCCACATTTCGGGTAATTCCGTTCTGCAGTTTCAGCTCTAGCCTTGCCTAAAGTTTCCTATGGGAAATTGATTGTTTGACTCTTATTTTTTGGATTTCTCAGCAACTACTGAACGGATTTACACCATTGAAAAAAAAGTCGCTTTCTGAACCAAGCACTACCTTTTTGCCAAATTTGGAGTCATTCTGTTCAGCAGTTCGGACTGTAGCCCATCTCAAAATTTCCTATGGAAATTAACATGGAGAAACGCGTTTTGGGACCCCCCTATTTTCTCAGCACCCGATTGATGAATCACCCCCAAACTTTCAGGATAGGAGCTGACCTGGATAGACTTTTTTTTAGAGAATTTCGCGAAGATTCGTCAAACGACGCCAAAGTTATTAGCAAATCAAAAAATCAAAAAATGCTTTTCCTAGAAACTAGGTTCTAACTATAACTACCTACTGTCGATCGCCAGTAGGTAATATACATATATATATATGGTCAGTGAGCAAGGGTGCAACGCACTTGAAACGCGTTTGACAAGTGGCTGAATTAACGCTTTTACCAACCGCACAAGGCTTTGTTTTCCTTCAAGAAATTGGGAGGAGTTTGGAGAAAATATATATATATGTATATATATAAATATATGTATATATATATTCACTGAAAAAACCATAGGTTTCACACACGTTATAGTTAGGAATTAGCATTTAAAAAACCTTGCAAATTCACAGAAAAAACCATAGGTTTCACACATGTTATAGTTAGCTGGACATTTAACTCGTACAAAACCATTGAAATTCCCCCGTTATAGTTAGTTCAGCTAACTATAACTCGCGCGCCCGCAATCCACTGCTGATGACGTCACATATTACATCACTCATGACATGGTCAGTGACATCACTCATGACATCACTGATGGTTTTTTCAGTGAATTTGCAAGGTTTTTTAAATGCTAATTCCTAACTATAACGTGTGTGAAACCTATGGTTTTTTCAGTGAATTTGCAAGGTTTTTTAAACGCTAATTCCTAACTATAACGTGTGTGAAACCTATGGTTTTTTCAGTGAATTTGCAAGGTTTTTTAAATGCTAATTTTTAACTATAACGTGTGTGAAACCTATGGTTTTTTCAGTTAATTTGCAACGTTTTTTAAATGCTAATTCCTAACTATAACGTGTGTGAAACCTATGATTTTTTCAGTGAATTTCAAAGGTTTTTTAAATGCTAATTTATGAATGTTTTATTATATTTTTTAAATATTTATTTTACAATAAGCTACCTATGTATATAGTTATAGATTGACTGTATCCTGTAATATGGAATGGCTCAGCTCTTTTTTTTTTAAATTTGGATAAAGTTGAACAGCATAGTTAATATCTTCTATAAACTTGTAAACAGTTAAAAAATTTTTTTTAATTTTTTTTTTAGGGTTTTTGACGGTGCGCGCACGAGTACGTGCTCCGTGTGCACATGCGTACGTGCTCCGTGTGCGCATGCGTACGTCGTGCGTGCTCCGTGCGCGCGTGCTCCGTACGCGCATGCGTGCGTGCTCCGTGCGCGCACGGCAAGTCATGTGATTACGAAACAACACTTTTCATTGGTTCATAGTAGTTTCAGTTCCAGAATCTTCCAACACCACACCCACTCCCCTCATTATTTCTTCTGATTCCCTGGGAGAAGGAGCTGAGCAGCTTTTCCAGTACTCCAGTACTTGAAAATGGCAGAGCAGCAGTCATCTTCTGGGAGTGAGGAGGAGACCTTTGTGCCACCAAGACAGAGGAAACAAAAAGACTCATTTATTTGGAAATATTTTACTTTTCCAGAGGGCCAGAAGAAGGTGAATGCTCCTAAAGTCACCTGCACTGTTTGTGGAGTGGTCTTATCAAGAGGAGATCCTAAAAAAAAATACTCTTTTAGTATCTACTCTATGTTAAGGCACTTTAGTGGAGTACATCCTGTGGCTTATGCTCGGGAGTGTACTCGAGCTGCAAGAGACAACCCTCCAGCAGCTCAGCCAGCAGCTCAGCCGAGCACTTCATCTGCGGCCGCAGCTTCACCTTCTTCTCGACCTCTGGATGTGGACCCTCTGTTCCAGAGGGTTCATATACGGTGCAATATGTGCAATGCTGTTTTCTCTTATGGTGACACCAGCATTAACCTAATAGAGACCAAGATACAGCAGCACACATGCCCCACCCCATCATTTTTGTTTTTTTTGTTCCTCTGTTCCTCAATTAACACAACGGCTCTTTTTAGAGCCAACCAACATCTAAACACTTACACTTGATTTTTAATTCTATTTTTTTAATGATTTTTTTCTGCAGTGCACGCACCGTGCGCGCACCCGGTGATTTAAAAAAAAAAAATTCAAATGCTTTTTTCACCCTTCGGGGTCCTTCAAGGACCCCCCGACGAAGGCTAGGGGGTCAGGAACTCTCTACCCTGCCTCCTTTTCACGTTCTCCACCTTTCTTTTTCCCTGTCACACACACAACACACAAAATGGCGGCCGACACTTCCTGATTTCGACCGATTCGAATGTTGACTGACATGTAACCACCAATCAGAATTACGCTCACGCACGTTAAGGCTATAGATATTTATGTACTTTTAACTGCAATTTTCTCAGGAACTACTGAACAGATTGACACCATATATGCAAAAGGCACATGCCTGACCTGAGGACTACCTCTTTGCCAAATTTCAACTAATTCTGTTCAGCCGTTCGGGCTGTACCTTCAACTAAAGGTCCTATGGGAAAATGCATGGGGAAAACGCGTTTTGGGACCCCCCTTTTTTCTCAGCCCCCGCTTGACAAATCACCCCGAGACTTTCAGGGTAGGAGCTGAGCGGAGCGCCCCATTAGTTTTGAAAATTTCACGAGGATTCGTCAACCGGCACCAAAGTTATTCAAAATAGAGTTTTGAGATTTCCTATGGGAACTCGGTCCTAACTATAACTATCTACTGGCGACCGCCAGTAGATAATATATATATATATATATATATATATATATATATATATATATATATATATATATATATATATATATATACATATATATACATATATATATATTACCTACTGGCGGTCGCCAGTAGGTAGTTATAGTTAGGACCCTGTTTCCATAGGAAAACCGCAACATTCTATTTGGAATAACTTTGGCGCCGGTCGACGAATCCTCGCGAAATTTTCAAAACTAATGGGGCGCTACGCTCCGCTCCTACCCTGAAAGTCTCGGGGGGATTCGTCAAGCGGGGGCTGAGAAAAAAAGGCTTACCGTGCGCTTACGGTAAGCTTACCGTACGCGTACGGTGCCGTGCACGAGCTCAAATCTGATTGGTTGTCACATGACTGTAAACATTCGAATCGGACGAAATCAGGAAGTGTCGGCCGCCATTTCGTGTGTTTCTCACAGAAAAAAAAAAGGGAGATAACTTGAAAAGGGGGCAAGGAAGAGAGTTACAGACCCCCTAACATTTGAAAGGGGGTCAAAGAAGGACAGAAAAGTACAAAAAAAACATTTATTAATTTTAAAAAAAAATCGCGGGGTATGCGTACTGTAAGCTTACGGTAAGCTTAACGTACGCGTACGGTAGAAAAAATAAATAAAAAAAGAAATAAAATTCAGATTTAAGTGTTTAGATATTAGGGGGCTCTAAAAAGAGCCGTTGTGTTTATGAAGTGATTTTTTAGTGGTACCTACAAGTAAGTACCGATGCAGAGTCTAAGGTTCAAGAGGAAGATTCTGTTCCCTTCATCAGTGAAGTGTACACCATCTCCTCTATAAATGTCTTGCATGTCGTAACGCAAGTTGTTGTGGTAAATGGAACCCATACCATAGTCTCGGAGGAAAGCAGAAACAGATTTGTTGACGTGCTTTCTTGCTTTGTCAATCTGCGTACAAAAATGATTGGACCAGTTCCATTTTTGCCTTTGGCATATGTTAGAATACGCAAAGGCAGTTTTAGGGAAAAGTGAAAACAGTTGTGCAAAGGTCTCCTTCATAAGCATTTCCAGACCTACCCCAGTCAAAGTGCCTAGGTCATTGCCACCACAGTGCACTATTATGAGGTCAGGGTGTTGGATTTGCATGAAGGATTTCACCAATGGCATCAATTGGTGCCACTTTAACCCTCTCTGACCAATCCATTTAATGTCTACATTTGGCAAAGCAAGGTCTCTCACCATACCTGTTTTCTCTGCATACTTTTCACTCCAGAAGACATAGCTGTGCCCTACAATCCACATTGTGAACATCTTCCAAGGAGATCGGGATGCACTCAGGAGGTGTATTTCAGTAGAATGGGAAAAAGAAATGAAAGACAGTTTGGAAATGGAGGCATACATATTTTTTTAAAATAAAAAGAACTCATTGGCTGTTTCATACCATTCTACACTAAAAACTAGGCTGTATGTGTCAATAAATAGAAGCATGTTTTGTATTGGTACAGAAAAATGTGTTACCAAAGAACAGTACTATGGATTTGCTGTTAGGTTTGAAAAGTCAAGCACTCTTGCTCTTTGGAAATGAAACATTGTGTGGTGAACTTCTGACCTAACTCTACACAGCAGTGTTCCATGAGCTGTTGCTATGGTAGCAGGCAGAAGTCAAGTTGGGGGAAGGGTACTAGGCAGAAGTCAAGTTGGGGGAAGGGTACTTTTGGAAAAGGGTTGGTTTTCAACCAATAGAAATGTGTGATTACATTTGAAAAAAAGGGGGAAGCACTGAGATTTGAAATTAACATGTATATGTGTGGAAAAAGAGAGGGAAACATTGCAATTATCTGGTTCTGCTGAGAGGAGAGAGGTGTACAGAACAGAGATCCTGGCTCTGATAATCTGCTGTTTGAGTGCCACATTTCTTTCACAACTAACTAATTTTAAAGGTGAGTTATGAGTTTGAGAGGGGATGTATATGGTAAATTAAGAAATGAATAATAGAATTGGAATTCCTTTTGTTGAAGTTGTGTTTATCGTTTTGAGTTTTGGGAGAAATTTAAATGTAAGGAACATGTAAAATAATATGGACTATGTTTTCACCATAAAATAAGGTGTATTGTTATAAATGAGGAATACTTTTAGGGTTTGAGGTTGCAGTCAGTAATGCAAATACATTCAGCCTCACTAAGGCTGGTTGCCCTTGCTGGAGTGTAGTCAGTCACCCAGGTTACACATGTTTCTGGTCTCAAAAAGCTGTTTGGACATGTGCTTTTTTCAGAATCTGAAAAGTGGATTCAAAATGTGTCAGACTGTAAAAGTACATATCACTTGCCAAAAAAAGAGTAGTAAGTGTGCTTTCAAATTGGGAAAGAAATTTCGTTTTGTGACTAATATCAAACCATGACTCTGTGTGCAAAGAGGAATTATAGACAGAGATGTATTGCGTATTACTCTGGTAATTTTACATTTGCATTAGATGGAAAGGGGGAGCTATTTTTTCTGCAGAAGCAGACTCTTAGCACACACCCAGCTGCTTTTCCTCTGGAATCATGCATAGTATTCACAACCGAGTGGGGTTTGAGGTTGCAGTCAGTAATGCATATACATTCAGCAACACTAAGGCTGGTTGCCCTTGCTGGAGTGTAGTCAGTCACCCAGGTTACACATGTTTCTGGTCTCAAAAAGCTGTTTGGACATGTGCTTTTTTCAGAATCTGAAAAGTGGATTCAAAATGTGTCAGACTGTAAAAGTACATATCACTTGCCACAAAAAGAGTAGTAAGTGTGCATTCAAATTGGCAAAGAAATTTCGTTTTCTGACTAATATCAAACCATGACTCTGTGTGCAAAGAGGAATTATAGGCAGAGATTTATTGCGTATTACTCTGGTAATTTTACAGTTGCATTAGTAGGAAAGGGGGAGCTATTTTTTCTGCACAAGCAGACTCTTAGCACACACCCAGCTGCTTATCCTGTGGAATCATGCATAGTATTCACAACCGAGTGGGGTTTGAGGTTGCAGTCAGTAATGCAAATACATTCAGCATCACTAAGGCTGGTTGCCCTTGCTGGAGTGTAGTCAGTCACCCAGGTTACACATGTTTCTGGTCTCAAAAAGCTGTTTGGACATGTGCTTTTTTCAGAATCTGAAAAGTGGATTCAAAATGTGTCAGACTGTAAAAGTACATATCACTTGCCAAAAAAAGAGTAGTAAGTGTGCTTTCAAATTGGGAAAGAAATTTCGTTTTCTGACTAATATCAAACCATGACTCTGTGTGCAAAGAGGAATTATAGGCAGAGATTTATTGCGAATTACTCTGGTAATTTTACATTTGCATTAGATGGAAAGGGGGAGCTATTTTTTTCTGCAGAAGCAGACTCTTAGCACACACCCAGCTGCTTATCCTCTGGAATCATGCATAGTATTCACAACCGAGTGGGGTTTGAGGTTGCAGTCAGTAATGCAAATACATTCAGCAACACTAAGGCTGGTTGCCCTTGCTGGAATGTAGTCAGTCACCCAGGTTACACATGTTTCTGGTCTCAAAAAGCTGTTTGGACATGTGCTTTTTTCAGAATCTGAAAAGTGGATTCAAAATGTGTCAGACTGTAAAAGTACTTATCACTTGCCAAAAAAAACAGTAGGAAGTGTCCTTTCCAATTGGCAAAGAAATTTCGTTTTCTGACTAATATCAAACCATGACTCTGTGTGCAAAGAGGAATTATAGACGGAGATTTATTGCGTATTACTCTGGTAATTTTACAGTTGCATTAGTAGGAAAGGGGGAGCTATTTTTTCTGCAGAAGCAGACTCTTAGCACACACCCAGCTGCTTATCCTGTGGAATCATGCATAGTATTCACAACCGAGTGGGGTTTGAGGTTGCAGTCAGTAATGCAAATACATTCAACATCACTAAGGCTGGTTGCCCTTGCTGGAGTGTAGTCAGTCACCCAGGTTACGCATGTTTCTGGTCTCAAAAAGCTGTTTGGACATGTGCTTTTTTCAGAATCTGAAAAGTGGATTCAAAATGTGTCAGACTGTAAAAGTACATATCACTTGCCAAAAAAAGAGTAGTAAGTGTGCTTTCAAATTGGCAAAGAAATTTCGTTTTGTGACTAATATCAAACCAAGACTCTGTGTGCAAAGAGGAATTATAGGCAGAGATTTATTGTGTATTACTCTGGTAATTTTACATTTGCATTAGATGGAAAGGGGGAGCTATTTTTTCTGCAGAAGCAGACTCTTAGCACACACCCAGCTGCTTATCCTGTGGAATCATGCATAGTATTCACAACCGAGTGGGGTTTGAGGTTGCAGTCAGTAATGCAAATACATTCAGCAACACTAAGGCTGGTTGCCCTTGCTGGAGTGTAGTCAGTCACCCAGGTTACACATGTTTCTGGTCTCAAAAAGCTGTTTGGACATGTGCTTTTTTCAGAATCTTAAAAGTGGATTCGAAATGTGTCAGACTGTAAAAGTACATATCACTTGCCAAAAAAAGAGTAGTAAGTGTGCTTTCAAATTGGGAAAGAAATTTCGTTTTGTGACTAATATCAAACCATGACTCTGTGTGCAAAGAGGAATTACAGACAGAGATTTATTGCGTATTACTCTGGTAATTTTACATTTGCATTAGATGGAGAGGGGGAGCTATTTTTTCTGCAGAAGCAGACTATTAGCACACACCCAGCTGCTTATCCTCTGGAATCATGCATAGTATTCACAACCGAGTGGGGTTTGAGGTTGCAGTCAGTAATGCAAATACATTCAGCAACACTAAGGCTGGTTGCCCTTGCTGGAGTGTAGTCAGTCCCCCAGGTTACACATGTTTCTGGTCTCAAAAAGCTGTTTGGACATGTGCTTTTTTCAGAATCTGAAAAGTGGATTCAAAATGTGTCAGACTGTAAAAGTACATATCACTTGCCAAAAAAAGAGTAGTAAGTGTGCTTTCAAATTGGCAAAGAAATTTCGTTTTCTGACTAATATCAAACCATGACTCTGTGTGCAAAGAGGAATTATAGGCAGAGATTTATTGCGAATTACTCTGGTAATTTTACAGTTGCATTAGTAGGAAAGGGGGAGCTATTTTTTCTGCACAAGCAGACTCTTAGCACACACCCAGCTGCTTAGCCTGTGGAATCATGCATAGTATTCACAACCGAGTGGGGTTTGAGGTTGCAGTCAGTAATGCAAATACATTCAGCATCACTAAGGCTGGTTGCCCTTGCTGGAGTGTAGTCAGTCACCCAGGTTACACATGTTGCTGGTCTCAAAAAGCTGTTTGGACATGTGCTTTTTTCAGAATATGAAAAGTGGATTCAAAATGTGTCAGACTGTAAAAGTACTTATCACTTGCCAAAAAAAAGAGTAGTAAGTGTGCTTTCAAATTGGGAAAGAAATTTCGTTTTCTGACTAATATCAAACCATGACTCTGTGTGCAAAGAGGAATTATAGGCAGAGATTTATTGCGAATTACTCTGGTAATTTTACATTTGCATTAGATGGAAAGGGGGAGCTATTTTTTCTGCAGAAGCAGACTCTTAGCACACACCCAGCTGCTTATCCTGTGGAATCATGCATAGTATTCACAACCGAGTGGGGTTTGAGGTTGCAGTCAGTAATGCAAATACATTCAACATCACTAAGGCTGGTTGCCCTTGCTGGAGTGTAGTCAGTCACCCAGGTTACGCATGTTTCTGGTCTCAAAAAGCTGTTTGGACATGTGCTTTTTTCAGAATCTGAAAAGTGGATTCAAAATGTGTCAGACTGTAAAAGTACATATCACTTGCCAAAAAAAGAGTAGTAAGTGTGCTTTCAAATTGGCAAAGAAATTTCGTTTTCTGACTATTATCAAACCATGACTCTGTGTGCAAAGAGGAATTATAGGCAGAGATTTATTGCGAATTACTCTGGTAATTTTACATTTGCATTAGATGGAAAGGGGGAGCTATTTTTTTCTGCAGAAGCAGACTCTTAGCACACACCCAGCTGCTTATCCTGTGGAATCATGCATAGTATTCACAACCGAGTGGGGTTTGAGGTTGCAGTCTGTAATGCAAATACATTCAACATCACTAAGGCTGGTTGCCCTTGCTGGAGTGTAGTCAGTCACCCAGGTTACACATGTTGCTGGTCTCAAAAAGCTGTTTGGACATGTGCTTTTTTCAGAATATGAAAAGTGGATTCAAAATGTGTCAGACTGTAAAAGTACTTATCACTTGCCAAAAAAAAGAGTAGGAAGTGTGCTTTCCAATTGGCAAAGAAATTTCGTTTCTGCCTAATTTCAAACCATTACTCTGTGTGCACACAGGAATTGTTTTTAGATATTTAATTTGTGATGGTGTTATTGTGATTTTCACTTGTAGGAAAGGGGTACATAGTATTTTAAGATTTGAAAAGATCATAAAAAATGTAGTAATATATTTAAATAAAATAAAGGAATATTTTTTGGGTTTTTTCAGGTATTGCTGAAGAGCAGTGAACAAAATTAAAGATGCCTACAAAATCCAGACTAAGGAAAAACCACAAAAAAAACTATATTTGAAGACAACTGGAGGACCTAAGTTAGTTGGAGATGCTCATGTTGGGAAAAAGAGAAATGGTAAGCAGACAAAAGATTTTTTAAGCAATATCTTCAAAAAAAGGAAAAATGTACAAAATGTCTGTACTGGAAAGAATGTTTTAAATAGAAAACAACAGGAAAAAATTGAGCATTTAGTTAATGCAAATGTACCTTCAGAAACAATAAAGATTAACTTAAAAAGAAAAACAGCGTTTAAAGAGATTCGTAGAAAAATGTTTCAGAGAAGAGTTATGTCCAATTTGATAAAGGATGTGAAGAAATATAAGAAAAAAGCTAAATTTTATAAAAGAAAAAAAGAAATTGAAGCCATTGCAACAAAGGCTTTAGAATTAAAAAGGAAACTATTCATTTTAATTTTGAACAGGATGCGTACATTAGATAAAATGGTCAATGTACTGAAATCACAAAGCAAAAGGAAAAGACTAGTGAAAAGAACAAACTTTTGTAAAGTGTTTTTAGGAGAATGGATGCATAGTTCAAGTAGTGAACCTTTTTTTAATGAAGAGAGTTATTTTCAAAGTAATAGTTTGCTGCATGCAGTTGACACCAGAGGTCGTGCTTATGAAGTGAAAAATGGTTGTATAATGAGAAGGAGAAAATGGTTCCAAGAGATGAGGTACAAGTGATGGCGGATGAGGCTATGGGGAGACGTCCTAAAGCCCCAGTGTACACTTGGAATTGTAGTAGTATTTGCACTGTGCGTCAGGAATCTATTGATAAATTTCGTGAGTTTCTAAGAGAATATAGTAAAAAAAGTGTTAAACAGAAGATTAAGGTGCTTCAAAGTCTAGATCCATGCAGAGTGAGAGAGAATACTGGTTTGCAGGGACATTCTCTGGCTTGTCTATCTAGAAAAGTGTGTAAAAGTGTTTTTCATCATTTTAGGATGCTGGCTGTTCATCATACTGAAATGAGAAAGTTTGTGAGACGGTTGTATTTTGCTAAAAGTCCAGCAATAAAGTTAGATGAATTGAATAGGGCTCTGTTCCGTGGATCGGTATCAGATGTAGAGAAGGTTACTGATGAAATTCAGTTTTGTTACTTTGGTCCAGAACAAGAAAGTGCAGAAAAGGACACAGTAAATGAGGAAGAAGTGGAAGAGAATGTAGAACCCTCTGTAAGTAAGGCATTTAATGATCACATAACAAAATTTGCAATAATCTCTAATGAAAGACCAAATATTACTTGTATTTGTTGCCGCAGAACTCATTATAGAAAACAAACCAGGAATGTTGATCTCTACAGAAAAAGTGAAAATGAAGATAATTATAAGTGGAAGGATTTTGCCACATATATATTTCTTGAAAATTGTTTTGAATTGGGTGAAGATCAGCGTATTTGTAAATACTGTTACAACAAGTTAGAGGAAAATAGAATGCCGACCAGAGCTGTACATAATAATTTAGAATTGGATGCTATTCCTGCCGAACTTTCTGAATTAAATACATATGTGTCTATACTTATTCAATGTGTTCATCCTTTCCAGACCATAGTACGTATGGAGCCCAAAACTGGTAAATTACCTCCTTCAGATTTACTGAGAGGTTTAAAAGGTAGAGTGGTGTATTTGCCCTTGGATTTGAAAAAAAATATGGAAACTATTGATGCAGATACTTTGGAAACTGAACCATTAGTTATTCTGGTTAATGGTGTACCTACAAAGAATAAGAAGATTTGGCAGGAGCTGGTAGATGTACGGAAAGTACAAAGAGCAAATTTGTATTTGAAAAGGAATAACAAATGGTATGAATCAATTTATATAGAAGAAGAAGAAGAAGATTTACAAGAAGACACAGAAACACCAACTGGACAAATTGAAAAAGTGGACAAGTCAAAGGAAGAAGAAATTTATGAACATTTTAGCATACATCCTCTTCATTCAAAAGAAGTTATGGGAGACAATATTGATCTGTTTCAGATGAAGAAAGCAAAAGGAACTCCCGTGAGTGTATGGGAGGAGAGCTTGGAAGCTCGATGTTTTCCCCAGCTGTTTCCTACAGGAAAAGGAGGACGATACGATGAACGTCCAGAACAGATTCCAGCTTCTGAGTATCGAACTACAAGACTATATGCAGAAGATCCCAGATTTCGACAAAGTATTCCTTATTTGTTCCATCTTTTATTTGAAAGCGACTTGTCTGCATTATCATATGCAGTAAATCACATTTTAAAAAGTGGAGTACATTTACGAAATGTGTCTGCTAAGGATTTTATGGAGAAAGTGCAGCACCGAGATGATCATTTGGAAACACAACTGATCAATCTGATGGCTTGTCAGCGTGGGACAAATGAATATTGGTACCGACGCCATGGTGAATTAAAATGCATGTAACGGAATTTAGGAACACCAACATGGTTCCTTACCCTAAGCTGTGCTGAGTACGCTTGGGATGATTTACTGGATTTTCTACGAGAGGCAAATTCAAACATTAAAAACATCGAATACAAGACAGCAGGAGAACTGTGCTCATTGGATCCGGTTAATGTTTGCAGATATTTCAATCATAGATTTGAGGCTATGATGTCCTTCATCTGCAATAAAAAAAAATCCACCTCTTGGAGAAGTAGTGGATTTCTTTTGGAGAAAAGAGTACCAGGCAAGAGGTGCTCCTCATATTCATATGCTGTTGTGGATCAAGGATGCCCCAAAGTTTGGAACAGATACTGATGAAGCAGTGTTATCTTTCATTGAAGAATATGCAACATGTGCTATACCAAAAAGCACAGAAGAGAAAAAGTTAAAGGAGCAAGTTTTACGTTTCCAAAGTCATCGGTGTGGAAAATACTGTCGACGAAAATACAAGAGCAAAGATAAATACTACACTAAATGTCGATTTGGATTTCCTAGACCTGTTCTTTCAAATGGAAGAGTAAACAGTTTTATGTCATCTGTGAGACATACTATTACAAGAAAATCACCTAAGAATACCTACAACCTTAAAAGAAAAGAAGAATCAAAAAATATAAATGACTACAACCCAGTCATTTTATCCATGTGGAATGCTAACATGGATATACAGTATGTAGCTGACAATTCCATTGCTGTTGCTCGATATGTAACGTCTTACATTACTAAATCAGAAAAAACTGAATTGAAAGAAATGTGGGAAGAGATTTCTCACGAGAAGACTGTCAGTAAGAAGCTGTACAGTTTCAGTTTAAAGATGTTATCGCATCGAGAAATTGGATCCTACGAATGTTCAGATAGGTTATCTTCTGCAAGTCTCTACTCGAAATCAAGAAGAAGAATTTGGGCAAGTTTAGGCCTTGCAGCAATGAGAAATCGGGTACTGAAATCTGTTGGAGAAATTGAATATTTGGCCGAGAATGACCCAGAAAGTACAGATATTTTGAAATCAAACATGTTGGACACATATTATCCCAAGAGAAGTCTTCATCTAGAGAACATGTGTCTTTATGAAGTGCTGCAGAACTACATTTATTCACGGAAAGCCACAGAAGACATCAACAATGGAAAATATAAAGTCATTGGTGAGGAAGGATGTTTGGTGAAGCAAACAAAAGGAAGTTTGATAAATCACAGGAAGCTGAGTTGCGACACTACTGACAAAAAGGAATTTTACTACTTGGCTCTTTTACAGCTGTTTAAACCATGGCGTACAGAGGATGAACTACTGGGAGAATTTCAAAGCTATGAAGATTCCTTTAATGCTTGCAAAGACAGCATAGAATGCAGTACTTTCACAAATTATGTGCAAATGTTAAATGAAGAAATTGAACAGGAAACTACAATTGCAGCTGAAGTAGCTAGAGACAGTTCTCAAGACAGCCAAAGTTCAGGAACACTCAGTCAAGATCCCCTAGGACAACCAATCGTTGAAAATGAAGCTGCAATAGCCATGAATGAAGTGGAAACGGCTATGAATCAAGCTCAAGAAGAATTTATAGACTTACCAAATTTGGAAAGACAACTGAATGAAGAGCAGCAACAAATTTATGAAGATATCAGAAACAAAATTGATCACGGATTACTACATGAAAAAAAAGAGTGCTCATGCACATCATTTCATCCAATCAGGATGTATGTAAGCGGACAAGCTGGAACTGGAAAAAGTTTCTTAATAAAAGTAATCAGAAGCTACCTACAGCAAAAAACGGATTCAACTTTGTCTTGTGTGGTTACTGCTCCAACTGGGTTAGCAGCATATAACATAAAAGGAATCACCTTACATCGTTTGCTAATGTTACCAGTGGAGCATGAGAACAAAATACAATACCACAAGCTAACTGGAGAAGCATGCTTGGAAGTTTCAAGAGTATTGAAGAAGATGCAAGTTCTCATTATTGATGAGGTGAGCATGGTATCAAACTTAATGCTTGCCTTTGTGCATTTAAGAATGCAGCAAATTCTAAGGACAGACTATGACATTTTATTTGGTGGAAAACATGTCATAGTTTTTGGGGATCTTCTACAGCTTACTCCAGTTAAAGGACAACCAGTGTTTAATACTGTGACACATGAAGACACAAAGAAGTCATTGGGAAGCATTGGTAATGCAAATATTTGGTCCTTCTTTGAGTACAAGGAACTTACTACTAATATGAGGCAAGCAAACAATGAAGAATATGGAAGTATTCTTAAAGATATCAGAATTGGACTACTCACTGAAGCTGGCACAAAAGCATTACAGAGTCGGTTGCTACATAATTTATTTCCAAAGGAAGAAATAGTTGCAGAGAAGATATACAAGAACATTGCAGAAGAGAAAAGTGTCATCTGCTTAATGCCAACTCTACGTGAATGCTCAATATTCAATGAGGAGCTTTTGAAGTTGGAAAAGGAAGAGATTAGGAAATTGGAAGCAGTTGACAAAATTCAGGATGGAAGAATTACTATCACATTAACAGGCAAACTGAAAAATAAATTGGATTCACTAGAGAAGAACATTTCCAAAACTGCTGGATTAGAAAAAAATCTATATGTTTGCATGAACTGTAGAGTATTTTTAAGGAGAAATTTGGATGTTGAAAAAGGCTTAGTAAATGGAGCTATGGGAAGAGTTGTGGGTTTTATTAATTATCAGAAAAAAGATGGAATTGAATGTTTAAAAATAAAATTTGATCAGATAGAAGAAGTTATAGACATTTGTCGTTGTACAGTTCGTTTCATACTTGTGAAAGACTTATATGTACAAAGGAAACAGTTTCCGTTTTCTCTAGCATATGCTGTAACTATTCAGAAGTCTCAAGGATTGACTGTAGATTGTGCATTTGTAAACATTGGTTCAACTGAGTTCAAAGAAGGTATGGCTTATGTAGCTTTGTCACGAGTGAAAACATTATCTGGTTTATTCATGATAGACTTTGATGATTCAAAAGTTAGTGCTGATACAAACTGTGTAAAGGAGTATAATAGATTAAGAAGAACCTATGCTCCTCATTTAGGTCAGTATCCTGTGTTGGAGAAACGTGTAGTTTCTCGAAAAAGGAGAATTGAGAATATCTGTAATGAGGATGTAGAGAGGAGGAAAAAAAAGAGGAGTGAAGAAATTGCAAGCAAAAAGAAAAAGGAAAATGTTGAAGAGGTTGTAGGTTGTCATTTTGAAAATAGCTCTGGTGTCAACTGCTTCGCTAATGTAGTGCTGAATGTTGCATTTTATCTGGAAAGTTTGCAAGAGCAGATAATAGTAAATCAGACAAAAAGATTCTGTTCTGAGTTGAGTCTCCTTTTTCAAAAGCTGAGTAATGATAAAACTCAAATAGAAAGTGCTACTGAAATTAGAAAACTTTTAGATGTATGTTCAGGACGAACACAGTTTTCTCAAAATGTACAGCAAGACGCACAGGAATTCTTGATGTATTTTCTTCAGGTACTGGAAGAAGAAGGGGTGCCAATTGAAAATATGTTTGGTGTCTCTTATAAATGGGAACATAGTTGTGAAAACTGTTTCAATACATGTGGCTCTAATGTTGATTCTGAAAGGTTTATTTATTTAACATTGCCAGACAGTAAAACAGTCACTTTTGCTAAATTAGTTAAAGATGCTAATCATAGCATGGAATGCGGTGAGTGTAAATCTGACATGTTTTCAACGTTAACTTTAAAGGAATACGGACAGTATGTAATTTTAATGATGCAACGATGTAAAGCTGATGGTTCAAAATTGGATACTTTAATAAAGAAGTTTATAGGACAGCAATTATCAATTTCAGGAAAAACTTTTGTAACAGTTGCAATAATTTTCCATGAAGGACCTACTGTAACTTCTGGACATTACACAGTTTATCTTAAATGTGAAAAAGGCTGGACACTGTGTAATGATTCACAATTGATTTTCAAGCAACGTTTGCCTTTTGATTTAGCAAATTCCTATCTAATCTTCCTGAAACCTAAATTTTAGAGAGACTTGGCAAGATCTGTACAAAACAATTTTACCATTTTATTGGATTACCATTGGAATTTACAAATAAAAAGATTTTTCAAATTACCATTTGGCCTAAAGGAAAGGTAACCAATTGTATTGCGGACTTATTTAATTCCTAATTAATCTTTCGGAAACCAAAAATTTTAGAGAGAATCGGTAACATCTGTACAATTTAAATTTTGGAATTTTATTGGATTACCATTGGAAATTTCATCAAAAAAGATTTTTAAAAATACCATTTGGCCTAAAGGAAAGGTAATAAATTGTATTGTGGACTTATTTAATTCCTAATTAATCTTTCGGAAACCACAATTTTAGAGAGAATCGGTAACATCTGTCCAATTTAAATTTTGGAATTTTATTGGATTACCATTGGAAATTTAATCAAAAAAGAATTTTAAAATTACCATTTGGCCTAAAGGAAAGGTAACCAGATGTATTGTGGAGTTATTTGAGATATATTATTTTTGTGAGTATGCTTCTGTAACAAAATTGTCAGACGGTATTTTAAAGAAATAGTTATTGTTATTAGATGAAATTTTTTTTTGAATATTTTGCATTTCTATAATGTTATGTTTTAGTGAGAAGAGATTCTGGGCTTTTTTAAAACAATCTTTGAGATTGTTAATTTTTTTTTGCCCGCTGTTAAGTGATGAATGCAATTGCTTTCACGATTTATAGTGAAATGCAATATATTCTGAAAACAGCAAAAAAAAGGCAAAAAATAGTTTTTGGGAAAATATGTAAATACGTGTACTGTATTATAAAATGTTTTATTAAATATTAATACTTTTTTCTTTTTTTCCAGATTGAGAAAGAAAATTTTCGAAAAATAAAGCCATTTTTATAAGCAATTTCAATTAAATTTAAAATTATAATTAAATTTTTGGGTGGGTCAGGTAAGTCAGAAATTAGATGGTCCCTTTCTTCCACTTCTCCTCAAACAGATTTTCAGTATTTAGTTATTAATCCTCAAGGACCTTGTAATGTGATAATTGTTTTTTAGTGTTTTAAAAAAAAAAAAAAAAAAAAATACGCTTACCGTACGCGTACGGTAAAAAAAAAAAAAAAGTTTTAAAGAAAAAATTTAAAAAGTTGAGAGGTAAGGTTGGCTCTTAAAAGAGCCGTTGTGTTCATGCAGGGACAGAGGAAAGGAAGAATGGGAACATTAGCTGGTAGGACAAATGTGCTGGTCTATTTTGTTGTTAATGAGGGGAAGACTGGTCTCCCTATGAACAATTAGACCATGGCAAAATGAACACCGCATAGTAACCCTCGCAAACCGATGGTTAGTTTCCACAGGACCAGAAAGAGGTGAATCTGCCCCCACAGATGAAGGGCTCTGCTGAGCTTCCGAAGAAGGACTCGGCTGAGCTGATGTGGATGTGCTTGCTCGACTTACTGAAGGGTTGCCTCTAGTATGTCGTGCATGTGTCCTAGGATGTACATCCTCAAGGTGTCTCAACATAGTGTGATTCCCCAAGGAATACTTCTTGTTGGGATTACCTCTCGAAAGTACACGCTGGCACAGCTTGCAAGTCACCAAGGCAGCATTGACTTTTTTCTCGCCCACAGGAAAAGTAAAATACTCCCATATAAAAGAGCTCTTCTGTTTCCTCTTTCTCTGCCTGATGGTGGTGCTGCTAGCCTCACTCTCAGCAGAAGAGTGCTGGTCTGCCATTGTATCCCAAAGACAAGTCAGCTCCTTCTCCTAAGGGATCACAAGCAGAAATGAGGGGAATGGGTGTGGTGTAGGAGAGTTCTAGAACTGAAACTACTTTGAACCAATCAAAAGTTTTGTTTCTTGATCACATGACCCACCGTGCGCGTACGTTACGCTTACGGTGCGCTTACGGAGCGCTTACGGAGCGCTTACGGTAAAAGTACGCATGCGCGTAAAAAAGACACGCGCTCGCGCGCATGCGCATAACGGGCACGCCCCAACACTTCCACGTAACGTGCGCGTGTAGCGTACAAGCTTACGCGCCACGTACGCAGTACGCACGGCTACGTAAATTGCGTAACCATACGCAAAAAGAGTAGAAAAATTACGAACATTACGCAAACCGTACGCTTACCGTAAGCTTACCGTACGCGCACTTAAAAAAAAAAATTTAAAAAAAAGAAAAAGAAAAAAAGAATCTCTATGTTATACTAATATATCTTACCTGTTTGGAAAATAAAAAAATGAGAAAAATTAATATATTGCAGAATTTTTTTAAATTAAGCATAGTGTTTTAAGAGAATATAAAGTAAAACAAAACAAAAAAAAAAAAACACTTGCAAATAAAAAAAAAAAACACGTTTAATATAAGAATTTGTAAAAAAAAAAACATCAAAAATCAATGAAAAAACCATGGGAATCACACATGTTATAAGTAAGGATTAGCATTTAAAAAACCATACAAATTCACAGAAAAAACCATGAGTTTCACACACGTTATAGTTAGGAATTAGCATTTAAAAAACCTTGCAAATTCAGTGAAAAAACCATAGGTTTCACACACGTTATAGTTAGGATTTAGCATTTAAAAAACCTTGCAAATTCAGTGAAAAAACCATAGGTTTCACACACGTTATAGTTAGCGGACATTTCACTCATAAAAAACCATTGAAATCCCACCGTTATAGTTAGTTAAGCTAACTATAACTCGTGCACCCGCAATCCACTGCTGATGACGTAACATATTACATCACTCATGACATGGTCAGTGACATCACTCATGACATCACTGATGACATCTCAAATGACATCACTGATGACATCATCCTTGTGACAGAGTGGTAGACCTCCTCTCACCCTAATATAACCTTTGATACAAACATTCAAAAATAGAGACTGAAATTTTCAAAAAAATGGACATACCAATATCAGTTACAACAACCTATTCAGTAATTCTAAGATCCACATACACATCCACTCATTCACCAACAGTCTTCTACAGTCACTCATACATGTACTCACTCATCATATGTACTCATACACCTATACATCCTGTTACACATTGTCACTCATCCATAGAGTTACTCACACACATAGTCACTCATGCTAATAAGGAGTCAAACATCCATTTACTTGCATATTCAGTTATACACACACCTCATCATGTACTTCTACAGAAACTTACACATACTTACTCTTTTAAATAATCACTAATAAAAACACATAATTATTCATACAGGAACTGTTTCAATCTCTCACTCTCACACATACTCACTTATATACACCAATAGTCAAATATACTTCTTTAAAACATATTTAGTAACTCATAAAGACACTATTGAGACAGTCATTCACTCACTAACACACCCATACACACACTCATCCAACCATACAGTCATGCACACATGCTGTCTTCACCACATACAACCAGAGAGTCAATCATAAATGCACCTATGCACTACGTAATACCCCCCACCGAACCATGCAGACACTCAGACTGATACTCAAAAAACAACCTAAAATCCAATATAAACACCCATGTAGCTACTCACCAACCCAAGCAGACACTTATACACAAAGTGAGAGACTGATACAGATAATTACATATTTAAACATTACTCACTAAGCCATGTATTCACTAAGATACACTTAATCAGTCAGTTACACAATCAAATTTTCGCAAACAAATCATCCTTTTAGACACTTATATACCCATTTATTTTTCCTTCGACCTTGAGATATACATATATAAAACATATTTAATTTTCAGAAAAATACACAATCACTGGATGATGTCATCAGTGATGTCATTTGAGATGTCATCAGTGATGTCATGAGTGATGTCACTGACCATGTCATGAGTGATGTAATATTTTACGTCATCAGCAGTGGATTGCGGGTGCGCGAGTTATAGTTAGCTTAACTAACTATAACGGGGGAATTTCAATGGTTTTTTATGAGTGAAATGTCCGCTAACTATAACGTGTGTGAAACCTATGGTTTTTTCACTGAATTTGCAAGGTTTTTTAAATGCTAAATCCTAACTATAACGTGTGTGAAACCTATGGTTTTTTCAGTGAATATATATATATATATATATATATATATATATATATATATATATATATATATATATATATATATATTACCTACTGGCGGTCGCCAGTAGGTAGTTATAGTTAGGACCCTGTTTCCATAGGAAAACCGCAACATTCTATTTGGAATAACTTTGGCGCCGGTCGACGAATCCTCGCGAAATTTTAAAACTAATGGGGCGCTACGCTCCGCTCCTACCCTGAAAGTCTCGGGGGGATTCGTCAAGCGGGGGCTGAGATAAAAGGGGGGTCCCGAAACACGTTTTTCCCATGCATTTTTCCATAGGACCTTTAGACACAGCTACAGCCCGAACGGCTGAACAGAGTTCCTTGAAATTTGGCAGAGAGGTAGTCTACAGGTCAAGGAAGTGCCTTTTGTAGGTTTGGTGTAAATCTGTTCAGTAGATTCTGAGAAAATAGCCTTTAAATCAATATATATATCTGAGGCAGCTTACGGTGCGCTTACGGTAAGCTTACCGTACGCGTACGGTGACGTGCGCGAGCGCGATTCTGATTGGCTGTTAGATCCTAGTAAACATTCGAATCGTTCGAAACCAGGAAGCGGCGGCCGCCATTTTCTCTCTCGCACTCTTAATGGATGAGGAAAAACAAAGGCAAAAAACATGAAACGGGACTGTTTAGACAACTCCTTACCACCTAGCCTTGATTAATTGGTCCCCACAGTTCCCCCATGGGCAAAAATCTTTTTTTTTTTTTTGAAAAATCGCCGATTACGCTTACCGTACGCGTACGGTAAAAAAAATAAAAAAATATATATATATTATCCCCACTCTCCCCACCCCGTGTGCAAATGGTGCCCGCAGGGCACCATTTGAGCATGGCGTATCAAATGTAATTGAAAATGTAAAAGCTTACCTTTCACAGCGAAGCGCATATTATGTCCTCCATGTGCGCACGGTGCGCGAAGCGCATCGTGCGTACATGGCCCATCCACGGCACTAACTGCGTAAAGTGTGCGCGCGGTGCGCGAAGCGCACCGCGTGCTCACTGTGCGCGCACGGTGCATGAAGCGCACTGTGCGCGCACGGAACGAACTGCGTTAAGTGGGCGCCACCCCGTGTGCAAATGGTGCCCGAAGTGCACCATTTGTGCATGGCATATCATGTTTGTAGAAAATGTAAAAGCTTACCTTTCACAGCGAAGCGCATAATATGTCCTCCATGTGCGCACGGTGCGCGAAGCGCATCGTGCGTACATGGCCCATCCACGGCACTAACTGCGTTAAGTGGGCGCGCACGCCACGAATGGCGTAAAGTAACTTAGCATTTAAAAAACCGTACAAATTCACTGAAAAAACCATAGGTTTCACACACGTTATAGTTAGGAATTAGCATTTAAAAAACCTTGCAAATTTAGTGAAAAAACCATAGGTTTCACACATGTTATAGTTAGCTGGACATTTCACTCGTAAAAAACCAATGAAATTCCCCCGTTATAGTTAGTGCAGGCAACTATAACTCACGTGACCGCAATCCTCTACTGATGACATATGTGTCTTTATGAAAAAAAAATATTTGTAATATATGTATAGCTAAAAATTTATGGAAGAAGACATGGGCAAATAAGTGTCTAAATACAGTATTAGCATCAGCAGAAGATTGCGGTCGCGTGAGTTATAGTTGCCTGCACTAACTATAACGGGGGAATTTCATTGGTTTTTTACGAGTGAAATGTCCAGCTAACTATAACATGTGTGAAACCTATGGTTTTTTCACTGAATATATATATAGATAGATATAGATATAGATATAGATATATTCACAGAAAAAAACATAGGTTTCAGGGGTGTTATAGTTAGCTGCCCATTTCGCTCGTACAAAACCATAGAAATTCCTCCGTTATAGTTAGTTCTGCTAACTATAACTCACGCGCCCGCAATGCACTGCTGATGATGTCACATATTGCATCATTCATGACATGGTCAGTGACATCACTGATAACATCACTGATGACATCTCAAATGACATCACTGATGACATCATCCACTGAATGTGGTTTAGTTAAAATTTAAATATGTATTATATATATACCAATCTGTATTGAAGATTGAGTGGATATATAACTGTCTGGATGGAGGATTTAGTAGCTGTCTGACTGTCTTTTTAAGTGATTAATTAAAAGTGTTTCACTTAATACATGGATTAGTAATTAAACTATGTGAATGTGTGCAGCACTGTCTCTGTTGTTGTATAACATGCTGCCTCAGTTGGTCACTAACTACATGAGTGTGTATATTAGTTATTGATTAGTTGGGTGAGTATTTGTATGGGACACTGAGTTTGTGTGTGGTTGGATGGGGTGTGTGTAACTCTATGCATAGATGTGTGAATGGTTGATTGACTAGGTGTATGGGTTTAAGAGTGCATGTGGAAACAGTTGTTTGGGTGACTGAGTGTATTTATTTGTGTGTTGGTGAGCGAATATATGTTTTAGTTGTACATCTTCAACAAAGTAAAAAAATAAAAGGCATTGTATGTGAGAGTTGGTGTATGTAAATAAGTTCGTGTAAGAGTCAGTGATTGTGAAAGTAAATATATGAATGAGTGTATAATTGTAATGGTGCTTTTTTAACATATTAACGATGAGTTACTATGTGTTTGAATAAATGAGGTGTCGTTGGATAATTGTGTAAGTGAGTAAATTTAAGTGCGATACATTTTTTTCATGAGTGAGTAGGATGACTGCAGAACCGACTAAGATGACTACTGATGTGTCAATGTCTATATATGTGTATAAGTGCATTTGATAGTGTTCTATTAATTAATGACTGCATGTATAGATGATTCTGTTGTTGAATGGGTAGTTGTGTGTGTAGACTTAGGAATCAGTGAGTGGGTATGTAGTAACTGGTATTGGTGTGTCAATGGTTTCAAATATGGTACTCTATATTTTACAGTGAGTGATGAAAGGTTATACTAGTGTATGATGTGGTGTATCGGATTGTCAAGTGGATGATGTCATCAGTGATGTCATTTGAGATGTCATCAGTGATGTCATCAGTGATGTCACTGACCATGTCATGAATGATGCAATATGTGACATCATCAGCAGTGCATTGCGGGCGCGTGAGTTATAGTTAGCAGAACTAACTATATGAGGAATTTCTATGGTTTTGTACGAGTGAAATGGGCAGCTAACTATAACACCCCTGAAACCTACGGTTTTTTCTGTGAATTTCTAAGGTTTTTTAAATGCTAATTTCTAACTATAACGTCTCTGAAACCTATGTTTTTTTTCAGTGAATTTCAAAGGTTTTTTAAATGCTAACTTTTAAGTGTGATAGTAGTTATATCTATTTTTTGTACTGATTTTCTACAGTTTTTTAACTGTTTATTTATAAATATTTTACTCATTAAATAACATCATATATTTTTCTGAAAATTGCAAAAAAACATTTTTTAAATAAAACTGAAATATTGATTAATTTTCTTGTTTTCAATTTTTATTTTAATATATTTATATCATTTTCTTTAAAAAAAATCTAATTTTTTTCGCAGTCGCGCACTCAAAGTGTACACATCACAGTGGGTGCGCGCATTCTAGCCACCATTTTAGAAAAGTCATGAAGGATCCGTGTATGGTGTGCGACGGCTGCGTGTTTTTCAGCGACTCCTGCTCCTGCGCATTCGCGACACATGCGCATTACGGTATGAGATGTTTGCACGCTTGCGGGTCCCGCGTGACATCATATACGTGCTGGGGCGCGCTGGGTGCGCAACTCCCGCAAAAACAATTTATGTTCCAAAATGATATGTATGTGTCTTTAATATACATATTAAGGCAAGAGATTATGTAAGATATTCATCAAAATAATATATTTGTACTTATAAGAAACTTATATTATTTTTAAATATATTTTCGCGAAGTCGGGTGCGTGCGTCGTGAGTGCAGAAAACCAGGTCAGCAGAGCCGCTGTAGAGCCAGAGAACCAGGTCAGCAGAGCTGCTCTAGAGCCTAAGAAGTAGGTCAGCAGAGCTGCTCTAGAGTCAGAGAACCAGGTCAGCAGAGCTGCTGTAGAGCCAGAGAAACCAGGTCAGCAGAGCTGCTTTAGAGGGAGAGAACCAGGTCAGCAGAGCTGCTTTAGAGCCAGAGAACCAGGCCAGCAGAGCTGCTTTAGAGCCAGAGAACCAGGTCAGCAGAGCTACTCTAGAGCCAGAGAACCAAATCAGCAGAGCTGCTTTAGAGCCATAGAACCAGGTCAGCAGAGCTGCTTTAGAGCCAGAGAACCAGGTCAGTAGAGCTGGTCTAGAGCCTAAGAACCAGGTCAACAGAGCTGCTCTAGAGCCAGAGAACCAGGTCAGCAGAGCTGCTGCAGAGCCAGAGAAACCAGGTCAGTAGAGCTGCTTTAGAGGGAGAGAACCAGGTCAGCAGAGCTTCTATAGAGCCAGTGAACCATGTCAGCAGAACTGCTTCAGAGTCATAGAACTGGGTCAACGGAGCTGAGTTAGAGCCAGAGAACCAGGTCTGCAGAGCTGTTGTAGAGCCAGAGAACTAGATCAGCAGAGCTGCTCTGTAGCATAAGAACTAGGTCAGCAGAGCTGCTCTACAGCCAGAGAACCAGGTCAGCAGAGCTGCTCTAGCTGACTGACACTGACTGACTGACAATTTCTGATTGACACTGACTGACACTGATTGACACTGACTGACACTGACTGACTGACACTGATTGACTGTCACTGACTGACTGACACTGATTGACTGACACTGACTGACACTGACAGACTGACTGACACTGACTGACTGACTGACATTGACTGACATTGACTGACACTGACTGACTACTCTCAACTACTCTACTACTGACTCTCTACTACTCTACTACTCTCTCTCTACTACTCACTCTCTACTACTCACTCTCTACTACTCTCTACTACTCACTCTCTATTACTCTACTACTCTCTACTACTCACTCTCTACTACTCACTCTCAACTACTCACTCTCTACTACTCTACTACTCACTCTCTACTACTCACTCACTACTACTCTCTACTACTCACTCTCTACTACTCACTCTCTACTACTCACGCTCTACTACTCTCTACTACTCACTCTCTACTACTCTCTACTATTCACTCTCTACTACTCACTCTCTACTACTCACTCTACTACTTTCTACTACTCTCTACCACTCACTCTCTACTACTCTACTACTCACTCTCTACTACTCTCTACTACTCACTCGCTACTACTCTCTACTACTCACTCTCTACTACACTCTCTACTACTCTCTCTCTACTACTCACTCTCTACTATTCACTCTCTATTACTCACTCTCTACTACTCTCTACTACTCACTCTACTACTCTCTGCTGCTCTCTAGCACTCACTCTCTACTACTCTACTAATCTCTCTCTACTACTCACTCTCTACTACTCTCTCTACTACTCTCTACTACTCTCTACTACTCACTCTCTACTACTCACTCTACTACTCTCTACTACTCACTCTCTACTACTCTCTCTCTACTACTCACTCTCTACTATTCACTCTCTACTACTCACTCTCTACTACTCGCTCTCTACTACTCACTCTCCACTACTCACTCTCTACTACTCGCTCTCTACTACTCTCTACTACTCACTCTCTGCTACTCACACTTTACTACTCACTCTCTGATACTCTACTACTCTCTACTACTCGCTCTACTACTCACTCTCGACTATTCTCTACTACTCACTCTACTACTCACTCTCTACTACTCTACTACTCTCTACTACTCACTTCCTACTACTCACTCTACTACTCTATACTACTCACTCTGTACTACTCTCTACTACTCACTCTGTACTACTCACTCTCTACTACTCACTCTCGACTACTTTCTACTGTTCACTCTCCACTACTGATTCTCTACTACTCGCTCTCAACTACTCTCTACTACTCACTCTACTACTCACTCTCTACTACTCTACTACTCTCTCTACTTCTCAATCTCTACTACTCTCTCTACTACTCACTCTCTACTACTCACTCTCTACTACACAATCTCTACTACTTGCTCTCTGCTACTCGCTCTCTACTACTCTCTACTACTCACTCTCTACTACTCCACTACTTTCTACTACTCACTCTCTACTACTCACGCTCTACTACTCTCTACTACTCTCTCTCTACTACTCACTCTCAACTACTCACTCTCTTCTACTCTCTCTACCACTCTCTACTACTCACTCCCTACTACTCTCTCTCTACTACTCTCTACTACTCACTCTGCTACTCACTCTCTACTACTCTCTACTACTCTCTCTCTACTACTCTCTACTACTCACTCTCTACTACTCTATACTACTTTCTACTACTCACTCTACTTTTCACTCTCTACTACTCTCAACTACTCACTCTCCAATACTCACTCTCTACTACTCACTCTCTACTACTCACTCTACTACTCTCTACTACGCACTCTCTGATACTTTCTCTACTACTCTCTACTACTCACTCTCTACTCTCTATTACACGCTCTCTACTCTCTAACTCTCTACCTCTCTCTCTACTACTCTCTACCTCTCTCTCTACACCTCTACCTATACACCTTTACCTCTCTACCTCTCTGTACATGCACACATATGCACATATATATATATGCATATATATGCATATGCATTTATATATATGTATGTGTATATATATATATATATATATACATATATAAACATATAAATATAATCTGCATATCTATATAAATATAAATTCATGCAAACATATACATATATATATATATATGCATACATATGCATGGTATGTATATGAAAGTTTGAAAAACTCTAATACAAGCAAAGCTAAAAAGCCACCTAATTACAAACAGAATTGCTTTAACTTAAACCAGGGCGAGACCTATTGCATTTTCAATGCTTGTTTACGTTGATTCCATCAAGAAGGCATTCAGATGTGTCACACATTTTCCATAAATTCTGAATGGTAGCACTCTAGTTGCTCATTAGAGCACTGTAGTAAAGCTACTGCTCACCAGGGAAGTCTGCTGCTGGTATTGAAAGTGCATGTTTCAGTCAGCATGGCTGAATTTTTTAATGAAATAGAAGAGGATTTGAGAAGTCACTCAAAATGTGCCCTAATTTTTCTTTTTTCCTCACTAATCATAATTTTTATGGCAAAATGAACCTCCTCATTGTGTTCCTTTTAAATTAAACTACTCACTCTCTACTACTCACTCGCTACTACTTTCTACTACTCACTCTCTACTACTCACTTTCTACTACTCTCTAGTACTCTACTACTCTCTACTACTACTCTCTACTACTCACTCTCTACTATTCACTCTCTACTACTCTCTACTACTCTCTACCACTCACTCTCTGAGACTTTCTCTACTACTCTCTACTACTCTCTACTACTCACTCTCTACTCTCTATTACTCGCTCTCTACTCTCTACCTCTCTACCTCTCTCTCTACTACTCTCTACCTCTCTACCTCTACCTCTACACCTCTACCTATACACCTCTACCTCTCTACCTCTCTGTACATGCACACATATGCACATATATATATGCATTTTTTCACCAAATGTCCTGAAGCCTTCACAGGACGCACTCGACAGCAAGCCAACCTTCCGGTTATTCCTGGACAACTCTCCTTTTCATTCAAAGTCAATTAATTTGCCTAACGCGTTTCAAGACTCTTCGTCCCTTCATCAAAGGCAGCTTTACAAGTGAGTATGATTTGCTCTCCTTTTATTTAAATCTTTCTTTCTTTTTCATTGGTTGTTCGCCCTCAGTGGGCTGCGCTAAAACATTAAGCATGATGGAACACGTAGTTTTAGAAAAGCAACATTATATCACCCACAGTGGGTCCGTGCTCACTTGTAAAATAAAAGCACATCTTTTTCCTATAGTAGGATGTTGAATGCACAGGAAAGTTAATTATGTCAGGCTTACTGTGCTGTATCGGTCGGAAATAGTTTCACACGCAGCCTCTTTAATTTCGCATATATATGCATATGCATTTATATATATGTATGTGTATATATATATATTCACTGAAAAAACCATAGGTTTCACACACGTTATAGTTAGGAATTAGCATTTAAAAAACCTTGCAAATTCAGTGAAAAAACCATAGGTTTCACACACGTTATAGTTAGCTGGACATTTTACTCGTAAAAAACCATTGAAATTCCCCCGTTATAGTTAGTGCAGGCAACTATAACTCACGCGACCGCAATCCTCTGCTGATGCTAATACTGTATTTAGACACTTATTTGCCCATGTCTTCTTCCATTAAATTTTAGCTATACATATATTACAAATATTTTTTTTTTCATAAAGACACATATGTCATCAGCAGAGGATTGCGGTCGCGTGAGTTATAGTTGCCTGCACTAACTATAACGGGGGAATTTCAATTTAATGAAATAGAAGAGGATTTGAGAAGTCACTCAAAATGTGCCCTCATTTTCTTTCTTCAGCATTAATCATAATTTCTATGGCAAAATGAACCCCCTCATTGTGTTCCTTTTTAAATTAAATGTTTTAAGTGTTACCAGTTTATTCCAATCAAGATGGCTTCAGGTGTGCCATACTTTTGTCATAATGAAGACAGTAAGCGCTCTAGTTATTTTTAAGAACACTCTGGGACATTCTGTCATTGGGCTATACTTGGGCTACATCTGGGTGATATTTGGGCTACATTTGGGCTCTTTTGTCTCTGGTGGCCATCTTGGGAGACTTATTTGTTATGAAGTTTCCTAATTTCCTCATTTACTGCAGTCTCCTCAGTAGGAAATACTTTCAGTTTTTTACTTTGATTCCATCAAGAAGGCATTCAGATGTGTCACACATTTGCCATAAATTCAGAATGTTAGCACTCTTTTTGCTCATTAGATCACTGTAGTAAAGCTACTGCTCACCAGGGGAAACTGCTGCTGGTATTGAAAGTGCATGTTTCAGTCTGCATGTCAGAATTTTTTAATGAAATAGAAGAGGATTTGAGAAGTCACTCAAAATGTGCCCTAATTTTTCTTTCTGCAGCACTAATCATACTTTTTATGGAAAAATGAACCCCCTCGTTTTGTTCCTTTTTAAATTAAATGTTTTAAGAGTTACCACTTTAATCCAAGCAAGATGGCTTCAGGTGTGCCATACGTTTATCATAAGTAGGACTGTTAGCGCTCTAGTTGTTCTTTGGAACACTCTGGGAAGCTGCAGTAGAACACAAAGGAATCAACTGACAGTCTCTGCCCTTGTTGGATGTACATGTTTTACTGAGAATGTCAGACTTCATTCTCACACGACTGAGAAAGATAATGTGAATTTACAGAAAATAAGCTCTCAGTTTAGCTTATAGATCACCTTCCAAACCTCTGTGGGAAAAGCATGAGAAAATATTTTTCTCTCAATCATTATATCCCAGCAGAAGGCTTTTTCACATGGTGAAATCACCTTAGAACATACCAAAATTCCTAAAATGAGTATGGTACCATCAACAAATGATTTATAATGTAACTAAAGTCTTAAAACCTTCTATTAACTGCAATGCTTTTTAATGAGGTGCTATCATGTATATTGGTCCCAAGATGGCTGCCAACACTTCTTGGATGAAGTGCTGACAGCCAATCAGATATCAGGATGAGATGTGTGGTTAGGCTCCGCCCACATATATATATGATTTTACTTTTGATTTTCTCAGGAACTACTGAACAGATTGATACCAGACCTGCAAAGGGCACATCCCTGACCTGAGGACTACCTCTCTGCCAAATTTCAAGTAATTCTGTTCAGCCGTTCGGGCTGTACCTTGGACTAAAGGTCCCTATGGAAAATTGCATGGGAAAAACGAGTTTTGGGACCCCCCTTTTTTCTCGGCCCCCGCTTGACGAATCACCCCGAGACTTTCAGGGTAGGAGCGGAGCGGAGCGCCCCACCTATTTTGAAACTTTTGTGAGGATTCGTCAACCGGCGCCAAAGTTATTCCAAATAGAATGTTGCGGATTTCCTATGGAAACACGGTCCTAACTACGCCAGTAGATAATATATATATATATATATATATATATATATATATATATATATATATATATATATATATATATATACAGAGAGAGAGAGAGAGATAGAGAGAGGGAGCATGCTTCTGTACAACACAGTAGGCACTCACGGCGTATATTAACTTTTTAATAGTAGTGCTCAGACAGGTTTTAGCTATAATACCTTTCTCAATAATTGCACTTGAATGAAAAAGACAAAGATTTCAAACGTTAACAGGCGCTCCTATTGGCAGATCATATTACAGCGTCATAGAAGGACTAGGCCTCTTAATATCAAACACAGTTCTTTTTGGGCCGCCATATTGTGAGTATTACATTAAAACGCGATTCAACGTTGTATAGTTGTATTTCCAAAGGCATGGACAAGGTATGCACCACCAGTGGTGTAACAAAGGCCCCCACAGCACCCGTGGTGCAGGGGGCCCACAAGCTACAGATGCCCTGCCTCAGCACTATGCCCTGGCCTAAGCGACCCTTGGTGAGTCCGGAGGTGGGCCCCTCCATGTACTTTACAGGGGGGCCCACTCAAGTTTTGTTACGTCACTGTGCAACACACAAACTCAAGAGAGGTATTCAGACAGTTCATCTACGCCATGGGTGCTCACAAACTTTTTCTCGGTGGCCAAAAGTATAGTCTGATTTTTGGCCGAGGGCTGCACCAATGGGCCTGCAGGTGAGGGCGGGGCTACCAGAGTCAAGAAAAATCACGTTTTGAAGACATTACTTGACAGTGCTGTATTTCAAAAGCAGATGTAACTACAAAACTACAAAGAGGAGGAAGGAGGGTTGGCTAAGTCTGTACTGTAACGTAATGTCGCATGCACTCACTTGCATTGGTTCCTCTCTTCTCTGCACCTACTTTGACCTTAATGCATTCAGAAGTATTTTTTGTAGCATGGTGGGCAATGGGAACAAGGCTCATGCACACTCGCGTACACACACACACACAAGGATGCACACACACCTTCATAGACATACACTTGCATATACACACACACTCACTCACATACAAACACACAGTATATGAGGCATTTCAGTTTTGTTTTTTACACTTAACTCCCCATGCCAGGGGCTGCATCTCCCCTCCTGTGCATGGATGGAATACTGCAGGAAAAGTTACTAATGCCATTCAAAGGAGGAGGGAGCTAAATATGGTCATGCCTCAAGCAAATGGGTGAAGGAGCCATTGTGTGTGGTTTCGGTGAGCAGGGTAAGTAGGCAGAGAGGACCCTAGACTGAGCTTTGGGCGGTCAACTCAACAGAGGACGCAGAGAGGGCTATTGGATGTGCTTCAAGCAACTGCAGGGGCAGTAAAGTGGGGCATCACATGATGTTTCTGGATGTAGGATCGGAGGTGATGGGCACTGAGTTTGCTTCAGAAGCAGAGAGAGGAAATGGAGATGGTCATTGGATTTGTGGTTCAGTATATATGGAGGACTAAGGGTGTGTGTGCGTGCTTTGGCAGGTAAGATATGGGAGGGAAGAGGGGTCTTACACTGTGCTTGTACGATTAGGCTTGTTAGAAGGTGCATGAAAATTGTAATTACAGCTGCAAATTCAGATGAATTCAGGGAACTTCACACTTCACAAAAAAGTATGTAACTCCCCACATTCTCCCAGTGCGTAAATTCCCTTAGCTAACATTCTCTGCGCCTGAATGCCACCCCCTCCCCCATATGGGCGGGACAATATACTGCGAGGAATTGTAGGAAATGGTCTTGAGGTTCCGTGTGAGACGGGACGGCACTTTCTGAGTGGTGACGAATATGGCTGAGTTTGGTATCTGCGAACCGCAAATGACGAGTATAGTGGGTGTACGAAGTTTCGCTATGCAGCCACGTATGGTTCGTCTCATTTTTGGGTTTGTTCCTCCGAACCCTCGGGTTCCATTTTAGATACAGCATCCATTTTGTTTCTTGCCCTCAGGTAGCCAGCGAACGGGCTTCTTGTCCGCTTCGTGACCCTGGAACTCTCAAGCTTACACGAAGGACACATGTTCCTTTGAGGTGACTTTTATGATGAGGGAAATGACACGACTAAGGCAGATGGCCCCGCTCAAGGCCCATCTTGCCGCTCCGGTCTATTGTTTCAGCCACGCATACATTAGACACGAGGTCTTTGACCCCTCTCCTCTATCGAGTTCCCTTTATTGCCCCCAACACTCTTTTCTAACCTGTTGTGCATCCTTGTCCTTTCCTTGCATCTGTTTTTCGTCCTTCCTTTTAATGCGTTTATGGTTAGGATGGAATGTGTTTATTGCGGAGGGGATATGTTTTTACAGTTGGGAACCGGCAGGACTGTTGTAATTATGTTCCGGCCTCCTGAAACATGAACGCGACCCTTTTGAAGTTTATTGTGGGAACTGAGTTGTAACCTTTGTTCATCATACTGTGCTATGGCAAAAACTTGTATAAAAGGAGTGACCCACTTCTACGAATTTGAAGCAGTCTCCGAGAACCTACACGTTGTGTACTTCTTGTGACCTCTGTATCCCTGCAGTAAATAAACGATCTCTGACGTCGCTGGAAGTGTCCCGTGTCTCTGTGTTTGGTACGCCAGAACAGGTAACCCACGAAGGTTTCAGGTGTTGTTCCCTGGCACCGCTGGGTCTTAAGAATAACCCAGTCCTTCAGTTGGCGCCCAACGTGGGGCGACATCAACGGTACCGGTCCAAAGCCCGACGATCGTGAGGAACTTCGTGTGAAATCTCCGAGGGAAGGTGCACCCCGCTTCATCGATCCAGTTGTCGAAATAAGTGGCCCGACGTCTTTTCCCGCGAAGATCCCCGCCTCCTGACGGCTGCGACGGACCGATGCCCTGACTGTCGACCTGTTTTGGCGCCTGGCGTAGTCCTTTGTACGGCGAGACGATCAACGGGCCTTCCTGGTGACGCCATTGTTCTCTCAGTTAAGTATTTGTGGGTCGCTCCCAGTGTTGCTTTGTTGTTTGTATGGTTCCATAGCATTCGTGGTTCTTAGTTGTTGGGTTTTATTTGACGATTGCAATTGCCAAAAACCGAGGGTCTTGCATTTTTGCGAGGACATCGTAATTCGATAGCCCTTGAAGTTTGTATACTCGGTTAGTGTGCACGATGCCTGGCCGTAGTACTTTGTTTGGGTTTCTCAAATGTTGCAGCATGGATTCCCGGCTGGAGGATTCATGTCCGATACCTCCGGCTGGAACTCCGCTTTACGAGCTCTATAGTCGCCATGGCGTGGGTCCTATCGTATATAATGAATATTGGGTTCGTTACACTAAAAAGGATGGCGTCCTTAGTTGGCCACCTCATGGTAGTTTCGAGACTGCCATTTTAGATAACTTGGAAGCTAAATTATTTAAAAGGAAAGCTAGGCCGGCCATGTTTGATTCCTTCCGGTTATGGCGGAAAGAGGCCAAACAGAAAGAAATCAAACAGAATAAGAAAAATAAACGAGAAGGTGTTATTACGGTGATGCGCAATGCAGAACAATATCAGTTGGATAAAGATGAGAAAGAGCAGGAAGTTAGTGCTCGGCTTCATCATATGGCAGTGGACAAATGTTATCCGGCGCTACCTTCTACGATCGATAAGACAGGAGAAGAATCGATGGAGGATTCGCTTTTGTCTTATCTGATGAAATCGCCACCTCCCTATGCTCCCGATGTTATGGGTCCCGTTCGTCCACCTCTTCCTCAACCCGCTGTTTTGGCGGCTGCTGGTCAGCCCGCCGTTCCTCCCGTACTCCCGAATCCCCTTGGGCCACAGATCGTACATCCTCTTGTTCCGGCTTCTCTCCCTACTGCGCCTTTCCAAGTCCCTCCTCAGCCTGTCGTTCCCGCTACTCCTGCTGCTGCGTCTACTTCTACTGTTTCCACCCCTATGGCTGCTACGCCTGCATCTTCTTCCTCTTCTCCTTCTGTTCGTAGTCGTCTCTTGACTGCTGTTGCTTCTCTTTATTCTCCGCTCTTTGGGCCGATACTTGGTTCGACTCTTTCAGATGTTGCTCAAAGACGCAGCCAGCTTCCTGATGGTAGGGAACGTGAATCGTTGGTGAAAACGGCACGTAGATGGATTCGTAACCCTGTTAAATACACCCCACGTATAGTGTTTGAAACGTTTTCTCAGTTTAATGTGCCCACGCAACGATTTGTGTTCGAAGAATTGTGTAAGTCATTGAAAGAGGAGTGGGACGATGATATAGCTGGTGATATACCACCTGAGGTTTCCGAGCTGCAGCTTCGGTTTGCCGCGGGTGTCATTGTAGGTGATAAAGTTCGAGAGGCTCTGGAACGCTTGTTATCCTTTCGATGTACAGTGCAACCACGTGCACTGTTTAAGGACGCGACTGCGGAATGGATGGCACAACCTGGTCAATATCCTATGCGGGAAGTTCCCCCGGTATGGATGCCAGGTGATGCTGCTGCTAACCCTCCTGTCCCAGGCCATTTCCAGAGAGTGTGGATACACCTCCCTTGGAAACGATCGGAAGTGTTGCAAGTAAAGCAATCCCTACCTGATCCCCGTAAGAATCCTGCGGGTTATTATAAGGAGCTGTCCAATTGGTGGATGCTACTGTTATGAACCTAGCCGATATTGATATGTTGTTCGGCAATGTGGTGCCTCAGCCGATTTGGGCGAAAATTCGTCACGAGAATCACGCAGCCGAGTTAGGCGGTGACTGGGCTGCCCTTACAGCGGCAGATGCCCGACAGGTCGGTGGGGCTAAACCTGAACAGATTATTGTGGCTTTGCCCCAGAGGATAATTACCCTCATGAAAACGCTTATGCCAGCGATGCGCGTCAATTGGGACAAATTATCAGCGTGCAGGCAAAAGAGGGATGAAAGTGTTTCTGATTTCTTTACGAGATTTGAGGAAGCGTTCATTGACCATAGTGGTCAGGACATGGGTTCCGAGGGTGGTCAGCGGCTGTTCGTTGATAAGTTTGTATCAAATTTGTTGCCTGACCTTGGCAACAAGTTGAAGAATTCTGAGAGTGCGTGGGCTGTTTCTACCACTGCCCAAATATTGGCTACAGCCCAATATTACGAGAATAGGGAAAAAGAGGAAAGTGAGCGTGCAGAAAAGAAGACGAAGGATCTCAAAACTAAGGTCTTGTTGCAGCAAGCCTATCCACCGCGTTCGAATTTCAGTGATACACAGCAGCCAAACAGATCGCAATCACAGTTTTCCAGATCGCAGACGCGAAATGCTTCGCCTGCGCCTCGCTTGGTGTTGGGATATAATCAATGCGCATATTGTCGTGGGGAAGGCCATCTGAAGTTCGACTGTCCGGTTCTCCGTGATAGGACTAATGGTGTGTCGGCTCGAGGAGGACGTAGTGGTCCTCAACAGGTTTCTCGTGGTAGAGGTCGCGGAGTTACCCAGAATCAGGCCGAACGCTTTGCGACGTCTTCGGATTCACGAAATTGTTTCGATCGGCGCGAACCATCGTCCGGTCGGTCTGCACAGTATCATGTGGATGATTGTTATGTTGAATGTGATGGTGATGCGGATGGTATCTACTAGGACAGCCATAGACAAAGGAAGGGAGAAGTATCAGTTCCGGTTGATCAGAGAGGGCCTTATGTTGCAGTAGCCACTTTGGGCGTTGTTGAGCCTTTTCTGTTGGACACTGGTGCAGCAAAAAGTTCCATCATGCATTCAAAACTCCCTGGCGCGCCTTTGTCTGGCTTAACGAATGTTTCCGTTGGATTTTCTGGCGCCCCCGTTAGCAATCCAGTTTCTAGCCCTCTGCCCCTTACAATTGGGTCTCATGAGCTGGAAGCTCCTTTGATTTTGACTACTGGTTGTGGTGAGAATCTTTTGGGCTTAGATTTGTTGAAAAGGTTACATGCGACTTTGTACTGTTCTCCTACGGGTGTGGAGCTTACGTTGGGTAAGAGTGTGGTTTCCCCTATGTATTTATCGATCGACAAACTCCCATCGGAATTGAGATCTCTTCCAGACTCCTTGTGGGCGACAGGTCCCAATGACGTGGGCCTGTTGGATATACCACCTTACGTCGTCCAACTAAAAGTTGGTGCGCGTTTGCCACGTATACCTCAGTATCGTATTTCCCTTGATGGTGAAAGGGCACTGTTAGCGATTATTTACGATCTGATCGGCAAAGATGTTATTGAGGAGACACGAGGTAATGTGTGCAATAGTCCCGTGTTGCCTATTCTGAAACGAACGGATCCCTCCAAGCCTCCCGTGTATCGTCTAGTTATCGACTTACGGGAGGTAAATAAAGTCGTTGTTCCGCAGTTTCCTGTGGTGCCAGACATTACAGCTTTACTGACTCTGATTCCAGCCACTGCATCATGGTTCTCGGTGATCGATCTGAAGAATGCGTTCTTTAGCATTCCGATTGCTGAGGAAAGCAGAGACTTGTTCGGTTTCTCATTAGGTGGTCGCAGCTTCAGATTCAAACGCGCTCCACAGGGCTACTGTGAGAGTCCATCAATCTACAGCCAAGCTCTTAAGAGTCAACTTGATGCGTTTGTGTTACCGGTCGGTGCAGCCTTGATTCAGTACGTTGATGATCTGTTGGTTGCTGCTGACACTGAACAGCTCTGTAGAGCCGCTACAGTGTCTTTGTTACAGCATCTCTGTGCTTTACATCATAAAGTGTCACCTTCCAAATTACAATATTGTTGTCAAGAAGTTACCTACCTCGGTCACTTATTGTCAAAGGCGGGAAGAAGGTTGACCCCTGAACGAATTGCAGCAATTGCTCGAATGCCTGTGCCAGCAACTCAGAGAGATGTGCGTGCCTTTTTAGGTATCACGTCATACTGCAGACAGTGGATCCCGAACTTTTCACTGTTAGCGAAGCCATTGGTAGCTCTCACGTGCAAGGACGTTTCGACTCCTTTGCCTTGGACGGAGGAATGTCAGAAAAGTTTTTCTGAACTACGTGATGCGCTGTGTTCGGCTCCTGTGTTAGGTACTCCTGATTACAGCAAGCCTTTCACATTATACGTCCATGAGAGGGACGGTTGTGCGTTGAGTGTTCTAACGCAACAATTTGGTGATAAGCAGCGTCCGTGTGCATATTTTTCCTCGACCTTAGACCCGGTGGCTAGAGCGTTGCCAAGTTGCTTGAGGGCGACAGCGGCAGCTGCGGCGTCTATTCGGCAGTCTGCAGGTCTGGTCATGGACAATATGCTCATAGTAATGGTTCCGCATGCAGTCGATACGCTCTTGAATAGGACAAAGACTCAACATCTGACGAGTGCAAGGTTGTCCGGTTACGAGCTGACCCTCTTGGCAAGTCATATACAGATCAAGCGTTGTAATGTACTGAATCCGGCGACATTGTTGCCGATTAATATGGAATCAGATGATGTGCTGCCCCATGATTGTTATTTACGGACTGAGGAAGAAACAAAAGGTCGTGTGGACCTGAAAAACACTCCCTTGTCAGATCCCGAGGGTACTTTGTATGTGGATGGCTCTTGCTTCAAATTGCCGAATGGCGATGTGACGACTGCGTATGCTGTGGTGACGGTGAGCACGATTGTGGAAACTGCGAGATTGAACCAGAATTCAGCACAAGCGGCAGAATTAATTGCTTTGACAAGAGCGTGTGTTCTGTCGAAAGGAAAGCGAGTGAATGTGTTTACCGACAGTCAGTATGCATTCGGTGTTGCGCACAACTTCGGCCGATTGTGGAGAGAAAGAGGATTTATGACATCGCATGGTACGAAGATCCAACACGGGCATCTCGTGAATGATCTTTTGGATGCACTTACGTTGCCTAAACAAGTGGCGATCGTCAAGTGTAGTGCACATCGGAAAGTGACGGATGATGTTGGTCGTGGTAATGCATTTGCGGATGAGATTGCTAAGGAAACGGCTAAGAATCTTGCGACTCGAATGTATGTTACGAGTTCAGTGAGGTGGCCGACGGAGACTGGTATGTGTGAAAATACTGTTGAGAGTGTGAAAGCAATTCAGAACGAAGCTACTGAAGCCGAAAAGACCAAGTGGAAAGAAAGTACAGGGAAATTGGATATGCATGGATGTTGGGTGGACCTGACGGAATGTCAGAGGTGGATGTTACCAGACGCGTATGTATTGGCTGTTGTGACGATGGCTCATGGGTTGTCACATATTAGTGCGAAAGGAATATGTAAGTTCTTGTCTCCTGTATGGAGGAATGATGGTATCGCTAAGTGTGCCGAAAGAGTGGTTAAGAATTGTATGGTGTGTTTGATGCACAATCCCGGAAAAGGCACCCCCACTCCACCTGGTCATTTCGCTCCTCCTGTCTGTCCCTTTGAGGTTATCCAGCTGGACTTCATCCATATGGAGAGATGCAATAATCTGAAGTATGTTTTGGTTGTGGTTTGCGCGTTCTCCAGATGGATTGAGGCCTATCCTCTAAAGGATAATACTGCCCTGTCCACAGCAAAAATCCTGCTGAAGGAGTACTTTCCTAGGTACGGAATGCCGCGGATTGTGTGGTCGGATAATGGAAGTGAGTTTGTGGGAAGTGTAATGCAGAGTGTGTGTAAGGGCCTTGGAATTCGACAGAAATTCCACAGTGCTAATCATCCTCAGGCAGCGGGTCTGGTTGAAGGGTACAATGGTACCCTGAAGCTGAAACTCGCTAAGATTCAAGCTACGACTAGTCTGTCATGGCCTGATGCCTTGCCTCTGGCTCTCCTATCGACCAGAGCAACCGTACACTCTCGAGTAGGGCTCAGCCCATATGAGATTGTGTTCGGCCGCCCTGCGAATATTTGGGGAGTCCCGAGGCCTAGGGCTTTTGATAGTCTTGAATATCCAATGTTGATTGATTACTTGCATGATTTGACCACTAAACTACGGTTAATTCATCAACAGGTCTTTGAAGCTCTACCAGCGCAGACAGAGGGTCCTGGACACCAGCTCCGGCCAGGAGACTGGGTGGTTACCCGAAACTTTGGTTGAAAGCGTAATTTGGAGCCAAGATTCGTCGGACCCCACCAAGTCTTGTTGACGACGAGGACAGCGGTTCGACTGGAGGGCCGGAAAAATTGGGTGCATGCCAGCCACACAAAGAAGGTACCGATCCCCTTACCAACCGACGGTTGGGTGAGAACTGGGATTTCGGCCGCAGAAACTGAGACTCCTTTGCGCTTTGTGCCATTTAGCGACGCTCAACTTGTGGAGGAGGATTTGTCATTTCCAGATCCACAAGTGGAGTCATCAGTAGCAGAGAACCCAAGGTCCGACTCGTCATCCACTTCATTGAACACTGTTGCGCCAGCTGAACAATTGTTCGTAGAGCAAACTCGACCTGGAAGAAGTCGATACTTTCTTCGTTCAAGGACTAATAAAAATTAACAATATAGTGGTTTTTAACGTTACGAATATTATGAACAATTACATCCTTTCTTTCTGAGTTTTTTTGTGCTTTCCACTGCTAAGAGACTTGTAATAAATTTGAACGTTTTGAGGGAACCTCGCCATCCGGGTCACCGTACGGCCGTGCGGGTACTTCTTTCTGTTTAGCAGGTTTCTGACGCTAGGTTGGTTACTTTTGTCGATCTCTGGGAACTCCTGGGGATTGATAATCGCTACTCAGAACGAAGTGCGTCAAGTACGTCACGGACGGTTTGTAGAGGATGGCATTCTCTAAGCTGGTGGAAGAAGAAAGGGTGTTGGCACAGAGATCAGAGTTATGGAGGGTTGTACGAACAAAATGTTTTCTGTTTCAGGTGTTTCTATTGTTCCTAACTGTATCTATGTTATTGGTGGGTGGAGTGTATTTCGGAGTATCGTTGTTCTTGCCTTCTGTTTCACCTACCTTTTCTCTTAACCTAAGTTCCCTCACCACTGTCTCCCCACATTCCTTTCATCCTTTGCCTCAACATGAGCAGGTTAGACGTGCGGAATTCATGAATAATTCCTTTGTTCAACTCCTACATCAGCATCATTTGGTGGTGAATACTACCAATTGTTGGGTATGTGGGTTAATGCCACATACCATGGATAGGGGTATTCCATATTTGGTCCTTCCATACAGTTCCCAGGGTTCAGCTCGAGCATTCCAAACTATGTTCCGTAGTGCACTAGATTCCTACCCCAGTCGAGAGCCACGGTCTGTCAACTTTGGTCCTGGGCCGTACCACAAGCCTTTGGCGATAGCCATAGCAGATCTGGATAGAGATGTTTTTGATGCATCACTCATTCCAGATGAAGAAGTACAGGCCTATAAGGACCTGAGTGAGACTGAGTATAGTACATCAGTGGGTGATAGACAGCTTAAGAGCTCGTCCCCAATATGGATTGTACCGCATCTTGGAAATTTCTGCTTACAGGGTTTGGGTCGAAATCCGAGAGCACAACTTGGGAACAGTGCTTGCACTGAAACGTATGTCCTACCGATGCTCTCTTCCCCTGTTTTTCTGACTGCTAAGGGCACCTATTTTGTATGTTATGAACGCGCATATACATGGTTACCCCGCGACTTTTCGGGTACCTGTTATATTGCGAATCTTTTACCTCCGACTTTCACAGTTGCTTCGGACTACCACAAAACTAGAGTCGTGAGAGGCGTCATTAGCAAAGAGGATACTGCTGGTCAAGAAGCAGGAGACTTCTTTAAGGGTTTCTTGCCGTTTTGGGGACCTATGGTTAATAGTAGGAACCTAAGACAGTTGACCCCTGTGGTAGAGTCGACTGCTAATATTACTGCAAATGCCCTTGGTAATCTAACAGCTGAACTACAGGCGGATAGACTCATGACGTTGCAGAACCGTATGGTTCTAGACGTTGTTCTTGCAGATAGAGGGGGTGTGTGTAAAATTATCCATTCGAGTTGTTGCATTTTTATTCCTGACAATGCTCCAACTGTTTACCAAGCCATCTCGAAGTTGCACAAGATTTCCGAGTCCATACACGTGGACGAAGGTAATTGGACGCTCCTAGGATGGTTTTGGGGCCTGATGTCAACCTGGGGTTGGAAGATTTTAATGATCGTAGGGGCTGTTGTAGCGTTTCTGTTCACGTGTTGTCTTTGTGTACAGTGTGGTCCTGCCTTATGTGGCCTATGTGCTGCGACGTGTATAAGGCGGCCATCTGTTACCAAGGAGACGTTGATGGATAGAATGATGTTCCAGCAGCAGCTGAACGATCTGATGAATATTGATATAGATTCCGATCTTGACTAGTGCTTGCCTACATGAGGGCAAAAGGAGCGTCTGAGGTTCCGTGTGAGACGGGACGGCACTTTCTGAGTGGTGACGAATATGGCTGAGTTTGGTATCTGCGAACCGCAAATGACGAGTATAGTGGGTGTACGAAGTTTCGCTATGCAGCCACGTATGGTTCGTCTCATTTTTGGGTTTGTTCATCCGAACCCTCGGGTTCCATTTTAGATACAGCATCCATTTTGTTTCTTGCCCTCAGGTAGCCAGCGAACGGGCTTCTTGTCCGCTTCGTGACCCTGGAACTCTCAAGCTTACACGAAGGACACATGTTCCTTTGAGGTGACTTTTATGATGAGGGAAATGACACGACTAAGGCAGATGGCCCCGCTCAAGGCCCATCTTGCCGCTCCGGTCTATTGTTTCAGCCACGCATACATTAGACACGAGGTCTTTGACCCCTCTCCTCTATCGAGTTCCCTTTATTGCCCCCAACACTCTTTTCTAACCTGTTGTGCATCCTTGTCCTTTCCTTGCATCTGTTTTTCGTCCTTCCTTTTAATGCGTTTATGGTTAGGATGGAATGTGTTTATTGCGGAGGGGATATGTTTTTACAGTTGGGAACCGGCAGGACTGTTGTAATTATGTTCCGGCCTCCTGAAACATGAACGCGACCCTTTTGAAGTTTATTGTGGGAACTGAGTTGTAACCTTTGTTCATCATACTGTGCTATGGCAAAAACTTGTATAAAAGGAGTGACCCACTTCTACGAATTTGAAGCAGTCTCCGAGAACCTACACGTTGTGTACTTCTTGTGACCTCTGTATCCCTGCAGTAAATAAACGATCTCTGACGTCGCTGGAAGTGTCCCGTGTCTCTGTGTTTGGTACGCCAGAACAGGTAACCCACGAAGGTTTCAGGTGTTGTTCCCTGGCACCGCTGGGTCTTAAGAATAACCCAGTCCTTCAGTCTGCCCTGTCTTCTCCCCACCCAGCTAACTGAATTCCCACCCTGTGGTAAAAGGAAACCGAGCGAGTGCTACGAAGAAAAAGATATGTGGAAATTAGCAGCATGCCCTGCACTTCAATGAGAACATTCTCGCAGCAACGTGATGCCTGTTTGGTATTGCAAAATGTGTTACTGTTGCTGTTATGACCAGGCATAAGTATTGCACCAGAAAGTACAACCAGAGGTTCACATATTTTAAGGTGTGATGCAGGGCTGTGGGTATCATTGACTGTCTAATATTAAAATTTATATTTTAGGTTAGCGGTATTTTTACCAGCAAGCAGTCAAAAAGATATTGTACAATTTCTACAGTCTTTAGTGACCAATCATATCACAAGATCGACATTTCAAAGCTGGTTATGTGTTTTACCTATGTTCAGACCCATACAATAATGTGGGTACTGTATCTTATACCTAACCCAGCACACTGTAAAACTGTCCCACAAACAGCCAAAAACAGTCCATCACCGACCTGCAAGAGGCTCGGGCTCGCGGCAATCAGGTTTGAAAAGAAGCTGGTCTGTGGGTGGAGAGGAGGGGCACAGGCTGGCCCCATCCACCAGAGGCCCCCTGCAGCAGTGCTCAAAGGCTGCAGTCGGTGTAGAAAGGAGCAGGCTATGGGCAGAAACGCCATTGATAAAGGCAGTAGATTTTTCGGAAAGCCCCGCAGAATTCAGCAGTGAATGTGCAGCAGCTAACTTCAAAGGGGTCTTTGCTTCCTGCAGTGTTATGCTCCAGCGGCTCTCTTTTTTGTTTACCAAGAGCCATATGCAATTATGGTGCTGTGAAAAAGGTTCACGGGCCGCCTACGAAGGTCTGCCGGGCAGCTGGCGGCCCATGAGCCATACTTTGAGTACCACGGATCTACGCCGACTCTCATTGCTCTTTTCCACTGATCCTTAAATGAACAAAATGTTGTCACTTTCACACACAGGTAGTCACAATGTTTAGATTTACCCCTTGTCGTAATGCAAACAGCGTGCTCCACAACAATAATTTAGCATACAGAAATGGGAATAGGTTCCATTACCATATTTTCCAATAATCCTCAACTCAGTTGAACGGCTGTGGTGTCACTTTGAATCCACTGCTCTTCACACATTTTTTTATTCATTTTTAATAATAGCACTCGGACACGTTTCGTTGTGGTACATGATGTTTGTGGTATGATGACATCATCCGTGAGTGTGCGTGTTTTCTAAAACTTTATGAGTGTTAAACAAATATACCAAGGCACTATATAAGTTAATTTAGTACACTTTCAATCTTGCTAATGAGTGATACTAATTCTAACATATATTATGTGAGTGGCTGTGCGACTTTGTTTATTTGTGTGTGAGTGGCTGTCTGAGTGCCAGTATGGGTTTATGAGTGGGTGTGTGAGTGCTTGTATGGGTGAGTGAGTGGCTGTGTGAGTAGCTGTATGGGTGAGTGAGTGGCTTTCTGAATTACTGTATGAGTGAGTGAGCGGCTGTGTAAGTGGCTGTATGGGTGAGTGAGTGGGTGTTTGGTCAAGTGAGTTGGTTTGTGAGTGTCTCTATTGTAAAGTAAGTGTGTGAATGGGTGTATGGGTGAGTGAGCGGATGTGTCAGTGCGTGTATGTATGTGTGAATGGGTATGTAAGTGGTTTGTGGGTGTGTGAGGGAATGTGTGAATGCTTTATAGTTGAGTGGCTGTTTTGAGAGGCTGTATGGTTGAGTGACTGGATGTGTGAGTGGATGTATAGATGAGTAAGTGGGTGCGTGAGTAGCTGTTTGGGTGATTGTGTAACTCTGTGACTGACTGTATGGGTTAGTGGCTGGTTGTATGAGTAGCTTTATGAGTGAGTGAGTGGTTGTGTAAGTGCCTGTCTGTTTGAGTGAGTGGGTGTCTGAGTGGCCCTATAGATGAGTGAGTGGTTGTGGCAGTACTTTTATGGGTCTGTGACTGTGTAGGTGAAGGTGTGTGAGTGAGTGTATGAGAGTTTGCAGAGGGGTATGAGTGGGTGTGAGTGCTTCTGTGAATGATGTCATGAGTGATATAATTTAAGATGTCATCCGTGATGTCACTAACCATGTCATGAGTGATGTAATATGTGAGGTCATAAGCAGTGCATTATAGTTAGCTCAGGTAACTATTAGTGTTGAATTTCACTGGTTTTGCACGAGTGAAATGTGAGTGTAACTATAATGTCTCTGTAACCTTTGTTAGTTTCAGTGACTTACTAAGGTTTTTTTAGTTCTATTTCCTAACTATAACGTCAAAGAAGCCTTTGGTTTTGTCAGTAAATTTCTAAGGATCTATGTCCTAATCACAATGTTCCTGTAACCTTTGTTTTTTAAGTGAATTTCAAAGGTTTTTTAAATTTCCGTTCCTAACTGTAACCTGTTGAGGTTTCATTTCTGAGGAATGAGCTTCATGCCAGAATGAATCTGGGCCTGCGTATTTATCCAATAAGGCACCACAGTTTTGTACAACACCTCTACCCGAATGGAGTACTTTCTGCTGGCTAATTAGTAAGCGCTACCTCGTTGGGTAAATGTATAGTGCATCTCCTACACTATGGCTGCATGAAGGATGCAGAGGAAATATCCCCAGTGACCTTGTGTGTCTTTAACTTGCCAAAGTGATTGTTCCTCGAGCATCTTTACCAGATAACTTTACAAGGTAGTACTGCAGAGAAAACACAGAAAACTCACTTGGATGATTTGTACTTTAGAGAAGTAGGTGTATTGTTTTTATTACTATGGAGAGGGGGACCCCGTAGCCTCCCTCCCTGGGCTAATTTCAGCCCCAGGGACCCCATTTCACAGGGCCCGGACCTGTCACCTGGCTGCCCCTAGGTCACCCACAGTGTAATGGGACCGCAGGGGAGCCTCGAGGCCCCGAAGTCCGAGCCAACTCCCCGCCTCCTGTGGGAGCCGGCATTGCTGTGACAGACATGGGGTGCTGGAAAGCAGCTTTCTGTCTGTCAGAGCCAATGTTTTCATCTGTTTTCCCTGCACGTATATTTGCATGCAGGGAAACAAATGTAAACTCCACTTTTGGAAGCCGGAGCAGTTTGACAGGTCCAGCTTGCAGAAAGTGGAATTATGTTTGCTCTTGTTCCTACCAAACAAAAGCTAACAGCTACCTCCCGAGGATGAGTACCTTGGGAGGTAGTAAAAGCTGGCCCATGAGATGGGCCACGTGGCCACCAACATCGTACAATGTAGTCCCGGGGAGGTGGTGGTACTGGGGGGGCCAGGGGTCTGTGACAGACCCTGCTCATTAATTTATTTTAGCCTCAGGGAGGTGGCGGTCTCCAGGGCTGCAGAGGGAGGCATGGCCCCACCCTAAATTCAATCAATTGCCCCAGGGAAGTGTCAGTTTCTCATAACGCAGGGGTGGGCAGGCCCCCAAAATATTTTAACATCATTTCCCTGGGGAGATGGTGGTCCCCAGGATGTGGATTGGCCCAACAGGGGCATGGGGTGTGCCACACAGGCATCCCCGCATGTTTATTTTTCTCATGCCCCCGGGACCTGCCCATCGGGGTGCTAAAGATTACAGAAGCTCGGAAGGCCATGATTTATTTTCTGCAGCAGCCACAGATCCAGCACAGCTCTCATCTAAATATTTTTTTTTAAAATGCCTTTTGGCCATGGCGGGGTCCCTCTGGGACACAACCATCACATTTAGGGGCATGCAGTATTCCTACCTTGCCCCATTTCTTTTTTTAAAATATTTTTTGTGTGGAACTTGGCTGAAGCTGAGTCCCAAGATGGCTGCCAACACATCCTGGTTGAAGTCTGGTTGTCTTGTTAAATTTGTGGAACAATGAAGTATAAGTATAATAATGCTTAGATGTTCATGCTTTATGGATTCCTTCAAATTAACAAAATTGTAATGACAAATGGGTATGTTTGTTGCTGTCTCTCTGATTATAACTCATTGATGATATTATGCTCAATATTCTAGTAGGACTTCAGATTGTTTTTAGATTGTTTTGAAGAAATATTTATTTTATATACCTGTAGAATTATTTTTTATTGATTGTTTTATGAAACAGATTTTTAGAATTGCCTTTTGGGTCCCTTTTAAGATTGATACTAAGGAATGTTTGAATGCGAAGATAGTAGAGTGTGAGATACCTGAATGAGTTGATTTCTCCAAGTTAATTTTTCAAATGAAGTTTTTAAGTGTTGGCAGCCAATCACATTTGAGCCCTGGGACTGTTGGATCCTCAGAGGATCCACATCTATAGATATACAAATGTGTCCAAAACTACTGAACAGATTTACACCAAATCACAAAAAGCATTCTTTATGGACCAAAAGAGACCTCTTTGCCAAGTTTAATGTAATTCCAAGCAGCAGCTCAGGCTGTAGTCTTGTTCAAAATTTCCCTATGGAAATTAACAGTGGAAAAACATTTTTTGCCACCCCCCCCCCCCCCTTTTCTTGACCCCCACATTACAGATCACCCTGAAACTTTACATGCACACCAAGAATCACCACGACACTTCTTGCGGAAAATTTCATTAATTTATCCGTCAAGTGACACCAAAGATATAGTGAAACCAAAAAACACTTTTCCTAGGGAAACATGGTCCTAACTATAACTAACTACTGGCGACCACCAGTAGGTAATATATACATATATACATATATATTTACTAATTTCAGATGTTGAAGTACTGTGATCAATGAAGTCATAGAACATAGTGAGAGATGTAAAATGTGAAGTGTTAGAAATGCTTCACAGAACTCTACCAACTCACACATACTGTATCTAAACAGACCACAGAAATTAAAAGCAGACTCCATTTTGGCAGGATGCTCAGAGGCACGTGCAACACAGGGGGCCTAGGTGTCTGAGCTGAAGCAAGAGTATACAATTCAAAAATGACACTTTTAGGAGAAGAATTAAGATAAAACTCAGAATAATAATCCCCAAACACGTGATTATCTAAATGCAGAGTTTTATAGTGCAGCCAGTCGTCGCTGTGGTACTGCGCAAACGCAAGTCCTATCCCACCTCTGATCGCCAATGTTAGAAATGGAATTTATGGTTGGCTAATGCTTGTGCCAAAGCCAGGCAGAAACCACCACTCTAGTCAGGGCAAGGAAGTTACACGCCAAAGATAACCCCTGCTCACCCCCTTGGTACCTTGGCACGAGCAGTCAGGCTTATCCCGGAGGCAATGTGTAAAGCGTTTGCGCACGCACACAGCAACAACACCTCAGGCACACCACAAAAAGAACTCCACACAAGGTTAAATATAAAAATAGCCTTTGTATTATAATAAACACATTAGATAATAATCACACAATTAACACTGGGTAGTATCTACAGGGGATTATATACACCTGACAGGGCCAATTGGGCCACTGTCAGAACAATCACAAATCAACTGTAAATGTAGCACAAATAATAAATGTAGAGCACAATCAGTAACTATTGATAAAAGTTAGGAACACACTATGCAATCATAATCACATTAGGTCTAAATCACATTACACAATAGGCATCACAGTATGAATACATTATGTATTTACCATCATAAACACAGTGCGCCCCAAGCGGGGGCACAACACCTGAAAACTGGCCCCAGGCCAACTGGCCTCTCACAGGGGCTCAAATGCCCTTTGTCCAACAGTGTCAGGGCTGGCTGCGCATGCAGCAAAAGAAGAGTGCGTGAAACTGGCCCAAATGTGCAGGCTGCCCACTACTTGCTGGGCAGCTGGGAAGGGATGGGGCGAAGGAGTACGTCGCACTCCTACCTTCATTCCTGCCCCCCCAAAGAACTGTGCGCCTACACGATGCAGCTGTAAACTCAAAAGGATGGGCACGAGCATACACAGTGCCCTCTGTAGCAGAGCTGCGCAACATAGCAGCTGCCCTCTATCAAGCGGGGCAGCTGGGGAAATTAGGCAAACAAACAAGCTGTGGCACTACAGTGCCTCTGGCACCACAAATAATGCCCCACCAGCAACGGGCACTGAGCCCATGGGAGTCCCACTCTGGGACTATAACTCGCTATGCCCAAACGAAGTCAGTACATCAGGAGGGGGGGCAGGCACCAGCAATGTGCCCCGACGCCCCCTCTCACAACAAGGAACCAAGGAGCCCTACTCACCGGCTCTTCTCGTCTATGCACCAGGCCTCCTGCCCCACGAATCAGTCTCCAGCCCCACTCACCGGGACTACACTGTGTTTCCTCCGGTCGGCTTTCACGTCGCGGGGCTCTCCTCACACACGGGGGCCCCGCCTGCAACCTCAGCACTTCTCCGCTCCTCAGCTGCACTAAGGGGCTCTCCCTCGCTCTCAGGAGCCCCGTGGGGAGATGCCGGCCTCTTCCTCTCCTGCAGCTCTCTTCCGCACAAGGGAGTGGAGGGGACGGAAATGGAACCAGCGAGGCTCTCGCGTTTGTCGGCAGGCCCCGTCCACTTCCCAACACCGGGCGCCTGACTTCCTGTTTTACCCAGCCACGGCAGTGATTTTCTTTTAAGGTCTCGGCAATGCGGGGTCAATACGGGGTAGGCTCCCGTTTTTAGATAAAGACAATAGCGGGGTGGGCTCCCGCCACCGAGCACTGCAATGCGGGGTGGGCACCCGCTCCTTAAGATACCGATGCGGGGTGGGCTCCCGCTCGGTTTTTGAAAAGCATGAATACATGGCAATAACGCGGGGTGGGGTACTCTATTCAGAGAGTAGCAAAAATTGGCACAAATACTGCAAGGAAATCCCTCACGCTACAGCCTTGCGCTGCAGGCTACCAGCGCTCTTTGAAATAAAAGAAAAGTGCTTGCAAGAAGCACACTGTTCCTCAGCAATAAGGAGCTAGCGCTTTTCAGCAAAAATCCAAGTAGGCGCTCAGTCCAGAGAAAAGTCCTTTCAGGCGCAAGGGGACAAGGGCTCAGGCAGGCCAGTACACAGGGCCCTCCAGCAGGGATGCAGTCCCTTGTGGCGGTTACTCCTGGAGCCCAGCAGCAGCAGCCCCCAGCGTCAGGACAGGCACAGCAGAACATTTTCACGGGGTCACAGCCCCTTCTTTTATACACACTTTTCCTTTGTTCACCCAGCACAGGGCTGGGGGAAAACCAGATGCAACTGGTTTGGGGGAGCTTTGGAGCACTTTGTTGTGCTCAGCTCCTCTCTCCATATTCAGGTGGTGGCTAGGTGCTCAGACGCACCACAGGGGGCAGAGCCAGCATTGTGGAGGGAAGGCACAGCCCTTTTCAGGTCCCAGGTGCAACTCCTCCCTCCCATCTAGATGCAGATCTCTCTATTCACCACTGGGCTGACTCACCTTGGCTCCTGGAATTCCCCACACCATCCAGCATCTGTCAATCACAAGCCAGACATGCACTCCACATCAGGCAGGCAGACACACAGCACACAGAAATGCCAACTTCTAAAAATGGCACTTCTCCACCAGTCACAATAAATCTGCGCACACCATTGCGCAGCATTTATTCTCACAAGTTCGCACATACTAAACTTGACCCTGCACTCCTCTCACACCAGGAATTACCATGGGCACACATATCCCCCATGCATTCCTATGGGAGGGCAGGCCAGTCTCACTAAAGGTAACACAGAGCACATACACTTTACACTGGGACACAGTGCTAAAGTACCTAGAGGCCTAAAACCACTAACACTACATAGGGAAAAAGGCTAGGATAAATGAGAAAAGTTTAGGGGTGAACCTGCCAAAAGGGCCAGGTCCAACATGAAGTAAGTTACTTTAGGGCACGAGTTATAGTTACTTGAGATAACTTAACCCGGAGAATTTAAACGTTTATTTTGTTAGTAGAAACTTAGGCATTATTACAATTCCTAAATATAACATCCCTTTAACCTTTATTTTTTTCAGTGAATTTACATGGTTTATTTTACTGTAAAGTAAGATGTTCATTGCTGTACACGGCATGGAGTTGGGCACTTGCACACAACCCCTTGTGAGACCCCAACCCTCTTCTTTAAAATATAGAAATATAAAAGGCAAGCCTATAGACTTTATCAGAAAGTGAGCACATCAAAATATATAAAGCAGACCTATTGACTTTGTAAAAGTCTCACAATCAGGAGACAGTTAACCTCGAGTCAACTAGGGTGAGCAATCTAAATATAGGGGAAAGACCTTTTTCTTAAAGGAACTCTCACTCACTGAATGTTATTCAGTGACATGCTTCATCATTGAGTTCTTTTCGACCCTCTGCAGGTCGGGGAATACTGTGACCTCTTTCCTTACAAGGGAGCACTTTTTAAGGAAAAAGGGTGTGGGATCTATATGAAGTAATCATTAAAATTGCCTAGGCAGTTCTCAAATCAGTACATATTCAAGGGTCCCTCTGGCACGGTTAAAAACTGGCTAAAATGGGCTGGTTGGAGTTACTATCACTCCTTGGCCCTCAAGTGTGAAAACTAGTTTCTGCCACATGAAGTGGGTCCACCTGAGGATAAGAAACACATTTAGTCTGAAACGAGAATGCAGACAGGGAGGTATGGAGGTCTCAGATTTGGAGTTGTATTACTTGGCAGCCCATCTCTAACATACCATGCACTGGTTTGTTATTAATGATAATTGGGAGAGATCGCTATTAGCAGGGAGTTGCTAATGAGGGGTAAAAGTGTCCCGGAGTCCTTGCCCCATGTAATCCGGCTATTGTGCCATCTCTGGGAGCATACTGTAGGGCGGTTGCTGAGGCGGGCCCCATATACTCCAGACCTGGATCTAAGGATATTGCGCCCCTTTGCCCCAATTGCGCAGACTATGACAACTGACAGATGAAAAGAGGACGGTTGTCTTATGCTTTCGGACCTATATCTGGGGGACCATTTCATTACTCGGGTATTCGGACTTGGACACAGGCAATTCTTGCAGTATGCTAAAATAGTGGAAACCCATTTAGTCACAGCAGGGGGCCATGAGTGTGGTCAAAAACATGGTAAGTGGAAAAAACAGAAAGGAAGATCCGCTCTACAGCTAACAAAATACGTTTTGGCCCTTGGGGTGCTTCTAGGACACCCAGTTAGGCCTATGGGGCAGGATATCCCTAGCCTGCTCTTATAAATGTTTTTGTTACAGGCCAGGGCACTGAGTCCCGAGACCTAAAATGGCTGCTGCCACATCTCTTTTGATGTGGTGACAGCCAATTGAATCTCATATTTACATCTGTGTGATCCGCAGATCCTCCACTGTGTGATATATACATAAATTCTGAAGCTTAATATCTCAAAAACTACTAAACAGATTTACACCAAGGTTGTATGACATTACATCGCATTCCGTTGCGCATGCGTTTACAAAGGGAATACCGTAACAATGCAAATCTTTACCATGCATCCTTTTTTTTAACGAATATGCCTTTACCATGTATACCTTTACAATTAAATTCTTTGCAAAGCATGTTTGACAAAATCATACGCATGGTAAAGATTTTCCTGACCCCAACCTTAAACCCTAATCCTGGTCCTTGGTGCACCCCCACCTCTGGTCCCAAGCCTTCTAAAAAAAAAATGCCTTTCCCCTGCCCTAAACCCTAAAACCCTACCCCAACGTGACTCCCCCTGGACCCCAGCCCTTCCCCTGCCCTTAACCCTAAAATCATACCACTGCGCGACCCCACCTAGCCCCCAGCGATTCTCTACCTAAAACCCTAAAACACTACCCCTGCGTGACACCCCGTGGCCCCCAGCCCTTTCCCTACCCTAAAAACACTACCCCTGTGCAACCCACCCAGGCCTTTACCTTCCCTAAACCCTAAAACACTACCCCTGCATGACCTCCCTGCCCCCAGCCCCTAAAATAGAAGCCCCCCTGCCCCAGGCCCAATCCCCCTTACCTCTCTCCTCATGGTTCATAGGGTGCAGGCAGCTTGTCTGAGGGGGCGGTGCACGTCGTTGTGAGGAAGCTGAAGAGTCTCTCCATTTCCTCTAATGACGTGGATCGCCTACCAACAAGGCTGTTTCCACGATTATCCCTATATGTTTTTTACTACACATATGCTTTTACCATAAATACCTTTTCAATGAAATTTATTGTAAATGTATGCATGGTAAAAGCATATACATAGTAAAAAATGCAAAGTAAAGTCTACGTGTTGTAACGCTTGCATTGTAAAGGCATGCATGTTTCCCTTACACCAATTACAAAAAGCATGCTTTCCGGACCAAGAACTAACTTTCTGCCAAATTTGGTGCAAGTCCGTTCAGTCATTTTTTCAGTACTGCTGTTCAGTTTTCCTATGGAAAATTACATTGTGAAAATGCGTTTTGGGACCCCCTCCATTTTCTCAGTCACCATTTGACATCTGAGCCTGAATCTTTCCAAGAAGAAGCTGAGCTGGATGAGACTTTTTAGGAAAGTTTGGTGATGATTCGTCAAACAATGCAAAAATAATTAGCAAACCAAGAAAATCCACTAATTTCCTATTGAAACATGATGGTCCTATAACTACCTACTAGATAATATAATATTTACATATATATTCACATACACATGCGCACATGCAAAAAAAAAATCAAAAGGTACATTCCAATCACATTGCAAGCTGTTCACCTTGGAAAGATTCCACTTTGCCAACAGGTATTGAATGCCCTGAACACGTGATACCCAGAGCCTTGTAATTTTTGCGATTAGTTGCCCAGCACTGTGAAATTTCATTATAATTAGCAAGGAGTGCCCATGCTGCCCTTTCTTCGTTGCGACTCACAAGCACTTTGCAATTTGTGCACTGAGATTCACAATGTGTATTTCAAATTTCAATGGTCTTTTCAAACTACAAATTAGGGTGCACATTTCCCAAACCAGCCAATTTGTCAGGGGATGGGTTTGTGAATGAGAAGTCATGTCAAGAACTTGGCAATTGAGATTATATTTGTCCAAATGTTTGATGTGTCCTTCATTTTTACAGTGCAGAGTATTAGAAACTGTTTTGATGCACTTGTGAGATTTCCCATGATTTGGTATGACTGAGCTGTGACTCGCTCCTGAATCTTGATGGCACCTCCATAAGTGCTAATCGTTCTACCTGTGATATTACAAACACATGAACTTTGATTGCCACAGCATTCTATTCAGTAGAAATACGAGCTTTGAGTAGAAAAAAATCCTCACCTTTCTTTGTTTTGAAGAGTCTAACTTTATCAACCAATAAGAAGCAACTTTCGATTTGTGATGTTTCCAGTTATCCCTGATCTGCAAAATTAAAAAATACAGAAAAGAAATTTTTAAAAAAGCACATCTTTACATGTTTAAATAACGTCGGCTCATTATTCTTTTACATTTCTTATTCATTAAGCAATTTAATATAACATTTAAACAAGAACTGGCAAAACTAGAAATTTTGTTGCATGCCTTCATAGTCAAATGTCATTTAAAATTGTAATTACGTATCAAAAATCGCCTAATGTGACCCCTTGTGAATTTCAAGAGAAAACGAGAGCCATAGAGGTGTCCTCCCTCCTTGTGAAAATGAGGGAATGCACACATGCTCTCCGTTTGTTGCCGTCGCAAAGCATGACATGGTTAGCATGTAATAAGGGAAAAGATCATCATTGACTAAGTGCAACCTGACCATGTTTGGTAGATTATGCTCTGCTTGTGCATACTGGGGCCATAGGGATCAGGATACAGTGGATCCATGGACTGCTGTATGCTCTCCTCAAGCTCACAATCAGTGTGCTGCTTGTTGCATTGGGACCTCTTTCCCTTTAAGTCCTGGCAAATTGCACCTTCAGATCCTGGGAAGTTCTGCTCTCTCTTGTAGGCCTCAGTCCCTGCGATCCCAACAGGTCTCAAGGGGTCGGAAGCTGATCCCCCACCAGGGATGCTGGAAGTTGTGCTGTGGAGGTGCTGCAACCAGGGTCGGACTGGCTGTAGCTGGCACCAGGTGTTTCCCTGTTGGGCCACCGGGGTGGGGCCTGGTTTTGGGCCCCTGGGGGTGAGTTTTTGTTACCGGGCACCGGCAATATCGGCCCCTCTGTATCAAAATCGTCCGAAACCAGCCCTCGCAAATAGCTCGGCCACACCCTCCTCTCCCCGATGGGGGGCAGCCGAGCAGTTTGCCAGGGCCAGTTTTGGTTGCCTGTCCGGCCCTGGCGGCAACAGCCCCAGAACTGCTTCTGGTCGACTGCTGATAATTCTATTACTTTGTTTGTGTTTCTTTTCTCTGACTGCAAAGTGAGAGCGTTTGTCATCTTGAACTTACTAACACTGTTGCAGGGTTGCAGGCAAATGTTAAAGGAATATGCTACAGTATGTCAATGTTTTATAACACAGATGCAAACAAAAACATATGCATGCTTTAAAAAGGAAGCATTTCTAGTATTTCAAAATAAACCTGCATCAATAGTTCACACTGGGGCTCATTATCAGTATGCAGACTGATACAGACAGTATGCTTAAATAAACAGCGCTGCAGTTGTAGGTGGAGAAATGTCACCCGTCAAAACAACAAAAAGGCAAACACCGCGGGGCTCTGCCTTTAAAAAAAAGTTAATAACACTAGTAATAGGTCTACCCAACGTAGCATGATTTATCACTCTGCTGAAAATATATTTTGAAAATTCTAACATTTTTCTCCAAATAATAGTTTTTTATTTTTGAAAATGCACACCGGCTTTTCAATTTTTGTGTGCATATATTAATTCCACGAATCAAAAGCTTCTTATTTAGTAGAATGGGCAGTACACAGGAGAGCTAATTACAGGTAGCTGGAGAGCAAGGTAGCTCACGAGCTACGCGTTGGAGAAGCCTGCTCTAATGCGATGGAGCAAATCGAATGCTGAATAATGTGGTGGTAAGTGTTGAATTCTATGAAGTCACTTGTTCATCTACTTCTGTGAAGAAAGGTGGGTTTTTTTTCAAAACTGTATCTTCATGCAGAAATAACAATAATTCACATTCAAACGATAGTTCGCTGACATGAAAACACATCTACCAGAACTGTACTGATAGTATTTGCAAAACGTCCCTCTTCCTTTTGTGCCGTTTTCTGCTCTTTACAGCTATGCAAAGTCAGGATTTGGAAAATGTCAAACATCCTAGCAAGGTGTTCTCACCCAAAATAAACCTTTATCTTCAAATATTCAAAAGTCACCTTTCCTCTTTGTTTGGATTCAGTTTGCAATGCAAGCGGTTTGTGACTTGAATGAGGGAGTCGCCCTCTGCATTCAGCAGTCTAGATGTCTCATTGGTAACTTTCTGAGCACTCACTTGGAGATTACAGCTAGGCAAAGAAGCTATAAGCAAATGTCTGTGCTTGCTAAACCCAGCCTGGATGGTGAGGGAGAACAACCCAGCCCAAACATTAGTAGATATGCTTGGATATGCTAGTTCTGCTGGGATCTTTGTGATCGCTAACTAGCAGCCTTTGTGACTCAAAGAAAAGAATGTTTAGGTTACTATGGTGTTCGAGTTATCCTAGCTTACTGAAAGCAAGTGTGAGCTAGGACTAATGTGTTTTCATTTTTGATTCACAGCAGCTGTCATCATTGGAAATTTGGAAGATCTTTAAATCAGACATCATGAATAGTTCGTTGTGAGGAACTGATTAGCAGGTATGAGCTCCTTTTCATCAGCCCCTTAAAACCTTCTTGAGGACGGGTGGGGTGAGTCTGTGTGGGTGTGTGGGGAGGGGTGGTCGCGTAGAAGGTGCCATTAAGAATGTGTGCATATTTGTGTCAGAAAATGTGATAGTATTATGTTGCTTTTGAAGGTTTAAATACTTTTCCAATTAAGAATCAAAAGAAAGTCTTTAAACTGGTAATGAAATGTGCGATTAGTAGGACCTTGCTGCCATAGTGTTTTAAAAAAGAAAATATTTAAAACTATGTCTGCTCTCTTTATGACACTGTTGTGCAATTTTCTCATTTCTTGAAATTAGGAGACTGCCTGAATGCTTGTCCTCTGTGGCAGTTAGAAATTGCAGAAATGTATTTTAGGAAATATAGAGGTTCATTTAGAGTTTGACGGGTCACCACTGTAAATGGCAGTACTCCCACCCTGCCAATTTCTTAGTTCCTTCAGTCCCTTTAAAGGTGGGAGACACGTACGGTTCGAAACAGGGGAGCCTCAGCTGGCTCCATCGTAAGAAACCTGAGTGCTCGTCCACCACTAGCTATCAGGTCATTTTAGCAGCTGCCCTATCCAATTGTGGGTGGGTCCATCTAAGTTTCACAGCCTGGGAATGTCATGTGAGTAATGGAAGTCCAAGGTGGCCAAAATCAACATTGACCCCAATACAGAGGGACAAACTCCCTGCACATCATTTTGTTTTTCAGAAACAAATATCTGCTGTGGGAGTTTCTTGAAAACAACAGAAATGTGCCACATGAGAGCTAAACAATGGTAGCCGCTTGATAATGTTCAGCGCCTTCATTGACGCCACTGCTTCAGCATCTCCACTCAAGGTACAGAGATACTTACATTTTACTTACTATTCCTTCTCATTACTGGTTAGAAACACCTACATACTGGACCACTCCTGCTCCACTAAAGCCTCAAGAGAGTTTCTTGAAAACAAACAGAAATGTGCCACATGAGAGCAAAAAAATGGTAGCCACTTGATAAAGTTCAGCACCTTCATTGACGCCACTGCATCAGCATCTCCACTCAAGGTACAGAGATACTTATATTTTACTTACTATTCCTTCTCATTACTGGTTAGAAACACCTACATACTGGACCACTCCTGCTCCACTAAAGCCTCAAGACCACAACTAAGACAATCAGCACGCACCCAGGATCTTTTCCAAATATCCACTGTGGGCAAGTTTACATGAGCCAACACGGCATCAGAACCACCAGATTATAAAGCTAGCCATTCTCCAAAAGAAGCACATCAAAAACATGACCTAGACCATCCTCATGACTTACACCACCCTGGAGGTGACCCCAAGAAATATACTCAACTGATTCTTTGTAATTAACTATGTAAAATGGCAGTAAAATACTGGATCAGGTTTGACCTTTAGAATTTAGGATCAGCCTTGCATGACACATGACACACCTACCTGATTAAGGGCCTGATTATGACTACGTCAGTCTGATGGACTGCCATAGCTATGGTGGCGGTGCGTGCACTGCCGCATCGGCAGTCCACTGCCCTGTTATGATTTGGGGAGGCAGACCACAATGGGACCGCTGATACCGGCAGGGATCTGTGATCCCTGGCAGTCTTGCGGTGATCTGAGGCCCACAATAGGCTGGTGGTGCCACTACAGCACCGCCAAGCATATTACACATTTCCCCACTGCCATAGTTTTCATGGCGGTGAGTCTGTCATGAAAAATGAGGTGGTGAGGATACTAAGGGGTCCCCACAGGGCCCCCTAGTGCCTCAGGGCATTGGGGATCCATGCATTGGGGCACATGGTGTACCCCCTGTCTGAATGCACACCCAGTTCCTGCATGGCATGGACTTAACAGCCCATGCAGTGCAGGAACTTGCTATGACGTTCCCATTGCAGTGCCTTTCCAAGGCTCACTGCCTGGGACCGCCAAAGCACGCCCGCCAGACCAGGAGAAAGCGCATAATCTGGGGGCGGTGTCAGTACAGCTTTGGCAGTGTGGCAGTGGGGCACTGACGTGAAGGCCCAATGCCACACCGCTCAAGTCGTGATCAGGCCCTACGTGGCCCGACCCTTCCAATCTCAATGCTAGTTTGACAGCTGTTATTTACTGAAGCAGTAACTAGGAAAAAGCAGAAAATACTGAAAGAACAAGGCAAGATGTTGCAAGATACAACGCTTGAGAACATCCTGAAAGAACTAGCGGCGCTGAGAACATTAACAGCTTCTACTGAAGAACCTACGGCAAAAACCTCAACGGACATCATGTCAATAAAGTTGCATCATGCTACAATCAACTCATGCCTCACGGCAATGGAAGAATAGTTGACAACAGTTGAGCACAAACTGGTAGCTGTGAAAGCCTGGGAGCAAGACCATTGGTAAATACAATCGAAAACAATCAACCTGTAAGATCGGAGTGAAAAAGACAACCTGTGATTTTCCAGTAAACAGGAAAAAGTTGAAGGAGACAGTATAATGGCCTTCAGGTTAAAATTCCTATCAGAAATTTGAAAAATAGACTTTCCACCAACAAAGAGGGGGCATAGGATCTGAACCAAGTCCAATGAAAGCAATGATGCATCACAACAAGTTATTGTGTGCTTCATACAGCATCAGCAGGCAAGGGAAGTAATTACAATGGCGAAACACCATGGTCCCTTTTTTTCGATAGTCACAGTTTTTACCAACCATGACCTTTCCCTAAAATGGCGCAAAAAAGGAAAGACATCCTACCTTCGAGACCCAGGTTTAAACAACTATGGGCGTCGTTACAATGTGGTTCGGGCCACAACCAACAGCTTGTCGGTTGCGGTCCGAACCACATCTAGTGCTGAGGTCTGAATGGCGCATTAGGATGCGTCTGGTCAGAGGCAGCAGTTGGAGGGACCAACTGATGCCTTTGGACAGGCTCATGGAGGACATCGGTTGGTTGGAAGCTCCTCATAATCCCTTAAGGACGGCAATTCCGGAGGCAAGATGGCGGCCGCTGCAGTGGCTGAGTGAGCTGGCTCCTATCTAACTCCCCGCTAAACCTCTCCCACCCTGATTCTGGGCACTTGTAATGGTAGAGAGCCATTGAGAAAAAAGGAACTTACTTCTCTGTATGTCCCCGGATGATCTGCTGTTCCAGGTCCTGGCTTTTGGGGGTCCCGCTGCCTTGTAGATTGGTGGCGTGGAAAACCTCCAGTGTTTCCTCCCCGCTTGCTCGCTGCATGTATCCCGCTCCAAAAATGCCACGAAGACCGGCACGAAAAACGTCAAAGGACGGGGGGTGCCGGTGGGCACTGGCAGCTCTTTGCAACCTACTCCAGACCAGGATGGGTGAAACCTCGATCAGAGGCTACGACGCTCTGTTTCCGCAGGGATGGCTGGGCTGCCTGGCCCCGGGGACCAACAGAGGAGAAACGGTACAGCTCGGGGGAAGCAGACGGTTCCAGCTCTGTTTAAAGCACAATCTGAGAAGAATAAACCAATACGGGACCCGGCAGCCAGCCTCAAGCAAATTATCCATGTCAGCGGTGGCTGCCTCGGTGCCGCAGGATGCTGCCGCTTAAGGTGCGGAGTCGCTGCGGGGTGGGCCTCTCAATCAGGAAGCGAATGGGGGGTCATCAGTGTGTGTTGCCTAGGCTCCTGTCGATGGGGCAGTCATTCTCCCTGGCGGCAGTGGGGAATCTGGAAGCTCAATAGACTTGTCCCTCATGGGTGTCCCTCAGGTTGCTGTGGATGGTATGGGGGCTCGACAGCAAGAAGGGTGCACTATGGGAGCTGAAGTCCTTTCCGTTGAAGGCCAGATAAAAGTGGGAATGGAACTGCCTTATACAGCTGGGGGCCCTAAACATGGGGATGAGAAACCATTAACCTCTAAGGAGGAGGAAGTCGTAGACAAATTTTACTCATTATCAGATTACTCCAACTCCTCTGGCGATGATCATCCCGGTAACAATTGGGCTGCAGATGGAAGTGACAGTAGTAGCCTACACTGGGAAGAGGAGAGTGATAAGACGCTGCTGAAACATGGCACGGAATGTAGGCTGCAAGATTCAGTTACTCTCTCGGACCAGGCTAAGGGCGCGGTGGGATCTATGACATGGGACTACTACTTCTCACCCAATCTGGAGGGGAAGGAGACTTCGGAAGGAATCCTATCAGCAGGCACGGCTGGTGGCAGTGACAAAGACCCTGAAGGAATTACGCTTTCCACAATATATCAAACCATTATGGCCCTTCGGGAGGAAACTAGAGCAGAGAGCTCCCGGACTCAATCCCAAACTTCAGAACTCGATCCGAAGGGTAGCTAAGTCATGCTCCGACTTCGCGACGAGAATGGGGAAGCTGAGATCCAGCTTTCTCAGCTAGAAGATGAATTGTCTGTGCAGAAAAATCTAGCTGAATCTATGAAATCTCTGAAGAACGACACAGTATGGAAACTGACTGATATCGAAAATCGATCGAGGAGAAACAATCTATGCATTTTGGGTGTTCCTGAGGGCAAAGAGGGTGCAGATGTCCGACAGTTCGTGATCGAACTCTTCGAGGAGGCATTCCCAGAACTCCAACATTGGGACTGGAAAATACAGCTCCAGAGGGCCCATCGATTTCCTTTTAATCCACACAAGAAGACCGGAGGACAGGCTGATAGTCGGCCATGCGCTATTCTTATTTGCCTCAATAATGTTTTGGCTAGGGAAGCCCTTTATGATCTGGCCAGACCAGATAGGAAACGGATGGGTAAGGGCTGTGATTTTTTTGTGTGGCCTGATTTCTGTCAGGCAACAGTCAAAAAAACATGGCTCCTGCGGCAATCAATGCCAGCATTTCAGGCAAAGGGAGCACAGGTCTTTTTACTAAACTGTGCTAAATTGAAGGTGATCTCCCAAGGGCGAATACATGTTTTTCAATCGGAGATACAAGCGAAGGAATTTCTATCTTCATTATAGGCTTGCAAGGGGTAACTGAAACGGATAATTTCTGTATTTTATCTGATAAGAGAAAATAAGCTGGATATTATTAACTATTGGTTTTGAGACTTTAACTTCTTTTTTTTTCTCTTTCTTATAGATCGCCCATTTTCTCTTTGATTCCTTGTTTATTCAATATGCTTGTTGTGGCTCTTTTGTCAGAATAGACTTTATGTCATGTTGAGGGGGGAGGGTTAGCTTTGTGGAGGGGGTGGAGACCTGCTCAACATCACCAGTGACAGGTGGTCCCCATGCCTCGAGAGCTGGGGGGTTGGGGAGGGATGGGTGGGAGTACTGGGGGCAGAGGGAGGGGACTCACGGGGGGAAGGGGCATGGGGTGGGGGGATGGTGGGTTGCACAACTGATGGTTAACTTGTAAATTTAGTGTGTACATCTTCATTTGATTAGGCTGATATGGAAAATATTGAATTGCATCATTTTTAAACTTGTGTACTATGCTATTAGCTCAGGGAAGGAACCGGCACATTAAAAGGATAATGGTTAGGGACAAGTTACGTTTTTGTTCTATAAATATCTGTGGACTCAATGATCGCAAAAAAAGGAATTTATTTGCCAAATTGATCAGACACATGCAGTTAGAGGTTTTATGTGTACAGGAAACTCATATAGCCTGGAGTAACCGAGATTGGCTTAGAGATACCGGTCTTGACCTATTGGCTTGTACACGTCAGGGCACCACCACACGGGAGGTAGCAATTTTTGCAAAACATGGAGCCGTAAGAAGGAGGATCAATTGGGTCGATGGGTGATTCTGGAAGCAGATATTAATGTCGCTCATTTTACAATTTGCTCCTTGTATGGTTCAAATCCAGATGACCCTGAAGTTTTGAATCACATCAGTATCGAATTAGCTGCATGGCCATCTCCGCTGATTCTCTGTGGTGATTTTAACATTCATCTAGAGAGCAGCTTTAATCTCACTGGCAATAATTTATACTCAGGCAGAAAGAGCAAGACCTTTAAAGCACTACAGGGGCTAGTCAGGGTACATGGACTAGCGGACATATGGCACAGACATAGGCCGTGGGAGTCGGGCTTCACTTTCTTCTCTGTACCACACAACAAACTGGTTTGGCTGGATTACTTCTTTGGGTCACATCAAATAGTTGAAAATGTCAGTATAGAACTATATCCAAGAATAATTTCCGATCATAATCCGTTAATAATGGAACAACCATTAAATGGGATCCCTAGAAATCCACCTACATGGACGTTTGATAGGAAACTTTTATTAGATGAAGCCTACTGTAAACACATGGCCAAATGGATCACAGATTATTTAAATATCAATAAGGGTACTGCTCCCGAAACCATAGTGTGGGACGCGTTCAAAGCCACTTTACGGGGGGAGACTCTTAGCTTTTCTCTGTACCGTCAAAAGACGGTTAAGGCAAAGAATAAGGGATGGATCGACGATCTAAGGCTTGCTGAGATTGAGCTTATAAGGAGAATCAGTGCTTCTCAAAACATAGATGAGTGTCAACATCTCATCGCGGCTATTAAATCTAAAATACACCAATATTTTGCGGAAGAGCTTGCTGCTAAGTATATACAGCACAGGTCAGATATTTATGAATTTGAGGAGAACACTGGGAAACTACTGGCTAAATGTATCTGACAGAGGGGGGCCGCAAATGGAATAAGTAGGATCTCAGATTCATTGGGTCAGACACAGGATACCCCGTCGGGAATTCTAAGCGTATTTCAAACTTTTTATCACCAGCTATACACTGCAGAAGCGGAAGCTACTATGGAAGATATATGGGAATTTTTAAATGAACAAAATACGATGAGAGTCACGCCTGAACAAAATGAGACTCTCAACACCCCAATCACCGGGGAGGAGGTTGAGACAGCAATAGTGTCCCTGGCTACGGGTAAAGCAGTTGGGCCAGATGGGATTCCCCTAGAGTTTTTTAGGACATTTCGGCAAATGCTAAGTCCTATGCTGATATCTTTATTTCAACTTGCTCAACAGTGTCAGACCCCTGAATCGTATCAGAAGACTACTATTGTAGTGTTCAAGAAAAAGGGCAAACCTGAACTTAACTCGGCATCTTACAGACCGATTACACTCATCACGGCGGAAAGTAAGATTTACTAGAAAATAATTGCCTCTAGGCTGGGCACAGTTATAACCCCTTTGGTATCTATCCGACAACATGAGTTTATCCTGGGCCGGGATACAACAGACCATGTTAAGAGAGCAATAGCCCTTTTTGACTAGGTGCAGGCCACTGGATCACCGCTTGGGATGATCCTGTTAGACACAGAGAAAGCGTTTGACAGGGTCTCTTGGCGGTTCCTTTGATCTGTTCTGCATTGGAAGGGATTTTCCAAAGAATTTATCCAAGCAGTTCAGGCACTCTATGTAACACCGGAAGCTGTAATTCGTATATCAGGACAAGTATCGCAAGCATTTAGTATTAGCAGAGGGACAAGGCAGGGGTGTCCCTGCTCCCCACTGCTATTTTCATTATATATTGACCCCTTTTTTAATAAGTTGGAAGCAGAAATTAATATCGAGCCGGTTAAGGTCAACAATATCAGTTATAAATCATTGGCATATGCCGATGATATTGCGATTTTCACAAGTAACTTAAGGCTTGCTTTTCCAGTAGTGGAAGATCTGGCGAAACAGTATGGTGCAGTTTCCGGCTATAAACTAAACGTGGATAAGATCCACTGCTAACACTCAGACAGCTCCACTCTGGCAGACATTCCGATCGTATCAGAGGCTATCTATTTGGGGGTCAGATTAACAGCAGCAGTGGAACGTATCCCGGAACTCAATATTTTACCGGTGATTCACACAGTTAGCAAATCTTTGGAGAGACTAGACCATCTACATCTAACATTACATGGCCGTTGCAACATTATCAAAATGTCTATCTTCCCAAAATTCTTCTTTTTTTTTCGGACAATCCCACTGGCATTTCCATCATTCTGTATCCCAAAAATCGAAAGGGCTTGTTTTGGGTTCTTATGGGGCTATCGGTGGCCTAGAAGGGCAATTAAGTGGATGACTCTTCCCCGACTAAGGGGGGGCTGGGGGTTGCCAAATTTTCTATTATATCATTGGGCAGCACTACTGCAGCATATGGGAGTATTAGTGACCGGAAATATGGTGAGGTCAGCGGCTGTTAGCCCCACCATATATGAAATGTTACTAGGAGACGAAGCTAGGCAAAGGCTAGTTAAAATTCGGAAACCAAGCTACTACAAAAAGACAAAATTCTAAATAATACAATCGGCTTATTTAATTTGGAGGAAAATTCGATGAAGATTTACGATATCCAACCTTTATGCATATACCCCTCTATCGGCAAGTGGTCTCCTACCACCTATATTCCAGGATAGAATCACATTTAGCTGGGGTAATGCAGGAATCACTGTCTTAGGGGATTTATGCCATGAAGGGCAATTAGGTTCATTTATGTTCTTACAAGAGAAGTTTGGTTTTTGTAGGAAGGACTTTTTACAGATTCTGAGTTTTGTAGGCTCTGGCTCGCAAGGGGCAAACAGCAACCTGTACTCTATTGGTCTAATTGAACTGCTGCGGAGACAATCACGGATTGGAGTAATTACCAGGCATTACTGGCAGAGCTCCCAGATGATTTAACATCTCAAAATGCTAGCTGCGAGAGGAGGCTAGGTAAAACAGGGATAAATATGGAGACATCACTGGAACTAGCCAATCATGTGCTTATATTTGGAAGTTTGAAAACGCAGCATTTTATGTCTGCTTTTGACCTATATTACACCCCCACCAAGACTTCTCAGTGGGCTAGCAACTTGGGAAGTTCATGTAGCAGATGAGGGCTTTGGGGAGCAGACACTCTACACATGTTTTTTACCTGCCCTGGGCTGGCACTTTTCTTGAAGGATGTAAATTACTTCCTGAATTTGATTCTTGCTACCCCCATAACATTTACTCCTGAATTGATAAACCTTGGGGTAGAGAGCGACAAGGGGGGAGAACTTCGTGGTAGGGCAGAGATTAGCTTTCTTTTCATTGCTATGGGTGTTTTAAGACTATGCATAACATCTCAGTGGATTAGTCCAGATGCTCTGACATTCATCAATTGGAGATACAGGATGCTAGCGCTATACAACATGGAATCCTCTGTTTATAAAATGCGGAGGCTAAGGAGACGAGTATGGGGGCTAAAAATCTGGTCTCCCATTACTAGCTGGTTCAAAAATACTGTGTAGTTTGAAATTTATCTCCTTTCACCTATTTATCGCTCTTTTGTCCTTGTTTTTTTCTTTCCCATTTTTTCCATTTTTCTTTTTTTCTCTATGTTTCCTTACTGTCAAATAATGAACTGCAAATTACCATCTATACCAAAACTCAATATGCATTTCTGACATGTAAATGAAGTTGTACTCACTGTGATAATTGATTTTTGAAAATTAATTAATTAAATAAATAAATAAATAAAAATAAATAAAAAAAACAGGATGGACGGGATTATGCTGTCAGTTTCCACCAGCCGGAAAGACAGACATGGAAAGGCTGTCGGAAAGTGACATTGGGGACCCTAGCAGGGCCCCGTGCGCCCTGGCCCTCCACATCTCGCACTTGGGGGACACCTATAGTGACCCACTGAAAATCCCTGCACTGTGTGGCAGGCACCATGAGGTGCCTGCCACAGGGTGCAGGTATTTTCACATACTTCAATTTCTCAATTGGAGCTTGTGCTGCGGGCAGTGCCGCCTGCGGCACAAGTCCCATAGAGAAATGGAAGTTTGCGGCCGCACCATGTGCGGTCAGATCGTATTCAGGTGTGCGGAACCACCGACCTATGGTCGAGCAGTTCCCTCACGGAAACTATGTCAGTTGGAGACAACTCTAACCAACATCGTAATCAGGGCCCATATAATCTATTTGGCCTCCTATACTGAACACGGATGTTAATCACTATAGAAGGATGCACTCAAAAGTTTGATGACCCTTGTTAGCTGGAACAAATTCTTGATAGCCTGTTTGATGCAGACAACTACAACATCAGAAGCCCTGGTAATAAGTAGGACACAAATTAAAGATAGGATGGCATGATCACCCTCTAGAGAAACAAACTTGAGGAAGTCATGAGAAACTGTTTGAGTGGACCAAAAGCCAACCGGACAGGTTGGCCACTATCCACAAGAGAGGAATCCAGGTCACCTTTAAAATCCAACTAAATACTACAACGCCTGCAGATACCTTTAATTTGTCATACTATACAAATAGAGGGTGACAAAAAAGGAGAATTCCATTGTCTTTGGACACTACAACAATCCCCAACATGCCATTCTAGTTTGGGACTGCGAGGAACCTCGAGGTTGGACAGTTAAATTTATGATAATATATGATTTACATGAGGTTGACATTACATAGTAGTGTCAAGGCAGGGTGTGAGCCACTACGGATGCTAATATTTTTATACCCCTGTTATGCCATTGCTATGATGAAAGCCACAAACAAACTACCATACTCTCGCTAAATGTAAATGGTCCAACCAACTACATTGAGTGCAAAAAATATATTATAATTCCTGAGAAAAGCACTCCCAGATGTGGCTCTTATCCATGAGACTTGTCGCTCTGAAAATCAGAGGGAAATATTAAGGACCACACCGCCAAATTCATAATCAGGCCCTTAATCATCCTACTATGTCCAGTGTTCAATGCAATTAGTGAAAAGTCATAAACGCCAACAGAGGTGCTCAAAGTAAGAATAGTAATTATAGTCGAACAAAGACCCCATAATTGTGAAATATATTGTCTCATATCCCTACTGAACACATACCTTAAAATTTATATTAGCTAATAGGTTAAAATAGGTCCTAGGTTTTGTACCGCATTACTACTCTGCTGACCACGTTAGAACTTTTGTCCACATCATATGGCAAGTATATAGATTTCATTAGATACTGAAAAGGTCTTCAATTTGGTAGACTAGGGATATCTATTTAGGATGGTATAAGAAATATTGTGATACAAAAAATATTGTGTTGAGAACAGGAATGTTTAACTTAACAATATTATTTTAAGTTTTGTTTTAATTAACATTGTCAAAAATATTGTTAGAAAAAAAATCATTGTATATAACATAGTTTTTATGTGTTATTGTATATGTATTTGGCCATGGTGTATTATCTTTTAGTTGTTTTGTAATTTTTTATTAGTTTGTTTTATAAATAATAAAAAAAAATGTATGTAAGCTTTCTAATATTGTTTTTATTTTAGTAATGAATATATTTAATGTGTATGTTATTATGTAATAGGACAAGAATGTTGGGGTTTTAGGGGATAAGGCTGGGGTGATCATTAAGATGTGAACATTATAATTTGATATTATGTTACATTTTTATAAATATGCAAATTTTTTATTTTACATTTTGTAAATTTCTTTTTTTATTATTATAAGTGAAAACGTTTTTAAAACACCATTATTAAACATTTAAATGTTTAGAAAATGTGCTAAATTAAATTAAACTAAATGTAAATTTGTGTGTTCTTAATGAAATTTTATAAAAGTTTTTCTAGTTAATTTCAAGAATATTTAGAAACCAATAACATTAAATCTTTTTTTATTGTGGAATGTAAATATTAATGTCATTTATTTCAATTTCTTTATTTAAACAAATATAATTGTTGATTTTTTTAAATACATTATATATGTTTTCATTAGAAATATGGAATATTTTATTTTTATTGACTACATGTGAATAATATAGAACTTGATATTTATTTAAAATGTTAATATTACATTTCTAAATTATATTTTGTATGTTAATTCTTTTTATGAACTTTTCACTATATGGATGATAGTTAATATATTTATAAAATTTGATATTCATGTTTTTATTTTATAGGCATTATAATTAAATAATAAACAACTGTTTCTACTAATAACACATTAAGACCCTCATTTTGATGTTGGTCGGAGGCTTTCTGACCGGCATCTTCGGTTTTACTTTCAATCGCCGTATTACAATGAGGGCGGTCAGTAGTGAAACCGGCTGGTCATTCTGGCTGGCTTTCAAAAGGCTCCTCAAGGAGCCCGTTGGCCAGTCAGAACCGGCACGTAATCCGTTATGGACAGTGTTTCCGCCATCGGGATTAACATGTTGGTTTCCCACAGGATTTACTTGTCGGGCTTTCCGACATGAAAAGACTGTCGGAAAGCATCTTGGGCTCCCTAGCAAAAGGGGCATATGGTGCCCCCCATCAATCCCTGCACCGAGTGGCAGGCACCGTGTTGTGCCTGCCACTTGGTGCAGGGATTAACAAAACCTCCCATTTCTCTATAGGAGCTTGAGCTGAGTCTGGTTTACGACAGCAGCACAATCTCACACAGAGAAATGGGAGCTTGTGAGCGCACCATGTGTGGTGACATTGTAATAACGGTGTCGGGACTGCTGACTGGAGGTCAGTCGTCCCGAGACTGCAACGTCTGCCCAACATTGTAATCAGGCCCTCAATATATAGTTATTTGTTATAACATAGGTAACTGGGAATATCATTTATATATTTTTTCAGATTTTTACTGAATATAATACCGAGTACAATGCTAGTACACGCTGATGGACTCAGGTTGCTCGGAGACCCATTGAAGTCAATGGGAGCCTGTTGTACGTCGCATACATAGGCTTCCATCATGAAAAAAGTATGTCGCTGAAAAGCACACCCCCTGTCATGGCTACGTGTTGATATTCCCCACAACATACATGCATGTGTAAGGGGGACCTTGGGTCCCCCGTGACCGAGTCGTAGGGCTATGTGTGAAGGGGGGCCTGCTACAGCCCCCCGGAGTCCCCTTCCCGAAGCTTTTTTGAGTCGGAGGCTCCGAGTCAATCCGGCTTCTCGACGCGCGCATCGTACTTGGTCGCTCGGAAATCAGACCCATTGCGCTGCACGATTCGGCCATGTTGTAGTCATCCGGAGGGCTTTACTGATGGACACGAGTCGCTTGGAGCGTGAGGTGATATTCACATCATACGAGCGAGCAGGACAAGTTGGTCGGAAATCGCGCTCGCGGCTCTGACTCGCTTCGGACGGATGCCGTCAGGACGCCTTCCAAACAAGATCAGAATCGGGCCCTTAATGTTAAATGTATAGAATTTTTTATTTACTACCAATGTGCTATATAAGTAATGTTTTTTTAAATATTTTTAAAAAAAGCATTATATTTGACTACGGAGCATGTATAGCGTATCTCACCACCACCACCAGCTTCTCAAATTTGGTTTGAATTGGAGTGGGAATAGTAAATCAGACCCCTTTAGTGACCAATAACTTTCTCAAAATGGTTTAGATTGGAGCGGGGAACAGTAAATGTAACCCTTTTAGTGCCCAACACCTTCACCAAAATAGTTTAGAATGGAGTGGAAATAGTAAGTCTAACGCCTTTAGCATCTAACACCTTTCCCAAAATGGTTTAGATTACAGTGGGAATAGTAAATATCACCCTTTTAGTGTCCAACACCGTCCCCAAAATGGTTTACATTGGAGTGGGAATAGTAAATCTAACTATTCTAGTGTCCAATACCTGTTTTTAAAAACGAGTTTTCCAAGAAGCAGGAGAAGTTAATGGAATTTTATTAGTAGTCAAGATTTTCTGAACAATGGTCCACATAGAAATTTTCTATGCAAGGTTAATAATTACATATTTATTATAATAAAGGTATTTAACGCCGTTTGTAATGTTTATTTATATTTTTTCATATTTATTTAATGTATATATTTAAATTGTTTAACATATATTTGCTGTAGTACAAAACAATTTTCGCAGTGATATATAAGCAATATTTTAATAAAATGTTATTATTAAATAAAGAATGTAAATTATTGTTAAACAGTCTTGCATGTTTTACATTTTTCCGTATTATTTCCCTTTGAGTTACATTTATTTTTAAATATAAATACAGTGGTTTCAAATACTTTTTTGAAAATAATTGTTACATAACGTGTTCAGTATATATTAAATAACAGTATATTTATTTATAGTAATATTTAATTTATACTTTAACATTTTGTTTAAAAAATTCCAACCCTTTATTTACTTGCTTCAGATTATTTATATATTTTGCAGGATTTAATAAAACTGTTAAACATTTGGCCATTAAATTCCCATTCTTTTCCATGGTGAGAGAGGCTTTTTATTAGTTTCATTGAGCATTCATTTTTTGTATTGTTTTTTTACAGTTGACATCCATTTTGTACTCTATTTGTCTCATTTTTAGTCCATTTTCCTGGAAGTAAGGGGCCTATTAGGATGGCGGGCAGACCTGATTCCGCCCGCCAATCTTGCGGTGTTGGGACCGGCCGCCAGACTTGCGGCGGTCCCGTACCGTGAATGAGGATGCGACTGCCACCCTGCCGGTCGCATTCTGCATTTTAACATTGCGGCTAGTGAGAAGAGCCAGTCCTAAATCCAAGCGCTGTGTTCCCACGTACATATATACATTTTTATTTAACAATCTTATTTGAAAATTTAGTTTTATATATTTTTTGCCCAATGTATACAAATAATATGTTCATTATTTATTTTTAAAAAATTGTTATGCTTATTTGGATTATGCTTTTGATTTTATTGGGTCTTTCTGTAGGTTATTATTTATTTCATAATAGAGTGTTGGCTATAGATTGTAAGTAGTGTACTCTTTTGTTGTTAATAAACAGTTTTGCTTTACATTGTAGCATCTGAGGTTGTTTTAAGTTTCATTTGGGTTATTGATTGTTCCATTTGTAGTTGTAGGTAGCTTTGTTCTTTTTGTATGCTTTCTATAAATTTACATTGGTTGGATTCTGCCTAGTGTGGATTGGAAGGCATAGTGACATCCTTCTACTGCATTGTTGATTTTGGCTTATTAAGCAATTGTGCTTTGATATACACATGGTATTTGTAATTTGGGAAGACATCAGTGTCCAGAGTGATGCAGTCTGCCAACCCAATTGTCTTCAAAATAATCCACTAAGGGGCTGCGTTTATGTTTGTTTTGTTTGTAGAAAGGATTTTCTATAAGTAGCCTGCAGCCATTTTAATTCTGCCCTTTCTCCACCAGTCAGCTGCACCTCTGTACAGAGAGGCTAGACAGGGTGTTTTTTTTGGGGGGAAGGGCCTGCATCACCATTGTGCATCGTCCCCAGAGGAGGTAATGACTGAAGCATGTGCCCGGGCGGCCCAGGGCTCTTTACCATTTTCCACTCTTTGCACTAGGATTCACTGGAAATTTCAGTGGATGAGGAGCAGGGAGAGGCTTTGCTCAGCACAGTGCAGTATAGTCCAGTACTGCATTGCATTGCAAACAAAAGGAGAACCATAAGGGAACTTAGGGCGACCTAGGACACATGATCTAGAGCTGCTTTAGCATAACTTTGCTTTCTCTCATGTCAGCTGCTTTAGGTTACGAGTAGCTGTGTCACCCTTCTGACTTTCTATCTCACGACTGGATGCCAACCTGTCTGGTCATCATTAGATCATCATTGGATGTGACCCAGCTCCAGTTCTGAAGACTAATTTAAGATCACTTCAAGGATGAACGGTTAAGCAGAGTGAAAAGCGTGAGCTCTTGAATCATATTGACCTACACTTGTGTGCCTTTTGCTTTCTCGCCCTAAGTGTGCCAAGTATTCCCAGACATAGGTCCTGGGCTCACTGTGCCACTGGATTCAAGCTAGCCTGGCTGATGAGAGGTAATACCCCAAAATCGGTCCCAGGATGCTTGTATCCGGTCCAGGGGGACCTGGCTTGGCAGTTCGAACTGGACTGTTCCCATGAGGAGCAGGGTCATGACTGATTTACATATGGCTGGGTCTTACTGGGGTGGCTGGTAAGCAAAGGAACAATGGATTTAAGTCAGATCTCTTGACTGGGGGTGAATGTTTGATTTGTTCCTCATTCCAACCTTCATGTGTGTGTCTTTTGCTACACTCTTATCTATACACTGATCCACATTGCTTCTTTTACTCCATTACTTAACTCCTATTTACTTGCCATTTTAATCCAGCTTAAGAGCTCTTCAAGGGAAGCAGCACTTTGAACGTTCCAAGGTAGCCCCAATGACATCTCAATCTATAGGTGGAAGTGATAATTCATGTGGTGATGAATGCATACTTCGTCGATTATCAGCTTACTTGGGCTCTACTCATGAATTTTCTACTGTAGCACATGCAGCCACCACTACATCTGCTGGTTCCAATATGAGTTCCGGCATCAGTCTATACTGCCAACAGTTAATGAGAGGAGTGCAGTGCAAGGGTTCCTCAAGTTTAAGCTAATCTCGCCTATTCCGGATCAGCCGTGATGGGTAAAGCACAAAATTTGAGCCAATGCACCCGCCCAATGCAATTCTTCTTCTTGAAGCCAGCATTGAGAGTCATCAGTAAAAAGATTTGAATTGGCAGAAATCTGTCAGCCCAAGCCTTCCACAGTGGCAGCCGACACAATTAAGAGGTGGTAGGGCAAGTCAGGGAGATACAGAGGAGCGTGTAAGGGGGAACGCACGGGGTAATAACTTAAAAAAGAAACAAAACGCTTACCTTAACCTGATGGATGCCTCTAGCATTGCATCGCACCTTGGTGAACTTCCTTGTCCGAGCAGGCATTAGGACAGCATCACAGACTCCCTGTGTAATTCCCGCGCTGCTCTGCTATGAGAGCAGCATGGGGATTGGCCTAAGCAGGCTAAGAAGATGCTCCACTCAGGTCAGGGAGTCTGTGCGGTTTCTCTAGCCCAGCTGTTCAATGGCCAAACACACATGTGCACTCGGAAGTGCACATTGCACTCCTCCTCCTCCCTTCCATGCCTCGGCCCGCCCCTCCGTGCATATGCTGACTTAGAGCCAGCAAGTGAAAAATGAAACAATAGAAAAATATTGTTTAATTTTCACTTGCTGGCTCTGAGCCAGTGGGGTGACGCTCCTCTGCCATTGCGGAGGAGCCGCCCCTAGCCTTTCAAGTGGTGACACATGTGATGCACCCCACTCTTCTGCCTGGGCTGCAGAACCCAACCTAACTTTGTCTTCTGACATTGATCCCCCGCTAAAACAAAAAAAGCACCCTTCTTCAACAAGGACAAGACCTAGGGGGAAGCAGTCCACTTTTCTGTCCACCTCCCTTGACCTTCCTGGATGCAACTATTTAGGTGCACCTGTATTCGAAGAGTCTCAGTGCTCTAACATGACTGCTATCTTAGATGCAAGCCTTTGACCTATACACGAGCGTTTGGGAGCCATAGAAGCCTAGGTTTCTAGACTGAGGGCAGTGCCTCCAACCACCCAGTCAATGCACCCCAGTCCTATCCAGTCCACAGCCTAGTCTATTGTGCCTCACCCTTAAACCTAGAGCCACACTTTCCTTCATGCAACCATGTACCGCTCTAAGTTCTTCTAATTTACAAACTGTGGTGGTTGGAGGGGAGTTGGGCAGTAAGGGGGACCCCACCCATGTCCATTCTACCCCCGCCAATCACCTCAGCTTAGCTAAGGCTGGAGCCCATAATCCCCCTCTTAGGACAAGGACTGGTTCATCTATTTGCTTTGCGGGTGGGAGGGGGAGAGACTGTGATGGTGCTGCGGCTGCAGCCAACTCATGTGAGGTCCTCCATCAGCACTACATTTTCCCCCCAAAGCCTGCCCCTATGTTGCAGTCCTGGCCAGCTTCCCAATGTTACCTCCTAATGGGCTGGAATCCTTTGACCAACTTAAAAACAAAGTCCTACACTGGCTCCATAGAACCTTACATTTTTCTCTGGCAGTGGCCTACAGCATTTTTATGACCCATAGAGTTGCTTGGGTGGAACCCATTCCTAAATGTTTTGCTGGTGATAGTGTTATCATCATATTTTGGTGAGTCGGTGTTGTTAAGGAAATTGTGTCTTCCAGCGGTAAGTTTTCCATCCGCTGAGGGAAAATTAAGTTTCTCCCATTGGTTTCTTTATACCACCTCCTTAGCAAAGGGACATGGAGGGTTTTGTTAGGCATTTTAATCCCTCTCCTCCTATTTCTACTGCTAAGCAGTTTGCAGCACTTAAACAATTTCCAGACGACTGACTCTCATCAACTATCCAATTTCTCCCAACCCTTTGGTTACCTAGCCTATGCTACAACCAGCAATCTAGCCCCTTCCCTAGCAGGTCCTGCCAGGAAGCTGCCAGGTGCCTTAATAAAAATTAGGAGCATGACCTCACATCCAGTAGGAGTAGCTAGAAAGTTGCACAGCACATTTGTTACAATCCCTAAGGTGAAATTAGCACCCCAAGTACTACCATCAGGTGTCTCTACTACCACTCCTGGGGTGGAATCCCCACCCCAGGCAGTAAAGCCCCCTAGCCTGGTCCATGGCCTTCACAAGGACATTCTTTTAGAAACAATTATCCTGGCATCAACCAACAAGTTTTCTTCCATCTCCTGTGTCGAACCATCAGTATTGACTAGTGAGGTTCCTTGCCCAAATGACCTCCCTCGCTTTGATAATTTATCAATTTTGAGCTGGGACATAGCAAGGATCCATTCTAAATTAAGTAATAGCGAGTGAAACACTTTATTGATGGGCATGAAATATGCATCTTTAAGGAAACATGGGCTAGAAAAAATGTTTTGAGATGGGGTTTAAAAACTTCTTTATCAGTAGCAGTAGTGTCAGCAGCAGGCAGAGCATCGGGTCCTCTATTACTACAGCTGAAAATCACTCTGCTATGTTGTTACCTAGCTGGACACTAGGTACAGTGATATCTTTGGTTTACTATTCACTCAGGCAACTGGCAGGCCTGTGTTTGTAATTAACATCTACAATAGAAGCGTAAGCTTCTAGAATTGCTCTCCCACTCTGAACCATGAAATTAAGAATTGTTGTGCTACACTAACGCTTAATATGCAATTATTGCAGGTGAGCTCTATTTAACCTATGAGCCTTTAGGCATCACACAGGATCTAACAGCCTCCAAAGATATTTTCTGGGGTATGCCTGAGTTATCTGCCCACCCAAAAAGCAATTATCAATGTCGGCTTTGGAAATGGCTGACCTACCTCAGGTGTCTAAGGAATCTACACCCTAGCGGGTTAGGTTAAGGCTCTGCTATCTGCAAATGACATTCTGCTAACCCTTTCTGATCCAGCATCATCTATTACACACTTCACACACTTAATCTTGGACGTTTCCACATTTTCCGGCTACTGCATCATTGGGGAAAATAGCCCTATCTTTGAATAAAACAGCCACATCAGTCACCTTGCGGCTTCACCCGTTCAAATGGAAAGCATCCAGCCTTAAATATCTAGGAACTCTAATAAACAGGGGGGCCTCAGGAAGACAACCAAAACCCCTTGATACATAAAATAAACCTATAAATATCCAGACGGTCAGCCTTAAAACGCGTCCTTTTGGGGTAGATCCCCAAATTATGAAGATGAATGCAGCTCCATGGGTGAACTACCTATTCAGGATGCTACCTTTAGTAAAACCCAAGAGAACTGAGGCACATGATAAAACTCTGCAAGTGGGGAGGAAAAAATGACAAACTGCATTCAAGTACTGAAATGGGGAGACTACGGCTACCAAACAAGGAGTTGTATTGGATATCTTTTCAACTGGAGCTGCTGAGGTACAGGATACATGGAACTCTTGAAAAACCAAGATGGGTACATGTTGAAGTCAAGCTTTTAGGTGGGATATGAAGTATCAGCACACTATAGTTCAAGGACAAAAATGGCATCATCCAATCCCACCCAATCCTATGCGCCACACGTCGCACCGTCTTCATCATGCACTACTTATAGGAACCCCTTTGGGGCAATAACGAGATAGGCAACCAAGAGGCATTATGGATGAAATTTAGACACAAATGCGTACGCCCCATAGACCAACTACTGACTGAGGGAAGGCTAATGGCATTTGATGAGGCCCAAATCTCGTATAAACTCCACAGGACTTACTCCTGAAGATACTAGAAGATATGCCACTTTGTAAGAACAACCCTAGGTCCTCAACTGGTGACACTTTCAAAATCCCCTCTCTTACATTATTAAGGGGTCCAGGGGACCTTTTAAGGAGTGGTCTCTGTAAGATTCAATACCTTTATAAACAATGTTTACTTAAAACCAATCCAGCATCAAAACCTGGTGATCAGACCAACTACTCATGCCGTATACTGATAAGCACAGGGCACAGCTTTTCCAAACTCATGAGAAACACGTCAGAGAATCCAGGCTTAAACTAAGGTATTATACACTCATACATAAATGTAATTGGACATCCCACAAACCAGCAACGGCAGAATATTGTCCTTCCCCTATGCTGAAGATGTAAGCAGTCAGATGGGAACACATTCCGCATAGTCTGTGACTGGTACTAGGTATGTAGGTTCTTGCAAAAGACAGCACAATTCATGGGAGGTATGACTGGTCGGGCAATTCTTTCACATGATGTTACGTCAATTCCCGAAATCAGCCCTCAGTTGGTTTGCCACGGCTCTAACTGTGGCCAAAATGGGTACATGCTTACAGATTAGTTGTTCAGTTCAGTGAAGCTAGAAAGTCTCTTGGTACTGAAAAGTGCAATCAAATGTTAATACAGAAGAACTCCTCCTGAAGGGAGACCTTGAGCCTTCCTCTCAGTCTAATACATAAAACCCTAGGAATTTGCGTATATATTTTACTCTAATTATTTTGCACTGCCCAGGTCAAGGGTTCCAATGTCCAGCTTGTCCTAATTTGATAAATCCTTCGCTACTCCAAACTGGACATCTGGAAGAGTTAACAATTGCCCTTCTCATTGCATGCGTAGATTATTTCAACAACATTTACACATCTCCCCAATAACCTGATTGCCAAGCTACAAAGTCTATACAACCAGGAAGCCACAAATGTCAAGACTAGCTGTAAATAATTTAAGAACTAAGAGGAACTGTATATGGCCTGTTTATTTCTTATGCGAGAGTATCAGTGAAAACTGTAAGAAATTGGATTGTTATTTGGGCTGGATGACTACTCACCAAAGGAATAATCACAACTCTTTTGAGGGTGAACCTCAAAGTCACTAAATTATTCTGGACTCAACACCTTGGTGGATATGACTCAGAGCAGACAGACTTAACTCGGGGCAATGTGTAGGAATATTTATGCAGTACCAAATCAGTAATAAAGTGGAAATTCAACACTATAAAAATTTCAAATCAAATGAGAAAAAACGAACATGTATCAAACGAAATTAAAACAAAATGATAAAAATCCAATAAAGGGACCTGGAGATATGAGTTTTTGAAGTTTGAAGTAGGAATAGCACTAGGAAGCATAAAGTGCCATTGATAGCCAATGATGATGGTAGACAAGGACCCTTGGTGCAATTTGATGCTGACTGCGATGGAATCGCTGGTCAAATATACCAGCAAGGTTCATCCTTGTCAAAGATTTAATTTTCTGATTTTAGTCCTCTTTGTCCCAATCCACCAGAGGATTACACTTCCAAAGCTCACCAGGACCTCAGTGAAGCCACTTAAATATTCAGAGGTTCTCAAGCAGAGGCCAAATAGCAGGGGCCAGTCCAGTTCAAGTTGCCACTGATTAGCTGGGCAGTTGCAGCAAAAGGCTTCTTGTAGCTTTCTGTCTCCCTGTTGCTTTGACAGAAGGCCAGCTTTATAGCCCTTGGAATCCTCTTCTTCTTCCTAGATACAAGTTAGAGTAGGTTCAGTCCTTTCAGGGCCCTTCTCAGGTCACAGACAGCAGGTTCAGTCCTCTTCTGATCTTCCTAAGGTATAGCACTGTTCTGAAGTGGGTATCTGAAGGTGCAACATTTATATCTGGAATAAGGTAGTGGATGGGAATGAGTTATGGATGCGTCCTAACAAATGGAGTAAATGTTCTCAGGGCAGCCCTACCCAATTTCAGCACTTTCAAGATGGCAGAAGTCTTCAGCCATACTAAACTTGGTCTCTGCAGGTTTTTTAAAAAAAAAAAATTTTTTTATTTCAGCTTGGAAACAAAAACATAACACATAGCTTTTTTTTGCTTGCCATTAACTTTGACATCTGTTACATCTATTACAGCCATCATTTCCTATATGTCATCTAGACATACCTAACCCCACCCTGAGAATAAAACGAGCCCATGGATCTCACTACTACACGAAAAAACCATACAATTACTACAAATAATACAAATAATAACAGTAGTAGACATAAGAAATGGCTTACCACAGCCCAATTGTTATAGCATTTAGCTTTCCATCCATTGTGTAAATGGGGCCCATATTTGTGTGCCCCTTTCCCGTCTTCTCCTGCCCCCCCTCATAAACACAACTAACTCCAAATTATGGAGGGCTAAGATCCTTGCTCTCCAATTCACAAAAGTTGGGGCAGCAGAGCTTATCCATTCCGATGTAATACATAGTCTTATTTGCGACATTGCAATGAATATTAATGCAGTAATATGACTCGCTCTATCCATTCATTTATCAGTCTCACACCCCAATATCACTAATTCTGCTGACAAAACCAAGGGAATTTTAAGGCTTATATTAATGAATGTTTGTACATCTTGGAGAAACTGGGCCAGTTTGGGGCAAGTGAAGAACATGTGAACATCATTAGCTGCTATTAAACCACATCTCGGGCAGATGTGGCCCCCCTGCCTCCCCATTTACATATTTTGGCTGGGGTATAATAAAGATCGTATAGGGCCATATAACTTTGTGAGCGAAGGCTCCCCGAAATTAAAACTTTGCTAGAAAGTTCTAAAGCTTGGACAATATCAATATCAGGCTTACAGAGCTTGGCTTCCCATTTAGTTTTGTATATCAATATATCGTCAGGTAGAGCTGACAGTAGATTTCTATAAATTGGCCCAATTCGTCAATTTTTCAAAATTAAATCCATAAGTGTAATCCTACAAAATAAAGTTGGGGTGTTGTGCAGAAGTTTGCCAAGATAGCTTCGAACCTGTAGATATTTAAAGAATTTGTGAGTATCTAATGTAAACTTGTCTTTTAAAAAAGAAAAGGTAGCCATACTCCCCTCATAAGCCAGATCCCCTACTGTCTTGATACCTTGTGCCCGCCACCGTATTGTAACGTTGTCTTGGAAAATACAGGGAAGCAATCTGGCTGCTGACAAGGGGGTATAGAAGTTAATACTAGAAATTAACCATCTGCGCCGAACCTTTCTCCATACTGAATACATAGAGATAATAACTTTGAATTTGTTTTTTTGTAGTAACTAGGTTCAAGTACTGACATTAATATCCCCTTGGCAGCCTGTCCAAGACTTATCTCAAAGATAGATGGTGCACGGCATGGTGGGAGACACAGCGGAACAGCAAAGTGTTGAATCAGCGCTGTCCAACTATATAGCAGCAGGTTGGGAACCGACCACCCGCCCCTTTCCAATGGTAGCTGCATCCATTTTGCTGCCCTGCGCGGCTGACGATAGCCCCATAAAAACCTACTACAGCATCTCTCTGCGCGAAAAAGGCTTGACTGGGCAAATTCCAATGGGATAGTCCTAAATACATATAAACATTTTGGGAGTATCAGCATCTTTAAGACATTACGTCTTCCAAACAAAGATAAATGTAAGTTATCTAATCTGCGTAATGTAAAACTGGCTTTATCTATAATGGGCAGGATGTTCATATCGGGCAGTCTATCAATCGCAGCTGTTATTTCTATCCCTAAGTAGCGTGCACTCTGAACCACTGGCGCATTAGAAGGGCCCATCGCAGCTGTTTGGACCACCTGGGTTTTCTGAGCATTAAGTTTATAGCCCGAGTACTGGCCATAGTGTTTAGCAACCTCTTTAATTGCTAAAAATGAAGCGGAGCCATCCCTAGTTAACACTATAATATCATCCGCATATGCTAGGACTTTGAATTCAAATGTATTAATCCTAACAGGGACTATATTCGGGCAAAGTTCAAGTTTGCTCAAAAATGGATCTATATACAGGGCAAACAGTAGGGGCGAGCAGGGGCAACCTTGTCTAGTACCCCTGCTGATTGCAAAAGAGCTTGAAACCTTTCCAGATATAGATAGGGTTGCCCGAGGTGTTATATATAGTGATTGCAAAGCATGAATAAAGTTAGCACAAACCCCCTTCCAATGCAGAACCTGCCAGAGAAACTGCCAGGCAACCCTATCAAACGCCTTTTCGGCGTCCAGCAGGATTGCACCGAGGGGGGATCCCGTGGCCTGGGCCCAGTCTAATAGTGCTATAACACGACGGACATGGTCCGCCGTGTCCCTACCTGGGATGAATCCATGTTGGCGAATGGAAACTAATGGTGATATCACTAACGCTAACCTTGTTGCCAAGATTTTTGCAAATATTTTATTGTCAGTGTTAATTAGTGATATCGGGTGAAATGATGCAGGATCAAGCTCTGGCTTATCCTTCTTCTTAAAAAGAATGATGGTTGTGTACCGCCAGGAATCTGGAATCTGACCTAGTTGTGCCTCTCTAAGTATCTTCAAAAAATTGAAACGGATCTCGGTCCGGAATACTTTATAAAATTCCAAAGGAATTCCGTCCGGGCCTGCAGCCTTACCATTAGCCAAGGAGTTCAGTGCAATTTCCACCTGATCCCATTCTATGGGTGCCGCCAAAATCATATTCTGTTGGTCTGTTACTCTGAGAGTGTTAAGTTCTGTTAAAAAGGTACTGATATCATAGTCTGCATCTGGGTCCTCATTTTCTTCCGTATAAAGGGATGTGTAGAACTCAGAAAAAACAGATAGGACAGATTCTGGAGTATTTTGAATATTACCATGAGTAGCCTGAATCTTGGTAATGCGGTTAGCCATAGCTCGTTGCTGGAGTCGTTTAGCCAGCACCTTGCCCGATTGTTCACCAAACTCGAACATCGTCGAGCGGTTGAAGATATTTAGCTGCGAGGTCCTGTCCAAAGAACTCGAGCAAAGAAGCTCTGATGTTGGCTACCTGGGTTTGACTATAAGATAAGTCCCGACCTTCCCTGATTGCGTCAGTAAGATGGATTTCTGCAGAGCGTAAGGCTTCAATCCTGGTCCTAATCTGTTCTTAAATTTGCTTACGATGAAAAAATGAAAAACTCTTAGTTTCACCCCGAATTGCTGCTTTCAATGTATCCCAAACAATTTTACTAGAGGCTGATTCTCTGTTAATGTTTAAAAATTCAGATACCCACGTCCTCATATCATCTAAATACATCTGGTCTGTTATAAGCTTTCTCTCAAAAGTCCATAAATTAATAGGTTTAACAATACCATTCAAAGTAAGAGTGGTAACCACCGGATTGTGATCTGAAATGATGCGGGGAAAAATTGAAATTGAAGTAAAGTCTGCAAGCTGATCAGACAGAAAAATATAGTCCAACCGCACCATTTTTCTATGCGGAGCAGAAAAGAATGTATAGCCATCTAAATATGTGAAATGGTGGTACCAAAGGTCGGTCATTGAATGTTCCTGGACTAATGCTTGCAGGGCCCTAAATACTCTTGGTTTCTTGCCCAAGTACCTTCCTTGTCCATCCATGAGATTAAAGTCAGCCGCAAGGTTTATATTGAAATCACCGCAGAGACAGATAGGTTGAGGCCACTGCGCTAACTCAACATTTAAATAATGTAGAACTTCAGGGTCGTCGAGATTAGAGCTATATACTGAACAAATGGTAAATAATGTGCCACTAATCAAAAGCTCGACAATGACCCATCGCCCCCCATTGTCTTGTGTGGTTCTAACACAGGACCCTACCCCTCGCCTTAATAAAATTGCCACCCCTCTTGTCATCGAGGATTGTCGAGAGCACCCAATCAGGTCAAAACCAGGGATTTTTAAACAATCTCGATTGTTCCAGGGCACGTGGGTTTCCTGTAAGTATATAACCTCTAAATGTAAATTACGGACAATGGTTGAAAATAATGCTCTTTTCTTGCCATTATTAAGACCACAGACATTCCATGATGCTATACGTATCTTAGCCGACGCCATTACGACATGTGAATATATGAGCCAGAATCGTGACTGTCATAGTGAAAACATTAACATAATAAAACATACTAAAAAACCAAAACATTTTTCCAAGCTTTTTTTTTTTATACTGTGCCCCTACCCCCCCCCTGTCCACCCCCACCGCCCCCCCAACCCTTCCCCCTACACCCCCTGCTCCCCTGGCAACCACCCCTCCCCAACCACCTCAAACCCCCACCCCCCATCCTAGGCAATACGACCGAGGTCCGTGTGATGGAGAAGCCGGTAAGGACCCAGACGCCCCCCCCTCCCGACGCTGCCACTATCTAAACATTGTAATGGAGGCATTGCCTTGGAGGTGACAAACAGAAGCAAAACATTGCATAAATTTACTAAGAATATTGCACCCCGCAAAAATGCATACTAAACTTGGTCTCTGCGGGTTTGTGTGGGGATTGTACTATGGTAATCCTATTGTCCTCCCAGTCTAACACCAAAATCCAGTTTGGGGTAGTACCTGTACCCACAATAAACTCAGAAACAAAGTCTGGTAGAAACCTGCAGGGTTATGTAGCAACTGGACTGTGACTATGCATTCATTGTTTTGGCATCCTGTTCTCCCCCTTTGAAGAGTGCCCCAAGAATTATATGTAAAACACCAACCGAACTATCAAGTAAGATTTGCGACTCCAGCAGGATTTGGCACTGAAATATCAAAAACAGGCCCGATGTGATTGGAGCCTGCCAGGCTGGGGGGACAAAGGAAGAGTCCTGCTTTCGCTAATGGTTGCCTATGACAGGGGAGGTCTCTTTGTAGTTAATCCAGTTCGTATACCCAACCCCACTGATGATCCTGTCAAGGAAATAATACTTTCCACACCCAGGACTTTGTTCTGTGCTCTGGGTGTAGTGTTCACAACTCTTCAAATGCTAACAACTGGCTGGCAGAAGAGGGAGAGCAAATGCAAATGGGGTTCTAGGGGCATTAGGCAGGGAAAAGGTAACCTTCTAAAAGTAATTTTCCTTAATATTTATAAAAAATCTGACTGATCACATGAACTGGTTATTTTTTATGTCTATTAAAATAGTTGTTTAATACTTGAGCTAGCTATTTCCGAGCATGAGTTAATGTACTAATGGAAGCCAGTAACCCTGCCTTATCGGTAATGAGACCTACATATGGGTGACTTACAAATATTAAAAGGAAAGCTTTTAACCTGTCAATGGGGGTATTTTGACAGCTCTAAATTGCAGTTTACAACTGGAATAGCCAGACTACAAATGGCAGGTCTTCAGTCGTGTTTGCACTGTCACTGTAATGAGTACCACAATGGGTGCTACAGACAACTAGTGACATTTAACTTACAGGCCTCGGGTACACTTTTTGCCATATGTTAGGCACTTACAGGTAAGTTAAATATGCCAATTAGGGGCATGCCCATTTCACTATGCTCCAAAGAGTGCACAGGCATTTCATTCCTGATTAGTAGGGGTAAAGTGAACAGAGTTCTACAGCCAGCTAAAATATAGCATCCAGGAAAAGGCAAGCAAATCTGGGTAAACCTGTAAAAAGGGCAAATTTTCTACAGAAACTAAAAATGAATTAATTTTGTTAACATTGTTGCCAACAATGATGGTTTAGAAAGTTTGCGAAATATAATCTTACTTCACAAATATTAAATGCTAGGATTTGAAAAAATATGAAGGCATGTGTGTAGTTGGAATTGAGCACTAATTTAGATGTAAATATGATTTTAATGGAAGTGGATTCCATCATTCCGGTTTTTTAAGACTTTACCCAAAACTAATTTAATAAATGTGTTTAGTTTGGGAGGGCGGTTTTATATTTTAAAGATTAAATATATGAAATGGTATATTTGTTGTGTACCTCTTTTATGTGTTATTGGTGTGGATATTGATATGTAAACTAAGGAAACTTAGCCTTTTGACAAAGAAAGAGGGTGACCTCCAAACATGCTTGTTGGAACCAACCATCTTTTGTGGGGTATTTTCCCAGATATTTGGCATCATTATCCTATTTTTTGCTGAATCTGCTTTTGTTCACATTAGGCCTCCGTGCACGTTACTGCTGCTAACCAGGTGTAAAGAGCATGCACTATCCCTCTCAAACATGGGAACACTGGTATACACTTAGTTGGCACATTTAATTTACTTATAAGTCCCTAGTAAATGGTACTGCGTGTACCCAGAACCTATACATTAAATGATACTAGTGAGCTGCAGCACTCATTGCACCACTCACTTAAAGTAGCATCGTAAAACATGCCTCAGGCCGGTCTCTGCAGCCTGTGGTGCAGTTTTAAACTGCCATTTTGACAAGGCAAAATAAACCTTTTGCCAGACCTACACCTTCCTTTTTATATTTAAAAGTGATCCTTAAGGTAGGTACTAAAAGCTCCAAAGACAGGATGCATTGTATTTAAAATGTAGGACATACGTATTTATGTTTTACATGTCCTGGCAGTGAAAAAACTTCAAAGTCATTTTCCATTGCAGCAAGGCTAGCTCTTCCACGGACTAACATTAGGTGAACCTAGTACAATTAATAAGAGACTTTAGTTTAGGAGCAGATAAAGAAATACTTCTTACACTCATCTGAATTATAATTTAAAAGGCTCTTTAATGGGATTTCAAATTACCATTCCAAAAATGCAATTTTTAGACATGTGGTTTTATTCTGCTAACCAAATGTGCATTTTTGACAGTGTCCAGGGGCATGACTATTCATAGGTCTCCTGTGGTGTGATGTGTATTGTTTCCCAGAGAGGGCAAAAAAGGGCCTTGGGACTGCGCAAGTGGGTCCCTTTCCTGAGCAGGATGGCCTGGGGGTTGCACTCAGCCCTTCCTGAACTGAAATGGGTCACCGGAAGACTGTACCCAGACCCTTTCTGACGTCTGAAGACATTCACCTCTCAGTGTCAAATGCAGCCCACACCTGGGCTTGCCTGCACTTTGTTACCTCAGACAGATTGGAGCCAATCCCATGGAAAAAGGTAGAATGGACCAGAACAAGTTTAGATTTAGGCAAAGGAGGTGTCCTCTACGCACAGACTGGCACTTGATATAAAGGTGATGGCCTCAAAAGCTCTCATGAGAACACTCCTGGACCTGTGGAGACTCCGCAGAAGGACTAATCTGTTGCCTTAAGACTGAAGGAAGACTGTACTTGCTTGTCTCTAACCCAGGACTCTAAAAGTGACTCCAAGGGTCAGTTGACTAAATTCCTGCTTGAGATACTGGGGCACAACAAGCTTCCAGAGGTCTTCCCCGCAACTGCCCAGCTAACCAGTACCAACTGGACTTGCCTGAACCTTGTTGCTGGCCTCTGGTGGAGTGAGCCCTCACCCCCAGAAGGCAACACTCCCCAGGTCCTAGACCTTTGGCTAGTATTAGAGTGTACTCCTCCAGTCCTAAATCTGCAAGAGATGGACCCCATATAAAAAATCAAATGTTCTGGGCTCTTCGCGTCTATAACAACAGCCCCACGTTTCCAGCCAATGTTTACGTTGACGATAACTGCGCCGCCAATCCATAGTTCTGACCAAGACCTGAGACTTCAGCAACTTGCCATCAACAACTCTCTGTCCAGATCCAGTATGCAGCCTGGCCACTGAAAACCATGATGATGAGTGCCTCACGTGTGAAAACTGGACTAAGGGCCTGATTTTAATGTTCTCAGAGAGGGAACTCCATCAACCAAGTTCCCTGTAGTTGCCTCTATGCCAACATTATGGTCTCTCCACCTGATTTCGAATTGGGCAGACCATAGGTTGACGATGGCAGAGACTACTCCGTCTCCACATTTTCAAACCTTTCCAATGGCCCAATGAAGTAAGGGCCAGCAGAGGTTTGGCTGTATGTCCGTCTGCTTGGCATCTCTGGCAGTGTTTCCCCTGACTTTTTTACTTTACCTCCTGTATTTTTGATGCTGTTCTTGATTTCGTTTTTTCTGGCTTAGATGCTTTGGGCACTTTGCCACTTCTGATCAGTGTCGGAGTGCAAGTGCTCCCTGTGTAAATTGTTATTACAATTGGTTCTCCCTGATTGGCATATTTGATTTACTGGTAAGTTCCTAGTAAAGTGCGCTGAGTGTGCCAGGGCCTGTAAATCAAATGCTACCAGTGGGCCTGCAGCACTGATTGTGCCTCCCACAGGAGTAGCCCTGGAAAGGTATCTCAGACCTGCCACTGCAGTGACTGTGTGTTTTTTAAACAGCCATGTCGATCTGGCAAGTGCACCCACTTTGAAAAACTGAAATGGAGTATCATGCAGACCAGTAAATATGATTATCTATTTTAACCATGCGTGCATCTGAGAGTGTGTATGTTGTCAAACCTACACTGACTTAATTTGTTTGAACCTGCTAAAGACTTAGATTCTCCGTTCCCCTTGTGCACTGCTGAATGAATATATCAATAATGTGAAACAATTTTAAATAAATCTGAACCAACAGTGACGTATAAATTGCGTTATATATGTTTCAATTCATGTGAAAAAAACTTTGGTCTCTTATAAACTAATACAGAGTCCGCTCCTAAAATAACTAGTCAACATAACTCTTTGAAATTTCCAAGGTCAAAGACAACAGAATCCATTTGCCAGTCAGTCAGTCAATAGGCTTTATTTTGATAAAATCTTATCTTAAAAAGCAGTACATACAATATAGTAAAAAAACAAAAAAAAAAAAACAAAGCCATAACAATACAATACAGTCGATAAAATATACCATAAGCAAATAACATTAATAAGTTACCTTGAACCCACAGATTTAAAATCCTCCAATTAATCAATAAATTTAAGCCTTCTTGATCTGTTCACCCAAACCCAACTTAAAAACTTTGCCATGCCACACACAATTAGGGGCCGTGAGTCTGACTTCAATATTCTCAAGGCTACCATATAGTGCCTAGTACCCAACTCCTTACATAATGGTTTTAACCATCTAGATCTAGGCGCTTTGTAGGCAGGACACTCAAACAATAGATGGGCAACCGACTCAGTCCTCTGTGAACAGAAAACACACAAGGGACTAGTTTGAGCTGGGATTTTCCAGCGGGCAGTCAATTCTCCCACAGGTAGAACACCAATTCTAAATTTGATATACAAGGCCCTGTCTCTGGATTTTGAAATTATGTCGAGATAGGGTTCCCGAAGCGACACATCCTTAACCAAGAAGAATTCGCTGGAAGATCTACATAAATTTGGGTTAGAATTGTTCCTACCCACTACCCAATTCCCAAAAATCTTCTTCAAGGCGGATTTGGGAGGGGCAGACCTGGAATACTATGACTCCCAGAGACCCAATTCCCCCAGCAAAAATTTAACATCCCTTAACCACCCAATTTTTGACCAGCCAGGCAGCGATAAAATCTCCCTCAGCCCATCTGCATAACTCACTAATTCAGGGACTCTCCATAGGCGAGCCCAGAGGAGCAAGGGGCGAAGCCTGGCCTGATCGCTAATAGAGCGGCAGCCCATATCCATGAATAGAGGTAAGGACGGGGTACTATAAGGGAGGGACAACAAATCTTTCAGAAATTTACTCTCTGGACATGCTAGTAGGTCAGTGTTCTGCAAACCCCATAGCTCAGCACCATACAGGGCGGCACTAACCCCTCTGGCTGTGTAGATGTCCAACACAGGAGCGATGGGTTTTGAGGTGGATAATCGTTGCTCTTTAAGAAGAGCCCCTATCACCCTTTTATGACTCAGCAACATCTTCTGGAGATGGGAAGTCCACCGCATGGTATCAGTGAGACGGATATCAAGGTAATCAAACTCCTTGACCCTACCCAAAGGCACCCCATTTAAAATTGGAAATTTTCCAAGTTTCTTCGGGGATTAAGGATCAGATATTTAGTTTTATCTGTGTTAATTTGAAGACCCCTTTTCTCGCAAAAAGTTTGGAAACTGTCAAGGAGACTTTGTAAGCCCATCGGGATTTGGAGATGAGCAGGGTGTCATCGGCGAATAGTAAGGTGGGTATTCTCCTGCCCGCCAGGGATGGTGAATCGGTAGGATTTTTCAAAAGATGCTCCACCACACCGTTCACATACAAAGTGAACAGAGTGGGAGCAAGCACACACCCCTGGCGGACACCCCTATTCACCGGAAATCTAGCGGTCTTCTCCCCCTGCTTGCCCCACCTCACCAGTGCAAAATTTCCTGTATGGAGCTTCATTACCAAGGATAATAAATATGCGGGCATTCCCATTTGCGACAGAACCTTCCACAAACAGCCCCGAGGGACAAGGTCAAATGCGGAACGTAAATCAATAAAGGCAAGATACAAACTGCCTTTACCCAGGACAACCACTTTCCAAAACAAAAGCATCAGTCTAAATGTCTGCTCAATAGTCCTGGTACCTGATCTAAACCCAGCCTGTAGGTCTGAGAGAATTTTCATGTCATCCACCCACTGAAGCACTCTCCCCAGGACCACCTTCCCCGCCACTTTCTGGGAAGAGTCAATTAGGCTTATGGGCCGGTAATTAGCTGGGTCGTCCCGGCCCCCCTTCTTGAAGATCGGAACGACCTCAGCACCCATCCAGGAATCAGGAAGTGGTGCACCACAATACGAAGCATTTAATAATGAAGAGATAAGTAACCCCCATTCCGTTAAGTTAAGACGGAACAGATCCCCCGGTATCCCATCTGGGCCTGAAGCTTTATTGGGGACAAGAGAGTTAATAACCTTCTCCTCCTCCTTAGGCGTAAAAGAAACATCTTCGCTCGAACCAGAAGGGCTCAGAGAAGGTAAGACAATCATCCCACTGGTATCGTCCTGGGAGGGAGAATAAAGTTTGGAGAAATGATTAAACCACATCTCCTCAGAGATGTTACAAGTTAACAGTGAGTCAACCGGCCTGTTCCTCGACCTAACTAGGTCCCAAAAACCCCTTGAGTCCCTCCCAGCACTAGCCATTTTCAAATCAGACCAGAACTTATCGTCCCACTCTTTCTTAGCGATACTGATAGCATACCTATATTCCATTCTAGCCACGCCAATCAACTCAGAACTCTTGGACTTCACAGCTTCAATTAAAACCCTTTTCGCTCTCCGACATTCCTTGGAATACCATCCATAGTTGCCCCCAGATTCCCTACAGACTCATGTTGAAGAACCCTTATTCCGTATCACAAATAACTCTCCCAGGGCTTCAATAGTGTCACAAAAGATGCCAAATGCATTTCGGGATGCACTCCCTTCTTCAGGGGGTGGAAAATGTCAATGGTTTTTGAAAATCACCATGCTCCAGTATCGATGACTTCCGCAATCCTGGCTTGAAAAGTCAACAAATTGTACTTCTTGCTGTACCAAGTGCTAATCTGAGACATTATTAAAATAATGCTGCTTTGTCCTCCAGCAATATGGGTAGTTTGTTTGTATAACAAGGTGTTGACTTTTCAAGTCCCAGCCTATGGTATTTGTATCTCTTAGTTTCCTTCTGTGCTTGAACATCATAGTAATTTGTGTTCTCTCACTCGTAGGTGGAGGCCTAGCTTTGTTAAGTCTAACTTGAGATGCTGTGCCTAAGGAATCCAATCTGAATCTTCTGACTACTAACCTCCTGAGTGTGTGTCTCCTTCTTTCTCTCTCTCTTTCTCTGTTTCTCTCACAATTTACCACAGCTCCTTTTCCCATGAGCCTGGGTCTTCTATACCATCCTTTATCAAATACAAGGGAGTGTTCAAAATAACTGTCTCCATTTTTTTTCAATAGGGGTGAGTTGCAGTACCTGTGAGTGGTCATGTGTGGTGCTTGACCTGCTCTTTTATGGGTGAGTAAAAGAGCATAGCCCTCTTTAAATGCTTCCTTACACCTATCTAAACCAAACATACGTTTCCATAATTGACTCCCATTTTATTCTAAGGATTCCCCATTTTCCAGTCACTCCCCCCTGTTTTCACCCTCTTTAAGGCAAAAACGTATACCTCCTTCTGCAAATATCTCCATTTGAATGGTAGCGATCTGAATATAGGAAAAGCAGGAGAGGTGGAAGTCTCTGCACATATGTTTGTGAATAGCATTATTACTTCACGTACTACTAAAAGCAGTTTTTAATAAGCCCCGGAATTTATTGATTTACACATTTTGTTAAATATGTAGCACATTTTGCAGCAGCTTCTCCTTAAAGTTATACCACAGTCTATGAATGGCATCACTAGTGCACTGTGATGATGGAGATATACAGAATGCACTGGTGGCTCAGATTCGCAGCTGCCAAGCTCTGAGAGTTCATAGCATTTTTGTAAACCATCTGCACCTACAAAAAAGGGGAGAAGGAATGCCACTCGATAGATTAGACAAAATTAAAAATACAATCATCAATTGGTTTATCTTCATTTTAAAAATTGCTTTTAAATTGATTTCATTTTTATCCCAATGGATTTATATTAGTGTGCAATAAGACCATGCATATCACCTCAACAAAGCAGATTTTAGTGCCAAACACACCTTGGTTCCTACTTGACTAAATGCATTGCGAAGCTCAGAGGTCTCTCAGATTCATCTCTAAAATGAGTGAAGAGTATCGTCAACATTGTTCACCTCATGAAGGAACTCAAGAAATTAAGCAAAAAGCCACCATCATTGGAAGGCTTATATAGGCTCCCATTTCAATCCTGCTTCATATTCAAAACCTGCTGCATCACTTCCAAGGCAGTTGCAAACATGACCCCAGCATAGCAGAAAGCTGAATACTGCAGTCGGTCAACACCTCACAGTGAGTCAAGAGTTGTCCAAATTGAAATGTAGAAATACAAGCAAGGAAACAAATCTTCTCCGTCAAAACTGAATAACAGTCCCTCACGCATCAGGTTTGCCAAATCCACCCGGCAATTCAGAAAACCTGATAACGCGTTTCTTCAAGGAGAACTTAATCTAGTGCTAAGAGACACTAACACTTTTACCTTTTAAGGAACCGGTGTCTCTTCCCTAAGCACTTTCTGGCATATAAACAATTTTGAAACCTCTCACTTCCCTGTATGTGGATGCCAGTTGACTACTGGCCAAACATCCATGGCTCTCTGCTAGATTAACATATTGGCCCTAAGTCAATCGGACCAGGAACCCTAAATCGCTCACAACCAGGACTTTGAGCACAAATGAGGATTACAACTTTTCTACGATGGAACTTCTGCATTTCCTAGTTATACAGGTATGGACAGGGGAATACATGTGCTATTAAAATGTTATCAACCACTCAGTGGTATGGAACTTGGAATGGGAATATGACACAACGCATTCTAAATACTACACCTTGAGTTATCAGTATTTATCCAGTGCAGTATCACCTATCAAAATATCGAGCAACTTGTACTGAGGACCTCCATAATCCTTTCATACATACACATCATGTCTACTGAAAATAACAACGAAAAAGAGGGTGCACCACATTTATATATAGCTTCCTCATTTTTGCAACTTTCCAAAGGAACACAGAAGCAACAAATAATTATTTTCATCATGGACATCAATTGCAACCCCTAAGCCACCCGTTGTGACCCCTGCCACCTTACGTCTGACCCCTGGCTGGAAACCACTCACCCAGTGTGAGTAGCACTACTGAAGGAAGCTCTGAGTGACTGCATCATGATTGCAGATTGCCTGCAAGGTGGCTGGGCCTGCCGGCCCAGGCTTGTGCACAACTCGTCCTCTCTACCGTTGCTATGGTGACCCTGCGCCGCTGGGTGCGCTCTCCTAGACTTCTAGATGTGTATGTATCTGCTGCATTGCGTGCCTGGGCCTGGCCTCAGACACTTGCAGGGCCATCAATCTAGTAGCAAGCAAAAGCGTTGCTACCAATGAGGAACCTGGCAAGATTTATTGGCCAACCCCTGACAGGCCTGTCTCTTGGAGTCAGGCTATGTGAGGACGCGATACTCAAGTGAGTGACCAACTGTGACCAAGTAAGGGCCTGGTATGTAACTTCTGCACTTCTCTAATTACATAGGGCCTCTTTGTTTTCCTGTTATATGATATGGTAAATGATTGGTTAGAAAGCAATTTTCCAAAGGTTGAATTGGTGGTGTTTCAGTACATTGTAATCGGGGCAATTCCAGCTTTAATTTCCTAAATTTGAATAGACATTTCACATTTGAGGCACTCTGGGCCTAAAAATAAATTTAATGCAATAGATATGTAATAATACACTCACACCATTATTTGATGCACACAATAGAATGTGCAGATGCATTATTCACTTAATGCTTTTTTCCTAACCGAGCATGAATGTTGTCAATAGCATGTTGCAGCAGCCTTCACGTTTTTCCCAAATTGTAGAGAGTAACATTTAAACGCTATGCCCATCTTAAAAGATCATTATGGAGGAATCAATTAAATGAGTTGGAAAGCCTCAGGGTAAAGCGTGTTTTAAACTTGTTTAAAAGTCTGCCTAGTGGCGCCACTGCAAGGTATAGTGGCTGACTATTGTTTGAGTTTTGTACACGTTGGTAGTTCTCTAAACTGTGCTAAGTTCCCCCAAATATGGTTAATGAAGATTTTGCAAACTACTAAATAGTTCTATGCTCATGTGGATGGACGAGGCCCCTGGTCAAGGTTTTCCATCAGTCATATAGTATATGTTTGGGCTAATTTACTTATCATAATACTATTTTTGGGAGGGGAGTTTTAAACGCAAACTGGACCCGAAGGTATCAGAGCGCTTTACATGAGCACCAGTTGCATTACATACAGACACATTCAATGCAATGACAGACAGTCAAATGAAGAAGCATTAGCAACAATTACGCACATTAGTGTCAATACGCCTTTCGTCTCTTATTGAGATAAGTGCCTAACGTTTTTCCCCAGCTACAGAGCATTTTCAATGTGCTAATTTTGAGGTATTGTACAGAGTACTGCTACCAATGTGAATGAATGCGGCTCCCTTCTGCTCATCCAGTGCTGTACAGCTAACAGTATCTGAAGTACTGAGATCATTGCTGGAGTTCTGCACTAGTTCTTCAGAGCCGTCACCTAATGCCCCTGTTAAAATGTTGGAGCTGTTCGATGGCACACCAAAAAACCCTTACAACATCCTCCCACTGTCCTCGCATGTTCCGAGTAAGGAAAGATCGCAAGTAAAGAAGCACCTACTTCTCACTAGATCACGACGAGTGTGCATTGGCCAGGCTGATAGACAACAAATAGTAATGGTGGTGGACAGACTGCTGGTTCTCGTTGCACGAAAACAGAAGCTCACTCATATTCCTTTACTTGAGTGTTGAGGGTGGTTCAGTGGACTAAGGTATTCACCCTAGGAATCTATTTTTGACTTCATGGCCACAGGTTCGAATCCTGGAACGTCCACTCAGCATTTCATCTTTCTCACCAAGTTTGAGGCCAGAATCCCTTGTGGGGCTGCAATACCTGTACCCTTGTGCACCGCAATCATTTGCAAGTGCATATGCTTGTTGGCGTTTCCCGAGCAAGTGCATTGGACTCTGAGTAGCCCCAACCTCTGGCACCGTTTCCTACCAAGAGCTCCAGCCTCCTCGCACCGAGTGCTCCGTGGGCTGCTGTTAGGTGAAATCGCTCAAGGTCCAGTTGCGACTTCTGTGCTTCTGGCTAGTGGGGCCATCTGAGGGTCAACTTTGCTTTTCTTGGGCTCCCCTGGTTTCTCCAGGCCTGCCCTGACTCCCCTGTGTCTGCTGAGTATCCTGTACCTTGCTGGTCCGAACCGTAACCTTCCCTGATCTTCTGCATGGGTTGCCGTTGCCAAGGCTTGTTAGTTCTCCAACTGGACACCAACCCCTCAGCAGTCGACATCCTTTTTGGGACAGCTCGTATCCGGCTTCTGGTTGTCCTCGACATCTCCTGGTCCCGGTGGCTGCAGAGTCAAGAACTCCCTCAAAGCACCTGAAGCACACAACATTAGTGGGCTATCGTCTTCTGTGCCCCTGGTCACTCCTGAGGGACCCAGACTCTGTCCCCTCTGCTTTCAGGTACTGTTCAAATGGACACTTTTCTTCCTTCCAGCAGCGGCTCTTCTTCAAAGTCCTCTATTGAGTTGGACGGCGGTTTCCGACGCCACTTTAGACTTATGCACCCGGCAAATCTGGTACTTCGGTATCCACGGGTGGGATGGCTCTCCAACCTCGTAAGTTCCGCAGGGTTTCTTCGAAGTCCACTGGGTAGGGTCCTTAAACTTTAAAACTTCAACCCCGACTCTCCCATAGAATTGTACGGAGCACACAGGTAGGTGGCACTCAACAGCTGTCACAGTATGCAACAGTAATTTATGTGACAGACTGTCTGCCAGGTGGTCTGTTATGTGGGGAGGCCAATAAAATATTGCTTCACAATCTAAGTTAGTTGTTATTAAATATAGGCCATAGACTTTCCAAATGTTTCAATGGTATGTGTTCGCCACACAAACGGTAGTCAGTATTTTACTTTTTGTTGGCTGTCAAATAAGAAGTCATGAAATGTGCATAACATTACTGGAGGGTACTATGCTCAATGAGGCAGTGTGCTACTCTAATATAAAACGTTTTTTACAGTGCTATACAGGTGCTCAACATCAATTGGGTTGAATGGGCTTCAGGCTCACCCCCCTCAACTGCCGTGGGCTGTCAGGGCTGGGGTTGCTGCTTGCCTGCCTGACCTTTAAATCAGTCACTCCAAAGCATTCACCTGACCTTAATACACATCTGTTAAAAGCCAGAAATACTGTCTTTTTTTGCCATTCTTTCTCCGCCAGGTGCCCACTTTCCACTCTCCCTGCTCTGCCTAAGCGACGCTTAATGGATCCATGAAGGAGTTGTGTGAAAACAGCAGCAGGAATGAAAGCTGCTGTTATCAGATCCTGCCCCATCCCAAATACACAATATGGTGCCCTGCAACACTCTCGTTGGAATAAAAGCTGCATAATAGGCTCCACTCACAGGGCAATTTAGATAGAGACAATGATATGCCTGAAGGATTGTCTGTTGGGAAGAAAACCTGCAGGAAATTAGAATTGTGCGTAACATTACAACATAAATATTTTGTTTTATTTTCTTAGTGGCATGAGACTAATCATAAAGTGCAGTATGACATAAGTTTAAAAAAATATATTTCATCCTGACAAAAGGGATCTGGAGTCCTATCTAAATCCAATGACAAATTATGCCAAACATATGTATTTCGATATAGATGTCTTTTACATAGAGGTGAGCAAGCCATCAAATTTACAGAGAGAGCTAAGCCGAGCCAATGGTGTGGTTTGGCTGTAAGAGCACATGCATGAGCCAAGCAAAGAAAATATCTGACATTTAAATTGTGCAACAAAACATCACGCACAAATATGATAAAGTCATCCAAAATTCAAAATAGTGCAATTCTTTAAACTGCAGAAGTGTTTCACCTTAGTTCATCAGATTATATCACTACACTGAGGAGTATTTATTATAATTGAAAGTTTTCATCATAAGCTTAGAAAACAATAATGCCCCCCACCCTTAACAGCAATGCCATTAGTGGACTAAGAGGCAAGAAGCGACATGTCAGCACGTTCAAAAAATGGAAGAAGTCCTCATAAAGAGGGCCAAGTCCCATCACCCACCGAAGTGGCATGCTTCATCATCTGGGACCTCCCATAACTACACCTGGTGTAGTTATAGAGCTACAACTCCTTCAATTACTATAACAAGGAGGAGCTCAGGGATGTTTTGATTCCTGTAGTTGGGAGGGTGGATTATCTCAGATTGAAAAAAGCTGTCATAAGTGTGATGAATCTAGATGCAGTGTGTAGAATAGAAAAGTGGTTTAAAATTGATCATCATTGGAAAATAAATTTTATTCTGTATCCAATGACACCAAGCTAAAAACAGCAGAAATTGTGAGGGGAACGCGTCCACAAACGTTATAGGGCCGCGCCCTTGTGGGTCAACATGTTTCAGCCAACCTGTGTCTACCCAATGACTGTGGCTTTCGTCAGGACCAAAAGGTAACACTACTGCAAGAACGTGAGTCAGTGATTAGTGAGAAAAAAAGGGGAACAATACAACCTACCAAAGTACCTACTTATCTGTAGATATGTGGCACCGTAGTGATGTAACTTAATCACCTGGAGGCAAAACAGAATAATAATACATGAATGTGCTGAACATATCTACTACATTTTCTTTGACATAATACAAATGTCTCATACATAAACATTTGTCAAGCGTACAGACTGCATTGTCTTCTTACCCGCAAAAAGTCAGGGATGCACCTACACTCCTGGTTACAACTCAGGGCGTGAGGCAACGCTCTAGAAGACAAGAAAAGGGGGAGAAAGAACTAGCTAATGCCATAGACAACAGAAGACGGTGTATTCAACTGTGTAAGCAAAAAGCTGTGTAACCATAAAAGTAAAAAACCAATAAACAGACATAGGTATGTTGACTAACTACAAAACAGACCAAACCATGCTACTTCTGTACTGGAAAACAAATTAACCAGGATCTTAAGTAAGCATGTCCATAACATAAAAGCTAATGAAGTTACCGACATCAGGCGAATGTCGAAGCATGCATCTGAGTACAGCCAAAAATGACTCTAAGCCCAGTCTCTAGGGTAGGGTTTAGTAAAGAGACCAAGCGGTTGTGTACCGATGACCAGGGAGCAGGCTTACCTGTCCGTCGTTACCCCGGACCTTCTTCCTAGTTGTACCGAGCGTAACCGGAACATCGTAAGCCTGCCCTTCATAAGGGTCATCTGTATGACGCTCCGGACATCGAACCAATCATCGTGCAGAGGCGCGATGACGCAACACGTAAACCGAACGTGCGTGTAGAACGCAAAGAATGTTGGGGATTGTGGTTTCAGCAGTGATGTAGCGCGCTCTTAGCTGGAGTTGCGTGATAACTAGACCAGAAGTATGTCTTGAGAGTAAAATCTCAGTCCCACATGTCCCCGTAATGAGAAACAACATCCTGATCTCCAATCTTGTATCACATGAAATTGAATGATTTTTAAGGGGAACAAGACATTGCCGGGATAAATAAAGGTACACATGCGTTCGAGATAGACGCGTCTTAAATTGTGGCAATTCAGAGGAGAAGGAGGTTCTGGAAGCGCCCTTAGTAGGGTTACAGTGGACTGAACGTACAACCTCCTGTGTATATCTAATCATGGAATCATATATCGGACACGTTTCTCTAGGAATGTCCGAGTGGATCTCTGGCTGTCATGCAAAGGAGTGTCTCTCTAACTGTGAAGATGTTGTACATTTGGAGTTATGACACAATGAGAAAGGTTGGAATAGTTGTGACAATATCCGGACTTCTCTTCCTCGACTAAAGTACCACTCGATACAACTGGAGATTTTATGTTTGTTCCACTGATATGTTGTATCGGGAGACTTGGCTGAGGCCAGGAGGCAAGGAGGAAAGACCCCATCGTCAGCAAAATGGGCTTGGACCCTGCAGTGTCACAACGAAGTCCAAGGAATTGACTCGTTTAGCCCTGTCGTATCGCTTCTGAGTGTAAAAACCCAGCGTTGCTCTTTTCTAAACAGGAAAGTGGACACATCAGTTATATGGGACGGGATAAAGGGTTGTTCTATAATCGTCCACCTAATGTCGTCAGGACTATGTTTGAATTCCACAAAGTGTCTAGTCATGCGGGTTGCCTGCCTTTGACATCTAATGGTGCTTTTGTGTTCCATTATCCTGAGTTTGACCTTTCTAGTGGTCATACCCACGTACCTCAAATCGCAGGGGCAAGTGATCAAATAGATTACCCTCTCACTATTGCAGTTAGTATGTTTGATCTGCCTCCAGGGTTTGTTTGTCCCTATGTCTACTTCTGTAGTATGTCTGGTGTTAGGGCATACTGCACAGTTGCCCCATGCATGATGCCCTTGAACAGGTGGCAAATTCCACAAGGTGTTAGTCTTAGTGATCGCTCTGTTTTAGGTTTGGTATCACTAAGACTAACACCTTGTGGAATTTGCCACCTGTTCAAGGGCATCATGCATGTGGCAACTGTGCAGTATGCCCTAACACCAGACATACTACAGAAGTAGACATAGGGACAAACAAACCCTGGAGGCAGATCAAACATACTAACTGCAATAGTGAGAGGGTAATCTATTTGATCACTTGCCCCTGCGATTTGAGGTACGTGGGTATGACCACTAGAAAGGTCAAACTCAGGATAATGGAACACAAAAGCACCATTAGATGTCAAAGGCAGGCAACCCGCATGACTAGACACTTTGTGGAATTCAAACATAGTCCTGACGACATTAGGTGGACGATTATAGAACAACCCTTTATCCCGTCCCATATAACTGATGTGTCCACTTTCCTGTTTAGAAAAGAGCAACGCTGGGTTTTTACACTCAGAAGCGATACGACAGGGCTAAACGAGTCAATTCCTTGGACTTCGTTGTGACACTGCAGGGTCCAAGCCCATTTTGCTGACGATGGGGTCTTTCCTCCTTGCCTCCTGGCCTCAGCCAAGTCTCCCGATACAACATATCAGTGGAACAAACATAAAATCTCCAGTTGTATCGAGTGGTACTTTAGTCGAGGAAGAGAAGTCCGGATATTGTCACAACTATTACAACCTTTCTCATTGTGTCATAACTCCAAATGTACAACATCTTCACAGTTAGAGAGACACTCCTTTGCATGACAGCCAGAGATCCACTCGGACATTCCTAGAGAAACGTGTCCGATATATGATTCCATGATTAGATATACACAGGAGGTTGTACGTTCAGTCCACTGTAACCCTACTAAGAGCGCTTCCAGAACCTCCTTCTCCTCTGAATTGCCACAATTTAAGACGCGTCTATCTCGAACGCATGTGTACCTTTATTTATCCCGGCAATGTCTTGTTCCCCTTAAAAATCATTCAATTTCATGTGATACAAGATTGGAGATCAGGATGTTGTTTCTCATTACGGGGACATGTGGGACTGAGATTTTACTCTCAAGACATACTTCTGGTCTAGTTATCACGCAACTCCAGCTAAGAGCGCGCTACATCACTGCTGAAACCACAATCCCCAACATTCTTTGCGTTCTACACGCACGTTCGGTTTACGTGTTGAGTCATCGCGCCTCTGCACGATGATTGGTTCGATGTCCGGAGCGTCATACAGATGACCCTTATGAAGGGCAGGCTTACGATGTTCCGGTTACGCTCGGTACAACTAGGAAGAAGGTCCGGGGTAACGACGGACAGGTAAGCCTGCTCCCTGGTCATCGGTACACAACCGCTTGGTCTCTTTACTAAACTCTACCCTAGAGACTGGGCTTAGAGTCATTTTTGGCTGTACTCAGATGCATGCTTCGACATTCGCCTGATGTCGGTAACTTCATTAGCTTTTATGTTATGGACATGCTTACTTAAGATCCTGGTTAATTTGTTTTCCAGTACAGAAGTAGCATGGTTTGGTCTGTTTTGTAGTTAGTCAACATACCTATGTCTGTTTATTGGTTTTTTACTTTTATGGTTACACAGCTTTTTGCTTACACAGTTGAATACACCGTCTTCTGTTGTCTATGGCATTAGCTAGTTCTTTCTCCCCCTTTTCTTGTCTTCTAGAGCGTTGCCTCACGCCCTGTAACCAGGAGTGTAGGTGCATCCCTGACTTTTTGCGGGTAAGAAGACAATGCAGTCTGTACGCTTGACAAATGTTTATGTATGAGACATTTGTATTATGTCAAAGAAAATGTAGTAGATATGTTCAGCACATTCATGTATTATTATTCTGTTTTGCCTCCAGGTGATTAAGTTACATCACTACGGTGCCACATATCTACAGATAAGTAGGTACTTTGGTAGGTTGTATTGTTCCCCTTTTTTTCTCACTAATCACTGACTCACGTTCTTGCAGTAGTGTTACCTTTTGGTCCTGACGAAAGCCACAGTCATTGGGTAGACACAGGTTGGCTGAAACATGTTGACCCACGAGGGCGCGGCCCTATAACGTTTGTGGACGAGTTCCCCTCACAATTTCTGCTGTTTTTAGCTTGGTGTCATTGGATACAGAATAAAATTTATTTTCCAATGATGATCAATTTTAAACCACTTTTCTATTCTACACACTGCATCTAGATTCATCACACTTATGACAGCTTTTTTCAATCTTAGATAATCCACCCTCCCAACTACAGGAATCAAAACATCCCTGAGCTCCTCCTTGTTATAGTAATTGAAGGAGTTGTAGCTCTATAACTACACCAGGTGTAGTTATGGGAGGTCCCAGATGATGAAGCATGCCACTTCGGTGGGTGATGGGACTTGGCCCTCTTTATGAGGACTTCTTCCATTTTTTGAACGTGAAGACATGTCTCTTCTTTTATTTTGAGTGATTGGTTTAGACCCGCAGACTCTACTTGTTGTGCTAGTTCAAGTGATTTGGGGATTTGTCTGCGCAGGTCTTTAAAAATTCCCTTAGACCCTATGACCAGTTGTTTTGTATTGACTAAGAGGCAAGACAATTGTTATGTGTATCCTTAATGTTCCCAAAATTCTTAATATACATATATGTAAAAACGTTATAGTTTGTACAGTACACATCCCAAACTCACACATTTAAGGTTCTGTCATGTGCAATAATGAAATAAAAGGAGGTATGGTAAAAGTAAATATTGCCTAGAATAACACCATTTGGTCAAGACTGATTTGCAGTTAGCTGGGTCTGAACTGGGGTGGTGAAGTGATCTAAAGAATGATGATGGATTTAACCCAGCTCTGTGACTGGGGTTGAGTATGTGAAAAGATTCAACGCTCCGTCCATCATCTCCTTGTGTTTGCTTTGTTCACCCTAAGTTGGCAGGGTATGCCCAGATGTGGGTCCCTTGCTCACTTTGCCACTGGATTCAAGCTAGCCTGGCTCATGAGGGCTGTTAGCCCGAAAAAGGTCCCAGGATGCTTGTTTCCGGTCCAGGGAAGACATGGCTTGGCAGTTCGGTCTGGACTGGTCCCATGAGGCACAGGGTCAAGACTGATTTGCATATAGCTGTGTCTGAACTGGGGTGGTGAAGTGAGCTAAAGAACGATGATGGATTCAACTAAGATCTGTGACTGGGGGTGAGTGTCTGAAAATTTTCAACACTTTGTCCATCATCTCCTTGTGTTTGCTTTGTTCGCCCTAAGTTGGCAGGGTATGCCCAGAGATGGGTCTCTTGCTCACTTTGCCACTGGATTCAAACCAGCATGGCTGATGAGGGCTGTTAGCCCGAAACCGGTCCCAGGATGCTTGTTTCGGGTCCAGGGAAGACATGGCTTGGCAGTTCAGTCTGGACTGTTCCCATGATGCACAGGGTCAAGACTGATTTAAATATAGATGTGTCTGAACTAGGGAGGTGGAGTGAGCTAAAGAACAATGATGGATTCAACCCAGATCTGTGACTGGGCTGAGTGTCTGGAAAGTTTCAACACTCCGTCCATCATCTCCTTGTGTTTGCCTTGAAGATTACTGACTTCAGAACTTCTGATTGGGACTGCTTAGAAGGTGTTTGTTCAACAAAGAGCCCTTAAAAAGGGACAGGGTCAAGAAACGTGCAATGTCTGATGCAAATACCAACAATAATGTACTGTGTCACTAACCAAATACTTATTTATATCTTGAGTAGGATTAGAATTTTTTAAATAGTGTGGGTTTATCCTACTTGAAAATACACTAATAAATCCAGACTTCAAAATTAACTTCAGATTTAGTTTCTACTTTGTTATTCCAATGTTAGGGTGCCTCAAATATATTTTTGGGGTTTTGCATTAATTTACCAGTGCCTGGGAGGTAACTGACACAATGGAGTGAATCTTGCACTCAGCATATAAAGCTCCAATTGACCTTTATTTTATGAAATACAGGTAGATTATGTTTGTATAAACTTTGGTGAAATTTCATGCAATTTGAGAACTTTGTACATTGAGAAAATGTTAGTGCAGTTGTGCAGCTGAACTTTATAGAATATGTTGTTTATTGGTATTCTTCTTCAGGGACATCTTAAGGATTTTGGGGACCTGGAGACCAATGTAATTTGGGGGCTCCTGTTCATAACAGCTTCTGATTCATGATCCAATTTCAGCAATTTCATGCCCTCTTTGTCCAGGTCACTAAAAGTGCACGGGCACACTGGTCCATATTCTAAATGTGTTTATATTTAATATTCAAGGATAGTGACGTGTTTTCAATACTAGAGTATACTGCAGCAGCTCACTAATATTATTGCACATTATCTTTGTAACCCTCACCCATTTCTCATATGCGAGGTCCTGTTTTGACCTAAAATAAACTTTTTATAGATGTTGCATTGTGTTGAAAAATGTACATTTCTGTGCAAAATGCCTGTAATAAACTCCTACGCATCACCTAGATTAAAATTAAATTAAAGGAAAGCAGTGTTTAAAAAAATCTGTTTAAGAATGATTCAATGTCATAAGGGCAAGACTCTTTGCAGAACAGAGCTGGCTGTATTGGGGTGGGGGCTGAAAGGCTAGGGTCCTGGGTCAGAGCCCCCTTTGCCCATGTCTAAAAATGCCTGTTCTTCTTGGAAAACACTGACGGGGGGACTCTTGAAAAAGAGAAAAATGGAGGAAGAAAGGTAATACACACGAATGGGGAAATGAAAAAGGAGTCTTTTGGGTAATACAGGACATCCTCAGGACATTGGTATCTCAAATTGGCTGTTCAACAGTGTTTTACATATATTCTCGCATGGACATCTGGCCAAAAGATACAGAGCAAAGGAAATTGATAAGAGAAGGCGGGATCAGAAGAGGAACAGGAAAAGAGGTTCATTTTTAGAGTGAAGGATGACAGTCAGCGGAATGGATATAGCATAGAGTTTGAAATAAAGGTTGACTGTTCAAGAGATACTAGAGCAGGCCAAGAATAGCCCCTTGGAAGCAAGCGCTGCCCACTTGCTCCATGGGGGCCTCAAGGCACACCTCGTCCGATCCTCTCTGTAGCAATTACATTTAGCTGAGTAGACAAAAGGAAGAAACGTGAAAGATTGAGATGGTTTATTTGAAGACAGAGGCCAGCATGGGTAAAAATGTATTTTCTTCAGCAATGGTTTATACGGGGGAAGGCAACAGCATGAGGGGCAGTGCTTAAAATGGATAATACTACGGGAAGGAGGGTGTCTGCATAAACAAACACAGCATGTGACATTACAGTGGATTCCTAGCAAATGTGTCACTGCAGTGCACTAAAGGTCTACCTTGATTACTGTCGATGGGAGTGACACGCCTATAGCCTTCTACATATGGGGTGGATGGACGGACACCACAGCCACATTTGTACTAACAGAAGTGCTGATGGCCATCTCACGTTTACTAACAGTGTGTGAAGCAAGAATACAACGGAAGCAGAAAAGAATAAGTCCCGCTAGTTTACCCTGAAACAGGTCAGGACATTTGGTCCAGCCTGGGCACAGTGAAGATAGAGGATTAGAGGAGGGAATCAATTGACAGAGGAAATGCTGAAGCACTCTGTGAGCACGAACAGAGGAAAGAGAAGGAGGATGCAGAACAAGGGGGCAAGCTGTGGAGGTGTTCTATACATGGAGAGAGGGGTCTAACTTGACCAAGAGAAACCTCTAATGAATGTATTGCACCCCCAAAGGCCCCGGAAGCATGTCATATTAGGCATGAATCTGCTCTTGAACTGGAAAAATAGCCCTGTGGTGCTGAAAAGCCTTGCTCTATCAGACAGTACGCACTACAGAGGACAGGGAAAGGGTTTCAAGTGCCTGAGGTATCCTAAATAAAGAGGACTATGCCACGTTCTAACCCCTTACCTCCCTGGGCACACCCCAGGTCACCTCCGTAATCACCTCACTGCCCCAACACACACATCTCCCACTGTGTACACTCCAGCAGTGCCTCGTCTTTTCTCCAAACCACCACTAACCTCTTCTGAAGCTCATCCCACCAACTGCATTAAAATATTTTCATCTAACAACCACTAGCCTTTCTCTAGTGACAATCTCCACTTCTCCATATAGTCATACTCCCAACCACCACTACCAACAACTTCTTTCCTTGTGAATATCCTAACATTAACTGTACAGCTACTAGGAAACACCACTTCCATGTTTTCTATGCACTCCTCATCTCTGTTTTTATCCTACTCTTTCATGCTGTACACATCCCGTCTCTGCCACCTTTGATTGTAAACATCCATTCACACTCCCTAACTTTCTACCCATCTTTGCTTCTACCTTTTTGCCAACCACCACCAGAAATCACCAATGTATGCACCCCAAGGACTCTCTCTTTGCTGGTGCCAAAGCCTCAATTTAGAGCTCTGTTACTAATCCATCCCTCTCATATCCAATTGTGTCTCTTAAAGTAGTTTCTTGTTTTTCCTCCTGGGCTACAGTGGCATTTATATATCGTGTTATAGTATAATATAGGATTTATCTTGCTCTTTGTGATGCTGGCTACATTTGCTCCTCAGACTATTGCAGCTGTGCTTCCTAGAAGAGTGCTTATCATTGCACTATCCTCCATGTAGTCCTTCTCCGAAGACTACCTTTATCCACCCAGATGTGTTCGAGCTGGAATTCCCACTGGAGTGTCCGACAGCGGTCCTTCTCACTAGATTGTCCTAATCATGTTGTGCTACTCACCCCACTGGCTCGCAAGTCTTTAAAGTGTTCCTCCCATCTGTGAAGAAACTTTCCAGTAGCCCCAGCAGAGCTTCACACTGAATACTTCCTTCCCAGCGGTGTTATTCACCGTACAGGCCCTATAGCCGATGTTCACCACAGGATAGCACGCCTGAGCTGCTGGGTTTCTCACTGGACTGACCCCTAACTGCGATGTTTGATCGTCATTTCACATTAACAGCTCTTCCATGTCCAATGATGCTTCTCACATGAGTACTCCTGCAGCTGGGCTGCACACTGTTGTGTCTCCACCCCCCACATGTTACTGATGTGTCCATTAGCTGCACTTTTCACTGGCAAGGAAGAATCTAATCCACACCAGGACACTGAGGCTCTGCCTGCAAAATCTCACTGCCAGTTCCCTTTGGAATTGGGCTCAAAGATTTGCTGTGGGGCAAAGAGGAGCCGGAGAGCTCACAGATGCGTCAGATTGTGAGGGTAGAAGGTAAAGATAGAGTATCGGTGCAAGCAGATTTGACCCTGACATTATGCCCTGTATACCAGGAACGGAAGGATGGAATTTCACCAAACCATTAAAAGGCACCGATGACGTGAATGTCTTAGTGCCATTAAACTCTGCTGATCTTTCATTCAGTCTTGTCCCACCACACTTTGCTCTCAGAAACCTCATTAAAAAAGTTGCTTGGTTTAAATTGGTCAAGGGGGAAACACAATTATTAAAGATGCAAAAAGATATTTTCCTATGTAGTCAGGTGTCAAGGTTAACAAGGGGTGTGTGGCTCCAATTTTATAATAAAGACAGGGAAGCCAAGTGATGTCTGTCAGAAGTCAATTGTTCCCTAACAGGGTCATTTTTAATCTAAACCTATTTCTTCATAATAATTTGCTGCAGCATTAATGTATGTCTCTTTGAACTTCACCTGGGAAACACATGGATTGCTCTAATTAAAATGAATGCAGTTACTACTTTCACAAAGGGGAGTTTATTTATTAAAGTTGTGCACGTAGCACGAATTACGTAAAGCATTGCATTGATTTATTTACATTAAGAAAGCCTGCAGCATAGCGCAAAAGCCGCGCATTCGCAACCCTTAGTACATAAGTACTTAAGCCATGGTGTAGGAAGATCTGCTATGAGATGAGCCCCTGAGCCGAGCCCCTGAGATGCCTGATGGAAGGTGACCAAAGTCGGATTACCAGCTCCAGCACTTACGTCATCCAATATGGCCTCTGCTTCTTCGTCTGTCTTTCCCGGAAACCTGATCCTCATGTCGTTGAGGACAGCGAGGGTCTGCTTTGACAGTTCTTCCTCTTGCTCTTTGGTCCTGTGAGGCAGCAACGTCTCGCTCTACAAAAGAAAAACAATCTTCTGAGGGGAGCACGGATTAGCCCTACAGCAGCATCGTGTTAGAGATGTTTGACATGCTCATAACCTCATAATAGAATTTAAATGAAGTCACGTTATTCCACACTGATTTTGGCGCGCCATTCCCATCGCGTGCACAGCCTGCTTTTCATTCGAGTTCTAAGCCTCCTCGCAAACAATATCTTCAGCAACAAGAGCCGTCATGAAATCACCTCGCTCCTCTGGGGTTTCTTCATTACCTACGCTGCTGGGCCAAATGAATGCATTTCCTGAATAAACGCATCGATTGATGGAGTCGTTAAACTAACTGTGACATTTCAATGATGCGCTGCTGTTTTTCCAGCAGCCGAGCTTCTAACCAGGAAGAAGGTAGTCTGGGGCGTGTACACCGCATGATGAATTATGAGGAGTGCTGTTGTGCTCGTGGGGCAAAAAAAATTAAGACACACAAACTGGAAAACTGAGTCCTGTGAAATGAAGGGAAATGCTGCCAAAGGCCTGACTCCCTAATAAATACAATTGTCTTGTGAGGTAGTCAAGTACAGCACAGGAAAGCAGATCGATGTTGGTGAGAGGAGGGAGCATCTTACAGGAAACTTAACCCAGATCTCCTTTCATAGGACACAACCCGAGGAAAGAACGAGGATAGATACTCTACGGCACGCGCAGTTCAAGAGAGCATGCCGGGACACTGCTAACTGGTGCTGTTTGAATTCCACAAATGATCTTTTTTGAAAGCTTGAGAAAAACATTTGCCTTTAATACAATACAAATGTGCTTGTTTCTAGTGTGCTGTGGTAATACCAAATGAAGGGGAGGGATAAAGAAAAAAATGACACGTTCTTCGCTGTTTTGAGCGGCAAAACTTGGAATACTGGGGTTTTTCCCTATTGAATCTTTACCAGTTTTTACCTCACCTGGGGGCATATTATCAAGGACGGCGTTAAAATCATCGCCGCTTTATCGGCAGAAAACTGCGGCTAAAGCGGAGATAATAGGCTTGATAATATACCGCAAAGACACCAGAACATGGGCTTCTATGGAAATTCTCGAGAGCATATTATCAAGCCCATTATCTCCGCTTTAGCGGCAGTTTTCTGCCGCTAAAGCGGCGATGATTTTATCGCTGTTTCTTGATAATATGCCCCTAAATCTGTGCCACTTGCTTGGGCATTCCACATTAGGAATCGCAAACAGTGTCTGACACACTGTTGTACATTCCAATTTGCGAGTTTTGGGAATTTAACTGAGGAGACTGATACCCATGGGAATGTAGTAGCAGCTTTGACTCTTGAGCTCAAGGCTTCCTTCGTACATAAGGATACGATTGACATTGATAATGTGGAGTACTCACAATCATTGTCTATTTACCATATCCTTAAATAGAACCAATAAAGTCTACTTAAGTTTAGGTTGGAGTACCCTATAGCTCGTTTTTATCTTCATACATAGTTCAGCTGTCTTGCTTAGCTATAACTGTCAATTTCTAAATAAAAAGAGGATTTAAAGAATATTCATGACAATAAAATCAGTCATAATGTTGTTAAAAAAGTTCATTCATCCTCAATTATCTGAATTTGTTCTCCTTCATCTGGTATTTGTGTCATTCTGCTTAAAACTGTAAAGTGAACCTGCAGCCTGGAATTAATTTGCTCAAATCTAACAGTAAAATTTTAAGTGGAAAAAATGGTCTGATAGAAAGACATATATTGACACGGATGCCAGTAAACCTTCAGCATTATCTTACTGAGAACCAGATACCAAGCTGGATAGACAACATTTCCAACAAATGCTCAGTTGTTAAATTCTTGGTCAAAATTATGAGTGTGAAATACTGCGCAAATAGTGCTGAACAACTAGTGTTAAGTCACACGATTTTCAAATATTTCACGACAGTTAGATGTGATGTCTGATGCAACATGAGCCAGGTGAGAGGAGAGGCCAGGGCTGCTCTCAAGGTGAAGAATGTATCTTGCAGCAGAGTTTCCACCAGTGTAAGCCCCTGGATGCAATGAGGCAAAGCAACGAGGAGAGAGTTGAAGCAGCCTAGGTATTATAATGGGTTGTTATGAGTGATACAAAGAGCTTGCATCCTTTTTTTTTTTTTTTTTTAAACAAGATAGCTGTGGAGGGAACATTTGCAATTATGAGAATCTAATTAGGTTGGATACTATTACAAAAACATGTTTTTGTTTAAATGAGTTTCTGTGTTTAAACGTCCAGAATTAATTTCAATTCTTGTTCGCTTCTATATCTGTATATTATATTATCCAAAAAGAGAAGTACCACCTTCAAATCCACCGCTTTGTCCTGGGCTTGAAAAATGTACTCCCCTTGGACCCTATCGGCCTCTGTATAATTGTGTGGTGAGAGAAGTTAATTTAATTTTTCTGTTTAAACTTTGCAGTAAAACCCGTATGGGGATTTCAGGAATTCAACAGCATACACAACATTACCGCGAGAACTTGTTAACGAGTCCTAACTCTTGTCTGATTAATGCGTCGTGGCCGGGTCGGCCGGTTGCATTTAATAATTGAACAGAGGAATATTCTTGCGGTAGCAGTGAAGTGTCCAACATGAATTGGTGTTTTGGAATCGATGCGCTCTGGCATTTAACTTTGTTTGTGTGGGATGCCTGTTTCATAGAACTATAGTTTCTCTCAGTCTAATATATTATTGTATACCGGGTTAACAATTGTTGTCAGCCTTTTTACGTTAATAAGTCTCGTATACCCCAGAGGGTTTTTATGCGCTTTAGATGTTCGAAGGCAACACCTAAGGAGTGACACACACTAGGCATTTACTGGAAGAAAAGCCATGTTTATATGTTCTTAAGGTAAATGATAGGTTCTGAATTTTCCTGGCTAAGGTGGGCAAAGAACGCATGCGCATTTTCTGCCCGAGGAACCAGGTGACAGCTCTCTGGTCCCTTCCAGCGATGAATGAGGAAAGACGGCGAGGCCTGATTTCACTCATAAACTCCTAACCCGGCATCTGACACTGATCTCTTCTGTGCCATCTTTAGAGGGAAACGGCACCTACCCACTGCATTCTTGTAATTTACTGGAACAGGTTCTGTCGCCATATACCCTTCTAAAATAAGCATTGGCATAGCCAATAGGTCTCGCCTTTGGGACCTTATAAGTGTTTACCCATGCAACACTTGATGTTGTTGCACCAAGGATATTGTGCTGGATAACTAGACACTTATAAGGTCCCAAAGGCGAGACCTATTGGCTATGCCAGTGCTTGTTTTCAAACCCACCCCCACTCCCCTCCAAAAACGAAAGTGTCTTTATATTGCAAGATGTAAGTGTTAGAATAGACGACTAAAGCATTTAATACTATTTAGAAATATCGAAATGTTAGTATATTTAAAGTTCGTGGTTTAAGTAAACGTGGGACCATGACTGAAGGCCCGGGTAAACAAAACAACGAGGCGGGGAAGTGGCGTTTATTGGTTAGGTCAGCTGCGAGCTCCCTCTATTAGCAGCAGGTTTTGTTTGAACGTTTTATCACCTTTGTAATCAACTTTTCCCCAGATCCATCAGGGATGACACCTGAGGATGCCGGAAGTACTTGAAACGTTCCAGACAACAGCTCAGCAGGTTAAGGTAGTGAGCTGTGTCTACCGTGCTTTATTGGAAGGAGCTGAGACGGACTCAGGCTTTTTGCTAAAATAAAGACCCCCACAACACTGGAAACTAAAGAGACTCGTCGCAGTTAATGCAGGCGGTTCAGAGCAATTAGCGCTGTTTGGTGGCTTCTTATAAAGCCCCCAAAACAAAAACAGAATGTAAAAGAACTTACTGTAATTGCCGTGCATCCCCTCCAGCTTCATCAGGGTAATGCACGGGATAACGCCAGCGCCTCTTTTGTTATGCAACGTTATTGTAAAAGGGGTCGAGGTATATGTCTAACAATCTTTGCGGCATATTATCAACGGCCAGCGATAATTATCACTGGCCGTACATAGCGATAGAAATATTATCGCCGGCTATCGCTGAATATTATCGCCATGATAAAGCTATATTTACAACTCATAGCGCTATGGTGATAATATTTCAGCGATAGCGGTGTTTTCAATGGAACATCGCTGGTTTTCCAGCGATGTTCCATTGAAAACAGCGATAACATTGCTGATACGACCCTGTGGTCGTATCAGCATAATCCATCTCCCATTAAAAGTATGCATTAGTCAGGAATTTAACAGGCGTTAAATTCCTGAGTTAAGGCTGAGGTAGCACAATGTTTTTTATCGCTGCACCTCCTTGTTAATATCGCGAAGCTGCCTTCACGATATTAACATGTGTTGTTTTCACAGCCACGCCTTCTTTGCATCTCATCAGCGATGCGAGGCGAGGCTGTGAAAAAACGGGCTCTACATCAAGGAAACACGCGCTACCGTGTCCTTGATGATATTGCGATATAATTATCGCCGCTTCTTGCCCAAAAACGGACGCTAAAGCGGCGATAATTATATCAACAGCCCTTGCTAATATGCCCCTATGTGAAGTGATTTTTATACATAAACATCCCATGCTGAGATGTGTGTACACTGTACTGTAAACAACATTCACAAGGAACTCATTCAAAAATATTTTTCTAATACATGCAACATTAATGGTTGCTATTGAATTAATCTAACACATGTAAGCCACAGATAATAAAGAATGAAAGAATGAAATAGGACCAAATCAAAAAGTCACAACAATAAGTCCATACAGGGCCTAATTTCTTATTGAAAATCTGCCAAACCTCAGCCGAGGTCTTTATTTAATATATAATTTTCAAATCACATATAAAAAACATTTCATATATACATAATACCTCTCTTTCTTACATTTATAGTGCAATGTGAACCCCAGTGAAAAAAACCATAACCTATTATAAAGTAATCAAACAAGAAGGGAAAAATATAAAAGGTAATTGGAAAAATTATAAGGACAGTTTATATACAATAAACAATAGTTCAGTCAGGGCTGTCTCTTATTATGTTGTCGACGGCGTTTCGACCCACTTATAAATACCGGGTCTCATCAGGACTGTATTTCTGGGGGCAATATAGAGCATACAATCGTCCACATAGGATCCAGTATGTATGGTGATGTTGCAAATGAAAAATAACATCCGAACTTGGGCTGTTTGTTCCTTCAGGAATAGGGATCAAATTATTAGACCTAATGTTTTTGGAGAGTTGAAGATTCAAACTCTTCAGGATACTCGTTGTCCCTATATTATGATATCCGAAGGGATGGATATATCTCCTTCTTTCAGTTTCGGCACTACTCAATACGAGTGCAACAACGCTCATACATTATTGGCTGCTAGATTGATTCCGCGAGAGATTCAACATGGAATAGACACGCATTGGACTAGCAGCCAATAATGTATGAGCGTTGTTGCACTCGTATTGAGTAGTGCCGAAACTGAAAGAAGGAGATATATCCATCCCTTCGGATATCATAATATAGGGACAACGAGTATCCTGAAGAGTTTGAATCTTCAACTCTCCAAAAACATTAGGTCTAATAATTTGATCCCTATTCCTGAAGGAACAAACAGCCCAAGTTCGGATGTTATTTTTCATTCGCAACATCACCATACATACTGGATCCTATGTGGACGATTGTATGCTCTATATTGCCCCCAGAAATACAGTCCTGATGAGACCCGGTATTTATAAGTGGGTCGAAACGCCGTCGACAACATAATAAGAGACAGCCCTGACTGAACTATTGTTTATTGTATATAAACTGTCCTTATAATTTTTCCAATTACCTTTTATATTTTTCCCTTCTTGTTTGATTACTTTATAATAGGTTATGGGTTTTTTCACTGGGGTTCACATTGCACTATAAATGTAAGAAAGAGAGGTATTATGTATATATGAAATGTTTTTTATATGTGATTTGAAAATTATATATTAAATAAAGACCTCGGCTGAGGTTTGGCAGATTTTCAATAAGAAATTAGGCCCTGTATGGACTTATTGTTGTGACTTTTTGATTTGGTCCTATTTCATTCTTTCATTCTTTATTATCTGTGGCTTACATGTGTTAGATTAATTCAATAGCAACCATTAATGTTGCATGTATTAGAAAAATATTTTTGAATGAGTTCCTTGTGAATGTTGTTTACAGTACAGTGTACTTACCCGGTTCACAGGGACATAAGGGTCGCTCTTGTGATTTGAAATATTGAGATGTGTGTACAAACAGGGTTTGAAAGGACTGGTGCCTCTTCTACAGAAACCACACATGCTGTGCTCATGACAATAGTTCTGCACCATTTTGAAGAGAAGCCAGGAGGGCAGTGCGGAAAATCTGGCACCAAGCAGGCAACAGATTCCTTAAATTAGGCGTCCATATTAGGAGCTTGCTTTTTCCATTTGTATGCTTTAAAATAAGAAACCCAAACAAAGCCAAACCGAAAAACTTAGTTTCACCCATAGCAGCAACATGATTTGAATGAAGTGTGTTACTTTAGCACAGCATTTGTTGCTTTTTGAACACCATTTTCAGAGGATCCAATTGTGAAATGTTACTTCTTCTGACATTGGGGAATTTAACCCAGCAGAAAAAATCGAGATCATTAAACTAGTTAAAAACTAAAGGCACTAAAATAACATTAAAATAAAAAATCGAAAACATCTATAAGTTCTAAGAATAAAACAAAGGTAAAATAACAAAAAACGAAAAATGTGTGGTATGTACTGAGCCATGTTAGAGGTTAATATGTGATGGCCTCAGCTAACAATACTGCACGCACTACATTAAATTAGGGAATAGGCCAGGGGTCGAATTGAAATAAGGACGTGGAGTGGGGTTTGGGGGTGGAGCAAACAGGGCAAGGGAACTACAGCAGGGGAACACAATCCCCTTAAAAATAACGAAGAAAAAGAAACCCCCACTCCCTACAAAATCCTAACAAAATCCTGATTTTTTTCTTTGAACACGTTTTACGTATTTCTTTGGGGAAAAGACAAATGAAACCAGGCACCCGCCATCATTCACGTCCATAAATTATAGACGTGACAACTTGACAAGTTCTGGTATGTTATGATGAGTCCAGGAGAGGGGAAAGACAGAGGCTCGAGCCTTGCGGACAGCCCGGTCTTTTCCAAAACGACTGGGTCACCACAATGAACAACATTTTGGTGTACTAGCACAAAGAACAGCGTGAATCTTTCAGAAAATGGACAAGTGGTGGGCTTTATTTTTATAATGTGACACAACAAAACGAGTCACACAACACATCAGTCATATGCTTTTTGGACATTACCAGTTTTGTGAAAAACGATCTGCTGTAATGGTGCACAAAACCAGTCTTGATTTAAACGCGGTTGAAGTTAGCCTAACCATGAATTACAAGCATTGTCAGCACGGCCGTCAAAGTAACGCGGCCGCGCGGGCCAGAAAGTGAAAGTGGCCAGATGGGGCCGGTAGCAGCAGCAGCCAGTGGGAGGAGCGGGGCGCACTATGTGGTGGGGGAAGGGGAGGAGCACTGTGATACGAGGAATGCGCATTACTGTGCACGTAACCTCACGCTCTAGGCCAGCAAAAGCTTGTGGTGGGATTTCTAAAGCCCACTCACTAAATGTCTCGCCGACAGCGCATGCGCTGGCTCAGGCGAGACCTAAAAAGGAAGACAGTTTTTCTTGGTTCAATGTACGTTTGAAGGCTGTGTTTCATTGATGGATGGCACTCTGAGCACAGCGGCATTTCAGGAGTCCATCCCTTAATACTGGTTTATATGAGTGACCACCTTTAAAAACTGCACAGTTTTCAATAACTTTAATTAAATTACAAGTTGGGGTTGTAGGTGATAAGCCTTCCATCCATCCAGGCTTCAGATTTTTTTGTTTATAGGTTTATAAAGTGCAATCTCGACCCGAAGGTATTGAGTGCCTTACATGAGCACCAGTTACGTTACGCAAGGGCATGTTCCTCATTTTTGTTAGGCACGGGTAGATTAAGTGATTTGCCTAGAATCTCAGGATGCTGAGCCGACGCTGAGGCTCAAACTTGGTTCCCCAACTCCAAGGTCGACAGCTCTGGCTGTTAGGCCACATCCTCTGGGCATTCACACTATGTATATCTCAAGACGGGAGTTGTCCTAACCATACTGCATGTAAATCTGTGATTGGACACAACTACTCACATGTACCTCATTTCTGGAGAAGGCCTCGTGCAGGACATGCACTGAATTCCCTGCTGGACCCCTGAGACAGTGTCAGCATACTGTGTCGGAATGCATTTGAAGTCGAGCGGGCTGAAGTCACTGGTGTTGGGTAAAATAAAGGAAAGGAGAGAACTCCATCACCCTAAACATGTCCCCAGTTAAGAGAAGATGGAACATTCTTTGTGGCTATGGGCCCAATTCACACCAATTACTACCATTTTGGTATTCACAGAAGACAGAAGACACTTATTCATTTTGGTACTCACAGAAGGCACTTACTCATTGATGAGTAAGTGCCTTCTGTGAATACCAAAATGAGTAAGTGCACTTACTCATTTTGGTATTCACAGAAGGCACTTACTCATTTTGGTATTCACAGAAGGCACTTACTCATTGATGAGTAAGTGCCCCCTTCCTCATTGATGAGTAAGTGCCTTCCGTGAATACCAAAATGAGTAAGATGCTAGTGACGGCCCATTACAAGCAGCTTACTGCTGCATATTATTTTTCCACTTAAAACAGAGCTCTGTTACCAGCATAATGATTATTTTGTCAAAAACCTGGTGCCCCCCTGGAATCACTTAAGGATCCCCTAGGGGGGCCCACCCCCTAGTTTGAAGACCCCTGATCTATGGTAGCATTACACTAACATCCCCATCTTTTGGTAAGTCTCAAGGGTAGTCCTTCTGTGAGTGGTTTAGTTCTAACGATCCGCATCTACGATTCACAATGTTCCTGAACAAAAAATATTTTATTTTTGGATCTCCTACTGAAATCAAAATATGGAACCCTGCAGTGAGAGGTTTATAGGAAACCAACTGACAGAAATTCTTTACTCTTGTTTGCCAGCCATCACCAAATGACATTTTGTGTCCTTTGGAGACAGCTGTCAAACATGTGGTTGTTTTCTTAGACTCCTGTGTAATTGTTCAGAAATTGAAAAATTTGAGACACAAGCCACCACAGTGTCTGCATAACTATGAGTCAGGAAATACCCTGTGAAAATCATATAATATGACGGAAATACACCCACAAAGCACTTCTTGTATCACACAAAACACACAAACGGGATTTAATGACTTGTGCAACAACATTTGTCTCCCTTTCTAATCAGTTTAAAAACACAGTAATCAAATATTGGAAGATTTCAAGAGTTGGGCATCATAAGCAAGAAAACCCCTTAGATTAGACAGGCCGACAGCTTCGGAGTACACCCGATTCACATACGATAGATTATATCTATGCAAGCTAGCTAGTCTACACCACAAAACATACCATCCATTACAGGACATTTTCCTTGAAGCCTTTATAGAGTTAGTAAGATTACCACAAGTCCACCCAGCACTGATGTAGGTCTAAGTACACCATGGAAACAACAGCCATTTACCAACTGAATATGTGAAAAAATCATATACATAATAATATGCCCTTGTAATCTCTCATGTATGGAGCCATGTCCACGGGAAGATTAAGAAATGCATCATTAAACATAAAAGTAATATTTGATGCAGCAAACTAACAACTTAACTGGTGAAGCACATCAACATACTAAGACACATGACTCTTAAACATAGACAGTCATTGAAAAATGATTGATCAGGGGACAACACAGAGAAAGTACATCTGTTACATCAGAAGGAACATTGTTGGTTAATTTGTCCATCTACACTCACACATGTATTTATCAATGAAACAGAATGGATACACTCTGGCACCATTTGTATACCAACACAAGCGTTTTTATCCTCATCCAATTATCAGATGGAGTCATAAATGTGTTGTCCATTACCACAACAAGATCTAAATTTCCCCTTAGTCAACTGGCCATGATATGCACACAATGAATAATCTTCTCACATAATTAAGTAATATCTTACATGTATTGATTAAGGTGGGATCCCTGTGAGATATCGGACATTGGTCAACAAATCACTAATAAAAGATGGACCCTCATCAGTTAATAGACTAATGATCCCAGCAAGAGGAAATTTTACAATTAACCACATTTTTAATCTTGCCCACTACTTGTCCGGTGCTTATGCCACTGACATGACATTGTCTATTCACATCACTGCATAGCATATGACTATGAAAAATGCCATCCAATCATGTCCCACATTTTTAAAATCTCTAGCATTACACAACATTAATAAGAACCTGAGCAGTGTGGCACTAGGTACAGAATATGTCACTTAGCTGGAAGAAGTACATTTGATAGACTCAAGAAATAGCCTCTAATCAACTGGCCTATTTCTGTTTATTTTGTAATAGGAAACAGCTTAGTTTGAGCCAAAGGTTGCAGATGGGGCCCACCGGCACTCATTTTTGGGGACCAGCACTCATTTTTTTCTCATCACATTTGGGCCCAGAGCAAGAGAGCGAAAAGTATAAAAGGAGAAAAGAAGAAGGAAGAGGAAGACAAAAACAGTAACAGAAAAAGACAGCAGAGAATAAAGAGAACCTGAAAGGCTGAAATGAAGGGCAGGAAGTGTGTGGTGTAGAATGAAAGAGGCCTAAGGTGGCATCAAGGCTGCACAACCTTGGTATTTGGTACCCTTGACATTCAATAGTGCCAGCCCATGGCCTTTGAGCAAATGTTTGGGCCCCAGCACTTATTCTTTTCCAAATTAAGCACTGGTGCTCCCCCTTTGATTTTGACACAGTAAATAACTTCATTCAAGCTGTTCCAATATGGCTGACCTTTAAACTTTTCATTAACAATACTAAGTCCCCAGTTGGTGTGGTGTTTTTTGGTGAGTGGGTGTGGTTTGTAATTGTAATTGTATTTACATAGTGCTTACGAGAAGTCGAAGCACTTTTTGGCGAGTAGCACGCTACTCTGAAGCCCAAAAGGATTAGTGGAGGATTAGTATAGGGAAATATGAGTTAATTTGAGTGGACGACATTTGAGTCTGTGAGTTGGATTGCATAGGATAAAGGAGGGATAGAATAGGGCAGAGTCTAGAAAGTGTTATTTGGGAGATCATAGTCGGAAGATGAGGTTAAGGATGAGTAAAAACTAGAGATGGAGGAGGGAAGAGTCTCTAGAAAGGGATTAGGGAGATCATGGTAGTAAAATGAGGTTCTGGATGAGTGAAGGAGGGATACATGAGGGAACACTTTGGAAAGGGTTGTTTGGGAGATCATAGTGGTAAAATGAGGTTTGGGGTGAGGCAGGGGGTATATAAGAGGGAAGAGTAGAGAAAGGGCTCTTTTGGAGATCATAGTAGTAGAATGAGGTTTGGAATAACTCAGAGAATGGAGGTAGAGGATATACTGAGAGAAGTATAGGGTGAGTAGTGCATTGGAGAGAGTGAAAGGTTTATTTTCTTTCTTCTATAGTAGGAGTAAAGTAATAAATATATAGATACATGACTGCATAGAAAAGGTATACATGTATAAGTAAGATAATATATTGAGATTTAAAGTTGAATTGTATAAACTCAGACTTTCAAGTGCTGCTGTACTTGAAGTAAAGTTAGTTGTGTCTTTTTTAAAACAATTTTTTATTAATTTCATATGTTCCTCACTATTTCAATAGTGAAGCACTTGTAGTTATGATAATATGTACATATTGTGATAGATAAATAAAACAGAGACCCATAGGCATCTGATCAAAAAACATATATAAAAACTATGCAGTGACCTATAAACATGTTAAGCGTAGATCTAAAATACATATTTAACCATAAGAAATATGTACATTTGTTAAGCTGACAAAATAATATCTGTATATTTTGAAAACAATAGTTATTACACATATTTGTACAAAGAAATACACATATCTAGAAACATACATATAATCAAATTATACATGTTTACATACACAGGGATATGCCATGAGGCAGGGATTTGTCATCACAATACGTGTGTTATCACTCTGCAGGGTGTTTGTTTGCTGTGGAGAGTAGAGGGAGAGGATGCACAATGCTACCACCCATTGTATCTAATTTTAACTTAGTAAGGTCGTGCACTAGTTTTCAGTGAAAAGCTCTGGGTTCATTAATGAATTAAATGGAACATTTGATCTTCACGTTTAATTACAATAACTATGTCTGTTTTCTCATGTAGGCTACAAGAACCTTTACTTTTGATGGACCAAAATATGAGTACTTAAGGTGTTATACTTATAATATATGTACAATATGTTGTACATACAACATCAGTGACTTGTGGCTTGCAAGCAAGTCTACTGCACAAAATAATGCCAAGGAGCATCATACAAGCCACGATAGGAGAAACATGCTGGCAAAAAAGATAAACAATAGAATTCTTTTTATTTTGTCAAGTGGAAGTTAAAATAAATGAACCTAAATATTGCCCCCTCTGGATAATTACTCTGTAGCCTGAACAATGCCTGCATCGGACGTGCATCCTTAAGGCGGAGAGACCAACTATGAAGCATGGCTCCTGTGTGTGTGAGTGCACTCCATCCTTTTACTACTAGTAACGGTTTACAATCAGTGTTCGGAATCTGGATCAAAGGATACTGGTTGCCATTTTTAACAACTTGGGCAAAGTACTGTGGCTCCCTTTACTGGAAACCAAGTATCCCTCTATAGAACTTGGGTCTCATGGTACCATGTCAGAGCAGTCAAAGGCTTTTTTCAAGGTAGGTGCTGTGGGTGAGAGACTCAGCTCTTAGCAGCACAACAAACAATGCTAAATAAATCACTGAGATTGTTCTTATAATAAGAAAATGTCTTTATTCTACACACTACTAAATACAACAGTTTAAAATAAATACAGTTTGCGAGGCAGAAATGCCTCTAAAGAGCCTCACAATCAACAATGGGCGCATACTAAAGAAAGGCCACACAGATCAGGTGCCCTGTCTAAATATATGCTGTTCTGCCTGTGCGGGAGGCACCTCTAATGGTCTAGTCACCAGAAAGTCATGAACCACAGTGCCCGCCGCATGTGACGAACACAATATAGCTGGTCATTAATAAAAGCCAGGCTTCCTGATTTTGCTATGATGTCACCACAATTACTGATGCAACATTATAAGGTCAAAAAAATTGTGCAATCACTATTGAAACATTTCTCAATGGTGCCACCTTTCAGTGATATTTAACAATATGTGCAACAAGTTATTGTTACTGCTAGTAAAGATTTCAATGTACAATTGTTAGAAATGGGGGTCTCTAGTTGGCAGAGGTAGGTACCTTTGTCCAAATAGAGACCCTTGCTTCTAGTCAGGATATGAGGGATATACACTTTAGATACCCCTTACTCACCCCATGGGTTGCTTGGCACAAGCAGACAGACATATCCGAAAGGCAATGTGTAAAGCATTTGTACTCAAAACACACAGTAATACCGCGATAACACCACAAATGGACACACCAGTTTAGAAAGAAAGTATCTTTATCTAAACTCAACAAGACCAAAACGACAAAATCCAACATACATGTAATAAGAATATGACTTTCAAACAACTTGGCTCACAGAAAACTATGGATGAGTGATTTCTCTGAAAGTTCCTGTAGTTGCAACAAAATTCACAAGGCCAAGCAGCCGCAGAGATGGGAAGCATAGAAAAACAAAGAGATGCATGAAACCATGGGGAGGTGATGCGTTAGTTTTGCTGTACGCAGGAGAAGTAATGCATTGAATCCGGTCTGTAGGGGGAAGTGGTGCGTCAATTCCGAGACAGTTTTGGTCTGTGGGTGATGCATCGGGAAAACTTGCCGCACAGGTACGATGCGTCGGCAATCAATGCGTCGGTTCTTGCACCGGCGACAGATTATGAGTTGGTTTCAGCAGAGGCACGGCGATGTAAGGAGATTCTTGTCGCACAGCGGTGCTGTGTCGGAAAAACAGCCACAAGACGAGTGATGCGTTGATTTTCTTGTAGTTGGGTTGCTTCTCCAGCTCCCAACAGCAGGAAGAACCTTCAGATGCCCAACACAGTCACAGGCACCTCTTGGCAGCTCATAACTCCCATCAAGGAGGTTCATAGGAGCTGAGGGTGAAGTCTTTGTGTCGCTGAGACGTTAGAACAGGAGGCAAGCTCTACTCAAGCCTTTGAGATCTTCCTCAACCAGGGGGGATACAGCACACAGCTAAGTCCTTGTCCTTTTCTTGGCAGAAACAGCTACTGCAGGCCAACCCCAGGCAGCACACAGCAAAGGGGCAGTACTCCTCTTCCAGTTTATCCAGCTCTTCTCCATGGCAAAGGTTCCTCTTAATTCCAGAAGTAGTCTAACTAACTGGGGATTTCGGTCTAATACTTATACCCCAAAATGTCTTTGTTCTCTTGGTCGAACGGTCTCTGAGCCCAGTCCAAACCAGTTCTGTCCTCAATGGTGCAGTATGACCACAGGGGGTGGAGAAAGCATTTTGCAAGGGCCCGGTTGAAGAAAAATCAGGAAGATAAGGCAACACAAGGGACTTTGTCAGATGTTTTTCAGAACTGGTCAATTATGTGGTAACTGTGGATACCCAGCCTGGAGATGGGGCATGTATCTAATGACAACACAAATTGGAGCTATAGGGGCAGAGAACAGGTCATCCCCCACTCAAACGTTTCTATACAACAAGTGACCTGTTCCCAAGGTGAAGAACCATTCAAACATCTATACCCTTGGTCATAAATTTAAGACAATCTATACAGCATGTGGTCACACCATCTATGCTACTTATGGGTATGATGTCACCAATTTAAAAAGGAAAAGAAAGAAGAGGAAATTCATACGAGGTACAATAGTCTCATTAATCCCAGATGTCTGTCTCTAAACACCCAATAGTAGTGAAAAAGTGTAGGAAAGGAGCGAGGGAGCCTCACGGTAGCACCACCATGGAGGTTTAAGCAGGAAGGTACTCGCCTGCTGCCTCAAGGTCTCATCATCAGCAACCCTCGTTCCGAAAACAAATCGAGTGTAAGGGAGGAGAAATGAATAACAACCTAAAGAGTGCTGAGGTGTGTATAAAGAAAAATGTAGTGCCAAATTGTGTGCACCTAGGAAACCCCACAACTTATATATAAAAGTGAACTAGAACACACTGGCTTACAATTTTATTCCGTGCTGTGTGTCTACTTCAATTTAAAATGCCGACATGTTTCATTGCCTTTGGGTACACTCACGGCAATTTCTTCAGGGCGTGGGGTTTTTTCTCAACCCTGCATTTCCGCCTATCTTTTGATAAAAACTTCTGTAAGAGACAGAGGAAAAAGAGACAAACAACAACACATAGCAACATTAATTGGCAACGGGCAAAGTATATTATTTCCCTTGTAGCGTATAGGCCATGTCATTTACCGGAATTTTACCCAGCGCGGGTATACCTTTACCCTGGAGCTCTGGTATGCGATAAACTGCATTCGTTCTGGGCTCTTCTGGAAGGCTCCTACTGTGAGCCTGTAACACATAACCATGATTCACAAGCCTATTATTATGGATTTTGACATATCGTAATTCACTATACGTCTATCCTTCCGCTTTGCGCCTCATGCTACTAGTGTCAATGGCGCCTCCCTGTCTTACAGCTTTCCCGTGTTCACAATATGTTCCCATGTCTCAAATTGTAGCTGTAGTGGGATGCTGTTTCTTCGCTACTCTAACCCTCATAGTTGTATTTTAAAGGTTGTATTTTAAAACAAGGGTTGGGAAGGGACCTCCTAGATATGTTGCCGACCCTCCCGTCTTGCACTCTGTAACCCCAAGTCCACTACTCATAATTCTAGCTAGTTAAAAGTGCCCATTATTGTAGAGTTCCGAGGGGCCCTACCTTATCGGTCTCTCATTTTGCTGAACCCACCTTAGTTACTTGTGCGTCCGGCGTTAGCTCAGCACCGCATCAACCCGGTACACTGTTGCCTGAGACTAAATACACTCTGGCTCACCTCGTGTACAAACCCGGAAGGGAACCGCCCTGCTCAAGGAGTGTCTAGTGAGGTGCTTCTGTCTGTGTTGTGCGTCGCCGCCATCTTGGAATGGTGTCCGTAACCAGTTTATCACTCATCCCGCTACTCGTTCCTGGGGAAATGAGATAGAATAGTATCTCTATCGCTCTTAATAGGTAGCTCATTGGATTTATACCAGCCTGCCATTGGATACGTTACAATTGCATCTATTTCTTTACTACAGCTATCAGTCAGTAGATATATATAGTTTGGCTGTACTAATTGTTTAGTGTCACATGGCGCCCTATTGTAAAGGTGTAGTGTCACCGCTCTCCGCTTACACCTTATCAATCCGGTACAGGTTTAGGCTACACTTCACATTTCTTGATTCAAAACCCCACAACTTTATTGTGAACGAACAACCCCCTAGATGTGACTCACATCAAAACGAGTTAATAGCGAGCGGTGTATTCTATTGTATTCCTATGATTATCGATTCCACACAACATCAGGATGTATCAATCAGACCTGTCTCACCAAGAGGTAAAAAGTTCTCATTTAGAGTCTGTCCGCTGGTAGTCCCTTGCTGTTTATACTACGTGGTCGAGGTTGGGCCTGGATCTCGATTTCTGGCATACCGCACCACACTTGTTTTATCTAGCGGAATAGGTGATAGATGGACTATACACCTACCCTATTCCACTCAATAAGGTCATTTAATCCGGTTTTGTCCACCCCTTCCTGATAAATCCAGCGTGCTTCCCTGGTGCTTAATCTGGTCTCCATATTGAATTGGTCCCCCATCACCCTTTCTAGGACCACCCACCGTACATCTTTTGGCATATGTTTTTGGGACTGATAGTGTTGCACCAATCTGGTGCTTAATTTCCCTGCACGTAATGTACTCAGGTGTTCTTGTATCCTGATTTTGACCTTCCTGCTGGTGAGGCCAATGTAGTGGAGGTCACAGGGACATGTCAGTCTGTAAATGGCATTAGATGTGTTGCAATTGCTAAATTGGTTTAAAAACCAGGTGGTATTGTTTGCAAGAGTTACACTTTTGGTGGCAGATGTAAACGCACACACAGAACAGCTCCCACTTGGGTAATGTCCCCGCGGGATGTTGGTCTCACGGGGGTCCTGTCTTGGTCTTGTATGGACCAGGCGATCACGGATGTTCGCTGATCGCTTGAATACGAAGCGGGGAGGTGGCATTTGCATATTCGCAGTGCTTAACAGATGCCAGTGTCTGCGAATAGTCTGTCGGATTTTAGTAGAGAGTGGACCAAAAGTGGTCACTACTGGAATACAGTCGCTACTTTTCTTCGGAGTTTTTTCTAATAAAGCAGCGCGCGGGGTGTTGTAAGCTCGCTTTCTTGCTTGTTTGATGACCTTAATTGGGTATGCCCGGTCCTTCAACTTATTGGCTAGCACCTGAGATTGTTCAGAGTAGTGTTGTAAAGTGGAACAATTGCGGCGATACCTCAGAAACTGCCCTACGGGTAAATTATCCCTAAGTGCTCTAGGATGAAATGATCTATAGTGCAATAGGGAGTTTTTGTCCGTTGGTTTTTGATGGACCGTAGTAGTCAGGCCCCCATTTTCGGCCTGTATATCAAGGTCCAGATATACTGCAGTTGTACTGCTCACCGACCATGTGAATTTCAAGCAGCCATCAAGGCCGTTGAGCCACGTGAGAAACTCATTGAGTCTCTCTTCTGAGCCTTCCCAAATACATAGAACATCGTCTATGTATCTCTTCCAGAGGACAATGTTCCTCTGGAAGGGATTGGTGTCAGGGTTGATATGATAGGCCTCAAATTGGCCCACGTAAATACATGCCAGGCTAGGGGCGAAGGTAGCCCCCATCGATGTCCCGGATACCTGAGGGTATAACTGTTCCTTGCATGCAAAAAAATTCTTTGTTAGGGCAATCTCAACACACTGGAGAACAAAGGTCTGTGGTGTATCATAAAACCATTCAGAATCTCTCAGGGCTCGTGCTGCTGCCACCAGCGTAGCCTCCTGAGGGATACTCGTATATAGAGATTCTATGTCTATAGTGACGAGGTAGTGGTTGTCAGGGTTATATGATACATTTTCCAGGATTCTTAAAACATCATCTGTTGCATAATTATTTTTTACCTGTCAGTATACACATGCTCCATAAATGGCCTTGCAATTATCATGTCTGTGACCACACATGTATCTAATGACCCTTATGGAGTCAACTCCTCTTGATTTAATTGTGTCCTACAGTATCATTCCATTGTCACCTATTAAGCTGCCCCCACGGGATGTCATCATTTAATCCTGTGATATGAGATGAAAGCTTAACAATCCTTCCTGATGTTCCTTCAACCAGGCCTGCATTCACAGAAACTCCTGCATCATTGCATGTACAATGCATTTCTGGGCCCTAAAATTAACCGACCCTACAGCACAAACATCTTGATATCACGCCCATTCCCTCAGGTGGATGCTTAGGGGATCATGCTACATTACAGAATAATTATGGGGACCATCCCACATTCTTAGTAAAAAAAACACTGTTGCCGTCACCGTCACCGTCACCACAAATTGCAGGCTTTTAACTAATGGTCCTGGTAACGTGCGTCCTTCCTAAGATGGCCACCTAAGTTGCCAGTCCAGCCTTTCCCGACACTACAACAGGAAATACGCTTAATTAGCCCACCTCCAGCGCATCTCAGTACGGGAGACAGAGCCAGGGTAGGTGAAGGGCAACTCACCAAGCCACTTCTAGTGAGTATGCGACTCCAAACACTGATGGAAGCAATACCGGTAAGTGCATGCTTCTATTTATAACTTGACTGTATATCCCCCACATATAGATCGTGTGTGAGCGACGCACTCACTTTTGACCTACCTACATAATACGGGGTGAGTGATGGGGGTGTTTGACTACTTGGGCTTTTCACGTGACTATATGACTATAAATATAGGTTCGTTAGCAAAAATCACCGTATCCAGGCACAACTATGAGGCTAAGAAAAGCAATTTGTTTGTTAAAATGTTTGTTTGTTTGTTAACTTCATCGCATTTGTCCTTGTTGCACCAAAAGCATCGAATTTTAGACAACAGCGTCGCCAACAACTAACACGGACAGATTGCATGCCACTAGTCATTCTGATGACAACATGTTGCCAATACTAGTTTGACACATGCGTGCATGTGTGGATTGATTTATTTGTCACAGGTCACCATCTGTAAATATGGTTTTAAGAATGGTATACAATAATACAAATGCCTACCAATTGTAATGCCATCATTATTTTAATTTATGCCTTTGTACCACCTTATTTTTTTCAGGTCTCATAACGATACAAGGTGACACTTAACCTTGTACAACATAGCACGGCTGGCGACTTGATTAATCTGCCGAATTGAATACACCAACCCTGCAGTAGTCTACGACTATTAGGATACTATCCTTTTACGGTCCTGACGAAATGCCACTAGACCCCTTAGGGGCTGATGAGACAAGAAACATGTTGACCAACACTAAATAGTGTATATGATGTATAGGATCATTATCTCCAATACCAGGTACACTGTTTTTATTTAGATTAGTGAGCTGCACTAATCAAATTTATTCAATAAGAGTCTCCCTTAACCTATTTTAAATCACACTTACTACACTACTCATTTCAGTTCACATACCTTCACTCACCAAACGGCTTTATCAAAAGAACTCCGACAAAGAGCCCATCCGCGGGTGCCCATCGGGCATTGCAGTACCGGCCCAATGAGGAGCACGCCCAAATGATGAAGCATGACACCTTTCGGGGTGTGTGAGGGCACTTCCCCCATTTGGAGGTTATTCAAGAGACCTGACTACCACTTATATCCTTAGGAACTGCACACCCATACATTTAATAAATATAGCACAGGTCCCAGCTGCATAAAGCTACCCGTAAGCAGATACTGGGCTGAGTTAGACAAACACATTTGCTCACCCTGCACATGTGTGCACACATGATTACATAAAACTAATCAAGAGCCTCCTACCTTAGCTGCACATAAGCCAACTTTATTTTAAGAGGCTGGCACTGAAGGTTTGCCCTCAAATGCTACCATTTTACAGTGAATGAGACTCAGGTTGTGAGACTTGCTCAGAGCAAAGATTACAAAACCGGGCGGTCCAAACACAAACACTCTAGGTGGACTAAAGGGTCAGAATCCAATTCTTAATAGACAGCCCTTTTGTAAGCAAAATAAAACCTTAAAACGATCCATTCCTACCCTAGGAAACTGTTTAGGACAGTAAGGCTTTTTATGTTTACTTATCTATATATGTGAGTCTGGTCCCTACTCCCCTTGTTTTATAAATTTAAAAAACAATTGTTCTTCATTCCCCCATGTTTACTGATGACTCAGAGTGTTTGGTCACATTGACGGTGGCAGTGCCGCTGATCACCATATCTTTGGAGTGGCAGCCAATTAAACCAATAGCAGGGCACCATGTCAACACAGAAACACACACTGAGTTGGTAGGGGGCCTGCAACATGACAAACTGTTTTCACTCTCATTCTACCAAAGTCACATAGAGATTGCTCCTGTTTCATTCTATCAGTTACACTGTGTGTGTGAGAGAATTCTCACTGCAGAATAAATACTTTGACTCAAGTGAGATCAAATTCTTTCTTGCATCTAAGTCTGAGGATAAGGCTAAGAATGATTGAAACCAATGCAAGAAACCCAAATCAGTAATTCCCTAGAGTCCTTTCTGCGACAGACTGAAGAGACTAACAGTCTCTTACTGTCAGTACTTTTTCAGTAGGAGCATCCTTTAGCTCATGGTGTCTAGATAAATTCCTTATCAATCCCAATCCCAGTGCCTTTTTCACACTATTATTTCCACACAGAAACATATTTGTTTCTCAGACATCTTTTCACTCCTTCGTGACCCTAACAGCTAACTAGATTAACATTTAATTGAAGAATTGTAAGGCCACGATAATGAGTGCCCTAAAGGAGGTTGAGGTATTTACTTGTCGGGTAAATGCTGGCACCACAGGAGAGATATTTACTGGGTTCACTTAGAAAGGGGACATAATATGTGGAATTCAGTGAATATGAAATTCCATTTTCCTCTACAAACGGGAGACCTAAAACATAACTCCCATTTGTGACAGCGTTATTGTTAACCCCACATGAGTTATACATACATGAATCTGGCAAGAGTAGAATCTCATAACAAGCAATGTTTAGTATAGTTCAATATGTCTGAAATATATATATATATTCATCTCTTGGCCTGATCTGAGTTATGATATTCTGAATCCTGCACTCATCACATCTTCAAGGGTTTGAACTTTGAAGTCAGCTAATAATACTGCAAATATGAACCTGAGGTGCCTTGTTCTGTGAATAGGCTCTATGGAAGCACAGGTTCAGTGCAATCTCTCTTTATTCTAGGTCTCCACTAACAGACCAAACATGTTTTTACAGTTACTGGGTAATGTTCGTGTAACATCTCCCAGAGACTACACACTAGGTGTTCTAATATTTCACGAGAACTATTAAATGGTTTTATTTCTAAACTGAACACTCCAGCCAATGTTTCATGCTGGTATCATTACTCATGAGAATGCAGGTTAAACATACAGCATTCTATTTTGCTCTTATCTGTAAGTAATCAATCGGCTTTTTGCTAGAAAACATGTGCAACTCTTGCCCAGTTTAATAATCCACTATCTACCTTGCCCCACAACCGCCCTCAGAAGCAGTTGCTAAAAGGGCATTGTCTTCATCAGAGAACTTAATCACTTTATAATACTGACGATAATCCTCAGGACAACTCTTAGACAATTCTGCAAACAAAGGGTCTAAAATGAATGTCTTCAAACATCTGTGCAGCCTTAACAGCCCCAATATTCTCACTTTCCCCTTAAAATCCCTGTTTCTCTTTTGTGCAACAAACAAGAGGCACCACAAATTAAAAATCTGGTGTTTCTCAGGGATCCTCTATGGAGAGATCATCCAATCGGTCAAACTCTATTACTCAGTAAGCACGAGATCTAGCTGGTGACATCAAAAGAAGGTGGGGTTGCAACAGCTACACTTAAAAGCAATACCTGCTGGGCTTCCTTTTAACATTAAGACCACAGTCCTGAGGCAAATGGATGGACCTTTGTATTTCATGTATTGCATGGTGACTGGAAATGTTTGCAAACATGATGTGTAGAGGTTTTGCAATATTAATTGTGTACCTCAATTGGGAATTTGGGCACACACAAGATAGTTCACTCTTGCCAGCCATTCGCCTATCACTAGGGCTGCAATAGCTGATTGTGAACATCTTCACATTTCTGAGAATGGTGATTCCATAATGGAGGACTGATGCTGCCCCTAGAGAACGGTACAAAAGGGGGGTGGTGATGGACGGAGCATCAGAACCAATCAAACACTCACACCCAGTCAACAGATCTGGGTTTGATCCATCACCGTTCTTTAGCCCACTCTGCCACCCCAGTTCAGACATGGCCATATGCAAATCAGTCTGACCCTGTGCCTCATGGGAACAGTCCAGCCCGAACTGCCAAGCCATGCCTTCCCTGGACCGGAAACAAGCTTCCTAGGACCGGTTTCTGGCATTTCAGCCGTCTTCAGCCAGGCTTGCTTGAATCCAGTGGCATAGTGAGCAAGGGACTCACGTCTGAGCATACCCTGACAACTTGGTACAAAGCGGTACAAAAGGGGGGTGGTGATGGACGGAGCATCAGAACCAATCAAACACTCACACCCAGTCAACAGATCTGGGTTTGATCCATCACCGTTCTTTAGCCCACTCTGCCACCCCAGTTCATGAGGCACAGGGTCAAGACTGATTTGCATATGGCTGGGTTCAAACTGGAATGGCATGGTGAGCAAAAAAACGAAGGATTTAGGCCCAGATCTCTGTACTGGGGTGAATGTATGACATTGTTCTGCATTCTGTCCATCAATTGTTGTTTTTGCATTTGTCACCCCGAGTGGGACGGGTATGCTCAGACGTGAGACCCGTGCTCTCCATGCCACTGGAATCAAGCTATCCTGGCTGAAGAGGGGTGAAACCCCGAAACAGGTCCTAGGATGCTTGTTTCCAGTCCAGGGAGGACCTGGCTTGGTAGTTCGGGCTGGACTGTTCCCATGAGGCACAGGGTCAAGACTGATTTGCATATGGCTGGGTTCAAACTGGAATGGCATGGTGAGCAAAAAAGCGATGGATTTAGGCCCAGATCTCTGTACTGGGGTGAATGTATGACATTGTTCTGCATTCTGTCCATCAATTGTTGTTTTTGCATTTGTCACCCCGAGTGGGACGGGTATGCTCAGACGTGAGACCCGTGCTCTCCATGCCACTGGAATCAAGCTATCCTGGCTGAAGAGGGGTGAAACCCCAAAACCGGTCCTAGGATGCTTGTTTCCAGTCCAGGGAGGACCTGGCTTGGCAGTTCGGGCTGGACTGTTCCCATGAGGCACAGGGTCAAGACTGATTTGCATATGGCTGGGTTCAAACTGGAATGGCATGGTGAGCAAAAAAACAATGGATTTAGGCCCAGATCTCTGTACTGGGGTGAATGTATGACATTGTTCTGCATTCTGTCCATCAATTGTTGTTTTTGCATTTGTCGCCCCTAGAGAACAGCAGTGACAGCTGGAACCCCGTGTCATCTTCTCCTATTTTCTTGTCTCCAGGACCTGTCTGAGAGAAATGCAACAGAAAAGGAAGAGGTCAACGGGTGCTGCTTCTAGTGGCCCCTCTAAGGAGGGAAACTCTTCCCCCACCTGGTTGGTTATATGTTTGGATTATAAAGCATCCACTGACTGACAGGATTTCAGTGTGCTGTCAAGACTTGGGCATATAGGCTGTAGGTCTCCTTTGGCTTGTTGATCAGTTTTCTGGAACCGGACCTCCACGGACCCTGCAATCGAGGACTTGGAACTAATTACTCATAGAGGAGTGCATCTTCACTAAATATTTCTCCTAACACCAGTTTTCACCCAACTGGCTGACTTCAACTCGATACTTATCCTTTTCAGTAGACCTGTTGTCCGAAGCAATATGGCTCATTTCTTGTGGAGCGAATGACTCATTACTTACAGCAAAGACAATCACCCTATAACTTACCTTAGTGGAACAATTTGAGTTCCTTTTTATGAGAATCACAGCAGGACTTCCATCCTTAACTGACTTCATCCTTGCAGCTACTATGCCACAGTGCAAATTACATTCTTTCTCTGGGGATTGTGATCTCTATTTGTGCATGCATCACACAAACTGATACATGTGTCTCACATATTTCCAAACAGCTGCAAATGCTTAGCCACATGGCTTGCCCAGTTGTCATGCAGATAAGTGTAAGAGAAAAGAACTAAGCTCAAAGTATCAAACTCAACTTTTACTCCTCTTTTCACAAAGCATTGAAACAGCGTTATCCATTTATACATTAAAAGAAAATCTATAAAAGTTAAGTTGCTAAACGTGTCTGAAGCATACGGTAGCAAAAAGTGATTCTAACTGCTGAAATATAACAGAAACTCACAATTAGAGGGCAGACTCCAGCATTCAGCTATAGAAAAATCTGACAAAGCATCCACCCCAAAAGCTAGGTCCCCCATACGAGAAGGCTTCCTCTTGTCAGAGGTACAGGAGAAAGCTGAAATACAGGGGTCACAATGGGGTCTCTTCTCCCTAGGCTTCTCTAATGGCATTTACATGAATAGCACCATCTTTAGGTTGACTGTTCGTGGTTCCAGTTGCAATCACTGCCAGAAATGACAGCAGCCCAGTGCATCTCCCTTTGTTACCCACTCTCCATATAGATGCCTTAAGGGGAATGTGCTTAAAATTTGCATACCCATTTGTCACATCACTGACTCACCGTGTCAGAATAAGGATGGATTTACGTCCAAGAACAAGTGAAAAGTGGTTCCTCCCCTCCAACACCTCTCCTGCTATAGAGATATATAGGGCAATCATCAAGTTCCGGAAGGAATAAAAGCAACAGCGTGAAGAAAAGGCAAAGGCTGCTATGAACTGCGTCAAATGTATTCAAAGAAACCAGAGGGCTGTCCTCCCCTGTGTGCACTGTGCAGGCAGAGTGCTCAAGATCTGACTAGGACAAATTCAGGAACAAACCCCATTAGACGTAATCAGTGACAGGTTTATGTTAAGCTAAAGAGCCATATTTCCTCTTAATTAAAATGTGCTGTACTGCATGTCACTGTAGTGTGAAATGCAATTGACTGTTGAGACGAAGTAGCAACGTCTGAATTCAAATCTAGACTGCTCGGAAACACTTGGCAATGTCCTGTGCAGTGTTAACATGCCACATATGTCTTCCCTCGCGTGCAGACTAAGGATCTATGGTCTGTGCTGGAAAGGACAACTGAGAATTCATTTAACTGAGGAAACCGGAGTGACTCGGAGAGATGCATTGTCCCTCACAGTGCAGGATCCACGGCTCTCTTGTTGAACGCAGAGGGTAGTTCCTCTAGTAAATTTGAATTGGAATACATATAAGACATTTCTTGGTGGCACAAGGCGTTACCGCCATGCACCTTTGCATATACCAGAAATAATGCACCGGGGCCAATGTGCACACACTGAGAGGCACGAGCCCCCTTTGTCTGATGTCAGGAGCATATTCAGACCTTTCCACAGATCGTGTACCAAGAAACCGGGCAACTTCAGAATAAAGAATTAACCTTTTTAACGATGGAGTTAAGAAATTACATCAATATCTGTCACATGTGCTCTGAGCCTGACCAATTATCCACTCATGTTATTGATGATAAGCTATGAGTCACCATTTTATACAACTGTTAATGTCAAATCTTTCTTTCAGTCATCTAAAATAAAAAGTACGAGTGTGTCCAGGTTACTTTATTGAAGAAATCATTAAAAGTGAAACATGAATTACGTTTTTTATGGAAACTATACATAATTTTCCAAGCTATGGGCTGGATTACGAGTGAGGCTGTCCATTACGGGAAAAATACATGAAGAAGAAGCCAAAAGTGCGGACTAAGGTGGCATGCATTCTGAATCCGAATGTTATGCCTCATTACCAGAGCAGGACCTCATAATAGAAGGAATTTAACACACCCAGCAAATATTACTAATCATGACCTATGTGTACTCTAAGAACGCAACCCATCATAAATGCTTGCGTTAGCATTGCTAGTAGAAAGGCGTTCGAGAACAATTTGAACTTACCGCGGATGAATAGATTGTGCCCAAGGTGTTGGTGTGAGGCACTCTGTTCAGAAATGGGCTTCGATTTAAAGAGTGTGATCTGTTCCCTGATGACGGCCTCCTTACTGGCGTGGATGGTTTTGCAGAAAAAGTGCGATGTTCAGAGCAATGCGTCTGTGACGTCATGGCAGACATTGAACGAGGACAACTCACAGAGCGCCTTATGGGAGTTGTAGAAGATGATGAGGATGAGTATGACGGCACTTTTACGTTTTTGAGAGGGGGTTTCCAATGCATCCTACCTGCATAAGAAGACACATCTGATTTAGAAAACTACAAAATGTATCTACATGCCAAATCTTAGGTCCTTTTTGGTGTGATCATATATCATTTAATAGCTTCTTCCATACCACATGGTCTTTCACTTACCTGAGGGATATGTTTTTCTACTATAACTATTAGACAAACAATTTACAACAGACATTAAAGAACTGATAATAACATGCCCAAAGGTACTGTTCTTTACAATCTGATAGATCCATCATCATCTCATGTCACAGGGAAATACATCTCTTCATCTTTAGGTCTAGTGACTGCACAATATATCACATCACAGACCCTTTGATCTCGACAAAATTAGTCCTAAAGTAAAAGTAAAACTAGCAAATCAATCCAAAATATCAGAGAAGGAGATAAAAGACAGGTATAGGTTTTGCCCGGAGAGCATTTAGTTGCTAGTCGCAAACAACTGTAGCCCCTATGTGATTCCTTGCCATTGGTTACTGTGCTTGAAAGACTAACCATCAGTTTCTTAACTATTGTCGCGAGAGTTAGTGCTGCATAGAAAGCGCTGTCTCAGCGCTCTCGTTGGCAATACAGACTCCGGAGATAGTTTATCCACATGCTGGGAATCACAGGGCAGGAAAAGGAGGCTTCCAAAGAAATCTATGTGGTCGTAACTGTGGCCATTGGCATTAAAAATAGACAAATAATGTATGTGAATCTTAGTCATACAATGTATGCTAAAGTACTGGCTGTTGTGGGGAGCAAGTATACTAAAAATAATTTTCTTAGGAAGACAATCACGCAGTTTGAAAATTCCAATTATATTTAAAGTCTGCAATTATTAAGTGTAAGTATTTTCTAAATCGACTCAACCAAAAAACACACTTCCGTATCCCCTTTAAAGCAGTTCATAAATTAGGAAATGGATTTTGGCCAGTTTAAATTTTGTAGCTGCTCAGATGCCACAGGACTGAACCTTTTGGCTGCAGAGTTACCATGACAAGAATACCCCATTCTCCGTTGGCCTAAGAAGCTGGAACTGAGGCAGAAGCAAGATGCAGGAAGATGTATACCCTTAAGAGCTCCTTCAGCTTACTGACACTTATACTTCTTCGCAACTGAATATAAGAAGTCAAGGTCATGAGTTTCTGACCTCTCTCTGCAGAAGGTTAGAGTTACTTTATATAGTAGCAATCTTAGTAACCTTAAACATGATGTCTTTAAAGGTTGAAGATTAGACTTTTTGACGTTGAGAGCAAGATCCAACTATACCAGCAGCTGAAGGGTGGACAGAACTGCCCACCGTGCTGAATAAATGGCAATACTCTGGTGAGCAAATCCTTGAAATATTGGTGTACTGCTTAGACTACGTCTCCGTAGGGCAGCAGCAACCGGTGACATGTACCAGGGGCGTATGCCGGTTTCAGACTTCAAGATGCAAGACGGGATTCGGAGTTGGTTGTGCTGGGCATCTATCATTAAGCACAGCTATTTTCTGTGGCAGGTATGATTATAAAAGTCACTCATTCTGATCAAATGAAGGATCTTCGGTACAGTGGCGATACATGAAGCCCAATTTTTTTTAGATACTTGTTGATCTTGCCTTTCTGTTCCTTTAGGGGTTTGTGGACCTGCTTTCTTGATGGCCCTGAAGGCGGTTATTCTGTAACCTCTATGTTGTTCCCTGTGTGGACCATATTAAGCATACACCTATCTAGCCTTCGGTCATACCAATTCAGCAAATAACGATGGATCCAGACTCCCACCGCAGGGTCAAAATGGGAGGCGAAAACCTCAAGGGAGTCCGGCCTGCATGTTCTGGCTTTAAACCTGAGAAAATTGTCCACTGGTTGCTCTGACCTCTGTGCTGTCCTGGGGCCGTGTGTATGTGGAATTATGCAGCCAACTCAAGGGAAATAGTAAAACTATGATAACTTTTCTGTTGATTTCTTTGAGTAATGCATTTCTGAGTTGTGCAATTAATTTGCATCGAGACTGTAGTGCTTATATTAAATGTCTCAGTGGATTCTAGTCGTCTGGTCTTTATTTTACTAATGCCGGAGTTTCAAAGCCTGTGCGTGCCATGACAAAAGGCACACTTAAAGAAACAAAGTATCCTAAAGTTTAGCACTGTTGTTTATGATAAAGCTCACCCACCGTTCCCGCCCCATAAACCTGTTATTATGTTTCAGGTTTTTACTGTGTGCAGCAGGCGATTACACAAATAAACAGCCATTGGAAAGAAGTCAATTGCAAAGCCCCATATTAGTCACTTGCTCTTTTTCTGTGACAGGTTTTCCCATTTCCAGGATCCTGCCACAGAGCAGAGACGCGGCATATTTTACGACAGCAATAACATGCTGCCAGCCTACATTGTGGAAAATAAACGAGATTTGCAAACTGGTAATACCAGCTTCAGGTGCTAAATCACTACTTGCCATGGAACCGCGCTCGGCTTCCCTCACTATATTTCAGACAATTACTGAAAGGCTAAAGCAATGAGTTAAAGTGTTCCCACTGTTGTGCCACATTTTCAAGGAAGGCTCACTCAGGGCCTAATTTCGAGTTATGTTGATAAATGCATAGAGCCATCCGGTGACTAGAATGAACCGTTCTGGCTGGTACTGCCACAAATATATACTCTTATTAAGAGAAGTAGAATTGGGAATAACTGGGTGAATCAGGGTTTTCCGTGTGGAATTCCACAGGGAATTGGCAATTCTGTGGGTTTAACATACAAATTTACAAACTGCTCTGACCAAGTGATAAACGTGTTAGTGGCAGCTGGTGAAGGGTAGAAAGCGACAGTGGGGTTGGTGACAGTGGGCAACAGAATGGAAGTATGTTGTCTACAAGTGTAGTACCATACCTGCCAACTCACACGGTGCCACCATGTGACACACAATATTGGCTCCCATCACATGGTCTCCTGGTGAGGAGTCGATATTGCAAGGTGGCAGGGAAAATTAATTGAATGCGACTGTAAATAATGGTTTTACGACTCGTTTTACGAGGCTTTGAACTGCCTGCGTCCCTTAAAGGGGTTTGAAGACACCACAGGACATTGGTACCAGCTTTAACAAGCTTCTTTTTTTTGGGAGGACAGGGCGGGATGGGGTTCAAAAATGCCTCATAAGTACTTCTCGGCACAAGGCCCCGCCCCCTTCAAGGCCCTGCCCCTCCGCACAAGGTGAAATTGTTCTTCAAGGTGGCAGGTATGCAGTACATGTTCCATCTGTGCTTCAGTATAGCGTCTGGCAGGGGGCGTAGAATGAGGCAGGCTGTGCTGCAACTCTCTTCCAATGCAATTTAACTATGTGGATTTTATGGCCAATAAATCCTGTATGGTGTTACCAGACCCATGAAATCAGTGCCAGAACTTCGGCCCACTTGTGATTGAGGATACAGAATTTCCACCAGGAATTCAGCTCTGCCAGTAGCAGCCCGTACCCTGCCAAAGTGGCAGGGCGGGCCAGAGGAGGGAGGTGGGGAGGGTTCAGGGAGACAAAAAAATAAAAAAAGAAACAAAGAAAGAAACATACCTGAACGCTGCCGCATTGCGACAGGCTCCCAGACTGCACTGTGGCCAATCCTAACGCTGTATGAAAGCAGCATCAGGATTGCCCTGAGCACCAGCATCTTGCACTCCCAGGCAGACTGGGAGCCTGTGCCTGCTCTCTCCAGCCCCAGCAATGCAGCTGGTGTTGGAGAGAGACCCATTTTATTATCGTTTTATTTACTGGTGGTGGCAGGGGTGCAGCGCACCTCCGCTCTAATGGAGCGGCCGCAGCAGAGCTCTGCTCACTTCATAATCAGGGCCTAAATTGTGCTCATGCTTTCCAAGTACTTATCTGTGAAAATATGTTTTAACTTGCTGATAGCATGCTAGTGCCACCTTTTAGGAAACGAATTACTTTTTAGTATATTTGACTTGCTATATTACATTCCCTAAATGTACTTTGCTAAAATACTGTGTGGCAATGGTGGAAGAAAATTAAAAAATACATTTGCTCCCTTCAAGGGATAAGAAATTCCATCTAGAACAGCTTAACACATTCCAAGTGCAACAAGCTACACCCATAATGATTATAAACAAGGGCTATTTCGTTGTCTACTCATAAATATATGGTTTCGGCCTGGGTTTCGGGCTCAGGCAGTCATCAAGGCTATACAGCTCTGCGTTTAGCAACATTCTCTCAGTGAGAGGGGTTTATTTCAGACTTGGACATGCTTGCTTTTGGATTCCTAGGGGTTGGACACACAGTTTCTCATGAAAACAGAGGTTTTATGATGTTTTTTCCTCAAAATTGAATGTGTACTGCTTACATCAGAATTGCTAATTCATACGCTGGCGCTGTGTGCAATACAATATCACCTAATATCGCATGGTTACCCAGTGAAGAGCAGACATCAACTTGGTGTGTACAAGGTGATCGGGAAACCCCTGCATGGAGCAAGGTTTCAGCTAATGGATGGAGGATCAGGTGTTTTACACTCTCCCTGGGACCCCAGCGCTGTGGCAGCCTCAAAGCTTTTGTCAGTATTTTTGAAGGAGGGTTGCTTCAGTCTGTGCTGGGCTCAAAGCCCCACTGCTCTCCCCTGCCTTGTCACTTCCTAGCCCTTCCATGACTGATGGCTAGTTATGTGCTTGAAGTCCACCCCTCTCCGTACCCCGCCATCATCAAAGCCTATTCTCCTCATCTCTCATAGTAGTTTCAGTTACATAAATACATCCTCTCTCTCTACTAACATTAGAATACTTTATTGCCTTTACGGTATAATTTGCAAACATTTTCCAAATTTCATTGAGGAAGACCCTGTCTTTACATACTTGTGATTACATACCCTGAAATAAAAATATGTCCCCATTAAGGAGAAATGTTGACTTACGTATGCTTTGGGTTGTCGCATTCAGTGAACAGACGAGAAGGTGCCATTTATCGAGCCACTTATTTTTAATTTCTAAGTACAATACATCCTCTTGCAGTAGAGGAAAAATACATTTTGTTCTTCCATTTTGTTTTATGGTAGGTGGCGAGCTTATTTTCCTGCCTATAACGAATGGTATTGTAATTCAGAATCTGTGTGTACCTTTCACTGTACACAAATGGTCATGTATAATTCACATGTACAGCACACAGTGCTTGCCAGTGTGGTTCTCCTCCTTCCTTCTCACCCTTCTTCCAACTCTTAACCAAGGTAATCCAAGCCACTGATCTTGAGCAATAATCCAAATGTGAAATGAAACATCTGAACGTAGACCTCACTGGGTCCTCACTCATGGTTTGTCATGAACTGGATGCTGAGAAGGTCACTAGCATGAACGTCTGCACTGCCTGAGAAAAGGGTGACTCCACCCATGTAGCCACAGTGCTCGTTATAAGGCTTGTCCAAGCCCAGAACATCAACATGTTGCTTTGGTAATCAACGAAGAAGCCCAATTTTGATATCCTTCGTTCTGCAATAGATTCCAAAGCCCTTCTAGTGTGCTTTGAGCCTCGCACCGCAGGCAGCTCGCAGACCTTTCTTAGTGTGACCATCAGTGGGAAGCTGTGAAAGCATTCCAGCCAGCTCAAATGACGGGCCATGAGATGAGCAAAGTGTTCAAGGCAGTGCCGCAACACAATATGATGCCCCCTCCCCCCAGAATGTTGTGAGAAGTTCCTACCACCCCACACATCTAACAAATGTTCTGTTGACTTCAGTTAAATTGGTGCTCTCTGAGGGGTGAGGCCGCCCTTGCATCCCTGGGATCTTCATTGCGTCCCTGGCTCAAAATCGTGTTGGCTGGCAGTACAAGGAGCGCTTCTGCTTCCTACTTTGATAATGCACACATGCTTTAGTAATTTAATAATACCGCTTTCGGCAATAGAGTTACTAATCAAATTCAGTGGTGGATATCTTCAACGAATATTGTGTGCGTGCCAGAATTGCACAGGATTTATCACCTCGTTAAGCAACTTTGGTGTATATTTTGTGCTCTGTGTTACAACCAGTTTAAAGTCGGTAGTAACAAAAATAAGAAAGCAACATTCAACTTCAGCTCGCAAGATAGAAAGAGGTAGAAAGCTCATTTATATAGGTATGTTTTTGTTGCTGGCTGGTCTAAATGAGTTACCTAGTGTTAATACTGTCAGGTGACGTTGTTAATGGCAATGTGCTATAGCACAGCGAAATGATGACTATAACATTGCGCGTAGAAGTCAGAAAATGTATTCGAGGCTGACTGCAATGCTTAATTTATGTTGATGAATGCAGGTGGATGTCACTGACACTCATTTTGGGGAAACAGGACAAATTGATCATCATAAGACTTTGGCCCAGTGCAAGAGAGAAGAAGTAGAAAAGGGGAAAAGGAGGAGAACAATAGGGAAACAATTACAAAGGGAGAATGCTGGGATGAAAAATCCTGCAAGAGAGAGTTAAAGAGACATAAGGTGGAGGGTGGAGGAAGTAAAAGGTATGAGACTGGATCCAGACCATGCAACCCTATTATTTAGCAACTATGAGAAGGTCATTCTTTTTGCCCTGATCATCCCCATTCTTTTACTGATAACGGTGGTAACTGACTCTGACTGTGCCCTGGGCTTTGCTAACAAGGGCCAAGGCCAGGCCTCTGATGAAAAAAGTACATGGTAATTAGGTTTAATTACAATTGGCAATGACAGACCCCTGTAAGTCCCTAGAATATAAAAGGGCAGGAAGGCTTAGAGGCCCAGTGGATTTCCTGCACTGAAGTGTGCACTGCTATTACCTGCTTTCATGTTTAAATGCAGCTCTGCTTTGCAGATTGTCTTTAAAAGTAAACTGTATACAAATTTGACTTTGGGATTAAAGGTACCAAAGTGTAAATCTATCTTATTTGTCATATAAGTCACCCCTAAGGTCTCCCCTATAGGCAGAGACATTATATAAGATGTTTTATATGCCCTGTTGAGGGGAAAAGTGCCAATTTTGGTTTTCCCCATTGTAGAAACTTAGCTCCATATACTAGAAATTGAATATTTTATTTAAGTATAAATACTGCTAGGAAGGAGCTAAACAATGTCATTTAAGGACTTAAAAGATTGGCAATGATATATTGAACAATATGTCCCTGTTGAATTTCTCACAACTAATACAGAAGAGAAGTTATAGGACTTTCTTTTCTGTGAGATAAAGTCCAGCCTTCTAGCAGCCTCTTCTGATTGGTCAGCCTTAACAGGGCTTAGCCAAGCTTCTCTGATGAGCTAAGAAGTGGGCCGTATAGAGCAGAGGTTATCTGAAGGGGGAACTCTGCATTTGCAAAGAAAAGACTAGAATGGGGCTGAGTAAATCAAATTGGGCTTCAAAGAGTGCAGGACAGTAAGGAATGCAGCCAGTCCTACCTCCTCTTCCTATACCTCCAGCCAGAAGGCATGTCCGGGAATGGAATTTGCAGAAGGTCTGGAGGGGAAGTGTTAATGGAAATGAACCACACCAATACGTTGGTTTGGCCAGGTCTTACTCCACGGAGAGGAATTCTCCATCTTGAATTATAAAGTGCAGTGCTTTGTGGGGCAAGAATATGTCACATTTTGGAGAAAGCTGTTATTTATTTATTTAGTGTTTTATAGAGCGTGAACCAGACCCGTGAGGGTATCAGAGCGCTTTACAGTAGTAACAGGTGGGATACAAGGACATGGGGGGAGAGAGCCAAAGGGATAGGGACAGGTAGATACAATATATTGGTAAAACAATCATAATACAGGATACATTTTGGGGTAAGAACAAGTCGATACATTAAGCTAGAGAAAGCAGCCTCAACACCCGGGAGGTTTGTTAGGAAGTGCCGGGTGGGTATCATAAGGAGAAAAAGCCCAGGGATAGTGCCGTAGCGATAGCTGAAGTCAGGTTACGGAGGTGATTGTAACGTGAGCGTTAGGATAGGGATTTGCCCATTAGGAAAGTTTTGGCCTCCTTTTTGAAGTGTGCTAGAGACGATATTCTTCTGATGGCGGGTGGGAGTGAGTTCCATATTCTTGGGGCAGCCCCAGAGAAGGCCCGATTGCATGTTATTTTTTTCCTGAAGCATGCACGTTGGAGCAAAAGGTCTCTGGCGGACTGCAGCCGCGGTTGGTAGTGGGAGTAGCTGCCGGGCGGTGACGTGGGGAGGGGGAATGGCAGGGTGGGGGGTAGTAAACTATGGCTTACGGAGATTTTCAGGTAAGTACAGATATAAATAAATAAAATGAATTTCATTGCGTGCACTGCATCGCATTTCGGGATGCAGTGCGCGCAACGAAATTTGTTTTATTTATTTATATGTGTACTTACCTGAAAACCTCTGTAATCCATAGTTTACTACCCCCCACCCTGCCCCTCCCCCTCCCCACGTTACCGCCCGGCAGCTACTCCCACTACCAACCGCGGCTGGTGGACCGGGAGTTTGTGGCTCCTCCGGATATCACGAGTTTCTGGGTGAGAAATGCAGGGGACTTGGAGTAAAGAACCTTGTGGTTGATGCAAGCCAGCTTAAATTCGATTCTGGCCTCAAGAGGAAGCCAGTTCAGAGCTTTAAGGTGTGGTGAGATATGGTCAAACTTCTTAGAGCCAGTTAGAAGTCTGGTGGCGGCGTTGAGGCAGGCTTTCAAGGGTGCCAGAGAGATCTTGGGTAGGCCTGCGAGGCTGGAGCAACCATATTCCAGCCTAGAGATGACCAGAGCCTGAATTGCCGATTTCAGATCTGGGGTGTCGAGGAATGGTTTCAGGTTTCAAATGAAATCTGGCAGTTTTGGCCATCGAGTTGATATGGCCACGCATGTTCAGGTTGCTGTCTAAGGTAATTCCAAGGGATTTAGCAGAGTCCACAATGGTAGGAGAGCAGTTTAGGCTATGATACCCTTGATCCATTCTTGAATGTCTGTATTGTTGTTAGCTGGTGAAATTAAGAGGAACTCTGTTTTTTAGCATTGAGTTAAAACTGGTTAGATGTGAGCCAGTGAACAGTCAACTTCAGGGCCTCATTCAGGGAGCGAATGTCCTCTGGAGAAGAGATTTTGATGTAGAGCTGTGTGTCGTCGGCATACATGTGGTAGGAGATATTGGCGGTCGCAGCATCTCTGAGAGCGTGAGAGCGGTTCAAGGTAAAGATTGAAGAGGGTAAGGGACAGGGTTGATCCTTGACGGACTCCAACCGTGATCAGAGAGGGAGCGGACAGGTTGCCATTGATCAGGACTCTCTGTGAGCAATTCTGGAGGAAGGACCTAAACCATGCAAGAACAGTGCCATCTAGGCCCATCCTAAGTTTGAGGCGATTAAGGAGAATTTTGTGGTTAACCGTATCGAAAGCCGAGGATAGATCCAGGTGGATTAGGAGACAGGTTTTGCCTTGGTCAAGGGCTTGAAGGGCATCATCCATGATGTGGAGGAGTGTGGTTTCCGTGCTGTGCCCAGGTCTGAACCCGGATTAAAAGTTGTGTAGTAGGTGGAAGTTGGTGATGTGATGGCTTAACTGGTGTTGTACACATTTTTTCAGCACTTTAGGAGTGAGATGTTAGAGATAGGTCTGTAGTTGTCAGGTGAAGGAGGATCTAGCGTATGTGTTTTTAAGATGGGGACGACCTGGCCGGCTTTGAGAGAGTCAGGTATCGATCCCTGTAAGAGGGAGGTATTGATTATTGCAGTCCAAGAGGGGATGATAGCCTGAGAGGCAGCGGCTATGCAGTTTGAAGGGAGAGGGTCACTGAAGTGATTGTTGGGGTTTAAAGAGTATAGAATTTTTGAGACATATTGTTCATCATAGACTTTTAAGTTGGACCAGTGCGCTTGGTTTTTGAGGGAAGTCTGGGAGGGCGGCGCGGAGTGAGGAGGTAGAGCCGGCGGAGTTTGGGAATAGGTAGCAGACATGAGTTCCTTTCTAGGGCAGAGATTTTATCGCAGAAGAAGGAGGTGAATTGCTCGCATGGGATTAGAGATATAGGGGTTTCTTTGGACGTTTTAGCCAGTTTGTCATGCTTTTGGGTAGCACCCTGCACTTCATTGGACAGGGGTGCCCCCCTGCTTGACATATGTGAGAGGTGCATAGCAACTCAGATCTGCTGCCTGAAACTACACGGAGAAGGGCTGCTCTGCTGGAACCCTGGTCTGCAACCCTAAGGATTGCAATCTGGAGGACGGCTCCTACTGTCCACTTGGTTCTACAGCCCTGAGGACTTTGCCTTGTTTAAAAATGTATAAGGAGTGGACTCCCTGAAAGCAACAGGTTAACAAAGGTAACATGCACCACCTCCTCCAAGAAGTCCCTAGCATCGAAAATGTCCAATGGACTTTTAAGGATTTGGCCAGTTGCATTGTGGGACCTGTAGTTCTAACTTATGAAAAGCAACTCGGAGACTCTGGAACTTTGGATGTGTGTTTAGAACACTTTGAACCCTCAAGGTGAACTTCAGGAAGAAGTTCCAGAAGATTGGAGAAGTTTGGAGCAACTTTTGGAAAAATCTCCATAAAGTGACTTTCTCGACGTCAAGAGTTAGCCTGGCTACCTTCATCTGCGACCTGGCCTGGATTTCAGGTTCATCCCACTGAAAGCTCTGGAGCTCCAGACTTCCAGGATTTGACCGGGGCCTTGCAGAGAAGCAATCCAATGATGTTGCATTCAAATCAGCCTGCTGGAGGTGACAGCGCAACATGGAGAGAAAATCGTCTGAAGGTACAATTTTGGCTAGGGCCTGCTGCTTAGTGTATCTCACTAGGGCTCCATCGCGGTCGGCCTCAAACTTTGAATTTATGCCAGTCAAGCGCGACTAGATGTTCCAAGTTGGCACTATTTGTTTTGAAACACTAGAAAGTACTTACTCTATACAAAAATCATATCTCCGGTTCCCTATATTGGATTTTGTTGTTTTGGTGTCATTTTAAAGATACAAATATTTACTATTTTCAAAAAAGATTTTTATTGTGTTTTGTCTTACTTATTTAATTTTTTTTTTTTTTTAAATGCTTTACATACCTGACTCCTTAGTTAAACCTGCCTGCTCGCAGCCGCTGCCGAGGGTTAAGCCAGGGGCTAATATATTGAGACCATGACTGGACCTTATATTGCGTTGGTGGCCTCATTGCTAGTGGTAAGTGCATACTTACCCCCACTAATAATCCACCTTCCAACTGCAACCATATAATTTGGAAGTGTTTACAGTAGAGCACTAAGAAAAATATTTGGTCCTTCCACTTATTATTTTACAAATTAAGAACTGTAGACTCACCAAACTCACTTCCATTTATCTTTATATAATATACCAAATGGTAATACCCATTTTGTCCATTTTATGTCTTAAACCTGTGATATAAATGGACATTTCCCTCACACAACTTAAAATATCAGTGAAGTCTTCTAGACATATCATAGAAGGTTGATAGGTACCATTCATTTACCTACTGTGGAGCATTTGTAGGGTTTTAAGATTTGAACTATTTCCTAAAAGGAAAATTGCCAAAAGTCTTAGTTAATAGTGATGTTTACAGATTCAATTAATTAAAACTATTTCTAAATTTTCAAGTGTAGCAACTTTCAGAGGCAACAATATTTTCTTCAATATGTCTGTATCAGATAAGATTGATTTAGAAACTAATGCGTGAAAGGTCTCAGTGTTGTCTTATATTAATGCAGAATTAATAACACTGTACGATAAGAATGCTGTTTTTAATGTGTTCACCAAAAACCCTTTAGAATGAACTCAAAACTCATATTACCATGAACTATAGTGGCAGATTACTAAACTTTATGTTCAATAAAAATGATTGACACAGACACTGAAGTTGAAACGTTTACAACACATAAATTGTGTTTCAGATCAAATTTAATATAGACTTGTGTTCCATTACTCACACTAAGTTATAGTTGTAAAAGATTTTTACTTGTCACAATCCTGGCATGTACTACCTTTAAAAATGGTAAAAGACCAGAAAAAATCCTTATTGGAATAAATGGTTTGAGTAGGATACATACTAGACCGTTCCAAAGATTTATACTTTTGTTCGTCAATATCATATGAAACTCTTTTCTCCTTTTTCTCATTATGATCTTCCTTATCTAGGTCCTCTTCAGACTCTGAACTACAGCTGTTACTGCTGCTGTTGCACGTGCTGTTGCTGCTGCTGTAGTTCTTTTGTTTCTTTGAGTTGGTTGTGCTTTCCGGCATGGATGACAGAGTCTGAAATAGAGAAAAACGGGCAGGATTAGCAACAATTACAATTACATAGAAGCAATATCACAAAATGATATATATATTTTTTTAAAGAATGTACAGTTCTTCTTTATGCAGCATATTTTAGGCCAATGTGAAATTTCTGTTATACCAGAGTAATCTTGCATACTTTATGGCATTTCGCTTTACACTTGTTATGCGAAAATCCTGAAATTATGCTATTAGGACTGGTCACGTTATTAAAGACCATTCACACAAAAATTGTATTGTGTAATCTTGCATAACTTTTTGTACATCTCACTTAATTATGCAAGAGGAAATTGTGCACATTGTGCACACCCTCAGCATATTTATTATTCTTGAAAACATCATAGGCCCTGTCTTACATTTAGTGAGAACCTTTTAGAAATAATGAGATTTTTAGGTGAATGAACAGAAGGCTGAGATAGGCTATACGTACTAGCCACATCTCAAAAGCAGCACAAATAATTGGGGTCTTCAATGATCTAGCAAGCACATTACATGCCCTGGTATGTAAATAGTGAAGAACACATCCAAAGCTGTGGTGATCCACTTTAAAGAAGCCTTAGTCAAGAGAAATAATGATAGTGATAGACAGTTTCCACTCAATTATAGTCGCTGGCAAAAAGCTATCTTCAAGCACAGTATATTAGCAATAAAGATTTATATATATTTTCAATATTTATGGAGAAGTAGACATGTAGCGCACTGACTATAAGTAAAATTACGTTCAATCATGCTTGCAATCCCTTTCTAAACAAAAGTTTAACACAAATGCTGTTAAGTTCCTAAGTAAGAGACACGTTGATTCTAGTGACGATTAGCTGGTATGTGTTTCGCTCAGGCACGTAAAGGCCTTGAGAAGGGAGACATAAATTAAAATATGCAGGGACTTTAGTCAGTATGCTGTTGCTTCAAAGGTGGGACCTAAGAATCACGGCCACTTGATGTGATGAACACAGAAAAGTAAGTTTTTTCAGTGTGTAAAATGCACATCTGCTAGAGTGAACAAATATTAACTGTGCTTGGAAGTGCATGTGGAAAAGGATGTACACTACTTCCCTATGTTAACAGGCACACATGCCTGTACCTTAGCTGAGTGGATGATCAATAATGATGTAAGAGGGTTTTATTTTTCACAATTTGTGTTAAGATTGTGAATAAAAGAGAAGTTGAGTTTAAAGAAGGTCAGCTGACACTTGTTTCATTCTGACAGCTAATCCCCACGAGGTTTCCAAAGGCTGTAAAAAGGGATTTAAATGTAAAAAGAGAAATACAAGAATTTGAGCATTGTTACTTTGCGAGTGGCCATAAACGTGCAGACCCACACACTTTCAAAAGTCAAAAGTTGTATCCAAAAATTCCAGTTCATACCTGTAAAGTGGACAGCAGTGCATTATTACTCACATAAACAGCACACTACATTAGATACTGTGGTATAAACCCCAAAGCCAGACTCCATTTTGAGCCTGTTGAGTTTGGCTGTTTAATTTTGACCCATATGTAACATGTCATTATCTTTCACTGAACTTGGGAAAGTATCAAATCATCCAAACAAGGGCCTTGATAAACAGGAGAAATAAGTCTGATACCAGTTTTCTGATATCCATGTTTTAAGATCAGACAGTGAATGCATAATGTACGTGTAGTCTGAATTGACATACTTTTGTTATACAGTTCACAACGGTTATGTCTTGAACTGTCATATTTGTTCATACCGGGTAGGTCTGGAACTAGGTGGAAAGTCCCCAATGTAGGGTAAACGTCAGTGGTCAATCCTGTAAACACCTCATGGACTGACCACCGATTGAGGAAGGTGTTCGCCCCAGGATCGCAAGAGGCCCTGTCAGACTGCCGTACAGCTGCAGCATTCATTCCTAATCTGGTGTTCGGTAGAGACATGCTGAGCCCAGATGAAGTCTGCTTTACTTTCCAGGGAACGCTCTCTCCTGGCTGAAGTCCAATAACCACAGCTTCTCCGCTGTGAAGTGGAATGGGGTGCACTAAATCCCAAAAAACTCTACCAGCAAGTTAGCTATTCCATGCTCTCATAGTCTAATGTACAGAAGTAGTATTTGGGGTGTTAGGTTGTTAAGGACATTCCAAACATGTTAGAAGAAAAAGTTACTTACCCGTGGTAATGATCTTTCTGTTGGATACTCTATCTAACTTCAGATTCCTCCCCTATAGAACAGTTCCAGGTGTCAGACTGGATCTGGAAAACTTCAAAGCTCAAACTGCCGGTAGGGTGTGCCAGACTGGGTCAACACTGGAAGTGATATCAGACATTGTTCCCGAGGCCAAATGGAGCCCACACCGATGCAACAATGTCATTTACGTCCATCTTTTCCAAGCTTCGAGGCATGAGAGCCGATTGACCTTGAGTAATGCAGTACCAAAAAATTCAATTTGGGATCTTATCAACTTTCCCTATAACTCATTCATCAAATGGGTTGGTGGCCGAGTCAGTGAGGAATATGCAGGTAGATAGAGTATCCATCACAAAGATCATTACCACAGGTAAGTTACTTTTTCTTTTGAGGGATATTTCTACCTGCAGACTCCTCACCTGTAGAACAGATTTAAGAGCAATACCCTGCCCAGGAGGATGGTTGATGGATAGTTAGACCCGAAAATCCTGCAAACAGACCTGGCAAGTGCCCATCCCCGTGCACCTCAGATTCCAGGCAGCAGTGTTTGGAGAAGTTATACAAAGACGCCCACGTTGCCACCTTGCAGATGTCTGCTATAGGAAAAGGCTCTTGCAAGAGCAGATGTGGTGGCCTTGGCCCTGGTGGAATAGGCCTTGATAACCCTCTGGTGGTTCCTTCTTGGCTTAGGCATAGCATGTCTTAATACAGAGGATAATTCATGTAGATAATGTTCTCTTCTGAATTCCCTTGCTCCTTTTGCACCACAGTACCCAACGAAGAGCTGATCATCTGGGTGAACATCTTTTGTACGGTACAGATAGTACTTGAGTGCCTGCCTAGGATCCGACTTATGAAACAGCTCCTCCTCTTTAGTAGAGGAGGGACAAATGTTGGAAGGGTAATGGATTGACTAAGGAGAAATGGTGCCACCACCTTAGGGAGTAAAGCAGCCCTGGTACGCAGCACCAATTTGTCCAGGTAAAAACAGGCGAACGGAGGACGACAACTAAGGGCTTGCAACTCGCTCACTCCTCTAGCAGAAGTGAATGTCAACATACATAACGAGCATCTAGGTAGAGTCTCAAATCGGGTCCCTATTAGAAAAGTCAAGACTACATTCAAATCCAATTGGGGAACAAGTAAGGCAGTAGGGAATAGAGATTGGTCAATTCTTTTAGTAAAAGCATGATAGTGGGAGATTTGAAAAGAGACGGCTGATCTGGTAGACAGAGGAAAGCAAACAAGGCTGCTAAATACTCCTTAACAGTGCCAACTGCACAGCCCCTCAGTGCTAAGGAAAGCGCATGTTGCAAAACATAGGATAATTTGGCAGGTACTGGGTTATTGTCTGCACACCATGATACAAAGTTGTTCTATTTGCCAGAGTATGCAGAGTAGATGGAGGGAAGACATACATATAGGATAACATCAACCAACTCTGGCAGCTGGAAGGAATTCAGATGTCGGCACTGAAGTCTCCAAGCCTGTAGGCTTAGGCTTCGGATACTGGGGTGCAGAACCACTGGGAGAAGTGATCCAGACGTAATGGCAGGCAGAGCGGGGACATGTGGAGAGTTGGAGAAGGTCTGCATACCACATCTGTCCCAGCCAATTGAGGGCGATGAGAATAACTTGTGGCCAGTCTTGACGAATCTTCCTTGAAACCCAAGAGATCAAGGGTATGGGGGGACGCATAATGCAGCTGAAAGCTCCACCTGAACTCTCCTCAATAGTTGGAGGTTACAGAGCTGTTGGCATTTAGCACTGTTAGAGGAGAAGAACAGATCTACCTGAGGACTGCCCTACTGGGTGAAGATGCCCTAGACTACCTCATGCAGGAGACGCCACTTGTGATCGGCAAGATGACGCTAGCTCAGGCTGTCAGCTCTCACATTCCGAGACCCTGCTAGGTGATTGACTGTTAGCCAAATACTATGGCAGTGTGCCTGAGATCACAGTCTCAGTGCTTCCAGACAAAGGAGCAGAGACCCTGCCCCGTCCTTGCTTGTTTAAATACCACATCACTCTTATGGTGTCTGCCAAGATCTGGAAGGACCAACCGTGGATAGAGTGGAGGAAGGTCTTGAGCACCAGCCGAATCGCCCACAGTTCTAGCTGGCTGATGTGAGGAACTTGCTCTTCTGGAGACCAGAGGGCTCTGATCTCCAGGTCCTCAAGATGGGCTTCCCACCTGAGGGTGGAAGCAACTGTTACTACTGTGGTCACTGCTGGAGGAGGAGGGAAGGCCATCCCAAATCTCAGATCTGCCTCTTTCCCCCAACTGCATCGCTGGAGGAGATTACAATGGAATGCAACAAACTCCCCATGTACTGAAGCTACTGCCTGTGGAGGCAGCACTGCAGGGCCCTCATATGCCAATGTGCGTGTGTGACCAGGAGAATGAGGAAAGCGAGCAGACCCAGAAACCTTAGAACCTTCAGGACTGGAATTCATGAAGCTTAGGAAAAGAGTGAGATCATTTCCTGAATGTCAGTGATCCACTGGGGAGGAGGAAAAGTGCAAAGAGGGTTTTGTCCAGTACCAACCATATGATCTTGAGGCGCTGGGAGGACCACAAGTGAAATTTTGGCTTTTGATTGAGAAGTCCAGTTTGAACAACAGGGATACTGTAGACTGTAGATGGTGCAAAACCAACTTCAGCTAACTGGCTTTGATCAACCAGTTGTCCAGGTATGGAAATATAGAGATATCTGACCTTCTGAGATGAGCTGCTACCACAGCCATCACCTTGTGAAGGCTCGAGGCACTAATGTCAAACAAATAGGTAGTAACGCAAATTGGTAATGCGTAGAACTCACCACAAATCGCAAGTAATTCCACTGTGACTGCACAATAGGGATGTGGAAGTACACACCCTGCAGGTCGGCAGACACCATTCAGTCTCCAAGTTCCAACACCAGTAGTACTTGAAATAGGATCAGCATCTTGAACTTTTCCTTTTTGAGGAAAGATTTCAGGTCCCTGAAATCTAGGATCAGACGCAGACTGCCATCCTTATTGGGCACTAGGAAATAATGTGCGTAAAAGCCTAGCTTCTTCTCCTGCTCAGGTACTACTCTCACTGTCCCTCTTGATAGGAGGAGTGCCACTCCGTGTTGTAGCATTCCAAGTGATCCAGACTGGGGGCAATGGAAGGAGGGGCAATAAAAGGTTGGGCCTGCAGGAAGGGAAGGGTATAATCCCTTTCCAAAGTTTGAAGGAGCTACCGGTCCGAAGAAATGGTCTTCCAAACCAGCAGAAAGGAGTACACCCTTCCCTCTGCAGGCGCAATGTGTGAATTGAGATGGTATTCATTCCTGTCCTTCATCTACCCCATAGCCCTTTCCGATAATTTAATACAAATATATCCTGTTCTCCCCTACCCTCTCCCACCTCCATATGGCCTGTCTTTTCTCCTTCCGCAGTAATTTAAATATATATATATTCTGCCACCCAGCCGTCCATACCATTGGCCAGCCTTCCCTTCATATTTTTTAATTCTCCCCGGCCTTTCTGCAGCGCTCTCCCCACCAAAGAACATTTACAATCCCTTTATGACTAAAGGTAGTGCTCTTCACTGTCAACGAGAAAGCATAGAGCAGGTTCTGTCCTAATATTGACTTCATCAAGGCCACTGGAAGCATGGAGAGAATTGTGCTGACAGTGTCTCTGACAGAGATACTGTGAGGTTGGTAAGGAGTCTCCTTCCTGTCACTAGACTGCAAAAACTCATAAAAGGTGGAGGAGATGGCAGTTCGCAGCACCTGGACATCACCTATCTTCCCCCAGCTCCCCAAGCTCCCTCAGACCTGCAGCTCTACAGAGACACAGAGAAGGAAGGGGAGGGCAGTCAAGCATAGGCATTCAACTGTTTCATTCGAGTCTCTTATGATCCTGGAGAGTAAACTGATACTTTTCGACCAGTACCTAGCTTCAGAACCTGTTACTCACTCTTCAGAGAAGTGAATAACCTAGTTATGAATCAAGTGTTGTGTTTAAAGACATCTAATGGAAGCCACACACGACATCACAATTGCACAACTCACTGCATATTAATCATGTTTTAAGTTGCAAACTATCACTGAGCATGCCTCTTACCATCTACCCAAACAGGGAGGTTATCAATAACCTGTTTGGCAAATCTCATAATTACAGTGGGCTCCTGTAATTTTAAAAGCAATAAAATCATTTGAATAAACCACACGTTCTATTTGCGACATAAAAATAAAACCATTATCATCATCGAAGCATGCTAAATGTTAGGGTGATGCAAAAACAACAGTTGATGGACAGAATGCAGAACAATGTCATGCATTCACCCCAGTACAGAGATCTGGGCCTAAATCCATCGTTTTTTTGCTCACCATGCCGCTCTTTTGCTTTCTCACCCTAAATGCGCCAGGTATGCCTAGACGTGGGTCCTGGGCTCACTGTGCCACTGGAATCAAGCTATCCTGTCTGAAGAGAGGTGAAACCCCGAAACCGGTCCTAGGATGCTTGTTTCTGGTCCTGGGCGGACCTGGCTTGGCAGTTCAGGCTGGACTGTTCCCATGAGGCACAGGGTCAAGACTGATTTGCATATGGCCAGGTCTAAACTGGGGTGGCATGGTGAGCAAAAGAATGATGGATTTAACCCAGATTTCTTGACTGAGGGTGAATGTTTTGATTTGTTCTGCATTCCGTCCATCAATTGTGTGTCTTTTGAAATATTCGGGAGAGGCATTTGATAAACTACCATCTTTCTTCCCAAATATCCAGCTGTAGTATTTTCCACTTTTTGTTGCATAGTCAGAGTTTACCTCCAACTAAGTAAAGTCTAAGCACAGTAAATCATGGTTTATTTGTGTTAGGTTGATTAGTTGTTTATATTACAGCAGAAAAGCAACAATACTGATACAGATCATTCTCCCACCTCGCCGCCAAGATATGGAGCACCCTCCCCATCCGTCTGCGGCAGACCGAAGACCTTCTGACCTTCAGAAGACTTCTCAAGACCTGGCTCTTTGAACGTTAGCAGCTTCCCCCTCCCCCCTCCCACCTCCCCCCTCCCCCCGGCCCCCGCCCCCCCCCACAGCGCCTTGAGACCCCTGTGGGTATACAGTGCTCTTTACAAATGCCATGATTGATTGATTGATGCATTTGTGTAACAGGTTATTTTCCACTTCTGTTGCATCAAAAACACTTTAATGAAAATTATGCAATGTGCTACAATAGTGTATCCAGGAAGAAATTTAGCAAAGGGTCAAACTGGGTAAAATCTTTAATTCCTCTGTGTAAGTTGAACTAAATTTACTTTATGCTTTTATTTTTATGTTCTATTTTGCACACAGCATTTAGGAGAAAATAAGCCTTTTTTCACAACTAGTTCCAATACCATAAACACAAACAATGAAAAACATATTAAATCAAATAATGTACCAAGCAAAAATCTATTAGGTTTGAAAATCATACAAATTGAGAGAAAATCCTCATAAACAAATTGAATAGACGAGAGCTAGTTACCTCGAAAGCATTATTCAGTCATTGTAACCAAATGTTACTGAATTAAATTCTAGAAGTGCTCAAAGCGCTAAGGCCTTGATTTTGACGTTGGTGAAGGGAGGCAGTAGCCACACTCAGCCAAGCCCACTCCACTCTACCAATTACAAGGAATAGCGGCAATCAGATACAGAAACCAGTACTTTCACCACCACCATGTTGCCACCAAATCCCTGCCATGTAGGAAGAGGGTGGTGGTGTTTGTCGATCCATTTCTGCAGGGTGTGATGGTGGAATTGCAAGAGAGTGGAGGTGGTGTTTATCAGTTCAGGACTGGCTGTGGCCACCTTCATTATTATCTTATTTTTACACACACTAAGGATGTCTGGGCAACCGTTTCCCCTCGTTAGTACCAGGCAGCCTAACAACCAAATACAGCAATAAAAAGCTGAAAGGTAACCAGTCAACTTTTGCTAAGAGTTTCCACAGAACGGCAATATATGGCACAGTGTTTGTGTGAACTTTTTTTTCCGTTTGAGCTAGAAACATTTCTTTTGTTAAAATCTGCACATTGTGTAGCAGATGATGGATACATGTGGCAAATCCAAATTTATGCTGAAAATGCCACATAATGGCATAATTTCAGTGGCTCTGCCTAACTAACATTAACAAGTGATCTACCTGGAGTTTTTCTGAAATGTACAGTTCTGTTTTTCAGAATAGTAAAGAAACGGTGTATCGCGGGCATTCCTAAATTTCTGTCAGGTTGAGCAAGTATTTACTGTCATGTTCACAAGGCCTGGCCAGATTTTTTACATAAACATTGACAAGGTAAATGAGCTATATTTATCTTATATGAAAATCAGGTATGGCTGTGGCCCTCCTGGTCCTATGTTGGACACCCCAGGAATAGAAGTTGTATGTCAGACCCTGTTCCGGATGCATGCATCTTCAGTGTCACATCAGACAGTGCTCTGCACATAATTGCTGCTGATATGGTCAGCTGCCAGGTCTAATCTATAATACTAGGGCTGGCTTCCAGACATGGTTTTGTAATGTGTTTCTGCAAGTACTGCGTGAGTGGAAAACAGAACTGGGCACTGTCTCTGCCGTGCACATTGGATAAGAAGAAAGACTGTTCGCCACTCTTAAAGGCACAACTTGAGGCTTTCTCTTTGACGGTGAGATATGTTGTTCCACATTAATTCAAGTGTAGGTACAGAGGCTAAGCAGCTCTGTCACTCACTGTATGAGGATGTTCTGCTTAATGCACAGCATGCGCGAGCTGCTCTTAGCTAAGGGTCTATTAGCAGAAGGGGCCTTACATAACCCATGGGCACCAGACAGGCTTAGTGCGACATGCCCTGTTGGCTATTTCTCCACATTACATTAGCAACAGGAGCATTGTACAAGCTCGGAGGTTTAAGAAAGTTCAGCGTTGTCATTAACCATTTAGCCCACACCCCTGAGATGTGCATCTGGTAGAAGGGGTGGGAAACAATTGGCCAACAGCATTTATTTAGTTATTTACAAATTAAGTACTGCAACCGACCTTGAAACAATAGGGGAAACGTGGCAAGCCTTCACAAGCCACCATGCAAACACCATTCTTACACTAAAGTAACCTTAACAACAGGTGCACTGGTACTGTTCAAGATACATTCATGATAGGTATTGCTGTACATGCTCTGCTCCTTGTACCTCACACAGACATACGAACAGTGAACATATAAGGGGCCCCATATGCCCCATGCCTCTGGGTTTAAACTGCATAGGAAGGCCAACGCACTGCTACGCTGGGTGCAACTATGAACCCCAAATACAAGAATCAACAGACAGGTGTGTAGAAAGGTGCAGGAAGGCTCTCCTCTCGAGGGACTGGTCTACACCCTTCTCTGGGATAAGGTAATCCCCGTTTAATGTATTATTTCCTGTAGTAGATCGTAAGGACCTCCGTCGGAGTCCCGTAACATAACAAGATTAAGTTGCGTCATGTCGAGTAATCCCTGGTGTCAGGACCAGTCTTTGGGACCGGCACACACAGCAAAAGTACTGGGGGTCCCCTCGCGTGGAGTGATGCACCACTAGATCCGCAAAGGAAAGTCGGCCTTGCTGTGCCTCCTCTGTTCTTCTGGCAGAGACGGATGAGCAGTCGAGACCTAGTTCCGAGGAAGGGATGTGAGACAAGTTTAGGGACAGTACAATATAATTTTTAGAGTCTCAGTGAGTATTTGGTGGGGAGAGTAATTTGGGGTCTCCCTTGAGGAGTAGCAGTTTAAGGGGCTCTCTTATGATCGAGGGTACCACAACTGCTCTCAGAACAAAAATATGCATGGGGACGCTTAGAGACAAGAAGAAATGTTAGGGTTGTTTGTCATTACACGTGTGGGTTTTATTGAAAAAACAGTGGCTCGGATTATGTGCAAGAGCCTTGAGTTTTGGCTCCAATCGCGGCACATTCCCACAACAACAGAATGGTTTGAAAATCCCAGTTCTCACCTGGCTTGTCACACAAGCATGGTTGGTGTGAGGATAATGCGTCGAGATTTTCTGAGCAACAAGTAGCAGGGAATGGCTTGCATCATTAACACACCCACAACAACATAGCAATCATTAGGATTACTTTGCCTGTGGCATACGGTGAATCCTGGGAATTCCACTGCTGATATATCATGTTTGAGTGGTCCCAGCAAGGTATTCTCTGGGATTCACTTTTGTCTAATGGGGGAGATTGTGCATTTTAATGAGTAGTCTATGGGATGTTCATGGTTTTGATGTCGCCTCTTTGATTGTCGCAACGGTTTGATACTATGAAAATGAGAAACGCTCTGCTACCCAATGGGTCATGTTTGCGCTATATAAAACACTGAATAAATAAATGGTGCAAAGCCTCTATTCCCCACTCCGGCTCTGATATGCATGCATGACATAGCAAGGACCAACACAGGAGACCCTCCAGGCCCAAGTGCCGCCACCAGTCCCTGTAGCATCCAGGGATTGGGCGGGGCTGCCAGGTGGTAGTTTCACTGCCGTTCTCCCGCCATGCTCCAACAGCTCCTATAACTGAGGGCCATTATCGCCAGAACTGTGAGTGCGGTAATGCTCTAGTGGTGGCAGGGTTTAGGCCTGGGAGGAGGTGCACACTGTCTGGGAAGTGAATGAGGAAGGGGGTGGTAGTGGGTACAGCTTGACGTGGGTCAATCTTTGTGGGTAAAGCAAACACAATACCTGAGGCTGCTCATAGTAGAGAGTTTTGAAAATAAGGATGAAGGATAATTAGCTGCATACCTCATTATCACCTAGTTAATTGGCAGTGTATGACAATCCACAAAAGAGCTTCATGCAATTGGATACTTTCCACTCAGAACATAACGCACAATAACATGCAAAGAAAGAAACACTTGTCAGCTTTTCTCCATGTAATGATTTTTTTCCCACGCATCTGTAAAATGACACTGTGAAATTACAATATAATCATGAAAGTGCACCGTCTCACTAACACAAAAGTGCCCCTCTCAGTTCCAGAGACATCAATGTGCAATTCCCTTCACTCATTAACGTGCGCTTGAGAGCAACAGTGAAGTCACCAAGCGCTACGAAAAGTTATTACCTCTACTTCATGCAAGCAAAAACGAAGAAATACACTTGAAATCAAGGCACAACAGGGCAGATTTACAAGCCCCTTGCACCACTTTTGCGTCACTTTTCCCATGTAAAAAGTGACGCAAAAGTGGCGCGAGGGACTTGTAAATCTGCCCAAACGTTTCTTGCTTCCGTGCTGCGTTTGTCTCAGGACTGACGTCACTCTGACCGCCGGCTACGCCCTACCTCGTGCCCACTGGCCAAGTAAGCCGTATTCTTCATGCCTGTGCAAGATGTTTCAAAGCAATAACTACCCACTTCTCGAACTTGATATTTTTACATTCCTGCATTCAATAAATGAGATGGTTACTAAGTACCAGACAGATGTTTACACCATACTGCACCAGTTATGACTTCCAGTTGAGGGAATTATTGGAAATGAGGCATAAAATGCGAAAATGGGAGAGCAAAATGCATTTCTCTGTTCAGAGACGACACAGTATCCTGACGCGAAATTCCATCAGTATTCAAGGTGACATCCCAACACGCGAAGCTCAATTTAGCAATCAGCATTTCCCATGGACACAAAATGAAAAAATAGAAAGATAAATCAGAACTACTTTTTTCTATCCTATATATTTTCACAAACACCTACGACCATATTGGAAAACCTAACTTCTATCTTCCTTCTGATAGAAAATGGAAAAATATTTGATAAGTCAGGCCTCATATCTCTGAAAATCTTCCACAGCAGAGGCACAGGTGATGATGTTTGAAAAAATCCAAGACGGACATATGAGAAGAGAATGTTTTTGCAAGGCCAGCCACTCAATACTTACAGCTCTTATTCAATGACATGGCCTATAGGGTCCCACTGAATTAAAAAGCCAGCCCAAAACTGGTTACCATAGCCTTATATAAATCACTTGTGTTTTATAAGTGGAATCTTTGGTTATTCGTTTTTCATGTACTTGACTAAAACTACACTAACAACGCCAAAGTAGTACTCAAAAATAAAAGAAATTTGTGTGGACATGTACATTTCTGAAAAATACTTGCAACTACATAATTACACATGGGCACCGCGGGGCATATCATCAAGGGACGGAGATAAATAACGCAAAGCGCGCTTAGCGCTTTTTTATTTATCGCCGTCTATCTCTGTAATTTATCGCCCTGGTAGCGCGTTATTAACAACACGTTTCTCCAGGGCGATAAAAATTCCAGCGATAGCGGGGAAAGAGCCGTTTTGCAGGGAACATCGCTGGTTTTCCAGCGATGTTCCCTGCAAAACGGCCATAACCTTGCTGATACGACCCTGTGGTCGTATCAGCATAATCCACCCCCAATGTTAGGGATAGGTAAATCTGCATTTTAACAGACGTTAGTTTTTGGTGAAAACAGCTGTTTTCTCCAAAAACTAACGTCTGCTTAAATGCTGGGGCAGCCTTGTAAATAACGCGATGTGCATATCAGCGATATTTGCAAGGTTGTACTGCCCAGTGACGCCCACTTTGCATCTCATTAGAGATGCAAAGGGAGGCGTCGGGTAAAAGGGTGCTAACATGCACTAATGCATGTTATCACCCTGTGGTAAATAGGGTGAAAAGATTATCTCCGCTTTTTTGGCTTTTAAAGCCAAAAAAGCGGAGATAATGCCCTTGTTAATATGCCCCCAGGTACTTCCAGCTTTTGTTGGGGTTGTATTAGCGTTAACTCTGATTGTAGGACAAATGGTGTACATTTCCTTGACACCAGAGATGGACCATTTTTTATGAAAGAACCACCAACATCAAATGTCTAAAGCTTGGTGATTCCCATCTACAAGCAGCATAAGGTGCAAACATTTGTATAAAGTATTGCATTGCATACTATTTCAGAATCAGAGGTTGTAAAAACAGAGGTCAGTTTACATAGAATGCTCTGAGGTAAGGAGGTTAGGGCAAAATATATTATTTACATGTCACAAAATACTGGTTGCTATTTGCAACCAGTATTTTTGCGACAAGTAAAGAATTTTAAGAACCCACCTATGTACTAATATTACCAATGAAGCACCACTGCTCCTCTCACTCCATCTTCTCCCACTCAACCAGAAAACAAAGCTGGACAACTTGATAGTAATTTGATACATTTGGAAACCCCAGTACCCTTTTAGAATTAGCCTGGTCAGGCAGCACCTAGAAACCTTCAGCTATAACTCAGCCCAGATAAAACCCCTATCTTATGTTGCAGTAGTCTTATAATTGTGGTTATTCGCACAAGACAACCTTGAGTAACAAATTCATCTTAGTTACCTGCCACTCCATCCAGCCATGCTAGGCCCCTGTGTGCCAAGATTGCAAATTCTTCCAAAAACATGCACCAGTGACCCATAAATAACCTCAATCATATGTCCCAAGGATTATGTTATTTGTATTGCAAAGTATTACATCTGGTGTAAGGCCCAGCTAAAAGGAAACCAGGCTTTTAAGGCTTCTATCTGGGGTTGCATGATCAAGAGTGTTGAAATTAGGTTGTTGGTCGACTGGTGTGTGGGCCCTGGTCAAGCAGCAACCACAACCCTAGTCCAGGTAAGGCACACGCAAACCCCAAATTAACCTATGCTCAATCCCCTGGTAGCCTAGTCAGGCTTAATTTAGAAGCGACGTGTAAAATTTTTGTGCACAAATATAAGTAGTAAAACTGTGAGAAAAAAACACACAAAAGGAGCCCACACCAAGTTGGAAAAACAAAGCAAAATGTAAAAAGTAAAACAAGACCAAAACAACAAAAATCCAATCAATAGAACTGGAGTCATGAATTTGAAAAGATTAAAGAATAAAATAGTGCCATAAAGCACCAATCAGGGATATCTGGTCTCTCTGGACTGGGCCAAAGTCACACTTTTAGGCCGACCACGATGGAGCGCGTGTCAGCTACAGTCACCAGGTTAGAGTCACTGAAGTTTACTTTCCTAAGTTCAAGCCAAGACTCCCGTACACCTTGAGGAGGTCAACAAGGAGCAGGGACAGCATTGCGGGAGGATGTAGGTGCAGCACGAGGAGCCTGCTGAAGTTGCAGGTGGGTGTTGCTGGAGCTTCGTGCTTAGGGTCCCCATAAGTGGTCGATGCTGAAAGCGAAGAGTCAGGCTGACAGAACTTCATGTTGATTTGCGGTGCATGCTTCAAGGTCTTGGTGCGAATGGGCCCATTTACGGTCACTAAGAGCACGAAAGCTTGATTTCAGCTTCCTTGATCAAAATAAAGAGTCCAGGGCCTGAGAAGCACCACTTGGGGATCAGGAACTCACTGCAGTGGGTCCAGGGGCTGGTGCATGATATTGGGGAGCCTGTTATGTCCCTGAGGCTCAGATCGGGTGGCCAGCAGACTAGCCCATGGAGTCACTCTTGCGTCCTGGTTTCAAGATGAAGTTGCAGGTTTAGTTCTTCCTCCCCAGGCAAGAGTGCAACAAACAGCAGGTCGGCAGGGCAGCTCCTGCACAGTAGCAGTCCGGCATAGTGGCAGTCCTTTTAGCAGCATAGCAGTCCTTCTTCGTGGCAGAGAATCCACAGGTCAAGAAGTGCACTGAAGAGTTGGTGTCTGAGGCCCTTCTTTCATACGCGGTTGTGCCTTTGAAGTGGGGAGAAACTTCTAGAGGCATGCCCTTGAAGTACAGAGATGCCCTGCCTTTCTGGCCCTGGCTTCAGAATAACTACAGGGGGTATTAAGCCCTTTGTGGGGAGACAGGATATAGTCCATTCCAGTGTAAGTGAGGCTGGGCCCAGCTCCTTCCTACCATCCTGACAGTGATGGCCCATCAAGTCATATCTAAGCTCCCTATTGTGTGTGTGTGGCTGTCTAGAAGGAATACATAAACCCTAACTGCCAACTACACCCAGCCATGTGACCCAGAGACAGGCAGTAGGCACCAAATGGCTAAGCCAGGAAAATGACAGCTTTTTCAAAATGGCAATTTTCTAATTGCTCATATAAACAAGCATTTGCAATGCAATAGATCTCGCATTTGCAAGAGTTTGAGCTATTGGCATTGTAAATGACAGTGCCTTTTATTTAGGTTTTGAAAACCTGCAAGCGGTGCCTAAACACACACTTTGTACTTATAATCATTGCTTACGAGAAGTAAGGCTGGCAGTAGAAGAGGCGCAGTTACTGCCCGCCTTGCTTCTCGTAAGCAACAACTATAAGTACAAAGTGTTTAGGCACCGCTTGCAGGTTTTCAAAACATAAATAAAAGGCACTGTCATTTACAATGCCAATAGCTCAAACTCTCTGATATGCGAGACCTATTGCATTGCAAATGCTTGTTTCATTCCATGTTTCATGGTAAAGGAGAAGGAGAAGCCAGTGGGACATGCTTTAATTAAATAAACTGCATTTTGGCCATGCAATGCAAGTAAGCAACTTTTGCAAATGCCTGTGTATATTACTTATGTTGGAACATTAGAGCCAGATATTTTGGCTTTGCCCATGCTTATTTTTTGTTGCAAATGAAGCACGGAAGCCTGGGAGGGATTAGCCAAACTCGAAAGTATGTGCAGGTTGGGCCATAATGAAAATGCATCTCTGTGCAGGTTCTGTTGCAACTTTAAATGTTTAAACTTTTTTATAGATGCCTTAGCTTAGACATTGTTCATTTGTCAGTATCTGCAGAATTTCGTAATTAGATGCCACATGAATTCTGATTCTATAGATCTACCTTCCGATTAATTAACATTTTTAAGTTGCTAGTCACTCAATAATTAATCATATAATCATGGTTCATGTTTTTAAAACATTAAATAATATGCATAAATAAAAGTATTAATGTTTAGCATAGTAGGGTGGTGGGGGTGTCTCCCCGCTAATCTGAGAGGCCTGTCTTCGCTGCCGTAATTGTTTTGTGTTTATGGTGTCATGGTGGTTGGCGCAAGCGTGCCTCTTCTCCTTGCAAAGTGTCATTGCGGCCAGTGTATTTCTGCTATAGGTCTGGAGACGAGCCCGTCTCCGAGATCACTGTACGAACTTGCTACTCCAAGAAGTTTTGTGTTTGTTCATGGTGTGTGTCTGCTAGTTTATTTTGTGTCCGAGTATGATTTTGGGTGCGTGTTTGTGACGGTTTAGAGTTATGAGTGTTTGATGTGTGTGTGTTTGATGTGTTTGATCTGTGTGTGTGTTTGTGATGTGTGTGTTTGTGATGTGTGTGATATGTGTATGTGTATGTGTGTTTGATATGTGTTTGGTGTGTGTGTTTGATCTGTGTGTGTGTTTGTGATGTGTGTGTTTGTGATGTGTGTGATATGTGTATGTGTGTTTGGTGTGTGTGTGAGTGTGTGTGTGTTTAATGAGGGGTGTCGGTGCTTGTGTGGAAGTGCCAGTGTTCGGGACGGCTGCTCTTTTGCTGGGGCGTTACAGGGGCAGAGTCAGGGCAGGAGTAGGCTTGACTGTCCTTCAGAGAATGGCGTTAAGCAAGGAACGCCAGGCTCGAGGAGTTGGTTTTACCGTAGTTTATTTATGTAAACATGAGAAGGGGAGGGGATGTGGTCCGTCGGCTGCGCTGCCGACTTTGGTGCAGGAAACCAGGGTTCGAGCCTCAAGGTCGCGTCCACATCCTGTGATTCTGTGCAAATCACTTAATCTCCCTGTGCCCGAATATGTATGTAAATGCGGTGCTCATGTACAGCGCTCCAATACCTTTGGGTCGAGTTCGCGCTATATCAAAGATGCAAAAAAAAAAAGTCATCAACCGGTCGGGAGAAGAGCGCGCTGTTTAAGCAAAATGCGAACTGATGGAAAGTTCAACAAGCTGAGAACAGCTGTCTGCAGGGCTGCTTATCGCTCTTTGGCAGTGCGAGGGACTCGCCTTTCAACAGCTGGTTGCGTTACATGATAGGAAACAGACAAAGAGATTGTACATGGATTACAGAGCAACCTCTGCTAAACAAGCGCACGCGCCTTGCACTGCAGCGGGAGAGGCGGTGGGGTGCACGCGCTCCGTTTAGGAGTCGGGCAGCAAGCAACACCATAAAACTATTCATACCAGTTATAAATTGTTTCTTCAAGAACTGTCTCTGCAAAAAGCTAGGTCTAAATCTATCAAAACCAGTAAAAACATTTGATAAAACCCTGGACACATCACTGTTAAAGTGTATTTCAACATAAAAAATATTAAACTGCTTTGGGGCCACAATGAGGTTTGAAGCTGCTGTGCCCTTGATTATCTAAATCTAATAGAGCGACAACACTCAGAATACGGTTTATTTGATTGTAGAGGTAAAATAAACAGCCATTGACGAAGCCAACACATCTGGCTTGCACTGTGTGACGAGATCAGCGCACTAACCAGAGGAGAACAGCTGAGAAAGGAGGACGCGTGTGACAGGAGGCAATAGACTGCAGTAAAGTGAAAGCAAATTTGTGCGCGCGCTTGGTGGGGGAGCGCATTCCAAGCGGGGGAGCGGACCCTTTGAAGTACGATGCCAAACGGATTGCATGGCAGCACGATGCACGTGATTGTGCGCGTGCTCGCCATGCAATCCGCTTTTGGGAGCACTTTTGGGAGCTCCTTACTAGAGTCTCGCATTGCGATTGCTATCGCAATAGCTAGGCGAGACCTAAAAACGACTTTACCATAAGCTAGGATTTTAAATTATGATTCCAGAAACACCCTTTCTCGTTTAGAAATTACACCAAAAAAATGTAATAATGTAGCTCTAATGTTATCCTATGGGAGGGATGTATGACGTTACAACGCATGCTGTTACAACGCATGCTGTTACAACAAAAGTTTTACAACGCGAGTGCATTGACAACGCAGGACATTACAACGCAAGTCTTTACATCGACTTGCACTAGATGGCGTGCTAACATTAAAAAAGTGTAATTTACTATTCCAACTCCAGTCCACATAACAGTAGGGAAGGTGTTGGGATAGTAAACTACACTATTTTTAATGTTAGCACGCCATCTAGTGCAAGTCGATGTAAAGACTTGCGTTGTAATGTCCTGCGTTGTCAATGCACTCGCGTTGTAACAGTTTCGTTGTAATGGTAGTGCGTTGTAAAAGTTGCGTTGTAAAGGTTGTTCCCCTATGGGAGAGGTAGACCATGCACTAGTGAAAAACGAATTTTTTCACTTCCAGGACATGTAAAACGTAAAAGTACATGTCCAACTTTTTAAATGCATAGCACCCTGCCCTCTTGGCTTTCCAGGGTTTACCCTAGGGGTGACATATGTATTAAAAGGAGGGTTTGAGCCTGGCAAACGGTCGACAAGGGTGTGAGGTTGACATGGCGGTTTAAAACTGCAAACACAGGGTCTGGAATGGCAAGCCTGAGAAATGTTTAAAGGGCTACTTAAGTGGGTAGCACAATCAGTGCTGCAGGCCCACTAGTAGCATTTAATTTACAGGCCCTGGGCATATATAATGACAATTTACTAGGGACTTACAAGTAAATTAAATATGCCAATTGGGTATAAGCCAATGCTACCGTGTTTTAGTTAAAGAGCACAAGCACTTTAGCACTGGTTATCAGTGGCAAAGTATGCAGAGTCCCAAAGTCAGCAAAAATGAAGTGAGCAAAAACAGGAGGTCTGAAGGCAAAAGGTTAGGGCAAAACCATGCCAAGGATGCCAGGTCTAACAAAGAGGTTTAGCATGTAGGATGTTTAGAAGCCTAACTGGAACCACAACATCTCTCCATGTTCCTTTAGCTCTCACATCATATGTGGATAGGTCTGCACAGCTCAATCAGTGTCAACAAACGGTATCTGCGTATATTACAATCTTACAGGTGCTTCTGCCTATTTTTACTCCGTGCATCTCCTTGTTATTGCAGATTCTTTCAGCTAGTATCTCTATTGTGACTTGTAAAAGAATGTGGATACAGGGCAGCACTGTTGTGTACTGCACCTGATTCCAATAAGAGGGGACATGACCCCATTGACTCTAACAAGTACATGTAGCTCTATAGCTATAGCTACAGAGGGTCCAGGTTCTAAATCTATGTCCCAGCCAACCATCTCTAGGGTCTATCCTAGTAACTGCAAATCAATCCTGTCAAACGTTTACCCCCATCTAAAAAGAGCAGAGAAAGAAGAGATTAATGTTCTGATTGAAGGTCTGGGAGAATTAGAAAAACAACATACCTGTGCAATTAGGCAAAAACAAGAGTCCATGGAGATATCATTGAGGCAGGAAATAGCGGTAGCTAAAGCTGATATCAATAGTTACTACAACAAGAAAGGGGCGGCAGCCTTTCAGGCACACAAAAACAAAAGTTATGAGTATGGGGAATCTGTGGGTAAAATGTTGGCTCTATGGGCTAAACAGAGAGGTGCTAGAAATAACATAACCGAAGTTAAAGGACAGGATGGTACATCTCTTACAGACATAAGAGATATTATCAAGGTCTTCGAGAAATTTTATATAGATCTATACCGACAAGATAATCTCGATCCTCTCTTACCTAATGAGAATGAAATAATCATGGAAAATCAACGTAGAGTTAGCGAGGAAATTAAGCAGGAATTGGAAAAACAGATTACAATGGAAGAGGTAGTATCTGCCCTACAGTCTATGACCTCAGGAAAAGCGGCTGGCCCTGACAAAATTCCTCTGGAATTGTATAAAGCAATTCAGGACGAAATAGCTCTGCTACTTTTAGATCTGTTCCTTGGTATTCAATACAGTGGGGTCCCCCCCCCCCCCGGAAACCTGGCAAGGAGCAGATATTGTGTTTAAAAAAAAAAAAGGGAAAACCCCCAGATAATCCAGCTTCCTACAGGCCAATATCCCTCATGAATAAGGGTACTACATTGGATTCCGAAATCTTTGCAACTGGATTAGGGAGGACCATAGCTCATCTAGTCTCACCGTGGCAACACAGCTTTATATTTGAAAGAGGCACAACAGATCACATCAGATGGGCTATAGCCCTGTTTGACATAACCAAGGTAACAGGTGAGAAGATGGCTATGATCCTCCTGGATGCAGAGAAAGAATTTGATCGAGTCTCATGGCAATACCTATGGGCAATCATGGCACAAAGAGGGTTTGGGCCAGGCTTTATAAAATCAGTACAGGCAATGTACCACAAGCCATATGCAAAATTACATGTAATGGGTTTAGAGTCAAGCCGAATTGATGTTGCGAGAGGGACAAGGCAGGGTTGCCCCTGCTCACCCATATTATTTGCCTTATATATTGATATCTTTATTGAGCAAATTCTTCAAGACCAGATAATTACTCCACTCTGTTGTGATGGCTATGGTACAAAAATAATGGCGTATGCCGACGACCTGACGGTAGTAACCACTGACCCTGAAAGAGCAATTACACAAATCCAAAAATTAGCCAGTTATTATGGCCGGAAATCTGGCTATTTACTGAATACAGGGAAAACCCAGATTATTTGCAATTCTAAAACTCCATGTAATGATCCCCGAAAACATGATGAGGTAACCTATTTTGGGATTAAAATAAGCTGCAAGACGGACTCAATCTGGAACATAAACATGCTACCCATGATAAATAAGACCAGCATGAATCTACGATTACTAGATAGACTCCATCTTACGCTTATAGGAAGATGCAATATAGTTAAAATGATCAGTTTCCCCAAGATTTTATACATGTTTAGATCCATCCCGCTAGAAATTGAAGATTTCTTCTTAAAAAAATTGGAGGGTATTTTCAGTAATTTCATTTGGAAATACACGAAAATACGACGATACCTTAGATTCTTAACACTACCACAAGACCGAGGTGGATGGTCAGCTCCCAATCTAAGATTCTATTACTTTGCAACTTTTTTTATAGCAGATGACCTTTGTGATTTAATCAGGAAATGGGTATATGACTGACAGACATCAAGAGGCAAATATGGGTATACCATCTATATATGAACTGGCTATAGGCAAGACAGCGCAGGGAACACTTCTCCGACAAGTTGAGGCCAGTTATTACAAGAAAAATAGGTTTAAGGTGGTAATAGCAATGTGGAAAGTCTGGAGTAAAATAGCTGGACTCATGCCAACTCCACAGTTTAACAGATATACACCTTTGTGGGGGTCTCCACTATTTCCCATATTAATGTATGATAATCTGAGTAAATTATGGGAAGAAAAGGGGATCTTAAAAATCGAAGATCTATTCTCAAATTATCAGAGACTGTCATTTAGTGAGTTACAACAAAGATATGGTTTAGCGACTGGGACTTATTATAAATATCGAGAGATCACTAGCTTTCTAATTCAAGTAAATATGCAAAGGATCTCCACAAACAGGATACCCTTAATGGAAGCTATGTTGCACCCCCAGACAAAAATTAAACATATATACAAAATATTGATTGGTACACTTCCTGACGATTTGGAAAAAGTGGAAGCTAGATGGGCCACCAAATTAGGAGACCCTGATATAGACCTATGCCAATCATTAGCAGTAGGTAAGGGGACATTTCTTACAGCTAACCTGAAAGCCCAACATTATTATACCATCTATGATCTTTATTTTACTCCGGCAAAGCTCTGCCAATGGGGGAAAAGAGTGAATAATAAATGTCCCCGATGTGATCAAGGCCCAGCAGATACAATACATATGTCCCATGGCTGCGAGAAACTAGAACCTCTCAAAAAGGGAATGGATGAATTCTTATCTGCTGCACTAGGGAGTATAATTAGTATATCCCCTACACTAATGTTACTTGGATACGATGAAAAAATACAATATGATTCAAGTAAGAATGAGTTTGTTTTTGTTTCAGTAGCTGTGGCCCAGTTATTAGTCGTTACTCAATGGAAGGATGCTGTTCCACCTATATATTATGCTTGGTTAGGCCGCCTGTTGGCCATATATAATCTCGAAAGATCGTTGTATAACTGCAAAGGCCGGCGTGCTAGTAAGAGAGGTAGGGAAATTTGGGCTCCTATGAATAAATGGCTATCTAGCCAAAATGCGGGAAAGGATTGGCTGGCCTAATGGTATTGAATGTACGGGTACAGGCAGCATTGTCTTGCTTCGTTTTTTCCCCGTCTCTCATATTTCCTTTGTTCTTATTTTTTTTATTTTTTTTTTGTTTTTTCTTTTCTTTTCTCATGGTGTAAATATATGAAATATTGAAATAATATGCACTTTTCTTAATATATGTATAACTAAGAATGTATATCATATATGAAGTTTAAAATTTACTTTTTACGTATTCTGTAATATGTATATTCTCTTCAAATAAAAAATGTATTTAAAAATAAAAAATAAACAATTAAAAGAGCAGGATTGCCGGCTTCTGGGTTCTGTGGATATTGTCTAAAATATGCACACATTACTTGGTGTTATCACCTCAACTTTGTTCAGTGATAAAGCCAAATTCGGACTTGCAAAATAGTGGCATAAGCCCACATACGCCTGTTATCTTATTGTTCTGTAATTTAGAGATGCATGTGGTGTCTTCCACTGGTCTAAAGTATTGCTCCAATCATTCCCTCCTGGGAAGGGCCTGCACCCAATGTCAATCAATCAATCAATCAGAAAGTTTGTAAAGCGCACTACATACCCGCAAGGGTTTCAAAGCGATGAAGGGAGAGGAGGAAGGGGGGGATGCTGATCCTACTGGTTGAACAGCCTAGTCTTGAGTTGTCTCCTGAAGGTTAGAAGGTGTTCAGTTTGTCGTAGGATGAGGGGGAGGGTGTTCCAGGTCTTGGCAGCGTGATGGGAGAAGGATTTGCCTCCAGCTGTGGTTCTACGGATGCGTGGGACGGTAGCCAGGGAGAGGTCTGCGGAGCGGAGTTTCCTGTTGGGTACGTAGAAGGAGAGTCGACTGTTGAGATAGGCTGGGCCGGTCTTGTGGAGTGCCTTGAGTGCGTGGATCGGGAGCTTGAAGGAGATTCTTTGTGCAATTTAAATAGATTGCAATGTGTGTAGGATTTTGTGCATGATGTCCTGTAGTACACATTGGCAGCAAAAAGTATACAGTCACACTAGGAACTGAGACAATGATCTTTGCCATTGCCTGAGCTGTGTGTATCGGTAGGTCTCATAACAGAAGTAACCAGCCTAATGTTAAGGCAAAATTTGGAAGCAATGACAAAGCCATGTAACTCTGCAACATGAATTTTAGCATCACCAAAGTTTTAGCAAAACGTATCTTCAAATATGTAATCAATGCTTACATTAACATTATGCCGTATTTTATTTGTACATTGTGATTGAGCAATCTATAGGTTCTTAGGGATTGTTTCCTAATATTGCGACTTTGGGTTAGTTTGAAGAAGTGGTGTTAATGTAAGATTTCATATTAGAGATCTGATAGGGTTATTCTCACTCAAATTTTCTTTATGTATGCTAAGCTGGCTTCTGCTTGCCTGTGTTACTGTCTTCTGGCCCTTTGCACTGTGTCAAGAAGTTGTTCTACTTTGTCTATTCAAGTTTGTTCTACTCATGTCTAGCAGACTCAATTTTCCCTGCTTCTTCGGACAGCAAGGCAGTCCTCTTGGAGCAGCAGAGCAGTCCTCTGAAGTACACAGCAAGGCAGTCCTCTCGGAGTCCTCAATAGGTCCAGAAGTGAACTGAAGAACAGGTTTGAGGGTTCAGTATTTATATCTGGTGCCATCTTTGAATTAGAAGAAACTTCTTGAGTTCTCCCCTAACATAGGTTTTGGGAATTTCCTTCCTCCGTGTCCTGGTGCCAAGATGTCTGGGGGCAAAAAAAGGCTAGTGTGAAGTTGTTTGTGTGTGGGCTGAGGCAGATTTTCTGAAGTGCAAGTGGGGGGGTCACAGCTTAACCCCTCCCATCCTGCCAGGATGGCCCATGCAGCAAACACATAGTCCCCCGTTTGTGTGACTGTCTGTGAGGAATAAAAAAAGGCCAACTGCCAATTACATCTAGTCATGTGACCTGGGAAACAGGATGCAGGCACCAAATGGTTAGAACAAGCAAATGCCAACTTTGCCATTTTCAGAATTGTGACCTAAAATTCTACTTTGTCACAAAGGGGATTTTAGAATAACTATTTCTTAGACACCAAACATGATATTTCTCCCTGTTCCCAAATAAAAGTTAGCACTTATTTATTGTAATAAAGTAACCCAATGTTATCCTTTGGGAGAGGCAGGCCTCACAGCAGTGAAAAACACATTTGTGAGGTTTTCACTACCCGGACATGCAAAACCTATAAGTACATGCCCATTTTGTTAATTACAATATATACTGCCTATGGATTGTTTAGGGTCTTCCTTAGGGGTGACATATGTAATCAAAAATTTAGTTTTAGGTCTGGCAAGGAGTTTATTTTACCAAGTTAAATCTCTAGGATAAAACTGCAGACAGGCTGCAATGGCAGGCCTTAGGCATATTTTAAGGGACTACTTAAGTGGGCGTGGCACAATAAGAGCTGCAGGCCCACTAGTAGCATTTAATTTACACACCCTAGGTATATGGTATACCACTTTACTAGGGACTTAAAAATAGAGTAAGTTTAGTAACAGCACCAAGAAGCCAGTGAAAAAAGTCAACCCTGTCATTAGACTAATCACCAGGTATAACAATCCTGATAACGCTATGAGAAGTATCATTCGGAAACACTGACATGTAGTATACGGAAAACCCGTCATTGGCAATTGCTCCCAGAAAACCTTTCTATTACATACAGAAGAACATACTCCATGGGAGACGCTCTGGTTAAGAGTAGTCCTGAAATGACTTTGCAAACCACCTGGCTTCAACAAAACAAGGGGTTTTGAAGATGTGGTAAACACAAAGTCTGCAGACTCAGAACTGACACTACAGACTATTTGACCCCCTTCAATGATAGAGTTTTCTAAACCCAGGGAGGGTATCATTGTAAAACAGACCATGCAGTATATGTGCTAAATTGACGAAGCAAACTCAGATACGTGGGGAGTATGACCCTTCAGGTGCACAAAAGAATCCTGCAGCACACTAGAGCTATCATGAACAAGGAATACTCCTACCCAGTGGCCACAATAATGACGCATCAGACTTGCAGTATTATCTGATTGATGCAGTGCTTAAAAAAAAGGTGGTAATTGAGAGCAGACCCTTAAACAACTTGAGGTCAAATATATTATTAGTCTTGGCAGCAACTTACCTTACGGTCTGGATGTCGACGAAGAACTATACTCATTTTATGATTTTTACAACATTATTCATTAATCACAAACCTTCTGTCCCCTGTATTAAATGATGTTGTGGAACGGTACATGAAAGATTGGAACAGTTACAGTTCTTTTGTTGTGCAGAAAATTGTGATTATCACTCTTGGGCAAAATGTATGCAGTAATGAATGAATCATTTGATTTTAGGAAATTGTGTTTTCACGTTATAAATGTGTGGCCCAAGAAGTCACAGTATGTCACAAATGTGCGAATAATTGGAAAAACATAGTCTTGACAGATTAAGACGAACCAAATGAAAACCATGAGAAATATCATATAATTCAATGGAAACACAGCAGTAAATCATACATTCTGATAACATGTATATAAAACTTCAACTCTATTAATCATTATATTGGACCTGGTCCTTTTTTGCAGGGTTATCCACAAACTTTTTGCCTTCTTCCTCCTATTTGTTCTGACCGTTTTTTGTTAATTTTTCACACTGCTGGCCAGTGCTCTCTGTCTAAATTGTATTGGTGATACAATTGGCATATTTGATTGGCAAATATGATTGGCATATTTGATTCATCAGGAAGGCCCTAGTAAAGTGCACCAGGTGTGCCCAGGGCCTGTTGATCAAATGGTACTATTGGGCCTCCAGCACAGATTGTGCCACCCACATGAGTAGCCTTGCAAATATATCTCAGCCCTGCCACTGCAATGTCTGTGAGTGCAGTTTTAAACTACCATTTTGACCTGGCAAGTGCACCCACTTTCCAGGCTCAAACCTTCCCTTTTACTACATGTAAGTCACCCCTAAGGTAGGCCCACGGCAACCCCATGGGCAGGGTACAGAGTATCTAAAAGGAGTGACATGTGTGAGAACCTGAAAGCAGAAGGTACAGAGTCTGGGTCACTTGCCAGTGACCAGGAAGGCGAAAGGCGGATGCCCACCAATGTCGAGTGATTTCAGGTGAAGAAGGTGAAGCTTGATTCTTCCGCCACGAGGACCAGGAGGCGTTGAGGATGACCAGGAGCTGGATTCGAGCTGTCCCACAAAGGATGTTGAGTGCTGCAGCATCGGTGCCCGGATTGGACACAACAAGCCTTGGCAACAGCAACCCACGCAGAAAGGAGAAAGATGCTTCGGTGCAGACCAGCAAGGTCTGAGGGACTCACCACCTGATTGGGAGTCAGGGCACGTCTGGAGCAACCAGGGAAGCCCAAGGAAATTCAAAGTTACCCCTTCAGGGACCCACCAGTCGATGGACCAGGGATCGCAAAGGGACCTCGAGAGGAAACACAAAATGGCGGCCCACGGGTCACTTGGGGTGACTAGACCAACAATCTTCAGTGGATCTTCTGCTCGAGGTGGGGGCTACAAGCAACCCCAAGCACGACTTCAAGAGACGTCGAGAAGTCAATGCACTTGCAAAAGTGCCCGGTGACCAGGAGTTCCGGTTCCATGCTACTCACGAGGGCTGCGGGTCTCAGCTTTGCTGGGGACTCGGGTCGGCCTATGAGATGTCTGGAAATCCTCTTCGTGGGCTGCAAACACTTCGGAGTCCGGCGGGAGCTTCGGAGATGCAGACCGGCAAAATGCTTCATTGGTGCTTGCCAAGAAGGGGAGTCACTCCTTGACCCCAAGGGAGATTTCTTCAGTCCTCTATTCTTTAGTAGAGCGTCGAAGTTCCAGGATTCAGCTTCAGAGTTTCGTCCAGGGATATCTAAAGTTCTGGTTACAGAGGGTCCTTACTTATACCTAAGGAAGGGGTTGGACTAGCTCTAGGGACCCACCTATGGGACGGTTTGGAAAGAGGGGTGGCTACACCCATTTCTTTTGTCCAGCTTCGTGCCAGAGAAGGGACTGGAAGCCCCTGAACCGGTTTGAGCTGGCCTATCCACAGGGACACCAAATGTGCCCCCAGTGCAGGACTTCAAAGCACTCAGAGAGTGCTCCGACCCGACCCCAATACACAGCATGTCTGGGAGGTGATTACACCTCCCTGTGACAGGAAACCTATTGTCCAGGCTTTCCCTGTCGGAGTTTCGGTCAGCAGCAGGAGGCCAGACCCGTGTCTGTGGCTGCAGCATTCATTTTGTGATGCCAAGGCTCTATTAGATCTCTACCGAATATACCAGTACTCTCATGTCTCTCCCTCTAGAGGGGTGGGATCATATCCTCACATTAAGAACTGATGTGGGGGTATGACTCCAAGGTGTTTGACACCAAACACAACAAGTTTCCGTGCAGCCAGTCCAAAGTTAGCATTAACCGTTTAAGATATAATGCACTTAAGAGTATATGGTCAGGCTGCATCACTGACATCCCCAGAGAAGAGATTCTGAAGGCTGCAGAGAGGCTCAGCTCATACCTGGGCACCCTCTCACATATAACCAAGCACCCTGCCTTCAGGATTGATAAGGCCTGCCATAGGGGTGACTGACAGGTTACTATGTGCAGTGATAGGTGAGGTATAGTGAACCTATACCTCAGTAAGGGGTGCATGCACCACCTTACCCAGGCTGCAGTAGCAGACCTGTGGTGTCATTTTGCTTGGCTTTCCAGTGGTGGCACAATACATGCTTCAGCCCCTGGTAGGCTGCTGGGTTACCTATGCCCTGGGTACATAGTAAACCATATACTAGGGATTCACAAGGGTACACCAGAATCCAATCTGGAGTGTACCTAAAGTATATGGAATTAATTTAGAGAGGAAGCAGCTAGGCTGGGGCCATGAATAGCAGGGTCCCAGACAGACTAAAGTCGAAAAACAGTGAAACACCAGCAAAAAGTGGGGGTAAACATGTGAAGGAGATCCTACTCTCCTACAACATGGACTGATGTGTTTTACATGTCGTAATAGTGAAATACTGCGAATTTAGTTTTTAATAATTGCAACGACTATCTCTCTCATAGGGTAACATGGGGATTGCCTTGAAATATCTTTTAAGTGTAATTTCCCATTGGGATCAGATAGAGATTTGGAGTTTAGGGTCTCTGAACTCACAATTCAAAAATACATCTTTTGGTGAAGTTGGTTTTTAAACTGCGTGTTTGAAGGGGGATAAGGTGTGCCTTACATATCCTGATGGGACATTAACAAGCTAATGGACCTCTCTGAGCTAGAGTAGTAGGAGGAATTGTCACTGACACCTGAATAGGGCTGTGCCTGTCCTCCACCTCCCTGTAGTGTGTCTGACGCCAAGTCAGGGAAAGGCAGGATCTTGCACACTACAAAGACTTTCCTTTGAAGTTTGCCTACTTCAAAGGCAGAAAGGAGTATAAGTATTGGACCTCTGCCACCCCAAAATCAGAACACTTCTGGACTGAGGACATTCTGCCAGGAAGAGGAGCTGGATGCTGTAGGAGAGACTGCCACTTTGCCTGTTGCTTGCTGCTTCTGTCCTGGCAATAAAAGGACTGGACTTTGCTTTCTACATCCTGCTTCCAAGGTTCTCCAAGGGCTTGTGCATGCTTGCCTCCTGTTAAGCTATCTCAGGGTCATCAAAAACTTCACCAATCAGCGGCTTGGCTCTTCTGTTGAGAGCCCTGACTTGCTAAGTGGTGCCAAATCCAGTTCCTGGGCCATTGGAAGTGTAATCTGGTGAGAAAATTCATGCATCCATTCTAAGCGGCTGCTTTCTCGATGCAGCACCTGCTTTGCAGCTGAAAAATCGATGCAGTGTGAGTCCCAAGCATTGTGTCACTGAAGTCGATGGCACTCGCACCTACTCCAATGCAGCCCATTTCACTGCTAAAGAATCAACACAGCACCTGCTTTGCAGCTATGAAATCGACGCGGCACCTGCATCGCTATCGATGCAGCGAATCTGGATTTTCAATACATCGCCCTCGATCTTCCTCAATGTCGCACCACAGTACAAAAAAGGGGCAGTGTGTCGGGAGATCGATGCATCACCTTCTCTTCCAGTAAGGTACCCACGCATCACCTCCCTTGAAAGTAAGTAACGAACACATCACCTCCTCTTGCTAGCAGTAAGGAACTGATGCATCACCTCGACTGGCAGTAAGGAACCGATGCATCACCTCCACTGTGGAGTAAGGAACCACTGCATCACTTTGCTTTTCCGGCGCTTCACCTGCCCTGTGCCTGCTCCATCTTAGATTTGTGATGCATCCAAGGTACTTTGTGCTAAAAGATAAGCATCTATTGATTTCGATGGACTAAACTTGCATAATCTTTGAAAAGTGATATCTTGACTTGTGTATGTTGGACTTTTGTCGTTTTGGTTTTGTTTTATTCAGATAAATATTGGCTTTGTTTCTAAACTGGTGTGGAGTCCTTTTGTAGTGTTTTCACTTTGTTACTGTGACTACTTGTATAAATGCTTTACACATTGCCTCTCAGATAAGTCTGACTACTCATGCTAAGCTACCAAGCGGGTGAGCAAGGGTTACCTTAGCTCTTGGCTCACTTACCCTGACTAGAGTGAGGGTCCCTACTTGGACAGGGTGCAATCCACTGCCAACTAGAGACCTAATTTCTAACACACTACACAATATGTAATTAAATTGAGTGAAAACATGTAAGTCACAGTATTTCTTTTATATCTGTGAATCATGTGCACGGTATTTAAGGGGAAGAAAATGGAGCCGCAATTGTATATGATCACGGGCGCTTGGGACGGCCTAAGAGCGTCATGGCAGGACACAAGTAAACACTTTTTAAACTTGTGTTTATTCCCATTTTTGTGATAAACATACAGAATTTAAGACATTGCATCTTCAAGTCCACCCAACCAATATTCAATAGGCATGCACATCCCAACAATGTTTGGACATACGGTTAACTAACAAATACATAACTTCAGGACCACCGCAGTGAGGTTTGCAAACAAATACAGGAATCATTTGTAACCAAATGAGTACCTGGCTACTGGGTACTTTCACAACTGTGCAGCCATGCCACCCCTCTAAGTTCCACCGCATCAGGGTCCTCCTTGTAGTGTACCTGACAATTGGTTCAAAGCATGGCCTCTGTATTAGCATATGACTGTGATATCCTGTGCGGTCAGTAAGATATTGGACCAAGAGGGAGCGAGGGGGAAAACATGTGAAGAAACTCAAAAACCAACAGTCTTAGAGTGCTTGCAGCTCGCTTGAAATGGAAAGTATAGAGGGAAGTGCACTCGGGTAGCCACATGTAGACTGGGGGTACAGCAGTGTACAGGGTCTATTGCAATACTTCCGGTGCGAGAGGGTATGAACTCTCAGGGTGACTGTGTTGGGGGGTGTCCTGTAATACGAGTGAGGGGGGCCAGCCATTCCTAGCCTTCACGTGCCCCATCCCCATCTCCTCATTCGTTTCCCAGGTCTCTTCTGGCCGGATCATTCTGCCATGCCTCAGGGGGTCCCAAGCCTCCAATACCTCAGACCATAGTCCAGCTAGCAGGCGTTGTCTCACTCCTCCTAAAATCTTCTCTAACTAACACTCTTTCCTTTGCCCTAGCCTACTTGGTGACATCTCTTTCCCAAGTCTTCATTACAGGTCTCACTGCTGACTTCCAGGCCATCGCTATCCATCTATTGGGCAGTATAAGAGCCAAGTCCAGGAATGAAGGACCACATGCATCTAAGGAAAAACCGTTCGCAAACGGGCAGATTCTCAGAATCTGCCCCTTTGCGACTGGTATTTTTGCATTTGGGGTGCATCATCCCAAAAGCAAAAATCACAATTTAAGTAATCGCAAAATTTGCGATTACTTAAATTACAGTTGCACAAATTGTGATGCCTCAAATGCAATGCATTATGCCATTAAAAATAGCGATTTTGCTCTTAGGGGACGCAAATTACCGTGAAATGAAACTTGATGGTATTTTGCAAAAACTTTGAAAAATGCAAAGTTCCAAGTTACACACACACATGCCCTTGGGGCATGTGTGTGCACAACATGTGTTCACTTAACAATTTCAGGGGTGCAACAGGGTATCCTTTTGGCACCCTTGAAATTGCATACACAATTTGCAACTACCTATTGGGTGCTCACAAATTGCGCATGCAATTCCCTTTAATTCCTATGGGCCTCGGACCAAAAGGAATGAGTGGGAATCAATTCCTTAATTGCGACTCGCAATTTGCAATTCGCAATTTGCGACTCGCAATATAGGAATTTGTAGGAATTGCTTTTTGTTTTCGATTCCTACATGCATAGGCAATAGCGATTCTTTAATTGCAATTACTTACTAATCGCAAATAAAAAATCGCTATTGTCTATGTTGATGCATGTGCCCTCTAATGCCCACCTTCCAGGATTTGGGTCTGGGAAACATCCCCCAATAGGTATGTTTCTATCATGCATGTGAGCGTGCAACCCATTGTGGTATTCAGTCTGTGTAATACTGTGACCCAGGATGGCTGCAGGGCAGCATAAGGTCATGTGACAGAAGTCCGCATTTGGGTACTGACATTTGGGGCACCCACATGGCTCCCCACCATAAAGGATCCAGATTCTGTGAGGTGCCAAATAAGTCATATGAACATAATTCAATCGGATATATTTCAGACATGTATGATGAGAATGAACCCTTAAATACATTTCTTGTAAGCAACACAGCGGTGTCTGCACCCCTGGTCCTTTGGGATTGGAGGGCAACGACCAAATTTACGGATATATGTGTGTGCATGTATATATATCTTCACCACAGCCCGCTTGCAAGATATATGTATCCACCCATACAGCTGTTTCCACATGCACTCTTGAACCCATACACACAGTGAATCATCCACTCAAACATATATGCACAGGCTCACACACCTACACACATACACCCAGGCACCCATACAAATACTCAGGCTACCATACGATAACCCATATAGACACTCATGTAGCTACTGACCAACCCATGCAGCAGCTTATACAACAACAGACAGACTGATACAGACATTCACGCAGTTTAGTCACTAACCCATGCATTTAGTAAGACACATTTAATCACTCACTTAAACAGTCAGTCACGCACCTACTAAATCCTCCATTCAGACACTTATACACCCACTCATTCTTCAATACACCTTGGCATATATATAACACATATTTTAACTTCATCAGTGATGGGGGGACGCTAGGTGGCGCACTAGCGAATGGCTGCCTTCGTGTAGGGCTCCCGCAGTCCGGCGGCAACTATCCGACTACATATCCTAAAAAGGCAAGCATTGGTGCTGTAATTGCATACGGAGGGTCAGTGGGGGACCCGGCGACGACTGGCCGAGTTTGAGCAGTATTGATGCTACGAAGCAGGAGAAAGGCGCCCCGGAGGCTCCGGCGGACGGGCCGACAGGAGGAAGCAAGGCGAGTGACAGGCTGCTGCTCCCAGGCGAGGCCGAGGCTGTAGTAACGGCCGTAGGCCTCCGAATCAAGAGCGGTGCGAGGCGCGCCCAGAGGTACCGTACCGGTGTGCTGGACGGAGCGCTGGGACTCTGAGAAGGGTACTCTTGGGAGTGGTGGCGGCGGGGCTCCCCCCCCCTCGGAGGACTGGATGAGATTGGAGTGCCAGGAGCTGATGCTTAGAGGGCCGAGTTTGCCCGGGTGTTACACGGCTCTGCATTCTACGTGGTGGAGGCGCATATACGCTGGGGAGCAGCTCTTCGCCTGACGGATCGGAGTAGTGAGTCTTCGGTCCCCCCCTCCCTCACCAGAGGCAATGGCGCATTGAAGAGGACCCCCGAGTGAGGGGGGTGCGTTGGCGGGGACCGCGGCCGGAGGGTGCGGCGAAGCTGGGCTGGCGGACTGTGACCGAGGTGCCTGGGATAAAGGGACGCCAGCGCGTATGGACTCTCGATACCCAAACTCCATAAGGGGAGATCAACGAGGCCAGTACTGGCACCCTTGAAGACGCTGGTGCTGTGGGTTGGGCTGGGCAGGTGAGAGCGCACGTGGCCTTGTTCGCCAGACTGGCTAGTGGGATTGCGACCATGGATCGGAGCCCTTGGATGGGATTCTTTGGCGATGCCTGAGGTGCAGTGGGAGATACACGGTGATCCATTACCGTAAACCACTCGCATTTGCCTGCTGGAGCTGGATAGCAGAGCTGCGAGGATGTGAGTGGGGCTTGGCGCCATTGTGGATCAGGAGCCAGTTGCGTCCCCTTCACGGCCGCTGTTGGCGATGGCAGAATACACTGTCCTATGCATCGGCGCCACTGACTGACATGGTGAACGCAGCAGTGCCCGACCTGGGGACCTGAGCATTGAGAGTGGGGGACGCATTGGATGCCTACCGTACGTTGCTGTTGGAGTATCCTCTCCCCCCCCCCCTTACCACCTCCTGCTGCTTGTATCATATTGGGTCTGCTGGCTGGGGAATTTAAGAGTGATCATCCTAAAGGTGCGATATACTATACAGGCTGACGTTCAGGATGGGCAGGACGGACACGAGACAGCCCAAGCTCACGTTTGACTCCAGCAAGAAGACGACCAAACCTGAGGAGGTGCTTCACAGCCCGGCTGGAACGAGTGGAGCCGCGGGGGATTCGCTGGACGCAGCGACTAACCTACAAGATGTTTTGCGAGAGATGCGCCAAGGGTTTGCGACGATTGCTGACAAAGTCGATAGAATGTCGTCACGTATGGATGCATTGGTGCATAAATTGGACGCTCATGAGGAACGTCTGAAAGGAGTGGAACAGCGGATATCGGACTCGGAGGACACAATGACACACCACACCTCGCAGCTATCCAGAATGGACAACCTGCTGTGAGTTATTGCGGCCAAGAACGAGGATTTGGAGGCGAGAAGTAGACGTAATAATGTCCGCATAGTAGGTATTCCGGAGACGACCAATGTGGGCAAAATGGAGGAGTACGTGGAGAAGATGTTGTTAGCGGCGATTGGTTCTGATGTATTTTCTCCCCAATTTATAGTGGAAAGGGCGCATCGTGCCCTGGGCCCCAGACCAAAACCGGGTACGACCCCCAGGTCAATCATAGCCCGGCTGCTGAATTATCGGGATCGAGACGCGGCTCTGAGGGCGGCACGCGGCACGCGCTCACTATCATATGATGGAAATTCCTTTACTTTGTACCCGGACTTCACTCCGATGGTCTAAGAGCAGCGTAGGAAATTTCTAGCTGTCAAGGCCAAGCTGCGAAACTTGAAAATGGACTATGCGTTGCTCGACCCGGCTCGGCTGAGAGTCACGTACCAGGGGAGACAAAAAAAATTCACGAATCCTCAGCAAGTAGAGGATTTTCTCAAGCACTACACGCATGCTCACAGGCCTGCTGATGGGGCGGAAGAAGAGCCGGAACCACTGCACGGGGAGATGGTGGATGGTGAACAGTGAGTGGGGTGAACATTGATCGTCTACTGTAACAATGGGGTATATGAGTACGTTGCACGATCGATCAGAATGGGGCTGTCGGTTGAGAAAGACATTGCACCGGACTAAGCATACTGATTGTTCCTTAAGTTTTGTGAGTGAGGAGAAATGGGTGGGAATGTTGAGACCTCCGCATTGTTGGAAGTTTCTCCGGTTGTACTGGGTGTTGGTTATTTTCTATTGTCTATTGATAGTACTGTTTGTTGATGAGGTACCTCAGTTGCCTGTGGTTATAGCGCCGGACACCCCTCTGGGTCACCAGGTCAGACTACAAGTCCATTGTGAGTTTGGCGATAAAGAGGGGAATTAGTGGTGCCACCTAGATATGATCCCCGAAGGGAAATACCCTAGATTATATTTGGGGTGTGGGGAAACGACTAGCCCTTGTTCTTGGGGCAATTGGGGGAGGGAAGGGGAGGGAACATGGCTGGCAGGTTGGGGTTTGCTTCAGTGGGAGGGGGGAGGATATATGGGATTCGATGAAGGGTCGGATGTTTGGAGTTTGTGTACGGGGGAGGGAGACTTGATACAGTTGTGGGGTTTTTTCCTACAGAGGAGGGAGGTGGCAGACGTTTATTGGGATGTTGATGTGATTCTTCATGAAGGTCCAATGCTGCGGTTGCTGTGGCTTCTATTGATATGCATACGGGTTCATGGGACTGGGGACGTACCTTACGTCATATGGCTATTCGGAGTATGGGAATTTGATGTGTGATGGCTGATACTGCACGGATGGCGAAAATCACAGTCTTATCATGGAATGTACGAGGTTTAAATGATGCAAGAAAATGCAGGAGGGTGGTGGCCTATTTAGAGCAGCATCAGGTGCAAGTCGCATTATTGCAGGAAACGCATCTTAGTCCCCGATCTACTTATGCCTTGGCTAGCAAATGTGCGGCGGTACGGAGTTTTTCTTCGTATTCAGGGTATGCCAAGGGAGTGGCGATTTTAATTAAAAAAACGGTGCCTTTTGTGAAACTGGGGGAGCATACGGATGCAGAGGGGAGATTTGTTTTGTTATGGGGCAGGCTTGGCACTGACACAGTCACAATAGTAAACTGTTATGGTCCTAACGTGGATTCGCCCGCCTTTTTCACACAGCTGTGGGGAAAGATACTGAACACTGGTTCCATGCATATTATATGGGGAGGAGACTTTAATGTTGCAATGGCCCCTGGCTTGGACAGGTCTGACGGTAGCACTCAATACAACAAAAATGCACGGGATGCTCTGGCGGGTATATTAGAGGAAGGGGGACTGATAGATAGTTGGAGGTTTGTGCATGCTGGGCTTCGGGAGGGTACGCACTTTACAATGTATGCTAACACATGGGCCAGACTTGATTACTGTTTTTTGTCTCGCAGATTAGTAGCGGATTTGGGTAGAGTTACGCATCTGCCGAGGTCCTATTCGGATCATTGTCTGGTTCTGGTTCAGGTAGCAGTCCCGGGCTATGGGAGGGCTGCACCAACGTGGCATATGCAACCCACGGCACTTTTGGATCCACTGTTTAAAACAGAGTTGGGAGAGGAGATCGCAGAGTTTTTCCCACGCAACAAAGGGTCGGTAGATAGTGTGGATACCATTTGGGAGGCATTTAAGGTGACGGTCAGGGGATACTACATTTCAAAGAGCTTTGGGGTACTGAGAGACATACGAGGGGCGCTTACGAAATTAGAGATAGAACTTAAGGAACTGGAATCTAGGATGGGCCGGGAGCCGATGGGCCCCATTCATAAGGAATTTAGAGAAAAGCTCACGCAATATGAAAAGGAAGCAGATAGAGAATCTAAATTTAGAGGTAAATACTGGCAGGCTCGAAGATACTGCGAGGGAGAGAGACCGGGTCGCGTCGTAGCAGAGATCGCTCGACATCCACGATGCACTACACACATATTGGAGTTACGTACATCGTAAGGTGTCACGCATCAGGATACGAAGGGTATCTTAGGTCTATTCACTGCACATTATGAGGAGTTATATGCTACACACCGCGCCGGGGAGGTCTTCTTTGGGGATTTTCTGGATGATGTGGTGCTATGTTGGCTGAGTGACGACCGTAGGCAGTTCCTTGGAGCCCCGTTCGAACTTGACGAAATCCGAGATGCAATTATGTTTCTTAATAATGGTAAGGCGACGGGCCTGGATGGGCTGCCGGCGGAATTTTATAAATGTTATATCGATATAATGGCCCCAGTGCTCAAGGAGGTCTATGAGGAGTCTTTGGAGGTGGAAATTTTGCCGGGGTCAATGAGGGAGGTGGTGATTACCTCTTTGCTGAAACCAGGCAAAGACCCTACTGACCGCGACGCATATAGGCCGCTCTCTTTGATAAATTGCGACGCTAAGATATTGGCGAAGGTACTTGCCACTAGACTTTCTCTGCTAATGACTAAGATAGCCCTTCCGGACCAGTCCGGGTTTGTCCCTGGGAGATCTACGGCCAGTAATTTGCATACCCTATTCTCAATGATCCACACAATAGCGCTGGAACTACCTGTGGCTGCTATATTTCTTGATGCCACAAAAGCATTCGATTCGGTTGAGTGGAGCTACTTGTTTGCTATTTTGTACAGGATGGGGTTTCCAAAGATATTCGTGGCCTGGATAAGGTTGCTGTACACTGAACCGAAGGCGAGAGTACTAATCAATGGTGAGATGTCGGACCCGATTTCATTAACCAGAGGTACCAGACAGGGGTGCCCATTGTCCCCATTGCTATTCGCGATAGCGATTGAACCTTTAGCATGCCGTATCCGACAGCTGCACAGGCAAAGTGCCTTTAAGTGTTTCCAACGTCAAATAGATGTGTCACTTTATGCGGATGATTTAACGTTGTATGTGGTGGATCCGCAGACTAACCTCAATCCGTTGCTCAGAGAATTTCTGGTGTTCGGGCGCTTGTCTGGTATACAAATCAATTGGAAGAAGTCACAGTTTTTTCCTCTAACTCCTGCGGTGGTCCGATTTGCGTTGAACTATCCGCTTGAATGGTGTGATTCGGATCTTCGTTATTTAGGGATCCAGATATCGAAGCTTAGGGAGGAGACGTTACGGTTGAATTATGGTACTGCCATCACTAAATTGGCAGAGGATGTGACGCGGTGGATCTCTTTACCTTTTACCATGGCTGGTAGGGCCTCACTAATTAAAATGGTGGTATTACCTCGTTTTTGATATTTGTTCCAAAACATCCCATACTATCCGGGTGCGTTTTTTTTCCGGACGTTACGTTCGGAGCTGATAAGACTGTTCTGGGCTGGTAAGCAACCTAGATTGGCGTGGTCGATTATTACCCAGCCATATAGTGGCGGGGGATTTGATGTCCCTGATTTTTTAGCCTATTATCTGAGTGCTCAAGCCCATTTCGCATACCATTGGTTTGCGCCTACGCCATTCATGCCACAGCTGGCGGTTGAGGACTGGATAGTTCGACCTCTGCCACTAAAGGGCATTATTCCGGGCCCAGTAAGTGCGATTGAGACGCCGGCCACTACGGTGACGTGCACGATAGATGTGTGGCAACGGATCCTACGTAGGATCGCGCTTAAGTTCTTGTATGCACCAACCTTGCCACTGGTTTACCATCCGGGTCTGTCCTTGTTGCAGGAAGGAGGGTTCAAGGGGATGTGCGCTAAGATGAAAATCCGTTCCTGGGGTGATCTATTTCTGAACGGTCAGTTCAAAACGAAGGAACAATTGTTTCAGGGGTGTCAGCCTACACCGTTAGACATCTTTTATTATATCCGGCTGCGGCAGGGGCTGCGGGCTGTTATACCGCAGTTTCCGGAAGAACCTGAAATAGTAATGCCTTTGCAAGTTTTGCTTACTTCTGCGGATGGTAGGCATCTAGTCTCGCACCTGTACCGTAGTATTCGAGAGCAAAGTGGGACTGGAGAGTGTAGAGCGCTCAGGCAGTGGTGTGTAGATATAGGCAGGGACATAACGGAGGCGCAGTGGGCGGACTGTTGTGAGCTCACTTCACAGATCTCGGCCAGTTGCCGACTACGGATTATCCATTATAAGTTTTTGCAGAAATTGTACTGCACGCCCGAAAGAAAGCTGAGGTTTCGACTATCGGACAATGACAGATGTGAACGCTGCCACTCGGAAGGGGCCAGTTTTCTTCACTTGGCTTGGATGTGTCATGGGGTGTCTGATTACTGGACGCAGGTACACACAGCACTGACGGCTATGTTGGGCGACACGATTGACCGCGACCCGCTAATGATGCTACTGGGATATACTATGCAGATACCCATGGTGAATCGGAAATTTGGGAACATTGCACTTTTACTAACGAAACGAAGGGTTGCGTGAAGGTGGGGGAGGGGCCGTGCACCGAAATTTAAGGAGTGGATAGATGATTTACTGTATTGTCAAGAACAGAACACAATATACGCCGACACACAACCATTGAGTAGTAGGGCCACGGACATATGGGATCCGTTCAGAGCATACTTGGCAGCTAATGCCATTTCAGATGGCGATGACAATCGGGTAGCAATGGGTACAGGTCCTGCAGATATAACACAAAGTTAGGAGTGGTTCTTAACGGATTTGCTGTGTTGCTGTGTCAGTTTGACGGAGATGGTGGTACATTGTTGAGATGTTCTACCTGAAGGAGGTATTATAGCATTGGTGGCACTTAGGATGAGAAGGCGTTGGATGGTCTGTTTGCAAAGCAGGGGGGCTGCCATAGGAGTTGAGGGGGTACGGGGCCCTGGTATACATGACTCAATCTGTGAACATAGTAGATAGACCACAGGGGTGGGAGGCGTAGTCTGAGCTGCAGGTATTGTGGACTGTCTCATTGGTGTATAGCCCTTGACTGCTGCTTATTCTCAGGGTTTCTGAGGCGTGGGCTACTTATGCGCGTGGGGCCTACCAGGCTTAAGAACCCGTTCTGTAGGTGACTACAGCTGTATGCCTGGCTATAGCAATTACGCTTTTCTGTTTAGCATTAGGATTCTGGACATCTATACCCCAAGTTTGTTTTAGCTGTTGCTACACAGTGCAGGAGCAAAAAAGGGAAACGAAAACAACTTCATGGACCTTGGACTAATGAGCATCAAGCATGGAAGGTATAAAGGCTATGATGCGGGGCTTTGCCGCCGGACCTCCGGGTTGTCGGTCAAATGGCTGTGTATATATGTAATAGTACAAAGGGGGCATTATAGACTGTCGCCGGCCCGTGAGGTTGTAGGCGTGCGGCTGTGATAATATGTAATGCTGTAATAAAGGTCTTTGAAATAAAAAATAAAAAAATAATAACTTCATCAGTGATGTCATTTGAGATGTCATCAGTCATATCACTGACCATGTCATGAATGATGTAATAAGTGACGTCATCAGCAGTGCATTGCGGGGGCACGAGATATAGTTAGCTGAACTAACTATAACGGGGGAATTTCTCTGGTTTTGTACGAGTGAAATGTCCATCTAACTATAACGTCCCTGAAACCTGTGGTTTTTTTCAGTGAATTTCTAAGGTTTTTTCAATGCAAATTTTTAACTTTAATGTGCCTGAAACCTATGGTTTTTTCAGTGAATTTCAAAGGTTTTTTAAATGCTAATTTCGAATTATAATGTTCGTTAAAGCTACGGTTTTTTCAGTAATTTTGAAAAAAAAATTGTGATATTTTGTAACTTTAATATCTAAAAAATAGGTTTTTTTGGTGTTATTAATATAATATGTCTTCTGTTTTCTTAAATATTAATATATTTTTTTTTTGTTGAGAAAAAGTGGAGTCGGGCACCCATCATGTACCTATCTCACTGGGTGTGCAGATTCAAACCCCCATATTGGTAATGTTGTGAAGGATGTGCATTTCAGCCAGCCCACTCCGCTTACGTTTACAGGGAGGGAACTACAACACTACATGTCCCAGGTCTTCCCTGTAGTGATCTGCTGATCACAGGTCTAGTTGTCAGCATGCCACAGCCACTCCCTCACGGCTGCTTTACACCCACACCACACCCAAGCAGCACAGTCGTCACAGGACATGTGACCCTGCCAATAAAAAGGGCCGGGCGCACGTGCTCAACCCCATTTCCACTCTCTATCTGGATTTATCCGTGTGCTTATTATGTTGGTGGCAGCCGAGGCACTTTGACCGACACGGGCCTCCCGCAACGTCGAGATGAGTTGAGGTGCACAGAGATGGTGGCAGCCAAAGCACTTTGCGGGACACTGGCCTCCTTCAACGTGACGATGACTTGAGGTGCACAGAGTTGGTGGCAGCTGAGGCATTTTGGCCGACACGGGCCACCGTCCACGTGGCAATGATTTGAGCTGCACTGAGTTAGTGCCACCAGAGCTCAACGGGTGTGCAGCCTGCGATGATGCGTAGCCTCGATACGCTATCCTGGCAATCAAGACCCTATCTGAATTGTGAGCTTGGTTGGACCGCGTGTACGCCAAAGGCAGCTGGCTGTACAGACATGACTCCTTGGCGCGGTGCAGCAGGATGCGCTGGGGGCCTGTGCTGCGGAATCCAGCGACGTCTGAGGAGGTAGCTGTGGCACGTGGTGGGCCCTCTTGGAGACACGCCAGTGGCGGCAGGTGAGCATTGAGGTCTGGGTGTGTAGGGTCGGGCAGTCATCGCTGGGTGGCAGACTGGTCTGGGGACCAGGGCTGGGATGCTTGCGAAAGATGTAAGAATCATGCACACTGCCTGAGAAGTTTGCGACGACGTTAGTGTACAGGTCCCGGTGGTCCAGTTTTGTCTGCACATTGTTGGAATGCGTGTGGTTTCTGTTGCGGTGGTTGGGTGCAGTGTCAGCAGGAGGCACAAATAGTACACGTGTGCTGTCAGTTGCCCCCAACACGTGCAGGAAGGCAGCTTTGGCGTGGGTCCCTTGCTTCATCTCCAGTTGTTTCTGTGCAGTTTAGGTGAAGTGAACATGCATGTGTATCAAGCTGAAACGAACCCTGATGCTTACAGGAGTGATAAATCCTGCATATTGAGACCGTAACAGAAGTTTGTGTGGTTGTAACGTTCCTTTTCTTTCCTACGAAGGTTACGACCACACAAGCTTCTGTTACAGTCATTTTGTGCAGGATTGATCATACCTGTAAGTATTCCGGTTTGTCCAAGTGCAATACATTGTACCATATTATGTTTGTGACCATACTGGCCCTTGACCGTTATCTTCATTTATCCAACAGGTTTCTGAATACGGACTTTTGGGATTTCCAGGACGATCTACACGTTGTTTGATGTTTTTGTGTTGTTAATTTATGTTTTTCTAATAAAGTACTGCTTTTCCACTACTGTTGACTACTAGACTTCATGACCTGGCGCACCCCCATTTCAGTGACTACAATCTTGGATCTGGAGCACAGAGGTGTCAAGCAATGGCTGGGGTTGGGGTTGGTTGTGCAGGAATACTACAAATTGGGACGAGTGGTGGTGCGGATGCAGGGGGCCTAAGTTGCTTTTGTAGACGTGCATACAAGACACGTGAAGAAGTTTAATAGGGCTGTCTGTGAGACTCCTCCGACTCTCGCAGTTGTTAGTTGGAAGATACCAGAGGCCAACAGGTGCAGCACAGCCAGCAGCTTTGTCTGCGTAACGATGTTGATTGTCCTCTATATTGGTACCGTGCGCTAAACTGCCGATAACTCGGCGATAAGTCCCAACTGTTGGGTTATAGGGTGACTCTAAAACGATCCCTTGTGTTTATTAGGACTTTGTTGTAGCTACATGCAAATCACAGGAAAAAAAATGAAAAAACAAGTAAAGTGGGCAGAGTACAAACACCCTGACCCCCTAGGCCTACTCAGGAGGTCCCACAAAAAGCCCCAGGGCCCAAAAATTATTACTATTTTTTTTTAAAGCGGCTGGGTACACTAATCCGGATGAAAAAAAACCCCAAAAAACGATGGGTGTATTCTCAAGAACTATCGCGGAGTTATCGGCACTTTACCACAGCAAAATAATTATCATCCCATTCTCAACCTGGTGAAAACTGCCGATATTGTAAGTTTTCCAGCAATAGCTTCCTCAAAAAAACATCGCCACCAATGAGAGCAACAACTAACGCTAATGATATGCAGAATAGGCGTTCCCTTGCAAAAAGAAAACATGAAAACACCACTTCCCGATATTTTCAACAACCAGCTAAATTTGCAATGCGATCCAAAAAGAGGCGATAAGCCGCGTTAGCAGCAGGAATTTAACATCTGCCTTTTACTGGTGTAAAGCAGGACAACTACCTACAGTATGAAAGGGAGCCCAGCCCAGAACAACATCTGAAGACCAACACATGTCATAGAACTACTGACCATGCAGCTCCGACACACAAGAAGGCCACAACACCCACTGCCACCACCCCCTGGACCTCCCCCTCGGACCCTCCCCGTCCTTCTACCACAGAGGCAGCGCAGAACAGAACGGCATGGCCCCTCAGCCACACAGTAGCTGACTGTTGGGGGATGTGGGAACCAAGTATGTGTGAAGGAGGCAAGTCACCAATCAATAACAATGCACACAATGCCAAGTGTAGCAGTAATGTGCGGGACAGACCTGACTATTCAGGGCACAGACCTCTCCTTGTGTACATTTACTGCTGGTGCTTGTACTGTTGTGGACAGTGGACGCAACCATGTTACCTCAGGCAGTGGGGAAGATCTCGGTCATGTAGCTATGTTGTCCCCCCCCCCGGAAGCGGAACCAGAAGCGGAGTGAGCTGGTCCAACGTACGCCACTCCAGAGTAGAAGTGTGAATAAATAGGCTGGGGTTCTGGGCGTGGTTCACTTCTGGGACGGCCAACTCGTCTGCAAGAGTGGCGGCCCTCACCCTGCCACGAAGCCGCTGTGGTGACCGCCGTCCTCCTCGACAGAGGCCCCCTGCAAACCCAGCGGCACAGCACCGCAGTGTTATGTCTGTATAGACTATGTCTGTACAGACTACTGCCTTCGATGTACACTGCGGAAAGCAGAGCTCACAATTCAGATTGAGTCGCGTTTGCAGATGACGCAGTCCAGTAGACAAGAGACATTGCTACTAGTGCGGCCCGCCCGGACCACGCATCATCGCAGGCTGCGAACATGCTGAGTGCTTCAGGTGCCACTATCTCAGTGCACCACAAGTCATCAACACGTAGCCTTATTAAGGCAGAATTCACTAGGCAAAAGACATTGCTACCAGTGCGACCCGCCCGGACCATGCATCATCGCAGGCTGCGCACACGCTGAGTGCTTCAGGTACCACTAACTCTGTACAGCTCAAGTGAACTCCACATGGCTGTTGGCCCTTGCTGACCGCTGCCTCCGGCCTACACTTCGGTTAGCAGGGCTGAAAATTCAGATAGAGTCGTGATTGCAGATGACGCAGACCAGTAGGCAACAGACACTGCATCCAGTGAGGCCCGCCCGGACCACGCATCATCGCTGGCTGTGCACACGCTGAGTGCTTCAGGTACCACTAACTCTGTGTAGTTCAAGTCAAAGCCACGTGGCTGGGGGCCCTTGCTGACCGCTGCCTCTGGCCTACACTGCGCCCTGCAGGGCTCACAATTCAAGATTAGTGCCAATGCAAATTGTGTAAGAGAGTATAATCGGTTAAGAAGACCAAATGCTCCCAATCTGTGCAGCTCAAGTCAACGTCACGTGGCTGTTGGCCCTTGCTGACCGCTGCCTCCGGCCTACACTGCGGTCAGCAGGGCTCACAAAATTGAGTCTTGATTCATTAGTTGCAGAGCCAAGTAGGCAACAGCCATTGCTCCCAATGCGGCCCGGCGGACCACACATCATCGCTGGCAGTGCACACGGTGAGTACTTCATGTGCCACTAACTGTGCAGCTCAACTCTATGCCACGTGCCTGTGGACCCTTGCTGACCACTGTCCCTGGCCTACACTGCGGTCAGCAGGGCTCACAATTCAAACTCAGTCTTGAGTCATTAATTTCAGAGTCCAGTAGGCAACTAACTATAACGTCCCTGAAACCTACACATTTCGAAAATGTATTACATTCATATTTCATCTTTTTGTCAGCAGAACTCACAATTTGAATTGAGTCTTGATTTAATAATTGCAGAGAGAATTGTACTTTATGTCCTCGGATTTTGTCAAGAGGAAGTGACAAAAAGCATTCCTCGATGTCTGTGCTGACTACTGCCTTCCATCTACACTGCGGACAGCATGGGCTCACAATTCAGATTGAGTCGCGATTGCAGATGACACAGTCCAGTAGGCAACAGACATTGCACCCAGTGTGGCCCGCCCGCACCACGCATCATCTCTGATGCCACTAACTCAGTGCACCACAAGTCACCGCCACGTGGCCTTATTGACGAAGAATTAATTAGGCAAAAGACATTGATCCCAGTGCGGCCCGCCCGAAGTACGTACCATTGCTGGCTGGCAACACGCTGACTGCCACTGTTGCCACTAACTCAGTGCACCACAAGTCAACACCACGTGGTTATAGGCCCTTGCTGACCGCTGCCTCTGGCCTACACTGCGGCCTGCAGGTCTCACACATATCCAATCCAATCCTGTGCTGCAAGGACACGCCATCATCGCTGGCTGCGCACACGCTGAGCTCTTCAGGTGCCACTAACTCTGTGCATCACAACTCATGGACACTTTATGATTGACGTTCGTGCTGTAGACACCGGACGCAACAATGTCACCTTGTGCAGCAGGAATATCCCGAAGGGACATTAACAATTTCTTCACATCAGCACGCTCATCTCTGGTGCCCCTACCTCAGTGCACAAGTCATGGACCCTTTATGATACAATCTTTTCTGTGTGATTTAAGATCTGTTACCCCTACCTAAGTGCACCACAAGTCATGGACCCTTTATGATTGAATCTCTGTGTGTGATCCGATAATCACTGTTGGGCTTGCTTACACTCACCCCACATGCATCCAGCACAGACATCACTGGACACTTGACCCTGGTAATAAAAAGGGGCTGAGTGCACGTGCCCGTAGCCAGTTCCACTATCTAACTGTGTACGTGTTCTCATTATGTATGCATGATGGCTCTGGTCCCTACCACATTACATTGTGCTGTTGACTGCGCACGCAACCATGTTACCTCTGGCAGTGGGGAAGACCTCAGCTATGTAACTTTGTCTGGGTCATTCTATGAGTACATGTGTAGAGACTGGATGATTAGAGTACTGCAAGGAGAGTGTATAGTGAATTTATAATTGCTTGGGGACTGGTGGAGTGATTGGATAAGTACATATGCTGGCAGAGCCTAACTCCCGAGCACAAGCTTGGCTCTAATTGGCTGCCAACCAGTGGCAAGCCCGGCGGAGCATCAGGATTGTAAACCAAGCCTCGGGAAAGGCCCAGAATCCTGTCTGCAAGATATTCCCAGCCCCACAGCTGGATCATTGACATACGGCGGATAGAATCTACGGAATTCTATATGCGGAGTGGGCAGAGCCGGCGTATGCCAGTCAGGGGTGCATATAGAGCCAAATTTCTGGGAAGGCTGATAAAAATTTCCGGGGGGGGGGGGGGGCTAATTCTTCCAGTCATTGGCAGAGAGGAGATGCAGGGGCTCTAAGAAGAGGTGAAATCACCACAAAGCCTAATTTACAGGTAAATGGTACTTTAAAGACCTGTGAATTACTCGGGTGCTGCGCTGAGGGCTGCGCACCCAGCTCATCCACACTAGGGGGCCGCGCTGAGAGCTGTGCACCCAGCGCGTTCACACTAGGGGGTCGCGCTGAGAGCCGCGCACCCAGCGCGTTCACACTAGGGGGCCGTGCTGAGTCCCGGGTTAGGATCGCCACTCCAAACTTTTCTAAAAAAAACAGTCCACTTCCATTAATTTATATTCGCTCCGAGGACCCCATCCCCCGGGGCATGCCCAATTCTTGAATGTATTTATTAATCATTAGGCCGCATGGTCCCCCTTCCCTTGTCCACTTCTTGCCCCAGGCAGCTGCCTTTGCCCAAAAGCAATCCTGCAATATAATTATAGGATTGCCCCGGAACCTAGCCCACCCAGGGGCTAATTAAAATGAAGTGGGGGAGCCCCAGCCTCATTTAAAAAAAAAAAATGTCTGGATTCGCGCACCCAGCATGCATTCTGACATTTAAAAAAAAAGAAATAGTGCCTGGGGGTCCTTGTGGGACCCCCTGAGCAGGCCTAGGGGGTCATGGTATATCTACCCTGCCCCCTTTTCTTCTTTTTGAATCTTTTTTTCAACTGTTTTCTTGTGACTACAAGGTTCCAGGCAAAAAACAGAATAGATCTATTAACAAATTGCTGAACTTTAATTCGAACTTAACTTCGTAGTGTACTATAGTCTTGTCCATGCGGACTACAGTACATTGGAAGTACGATACATCCAGCGAAAAAACGCATCCTGGAACACAAAAGAGTGATTACCAATCAAGATAAAACCTATCCTGTCCCGAGACACTTTTCACAGCTACATAAATCAAAAAGTTAAAATTTCACCTGTTTTTGTATTGATCAAGTCACAATATCAGAGATAGGCAGTGATAGGGTCAAACTTCTCAGGCAATTAGAGGCAAAATACATAGTTGATCTATGGACACCGGCCCCATGGGGGTTGAACTCTGAAGTGGAAGTATGGTCCTTCATTGGGTAGATAACTAAACACCTAGGTAATTGCATAGTAATAAACATCAAATGAGAATCAATGCGTAGTTTTCCACCGATTTAGTCAGAAAATGTTTGCCTAGTAGCTCTCGTGGCAGGGTGCATAAGCTCATACAGAGCATAATTTTGGGAGCCACTTAACACGTGATACTTTGTTATTATATTGATTTAAATTCAAGCTAATGAGTAATTTTAGGGCTGACTATTAAGTGAATTTAATTTCGGTACAACATTGTATTATACATATGAATTTTATTATCCCAGAAATTCCATTTGGAAATGTATCTGTACTCATTCATGATGATTTCTAATGATGAACTGATGAATTAATCGATTTGTATAGTGTTAAGATGGCTGATGAACAAGTTACTTACCTTCGGTAACGCTTTTTCTGGTGGATACAGTATCTGCCTGTGGATTCCTCACCTTGTGAATATCAGCATTCCACTGAACTTTTTTCCACAGCTCTCTACGCCGACGTGGAAGTCATAATACTCCGGATCCGCTCGCGACTCCGTATGACGTCACCGGAGCCATAAGAGAGCCACGTCGGCGTGATGACGTCAGTTCCACCCATTTTTTCTGTGCCTCCGAGGCGAACAGGTGGACCGACAACAGATTCAAAGTATACACAGTATACAACATTCGAACAAATGTACATAGTACATATATAAAAAAGGAAAGCTAAGGAACAAAAGCATTTCCTAAAAGTGTACCAGATAAAACAACATGTCAAACAAGGCATCCTTTAAGGTATACAAACGTGGACAACGGGGAGGCGGGCCAGTGAGGAATCCACACGCAGATACTGTATCCACCAGAAAAAGCGTTACCGAAGGTAAGTAATTTGTTCTTCTGATGGATACATCTGCCAGTGGATTCCTCACCTTGTGAATAGATTCCCACAGCAGTCCCACTCCCGGAGGAGGGTGTCCACCTTCCTATACCAAAAGTCTTGCAAGACAGAGCGCGCGAAGTGGCCCTCCCTCCTCATCTCGGAGTCTAAGCAATAATGCTTTGCGAAAGTATGGAGGGAGGCCCAAGTCGCGGCTTTACAAATGTCTGCCACAGGAACACCCCTGGCCAAAGCAGAGGTAGAAGATTTAGCTCTAGTCGAATGAGCTCTAATGCCCTCAGGAGGAACCTTACCAGCAAGGGCGTAGCAGATCTTGATGGCCAGGATGATCCATCTGGACAGAGTGCGCTTGTGCACAGCTTTTCCTTTAGAATGTCCAACATAGCCCACGAAGAGCTGATCGTCTAAACGAAAGTCTTTCGTTCTGTCCAAGTAAAAGCTCACAGCTCTTTTTGGGTCCAGACGATGAAGTCTTTCCTCCTCCTTGGAGGGATGAGGAGGTGGATAAAAAACAGGGAGAGTAATAGACTGCCCCAGATGAAAGGGAGTAACTACCTTAGATAGGAAAGCAGCCCTGGTCCTGAGTACCATCCTTTCAGCATGCAAGGATAAAAACGGGGGTTTTGAACTAAGAGCTTGAAGCTCACTCACCCTCCTTACCGAGGTTATGGTTACAAGAAAGACCGTCTTAAAAGACAAGAGCCTCAAAGGGCAACTATGAAGGGGCTCAAAAGGGGACCCCATCAAGAAAGTTAAGACAAGATTAAGGTCCCACTGTGGCATTACAAAAGGAGTAGGTGAGAACCTATTAGTAAGGCCTTTGATAAATCTTAATACAATAGGAGATTTAAATAAAGACGGCTGATCTGGAAGACACAGAAAAGCCGATAAGGCCGATAGATAGCCCTTAACCGTGGCCACAGCACAGCCCTGTTGAGCCAAGGTAAGAGCAAACTGAAGCACATTGGAAAGATGGGTTTTTAAAGGGTCAACGGATCTCTCTCCACACCATTTAACAAACTTAGACCACCTATATGAGTAAATGGACTTGGTGGAGTGTCGCCTGGCCGATAAAATAACATCCACCACATCAGGCGGGAGAGAGAAGGAATTCAGGTTGCCCCATTCAATCTCCAGGCATGAAGGTGTAAGCTCTGGAGGTGGGGGTGTAGAACCTGCCCCTCCAACTGCGAGAGGAGGTCTGCCCTCAGAGGGAGATGAAGCGGAGGGCACGAGGAGAGGTGGAGAAAATCTGTGTACCACACCCTTCTTGGCCAATCCGGGGCGACCAAAATAACTTGGGCCTGGTCTTGGCGAATCTTCCTCAGAACCCGAGGAATCAAAGGTATGGGAGGAAACGCGTAAAGGAGTTGTGAGCCCCAAATCAACTGAAACGCGTCCCCCAACACCCCCTGCATCGGATACTGGAGACAGCAGAATGACGGGCAGTGAGCGTTCTCGTGAGTAGCAAACAGGTCCACCCGAGGAGTTCCCCACGTCCGAAAGATGCGCTGAACTACCTCTGGATGAAGCCTCCACTCTTTGTCGGTGGAGAACTGCCGACTGAGACTGTCCGCACGAACGTTTAGCACCCCGGCCAGATGATTTGCCATCAAGCAAATCCGATGATCCTGATCCCAGGACCAAAGCCGTAACGCCTCCCTGCAGAGACGAAACGACCCTACTCCTCCCTGCTTGTTGACATACCACATCGCGGTAGAGTTGTCCGTCAGGACTTGAACCGACTGACCGCGAAGGGAAGGGAGGAAGGCCTTGAGCGCCAAACGAACCGTCCGCAATTCCAGAAGGTTGATGTGAAGCAACCTTCCCTCTGGAGACCAAAGACCTTTGATCTCCGGATCCCCCAGATGCGCACCCCACCCTAAAGTGGATGCATCCGTTATCACTGTGGCCACTGATGGAGGTAGATGAAAGGGCTTTCCTTGAGACAGATTGCCCTCCGCGCTCCACCAAGAAAGATCCGCTGCAGCTTCTCTGGAGATCCTGATCGACTCCCTGAGATCTCCGTTGTGCTGATACCACTGCCTGCAGAGGCACCACTGGAGCACCCTCATGTGCCAGCGTACATGGTTGACCAACAGAATGCAAGAGGCGAACAGACCGAGCAGACGAAGGACCTTCAGAACTGGAACAACCGCTCCATTTTGGAATAAAGGGATCATTTCCTGAATGTCAAGAATTCCTTGAGGAGGATGAAATGCTCGACACACAGTAGTGTCCAGTACCGCCACAATGAACAGGTTGCGTTGAGAGGGCACCAGGTGAGATTTGGGCACATTGATTGAAAAACCCAAGTCGAATAACAGCTGAGATGTTACCTGCAGATGATTCTGCACCATCTCCGGGGACTTCGCTTTCAGGAGCCAGTCGTCCAGGTGTGGAAAAACTGGAATCCCTGACCTCCTGAGATGAGCAGCCACCACTGCCATCACCTTCGTGAAGACTCGAGGTGCGGTAGTAAGACCAAACGGGAGGACCGCAAACTGGTAGTGTTGCGACCCAACCGTAAAACGGAGATACTTCCTGTGCGACTTCAGGATTGGGATGTGGAAATACACATCCTGCAAGTCAATCGACACCATCCAGTCTCCTTGCTGCAACGCTTGAAGAACCTGCGCAAGGGTCAGCATCTTGAATTTCTCCTGTTTCAGGTAAAAATTCAAGTCTCTGAGGTCCAGGATTGGATGCAATCTGCCGTCCTTCTTGGGAATCAGGAAATACCGGGAGTAGCATCCCTGACCCCTTTCCTGCTGCGGAACCCCCTCTATCGCACCTTTTTGTAACAAAGTAAGAATCTCCTTCTGCAGAAGAAGCAGGTGGTCTTCCGAGCAAAAACCCTGCCAAGGAGGGTAAGGGGGAGGAAACTCCCGAAAGGAAAGGGCGTACCCAGTCTCCACGAGGTTTAAAACCCAAAGGTCGGTCGTAACAGATTTCCAACCTCGCAGAAAGTGGGACACCCGACCTCCCACAGGTCTCACATGATCTAGGATGGGGGATCTAGGGCTGCTTCCCTGAAGCTTCATTGGGTGCAGAGGAGGCAGATGATGAAGATGGGTTGCGGCCAGACCCTCTCCGTCCCCTTTGCCTTCCTCTATACGACCTATAGAGGGGATTCTGCTGCTGCTGCTAAGGTTGCCAGAAGGAACGAAAAGACGATCTCCCAAAGCCTCTAAATTTCCTAAGACCAAATCCCTTAGCAGGAGTCTGTAGTCCCAAAGATTTCGCCGTAACCCTGCTATCCTTAAATCTTTGCAAGGCAGAATCAGCCTTCTCACCAAAAAGTTTTTCTCCATCAAAAGGCAAGTCTACCAAAGTGGCTTGAACATCAGTAGAGAAGCCAGAAGAACGAAGCCACACTTGCCTCCTAGTGGCTATTGAAGACCCCATTATCCTTGCCACAGAATCAGCCGTGTCTAGTCCCGACTGAATTACCTGCCTTGCAGCAGCCTGAGTGTCAGTGACCACCTCCATAAAAGAAGCCTTCTCTCCTTCTGGCAGCTTAGGGGCTAATAATTTCATAGAGTCCATCAGTGCATGAACATAGCGCCCTAGTAAACAAGTGGCATTAGTAGATTTAAGCGCCATGCTCCCTGAAGAAAAGACGTTTCTGGCTGCTTGATCAGTCTTTTTAGAATCCCTATCCGCAGGAGTCTGAGGGAAGGCGCCTGAAGAATGCTTCGAACATGAAGCTTGCACCATAAGGCTTTCTGGAGAAGGGTGGGAAGAAAGAAAGCTTGGATCTCCCGGAGCCACCCTATACCTCCTTGCCACTTGTCTGGAGACTGCAGGCGAAGAGAGTGGCTTACGCCAAACATCCATTACAGGCTCTAAGATAGCCTCATTAAAAGGCAACAAGGGTTCAACATTCGAAGTTGGTGAATGCAGGACTTCAGTTAGGAGGTTTGGCTTATATTCATCAGAGGGTAACTGCAAGTCCAGCAACTCTACGGCCTTCTTGATAACTAAATTATAGGGGGCCAATTCTTGTGGTGGCGAAGACCTAGACGAAGAATGCTCCCACTCTGGAGTGGTATCACGACCACTAGCATCCTGAATGCCTTCAAAGTCATCAGAAGATGCGTCCACCTCACCTTCTTCCACTTCCTCCCTATAACGCTCCTCTTCCAAGACTCTCTGGCCCTCTCTCCTTGAACGGATCTGAGGAACCAGTGTCGGCGGCGCCGTACGTGGAGTCGGTGGAACCGAACGTGGAGTCGGCGGTGCCGGAGTTGGCGGCGCCGGGCGCGGAGCCGAAGGAGTCGGCAACGGCATCGAGGAAGGCTCCGAAGAAGGCCGCTCCAGACGAAGCCAAGATGGATCACCAGATGGCGCCGGAAACTGCCACGAAGGAGCCATCGACAAAAAGGGCATAAACGGGGCCTGAGCATAATGCTGCGGCAGTCCCAAGGTGTATGCCATAGGACCCACGGGACCAGATGGTGCGCCGGATGGGAAGGCAGCCCGTTGAAAAATCCCATACATCGCATTAAGGAAATGCGTTGAATCTGCACCCGGCGCCGGGAACTGCGTATAAGGGATTGATTCTGAATCCGGTCGAGGAGTACCTGGAACCGGAGCCGAAGTGTCCTCACCAGGCGCCGCAGGATCAGCTGGTCCTGGAGAAAGCTCTTTCTCGTGTTCCTGTTCAGCGTCAGAAGCAGAAGACTCCACTGGTGCCAGTGACTGCGCCTGGGACCGCGCCAGGGACCGCGCCGGAGTCAGCTTCGGTGAAGGCGACCTCTCTGAAGACATCCTAGGAGATGGAGAAGGAGATACAACATCCTTACTTCGACGTCGAGGCAACGGCGATCTCGAAGTCTTACTCCTCGAGGACCGGCGCCGAGAGCTATGCTTCCTCTTCTTGTGATGTTTCTTCGACTTCTGCTTCTTTCTACCTCTTCTTTCCTTTGGCCATGAAGAGTTTCGCCTCTCTCTCCTTCAGGGCCTTGGGGTTCATTCTTCTGCAGCTGGAACAGTCCTCCACGTCGTGGTCAGAAGAAAGACACCACAAACAATCCTCATGGGGGTCAGTCATTGACATTTGGCCCCTACATTCCCTACAAGGTTTGAAACCTGACTTCCTCGTCGAAGACATGGTGAATCCAGAAACAATATCCACCACAAGACTACAAAGTAGCAGGAGAGTGCTGGAAAACCGTTACACGTCGACGGCGCGGAAAAAAGGGAACTGACGTCATCACGCCGACGTGGCTCTCTTATAGCTCCGGTGATGTCATACGGAGTCGCGAGCAGAGCCGGAGTATTATGATGTCCACGTCGGCGTAGAGGGCTGGGGAAAAAAGTTCCGTGGAATGCTGGCGCAGGGGATATTCACAAGGTGAGGAATCCACTGGCAGATGTATCCATCAGAAACTATTTCTAGGCTCATGTCACTACTTACAGATTCCCTTTTCTATTTCTTTATACACATTTTTTCACTTCTACTGTGAACCAATTGAATGCAATTTCATTTAAATAGTGAATCTTTATGTGTATTCACTGACATTGACGAAGGCCAGGAGGCTGAAACGCGTTTGTCAGTTTGATCGTGTTTGTGTAACTATTTGGAATTAAAATACCTTAAATCATGGCCTGAGTGTGCAGCAATCTTGAACTGTGATTTTTTTATATTACGCGAGTTCGTCCTCGCGGCTGCTGCACCCGCCGTGTTGAGAGCGGGGGGAATGGATGGACAATATATATATTTGAGGTGAGCAGATCTAGAGTGTAGCTGGTGCTCTGTACAGGAGCTGCTTTCCACCTAAACTTGAGAAGTACCCAGAGTTCTCTGCTTCTTTTTTTGCATAATTTATGCATCACTCTATGCCTGAAAGGGTGTTGTTTTGACTTATACTGGGTGCTCCCTTGTGTCTGGACAAAACTATACCTCTCTGAAGAGCTCTAATTAGAACGAAACACTGTCAGGAGTTGCTTTTATTCATTTCAGGTTGGCTTGAATGGTATTTTACGTTGCGCGCGCTGCATCGCATTTTGCGATGCAGCGTGCGCAAAGGAATTCGTTTTATTTATTTAAATGTGTACTTACTTCTGTTCATCCATATTCTGTTGTTTACATTCCCCCACCCTGCCCCTCCCCCGCCCCGCCTCACCGCCCCACGGAACTCCCTCTACGGACCGCTACTGATATATATATATATATATATTGTAACCCAATCCTGACGGCGGCGAACAGACAGGCACTGACTCCGTCATATGATGGCAAAGAAATTTTAATCCAAACAATAATCTAGACGCGTTTCGACGGCGTACCGCCTTGGTCACTGCTACTATATATGGCATTCGCCAGTAGGTAGTTATAGTTAGGGCTGCTTTTCCGAAGATGGAACATTTTTTGGTTTGCTTATAACTTTGGCCCCCTTTGACAAATCTGCCTGGAAAGTTTTGGGGTGACCTGTCCAGAAGAGGCAGTGAAAAAAGGGGGTCCCAAAATGCAAAACCCCCATGCATTTTCTATATTCAAGGCTACAGGAAAAACTGCTAAACAGAATTACACTAAATTTGGCAGGAAGCTAGATCTTTGTCCGCAGATTGTGCTTTATGTGAATTGGTGTAAATTTATTCAGCAGTTTCTGAGATATTAATAGTCAAAAATAATTGTATATTTATGCAGTGGGCTCGCGAGAGTCCTGCGGGCATTCCACAAGAGTGCAAAATCAAAAATGGAGGCTTGTGATTGGTCAAGAGGCCAAGATGTTCCTGTGAGCTGGCTATTGGAATGTTAGAAATCAAATGGCAGCCAATACCGTTTACTGTTAAAAACTGGAGGTGGTGTGTAAACAAAGGAAAAAAGCTATATAAGGGGGAAGCAGAAAGGCATGCTGTCCTCTTAGATTTAGAGAGGAGGTGTCTAAGGGATAAGTACAGAGAAGAAAATAAATGTATATTGTTTTTAACTAATTTTTACGATCTTGCAGGACTCTCATAGGACCATGAATAGTAAAAAGGAGTAGATACGTTTTCCATACACTCTATTAGTAGGAATGCATATTGTGGTCCTTTTAGTTGAGAGGAAGTTTGTAAGACATAAGTACTGTGATGATTAGAATGTTAATTATTTATATTTTTAAATATTACCAAAGGAAATGAAGGACGGAGTGTTGAACATTGCAAGCACTCACCCCCAGTCAACTGATCTGGGTTTAATCCATCACCGTTCTTTAGCCCACTCTGCCACCCCAGTTCAGACATGGCCATATGCAAATCAGTCTGACCCTGTGCCTCATGGGAACAGTCCAGCCCGAACTGCCAAGCCATGTCTTCCCTGGACAGGAAACAAGCTTCCTAGGACCGGTTTCTGGCATTTCAGCCGTCTTCAGCCAGGCTTGCTTGAATCCAGTGGCAAAGTGAGCAAGGGACTCACGTCTGAGCATACCCTGCCAACTTATGGCGAACAAAGCAATACCAAAGGAAATGATGGACGGAGTGTTGAACATTGCAAGCACTCACCCCCAGTCAACTGATCTGGGTTTAATCCATCACCGTTCTTTAGCCCACTCTGCCACCCCAGTTCAGACATGGCCATATGCAAATCAGTCTGACCCTGTGCCTCATGGGAACAGTCCAGCCCGAACTGCCAAGCCATGTCTTCCCTGGACAGGAAACAAGCTTCCTAGTACCGGTTTCTGGCATTTCAGCCGTCTTCAGCCAGGCTTGCTTGAATCCAGTGGCAAAGTGAGCAAGAGACTCACGTCTGAGCATACCCTGCCAACTTATGGCGAACAAAGCAATACCAAAGGAAATGATGGACGGAGTGTTGAACATTGCAAGCACTCACCCCCAGTCAACTGATCTGGGTTTAATCCATCACCGTTCTTTAGCCCACTCTGCCACCCCAGTTCCGACATGGCCATATGCAAATCAGTCTGACCCTGTGCCTCGTGGGAACAGTCCAGCCCGAACTGCCAAGCCATGTCTTCCCTGGACAGGAAACAAGCTTCCTAGGACCGGTTTCTGGCATTTCAGCCGTCTTCAGCCAGGCTTGCTTGAATCCAGTGGCAAAGTGAGCAAGGGACTCACGTCTGAGCATACCCTGCCAACTTATGGCGAACAAAGCAATACCAAAGGAAATGATGGACGGAGTGTTGAACATTGCAAGCACTCACCCCAGTCAACTGATCTGGGTTTAATCCATCACCGTTCTTTAGCCCACTCTGCCACCCCAGTTCAGACATGGCCATATGCAAATCAGTCTGACCCTGTGCCTCATGGGAACAGTCCAGCCCGAACTGCCAAGCCATGTCTTCCCTGGACAGGAAAAAAGCTTCCTAGGACCGGTTTCTGGCATTTCAGCCGTCTTCAGCCAGGCTTGCTTGAATCCAGTGGCAAAGTGAGCAAGGGACTCACGTCTGAGCATACCCTGCCAACTTATGGCGAACAAAGCAATACCAAAGGAAATGATGGACGGAGTGTTGAACATTGCAAGCACTCACCCCCAGTCAACTGATCTGGGTTTAATCCATCACCGTTCTTTAGCCCACTCTGCCACCCCAGTTCAGACATGGCCATATGCAAATCAGTCTGACCCTGTGCCTCATGGGAACAGTCCAGCCCGAACTGCCAAGCCATGTCTTCCCTGGACAGGAAACAAGCTTCCTAGGACCGGTTTCTGGCATTTCAGCCGTCTTCAGCCAGGCTTGCTTGAATCCAGTGGCAAAGTGAGCAAGGGACTCACATCTGAGCATACCCTGCCAACTTATGGCGAACAAAGCAATACCAAAGGAAATGATGGACGGAGTGTTGAACATTGCAAGCACTCACCCCCAGTCAACTGATCTGGGTTTAATCCATCACCGTTCTTTAGCCCACTCTGCCACCCCAGTTCAGACATGGCCATATGCAAATCAGTCTGACCCTGTGCCTCATGGGAACAGTCCAGCCCGAACTGCCAAGCCATGTCTTCCCTGGACAGGAAACAAGCTTCCTAGGACCGGTTTCTGGCATTTTGTTGCTTTGTTCGCCATAAGTTGGCAGGGTATGCTCAGACGTGAGTCCCTTGCTCACTTTGCCACTGGATTCAAGCAAGCCTGGCTGAAGACGGCTGAAGTGACAGAAACCGGTCCTAGGAAGCTTGTTTCCGGTCCAGGGAAGACATGGCTTGGCAGTTCGGGCTGGACTGTTCCCATGAGGCACAGGGTTAGACTGATTTGCATATGGCCATGTCTGAACTGGGGTGGCAGAGTGGGCTAAAGAACGGTGATGGATTAAACCCAGATCAGTTGACTGGGGGTGAGTGCTTACAATGTTGAACACTCCGTCCATCATTTCCTTTGGTTTTTGCTTTGTTCGCCATAAGTTGGCAGGGTATGCTCAGACGTGAGTCCCTTGCTCACTTTGCCACTGGATTCAAGCAAGCCTGGCTGAAGACGGCTGAAATGCCAGAAACCGGTCCTAGGAAGCTTGTTTCCGGTCCAGGGAAGACATGGCTTGGCAGTTCGGGCTGGACTGTTCCCATGAGGCACAGGGTCAGACTGATTTGCATATGGCCATGTCTGAACTGGGGTGGCAGAGTGGGCTAAAGAACGGTGATGGATTAAACCCAGATCAGTTGACTGGGGGTGAGTGCTTACAATGTTGAACACCCCGTCCATCATTTCCTTTGGTTATTGCTTTGTTCGCCATAAGTTGGCAGGGTATGCTCAGACGTGAGTCCCTTGCTCACTTTGCCACTGGATTCAAGCAAGCCTGGCTGAAGACGGCTGAAATGCCAGAAACCGGTTCTAGGAAGCTTGTTTCCGGTCCAGGGAAGACATGGCTTGGCAGTTCGGGCTGGACTGTTCCCATGAGGCACAGGGTCAGACTGATTTGCATATGGCCATGTCTGAACTGGGGTGGCAGAGTGGGCTAAAGAACGGTGATGGATTAAACCCAGATCAGTTGACTGGGGGTGAGTGCTTACAATGTTGAACACTCCGTCCATCATTTCCTTTGGTTTTTGCTTTGTTAGCCATAAGTTGGCAGGGTATGCTCAGACGTGAGTCCCTTGCTCACTTTGCCACTGGATTCAAGCAAGCCTGGCTGAAGACGGCTGAAATGCCAGAAACCGGTCCTAGGAAGCTTGTTTCCGGTCCAGGGAAGACATGGCTTGGCAGTTCGGGCTGGACTGTTCCCATGAGGCACAGGGTCAGACTGATTTGCATATGGCCATGTCTGAACTGGGGTGGCAGAAAGGGCTAAAGAACGGTGATGGATTAAACCCAGATCAGTTGACTGGGGGTGAGTGCTTACAATGTTGAACACTCCGTCCATCATTTTCTTTGGTTTTTGCTTTGTTCGCCATAAGTTGGCAGGGTATGCTCAGACGTGAGTCCCTTGCTCACTTTGCCACTGGATTCAAGCAAGCCTGGCTGAAGACGGCTGAAATGCCAGAAACCGGTCCTAGGAAGCTTGTTTCGGGTCCAGGGAAGACATGGCTTGGCAGTTCGGGCTGGACTGTTCCCATGAGGCACAGGGTCAGACTGATTTGCATATGGCCATGTCTGAACTGGGGTGGCAGAGTGGGCTAAAGAACGGTGATGGATTAAACCCAGATCAGTTGACTGGGGGTGAGTGCTTACAATGTTGAACACTCCGTCCATCATTTCCTTTGGTTTTTGCTTTATTTTTAAATATTCCAATCTCGCAAGAGATCATGAGAAGTAGGAAGGAGAAATTGATGTTTGAATACACTCTGCTATGCACACTTGTTACTGTAGGAAGAAGTCTTCAAGGAGATGGTTTTTACCAAACTCTACTGTTTATGGTAATTGGCTCGAGAAGAGTTGTGAGTAGAGTTAGGGCTCATACACAGACCCTGCTATGTACACCCATCATCTGGGAGAGATGGCTGAAAGGAGAGGCTAGTCCCTCCCCATGCCCTACAACGTACACTTGACATCTGAGAGAGAGGTCTGAAAGGAGAGCCCAGTCCCTCCCTAAACCCTACTTTGCACACCAATCATTACAGAAAGAGATCTCAGCAGAAGGCAGTCCCTCCATACAACCTACTACACACACCTGCCATCTGAAAGAGGGGTATGAAAGAAGAGGCTAGTCCCTCCGGGCACCCTATTATGCACACCCATCACCAGAGAGAGGGATCTAAAGGAGAGGCTAGTCCCTTCCCACATACTACAATGCACACCAGTCATCCAAGTGATAGGTCTGAGCAGACAAGACAGACTCTCTTTGCACCATACTACACACCCGTCATCTGAGAGAGAGGTCTGAAAGAAGAGATCAGTCCCTTCCCACACCCTACTATGTACACCTATCATAACTAACGGTGGGCGGTGAACTCCGCTCTGCCAGCAGAGTTTGGAGATTTTTCCCTTCTCCACACTCTGCCTGGAGTGCTGAGTTAGCAAAAACTCCACTATCCACCACAGAGCGGAGTTCACCAGTGCGCCTCTCAGCTCAACTGAAAATTGGTCTGACTCCTTGCTTCGCTCTGCAACCTTTTGCTGGCATTCAAACACATAGCCCGAGTTGCATGAGCTTCGCCATCTAGGATGGTTGCTGTGATAACCGTATGGCCGTGCCCCCTCTTCTGTCCCTCTTTGCACACCGTAGGCCCTGGAAAAACATCTGCTACAAGCCTCGGTATGACTAGGCTGACATAGCAGCAAGGCTGGATCCTTGTTGCTGCCCGCCCCTAACACTGCATCAATGATCCCTCCCGACCCTGACCATACGGTGCACATGTAGATCCCTTGACTGTTGTTAGGCTCCCATTATGGTGCCTCCATATCCTCAGAGCCCAAACCTAGAGCAGCTGCAGCACTGGGAGCAGAAGGCTGTGGCTGTGTGGCAGGACAGAACACCAGTGACAGCCTTCATCCGCCCCCAAAGGCCTCTGAGCCGCCGCCCTCCCCTGAGGCCCCAGCCATGGCAGTGAGCGCAACAAGCCACCCAGACTGCCATGCCAGATGACACCCCACTGCCCCTGTGGATTTTGGAGATAAGAGGGAGCAGCACAGGTGTGGGATTGAACTTGCAGTATTATTCAACACATGCACTGGCTGGGGCTGGTGACATATATTTATTTAGCGTTACAACAAACAAATGATGGACGGAATGCTGACAATGCATACATTCTCCCCCAGTCAAGAGATCTGGGTTAAATCCATCGTTCTTTTGCCCACTACTCCACCCCAGTTTAGACATGGCCATATGCAAATCAGTCTTGACCCTGTGCCTCATGGGAACAGTCCAGCCCGAACTGCCAAGCCATGTCTTCCCTGGACCAGAATCAAGCATCCTAGGACCGGTTTCTGGCTATCAGCCGTCATCAGCCAGGATAGCTTGACTCCAGTGGCGTAGTGAGCACGGGTCCCACGTCTGGGAATACCCATCCCACTTAGGGCGAAAAGCGTTACAACAAACAAATGATGGACGGAATGCTGACAATGCATACATTCTCCCCCAGTCAAGAGATCTGGGTTAAATCCATCGTTCTTTTGCCCACTACTCCACCCCAGTTTAGACATGGCCATATGCAAATCAGTCTTGACCCTGTGCCTCATGGGAACAGTCCAGCCCGAACTGCCAAGCCATGTCTTCCCTGGACCAGAATCAAGCATCCTAGGACCGGTTTCTGGCTATCAGCCGTCATCAGCCAGGATAGCTTGACTCCAGTGGCGTAGTGAGCACGGGTCCCACGTCTGGGAATACCCATCCCACTTAGGGCGAAAAGCGTTACAACAAACAAATGATGGACGGAATGCTGACAATGCATACATTCTCCCCCAGTCAAGAGATCTGGGTTAAATCCATCGTTCTTTTGCCCACTACTCCACCCCAGTTTAGACATGGCCATATGCAAATCAGTCTTGACCCTGTGCCTCATGGGAACAGTCCAGCCCGAACTGCCAAGCCATGTCTTCCCTGGACCAGAATCAAGCATCCTAGGACCGGTTTCTGGCTATCAGCCGTCATCAGCCAGGATAGCTTGACTCCAGTGGCGTAGTGAGCACGGGTCCCACGTCTGGGAATACCCATCCCACTTAGGGCGAAAAGCGTTACAACAAACAAATGATGGACGGAATGCTGACAATGCATACATTCTCCCCCAGTCAAGAGATCTGGGTTAAATCCATCGTTCTTTTGCCCACTACTCCACCCCAGTTTAGACATGGCCATATGCAAATCAGTCTTGACCCTGTGCCTCATGGGAACAGTCCAGCCCGAACTGCCAAGCCATGTCTTCCCTGGACCAGAATCAAGCATCCTAGGACCGGTTTCTGGCTATCAGCCGTCATCAACCAGGATAGCTTGACTCCAGTGGCGTAGTGAGCACGGGTCCCACGTCTGGGAATACCCATCCCACTTAGGGCGAAAAGCGTTACAACAAACAAATGATGGACGGAATGCTGACAATGCATACATTCTCCCCCAGTCAAGAGATCTGGGTTAAATCCATCGTTCTTTTGCCCACTACTCCACCCCAGTTTAGACATGGCCATATGCAAATCAGTCTTGACCCTGTGCCTCATGGGAACAGTCCAGCCCGAACTGCCAAGCCATGTCTTCCCTGGACCAGAATCAAGCATCCTAGGACCGGTTTCTGGCTATCAGCCGTCATCAGCCAGGATAGCTTGACTCCAGTGGCGTAGTGAGCACGGGTCCCACGTCTGGGAATACCCATCCCACTTAGGGCGAAAAGCGTTACAACAAACAAATGATGGACGGAATGCTGACAATGCATACATTCTCCCCCAGTCAAGAGATCTGGGTTAAATCCATCGTTCTTTTGCCCACTACTCCACCCCAGTTTAGACATGGCCATATGCAAATCAGTCTTGACCCTGTGCCTCATGGGAACAGTCCAGCCCGAACTGCCAAGCCATGTCTTCCCTGGACCAGAATCAAGCATCCTAGGACCGGTTTCTGGCTATCAGCCGTCATCAGCCAGGATAGCTTGACTCCAGTGGCGTAGTGAGCACGGGTCCCACGTCTGGGAATACCCATCCCACTTAGGGCGAAAAGCGTTACAACAAACAAATGATGGACGGAATGCTGACAATGCATACATTCTCCCCCAGTCAAGAGATCTGGGTTAAATCCATCGTTCTTTTGCCCACTACTCCACCCCAGTTTAGACATGGCCATATGCAAATCAGTCTTGACCCTGTGCCTCATGGGAACAGTCCAGCCCGAACTGCCAAGCCATGTCTTCCCTGGACCAGAATCAAGCATCCTAGGACCGGTTTCTGGCTATCAGCCGTCATCAGCCAGGATAGCTTGACTCCAGTGGCGTAGTGAGCACGGGTCCCACGTCTGGGAATACCCATCCCACTTAGGGCGAAAAGCGTTACAACAAACAAATGATGGACGGAATGCTGACAATGCATACATTCTCCCCCAGTCAAGAGATCTGGGTTAAATCCATCGTTCTTTTGCCCACTACTCCACCCCAGTTTAGACATGGCCATATGCAAATCAGTCTTGACCCTGTGCCTCATGGGAACAGTCCAGCCCGAACTGCCAAGCCATGTCTTCCCTGGACCAGAATCAAGCATCCTAGGACCGGTTTCTGGCTATCAGCCGTCATCAGCCAGGATAGCTTGACTCCAGTGGCGTAGTGAGCACGGGTCCCACGTCTGGGAATACCCATCCCACTTAGGGCGAAAAGCGTTACAACAAACAAATGATGGACGGAATGCTGACAATGCATACATTCTCCCCCAGTCAAGAGATCTGGGTTAAATCCATCGTTCTTTTGCCCACTACTCCACCCCAGTTTAGACATGGCCATATGCAAATCAGTCTTGACCCTGTGCCTCATGGGAACAGTCCAGCCCGAACTGCCAAGCCATGTCTTCCCTGGACCAGAATCAAGCATCCTAGGACCGGTTTCTGGCTATCAGCCGTCATCAGCCAGGATAGCTTGACTCCAGTGGCGTAGTGAGCACGGGTCCCACGTCTCAGACGTGAGTCCCTTGCTCTCCATGCCACTGGAATCAAGCTATCCTGGCTGATGAGGGCTGAAAGCCCGAAACCGGCCCTAGGATGCTTGTTTCCAGTCCAGGGAGGACCTGGCTTGGCAGTTCGGGCTGGACTGTTCCCATGGGGCACAGGGTCAAGACTGATTTGCATATGGCTGGGTTCAAACTGGAATGGCATGGTGAGCAAAAAAACGATGGATTTAGGCCCAGATCTCTGTACTGGGGTGAATGTATGACATTGTTCTGCATTCTGTCCATCAATTGTTGTTTTTGCATTTGTCACCCCGAGTGGGAAGGGTATGCTCAGACGTGAGTCCCTTGCTCTCCATGCCACTGGAATCAAGCTATCCTGGCTGATGAGGGCTGAAAGCCCGAAACCGGTCCTAGGATGCTTGTTTCCAGTCCAGGGAGGACCTGGCTTGGCAGTTCGGGCTGGACTGTTCCCATGGGGCACAGGGTCAAGACTGATTTGCATATGGCTGGGTTCAAACTGGAATGGCATGGTGAGCAAAAAAACGATGGATTTAGGCCCAGATCTCTGTACTGGGGTGAATGTATGACATTGTTCTGCATTCTGTCCATCAATTGTTGTTTTTGCATTTGTCACCCCGAGTGGGAAGGGTATGCTCAGACGTGAGTCCCTTGCTCTCCATGCCACTGGAATCAAGCTATCCTGGCTGATGAGGGCTGAAAGCCCGAAACCGGTCCTAGGATGCTTGTTTCCAGTCCAGGGAGGACCTGGCTTGGCAGTTCGGGCTGGACTGTTCCCATGGGGCACAGGGTCAAGACTGATTTGCATATGGCTGGGTTCAAACTGGAATGGCATGGTGAGCAAAAAAACGATGGATTTAGGCCCAGATCTCTGTACTGGGGTGAATGTATGACATTGTTCTGCATTCTGTCCATCAATTGTTGTTTTTGCATTTGTCACCCCGAGTGGGAAGGGTATGCTCAGACGTGAGTCCCTTGCTCTCCATGCCACTGGAATCAAGCTATCCTGGCTGATGAGGGCTGAAAGCCCGAAACCGGTCCTAGGATGCTTGTTTCCAGTCCAGGGAGGACCTGGCTTGGCAGTTCGGGCTGGACTGTTCCCATGGGGCACAGGGTCAAGACTGATTTGCATATGGCTGGGTTCAAACTGGAATGGCATGGTGAGCAAAAAAACGATGGATTTAGGCCCAGATCTCTGTACTGGGGTGAATGTATGACATTGTTCTGCATTCTGTCCATCAATTGTTGTTTTTGCATTTGTCACCCCGAGTGGGAAGGGTATGCTCAGACGTGAGTCCCTTGCTCTCCATGCCACTGGAATCAAGCTATCCTGGCTGATGAGGGCTGAAAGCCCGAAACCGGTCCTAGGATGCTTGTTTCCAGTCCAGGGAGGACCTGGCTTGGCAGTTCGGGCTGGACTGTTCCCATGGGGCACAGGGTCAAGACTGATTTGCATATGGCTGGGTTCAAACTGGAATGGCATGGTGAGCAAAAAAACGATGGATTTAGGCCCAGATCTCTGTACTGGGGTGAATGTATGACATTGTTCTGCATTCTGTCCATCAATTGTTGTTTTTGCATTTGTCACCCCGAGTGGGAAGGGTATGCTCAGACGTGAGTCCCTTGCTCTCCATGCCACTGGAATCAAGCTATCCTGGCTGATGAGGGCTGAAAGCCCGAAACCGGTCCTAGGATGCTTGTTTCCAGTCCAGGGAGGACCTGGCTTGGCAGTTCGGGCTGGACTGTTCCCATGGGGCACAGGGTCAAGACTGATTTGCATATGGCTGGGTTCAAACTGGAATGGCATGGTGAGCAAAAAAACGATGGATTTAGGCCCAGATCTCTGTACTGGGGTGAATGTATGACATTGTTCTGCATTCTGTCCATCAATTGTTGTTTTTATATATTTATTTAGAACACTCAAAAACGTTGTTCTGGCTTTGACTGGTGCAGCATGCAGCAACATGCTGTTGCATGCAGGAGTCACCAATTTAATTCAACGCTTCAACAGGGGTAGTAGTGCATGCTATATAAACAAAGTTTAAACACAGTGGTATTTATTTTTCATTTGTTTTTCTGTAATGGTGGCAATATAATATATTCCTCTGGCAAGAGAAGGCTCAGACTGTAGAACTGCATGTCCAAAATCCAGATCTTTTACTGATATAATCAAATAACTAGGCGAGCACTGCCCACCCTTAATCATAGCGGAGAGACCAGTCCCTCCACACACCCTACTATGGAAACCCGTCATCTGAGAAAGGGGTCTGAAAGGAGAGGGCAATCCTTCACTGCACCCTACTACCCACAGCTATTATCTTAGAAAGGGGTCTGAAAGGAGCGAGTAGTCCCTCCCCACACCCTAAAAACGAGAAATTCGTTGAAATAAACAAAGATTAAAGTACTGTTATAGTTAGGGGAATTTCTCAGTGACAATATTAATGTTTTAAACTAAAAAAACACATTACCTAAGCAGCTATAATAACTAGCACTAACTATAACTTGCGCCCCGCCATGCACTGCTTATGACCTCACATACAACATCACTCATGACATGTTTTATGACATAATTTATGACATCATTGATAACACCTCAAATGACATAATTGACGACCACTGATGCCATCATCCAAACTTCACTTTCACACATATTGCTCTATAAATTAGTATAACATTAGAGGCCTGACAGTAAGCACAAAATAGCTCAGGAGAAAATCCCACATTACTACTGTCACTACATAAACAACTCACTTGGATGTTGAAAACAAACAATCTTTATTTGCAACATTAAGCTTATAGCTTACACTTTACAGGTAGTATAGATCAAATTAACAATCGATCATGGATATACGAGAAACACCCATTGACTGTAGCTTCTAATATCTACACAATTGTTGCCAGAAAGCCACAATAGGGAATACCAGCTCAAAAACAAATGCTCTACTATGGACAGCTTCTATCTGTATCAAACCCTTTACACTCACCAAACCTACATTCGGGTCAGGTGCTGCATTGGTTCTCGTCCTTCCTCCAGCACAGGTCCCAAAGAGTTAAGGCAAACCACTCACTCTCCGAGCCATCCCCAGTCACCATGGGGGTTCCCCAAGGGTCATCTTTATCTCCCATTCTCTTCAATTTGTTCCTGGAACCATTAGCTAATGTACTAAAATCCATGGACATTCGCTTCCATATGCATGCAGATGACACCCAACTCTATTTGAAAATCTCCTCCCCGGATAACATCACTTCACTCAACTCCACCCTACTGACTACTCAAAACTGGTTAACTGAGAACCACCTCCAGCTAAACACCTCCAAAACAGAATTCCTCCTCATTTCTCCCCCGAAACACACTCCTAAAATCGACCTCTGGATGAACCAACTCACCGCCTTCAACTGCTCCCCCCGCATTATTTACTCAGCTAAATCTCTAGGAATCACCCTGGACAAGCATCTGAATATGAAGACTCATATTAGCAATGTGTGCAAGGGAGATAACTACCTTCTGAGGACACTCAGGAATCTCAAACCTTTCCTACCTCAAGCAGATTTCAAGCAAGTGGTCCAAGCACTTGTTTTGCCGAGGCTTGACTATGGCAGTGCTACGCTTTGTGGCCTCCCCAAATACACTTTGGCCCCTCTAAAGGCTTCATTGAACGCGGCGGCCAGATTGGTTACGGGCACCAAGCGAAATGCCCACATCTCCCCGGTCTTAAAATCTCTAAACTGGCTGCCCTACGAAGCTAGAATTCAACTAAAGATTGCCTGCCTATCACACAAAGCCCTCCACTTCAAAACCCCCAACTACCTAGCGCAAAAGCTAGAACTATCCGGAGGGGGTAGACCGTCTAGGAGTGCTAATTCCCTCCTCTTGAAACCTCAGATCTTCCGCAAAAAGAGAACATGCCAACAAGCCTTCTCTGGCTCTGCACCAAACATTTGGAACTCGCTTCCACCGGATATTCGTAGAATCTCTTCCAAGGTTGCTTTCAAACTGGAAGTAAAAAGATTCCTCATGAATAAGTTCTTACCTTAATAAGAGGTGCGACTGTCAGCTCTAATCGCATCGGACAAACTCCAGAATTTGTTGTTAATCTTGTATATTATTATTGTATTTGCTCCCCTTATGCCATTATGTTTCATCGACTAGCCCATTCTTTGCTTACCCCAGGTTTGTAAACGATCTGTTATGTGAGCACTATTTGATTCAATGCCAATGTAGATTCCCCACTTGACTCATGTACTGAACTGTTACCTTCCTTTCCCTCAAATTGTAAAGGGCTCTGATATCCTTCGGGATCAAGTTCGCTATATCAAACTTTATAAATAAATAAATAAATAAAAATACATTGAGAAATATAGTTATTATGAGCCGAAAAGAGGGTACTGTAAACCGTATTTACCATGGAAAGAGTTTACTCTGTATCACATTGTTTGCAGACAGTGAAACTCTCATAACAAATGCACCAAAGCGTATTGAAAAAAATCTTCTAAGAACAGTGTACACTCTATGCAACAGTTGTCAAATAAACACTATTTGCTAAAAATAACCACAGTTTGAAGGTGCTAAAGAACAAACTACCTGCACCCTTCACAATGGTGAAAGCTTTACAAATAGCTCACTATTCTAGCGAAACTAGAACACTCTTAGTTCCTGGTACATGCAGTCTTCTTTGTTAACTATACATTATCATGCTGACAAGATTCTCTCTGATAACTCAAAGCAGCTTACAAAATTTAAAGTGTACTAAGTAGAATCTTTCTCCTGTAGGAAACCTTTCTATAGAACCAAAAAACATATGTGAAGCATAAGGAACACAAGTCAACTGTCACATGCACACAGAGTTACTCTTGAATAAACAAATGTATAACATGTTCAATACCTAGCTCTACACAACTATGATGCCTAAGAAGCAAATGCATTTTGCAAACACTTACACGCATTAGCTGAATCCAAGCTGTACACAATTAAGTAGAAATTTTATATTACAGCTGCCCACCACTAGGTAAACTATAAAATAAATTAGCAAACTCATTGATGTCATCAATGATGTCATTTGAGATGTCATCAGTGATGTCATAGAACATGTCATGAGTGATAACGTGAGATCATAAGCAGTGCATGGCAAGGGTGCAAGTTATTGTTAGTGCTACTAACTATAACTGCACAATTTCTGTGTTTTTTTTGTTTAAAAAGTTAGTGTTGTCACTGAGAAATTAATCTAACTATATGTGTGGGTGTGTGTGTGCGTTGACAGTGCAAACTCTCATCTCTCATAATACTTGTGATTCTTCATTGACAACCCACTGTTCGACTCTGAACTCGCTTCTCCCACTAAACAGGACCTGACTGAATACAATCATGAATAGCAGTACAACTTTATGCCAGTTTTTTGGCTTTGGTAAATTAGTCATAGCTAAGCATTAAACATCATTCGAAGTAACCGAGGTTTTATCGTACATGATTTCTTGTTTCACACACTGCTCACTATATTTACTAACCGGATGCAGTAAGCATTACAAGAGAGGGATTATTGATTTTGCACATGTATTTCTCTTCATTTGTCCATGCACGCTCTCTTGGCTATTTGATCATCCCCACATAAAGGTATAAAAACGAAACACCACACCCTTACAAAATCATCTCAAAAACACAATGTTCTCAGTATTTGTTACAATATTATATTGTTCTGTAAAGTGCTTTGTGCTTTTGTAAAAAGCAGAATTCACCAATTTTGACTCGAAATAATTGTTATGTGATGTCACCATGGAACCATTGAGTTTTTCTACAACATGCTGCCTGTGTTCACACCTATTGCAAAAGCCACATAAAAAATAAGTAATTTCTTTCTTTCATTGTTCTTTCTTCTTCGGTTCCTCTCAATGTATTCTGCATTGTACATTCCAAGAAAACGTATCTTCTCTCTAATCAGAACAAATGAAAACAAAGTAATCCTTCCCCAAACCTACCGATCAGAGAAAAGTTTGAAAAATGAGCCCTGGCGAGCGCCATGGGATTCTGGATGTTGGCTCCAGAGACCTTGAATGATCCAAGATGTCAGAACAAAAGCCAGACGAGACAGACAGATTCTACTTGAATGAAAATCCCACTTCTTAAGGAAAAACAGATGCTGTTCTTAGCACAGATATCTGTGATTCTGTGTTGGCTTTCCGGGGGTAACATAAATAATTAACAATAGAGATCAAGGATATGAATTGACCTTAGCTCGAGCTGGTGGTCTCCTGTCAGAAGGTGCCTAAAATGGCGTGCAAGATCCTGAACTGACAAAAAAAGGTCACTAGAGGATGTATGACGTTACAACGCATACTTTTACAACGCATGCACTTACAACGCATTGTTTACATCGCAACATCCACTACAACGCATTCCATTACATCGCATGACACTACAACGCATTTTAAAAAACTACCTTTACAACGCATTCCATTACATCGCATACTACCTTTACAACGCATACCATTACAACGCATACTGTTACATTGCATTTAAGGTAAGTATTGGATAGTATAGGGGTAAAAATTACTATTCTAACTCCAGGGGGTGCAACAGTAGGGTAAGTGTTGGATAGTGTAGGGGTTAAAAATTAATATTCTAACTCCAATGGTATGCATTGTAATGTTATGCGTTGTAATGCCTGCGTTGTAGTGACATGCGTTGTAGTGACATGCGATGTAGTGTCATGCGTTGTAATGGTATGCGTTGTAGTGTCATGCGTTGTAAAGGATGTTCCGTTGTAATGCCTGCGTTGTAAGTGTAGTGCGATGTAATAGTTGCGTTGTAAAGGTTGTTTCACGTCACTAGACATCCTCTGTCTGGAGAGCTCTATGCGACGCACAAAAGAAAAATGTAGGTTAAAAGCGTATATGGAAAGATCTAAGAAATCCGAGGTGCAAGTTGTTGCTCAATGCTTGTCCAAAAGGAAGAATCTAGAAGAGGAAAAACAAAGAAAGCCACAGACATGTGGAGTGGGACAGGGACAAATACCAGAGCGTTGGGGTTATTTTATAAGGGACAAACTAGCAGAGTAAAGTGTTCTTCACTTATGGAGTGGAGTCAAAACAAAGACAGCAGTGGGAGAAGGGTACAGCTGTTAGAGGGGAATCAAGATGCATGCGCACATGTTGACCGCAACCTTCAAAAGACTTAATTAAAGAAAATCCATTCAACATGGCCACTGATAGGCACATGAGGCCAGCGTGCGAATGTGTCGTGATGCATGGTGGCCATTTACAATTTACCTCCCTAACATTGTGAGTGGTACATTAAAATGTAACAAAAAAACATAAAGAAGCGCGTGTGATGCACAAAAAAAGAAAGCAAAAGGCCTGGGAGCACTTTGCAGCTGCCAGACCCTTCTTGAAAAGAAAAAAAATTGATTTTTTAAAATAACAAATTTAACAAGAGGAGCAGGGATTGAGGCAGGAAGCAGGATGGGGAGTGAACTCTGAATGCCCGGGGAGGGGTTAAAATGTTTCCAAAAAGAAAAATACGTGCTCATGCAGATTGAAAAAATAATAATATAAACATATTGGAGAGAGGGAGGAGAAGCCGTACAGAGAGCATTGCGGGAGGGCAGTGAAAAGTGAAATGGGAGCCTTGGACAGGGTAAGAAAGCAAGGAAACACTAACACTTTCCTAGAGTGTTCGATGCTAAAGATACCCTCAAGTATGCAGTGAAAGTATACAACTCATCCAATCAGAAATGTGTGAGACTGAAATACTCCTGCAAGGCATAGGCAGAGAAGGGAGGAAAACTACTGAATCAAGAGAAAATAACTGTGACAAAAAGGCTATTCCTTGAGCAAGGTGCTAACCCAAAGTCCATTCTAAGTTTACTTTACCTACTGGTAGTGCTTAATTTATAATAGAATGAGTGCTGGTGCCCAAAGTTCTGCCCAGAAGCCGACGGCTGACGCTATTAAATGTCAGTGTGCTGACTACCAAGGCGGTGTATCCAGGTTCCTCCTTTCTCCCTTTGTGACTGTGTTCCCGTCTTCCCCTTCCTCTTTCTTTCCACTTGTGTGTCTCTTGCTATCATTAAATGAATGATGAGGAAAAGTATGTGATGGTCCCCAAAAAATGAGCTCCGGCGGGCCCCACTGGCAACCACAGACTCAAATTAAGCACAGTATACTGATAACCATAGGTTATGCTAAAAGACAGCTATGGCTGTCTGTAGCCGAGCCCTAAAACAGTAGGGTACCCTTGAAAATATTAATTAAAAAAACAAGAAAGAGTCCCCCACCTAGGACAACAGAATGAGGAACTAGCATGTAATAGAATAAAGGAAAGTCAGCACAGACAAAATGGACATCATCTTGTTTCACACACCGAATGCACTTGTTTTATAGCAGCAAGACCAACTCATCCTGCCTGCTCCATGAACACCTGAGGTGCTAGCAGGAAACACTTCCGGCTGAAAGAACATTTTATGCTCAATCGCTATTAAAATATTGTTTTAGTAGGAGCATCTTTCAACATGCAAAAGAATCACAATAGCATAAACCGCTATAATTGGTATTAAGAAGCAGCTTTTTCTCAAGTGAGGCATTTAACATGTTTGTATTGCACTTATTTTGTAGATACTTAGAGCTAGGAAAGTATAAAAATATTTTTCTTGCCAGAATAAAGACAATACTCAGAAAAAAGGGGGTATTTCCCAATGGTTACAGTGCCCCGGCCTGCACAGATGTGTACAGATTTCTTGCACATTGGCACGCTTGTCACGTGGTCTCTTGCCACTTGTAACCCCGCCTGCCAGGCTTGGTAGTTTAGCTAACCATACTTTGCGTACTGGAATTTATAGTTTTTATTGTCCAATTATCTGTTTGTGCCCCCACCTGAAACACTGTTGCCTAAAAAGCCACAGACATTTTAATGATAAATTAGGGGATACATGGCAGTAGCGCATTATGTCATATTTTATAACTAGTCTTTTATCTGCTCCTTTTCCCCGTTTGAATAATCTATCAAGCCTATTGAAATGAACTGATTGCAGTAAACGCAGAGTGCAGTTTTTGAAAGGTGGTGGCATTTTCAGAGAATAACATCAGAATTTTACAGCTAATATGAAATTTCATTAATGGCCTTTACTAAAGTCTCCTTCTTTCTAGTCATTGCCTGACATTTTAATTGGAACTCTAAAACAACTGCATTACTTAAACAAAGAGATCAAACATTCAGCCATTCTCTTTACTCACACATTGACCTCAAAAACCATCTCCACAGGAACAACAACACGACATAGTGATATAAATAACTATTAGGAGGGAAGGGTACAGACTAGAACAGTAATACTTTTGCTATTTAAAGCATCCACACAACTCAGAAAAGTGTCAATCTTGACAAATTATATTTTTCAAATGACGCCTGCACTGCACTATTCACCATAGAATTGCTTCTATTGTCATAATCCGTTCTAAACAAATTTGTTCTTTTCCGACAGCAATAATGTATTCATATTCCAACAGAACAGCCTGTGTTTGAAGTGAAAGGAGGGCATATTATTTTAATATCTAAAAAGGTTTTTTGACCATTCTTTAAATGGGAATACTAATATGCCCAACCGTGGGGTAGAGGGAGGTAGACGGCTATGTGGAGGTGGGGAGGGGGAAAGGGGTGGGCAGATTGACACATTGAAAGCCCACCAGCCTCCCATGCAGAAACAAACTGAGAAAAGGGATGGGGCGCGGCACTAGACCATCTTGGCATTGACCCTTACCTATGAAGTATTTCTTCCCTACCGCGAGACTGAACGGGTGTTTATCGCCACTCTACCAGCACATATGTCAAAACTAAGCCCCAACAATAAATTCCAATTCCTTTCAGTGGTCATGGCGATTGTCGGCACTATTTGGGCTCTGGGTCAGCAGGGAGCTGAGGAACCCTACCAACCGAGGGCATTTCTGAAACCTAGAGAGGTAGGGGAATATAGGGTGGTGTGGCACGTTTTCTTACCCAGAATACCCTGTGAACATCAATGTTTGGGTCAAAAAGGCGATTTTTCCTATATTTATGTGTCAGAAAAATCTGAAAATCAGGCAGTTTCAGCCTATAGGCAAAGTTTTAACACCCAGAATTGCCACATTTGTCCCCATTGAAAGCCTGCCTCCCATGTGTGGGTGGACCTAACACGTCATGGGATCAGACTCAAATCTTTAACCATGCGAACACCTCATTTTCCCCATATTGACTTCCCATGGTTCAAGTATTGGCTGGTCCCTTTAGTGAGCAATAGGCCTACCCACGCACCTAGGTTACTGTTTTTGTTGGGAGAAGTGTGGGAATGCTGGGTGGTAGGAATGTTGTTGATTCCTGGAAATTGTGGAACATTCCCTCACAGACGTGTAAGGAAAAATCTATGTTTTTAGCAAAAGTGTGACTGTGCAGGGAATTCTGGGGGCATGAAAAGTTAGTGGAATCTATTCAGGTCACACTGTCCTTCTGTGTCCTGACTGAAAGGATGCCTCCCACGTGTGTGCGGATCTAACATATATCATAGGAATATACTAAAAAACTGTAACCATGGGAGGACTTTTTTTTTTTTGCCAAATTGACTTTAACAGTCCATGTTTTGGTAGATTCATGATGCAAGAAACAGGCCTACCCACACAGAGGGGTAAAAAAAATAATCAGAAAAAGTGTGGAAATGCTGGATGATAGGAATTTTGTTGATCCCCGGGGATTCCCGAAATTTCCCTCACAGAAATGTGAGAAAAATCCATGTTTTTAGCTAATGCTTGACATTTGCAGGGAATTCTGGGTAAAAAAAATATAGTGGGATTGACACAAGCGAATTTCAAAAGGAAAACCTGATGCTTGTTGTGTTTTGGGGTTTTGGGGGTCTTTCCTGACAAGGGTGACAGGCCTACCCAAACAAATAAAATACTGCACTTATCTAAAGTGGCAAGACTGAGTGGTGGGAATTTTGTTGACCCCACCCCAGATTCCAGAACATTCCCTCGAATAAATGTGATCAAAATCCATGAATTTAGCCAAAGTCTGACGTTTGCTGGGAATTATGGGCAAGAAAACGAAGTGGCAATTCTGCAGGTCGCACACCCATGGACTCTCCTGCGTATCTCATCTCCAGAAATGTTTATGGTTGGTAGGTTGCCTTGTGTGCTAGCTGTGCTCGCGCCCAAATACCACAGCTACCCACATCATCAGAAAGATTGAATTTCAATGGCAAAATCTTGATGCTTCCTTTTAGCAATTTGGGACCATTCCTGTAGCTGAAGAAAGGCCCACCCACACAATTGGGGTGCTAATGTTATTCGGAGAGGTGTGGAAACACAGAATAGAAGAAGATTTGTTATTATCAATGACAGTTCTCTCCCTTTTTGGCTTCCAAATGTAACTTAGTGGACAGCAAGTACTCATTTTAGAAAAGTCAATCTGAATCCAATGATATTATGGGAAACCCCAAATTAAGAGTTGTAAAAATTACCATAATTCTTGAACATATTGCCTTGGGCATGTTTAAAAAATGCATAGATTTCCTTCATAAATATTTCTCATTTATTTAAAATGAGAAAATATGAATTGATGCATAGTCGATACACGATAAAAAGTCATTGTAAGTTGCAGCTCAGCTGATGTTTATAAGAATCACATGTTTTTGGACAACCAACAAACACCATATATCTCTGCAATCAGAAGAGTCAGATGTATTTTTAGATATATTACCTTTTTCTAGAAACATTTTAGTGCATGCCAACAAGTACCTCCTAAATGTCAAGATAACACTTGTGTTACAAAGGTGCTCGACGTTCTCTCATGCAGTTTTCTCATCTATAATTTAATTGCAAATGTAATAACATCATTAACCATGTCACAGATGTCATGAGTGATGTAATATGTGAGGTAATTAGCAGTGCATGGTGAGGGCATGAGGTATAGTAACAAGAAATGTTGAAATGTTACGTTGTCACCTTTGTTTTTTTAATGAATTTCTATGTTTTTTTCTTTTTAAAGAAAAGTGATATTATGTTACCGTAAGTAAAGTCAACTCTCCTGCGGTCAGGCCCTCTTACCAACCCCCATGAAGGCATCCATCCCCATGTTTCACGCAGCCTTTGTGCACAGCGGGGGGTTTGGCCACAGAGCCTGGCCTGTGGCCAAAGCCCAGGGTCCAAACCCTCGCAGGCAGCCAATGCCACACTGTGCAGAGCCTTTGGCTGTGCACAGCTGAGGGTGGGCAACAGGACTAGGCCGGAGGCCAGGCCCTGCAACCAACCCCCAGAAGCAGCCACTCCTATGTTGCACATAGCATTTTGGGTTTAAGCAGGAGGGTGTTGGCCACAGGGCCTGGAATGTGGCCAGGCTCTGCCTTTATCCATACCCACGATGCACACAGCCTTCAGCCAAGCGCAGCGGGGGTTAGTCGCAGGGGGCAGTTGCGAGGCTTTGTGCCCAACCCCCCACAGGCAGCCAACCCCATGCTGTGCACTGCCTTCAGACATGCGCAATAGGAGGTTTACCCTGGATGTCCCCAGTTGGTGCTTTATGCTTTTGAGTACTATATTTAAATGTAATATTTAAAAATTCATCACTCAGGTTCTACTAATTGGATTTTTTTCATTTTAGTCTTGTTTTGTTCAATAAATTAAGGTCTATTTTTCTAACCTTGTGTGGATTATTTTCATGGTGTGTTTTCACTGGTTTACTGTATTAAGTGTTGCACAAAAACTTTACACATTTCCTCTGAAATTAATTAAGCCTGACTGCTCTGTGCCTAGTTACTAGAGGGCGAGCACTGGTTAATTTAGTGTGTGTCTAACTTACCTTGACTAGGATTGAGGTCCCTACTTTGACAGGGTGCATACCTCTGCCAGCTAAAGACCCAATTCCTAACATTGGTAATCAGCAGTGAGGACAGGACTTTGTGCAGTGCATTACAGTACTTTGGTGTACACTAACATCCACACATAAGATCAATTCAAATCAATTGTTTCTGATCCATACTGGCATTTTTTGTTCATGCTCTAATTGGCATAATTACTTTTTCTATTCTTCCTGATTTGCATTTTTGCGTTTTTCTAAAATCATGTCTCTGATAGGAGGTCCTACATCTGCAAAAATGGATTTTGAGCTGGCCAAGCTGGAGAGTTACCCTCTGTCCCAACTCAAGGATTTCTGCAGGGTTTGAGCTTTCTACTAAGGGTTTCACCAGGACGGTGGAGCTGCAAAAGGCGATGATGGCCTAGATAGAGTCTCGTGATGCAGCAGTTATACCCCGCTAAAGGAGGAAGAGAAGGTAATGGATGATAGTGAGGAGCTGGACCAGAAATCACTGGAGAATCTGGGACTGCATGTGGGGCAGGAGGCCAACACCCTGCAAGGAGCAGTGGTTTCCCCCAGGGCAGGGACCAGTATATCATCCAGAGGCCTGTCCCCACAGGAACTGGAGGACAGGATGGAGGAAAGAAGTTGAAATTGCAGCTAGTCAAGTTCATATTGGAGAAATAGAAGGCTGAGAGAGCCTTAACGGAGAACAGAGGGGCCATGGAGGAAAGGAACCTCATGTTGGCACATGAACTGAGTATGAATGAGCTGGAGTTAAGGCAAGGCGGGCTGAGTCCAGCAGTGTTGGTGGTAGCAATTCCTCAGTGCCCTCTGACAGGAGGGTCCACATAACCAAAGCACTGGTGTCTTACTTTGTGGTGGAAGATGTCATAAACAGATGGTTTGAGTCCTATGAAATTGCTTTACAGATGCACTAAGGGGGATTGGGGAGCTAGACTCTGGAGGCATATTCCTAGAGAGGGGAGGGACACTTTACTGGCCTTGTTGGGGAGTAACAGGATGAGGTATTCCCCCATGAAGGACGCCTTAATCAGGACGTTAGGTTTAACTTCAGAGAAGTAGCACAGACAGAAGTTCAGAGACAGTCAGAAGCTATCCCAACAAACCTGGCTGGATTGTGTGGATTCCTTTTGCAAGGCACTGGATGTGTGGGTGAAGCGCAGCAAGACAAAGGATTACCAGGTGCTATATAATTTATTTTCTCTAGAGCACATGTTCAGTCTTTGTTTTCTGGATCTGCACCAACATTTTGTTGACAGTAAGCTCACTGACCCCAGGAGGCTTGATAAAGGCAGACAACTGCATCAACACCAGGATCCACATGAAGGTATCTGAGGGGGGGATCACCACAAGGGTAGGCAGGGTCCTCACCAAAAGAAGGAGGGGGGGACACAAACAAAAGCAAGGAGTTCCCTGAAGGGCCCCAAAATAGTTATTTGAGTCAGGATTACTTTCCCTCTACTGAGAAGAAGAAGAAATGGTTCCCCGACAGTAGGTCTGTAGTGTCAGCAAGAAGGGCACTTCAAGGGAGATTCCAAGTGTCCCAAGTGGGCACAGCCCCCCACTGGTGGGCAGTCACTGGGGTTGGCTAGTGTAGTGCTTGGGGAGGAGATTGTCCCAGACTTGAATAATTCAGATGATTTTTTCATAATAACAAAGTTACAAAAGCAGATTTAAGAAGTTAAGAACGATTTAACCGAACATTTAGAAGAAGTAGTACAGGAAAAATGGAATGCTAGTAAATTGGCATACTATGAATACAGCAAGGGATGCGGAAAGTTGCTGGCCTGGAAGACAAGGGGAGACAATGCAAGGAGTGCAATCCAATAACTAATTACAGATAAAACCAGTGAACGATGTTTAGATGATTTGATAATCGGGAAAGCTTTTGCTCTTTTTTTTCAAAATTTGTACACTGAAGACTCCATAGCAACAGAGGAACAGATTAATAACTGGCTGCATTTGGACCCCCTACCAGAGTTAGCACAAGAAAAACAGGAGTTTCTTAACAAGCAGATTAATCGGGCAGAAGTAAATAACACGCTTAAAGGGTCAAAAAACGGGAAGGTTCAGATGGAATAGCGAATGAATTATACAAAGCCCTGCTCACTCCGGTACTGACTACTTTATTTAATGCAGCATATATAGATGAACTCCCCATCCCAGAAACATGGAATAAAGCCAAAATAATATTAATCGTAAAACCAAATAAAACCCCAAAAAGATGTGAATCATATAGGCCTATATCTTTACTTAGCAACAATTATACATTTTACACACATATATTGGCCAAAATACTGGAAAAAGTGATGGGAGAACTAATTAACATATCTCAAAAAGGCTTCACGAAAAACAGACAATTACAGGATTTAGTCCATGATTAGGTGTGCACTAAAGATTTGGCCATAGATAAAAATCTCCTTTTAACTATCATGACAGTAGATGCCGCAAAGGCATTTGATAGGGTGAGCTGGCCTTTTTTATATGCAGTAATTGGACAAAATGGACTTGAGAATAAGTTTCAAAAGGCAATAAAGAATATATATAAGTGCCCTTCAGTGAGGATTCTAGTTAATGGTTCCCTTACTTCACAATTCAAAATAGGTAGAGGTACTCACCAAGGATGTCCCTTATCACCCTTATTGTTTAATTTGTACATTTATCCCCTGGCAAGAAGAATCAGAGATGAACAGAGGATTTTGCCATTTCAATATCAAGACTGGGTAAAAAAAAAGAGGCCCTTTATGTGGATAGCCTGTTGATCACCACAAGAGATTTTAAAGCTGCTTTCCCCATCATATTAAATATTCTTAAAGATTTCGGAATAGTTGCAGGCTATTTAGTCAATGAAGAGAAAACAAAGATAATGGTTTGGAATACATCTGAAGATACTACCCTAAAAAAAATGAAATTAGGTATCTAGGTGTCCGGGTGGTAAAAAATCTGGATGATATGGCACAAGTAAACTTTCCAAGAATTATGCGGGAAACTAAGAGGCTATTAAAGTCATGGTCGCATCTCCCCTGATCCATTATAGGAAGAACGAACGTAATCAAAATGATGATTTTACCAAAAATTACGTTCATATTTAATACACTTCCTCTACACTATGGGACTAGGTGGTTCAGGAACCTCCAAGGGGAGCTGGGTGGTTTCATATGTGCTAACAAGGGTGTTAGAGCTGGTATTTCTTGGCGCGATTACCCCTGACTTTTTGCCTCTACCTCCTCTATTTTTGATGCTGTGATGGATTTCGTTTTGCTGGCTTAGATGCTTTGGGCACTTTGCCACTGCTGATCAGTGTCAAAGTGCAGGTGCTCCCTGTAGAAAGTGTTATGGTAATTGGTTGTCCATAATTGGTATGTTTGCCTTACCAGTGAAGTCCCTAGTAAAGTGCACTATATGTGCCAGGGCTGGTAATGCACATCCTACTAGTGGACCTGCAGCACTAATTGTGCCACCCAGACAAGTAGCCCTAAGAATAGAACTCAGGCCTGTCACTGCAGTGCCTGCACGCAGTTGGTTAACTGCCTTGTTGTCCTGACTAGTGCACCCACTTGCCAGGCCTTACCTTCACTTTTTATGCACATCAGACACCTCTATAGTAGGCACAAGGTACCCCCCTGGGCAGGGTGCAGTGTATGTGAAAGGTAGGACATATACTGAGGTGTGTACCATGTTCTGACAGTGAAAGACTGCCAAATTTGTTTTTAACTGTTGCAAGGCCATCTTGCCAATAGGACAGAATGGGGAATGCTGTGACCCATGTTTCCAGCATATCTTCCCATAGGCATAAGATGGAGAGATGGAGTTTAGTGTGCCTGAACTCAGAATTTAATAACACATCGTTTTGTGAAGATGGTTTTTGAATTGTGTGTTCGGAAACCACGCTTTTAGAAGTGGCTGGTTTCTTGTCTTAAACCATTCTGTGTGCCTCTGCCTGGTTGTATATTGCCTGCCTGGGTTTAGATGTGACAGGGTCTGGGAAGTGTCCTGACCCCAGGGAGGAGAAGGTGACACAGCAACAGGCTGGCCTGCATTTGATGTAGGGGGGAGGAGTAGCCCCCAGATGTGAAGAGGGCTGTGTTGCTGCCACAAAAGGATGGCTCCACCTCCTACTGAGCGTCTGGGCCCCAGAGCCTGACTTTCAAAGGAGGAGGGTGTGCACTGGCAGGACGACACCCAGGTCTGGTTTGGACCGAGGTCAGAGCCCCCTGAACATAAAGACTTCAAAGGCATTTAGGGGTATAAATGTAAGAGCTGAAACCCCTGAACTCAAGACTGAAATCCATACTGAAAAAGGATTGAACCTACTTTGTGATCAAGAGGAACCTCTGCCAAAGAAGAACAGTTGAAAAGACTGAAGAGAAGGACTGCCCTTGCTGTGTGTTCTGGGGCTGGCCTGCAGTTTGCTGGTTTGACTAAGGAGAGGACAAGGGACTTTGCTGTGTGCTGTGCCCCCCTGCTTGTGAGGACTTTGCTGTATGCTGTGTCCTGAAGTAGCGTGTCTCCAAGGGTCCGAGGAGAGCTGGTCCCCTGTTGTGGAAACTCAGGAACATAAAAGTTTTCAACCGTGTCTCAGCGACGCTGTGTGCGTGGTGCTTTTGCACACCTGAGACTGCCGTGTGGTCCGTGGTACGATTTACAAGGTGCCCCGTGATCGCATTGCCCCCACAGCGTGAAACATCGTCCACGCTGCTGAATTGATCTTTGTGGCCCGAGCCGTCATCGTAACTGAGGCTGTGAGTAAAGATCACCGCCAGCTCGAGCCGCAACGTGATAACGGCTTACTTTGAAACTGAGCACTGTGTATCAGCTATGCTGTGTGAGTGGTGCTTTTGCACACCAGAGACTGCTGTGTGGTCCGTGGTACTGTTTACAAGGTGCCCCTTGATCGCATTGCCTCCGCAGCGTGAAACATCGTCCACACTGCTGCCTTGCTGTTTGTGACCCGAGCTGTCATCCTAACTGAGGCTGTGAGTAAAGATCGCCGTCGCCGGCCTGAGCCGCAACATGCTAACGGCTTACTTGAAACAAGACTGTGTCTCAGCAACGCTGTGTGCGTAGTGCTTTTGCTCGCCTGAGACTGCCGTGTGGTCAGTGGTACTGATTACGAGGTGCCCCTTGATCTCATTGCCACCACAGCGTGAAACATCGTCCACGCTGCTGCATTGCGGTTTGAGGACTGAGCCGTCATCGTAACTGAGGCTGTGAGTAAGGATCGCCGCCGCTGACCCGAGCCGCAACGTGCTAAAGGATTTCTTGAAGCTAAGGAGGCTACAAGGTGAAAGAAATCGTGATCGTTGTTTGTCGAGAGGAATCTGCCCAAGATCATTAATGAATGAGAAGGCAGCACTGTAACCTGTCCGGCTACAGCGTCACCTAGCAACAGAGCCACAACGTGATCGGGATCGCCCAGCAGGAAGTCTGACGAGCGGTGAGAGAGAGAGAGCGAGGCAGCACACCCCCCCAGGTAAGGCTTGGACTCCGGTCGGGAACCGCAAGTGTGTGTGGCCTAGGGAGGCTTACGAACTACCTGATTCTTGCATTACGAATCGCATCATTCTTGCATTACTAACTGCCTGATTCTTGCATTAAGGACTGTCTTATCACTACATTACAAACTGCATTATGAACGGCATAGCATTGCATTAGGACTGCATTAGAGATAGTGAATTGCTTATTAATACCGCAAGAACCTACAAGTGATTGCTGGCCTAATAACCGGGCAAGTGAATTATTACGAATACGCATATGTTTGTTTTCTATCATTTGGTCTCATTGTATTCCTTTTTATAAAGATATCGCTATTTTTATTAAACCAGTGTGGTGTCCATTTGTGGTGTTATGTAATGTAATGTAATGTAATGAGGTGCTTATATAGTGCTCTATCACCCGACGGGTATCCTGGCGCTTAAAATGGAGAGTCCCCACCAGAAGTTAATAGGGGCAGCCGAGATGTGACACAGGAAGGGAGGAAAAGAGAGATAATATCAGAAAGAAAAATTACTCCAACCTAGGGAATAAAAACGTTTTCAACTTTTTCCTTAAATCCATAAGACTTTGGACCTGAGGTAGATCCAAAGGGAGAGTGTTCCATAGCTGAGAAGCAACGGCAGAGAAAGATCTGCCACCTGTTCTGGACCGCCTGAACCTCACTACATTCATCAGAAATGCAGTAGCAGAACGAAGGTTTCTAGTGGAGAATACCAGCTGAATTTTCTTTGCAGGTTCTTAGGGCCCATTCCATGAGCTGCCTTAAAGACAGTGCATAGAGCTTTGAATTGAATTCACTGGCAGATCGGCAGCCAATGCAATTCTCGCAAGGTTAACGTGGTTGAGGTCCCTCGCTGCCTATTTAAAACGAGTTTCGTTGCAATGGCCGGTATTCTGTACAGCTTCCCGATAAGGGTGTTAGGCGCACCCAGATATAGAGAGTTGCAGTAATCAAGTCTGCTGAGAATTATGCATCTCACAACCTGCATTCTAGCAGAGTTAGGCAAAAAAGGGAGGATCTTTCTTATCACTGTGTCACTGGGAATGTGGTTGCAAATACTTTGCACATTGCCTTGGAGATAAGCCTGGCTGCTCGTCCCAAGCTACCAGGGGGTGAGCAGGGGTTATCTAAGGGTGTGTCACTCATTACCCTGACTGGAAGCAAGGGCCCCTCTTTGGACTTAGGTACCAACCTCAGCCAACTAGAGATCCCCAGTTCTGACATTGGTGGTCAGCGGTTGGGGATTTGAACTTGTATTTGCAACTGACTCACAGTGATTGGTGTACATCACTAGTTTTAGCGCAGACCACAACGCAACCACATATTGTGTTTTGATTTTTGGTTCTATTTTTGAGCGACCTTTAAGCCACACATCATGTCTCAAAGGAGTCAAGTAAGGCTGCAGAATTGGAATTCGACATTGAGGAATTGCTTATCTACAAAGTTGATCAATTGAGGCAATTATGCAGAGCTTTGGAATGTCCCATGAAAAGAAGTGCCAAGAAGGAGGAGCTGCAAACGGCCTTGAGGGCCTGGTGGGAAACCAAAGAGGCTCAGGAGACAGGTGATGCTGAGGTGGATGAGGATGACCCAGGGAATGGATTTGGTCCACAGGATTTTCCGGTGGATGGACCAGCCTCAGGGGCTGGTAGTAACCATTCACGGAGGAGCTTTTCCCCAGAGAAGCTGGAGAAAAACCATTGGCTCAGAGAGCATGAGTTGGAGGTTTTAAAACTTAAGGCTCAAGCAGAGGAGAAAAAGCTGCTGATTGAAAGTCAAAAGCGAGCATAGGAGAGCAAGAACGCTCTTGCCTTGGAAGAGAAAAAGATTCTCTTAGCTCATGAGTTAAGCATGAGGGAACTGGACATTAAGGCTAAACAGGTGGAATCCAGTTCGCGTGGTGGCAGCGCACAGCCAGTGCCAGCGGGTAAGGTGTACATTCCCAGTGCGAGATTACCAAAGGGGTGATAATATTGATGCGTGGTTCACAGCATATGAGATCGCACTGAGGATGAATGAGGTGCCTGAGAAGCAATGGGAGGCGGGCCAATGGAAACAATTTGAGGCTTCTGGGAGGGATGTTTTACCACCTTTAGAGAGGGCGGGAACCCTGACCTACGCCAAAATGAAGGAGGCTTTATGCCTCAGGTATGGCCTCACTCCTGAACAGTACAGGCAGAAATTCAGGAACTTCAAGAAACTGGAATCCAGTACTTGGGTGGAATGTGTGAATGCGTACACTGGATGGTTGGATGATGGGAAGCAAGTTAACTGATTTTAAGGGCTTATGCAATTTAATTAGTTGGGAGCACTTGAGTAGTCTGTGTGTTCCAGGGCTGCACCAGCATCTTTTAGTCAGTAAGCTGACTGATCCCGGGAAGCTTGCTGAGAAGGCGGACCGCTGGACCAGCACCAGGGTCCACAAGGGGATTGGGGGTACCACTGCCAAAGGTGTACAGGGTCCCCGAAGAAGGTGGAGGAGGACAAGGGTAACCACAAGGAGTTCTATAAAGGGCCCCAAAGTAGTTCCCAGGTAAAATGGTCCCAGTCCCCCAAGGCTAAGAGGTCATGGCCCCCTAAGGGCAAGCGGGACCACAGAGATCCTCCTACATGTTATTTCTGTAAAGAAGTGGGTCACATTTCCCCTAAATGCCCCAAGAAACCACCTGCACCCACTGGTGCTCCCACACCGGGTTTAGTGAGTGTAGCATTGGGGGAGAAATTGAGTCCTTGGAATGGGGGGGAGCAAGCAGTTATCACCCTGGTCTCATTAGAAGATCGAGAGATGGTCCAGGAAGCCTCTCTTCCTGAGAATACTAAGACGTTCAGGCAGTGGGTGACCATCAATGGAAGGAGCGTGGGGGCTCTGAGAGACACCGGAGGCAGTTTGACATCTGTCAGGTGTCAGTGGGTGTCTGAGGAGCAGGTAATTCCCAATGTATTTCTCCCTGTAGTTGCAGCAGACAACTCTGTGCGTCTCTGCAAGGTGGCGCTAGTTCGCTTTGAGTGGGAGGGCATCTCAGGTTCTTTGAAGGTCGTTGTAAGTCCGTCCATGCCTGTAGACTGTCTGCTGGGGAATGACCTGGAGAGTTCTCCCTGAAAGGAGCTGGAGCTCCAGACTCATTTGGAGATGTTGGGTCTGCCTGAGTGGGCTTGTGTGACCACTCGATCTATGGCAGCCAGTAAGGGTGTTCAAGAGGACATGGAGCCTGAAACAGTGTCCCAGGTGCCTGCCTTAAAGAAAAGAGGCAGGGGCACGGGAAACCGGCCCCCACAGTTCCCACGGTCCAGGAGGAGGCACCCCTTGAGGGGGATGCTCAGGAGCCTACGGGGGAGCAAGTAGCTGAACTGGGTGACCTACCTGAGCTGACCGAATGGCAGCAGGAGGGAGGGAGGAATTCTGTGAGGAGCAGAAAAAGTGCCCTTCTCTTGTAGGTTTGCGGCAACAGGCAGCAAACCACCAGGCAGCAGGTGATCAGTATGGGTCACATGTGATTTACTGGGAGAATTATCTCCTGCATAGCGAGCCTAAGGTTGCTGAGCCTGGGTCAGCCCATGTGCTGGTGGTGGCAAGAAAATTAAAACACAATATACTTAGAGAAACCCTGAAACCCTCATATCGGACTCCTATTTCTGCTGCTCAAAAGGAGCCATTAAAACTGATCTGATCTTCTACATGAGACGCACAGCTAAATGGTGGAACGGTTTTACTCTGTCAAGGAAGGCAAACCCACACAGAACATCCTGCATGGGTCAGACTCAAAATAACTCCATCCTTCTCACTTAAAACGAACGCCACCATCACAAGTTATAAAAATAGAAGCATCCTCATAAAAGCAGCGAACACTGACTTTTTATCATTTAACTCACTTTTAAGTAACCTGAAAAGGCAAGTAGCAGCCCCAGCAAAAGCCCCTGGCTGCATGCCTCATACTCCACTTCTATCCTAATTCCACTAACACCGACCGAAGAACTACATCCATCAGCAGAAGCAGCCCGCCAACCTACAGAGCTCCTCATAGTCTCCAACTAGGCCCCCTTGCAAACAGCCCACACAGACCGAGGAGTAACTACACATCATCAGGAAGTGGTGCAGTCCCTAAGATACATCACCTAGACATACAGCAGGATATGGAAACAGAAACGCTTCCAGGTCATGAAAATACCCAAAGAGTCAAACAGAATGATAATGCTACCTGTGCACATCCTACAAACTCTCCCCATAATCCAAATAAGTGACAACCTGCAACCACTCAGCGTGGGCATAGAATGGATCAAGAAGAAAATCATCTCCGTACTACTCACCCTGGAAAAGATGTACACGCCCACAACCAGATGCACTGACTAACATACCAGCAGAAAACTTTCCTTCAACAGCACACACACAACCCCCCAGACAACACTCTTCGCTGCCCAAAAAGAATGAATCACCTCTGTAGGAGAGTAGGATCTGCTTCACATGTTTACCCCCACTTTTTTGCTGGTGTTTCACTGTTTTTCGAATTTAGTCTGGCTGGGACCCTGCTTCAGGGCCCCAGCCTAGCTGCTTCCTCTCTAAATTGATTGCATGTACTTTAGGTACACCACAGATTGGATCCTGAGGTACCCTAGTATATGGTACACTAAGTACCCAGGGCATGGGTAGTCCAGAGGCCTACCAGGGGCTGAAGCATGTATTATGCCACCCCTGGGAAGCCACCCAAAATGACACCACAGGTCTGCTACTGCAGCCTGGGTAAGGTGGTTCATGCACCCCTTACTGTGTTATATAGGTTACCTGTATCATTATATATATATATATATATATATATATATATATATATATATATATATATATATATACACACACATATAAACCTATAAGTCACTCCTATGGCAGACCTTATCAATCCTGAAGGCAGAGTGCTTAGTTCTTATGTGAGAGGGTGCCCCTGCATGAGCAGAGCCCCTCTGCAGCGTTCGGAGACCCTTCTTTGATGCTGTTTGTAGTGCAGCCTGACCATATACTCTTAAGTGCATTATAACCTTGCAGTAAATGCTAACTTTGGGATGTCAAACGCTTTGGAATCCTATCCCCCCCCCCCCCCCCCCCCTCCACCAGTTCTGGAGGCAGGGGTAGAACTCCACCCTTCTAGAGGGAGAAACATTTCCCCACTGGTATACCCGGTACAAACTTAATAGAGCCCTGGCATCACAAAATGGAAGCTGAAGCCACAGACATGGGTCTGACCTCCTGCTGCTGACCGAAACTCCGGCAGGGGAGGTCTGGACAATAGGTTTCCTGTCACAGGGAGGTGCAACCACCTCCCAGACAGGCTTATGTGTATTGGTGCTGGGTGGGAGCACTCTCTGAGTGCTTTGAAGTCCTGCACTGGGGGCACATTTGGTGTCCCTGTGCATAGTCCAGCTCAAACTGGTCCAGGGGCTTCCAGCCCCTGCTCTGGCACAAAAGTGGACAAAGGAAATGGGTGTAGCCACCCCTCTTTCCAAATCCTCCCATAGGTGGGTTCCCAGAGCTAGTCAAACCCCTTCCTTAGGTATAAGTAAGGAACCTCTGTAACCAGAACTTTAGATATCCCTGGACTAAACTCTGAAGCTGAATCCTGGAACTTCTACGCTATACTCAAGACTAGAGGACTGAAGAAATCTCCCTTGGGGTCAAGGAGTGACTTCCCTGGGTGGCAGGCACCAACAAAGCAATTTGCCGGTCTGCCTTTCCGAAGCTCCTGCCGGACTCCGAAGTATTTGCAGCCTAGGAAGAGAATTTCCAGATATCTCACAGGCCGACCCAAGTCCCCAGCAAAGCTGAGACCCACAGCCATCGTGAGTAGCGTGGAACCGAAACGCCTGGTCACCGTGCACTTTTGCAAGTGCATTGACTTATCAACGTCTCCTGAAGTTGTGCTTGGGCACTCATCAGGAGTCCAATGCAGCTTGCACAACCCACTGCCCATCCCTGTGCCTCCAATGGTGGTACCAACACAACTACTAACCATCACACTCCTACAAGTGTGACAATTTAGACTCATCCACGCCACCCAGCACTATAACAATGGCTTGGTGGTAGATATTAGTCACTTTTAAAGTATATTGAATTAATACACAGCTGTTTCTGTGCTCATCTCTAAATTATACAAACAGCACCACCATGTGTCAGACTGTCATGGAGCCGACGCTGACAGTTAGATATCAATGCTAAGCACTAGAAACCATTGGCTCAAATTTAAGAACTTTTTAAGGTGTGTTCTGAGGTAAATGAGTAAGATATTCTTTCATTTATAGACAATGCAAAGCGATGTTATCTTTCGGAACCACTATCTATAATTTCTCTGAGAAATTATTAAAGAAAGCATATATTAAGTGAAAAATAGAGTATGGAATCCCAGGAGCTGAAGCACATTTTTGACACAGGGAAAAAAGTAAAAGTTCACCACTTTTCCTAGACATGTAGCAGCACCACTTAGTTATTTAGATTGTGACTAAAGACCAATACCCCTTCTCCATTTGGATGGAAATTTTAGAGTGCAGGCCATGGTGAAATTTAAATTTCGTGGGTGCACTTTGAGCAAATGTAAGCAATTTCACAGTAAGCTTTTTATGTTAAATGGTACGAAATTATGCAGTCACACCACTTTGCGTAATTGGGGGTCAATCGGGTAACAATATTATTGCGGGGGCACAAGCAAAAAGAAAATCACAAAACGCAAGCGGTTCTTGTTAATGGCACAAAGTGCGCAAAACTAACATAAGCATTTAAACCACACTAAAAATATAGAGCAAAATGCCACCTCGCGTTTTGCATAACTAAGTATAATTGTTCTAATACTTTGCATAATTACACAAAGAAAAAAGGTCAAATTTTGCACACCCCTAAATAAATTGTGGTGTAATATTACCAAAACAATGCTCAAATAGAAAATTACAAATTTTATTTGAAATATATCCCAAATCTAAAATGTATGATTTACAATATCAATAATGCCCAAGGGGTGAGGGCACTCCCACGTTTTGAACAGGGAGAAGAGTAGGACCTTCAGCTTCACATCTGAACCTGTGACTCCAGGACTCAACATCTTTCTTCAAGTGTCCTCTCCATTGAATAATATTAGTTAAGCATCACTCCTCCTTTGAAAAGAAAACCATTGGAAAAATATAAAAAATGCAGTCACCCCAGACCAAAATGAGAGTGTGCTATCCGAACCATTTTACAGAATCATGTAGGAAATACGCTTTTAAGGTTGTAATAAAACTGCAATACATGTGAGTACTTGAAAATAATCCAGCCAAATACTAGGTGTTTTTTGTAAATTCTTGGTTGACGCACTACATCGGTGGGGTAACTTCACCCCAAATCATACATGTACATGAAAGTGAAATGACATGCACGTCCCTGTTTCCTCCATGACATTAGTCATGGTGAACCGCTGTATGGGGCATATCAGCAAGGCGAGGCGATAAAATTATCTTTTTGCGGCCGTTTTCGGCCGAAAAGTGGCGATAATTTTATCGCCTAATTAGCAAGCTCATGCTAACGCGTGGAAACTTGCGTTAGCGACGGAATTCCTAACGCCCAGCTTTGCATCTCTAATGAGATGCAAAGTGGGCGTTCCTGACCTGACATGACAGGAGAAATGTCGCTTTTAGCGACATTTCTCCTATCATCAAGCCCCACGCTATGAAGCATAGCGGCAGGAAAAGTAGCGATAACCCCTGTTATCGCTACTTTCCTTACGCCTGCTTCAGGACTGACTTAGCCATGATATCCTATGGAAGGTGGATATCATGGCTAAGTTTGTGAGTCCCTATCATCAAGCTAACGCCACATTGCTTGAGATTATCGCAGGGTTTCCAGCGACAATCTCACGTTAGGCAGTTAGCGTGATGATTTTTATCGCTTTTGTGATAAGCGTTGCTGATAGCACACTGTCGCAGCGATAAAAATCCACGCTAGCCGACGATAATTATCTTAGCGCTAAGTGCGCTTAGCGATAATTATCGCCGGTTGTTGCTGATATGCCCCTATGTCTTTAAAAACAAGCAACTGTAGCAAGTTAACGAGGGGCTCATTAACAAGCACGGCGATAAAATTATCACCACTTTAGCGGAAAAAAACTGCCGCTAAAGCGGCGATAATGGGCTTGATAATATGCCCTGGAGAATTCCAATAGAAGCCCATGTTGACACCAGAACATGGGCTTCTATTGGAATTCTCCAGGGCATATTATCAAGGCCATTATCGCCACTTTAGCGGCAGTTTTCTGCTGCTAAAGCGGCGATAATTTTAAGGCCGTTTGTTGATAATATGCCCCAGAGAATCAAAACAAACAGTACTCATCAAACGATAGACAGGGATGCAGCGATGTGGCAGGCGCAAGGTAAGTTGTATTCTTTTTTTAAATGTGTATTTCCCCTCGTCATTGTCTGTCGAAAATCCCCCCCACCCTCCTGTGCCCCCCTAAACCCCCCCCCCCCCCCCCCACCACCACCACACCGCTCTTATCTGCACCAGCCGCGACTGGTAACAAAACACATCTTTCTAAAGGGTTATTGTTGTGCATGGTAAGAATTTTTGGAGGATGAAATGGTGTGAGTTTGGCATCTTTTTATAATAGTATTACAGTAACAAGTAAGCCCCTCACGACTGGGACTTAAGTAAATTCCTCAGGAATAGCGGCGCTCTGACAGCCGAGTCGAGAGACTTCAATGTTCATAATTCCAGAGTGCATTTGACAAAAAAAACTTCATTTTCTAAAGCACGCGATTATTTACAAAAACCAACATTTTTCTTAGTTGCCGCATGCCTGCTAAGAATCTTGTGAGCTCTGCTTGGCAGGGGGTTTGACACTGCAGTTTGGTGCGGGTTTAGAAGTACAAGTGTATTTTCAGACGAAGTTAAGAAAACACACTGCTTGCACTTCAAGGCATCGGGGCGAGTACTGTGATATAATATCCTGCCTGGGACAGAGCAGGGTTCTGAAATGACCTTAGTACTCCTTCCTCGAATGCTAAATGAAGAGCATTTCATGACAGAAATAGACAAAAGGTGACCTGTAAGCAAGTTTGGCGCATGCGTTCGCGCTGCACTTATTTTGTATACACAAGTCAGCTCACAATTGCATTGCACATCGTCAGCGTCTGTGCAACTGTTGGTAAACCGACCCCAATGGCCTATGCGATCAGAGGGAGATTAAATGCCAAAGTGTCTTTCTTGTGTGACCAGATATCAGTCTCCACTTTGGAAACTTCTGAATCAGTCAGAAAAGGTTGTCTTCTGAAGACCTGCAAGAACATGGGTAGGAATCGAGAAATACCCGATTGGGGTACAGTACTTCATAAACCGGCCCCCACCTGGGCGGCCCACCGGGGAAATGCCCCTTGCCTGCTCCGGCCAGTCCGGGCCTGTATTTTATTGAGCTCTAACCACTTTTAAATAAATCCATAAATAAAAATATGACATCTTTTGTAAGTCTGCAGCTACAAGAGAGACCAACTTTATTGCCAACTCCAGTCATTGCCAAATTGTTTATTTTAGCCTTCTACTACCATTTGCGCAAAGATTTCTCTAGTGGCTTTCCAAGGGAAAGGTAAAAGAATGAATAGGGCTAGTAGTGACAGCAGTCGCCACCTGCAGGTGATCACTGGAATTGTCAGTAAAATCCAATTTGAAAAGTCGCTGTGTAGGGCACTTGGAGACATGCAACCTGGTGATGTGTAAATTACCAAAACGATGCAAGAATTCAAATATTTATGACAGGAGCATTTCTGATGTGTTTTCTCTATGGAGTAATGGGGTCTGCGAATCAAAGGCGTCACAAGGTATCACATTATTGATGAAATGAGATGTTGAAGTAAAGACATTTCTGCTGGGATAAAATGTTGGTAGTAGTGAGGGGAGGGTGCATGTGGCACTGACAGCAGAGGTAGACAGCATGTAATACTTTGTTTTAGTATTTGGAGAGATGGAATGTGGTAAAGGTCCACTCAACACGTGATTTGTCTCCTCTCCCATTGGATTAGGAGTATCAGTCTTCATGTATCGAATGGTAAACAAAGTCTTTCACATGGACCAGGCCAAAATGATCTGGTAGAAGCATTTCCAGAACGTGACAACAGCCAGGATTAACAGCTTCTTTACACATTGGTTCGGGGCACAAACAGTTGTGTTGGCATGACCCAATGGAGCACACGCACTGTGAACGAGGCCTATCTAGGAGGACAAAAAGGTGATCATTGAAATGCTGAGAAAGTCCCAAGTATTTGCATCTGCTTGGGCCTTGTGCCTGCCCCACTAAATGCCTCCCAGTGTTTTTGCCAGTGGCTGAGAATGTTGCAAGCCTTCCACCCATGCCTTACAATGACACAGACTGGGACAACAGTGATTCTTTCAAAGGGTCACATTTATCAGTGACTTATAATATCAGGATAGTCTGCACCCCCAACTCCCTCGCAAATTCTGCGTTGACTGTCCTAGAAAAAGTGGTTGCTTAGTCTGGAGCATAACACATGCTGCTGCTGTGGCGCAGCCCCCCCTCCCCCATTCAGGCCCAGGTCTATGAATATTGGTGAGCTATTGGAGACTCGGGGAGCGGTTATCTCACATCATTTTGCTTTATGCCACTGTGGTTGGCCCATGTTTGTAAAGTAACGAGTCAAATGTGATCCTCACAGTGAAAACATTGAAACAGGGTTGCTCGTCATCATCATTTGTACTATGTTTGCCTGATGCCTCATGGCAAATTATGCATGTGTTTAAGTTATCAGATGACTTGCTCTGGACATCAGCAAGAAATATGGTCCAGTTCCTAAACAGCATTCTGAAAGGTCATGGAATCCATCCTCGATGAACAAGCATTAACAAAGCCAATATGTTTGTCCCGCGTATAGTAATAATGAATTATGTACACACAGGGACAGCAGCAGTGTCAGTTCAAGCTAACCTCACACACAGCACAAATGTATCTCAGACAAGCTAAGTGTATACAACAGGCATTAATAGTGCAAGTTTCAGTACTACGAGTGCACCTCACAGTTTGTACGGAAAAGGTGAACAAGGGAAATGCAAATGATATATTGATGTGATCAACATTACACGACTACTTTCTCGCCCCTCCTTAATATTCAATTTTTCTCTCAGTATTTCGATAGAACTTGTTATTTTGGATAAACAGGGGACATACTGATCTTGTACATTTGTGTATCGTATTTTATTGTTCACATTATTTGCACTTATGAGCACTGCGTCATCTGCCCTTTTGCAAAGTATGCCATTAACCAAAGGGATATATATATATCAATGATATCGTTTTTGCATTCAGGAAGCCCTTGCGCCCCTTTATTCAATGAATGTGTTATTATTTAGAGTGAAATAAGACCCACAGAACATTTGTTCTAGTTTGCAAATATCAATGTTTACATAAACCATAACTGTCAAACCATACTCCTTCATATTTAAACCTCAAGAAAGTATTTACATTTATTGTCTATGTTAATCTCCATTTGACTGCTTTGAGTTTCGAAATCCAACCTATCTCTGTTCAACGTGATTTCCCTGTTACCATTTTTTGGATTTAAGGATATATGTTGTGTCCACGAAATGCACTCCTAGGTTCATGCCTCGTGTAGTGCATGTAGTGCAATGAACAGTAGTCAGGCACCGTATACTATTTTGGCTGACTGCTCTGATGAATTCAGCCACTTTTTCTCAAAGTGCTCTCACTGTACTGCAGTGCCAATGTAGATTTTGGCACATTTACAAATTAAAGCATAAACAACATACTCCTAGTAAATGTGATGTTCGTACATACCCAGGACCTATTATTGGTATTATACTGTAAGGGGCAGATTTATGTTTCCTGGTGCATCCCTGCAAATCAGCAGGGATACGCCAGGAAAGATGCGTCACGCAAGTTTACCCTTGCGCCACATTTACAATGCAGCGCATCGTGGCGCAAGGATAAACAGATGCGTGACGCATCTGATGGCATAAGGGCGGCGCATTGCTGGAGTCGTGTCGCAAGCATGACGCAACTCCAGCAATGTTTAGGGGCTGCCCATACCTTACATGCTGCGTCATGCCTTACGCCTGCTACAAGCAGACGCAAGGTTTTGACGCAGCAGCGTCGGAAAAGTGACTGAGTGAAATCTTGTAGATTTCACTGCATCACTTTTCTGAGGCTTTTTCCGCTGGAACACCCACCCTGCATACATTAAACCTGACGCAGGTTTAATGTGGCGCAGGGCTTTACACCGTGACGCATCTCCATAGATGCGTCACGATGTAAAAAGGGCGCAACGGGATGCAGGGTTTACGCCGCCGCTGCGTCCCAAAAGTGACGCAACGGCGGCGTAAAAGTGGCGCAAGTCTAACATAAATCTGCCCCTAAGATTGTATTTTGACACATTTTAGTTTCCACATGTATAGAAACCATTTTCCAATTGCGTGAAACAGTTGGCTGGTGTTGAATGTTCTGGAAATGTGATGCGCGGGTGTTAGACCTGTCAGCCCTTTGGGTGGTCCCTCCTCATCATTATTTATTTTGTCCCACTTTTGCCTCAAACCCTGTTGGTATTTTTCCTTTTTGGGAACCACCAGATTTTTTAGTGTTGCTGCAGATTCAGGGAGCCATTTTAGCTACCCCTGGAACTTCTGTCTGAGGGCCTGAAGCACAAAATGGTGGCCTCCCATGACATCACCAGCATCCACTGGAACCTACCAGCACCTTCCAGAACATTCCAGGAGCTTCCAGAACCCTGTGACCGTTGGAGGCGGTTTAGAATGTTGGGAGGATAAGAGAGGCAGTTGGCAGTTGGAGCTGGCAGTTGGCACCTGACTGGTGAAGAGAGAGGAGCACAGCGGTGAAGGAGGAAGGAGTGAAGCAGCAGGGGTGGAAACTTGTGCCTGGAGTGAGGTCCATAAACCCACCCTTGATACTTGTCCCTACTGATGGATCCCAGCCTATAGCCCTGTGTGGGAAGAAGACAGAAGAAAACCATCCTAAGGACCTGGACAGCAGGAACAGGCCTTAGAACCAAGAGAGCAGCAAGATCCTGACCTGGAAACTGGTTTCCCTGGAGTCCGGCGTCGAGTAGCCTGAGACCTGGAGCCCGAGGTGGAGAAGCGGCGCTGACTGAAGTAGCAGACGTCGTACCCGGAGCCGCCTGAGGTCGTGAGAGGGCGCCGACGGGGGTCGAGAGGAATACCAGAGGTCGAGGAGGAAGTGAACCGAGGTCGAGCGAGCGGCGTCATCGGAGGAGTGAAGTCCGCCCTCCGGAGTCGTCGGAGACCGAGGTAGAGGTGAACCGGAGGTCGGGAGTGAGGATCGCACTCCGGAGTCGCCCGGAACCTGAGAGGAGGAGCACCGGAGGTCGGGGGTGAGGATCGCACCCCGGAGTCGCCGGAAGTCGACATCGAGGCCAGGCCGGCCGACGTCATCGGAGTCGAGAGCGCCATCGGACCGGAGCCGCCCGAAGTCGACATCGTGAAGAGACTGCCCGACGTCGTCGAATCGGAGGTAGAGATCGAACCGAGGCCGCCGACATCGGACCGGAACCGCCTACCGGCGTCGACAAAGAACTGACACTGTGCCGAGGCCGCCGAGACCGAACCGGAACCGCCTCACGGCGTCGACACGACTCCAGCGGCGTCGGAACATCAGAAAAGGGCAGTAAGTGGAGTAGAGGGCGCCTAAGGCCCTGTGGAGACCTGAGAGACTACTCTAAGGGGCTAGGGAGGTGCTGAAACCCACCTGACTGTGCCTGGGGTGAACTGGGACTAACCTAGAGAGGTTGTGTGGAGAGGGAAGCCAGGGCATTGGAATTCCCCCCTTTGATCTACCTCAGTTTAGGCCTCAGCCTTTGCCTCAGCCAGGGAGTAGGACCCCCCAAGCCTTCCACACCCTACAAGTTGTGCCGGGGCCAAATCAGCCCTTAAGTATTGAAGTGTCATCTGATTCATGAGTGTTATTGTATACTTCTAATTATTTATTGGGGAAACTGTATTTATTAAGTTCTTATCTATTTAATGCTGCACTGTATTTATAGGTCCACAGGACTTGTTGGTGTACAGTATTTATTGGTACAGTATTTATTGGTACAGTATTTATTACCTCAAAGTATTTAATTGTCTGTATATATTGCACTTGTATTTATGCCCTGTTATTTATGATCACCCCTATTTATTTCAGCAAACAGCAAATATTTATTTGACCTGCTCTATTTAAGAATTTGTATATTGTGATTGTTATTTATTTTCCCAATCAGCAACTAAGAGAAAAAGATAAAGAAGAATATTTACATAATTTTTACGGTGTAGAGTCGTTTTTGGAACGGATGCACGCATGGTTATTGTATGGGTATATTGTATGCTTAGCACTGCGCCTGTTTCCTGACCACTCGAGCCAAGCTACCACAGTGTGTTCGGGGAGTCCACCACCACCCTGCGGAGTGGGAGTGGGCTGTTTCCAACATAAATTGGTGTTCAGCGGTGGGATAGAGCTGTGCCTACATATACTCAACAATAACTGTGGGTAGTCCATAGGCCTACACCGGGAGTTTTCTCAAAGCGGCCTTCCTAATTGTGGGTTTTTGTTTTTTCCAAATTTACTCTGGTGGTGGGAGGAGGTATTATTAAAGGTACCCCCCTGCATTGTTACTGCACAAAACCTGTCCTCTAACCTGAGTGGGCAAGATGGAGTTTGTTCTTGAAAATCTAGACACGTACACTGTGGCCCAACTCAGGGAGTTTTGCCAGCGAGAGGGGGTGTACTGTCCCCCAGGAGCAAAGAAGGGTGCACTTCAAACCAGCTTAAGGGCTTGGGGGGAGGCACGCAGGGAAAGCAAGGCTGAGGAGGAAGACAGGGATGGAGAGCCTGACCCCGAGGGGGCTGAGATGTACCAACCTGAGGTGGGGAACCTGTCAGCAGGGCCCAGGACACTTTCTAGGAAGGGCAGCACTGTCTCTAGTGGGGGCTTATCCGAAGTGGAGTTAGCAGATCGGAGAGAGAAGAGACAGCTCACATGGGACTTAGCAAGGCTGGAAAAGGAGAAAGAGGAGCAGAGGATGGCCCATGAATTGCGACTGAAAGAAATAGATCTTCAGATTTTGAGAATCGGGGCACAACCTGTTCCTAATGGTGGCAGCCAAAACCAAGAGTCCACTAGGGAATCCAAACCTTACCTGCCAAAGGACATTGTAGCAAGCTATGGGGCGGGTGACGACATCGCCAAGTGGCTAGCAGCCTATGAGGTCTCATTGAGGGCCCATGGGGTTCCAGCGAAGTATTGGGGAGGGGGACTGTATAAATACATGCCTCCAGCTGGTAGGGATGCTTTATTGGCCCTCGAAGAGGATGAGCAAACCCACTATCCCACCATGAAACTGGCGCTCATCAGGAAGTTTGGACTTACTCCGGAAAAGTACAGACAGAAGTTCAGGGGTAGTCACAAACTGGGCACACAGAATTGGGTGGACTTCCTGGACTATGCAAAGAAGGCACTGGAAGGTTGGATTCAGGGCAGTGAAGTAAGGAACTACGAGGAGCTGTTTGACCTAGTGTTGAAGGAACACCTACTCGAGAAATGTTTCCCTGAACTGCGGCAACACCTGGTGGATAGCAAGCTGACCAGTCCCCGGAAGCTTGCTGAGGAGGCGGACATTTGGGCTAGTACCCGGGTGTCCACAAGGGGGACTGGAGGGGATACTCAAAAGACCGGACAGGGCGCCCCCCAGAAGAAAGAAGGAGGGGAAAAGAAAAAGGAGTTCTCCAAAGGCCCCCAAAATAACTTCCAAGGGAAGGGAACAGGATTCACCTCTAAGGCTAACCCTCCCAGAAACCCTAATCCTGGCCAGAGTCAGCAGCCAAGGGTTGTCCATTGCTACGAGTGCGGTGGCGTTGGACACTATAAAGGAGATCCGAAGTGTCAGAAACGCTCACCCCCTCCCACTGGAGGAAAGCCCCCCGGAGTAGCTAGTGTAGTGCTCGGGGAGGAGATGCCCTTAACTAAGGGAAGGGAGTGGGCGGGTGTCACTTTAGTGTCCCTGGGAGAACGGGAGATGGTTCCTAAGATCCAGGTGCCCGCAAATACTGCAAAGTATGGGCAGTGGATCACCATCAATGGCCAAAGAGGGGAGGCTCTGAGAGACACAGGAGCCAGTATGACTATGGTACGTAGCCAACTGGTGTCTCCAGAGCAAGTCATTCCCGATGTACTCCACCCAGCCGCGATGGCTGACGGCAGAACCGGCCACTATCCCGTGGCTGAGGTTCCCTTTGAATGGGGGGGGGTTGCAGGTTCACTTCGAGTTGCCGTAAGCCCTGCCGTGCCAGTCGATTGTCTGCTGGGCAATGACATGGAGCACAACGCTTGGAAGGAGGTGGAATACCGGACTCATACCGAGATGCTGGGTACACCTGACTGGGCCTGTGTTAGCACAAGGTCCGTGACTACCCGAAGAGGGAGTTCATTCCGGCTGGAGCCTGGAACAAAGGCCCAGCCAGCTGCCAGTCAAGGGAAGAACCGAGGACAGGAGGAGCCTGCCTCGGCGTCTCCACCCCGTAGGACGGATAGGCCACCGGAGGTGGTGGACCAGGAGTCTGCGAAGGGGGACGTTACCAACCTGGAGGACCTACCCATCCCGGCCGAGTGGCACGTGGAGGGAGGCCCGTCCAGGGAGGAATTCTGCCAGGGCCAGAGGGAGTGCCCTACCCTTGAGGGGCTGAGGCGACAGGCCGAAGCCCAGGCAGCAGGGAACGTTGAAGGGAACTACAGTGTTTACTGGGAGGATGGCCTCCTCTACAGTGAACCCAAGGCACCCCTACATGGATCGTCACGAGCCTTGGTAGTCCCTCAACGTTATCGAGCCTTCCTTTTAGAGTTGGCTCACGAGATACCATTGGCAGGACACCTGGGGCAAGACAAGACCTTCGCCCGTCTTGTCCCACACTTTTATTGGCCTCAGATGAAAGTGTCGTCCGATACCTACTGCCGGACATGTGTGTCTTGCCAAGCCAGTGGGAAAACAGGGGTGAAGCTGAAAGCTCCCCTGGAACCACTTCCTGTCGTTAGCACCCCCTTTGAAAGGGTGGGCATCGACATTGTGGGTCCGTTAGATCCGCCAACATCAGCTGGTCACAGGTTTATCCTGGTTCTGGTGGATCATGCCACACGGTACCCAGAGGCAATACCTCTGAGGACCATAACAGCACCTGTTGTGGCTAGGGCCCTGATGGGAATCTTTACCCGAGTGGGTTTTCCCAAGGAAGTTGTGTCCGACAGGGGGACCAACTTCATGTCGGCATATATGCGGGCAATGTGGAAGGAGTGTGGAGTGACCTACCGGTTCACAACTCCTTACCACCCCCAGACCAATGGTCTGGTGGAGAGGTTTAACAAAACCTTGAAGGGCATGATCCGAAGTCTGCCTGAAAGCCTGCGGAGGAAATGGGACGTCCTCCTACCCTGTTTACTTTTTTCTTACAGGGAAGTGCCACAGAAGGGAGTGGGCTTCAGCCCCTTCGAGCTTCTGTATGGGCACCCTGTACGTGGACCTCTTAACCTGGTGAGAGACGGATGGGAAAGAACTCCCAGAAAGCTCCCCCAGGATGTGGTGAGCTACATGCTGGCCTTCCGGAGCCAAATGGCTAAGTTGTGGAAGCAAGCTTCTGACAACTTGGAAGCCAGCCAAGCAGTGATGAAGGCGTGGTATGACCACAATGCTCACCCGGTGGAGTTGGAGCCTGGCCAGAAGGTGTGGGTGATCGAACCGGGAGAGCTTAGTGCCCTCCAGGATCGCTGGTCAGGACCCTTTGAGGTGTTGGAGAAGAAGGGTAAGGCTACCTACTTGGTGGACCTGAAGACCCCTCGTCAGCCCCTGCGGGTGCTGCATGCCAACCGCCTCAAACCCCACCACGAGAGGCCCGAAGTCATCTTGATGATGGTGACTGACGGAGGAGAGGACGTGGAAAGCGAGCCTCTCCCTGATCTGTTTGCGTCTCAAGAAAAGGATGGGTCGGAGGAGGGAGTGATTCTCTCCCCATCTCTAACTCCTGAACAGCAGGAGGACTGTCGCCAGGTCCTGGGGCAGTACTCCTCGTTGTTCTCCCTTGTCCCGGGTAGGACTCACCTGTGCGTCCATGACGTGGACACAGGAGACAGCCCACCTGTGAAGTCCAAGATCTACCGGATGTCAGACAAGGTGAAGGCCAGCATTCATAGTGAGGTCACTAAGATGCTGGAGCTAGGAGTGATTGAACCTTCTAGCAGCCCCTGGTCCAGTCCGGTGGTGCTAGTACCGAAAGCTGCACCACCGGGTGCCCAACCAGAACTGAGGTTCTGTGTGGACTACCGGGGACTGAATTCAGTGACAAAGACTGATGCACATCCGATCCCTAGGGCGGATGAATTGATTGACCGGCTGGGAGCTGCCCAATATCTAAGTACCTTTGACCTTACTTCAGGGTACTGGCAGATCTCGTTGACTGATGGAGCAAGGGAAAGGTCAGCCTTCTCCACACCCAATGGCCACTACCAGTTCTGTGTGATGCCCTTTGGGCTCAAGAACGCACCTGCCACGTTTCAGCGCCTGGTAAACCAGATCCTCACCGGAATGGAGAGTTTCTCTGCTGCTTATCTGGATGACATAGCCGTCTTCAGTAACAGCTGGGAGGATCACTTGCGTCACCTGCAAGCTGTTCTCCAGGCCCTGAGACAAGCTGGATTGACGATCAAGGCCAGCAAGTGCCAGATCGGGCAGGGGTCGGTAGTGTACCTTGGACACTTGGTGGGTAGGGGAACGGTGCAACCCCTCCAGGCGAAGATCGAGGCCATCATGGCCTGGGAACCCCCCAAGACACAGACTGAGGTCCGAGCATTTTTGGGCCTCACGGGATACTATCGCCGCTTCGTGAAGGGGTACGGTACCATCGTAGCCCCTCTCACGGAGCTCACGTCCAAGAAACAACCTCGACGGGTAGTCTGGACGGAGGCTTGTCAGCAGGCCTTTGTGAGATTGAAGAAAGCCATGTGCGAGGCCCCGGTCTTAAGGGCCCCAGACTTTTCCAAGGAGTTCATTGTCCAGACGGATGCATCAGAACATGGCATTGGGGCAGTGTTATCGCAACTCAATGAAGAGGGTCTGGATCAACCCGTGGTCTTCCTATCCCGGAGACTACTTCCCAGGGAACAGAAGTGGAGTGCAATAGAGCGTGAAGCCTTTGCAGTGGTATGGGCTCTGAAGAAGTTGCGGCCATACCTGTTTGGCTCGCACTTCCTAGTTCAGACCGACCACAGACCCCTTCGTTGGCTGATGCAGATGAAGGGGGAGAATCCCAAGTTGTTGAGGTGGTCTATTTCCCTACAGGGAATGGACTTTCAGGTGGAACATCGGCCTGGAGTGGACCACGCCAATGCAGACGGTCTCTCAAGGTATTTCCGCCTTAGTGATGAGAGCTCCCAAGGGGTTGGGTAGCTCTCCCCACTTTCAGCTGGGGGGGACGCGTGTTAGACCTGTCAGCCCTTTGGGTGGTCCCTCCTCATCATTATTTATTTTGTCCCACTTTTGCCTCAAACCCTGTTGGTATTTTTCCTTTTTGGGAACCACCAGATTTTTTAGTGTTGCTGCAGATTCAGGGAGCCATTTTAGCTACCCCTGGAACTTCTGTCTGAGGGCCTGAAGCACAAAATGGTGGCCTCCCATGACATCACCAGCATCCACTGGAACCTACCAGCACCTTCCAGAACATTCCAGGAGCTTCCAGAACCCTGTGACCGTTGGAGGCGGTTTAGAATGTTGGGAGGATAAGAGAGGCAGTTGGCAGTTGGAGCTGGCAGTTGGCACCTGACTGGTGAAGAGAGAGGAGCACAGCAGTGAAGGAGGAAGGAGTGAAGCAGCAGGGGTGGAAACTTGTGCCTGGAGTGGGGTCCATAAACCCACCCTTGATACTTGTCCCTACTGATGGATCCCAGCCTATAGCCCTGTGTGGGAAGAAGACAGAAGAAAACCATCCTAAGGACCTGGACAGCAGGAACAGGCCTTAGAACCAAGAGAGCAGCAAGATCCTGACCTGGAAACTGGTTTCCCTGGAGTCCGGCGTCGAGTAGCCTGAGACCTGGAGCCCGAGGTGGAGAAGCGGCGCTGACTGAAGTAGCAGACGTCGTACCTGGAGCCGCCTGAGGTCGTGAGAGGGCGCCGACGGGGGTCGAGAGGAATACCAGAGGTCGAGGAGGAAGTGAACCGAGGTCGAGCGAGCGGCGTCATCGGAGGAGTGAAGTCCGCCCTCCGGAGTCGTCGGAGACCGAGGTAGAGGTGAACCGGAGGTCGGGAGTGAGGATCGCACTCCGGAGTCGCCCGGAACCTGAGAGGAGGAGCACCGGAGGTCGGGGGTGAGGATCGCACCCCGGAGTCGCCGGAAGTCGACATCGAGGCCAGGCCGGCCGACGTCATCGGAGTCGAGAGCGCCATCGGACCGGAGCCGCCCGAAGTCGACATCGTGAAGAGACTGCCCGACGTCGTCGAATCGGAGGTAGAGATCGAACCGAGGCCGCCGACATCGGACCGGAACCGCCTACCGGCGTCGACAAAGAACTGACACTGTGCCGAGGCCGCCGAGACCGAACCGGAACCGCCTCACGGCGTCGACACGACTCCAGCGGCGTCGGAACATCAGAAAAGGGCAGTAAGTGGAGTAGAGGGCGCCTAAGGCCCTGTGGAGACCTGAGAGACTACTCTAAGGGGCTAGGGAGGTGCTGAAACCCACCTGACTGTGCCTGGGGTGAACTGGGACTAACCTAGAGAGGTTGTGTGGAGAGGGAAGCCAGGGCATTGGAATTCCCCCCTTTGATCTACCTCAGTTTAGGCCTCAGCCTTTGCCTCAGCCAGGGAGTAGGACCCCCCAAGCCTTCCACACCCTACAAGTTGTGCCGGGGCCAAATCAGCCCTTAAGTATTGAAGTGTCATCTGATTCATGAGTGTTATTGTATACTTCTAATTATTTATTGGGGAAACTGTATTTATTAAGTTCTTATCTATTTAATGCTGCACTGTATTTATAGGTCCACAGGACTTGTTGGTGTACAGTATTTATTGGTACAGTATTTATTGGTACAGTATTTATTACCTCAAAGTATTTAATTGTCTGTATATATTGCACTTGTATTTATGCCCTGTTATTTATGATCACCCCTATTTATTTCAGCAAACAGCAAATATTTATTTGACCTGCTCTATTTAAGAATTTGTATATTGTGATTGTTATTTATTTTCCCAATCAGCAACTAAGAGAAAAAGATAAAGAAGAATATTTACATAATTTTTACGGTGTAGAGTCGTTTTTGGAACGGATGCACGCATGGTTATTGTATGGGTATATTGTATGCTTAGCACTGCGCCTGTTTCCTGACCACTCGAGCCAAGCTACCACAGTGTGTTCGGGGAGTCCACCACCACCCTGCGGAGTGGGAGTGGGCTGTTTCCAACATAAATTGGTGTTCAGCGGTGGGATAGAGCTGTGCCTACATATACTCAACAATAACTGTGGGTAGTCCATAGGCCTACACCGGGAGTTTTCTCAAAGCGGCCTTCCTAATTGTGGGTTTTTGTTTTTTCCAAATTTACTCTGGTGGTGGGAGGAGGTATTATTAAAGGTACCCCCCTGCATTGTTACTGCACAAAACCTGTCCTCTAACCTGAGTGGGCAAGATGGAGTTTGTTCTTGAAAATCTAGACACGTACACTGTGGCCCAACTCAGGGAGTTTTGCCAGCGAGAGGGGGTGTACTGTCCCCCAGGAGCAAAGAAGGGTGCACTTCAAACCAGCTTAAGGGCTTGGGGGGAGGCACGCAGGGAAAGCAAGGCTGAGGAGGAAGACAGGGATGGAGAGCCTGACCCCGAGGGGGCTGAGATGTACCAACCTGAGGTGGGGAACCTGTCAGCAGGGCCCAGGACACTTTCTAGGAAGGGCAGCACTGTCTCTAGTGGGGGCTTATCCGAAGTGGAGTTAGCAGATCGGAGAGAGAAGAGACAGCTCACATGGGACTTAGCAAGGCTGGAAAAGGAGAAAGAGGAGCAGAGGATGGCCCATGAATTGCGACTGAAAGAAATAGATCTTCAGATTTTGAGAATCGGGGCACAACCTGTTCCTAATGGTGGCAGCCAAAACCAAGAGTCCACTAGGGAATCCAAACCTTACCTGCCAAAGGACATTGTAGCAAGCTATGGGGCGGGTGACGACATCGCCAAGTGGCTAGCAGCCTATGAGGTCTCATTGAGGGCCCATGGGGTTCCAGCGAAGTATTGGGGAGGGGGACTGTATAAATACATGCCTCCAGCTGGTAGGGATGCTTTATTGGCCCTCGAAGAGGATGAGCAAACCCACTATCCCACCATGAAACTGGCGCTCATCAGGAAGTTTGGACTTACTCCGGAAAAGTACAGACAGAAGTTCAGGGGTAGTCACAAACTGGGCACACAGAATTGGGTGGACTTCCTGGACTATGCAAAGAAGGCACTGGAAGGTTGGATTCAGGGCAGTGAAGTAAGGAACTACGAGGAGCTGTTTGACCTAGTGTTGAAGGAACACCTACTCGAGAAATGTTTCCCTGAACTGCGGCAACACCTGGTGGATAGCAAGCTGACCAGTCCCCGGAAGCTTGCTGAGGGACATTTGGTATCTAGTAAGGCATTTCACTGTGGTTTTAGCATTTGTAAATAAGATCCAATATCTGCTGAGAATTGTGCTAAAGTTGACTGTTGCTATATATGCCATAATATGTTGTTAGTCCAGTAACATCTGCTCACCCTCTGTTGTATTTTTTTCTTATTTGAAATAAATATCACTTGTCTAACTTGTACTTTGGTGCTGATCATGGCTTTAGTGAGCAGATATCTCCGATAGTCCTTTATAAGACATCTGGTCTGCGTAAATGAAGAATTTTGAAAAGTTAATGTGCTTCGCTGCTATTTCTTCTAACACTAATCATTTATCCACATGGTATAGCTTTAATAAGAGACCTAGGAGGTGAGCTGCTTCCTTCTAACAGAGAGTTACAATATGTATCTTTATGAAACATTCTACCTTCTATCTTTTGCAGTTTAATGTAAAGCTACAAAAGAGATATTTAGTTATGAGTTAATCTCATTATGTATTCATTATTTCTGAGGTTCTGAAAAAAAAGTCTTGTTCCCTACTTGTTCCTGACCAAATCATAAGGATGTCATCAATGCATCTCCCCACAGTAATATATTTTGTCCACTCACTTAGATCCATGCAACCCCAGACATGCTCCCTCTCAAGCCAGCTCAGTAACAGGCTGGCATATGAGGGAGCAAATCTGGAACCTATCACAGTCCCACACAACTATTGGTTTCAGCCTTCATTGTACAGAAATATGTTGTTACAAAATAATATTAGTCATCTTCAAGAACATATTAGTATGTTAAAATAAATTGTCTGGTCTTATTTGAGAAAGTATTCTAGGACATTAATTTCCCATTCATGTATGTCAGGCATGACCAATTTTAGTATATCAAGTGTGACCAACGTCATGCCCTTATCCAACGACACATATTAACTAAGCGTTGTGTGTCCTGCATGCATATAAGATAGTAAGTTACTGACAGATAGTTGTAAATTGTGTCTACATATTTGTACATTTTCTCAGTGGGTGAGTAAATGCTTGAGATAAGCGGCCTTCCTGGTAGAAAAGGGGCTTCCTAGTGTATTTTGGTGAATGTAATTAAGGCCAGGAATCTAAGTCTTTCAGCCTTCAAATACATAAATTCATCTTCATTAATGTGTCCCTGGTCCACTCACAGTTTCCATCCAGGTTAGTATAGACAGGGGATTGTATCTCAAATCCAGATTTGTTTCACAATTAGCCAGTGGCAACAATTCGGACATATGCTGTCCAGCAGACTACCCAGACCTGGAAAAGTGGTCACAACAATGCTGGCATTATCATAAACCACATTATAGGAATATTTTGAGTAAATCTAAACAAAAACACCGCAACAATTTAAAGAAGATACCAACGTTATTACAGGAGAAGCAGAAAAAGGTGGTAAAATTATACTAATGAATCAAAAAGGCTGTGATATTGAGATTCTTTTCCCAGCTTGATACACCAAAATGTTACTGTAGGTTAGAAAGTAATCCAACACACCGGATCACGAGGGAAGTCAGCTTGAAATGGAAACTGTGGCTAGACCATGGACTCCTTAATGAAGATGAGACCATAAGGTTTGACCTTGCAGCAAAATTTCATGTGATACAACATATATCCTTAAATGGTAACAGACACCTCCTATTATGTAGTAAGGAAGCATTTTGAATTTGTAAACTCAGAGCATTCAAAACGGGATTTAACATAGACCATGGATTTCAGCACTTCACTGGAGATTAAATATCAAAGAGTATGGTATGACATTTGTGGTTAGTACAGGATATATGTGGCATATAGGATGGTGGCGTAGGAAGTGGAGTAAGCTATAGATGATGTAGTGTAGAAAAACCTGGTGTTTAGGATTATAGGATGTACTTTAGGGGGCAGGTGATGGCATAATAGAAAGAAGGGAAAGAAGCAACATGCACTCAGAAATCAACATGATTCTTGATGGGGAAGCACTGTCACAGAATCCTTGTCACAGAGTGGATATAGAAAACAGGGAGAATAAATGGGAGGAAAGAAGTCAGTTTACAGTTGCTTAGAGCTATGGGATGCAAGTGAAGCTCAGAAGAGGGCATACAGGAAGGGACAGAAAGGAGAGTAAGGCAGCTGATGAAACTGCTAAGATAGAGAGCATGTGAACGGTGGAGTATCTGGCATATTGTCCAAACAAAAATATTATAATGAAGGCTGAGAGAGTTTTTGTTAACCTACTCTGTTTCTTATGAAATGTAATTCATTGCCTCATATATTCAGTATCCTGACCTGACATTTAAAGAGAGTAGGAGATTATTGCTGGTGGATGAGTGTACACTGGATTGGAAAAGTGGTATGAAAGTAAGGTAACCCTGGTTTTGCAAGTTGTTTTGTTAGAGGAGCTAAGGGAGAGGATTGTGCACAAAGTAGCAGTCTGGGCAGATAAAAAAGGTTACCTAGTGGTCAGCAGCTGTGTGTATTCAATGGTGTTTCATGGGAAGATACCTTTGCTTTATGTTCTTGTGTCTTCTGCAATAAGCAGATCCTGTATGGTGTCCAATCTTAACATTAATCATGCAGAGTATTGTCACCTAATGATGGACAAGTCAGAAATAATTTTTGTAAGAGCCCGTTAGTGGCCTGTAAAGGAGGGAAGCATGTCACATGATATTTAGTGGGGGCCCAGCATGAACGATGTCTCGGTGGAAATTTAGGAGACACTGGTGATGGTGGATGGTGGGTTGTTGTAGGTTAAGTGCTAGTATGATGATTTTGAACTGTGTTTTTTAGTGTCAATTAATTTTAATGCTGCTGTTTTTAAACAAATGTATTGATGATTTCAAATATAATCAATAAAGCAATTTTCTAAGTATTACAAGAAGGCAGCATCTGTGCAAAAATATTAAATAGTGTAGGTGATGATGTTGGTTATGTCATGGATGTTTACCCTTTTCAAAATACATAATAATTCAAGGTCATCCATGATTGGTCCATAGATAACCAGGGTTTAGCAATGTACTCAAAACAGTTAACAGCACAAGACAAATGTGACAGTGTAGGGTCAAGATGATGCAGAAAATGTAGGAAGTGATTGAATATGAGTGCTAGTTTCAAAGTGCTCAATCTGCAGAGGTTGTTGGCGCTGTTTGTTGGGTAAAATAGTGTTTGAAAAAATTAAGTAAGGTACATTAAGCCATTGTTACCAATTAAAACCATAGGTTTTCAGACCTTTCTTGAACTTCATTAGAGATGCTTGACTGCACAGATACAGAGGAAGGGAATTCTACAGGATGATAACAAGAAGGCTATGTCTCTGAAAGTAGATATTCTCGGTCTGGGACTTCTGAACATAGCTGTCTACCAGGGAAATGTTTCTGCCCATGAATTATTGTTTGTTCTGGAAATAGATTTATGAATAATGGTTCTTACTTTGAAATACATTTGCTTTCATGTAGGAAGCCAGTGTAATTACTTAAGGGAGCGAGATATTGAGTTATTTTTCTCAGCCCACAGAATATAAGTGCAGCTGCATTTGAAATAAGTTGGAGGTGTGTTATTTGCTCTTTAGGCACATCTAGAAAGATGACTTTACCATAACCCATCCCTGACTGAATCAGGGAAATGACCACTGAAGCCCTCAATTTAGTATCAAGGAAGAATACAATGTTACCCAGGACCTAAAAATGGAAAATGTAAGTCTTAGTCATGTTTAAAATGTGATTTGAGGCCTAGGTCCCAAGATCACATATGCAGTGGACTGCATTGGGGGAAGGGAGACCAAGAACAGTAGCCTAATGTAGCCCATTCATCTAGAATCTGAGAGAAGTAAGCAGAGCTTGTTTTCATTGAGATTCAGTTTGAGAAAACTGGGGGATTAAATATTGAGTGATTTAAGCCTGCTCCAAACATATGAGCTCTCTAACAACCTGCAGCACTATACCCCTCAAAGAGTTTCTTTTAAGCATAGGAACATCTAGCCATCCATTATCATGAGACTTCAGGAGAGGACTTAGGATATATGAATTTCATTTTGTTCTAATGTATACCAGTCCAACCTGACAGACAGTCTTAAAAGTAATAAACAGGGCATGAACTTTCCCTTTATTAGCAATTGGAAGCCAGCGGAGTGTCTGAAGAATGGTATTCTGTTTAGCATAGCAGTTTAACCAAGCCACTACTCCAGCCTAATATTTCTGAATTATTTCTCAGTGTCTCAAGAAGTTGTTGGATACCCCTACATATTTATTGCTACAGTAATAAAATCTAGAGTTTGGATCTCTCTGTGTTTTGTAGTTCTACAGTTTTCTGTAAGAAAACACACTAGCTTAAATAGCATACAGATGTAGTGGTTGTAGGACATTGTTAGTACATTTTTGTGGCTCTCCATACCATACAAATTATCAAAAATTATCATTGAGAATGTGGCCTCCTTGGAGAGAAGAATTTCAGAAACCCCAGGTGCCTACCATCGTTAGCTCGGTCTTTCGGGCATAGAGAGAGAAAGACAGCTCTCCAGAATCCAATTGTCAATCTAATCACTTGTTTGCGGAGAGCAGTAGAGTATAATCTAAAATCACTGCTCAAGAGGGAAACCCCCTCAATCTGACTGACTGAGTGTATTTATAGAGCGCACTACTGCCGAGGCGTCTTGGCGCTAAGTGATGTGCAGAGACAGTGACCAACATGTTCAGGGTTTGGAAAAGAGCCATGTTTTGATTTCCTTTCTGAACACATATCTGCTGGGTTGAAGTCTCAGATGTGTGGGCAGTGAATTCCATAGTTTGGCCGCTAAGAAGGAGAAGCGCTTCCCTCCACACCTTGCTTTCTTTATCTTTGGAAGTTGTACCAGGCCAAGGGAAGACGATCTTAAAGATCGTGATGGTACATATCGAGCAAACAAGGATTGCACATCCATCGCCCCACACCAAACAGGCTTTGTGCACCAGGCAGAGTGTTTTGAAGTCGAAGCGTCGTCTCACTGGAAGCCAGTGAAGCTGTTTTATGCTGGTGGATGTAGGATAGTGTTTAGGTAGTTTCAGCAAGACTCTTGCTGTCGCGTTTTGAATTGACTGGAGTTTGGAGAGTTGAGCTGCACCTGCTCCCAAATAGAGGGCATTGCAATAGTCAATTCTAGATAGGACCGTGGCTCCTACCATTGTTTTTCTCATAGAGAGAGGGATAAATGGAAGAATCTTCCCAAGGCCAAGGCCTTTTAACATGAAGAAGCAGGCTGATGAGATTTGATTAATCTGGGGAGCCCAAGTAAGGGGCATATTATCAAGACAGGCGATAAAATTATCGCCGCTTTAGCGGCAGAAAACTGCCGCTAAAGCGGCGATAATGGGCTTGATAATATGCTCTATGGAATTCCAATTGAATCCCATGTTAGATATGAAGGACATCTAACATGGGCTTCAATTGGAATTCCATAGAGCATATTATCAAGCCCATTATCGCCGCTTTAGCAGCAGTTTTCTGCCGCTAAAGCGGCGATAATTTCATCGCCTGTCTTGATAATATGCCCCTAAGGTCTTTGTCAGACATAAGACCGAGGTTCCTAGCTTTTTTAACCGGAGTCGGACAGATACCAGCTGCAGTTGGCCACCATAGTTGGTTCCAGACCGAGATTTTCTGTCCAAACTCTACCACCTCAGTTTTATCTATGTTGAGTTCAAAAAAATTAGAGCTCATCCAGGCCATCAAGGCAGAAATGCAATTGCAAAATTGGGCTGCCATATCATCCATTGACTGTGTTACAGACACTATAAGCTGCGTGTCATCAGCATATGACACCAGCGTAAAGCCGTAACTTTTTATCAATCTAGCCAAAGGGGCTACATATATATTGAACAGCATAGGGGACAAGGCCGAGCCTTATGGCACTCCACCGGGGAGTGTGAACTCCTCAGACTGATAGCCATCCCAAAGAATCATCTGTTCCCTGGATGATAGGAAAGTGGTGAGGAGGGCGAGAGCTGTACCACTGATACCTACTTCCTGTAGCCTTCGAACTAGTACCGTGTGGTTCACGGTGTCGAAGGCTGCTGTTAAATCAAGCAGGACCAAGGCAGCCCTTCCTCCACCATCCATCACCTTATGTATTTCCTCTGCTGCCATAATTAAGGCTGACTCAGTAGAATGTAATGATCTAAAGCCATGTTGGGTAGAATCAAGGGTATCATTGGTCCCTAAATATGTTGTTAATTCTGAGATCATAGCCTTCTCGAGAACCTTGGCAGGTAGCGGCAGGCAGGAGATGGGATGGTAGTTTTTCTCATCTGAGGGATCCAGCTTAGGTTTTTTTTAAAAGAGGGCGAATACAAGCTTTTTTCCAGATAGTTGGGAAGACTCCTGAAACTATAATTTGGTTTAATATGGAAGACAGTGGGATACTTATCTCGCCTGAAACCAAATGGAATATATGTGGTGGACAGGGATCTAGAGGAGAGCCTGATTTGATTTTTAACAATAAGTCAGCCACTAATCCAATTTATCATATTGCATAGTGCTCATTTACTAGAAGGTTTGTTGGAGGTGTGTACACAAGTAACCTGTCTATATGAAAGGGTAACAAAAAAGAAAAATATAACCTCTGAAATGTTGCAAGAGAAATAATGCATTTAAGGTATGCAGTAAATATTTTCCGAAAGCTATCAGTTGCCACTCTAAACACTTCTATAATAGTGGTGCTGTGAGTCTTAGGAACATAGCGAGGAAGCATATGGGCTATTGCAAGAGCAAGCCACATAGGCATGTCTGATTTGAAAGGCCAAAATGTAGGGTTACATTGATGTACTGCTTTAAAAACAATGAAAAGAAACTTGAATTGTATTGTGCTGTGCTACTGGAAGGCTGTGTAGCTAAGCAAAGCAGTGTAAAAATGATTTAATTTTCAAAGTCCATGCAAAGTTTAGGCAGACAAATTCTGTATGTTGCAAGTGCTGGAGAGAGAGCCTAGAAAAGCCTTGGTAGACACTATTTCCATAGGTGAGGCAGAGCCAGACAAAATCATTTTCGGCATATGCTGAAGAGAGCTGAGTAAAAAAGATAATTATTAATTGTGATGGATGGTAGTCCACCACATGTAATAAAGTCAATAACATGTTAGGTTTAGTCAAACATTTCAGTAAATCAGACCTGGGCTCAACTCCTGATAATTATGGCACAGAGCAGACAGACTTAACTTAGAGAAAATGTGTAAAACATTTTGAAGTACCAAAACAGGAAAAAAGTCAAAGAAATAAAACAACAAAATCCCACTCCCATTTATGAAATGAGATAAAAATGTGTGAAAGTAGCATCAAAAAGCTCAACCTGCCAATGATATAGTCTATGGGAGTGATAGACCAAGACCTAGGCACCAGTAAAGGTGGACCACGATGGAGCCATCTTTGGATACAAGTGGATTGGTCCTGATTAAAGCCTGGAATTCAAAAAGTGTGAAAACTTTTCCAAGTCCAAATATAATAAGGCATTTTGTTATTTTTCTCAAGCAAAATATAGAAATGTTTTCTAAGTTCCAATTCAGAGGGGTCACTTTTTTAGAAAGAAAATCCACCATAAGCAGCCCGCTACTGAAACTGTGGCCACCACCATGGAACTGAAGTCCAGATTTTTAACCAAGGTTGGTCCTGCTGGAGCTCTTGAGCTTTGAAGATTTCCTGCTGAAAACTTTTTAAATCCCAAAACAGAATGGAACTTTAGTCATTTTTTCTTTCAGATTTGCTAGGTGTATTAATTGTGATAAACCTGAAATTCAAACCAAATGTTGGTTGGATACATTTTCTCACAGTTCCCCCTAAAGAGCTTGAGGAAAGGTTTTTCACATTTTTCAACCTTTCTTCTAGTATAGTTCTAAGTTCCCCCGAACCTCAGGGTTCTTCTTATGCACTCTCAGGATGTCAGACAGAGCAAACCGCAAAGACCAGTACAAGTATCGATGCCACTGGTTAGCTCTGCATTTCCAGGAAAGGGCCTCTTGCAGCTAGTTGTGTCCATGTGGCCACACAAGAGGTGAGTCAACTCACCAATTGAGTCCACTTATTTGCCAGGGTACAAAAAATAGCAGATCCAGTCCTTCAGGGTCCTCTCAGCTCACAGACAGTAGGTCCTTCCCTCTACTGATCTTCTGCAGGTCCAGTAAGTGTTCTGAGGATGGTGGTTTGCACTCCCTAACCAACCAATCAATAAATCAATCAGTAGATATATAGAGTGCTTCTTGTCACCCATGAAGGTATTCAGGCACTGGTAGGGTCCAGTTGATTAGCCAAATAGCTAGGTCTTCAGGGACTTTCGGAAAGCTGAAAAAGATGAGGAAGTCCGTAGATGAAAGGTTAGCTCATTCCATGTCTTTGCTGCTAGGTAGGAGAAGGAGTGACATCTGTATCTGGTACGTCACATGCGGAGGGTGAGGTTTATAGATAGGGACGTGGGGTGGAGGTGTCTGGAGGGGCTGATGGAAGTTCAGGCAGTGGTTCAAGTAGGGGAGTCCGTAGTTGTATAGGTCCTTATATGGATGAATCAGTAGCTTGAAATGGCATCTTTTCTGTACAGAGAGCCATTGTGGATCCCCTTAGGTGGGGTCGATGTGGGTTCATCTAGGTAGATCCAAGACGAGTCTGGCTGTGGCATTCTGTATGGACTGTAGTCGTCGGATGAGGTGAGATGCATTCCCTGCATTGAGAGTGTTGCCGTAGTCAAGTCGGCTGGAGATGAGGGCCTGGGTGATGGTGCAGCTTGAGCATTGGAGTGGCCATTTGAATATCTTACGAAGCATGAAGACGATGAAGAACCAGGGGGTGGAGATGGAGTTGACCTGTATTGCCATGGTTAGCTTGTTGTCCAGAATGATGCCTATGTCCCTAACTTGGTCAGCATGGATAGGAGTAGGTCCGAGTTCTGAGGGGCAACAGGATGCATCCCATGGGGATTTTTTGTTTCCGAAAATCAGTACCTCTGTCCTGTTCAAGCTGAGCTTCAGGCAGTTGTCCTTTATCCAGTAGGCAACATCTGCCAGGCAGTTGCAGAACTTTGTCTTTGTCTTGGTGGTGTCTTCGGAGAGGGAGAGGATGAGTTGTGTGTCATTGGCATAGGATATGGTTTTGAGTCTGTGGGTTTTGGCGAGGCTGGCCAGAGATGTCATAGAAGTGTGAAAGGGGATGGGCCTGAGCGAGGATCCTTGGGGTACCCCACAGAAGATTTCCTTGGGTTCAGAGGTGAAGGGGGAAGGTGGACTTTTTGCATTCTCCTGTGGAGGATAAAGACGATTCATCTGAAAGCAGCTCCTTGGATGCCTATGTTGTGCAGCTTTGTGATGAGTGTGTGGTGGGAGATCATATCGAATGCTGCAAAGAGTTCTAGGAGGATCAGAGCTGCAGTCTCTCTTTGGTTGAGTAAGGCTTGGATTTCGTCCGTAGCCATGATGAGGGCTGTCTCAGTGCCGTGGTTGCTGCGGAATCCGGATTGCGAGGAGTCAAGTAGGAGGTTCTGTTCCAGATGTGAGGAGAGTTGTTGGTTTGTGGCTTTTTCTAATACTTTGGCTGGAAACAGAAGCAGGATGATCGATCGGTAGTTGGTGAGTTTGCTGCGGCCCACCAATCATATCTTCAGTAGGGCGTTGACTTCGGCATGTTTCCAGTCCTCAGGGAAGGTGACTGTGGCAATTGAGGTGTCTAACAGGATGGTGAGTACAAGACTGATTCTGGCTTGGGTAAAATATTCCAGGGGCAATTCTACATATGTTTTCAGTAGTTCATGTTTTCCTTACTGGAAACAGGCCCAAAATGCCATGTGCTAGGGCATTTTCAAAATGGCTAAGGTTTTAGTCCACACTAGACTTGAGCTGTTAGGGCTGGGGATGTGTAGAGGAGTGGATTATGGAATTTACCCTGCAGCCATCAGGTTACTATGATAAGATTAAAGTCATGTTTTCACACAAGTGGATGGCACGATATGTGCTGTAGTTGACAGGTGACATTTAAATTTCCATGCCATGGGTGTCGTTTTTACACCATATACTATGACCTTAGCGGGGAGTTACATTTGCCAATCAGGGATCAGCCATATTCCACATGTTTTAAGGGTCAAAGCGCAAACACTAAGCACTGGACAGCAGTGCCCCAGTGTGGAGAGCCTAAGGCTGTATTGCCTTTTATAAGTCTCCTTTCACCAAATATGATTAATATAATTTGAATTTTAGGTATGTTTCGATGGGTGTTTTTAAAATCTTTTTATGGATGTGTAATCTAATTTTTTTATATATATTTGTGATTAATGAAATTGTTTAGATTTGCTCATGTGAAAACTTGTTTATAAATAATATTTGTTGCGTACAAGTGATTAACTGTGAAACATAATACTGAGTTTGAAAAAGTGTAACTTTTTCCTAGAGAATTAGGGGGCATATTATCAAGATAGGCGATAACATTATCGCCGCTTTAGCAGCAGAACACTGCTGCTAAAACGGCGATAATGGGCTTGATAATATGCTCTATGGAATTCCAATTGAAGCCCATGTTAGATGTGAAGGACATCTAACCTGAGCTTCATTTGGAATTCCAAAGAGCATATTATCAAGCCCATTATCGCCGTTTTAGCGACAGTTTTCTGCCGCTAAAGCGGCGATAATTTTATCGCCTGTCTTGATAATATGCCCCTGGATTTCTAACAAGAAAACACACTGAAAAATGATGGTCCCATGGTGGTGATTTCAAGATTTTTAGAAGAACATCCATTTGTGTGCTTTATTTCCAGGTAGTTGTCTAACATTAGGGTTTGGTTGGAAAACGACTCTGCAAATAAGAAGAATAAATATGTATTGGTGAAATGGATGAACCGTGGGAAACACTCCAAGGAACTTTCTTTGAGCCAGATTAGAAAGGAGGAGCAGAAATCACTTGTGATTGGTTATGCAGACAGACAGCCAGAGAGTAGGGAAGCACCTGTGATGCCATAGGCCTAGGATGATGGGTCAGAAGGGGAAGATTAATCATGCTATTTAAGTGAAGCAGCACACAGACCCCATTGTTATATTCCTCAGGTTCATCCATGTTAAAAGCGCAATGAGTTCAGTGATTTTGCCTCTCAAAAATAAGATATTGTTTGCTTCATAAAAGGCTTAAGGCTAGCTAGTAGTCGTTACGTCCAGAAGTTTGGCCAGAAAGGTTGCTGTTAGATCATCCAAACACTAGCCATCTCCTTCAAGTCACACAGTTACTCCAGATTTTTTAAGCCACTCTGAGCCATGCAAAGTGGCTTTGCGAGGCTCTGAATAGCTTAAAAAATCTTGAGTAACAACGCAGTGCAAATTGCTGCGTTGCGATACTCTACCCTGGGAAGGTTTACCATTGGCGTTGCATTGGTGTTCCCACATGACTCCCATGGATTTTGACGCATTCCCAGATTTACAAGAATTTGTAAACCTGGGGATGCGCCAAAATCTTACACCTTCCCAGGGGAGGCATAAGGAAGAGAAATGTCTCTATTTCTCCTCATTTCTTCTTCTTTCTATGTGTGCTGTACCAGCACACATAGCAAGAGGAATATGCCTCGCATGATTGTTTTTGTACAGGAGGGTGCAGCTCCCGGCACAAAAACAATCCTGCAGGCAACACAGGCCCCCTTGCACCATGATGCAAGTGTGCCTGCATTGGCACTGGCTGTCAAAAAGGTGCAAGTGAAAGGACAGGAAGGTGCCATATTGACTTAAATATTGGACATTCCTGCCTTTCTCTGTCACGCAGTGTAGCACAGCAAGGTGACTTGCTGCACTGCACTTTGTCATGATCTCATAAATAAGTCCCTATTTGAGCACAATCGCCCTCTTGAGCATGAGTTAAAACACATCACACAATTATCTCACCAACATAAAATCTGGAATCCTACCCCTTGCTTCAAACATGTCTATAGAGGTTTCACATACATGCTGAAAGGCACGGAGGAAAGGTGGAATGTAGTGTTCCACAGGTTGACATCCCAACTGTTGCTGTCTCTCTACCCCAGACTTCATGGGCTGTCCTTACAGAAAAACACTGAGGGGCTCATTTATGAGCCCTTGCGACACTTTTGCGCTGCTGGTGCGTCACTTTTTGTGACGCACTGGAAGTTTAAAAAATGCGCCATGTTGCACCCTATTTACAAAGCGACGCATCTAGGCAGATACGTCACTTTGCAAACCCCTGAGCTACATTATACCTGCGTCAGGTATAATGTATGCAGGGTGGGTATTCACCTGCATCCAAGCCTCGTAGAAGTGGTGGAGTGAAATCTGTCAGATTTCACTGCACCACTTCTAGGACACTACTGCGTCAATATCTTACGCCTGCCTCCCAAAAGACGTAAGACTGACGCAGGCCCTTTCATATGGTGCTTGTCCCATGTGAAAGGAGACATTGCTGGAGTTGCGTCTGTTTTCAGACACACCCCATCAATGCGTCAGTTTTGCGGCGACAGATACGTCAGTAATACTGACGTATCTGTCATTCCTTGCGACATGATGCGCCATACAGTAAATATGACGCATTCATCATGTCGCAGGCAGGGCGCACTGAGAAGTGACGCGTCGCTGTTTTCACGCTGCGATGGGCCACTTATCATAAATAAGGCCCTGAATCTATTTACAAGATTGAGCACGGATACTAGCAATGTGTGCGCTGAAATGTAATTGGCTAGTTGTATGGGGAGTTGATGGTGAAGTATGGAGTTGGGCGCAGGAGACGGTGTCCTGGGTGATAGTCTTGTATGCAGTGTAGGATGCATGTGGTGTCTGTACAGGGATTACGGTGTAAGAGAAGATTTCGGTATGATCTCAGTTGGGGTGTCAGGTACAGATAGATGTTGGTTTAAATGTGCAGTGGGACAAAAGCACAAGACAGAAAAATAATGGACAACAGGAGGAAATCAAAACAGTGCGTTCTAAGTACAGTTTGTCAACTTTATGACAAAACATCAAAATGCTGAAAGGTACATACAAAAATCAACAGAATTTTACAACTTCAGCATTCTTTCAGTTTGAATTTGAAGTTAAGTTTGTGACTTTGGTTTATAATTGTACAGCCATGAATGTAGAGTTCTTCTTCAGAAATGATCGGCATACGCAGCTTGCCACTTTCCTGAAAGATTATTAATGCTAATGCCAGAGTAAAATGTTCATTTATTTTGTTAAGCAGCGAAGTGCATAATAGGGGATGAGTGTGCCAAACTCACACTAGAGCTCACTGTGGCATGAGGCACTGCACGGCAAAGATGCAAATACAGAGTTATTCCGTGATATGCTGCCGAGGGCCACACCCTGGTAATACCCATATCGACACCACAAATAAAATACACAATATAGTAACTGTGCATTTCAGTCGATTGGGAAAGAAATGCCGTCAGAATGTTTCATTAATCTCAATGGAAGGCAAATTCTATGTGGTTTTCCTCATTTGGGGAAACAACGGGCACAAACCCCACACATTTTCACCTGCTTGAAGCAAATAAAGGAGAGTGTTTTTCCCTCTGCAGTGGTAGGGGGTGGGGCAGGGGCAGAAGGAGGACAGAGGTTCTTTTACTTCAAACGAGGATCTTGTTCTGCTCCCCATACCCAAGTGTGCGGGCAGTGAGGGCTGGACTGGCCATATCGGGCATCGGGCGTTTCCCCGGTGGGCTGGAAGGGTGGGGTCTGGTATTGGAGCAGTGGGGGCCGTCATTGCTACTGGGGGGCGTTTTTACAGCAGTGCTGCAATATCGGTCGCCTTGTCACAAAAGCAGCAGTGTTGGGTGCTGGCTTAGTTAAGCAGCAGTGCTTCAAACTAGAACCCTCCTACCCCCCCCCCCCCCCCTGATAGAATTGCCAGGGCTGCTTTGTGTTCTCCGGCCGGTCCTACAGGCAGGCGGGGTTCGGAGCAGCAGCCGCCTGCACCCTCCACCGCCTCACCCAAGACTCTGGATTCAGTGTCTCTAGGGCAGGATTTATTGAGGCGGGAGTTTGTAGACCTGATAATTCTGGTCCCAGAAAATGCGTAGTGAGCCGGATACAGCTCCAAGCAACTCGATTTAGGGACCTAAGTGTGAATGCCATTTACTAGATGAGAAGCTGATTATGCTATATTCACTTAGCTATCGACGCCTAGCCAGTTTAAACCCATAGGCACTTCAATGTGTATTTTACTTTGGCCCGGATTCAATAGGCACTTCAATGTTAGGCACTTCAATGTGTATTTTACTTTGGCCCGGATTCAATAGGCACTTCAATGTTAGGCACTTCAATGTGTATTTTACTTTGGCCCGGATTCAATAGGCACTTCAATGTGTATTTTACTTTGGCCCGGATTCATTAGGCACTTCAATGTTAGGCACTTCAATGTGTATTTTACTTTGGCCCGGATTCATTAGGCACTTCAATGTGTATTTTACTTTGGCCCGGATTCATGAACTCGTCTTGGTAGCAAGATTTGACAAATAAAAAAACACATGCTGCAGTGGATCCAGCTCCCTAATTAGAACGTGAAATAATTATTCATTGTGAAACCACACAGGAGTATATCCTCTCTCTTCATCTTCCTCTCTTCCTTTGCATTCACATTAGATTTGGAAAGAATGTGTTTAAATGTTAACGACAACCTGTCTATTTGAAATGTGTTGTTATGAAGCACCACAAGCCAAGGCATGCCCTGTGGCTGTAAAAAGTATCCTTACTACAAAACGCATCTGGAGTATGGTTTGAGTCATGTCACTTTCAAATACTATACATGTATGTATGTATGTAGCAAGCTGCAACTTTCAAAAGCAAGACTGCTGCCCTATAACAATCAAGCTGTCCGAGAAGACAACAGAGAAAGAGGAAAGGAAGTACACCCGCCCTCTGGAGGATTACATCACCAAGCTGCATTGCTAAGGAATTTTTCATGGCTAGCTTACTAAAAAAAGATTTTTTAAAGATCTTTATTGCCTGGAATTCTCTTGCTATTCAAATGTTATGATGTATTTTATTGAGGCGTAAATCTTCCTGATACACAATGCTTACACCATTAATCTGTCCAAGAGAGAGAAATAACACACAACATGCATTCTCGAGCAGCAGTTTCAGTAAGAACTCAGACAAGACAATGAATGCTACTATCAATTACTTATGAGGTAGCTCTCACGTACTTTGCTCTGGAGAGGTTGCACTCTTGATTTTCTGAGTCATGTGGAATGCAGTTTGAAGTGAAACATGCTGCCTGTAATCTTGTAGCCTTCACAGTATGCCGGCATCACTGTGTGATTTTGTGCTGACGCCTTTGTAGATCTTGTGATTATCTGTCATTGTAAATTTGATGATCAATGTTGGTTCTGTGACTGGTATTTTATTTATAGTTATGACAGATTTTAGAGATTTTTATGGCTGCGTTATCTACATATTTTTCATTTTTGCTTGCTCGTTTTTATCAATTTTTTAGATATGTACATATTTGGAGCAGATGTTTGATTCACGCATGGAAACAATGTTGTGACTGTTTAGCCAACGTTAGATGTGATGGGCTTCAGTGCTTAATTTGTAAAACAATAAGTGGCAGGGCTCTTGTCAGGGGGCCACTGAAACTTCCACCACACATTGCCCCTGCCATGCTGCTAAAGATCGTAACAACACAACTACTAGCTAGCACACTCCTACAACTGTGGCAACTCAGACTATTTCAGGCCTCCAAAGCTGTAAGAATGGCTTGGGGGGGGGGCAGGGAATAGTCATTTCAATGTATATTGAATTCAAAGTTAACTGTTATTGTGGTCATCTCTAAATAAGGCAGACAACGCTACCTTGTGGCAGACTGTCACAACTGTTGGTGTTGACAATTAAGTGCCGGTGCTGAGCACTGGAAACCACCGGCTCAAATTAAGCACTGATGGGCTGACGTTGTGGTAGTTGGCACCACCTTGATCGAGGGTGGACAGCCAAAACACGTTTAATGATGTAACGTTCAAGAGCACTGTCAATACACATCCTGTACCCGCAACTATGTGTATCCATAGCCCACATTTATATAAAGTGAATAGATAATGGGTAATTGTGTAATATGCTTTGGTATTTCCACTGAGGTGTTCTAGTGACATACACCATAAGGCCAAAGGCAGAGTTCTTTGTAAATATCGCAAGAACCCAAAGATGGCAATACAAGACCAAATTACACATAATGGTCCCAAAACGTGTTTTCTTAATGCATTTTCCATAGGAAACTTTAGACAAGGCCACAGGTCAAACTGCTGAACTGAATTACGCCAAATTTGGCAGGGAGAAAGGTCTTGGTCCAGAAAGCACGCTTTTGTTTAAATGGTGTAAATCCGTTCAGTAGTTTTTGAGAAATATCAAATTTGACAGATATCGATATTTGGGAATTCTGAAATCTGATTGGCTGAGGAGTTATGAGCAGGAGCTTGCGGCTGATTGGCTGTGAACGGTTGAAACTAGGAAGCCATCGGGTCCGTAGTTCTACCTCTGTGAGGCAACACTGAAAATATACCGCAGCTCTGTCTGTGCGAGATACCCCTTTCACGGTCCCTCTCCCCACATCACCGGCTAGCGGCTCGCTCCCCACATCACATGAAACCAGGACCTCGGTATGTTGTGGTGTACTAAAAACACGCCTCAGTGCACAGAAACCCCTATCCGGCTAGCTATAGTATCTTATTCATTCTCCGTACTACAGCGGAGCTACCAATGATTAGATATCCTAGAACAATGCGACTCAGGTCCTCTCAGAATTCGTGGGAACAACACACTCTTTCGCTTAGACACTCATACCTGTTTACAATGTGAGTAACCAAAGACTTTGTATAGTGTAAAATGTTTATTTCAACTAACAAGCTCTGTAATGTGGTACACTTGCTAAGGTGAGTAAAGAAATGCATGTAAACAATACAATCAGCATAGTTTCAATTGCATAAAGTACAAATGGGGAAAGTATATTATAATGTCAGTGGATTAAGCCATATAGCGCTTAGCACCCTTCCCATGCTACGAGCTATGTTTATTATATCAGTGGAAGACCTCTGGGCTTGGACAGCGGAAGCCCCTACCTCAAGTGTTATATGATAGGATTTACATCTCCAGACAAGCACAGCTCTTCCTCTGGAAAGATTGTTCTCCAAGTGTGTGTAATTTGCATCCTGTGCAATATTAAAAGCACTCGAAATTTCAGAAGCGGAGGTCTGTTCCATATTATGTCTATATGTGCGTGGGACAGGCCAAAGCTGAATAACCAGCAATGTTGTTTGCTGCTCTTGAACATGGCGTACAGACGAGAACTCAGTGCACAGCAGAAATAGTGAAAGGCAGACAGTTCCCATGCGAAGCAGCGAAAACAGAAGTGTTTACGAGAATCAATGCATTTAGAGTCATGTGGAAAAAGCGGCTAAAATGGCTGGGATGCAAGGTACGAACTCATGCTAACTTAGCAATGTTCGTTGGCACCTCTTAACCCCCACGACACCTTCCCCTTTGGGCGGTCCTACGCACAGTGAGCAAAGTAGAACACAGACTCCAAAAAGCCTGAGCTAAGAAGAGCAGATATCCAATATAGGAAAGTGAAGTAGGCGAAGAATGTCAACAGGATTGAAAAGAGAAAAATGTAATAATACCATGGTGAGAGAGAAAAAAAATACATGTGGCACCGCCAAATGAATCCATCAGTGTGTAAGAGCAGTAAGTTGCAACAGCTTCCAACAGGAAATCATTATTTTGATCTGAAAAAGTAGACGCCATCCAATTCAGCATTTCGAAGGAGAAAACGTGCTCATTGATTATCGGTGCTTCCAGCACCATAGCAGGGCAACTTGCGGGGTACTCGATGTAACTCCGTTGCAGGAAATCATGTGCAGCCGTACATACATCCCACTGAGCTAGCACACCAAGTGCAGCAGCACATGCTATGAAACCAATACCGGAACATTCACGCTCATGATTCACCAAAGGGTTCATCAGGAAAGGAAAATCCGGGTCAGGCGACGCTGTGTTTGTGAGGCATAGATCCAACGCCCATTGGAAGGGACAGGACATGTATGAGAACACTGGATGGACGCAAGTATACCAGGGATAGCGGAAAGACAAATTGTAAGCCACGCTGAGAGTGGCCAGCGGCCAGGTACCATAACAGCCAAGCATGCGGTTGCAAAGTAGCTGTAGTAGGGCTGGGTTGTGAACGAGCACAGGTGGAGCAACCATTTCTGAGCATACAGATCAAGAGGAAAAGTCCGGCAGCCAAAGCTAGTCGAAGTGACAACCTGCCGAAAACACTAGAGAAAATAGAATGAATGAAAGCAGGGATCACACCAAAAATAGTTTGAAAAGACGTTACAAGGCCGGCTTAAAAAAATGCGCCAGCCCTGTTGTATGCGAAGCATTGAAAATAGAATGAATTAGCTCACCAAAATGTTGTGGGAGATCAGTGTTTAATAGATTAAGAACTACTGTTCTGGTGTTGGCCACCTGCAGGACATAAGTCTCATGGGCAGAAGTGAGAGAAACTTCTTTCTGGGACAATAAGGCTGTTATTCGGCTCAGCTTGTCGCCTTCAAAGTCGGAATGGAAGGCCAAATCGAGATATCAAAACTCCCCTGTGAGGGAGGAAACCACGTTTTTACAGCAAACTACACGTTCTGACACAGTCACAATGTACGGAATACCTTTTAAGATGCTGCAGCATTTTTCATTATTCAAGAAAAAATAACTGCCATTATACAACATTGTTTCGACTGTTGTTGATATTGTACAGGATGATGTATCTGTGTTATATCATGGTCAGAACCAATTGCGGCTCGCGGCTATGCCTTTAGAAACCAGTTCATCGGCTCGCAGCTCTGCGCCAGCGAGCCGTCGGGCCCGCAGCTCTACCTCTGTGAGCCAGCCCGTTAGCTCGTAGCTGTGCCTCTGCTAGCAGGCCCGGCGGCCCGTTGCTCTTCCTCTGCGAGTCAGTCCATGTGCTCGCAGCTCAGGCCCGCAGCTCCACCTCTGCGAGCCAGCCCGTTAGCTCGTAGCTGTGTCGTTGCTAGCAGGCCCGTCGACCCGTTGCTCTCCCTCTGCGAGTCAGAGCACAGCTGTCCTTCTGTGAGCCAGTACGCTGCTGTGCCTTTGCGAGTCGATGGCCCGTAGATCTCCCTCTGAGAGCAGATATATATATTCACTGAAAAAATAGGTTTTACAGACGTTATAGTTAGAAATTAGCATTTAAAAAACCTTCAAAATTCACTGAAAAAACCATAGGTTTCAGGGGCGTTATTGTTAGCTGGACATTTCACACGTACAAAACCAGAGAAATTCCACCGTTATAATTAGTTCAGCTAACTATAACTCGTGCCCCCGCAATGCACTGCTCATGATGTCACATTTTACATCATTCATGGCATGGTCAGTGACATCACTGATGACATCACTGATGACATCTCAATTGACATCACTGATAACATCATCCACATGAAAATCTGATGCACCTCTTCACAGTCTAATATAACCTTTGATACATCCACTGTAAAATACAGACAACCATTTTCGAAATTGTTAGCACACCAATACCAGTTACTACATACGCCCTCACTGATTTATAGGTCTAGACACACATCTACTCATTCATCCATACAATCACTCATACACGCAGTCACTCATATATATAATACTATCATATGCACTCATACGCCTATACAGACAATCACACACCGCTACTCGTCCATGCAGTTAATCACACACCCACTTAGTCATGCAAAGAATCTATCTCAGTCCCATTTACTCACCTATACAATTATATACACACCACCTCACTTATTCATACAGACAGTAACGCATACTTACTCTCTTATATAATCACCATATATATATATATATATATATATATATATATATTTATATATATATATATATTATCTACTGGCGGTCGCCAGTAGAGAGTTATAGTTACAACCTAGTTTCCATAGGAAATCTCAAAATTCTATTTTGAATAACTTTGGCGCCGGTTGACGAATCCTCGCGAAATTTTCAAAACGAATGGGGCGCTCCGCTCAGCTCCTACCCTGAAAGTCTCGGGGTGATTCGTCAAGCGGGGGCCGAGAAAAAGGGGGGGTCCCAAAACGCGTTTTCCCCATGCATATTTCCATAGGACCTTTAGTCGCAGCTACAGCCCGAACGGCTGAACAGAATTACGTGAAATTTGGCAGAGATGTAGCCATAAGGTCAAGGAAGTGCCTTTTGCAGGTCTGGTGTAAATCTGTTCAGTATTTCCTGAGAAAATAGCATTTAAAAGCATATCAATATCTATACGCGCGCACCGTGCGCGCATGTGCGCGCACCCTGCCGTGCGCGAGCGCAATTCTGATTGGTTGTTAGATGTCGGTAAACATTCGAATCGGTCGAAACCAGGAAGTGTCGGCCGCCATTTTGTCTCTCGCAGTCAAAGGGGGTGAAAAAAAAAGGTGGAGAACGTGAAAAGGGGTCAAAGTGGACAGTTCCTGACCCCCTAGCCTTGGTCAGGGGGTCACAGAAGGACCCCCAAGGGAGAAAACATTTTTTTCTTCTTTTTTTAAATCGCGAGGTGCGTGCACTGCAAACCGTGGGTGCTCGGTGCGCGAAGCGCACCGAGCGCCCACAGCGCGCGCATGGTGCGCGAAGCACCTCGCGATTTAAAAAAAATAAATAAATTTCACGGTGCACGCACGGTGAAAATCTTGAAAAAAAAATTTTTTATAAATACATAACTTACCATTTAAAAAAACTCATGACATGGTCAGTGACATCACTGATGACATCTCAAACGACATCACTGATCACATCACTGATGACATCATCCTGTGACTGTGTGTTTCTGTAAAGTTTAAATATGTTTAATATATATAGGGAAAGGCGTTTTGAAGAATGAGTGGGTGTGTGACTGACTCTATAAGAGAGTGGTTAAACGTATCTTACTGAATGCATGGGTTAGTGACTAAACTGTGTGAATGTCTGTATCCACCTGTCTGTAGGTGTGTAAGCGGCTGCATGGGTTTGCGAATAGCTACATGAGTGTCTATATGGGTTATTGATTGGTTGTCTGAGTATCTGTATGGGTGCCTGAGTGTTTGTGTGGGTGGGGTGTGTGTGACTCTGTGCATAGATGTGTGAGTGGGTGTTTCACTGGGTGTATGGTTTCAAGAGTGCATCTGTGATTAACTGTATGGGTGGGTGAGTGTGTGTATAGGTGTGTTGGTGAGTGAATGTATATCTCAGTGGTACATGTGTGAGGAACTACATATGTGAAAGGCAGTATATATGTGTGTTGGGAGTATATAAATGGCTATAAGTGAGAGTGTGTGATTGTGAGAGTGGCTGTATGGATGAGTGTGTGCTTGTATTAGTGGTTGTATAAGAGCATAAGAATGTGCTAGTATTTGTATGAGTAACTGAGCTGGTGTGTGTATAACTGTATAGGTGAGTAAATGGCAGTGTGATTAATTATTTGCATGACTGACTAGGTGTGTGAGTACCTCTATGGATGAGTGGCGGTGTGTGAGTGTCTATATAGGTGTATGAATGCATTTGATAGTCCTGTACTGAGTGACCATAAGTATGAGTGACTGTACGGGTGAGTGAGTGGATGTGTGTGTAAACCTAAGAATCAGTGAGTGGGTATGTAGTTATTGGTGATGGAGTGTCTATGGTTTTGAGAATGGCAGTCTGTAATTTAGAGTGGGTGTATCAAAAGTTATATTAGGGTTTGGGAAGATGCATCTAATTATCACATGGATGATGTCATCAGTGATGTCATTAGTGATGTCATTTGAGATATCATCAGTGATGTCACTGACCATGTCATGAGTGGTGTAATATGTGACGTCATGAGCAGTGCATTGCGGGGGCACAAGTCATAGCTAGCTGTACTAACTATAACAGGGGAATTTCTATGGTTTTGTACGAGTAAAATGTCCAACTAACTATAACTTTCCCTAAAACCTATGGTTTTTTCAGTGAATTTCTAAGGTTTTTTAAATGCTAATTTCTTACTATAATGTGCCTGAAACCTGTGTTTTTTTCAGTGAATTTCAAAGGTTTTTTAAATGCTAATTTCTAACTATAAAGTGCCTGAAACCTGTGAATTTCAAAGGTTTTTTAAATGCTAGTTTCTAACTATGCCTACAGAGGTAGGACATGTGAAGAAAGAAGAAAAAGCGCACAGAAAGAAGCAAAAGAAATGCAGAAAGAAGCAACAGAAGCAACAAATGTCCACAAAGATGAAGAAAAGTGCAGGAAGAAGCAAGACCTGTGCAGAAGTAACCAACAGAGGAGTAGAAAGAGGCCTTGTTGTAAAAATCATCCTGTGCCCACAACTTTTACAGACAGGTACTGGTGGTAACTGACTCCGACTAAACAGGCCTAGCGCCAGTGCTATGCTAAAAGACACTTAGAATACAGTGAAAACACCTACATACACTAGGGAACACTATGCATTGGGGTACCCCTGTGATTAGCATGACCTCCTCTGTAAGGTCCTAGTACATAGTCCGGCAGGGGGATTAAAACTACCTCTTTAAATGTGCTACGGGGCGCGTTTACACAGAGGTGAAGGGGGGCCCGAGGTGACATGTGTGCAAACACGCCCTGTGGCAGTTTTAAGTTGGGAGATTACGTACCCTTGAATCCTGATGGTCCCTGGGGTTCAACTAGCCAACCAGGTACCTCCAGTAAGCACCACAGAGCTGCGTTGCAGATAGGTGTAAAAAGGGGCGTGGCCTGGGCCACCTCTCTGCAACACAGCGCAGTGGCACTTATTGGAGGCACCTGGTGGGCTAGTTGGCCCCCATGGGCCCTCAGGATTGAAAGTGAATTAATTCTCCAACTTTAAACGCGCCACAGTGTGGGTTTGCACACATGCTCCTCAGGCCCCGCCCCCTCCCTTCCCCACTGTGCAAACGCGCCCTGTGGCACGTTTTAAGTTGAGGGATAAAGTCCCCTTCAATACTGGGGGCCAACTAGCCTACCAGGTACCTCCAGTAAGCGCCACAGAGCTGCGTTGCAGTGAGGTGTAACAAGGGGCATGGCCTGGACCACCGCTCTGCAATGCAGCGCAGTGGCACTTACTGGAAGCACCTGGTGGGCTAGTTGCCCCCAGGGGCCCTCAGGATTGAAGGGGAATTAATTCCCCAACTTTAAACGCGCCACAGGGCGTGTTTGCACACATTTCACCTCAGGCCCCGCTCCCTCCCTTCACCACTGTGCAAACGCGCCCCGTGGCGCGTTATAAGTTGGGAGATTAAGTCCCCTTGAATCCTGAGGGTCCCTGACGTCCAATTAGCCTACGAGGTACCTCCAGTAAGCGCCACAGAGCTGTGTTGCAGAGAGGTGTAAAAAGGGGCGTGGCCTCTGAACACCTCTCTGCAACGCAGCTCCCTGGTGCATTCTGGAGATACCTGGTGGGCTAGTTGGCCCCCAGGAACCTTCAGTATTCAAGGGGACTTAATTCCCCAACTTACAACGCGCCAGGGGGCAGTTTGCTATCTTAAAAGTTTTGGGGTGATTCGGCAAGCGGGGGCCGAGAAAAAAGGGGGGGTCCCAAAAAGTGTTTTCTCCATGTTAATTCCCATAGGAAACTTTAGACATGGCTACAGCCCGAACTGGCAAACGAAATTACACCAAACTTGGCGAAAACGTAGCCCTCGGTTCAGAAAGATCCCTTTTTGTTAAATGGTGTAAATCCGTTCAGTAGATCATGAGAAATTAGAAAAAGAAAAAGTTTCAATATCTGGGCGGAGCCTAACGACACATCTCATCGTGAGATCTGATTGGCTGTCGGCACTTCATCCTGAAATTGCTGGCAGCCATCTTGGGACCAATATACATGATAGTACCCCATTGAAATGCATTGTAGTGAATCGAAGATTTTGAGGGTTACCAAAAGGAGAACTATAAAGGGTGATAACAGACTTTAGTTACATTAGAATTCATTTGTTGATGGTACCATACTAATTTCAGGAATTGTGGTGTGTTCTAAGATGATTTTACCCTGTGAAAAACCTTCTGCTGGGATATTATGAATCATGTTTGAGAGAAAACTGAAGCTAAAATGAGAGCATATTTTCTGTAAATTCCCATTATCTTTCTCAGTCATGTGAGAATGAAGTCTGTCATTCTCAGTAAATCATGTACACCCAACAAGGGCAGAGACTGTCAGTTGATTCCTTTGTGTTCTACTGCAGCTTCCCAGAGTGTTCTAAAGAACAACTAGAGCGCTAACAGCCTTACTTATGACAAAATTATGGCACACCTGAAGCCATCTTGATTGGAATAAACTAGTAGCACTTAAAACATTTAATTTAAAAAGGAACAAAATGATGGGGTTCATTTTGTCATAGAAATTATGGTTAGTGCTTTAGAAAGAAAAATTAGGACATGTTTCAAGTGTGATCTCAAATATCTTCCTGTTATATTTCAACAGGAGCAGACTGTCAGTTGATGCATTTGTGTTCTACTGCAGCTTCCCAGAGTGTTCTAAAGAACAACTAGAGCACTAACAGCCTTACTTATGACAAAAGTATGGCACACCTGAAGCCATCTTGATTGGAATAAACTGGTAACACTTAAAACATTTAATTTAAAAAGGAACAAAATGATGAGGTTCATTTTATCATAGAAATTATGGTTAGTGCTGTAGAAAGAAAAATTAGGACATGTTTCAAGTGTGATCTTAAATATCTTCCTGTTATATTTCAACAGAAGCAGCCTGTCAGTTGATGCCTTTGTGTTCTACTGCAGCTTCCCAGAGTGTTCTAAAGAACAACTAGAGCACTAACATTCTTACTTATGACAAAGTTACGGCACACCTGAAGCCATCTTGATTGGAATAAACTGGTAACTCTTAAAACATTTAATTTAAAAAGGAACAAAATGCGGGGGGTTGTTTTGCCATAGAAATTATGGTTAGTGCTGTAGAAAGAAAAAGTAGAACATGTTTTAAGTGAGATCTCAAATATCTTCCTGTTACATTTCAACAGGAGCAGCCTGTCAGTTGATGCCTTTGTGTTCTACTGCAGCTTCCCAGAGTGTTCTAAAGAACAACTAGAGAGCTAACAGTCTTACTTATGACAAAATTATGGCACACCTGAAGCCATCTTGATTGGAATAGACTGGTAACACTTAAAACATTAAATTTAAAAAGGAACAAAATGAGGGGGTTCATTTAGCCATAGAAAGTATGGTTAGTGCTGCAGAAAGAAAATTTAGGGCATGTTTTAAGTGAGATCTCAAATCCTCTTCTATTTCATTAGAAAATTCTGACATGCAGACTGAAACAATCACTTTCAATACCAGCAGTAGACTTCCAGTTAACTCCCTGGTGAGCAGTAGCTTTACTACAGTGATCTAATGAACAACTAGAGTGCTAACATTCTGAATTTATGGCAAACGTGACACATCTGAATGCTTTCTTGATGGAATCAAAGTAAAAAACTGAAAGCATTTCCTACTGAGGAGACTGCAGTAAGGGCCATATGTAGGTAGCCCAATACCGGTCGGTAACGGCCGATTTTCGGTAATTATACCGTTACCGACCGGTATTTAGGCTTTTGATATGTAGGGGGATCATTTCTGTATTCGGTAATTTACCGAATCGGTAAAATTACCGAATCGGTAATTTTACCGATTCGGTAAATACCGAATACAGAAATGAGATGTAGGGGGAGTGTGTGGTGGGTGTGGGGATTCGTTATTTACCACCAACTGAAAGTTGGTGGTAAATGACGAATGACTCAGTAAATGCATTTCGTGGCCCTTAGATGTGTGCAATGTGGCAGACACACATGCCCTCAGGGCTTGTATGTGTGCCACATGTGCACACATGCAGGAATCAGGGGTGCAACAGGGTGTCAATGTGACACCCTGCCACCCTTGATTGAGCTCCCCCCATTACCGATTCGGTATTTACCGATTCGGTAATGGTAACTGGCTTCCCATTGATTCCTATGGGCCTCCTGGCCCATAGGAATCAATGAGATACAGGTTACCATTACCGAATCGGTAAATACCGATTCTAAAATACCGACACTTACCGAATCGGTATTTTTTTACCTACATTACATTTACCGATTCATAAATACCGAATCGGTAAAATTCGGTATTTAAGAATCGGTAAATGTAATTTACCTACATAAGGCCCTAAATGAGGAAATTAGGAAACTTCATAACAAATAAGTCTCCCAAGATGGCCACCAGAGAAAAAAGAGCCCAAATGTAGCACAAATATCACCCAGATGTAGCCCACATATTGCCCAATGACAGAAGTGTGCAAAACACTTTTTATTTTTAGTTTTTCTGCAGTTTTATATAGTGCCGACTGGTCAGGTATTGGAGCGTTACATCTTACTTGAACCCCTTATTGCGTATTTTGCACGAAGTACATGAGATAGATCTTGCTAAACATTGAACTTTACGATTCTGTTAACCTGAAGTTGCTCTGTACCGGGCTTTGTAACACCGGTTTTTACCTACTGGTTTTAATTAATTCTCACTGTATTGTATTAGGAAAGAGGATTTACTGTTTTTATGTACACTTTTATGATCTATGTTTCTAAATCAGATCGAATAAAGTTTAATGAATTCTATGGCAGGACGGAGGCGAGGATTATGCATATCTGTCCTCACATTATTTGCATAGCAGTTCAAAGAAAACATAACACAACAATCATTAAACAAAAGACTACAAAACCCATGAACTATTAGGGGGGTAGTCTCCAACGCAACTATAGTCCAATCATATCACAGTCCATCGTATATAATATCGTGACGCCCTTTCCGCTTCCTCTTTCTTCACTGCTCGTTAGTCAAGTGCATTCCTTACATTCTTGGCTTAATCTGACGTTGTTGCTGTTTGTATAGCGGTTTATTAGCATTATTGCCTTGGTATTGTTTCATATTTCCTGCGCAGCAGGCTCTTGCCCGAGAGCGTTCTCCCCCTGCAGTTTCTCCGTTGTGCGCTCTGCGCGCGGTGAGATCCTGTCAGGGGCATCTGATCCGAGCAAGGCAGATCCGTTGAGCGCTCCCGTTGGTCTTTACGCACGTTTGATTCCCGACCAACCCTCGCCTAATGTTGACACCGCTACGTGGCGATTTCCCCACACGGCCACATTAGAAACCAGTGCCACCTGGTGGTGGTTATTGGTATTGCGCCTCAGTCTATTCTTATAACAGCTTTGAGGAAAGCCCAGCTGTTGAAGCACCGGTGAGGGGGCTGCCTTAAGGATTTCAAGGGCATTTGTTCTGTTCTCACACCATCTGCTATCATGTCTTCTCCAGAAGACCTTTTTAACTCCTCCTACCAAGAAGTGGAGGAGGAATAGCCCCCCAACTTCTCCCTCCAGCAGTGGACCAAGCCCTCTCTCTGGCTATTTCTAGGGCGCTGGCTCCTCTTAGGGATCAGGTTGATAAGCTGGCGAAAAGCATCCCTGGGGTGTTCAGTGACCCAGATCTGGTGGTGGCGGGTCCCAGTAGCTCCCAGATGGGGAATAAAAAGGCCATTAAGCATAACGCGGGGCACTTGGAAGGATTTGATAAACTGAGACCTTCCTCAACAATGCGCGAACGCTAAAACATGCACCCTGCCGGGAGGAGGAGGAGTCCGGAGAAAATTGCGACGCTGTCACCACTATTGTAGACCTCGACGGCGGGTTTCCCTTAGAGGGAGAGGGTAAATCGGAGGATGATTTCTCCTCCGATGAGGATAAGGACTCGGGCGTCCCTGGCATCCAGAGCCCCACTCCTCTCAGTCCCGGGTTGGGGACGGGGTCCACTCGGACATGTTCGAGCCTACCCAAATTTACCATCCTAGGTCGGCGGAGTGGACCCCTGACACCAAAGTGGCAGAGTATGTGGTGGGGAAAATCCATCAACCCCTTGAAAGGGAGGTCAGGAATAGGATGAGGGGGGAATGCCCCAGGCCCTCACTGAAGGGGAAGGTGACCCACACGCCTGAAACTGATGAGAAACTATGTACCTTTTTCACCAGGTAAATGAGGGATACCAAGAAAGGAATTGATAGGTCTTGGACGTGGTAGGGCCCTTGACCCAAATTATTCAATTGGCGGAGCGTTCAAAAGAGTCAGGATCCCCTTTGTCCATGGATATTGTGGCTGGTTGGGCGCACTACCCTAAACCCTAAAACACTACCCCCTCCACTACCCGAACACAACTGCACTACCCTAAACCCTAAAACACAACCCCCAGCACGACACCCTACACTACCCAAACATAACTGCACTACCCTAAACCCTAAAACACTACCACCAGCACGACTCCCTACACTACCCAAACACCACTGCACTACCCTAAACCCTAAATCTACCCCGAGCACAACCCCCTACACTACACAAACACCACTGCACTAAACCCTAAAACACTACCCCAGCACGACCCCCTTCACTACACAAACACAACTGCACTGCCTTAAACCCTAAAACACTACCCCAGCATGACCCCCTACACTACACAAACACCACTGCACTACCCTTAACACTAAATCTACGCCCAGAATGACCCCTACACTACACAAACACCACTGCACTACCCTAAACCCTAAAACACTACCCCCAGCACAACCCCCTTCACCACCCAAAAACCACTGCACAACCCTAAACCCTAAAACACGACCCCCTACACTACACAAACACCACTGCACTACCCTAAACCCTAAAACACTAGAATCCAGCACAAACTCCTACAGTACACAAACACCACACCACTACCCTAAACCCTAAAACACTACCCAGCAATACCCCCTACACTACACAAACACCACTGAACTACCCTAAACCCTAAAACACTATCCCCTACACTACCCAAACACCACTGCACTACCATAAACCCTAAAACACTACCCCCTGCACAACCCCCTACACTACACAAACACCACTGCACTACCCTAAACCCTAAAACACCACCCCAGCACGATTCCCTACACCACCCAAACACCACTGCACTACCCTAAACCCTAAATCTATCCCCAGCATGACCCCCTACACTACCCAAACACCACTGCACTACTCTAAACCATAAAACACTACCCCCGGCACGACCCCCTACACTACACAAACACCACTGCACTACCCTAAACCCTAAAACACTACCACCAGCATGACCCTCTACACTACTCAAACACCACTGCACTACCCTAGACCCTAAAACACTACCCCAGCATGACCCCCTACACTATCCAAACCCCACTGCACTACCCTAAACCCTAGAAAATTAACACCCCATGCCCAATCCCCCTTACCTCTCACTCCTCGTGGTTCCTCTCTCCTCGTACACTACCCAAACACCACTGCACTACTCTTAACACTAAATCTACCCCCAGCATGACCCCATACACATAACAAACACCACTGCACTACCCTAAACCCTAAAACACTACCCCCAGCACGACCCCCTTCACTACCTAAACACAACTGCACTACCCTAAACCCTAAAACACTACCCCCAGCATGACCCCCTTCACTACCCAAACACCACTGCACGACCCTAAACCCTAAAACACGACCCACTACACAAACACCACTGCACTACCCTAAACCCTAAAACACTAGAACCCACCACAACTCCCTACAGTACACAAACACCACTGCACTACCCTAAACCCTAAAACACTACTCCCTACACTACACAAACACCACAGCACTACCCCAAACCCTAAAACACTACCCCAGCAATACCCCCTACACTACACAAACACCACTGAACTACCCTAAACCCTAAAACACTACCCCAGCACTACACCCTACACTACCCAAACACCACTGCCCTACCATAAACCCTAAAACACTACCCGCAGCACAACCCCTACACTACACAAACACCACTGCACTACCCTAAACCCTAAACCACCACACCCAGCACGACTACCTACACTACCCAAACACCACTGCACTACCCTAAACCCTAAATCTACCCCCAGCACGACCCCCTACACTACCCAAACACCACTGCACTACCCTGAACCCTAAAACACTACCCCAGCACGACCCCCTACGCTACCCATACACCACTGCACTACCCTAAACCCTAAATTACTACCCCCAGCACGACCCCCTACACTACTACACTACCCTAAACCCTAAAACACTACCGCCAGCATGACCCCCTACACTACCCAAACACCACTGCACTACCCTAAACCCTAGAGCAAAAAAAACACCCCATGCCCAATCCCCCTTACCTCTCATTCCTCGTGGTTCCTGCTTCACATCGTCTCTGAGGGGCGCTGCACATCGTTGTGAGGAAACGGAACAGCCTCTGTTTCCTTACAACAACGTGGATCGTCTACATGTTTTTTAGAACGCATGGTCATTTACCATACATACTTTTACAACAAAATTTGTTGTAAAGACATGCGTGGTAAATGACCATGCGTTGTAAAAAAATGTGTAGTAATGACTTTGTGATGTACAACGCATGTCTGGTAATGCATGCGTTGTAATGGTATCACGAAGTAAAAAAGACGTTGTAACGGCAGTTTATCGATCGAAGCTGGCCCCTGTTCTTCAGAGAGACGTGTATTTGATTAATTAGGAGGAAGGAATGTGTATTTTTTACCGAAAAGTGCATTCCCAGCTGTTGTATTGTGAAAGTGTCCGCGTGGCCTGGTTTCACTTCCGGTGAGAAAGTGGAAGAGTCTGTTTGGATCTAAAGGAGTTCTGTTGGTGGACGGGGCCGGCGCGACACGTCATCAGAAAACATAGCTAATGGAAGGCGTCCTCCCTGAAGTGTGGAGCAGTGCCATGAGAGGTCAACAAGTGTGCGTCCCACCGCAGTATGGACGTACCACGTGCCCCATGTGCCGCCTCCAGGGTACGGGAGGCAGAAGCGGCATTTCAGGTCCTCTTGAAGACCGTTGTAGCACTAATTCTACATTTTGGTACTAGGGCATTTTAACTTTGTTGTTCCTTCAAGATACAAAGAGCAGATCCTGTGTTATTCAGTGCCCTCGTTACCTTTTTTGTGGGTTGTGGTGCTTGTCACTTCGCTGCCCCGCCGATGCACACGACTGGGCACCCCACCTCGTGTGCCATCTGCAGGGCCTCTGCCCTCGGATCACTGGTTTCGGTTTCTGGAGTGGCAACATAAATAGTTGCTCCCAAAGGACTAGCCTGAACACTTAGGTGAATATCCCCTGCACCAGCATTCCACGGAAATTCTTTACTAGCTCTCCCACGTCGACGAGGACGTCATACTAGCACGGCTCCACTCGCGACACCTTATTACGTCCTCGGAGCCATAAGAGGACCTCGTCGGTGTGTTGATGTCAGTTCCACCCATTTTTTATGTGCCATCGAGGCAAACAGGCGGACCGAGACATTTTCACATGTATACATAGTATAATACAGTGAAAAGAAGAGGAAAAATGGCGACAGATTGTGCCATTTTATTTTGTTGAGGTGAACAGTCTAGTGTTTTTAATAAACACAAACAAGGGCAACAGCACATAGCACTTTAAATACTGTCTAGACGTTGGGGACTCTATGGTCCAGTAGAAGGCTAATGGTAGCCGAAACGCGTAGGCCGTCCTAACCCCTGCACTTTTGCACAATGGTGTTTTAATGAAGGAAATTGAACTTTACCCTGCTGTGGTGCTGTGACTTTTGCCAAAGGAACGTAGGAGGCGAGGGAATCAAAGAAGGTATGGTGCGGGGACTGGAAACGCACATCACGGGCACTCGCGAGTGAGGTGAAGCGGCATCTGCACAATTTCAGTCGGCAATAGCGGAGAAAAGAAGCCGACGCCTCTGTTTGCAACTTGGAGGTTAACGCGCTCAACAGATGGATATTGAAGAACGCTCGGACATTGGGCGGTGAAGTTCCTGTGGTGAGTACGTGGGCGGGGGGTGTGCGTTGTCAGTGCGGCTCGGAGCGCGGCGGAGGCGGCGTCAGAGAAGCAGGGGCACGCCGTAACCTGCTATCGTACTAGCCGCTAGGAGTTAGTAGCCGAGAGGAAGGATGGATGAAATAGGCTGTAAACCACTCCTCGCTCCGCATTATAACCTCAAGTTATTATTTTTAGTACTCCCTAAAAAGAAAGTGAACTAAATATCAAGGGAGACTAAACAAACATATTGCGAATCTGTCAATACGAATGTAAATTGACAAATACAGTAGGGCTGTTGGGATACTGTTTTGAATCTGGAATCAGACAAACAGATCCCTTAAACACAGAAAATAATTAACGCCACAAGCAAGTGTGAACAGGGACAAGAAAATTAAGACCTCAACTGAATAAACATGGCAGAAAAATCTAAGAATCGCCTACAGAGAGCGAGTGAACTGTTAAATGATGATGTCACACCATCAACAAGCACAATGACCAGGGAAACAACAGGAGAAAGAGACAAAAAAACAATAATCAGTGTATTAAGAGAACTGCAGCAAAATCGGATTCTTGAAATCAATAAATGGTGGGAGAAAACAACATTAGAAAAATATATTGAATATAAGCGAGTACCAAGAGGACTTCGAATATTAATTATGCCCACACTGAATGATCTGGATCTAGACCTAAAAAAACAATGGCAACAAGATACCAATGAATGCTCATTCAAATTGATGAGAACACTGATTATACATGCTGAAAGAAAATTAGAGAGAATTTCAAGCACAATTCAAGAACTGGAACAGGAATTAGCCAAGTTTCCAACAACTGAAGAGAACAAGGAGTCAATTGATAATATGGAAAGAAAAATAAACAAACATGAAGCAGAGGTAGAAAAAAGAAAAGCAAATAAATTCACCAGAGATAGGATGGATTATGCGAATGGTCGCATTTATACATTTGCCCGTAAATATGATACATTGAGGAACAGAGTGGTCATGGACAAATATGCAGGAACTGCCACACCAGATATGGTGGATAGCTCAGATCTCAGTTCAGCAGATGAAGAACTAACTGCAACTCCATTGGATTTTCATGGAGAGATGCGACTAGCGCAAATGACAACGCGACAGAGAGGAAGAGGCAGAGGCACGACATGGGGAAGAGGACAATCCAAAATACCACCAGAAGGAGTAGAAGATGGAGTAAAATCAAAAAGAGGAAGAGGAAAGCAGAAGTAACCCTGAAAAAGAAAAAGAAAAAAATCCTCTTGAATAATAATATAGTAATTAACATCTCAACAAAAATATTGAATGAAACCCATCTCAAATTACTCAATAGAGGATTGTCCTACTGCCCAAACAAAGATATGGACATATCTAACGTACGAATTGACCTCTACAAGTTCTGTCGGAAGGTTAAGCTTAAAAAATATTTTGCAGAAAAAACATCTCGACCAAGTGGTCCAAACTCTGAGAATAAGGATTTGTCTATTATTCCTCAAAAAGATCTACCTGCCTTAAGAACACTTACATCATTGGAAGAAGAAGAAAGATCTAATATAGGAGATGGTCAACATGATCTCGTAATGGATATAGATCTATGTAACAGCATGGGGATAGCCACGTATAAAGGAGGAGAAAGTGGACTTAAAAAACAGTCCAGATTCTGTCCACAACTCCCACTGGGAAATAAGATTGATCTGTTCCATGAAATAATGGTGGAAGAAATCAATAAAATATCCACCGCATCAACATCAAGGGGCAAGAGAAAAAAAGATTGGAACTTAACACCGGGAGAATATAAAGCAATGACAGAGTTGAGAAATGATCCAACGATCATCATAAAGGCCTCCGATAAAGGGGGAAATATTGTGGTTCAAAACATGTCTGATTACATAGAAGAAGCAAAAAGACAATTGGAAAACAAAGATCATTATGAGATACTTCAACATGACCCAACAGAAATCTGGATGAATGAATGCCATTCTATGTTACTCGGATGGAAGGAAAGGGGTTTAATTGATTTTGATAAATATCTTTATCTAAAAACAGATCACCCCATCAAAGCGACGATTTACTTTCTACCGAAAGTGCATAAAGCAATCCATAAGCCACCTGGAAGACCAATAGTCAGCTCGATAGGTTCACTCTTAGAAACAACATCCAGATTTGTGGATATTTTCTTGATGAATTATGTGACCAGTCTACCCTCGTACCTAAGAGATACAATGGACTTTCTAAATAAAATCAGTATGATCGAATGGAAAACAGGATTTTTAATGGCAACGATAGATGTTTCGTCGTTATACACTTCAATAAGACATGAGGATGGAACAAAAGCTGTACAACAATTCCTACAATCACGATCAATCAACTATCTGGAACACACAGCCATGTCAATAGACATGTTAACTTACTGCCTGCAGCACAATGTTTTCCTCTTTTTGGGTGATCTTTATTTGCAGAAACAAGGTACGGCAATGGGGACATCTTTTGCCCCAACGTATGCAAATCTACTGATGGCCGTATGGGAAACTGAGGTTTTGGAAAAGGAAAAGAAAAAACATTCTAAAATAAAAATATGGTGTTGTTTCATTGACGATTTGTTCGTCATATGGGATGGGAACCGTGTAGACCTGCAAGCCTTCATTGACCCTCTCGAAGTAAATGACTACAATTTGAACTTTACATCTGCAATAAGTGACATCAGTATCATCTTTTTAGATGTAGAAGTCTTCATCAAGAATAATAGGATATGCACCAAAATGCATCGAAAACCTACGTCATGTAATAGCATATTGCATGCCAACAGTGGGCATCCAGAGAATTTAAAGTGGAGCATATCCTATGGTCAAATGTTAAGGGCAAAACGAAATTGCTCGGAAGCTGAAGACCTAGAACTTGAAATTGAAGAGATGAGTTGTCGTTTCTTGGAGAGGGGATACCCGTTGGATAATCATGAATGCAAAATCTAGGGTCTGTTTGAGAAAGCGAACTGACCTCTTAGTACCCTCAAAAAAAAAACCTGATGAAAAAGAGGACATAACAGACAACACAGCATGTCTAATCATGGATTTTAACAATCAAAGTGGAGTTTTTAAAAAAGTGATAAGCAAGAATTGGGAAATACTACGATTAGATGATACACTGAAAGAGAGATTAACAATTCATCCCAGTATAACTTATCGAAGAACAGCATCTTTGAGAGATATCTTAACTCAAAGCCATCTGGAGAAAAGAGAGCCAAAAAAGATCTCATGGCTAAATACACCAGGGTTCTGGAAATGTGCCAAATGTCGTGCATGTGAACCTAGCTGCAATATAACAACTTATGAATTACAAAATGGCAAAACAGAAACAATTCTAGATCACATAACATGTGAGTCAAAATATGTAGTTTACAGATTAGTGTGCCCTTGTAAAAAATCTTATGTGGGTAGCACAATTAACAAACTAAAGCTACGGATTTTGCAACATCTACGTGCTATAAAAAATAAAGATCCGAATTATCCAATGGCAAAACATTTTCACGAATACCACCAAAGTGACAATAGCCAATTGAGATATTCAGGAATTAGAGTTGTGAAACCGGCTGAGAGAGGTGGTGATCGAACCCTAAAACTACGCAAAATGGAATCAAGATTAATATTAGCGATGGGCACGGAATATCCACACGGACATAATCTTGATGCAGAACTATTTGTACATCTATAAATAGTTAAGGCACACTGTATTTGAACTGTTTTGAATTTTAAGATGATCTTATTCTCTCTCTTTCTTCTTTTTTGCTCACAAGTCGGATTGTCTTGTAAATATGTATTAATGAAATCGGTTGTCTAACCTGGACTTTGGACTTGACAATTGAACATGTAGATTATCAAAATCATGTTGACAATACCCTGAGAGGAAGATGGGGTATGAATTGGATCCTCACGTTTTAAGTTGTATACTTACTCCCGGTACTGACATATGAAATGGTGAAATAACTAGTATACATGCATTAAGCAATGGATTTATAAGTTTCTACATATAGATCTGGTTATGTACTTTACAAAGAAAAAGGATGAATTATCATCACTATTTTTCACTATAATTACCAGACAAATTGTAGGATCAAAATGATGGTCATTAATTTGAATATTGGGAAGTAATTTGATGCAGAGTAAGAACGTCTAATTTAGGCACTTGTTGGAACTACAACTTAGACATTTTGAGTTGATTTGTCATTTTTGGGATTAGTAAATTGTCATCCATTCACAAACTGATACGAGAGGGTAAATGTCAAAATGTATTACCTCTTTTTAATAGTACTTTACTATGATATGGGTAGATGAAAATGTGTGGTTGATACCCGGATAACCATTAAAGAAGAGCCCATAAAAAGAAATATAAAAAGAATAAGAAAGTTAGAAATGGTAGCATTAGAAAAGGTTTGAAGAGATCGCAACTTTTGTAATAATTGTTTATCCTTCATTTTCTATCCTTCTCATATTGGTGTTGTGACAAATTACTGTTTGGATATACAAATGTATGATTGTAGTAATGACAACTCAAAAATTCTAAGAGGTAAAAACTGTTAGATGAATATACAGCACTTGCACTTTATCCTTTAAATGTACTTTACAGTGAAAAGTAGAGGAAAAATGGCGACAGATTTGTGCCATTTTATTTTGTTGAGGTGAATAGTCTAGTGTTTTTAATAAACACAAACAAGGGCAACAGCACATAGCACTTTAAATACTGTCTAGACGTTGGGGACTCTATGGTCCAGTAGAAGGATAATGGTAGCCGAAACGCGTAGGCCGTCCTAACCCCTGCACTTTTGCACAATGGTGTTTTAATAAAGGAAATTGAACTTTACCCTGCTGTGGTGCCGTGACTTTCGCCAGAGGAATGTAGGAGGCGAGGGAATCAAAGATAGTATAATAAATATATATATATATATTCACTGAAAAAAACATAGGTTTCAGGCACGTTATAGCTAGAAATTAGAATTTAAAAAACCTTAGAAATTCACTGAAAAAACCATAGGTTTCAGGGGCGTTATAGTTAGTTGGACAATTCACTCGCACAAAACCGCAGAAATTCCTCCGTTATGGTTAGTTCTGCTAACTATAACTCGCGCGCCCGCAATGCACTGCTGATGACGTCACATATTACATCACTCATGACATGGTCAGTGACATCACTGATGACATCACTGATGACATCTCAAATGACATCACTGATGACATCATCCAGTGAATGTGAATTTTTCTGAAAATTAAATATGTTTTATATATGTATATCTCAAGGTCGATGGAAGAATAAATGGGTATGTAAGTGTCTAAATGGATGATTTTGGGGGTAAAATTGATATTATAACTGACTAAGTGTATCTTAGTGAATACATGGGTTAGTGAGTAATGTTTAAATATGTAAATATCTGTATCAGTCTCTCACTTTGTGTATAAGTGGCTGCATGGGTTGGTGAGTAGCTACATGAGTGTCTATATGGTTTATTAGTTGGTTTTTTAAGTATCAGTATGAGTGTCTGAGTATCTGTATGGTTTGGTGGGGGGTATTACTTAGTGCATAGATGCATGAATGAGTGACTCACTGTTTGTATGTGTTGAAGACAGCATGTGTGCAGGACTGTATAGGTGGATGAGTGTGTGTATGGGTGTGTTAGTGAGTGAATGACTGTCTCAGTAGTGTCTTTATGAGTAACTACATATGTTTTAAACTAGTATATGTGAGTATTGGTGTATATAAGTGAGTATATGTGAGAGTGAGAGATTGAGGTCCTGTACAAATAAGTAGGTGTTTTTTATAAGTGATTGTTTAAGAGAGTAAGTATGTGTAAGTTTCTGTAGAAGTAAGTGTGGTAGTGTGTGTATAACTGTATATGCAAGTAAATTGATGTTTGATACTTTGTTTGCATGTGTGACTATGTGTGTGAGTAACTCTATGGATGAATGGCGGTGTGTAACAGGATGCATAGGTGTATGAGTACATATGATGAGTGAGTACATGTATGAGTGACTGTATAGGGACTGCTGGTGAATGAGTGGATGTGTGTGTAGATCTTGGCATTACTGAATAGGTGTGTTGTAACTGGTATTGGTATGTCCATTGTTTTGAAAATGTTAGTTTGTATTTTTGAGTGTGTGTATCAAATGTTATGTTAGGGTGAGAGGAGGTCTGCCACTCTACCACAAGGATGACGTTATCAGTGATGTCATGAGTGATGTCACTGACCATGTCATGAGTGATGTAATATGTGACGTCAGCAGTGCATTGCAGGCGCGCAAGTTATAGTTAGCTGAACTAACTATAACGCGGGAATTTCTATGGTTTTGTACGAGTGAAATGTCCAACTAACTATAACGCCCCTGAAACCTATGGTTTTTTCAGTGAATATCTATATATAAATATATATATATATATATATATATATAAGATTACTACTGAGATGTAAATGTGGAAGGAACCAAGTAGAGTGTTTGGAAAAAGGGGTAATAAAACTACTATTTGGGAGGGGTTTAGAGAGAAGTAGCGAGGGGTTTAGGCAGAGTTAGGGAGGGGTTTAGGGTTGGACATCCACAAGGGAGTAGGCCGACTGCCAGTGACGGCTCGCACAGGTAACGCTGTGGGGTGGTGAGGCGGGGTGGGACAAGGTGGGGGGGTAGTGGAGTCCGACATACGACGGGAAAGTAAATAAATAAAACCACTTTCCTTGCGCTCGCTGCATCGCTGACTCAGCGATGCGGTGAGCGCAAGGTAAGTGGTTTTATTTATTTATTTCTTTACTCTCCACTTTTCCATTGTATGTCAAACTCCACTAACCCCCCGCCTGGGCGCAGCACCGCCTCACCGCTCCACAGCTTACCTGAGTGAGCCGCCACTGCCTACCGCTATTCACAAAAGGCACTTCTAAAGTTACTACAGGCAAAAAGGGACATAACAGTAGTAAATTACTCCAGTTCAGAGCTGGAGTAAGTCAAGCAGCACAGATGGCCAATGACTGGTATTTCAACAGAATCGCCTATAGTACCCTAAAGGAGAGACAACATATACTACAGAATCACATAATTGCACATAAACAAATGAGTTAACAAATATAAAGGGCAAGCAGGTAAGGAAGTATCAAATGCAAACTTTAGTAACCACTGCCAGGTCAGCAGGTATGAACCGCTTTAATATCCATGACTTCTTGTTGGAACAAGAGACTTTTTTTAGAGACGTTTTACTAACTTTGGACTGTTTATCTATTTTTGATAATTTTTCATTGAAAAAAATTAAACTTCTAAACCATGATAGATTGGAGGACTTTGGAGGTGGTATTGCAATAACATATTATGAATTAATTAACATCTGTGTGCCTTCTTTCATGCTGCAGGCCTCCTGAAGACGTTAGTCACATTCTAAAATGAGGTTTTGCGTTTTAGACTCTGTAGCCTAGTGGGAAGGTTGTTCCAGCCTAAATATGATAGCCGAGGAGCTCCCATTAAAGATTATTTGAAAGCATCTTTGATAAAGAGATTCTACGGACCTACGAATTCTGACCATGTGTTATGGATGTTAAAAGATGCCGTGCTTGGTTGCATCCCAGAAGGTCGTTAACAAAAATTTCACCTGACATAAATGCTGTGGTCGAAATAACATTCCCAAAAATATCGCTCTACTGGGTGTAGAATGTTTGACAAATATGCAGCACAGTAAGCTGTTTCTACATTTCTGTTTGAACCATTTTCAGGCCATTTAACATTTTTTTCCAAATGTGCAATACCACATGCCATTGCTCAGTGTGGCTCTTGAGGCCGACACATATTCACGAATCTTCTTTCATGAAGGTGCAGTACTGGAAGCTGCTTCTCGATGGCCTCATTGAGTCAAACACAGTTTCCTGATGTAATGATGTACCAAGCAGCAATACCCCAGGCTATCACTACATTACTCGTAGGCATGCCGAAGGTAAAACCAGCACCACTGCCCGTCAATCCCAGGACACTAAATATTTATAGACTGATAAGCTCCCCTTGAACATAACTGTTTGTTGAAGGAGGTAAAAAAGAATGTAAAAAATGTCAACCGTGAATTTGAGCATGTAGATTATAGAGAGAACGAGGCTTTCACATGACCATTTGAGTATTTACTTTTGTGAGTCTAATGACGTGCTTAATTTTTATGGGCTAACTAAATATGCCACTGCTGTGTTAGGCAGGTGGTAGCGGTTATTGTAACTCGAAGTGCATGTCCTGTAAGTGATCGAGAAAGCAAGACACTTTGGGTCCGATTCACAAAGGTAAAGTTATACAAAAAGTCTAACTTGGGCCAAAACTCTCACTTTACTACTTTTTGTATTCCCAAAGGTAAGTTACTACTAGAAAGTTAGACTTTTGGTCTAAGTTTAACTCTGTGAATACTGAAAAGTAGTAAAGTTAGACTTTCGTTCTAACTTTTCCTTTGTGAATACCAAAAAGTAGTAAAGTTAGACTTTTAGAAGTAAACTTACACAAAAGTGTAAGTTTACCTTTGTGAATCAGCTCCTCTATATTTATACTTACCTTTATAGGTATAACCAGTCACTGCTACTTAAAAAGTACTCTTATTCTACATCAAACAGGCCTTGGTAGTTAGGAGCCATTTATTTTCACATTACACTACATTAGTCAAGTGACGAGACCTTCCAATCACTACTGTAAGACATTGGGTTACTAAATGAGGGGGGTTGAACCCTACTTAAGCAGCGGCCACAATCCTTATCAGGGTGAAGTCACAAGCAACCCCTCCACTAACCTGTTCTCAACCGTCTGATAGCTTAGCACAAAGCAGTCAGGCTTAATCTAGAGGCAATGTGTAAAGTATTTATGTAGCAATTAAATATCTATTCAGTTGATATCCTGGTTGAGGTATCATCAACTTCACAGATAGCTAAAGAACATCTGCGTGTCACATTATAAACTACCTATTTGCAGATAGGAAGACTGTGCAACAATCACAATTTGAAGAATAAAAATACATTTCCAATGTTCTGTACGTTATTCTTATCAAAATGCTGCCATCTACAGGTTTTTGGTGCAAAGTGGTGCTTTGGAAAGCATAAACTGTTTAGATTTTTGTGTCTGGTACTAACTATATTACTGCATGAAATCCGAATACTCTCCGGTAGAGCGAGTCACTACAGGACACAATTGATTTAATTATGACTTACTTAGGCTTTATTATATATTATTAGAAAATAATTCAATTAAGGTTTTTTTTTAAACAGAAGTAAATATAAACAGGTCAAATTCACCCGATGTAAATTCTATATTTTGTTTCCAATGCTCTTCAACCAGTTACATCTTTTACTGGTCCAAGAAAAGGGAACGACCATCACAAATATTAAAGCCAAGACGTTTCTTCCTATGAGGACCGCAATGTATTCTAACTTCTGCAATGTCCTGTGCACTTTTCGATTGCATGCAATTTCAATTCGCTTACCGTATCATTGTTTTTCTTCTGAAGTCGTCCAACAGTGAATCATTTTCGTTCACTTCACCTTAATCTCACTACCTACATATTACTGTGAAATGTACATCTAAGCACAATAGAGAGCGTGCTACATGGCATCGCTTCATTTGTGTAGCATCAATTTCAGTTGACAATTTTGTCTTCTGCGAACGCGCAAACAGGTTCACCTTCATAGAATTAGGATTTCTGGCTGCTAAGTTTATTTGAGGGAGCTGTGGGTCTCATGACTATACACTAATATGTCTCCAAAGATACAAGTCTTTGAGTCAAAGTCTTCTCTGTTTTGAAATTCATCAATGCTTGGTCAGAACTGAGCTAACCACAGGCTCTGCAGCAAGTGATAACATTTCGTGCGTCTTTCTTTTCTCTCACTCCTAAATTATTATTTATCACTGTAGTTTCCTGCGGCAATCGTTGCTTTCTTTTGGTATTTCTTATCTTGTTAGATGATTGGTAAATAATCCAAATGTTGCACCTCTAGGTTAAAGGTTGTTTGGGTAATCCCAATTTCTCAGCAGTAAATGCTGAAGCTGCAGAGAGAAGGGGGAATCTTCTGGGAACATTTGGCTCTCATTTACCACCTTAATGGAGGCCTGACATTAAGCCTCCAGTGTGGAATGCTGCTGCTGGTGCTATTAGGAGGCACCCGACTGGCGTGTACCAATCGGGGAAAGAGGTGAGGGTGGATCTAAGCTTATTCTGAAGCTGCAGAGGGATGGGTGAGTCATCTGGGAATACTTGGCTCTCATCTACCACCTTAATAGAGGCCTGACATTAAGCCTCCAGTGTGGAATGCTGCTGCTGGTGCTATTAGGAGGCACCCGACTGGCGTGTACCAATCGGGGAAAGAGGTGAGGGTGGATCTAAGCTTATTCTGAAGCTGCAGAGGGATGGGGGAATACTCTGGGAATACTTGGCTCTCATCTACCACCTTAATAGAGGCCTGACATTAAGCCTCCAGTGTGGAATGCTGCTGCTGGTGCTATTAGGATGCACCCGACTGGTGTGTACCAATCGGGGAAAGAGGTGAGGGTGGATCTAAGCTTATTCTGAAGCTGCAGAGGGATGGGGGAATACTCTGGGAATACTTGCATCTCATTCATCACCTGGATGGAGACCTGACATACACAAATAAGGTGTTAAACCAGACCAATTATACAAAACCAACGGCCTGGAAGGCCTCAAACGGAGAACTCATCCAAACTTATAGAAATGTAAAGGCCTTTTTTGTAAACCAGTGCTAAAAACACACAAATTATGATGTAATTATGATGACATGCGGCATCAGCAGTATAGTGCTTCCCTCCAATTCTAACCAACAGGATCAAACTTGATACGGTAATGTTTACGGAGGAGTAATCTTTTGTTACATCAATTGTACATATAAGTAAATAAATCAATAGCCTGCCTGACCTCATATACAGGTTTACTAATTCAATCTGTATGTAATCATTAAACTTATTTAAGTTCTTTCCATATTCCCATATAATTGAATCATTGTGAGTTGAAATTAGCATGTAATAACACATTACAGTTGTTGGGGCTTGAATGTACCCTGCATGGTAAAAAGGCATGTACCCTTCCTCTGAGTGCCAGACTGCATGTGAAGCTGGAGTCCTGACTTTTAGGTTGGCCATAGCTTCATGCTAATCTAGCGTGTGTACAGAGGCCTGGGCCTGTACCTGGTAATGTGAGGGTCCAGAGCCTCTTCTGTACCCTGGAGAGGTGCACCAAGCATTCCCTCATAGTAGGGATAGGCCTACTGTACATGTCCTGGGTGCATCACATATAAAGCTGTGGTGGCAGTGTACCATATCTTGTGAATCATTAGAATGACCAGACTTCTGTCTGTGTCAAGGAGAGGTGGGCGTACTGGCTACTCTTGTGTAAAATTCAGCTGTTTTGCTGTTATGTGAAACCCCGAATCTTGTGCTGACATTCCGTGTGCATGTCAAGTGCATGTATTCAGTGAGTGCGTAGCACATATATGATAGTAGGACTCCTTGTGTTGTGACAGTCTTGGTACTAGTTTCAGCGGGATCTATTTTGGATGCCTATGGTTTAGCAAGGCACAAGACAGAGGATGGACATAGCTTCCCCATACAGTGGAACTGTACTGCATGCATTTCTGTAGACAGAGGACGGTGATCAAGACAATGAAGTGAAAGGATAGCGACAGGACTACCTTTAGAAATTCAATGACGACCTTGTTAGCAAGGGCTTCTGATTAGTTCTTCGTAGCACAGCCATTTGTTAGGTGGTAGTGGTAAAGGGTGCAGACTGCAGTTTCTGTTTTTCAAGGTGAGGAAGTTTCTAGGCAGGGCCTACACATTTGTCTGTCCTAATCACTTCTTCAGGGCAGCTGATGACACCCTGATACAGAGTTCTCACACCCCATTGTGCTCTTATTCTAGATACTACTGCTTGGAGCTAGCCCCATTGCTCCCTGTTGTGAGAGTCTTTATTCTGCAAAAAGACAGTGTCTGAGCAACAGCCAGAAAATCATATTTGAAAGAGAACCACCTCGAATAAGTTTTGAACCCTTAGACAATCGATCCACATTCCCTTTGGTGAAAATCCGTACAAATAGTCCCAAGTTCTTTGTGACCAAGGATCAGAGTGCTCTGCAGAGCACTCAAAGGACTACTGTGTGGCCAAGGATGGAGTCTGCATGACAGCCAGTCTCCCAGAGGTGCAGGAAAATCATCTGTACTTTCTGCTGGAAGGCTTAAGGGTCTCCCTAGTGCCTAGAAGCCTGCCTGCCAGCTAAGATGGGAAGAGTGCCTGTCTCTTCAGGAGGATAGATTGTCCAGGAGGAGACATGCAGTGTATTCCCGATGTGAAGAACACTGTAAAAGCTGACTGCCATTGTGTCATCTAGCGGCCTGTTGTGTGTCAGAAAACTGGTGTTTCGCTTCCAAGCGTGCAAAACAGGAGTTGCATCACTGCTGGAGCAGAGCTTGATTGGCTTGGAAGGCCGCAACTGCAGAAGACACATCACCCCTGATGAATTGGCCTGGAGGCCGCAATTGCCATGCTTGGACACCCTTCTGATTACAGCACAAAGGGGCGCTACTACCAAAGACTGTGCGCCGAAGCACAGCACCGGCTATGCTGACTCCATCAAGCGATACTTCTTCAGCCACCTGCAGTGAGTAGCTGGCGCTCCAAAGAGCACGTAAAGCAGGAATTAGCCAGCAAAAAGAAAAGGAAAGTAAAAGAATGCAGAGGAACCTGGCAAGGGGACTTTTTGTCCAAGTGATTGTCTAGAGTGAGAAAAGTAAAGTTGCACATCCAAGTAGTGGGGTAAAAAGAAGTGATCTGCACCTGTGCTTAATGAATGCCTGAATTATCCTGTGGGACAGTATACATTAGAGATCTCCTAGAATAGGGAGAGAGTACCGAGAGGGGGGGGGAGTACACTACTGAAGATCAAAACTGAGATTACAAACCGGTAATTGTGAATCCTGTTCAACTGGGTAGTATTTTGTTTTGTTTAGATGAAAGTACTTGGGGCCATATTATCATTCCCATAGAAGCCCATGTTCACACCGGTACATGGGCTTCTATGGGAGTTCACAAGGGCATATTATCAAGCACATTATCGCCGCTTTAGCGGCAGTTTCCTGACGCTAAAGCGGCGATAATGTTATCTCTGTTGCTTGATAATATGGCCCATTGTTTTATAAAAAGATAAGAAGTGAGCTGGAAAATATGTTATTGTTTCTGTTGGTTTAATACTGAGTGAGCTCTACTCCCTCACATTAACTCTCTGAGAAGCCTAACTACCCTGACAGTCAAGTGCAGAAATAGTTGTACTTGGACCAGTTTTCAGAGCAATTGAAGAAAGGGCCCAAAGACATCACTGGCAATTGATCTCAACTGCTACAATTGGGAACAATTAGATTGGTATAACCCTAAATGATGTGACACCTATTTCCACTTAAACCATTTACATGATTGGCAGTTAAATATAGGCGAACTTGCACAACGTAGCAAAACTAATGCTTGTGATAGTTATACAACGTAATGCTCTAAAACATTGGAATCAGCATTGTGGGGTTGCTTGGGCGCCCATCTGAAGAGGCCCTGCCTGGCAGGTCAGAGTGGATTGTTTCTGTTGGTGAAGGACTAAGATGAGCTGTGTATGGCCAGTCTCTGTCTACAGCAACATATTGGTCTAAAAACAATGGAATGGAATGAGTTCTGTGTGATCGCCAGTTGCTGTGATTCATTCAAGCATTCCTTACATCACTTTATGTTTTTTGGGAGAAAATGCATTTAGTGCAACAGGAAAGCCTGGAAGTAGGTTGCATGCTCACAATGTCACAGGACTCAAACTATACCTCATTGATGAGACCTCAGCAGGTCAAAATCAATCTGGGGGTGCTTGTATTCCCATATGATGGAAGCCTGGCATGGCAGTTTGGGCTGGATTACTAGAAGCAGCACCAAGAATTATTTGCACATAGCAGTCTCATTCTAACATGGCATGGTGGGCAAAAAAATAATGGAATGAAATGCAGCCTTGCTGATCACCAGTGACTGAGACAAATTCAAGCATTCCACCATCGCTTTGTGTTTGTTTTACTTTTCCCCAGGCAAGTACTACACTAGAAGGGGGGCATATACAGCAGGAAGTTGTTTGTCCTGGACGGTTGGGGGATAGATCAGGAGACTAACAGGGTGTCATGTTTGCTGCCTTTTCTCTTCCCCTACAATACTAGGACTACGAATAAGAGGAACAGGATGATGGACAAAAGGAGTGGGTCACAGATCAGTGACATACGTGAAAGACTAAGACCTCTAGTCAAACCTGGGATATGCTGTTTATTCAAGATACATAAAGATATGCAGAACTGCAATTCTGAAGTATAGATTTCTATATCCACATCGATGTAAAATCAATATGTATATTTTCGTACTCAATAGTTTCACATACAACCTACTAGATCAATATCATCTCATTAAGAACAAATCAATATCAATAACTGCAGCAGCACCTAGGCCCAATGCCGCTTGCAATAAGCACTGTACATACTGCTTGCTGCAACTATTCCTGGTGATACCAACACGCACAGCACAAAGTTATGGGGGTAACAAAGTTTAATATGCAAGCTGCAAAACTGGGATTCTAGCTCTTATGAGCCAGGTTAATTTTCACAGGGTTTGAAACACTTCCCAAATTGTTAAACCTAACTTAACATCTACAATTATCCTGTTGAGGATGGAATATTAGAGTAGTGTGAGTTTGAGAGACAACCCTAATATTACTTTTACCAAAGTGTCTACATCTCATTTCCCCTTGGAGTGAGGAGCGTTATTTAGCATGAAGTGAGAAATGGCTAAAAATAAAAATTGTTAAAACCTATTTATCACTCATTACTTGTTGGATTCGAAAAGTTTAATACACATCAGTGCTACACCTATTGAGACTACGTCTTCTGGAGACAGGAATAATACAGTATTATATGCACTAAGAGAGTTTGCTGTGAATGCCACATCTCTGCTTATTATCGGTGTGCACCCTTTATAGCCAAAATAATGTCATGGGAAGCAAATATTAAGAACAAAATATTGAATCCAAAATACTGAAAGGTAAGTAAGTATGGATTTTCTATACCTCATCTACATATGTGTATCTTGACGATATATATATACATATCCGTTCAGTAGTTCCTGAGAAAATTAGAGTTAAAAGTTAGTGATATCTATGGCCGGGGAGGATCCGTGGATCCTCCCCGCACCCTCCCGAACCCTCCCGAGCACGAGCTGAATGCTAATTGGCTGCCAACACTCTGAATCAGGAAGTGTTGGCAGCCATCTTGTGCCTCGGTAGAACCGTGGCACAAGAAAGCACAAAAACAAAGGCACAAAACGCGACAAGGGGGCAGGGTGGAAACACCCTGACCCCCTAGGCCTGCTCAGGGGGTCCCACAAGGACCCCCAGGGCCAAAAAAGTATTTTTTTTTTTAAAAAACTTTGCGAGATTTGCGCACCCAGCGTGAATTTAGGCCGAAAATTTTGAAAAAAGAAGCGCAGGAGGGGGGCCAAATCCCGGAGGCAGAAATAAAAAAGTGTGGGGGGGTCCCAATCCCCCCCACACAGCCCTGTGGACCGCCACCCCCCGGGGCTCAGAGATACTATATGGGGGGCTCACGGCCCCCCCCAGCCCCGGGGACCACCACCCCCCGGGGCTTATAGAAAATGGGTGGGGGGGGCTCGCAGCCCCCCCAGCCCCGGGGACCGCCACCCCCCGGAGCTTGAAAGTATTTGCGATAGGGGGGCTCTCAGGCCCCCCCACCCCCGGGGACCACGACCCCCCGGGGCAACTTGTCTGTGTGGGAGGGGGGCCACGCGGCCCCCTCCTGGACCCAATGATGGCCCTGGGGACCGCCACCCCCAGTGCCGGCTCCTGCAGTGTCCTGGGGTGCCCATCCTCGGGACACTGCTGTTTGCAATGACAGGGCGGGAGCCTCGCGGCTCCCACCCTGTCATTGCAAACTGCTTTGCTTCATTGAAGCGAGAGCAGGGAAATCTGCTCTTGCTTCAATGAAGCAAAGCGGATTGCTTTTCCACATGGGGAGCAGCATGTTAGCTGCCCCCCATATCGAAAAGCAATGCCGGCAGAAAAGATCGGGATTGGGCCGGAGGCCACACCCCCTCCTTACACCACTCTGCAAACGCGCCCCCTGGCGCGTTTGCAGAGGGGGAACTAATTCCCCTTGAATACTGGGGGTCCCTGGGGGCCAATTAGCCCACCAGGAACCTCCAGTATGTGCCAGGGGGCTGCGTTGCAGAAAGGTGTAATGAGGCCACACCCCTTTTTACACCTTTCTGCAACGCAGCTCCGTGGCGCTTACTGGAGGTACCTGGTGGCCTAGTTGGCCACTAGGGGACCTCAGGATTCAAGGGGACTTAATCCCCCAACTTAAAACGCGCCACGGGGCATGTTTGCACAGTGGTGAAGGTAGGGGGCGGGGCCTGAGGTGATACTGTGCAAACACGCCCTGTGGCGCGTTTTAAGTTGGGGAATTCATTCCTCTTCAATCGAGAGGTCCCCTAGGGGTCAACTAGCCCACCAGGTACCTCCAGTAAGCGCCACGGAGCTGTGTTGCAGAGTGTTGTAAAAAGGGGCGTGGCCTCTGAACACCTCTCTGCAATGCAGCTCCCTGGAGCATACTGGAGGTACCTGGTGGGCAAGTTGGCCGCCAGGGGACCTCAGGATTCAAGGGGACTTAATCCCCCAACTTAAAACACGCCACAGGGCGCGTTTGCACAGTGGTGAAGGTAGGGGGCGGGGCATGAGGTGATATGTGTGCAAACACGCCCTGTGGTGCGTTTTAATTTAGGGAATTAATTCCTCTTCAATCCAGAGGTCCCCTAGGGGCCAACTAGGCCACCAGGTACCTCCAGGAAGTACCACGGAGCTGCGTTGCAGAGTGTTGTAAAAAGGGGCGTGGCCTCTGAACACCGCTCTGCAACGCAGCTCCCTGACGCATACTGGAGGTACCTGGTGGGCTAGTTGGCCAACAGGGGACCGCAGGATTGAAGAGGGATTAATTCCAAAACTTAAAACGCGCCACAGGGCGTGTTTGCACACGTCACCTCAGGCCCCACCCCCTTACTTTACCATTGTACAAATATTCCTCTAAAATCAGCCGAACTACGAATTCCGATTTACTCACCTGTTATCAGGAGAGAACCCAGGGCTGCATCTTTTAGCCCAGCACTGACCCTGAAACATAACTCTAAGCGTACTTACCAGTAACTTGTATTTCCTTCCATAGGAATCCATTGTGTGGTTTTCAGCAGAAAAGTTTCTAAGTGTCCATTTTTGAAACGTACAAATATTCCTCTAAAATCAGCCGAACGACGAATTCAGATTTACTCACCTGTAATCAGGAGAGGACCCAGTGCTGCATCTTTTAGCCCAGCACTGACCCTGAAAAGTAATTCTAAGTGTACTTACCAGTAACTTGAATTTCCTTCCATAGGAATCCATTGTGTGGTTGTGTCCATTTTTGAAATGTACAAATATTCCTCTAAAATCAGCCGAACTACGAATTCCGATTTACGCACCTGTTATCAGGAGAGAACCCAGGGCTGCATCTTTTAGCCCAGCACTGACCCTGAAAAGTAATTCTAAGCGTACCTACCAGTAACATGTATTTCCTTCCATAGGAATCTATTGTGTGGTTTTCACCAGAAAATTTTCTAAGTGTCCATTTTTGAAACGTACAAATATTCCTCTAAAATCAGCCGAACGACGAATTCAGATTTACTCACCTGTAATCAGGAGAGGACCCAGTGCTGCATCTTTTAGCCCAGCACTGACCCTGAAAAGTAATTCTAAGCGTACTTACCAGTAACTTGTATTTCCTTCCATCGGAATCCATTGTGTGGTTTTCACCAGAAAATTTTCCAAGTGTCCATTTTTGAAACGTACAAATATTCCTCTAAAATCAGCCGAACTACGAATTCCGATTTACTCACCTGTAATCAGGAGAGAACCCAGTGCTGCATCTTTTAGCCCAGCACTGACCCTGAAAAGTAATTCTAAGCGTACCTACCAGTAACTTGTATTTCCTTCCATACGAATCCATTGTGTGGTTTTCAGCAGAAAATTTTCTAAGTGTCAATTTTGAAACGTACAAATATTTCTCTAAAATCAGCCGAACTACGAATTCCGATCTACTCACCTGTTATCAGGAGAGAACCCAGGGCTGCATCTTTTAGCCCAGCACTGACCCTGAAGAGTAATTTTAAGCGTACTTACCAGTAACTTGTATTTCCTTCCATAGGAATCCATTGTGTGGTTTTCACCAGAAAAGTTTCAGTGTCCATTTTTGAAACGTACAAATATTCCTCTAAAATCAGCCGAACTACGAATTCCGATTTACTCACCTGTTATCAGGAGAGAACCCAGGGCTGCATCTTGTAGCCCAACACTGACCCGGAAGAGTAATTCTAAGCGTACTTACCAGTAACTTGTATTTCCTTCTATAGGAATACATTGTGTGGTTTTCACCAGAAAAGTTTCTAAGTGTCTATTTTCACAAACTAAAAATATTCCTAAAAAATCGTCTGTATGACTTAAACACATTCTTTTAACTGTTTACAGGAGGTTAGCCAGTGCTGGATCCAGGATCCACCACTGAGTAAGAAAAAGTAATGATAACACTACTTACCTGCTAAGTGAATTTTCTGCCATAGGATAACATTGGTGATTCTATGTGAAATAATTTCTAAGTGTCAACTTTTAAAATACAATAATATTCCTTAAAAATAACTACTGTCACCAAAGCGCTTTTACTCAACTGTTTACAGGAGAAGTCCAAGGACTGAATCTAGGATCCAGTCCTGTGGTTAGAAAAGTAATCCATAAAGTAACTAATTGCATTTCACTAGAAATTCACATTGAGCTCAATGTTGCTTTGTGTTTGAAATTGTGTTGCCCATTGCAACAACTGTAACTACTGTACTTAAAAGTCTGTTGCCTTTTTGCCAAGTATTTAAACTAAAGTAATTCATTCTGAGAAAGTATATTTTGTATTGTAATGTATAATGAAATTATAATGTAATAAAAAAAATATATATAAAAATAAATAGTTAAAAAATATAGTAAATCAGTATCAAAAAAATCAGTATAACAATTAATACATTCAAAATTGTCATTTACAAAACCTTTGAAATTCACTGAAAAAAACATAGGTTTCAGGGGCGTTATAGTTAGGAATTGGCATTTAAAAAACCTTAGAAATTCACTGAAAAAACCATAGGTTTCAGGGGCGTTATAGTTAGCTGGACATTTCCCTCGTACAAAACCCTAGAAATTCCCCCGTTATAGTTAGTTCAGCTAACTATAACTCGTGCCCCCGCAATGCACTGCTGATGACGTCACATATTACATCACTCATGACATGGTCAGTGACATCACTGATGACATCACTGATGACATCTGAAATGCGCGAGTTATAGTTATCTGAACTATAACGGGGGAATTTCATTGGTTTTTTACGAGTGAAATATCCACCTAACTATAACATGTGTGAAACCTATGGTTTTTTAAGTGAATTTGCAAGGTTTTTTAAATGCTAATTTCTAACTATAACGTGTGTGAAACCTATGGTTTTTTCAGTGAATTTGTACAGTTTTTTAAATGCTAAGTTATGTATGTATTATTATTTTTTTTATATATTTATTTTACAATAAACTACGTATTAAAAAATGTTTTCTGTTTTTTTTGGGTTTTTCACCGTGCGCGCACGGTGCGCGCACCCCCGCGATTTAAAAAATAAAAAAAATTAAAAACATTTTCTGCCTTCGGGGTCCTTCAGGGACCCCCTGACAAAGGCTAGGGGGTCAGGAACTCTCTACCCTGCCCCCTTTTCAGGTTCGCCACCTTCCTTTTTCACTCTCGCACTGAAAACAAACAAAATGGCGGCCGACACTTCCTGATTTCGACCGATTCGAACGTTGACTAACATGTAACCACCAATCAGAATTACGCTCACGCACGTTAGGGTGCTCGCACGGTGCGCGCACGGTGCGCGGCTATAGATATTTAAATGCTTTTAAATGCTATTTTCTCAGGAACTACTGAACAGATTGACACCAGACCTGCAAAAGGCACTTCCCTGACCTGAGGACTACCTCTCTGCCAAATTTCAAGTAATTCTGTTCAGCCGTTCGGGCTGTACCTTCAACTAAAGGTCCTATAGAAAAATGCATGGGGAAAACGCGTTTTGGGACCCCCCTTTTTTCTCGGCCCCCGCTTGACTAATCACCCCGAGACTTTCAGGGTAGGAGCTGAGCGGAGCCCCCCATTAGTTTTGAAAATTTCGAGAGGATTCGTCAACCGGCGCCAAAGTTATTCAAAATAGAATTTTCAGATTTCCTATGGAAACACGGTCCTAACTATAACTATCTACTGGCGACCGCCAGTAGATAATATATATATATATATATATATATATATATATATATATATATATATATATATATATATATATATATATATATATATATATATATGTATATATAGATAGATAAATAGATAGATAGATAGATAGATATAAGTTGCGACAAGGGGCCACCTGCCCCAGAATCCAGACAGCAGCAGTGCACGCCCATGTGAGTCAGCCCACGAGTAGGTGGGTCAACACTCCTACAGTCACACTTCGGCCAAGAGTAGACGCACACTCCGACAGAGTGTTTCGCTGAATTCAATCCGTATGAGGCATATACTACCAGTAGTACAGATACAAACAAACACCCAACGCGTTTCAGCATACCTGCTGCCTTGCTCACGGGTGAGGCTCGATTCTCTCAGAGGGTTTTTAAACTAAACATGTGATACCAAGTGAGATAAGTGAGGAACTCACTGGGTGCATGTAAACACATACTTACATGGCAGCTTCTACTAAGTGGTGGAAATATCACATATCATGATGTAATCACTTGTTGAATGCAATTCAAAAACATAAAAAACTATTCACAGCAAAGTATGCAATTTTCTCCAAATGCTTACAGTATGTGCGCATATTGATTACTGCATGATTTAAATAGGGCTCAGCGTCTGTGAGACACCAGTCGAATTGTTCAGTACAATCAATCCCCAGTAGGCAAAGATATGCACCATATATTTATATTCAAGGTGCATAGATGTGGAATAGTAAATCTATACTTCCTCTATATGCGCTTACCTTTTGATTGGGTCTCTGATATTTTGTCCATGAAGCGATCTAACTTATAATAGCCATGGAGCCTAGGACTGCATATGCACACTGAGCATGCACCAGTTATGTGCCTCCTATAAAATGTAGCAATACTCAAGCCACTTGACAGCGTGCTGGGGTGAAGTCTGGGATTAAGGTGAACGCCTATGTCGAACTTCTAAATACTCTCCATCTGCGATGAATGAAGGAGGTGAGCTGTAGTGGGAGGTGGCACACCAAAAGGAGAGGAGTGTTCAGCACAGTCCGAAGACTAGACTGTGACAGGGACATCTGGTAGAACCTGGTGCTGACTTAAAGCTTAATGCCTAGCCAGGGACTTGGGAGAGAGTAAGGCTGTGGATTTGTGAGAGAGGAATAATGGCCCAATGTGGAATTAAGAGGACACCAATACACTAATGGTGATAAGTAGGAAACAACAAGTCATAGGATAACAGGGCAGAAGATGCAGAGTGCAGATCCAGGCAGATTAACCTAACAATTTAAAGGAGCTACAAGAAGATAAGGAATTGGCCACCAAAGCATGTCTGGTATGACTCAAGATTGGACCAGAGAAGCTCTAAAACACTTTGCAACTGTACGGATCTACATGCTCCCATGTCCGGTCATCCTTTTTTGTATGTATAACTGTTTTTTTTTTTTACAGAATGTATCCTCAAATGGGAGTGCCCCTTGAAGCTCGGAAAGCTAGTCAAAGTAAGCAGACTAAGAACTAACAGTCATACTCTGCTTACATTGCAAGACACTGGCACACGCCACCATGACTCTAGAGGTTGATGACATATGTGGGAGAAAGGATGTGGTGTTAAGGCCAGGCCTACCAACTTTGGAATGAGGGAACCAGGTTTGAGTCCCGGCCTCGTCTAAACATCCTATGATTTTGGGCAAATCACAATATCCCTGAGCATAAAAAATTAATCTGACCTTGTGTACCGTAAATGGTGCTCATTTGAAGCGCTCCTATACCCTTGGCCAATTTTGCACTATATGAAACTGCTAAATAAATAAATATATTACATCTATTAAATATATATTTATTCATATCAGCTGCTGGTATACAAACCCAACATTTAACGGTTATGGTGAAAGATACTGTATTGGTACTTAATGTAACAGGTAAAAATAAGGAAAAAAATTGGCAATTAGAATGTTTACATGAAGTAGTGACCAATAAGCGCACAGAGAACTAGGTGACTTAAATATTAAAAAGGAAAAAAATGAGTAGGAGAATGATGTGACTTTAGCTAGGAATGTGATGCTGATTACACTAATGTAGACTAGAGACAAATAAGGCCCCGACAACTAAATTTGAGTTTAAAGAAAGCAAAAGCAGTCAATATTGTGAGTTTTGTTGTTGCCTGTAGAGGCTATTGCACAACAGTGAACAAAATAGAGGGTGCCACAAGGTCATGTTAGAAACGATATTGTCAAACATTAAGTTAGAGAAGGTCTGAGGGTGTCACTGGGCAGCTAGAAACGATTTGTTATAGCTGATGGATTACACAAAAGGTCATTAAAAACGTTGGGATCTAATATTTGCCTTCAACTACTGATTAGTTGACCAGTAATCTTAAAAGAAAAATGAACGAAACATCAAGGACACATGTGCTTATGTTGTATTTTTCTAGGGTACCTTTGGTCCTCGTTGACTGCTTGGCTTCCCAGTTAGTTTTTCGTCATCCAGTTCGCACTGTTCAAGGAGGTCTAAAATATCTTCTTCCTATGTATATAAATGTATAATTATTAAAATACAGGTCGTATCCACAGTTTAAAAAATGTGTACTAATTCGAGCAAATAAGTAGTTCTTTCTATATTGCCTGGTGTCTAATTTTAAACATTCCCAGTGGTACAACCTGTCCCCACAATGCACAAACAACTCCATAATAACATATAGTAGAGATGAAAAAATGCATATGTATTAATACATTAGTTAGTTTTTTCCAATTAGGCTGTGGTTAGCTTTCTATTACTTCAATACGTAGATTTAATTGCCCATGTGTGCAAACATCAGCCTGACTACTATGTTGCCTGATTTTACTCTTTATTTCAAGAATGTAAACAGGAATTTCCTAACATCATTCATTATTGCACGCAGCATTTGGCTACATGTACAAAGGTATTAGCAGTCATAAACTCAGAGATTAGCTACATTTGTTAGTTTGTGGTTGTTTATACGTGTTTCTATACATACGTTCTACTGTGTCCTAAAATGGTTTACGAATCACTCTTTAGAAGTGGCATGCTGTGGGTGTCCCTTCCAAATATTGATTTGGTATCAATGGTTTGTTATCTAAATTCCCAGTACAAAATTTTGATAAGTTACCGACTTCCAAGTTGGGGTGGTAACTTGTTCACAAAAGGGATGGGGAGGGATTCTCCTTTGCTTGTTAGCATACATGTTTCAGGCGGTGCAGGCAGTAGTGGGGGGGGGCATGGCTTCTACACCACGACCGCCACAACTACGCCAGACTCCACCCACCCTGCAAACACCACCCACACCATCCGCCTGACCTCCTGGGCCAACGCCAACGACGACGAGAAACACAAGGTCATGAACTCCATCCACTCAGGATCTCCGTCAGACCCGTGCCCACACCACGTATTCAACAAAGCAAACGCAGCCATCGCAACCCAACTACGAAAGGTCATCAACATCTCCTTCGAAACAGCGACATTCCCGGACAGCTGGAAGCACGCCTAAATCAACGCCCTCCTCAAGAAGCCCAAGGCGGACCCCAAGGACCTCAAGAACTTCCGGCCCATCCCCCTACTCCCGTTCCCGGCGAAGGTCATCGAGAAAATGGTCAACATGCAACTGACCCGCCACCTCGAAGACATCAACATCCTAGACCCCGTCACAGTCCGGATTCAGACTAAACCACAGCACCGAGACAACCCTCATCGCCGCCACAGATGACATCAGGCGCCAACTAGACAACGGCAAAACATCAGCTCTCATCCTCCTAGACCTGTCAGCCGCCTTCGACACGGTCTGCCACCGCACTCTAAAAACACGTCTCCAAGAAGCCGGAATCCAAGAGAAGGCCCTTGACTGGACCACGTCCTTCCTCTCCGGCAGAAGCCAGAGCGTCCGCCTCCCACCCTTCTGATCCGAAGCCACCAACATCATCTGCACTGTCCCCCAGGGCTCATCCCTCAGCCCAACGCTGTTCAACGTCTACATGGCCCCCCTCGCACAAGTGGCCTGACAGCACGACCTCAACATTATCTCCTACGTCGACGACACCCAGCTTATCCTCTCCCTCACCAAGGACCCGCACACCGCCAAAACTAACCTCCATGAGGGAATGAAGGCCGTTGCCGACTGGTTGAGGAGCAGCGGTCTGAAGCTGAACTCGGACAAGACGGAGGTCCTCATCCTCGGACCCACCCCCTCAGCCTGGGACGACTCCTGGTGGCCAACCACACTGGGAACAGCACCGACACCCACCGACCATGCACGCAACCTAGGATTCATCCTCGACTCCTCCCCCTCCATGTCGAAGCAGGTCAGTGTCATCTCCTCCTCCTGCTACAACACCCTCCGCATGCTCCGCAGGATCTACAAGTGGATCCCGACCGAAACCAGAAGAACAGTGACACAGGCCATCGTCAGCAGCAGGCTGGACTACGGCAACGCACTCTACTCAGGCATCCCAGCCAAACACCTGCGTCGACTACAACGCATCCAAAATGCCTCCGCCCGATTGATCCTCAACGTCCCCCGCTGCAGCCACATCACCCCGCACCTGAGAGACCTACACTGGCTACCCGTCAACAAGAGGATCACCTTCAAGCTCCTCACCCACGCACACAAAGGAGTCCACAACGCCGGACCGGCCTACCTGAACAGCAGACTCAGCTTCTACACCCCCACCCGCCAGCTCCGCTCCGCCAGCCTCGCCCTCGCCGCTGTCCCCCGCATCCAACGAAAGACCTCCGCCGGCAGATCTTTCTCCTACCTCGCTGCCAAGACCTGGAACACCCTCCCGACCCACCTACGGCAGACCCAAGACCTACTCACCTTCAGAATACTCCTCAAGACTTGGCTCTTCGAGCAGTAGCGGCACCCCCCCCCCCACCCTCAGCGCCTTGAGACCCTCACGGGTAAGTAGCGCGCTTTACAAATTCTTTGATTGATTGAGTGATTGAACTCCCACTGCAATTTTGGTTTTTAACTTTTTTCAAATCAGCCCTGTTTTAAGGAAATTTGGCTGCATAAAAAGTTATCTTTTACGTAAAGCAATCAGAGGTATGGTGGATGCTGGTCTTTCCTCCAGACAGTAATGCATGTTAGGGTTGGCTTGCCCTATGTGACAGAAGGATGACTGAGACTTCTAGGGCTGGGTCACGAAACATTTTTGACTGGTGTTATTTCATGTCCTTCATGACGTTAATGCAGTGCATGCTTAAAACACCTTTTACCTGAATTCTGGAGGTAGTTATGTGTAACAAGAGCATTTGTGCAAATTTGTTGGATGGCATTTTTGTTGTGGTGGTGTTGTGTTCTGTTTCTTTTTGTGTCTCTTATTGCAATGCGATTTTGTTGTGTTGTACTGCAGTGTTGTTGTGCTCTGTTTTGACTGCTTGTTATGTGCATCCTGCTACACTTCAAATGTTTTGTAATATTGCTTTGTGTATGTTATTCCATTATGCTCAGTTTTTTACCTTGGATATCTGAACAAATGCTGCTGTACCTCCAGTCAAAAGCAGCACACATCTTTAAAGTTCCTTCTAACAAACAACCCCTCACCACTGTCTAAAGTGGTAAGATGGCACTGCTCTAGGTCTTCAACTACTTACGAAACAGGTCACCCAAAACCATGGCATAGACAGTGTCTTAAGTTGGTGCTGCCAGGGCTCACTTTATGTGGTACAGCACTTAGAGCGAACGCGTGACTGCACTAATGTTCTCTTACTGACAGGGATGCTTCAACTATCTGATAAAGGATAACCCAGAAGAGAGCAGGTAAACCAGCTCTCTCTTCAGCTTCCACCTCACATCCAATGCAATTTTCCATTCCAGATCTACAGTCATCATGGGGGAGAGTTTGCGATGAAGTGAAGCCATGGATGTTTTCATACCACACAATATTGCAATTTCCACAGCTAAAATTTTAGTTCTTACAGGAGAAGAACTGCAGATAGGAAATGCAAGTTAGAAAATTAGCTATTGCGGGCAAAAGACTACAGCAAAAATGAAAGCATTTTCTCACAAAGAAAAACATAAAAAAGACAGCCCTGGCAACTCCGCTAATGGCGAAGACATTTCCGCCTGCCTGGCACAGACTCTAAGTAAGCCAGGTGGTCTTCAGCCAGGGGAGCGGAAGACATCCCTCCAATGACCTGGCGGACTAGAGGCTGCCTGCCAAATTCTATTCAAGCCCCTTAGGCTACAGCACAGAAGGCATCCAGCTGGAGAAAGCACTGAACTATTCCGACAACTTTATAGCAGGCTTCAGCTCCAGCCCCTGTGACCATTTCCATTCTCAAGAAATTATGAAAGTTATTTACTGATGTTTTGCATACGCATCTTTGTGGCATCATGTGACGAAAATAATTGCTCCAATTTACTTACCAGTAAAAAGCAACCATGCGCCACTTAGTAAATTTGGACCTACGTTTTAAATTAATTTTCCTAAGTCCCCAAAAAAGCAATACATTTCCGAAAAAAATGTAAACACCTATACTCAATGCATTTGACGCTTATCATAACTTTGATACAAACGCCCTGGTATCAGAGGCAGCTCCTCTGCAATGGCAGAGGAGCATCGCCCCACCGGCCAGAGCCATCAGCTGAAAAATAAAACAATATTTTATCATTGTTTTATTTTTCAGCTGCTGGTTCACCTAGCGTGTGTAGGGAGGGGCGGGGCCGGGGCCATTAGTGGGGGAGGAGGACTGATTGGTGCACTTTTAAGTGCACATGTGTGTTTGGCCGGCCTCCATAGGCCACCCAAACACACATGTGCACTTAGGTTTCTCCAACCCAGCTGTACTGCACAGCTGGGTTGAGAAACAGCGCAGTCTCTCTGTGCCTGAGCGGAGCATCAAGCCAGCCCGCTCAGGCCAATCCCTGCGCTGCTCTCATAGAATTAGAGCAATGCAGGGATCACACAGGGAGTCCGTGATGCTGTCCAAGTTTCTGCTGTGAGCAAGAAGCACAAGAACACCGACGCACGAGGCGGCCACCAGCTTAAGCAAAATCTCCTTTTTAGGCCTCGGCTAGCGTTGCAGCGCATGCGATGCTCGCTTTGTGAGGCATGCAGTATACACTATAGTGGGGAAGCTTCGTGCAAGCTCCGCCCACTCTCCGCCCATATTTCTTATTGGCCTATTTCCTCAATGCAGCCTTCCCATAGGTTTTATGCTTCTTAGTCCCGCCTCATGACGATCATGTCAGTTCAGTTCAAATACTTTATTCGACAAATTAATGTCATAAAAGTAAAAAATTCAAACAATCATATAGTACAATTACAAATAAAAATACAGGGTATCGTCTACCAGCTCATGCTGAATTACTAGACAGTTAAAAACAGAATTTCAAAGATAAAAACAGTGCATTTCTGAGCATAAAAAATACAAAATACGAGCGAGTTCTAAGGGAAATTATGCACAATACCTATCACATGATACATAAAGTGCTTAATGCATAGTGCAAATGTCGCATACAGATTAAAGTGCAAACATATCAAACAGTACAGTCATAGGATATACTGAGTGCAAACCGTCAAGCAAAGACAGGACCAAGGAAAGTACTATGTGCAATGTGCCGAGCATACAAAAGTACAAAACTAAAATTACAATATAACCTTTAAAAATCTAGACAGTCAGAAAGCAGAAGTCTATTTCTCATCTTTTTAGAACGTGTGGCTGAGACCAGAAAGCTGGCAATGTTAAAAATATCCCATGGTGTACTTAGTAACTGCAGGTAAAGTAATGCTGGTCTAACCTGCATGAAGCCCTTCCCTTTCAAGATTGGAATTAAATACTTATTCCGCATAGTGGAATAAAAGGGACAAAACATCATAAAATGAAGGGTATTCTGGGTAGAAAAATTATCACATTTGCAGGGTGTTGAAGACTCTGGGTTACTCCACTCCTGGAAATCGCCTAGCAGGAATGGAACTAGATTAAAACGGAACCTAGTTAAAAGCCAGCGATGGTATGGGATATTAACTAATATCACATAGGGTTCGATACAGATGTTAGTTTTTGTTAGAAAATGAGCCCTTACAAGTGGTTTCTGCAGCTCTGTAACCTCCCGTTCTGCAGACAATATCTTTATAAAGTTATTTTTTACCCATATAACATCCTCCTTCCGTATCTTTTCGGGGGATTCAAATAGCTCAGACCGTTCCAGCTTAGTTAGCCCGCTTTTAACATAGGTCAACCACTTAATTTTATTAGAGTTGTCCAAACGTACACAGTCACTTAGGATTTTATGGTTCAACGTTAATTCAGAAATTAACCACACTTTGAGCCAGCAGAGTAACGGAGCTAGGCTCAAAGTGTCTGAGATGTAACCAATTCCAAGTTCCTGGTGTATAGAAAAGACTGGTGTTGATTGTGGAACTGATAAAAGACTGCGTAAGAATTTATTTTCGGCTATTTGGATGCCTGGTTGATCCTTATAGCCCCAGATCGAAGAACCATAAGTTGCGATTGCGACGCACTTGGCGCTATATATTTTCAGTATGCTCTTAATTGGTCTTGCCCCCAAGCGTTTGGCAAACCCCATAAGTCCTATAGCAGAACGTGTGACAGAATTCTTTTTAATTTTCTGCTGCGGGATCCAGGAAAACTTCTCATCGAAGACTACCCCTAGGTAAGTAAAAGTGGAGACCGAGGTCACCTCTTGGCCATTACAAAAAAAGGGGTGGGGTTTACTTGTTTTACCACCAATTGACAAGATATGAGACTTACTATTATTCACAACTAGGTCCAACGATTTCATGTGGGCCCCAAACGCATCCAGTAGCCGCTGTAAAGCAACCGCAGTGCGGGCAATAAGGACCGCGTCATCCGCGTATAGGAGGACCGGGATGGAATAGTCTCCTACACGCGGAATATCCGGGGTTGCTGATAAGAGTGATCTGTCTAGGTCATTAATATAAAGGGTAAAAAGAACTGGTGCCAAAATACACCCTTGCCGAACACCACGGGCAGATCTAAAAGAACTTGTACATTTTCCATCACGTGAAATTCTGACCGAGGCGAAGAGATCCTGGTGAAGTTCGGACAAAAAATGCACCAGGGGAGGATCAAGACCTTTTTCTTAACCAGGTCAAAAGCTGAGGATAAGTCCATGAAAGCCAGTCTAATACAGCCTTCCTTCGCCACAGTATATTTGTTGATTAATAATGACAGGTTAAGGCACTGATCAATGGTACTTCTGTTTTTTCTAAAACCATATTGTAGGTCTGAAATAATGTTCTTATCAACAGCCCAGTCAGAAATTTTCATTAAAATTACTTTGCCTAAAATCTTCACGGAAGAATCGATCAAGGATATAGGTCTGTAGCGCCGCGGGTCCCCTCTCTGGCCTTTCTTAAAAATTGGAATAATTGTAGAACAGGACCATGATGCGGGGAACCCTAGGGAGCCAGAGACGTTAAAAACTTTGGCCAGGATCTTCGCCCAAAATTTAGGGTTTGATTTAAATACATCAGCCGGGACTAAATCAGGGCCAGGAGCCTTGTCACTAATAGATTCTCTTATAGCTTTCTCCACATCTGTTTCGCAGAACACAGGTGTAGTTCGTGACTCAACAAATGGGACGCTAGGACAGAGATCCAAATTCTCAGGAGAGGCGTATATTGCCTCAAAATGAGACAACCATTGAGCCTCAGTGATGTGGCAGTCCTGAATTTCATTGTCCAAACCGGAGAAAAAAGGAGTATTGATAATCCCCCAAAGTTTTGAGCTATCCCTGATGAAGTCTACAGATAGCAACGCGTGCCACGCCTCAGCCTTAATCTCGGATTTCCGCTTATAAGTTGCCAACTTATACTGTTTGCGTAGGACCGCTATCAGGGATCTATCTCGAGGTTTTGTTTTCAGCGCTTCGATTAATAGGCGATGGGCGAGAGAGCAGTTGCTGTCAAACCACTTAGGACCATGTGCTGGTCTCGATATATGTTTGACTGTGAGATCACTGGCAATTTGTTTACAAATACCCTCGAAAGCTCTAAATATTTCATTTTTTGAAGTCAATGGGTTATCGCAGATTGAAAAGTGCCCCTCGCATTTCATGCGAAGTTCGTTAAAAAAGATATCCGGGATCACCTTAGGCCACCTAAGCCGTCTCCCTTGGTCACAGGTGGATACAAAACAAGGTGCAGTTTGGGTCTTGTCACTAGATCGTTTACTGCAACATATATTGAGTTCCAGAATGACAGGGTTATGGTCGCTAAATGGCGATTCTCTTGCATTGTAAAAAACAACTTTATCCAATAGCCCTGGAGACAGGAAAAAGTAATCAATAATGGTATCTTCAGTATTGGATTTGAAAGTCGGGCACCGCTCAAGCTTATTAGCGAAGCCCGGTTCAAAAAGATCAGCATCAGACAGGAGGGACTCTAAGGCCTCCCCCTCCCCAGTGTGTTCAAAATGGGGCGATGAGGCATAATTATGGCCAAGATCATCAACAATGAGGCAATTTTGTTGGCAAGGATGAATATTAAAATCGCCCATGAGTATGACATAGAACGCAGTAGTTTGCGAAGCCCTATATTTTTCTAAAAACAAATTCAAATGAATCAAGTGTTGATGCCTAAAATTAACTTCCCCAGAATTATAAAAGTTCACCAAAAGTATCTTAGGTTGAGAGGTAGAGCAGATTTCAATTGCCAAACAGTTGAAAGAATCTACATGAATCCTATTAATAGGTCCCTGTATATTTGAAGATAAAAGTAACAAAAGCCCACCTTTTGCTCTACCGGCTACTGTAGCTTGAGCTGGGAGAAAAAAGGAGCTGAAACCATCCACCCAGAAATTCTCCTCCTTATCCCAAGATTCCTGGATGGCGATTATATCAAAAGATTTTAAAAACGCTAGCCACTGAGGATTATCTCTTTTACTTCTTAAGCCCGCAATGTTCTAGCTAACAGCTCTACAAATTGGGGCATTTACCACGCCAATGTCTATTTCCAAATTAATTGGACGGGGGCTAACAGATAGACAGTTGATACTCTCCAAGCCTAATCCCTCCAAATCATTGGGAGCAGAAGGAGGCAAAATTACATCTCGTTCCATATTAATTGTGCAGGGGGTAACAGATAGGCAATTATTATTCACGAGGCCTAGACCCTCCACATCATTGGAAACAGAGAGAGACGGTGTGGTGTCAGGTTCAAAGAGTCAATCATTTGAGTCCAACGTGTTTAAGAGAGAAAATCTATTAGTCAGTGGTAGGCCCACCTCCTCACCCCCTGACTGGGCAGTTATAGTATTAGAGGATAGAGAACCAACTCCTCCCGATCTATTTCTATGCCAATACTGGGGTGGATAAAACTTAATATTAGCATGTGGCCTGCTAGGGGTCACCCCCAGTTTTGGGGGAGGGTAAAAATAGCCCAATGGTACAGCCCTTATACCTTCTGAATTAAAGGCAGAAGTATCCCAAAACAACCTATCTGCTATGTCAGGTTTGTTAAAATTTACAATTATGCAGTCCCCTACAATATTTTTAGGCTGGTTGCCCACCCACGACAATCGTCTAGCCATAATAATGTGGTCTGAAATATCATGCGGACCGTACAATAGTGGTTACACCAATTTCTTGTTTTACGTAACAAACCATCTGTAGATTCCTGAACGGTGTGGTCAAGGGAGGGAACCCCAACAAGGACCGCAACAAGAGGGGTAGCTTCTGGGGGGAGATCAATCCTGTTACAGTTGTTAGAGGTAGAACTATTGTGTGACACAGGGCTCTCCCTTGTTACAGAACCCAAACCTCTAGGTTGCATTGGAACGGCGCCATGAGGGGCTATGGATACATTTTGCCTTATAATAGGGGAAGGAACCATCCTACCCTCCAAATTCATATGACCACCCAGCCCCGATGAATTCGACTGGACACATGTTTGAATAGACCCTCTGGTAACTGATCCAGTCACTACTGGTGTCGCATCGCTAGTGTTAGTAAACGGCGGACAGAGATTGTCTTTTAAGTGGGAATCCAAAATGGAGTGTAAATGATCACACTTTTTTTTAAGGTCAGCGACACAGCAGTTCATAGTGTCAATAATATCCTTTGCAATGGAGGACAGCATGGATTCAAGTCTTGTGCTAAAAATATACTCAATAAGGAGCCGTAAGGACTGCTGGGTAGAAACATCAATTCCTGGGAAAGTACTAATTGGACCAGCCTTAGGTCCTTTGCCACGCTTTACTGGATTTTTCTTTTGTGACCGTTTTACATGAGCCGGCCCAACCCTAGGGACCCCTAGACACAAGGGGCTATGATGTCTCTGTGGGCTGGTCTGGTCACCCAGGTTGTCCATAACAGGTACTGGAACATCCTGAGGTAGATCTGGTGCAATGATCACTACCTCGGGTTCCAAAGGGATAGGAGCCGCAACCAGATCCGCCAGCCCAACTCTGGGCACAACATCTGTGTTCAATCCTAGCTCTTTTTCGGCATTAGCGATTTCTTTATTCAAAGCACCCACAGCAGAGGTCAAATAAGAGATAATAGAGGGGGATTGTCTAGGTATTTTCGCTTTTAAACCCCCTTTATCGGCATCCCCCATGAGCTTACGCTTACCCATCTTAAGGCGTTAGAGGGGAGGCCCAGTCCAGTCTTCAACGGGCTTTGACGGGCGCGGACGGGCCCGCCCTTGGCCCGGGCTTTGCCCGGGCAGCGCCCGGGCACGCCCGCGCGCGTCCCGCGCTGCGAGAGGTCACTGCTGGTTAAATGGACCTCCGGTGCCCTCTGATGATGCTGGTAGAAGGCGCCTTGCAGGGAACTCTGGGAAGTGTAGTCCCTTCGCTACCCGGTACCGTTTCCCTCACGGCGGGAGCAGGGAGTCTTGTTGCCGTTAAGCCGTTCCCCTCACGGCAGTGGAAACTCAGGAAGTAATAGAAGGCAGCCCAAAAGGTAATAGTGCCGCAGTAGAGCGTCCCGCGCTGCGAGAGGTCACTGCTGGTTAAATGGACCTCCGGCGCCCTCTGATGATGCTGGTAGAAGGCGCCTTTCAGGGAACTCTGGGAAGTGTAGTCCCTTCGCTACCCGGTACCGTTTCCCTCACGGCGGGAGCAGGGAGTCTTGTTGCCGTTATGCCGTTCCCCTCACGGCAGTGGAAACTCAGGAAGTAATAGAAGGCAGCCCAAAAGGTAATAGTGCCACAGTAGAGCGTCCCGCGCTGCGAGAGGTCACTGCTGGTTAAATGGACCTCCGGCGCCCTCTGATGATGCTGGTAGAAGGCACCTTGCAGGGAACTCTGGGAAGTGTAGTCCCTTCGCTACCCGGTACCGTTTCCCTCACGGCGGGAGCAGGGAGTCTTGTTGCCGTTATGCCGTTCCCCTCACGGCAGTGGAAACTCAGGAAGTAATAGAAGGCAGCCCAAAAGGTAATAGTGCCGCACTAGAGCGTCGTCATTTGTATCCTGCAACGGCTATTGGTCCCTTTACTTCAGGCACTATTTTTTCCCTACCGCCCCCCCCTCTCCCGCAGTCCGTCATTCTCAGCCCCACCCACCCACTTTCTTCGCCTGTGCATAGCAAAGTTACTGCCCCTGGAGTATTGCCGCAGAACGAGCAGTGAAACGCACGCAGTCCCAGCCTTTCCATTTGCAGCTCGATGCTGTCTTCAGCATTGCCCACACTTTACAGTGCCCCTGGGGCACAAGCAGAGACCTACTTGAGTGCTTCTCTAACAGAACGCACTCTGCGGTCCACCCGGGGCACAAGCAGGCATCCATTTCGGCGTGCCGTTCTTGCAGGTAAACCCGGACCAGTCTGGCACAGCTGAAGGAAAAGGTTTTGAGCATCAACGGAGAAAAGGATGACTCGCACTTTGATGTAATACTTTTGATGGGCTTGTGTATGTTTTCTGAGAGAGATAAAGAAGGCCTATGGATTAAGGGCAGCCTTTTGAAACAGGAAACAGTAACGGACCAGTATCAAAAATCAGACAATAAATGTGAGCAGATATACATGGTAACAGGGCACGGAACAAGGACAGACTGTGGGGTAACATTTTTTAGGGCCCGGTCCCTTTTTTGATCTCAGTCCAACCCCTGCCAATCACCCCCTCCGCCCTCATGGTCTTGTTTCAGGAGTGGTACCAATGTCCAGGCGGTCGGCACCTCTCCTTCCCCCTCCTTAAACTTGGAAACTCCAGGTCCGGTTACTGGGTGGGCACACGGGTCGTGACGTAACTTCAGTCATGGCCTGGCTCATATTTTCTGCCCTCATGTGCTTTCACGAGTGCTGCCCTGCTCGTGGTAAGGTATCCAATGTTGAATGTCGAACCTGATCCCCCTCCTTAAACTTGGAAACTCCAGGGGTGATGGGGTCGCGGGTGTGGTCTCTTGACTGAGGAATACAAGTTCACTTGTCCGCCGCCTCTCATCACACAGCACGGCCATCGTCGATCCCCAGCGCCCTGCCGCTCTCTTCTAGGCGCATTATAAAAATGTGTTGAAAAATGGTGCCCCTACCAAGGCTTTATGTTTCATCCCCATGACTCCCGGAATGTTAGACGGGTCTTGGGACACAATGCGGCTACTAATGTCCCTGGTATCAACTGGTTATGCTGTGCTGCGCCAGGGTGTTACCAAACCCTACTGCATGGTAGCAATCTAGTGTTATGCCTGTTTGTGTTTCTATTTCAAAACACCTCTGCTTCCTGTATAGCTGTGGCACTGTTTACTTTAAGTTCACACAGCGCTTAGCTATGGTATGACAGTCTCTTGGTGGCCTGCACCATGGCTTCAGGCTCGGGCGCTGAGCGTTGTAGCAAGCCACAGAGAGCTGCAGTGTGTTCTCACCCTCCAATATAGTGAGGGCTGGGCTTGCAGTAGAACAATATATTTTTAACTCCCTCTGGGACTATAATGAGACTCTTGCTGCTGCTGCCGTTGCCCCATCTTGTGGAGAACAAAGCTCATCAACCCAGACTTCGGAATAGGCAATAAGTCAATCCGAATACGCAAATCCTTGTTTCTAAAGCAGCGTCTCAGCGTTTCAGTGAGCTATCCCGTGAACACATTCATTTATGCTGCAACTGAAAGATCTGTATAGAGTACTTTTGGTTTTCCGTGCACTGCCTTCTTTTATGCATGCCCTATAGTAACATTTATGTCTGCCATTCCATTCATTATAAAACTGAGGTTTTATTTGATCTGCTACGTGTTTGTGTGTTTATTTAAGCCAGTTTGCTAAAAACCGTGGGAATAATTGCTAGACCTTACCTTTTGACAGTATTTTTTTAGATAAATACTAAAGTGTCAGCCAGTCTCTACAGATGTCAGATGCGTTTACATTGTATGCATGTGTAAGTATGCATGTGGCATTTGTATAGCGCAAGCACCTAGTCAGATGACTGCAGACAAGGTTGGACTGGGATCAAAAATCAGCCCGGGCACACCAAAATAAAGTGGCCCACATTTGCGTATTGCCTTAACACAAAACACTGCTTCAGCGAAGTTGTATGAGAAGAAAGGGGGTGGGGGCATGGTATATTAACTTCACTTAGATGTTTTTTTAAATTACAGATCAGGGGTCAGTAAAATACCAGAATTGCTTTCTGCTTAGGGACTTTGGGGCATATTATCAAGAAACGGCGTTAAAATTATCGCCGCTTTAGCGGCAGAAAACTGCCGCTAAAGCGGCGATAATGGGCTTGATAATATGCCCTTGAGAATTCCTATAGAAGCCCAAGTTCTGGTGTCAACATGGGCTTCTATTGGAATTCTCTGCGGCATATTATCAAGGCCATTATCGCCGCTTTAGTGTCAGTTTTCTGCCGCTAAAGCGGCGATAATTTTAACGGCGTGCTTGATAATATGCCCCCTTCTTTTTTTAATTTTTCTGGCAACTGCCTCTATTTAACTTTTTCTTAATAGAGAACGACCAGCAAAGGTCAGTGAAATACCAGAATCACTTTAGCACTCTCTAAATTCCAGTCCATAGAAATTGTCTTCCACGAGCACCTGTAAACAATAATGTGTTTTCAAATCTTGCATTTCCAGTGATATGACCACCGAAGGGCCTGATTTTATATTAAAAACAGCTTTGGACTATACCATTTCCCGCTACAATGCAATATTTATCTCCCTGTGTTCCGATACCTGGCGTGTCCCGCAGTTTGATGCTTACTTTCTCGCCATGCTAAAGAACAGTAGATGTTTCAGCCCCCAGACTAATGTGCTGCATAGCTAAATACATAAAATGACCCAAAGGCGAGGCCAATTGCATTGCAAATGCTTGTTTTTAGTACTATCAAACCTTCCCCCTGCGCTACCCCCATACTCCATCCACCACTTTTTGTTTGTGCTGGCCACGACTGCCTGGTATTCAATTACCGCTTTTACCACATTTAGAGAACAATAAAACATGCCAGCCTCCTGAGGTGCTTAGCGTTAGAACCTCGTAGAACGTGCATTGTGAGCGCCACACTCCGTGTGGTATAGAGCTACTAAAAGACATGTTTAATGATCCTTTCCTTCCGATGTTGATCAGTACAAGTACTAAACAGGTGCATATCAGTTGTGATGATAAGATAGTTGCGGTCATCCATTTAGGTGGGGTAAAGCAAAGGGGTAATGCAAACGGTAACAGTGCAAGTGGCTCCAGTAAGAGGGAAAATTAGAGCATTTGACGGTCTATTCGCACACACGTGACCATGGTTACTTATAAAAGAAACAGGTTGTGATTTTTAGCAGTGTGAGTTTTTGACAAAGAGCCATGGGCATTCCAAGATAACAGCTTAAAAATGGTTCCTACTGGCACCAGTTGTACCATATGTTTTTTCAACATATTGCACAGATCTGAAGTAGATTCCAGTTATCGCTTGAAACTGGTTAAGTGTCTAATGATGGGCGTGGATTGCTTTTTTTAAACAATTTTTCACTCTGAAAGACACAAAGACTTGTATCAACTAATGGAACGCAGAGGGCCTCATTAATGAAAAGTAAAGTATTGCTGCGAGAAAACAGCGATGCGTCACTTTTCATTGTGTCCTCCTTGCAACACCAATGATGCGTCTGTTTACAGTATGACGCATCATGTCACAAGGAGTTACAGATATGTCAGTATTTATGACGTATCTGTAGGCATTGCTGGAGTGTGTCACAAAAGTGACGCAACTCCAGCAATGGGTCATTACACATGGGCAAGTCCTTTGTGAAATGTGCTTGCGTTAGTCTTACAACTGCCATGAGGCAGGCGTAAGATACTGACGCGTCCTAGAAGTGGCGCAGTGAGATCCAATAGATTTCACTGCGTCACTTCTACGACCCTTTTTTGCGCCGGGTCGCCCCTCCTGCATACATTATACCTGGTGCAGGTATAATGTGGCGCAGGGGTTTACAAAGTGATGCATCTAGGTAGATGCGTCACTTTTGTAAATATGGTGCAACAAGGCTCACTTTTACGCCGCTGGTGCGTCACAAAAAGTGACGCACCGGCGGCACAAAAGTGACTCAAGGGCTCATAAATAAGCGCCCTCAAACTGGGTGCATCATGCACAGTTCGGGCCAATACACTCCATTGACCAAAAAAAGTAGTCACGTACACATGAGGTTGAAGTTTGTGCCTGTGCAGGAGAATGTGTCGGAGAGAGACACTGAGCAGAGAGTGGTCCTATCTCTGATAGTGTGCATGGGGTATCCTGAGTGAGCAGTGGCGCCCCTCAGGCCCTACGGGTGGGTTCAGTGCAATCAATCAATCAAAAGTTATTCAAATACAAGTTGTATCCATTTAAGTGCAATGCATAATAATTAAATACATACTATAAGAAATATCAAAAAGGCAATACATACATAAAAACCTACAAATAATTAAATTACAATACCCTGTTAAAAGTACATGTAGTGCAAAGTCCAGAGTTAAAACTATTCGACAATCCATGCAGTATATATAGTATGACGAGCTCTTACGGCTACTTTCAAAATAGAGCCCAAATGGGTAGTTACCTCCTCTCCTGCCAGAAAAAAGAACATATTTAATGTATCTCTCAGATTATTAAAACCTTGTTTTCTTAAAACAGAGATCAGAGAATACTTTGAATACATAACCTTGAATCCACAAAAAAAACTGAAATGTAGCATTATTTGCCCTGAGTTTCCATCAATCATACTGGGTGCGCCATGCACAGTTCTGGGCCAATGCACTCCATCGACGAGAAAAAGCAGCCACATGTGCACATGCTGTTAAAGTTTGCGCCTGTGCAGGAGAATGTGTAGGGCAGAGAGACTGAGCATAGGGGTCCTATCTCTGATAGTGTGCATGGGGTATCCTGAGCACGCAATGGCGCCATCAGGACCTATAGGTGGGTGCAGTACTAGATGGCACTCACTAAGCTCCCTTCAAGTATCAGTTTGTCGTGTCACTATGTGTGATCCTAACATGTCTCCAACTGCATCGTCAGCGCCTGCTCTTATGCACCCTCATCAAGAAACAGGCCATGAATCCCTTCAAAAAACAGGAAGGGTGTCAAGGTCAGATCAGAAGACCAATCATGCATCCTACTAAGGCAGAGTTCTTCAATCTGTGGGGCGTGACACCATCCTAAGGGGGGCGCGCACTCCACTCTAATCTTACCTTTGTTCCCAGCATTGTCGCAAGTCTTCTTGGAGAACTCCCGTATGTTTGGAGGGGGGAGGGAGGAAAAATTGATGGGGCACGACCTGCCCATGCTTTTGTTATGTTAACTGTCCCAGGAGGGGGTTAATTCACGGAATTTAAATGCTTCAGCTGCAGTGAGAGGCAGGAAGTCTCCTCTGCTAAAACCGAAAGCAAACGAACAGACAGTCCGGTTCCTTCGCATTCAATATCATAGCAGAGGAGACTCCTTGCCTCCCACTGCAGCTAAAATGATAGTCTGTTTGTTTGCTTTCAGTTTAAGCAGAGGAGAGTCCTGCCTACCACTGCAGCTGAAACACTTCAGCTATATGAATTAACCCCCTCCTGGGAGGGTTATCTCTTCCCAGAAAGGAGACAAAGTTTATTTTAAAATTACACAGGCAGGCGCGCAAAATGCCAGCCAGCCATGTGTAGTTTAAACAGCCTCCAAACTGCTTGTCTTGACACTAAATATGGATATAATAAAGAAGCATGTATTAATTTGAAATGTTACTTTTTTGTCTTTGTTCCCTTTTATTATCAGTCATGGTTTATTCAGGCAGCCCTAGAACACAAGTAAAAGTTATTTCTATTTTTATTTGCTGTTCAAAGTATGCACAGACAAGTACTGACAATACAGCTTTTGGTGACTACTTATTTTTGTACCGCCTGGGACATCAAAATAATGAGCTGGCAACCCAAATCACAAGACTGGGGGTTTGTTGCAAGATCAGCACATTATTTATTTCCTCCACCCTGATCCCTGATTACTGCCATAATAGCAATAGTTTAACACATTTGAAACCCTACACTGCCGTCAATAACATTCTGAGTCACTTAAAGTGTCTGGGAATGCACCTTGCATTCTGACAACTCGCTCCTCATTCTCGCCCTTCACTTTCACGCTCACCCTGCACTCATAGCGATCACAATGCACTCACACTGATCCCGATGCACTGACACCATTCACCCGCTCACCCTGCACTCACAGTGACCACACTGCACTTATGCCTCTCACCATGAACTCACACCGTTCTTCTTCCACTTACCCTGTGGTCACATGAGCACACCGCTCACTCTGCACTCACAGTGATCACTCTGCACTCACAATGCTCTTGCGCTGTTCACCGTGTACCTCACCCTACAGTCACACGAGCACACTACTCAAACTGCACTCATGGGACACTTCACTCACCTGTCCCCCTCACTGCTCAATCTGCAATCTCACTCAAATAAGCCCACCACTAACCATACATTCATTCGTCCCATCCTGCACATACATCCACACCCAAATTCATATGGTCACCTCACTCACCCTGCAGTTACTCCTCTTACCCTACTCTCACACTGTCGCATGGCTCACCGTGCACTCATATGAGCACTCCTGCCACCCACACAGTGCAGAGGTTTAATGTGCCTGCTAAAAAGAACGTGTACCATGCAGATCATTGAACTGAGTGTGAGTAAACAATGAGTAGCGCTATAAAAAAATGAAATGTTTGCCAGAAAGGTGCTATAGAGAGATGAGGTGGATAGTTGGTGAGTAGTAGTGAGGAAATTCATGGAGAAGGAGGAAATGTGGGAGGGGCACCAAAAAAGACTGTTGCACTGTGTGCAACAAGTGCTAGGGCCAGCCTTGTCTGGGAGTGTTAGCCCCCACCCGAAGTTCAGGTCTAGTTGCGCCCCTGTACACGAGTATGGGCAGGTCATGCCCCATCATGGTTTTCGTCCTAAATTACAAAAGGACACATTTACATGTACTGCAATCCAGCCTTCCAGGGGGCCCCTTGATAGAGACAGCTCTGTTTTTGCCCTGATGGCCTGGAATAATTCCTAAACAGATTCTTTTAAATACCGTTTTGTTTCATTTCTTTTTAATGTGATTGATGTAAGGAGTCTATTACTATTTGCAGAGAAATGTGTTTGTTTCATGCATCAACCATAAAAAAGTTTATTTTAGATCCAAGCGGGTCCTCACATATGAGAAATTGGAGGATATCACAGATATTATTTGCTGTAAAATTAGTGGGCTGCTGCTTTGTTACAACAGGGAAAACCCATAACTATCTCTGAATATTAGATGTAAACGCTTTTAGAAATTCGACCATAGTGCCTGTGCACCATTAGTAGCCTGGCTAAAGAGGGAATGGCAGAGCTGAAAGTAAATCATTTAAACTCAAAGCTGTATTGAACAGAGGCCCCCAAAATAGTTTTCGCCGAGGGCACCCAAAATCCAACATGTCCCTGCCACCACGAAATCTGTCAGACAACATTGCTCTGAAGTAAAATAGACAACATCATTCATTCATTATTAGTTCTATTTTTTTTAAACATAAGCCCGACATGTCCTTAACTCCCACTGCTTCGGGCAAGCAACTTATTGTACCACTAAGGAATTCTCAATTAGGTGTTCGTTCAACACCCTCTCAGTGGACTTGTAAATGTAAATGTAAATTTCCGGTCCATAACAGGTTGGTGGGCAATGGTCCCAATATAATGCTGCCTAAAACGTTTGTTAATGATTTCTAGAGAAGATTTGTTTCTCGTGTACCAGCTCTGAGCAAGAGAGTGCTCGAAAAATCTGACAACACTGTTTCCCTTATAGTCCCTGTTTTGGATGAAAATGTCTGCAGAACATTCAGCTTTGAGAGAAACTGCTATCAAAACTCTCTTGCCTTTCAGCTCGTCCTATTTATGTGAGATTGGGTTCTCAGCACTTGTCGTATTAAAGACTAAGTACCGTTCAAGACTGGATGTGGAGTTCTGTTAGCTCTTGATACTTGCACAATTGTCACTATTGCCTTTGCCTCGTGTAAAGTAACGTTTGCTTTTGTAACATGCTCACTTGTAATTTTTCTCCTCATGTATCATCACTGTTCCTATTGTGAAGTGCTCTGACACCTTCGGGTAAAGTCCGCGCTATATAAAAACGCATTAAATAAAATAAATAAACCTGAGAATGGCAATAGCAAAAATCCATCCACAGATTGACTGTCTCTGTGGCGAAAAACAGTCTGTCATATGTAAAACAAAGCATCCAAGTAAAAACAATTTGTGCACATTTTATCTTGGAAAATTATGTTTTTAGCTGTGTAATAAGCCTCTGTCATTTCACCACACCCACTCACAAACCTGCACTTTACTAAACACTCTTATTGTGTTGAACATTATTTGCTGGATAAGGCCCGGGATATGCATGTGACGGTCGATTATGTAGTGTACCAGGTTCCAGAAATTTCTGTCAGGTGGTGGGGGGCTCAACATCTAACAAAATTGAGTTGGGGGGCTCAACCTACAAAAGTTTGAAGACCTCTGTACTAAGGGGTGCCCTTGAGGGGGTGGTTGGCGGAATGCTAAGTATGGGTTATATCCCAGTTGGCACATATGCAAGAAGTCCCCTGGAGCTCTTGCCTAAGCGCATGTTTCATTGGGGCCGTATGCCCATAAGCAATGAAAATGGGAATGTCTATAATATCTGAGTACAGCGCAAGTAGGACAGATATCTGTGAGAGGTATTGCATAGAAGGAACAGAAGTCTAATTTGACACGTGGAGTCCAATACCCCAAAAACGACATTCTTCAACTGTATACAGTATACATCGTTTTTTGCTGGGCAGGAGGGGCTTCCACCAGGTTGCAAGGGCCATTGCACTGAGAGTTTGCTATAAACATGCCCCAAACAACCAGAAGGTGGTTTTGCAAGAAAATCGGAGACCCTTGCTGCCCATACGCCGTTAAACATGTTTTCTCAGGATAAAATTGTTGTCATTCTTACAGCATGCATATAAGAACAATTCTGAAATCAAACAGGTTCCTCTCATGAGGATGTTAAAATAATGTAACATTCTTCCGAAAGCTGTCTCATCAGTGACTTATTTGAGGAATGCGCAAAGCCAGCACCTTCATTCTTTTCAAGGGGTTGTTCATCTCCCGCTGCAGTGAGGCTGCTCTCCCGGCTAAGAAGGTCTGGAAAGCCGTTGCTAACAAACGCTCATATTTTTCCAGGAGGAACTTATCATCCGGGGGATAAATTCGCCTGTGGGAAAAGAACAGCAGGCCTTAGAGGAAAGGGTACACAATGGGCATGCATAGATGCAATTAACAACATCACGAACCAGAAATGTTTCACGTGTGAAAATGCCGATTTCTCCCTTGAATGTTAGTTAGGAAAGCTGTAGAATCCATTCTTAATCCCAGAGCTGATAGCCACCAATTGTGTATTATAGTGTTCTGCGTGGATGTTCATGTTACCCCGTGACCTCTACAGTCTCAGGGTGCATGACGCTGCCTGCTTCTTGGATACTCACTCTCAGGCCAAAATACAGCATCAGTGACTACTAAGACATGCCCTACATTTAGTGCAGAGCGGATTGAAACACCTCATGGCAGGTGAAGAGGTGAAGAGGAAGATTGTGAGTATTTTATTCAACGATGGGAGGCCGGGAAGGAAGAGAAAGATCCTGCTTCTACTTCATTCATATTGGAAAGGAGGACAACTCAGCAAATTGCTAAGTGGGGAGCATGAGCATCATGCTTATATCATGATTTCTTGTGTCTGTTTTGGGGGTCTAAAAAGGCAATTGTAGGTTACAGGACACAGCTGACGTAGGGCCTGATTCAGAGTATAGCACATAGGGGGGCACTCTGTCCCAAACGTCATGGACACTGTCCACCAAACTCTATTGTAAGTGAGAGAGCCATAAGCTTTACGTCAGTCGTACCCCAATTGGTTCCTTCAATGGAAACCTTAATCTAACGGCCTGACTTAGGGATGGCCATCAGAGAGGTGACATCACACTACCCTCCATATTTAGGGCAGACTGCCTGATGTAAAAGTTACTTCGGTAATGATGTATCTGTAAGAGACATAGCTTAGATATAGATTCCTTGCCTTAAAATTATCCCCAAGCGTCAGACTGGATCTGGAGAATTTTTCTTAGCAGTACCCCTGCACATCAGTAGGTGGCGTCGGTCGACTCCGCATCCATCGTCAGCATCGCGGTCGCCGGGATGACGTCAGTTCTGACACGACTTTCCATGCCAGAAGCCATGTCATGAAAGACACTGACCACTGGTGCGCCACAACTAGGGCCTTGTAAGGGAGTCCCTATCCCTAGAAGTCAGTTCACAGAGCAGTGAGGATGGGTGGGGTGGTAAAGAATCTATAACTAAACTATGTCTCTTGCAGATACATCATTACCGAACGTAAGTAACTTTTACATCTGAAAGAGAAAGTTAGTTATAGATTCCTTACCTTAGAATAGATATCCCAGCAATACAATCCACGGAGCATGGTCTGCGAACCAAGTTGACACTAGAAAGTCCTGGAGAACAGAAAGGGCAAAATAGCTGTCTATCCGCACTTTCCTGTACAGGCAGTAATGTCTGCTGAATGTGTGCATAGATGCCCACGTTGTCACCGGGCAGATGTGAAGGAGTAAGACTCCGCGTGACAATGCAGTAGTTGCTGCCGTAGCCCTAGTGGAATGAGCACGCAGCCCCACTGAAGGCTCCTTTTTCGCTAAAACCTAACACATTTTTATACATATGACAACCCATTGGGAGATAGTACGCTTTTGGACAGTCCGGCCTTTCTTGGCACCCGCATAGCCAACGAGGAGTTGATCGTCCACCCGGAAATCTTTAGTGCGGTCCAGATAGAAAGACAGCACACGTTTTGGGTCCAGACGGTGGAGTCTCTCCTCCTCCTTGGAAGGGTGCGGAGGTGGGAAAAAGGTTGGCAGAGTAATACTTTGTCCTATGTGAAAAGGTGTAACTACTTTAGAAAGGAACAAGGGTCTCGTCCTGATCATAACTTTGTCTGGATGCACAGAGAAGAAAGGGGTTTAGACGAAAGAGCCTGAAGCTAACTCACTCTTCGAGCAGAGGTGGTGGCAAAAAGAAAGACAGTTTTCAGAGAGAGAAGCCTGAGAGGACAGTTGTGAAGAGGCTCGAAAGGAGCGCACATAAGTTATGTCAAGACAAGATTCAAATCCCACTGGGGAATAAAGAAAGGAGATGGGGGAAAAGATGAATAATGCCCTTAAAGAATCTATTTACCCTAGGGGACTTGAATAAAGAGGGCTGATCTGGTAGCCGAAGGAAAGCAGAAATGGCTGCTAGATAGCCTTTTAGAGTGCCCAGAGCAGAGCCCTGCTGAGCCATAGAAAGAATGAACAAGAGAAACTTAGAAAGAGGGGCAGAGAGGGGATCCACAGCCTTTGCTGTGCACCATGCCACAAACTTGTTCCATCGACGGGCATATGCCATCTTAGTGGAGGGACACCTGGCTGCCAAGATGATGTTACAGACTTCGGATGGAAGGTCAAAAGCTGTCAACTGTTGCCGCTCAATCTCCACACAAGGAGGTAGAGGCAGGACAGGTTCGAGTGGAAACCGTTCCCTGTTGCTGCAACAGAAGATCCTCATGAAGGGGAAGTCTGATCGGAGGATCGAATTCCTTGCTCAGAAGCTCAGGGTACCAGACTCTTCGTGCCCAGTCCGGAGCCACCAGAATGACTCGGGCCCAGTCGCGCTTGATCTTCTTCAGCACTCGGGTGGCAGTGGTACAGGCGGAAAGGCGTAGAGGAGGCCGCAGTTCCAGTCACGGCGAAAAGTGTCGACGAGCGAGTGCCAACTTGGAAACTCTAACATGCAGAACTGTTGACATTGTGCATTGTCTGCAGTGGTGAACAGATCTAACCAAGGCTCTCTCCACCGCTGAAAGAGACCTTGCACCACCTCTGAGTGATGAAGCCATTCGTGATCCACCAGGCACCAACGTCGGAGTTCGTCCGCCCTGGCATTCAGAGAACCTGCTAGGTGTTGAACCACCAGGGTCATGCCCTGATGTTCCAGGCATGTCCAAAGGAGAAGAGACTCTTGACATAGGGTCCACGTCCCTACCCTGCCCTGTTTATTGCAGTACCACATGGCAGTGGTGTTGTCTGAGAACACTTGCACTACTTTCCCCTTGAGGGAGGGAAGGAATGCCTTCAGTGTCAGGCGAATTGCCTGAAGCTCCAACAGGTTGATATGGAACACGGACTCCGCTGGAGATTAGACTGCTCTGAGAGGGATCTGCCTCTGACCCAATCCTGGTCCCTTAACCACCACTGCAGTTGTTGTGCAGTTCCCTCCGAGATGTGGACGTGGTCAGAAATATTCCCCTGATGCTTCGCCCACTGGACCTTCAGGTCCCACTGCAGGGTCCGCATATGCCACCTGGCATGATCCACCAGCAGGATGCAGGATGGTATGAGGCCCAGCAGCCTCAGGGTCGTTTTTACCGAATAGAGGCTGAAACATCGGTATCATAGCCCGAATATTCCAGACTTACTACTCGGGAGGATAGACCCGAAACTGCACCGTGTCCAGTACCGCTCCAATGAAAGGTTGCGACTGAGAGGGAGTCAGGTGTGACTTTGCACATTTACAGTGAACCCCAGTGAGTGCAGGAGGTCAGCCGTAGTCTGGAGGTGGAAGACGACAGCCTGGGGCATGCCTGCCTTCAACAGCCTGTCGTCGAGATAGGGGAAGACTGGAACCCCTGATCTGCGCAGATGAGCTGCGACCACTGCCATCACCTTGATGAACACCCGAGGGGTACTGGTAAGGCCAAAGGGTAGCACAGTGAACTGAAAAAGCTTGTGGCCTACCGTGAACTGTAGGTGGCGTCTGTGGGCGGGCAGGACGGGGATATAGAAATAGGCGCCTGGCAAGTCCAATGTCACCACCCAGTCTCCAGGGTCGAGTGCAGATAGGACCTGAGCCAACGTGAGCATTTTGAACTTCTCCTTCCAGAGGAAGCGGTTGAGGGCCCTGAGGTCTAGGATAGGATGCAGGCCTTTGTCCTTCTAGGGCACCAGAAAGTAGCGTGAATAGCAACCACGACCCACTTCTCGCGTAGGGACCTTCTTGATAGCGCCGTTGGCCAAGAGAGTGGAAACTTCCTGGCGGAGAAGCTCCAAATGATCCTCTGACATGTGACCGAAAGACGGGGGCATGGGGGAAGGAGTAGTCTTGAAGGGGAGGGAGGAGCCCCATTGGACCATCTACACAACCCACCTGTCTGACGTGATTGGATTGCCTGTGGGGGAGATGATGGTAAATCCTGCCACCCACTGGCTGTTAATGACCCTGAAAGGTCAGACTAGGAAGGTTTGGAGGCTGCTGCGGGGGGGGGGGGGGGGGACTGGCCCGCACACGCTTGCTCCCAGACTCACAAGAGCCAGAGGCTAGACTGGTCCGGATGAGGTGGGGTGCCCCTTCCATAGTCATGAAAGGGGAAAAAGGCATATTGCGGTGGACAGGAAGATGCAGCGAGGCCCAAGGATGTTGCCGCAGCTCAAGAATCCTTGATGCGCTCCAGTGCCGAGTCTGCCATATCACCAAAAAGGCAACAGACATCGAAGGGAAAGTCCAGAAAGGTTGCTTGGACATCCTGTGAAAAGCAGATGTTCTCAACCAGGCATAATGCCGCAGGGCTAATGACGTGGCAATCATTCTGCCCAGGGAGTCGGTAGTATCCAGTCCAAGTTGAATCGTGAATTTAGCTGCATCTCTCCCATTTACCACCTCTTGGGAGAGAACGACCAGGGCCTCCTCTGGGCACTGAGACAGCACTTGCACAAGCGTATCCCAGATTGTATGAGAGGATTGGCCCAAGAGGCACACGGTATTTACGGACCACAGTGCCAAGCTGGAGGAAGAGAACACGTGAAGAGAACACGCGCTTCCCAAGATAATCCAGCTTATTGGATTCCCTGTCTGGGGGAGCAGCAGGGAATGTGCCCTTGGAGGAAGAGGCTTGGACCACCAAGCTCACGGGGGTAGGGTGTTGGGTGAGGAAAATGAGGTTGCCCCAGGACGAGTGGTGGCGGCAGGTAATCGTCCGTTCCACAGAAGCCCCTGTGCTTGGCTTGGACCAGGTGCTCAGTTGGAAATCAGGGGGGGCCTCGTTGAAGGGCAGGAGGGGTTCAGAGGAGGTCGCCGCAGAGTGAAGCACCTGTCAGGAGGTTAGACCTGACCGCCACTGAAGGGAGCTCTAGGCCCAAGGATTCGGCTGCCCTTCGCACCACCACACCCCTCCTCAGTAGCCACTGTAGGGGGAGAAAGCATGGCAAGGTCTGGAGAAGTGTCCAGGCCACTGCCATCACCCAGGTTTTCTCTCCAGTCTGGCTCTTCAAGCTGATCTAATAAATGGTCTAATGACCCCTCCCAGTCCTCATCACCACCCTCTGGGTGTTAGAGAACTCCTGGAACAGGGGAACAAAAGTACCCTCCACCATCAGGTTCGACGTCGGTTGATGGCGGTCCGGCTCCATGTTCATCTCATGGATGAGGATGAGGACGGCGTCGGCCGGAGGCACAGCCGACGCCAGGACCAGTGCAAGGACGGCTGATAAACATCGACTGGTGTCGATCTGGATCCAGGCCTGGATCATCGGGGGCCCTCCGGTGCCGGGCTGGAGCAGCCGCCATCAAAGACCCAGCGCCCCAGAACCGCTCCATGGGGCCCAAAATATGCTAGCGGAGGCAGGCTGCCCAAAGATACAGTGGAGGGTTTTGTAATATGTATGAAGTTGGGCGAGAACGCCCTGACTCCCGGAAACGGGGGGAGGCACAGTGTTGTCCCTGAATCAGGCACCGGAGACAAAGCCTTAGAGCAACGACGCTCTGATTCCCGTGCCGCGTCAGCCGACCGATGGTGAGAAAGCAAAGAGTGCCGGTGCTTCTTCGCCTTCTTCTTGAGCTTCGACTTACCCGAGGACTTCGAAGACTTGGAATGGGATGAGTTGTGGGGTCTCCGCAACCGGTCTAGAGACCTTCCCCTAAAACAAGACAAGAAGCTAAGTGGAGCTGACCCCCGGACCTCCAAGAGCTTTCGGGACCGCTCCCGCAAAGACTTAGGATTCATGGCCCGGCAGTCAGAACACGACTTCAGGTCGTGGTCGCGCTCCAGACACCAATGGCATATGAGGAGCGGGCCCGTGACTGACATCAGCCTGTGACAGGCCCCGCAAGGCTTGAAGCCAGTCTGATGATGGGACATCCCTCACACACCAGGAGTTGAAGAATTCCTACATTGCTGTCCATCACCTCCAATTTGAAATATTCACACCTCCACTCCAGAATTCAAGTTGATGTGTGGCCCACAAACTCCCTCCACTAGGTGCAAGCATATGGGATGTGTGGGCGGTATAGAATGGCCCGATGATGCCCACAACTGGGGTGATAGACTCAGCAAGACATTTTTGCAGTCCAGGAGTTAAGACACATGCTCTCCATCTGCTCGTCAGCAAGATGTGACTGTAGATGATCAAATGACTTTGTGGTCTTTGTACCAAGATCTAGGCAAGGATCATAAATGGTGTCACCCACAGTTCAACAGAGATTACAATAAACTTCATGCAGACCCGCTTGGAGCTGGTTCATTGAGAAATGAGACATCAGGGAGCTTCTTGCAGTTAATGGGGTGGGCAGATGTTGAGGGATGGGGAAGTACAAGAGAGTTGGTGAAGAGGAGATGCAGTATCCCAGCTCTCCTATAGCTCTGCCTCTTTCTCTCTGATTGCATTCCTCCTCTAGCCATGTCACAATTTATTTCTTCAGGGTAGACAGTGTAGACCTCTTGGTTTGCACAAGTGGGTGTCACGCTCTTCCTCAGATATGAGCTCTCACCCCACAGCTGCATGTCCCCTCCACATGTCCTTTGGTCATGCATACTTTCAAAGGGTCTGCACATGCAGCACTCATTTAACTTAAACAATGGTTCCCTTCGTTTCAACCAATGCCTTATTAGTCCTCCGTGAAGCCTAGCTTCAGAAAGCACAAGAATAATCTGGTATTTTCATTGAATCTGCAATATTCTTATCGGAAAATAATGTTTTCTTTAAAATGTATAATGAGATGGTATTGAGGACAGAACATAAATCACTCTATGGCTCTTAAAGAACAAATAAATGCCATGGATTAACTATTTCATTAATAAGAAAGGGTATCCTCTAACTGTATTTTATTTATTATAAGGCATGGTAATAATAAAAAAATCCACAAAACAAGTCAACCAATACGTTGCAGTTTAAGTTTAGGTAAGAACATGTGTAGGTAATATTACTAATTATGTTCATACCCTTCGCTGTGGTGGTGTGGAGGTAAAAATTATAACTTTATAATTAGTCTATGATGCAGTGGTTAGAACAATATAGTGGAAGCAACTGTATTGCAGTCAATATTATTGATCTCAAAATAGTGTAATGTAACCGTGATACAGAAAAGATATTGGTGCTTGAGAGAGGATCAACATCTTCCAAAACAATAAGCACACAGATTGCTCTATTACTCTCATAATATATCCATATTTGTTCAACATAGTTTGAACACAACAGTATGGTGAGAGATGAGAACAGGCTTGGTGCATAATTTCAGTATTTACACAACTGTTTACAGTAATCACATTAACACAGCAACTTAAACTAGATTAGTACCACGCCTCTTGCAACCAGCCACAGGATATATCTGACTGCGTTCTTGAACTTGTACAACTTTTGATATATTGTTGGCTATGCAAGAACAGATTGTCAAGGAAGTTTTACAACTGTTTTCAATTTTATGAATGTGCACAGTCAACTTTCTTCAGAACAGGAGACTACTCACAGTTTTTTTTAGGAGACATTTAAATACAAGGAATTGCAATTTCTAGGAGGCAAAGATGGATCCTAGGAGATTCTTTTTAATGGGCAAACGTGACTATCTTTGTAATTGAGGGAGAACTTTCTGTATTTCAGGTGTGTCTGAAAGCCAGGTGAATAATGGAGAGATACATAGTCTAAATGAACTAAAATGCTAATTCCTAGTATCGCAGGTATTCCAAGAACTGCGTTGATGGCTCCTGAAATCAGAGACACAGGAGGTGATAGACACTTTTGTTTGAGATGAAAAATTGCTACAAATGCTTTGATTTCAAGAGACTGTGGCTTAAGTTAGTGCTCTCTACTCTGTTATGTATGTTTGATCAATGGATTCTCAGTTATCCGGGGTTTACAAGCTAGAATGTCAAGGATTAAATAGAATTACAGATATAAATCAAAACTTATATTTAAAAATACCAGTCTACATCTTCATCTATAGTAAAGCAAGTTGACCAGTGACTATACCAGAATTTTAGGTCACAGAATAATTGTTGAACTGTGAACTAGATATGAAGTGCCTAGAGAGTTAAAGTATAATATATTGATGTAGATGTCACAGAACACAACTGTTTAGGTGCTATGAATTATAATTCACTTTTGATCTTCAGCAGTTATGCTAAAGTGGTAATTTGATGCATGCCGTGGGCAAAAGCCATTCATTAGACTAATCCCTTCTCTTTAGGTTGTATGGTTTCAATGATTATCAATGTTTGCCCAATGTATAAATCAAATGTATTCAAAAGATGGTCTTACAGTACTTTGAAAATAAGTTTGCAATATACTATTCCACTTAATCACAGATAACTATGGTTGTGTAGCATGATACTAAATAAAATGCCTTATACAGTAGGACAGAAAGCCTCCTAGTCCCAGAATGTCACGTTTTTCAGTTTGGGATTTAATTTGAAACAAAAAATGCATTTCGGAAGTTGTCAGCTCGGTTCACTTCAATCAAGCTTTTTGGCCAACTTCCATTTTACGATCAATGATGAAAGAAAGGCAGTGCTACAATGGTCTTTCAGATATGGAGCCATATGGTCACCATATGCATGACATGAAAACACAACAGGAAATACCAAAAAAGAATATAAAATGAAACAAAAAGATGAAGTATTATTACCTGTAGTTCCCCATATGTCTGTTTTCATAGTCCTCTCTTGATAGTTGCTTACGGACTTGTACAAGGCTTTCTTTCTAAAAGACAAGATATAAAACAATTTCTTGACAACTATCAAACTTGATTATACCTTTAATTCTGTCATTCTTTAGCACTGGTGTATTGTGCAATTGCTTTCCATAGAGCTTGGTGATATTGTTTAATTGCATTGCAAAACATTACTTAGAAATCTCTGCCTTGCAGAACCAAGAGATAAACAATGATAACATCAAACACGAGTGCATGAGGTGCAGAAAAGAGATTGTGTGATGTATGAAGGTTTGAGGGCACAACAGAATCATAGGGAACAGCTAGATAAATTTCTAATTATAAAAATGACAAAGGTAGTCAGGCGTCTCCACTGGGTAATTAGGGAAGAAAATAACTGAGAGAATACAGAAAGGGTTAAAAAAAACTTAAAAACATAGAAATATAAACCTTTTAAAGAAAGTATCTGTAAAAAGAACAACTGAAACATGACAGAACCCATCGTGTATGATCAGTGAATGTATGATCCATTGATATAACCAGGGTGATCCCACGTCAATGGTCTCAGTCAAAGTTCAGCAATTTCCAGAGCAAATGTATAGCTTTGATTCTGTTAATATTGTGGCACTTCATAATTAGGAAATTGGGAGTTAATTTGTTTCTTCAATTTGTCACATAGATTACACACAAAACCCAATGTTTTTTCAGATACATAAATGAATCCTTAAAACCCTCACAAAGTAAAATTACAGCTCCTATATGCATTTGTCTACTAAAGGATAGTGCTTTATCATGCACAAAGCACAGCTCCAGTGCCATACCGCTGGCTAAACGTTGCCACCCCAATAACACATCTCACTAACATACATATCAAATCACCGAAATCAATTCAAAGCAAATTAGCTTTAAACTTCCTCACCCTCATATTCACTACAATACATTAATGCTGTGTAATCAGTTAATGTACCTATCAATACGACAGTATCCTCATACTGAGAAATGAACAAATGCTTAATTGTGTAGACCAAACACAATAACAAGAGATCATCTTTATTCTGGTAAGCAATGTAAATGGATCCCGGATTCTAGAAGCACCATGGAAACATGCAGATTGTGCAAGTGTGCTATACAGATACTGGTAACCTAACATATCTGAGAAACGTTTTCAGCAAATAAACATGCAAACTCCCCCTCATTTAGTTTTTTCTTGAAAGCTCCAGTCCACAGCCATCCTCTGTATGTTTCATCTTAACTAGCTACGGTACCTTGAGGCTCATGGACGTCAATAAGGGGTCACCAAGGGCCACAACTGACTTGTTCTTGTGACTCCATGCACTGCCTTTTCGACCCCTGGCATTAGAGATGGCAAAATCAGTGCCAAGTGCACAGGTGTGACACCAAACTCTTTATTTCCTGTCCAAGGTTTGCTATGCTAATATTGAACAATATTCTATTATTCATTATTGGTGTAGTAAATAATGGAGCACAATTCGCTGGTACGGACCATTAGTGGCAGCTAAGGTATGTAAAAAGGCTTTTAAATGTATGCTGTGCATGTGTTTGTGGGTGTGAGTGAATCTATGCAAGAGACCATGTGTGTGAGTGAACAAAAGAGAGTAAGTGAGAATGTTTTGTTATGCTTGCAAATCTGTTGTTGGCCCTGGTACACTGAATTTCCTTGTTGTCTTATAGAGAGACCCATGGTAAAATGTTGAGGCTGTCTTACTTGAGGCAAATCTTAGCATGACAGACACCTGTGACAAAAATATGGGCACTGGCACACTGGAGGTAATTATTGTCACAATGGTGCACCCATGACAAAATGCTAGCCCTGGCACAATGTAACTAATTGTAGACATATGGTGCCATCTATAGCACATTTTGGAAAAACGGGATATACTCCTAGGGAATATTAGGCTTCATTGGCTTGGCATATCATGAAAGGATTAAAAAAAACAATGAGTGCCATTTCAGAGACTATGACATTTTAGTCCATTTATGTAAACATTGTGCTTTAAAATGCACTATAGAACCACACTCTTCCAAATTTTCTTGGTGGGAGAAAACCCCTAGTAGAGGCCTGTTTTTTTTGCTTCGCTCCCTCACTACAATGCTGACAAGTATTACATCACAGAATTGTCAAAGATCAAGTGAGCACTAAATTATAGGTGGTATCTAAAACAATTGTTTGTTCATATTGTGAAGTGACATTAATCATGACGGTATTATGTAACTCCAGTAATATCAATTATTGTGATATCATCATAGTTAAGGTCATGACTGGAAAAAATAAGAGCCAAAGGATCATATGGCAATGCTTCCTGTACTGTCATTAAGGCCAAAATATGTAATGTCACTTCCGCTGGCATTTTGGCAATTTGACGACCAATTTGAGGTTGCGCTCTTCTCTTCTGTGAAGACTGCAACAAATCTAAATTCTACAGTCAAGACAGCTACTACACCTCCCTTCAGGACTACATTTTACCTACCATCTAAGGCTTCAGTATTGGTATTGCAGGCAGATGTGCTTTTGACCCTAATTTAATGTGGCTATTGTAAATGCTATAATACTTTTTTTAAATATACAAAAATAATGATTAGTTATTCTTAAAATATTAAACCATCACAGTTAATGAGGAGGAAGTAGAATGGCGCAGAAATATATTGATCAAATGCCTCAGTACCAGTTCCTCTTTCCTCCTCTCAAGTGTGTGACGTTGTTTCTCCCAGTCAGTCGAAGCCGGTGAGAGCCTCTTCATTGATCCTTGGCCATACAGTCTCTTCTGAGCTTGGGCTTTTTGTTGAGCAAGGTTTCTCTTCTTATCACTTGACCTAGAAGCAGAACATAATTTTTGTTGGTCACATATAAAATAATGAAATGTTGACTAATTCATCTGAATACAAGATTACACAATTGTGGAACCTTTACCCCACTGGCACACCCTGGTTTTCATTTATCGGTAAGACAGTGGGCATCTCTGCTAACATGAATGTGCTCAGTTTGAACTCAAAAACTATACTACTCATGTTACATATATACTGTCACTATCCAATTAATATTTTTCTCTTTAAAAGCCTTATAGTACAGAAATGTACTTTAATTTAGAAGAATATAAGTTTAATCACAACCAACTGGTTTGTTATGGTTACAAAGCTTCCAGTTTCTATAGTGTGTTGCCTGCTGTGTCCTTTTCTTTGCTACAGAGGACTTTTATTTGACTACCAAGGGATTTCTTCAGAAGTGGATAGGTGTTGTTAAGAATCTAATTTACTCTTTGCCGGAATGTCCCAAGGAAAAATCATGACCTTACATCATGGAAAATACGTTAAACTGTAACACATCATATGGTCAGAAAAAAAGCACATGTATTCCATACAATAAAGTTAACACTGCTGAAAAGCAGGCCCAATTGTACCCGCCATTTCTGGTAATTGCCGGAGTGTGCAGAAGAGGAAGGAAAATTAGTGCTGGCTGAAGGCCCCTGAAAGTAAGTATGGTGGGGAGAGAGTATGAGGGGAGAGAGAGGGAGAGAGAGAGAGAGAGAGAGAGAGAGAGAGAGAGATAGAGAGAGAGAGAGAGAGAGCGAGAGAGAGAGAGAGAGAGAAAGAGAGAGAGAGAGAATGTAGAATGGGTAACTGTGTAATATGAACCAGTATCATTAAAAGCCACAATTGACAGCATTTTACCAGTAGCATGGGGCAACAGTATTTGATTTTCAGGATTTGGAGGGGGAATTATATTTGCAAATGTTTAGGTTCAGGGTTCTTGCCTTTTCTCCAATAACTGAGCATTGCAGTAATACCCGAAGACAGACTACAGGCACACAGGGCTAAAAGCAGAAAAATGCCATCCTTCTAAAAGTGGCATTTTTAAACTTGTAATAATAAATTCGACCTTACCATTATAAATGATTTATCATTACAATTCCATAGGTACTAAACATTACAGCTCCATGTTCTTCCAATTAGGAATTACACTTATTAGATGTAACAAGGATTCCCCCAATGTTAACCTATGGGAGGGGTAGGCCTCACAGTAGTACAAAATTAATTTGGGACTTTTTCACTACCAGGACATGTAAAACTTAAAAGTGTATGTCCTACCTTTTAATTACAAAGCACTCTGCCCTATGGGCTACCTAGGGCCTACCTTAGGGGTGACTTATATGTAATAGAATGGGGAGTTTAACTCTTGGCAAGGGAATTTAAATGACAAATGACATGGCAGTGTAAACGGCGCACACAGGCTCCGCAGTGGCAGGCCTGAGACATGTGTTAAAGGGCTTCTTAAGTGAGTGGCGCAGGCAGTGCTGCAGGCCCAATAGTAGCATTTAATTTAGAGGCCCTGGGCACCTGTAGTGCACATTACTAGGTACTTATAAGCAGTGGCAGCTCGCCGAGGGTGTGCTGCGGGGCGGTGAGGCGGGGTGGTGGGTGGGGCATGGGAGGGGCAGGGTGGGGGGTAGTGGAATCTGACATACGATGGACAGGAGTAAGATAAGTAATTAAATAAATAAAACAATTTACCTTGCGTGCGTTGCATCGCCGAGTTGGCGATGCTGCGCGTGCAAGGTATATTATTTTATTGATTTAATTACTTACCTTACTCCAGTCTGTCGTATGTCCGACTCTACAACCCCCCAACCTGCCCCTCCCCGCCCCACCCCATCACCCCGCAGCACTCCGTCGGCGAGCCGCCACTGCTTATAAGTAAATTTAATATGTCATTTATTGTTAGAAATTGATTTTCTGGTGGGCTAGTGTTATGCACCTAAGCCAGGCAGAATCCACCACTCTTGTTAGGATAATGAGATTATATGTCTAAAACAGCCCTTGCTCACCCCCTTGGTAGCTTGGCACGAGCAGTCAGGCTTATCTCAGAGGTAATTTCTAAAGCATTTGGATAAAACAAACAGTAATACGGTGAAAACACTACAAAAGGAGACTACACCACTTTTAGGAAAATATCCAATATTTATCTGTGTAAAACAAGACCAAAACGATAAAACTCAAACAAACAGTAATCCACAATAACAATAAAGCAAAAATGGCCTTTATATACAGTTCCAAGGCTATCACAGCATTGTGAACAAACAAATCCAACAGTTCCAGCTGGTCGCAGTGTCGCGGGCCAGCTACGGTGTCGGGGAGACCCGTAAAATAGTATCTTTGGAGATGCAGGACGTCAGACCTTGTGGTGAGGTCAAGAGGAGGGGCGTCGGCAGGCATCAGTTCCGGGAGTGGGTGCAGGAGTTGTTGGGCCCTTGAAATCACATGTGTTGCAGGTCAAACTCTGTGAGTTTGAAGTCAGGAGCGCCAGTGTCAGCAGGCATTGGGGCTGTGGTGTGAAGTGGAGTGGTGAGACGTGCAGCGCCCTCAGGTCGCGGTGCAGGCAGCGGCTCGGTGATGGTTGTCCAGTGGCGTCGGTAAGACCAGGGCTGCGGTGCACAGAGGAGAGGTGCTCATTGTGGTGCTGACAGGTCACGGTGCATGCAGCGGTGTCGTCGTTGCTGAAGCACTGTCGTCGGTAGACCCAAGGCTGTGGTGCAAGATAGGGCAATGCATTGTGCAGGGCCCACAGGTCACGGTGCAGGCAGCGGTGTTGGTTGACAATCTGGAGGTGATGGCACTGGCATCGGTGGGCAAATGCTGCGGTGTGGGACGGGGCGGTGCATTGAGTAACCTACAAGTGGTGCCCCCAAACCACGATGCAGGCAGCAGCATCAATGTCAGCTTGGAGCGGCGATGGTGTTGAGACCACGGCTGCGGTGCAAAGCAGGACAGTGCTCCGTGTTCTCCACAAAGGCTGTCCATAGGTAACTGTGCAGGCAGTGGCATCAGTGACGGCGTTGCGCCATTGTCGGGGATACCAAGGCGCTAGTGTGAAGTGAGGCAGTGCAGAGTGGGGGGCCCACACCTCACGATGCAAGCAGCGGCTCGGTGGCGGCATCGGGCGGCATTGTTGATGAGAACAGGGTTGCAGTGCGAAGTGCAGTGGTGCCCTCTGCGGTGCCTTTAGTTCTTGAAGCCTTCAACTGCATCATTGGATCAGTGATAAAGAACGTGGAATATAAATTAAAGTTTGAATTTATTTCCAAGGAGCAACCAATATAATAAATCCCTTATAAAAATAGTCCAAACCGCCCAGAAGAAACTGTTGTTTTATCTGGAAAAAGGCTTGCTATAATGGGCACATTAAAGACTACGGTAGCGAAGGGTGTGGCCTAAAACAATTGAGCCAGCATGCTCTGAAACGGCTCGCCAAACTCCACAAAGCATAGGCAGAATAGTGACCCATTGGCCCCTGATTTCAATACTGAAACCCAAAGGAATGTTCCTGATGGCTTCCTGATGTTCGCTGGCCATCTCTGAAGGATGAATGGGCTCTGGAAGAGATCTGAAGAGTTGCGGGTGCAGGGCTGTGTTTGAATCGAGATGGCAACTGGGTAGTGTGTGGCCTGGCTTGGGCTGCAGAAGAAAATCCCCCTGAGCAGCCGGGAGCTATGCTGAATAACCTCATCTACTGACTGTTTCTGCTAGTCAGAGGTCAGAGAAGGGAGGGGACTGTGAAGGAGATCAGAAAAGTGGCCAGAGTGGAGCCACAGTTGGTCCAAGATTGTGGCCAGGAGCTGCACAGTCTGGTATGGATAAATCTGTGGCTTTGACTGAGTGTCATTGGGCATTACTGGCAGCTCCATATAGCAGGGGATTGCATGTGGACTGGTGGACCTTGGCCTGGAGAGGTGGGGATAAGGGCAAGTACCCGAAACATCAGAGAAGTGAGATTTCTCATTTAGACTACAAAATAGAGTGATGTTCACTGTCTGAGGACTTTGGGTCAGCACAACCCTCTGTTAGAATGCGGGCATCCCTGAGCATGAGGGGAGTGCTCTGTAATGGCCTCTGTGCCTTGGGAGTTGGTCAAACAGGATGTCCACAGTGCCAAACCGCAAGTGCAGATAAAGACCCAGAGAAGTTAGACATCAGAAGATTTTGGCGGAGCTGCTTGACCATGTGTGCCTCTCTCCTGAGTGCTGAAGAGTGTAGCAGGGAGACCAGGATGATCATCTGACTGCAGATGAGCCTGAGAGGCCCTAAAGAGACATTGCTTTGAGGACAGGGCGGCCTTGAACAAATCTTTTACCGGGGAGGAGGCCCAGCTATTCACATTGGTTCAAATAGGCGGGGTCATTAAAAGAAGAACAAAAATAGACAAGGACAGGCTTCCAAATTCCAAAGGAGCTGGTAGTGATGACTATCCACTAGCTGAAGATACAATGGCAGGACCGGACAAACTGGACAATAGCCAAGGAAGTACTGGTGCACAAAATGTACGCATTGGCCATAGGCCTCAACCTACTACGAGCTGATCAGCAGAATATCGCTGAAAGGATCTCAGACAAGAAAAAAATCCTTGATGTCCTTCAGTCTGCAATAAAAGAAATCTGTCACCAGATGTCTAACATGCAAAGAAAGCCTCTGTGTGGAAAACCAGAACGCAAGATACGGAGGGGAGATCCCGTTGCAACAAATATAAGAATTATGGGTCTACCTGAATGAGTGGAAAGCTGTAATATGGCCACCTTCCTTGAATTTTGGATACTGGCAAGATCACAGCATTTCATCATAGGTTGCCTGCAGCATTGTCTGTGTCTGGTGCACCCCTACGTTTGAAAGTGGTCCGGTTATTCAATAACCACAACAGAGGTGTTATCCTGGAATCATCCCGAAAGATGAGCTTATTAATTATGGAAAATCAAAGAATCTTCATTTTTCATGACTATACTGCACCTGTCCAAAATAAAAGATGCTTCTACATGGAAGTAAAGCCGCAACTTTGCTAGCTTGATGTTAAATACATGTTGATTTTTCCTGCAATTTTAAAAGTCACACTGGATGACATAATGCTCTTCTTCTCTGAACCCAACGAGGCATGGGACTAGTCTAACCAGTGGGTACCGAACTGTGGCAAAAAGGTCCCAGAGCCTCTGCCTCAAAGACCGCGAAGGTCAAATATGAAAAAAACTGATTGATGAGCGAGGTCCTCCAGACAGACAGCGGAAAAGATTGCAACTAAACAAAAAGAAGTACTAAACACTGTCAGTCAATGGGATCAGGTATGATCAAAGGGATGGGACTCTGACTTGAACCCAAACTCTAAGCAGATAGGAACGTATGAGGAGGAAGCTGAAAAGGATGACTCTGTGCTGCCAAAAGTTACGCCAAAGACAGCAGATGAGACTGAATCCTGAATATACTGGTGTTGCTCCTTCCAGATATATACTGATCTGAATGTGTACAGTAGCTCTCGGGGGAATAAGCATTGCAGAACTGGGTAATATCAAAGTGTGTACCTGAAGGGTCCACTCACCTTCATTGTAAAACCTAGTGGCTGTAGGTTGTCTTCATTGTATGAAGGTACCAAAAGGGTGGATGGAGAAACAAGCCCTAAGAGCACATGCATTGTGGAATTGTGATTCTAGCTGGATGTCTGTGGAAGGCACGGAAAACTAACCAAGACCAGACTCCACCCCAATACTTTACCTAGTATAGGAAGTTTCTCATTCCACTTTAGATTGGCTTCACTAGGCTCTGAGTGGAAAACAGCTGGGGATTTTGTTTGGTCAATGTAAATTACTAAGTATTGCCAGACATATAGTAGTGGGGAAGCAACTCCGTGAGCCACAAAGCAGCAATCAAAGGTACATCATTTAGCGGTGCGGGAGCAAGGTCTTGCCCTAGTTCCTTCCCAATAAATGAGCGATATTCTTTGTCCTTGGTTCCAAAATAATTATCCTTGGTTGGTACACACAAGCATGATGTGTTATCATGGAATGTGCGTGGGCTTAACACTGATAAAACAACAAAGAATTCACACTTACATCAACAGATGAGGTATTATAATTGCATTTCTTCAGGAGACACACCTCATCAAGAATGTAATAGAGAAATTGCACCATAGATGGAGAGGCAATTATTTGGCACTAATACTAGAAGTAAACTTACAGGGATAGACCCGGTCAAACATGTAAGTGCTAGGGATGGTAGACAGACAACATTAGATGGCAAATGGTTTAGTCGATTTATTAGTTTGGAGAGCATACATACAGGAATCTTGACTCAGTGGCTTGATTGATCCTTAATGACCTGGGCTGCACAATGCTTTGGGGAGGTGAATTTAACCATGTTCCGAACAGCGATACGGAAAGATCACTGCCAGCACTCAAGCTGCCTACATTACAACCACATTCTCTAGAAGTTATCTGGCATTTGGCACACAATGCATTCTCAGTAATATGTACATGTTTCATACAAGAATCAGCCTGTTTATGAGCCACCCAAATTTATAGAGTGAGATTCTTTACTTTGAATATTTGAGTAAAACACTATTGGATCATAACCTATTAACGGTGATGTTGGTGTTCGCTTTGGGGTACTTATAAGAGAAATGCCAATGTGTCATCCGCAACCCAAAGCTTTGCTTGACTCACCAGATAGAATGGTACTCCGAACCATGATCACACAGCTTTCCAAGGAGAATGTAGCTACTGCCATGGCCTGACCATTGAATAGGAACCATTTAGAGTATCAATAAGGGGTGTTTGTATGAGTATAACACAAGAAGTTCAGGGGGACCCTCAACAGGGCTGTAATGAAGTTCAATGTAGTCTGTGGCCCTAAACCTGCCTAAGAGGTCAGCCTTTCTCATATTCTCCATCTTTCACTTTGGATAAAATAACAACCAGCGACATGCAACACACACACTCAGAGGTGTGGCTTCAGTTACACAGCCTCTCACAATGCGGTCAAAATTGCTAAATGTGTAGGTGCACAGCACAGTCTGCTGGCATTCCTTCTGTTTGTTATTTGTGTTACATTGTTTTTTAGATCAGTTCAAATTCCAGCAACGCTTTCAGAGTGTGAATGGATGGCATGCAATGCCCTTGTTTACCAATATAGCGTTAAAGTTGTTCCATAAGTTAAAGGGGTTTATAAGGGTTAAGTAGAAGAGATCATTAAGAAATTGTGAAGACTTCACAAGTCACTCCCTAGAAGGATTTGTGATGACTCCGTAAGTCACTCCTCTGATAAAAATCAGCTATTTTAGTTTTATCCACACTCATGTTATAGTGATAACAGCATAGTGTGTAGTGGTTATAAGAACATAATGCCCCAGCAATGGAAATATACCTATAGGTAAGGAACTAGCACGTTCTATGTATGCCACCTGTTCTCACTTTGATTATTCTAAGTTAGACAGGAAGTATAGCTCTGTACTACTTGCCTCCTGAACGTTATTTCAGAGCACTAGTCTAGGCATCAGCATTATCACAGAGAGAGGTTGAAGAGGATGGTTCAGCCTTGTCTTTGTGCTTAAAAAGACATTAACGGTTGATGCCAGTATTAACAAACAAAACACCCCACTGTGACCCCTACAAGCGCACAGTAGGATGCATATTAAATCTGGATCCAAACCTGATTAGTGCCCTGCCTCTATCAAGCAGAGTTTGACCGCTCTTATCTTTTTAGGGGTTCTCTGGGGATCCTCTGTCACTGATGTACTTTAATTTGTGTGTTTGCACTCTCTTCAGGCATATTCACTACTTCGAACATTCAATGTTTTGCTATGTAGAAGATCTGCAGTTTATCACACAACTGGACCACCATGCCCCTGACGTTCTGCTCTATTTCCACAACTGTCTGCTGGAGCTAAATGGTGAATGGCCCACAATTTCTTAAAGTTAATCTCCTGTAAGGCAGAAATAGTGATTACTCTATGGAAAAGATCATGACGGGACTAATCTGTCGACAATCATCTTAGGTACAGCCCTGGAACCTGTTCCGAAGGTGAATAGTCTGGCTATTTTCCTGTGCCATGATTTCTAAATGACTGCCCAAATAAATGGAGTGGGCAATTCCAGTTGACATGTTCTGCATCTTCTAATAAGTGCCCTCCCCTTTCTCCAAAAAATGTTCCTTGCATCTGTCATTGCTCCTCTCATCCTGGCAAAGGTAAATTATTTTAATTATTACACTGCAGATTGCCAAATCAGTACAGAATGCAATGGTACAACTTAACTATCTGTTGAAAAGTTGACCATGTCTCCGAAACTCTAAGAAGCCTAAACCGGTTAGGAACTCGGTAGAGAATTCCATTCAAGTCCATCTGCTGAATGTGCAAAGCATTTTACCACCGTGGACAGTGTTGGCTGCTCCACCTTATCTGTCCCTGCCACCAGCAGAGCTTTTGCTTTGAAATCCAGTAGTTTCTAGAGGTTCCCAAAGAAAAATTGGTTCCTATTAGAACGCATTGTAAGGCCCAATGCTGCCGGATTAGCTTTGGCACAGCATGGGTTCCATGGACCCAAATGCAGATAATGAAATTGAGCTCGTATCCCCTAATTTGGTAGTCCAAAACAGCTATAATTGTGGCCCATTGAGCCCCTCCGACCTCTAGGCCATGGTGGACTGCACCTGCTGCAATAACTATAGCTATGCCCCTAGAAAGAACCTATGAGGCATATTCTCAAGGACTTATCGCCGAGTTATTGGCACTTCATCGCAGCCAAAGTGGTGATAAATTTATCGCCCTATTCACAAGCAGGTGCTAACAGCCGATATCACCAGTTTTCCTACGATAGCAGCCGCAAAATACATTGCCACGGATGACACCGGCAACTAACGCTAATGAGATGCAGAGTAGGCGTTCCAGTGCAAAAAGCCACGACAACACCACTTCGCAACATTCTCAACAACCAGCCAGATAGGTGATATGATCACAAAACATGCGATAAGGCGTGTTAGCAGCAGGGATTTAACACCTGCTCTTACCTGGTGTTAAGTCGGACGACAACCTGCACCAGAAAAGGGAGCCCAGCCCAGAGTCACACCTGAAGAACAACAGATGCCATGGAGCTACTGATCATGCAGCTCGGACACCCAAGAGGGCCACAACACCCACCGCCACCACCCCCAGGCCCGCCCCCCCCACCCCCTGGACTACCACAGAGGCAGCGCAGACAAAGACAGGGGACCTTCAGAAAAAGCACCAGCCTCATAGACCTAACACCAGAGGATGTCATTGCCCACTACAGGCTCAAAAGGACAACCATCCGACGCATCCTGACCATCATTGCCCACAGGCTGACGGTACCAACACAGCGGACAACCAACATCCCTCTGCAGACAAAGCTGCTGGCTGTGCTGCACCTGTTGGCCTCTGGGACCTCCAAACCAACAACTGCCAGAGTCGGAGGAGTCTCACAGCCAGCCCTAGCCAAGTTCCTCACACCTGTCTTGGATGCCATCATCAGCCTGGTAATACAGTACCACTCACTTCCCACTCACTGCGCAGGAACAGCTGGAGAGCAAGAAAGGCTTCTACGCCATAGCTGGATTTCCGCATGTGTTGGGGGCAATCTACTGCACACATGTACTCCTCGTGCCCCCTGCTGCCACCGCACCCAAATACCGCAACAGGAAGCACATGCATTCCATCAATGTGCAGGCAGTAGTGGACCACCTGGGACTCTTCACCAATGTCGTCACCAACTACCCAGGCAGTGTGCATGATTCCTTCATCTTTCGACAATCCATCATCAACCACCGCTTGGAGGCTGGCACCTATGGGAATGCATTGCTCATTGGTAAGTACCAAATGAACACACCACACACCTCAACTCCACAATCATGCAACGCACAACTCTGGGAATGCACACGTTACAAACTCACATACAACATGCCAAACAACATGCCCACCTACCAGACACGGCAGCACAACTTACTGTGGTAACCTGGGCTAGCCATGTACACAAGCCATCAATGGCATGCCAACTCAGCCACACAATAGCAGAATGTGGGGAGACGTGGGAACCAGGCATGTGCGAAGGAGGCAAGTGACACATGAATGAGAATGTACACAGTGCCAAGTGTGACGTGGATGTGCTGGCCACACTGCAGTATGCAGACCACAGATATGCCCATGTCGACATATACTGCTGGTGTTTGGAGTGTAGAGAACTGTGGACGCAACCATGTTACCCCAGGCAGTAGGGAAGTTTGCGGAAATGTAGCTTGTTACGTCCCCCCCTGTAAGCGTGAGCTGGCCCGGCGTACGCCAGGCCAGAGTAGGGGTGTGAATAAAAGCCCGTTGCTCTGGGCGTTGTTCTCTTCCGGAATAGCCAATGTAACTGCCAGGGTGGCGCCTTCCAGCCCGCCACGAGGCCGACGCCGTGAGCGGCGGTGCCTGCGATCCTGTGTGTCTGCTGCACCCCAGGCCGCAGGTCCTTAGACCCGTCTTGGCCACCCCTGCGCAACCAGGCCACACTGCTCACCTGCCGACACTGGTGTGTGTCAAACAGGGCCCGCCACGTGCCTGTGCAAGCTCCAAGCCCAAGGCCCACAACCTTGGCAGCCTCCTCAGACCATCACAGCCTCCGCGACACGGGCACCCTGCACTCCTTTCTCGTTGACGTACTCCACCGGCCTACACTGCGGTCAAGTAGGTCACACATTTGGAACTGAGTCTTGATTATACAATGGCAGAGTATATATTTTATGGCAGAGTTTATATCACTGTACTGCCTTCGATGTGGTGCCACCAACTCTGTGCATAGTCGAGTAGGTCACATATTTGGAACTGAGTCTTGATTTCTTCATGGCGGAGTTCATATCATTGTACGCAAGGAGACGAGGAAGAGGAAGACGTGGTTCAGTCCGGAGGAAAAAAGGATCCTCGTTACGGAGGTGATCGAACACTACCCAAAACTGCTCTGGTGCCACTAACTCTGTGCATCGCAAGCCAATGACACGTGGCAGTGGGCCCCTGCTGACCGCTGTCTCCGGCCTACATTGCGGTCGAGTAGGTCACACATTTGGGACTGAACCTTGATTTATTTATGGCAGAGTTTATATCATTGTATAGGCCTCAAGGAAGACTGCATCCCCTTCCAGCTCTGGTGCCACTAACTCTGTGCTCCGAAATTCATGGACACTCTCTGGTTGAACTTTGGTGGCGTCTGAGTATATGGCCTGGGGGTTGACTTCATCATCATGTAGCTGATACTGACTTGGTGTCAATAATGAGTCTGTAGCATTCTTCTCCTCCATGTTGCCTGTTTCAGCTTGTTTCTGCCCTCTGCATCATGCCCTGGAATGACACCTTCCACTGTCCCCTGAAACACTCCGCGACAATCACCTTGGACATTGACGAGGACACGCTCAGCTCACGTGGTCCTACCTCAGTGCACCGCAAGTCACAGTCCCTTGCAGTTGTGCCTGTGCCGGCCGCAGTGCATCCGAGACCACAAAATCTGTGCAGCTCAAGTTATGGACCCTTTCTAAATGAATATTGGAAGGCCTCTGGGTCGATGGCCTGGGGGTCATTAACGCCATGTGTCTGTGGCCCTGCGTTGACCGCTGCTTCCAGCCTCAACTGCGGTCCACCAGGGTTCACACATCAAATCGAGTCCTGACCTGCCCGTACGACACATCACCGTAGGATGCACATGCCACCACCACCAGGACCACCTCCAACCAACAACTGCCAGAGTCAAAAGAGTCCTAAAGCCAGACTATCAAATTTGCTCACACCTGTCGTGGATGCCATCATCAGCTTGATACCCTGCTCAGCTCTTCAGTTGCCACTAACTCAGTGCACCGCAACTCATGGACGCTTTCTGATTGAGTTTTGTGCTGTGGACAGCTCACGCAGAAATGTCACCTCAGGCAGAGGGCAAAACCTGGGACGATAATGAGGAAGATGGTGCAGGTGTAACACACCCCACTGCAGCTGCAGCAGGAATATCCTGAAGGGACACAATCCTAGAGAATTTCTTCACATGAGCATGCTCAGCTCTGGTGCCCCAACATCAGTGCACTGCAACTCACGGACCCCACATATCACACACCAATGAACCAGTGAGCCTGCCAACACATCATGCAGAACCAACTATTGACTCATGTCTCTCTGCACTGTGTGACCAAGGATATGCACTCTGCTCTTGGATGATGACACCCCTCCGAGCCCCGAACACACAGGCACAGAGGCAGTACAATGCAGCCCACAAACGCACCAGGGGCATCATGGAATGCACATTTGGCGTGTTGAAGTCACGTTTCAGGTGCCTGGACATCACAGGTGGAAGGCTCCTGTACAGCCCAGACATTGTGTGCTTGATGATCGTTGCATGTAGTGTCAGGTCATATTGAGCAGTGTCCGGATCCCCAACTCCTGGCCCCATATCTCGACTGATGACTGTGGCCACCATTTTCTCAATTTCATCCAGCTCTTGGTGTGCCGCTGGACCCCCACCTTCAATGAGCGTTGCTGCTTTCATGTTGGCCTCGAGTTTCTTCTTGGTTTTGGCCTTCACATAATTCCAGCGCCTTTTGACCACTTCCATTGTCCTCCCCAACACTGCAACTGCATTCACATGGTCCAAGATGGTCTGCCATATTTGTTGGTAGTGTTCTATCACCTCCGTAACAATGTTCCTGTTTTCCTGCGGACTGAACTGCATCTTCCTCTTCCTCTTCTCCTTGGCCTTCCCCGACCCCAAGATTCCTTGCTGGTCGTCTGTGGGGCTTGTTGGGTTCGCGTTGTCCTCTGCAGTCGGTCCGGGTGCATCCATAGTGCTGCGCAGTTTATTTTTTTTGCATTTTTTTTCTTTCTGCTTTTATAGTGGATTTTCCCGCATGACGCATGGGAATTGCAGTCCTGTTGCTGGTTATCGCTGATTTTTGTATCACGATTGGCCACATCGCAACTTTTTTCGCGTTCGTGTTTCGCATTTTTTCTGCATCACGTTAGTTTTAATGCAGTCATTTGACGCGTTATTGTGAGATTATCGCATGGTGCCGCTGGGTTTGAGAATACAACGTTAACACGGTGGTATTTTCACGCGGTAGACTGCGATATGCAAAGTTGTGTTAAGCTAATTTTGCGATAATTAAAACACGTTCTTGAGAATATCCCCCTATGTATTTAGACAAGACAGTTAGAGTCATTCCTTGTTTCCGACGACTTTCTTATTTGCTAGGGAAAATGAATTCAGCTTAGTAGACTGTGGGTTGCTTGATGTTTTTCAGATCCAAGATGCCAGTGCCATAGAATTTTATAATTCAGAAAAAATTCTAATCAAATCAAGTTGCAAGTGTATGTAGTGCAGACACAAGTATTCCACACTGGGATACAATAGTGATTAACGATTTACTATTAAGGAAGATAAAATTTGAACCTTAGTTTGCAGATTCAATATGTCATTGAATGGGATATTTTAGACCTTTACAAATCTAACACTCTTTTTCCAGACATAGTCAATGGTTTCTTCATAATGGGTCCCATATGGATAGTGTATCAACAGCCTCTTACTCCTTGGGTATCCAAATGTTAATGCAATCTGAACCTTCATCCATCTTTAAAATAAGATCGAAGTTTTTTTGCCACTGGCCAATAAAAACGGAGTAAGAGATCAAATGTCAGTCTAATCTTTACTGTGTCGCCAAATTTATTGTGCCTATTTGCAGAAAGACCCCCTAAAGTGCCATCAAGTCTAGCCACTGCTTGCCCATGTCTGCCCTCGGTTTCACAGTTACCTGGTTATGTTGCTTCCTCAGAGAATGGAGAGGATCATTGTCATCCTTCGGCCTTTAAGCCATTGTGGGCCTGACCACCGCCATGAACTTGAGACTCTGTTGCACTGCTTTGTGTTAAACTAAAAGCCCTTTTTCTGCTGGAAGAATTCCATCTCCCACTGAGTGAATCGCTGTATGCCACCAAGCATGCCCACACCTGCCTTTGGGGTAAAGTCAGGTAATAAAGTAGTGGAGCAGCCACAGGTAACATGGGTGTATATAGCTGAGGGGTGTGAACAGGTATAACCGAGGGAGTGTGGCAAAAGTCATGTTAGACACCCTCATGGAACAGTGGTGTGTAGAAGTGTTCATGTCTACAGACATCATCAAGTGAGTGTTGGGTTGCAAAGAAGGATGGGGAAGGCTCCATCACATAAGGCCAATGTCTGTTCCCAGCCACAGGTGACATGGAACAGTGGCAGCAATAGGCCCTGCATTGGGGCTTATTCTTCAGCTGCTCATAGTTATTTGGATTTCCGAATTTTGAATTCTCATACTTTGGACAATCTCATGATTACAATGAGGATTATCCGATGGTGAATCATTAGGAATAAACCTTTTATTTTCACCTTCCTGGAACTTTTGATTTACTTTGGATTTGCGACGTTTTCGCTAGCAATTGGCTGTGCTTCAGGAGGGACACCACCCATCCCAGGGTGGTGCAACTGGTGCATTTAGTATTACGTCTTGGTTTAGAGGACGACTCCTCCTAGCACGCCCAGAACATTACAGATTTTCAGAACTACAGCATCAAACAAAGGTGTGCGTGGTATATCATTTATTGAACACTTCATTTCGCTAAACCACTACCACAGCACCCCCATACAAACAATGGCATATCAAGATATCATTAATCTCACGTAGAAACAAGCTGACACCTTTGCTTATGGTGAAGAAGAAGCACAACGGATTTACTAGTTGATAGGAGACATTGAGACGACCTCAGCCGGTACCGGCACAGTCCAAAGTAACATTAAGCAACTGATTTATCTCACCAAACGTGAAATCAATCAACGACTTCACGGCAGTACTCTCATCCAATATCATCGCACTCAACGCATACCTAGAGGATTAAGAATCTCATTAAAACCATCCCTATGCAAAAACGATCCTAAATTCATTGACAGATGGTATGGAATCTTAAACAAATGCTCACTGGATCTCATCTTATTAATAATAGAAGAGTTATTGAATTTTCTGGAAGAGCTTAATACGGAGATTACCCAACTTAAGCGAGAATTATCCTCTAAAATGAATCCAGAGGAACTATCACAGACACTCTTAGACATTAATGAACAACTTAAAAAACACACACAAGAAATTAACGAAAGAAAACTCCGCAAATTCCGCAGGGATACCATAGATTACAAACTGGGCGAAGTCTATAATTGGGCAGAAGTATACGCACGAAGGCGACAGCATAAACCTTTTGGCAAAACATCTGACACAGGTACCTCACCCGCCAGTAGTGATTCAGAAATTACCAAAAACAGACCTAGAACAACTATTCGCAAGGAACAGCCCTTCCCAGAGACCACTCGAGCCACAGAGATTCCATCGACCTCCACTCTACCTTCAACATCTGCGGTTCCTTTTTTAGGAACAGGTCATCAAGACAACGAAGACCCAGGAGGGGCAAGAAAAGGAACATCTTCCAAGCTTCCTGTGGACAAGAGAATCACAAGGAGCCAGAGATAAAAGATTCTGATAATTTGGTCATCAACATTTCCTCAACTTCTTCGAACAATCAAGAAACCAAATTGCTTCAAAAGGGATCTTCTTTTGTACCAACATATTCCTCCAATCATCTGGAGGCGGAAGTGAGTTTTTACAGATTTATGCGAACCTTAAGATTGAGACATTTTTTTTGAAAACGTAGTGACAGAACCTTTCGAACAACAAGACAATACCATGGCGGGTTTGAAATCTAAAAGCACGTATATGGCCCCAGTCAGCCACAAAGTTTTGGACACATATGAGACCTTGGTCAAACGGGATTTACAGCACATCTTCAGACATCATAAAATCAAGCAATCCAACTTGACATCCAAAGACAAGGCTTTATTGAGACACTTGACTGACAATCCTAACATTATATTTCTTAACGCGGATAAGGGTGGAGCACTAGTTATAATGGACACTGTACATTACAATCGCAAACTAGAGGAACATGTACAGGACACCACAACTTATTCTACATTAGGGCACAATCCTACTTCTCAAATTCAGTTGGTACTGCAGAACATCGTGGACAAAGCAGTCCGTGATGGCACCATTGGTGAAAAAGAACGCAAATTTCTCATCCAAGATTTCCCGATATGTCCTACTTTGAGAATGTTACCTAAGATTCACAACAATCTTGTTGATCCACCCATGAGACCGATAGTTTCCACTCGGGGTTCCCTTCATGAACCAGTGGGCAAATATCTTGATAAACACCTACAGCCATTGGTACAACAAATGTCTACATACATTAGAGACACCACTGACTTCTTGAATACACTTCAAAACATCACCATAAAGTGGGGTGAAGACACGTATTTTTGTACCATTGATGTCACGGCTTTATATACTTCAATACCACACAACCTTGGGATAGAAGCCATTGAATTGTTTCTACTACAATTACAACTGCGACAGGATTTCACTTTTTTTTTTTGGAGCTCCTTCATTTCACTTTATACCACAGCTATTTCTGACACAATAACCAATTTTTTCTACAACTCAACGGTACTTCCATGGGAAACTGTGCAGCTCCTAGCTATGCGAATCTGTTCATGCACAAGTTTGAATTAGACAACATTATCAACATTGATCCATGGAAGACACATTCAGTTTTATTTCTCTGTTACATTGATGATATTTTTCTGATCTGGAGTGGTTCAAAAAATGTACTAATGAACATCAATGACCAACTCAACAATTTTGATGAAAGACTTAAATTCACGTACAATATCCATAAGTCTCAAATCAATTATTTGGACGTGTTGGTGTACATCAAAGACAACCACATAGAAACCACCTTATACAGAAAAGACACTGACAGGAACAACTTACTGCACTTTACCAGCTTTCATCAACCCGCACTTAAGACACATCTACCATACTCTCAACTTCTCAGGATCAAAAGAATTATTTTAGAATCTGCACAGCTTACACAGAATGTTTCAACTATGGAGCGTCGGTTTCTTAACCGCGGATATCCTCAAGAAATCATCACTAAAGCCATCAATCGAGCATCACTTAAATCTAGATCTCAGCTGTTGATCACCAAAAGAAACGCTAAAGCCACATCCAGAGCTGTTATCGTTTCCAAGTTTTCCACTGAAAGCTTCAATCTCAAGAAAGTCATCTTGAAACATTGGCCTATGTTGCAGGTGGAACCTGACTTTAAGAAAAAAAATTCGGACAGACCCCTGTTCGCCTATGAGAGAAGTAAAAATCTAATGGAGCTACTTAAACCGCAAAAAGCACATGATCTAACTTTGACATACAAAGGCACTGTGCCTTGCCATAACTGTGGAAATTGCAATAACATCATCAAGGGTAATTGCATGCAGCATCCCACACGTGGGTTCAACATCAAGTTATACGTTACAGCCTCTTGTGACTCTAAGAATCTCATATATATGCTCAAGTGCCCTTGTGGCCTGGCATATATTGGCAAAACAGAAAGAAAGATCAAAACCAGACTCAATGAGCATAAGAATAACATTCGCAACAAAAACATCAAATCTACTGTGGCAGCACATTTCATTGATTACAATCATAACATCAGTCAATTAAGATTTTTGATATGCGAACTAGTACCCATCAAAGAAGGCAGAGACAATCGTAAATTCCTACTCCAAAGAGAGACTGCTTGGATTTACAAAATGAACTCATTGGTACCTCACGGACTCAATGACCGCGTTGAATTTAGTTGTTTTATGTAAACAACCATATTCTTTGTACTATGTTCCGGTTTCATTCATACTTTTGTTTTAGCCAACTATTTTCTTTTCCATAATTTTCTTTACCTCTGTATCACTTTTGACTTTTGACTTTCAGCCTTGAGCGTTTTTTATAACTGTGCGTTTTTCACACTGTGTTTTTCACATAGTCGTTTCTGTTTCATGTTTCACCATTTGACTTTGCTACAACACTTCACTTGTATGAGTTTTTAACTCAAGTGATTTATGATTTATTATTTATTTTTTATTCTTATTTTTTATTCTTATTACTAGTTGCTATTTTTTTGCACTATCCCCAAATACTCTTTTAGTTTCATTTCATCACCCTTTGTTTGTCATTTCGTCGTTACCTTTTGGTTTACGGCAACATTCTCCTTGGTCGATATACATTTACCCATTCCAATGTGGCCGCCACAACAATGAAGCGCAGTACACTCCCCCCTTTTCACTGTTTATAACAACGGCAGTCTATGGCTGCCATGTGAACATTTTCTAACAAACGGGAGCACGCAGAACGCTATCCTTATTTACATCGAGGTATGCGTATCTCTTTTTATGTATTTTCTTGTCTTTGGGTGGATTCTTCTTTGCTATTTCGTACTTCATACGCTGTCTGTGCACTGAGTTCAACTTTCGGGTGACTGTTTTGACACTTTTCTTAACCGCCGCGATATCGGGTCACATTGAACCGTCCGTGGATACACCCAACGGTTTCATTCCTTAGGAGCACATTGTCACACTGCAAAGGTTTATGACACTGGGTGTTACCATTTTTTATTCTGAAACACTTTTAGCATTTTATTGATTTGATCGTTTTACAGCACGTATTCTTTTCATTTTTTCTTGTATGTCTTTATTAACACACACGATTGCGGTCTTTAGCTACAAGGCACCAGCATGACTAATATTTGTTCGACTAAATCGGTCGCTTCAATTTACTCCTATCTTTACGTTTTTTAGGACCATTCCTCCTGACGAAGGGTATTCATTATACCCGAAATGCATTGGGGCTTATTCTACAGCTGCTCATAGTTATTTGGATTTCCGAATTTTGAATTCTCATACTTTGGACAATCTCATGATTACAATGAGGATTATCCGAAGGGGGAATCATTAAGAATAAACCTTAGATTTTCAACTTCCTGGAACTTTTGATTTACTTTGGATGTGCGACGTTTTCGCTAGCAATTGGCTGTGCTTCAGGAGGGACACCACCCAACCCAGGGTAGTGCAACTGGTGCAGCAATAGGCCCTCAACATCATCATCGGGCAACGCAGCTGCCAGCTAATCCTCTCAACCTATAAATATTCGGGTGCATATTCACAGCTGGTAGCAGACCTAGATTACTACCTGCAAACTTACAAATTGCTGGAATTCAGAAATGGTTCCAAAATTACTTTTGGGAAGAGAATTCTTGAAAACTTGTGACAGTTGCAGAATGCAAAAAGTGCTTTAAGTAAATTGTTGTGACTTAGGAATTACATCTATGCCGAAACATTTCTGCTTGCGTTCTTGTACATACTACACAATCATTCAATGCAGAAAAATGACTTACAGTACAAAGTCTTCAATTTAGGAGCTGTTCCATTGCCACCCTGGAAAGCTCCAGCCATATCCAGGGTAGGAATGGGTTTGGAAAAAAGTTTGGGTGTCCCCAATCTTCCCAGAACATCATCACCCTGGAACGTCCACTCTCCACCACTAGAGTATTTACATGTTCAGGTATTGCACCTTAGTGTGGTAATATTATACCTGGTTGAAATGGATTTACAAGTGCAAGTTCGCCTTTTGTGAATTTCTTGCATTCATAAATCAAACCATAGACCTGTGCAATTTTACACACTCAAATGGATTTGTGAATCAGGCAATAAGCGCATCTGACCTAAAGCATAAATTTGATTTCCTCTTCCCTCATTTTAGAAACTCTGTCATTCCAAAACCCAAATGAGCCACACTCCCACCCTCAACATGACCACTTTGAAGACTGAGACATTCTATATTATGAAAAAAATAACTATCAGCTTTCATCAGCACATTTTTTCCTACAAATAATAGGTGATTTGAGGCTAACGATATATTTGTTATGTAAACGTTAAACATCAATAGATAAATAATGCAATTTGTATAATCCTGGTGTTGATGAGTTAAAAAAAACACATGGGGCCTCATTCACAAAGGCAAATTTACACTTATGTGTAAGTATACAATTGTTTAATATTCACAAAGGTATTTTAGAAGTAGTATCTTTACAACTGCAGAGTCTCCGCACTTAAATGGCAGGAGAGTCATATCTTTTTATGTGCGGAGACTCCACAGTCGTCGTTAAGATACTACTCTAAAAATAATTTTATGAAAAGCAAACAATCATAAACTTTCACAAAAGTGTAAGTTTACCTCTTTGAATCCTACCCATGATGTTTAAAAAGAAATCCATGCGTTTAAGGTGTCTGAACCACATCCATATTTTCCCAATAACTGAGGGGCATATTATCAAGAAACGGCGTTAAAATTATCGCCGCATTGGCGGCAAAAAACTGCCGCTAAAGCGGTGATAATGGGCTTGATAATATGCCCTTCAGAATTCCCATAGAAGCTCATGTTCTGGTGTCAACATGGGTTTCTATTGGAATTCTCTGTGGCATATTATCAAGCCCATTATCGCCGCTTTAGCAGCAGTTTTCTGATACTAAAGCGGCGATAATTTTAACGCCGTGCTTGATAATATGCCCCATTATTCTTCCAAAACTTAAATTATGAATGGTCATTCCCCATTTCATTACCCTAAAAAAGGCGACAGTCTCACCTGATGTTGAGAAGAGTTAAGGCATTCAGAAGTACTCCTTTTTTGACATCATAGTCTATTTTTTGGTCAGTACCAAAACTAGGGGCTCGATTAATCTGAAAAATTAGAAAACACAAAGTAGTAAGTATCTGTTATTTCTCTCTGTACCAGAGCTTTCCTTTGTCTTAAAATCGAACAGTGCAACAAAGTCATATGATTAACAATACCATATCATGAAATCACATTGTAATTGTGAATTTATTGTAACACTATGAAGATCTTCGGGCCATGAGGATACCTAGGTATCTTGATTGCCACCTACAATTCGCGTACATTTTCTCATTGTTGAAGATGTGCAAAATACAATTGCGAAGGGTACACAAATGTACAGAAGTCATAGATTTTCAAACATACTTCTTCCGCCACAGATTATCCTCTCGCTAATCACAGGCCAAACACTCTTCCGGAGCAGGGAGACTTGAAATATACAGTTGCACATTTTACCTTTTTTCTCGCTCATTAAAATGCTTTTGAACACATTTCCACATAAAGACAAGCATTCCCCTACAATCTTGAAAATAGAACATTCCCACTATACTTATACACCTACTGCATCCTTTTTTCAGGAACAAGGGTATATGTGCAAACAGGGTGAGAAAAGTACATGGAATTGTTAATACCCAGAAATGTATCACTTTGTTTGTTGTCCCAACATTTCGAGTGGCCACTCTGACAATCATTTTCAACCTGAATTTACTGCTGCAAAAAGATTCTACAATCCTATTTTTGCAACTAATAGTTCAAGAAATTAAACTCACAAATTCCCCTTTTTTGTGGTTGCAAACTATATTTAATAATTGCAAAGGTGTTATGAAATGGCCTTTTTAGCTTCAAGCTCAATTTAATAAATTTAAATTCGACTTTTGGCGGTTGTAAACTACACTCATGACTGCAAAGGCTTGATGAATTGCCCTTATGCTTTTCAACTCATGTTTAATAGATTTCAATCACAATATCTAAAATGGATTCATCCAACCTTACTTAATTCTTTTTATATTGTGTAAATGGGTCCTGCTTAGGATTTCATTCCACCACTATCAGGTGCCTTTTTTAAATAGCCAGATAAGGTAAGTAGTTTTTTGAGCGTTTCACGGCAGTATACATATCCAAGCCAGAGCAAAAATTGAATTATAACTGCTTTCAGGAAAGTTTTAGGCACAGGGCCATATGTTGGTTCACTGGGTACAAAAGATCACACATTGTTTGTGTAGAATATAAAGAATGTATGTAAAATGTATTTTGCTTAGGGATCTGGACTATGCGACTATACAGGCAGTTATATCTTTGAGGTCAAATTGTGATGGCATTTAACGATCCCAAACTGTATCACCTACCTAATAAATATTCTAATATTGATATTATTATCGTGAGAAACTTTGGAGGAAGTGGAAAAATCTGAGAAACTGTCTATGCTGTAATACCACCATAGGCACATAATTCCATACAGAGTTGAATTTACCCTCATCCAAGATTACTGGGTCTGCAAACACACCACTCCACAACTAGTCACTATGACAATATTTGTATTATTGTGTATAATGGAGGGGCTGGTGGGATCCTGGGGAGCCCACCTAATACGCAATATTATTCATCTTAGCATTCATTGGAATAAAGGCTTAGGGGGCTAGACTTTAGTGCCAAGGTGGAGGAGTCAGTGTAAAAAGCACAAGGATATGAATAAATACAGAGGGATGTGGCGACCATGGTGGGATCACTTACAAAGTAAACTAACGAAAATATAATGGTATTCATTGTTGAACAATTTGCTTAATGCAACTTGTATGACAAATGCTCAGTTTAAACATATCCTTTATTCGAGACATCAGTGTGTTTTATAGTGAATATTATATATATTATATTGAAAAACAATAAAAAAGAGTTATAAGCAACGATCCTAATACTAAGGTTGCCCAATAACAGATACTTACCAGTAATTCACGTTCATGTTCATGTAAAGTGATTTGTTTTTAGAAAAAGAATCACTTTACATGATCCTACAGAGCACGGGTTAAAATGTGTCTATGCTCTACAGGCAGTAGTTGAAACAGGTGCAGTTGGATGGATCTTTTCACTGCTCATACCTTATAGAATTAATTATTGTGCAATTCCTGTATAGCATGGCTGAAAGTTAGAAAAAAAGCACTATGACGCAGTCAGCTCTGGCCGTGTCATAGCTATTTTGTTTCTAGCAGAACGGGAGGGAGTAAGCAATAACTTGTGAGGGGGACATGGGAAGCAACAAGAGGGAGGGTGGGGGTCATGGGGCAAGCAACAACATGGGAGGGGGTGTGGTGCAGGGCAAGAAATGAAGGAGCACACAACAAAGCGGGAGCTGCAAGGCAAGCAAGGGAGGTGAGTGGGAGGGGGCAGCATGGGAAGGAGGGCTTGGCAAGCAACAAAGCTGCAGGGATGGAGGAAACAAAGATGAGGCAAGAAACAACGTGGGCGAGACAGGTGCAAGTAAAAAAAAAAAGTACCTCCAAAAGTGCAACCAGTAGAAGGACAAACACTGGGCCTTAAACTGTGCTTAGGTCATGCTCCAGGGGAGAGTCAAACACTCAAAGATGAAGTGAAGCCAGTCAGTGCTGACCAAAAAGAAGCAAGGTAATGAAAGTGACGATGAAGTCACCCAATGGTAAACAAAGGATGAGCTCTAAGACTCCTGGAAAGTAAACAAAACGTCTCGCAAATGACAACACGTGCTCTGCCTCAGGCGAGACCTAAAAACAGGACACAGAAAAACAGAAATAGAAATCTAAGTGAGAAACATGGCTAAGTTGCCTCTGTGTTTTTGTGCATGTCTGTGTTTTCATTCATTGACACAGTAAAGTCAAACCTGTTGGATGTGCCAGTGGTAGTTAGTCTAGAACTCTGTTGTGCTGTTAAGATTTGCATCATATTTGCAATGAAAGAAGTTAATGAATGCAAATATAAATAACGGAAAAGAGAGTGAATTCAGGCCCTGTGTAGTTCACATTATACACATATTCCCATATTCATATTCAGCTATTCAAAAGTAAAAGCATACATGAACAGAATCCGTCATGTCTTTCTATACAGGCTCTTTGAGTTGTTCTCTTTTTGGACCTTCAAAGGACATGGGCCATAATCTGATACATGAACAAAATCGAGCTTGCAAAAAAGATGCACAGAAATACTGTGACCAACAACAATGCAGCCTCATAAATTTGGGAGTCATTCTGTCAACGCACATAATTAAAGAGTGTTTATAAATCCTGATAGGATCGCTCGTGGCATGGTTTTACTGTAGTTGAAGCGTCTCACTTTGTAAATTACTGTTATCTCCTGCTTGCAGTTCTGGCAGCAAACAAAGCGGTGAATGATGAAATAAAAGGTTTATGTTCGCACTATGGCACCTTCATTGTAAGGTGCGCCTGGATAACTGAAGCCATATTAAGCAGTAGGCAGCTAGCATGGCTGTGAATTCCACAAACTGAGAATACTTTCTTTATGACAAATGAAGTGTTTTACTGTTCCTAATCACTGTACTTTTCCAACCTGATGCAAAGCACTACGAGTGGTTAATATGATGCAATAAAACAGCGAGTTTCAAGACAACACATAAAAACTCACAGAAGCAGAACATTGTTAAACATCAATAAAAAGATACAGTAGGGGGGATCCAACTGAGGCGTTGAACGGTATCAATATTTAATGATGCTGCCTGTTCACAAGGCCCACACTTCTCATTCACAGAGGGGCCATTAGCGCCTGCGGTCCTCCTCTACCTTATTTGTGGTAATTGATGGTATTATGGTCCTTAGATACAGGGGCTGAACTTAAAGCCACCAGGAAGGCAGGGGTGCACCAACAATTGTTCGAGTAGGCATGTTGGCCTAAAATATCACCGCACTGAAGGCATTCCGGTTGTGATAAAAGAGTGTACTACACGAGCACGCGTCAGCAAGAGAATGGGGGTTCTGTGGATGGTCCAGTGGTGCATTTTGAAACGCATACTCACAACTATATGGGTAAATGTCATGCGGCAGCGCAAAGTCTTCACACTGACCTGTTTGTGCAACTAAATTACCAGAAACAACTACTGGACAAGTATCTCAAGTTTGTCTGAAGAAGTGTGAGGTCTTAGTTCACTATCACAGTCTAGGGTGACATCTTAGAAGACTAACAATGGGAACTGCGGTTTCTGAGAAAGAATGGGCATTGTGCTATGAGCCTCCCACCTCCAAGCAAACAGATAGTGTCCCAGCCTCCAGCTTGAGTCAGATGGTCTCAGCCAGACTCACATAGCCAGAAATGCAATAAAGGCACTAATTTGTTTTATTTTTAGTAGCACCTGACACAAAGGCAGCAAACTATCTAAAAATGGCATGACTTATGATACTATTAACAATAAGGATCAGCAGAGATCATTAAGATAAATGAAACACAATGGTGCTCACATAAATAGCTGTGCCATTTGATAGATCTTCACAAAACACTCAAAAACAAGTTCATCCACCTCGGCTCCTTCCTAGGAAGTTAAGAGCTGATCTGTTGAGAGAGGGGTGGGAAAAAGAGGGTTCCCAAAACGCAATTTTCCCTTGCAATTTCTATAGGGCATTTTTAGACAGTGCTACAATCAAAATGGCTGAACAAAATTACACCAAATTTGGCAACACACTATATATATTCACACAGAAAGTATACTTTTGGAAATCTGGTATAAATCTGGTAGTTTTGGAAAAATAATGGTTGAACATTTGTAGCTATAATGTCAGTTGTGTAAAATTCAAAAAATCAATTGGCTGATGTGGCTTTTTTGGGGCAACCAATCTGACTGTATGGTCACACCATGAATGGAAAAGTTGCAGCAGCCATTACAAGACTGGGGGACTTGGTCCCCTATCTTGAAAATGTTTTAAAAAGAGCATAAGGGACAGGCTAGGGATACCCATATCCCCTAAGCTTCTGGGGGATCCAAGAGGGATCCCCAGGATATATTTGCTTTCTTTGTATTGCAGTACCAGCATAAAAAAGTATTGTATTGCCCCTGAGTGGACCAATGCAAAGGGGTCGACACATTCATAACTATTCCATACATTTGGGGTGGGTTCATTCATTGAGTCCCGTCCCTGAATCATACTTGCCCTGGAGTTCCTATTGTCCCAGGGGCTGGTGTATTAATGGTGGGCCACAGAGCACCATCCTTGGTGTCCAGGACAACATAGAATAAGTGTGGAGCACCACTGTGATCTTCAAAATGCGCCCGAAGGCCAGAGTACCAGGAGCGATTTGGGTTGCCCCCTGCGCCAATGCCTCTGTCTTCGGGTCCTGTAACTGATGCATCCTGTTCCCCTCCACATGGGGAGACAAAAAGGCTGCCTTGCTCTTCCCACCTGACGAAGCTGGGCATGGGTGGAGGGACAACAGGCAATGGTCTTGCAGCACCGAAGTGGGCTTCTTGCACTTCCTTTGCGAAAAAAATAAATAAATGGCCAGTGGGTGTCCTGGTGCACCCAAATATAAAAATAGAGAATGAGGCACAAAAGTAAAAAACTCTTCCAGAGCAACTTATTTATTATTCATTGCTTCAGGGAGGAGCACCCCATAATGCCCTTTGTGGGCTAATTTGCATATTGTTTCCTGGTGCGTGGTGCCCAAATCTGAGCAGGGGCACCATCAACATGTTTTCAGACTGCTGTGGGGGCTGTAGGGGGATTCAGCAGCCCAACCATAGATTATTTATAAAAAATAACCTTAAGTTTCCTAACACTTATAGAACATAATCCCAGGAAATGTTTAACATGCTTTTCTTTTTGGAGGCTTTGTAGCTCAGGAGTGTAGGGACCATTGGTGGTTAGTTTTAAGCTGCATAATGTGGTCCGGGGAGTGTAAAAGAAAGTCTTGGACGCATCTTTACTGCCGTCATGAATGCTATGGTTTATTGATAAACAATGGAATGCTTGATATTATTAAGGAATGTCTTTAAATAGAGTTTCAGATATGATAGGTTTTCAATGTTGAATGTGATTATGGTTTCATCAAGGTGATGACCCCTTGAAGAAGTCAATAGAATGGTCTTCATATTGTAATGTGGTGACTCCTTGACAAAGCCAATAGGTTTCCCTTCTATTTTGATGTGGTAACCTCTTTACAAAGCATGTAGACAGAGCTAATTTTAAATGAATTATATTGTGATGATGCATCTGGCATAGGTGGAGAGATTGTTATTGTGAGGGTCATGACTCACAAGGGGCCAAATGTGAATTGAGGGTATCCTTTCTCATGACATGTTCATCATTGATGACATCTTAAATGACATCGTTGATGACATCACTGAAGGCATCGTTGATGACATCATCCTCTAATCTGCTGTTCCATTTAAACGAGTACAGCCTTTTGAAACATGTAAATACATACTAAATGGCAATGAATCATCATAAATTACATAAACATATGTGCTTATATAAAATAATTATACTGCAGCCCGTTCCCCTACTACACACAGCCTTCACCCTGTGTAAAACAAATCACAAAGAGCACACTTCTTCCAGACCCTCAAGCCTCATTAGTGGTCACATTATTACAATGAACAGCCTATGCCTGTGCATAGCTCTTCAGAGCCCATTCCCTGCAGACACTCAAGCCCTATTAAGTGGCCAAGACCCTAATATGCACAGCCTTTGCCCTGCGCACATCTGTTCACAGAGAGCTCACGCCCTTGAGACACTCAAGCCCCATTGGGCAGGCAAGCCCCTACTACGCTACGCCTCCATCATGTGCAGAACTCTCCATGAACAGGCCAATCCCTCCAGCCACCCCAGACCCATAGTTACTAGCATCCACTAGGACCAGCTGTCGCCTGGGGCACAGCTTTTCATGAAGGACCCACAACCTACATCCTATAGAATTCTGCTTGTGGTGAAGGCCCTACAACGCAAAGCTGTTGTCCTGTTAAGAATTTTTGTACCCACACCCTCCACACACACACATGCCATATTGGGAGGCCAAGCATGTTGCAAAAGCTTACTCACATTAGCAGTGTAGAAGCTATACAACATTTTCTGTATATGTAGCTCACTAAATACTTTTCAGTGTCAGAAGCATGTAGCAAATTCTCACACTCATTAGATGATGTCATCACTGATGCCATCAGTGATGCAATCTGAGAAGCAATCAGTGGTGTCATCAATGAAATCATTGGACATGTCATGAGTGATGTAATATGTGAGGTCATAAGCGGTGCATGCTGGGGACACAATTAATAGTTAGCTAAATAAACTATAACTGGTGAATTTCAGTGTTTTGTTGAGTTTAAAATGGCATTTTTAACTGACATTTTCACCTAACTATAATGTCACTTTAAACAGGTCAGTTTACCTTCATATTGCAATTTCTATGAGTATCCACTATCTGGCATGGACAGCCAAGTTACCAATATTTGAAATGCTTATTTGTTTTCTCTTCAGTACGACAACATCTATAAAGATACAGAGCTATAACTTATTAGAGAAATTAATCAATCATATTCTCTAAAAACGATGTGACGTACAACAAAGTTATAAACGAAAACATTTATTAAAAAACAGCTAACTGATCAGTGAGTAAATGTATGTTTGTAAAATGCACGTTTGAAATCCTACATATTTGATGTGTAAAACATGGATAACACAAGGCTGTCATGCAAATGTTTGTAAATGAGTAAGTATAGGAATTGCTAACAAGGATCCAGCATAGTTAGTGCAATCACGCATGTAGCCTATTTAAAAAAGGACCATAGACAAATTGATAAAGGAAAAGGTATCCCTGGGAAAATCTTTTATGGAGAAAAATCAGAAACAGCTAGTGGCCAAATATTATCATACCCATTACCAAAATGACATGTGAACATAGAAACCCGTTTCAAGATTATCCTTATATACTTCACACATGTTCACACTTTCTAGATCTTGCCCATTATTATGATCAACATAGCTCTTATACATAAAACCAGCTCGCTTAGGAAAAAATATCCTGACGTTGGATTACATTTGCATGAGGCTCATATGTTGATGTTATAGTTTTCCCCATTCCAGGGTGTCAAACTTGCTAAGTTGGCCAGCCTGTACTAGAGCGAATTAGCTAGAGGCAGCTCGCCCACTGGGGTGTTAGGGTGTTGTCCCACCCATTGTTTGTCACACTTACTTATTATTATTTAATGTTCTTGAAATGTGCATGTCGGGTTGGACTGGTGTCTTGCTGTGACCTGACCAAACAGCTGTGGACCTCATTCACACACTTTTCCCACAATTAAAATTGGTATATGTGAGCCCATCTCTGTGTACTCTCCATGGGGAGGATAAGGATTATGTGTCTGTAGTGTGAACACATTTATGACCGACTGACAGGCATTATGTGGACAGAGTTCGCAGTGTGTGCGCTTCTATGTCTGGAGGTATGGTTATGTGCATAAGACAGCGGGCCTCACTGGCTAGAGGTTTCATGCAAGTATTTCTGTGTTTCACACACACTAGTACAGCTGCTTATTGTTGGGATATTTAGTGAGCTGTGGTGCACAGTGCTGAAATCTGGTGGAGGTGTGATATAGGCGGTGGTAAGTTGTAGATTGTGTTACACTACGGTAACTATTAAATACAATGCAGCAAGATATTGGTCATTCATGTAATTACATATTTCAAGACACCACCTTCAGAATTGCTTTAGAAACCTTTTTGCTTTCGTGCAAAATTCTTTATAAAAATTAGGTTTGAAATTCAACATTTCCCCCTCTTTTTTCAAACTTTCATGGTGGGAGAACCTGCCAAGCTACCCTTATATGAGTCAGGTTTGCTCGCTCACTAAGTCGAACTTGCCTCCAACTTTTATGCTCTACTATTTTGAAAACTCACCAACCTCCTTAGGAATTAGAACATGTAAAATTTACACTCACAAAAAATGGCCCAATCATGTTAGGGCTCGTACTCTGCTTAAATGGAGGGAACCAGCCTATTCTGCATTGACACTTGAGAAATGTGAAAAACATATAAATCAATGTTTCCAGACCAGTTCCTGCATAATTCATCCTTTGTGTGCTGATTTTCTCTGCACATTTCATCTGCTTTGAGTAGGTAAAATGTCTGCGTGAAAAATTTGAGACACAATTTTCCTGTGGATCTTGTCATTCCCGATTCAGCTGGAAACTTCTTTTACCAGTTGAATCACAAATTAAGAGCTACCTTAATAGAGCCTCAGGGTAACTATCATCAAACAAGTTATACTGAATATGAAAGTAAATATTTTAAAATATACTCTTCATTTAAATAACAGGTGTGGATCTACAGTAAGCAGACAGAGACTAATAGTTGAAATAATAAAACTGCATCATGTATGTATGTGTTATTGTTACTTTCATTCATCATTTCATGAAAGAAGTTTATTCCCCACTTTCCATGGACCATTTATGTGTATTTTTGTTTTAGACATATAACTATTTGGGATCTACAAACCAGAGGATGAGTAGTGCTTACCATAGGAATGCTAATACAACTTCTGTACACCAAAGTCAACCAGTGTGATTGCAACAGTATATTGCCTAATTTGAACCAATCAATTCACAGTATTTATGTAACCACAAGCAAGATTAAGAAATGGATTCAAGTTGATTCTTTGGTAAGTTTTAAAATTCCTGGTAGGTACTTTTGTTTTGATTTTACATTTCAATAAAGGTGTAAACATCATGGGCCTGATTCACAAAGGGCCTTCGCACTGGTGATGGAGGCCCCGCAGTTGTAGGGGAGTGTCCGAACTCGGGCGGCATCTCTGCAATAAGAATTCTCATTGCTGAGTGTCTGTCCTGAGTGTGGAGACTCCCCCACGAGTGCGGGACCTCCGCCACGAGTGTGGAGGCCCTTTGTGAATCAGGCAGTATTTTCAAATGTAACTAATACGCTGCTTTTCAGAGATTGATACAGTGGAAATAAAGGCTATAAAACGTTGGTGAGGTGAACATGATTTTTTATTTCTACCCAAGGATTTTAATGTAAGCTAAGAGTCTTTTGCTGCTTGGTATACATGTGATGGTATTTTTGTAGATTTACTGCATACATATGCCTCACAATTATGCAATTTGGGTAATCAAATTAGAATAATTGCTTGTGCTCTTTTGAAGGGAACTACTGTCTAATTAGGTTGCAAATTTCTACTAATTCTTTAATTACGTGGCTCCAATCCCCTTTGGTGCTCGTTTGTATGCTCTTTCAGCAAACTACTGCAGGAGATAATCATTTGAGAGTTACGTTCTTTACTTATTAAATGCTTAGAAAGTTAAAGAAGCCATATGTATCACTGGAGTCTTCTGTTTAAAGATGCTGTACCTGGACCATTTGCAAACAATCTTTCTACCAAGATGATGCTCAGGTTCTGCAATCTGGTGGCATGTTGTGAAAAATAACAATGGATTGGAATGCAGCCCGAGTAATTACCAGTGGCTGAGATTAATTCATGCATTAGATACATTCTTCCCATTTTGTATGCTTTAGTGTGTCGCCCTAAATGGGACAGGAATGTCCAGACGTAGATCCTGTACACACTGTGTCACTGGACCCAAGCTATACCAAGCTGATGAGCCCATAACAAGGACGAAACAGGCCCTGGGTTGCTTGTGTCCCAATTCGGGGAGGACCTTGTTCGGCAATTCAGGCTGGACTGTTCATACTGGAGCAGGGTCAAAAGTGATTTACATTTAGCTGGGTCCAAACTGAGGTAGCATGGTTTGCAAAATAACAAAGGATTAGGATGCAGCCAGAGAAATTACCAATGCCTGAGAATAATTCCTTTCCATCCATCACTTTTTGTATACTTATGGAAGAATTTTATATCAACACCATTACAGACAGTCACAGTGCTTTGGATTATGGAAATATCTGTGACTGGGGGTGAGAGTCTGAAAAGTTTCAGCGTTCCGTCCATCATCTCCTTGTGTTTGCAATATCTTATTTGTAACATAACTTAAAAAGTTGCAACTATAGTTTGCATTCATGGCACCCCTGGTGATGTGTTGTATAATTCTTGTAAGACTATTACTGTAATCAATTTGTGTTGATTGAGGATGGACCCAAACAGTTTTTCCCAATTATACTAATTGTACCATTATTCTTCTTTAATGATCAAGGCTTCCTGAATGTGGCATGGAGGGTGAAACATAATTGTGTCTTTCAGTTGTAGTTGTGTCACAGTGGTATGCTAGCTCATTGAAACAGAACTTATCCCGCATTAGTATGAGTGAGGCCTCCATCAGTGACTGAGGGTTTGAGTGTGAATGATAACTGACCTTAAGATTTATCATTGTATGTTCATATATAATTGTTCTAGTAACACTTGTCAAGATATTTCACACTGCCACGCCCTGTGTTTGTAAGTAGCATTGGATTATAACTCTACTAAAACCTAAGTCTAGCAGTTTCCCCTCGTCCTACTTCCAACAACAGTTCTTCACTACAGAAAAACAATTTTAACTGAATTTTTTACTAATCAAACTATAGAACTGTGAAGTTTTTGCCTTTTCTCCTCTCACTAAATTGCATGCTCTTTTGTTATTTGATGTTTTGGGATTATGAGTAAATCAATGTAGCCTGAAATTTTGTTTTGTTGTAATGATTTGTAATATTTCCATTTAACAGGCAGTTGTTGGAAAACAGTTACAAACCAGCTGGTTGATGAGCACTGGAAAGTAAGTTAATGTTCTGAACATAAAGGGGCCGATTCCGATCCAGGTCAGAAAGCTCTCCAACCGAGCCGGATCCGGAGTGTTTTTCCGACCGAGCCGGAGTCCTGCAGTCCGACCGAGCGAGTACAATGCGGCCATATGCTGCCGGACTTGGTTCGGTTGTACTCCCACAGAAGTCAATGGGAGCCGGTCGTACGACGCGTACATGGGCTCCCATTGACTGAATGGGTACGTCTTGCACAAGGACGCCCCCTACAGTGAGTACGCGGCGGTGCCATCCGCACCGTACATGCCTGAGTTGGGGGGACCCTTGGGTCTCCCCCTGTGTCCGATTCGTAGGGCTGCGGGTGACAGGGGGTCCGACGCGGACACCCAAAGGCAACTTCCCGGACGTTTTGCGAGCCAGACACTCCGGCTCGCACCGGCTGTCCGACGCATGCATCGTACTGGCTCGGTCGTAAATCGCGTCCATTGCATGCCACAGTTAGCTTACGGCCGAGACGTACGGAGCGGTTCGGACCCGGGAACGACTCGATCGGTGAATTTCACGTAGCTCGCATCGTACTTGCTCGCTTGTACAGCTGTACGAGTCGGGCGGAAAACACGCGTACGGCTCGTAGTTTTTCCGGCCGTATCGCGTTCGATGCCCTTCCGACGCAGATCGGAATCGGCCCCTAAGCGTTGCTTTTATTATTGTATAAGAACACATTCTCAACAGAAGTAAATAACACATTCTCACACAGGAAATCTACCATACCCAAAATTTTTAAAAATGAGACTTACCTCAAGAAGCCATGGCTTTAGTTTTCTATCCAACAGAATGTCAAATCCTAAAACTTCGAAACAGACACTCTCACTTCCTGGTGGTTGCCCAGGTCTGCACATACGGTATGCATGAAGGACATGTGGTTCCGCTACAATCAAAGTCTTCACAACTAATTCCTAAGGAGAAAGCACAGACAGAAAAAACCATGATGGAGAGACTGGAAGACACCTACATACTTTAGGGTAACATAGATGCTATGTATAGCGGCATAACATAAAATGATGAACCCTTCCCCAAAGAATGGGATGGGGCCCCTAAGTCACTCATATCTCACAGATATTCATTGACCTTGGTCTGAAGAGGCCCCCTTGAAGCATTTGAGGCCCCCTGGGGTTTTGGGGATCTTCCTGCATCGCAGGGGCTGCAGGGTCTCGCATTATAACCCTGGCCATGAAGCCACTTATCATCTGTCAAGTGTTTGGTCAGTCCTTTCTTTTTAGCCAACCATATTTGCATTCTTTGATGTATTTTTCATTACAGATGGGCACATTCATTTTCAATTTGATTCAATTCAATACAAGTTTATTTGGACCAAAGATCCTCAAACGTTTTTAAAAAGTACATTAAAAGAACATCTAAAATCACAATTCATTATTAAAACATCATAAAAATTCATATTATACACTCAGCTTTCCTTTCAGCTTTGCACATGACATGGGCCACATGGAATTGTTTAACATTTCAGTTCTAATCCCGTTTAAGAAATACTTTGACTTTTTGGATGAACTTCCCCATGGCACAGGCTATGTCTAGGTGACTCATTTCTGTTAAAAGGTTTACTGCCTGAGCCCTGTTTTCAATATCATACTTTTTAAAAATCGGCCGTAAAAACTCTATTCGTATATATCTAAAACCTTCTGACAGTCCACTAATATGTGTAAAATGTCACATGTTGTTCCAAAAGTGCAGGTGCATTTTCCCTTACTGTCTATCAGAGATCTTTTCACCCCATTGTTCGCATAGCAAGGATTCACCCCAATTCTTAGCCTTAATAGCTCTCTTTTTCTTAATTGACAGTCAGGTAGCCTATCAATATAAGGGAAGTGCTGTTTGTTTTGCCACGCAGTGGACATAAAGTGTACTGAGCTTTTCTTCAAGACGTAATCTTGGTCCGGTGCTCGAGAAATGTATTTTCCCTGGACCCCTAAGTTCCCTCTTGTTGACCTTGATCAGAAAAGTGTGGGGGCACAACTTAACCTTCATCAAGATAGCTCTAATCTCTTTTGCCCATGTTAACTCACTCTTTACAATCTCATTTTTGCACCATTGTGAAATTTTGAAATCCTCTCCAGTTCCCAGATGCTGCCAGAATCGTAATAGTGCCATACAAGCTGTTATAACCCACAAGGTAGCTCCCAATTCTAGTCTCTCTGCCTGGACCATTGACAACTTAGGCAATGAAAATAGATTTTTCAAAGTTTTAACCTTCTCGGCATCCCAACCATGTTTACCACACAAATAAAGCAATTCTGCACCATACAAAAATTATGGTGGTACCATAGCTGAGTAAGCTTTTAGAACCGGTCTGTCAGACATCGTGCCGTAAGCCACGTTAAATTTTTTTACTCCACTGATCGATGCTGATGATCTCAGCTTTAGTGCATCTAGGTGAGTATGCCATTGCAAACTTCTCTCAAACCACATCCCTAGTCAAACCACATCCACAGACATTCATTTTTGTTAGGCACGGGAAGATTAAGTGATTTGCCCAGAATCACAGGATGTTGAGCGTCGTGCCGAGAATCAAACCTGTTACCCCAGCTTCGAGGTCAATCGGTTTAGCCATAAGGCTAAATTTTTAAAGGTCACAGGGGTTGTGCTAGGTGGCTGTATTTCGACCAGGCCTGGGCGTAGGTAGTGGAGTTTTGCTATGCGGAACTCCACGAATAGACAAAAAACTCTGCAGAGTTCCGCAAGTGCCGGAGTGTAGTGCAAACTGCAGTTCGCGCTGGTCTTCCTGCCACTCGGGTAGAAATTCTACCCGAGCGGCAGATCGCGGTCGCGAACTTACCATTCACGAGCGCGAGCGGGGAAAAAACTCTGCTGCACTACGCTGAGCGGAGATTTCTGCACTTCGCGAGCTCAGAGTGCAGAAAACTCTGCAAACTCTGCGAACGGAGAGGAGTTCACCGCCCAGGGATAATTTTGACTCCCTTGTAACTTTAGGGTTGTCATCAGGACAATAAAACGTCAAGCATGAGCACCAGAGGCTGAAAGAATTAAAGAAAGACAAGAAGGATGGTATTAATTAGAAACAATGCTCAAAAAATAAACTAGAGGATGCCATAGTGTTGAAAAAGAAGACTTAGAGGGAGGACTTCATAAGCAAATATATAATATATATATTTATATGAGTCAGGGGACCATGAATTGAATATGCAATAAAAATACTGGACCACAAATAAGGGTTCATAATCAGTGTGCCAAACGTGAATGGGCTGCATAGTGAGATAAATAAACTGGGTTTTTTTCACAGAAAAAGCTGCCACATATCAAGAGTTCATTCCAGACTAAATTGTAAATTGGAATTAAATTCCCGGAGTGTGATGGGCAAGATGAAAATAATACGAAAAGCTAGACAGTTAATAACTTCCCAAAATTGGTCTGACGAATAATCAGGCAAGCTACTGATAATTAGTGGCAATTGCCAAACTCGTCTCAAATTGTATGAATTCCAAATGGAGTTTACTGAAATAAAGCACTCTGCCTCATCAAAAGGAACTTAACTGCAGAGATGGTCCATCGGAATCTCTGACAAAATCACTTCACAAGCGAAAAACGACTTAAGGAATGTGACACTGAAAAGCGCTGCAAGGATACAGTGTCCTTCCTGACAAAGAAGAAATCAACTGAGAACAGAGACGCCCATTTGGTACCAAGGATGAAATGAAGGGCACAAGGAGCGAACGGCTACCCAAGATTGTCAGACTCCTTCCGCCCGCCCATTTCGCCATAGAAACGTATGTCAAGATGGTAGTACGTCCATATAACGAGCAGAAAGGCAGACTAAAACCTAATGTGTGCACAATGACAGGTAGCTCATCATTGTACAAGAATACAAATTAGAATTAACAAATAAGCAAAAGCATCTTCTTGTGGACAGAAACTAGAATTAACAAATAATAGACAAAAGTATTTTAGAATATCGTGGGTTGCAGAACATAGAGTTGGAAATTAGAAGCAGGCAAAAATGTAGGAGAAGAATACTTTCTTCTACACATGAATGTTAAATGTACTTGCCAAGAATTCAGAGGAATATGATGTATATTTTCACCCAAAAGGAAATAATAACCATATTATAATTTGATGTAAACATACTGCCCATTGTTGTTCACAATCTGTTTAAAAATGTATGAAATTCAAAATAAAGTTAGGCTCAAATGTTCAAACATTGCTTATTCTAAATGCATATGTACATGTAAAGCAAATCACATTGGTGGGGGTGGTGGGGGGGTGTTATGTGTTTTTTCAAAAGAAATGAAGGTGAAACGGATGACCACATTAAGGGAAAGTGTCCATTTCATTTCTCTATCTATATGCAAGATGGAAAGTCCGATTTTTTATTATTGCATTCTATTGTCCATAGTGTTAATGTCATTTACAAAAGAATCACATTATGTATAAATTTACACTCAGACTTGTTTATAACTGGTGCTAAATCAGCACCCATGGTGTTTTTGCTATCACTTCAATGACCTTACTCTTCAAGTCTTTCTCCCTTTGTTGTCCAGTCATGAAATCAGCTACTAAAGGGTCATTGGTAACGTAACATTTGATATGCCTTTTGTGTTGTGAAAATTGTGTTTAAATTTTTTGTAATCTGCCCAATGTAAATCAGTTAGCATGGGCACAAATAGGAACAGATGACAAAAGTAGAATTACAGTCAGAAAAATCCTGTAATGTATATGAAATTTGTCATGTTTGAATTCCTTGGTGTTTCTGGCAAGGTCATAGAGAGTACAGCTGTCACATTGTTGTGCCTCTAATAGTGGGATGTCCCCTGCTTTGGATAATTGAAGATTAGAAGGTGGGCTTCCTGATGCTTGCATGAGCAATATTGATCTTTGACATTTCTTCAAGGCTTATACGAAAACAATGGAGATTTTGTTTAAATAAATGTGGTTACTGAATTTGCCGCAGGGCTAAACGTGGTTACACAAGTTACATATGTTCCACTGGTTCCTTGGAATGTGAAGTGACTATTCTCTAGGGCAAAACCATGCTATTTTCATGGAGCATTTGATTGAGCATCTAGGGTATCCTCTTTCCAGTAGAAGTGGGAGCTTCTCAGCTATGGCAGAGGAGTGTCGCCTCACTGTTATTATGCAGTGCAAATAAAGAAAACATAAACTGATAATAACTTTGAGCTATTATCATTTTATGTTTCTGTGCTGCTTTGCGGGCGCAGCTGCTCTGCTCTTGGAGCACGACAGGGGAGAGTGGTTTGCCCACTCCTAAGTGCACATGAATGTTTGGCCTGCATGGAGAACATCCCAGGCCCCCATTACCTGGCTGAGCGGTGAACCCCGACGCTCAGACCAATGTGATTGGTCAGGGGAGCCTAGCTGTGCTTCCTATTCCTGGAATCTGACGGAGAAGAGCTGGAGCAGAGATGCAGGACCCGGCGGCAAAGTAAGTGCTTATTTTTAAAAAAAAGATTTTACTTTGCACCCCCGCCTCGTATGCCCCGTGCCCGCAAGTCATGCCGGTCACCACTGTCCAGTAGTCTTCTACTCAGTATTTCTGCTTCAAGAAAATAGTCTTCCTTCCAGTTACAATTTCTACTAATCCGTAAAAAAACACTTGGGCTGAAGCATGCTGCCATAGAGACTTCTATTATTTAGAGAAAACTTTTTCTGTGAAACATGAAACAGATTTTGGTCAGGTGTTTGTATAATAAGGACATTAGAAAGTCACTACAGACTGCAACTGGGGTAGGTCTTTTATTGAGCCAGTTTTTTATCGCTGTAATGACTTCCTCTTGGGAAATATTTGTGAATAGTGACTTAATGTCAAAACAGATCTTGAAGATCAGTACTGCTGCTAACAAATTGATAATTGAGGGAACAAAGAACTAAAAAGTGAAATTAATAAATTTCCCCAAGATGAGGCATTATTTCTTATTGTAAGGTATGCATTAAAGAAGGTCCTGCTTCATCCTGCTGCAACAAACACGCATCATCAGAATAAAAGCCTTCTTTGTCACAGAAAAGGTTGAACCTAAAGTACATCATGTGGAAGAGTATTTTCCCTGCCTCTACTTTCCATCAACAATACCCATTTATGGGAAACATCGTTTACATCGCATGGAATACATTGCATGCCATTACAACACAAGTTGTTACAACAACTTGCTGTAGGGGGCAGAAGGTGTTAGATTTAAAATCCAAGGCGTTCCCTACAGTTGCACAGACTGGAATAGTAAATTATACTATTCCAACATCCAGCGCCCCCTACAGCAAGTCGTTGTAACGACTTGCGTTGTAATGCTATGCGATGTAACAATGCGGTCGTTGTAACAACCGCGTTGTAATGGCATGAGATGTATCGCATGCATTGTAACGTGGCCTATTCCCCTTTTATACCTGCCAACAGAGAAGAAAGGAGCCTATTTTCTTTAGCCTAAATTAACCTCTGTTATTCAAAATGTACTCATGTAATAAAAAAGAAAGGAAGAACAGACTATGCAACTGTGGGGAAACTTCGAACGAATTAGTATATCCCCTTCTCTAAATGTCTCATTCATGCAAGGAGCAACAAAGAAGGAAGAGATCTTCAGCAGTCTGTAGGCATCTGGAGTTCGACGTTTCAGGTGTTTGGCAGTACTCGTACTAGGGAACATACTTCAGGAAGTGACATAAAGTAGTCTTATTCATTTGGGTACCATGACCAACTAGACAAAGGAAGATGTAAGTTATTGTATTTCATCATCATGTATGATTTAGGATGGCTCATCACCCTATGTATATCTCTAGGCAGCTAGCTTGATGAAAATGCTATAAAAGGGTATTATTGTTCTTGATAATTAGTCCTATGAAAATATTTTTTGTTGGTGTGTGCATCTGTACTGCACAAAGGGAAGTGGTACATATTTTTTACTTATCAGCGAAAATGTGGCTTTAGCCTGTTAGACTGGTCTCTAAATAGTTCAAGAATGTGTAAATAAATGCCTTTATAAATGAAGCAGCCACTTGCACCTCTCTGAAGAGTATCTTTTAAATGTTTTCATTATAGCACGTTACAATCAAATTAATGTCACACGACTGGTACATACTGAGGCTTCTGAAGACGACTGTGCATGAATGGATTTATTTAATTTCCTGAAACATGTCAAATTGAGCTCTATACAGATGATGAGATCGAAGTAAGGTCTACAGCCTTGGAAATGAGAATCTTCTGTTTCAAATGGCTAAGAGGGTAGAAAAAATATTCCTTTAGCAGGTAATTTGTGATTGTGGTTCTGACAAAAAGGTGCATGGATAGGAAAATGACATCAAACTGGCCATGAATACAGGAGCAATAGAGCCCTGTCGGAGTCGGCAGGAGAGAGGGCCAAAATAGGTATTAGGCAGCACAGCATTCTTGAACATTGTGTGACTACAGGGGCATATCTCCCTCCTCCTCCCATGTTGCTTTAAGAGATTCCATTGCAGGGAATCAAGTTTGAACATCTCTTTATTGAGTAGGCTAGTAAGCCTTGACATACATCGATTTTTGTGTTGGATGTGTGTTTGTCGCCCCCATTAGGAAAGTTGGATGGTAAGCAACAAATAATGAAAAAACTACTTTGCTAGTGCACTTTTTTCCCCTAATGAAAGCTCTGTACCTTATGAGACCTTAGTTTGGGGGCTGAAACATGTCAACAAACTTGATACGGTAACAGGGCCATCACATCCCTTAATCTACACCTCCATATTTGTATTTTTAACCATGCCTTAACAACCTCTAATAAAAAGGATATCTTGGTTGTTCTAGGTATTTTTAATCTGAGAAGACCCCCATTGCAATTCATATAAAATGTGTTCTCTGGAAAATGGTCCAGCCCAACACGCTTTTTAGGGACCTGGATGAAACCTGATTATGAAGCATGCCACTACTAGAGGGGGCGAGGGTCTAAAAAATAAATATTTTGGTTTGTCCATATTGCATAGGGTGACACTCCCTGGTGATCAAAACAACCAACATGCTCAATTTAAATACGGTGAAATATCTTCAGGTGCATTATGAGCAATATAAGCCTATTTAAAAAAGGTACATTTCCACGTATTTATTTACTCACATGTAAATTTACTCTTACACTTTGTAGCAACTATACTACTTTTGGCTAGTCATCATTTCTAAGTGCAATGTTACTATAAAGTGTTGATTTAGAGTCTGCATAAACATAAATTATGACTGTAAAGATACTATAGTAACTTCACAATTTTACTTTACATTCCGCAGACTTGGCCAAGACCTCTGCACCTAGGGCGCACAGGTTCGCAACCGGAGAGGAGATCTCTGCATGGAAGGGAATGAGAGAATTACAGACACCTAAACTAAATCATACACACCTAATACCCATTCCCTTTCAAGAACATAAATACTTCCCACACCATAGGCTCTGATTTCTTAATCTTTCAGTTGCTGCAACCACCACATTCTGCTTGAAGGATGCAGTCCCCACTTCTGAAGAAGAAGAGTAATTTCAATGTGAAGTAGACAGCCTTAGTAGTCAAATTTATGGTACAAAGCTACAAGCAACTACATTGTCTTTCACCATTCACCCTCAGTGGAAAACCAAAGGCTGTCTTGTGGCAGGAGGTGAAAAGCTCTTTCAATGCATTGGAGGAGGAGGTATGCACCATGGGGATACTAAAAAAAGTGGCAAGATTATAGGAGGCGAGTGAAGTAGAAGTTCTTCAGGATCCCATGTCTATCTCACCACCCTCGAAGAGGCTACCCTCGCCACAAGGCACACTCATCTGCTATATGAAATGCCTCTTTCGACAACAATGATGTGGTGTCAGGTACGATTCTGAACAACCCTCTTTCTCTCTCTCTCTCTCTCTCTCTCTCTCTCTCTCTCTCTCTCTCACAAAATGTAAAAGCAAACCTACAATCATATCTGTCCTTCACCCACACGTACTTTGTTAAGCACACATCACATACATACCCCTCAAAAACACCCTTTAGCAGATACCCTATAATTATCTACATGTTTTGATTATACGTATTTTATTGCTACTCTTTACATACAGTCACTCTATCAAATATTTTGGTTGCTTCAGCTGAGCCATGAGTCGTTGCATGGGGAGAAGGACAACACAAACAGTAGATTTCTCAGCGCAATCTATTTTGTCACATCCCTATTTGCAACCTGATCAATATGTCATGCAGTTGATGAATAACTTATATATTGTCTGATACAATTGTCATAATTGACTTTGCATTCAAAGGGAAGCACTATAAGATATCTGTTAGGCCTTGCCTTAACTAGCTTGAGAGAAATGTGTTTGAGTCTCAAAATCAGTATTTAAACCATCCATATATCATTATTATGTATCATCTAGGATGGCTCACTCCGCAATGTATCGCTCTCTCTCTGTCTCCTGTCAGCTTCTGTCATACAACTGCCTCTGATGTCCACCTTGCAAACATCAACACAGATATCTTCAATGGTTATCCTGGCAGCAGTTATTAGCCCTACTGCTAGTTGTCAGTCCGGTAAGTCTGGAAACCTCTGATCTTAATCTTGCATATCATCATTAGTCCTTTCACTAACTTATTTTTCAAAATTATTTTATTATGTTCACATGCTACAACTGTATTTTTTTGGGAGAACAATGTAAAGTACTAAACTTTAGACAAAAAAACATATTTAATGTAATTCAACTAATTACATATTCTTCTTGTAGGCAATGGGGACACTGAGCTGGACGATGATGATGAGTATTAAAATAGTATAGATTAGGTGGAGAAAGGTGAACAGATAAAGAGAGAGCAAGAGGGAAAGTGCGTGGGTGTGCGTGTGGGTGTGGGGGAGGTCTGTGTGTATTTGTGGTTATGAATATGTGTATGAATGTCAATGCTATCGCATTCAAGCAACTGCTGCCTTGAAAGTTTTCCTGAACCTGAACCTGATGAAAGATCATTCGCTGCAATTAACAAAAAAGGAATGTGAGCATTGACATTCATTTACACACTGGGGAGCAAGAGAAAGTCAGGTCAGTTGCAAACTCCCTTTTATAATGCTATCACATACAAGCAACTGCTGCTTTGATAGTTCTGCTGAGGAACTCTGGGCTTTTTTTAACTCTGTCAGGATGTAGTAATTTCCCTCTGCCCTATCCTGGAGGATGGGAGTATCCAAAGAAATTGGACTAGACGCCTCACTCAATTATCGTGACATGCTTCATCCTTGGCGCCTATCCACACCCGGGTAAGATGATAGTACCCGGGCAGACTCAACCATAGATGGAATGGGAGTTCTTGGATAAAGTAATACTGGATAGCAGGGATCCATAAGAGTGATTGTTAAAAATACCTCAAGGTATACCCAAATGCTATGCTTCATTTGGAGGGTACCTGGGGTATGGATAAAATATGGATTTATGGGTTTTACTGAATATAATCGTTCAGTTATACCCCTGTTACTGTGCCAACATGTTTCGGCCCTCGCTAAGAGCCCACGTGGGTCTTGGGCCTTTGTCTGGGCTTTATACTTTTATTTCATCCTTGCTTCTTGACAATGACTTCTTCTCAGTGGGGTAACGAAACTTGAGGGCCACCCTGCAAAGTACATGGAGGGGCCCTCAACCAGATTCAATCAGAAGCTCTCAGGCTGGAGTTCTCTGTTGAGGGGGGCCCCTGCAACTTGTCCAACTGCACCGCAGGGGCTTTGGGGGCCTATGTAACGCCACTGCTTTTTCTGATTTTTCTGAAGTTGAACTTTCCACTTCTCTTAGCTCTCACAGCAGCCTGATAATGTTGGCCATGGTCTGCAAATCAAAACAGGTACTGCTAAATAAATTTCTTTAAAAAATGCTTTGAACTTTCAACACCTTCTCATTGGCTTTCCTGGCTCAACTTGCAACTGGTGGGCACTGGCACTCATTTTTGAGGACCACAGTTAATTTTTCATTATCAGAGTTTGACCCAGAGTAAGAAAGAGAAAGGCCAAAAAGGGATGAAGAAGGAATGAGAAAGGAAGAAAAATAGTGACAAGGATAGAAAGCAGAGGTTAGGAACTTATTGAAACAAGACATGTTGTCCACGTTTTTAGAAGCACAGAAAGGGACAGCACCTGTCTCTTGGAGACAATCCACAATAATGGCTTTCTTGAAAAAAGATAAACCTCCAACCAACCCGGCCTCATACAGGCCAATATCGCTAATTAATGCAGACAGCAAAGTCTTTTCTAAAATATTAGCCTCAAGAATATCAGGGATAATTGCTACTATAGTCTCTAGGTGGCAACATGGGTTTATACCGGGGTGGGACACTACTGACCATGTCCGCAGGGTTATTGCCCTTATGGATTGGGCTCAGGGTACTAAAACATCTATGGCAATCACCCTGTTGGATGCTGAAAAAGCATTCGACAGGGTGGCTTGGTCTTATCTCTGGGATATGCTTTCATTGAAGGGGTTCGGACCTATTATGATCTCAGCTCTGAAAGCCCTTTATAAATCCCCTTTGTCTTCTGTTAAAATTGGGACAAAATCATCTGCCCTGTTTTCCATCAATCGGGGGACTAGACAGGGCTGTCCAGCTTCACCATTACTTTTCGCTATTTGTATTGATCTTTTTCTTAAAGAATTGAATCAAACGGAGGATATTTCTCCAGTTTTGGTCGCGGGAGTGAATTATAGAGCCCTAGCCTATGCCGACGACGTAGTAGTGATCGCGAAAGATATTGTTAAAGCTATCCCAAAGGTGGAAGCGCTGGCAATTAAGTTTGGTTTATTTTCTGGGTACAAACTTAATATGGCTAAAACTCAAATTCTTTTAGTGGGCCAGACTCCTTTGACTTGTCTTCCGGCTCATTTCAAAACAGGTACTGCTAAACAAATTTCTTTAAAAAATGATTTGAACTTTCAACACCTTTTCATTGGCTTTCCTGGGTCAACTTGCAAATGGTGGGCACTGGCACTCATTTTTGAGGAATGAGAACAACAAGAGAGCGAGGAAAAGGAAAACTTGTCCTCTTCCCCAGAACAATATGATCAAACAAAATGGACAAGTTTCATGACTCAAAGCAAACTTTTTTTCGCTGTCATTGTTGAAAACAACGTGAAAGGAGGGAGAGCACAACTGCTGTGTAAGAAACCCCTCACCCACCTACCTAGTAGGTGGCATGCTTCATCATCGGGGCCCAACTGGATTGTCTAGCACAATCCAGTTGTGCTACAACGCCTGAGATACAGCGGAGCAGGGTTATGAGCAGTGAGTGGAGTGCTATGTGTGAAGTGATTAAGAGTTAAAAAAGTCTCTGGGAAATGCCCTATGAAAAAACTTTAATTATAAGGGTCCCAGGACTAATGTAAAAAAGGGGGGGATGTAATTAGGAATGTTATTTTCCTTGTATCCCTAGAAACTAAGGTCAACTAGTTTCAGCCTTCATCATAGTTCTAGAGGCTTTCGTCAGGACCAGCCAAAATTGAAGATAAAAATAATTTTGGTGAATGGCCGTGAAAATAATATATAGGCCAAGTGTAAATATCAGCACACACCCTAAAGTGTGCTGTGAGTGTGGTGATGAGGTACTCACAGTAACTCCGTTTGAGGTTACCTGCAAATGAAGAATTAATTTAGAAGTGGGGAACAGTTGTGAATCATGCATATATACTAAATGCATGCTCCTTTCGACTAGAAGGCTAGTGATATCGAACTAGACTGATTTTGTGAAAGTGCATGAACACTATAGAGGCTTGCGTGGCTACAATGTGCCCCACGAGATCCGTAGGTGAGTAATTGTTGTAGTATTGGGGCACATGGTGCGCATATTCGTTATCCATTATTTGCGTGCCTATAGCGCGGTCATACACATATTGTACTTATAGAGTTGTGACTGTGCAAGTATTGAAGACACTAGTAGCTGATATGCTAAAGTAGTCACGTGCACGTGCAGTATTTAAAATGAGCTGATTACATGGTGGTATATATCAACATTATGTCCGCTGTGTGTGCCGTTCAGCAGACAGACATTCGTGCTTAAAAATGAAAGACAAACAACAACTAGATGACAGACAACATAAAATACAGTCTCACTTGAGTGGAGAGGTTGTTAATCCTCTGGAGTTAGAACGCCGTATGGTTCTCCGCTTGCCCTTAGTGGAGAAGGAATGGCAAGGAGAGTGTAAGAGCGTGAACGCACTTTACAGGGAAAAAGGGGGGGTTGAAGCGCTAAAGCAGTGTAGTATTGAGGGTCTGAACCGGTCCATGGTAGACCCGTAAGTACTCACAGTTTGTAAGGGAGAACCGGTCCGAAATACCTAGGGCGGCGATCGGTTCCGCTTGTTCAGCGCCGATACACGGGTGGGGCGTGGTTAAGAAGGTCGGCAAGCAGGAAGTTGCGTGCTGCCGCTGGGAAGACTAGAACGTCTTCATTGTGAATGGAAATTAAAGAAATACTCGGTGTCCCGTGTACGGAGCACTGAGTAGAGGTGACACGAAAGAAGAGTAGTTAAGTCTCTGGGCAGATAAACATTTTAAAATATTAAAATATTTAGGGAGGAAACAGAAGTGGGACACAGTGAAGAGCTCCTAAATATATAAATAGGAGGAATCCTACGAGGCCAGCTATGCCAATGTAATAGGAGGGAGGGTAAAAAACAGGGTCACAGGCTACCGATTAGGGCTGTGTGATGAGTAGCGGTACTTACTATGCCTATGTGTAAAGGATTTAACAACACTACAACTCAACAGTTCAATGCCATCCGGAGTCTCAAAAACAACAGAGACATTATCATCAAACCAGCTGATAAAGGAGGGGGGATAGTTATTCAAAATCGGAATGCCTACCATCTAGAATGCACACGCCTCCTAGATGATCCAAAGAACTACAAAATATTGAACGAAGATCCCACTAACAGAGTCAAGACCAAAATTGACATCATGGTTCATGAAGCAGAATCTAATGGCTACATTAGCAAACAAGAGGCATTATTCCTTACCTCAGGTGGTAAAACCATTCCATACTTCTACACCATCCCAAAAATACATAAAAATAAAACACCACCACCGGGCAGACCCATTGTCTCTGGAATAGGCTCATTGCTTGAACCCCTGTCTCGCTTCTGTGATTTCTATCTACAGCCTCTAGTACAGTCGACTCCTGCGTACTTAAAAGATACTAAAGACTTACTGAGCCAAATTAACAACCTGGAATTCAACCCTACTACTTCCATCCTTGTAAGTCTAGACATTGAGAGCCTCTATACCAGCCTACCCCAAGATGACACCCTAGAGGTTCTCCGCACCTCCCTTGATAAAACAATCTGGGAGTATAACACCCCAAAATCATTCATAATGGAATGTGCGGAAATAGCCCTCAAAGATAATTTTTTCGAATATGAAGGTACCATCTTCCTACAACAGTACGGAACTTCTATGGGGAGCACCTTCGCTCCTAGTGTAGCGGGGCTGTACGTGTCTAATTTTGAAGAACTATATATCCTCAACCCTCAATCAATTTACAATCAAGACATCACGTTCTATAAAAGATACATCGACGATGTACTCTTAATTTGGACAAGTAATAACCAAAGACTTAATGAATTCTTGAATTGGATTAACACACTAGATCCAAACCTACGATTTACTCACACTACAAGCAAAACCAAAATCACCTTTCTAGACCTGGAAATTGAAGCAAAAGATGGAATACTGATGACTAAAACCCACTTTAAACCAACAGCGAAAAATTCTCTTCTGCATTTCCAGAGTTTCCACCCTAGGCCTCTAAGGGACAATCTGCCTTTCGGCCAATACCTCAGATTACGCCGTAACTGTAGTGATCTTAAAGATTTCAAAAACCAATCAGAAGAACTAACTACAAAACTTCAAAACCGTGGATACCCAAACAAAGTTATCCACAAAGCACAAAAAAGAGCCCGCAACCAAAACCGTGAAGGTCTTTTGGAACCCAAGATGAATCTGTCAACTACCATACCACTCACGTGTGTAACCACCTTTAACACCATCTCTAATCAAGTAGCTAAATTGATACAAAACAATTGGAAAATTGTAACCTCAGGCAAACTACAATGGGAAAAACCCCTATTTTCATACAAGAGGTCCCATAATCTCAGAGACAGCCTAGTACCGACCAGGCCAAAAAAGACACTGAGCATGCCTAGTACAGTTTTGAATGCATGGGGACTTCCAGAAGTAACAGGCCACCACCCATGTGGCAACTGTAGCATTTGTCATCTCACCGAAGCCACAAAAACACTCAGTCTTGAACAGGACAAAGTCTGGACAATCAAGAAACATACCAACTGCAATTCGGCAAACGTCATCTACCTCATCACATGCCCATGTAATTTGCGTTATGTTGGGATGACCACCAGAAAGGTCAAAACCAGAATCTGCGAGCATCGCAGTAACATCCGCTGCAAACGCAGCACCACAAAACTCACTGAACACTACCTAGCCAAGGGACATACCACCAATGACATGTCATGGGTAGTTATTGAACAACTAGACCCCAGCCCAACCGACATCCAGGAACGTCTTTTCGAAAAAGAACAACGCTGGGTATATAGACTCTCAACCCACATTACAGGACTCAACGATAATGTACCCTGGAACAACATACATCGACATTGATGATATCTCATCACTGCTTTCTATCGCTCTATAGTCTATAAATAATTATTCTGTCCAGTCTTGTGCAAACGTCATTTTTTGTACTGTACAGACCCCTACGCCCTTCACCGCCACTACTAGCTGATCTGCACCAAACACCGCTACTCTTAAAACTTATCACACAGCCCTAAGCGGTAGCCTGTTACCCTTTCTTTTTACCCGCCCTTTCACACATAGGCATAGTAAGTACCGCTACTCATCACACAGCCCTAAGCGGTAGCCTGTGACCCTGTTTTTTACCCTCCCTCCTATTACATTGGCATAGCTGGCCTCGTAGGATTCCTCCTATTTATATATTTAGGAGCTCTTCACTGTGTCCCACTTCTGTTTCCTCCCTAAATATTTTAATATTTTAAAATGTTTATCTGCCCAGAGACTTAACTACTCTTCTTTCGTGTCACCTCTACTCAGTGCTCCGTACACGGGACACCGAGTATTTCTTTAATTTCCATTCACAATGAAGACGTTCTAGTCTTCCCAGCGGCAGCACGCAACTTCCTGCTTGCCGACCTTCTTAACCACGCCCCACCCGTGTATCGGCGCTGAACAAGCGGAACCGATCGCCGCCCTAGGTATTTCGGACCGGTTCTCCCTTACAAACTGTGAGTACTTACGGGTCTACCATGGACCGGTTCAGACCCTCAATACTACACTGCTTTAGCGCTTCAACCCCCCCTTTTTCCCTGTAAAGTGCGTTCACGCTCTTACACTCTCCTTGCCATTCCTTCTCCACTAAGGGCAAGCGGAGAACCATACGGCGTTCTAACTCCAGAGGATTAACAACCTCTCCACTCAAGTGAGACTGTATTTTATGTTGTCTGTCATCTAGTTGTTGTTTGTCTTTCATTTTTAAGCACGAATGTCTGTCTGCTGAACGGCACACACAGCGGACATAATGTTGATATATACCACCATGTAATCAGCTCATTTTAAATACTGCACGTGCACGTGACTACTTTAGCATATCAGCTACTAGTGTCTTCAATACTTGCACAGTCACAACTCTATAAGTACAATATGTGTATGACCGCGCTATAGGCACGCAAATAATGGATAACGAATATGCGCACCATGTGCCCCAATACTACAACAATTACTCACCTACGGATCTCGTGGGGCACATTGTAGCCACGCAAGCCTCTATAGTGTTCATGCACTTTCACAAAATCAGTCTAGTTCGATATCACTAGCCTTCTAGTCGAAAGGAGCATGCATTTAGTATATATGCATGATTCACAACTGTTCCCCACTTCTAAATTAATTCTTCATTTGCAGGTAACCTCAAACGGAGTTACTGTGAGTACCTCATCACCACACTCACAGCACACTTTAGGGTGTGTGCTGATATTTACACTTGGCCTATATATTATTTTCACGGCCATTCACCAAAATTATTTTTATCTTCAATTTTGGCTGGTCCTGACGAAAGCCTCTAGAACTATGATGAAGGCTGAAACTAGTTGACCTTAGTTTCTAGGGATACAAGGAAAATAACATTCCTAATTACATCCCCCCCTTTTTTACATTAGTCCTGGGACCCTTATAATTAAAGTTTTTTCATAGGGCATTTCCCAGAGACTTTTTTAACTCTTAATCACTTCACACATAGCACTCCACTCACTGCTCATAACCCTGCTCCGCTGTATCTCAGGCGTTGTAGCACAACTGGATTGTGCTAGACAATCCAGTTGGGCCCCGATGATGAAGCATGCCACCTACTAGGTAGGTGGGTGAGGGGTTTCTTACACAGCAGTTGTGCTCTCCCTCCTTTCACGTTGTTTTCAACAATGACAGCGAAAAAAAGTTTGCTTTGAGTCATGAAACTTGTCCATTTTGTTTGATCATATTGTTCTGGGGAAGAGGACAAGTTTTCCTTTTCCTCGCTCTCTTGTTGTTCTCATTTGTCATTACAGCGCACAGCTGTGAGAGCCAAAAACATTTTATTTTTGTTCCTATTCATTTGATAAGCACAAACTACAACTTCTGACACACCATGGCAGAAAATGCAGGACTCACGTTCACTGACGAGGATGTCAACAACATCTTAGCAGCTACTCCTTTATTAGCTGACTTCAATGTGGCACAAACAATTTCTCAGAGCGCAGATTGGGAAAATCTTTCTGAGAAAAAAAGAACACGCATCAGAACAATACTACACGGGGTAATACTGACTGAATACTTGCGTTCCAATACAGCCCCAAAAGGTCTAATAGTAACTAACGCGCCACGCATCTTCCTAGACGATGCAGCATTCCGTAGAGACTGGGCACAAATTGCATGGCACTGCACAAGAGACTGGATCATTCTGATCATCCAAACAGCTAAAAGACTTTCAGATGCGATCCTTATAGAAATCCAGGCAACTGAACAACACTTCAAAACCACGTTAACATCATACAAGAAAAGACTAGAGGAGGTCAATAAAGAAATAGCAGATTACAAAGAAGAGCTAACACAATCCAAGATCCAACAATTTCAAAAAGACTTAAAAAAATTCTCATATGTCAAAACATACCCGTATTCTGACGCAGACTACAAAACCCCTACGAGATCCAGCCACTCTATGTCTTCAGAAGAAGGTTCCTCAATACATAGTGGTGGCAGTAATGAGAGCTCAGGATCAGAGAAAAGTTACTACACAAACAGACAACGGGGAAGAGGCAGAGGAAGAAACACACACTGGCAACAACCATGGCCTAACATGCACCCAGGAATGGTACCCAATTACCCGGCTCCTTTCCCTCCCATGACTCAACCAATGTTCTATGGCTGGAACCCACAATTTCAACAACCCCACCCCCAATTTGGCAACCCCAACCAACGGTTTCCTTTTTTAGGATCAGGCCAGAGGGGACGCGGAAGACGCCAACGAGGAAACCAAGTACACTGGGAAGACAATCAGAACCCAAGTGCCAACACACGCAGCAGAACGAAGGAACCCCAGCCGAGCACAAGCAGAGCCTAATAACCAATCTTTCAAACCATACTCTCACTACAGCGGAGGAACAGGTCCTCAATAGAGGTCTTGGATTTTCACCCACAGCGAAACTTGATAAATTCAAATTACACTGTGAATTATCAGAATTCTTTCGTAAGCTTAAACTTAAAGCTTTTTTTGAAAACTCACCGAATAAGGAATCACAACAAGAAGCAAAAGGTGACACCACCCTTAAATTGAAATCAACTTTCATTCCTCCTCCTCATACTACACCAGCCGAACTCATCGCATTCGAACAAGCGATATACAAAGGCATAGAAAATACTCAGGAGAACAAAGGATTTAACAACACTACAACTCAACAGTTCAATGCCATCCGGAGTCTCAAAAACAACAGAGACATTATCATCAAACCAGCTGATAAAGGAGGGGGGATAGTTATTCAAAATCGGAATGCCTACCATCTAGAATGCACACGCCTCCTAGATGATCCAAAGAACTACAAAATATTGAACGAAGATCCCACTAACAGAGTCAAGACCAAAATTGACATCATGGTTCATGAAGCAGAATCTAATGGCTACATTAGCAAACAAGAGGCATTATTCCTTACCTCAGGTGGTAAAACCATTCCATACTTCTACACCATCCCAAAAATACATAAAAATAAAACACCACCACCGGGCAGACCCATTGTCTCTGGAATAGGCTCATTGCTTGAACCCCTGTCTCGCTTCTGTGATTTCTATCTACAGCCTCTAGTACAGTCGACTCCTGCGTACTTAAAAGATACTAAAGACTTACTGAGCCAAATTAACAACCTGGAATTCAACCCTACTACTTCCATCCTTGTAAGTCTAGACATTGAGAGCCTCTATACCAGCCTACCCCAAGATGACACCCTAGAGGTTCTCCGCACCTCCCTTGATAAAACAATCTGGGAGTATAACACCCCAAAATCATTCATAATGGAATGTGCGGAAATAGCCCTCAAAGATAATTTTTTCGAATATGAAGGTACCATCTTCCTACAACAGTACGGAACTTCTATGGGGAGCACCTTCGCTCCTAGTGTAGCGGGGCTGTACGTGTCTAATTTTGAAGAACTATATATCCTCAACCCTCAATCAATTTACAATCAAGACATCACGTTCTATAAAAGATACATCGACGATGTACTCTTAATTTGGACAAGTAATAACCAAAGACTTAATGAATTCTTGAATTGGATTAACACACTAGATCCAAACCTACGATTTACTCACACTACAAGCAAAACCAAAATCACCTTTCTAGACCTGGAAATTGAAGCAAAAGATGGAATACTGATGACTAAAACCCACTTTAAACCAACAGCGAAAAATTCTCTTCTGCATTTCCAGAGTTTCCACCCTAGGCCTCTAAGGGACAATCTGCCGTTCGGCCAATACCTCAGATTACGCCGTAACTGTAGTGATCTTAAAGATTTCAAAAACCAATCAGAAGAACTAACTACAAAACTTCAAAACCGTGGATACCCAAACAAAGTTATCCACAAAGCACAAAAAAGAGCCCGCAACCAAAACCGTGAAGGTCTTTTGGAACCCAAGATGAATCTGTCAACTACCATACCACTCACGTGTGTAACCACCTTTAACACCATCTCTAATCAAGTAGCTAAATTGATACAAAACAATTGGAAAATTGTAACCTCAGGCAAACTACAATGGGAAAAACCCCTATTTTCATACCATAGGTCCCATAATCTCAGAGACAGCCTAGTACCGACCAGGCCAAAAAAGACACTGAGCATGCCTAGTACAGTTTTGAATGCATGGGTACTTATAGAAGTAACAGGCCACCACCCATGTGGCAACTGTAGCATTTGTCATCTCACCGAAGCCACAAAAACACTCAGTCTTGAACAGGACAAAGTCTGGACAATCAAGAAACATACCAACTGCAATTCGGAAAACGTCATCTACCTCATCACATGCCCATGTAATTTGCGTTATGTTGGGATGACCACCAGAAAGGTCAAAACCAGAATCTGCGAGCATCGCAGTAACATCCGCTGCAAACGCAGCACCACAAAACTCACTGAACACTACCTAGCCAAGGGACATACCACCAATGACATGTCATGGGTAGTTATTGAACAACTAGACCCCAGCCCAACCGACATCCAGGAACGTCTTTTCGAAAAAGAACAACGCTGGGTATATAGACTCTCAACCCACATTACAGGACTCAACGATAATGTACCCTGGAACAACATACATCGACATTGATGATATCTCATCACTGCTTTCTATCGCTCTATAGTCTATAAATAATTATTCTGTCCAGTCTTGTGCAAACGTCATTTTTTGTACTGTACAGACCCCTACGCCCTTCACCGCCACTACTAGCTGATCTGCACCAAACACCGCTACTCTTAAAACTTATCACACAGCCCTAAGCGGTAGCCTGTTACCCTTTCTTTTTACCCGCCCTTTCACACATAGGCATAGTAAGTACCGCTACTCATCACACAGCCCTAAGCGGTAGCCTGTGACCCTGTTTTTTACCCTCCCTCCTATTACATTGGCATAGCTGGCCTCGTAGGATTCCTCCTATTTATATATTTAGGAGCTCTTCACTGTGTCCCACTTCTGTTTCCTCCCTAAATATTTTAATATTTTAAAATGTTTATCTGCCCAGAGACTTAACTACTCTTCTTTCGTGTCACCTCTACTCAGTGCTCCGTACACGGGACACCGAGTATTTCTTTAATTTCCATTCACAATGAAGACGTTCTAGTCTTCCCAGCGGCAGCACGCAACTTCCTGCTTGCCGACCTTCTTAACCACGCCCCACCCGTGTATCGGCGCTGAACAAGCGGAACCGATCGCCGCCCTAGGTATTTCGGACCGGTTCTCCCTTACAAACTGTGAGTACTTACGGGTCTACCATGGACCGGTTCAGACCCTCAATACTACACTGCTTTAGCGCTTCAACCCCCCCTTTTTCCCTGTAAAGTGCGTTCACGCTCTTACACTCTCCTTGCCATTCCTTCTCCACTAAGGGCAAGCGGAGAACCATACGGCGTTCTAACTCCAGAGGATTAACAACCTCTCCACTCAAGTGAGACTGTATTTTATGTTGTCTGTCATCTAGTTGTTGTTTGTCTTTCATTTTTAAGCACGAATGTCTGTCTGCTGAACGGCACACACAGCGGACATAATGTTGATATATACCACCATGTAATCAGCTCATTTTAAATACTGCACGTGCACGTGACTACTTTAGCATATCAGCTACTAGTGTCTTCAATACTTGCACAGTCACAACTCTATAAGTACAATATGTGTATGACCGCGCTATAGGCACGCAAATAATGGATAACGAATATGCGCACCATGTGCCCCAATACTACAACAATTACTCACCTACGGATCTCGTGGGGCACATTGTAGCCACGCAAGCCTCTATAGTGTTCATGCACTTTCACAAAATCAGTCTAGTTCGATATCACTAGCCTTCTAGTCGAAAGGAGCATGCATTTAGTATATATGCATGATTCACAACTGTTCCCCACTTCTAAATTAATTCTTCATTTGCAGGTAACCTCAAACGGAGTTACTGTGAGTACCTCATCACCACACTCACAGCACACTTTAGGGTGTGTGCTGATATTTACACTTGGCCTATATATTATTTTCACGGCCATTCACCAAAATTATTTTTATCTTCAATTTTGGCTGGTCCTGACGAAAGCCTCTAGAACTATGATGAAGGCTGAAACTAGTTGACCTTAGTTTCTAGGGATACAAGGAAAATAACATTCCTAATTACATCCCCCCCTTTTTTACATTAGTCCTGGGACCCTTATAATTAAAGTTTTTTCATAGGGCATTTCCCAGAGACTTTTTTAACTCTTAATCACTTCACACATAGCACTCCACTCACTGCTCATAACCCTGCTCCGCTGTATCTCAGGCGTTGTAGCACAACTGGATTGTGCTAGACAATCCAGTTGGGCCCCGATGATGAAGCATGCCACCTACTAGGTAGGTGGGTGAGGGGTTTCTTACACAGCAGTTGTGCTCTCCCTCCTTTCACGTTGTTTTCAACAATGACAGCGAAAAAAAGTTTGCTTTGAGTCATGAAACTTGTCCATTTTGTTTGATCACACTCATTTTTGAGGACCACAGTTAATTTTTCATTATCAGAGTTTGACCCAGAGTAAGAAAGAGAAAGGCCAAAAAGGGATGAAGAAGGAATGAGAAAGGAAGAAAAATAGTGACAAGGAGAGAAAGCAGACAAGGGAAAGAAACTGCAAGAGTGAGATAAAGAGACAGTATGCCTAGCGTGGTGGACGAAAGAGGCATGAGATGGATTGAAGTCTAGGCCCCTTTGGTATTCAGCAACACAGGCAGTGGCGGCTGGTACTGAACAAAGTCAGAGGTTAAAAAAAGAAATCTCACTTACCTTTGTAAGGCCACCGACTCTCCTCCATCGTTGTCTCTCGTTGACTTCTCTTCCAGTCTGGAGTCAGGAAGCACACAGGCTCCCCAAAACCAATCACAACGCTGCTCTTGGCAGAGTTGTGATTGGTGTGAGCGCCATGGTTTGGTGCTTAGACAGGCAGTGGGAGCCTGTGCATGTTCTCCACCCTGGCTGTGTATGACAGCCTTGTGGAGAACAGGCTAAGTGCACATGAATGTTTGTCCGGCCCAATACGGAAGGCCACACCATCATGCCCACTTATGTGTACATATTTCCCCTTTCCATGCTGACTGTGATGATGGCCAAGTCCCACCCCGCCCCAAAACCTGCTTTAGCATCGAAATTTAAATAACGTGTTTTTATCATTTTATTTTTCCGTCTTTGCATTGCTGAAAAGTAGTGAGGCGACACTCCTACGCCTTAACGGAAGAGCCACCACTAAACACAAGCATTCAGCAACCTAATTTTTACAAATTAAGCACTAGCTAACATACGAGGTGGAAATGTCTGTTGAGTGATGAGCATATCCGTTTCCGGATACGCCACCAAAACTATAAATAACAAGTGTGTGGACAAATGAAAAACCTTGATACGCTCTATAGATATTTTTCTGGACACTATCCTGGAGGTTTAATATATTCAAATCAAAAAGAGATTTTTGGATCAGAATATGTCTTTGAAAACAGTGCAAGCCCCTTTATTAAATGGAAAAGGCACAGAGTTGAAGCCTTTATATTTGTAGTCCTTCCTTGTGGATACGTTCTCTCACCTACTTGCTCTCTTCCTTTCCATAGTTTTGCAGATCTCATCCAGATGGCCTCCCGACCCTCTGTTTATGGTTTCATCTGATATGCCTTCTCTTATGTGTTCCTGATCTGCCTATTGTTGCCATTAGGCCAATATACTATCTTACATTACTAAATACAATTTGGGAAAATATGCTTAGATTGTTATGATAGAATGACATTTATATGCTATGTCTCTCGTTATTGGCCTTATGGCATTTTTTAGTCAGGTCCCCACTTATACATCTGTGTTACTGACATCACTCATTGTGTTTGGCATCTTTATGCCTTTGATATATGTTATGTGTTCATATTTTCATTGCTGTATTCCGTAAAACTTTAATAAAATATTTTGGAACAGGAAAAATGATATTGCGCTTTTGTACACTGAACAACCTGCCAGACACAGCTGCGCAAATCACTTTGAATTTTACATATTTTCCGCCCATGGATGATGGCCTCAGCATTTCAGGACAGCGCGCAAACTGACAAAACAATACATTGACTTCTTACTGAAATATCGTCCCAGAATTTGACTACGTCGTGGTCGTTAGTCTGCAGAAACTCGGTGAACCACCGGATGGAGCGCTTGCTGCCCTTGTCTTCGGTTTCATCCCGCTCGAAATTCTCGTTGTGTTTATTCACGGAGTAGTTTGTCAGATGCATGTACAGCTGGCTCTGCAACATGGAAAGACAGAAAGCGTCTCATGAACTGTGGGCTCACCACAGGCAACCAGCAGAAACAAGCAGCCACTATCACACCGAGCGGCCGTCACTCTCTCTTCTCATCTTTAATGCAACACTTTATTTCAAGTTTAGTGAGATGAGCCACGTATTAGCCTGACACCGCTGTATAATTTGAGAATCTGCAATCTGGATACGCTCCTCGCAGCTGCTACATGCGCACGAGCTGTCAGTGTTCATGTAAGTAATAACTACACGGAAGAGCAATGTGCACGCGGCCATTAACATATCTCCTGACACCATTATTTCTGACTGCCACAGGCAATGGTGTCTGATATGGCGGGGAAAATGATTCCGCCGGGTCCCCGTCTCCATCTGTACTGTTCACGACCAATGAATCAACCGTCTTTGGTTTTGCCCTCTGCCTGCCGAGCGGCGCTCAAACAGCAGAGGCTGCGGTCTTCTTCCGCTGCTGTGCCATATATCTCGCAGATGGCACAGACCTGGGTGTATGCATCTAGCACTGCTTAGGTCTACCATGGTGGATTAACATATCGTTTCTTAAAGTTACTCAACAATGGGGAGAGGAAGTGGTAAGGAGAGGGAGCTGCCGACTATGGAACTGGGGAACCGGGTTTGAGTCTCGGCATCGATGCTCAACATCCTGTGATTCTGGGTAAATCACTATCTCCCTGTGCCTACCAAAAATGAATGTGTCCTTGTGTAATGTAACTGGTGCTCATGTGAAGCGCTTCAATACCTTCGAGTTCGTGCTACATAAAACTGCAGCCAAAAAAACACTCTCACTAGGGGATGGATTGTGGAAACAAGGCAGCCCTGGCGACAATGTTCAAACCAGCCCTGCTCCCTTCATCCCCTCGCGTAACTTCTCTCTTTCCATCCATTCTCTCGCTCCCCTTCCCTCATCTCTCTCTCTTTCCTCTCTGATCACTTCCTCTCTAGATTCCCTCTCCCTCCATCTGTTTCCCCCTCTCTTGAAGCCTGCCATGCCTGCTGCAATTACTCTCGGGGAGCCTGGAAAGTCTCAGAGGCACTGGGAAGTGTCCACCAAGGGCACCAGCCCAACAGGGAAATGTCCAGTGGATTAAAAGGCCTGTCTGACCCTGCTCTTACTAATCAAAGTTGAATGTTTGCATTATAAAGCAAGCAAGTATACATGCTTTGATAGAAGGAGACAACTATAGGTACTAGTATGTAGATGTAAATTTCAGCAATTTATGCCCATATCTAAAAGACCATTTGTGAACATGTACAGATAAATAAAAGTGAATGGACAGACTTGCCAGGGGAAAGGTCCCATGACATTCTCCAGCGCGTGACTGGCTGTTAATTAGGGATGGAAAAATAACAGGTAACATGCTTGCCCACTTTGCAACATGCTTTACAATAACAACCCGTCAATTGAGGAAGTTGTAAAAAACTTTGTTCTATTTCCTTTATGTGCAAATACGGTCTATTCATGACTGCTTGAGGAATGTTGTTAGATACGTTGATAAACTTCAATACTGGATTCCCCGCACTTCAAGGGATCGGCTTAAGTTTTCATGTCTCAATACATAGTTATATAAATTATTCTGCAACAAAAATTATAATTGGTGGGGTGCTAAGGTTGCAGTAGGAGGCCTAAGGATTCTCAGAGTTTGCCAGTTAGCTACTTATACTCCTGCAATGCACTGCTCATAACAATATGCACATGACATCAAAAATGACAACATTGAAAGCATCACTCATGACCTCACTGATTATATCACCAATGATATCATATTTGTAGCATTCTCCTCCCCCTATCAGATTGCTTCTTACCCTGTGCACCCTCTGGATATCTCTCTCACTCAAACTCAACCACAGTGCCACTTGCATGCCCACTTATAAACAATCAATGTCTTTTATGGATGCACTTATCACACATTCACCCACTACCTCCCTCGCCCATCAATACATCCCCTCTTTCTCATGTACCCATTCAATCATGTACCGATTCTCCCACTCTTTACACACACACTCAGCAATCCACCGACTCACCCTCACATTTAGAGTTTGGTTGACGTCCTACCATCAACCATATTTAGAGATCACATCTGCCCTGGAAGAGACCTCTGTCCCTTCAAAGGAGAGCTGTCACCTCTGCGTCTCCTCTGAAGGCACAGAAAGTTTGCAGAGCAGCTCCCATGTTTTTGTTTTACAAAAATAAACCCATGAGCCAGGAGTTTGTTTTTGTACAACAAAACAATAATTACCCTGACACCATGGGATTTTTCTCTGCGTTTTGAGTTCGGTTCTGCCAGGCTTTCCCTAGCGGTTACGAACAGATAAAAAACAAGCATTTGCAATGCCATTGGTCTCGCCTATGGGACCTTATATGTATTTAGCGATGCAGCACATTAGCCTGGGTGCTGAAACATCAACTGTTTTTTACTATACATATTTTGTACTATTGACTCTGTGGGTTATTAAAGTAGTATTTGCGCTCCGTGAGCTCCCCGGCTTGCAGTGCAGTGTAGTGCAAGCCGGGTAGCTCACGGATGAGTAGGTCCCTGCAGGGAGTACCTTTGACGAAAGTGTGACAATAAGGCCTCCCTCCTGCGCTCCCTTCAGGAAGCTTTTGCCCTGAGTTACAGGGGTAATTCCTCACCAAGACCAGTGGCAAGTATTAGGCTTGTTCCAGTTTTTAATCACTTAAGAGTGCCTGAAACGAATCGTTGACACGCACGCATGTCAAGTAACTTCTTTATATCCCACCCTGATAAAAGCCCGAACCTATATAGGCCAGATAGTTAGGGCTGAAACATGTTGGTGCTAGAGTAAGGGTCATAGGACCATCAAATCCTCAGAGACCCTATTGTAAATATTTTAACCCTCCCTCCCACTCCATTATTAAAGATTCCTTTAGGAGTGGGTGAGAAATTTTATCTTTAACAGTACGCCCCCATACACAATATCTGTAAGTGCTCCCTGAAAAGCGGTTGAGCCCACCCCGACTTTTAGCAGTCGGGGTGAGCCCTATGATGAAGCATGTCTCTATTGGAGTGAGTGAGGGCTATTTAAAGAAAAGGGTCATTTTCCCTTCCCACCTGTAGCAACGGGTTGTACATAATTCGGTTGTTTCTCTTGTGAACTTAGTTCAGGAGAGGTTCACCATCACACATTTAGGAACCCCCCACCCTATTTGGATCTCTCTTTTGTTGCTTGTCTTACATTGAGAGAAAGCAACCATTCGACTATAGAAGGGAAGTTCCTGTGTTGATAACCTTCTTGACAAAGAGACTAGGACAGAAGAAATACAGACAAGCGGGGTAAAGATAAAGAACTGGAAGTTGACTAGACTGAGCTTTGTAAGTAGCTGCCGCAATCCATTGCACAGCATAAACAGCAGTTCATTGCAGAAAAAATTAAGAGGAAGTAAGACATTGAATAGGCGAGTACATCTTCTGCAACCATGCCTGATGCAATCCCTGCTGAATATTGACTGACTGAAGGAAGTCTACAGGAGTAGCAGAAAACCATCAATTCAGGTTATCAAACTGTGGCACTGCATTGTTTAGTGAGGCCTGCTCATTTGCTGTGGTGGATAAAAGTCGAATGGTCGGCTGAAGCAAATGGAAGAACATCAGAAGATATGAAATTTTGTTTTCCTTCAGCTATCCCAACTTCCTTTTTATACTTATTATTTTTAGGTCTCGCCTGCGAACGCAGCGCGAAGCGCTGCTAGCAAGCGAGATCTATTGTTGCTGACTTGCCTCGGAAGTGGGACAGGAGATGTGCACGCGCAGGCTTTTGGCGGATTTGAGTTGGTGTACGCGCCTACAGCCACGCGGCGTGCACATCTCCTGTCCCCCTTCCCTCGCAAGCCAGCATGCAGTTTCACTTTCGTCAACACGCACGTCCTAGTTGATCTTGTTTTGTTTGTTGCTGCGGTGTAACTTGTTTTAAATTGCAGTGCCTTTAGAAATTTGTAAACTCGCGTGATTGTTGCTTTCACATCCCGCGCTTGCAGCGCTCGTTAATGGTTGATTTACATATGGATTATTTAAAATCGTTTCCACAACTTTGATCTCCTGGGATCGTACCGAAGGCTGGAAACTCGCCAGACGTGCCCGGCACCGGTGCGCATGAGCCGCCCCGCCCCGGCCACTAGGTGAAGCGGTTGCCTCTTGGGTCCGATCAACAGCCATCGCTCGATCTGCACCGAAACAGAAGGAAGCCCCGTGCCCCAGTCTCCGTACTGCAACAATGCGCTTCTCGGCGAGGGACATAGCGCTGCTCCTTTTAGGTAAGTTTTAGGGCACTAAATCTGGATCGTTGATGTACGTGTGTGTGTGCATTTGTGTAAGCGCAGCCCCTGCATGTCAACGATATCGAGACGATAAAATGCAGAGATGGAAACCCTTGACCTGCAAATTAGGAAAGGAGCTCTGCAACTCACCCAAACCACTGTGCCACAATGTGTTTTTCTGTGCATTCTTGAGGCCTTATAGGGGCCACCTAAAGTATTCCGTATCCGGCGTGTGGCTGAGGGCCAGCTTTAGCGTTGTAGGCACCCGATGCGACAGTCATTTTTAGTGCCCCCACACCCAGGATCTCCTGCTCGGATTCTCTCACTACCTCCAGGCAAAAGTGCCCCTCATGTCTACAGTAATAAGTTACTGCTAAACACAGCGCCCCCCCCTTTCCCCACCCAAGGTCAGCGCCCTGTGCGGCTGCACCTGTCGCACTGTCCTAAAGATGGCCCTGTGTGGCTGTGATGAGCTGTATATAATCACATTGCAGCGCTAAGAAATAATGGTAGTGGTGACCCAGAATGTCCTTTAAAATCACATATCGCAGTGCAGTCAGTGCTTCCTCCTTTCAGTGTGTACAACCAAGGGTGTGCACCATGCGAGGACCTGCTTTCGTGTGCGCAGAGATCTCAGGGGCACTATGTCCAGTATCAGTACGTAATATTAATATTGTTATTGGATTTGCCTCCCATTGTTAACACAGGTCCACAAGTACCAGAATGCATGTGTAAAACAACAGTACGAAATGGGCTATTCACGCGTACCATGGAAATAGCAGAAGAATCTTTCCTTTTTGTTCAGGGAAGAGAGAGGGATAAAGTTGTATCTCATTACTCATATTCCTGGAAATCCTTTGCGGTTAGAACATTGTGTGCTGCCTTGAATTGTGACTTTGTTTATTTTTGTTTAAATTTCTTTCTTGATTTTAAGATAGCCATATCACACATAAAAATGGCATACATTCCATAAACCCTACGTAGGCTACAAGTTCAGTTTTACACATCTCGTTTTTTTTTTTTACCGAAACAGTTCATTGTTAAAGGGAGCATGATCACAGTAATCAATATATATGCAGTGTTTCTTTACAGCAAAACGCATATAGCAGTCTTTTGGCCAACATACCTCCAGCAAAGAACTGTGCAGTGTGCACATTAGTGTACAGACCAGGGCTGTTTCTTATGTATAGTCCTATGCTGTAAAGTGTGCCTGTAAGACACCCACAAGCAGGTGGGTTGGTAACCTGGACAGTATATGTGCGAGTGCACCGTGCAATAAATATCACATTTATTTCGGCAGTGGGGCGTCAGTGAGTCACGCAGCTCCTTCTTTACACCAAGAAGTGAAATGAGTGCAATATCGTGATTCCCGCACGTGCTCATGTTTTTAAATAGATCTACGTCACTGTTCGGTTTGTCTGACCCATGGATATTTGGGGTCCTTGTTGTAGCGCTGCATTCCACAATGAGGTTGCTTCAGAGCGCTGTGGGGTGCATGCTTACAGTGCAGGGTTACAGTCTTACGGCTATTGCCTACAGACGAACCATGAGATAAAACACAGTACAACGGTCTACGCTCAAACGTTCTTTGTATTAACTGTGGTATCGGGTCCCTCAATCAGGGTCATTGTTTTTAAAGTAAATATAACATAAGACGCACATTATTTAATGTTAAGGATCTTCCATTCTTCGTGAAATTCTTTTATTCCATGTCGGTATATTTAATGTGATAGACCTATACATGGATGTGCATGACCTCACATGCCTTGGAATATGTAATGTTTTGGGGTATATTAAATATGACGTACTTAACAATTACAGTGCCTGACGTCATATACTTTAAAAGATTGTATTTAAGTTGTCCAGCTGCGGAAAAGCAAACATTAATGGTCTGAGTCAAACATTTTATCGTTCCTTTCAGATTTGTTGGAAGTGATGCATCTCCTTGGCCTGACTTCGACTAGGGTCCCTGGCTCTATATGTGCCATTCTGCACTTGTTTTCTCCTGTCCCCTTCGCTGCCCCCGTGATTCTGTGTCTTTTTCTCCTTCTGTCCCCTTCGCTGCCCCCGTGATTCTGTGCCTTTCTCCTTCTGTCCCCTTCGCTGCACCGTGACACAACCGTACACACAAGCACACCCAACCACACAAAAACAAGCACACACACAAGCACAACACACACAACCACACACACACCCACAACCACACACACACAACCACACACCCACCCACAACCGCACATACACCCACAACCGCACACACACCCACAACCGCACACACACAACTACACCGTCAGTGCACACTTTCACCAGGCACAGACACCATCAGTCAGTGCACGCTTCCACCAGGCACATTCCACCGAACGTCAGTGCACGCTTCCACCAGGCACACACACACCACCGGACGTCTGTGCACGCTTTCACCAAGCACACACACACCACCAGCCGTCAGTGCACGCTTTCACCAGGCACACACACCACCAGCCGTCAGTGCATGCTTTCACCAGGCACACACACCACCAGCCGTCAGTGCACGCTTCCACCAGGCACACACACCACCAGCCGGCAGTGCACACTTCCACCAGACACACACACCACCAGCCATCAGTGCACAATTTCTACAGGCACACAAGCCACCAGCCATCAGTGCACACATCAATTGTTAACGCATCCACAATTAACTATTGTAGCAATCGCAATATGGCGCACTTTACTTTTACACATATTCATCTAAAGCGCAGCATGCCACCATTGCTACAAAAATACACATTTTTTTGACCTACAATTTATAGACTTTTGTTGCAATTGGTGTTGCAATATTTTGCAATGCCAATGGCTCAAACTTAATTAATGCGAGACCTATTGCATTGCAAATGCTTGTTTAAAAATGCTAGTGAAGTGAAAGTATGGCTGTTTTTGTCTTCCTCAAACAAATAAATGTCACAAAAAATATATGTTGATGTAAGCAAAAACATGCTACTTTTCAAAACCGATCTTGTTGATATAAAAATCATAAACAAGATTTTCTTTTTATTTTGAGTGAGTGAGAGTGAGTGAAAGTGCAGAAGCTCAGGAGAATGAATGAATGAACTGTAAATATGAGAGTGAGTCAGAGAGTGTCAAAGTAAGGGAGAGGAACTGATTGAGTAAATAAGAAAGCTACAGAGCTGGTAGGTCGATAATTTTAACTCGATATTTTGTCTGTTTACCGGTAGTGAGACAGAGTAAGTGGACATGTATGAAAGTGAGAAAGTGATGGAGTGAAAGACAGTGAATAAATGTAAAGAGAGATAGACAGAGGAAAAAATGAATGAGAATATGAGTGCAGAGGAGTAACTATTGGGTGAGATGAGTGAGACAGATTGTGTAAATCGAAGGGAGTCACTAACTGAAAACATGAGTGAGAGAAAATGAGACAGGGAGTGAGAGAGAATGAACGGGTGAGAATGATAAAGGGTGAGTATAAGACATTGATTCAAAGTGAAGGAGAGAGTGAGGGGGATGTAACAGGCAAAGAGCATGAGAGTGTGTGTTAAATTGTGACTGAGACACTAAGGTAGAGGGATTGACCCTCTCCTATTCACTGCAGCACACCATTCTTTCTAAGACAATCGACTAACGTAAGTGACTATTTGCCTAATTGTTCTCTGACATTCTAATACCTAGATTAAAGCACTTGCAGTGGAGCTTGCTCTAGTTGCAGTGTTGTGAACCAAATGACCATAATAGTTGAATTCAGAACACTTCACAAAATTCCCTGTGACTTTGCACTTGCCATGGAATCAGACTTCAAACATATGAGTTTTGAGATCCATCTCTCATGTACTACACACTCCTCTGGCTCTCCGTGGGCTGAATTCAGCCTGAATATAAAAGGCTGCTCTCATATGAATCTACTAGCTCCCATTTTCATAAACAATGAAAAGTTGTTTTTTAGCTTGATATTGTAAACAAAGAAATGGGTAGAACTTGGCATAGCCTTAATTTATGTACCCAATAGCAAAAGGCCATTTGTACCAGTCAGCTATTTCCAAGAACACCTGATCAGAGATGTTATTTGTTTCTAACAGGCTAAAAGTTCACCACGACCAGCCTGTTTTTCGGGACAATTTTAAAATTATTGGTAGTACTCAGTAACACCTTCCCAGTTTGAAAAAATTACTGCACAAACTATTGTACTGCATGGTGTCCAGTATAAAGGTGAAGAGGTAATGCTGTTTTGTCCAAGACGAGAGAGCCACAGTCTATAGGTTACATCTTTATATCTATTTTTCTAACCTACCTATTCATGGTTCTTTCAAAAAGCAACCAACCACACACAAACATATCTTTTTTTTTTTTGGTGTTCAGAACATTGCCTTATGGTGAAGACTTCTCATTTTGCATCTGGGCAATGGGTTTTCTAGGATAGACAATATGCCTGATCTTATAGAGTTGATAGTGATAAGAGATTGCCTCAGGTGGACATAGATTGGCATTTGTGGAATAAAATGGCATCAATGTTTAACTTTGGTAAAAAGCATATCAACATATAATTAAACCTATTAGCAACCTCGCGTAATGATTGTGCATTGTTGAAAGGACAAATATATATATATATATATATTATCTACTGGCGGTCGCCAGTAGATAGTTATAGTTAGGACCGTGTTTCCATATGAAATCCGCAACATTCTATTTGGAATAACTTTGGCGCCGGTTGACGAATCCTTGCCGAAATTTTCAAAATAGGTGGGGCGCTCCGCTCCGCTCCTACCCTGAAAGTCTCGGGGGGATTCGTCAAGCGGGGGCCGAGAAAAAAGGGGGGTCCCAAAACGCGTTTTCCCCATGCAATTTTCCATAGGGACCTTTAGTCCAAGGTACAGCCCGAACGGCTGAACAGAATTACTTGAAATTTGGCAGAGAGGTAGGCCTCAGCTCAGGGAAGTGCCTTTTGCATGTCTGGTGTCAATCCGTTCAGTAGTTCCTAAGAAAATCAAAAGTAAAATCATATATATATGTGGGCGGAGCCTAACCACACATCTCATCCTGAGATCTGATTGGCTGTCAGCACTTCATCCAAGAAGTGTTGGCAGCCATCTTGGGACCAATATACATGATAGCACCTCATTAAAAAGCATTGCAGTTAATAGAAGGTTTTAAGACTTTAGTTACATTATAAATCATTTGTTGATGGTACCATACTCATTTTAGGAATTGTGGTATGTTCTAAGGTGATTTCACCATGTGAAAAAGCCTTCTGCTGGGATATCATGATTGAGAGAAAAATATTTTCTCATGCTTTTCCCACAGAGATTTGGAAGGTGATCTATAAGCTAAACTGAGAGTTTATTTTCTGTAAATTCACATTATCTTTCTCAGTCATGTGAGAATGAAGTCTGACATTCTCAGTAAAACATGTTCATCCAACAAGGGCAGAGACTGTCAGTTGATTCCTTTGTGTTCTACTGCAGCTTCCCAGAGTGTTCCAAAGAACAACTAGAGCGCTAACAGTCCTACTTATGATAAACGTATGACACACCTGAAGCCATCTTGCTTGGATTAAAGTGGTAACTCTTAAAACATTTAATTTAAAAAGGAACAAAATGAGGGGGTTCATTTTTCCATAAAAAGTATGATTAGTGCTGTAGAAAGAAAAATTAGGGCACATTTTGAGTGACTTCTCAAATCCTCTTCTATTTCATTAAAAAATTCTGACATGCAGACTGAAACATGCACTTTCAATACCAGCAGCAGTTTTCCCTGGTGAGCAGTAGCTTTACTACAGTGATCTAATGAGCAAAAAGAGTGCTAACATTCTGAATTTATGGCAAATGTGTGACACATCTGAATGCCTTCTTGATGGAATCAAAGTAAAAAACTGAAAGTATTTCCTACTGAGGAGACTGCAGTAAATGAGGAAATGAGGAAATTTCATAACAAATAAGTCTCCCAAGATGGCCACCAGAGACAAAAGAGCCCAAATGTAGCCCAAATATCACCCAGATGTAGGCCAAGTATAGCCCAATGACAGAATGTCCCAGAGTGTTCTTAAAAACAACTAGAGCGCTTACTGTCTTCATTATGACAAAAGTATGGCACACCTGAAGCCATCTTGATTGGAATAAACTGGTAACACTTAAAACATTTAATTTAAAAAGGAACACAATGAGGGGGTTCATTTTGCCATAGAAATTATGATTAATGCTGAAGAAAGAAAATGAGGGCACATTTTGAGTGACTTCTCAAATCCTCTTCTATTTCATTTAAAAATTCTGACATGCAGACTGAAACATGCACTTTTAATACCAGGAGCAGACTTCCATGGTGAACAGTAGTTTTACTACAGTGATCTAATGAGCAACTAGAGTGCTAACATTCAGAATTTATGGCAAATGTGTGACATATCTGAATACCTTCATGATGGAATCAGAGTAAAAAACTGAAAGCATTTCCTACTGAGGAGACTGCAGTACATGAGGAAATTAGGAAACTTCATAACAAATAAATCTCCCAAGATGGCCACCGGAGACAAAAGAGCCCAAATGTAGCCCAAAATCACCCAGATGTAGCCCAAATATAGCCCAATGACAGAAGTGTGCAAAACACTTATTATTTTGTGTTTTTGCAGTGTTATATAGTGCAGACTTGTCAGGTATTGGAGTGCTTTACATGAGCATTGGTTACATCACACAAGAACAAATTCATTTTGGTTGTAGACATGGGGAGACTAAGTGATTTGACCAGAATCACAGAATGTCGAGCTGAAGCAGAAACTCCAACCTGGTTCCCCAGTTGCAATGTCTGCAGTTCTGGAAGTAACACCACATCCTCTCCCCTAAGTGCAACATTTAATCAAGTGGTCAACTGGATAAAAAAACATAAAGATAACAAATAATTTAAAAGTGCTTTGTCGCTATTTGAAAACTCAGAAAATATGTCCTTATTTTAGTCTTTTAGAACAGTAACCATAATTTTGATGCCAATAAGACCCTCACATATATGTAATTTCTAAAGGAAATGCTCTAGGTATTACAGTTTTGATTTCATCAAGATGACGTCAGGCGTTCCACACTTTTGTAATAAATATAGAATGTTAGCAATCTAGTTGTTCATTAGGATACTGTTGAGAGGCAGAGGCCAGGGGCACGGACTCTGAAAATTGAAGGCAGGTAGGAGGGTGCAAAGGCAACAATTTAACCACACTGAGCAGGCAGGAAGGGCCGTGGCAGCACAACAGACTATGGAGGGCAGTGGAAAGGGGGGCAGGGGCAACAAACCAACAATACAGGACTTGCAAGAGAGGCTGTGGCAATGTAATAGACCATTGTGGGCAGAAGGAAGAGGCAATGGTAGTACAACCATACATGCCAACAGACCCGATTCAGCCAGGAAACGTCCAATGTTTTTAAGCTCAAATGGGCTTTATTTGATCTGTCTCCTGTCTACAATCTCCTCTTTTTCAATGTAACTCAAAGGGGAAAATCAATACCCCAGTTTTTTTTCAAAATCTCCCTCTTACCAAGTTCAAAATGTTCGCAAGTATGGTACATTGGATCATGGAAGGAAATGGGGTAGGGACATGGACTTGGATAACAGAGGACAGGAGGGACATGGAGAGGTGCACCAAACTGACCCTGCAGGGCAGGCATCAGGGTTTGCAGCAGCACAATACACCACACAGGGCATGCGGGACGGGAGTGCAGCACAACAATCCAAAGAAAGCAAGAGGGAGGGGACAGGACCATGCACATGGACAACAGAGAACAGAGGGGCAAGAGGCAATGGTAGCTAGCTGACCATCATGGACAGACAGGAGAGAAAGCTGCAGCATAACAGACCATAAAGGGCAGGAGGGACGGATCAGGGGCATTACAATGGAACAGACAAGCCAGGAGGGAGGAAGTAGGGGTCTGCACATGTAAACAGAGGGCTGGGGGCAAGGGGGCAGGGCAGGAGCAGCAAGATAGCCATGGAGGTCAGGCAGGATGGGCACTAGAAGCAAGACACACCATGAAGAGCAACAGTGAGACTGTGATGGCATACACACAGACCATGGAGGGAAGGTGGGAGGGGGTCAGGGGCAGCTAACTGACCACACAGGGAAGGTGGGAGGGGCCATGGCAGCACAGAAGACCATGCATGGCAAGTGGGAGGGTTAGTGGCAGCACAATGGCTATGATGAGCAAGAAGGAGGGTGCAGGGGCATGCACAAAGGACGATGGAGGAGAGAAGGGAGGGTCAGGACCTGTGCACAGACAAGAAAGTTCAGGGGAAGGGGCCTCACAACAGACCACACGGGGCAGGCAGGAGGAGCAGTTGCAGCACAACAGACCAGGGAGGGCAGAAGGGTGTGGCAGTACAATGGACCATGTAGGACAGGAGGAAGAGGATAGGGGCATGGCATGTGGACAGGCAGGGTGGAGGTGGCAGGGACAGGTTACAGTCATCTGACAATGCTAGGCAGGTGGGAGGGGAGGGGCAGCTCAACAGAACACTCAGAGTAGATAGGAGTGGCAGGTCCATGGAACATGGTGGGCAAAAAGGATGGAGCAGGGGCATGCACAAAGACATCGGAGGGCAGGGGGAAGGAGAATAGGGGCAGCAAGCTAAGCACAGAGTTTAAGCAGGAGGTCAATGATGGGGCATAGAATTGGGCAATGAAGGGCAGGAGGAGTGGACTGGTACATCATACTAAATTGAGGGCAGTGGCAGCACATCAGACCATGCATGGCAGGAGGGAGGAGGCTAGTCTATGGATTCACACAACAGAGGATAGGGAGGAGGGGGATGGGGCAGCAAGCTAACTGTTCAGAGAAGGCGGGTATTAGGAACTTTATTGTTTTTAAAACGTGTGTCTGTGCGAACTACTTAAAATATGAACAAGTATGCAGCATAATCTCACTTTTATTCAGGAAGAAGAGGACGTTTGTGACTGTGACTCCGGGCTCACTTGGCAGAAACACCCCCTGACCCTCCACCCCCTATCGCTAAATGTAATGCCCGTGAAAAGGGTAGGTGACCACAGTGTTATATAGAACATAGTCCTGAGAGCACGATTGAAAATGAAAACTAGATATAGTGTATGGTATAAACTATGCACCAAAACGTGTGATATAAGATGAACCGGGCGTGAAATATAATATGCAATACATTGTGCTCAATGACAGATTCATTGGAGAGCGCGAGATAGCACAGGCACTAGCGCGTGCTATGCGATATGCGCCTTGGAGTGTAATATGCACAGGGCAGTGTTGTGTAACCTAGCTAGTCTCTAAAGTTGTAATATAAAATATGTGCTGGGGAGTGTAACGTTGCATATGCACTGTGACAAAGATATGGATCCCAGATTGTAATATGTATGTCATAGCACTGTGCGTTATAACATAGGCATCGAGGAAGGCACGTTAGATGGGGCAATATAACCCGTGCGAAGACAAGTGTGGCATGACATATTCACGGGGCGGTGTTACAGTGCACATGGGCTAGAGAGTGTCATAGCATATGCACTAGCTAGTGGAATACAACACAGAGGTGTGTGGCACTCAGCAGGCAATGGTGGGTGTAACACAGCATTGGGCTCTGCCAGGAGCGCGCTGTGACTCTCAAGTGATGTTCGTCCCCTTTCCAGAGAGTAAAATAAAAAGTATTACACGTCCGGCAGTGGATGTGAGTTTTATTAACCGTGAGGGGGGTTTCTTGCATAGTTTTGGTCGAATTTTTGTCGAATCCCCTTTGAATGGCTTGGTGTGCATGTGTATTAAATGTGCCCGTCAATAGCTACCCATGTTTTTATAAATAAACGACAAGGGTGTCTACCGGGATTAGGCACGGTAGGGCATCAGACATGTCAGAGCTTCACTAGTGGTGTAAATACATTCCACGTTGATTCATTGTATGCATAGTCACCTTTTAATGAATATCACGCATATCGTCATGGTGATAGGTACGTACGGTTTGTCCAGCATGTCCTAGGTGTGTCTATAAATATATATTTTTTAAAAATAATAAAAAACAGTGGCCGGCCCTGGGGATTGGGGTCAAAAAAATATAATTAGGAGACAGGCCCTGGGGGATGGAGTCATAAGGGCCAATAAATTAGAATAAGAAGGGGAACCTCACAGCCCCCCTTCTTAAAAAATTAAAATAAATAAAAGACTGGCATCGTGCCGGAGGCCACGCCCCCTCCTTGCAGCACTCTGCAAACGCGCCCCCTGGCGAGTTGTAAGTTGGGGAATTAATTCCTCTTCAATACTGAGGGTCCCTGAGGGCCAACTAGCCCAACAGGCATCTCCAGTATGCGCCAGGGAGCTGCACTGCAGACAGGTGTTCTGAGGCCAAGCCCCTTTTTACACCTCTCTGCAACACAGCTCTGTGGCGCTTACTGGAGGTACCTAGTGGTCTAGTTTGACCCTAGGGACCCTTAGGATTCAAAGGGACTTAATCTCTCAACTTAGAACAGCCACAGGGCGCGTTTACACAGTGGTGAAGGGAGGGGACAGGGCCTGAGGTGACATGTGCAAACACGCACTATGGCACGTTTTAAATTGGGGATATAATTTCCCTTCAATACTGAGGGCCCCTGGGGGCTAACTAGCCCACCAAGTGCTTCCAGTAAGCGCCACTGAGCTGCATTGCAGAGAGGTGGTCCAGGTCGTGCCACTTTTTACACCTCTCTGCAACGCAGCTCTGTGGCACTTACTGGAGGTACCTAGTGGGCTAGTTGGACCCTAGGGACCCTCAGGATTCAAATGAACTTAATCTCCCAACTAAAAACGGACACAGGGCGTGTTTACACAGTGGTGAAGGGAGGGAACGGGGCCTGAGTTAACGTGTGCAAAAACGCCCTGTGGCCTGTTTTAAGAGGTAGTTTTAATTCCCCTGCCCTATTATATACTAGGGGCTTACAGAGGAGGTCATGCTAATCACAGGGGGACCCCAACGCATAATGTTCCCTAGTGTATGTAGGTGTTTTCACTGTATTCTAAGTGTCTTTTAACATAGCACTGGCTCTAGGACTGGTTAGTCAGACTCAGTTACCACCAGTATCCGTCTGAAAAAGTTGAGGGTACAGGATGATTTTGCAACAAGGCTTCTTTCTGCTCTTCTTTTTGTTCTTTCTGCACGTTATCCTTCTTCCTGCACTTTTCTTCATCTTTGAGGACTTCTGTTGCTTCTTTCTGCACTTCTATTTTTTTCTTTCTGTGCATTTTTTCTTCTTTCTTCACATGTCCTATCTCTGTAGGCATAGTTAGAAATTAGCATTTAAAAAACCTTTGAAATTCACAGAAAAAACCATAGGTTTCAGGCACGTTATAGTTAGGAATTAGCATTTAAAAAACCTCAGAAATTCACTGAAAAAACCATAGGTTTCAGGGGTGTTATAGTTAGCTGGACTTTTCACTTGTACAAAACCATTGAAATTCCCCCGATATAGTTAGTTCAGCTAACTATAACTCGCGTGCCCGCAATGCACTGCTGATGACGTCACATATTACATCACTCATGACATGGTCAGTGACATCACTCATGACATCACTGATGACATCTCAAATGACATCACTGATGACATCACTGATGACATCATCCTTGTGATAGAGTGGCAGACCTCCTCTCACCCTAATATAACCTTTGATACACACATTCAAAAATAGAGACTAAAATTTTCAAAACAATGGACATACCAATACCAGTTACAACAACCTCTTCAGTAATTCTAAGATCCACATACACGTCCACTCATTCACCAACAGTCCTATACAGTCACTCATACATGTACTCACTCATCATATGTACTCATACACCTATACATCCTGTTACACAATGCCACTCATCCATAGAGTTACTCACACACATAGTCACTCATGCTAATAAAGAATCAAACATACATTTACTTGCATATACAGTTATACACACACCATCACACTTACTTCTACGGAAACTTACACATACTTAGTCTTTTAAACAATCACTTATAGAAACACATACTTATTCATACAGGAACTCTTTCAATCTCTCACTCTCACATACACTCATTTATATACACCAATAGTCACATATACTAGTTTAAAACATATGTAGTTACTCATAAAAACACTATTGAGACAGTCATTCACTCACTAACACACCCATACACACACTCATCCACCCATACAGTCCTGCACACATGCTGTCTTCAACACATACAAACAGTGAATCACTCATTCATGCACCTATGCACTACGTAATACCCCCACCGAACCATGCAGACACTCAGACTGATACTCAAAAAACCAACTAATAACCTATATAGACACCCATGTAGCTACTCACCAACCCATGCAGCCACTTATACACAAAGTGAGAGACTGATACAGATATTTACATATTTAAACATTACTTACTAAGCCATGTATTCACCATGATACACTTAATCAGTCAGTTACACAATCAATTTTTCAAAAACAAATCATCCATTTAGACACTTATATACCCATTTATTCTTCCATCAACCTTGAGATATACATATATAAAACATATTTAATTTTCAGAAAAACACACATTCACTGGATGATGTCATCAGTGATGTCATCAGTGATGTCATTTGAGATGTCATCAGTGATGTCATGAGCGATGTCACTGACCATGTCATGAGTGATGTAATATGTGACGTCATCAGCAGTGCATTGCGGGCGCGCGAGTTATAGTCAGCTGAACTAACTATAACGGGGGAATTTCAATGGTTTTGTACAAGTGAAAAGTCCACCTAACTATAACACCCCTGAAACCTATGTTTTTTTTAGTGAATTATATATATATATATATATATATATATATATATATATATATATATATATATATATATATATATATATACACACTTAATAAACCATAGGTTTCACACCTGTTATAGTTAGCTGTACATTTCACCCGTAAAAAACCAATGAAATTCCACGTTATAGTTAGATCAGGTAACTATAACTTGCGCGCCCACAATGCACTGCTGATGACGTCACATATTACATCACTCATGACATGGTCAGTGACATCACTCATGACATCAATGATGACATCTGAAATGACACATTGTGGATTGCGGTCGCGCAAGTTATAGTTACCTGATCTAACTATAACAGGGAATTTCATTGGTTTTTTACGAGTGAAATGTACAGCTAACTATAACATGTGTGAAACCTATGGTTTTTTAAGTGAATTTGCAAGGTTTTTTAAATGCTAATTCCTAACTATAACGTGTATAAAACCTATGGTTTTTTCAGTGAATTTGAACGTTTTTTTAAATGCTAAGTTATGTATGTATTTTTTTTATATATATTTATTTTACAATAAACTACGTATTAAATTTTTATTTTTTAAATTTTTTTATTTTTTGGTTTTTCACCCACGGTGCGCGCACCCCCGCGATTTAAAAAAAAAAAATTACATTTTTTTTTCTGCTTTCAGGGTCCTTCAGGGACCCCCTGACAAAGGCTAGGGGGTCAGGAACTCTCTACCCTGCCCCCTTTTCACATTCGCCACCTTCCTTTTTCACTCTCGCACTGAAAACAAACAAAATGGCGGCCGACACTTCCTGATTTCGACCGATTCGAACGTTGACTAACATATAACCACCAATCAGAATTACGCTCGCGCACGTTAGGGTGCTCGCACGGTGCGCGCACGGTGGGTGCACGGTACGCGCTTATAGATATTTATATGCTTTTAAATGCTATTTTCTCAGGAACTACTGAACAGATTGACACCAGACCTGCAAAAGGCACTTCCCTGACCTGAGGACTACCTCTCTGCCAAATTTCAAGTAATTCTGTTCAGCCGTTCGGGCTGTACCTTCGACTAAAGGTCCTAAGGGAAAATGCATGGGGAAAACGTGTTTTGGGACCCCCCTTTTTTCTCGGTCCCCGCTTGACGAATCCCCCCAAGACTTCCAGGGTAGGAGCGGAGTGGAGCGCCCCACCTATTTTAAAAAATTCGCGAGGATTCGTCAACTGGCGCCAAAGTTATTCAAAATAGAATTTTCCGATTTCCTATGGAAACACGGTCCTAACTATAACTATCTACTGGCGACCGCCAGTAGATAATATATATATATTACCTACTGGCGGTCGCCAGTAGGTAGTTATAGTTAGGACCACGTTTCCATAGGAAATCCGCAACATTCTATTTTGAATAACTTTGGCGCCGGTCGACGAATCCTCGTGAATTTTTCAAAATAGGTGGGGCGCTACGCTACGCTCCTACCCTGAAAGTCTCGGGGGGATTCGTCAAGCGGGGGCTGAGATAAAAGGGGGGTCCCAAAACGCGTTTTTCCCATGCATTTTTCCATAGGACCTTTAGACAGGGCTACAGCCCGAATGGCTGAACAGAATTTAATGAAATTTGGCAGAGAGGTAGTCCCTAGGTCAAGGAAGTGCCTTTTGTAGGTTTGGTGTAAATCTGTTCAGTAGATTCTGAGAAAATAGCCTTTAAATCAATATATATATCTGAGCCAGCTTACGGTGCGCTTACGGTGCGCTTACCGTACGCGTACGGTGGCGTGCGCGAGCGCGATTCTGATTGGCCGTTAGATCTTAGTAAACATTCGAATCGGCCGAAACCAGGAAGCGGCGGCCGCCATTTTCTCTCTCGCACTCTGAGTGGGGCAGCATAAATGAAGCCCAAAAATGTGTAAAGGGGCAGTATATTGAGATAATAATCACCCAGCAGTGATATACGGGCCCCCAAACAACCCCCAAGGCCAAAAAAAAAAATTTTGTTTTTTTCAAAAAATCGCCGATTACGCTTACCGTACGCGTACGGTAAAAATTGGTTAAAAAAAAAAAAAAATATCCACATTCTCCCCACCCCGTGTGCAAATGGTGCCCGAAGGGCACCATTTGTGCATGGCTAATATTTACATAACAAAACATATATTTTATCTGTCACAACGATGCTCATCATATGTTTCCCCCATGTGCACCGCGTGCTCACCGTGCGCGCACGGAACGAACTGCGTTAAGTGGGCGCGCACGCCACAAATGGCGTAAAGTAACTTAGCATTTAAAAAACCGTACAAATTCACTGAAAAAACCATAGGTTTCACACACGTTATAGTTAGGAATTAGCATTTAAAAAACCTTGCAAATTCACTGAAAAAACCATAGGTTTCACACATGTTATAGTTAGCTGGACATTTTACTGATAAAAAACCAATGAAATTCCCCCGTTATAGTTACTGTAGGCAACTATAACTCACGCGACCGTAATCCTATGCTGATGACATATGTGTCTTTATGAAAAAAAAATATTTATAATATATGTATAGCTAAAATTTAATGGAAGAAGACATGGGCAAATAAGTGTCTAAATACAGTATTAGCATCAGCAGAGGATTGCGGTCGCGTGAGTTATAGTTGCCTACAGTAACTATAACTGGGGAATTTCATTGGTTTTTTATCAGTTTTTTATCAGTAAAATGTCCAGCTAACTATAACATGTGTGAAACCTATGGTTTTTTCAGTGAATATATATATATATATATATATATATATATTCACAGAAAAAACATAGGTTTCAGGCCTGATATAGTTAGGAATTAGCATTTAAAAAACCTTAGAAATTCACTGAAAAAACAATAGATTTTAGGGGTGTTATAGTTAGCTGGACATTTCACTTGAACAAAACCATTGAAATTCCTCCGATATAGTTAGTTGTACTAACTACATCTCGCGCGCCCGCAATCCACTGCTGATGATGTCACATATTACATCATTCATGACATGGTCAGCGACATCACTGATGACATCTCAAATGACATCACTGATGACATCACTGATGTAACCATCCAGGGAATGTGGTTTGGTTCGTTATTTAAATATGTATTATATATATATAGCGATTTGCATTGAAGAATGAGTGGATATATAAATATCTGGATAGAGGATTTAGTAGCAGTGTGATTGACTGTTTACTTGACTAATTTATAGTGTCTCACTAAATATATTGGATAGTGACTAAACTGTGTGAATATCTGTATCACTGTGTAAGTTGTTGTGTAAACTGCTGCACCAGTTGGTTACTAGCTACGTGAAAGTCTATATTATTTATTGATTAGTTAACTGAGTATTTGTATGGGAGAGTGAATGTATGTGTGGTTCAGTGGGGGGGGGTGTGACTGCCGAAAGATGTGTGAATAGTAGGTATATGAAGTTAAAACTACATGTTATAACAGTTGTTTGGGTGAGTGAATATCTTTATGGGTGTGGCGATGAGCCAATATATGTCTCAATGGTACATGTCCAACAAACTAGGAAAATAAAAGCCAGTGTATGTGTCAGTTGTTGTATATAAATAAGTATATATATGACTCAGTGATTGTATGAGTGACTGTATGGATAACTGTATACATGTAATAGTGTGTTTATAACACACTAAGTATGATTTATATGAATAGATGAAGTGGTGTTTATATAAGTGTATAGCTAAGTAAAAGTAAGTATGATCCATTGTTTGCATAAGTGAGTAGGATGACTTCATAAGTGATTAGGATGTGTGCTGGTGTGTAATGTCGATATAGGTGTATAAGTGATAGTGTTCTATTGATCATTGACAGCATTTATGAGTGAATCTATAGGTAAGTGATTAGATGTGTGTATAGATCTAGGAATCACTTAGTGGATGTTTAGAAACTTGTATTGGTGTGTCAATGGTTTTAAATCTGTCACTCTGTATTTTACAGTGAGTGATGAAAGGTTATACTAGTGTATGATGAGGTGTATCTGATTGTCACGTGGATGATGCCATCAGTGATGTCATCAGTGATGTCATTTGAGATGTCATCAGTGATGTCACTGACCATGTCATGAATGATGTAATATGTGACATCATCAGCAGTGGATTGCGGGCGCGCGAGATGTAGTTAGTACAACTAACTATATCGGAGGAATTTCAATGGTTTTGTTCGAGTGAAATGTCCAGCTAACTATAACACCCCTAAAACCTATTGTTTTTTCAGTTAATTTCTAAGGTTTTCTAAATGCTAATTCCTAACTATAGCAGGCCTGAAACCTATGGTTTTTTCACTGAATTTCAAAGGTTTTGTAAATGACAATTTTTTATGTATTAATTGTTATACTGATTTTTTTATACTGAATTACTACATTTTTTTAACTATTTATTTTTAGATATATTTTTTTTAATTACATTATACATTACAATACAAAATAAACTTTCTCAGAATGAATTACTTTAGTTTAAATACTTGGCAAATAGGCAACAGACTTTTAAGTACAGTAGTTACAGTTGTTGCAATGGGCAACACAATTTCAAACACAAAGCAACATTGAGCTCAATGTGAATTTCTAGTTAAATGCAATTAGTTACTTTATGGATTACTTTTCTAACCACAGGACTGGATCCTAGAAGCGTTTTGGTTACAGTAGTGATTTTTAAGGATTATTATTGTATTTCAAAAGTTGACACTGAAAAATGTTCACATAGAATCACCAATGTTATCCTATGGCAGAAAATTCACTTAGCAGGTAAGTAGTGTTGTCGTTACTTTTTCTTACTCAGTGGTGGATCCTGGATCCAGCACTGGCCATCTCCTGTAAACAGTTGAAAGAATGTGTTTAAGTCATACAGACGATTTTTTAGGAATATTTTTAGTTTGTGAAAATAGACACTTAGAAACTTTTCTGCTGAAAACCACACAATGGATTCCTATGGAAAGAAATACAAGTTACTGGTAAGTACGCTTAGAATTACTTTTCAGGGTCAGTGCTGGGCTAAAAGATGTAGCACTGGGTTCTCTCCTGATAAAAGGTGAGTAAATCGGAATTCGTAGTTCGGCTGATTTTAGAGGAATATTTGTACGTTTCAAAATTGGACACTTAGAATATTTTCTGGTGACAACCACACAATGGATTCCTATGGAAGGATATGCAAGTTACTGGTAAGTGTGCTTAGAATTACTTTTCAGGGTCAGTGCTGGGCTAAAAGATGCAGCCCTGGGTTCTCTCCTGATAACAGGTGAGTAAATCGGAATTCGTAGTTCGACTGATTTTAGAGGAATATTTGTACAATGGTAAAGGAAGGGGGCGGGGCCTGAGGTGACGTGTGCAAACACACTCTGTGGCGCGTTTTAAGATGGGGAATTAATTCCTCTTCAATCTTGAGGTCCCCTGGGGGCCAACTAGCCGACCCGGTACCTCCAGTATGCGCCAGGGAGCTGCATTGCAGAGAGGTGTTCAGAGGCCACGCCCCTTTTTACAACACTCTGCAACGCAGCTCCGTGGCACTTACTGGAGGTACCTGGTGGGCTAGTTGGTCCCCAGGGACCCTCAGAATCGAAGAGGAATTAATTCCCCAACTTAAAACGCGCCTCAGGGCGTGTTTGCACACATATCACCTCAGGCCCGCCCCCATTCTTCACCACTGTGCAAACGCGCCCCGTGGGGTGTTTTAAGTTGGGGGATTAAGTCCCCTTGAATCCTGAGGTCCCCTGGCGGCCAACTAGCCCACCAGGTACCTCCAGTATGCGCCAGGGAGCTGCATTGCAGAGAGGTGTTCTGAGGCCACGCCCCTTTTTACAACACTCTGCAACGCAGCTCCTTGGCACTTAGTGGAGGTACCTGGTGGGCTAGTTGGCCCCTAGGGGACCTCTGGATTGAAGAGGAATGAATTCCCCAACTTAAAAAGCGCCACAGGGCGTGTTTGCACAGTATCACCTCAGGCCCCGCCCCCTACCTTCACCACTGAGGAAACGCGCCCCGTGGTGCATTTTAAGTTGCCTTGAATCCTGAGGTCCCCTGGCGGCCAACTAGCCCACCAGGTATCTCCAGTAAGCGCCACGGAGCTGCGTTGCAGAGAGTTGTAAAAAGGGGCGTGTCCTCATTACACCTCTCTGCAACGCAGCCCCCTGGCGCATACTGTAGGCTCCTGGTGGGCTAGTTGGCCCCCAGGGACCCCCAGTATTCAAGGGGAGTTAGATGGTGCAGGGAGGGGGCGTGGCCTCCGGCCCGATCCCTTCTTTTTTTTTTTTTCTTTTTTTAGAAGGGGCTGTGTAGCCCCCCTTCTTTTTCAAATTTATTGGCCCTGGAGACCCCATCCCCCAGGGCCTGCCCCCAATTTCTTTTTTTTTTATTAAAAAAAAAAAATCGGGAAGGGGGCCACGTGGCCCCCCTCCCGAGGCCATAATTTGCCCCGGGGACCCCATCCCCCGGGGCATGGCCCTTTTTTTTCATTTTTGTTTTTTGAAGGGGGGCTGCCTTGCCCCCCTCCTGTGACCCATTTTGGCCAATGGGACCCCATCCCCGGGGCCGTTTTTTTTATTTTTAGGTGGGGGGCCGTGTGGCCCCCCTTCCAGGCCACTAATGGCCCCGGGGACCCCATCCCCCGGGGCCTGGCCACCTCGTTGGGGACCGTGGGGGGGTCCCAATCCCCCCACGGCCCCGCCGGATCCCCGCCTCCATTGCTTTTCCACATGGGGAGCAGCTAACATGCTGCTCCCCATGTGGAAAAGCAATCTGCTTTGCTTCATTGAAGCGAGAGCAGGTTTCCCTGCTCTGGCTTCAATGAAGCAAAGCAGTTTGCAATGGCAGGGTGGGAGCCCCGAGGCTCCTGCCCTGCCATTGCAAACAGCAGTGTCCCTGGGGTGGGCACCCCGGGACTGCAGGAGCCGGCCCTGGGGGGTGGCGGTCCCCAGGGCCACCATTGGCCCTGGGGGGTGGTGGTGGCCCGAGCTCCCCCCCGCCCACACAGGGTTTTTACAGGAGCCTACAGTATGCACCAGGGGGCTGCGTTGCAGAGAGGTGTAATGAGGACACGACCCTTTTTACAACTCTCTGCAACGCAGCTCCGTGGCGCTTACTGGAGGTACCTGGTGGGCTAGTTGGCCGCCAGGGGACCTCAGGATTCAAGGCAACTTAAAATGCACCACGGACACGTTTCCTCATTGGTGAAGGTAGGGGGCGGGGCCTGAGGTGATACTGTGCAAACACGCCCTGTGGCGCATTTTAAGTTGGGGAATTCATTCCTCTTCAATCCAGAGGTCCCCTAGGGGCCAACTAGCCCACCAGGTACCTCCACTAAGTTCCAAGGAGCTGCGTTGCAGAGTGTTGTAAAAAGGGGCGTGGCCTCTGAACACCTCTCTGCAATGCAGCTCCGTGGCGCATACTGGAGGTACCTGGTGGGCTAGTTGGCCGCCAGGGGACCTCAGGATTCAAGGGGACTTAATCCCCCAACTTAAAACACCCCACGGGGCGCGTTTGCACAGTGGTGAAGGTAGGGGGCGGGGCCTGAGGTGATATGTGTGCAAACACGCCCTGAGGCGCGTTTTAAGTTGGGGAATAAATTCCTCTTCAATCCTGAGGGTCCCTGGGGACCAACTAGCCCACCAGGTACCTCCAGTAAGTGCCACAGAGCTGCGTTGCAGAGTGTTGTAAAAAGGGGAGTGGCCTCTGAACACCTCTCTGCAATGCAGCTCCCTGGCGCACACTGGAGGTACCTGGTGGGCTAGTTGGCCCCCAGGGGACCTCAAGATTGAAGACGAATTAATTCCCCATCTTAAAACGCGCCACAGAGTGTGTTTGCACACGTCACCTCAGGCCCCGCCCCCTTCCTTTACCTTTGTACAAATATTCCTCTAAAATCAGCCGAACTACGAATTCCGATTTACTCACCTGTTATCAGGAGAGAACCCAGGGCTGCATCTTTTAGCCCAGCACTGACCCTGAAAAGTAATTCTAAGCACACTTACCAGTAACTTGTATTTCTTTCCATAGGAATCCATTGTGTGGTTTTCAGCAGAAAAGTTTCTAGGTGTCTATTTTCACAAACTAAAAATATTCCTAAAAAATCGTCTGTATGACTTAAACACATTCTTTCAACTGTTTACAGGAGGTTGGCCAGTGCTGGATCCAGGATCCACCACTGAGTAAGAAAAAGTAACGATAACACTACTTACCTGCTAAGTGAATTTTCTGCTATAGGATAACATTGGTGATTCTATGTGAACATTTTTCAGTGTCAACGTTTGAAATACAATAATAATCCTTAAAAATCACTACTGTAACCAAAACGCTTCTAGGATCCAGTCCTGTGGTTAGAAAAGTAATCCATAAAGTAACTAATTGCATTTAACTAGAAATTCACATTGAGCTCAATGTTGCTTTGTGTTTGAAATTGTGTTGCCCATTGCAACAACTGTAACTACTGTACTTAAAAGTCTGTTGCCTATTTGCCAAGTATTTAAACTAAAGTAATTCATTCTGAGAAAGTATATTTTGTATTGTAATGTATAATGTAATTAAAAAAAATATATATAAAAATAAATAGTTAAAAAAATGTAGTAAATCAGTATAAAAAAATCAGTATAACAATTAATACATAAAAAATTGTCATTTACAAAACCTTTGAAATTCACTGAAAAAACCATAGGTTTCAGGCCTGATATAGTTAGGAATTAGCATTTAAAAAACCTTTGAAATTCAGTGAAAAAACCATAGGTTTCAGGCCTGCTATAGTTAGGAATTAGCATTTAGAAAACCTTAGAAATTAACTGAAAAAACAATAGGTTTTAGGGGTGTTACAGTTAGCTGGACATTTCACTCGAACAAAACCATTGAAATTCCCCCGTTATAGTTAGTTCAGCTAACTATAACTCGCGCGACCGCAATCCACTGCTGATGATGTCACATATTACATCACTCATGACATGGTCAGTGACATCACTCATGACATCACTGATGACATCTCAAATGACATCACTGATGACATCTTTGATGACATCATCCAGTGAATATGTGTCTTTCTGAAAAATAAATATTTTTTATATATGTATATCTAAAGGTTAATGGAAGAATACATGGGTAAATAAGTGTCTAAATGGATGGTTTTTTTTGGTAAAATTAATTGTATAACTGACTTATTAACAGTATCTTAGTGAATACAAGTATTAGTGAGTAATGTTTAAATATTTAAATATCTGTATCAGTGTCTCACTTTGTGTATAAGTGGCTGCATGGGTTGGTGAGTAGCTACATGAGTGTGTATATGGGTTATTAGTTCGTTTTTAGAGTATCAGTATGAGTGTCTGTATGGTTCAGTGGGGGATGTTACTTAGCGTATAGATGCATGAATGAGTGACTCACTGTTTGTATATGTTTTGAAGACAGTATGTGAGCAGGACAGTATGGGTGGATGAGTGTGTGTATGGGTGAGTAAGAGAGTGAATGACTGTCTCAATAGTGTCTTTATGAGTAAGTCCATATGTTTTAAACTAGTATATGTGAGTATTGATGTATATAAGTGAGATATATGAGAGTGAGAGATTGGAAGACTTCCTGTATAAATAAGTATGTGTTTCTATAAGTGATTGTTTAAGAGAGTAAGTATGTGTACGTTTCTGTAGAAGTAAGTGTAGTGGTGTGTGTATAGCTGTATATGCAAGTAAATGGATGTTTATTTGCATGTGTGAGTATGTGTGTGAGTAACTCTATGTATGAGTGTAGGTGTGTAACAGGATGTATAGGTGTATGAGTACATATGATGACTGAGTACATGTATGAGTGACTATATAGAAGTGTTGATGAATGAGTGGATGCGTATGTAGATTTTGGAATTACTGAATAGGTTGTTCTAACAGGTATTGGTATCTCTATAGTTTTCAAAACTTTAGTTTGTATTTTTCAATGTGTGTATCAAACTTTATATTAGGATAAGAGGAGGTCTGCCTCTCTTACACAAGGATGATGTCATCAGTGATGTCATTTGAGATGTCATCAGTGATGTCATGAGTGATGTCACTGACCATGTCATGAGTGATGTAATATGTGACGTCATCAGCAGTGGATTGCGGTCGCGCGAGTTATAGTTAGCTGAACTAACTATAACGGGGGAATTTCAATGGTTTTGTACGAGTGAAATGTCCAGCTAACTATAACATGTGTGAAACCTATGGTTTTTTCAGTGAATTTGCAAGGTTTTTTAAATGCTAATTCCCAACTATAACGTGTGTGAAACCTATGTTTTTTTCAGTGAATTTGCAAGGTTTTTTAAATGCTAATTCCTAACTATAACGTGTGTGAAACCTATGGTTTTTACAGTGAATTTGCAAGGTTTTTTAAATGCTAATTCCTAACTACAACGTGTGTGAAACCTATGGTTTTTTAAGTGAATTTGCAAGGTTTTTGAAATGCTAATTTCTAACTATAACGTGTGTGAAACCTATGTTTTTTTTAGTGAATTTGTAAGGTTTTTTAAATGCTAATTTATGTATGTATTATTATATTTTTTATATATTTATTTTACAATAAACTACCTCTGTATATAGTTATAGATTGACTGTATCCTGTAATATGAAATGGCTTGGCCCTTTTTTTTTAATTTGGATAAAGTTGAACAGCCTAGTTAATATCTTCTATAAACTTATAAACAGTTTAAAATGTTTTTTTTTTTTAAGGGTTTTTCATGGTGCGTGCACCGTGCGCGCACCGTGTGCGCACAGGCAATTTTTTTTATTAAACAAAATGGGTTGTTTTGATTTAGGAGGTCCTTTAGGGACCCCCTGAGAAGGTCTAGGGGGTCAGGGAGTGTCTTCCCTGCCTCCTTTTCATGTTTTAGAAATCGGGTTAAAAGTAATTCATTTCTGATGCGTGCGTGCACCGTGCGCGCATACGTGCGAGCACCGTGCACGCACCGCGCAATATTTATAAAAATGGTTTTTTTTGGGGGGGGGACCTTAGGAGTCTTTCATGGTCCCCCTGAGAAGGCCTAGGGGGTCAGGGACTCTCTACCCCGCCCCCTTTTCACGTTCTCCACTTGTGTTTTTAGCTCTCTTCTGCCTCTAAAACTCAAAATGGCGGCTGGGGGGTGCGCGCACCGTGCGCGCACCCCGCGATTTTTTGAAAAAAAATAAAATGTTTTTTTCACCCTTTGGGGTCCTTCAGGGACCCCCTGACCGCAATCCACTACTGGTGACGTCACATATTACATCACTCATGACATGGTCAGTGACATCACTGATGACATCACTGATGACATCTCAAATGACATCACTGATGACATCATCCTTGTGATTGAGTGGCGGTCGCGCGAGTTATAGTTAGCTGAACTAACTATAACGGGGGAATTTCAATGGTTTTTTACGAGTGAAATGTCCAGCTAACTATAACGTGTGAAACCTATGGTTTTTTCAGTGAATTTGCAAGGTTTTTTAAATGCTAATTCCTAACTATAACGTGTGTGAAACCTATGTTTTTTTAAGTGAATATATATATAGATATAGATAGAAATATATATATATAGATATAGATATATATATAGATAGATAGATATATTTCCTACTGGCGGTCGCCAGTAGGTAGTTATAGTTAGGACCACGTTTCCATAGGAAATCCGCAACATTCTATTTTGAATAACTTTTGCGCCGGTCGACGAATCCTTGCAAATTTTTCAAAATAGGTGGGGCGCTACGCTCCGCTCCTACCCTGAAAGTCTCGGGGGGATTCGTCAAGCGGGGGCTGAGATAAAAGGGGGGTCCCAAAATGCGTTTTTCCCATGCATTTTTCCATAGGACCTTTAGACACAGCTACAGCCCGAACGGCTGAACAGAATTACTTGAAATTTGGCAGAGAGGTAGTCCTCAGGTCAAGGAAGTGCCTTTTGTAGGTTTGGTGTAAATCTGTTCAGTAGATTCTGAGAAAATAGCCTTTAAATCAATATATATATCTGAGCCAGCTTACGGTGCGCTTACGGTGCGCTTACCGTACGCGTACGGTGGCGTGCGCGAGCGCGATTCTGATTGGCCCTTAGATCTTAGTAAACATTCGAATCGGTCGAAACCAGGAAGCGGCGGCCGCCATTTTCTCTCTCGCACTCTGAGGGGGGAGCTGATAAACAAATGCCAAAAACATATAAAGGGGCTGTTTAGACAGCGCCCATGCACATAACCATATTAGTTGAGTCTTCAAAGATCCCCCAAGGCAAAAAACGGTAATTTTTTATTTTTCGAAAATTTCGCCGATTACGCTTACCGTACTCTTACCGTACGCGTACGGTAAAAAATGTAAAAAAAAAAAAATCCACACTCTCTCCACCCCGTGTGCAAATGGTGGTCGAAGGCCACCATTTGTGCATGGCGTATAAGAGCACAGCATTTCCCCCCAAAATTTCAACAGATTACCTATCACAAGGAAGCGCATAATATGTCCTCCATGTGCGCACGGTGCGCGAAGCGCATCGTGCGTACATGGCCCATCTAGCGTAACGTGGGCACGCGGTGCGCGTAGCGCACCGCGTGCCCACCGTGCGTGCACGGCACTAACTGCGTAAAGTGGGCGCGCACGCCACGAATGGCGTAAAGTAACTTAGCATTTAAAAAACCGTACAAATTCACTGAAAAAACCATAGGTTTCACACACGTTATAGTTAGGAATTAGCATTTAAAAAACCTTACAAATTCACTGAAAAAACCATAGGTTTCACACATGTTATAGTTAGCGGAAATTTTACTGATAAAAAACCAATGAAATTCCCCCGTTATAGTTAGTGCAGGAAACTATAACTCACGCGACCGCAATCTTCTGCTGATGACATATGTGTCTTTATGAAAAAAAAATATTTGTAATATATGTATAGCTAAAAATTTATGGAAGAAGACATGGGCAAATAAGTGTCTAAATACAGTATTAGCATCAGCAGAGGATTGCGGTCGCGTGAGTTATAGTTTCCTGCACTAACTATAACGGGGGAATTTCATTGGTTTTTTATCAGTAAAATTTCCGCTAACTATAACATGTGTGAAACCTATGGTTTTTTCAGTGAATATAGATATATATAGATAGATTTATATGAACAACACAAATCCAACTCCCACAAAAACTCCATGGCAGAAGGCACGGACTCGAAGTGTTAAAATTCAGCATATATATATGTATATATATATATATATATATAGATATATATATATAGATATATATATATATATATATATCTCAAGGAATGACTCCCCACATGGCCCCGGGGAGCAAAAGGCGGCACACTCCAACTGGGAACAATCATCTTTAATGTGTGAAATGGCAACACGGACATATCTGCCTCCCCAACACGTTTCAGCGTACTGCCTTGTTCAAGGGTTCCAGCGGCAAATATGGCTACTTGGACAATCACAGGTGAGTATGATTTATAGTCCTCCAATGACGTTCCCAATGAAAACACAATGTATCCTGGGCCAAGTAGTTCCCCAAATCAATCGAAGCCTAAATAGGCATAGTATCGGAAGTCCGTGTATAAAGAATCATGCCCAATGTAAATGAGGTCCAGTTGGTCCCGTCATGGACCTACAATCCAATGGTCCAGACAGGCCCTCTGAAAGCGGAAATCCCCGATGACACGAACCGCTAGTTTCAATTCTGCTGGCGATCCGACGTCGTTTTTCGAGGTGATTCCGACAATCTACCGGCACTGGGCTGTGCCGTGAATAAATCAAGGAATGACTCCCCATGTGGCCCCGGGAAGCAAAAGGCAGCACACTCCAACTGGGAACAATCATCTTTAATGTGAAATGGCAACACGGACATATCTGCGTCCCCAACGCGTTTCAGCATACTGCCTTGTTCACACACACACACACATATATATTTTATTTTGTATTTTTTATTTATTTATTTATTTCTTACTGGCAGTCACCAGTAGGTAGTACTACTTAGGACCTAGTTTCTATTGGAAAAGCATTTTTTGACTTGCCTATAACTTTTGCACTGTTTGATGAATCTTCACGAAATGTTCCCAAAAAGTGTGCCACTGATCCACTGATAGTTGTGCATGGAAAGTTTTGAGGTGATCCGTGAAGCGGGGGCCAAGAAAATGGGGGGGTCAAAAAAATTGCATTTCCCATCTTAATTCCCATAGAGATTTTAGACGCGACTACGCCCCGAACCGCTGGACAGAATTACATCAAATTTGGAAGAACAGTAGCTCTTGGTCCAGAAAGCGGCCTTTTTGTCATTTGGTGTAAATCTATTCAGTAGTTTTGAAGATATTAAAGAAAAATCAAAATTTGTATATCTAGGTGCACAAATAGTTCATGACTATTTTGTGATGAATCGTGAATGCTTGTGCCAACAGGAATATAATGTTTCGACAAATTCATGAATATCGCAGCAAGAATAAAAATAATACATTCACACTCGCTCACAGATGCACTCAGACGCTCCCACATCCTTTCATACATCCATTCAGGGAGTTAGTCACCCACTTACAGACCCACTCAGACACTCACACACTCACTCAGAGAGCCACTCAGATACTTACAAACCCATTCACACATCCACTCAGACTCATGCACCCACTCGCAGACACACTCAGACAATCAGGCACCCACTCACAGAGCCATTCAAACATTCATGCACCCACTCACAGACCCACTCAGACACTCATGCACCCACTCCCAGACTCATTCAGACACTCACAAACTCACTCACAGACATACTCACACATTCATGCACCCACTCACAGACCCACTTGGAGATTCACGCACCCACTCAGACTCACTCAGACATGTATGTACCCACCCACAGACCAACTAAGAGACTCACACCTTCTTAAAGATTCATGCACCAACTCAGTGGCCCTCTCAGAGACTCACACACTCACTGACAGGCTGACTCAGAGACTCACGCACCCACTCAAAGAACCATTCAGACACTCACAAACCTACTCACAGACCCATTCACACCCATTCATGCACTCACTCAGACATGTATGCACCCACTCACAGACCAATTAAGAGACTCACGCACCCTCACAGAACTCATGTAACAACTCAACGACCCACTCAGACACTCGTTCACCCACTTGCTGACAAACTCAGACACTATGCACCCACTCAAAGACCTATTCAGACATTCATGCACCCAATCACAAACCCACTCACAGACTCACTCAGACAATCATGCACCCACTCACAGACCCACTAAGAGACTCATGCACCCACTCTGGTACTCATGCATCCACTGAGAGACCCACATAGACACTCACATACCCACTCACAGAGCCACTCAGAGACTCATGCACCCACTGAGAGACCCAGAGACTCATGCCCCTACTCAAAGACCCACTCAGACACTCACACACCTACTCACAGACCCTCTCAGACTAGACACTCACAGACCCATACAGACACTTATAAACCCACTCACTGACCCACTCAGACACTCATGCACTCACTGACAGGCCCACTCAGAGACTCATGCACTCACTCACAGAACCACTCAGATACTCATTCACCTACTTGCTGACCCACTAAGACACTTACACATACACTCACAGACCCACTCACTCACACATTCATGCACCCACTCACAGTCCCACTTAGAGACTCACACACCCATTTAGACACTCACACACCCACTCAGAGACCCACTTAGACACTCACACACCCACTCACAGACCCACTCAGAGACTCATGCACCCGTTCAGAGACCCACTCACAGACCCATGTACCCACTCACAGACCCACTGAGGCACTCACATGCCCACTCACAGATCCACACAGAACTCATGTAACAACTCACTGACCTACTCAGACACCCATGCACTCAGTGACTGGCCCTCTTAAAGACTCATGCATCTACTTACAGAACCATTCTGACACTCATTTACTCACTCACAGACCCACTCAGAGACTTATGCACCTGCTCACATACCCACTCAGGCACTCACATACCCACTCACAGACCCACTCAGACACTCATATAAACACTCACAGACCCACTCAGACTCTCACACACCCACTTAGAGAACCACTTAGACATTCATGCACCCACTTACAGACCTATTCAAATACTCATGCATCCACTCAAACATGCATGCACCCACTCAGAGACTCATGCACTCATTCACAGACTCACTTAGTCACTCACACACCCACTTACAGACCAATTGAGACACCCATGCACCCACTTGGATCCACTCAGAGACTCATGTACCCACTCACAGACCCACTCAGATACTCCCACACTCACTCACAGACCCACTTAGACTTATGAACCCACTCACAAACCCACTTAGACACTCACATACTCACTCACAGACCCACTCACACACCTACTAATGGACCAACATAGACACTCATGAATCCACTCACAGACCCACTCAGACACTCCCACAACTACTCACAGACCCACGCAGCATTCACACACCCACTCACAGACCCACTCTGAAACTCATCCACCAACTCACAGACCCGCTCAAAGACACATGCACCCAGTTTGAGACCCACTGAGACACTCACCTACCCACTCATAGATCCACTCAGACTCATGTACCCACTCACAGACCCCCTCAGACACCGGCACCCACTCAAAGAGCCACCTAGACACTCATGCTCCCACTGACAGACCCACTTAGAGATCTACTCACGCACCGAATTACAATCCCACTCAGATACTCATGCATCCACTCACAGATCCACTCAGACTCATGCACCCACTGACAGACCCACTCAGACACTCATGCTCCCACTGACAGACCCACAGACACTTACGTATCCTCTGACAGATCCACTCAGAGACTCACGCACTCACTCAGAAACCCACTCAGTGACTTACACATCCACTCACAGGCCCACTCAGAGTCATACACTCTCTCACAGACCCACTCACTCACACACCCACTGGCAGACCCATACAGCTACTCAAACCCCCAAACTACTCACACACCCACACACAGACCCATAAAGCCACTCATACACCCAATACACACTATCAAAGGTTACAGGTTACAGTTGGAAAATATAATTAGAAAACAATTCACTGAAAAATCCAAAGGTTACAGGGATGTTATAGTTAGGCTCAGATTTCACTCGTACATAACATAAAAATTCAGCAGTTATACTTACCCAAGCTAAATATAACTTATGTCCCCGCAAATCACTGTTTATAACCTCACATACTACATCACTCATGAGATGGTCAGTGACATCATGATGACATCACCGATCACATCTAAAATGACATCACTGATGACATCATCCACAGAACCACTCACATACCATACAACCTCTCATACACCCACTCACACACTAACACAACCACTCACATACCTATTCACAGACCATATAACTACTGACACACTCTCCCTCACTCATACAGCCATTCGCACAACCTCTCACTTATCCATACAGCCAATCACACAGCCAGTCACAGACCCATACAGCCACTCACAAACCCCATCTACAAACCCACTCACAGACTCATATAGCCACTCACACACCCACTAACACTCATACAACCACTCACATACCTACCCACACAGCCACTCACACAACCACTCACTTGCTCATATAGCCACTAACAGAGCTACTCACTGACCCATTCAGCCACTCACACAACCACTCACCCACCCATACAGCTCCTCATATAACCAGTCACTAACCCACATAGCCACTCACACAGTCACACACTCACCCATACAGCTACTCACACACCCACTTATTCACCTATATAGCCACTCATATATGCATTCACTCACCCATACAACCATTCACACAGACACTCACTTTCTAATACAGCCACTCACACACCAACTCACTTAGCCAAACACCCACTCAAACAGCCACTTACACACCAATGCATTCAATCATACAGCCTTTCAGGCACACACCCATACGGTTACTCACACACCCACTTAACCACCCATAAAGCCATTCACACAGCCACTCACTCACCCATACAGCCACCTACACACCAAATCATTCACTCACATTGACATTCAGACACCCATTCACACACCCATGTAGTTACTCACACACCCACTCACTCACCAATATAGCATCTTACACAGCCACTCACTCACCCACACAGCTATTCACACAACAACTTGTACACCCATACAGCCATTCACACACCCATTCACACACCCATACAACCACATAGGCACCCACTCACACACAGATACACACAGTCACACAGCCACTCACATAATATATGTTAGAGGTAGTGTCACTCATTAGTAGTACACCTAGTATACTAATTCAACTTTTGTAGTAGCTTAGTATGTATGTTTAAGGATCATAAACTCTTGAAAAATACTTATACTCACAGGATGATGTCATTAGTGATGTCCCAGACCATGTCATTAGTGATGTAATATGTGAGGTCATAAGCAGTGCATTGTGGGGTCATAAGTTATAGTTAGTTTAGGTTACTAAAAATGCTGAATTTCACTGGTTTTGCACAAGTGAACTCTGAGCCTAACTATAACTTCCCTGAAACCTCTGTTTTTTCAGTGAATTTCTTACGTTTTTTAATGTTAGTTCCTAACTATAATGTCCCTGTAACCGTTGTTTTTTTAATTTTTAAGGTTTTTTAAATTTTATTTCCTAACTGTATCCTATGACCTTTGAGGGTGAGTGAGTGCATGAAAGTCTCAGTGGGTGTGTGAGGGAGTTTGTGAGTGTCTCAATGGGTGTGTGTCTGAGTGGGTCTGGGAGAGGCTGCATAAGTGTCTCACTGTGTGTTTGAGTGAGTGCATGAGTATCGGAGTGGGTCTGTGAGTTAGTGCATGAGTGTCTACGTGGGTGTCTGAGTGGGTGCATGAGTGTCTGAGTGAGTCTGAGTTGTTTGAGAGTGTCTAAGTGGGCTTGTGAGTGCCTCCATGAGTGAGTGTCAGTCTGTGAGTGAGTGCATGATTGTCTAAGTGGGTCTGTGAGTGGATGTGTGAGTCTCTGAGTGGGTGTGTGAGTCTCTGAGTAGCTCTGTGAGTAGGTGTGTGTCTCTGAGTAGGTCTGTGAGTTGGTATGTTAGTTTCTGAATAAGTCTGTGAGTGGGTGTGAGACAGCATGAGTGGTTCTGTAAGTGAGTGCATAAGTGTCTGAGTGGGTCTGTGAATGGGTGTACATGTCTGAGTGTGTCTGTGAGTGGGTGCATGAGTGTCTGAATGATTCTGAGAGTGGCTGTGAGAGCGTCTGAGTGGTTCCGATGAGTACATGAGTACCTGAGTAGATTTGTGAGTGGGTGTTTGTGTCTCAGTGTATTTGTGAGTGTGTGCATGAGTGTCTGAGTGGGTCTATGAGTACATGTGAGAGTGTCTGAGTTGGTCTTTGAGTGGGTGTGAAAGTGGGTCTGTGAGTGGGTATATCAGTGTCTGAGTGGGTTTGTCAGTGGGTATGTGAGGGCCTGAGAGTGTGAGGGGGTGTCTAAGAGTCTGTGTGGGTATGTCAGTAGCTATGTGAGTGACTGGGCCACAACAGAACAACACCAGTCCCTTTATCCAAAAAGAGTCCACAGTTTTGCACAAAATATCTACCCAGATGGAGTACTTTCTACTGGCTAATTACTAAGTGCTACCTCCTTGGGGAAATGTCCAGCACGTATTCTACACTACAGCTGCATAATGAAGCATGAGGAAATGTTACCAGTGACCTTGTGTGCATTTTGGCAATGTGATTGTTCCTCATGCGTCTGTATTCTGAAATTTGTGATAACATGAATCGTCCTATAGCGAAAACGACACGAGTACAAAGAGGTAAATCTCCACCAAACAAGGGTCCTTCCTCTTTAATATATATAGTAAGTGCATATTTGGTTGGTGGAGATGTCCTCATATACCTCAGCATCATGAATGCGTCACCAAAATCGGCAGGAAAATTGCTGGGGGACCTTTTGGTAAGCTGCCCATCATCCTGGAAAAAGATATGAAGACCACTGCATAATACTAAGGTGGACAAAGCAGGGTCAACCAGGCGGAGCTTCAGGTGATTTTGTACATTTGTATACTTTTAGTCATTTAAAGGGAGAACCATGGACTCTGCTCTCACCAGGAAGAAGCCACTTATTATAGTCACTACATATTGTGCTCCAATCGATCAATGATGCATTCACCTTCACAAAGCATTTCAGATCGTCTTTCAATGTGGAATTGCTGAGAAAATAAACTTGCTTTGCCTTTGTCAAGCCCCGTGGTCGAGATCATTTGTCCTCTACAGAAGTGGAGCTTCAATTGAAGCACCTGCTATGTTTATATAAGTAAGTGTTTTCCATTGAGGCTTAATTTCTGTAAAAATTAAGCAGGGCCTCATGCTAGCACCCCCTGCGACAGTTCTCCTGTCCAGCTTGCCAACAGTCCACTACCCTCTGCTGCCTGACTACCTGCTGCCCTGTTTCTGCCTCCTCTACTCGTTTCTTGCTCTGTTTTCTCTCTGCTGCTCATTTTTATGCCCTCTGTTTTGCCTTGTCTGTTCATTTTTATGCCCTCTTTTTTGCCTTTCCTGCTCATTTTTATGCCATCTGTTTTTCTCTTCTGCTCATTTTTCTGCCCTCCATTTTGCCTTTTCGGCTCTTTTTCTGCCCTCTGTTCTTGCTTTTCTTGGTAATTTTTCTGTCCTCTGTTTTGCCTTCTTCTCTTCTGTTTTGCCTTTTTTGCTTGTTTTTTTGCCCTCTGTTTTGCCTTTTCTGCTAGTTTTTCTGCCCTCTGTTTTGCCTTTCCTGCTCCTTTTTCTGCCCTCTGATTTTCCTTTTCTGCTTTTTTTTCCTGCCATCTGTTTTACCTTTCTCTGTCTTCTGTTTTGCCCTTCCTGCTCATTCTTCTACCCTCTGTTTAGACTTTTCTGCTTATTTTTTGTGCCCTCTGTTTTGCCCACTACTGCTCTGTTTTGCCTTTTCTGCCCTGTTTTGCCTAATCGGTGCCAAAGATATAGGCAAATAAATAAATGCTTTTCTTATGGAAACATTGTCCTAGCTATAACAACCTACTGGCATATGTATATTTGTGTGTGTATGCATGTGTGTGTGAGTGTGTGTGTATATATGAAGGCTCCAATGGGAGTTTTTTGACTGTATCAAGTGGATGGTAGAACCCACGAAGGGTTAAATTATAACGGCAGGACTACGAGTCCCAAAAGCACTTGCATTATTAAATGTGACCCATTGGAGGGAGATATAACAGCTGATTGGGGACACGTGTTCTTCCGCTTCTGCCAATGCTGTTTCCCGTGAACAAGGAGGAAGGCTCTGAAACGCGTAGGGATTTAAAAAAAGGAAATGATTCAGTGCGCTGCCTGTTTGCTGAATAAAGGACTCTTCAATTCTAGTTGGGTCCGCTTGCCTTTGTGTGCGCCTTTGCTTTGGGGACAAACTTTGGAAGAATTATACCGGCCGGTCCGGGCCAGAAAGGCAGCACCACCATTGAGAAGTTTATGTGCTGTAGACTCAGACACGCTGGGTCCATTTCGCAGGAAGGCAAGGTATGCATGGATTAAAACGGGTATTCGCACTGAAGGCTCCATTGGGAGTTTTTTTACTGTATCAAGCGGATGGCAGAACCCACAAATGGTTAAATTATAACGGCAGGACTACGAGTCCCAAAAGCACTTGCATTATTAAATGTGACCCATTGGAGGGAGATACAACAGCTCATTGGGGACACGTGTTCTTCCGCTTCTGCCAATGCTGTTTCCCGTGAACAAGGAGGAAGGCTCCGAAACGCGTAGGGATTTATAAAAAGGAAATAATTCAGTGCGCTGCCTGTTTGCTGAATAAAGGACTCTTCAATTCTAGTCGGGTCCGCTTGCCTTTGTGTGCGCCTTTGCTTTGGGGACAAACTTTGGAAGAAATATATATATATATATTCACTGAAAAAAAAGAAGCTTATGTTAGGGAATAGAATTTTTTTGAAAATTAGAAATACACTACAAAAAACGAAGGTTACAGGGACGTTGTAGTTTGCCTCAGATTTCACTTGTACACAATCTTAGAAATTTAGCAGTTATAGTTACCTGAGGTAACTACAACTTCCGCTCCAGCAATACATTACCTATGACCTCACATATTATATCACTCATTACATGGTCATTGACAACACTCATGACATCGCTTATAACATCTCAAATGACATCACTGATGACATCATTAAGTGATTGTGAGCGTTTTAAAACGTTTATGAGTGTTAAACATATATACTAAGCTACTACAAAAGTTAAATTAGTATACTTTGTGTACTACTAATGAATGCTACTGTTTCTAACATATATTATGTGAGTGGGTGTGTGGCTGTGTGAGTGTGTGAGTCAGTGGCTGTTGTCGCTGTGTGAGTGGCTGTATGGGTGAATATGTGGGAGCGTGAATAGCTGTATGGGTGAATAAGTGGGTGTGTGAGTAGATGTATGGGTGAGTGAGTGGCTGCACTGGTGAGTGAGTGGGTGTGTGAGTAGCTGTATGGGTGAGTAAGAGGCTGTCTGAGTGGCTGAATTGGTGGGTGAGTGGCTGTAAGGGTGAATAAATAAGTGGGTGTGTCAGTGGCTCTATTAGTGAGTGAGTACATGTGTCACTGGCTGTATGGATGGGTGAGTGGCTGTATGGGTAAATAAGTGGGTGTTTAAGTGACTGAATTACTGTCTGAGTGGCTGTGTGAGTGGCTCTATGGGTGGGTCAATGGGTGTGTGAGTGGCTGTATGGGTGGATGAGTGGGTGTATGAGTAGCTATATGGGTGAGTGTTGGACTGTTTGAGTGGTGTTTGTTAAAGTGAGTTGCTGTGTGAGTGGCTGTATTGGAGACTGATGCCTGAGTGTCAGTATGGGTGAGTGAGTAAATGTGTAAGAGGTTGTATGGGTGTGTGAAATGGGATGTAATTAGTTCTGTGGGTGTGTGAGTGGGTGTATGAGTAGTTGTACAGGTGAGTGTATGGCTGTGTTCAAAGGTTGTATCGCTGAGTGAATAGATGTGGGAGTGCTTGTATGGTTGAATAAGTGGGTGCATGAGTAGCTGTATGGGTGAGTGTGTGGCTGTATGAGTTTCTGTATGGATAAGTGAGCAGTTGTGTGAGTAACTGTATGGGTGAGTAAATGACTTTGTGAGTGCCTGTAGAGGTGAGTGTATTAGTGTGTGAGTGGCTCTATGGTTGAGTGAGTGGGTTTTTAAGTGGTTGTATTGTTTGTGAATGGGTATGTGAGTGGTTGTGTGGGTGTGTGAGTGGGTGTATGAGAGGCTGTATAGGTGTGTGAATGGGTGTGTGAGTAGCTCTGTGGATGATGTCATCAGTGATGTCATTTGAGATGCCATCAGTGATGTCATGAGTAATGTCACTGAACATGTCATGAGTGATGTAATATGTAAGGTCATAAGCAGTGCATTGTGGGAGTGGAAGTTATAGTTTGGCACAGATTTTGGCTGGAGCAACAAGGGTACAGGCTGCAAAGCTTCTTTTTTTTTCAACCAAGGTATTGGTCTGCTCTGGCACCCGTATCCAGGATCCGTGGAGTTTCGCTGCAGGCAGCAGTCCGTGATTGCACGGATGGACAAAACTCAATGTAGCCAGTCCTCGATCCCACAACATCCTGGAACTTTGCAGTGAGACGTCGATGGGGGCCAGGGAGAGGAACCCTTTTTTACACAAACACTGGGACAATTTTAAACTGCACCACACACGCTTGTTCACGGATTCCAGCACTCACTAAGGGTTAAAAGAAGGCTACAGAAACGCTTACCTGATCGCCGCAATGGTGTGCTATGGGAGCTGTAGTCTACCGTTGCAGACTACAGGATGACGTTCTGGCAACCAATGGCCTTCGCTGGGCTTCCACCAATGGAAGCATCATTGTCCATTTGAAAGGCGGCGGTGACAGCATTCAGTGTAAAGGCATTTGAGAAAGACAATATGTCGAAACGCGTCATGACTCTCATGTGTGAATAAAGTTGTTCTTACTGGTCCCCTGGTCTGGAGTGGTGAGGAGCCTTTTCGTTGATATATATATATATATATATATATATATATATATATAAATATATATGAATATATATATATTTATATATATTCACTGAAAAAACCATAGGTTTCAGGGACGTTGGACATTTCACTCGTACAAAACCATAGAAATTCTGCCGTTACAGTTAGTTCAGCTAACTATAACTCGCACCCCCGCAATGCACTGCTGATAACGTCACATATTACATCATTCATGACATGGTCAGTGACATCACTGATGACATCTCAAATGACATCACGGATGGCATCACTGATGACATCATCCACATGAAAATCTGACACACCTCTTCACACTCTGATATACCCTTTGATACACCCACTGTAAAATGCGTGGTCCCTGTCCCGGGCCATTTCTGGCCCCAGGGACCCCATCCCCCGGGGCTTGGCTGCTCCATTGGGGACCGTGGGGGGAGACCCAATGCCCCCACAGTCCCATGGCTCCCCGCCTCCTGTGGGAGCCGGCATCGCTTTTCCACAAGGAGAGCTGCTAATATGCAGCTCCCCTTGTGGAAAAGCAATCACGCTTTGCTTGATTGAAGTGAGAGCAGGTTTCCCTGCTCTCACTTCAATAAAAAAAAACGCAGAGTTTGCATGCAGCTCCCGCCCTGTCATTGCAAACAGCAGTGTCCCGGGGGTGGGCAGGACGGCCGCCAGTACATCGCGCTCTGTGGGGAAATGTCCAAAACACGAGCTGCACTCGAGAGCAAGTTGCTACTCCCCATTAGCCTTCATTGGCACGGGCACATGACAGCAAAGGTCAATTACAGGCACCTGACTCGTGCCGCCGACGTGTTTCGTTTATTTCCTTCATCATGGGCGTTTTAGAGTCAGAAAGGTGCATTGTGGTACTTTGCATTCCATAATATGGCAATATCGTTTGCCCAGATGGGCTGCTTATACTTATTCGCAGGTAGCCTCAGGAATCAAAGTTTGTTATAAATCCTGGATGGATGCACCCTCTTCCAATGCTGATAAAAGCTCCACAAGAGCCCCTCTGGACTCATATGCCCTCAATCCATGCTTGGTCTCCACTGCGTGAACTCTCCATTTCTAGGAGCTCCGTGGCCCCCAAACCAGGGTTGGTGCAACCTCAGTGGCAGGACGTTCTAAAACATCGCGGCGCCAGAAATCTACTGTGTTGGAACTTTGTCCCATCCAAGTTAATGGCCCTAGGGGGCAGAAAGTGTTGGATTTGTTGGATTTTTAATCCAACACCTTCTCCACTGTTGCTCACACTGGAGTAGGAATAGTAAATTATACTATTCCAAACTACAGCGCCCCCCTACAGCAAGTCGTTGTAACGTACTTGCGTTGTAATGGCATGCGATGTAACAACCCATCGTTGTAACGACTTACGTTGTAATGGCATGCTTTTTAACGAGTGGTATTCCCAACCCCCAGAACATGATGTAAAGTAGGAAGGGTTGCCTCCTGGGAACTACTGCCCAATTGGCTAGTGAGTCCTCTCTCCCACAAATGAGAAGATGGCATTAAAGTAGCACCCCTCACCAGCAGTCCTCCGATCACTGCTCGACTGGCAAGAAGGCTGAAGAAGGACTGCTCTGCTGCTCCCTAAACCCAGCAAAGAGCGACTGTACCAAGGAAGGACTGCACCTGCTGAACTCAAAGGACTGGCAAAGAGGACTGTGCCTGCTGAGCCTACTCATGGAAGAAGAGCTCCACTTGTGCCCAGAACTGAAGGAAGACTGCGTTACTGCTCTTTGGACCCAGCAAGAAGATTCAGAACCAAAGACTGGACTGCATTTGCTGAACCCTAGGGACTTGTAAAGAGGACAGCCCCTGCAGTGGTCTCTTGCGTTAAAAGGATCCACTAGTGCCAGGACAGAAGACGTGACTCCAAGGGTTAGGTGGCTAGCCACTTGTTCAGCACCAGGGACACAAAAACAGAAGGATGTCTGCACTTTTGAGAATGAGCTGCCTAGGGTCGCCTGCCTACCGCTGCACTCTGAGGTGTCTGTTCAAAGCACGATTCCTGACCTGCTTGAGGTGTTCCCAAGTCTATTGCTATTGTCAAAGTGGACCCTGGTCCTCCTGCAAGAGAGAGACACTCACCTGTGGACAACCACTGAAGACCACTGTAAAGGGAGACCAGTCAATCAGTGGCAACTGGATCTGCACTGGACTTCACTGGGTCATCGTGGGAGATCAAGACCTGAGACTGGAGACAACCCTTGAAGTTTGTGGACCTTAGGGTGGCCCCAGGCACAGCCACTGCATCTCTTTCTCAGCTCCAGTATCTTCAGCATCTTTAGCATTTTCTCAACATCTTGCATCCCCAGCATCGGGATGACTTCTTTGCGGGAACCGCAATCCAGGTGAAATCTTTTGTGAGAACATTGGGACTGCTAGACCTGACAGGTAACTCTGCCTGGACCTGAGTGGTCCTCGTGACTGGCTCCTAACCTGTTCTGGCCAGTCCAAGAGAAGACTGGTAGCCATGCAAACCTGTTATCTCAGGAAATGTGACACAGATTACAAATATTTATTGGAACATGGAAGAATTTACTTACCTTTTTACAAATAATATCCCCGATTCCCCTTACTGGATTTTCGTCATTTTTTAATCTAATTTAAGATATAAATACACTCTACTCCTATAAATTGGTGTTGGATTTTATTATGTTCTGTTTCACACTTACCTGTCATTTTGGTACTTCTGATTGCTTTGATTAAGCCTTACTGCTCTGTGCTACAGCTACCCAGGACTGAGCTAAAGGTTTTCTTTAAGAAACCTCACTGGACATGTTAAAGATTGCGACATTCTTACATGGTGAGGTTGCAAAACCACACCACATAATAATCCACTTTCCTACATTTCACTATGACAATACAATTTTATTGATAAAGTAACGTTCAAGGATTATTTTCTGAAATTTTTCCCCACCAGCTCTTTAGCATACCAGTTAAATGTGAAACGTATACTATATATTTGAGTAAGGATCTACTATTTACATGCATATTTCCACTTACCAAATTCGATTCACTGGGAGGATAATACTTCTCAGTACCCATTCTCACAAGTCCATCATTATATAAAAATATTCGTAGTGGGTCACAGGAGGTCACTAAAATGTAAATCCGCAAATCAAACTTGTAACCTTCCATGAGAAAAGGCTTGTCAAGGTACTCCTGCACGATCAAGTGCTCTTGAGACTGTAGTTTGTCTCCGCTTCTTATCAAGGAGATCCTGTTAAAACATACAAACAGATGGGGATTAATAAAATCATCCCTGCACATGGCCACACAATAAAGAGTAGAAACACATTGGGTAAATGCCACGTTATATTGCACAAAAGAAACAATATCCTCAGTTACACTCGTGTTGCAAAAACTGCCCATCTAGAATCCAATGAAAAACCAGGAGGCGCTAACATGCAGCCACTCACTACCACCTCAACATATTGCTTGTTGAACAAATGTATGACTTGTATGCGCTAAAACTTTGCTGCATATTTTTGCATGTTTATCAGAATAGTGCCTTTTTACCTGTGATAACCTGCATCTCTTTCTGTGAAGTTTACTGCATCACTGTGTGGTTTTAACAAAAGAAACCTGAAACCACACACACAGTGAACTTGTTGAGTAATTGAGTATTTTTTTCATTATTTGCTCACAACCTGAATGAGCTCCTAAATGTATAAATTTCTGTACCACTGGGGATAAAACCTCCCATGATGCCAACACACCCGTGGTTCAGCTCTCAAAGATTTACTGAAGGAATGAATGAATGATGTATTTTTACTTTGTCTCGGCGTACATTAACACATGACAACACCTTGAATACAGAATATTACATATTTTTTGCAAACTTTACTTCAAATAAAATATATTCTATATGTACAAATATTTAACTATATATATAACAGAGTTGATGATATTCAACCTCGTTGTTTTAAAAGTAATTAAAGGTTATTATTTCAAGGGTTTGCCATTGCATTTAATAAATGGAATAACTATATAGGTAATCTAATAATCAAACCTGAATTCAATCATCCATTCTTTAGAAACTGAAATGAGTGGAAGAAGGTTAACCGAAACATTACCTGCTTGTTTTACTGTATATGTATTTATGTACGTTTTTTTTTTTTTTTGGCAGAGTTTTATATAGCGCGAACTTGACCCGAATCCAGTCAGGTATCGGAGCGCTTTACATAGCAGCAGTTAGGTTACATTACATGACATGAGGACACACATTCACTTTTGTTAGGCACAGGGAGATTAAGTGATTTGCCCAGAATCACAGGAGGTTTAGCGTCATTACCGAGACTCGAACCCAGTTCCCCACGTCCGAGGTCGAGCGCCCTAGCCGTTAGGCCAACTCCTCTCCCTATGTGTTTTATATTGCACCGATATGCTGTGCAGGACCTCACATGCAATCTAATAACAATCTAGAGGGATAAGGCTAGGTCGGCTGGCTGTCAAGAACTGTGCAATGAGTTAGGTGAGAATGATTAGATGTAAATTGGGTTGATGGTTCTAGGACTATTCACCACAAGAAGGTCACCACTGCCGCGTTATGCTGCTAATCTTCCAGCACTGTGTCGAGTGCCCTCCTGCTTTTCTCTCCCCACCCTTTCCCTCCCTCGTCCTCTTATATTTTTAGAGTTGACCTGTATAGCACTTGTGCCATTCAAATTGAAGAAAGTGTGTTCAACACATCCTTAAAGGAGCTTGGAGTCCGCCTGCGTCAGTCACAGGCTTCTTTAGCTCCAGAAGCTTCAGAGATTTCTGTGAGAGTGGTCAATCACATCGTGAGTCAGCCCAGAGTAGTATTTTGGTTTCACAATTTTTTCAGTTACGTTACGTTATGTTATGTTATGTTAAATGGTCTTGTTGAGCGCTCGAATGCCCTCAGGCGTCTTGGCGCTAGCTGAGAAATTGCAAAAGAAAGGATCCCGGATAGATTTTTAGCAGGTCATAAAAAGCCAGGCGTTTAGTGATTTCTTGAAAGCCAGCAGATTTGACATAGATTTGATATGAAAGGGAAGATAGTTCCAGGCTTTTGCGGCTCCCACGACAAAGTCTCTGCTGCCCCAGAAGGCATGCTTATACCTAGGTATTGATGCCATTTTATTGGAGGTGGAATGCAGCGATCTGGGAGGGTATCTTATTAGGTGTGTCCTTTGACCTCCATTGGAATGCATGAGAAACTAATTTATGCCCGAAAATAAACAGCGAATGGCTGGGTAACACTGAGGAAAGATGAGGGCTGATAAAAGTATCTCAAAGATGGACGCTGCAAAAAATAAATTTGAAGCGTCCATTTTCAAAAAGCTTTTGTTTTGGCTTACTCTCCAGTGCTGCCAAGGAGACAAGCACAGACTAAGCTGATAAGTTTGACGTCAGCTTGAAAACCTCCTATCCACATGCCATACAAACATCAAATATATTGGCTTTACCAGTGCTTGTCATTTTTTGTGATATTTTCTCCTGCTTCCTGCTGGCCTCTTCAATGGCAAACTACTTTGGGGGACGTAGAGGTAGGCAAAAAGACAAAGAAATAGAGACAAGATAAGTTTTAGGGACTCTCTACATAGGACTGTCCACTTCCTTTTCCAGTTCATGGTGCGTGGCCACTGTGCAGTAATTCTCAAGATGTAAGCATTTTAAAAAGATGCTTAAAGGGTTTAAAGGGGCTAACACTTTTGTTGATCTATGCCATCTGAGGTTGAGATTCAGTGATTCATGACTCCTGCTAATTCCATTCGAATTTTTTGACAAATGGTATTGCTGGGAGAAGGGCTTTTTTCCCCGTCTTGAAAATCGTGGATTGGTAGAATCACAATTTTTGCACTGTGGGAAGTCCACATCAACATGCAGACACCATGGAAGTTGTTTGACCCTGGACGCAGGGCTTTAAGTGGGATGAAAAAACTGGGGGGGGCTCTCAAACCACACCACTGAGACAACTCTAATTGGGGGTCTCTCAAACCACAGCACAGAGACAGCTCTAGTCGCAGCCACAGATGGCATCTGAATGCTGCTAGAACAGGGAGAAACAGTGGCCCTCAACCTCCTCGACCTATCTGCAGCTTTCAACACAGTATCCCACCACACACTGATCAACAGGCTCCACCAGATCGGAATCCAAGGAGCAGCCCTCAAGTGGATCGCATCATACCTCACAGTAAGAACACAGAAAATCATTCTTCCTCCCTACTCCACGCTCCCTAAGAACATCACCTCCGGTGTACCTCAAGGCTCATCCCTCAGGCCAACCCTCTTCAACACATACATGTCCCCTTTGGCCAACATCGTCAAAAGCCATGGACTCAACATCCTCTCCTATGCCAACGACAGCCAACTCATTCTTTCCCTGACAAACAATCCAAAGACCAGCAAAGACAAGTTCCAAAGATGCATGAAAGAGATTGCCAAATGAATGAACAACAACTGTCTCAGACTCAATATCTACAAGGCTGAAGAAGTCATCTTCGGAAATGCAAGGACACACACTGTAACAACTAATGTTGCCCCCGTAGCTGAGCCCACAAATCACACCTGCAACCTAAGCATCATCCTCAACAGTTGGCTATCCATGAAAAAGCAAATATGCACCATCTCCACTGCCTGCTTCTTCATGCTCCGAATGCTCAGGAAGGTTTTCAGATGGCTCCCGACCAACACCAGACTAACTATCACGCATGCTCTTGTCACCAGCAGACTTGACTATGGCAAATCCCTCTATGTAGGAATAACAGCCAAACTCATGGAGAATCTCCAGACGATCCAGAACATAGCGGCCAGGCTCATTCTCGACCTCCCCAGAATGACGCACATAACCCCTCACCTCAGGAAACTCCACTGGTTACCATTCATGAAGAGATGCCAGTACAAGCTACTCACCCACGCATACAGGGTACTACACAATGAAGGACCTGCATACCTCAACGATGCATGATTTTTCACCAGTCTACCAGGAAACTCAGATCCTGATCCCTCTGCCTAGCTGCCACCCATCGTATCACCAGACAAACAGCGGAGGCCGCTCCTTCTCCTATCTGGCAGCCAAGACCTAGAATGACCTCCACCTGCACCTCAGAGCCTCACCATCGCTCTAGCAACTCAGGAAGGACCTCAACACCTGGATGTTCAACCAATAGGAGAATAAGCAGGATGATCCAACAGCACCTTAAGACCCTCACAGGTGAAGCAGGCATGCTCTACAAATCCTGATTGATTAATTGAATGGGGCGTGGCCAATGTAATTAAGTGCGTGGCTTAAAAACACCTAAGCCAAAAATGTGTTTTAGCGTAGTGTGCTACCCGACTGGGAGTTTGCTGTTTCTGATATTGCATCCATACACAGCACAAGTAACATTATACCAACAACATGCCAGGACTATTTGCTTTGTCAATGGCTGTTAGTTGCATAAGATAAATAAGCAACAACTATGGCTTCATTGTACATATTATTGAAAATGCTTCAGTTGTAAAATGATGAGACTGAAAGAACTATAAAAAGTCTCTGATGTTACATCAAAAGCAGTGAAGAGTAGTACTGTTGTAGAGGTAAGATTCTTTTTTTCATTAGAGGGCAAAAATTGAGAGCTCGATAGGGATCTATCTCAGCGCCTGCTTTTTAGAACTGCCAGTGCTGAGCACCAGAGGGACCCGACCCACTTAAAGCCCTGCATGGAGGAGTGATTTTTTTCGGGGAGGGGGGGGAGGCCGAGGGGGCGAGGCTGAGGGAGTGGTGAAGACCCAGTACAATGGAAAACTTGAGTACCACATCAGGAAAAAATGCAAGAAACATCAAGTGTTTCTTGAGTCAGTACAATTTCGCAAACCTCTATTTTAAGCAGTGGAATCGTCAACGATTGTGTGAAAAAACCTTGTACTGAATTTGATTTGTGACTTTTACTACAGATTTTAAAAAAGAAAGATGGGTATAAGACATAGAGAAAGAGCGAGGCAGAAAAAAAGGCAGAGCGGGGAACAACCAAATGTCCTGCAGGGCAGGGTGTGTGCAGCATTGTTTGAGTGCCTGCAGAGGATAGGGGGTAGGGCCTGGTAACAGGCCATGCCCTGAGGCCTACCACAGCTGTCCCCAGCCGAATACAGGGGGGACAGGTGTTGGCAGCCCACAGCGGGCTAGATGCAGGGACTGGCCTGAGTCAAGCACTGCAGCTAACACCAATTAAGCATATCCAAAGGCCATGTGCAGGAAGGAATAAAGGGGAATATTCACAAGGAACTGTAGCCGAGTTAATAGCACTTTATCGAAGCCAAAGTTGCAAGAAACTTATCACCCCAATAACAAGCTGGTGTTACCAGCCCACAGCACCAGTTTACCCGCAATAGCAGCTGCCAAAAACATCGCCACAGATGACCCCCGCAACTATCGCTAATGAGATGCAGAGAAGGCATTTCCGTGCAAAAAGCTGCATCAACACCACTCCACAACTTTCACAACGACAAGCCAGAACTGTGTTAAGAACACAAAACAGGCGATAAGGCGCGTTAGCAGCAGGAAAATAACACCTGCTCTGACCTGGTGCAAAGTCGGACCTCAGTCTGCACCACAAAAGGGAGCCCAGCCCACAGCCACATCAGAAGGGCAACAGATGCCACGGAGCCACTGGTCATGCAGCCCGGACACCCAAGAGGGCCACAACACCCACCGCCACCACCCCAGGACCCCAACACCCACCCGGAACCCTCCCCAAAACCACCACAGAGGCTGTGCAGACAAAGACAGCGGACCCCCAGGAAACGCACCAGCCTCGCAGACCCAACACCTGACAATGTCATTGCCCACTACAGGCACAAAAGGACAACCATCCTACGCATCCTGACCATCATCGCCCAATAGGCCGACAGCAAAAACACAGCGGACAACCAAAAACCCACCCCACACAAAGCTGCTGGCTGTGCTGCAACTGTAGGCCCCTGGAACCCCCCAAACAACACCCACCAGAGTTGGATGAGTCTCACAGCCAGCCACATCCAAGTCCCTCACACCTGTCCTGGACATCACCATCAGCCTGGTACCCCAGTCCCTATACGTCCAACACAATGTGCAGGATCTGCTAGAGATTAAGGAAGGACCATACACCATAGCTGGATGCACGCACATGTTGGGGGCAATCCACAGCACACATGTCACATCTGTGCCCCCTGGTGACACAGCACACAATCACAGCAACAGTAAGCACATGTCTCACATCAATGTGCAGGCAACATCCGAACACCGTGGAACATCCACCAATCTCGCTTCCAAATATCCAGCCAGTGTGCATGGTCCCTTCATCTTCCGACAGCCCAGCAGCAACCAGCAATCCCAGGATGGCACCAAGGGAAATGCACAGTCCCTTGGCAAGTTCCAAATGAACACCCCACTCACCTCAACTCCACAACCATGCAACTCACAACCCTGGCAATGCACACATCACAAAATCACAACCAACATGCAAAACAAAATGCGCACCCACCAGACACGACAGAGCAACTCACAATGGTAACCTGGCCAAGCCGTGAACATGAGCCATCAAAGGCATGCCACCTCTGCCACACACTAGCCCAATGTGGGGAGAGGTGGCAACCAGGCATGTGTGAAGGATGCAGGAGAGCCATGATTGGGAAAGTACACAATGCCAAGCGTGGCTGAGATGTGCTGAACAGACCGCAGGATGCCGAACACACCCATATCGATGGCGACATACACCTCTGGTGTATGGAGTGTAGTGGACAGTGGACGCAACCATGTCACCCCAGCCAGTGGGTGAGTTCGCGGAAAAGTTGCCTGTTACGTCCCCCCCGAAAGCGTGAGCGGAGTAGGATAGTCCAGTGTGCGCCAGGCCAGCGTAGGGGTGTGAATAAAAAGCATGTAACCTGGGCGTGGTCCTCTTCCGGAAAGCCCAACGTCTCTGCCAGGGTGGCGCCTCTCACCACGCTACAAGGCCGACTCTGTCCTCATGAGCGGAGTTGCCTGCGATCCTGTGCGCCTGCCGTAACCCGGCGGGCTGGACCCCGAACCCGTCAGGCCCGCCCCTTCGCAGCCAGGCCACACTGATCACCTTCCGACACCGGCGTGTGTCAAGTAGGGCGCACCACGTGCCTGCGCAAGCTCCAAGCCCGAGGCCCGCGACCTTGACAACCTCTCACACCATCACGGCTCCACGACACAGGCCCGCTTTACTCCTTTCTCGTTGACGTACTCTACTGCCGACTGCGGCCTACACCACGGTCAAATAGGTCACACATTTGGAACTGAGTCTTGATTACATCATGGCAGTGAACATTATTTATGGTAGAATTCATGTCACTATACTCCCTTCGCTGTGGTGCCACCAAGTCCGTGCATAGCATTACAACCACACATGTCTGTGGGCCTACGCGGACTACTGCCCTCGGCCAACGCTGCGCAAGAGTAGGTCACAGAATGGGAACTGAACATTGATTATTCAAAGGCAGAATACATATCATTGCACGCAAGGTAAGAGGATGACGCGTTGCAGTCCGGAGGGAATAGGATCATCGTTACGGAGGTGATCGAACACTACAGACAACTGCCCTGGTGTCACTAACTCTGTGCATCGCGAGCCAACAACAAGTGGGTGTGGGCCACTGCTGACCGCTGCCTCCGGCCTACACTGCGGTCCAGTAGGTCACAGAGTCTTGATTTAGCGATGGCGGAGTTCATATCAGTGTACCGGCATCATCGCAGACTGCATCCCCTCTCAGCACCGGTGCCACTAAGTCTGTTCCCCAACATTCATGGACACTCTCTGGTCATACATATGTGGCGTCTGAGTCTATGGACTAGGGGTTAGTTTTCATCCTCATGTAGCTGATAACGAATTGGTGGTGAAAACGAGGCTGTTGCTTTCCACTCCACCATTTGCTGCTTCCGGATAACATCAGACCTTCTGCATCATGCCCTGGAGGACACCTTCCTCTGTCCCCAGCAAGACTCCACCACATTCACCTTCGACATTGATGAGGACCCGCTCACTGCGCGTGGACCTACCTCAGTGCACCGGAAGTCACCGTCCTGTGGCAGGGTGCCTGTGCCGGCCGCAGTGCATCCGGAGCTACTAACTCTGTGCTGATCAAGTCCAGGACCCCTTCTTCTGAGATATTAGATGGCCTCTGAGGAGATGGGCTTAGGGTCATCAACGCACTGTGTCTGTGGCCCTGTGCTGTCCGCTGCCTCCGGCCTCAACTGCGGTGCACCAGGGCTCACACACCATATCGAGTCCTGACCGGCCCGGACATCGCTTCTCCGCAGGAGGCACACACCACCACCGCCAGGACCACCTCCAACCGCCATCTGCCAGAGTCGAAATGGTGGTCCTGACAGACTTACGGAGTTGCTCACAACTGTCGTGGATGCCATCATCAGACTGATACCCGGCTAGGCACTCCAGGTGCCATTGACTCAGTGCACCACAAGCCATCGTCCGTTACTGATTGAGTTTTATGCTGTGAAGAGGTTGTGCAGCGATGTCACCTCAAGCAGTGTGGGAGACCTGTGACGTTGATGAGGAAGATGATGCAAGTCTAACACACCCCACTGCATCTGCATCAGGAATATCTCGAAGTGACACAATCCGAGACTTTTTCTTCACATGGGCGCGCTCAGCTGTAGTGCCCAGACCTCAGTGCGCTGCAACTCACGGACACTTCTATTTGATCATTGTGTGCCCTCTGGACTTGCTCAGGCTACCTCCATGATGCTCCGCAGTTGTCCCTGGGATGCTGGTGTTGTCTGTTTACGTATTCATTGTGTTAACTGTTGTATTTGTTGCTAGCACCAACAACTCCCTGAGGGCTAGCTTGCATCCACCCCACACACATCCAGCACAGGCATCACTGTACATGTGGCCCTGCCAATAAAGGGGCCAGGCACACATGCCCGTAGCCAGTTGAACATAATGTCTGCATGTGTCCCTGTGGTCTTATTGTATGCATGGGGGCCCAGGGCCCTATGACTTTTTTTGTGCTCTGTACAGCGGATGCAGGCATGTCACTGCAGGTATTAGGTTTGAGCATGGATATGTAGCTTTGTCATCACCCACTCAATTCATAAGGGAAGTGGCCTGGGCCATTGTACGCAGGGCCAACGTGGGTGTGTGACCGATATGTGCTGGCCCCCGGGCGTGGTTGTGTACTGTGAATGTGCATCTGCATGTGTCTCTATGGCAGTATGGCTCTCCTTTGTGGGGTGTAGGTGGTCCCTGAAGGGTAATAGACACCATTGTATGGGATCTAGTTCACCTTCCATGGGTTCAGAGCCCACCCACAACTGTTGGGCCACCTCCTTTTGGCGTGCTGACACATGGCATTGGGGTGCCATGTGTGGGTGGGTGAAGTGTTGTGAGCCAGCTGTGCTTGCGGGTGCATCCTGCTGTGTGGTCTGTTGCAGGCTCTGTGTTCTCCTCTAAGTAGCTTGGCTGCCCGGTCCTGGTGGTGGGTTGTGTGGGATATCCATGGGCTGTTTTAGGGCGTCGGTGTCGAAGGTGTGGTGGTCCTCTCTGGCATCACAGATGTGTTGTCTTCTGTGCTCTGCTGGAGGTGTTGTGTGCCCCTCTGCAATGTGAAGGGGAGATGCATGTTGACATTGTGTTGACATGTATGTTGGCGCATTGTACTGGTTTACATGCATACTGTATGACAATGTACACTGTGACTGTTTGAGAGGTGCTGGATTCTTCTGCGGGACAGTGTACATTTGGTCTACATGACGGATGTGAGGTTGTACGCATACATTTCCATTTCACAGTTTCCAGCTCTGTCAGATGTAGTAGGCATGTTTCTGTGCATGTGCAGAGCAAGTAGTGTCCTCTGTTCTGCATTGTTGGCTTTGCACATTGTACCACGTTGTCTTCAATGTGGGTGTGCTGTTCTTGTTATGTGTGTGTGCTGCAGTGTGCCAAGGGGATCAGGGACAGGATCCTGGGTGATTGTGGGTGTGCAGTGTGCTACACCTCGTTGTGCATGTGTGCCATTGTGCCCATCTTCCCCCGTCCCCCCAGTCTCTGGTCGTTACTCACCATGTTGGTGTTGCGTCAGGTCCTCTCGAGCTGTGTCCGTACTCCCTGCTCCTTGCACCGCCTCCACAATGGTGGCTGTGGCCTCGGTTTCCTCCAGCTCCTCCTGTGGCGCAGGACTGCCACCTCCTGTCGCTGTTGCAGCCTTCCTTTTGGCAGCGGGTTTTTTAGGTTGTCACGCATGCCAGCGCCTCTTGGCCTCCTCGATTGGCCTCCTCGGCACACCAACTGCATTCCAGGTGGTCTACTTGTGCGTCAGTTGATGGTAGTGTTCTGTCACCTCTGTGACACTGATCTTGTTTTGCTGCAGACTGCACCACGTCTTCCTCTCCCTCTTCTCCTTGGTCATCCCCGTTGTTCCTTGCTGGTGGTCTGTGGGTGTTGTGGGGTTCGCGTTGGCTTCTGCGCTGGGTCAGGGTGCATCCATGTTGCTACGTACTTTTGCTTGTTTCTGGTGTGTTGTTTCTGTGGTTTTTGTGGTGCATTTTCCCGCCAGACACGTGAGATTTGCAGGCCTGTGGCTGGTTTTCGCAACTTTTTGGCCCACGATTGGCCTCATCGCATGATTTCTTCCGTTCGCGTTTCGCATTTTTTGCGGCGTGGCGTTGATTTTTGCGCAGCCATTTGACACGTTATTTGGTGACTGTTGCATGCTACCGCCGCGTTGTGAATACTTGGTTGGCACGGCGTAATTTTCCCACGATAGGCTGCGATGTTGAGAGTTACGTTAAGCTACTCTAGCGGTAGTTATCACACGTTCTTGTGAATATACCCCAAAGTATATTGTAAAAAAGAATCTAGAAATTCCGTGATAAACAGAAAAGTTAAAAACTGATTTATGGTTCTGGCTCAAATGTGTAACTACTAAAATTTGCCTTCAGTGGTTCAAAGCATTTTTTTCAGAGAAGACAAACAGATCTTGTGTATTTGCGCCTAAATTTCTATAGAGCATTGTGCTTTACGCATATACTATCTACACCGTTCATTTATACAGCTGAAAGTAATGCATTTTTAAAGAGAACCACTAGATGGCACTCAAACCTTATTTTTGCTAACCAGGCAGAACGTATTGATAAATTCACCCGTTTTTAGAGACTTAAAGGCAGTTTGGCATAACAAGAGCAGCTTCATCGCGAAGCGTTTTGCACACATAAATCATTTATGAACTTTCAAAAACACGTCGTGTTTATTTATCACATTATGGGAGTGTGCAATCTCTGTAAACAATCTTGTCTCTAATTGTCGTTCCACAGTCGAGTGATTTCTCTAGTCAACTGTAAATGCTGTAGCTGCTCAACAATAATAAACAGAGCCAGTTTTAGGCGCTGACCTGGCTGGGAAAAGGGAGGGGGGGGGGGGGTGCTGTATTTCAAAATAACTTATGGGTTTAAAAGCACTGCAGCAGAGTTCCCTGCATGTCCAGGATGTCTTCAGGCAATGATAAACATGTCAAGATAACTCTGGTGATTAACGTTCCTGCTGGGGAGAGATAGAGTTTAGACTAGTGGCAGTTTTGATTGATCCTAAAGTAGCGCAGAGGGTTAATGTGCCTGCTGCAATGAACGTGTACTATGCAGATCACAGAACTGAGTTTGAGTGAACTATGAGTAGCGCAATAAAAAAATTAAATATATGTCAGAGAGTGACTATGGGGATATGAGGGGCACTGTTAGAGCGTGGTAGTATGGGAATTCGTGAAAAAGGAGGACTGTAGGGGGGCAGCAAAATGATTGTTGCACCGAGCGCCACCAGTGTCTTGATATGTTATTAAAACTAAGTTGTGACATCATAAAGTCTACACCAGAACTATGAGCAAACAGGAAAGGCAGCTCACAAAGCATGATTACTGCTGCAATTTAAACAATGAAAACAAGAACTGGTTTAATTTTTCTGACAAATTTTTCTAAAATGAAGCGATCAGCAGGAAGGAGAAGTAACTCAGCCACAAAGGAACCGCACCTGTCCTTTTATCCAACAAGAGTCCACAGTTTCACACAAAAGATCTACCCAAGTGGAGTACTTTCTACTGGTTAATTACTAAGTGCAACTTCCTTGGGTAATTGTCCAGTATGTATTTTACAGTACAGCTGCGTAATGAAGCACGAGGAAATGTTATCAGTGACCTTGAGCACATTTAGGCAATGTAATTGCTCCTGGTTCTTCTTTATCCAGAAATATGTGATAGTATGAATCGTCCTATAAAGAAGACAACAAGCCTACGAAGTGGTAAATCTCCAACAAACAAGGGTCTTTCCTCTTAACTGTATGAAGTAAGTGCTTCTTTGGTGGAGATGTCCTCATATTCCTAACCATCAAGAACTCCTCAACAAATTCGGAGGGAAATGCGCTGAGGGGGCGCTTATTAAGATGTGCATAATTATGGCAAAAGGCAGGAAGACTGTTGCATACTACTAAGGCGGGCTGGGCCAAACGGGTGAAGCTTCTAAGTGATTTGCACATTTCTATACTCGTAGTCAGGTAAAGGGAGAATCATAAACTCGGCTCTCACCAGGATAGGACAAGAAAGAACTCACTTGTCACAGTCATATACAGATTGTGCTCCAATAGATCAACAATGCATTCACCTCCACAAAGGATTTTAGATCATTTTCAATATGGAATTGCCGCGAAAACACACTTGCTTTGCCTTCAACAAGCCCAGGAGTTAGGATCATATGTCCTTTACAGAAGTGAAGCTTCATCGGGGGCACATGCTATGTTTATATGTGTAAGTGCTTACTGTTGAGGTTTAATTTTTGCATCAGGGCCAGAATGGCCCCAGGGACCCATCCCCAGGGCCCGACCCTGACTTACTGTGGGAGTGGGGCTGTGCAGGTCCCCTCCCGGGGCTGAGTTTGACTCTGGCGATCCCATCCCTAAGGGCCCAGTCTTAAATTATATATATTCAAAAGGGGAGCCTCAAGGCCCCCAGAGTCCCAGCCGGCTCCAAGCCTCCTGCGAGAGTTAACATTGCTGCTGCACACAGGGAGTTGCTGGAAATGCAGCTTCTTTCTATAGAAGATCGTTAGCCTGAAGCTTTTTTCAGCACTCACAGCTATAAGTACTCCATGAACGTATATTTTATATGCATCCCAATATATATCCCCAGGTGTGGAGCAGCTAATGCTGTCATAGAATTTGTTATCTTTCTCTGGAATTCCGATAAGACATCTTGGTCAACAAAGAAGGAAATATCTACCCTCCAACTACACCTGTTTACATTTCTGCCTCTATCCCTGTTACAAGCAATACAAAAAGCCCAAACCATGGTTCACAAGAATATAAAGGAGAATGTGTCAGGAACTCTGATAAGGACTGGTAGCAAGGTAGAAAAAGTTACAGAGTATTGGTTAGAGAGATGATGTGATGACATACAGAGTTAGATGATAAAGGGGACTTGGACCTCTCTGAAGTGTCATCCACAAACATTTTGCCTTCACCGCTCCTGTTTTTGGAAATCGCTTTTCTTGGCATTAGGACTGTGCACCAGTGCTAAAGTGCTCCCTTGCTAAAACATGGTAACATTGTCCAACACATGAATGGCACATTTAATTTACTTATACATACCTAGTATATGGTAGTCCTTGCACCTAAGATATGGAAATCGAAAAATAGTGGGCCTGCAGTACTCATTGTGCCACCCACCAAAATAGCACTTTAATACATGTCTCAGGCCTGCCATTGTAGACTGTAGTGCAGTTTTAAACTGTCAATTCAACCTGGCAAAATATACCTTTTGCCAGGCCAAAACCTTACTTTTTAATACATCTAAGTCACCCCTTAGGTAGGTCCTAAACAGCCTATAGGGCAGGGTGCATTACATTTAAAACGTAGGACGTGTGTTTTTAAGTTTTACATGTCCTGGTAGTGAAAAACTGATTCCTAAATTTGCTTTTTCACGATTGCAAAGCCTAACCCTCCCATTGGATACCATTGGATTACCTTAATACATTTAATAAGTGCTAAGGTTTGACTGGAAGCAGATAGGAAAACTAAGTTTGGACTAAAATTTAAATTGTAATTTAAAAACCTCTTAAATGCTAAAGTCAGATTTTAGATTATAAGTTTGAAATTAACACTATTAGAAAGTTTGCATTTTCCTGCATAAACATTTTCTAAAGCCTTCTAGGAGTTTCCTGTTGCCTAAACCTGTTAATGGTTCCTCCATTAAGAATGCATATTGGGACCATGGCTTGGGAAGGAGATGTTCCCTGCCCTACTTAAACTTCAAAAGGCTGCCACCAGCACATACACACAAGGGAACACAATACTAGTTGTTGGACCTGGCCCTCTCTATATGGTGACCTACAAATCTTTTCCTTTTTCCCTCCACTTGTGCTGAATTTGATTTTGTTGACCTTAGGGACCTGTGCACTTTACCACTAATAACCAATGCTAAAGTGCTGGTATTCACTCCCCTAAAATATGGTTTGATTGGCATATCCCTAATTGGCATATCCGATTTACTTAAGAGTGTTGTATCATATACCCAGGGCCAGTAAATTAAATGTTTCCAGTGGGCCTACAGCACTCATTGTGCCAACCAATTAAGTAGCACTCTACTGCAGCCTAAGTGCAGTTTCAAGTTGCCATGTCGACTTGGCATTTAAACCCACTTGCCAAGCCTTAAACTCTCCTCTTATTACATATAAGTCACCCTTAAGGTAGGCCGTAGGTAGCCATGAGGCAGGGTGCTATGTAATTAAAAGGTTTGACCTGTACTTTTAAGTTTTACTTGTCCTGGTAGAGAAAAACTCCCCAATTCGTATTTTTTATTATTGGGAGGTTTACTCCCCTTCCCCAGGGATAACGTTGGTGACTCCTTATTACATTTAATACACCGTAATTTCCAATCAGGAGCTGGCAGCTATGTCATATCTGGTGTCTTTGGAATTGTGGTGAAAAGTCCTTTTTACTGGTAAAGTCAGGTTTTTTATCACAATTTTAGAAATGCCTCTATCAGAAATATGGCATTTTTCTGCCCTTAGCCCTTTTGTGCCTGTTGACTGTCCAGGGTCACATGACTAGGTGTAACTGACAGTTAGACTTTGTGAATTCTTCCCAAACAGTCACAAAATAGTGGGATTAGTAGAGCCTTAAGGGGCCATTTGTTGGCAGGATGCAGGATGGAGGGGGGGAGAGCTGAGCACAGCCCCACTTGAATAACATGTATCCTGCTTCCGCACAAAGGGCCTAACAACCCCACATTGTTACAGCAGCCAGCTTGGACCCAGGACAGTGGAGGCAGAAAATTTCATGCATTTCAAAGCCACTGTCTAGAAGCTTCTCTCATCTTAAAGAATCAGGCCACCAGGGTACAAAAAGGGGACCTCAGACACTAACTCTTCAGTTCACTACTGGACTTACAGAAGGACTCTCAGAGGACTGTCTGTTGCTGTGACCTGCTGTGCACTCTGCAAAACTGCTGTTGTACCATGAAGGACTCATGTACTGCCTGGAGGCCGCCTTTAACCCCTAGCTACTAACCTTGCTGATGAGCTGTGCATCTTCTCCTACACCCAGGACTACCAGAAGTAACTCCAAGGGCTAGTTTGCTGGCCTCCTGTTCATAGTCACAGGGGCATAAAAGGCTTCAATCATCTTGACCCTGGACCCAGCATGTGTGAGCCCTGAACCTCCACCTAGCCTTGGACCCTTGCCCTCAGAAAAGGAGAAATCATCACTGCAGCTTCAACCCAAGTTCATCCGGCTCTGTGGACACCACCTGCAGCCTGGCCCTGCTGAACTTCACATTCTAAAACATTTTTCTCAGGGTGTCTTCTAAGTCCGAAGGTCAGTGCTGACCGAGCACAATCCACTTACTGTAGCTGGACTGCGCTCTATCGCGGTGAGCAATATTTTTTGACTCCGTCTCGCATGACTAGATGTCTGCGGTCTGCGCTCTGATCTTTTAGGTGCTAGTTTTCACTAAACTTTAAAAATTCATAACTCTGATTCAACTGATTGGATCAAATAATTTATGAAAATGTACTCTATTTTTCTAAATTGGTTTGGGATTTTTCTTGTGTTGTGTTTTCACTTTATAACTATTTGAGGGCTGCATAAATACTTAACACATTGCATCTATGTTAAATCTGACTGTTTTGGTGCAGAGCTACCCAGGGTTAAGTACAGGTTAATTTAGTGACTTTTTGTGGTTCACACTGACAGGGATTATGTGTTTGTTGTTTGAGAAGGGTCTTCATCCCCCTTACTCAAAAACCCACTTTCCTTCAGGAACCAATAGGGGCGCTCTACACATGGAACAAAAAAGTCAAAGCTCAGAAAGAATAGGCACTAAAGAATAGCTAACACACAGGATGTGAGAAGCAAGCAAATAACATTAACAATAGAAGACATGAAGGGTAAAGCACTTGAGAACCCTACATAGTAACACTAAAGCTCACTAAGTTCCTTGCCCACAATTGCTGTTACAGATACTAATTATAAAAACCCAAATAAAGGACATACATTCAAAGGCAGGGTATGTGGAGCTGATACCTTTGGCTATGTTATAAAATGAACACAAAGACAATATTCACAGTAGACAAGAAACCCCAAATAGAAAGTCAAATTTTCCCACAAATCTTGACGATCAAACAGGAACATGCAAGGCGGGAAGAGCGAGGGTGGAGAACTAAAATACGCTGCCACAATAGATAGGGGGCTAGCAAGGAGGAGTGCTTAACAGTAAAGAAGGGAGAAACAAGCAGAGACGGGGGGAACAGGAAGGTAGGAAATTTGAACTAAGGTAAATGGAAAGAAGATAGGCACTGGGAAAAAGGTAAATACAGAAGCAGTGAAAATTCAAGGATTAAGAATGTACTAAATAGTCCTAGCTCAGGACTTAAGCATGCACTGCAGGCAGTGCCAATTCAAAGAACAATGAAACACTATGGCTAAGGAATCAAGGAAGCACTACAAGAAGTGGTAGCTCATGTAACAAGAATTTAGCTCCATTTCAGGAATCTCTGAAAAAAAGGATTAACTAAAGTTCAAGAACTCTGGAAACAAGGGGTCTGTCAAACAAAAAACACTGCTAGAATGACCACTGCTGGACTGAAGGAACATGTGGTTTAACAGAGCTCACTGTGATCACATGTCTCAGGTGTCAGAAGGCTGGTTCCTGCTAGCTATAGGTGTACCAAATTCCTCCAGCAATCCTTAGCATGCACATGTGGAGATAAAGCAGTGAGCAGGGAATTCTAGGTATTAGAGTTGTTAGCAAAAGCAGACTGGATTCCACAAAACCCGGCATATATCTGGAATGAATGGGAATTCCAGAATAGAGTCCAAAAGGAATGGAAGTCTGTATATGCACATAGTTGGAGGTCCAGAAGCTCTTTTTTAAACATTTTTATTGATTTTATAGTATCAGTAGTCAGACTCATCATATAACTTACGTCAATATGCTGATACTTGTGGTTAAACTATAACAACTCATTCCACTCTTCACACCCTCCCCTCAGGTGGAGAATCAGGCATGATAACATATCAGCAATAGTTTGATGCAAATACAGAAATGCAACATGACGATATCCCAATGCACTGTGGACAAGCAGTGAGCTAACATTTATTAGGTCTCGAATAATTCTTGGAGGTCCGGAAGCTAATTTGAACAATGGAAAGCCCCACAGGTAGGTCCCCTGATGGTGGGCCTGAGAGCACATGGAGTGAATTATGACAGATGCCCACCTCTACACATTAAATTGGCATTAGCATAAAAATCTATAGGCACTTGGATTTGGCATTTCTGACTACAATATCTAAAGACAGAGATATCTGGGTGTATTCCCTTCCATGCAAAGTTCCCTTGTAATAGTATCCCTCATTCAATGACCACATTTGCTGCCCCTCTTTAGAGACTATTAATAACTTTGGGCTTACCCAGCTGATACAGACTTCTACCCACATTGCTGGCTACACTCTAGACGTCATCTTTAGCAACCATGATTTGGTCACCAGTCCAGAGGCTCTATCTCTCCTCCCTTGGTCTGATCACGCTGCAATTATCTTTGCGCTCAGAAATACCAAGGCAAACCCAACTACCAACTGGCTAGATGGTCCACCCAGCATGGAAGAGCATAAACTTTGGCCATCATCAAAGCCAACTATCTGAAGACCTACCCCGACCTTTGCCTGATCCTGAAACGGCTACCCAGGACTTTTTTGCCTGGCTTAACCATGTCCTCTCACAATTCACCCCTTGGAAACCTACTAGATATAAGAGAACCAAGCCCTCAGAGCCATGGTACTCAGAGGCCCTCCGACTAGAAAAACAAAAATGTAGAAAACAGGAGAGAAGATGGAGGTTTACCTATGAAACTCAGGAAAAAAAATTATACCAACGCTCCCAGGCCAAATATAAAATCTATTGGTCAAGGAAAGAACAAGTTATTTTACAGTTTAAATAGAACTTTCCAACGATTCACCCAGGGAACTCTTCAAAGTGATCAATAAACTAACCAAAGTCTTGGTAGCTAAAGGATGTACCAGCAGTCAAACATTTTGCGACGATGTCGCTCTTTACTTTTGGAACAAGGTAGAGCATATTTATAATACATTCAACACATCAGGGAATCATTATCCAACGTTGCAACAAACTTTAGTTAACAATGTCTCCCATTCTGACATGTTCATTTTTAGTCCAGTTTCTAAAACATAAGTTGAACATCTTATCCTGACTACTGAAATAGGATCCCTAAACGATCCTTGCGGCCCTTCAGTGTTCAAACAAATTCATGAGCCTATAGCAAAGTACCTCGTCAACATCTATAATTCCATGTTCCAATCAGGCATCTTTTCCATGGCATGGAAGAAGGCGTGCCCTTGCTCCTAAAAAAGTACAACCTTGACCCTGACACTCCATCTAATTATCGACCTATTTCTAGACTACCTTTCCCAGCTAAACTCATTGAAAATATCATGAATTCCAAGATGGCGACTGTGTGAGCACTGCTGGAAGCTGCTCATCCAGCGCTCCAAAAATGGATGAAAAAAACCCCTTCCAGACGGATAAATGAATCTGCTCATAGCTGCTAACAAACGGCGAGTCCTAGGGAAAAGTTATACCCAAATCTCTATGCGACTTACTTGGTCATTTGTATGTTTGGCGCTGAAGGCGGTCCTGAATGTGTTTGCTGAGTGCTGTGGAGGAAGATGCCGATCCCGGCTCCTTGTCCGGAGCATGCTGCCAAAACAGCAAAAACCCCCTTCGGGAACATAATGAGAAGGGCGCCACAGGTGGTGTTGCAGCGGAGGCAGTAGGAGGACACAGGGCTCCGCTGGCTCCACGGAAGGGATCGAGCATGAGGAAAGCCGGGGACGCTACTCCCGCGGCATGAAGCAGTGAGGCGGAGACAGCAAAGCACAAAGTGCGTGAGCAGCGTCCAGCAGAAGCGACTGGCTCTGGCTCTGCAAGGCAACGAGTGATACCAGGGATGTTCTCTGGGCTTGGCAAGCCAGTGGAGAAGCTGAAGAGCGCAGAGAAGGAGCTATCTCCAGTTTTGTCTAAAGGGTTGATAGCGGTGGTGGAAAAGGCGACCCCTGACTCAGTGGAGGACACTGTGAGTAATAACTTGAATATTAATTCAGATAACGCCTGTGTGGTGGATACTAGGGCTTGCAGCTCAGTACAAGGGGATGCAAAGGGTCATGAAGCCCTAATTAACAATGAAACAGATAGTGTCATTGATAAGGATAGCCGCGTGAAAGAAAATATATATATGAAGGATGATCCAGATAAAAACTCTAAGCCTATTGATACACTGAGGGAGTGTCCTAGAACACCGGAATATGGAGAGAATTTTTTTTCTCTTAATGAAGATTCAGAACTGTCTAATCCCAGTGATCTAACAGACTTTGACAATTCTGGCACGGACTCCGATAGCTCTCTCTCTAACACCAGTACTCAAAAGCGACTCCCTTCCCTAGCAAAACATAAGAAAAAGACAAAAAGTGGTGGAGTAGCACAAAAGATTGGTCAATCAGGATCTGATCATAGTCAGCTAAAATGGGACTATTCAACCACTCAACTTCTGAGTGGGGATGGTGGGCATGATAATGGTGACATTGGAAACGGATCTGCAAAACCAACTGACAAGCTGGTAAATGCAGGAGAGTCCCCTCCCCCCGATGAGTCTGATATATGCAACCCTTAAACAGATGTAAGGTGAAGCAAGACAGGAACATAAGCGTGCCCACCTTGCAACAAAGAAGCTTCAAGGAGCAATACGAAAAGTGAATAAGTCCTGTGCTGAGATTACGTAGAGAACTATGGCTTTGGAGGAACGAGTAGTAGCACTAGAGACTGGTGTAGAGAATTCAGCCCAACAAGCTTCCACAAACGAATCTCGTATGATGGACGCTATGTGGAAGCTTGAGGATTTTGAAAATCGTCAGGGACTCAATAATTTAAGACTCCTTGGTATTCCTGAAAATGTGGAGGTGGATGATATTAGAGGTTTTGTGTTGCGTCTATTGAAAGGGGGCTTTCCTGAGCTAGGGCATTGGGATTGGGAAAAGGAGATTCAACGGGTGCATCGTTTCCCTCTCATGCTTAAAAAGAAACATGATCTCAATAATACTAATGATAAACCTAGAGCTATTTGAATTTTTTTGGGCAATTTTCTTTTGCGTCAAGCGGTGTTTGACAAAGCTAGACATGAGGCACAGCGATCGGCAGAGGGCCTCTCCTTCTTTGTGAGACCTGACTTCTGTCATATCACGGTAGAGAGAAGGTGGAGGCTTCGCCAACTAATTTCGCCTTCTCAAAAGATAGGATCAGAGGCTTATTTACTTAGCCCAGCGAGACTTAAAAAATTGTTTATAGGGGTACCACCAGAATATTTACATCAGAAGTACAAGCTCAAGACTACCTTCAAGATATTTCAGAAACTAGGACTTCAAAGGGGCCTGAGGGATAGTGGTGTGACATTGGATCCGAACAAAGACTATTTTTGGAAAATGAGATGGAGTTAGTTGGCCTAATTATTTAAATTGCTTAACTGTTTTGGGGGGTTATTCTTTGTGGTTTTTCCCAGTTTGGATTTCTTGTTTGTGGAGCTGGATGGGTGGCGGGGAGAGCAGCTTCACGCAGGAGGCATTACGAGGGTCTGCAAACCTTTTTTGCCTGGGGATAGGGGGTAAAGTGCAGAAATGGGGGGGGATAGTGCTGATCCAGTTGGCTGTATTAAATATGTCAGATATATTTGTATCAATGGAAAGCAGGAAGGAGAGTAGAATGGGTATGTGTTATACTTAAAATGATGTTAAATAAATTGAGGATAGCCTCAGTCAATATCTGTGGTCTCAATAATCCCTTGAAAAAATGAAGTATTAATGTTGATATAAAATATTTGAAGGCAGACATAATCTGTCTCCAAGAGACCCATATAGAGGCCAGCAGACTTGGGATTACTGAACTAGAAGGATATCACCTGATTTCTGCTACAACGCAGGGGACACGTACAAGAGGGGTTGCGGTTATGGCAAGGAAGGGAATAGGTCTCAGGTTCCCGCGTTCCAAATCAGATCAAAATGATAGATGCGTTATTACTCAATGTCACTTCGAGGATTACTCTTTTACTTTATGTTCTCTATATGGATCAATATTAGACGATCCAACCCTGTTTGAGTGGTTGAATGTTGAATTAGTGGGCCTTTACCCCTGATTGTTTGTGGGGGAAACATCGTTTACAACGCGGGGATTACATCACGATGCCATTACATCGCGGTTTTTACAACGCAAGTCGTTACAACGACTTGCGCTAGATGGCGCTCTAGGACAAGGAATAGTATAATTTACTATCCAACACCTTCCCTACTGTACGTAGACTGGAGTTGGAATAGTAAATTATACTACTCCTAAGTCCAGCGCCCTCCAACGCAAGTCGCTGTAACGACTTGCGTTGTCAAAACCGCGATGTAATGTACCGCGATGTAAATGTATGCGTTGTAACGTCATACATCCGTTTGTGGGGATGCTAATTTAAATTTAGATAACCAAATTGGGAAAATAAGTGGTAGATCTTATGTTGGATGGAAACCCAAAGTCTTTAAAGCACTTTCTAATTTATGTAAAACCCACGGTCTCTCTGATGCATGGTCTATACTAAAATCCCAGGATGCGGGCTATACCTTTTCTTTTGGCTCCACATCAGACCCATGCTAGGCTTGATTATTTTTTTGTGTCTCAGGAGATACTGACAAAATCCAACGTATTAAAATTCCCTCGAGTGATGTCCGATCACAACCCATTAGTGTTGGAGGTCTCACTACAGACAGCAAAAACCCCCTACTTCTCGTTGGACTCTTAATAGAGCACTATTGTACGAGGAGGACTATGTGCAACATATGAGGGAATGGATTCCTAGATTTTTAGAAGGAAATAGAGAAAGCTCGCAGGTGGAGACAATCTGGGATACACTCAAAGCTAGGATCACAGAGGGGAAACAATGAGATATGGTTGGGCTGCACAAGCAAATGAGAAAAACTATCTCCAGGAGCAATATCGGAAGCTGAGTGAAGCTGAAACTCAATTGATATAGGCTATCACTAACAATGGAGAAGTAGAACAGGCACAACCAAGGTTGGCATTGCTAAATTCTCAATCATAGAATTATCATCATTTAAAGCAGCAGGGAAATATTGTGCGTGGCGGTCCAAATTGTATGAGTGCGGTGAAAGAGTGAGACATTTGTGTATATATAACTGTTTGTATTGTTCTACTCCAAATATATATATATATATATATATATATATATATATATATATATATATATATATATATATATATATATATATATATATATATATATATATATAAAATACTTTTTGGGATCACACCCTAGTGCTGGTATTTAAACTAGTACAAGTAACTGGACATGAATTACAGTCCTTGTGAAGGATTAATTTAATTTTCCTTCTAGAATTAATTTTGCTTTCTATCCATCCTGGCACATTATTGTTGTTTTTTCAGTGTTTTCTTGCCCAGATGTGGTTGGAGTATTAGGGCAAACCCCCTTTAGTAACACAACCAGAGGATGCAGATCATCTGTCAATGTCCTTTCAGCACACACCACCGGGTACACTGCCTTTCACCCTACAGACTGCTTGTAAGACCCCATACATTAGTAATCATGTGATTATCTTTTATAGCTTTATCATTCCAATTTTCCTACAAAAGATATCAATCACACTCATCTACGTGGGCCTTTTTTTCCCACACAGTCTCCTCCTGGGCTGTCCACCCTCTCTAATCTTTCTCACATCACCCAACTTAATTCTAACCAGGGAAACTTGGACACACAATGCATGTGGCCCAGACTTCATGTTCGTGTTTGATTGCCCCCCCACCCCCCTTGATCTGACTCCTTCCCTGTAGCCTGCATGGATAAAAGAGGTGAGGGACTCATTGTCTTTTAGAAAAAAAACACACTTCGATTCAGTGAAGTAGACGTAGGTGATTTCCCTCTTGTGGAACTCTTAGGATTTTCCTTTATACTTTAGGTACGACGTTCCTACTTTTGTATGTTACTCTACCACCTCCTGGGTCATTATTTTCTTTTGGCTTCTTGATTGACTTTATCCTCCTTGATGTCATGTCAGCATCTTGTTTTTTATTGATGGGCAAATGAAACATCTGAGAAGATTTCCCTAAATGCCCTGACTCCACCCTTCTTTTGGACTTTTATATTTCCGTAGGTCTCAATCGACATGTGTCGGGCACCACACAACGTACTTTAGATTTGATTTTCTCCAATACTGATCATGTATCTGGTCGGGTCTCTTACCCCCTTATCAGGTAGGATCACTGTCGCCTTCAACTTACCCTATTCTCTCTTGGTCTTCTTCTCACTCTCTTCCTAATATTGCTTCTTTACTACGTTGGCAGAAACTCTCCATGCCACCTTTTACCCACGCCATTTCTTCTTCTAGTCCTACTTTATTTGACTTCCCATCACCATCCTGTGGCAGTATACCAATTTAATTTTTGAATCTCATCCACATTGAATTCTCTTTTTCCAATTACCAATTCTCAAAACCCCTGCCACCATTTCTCTGCACAGTCTCGAATTAAGCTGCAAAAAATACAAAAGAACCTGACTTCAGCCTTACTCTTCTTCCTCTCTTACTGTGCTTCTAGCTACTCTCCATTTCTACAAAGTCACATTATGCTCCACACACGCCATCTACAATGCAGACAAAATCTCTCTTCCAGTCAACTCCTCTCAGAGCATTCTAAAAATTGGCAGCCCCCTCACTCATGGTGCTCTAACAAGATTACTGCCACACAAGAGTACAATTCACTTTCCAATTTTCCATGACAAAATTATTAATATCTGTGACTCCCTTATTTCTTCTATCACCACTCAGGATCCTGCTTTAGTACACACATTTTCTCTTCTCCCTCTTCTCTGCTTGATTCAGATTCTCACCGTTCACATTGTCACGCTTCACCTTGAAAATAACCATCAATCTCCTTCTAAGCGCCAAATCTGGTTCTGCCATTGATCCTTGCTCTTCCCACATCCTTCATTCAGATTCATTGTCCTTTGGTCCAATGCTTAGAGATCTATGCAACCAGTCTCAAGGGATTGTTTCCACTTGTTGGAAAAAAAATATGGTTGTACCCCCTATTTAAAAAAACCGGCCCTAAAGTTCCTAGCAACTTCCCCCCTGTCTTGCTTCATCCTCTGCCATTAAAATCTTCAAAAATGAGGTAAATCAACCAATATCTCGCTTTACTGACCCACAAAATTCTACACCCTTGCCAAACCAGATTCTCCCCCTCATCATGCCACTAAATCTGCCCTACATGTGATTCTTGATCACCAAAGGCTGCTGTTAGATCAAGGGAGGCTCAGATACACTAATCCTCCTTAATCTAGCTACAGCCTTTTACAAAGTCTCCCATTCAATTATTTTATCCCGGCTTCATAATATTGGACTCTGAAAGATTGTTCTTCAATTGATTGCTAGTTATCTCCCCTTTCTTGATTTTTTGCCAGGTGTGACTCAGTGCTCCCTCCCTGGGTCCCAGACTATTTAGCATTATGTTGCTCCCCTAACTCACCTCATTCGGTCTCTTGGCATAACTTTTTTTTCTTACTCTGAAGGCATGCAGAATCTTTTTCGATTTGATGATTTTTTGCCATCTAGTATTGCCAATTTCCAACTCTGCTTGACTTCAGTCATTTCATGGATGCTTTTGAAGATCACCATTGTTAAGCTTAAAGTTCGTATCTTTGGAAAAACTTTAACTCACTCTTTCCCCTCTGCTTGGTGGCGCTCTAAACTTGATCTCTCTTCCCTGCCTGTTAGAGAAGTCTGTAACCGAGGCTTCTGGTTTGATTGCTCACTTATGTTAACAGCTCAGAAAAACAAAATATCTTTCTCCTTTTTTTCATCTGCATCATCTCAACATAAAAAACTTCCTTTTTTGTGTCCTTCCTCCCATCAGACTGTGGTTCAATCAGTCCTTCTACCCAGGCTTCACATTTGCAACTCTCTTTACCATGGTCTACCTCAACACTCTGTCCGTGGTCTCCTTTGAATTCTACACCCCGCAGTGATGCTTAGCTTCAATCCACCAAAATGCTCTCACATCTCCCAATATCATTATCAAACAGTGCCGGACTTGGAACACCAATCAGCCCTTGCAATTAAGCGGTACCGGCCCCCCGGGGAGGGATTGTGGAGGATGCTAGTGAGAAGCACTGCTGCCGCTCTTGCAGTGCTGCCTCCCGCTTTAGCACCACTACTGCCACCTTTGTTACAGGAGACCGATATTGCAGCACTGCTGCAAAACCGACCCCCAGTGACAAAACCAGGCCCCACCGCTCAAAAACCCACCCCCACCCTTCCGGTCCACCTGGAAAATGCCTGGTGACCGCTATGGCCAGTCTGGCCCTGCTCCCTACTACTGCACGCATCCTTTTCAAGGCCACATCATGACACACAGGGCGTTCTATAAGATCGGCCCACTTTTTCTGCAAACTAAACTGTTCCCTACTGCCCACCCCATAATCTTCGTTCCACTGCTGCACGATAGGGTGACAAATCCTTTTGTTAACAGACAGCTAAATTCTAGAACTCACTTTTCTTCATTAGTCGCCGTACAGACAAACGTTTAAATACAGACAAATTCTTAAAACTTTTTTTTTTTCGATGTTCCTTCTGTGATTTTTTGCTTCATCTTCCCATCGCCTCCTAATCGCCAGGATTCACGCCTGGGTGACTGTTGTGCTTTAGAAAATCTATATCTACATTCATTCATTCATTCATTCCTTGTGAGAAAGCCTCCTTATATTGATTATGAAAGAAAATGTCATCCTAAATATAAATATGTTCTACTTTAATAAAAGTCTGCCAACGAATTCCAGAGGGAGCTAAGAATAATTATTGTTAGGTGAAAGTCCAGTTTTGTTTTAGTGTGGTGCATGAGGAATATTTTCTCCGCATACATGTAAAGAAGTATGCTTTTAAATTACTTACACTTTTCTAGCATAACTTAACTCCCCACCCCTTGTGTGCACCTAAACCTTGACTTATTTTTTCTTTATGCAGTTGACAAAATGTGAAATTAGAGTGTATTATTTGAAAGCTATTTTTATAGCAACTGTCGATGGGTCGCAACTTCAAATCACCCGTACTCCACGTACGGGTTTTGAATCTATCAGTAAACGCTGCTAAACCATATACTACAATGAAAATTTTAAAACATGAATTTAATGTCTATAATGTAATGTAAATAAGAAGTGCCTCAGAGATTCCAGATCCATTAGGGTTAAAAAAAAATATGAATTCCAAACCACGTGGTTTTACAATCGGATATGTCCTTAAAGACACATACTGGAAGGTTATGTAGCTGGAAGCTAATCAAATCTCATGGAATGCTTATCCTATCTTTTATATTAGAATACTGGAATGTTTCTAAATTCACTTGAAGTAGCAGAATGTTTAAAATAAAAGCGCCATTGTGTTACATGCGGGTAGTAAAATGTCTTAATTGTTGCCATGCAATTATGGGCCCAACCCGAAGATTAACATGTATAATAAAGCGGAGGGCAGTTACCAGCAATTAATGCCTGGCACCTTATGGGCAATATTACTATTAGCCCTGTTCCTTCAACCCCTTTCTCCATACTCAGACGCACATCCGCATTTGTTCCTATCTGCTGAATAATCCTGCTCTGCACTGCACAGCAGGGTCGCTTTAAACGCAGGCGGACAAGTTAATGCCTTCATTCCAGTTCTGAAGAGAATACTAATGCCAAGTCAATGGCTGCAGGGCTTACCTTCCAATATATCAGCCCTGTGAGGTTTCTTAGCCACTGTTTCTCCTTCAGAGCACTGAGACAGAGGGAGAGGCGTAGGTGGAGGAGCTGTACAAGGGAAGGTCAGGGACTGAGTCGGTGCAACCCCAGAGTCTCATATCCCCATGTTTGCTCCCTCTCAAGCCCTGAAATTGAAGGGGAATCTCTAGTTGAGCAGTACATTTAAGCAAGCGTCCATGTGTATATAAAAAGTTACAGCCACACCATAAAAAAAGCATCTCGCTCAGGCCCCCAATTGAGTAACAGTTATACAATCATAGGTGCCACCTGACAAGACACATGTGCAGACTGGGTTAAACTGATCACTGCTGTAAGAAATGGTCAGATTTTATTGCAAGAATCTGTTCTCAAAATACAATTAAATGCACTGCCTCTCTTCACACCTGAACCTATGACTCATGGTCATAACTCAGGGAGTGACATAAAACCGCATACCGTGCAAGGCGCTGCCAACTTTCTTTTGTTCATACAGATCAGTCTGTGGATTTTCCATAGAACTGATCCATTTATATTTATGTTTCTTACTTATTCCATGATTTTTATTTAAGAAACTACCTTAAAAAATCTCTGGATGAGGCTTATATAGTTAAGTGTATTTCTAGTAGGACCAATCACGTTTGAATGTGAAGCAGAATAAATATGTTCAGATCCACTGGTGGCGCGACCTCTGACTTTAGAGTTGTCAAACGTTTTGTGTTAATAGTCATTTCCGCAGACCTTAACAGTTATGTTTTGGGTCCAAGACCCACATGCTTATTAAAGAATGACAGAGACACCAGTAGTATATGTGTATAACTGGCCTTGGGCACTTATGCCTAGCCCTTTTTATTAACAGGGTCACCTGACTGGTGACTCCCGGGATGGATAGGTGCGGGGTGGGTGTATGTACAGCCGAGAGGGAGGCAATGCCTCGTGATGTGTCCAGCAGACACTACATTACACTACATTACTCCCTGAAAACAAAAGAAAGGACATGTCCCAACTATGATAAACAAAAATAACACAAAACTAGATACCACTAAGTACATTAGTCTATAGATACAATCTTCAGGACTGCAGTGGACACATGTGCTAATAAAGCTACCTGCAACAGAACATCATAGACTTGGCCCTTTCTGCAGGGTCATCCCCAAACGTTTAGCCTTCACCCTCCTGTGTCCTGAACCGGTTATTGTTGACTTTTAGGACACTGCGCACATTACTATTGATAAGCAGTGCTAAGGTGATTGTGCTCTCTCCCTAAAATATGGTAGAATTGCCTTTCACTAAATTGGAATATTAAAGTGACACTACCTGTGCTCAGGGCCTATATATTAAATGCTACTAGTGGGCCTGCAGCACTGATTGTGACAAACGCTTAAGTAGCCTTTTAAACATGCCTAGGGTCTGCCATTGCAGCCGTTTTAAACAACCAATTCAACTTGCAAAATAAACCCTTTCCTAGGCCCAAACCTTCCTTTTTAGGTTGAGCCTGGGCAGTGCATGCGCTGCTCTGCGAGTCATGCTGTATTTGAGTATGGACTTGAAGCCCCACCCACTCTCTGCCCATATTTGTCATTGGCTTGTGTCATTGTCCTTCATAAACGCTGGCTTCTGATTCGATAGGCTTGTTAGTCCCTCCTTAGTATCGCCTTGTCTTCATTTGTAACCTCCCATGAGGACTGGCCCTCTTACTTCTGTTGTTGCACAGTATGTCTCATTTAGTCTGTAAGCACAATTTTCTTTAATGAGTTTCTCCTACTGCAGGCACAACATGCTTTCCTGCAACAACAGCTGCTCTCACGCTACTTGGTTACAGCTCCACCACTTCACCCCTCACTGCCCCAACCACCTCTCCCATATCTGTTTATTGTTTTCTTTTACTTTCTCTTCCCCTACCCCCACTTGACCACGCAGTTTTAAAAAAAAAATTGACATTAGTAGAAAGATTAAGTGAGTTGATGTTGAGCTGATGGCAAGGCTCGAACACTAGTCACTCAGTCGGTAGCTCTAACCACTGAGCCATATCCGCTCCCTCTGGGAGCAGCACAATTTTATATTTATTTGCTTGTTTTACACTTTAATGGCATTTGTGCCCCTTTCGTTAAACGAGCCGAGTATAAGGAAAGGGGTGTGGCCAACATTAAAGTGAAAGTGCGGCATTGGGCGCTTTTACAAACGCGCCCAATACCACACTTTCACTTTAATAGTGGCCACTGTTAGAATAAAAATTCTGCTTCCGAACTGTTTTTACGTAAGTTAGCATTTGCAGCGCCATTTTGTGTACCGGCACCATTTTGTATTATGATTGAAACTAATTATCTGCCAATTCTCAGAGATGGCCTTCTTTAGGTTATGTTTCTTCGGAGCTGAGTTCTGCCACACTAACAAATGCACTGTTCTTATTAGCGTATACCTTTCCTTTAGATATAAGCCCACTCCCACCGGTCTCAGGATCGAAACTCATCCATCTGTACCTTCTTTGTCTTGCTGCCTCCAACTGGAAATTTCCAGTCAGGGCGTGTCTTTATTGGTTCTGAATTGTACATAATGTATGACCATGCTTGCTGAAGTCAGCCCCTCTGCAGCAATCCCAGGAGGCTGGTCAGACTGGACTCCGCTCGAGTGTAACAGAATAAATATACTTGGTTTGTATTCTCTACTGTCTGACCGACTCTTCATTTGTGTGGAAGGATGAGAGGTGGTCGGGAGTGACCCAGGTGGCCCTAGTCGGGTCACTTACTTCAGTTGGCACCTGAACAGGGACTCCATCGGGTGACCCATCCTCGCTAGCGGACGGGTGAGGAGGTCGGGGCTATCGTCGGGTCGGACGGGCGGACCAGGGATCCCTGCACGAGAGAGTTCCTGAACTCGCAGCTGCCCTGTCTGTCTGACCGATTGGTGCCTCGCCCAGTGGTCATCCCAACTGGGGTCCTGAACAGCAAAACCATTGGATCTGACCGTTTTGTCTGAAGAGTCAGCAGTAGAGAATACATTTGTTTCACCTGTGTGCACCAGGTGAGTTTCTTTGGGTTCTTTGTGGATATGGTACCATTTTGGTTTGTCTTTGGTATGGTCTGAGGACCAATTTCGATATAAGGTGTTTGTGAACACTTTGCCAGGCAGCATAACGAATTTGGCAATTTTTTTAAATGCTTGGGTTCAGCCGGCTTTTGGTTTCTTGTTATCGTTGTTGTTCTGCTGATGCTCGACTGGAAGAAAGTCAGTCAGCACCTCCGGAAGGTACTCTGAACTTTGATATGTATTTGAAACATGGCCTTGGGCCTATTATGTTTAGTACACTATGGCACAAATATACAAGGGACAATGCCGAGTTGCTGTGGCCTTTGACGGGCACTTTTGATGAACAAAAAATTGCCTATTTACTGGAGAAATTGTTTGCAAGGTTAAGTAGGCAGTCTATGTTTGACTCCCTCAGAACATGGCAAACGGAGGTTAAACAGTGGTGAATGAAAGCAGAGAAAGAGGCCCGGAAGGGGAGGATGTAATCATTGACTCGAAAAGCTGTAGCACATGATAGAGAGAAACAGGAAAAAGGGATTGAACACGAAGATAGGAGATTCCGATTACAAATTGATAAATCTTATGTGACCCAAGAAGAAAATTGTATATTTGTGGAACAACTGTTAGATACTCGACCTCCACCTCCATATGACACGCATATATATCCCGCTCTTGCCTCACAAGCCCAGCTGCCCAGCTCTTCTGTTTCGGCTGTTTCTGCTTCTGTTACTGTTGATCAGACTGCCTTGGCCACTTCACCTCCTGTCCTTTCCTTGCCCTCGCCGTCTGTGGCAACTGTGACTGTTAGTACTCCTGCAACACCTACTGCTTCAGCATCTCTCTCTCCAGCTCTTACACCCATGACGCAGCCGACAATGACATTATTGCCTGCTCTCTCTGTTGCTACCCCCACTGTGTTCCTCCATTCCCCGACATTACTGAGTAGTGGGACACCAGTACTCAGCCCTGAGGAAAGAGATTGGACGACATTTAAGGAGCATATGGGACGGACGCTAGTTTGATCTGATGCTGGAGATGAGAAAAAGGTGGTGGCTAATCAGGGTGCGCAGTGCGCCTGTAACCCCACTTACAGTGTGGAAGATGTGTGGAGTGTGATGAAAGATTATGAGCCTTTTGTACAGCAGCATGCCCTCAAGCATACGTCCGCTACTTTGATCGGTCTATGAGAGCAGTATTTCAAGGGTGCAGCACCACAGATTATAAATGATATTAGGGATCACATATATTACTGATATGAAGTCTGCTTATGTCTTTGGTAATGTTGCGAAGTTTGTTGCTTATCGGGGAAGGCTGCTTGAGAAGAGCCCCACCACTATATCCCAGTTTCCAATGCAGGAGGTTCATCCTATTTACCATCCTGAGATACCAGAGCTAAGGGATCAGCATGACCATGTTACCAGGCCAAAGGTAGAGGCCCGTTTTCAAGAACAATGGGTTTATACTCCATGGAAAAGGAGTGAGGTTCTGTCCCTCAAGACTCAGTTACCTGGCTCTAGAAAAAATCCTACTGTTTATTATTAAGAATTGATTGAGGCTGCCTCTTCTACAGTGATGACGCTTGCTGATATTGAAATGTTCTTTAGTTTGTTAGTCCCAGTAGATATTTGGAGGCAGGTACACACACAGGATCATGTTGCGGAATTGGGTGGTACATGGGACCAGATTAAAGCGTGGGGTCAGAAACGAAAGCCAGGTGATAAGCCTAGAGCAGAGATACTTGCGTTGCCGGGCAGCATTATCACGTATATGCATTCTATTGTACCTCAGAGGAAAGTTGATTGTGACAAGCTATCGGCCTGCCACCAGAAGAAAGATGAGAGCGTGTCGGATTTTTTCACTCTGTTTGAAGGTGTGTTCTTAGACTATACCGGACAGGATTTGTCGATTGATAGTGGTGTGCGGCTGTTTGTTAATAGATTTGTTTCCAATTTGCTTCCTGAGATTTCAACTCGATTGCAGGCTTCTGAGAGCACTTGATCCATCTCTTCCCCTTCTGTTATTCTGAATATGGCACAGTATTATGAGCACAGGGAAAATGAGGAGAAGGAGACGGAAAAGAAGCACAAGGATTTAAAGACAAAGGTTTTGTTACAGCAGGATTCTAGAGGGAACAGTAGAGGACGGGGTGGTTTGGCCCAGCAACTTCCTCATACTAGCAGGAGTACTACACCTCTAGGGCCCAATCAGTGTGCATATTTCAAAGAAGAGGGACACTGGCGTAGCGAGTGTCCGGTGCTTTTGCAGAAGGTAGCGGTCCCGAGAGGACAAGGTTCTCGTGGATGGGGTCGTGGAACTGGTGGCCATGACAGCGCTTCAAATGCTGTGGCCCTGCAGGGTCGTTCTGACCAGAATTATTTTGATGACCCTCGGGGAGGACAGTATTATCATGATGATTATGACACGGTGAGGTGACTGGAATGTCTTACAGATAGGACAGTCAAGGAGAGAGTGAGGGACCAATTTCGATACCTGTAGATCAACGTGGTCCGTACATCAGTGCGGATGTGTATGGTTTGACTAAGGAGTTCTTGGTGGATACAGGTGCAATGAACAGCTCTATTTCTCGTTCCTTGGTCCCTGAGGCGGCTCTGTCTGCCCATAATAATGTTTCGGTAGCTTATTCTGGTGTACCGGTTGAGAGCCCCATTTCAAAACACCTTGCGTTGTCTACTGGTCCTTTCACTGTGGATTCGCCATTCTTGTTGACATCCAATTGTGGAGAGAATTTGATGGGTTTGAATTTGTTGAAGAAATTGCATGCTACAATGTATAACTCCCCAGCAGGTATCTATATACCGATGGGTCCTGATGTGGTGTGCGCTAAGCAGTGTCCATCCAAAGATGCGCCCCTCCCTGCTGAATTTAAGGAAGTGCCACCCACACTGAGGGCAATGAGTGACACAGAAGTGGGTTTGTTGCTGATATCGCCTGTTTCAATACGTGTCAAGGAATGTGCTGTTGTACCCTGTATCCCTCAGTATAAAATACCGCAGGCAGGTGAGCGAGCTTTGATTCAAATTGTGCAGGATTTGATTGAGGAAGGAGTGATTGAGGAGATGACTGCTAATGTTTGTAATAGTCCCTTTCTTGCCATTCTCAAACGGACACCTTCGGGTCCCTCTGAGTATCAGGAAGATGTTTATCGCTTCGTGATTGACTTGCGTGAAGTGAACATGATAGTGATTCCCCAGTTTCCAGTGGTCCCTGACATTACGACTCTCTTGACAATGATTCCTTCTTCTGCTAAATTCTTTTCTGTCATTAATTTGAAAAATGCATTCTTTAGTATTACCATTCATCCTGATAGCAGATATCTGTTCAGGTTTACACTAGCTGGTAGGAGCTTTAGATTCTGTTGCGCTCCTCAAGGCTATACGGAGAGTCCGAGTATGTATAGTCAGGCATTTAAAAGTCAGCTGGATTCCTTGTCGCTCCTTGCAGGTAATGTATTGCTTTAATATGTTGATGACTTGCTCATCGCTTCTGATACAGAACGAGGTTGCAGAGACAATACAGTTAAATTGTTGTTACATTTAGCTCAACATGGTCATAAAGTATCCCTTTCCAAATTTCAGTATTGTCACCTATTTAGGTCACCTACTGTCGAAGGAGGGTAGGAGATTTACCCCTGAGTGCATCAGTACCATTGTTAAAATGCCCGTTCTGGAAACTCAGAAAGATGTGCGTGCTTTAATAGGTATCACTTCCTATTGCAGGCAGTGGATACCTGGCTATTTTCTGCTTATTAGGCCCCTGCTTGTGTTAACACTAAATGATGTGCATGAACCCCTGCCTTGTACGCCAGGCAGCTCAGCTCCAGTGCTTGGCACACCTACTACGCTAAATGCTTTGTATTGTACGTCCATGATATGGGTGGTTGTGTGCTTTCTGTTTTAACACAAAAATGTGGGGATAAGCAACAACCGTGTGCTTATTTCTCTGCTGTGCTTGACCCTGTCGCACGAGCCCTCCCGAGCAGTCTAAGAGAGGTCGCGGCTGTGCCTGTCTCAATAAGACAATCAACTGGACTCGTACTTGATACTGACCACACAGTTATAGTACGCCATGCTGTGGATACACTTTTGAATAAGACAAGGACACAGCACCTCAACAGTGCACATCTGACAGGCTACGATCTAACGCTCTTTGCGAATCCAGCCATGTTACTAGCCTTCCCTCCTGAGAATGAGGAGATTGATATACATGATTGTATCTTCTGGATGGAAGAAAAGACTAAAGGACAGGTAGACCTGACTGATGTTCCCTTATCTGACACTCAAGGGGAACTATATGTCGATGGCTCTTGCTTTAAGTTACCAGATGGCACTACAACTTCTGCGTATGCCATTACTACACTGCGCACATTAGTTGAGACATCACAAGTTCTCTACCAGTCCGCCAAAGCTGCAGAGCTTGTTGCTCTTATTCGAGCCTGTGAATTGAGTGAGGGACTAGCTGCTAATATCTATACTGACAGTCAGTACGCCTTTGGAGTTGCCCATAATTTTGGGCGGCTCTGGGCAGGAAGAGGGTTCCTTACTTCCCATTGGACGAGAATTCAACACGGCCCTCTTATATATAGGCTTCTGTCCGCTTTGACACTTCCTAAGAAATTGGCAATAGTGAAGTACAGCGCCCATAAGAAAGTTACTGCTGATGTGGGTAAGAGGAACACTTTTGCAGATCAGAGGGCTAAGGAAACAGCCTGAACTAAGATGAAAAGAATGTTTGTAGCAGGTCCTGCTAAGTGGGTGCCTGAGGTCACCATGTTTGAGGATACACTAGAGAACGTGAAGGAAATTCAGAGTGAGGCTACAGTGGAGGAGTTAGCAGTGTGAAAGTACAGCACAACTGAATGATGAGGGATGTTGGATTGACAAGTCAGGGAAGCAGAGATGGATGTTGCCAGATGCATATGTTCTTCCTGTAGTCATGATGGCTCTTGGTCCAGCCCATATTAGTGCTATGGGGGATTTGCATGTTGTTAGACCCCGTATGGCAAAATGACAACCTTTTAAAGACAGCTGCACATTTAGTAAAGTATTGCATGGTGTGCATGATGCACAATCCTGGTAAGGGTACCCCTACACCACCCGGCAATTTTGCACCTCCCACTTTTCCTTTTGAGGTCCTTCAAATGGACTTCATTGAAATGGACAGGGTCAATAATTTGTGTATGTGTTGGTGGTTGTTTGTGCATTGCATAAATGGGTTGAGGCTTACCCTACTAAGGAGAACACAGCCATCGCGACTGCAAAGGTACTCCTAAAGGAGCTCTTTCCTTGCTTCGGCTTGCCCCGTTTGATTTGGAGTGATAACGGAAGTCACTTTAATGGTGAGGTTATCCAGTTAGTTTGCGACGGGTTGCACATGAAGCAGTAATTTCATGCAGCAAATCATTCCCAGTCAGCAGGTTTGGTTGAGAAGTACAATGGTACTCTCAAACTGAATTTGGCAAAGATTCAGGAGACCATAGGGTGACAGTGGCCAGCTGTTTTACCACTAGCTCTTTTGTCTCCAAGAACTACAGCACATTCTAGGACAGGATTGTCACCCTACGAGGTCATGTTCGGACACACGGCGAATGTCTGGGGTGTTCCATACCCGCATAGGTTCTCAGAGATTGAGTACCCTCTTTTGACAGATTACCTGTGCCAGTGCCGGAGAGTCACTCCCACCCACACCAGAGGGGCCCAGTCATAACATCCAGCCTGGGAACTGGGCGTTGCTCTGAAATTTTCAGCAGAAGAAGAGCTTGGAGCCCTATTGGAAGGGGCCCGAGCAAGTTCTCCTTGCAACCAAGACCGCTGTGAAATTCGCCGGCCGAAGGAATTGGATTAATTCCAGTCACTGCCGCAGGATACCCTTGTCCTTACCCTATGATCAATGGGTAATGGATGGAATCGGAGACGCTGAGGGCGAGAAAGTGCCCCAGTTTGTCCCTTTTGGCAACGCAAAGCTTACTTGGACCCAAACAGATGAAGAGAATGATGACGTACTAAATGCAGCGGTCCCTGCGGAGATTCAAGCTGTTAAGGAGCAGTTATTTGTTGACCCCTCTGTGCCAGGTGTTACCAGGTACAATTTGCGCCCTCGGCTGAGGAATGGTGCACCAAAGGAGCAGTCAGATTAGTTAGGGATGGACTGTGCAAGTTAGGGTGTACTTTGCTATTGTACCAACAGTGTTAGTTTACGGAGAGGCGAGATTGGTGCACTGTTCTGACATTGGAGAGGATAAATCGAACGTGCTACCTAGGAGGGGGGTATGCTATCCTGTGCGACGTGGGATATTTTGAGAGCTAGGACTAAGCAGCTCCACCGCCGATGCTCAAGAGCGCCAACGGTTGATGAACAGTAGGAGCCTGTACCAGTGAGGCTCTGACAGACACTGGGAACTTGCATACTTCTCTTGCTGGAAATATGCCCCCTTCTTTCTTATTCACTATGCAACCCGTTCGCAGAATGGTTGGTGATGAAGAACAACCAGTAATTCCCCTAGTTCACATACCAAAAGTTTGGTCTACTAAACAAAAACTGCCCTGTGCTGTTCTTGTGTTGTTGATTTTGGGTGGGGTGTCTTGGGATTTGGAGTGTGATTATTGTGCCCCATCATGTACTACACACAAGATTGTTTCTCAAGTTTGTATCAAAAGGACAATCCCAAGCAATGTATTCCTAGATACACATTAGAAATTCTTTGGTGAAGGTACAGCTTGCTACGATACTGAATCTGTTACAAGTTTATGGGCTGCTTACCCATTGTCACTGGTTAATTATAAATATGTTCGCCCACCCCAATTCATAGAGGTAAAGGGTGAGTTCAGGATAGGATATCCCGGTCATTGTTTGTATTATAGGAAGTCACGAGGGAAGGGATACCCAGGCTGCAACATTAATATGTGTTGTAACAATTTGTGTATGGATGAACAGAACATTACTTTAGTAGGCTGGCATTCTCAAGCTATGACAGTTACTCAAAAGGCAGGTTATTATCCCGCATGCTGTCCGATAGTAAATAGTACTGATGCTTTACTAGACGTAAATTTTTCTGGAATAATATTGTTCAAAAATACAATGTCTTTAGTGAGAAAAAAAGATCTGAGTACAGTAGGAATGAACACCAGATAGGCTCCTGTAGATTATCAAGGTCCACTTTATGCACACCCAGGATTTTATTTTCTGTCCAATGGTAATTACTCAAACGTTTATAATGGTACTGAAGGCGTTGCTTCAGCAATGGTGCTTCCTCTTGGTGTGCCTTGTAAGTATAGTAAGCCAGATATCAAATGGGTTAAAAAGACTTTGACCAAGGAATTTTGCGACGGAGTGACAGTACTGGAGGTCAATAATTATAGCAGTGGTATCACCTTTGGGTATATTCTTTCCTCCATTATTACCTTTGGTGGTACCGCTATGGCCAGAGGTGAAAGGGCTAGGTAATATTTTGGATGTAAGCTGCAGATACTGTATAACTCCACAGTAGCGGCCTTGCGTGACATCACCACCCAATTAGAAAGTATGCGAATATACTGAGCAAACTAGATATGCAGTTGATTTCACCCTAGCTAAGAGTGGTGGTGTGTGCGCAGTAGTAGGAGACCAGTGTGTAGTCGGGATCACTAATATGGAGAAGAATATTACCCAACACATTTTAGATATTTTGGAGAATGTCAAAGGAATGGAAAGCGGAAATTGGAGTTGGTCCCTCTTTAGTGGATGGGGTTGGATTCTAGAGAGGGTGATCTACTTCATTGTAATTCTAATTGCCTGTTGCATTCTGGTGCAGTGTCTCCCCTTATGACGCTCTTACTTAACCACCATTCTCGCCCCTAAGAGAATATCAATCCATGATACCAACGCAACAATTATGATTCAAAAGGAGGTGAACAATCTCATGCAGATTGATGAAGGTATTTTTGAAACCTCTTCCCTCCTTACTGTTTCTCTACCTGAAGCTGAAGACATGGAATGTTCTTAAAAATCGAATTACTATGTTGTATTGAATAAAATGTTCTTTTTTTGTTATCCTAATATGTTTGCTTAGCTCATGCTAAAAGGAGGGTCTATTAGAATAAAAATTCTACTTCCGAACAGTTTTTACGTAAGTTAGCATTCGCGGCGCCATTTTGTGTACCGGCGACACTTTGTATTATGATCGAAACAAATTATCTGCCAATTCTCAGAAATTGCCTTCCCTAGGTTATGTTTCTTCGGATCTGAATTCTGCCACACTAACAAATGCACTGCTCTTATTAGCGCATACCTTTCCTTTAGATACAGGTCCTCTCCCACTTGTCTAGTGGCAGGCACAGGCAGAACAACCTTGGCGTTAAGACAGCGTGTGCCCAGTCTCAAGATCGAAACTCATCCTTCTGTACCTTCTTTGTCTAGCTGCCTCCAACTGGAAATTTCCAGTCAGGGAGTGTCTTTATTGGTTCTGAATTGTACATAATGTATCACCATGCTTGCCGAAGTCAGTCCCTCTGCAGCAATCCCCGAAGGCTCATAAGACTGGACTCCGCTCGAGTGTACCTGAATAAATATACTTGGTTTATATTCTCTACTGTCTGACCGACTCTTCACTCGTATGGAAGGCTGAGAGGTGGTCCTAGTCGGGTCACTTCCTTCACCACGCCCCTTTCTTTAAACACAGCTCGTCACAAGAAAGGGGCGCGGCTGACATTAAAGTTAAAGTTAAAGCGATGCACAGGCGTTTTTACAAACAAGCATTTCCAATGCAATAGGTGATGCATTTATGAAACTCTCGTAAATGCGAGACCTATAGCATTGCAAATGCTTGTTAATACATGTAAGTCACCACTAGGGTAGGTCCTGGACCGCCCAGAGGGCAGGGTGCAGTGCATTTAAAATGTTGCACGGGTAATTTTTAGATTTACATGTCCTAGTAGTGAAAATCTCTTAAATTAGATTTCCACTCCTGCAAGGCCTACCTCTTCCATAGGATAATATTGAAGTTTCCTACTTACATTTAATAAGCTGTAGCTTCCAAATGGGAATAGGCAAACCAGGTAAGATTTGGTGTTTTTTTAATTGCAATGAGAAACCCCAGCTTATGGTAAAATCAGATTTTAACTTACAATTTTGAAAATGCCACTTTTATAAAGTTGCAAAAAGAACAATTGATGGACAGAATGCTTAACAATGCCATTCATTCACCCCAGTACAGAGATCTGGGCCTCAGTCTATTGTTTTTCTGCTCCCTATGCCACTCCAGTTCAGAACAGTCCAGCCCGAAGTGCAAGGCCAGGTCCTCCCTGGACTGGAAACAAGCATCCTAGGACCGGTTTCGTGATATCACCCCTCATCTGCCAGGCTAGCTTGACTCCAGTGGCATGGAGAGCACAGGACCCACGTCTGGGCATACCCGTCACACTCGGGGTGACAAATTCAAAAAGAACAATAGATGGACAGAATGCTTAACAATGTCATACATTCACCCCAGTACAGAAATCTGGGCCTCAATCCATCGTTTTTCTGCTCCTTATGCCACTCCAGTTTGGACCCAGCCAAATGCAAATCAGTCTTGACCCTGTTCCCCATGAGAACTGTCCAGCCCAAACTGCAAGGCCAGGCATATGGCTGGGTCCAAACTGGGGTGGCGTCGTGAGTAAAAGAACAATTGATTAAACACAGATCTTTGTGACGGGGTAAATGTTTGCATTGTTCAGCATTTCGTCCATAATTTGTTCCTTTTGCAATTTTAGAAACTTGGCATTTTCCTGCCTTAGCCATTTAGTGCCTACAGCTGGTCACTGGTTCGCATGTCTGAGTGCAGCTGACAGTTGGGCTTTGTGTATTTCTTCTACACAGTCACAAACAATAGAGAAATTAGCTGTGCCTGGATAGGCCATTACTGGCCCTATGGTAGGGCTTAGCTGGGCACAAACCTACTTAAACTTGAATAGGCTGTGTCCTGACTCCACACAAAGGGCTGTATACCCTCTGTACTTAGGCTGGAGCCAGGAAACCTGTGCAGTTCAAAGGGAAACCTCTAGAAGCTTCACCCACTTCAAAAGGTATAGTATAGGACTTCAGACACTAACTCTTCAGTGCACTTCTGGGTCTGTGGCGACCCTGTCAGGAAAAAAGACTGCTGTGCTGCTGAAAGGACTGCCCTTCTGCTGGACAGCTGCCCTGTTGGACTACTGCCTTGCTGGTCTGCTGCCTTGCTTGATTGATGCCCTGCTGTCCTCCTGCCTGAGACGGAAAGATTGGACCTGCACCTGAACCTAGGACTCCCAGAGTGATTCCAAGGGCTAGTTTGCTGGTCTGCTGTTCAGAGCCACGGAGACAATAAAGGCTCCCAACCACCTGAATCAGCATCCAGATCTGGCTTAAGCCAGCCCCTGACCCCCAAATGGTCCCTCTCAGTGGAGCTGAATTGAGATTTTTGATCTCTTCGCGACCGCTAGCAGCCTATTGGCTCCAAAGCCTTGTCGCTTGCACTGCCCGCCTAGTTTTGTCAACTCAATTCTTTGCGCTACAGCATTGACCGCTTGTGGGGAGCGACAACGCGAAGCTGCGACCCAACTGCTTGCGATGACAACAGGATCTTCATGCTACAGTGATGACCATCCATGACACCAGGCCTGCTCTACTCGCTAAATCGATTACCATCCGTGACGCTTCCCTGTTCCTTGCTGCCTGCTCCACTGCGAACAGGACTCTTTGTAGTATAATCCTGAGCTATGCGCTGGACTGAAAAGGTAACTCTCCATGTGGACTAACCTGGTCCCTGTATATGACCCACACCCCTTCATGGTCAGCCTGAACTTGTGACTTTCTCCTGGTTTCGTACGAACAGATAGCTGTGAGTGGCTTTGGGGCTTTTTGGCGCTATTTTCACCTAAAGATTTAAAACTGCGTATCTCGGGTTCTACTGATTGGAGTGTGTTTGTTTTGGTCTTGACTTATTTATTAAAGTATGCTCTATGGGTCACATGCATCAAGCCTGCATTTTGCGATTACCAAAAATCCAATTTTACTCATTCGCTATTTGGGAGTCGTAAAATGCTATGCATGTAAGAATCGCAAACAAATTTGCGATTCCTACACATTCCTTATTAGCCACTCACAAATTGAGAATCGCAAATAAGGAATGGCTTCCCATTCATTCCTATGGGCCTAAAAGAATCAATGGGAATTGCATGCGCAACTTGCGATACCAAATAGGTACTCGCAAATTGCGCATGCAATTTCAAGGGTGCAAGGGTGCCAAAAGGACACCCTGATTCACCCCTGAAAGTGCAAATAGAAAACATGTTGCACACACACATGCCCCAAGGGCATGTTTGTGTGGAACATAGAACTTTGAAAAATTCACTTTTGTGCATTTATCAAAGTTTTCGCAAATTACTATCAACTTTAAGTTGATGGTAATTTGCGTTTCTTAAAATTGAAATCGCATTAATTTATTTTTTGTTGCATTGCATTTAGGAAATCGCAATTTGCGATTCCCTATATGCAATCGCAATTTAAGTAATCTCAAATTTTGCGATTACTTAAATAGCTATTTTTGCATTTGGGATGATGCATCCCTAATGCAAAAATTGCGATCGCAAAGGGGCATATTCTGCGAATCTGCCGCTTTGCGACCGCAAAAAACAATGATGCATGTGCCCCTATGTTTCTAACTTGCTGTGGGATTATACTTGTTTTGTTATTCCACATTATTACTGTTTGAAGTGCTGCATTAATACTTGACACATTGCCTCTAAGTTAAGCCTGACTGTTCTGTGCCAAGCTACAAAAGTGTTGAGTACTTTGGGTTTGCTTTTGCCTCACCCTGACAAGGATTGTGGCTGCTGCTTGAGTAGGGTTTCATCCGCCTCATCCAGTAACACAATTTAGTACAGACAATAACATTCATAATTTAACCTGACTGAGTCAGGGCACAAACAGTGAAGTCTGGAAACTCGAGACAGAGCACCTGCTGGAGTCATGTCCACAGAGAACATATTTGGTCCACCCTGCTGATGCTCAGGATAGTTTGTGGCTAATGTTGAACTTTCAAAACGAGTACATTAGGAGCATTGTTAGAGTCTGTTGCAGATCTTTTGTGGTAAGTCTTTTAGGGACTTGGAAATTCATGAACAACTTTCTGACTTCTTCCTCGCAGAGGCCCTCCCACCTCCTGGCATCAATCGGCAGAGCATTTTCAAGAACATCTCTCGCTTGCGGAGGTCTCTTAGATGTGTCACCATGGGAGTGCGTGCAGTCTGTGCTGGGGCTGCACGGTGTGCTACAGACAACAGGACCCGGATTGCAGATGGCATGAGTAAATAGTCGCAGGTTAAGTGGTCCTTCAAAATATTATGGGCACTTCGTGGATTTTGGTGTTTCAATGTTGTCAGACTCCTCTCCGATTGTAGTCAACAGAAGAAATGGTAGACAGGCCAAAGATCAGGGCCCTCATCAATATATAAAGGAAAGGGTATAGACATCGGGATCATGGATCATAGGTGCTCTAGAAAATAGGCTCAGCCACCAAAAAAACCCATATACGTGCCTCCAAATGGGGGCTCAATCACAATAAATAATATTCTGCGCACTCAAAGTTCAAAACAGAGTACTATCTATTCCAAGGGTTGTATATCATTTATGCACTTTAATCCAGCTCCCTCAAATTAAGCTGAAGAGAAAGTTTTTACACATACAATTGAATGAACAATGGTATGTCTTAAGTTGTCACCTGTACATCCACTTGAAACAGCAATAGTACAGTTTATATTGTAAGCCAATATGTGTTTAATCAAATAGCAAATTATGCCTCGACTTCTACAGGGCTGATATGTAGTAGAAGTGATGTGTATCTAATTATAGCGTATCCGCATTCCATGAAAGTATATCTTCAATTGTTAAAAGTAAATACTTTAATGACACTAACATAGCATCAAGGAGACTGCTCCAGTATCTGTGTTGGCGTGTGTAGACGCTGGTTAAGTGGTCCTTCAGAATGTCATGGGCACTTTGTGGCTTTTGGTGTTTCAATGTTGCCAGACTCCTTTCCAATTGTAAAATGCTCCACAGATAGTAGCTGTGATGTACTTAACAGTCACTGGAAACATGGTGTTGCCAGGAGGGTGACCCTGTAAGACAAGTGTCAATGACTTGCCTTCTTAGTTACAGAAATTGCTCCTTGCTTCGTGGATGGTTGGAGTGTTAGAGTGAAGGTGACCAGATGGCCTTCATTAGCATACAACTCTGAGTTGCTCTGCTCTATGTCTTCTGCTTGTGCACAACAACTGTATCTCTTGGTGTGTATGCCATTGTTTGCTAGGCCACAGGTGACTGTGTATAAACATTTCCAATGAGACGTTTTGGGGCGCAAACTCGATTAGCGCATGTATGCTTACTCTTGGTTCTCCCGCTGGGCTGTCACCAGATAATCACTGCTTGCTTGACGTTAAATGCGTTCACAGTCATTGGCTCCAAAGGAAACTTCCAGGCTTGGTCGGATCAGATTTTCTCTTCTTCCAAGCTTGGTTGGTCATCAGGTTTCCCAGTTTGAACAGGATGGTCACACTCCTCTCCTTTCCTTCATCTCTGTGCTCTGTCATGCACCTTCTTCTTGATTACTCTGGTGAGTCTCTTTTCCTTCTTCTGGTTACAGCAGAATGCACGGTCTTTAGGACCGGCCAACAGCGCCTCTCCGTGTTTGACTGTCTCTGTAGTCAGGTCAATGGGTCTTGGGGTACTTGGCTCAGGAGTTGTAGTGATCCGGGCAGTCACTGATCCACCCCATTGCTCTTCTTCTCTGCTTTGGTGTAGTGTCAGGCCACCTATTGTATTTTCTCTCATCAGGGACCTTCTCGGACCTCCCACTCCATGAATAGGGGAGCCTTGCTTTTGGCTCACCTTCTCTTGATGGCACAGTGTTTGCACTTTGAGACTTTGTAGTCGTCAATCATAGTTAGTGCAGGTGGCACTATAGGCCTTGACGGTACAGACAGTAGCGCCTTCATGACTGGGCCATGCTTCAGGTGCAGTGTGCTCTTGTCTTTGAACACCCAGGCTCCACCACACTCTCTATTGATCTCTCAGAGGATAACGGGCTTCAGGCACTTTCATGTCTGGGTATTGTGGAGGTTTGTCAGTGCTGGGGCTAATCAACGGGATGCCATCCTTGCCATACGCTCATATAGTGCCTGTGCGGCTTCTGGCAGCACCCTGCCTACACCGCAGCACAGGGTCCTCTCTGTCCCGCCCATCAGTTTCAGCCTCTTGTATGCAGCATACTGCCTGTCAGCATCCTGATGGCCTTCTTCCTTGCTGTAAGGAGATGGGGCCTGAACAGTAGTGAGGATCTTTCCCCCCAGAACAGAGGAGTGTTGGGTAAACTGGACACGGTGCAGCTCAATGGCAGATATTGAGCTGCCCTTTCCCCACTCAACAGGGGTGTAACACAGGCCCCCGCATTCCCCGCAGTGCGGGGGTCCCCCAAGCTGCAGGGGGCCCCCTCCGCCCAGTGCTCGCGCCTTAGAGCTCCGGATTAAATCCAGAATGGGGGCCCCTCCGTGTACCTTGCAGGGGGGCCCCCTCAGCTTTCGTTACGCCAGTGCCACTCAAAAGCACCAGCGATGTAAATGAACAGGTCAATGCCTGTGTTGGGCCGAGCACGCACATCAGCAACCCTTTCTGCTGCTGCCTTTGTTCAGATTGTGCAGTTCCACCTCTCACCTCGAAGCAACAGCAAAACGGTCAGCCTGTGATTCATCAGGTGCCAACAGCACAGGTATGTCCATGAAGAGCTGAGGTGAGTGCTTCTGGAGTGGGTACAGAATGGTGCAGTGAACATAGTTGACAACCTGCCCCTCTCCCTCCTCCCCCCTGCCCCCCACAACTGCTGAGTGCCTCTGGGCCCTTCCAGCCAGTTGTCCTCTTTAATTTCCTTCCCTTTGTCTTCTGTCTAACCAATGACTAAAAAGTGGCTCAGGATCACCTAATTCCTAGGCAAGAGCTCCCACCAGCTGGGATTGCATCTACGGAGCCATGCATTAAAATCCCTGTAATTTGGCACCCTCTGGTGGCAAAACAGGAACAATCTTTATTTTCTATTCTGCAATGCACTTTATAACCTCCGTTTTGCTAAGCAGCACAGCTGGGCTGACATGCTGGCTCTCCTCACTGCTGACCATACATAGGGTGCAGTTCTTTCAGCAGCTGGCACTCTGTTTCTTACTCATTGACTGTATGGGAGGACCAGCGCCCTCCTTCCCGGAGAGCAGCCATTGCAGCTTGGTTTTCCTACCCTGCGGCACCTCGCTGGAGGACACACTTGCTGCTTGATCCCCTAAGCCAACATCGCTTTACCGCTCAGTTTTATCCACAGCATTAACTTTCTCCATGCAGGGCTGAAGAGCTGGATAGTTTTTCTCAGCAGCCCCAGCAACTGCTGCCATGTCATCCTTAGAAGAGCTCTGCCAGCAATCAAGCAACGCCATTCACTACCCTGTGTTTCGCGGCCTCGAGTGCTTCCTGCAGCATTCCCCACACAGCACCTTTATCACTGGAAGGGCTGCAATGCTTGTGGTAGCATCCTCCACCCGAGGGCCAGAACAGAGATTATAACCTTTACCCTTCACAGAGTGATGTAATCAACCTCATGGTTGGCATGTTGTGGCAGGCTGGATAAAGGCTGCTACATCGTCAATGTTCTGTTGTGGGACCTAGGCCTACATGCTTAGTAAAAAACAACATGGAAACCAGTAGTATGTGTGCATAACTGTCATCGGGCACATGCATACGGCCATTTTTATTAACAGAGTCACCTGTCTGGTGATGCCGGTGATGGTAGGGTGTGGCGTGAGTGTATGTGCAGCCCAGAGAGAGGGGCTGCCTTGTGATGTTTTCAGCAGGACACTACATTATTAAGTGATAAATGATTTTCTTCCACGTTGAGCGCCGAAATTTCAGATGCCTGTTTTGGGGATTTTGGGGTCAGTTCAGTGTACTGCAGCTGTCAGAGCACTATCTATCAGACTCATTGTGAGTCCTGTGGCAAAACCGGAAATGAGCATGCATTCAGAGTCAGGACAAATTGCATATGACGAGTATATAGAAATTCCCACTTGACCTGTATATCTTCAAAACTGGCTCTAAGTGACTGACGTCTCGACCACCAACTAATGCCATATACAGTAGAGTTTTTATAGAATTAGTATATTTTTATTGTAATTTATAATCAGATTTTTCATAACTTATTTTCCAAACAAATTTGTTTTATTCAGACAGATATCAATAGATAATTTACAATGTTATAAAAAAAGAATCTATCTATCTATCTATCTATCTATCTCTCTCTCTCTCTATATATATATATATATATATATATATATATATATATATATATATATATATATATATATATATATATATTACAGCTCCAGAAGTGCCCATAGGGTGAGTAGCACTCAAAAAGTGACAGCCCAAAAGCCTTTATTGAGTACAAGCAGCCTCTCACAAGCCAATTCCTTTCACAGTTCAACTGTCCAATAGCCTGACGTGTTTCAGAGCGATACTCCATCTTCAGAGGCAGTGACAGTTATATGCGCGTCTTGGGCACCGCCCACTTATTCAAAGCCGCCCCAATGACCATTGTGGGTCTTGTAGTGTCCACATTAATTTAAAACCCTGGATGGGTGTGCCAGCAATCCTGATGGTAAGTATTCAAGCCCAAGGCTATTGGGCAGTTGAACTGTGAAAGGAATTGGCTTGTGAGAGTCTGCTTGTACTCAATAAAGGCTTTTGAGCTGTCATGGTTTGAGTGCTCCTCACCCTTTGGGCACTTCTGGAGCTGTAATATATATATATATATATATATATATATATATATATATATATATATATATATATATATATATATATATATATATATATATATATATATATATATTTGGGAAGGTTCCAAAGAGGAGGCCTCCTCATTTGTGGCTTCTATTAACAACAACTCAATGAATTTACAATTTACGGCTACTATTAGCACTGAGAGAGTGGAGTTCCTAGATGTGGAAGTGTTCATTATGGACCAACACATAGCAGCAGCCTGCACTCTTGATTATGTTGCCGCTTGCCTGTGAACAAGAGCTATTGAGCTTGAAACGCGTTAGGCACCAATTTATTGCAACAGTACATGCCAACCTTCCTGCCATCGTGATAAACTTAGGTTACTCGGTGTGGAGTGCGCTCCGTTTGTGGACAAATGTGGACTTTGATATATATATATATATATATATTTATATATATATATATTTGGGAAGGTTCCAAAGAGGAGGCCTCCTCATTTGTGGCTTCTATTAACAACAACTCAATGAATTTACAATTTACGGCTACTATTAGCACTGAGAGAGTGGAGTTCCTAGATGTGGAAGTGTTCATTATGGACCAACACATAGAAACCAAACTGCATAGGAAATCCACTGCTGGCAACTCCATCTTACATGCCAGCAGTGCACACCCACCACATCTCATACGTAGCATTCCCTACGGGGAGTATCTCCGTCTACGTCGCATCTGTAGCCGTCAATGTGATTTAGAACAATGCCAACAGGAGGCCACCAATCGGTTCCTTGCCCGTGGGTACAAACCAGACAATCTTAAAAAAGCCCTTGACAAAGATAATCTTTGCTCTCGGGAAATCTGTCTTAGTGCCGGAAAGCCTCAAATTATTTGTCCAAGTTCGGAGGTGGACACGGAGGTCATTCAACCCATCAGACTCATTACCACGTTTTGTAAACAGCACAAAAGCCTGCGACATATTATTTACAAACACTGGCCTATTGTTTTAACCGATATGACTCTGAAATTTCTACTGCCAAATCTACCCGACATCACTTTCAGGAGAGCTCCCTCAATGAGGGATGCGTTGGTTAAATCCAATCCTGAAGTCACGGAAAAGAACACGTGGCTAACACGCTTTGGCTTTTTCAAATGTGCTTCATGCCGTGCGTGCAAATTCGGAATTAATGTTTCTGAATATTGCACTGCATTTAGCAATGTTCCGGTACAAATAAAACAACATTTCACGTGTCGCACTGATTTTGTGGTTTACGTGTTAGAGTGTACCTGTCACTTAAGGTATGTGGGGAGTACTAAACTACCGGTTTTCAACCGCATCTTACAACATCTTCGTGCGATTGTAAACTCGGACCCCACATATCCCGTTGCACGACATTTTAAAGCCATTCATGCCAATAAGGTCAGTGACCTGACTTACTTTGTGATTGGGGCGGTACCACCTTCAATTCGGGGGGGCAACAGAGAGAAACAATTACGCCAGCTAGAATCCTCCTTCATCCTATTATTAGATACCAAGATGCCGAATGGGATGAACACGAGTGAGGATTTGCATAACTTTCTGTAAAATATGTTTCTTTTGGGGTTGTTTATCTTTACTCTGAATGTGGTTATTCCAACAGCACTTACAACTTCAATTTAGCGGTTTTTCTGTGACTGGCAGTCTTTTACAGTATGAGTATTCACTCTAATGCTTCCTGCTCTAGTTTCTTTGTTTTTCTTCCTTTCTTGTATTTATTAATTTTTTTCATCCCTATTTATGCTTTTTAACTTTTATTTTTTTTCCCTTTAACTTTATTCATTGAGAGTGTGTTATTTGTGGACAAAAAATGAAGTATTGTTGTCGTTTCTTTCCAAAACATGCGAGCCGTGGTTAGGATTTGAGAATTAGCATTCTAGCATTCAGGGGCACTAGCCGTGTATTTCATTTGCTATGAATTGTTTTGTTGCATTTAATGTATCAATTTGTTCCATCAACCCGGTTACTTTTGTTTCCGACTGATTTTCGGCATCTCTTTGAGTAAACACACTCTAAGTTGCAGTATTTCAGTTATGTCTATTAACACTGAGCATTGTGATTGGGTGAATCTTATTTTAAATTGGATGGTCCGGTACCAGCGCGTCAGGTGATCAAGATCGCGGAGGCGATCGAAACGCGTCTGAGGCGGACACTTGTCTGACAATGAAATAAAACGTCAGAATTGAAAAATTTGGAATCGTTTGCTGTCTTTACTTTTGGACGTCAGCATTGTGCGTGGTGAAGAGGTCCTTACCTGTTTGCAGCTCCCTTTGTCTTACTGGGGAGTTCAGGACTTTGTTTCTATATATATATATATATATATATATATATATATTCAGTTAAAAAACCATAGGTTTCATACATGTTATAGTTAGGTGGACATTTCACTCGTAAAAAACCAATGAAATTCCCCCGTTATAGTTAGTTGGGATAACTATAACTCGCGCGCCTACAATCCTCTGCTCATGACGTCACATATTACATCACTCATGACATGGTCAGTGGCATCACTCATGACATCACTGATGACATCATCCTTGTGATAGAGTGGCGGTCGCGCGAGTTATAGTTATCTCAACTAACTATAAAGGGGGAATTTCATTGGTTTTTTACAAGTGAAATGTCCACCTAACTATAACATGTGTGAAACCTATGGTTTTTTAAGTGAATTTGCAAGGTTTTTTAAATGCTAATTCCTAACTATAACGTGTGTGAAACCTATGGTTTTTTCAGTGAATTTGTACGGTTTTTTAAATGCTAATTTATGTATTTATTATTACATTTTTTATTTATTTATTTTACAATTTTTTTTATTTTTTTTAATGGTTTTTCACCGTGCGCGCACCGTGCGCGCACCCCGCGATTTTTTGAAAAAAAAATAAAATGTTTTTTTCTGCCTTCGGGGTCCTTCAGGGACCCCCTGACAAAGGCTACGGGGTCAGGAACTCTCTACCCTGCCCCCTTTTCTCGTTCGCCACCTTCCTTTTTCACTCTCGCACTCAAAACAAACAAAATCGCGGCCGACACTTCCTGATTTCGACCGATTCGAACGTTGGCTGACATTTAACCACCAATCAGAATTACGCTTGCGCACGTTAGGGTGGGTGCGCGCACTGTGCGCGGCTATAGATATTTTTGTGCTTTTAACTCAATTTTCTCAGGAACTACTGAACAGATTGACTCCATATATGCAAAAAGCACTTCCCTGACCTGAGGACTACCTCTTTGCCAAATTTCAAGTAATTCTGTTCAGCCGTTCGGGCTGTACCTTCGACTAAAGGTCCTATGGAAAAATGCATGGGGAAAACGCGTTTTGGGACCCCCCTTTTTTCTCGGCCCCCGCTTTATGAATCCCCCCGAGACTTTCAGGGTAGGAGCTGGGCGGAGCGCCCCATTAGTTTTAAAAATTTCGTGAAGATTCGTTAACCGGCGCCAAAGTTATTCAAAATAGAATTTTCAGATTTCCTATGGAAACATGGTCCTAACTATAACTATCTACTGGCGACCGCCAGTAGATGAAATATATATATACATATATATATATATATTTACACACACATAACAAAAACACAGTGTATTGTACAATAAAACTCACACATTTTTCATCACCAAGTTTTACCATATATTGCACCATATATACACTCCCTCTCTACTTCTAACCTCACACAGACACATTCACACTACAATTATCAAATGCATTCCCCAACCTAGTCTTACATACATCTTAGATTGAATTCAGGGATATTTTTTTGTTGCAAGCTGGGGTTTTGCAACATACAGTCGACGTACGTTTGGGTGGTATTCAAGAATAAAGAACAAACTTCCCCAGGACTACACAATTTAAATCATAAATACTGGAGAGACAATATGGGTAGTCAGTCTAATTGTTATGTATTTGTCGCATGTGTTGTAAATAAATAAGGCACCTCCTCACGTTCTTTTATATGGCAAAGAAAAGATGGGGCCGGGCTATTTAGATAGCCTTTCTGGTATAGTAATTGAATTGATGCCTGTAGTGGGCCACTTCCATCAAGAGTGGCATGATTGCAACATATTGATCTTCTGTACACAGGGAAAAGAATGCCTCTTCTGGAGTACTCAAATCTTTTTATTTCCACGTTAAGGAGGTAGTCACACGCCAACCTTGGCGTGCTCTTGTGAAGCACACAAAGCTTTCTCAAATTGCACATGGGTCTTGATTATTCCAGCAAATCCTGTCACATAAAGGTACTCTTACGGTACGGAGGGCCTTGTTTTTTCCCTTTTAACTAGTTTTACAATTTTAAAGAACCGCTGACTGTTGCTGCAATCTTTTAAAAAACTGTTGTACTCTTGTGTGGACTTCACTGTTGTGTGTGGGGAATCGATAGTTCACGCGGCCATTTCATTATGCCACAATCTAGAGCGGTTAGCACTCCAGTGTTTTTTTCTGCCTCGTCATTGTGTCCAGCCTGCCTATTTAGTTGCGGCCTTGGAGAGGACAAGACCACTACTCTTACGGTATCTAGGTGCCTTGTTTTTACTCCTTTACCAGTTTTACAAATGTGTTTTAAACCGCTGACTGTTGCGATAATATCTTTTTAAAAAACATTGTACTGTCTTGTGGCGACTTCCCGGTTGTGTGCAAGGAAGCAATAGTTCACTGCAGCTTTTTCATTTTGCCACCATTTAGGACAGCTAACGCTCCATTGTTTTTATATGCCTCATCATCACACCAAGCCTGCCTATTTAGTCTCAGCCATGGCGCGGACACGCCGAAGGAAAGCTCGTCTGCCCCCGAATGGGACTAAGGGCCTGGAATGCTAGTCAATTGCACCCAGGCAGGATTTCCTACTCCACATCACAGCTCCTTGCTCTTCGCCCCAATAATTCAGGGTCCTGATTTTAAACCTTGATCCCTGATAAGGTGTGTTACAAATGTTCTTTCTGTGACTTGGTCTTTCACCACAAATCCATATCTCAGTTTTCTTTTCTCATTCTATTAATGTTGACTGGCAATTATGTAACTTTACATTCTTTAGTATTAATTGCCGATCACTAGGGAGACACCACCCTGAATTGTTCAACGTTTTTATTTGATCATGCTTGAGATGCGGTATTTTTGACAGACACTTGGTTGAACAAAGCTTCAATCTCAGACATTGTTGCCACTCTACCCCCTGATTACTGCATACTTGGAGTAGACCGTGCTCATAAGTGGGGAGGGTGGCATTGCGCTTATTTTCAAATCACAATATGTGGGTAAAATAGATAAGCTTTCTATTCCATACTGTGAAGTGTTGCTGTTTCTCTTAACTCTTTCTAATAACTTTACGCTCTCAGGTGCCTCGATACACTGCCCCCCTGGGCTGGCGAGCAATGGGAGCCCCAGTTAAATATAGGCTTTGTCTCCCTTTATTGTGAAGTATGCTAGCTGCACACTTCTTTGAGACTTAAATATTCACCTGGACAATAAGTCCTGCAATATTGTCTTCTCGCTTATTGAAGGATTCATGGCGCTGAATTTTCAGTTGGCCAATAATGGTTCCATACATGAGGCTAGCCATCTGCTCAACCCCATTGTCTCTAATGAGAAGAACTTGTGCACTGGTCAGGCTCTACCCTTAGCCTGGTCTGGCCATTTTGCAGTTCCTGTCTCTCTTGTTATCCCAGGGGTGCCTCGGTTAAGGGCTGTCCATTACATATCCTGAGGCAGGAATTGGTCTAAGCTTAATGTTGCAGTTTTGAATCAGATTTTAGAGACCAACTGCCCGACCTTGTCAAACTCAGTGGGCTCTGATGCCTCCATCATTGATGGGTGTATTGGGTCTAGATTGGACTCTTTAAACCCAGTTAGGGATAGATAGTACATCCCCCGCTCCCTGGTTTAATGATTCATTGCATAAAAATTAAGAGATCTGCAAATCTCCAGAGAGAAAATGGTGGGAATCTTACAGTAGAGAGGCTATCGCAAATTACAAGCAGGCTTTGAAAGACAACCATAAAAGATGCTACACAACCAGAGCCACCTTTTTTTCTGATAAAATCTATGCAGCTCAAAACTGCGTAAAAGCATTGTTTCAAACAGTGAAATTACTCTCGGATCCTGCAACTATAGCTGCGGCCGTCTCTCTCACTCAGTTTCAGGGTGATGAGCTAGTCACTTTTTTCTCAAATAAAGTTGCTGACATTCATGTCACTTTCCTCCCTACTCCAGACTACTTCTCTATAGATCTGAACATCTGTCTCCTCCTTGATATAACTTAAATCTTTACAGTATCAGCCCATCAGGGCCTGCTCACTCAGCGCTTTCCAGACTCTGGATCCCCCGAATTTTAAATCCCTCCTTTCCTCTGTTCAGTCAGGCTTCCCTCTGGACTCTTGCCGTCCTGCGGTGTTCGGCAAGTTTGATCCAATGGATATGCCTTTGCTTAAAAAACCCAATCTAGACCCTTCTATTCTGACAAATTTCAGACTGATTTCCCTCTTGCCTACTTTGTCTAAAGGCCTTGAAAAGCATGTGAATAAGCAACTCACACTGTATACCGAGCACAACGGTCTGCTTCACCCTTCTCAATCGAGCTTTAGAGCTGCCCTATTGACCATAACAGACCATTTGCAACAATTGGTTAATAGTGGCACCGCTGCACTAATTTTCTTAGATCTCAGTGCAGCGTTCGACACAGTGAACCACAACATTCTACTGCAGAGGCTAGAGGCCATTTGGGTTCAGGACTCGGCCCTGGCTTGACTGAGCTCCTTCCTTCAAGATCGGGTTTTCCAAGTACCTTCCTATCAGCATCAGTCCAAGTTACACCCTTTAGCGTCTGGCGTTTCTCAGGACTCCACCCTCAGCCCTCTCCTTTTTGATCTGCACATAAGGCCACTAGCAGACTTGGTGGAAAAACAGGGCCTCACTCTTCTATCCTATGCCGATGATACCCAGATCATTGTCTCCCTGTCTTCCCAGGAGAATAAGAACTCAGTGTCCTACTCAAGTCTGCTCCAGGATGAACTCCAACTTTCTGAAGTTGAATGGAGACAAGACTGAGGTGCTGGTGCTAGGAAACCTTCATCATCTGTGGGGCCCGCTTCTATGGCCTGAGGTGAAGGGTAGCTTACCTGTCCCGGTCTCTACTGAGAACTACTTTAAAAATCTCTGTGTTTGGCAGGACTTGAGTCTTTCTATGAATCTTCAGATCCCTAAAGTGGCTGCCACTTGCTTCGGCATTTTGAGATGGCTTAAAAAGATCTTTGGGCACAAAACGGAAGACACCCTATCAACTGTCATTCAGGCCATGGTGATTTCAAGGCTTGACTACGGAAATATCTTGTATCTTGGAGTAACGAAGAATTGGCTTAGACAACTTCAAACAGTGCAGAACGCAGTGGCAAGACTTCTACTCCATTCCCCCAAGTTGTATTGCACTGCCTGCCTGCTCCGAAAACTGCACTGGCTCCCTGTTGAACGTCACATACAATTTAAGGCAATGTATTTTGTGCATAAGGTCTTTCGAATTCTTGTTCCTATCTAAGACCTTTGCTGCTGCCATATACTGCCAGTCGTTCTCTAAGCATAGCAAATCGGACCTTGCAGTTGCTCCTAAGTCCTAGTAAGAAAGCCAGACAGGAAGGTCAAGCCTTTTTTTTTCTTGGGCCCAAAGTTAAGAAATTCTCTCCTGGCTGAGCTGAGATCATGTCACTTGTTCTCTGCTTTCTGTAGAAAACTCAAAAGCTGGCTCTTTTAAATCCTGCCATCTTCAGCAGTTCACTTCTCTGTTCCTCTGGTACCTTATTGTAGCGTAGCTCTGGGAAACCCTTGGTTGGGTAGCCATGCACTGTACAATCATGCGCTGTACAAATATGAATAATAATAATAATAATAACCTTTTTTGCGTTGGGGAAACAGGTCAGGAGGTAAATCACATATTGTTTACCTGTTAATAAAACTGAAAGTGCTCGTTAATTTTTTGTGTTTCTTGGCTGCAATTTGGAACTCATAAATCATTGGCTGTCAACTTCTACCCGGAAATGTCACTGCAACATTCTCTAATACAATCATACAGAAATATACAGGCATCCATGGAAACAGTGAGGCATTTGGAGGTTACAGATATTCTTGTTTACACTGGCCACATGTCTTACATACATTCTGGGTTTTTCCACAATTAAATTTGTCTTGAATATTAGTTTAATGTTCTTGTTACTTAGGCGTGCCATTGGAGAATGCTAACTTCTTATTTTTTGGCTGTTAAAGCACTTTCGTGCGTGGTCCGTGTAATCCCCCACCACCCCGGTTGGTTTCCCAATCTTAGCCTCTGGGATCCATTTTATTACAGTGCTCTGTGCGTGCAACAGACACACTTACTCACCCATGGCCCATTGCACCATTAGCGGGCTTCACTATAAAGGTTTTTTGCCTTCGCTTCTTCCGCAACTCTTTTGCGTAGTTTTGGAATTGGGTATGTTCCGCGGGAAATATCCATGTTCGTGGAATAAATCCATATTCCTGAGGCTGAGATTTGATCATTCTACAAAAAAAGGAAAATAAGAAGTTAGAGCAAAGACCCCATTGAGGCATGCAGATGTCTTTTCAGGATAGAAGAGCCAAATGACAAGACAGTTCTGAAAACAAAACAACATTGTTACAAAATGTGTAGCACAAAAGAATCTCTTGTCGTGGGGTGCTGTGTGCGTACAATGAGACATTGAACCAGTAAGAACAGTGCAACAACAAACATAGCGCTTTAAGGAACATCCATTTGAAGCCTTCATTAAAACCACAAATGAGACTTACTTTACCAGTAAGATTAACACAGTCCTGGGCAACTGAATTATTTTAGTTAAATGAGAATTACTAAAATACATTTTTGACATTTTAAATCTTGTGCAAATATAGTATTAATGCACTGTAAACAACGGTTTCCTTTCCACATCTGAGAAGTGTATGTAAGCCGACCTTCCAGAAGTCGTTCTGACAAGGGGGTATAGGCAGGCGTGTGCAGCAGAACAGGAGGGGGGGGGCAGCACTTCAGGGTCCCCTAAGCATTCTGTCGAAGGGCAATGAATATCTATGAGATATAGAAGATTCAGGGGCCCCTCTTCACCCTTTGTGTGGCGGGGAGTGGGGGTATTAATTTGGCTTTACGCCGCAGGTACTGACATACTGCAAACTCTGGGCTGCTATGCATTATAGGAGGTAACACATCTGGTACAAGTGGAGAGGCCAGGATTTGGAGCGGAGTCCACAGGTTCAGGGCCGGCTCTAGGGTGGTGCGACCGGTGCCACCGCACCGGGTGCTGGCTTCCTGGGGGCGCCGTGTTTGCAAGTTTATTATATTTTTAAAGCACCTGCTGCAGCGATCCTTTCCTCCAGCAATTACAAGGCCTTACAAAAATGTCAAGATAACTCCTGTGATTAATTATCTTCCTGGAGAGAGATCGGCGTTTTGTATAGTTGAGGTTTTGACTCATGCGAAGTTAGTGCAGAGGGTTAATATGCCTGCTGCAAAGAACGTGTACCAAGTGGAGAGGGCATATAATGTACACAGATCAGCAGGTTACTGCTTTTAAAAGAGACATCCTTTTGTTACTTGCAATTTATAACAAAGTCCTAATATACAACTGTGAGCTATTAACGTTCATCATAGAACTGCATACACACTGCAAAGTATACATTAGAACATTGATTAATGTTGCAAAAAGGGTTAATTTGGCTGGAAATCGATTCTTATTATTAAAGTAAACTCCCAAATATGCTGTTTCTTTTTCGACTCTGAGTTTGTGCTTCTCCACACCAAGCACTCCTAAACTATACTGCCTACTAAGCCTGGGCAAAGCACTACGCTACGCTTGCATGGTTCGCAAAGTTCGCGCTACTTCGCAGTACGCGAATTGCACGTAGCACAGTGCGAACACGCGTAGCGTAGTGTTGCGTAGTGCTGCGGTCATTTTTTGCTTGATCGCGGTCCTCAACGTCAAGTTGGCGACCGCGAGCAAGCAAAATGACATCCCGGCGAGACCTTTTCCTTGTTCGCGATCAGCAACATCAAGTTAGCGATCGCGAGCATGGAAAATAAACCTCCCGGCGAGATTCCCAACGCGAGAAGGTCAGGTTTCTCATTGCGAGTGGTCGCGTATGCTCGCGACCGCTCGCGATGAGAAACTACCAGTTCGCGTTGAGAAAGCTGCCGCTCGAGTATAAATCTACTCGAGCAGCAGAAAACTACAGCTCGCACTGTGCAAGATGCCATTTTCAATGATTGCACAGTGCCGCTTGCTTGTCCGCACTGTGCAATCATTGAAAACGACATCTGGCACAGTGCGAACAAGGTACTACGCAGTTCGCGAAGTGCTACGCGTAGCTCGCGTAGTGCGAACTGCACTTTGCGTAGCTTCGCGAAGTGCTACTTCGCGAACTGCGCCTAGGGTTACTGCCTACCAGTATGGATGACATGTGACTCCTAAACTTTTAGTCAGTCCATTGGCTTATGTAACATTTCCTATACACTAATTTCCACATGTATGATTGATTGTCTCTGTGTAATGTGTGTGTGATGCAAAGTGCTCTGACACCCTACACTGGTATGAGTGGCTCTATATAACTAATTTAATGCATCTGAGAGAGATTGGTTATGGAAACTTTGGGCCAGATGTACGACAGGCCAAATAGCGCCTTGCAAATTGCGTCGCATTTGCGAGGCGCTATTTGGCATGTACAACAGAGTGTTTAGCGCTGTTTGCGATTCCCAACGGGGTCGCAAATTGCGAAGCTCATGAATATTAATGAGCCTCTCGCAATTTGCGAGCCCATTTGGAGTGACAGGCCCTCCCAAGGATAGTAGCCTGCTGGGCTCAAAAGACCACCATGTCTGGGACTGCTTTCAAATAAAGCAGCTTTTTTTATTTTTTTAAATGCGTCCCGCTTGGATGCATTTAAAAAAAAAATAAAAGAAATGTTTTCATTTCATTTTTTAAGGGCAGGCAGTGGTGCCTGGGACCACTTCCTGCCCTTAAAAAAGAATATTGCATGCATTTGCAAAGGGGAAGGGGTCCCCTGGAGACCCCTTCCCATTTGCGAATTCATTACCACCCACTTGAAGTAGGTGGTAATTTGCGAGTGTTTTGTGACTGCAATTGCGGTCGCAAAACATTGGTACATAGCTTTGCAGTCGCTATTAGGAAGGGAACGCCCCTTCCTAATAACGAGTCGCAAAACAGTATTTTGCGAGTCACAATTTATGTGCGAGTCGCAAAATACTGTTTGTACATGGGCCCATGGTTTTTAGCATGCATACGCTAAAAAGCGTCGGACATCTGGCCCTTTGTCACTGTTAATGGGAGCTGGTGAGAGAATCTGTGGTGGTCATTGGGAGGGGGGCGCCAACAAACATTGTCACACAGGGCGCCACCGGCACTAAAGCCGGCCCTGCGCAGGTTACAAAGTCTGCAGTTCAGCCACTAAACGGCATTAGGACGTGTGCGAACAACTTGCCCACAAACATCCGATTGTTTTGAATCACTCATGAGTTGCAACCTCACCTTACATAAAGGCCTTTTTTCGCTTATGTGTAGCTGTGGCACACAAGCTAAGCCGAACCTGCTTTATACTCCTGCACAATGCACTTCTCTGTGTATGCAACTTCTTCATACCCTCTCAGCTTTGTTTGAGAACGCAGCAGAAGGTGCGCCCCTTACCTTCTATTCAGGACTCGCCCACACCCAAGCCCCATCTCCCTCATTTCCGGCTGCTTCCTTGCCCGTTCTGAAAATGCACAGTTATGCGTTATTGTGTGTCTAGACTTGTGCTTGTGTGTCTAGACTTGTGCTTTACAGATCCACACAGATACATGCACAGGAAGCCTGCTGGGCACTGCACATGGAGCTCTGCTCACGAGTTAAATTGATGCCTCAACAATGACGTGATCAACACAAGAACAAGTAACACTGACAGGAACTTGGCTGAGAAATAGGGCAGCGGGCTTTCTGCAGTAAGTGCCAGGAGGCTTTTGTCAAGGAGTTCTCGGGATTATATTTTGGAAGGCCAATTTGTCTGACTGGAAATGGCAGTGGAAGCTCGCGGGTAAATGCAGGGCAGCTGACTAAGGTTTGTGGCAATGACGGAGCAAGAACTGGGCAATGAGTGGCAAACCCAATATTTAAAGTATCAGTGGTATTTATGGGCTGCTAAGTATCTTAAAAAGGCATTAACTTGAATTATATTGATAAAAAAATTAGGACACATATGATAGTTTCTCTATGCTGACCACATACAATCCTCTGTGTGAAAAAACTGCAGCAGATAAGAACATTTGTAGTCAGCAAGCAGTGGCCAGTCACATGTGGATTTGTAGTGCTGTAGCCTCATCTGGGATCAGTGACTAGCCACACGCTTCACGAGTAGCTGCAGAGGTGTGGGGTTTTAGTCCTCTCTGCGAACAGGGCTATGCTAGAAATGATGTTCTAAGTTGTATTCAAATAAAGTGGAAGTGGACTTAACACACTCAACTATGCACACCACTGCTGAACGCATGGAAAGTGTGGTGGGTTGCCGATTTCCTCAATTGTCAGTGTATGGTGATATTTGCGAGCTAATACGACAGTTAAGTGGCTGGAGAAGAGTCAACATCAAAGACACCAACACATAATAAAAGACAAAAGAAGTGAACGATTAGGTTATCATTTAATAAGTATTTGGGCAGGTGATTGCATTGTGCAAAGTGACACCAAGGGCAGTGCTTAATTTGTAAAATATTAAGTGCCAGGGCTCTGACCAGGAGGCCACTGCAGCTTGCACCACCCATCGCCCTTGTCATCGTTGCCTACGCAACTACTAACCATCTCTCTCGCATGTAAATGCGACAATTCCGATTATTCCAGGTCTCCAAAGCTAAAGGAATGGGTGGGGAGGCAGGTATTAGCAATTTTTAATATATATTATATTCATAAACAACCATTGTTCTGCTCTTCTCCAAATTAGATGCGCAGCGCTACCATGTGGTAGACTGTTCTTAGTATGGTGTTGAAATTTAGGTGCCGGTGCTGAGCACCGGAAACCAATTAAGTGCAGGTGTTGAGCACCGTAAAGCACCGGCTCAAATTAAGCACTGACCAAGGGACGTAAACATTGCGTTGACTGACCATTATAAAAGACAGTGTGCACAACGCAGAATTGCATTGTGCCACACTAGTCCCTGTGCAACCCATAGTAAGTAATCCCTTAGTGTGAATCAAAGCAACGGCCCAAATTACAAAGGTGGCAGAACTAAGTGATATCAAGAGAACAATCAGAACAGAGTTTCTTCCGAACATAAGTACATAATATGGCACAGTCTCTTAACAGTATCATGGATCAGCATCACAGACATAATAAATAGAGCAGACGGGATGGGCGGATTGGTGGCATGCTTAATTCAAAAAGACTGATAGACTGGGTAGGTACTCTTAACAAGTAATGCATTGGATTGAGTGGGACGATTGACACATTGGGTGCAGTGGCACAGACCAAGAAAAAGATTCTGTACGTTTCATGCCCATAGAGAAAAGCTTAGTTCTCAGTCAGATTAAAGTATACCTCCCTTTGTCCCTGTACCTACATCAGAATATGGATGTACAGCATAAAGATTGAGATAATGCTGTGGTTCCACTTCCTGGTCACAATGGGCTTTATGCAGTATCGCGGACTAGTCAGAGGGTGACTGAGTTGCTTAGCCTACACTACCATGTCAAAGACACATTTAAAGCACCTGGACTGCACAGTAGGCATGAGATTTTGAATGCTTAAACTATCTAGAGTCCATGATTAAACCTGATACAAGGAATGCTAAGAATTACTCAAGTCCCAATGACCCAATTGCAATAACACTGAAGCTTTCGGCCCCAGGGACCCCATCTCCCGGAGCCTGGCTGGTAAATATAAAGGGGAAGTGGGGCTGTGCAGCCCCCTCCCCAGGCTGATTTCGGGCCTGAGGACTCCATCCCCTGGGGCCCAGCCTTATTAAAAGTGGGAGGGGTGCTAAGGGCCCCCCTCCTGGAGCCAATAATGGTCCTGGGGACCCAATCGCCAAAGGCCAGCGCCTACAATGTCCCAGGGTGCTCACCCCAGAGACATAACGGTTTCCCTGCCCACACTGGCATAGGCAAGGAAACCTGTGTTTGCTCTCGCTTGGTGAGAGCAATTTCAAAGCACCAGCCAAGCGAGAGCAAACATAAAGTATGCTCCCAGATGGCGGGAGCTTTAAAAATGCTCTCACTAGCTGGGAGCCGACTGCCTGCAGTGATGCCAGCAGAGAAAATATCTGAATATTGCTCCCACACGGAGGGAGCAGCATTTTTAACTGCTCCCTGTGAGCAGGAGCATAGCCAGCTCCTGCTGGATGAGGGGAGCCAGCAGGGGGCCATGGGGCCCCCTTTGTGGTCCCCAACAAGAATATAGTGTGTGACCTGGGTGGGCACCAGGGCAGCCACAGTTTGTTGCCCGGGGCTGGGGGATGAGTTCCCGGGGCCGATATTAACCGGGGGAGCAGGGGCTGCATGGCCCCTCACCCTTATTATCTTTAGGCTGGGCCCCAGGGAATGGGGTCGCCGGGCCGAAATACGGCCTTCAGGGGGGACATGGGACCCCTCCCACATTTTAATAAGGCCAGGCCCTAGGAGGCGGGGTCCCCAGGCCGAAATTGGTCGAGGGAGGGGGGCTGTGTGCCGCCCTCCCCCATAAATATAATAGTGAGCCTTGATGGATGGGGTCTCCAGGACCAAATCAGCCCAGAGAAGGGAATAAGTGCTCCCCCTCTCCCACAAAATGTGCTGAGTCCTGGGAGATGGGGCCCCTGGTGACGAAATCAGCCCGTAGAGCTGGGCTGTCTGCCCCCTCCCCCTTTAGAATAAAGCCAGGCCCCTGGAGATTTGGTCTCTGAGGCTGAAATCGGACGAGAGAGTGGGTCTGCATGCCCCCCTCCCCGTAAATAAAATCATGAGTTCTGTGACCAAAATCAGCCTCGGGACAAGGGCTCCGTGGCCCCCCCTAAAAAAAGCACCATGCCCCGGGGGATGTGAACCCAGGGGCCAAAGCAGCCTGGGGAGGGGGCCCACAGGTTGGCTGCCTTTGGGAGGTTGACCGAAGGGACTGGCCAAAGGCCAGGTCTTGCGGCCAACCCCCCACTGTGCAGCACAGTGTTGGCTGCATGCGGGGGACTGGACACAGACCCTGCAGCCAATACCCTGCTACACATGGCCAAAGGCAGTATGTAGAAGCGGTTGGATTAACGTAAGGGAGTTAAATATTACTTTACATTGAAAAAAATCAAAATTCACGGAAAAAAGCAAAGGTTATAGGGAAGTTATAGTTAGGAACTAGCATTTAAAAATGGTAGAAATGTACTGAAAAAGCAAAAGTTAAGTGACGTTATAGTTAGGAAATAGAATTAGAAAAACCTTAGAAATTCACAAAATAATAAAGGTTACAGGACGTTATAGTAGGTTCAGATTTTACACGCACAAAATCGTAGAAATTCAGCATAGTTAGAGTTATCTCAAGTAACTATAACTCGAGCCCTTGCCATGCACTGCTAATTACCCCACATATTGTATCACTCATGACATTATGGCATCATTGATAATATCAGTGCACCATTTTCTATAAAATTATTGATGAGAAAACTGTGCATGGCGAGGGGTCGTCTGCTTGGGGTCGGCTGCTCGTGGAGTGTTGGATGCAAGGCATGGGCTCAGGCCAGGCTGTGTGGCCAACTCCACACCGTGCACAGCCAAAGTCCATGTGCGGCGTGTGGTTGGTTTTACGTATGGTAATAAAATTGCTTTATGTTAAAAAAAAAATAGAATTTCTCTGAAAAAAACAAATGTTAAAGGGACGTTATAGGTAGGTGAAAATGTTAGTTAAAACATACCATTTTAAACTTAAAAGATATACTGAAATCCATTAGGTATAGGTAACTGAAGCATGTATAACTTGCACACTTGGCATGTACTACTTATGACTTCAAATATTACATAAATCATGACATGTTCTATATTATTGATAACATTACTGATGCCATCTGAAATTAAATCACTGTGCTTGGCAAGTGCTTTGTGTTTATTAGTTACTTCAGACATCTTAACAAACTAATAATTTTCTAAAATGCAGAAGATTCCTTTAAATTACAAAGACAATCAACCATTTGCCTCTATCTAAGCTTGGTAGGGGAAGGGAAAAACTTTTCAGAACCAAATGTTGGGGTAGGCCAGGGTGTTCCCCTATTTCAAAGGCTGGCACAGGTATAAATATTCAACCCTCAAAACACATCTTCAGTACACTCATGGACATGTGGACAACTTCAGAAGGACTGCCTGGACCACCAGAGGACTGCCCAGCTGCTACCGGAGGACTACCTTGATGCTTGAAGACCTACCTTAGTCCATGAAGGAGAACCGGACCATTTTCTTGAACCCAAGAAAATTAAAAGTGACTCCAAGGCTAGTTGGCTGGCCTCCTGTGTGAGCTACAGAGACATAACAAGCTCCAGAGTCCTTGAACCCTGTAAGTGGTTTCCGCTGTAGTGAGTCCTAACCCCCCTAAGGAGTGCCCCACAAGTCCTGGACCCTTGGTAGTGGTGTTGATAGTACTGCACCTGTCTAACCCTAAAACTTGTAATTAAAAGAAATTTTACCGAAACATGCCAAAAGTACCGGCAGAAGAAGGGGACTTACCTACCAGCTGATCCGCCCAAGGTGCATAGCCGGTTGACCTGACTTTGCAGTAGCTCCCACTACGTTCTTCTCCACAGCAGCAAATACTGGTCAGCAGGACCTCTCAATGACGGTCTCCTGCCTTGTGGATCTCTCTTCAGCTACAGCCAGCAGCTTCATCCCACTCGAGTTTTTCAACTTCCAAAATGTTGTCCAAGTGCAAAGATAGAAATCTTCGCATGGTTCAATGGTGATCAGCTCCCCATCGAAAAAGACTACCTCCTCTCACTGGAAATCCAGCTTCACCTACTCTGAGCTTTTTCCCACTAGCATCAATGGCTTCACTGAGACTTGGCTCAACTCTCCGCGGCAACAACAACTCTTCCTCGGATATTGAACTCTAGCTTCTCCTGGACATTTTTTCATGACATTTTTTAAATCTGAAGGTAAGCCAAGATTGGGCCCAATCAACTCCTTGTATCTGACCCACGCTCCATCACGGTCAGTGTTAACTTTTGACTTTGAACCGGTCTCACATGACCAGATACCCATGGTTGGCGTTTGATCTTTTAGGACCTATTTTACACTAAAAACATTAAGAAATCACAACTTTGAGTCTACTGCTTGGATTTTATTTGTTTTGGTGTTGTTCTATTTATTAAATTGTGACCTATTTTTGTAAATTGGTTTGGTATTTTTATTGAGTTGTGGTTTCACTTTATTACTGTGTGTGCGCTGCATAAATACTTTACACTGTACCTCTAAGTTAAGCCTGATTGCTTTTGTGCCTAGGATTGTGGCTGTTACTTGAGTAGGATTTTCACCCCCTCAACCAATAGCCCAATTTCGTACAATAAATAAAACTATTCTAAAACTACAGAGTACTAAAGTACCCAGAGATGAGACAAGAATAAACTGAGGCAATTAGCTATTTGTGAAAGCAATTAAGTATTTTTAACAAGTGTGATGGCCTGTGCAACATCAGAACATTAGACCTTATAACCTTTCTTCTGAGTGCCTTCCTCAAATCAAGAGATTATTTAGGATAAGATATTTGACATAGCCTTGCTGCCTTCCCAGGACTTCTAACACAGTTTTCTAGTACTTATGTTCATGAAAAGCCAGAAAAATGTGTTCAAAAGCATGAGTACAAATTATTATGAAAATTATTGATTATTAGGTTGATCCATTTAATAGAATTACTTACTTGGTCATGTTTCTTGCTAAGCAATCCTTCCTACATATCTCTCCCATTCCTGGAAAGTGGTTAATTCGCTGGAACAAAGATTAACATTAGTTAGTGAATGCTTTGGAAACGTATTAACATATATTTTTGCAAATTCTATTGACTGCATGTGTTTACTCACCAAGTGACCATTCATTTTCTAAATGAAATATCTAAAATTACCAATGTAAGTAGGGCCTGGTAGAAGTTTTCATTCCGTTGGTGGAATTCAGGTAAATCACAATTATAGTATTACACTTAATTACCTAAATTACTTGCCATTTCTCACTATGTAATTTCACGTAATTTTTCTGGTGTGCCAAACCAGAGCGTGCAGACAATATTTCACAAGGTGACAGTTTTTGCTTAAACTGGTTTCCTGTGGGTATCTCATATGACATTCCAAGGTGCACACTTGCGTGAGAAATGTCACACAAGACACCTGAAAACTACATTTCATGCTACAAGCGTGAAATCACAAATGTTTTATGAAATTTAAAGAAATGTTAAGAGAAATAATTATCCAATTTGCCCCCCCTTATTGCAACAACAGTATACGTCTTCTGTCTTTTTCAAATTACTATTTTTTTGTTTTTATTAGAGTTTTCATATGCAGACAAAGACAGTATCACATGTCACTTGTATTATTCCAAATCATTGTATAACTACTGTTTCAGTGATTGCTAAGCAGAAGCATACCTGTAGGTCTATTAATTAGGTGATACAGCCACCAGGGTGTCACTGTACCAGGTGCTAAAGATAAGTATGCTAAGCAGTTATAGTCAATATGTCTAGTCGGCTAACTGAAGTGGTACCCCTGAATTGGGGAAGGGAAGTTGTGATTCGTATTCAGTGACAGACGGGGTCTTATTTGTGGAGGATGCATTAGTGAGAGCGGATCAAGACTCCAGCTGGGCTGTGGTTAGCGTCACAAATGGAGTTGAGGGCTGGGCTGACACCCAGTATCTCTGGCCCAGAATGGTGAGTTGGAATGTACCGGGCGCAAATCCTGAGTGTGCAGACAAATACAGGCAGAAACATCTGGGGTAACGAGTGAGGCTCGAACAAACTCTCCCAGGGGAACACAGGGGAGAGGTAGGCGGAAGGTACACAGTGCTGTCCTATATGTCAAGTTCACAGGACCATGTCATCGTTTTGGGTGAGTAGCTCAAACTGGTCAAGGAGGGTATCCCATGCCATTGAAATTGGTCACTAATGAAGGTATCAGACCTCTTTGTAACCCTATGCCACGCAGACGCTAACAGAGCCTGTTCTGCCTTCCACTGCAGGTTGAGGACTCTTTTACCGAGCAGGATGGCCATATTGGCGAAGTGTGTTCTCACCTGTGCCATCTCCTACCCTTGAAGATGCCAAGGGTTCTTGCCTCCCACGTCTTAATGTCAGTAAGGTCAGTAATCTCTTGTAGCATGGTGTGTCAAGAATTCCAGTAAGAGGATAGGCCCAGGCAGGACCGTAGCATATGCTGCAAATCAGCAGAAGATAACCGGAACCCGGGGCAGCTAAGGTGTGCGTTGGGGAAGTAGTGGTTGAGCTGTTCTGGTGTCAAGTAGGTACAGTGTAAAATAGAGAACTGTGTACTTTCCCAAACCGCAATTATGAAACTATTCTTCAAGATGTTTGAAAGTGAGATGCCCTTTGTTTCTTTTGAGAACTCAAAATACCATTGTGCTCCTTTAACCACACAGCGCCCTTCAACAAGATCACAAGGATGAACGGTGGGAAGCCTGAATCAGCAAAAAGCCAAGTGTACTAATTATTGATAAAGGCTATGTGTACCATTTGGTACATGTATCCTGTGTCTTGGTTCACATGACTCGGTGTAGTCGGCAGTTGGGCTTTGTGTATTCCTCACCAACAGTGAGACAAATGGGGACTAGCAGTTGGAAGGATGGATCATTCTGCCAGAATGGAAGTGACAGAGCCGTTCCCTGCCCCACTTACATTTCAAAGGGGCTGCCTCCAGCACATGCACAAAGAACTTCAAACCAGCCTATTGCTACTCCAGACCCCAGAGCCTGAGAACGGGAATGAAGGAAATTCCAGAACCAGATTTGGGGGGGGACGTCCAGCAGTTGCTCCAACTTTAACGGCTGGCACCAAGTACACATTTTGGATCCTCGGAAAAACTCTTTAGTACACTTCTGGACCTCTGAAAGACTTCAAAAGAACTGTTTGGTAATCCAGAGGATTGCCCTGCTGCTTGAGGCCTGCTTGTTCTTCAGAGGACTGCCCCCCTGCTTGAGTCTACCTTGCTGCTTCAAGGAGAGAGAACCACCTCCCTGAGCTCAGGACCTCCAGAATGACTCCAAGGATCAGTTGGCAGACCTCTGGGTCAGAGCTACAGGAACACAACAAGCTCCAGAGGCTTACCTGCAACTGACCTGCCACACTAGACCTGCCTGGTCCTGCAAATGGACCTGCCTGAGTCATGCTGGCTTCTGCTGGAGTCTGGTCCTGACCCCCAAGAGGTGCCTCCCCAGATCCTGGACCCTTGGCTGGCATCAGAGAGGGCTCCTCTTACGTAACTGAAGATTTCACCTAACTGCCAAGTCACACCAAGCCCAGCAAATTCTCGCTGCACAGCTAAAAGCTTCATTGGAATCAACACCGAGCGACCAAACGCCTCGCTGCACAGCCTCATTGGAATAGACACCAAACAACCGGAAGCCTCGCAAAGCAATGCATGCAGTCCTCACAAGGACACAAAGTACAATTGTCAGGGGGATAAACTTGGTCCTGTGCCCGGCCTGCACTCCATCCCGTTAACCGGAACTTGTGACTTTGGCCCAGTCCAGTATGACTAGAGGCCTATAACAAGCGCATTGTGCTTTTAGAAGCTATTTTCGCCTAATGCTTTGAAATTGCATATAGCTGGTTCTACTGATTAGATTTTATATTGTTTTGGTCTCAATGTATTTATTAAATCATTTTCTATTTTTTAGAAATTGGTTTGGGATTTTTCTTGTGTTGTGTTTTTACTTTATTACCTGTTGTGAGCTGCATAAATGCTTAACACAGTGCCTCTAAGTTCGCCTGACTATTTTTTGACAAGCTTACAAAGGGTTAATCACAGGTGAATTTAGTGAATTTTGTGGTTCACCTTGGCAAGAATTGTGGTTGTTGCTTGAGAAGGGTTTCACCCTTTCAACCAATTTCTCACAATTCCATTCACTAGGTCTACGCTGTTGGGGATCAGTTGAAGTCCATGATAAAAAAAAAGTCTGCAGAGGGTAAGAAAATTGTAGCTCCAAAACATCAGCATTCTGATGGGAGATTTTCAGTTCTCAAAGAGCTTTTGGTCTAGCCTTCTAAAATAAGATGGGAAGTCTGCCCTTCCGAAGGAGGGGATGTGGCCAGGGAGTCCCTTACACAGAAAAAGCCAAGCATCAGCAACTAGGTTCTTCTAATCAAGGGCAGCTACCATATAAATCCTGATTATGCCACAACACCTTTTTGTGGGCTTGGGAGGGGTTGGTAAAGAACAATTGGGCTCTTCAGATAATCCCAGAAGGAGGCTGTTCTGAGGGTAATTCAAAAACTGATACAAAAAAGTGCGTTTTTTTAAAGTACCCTGGAACAATCCTATTTTTGGTGGCATATCCAACTGGGCAATTTAGACCAATTCTGGATCTGAAGTCAGTGAATTCATTCATACCTCAAAGATAGTTCAAAATAGTGACTCTACAAATGATCCTTTATTTTCTATCCAAGAGAGACTTTTTAACATCTCTGGATTTGAGAGATGCATACCTACATGTGTCACGTCATCTGGCTTTTCAAAGGTTTCTGCGGTTTTGTGTAAAAAAGGGGGACTATTTGTTTCAGGTATCACCATTTGGCCTCTCTTCTTCTCCAAGAGTTTTTACAAAGCGTTGGCTCCTCTTGTGGGTCTTTTGCATTGTTCCTCTTCTTTTTCAAAGACACAACTGCATACCTGGAAAGTATGTACGATGGTGGAGAATCGTGGACTTTTAACAAATCTGGAAAAGTCTCACCTAGTTCCCTTTCGAAACCTTTAGTTCATTGGGGTGCATTTCAGGAGAGATCTGGGAAAAAGTGTATTTGATACAATTACAAATAATGACTTTAATATGGGAACTGACTTAGCTATTATTGAGTCAAAGTCTGACTGCCAAACAATGCTTAAGATTACAGGGCTTAATGGCATTAACAATCATGATTATTTCTTGGGCCAGATTCCACATGCACCCATGTTTTACCATTTTAGGGTCCCAATTCTGAGCATTTCTAGCAAACCATTCCTGTAAATTCGGACATAATACAACAATTCCAGTGGTGGCAGAAGAAGAGGAAATTGGAAAAGGGGTCTCCTTTCTGCCCCCTCAATCTCTAGAGGTATTGTCAATAGATACCAGCGAAACGGGCTGGGGAGCTGTTGTGGGAGAGGAAACTGTGCAGGGCCTTTAATCAGTGAAGTAATCAAGGGAGTCTTCCAACTGCAGGGAATTAAAAGCAGCCCAGCTGGCATTAATGGTTTTTTTACCCCAGATTTTTCAGCAGGAGGTGAAAGTCAGGTCAGATAACAGGGATTTGGTCTGTTATGTAAACCACCAGGGGCATTCTCGAGTTCCCTCTTTGAATGTATTAGCGCATTAGAATTGCCGGTGAGCAAATTAAACTTGTTATCACTGAGGGCAATTCACCAGCCAGATAATCAGAATATACAGGCAGACCAATTGAGCAGGATATTTCTGACATTATCCTCAATGTCATTGGAAACCCAGGTGTTTTCAGAAGATGGTAAAAAGGTTCGGTCTCATCGGCACAGATAAAAATGCAGCTCTTCAGAAATATTGCACTTTTATTCCACCCTCCAAGCTTGGACCTGTGATGCAAGGTCATTCAAATGGCTTGAAGAGTTGACTTACAAATGAACTAAAATTCCATTAATTTAGAGAATTCTAATTAAGATGAAACAGGACCGGGCATACGTACTGTTCTTGGTTCCATGTTGTAACCGTCGTCCATGGTTTCTCCTGCTTATACAAATGGCAGTATTCCTATATTGCAAAATTCCTCTCGATCCCTATCCATTGACATATCTTCAGATTACACAAGCAGGATTGAGTGAACTTCAATTGGTGGCTTGGCTCTTGAAAGGTTGAACCTGAAAGCTAGGAGTTGTATTCGGAGATAGTATTGTTAATTCTGCAGTCTAGGCGTCCTGCTACTTTAAAAGTTTACTCCAGGCATTGGAAGGTGTTTGAAAAATTGTAAGTCGGGAAAGTTTCATCTAGATTGATAAAATCAGGATTCTAGACTTTCTAAAGAAAGGTTTTGATCTGAGTTTAGCAGTGTCTACTTTTCGAGTCCAATCGACGGCAGTGAGAGCAAGTCAAGCAACAGAGTGTGAGCCTTTAACTCCTTTGTTGGTAGACTGCTGAAATGCGTTTTTAAAAGAGACCAGTATTTAGATTTCCAGTCCCTTTTTGGAATTTACATTTCCTGCCTTTTGAGCCTTTGGATAAAGTGCCATTGAAGTTTCTTATGATCAAGGTTGTTTTTCTAGGGCAATCACTTCATCTAGAAGAATAGGTGAATTAGGATCTATGTTATGTTCAGAACCTTTTCTGAGATTCTTTTCTGACAAGGTGGTGCTTAGACCAGGACCTCAGTTTATCCAAAGTTACATTCTTTTTTCCATTGTTCAGAGGATTTGGTACTTCTAGTTTTCTGTCCAGCCCTGGAGTCTCAAGGGCAACAGCTTTTTCTTACCATAGATGTTAGAAGGGCCATCTCACTTTGTGTGGAGAGGATGGTGGTTTTCAGAAAACGTGATGAATAGTTTGTAACTTTTGGATTGCCAGAGCAAGATTAAAACCTTCTAATGAACTAAGGTTCGGGAGGACTTTCATGTTCTGATTGCATGTTGTTAATTTTCAGGGTTCACTTCACTGAAGTTATAAATAATAATATCTGATGAGGGAAAATAAGTGCTGGACCCCAAAAGTGAGTGCTTGTGGTTTCCACTGGCAACCACCGGCTCATATTTACGTTTGCAGACAATACTGGAAGAATATGGGTAAAATGTATTCTAAATAGGTAGTAGGACACACAGAAATGTGCGGGGGTAGAAAAGAGGTTTAAGAGTATTCGGACAATACGGAAATGTCTAATGTAAATATACATGAGCTGTCTCTGCCCTTCAAGTCCTCCAGTTGGTGTGCAATTGTTGCACCTTAACCTGCAAAGGAGAAAGTTACAGTGTACAGAACAGTTCAACCTTGCAGCAGAAAGGGCTGTTATTTCCTGTTGTGTTTTGGAATCATTCATCATTGTGTCCCAAGAACACTGACGGGGACAATCACTGCTGTAGGCCTGGACAAATACCATACAGCTATTTCTGACCAAGCTAATAACAGTCTCTTTTGCACCATCACCTGTCTAAGGGTTTTTCCATTTGAAATGGACCAGAAACAGCAATGGGTCTTTTCATCTAAGCAAGCAGGGTTGCAGAGCCCCAAACCCTCTTTGCACCTCCACTAACAAGCGAGTAAATGTTTTCTTGCCTAAAGCTACAACAGCAAGGGTGATATCCCGGTCAGATATGGATGGATGAATGTACCTAAAATTCATACAACCACATTCTGAGAGGACTAATTGAAATTGGGGCACTGAAGAATACAGAGAAGCAAGGGGAAAATAAATATGCTAGGGAACTATAGGGCATATTGTATTCTCTCCTATAGGTCCTTGAATTACTTGGTTTATTGCTCTTTATATAGAACTCAGCTCGCAAATAAGATGTCAGCACGCCCGGTCTGGGTGTTTGATTAACTTATTCATCCACTGCAGGGTTGTGTAGTTGACCCAATCCATGCAGGTTGGAATCTTCGTGGGTCACCTATCCTTTGATCTAACTGAGATGGGTACAATCAGGGGCGTAAAACAGGCCACTGCAGCCCTAGCGGAATAGGTGGGCCCCCAAACTTTCAGGCTCCGCCAAATAATAAATGTGAGATGTGGGATACGCAGGGGCCCCTAATCACATCACTTCGTATTACGTCACCGGGTAAAATGGATGCCGCGAGTTGGGGAATAGAAATTATACATTAGCTGTCACTGGCGCCAAGAGTCGTCATAGGGGGTAAAGCTTAGTTAAAAAAAACTCCTGTTATGTTAAAGGTATATGGGCCATATTATTAAGGATGGCGTTAAAATTATCGCCGCTTTAGCGGCAGGAAACTGCCGCTAAAGCGGCGATAATGGGCTTGATAATATGCCCTGGAGAATTCCAATTGAAGCCCATGTTCGACGTCCTTCACATCTAACATGGGCTTCAATTGGAATTCCATAGAGCATATTATCAAGCCCATTATCGCCGTTTTAGCGGCAGTTTTCTGCCGCTAAAGCGGCGATAATTTGATCGCCTGGCTTGATAATATGCCCCCAAGTTCGTTACTGCAATGAAATCATAGCATTATTTTGACAAACTGAAGTATATTAAATATGCCTGGTATTTACATCCACTGTGCGTGGCTGCAAAAGCCTGCCTCCTGCATACCTGATAGTTCCTGAGCTCCGCAATCTTTTCATGCTGCACCGAAGAATCGCTCCAAATAAGATTGGCTGTTTCATCTTCATCCGGCGTCTTTAAAAAACCCGCCTCCTCTATGACCAGCCGAACTGTATCAGACAACCACAATAATAAAAACGTGAATATGCGGCCTTTCATTTCCTACTCGAAACAACAGCCTGAAAATACACTTTGTTGACGTGTCTGCTAAGCTCTCTATTATTTCGATTTTGCAGTATATTTTACATTCTTTCGCGTTCAGAAAAACAATTGCATACACATATTATGTATTTAAAAAATGTATATGAGAAACATTCAGTGTGCCGCCTAAATGTTATAGTATATGCATGCACTGCAAGAGCAGGGCACGGTTTAATGAGCCCTGGGAACTCGAGGGATCTCTCCCAAGGTGCACTGGAAGCCATAGTGACAATGTAATTACAATCTGATCCTTTGTTCTGGTTTATTCTTGGAATAAGGGTGCCAGAAAAAATAGACAGCATATGTGCAACAAATGCAAACTGTAACTGAAGCCCTAGCAAGATGCATGTTTCCCTTATTGTATATCATTTATAAACATTACAGTGCATTGAGCCATGTTCCATTCATCCATTGAATCGGGATCTCAAAAGTATTTGCAAGTTTACATGGATATTTTTACGGCTCAGGTTTGTTTGTGCACCAGCGATATCAGGAGTTTTGCTTCTAAAATAATGTCTACATAGGCTAAGAGTTAAATAGTGAGCGCAAGTTGGCCAGGAAATATTATTAATTAACTATTAAGGTGACCAAAGAGGCAAAAAAGTATTTATGGCATAGAATCAAAAACAAAGTTCCCTTCAAAATAAAGGATGTGCCATTTATGCAAAGTCGTGATTTAAATCATATTTAACAGGTCCAATTTGCAAAGAAAACTGGATTTAATTAAATATTCTCAGGGGTTTAATTTATTCCTGCATCATAGACCACATATGTGTTAGTTCACAAAGATTTAAGCAAAAAAAAGGTGCACAATGTAAAAAAACACACTAGTTCATTATTATATGCAGAAAATAAATCAGCTTGTTTCATGGGCAAAGTACACAGCGCAAAGATCATATGCTCAAGATCCCTTAATAACTTAGCCATATGAAAGATTTCTCATTGGAGAAATAATTATGGACATCTTACCCATGAACAAATTACCTTGAAGTATGTAAGCCACAAGCATAACTAAGTGTTTGGCAAAGGCTTTTGACAGTGCCTACTAGGCAGACAGCTGCATGACAAACTTTGTTGGCTGAGGAGGAACTGGTTAGGGGAATTCCAATTGAGTAAAAGGTAAAGTAGAAAGAGAAACAAAATATGTCAGGAGAATCAAATTATGCCATAACAGAAGCAGAGTTTGCCAGATACCATGGTGACGTTAACAAAGAGCAGGGAGGAGACTCTGGATCCCTCACAAGCAGGCGAAGAGGTGACACATTCCTCAAGGTAGCCAAACTGTGAGTCAACCCACTTCCAAACCCCTACCAATCCCACGCTATATGTTTTTGACAACACCACAAGTATCCACTTTGCCCCAAATCACACTGTGAACAATCCCAAAACGGAAAGACTTTAACCTGCTCCTGCACTCCAACCTCAAGAATATCTTCAACTCCCTCAATGTCACCGCAATGTGGATGACATCCTATCTACTTGTCTGTCTCCTAGGAGATTCTGAATTGAGGAGCAGCTTCCAGCCCCCTGGCCAGCAAACATTGCCTGAGGTCGCAGGAACCTTATATTGGATGTACATGTGTGCACTAATTGGTGGTTGCATCTGGTGTTTCTATTGGATTAGGGTTAGTGTTCTCATTGGTTGTGTATTTGAGGGTACTGATTGGTTCCTAGGTCAGTGATTCTATTGGTGTAGGGCTTAGGGATAGTGATCTGATTGGTGGATACGTTTAGGGTTTTGGATTGGTTCCTGGGACTGGGCTTTCTATTGAACGTAGGGTTTAGGGTTACCTGTATGATTGGCTGCTGGGACTTGGGTTGGGACTATGGCTGAGGTTAGGCTTTCGATTGGATATAGGGCTTAGGGTTTCAGGCTTGATTGGGAGATGGGACTAAGGCTGTGATTGGCTGTACGAGGCTTGTCTCCTATTGGTTCTAGGGCTTAGGGCTAGTGTTGTGATTGGTTAGGGTTAGGGCTAGGGTTTCCATGGGCCGAAGGGTTCACCTGATTACTAGGGCTATTTTACCCTAGGGCTCGGGCATCTCATTCTGGGGGTCGCGGCTAAGGGTGGAGAGAACAAGGACTAGTGCCTATTTGAGCCAGTTCGAGACTGATCAGGACTAGGGCCAGAAATGCTGCCCAATTCCATATACAGCCGCACCCACCCTACACCATCCACATCCACAACCAGAGAAACACACTCACAGCACATGTACTCCGCCCAATACTACAAACTAACCCAAGACAAAGTTCAATATCTCAGCACCCACTACAAAACTCCAGAAACAACACCTATACACCCTTCTATTCCAGCTACCACGTATTTCCACTATCACCTACAAACAGTACCCAACTCTATCCTACACCTACCTACTCCTAGTGAACTCATCACTAACACAACCCAAATCCACAACTTTCTTAACTATATCCCATCCAAACATACAATCCCTGCTCTAATTACTCCTAACAGACTCCTTTTTGTCACTAACAAACCTATACTCAGCCTTCCACCATTTCTCCAACCAACACTATCCTCTTTTTTTACCACAATAACACAACTGCACAACACTTACACTCTACTGCATGACACATATTACTTCTTGCAGCAATCAGATCTAAGACAAATACTCTTAACTCTACTTCATCCACTCTCACGCACAAAATACACTCTACTCACAAACACATCACCACCCCTTTACCTTACATCTTCCACTCACAGAGAATACTAAACAAACGATTCCATCTAAATAAACAAATACATTACACCTCAAAAACAAAACATAACCCGCACACCAGCACAAAAAAATCTCTCAAGCGCAACACCTCATAATACTTTCCATCACCAACTACAAACATACACCCTCCTTTCAGACTACACAAATGAACAAACTCCAGTGCCAAACTTTCTCTCATCCACCCCACTTAACACACATACAGCAACACAGAAACTCTCTTTTAACTGCCTTTCATCAATTGGACAATTTAGACCCTTAATACATAACCCACATATTGCACCACCACCCCTAAGTCATACACCTTCCACCCTAAACAGATGCAATCAAAATAAGCAACTTCGCTTCTCCATGCCTACTGCACAACATGGTTACACTACAAAAACAGCACAGCACACAAACTCACTCTCAACCTGTGTCTCCACCACCTACACATGCAGACCCATCAAAATGCCTTCTTAGCCTGATGGACGAGGAAGCCCACAAAATACTGCTCACTCTTCTACAAACCAAAATCACACTATCGCCAAAGCACATTCTCTAAACTATCTACCAATAAATGCTCAATCACTCTCTAAAAGCAACCATCACATCTACGACCTTCTCACTGACACAAAACCTGACATACTATTTATAACTGAATCATGATTAGAAGATGATATGGCTCCAGTCCTGCATGAAGCCGTTTCTCTAGGCTTTCAAACTATCTCCCAAAATCATGTGTAGGCAATAAAGGAGGTGGCCTAGCGGTTGTGTTAAGGCAAACATTACATATCACTAAAGCTGACGACGTCTCCATAAAAGATTGTGAGGCCCTTTTCACCATTTGCAATCCTACACTGTCTTCATCCTGTAACTTCCTGCTCCTTTACAGACCTTCACCTAGCAATGCAACATTCCCAGACACACTTCGAGACACGGTTTCAAACCTGATAACACTACACTACAACCTATGCGTTCTGGGTGACCTCAACATTTGGTTTGACAAACCCAATAGGACCATTCCAAAAACAATCATCGCTGGCCTAGATGCACTGAACCTGCATCAGTTAGTCCACAATACCATACACATAGCTGGATACATCCCAGATGTAATTTTTACAAATACAAAACTAGTTACCTTTCCAACAATGCCTCCGGTCACATGGTCAGACCACATTTGCTTGCTTTCCAACATAAAACAACACTAAGCAACGCACCTAAAACCACCTTACGTGCATCCACCTACCACCTCTTGAACAAACTCAATGTGGAATAATTAGGAACACAATTAACATCCAGTGTCAGATCTGGACTGAATAAATTCTGTTCCAAATTATATCAGTGGCTACAGGATGCTTTTAATACCCTGATACCACTAAAAATCACACAACAGAACAAAAGAAAACAAGCACCTTGGATAAATTCAGAGATAAAAGAAATAAAAAATCAAATTAGAAAGCTGCAACATGCCTGGCTCAAAACAAACACCAATTATGACAAAGTTTGCCAACAGAAAATTAACAGATTATACAAGTGAACTATCAAAAAAGCTAAGAAAATATGCTATCCAGAAAGAATTCAAAATGCTAAATGTGCAAGTAAATAATTCTATAAAATTCTCAATGAATTTCATAAACAAAATTGCCTAGAAGGAGCTCATCACAGTACTGAAGATTTCACAGAAAAGTGTCTAATCATTACACAGCCAAAGCAGACACGTTGGACTTGTACTTTAAACAAAGACAAAGCACCAGCATTGACCCTTTTCCAAAACAACAATACAAGAATACTCTAACCCAGCCTCTCCGTTCCTTCTAAAACATTTCACATGATGAATTTAAGGACCTGGTCAAAGCAAACAGGCCTGCCGGCAACCCTTCTGACCTGTGTCCACCACAAACCTTCAAGACATTTCTTCTAACAACCTCTGCTGCCACTCCAGTAAGAATCATCAACAATTCCTTAACTACCAGAATATTTCCCGAAGGACTCAAAAAGTCATACATACGCCCAATACTGAAGAAAACAAACTTGTCCCGCTGAACCCTGACAACTGCCGACCGATTAAAAATGGACCTTTCCTGGGCAAACTGATAGAAAGAGCAGCATTCTCCCAGATGTCACAATCCATTGAAGATAATGCCATACTTTTAGACCTCCTAATGGGACTCTGTCAAGGAAGAGGCACAGAATCTGCTCTCCTTGCCACCTGAGATGACCTGAAGAGCACAGTTAACTGCAACAGGGTTGCTGCGCTGCTTCTCTTGAACCTCTCGGCTGCCTTTGACACAGTTGACCATGAGATTCTGATACAAGGACTCTACGAAGCGAGCATAGAGATGACTGCTCTAGACTGAGTCATATCCTTCCGTCGCAACAGAACTGATATCATCCATACACCCACTTTCTCGTCCAAACCGTACTTCACAGAAGCAGGGGCCCTTCAGGGCTCTATCATCTCACCCATGCTTTTCAACATCTACATGAAGTCATTACTGGCACTGATCAATCAATTTTAACTCATGTGCTATAACTATGCAGATGACACGCAAATACTCCTTCAACTGAAATGCCCCAAAGACATTGGAAACTCGCCAACCTTCAGTTGTCTCAGAGCCGTGGATCAATGGATGACGTGGAGCCATCTCAAATTAAATGCTTCCAAAACGGAAATACTCACATGTGGCGATTGGAAACATTATGACCCGCTCACCGCATGGCCTGATGATCCGGGAACACTGCCTAAAGTATCGAAGTAGGTAAGAAACCTTGGAATGACCATGGGCTCCAACCTATCAATGAATGCCCAAGAGGACAAACTAGCAAGATCAAGCTTTGTTACTATAAAAACACTGCGACTAATCTTCCCCTATTTGGGATTTCCCCACAAGGTCCAGGCTACCATCGACTTTGTTCTGTCCAAACTTGATTATGCAACAGCCTCTACCACGGATGACCTTTAACGAACATGAAAAGACTACAACCGAGTCAGACCTCGGCTGCCAGAATACTCTTATATATAGAATCACATGACCACATCTCCCCTGCCTTGAAAGCCCTGCATTGGTTACTGGTTACCAGAAGATCTATGTTCAAGCTGCTTTGTATCACCTTCAAAGCAATACATGGAACAGGACCGCTCTTCATCAGGAATAGAATCACCAAACACATTCAACAAAAGAACCTCTGCTCTAGAGTGGCACCTCTTCTCAAAATCCCAATGTTAAAGCAGCCAAATAATGAAACTCTTTACCCCCAACATATGATCCACTAATAACCACCTTATCTTCAGAAAACTACTCAAAAATTGGCTCTTCGCCACATAACCAACATACGCAAACAGAAATATACATAATATCTCTCTGTTTATAAGCATTTATTTGTACTATAGATATGTACCTATATATGTGTATTGCTTTGTATAAACGTGTAGAATAAATGTTTTAAAAAAAAGATATTAATTAGTTCTGCTTAACAATGTACATATTACTGATAGTTACATTATTCTATGTTTTTACCATGTATATCACTGACTGCATAAATATGTAAATCTATTTATCTACAATTGCTTCACTGTTGAATTGATTTAAAGTACAACAACACTTTTAAGCCAGAGTGTATTTAATGCACTTTTAATCAACATATACTACCTTCCTTTTTGCATCTATATACCTTCCATGTACTTATGGGTCTATATATTTATTACTTTCTTCTAATTCAGCATATCCAATGCACTACCTTATTTTTTCACCCTATACCACTCTCGATATAGCCTCTACCTCAACTCTCTGATTCATCTCATACCTGTTTCTACTACTGTTTCCAATACATTACCCTATTTTTCACCCTATACCTCTATCAATATATCCTCTACCTCCACTCTCTCATTCATCGCAAACCCCACACCACTACTATGATCCCCAAAATATCCCTTTCTAGACTCTTCCCTACTCTACCCCTCCTTGCATCATCTCATACCTCTTTTACAATTCCGATCTCCCATAACAAGCCCTTCTAAACCCTTCCCTCTGACTTTTTCCCCTCCACCTCCATTTGACTCATCTCAACATGGGCTTCTCCAACATGATATAGCAGTGGCTCATCTCTGATACTACCAACCAACACAGGTGCATCCAGATGAAAGACTTAAGATCCCTAAAACCACAATTATTGGACTGCATCAGGTGCCTCGTCATCTTCCGTCTCTCCATCGAACCCATTGGAACCTTAGTTACCGATGGGAGCATCAACATCCATCTACAGCCAATACACACCGTTCTAATTAAAAACATGCTTTGCACACGACATTGACTCAAAACCTGTCCCAAATTCATTTACAACTGACTGTCCAGTGCCTACCTAAACCTAAACCTACTAAACAGCATTCCCAATGTTCGCCGATAGCAACAAACAACCATAAATTCAAACATGCTTCTTCAAAATAAACCTGGACGAATGCATGACCCGGTAGACAATGAAAAATTCTTTAAGATTCACCTTTGACACCACCCCTCCATCAACAAAATCAAAGCAGCATCATATATTCAGCCTTAGCTATCACCCAAACGTTTAGCTTAACTATGTAAATATGTATTTATATACGTATGCTTGTAAATATGCAATATTTGTAAAGTGCAAACTTATCCAAAGGGCAGCAGAGTTTTAGTTTGAAGAGACAAGACATTTTTAATTAGCACTGAGTTTTACGCAAAACAGGTGCACCCACAACACGGACAGTTTTCAAACCTCCTGCATGAGAAACCCACATTACCTATTGGCTACACATATTGATAAGACAAATACCAATCACAATGAGAATCAGTCATTGATGAATAACTACCAGTTATCCTGGATGCACCTTGTTAGCAATGAGTATCCAAAGTCCCAATGAAACAATGATTCCACGTACCCAAAAGAAACCTCCGATCTTCCAACCTCGCACTTGCTGAAACCCCGCGCATCCACAGAGCAGGCGGAAGATCCTTCTCTCACATTGCAGCTAAGACCTGGAACGAGCTACTGGCTGACATCAGATGCACCCCCTCCCTGAACAACTTCAGGAAGACCCTCAAGACCTGGCGCTTCGGCTAAACAGATCTGCGGACCCCCCCCCCCCTCAGCGCCTTGTGACCCTCACGGGTGAGAAGCGCACTTACAATTCCCTGATTGATTGATTAATTGATTGATTGAATAGTATTAATTACTATTCCAACTCCAGTTTGCGCAACAGTAGGAAAGGTGCTGGAATTTATTTCCAATACCTGAGCGCCCCCTAGTGCAAGTCGTTGTAATGACTTGTGATGTAATTGCATCGCGTACTATCAACGCGGTTGTTGTAACAACCACGTTGTAATGGTAGCGCGATGCAATGACAGCGTTGTAAACACTGTTTCCCAAAATGTGGTAATGCATTTTCAGTATTAGATATGTGAACAGATTATCTTCTTGGGCCAAGAGTAAGATTGAGCTAAATTGTATTAATAACATTAACAGAGAATTCTTCTGCCCCTCTTTCCGAAGTTCTGCTTTTTGTTCTTTTCTCTTGTACAGCAGTGCTCTGCTCTGGGCACTATAAAGGGCTATATCTCTGCCATTTCTGCTTTCCAGCAGTTGCCTGATCAACCGTCTTTTTTCAAGTCCCTTATTGTACATAGGTTCCTCAAGGGTCTTACCCATCTCTTCCCTCTTTCACCATTCATTATGCCTCAGTGGGACCTTAATTTGGTCTTCACTTATTTGATGTGTGCTCCCTTCGAGCCTCTACACAATTGTCACCTCAGACTTCTCACCTTGAAAACCGCCTTCCCTGTGGCAATTACATCTGTCAACAGAGTAAGTGAGCTGCAGGCCTTATCAATTTAGCAGCCTTACCTCTCAGTCTATCTGACAAAGTGGTGCTTTGCACAAGGACCTCCTTTCTATCAGAAGTGGTCACACCTTTTCATGTAAGCCAATTTATCATCTTGCCTACCTTGTATGCTCCTTCACATTCCTCTAAAGAAGAGAAGCGGTTCCACCGTCTGGAGCCAAAAACAGCATTGCGTTAGCTCACTGAGTTCTGTCCTGGACATCTGTCAAGCAGCAACGTGGGTTTCCCTGCACACATTTACCAAACACTATTGCCTGGACAGTCAGATCCGCAGGAACGAGCACTTTGCCTTTTCGATCATGTATGACTTTCTCATTTGAATTTGTTTCACAGACCCTCCACCAGGGATGGTATTGCTTTGGTATCTATTCACAAGGTAAGGAATCTGCGGCTAGAAGTCCCTACCAGATGAAAAAGTTACTTACCTTCAGTAATGGCTTTTCTGGTAGAGTCTATATCTAGCTGCAGATTCTTTACCGACCTGCCCATCCTCCCCGCACTGCGAACTGATTTCTAGGGACAGGGATGACTACTTTCAGGGCCCTAGTTTTGACACACCAGTAGTCAGTGTACTTCATGTCTCCTCTCATCTGGCATGGAAAGTCATGAAAAGTAGCTGATGTCAGCGCATCTGAGTGGTGCCTATATAGGTATTGCGACATCACTTCCAGCCCAGAAGACGCCGATGATGGATGGGGAGCCGATCAACACCACCTACTGCCATGCAGGGGTACTGCTCATAAAAAATCTGCCGGATCAAGTCTGACGCCTGGGGAGATTCACAAGGTAAGGAATCTGGGCCTATCATATATATATATATATATTTTTCCAATGAAAGTAAAGATGAAAAATATAGCTTTGAGCTGTTGCTTGCTTACCATTTAAGCGTCCTGCCAGAACTACCACTTTCTGCCTTTGAGAGATGATCATTTTTACGGAAAATCAATGTCTAATCTCTTTTGAACGATTCAGCAATACCTATACGGCTTGAAGATGGCTTCAAATTATTTCCAAAGCAATTGGAAGACTCATTTCATCGTTTTAGATCCAGTTTAAGTCAAGTTCAAGTTTTCTGCATCCTCTCTCTTTTTTTAAACCTATCAATCCCCTGCCCTGGGCCCTCTGAAGCACATGTGACTGTAAAAGTGCTATACAAAACTAAACAAAAAAATAAATATATTTTTTGTTTCCATTTGCTGCCACAGTGTCAGAAGCACATATTACACTTTGCTAATATGAAACGCCGTATTAACAAATGAATTAATGTAACTTAAATGTCAATGTTGCCTAACATCTTACTGTGAAGACAATTAGGCAATACCAAACACCCGGTTATTCCTTTTAAGAAATTCAGTGCTAAAATTCCTATGTAGAAGCATATCTCAATCAGAATTACTCGAAGTGCTAGAGTTTAATTATCACGACTTGCAATTATCAAGGTCCTAAAGCCCATGGAGAAAATATTGATATTTATGAAAGATTAAAGAGATGTCTCTTTATAAAATCAGTCTTTGAACAATTTACTGTGAAATGTGGTGGAAAATGACCTAATGACAAAACACAATAAGCATACTAGCAAGTACACCCCTATCTGGGAATTCCAGCATGCACTGAGACAGTTTCAATCTTGGGTAGGCTTAAAGAAATGTTTCAGGGGTCTTCATAGGGTGAGTCTTTAGCTTACAATATTTCCAGTTACAATCTTTGTTCACTGAACACATAAGAAAAACAATCCATGTTCAAAATATTATTAAAATGTGGCTTACACTCATGCAATGATTTACAAGTATTTTCCATAATATTACCAATTCTTTCATGAAAAATAGTATGTGAACCCTTAGATACAACTAAATTGGTGAGAGATTGACACTTTTGGATAACTGCAAAGTATTAGTTCTACTGGTTACTGGTGGAGACCCCTTTCTCAAGCAACAACCACAATTCTTCTCAGGATGGAGTCACAAGCAAATCCTAAATGAACTTGTATTCAACCTCGGGTAGTTTGGCACAGAGCAGTACGCCTTAACTCAGAGGCAATGTGTAAAATATTTGTGCAACACTTCAAACAGTAACACAGTGAAAAACACAACACAAAAGGATCCCAAATAGGTTAATTTTGAATAAATAAAACAAGACCAAAATGACAAAAATCCAATCAGTATAAAAATTCACGCAACATGCTTGAGATGGAGAGAGCAGAAATGCACCATAATTATTAAGATATGGGGCACCTATGTTCCCTTTTAAGCTGGCACACTTGAGGCTGCCTAGCGGCAATGCAGGCAACCGTGCACCCTGGTTCAGATGTGCCTGCTTTACGGGCAGTAGTTTTACGGGCAGTATTTTTTCTGTGCAAGAAGGGATGCCTTCCTGTACAAAAACAATCCTTAGAGGAATATTCCTTTTTAGGTCGAGGACCGTCCGGTCTGCCGAAGGCAGAACCGGAAGTCGGAGATTTAATGTTTCTGAGAGTGGCTCCTTAGCCCGCCTCTCTTTTTGCCTCTCCTCCATTGGCTGGCTTCCTAAACGGAGGCCAGCCATTGGAGGAGAGAGCCGTGCCTCCAAATAGGCTCTGTCTTTTTCAGATTCGGGGGCGTGTTCCTTGCTGTTCTTTCCACTTTTTAGCCACGCCCTTTTAGAACAGCAGGAACACGCCCTCGAATCCGAAAAAGTTTGGAAGCTTCCATCCGCCATTTTTTAGCAATCATGCGAAGCTCCGAGTGCCCTGCCCCCTCGATTTCTGCAGCTGAAGGCGGCACAGTAACGGGGCATGGTACGGGTAAATGTGTTGCTTGTTTTCTGTGGGATTAGGCGCTTTTGAACAATGACTAAGAATAGGGGTCTAAAGCTGAGGGATCAGGGCTGAGAGGTGGAGACAGGCGCGCGCGGCCGTGTCAGGCTTCCGGGCTCTCCAGGGCCGGCTGCGGTAGCAGCCCTCTGGGCAAGTTTTCGATGAGGGAAGGTTGAAAGTTGTGCGAAAAATCTCACCTCCGTGGAGGAGGGGCTCTGAAATGCGAATCTGCCTGCCCGCCGCGTCACCACGGGCTTTGACTTCCAGTGTCGGCTTCTCCGCTTGACTACATTGTGTGATCCTGGTTTAATCAGTGTATGCCCAAATTACCAACTTGTGGCAACATTTGGAATGTACATGCTACAGGATAAAGTCAGAGGCTCGAAGCTTAAAAGTTATAAAGTTATAAGAGGGTACAATCAGAAGCCCACTGAATTGGGCAAGCCTGTGTGTTGTGCACTATTCGCCTGATTAATCATTCATAAGCTTCCACGTTTTCTTTTTCACTTATTATTACAGATACAGAAGGGACTGAGGGATTTTTTTCCAATTCTGTCAGTCTAGCTGCTACATGTGCTAATAGGTATGTGACTTGATGTTGGGGACACTCTTTTCTAATGAAGCATAACAGGGGTAGAGGTTCCTGTGTTTATACTACAATGCCAATGTTTCCATACGAGTGTATTGAAGTATGTGTGTTTGACCTCGTGGAGGCGATTTATGTTGGAGAGACACTTTTGTACCCCGAGGCGGGGGGGGCTGTAATTGTCAAAACGGGCCTTTATTATTCCCCATGATTCATGCACTAGTAGGCTAATCGCACGGCAGCACTCATAGGTTCACTGTCCGAATGAGCTTCCGCTTCAGTTGTCACACTCCCTTCAGCTCAATTTCCTGCCCCGGCCCTTGCTGGAAGACGCCACTGTGACGCTACCGCGGCCTGTCTTCACAGACGCCTGTTGAAGCCGCAGCCTCCATGCACCGCCAGTTTACCAGCCGCCGTGCAGACAGGATGCCAGAGAAGCAGCGTGTGACAGGCTTGTTCAAACGTGGGGGATTGAAGGGTGGGATTATCTAAAAGTAAGTCGACCGGACCAGTGGCTGACTCTGTCCCAGCCCACAGACCCGCGGTGTAGCTATGAACGAAATACAGCCAGGTGAAGTCTCAAGATTTTGATGTCTTAGGTATTTAGCAGCACATAACATAGCATAAAATACCTTACCATGACATCAATATACAGGGCCAGAGAGGGTACACTATCCTTGTTAATGTAGAGCGCCAATGAAGGCTAATTAAAACAGATCGTGAACATGGTACATTTCAACACTAGGCAGAAACTTGGACAAGTTACCCAAGAGTCACTCGGAGCGAGGTACAGGCATGCAGCAGAGGACTTTTTCTCTATTACTGCAGTCGGTGTTAGGAGTCTGGTGTGCAGACAGTTTGGACCGGATTTATGATTTTTGGGCACAATGCAGCCCAGCAACCAGCGTTGCCGCGCTGGGTTGCGCTAGACCTAGGGGAAGAAAGCAGCGCACCCCCATGTTTATTAACAATCATTGGCAAAGCTGATAGGTTTCTCCTTTGAGACCTTTTGGCAGCTGCAGGTAAGAGCGGTGAGGCCGGTTGGGGGGAGAGGGGGGGGGGTTCGACGGACGATGCAGAGGGAAAATTAAATAAATAATTAATTTTCCCTCGTATCATCATTTGAAATCCCCCCCCCCCCCCCCCGAACCCAGCCCAACTGCTCTTACCTGCATGGACCGCGGCTGCCTTTTGGCTTTGCCAATGCCTTTTGGGCATGCTTTATATCGCTCTGATGAGCGGAAGAGAAAAAGCAGCACACGGGAGAGCAGCTCAGGAAGCACGGTGTGGGGGGGGTACATTCTAGAAAGAAACGCAGAATATAGGGGAGGGAGAGAGTTTGTCAGGGGTGAGAAGCACACAATCGAGAGCTTGCAACATGCAAGTGGCAACAATACAGTATGCGGGGGGGGTTGAAGAGAGTGGCGACAGAAGCATATGAAGGATAGAGCTAGAAAGCACGGTCTCGTGGAGAGCTCAAACAAAAACAAAAATGCTGGTCCCTAAAACTGAGCAAAGGAGTGATAGAAGGTAGTCAGTCAGAGAGATGGTAAAGAGGCGATGCTCTAGCAGGGAGGGACAAATGCAAACTGTACAAGCTGGGACAAGGAAAGCCATCAAATAAGAATGAAGCAAATGAGACTGACAATAAAGCCAAACAATAGTAAGCAACGGATGCACTGTATGTTGTTGGTAAGGCCACAAAGAGGTATTTTGCAACCAGACAGCCAGAGCTGTCTGGTAGCCTCAATCTAAAATTGGCCCCCAGCTGCTGTCATCACCTGCAATAGGGCACAAACTGGCTGCCTAGCAGCTCACAACCTTTGAACCATGGTTCAGAGGTGTGGATGATATCTAGCATAGGTTTCCTACTGGAAGCATACCCTACCGGTACAAAGCCCTATGCCTAGACACATTTTTAAACGTTCTGCACTCACATATGAATGCAGTGCTGTGAGGCACACATGCAATGTGGCGTTATGGCCAGATTTGCTGACTTTGGAACTGGACAACCAGTTTCGAGTCTCGTGTCAGCTCAACATCGTGCGGTTCTGTGCAAATCACTAACTCTTCCCCTACCCCTTCTCCCAAAAAAAGTGACCTTGTCAATGTAACTGGTACTTATGTAAAGTGCCCCGATACCTCTGGGTCGAGCCTGTGCTATATAAAACTATAAAAAAAAAAAAATTGGGGGAAATAAAATAATTTCTCCAAATTAGTAACTGGCTGACGATGATGTTACTTTGTATCACACAGCATATCTTGGTCGATCAGAAAAGAAGTGAAAACTAATTCAGGAGGTGCAAGTTTGCAGTCAATGAGGTAGTATTTTTCGTTTTGTGCGCTGTGAACGGAATTGCCTATAAGCTCTTGGGTGGATGAGAGAGCGTGTGTTAAAGTTTGCAAATTACGGCAGAGCGTAGGCCCTGAAGACTACCGTTCTGCAAAGCAGAATCAGTTTCTCACTCTGCCCAGCAGTTTATGTGAGCCAGGGCATCACTGGATTTTCTGAATCTCTGGCATTTCAGAAGGTAGGCTGCAGGCTGAGTTTGGGTTCCAGGGTGGCCCTGGTATTGGCATCCATTGTGTTTGGTGGGAAGGTTGATGAGACCTCAGGACTTCACATGTCTTGCCCATCATCCTGAGAGCCCACTAGCTGGGTTACGAGGCGCTTGAGGGTGCCAGGATACCCCATTCATCCATCCAGTACACTGATGTAATTCTTTATCATAGTTTAATTTCACACTACCTACCCTTCTTTACTGTTAATCCATTTTTTATGTATTGATCTTACTAGTTGTAACGGATTGTGGAAGTAACTTTGCACCCCTAACTTTCTTTGGTTAGTCTGCCAAATTTTCCTGAAAAATTCTGTATGGGAATTCCCTGTCTAGCACAGATGGTCTGAACAGTCTCAGTCCAGCGGGAGTCTAGTGCCTGGAAGACCCAGGTGGTGCAACCCTAATGAAGAGGCCTTTATATGCAGGTCTGTGATTCAGTGCTGATCTGGCAGGATAGATCCAGAAGTCGTTTCCATCTGGAGGCGTTCATAGGCTAATGGCCTATAAGGTTGGCGGTCCCAGTTCACTTTTAAGTTGGCAGGTAGGTGTTGCCGCTCCCTTGCTAGACAAATCACTTTAAAATAGGAATACCACTTAGCTCACTACTTGACATTTTTAGGTCGAGGACCGTCCGGTCTGCCGAAGGCAGAACCGGAAGTCGGAGATTTAATGATTCTTAGAGTGGCTATTTAGCCCGCCTCTCTTTTTGCTTCTCCTCCATTGGCTGGCTTCCTAAACGGAGGCCAGCCATTGGAGGAGAGAGCCGTCCCTCCAAATAGGCTCCGTCTTTTTCAGATTTGGGGTGTGTTCCGTGCTCTTCTTTCCACTTTTTAGCCACGCCCTTTCTCAGGCGTGTTTTTCTCTCCTCCAGCCAATGGCAAGAGGAGAGAAAAAGAAACACGCCCCCGAATCTGAAAACGCCACTGCGTTTCTCCGAGGTATTTCTGCTTCGCCTCGGAGAAAGGCGGTGGTGTCTCCTACCTACTTCCCCTTTGAAAGACTCATTTCCTTCGTGTCAGAACGGTGCCACCCTGCCTCCATTTTGTTCATTCGTCCTCCTCTCGCATCTTTTCTGTGACATGGACTCGAGTTTTCCTCTCAATGCCAGCAGTACACAGAGTGTGGTTTAGCGCATAGTCGATGGCGGCTACTACCGCCAGGTACTGGTAACGGTTGTTTAAAGGTTGTAATCTATTACAGGGAGAGGCATTTTCTCTATACCCATCGGACAAGGATGTTACTGATCTTTGAGGTAAAATGTGTGCTGTGTTAATGTGTGTTGCACTTCTAAACGCGTTGGCCCACAACCCACAGTATAAATCCACAATCTACTAAGCAGGCACAGCAAACTGAGTTGCTTTTTCCGTGGTAGCCCAGAAGCGCTTTGGAGGCTCGTCGGGGTATGAGGTGCTATACAAATGCGACACATCAGTGCCTGTTCCGTGTTTCCCTCTTCTGGGTCTCGTTAGTTTTGTGTACTAGAGCTTTGTGAGAGGCGTCAGGAATACCTTCCGGATCAGCAACACCGTTAAGTTCCAGAACACCATTTGGGGTCCTTTTCGGTCTGCTGTTGCTGGTGTCAAGCGTACTGCTTCTTTTCAGCTAGTTTCTTTTCATGCGGAGGCATTGCTTCAAACACTCGAACTACGAGTGCCGGAAAGCAGCGAATGAAACGTGCAGCTCAAGAACTGGCTTGCAGGTGAGAAACAGGCCACTGAGCCGAGTGCGGAATCTGGGGCTTTACAGCCAAACTCCCCCCCCTCCCTCCAGGGGCATCGCATCACACAGTGAAGGGCGAGCGAGAAGCTCAGGTAGAGACATTCGGAATGGACGCGAGCCTGCTCTTGTGACTCCCCGCGGGGCCCCTCCCTCTGTGAGTTGTGTTTTGGCACACCCGCAGGTCTCAGAGATCGAGGGCCTTGCTGGTGGATGTGGTTGGCCGGCCACTGCCACCCCGCCCTTCCTGTGAGCCGGTTTGGGTGTCAGCAGATAAGCTCTGGCATATGTTTGAGGTTGACTCGGAGGTATGCCGAGTGGCAGTTGAGTTCTTGTTTTAGGAACCGGCAAAAGTCTAGCGGAGCGTGATTGCTGATTGGCTCTGATGGCGGTCCGCTCGCCTCCCCGGGAACCTGCTTGCTGATTGGCTGCTGTGGAAGAAAATCCCAAAGCCACGGATTGAACACCACAGTTCAAAAGCTCTAGCTTAACATGAACATGTAGGGATTACATCAAGAGTTCAGTCAGGCTCATGTGCGGACCAGCATTGACTGCAGCCGGTTCAGCTCTCCCCGTTCTGAGTCTGCCTCCCTCCTCCTCTACTCTTACCACTCTTCTCCTTTCTTTCTCTTCCTTCTCCTTTCTCGCACTCCTCTTGCTGTCCCTTTTCCTCCTTTCATTCCCTTTTCTGCCCTCCTCGCTCTTCCATCCTCTAGCCTTTCTCTCACTTGCCGCTCTATCCACTTTTCCTGCTTCCTTTTTCTTCTCTCCCCTTCATTCTGTCTTTTTCCCATGTTATGCACTCTCATCCTTACCAGCTTTTCCTTCTCTCTGTCGCCTCTCTCTTGCATTCCTTCCAACAGAGCCATCATGCCACATAACTCCTATCAGCATGATTTCATTCAGCGCCACACAACATCCCTCACTACCTCACTCTCTCTTTCACTACCTCAATCTTTCTCTATCTCAAAACATCACTCACTGTTTCTATCTCACTACGTCAGAAAATACCTCACTCACTAACTCACTCTTTCACTACCTCACTATCTACCTCACTCTCTCTCACTACCTCACTCTCTATTTCAATACCTCACTCTCTCTATCTCACTACCTCACTCTCTCTCTGCTAATGCAGTAGGTATCACATATGCAAAAAAAACTAATGCCAATAGAAATAACAATGCCATTTATTTAGGGATACAAAATTAATAAAAAAATAATGAGCAATACCAATAGCTCTACCTATAATATTGCCGAGACCATTGCATTGTAAATGCTTGTTTATGTGTGCTGCAGAATGAAGCACACATGGGAAAAGGAAGTACGAGGAGAAAAAAATATATTTCTCCTCATTACACCTCTCTTGGGTAGGCACACCATTTTGACACAAACTTAGGTTCACAAGTCTTTGTAAATCTGGGTTTGCAACATAATATATGGGTGGATGCATGGGAACGGCCATGGTCCATCCATGTAACACCTACCTGATGCAAAGTAGTGCAAGGCAGCGTTATGTGCTATGTTGCGTTACTTTGTATTTACTAAGCCACGCAAAGCCACACACAATGGTTTTGCATGGCTTAGTAAATGCCAAAAAGGATTTGGCGTCAGGGCTGCACCACAAAAGTGAAGCAACCCTGGTGCAAAATCTTAATAAATCTGACCCATATCTATAACACAGTTACTTAAAGGGCCATTCAGCCAGCTTCCTTCATCTGCTGTTCTTTTATTGAGTCACTCACGTTTTGCTTCGCCCATTGCAGCATACCGCATAGGGCAGTGGGTCAGCCTACTTCAACCACTGGCTAACTTCACCTTTGAGTGACTGAATTTTGCTTTTTCACAAGGAGCACATCCCCGTACACAAGGTAGTTCCCTTTAGTTACAGTGTTTTTGGTTTTACTTTATTATTACTTTAGTGTTGTCTTTTGTGTTCAGAGTCTGATGTGACAGCAGGATACTTTTTTTGCTTTTGATGTGGGTGCAGGGCACCATTCAGCTTTATCAGTTTCTGTCTATTACTAATGCTGTTGTAAATTCCTTTTGGAGAGGCCTTTATCTGACTGCTGGTATTTCAAAGCATAAAAGATTGTGTCATTTTGAAACTGTTCTTTATAAAGTTATCCTCTTTCTAGGAATAATGTAATGAAGGGTTTTTCTAACTGCATTCCTGTATGTCATGCTGGTATGTATCTTAATTGAGAACTACAGTTATACTTGTAAACAATGTCATCTGTATGTCCTGCTTGTGTGGCTTTCTAGTTTGCTTTCCGTGTTCTTGTATGTTGTGCTTGTAGAGATTTTTAACTAATATATTACTAACTGAAGCTGTTTCATTTATTCCAATTTCTTGTCCTATCACTCTGTGTGTCTTTGCAAGCCTCTCTGTTTGTCCTTGCAAATCTATCTGTCTTTGCAAGCCTCTCTGTGTAATAAAGCTTTCAGCCAGATTGTATCCATTACTCGGCTCTTGTGTCATGTACATTTTTCTTCCACTCTCTCCAGTCTGCATCATGGGGCAGTGGGTCAGCACACTTCAGCCACTGTCTGACTTCACTGTGAGTTACAGCATGCTGGCCTTTCACAACGAGCACATCCCCACACAAAAAAAACCTTAAATGTCAGTGTTTACTATGGTAATGTGTGCTTTTTTTAAACCAAAAAATATTTTTGCCGTCAGCCAATATGTGTTTTTGGATTATTAAGGGCCCTGCAGCTTCCTCAACTATAACGTTTACAAAAACTTGGACAGAATAAAACAAGAATGACCAAATCCAAAATGCTGGTGGCCAAAACCAAGCCTATTTGGCTTTGCCAATGCTTATTTGTTATGACATGAGCATAGGCAGACAGCTAAAGCTGGCAATAGCTAAACTAATAAATAAAAAACAAAAGATAAGAATAAACGTATTTGCTGAGCACCTAAAAGATATTCCTGCATAAACTACCTGCCTCTAAACAGACAGGAAAACTAGAAATATTGAGGGAACAGCGATCCTCTTGTACCCTTCTAGTGAGCGGGAGGGACCAACAGCTTTTGTTATATTTATTTGGAAAGCAAAACGTTGCCTGTCTCAGAGATGTGAAGCTTAATAGGGTCATTCAGAATTTGGCAGAATGGTGCATCTACCATGAACTGGCAGATGTACCATTACACCAATTTCATGATTATCCCATGCCATTTGGAGGTAGGGAACCACAGGGTTGCCATCAACAGAACTTCCGCTGGCTTCGTTATCAGAAACATTTGACCTGATGTCCCATCAATCACAGGCCTGCCAGAGCACTGCAATGTACTCCTGACTCAATTTAGGGAGGGGTAACCATCACTTGAGTTCACCACCCATGACCGCCATACAAGACACACAGTGGCCCTCACATGCAGAGAGGAAGTTCCCTGTGCATCGTGGCTATATGTACTTTGTTCTGCATGAACAAGCTCCAGCTTTGGAAGTTTGTTCTTGCATGCACATCCAAAATGGTCCCTGCTCGACAAAGGATCCGTACCATTATTTGAGTCATCACGGACGACAGAGGTGGCTCCAGTGAAGGAAGAGAGATCCCAACAAGAAAAGCTGGGAACTGTAAATTGAAATAAATGTAGTCTGCCAGGGGAGCAGACCCCCAACCATTGCTCACCTGGCAGGCCAGCGAGCTGTCCCTGCATGTCTAAATGACCTCCTAAGACAAGGAAGAGAATTTAAGGGATAGTGGAAAAGGGCATGTTTACTCATTTAATATCTTATCAAAATTGACTTCTTAAAAGTATTCCATCATCATGCAATATTATGGTTTGTTTGGTATGTGATGTTAACGTATTATGTTAACCATATCTATCATAAAAGCAGAATACCTACAAAGTTACTGCAGTGCCCACAAACCTACCAATTTCATATTTGGTGCCTGCAATATTTGCTGTTATTGTGCCATGCTTTTTTTTCTTCTTCCTGGCTTTCCTTTTGATGGGAGGTTCAAACGCAAATTCTGAGTTCAAAGCGAGGCAGGGTGTTTCTTGGTTGTCTTTGAAAAATCAAAGTAGATTTGAGTAAGAATTATGAAAATTGAACAATAAATTAAGAGCAAACATGATCAGGTTAAAAAGAAAAACAATATTCAGATATCTTGCGACTTCATGGATTAAACCCGGAAAGCATAAGAAACGAGAAAGCGTAAAACCTAACAACAAAATCAACTGCAAAGCTTAAAATAAATAAATATTACTTTAGCAGACTTCGAAGACGTCCCAATCTATTTTTTCAAGCCTTACTAAACAAGATGTGTACAGCAAAATGGCACATTGTTCTCTACAATGAAAGCAACATAACACAAAATGTATTACAGTGATCTTACTGAGTCTTACACCTCAACTATAGAAGTGCATTAAATAACTGCATTTGTCTGGGCTTGAACTGGCTAAATTAATATTGAAATGATTTTACAAACAATTACTCAAAGCCATTACGAACTATAAATGTCTTAGCGTTTTTTTTCTAAATTAAAGGTGTATTAGAAAACATACGCTGGCGTCCACCTTTCAGCCACGCTAACAATATGCAGTCCCAAGCTCGCTGTTGAAAGTTCGTTTTAATGTAAGAACTCAGAAAGCGATTAAACAGGCAATGCCTCAGCAGGTGGGAAACAGTTTAACATCTAATTGCTGCAATTGGAGAGTAACTTTCCCTATTTCCAGTGTACTGTGCAAACACGTTCTCTTTATTTTATAAAGCGTTTTCGAGAACATCTGTTATCCCTGTATGTAACAGTTGGATACAATTTTCCGACATATGCGTTAATACGATTCTACAAATAACAATTGCCAAAAAAGGAGAAAACAACGGGACACATATGTGCAGATTTTGTATCTCAATTAGCCAAGATGAAGATAACAAATGGAACAAGATGACTATTAATAATACAAAAAGTCACATTCTCCAAGCCATGTAAGAAGAGAGACTATTTTTCTTTAATTTCTGCATATCCAAACATATGGGGCCAAATTCATAAAGTGAATCCCCCCCCCGAGTGTGGAGAAATCAGCAGTTTTGAATCTCACTCAGTGTGTGGGATGTGGTCGTCCTGAGGCATGGTTTGCTTTGGAAGTTTGGAAACGCCCAAAAGCATGCACATTTCCAGCTATTCACAAACTCCTCTCTAGCCAATTCCACTCTTGAATTGGTTTGCGAGTTTGGAGTAGATCACCTCAAGACTTACTAAAGGTGTTTGGGAACAGCATGTACCACAGGGAAAATATTTTCCTTGCAGATTAACAAAAACTTACACTTGCACAAGAGACTTCATTCCCTCTGTGTGGAGTATGGAAATACCACACAAACGGAATGCAGTAGACGCATTAGTGGAAACTATTCTTGGCAAAGCTTCTGGGAATGTTTGTAAATACCAGAAAATCAATAAAATATATTAATGAGGAGATTTAAATATGCACTCCTAATTTTCTATTTTTTGTCAATAGGCCCTGTAAGTTTCGGACATTAATAAAATGTTGGAAGAGTGACAGCTTGGCCAATGTGTAAAGGAATCACACATTTGGGTAACAAGGCCGTCCGGGTCCCTTCCCCAGCACTAACTTGTCTGAAAAGAAGGTGGAGTAGGCTGGTTGCACCGAGACTGCCTGGAGTTCCTTCACATAAGGTGCAGAGGTGAGTGCAATTCGGAAGGGAGTTTTGAGCACTGACTCAAAAGGCGTGCACAAAAAAGGTCAACAATAAAGTTGTATCACAATAGGCGATTTTAAAAAGCAACGGTTAATCAGGTAAACCAAGAAAGGCCTAAAGGGAAGATAGATAACCGTTAACTCTGCCCACTGCAAGATCTTTCTGGGCCAACAATGAAACAAACAATAATACATATGAAGGTTCGGCCTCCAGAGGGTCAGTATGACAAGCGCTACATCAGGCAAGAAGCCTCTCCCAGCGTATGTGGATTTTTCCAAAGGGCGTTGGTCTGCAAAATAACATTGATTACTAAGGACAGCAGATGAAATCCATTTAACTGTCACCAATGAATCTCCATGCATGAAGGTGTAAGTTGCAGGACCCTCCCCTATTGCTGAGACAGATTGGAGGGCAAATGCTCTTGCTCAGGAACTCCAGACACAATACTCTCTTGGCCCATTCCAAGGCTATTAAGATGGCACGAGTACTGTCTGTTATGACTTTCCACTGAATATAAGGCAGCAACGACAATAGCAGAAATATATATGCCCCGTTACAGTCAAAATACCCTTCCTGGAGAAAACACCAAAGTGCAGTAGAACTGACATTGCACTTTCTCATTGGTGGTGAACACACCTAACCAGTGCATGCCCCACTGGTATAAGATAGACCTTGCCACTTTAAGGGATTGGGGAAGAGGAAACCCATAATCCGCCACCTTATGACTGCTTTGCTCATCTGCTCTGTCATTCAGAGATGGCAGTCATGTTGGGTGTGAGGACCTTCACCACTCTCCCCTTGATTAATGGCTCAATCAATCAATCAATCAATCAAGGATTTGTAAAGTGCAGCAAATCAACCTGTGATTGTCTCAAGGCTGCTGCTTGCTTCATGGTGATCTGTTCAATTGAACAACCAGGGATTGAGTCCTTTCCTGAATTGCTGAAGCGATGGGGTGGTCCTGAGGTGCAGGGGAAGGTACTTCTAAGCTTTGGCTGCCAGGTGTGAGAAGAAATGTCCTCTGCTGTTGCTTCGGCAGATCCGGGGGGTGTCAGCGAGGAAGAGGGAGGCGATCATAGGTGTCTGGTTGGTTGGTGGAAGGTCAAGCGTTTGTTGCTGTAAGCTGGTCCTTCATTGTGCAAGGCTTTGTATGCGTGAGTCAACATCTTGAACTGGCATCTCTTCTGGATTAGAAGTCAGTGTAGTTTCTTGAGGTGGGGTGCGAGGATGAGTCTGGCAGATGAGTTTTGTATTGTCTGTAGTCTCTTCAGGGAGCATGCAGTGATTTTTACGTAAAGTGCGTTCCCGTAGTCCAGCCTGCTGGTGATGAGGGTCTGCGTAATGGTCCTTCTGGTGTTGACTGGGATCCACCTGAAGATGTTGCGGAGCATGCATAGGGTGTGGCAGCAGGCAGATGAGACTGTGTCTATCTATTTCTTCATGGAAAGCTTGCTGTCCAGGATGTTATCGAGGTTGCCAATGTGGTCTGCTGGGGCAGGGGATGGGAAGAGTTCTGCAGGCCACCATGCATCATTCCATGGAGAGGTGTTGTCCCCAAAGATGAGGACTTCTGTTCTATCCATGTTGAGCTACATGTAGTTGTCCTTCATCCAGTTGGCAGTGTTCATCATACATCTGGGGAAGTTAGCTGTGGTGATGGAGGGGTCTAGATGATGAGCTGGATGTCGTAAGAGATGATGTTGAGTCTGTGTGATCTGACGGTGCTGGTCATGGGGGTCATGTACATGTTGAAGAATGTGGGGCTGAGCCTTGGAGGACACCGCTGATGATCTTTTTGGGTTCTGAGGTGAATGGTGGGAGATTGATTTTCTGGGTTCTCTTAGTGAGGTATGAAGTGACTCAGTCCCTGGAGATGTAATCAGCCCACTGGCATTTTGTAAATCTAGGTTTAGCCCAATGTTAGTATAGTGTTTGGAGAGCAGGTTATTCTCCACCTAACCATCATAGGTGTCATGGGCAACATTTCAGATACCCTGAACCCAGTCAGAGTCAGATCCAAATAAGGCCAATAATCTTTAATAGTAATGGATTACAGGCAGAGGTTGAGGATTAGGGTCAAATTGACTGGTCACACCTTTCTGACTTCATAGCACAACATAGATCTGGAACTAGCTGATAATGGCTTGGGGTCAGAGTCCGGCATCATGATCGGGTCCTGGGCATAAATGAACGGCACAGAAGAGACTAGTACTGAAAAGGAAGTCTGACTTGGTGTAGGAATGGGCCCAGGAGTAGGTCCCACAAGGTTATCTAGTGCCGAAGGAGTGCCCACAGACAGATCTCCAACTGAAGCTCCTTCAGATACTTGCCGAAGCACAAGACTTTTCACCAAAGAAGGCTCAAATGCAATAGTAATTGCTTGGTGTCACATGGGCACCTGCCTCCACAGTACATTCTGGAAGCAGTGCCTTACCTTCCCAGAAGCCCCTGTCAGATGGGAAACTCTGGCCTTACCTGCTTCATTGGGATTTCATCTGCTTGGATGCACTAGAACTAAGTGTCAGTGCACTCCACCCATTTCCAACACTGGGAACATATAAGCTGAAGGTTCATTTCAACTATGGGATCATCTAGACCAGAGGTCTTCTGACTGTGGGAAGTGGGGCTTGGACCCCTCGGGTCCGTGGCTGTGGGGGAGAGGGCCACTAATACATCTGCAAATACTTGTAAATGAAGATAGCCTGGAAGTGCAACTAGTGTATTTCCAGGTTATCTTCATTTACATGTACCAGTTGGTGTTCATAGAAATGTGTGGGATCTGTAATGCTGAGTGCCATAAGTGAGTGTGGAGACAGGGTCAAAGAAATGGCTAACAAGAACAAAATATTCTGCATTTTGTTGATTTTCTACCTTCAGGTAACTGCATATAAAGTAACACACACACACACACCTTAAATGAAAAATATAAGTAAGCTAAACTAAGGGGTAGGAATATACTTATTCATGTTATGGAACCTCAGTTGGCTAATGCGATCACGGCAGATGTATTTGTGTGTGATCAGAGAGTCACAGAATTAAATCCTGATTGGTGCAGTTAGGAATAGTGACTTGTTTATTTATAGTGCTTCGAGCTCCCAGCCTATGACAGAAATCACTATGAATATGTCATTATTTTAAAATTGTAATACACAATATACAATAGGCTTTCGCAAAATGATGTAAGGTTTCAGAAAAAGCAAGTGCTATAAAAATATACATTTCAGTAATAAGAAGACAGACTGTAATTAGTGAAAACATTTGTATACATGTCCATCAAAAAGACACACTCTAGAGCTCCGGTGAAACCATCCTTATATTGCCTCTCAAAAAGAATAAATATTTGTCACCATGAAGTTTCAAGTGACTCCATTAATTAAAGGCTATACTGGCTTCAAAGCAGTTTTTATATTTGGTGATTACCCAATTGCACACATTTACATTTCTTTTAGGTAGAAGGCACGCTGGAGAGAAGGCACGTTTTTTCTTTAGCACTCTATACTTTTCTATGCTTCACATCACAGAAGATCCCCCGCCCCATCCATCACTCTTAGTAACAGGCACCTCAGGGTCAGGATTAACTGTTCAGGGCAGGTTATTTTGTAAAAGGGGTGAGCCAAGGTGGTAGCAGGGAGGAAGCCAGCAGGTTACATTCAGATGCAGAATCCTGATCCTCCAGCCTTTTGGGTCCTCAGGTTAATGGTCCAGGAGAAAAAGGAAAGGCGGGAGGTCCAATGATAATGTCAAAAAGATGGCCTAGAAGAGGGGGTACTATGTAGCGGATCATTTTTGTTTACAACTGGACTGAGACAGCTTGCTCAGAGAGACGACCCAGAAAAGGGGGAAATATATAGGAGGTCTTTCTTTTAGAGGGCAGTCACTACCATTAGTGTAGCAGGAGCTTTGGCCCTTGGGTCAGGGGTGTGAGTGGCGACTGGACCAAAGTTAAGGCTGTCCTACTATGAAAGAGGTGTGGGGACCCATTTTCTTGCTAGCACTAGGCACAGGTCACCCTTGCTATATATGGATCAGGGCCCAGGAAATAGGAGGAGTTAGCTGTAGGCATTTTTGTTTTTTCTAACACAAGGTGTAAAAAGCCAGCTTTGGGCATCAGGCCTAGGATTAGTGGCCTAGTGGAGTGGGCAGGGTAGACAGACCAGTGCATATTTGCTGTGCCAGTGTTGCTTGGGGCCTTTGCGCAATGGCCCAAGGGAAGGGGACATTGAAGCGGAGGAAAGACCTTGATTTGGGTATGAGAGGAATGGGAGGGAGATGTATGGTATGAGATGGGAACATGTGTAGTTAACAAAGGGAAGAAGAGATAAATTTCTTTGTAAGGCATTATCTATCATTAGTGAAGAAAGTGCAGTGGCACTGGGGCCCAGGGGTCTGAGTGACCCTCTACATCACAATTATTAGCGTTTGTATGAACTGCATTGCATTTGTACTTTTATGGCCTTGAGACTGAAATAAAGTTCTTATAATGATGATGACAAATATTAATGTGTTCTTCTAAAAAGGTAGCATGATGGCTCATTTCCCCTGCTAGCATTAGGGTAGAGGGCAAACGCTGGAAAAAAAGGGGCCAACATGCAGGAGTTCATGTTTTTTCAGAAGGGAACAAAGCACCAGTTTCAAGATTGAAATGACGATCTGGCATGGTGGGTAAGGGGTGAAAAAGAAGAGGGGATAGCCTGTTTCCCGGGCCACAGCTTTCATTTGTGAAGCAGGTGCAGGTGAAATTTCATTTTGCCCCAACAGTGCACAGGACTCACAGCTCACCAATTATGGGGAGTAGTTGTTGTTGGTCAATTCTGTTTTTGTTTCATGCATTTGCTGTTTCATAATTCTCATATTTAGTGTGTTTTATCTCTGCCTCCTGCGATCAGCCCTATGCCTGCGGCTCCCACAGTGTTTGCTATAAAGTTTTGGTTGGGGGACTGCCCTCAAATAGTTTTGCTGAGGGAGGCTCAGACTAAAAGAGTTTCAAGACCTCAGATCTGGACAGACTCATACCTGCATTGGCCCTGCTATGTTGCCTCCAGAATACCTTTTAAATGTGAAGACTAAGCTGAAGGCCCTGCTGATCCTTGCCTGGACCACCCTGCTTCAACTTACATTGCCTGCACAGAAGCAACCACCCAGCCCATGAAGTCCAGAGAAGCAGACAATGAGCCAGGTAGCACTCTCTACACCTCATAAGAGTGCTGAAGACCAATGTTATACAAGAGCAGTTAGACGACAGGGTGAGTGTTGGTTCTGCTGAGCAACCAAATCCTATAACTGTGCCCATCTTTTCTTTGCTGGTTTTGTGAGACACATCCGTTCCCCGAACCATTAGTTGCCACCTAGTGTAGTGTGGGTATGGACCCAACACCATTCTAAATCACACTTTGGAATCTTCTAACCCTGCACGCAGTGCAAAGGTTGAGCACTTTGCTTGCTTGAGTGTTAGTATGATCAAGTTAACTCAAATAGGGACTGCTTGATCATAGTCTCCTCTCCTTCGCACATGTGAATGCATAACACGTGATCTTATTGATTTACTTGCTCCCTATGCTCTGCTGCTCCATCTACAAAGCACTTTCCATAGCCTTTAAGGCAATTCTTGGCCAGGCTTAGTGCTTTATCCAAGTAAAGTTCCAAAGATCCTCACAGTATTGTACCCTCTGTTCTAGACTGCAACATAAGCTGATGGTTCCCCTCACAAAATAGGAGACTCTTTGGTGGAACTACATTTTCCATACAGGAAACAAAATTATAGAAACTCTCCTCTTCCTGGCAAAGACAAAAAATGTCTAAGATCACTTGGAATTTAGAGGAAGTAAAGACCTGGCTCTTCCCAAAGTGATGACCATAAATCAATACCAATGTCCCATAAAGGATCAGGGTCATCAGGTAGCTTGGGACCACACCAATCCAAGAATCAGAAAAGTCTAATCCCTCAAATATGGTAGGTAAAATTACATCTGCACTTATCTCTTGCTTTATTTCATTCTATTCAATGCATAAGCACACCAACAAGATCAAAGTGACACGAAAAGAACATTCAGCTACTTTGGTGCACAGGAACAAAATACTTATAACTCAGGACTGTGGACACTAAAACGTTATTTTGATGATGTAGGATCCTGCTTTCTTTCTTTTATCCATTGTACCATTTATAGTTTACATTTATGTTAATCTTCTGGTGCTAGTGATCACACAGTGGCCATGAGCAATGTTTACAAATGACAATGCTTTGACATGTTCTGTTCTGAGGTATCATTAGTCTTATTCTTTTCCCAACATTTCCCAAAGCAACAACTCTGGCTCATTATTGTTATTGTTATTTCAGCTGTATTAATTGCACTGTGCTATACATTGACTGAAGCTGCAGACCACCTATTTTGAGCTAGGCCTTAATTGCTCGACCAAAGTCAAGGAGCATAAGGGGCTAACTTTCTGATGTAGACAGAGTGGCTGGTAAGAAACTCCTGCAATAGCCTCTTAGATACTGCCAGCAGTCTCTACAACCATAAACATCATAGGGGAAAAGTCTGGCAAATGCCCAGCTCTGTAAGACACTGTCACAATTGGAGTAGCATGACTTTTCGCTCCATCGTTTATGTTTGGATAGGCCACATATGTATTTGCTTTTGGCCTTATGTAATTGTATGGCGCAATAATACAGATGAGATGTGGTGCACCAAAGGTATAGAAAGTGAATCTCTTGTGTAATTTGATAAATATATGTGTGCATATTCACATTTTTCTTTTTGAGAGAATTCTGGATTGCTGCTTCTTTAGGTTTAGATTATATGGTGGTGTGCTAAAATGCATTGAATGCAGTGTATTCACCAGGGATTAGCGAGAATAAATCTTTATCAATTGTGGTTAGACTGTTGTGTTTGCTTAAAAATTACATGTATTAGATGTTGTGCCACTTAAAGGAGGACAGCATGATATAGCTTGACTCATTACTAAAGACAAAATTTATTGGATTCTATGTAAATTGTAGAACTAATATGTTTTTAAGAAAATGTTAAGTTATCGCATTTGTGGGCTTTAAACTAGCATTCAAGACAGTTAATATTAATGTGCAAGTTGTTTATCTGCATGATTTTCTTCTTGCAGGTGCAGATCATAGGCATTCGTTAGTAAAACGTACATTTATTTCAGAGATAGTGAGATGAGGACATGCTGGCAAAGTTAAATGCTTTTAATTGAAAGAACAAAGAGGGTGATACCAGTTGGTACTATCAGCCGAAAGGAGGAACCCAAGGAAGACTGGAATATTGAAGTAGTGTTCAAGGCACCAAGTTTTTTTCTGAGAACTGGAAAACATATTATCATGTGAATCACGTCATGCTTTCTCAAATGTTCTTTGTGCATTTTAATTAGTAAACCCACCATGGGTTTAGCTAGATTCCCCTTAGACTTCGAGAGTTACAGATCTCTTGACATTCCTGATTGTGTGGCTTCGTGCTATACATGACTCCTTACTTCTACAGAAGTTCAGATGCTGACACCTTTCTTGCTACCTGGCTTCAATAGGGTTTTTCCTACCCATGGATCAGTGTAGGGTTTATTAGATGCTGCAAATCTTTTACATGTATGGGGAGAAGGATAAGAATTTTTCGTCCAGCCATCAAGTTCTTTTTCTCATATTTTGTATCACTGCTCACGAAATACTTATGTGTTCTTTGTTGTTGAGGACCAATATTGTTAGACGTTTTGGTCTGCTTTTGATAATTCTCTACTTTTACATTATGTTCTTGAGATTGATTTATGTTCGTCTGGATTTTAGTTTGTAATAAATCTTTTAACTTCAAGTTACTGATTCTGGCTTTTATTGTGTAGTCCTGATGATCACACTGTACCGCAAGATATAAACTGTTCCTCTCAGCTACTACAAAGGTCTATTGACCGGAGTTCAAATTGAAGAAACTGCCCAGAGCATTCTCACAATCTTATAGTCTTCACTGCACTGTGCTAGATTGTTCCTAAATAAGCATTTAGGTAAGAATAAAAAAAGAGCGAGAATAAAGTGCACTAGCTGGCACATACCACCAGTAACATATTAATCATAAAATGATAATGATTTTAGGGAAGTGATTATGCACGAGTTGCCCAGCATATAATGAACTCACAGCTTGCTGTATAGTAAGATCAAGACCCTCACACCACAAAATACGCCAAGTGAAACCCGGACAAGGGTGCCCTTTCCCATTTTGATTCAACGATACTTTAACGGCGCAATCCATTTTAGTTGAAGTCAAAACAGATTGCTTAGTTTGAGTGTGCAGGAAAAATAGGTTATTTTAATTTTGGAGATCCGTCCACCCGCTCGCCCTCTAGTGTAGTGGAGGCTCTCACCAAGCCTGCCTGGCAAGGGACTAGCTACCAAATCAAGAAATTCCGGTCAGCTTGGTAGGGATTGTTTAGTAAAAATGCTTCTGTGGAAGGATTACTTTCATAGGCCTGAGTGCACCATGGTTAATGATGAGCCCAACATCAATGTGTACTGTTAGGTGTTCCTGGACCTACAAGTCGAGGACCATGCCAGGAACTCAACAGAGATTGGCACTAATCTAACAAATAAAGAGATTATGACATCAGTAAGGATATGGAAATTCTGTAGGAGACATTTATTATATACACAGGACAAAAATCTGAAAGTTGGCGAAAGGAAAGGACAAGACAGAATCGGTGGACTAGAACAGTTTGGGACTGGAACAGTGGAAGAGAACAGCCTGAGACAAATGAGATGGCAAGATGATACAAACAGAAGCACCATACACAAACTATCAAAAATGATAGTTTATATGCTCCTTGGGAAATGATATCTCTGTCAATTTGAAAGATCATAGAAAAGTCAAGGAGCAGTTACTGTCACAGAGCTCTTATGGGAGAATCTTACAGGCATCCTCGGTAAATAATAACCAAGATAGCAACGCAACCACAAGAGTGGACAAAATGGAACAGAACAAGGAACTCTAAAAACAGGAACTGAGCTCAGGGAAAAGCAGGGCCAGATTTAAGAACAAGGACTGTGCTCAAGATCTTTGGAAATAGGAACTCTGAAAGCCAAGAAAGGGAAGCGGTAAACAAACTGAGACAGTGCTGGCATAAGGAGCACAGAAAAAGGAATAAAAATCCAAGATTTAAAATCTACACATCAACAAAGGTAGCTGAGGGGGTGTGTAGACAGAAGAAGAATCACACGTAATGAGGGACAGAGAAGTAGCAACAACAAGGAACAGAACCAGGGAAGGCAAGGTAACCAGCAGGGAATAAGGAGCAAGAAAATAAATGGATCCATGAAAAATTAGAATCAAGGAACACATGTGGAATCTAAGCAGCAAGACAAAAGCAGAACAAGAGAAGTTCAGCAAAAAAGACCATTACAAGCATCTGCAAATTGAGCTAACAGGGATTAAATAGCTTGTTGTGCAAGGGGAGGAGCACAGGTGCAGAGAGGGAGCCAGGTATGAGTCATAAGTCAGGTGCAGGGAATCAGGGAACTACCAATGAATGGAAAGCTGCAAAGGAAATGGGAGAAGGCACGTCTATAGAACCAGCAGGCACTAGGAGGGGAGCAGGGACAAGGAATGCAGAATAAAGTAGAATGTGTGACGTGAAGTAAGCTAGTCTGATGGTGTCAGTATAGCTATAGCAGCCAGTAACAACCATGTTGGGCAAAAATCCACCTCCTAGAGAAGATATGAGTTATGTTTGACAACAGAGTGAAGTATTTGTCCCCCAAAGCACAAAGATAGTTATTTGATAAACAGGACTGCAACATAATGCGGAGTAGGGAGTGATGTGAGTTGGAATACGTTCTGACATGGTCAGATCTGAAGGCAGGATCTCAGACATCCTACATGAGTACCATCTAGTGAGCGAATTACGGTTTCGTGACAGACCAGAGGACATCTTCAACACTGTCAGTTCTCAATAGGAAGGGATTGGTGAGACTGACCAAGTAGATGATATGTGGAAAAGCATCATATGTCAAAATAGATAATAAGAAAAGTAGCCAAGTGACATTTTACAAAGCATGGGATGAATTTTGGGACCTCTATGATAACTATTCATTATAGCAGAATGAATAAGAAAAGCAAAAGAAGAAGCTACTTGCACTTGTTTTTCCATCACTCGTCAATATAATTGCTTCTCTTTCATTTGTTTTCCAAATAGTTGCATGCTATTATCCTGCCAACTGTGAGTTGATAACAATTTTATTCACACGGCCAATTAAGTTCAGACCTTAAGGCCCATACTACTAGACTGTCGACCTCAGCATACTTTCAGACCCTAGCTGAAACACACTGATTGTACTGTAAGGTAAGTTGAACATATCCAAAGATGTAGCTTTTCAAATGTTGAATGTTGATTACGTTAGGTATAGTATCTTGTTTTGGATAAGGTTGAATTATACTTATGAAAAATAAAATAAACTAATTTTCTTATTGTATAGGTTATTCGTGGCCATTTTTTCCTACAACTGTATCATATTTCTGATGCGTATTTAACTTCGTGTCTTCCCTCTACTTTCATTAACACCACTCCCCTCTTCATCTAACATTTCTCACGCTGTCTTTGTGTCTCTGATGTACACTGAAGTAGACTAGCCATTAGAAAGCTTGCACTAGCAGTGATTGTGTGGCTGTACTATGTCTGTAATATGTGTCTATAAACTGATGTTTGCAGCTTAAATGCTGTCATTCTGGGCTCATCACTGCTGAACCTGTAAATAAACACTAATAGAAAAGTAATGCAATTGTATTCCTTCCGATTCTCCATAAATGACTGGCTGAAGGTTGCAAAACATCCCAAACATACCTCTGTATTAGTAACATTGAATCTATTCACTTGTTACTCGCATATAAATTAAGGTCTGCTACTCTGGCGCCTTGTTCCCTTGGCCCATGGGCTGCCCCTTAACTCTTGAACCCCGCTTATCGATTGCTCACGCAGCCCCTCCCTCACAGGGCCAATCATTATGGGGGGAGTTGGAAGCGTGCTTTGTTAATGCCATTGTGGTACATGTTTTAATGAAGCTTGAGAACATCTTTCCGCTACACAAAAGACATAACAAGTGGGATTGCCATTGGTTTTTACATTTTTTGGAGGCCGCTCACAGACTCATTACCAAATGGGTTGTGTGTGATTTTCCAAGCTATTTCTTCCTTGTTCTTACTGTCACTTTTAAATATTCCCACTTGTGTGCGACTCACATTAGCCTCTCTTTTGAAACCTAAAACTGCCTCATATGGCATCCTGTGTTAATTAGGGACGCTAAATTCACAATAATAATATTTTTAATTGAATTAAATGTGTTACTCAAAGTAACCCAAACAGAGTATTTCGGTGTTACAGTTCCAGTGAACGGAGCCTCTCTGTTTGTGTACCGTGCACATCTTCAGCTCTGACTAATGCTAAAGCTGCCACCGAACACCGCATACAGCGAGATGGCTTCTCTGCCAAAAGCTTTGCTTGCCAAGAATCTTTTTTCGACAGAAAACAGACTGCTCGTCACTCCCCCGCACAGGCATGACACGTGGGATGAGCATGATCGAGGGAATGCGGCTGCCATTCAAGGGGCAGCTAAGAAGAAGAGCGCAGGCTCAGAGAACCGCCATGACACTTGAGAGAGAGGACAACAGTTGCCTCTTCTTTAAAAAACATAAAATGCCAGCATCGATGAGCTCAAGCACAGAATGCTAATGTATAGTATGCAAATATTTTCAGAGCGGGCAGAAAAATGTGGACTTTAGGAGAAAAAGTAAAGGTGCCTTAAAAAACGCCAAAGAATACTTGTAGTTCATAAATGCACAAACTAGTGGCTGTAGAATTAGAGATATGTATTAATACATTTATGGAATCAGCATAAACCACCATTCATATCAATGGTAATAACAGAGTGAAAGAAGCTAAACAAACCCCCAGCCACTGAACCCCAGTAAGCAGCCTGTTTTGGACGTCCAGCTCGCCCAGTGCATGGAATGTCCTAATGTCAACAACAGGCAATCCTCTCTCCACAATCCTGCTACAAATAAAACTGCCTGGAAGGCCAGAGGTGGGGTTCATTAATAGTTTTTCAACGTACGGCAGCTTATTTTGGGACACAGGCGTTTGGTGTTAGCAAGTAGAAACATTTAAAATGCAAAGTATGGATTGCTTCAATGTCATGAAGTTGTTATTAATCTCCAAACCTGGTATACGGTGACTCAAAATTTGGGTGAAAAGGCACAACAAGCAATTCATTTTGTTCGAACAAGCAAGATGCCCTTGAGCCTGAGATTCTGTAGGCATCGTTGACCAGTATGCCTGGTAGCACAAGTAGCTACCGGGTCAGAGTACCTGGCACTTCCTGGAAGGAAGAACCATTGCAGCTGCTACCTGGACTGGAGTGGACAGGTCAGGAAGGACACAGCTTAGTGTGTGCCTCACATGAAGCATGGGAGCAGCAGAATAAGATGGCGCACTGGTGGTCATGTGAACAGTTAGGATGAAGTCGCCTAGTAAGGGTGTAGCAGCGGGCCAATAGGAAAACAGCCAATGGATTCAATGTTGAAAGAGTAATCTCCTTTGGTGCATAGATTACGAGTGCCAGGAGGTCCATGGTGCTACACTGATCAGGAGACATAGCAATAACTCTTAGAAGGAAACGGAAAAAAGTTTCGAAAGCCTAATTTCTGGGTCCCAACTAAAACTGGAATGTGAGGTACTTTAACGCATTGCAGATTTAACATTGATGGTAAGTTTTGCTTTTTGTTTCTTCACTTGTGTTTTAACCACATATCAACTGTATTTCATCTTCCTACTAACGTGTACATTATAATATTTCTTGAAAAGGTATCATGTATAATGAATATATCACATCTCCTTCATATTTAAGTATATACATGTGTTTTGCTAACAAGTGCTTGAAGTACATTTACTATCATATAAGCAACAGCTCCTCAAACATATGGAGGAGTGGAGTCCATGTCATTAAGGAAAACAACGGTTCAAAAACAGTTTGCTATTTCTGTAGTTAATAGTTTGACATTTTACCAGGGATTTTATGCTTGTTTTATGAAAAGGAAGGCATGCCAGTAGCAGACTGTGGGAGAAATAGGACACTTTCAGGATGTGGCTATAGGTAGTCCATCAAGACGTAGACAGTTTTGGAATCCATTAAAGTTCCTATTTACTACATTTTACACTAATAAGGTGTGGCTCAGATAAAAAAAAAAGAAATACTGAAAATGATCATCTGACTAAAGCTCAATATTAAATTACAACAAAGTTTCAATCTAAATGAAAAAATGGGAAACGTTTGAACCTACAACTACCTTGAAATATAAATTCTGTTTTTTTTGTGTTTTAATTTTTTTTTAAAATATGCTATGTTCATTACGATGAAAACATTTGGCAAATGTACTGAACAAAATGGTAAGTTGTTAGCATACAGGTCGCACAACGATGGGAATAAACCAGACACGGAGGCAGTGTAACTACGAAAATAAAATATTCAACAACTGGCATAAATTATTTGATTATTGCAATAGTGTATATGAGTCTCAAATTTCAACTGATCGAGCCAGCAAAGATAGTTTTGTCTCAGATGCAGAAATACCCTTTCAAACAGACGAATATTCCAAGCCTCTGAATGAAGCAGTACATAAACTGGAAATTGAAGGTGTCATTAAAAGTATGAGAAAAGAAGGCATGCACCAGGAATATAAGATTCCCCGCAGAATAGCATCAACGTTTGCCACAATAAAAAATGTTTGCTATTTACTGTTTAATAAAAGTACTTAGGTAGATCTTGCTTATTACGGACTGTGCGCCAGAATACACACAGAAATCTGGACCTATGCAGGAAGTCATGGCCTGTTTCATTTCTTAATCTTAATATTAATATTTCGTATCCATTATTGCACAAACAATAGGTGAACCTTTAGGCCTTTAGGTGAACCTAAAGGCCTTCCCAAGCATAATCAAACTGGTTTTATTAAGGGACATACTGACAGCAAAAAATGTGAGAGAACATATTGATATAATTCATGTTTCAAGGAATATTATGCTGCTCACAGCACCATTAATAGTCAATGAAGAAAACGTTTTTGCTAAGGTAGTTATTTTTCTTTATTGCTCTCTAAACTGGTTTAGAAGTTCTGGCAAGAACTGTGAGTGTATTAAAGTAGTCACTGGAGAGAGACTGGCCTGAAGCTTCAAGGTTGAAATGGGAACTTGATAGGGGTGCCTTCTTCCATCAGCATTATGGTTTAATGTTTTAGAGATGCTTCCACTGAATGAATGGGGAGAAACAGCATTATTAAAGGAAATGTAATGCTCTTATTTAAGCATTAGCTGAGGAAAGCTGTAACTTCCTTCTGCCCAGTATCCACCATCCACTATTCTGGCCACCAATTTTAAGGCAGTAAAGGACGCGGGGACAGCATTAGCCAGATGCCATTTTGCCCCGGGTGGAAAAGGAAACGAGATAGCATTGCCCTGTTTCACTATTATTTCTTTATATTTTTGGAAGCATTTGGCTCAAGTCATATAGAAAGTAGCAAACCCAAAGGGATTTTCTCCAGTGTGCAGGGACAGTGTACAAATAAATGAAGTAGGAGTGATGGGTATGTTTGATTTAAGTACTTCGAAAACATAGCATGTGAGCTTCACCACTGAAAGATCAGTGTTGAAGTGATACATTTATAGGAGTTATGAATTATGAAATATATTCTGCATCAGTTCATATTAAATGCACTGCAAAAGGCATGCAAACGTCTATCAGTGATCACACCACATTCAGAACTTGAGTGACTCTACCTACCAGCTGCCAATTCCAAGGTCCGTCTGCACAATGCAAGAAGGGGAGGATGAAACACCTGGGTCTGTCAAGAGGGACATTGGTATTTGAACATATTTATATGGGATCTTCTGTATTTAAAAAAGGTCCCCTCCAAACCCGGCTCAAGAAGAGGCACTATCTATGTGTTTGTCCAGGAAAGGCTCTTTCCTTTAAAGACCAGCTAGATAAAGTTGGTAGGCAGGATTGAGTTGGCAGGCAGGCTAGTGCTCCACCAACAAACTTGAAAAAGGGATTCATCATTTTGGGTTAATGGAACTTTGGACTGCTTTTATGCCGTAAAAAAGGCATTACATTGAACCTAAAGCATCTGGAAACTATTAGGCACTATAGTTTGTTAGATCTCAATATTAATGAATGGCTGGCTTGACCTATAAAATAACCTTGCTTGCCGCACTCCATGGATAGAGTTTGCCTCATACAGGACGAGAGAAACCCAACCTGACGCTAAATAATTTCTACCCTCCTGTCTGTCAGAGTATTGGAGAGAACTGGAGCACTCTCTACATAGAGCTTCTGCTGAAGCACTTTGCTCTGGTCCCCCATTGATGAAGAGAATTCATGGAGTCAATGTCCTGATATAGGAGCCTGCTTGACACAGTAAAACTCCCTGCCTGTGTTTGAAGGATGTGTTAGACCTCAAGCTTCATGCACGGTTCATTGGAGCCCAGGGGAAGCTCAGGTGCTTGCTCTTTAGAAATACGCACACTTTAGAGATGGTCCCTACACTCTCTGCAAGAGGTGGAGTTTGTTGGCACTCCCTTCCTTTAAATTGCAAACCGTCCGAAGAAGCAGTTGCTTGGCTTTCGGACCTTGACTTGCATCCACGCCTTTCCTTCAGCATTTCGCTACCCTCAGCGTTGGAATGGTCCCTCAATTGTGTGATGCACCCTCCTCATCTGTTCCACAGGTGTGGCCCCTACAGTCTGTTGCTTGTGTCACTAGGGCACTGTGTCCCTGCAGCCAGCTATGCTTCAGCTACCGGTCAGCATCTGTTCCCAAGACTCTGTAATGTGTGTTTCATGGGTGGGTCAATTGTTTACACAATGCCTGAGATCTGACATGTGATCTGTGTGTGCCCTTGAGATGTGTTCCAATTGCTAGTCTGACTCGCAACATGTGGCTGGGGTATTCCAAACAAACCCATGCAGCAGGGGACTCCAATTTTGGGGCCTCAGGAGTATGTATATCAAGTATGTCACACTTGCTCAGCCACCTGACTACTGTCCAGTGCCAAAAACTGTTTCACGTAGACCTGGTCAGTCATGCCTCCTCATGGGCATTTTGAAACACTCTGTAATCCCACTCCTGTGTATGAAATTGCAGGTTGTGCTTAGTGACATGTGCCCTCAGGTGTCTGCCTCTGTGTCATTAGGGTGTGGCTTGTTGTTATGACCATGATTCAGAGGGTCAGCATGACATCTGAGATGTGATTGTGAGAGACAAGACCTGTGTGACATATAGGTGTGTGATCATCTGACAGCGTACAATGGTGTATGAAACTGTGTCCTTCATGCAGCTGGGTTACATGCATGGCAGTGAGGTGTTAATGTACAGGGATTTGTGTTTGCAGAGACTCATATGTATGATTTGCATGATGTGGGGGTCTTCTGGGTCCTGGATATGTTGTTTGCATGGGATGGGCAAGTGCGCCGGTCATCTGCAGAGTTAGCTTTACCCCTGAGCTAGGATTGTGAGTCAGTGCATATTGTTGTTGTCTGGATGCCCTGTCCCTGTGACAGGAGACAGTGTTGACTGACTTTCAGGGCATCCCAGTTCCATGGCATTGAACTTGCTATGAGTGATCCTGCATTGTGTTCAAGTGTGCACCATGCACCCCATTGTGGCATTGACCATCAGGACATGAGTACATCATAGTGTGTGTTGCTGGCATGCATCACAAGCATGTGAAATGAGTCTCTGCCCATCCCTTCATCCGGACACCTGTACTGAGTCAGTAGCAAGAGATGTGCTGTGTGTATAGTGACATACTCCTTGTTCACTTGCATGTACAACTAATGTGTGGATGGTGCATGTTGGCACATTGGGGTGTGAGCATCCAACATGCAACGGACATATGTGTGAAAGTCAAGGAGGGATATGTGTGCCATGGTTGAAGTTGAGAATGACAATTGGCTATTCTAAACAGTGTTGGCACTTTGAGCTGTGTTCAGCTGATGATGCCAGGGCTTGCCCTGTGATGTGATGTACTCACTGTGGTGTGTGCAGTCGGTGCAGGTGACTGTGTTGGCACTTTTAGCTGTGTTCAGCTGATGATGCCAGGGCTTGCCCTGTGATGTGATGTACTCACTGTGGTGTGTGCAGTCGGTGCAGGTGACTGATGTTGTTCTCTTACTTCCTATTCCTATCCAGATACATCCACGGCCACAGGAGGGGACAGCTCCACGGACCAGGAGGAGCCACAGAGCCTTACAGGGACAGAAGGAGAGGAGTCGGGTGGACCCAGTGGCACAGAGGGCGAGTGGAGCCACACAGAGGAGTCGTCAGCACCATCCCCCCCAGCTAAGGGCCACAGCAGCTCTGACCATGACTCCCTTGTGGAGGCGGGTGTCAGCAGCCACCAAACCCCAGCTAGTGAGACTGTCCCCGCCACCAAAACCACCAGCACCACCACCGTCCCATTGGCTCCCATCCCAGAGGTCCCTGTGGGCTCCCGTGTTCATGAGCATGTCTCCTTTGTGCCAGGCACCGCACCCCCTGCCCCTGTGTCCCCTGCTGCCCTGAGTGAGGAGTCTGTGGACTTACTTAGACAGATCCATGTAGGGCAGACGTCGATGCTGAAGGTCCTCCATGCACACACAGGTCTGTTGACACAACTGGTGTCATTCATGGAGGGCATTTCCTCGGGGATGTCTGCCCTATAGAGTACCAATCAGTCCGTGGCCTCCTCCCTGATGGCAGCAGTGTCCCTCCTCCAACAGTCCCGCACCCCTCCTACCCCTGCACCACCTACGATTCCTAGTACCCTACCTGTCCCAAGCACAAAAAACCCCAAACCAAGGTCTAGACGTGCACACAAGCAAGCGCAGGGGACTGATACCACACTCACAGGGGCTGGTTTGCAGACACACACACAGTCATCCACAACCACTCTGCAGTCCACCGAGAGCTCTCCCTCCCAGCCCTCTTCCCTTGCCTCACCTGCAACCCCATCTCCCCAGAAGCTCTTCCTCTGTGACCTTGGCCTCTACCCCACTGACCCAGCAGATCCTGATTACAAGGGGAAGAGGAAGTCCCCACACACAGAGGGGAGTGCCCCTCACACCCAGACACCCTCTCCCAGGCGCAGTCAGACAGAGACCCCCACCCACAAGTCCCCCGGCGCCAGAAAAGCAAGACCCCCCCGCCACCACGCAGCTCCATGGCAAAGTCTCCGTCCTCCATCCCCCAGGCCACCACTCCAGAGGTTTCCCTGCCACTCTCTGCCCCGGGTTCCCCCACCCACAGATACACCATCCCCAAAATGCTAAGGCCATCCCCCCCTAGCACTTGCCCCGCCACACCTGGTCAGACGGTTAGTGCCACTGATGTGGGGACCGTGTCCCCCCCTGCCCTGCCGACCTCACTTGCCCCTCATTCCGTTCCCATGGATGTAGGCACTGCATTGGAGTCCATGACCACCCCGTCTGACTTGGGCACTGCAGTGGTGAGCCAATCCACTCCATCTGACCTGCCCACTGGAGTTGTGCCGGCACCCACCCCATCTGACTTGTGCCCCACAGTTGTGACAGCACCCACCGCTTCAGTCAGCTCCACTGCAGTTGCAAGTGTCTCGCCTGCATCCACCACCCCTTCACTGCCTCCTTCTGCTGCGCCCTGATCCTGTCACTGCGGTGCCTGGCCTGCCCCCATGTATGCCCCTCTGAGGGGATGACCCCGGTCCTTAGCAGTGCAGGCAAGCAGGGTGTGACAGTTGTCACTCTAGTTCACTCCTTGGCATTTGGACATGGACTGGCCATTGGCCTTTTGTTTGAACAGACGTTTAACTTTTAATATGCTGAATAACGCTTTTTTCTTTATCCCTTTGAACTTGATTTAGCTGTACATTAGGTTGGTGATGTTTAACATGCCCTTGCACCTGTGATGCTTTGTTTACAATGTTGAATACTGATGTGTTGCTGTGAGGTACTCCCTGTGGTCCATGAGATATGTATCCTATTCTGGTGGGTATCCATGTCATCCTTTGCAGCTACCTGGGTGTGTCAGGATCAACTATTTGTGGACATCTCTCTGTGAGCATTTCATTTGCATGGTCACATCTCTGGCTTGCACCCATGCACATATGATGTGCTTCCCATTGTCCAATTTGTCACTTCCACAGACTTTGTACTCATCAACACTGGACCTATAGGTGTGGGCGTCATTGGTATAGGAGCAACTGGGTCCCCTGTGCAACTTGCTAGACATATGTTTTGGGTATGTGCAGATGAGTTAGGGGCGACTCACGTACCCAGGCTGTTGTGACCAGAGCCTTCATTGTGTGGCAACTGATGGCTGACTGACCAAGTGTTCTGCAGACATGACTGAGACTTGCGGTGAATATGTTTGGCACAGCTGGGCTTCCACAGGAGTTGTGTCCCCTCAAGTAAGTGTGTTGTCCAGTGACATGGCCTGGGTCCATGGTATGTGTTGTATGAGCATGTGTGTGTGTCCACATCCCTGTTCATACACAGACAGTGTTCCCTTGATATGTTCCTGTTGTTGATGCTTGCTGAGTGGTACTGGGTTCATCCCACTACCTTTCCAATGGGCTACCAGATGTGTGGGTGCATGACACACTACTGTTAATTGGTGTATCATCATTGGGATTTGTCAGTTCTGAGTGGTGATGATGTTGACAGACACAGATGGGACACAGTCAGGGTTCCTCAAGGCACCTGTTTATTTGCAAAACTCATGTAGTTTTCCCTAGGTGGTAGTTTTCAGTGATTGAGACATTTGTATGTGTGTGTGACTGCTCCCACTTGTCGGGTTCGTGGCTGCGATGCTGGCAGGTGTCAGCATGTGTGCCTTGTGGTTTTCCTTGGCTTCTGCATTGTCCTGGGACTGTGGCAGGGATTCTGAAAGTTACGTGAGCTTTGAGGTCATGGCCATGTACCGCATATTGTGCAGTATGTCTGTCATTCCCCAGGGTTGTAAACTGTCCTTGTGTGATGTGTCTGTGCACCTTAGGTACTCCCAACATTCCTGTGTTTGTCATGGGTGCATGTGCAATGTCACCTGTCCATGTGGGCTTCACAGGTACACATTGTTGCAGTTCAGGGTGTGTGGTGTTGAGGGTGGACTGATGTGAATGTTTGCATGGATGGTCCCCTAGCTCCCGTTTGTCCATGGATGAGGGGCCATGCTGAGTGATTTGTGTTTGTGTATGTGTGATGTACGTTTGTGGCACAGGACACATGTCTGGGTTTCCCAGTTTGTACGACATCTGCCTTTGTCATCACAGTGGAGGTGTCATGCATGCTTGTGTCACCCCAATGTCTGGTCCCTGGGGGTAGTGCTGTTGTGTGTCAGTCTCTTGCTGTGTTAGTTGGTTTACATTGCAGCTTGTGTCACATGTGTCTGTTGTGCTCCCTCTCATCTCCCAATGGCTGATTGCCCACTGAGGGTGTCCCAATGATGGTTTACTTTTGTATGGCACTGTGTCCACATCTGTGTCACTGTGGTTCTGCCCCCCTCATGTCTTGTGTAGTTGCCTGTGGATACTGTGGCACACACACACACATGCTGTGTCAGATGTGCAGTGTGAGTTTGCCTGTTTGTGTTTGTGCATCTGCACCAGTGCATTGGTATTGCTGTTGCGGGCCTTTGTCTGGATGCTGTTTCTGTGATTTTGCCTGCTGTCCCTGTGAGTCATATCACATCATTGTGCACATTCATCCTGGTTGTTAGGTGCCATTGCTGGCATGGAATGTGAGTTTGTGAGCTGACACCTACAGTCTACACATGTTGTTTTGATTGGTGTGTCTATTTTCGAGATGTGTGCATGCTTGGTGATGGTCACTTCTGCTCTTGTGTTATTGTACACTGTATGCATTGTCAACCCCCATGTGTGGTGCTTGTCTGCACATGGCCGAGAGTGTGTTATGTTTTCACAGCACTGTTAGCCTCACCACATCTCTGTGTGTATGGGACACAACCACTAGTTTGCCCCAGAAGTGTTTAATGTGTTGGGAGCAGGGATAATACATGTTGTTTGTTATTTGCAGCTTTGAACATGATGACACTTACCTTTTGGTCACTGTGATGAGGGGGGGTTTAGTCCCCATCACCAGAATGCTTAACATCTGCTGCATTTTGGAAGCCCACACTTAACTTCTGTTCTACACAGTGATGGGGTGTTCTTTTTACATTGCCACAGTGCTATGGTGATGCTTGCCATGTGTATGTCACACTCATGTGTTGGCCACACATGTGCTGTTACTTACATTGTATGTTTGTAGCCATAATCACTGTTGTGGGCATTTGTCACAGACTTTACACTGTTGACATGATGTTAGGGGGGATGTATTTTGCTGACATACCTGATGTTGGAGTATGCTGGATGTGTTGCGCATCACCCATCCTATGGCTGGGGGTGGTTTAGTGATGGGCAACATAAGCCCTATGGCTAGGGGTGGCAGTAGTGGTGGGCAACATAAACCCTATGGCTGGGGGTGGCAGTAGTGATGGGCAACAGGTCCGATGTGAGTGGGGGTGGCAGGGGTGATGGGCAACATAAGACCTATGGCTGGGGGTGGCAGTACTGATGGGCAACAGGTCCCCTGTGAGTGGGGGTGGCAGGGGTGATGGGCAACATAAGCCCTATGGCTGGGGGTGGCAGTAGTGATGGGCAACATAAGCCGTATGGCTGGGGGTGGCAGTAGTGATGGGCAACATAAGCCCTATGGCTGGGGGTGGCAGTAGTGATGGGCAACAGGTCCTCTATGGGTGTGGGTGGCAGGGGTGATGGGCAACATAGGCCCTATGGCTGGGGGTGGCAGTAGTGATGGGCAACATAAGCCCTATGGCTGGGGGTGGCAGTAGTGATGGTCAACAGGTTCCCTATGGGTGTGGGTGGCAGGGGTGATGGGCAACATAGGCCCTATGGCTGGCAGTAAAGATGGGCAACATAAGCCCTATGGCTGGGGGTGGCAGTAGTGATGGGCAACAGGTCCCCTGTGAGTGGGGGTGGCAGGGGTGATGGGCAACATAAGCCCTATGGCTGGGGGTGGCAGTAGTGATGGGCAACAGGTCCCCAATGGGTGTAGGTGGCAGGGGTGATGGGCAACATATTCCCTATGGGGTGGCAGGGGTGATGGGCAACAGGTCCCCTGTGAGTGGGGGTGGCAGGGGTGATGGGCAACATAAGCCCTATGGGGGTGGTGGCAGGGGTGATGGGCAACAGGTCCCCTGTGAGTGAGGGTGGCAGGGGTGATGGGCAACAGGTCCCCTGTGAGTGGGGGTGGCAGGGGTGATGGGCAACATAAGCCCTATGGGGGTGGTGGCAGGGGTGATGGGCAACAGGTCCCCTGTGAGTGGGGGTGGCAGGGGTGATGGGCAACAGGTCCCCTGTGAGTGGGGGAGGCAGGGGTGATGGGCAACACAAGCCCTATGGCTGTGGGTAGCAGTAGTGATGGGCAACATAAGCCCTATGGCTGGGGGTGGCAGTATTGATGGGCAACAGGTCCCTTGTGAGTGGGGGTGGGAGGGGTGATGGGTAACATAAGCCCTATGGCTGGGGTGGCAGTAGTGATGGGCAACAGGTCCCCTGTGAGTGGGGGTGGCAGGGGTGATGGGCAACATAAGCCCTATGGGGGTGGTGGCAGGGGTGATGGGCAACAGGTCCCCTGTGAGTGAGGGTGGCAGGGGTGATGGGCAACATAAGCCCTATGGCTGGGGGTGGCAGTAGTGATGGGCAACAGGTCCCCTATGGGTGTGGGTGGCAGGGGTGATGGGCAACATAGGCCCTATGGCTGGGGGTGGCAGTAGTGATGGGCAACATAAGCCCTATGGCTGGGGGTGGCAGTAGTGATGGGCAACAGGTCCCCTGTGAGTGGGGTGGCAGGGGTGATGGGCAACATAAGCCCTATGGGGGTGGTGGCAGGGGTGATGGGCAACAGATCCCCTGTGAGTGGGGGTGGCAGGGGTGATGTGCAACATAAGCCCTATGGCTGGGGGTGGCAGTAGTGATGGGCAACATAAGCCCTATGGCTGGGGGTTGCAGTAGTGATGGGCAACATGTCCCCTGTGAGTGGGGGTGGCAGGGATGATGGGCAACATAAGCCCTATGGCTGGGGTGGCAGTAGTGATGGGCAACAGGTCCCCTGTGAGTGGGGGTGGCAGGGGTGATGGGCAACATAAGCCCTATGGGGGTGGTGGCAGGGGTGATGGGTGGGGGTGTTAGTGGTGCTGGCCATGTAACCCCTATGGTGGGCTGTTGTTAGTGGCCAGGATGTGGATCCCCTGTGTGTGTGTGTGCCATTTTGCGGGTACGTGTCGTTTGTTTATGTGGTAGGTGTCTGACTTATCGCCTGCGCCGTCAGCGTCGGTTCCTGATCTGGTCATAGATGTAGAGTACTGGTATGAACTGCGCGATGGGATTCATGATGTGTTCGTGTCGTACACGCTGCTTGTTGCTCCGTCTCGTACCCGCTGCATGCTGGTCCGTCTCGTAGCCGTGTATTGAGTTGTGGCGCGAATCGTAGCTGATATGCTTGTTTTCCGGATGCTCTGACGTTCCGTACGTGGCGACCCGTCCGGCGCGTTGGAAGAATGCATCGTGCTTGTCATGCCGGAAACTGCTATGGATACTGCTTCCGGGCGATTCGGTTCAGCGTTAGGAGTTACGGCTCAGACGGAGAATGGAGCTTGAATCACAGCCTAAGTGTCGGTCGGGTTTTTGGCAGTTATGCACATCGTACTTACTCTACAGGACAGACCGGCTCCGGGTACGTGTCGGTCGCACGGTAAGTCTATGGACAGCTGTCCGACCGGCTATCGGAATCGGCCCCTTAATTTTATACATCAATATTCTGCCAGTGAACCAATCCAAAAATGTTGCATAATAAGACAAAAGTTCTCACTATGAGCGACCCGGTATCTGGAGCAATAAATATAAATACATTTATAAATTCTGTCATGTTTGGCCTGCTGAAAGATGCATTTTTTAGCGCATTAGTTCTCTACTGGGAGCGATACAAAAAACTGCTTAATTCATAATGCAGAGATGTGTGATAACAGGTGTATTCATAGGCCCAGCCGCACTGAGGGCACATACGGTCTAATTTTATTAGTGTTAGCTACAAACATCTTCATTATATGACAAAGGGCATTATGAACAAAATCAAGAATGGGTAGGAGGAAGAATTATTTTTTCAAAATCCAATTGGAAATTGACTTGCAGAACAGTAGGATTATGGTATTAGTTGCCCGATTTAAGCCTCGTTAGGAAGGCACTCTTGCACATTTACTGGACACTGGTTAAAATGTTTAATGTAGGCTAAGGGAACAATAACATTTGCGGGAATAGTAGAATGACCTTTGGAAATTTAAATGTCAGAATGCAGGATTGGCAAATATTGCTTTACTTTTAGGAGAGAATGTTTGAAGTATTAGAGATAAAGTTACATAATTATTTATGTTCTCCAACCTCATTTACCCACCATTGTGTTCACTGTATGCAACATTCACCTTTCATTCATTCATTCTGAGAAGTGTAGTGATTGCACAGACAGTGATAAGGGAGAAATCAAAATCTATATTTATATATGGGTAGAACTAGGCAGCTAAACTGTAATCAAAAGATCTCCTTCAAGATGTGTGAGGCCATCAGAAAGGGCAAGTATGAACAAATCAGAGCTATGCTTCTGGATTGGGGTTGTTAAATGTTATGTTTGGGTCTATAAATCAGATATTTTCCATTCCTTTCACTTATACAATATCAGGTTTAAAAGTAATATATCTTTTTATGGTGTCTTTGTGTGTCATTAGTGTTTGTATTAAGAAGGACTGAGTGTGTGCAGCTATGTTTTCTTCAAAGGTTTCTAGGCAAATATCCACTAATGAATGGGTTAAGATCAAGTATATTTATACTCTCATTAACCAAGGCTTAGTGAAAGTGAAACAAATGGTTCTCTAACACTTTTTCTTTTTTGTCTTAACATTCACACAAACTCATACTTGAATTGGCTATTTGAACTCTTACCACCTGTTAGGTTTTAAAATTCAAGCAACTCTAAGCCAAAAGAGGGAATAGAAGCTTTTTATAGTAAATGTGTATTTGACTCTGAAAGTGACTTTACCTCAGTTGGAAACAGGTGCATGATGTGTGCCTCATACAATTATAAACAATTCCTCTTTGCATAGTACCAATCATAGACCCAACAATTCATTTTCCCATTGAAGTTGATAAATGAGTAGATATGGTCTAGTGGCTTGGCGGCTGACTTCTCATCCCAGACTCCTCCCATCTAATCTCTCTTTACCATCAAAGTTCATGTGATTCTGGGCAAATCATTTTACACCTCTATGTCTCAAAGTGTAAATATGTATAGAAAGTTTAAAATGTTACAGATATAATAATACAAAATAATGTTGCTCTCTGGTACTTTCCCAATTGTTGTTTTAACCACCTCCTTATCACATCCTGCTTTCTGAAATATGGATCCCGCACAGCCAATACTATTCTGTGGAAACATCTCTATGGTCACAATCTTACAAGACTCTAGGTATTCATCCATGTTAAACTGACTTGTTGGGCACTGTGTCACTGTTGCACTGCTAAATGAACTGGCTTGAAAGGGCCAGTGTGTAGGTTGTTCTCTTTGGTCTCATGAGTCCTAGCAGAATTAAAAACACTGGCCCTTTAAAGCCAGATTATATGTTAGTGCCAGTGTGACAGAGTGCTCAACAAACCAGTCCAATACTGGCATGCATCTTGGGACTGGCAGCTTTCAGGATGCCTGATGATTCTCATCCTACAATCACACCACTGCTACTGTTCATCGTTCTCAGCAGCTGCATGAAAAGGAGCCAGTGACCCACGAACAGAGGCAGAAAAAACTGTCAGGACTAAAGAGGAAGCAAATTTGCACAACCTTGCGTGGTAAAGTCTTTCTAGAACACGTTCAATAAGAACCAATATCAGTGGCCCAGCAATTGAAAAATGAAATAATTTTGTTTTTGTTTATGACCCGATATACCTGGGTGACTTCTATTCAACTGGAACAAAGTGCTCCAGAGATTAGATGCTCCTCTCACTCAAAACAACAGAGAAAAGTAAAAACGAACTGGAACTGATAAAAGAACTGGAAGAAGCGATTAAAACTTATTCAGCAATTTCTGACTCAAAAACATTATTATCCTGTATTAACGAGGAGATAAGGTATTTCAAACCTAACAGAGAATACCTCACAAAATATACTTCAAAAGGATATTGGAAAATATTCACATCAAAAAGTGAATCCATACTTGAGAAAAGATCACTATAACAACGAGGAAAACACAAAGATACTACCCCACTATCAGCTATGTCATTTGAGATGTCATCAGTGATATCACTGACCGTGTCATGAATGATGTAATATGAGACGTCATCAGCAGTGCATTGCGGGGGCGCAAGTTATAGTTTGCTCAACTAATTATAACAGCTGAATTTCTCAGGTTTTGTACGAGTGAAATGTCCAACTAACTATAAGGTCCCTGAAATCTGTGTTTTTTTCAGTGAATTTTAAAGGTTTTTTAAATGCTGTTCCTAACTATAACGTCCCAGAAAGCTATGGTTTTTTCACTGAATTTTAACGTTTTTTTAAATTCTGTTTCTAACTATAACGTCCCTGAAAGCTATGGTTTTTTTCAGTGAATTTCAAAGGTTTTTTAAATGATCATTTCTAACTATAACGTTCCTGGAACCTATGGTTTTTTCAGTTAATTTCTAAGGTTTTTTAAATGATAAATTCTAACTATGCCTACAGAGGTAGGACATGTGAAGAAAGAGGAAGAAAGGCACAGAAAGAAGCAAGAGAAATACAGAAAGAGGCAACAGAAGTCCAGAAAGACAAAGAAAAGTTCAGGAAGAAGCACCAGATATGCAGAAAGAACCAACAGAGTTGCAGAAAAAGGCCTTGTTGCAAAGTTGTCCTGTGCCTCCAACTTTTTACTGACTGCTACTGGTGGTAACTGACTCTGACTAACCAGGCCCGGAGCCAGTGCTATGCTGAAAGAGACTTAGAATACAGTCAAAACACCTACATACACTAGGGTAAACTATGGGTTGGAGTACCCCTGTGATTTTCATGGCCTCCCCTGTAAGGCCCTAGTACATAATAGGGCAGGGGGATTAAAACTACCTCTAACTCAGAGGTGCAGAAAGAGGCAAGAGAAGTGCATAAACAGGCAGGAAAGGTGCATAAACAGGGACCAGGGGTGCAGAAAGAGGCAAGTGAGGTGCAGAAAAAAGCAAGAGCAGTGCAGAAAGAACCAACAGACGTAGGAGAGGTGCACAAAGAGGCAAGAGAGGTACAGAAAGAGGCAGGAGGGGTGCAAAAAGGAAGAGAAGTGCAGAAAGAGGCAAGAGAAATGCTGAAAGAAGCAACAGATGTGTAGAAAGAAGCAAGAGAAGTGCTGAAAGAGGCAACAGAGGTGCAGAAGGAGGCATGAGGGGTGCAGAAAGAAGGAAGAGGAATGCAGAAAGAAGCAACAGAGGTGTTGAAAGAGGCACAAGGGGTGCAGAAAGAGACAAGACAGGTGAAGAAAGAAGGAACAGAGGTACAGAAAGAGGCAAGAGTGGTGCAGAAAGAGGGAAGAGAGGTGTAGAAAAAGGCAAGAGAGTTGTACAAAGAGGGAAGAGGGGTGCAGAAACAGGCAAAAGGGGTGCAGAAAGAAGAAAGCGAGGTGCAGAAAGAGGCAAGAGAGTTATGGAAAGAGGCAAGTGAAGTGCAGAAGGAGGCAAGAGAACTGCAGAAAGAGGCAATAGAGGTTCAGAAAGAGGCACGTGAGTTGCAGAAAGAAGCAAGATAAGTGCAGAAAAAAGCAACAGAAGTGCAGAAAGAGGGAAGAGGGGTGGAGAGAGAGGCAAGAGGGGTGCAGAAGGAAGCAAGACAGGTGCAGAAGGAAACAAAAGAAGTGCAGAAAGAACAAATAGAGGTGCAGAAAGAGGCAACAGATATGCAGAAAGAGGGAAGAGAGGTGCAGAAAGTACAAGAGATTTGCAGAATGAGGTCAAGAGAAGTGCAGATAACACAAGAAACGTGCAGAAAGAAGCACCAGAAATGCAGAAAGAGGCAAGAGAGGGACTGAGGGAAGCAAGAGTGGCTTGCACACCATTAGTACCAATTTAGCACCCACATTTAGCAATAAGTAAAAGGTGACCATTCTAGGTTTTCAAAAGGCCTTCCACCACTCTGTAACACTTGTCGCTGCATTTTTGGTAACGTTTGAGCCGTTTGAACTAGAAACAAGGCTTTTTTTGTTCAACTCTGCAGATAAGGGTGCAGATGATGAATTATGTGGCTAATGCACAAAATGCATAATTGTGCGAAAGTCGGTGCAGCCAAACAGTCACATAATTCCAGTGGCCCTGCTCATACCTCTGACAAGGTCCACAAGTGCTCCACAGTGATTCCATCTTTTTGTGACTCACTGAGTTCATAGTTACTGAAGATCCGCAAGAACCACCTATATCCACAAGGTCACCTAATAATATCTGGGGTAAACTCCCAGTTGGAAACACTAGCTAAATATGTTGGTGTTTTCCTGAAACTAATGATTACACACAATCTCAGCTATTTAATAGACCCAATGGATATCTTGAACAAAATTGAACAAAAGGAATTTGAGACAAGTGAAGAATTATTGTTGAAATTGTATATAGACAGTCTGTATACGAATATACTCCAAGATGCGGTGATCAAAGCAATGGAATATTTCCTGGAAAGGAGCGCCCCACCTCATGATGTTCCCACAAAGTTTATCCTGGAACTAGCATAGATATTTTTAAAAATTATTTTTTCTACTTCAACCAACAGTACTTTACACAGATGAAGGGTACTGGGATGTCCATTTGCTCCAGAGATGGCCATAATGTTCAGGGCCAAGTACGAAAATGGAAAAACTGTGATAATCCGTTTAAAGACCACATACCCACATCGAAGACATTCATAGACAATGTTTTCATGATAAGGAATGGAGACGAAGCAGGACTCCACAACTTTGTGGAATGGTTGAATGGCAGGACTCCGAGCATAATATTTACAGTGCACTTCAGCCACCAGGAAGTCAATTTCCTGGATTTGACAATACAACAGAGAAGATAGAAAATAAATATACCACACTGTATACTAAGCCAATGGATAGAATTACGTTTCTGTACTAGACTAGTGACCACCATAGAAACCTACGAATAACTCCTGCTTCAGTCAATTCCTGCACTTTTGGAAAAATTGTTTCAGGAGGAGAGGGATTGCTTTAAGAATGCAGAAATGTTACTCATTAAACTGAGGGAGAGCAAATATCCATATAAGCTTTTAAAAAGAGCTGTTAAAAAGAGCTGTTGGTACACACCAAGGGAGTATCTTATAGAACCTAAATAAAGTAAGGAACTAGATAGGATGGTCTGTGTTACATTTTTTAACAAAAAAAACAACCAATTAAAAAAGTCATTACAAATTATTGGCACCTCATTTCCTGGTTTGATCAATTAAAAAATCAACCCATGTTTGCATTATGAAGAATTGAAAGATATCCTGGTACAGTCCAATACTGATATACAAGGATCTCCATCCAATCAGCAAAACATGCTGGGCTCCTACCTGCAAAAGGCCACCGCAAATGTGGAAATTTTACAGTGACTGACAGTACCATAGAAGGTGAAAAATTGATATACAAAAAGTAAATCAACAGATAGTCTGAACTCACCAACTGCAATACTAAAACACTGTATATTGCACCGTAAGCCTCATCAGAAACTGCCTACAAAATACTACACCTACATGCACAAGTTTCTGTAGCAGACTGCAAGTTTTCTCTAGGTGCCACTCCTTAGAAAGATTAATGCCCACTTGATTCAAAAAGATGAAATGAAACATTCTGGACTCTTGTACCTACACCACGACATAGACAAAGAAGAAACCATGAACATGACGGCAGGTGGACCTCCACACTACATTTTCTAAGATTCCAGTGAGTAATCATGGCATTACACTCAAGCAACTCGTACGTGATTGACTTGCATCTCTTTTTTATACCAGTATCAGGAATCAAGGTTGCTTCAGATGCCTGGGAGAAAAAGCAGCAGTCTGCCCTGCCACTCTTTACAACTTATACGTGTTAGTGTGCAACATACAATGCACAAGGAAAATAATTAATCCTCTGAATGTATGGAGCTCTTGAAACTCTTCGCTAATTACACATTTTTTACATGATTTCATAGTCTCTTTATTGACTTTTTCTTTCAATCGAAAGTGCCCTGTAATTCACACTTTTACAATAAGTGAGCAACTAAATTTTTTAGCGCCTGTGGTGTGTGATGGGACATACGCATGGCCTTTTGTCCATAGTGTACAATTACCACAAACACTATGATGAATTTAAGGTATGGACTAGATACCCTTACTTGGTATAGCTTCTCTGGACCCATATCTAAACAATACAAATATACCAGTGATTATATTACAGTATCCCCTTCTAGTATATTATGTCCTGATGATGACTTCAAAGTAATTTGCATGTCCCACCCGAAGGAGGTTGAAAGGCATCGGTGGGATTCAGCAAGGTGGAGTGTTTGTGTAACACAAAACATTTCCCTTAAGAATCTAGCGGAAAAATTCATACAAATGTTTGCCTCTGGGAACATTCAGTAAACAAAACACCCACCTCAGAGACCGCATTGACTGAATTGATATAACAAACCACAAAAAAAGGACTAAAATATTTTTCTGTGATTTGGTTTTGCAGGGCTCCGAGCTTTTATATTTGTACTAATGTGATGTATATATCTTGACAGTCAGTTAAATAACAGCTTTTTGAGTTGTGTCATTTATATTTGTTGTTTGTTATGTCTTTCAATATATTTGCCTTCTAACTTGCTTTGCTATGTTTTTCAAATATCTTTAGGCTCAAGGTTTGAATGGACTGCTTATAATTAATTAATCCTTAAACAATACTACAAGCAATATATGCATGATCATTGATTCCGTTCCTTGTGTATATTAATTATTAATAATTTAATCTATGGCTAGTAGGGATACTGTTTCTTTTTTGATACTTTTCAGTAAGTCTGGCAGCCCTTTCTCATGTTTACTGCTATCAGGTATTGGCAAACCCAATGTTTCTAGCTTATAACTCAAAATGCAAGCCCGACTTAATGGTTTTGCTAGTGTGTGTTAGTAGTGGTAAGTATCATGGAGCCTTTTTATTGTCAATTTTACAAGGGTAGATCCTTTACAAACATAGAAAGCCTTTTGTTCGTTATTTAAGTATTAAAGAATTGCAAACATTTCCTTGGAAATGATTAAAACAATGTGCACTAACCATTGTGATATAGCGAAAAAAACAAAGTGGCAGATTTTTATTCGTCATAGTTGTTTTAGTCCATTATTTCAAGCTTATTATAAGTATTCTTGTATGACTACAGAAAGGTGATATATAAAGTCAATATATCTACTTGTTGTTATTAAATATGAAAAAAATTATGCTGAATCAGAGAATGCATTAACTGGGAAAGGAGCATACCTTGTTCATTAGGCAGAGATGGCATTATGCCTGTGAGAGGTGCATTAGCACCGTGCCAATTTTATGTAAACTCCTTGGAAATAAGAGTCCAAATGCAAATTTGCTCAATCCCTTTGTCAAAACATCTCACTGGGAAACAAGTTTCAGTCTCTGACAGACCTGTGGATGCCTTTCCACTGCAGTATCTGAAAAAGACAATAGGAAAACTGCCGTCGGAGAAGACACAAGTTTATACAATAGATGCATTGATCATTCATGTCATGCAGCAAAGGGTTTCTAATCTAAACTTTGAGACTTTGTCAAAATAAAAATTCACCCAAAATGTAGTACGAGAGATACTTTCTGGAGGTTTGTGAAACTGAGAAAAGAAGTCGATGAAGTATTAATTGTTTTAACAAACACATCTACTCAAATGTTGTAGTTAAAGGATGAAAAACAGAAACAAAATGTCCAATGGAAAGACAGTAATAATATACAGTGAGTAAACAGCACACTTTGAAAAACAGGAACGTTTAAATGAGGCATAATTTGGTTGGGAAAAAGGACAAATTCAAACTTCTCATGAAATGTCCCAGCCTAAAGTAATTAATGCACAATTATCAGAAAATCTAGCAATCATGAACGAACACCCCTTTAATGTGGTTTTATCATAATTTTTTTGTCTTTTACTTTACAGCTCTATCTCAGTGACGGCTCCTCCGTTGCCCCACTGCGCAAAAAAGGAAAACTTAAATGACAATAACGTATCACTATTATCATTTATTTTTCCCTATTGGTGCAGGGTGGGCTGGGCTGGCAAGAGCATGGGAGGAGTGGTTTTCACTCCCAAAGTGCGCATGAACTGTTTGGACGGCCCTCTTGGGCCAACCAAACAGTTTATGCGCACTTTGCATTTTTTCCACCAGGCTGCATTACACAGCCTGGTGAGGAACATACACAGGCTCCCTGCTCCAGTCTGAGCGCCGATCCATGGCACTCAGACCAATCACAAAGCTGCATTGCATCACTGTGATTGGCTCAGGGGAGCCTGTGTGCCAGGTGCTTCCTGATGCCAGCCTTTCTGCAGAAAGGAAGAAGGAGAGGACACAGGAGAGAGGTGGCAGCCTGCCGGCTCTTCCAAGGTAAGTGGGCATTTTTGTTAATTAACCCCCGCCCCACCACAACCATCCTTTAGCAGCAGCTACTGCTCTATTTCTATGCCGAGCACTGGCAACACTAATATGTCTGGCTTTAAACTTCTAATACTCGCAATTATAATCATGTAAAATTGCACATTTTAGCCTATTTTTGTTACCATGCTGTAGCACTGGCATTGGAAAGTCTGGCAGCTCTGTGAAATTGGTCACCAAAGATGTGTTTTCTCTTTGGGAAAGATGACTTTATTTGGGAATAATAGGGAGCAATGACTTTTGCCTGTCACTGCACCAGAAGTGAAAGGCTTGCTTAAGCGGGTCGGGGGTGGGAACGAGCAGCGCAGCAGCTGTGGTATGTGGGATGAGACAGTTCTTGCTGTGGTTACCTCATACATATTTTCATAAAGATCCCTAATGGTGACTGTAATGTCAGAGAAGCAGTAAGGGCTGCAAAGAAGGTGGGATTTTTGTGCAATCTTAGCAAGTTTCACACTATGTTACATAGACAGTATAGATATATTTGCAGATCGGTGTGCCTTATCTCCTCTAGAGAATTCAGACACAGTGGGCAATTACAGTAAGGTGTGTATTGCACACACAGAGTATATGGGAGTATATGGGATGAGAAAGAGACTCCTCCTGTAAACAAAACACACAATTGGCCTCTACCCAAATAGCTTACAGGTTAAGGGCTTTTGGGACATTAGGGGGAGGGGTCAGGTTGACCCACAGGATTGTCTTGCACTAGCCACTTAGGTTCAGATCGACTGAGAAAGAAGTTGCCTGGATAGGCTGAGTTTCAATTGACTTACAGTAGGAAATGACCAGTCAGAGAGCCTGCGGTACTTTGTTACATATTCTGCAGGGGTGGGAGGGTCTTAGTTTGAAAGCATACCTGCACTGACATGAAACCTATTTAGATGGTCCAGAATGGGGCCTATTCTGAGCAAAATATAAAATGTATCTATGGTGAGGGAGGAATTGACAATGTAAAGCAAGGGTTTAAGCGATTTAGTGGCTATAAATTTGACATTGATGATGTCTGTGGCAATGGTGTGAAGTTGAGGTTAGTAGTGATATGAAGACATTTATGTAATTATCTAAGTAACATTTCATCTGTGTCTATCAGGAACAGATAGGGATTTGTCAGAAGTATTACGGGTAATGTCAATGATGTGTTTGATTAGTCAATCTTTTTGATGAAGTGACTGAGGTATTGAGCAGGGGTTTGACTCAGTAATGGACGGCATTGAAGACATTTTTCTGGTTGTTGTTAGAGGATAGTTTAAAGGTCAATGAAGTCCTTTCCTCAGGTAAGAAATAAATTACATACCTGTAACTGCAGTTATCCAGTATTGATCACTTTTCATAGATTCACATGCTTGAATCATTCCCCGTCATTGAAGTGGGAGTCCCACGGTAATATAAATAAAGCAGTAATTAAAGAACTTCCATAGGATATCCTGGAGGCAACCATGCATTTAATAGCCTATCTACCTCCTTTTCTAAAAAAGGACCAAACTTACAAATAAACAACCAATCAGTAACCAGCACCCTCTAGAACCTTCCCAAGAGAGGCTGAATCTCTCAGATATTCCAGCACAAGTGTGGATAGTAATACTAAAATGTAAGGGGAGCCTCTGGGGAGGATGGTGGGTTGCATGTGAATCTATGAAAGAAAGAAATACTGGATAACTGCAGTAACAAGTAAGTAACTTATTTCTTATCCAGTATTGGGGTATCTTTCATAAATTCACATGCTTGAATCAGAATAGCAAGCAGTAATGTAAAATAAGTAATCACCCTTAGTGGATGGCGGGTAGTGCCAGTAATATTTCAAAATATATTCACAAAAGGAGTGTCTTGTGAAAGTGTTGGTGTAAAAATAAATGCATATAAAGGCGTTGACTTGTGAAATAAACATCTCTATTATCAGCTTAAACAAGTATACAGACTTTTATAACCAATAAAGATGCATTTTCAAATACAGATCAAAACTGACAACAGAAAACAAATGACGTAGTACTGCCTCTCCCACGGCTGCATCAGCACACTGTGTCGACTCCAGGCAGTAGTGCTGCATGAACGCATGCATCGTTTTCATCGTCGCAGCTTTGCAGATTTATTCCAGTGGCACCTCAGCGAATATGGCAGCCGATGTAGAGACTGCTCTTGTGGAGTGCGCTTTCACTGTCCTTGACAAAGGTTTGCCTGCCTTATCGTATCAAAACTGAAATGTGGCTGCTATCCATCTTGCGATAGAAGCTTTAGAAACTACAGTGCCCTGTAAACATTGTCCATAGGCTACGAACAATTGATCTGTCTTGGGGATAAACTTAGGGGCTCATTAAGCACCCACACCTCCCCCCAACACAAGGGGGGCCCTCAAGGCCCCTGAAGACATTCTCCACCAGCCTCTCAATGGCAGTTCAACCGCCACAGAAAGGCTGGCTTCCGCCGGCATCATAATTGTGCCGGCGGAGCCTGCTAGGCTTCACCGCCATTGTGAGCATGCTGACCGGTCCGCCAGGCAAACGTGACGATTGCTACCGGCAGAAAAGCAGCAGACGGATTTTCCGTCCGGCACGATACCCACCGCCATCATAATGTGGGGGGGTAAATCTCATGATGATGGTGGAAATATCGCCACTGCCGACCTGGCGGTGGCGGTCCTTCCACCATCATAATGAGCCCCTTAGTCTTTTGCAGGTAGAATTTAAGACACCTCTTGATGTCTAGAGTGTGTAGCATTTGTTCTGCACATGTAGAAGGATCCAGGAAGAAAGTGCTGAAAATGACAGGTTCGTTTAAGTGGAACTGCGAAGGAACCTTAGGGATGAATTTGGGATTCATCCTGAGGATAACCATTTCACCTGTAAAACGAAGGAAAGCTTGTATTTCGCTAACCCTTCTAATTGATGTTAGGGCGAGCAAGAGAGCTACTTTCCACGTCAGGCCCCTGATGTCAGCCCTATGGATGGGCTCAAAGGGTTGCCTCATCAATTGTGATAGGACTACATTTAAGTGCCACTGAGGGGGTGGAGCTTGAACAGGTGGATAAGTACGAAACAGTCCTTTCATGAATTGCTGTACAACTCTGGTAGAGCAGAGAGACAGACGTTTTGGGTATCACCTATATCTAGAGATAGCTGCGAGATGAACTTTAATTGAAGAGTATACCAGCCCAGATTTTGCCAAAGACAGAAAGTACGGTAGAATTTCATCCGGAGAAGAGCGATACAGATGTACCTTGCTGTGCAGACACCAAAGGCAGAACCGCTTCCATTTTTGTCTGTACGTCTTGTTGGTGCTATCCACATGGGATATGGCGATAATGTCTTTGCACTCTTGCACAATAGTCAAATCCTTAAATTCGAAGAATTCAGGAGCCACGCATGCAAGCGAAGAGATGCTGGCTCCGGATGACACATCTGACATTGGTTCCTGGTCAACAGAGTTGGTGTCTGTAGCAGACGGATGGGCTGGGCTTCCAAGAGGAGGAGAAGCTCCGTGTACCAGTGTTGTCTGAGCCATCTGGGGGCTATCAAAAGAAGGCAGCAGTGCTCCTTTTTCATTTTTGTAAGGACCTTGGGTATCAGTGGAATGGGAGAAAAGGCGTAAGCATATATTCCTGACAAACGCATTGAAACGGCATTCTCCCAAGAGTTTGGGAGAGGGAATCTTATTGCAAAGAACTGGCATTTGAAATTAGTGTGGGTCGCAAACAGGTCCAGCACTGGTTTCCCCCAATGTGAAAATATTCTGTCCATTTGGTCTTGTTCGAGCTCCCACTCATGACAGTTGTCTTTGGTCCTGCTGAGGGTGTCTGCCAGAGTGTTCCAAAGCCCTGGAACTTGTTCCGCTGTTAGGGATATCCCGTAAAATGTGAGCCAGCTCTAGAACTGCTGGGCGTCCTGAAAGAGAGTAAGAGATTTGGTTCCTCCTCGTTTGTTGACGTAAAACATGCCTGTGGTGTTGTCTGTACTCATCAAAACCGATGAACCTTTTATCTGAGGGAGGAAAGCCTTCAGGGAGTGGCCTTCAACTCCAGCCTGTTGATATGCATCTGATGCTGGGACGAGGACCATTTTCCCTAAATCTGAAGGTCTTGAAGATGACCTTCCCAACCTTCCATGGAAGCATCGGTGGTGACTATGAACTTCGGGATCAAAGGCAGAAAGGAGAGGCCCTGAGAGAGGTGTGACTTCAAAGTGCACCATTCGAACGCCTCTCTCATGCTTGGAGTGATAGTTATCCAGTAGATCCCGTAGTTTGAATCCATTGACATTGGAGTTCCTCTTGCAAAGGTCGATTGCTGAGGAGAGCATGCCCAGTAGAGATTTGTATGTCCTCACAGAAGTGCACTTTCTTTTTGATAGTCAAGGTTTGCAATTGTTCTTGCCTTTCTTGCAAAAGGAAAGCTTTGTTCTGAAAGGTGTCCAAGTCGGCCCCTAGGAACGTCATTGTCTGACTTGGAAAAAAAGATGATTTTGTTAGTTTATAGAAAGGCCTAAATTGCGGAACAGATCTATGCAATCTCTTGTAGCTGCAGCCTCTCGACGAGACGATGGAGCTTTCAGGAGCCAATCGTACAAATATGGAAATACTTGGTGACGCTGGTCCGCAAGGCAGCTGCCACTGGGGCCAGAAATTTGGTGGAAATCTGCAGAGAAGATTTGAGGCCGAAAGGTAGGACTCGGAACTGATAGTGGGTGCCAGCCACTGTGAATCGGAGGAGCTTTCTGTGTTTGGGGTATATAGGAACATGGAAATAAGCATCCTCTAAATCCAACGATGTCATGAGGTCCCCGCTGTTGAGGCATCAAAGGATGTCGGAGAGTGTAACCATTCTGAAGGTCTGATTTTTGAGGAATTTGTTCAGCCGTCTGAGGACACTCCCGATTTCTTGCATAAAAGGAAGAAGCGGAAGTAAAAGCCTTTTCTTCTTTGTGCTACTGGAACACTCTCTATTGCCCTTTTCAGTAGCATAATCTTCACTTTCTGTTTGAGTAAGTGAAGACAAGGGGGTGTAATCCTCTGGGTGGAGTGTTTGGTGGGTGCTGGATGAATTCTAGAGTGTCGCCGAAGATATGCGATCCAAGACCCATCGGTCCGTTGTAATATTGCGCCACTGATCGATATGACTGGAAACGATCACACCAGTTGGGGGGGGGAGTAATAGCTGAAACCCTGATGTGGTCACTGCTTGCGACCTGAGTTGCGTGCTTGTGATGTTGTTTTCCTACATTCGCCTTGCCTGGAAAAAAAAGATGTTGGCTGACCAAAGGATTGCTGCTGGTAACCCTCACCATATTGTGGGTGAAAGGATTGATAGTTTTGGGTGTGCTGGAAAGTACCTCTAAAGCCTGAAAATCCATGTCCTCATGCACCCTGAAAGGGCACTTTACGATACTGTAGGTTACCTAATGCTTTGGCTGTGTCTGTATCCATTTTGATGGCTAGTAGAGCTTCATCTATTTGTTTTCCAAAAAAACTGTCTCCACCATACGCCATGTTCAGTATCTTTGATTGCACTTTTGAACTGAAGGATGCTGCCCTGAGCCATCCTTGGAGTCTTAAAACAGCCACACAAGCTAGTTGTCAAAAACCTGTTGTGGCTATGTCCATAGCACAGTCTGTAATTGTGGCCGCTGTGCGCTCTCCCTCAGCCAGGGCCTTACGAAATTCCTGTTTATTTTCCTCTGGTATAAACTTCAGCATGGCTCCGAAATCAGACCACATTTGATGATTGGAGTGGCCCAGAATGGCTAGGGCATTAGCAGCCCTCACAGAGATTGCGGAAATGGATGAGAATCTCTTCCCAATGGAATCCAAACGGTGTCCTTCCTTGTCCGGTGGAGACGTAATGGGGTGGAAGGATTTTTTGATCTTCTCTGAGCCGCTTGGGAAATCACAGAGTCCAGTTTGGGATGACCCGTAAGGCATGTGGGGGAATCCTCGGGCGCCCTGTATTTTTTATCTAATCTTGGCAGTACTGGCACTACAGTGGCCAGTGATTTCGTTATTTTAAGTCCTTCATGCCAGATATGGTCTATAATGCGTATAGATGTTATCGATTTCCTTTATTTAAAGTCATAAAGGAAACAATCTGATTGCTTGACTATTGTGGGCAGATGAAATCTGGACGTACCCTGTCCATCAGATTATGAAAACCTCCAATGACCTCTGGAGGTGAGTCAGAAGGACGACTAGGAGGAGGGAATGGTTGGGTATAATATAGTTATCCCATTCATCAGTGGGTGGAGGAGGATCTTGAAGTTCTCCCTCTTCAGGCTCTTCTTCAGAAGAGGATGGATCTTCTCTAGGAGAAATAGAGATGATGGGGTATTGGTGTCATCCTAGGAGTAGCAGAAGGAGGCAGTATTGTTGTAAGCGGTTCTACAGGTGGTGCTGATGGAAGCGGTGTTGAGGGGATTCTGCTCATGCACAGAACTATGCGCAGGAAACCAGGACCTCAGTGAATTGCGGTGTACCAAATAACTCACTTCAGTACCTAGAACCCCTATCCAACTAGCATCAGTGTCTCATTCGTTCTCCGTACTACAGCGAAGCTACCAATGATTAGATAACCCAGAACAAGCGACTTAGAATACTCTCAGGAATGGTGGGAATCAAGAACACCTTTTCATTGTTATTCTCATATCAGTCCACAACGTGAGTAATCAGAGACACAGAAAAGTTTAAAATGTTTATTTTTAATTACGTGCTCTAAGATGCAGTACTTCGGCTAACATAAGCAAATAAATGATTAGAAATAGAACCATCAGCATTGTTATAATTCCATAAAAAACAAAGGGAAAAATCATATTACAATGATAGTGGAAACAGGTCCTATAATACCTTGTGAACCACCCTCTCCCGCCTAGTAAGCTAGTTTTATTATAATAATAGAAGGTCTCTAGGTTTGAATGGGGAACCCCATACCTCAAAGATCAGCTTAGGTGAATCTCATCACAGGATCAGCACTGCTCCCTGTGTCTGGAAAGGTTTTCTCCAAGAGTGCCAGCATCATGCATGCAATGCAATATTAAAGGCACCCGAGTTTCAGATATTTGCAGCTGTGTGCTTGTTGTGTCTAGAGCGTAGGCCGATCAACCCGAATTCAACAGCATACTTTGTTATTTGACCTTGACGGTTTCTGCACACAATGTTCAGACTAAGGTCGCGGTGCACGTCTAGGGATGTGTAAACCAGACCGTTCTCATGTGAAGAAAAAGCAAGCAAGCAGGTTTACTTATAATAACAGCTACCTGTAGTGTTGTATGCAAAAGCAGCAAAGTGGTAAGATGGCGTTTAACTTCTAAAAACGCTTATGCTAACATACAAATGTGTGCAGGCAAAACCCTGTCTTCACTCCAGCGGCAGCACAGTAATCTGTTCCTCTTGGGGCGGGAACCTTTTCCTGTAGTCTGTGAGCGTGGCCTGTAAGTCTTGTATTAAAGAAGAAGGTAATTGAGCAGGTTCTTGCCTTGGTGGATCAAAATAATATCTAAAATGCTGATATTGTGTAAGAGGAACTGGATAGTGTTGGTAGTACTGCTTCTCGTCATAATAGTCCTCATCCTCCTCCTGACACTTGACATTAAGTTCAGAAGGACTGTGAGCAGTCCCAAAGGGACTATCATCATCCATTTCCTCTGTGGCTAGAAGGTGACTTTGGAGTAAAGGCGAAATATTGCCTGGCGATTGGAATCCAGGTTACAGCGATGTTCTGGACAATCTGGATGGTGTGGACTGCATTTGAGGTGACTTCGTCGACGGGAGATGTGTCGACTGGTCCATCGACGAAGGGACCATCGGCCACCCTGATTTTCTTGTCGATGACAAAATCGTCATGGATGTCCTCATCAAAGCCACTGACGGTGTGCTCATCGACAGTGGAGCCTTTGTAGACGGTGGAGCAATCATCGACGGTGATGGTGTCGTCATCGTCGCCACCGGCATCTACGATGGCAACCTCGTCGCTCAACGATATTGGGACATTGATGCTCATCGTCGATGTCATAGACGGTCTCGACGAAGAGAGAGTAATAGTTGTCGGCAATGCTGAAGAAACAGGCGTCGACTGTGAAACTGACAGCGACAAGGATCTGTGGCTGGATTTTGGCCTGGAAGGTCCTGAAGATTCCAGTGTTGCCTTAGAAGTCCCAGAATGATGTAGCAAGACTAGCTCTAAGGAGATTGTAGGTTCTTTCTCCTTTTTGAGCTTCTCTGGTCAGATGAGAGGTTTTAGGGTGTTGCTTGATCTCCTCAGGCTGACCCTCAGGCGACCTGGGCCTCTTATGGGATTTAGAGGAAGTGATCAGTCTTGGCCCTGTGCCTCATGGGAACAGTTCAGCCCGAACTGCCAAGCCATGTCTTTCCTGGACCGGAAACAAGCATCCTGGGACTGAATGAGGGGTGTTACCCCTATATCAGTTCCAGGAGGCTTGTTTGTGGTCTGTGGACTGTTACAATGAGGCACAGGGTCAAGAATGATTTCCATATAGCTTTGCCTGAACTGGGTGGCAAAGTAAGTTAAAGAATGATGATGGATTTAACCCAGATCTGTGACTGGTGGTGCATGTCTGAAAAGTTTCAGCGCTCCATCCATCATCTCCTAGTGTTTGCTATTATGCTGCTTTGCTAGATGTGCTTTGTTCTTTTGCATATTTTATTCATTTCATGAATCATTTATGGCTAGTCGTTTAGATGAATGAAGTGTATTACATTTAATTGAATTGAAAAAGTGCACCCCTACTAGATTCCTCATTGCATTCCAGAGGGACTGCACATCAGGTGAGAGATGGTGGACTCTTTGCTTGGAAGTTGAGACACAGATACAGTGAGTTGGTGTCTTGGTACATCTGTACTGCAGATGAATCAGACTGCCACATGGATAGTGACACACAGATGTGGTAATTGGAACTACAATGGAGCTACTAAATAGTACCATATAACATTAGGAAATTGCTGCAGTACACAAGGACCAGAGCAGATGCCTCAATGGGATGGCTTCTCCAAAACCCATTGTCGATGACAACAGGAAAATCAAGAATATAGACTATGCAGAGTGTTATGTTATAGGCCTTTGAAAAAAATTCAGATGTGATCATTGTATGTAGATACTTAGCAAATTCATAATTTCTCCATGGTTTCCCCAGATTTGTTATATTTTCCTGTGCCCTAGTTTTTCTGGTATTAGGACTATATGTGTACTGTGACACTGCTATTCAGTGCCACAGTTCGTGTGCTCTGGCTCTAAAATAGTATCTGTAAAATTGGTTTCACCCAATTTAGCAATGTAACTTTCCTGTAGGGCCTTAGTAGATGGCGCTGAAAATGTAGCAATGGCATGGGAGTTAAATGTAATCTGTAGGCTGCAGTGTGCATTTACACCACTCAAATATATGACAAAAAATACGTCTGCCAGATGCTCTGGCTGGCGTGCTGTTTAAAGTCAAAGCAATAACACATGGTTATGAAAAGTGCCATAAAGGAAAACCTACAAACAAGTGCCTAATATATATATTTAAATAAAAACTGTACCCTTAAAGAGACTAAAAGCAATTTTACTGAGTAGATTCGGCTACATTTTTCATAAATGGACATAAATATAATTAAAAAATATTTAATTCTAACTCTCCACCTGGGAAAATGCTAGAAAAGTGATTTAAAGTTATATCCCACCTAATTTTCAAAACCCGATTTAAATGTGAAATCATATTTTTTGAATGGAAAAATATTATAAATTGTTCTCTATTCTGCCTGAGTGATAATTGCCTTAAAACCAGTTCCGCCACTCATCACACCTCCGAGCTGGAATATGCATTCTTGTCTGGAAGAATTTACAGACCTGGCTCAGAAGACAATGGCCTGCCTCTTAGCACAGGAAGGACCCGGTGTTGTTAACAGCTGACCACTTGGTAGGGATTAGCCTAATGGGAGTGGACAGTAACAGCTTGCTACTGCACAGGATATGTGTGGCACTTCACCAAAGCCCCCTCAGAACATATTTGGACCTGGGAATACTACACCTGAAGAAGAGGGCAATGACGGCATAAACCAGAAAGACTCCTGGCTGCTGCTGAAAGAAGATGGGTCCACACTCGTGCTGGCATCCAGGGAATTAAACTACTTTCTAAGGGTACAATGGTTAGCCTCCTGTTTGCCTGTTTCATGGGCACATAAAGCAGAAGGACTCCTGACTCCAAGAGGGCCCAACTGACCTCAGAGGACAGGACCATACAGGAGACTTTGCTGATGAGAGACCCAGTGCTTAGGAGTCTTCCTTTGGGAGCTAGGGGCTCACTAGAAGGAACTTTCCCAGCAGTTGAATAAAGTGGGTCCTAATCATTGTTTCCACCTCTGTAGAAATGGGAAAATGTCCTGAGGCTTGCTCAGAGAGGTTGTACCCAAGACAGCATGAAAACCAGGTTCATCAAGCTAGGAACTGCTTGCCACACTGAAAAAGGATTCAAATGGATTTTGCAGTCAAGGTATCATGCCTCCTGGAGCCCTGCAAAGTTACAGCTTCTAGGCTTGCCAGCTGGAGCATTCTGAACACCAAAAATGTTACTAAGTCTGAAGGTGAAACCTTGGACAGGGGAGAGGCTGCACATCTATCCAACTAGCTTTGTCCCATTCCGGGCCTTTGGTGCCAAAAATAACAGCTTCACCGGGAGCTCGATGATGATGTGCCCAACTCCAAGAAACCCTTGACAGCCACAGCCTTGGACTGGAACTGTGAGAACTGTTGTTTTTCAATTGCGCTTTACTTTTTCCTGGCCGCTTTTTTCCTTCAAATTTTAAAAATGAATATCTCCCATTCACCTTACTCTATTTTAATAATCTCGACTTCTTTTTGCTCATAAACATCTTCCCTATGTTTCTAAATTACTTTGGAATTTTATTGTGTTGCTTTCTTGACTTTACGAATCCAGGGCCTAAGCTAACACATACTTCTCCGGGTGATGCATACTGATTGAGCTATAGCTACCAGAGGCCGAGCAATGATTGTCTCAGAATTGCGTTTTGGTATAGCTAGAGTGTGTTTATTAAATTGGCAGGGTTACCCGGCACAAATTAGAGAATAACTACTGAGAAAAATAATGTGTTGCTGTTTGTACATATAAAGACAGGAGAACACTAAGTCAATGAAAGGATCATTTTTCACCCAAGGCACTATTATCAAACAAACACAATAACAAGAAACCTTAGAATTAAACATAATCAATCCACCTGTCTTTCAACTTCAAATGTGGCTGTCCTATTGCACCGCCAGACTGAGTAACATAAACTGTACATTTCCATACCCCTTATTGGTTAGGCCATTGCTATTCACATAAGTTCTGTAACTTACTTGTTTCTAATTATGTAGCTGCAGCATTCTGTAGTACATGTAATACTGCCAAACGGATAGTCATAAATACCGGAACTACATTAATTACCAGGAATATCTTGATGTTTTTCATGCCGAGGAAGCCAATGTGTAATAATCCCAATGTGCATGTGGCTCCACATGAATAGGTTGTGTCTTTGACATCAAGAGAAAATATTATTCATTTGAAATACACAGAATGCAGTCTGTCAGAAAAGGTTTGTAAGGAATTTCACCTTGCAAAGCCCCTTTTATTTCATACCGAAATAGAAATTACTGTGTCAACTATAAGGACATCAATAACATAAATGTAAAAAAGATTTACTATGTAAACCAAATACATCAAGTACAAGAGGGGTATGCACTCTCATCTCTCGTGGATGAATGCCTTTGACAGTTACTTTACGTCGAAATATTTGCACTCGATGTGGGCACTTTAATGCCCTTTAGCCCATGCAACAGACTGTCAGCCTTCAGACATGTTCTCATCAATCATTTTCTTGATGTGCTTGAAAAATATATTGTAATCTATTTGGATGATATATTTGCAGTTGTCAGGGTTACTGAAGCCACCGTCATCACTGGTATAGAGGGTGATTTTGCCGTCACCAATGTACCTGCTGACACAGTAGCCGTCAACAATGGATCCGTCGATGAGCTGATATTTTCCAATGATGGGTCCTTCAAAGGGATCATAGGCATTAATGATGAAGAGGAAGACTTCCTTTGAAAAGAAGTTGGACTTGCTTCCTTCAAGATAGATTTTCCAGACCCAGAGTCCTTTGAAAGAGACTTTGATTTCTGAGAGTCCTTGTCATATTAGGTAGAACAGTCATTTATACACTTTTTCCCCTCTGTCCCTCATCATCGGATCCAGAATCAGAGTGGGCCTTTTTCTTCTGGAGCCAGAGAAGTCTGGCCTCACGATCCTTCATAGTCTTAGCAGGAGAGGTTCTGCAATGTTTACACTCTTTAGGCTTATGATGTGGATGTAAGCAATATAAACATTCCTTATGGAGACTCTCAGAAAAAATTATTGGCTTGCTACAAGACTTACAAGGCCTTAACATCCTCTTTTTAGATCACTTGGACATGATGTTGAGGTGAGGAAAACAAGGCAATTGTACCTCAGACTTGATTGTAGGTTGAACTGTGTTGCTTCTGGTAGAAGGCAATAGGTCAAAAGGTGACTGAGCACAGGAGCTGAACATAGCTCAAGAAGACTCCCTCACACATGATGTGCGGTAAGAAATCTTAGGTATAGTGGCCCTGCGGGGGAAGAGTGCTTCAGGTTCTGGTCTCTGATTAGTTGAAGTTTGGATCTATTAAAACAATGTCAATTGGTTAACAATGTCAATTGATTTCTCTATGGCTGTTAAAGCTATGTATAGCACTGCTTGTTATAGTTACCTTGGGACTCCCACCATGACGACAGAGAAGATTCAAACAATGAAATCTATGAAAGATTCAATACTGGAGAATATATGGTAATCTACTTGGGCGATATATTTACGTTTTCTACAATGTATGAAGTACATGTGCACTATGCTTTTTACTCCATCATTTGCTTTATGAAAAAGTGATGAAATGAAAATGTCACCAAACAAAAGTAAGCACAGTAATACACCTTGAAGGCCTCCCTGAATTCATAAGCTTTAGGTAACATTTTACAGATTATTTATCCACCATTATTATACAGCTACCACTCGACTAGCCACAATTCTAAAATAGGGTGCAGCTTTCTCATGGACTCCAGCAACCAACAAAGCCTTCGTTTGACTCAACAGAAGTTGTCCTGCAAGATTTCAACATTGAGGTACCTTATATGTCAAGGCGGATTCCTACAACAATGCTTAATGAGCAGTGGTTCCTCAGCCCCATGAAACAACAAATGAAATACAACCAGTGGTGTTTCATTCACAGATCTTCACATCAGCCTTCCCAGAGAGTATACACTTGAATACTATGCACTAATTCAATCAGCGATGCTATCTAGAGGAAGCTATTTTTGCTATCATGGCTGTGCGGATCATCAGAACCCAAATCAAATCACAACAGCCTTGAGTATAAATCAAAGACAACCAGGGTGGGCCTATTTGTTTTTTAGATTTGATTTTATGATCACTTACAGAAGGAAAGGATTTATATGAATGCAATGCATTATCCTAAAAGTAGCTGATGGAAATAGCTAAGAAGACACATACCTTACAAAGTAACCATACAAAATGAATGATGAAAGTCATAACATATGTTCAATACTGTTACTATTTGTTAAAACAGCCTTTAATGAGGTAGACCAAAAATAGTTCATAGAAAGAGCAAACACAGTCTAGGGCGGGTGCATGATGATCTAATTTCTTAAGGACACCAACATTGGCTTTTTTCTTTCAATCAGCAAAAGACGTTGTTGGAGTGGTATCAATATAGTCAATTGCAGAGGGTTATGAAAATAAATAAACCCCTAAAGCTGCTACCCCACAAGATGTGCCCATTATCTATATTTATTGAACCATATGGGGGAACGCCTCACTATTCTAGAGTTACAATTTGGCTACCTTTCCCTACCTTGTACTTCTGCTCTTTTTTGCTTTTTACTTTCTGTATTACCTGCATTGTGTGTCCCTACACCTGATGTATGATGTCTCCACATTGTACATTTTACTAGAGTTGTGTGACTTCCATCTCTTTGAAGGAAAGTGGTACAGTGTTGCCTAAGATTCAAGGTTCTCCTCAAAGTATTCCCTCAGTAAGACAAAGTTAATAGAATCTATTTGTAAGGTTGAAAGAGATCAAGTATGATGTTGGTAAGAGGGAGAGGTAGACAGATTTGACACTGGACGTGAGCTTCATTAATTAAAATCATGCCGATGGAATGCCTGTTTCTATTGATGGTTAGACTTCCACCTGATTCATACAAATAGGGGCCTTCCTTCTTGGTGAACCTCCAAAGGATCTAATGTCTTATTAGGAGGAGTAGCACTGACCAAAGAGGCACACTAAACATTGTTCAAACAACTACAATAGTGGATCTTGAAATTCCAGAGCAGCTAAGGGCCAGTTCCAGTGACAGGTATTCCAGATGAGGAAACATACAAATTCAGCAGCATTTCCACATATATCACAATTTGCATTACTTATTGTAACATACCAGGATGTTACGCTCAAAACACTATTAATAGAAAGAGAATTCCAACCCATATCTAACAAAATCTAAAACTTAAAAATAACCATTTTCTTATTACTATGATCCTATCTCCGTCCCACATACCATGAACATTGTCTGTGTGAACTGTAACTGCATTCTGTAGATGCCAAGTGTGCCACAGGCTTAAACAAATGAGGAAACATTGTTCAAAGTGAAACTTTAGAACTTGAATGCTTTCTGGTTTCAACACAAGTATTAGCCAGTAGTTCAGCCTGATTGCAGATATGATAACTCCAGCATTTGTGGACAGGTTATTGTTACTTGTGTGTCTCCCTAAGGTTGCCTTCATCTATAAAAGAAGACGTTATAATTCTTCATGTCTGCTGTTATTTTTAGAAAATTATTTTGTACAGTACGTAAGCAAGATAAATACATCTTCTTTTCTTTACACAATACATGAATAGATAAAATACTTGAGTTTGATCTATTTAATTTTGTATCCATTTGAACCTGGAGCAGCCTTATCGTTTTAATAAATAAGCGTGCCCTAGCTGTACTGCAAGATGGTTTATACTCAGGAATTTCTGAAAATAGGATTCAGTTGTCATCTGTTACCCGTAAGAAGTAATTATCCAATTGTGAGACATGTGTATTAACGAAACCTCTTTTTTCTCCTGTTCAAAAAAGACAGCAGACAATGTCTATAAATTACCTTTGCAAATGGCATGTGGATGCGGTGATCAGAGACCATCAGTTAAAGCTTTCTTGACTCCAACACTTCATCAGCCCCAAATTATTCTGCAAAAGAGAACACAAATGTATTTGTACTGAAATTGAATATCATCATTGTTTTGATATTAGAAATACTGTAACAGATAAAAGTCTACATAAACTTAAGACAAAACTGATCTGCACCCTTCATGTAATATCTGGACATTGTCCACCAGTCACCGTCCAGGTCGTCTACTATTTACTATTTTGCCACAAATATTATGAAGGCATCATCAGGAGCACTTCTGAGGCTCTTAGTCTAGGATCAGTTTATTCCTGCAGTAAGCGACAGTTGTTTACAGCTAATTTATTGACCTACACACATAAGTTAAAGAAGTCCGGGAGGTTTGGGTTAACACACAACTGTAATTTGTATGACAAAACAAATATTTGACAAATCGAAGACACAGTGATAAAGCTTCATTCCCCCTTTCTTAGGCTTATGATAGGTGAAGAATGTGGCATGTTCCCTGGTATCGGCATTGCACAGACATGCAATGATCTACACGTGGGAAAGCCCCTGAACATTAAATACCAAAGTAAATAAAATATCAAATCCAAAATATTGAAAGGTAAATTTAGATTTTCTTAACCTAACTCCACATATATGTACCTTGACAGTATATATCTTCAAGGAATGTAGATGTGGTGTTACGAATTTTAAACATATACTTCCTCTAGATACACTTATCTGTCAATATTTTGCTCTTCGACATTTTGTCCATGATAATCTTGTATCATGAAACTCAGAGCCTTGATGTTCAGTAGTTCAATACTACAAGCTACATTTGTTTCCATTTTGAAACAGCAATGGACATAAATTCCTGTTACCTTAAAGGAGAGTAAAATGAAATTTATTTATTCAGTGAGTGCAATATCATTTACAAAACTATTGCCCCATTGGAGTGGATTTTCTGATTCTAACTTTGATTGGGTGATATTTTTCTAAACAATCCTTAGACCACACTATTTTTGTAAGGCAATATTTAGGCCACAATATTCTAGTACCATACCTTGTTTGCAGCATACTTATACTGGCAGCATACTTCAATTCGTTTATATATTTTGCAGGTGATACATTAGTCAGCACATACATAGAAACCAACTGCAGGGAATAGTGCCTATTCGTTTTGAGGAAATGATGCAAGCTAAATGCAATTGTTCAACTGAATGAAAAATTTCCTAGCTATCATAATTGAAAGTTTCAATTCTATTAAAGACTCGGAGTCAAGGATTATGCTGTCGCTTTCTTCACTCTATTCTCAGCAGCCATTTTATTGCAGTTTAACCGCAAACCACATTTTCCATGAAATAGTGGGAATTGATAAAAATAAACAATGGACAACATGGCCCAACAGTCCATAACTGTCCAATCAAGTGACAGTGTCTGTCGCATAGTCCCTTGCCATTTTTCTTAGCTTCTCTTTCATTGCACAAGTCACGCCATAGCCCTTTTTTCACAAGTCCTGCTGCCCATTTTACAGTCCTGGAGAAAGAGATCAAATTACCAAGAATACACGCAGACAAGACTACACCATAAGCAAGGCATGCACAAAACATGTCCATCTATCCGCATAAACGTACAATAGACATGACAATGAGAATGTAACTCAATACTTACTAGTCAAGGGGATGGTCTCCGTGGTTGGGATAATCCTTGCCTCCGAGTCCTTAATAGAATTGAAACGTTCTATTATGATAGCTAGGAAATTGTTTATTCTATGTCAAGACGCGAGGCAAGGATTATGCTAGTTTAAAGGTTACTCCCCACCAAATGAGCCATATCAAACACTGGCTTAAAATATAACCTCTAGAAATTGATTACTAATTGGCCGTGTTCACACTATCTTCCAGGCGGGCACCCAGACTGAATGCCTTGGAGGCCATGGCTCCACGAGTGTAATGCACACCAAAGATTTTTAGATCCACTCCAGCCTGTTGCATAACCCACCATACCTTACGGGCTATGGTCGGGGACAACCCGGCCTTGAGCAGCTTTCTGAGGGCAATTAAGAGCTGTCTCTCACCCGGGGGCCTGAAGTCCATGGATATCTCCTCACAGCCCTTAAGACATTGAACTACACATAACTTAGGAGAACTTGGAAAAGCTGGATATTCTATGGCCCTAGTATTGGATTTGGTATGCCTGCTAAGCGTAAAAGACACCCCAGAGGGGGGAAAAAGTCCTTAGAGTAAAGTCTAGGTCCAAACATTGGATACCCTTTTGCACAACTCCATGCAGAGCAATATCGCCAGCTTCTACGAGAGCTCCTTCCGCGATAGGAAACTATTGGGCTGCCAGCATAGGAAAAAGTTAAGCACCTTGTTAACATCCCACAGAGCCGAATAACGTGTATCCGGGGGAAGTCTAAACCAGATGCCATGTAAAAGGTGACATACAAAGGGATGTTCCCCCACAGGGCACCCTTCCAAGGGCACATGTCCCACGCCGAGATAGCTGAACGGAAGGTGTTTATTGAGTGGTATGCCATACACTTCTGTGCTAAACTAGCCAGGAAATTAATTACTTGAGCTATGTCAGTGCCTACGGGATCACAATCCCTTCACACACACCAATAACACCATCTTATCTAGGCAGACTGGTATCACTTGAAGGTGCTATTGGACCAGGCCTTTGACAAGAGGCCTTCAGCCTGTGTCAGAAGCCCGGGAGTGACCATCAACCCTTGTAATCCGCCATGCAATTAGGTGGAGGGGCCCCTCCAGCACCATCTGATGTGGGATCTGATCCGGATTGAGAAGAAGAGCCATAAATAGGGGGAGACGGATTGGAAAATCCCAAGAAAGTTCCAGAGGAACCGGAAACCAGATTTGAGATTTCCAAATCAGAGTGGCCAACACTACTTATGCTGCTGTTTTCTGATCTGGGCTGTTGCCCACGTAATCATTGTGAATTGGGGAAATGAATACCCTCTCGCCAGCTCCCAGTTCTGTAGAAATGCCTCTGTGGCCACCGCCAGAGGATCCGGTCTCCAACTGCTGAACCTGGGCAGTTGATGATCCAATCTGAAGGCAAACAATTCCACTGAAAATAAAACCCACTGGCTCTGCAGGCTGCCAGAAACTTCCAGATGAAGCTTCCAAAGGCTGGAGTCCCGGAAGGGACTGGACTGCCATCCCGTCACCCAGTTCTCCTGACCTGCTGACATCTGACTCTAAAATGGGCTCCAGAGCAGAGCCGAAAATCACTCTCCTGTTCAATGCTTTCATGTGGGAAAGCTGCCAGAGAATCTCCTACATCGGGTCGTCCGAAAGGACGACCAACTGGGAGTAAGCGAGGTCCCTTCGAGTGTGTGCTGCCTTTAGTCTCTGAAGGGCCCGATAGTACAGGGATCCTGGAAATATGACCTGGATGGATAACAACAATAGACCCACCAGGCAAGCAATCTGTCGCAAGGACACTCTGTGTTGGGATAACATTATCCGATGGATCTTGAACAGTTTCCGAGTAGGAAGACTCAGGGTGGTCTAGGTGGAGTCTATGTTGAACCCCAGAAAAACAGCCTTTTGAGAAGGGATCAGGAGGGATTTCTTTTCATTTATCACAAAGCCAAGACTTTCGAGCAGGTTGACTGCTATCTGCAATTCGGCTGACAACGGTCGGGGTCATGTACCATGAGGAGCATATCGTCTGGGTAAATAAATAGGCAGATCCCCGGCATTCAGAGGTATTCCATGGCTGGTCTGATCACCTTGATGAAGCACCAAGGAGTGCAGAAGAGGCTGAAGGGTAGAGCTGCAAACCGAAACGTTTGCTGTCACCAGATGAACTGAAGGAACCTCTTGTGAGGAGGGAAAATAAGTATGGTCAAATAAGCATCTTTGAGGTCCAGGCGAACCATCCAGTCTGCGGGACAGAAAACGTCCGGAAGGAGGTGGATACCCCCCATTTTGAAATGGAGATACACCAGCCACTCATTGAACTCATGAAAATGTATCCCTGGTCTCTGACTCCCAACGGTTTTGTCTCCTAGGAACATATTGCTTATGAATCCATGGAGGTGGGGGGCTAGGTGGTTAGACAGGAGCTTTGAGGAGCGATGTAACTTCTGCGTCCACCAATTCCACCTCCTGTTGTGAGAACTGGAGCGGTCTGGGGTGAGTAACCTGACATGGGGACCCGCAAAACTCTATGTAAAAACCCCTGAACTGTCTGCAGAGCCCATGCGTCACTTGTGATTGACTACCAAACAAGAGAAAAATGTGCCAGGTATCCCCCTACACTTATGAGGGAAGAAGGGCGAACACTCAATGGAAGTGAAGGCAGCGTCAACTCCCTTGTGTCCTCGGCCTTTGCAATGCCATCCTCGTGCCAGGTAGAAATTTACAAAGCGCATCTGGTCTTGATATTGCCAGCACCTGGAGCCTTGCCCTCAAGGAGGAAACTGAGAGAAGGGAGTGCCAGCCAGCGGCCCCTGCCTCAACCGGCCCCACGGAAAACCCGAGAGGGAAAAACCATTTTAATAAAAGACTGGGCTTTGTCTAGCGAAGATATTCACAAACATTTCAAGTTCCTTAAAAAAAGGCTCACCCAAGAGCCCCCCTCATGCCATATCGCCCGCCTCTGAGTCAGCAAGGTCCCCAAATTTCAGGTCTACCTTTACTAAGAATGAAATTCTCTGTTCGGTGGACAGAGAGCGATTATCATTGCCCATGAAGGAAATTGCAAACTGCGCCCAACTAGAGAGGAGCTATGGGGAGATGAGGGATACCAAAGCCTTGGCATCCACTGCCATGCCAAGAATCTTAGTTAATAGGCCAAGGGCATCCAGAAGCTTATCCTGGCACGCCCGCCAGGATCTGTTGATGCCCTTTGTGGGGTCTTTTTGAACTTGGCCAGGAAAGTGGCAAATCTGGGGTTCAACTCTAGAGTCAAGGATACCTTCCATTTTAATGAGGGTCGAGGGCACTCAGCTTTAAGGAAAGGATGGGCTACTTCCCCAATGGGGCTCTGATCTGCCCGCCACATAATTTGCCACCTTCGTGGAGGGGGCACACTCAAACAAACAGGGATGGAGGAGTTCCTCTGGATCAAGCATGTCTGACTCATCGTCGGGGCACTGGGGCCAGTGGCAGGAGGTGTAAAAGAGGGGTGCCAAGGCCTGGAAGAGTGGATATCATCATCAGTGTCCCTATGGGCATCATCATCTGATGGGTAGGAGAGATCGGGTCTGGGGATCCGTTTGCCAGGTCAGACGAGTCCTTGAACACAGAGAAGGCCGGGCTTGGGCAAGGAATGCCTGCCTAAGGTGCTCAAAGGCATCATAACCAACCTCCACTTCATGGGATGTTTGACTGGGACTGGGTCGGTATCCGATGGCTGGACTGGTGGAAAGGGTTCTGGGGTGATGCTTCCGTTCAGGGTTCTGTTGATTCTTGAGGTTCTGTTTCAGTCCCATATGTGTGTCATTAAACCTAATGTTGCTGACTCTGTTCATTGGCTGTCTTCTGTTGTCCATGAACCCGATTTTGCTTTGCTATTTGCTCATGTGTTAATTACTGTGGCGAGGAAGACGGACGAGGAGGTAATGCCCCGGTTACTTACCAGTGATCTTCATTACTCCGAGTCCTAGTATTCCTCGCCACAGTATAGCATCCCATTCCTCCTGGCCCTTATTTGGGGCTTCATGTTTCTGTGACTTTGATTGCAAGTCTTTGAGGTGTATGGTGCCTCCTTTTATCCCATTGGTGGATAGAGGTGGGGTCCATGTTGGAGGGATGGGAGACTAGTAGGCTGACTTTCTTTTTGCTTAGAGTTTCTGTGGGAGCCTAAAGTTCATGTGTTAATTACTGTGGCGAGGAAGACGGAGGAGGAGGTAAGTGTTTTTTTTGTGTTTGTTTAAGCCGAGCAGAGCAGAAGGGCAATTAATACAATATACAATAATCAATGATCAAGAATAGGAAAAAAAACAGTTTAAAAAACAACAAGTGAAGTCTGGTAAAATCCTTTGATCAATAACATTAACAGGAAACAGGAGAAGAAAAACAATGCTCCTATTGCCACGGTTTCTAAAGTGCAAACATTGCTAGATGTTAAAATATAGCACGGTTGATAAGTAGCCTATATTATTGTTGTTGTTGGACTTTGCCCCCCAATACAGGTCGAATTCTTTAAATAAATAAACATTCTATCCATTCGCAAAACCCTGCTACATTACAATACCATCGTATTTTAGCTTTAATATATAATAAAAAAGGTGACGAGTGCTAACATTCCTACCATCCTAGTTTCAAAAGTGCTAACAGTGCTAAATGCTAAAATAATGTAGGGTTAAACAGCATTGTTGTTGTTGTTGTTTGCCTTTACCCCCCAATATAGATCGTATACCTTGACTGAGTAAACATTCTACCTAGGCAAAGAACGCTGCAGCATTAAAGTGCAATCGTGACTATCCTAAAGTATATACCAATAAAGTGCCAAGTGCTAAAGTGCTAAATAACGGTCATGGACTGCTTACTATCGGAGAATTTCCATACTTGAGTAAACTTTTTCGTTTCCCCAACTTTTGGCGTAAGCCTCTTCAAACCTCCTTGTCCTTAGCATTTTGTTCACCCATTTTGAGTAAGATGGTACATCCTCGGACCTCCAATTTTGGAGGATTAGGGAACCAGCTACTAGGGAACAGATCGCCGTGTATGTCTCTTCGACTTTGGTCAAGTCAGACCTTTTTTTGGAGATGCCAAAGAGAGCCACTTCGGCTTCGGGGTCAAGCGTCTTATTAGTGGCCTGGCTTGTTGATAAAAAGATTCTACTCCAAAATATCTCGAGTTTCGGACATGTAAAAAATATATGGAGCCAGTCACCCCTGCCTTGAATCTGGCAATGAAAGCATTTATTTTCCACTCCCGGAAAGCGTTTATTAAGAGTTTTTGGGGTGAAATAGGCCAACCACCGAGATAAAAAGGCCATCCTTTTAAAATTGGCTGCTCTAAGGGCCTTACTCCCTATCTGAGCAATCTCCTCCCACTCCTGCCCCGAGAGGGAACAATTAGTTTTGCGGGTTATTTTGGCCAGAACGTCTTCAACCAGGGGGGACTGTTCACCCTTTCTCAGTAAAGTATACCAGTTTCCGACTACCTTCAATTTGGCTTTATATAGGGCATTAGCCTGAACTGATGGTATCCCACATGACAACAGATTATATTTATTTATAGAGTTTACAATCTGGAGATATTCCAAAAACCCCGGTTTTAATCGATTATCAGATCTGTCTAAGACCTCTTGCCAGGTGATAAGTTTCCGTGAGGTAAGGAAGAGACCCAATTCTCCTAGACCACAGTCCTTCCATCTTTTGAGCCTGCTGGAATGGATTTGAAGACCGAATATTTTACACTCCTCTAATTTCAAATAATAAAAGCCTGAAAACCCAGCTTGTTTAAAAAAGGACTGTAGTCTATCGGAGAAGCCCCGGACAGTCTTGTATCGGGTCTTTTTTGGTAATTTAGCTGTTTTAAAAAATGTAGGAACTTGCGATCCATTCTCCTGTATCATTCTGTACATATCTAACAGACCATTAGGTTCCAATAAGCGTGCTGACAGATCCAAGATCGCTGCCATATAATAAGTGTGAATATTTGGTAGCGCTAAACTCCCTTGAGCAGTTCCCAACTGTAATATAGGCAGCTTAACCCTGGAAGCTTTCCTATTCCATACAAAATCCCAGATCATTGACTCAATCGCTTTAAAGTAATGGGAATTAATCTTAAGCGGTACATTTATAAAAAGAAAAACCAATAAGGGAAGAATAGACATTTTAATGAGTGTTACGCGGCCAATCAGAGTTAACGTAAAAGAATCCACCTATTGAGCAACATTTTAATTTTATTATGATTCGCTAAGTAATTTAAACTAAATAATTGTTCAAATTGATTGGAGACATAAATACCCAAGTAGCTAATAGGTTCTGCTTTTAGTGCTTGGGATTTTAAGTTTAAGGATAAAAAATTACAATCCACATTCAGTGTTAAAACCTCTGTTTTGTTTGGTTTATTTTATACCCGCCACTCAATTCAAATTGACTGAATTTGTGTAGAGCCTGATCGAGATTTGATTTGTCGGGTCGCAGATATAAAATTATATCGTCTGTGAATAATTTTATTTTCGCCATTCCTTCTATTGGGGGTTTCATTTCAGGGTTTCCACGAATTCTTATGGATAGAGGCTCACTAAAAAAGGTGAACAAGTTGGGGGACATTGGACAGCCTTGTCTGGTGCCCCGATTTATATTTATTGCCCCTATGGTATTGGCATTTCCTACCACCCGGGCTTGTGCACCTTAATAGATGTTGGTCAGCATATTGATTATCTGGGCAGGAATGCCAAATTTTTACATCCCAAAAAAAAGTGCATCCCAGTTTACCAGGTCGAACGCCTTTTCGGTGTCGACCATTGTAACTAAAGTTGGAGTTTTGTTATTTGTAGTAAAATCAAGGTCCTGGATTAAAAACCCATTATTAGAGGACATTGACCTCCCTGCCACAAACCCGGACTGATCAGGATGAATTAAAGCCTGGGCAATTGGGGTAAAGCATTGAGCCCACTTGAGCAATTTCATCTTTATCTTTAATGATATTTTGGGTCTTTGGATCAATAATTTCTGATATTAAGGCTTTCTCCTGTTTAGTTTTTGTTTGCCCTGCAAGCATTTTTCCCACCATTTGACTCTCCTCATAAACTTGTTGTTGGAAGGTTCTGGAGCTATTAATTTCTTCAATTAAAAAAAATATTTTAAAGCAAACTTTGCCCTTTCTAGCTGAGAGGCAGCATCTCCACTCCCCTGGGGCAGAGAATCTCTTAGGCTCATAGCATTGGTTACAGCCTGTTGGAGTTGGTTAATCTTATCCCGTCTTTTTCTCAACTGGGCGTCTGAGCGCGCGATCATCTGTCCGCGAATGGCTGCCTTAAACCCACCCCAAAACGAGAACATTTCTGCTGTATCTTCATTTATACTAAAAAACTCCAATATCCACTTTTTAGTTTGAGTCACCCAGTTAGGGTCTTGCAGGAGTAGACGATCCATCTGCCACCTGGATTGAGTCTTGCCTCCCCCTTCAATTTCCAACTCTATTGCAAAAAGGGAATGATCTGAAAATGGGATGGACCCTATAGTGGTGTTGTTAGAAATGGGATTTCTGGTTGGCTAAGGCTTGCGCCAAAGTCAGGCAGAAACCACCACTCTAGTCAGGGCAAGGAAGTTACACGCCAAAGATAACCCCTGCTCACCCCCTTGGTAGCTTGGCACGAGCAGACAGGCTTATCCCTGAGGCGATGTGTAAAGCGTTTGCGCGCGCACCCAGCAACAACACCCAAGGCCCACCACAAAGGAAACTCCACACAAGGTATTCTATAAAAATAGCCTTTGTATTATACACAACACATCAGATAAAAACACACACTTTACAAGGTGCCAACAGGCACAGGCAGAATTTACAAGGGATTATATGTACAGGGGACAGGGCCACATGGACCACTGTCTGAAATTAGCACTTCGTAAAAAATAGCACTCAGAACGTAGGAATAATACTTTCAGAACATAGCACATACAATCACTGTAGCACTAAAAATAGAACATGTAGTACACAACCAGTAACTACTGGTAACAGGTAAGTACCACCTACGCAACCCTAACCACCTTAGGAAAATATCGCGCAGGGATCTAGGACCTCACTAGCACCACCTGTACTAGGAGAAAACAAACAACCACCTAAGTATCACAATACCTGTAGGGGTAACCGCACATTACACATGATGCATCATATTCAGGTGTGTAGAACAAGAAAAACACATGATGCATAAAATAACACATTCAGAGGTGTAGAACAAGAAACAATAACGCCAAACTCACTTTAGCCACCACTGTGGCAGTCCCTAGGCCAACTGGCCTTGTCGGGGCAAGGACGCCCTGTGTCCCAATGTCAGGGGGGGGGGCTGTGCAGGCCAAAGCACCAAGCGCCCAGGAGCAACTGAGCACAGCCTACACGTTGCAGCTGCCCACTAAGTGCTGGGCAGCTGGGATAATGCTGGGGCACCACTGTGCCTTTTAACACCAGTATCGCCGTCACGTGGGGCCCAACTGGGCGCTACCCACAAGAAATACCCCCTAGAGCCTTCGTGGCTCTGAACGCCACTGTGGGGCAAGGGGGGGAGCGGCCCGCTGCCTTCTGGGGCCGCTCTCTCACTGAACAACTGGTGCCCCGTTCGTTGGAGTCCCGCTCGGGGGACTCGTTAACAAATAATGCACCCGCAAGCGTGGGAGCCTCGTGGGCTCTCAAAACAATGGGCCCCTTCGTTGGAGCCTCTCGGGGGCTCAAGGACTCTGCCCCCTTTGTTGGAGCCTCACTCGGCTCTAGAAGCACTGCCCCCAGACGTCGGAGTCCTCCTCAGGGACTCGAGGAGAGAAATGCCCCCGCTGGGGCGGCCCGCTATCAGACGGGACCGCCCGAGAACTGCGATATTCAGTGCCTTCACTGGCACTTCACACCAGTACCGGCTCCCTCCTCGGCGGGAGCGAAATGCGGCCCGGACCTCCCTCGGAGCCCACACTCACCGGACTTGTGGGTCTCGGGTGCTCCTGCACCAGGGCCGTCTCCTTCCTTCAGGGTCCAGCGCGCGGTAGGCTCCCACCTGGATTCCTCGACTCCTCCTTCCCGATTTCACTACAGGAGCGCGGGGTAGGCTCCCGTTCGCTTCCTGTGTTGGCAGTCCCGCCCACGTCCCAACCGCAGCTGCCTGACTTCCGGTTACGGACCGGGTCGCAGCGGTGATTTTACCTTGACGGGAAGGCAGCGATACGGGGTAGGCTCCCAGTTAAAAGCACATAGGCGCGGGGTGGGCACCCGCTCGTTCAAGGCCAATAGAATACAATAAGCGGGGTGGGCACCTGCCAACTAGTGCCACAATGCGGGGTGGGCACCCGCTCCACAGCACGGCCGGAAAGCGGGGAATCCCTACGTCGGGGTTCCCTCGCTAAAGATTGCAGCTCAGCGCTGCGGGCCACAACGAAGGTGATCCTCACCAAATAGGTGTAGCGCTTCCCAGGCGCTTTGCAGGCAAGGTCCCAGAACAAAGTTTAGGAAGGTAGGCAGGGGCAAGGCTGGGCCCAGAGCCAGCTCACTGGGCCTCCAGGCAGGGAGGTAGTCCAAGTGGCGGTCCTCTGGCCCAGCAACAGCAGCAGCCCCCTCAGGCAGGATCCTGGAAGAGAACAGTTTCTGTGGGGACACAGCCCCATTTTTATACAGTAAAACCCTTTGTTCTGGGTTCAGGGTGAGGGGGAAAACCAGTCGCAGCTGGTTGGGGAGCACCCTTGATGTGCTCAGCCCCTCACTCTATTCACTGGCAGGGCTAGGGTCGTCAGTCGCACCACAGGGGGCGGAGCCAGCATTGTGTGGGGAAAACCCTGCCCTATTCAGGACCCAGGTGTACTCCTCCCACCCATCTAGCTGCTGATCTCCCCATTCACCACTGGGTGACTCATCCTGACTCTGGGGAATCCCTAGCCCGTCACATGACCTCAACCAGCCAATCACGCGACAAGGCACACATTTTACACTGCACACCGAAGTGCCCACTTCTAGAAGTGGCACTTCCATACTAGGTACATGCACGCCGCACACATCACCGCGCAGCATTCAATCACACGAGTCCGCACATACCAAACTCGGGCCTGCACACCCCACGCATCAGGAACTACTAGGAACACATACATTCCCCATGCATTCCTATGGGAGGGCAGGCCTATCTCACCACATGCACTCAGAGTGCGCACGCACTTTATCCTGGGACACAGGGAAAGTTCGCAGAAACCAAAAATCACCACACCAAGTCACCAATAAAAAGCAAAAAAAGTTCAGGGGTGAACCTGCCAGAAGGGCCAAGTCCAACACAACCCCCTTCCAGCCAAAACGCAGGGCAGCCCAATCACCACCGTGATGGACTTCCCTGCTTGGGGCGATAGAACACGGACGCGGGCCCGCAACTGCAGGGACACCCTCCGGTTCTACGCCACGGTGAACCCATGGAATTCTTTCTAACACCACTGTCTGGACCAACTGGGCTACCCCACTGGTACTCCCAAGCTGTCCGCGGCCAAGACCAGGCCCTAGGTTACCCAGGTGCCACCGGTCTTTGCCTAATCACAGAGTGGGGGGTAGTAACCCCTGGCACATAGCGGCCATTCTCCACTCTTCCTCTCTGCAAGACAGGACTAGACTGCCACTGGTTCTCCAGCCTAGGGTCTACACCCTCAGGCGGACCAGGAGTCTCAGCGAAGGCTCTCCTCCCCCCACCTCTTCTCCTAGGGTTCCTCCTCCTCCGGCGAGGGGTACACCTAGAACGCCATTCCAACCCAGGGTTTAACCCCTCAGGTTGTACCGGGGCCAGAGGTGGGCTCTCCCACCCTCTGCACCCCCTTCCAGAACCCTGCTCCCTACCAACTGGGGCGGTACCTCTGGAAGAAGAACCGGTCGGGACGCTGATTACAGACGTCCCACCCTTCAGGTCAGGCTGATCCCGAACCTGGCCTTCCAACCTCCGGCCTAGAACCTTTGGTGGAATAATCGCCTGGCACTCCAGGACTTTTGGGGATTTCCACTCCATCCCCCTGAGGCTATCAAATGACACATATGTCGAGCGACTGTCTGTCTGGCGCTGATCTCCCGTCCCCTGTCCACCTGACAGTGCGCGGAGATCCCCCAGAACAGAAGTGGTGTCACCCTGGTCACTACACGGGATCCTAGCCCAACTGGGAAGTCCCTGACCCACCGGCTCTTCCACTGGGGAACTCATCCCCCAATCACTCACGCTGGACTCCTGTACCCTCCCTACCGGAGCGGTACTGCCAGACTCCAGAACCACAGGAGCCCTGTTTACAGGCGCTCCAGGTCCTCTACTCACTAAGAGATCTTCATCAAGTGGACTAACAGGACAGCCAAGGTCCCCAACTTGGTGTTCCCTCATGAAACCATCCAAGTCCTGAGGCAGGGTTTCGGGCGTCTGGGGACCCTCGGTCACCCCCTCACTCCTGCTCCACTGAGCCAGGCAGTGAGCCCCTACACCCTCCTCGCTATCCTGGGACCTAGCTGGGCTACACTGAGCCTCCTCCACCACGCTGGGCTGGAGGATCTCTGACCCACTATTGTTGGAATCACTCACTAATGACTCTAGAGGACCTCTAGCACTTTCCCAGCGCTCTGCTTCCTCTGCAAGTTCCCATGGACAAAAAGAGTTATACCTCAACAGGTGTTGGCGCAACCCTGGAGAACAACTACTGAGCATCTGCTCTTTGATAATCATATTTAGTACTCCATCCAAATCCTGCTCCGGGTTAAACACCAGCCAGTCCACCAGGGCATCATGACATTCCTCCACAGCCTCCTCCCAAGACTGGTGAGACAGCTTCTTACTGCCCCTGAACTTCAACCTACATTCCTCCTCTCGGGAACAAGGTACCACACTCGGGGAACAGGGACTGGGACTCTCTATACTGCACTTTATATCGCTGCCACCACTGGACTCCACCCTCACTGGGGAATCCAGAAAACTACCACTGTGCTCAGGGGACAGGGAAAGGGATGAGGCGCTATCTCCTACGCTGGACCCAGCAAGGGACTCCCTACCCACGGGGTCCTCACTCTCTACTGGCGTCCAGGTACTGTCATCTTCTTCTGAATCTTCAGGGCTCCCCACAGACCCACCACCCTCCAGGTGAGAGGCCCGGGCCCTGTCTTCCTCACTGCGCTCACGTTTCCATTCACCTGCTTGCCATCCAATCATGTGGTTCCTCAGTTCGTACACAGTGTCTGACTCTCTCACCCCTATGTTTCTCTCTCTACAGAACCTTTCCAACTCCTGCATACTGTAATAAACTAGATCACTGGGATCAAAAGCAGGCTCCATTCTGGCAGACGTTCTAGAAAAAAGATCACACAGGGAACCTAGGGGTCTGCGTTTAACACAGGAGCACACAATTCACAAAGGATTCAGCAAGCTCTCTATCCCAGAGAACTCACACTCACTTGCCTAGTGCCACACACCATTCATCCACACACAACCCTCCCCTCGGACTGGTAAGGCAGTTTCTACCACCCCTGATTCCGCAACCTGACCACCACGTGACACAGGTACAAACTCTGGGCGCAGGGCGGGGGACAAATGTACTGGACACTATTACGCTGCCACCACTGGATCCCACCCTCTGGTGAATCCAGACAACACAATGCACTTGGGGGGATGATCTACCCTCCCGAGCTAGGGACACCTAACTCACAGTGCACAAAAACACATTTCCAAAGAAATGACAATTAAAAACAAACTTAGAAAAATAATCCCTATACCATGTGATTTATCTAAATGCAGAGTTTTGTAGTGCGGCCAGTTGCCGCTGCGGTACAGCGCAAACGCAAGTCCAAATCCCACCGCTGATCACCAATGTTAGAAATGGGATTTCTGGTTGGCTAAGGCTTGCGCCAAAGTCAGGCAGAAACCACCACTCTAGTCAGGGCAAGGAAGTTACACGCCAAAGATAACCCCTGCTCACCCCCTTGGTAGCTTGGCACGAGCAGACAGGCTTATCCCTGAGGCGATGTGTAAAGCGTTTGCGCGCGCACCCAGCAACAACACCCAAGGCCCACCACAAAGGAAACTCCACACAAGGTATTCTATAAAAATAGCCTTTGTATTATACACAACACATCAGATAAAAACACACACTTTACAAGGTGCCAACAGGCACGGGCAGAATTTACAAGGGATTATATGTACAGGGGACAGGGCCACATGGACCACTGTCCGAAATTAGCACTTCGTAAAAAATAGCACTCAGAACGTAGGAATAATACTTTCAGAACATAGCACATACAATCACTGTAGCACTAAAAATAGAACATGTAGTACACAACCAGTAACTACTGGTAACAGGTAAGTACCACCTACGCAACCCTAACCACCTTAGGAAAATATCGCGCAGGGATCTAGGACCTCACTAGCACCACCTGTACTAGGAGAAAACAAACAACCACCTAAGTATCACAATACCTGTAGGGGTAACCGCACATTACACATGATGCATCATATTCAGGTGTGTAGAGCAAGAAAAACACATGATGCATAAAATAACACATTCAGAGGTGTAGAACAAGAAACAATAACGCCAAACTCACTTTAGCCACCACTGTGGCAGTCCCTAGGCCAACTGGCCTTGTCGGGGCAAGGATGCCCTGTGTCCCAATGTCAGGGGGGGGCTGCGCAGGCCAAAGCACCAAGCGCCCAGGAGCAACTGAGCACAGACTACACGTTGCAGCTGCCCACTAAGTGCTGGGCAGCTGGGATAATGCTGGGGCACCACTGTGCCTTTTAACACCAGTATCGCTGTCACGTGGGACCCCTCTGGGCGCTACCCACAAGAAATGCCCCCTAGAGCCTTCGTGGCTCTGAACGCCACTGTGGGGCAAGGGGGGGAGCGGCCCGCTGCCTTCTGGGGCCGCTCTCTCACTGAACAACTGGTGCCCCGTTCGTTGGAGTCCCGCTCGGGGGACTCGTTAACAAATAATGCCCCCGCAAGCGTGGGAGCCTCGTGGGCTCTCAAAACAATGGGCCCCTTCGTTGGAGCCTCTCGGGGGCTCAAGGTTTCTGCCCCCTTTGTTGGAGCCTCACTCGGCTCTAGAAGCACTGCCCCCAGACGTCGGAGTCCTCCTCAGGGACTCGAGGAGAGAAATGCCCCCGCTGGGGCGGCCCGCTATCAGAGGGGACCGCCCGAGAACTGCGATATTCAGTGCCTTCACTGGCACTTCACACCAGTACCGGCTCCCTCCTCGGCGGGAGCGAAATGCGGCCCGGACCTCCCTCGGAGCCCACACTCACCGGACTTGTGGGTCTCGGGTGCTCCTGCACCAGTGCCGTCTCCTTCCTTCAGGGTCCAGCGCGGGGTCGGCTCCCGCCTGGATTCCTCGACTCCTCCTTCCCGATTTCACTACAGGAGCGCGGGGTAGGCTCCCGTTCGCTTCCTGTGTTGGCAGTCCCGCCCACGTCCCAACCGCAGCTGCCTGACTTCCGGTTACGGACCGGGTCGCAGCGGTGATTTTACCTTGTCGGGAAGGCAGCGATACGGGGTAGGCTCCCGGTTAAAAGCACATAGACGCGGGGTGGGCACCCGCTCGTTCAAGGCCAATAGAATACAATAAGCGGGGTGGGCACCCGCCAACTAGTGCCACAATGCGGGGTGGGCACCCGCTCCACAGCACGGCCGGAAAGCGGGGAATCCCTACGTCGGGGTTCCATCGCTAAAGATTGCAGCTCAGCGCTGCGGGACACAACGAAGTTGATCCTCACCAAATAGGTGTAGCGCTTCCCAGGCGCTTTGCAGGCAAGGTCCCAGAACAAAGTTTAGGAAGGTAGGCAGGGGCAAGGCTGGGCCCAGAGCCAGCTCACTGGGCCTCCAGGCAGGGAGGTAGTCCAAGTGGCGGTCCTCTGGCCCAGCAACAGCAGCAGCCCCCTCAGGCAGGATCCTGGAAGAGAACAGTTTCTGTGGGGACACAGCCCCATTTTTATACAGTAAAACCCTTTGTTCTGGGTTCAGGGTCCGGGGGAAAACCAGTCGCAGCTGGTTGGGGAGCACCCTTGATGTGCTCAGCCCCTCACTCTATTCACTGGCAGGGCTAGGGTCGTCAGTCGCACCACAGGGGGCGGAGCCAGCATTGTGTGGGGAAAACCCTGCCCTATTCAGGACCCAGGTGTACTCCTCCCACCCATCTAGCTGCTGATCTCCCCATTCACCACTGGGTGACTCATCCTGACTCTGGGGAATCCCTAGCCCGTCACATGACCTCAACCAGCCAATCACGCGACAAGGCACACATTTTACACTGCACACCGAAGTGCCCACTTCTAGAAGTGGCACTTCCATACTAGGTACATGCACGCCGCACACATCACCGCGCAGCATTCAATCACACGAGTCCGCACATACCAAACTCGGGCCTGCACACCCCACGCATCAGGAACTACTAGGGACACATACATTCCCCATGCATTCCTATGGGAGGGCAGGCCTATCTCACCACATGCACTCAGAGTGCGCACGCACTTTATCCTGGGACACAGGGAAAGTGCGCAGAAACCAAAAATCACCACACCAAGTCACCAATAAAAAGCAAAAAAAGTTCAGGGGTGAACCTGCCAGAAGGGCCAAGTCCAACAGGTGTCTAAAACCTTAAGAGATCGTGTTGTAAGGAAGAAGTCGATCCGGGAGGCCGTGTGGAATTGATTAGAATAGCAAGTAAATTTAGCAGCAGTAGGGTTAGATTTACGCCATTGGTCAACCAGTAGATGTTCCTGCTTTAAGGCCTCCAGCACTTTCTTTGTTTGGGGTTTCAGTTCTTTTTTATTTTTATTCGAGGTGTCTTTTTTCAGATCTTGAATAAAGTTGAAGTCTCCACCCAAAATAATTTTTCCTCGGGCCCCCCTAAGTAGCTCACTGATTTTTAGTAGGGCTGTGGTATCATCGACTATCAGGCCGTAGTAGTTTATAAGGTTTAAGATCATACCATTTAATTTGGCCTCGACCCATAGCCACCGCCCCAGGGGATCTCTCCGAATTCGACCAAATTCCCAAGGAAGACTACGGCAAAAATACTTAGCAACTCCTCTTTTGGCTAGCACCGTCGAAGCAAAGAAAGTGTGTGAGAAAAACCTGGGAAGATATAACATAGGGAGATTCGTTTTTAAATGGGTTTCCTGAAAAAATAGTACTTGGGGCGAAGAAGACTCTAGCCACCTTATTAAAGCTCCATATTTTGATTTGTTTAGTATCCCATTAACATTGATGGAGATAGTGCGGCACGTACTAGTCATTTTTACTCTAATTCCAATTGAGTAAGAATTTAAAAAAAAACACCAAAATAGAAACATTTACACATTTTCATTTTCTTCAAGGCTTTTGCTCTAATGCCCCTGCTCCTGCTTTTTTTACTGCAATTCTCTTCAGACCCCCCTCCCCCACCCCTCTCAACCCACCCCTCTGGAGAGGTGTACTACCACACTAACCACCTCTCACTCCCCCCGCTACTTTTGAGGGTGCCATGGATCTGCACCCAGAGTGACCCCCTCCCCCCGGCAAAGAGATGCTATAGACAACCTGGTTAAGAAGAAAGAGAGACATTAATACGTTCATTGGTTCATTCTGAGCCCAAGATTACCTTAAAAAGATCCTATGCCTCTTCTAAGTTCTACAAGAGAAAAAAAAAGCAGCAAGAAAAAAAACATCAAAACGTCAATAAGTAGAAGAAGCATTCCTAAGTCCATCGATTCATTGTGGACCTGAAATTTCCTTGAGAAGATCCTGTGCATCTTCTAAGTTAGCAAACATATGGAATTTCCCCTTAACAAGCACATGCAGTTTCGACTGTTGGGCAGTTGACGCCTGCGCACCTTGGGCTTTAAACAAAAAAAGCAGCTTGACAAACTCTTTGCGTCTACGGGCCGCTGATGCAGACATATCAGGGAATAATCTGCAGTTGGAGTTTTCATTAACCGGGAATTGCCTTTGTTGTATGGCTTTGGCCAGGATCTTCTCCTTTATGCGAAAGTCTGCGAAGTTAACTAAGATGGTACGGGGGCTGCTCGTGCTTGGCAGAGGATGGAAAGGAACTCTGTGGGCCCTGGTGATTGTAAGATCCCCGCTGAACTCGGGGAGGACTTTTTCCTTAATGAAGGATTCCACCCATTGCGGTGTCTTGGCGCCTTCACTTCTCTCGGGAACTCCCACTATGCGCAAGTTGGAACGGCGTGAGTGATTTTCTAGCTCCTCGAGCTTATTTTCTAGCGAACTCCTGTCTTTAGTAACTTTGCGCACTTTAGTAAGCAAACCGCTCATCTGGTCCTCCAGCTGAGAGATCCTGGACTCTGATTCCTGGATTTTGTCTGGAAGACAAGCCACTGCGGTTTCAATCTTTCCTAGTCGGAGATGAAGGGAAGCAATTTCATTTTCCTGAGACCTCTTCATGCCTCTTATTTCATCAAGGATGAGATTGAGCAGCGTTTTGATGTCTAACTGTTTGGTGGAGACTGTTTCTGCTGGATCATCTGTTAGAGTTTCTACAAAATCTGAGGCTGAATCAGAAGCTGGAAATTGTAGAGTATCTAATACCTTCTGATCTTTCTGGCTGTGAACCGATTGTAATGTTTTTTAGGTCTTTGGCTTCTGGGTTGGAACCCTTTGCTGTTTTTGCTGTTCCTGAAGCCCTGGAGAGAGTGCCGGGTTGCTACCTATCAGAGTCTGGGTCTGGACTGGCTGAGAAAATAACTGCAGCACAGATTCTGCAGCAGGCGAAGAGGCGGGATTCAAAGAATTAGAATTCAATTCTTGTACCATGGAGGTTGAGGCTGGAGAGTTATGGGCGTGTAGAGGCACTGAAGAGGTGGAGGAGGTAACAGGCAAGGATGATGAACTAAGATCTAGTGGGGATTGGCATGGGCTAGCAAGGTCAGCGACCACCGTCTGACGGAGAGGTGAGTTGGGCTGGGGAGGGACTGACAGTAATAGCTTTTTCATAAAGAGGGGAAACTCCTTAACACTCTTTCCCTCCTCCTTACTACTTTCGGTAGTTGCCAAGTTATCCACTTTAGACTTGCCCATCTCCCCAATTTCCCTTGTAGGTACCATGGGGGAGGTTCTGGCTCCCTGGCGTGTTCCGCTGAGCTCTTCCGCCGGTTCATCTTCTGAGCTCTCAAAGCTGGAATTATGGTCAGGGCGGTTTCCCAAAAGTCCTGCTCCAGAAGACAACCCCTTTGCCTGTACCTGTGCCAGGCGGGTCTTAGCCTTTAGGCCAGTCGCTGAGTCAACTTTAGAGACTGGATTGTTTTGCTTAATATGTCTCCTCATAGTCAAGTCCTGCAGAGGAGTGCAAAGCGGTAAACACAAAAACACCGCTTGGACCAGGGCTTCTCCCCTTCCTATGATGAGTCGTAGCCGCTGCTTACTCCTTTCCCCACCTCACCTCAACTCCTCACCTCCCCGCCTCCTCATCTCTCTTTCCTTTTGCCCGCCGTCTTCTTCTCCAACCTGCACGATGGAATCTGTCAGCCTTAGCCTCCTCCTCGCAGACCACAGCTACCCCAAAAAAAAAAATGCACTAAATCCACTTTCAGCAGTTCAAAATCAGGTACGCTAGTCACAGCGCTTTGCCGCTGGCCACCGATTTAGCGCCGATTTAGCGCGAAACAATTAATAGCGGAGGTGTTTATCCCGCCATTTTGCCGAACTTCCCCCAGCCAAAGATTCCGCATCCAGTTCCTTCTGTCCCAAACCTGCGATAAATTCAGCCACGCTGAACACCAGAACTGCCGAGTTGCACCGCCATTGCCATTGGGGAGGTGTGGTCACCTAAGGCTATTCGGAGGCGTGGTTCTCCGTCATCTAGAGGTAAGTGTTTTTACCAGTCCCCAGTGTTTCATAGGAAGTGTTGTTTCTAGTTAACATACAATAAAATGGCTGCTGAGAATAAAGAAAAGAAAGGGAAAGTATAATCCTTGCCTCCGGTACTGACATAGAATCACATTTTTGCTCGCTAAAGATCTGATGCTCGCTAGGCTCAGACAAAGAAAACACCCATTATGCAATTTAAAGGATGCCCTTGAAGAACTAACCAGTGCCTCAAGGGCAAGTGGAAGCTGCAATATATTTAAATAGAATGAGTATAAACAAACCGTGGTCCACATCATTACTAGTGCAATACTTACATAGGAAGCGCATTTTGTAATAAAAACACATGGGAAAATGTTAACGTAATGAAATCAGTAAGACAACCTCACCCAGTTGCACAGCATTTCTGGTTGTATCAGGTCATTGACAGGAAATTGATATGTGTTGCTTGTTTATTTTAAATCTCAATTATGGGAGAGAACCTAGGAGAAAAGAATGTGCCAATATTAAGCCAGGTTAATTGTGAAGAAAGGGCTCCAATTTTAATGGAGTCAATAACGGGAGGGGAGGCTCCCAGGGGCGTAACACAGGCCCCCGCAACCCCCGCAGTGCGGGAGACCCAAGCTCCAGTGGGCCCCCTCAGCACTGCACTTCGGCTGGGTGGCTCCTGATAGAGCCCGGAGGGGGCCCCTCCACGTACCTTGCAGGGGGGCCCCCTCAATTATCGTTACGCCTCTGGAGGCTCCATGTATTCTTAGTTTATTTACAACGTATATACTAATTTAATTAAGTTTTATTTAAATCTATTAACATGGGAAACCTAATATATCTACTATGTCAATGTCGTACTGAATTGTTGTATGAAAACAGGCAATCAGCTATACAGTTTAACAATCAACCCCCGTAATAGGTTTTGTAAAATGGATTAATCAAATATGAATGATATTTCTATACGGGGTACTTTGCGGACATAAAAAGCAGGATTTTGTCCATGTGATAATGCATGTGATAAACTACATTTTGCATGATTAAAGACTGAATTTTGAAAACTTGTAGACAAGTGCAATCATTATGTTGTGTGCCTTTAAAAGCTTTTCAAATGTTTTGATCAGCAACAATACGACGAGACTTATTGAGTGATGTCATTTCAGAATTAGAGGTATTGCAGACCGTCGATCTGCCCTTTTATGAACCTTGATTCACCAACTCGCCACAGTGAGAGACACTAATGACATCACATGCCCATACGATGCTGCCTACACGATGACAGGGAAGAGGGGCTGTCCTGTGACGTGTCACCAGGAGACTACAATCTCCTTTGACAACCATCTTTCGACACTAATATCACAATGTTTACTTCCTGACGCAGACACAGCCATTGAAAAGCTGTAATATTAATGAAGAGCTGGGGCAACGGCAGTAAGTGGAAACTACTGAAAGTAAATTGGGGGTTAGAATCCTGTTTACTTTCGGTTCATTACAATTTTTAGACAGGGAGTGCTGCTATCAATGTTAAGTCACTGAAATCATAGTAATTAGGAAAAACCCAAGCATTACACAAAGACAAAATGCAGCAACTGAGCCACCCTAACTAACTCTGTAGGAGAGTGGGAGGGCAGAAGTGTGTGTGCAGTGGTCATTTTGGACTACATTGTCCCAAATGTATGAGTAGCATGGTTTGGTAGGGCACTGCCATTTATAGACATCACATCTTCCATTAAAATCGCCTTTTTAAATAGCCACTAAATTTGCATCAGTAATGCAGTTTTACTGTTAATCCTAAATGGCAAGCAAACTATTATATGTGGAAATCCGGGTACACTGCATATTTATCATTTGCAAATCACACAAGTAACTTGTCTTGGTTTGTTGTGATTCCTTTTCATATATTTGTTCCATCGCATTTCGACAAAAGAAATCCCTCATTTGTACTTTCCATGCTTCTGCTATATTTTGAAATATTTCTGTAGTTCATTTACATTTATTTAAATTGTATTGTGTGTGTGTTAGGAAGCCTTTGACACATTCCGTGTACTCCAGCAATATTGTCACTTGGTTTAAATAAATAAAAAATCCTCCCTTTTCTGCCAGAGAAAGGAAAAGTCAAAACCAATCTCCATGTTAAAAGTATAAGGGGTGATTTGACAGAAGTCATTACCTTACACTGGACCTTTACCTTTGAACACAGCAAATCTGACAAGATAAAAATAACATGTTGAATGCTTCTTTATTGCTCGTACTACTATTGGCCTCAATCTACAATATTTTGGGGGTGCAGCAGCACCTCCTACACCCCTACTCCCAGAACCCCTGGTTCATGACAACACCTCGATGAACCCTAAGACCAGGGTTAGCAAGGACAATGAAGTGCAAGCCAGAAATAGTAACTGCTACCCCTGTGTTATATTTTATGTTCAATGTTAAGCATGATAACCATCACCTTCTGCCAGCTGGATGTGTTTATGTGATGTCATCTCCTGATGTCACAGTTGGAATGTTATCATTGGACTGGAGGAGACTGGCTGATGATGAAGGTGGTTGGCAGTTCAAGAGCTGTGTAGTTACCTGTATCAATAAATCCACTTTCATACAAACTGTTCCTGAGTGAGTTACTACAGAAATCTGGCGACGAGGATGGGATACGAACCCACGCGTGCAAAGCACAATGGATTAGCAAACTTCTTCAATATCAATTTGAAGTTTTCCGCATTGCTGGGGGAAAAAATACCAGAGCTGATTTCTTATCTCGTTTTCCTCAGAGTAGTGGACATTGTGAAGGAACCAGTTTTCTAGACTTAAACGATGAAGATAATGAAGATTGTTTTGTAGCTTCACTAGACATTCCTGTTCTTGCAGTAGGTTCTGAATCTGATTGGAGGGGAGCATTATTGGAAGATTGTCTTCTACAAGAGGTCTGCAGGCTTGCTAGAGATGGGTGGCCCAAGGAGAGATCTTTGCCTACAACTCTACAAGCTTATTGGAAGGTTGAGTCTGAAATCTCTGTAGAAGATGGTCTGTTGATGAGATGTTGACTCTTTGAGGTTCAAAACTATCAAAGAGGCTCATGAGGGACATTTGGGGATCACTCTCACTAAACGACGAGTCCGTCAAGATTTTTGGTGGCCTAGTATGGATGTCGAGATTTCTACAATGGTTGAAAACTGTCCGGTTTGTCAAACATCGGAAAAAACACTGAAAGTGACCACACCTCCTTTGCACCCTATTGAATGTCCTTCGGGCCCATGGGTTAAAATAGATATTGACATTATGGGACCTTACGAGATTCTTCCTTTGGGAATGAAGTACATTTTAGTAGTGATGGACTTTACATCAAAGTGGCCAGAAATTAAAGTAGTCAGGGAGGCTAATTCTTCAAGTGTCGTCAAGTTTCTTAAGGACATATTTTTAAGGGAAGGGTTTCCACAGTACCTAGTTTCTGATAATGGGAAGACACAATTTTTGAGTGAAGAATTTCAATCTTTTCTAACTCTAAGTGGCATTAAACATCTCAAGAGCTCACTTTATCACCCACAAACCAATGGTCTTGTCGAGAGAATGAATAGGGTTGTGGGTGAGTGTATCAAGTGGGCAGTGAGTGGGAGTCATGATGTATATAAGTCCCTTGAAAGTATGTTGTGGTTTTATAGGACCACACCACATTCATTGACAAAAGTGTCTCCTTTTGAGATACTAAGGGGTAGGAAAGCAAATACCAGTTTCCGGCCAGGTTGGATGAGTAAATGGGTAGAATCTCTGTTTGATGTGGAGGTTCTTATGGAAAAAGTCAAGGTCAATTCTGATATGGCTCAGGGAAAAGAAAAAATATGGTTTGATAACAAGAGAGGTGTTAAATTTGTTGCTCTTTCTGTGGGTGATTTTGTACACATTAAGAATCCCGTGCACACCAAGAAAGGGTATTGTAAATTCGGAAATCCTGTCAAGGTCATTCGGATTTACAATAATGCTGCCCAGAGTGAAGGGGGTTGTTGGTGGAATTTGTCTAGATTAATTAAGACAAGATCTTGTCCTATATCTAGAGATTCAAGTGTGACAAGTAAAGAAAACACCACTTCCAAGCTTTCTGTGGGACAACGTAGAAAAAGTTCTAGAGTTCGTGTTATTCCTTACAGGTTTCGTGATTAAGAATTCACTTAGGTCTTTAATATTTTGTACTATAGGAAGTTTTCTGTTTTGTTGTTAGTCTAATTGTTTAGGAGAAAAGGAGGTATGTTATATTCTATGTTCAATGTTAAGCATGATAACCACCACCTTCTGCCAGCTGGATGTGTTTATGTGATGTCATCTCCTGATGTCACAGTTGGAATGTTATCATTGGACTGGAGGAGACTGGCTGATGATGAAGGTGGTTGGCAGTTCAAGAGCTGTGTAGTTACCTGTATCAATAAATCCACTTTCATACAAACTGTTCCTGAATGAGTTACTACACCCTGGCTAATCCAAATATCCATAATGCAGTGCATATAGACAAATCTAAAATGTGCTGTACTTATAGTTTATTTTTAGTCTATTGATGAGACTATGACTTACATGCGTAACCTATTATAGCTAAGACTAAACTGCCAAAGTTTATTTTTTAAATTGTTACCAGGAACTTTGGTAACATTTCTTCTGTGCTATAAGTCATGACACCCCACCCAGTATGTGGCTTGCTGACCAAAATGGAATTGTATGAGACCCATGAGGACAACATATCTGTCTCTTCCTCGTTGCAGGTCATGTTTATTTAAGTCTTACGGAATAAAATAGGTCTGTATTTAGCATCTAAATCTGTACCGGAGTATTCCATGACGTTTATAAATGCCCATGAGAGCCCCAGTAGTTAGCCCTAAGTGGGGAATTCATTGCCATTAAGGTATTGTTTTCTGGGAGGAGAACATCACACTTCAGGTATCAACACACTGGGAAGCACATCTCACTGTACTGGTACCCCTGACCTCCAACCAGGACTATGAGATTTACAGCACGTTTGGCTAGGGACATGTGTTCCATGTAAAGTATTGGCTTTGAGAGGTTAGAACAAGCACTTGCAAAGCCAATGCATTTCCCCTATGCAAGAACTATTGGCTTTGCCAATACCTTTTAGCCCTGTTAAACAGCAGTGGGGCTGTTGTTCAGCGTGGCATAGAGAAGAGTGGCATGAAGGAGAATGGCAGAGTGCCACAGAGTAGAGGGCACAGAGTACAATGATGCAGTGCAGAGTGGTATGGAGTAGAGTGGCAGGGGTGGTATAGAGTCGAGTGGAGTACAGCAGAGTGGAGTGGAATGGAGTAGAGTAGGGTCGATCAGAGTGTCATAGAGTGAAATGGCACTGAGTGGAATGTGCAGTGGTGTAGAGCAGAATGGAGTGGTGTAGAACAGAGTGGCACTGAGTAGAGTGGTGTAAACTGGAGTAGAGGGAGGTGATGTAGAGCAGAGTGGTGTAGAGTAGAGTGGCATAGAGAGGAGTGGTGTGGAGTAGTGTAGGATAGAATGGAGTGGCGCAGAGTGGAGTGGTGTAGAGTGCTATAAAATGACATTGTATAGAGTGGAATGGCAGAGAGTGGTGTGGAGTAGAGTGGAGTGGCATAGAGTGACATAGAGGCAAGTGGTATAGAGTGAAGTGGAATAGCATGGAGTGGCAAATACAGAAGGGAGTGGATTACATTATAGTGGGACAGAGCACAGTGGCATGGCGTAGAGTGGCAGAGAGTAGATTGGAATGGATCAGAGTATAGAGCACAGTGGTGTAGAGTACAGTGGCATAGAATAGAGTGCCTTATAGTGGCATAGAGTGCCGTAGTATGGCATAGAGTGAAGTGAAGTAGATTGGGGTGTGAAGTGGTGCAGAGTAGAGTGGAATGTAAATGTGTGTATATACTTATATAGCGCCGAATCACCCCTAGGGGTATCTCAGCGCTGTACTCATACCACTGAAGGAACCCTTCCTGGCTTTCCGTGTGAAGTGTCCACTCCTGGGCACCCCCATGGTGAAGCCAGGCATCCCAGCGCTGTTGGGGCCGTTGTGGAGATTAAGCAAGCTATTGCCAAGAGTTGCAGCGTGGGACCCATGATTAGAATAGGCACTGAGGCGAGAATATCCGGTCCGAGGAATTTATAGCCCGAGACCCTGCCGCGGCAGGAATCGAACCCTGGTCCCGGACCAGTGCTCTGCATCGAGATCTGCCGCTTTAACCATTGAGCCACACTTCTCCACTGGTGTAGAGTGGCATAAAATGGTGTAGAGTGGAGTGGTGTAGAGCAGGGGTTCTTAACTTGTGGTCCGGGGATCCCTGAGGGTCCGCAATGCCTACTCAGGCGGGCTGTGACTGCTTATAAAATTAAATAATGTTAACAGTTTAATAAGGTGTGTATTAATGAAGAAGCTAAATGTAAATTTCAAAATTTCAAAATATTCTGTAAATGTGAAGGAATTTGAAACTGGAGACTAAAATTTAAGTAGGTATCCTTATACTGATTTGTTGATCAGTGCAACTGCATCAAACAGAATAAAACAATGGACGATGGGTGACCTCCACTGAATTTAGAAAAGCTCCAACCTTCGTATTAAAATTAAAATGTAGATATGTTTATATTTGTTTGTCAATTAAATAAAATATTTCACCATTTGTGTATTTGTTTGATGAATGCTTGTTTCCAAATATTTGTGTATTGTTTTCAGGTTCGAATAATTGAAATTGCTTAGGCTGGGATCCCTGGTTTCCAGTTGGGATCTCTGAATTCCAGGAATGATTAAGTGGAGTCCACAGAAGTCAAAAAATTAAGAACCACTGGTGTAGAGTAGAGTGGAGTAGAATACAGTAGAGTGGAGTGGCGTGGAGTGGCATGGCGTGAAGTGTTGCGGTGTGGTGTAGAGTGACATGGATTGGCATGGAGTGGCCTGAAGTGGCATGGAGTGGGGCTGAGTGCTACAGAGTGGCATTGTGTGTTGTGGAGTGGTGTAGGGTGGAATGGCAAGGAGTGGTGTAGAGTGGTGTGGAGTAGCATGGAGGGGCGTGAAGGGACATGAAGTGGCGTGGAGTGGCATGGAGTACCACAGAGTGGCACTGTGTGGAGTGGACTATAGTAGAGTACAGTTGCATACACTAAAGTGGCATGGAATAGAGTGGCGCAGAGTGGAGTGCAGAGTGGTGTGAAGCAAAGTGCAGTGTAGTGATTTAGAGTAGTGTGGTGTTGACTGTAGTGACATAGAGTGGCGGAAAGAAGAGCGGCATTGGGTAGATTGGTGTAGAGCAGAGTGGTGAAGGGTAGAGTGGTGTAGAGTACAGTGGCATAGAGTGGAGTGTGGGGTGGCTTGGAGTAGAGTGCAGTGAGTGGCATGGTGTAGCCTAACGTGGAGTGATTTAGAGTGGCCTACAGTAGAATGGTGTAGAGTAGGGTAGAGTAGAGTGGAGAGGCGTGGAGTAGTGTAGAGTGGAGTGCCACAGAGTGGAATGGAGTAGTGGCGTGGCACCGGGTCTGGTTATTTAGCTAAAAAACTTAAAAGATATCAGCCAGAAAGAACACTAAGATCCAGTTCAAAATCTCTTCTTACCCCATTGCGTGTCCGCACCGTACGTAATGGAGGGGTCGAACCTTTTCTTTTCTCGCCCCCCATCTCTGGAACAAGCTGCCGTTTCATCTTTCTATTGCGGATAACCAGCGTTTCCACAAAGAATTGAAAACGTGGCTGTTTGACCAGAAATAACTCAATTGGATATGACCACCAGTCTTTGGAATCTCCGCAAGCGCCATGAGACCTACCTGTGATATGCGCGCTATATAAGATTCTCTGACTTGACTTAACTTGACTGCCAGGAAGAAGGACTGTTGTGCTGCTGAAAGGACTACCACTCTGCTGGACTACTGCTCTGAAGAACTGCTGCCCTTCTGTGCTGATTTGCTTCCTGCTGCCCTCTGGCCTGGGTGAGACGGACTGGACCTGCTTCTGTTCAACCCAGGACCACTGAGTGACTCCAAAGTCAAGTTGGCTGGCCTCCTCACTAGTTTTGACTTTTGGTCTTGATTTATTTATTAATATTTACTCTATTTTTCTAAATTGGTGTGCGATTTTTCTAGTAGTGTCTTTACTCTTCATTACTGTTTGAAGTGCTGCATAAATTCTTCACACATTTCTTCTAAATTAAGCCTATCTGATCGATGCCAAGCTACCAGAGGGTTTAGAACAGGTTAATTTGGGGTTGCCTGTGCCTCACCCTGATAAGGATTGCAGTTGCTGCTTGAGTAAGGGTTAACCCCATTTCTTACAGACAATATGCTGCTGGACCTGCTATGAGGCTCAGGAAGGCATAGGTGGGAACTGAATAAAATCCAATTGGAACCAACAGAAGGGGAACTGGTGTCTCGGACTATGGCCTGTACAACCTAGCTGCTCAGCTGCAATGGACAGCCAAGTGATTTAGTACACCAGATATGGCTGAAGCAAGGGTCGGTAAACTATCCCATATGGTAATATCCTCCTTAGATCTAAAGGCGGGGCTGGGAACCTGTTGTGACATCTACGTTTTCTCTGATGCTGCTGGGCTCGAGGCAGGCCTTTGACATATGCATAGATTGATAACCTATGTTCCAGGGATCCACAAACTGGGGATACTGGGACCCCATTTAAAGGAGGGGTGAAACACTGGCAAACAGGAATAGTAGAGGTTTAGCCCAAGCAGGAGATTCATATGAAGGTGGAACCCTCAGATGTTTTAAGATTTAGCATAGAACTGCAATCTCCCTGTGGGACAGTTCCTACTGCACAGGCCCTAACCATTACGGTGGGGTGTATATGGGAGACATGGTACGCTGAATCTCCTAGGCACAATTTATTCTCGAACTGGGCAAGGAGACCAGAGATGGGTCACTGTTGTACCAATTGATTCTCAACCACTCAAACTACTTTCTAGTCAGACTGACAGACAAGCGGAAAACGTACAATTGTTTTCCTGTTGATAATAGGGACTGGAAGAGGTACGGTGCCAGATATTCAGCAATTTGGAGAATAACCCTTCAAACCGGGGATAGGGTTCATTAAACGTATTATCAAAAGCGTTCCCCTTCAAGCAATATCTTGGGATTAGCAGGTATTCCCTTTGTACCTTTAGTTCTGGGAGGCTATCCAATAGTTATATGTACAAGACTTGCACAACTGTGCTTAGTTCAAAATATTAGCTTATTAAAACCTTTATCACAAACTTTACTCCGTCCCAGCATGAATCTCATTATTTAACATGGTCTTGTATGCTAAAACCTTGATGTAAGTTCATGTTAAATATTATCTCAGGTCACATTTTATGATAAAATTAGCATGGTCACACATGCTTGCCTCATTACAAACTCCGTACTGGTCACTGACAGTACTAAAAGTAATACTCATATGCTATGCTGACAACAGTTTCTCAGTGTTCCACTGGCTGTAGTGTAAAGAATAATCAATGTAACAATTTATAAAAATTAAAGTGAAAGAGAAAGGAGCTCGTTGACAACTGTCAGTTGGTAGGTGTACATTTAAAAGACTGTAACAACAAAGCTTCATTCTCACCCTGACATTACACACTTCAGGAAAGAGTCTACATTACAACAGTGTACGAAATATTCTGAGTACACCATATAAATCCAACCGAAAAACAATTTGTAGAAAGCTCTGTACACAAGTTGCTCTCTGTGCCTATTCCCAACATGCACCATGCCGGAGTTCTGCAATAAATACTGCTTTCCAATCTGCACTTGTAAAGTACTGCAGGAGAGAAACACCAAGCTATGCTGGAAGTTGCTTGCTGATAGCCCCTTGCAAACAGCAAGTTCTTTATACTCAGTAATCCAGCAGGAGATTTGGGTAAACCATTTTAAGGACTTATATAGGGAATGGGCAAGTGGACAGATGCAGCCCCTATGTATATGTGTATAGCCATGGACACTGCTTTTCCCCTTGAAAATAAGGAAGAGCACCTAACATTTAGCCTCGAGGAAACAGTGCAGGCCCTGAAACTATTGAAAAAAGAAAAAGATCAACCTTGACGGCATTCCTGGGGACCTGTACTTAACACTCCCTGTGGCCTGGACGCCATATCTTAAAACTTTAAGTAATGCTGTTGCGAGGGGTGACGGGGTCCCCACAATATGGCGTGGTGCTAAAATAGTGCCAATTTACAAGAAGGGGAGCAGAGATACTCCAGTGAACTGTAGACCAATAAGTCTACTTGATATTAGCCAAAAGATTTTTAGTAAACACATTTTGGTTAGGTTACAATCATGGGTATCGAAACATCATACCCTCTCTGACTACCAAGAAGGGTTTAGGAAAAGGGATTAGTACACTTGATCAGGTTTTCCGCTTACAAATCATGTGCTGGAAATATATTACCCTGAATCGTGACCATCTTTATGTCGCCTTCATTGATTTGAGGGCGGCTTTTGATCTGGTCCCAAGGGATGAGCTGTGGAGAGTCCTAGAATCTTATGACTACCCAGATGATCTTCTACAGATGTTGAGATTGTTAGACACCAATACATATGCCAGGGTGAGGTGGAATCAAGGGGGGGACATTACGAACCAGATACCCATAGAGCGGGGCTTCAGACAGGGATGTGCCTTGGTGCCCACTCTGTTCAGTCTTTATATTAATGGAGCTGTAAATCATGTAGCACAAAGTAATCAAGATGTGCCCAAATTAAGTGGTGTTGCCGTGCCAGTCTTGATGTCTGCGGATGACACCCTTCTCATATCAAGAACTCCCATGGGTCTACAAGCGGAATTGGATTCCTTTGCTGCCTTCTGCCTGCGCAGGGGACAAGAAATAAATCCCTCTAAGTCTAATACATGGTGTTAAACCTGCACCAAACATTTCGGGGTAAAATGACCATAGGGGGAGTTCTCCTAGAGAAGGCGAAAAACTTTCATAACCTGGGAGTAAGGATGTCAAATAACTTGACATGGGATGGGCCTCCCAAATAGGGAAAAGCAAAACCATTTTACATCAAAGGGCTTCAGCTATTGGAAGGAAACATAAGGCGACCTTGAGAGGGTCCAATTCACCAGCTCTCAGTGTTTATAAAGCCACAGCAGTAGCAGCAGCAATGTATGGCACTGAGATATGGGGGAACACCAACTGCCAAGCACTTACACTGTCTGAAAACAAATGTATCCGGTCCTTGCTAAACTTGCCCACTTGTACCCACTCAGATTTGACATGGCCCATGTGCATATCCCCAGGTGACTTCCTTATAACCCTTCCTCTATTGGATCTGCCTCTGGCTTTCGAAGGATCTGAAAGCTCATAGGGATGCCTTAACAGAACTGATCTGCCGGGAACCTCAAGTACGGTCCCCATGGCTCAAGTTTGTTAAAAATAAGCTTAAAGAGAGTAAAATGGAAGAGCTATGGGCTTCAATACAGGGGATCGGGAAGGGCAACATCCAGGAAGTCAAACTAGCCTACTGGGAATTTGGAATGAGCAGTTGGTGGATAGTATGACGGGCCAATTTCTCAACTTCAATCATTCCCCTAATTACGAGAAGTACCTGGATAGACCATATCCCCACCCCCCCAGGCAAAATACTTGTATGTAAGATTTAGATTGAGTTTTCAGGCCCTGAATACTGTCACAGCTAAATAGGGAAAACAGGCCAAGAACTGTGTGATTGTAGACATTGTCCAGCACAAACTGAGACGGAAGCACATCATTTCTTTTTTGTGCTAAATATCAAAGACCTCGTAATAAGTGGATTATTCTGCTATGCAAGGCTCTGCGGACCAGTAAATATCTGGATACACTCAGGATACTGATAAAGGATTTAAGTGAACTGATTGAGTTTGCTGTAACTCGTTTTTTGCCATGAGCATGGAGACTGAGAGTGCACGGTTTACCTACGTAGGCTCACCTTTGAAATACTTGAACTTAAATAAAGTAGCCTTATGTAGAAAATTACTTCTTCCTAAAAGGTATTTGGATTGTTCTAGAACCAAAGTATAATAGTCTAAGGAGTGACCTTGACATGTATGATTAAAGCCTGAAGGGATTGATAGTTTTGGAACGTATATCTTTTTAAATTATATACAGGTAGTCTAATCTGACAATTTATATATAGGAATTTACTTTTATATTTTAGCTAACAAGCGCGTTCATGGTTATCTTATACACATGTAATTTTTGTTGCCTGATATATGTCTTTCTATAGTATACCTGCCTAAACAAAGACATATAATAGCATTCTGCTATTTGCTCAAGTATTGAGATTTAATAACTCTGAGGTAATGGTACATTATGGCCCCTGAAAATAGGTTTTTGTCCTCTTCTCTTGTCTTTCTTGTGCACAGGGCATTATAGACTGCAATGTATCAGATTTGGTCATATAATCTGCCAATAGTGGTAGCACTGGGTTAACTTTGATAGTGTAATGTAGGCACAAATTCGGTGTTCATTGTATGGCTGCTTTTTTAAATGGCTGTGTGTTTTACTAGTACTTTTTTCAATGCGTATGTACAGATTTCCGTACTATGGGCTGATTAGGATGGCAGGGAGACCGCCACAGAAAGGCTGTTGTTGGCGGTCTCTCCGCCATCCTAAGCAGCTTTTCCGCTTGCCAGATTTTGATGGTGGGCAGCGTGCAGGCGGGCCCGACGCCACTCATCCAATGGGCTCCTTGAGCCCGCCAGTGCTGTGGAGGGCCTCCCAATCCCTACAATGGTGGCGGTGCTTACCAGGCGCCGCCGTAGGGATTAGGATGGGCACTCCCTGCCAGCCTTTCCATGGCGGTTCATCCGCCATGGAAAGGATGGCGGGGATGGACACTGGAGGCCTGTAGTGAGCCCCCCTTCGCCCTGGGCCCTTTTCTTTGGGTGTGGGAGGGGCACCTATAGTGCCCCTAAACAGATCCCTGTACCAAGTGAGAGGCACTGCATGGTGCCTGTCACGTAGCACAGGGATGTGCTACACATCCCTTTTATCCATTGTGGTGGGTGCTGCAGCCAGCAACACCTGCCGCAATGGAAAACCTGTACAATTCGACCGCCACAGTGGCAGTCGCATTGTAATTTGGCCTGTGGGACTCCCGACACGATGTTGGGCGGTCCCCATCTCCGTGAGGGTGGCCATCGTAATCAGGCCCTATGTTACTAGGCACTTTAATTGAATGACTTCTTCTTCCATTGCACTTTTCTTCTGTAATTTGGAAGCCTTAATTATGCAATATGTACACATTGCTGCTAACTGTTCGTGTGTATATTTTATCTTGTACTTTTATGGTCGCACAGCTGAAACAAAGTTTTACTACTACTACTGCTCTCCAAGTACAGTGACCAGAGTGTAATGCCTTAATATTATATTGAATGCCCGCCTCCCTGTCAGTCATCAGCAGGAGCGGCCCCATCTCCATTAGGGCAGAGGAGCATGGCCCTACTAACTAAAATGCCCCCAGAAAAGCCATAGAGATGAAAAATAAAATGGTAATAAAGTTAATATATTGCCATTTTCATTTTCACTAACCTGCATCCCAAACCGAGTGTCAGGATGGGAGTGGCCATTGCTGCTGAGTGGCAGCAGTATGGAGGAGAGGTGGGCTCCCTCCAATCCTTCACCTTTTCTATTGATGCTTGACAGCATAAGAGCATAAGAGCAGCGCCGAGATTGCTTAGGGAAGTTGGCTGCGGCCCACACTGGAGCCTAGAGAAGAGAATTAAAATACCGGGACCCGACCGAGGAGGACATGTCATGCTGCGAGAAGGGTAAGTGATTTTATAATATAGGTACCTGACGCAGATTTTACTAATTGCTTTTGCGACTTAATTGAACTGTCTCATATTGTTTAACTACATGCAAGTTGCATTCCTTCTTCAGCCACAGTCTAACTTGGTTGAATATAAATATGCATTCCCGTTAGAGACTTGGTAGCAATTCTGAAGTGATTTGTCAGGCAGAAAATAGGAAAATTAGCCAAATCAATACATTCATGACAGCATTACACAGGAGAGCACAATATCAAATGTGCAGACAATTTGGCCGAGAACAAGAGATCAATAACACAAGACAGTAGCTCACAGAAATGTTATCTTCTACAATACAAGTACAAATCAGAACAAGCATTGGCAAAGCAAATGGATCTGGTTTATAAATGAAAGTGCTACCCATATTGATTGGCTTTGTCATTACTTTTTATCTTTTCATCACTTTGGCCCCCAAGGGCATGTGTGTTCTGTAGAGGGTAAGCTATCAAAGGATATACTCCCCCTTGCCATTCCAGTATTCTAGGACCATAACAAAGACACTTGACGAGATGGCTCCAGAAAACTGGTGCTCCTTTATTTCAGATAAAACACAAAGACGAAAGAAAAAGAGGAAACACCGAAACAGTCAAAAAGTTCATGGGAAGGCAAAGTCCCATCAGGGAGAAAAGGAGACATAGTCAGAATCTGGGCAATTCACTGCAAGTGTCTTGGAAGATTGATTAATAAGATTATGGGGAGTGTGGTCAGGCAGCAGAAGATGGTGGTCCCACCATCTACGTTACATACAGGAATCACTAGTGGCACAGAGACACCACAAGACCCCAGACTGTTGTGGGGTGGTCGCAAAGCCAAGAGAGCAAGGCTTCTGCTGCTGTTTGAGATTGGTCCTTGGAGTACCAAGACCCAAGATGTTGGCCGTGCGGCTGATGTAGCAAAGCGGCTGACCACAGAGGGCCAGAAGGGATCAGAGATTCTTCCTCCCATAGGCCTGTCCTACTCGATACCACAATACAGAGGTGGGCGCTTCTTTCCTCCCGCTCTCTCACCCAAACAGAACCAAGGCTGCACCAGAGAGGGAACCAAAGCCAGCAGTGAGAAACCCAGGAGGGTAAGATCAAAGGCGAGACCTGGCTCCCAGCCCCTCGGAAAGACTTGGAATACTGGCACTCTGGGTGGCTTTTAGGTCCAAGGGAGACAGACGGTGTGCCAAGCTGGAGCAGCAGGTGAACAGCTGCCGTGACGGTGGAGAGGCACGCAGGGTCCCAAGTGAAAAAGAACAGGAGAAGGGTCCTTCTGTTCCCCCACAGACTGGCCTGGGGGAATCCCCCCAGGGAGGGAGGGAGGAGACAGCGTCCCCGCTTGCCTAGCGAGAGACCTGGGTGGGCGCAGGGGCAACAGCAGGGAGTGACTACGGAGAATGCCCTGAGAGACAAACCCATAAATAGGGGCTTATAAGGAGAAGCAAAGTTGGGCCCAATTTTGGGCATGCTCTGCCACAGCTGCTCATATCACCCACCCCAGGGGCAGTGGACTGGTGGGCCATCCATAGAGACATCACCGCAAGTGGCACGTCACCTGTAACCATGGTCCAAGACAAAGGCGCATTGAAGCAGAGGAAACTGGACAAATTTGATAAACCCATAATGCAACCATCACAGGGAGAGGAGGTCATCAGGCCAGAGATGGCACACACAGACGGGGCTGGAGGAGAGCCCCTCCAGGCATGGACACTATATTGCGGGCAATTGAATCCTCCCGCCACGCCCTGGAGATGAAGATCTGAGAGGTTGGTGCAGCTATAGCATTACCCTGACAAGACGTGAGGAAAACCAAAGGCTGCCTAGGAGAGGTTGAAAATCAAACAGAAACCCTGGAAGGCACGAGTGAAAGAATTGAACTAGACTGTCTAGAAGCTGAGAGTCTACTCTGGCAAACTGTTGGACCTCAAAGAGGAGGCTCATGGGTGCTCTAGGCTCAACAACCTAAGGTTCTGGACATTCCCAGAGGGCTCTAAGGGCCCTTGCCCGGAACAATTTCTTGAGATGCGGCTGCGCTCCTTTTTTCCCCCTAGATTACCTCTCGCAGTGTTTTCTGATAGAACGACCGCATCACACCCTGGCGATGAAAACCCCCACAAAGGGCAACCCCAAGACCGATCATTGCCTGCTTGCTGAATTACAAGCACAGGGACCTAGTGTTAAGCTCGGTCAAAGGACTAAGGGAGGTTAAACATGTATCCAGGTGGATCCTTAATTTCCCAGATTATACAAAAATGGTGCAGGAGCAGGGGAAAATATATGAACTGGTGAATACGAAATTGCAAGCCTTGTACATGCACTTGATGCATTACCCGGCCAAGCTGAAGGGGATTTTATAGGGCAAGACTCTCTTATTTGACCCAACCCTGTATGGAATGGATTGAAGAAAGACCCCAGCGACGAACTGAAAGAACAAACCTGTCTCCGTTGGATGCCCTGAGCATAGATAAAGAGAGGACCGGGTAGTGGGACAGCAGTTAGTCTATAGAGACCGTCGCACTATATCGAAATCAAAGGGCCAGGAGGACAACTGAGCTTCCCGTGGGATGGCAACATAGGACCACTCCTCAGATACGGACATTGGCAATGAGCCAAGCAACTAACACAGTATAGAGGCCCATGAGGAGACCTCAGACACTAAGGTCTAGGCGGCACCCAACAAAATTATGAGCTATTCAGTGAACTGGAGTTGAGTGAGTGCAAAAGGGAAAGAGGAGAGGGAGTGCTTGATGTCAGGTGAGTGAGGGAAATGGTTGAGTAGATGTAAAGGTGGTGGGGTTGGTGACAGACCTTTACTGGGTTGGAGATAGTTCAAAACCTATGTCTGGGAAAAGTGAAAAAGCCCAAACCACAATAGCTCTGAAAAAAGAAGCAAAGGGAGGAGAGGGCACAACAGCTAGAGAGTTGCCTCTCCCAGGTGTGGCAGAACTGGGCGGGTACAGGGACCCCAGCAACATATCTGCTCCTGGGGGTGACTAGAGAGAAATATGGCAATCATGTGTCACAGGCAGCCTGCTAGCACTACCTTACGGTTCAGAACAAACTGCAAAATACAGGAAACAATGCTGGCCATCTACTTGTGTGGCTAGGGAAAAGAGAGGAGGATGAACAGTGGGTGGCTGAAGAGCTAACGGCGACAGGGGAAGTGGTCTACTCTGACAAGGAAATAACCCAAGCATTTGAAGGGTACTACCAAACACTATGCAGCCTGCAGGAACCACACAGAACACAAAATAGAGGAATTTCTGGGGGTGCCAGTTCCCGTGTTGGATGCCGCCAACAGAGTTGCCCTATAATCAACTTGATGGCAGAAGCGATAGGGGAGGCAGTGATGAATATGCAGTCAGGGAAAATGCCAGGAGTCAATGGTCTATCAGTGGAGCTTTACATGTGACTAACCTGATGAAGGAAGCTTGCCATCAGACCTTAATCAGGCACTCATTATAGTTATCCTCCAAAAGGGTAAACCTATGTTCCTTCTTCAGACCTATATCACTGTTGAACACCAAGAGCAAGATCTCAGCGAAAATCCTGGCGAGACAACTAGCTGGGGTGATATCCTCCGTGGTCCATGATGACCAAACAAGTTTTATGCTGAAACGGGCAACACAAATAAACCTTAGACAGTAGCAGTTATGGCAGGAGAGACTTATTATGGCTGGACAGACTCAACACTGGAAGAGAACCAAGGGCGATATTGTCACTAGATGCTGAAAAAAGCATTCAACTTTATAGACTGCTCGTGACCCTGAGGCAGTGCGGATTCAGACTCAAGTTCTGTAAATGGCTGGCCCTTTTTTATAAAGTGCCTACCACGGCAGTGATGAGAAGTCTCAGAAACATTTACGTTGGCAAGGGGCACAAGACAGGGGTGTCACCTCTCCTGTTTGCATTGTGTCAGGGCTTTCCCCGGGTACCAGATTACCTAAAAACATATTGTTCATTGCAGATGACATTTTGGTGTGCCTCATGGAACCAGACTTGTCAATCCCAGCGGTACTGTTGGTGTTCCATAGCTTCAAAACCAACTCAGCTACTGTATAAACTGGTAGAAATCCATAATCTAACAAATGGTAGACTAGGAGGGCCTGGATGGTATGAAGGGTGACTTTGATTGACACAGCTAGGCTTCAAATACCTTGGTATTGAAATAACAACAGACAAGAAGTAGTTTCTGGAACTGAACCTGGACCTAGTTTGGGAGTCGTGGATAGCCTACCATGGACTGTTTATGCGACCCTTCAGAAGCAGAGATTCTGACATCACATCCCCCTCAGTGGAGTGAGCAATAAGACAGACTGGGCTGGAAAAGGCACCTGAGGCATCCATAAGATATGACTCAGATCAACAGGGATGGGAAGGGTGGCAGAGGAGATGTGTTGTGGGAACACTTGTGCGCCAGCGTGCTTACTGCAAGTGCATTGTTGTGTGCTTATGCAATGTTATAACAAAAAACAATAAAAATATATTTTTTAATTATATGTATTTATTTATAGATATTTATATAGTGCAGCTATCACACACTGAGAATTCACTTGTCTTGATTTACACCTAAGTCATGCGACTCCATGGGAACTCCTGCTACTGGTATCCATAAAAATGTAATTCTAAGGAAAACTATGGGGTGATTTAAAATTTGGCAGAGAGGGTACTTTGTTGCAACAGAGTACTATCTCCCAAAAACTCATGGTCTGCCTGCTCAATTTAATGCTTGGTGGACCTCAAGTATGACGACCATGGAGTCTTCTCCGGCTCCATCAATGACATCCTCTTCTGGCGGACCAAAAGAGTAAAGGCCTCTGAGGTCAGCCATGCAACCATCTGCCTAGTTTAGAGTGAGAGTTCTGATGGCATTTTGTTGCTGTCCGTCACTGCCAGGTAAAACTTGGCAGTGAAGGACAGCAAAACAAAAAAATTATCCCCAAATCATCGGAGAAAAATTCGATGGTGTGGGAGCCATTAGTTGAATGGCAAGCCATTCTGTTTGATGCACCGTCCATCAAACTTTTAAAACATTGACAAGAACTGCTGTGATGGAGGTTTCTGCCAATGTTAAGAGACGTCTGCTGCACCATCAGTCATGTCTAAATTAGGGCGGGTGGGATGCCCGTCAAAGTGACAGAGTGATTTACTCCGTCGTCCTGACAGATATACACCCATCCTCCAAACTTTAAATCCGGCCCCATATCTTGAAACAACTTATTATGCACACATTGCCTAGTTGTTTAAAGCAAAGCTGGCATTTAACTCTGCATAATACGTTCATGTTTTAATAGGCAAAGCAGGAAAAAACATAGCTGTTAGCATAATTGTAGAAAGTTGGAAAGTTAAGCAATTTCACAGAGATGTAAAATCAATGACTTCTTACAACTTGGCGTATGAAGGAAATTTGTACATGCCATAAACTATTATAGCTTACATACCGCAGGAGCTGAAGTAAAACTGATTGCAAGATAGTGCACATTGCCTGGTGAAAAACTGATGTAAACCAGCATGGCAAGATGGAGCATCTATTTCTGATGCTACTTTAATGTCAACCATGTGTAGTCAATGCTCAGTACATCATTTGTTAAATGTGTGCTTTTAAAAACTGCCATTTCCGTTAGCGGCTGATGATTCTGTCCTCTGCATTGGACTGTTAGCCCCTAACAAATCAGAGGATGTGTTGGAAACTTTGACTGAACATATGAGGATGAGAATATAGCCAAAATGTGGTTGAAGGAACAGTATCCTCAAACCATGAGATGTTTTTTTATGAGGCTAGAATGCTGATGCAATGAGCATTTAATCATCAATTGGATCCTGCGCGGCCTGGTCCTGTTGAAGCGCTCTACATTTGGACTTAGAAACTTTACTGGAAGTCAGATTTCCTTGAGCGGGGCTAATTACCAACCGGAAGCTGCCCAACAATTCCACATCGACGGCTGCAGCTTCTACGAAAACACCAGTTTGAGCAGGAGCGTATACTCTAAAACCGGCCAAAGGTTCCAGGACCTAAAGCACAACACTAAGGGGTCGGGACTAACCCTGAGCGTAGTTTGCGTAGTAGCACTACACGTAACTACGCAAAATACACTTTGAACTACGCTCAGCTACACAAACTGCGTAGTGCGTAGCTGTTAGCACTGTGTGCTTGTCTGCTCTGAGCAATAATTGCAAACAGCATCTTGCACAGTGCAAGTTATGATAAAATAAGTATCTCTGTCTTTATATGCTAAAATGCATATAGTCATTTCACAAAAGTGAAAATTATAAATTAGCAAGCAGTGAGAGAGGTAATGATTTTGGGATCCTCCCTAACCTAGGGAGAGAACCAAGCAGATGCCTTGAAAACACAAGCATTGGCATAGCCAATAGGTCTCGCCTTTGGGACCTTATAAGTGTTTAGCTATGCAACAGTTACATAACTAAATACTTATAAGGTCCCAAAAGCAAGACCTATTTGCTATGCCAAGCGGCCATGCGGCCGCGAAATTGAAAGTGATTGCGATCACGATCAAACATCAAAGCGGCCGCGCGGCCGCGAAAGTGAAAGTAATTGCGGGAAAGCGCGGCGCGCGCGCCCGCGCACATGCCCTGTAGCTCTATGCTGGCCTGGTAGCACTTTTTGGAGCCCTCTCAATAAGTCTCGCCAGACCAGCGCATGCGCTGGGTCAGGCGAGACCTAAAAAAGCACATCTTTTTGAACGATTCGGTGGTGGTCTCATCCTCTTATGACCACCCCAAGAACAGTTATAGGCAAAAATACAATCCCAATCAAAGGCCATGCAAAGCATTATGGGACGAGATTAGCAGTGGGCAGTGAATATTATAGTATCCAATATCAAAATAATTCTACAAAGAGCTGCAGTTCAACTAGTATTTCTAGATGTCCCTCACGAGTCAAATGCAAAAGCATTGAAATTATTATTACATCAAGCTGCAGTTCCACTAGTCGTTACTAGATGTCCCTCACGAGTCAAATGCAAAAGCTTCATGAAAGGGTTTCAATGCTTTTGCATTTGACTCGTGAGGGACATCTAGTAACGACTAGTGGAACTGCAGCTTGATGTAACAATAATTTCAATGCTTTTGCATTTGACTTGTGAGGGACATCTAGTAACGACTAGTTGAACTGCAGTTCTTTGTAGACTTATTTTGATATTGGACACTATAATATTCACTGCCCACTGCTAATTTCGTCCCATAATGCTTTGCAGGGCCTTTGGTTGGGATTGTATTTTTGCCCATAACTGTGCTTGGGGTGGTCCTAGAAGGAAGTGACCATCACTGAATTGTTCACCAGCACGATATGCTCTTTGTGTTCAAGGCATCTGCTTGGTCCTCCCCCTAGGTTAGGGGGGACCCCAAAATCATCGCCTCTCTCATTGACTAATATTTTCATTCACAGTTCACTTTTGTGAATTGGTTATATGCTTTTTAGCATGTAAAATTGCTTTATCATAGCATTTGTGAGTATTGTTGATATTGCTGCTATGCTACGTGTTGTAGCACAGTTTTTGCACTGTGCTACGTGCATTTTGCGTAGTACGTAGTAGTGCAATCTACGCATGCTTCGTGAGCGAAGCGTAGTACTACGCCCAGGGTTGGTCAGGACCCACTCCAAAAAAAGCCACCAGCAGAGCCCGGGCAAGCCTAGTTTCAGGAATGTGGGCTTCTTTTAGCTTCTTTGTCCATGAAGCTTAACAGGATGTCATTCAACTGACCCTTGGAATCCCCTTCCAAGTGCAAGCAGGTCCAGGTCTTGGGGATCTCCTCACAAGTCTCAACAGGAGGTACAGTCCTTCGTCTATCCACAGGTCCAGTGGTGTTCTGAAGAGGGGATCTAGGGGAGCCACTTTTAAGCCTGAGTGAGCCAGGGCCTGTGAATCAAATGCTACTAGTGGGCCTGCAGCACTGATTGTACTACCCACGTGAGTAGCCCTGAAAAGGTAACTCAGACCTGTCATTGTGGAGTCTGCGCGCGGTTTGTAACAGCCATGTCAACTTGGCCAGTGCACACACTTGCCAGTCCCTCACCTTCCCTTTTCTTACATGTCCGCCACCCCTAAGGTAGGCCCAAGGTACCCCTGTGGGCCGGGTGCACTGTATGTGAAAGGTAGGACATGCCCTAGTGTATGTGGCATGTCCTGGTAGCGAATTACGGCCAATTTCGTTTTTCGCTATTGCAAGGCTACCTGTTCCCCATAGGATAGAATGGGGAGTTTATTTATAACATCTTATAAACATAACTGGCCCGGGAAATTAGGTAAGAAAATAAAGTTTAGTATGCCTGAACTCAGAATCTAAAGATGCATCTTTTAGTGAAGGTGATTTTTACATTCTGTGTTTAAAAATACCACTTTTAGAAAGTAGGTATTTTCTTGCTCAGTCATCTCATGTGGCTCTGCTGGAATGTGGATTGCCTGTCTGGGTTTTGGATGACAGAAGGCTGGGGAGCGGGAGTGGTTCCAGATAGTCCAGGTGGGTCAGGAAAGGGCTGAATAGACCTGGGCTGCAATTGGGGAAGGGGAAGAGATTTCCTTGCACCTCAAAGGGCCTGGTCTGCCTCTGACCATGCCGTCTCCACCTCCTGCCAGGAAGTCACACCAGAGAAGGCAGAACTGGTTCTGGCTGGGCACACACACTCTCTGCTATAAATATTGAGCCCAGACCCCTGAACTCTAGAACTCTTTTGGACCAAGAAGGCTGCCAAGAAGAAGAGCTGGAGAAGCTGTGAGGAGGAACTACCACATTGTTGTGTGCTTTGCTCTGTTGGCCTGCAGTGGCTGCTTCTGTCTTGGCCAGTTAAAGGACTGGACTGAACTTTCTGCAATCTACTTTTGTGAGTTTCTCCAAGGGCTTGAGGTAGAGCTTGCCCCCTGTTCAAGAAGTCTCAGGAACAGCAAATACTTCAAGCTCTTCTGCCCTCAGCACTAGGGACTGTGTGTTTTGTGCTGCAACAGAAGAAAAGCAACCCTATGACGTCTACGACGCCACTGCCAACTCTGCGTCCTGAAGGCACCACAGAGGGCACCGCCACAACGCAGCACTGCGACCCTTGTCTCACCGACGACGCTGCCACAGAGCCGCTGCTCGCACCGCGACCTTTGGGCACCACACTCTGCACTGCCTTGCTTCACAACGCCGCCTTGGTATCCCTGACGACGACGCTCCACGCCAAAATCTACGCCGCTGCTTGCACCGTGGTTTGAGGGCACCGCTCGTAAAGTTACACAACACACTGCCCTCATCCCGCACCGCAGCCTTGGCCTACCGACACCGGCGCCATCGACTCCAGTTCGTAAGCTCACGACAGCGCTTCAGCAATGATGACGACGCTGCTTGCACCGCGACCTGCCAGCACTCCGACGAGCACCGCATTCACTTTGCACCGCGACCCTGGTCTCACCGACGACGCCATCTGACGCCACCACTGAGCCGCTGCTCGCACCACGACCTGAGGGCACTGCAAGCTGCACCGCTGCACTTCGCACCGCAGCACCCGACGCCTGCCGACACCAGCGCTCCTGACTTCAACAGAGAGGAGTTCGATCTGCAACACGTGTGACTTCGAGGGCCCGAAGACTCCTGCACCGACCTCCGGAACCGACGCCTGCAGATGCTGTGCTTTCGGAAGCTCGACGAGAGGTCACTGACTCCCTGAATTTCTAAAAGGTAAAAAGTGTCAGTGAAGACACAGGTTATGTGGCTGCTTTAAACAACAACAACTGAGACTCCAAAAAAACTCTCAAACCAGATGTACGTCTCTCATACTCTTTCAGAGATGAGACCAAACACTCATTGTCTGGAAAATAAGGATAAAGTATATTTGTTTACAAGATCATGGTCCTTGTAGGCAAACAAAAACAAACCCATTCAGATTGATGCAGTTTTTAATTAACATCAAACGCCCTTGCATCTAAACCTCCTGAATGATACTAAACCTAACAATGTAGTTAGTGTCAAACTCTTCATCTACTCGTTGCAACACCATCCTTACAATAAAAATCTTAATCTCATCTCAAAGAGAAGAATACCTAAAAGAAGGAGGTTTAGAAATCCTAATATTGCTCAAAAGACTGCTAGCCAAAATATTTTGATCCTGTGTCAAATCATTCACCAACACATGATGAGCCACACTTACCAAGCTATAGAAGTTAACAGAGAAGCCTCTCTGAGAAAAACTCAGTTAACAATTTACCATATGTAGTATGTGAGCTGAAATGGGATCTAAATCTCTACCCAAACACCAGCAAAACCATTTCTGTCAATGTAGTCTAAAAGCTCTTTTCGTGCCTGGGGCCAAATACTCTTCTTTTAAGTCCAAGTATTTCCCACACACTCATGAAATTTTCCATGCCACTGAAATCAACTGCCTTGCTCCACCAGTTTCTGCAACTGCCGCATTGGGCCTGTCAGTAACTCTGGAAACCACAGAAGTAGAAACCTGTAGCCCATTGACATCTTCAGCAATTCTGGGAGCCATGCTTTTGTCCTTCAAAAGGAACTACCAACACCATTGGCTCCCTCCAAAGAAGTGCCTTCAATAACTTCCACAAAATCATCAAAAATGTTGAAAACACCTATGGACTCTAACACCCCCAACCCTGAAGAAACAAATTTTCTCCTGCAGATTCTTGATTTATCTGCCATCAGGAAAACCTTTGCATCTGTGCATTCAGTATGCTCACAAAAAGATCCACTTCAAGCAGCTGCAAAGAGCCCCCTGCTGAAATCACCAAAATGCCTTTCTGCTCAAACACACGTCGCTCACATCTTGAAAAACCAAACCACTGTTCAACTGCTCTTACCCAGAATGTACTCTGCCTGACTTATTATCCATTTCTCAAAACAATATCCCCAAAACGCTTTGGCCAATTCCATTATACCCCTTGATTGAGGTCTCCCCCATTGTTTTCACTATTTCACTGCAGAAATGTTGTCCATGCTCGATATCGCACAACATCTCACTTTCTCCCTTTTTACTCAACAAATCACAAATGAATCTGCCAATATCCACAAACAATTTATGTGCAATTTCTTCTTATTTCTCCATCCACCAATCCCTCATTGACATCTGCCCACATCTTGTTCCACAACCATCCTGGCTCTCGTTGACTTCACCAACAAATCTGAATACATGCCAAAGATAGACACAACAATCCATAACCACCATGCCAAGTCCTCTCTTGCCTCCCCTGACAAAGCTTTCCACTTGAAATTCCTCTTGCCTACACACAAATAAGCTATTGTCAAATGTTGTATAGCATGATCATTTAACAGCCCTCGAAAAACTGACTGAATCTTTGAAGACAGCAAACCTATCTTGCAACCCAGCATTCTCAATGAAATCTGTTCTTGCTGCAATATTTTCTAAATCTCTCAACTTATCAGCTAAAAACAGTTTTACCATTCAGTCCACTAGGTGTATGATATAGCCTAAGTACTGAGTTACCGGACTTGGCACCACATCTGATTTCTCACCTTTAACAACAAAAGGTAACCACTCCATTAATCTCACTGCCATCTGTGCCTGCTGCATCGGAATCTCCCTTTCTTGTTCCATTAATACATTATCAAGATAAATTACAAACCTCCCTCCTAGCTCTCAGCCAAGTAGCAACCAAACAATGGCTCTTCATGAAGCAGCATCTTTCCGATGCTAAACCAAATGGAAGACTCCTGAATCTCCATATCTTATCGCCACAACAGAAATGCAAAAACCTTTGTTGCTCTATCCACACTTGAATTGTCAATCTCAAATCTTTTAAATCTAAGCAGGTCAACCAATCTCTCTTCCTAAGCAAATTTCTTAACAGATGGATTCCCTACACTTAGAAATAACCATAAAGAATCCAACCATTGAATCCTTTTAGATTGATCACCAGAGACATGTCCTTCCTTCTTTTCTTCCAAGAAAATATTGCCAACAAAACGTTCCTCCATCATCTCTTGGTGAAACAAAAAATATTTATTCCTTGCTGAATCTCAAATACCTTGGCATCCTCTCCTGGAATGGTTGCACTACGAATTTTATCCTGAAACTGTTGACACTCTAACACTCATGGAGCCTGAGTTATCGTTCTTCAATTGTTGACAAAGTAGGTAAATCCGCCACTCATCTTTGACTGGGAATAAATTCAGTCTGCTTCTGAACATGACTGTTGCAGCTCTCATTCTTCGTTCTTCAACTATAGTCCGTGCATAACCTCTCTGCTTCTGTGTATAGAATACTGAGCCTTGGGTACTGAAGTCATAAGGATGAGATAAACAAAAGGATTTTGTACCACAGGCAAACAATACCCTGGTGAGCCCCTCACAATGACCAAAAACAATATCCTGCGTTCACCCAGTCGTTCTATAAATCCCATCTCTAGAGACTTCTCTGATATCTCTCTGAGAGGTCTACATATATAAAAATGTATCAACGTATTCTGGAATCTGCTTTATGAACTTACCACCAAGCAGCATTCCTTGTGCCACAGCACCCTCTTCATTAAAAGCTAATTCCACTAAAATAGGGTTTACCTTTAGTAAAATACCCTTTCCTCTTTTGCATTGATAGGACTGAGTTCAAATTCCCAAGAAACGTATCCCCCGCTGTATCTCTTGACTCTGCAGCATCCACCTGCTTTTAATTAATGTTCATATTCTCAGTCAAAATCAACATCTTTTTCAACAGACCTTTCAAATCCAATTATCTAATTTGATAATTCCAGAGGACTTTGTTCAATTCCATCTAGGGTTCCCTGCCTCCTTTACCAATAAAAGCCCAAACCTTTGCATCCAAATCAGAGGTCATCACCACTTCATCAGACAGAAGTGATCATGGACATAGCGGCCACAGTTTGACTCTAATTTCCTATGGAGTTTCATTCTGTAGCCACATGCTGAACCAGTGAGGAGGACAAATTATTTTACCATTAAGTGATAAAACACTGCTTCTCTCAATGCATCCGCCAATGCAGCTTTCTTTCCTTCCTTTTTTTTCTAGGAAGTATCAACCTTCCAAACTATACAATCTTTTTCAGAGTCAGTCTCAAAATCTGAGGAAAATCTGATTTCTAATCCGATGTTATTCGAGGATAATACACAAGAGACATACTTACTTTTCTTGTTCCGCAGTCATTTCCGAGAACTGTTAATTATCTGGCCCTCAAGCATGTCCGCAATGCTGTCAAAAATGTGGCTCCTTTGCAAACCGCATACCATCTCACATGGTATTCTTTTTGTCCTTAACTGCAACATCAACCTCATCCGCATGCTTCCTCTTCCTAGTCACTTTCCTCCTCTCCTCCTCTCCTCAGTCAGACAATCTTTACCTGTCGACCAAAGTATTTATCCTCAGAGTCTGATCCTCTACTTGTTCTGCCATGTTAAGGAAGGGGGCGGTAATACATAAGAGGGTGGAGACACATACTTCAGCATAAATCTCCACCCAAGTTGCCGAATTGCAAATAGGTGGATTTGTAAGCCCAAGTAGAGTATTGTAGTTCTATGTGCACTAGAATATTCACCCACAGAGTTTAATTTGTGGATTAGACCCTACATAAATACATTTACAGAGCTACAAATTTTTGCTGCTCAGCTGGAACATATTCCACCATGAAGTATGTGAGCAGGATCATGTATAATGTGGATGCAAAGAGCAACCAGCGCTCACATTACCTTTTGTAATTACTCATCAGATTATAAATGAATTGGCATGAACCATACACACAGGCACCCGACTGCCTTTGATGGAAAACAAAAGAGCTTATCAAATACAGTTTAATAATAAATGAATGCGGTGAGGTGAATAGGAACTTAGAAATCCTCTGCTTCAGTGCAGGTATCTGTCAGAAAGCATAAACTGAACAAAAATAGGCTGTATTTGGCAAAGCGTTACTGACTAGGATTTCAACGCTTTTCACATATTATTAATTATTTCCAAGTCTACTTGTAGAAGGTAATAAATTATTTACAAGGTTATAAAAGTTTAAATTTCACCTTACTATGGTTTATCCTACCATTCTTTGCTTAATGATCTTTGTGAAGTATGTGAAGTTGTACATCCTAATGCACATGATTTAAACTACTATTGGTTGTATAATTATGTTTGGAAACTAGGCATGACTGAAATTGTAGTTGAGCTGGCGAAATGAACATATTTTTTTTCAATTTTGCGTTATGTGGAGATCTCAAAATAGTTAAAAATTTTGCATTGCGCACATCTGTGAATTGTTTTGTTTCTGTGGAGAAAATGTCACCAACAAACATTTTCTGATTGAGCCAGCCTCATACTAGTATCTTGCAAGAATTTTGGTACAAAGTGAAAAAAGTGAACAGGATAACGACAAACCACATGTCGATCTAAAAGTATAATGTTGCGAAATGTAACATTTTTATAGAGTTTCACAATATATCACAAAACACACCGTTTTAATGGAAAATGTAACACCCTGATAAGTGCATCCAAGCATTGAAAACTCTAAAGCTAAGTATCATAAAAGATGATCGGAATCTGATTTCTGAAAGTGAAAACCACATTTTGAAATGAAATATTGGAGGGAATTACATTATTTGGCAGTAAGGATAGGAAAATGGTGGCATGAATCAGTTGCAAAAGTAGGCTTTGGCTCCAGTCCACTGCACAAACGAATCTGCTATACTTTCACCACCACATCGACTCTACAGCAGTCATAAAAAGACACAGCGGCTACTGCCAGTACTAGTCAAAAAATGTACATGATAGTATATTTGTGTATATGTCAGGACATCTGAACCGCTGTGGGGCAGGCTGCAGACCAAGGGGAGGATGTATTTACATTTCACATAACACAGGCCAGCAACCAGATATGCTGCAGTACATTGCATGAGAGTAAGAGAGCAGGACAGCGTCACATATATGATGGCATGGCGCTGCACTCTCTTCCCAAGCGCTGGCGTATCTTCAGGCTGCCTGCGCCACCTACACACTTTTGCACCCTATAACGACGACTTGTGAGTTATATCAAGCCTAGGTTTTATACTGGAAGAGTTCTCTCTCAGTACTAAATGTAATGCAAACACATACTTTAAAACGTTTCCCACTTTGTATGTGTGCTGCACAGTGCAGCACACGTAAAAAGTTTGGAAACTTTGGAGAAAGAACATTTTCCTACTTTGTGTTTGCTTTACGGAGATATATTTTTTGGGCTCAAAGCCAGTTCTATAAATGATAGTAGATAGAGTTTTGTGTAAAAAACAGTATGGATGGTTGCACGGGAACGCCGATGCTCCAGCTATGGAAAATCCTCTTGACATACAGGTAATGCAAAGTAGCGCAAAAAAAAGTATTCTACTGGAAAATAAATCATTTATTAAGACTTTATGGATGCTTGTGTCACTTTTTCCTTTATTTCCTGTATGAAGGAAATGATCCCTATGTATATGAAGGAGGCCGGTGACATCAGACAGTTTACTAAGATTTAGCATGCACACATATGTCAGGAAGCAAATGACCTCCCCCACCCTCCAATCATGAAATAATTGCGAAGCAAAGTCAAACCGGTATCACTTTGTTAGGAAGCTTCAAAAGTAATTGAATAACCAGTAAATTCCAAAAATGACATTGCTAAAAAGTGAAGCCAAGTTTCATAACTAAAAGGCACGCAATCTAAAAACAACAAGCAGGATACAAGACAATTATACGATAGGCCACAAAGCAGGTAACAGCAAGGAAAACTGTAGTTCCAGTAGGAGATGAGCGGAGATACAAAACATGAGTATTATGTTGCAGCTCCAGAGCCGTGAAGTTTTGTGAAGGAATTAGCTAACTCTCTCTGCAGCTCATACCATGCTGGGAGGCAGGATTTACTATTTACCGCTAATGTTCCTGGTACTGCCTGGACTGCAGTGCCAATGGCACTGTTGAGCGCATTCATATCCAGTCTCATGGTGTGCGGCAGGGTTCCACGGTGTCTTGTGGTTTCATTCAGGTATAAAAGGGTAGGAGTGAACTTGGGTTGGTGGCCTGCAGGGTTCTGAGATCATGGCAGAAGTGGCATCGGGGATAGTAAGGCGTCTCAAGTGTAGGACAGCGAGATAAGCCTAAGCTATGATGCATCATGCTCGTTAGACTTGATCAACACAACATGTCTAGATTATGGAGACATTTTGGTGCCCAAAAACAGAAGACTTTTGTAATTCTGGGTTGTGATTATGGAATCTACACAAAACCAGAATATTACACTATTGCTGATTTCTGGCAACCTTGTGAGTAGGTGGGCACATCCAATGGAGTTGTTTGCAGCTGGAACCATTGCATTTTAGAAGTTTTCTTTAGGGTTACCTGCATGTTTTTTGTTCTCCATCTCTCTCAGCTGAGTGTGCTCTCCGTTGCTTGTTGGATGCTTCATGTTTTGTTTCCCTGTATAGTTACCTTGGCTTCCTGCTACAGCCTACGATTGTTTCAGTATAACTCGAATCACCTGGAAGATCAGCTGTGCCCCGTAAGACAGAGGAAGTGTACAAATAGCGTACATCCTGATGTCCCAGTTTCGTTTACATACCCGTGGCAACATCTTATGATTTTTTCCACTTTTTCCAGGTGTGCCTTGGACACCAGAGTTCTTTCTCTCCAGTCCCCCTATTTCACTATAGTGAGCCCATCTAGTACCCAATCTTGTTCCTGGTACTGAGTGTTACAGGTCTGTGGAATTTGCCTTTCAATACACACCAGATCTTGAAAGTGCAATCTATTTCCACTCACAATGTTGACACTGTCGGGCAAGAAGGAAAGTAACAGGGCCTGCGCTCCTCACCATCAGGCAACACAAACACAGAAACTCTTGGGTATCCTTCCCTCCACAGTGGGGAGTGTGAGTACGCGGTCTGTCCTGGGGCATTGCAGCAGGATATACGCACTGATTAGTTGGTGCATAGGCTTAACAGGACAACAAGTCCGCATTAAGAAAGGAGGCACTCCTTTCATGTTCCATACAATGGTTTCTTTATTATATAAATCGCTTGTCATGCACAAAGGCACTGTATGCGATGCCACAGGTCTCAAGATGAGTTCTAAGCCTTCCAGCACCCAAGCAAGCTGATATTGTGTTTACTGCAAATTGGGTGATATAATGGTGTAGGAAAGTGCTTCTTTTGTCCTGGTTACCCCCTCACTTTTTGCCTAGTATTTGGTGCAACTTTCACTGGAAGTGTACTAGGTTGCTGCTAACGAGGTCCCCAGTACCAGTGTTATTTCCCTAAACTGTACAATTGTTCCACAATCCCTTGTAAATGGAAACTCTTGTACCTAGGACATTGGACCTAAAGAGGGCCCCTAAAGGCTAAAGTCACCCCAAAGGACCCCTCACCATGCTCACGCCAACTGCCATTGCAGCCTGCATGGCAGGGTGCAGAGAAAACTGAAGAGTCGACATGGCACACGTCCCTGTGCGCCATGCCAGCAAAGCACTACATGTAGTATAGGTAAGTCACCCCTTCGGCAGGCCTTACAGCCCGAAGGCAGGGTGCACTATACACATGTCTGGGCATATCTGCCTGGGTGGATGTGTCTCTGTGATACCTAAGTTCACTCTTAGATATTGCTAGTGCACAGGGAAGCCATAATGATTACATGGGCTGGACACTGGTCAGTACGAGTGCTCCAGCTACATGATGGCATCACTGTCCCCCAAGGTGTTTGGTACCAAACACCTCACCTCAATAAACCCACACTGATGCTAGTGCTGAATTTATTAATAAATGCACCTAAAGGGCACCTTAGAGGCACCCCCTGAAAACCTACCGACTACTAGTGTGTCTCGACCAGCCAGCCTGCATAGACAGGTTTCTGACCTCCTGAGGAGAGAGCCTTCGCTCTTGGAAGCCAGGAACAAAGTCTGTTCTGGGTGGAGGTATTCACACCTCCTCCAAGCAGGATGGGCATTCCAGGGTGGGAAGCACAAAATACCCTGCTGCCTTTGTCATGTGACCCCGGGCCTCTAAGGATAGTGGAGGCGCCCACCCCCCTGTCCTGACCCCACTTTTCGGTGGCAAGAAAGGCGGGAAAATTAGTAAGATTAGGAGGTGTTCCCACATTCAGCCAACACCACCTAGGGTGGGCCAGTTGATGTGGACCCCATTTCTCAGATTCCTCCATGTTGTTTTGGACCGAATTAGCATTCTAGGGTCAGGGTTATGCCCACTTCCCACGGGAAGTGGCCATATAGAGCGTGGCGACACCATAAAGGTCACTCCCCATAAACGCCCATAAATTATGTATTTAGGTGGCACCCCTGAACCCAAGATTTCAGATTTGATGGATCAGCAGAAGAAGGATGAAGAAGAGTCACTGCCTGGCAAGAACTGCAGCAGAACTGTGGACTTTGGCGCGAAACCCTGCTGTCCTCAGCCCTCTCACGACAAGCCCCTGCAACTGGGAAAGGTAAAAAACATAGAGCTTGGGGGATAACACAGCGAATTCTAAGCGCTATATATTTTTTTTAATTTGTTTTAGGTTGATTCTGCATTGGACACCCACACAAGTGAGGTATCATTTTACTCGGGAGACCAAATGGAATGTTGGGATGTAGGAAATGTGTGCCGGCACATCAATTCCCTACAGAAATGTGAGGAAAATGTGATTTGTTTTGCAAAATTTGAGGTTTGCAGGAGATTCTGGGTTGGGAAACGTTGGGAGATCCATGCAATCCATATATCCTTGGACTCGTCTGGGTGTCTAGTTTTCAGAAACATCTGGGTTTGGTAGGTTTCCCAGCACGGCCGCGTAGCCCAGGACCAAAAACACAGGTGACTCCCTCACAAGACCAGGTCTTTTTGTGATCGATAATTTTCAAGTCTCCACTGTAAGTTTTAGGGCCATTTCCTGTTGCGGGCACTAGGCCTACCAACACATGTGAGATACCATTTTTATCAGGAGACTTGGGGGAATGCTGGGTTGGTGTAAGTTTGTGGCTCCCCGCAGATTCCAGGACGTTCCATCACAGAAATATGAGGAAAATGTGTTTGTTTTGACAAATGTTGAGGTTTGCAAGGGATTCTGTGTAACAAAGCCTGGTGAGAGCCACACAAGTTACCCCACCCTGGATTCCCCTGGGTGTCAGTTTTAAAAAATGTACAGGTTTGCCAGGTTTCCCTAGGTGCCGGCCGAGCTAGGGCCCAAAATCCACAGCTAGGCACATTGCAAAAAAAGGGTCTGTTTTCTGTGGAAAAATGTGATGTGTCAATGTTACTTTTTGGGCAGTTTCCTGTCGCGGGCACTAGGCCTACTCACACAAGTGAGGTGCTGTTTTTATTGGGAGACTTAGGGGAACACAGAATAATAGAAAAAGTATTTTTACCCATTGTCTTTTTATGCACTTCTGCCATTCAAATGTGAGACAGTGTGTAAAAAAGAGAACATTTGGAAAAATGCCCCCTAATTTACCTGCTAGTATGGCTACCCACATATTCAGAGGGGCAACTAACCACTGTTTCTAAACTCCATATCTTGTTCCTATTTCAGAAATACATAGGTTTCTTTGATACATATTTTTCAGTCTTTATATTTTACCAAATGAATTGCTGTATACCCGGTACACAATGAAAAACGATTGCAAGGTGTGGCTCAGTTATTGGCTCTGGGTACCTCAGGTTCTTTATGAACCTACAAGGCCAATATATCCATGCAACCAGAAATGTCCCGCGTACATATCGGTATATTGATTTAAAACATCTAGCATAGTTAGAAAAAGTTACAAGCGAAAATGTAGGCACAAAGGGCTGTTTTTTTCAACACAATTTCAATATTCTTTTATTTCAACTGTTGGTTTCTTGAAGGATCTCCAAAAATGACCTCTTGATAAATTCAGAATTTTGTCTCCTTTTAAAAAATGTATAGCATCCCAGGATCCATTATTGGTTTCATACCAGTATCTACCAATAACTGGAAAGCGGTGAAAGCACAAAAATAGGAAAAATAGGCTATGTCCCAGTCAAATGCCAAAACTGTGTAGAAAATGTTGGTTTTCTGATAAAAGGCTGCCTGTTCCTGAAGGCTGGGAGGACGGAGATTTTAGAACCACAAACCCTCTGTGGATACCATCTGCACAGAAAAAATCAGACGCTGTCTTCTGCAGCACTTTTTTCCTATTTTTCCCCAAAACACCAAAATGTAGCTGTATTTTGCCTAATTTCTCAGTCACCTCAAGGGGAATCTACAAACCCTGGGTACCTTTAGAATCCTCTAGATGTTGGAAGAAAAGGACGCATATTTGGCATGGATACCTTATGTGGACAAAACATTATGGGGGCCTAAGCGCAAACTACCTCAAATTACCAAAAAAGGCGTGGCACAGGGGGGAAAAAGGCCTGGCAGCAAAGGGGTTAATGAAGCTATGCTGTCAGCCTCCATGATTTACCTTGGTAGATAACATTAGAGGTGCCACAAAATGGCTTAGGTCTTAAGGATACAAATTGATAGCTTCAAACACCTCTTTCCTGATGACCCTCCTGCCAGCCAGTGACATGGGGAATATGACTGATCACTAGAAAAGAAGCAAGGTTTACTGTCAGCAATATTACAAAATATAAATAGGATAGAGTATATTTATAAATGTGTTTTTGAATCTCCTTGTGGTAAAGTGGAGTTTGTCATGATGTGTCAAACGTAATGGATCCTAACGGATACGAAACAGTACTGACTAAGGAGTTTTATCATTTGAAATCCACACAATAAGCAGGGAACAACAAAACCCCCTAAAGATATGTAAAAAAATGTGCCACCATGATAACTATTATCAAACTAAAATCGATGACATGCAAATAAAAAGATCCTGTCCAAAGAAAAAAATCTTTAAGAGCAAATGGAAATTTGACAGAAGTAAATCACTGCATCAGAAGCAGAAAGTGTTGTGGTGCACTGGTTTCGTATATCTGTAGGGAGGTAGGGTTCACTGTTTACTGCTAAAGCTCCCTATCAGTGCTGGGAAATGTAGTACATAGAAAAACAGTAATCTCAGCCACTGGTATTTATTCAGGGACATATTCCTGTCCACTGTCTTTTTGCTCACTGTTCCACGCAATACAGAGACCAGCCATATGTAGACCAGACTTGGTACTGCTCCAAGAGAAACACTCCAGTCTGAATTGCCAGGACAGGTTCCCTATAGATGAAAACACAACCTACTCCAGATTGCTCCTACCCTTGGTGGACCTCATTAGTGATTTGCAGCTTTGAGTCCAAAGGTATAGTGAGTACTGGGCATACCCATTGCACTAAGGGTATCTCACATAGACAAAATAAATGTTACATGCAGAATGCATGATTAATTCTCAGCCAGTGGCAAAAACACAGTTGTGTTCCAGTTCACCACTGTTTTGTCCAGCATGGGACTCCTCACAGAGATCAGCCTCATGCAAATCATCCTAGGCCTTGTTTTAATAATAACAATCGAGGCTGAACAGCAAAGCTAAGATTCCTATGGACAGGAACTCAGCGGGTTTCAGACTAATTGAGCAACATTACTGAGTTCTATGGCACAGTTAGAACGGGACCCGTGTCCGGGCATACCCATCACAATTTGGGAATCTCATATAGAAAAAAGCCATAGTTGTAAAGCATGACTTAATTTCAGCCACTGATAATTTCTCTATTACTACCATCCTCCCGAACTGAGACCTGAGGTATTCTCAGGCTTTATCCCCCATTCGCCTTTGACCTATGCCGTTTGGAGTGGTCAACTTCTACAGTCTGGTAGTTGGTTTCTTCAGCCTCTATAGGTGAGCAAAGGGAAGAGGGTTATCTCCAGACCATCACACAAGAATTCTAATAGCCAAGGTAGACCAGACCTTTATGGTACCACTAGGAGAAACAACATGAGCAAATTGGAGGCTGGCCTTTGGAAGCCATAGAAACCTGAGTTCTTGATGAAGCAAAGGTATTAGTGGGGGAAGCTATGGTAAGGCCAGGCACTGAACAAGTCCAATGCATAACTAAAAATAGTCAGGACCATAATCAAAAATGCCAGCAGTGGGGAGGGCGTGAATAGGCCAGCAATCATGGCGGCTACAGCTTAAGCGAGCTCCATGCGCCCCCAACCATAATCCAACGATAATCCTACCCTTTTTGATTTGTGTGCATTAAATCCTTGCTTGCAGGTCGGCAGTGCTGTCCAGTGTGCCCACGGAGCCTGAAACCACTGCAATTCAGTGAACTGAGGACAAAAGTGGAGGTCGGGAGGAGCGCGCTGTGGCCTGAGCTCAGCGCCCTTGTGTTGGCTGCCGGCTCCTGCGGGGCTGTGGCCGTGTTCGGGGCTGGGGAGGATCTCCTCCATTGCTCGAGGTAAGAGGGGATGGAGGGGGGCTCGGTGGAGGTGGCCGGCAGTCGTGGGCCTTTACTGTTGGCGGTCTTTGTTGCCGGCCTGTGTTGCGGTAAGGCCTGGTGGGCCCAGTCGGCTTGCCAACGGGATGTATGACGTTACAACGCACACTATTACAACGCATGCACTTACAACGCATTTTTTACAACGCATAATCCATTACAACGCATGACATTACAATGCATGACACTACAACGCATTTTTAAAAAATACCTTTACAACGCACTACCATTACAACGCATACTACCTTTACAACGCATACCATTACAACGCATAATATTAAATTACATTTAAGGTAAGTATTAGATAGTATAGGGGTAAAAATTACTATTCTAACTCCAGGGGGTGCAACAGTAGGGTAAGTGTTGGATAGTGTAGGGGTAAAAATTAATATTCTAACTCCAGGGGGTGCAACAGTAGGGTAAGTGTTGGATAGTGTAGGGGTAAAAATTACTATTCTAACTCCAGGGGGTGCAACAGTAGGGTAAGTGTTGGATAGTGTAGGGGTAAAAATTACTATTCTAACTCCAGGGGGTGCAACAGTAGGGAAAGTGTTGGATAGTATAGGGGTAAAAATTACTATTCTAACTCCAGGGGGTGCATCAGTAGGGTAAGTGTTGGATAGTATAGGGGTAAAAATTACTATTCTAACTCCAGGGGGTGCATCAGTAGGGAAAGTGTTGGATAGTATAGGGGTAAAAATTACTATTCTAACTCCAGGGGGTGCATCAGTAGGGTAAGTGTTGGATAGTATAGGGGTAAAAATTACTATTCTAACTCCAGGGGGTGCATCAGTAGGGTAAGTGTTGGATAGTATAGGGGTAAAAATTACTATTCTAACTCCAGGGGGTGCATCAGTAGGGTAAGTGTTGGATAGTATAGGGGTAAAAATTACTATTCTAACTCCAGGGGGTGCATCAGTAGGGTAAGTGTTGGATAGTATAGGGGTAAAAATTACTATTCTAACTCCAGGGGGTGCATCAGTAGGGTAAGTGTTGGATAGTATAGGGGTAAAAATTACTATTCTAACTCCAGGGGGTGCATCAGTAGGGTAAGTGTTGGATAGTATAGTGTAATATTATGCGTTGTAATGGTATGCGTTGTAATGGTAGTATGCGTTGTAATGGAATGCGTTGTAAAGGTAGTTTTTAAAAATGCGTTGTAGTGTCATGCGTTGTAATATCATGCGTTGTAATGGATTATGCGTTGTAAAAATGCGTTGTAATGGTAGTGCGTTGTAAAAGTTGCGTTGTAAAGGTTGTTCCCCTTGCCAACGTGGTCGCAGGGCTGATTCTGGCCTGGGTGCCGGTCGGCACGGAGGGCTGCCTGCTGAGGGGCTTGGGGGGGGGGGGGTCGGCACTTCACACCACATCTGTTGGGCCCTGCCAGTGCCATAGGCCACTTCTCCCTCAAGGAGGGGGGGACTGCCCGGGCATGGGACACTGGTGTACGGCTGTTGGCTCGCAGTGTGGCCCGTGCGGGGGGTGTCCAGGCGCATTGGAGCATGAAGAGGGGCCCACCTACTATCTGCGCAGCAGCGGTTGCCCTGGGGAATGGACCTGGGCCCGTTACCATATCTGCACCATCGCCGCCATCTTGGATACTCCTGGCCCTGAAAATAGGCCGCGTGTTGTTGGCCTGGGGTGTTGATCCTTGGACCTGCGACCCATTGTGCCTGGCCTGTCGGGCCGCGGGGGCATCACATTTGGCAGCAGGGGGCGCCTAGCGTGCTGGTGGTTCGGCGAGTGTGGTTTCATTAGAGGGGCCTGCATGGCTGTCAGCCACTGGTCGCAGAAGCGGCTGGATCAGATCCAGTGCGGCTTGCAGCCTGGGGCGGATGGAATCCGTGAGGACCGGCTGCAGGGCACCCCTGAGAGAGTCCCTGAAGGGGTGGACCGGTGCCCTCACAGATCTCGCTGGAGTGGGAGTGACTGGGAATCGCAGTCACCGTCCACTGAAGACCTACCATGGGGACGGATAAACCCGGTGCCAAGGAATCAAAACAGAGCACCCTTGAACAATTCGCATCATCTGCAAGTGGGGGCCCTCCCCCTGGCCCTGTCCCGGATAATGCGGCCTTGCTAGAAACCATCGCGAATGCAAAGGACACGCTGAAGGTAAAAATAGGCGCAGTGGGCACGAGGTCTCCTTTCTGCAACAGGACCTGCTTAAGGCTGTAGATCGGATTACGGAGGCTAAGACGAGGGTATCCACAGTGGAGGATACTGTGCAGACTCTTCAGCAGCAGGTTAAAAAATTGAGGGTGATCTCCCAGGAGCTTGCTGCTCACGCTGAAGATGCACAAGTGTGTGCTAGGCGCTGTAATCTCCGCTTTGTCAGCTTCCCAGAGGCCTGCGAAGGCGGCTCCATGACTCGCTTTCTCACGACATGGCTTCTGGACCGGCTCCCGGCAGACAAGATCTCGGCGTGCTTCATGATTGAGAGGACGCACCGGGCGCTTGTTCGAAAGCCAACTCCCGGAGAAAGTCCATGGAAGATCATTGCCAAGCTCCTAAACTATGTTGACCGGGACGCTGTGCTGCAATATGCCCGACTAAATAAGCAAAATCTTGTATTCGATTCAAGGCCCATTATGATCTTTCCGGACTATATTCGTTTGATGCAGCAACAACGACAGTCTTTCATCGCAGCAAAGCGGAGGTTGCGTGAAATTAATATCTCTTACATGCTCCTGTATCCGGCCAGACTCCGAGTGATGTATAACTCTAAAACATTTTTCTTTGACTCTCCTGAAGCGGTCTTCACCTGGTCCGATGAAAGCGCCCGTCTGAAGCCGCACTCTCCGCTTCCACTGGAATCAGATTCCTCTGTGGGGTTGCAGCAGAATCAAGTACGTAGAACGAAGTCCAAGTGGCGGCATCGCTCTGGCTCTGAACTTCGATTCCCAAGTCCTGTGAAAGCTTCCTGACTGACTCACGGCTTGTGATATACTTGTCTTATGTAATGATCTGTTCGTGGGTTGGACTTGCCCTGATTAGCACGCATCGAGCAGAGTTGGTTGTAATAAATGGTGGTATATTTGCACGGCCACCAACTCTCCAAGGTTTATGTTTGAAGGGAGGGTTGGGGGGGGGGGGGGTTCCTTGGAATCCGTGGTTTTGGTTCTGAGGTTCCCCTTACCGCGACAGATGCCTTATATACACTGAGCCTGTTACAGTGGTAGAGGAATTTGCACGTCATTTTTCTGCGCTATATACCCATCAGGAACAGGTATCCAGAGAGGTTATCGTCTAGTTCCTGAGGGACATCCCTCCCCAGAGATTGTCAACCCAAATGAGAGAACAACTAGATGCCCCCATTACCATCAATGAACTGACAACCGTAGTCAATATGATGCCCCCGGGTCCGAATGGGCTCCCTATGAAGTTTCTTTGCTCTGGCCCTGCATCTGCTGGCCACGATCCAGGAGGCCCTTGAGAAGGGCCTGCTGCCCAGAGATTAGCATCAGGCCGAGATTGTCCTATTCCTAAAGCCTGGCCGCCCTCCAGAGGAGGTGTCCTCCTATCGCCCTATCTCTTTAATAAACTTTGAATCTAAGGTTCTGGGGAAGGTCTTGGCGGATCAGCTACGGGCATGTATTCAGGACCTGATTCACCCGGACCAGTCTGGTTTTATGCCGCATCGGGCCACCCATCATAATATTCGCAGGGTTCATAATGCCATGGCGATGGCTTCAGAGCTGGGATGTCCCGCCGCCTTACTCCTCGCTGATATGGATAAGGCTTTTGACTCTCTCAATTGGGAGTTTCTTTTCCAACTCTTAGAAGCGATTAATTTTGGTACGCGGTTTTTGGCTTATGTGCGCCTCCTCTACACTGAACCTATGGCCTCTGTGTGGATAGCTGGTCTTCGCTCCCCCTTCTTCACAATTGGCCGCGGCACATGTCAAGGTTGCCCCTATCCCCTTTCCTCTTCCCCTTGGCGGTGGAGCCTCTGGAGGTGTGGGTCCGTAGTGATCCAGTACTTAGGGGTTTCGACTGGTCACATTCACAACCAGACCGCATAGCGCTCTATGCGGATGACGTTTTGTTTTTTATGACCGACCCCTGGATCTCGGGTCCCCGCATTCTGCAGATCCTTCGGGTGTTTGGCCAGAATTCAGGGCTTCATGCTAACCCCACCAAATCAGTGTTGTTTCCGGTACGTGGCTGCCAGGGTAGGGGCACTTGGGCTTCCCAGTTGAGGCAAGCACCAGATGGGTTCAAATATCCGGGAGTGTTTGTGTCCCCCTGTTCACAGACCGCGTGGGCACGCAATATGAACCCGCTCCTTACCAAGCTCTGTGAGGAGATGGCCATCTGGTCATCTCTACCGCTTTCATTGTACGGGCGGTCGGCTATATTCAAGATGGTCTCGGTCCCCAGGGTCCTTTATCGTCTGCAGAATTTCCCTTATCATATCCTGCGCGCTTGGTTTGCACAAATTAATACTGTACTAAATAAATTCTTATGGGTGGGGGGGCGATTCGAGTGGCACTTCGAGTGGCACTTCAGACCTGCACACAGTCTACCTACTGTGGAGGTATAGCGGCTGCCGACGTGTACTCCTCTATGTGGCGGCGCACCTGTTAATAATCACGATTTGTGGTACAATTCACCTACAGACCCGGCGTTTGCACTGGAACATGCGGCTATGGAACTGACCCCTCTTCTGCAGCTCCTCTACAGTGCACACCACCTTGATCATTTGCCACATGCCAGTCAAACAACGATCAGGTTGTGGCGGTACAAGGTTCACCAAATGGGTTGGCATATGCAGCTAACGCAGGCGACGCCCCTGTGGCATGGCACCTATTTACGTCCGGTGGCCGCGCTAAGTGGGTTTCGTCAATGGGACCAGATTGACATCTCTTCCCTGGGGGACATTGTGCGGGGCACCATGCTCAAATCATTTCAGCAATTGCAGGAAGAGTTCCATCTTCACAAAACCCAATTTTATAGATATTTCCAGTTGCGTCATGCCCTGGCTCCCTCGCTCACCGATATTCCCAACCTCCCTGAATTTCACCCTTTGGAGGGCCGACTTCTCATTGGGGATTTAGGAGCCCACAAAATAAGGCAAATATACCAAACTCTGACAACACATTCTATAACGACATTACACAAACTAAGGAGAGCTTGGCAGGATGACATCCCAGACCTAACGGACGACGTTTGGTCGGAGGCGATAGCTAGCCCCCGTGGTGCCACGGTTGCTTCCAGATTCTGTCTCATACAGTTTAAATATGTGCACCACGTGTACTATACTCGTCTCCGTCTTTGGAAGATGGGAGCAGTGGTATCCCCACAATGTTTACGATGCGACAGGGAGGAGGGGACATTTTTGCACACTGTGTGGAGTTGCGTGGCCCTACAGCCCTTTTGGCGTAAAATATCTTCTTGCCTCCAAGAGGTGCTGTCGTGGGACCTGCCACATGATCCCCATTTGTTTTTACTCCACAGCACAGAAGAAATAGGCGGAAACTGATACAAACAGCAACTTCTCTTCCTCGCCCTCACAATTGCCAAACGGGACATTGCCCAACTATGGAAAGCCACTTCTCTGCCGACACTGGGGAAGTGGTGTAGAGAACTAGTGTATGGGTGCAGAAATGGTGGTATTCCAGGCGAGGGATTGTCCCCAAAAACATAGCAAAATCTGGTCCTATTGGGCAGCTTACCGGGGCATAGATCTTCCCCCTTTACCATCACAATCCCCCTAAAAGTAGGTTTGTGGGAGGGTTGCAGATTATAAGATATGTCGTACTGTCCTGTTTATTTGGGTGTATGGGGAAATTGTTATCTGTCTATCAATATAGGTGGGGTGGGGGATGTTATATATACAAATTGTACCCTTTGATATCAGCATATTTGGCGAATTGTTAATTACGTATCCGTATGTAGATTTTGTTGGGCCTTCGCTCTCGTGGTACTATCAAAATCTAATAAAATATGTTATTTATTTTAAATGCCAGCAGTGGGTGAAAGACAGCAATGCTATTACCAGGAAAAAACATGTCATACTGGCACTTATCAAAGATTTGTCCTAACAAAAAGCTAAAGAAAAAATCATAAACAAGAACGATATTAGAGAAGTAAATCTCCAACCATAGATCAGTAATCAAAAATCTACATCACAATGAAATAAAAAAGGTTTATTGATTTTGTTACTAAAAACTGTATCAAATGTCAACAACCAGCTTGTGATACAGAGAACAAAAAAGTGTTAATCATCGGTTTGACTAGTGATACAGACAACTATAGGTCACATTAAAAATAAATATATAAATGATCTATGAATATAAACCACACCAATAGAACCTTAATTAAAATGCAACAAACAATTCAAATGTATCACCCAAGTACTTTAAAACAAATATCGATAAATGTCATCACTTTACTGGTCACAATACGAGCATGGCCAAACAACATAAACCATACTGCCTCAATATAGGTTTTAACATTGCGTCTATTTAACTAAAGTTTGAGTGACTTTTTTCTAACCTGCTATAGTGAAGGATAAAAACAAAATAAATTAATCAGGTACTAGAGGAGTATTGAAATAATCTACATCTAGGAAAATGAGTTCAAGCAGTAGTTGACCAACTGGCTCTAAACACCCAGAAAGGTAGCATCAAAAAATGTAGGCAAAGAAAACAATTTCTTTCATGCCTAACAACTGGAATATATAAATTGGACGTATGTGTGCAAATGGTATAAGAATTTTCAAGATATCTGGCACCCTTCTTCCCACTAAATGACTTCGGATCACAGACGCACAGTAAACCATCATTGCTTTCTTGACCACTGCCTTAAACACTTGTGAAACATTTAAAGATGTACAGAATATCCTCCAGATTCTGCGTAGACAGTCCTTCACTAAAGTAAACAAGATATTGGGAAGGTAAAGCCACATGAAGGTCCAGCAATTTCCACCAACTTGATTTCAAAGTTCTCCCTTTAGCACATTTTAGGCACAGCTGAGCAAATAAAAACGATCTCATCACAATAAGGAATTGGCATGTCAAATTGAACTCAAGTCTTAGCTTGGGATCAATTGTGGAAGATGAAATATGGGCTTTAAAGCTGAAGAACAGACTATCTACAATCAAAAGGCCAATTTCACAGGAAAACCAAAATGGCTATAAAAGGAGTGGGGGAATTAATTTTGCAGTTAAAACTGACATGATTGGAGACACAGTAGGAGATTCAAGGGAATGATATCAACTAAATCCCAAAATACAAATAATTAAACTTTGGTCTTAGGCTCTTAAGAGAACATTTATGAGCCCCTGTTTCTTCAACCACACCCCTAAATAACTATAAAAACTCATGAGAGCTATATCTAGGACACCTATTTTCCAGGTGGCCTAAGAGAAGCCCCAAAACTAAATACCACAACTTCAGAGACATTGACCACCAAATGATTAGCCATTTGATAATGATGAAGGGCAGATGTAAAAAGCTTAAGATCAATCAGAGTACAAATCATCACAATGTTATCACCCATGTATTGCAAAAAATATAAATATCAATCCTTCAATTTGGGTGGTGAACAGAGAACATCGATAGAGCTGGTCCCATATCAGTGTCAATGGGTAGAGAAAACACTCATTATGGACTTTTACTGATCAAGTATTTCCTTGAAATGTGACAACACAAGTTAACCATGGCCCAAGTGCTAGAATTGAAAACCATGATAGAATTTACCAAAGTACCCAGGATGCCCCATTCCTTAACGGTAGCCAGAACAAGGACCCATCCACCACCAAACATTGTATGATAGTCAATAAAACAAGGGTATAGTTGAAATTGCTTTGAAGAGTTTCTCATAAAACCAATAATCACAACACCAAAACATTAATTATACATTAAGTCACAGAATGGTCTCAACCATGATTGATAGAGTGGAATCAAATTATTTGCTGACGCCAGGCTCTCCAAACCTTTTAAATAATAATTCAGCAAAACATTATCTTCATGATCGAGAAAAGCTCTCCCCTTCTTTGAAATGGGACTGAATAGTTTGTATTTCAACTGATACCTTGTACAATGAAGACAGAATTACAGACCAAAAAGAGTGTTTATTTTTAAAGAGCCCCTAAGGGATGCCATGAAGGCCAAGTGCCCTAACAGAGCGCGTACACTAAACTGATTGTAATACGTCATTCTCCTCAAATGTAATGGTTCTCAAGTCACGAATTCTCTTTTTAGAGGCATGGGGGAGCCACATACAATTCTCAATATTCTCAGTTCTAAACTGTTAATACAGTGCAAAATGTCCTATTATCACCATGCTTACATATGTAAAAAATGTCTAGCCATTGCTTCGATAAAGATGCCCTTTTTTAAAACAAAAGTTGCATCTTCCAAGAACCTTTGAAGGCCTTTATTTCTGCCATTTTAATCACCACCTCTAAATATCCCCATTGATGTTATTCCTAATTCTCTGTAAATTAACATTAAACCAGGGACGGAAAATCCAGGTCTTTGGAAGGCCAGGCTAATATTGCTTAAATTGTACTGTTGTTCAAATATTGTTCCTACTGGAGAAGCATCAAGGCTGATTTGCATATGGTTTGATCTAATCTGAGGTGGCATGGTGTGCAAAATAACAATGGACTTGGATGCAGCTCCGAGTAGTTACCAAGATTAATTCAAGCTGAGATTAATTCAAGCATTTCACCCACTACTTTTTTGTATACATCAGTGTGACGCCTTAAGTATGACGGGTATGCCCAGATGTGGCTCCCATGCTCACTGTGCCACTTAAACCAAGCTACACCCAACTGAAGAGTCCCAACTAGAGCAAAAGTGGTCTTTGGTTGCATTTCAGGGAGGACCTGGCCTGTCAGTTCCTTTTGCAGCTGGGTCAAGACTGATTTCCATATGACTGGGTCCAAACTGAGGTAACATGTTGTGAAAGATAGGAATTGACTGGGATGTGGCCCTGATTAATTACCAGTGGCTGAGATTAAACAAAGTATTTCACCTATCACTTTTTGTATACTTCAATGTGATGTCCTAAATGTGAGGGGTATGGCCAGACGTGAGTCATGTGCTCACTGTGCCACTGGAACCAAGCCTCACCCGACTGAGGAGCCCCAACCAGGGTAAAAGCAGTTTTGGGTTGCTTGTGTTCCAGTTCAGGGAAGACCTGGCAAGCCAGTTCAAGCTAGACTACTCATAATTTAAAAGGGTAAAGACTGAGGGCCACATGTACAAAAGGTTTTAGCAGTAGCCAAAGGAGAATCGGGCCGTTAGTGTCCGCTAAATAGTCTTCTGACATGTACAAAACCTATTTTGTAAGTTGGTGACCGATTACAGACTCGCAAAATATGGTTTGTGAGTCAGTATTAGGAATGGGAAAGTCAAGGGCATCCCTTCCTAATTGCAAATCACAGGGGGTTGTATGAATGTTTTGCGACGGGAATACGGTTGCAAAACATTTGCAGCTTACCGCCTATTTCAAGTAGGTGGTAAGCAAGTCGCAAATAGGAAGGGGTCACTAGGGGACCCCTTTCCCTTTGCGAATGCTTGCAAAAACATGTTTTAAGAACAGGCAGTGGTCCCACGGACCACTACCTACTCTTAAACAAGCATTTGCAATTCAATAGGACTCGCATTTACGCGAGCTTGAGCTATTGACATTGTAAATAACAATGCCTTTTATTTTTGTTTTCGTTTTTAAAACATAAATACAAGGCATTGTCATTTACAATGGCAATAGCTTAAACTCGCGTAAATGCGAGACCTGTTGCATTGCAAATGCTTGTTTATTTTGAAATAATTAGGCCGGCGTCAGGAAGTAATTGGGCTGACAGCTCTGAGCCGGAGATGCGCTTATGGTCCGTGATAGGCGCTGGATATTATGTAGGTAGGCTAAAAAACACATCATAACAGCATCTGGGCTGCTTTAAGTGGCTCCCCGAGACTCTCCGCAGCCCGGGCTGGTGATAGGTCTGTTTTTTAGAGATAAAGTCTAAGATGGATTGTAGAGAGATGAGCCCGGGGTCCAATATTTCTATGCTTCCCTAGTGGGGATGGGGGAGACTCTGCTGGCATCTGCTGCAAGGTGTGACGTCACTGACACTTATAGAAGCGTTGATACATCTCTAATGTAAGTACACCCTACACGTGTTGTTATTTCTTTGACATGAAGCATCTGTTCTTCGCTGCGCAATGAAAGCGCATTTGTATTTCATTCAGGCATCGAAGTAAACTCTGATACTTACAATCCCTTGTTGATGGAGTCATGTGTAGGCTGCGTGGTGGTGGTGAGCACTAGACACAAATAATGTTTGGATGTGAAATTTGAGGAAAACAAACCTGCTAAAACAAATTCTGATAAACCATTCCTTTAGTGTTAACCCAACGTCCGTTGAATGACATTGACCTAGCCGACAAGACCTACCCTGTGAACTAGTTCACGTGTCAATCCTGCCTCATTTGTATGGTCTGTCGTCAGTCCTCTCTCTCTTTGTGTTCATGGTTTTCTTTAGCGGCTTACTTTATCCCACAGCAAGGTTTTGGCTTCATGCCCATTGAGTATGTGTGCCTGTCACACAGGGCCGGACTGGGAACCAAAACCGGACCTGGCAAAGTGCTCAGCAGCGCCCCCATCCCCCGGGCGTTGGGGGTGCCGCCGAGCTCTTTGCCATGGCAGATTTTCAGCCGATTTTGTTACAGGGCCGATTTTGCAGCTATGCTGCAAAAATGGCCCTGTCACAAAAACGGCCCCCAGGGGCCCAAACCCAGCCCCCGCGGCCCACTGGGGGATTGCCCGGTGCCCGCTACGGCCAGTCCGGCCCTGCTGTCACACCCTTCTCTGCTGCACCTTTGTCATGGCTGGAAACTGTGCTGGAGTTCAGGTAGCACATTGTTCCAAACAATACCACTCGGGCTGTATGTGGTCATGCTGGACGGGGCGGGGGATGGCGGAGGGAGGTGCCTGTTAAAAAAAACAACGATGCCAGCATGGCACATGTCCTAAACAAGCGCGGTGCATGCGCACTGCAAGGAATGTGAGGTATACAGCTGGCACCCGGCCGCGCTGCTGCTCGCTCCCTAACTTCCTAGGCCAGGGGAGAGAGAAGGCGGGAAATGCACCCGCCTTTGGCCAATTGCGTGCTGTCTTTCTAAGAAAGACGCACGCAAAGGCCAATGGCGTGTGAGACAAAAAAAAAACACACGCACAGGCGTGTTGTCTGAATTAGTAGTCCTTACTAGAGCCTCGCAGAGCAGCGCATGCGCGCTGGCTCTGGCAAGACCTAAAAATGAAACGTAAACGTTTGCAACTCATCCAATTTTCCTTTAAGGCAAACGGGCTGCATTTAAAACTAAAAAAGCATTGGTTTATTTAAAAGCAAGCACTGACATATTGGTCTGCAGTCCCCAGCAGGCCACCATCCATGTATTTTTAGCGATTCCCAATGGATCGCAAAATGCAACCTACCTCATGAATATTGATGAAGTAGATCAATTGCAACCCCATTAGGAATCACTAAATATGTCTAAGACACATCAGTACATTGCATTTTGTGACTTCCTAATATCGAGTCACAGTTAGGAACTCGCAAAATGAATCGGCCGTACATGTGGCCCCATTTTACATATGGCTGGGTGCAAACTGAAGAGGCATGGTGTGCAAAATGATGATAGACAGGGATGTGGCCCAAAGTAACTACCAGTGGCTGAGATTTATTCAAGCATTTCATCCTTCACTTGTCTGTATTTTTCAGAATGATGCCCTAAGTGCAATGGGTATGCTTGGACATGGGTCCTGTGTTTACTGTTCCACTGGTACCAAGATAAATCCGACCAGGGTGAAAGCGGCCTAGAGTTCCCTGTGTTCCGGCTCAGTGTGGACCTGGCTGAACAGGTTTGGATGGGCTGCTCCTATTGGAAGCGGGGCAAGATTGATTTGCATACGGCTGGGAGCAAACAGAGGCCGCATGGTATTTAAAATAACGATGGACTGGGATACTGCCCCAAGTAATTACCAGTGGCTGAGATTAAGTCAGCATTCTACAAATCACTTTTTTATATACTTCAGTAAATTAGTGGTAAGTTAAGACCTAATTGTACAGGACTTAGCATGAAAAAAGGAAAGAAAATAAGTTAATCTACTAAAGTCTTGATCTCGTTGTGCTTTCCATTCTGGGTAACTTGACCCTTTTCAAGGCCTCCAAAGATCTCCCATCGTACAGTCCTCCAAGTCTGACTCTGAAATGTTTCCCAGCTTAGAATACACGAGGCAGCTTCTAATTACCATAGTTTGAGCTGCATGCTCAATCTCCACATGGTGCAAAATCATAAAATCCAGAAAGTAAACAAATCTAGACACCAACATAAAAGTATAATCTAGAACTGCAGACCTTTAAAATAAAATATGTGTGGAACAGAAATAGATGTGCTGTTTGAACCGGCCATTCTGCACCATCAAGTTGAGAATGCGAGGAGTGTTAGTGAATGGATATCCAACTTTTCAAATTTCTCCAAAGGCACATAACAGGGGAGCAATTATGCACCATTGAAGGTCTGTCTGATTAATAAACTCATGCCCTTCTAATGTCAGAGCTACATTCAAATAAAAATCAAATATCCATTTGACATGGTACACAGAGAGCCTTCAACATCTAGTACGAAAGAGTAGATATTATTAATAGTCTTAATGATTATTTGAGTGCAAATACACATTTACCAGTAATAAAACATCAATAGCCCAATTAAGCTGTTACTTATCTCTATAGTCTAAAAATATTCACTATTGGTTTCTAAGAACAGCATAAAATGCTTAATATAGCACCAGGCATACTTTTGCATTTCCCATACCATTTTTCTTGTAAAGAATATAGTCCACAAACCAGAATTAAGGTCGGAACAACTTGACAAGGTTAACATCTACAGACACGGGTGTATTTTAGATTATTCCCTGATGGTAATAAGAGAGCACTAACATTTTCCAATTCCAGAATCCACTAAAGAGGCCAAGGTTTGTGATAGATCCAGCGGGACCCTGAATTTATCAGATTTCCAAACAAGGGCAGTCTAAAGAGTCTGAAAAACGGAATTATGTGAGCCAGCAGAAAAGGTCTGCTTGCCACACTGAGCGTATTGGGTATCTGAACACCAAGTTGGACCTGTGTGTCTCTATTTGTCACTTCACTCAAGAAAAAACTACAAACTAATTCTTCCAATGGGCAAGAAAGCCCAACCTACGCCAAAGAGTCAAAGAGTGTTTGGGGACGTCAGGGTCAGCTGCAGAACTGTGGTGTGTCCAACTCTCCTCAAAGTAGGCTAATATTCCAAGTCCATCTGGGATTGATGTACACCCACCACCGTTGTTTCCCCTTTTACAATTTACCTCAGAAAGGTCACATTAGATTTGTTACCGACAGTGCTGTTATGCGACTTGGCTGTAATATTAATAAAGACGTAATCAGGGTACTGACAAAAGGCTCTAAGCTCATAACTCCAAAATCATTCACAGCGTCGTCCCCTGGTGGGCGCCTGCATGAGTGCCGCTTATTGGATCCAAATGGGCGCCTAATTTTGTAGCATATCATTGAGGTTTGAAAACAAAAAGGGTACTTTTTAAATTCAAGCAAGCCAATGGGCAGAGTGTTTACTGCCCTCCAACCACCAGTCCTTCGGGCAGATGGCATGATGGTGGCACGCTTCACACATATCGCATGCAACGCACATCCAGCCATTGTGCAAACGTTGCACCATGTCCTGCTGCTCAGGATGCTGAGATCTTCCTACCAAAAGCAGTCTGGCTCACCCAACCAAGTTTTATCTCCGTTCTGGTAGATTTTCACCATCCCATGTGCTTTGAGCAGGATGTGTATGCCTTTAGGGGAATAGCAGGGGGCGTTCCAATTCAAAATAAACAGGTGATCCAAAAGTGGAATAGGGCCATGAAAAAACCCAGCCAGCCAAGTCATGATGCTTAGGAGGCCAGGTTTGTTTAGTTAAACTCCTCCCAATAGCACTGCAGCTTACTCAACCAAGCTTGGCTTCCTTTATTGCAGATCTTCAACCCCTCTACATGCTTTGCGCAGTATGGGTATAGACTTTGGAAAATGAGTAGGGCGATGCTATATGATATAACTGGGTCACATAGGGCAAGCCAGAAAAATCGAGCAGACAGTATTGTTGGACCTGGAGCTTTTTGAAGGGTCTCCCCCAGATTTTTGCCTTCTGTTACTAAACCCGTTATTGTTTGCATTAGGACTCTGCACTTTTTCCCAGCTAAACAGTGGTAAAGTACTTCTGCTCTCATTAAAACATGTCACGATCGGCATCTACCTGATTAGTAAAGTAAATCTACGTGTTAATCTCTTCTAAAAGGTACAATATGTACCCAGGGCCTGTAATTTATAAGCTACTAATGGGTACTCATTGTGCCACCCACTAAAGTAGCCTTTTAAAACATCTCAGGCCTGCCACTGCTGTTTCAACCTGGGAAAATAATCCTTTTAAAAGGACTAAACCTTTGTTTTTTATAATTAGAAGCCACCCTGAAGGTAATCCCTAAAGAATCATAGGGCAGGGTGCATTATATTTAAAACATAGGACATCTGTACTTAACTTTTACATGTCCTAGTAGTGAAAAACTCCTAAATGTGTTTTTCGCTGCTGTAAGCCCTATTGTTGCCATTGAGTAACACTGGGTTACTTTAATACATGTCCTAAGTGCTAACTTTGTATTGGGAGCAGATAAAGCTATGCAGTTTAGATTCAAGTAAATTGTAATTTTAAACCCTCTTTAATGGTAAAGTTGAAATTTAAGTCACAATTCTGATGATGCCACTTTTGGAAATTGGGCATTTTCTTGTCCAAACCATTTGTGCCTTCTGCCAGTGTCTTGGGTCACATGACTGTGAATGGTTCTGCTCTTAAGGTTTGTGTTTTTTTGTTCCAGACAGTAACACAGAGGGATCTTAGGTGTGGGCAGGATGGGCCATTTTGACAGGATGACTCGGGGGAGCTGTATCCAGCCACACTTAAACTTCAAAGGGCTTTGCCTCCTGCACGCACCAAGGAACTGACACCAGGCCTGCCTTGCCTTTTGCCATCCATAGGACAGTTTGGACCCTTGACGGGGGAAAGGTAAAGAACCTTCCAGTCGAGATGTGGGGGGTAGAACAGGGAGTCACTCCACACAGAGGCTGGCACCAGGTATACATATTGGAGCACCAGAGCCACTCTTCAAACCTCCATGTGACCTGGACCTGTGGGAGTTACAGAAGAGGGAGTGCCCTGCTGCCAGAGGGCTACCCTGCTGCTGAGGACTGCCTTGCTGTCTGAGAAGTGATACTTCACCTGCTTGCTTTCACCCCAGGCTAACCCAGACTCCAAGAGACAGTTAGCTGGCCTCCAGTGTGAGCTATAGGAGCACAACTTCAGAGGCCTCCCTGCAACTGCCCTGCCACTCAGGCCTGCCACTGCTGTTTCAACCTGGGAAAATAAACCTTTTGAAAGGACTAAACCTTTGTTTTTAATAATTAGAAGCCATCCTGAAGGTAATCCCTAAAGAATCATAGGGCATGGTGCATTTTATTTAAAACATAGGACATCTTTACTTACCTTTTACATGTCCTAGTAGTGAAAAACTCCTAAATGTGTTTTTCACAGCTGTAAGCCCTATTGTTGCCTTTGAGTAACACTGGGTTACTTTAATACATGTAATAAGTGCTAACTTTGGATTGGGAGCAGATAAAGCTATGCAGTTTAGATTCAAGTAAATTGTAATTTTAAACCCTCTTTAATGGTAAAGTTGGATTTTAAGTCACAATTCTAAAGATGCCACTTTTGGAAATTGGGCATTTTCTTGTCCTAACCTTCTGCCAGTGTCTTGGGTCACATGACTGTGAATGATTCTGCTCTTAAGGTTTGTGTATTTTGTCCAGACAGTAACACAGAGGGGTCTTAGATGTGGGCAGGATGGGCCATTTTGACAGGCTGACTCGTGGGAGCTGTATCCAGCCACACTTAAACTTCAAAGGGCTTTGCCTCCTGCACGCACCAAGGAACTGACACCAGGCCTGCCTTGCCTTTTGCCATCCATAGGACAGTTTGGACCCTTGACAGGGGAAAGGTAAAGAACTTTCCAGTCGAGATGTGGGGGTAGAACAGGGAGTCACTTCACACACAGGCTGGCACCAGGTATAAATATTGGAGCACCAGAGCCACTCTTCAAAACTCCCTGTAACCTGGACCTGTGGGAGTTACAGAAGAGGGACTGTCCTGCTGCCAGAGGGCTACCCTGCTGCTGAGGACTGCCTTGCTGTCTGAGAAGTAATACTTGACTTGCTTGCCTTCACCCCAGGCTAACCCAGACTGACTCCAAGAGACAGTTGGCTGGCCTCCAGTGTGAGCTATAGGAGCACAACTTCAGAGGCCTCCTTGCAACTGCCCAGATGACGTGCTGCAACTGGAAATGCCTAAACCCTGCTGACTTCTGCTGTAGTGAGTCTCTGAACCCCAAGAGGTGCCTATCCAGGTTCTGGACCCCTGACTTGCATCAGATTGTACTCCCCTGCATGAAAAGGTGAAAAAACAGAAGTTTGGGCCCCTTGTGACCGCAAACGGGCCTGTTTGCATCCATAGTCTGCTGCCCTCGGTGACCGCCAACACAAAGTTCCAGTGAGACCTGCTCTTCAAACTACAGCAGCCACCAGCAATGACCGGCAATGTGAGAACCAAACTTTCACTACAGCAATGACAACATGTGGTGACCATCAATGCAAAGCTACAGCAACGCCAGCCCACAATTCCCAGCCTGCTCTACGTGTTACAGTGACAACCATCATGCAACACAAAACCTGCTCCTCATGGCCTCCTCCACCGCGAAAGGAACTCTCTGCGACAGACTCAGAAAGTAATTCTTCAGCTGGACTAACTTGGTCCCTGCATCTGACCCACGATCAAAGATGTTGGACAGAACTTGTGACCTTTGCCCGGTCTAGGTGCGACCAGAGGACCGCAAGTGGCGCTTTCTGCTTAGGAGATATTTTCACTTAAAACTTTGAATTTGAATATCTCTGCTGAATGGATTTTTGTCATTCTGGAATCATTTTTTTAATTAAAAAGTATTCTATTTTCTAAATTGGTTTGGGATTTTTTGTTTTGTGTTTTCACTTACTTACTGTGTGAGTGCTGCATAAATACTTTACACATTGCCTCTAACTTCAGCCTGACTGCTATGTGCCAAGCTACCAGAGAGTTAAGCTTGGGTTAATTCACTGACTTTTGTGGTTCATACTGACAAGGCTTGTCACCCCCCCGCAAGCAATAACCGAATTTCTTACAAGTTAAAATTGTTTTAAAACTGCAGTGGTGATGCTAAAGCGAATTTAAAATTACAAGTAAGCACAACTACTCACTAACAACAACAACACTAGTCAACAACATTTTAACACCAGATTTAGTCATGGCTTCAAACATATCTTCTGACAAGAATTCTGAGGTGCGCCTTGGAATTTTCCACTTAGAAATTTCAAGAACTATTTATATACAATAACTTTATCAACTTAATAAATCGAGAACTTTCGAGAAGGATCATTTAGTGGTTCAACATTCAGTAGACAAAAAAGAGAAGAAAAGAAGGGTAGAAAACTGGAAAGAAAGAGGAGAAAATACAATATACATTCTAGAGTACGGTGCAAAGCTTATCTGAGAGGATACCACCAAGCAATGCGGAAAACAAAGTAAGAGCAAACAGCATTCAGACTCAACCAAGCATCTAACTAATCAAGGGAATGCGCCTGCCTCAACGGGTCACCACTATCAAACTGAAAGAAAAGAAGTTAACAACGGTATGCATAGAAACAAACCTGCTGCTGCAGCACAGACAATATAACACATTTAAGACAGACGGAATCAGACTTGCTGTCACAATGGAAGATATGTTGTCTTCCGCAGACACAGATTCACCAGAAGTCTTTCTTTATCTGTCTGCACCATATGCTACTGGCCGTAGAGAATTGGGGCAGCTCACATCTTCCATGGTGCCCTATTCTATGCAGCTGCCTCACATCCCTTTGGCCCTCCATATTTTACAGGAAAGGAAGTACAGTGTAGCTCAGAAATGTGCCACTGCTCTGGGACAGTGGTTAGCTACCACAGATTAACCTACCTTTGGCCCTGTGAGAAAGCAGAGGAATGCCCCACTGTACCTGACAGCCTTTGGGTGGTCTTCCACCAACTTTTTGTGTGCCTCCCTATGTTCTTCTGACCTCATTTTTGCTGGCTTTTGGACTCGGCACACTTTACCACTACTGACCAGTGCTAAAGTGCTTGTGCTCTCTCCCCTAAACATGGTAATATTTACCTAATTGGTATATTTAATTTACTTATAGGTCCCTAGTACAGTGCACTGCATGTGTCAGGGGCCTGTAAATTGAATGCTACTAGTGGGACTGAAGCACTCATTGTGCCACCATCTTAAGTAGCCCTCTAACCATGGCTGGGGGCTGCCATTGCAGAGCACGTAAGTGCAGTTTTACACTGCCACTTCGACCTGGCAAGGTAAACCTCTTGCCAGACCTAAACCTTCCCTTTTTATACATATAAGTCACCCCTAAGGTAGGTCCTGTATGATCCACAGGGCAGGGTGCAATGTATTTAAAAAGCAGGACATGTACTTTTAAGTTTTACGAGTCTTGGTAGTGAAAAACTCCCAAATTTGTTTTTCACTACCGCAAGGCCTATCTCTCCCATAGGATAACATTGGGACTATCTTACTACATTTGATACATGTAATTCCAAATTGACAAGAGGTGGCTTTTCAAATTTGGTGTCACTGGACTCACAATTTAATATCACATCTTATAAATACTTTACACATTGCCTCTTACTTTATGTCTGACTGCTCTGTGCCAAGCTACAAGATGGTGAGCAAAAAATAATTTAGGGTGTGTTGTGACTTACCCTGATTAGGATTGTGGTTCCTGCTTGGACAGGGTGCATACCTCTGTCTACCAGAAACCCAATTTCTAACACAAACCCTTGAGCAAGACAGGAGGATGGGATAAAACATAACCGTATTACTCCACACAAAATGCCCAAAATTTCTATGAAATTTCATATAAAGAGCTTACTTCATTTAGGGTAGGAAGAACCATAACCCATCTATCTTATTCTTAGAACTTTGAACTGGTGGTTTATTTTTAATAAAAGGATAGGCCCAATCCAGCTCCCCTCCCCGCTCCCGCCTGTCCAGCCCTCCCCTACCCCTACTTAATGGTGGCCCGTCTGCGCCCGTCCGCGACCTGAACGCGACCAGGGACAGGAACCCTGGCGTGGGGCTTGTCTCAGGCGGCAGTCTGTGCCTGCCACTGTGTCATTAGCAAAACCGTGAACTGGCTATATGACGAGGAGGGGATGCCCTCTGCAACAGTCATGGCACCACTGAGAGCCCGGAACAGTTGTTGTGCTGCAATAGGAGCTGCTACCGGCCACGTCACTCTTGCAGTAACTTTAACACTTCTTTGCTATGGGGTCCATTGCCAAATGCATCGGACTATGCTTGCCCCTTGTCTCTCGCTGTCAGCTTCATGGAAAATAGCGAAGCCAGACGCCGCATGGCACGGAGAAAGATAGCGCACAGATTTCTCAAAAGGTGATTTACGTTACAGTATATGACCGTGTACCTGTGGGAAGTCAGTCAACACACCTAAAATGCGTTAATCTAACATGAGATGTGTGATGCTGGGCAAGAATGCCTGGTAAATTCTGACAGGTGAAACGTGCCGAAATTTATCAGGGGAAAAGATCCGGAGAAAAGTAAAACCATGCAATATTTGTATGTTAAAAAGTAATTCTGCATGTTATACCTCATTTTAACTTTATAAATTCAGAATAGGAGGTATTTACCATGCGTGGTAATACCTCATTTTGGGGTAATGGTTTTTACCATGTGTGGCAAATACCTCACCATATTCCTACCAACTCGGAATGAGGGCCTATTCCAGAATTCAATCATGCTATTATTGGTGAACCGTTACATCAACGATGACTGCATGCAAGGTTCATAAACATAACATTTATTAAAACAATAAATAAATAGGAGGCGGCCTCTTCAGCCCCCAGTGTCTGGAGGACTGCATGTCAGTAGCCAGCTTCCCTGAGTGCCACCAGACATCCTAAATTATACATATGCTGACACCGCCAGGGTTCGAGATGGGAATGTTAAGGGGGAATGTCCCTTAGGATCTCACAACGACCAATTGGGACTCCCTGCTTTCACTATCCACCCACTAGGTGGCCACGAAGAGCACCAAAACATAGCTTGAGGGGTCTTTCGGAATTGGGGGCGCCACAAAATATTGGCAAAACAAATAGACGGGGAACATCAGTGACAAAGTAAAACTTTCTGGGATGGTACAACACGCGCTGTGTCAGGGTCTTCTGTCCTTACAACAGCTCGCATTGCCATAAAGTGACTTGTACAAAACGTCTGTAACACCGTAACCACTACTTCAGACATTTTAGATTCCCCATTTTCACGATTTGAAACATTTTGTATTTATGATTCCCACTTTGTACAATATGACTGTTAAGGAAATGTAAAAAAAATGTTGTATCTTAAATGGAAAAATGCAGTGCCTTTAAACCAGATGTGATCATTTCGTGCAAGCGTGGAATCAGCACACTTTCTCTCATATTAACTACTCTATACATAGGATTAATTTCTCCTCATGCACGATCATAAATAATTAACACTGATGACAGGAGTCAGGGCTAAACTAAACACCTACATCACCGCGGCACATACAGCCATACCAATCAGAATTCAACCGAAAACCTACATCTTTCTGAGACTGTTTGCTTACATGAGAAGATTTAGTTATTTTGCAAGGAATCGGATAAAGCACTCCATTAGGCACACTTTGAGATCTATATTTATCCTCACAATTATAGCTCAGTGGAATGAGACAAAATGAGGTCAGTGAAAGAATGAAGACCTCATGAATCATTTATTTCTACTAATCTCATCTAGTCTTCACTTTTATCCAATAAAATTGCAATGCCATTATCTAGGGGGGGTTCAAGATCCCCAAAATGCAACCACTCTCTCTTTTCTTGAGAACACTGTTTTGGAAAAGGCTGTTTGACTGAGCAACGCTGATAAGTTAGCCTTAAAAAATGCAATGTATCTTGTTGAAGACAAAACACTACAAAATAAATGAAGGGGCGTCTGATGCGTGATTTTTTCGATTGAAAGACCTTTTATAGAGTATACTGCAGACACACCAGCATTTAGTCGTCACAGCTGCTCAAACCTGGGTCAACAATGGGAGCACAAAATCAGAGAAGAAAAATGCAAAGTTAAACAGCCATCAAAACACGACTTAGAACATTTATATTGACAAGCAATATAAAAGACCCAGGAAAATGGGCAGCCTATTTACACTTAAAATATTTGTTTCTCGTACCTAATTCAGTGGTTCTAATTTTACTGAGATCGGGAAAAAGTAAGCTGTGACGATATTTGCACTCAGATGTGTCCAAGAGAGGGAACTGAAACCCAAGACCTATGGAATGAGCCTGTGCACTGCCTATTTAAAGCTCCAAAGTATTTTTCCAGAAGGGGCCTCAAATAAATTTCTCTTTTCCTATGACAGATTAAACCAATCATCAAACAGAAAAGTAAAGTTGAAATTCATGGTCTAGGAAGAGATCAATTGTAATTTGATTTTGTAAAATATTGCTTGTGAATCTTGTGGGGTTTTATTTTATGTATGAACACATCTGGAATGTCTCTGGATCCCTAACCTCAGTATCCAGCGAACCTGACATTCATCGGGAGAGGATTTTTGCCACACTTTTTGACCAGTCTCCCTCGTGTCAGATACCGCAGTAGACCATCTTTACATTGTCGCAGTAGACCTTTAAGGTAACATGTAGTCTTACCACCAAACCAAGTGCCCACACACAGAGCTTTCCCTGGTGCTAGGGGCCACTGGGTGCAGAACCCAGACCTCAAATGTGAAACCCACAGAGCAGAGCTAGTAGACACTGCCTTTAGGGTCTATCATTCAGCCATGCACGCTGCTCAGCTCCCGGATCCCAGAACATGGACATTACCTTCGGACCAACCTTGAGCCATGCCTTGTGGCTGGTCTCCTGCTTACAGAGTATGCTGGACATGACTAATGCTGTGCCCAGTTGGCTCTGTGAAAAGGGCATGACTTCTCACAACACCGTTTGTCAGGCTCTGGTGGAATCATGGCTCACAGTGCACAGTTGTTAGAATGAGTGGAAAATGGCTGCAACCAGTATTTATCACCCCTGCCACTACAGCACTAGAGCCCACCATTCAGCCTATTGTGCGCTAACTTCAGCTTATGCCATTCGGAAACACCCCATTCTTATTCCGTTTTCCAATTAGAGATCACTGAGCAAAGCTGTAGCCTTGCCCAGAAGTTCCAGGGGATTGCTTTCAGTCATGTCCACTACCCAACACATTTGATGCAGCTGACATGACCTTTAGCCATGCCAAGCCCTATACCCAGCACATTTGATTGAATGGACAAGGCCTTTAGCCCTGCCAAAGTGGCAGGATATGGGATCCTGACATATCCAGTACTGAGTCTCCCTGGTGCCAGAGCACTCAGGCATCAGCATTCGGTGGAGCTTTGCGGGCTCTAGAGATACACTGTGAGCTTTAGCCTTGCCCTGCTGCCAAGTCCTCCTAGCCTACAGCCTACAGGGTCCACACGCGATATTGTGAGAGATGAAGAAGCAAAGCCAGTAGAGACATGGTACAAGGTGTGAACTTCAATCATGCCCATTTGCTCAAACAGATAATCTCAGAGCCAATGGGATATTATCTTTGGCTACGTCCTGTAATCTATGGGTGCTGGGCACAACCATGGGCCATGCATAGTGCCCAGGACTCCACCACGCAGAACCTGCTTGACATGACCAAATGCTGGTTCCAGCAGGTTCGATTCAAAGGATGTGGACTCCAACCACTCCATGCGCCCTGCCCCTTTGACATCAGAAGCCGCAGTACACAGCTCTGGGTGCAGGACGTGGAGGTTGGCCACCCCTAAAATGCAGCAGCGAAGCAAAGCTAGGCATGACCTTTGGCTAGTCTTTATGGCCTCCAATTGCAGTGCATGTCCTTTGGACACATCCCGCTGGTCAGAATTACAACATTACAACCTAGTGTTATCCATATAGCACTCCATTCGCATCCTGATTTCTCTTCAGTAAGCTTTCACACCGTCCAGCGCCAGGCTCCCTCATATCCAAGTGCGTTTCTTCCTACACAGCCAATTCCTGCTCATCTAGCAGTTTTTCCTCTCGCTTGTGAGGTGCTTATTTGTTAACTTACAGGTCGATTTTGGTCACTTCTCCCAATGCTGATGATTTACTGGAGTCAGATGAAGACATTTTAGCCAGATTTAGAGAATTCTTTGCCAACCAGTACACAGCTCAGACAGTGGTGGCCAGCATGGATCTGGGGTGGTGAGGCATGGGGGTGAGGGGGTAAGGAGGTATAATTGTAAAAAAAAGAAAAATTCACCTACCTCCTCGACGCTCTGCCCCACGTTGTCTCTCCTCTGCTGAACAGGAAGCAGCCAGGCTCCCCTGAGCCAATCACAATGCTGCAGTGCAGTGTTGTGATTGGCTCCCCTAAACCAATCACAACTCTACAATACAGCACTGTGATTGGTCTGAGCACCGTGGTTCGGTGCTTAGATGGGGACAGGGGGCCTGGGCATGTTCCCCATGCAGGCTGTAATGCAGCCTGCATGGAAAACATGCTAAAGTGTGCATGACTGTTTGGCCAACCTGAGAGGGCCGGTCAAAGCATCATGCGCACTTTAGTGTGCCCACCACTCCTCCCCTGTCAGGACAGCAGCCCCACCCTCATGCTGCTGCAGCAGGGAAGAATAAAATGATAACATTGCATTATTAACATTTTCTTTTTTATTTGGGGCGACGCTCCTCCGTCTTAGCGGAGGAGCCACCACTGAGCTCAAATAAGCCCACTGCACTCAGGGTCAGACTGGAAAACCATAAGCAGCCCTGGCAAAAAATTTCAAACCAGCCCGCTCCCTTTCTCTGCCTGTGTTATTGCTCTCTTTCATCCATCCATTTTGTCTCACTTCTTCTTCTCTCCTCTCTCTCTTCTCCCTCTTCGGTCGGTTCTCTCTACCTTCTCGTTCCCTCAGCTTTCTCTCTTTCTTGAAGTCTCCATGGGTCTGTTGCAATTAACATCGTGTAGCTGAGGAAAGTTGGCACCAACAATGGACCTGGGTTTCTAAACTGGTCTCCAAAGACTACAGCCCACAGGGGAAATGCCCTGAGGAATAAAAGGCCTGTCCAGCTCTGATTGCACCGGATCTGTTGGATTACCTAGACTGGGCCACAATGGTGTGGTTAGAGAAATGAGAGCGGGAAGCTCTTTGTGCTCCATTAACAGTAGCTGAAATCAGGGCAGCCATCAGGGAACTCACTGGGAGATCAGCCATTGGGAGTGATGGTTTAATAGCAGATTCTTACAAAGCGTATTCGGACATTTGTGCCGCATATGTTACAAATGTTTGAGGAGGGAAGACAGAATGGTGCTTTACCATCAACACTGCATGAGGCTCTTATTGTTACCACACTGAAACCGGGCAAATTCCCAGGTAAGTCTGCCACATATAGGCATCTGGACTTAATTGATCTAGATACTAAAATATTGGGTAAGATTTTAGCAATGCCTTTGATAACATATATGTCCGGCATAATCCCACCTGATCAAATAGGCTTTATTTCTGAAATGAAAACAGAGAGCCTCGAGATCGACAAAAACATTAATACAAATCTTGGCTTGATACTGATGCTTATTTATTTCATAGCTTTTCCGCTCCAGCCAACATGAATAGATGGAAGTTCATAGGCCCAAGAGTGGTGGAGTACACCTGCATTCTTGGCTCTAGGAACTTCCATCTATTTTGGATTTAGGGGAAGAGATACCACTTTGTACGTAATCCCATATTACGTTTGGACGTGAATGTGGTCCCATGGTGATATATTTCTTTCTGTTGTATTTTGCTTCATACTTGGAGAGAGGATTGAATATACTTACTTTCGTCTGGTGTCCCAACCTTGCCCGATTTGGCTCTTATAATTTCCTTTCTCACAGTGATATTCACAAACCAGGATAGCTGTGAACAAGATTTTTCTTTCAGGACCCAGATGCTTTGAGGACTGGTAAAGAGACTGACGCTCCTTAGGAGCATGCAGGTGGCCCCAAGCTGAGTGTAGCAACAGGTGAGGTTGCCACCAGCAGCAAGGTGAGGGGACTGTAGAATGATGAGTTACAGTTCACCCAAATAAGTTGTCAGATAATTAGAGAGGGTGTGGCGTAACGGCAGAGCTGCCAACTTTGGATCTAGAAAACGAGGCAAAAAATAATGTAATGTATAATGTAACTGGAGCTCACGTAAACCGCTCCAAACCCTTTGGGTCAAGTTTGCGCAATTTAAAACTGCAAAAAAAGGAGGTTGGTTAGATAAAAGGGCTGACGAGGAGGAAGCAGAAAATTAACTACTATTGCCTCAGGAAAAAGAGAAAATAAACAATAATCCTGTCTATGTAAAGGTGCCAAGACGTCTAGATTAGCAGCATTGGTGTTGGTTTGAAATATTTAAAGAGAATAGACAACATAACCAGGGGGGTGTGGGAGGGTCCACTCGTTCTAAGACACATTTGTCTTTGATAGTTATTACATGAACTTCAGAAAGGTTTTTTACATTATCAGTGTAAATTACATTGTAAATCTCTGAGTGTCTGTTATGCGTAAAAAAATATTTGTATTTCTTATATTTAACCATGCGCTTTAGATAGGACTATTTTTAATTCATACCAAAAAATGTAGTTATATTATGTTATAATACGTGGGAATCTGCAATCCATGTATAACAACCATCTCTAATGTCTTTAAATTAGGCGACTTGTAACATCCCAGTTGCCTAATGTAAAGAAATGACGTAAGATGGTCATGGAACACCTCGGTGACTTGCAAAATCCTTATAATGTACAGTGGGGGTACTTTATCCCATATATATTTCGCATATTGGCTTAGCTGTGTTTGGGCAGGAGGCATTTATGCAATGTAATTTCTGAATAAACAAAATAGGGCGAGGCAACAACCAACTGAGACAAAGGCATCATCTTTGTGTAACAATAACATGTAGATCCATGACATAAAATGAACAAAATAGTTCTCCTTTTTCAATTATTTCACCAACAAACAGCAAACTCATGCCTTTTTGACTCATTGACACCTTTATGTGAAATATTCCATCACTCACAAAATAAATAGGTGTTGAGAACCTGTGCGGAGAGGTAGCAGGGACAGCCAGGCGGGCAACTACAGCCAAGTTCAGGTGGGTTTCCAGACCCAACCCTTCGGGGCCCCCCAGCCTTTCAGAGGGCCGCCAATCAGCCCGGGGCTAATGAATATCTGTGCTGTATGGGAGAGTCGGGGGCCGCATCACATTCTGCAGCGGAGGCATCATCTTGTGTGACGTCACTGATTGCTGCTACTGCACTGCGCTCTTCAACGAAATGCATGCCGTCTCCTTATGAACTTTATGTCGCATCAGGGAGAGTAGACAATGGCGTGGAGGAGAGGAGGGTTGCACATAGTGCTGCGGCAAGCTTTGTGTATATAGTTTCCGGGCGGCCAGCTCAGAAACAGGGGAATAATTGAACCTACAGTGCCTTTCTCATGGCAAAATCAATGAATTCCGTAAAACAACACTAAGAAATATACAGCAGTAAACTGAAACTGCTCAGCGAGGCACGAAACGGCTCCGCAATTCATTTTGCACTGTCGATAAATACTCTAGCAGCTAATACAGTGCCCTGACCATGACGAGATGCTGAAGGTGCATACCTAATTAAACTGCAATGCAGCAAGTGCTCTGTAAATTTGTTTGGAATGTCAAGGTATATTACCTATGTCTATAAAAGGTATAAAAAGAAACCACGGTGTTTTTCCTACGTTCTTTAATAAAACAGAATTGTAACTTTTATTTAAAGGCAATAAAACCTTTGAAAGATGCTATAGAAAACAATGGCTGTAAAGGGGTAGACAGAAATCAACAACACTGGAAAGCTTGGCAGCAGCACGCCTTGCACAGTCGCCTCAGTGTTTCACCAGTTTCTCTGGCTCGAGGCACAGTGGCGGCTCCTCCGTGAAGGCGGAGGAGCGTCGCCCCACTGCTCTTTCAGCAGTGCACAAAGCAAAAATAAAATGACAATAAAACAAGTTTATTATCATTTTATTTTTCTTCACTGTCACAGAGCTGAGTCTTGGGGGCAGGGCTATCCTGACGGGGAGTCAGCAACAGGGAGGAGCAATGGTGAGTACTAAGTGCACATGTGGGTTCGGCCGGCTATCTCACCCCGGCCAAACCGACATGCACACTTGGGGCCTCATTAAGAGTTTGGGTGTGCGGGAGCTGGACCGCCCCACTTCCACACCACCAACCCTTGAACCGCCCGCCAGAGTAGGACGTTTCTCCTGTATGGGGACGGTTCTTTGGCATTTCCACGGCATTGCCTACGAAATAGGCCCAAGCAATGGGAATGTCAAAATCAGTACCTGCACAGCATGGACTGCTGCAGTCCATACCCTGCAGGTACTGGAGTGCATGCACACAGAGAGGCATAACATGTGCCCCCCTGCATGCACCCCATGGCCCTGAGGCACAAGGGGAGCCCCTTTGTTTCCTCTCTGCCACGGTTTTCATGGCGGGTGCTTTGGGGTACTGCAACAGTCCCACCAAGCATATTGAGGCCTCAAAACCTCCCTGCCACCACCAGGGATCTCTGATCCCTGGCGGTTGCGGCTGTCCCAGGCAGGGCAAGTCTGGGAAACAAAACCGACCCTGGCAAACTGCTCGGACGAGACCCCTGGGGAGGATGGTGGTGGTGCAGCTGAGCTGTTTGCCAGTACCAGTTTCAGCCGATTTTGTTACAGGGGGCTGATATTGCTTGCCCCCGGTAACAAAAATGGACCCCCAGGGGCCCAAAACCAGCCCCCACCCTGGCAATCCACCGGGGAAATAACTGGTGCCAGCTACGGCCAGTCCAGCCCTGGTCCCCTTGTGGCCCCACCACCCTGGTCGCAATAGGGTGGTCGGAAGACCGCTGCCGCGCTCCCGTGAGTTTGGCGGTCTGTGGACCGCCAGAATCATGATGAGGCCCTTAGCCATTCTCCAACCCAAGTCAGGTGGAGAAGAGACACAGGCCCCCAGTACCTGTCTTAGCACCAAACTAGCCAGCTCAGACCAATCCTGGCGCTGCTATTGTGCTGGTAATTACATTACCAGCCCGAGAGCAGCATCTGGATTGGCCATGGGGTGTCTGGGAGCCTGTGATTCGGCTGCTGGGAATCAACAGGAGAAGACGAGCAGAAAACCACTGAGGTGGCGGCCAGCAGGTAAGTAATATTTGTTTCCGCAATTTTCTCCCCCACTCTACCCTTGCAGTTTGCCTTCACAGAAGCTGCCAATGGGCACCAATGACAATTCTTACCATACAATACTAAACCCCAAAGACACACTATTGAAACCAAGATTTGAAAGCAGTTCTTCAAGGGTGGGCTTCACCTGAAAGTGAAATAAAGTATCCTAACAGAAAAAAACTCTGGCAAAGCCAATAGGTCTCACCTGATAAAATTTATCTGTCAAACTATTTGTAAAGCATTGTTTGAAAGTAAAAAATATCAAACTACAGGAGAAAAAGAATATACATATCAAGCATTTCAAAACTGTACATTGAATTCAATATTTCAATCTTTGTAAATGAACTGCTTTATTTTTCAAATACTTTTCACCCAGGAGCCTATGAACATTATCTAAAAATAAAAATTACAGTGTCAACATTTAAAGTAAAAGGCTGGGCAAGGCCTAATTTACTTTTCATGGGACTTTTTTTTTTTCTGGAGTTTTATATAGCGCAAACTTGATCCGAAGGTATCCGATATCAGAGCGCTTTACAAAGCACCAGTTGCAATACATGCATGAGGACACATTCATTTTTGTTAGGCACGGGGAGATTAAGTGATTTGCCCAGAATCACAGGATGTTCAGCGTCATTGCCGAGACTTGAACCCGGTTCCCCAGATCCAAGGTCAACCGCCCTAGCCGTTAGGCCAACTCCTCTCCAACTTAAAAAGCTCCAGCCATTTGCCCCTCTGCCATAGCACAGGGAGCAGATTTATAGACCTCCAGGAAAAGAGACATCTCCTTTTCAGTCCTGCTGAGTACACCTTCTGCCTCAAATGGCAGCTAAGTGAGTGAAGTAGCCAGCCCCTCCCACAGAACCAGAAACTATTTTGCATGTCAAGGAATGTGCTTATCTGCAATAAATGGAATTCTGGAGCTAAAACAAAAACAACCCTTGAAGCTTGCTCTTTAGTCATACCCCAAAGTATATAAAAAAGTGATGGATGGAATGCTTGAATTAAACTACCAGTGACTACTGGTAATTACTTGGGGCCACATCCTAATCCATCGTTAATTTGCACAACATGCCACCAGTCACGGCCCGTCCCCTGCCAAAGTGGCGGAGACGGCTTGAGGAGGGAGTTGGGGGGGAGGGAGGGTCAAGGGACAAAATAAAAAAATAATAACAAATAAATAAACTTACCAGATCGCCACCGCCTGCCCCGTCCACTCCATACCACTCTTCCTGCTTACGGAACAGGCTCCCAGATTGCACTGCGGCCAATCATGACACTGCAGGAAAGCAACGTCAGGATTGGACTGAGACCTATGACTTTGCAATCCCAGGTAGACTGGGAGCCTGTGCCTGCTTTCTCCAGACCCAGCAGTGCACCTCGGGCTGTAGAAAGCTATACTGAGCATGAGATATTTGGCTGGCCTCAAACGGACGGCCAAACATCTCATGCACAGTGAAGGGACTAGGAAGTGATTATGTCACTTAAAAAGCTCCAGCCATTTGCCCCTCTGACGTAGCACAAGGAGCAGATTTATAGACCTTCAGGAAAAGAGACATCTCCTTTTCAGTCCTGCTGAGTACACCTTCTGCCTCAAATGGCAGCTAAGTGAGTGAAGTAGCATGGCCCTCCAACAGAACCAGAAATTATTTTGCATGCCAAGGAATGTGCCTTCATGCAATAAATGGATCTCTGGAGCTAAAAAAACAACAATATTTGAAGCTTGTTCTTTAGTCATACCACAAAGTATATAAAAGAGTGATGGATGGAATGCTTGAATTAAACTACCAGTGACTACTGGTAATTACTCAGGCCACATCCTAATCCATCGTTATTTGGCACAACATGCAACCAGTCGCAGCCCGTCCCCTGCCAAAGTAGCAGAGCCGTCCTGAGGAGAGAGCTGAGGGAGGGTGGTCAAGGGACAAAATAAAAAAAAAAAAAAAAAAACTTACCTGATCGCCCCCGCCTCCTCCGTCCACTTCATACCGCTCTTCCTGCTTCTGGAACAGGCTCCCAGATTGCACTGTAGCCAATCATGACGCTGCAGGAAAGCATCATCAGGATTGGCCTCAGCCCTATGACCTTGTGCTCCCAGGCAGACTGGGAGCCTGTGCCTGTTTTCTCCACCCCCAGCAATACAGCTCAGGCTGGAGAAAGCTATACTGCACATGAGATGTTTGGCCGGCCTCAAACGGCCGGCCAAACATCTCATGCGCAGTGAAGGCGTTATTGAAAGTAAGTGACTTGTCCGTCTGATAGAAACATCTAGCCACAGAGCCCTTACCTTTGAATAGATAACCCAGCAATACCATTCCCAGAGGAGGGAAAAGTTAGACCAGGAAGTCCTGCAAGACAGAGCGGCCAAAAAGTCCGTCTCTGCGGACATGACCATCCAGGCAGTAGTGCTTAGTGAACATGCATAGTGATGCCCACATTGCTGCCTGACAAATGTCAAGGAAAGGAACACCACGTTGCGACGCTGTGATTGCAGCCTTAGCTGTGGTGGAATAAGCCCTTAAGCCTTCAGGGGGCTGTTTCTTGGGCAGAATATAGCAAGTTTTGATGCAGAGGATGACCCGTCGCAAGATAGTCTTCTTCTGCACCACACAACCTTTCTTTGATCCAAGGTACCCCACGAAGAGTTGGTCGCCCACCCAGCACTCTTTAGTGCAGTCAAGGTAAACCAACAGTGCTCTTTTTGGGTCCAGATGGTGGAGGTGCTTCTCTTCTTAGAGGGATATAGTGGAGCGTAGAAAGTGGGCAAGGTGACAGAGTGTCCCACATGGAATGGTGTTATTACTTTCGGGAGGTAAGAGGCCCTATCCGAAGCAACAATTACACAGGGAAGAGGGTCAGGTAAGGAGGCTTGGATGACAGAGACTGCAATTCGCTCACCCTCCTGGAAACCGTTATTTGGATTAAAAGGCCTGTTTTGATGGAAAGCAGCTGGAGGCGGCAGTTGGGCAGAGTTTAGAACGAAGCCACATCAGGAAGGTGAGAACCAAATTAAGGTCACACTGAGGCATGATGAATGGGGCAGGAGGGAACATATGAACACGCCCCTTAAGAAATCTGTTACCAATAGGGAATTTAAATAAAGAGGGTTGGTCTGGCAGCCTCCTGAAGGCAGACAAGGCCGAAAGGTACCCTTTAAGAGTGTCCAGAGCAGAGCCGTACTGGGCGAGGGTAAAAAATAAAGAGAATAACTTGAGAGAGGGAAGCAGAAAGAGGACCAATAAACTGTCTGTGCAAAATGTTATACATTTCTGCCACTGGCAGGCATACACAGTCTTGGGAGAGGGACGGCTGGCTGCCAAAATTACTTAACAGACTTCGGGAGGAAGATCGTATGCTATCTCCTGCCGCCACTCGATCTCCAAGCAAGAAGGCATAGAGTGGACAGGTTCAGGTTGAGGACCTTTCTCTGTTTCTGTGACAAAAGATCCTCCAGAAGCCTGATCGGAGGATCGATGCTCAGTTGGAGAAGTTCGGGTTACCAGGCTCTCTGTGCCCAGTCTGGAGCCACAAAAACAACGTGAATCCAGTCGCTTCTGATCTCCTTCAGCACTCTGGACAGGAGCTGTATTGGAGGAAAGGGGTACAGGAGGCCTGAGTTCCACTCGAGACAAAAAGCGTCACCAAGCGAGTGCTGCCTTGGAAACTCCAGCCTGTCAAACTGCTGACATTTTGCATTCTCCGTGGAGACGAACAGATCTAACCAAGGCTCTTCCCACTTCATAAAGAGACCTTGCGCCAGTTCTGGATGGAGACACCATTTGTGGTCCGCTAAGCATTGAAGCTGAGTTTGTCTGCCCTGGCATTCAGTGCACCTGCCAAGTGTTAAACAACCACGGATATGCTCTACTGTTCCAGACATGTCCAGAGACGCAGGACCTCTTGACGAAGGGTGCACAACCCCACCCTACCCTGTTTGTTGCAGTACCACATGGCAATGGTATTGTCCATGAACACCTGAACCAGCTTTCCCTTGTTGGAAGGAAGATAAGCTTTCAATACCAAGTGAATTGCTCAAAGCTCCAGCATGTTGATGTGAGTCCAGATTCCATTGGAAACCAGAGTCCTCTGATCTCCACATCTCCCAGATGGCCTTCCCATCCCATGAGTGACACATCTGTCACTACTGTTATCTGGTTCAGAAAGGCAGAGGGGTCTGCCTCTGAACCAATCGCAGTTGGTCAGTCACCACTGCAAGTCCTGTGCAGTACCCTCCGAGATCTGGACCATGTTGGAGGGATTTCCAAGATGCTGCGACCACTGGAACTTCAGGTTCCACTGCAGAGCCCGCATATGCCATATGGCATGTGTCAATAGCAGGAATCAGGAGACCATGAGGCCCAGTAGCCTTAAAGTCAGTCTTACCGAAATCCAGGCTAGAGGCTGAAACATCTGTCTAATAGCTTGAATATTCTAGATTCGCTGTTATGGAGGATAGGCCTGAAACTGCACTGTGTCCAGAACAGCTCAGCTGAAAGGGAGCATCTGAGAGGGAGTGTGGTGTGACTTCAAAACGTTGATAGTGAACCCCAGTGAAAGCCGAAGATTGGCCGTAGTCTGGAGATGGGAGAGGACAGCATGGGACGAGCTTGCATTTAACAGTCAGTCATTGAGCTAGGGGAAGACTGGCACCAGTTATCTGTACAGATGAGCTGTGACCACCGCAATCAGGGCTCGCAGATCTAGAATAGAATGAAGGCCCTTGTCCTTTTTCGGAACCAGAAAGTAGCGGGAATAGCAACCACAGCCCACTTGGCAAAGAGAGTCCTGACTTCCTCCTGAAGCAAGTTCAGGTGGTCTCCCGTCATCTGGTCTTAAGTCAGAAGCATGGAGGGAGGAGTAATCTTGAAGGGGAGGGAGTGGCCTCTTCAGACTATCTCAAGAACCCACTTGTCTGATGTGATACTTTGCCAGTGGTGGAGGTGATGGCTGATCCTGCCACTGACCGGCCGCTCATAATCTTGAAGGGCCGGACTAGGAAGGTTTAAAGGCTGCAGGGGGAGGGATGGACTGACGGGACGTCTGGCCACCTGACCCATGGGGTAGAAAGGAGTTGTGCCCACAACCCTGCATAGTATGTAAAAGTTTTTTTATAGGAGTGTGTCTGAATAGTGAGTAGAGTGTGTAGTGAGAAGTGTGGTATGTCAGAATGGTGAAAATGGGTGTATTGACAGAATGAATGGGTTATTGAGAATGCACACAAATAATAACAGTGTTGAATGAATACAGGCTTGGGATGTATGTGAGAGAAATTAGAGGATATGTATTTTGGTTTAAGATGTCTGGTTTGTATTTTGGATAATTAATCAATGTAGATTGTGAAAAGCTTTTTGGATTATATCCAACCGAAAAAGTGGTTAAGTGTGTCATTGTTCTATTCAATGCACTGTAAATATGTTGTGAATAAGGGTGCTGCATTGGCGCTTTCTTTGTTAATTGTGAGGTAGAGGCCAGGACCACCAAGCAATCGTGGGTAGGGTGGTTGGTGAGGAATTGTGTGTCAGCCAGTGCAGGGCGATGGCAGCGAGCACTGTTCTATTCACGGAAGCCCCTGTGCTGGGCTTGGACCAGGTTCCCAGAAGGACATAAGGCAAGGTCTCTTTGAAAGCCAGGCTGCAGGACCTCTGTTTACCCTGACTTCCACCAAAGGGAGCTGAAGGTCCAGGACCTCGGCTGCCCTTCTCACCTCCACAGCATATGAGAAACTGACACAGGACCCAAGGGTGCTGTTGGCACTGGAATTGGCATTGATCCAGCTCCGGGTCATCGGGGTTAAGAATGGGGCTGGCGCCGCCGGTGGGGTGGAGTTGGGACTCTTGGCGCGGGGGTCATCACCTGGGAGGGCCACAGGGGCATGACCGGGGCCGGTCCGGAGCCACCACCAGATCCATGGGGGGGGGGCATCGGTGTCAGAGCAGCTGACATGGAACCCGATGGAGCCCCTCTGAGCCTCCGGGGCCCAAAGGCGTGCCGGCAGGGTCAGGTCGCCTAAACATGAGGCACATGGCGTCATAGAAGTCTTTAATCTGGACGGTGGTCGCTCCAGCTACTGGAAAGACAAAGTTAGTAATTCTGCCTTACTTAAAATAACACCTTTTATATTGTAACATTACATAGTTAGCCTGCTGGGATTAGGTTCAGGGCCTGACTGCAGGCCAGGCCCTTCGCCCAACCCCATGCTTCATGCAGACTAATGCTGGGTGCCAGCAATAGGTTGGGTTCAGTGCCTGGCCGCATGCCAGGGCCTGCGCCCAACTGCATGCTGCGCATGGCCAAAGGCACTGCCCTGCAGGGGATAGGCAGGTCAAAAGAGTTGGGCCACATGCCCTGCACCCAACCCCATGCCACGCACTGCTGAAGGCTGTGCGCAACAGAGGATGGGAGGCCAGCGAAGGGTTGGGCACTCGTGGTGAGTTAGGCGCATGGACTGGATTCACATATTACATAACTTATGACATTTTCTATAACATCATTGATAACATCACTGCTACATCATTGATTACAACACTGCATGGTGGGGGCCCGAGTTATAGTTACTTTAGGGTCTGAATTATAGATACTTGAGATGACTAGAACTGGTAAATGTCAGTGATTTTGTTTGTTTAAAATGGCATGTTTTAACTGACATCTAATTATAACATCCCTTTAACCTTAGTCTTTTTTAAGTGAGTATATATATATATATATAGAGAGAGAGAGAGAAAGAGAGAGAGAGAGAGAGAGAGAGAGAGAGAGAGAGAGAGAGAGAGATCAGTTCTATGTTTATTTTAAGCTTTTATTTAGAAGGCCGATTATCATGCGGCCTGGAAAGCCTTCCAGGCCGCATGGTAATCGGCCGCTTGGTTTAAATTCTGACCGCGCATTACAATGCTCGCTGTCGGAAACTAAACCGGAGGGTCATTCTGACTGGCTTCCAATGGGCTCAAGGAGCCGACTCATAATCCCAAAGGGCGGGCCTATCCGCCATTGGGATTAGGATGCACGGTTTCCGGCATGGTTTCCATGCCGGCCTGTTCAACATGGAAATCATGTTGGAAAGCTTGTTTGGGGGCCCCCAGCAGGGCCCCCTTGGGTGTGTGGCCTCCGGTTGGGGGCCGAGCCCCTTGTTGATCCCTGCACCCTGTGCAGGCACCTTGAGGTGCCTGCCACAGGGTGCAGGGGTGAACAGCACCTCCCATTTCCCCATGAGAGCATGTATTACAGCTGGTGTACAGCTATGATGCATGCTGCCATAAGGAAATGCAGGAATGCGACCGAACTGTGTTCGGTCGCGTCCTAATGAGGCGGTGGGGACCACCGACCAGATGTCGGTCGGTCCCAGGACCAAGACAGTGTTGGGCAGTCTTAAGTCCATCCGACATCGTAATTAGCCACTTAGACTGTTAAATGTAACTACTTGTTATATTTTTATGTTAATATTTAAAACTACTTATTGTTTTAGGTTGCATACATTTTTTAAATTTCTAAATTTACTTTCACTATTTTAATTGTAATGTATTTGAAAATTTTTATAATTATCGAAATAATTACCATGGATTACAACTAGTACATTGTATTATATTTAACTTTAATATTATTTTTAAAATATTAATTTACACTTTATATTTATTTAAAAAATCAATACACTTACCATTTTTGGACGATGATATTCGCTTACCCAATATATTTGATATGAAAATTTTGTCATTACTATTATATATTATAATGTATTTGAAAAAATTATTATTGCTAATTTTGTATCTTTTTTACATTTATTTAAGTTCATGAATATAAATGTAAAAAACTTTTTTTTTAATAATAATTAGGATTGCACAATTTAAAATATAAATATGAATATATAGGTGTGTAGTTAAATTAGTGTGTTTTACATAATATTTTACTAAATTTCATACTACACAAAAAAATGTGAGAATATGTAGCATTGATTGACTTTGTAATGTGCTTATTTTGTAATATGTTATGTAAAATATTTTATTGTGAAGAGCATATTGTAATTTTAAACTATTCAGTGCCCAACACCATCCTCATTATGGTTTATTTTGGAGTGGGAATAATAAATGTTACCACTTTCGTGTCCAACATCTTCACCAATATGGTTTATATTTGAGTGGGAATAGTAAATGTCACCCCTCTAGTGTCCACCATCTTCCCCAATATGGTTTCAATTGGAGTGGGAATAGTAAATGATACTCTTCTAGTGTACAACACCTTACCAAATATGGTTTAGATTGGAGTGGGAACAGTAAATGTCACCTCTTTAGTGTCCATCACCTTCCCCAATATGGTTTAGAATGGAGTGGGAATAGTGAATATTGCCTATTTAGGGGCCGATTCCGATGTCAGACGGACTCAGGTCCGTTCGACATTGGTCAGGAGCCGTAACCGACCGACCTGCTGTCTTCGGTTACGTCCCTGCTAGTACGATGCGACCGAACAGGGTTTGGTCGCACTCGTATACAAGACAATGCAGGCATGCATTCCGAGCGGAATGCATGCCTGCATCTTTGTCTAAAATGCATCCTTGGAAGGCAGGGGTGCAGTTCATCCCTGCACCCTGTGGGCGGCACCCCAAGGTGCCTGCCACCGGGTGCAGGGATCCACAGAGGGGCACCGTAGGTGCCCCCAGGCTGCCATTCGGCAGCCTCGTACCCATGGGGGGCCTACTGGGGGCCCCCAAAGACAGTTTCCGACTGCCTTTTCGTGCCGGAAAAACCAGCACGAAAAGGCAGTGAAAAGCTGCCATCGTACTCCCTCAATCGCAAAGAGGCGGCCGGGGGAGTAAAGGGAGATTTCCGGACAGCGGACAGCGGACGGGCTCTCCGAGCCTGTAGTCCGCAATCCAGAAATCCGTGTCGGATTCCTTTCCGACCGAGCCCATCGGAATGGCTCGGTCGGAAAGGAATCCGGCCGACATGATCCGAATCGGTCGGAAGGGCTCCGACCGATTTCCGACCGGAATTGGAATCGGCCCCTTAGTGTCCAACACCTTCCTTGAATGGTTTAGTTTGGAGTGGGAATAGTAAATGTAACCCCTTTAGTGACCAACACCTTCCCCAAATTGGTTTAGATTGGAGTGGGAATAGTAAATGGTACTCTTTTAGTGCCCCAACACCTTCCCCAATATGGTTTACATTGGAGTGGGAATAGTAAATATCACCCGTTTAGTGTCCAACACCTTCCTCTAATTGGCTTAGATTGTAGTGGGAATAGTATATGCCCCCGCTGTAGTGTCCAACGCTTTTCATCCATATGTTTGGATTGGAGTGGGAATAGTAAAAGGTACCTCTTTAGTGTAGTACCCGTTGGTGACTGCTTACTCCTTTTACCCATTTTAGCTGGATTATATTTGGCCTTTTTGACTTATTGTATGCGTATTTGTTCATATCTAAAGTACTGACTAGCATGGGGATTTTTAGGGCGGCACTAGTACTTTATTTGTGATCTCATTGCACCTGTTATTGCATAAAGTGTAACTAGCTGGGTGGCCGTGGATGCTTCAGCACCGAATTTGATTAGTTGACCTCAGCCAAAATGAATAGCATTCCTTTTATAAGAATTGTCCCATTGCACTTTACTAATAACAACTAAATTATTTTAACAACCTTTGTTTAGAACTGTGGGAAAGGCATAAACTTTAAATACAAGGAGTAGGTTGCTATGTTGGCCAAATTTGAGGGGCCTTTCTTTTTCTTACACTTTGCACTTTAGCGGGCTAGGTTCGTATGGGAGTTGAGAGCTGCATGTGGCATTGATTGATTGTGTTGTATTATGTTTTTAGATCTGTGCTATCGGTTTTATTCCTACTGCTTTTTTATATTTTGAGGGTTTTGAATAACTTGACTTAATACAGTTTATCTATCTATCTATCTTTCCTGTCCAACACCTTTTACAAATTTTGTATGGTAAATACACGTCAAATTTTTCAGTTTATATTTATTTCCAATTTTTATTACTGTTTAGTTTTACAATTTGTATTATATATATTTCAAGTACAAAAAATTGAAAAATATAAAATAAGTAAATAAAAAATAGTAAAAGATTTTTAATAATAAATATCAGGTAAATCATATTTATATACATTTGTATGTATTTTTCTGTATATATTTTCAACATTATTTTCACATATGTTTTATTAGTATAAATTAAATAACTGTATATATAATATATCATTATTTAATTTTTCCTTTACAATTTTTTCATGTTTTGTAACATTGATTACTTTTTGTATGTTTAATAATTTGTACATTTTTTAAATTTCTTAACTATTTGTATATATATTTTCTTAACACTGTTTTCACATGTTTTATTAGGTCAGGGCTCGAAAAATTCACTCGACCGCTCGCATTTGCGAGTCAGATTAATTTAGGACGAGCTATTCTTAGGTCCTACTCGCCCTTACTGGCGAGTAGGAATACAAACTGACACTTGACCTCTGCCTCTGAAAACGGGAAATTTGACAAGATAGCAAGATTTAAAGGCATCTTTGTTGCTCACAAAGTAAATGAGCAATAAAAATGCTTTTAAATCTTGTTAACATGTCACATTTGCTCAGCTTTCAGATTAGAGGTCAAGTGCATTTCAGTTTGGTCCAGGAGATTTTGTAGGTTACTAGACCTGCAGGTCTAGTGCATTTTCTATGATTTTTCGAGCCCTGTACTGTATATATTATATATTTGTATTTTTTATATGCTAATATTTAATTTATACTTTACAATTTTTCATAATGTTTTCTAACATTGATTGATATGTTTGATATGTTTAATCATTTTTTTTACATATTTTTAACATTTCTTAACTTATATAAATATTTTCAACATTATTTCCACATGTTTTATAAGCAAATATTAAATTGTTGTAAATATTTTAAGTGTTTTTAGTGCTTTATTAATCATGATTTAATTATTTTTTTAATAATATGTTACTCAAAATTGTGTGAATCAATTTTTTTGACATATTCTATGTTTATTTAAAGGTAGCAATATTTTTCTTCTGATACTTTTGTTTTTGATATATGTAAAAAAATCGATATTTTAAAAGGATATTTGTGTTCTCGATATTTGTGGTTTTTATAGTTAAGCATACGAGGTCAATGTTTTTGTTACCGATATTTAATTTCTGATATTTTTTGTATTGATATTTGTTGGATCGATATTATGTCAGTGATCCCGAGATCTGTCGGGTCCGGTTGCAGATTGAAGTTGCTGTAAATGGTGGTGATTTTGTTGCTAGAGAACTGAGAGAGATAGTCACAGGGGATCTGCAAGGGTGTGATCAAGCTGGAGGCAGATGTTGGTGAGGTGAAATCCTTCACAAAGGCAAAAATGTCTTTGCTTCTTTTGATGCTGGCACCAATGCAGTTTGCCAGAGCTGCATGTTTGATGGTCTGGATCATTTGGTGGTACAGTCTCAGGGTGGATTTTAATGTGCTCCTGTCTGCATTGTTGAGGCACATTCTCCATTTGCAATCAAGTTGTTTGCAGTGGCTGGTTGTTGATGTGGGAGGCTGTTGATGTGTTTGCTGTTGCAATGTTGGGGGTGTTGAAAGCAGTGGTCCAGTCGACCGTGATGCAGCTCTAGCTTTGGCTGGCTGCTCTGGCCTTTATAGGGATGATAATTTAAAATAAGGATGTTCTATACATCAACAAAAAAGGAAGGTTAACAACTATCACACCTCTGACATTACGCTTTCAGGTAGTACATGAAGAACACCATGATCACTAGCATACAGGGATAATTCAGCAGCCTTCTTCCTGGGTGATAGTGAGATCTCTGACTCTTCTCCAACCTCTTGTTCTTTTGACTGCTGTACCCCTGATATCCTCCTGGGTTGTGCTTTTTTGTCAATGGCTGAGCTCAATAGAGGGTATATCTGCTTTGTCATTGTAAGAAGCTTCGGATGAGTTTTATTGGGAGGTGTTGGGCATGATCATATTAGAAGAGTCTATAGGTCTAAACAGCAAGGAGACCTACAGGTCTCTAGGCAGCCCTAGACCTCCATGGTCCCAAACGCCACTCTCCTGCTGGATTAGTGACTGCCCGTAGTCTCCGACCCCTGGTTCGACCCCGCTGGGTGGACCTGACTTCCTGTGACCTGGTAATTTTATACACTGCTTTGGTAACTTTATTGGTTGTTGGCTGCGTCTGCACATGAATTTAGAATTTATTTTACTGGTTTAGTTAATTTAGTGGTTGTTGGATGTGTCTGCCCTTAATTTCTATTTTCCCTTTGCTTTCTCTTGGCTGCTGCTCTTTCCTGCCACTTCACGCCCTACTGGCCACTCCCACCTCCCAGGACTTCTTATGGAGGCTGCTGCGCGGCCACTGTGAGCAGCTCTAGAATTCCGTGGTCCCAAGCGTTGCTCTCCCGTTGCCCCTCCCTCCTCACAGGACTTCTTATGGAGGCCGCCAAAGGCAAGCCCATCTGTGCCTTGATCGCGCCCAGTGCCAGGACCCATGGCTCGTCCACCCCAAGAAGATGCACTGCTGCAGACCTTTGAACCCTAGACCCCAAACGCACCACCTATTTCTGATGCTGTACTTCTACATGGATCACCAAAGGACAATTCTCATGCCAACACTGCTGCCTAAACTTCAGCACGGAAGCAGCCAACATCACTGCTGATGCAGCTGCAGCAGCCGCATCGACGAGACCCCTACAACGACACTCCAGTGTATCCTACTTAACGCTCGCTCACTCGGGAAACAAACCATGGAGGTCTGGGACACAATCTCCTCCCTCACCCCGGATGTCATCTTCCTCACAGAAACCTGGCTTCACCCAGCGTCCGTACCAGACATCGCCACCACAATTCCCGAAGGCTACAATATATTGCATAGGGACAGAACCAACAGGCACAGAGGCGGAATGGCCGTCATCTACAGGGACACCATTTACTGAACAACATCCCAAAGACCCAACACTAGTAATGTTACACCTCAACTTCCAACTCCACACAGACAGGAAAAGCACCATCAGAGGTACTCTCACCTGCAGGCTACCAGTACCAGGCCCCAGCTTCTGCAACACCATCCCAGAAATCATCGCCCCTGCTCACAATCGACTCTGAGCACTACATATTCCTACGAGACATCCTGCAAAGCATGAGCAACATCAGTCTCAAGCATCTTGTCTCCAACCCCACTCACATTGCAGGACACACGCTCTACCTCATCTTCACCTCCAGCGACAGTCAGATACACCACTCACCTTGTACGACCACCACAGCGTACACTTCACCATCACAGGACCCATCTACAACGGTGCCAAGCCCTTCAGATCCATGTGTAGAAGGTATTAGAAGACTAGAGGAATAAAACACTCTGCTCTCACCTCCCAGACTCTACGCATGACACAGAACAAGCAGCAAAGAACCTCACCCAGTGGATCACAAAGTGTGCTGATGCCATTGCCCCACCAAGACAAACAAGGTAAAAAAACAAAGCAAAATGGCAAGCTGGTTCATTGAGGAACTGCAATCCACCAAATGCAACTGCTAACAACTTGAAAGCAAGTGGCGCATCAGCAAGTAACAGTAAACCACACTGTCTACAGGACAACTCTCAACCAGTACCACCAGCTTCTGAAAGAAACCAAGAAGAACGCTCTAGCAAACCACAGCAAAGAACTCTTTGCCATTGTGAAGGAGCTCACCAATTCTGCAGCAACCGAGAACAACATCACTCCCTCCCAGGAATTGTGTGAGAACCTCAGGGACTACTTCCATGTCAAGATCTCAGCCATCTAATACAACTTTTAACGCCAACCGTCCACCACAGACAGCATCAACCAAGCTCACACCCATGACAACAACAGGGCTGCAACTCAAAAACAGCGTATGGGCCACTTGCAACGCGGTGGGGGGGAGGGGGACCCAGTACATGAGCCACTCTGGTCAGGTAGCACTCTCCCCAGCAGCGCCGCACTGCAGCTGGATCGCCGAGTTTTGAGCCTCTCTCCCCAGGGTTCGAGGCTGCTGCGGTACCTCAGTATTGCTGTTTTCACCCTGCTATTCCTAAATTGTGCCTGACTGTTGCCTGCTTATTGTATTGCATGCTTACTGTATTTTACTGTTCTTAGTGGTACTGTCTCTCTGTATTTTGTGGATCTCCTGCGTCCGTTCTGCCTACCTTCCTGCCGCTGCTGCCCCTGCGGCCTCGCCCCCGTTCAACCCCGCTCCTGCCTCCCACTCCTCTGCTCCCACCCCCCTCCCCTACTAAATGGCAAGCCCGTCTGTGCCCATCCGCGACCCGACCGCGACCAGCGACAGGAACCCTGGTTCTACTGGTCCCCACCGCTACGACTCAGCCAGCCTCCACGCTCTCAACTCCGGAGGCCACGCTGAGTAGGTAAGATTCTCACCCAACACGACCCATGGGCTGTTCTCGTGCGGACACTACCGAAGATCCTTCACCGTCGACAAGACGCTCGCAGCCGCCGACCCACTGAAACCCCCACCTGCATCCTTCTCAACGTGCACTCCCTACACCGACACGCCGTAGAGATCTGGGACCTGATCGACACCCTCTCACCCGACGTCGCATTCTTCACAGAAACCTGGACCAACGCAACCTCTGGCCCCGACATCGTCACACCAATCCCTGACGGCTACAAGATCCAGAGAAATGACCGCCCACACCACCCAGGAGGCGGACTCGCCATCGCACACAAGACCCCCCTCCGACTCTCCACATCCAGCATGAGCGACCCACACTCCAACACGGAACACCTCCATTTCCAGATCCAGACCAGCCCCAGGACCACGCTACGTGGCACCCTCATCTACAGACCGCCAGGACCCCGCACCCAGCCCGCAACCACCATCGCCAAGCTCGCTGCACCCAACGCCATCACCTCCACGGACTACATCCTGCTCAGGGACCTGAACTTCCACCTCAAGAACAGCCAGGACCCCGACTCCACCACACTCCTCTAGAACCTCACCAACCTAGGACTGAAAAAGCTCGTCATCACGCCCACCCACAGAGCGGGTCACACCCTTGACCCCATCTTCGCGGGAGGATCAAACATCCACTTCAGCCATACCACCCAGCCCCTCTGGACGGACCACCACTGTGTCCATTTCACTTTCAACACTACCACCGCACCCGCGCCCGCCCCGCGCCCGCCTCGACGAAACTGGAGTGAGGTCACCGAGGTACACCTGAACTTTGCCCTCCTCCAAGACCCCCCCAAGGCCACAACCGACACCAACTCCGCAGCCAGGGAATTCCACCGCTGGGTCTCCTGATGCGCCGACAAGCTGGCACCTCTCCGACACACTGCCAAACAACGCCCGCTGAAGGCCGCCTGGTTCACCACCGAACTCCAAGAAGCCAGATGTACCTGCAGACATTTGGAGAAAACCTGGCGGAACCAGAAGACCACGGAAGCACGGAACACCCTCAAGAGTGCCATGAAGGACTACCACCAGCGTATAAGGGACACCAAAAGAACCTTCATCAGAGACAAATTCAAGACCATCGCATCCAACGCCAAGGAACTGTTCAACATCATTCAGCAGTTCGCAAAACCCACCTGCGAAGCCACTGACATCACACCCTCCCAGGAACTTTGCGACAAACTCAGCCCCTACTTCCACCTGAAGATCAAGGCCCTCTACGACAACTTCAGCAAGACTGCAGAAGATAGCACCACACCACCCACCACCGTTGAGAAGCCAACCATCACCTCCTGGGCCCCCGCGTCCGTCAAGCTTATCTCCTCAACCATGAAGAAGACATACTTAGGAGCCCCAATGGACCCCTGCCCCCATCACATCTTCCACAGGGCCGCCACTGTCATCGCACCCGAACTAGGATGGACTATCAACTCCTCCCTCAGATCCGGCATCTGCCTAGATGACTGGAAGCGTGCAGAGGTGAAACCCCTCTTCAAGAAACCAACGGCCGAACCAACTAACCTGAAGAACTACCGGCCCATCTCTCTCCTCCCCTTCGCAGCCAAAGTCACCGAAAGACTCATGAACGCCCAGCTGACTGCCTAAATCGAAGAAAATTCCATCCTAGATGCATCCCAGTCTGGCTTCCGCAGCATCCACAGCACCGACAACACCCTCCTCGCCGCAACCGACAACATCCGCATGCTGCTAGACCAGGGACACACCGCAGCCCTCATCCTCCTAGACCTCTTGGCAGCCTTCGACACAGTCTCACATCGCCCGCTAGCCACCAGACTCTCCAAGTCAGGAATACAGGGATCCGCCCTCGACTGGATCCAATCCTTCCTCTGTGGCAGAACCCAGAGGATCAGACTCCCCTCTTCCTATCCGATCCCACTGACATCATCTGCGGAGTACCCCAAGGATCTTTGCTAAGCTTGACGCTCTTCAACATCTACATGGCCACCATCGTCAGACAGCACGGGCTTAGCATCATATCCTACGCCGATGATACCCAGCTCATCCTCTCCCTCACCAAGAACCCAGAAGCCACCAGACTCTGCTTCCAGGAAGGAATGAGAAACGTAGCAGCCTGGATGAAGGACAGCTGCCTAAAACTCAATTCTGTGAAGACCGAGGTTCTCATCCTCAGACCCTGCACCTCCGCCAGGGACAGCACCTGGTGGACCTCCACCCTCGGGAGCCCACCCAACCCGACAGACCGCGCTCCGAGCCTCGGCATAATCCTCGACTCCTCCCTCTCCATGAAGGGCCAGATCAACACCGCTGCGTCCACCAGTTTCAACTGCCTCCACATCCTCCGTAAGACCTTCAAATGGATCCCCCCGAATGCAGAAAGACTGTCACCCACGTACTCCTAACCAGCAAACTAGACTACGGCAACGCCCTCTACGCCAGAATCAATAAAACTCTTCTACACAAAATCCAAACCATCCAGAACACCGCAGTCAGGCTCGTCCTAGGGACACCGCGCCACGAACATATGACCCTACAGCTACGAAGCCTCCACTGGCTACCCGTCGAGAAAAGGGTCACCTTCAAACTCCTCACCCACGCCTACAAATCCCTACACAACATCGACCCCAAATACCTCAATGACCAAGTATGTTTCCACGTACCCAAGAGGAACCTCCACACCGCCGACCTCGCCCTGGCAGAGGTCCATCGCATCCGCAGAAACAGAACCGGCGGGAGAGCTTTCTCCTACATCGCAGCCAAGACCTGGAACGAGCTCCCGGTCAACATCAGATGCTCCCCAACCCTCCATACGTTCAGGAAGGACCTCAAGACCTGGCTCTTCGACTGACCCGGATTTGCTCCCACCGCGCCTTAAGACCCTCACGGTTGAATAGCGCACTATATAAACCACTGATTTATTGATTGACTCTCACAGGGCCTCCTCCCCAGGGCCGTGGGACTTTCTAGAGCATTACTTTGCCCTCTCTTACCTGCTATCCCCCCTGGAGAATCTGCAGCACAGAACAAAAAAAACAGGAAGTGGGGTGGATCAACCCACCCCTTATACTGGGTCAAGGGTGATGATGGTCGGCCATGTTGGGGAGGAATGGGTGGCATGGAATGCTAATTTGCTTTGGAGGGTTCTGGTGTGAAGCTAAAGCTCACTGTATAACTCTGGTGGTGAGGAAGGTGGTGGTTTCTTCTTCCTTTATCCTAGAGGGCACTGCCTCATGAGTGGTTCCATTTTACTTCGTTTGAATTTCACCTGGCTGCTCAGGCGTCTGAGGTGGGTAGTATGCTACCCCTTGACTCATCACAAGAACACCTATTGTGTGTATGATAATTTAATTTCATTTAGTACTCCACGCTTGGGGTTCATCTGCTTAGGGAAGTCACGATCTCTTGCATGCAAATATCACAACTTATATCTCTGCTTTTCAGAGATAGAATCTTCTCTCTATACGGGTGACTATGATCTGTTTATCTGTGATATTTCGGGTGCCAGTGATCTACGTATCACTCTGCGAAGGTCTCTGGCCATTTACTCTTACTCTCGCAGATGAGGCCAGTTAGGCTCATGCCCTCACATGGTGTTGTTTGTCGGAGTACACATCCTCTACAAAACACGAGTTTGTGTGTGTTTGTAATAACTTGAGCTTTCCCTATTTTCAGATGATCCAAATAAATTGTAGATGGCCCCCAACTTGCCCTCCTCTCGCTGCTCCTTATACATTCAGTCTGTTCTGCAGTAACCTGAAGAAGGTAGTGCTGTATTTTGGTCTTGCACTGAAAAGCGCGTTGGCACCGCTACAGCCTGAATGTGAACCAGAAGAGCACACTACAGTTGTCATTGTGAAATAACTTAAAAAGGATAAAACTGTCTTGTTTAATTTACTATCAAATTGTTTTTCATTAGAAGCAAAATTAATGTTGTATTAAGTGATTTATACGTAATAGATCTTGTATACAAAAGTATGGCCTGGTTCCATTGTTATACTGTTTTTAATGGTTTGTAGTTTGACGGGGTTAGAATGACTGAAGTATGGCTGGCACAGGTGTGTGTGCGAATTTAACATTTTAGCATGAGTAGAAATGTTGCGTGGCTTGTGAAAGATTACATATTTGGTTTATGCATTATGTGTCATATGTTTTGTGAAGTCAAAATTCACTTTGAATCTTTAAATGATTTGACATCTGTCCACACTGCATCCACCAGGAACATGTGAACATTTTTCAAATCTAATGGAATGCACCACAGTAGCAATGAGTAGGGAAACGTCTTGTGTTTTTTGTAGTAGAAGCAGAAATGATTGTGTAGCAGGGCAGAGAACAGAGTTGAAAATGGTACTAGATTTGCACATTGAGGACACCTGAAACTGTCTGTCCCTTTTCTGGTCCAGTTTCTTGGCTGCTGTGCTCGCTTGCCTTCTCTCCATTCCACCGAGGTGCACGACCCTTTGATTTCTTTTGGTACGTCCACCATAGCAAATGTGCCCTTGCATGTCTTTTGTGTTCCTGGAAAGTTATGGTATCTCAGTGAGGTAAAGGCTTTTCAATCTAATCCTGAGAGTTGAGATTTGACACTCCAACAGATACAGAAGGCTTGCCTCGTTAGGACTGTAGCATGCAAGACATACTTTGAAGGATTTTATCATTTAGGGAAGTTGTTTAAAATAGAAAGGCTTTGGGAGACTCGAAGAAAAAGGGAACTGCAGTGATATGCCCCTTAAATGCACTTTGGCAGCAGGCTACTGTACTATCTGTGCTGTCACTACTTCTTGGTTTTCATATGTAAATACACATATGTAGCTTGCATATGAAATACATTGAAAAGGATATTGGGAATCTTGCTGAACAATGGCCTTCTGGAATCTCTTATAGGCATTACATTACATATAGAGAAGTATATCTAATTAAGAATGTTGCTGCCCTTATAACATTTAAGCAAGAATATGTATTCAAATCATCCATAGCCATGTATTTATCTAAGTATGTATGGGATTTTACATTGCACAGGCCTATCCAAAAGACAGCAGAGTGCTGTGCATAGTCAAAGTAAAATGCAGTCAATGAGAGAATGGAGGGAACGCCACGCTCTGAGAGTGGGTAAGTCATGTTGCTTTCTTGTGACGTAGTATTCTTGTATGAGTTATGCCTTCAGTCTTGTCCAAAATCGGAGCAGGTTTGGGCACTCCTGATTGATACAGGCATGTTATTCCAGGCTTGCATCCTTCTCAGTTTATTTTTGTGCATTTCAACATCTCCAACTTGCGAGAACCCTGGCAGTAGCTTGTCAGCCAGATAGACAGGGGGTGACAGTCGTGATGACGTCATGTAGGTGGGGTGCCACGCTTCTTGGCCTTGCAGTTGTTCTATGGGCTGATAGGTGAGCTCGCACTTCTACTTAAAGAAATTAGGATAGGGGGTTGCAATGTCCCATAAGATGTTTTTATCATCTCATTTGGGATTGTATTGCCATGTGGCTTTCGGTGATTTACAATACAATACAGAGTCTCTATGTACCTAAACTCTCCACTGTTCCTGTTTAACTATAAGTGTGTTTCCATTACATTGATATGCATTTAAAAATGACACTTGTACTAAGTAGGAAGTTTGTATTCCTGAAAACAGCCTGAAACACCAGTCTGACTGTATGCTTCTGTTTGTCTTGGTTTATTACGTTGCTTTGTCCTGTTGTTTTTTTCAACAGATAAAATAAGAGTCAGAGAAATACATAGAGCTGTTTGCTTTTCCTAAAAACGGTGTGAATTACATGAGTATTATATTTTCTGTATTGAGTATAAATCTAAACTCTACCTTTCAATGGCTGACTGCATCTAGAAGGCTTGTTATTCGAATATAGATGGTTCTAATTTTATCTGTGTCAAAGGCGTGACAGAACAAGGTCATATCCAGAGCCATGTACCCAAATGTGTCTGGCTACATCAATGATAAATATTGTACCTTTCAATTCTAATATCTCTCTATGTGCTGGTATTCAAAGACTATTTTTAGTTTAATTGCAGTGCGGATATTGTACATCTCGGTACTGTACAACGTCTCCTAAGGGTATTTCCATGCATAGTTTCAAGAGATGAAATAGACTGTTTTGTCAAAGGCTGTAGAAACATGCATAAATACATACATCTGATTAACATGTTTAAATATCAACAAAACATTGTCTATAAGAAACAAAATATTCCCAAGTGCAACATAATATTTAAACATTTACCCTCTTTAAGCATTGTTAAAAAAAAAAATCAGTGTATGTTATGAAAGTAATGAAGCCTTAGCAAGGGAAATAGATCGCAGTAGAGAAACCTATTGGCTCTCTTAGTGCTTTTCAAAACAATATAAATACATTGAAACGTAACTGGAATAGATGTACACAGCCTGCCAACGATGTACACAATAGTGAACATCTCTGAATATATTTTTATGTCTTAAAAAATGTCATTCAAACATGGCCATTGTGGATGCTCATGTATTCACAGTGGCTGTCTCTGAATGCATTTTGGTTGATTTTTTTAAATCATATTCCACAATAGCCCCGTGGGCATGTATGCATACATAGTGTCCATCTTTAAATATTTTTTTTATTATAAAGCAAACCCTTTCAAGGGTGCTCAGCATACATGTTTGTGCATGGACCCTCACAGCCACCTTGAAATGGTCAAAATAAATTTTAAGATGGCCACCCACTGACAGTGGGGCAGAAGGTAAAAAGTTTACAACAACACAGTAGGACTTGGGAGAAAGATGGCACAGGGAGGGGGAGTAAGGAAGAGAGGCAGATGTGGAGCAGTGGGAGAAAGGGAGAGGAAGCAATCCCCCTAAGCCTTTGCAAAGCAACGTATGAGGTGAGCAGTGGATGGAGACATCATCTAATCAAAGGACTCTGGACCCAAAAGGATCCTCGGTGGGACAGACACAAGAATATGGAGGATAGCCAAAACTCTAAGAGAATGGAAGTGAGACAGACAATACATCTATTCACTCATGAGCAAGGGGCTGACCCAAAGCCCACTTTAAGTATAGGTAATGTGCTGTAAACAATAGGATTGCCAACAGACAGCTTAAGCTGACTGCACTTGATACCTAAAAAACATATGTAATCCAATTGCAGCATCTCTGGTTCTCTCGTTCTAACAGAGATCCTCATCAGCAAGGTAACACAGCAAAGCATGTCACTTCTGGGGAGTACATTCATAGCAGTACATTTCACCTTACCTCACACTGGATCAGAAGTGCATTAAAGCACGGGGTGGGGCATGTTTTTTCCATGTTTCTAACCCTCAGCAAGATCTCTCACGGATGGATGGGAAGCAGGATGTTTTTTCAGATTTTGTATGCAGCTCCAGGAATAAGGAGGCTGCTGGACGACCTGGATGACTGCAAACCTTGCAGAAGAGAAGCAGCATGGGGCAGAGACCACAGGCCCCAGAAAGCCCTGCTGTGAAGAGGCAGGAGAAGTGATGCAGCGCTGGTTGGGCATTTGAGAAAGCCTGCTTTCTTAACGCGGCACGGTACGCTTTGCAGAGTGGATGCTGCACAGGGCAGAGACCACAGGCCCCAAATAAACCCTATTGTGAGGAGGCAGAGGGAGTGACACCACGTTAGTTAGGTGCGTTAATATGCCTGCTTTCTCCTCTGTAGAGCGGGATGCTTTGCTGAGGAGATGCCGTACGGGGCGGAGACCATCCCAGAAAGCCCTGCTGTGAGGAGACAGGGGAAGTGACACCGCACAGGTCACGCACTTGAAAAAGCCCACATTCTCCATTTGGCATGGGACACATACGGGCACATTCCCGGCCCTAGAGCGGGCCCGTCTTCATCCGTCTGTGCCTGAACGAGGTCGTGCCACCCCTTTTGGTCTGAGGAATCCAAGGTCTTACAAGAACCATGGTAAGATCTTCTTTTCATTTGTATCCAAAGTAAACAAAGAAAAAATGGCTGCAGGATAAATCAAACATGGGCAAGGAACTCTTGAGTAGCCGTGCGCGTTACAAAAGCCAAATACCATAACAAAACATAACAAGTGGAAATTAGCTTAAGTCTCAATAATCTAAATGATGCAATGGGTTTAATCAATAGCGAGATTGCTAACATGGAAGAAAGATTGTCTGCAACTAAGAGCACAGCTAACAAGGTTCTGCGTAGTGCAATTGTGGAAGTCACTGGGGAGATAATTCTGAAGATTATGGAGCACTAAAAATCACCTGATACAGCCCCAGCATCAACAAGTATTAGTAATACTATACAGCCACCTTGTGTACTAAGTACGACATTGGAAGTAATAGAACTCTCACCTAGTCACGAGTTAAAGTCCCCGCCGGTGAAAGAGAGTAGACAGCCAGCAGGAACAAGGACTACCAAGCCCAAGGAGACCACCAAGGCCCCAGGCACAAGCGAGAAAGGTAATAGCTCTAATGGATCTAATGTACCTAACATGAAGCAAGAGCCCGCCACAATAAAGAACATCGAGGCATTGATCAAAAAGGTCCATGCAAAATTGGACAATATAGAAAGGAAAAACCTACTCAGAATTATAGAAGTTAAGGAAAGAATGACATCACTTTAGCTAGTTGCAAAGAACATGCGAGGTATAACCCAGAACGGTGATAGAATAAATAATCAACTTAAGTCTACTGTAAAGAATGTTCCTGTCAAAACAGATCATCGAGTACCTAATAGGACCTCAAAATGAACTATCAATATGTTACTACCCAATTATATGCAAAGTGTACATCCAATAAGAGACTTGCACGAGGCACACCCACCTATTTTATCAGCTCTACAGAAAGTCATACCTGCAAGACAATTTGGCGAAGTGAATATGGGGACAATTGCGACCATAACAGACTCTCTACATCTATTGGCAGATGTTACCCCTTATGTAATCATTTTAAAGGGGGTGCCCAAATTGGAATCGCAACCAACAGAAAAATGGCAGGACCTGAAAAGCAAAGTTGTGCACTGCATGGCCGATCGCACCTGTAATATTAACTTTTTGTATAATAAAATAATAATGTTGAGAAAGGTGAAGTGGATTGGGTATTCTCGAAAACTAGGTCATGGTGATTGTATTATTGTTAATTTCCATCATCCAACGTGGTAAAGTTGCTTCTCTCTCAATTATACCGAAGGCAACAGCCCCTTGATAACCCTGATGGGAAGATTACAGCTATCCCACTGGGCTTCCTTTATAAACCCCTTAGAAACAGGTTTCCAGTATCAAGGGCCTTTGCCCCGTCCTCGTATAAGCCGGGAGAAATTGTTAGAACAGATATGAGCGGGATTAACTGCAACAGATTTTCCCCACTCTATAGCTGCATTGAATTGGATTGACAACTGGAGGACAATGAGCCAGGGGTCGACCATAGGGTATAGTGGGAAACAAAGGACCAACATGAAAAGAGGGAGGAGAAATTGCATTTTAGTCTGGAGGCATCTTGTAAAACATTAGTTATTAGATTGTGGAATGTTGCTGTAATCAAACAAAATAAATAAAGAATGGATGAGTATTATAAATACCTCAGAGCTGGTGTATCTACAGGAAACCTGGGAAGTGGGAGGTTTCAATGTTAAAGGATTTGCCCCAATTGTTTCACCTGCATTGCCATCGAATCGAGGACGAGCTACGGGAGGCATTGTGGTGTTAATATCAACTACAGCACAGTTAACCATAAAGAAATCTTATACCATTATATCTTATACATTTCTTTACCAATATATTCAATAAAACTAGAGATAAGGTAATAGTTGACCTTGAAAATGAACTAGAACTTTTTATGAGAGGATATGCGGCAGACTATATTTATATATGGGCAGGAGACTTTAACTAAGAAGTAAATGCCCATTTACACAAAGGGAGGTCTGTGGGTACACCAATGTAATAGGTAGCGGCCAGTTGCACTTTCCGCATGACTCATATGGTGAGGCAATAAATGAGCTGATATCTACATATAACCTTGCAAAATTGGAACAAACCACAGACAAAAATAAGGCTTCCCTATAAACTTATTGAGGAAATGGTAGATTTTCCACCATTGATCATATTCTAAATTCAGAAAATGGCATGAGGTTAGTTAAATTATTTACGGCCGACCCAAGTACTTTTAGTGACCACTTTCCCTTAATACCTGTTCTTAATATTAAAACTGAACATATAGAAGGACCACAATTAGCAGCAAACTTTGAACCATTGGGCCATAATGGCATAAAGCCTTAATGGATGGGCATTAATGAAACTGACTTTTTATATCGATCGTAAAAGAGAATTTAGATTAATTCATTACTTGCACAAAATGGGATGTTGACCTATGAAAGATACTGGCAGACTAAGAGTGACAAACCAACAAGGGCACCAATAAAAAGATTTCTGGGTGATTAGATCCCCGTTGTAAACAGGTTAATTAAAAGCTTAGAGAAGCATTGTAGACAATACCCCAAAACAGGGAAGAGATTAAAGTGCTAAGGTTCATCTATAACTAAACAGTGGTCAGGAGAAAAAAAGAATTACAGAAACAGGCCTGGGCTAGCTTGGAACATGCAGCAGAAACTAAAGATAGTTTTGGAAAACTATTAATATGCCATTTCTTAGGAACAACCTAGCACCTAAGTTTGAGGCACTTGTTACCCCAGCAGATTGGATGAGTCACTTTGAGGAGATCTCTAACCCCAAGAATGTAAGAGTAGAATTGCATTTAGAGGCTAAACAACCATCTGTTGCGATACATCTAAAGCCAGTAAGTGTAGAGGAAATGAGTACTACAAATGAAAAATGAGCCTCTGGAAAAGCCCCTGGCCTGGAAGGGTCCCAGAGGATGTGTTTAAATCCCTGAAAACACAACTTCACTGAGAGACACGCCTCATTGGACAAGATCAGCCATAATGTTAATGACAATAGTGACATTACCAGCAATCTGACACTCCTTGCGCGTTCTGCAAAACGGTTCCCTTGCGGGAGCGAGCAGTGGCACCATCTGTTTTGAAAGCGCGAGCAAGATAATTGAAACCAGATGGCGCCAAATGTGCACGAGTGCCAATAGAGAACAGTGCAAAACATGCACGAGTATGAGCAAAAGTCCTGGGCGATTCCAAAAGGTCTTCGTCCTAAACAGCGCTTGCGCGCTGCGTAGGCGAGACCTGACAAGTCCATGTATTTATATATAGCTGGTTGATTCGTCGACACGTAGATAGATAGATGGCGGAGACAGCAGACAATTTCTGTAATAGTATCAGAGAGCAGTAGTGGCTGGCAGAGAACAAGAGTGGAGGGGTGAGTTCACTGGGGGGTACAAAATAAAATAAAAACACACACCTCCTCACGGCGTCTCGAGTACTCAGTTGTCTCTCATCCGTCGATCCTCGTCGTCTCTCTGTGGCCGAGACAAGGAAGAACACAGGCTCCCTCCCCTAAGCCAATCACAACCCTGCAATGCAGCATTGTGATTGGTCTGAGCGGTGTGGCTCGGCAATCAAATGGGGAATTGAAGGCTGGGCATGTTCCCCTCCAGGCTGTGTAATGCAGCCTGGTGGGGAACATGCAAAGTGCTCATTACTGTTTGCCAAGCAGTCATGCTCACTTTGGTGTGCAGCAACCACTCATCCTCCCGAATGTCACAGGAGTCTATCCCCGCACTGCCCAATGGGCTGATACTAAAAATAAAATGATAATAACAGAAATAACTCCTGTTATTATCATTGTATTTATCCTTTTACACTGCTCTGAGAGTAATGGGTCGATGCTCCTCCGTCTTAGCGGAGGAGCTGCCACTGTCAGAGAGGCATTCCTTTATAGGTGCCATCCAATGTAATTTGGGGTGAGTTGCAACGAATAACATGTCCTTTTCCCGCATTTTATGCAAAAGTGATTGCTTTGCACAATATGTAGCTTATAATGTATATCATGCACTTTAGATTGTCAAGGAACTTGTTTGAACTTTGATTATAAAACATTGATTTTTTTGACCCGTAACAAGGATCTGCAACAAATGTAAAGTGTTTTTAGTTTGTTGTTTTATTCTTTTATGGATTAATCTCAATCCGAATAAAGATTTTTGATGATGATGATGACTGCAACCTCATTCAGACTACAAGCACATTCGTTTCATCAGGACCAATACATGTTATATTTATAGGTTCTGTGGATGTCAAGCCCGTTTAGAGATTGACTGATAAATAATGCACATCCTTATTAAAGCATTCTGAGACTAAGAGATGTATGTCACACACTGACCCTCCACCCTTATGCCCCCTGAGTACTCAGTCCTCGATTCTGAATGTAATGCATTACATGGGGAACAACACTACTGTTGTAGTTGAACCTGGGAAAGCACACAAGTGTTAAGAGAACAAAAAGTAATAGTAGGACAAAAGTAATAGTAAATTATTCTGACTTGTGTCTCAATCCCTTTTCGTTGACAAATTTGGCATGACCTTAATCCACCTAACTATCTAGTGAAATGAGCATGTGTTTTTGATCTTGCCTTTAAAAAGACCTGTGTTGCTGCTTTACATGTTAGAAATCATTTCAAGTTGCCCTTGCTGGAAGGCCTTGAATCACATTACAGACTAGGACGTTTAAACAGCTCTTTGCCAAACGAGCAGGCTTTACACAGATGTTATTGTGCTGTACAAAATACTGTCACAGGTTTCTGGCCCTCGTATCAATAGGCACATTTATAACGTGATAGAGCATTTTCACGCTTCATGACCTCATAATCTTGACTCCAATATTTTAGGAAAAAATACCAAATGGAGCACGTTTCACCTTCTCCCCACTCATCTATTAAAGTGACTCCAACAAACTTCATTATTTATCCCATAAAATGTACACCCAACCCAGATACTAACCACACAGACTACACTTTAAAGAGCAATTCCTATGTCACCGGAAGAGCTTTGCCACCAATTTGGTGCGCTTTGACTGACATGGTTAATTACCCTGAGATTTAAAATATAATTCGATGGTCTCCATGAAAAGAAAAAGATGCTTTAGCCAGGATCTTTGATCAAACTCCATAGACAGACACATGCTCATACAACGTCACAAGCTCTTTACCTGGCAGCCACAAAGTAGGCACATTCTTTAACCCCCCTTATAAATACTATCTTGACTTGTTTTTATTAAGCTTTAATTGTCTACATTTTTTGTGGCACATGTAATAATGAGGACAATTAATACAGTTATCACAATAGGGACTGTAGGAAAGTGCCCTTTTTGACATGGTCACCCCCACTTTTCACCTGGTATTTGATGCAATTTTGACTGAAGTGCACTTAGTTCCAGCTAACCGGGTCCCCAATGCCAGTGATCATTTCCTAAAACAAGGTAACTGCTCAATTTTTCCCCAATTGGTAAGGCGTTTAGCACTCCTTTTAGTCCATAGTAAATGGTACCCCTGTTATCTAGGGCATGGGCGCTAAAGAGGGTCGCTAAGGGCTGTAGCATGCATTGTGCCACCCTAAGGGACCCACCACCAAACTCATGCAGACTACCATTGCATACTGTGTGAAATGGTACAGACAAAAGTGAAGGCACAACACTGCACACACCCTATGTGCCATGCCCACAAACACCACATGCAATATATGTAAGTCACCCCTACACCAGGGCTAACAGCCCTAAGGCTGGGTGAATTATTTTACAAGTGAGGACATATCTGAATGAGCAGTTATGCTCCTGTGCTGCCTAGTTCGACTGCTAGATAATACAAACATATAAAATATACTGGGCACTGGTCATTACGAATTCCCCAGCTACGTGATGGCTTCACAGAAACCTATGGTGTTTGGCATCAAACACCGCATCTTAATACACCCATACTGATACCAGTTGTGGATTCATTAAGACATGCACCCAAATGGCACCTCAGACTTGCCCCTGAAAACCCACCAGCCTCTTAGTGAGCTGGCTGACTGGTATCTTCTAGCCTGATACCATAAACGAGTTTCTGACCCCCTGGAGATGACAGCCCGCACTCTCAGAGGTCAGAAACAATTCCTGCTCTGGCAGGAGACGTTTACATCTCTTCAAGTAGGATGGCTAGTGAATCTGCATACCAAGGCCAGAGGCTTCAAAGCCTCTGCCGCACTTAATATGTGACCTCGGCTTCCCCCAGACCTGAGAGAAGCCACCCCCTGCCCTGAGGCCCATCTTGCACCATGAAAGGTGGGAAATTAGGTATGTGAGTAGGCGTGGTGTACTACCAGGCAACTCACACCCCTTAGGTGGGCTGCCTGATGTGCCCCACGAAAGAAGGGTTCCACTATTTTCATTTTGGTGAAATTAGGAATTATGGGAGGGGTTATGCCAACTCTCCACAGGAAGTGGTCACATAGGGGACGTAGTGACACAGGGGTAAGTAGCCCATTGGCTACTACCCTTCACTCACCTTAACACCCCTAAAATCAGTATTTAGATGGCCCCCTGACACCAAAAACTCAGATTCATCTGACTGAAGAAAGAAAGAAGAGGACAAAGAAGAGATGAAGAAGCAAGAACTGCGGACTGTTGGTGGACTGTGCCACCAAACCCTGCCTGTCTACCTGCTCCTGTCCCGAAATTGTAACAACCTGACTTGTCCTGCAGATGTCCATCCTCCAAAAGCCTCAGAGGGCCTCCAGCACTTTGCCAACAGTCAGCATCTCACTTGAAAAGCCTCTTCCCTGCAGCCGACAGGCACTGACCGCAGCGTCTGGCTCACCGTTCTACTATTTGCCAGGCCCACCAATGCAGCAGCCCATGAAAAGATCACCGTGTTCCAAAAGGTCAGATCCATCCCCCCACCAAGTGTGAAGATGTCAGGGCCAACTGGAGCCACCCTGCACCAACACCTAGGGTACCGGACCCCTTGTAGCAACCATGGGTGCCTCTGACGTACGGGCACGAGCCGACCAAAAGCCTCTGCACCTGAGCTCCCCAGCCTGAGTCCACAACAACGAACTGTGCTCCCCTCCTCCCAGGACCTTCACGAACCGACCCCCCCCCCCCTTGGAAGCTCCTGGACTTTTCCCAAGTCCCCCTCTGCAGCCGGTTTCTAGGTGCCCCCCTTTTTCTACAGTGTAGCGCACAAGGCTACCAATCTGATCTCTGCACCCAGATACTCCAGGGCAGGTAAACTCAAACTGCTGGTGGTACTTTGGACCTTGGTCCCCTAGCACCTTAGGCCTAAAGGGGACCACTGAGAACTATTTGCAAATAACCCTATGCAGTATATGTCTTTTAATCCATAGGACAGCATTACAGCATAAAAACACATTTAAGTGATATTTTTACTTACCTGCTATTACGAAAAGTACTTACCCATATACAAAGTTCTTGGTGTTAAAATAAATATAAAAATACTTATTTTTCTAAATTGGTCTTGAGTTTCTTCTAAGTGTGTGTCTCATTCCTTGTGTGTGTTCAACAAATACATTAACACTACCCTCTGATAAGCCTAAACTACTCGCCTACACTACCACAAAGGAGAGCATTTGGCATTACTAATTTATGCCCTGTAAGCCAATAAGGGTCATCTGGACTTTCCACATAGTGCATCTCGTTTTGGTACACTACATAAAAAGCCATCTTCTTACAGGGACATAAAGTGTTGAAGCAAACAAATCAAGGCATCTACAATTTGCCACTCCCTGGTGGTCCTGAGTAAAGGATCTTGCCATTTCATGATTTTTCAACAGTCTTACATGATATAACCATCATGCCTGCTCTACTCCGTAATGAATACCTATTCCAATCTAAACATAAGAGAGTCTTACTGCCAATCTTCAAGTATGATTCCACTGTCCATCCCTCCTCCATGTCAACTGTAATTAGACCCTTCAACGACTTCTGGTCCAATAGTCACTTCTGAAACTTCTTTACAAGATAGGTACTAGTGGCCAACAACAGTAAGCTGGTTAAGTCAATTTCTAGTCACAATAAATTCTGCAGACATCTCTTACTCAAACTGAATACTCTCTGTGAGCAGTTGTTTTGGGCAGTATCCATCTACCTTCTCAACAAATGGAATTACACCAGACATCATTTTGGCTTCTAGTTTAGCATGAACTAAACTTAATATAGGAACCAATGAAAGCCTCGCCAAATCCCATTTAAATTTTGCAAGAACCTTGATAGGCCACTGCTCTAATGTCTATTGAAACATTTTGCAACTTACATTGTGAGACAGCCATACCGCCAAATAGTTATAGCAGACTACTTGCTCAATTTTGAGGTCCCCAGGTTACCAGTACACCTACCATATGCTTGTCAAAAGCAATCACTTTTGTTTTGCTTTGACATATACTGAAGATATTTTAGAACTATTTTCAGAACTGTACATGTTCAGCCTTGTTAACAGCAGCGTGAGGCCTTCTTTAGTATGGTCCAATAAAATTGAACCATTGCTTTCATGATGTCTTTAATGGAACGCCAATCCAACTTAGGTTGAAAAGACACCATAGCGTCTGTAGCTTTAGCTAGATCTTCCATATATGCATTAATGAACAGGGTTGCAATACCCACCCATGTGTTAAATCCCATTAGATCCTTGTCCACAGGTGGAACCTGTCATCCATCTTAAATCTCCCCCAGGTTTCTCAATATAATCTTATAACAACGGAAGAGACTCGTGTTGATATTACATTTAGGAACTTTTGATCTTGAGAAAGTCTATTATCCGTGTGATCAAAAGATGAAGTGTAATCAAACAAAACATACACGCAATGGTAATTTCTACAGCAGGAGAGAGTTATGGACTATAGTAGAAGAGCTCCATTACATAATTACATAATAATTATAATTACATTATGATCATATGATATTTAATTACAGATTACATTTTATGGTTAAGAATTGGATACAAAGACGGCATCTTCAAAACAGTCTTTTCGTGATGATAGTGCATTCAGGTTTTGGAAAGGTGGAACTGATTTTATTTTACTGAAAGTACCTAGCTATACATCTCAATCCAAGCACCAACTGGCTAAGCATCCCTGTGCCCTTGCCAGGGCTCAGATATGCTACAAGCACTTTTTTTGTCCATCCACCTTTGGCCATATGCACTGGCAATTTTCATTGCAGTTCTTTACAATGACATAACAAGCTTGACAGTTAACACTTCCACAGGTTTTTGTGCTTTTGCCCCTTGGTCAGATAACAAACCAATGGCACAATCAGTGCACTTCATTCTCAATGCAAGCTCCTATTGCACTGATCCAGTGGCTGGATGGCTTTTAAAGTAAGAGTTGGCAAATCACCAAGAGTAGGATGGGTGCATCCTCATGCATCTCCCTCTCCAAGCAGCACTGGGAACCCCATAACGCCTAAAGGAGCCAGGGCAAGGGAACACAGGGAGCCTGACTCCTAAATAAGACCACATCACATTTTAGAAAGGCCGGTCAGTGATAAACCGATGGCAGCATCACCATGCTTACATTCTAATTTAAACAGGACAGCTTAGCTGGTTCCTTTAGATTTCCAGTCTGAACTCTGTATATATGGATGCTGTTCATTGAAACAAAATAAACCACCTATTGAAAATAAACCACCCATTGCCACTGGCCATGTTGCCACTGAAATTACATACACAACTACTAACCAGTACACTGCTACAAGTGCAACAATTAAGAGTATTCCAAGCCCCCAAAGCTATAAAAATGGCTTGGGCGGCAGGCATTCATTGTTTTTAATGTATGCTGAATTAATAAACAATTGCTGTTCTGCTCATCATTATATTATTCAAACGGTGCCACCATGAGGCATACGTGTTGGTATTGACAATTCAGTGCTGATCACCGGAAACCGCAGGCTCAAATAAAGCACTGGGCAAATATACTATTCTGAATCCAATCTGACACACACTAGGAAAAGTCTATACTTATTAGGGTCTGTTTTACTTTTCCTCTCTGGCATATCTATCTGCTTCCCTCTACCCCTGCCTAAACTTCTAAATATAGCTCCATTTATTGCCTTCAGAAGCATTCTGGCCTCAACTTTTGTCAGTATTCTTATCTGATTTATGTTTTTAAAAGACAATCTTCTACCTACATTCAACCCTGCACTGGTAGGGTGAGTGAAGATATGTGTTGATAGGGCCTCAACATGATGTGCTGTGTCTTTTGACAAATTAATAGAGAAAAGTGTTACAAGACTACTTACAACAGCCATGAAATAAATCTTAATTTAAAACATGAATATTTAGCTTACGTATTTAGCAATTGTGCTTTAGTGAGCCAATTGTCAGTGTTTCCCTGCTGTTTACACTTCCCATTGGAGGGATTGTCCCTTGAGGAGTTGTCTATTTTGGTTTGCCTAGATTCAAAAATCATTACCATTCAATAAAACCTAAATGTTGGTCTCAAAATCATTCTTCTACTGAAGGAGAAAATATTAGAAGCATTGCTCATGCAATAAAAGGTGGCCTCCTCTCATGATGCTTCAGCTACTGTTCTGTGGCAATCTTAAGCAACCTGGGTTAGGATGATACAAACACTGAAGTTACATGAAAGCTTTTACCAAATGGAAATAATTTAAGTCTGAGGGATATATTCAACTATGTTTCCTCTTCTGTCTGATCCTGCATCTGACCCGCAAAGCACTGTGTCACACTTTCTGGTTATTAACATATATAATATAGACACAGAATGTACTACCTTTTATACCATGCTAAGTGTTTTGCCTACTATTAAAGTCAACAAAATGATCAATTGAAAATACAGTGAAATTCAGACTACCATATGGAATTTCACCTAAATATCAACTCAAAAATATTGTCTGATCATAATATAGTGGCCAAAATATTAAGACTTATATTGTGGAAAAAAATGTAGAAGGTAAGTATATCTTTTTCTATTTGTCTACTGTATTTTTTTTTTATTATGTTGTTTTATTGTACTGTATTATGTGCTTTCATTATTAGTTTTTGTGAATGTATTTATCAATGTTATTTTTAAACATTGTAGCATTGTATATTTTTTGGAAGTCACTTGGTTTATTGAGGATTAGGATAGGGGATTGGATGGGTAGTGGGTTTTTTAAAATTATGTATTCGTTTTTTCATTGTTGATATGTTAATTAATTATCATTTCTTTATTTTAATTATTTATTTGGCTAAATCATTAATATTGTTTTAAATTATGTAATAAATATTACTTTTGCATTGTGGGGTTTGTTGTGAGATTGGGTGGGAAATGTTTTCAATATAATATCTTAAACTTGACAATAATTGCTTAATGTATTATTTACAAATGTGACATGGGGAAATAATGTTGCATTTCTTTAATTCATTTTATGTTATTTGCTAAATTATTTTTTTCATCTAACTTGTTTATTTTTGGAACTAATTGACATATCTGATTCTATGAATATTTGATATAGAAATAATTGATCAAACTATTAACATTAATTATGCATATATAGGACAATGGGTGGGATTTGTTTTTTAAAAGAAATGATTAAACTATAAATAAGGCGTTCATTTTTTCTGATTTTTACAACACACTACAGACTGAAAAACATCTATTTTCCTCTGCATTTATTTTTAAATATATTTTCTTTTGATGAGTCTCACTACAGTCAGTCATGAGCGCTTGGGCGATAGTTGTGCAGACGGATGGGTAGGGGAGTTACAAAAATAAATAGTTCTTATTGAATCTTACATAACTACAAAAGTACAGCTGTTCTACAATGCAAATGCTTTCAGATGACTGTATTCCACTGTAATGTCTAAAACCCACTAGATTTTCAAACAGGAGCATATATTTGCTGGTTAAATAAATGTAAGAATATACCCATGCAGCTTAATTTTTTACAATAAGCACAAAATAAATATGGATTAATACAGATAAAATGAGCAGAAAATAAATATGCATACATACAGTAAAAAATGTAAAAAAATAAACACCACAAAAACTGTAGCTCTAATTATATTTAATTTATTTAATTTCTAATGTGTTGGTCTAAAAGATATAGTTCATTATCAAAGAAGTTTCTTGTTATTTTTAGCCTGTATTTTTAGGTGGGGGTTGAGTGATATTGTTTACTTTGAGAAATATACATAAATATGTTTATTGTTTGAATATTTTTTTTTTAAATAGTGATATTAGTTTTTTTAAAAATTTTGATGCTTTAAGAAATTGGAAATGTGTAGTTATATTATTTTGGTGTTTTTATGCAGTGTATTTAATATGATACCCTCAAATGTACTCTCTTTCCCAATGCATGATAGTCTGAAGTTGGAAGAGTTAACCTAATCCGTCCCCACTCCCCCCAAAGCATGCACTTTCACCAGTCTTTGTTAGACTGGAGTTAGAACAGTAAATATGACCCCTTGACTCCCATCCGCAATATATGCAATTTCCAAATTCTTGTTAAATTGGAGTTAGAATAATAAATTTGCCCCTGCCCCATGTATGTGATGCACTTTCACCTCTGTGTTGATACATTGCAGTTAGAAACATGAATGTTACAACCCCCTTCCCCCACACCCACACAATATATTGGCTTTAGAATAGTAAATCCCATCAGCACCTACAACCCCGTTGTATGCACGTGCCCAATGTTTGGAAGATTAGGGTTAAAAAAGTAAAACAGACCCTAATAAGTATAGACTTTCACCAGTGTGTGTCAGATTGGAGTCAGAATAGTATATTTGGCCAGTGCTAAATTTGGGCCAGTGGTTTCCGGTGATCAGCACCAACACTTAATTGTCAATACTGACAACTATGCCTCATGGAGGCACTGTTTGAATAATTTAGAGATGAGCAGAACAGCAATTGTTTATTAATTCAGCATACATTAAAAACAACTAATGCCTGCCACCCTAGCCATTTTTATAGCTTTGGGAGCATGTAATAGTCTGAATTGTTGCACTTATAACAGTGTGCTGGTTAGTAGTTGTGTAGGTAATTTCATTGGCAACACTGCCAGTGGCAATGGTTGGTGCAAGCTGTGGAGACCTCCTGACTAGAGCCCTGGCACTTCTGTTTTTTTTTACAAATTTCAGCACTGAATTTGCCCCATGTACAGTTTTTCTATGTCACTTGTAGCGTTTTATACAAATCCTAAACAAATACATAAAAACAGCAGCAGAGCTAACTCTTCTAAACTGTGAGATTAGGAACTGAATTAAATTTACAATGCAAACAATAGCATTATTTTCCCAGTCATATTGAGACATACACCAAACCGAAGCTTTTTAGCAAATAACAACTGTCTCAACAGGGTAGTGATTAATTCTTCAGTTATGCAAACGGGAGGCTAAATTTAGATACTAAAATGTGTTTTCTGTCCCCATGAGGTTTTATAAGAATCGTTCAATTCTTGCAAACACACCATATGTCACCTCTTATAGTATCTAAATAACCGTGGTTTCCTAGTTTTTAGGGTTTTTTTTGCACTGTCATTTTAAATCAGAACGAGTATTGAATCGCTGTAAAATGTTTTAGGCAACCTGCCCTTCGTGACATAAAACAGAATTATTCCCCCTATTAATTGACGCTCTCCCTTCCGAAGTCTATCTAATCTGTCTACTCAGAAATGCAAGAAGACGCATGTCTACATAAATATTTAAAGGGAGTGTTTTGATGGTAATGTTTTCTGCGGCGATGAAGCTGAACGAAGTGAAATTGACCTTGCAATTTCAAGGATGCAAAGTGCACAAACCGAAAAGGAATTTGAAAGCAGAGAGAAAAGCAATATCGGATTTCTCATTAAACTTGTAATGTTACAGAGCCTAGCTAACATAAGAAATTTTGGTAGATTTGCCCACATTCATTCTAGTGTCGAGGGCTATTTTTTTTTAAACGTACGTGTGTGTGTGTGCGTGTGTGTGTGTGTGTGTGTGCGTGCGCGCGCGCATGCCTGCGGGCGCACGTGTGTGTGTGTGTGTGCAGTTTGTCATTAAAAAAATACTCTGGACTAAACCAAGCAGCTGAATGCGCAGGCTATTCTGATAGGCTGTGCTGACAAATGCAAATGGACTAATTCAGACAGAGGGCATTAACTGACAGAAAAGACCAGTTTTCCACACCTCTAAGGTCTTCTAATAGGGCCCTGAAGCTAATCCGATTATGACTGAAAGCCTTTGAGCGTGCTGGTTGGCCCATCTTAAGGTACTCATTGTAATGTTGGTCAACACTGGAAAATAATTAGGCAAACGAACACAGTTCATGATAGCTTTCTTTAAAGGTATGTCTGAGGAGGAATTGTCTGACCTAACGCCTCTCATTGAGATCTAAAGCATCAATGAATGTCACAAAGGGCCACTGGGTCACTGCCATTCATATTTACTTTATGCACTTTCCTTTGACTCTGGACTCATAATTTAAGTGATGGTCAATTACCTTACAATGTTTTGGGAAATATAAGGTAAGGTAGGGAGCGGCTAACGTGAGGGTTCCACACCCCGCTGCATCCGTAGTTTGCTACAGTCCCTTCATAGCACATGGTGCGGCAGCTCCACCCAGACCCTTCTATATCTGACGCAAAATTCAATCCCATATTCACAAACCCAATGTGGTTTATGAATATCTGTTCCTTATCTCCCGTGCCTTTTTCAAGATGATTTTCTTAACTTGTTGTCGAGTTACATTTCGAACAAGGGCAGCGGTATCACAAGCCTGTCTACCATTAAGAGAAAGTATGGGAAAGATGACTACCACATGATCGCTATTTATTTATTAATGGCACGTGCTATTTTTTAGTAATCATCCATCAAGTAAAATACTAGCAATGTGTCAGTCCGGCGGAGGGAAATAGTGCATACTATATGACAGGATGTCCTGCTAATGCAGCAAATTTTCCTCTTTTGAATACTTACATGGATGTTTCACAGAAGGTGATTGGTTGGTACCAGCAGCAAAATTAACCCATCTTCAAGATGGCTCTGCTTGGGTTATGCAAATATTGCAGTTCTATCACTTCTTGAGTAAGGACTATGCTCCAAATGATTCGGATCCTGCACCCACTCCTCCCATTCAGCACAATCGAGTGGAAGTGAAACAGTAGGAATTCGTGAGAAAGTGGATTATTAGTTGGGTGGATGGTAATTCCCCAAAAGTAGTATTGTCACTATTCCTGTTAGATCCAGTAAATGATTCAGTAATTTAAGCCTGAGCTCAACCCCTGATAGCTAAGGCACAGAACAGACAGGCTTTAAACATTTAGAAGTAACAAAACAGTTAAAAAGTCAAAAACACAACAATACAAAATTGCAACTCCATTTTATAAAAATAGAGAATATTTAACTAACAAAATGACACTAAACAACAAAAATTCAATAAGGGCAACCAGGGATATGAATTTCTAAAGTTTTAAATAAAAATAGGAACAAAAAGGGCAAAGTGGCAACTCTGTGCAACTGGTCATGCTAGACTAGGACAAGCATAAAGTTTGAGGCCGAACTCGATGGAGTGTGGGTCAGATAGGAGAACCAGGTTGGTCCCACTCAAAAAGATACATTCAGACTTACATTTTTCTGAGAAGTCTACAGAGGGCAAGGCTTTAGGCTGGATACGGAGATGGGATTGTCAATGATGGGCTGACGAAGAATGAGGTCTCTGTGACGCTGTCAACTTTGGCAGGGAAAGCTCTCAGTAGAAAATGTCTGAATTTCATGCCCAAGAAGCAAGCTGTTGATCGGCTGCAGCTCGGCATCAGGCCTAGTGAAGATTAGACGCTTTTCTGGAACTCAGATGTCTCCAGTGGGTCATGGCTGCAGTCTGTAGTTGAAGAGGATTCGACATAGTCAAATGCCAGCGGCTTTGGACCCGCTGAATTGGATTTGCTGCAGAGAAGAACATAGCCAGAGTTGCAGCATAGCCTGCCCCACTGGCGAGACACCCTCAGCGGATTAGTTAGCAGGTTGGTCCAAGCCTAACAATGGTTTACTGGGCAAAAGGTTAACAAATATTTTAGGCAGGTGGCGATGGTGTCAGACGTTCACTGAAAGAGCTCCGCACCTGACTGTGAGATTTCATTACAAGACCGGAGGCTACATTATGCATTAATCCTTTAATGCAATCACAAGCAGCCGCACTACATCATAAAGAAAGAAACAGTTCTAGAATGTAGTGAGCAGGGTACAAATGGCATGAGGCACAGACAGACTGCCTCTTTTAAATGCGGCTCACAGGCAGATAAGTAACAATTCTCTTCTCTCTTTAGAAATTGTTTTTTAAGAACCTTGCTTTCTTAACTTAAAAACGATCTACTGTTACCACCTGTCTATCTATATCGATTCTATGCTACTCAAATGTTATGTCTATATTATTATATTATTCCTCTAATGTTTTAATCCACAGCTACTCTGCTTTCACGAGGGTGAACATGGGCTATCACCTCCTCGATCAAAACACTGGTGGCGTATGGTCACTTGCGGAATCTTCAGAGCACATAAACTTTTTAGAACTTACAGCCGGTCTATATGCATTAATGAGCTTCAAACACTCCCTTCAAGGCAGATCTGTTCTTCTGAAGATGGACAACATCTCTGCTGTATCCTATATCAACCGCCTTGGCGGTACCAAATCAGCAGACTTATCTGCTTTAGCGAAGAAACTCTGGAAGTTCTGCCTGGAATACAAAATCTCTCTGAAGGCAGAATATCTTCCCGGGAAGTCAAACCTCTCTGCAGATCGGAACTCAAGATTCCTCTCAGACCGTACCGATTGGAAACTCAATATGAACATTTTCAATACTCTCTCTCTTTTTTGGGGTCCACTAGATGTGGATTTGTTCACCAGCAGACTGTCATTCCAACTCCCATAATATTTCAGCTGGATGCCAGACCCGGGAGCTCTAGCGGTGAATGCCTTTCTACAATGCTGGTCAAACCTTCAGGGTTACGCCTTCCCTCCCTTTGCCATGATTCAAAGGGTCCTACAGAAGGTCAGAATAGACCAATGCTCCCTGGTTCTGATAACCCCATTCTGGCCTTCTCAGGCATGGTTCCCGACCACTCTCGAACTTTCTTGCAACATCCCCTTTCTCATTCTAGCGAGCAAGGGCCTGGTCACCAACGCAGACGGAGAAGATCACCACCTAATCTCTTCAGGGAATTTGAACCTTCTTGCTTGGAAAGTGTCAGGCAATCCAACGAACTGTCTGGCCTTTCGTCATCAGCTCTTTCTCTCCTCGGAGAATCATGGGCTCCCGGAACACACTATAGATACAACAACATTTGGAAAAAATGGGTTTGTTGGTGCATGGAGAGGAACTTGGATCCCTTGGAAGCTTCTATCGTCAATATAGTTAATTTCCTTGTCGAACAATTTGACAGAGGATTAGCTTAAAGATCCATTAATTTCTACAGATCAGCAATCTCTGCTGGACACTCCCTCGTCAACGGTAAGACGGTAGGTAAGAACAATATTATTTGTAGAGTTATGAAAAGTATCAGACTAAAAAGACCTCCCAGACCCAAGCACCAATACATGTGGGATGTCAAAGCTATCCTAGACCTTTTCTCTTCTTGGCCAGATAATGCTTACCTTAACAGAAAATACCTCTCGCTTAAACTTGCTACTCTTCTATGTCTAATCTCTTGTCGTAGAGTTTCAGATGTGAAATGTCTGGACATTTCTTATAGATCTTATGATATGTTTGGAGTTAAATTTGATATATTCAGAAGGACTAAAACCATGTCAGATTCTATTTTTTATCCTCGTTTTGATCTTTGCAAGAAATTGTGTGTCATAGACTGCACGAGAGAATATGACTTGAGAATGAAAGACCTTCGTCCTTTAGATGCCAAACAACTCCTTATCTCTTTTGTTAAACCCTTTAAACCAGTTACTTCCTCCTCTATCGCTAGATGGGTCAAATCAATAATGAATCTAGCCGGAATTGATCTTTCTAAATTCCAAACTCATTCTCTCAGAGGTGCTATGGCAAGCAAATCCTTTTGGTCTGGAGGTAAGTTAGATGATATTCTTAAAGCGGCAGATTGGTCTAATGCTTCAACCTTTGCTCACCATTACTGTAAACCTATTGAACATATGTCTGATGTTGTACTTCATGGCTACCAACATGCATAATGTAGCCTCCGGTCTTGTAATGAAATTGCGATTCTCCTATTAACATGACCAGAGAATCTGGATTTCATTAAAGACACGGGGGCTATCATTATCCCACCCTTTGCCACTCCCTTGGTTGGTTTAATTATTGAACTATGTATGTTTATAGTTTGTATTTTGATATCAACTCATGACTTTACAATCCGATTATCTTTTCTATCGTCATATTACCATTCTCCTCTCTCTTTCAGATAATTCTGCATAAACACCTACCTTCAGCTTACTTCACTTCGGACTTCTCATTACCTTCAGCTTCAAGATCAACCTCGACCTCATCTCTGAACTTTATCTACTTCATTGCATTTAAAAGAGGCAGTCTGTCTGTGCCTCATGCCATTTGTACCCTGCTCATTACATTCTAGAACTGTTTCTTTCTTTATGATGTAGTGCGGCTGCTTGTGACTGCATTAAAGGATTAATGCATAATGATAGCCTCCGTGTCTTTAATGAAATCCAGATTCTCTGGTCATGTTAATAGGAGAATCGCAATTAATTAATCTCTGTTATTTTAGCCACCAGAGTCGCTGCTGCCCACAAACACTATCCCTTGTCCCTGCATGTGAGGGGACCAGACTTGAGGTCTTCAGAAGGTTGAGGTGCAGTCGCAGTTAAGACACAACCACTGCAGCGGACGGCGGCCTAGCTTGCGCTCTCTCCAAGGGCACCATAGCATGGACAGCGAGTGGGCCTTGTGGGCAGCCGCACTCTGAAGAATCCCAGGAAGTCCCTGGCCCTACTGGGGAAGACAAGTGCCATGAGCCCCAGGGAGCACATATCTGGGCCTTAGAGAATCGCTTTCACCTCTCCGCAACTGGGCACCCCCCAGAAGACATGCTCTGGGGCCTGGTAATGGCAGATTGAGGCTGCCCCTAGCAAGGGCTTCCGCACCTGGCACGGCATTCTGCCAAAATTGCAAAATGAACCTGGGTGGAGCCAGTAGAGCACTCCAACGTTGATCTTGCCCCGCCCAGAGGGAGAAAATAATTGCTGCAAGCAGCTTGAATTGGCCCGAGACTGCCGCACTGTCCTCTCTGCGACCTTGCCCCATCAGAGAATGGTAATGGCGGATCAAGGGCCCGTTCCGCATCTGTTGCATCGCCCAGCCAGAGCTGCTGATTGAACCAGGGAGGGGGCAGTAGAGCGCCCCAACGCTGATCCCTCTGCTCCAGTGCCTGTAAGTATGTGTCGGCAAATCCTGGGGCAACTGGGGCACATTGCGCAACGGAGTAGGCAATCCAGTGGGGGCCCCACACCGCTTACAGCTTGTGATATTTCACACAGCGGGGGCAAGGGTGGACCGCCAGAGTCACTGGCAGTATTGAGCCGGGAGAGGAGGAGGAATGAGACAACCCTCAACACTCTGATGCCCCCCAGGATAGGAGCCCAATCAGGAACTTGGGGGGAATAAGCAGGCGAGACGGAAGAGTGAGTGTATCCCACTGCAATGACCAAATCGTGTGGAGACTATGCCCATGGTCTAACGCAGGGAAGCACGCATCTAAAGCAACACCGGAAGCATCAGAGTATATTTTCACTGTCCATGTTAACGCAGTCCTGCCATGAACCATGCATCAGGGGTTAAAATAAAACATTGTAGTGTGGTGGTCCGCATCACTGCAGTAAAATGCATATTCAGACATTAGTTTCCCTTCCACACCACCTGCTTGGTGCGTGCGGCAGCCGGCCAGGAGGCTCCTTGGACGATACCAAGGGAAAGCCAGAGGAGTGCATAGTAGCGTGGTAACTCCCTCCATGTGCAAAATCTAATGGCCTTGCGCCTCATGAAAAGCAGTCTGTCTAGCACTGGCAGTCATTTTGAAGACGCCAGCTACAAGCTCTAAGTTGAGACCCAGCACAGTGTGGCCTAATCACATGACGTCATGTGCACCCACCTATCGCATTTGGTAGTTCACAGATGCCACTTTTGTGGAAAAGTAACCAGGAAGGAAGGGTGAGGAATGGGAGTTTCACGCTTGCTTGTAGCAAATCAACAGCAAGCGCAGCAAAGTGTTTTCCTTTCAATTTAGCAGAAAGGAAAAGCAGGTTTGCAAACAAAAAAGCGATCTAAAGGCTTGAGTTTACACTGACTTTCTTTAAAAGTGTCCAGCTCAATTGTAATGTGAACTAAGGTAGTGACACCTTCCCTTTGAAGTCTTGCTGTGGTTTGGGCAGACTCTTAGCACAAAGACAAAACGTGCCTCTTTGTCACAGAAAAAGGTGCTTCTATGCCTTCTATTCTCATGCTTTTCTGATATCGACAGTGATTTTCGGAAACTGGCGTGTGAGTGTTGAAGTGCTCTGTGTTGTGCTGTTCGTGGTGTAGGGGTGGGGGGTGAGCTGCAGCCTGGTGCTCAAAATGCACACATGGACACGTCATGACGACACACAGTCTCTCACTCGCAGAGTCGACTTGAGTGTGCACTGGAGGAGGGGTTGACCAGAGGCTGGAGCCGTTTAATGTTTGGAAGTGCTTGTGAAGGTCTAACTGCGGTCAGTCCACTTTACTGGACAGAGAGTAGTTCAAACTGCAGAGTTCCGGCAGCGGGGCAAGGCAGCACTATTAATGCTGGGCAGGGGTCACATTTTAAGGGCGATAAAATATGGCCGGTAGCATGAAGCTGCACCTGGTGCTGTGCTGGGGAGGAGGGGGGGAGAGGGGTCCTGCTGTGGGAAGCACTCTGCAGAGTTCTGTTGTATTTCCAGCAGTTTTCAGGCAACAATAAAAATGTACAAGGAGGAATGAGGCAACTGTTGTGCTTAATGTTCCTACTGGAGAGAGATCAGAATTGTAGTGGCAGTTCTGACACATGACAAAGTAGCACAGGCAGGTCCATTAAACGCCTGCTGCAGAATATGTTTGTGGTGTAGCCCAGGCTCTAGAGGGTTATATGGGCTCCCCACTCCTTTCGATATGCGCAGCATATGTACCATGCAGATATAACTGTGATTTATGTGGATAGTGCAGTGGGTTTCTGCTTTTGACACAGAGATCCTTTTGATACATTAGGTACAATCACCTAATAACACAGTGACTTATAAACTGTCATCAAAGAGCTCAGGTGCATGTAAACTGCATGGCATAGGTCAGAATGTTATGGCTTTCCCCCCTAGTCTTTCATTATTCTAATGTTGCTAAAAGGGGGTTGTTTGGTTAGAAATGCATTCCTATTAGCAAAGCCATCCCCAACCACTGTGGAGCTGATTGTGTCCCCAGAAAAGAAAGGCGATTGCCCGCGCCAGGGACTGAAAGACAGAGGGGCGTGCAGCGTTGCCTGTGATTTACGTGCAAGAATCTGTACTGCACTAAAGCTAATACTCCTCAGCCACGGACCGCAGCAGTATGTGCAGGGAGGCGAACATGGGGTGCTGTCAATGTCAATGATGCAGAGGCATTTACTGATGTCTTCAGTGCATAATCACTAGATGAGCTCTCACTGAGTGCTCAGGAGCCCAGGGCAGCGCCCATCGCAGCACAAGGCAGCACTGCATGTGAGACGGGCTTTAACACTGCCAGAGACAGCCTGACAGCGTGCACTTCAATGTAGTACTTGTGTACTAGCAGCATCAGAGAGGAGCATACAAGACTGGCCTGACACTGTCAGAGGCAGCCTGACAACCTGCACTGCAAAGCAGCTGTGTGTTACCAGTAACATTGAGTCAGCCTGTGAGACTGGCCTGACACACACTGTCAGAGGAAGCCTGACAACCTGCACTGCAAGGCAGCTGTGTGTTACATATTGAGTCAGCCTGTGAAACTGGCCAGACGCCGTCAGAGGCAGCCTGACAACCTGCACTGCAAAGCAGCTGTGTGTTACACATTGAGTCAGCCTGTGAGACTGGCCTGACACTGTCAGAGGAAGCCTGACAACCTGCACTGCAAAGCAGCTGTGTGTTACACATTGAGTTAGCCTGTGAGACTGGCCTGACACTGTCAGAGGAAGCCTGTCAACCTGCACTGCAAAGCAGCTGTGTGTTACACATTGAGTCAGCCTGTGAGACTGGCCAGACACCGTCATAGGCAGCCTGACAACCTGCACTGCAAAGCAGCTGTGTGTTACCAGTAACATTGAGTCAGCCTGTGAGACTGGCCTGACACACACTGTCAGAGGAAGCCTGACAACCTGCACTGCAAGGCAGCTGTGTGTTACACCTTGAGTCAGCCTGTGAGACTGGCCAGACGCCGTCAGAGGCAGCCTGACAACCTGCACTGCAAGGCAGCTGTGTGTTACACATTGAGTCAGCCTGTGAGACTGGCCAGACGCCGTCAGAGGCAGCCTGACAACCTGCACTGCAAAGCAGCTGTGTGTTACCAGTAACAGTGAGTCAGCCTGTGAGACTGGCCTGACACACTGTCAGAGGAAGCCTGACAACCTGCACTGCAAAGCAGCTGTGTGTTACACATTGAGTCAGCCTGTGAGACTGGCCTGACACACTGTCAGAGGAAGCCTGACAACCTGCACTGCAAAGCAGCTGTGTGTTACCAGTAACAGTGAGTCAGCCTGTGAGACTGGCCTGACACACTGTCAGAGGAAGCCTGACAACCTGCACTGCAAAGCAGCTGTGTGTTACACATTGAGTCAGCCTGTGAGACTGGCCTGACACTGTCAGAGGAAGCCTGACAACCTGCACTGCAAAGTAGCTGTGTGTTACCAGTAACATTGAGTCAGCCTGTGAGACTGGCCTGACACTGTCAGAGGAAGCCTGACAACCTGCACTGCAAGGCAGCTGTGTGTTACACATTGAGTCAGCCTGTGAAACTGGCCAGACGCCGTCAGAGGCAGCCTGATAACCTGCACTGCAAAGCAGCTGTGTGTTACCAGTAACAGTGAGTCAGCCTGTGAGACTGGCCTGACACACTGTCAGAGGAAGCCTGACAACCTGCACTGCAAAGCAGCTGTGTGTTACACATTGAGTCAGCCTGTGAGACTGGCCTGACACACTGTCAGAGGAAGCCTGACAACCTGCACTGCAAAGCAGCTGTGTGTTACACATTGAGTCAGCCTGTGAGACTGGCCTGACACTGTCAGAGGAAGCCTGACAACCTGCACTGCAAAGCAGCTGTGTGTTACACATTGAGTTAGCCTGTGAGACTGGCCTGACACTGTCAGAGGAAGCCTGACAACCTGCACTGCAAAGCAGCTGTGTGTTACACATTGAGTCAGCCTGTGAGACTGGCCAGACACCGTCATAGGCAGCCTGACAACATGCACTGCAAAGCAGCTGTGTGTTACCAGTAACATTGAGTCAGCCTGTGAGACTGGCCTGACACACACTGTCAGAGGAAGCCTGACAACCTGCACTGCAAGGCAGCTGTGTGTTACACATTGAGTCAGCCTGTGAGACTGGCCAGACACCGTCATAGGCAGCCTGACAACCTGCACTGCAAAGCAGCTGTGTGTTACCAGTAACATTGAGTCAGCCTGTGAGACTGGCCTGACACACACTGTCAGAGGAAGCCTGACAACCTGCACTGCAAGGCAGCTGTGTGTTACACATTGAGTCAGCCTGTGAGACTGGCCAGACGCCGTCAGAGGCAGCCTGACAACCTGCACTGCAAGGCAGCTGTGTGTTACACATTGAGTCAGCCTGTGAGACTGGCCAGACGCCGTCAGAGGCAGCCTGACAACCTGCACTGCAAAGCAGCTGTGTGTTACCAGTAACAGTGTCAGCCTGTGAGACTGGCCTGACACACTGTCAGAGGAAGCCTGACAACCTGCACTGCAAAGCAGCTGTATGTTACACATTGAGTCAGCCTGTGAGACTGGCCTGACACACTGTCAGAGGAAGCCTGACAACCTGCACTGCAAAGCAGCTGTGTGTTACCAGTAACAGTGAGTCAGCCTGTGAGACTGGCCTGACACACTGTCAGAGGAAGCCTGACAACCTGCACTGCAAAGCAGCTGTGTGTTACACATTGAGTCAGCCTGTGAGACTGGCCTGACACTGTCAGAGGAAGCCTGACAACCTGCACTGCAAAGTAGCTGTGTGTTACCAGTAACATTGAGTCAGCCTGTGAGACTGGCCTGACACTGTCAGAGGAAGCCTGACAACCTGCACTGCAAGGCAGCTGTGTGTTACACATTGAGTCAGCCTGTGAAACTGGCCAGACGCCGTCAGAGGCAGCCTGATAACCTGCACTGCAAAGCAGCTGTGTGTTACCAGTAACAGTGAGTCAGCCTGTGAGACTGGCCTGACACACTGTCAGAGGAAGCCTGACAACCTGCACTGCAAAGCAGCTGTGTGTTACACATTGAGTCAGCCTGTGAGACTGGCCTGACACACTGTCAGAGGAAGCCTGACAACCTGCACTGCAAAGCAGCTGTGTGTTACACATTGAGTCAGCCTGTGAGACTGGCCTGACACTGTCAGAGGAAGCCTGACAACCTGCACTGCAAAGCAGCTGTGTGTTACACATTGAGTTAGCCTGTGAGACTGGCCTGACACTGTCAGAGGAAGCCTGACAACCTGCACTGCAAAGCAGCTGTGTGTTACACATTGAGTCAGCCTGTGAGACTGGCCAGACACCGTCATAGGCAGCCTGACAACCTGCACTGCAAAGCAGCTGTGTGTTACCAGTAACATTGAGTCAGCCTGTGAGACTAGCCTGACACACACTGTCAGAGGAAGCCTGACAACCTGCACTGCAAGGCAGCTGTGTGTTACACATTGAGTCAGCCTGTGAGACTGGCCAGACGCCGTCAGAGGCAGCCTGATAACCTGCACTGCAAGGCAGCTGTGTGTTACACATTGAGTCAGCCTGTGAGACTGGCCAGACGCCGTCAGAGGCAGCCTGACAACCTGCACTGCAAAGCAGCTGTGTGTTACCAGTAACAGTGTCAGCCTGTGAGACTGGCCTGACACACTGTCAGAGGAAGCCTGACAACCTGCACTGCAAAGCAGCTGTGTGTTACACATTGAGTCAGCCTGTGAGACTGGCCTGACACACTGTCAGAGGAAGCCTGACAACCTGCACTGCAAAGCAGCTGTGTGTTACCAGTAACAGTGAGTCAGCCTGTGAGACTGGCCTGACACACTGTCAGAGGAAGCCTGACAACCTGCACTGCAAAGCAGCTGTGTGTTACACATTGAGTCAGCCTGTGAGACTGGCCTGACACTGTCAGAGTAAGCCTGACAACCTGCACTGCAAAGTAGCTGTGTGTTACCAGTAACATTGAGTCAGCCTGTGAGACTGGCCTGACACACACTGTCAGAGGCAGCCTGACAACCTGCACTGCAAAGCAGCTGTGTGTTACCAGTAACAGTGAGTCAGCCTGTGAGACTGGCCAGACACCGTCAGAGGCAGCCTGACAACCTGCACTGCAAAGCAGCTGTGTGTTACCAGTAACAGTGAGTCAGCCTGTGAGACTGGCCTGACGCCGTCAAAGGCAGCCTGACACCCCGCACTGCAACACAACATGCAAGGGACTTCTCTGTGGTTGCTGGCTTGCATAAATCATACTGACACGGAAAGAAAGCTATCGCAAGGAATTAAATGCTCGCCATTGCAGGTCACTGGCTTGAACATCGGCAGGGCCATTTCAGCATTTTTTCTATCCGGGTTCAGGAAAGCAAACAAGCACAGGTCGATGTGCACAACTAACTTGCAGGTCATTATGCTATGCCTACTTTTTATCGAGCACATTATGCCAATCAAGGCTGCCTCAAAGTAATAATGCTTGAAATTTCCGCATATGAGGTTGATCAAATCTTCCTTTTTATGCCACACGGCCTTATTTTCACCTGTCACTGCTCATCCTCCATCTAGCTTGCATTCTTTGTTTTTTAAGTGTTCTAGCATTTTTTGCCAACTTCAGGTTTAGTAGTCTCTTCTTAAATGTTACTGCTGTACGACTCAACATAACATCAAAGTATTCCAAATTCCTCCCATAGACGTTATTGACATTATACTGCATGCATGACTTCCCCATACTTCAAAACGTGGGCTCCTCCATTGACTTCAATGGTCTTACTCTCCACAAACACTGGGCCTCACTCTCAATGTAGGCTCAACAGGTTTAGAGCTGTGATCAATCCCTGAATTTCGAAGCAGTCCATTCACCTGAGAAATTGAGTTAAAGTGTGATTTTATAATAAATAAGCGAGTAAAAATCTATTAAGCTTCAATCTGAAAAAGGTTTCCTAGTCTCGGGAAGGCTGCTAAAAGGTACTTGTTCAAAGACTCTTTTGGACTATTACACATCTGTAAAACGAGGATCTCAAGCACTCACTGGTTTATCATTCTTACCCTCCTGTTAGCTGATAAGCCCCATTCCTAGCTCACAATTATTACACTCTGTTTTGAGTGTGATATGAAACAATTACTGGACTGGATGACCCATTTGTAAAATCCATTCATAAAAAAGAACAATGTTCTGCTGTCTGCAGAAAGTGCTTTTGTGGAGCTTACTGCTTGTGTTCTGGCACATCTCAACTTATATAAACAGAACATGTGGTTTAAAGCGCCTTAAATAAAATTGTCCTATAAGCTCTAAAATCCAAATGTTAACTCCTCAACTAGTGAGGCTCCTCTCATCTTGCCTCACCCCCATGAACTGAGCCTATTTTAGTTTTTATTTGGGGCACGTAAAAGAAATTATACCTTTTTTCTAACCAAGGTGTCTTGGTCAATTTAGCGAGCTTTTTTCACCACATGCCAGGGATTTTAAAGGTATCCAGGAATTCTCTTTAATGGAACAAGAAAATAGTCCAAATATAGCAAAGAAAAAATTTAATTGGAAACAAATGCTGTGCAAGTAAGAGTATTTGCTTTTATCAAAAAGTGGCTCCAGCAAACCCCCTTCCCAGATTTTAGGAACAGACAGAGTTGTAAATTAAACTTTTTTAAATGCAGTTTTTGCATTGTTCTGTGTGGTAGTCGATTTTCCATATTTCATGGGGTTTCCAACTACCTGCAGTTGTGGGAAATACAGGTGTGAAATCTATAGGTAAATAAGGAACGCTACACATTTCTAAAAATTAGACAAAATTTTGTATTCAGGGTCATCTGTGTAAATCACTCATGGGTGAGTCAAAGAAACTAGAGGTTGAAATAAAAAATAACGAAAAAATAGAACAGGTAACGTTTACCTCTCTAATTTTTTGCCTTGATGAACAATTTACAAAAGTAATATATCATTATGTCTGTCAGAATTCTCGGGTCACAGGGACATATACAGTTTGCTGGTTGTCCAAAACCACTCAATACCCAGAGGCAACTGAACTCGAACTTATAATGAATTTTACTGTGAACCAGCCATGCATCAATTGATATTATAAAATCTATTGAATGAAAAAAAAGGGTATGGAAGAACTTTATGCATTTTTTAATGTGCCTAAGATAATTAATTTAGTACAACTGTTTATTTGCACAACTCTGAATTTGGGAGTACCTATACTATCATGTGATTCAGAGTGCATTTTGCTAACTATGTTATTTCTTTCATTCTGGCTTACTATTTAAACCAAAAATGGAGAGAAATTCAATTGATAATAAGCGATATTCAACCATTCTGAGCCCCCACCCTTCTCCCAATCAAAAGGGTACCCCCCTTCTGTGGTTCGACCTATCGTCAGAGACAAGAAAAGCCCCAAAATGCAACAAGGCAACATAAAGATTTTTCTTTGGAAATTGACCCATTCTGGAGATGTGGGTAGCTCCAATATTTGGGTCCTGTCTCGGCCACCACCCAGCCCCATACTTTTCTGGAAACTAAACGACCATGGAGGTCTCAGATAGTACAAGTTTTCTAGATTTCACTACTTTTTCTTACCCAGAATGTCATGCATACGTCAAATTTTGGATGAAATCAGGGATTTTCCTCCCATTCTGGTGATGGTGATAGCCGCAATATTTGGGTCACGGCTAGGCTGCCACCCAGGGAAATCCACCAAACCTAGACATTTCTGAAAAGTAGACACCCAGGGGTGTCCAGGGTGCTGTCACATTTGTGGACCTTACTTTGATTCCTTACCCAAAACTCCTTGCAAACAACAAACTGGCAAAAATGACAGATTTTACTTACATTTCTAAGAGGAAAGTTACCTAACATAAAGGCAGCAACATAATTCATGCCACCCAGTGTTCCCACACTTCCCCTGATACAAACTGTACTCCATTTGTGTGGTTAGGCCTATGGACCACAATATGAAAAGTCCCAAAAGGCAACTAGGAAACATCAAGATTTCCCATTAGAAATGCACCTCTTTTGGTAATGTGGATAGCTGTGGTGTTTGGGCTCAGGCTAAGCAGCCATCGATGGAAACCTACCAAACCCAGACATGTCTGAAAACTAGACACCTAGGTGAGTACAGAGTGGTGGTGGGTCTTACATGGATCCCTTTACACCTTTCTACCCAGAAAAGCCTGCAAACAACAAACTTTGGATAAAATCATACATTTTCCTTACATTGTTGTGAGTGAAAGCTCGAGAATATACATTGATCCACAAAATTCCAACTACTTTCCACACTTCGCCAGATAAAAACGGTTCTGGCCTTGTGTAGCTGTGCCTATCGTCCGTAACATGAAAAACCCAAAACGCAACAAGGTAACATCAAGATTTTGCCTTGTAAATATACACACTCTGGCAATATGGATAGATGCAGTATTTGGGCCCGGGTTAGGCCACAAACCAGGGAAACCTATCAAACCTAGACATTTCTGGAACTAGAGACCCCAGTGAGTCTATAATGGTGTGACTAGTGTGGCTCCCACTACATGTTCCTACCCAGAATGCCCCGCTGTCACACTGTAGCTAAAATCGGGGATTTTCCTCACATTGCTTAGAGAGCAATTCCAGAACCTGCAGGGATCCACAAAACTTCTACCACTAGGTGTTCTCACACTTCGCTCGACAAAAACTGTACCCGGTTACGTCTGTGACCGGGCCTATCGCCTGTGACAGAAAGACTGTTTGGTGCATTAGGCAGTGAAGTCACTGATCGATGCCAGGACTGATCATCCCCACCTCATTCTTTTTTCTTTTTAAACTTGGTCCCTGGTGTCTAGTGGGATTTCTGCCCCACACAAATGGCAGATTGGGGATAAACCCCCAATCCACTCTCCTGCAGCTGGGGCAGAAGGACTGTTGGGCCGTAAGAGGGAAGGGGCATTGGCCAATGCCAGGGCAAGCCGCCCACACCCCACTTTTTTTCTTACATTCTCCCTGGTGTTTAGTTAACTTTCTAGACCACCACTCCCCAACCAGTAGGGTTAGATTAGTGGTAAAACCTCTTTTGCCCTTCTCGGTGGGGCTGATAGGTTGATTTTTAATTTTTAGAAGGAGCACCTGTCCATGCCTGTGGGGCGCTCTCCTCTTTCTGGTGTCTATTGGGTGGATCCACTAGGAAGCGGTACCGCTTTGATCAGTGCTCAAGGGTCTGAGGAATGCCCCTGAGCATCAAAGTATAAAGCAAGGAGTTCCTAATAGTGTATTTTCACTTCCACACTGTGCTCTGTGCGTGCTGCTTATCACACAGTGTGAAAAAATAATAATCTTGGGATGTAGCAGAAGCTCTTCCAACATGTCCAAAGATTATTTTAAAAACAGGGCATCCGTCTGGTCAAAATTTCTAAAGGATTTTCTGCAATGCAGAGAATGCAAAGGATGTCAACGCCTCATCCTCCGCATTAAAAATGTTAAGAAGTAACTCAATATAACAAGCATTTGCAATGCAATAGGTCTCGCATTTACACAAGTTTAAGCTATTGGCATTGTAAATGACGATGCCTTTTATTTATGTTTGAAAAACGAAAACACAAATAAAAGGCATTGTTATTTGCAATGTGAATAGCTCAAACTCGCGTAAATGCGAGACCTATTGCATTGTAAATGCTTGTTGTTCCTTTCACTGTAGCAGTGACCTAGTTTGTTTTTAAAAAAATAAGACCTTTGGCCTCACGCTGTTTGTTCATTTGCATCTCACTGATGCTGGGAACAAAGAGATTGCAATCTTTACTGCCGATCTTTACTGCCGTGCGGCCCGCGAAAGTGAAAGCAAACGAGTGCTTTCAGGCCTCCAAATGGTGCGCGCGCCCGGCCGGCACACATGCACTGTATTTGGAGGCCTGAAAGCACTCGTTTGCACTTCCAGATCTCCCATTTACAAAAGCTCTCGCGAGAGCAGCGCTAAAGCGCTGTCTCAGGCAAGACCTAAAAAGGGGGTTTCAAGTGCTTCTTCACTGGCATGGTAAAATGTGTGCTTGTGTGAGTGGATGAATGTGAAAATTAGTCAAGGGTTGAATGATTACATGCATGGATTGATGAATGCGCGACTAAGTGTGCAGATGAATGAGCAGCTGAGAAAGTGAATGGATCAAAAATCGAATAGCAAGATTGGAAGGGGAGAGCAGCTCTTTGCTGCCAATGGCACACCTCCACCTTTAACACCATTCAGTTACTGATGATCCATCCTAATCATCTATTCATCCAGGTACTCTCATTTATCAATCTTTCATCCATCCATATACTTACATGACCATTAATCCATGCGTGTACTTATCTATTCATCTAGCCAACAAATTATTCATTGAACCACCATGCATCCTCTCATCCATGTATTAACTCACTAAATTACTCAGGAAAAACTTAAAGACCTGGCTGTTTCCCCGCTAAGTACTTGTAGGCTCATTGCTGAACAAACAGAACCTCTCTAGCGCTGGGAAGCCTTCGGGCAGCCATGCGCTCTACAAATCCCAAACATAAACATAAATTATGCAACAAACCAAACACTCATTTGCCTATACAAGCACTCAGTCACTCACTGTTGGGGCAGGAATAGCTTATACATGGTAAACAGAGATCAACTCCTGGACTGAGCAACTGAATGCATGTAAAACTGGTACCTTACTTTTTGTTTGGCCCTGAGTCCAAGCTAATCGAAAGAGGACACAAAGGCACAGATCTGTCCATGGTAAAATGAGATTCAGAGCCTGTTCTGTCACCTGCACCACGTTCATAGGAGGCATAGAACTACTATCTGTGCCCCAGAATAGTCACATAAAGCAGCGGAGGAAACATAGCTAATTTTTGGCAATCTTTCTTTATGAGCTGATCTGTTAACTCAGTGGCATGGTAAAGTGGGGAGTACTGACTCCACTCGTGTCCGTTTGGTGTGGACCCCAATCCCTTTTGCCTATGTTTGATTTGCATTTCGAGCACAGGTAGATGCACTAAAGCTTTGACACGTGTGGTAGTAAGACTCTGTGCGAGAATACAGAGGACCAGTGGAATCCATTTCGGATGGACCATGGTTTATCATGGTACAAGATGGAGGGTGGATGCAGCTTCCACAGACAGTGAAAGTGCATTGATTGTGTTCACATTGCACTGACGTGAAGGAGAATGGAGACAATGCTACACATGAAAATTCAATGAGAACTTTGTTAGCACAGGACTGGTGATCATTTCATCATGAGTAGAGCCATTTGGCAGCTAGTAGAGGTGAGGGAAATGAAGTAGGAGGAAGGAAAGGTGAGTAAGATGAGAGACGGAATATAATGAATTCAGATATAGAACCAGACCATCCCAGTGTGCAAAGTTTAATTTTTGGAAACAACGTCATGGAATCTAAAAAGGTCCGCTCGGTGCATGAAATCTGAAATTTTGAAATAAGACCCAAACTCCAAACTGAAATTTCAAAGACAAAACAAACTCACAAATCCAGCAATATTATTGCTGCTTCTAGTGCAAGAAACAACACAGTTGACTGAACACCAGTTTTATGATACATAATAGGACTAGGGTCGTGGACCAGGGTCAAAAACAGACTCGATAATTCTCGCCTCGGTACCTGCTCTAACCAGGAACACACTCGGCAACTCTGGGCATTAAGCTTGCCTCATCTCTACAACGGCCCCCCACAGACGCTGGGGATGCCTGGTTTCACCTTGGAGATACCCAGAAAGGGACCATCTCACAGGGATAGCCAGGACGGGTTCCCCAGCGGTCTATAGCGCCGGGACACCTCCTTGTGAGGTAGCTGTTCGCGCTTTACAAATATCAGTATTATTAGATGCAGTGGCAAATATTGTATAATAATTGCGAGCTAGATATGGTTATGCTAAGGATAGAGGTCCAGGCAGTACTCGAAACACGGTACATGGCAGAGTGTTTTGAATACAATTACTGTGCCCTATTACAGTTCATGCTTTTATATTCACAATCAAATACTGAAATATTAAGCTAGACTCACCACCACGATTATGAATCCACGAGCCTCATGTTCACATCTTATTCCATCGTAGCTCTCCAGAGAAAACCTGTCAACGTAAGAAGATGCATATTTTTTATCATAGATTATGCTTTTCATTGTTTTCATGAGGTGTTTGTAAATTTTCTCGCTTCTTTTCTCTTACTCGTGGCTTTGAAAACTACTGTCTCAACATATCATCAAAAAGCTATATTTAGCTGATGCTGCAAGCGCCCAGTGTCTAAAAGTGAGACAGCATGCCATCGGCCCCAAGCAAATGAGCGTCAGGGGCAAAATTTGGCCACCGACTGGATTATGAATTTAATTCAAGTTCTTGCTGCTCACTCTGCTACTTTTAAATTTCAATTAAAACACATACTTCACAGGAAACTAAAATAGTGGACTCTTTTCTCAGAAAATCATAGCTCGGCAGGCAATTTTCTTATCTAGTAGGAATCTAAAGGTTATCTGAAGGGCAGACACTTAACAGCAGGAAGGGTAATAAAACAGTCAGTAAAAAAGATGAACCCTTGCCTACCTAAACGCATTGTCAGGACAAACATGTATGCTTTTCAGTGCATAACACATAACATCAGATTACATGACTCGCAGTAATATCACAAACACATGGGTTTTTTCAGGTTATGGAGAGTCGATTAACAAACACATAAAACCAGCATCGAAATAGTAAATGAGAGTATACGTAAAATAAATCAGAGGCTATATTGGAAATAAATATTTGTAAAAAGGGTTCTCGTCACGAATTATTAAAAAGAAAAGAATAAAATAGTTGGAAATTTAGTACAGCTAACTTCTCTCTGAACTCCGGGATTCTCTTTCCAAACGCTCCCTTTTAAATTAACTATATTATGTCGTCTACTCTGAGCTCTCTCAATGGCCTACTACCCTAATGCTGGGGATCTACATGCTGTCTGTTCTGCTCCTCACGAAATTAGATAACGAACAGTAAACATTGCCTGGCTGGGACACACTATTTTTTATTAGAGTCTGTGATTGCTAAATACATGCTAAATATGAATGTATACGGTAAGTAATGACTAGAGGCTACTGGTCACACTGGGCAGCTGTGCCAAATTCGAAAGGTACTTACTGGCATGGCTGGCTGCTCCAGTTCAGTTTTTTTTTTCTGGGACTTGTCATCTTCTTGGTCCAATTATAAAATCAGGACAACAAGCCCCACCCAGAATGGGAAGAAAGAAAAACTGGAGAAGCCAGTCACGCATCGACTTCAGGAATTCTGGCATTGGAAACCACAATTGGAGGTAATGGTGTGCCCCTGTGTTGACGGGGTTCAGTACTAAGAAATGAACATTTAATTCTAGCGTATTTTTTTTTTTTTATAGGGGAAGTGGTTCACAGGCACAATGCAGTTGTGCTGGAGAAAGTGACCTCATATACTAATATGAAAACAGAATTCTTGCCTAAATTCCAGGATGCCTGATCTTTGTTAAGCTTAACTGCTTTTAGCAGAATAATTTGCTCATGTGGGAATTGTTGCTCCATTTAACAAAGAGACGTGAGTATGAGGCAGGGGGTTGTTACCATTTAACTGAAGCACATGAGACAAAGGCACACAGATCTCAGTCCTTAGATGGGGTGAAAATTCGGGAACAGAAAAAGCTAAAAGTTTGAGGAATAACTTATGTTGGCAGCACCCAAAATAAGATACAATATTGTATTGTAGCATGTTTCATAACCCTGACAAAAGTCATAAAGCGCTCCTAGTTTCTTTGAGGTGTGCTTTATGGAGTGCAGGGAGGAGGAGGAGGGATTTGCTTGTAGACTGACCTGCACTGGAGGTATTATTAATAAACAGTTTTTTAAACCTATGTCTGTGCAGCTACGTTTTAGAGTGACATCAAAGTGGACCCATCTTTTCAATCTGCTCATTTCTGAGTTTGATTGTATTGTAAAGCCTTAATCAAGGGGAAAAGAAAAAGTTCAGCTTAAACTTTCCTATGTAGGTGCCACGTTTTGGTTCACCAAGCCAGTTTAGCCTTTGTCACGTTATGGATTGAATTTTTCAGTACTGAAGGCACCACTTTTCAGAGTATTCAAACGGAGAAGAGAAAGGGGGAAAGCTCAACTTAGTATAGCAAGGAGTGTGGAATTCATATTACCCAGTGCCTAGGACGTACAGTTTGTGGTCAAAGACAACACGTTTGCAAGATTCTTTTGTTCACAGTACAAGCAGGCTCAGATCTTGCAGCACAAACCCTTTGGATGCCAGTCCACAGTACTGGATGCTGCTAAGGCAAGGGAGGCACTCATACGTGTCGGATTTTCTGAATTATTTATATGGCTCTGTTACCCAACACCTTTGCTGCCTGGATGAGTGTTATAAGGAAATACAGTGAGTCGCAAATCACCTTGCAGTAATAACACTCGTTCCAAAATAAAATTGTGCTCACCTTTGTATATGTAAGTATTTGTGGCTATTTATAAATCACCCTGAATGCTCCTTCATTTTAAACTAATATATGTAGTATAAGGAAAGGAAGATTGGTGTCTATATTTTGAAAGCAAACAACGTACCGCAAAATATTTGCCACTTAAAAAAACAGATAATGGTTATATACAGTTTGACTATACCACAGTGCATTTATCAATTCTCTAGAGCATTATTGGATCACGAAGGTTTGATGATGCATGCCAGAGTTAAAAAAAAAAAAAGAATAATGGAGAATTAGGGTAACACAAGCATGGGCAATATGCGCCTCCATCTTTAAGAACGTTTGAAAGTGCAGTTGTAGGTCTTTGACCTTTTATTGGTTCAGATTTACGACTTCCAGGAATTCAAAGGAGTTTACATAATAGTGACAGGTTTCCAGGCCTATTCCTAGCAAACGTTTGTGAATTTCATTTTGGCACGAGTAACTATATTTGCTCATGGGAAAAATATAACAAGTTACTGCAAATTTACTTGTGAAAACATATTTATTTATTCCTCTTGTGAGAAAATCTCTTACCACCATGGAAACATTTTTACCCCTGTCCATCTCAGGAGTAAAGTTTACATTTTTTCCAGGGTGGGAAAGGGTTGGAAAGGAGGCGATGAATTCCCATAGACAGGTAAGTTTGTGCATGTGAACAAACTTACAGGGCATGTCAGTGATAAAATTACCACTTTCTACCAAATACCAGCAATTGCGAGTGGAAATGCCCACACAAAAACATTTGTTTGAGTAAATTCCTTCTATGAGTGAAAACACAACTTTTGATTCCGTAAGCCAAACTTATATGCGTAGATAGCCCATGACATTTGTGTGAAAATAAGTGAAGGCTTAGAAGTAAAATTGCCACAAAAATTGACAAGATACTGCTTCACAAACTAACCTATGAAAGAGAGCAATGATATATGCCACACTAGGCTGTAAACAGACATCCGGCATAATGAAAGTACCACATGTTCACAGCCCTACAGTGATCAGAAAACTAGCCGATACACAGCCTGTGCATATTCAAAGGTCTGGGGTAAACAGAGCCCTGGCACGTTCAGAGGTCTGCATAATCAAGAAGATGTACAATTAGAGCATTGCAAGAATCCAAAACTTGACCTCTAATGAGCCCCGGCATAATCAGAGAGGCTATTATCAAAGCTCTCATGTAATGAGAATTCTGCCCTAATTTGTCATCTAATTTCAAGAAACTAAATGCGACTAGTGGATTGTTAGAACCCCTTTCAGGGGGCTGCAGAGCAACCAGAACCTACTGTGCCCAACTGTGGGGATTCAGGTCTTTTCCTCCTAACGTCCCTGGGCCCAACTTACTATGGACCCTGAGCAACTGAGTCAAGTATCCCTTCAGCACTTGACTCTCAGTTGTAGCGTGGGTCGACCAGTCCAAAGCATTTCGGGCTTGAGAGGGATGGGAGGTAGATACAGGGGGGTAAACACAGGCTCACAACACAAAATATATGTAGCAGTAATAAAGGATTGTCCCTTAAAAAACTTGCTTTTATAAAAGGAGTATTTATATTCGAATGCTAAGTGAAATACAGCATACACAAACACTACACATAGCCCTCTGAGGTCATGGCTATGGTGTTCAAAAGGGTGGTCCTCTAATCCCACTTCCCTCTCAATAACTATAGCTGTTATTCCCAATTTACTATAAGCGACTTTCCGGTTGCAAGCTGCCACCACCAGACATGTTTCTGGACCCCTGGGTCGAGAGCCTGCTTCTTTCGGGGGTCTGAAACAATGCACATACTGGGAAGAGTTGCCAAACCCCTCCGCCCCCCCCCCCCCCCAGGATGGGCAGGGTCCACGAAGAGGAAGCTTCAAAGGCTTGCCTCATTTGTGAGCAGCCCCAAGCCTTTGCTGCTTCCAGTAAGTGGCTCCCACTGGTTCTGACCCCTACTTTGGGCAGGAGAATCGGTGGGAAAACCAAGTGAGGAAGGGAGGTGTACCCACCTTTTCCAACCCTACCCCTCAGGTGGGGGAGGCGAGGTGAAGCACAACTCTCAGTCCCCGCCATATTGAAGATGGGGGACCCAGCCAACAATAGAGAGGCATATGCCCCCCTCTCACTGGAGGGTGGGATAATGGGGGTGTACCCACCCCAAGGAAGGGACCCATTGGTTCCAACCTTTACTTACCTGTAACACCCCTAAATCTAGTATTTAGGGGCAACCCTGAACCTTACCTTCAAGACAAGAAGTGACCAGAAGAAAAGAAGAAGAAGGACCGAAGAAGCCGTGCTGAAGCTAAGAAGAGGAGGACGCCCACTGACTTGGCCCAGCCCTACCGGTATGTTCCCACCTCAAACCTGCTCCAGCAAAATCCCAGTGTGCTCTACAGCCAGCAGCCTCAAGAACCCGAAGAACCTGCCCTGCCTTCCAAACCCAAGACGCTGTCTCCCATGAGCACCAGATTTGCTCACCAACAGACTCTGGCCCCAGCCAAAAGCGTGAGTCTGCACCACTCTGCTCCCGACGCCTACAGCCTGAATTTGAGTAGCCCAACATCACAAGGAGGTCTCCCCGGCGATCCTGACTTCTCTGACCTGCCTCAACTCTCCAAACGACGCCAGCAGTCTCTTTCTGGAAGACGACCGTGACCGGAGCTGGTAAGAAAACCAGATGTCTAAAGACACTCCTGCTCCCGACGTCCCACAGCCTTGGGTGGCCCAACCAACGATGTCCTATCATCCCCAGCCATCCCAACTTACCTCTCCAACCGGTGGTCACCTCCAGAAGATCTTCGTCCCTGAGCCTGCAGTCTTTGTTGCAACCGGAGAACCCCCATTGAAAACAAAAGGGACCCAACGCCAAAACAGCACCCTGCACCCAGCCGCCCCTGTGCCGCTGCGGATGTACTTTGGGTGCTAACTCAGATCCCCCTTTGATCTGAGCTTAACACCAGGAGCTTTGCTCTCATAACCCTGTGGCCTGCTCATGAGCAACCACCAACCGCAGGCACCGTACACCCGTTGGATAACAATAGGCCTCAGCACTCTGCACCTGGCCGCCCTAGTGCCGCTGAGGGTGTTCTGAGAGTGCATCCTCGACCCTGGGGAAACCCTGGTTCTGACCCCAGAATACCAACTCCCACAAATAAGTACTTACCTGCAAACGGTTAGCTTCGTTTTTCTCCATAGGAATACATTGATTGGTTTTCCCTTGCAAATTGTTCTAAGTGTGGAGTTGGTTTCTATGGAACATTGAAAAACTGCATATGTACAAAAAGTGAATTACTTACCTCATGTCTAAGAGATGTCTCAGTGTGATATCTAGACATATCACACTGATTAGTAAAAGTAATCTGAAAAGCAACATACATAGTGACCTGTAAAGTAACTAAAAAGTAATACTGAACTGTTGACTTACCTGTAATTAAACCAACTGCATTTGAACCTGCATTCAACTGCAAAACACTGCATAAGATTTTGCAAAGCATTTATTTCACTTACCTGCACCAGGCTTTGCTTGGTTCTAGAAATAAAATAACTAAATAATATTTTTGATACAAACACATTGGTCTGAGTTCAGTCTTTGAGTGTGTGACATCATTTGCTGCCTGTGTGTGTACAACAAATGCTTAACACTACCCTCTGAAAAAGCATTACTGCTCACCCACACTACCACACATAGAGAGTAAGATGCTATCTACTTTTACCTCGATCTACCTTTGGGGTTCCACTGGACACTGTGCACACTATACCTCATGTTGGTATAGTATATACAGAGTCAGCTTCCTATAACCATTCACAGGCACACATACACTCAGCATATGCATATAACATACATGCCCTGCACATCGCTCAATGCTAATGTGATGTAGGCCAAGAGTGAATTTAGCACACAGCAGCAGAATTTTACATGAGTGATCTTGTAGTCCCCACTCTAGAGACAAAGGTTAAAAGGCATGTTCACCCCTACTGATCAATACACAGTGTGCTGCCACGGCGGCACTCATGCAGCTTAACTCCTGGCAAAGTCAGTAGAATTTCACCACTATGAGGGTAGGGCTCTGGGTGCCCCTCCTGGTCCAACAAGACCGCAATCCGTGAGACAGGCCTATGTCAAGACACACATCCATAATCCGTGTTCACCCATGACAAGAAAATCAGCACCAGGTATCCAGACATCATTGCAGGTTGGGTAATAATGGCAGGATTGCACGTCTATCACCCTGCAAGGATATTTTGCATTCCAACATGGTTTTATAAGACAGTTAGATTTTGGAAGCATCTAGTATTTGGGCAACATGATATTATATAGAATTTCACACCTTTCTATGGTACAAGGTTTGAAGAGAAGCAGGGGCTGTGCATTTGTTGGACTCATTCCCAAAGGCATGCAGGGACAATAACTCACCAAGAGCAGAAGGTCTTTCAGACAGCTCTAGAAATTTAGGAAATCTATGAATCTAAGGTGGTAGTAAAATGAGTTACCAAGGGTAAGCAGTGAATGTGAAACAATGTTCTACTGCTCCACTTGTTTCCAGCCGAAACGGGGGCAGGCAGGTTCATTGAAGCCAAATTGTGCTGTCTTAGTTGTTAATATATCATAAAGTTCAGGGAGTGATAAGATCAGTCCCTTCCAGGTCAACTTTGTGGATAATGACAAGTGTTTTGAAATTGCCTCTTCCAGTTTCCAGTGCAAGGTCTTTTACACTGTAACAGTGTGATTTGCATTACACATTCTAACACTTCTATTGTTGCAGATGGTTCTGGCTCACAGTGCAGTGTAAATGGTGTTCGAGTATGCCAATTTTGATGTCACCAAGATCAGTTTGTTTTGTTTGATGTTAGCAGTACATAGAGGAGTGTAGATTGTAAACATTCTTAATGAACCAACTAACCTAAAATACAGAAAACAGTGAGACATGACTCCTAGGAGAAAGCCAGCTAATGGGCAGTACCACACTAATTCATCCACCCAAAAGCCCGCACATCATTGAACAAGGAGATGACATAGATTCTGATATCACTATTGGATATGGTCATGAAATAGCCAGCACACTGGAAACTTAAACAGAAAGCAAAATTGGAAATTCAGCAACATCTATCAACCTCGGCAAAATCTAACATCTAGTCTAAAGAAAAGCAGTAATTCCTAAGGGCCAGATTCTTCACCTAAACGAAGAAATTTAAACACTGAACGGGAAGAGCAAACTCAAAAAAAACTCAAATGGATTTCTGGAATGGTGATGCTATGATTACACCCCGAGGAAAATGATCAACCTGGAAAAGACCCACAAGCAGTCACTTTCAACAAAGACGGCGTACGTGCCTCCCATAGTGAAATACAGGTCCCAAGACAAAAGACCTATGACTGGAATAGGAGCACTTAATCCAAAAAGTGGTCAATTGGCATTTAAAGGAAAGCTCCACGACGCAACCTAAAACTAGTAATATGGTTAGTGGCACCAATCACATCTTAGATTTGACTGGAAAAGCCGATTGGCAATGAATCACACTTTAAGAGTATACCGGTGATAAATTACACAGTCCCAGAGAAGCATTCTTCACTGACCAAAAGAAGATGAAGAACATATCCAACACCAAAATCCTTGCCATCACAAATGACAAATACAGCAGCAATATCCAACCCAGAACTACTGGACCACCTGAGAAACAAAGGGGCTGATTTATATTTAGGCAGAAGGCTGCTATTCCGCCATGGGAACAGAGTGAAATACTCTGTCCCCATCACCCGCTTAATTTACAATGACCGCCAAGCAGGCGGCTGTTTATATAAAGCTTTACCAGGAACCACTATTATGGCAGTTCCTGTCAATGCATTTTACTCTGTGCCACAGAGGTGCGTCAGCTGGGCAAAGTCTTTTATCAAACAGTATTCTTTTTATTTACAAAAACAAAATCATAAAATGGGATTTTCTTTTTATAAATAAAACAAGTAATGCACCCCTCGCCATGAGAGTCACCTCTAATAGCAGGAGGAGCATTATTTTGGTTTCACTGTCCCTCACCGCCAAGGTTTACCTGGTGGTGACAGAAAGTAAAAAATGGCCATATGTCCGCCCATCCTAATCGGGGGGAGGGGTAAAAATGTAGCCATTTCAATGACAGTCCTTACTCCGCAGGGCCATCTGAGACATTTGTCCACAGCGGAGACAGAGTAGTCTCCGCTGTGGCCACACATAAGATGTGCCTGCATATAGATCGGGTGGGTGGACCACTATGTTGGTGGCTAGGGAACTCTTTCGCCACTGCAATGGAGTTCCATTCCTGTCAGCATACAAATAAGGCCCAACGTGTTCTAATGGCTAAAATGAAATATTGCTGCAGGATCAAGTCTAAGATTCTCAAAAAGAATCAACCAACAATGAGAGGCTAATAGTCAAGAAGTAATCTGCATGGGAACAGGCAAGAGTTCCTCAATAACATTCATGTGAAAAAGAAATGCATTTGCCCTGTGATAGAAGAAATGAGACCCTGCTACGCAAGCAATACCAAGGGATACCCCTTATATGAGAAGGTCAGCCAAAGACCAAAGAAAGATTCTCACGGTGTGATGTTAGTACAAGAATCAAATTAAATACCTCCTCTTATAGCTGACATCCAACTGACACCTTGTGAAGTCTTCAAACCAGAAAACCTGACTCCAACAGAGCAGACCCTAGGTGGGCATGAAAAGAAAAAATACCCCTAACAGATGTAGCTGAAGTTCACTTCTGCAGCATGCCTAAGAAAGCAATTTATAAGATGTTGAAGTTAAACAAAGCAAACCAAGGGAAGGGATCTGAATGCCGCGTAATTTGGGGTAATGAGGTGGCAGGCGTACAAACACCTGGAGAGAGACACAAAAAGGACTCCTGTGCAAGTATATGCAGAACGCTCCTAAAGGCTAGCAGAGACAGTCTGCCAGGAAAGACGTCAGACCTAAAATTCAATCCTGGCTAGATTAGGATGGAAATTAGCAATAAAAGCTGTCTCCTGGAATATAGCTACTCTTGGTGAGAAGGCCTCAGATCAGCAGGTTCAAATATTCCTTGAAGATAATGACATCATGCTATTGTTGGAAACATGGCACCTTACCCCTTAAGAACCACAAGGATTCTAAACCATTGACCTACTAGCTATAGAAAATAAAGACAGTAGTGACTCAGAAGGTCTCCAGACCAGCTACAATCTAAAACAAATTAAACAGATGACCCACATAACAACCATCAAACAAACGCTACTCATAACAGATATTTTCCTACATGATATCACAGTGCTAATGCTCAGTACTCAAAAACTCTGTATAATACTCTAAGTAGCCCTAAAAAAGGGGGTTGGAAGATTTGTTTGTCCTACTTGCAAGTCATGAAGAACACAATTTGCTACCAGCTTGTTATGTTGGCATAGCAGGGGACTTTAATGCCAAACAACACAAATGAAGAGGGAACAATGCAGTTCTCATGGAGCCCAGCCAATCTCTTGGAGCCCCAATTTTGGATCAACAGTGCCCTCAAAAAGATCTTAAAATAAAAGACTCTTAAAAACTTCTACACCAAAAAAGGCAAGGTATCTGCCCAGGATATCATAGTGCATGATGAACAAGGCATTGCATCTTTCTGCAATGATCAAGTATCTTCTTTCATTGACATCTTAATTCCCCTAGTGAATGGTCTCAATACTCTAATGCAAGATTGATCTGGAGATTCGAAAGTGACCACACTATGCTGGATTCTCTTATGAAGAGAAGCACTGAGCGAAGAACCAGCAACACATGCATGTCCCGGAAGTTCCTATAAAGTCCAAGGGAGAATCAAGCCAAATAAGATTGGGGAGGCACTGTCAAAGAGGCATAGAGGAGAGGAGACGCCATTCAGAAACCACATTGCACATATTCTCCTAAAATGCGAATGGTACTCTAAGAGCAGAATGTCCCTCTTCTAGAAAACATTAAGACTAATTGAGTCTGAAGACCACCAAAGCACTTTATCACTTTACTTACAAACTTTGCAGCCTTCCTCGAAGCAGTACAGAAAACTAGAGTAAAAAAGATCACTGAGATGGCCACTATCGTAAAGGAGTCATTGGGAGGGTAAAAACCACACAGATCATACCACAGATAGGCGTAGAAAAACCCATTAGGAAATTCTCCAAACTGTGTCCTGAATAAAGTTTTGCCAACAGCGTGAACACTCCCTTTCTAACCTACCTTCGCCCCTTCTCACATCTTGGGAACTCACCTTCACGTTGGAACTGGGACTAAAACCACCATGCTCTGAATCTCCGTGAATGACTCCTAAACAGGCCATAAGAAGGAAAAAAACAGAACCATGCTTGGCCACAGACAAAAAGACCTGAACCTTAGCTTTTTCATGTCAAGGAAGAGGGTATCTTATCTCACTTTAGACACACGTGTCTACTGTTTCATATAGTCCACATACAGGGTTCCCAGATATGTGGTCCCCTTGACACTCCCACTCCTTTTGAACGTTCCTTCTCTTATGGCTCTCAACTAAATGTTTTAATATTTTGTAATATTTTCTAAAATCTCTAAATGACCGAATACCAAATAATGTGTAGACCCAAAGTTTCTTCACATCCACAATGTGGCAGAAAAAGGAATTGGTGGGGTATCAATACAGTAACGTAGCAAGGATGCCGTGGGCCATGGTGCAAAGCAAGGAAAATGGTGCTTTTGACTGTTGTTGAAGTAGTAAAACACAGCAATGATCATAGTTCAAATTGCTCCTCAGAGCCGGCTCTGTGTCCAGTTCTACTACAGCTGCTACACCAATGTTAAATATGCCCCTGTATTAATAAGTGCCCACTGAAGGGGCTGAGGGTATCTCCTAAACAGGTGTTATTTATGCTGAAACACCTTAAGTTACACATTTTTGTGTGTTTGAGTTTTTCAGATTTGTCTTTCCATCCATAATGCGCAGAAACAAAATTTTATTCAACACCATATATTCAAATAAAAATAACCAGAAAAAATCAAGTTTTGCTAATGCCTATGGACTGTTGCTATTTGACTATCCAAGCCCCATTTTGTTTTTAGGTTGCAGCTGTCTGGTTTGGTAAAGGCATCTTAGGGACATTCAGAAAGTTGACCTAGGAATGCATTTCGCCTGTTAATTACCATTGGCTCTGTGGTCTGTAATCAACAATGTCTTGCTTTCTATTTGCTGACATTATTTGCTATAGGCTGTCCAGCTTTATTTCGTCCCTCCTGTTGCCCAAACCTCGTTTACAGTATTCTTCCACAAACTCACTTTCTATAAACAGGCCTTTAAATCTTGTTCTTATCTTGTAACATTTGCACATGTGCATTCAAAGGCAGGGGTCAATTGTCAGACTGCGTCTCCCAGGGAACTTGGTGTTTATTTTTCTTTCTCTGACTTCAAAGGGAGAGGATTTATGCGACAATCATGCTGGCTAGTAGAGGTCTGCTTGAGGCAGGCTGAACAGTTGTTATTTTTTTTCTAACACGCAACAAAAGTTAAATGTCTGTAAATAAACTGTGCTGACAATCAATACATTGGCTGATGATTTTTCCACACATTATCGTTTGTGTGCTGTATACTTGTTTAAGCAAAACGGTATGCGAGTGCGAATGTAATGGTCATTTCAATTGAAGATGTGTTGTCTGTGATGGCTTTACGCTACCATACCATGCATAGTCCACGTTACCCCCATTCCACTCTACTCTGCACCACTCCAAGCCACTTGACTTTACACTGCACCACTCCACACCATGCCACTCCATTCCACACTGCATCACTGCACTCCTCTCTGCACCACTCCACTGTACGCCTCTCTACTCTACACCACTCCACTCTACTCTATGTCGATGCAATGTACCTCACACTACTGCACTATTGACCCCTGCCCTCTTCACCACTGCACTCTAAACCACTTCGCACCAATCCACTCTATGCAACCCTGCTCTGCAACACGGCACTCTGTACCACTGCACTCTAAGCCAATGCACTCCACGTCAATCTACTCTGCACTGAATCCCTCAATGCCACTATACTCTCTGCCATTGCACTCTACGTCACTCTATTCTGCTCTGCGTCATTACATTCTGCACCATTCTATTCTACTCTGCACCACTGCACACCACACCACTGCTCTCTACGCCACTCTACTCTGCGCCACTCTACTCTACACCAGTGCACTCCATAGTACTCTACTATAAACCACTGCACTCTGCGACAGTATACTCTACAACACTCTTGTCTCTGCCACTCTACTTTATGCCAATCTATGCCATTGAACTCAACACCACTGAACTCTAAGCAACTGAACTTTATGCAACTGCACTCTACACCAATTCACTGTAAGCCACTTAAATCTACTCTGCACCACTACACTCTATGACACTCAACTATATACCACTGCAATCTACACCACTTCACTCTACTCTGAAGCAATCTACTATGCCACTGCAGTCTACACCACTCTATTGCACTCTGCACCACTCCACACCATGCCTCTTCACACCACATCACTGCACTCTACTTCACTGCACTCTACGCCACTTTTCTCAAAACCACTACAATCTACGCCACTGGACTCCATGCCAATCTACTCTGCAACACTGCACTGTGCCCCACTATATTCTACACCATTGCACTCTACATCACTATACTCTGCAGCACAGCACTCTCTGCCACTGAACTCAATGCCACTGAACTCTATGCCACTGAATTCTATGCCACACTATTCTGCGCCACTTTACAAAGCACTCTATTGCACTGCACTCTACTCGGCACCACTCTATGCCACACATTTGCACTCTACACAATGCACTCTACGCCACTTTAATCTACTGTGTTCCACTGCACTCTGACACTGCACTCTACGCCATTTCACTCTAAGCTTCTCTACTCTTCTCTGCACCACTATACTCTATGCCAGTGCACACTACCTGCTCTACTATGCACCACTCCATGCCACTGCACTCTACTCTACACCACTCCACACTATGCCACTCCACTCCACACTGCATAACTGCACTCTTCTTTGCACCACTACACTGTATGCCCCTCTACTCTACACCATTCCAATCTAATATATTTCAATGTAATCTACCCCAGACTAGTGTACATACTCTGTAACACTGCACTCTATGCCACTGCACTCTAAGCCAATGCAGTCTATGCCAATCTACTCTGCACCAAATCACTCAATGCCACTATACTCTATGTCAGTACACTCTACACTGCTCTATTCTATTCTGCATCACTACACTCTACACCACTCTATTCTATTCTGCACCACTGTACACCAAACTACTGCTCTCTATGCCACTCTACTCTGCGCCACTGCACTATATGTAACTCTACTCTGTGCCACTGAACTCTATACCAGTGCACTACATGCCACTCTACTATACATCACTGCACTCTGCAACAGTATACTCTGCAACACTGCACTCTTTGCCACTCTACTTTATGCCACGCTATGCTATTGAACTCTACGCCACTGAACTCTAAGCCACTGAACTCTAAGCAACTGAAGTTTGTGCCACTGCACTATAAGCCAATTCACTCTAAGCCACACAAATCTACACCACGCCACTCCACAACACTGCACTCTATGCCAATGCACTCTATACCACTCTACTCTACTCTAAGTCACTCCACTCTATACCACTTCACTCTACTCTGAAACAATCTACTCTATGCTACTGCACTCTATGCCACTGCACTTTATGCCACTCTACTCCACTGCAATCAACTCTGCACCACTCTAGTCAGCACCACTCTACTCTATGCCACTGCATTCTAGACCACTATCCTATGCCACTGCATTCTACCCTGCATCACTATACCCTGCACCACTCCACTCAAATTCAATCGACTCTGAAACAATCTACTTTACGCCACTGCGCTCTGTGTCACTGCACACTATGCCACTCTGCACCCCTCCACTCTACGCCACTTTACACTGCGCCTCTCTATGCCACTGCGCTCTTTGCTACGCCACTCTATTCTAAACCACTGCACTCTATGCCAATTTATTCTACACTGCTTTACTCAAAACCAATGCAATCTATGCCACTGTACCTATGACAACTACTTTGCACCACTGCACTTTACGCCACTATACCCTACAACATTCTACTCTATGCCACTGCATTGTACATCACTGCATGCTACATCACTACACCATTGCGCTCTATATCACTGCACTCTACGCCACTCTATTCTCCTCTGCACCACTGTACTCTACAACTCTGCTCTCTGCACCACTCTATGCTACTGAAATCTATGACACTGCACTCTATGACACTGCACTCTGCATGACTACCCTCACCACCACTACACTCTACACCACTCTACTGCACTCCATGCCACTGCACTTTATGCTACACTACTGCACTATATGCCACTGCACCACTCTACTCTATGCTAATGCACTCTACACCACTCTACTATGCATCACTCCACTTTTATGCCATTGCAGCCTACCATGCAACACTTCACACTATGCCCCTCCGCTCCACACTGCGTCAATGCACTCTTCTCAGCGCCACTCCACTGTGTGCCTCGCTACTCTACACCACTCCAATCTACTCTATGTCAATGCAATCTACCCCACACTACTGTACTTTGCACCATTGCACTCTTCGCCACTGTACTTTACTGACTCCATGCCACTCCACTCTATGCCACCCTACTCTGCAACACTGCACTCTATGCCACTGCACTCTAAGCCAATTCAATCTGCACCAAATTGTAGGAGAGTAGGATCTGCTTCTTATAGTTACCCCCACTTTTTGCTGCTGTAACACTGTTTTTCGACTTTAGTCTGGCTGGGGCCCACCTATTCAGGACCCCAGCCTAGCTGCTTCCTCTCTAAATTGATTCCATGTACGCTACGTACATAACAGATTGGATTTTGAGGTGCCCTTATAGGTCCCTAGTATTTGATATACATTGTACCCAGGGGATAGGTACCCCAGAGGCCTACCAGGGGCTGAAGCATGTATTATGCCACCCCTGGCAAGCCCTCCAAAATGACACCACAGGTCTGCCACTGCAGCCTGGGTAAGGTGGTGCATGCACCCCATACAGAGGTATAGGTTCACTATATCTCACCTATCACTGCACATAGAAACCTATCAGTCACCCCTATGGCAGGCCTTATCAATCCTGAAGGCAGGGTGCTTGGTTTTGTGTGAGAGGGTGCCCATGCATGAGCAGAGCCTCTCTGCAGCCTTCGGCATCTCTTCTCCGGGGTTGTCTGTGATGCAGCCTGACCATATACTCTTAAGTGCATTATACCCCAACGGTAAATGCTAACTTTGGACTGGCTGCACGGAAACATTTTGTGTTTGGTGTCAAACACCTTGGAATCATACCCCCACACCAGTAACTGGTGTGGGAGTATGATCCCACCCTTCTAGAGGGAGAGACATGACAGCACCAGTATACCCGGTACCAACTTAAAAGAGCCCTGGCATCACAAAATGAACGCTGCAGCCACAGACACGAGTCTGACCTCCTGCTGCTGACCGAAACTCCGGCAGGGGAGGCCTGGACAATAGGTTTCCTGTCACAGGGAGGTGTCACCACCTCCCAGACAGGCTTTAGTGTATTGGGGATGGGTGGCTGCACTCTGAGAGTGCTTTGAAGTCCTGCACCGGGGGCACATTTGGTGTACCTGTGCATAGTCCAGCTCAAACCGGTTCAGGGGCTACCAGCCCCTGCTCTGGCACGAAACTGGACAAAGGAAATGGGTGTAGCCACCCCTCTTTCCAAACCCTCCCATAGGTGGGTCCCCTGAGTTAGTCCAACCCCTTCCTTGGGTATAAAGTAGGAACCCTTGGCAACAGGACTTTAGATATCCTTGGACGAAACTCTGAAACTGAATCCTGGAACTTCGACGATCTTTTCAACGCCAGATGACTGAAGAATCTCGCTTGGAGTAAAGGAGTTACTCCCCTGCTTGGCCGGCACCAAAGACGCATCTGTCCGGTCTGCATCTCCGAAGCTACCGCCAGACGCCGAAGACTTTGCAACACCAGAGGTGGATTTCCATACTTCCCAGAGGCCGAACCAGGTCCCCAGCAAAGCTGAGACCCGTAGCCCTCATGGGTACCGTGGAACCGGAACCCCTGGACCCCGTGCACATTTGAAAGTGCATCAGCTTCTCAACGTCTCCTGAGGCTGTGCATTGGGTTACTTGTAGCCCAGACCCCGAGCAGAGAATCCACTGAAGATTGTTGGCCTAGTCACCCCGAGTGACCCGTGGGCCGCCATTTTGTGATTCCTTTTGAGGTCCCTTCCCGATCCCTAGTCCGTCAACTGGTGGGTCCCTGTGAAGGTAACTCTGACTTCCTTTGGGCTTCCCTAGTTTCTCCAGACGTGCCCTCACACCTCCTTGCTGGGGGAGTCCCTCGGACCTTGCTGGTCCGCACCGAAGCATCTTTCTCCTTTCTGCGTGGGTTGCTGTTGCCAAGGCTTGTTGTGTCCAATCTGGGCACCAACGCTGCAGCACTCGACATCCTTCATGGGACAGATCCAGCTCCTGGTCATCCTCGACGCCTCCTGGTCCTTGTGGCTGAAGAGTCAAGCTTCACCTTCTTCACCTGAAACACCCAACATCGATGGGCATTCATCTATCGTGCCCCTGGTCACTGGCAAATGACCCAGACTCTGTCCCCTCTGCTTTCAGGTTCTTCAAATCTTCGATCCAGACTTGGATCTCTTCGGACACTTCGCATCTTCCCGGCATCAGTACTTCTTCGCCAGCTTCCATTGAAAACGACGATGCGACCCGACACCTATGCACCCGGATTCCCTGGGTGAGGTAACTCGAGTACTCCGGTGCTCACGTGTGTGTTGACCATAGAACTGTCTAAGTCCAAAAGGGTTTGGTCCTAGTCCATCCCTAAGTGTCCCTAATCTTTAAAAATATAACCACGACTTTCCCCATAGAAGCTAACGGGAGCTTGCGGTTGTGTACACTGCACACGGCCCCGTGGGTCCCTGTGTCACTACCTTGGATGGTTCCTTGGGGTCCCAGCGATTCTACAGGCTCTAGGCCTTGTGTCTAGTTAAGTCATGGTTCTTATACCACTATTTTAGTATATGGTTTGGCTCGCCCCTAGGGTCTAACGTGTATTTGTGCTACTTACCTGTAATATTTGAGGTGTAACATGTGTTTTGACCTCTAGCCTCATAAAGAGACTAGTAGGGTGTGTTTAGTAATAAATATATATATTTTATATATATACCTGGTGTGGTTTCCTTTCATTTAGCCATTCATGAGATTATAGACTGGTAAAACAAGCTGCTTTACATTCCTTCAAGACTTAGCCTGAAGGCTGCTCTCCATAGCTACCACTAGGATAGCTTTTAATAAAGGAAAGGTTGTCTTTAACCCCCCAAAGAAAAAAAAGACTTTCTGCCCCCCCAGGAGGCAGATGGGGGCAATAGCCCCTGATCTTCCCCCCCCGGGGGAGGGGGCAGAAAGCCCACTAAGCGCCAGGGATTTTTTTTTTACATAGGTAAGGGTGGGGGCTGCCCAGAATGGACATGCCAATGCCCTCACCACAAAATAAATGCTACAGTCTTTCTGCCTCCCCTGGGAGGCAGATGGGGCAATAGCACCTTATCTGCTCCCCCGGGGGGGGGGGCAGAAAACCCACTAGCCACCAGGGTTTTTTTTTTTTACAAAGTTTGGGGTGGGAGCTGCCAAGAATGGACATGCCAATGTCCCCACCCACCCGAAAAAAGATGCCACTGTCTTTCTGCCCTCCCAGGAGGCAGATGGGGGCAGTAGCCCCTGATCTGCCCCCCGGGGGGGCAGAAAGCCCACTATGTGCCAGCGATTATGCTGGCTTTTGTATACGCAGGGGTGGGAGCTGACCAGAATGGGCATCCCAATGCCCCCGACTCCCCAAAACAATAGCCACAGTCTTTTGGGGCATATCGGCGCAATAGCCCCTGATTTCCCCCCTCCCCAGGGCGGCAGAAAGCCCACTAGGCACTTACTTTTTTTCTGAATGTGCCTATCTGTGGAATTTGGTTCCTAGCTCTGCCGGCACCTAGGGAAACCTAGCAAACCTATACATTTTTTTAAACTAGACACCCAGGGGAATCCAGGATGGTCTGACTTGACTAGCTCTCACCAGGTTCTGCTACCCAGAATCCCTTGCAAACCTAAAAGTTTGCCCAAAAAACACATTGTCCTCACATTTCTGTGGTGAAAAGTTCTGGAATCTGTGTGGATCCACAAAATTCCACCCACCCCGCGTTCCCCAAAGTCTTCCAAAAAAATGGTACCTCACTTGTGTGGGTAGGACTAGTGGCCGTGACAGGAAACGGCCCAAAACGCAACGTCGACACACCACATTTTCACAGTGAAAACTGACCCTTTTTTTTTGCAAAGTGCCTAGCTATAGATTTTGAACCCTAACTGTGTTGGCACCTAGGGAAACCTAGAAAACATATACATTTTTGAAAACTAGATACCCAGGGGAATCCAGGATAGGGTGACTTGACTGGCTCTCACCAGGTTCTGTTACCCAGAATCCCTTGCAAATCAAAACATTTGTAAAAATAAACACATTTTCCTCACATTTCTGTGGTGAAAATTTCTGGAATCTGCGTGGATCCACAAATTTCCACCCATCCCGCGTTCCCCAAAGTCTTCCAAGAAAAATGGCACCTCACATGTGTGGGTAGGCCTAGTGTCCGCGACAGGAAACGGCCCAAACGCAACGTGGACACACCACATTTTCACAGTGAAAACTGACCCTTTTTTTGCAAAGTGCCTAGCTGTAGATTTTGAACCCTAACACTGCCAGCACCTAGGGAAAACCTAGGGAAACCTAGCAAACCTAGACATTTTTAAGAACTAGACACCCAGGGGAATCCAGGATGGGGTGACTTGACTGGCTCTCACCAGGATCTGTTACCCAGAATCCCTTGCAAACCTAAAAATATGTCCCAAAAAACACATTTTCCTCACATTTCTGTGCTGGAAAGTTCTGGAATCTGCGTGGATGTACAAAATTCCACCCACCCCGCGTCCCCCAAAGTATTCTGTGAAAAATGGTACCTCACTTGTGTGGATGGGTCAAGTACCCGCAACAGGCAAGGGCCCAAAACCTATTGAGGCAACATCAAAATTACCTATCACAAACCAATCTGGTTTTGCAAGGGGGGTCCCATGAGTTTTTGGCCCCGTGCTCGGCGGCCATCTAAGGAAACCTACCCAACCCACACATTTCTGAAAACTAGACACCCGGAGGACTCCAGCGAGGTATGGCTTGCGTGGGTCCTCCAAATGATTCCTACCCAGAATCCCCTGCAAACCTCAAATTTAGCTGAAAAAATCATGTTTTTCTCAAATTTCTGTGTGGGAAAGTTCTGTAATCTACATGGATCCACAAATTTCCTACCACCCAGCTTTCCCCCAGGTCTCCCGATAAAAATTATACCTCACACTCGTGGGTGGGTCAAGTACCGCGACAGGCAAGGGCCCAAAACGTATTGAGGAGACATCAAAATTACCTATCACAAAACAACCTGGTTTTGCATCGGGGGTCACCTGGGATTCTGGCCCCGGGCTCAGCGGCCATCTTGGAAACCTACCAAACTCACATATTTCTGAAAACTAGACACCCAGGGGAGTCCAGCGAGGTATGGCTTGCATGGGTCCCCAAATGTTTTCCTACCCAGAATGCCCTGCAAACCTCAAATTTAGCAGAAAAAATCCCTTTTCTCACAAATTTCTGTGTGGGAAAGTTCTGGAATTTGCGTGGATCCACAAATATCCTACCACCCAGCGTTCCCTAAAATGGTAACTCACTTTTGTGGGTAGGCATACTGGTTGCAACAGGAAATGGCCCAAATCGTGCTGTGGAGACTTCAAAATTACCTATAACAAAACTACTTGGTTTTTTTGGGGGGGGGGGCACCTAGGGTTTTGGCCCCAGGCTCGCCCCCCTCTAGGGAAACCTACCAAACCCAAACATTTCTGAAAACTAGACACCCTGGGGAGTCCAATGAGGTATGGCTTGAGTGGATCCCCCAACGTTTTCCTACCCAGAATGCCCTGCAAACCCCAAATTTAGCTGAAAAAACACATTTCCCACATATTTTTCGGTGGAATCCCCGTGCTGGCACAAATGTCCTACAGATCGAGGAAGATGCAGCCCTCTCCCAGATCACCACCCAAGTAGCCTTGTCCCAGACCCTCCTCTCACTTTACTGCTTATGATGGTTTAAAGGATATGCTAGAAGTCTCTAAGAGTCTGTATAAGCATGTAATTCCTTTTTTGTCTCCCCTACCTTGATAAGGGACTCAGCTGGTGTGAGGTCCCTAGTTGACAATTTGTGTCTTTTTGGTGCCATCACCCAATCTTGCATCTGTGCTAGCCGAAAGACGTTATCTATTTTCAGTGCCAAGGTGGTATCCAATTCGGGGGAGGGAGCATTTTCCTTTTTTATATAAGTCCCAGACAGTAGTGGGTAGCTATAAAACCAAGCACGGAAGCCTCAGTCGATGAGTCCTGGTTGGAAGTCAGAGTTGTTCATAATTGGGGACATTGGTGAAGGAAATTATTCCAGCCTGTCTCACACTGTCCCTTCAATGCATGAAAATGATGCATGCAGAGGTAAATAAAGAGTTCATGTGTTTCGAACGAGCTGGGAGCCAAGGTAAAGTATTATGGACATTGGGGAAAAACTGTCAGCCAGTTGCACCCAAAGTTTCTTGATCCGCAGGTTCGCAAGGTCAAGTAAGGGATGGAGATGCCCTGCTCAAAAACATTTGTCCCTCATCACGATTTTTATATGGTGTTTTCTTGGCTACCCTAGGCATCCCACCCCGTATACAAAGTCCATATGTTGTCTCAGCTGTCAAGCGTATGACAGCAAGTGGAAACTGTAGGGGCAGGGTCTGAGAGATATATCGGAGTCTAGGTAGAAAATTTGTTTTTATACAGGAGATGCGCCCAAACCAAGAGATGTCCAGTCTGCCCCATTTATATAGATCTTTATAGAGTGTGTCCAGTATGGGGGGAACATTTTCTCTCTAGAGATGTTTCTGCTGGGCCTTGATAAAGACACCATGGTAGTCCAATTAGTCTGTTTCTATGCCTAAGGAATGTTTGATCAAGGTTTCCCTCCACTGTGACGGGAAACCAAGGACCCCCATTGCCGTGGACTTTTCGTAGTTCATTTTAAAAACTGAAACAGCTGAAACATTTTCAATCTCCACAATTAATGCTTCGATAGATGTTCGCAGGTCAGTTAAAAAGCACAAAATATAATTTGCAAAAAGGACTACCTTGTACTCAGTGCCATTAAACTACTAGCCTCGATTGGTGGGGTTTGCCCTGATACTTCAGATCAACAGCTCCAGTGCTATGGCAAAAATACAGGGTGAAAGAAGGCACCCCCACCTTGTCCCCCTCCCCAGCATTAGCGGATACCTAATCTCATCCTGGGGCAAACATAATTAGCTCTTATCCATCGTTTTATAATAGGGCTGGGGGTCTTATCTAATACTTTCAAAGTATACTGCCAGTCTAACCTATTCAATGCCTTTTCAGTGTCTTAAGAATACAGCATGAAGCTAGTGTTCTGCCCTTCTGCTACTTGGCATAAATCTATCACTAGATGCATATTATCTCTTGTTTGTCTCCCCAGGATAAATCCTGATTGAGTTGGCCATATTAGAACAGACCAGATATTCTGCATGTGCTAAAGCTAGCAAAGGAGTCCCTCTTCTACACCTGGGGTCAAGCAGATGGCTGTATAACAGACTCATCATCCAACTAGCTGGTTTGAGCCTATTGATAGCATTTAAGTGTAAGGAACAAGAAATAACTGGCTGAATGGAAAAGACAGAACCCAATTTAAACTATTTTCCTCATGGATAATGAAGGCACGCTCATGGATAAGCATGGTGCACGCAACCACTATTGAAAAAGTCAACTGAACATGATGGATACTTTCCTACAGTCACATCTCGTACCAAAAAGTACCTAGTTGTCCTATATGCCTTCTTAACTGTATGTCTCTTGTCAAGAAAATTAAAATAAAGATTTCTTGAATAAATAATGTTATGCTTGGTAAATAAATGTTTAAAAGTTATAGGAACCCAAATAACTGGAGAAAAACAATCTTACATATCATCTAGCCAAAATCCTAAGATGCATTAACCATAACTTGTGATTTTTTTCTAGCTGATAAACTATTGAGGAGGGACGAAAGACCTTTTTCTGTTCTAAAATGAAGATTATGGAATAGGCTGTGCATAGAACACGCAAAGTCTAGTCTCTTTAATTCTTATATATTATGAACCACTGAAAACCTGGTGTTTGTGTAATTATGCCAATGTAGATGTAATGTAAATATATACACCCTATTAAAAGTTTTACTTTATTTGAAGTTCTGTTATGTTAGGCACTTTATTAAGCTGATGCAATGTACCATAAATAAGTTCTTTCCTACCTTTGTGATTGAAGATCGGATAGAAGTGGTCTGAAATGTATGCGACCAACAAGATATAAATGGTTATCTAAAAGACAATATAAATTGAACTGTGATTATTTCATAGAAATAACTTTTAAATTTAACAGATGAATGTTCAATTTGATAAATGTCTTTCATTGTCACAGATGAATGTCCCATTTGACATGATTGTTTCACAAATAATCCCTTCTTCAGGACTCAAATATCAAATTCCGCAAAATTAGTCACTCAGCTCAATAATTTGATCTTACAATTGAAGATGTATCTCTTATGAATACAAATAAAACTATCTTGAGTGACTTGCGCCAATATTTCTATTCCCTTAGATAAATGTATCTTGCACTATAAACCACTTGTGATCAATAAATGATCAAAAACATTGGAAACACCTGAAAACGAGAACACAATTCTATATCTAGTAAAATGGCTGGATGGTTCAAACAATGTGTGCAAACATATAACCTTTATGATCACAACCCATTCACAAACACTGCACTGGAAAAGAGAAAATCACAATCATCCCACTAAAGCCTGGGTACTTTGTTACAATTTCACTAAGTGTACCATTCATTCTCCTTGTGATCTCCAACACACACAATAGACTGAAACAAAGTAAACACAGTGGCAATTGTAAAGGGGTAAAAATTTAACTATGCAAAGCGTCTCAGAGTTTGGCAAAGTGGCAAGGTAGATAATGGTATACCTTTTTGTGTGTCAGTGTGTGTTTGTTGGATATCTTGCAACCAGTGTGCACTTGAGGGTTCAGGGCTAGTAGTCCACACTCAAGGAGGCCCACTCTCAGTGATGAAGGGTTCAGACTACTGTTTGGCCACTAGCACATGGTCTGCGGGTCCACAGGTCACAAGGGTCACACACTGGTACCAATGTTCCTTCTAATTGCGTTTCTTTTTGTGCGGCAGTAAAGGGTCTTTGTGCACCAGGCTATGTGCACCAAAAACATGTGCAATAATACCATGCAAGTGAGTGTAGCACATGAGGTGCTAAAATCAGTAGTGTTTCTCATTCCAAAGATTTGTTTGAAAATCAAAGTGAAATGGCGCATGTATGTTCAGTTAGTTGCATGTATTAGTCAAATGTGAGACACTTGTAATTTCATCACAAGTCATTTCCCATCCAACATGATGCTAAAGATAATGCAGCAATAGATCACTTTCCAATCTCTCTGTTATGGAAAAATGTGAGTTCACACAAAATACCTTAGTATTTCGGCATCTGATCTAAGATATCTCCTCATTCCCTTCCATTTACGTATTCCATGAATCCATTGTATTACACTGAATTTGTCTCCTAACATTCACAAACATCTTATTAAAAGTAGTCTTAGGCGCAATCCTCAAAGCAAGATGTTAGTCAACTTCTGGTGGGTTGTGGAAAACAAACTCACATGTCACATCCAATCAACATTAGCAGTAAGCATGTCAATTGGTAATTGTCCAACAACTATTTCAGTAGTTTTTCTATTCCACCAATAATTGTCTATCTTACCAGGGACTTCTGCCTATTTACATAAAAAAACATTTATTGAAATCAAGACAATGTCAGCACACCTCCTTTTCTACAAAGGCTCAAATCAAACTACTAGAGATTGTAACTTGCCCACTGTGTCAGATATGCTATTATATGCATTTTAGGTTTTGGAAGGCATGTTTTCCGGCAGACATGCTTTCATCGTTGAATATGAAACACAGGGCTTTTGTATCTCAAAACAAAATTGTTTTTGCCATTGCAAGAGCGCAAAACAATTGAAACTACATACAAGCTTGTGTTTCCATTACCCAACCGTCAAAACTGTAAGCACTTGCTAGGAATTTAAATCTTAGTAGTAAATATAATATAAATAGTGGATATTGACGTATTTGTCTCCAAAGGATAGAGAGAGAAAAAAGGAACAAAGGAAAAAAGGAACATCATAGCCTTTTAGGCCGTATGCAATCTTTAAGCTGCTCCCAAGTGCTGTTTGAGAAGAGAAATAGGAAAGAAGTGACAGGAGAGAAAAGATGAGGAGAGAGAAAAGCGAAATGTTGGAGCATTCATTCTGGGAGTTAATGTAGTACAAGTGCCATCCTAAGGCTGTTCCCAAGTGAACAAGGGAAATGAAAAGGCAGATAAGATGGGTTATATGGAAGAGCAAAACATTACAGCATGTTGGATACTTGTTTAATTGTTATGCTGCCCCAAGACTAATTCAAAGTGCAAAATGGGTAAACGAACGGAGAATAAGGGATCATGAGCAAGAGGTAGGTGAGCAAGCATGGACATATATTGTTTCATATGAAGGATTACACTTCACCTTCCACTTTGTCTCTTATCAGTTCCTTATGCAGCTCTTTGAAGCAGTCTGAGGGCGACATAAGAGTTGTTCAAGTACCCAACTAGCCAGAATGTTCCTCTCTTTCCTCTAATTCTGTTCCCCTTAAGCACTTTAAAGAAGACTTATGGTAGCATATTTTCTTTATGCAAACAACTTGCCTAACCTGCCCTTATTCCTTCACTCATCTTTCCTGGTCCCTCCTTGAAACATTTGTTCTCATGTAGCCCTTTAAAGCATCCTTGTGATGTACATAACCATGTTTGATTACATAATATAAGGATTGATATTTTCACAAGCCTTCCTTGCAGCTCCAGACATGTGGCACCACAATGGACTTCAGGGGCTGCTGACTGCTTGAAGTTCCTTTTTAAATTTTTACATTGATATTTATTATTATGTGAATCAAGGAAAGTAATAGGTAAGCGGAACATTACTCCATCCATTCCAACAGTATTAATTACTTTGAAGTTCATGTCAACAAAACACTCCTCCATGAAATGTCTTTAATTGTAGTCCTAGCACTTTTATTGCTGCCCCTGGGGGATGATCAGCAGCTTCCTGTGAGTTATCTGAAACGGAGGGCGAAGTTGATGTTTTCAAATTTGCCTCATGGGAGGCAAAGATAATGCAGACTTTCTGCTGACAGCATGATCTTTACGGCACATTTCAAAACATCCACTTAGACCTCCGTTTCTGATCTAGGGGCGTGCACTCTCCTGGAGAGACACTGGCAGTGCTTAATTTAAGCCCGTGTTTTCCGGTGCTCCACACCAGCACTTAATTGTCAACACTGGCTCTAGTGACAGTGCACCACATGGTGACACTGTCTGTCAAATTTTTGGGAGATAAGCCCAACAACAGTGTTTAATGAGTCAATATACGTTAAAAATGAACAACATCTGTCGCTCACACTGTTAGTGTAGCTTTGGGTGGCCGGGGATAGTTTGAATTGTCACACTTGTAGCAGTGCGATGGTTAGTACGAGTGTTGGCTCTGTTATTAGCAGCGCTGGCAGGGCCAATGAGTGGTGCAGGCTGCAGTGGCCTCCCGAGAAGGGCCCTGGCACTTACTTTTTTTACAAATTAAGCACTGGACACTGGGTGCTGGAAAAAGGATGCTGTGCACGTGCGGCCACGCACACAGCTTACAGGGAACATAGACTGGGCGTTTAGGCCTTCTCGAGCCAAACTCTGCACACAAAAGCAGGGTCAAGAGGTCAACAAAAACAATGGTGGTATGTGGGAGTATAGTCACCAGGGAGTCACCACTAACCTCTCCTGAACTCGGCGATGTACTTTTCTTGGAACCACTCCTTTCTGGTCTTGCAAGAAGCAGACGAGCAATTCTCCGTGCTTATTCTTTTGATCAATTAGCTTCATAAGGGCCTTCGGGCTTGTTCCCATTAAAGAGGAAATAGGCAACACTGGAAGGACACCCAGCAGGACACACACAGGTTTTTTTTCCATACCAGGACTCTTCCCTAAATTGTAAGTGTTCTCCAGTTTATATGTCTAAATCCTGGCATAGGCACAACCCACTTCCACTAAGGTTCAGTGCATACTTTTCAGTTCCAAAGTGAAATCGACCTGTTTGGGACAGAGTTCACTGACTCAGATAGGCATTTAAAAAGAGCACATATTTCTCTCTTTCCTGAATGCACTATGGTGTCTACTACCTATGTGCAGATGGCCAGGTAAACATGTAAGGGCCGACTCTGACCAAAAACCTGCCTACTCCATGCAGACCCGTCCTGGAGGCAATGGAGCAGGAGAGGAAGAAGAAACGGAAGATGGGCTGTCTTTGTAGACAGAAGCCATCCTCCATCTTGCAGTCTCCATTAGCCAAACATAAAGATGTTTACAACCTGCTAAGGATAACCGTTAACAACAGGTCCACTGAAAGTGATCATGAACTATCCCAGTGCACACACATAACCAATGCACATAATGTTATAAACATTTCACTCATTAAAAATTGAACAGGCGGGAGACGCCATCTGCCACAGGCGACTGGACTTTACAAGTTGAGGACATTAGGCATTACCCCAGGGTGCAGTTACAGCACTCCAAACCAAAACCTATAATGCTACCATCAGCTCTGGTTTGTGCACAGTGTAGGGGGGAAGAAATGGGAACCAGCCCCTAAAGATTACAGAGTGAGGGAACTAATACAAAGGGTTCCCAATGTAAAGACTAGGGCCCCACAAACACTTGCTAAAAGCAAAATCTTATTGCAACCTTTAAGGGCAATGGAAAAACTGGCAGGGGTAGTACAGCAGCATAAATGGTCAGAAAAGTTTCGTCCTGATACATAATGGGCAAGGCAGCTTACCTACACCATTCAGGACAACTTACTAAAATACCAAAAAAGATGTATAGACTGCTTATATTACTCTGAAACAGTGGCCATCGACCTTAGCTTGCATGCACCATTACAGACAAGAACCAAGACAAGAACCAAAAATATGCAAATCAGCCTTAGTCTTACAGTAGGCGGTATCAGCCTTGGTGGGCCTCATCAGTGAGGTGAAGCGTGAGTCTCTATTGCACAGTGAGCAGAATAACTCACTATAGATTTTCAGTTACTAAACAATAAAAGTCATTAAAACATAAACATGAATAGGCCCCATTTACAGCACGTCCCAGGACTTATTTAAACAGGAAGACCACCAGGCATCTCTGCACAGAGTGTGGCACTAGCCTGGACCTGGGCAAACTGAACAGATTGCGCCACTAGCCTGGACCTGGGCAAAACTGCACAGATTGAGCCACTAGCCTGGACCTGGGCAAACTGAACAGATTGCGCCACCAGCCTGGACCTGGGCAAAACTGCACATATTACGGCACTAGCCTGGACCTGAGCAAAACTGCATAGATTGCGCCACTAACCTGGACCTGGGCAAAACTGCACAGATTGCGCCACTAGCCTGGACCTGGGCAAAACTGCACAGATTGAGCCACTAGCCTGGACCTGGGCAAAACTGCACAGATTACGGCACTAGCATGGACCTTGGCAAAACTGCGCAGATTGCGCCACCAGCCTGGACCTGGGCAAAACTGCACAGATTACGGCACTAGTATGGACCTGGGCAAAACTGCGCAGATTGCGCCACCAGCCTGGACCTGGGCAAAACTGCACAGATTATGGCACTAGCATGAATCTGGGCAAAACTGCACAGATTGTGCCACCAGCCTGGACCTGGGCAAAACTGCACAGTTTGCGCCACTAGTCTGGACCAGGGCAAAACTGCACAGATTTCGGCACTAGCCTGGACCTGGGCAAAACTGCACAGATTGCGGCACTAGCCTGGACCTGGGCAAAACTGAACAGATTGCGCCACTAGCCTGGACCTGGACAAAACTGCACAGATTGAGCCACTTGCCTGACCTGGGCAAACTGAACAGATTGCGCCACCAGCCTGGACCTGGGCAAAACTGCACATATTACGGGACTAGCCTGGACCTGAGAAAAACTGCATAGATTGCGCCACTAACCTGGACCTGGGCAAAACTGCACAGATTGCGCCACTAGCCTGGACCTGGGCAAAACTGCACAGATTGAGCCACTAGCCTGGACCTGGGCAAAACTGCACAGATTACGGCACTAGCATGGACCTGGGCAAAACTGCACAGATTGCGCCACCAGCCTGGACCTGGGCAAAACTGCACAGATTATGGCACTAACATGGACCTGGGCAAAACTGCACAGATTGCACCACTAGTCTGGACCAGGGCAAAACTGCACAGATTACGGCACTAGCATGGACCTGGGCAAAACTGCGCAGATTGCACCACCAGCCTGGACTTGGGCAAAACTGCACAGATTGTGCCACCAGCCTGGACCTGGGCAAAACTGCACAGATTTCGGCACTAGCCTGGACCTGGGCAAAACTGCACAGATTGCGCCACTAGTCTGGACCAGGGCAAAACTGCACAGATTTCGGCACTAGCCTGGACCTGGGCAAAACTGCACAGATTTCGCCACTAGCCTGGACCTAGGAAAAACTGCATAGATTGTGCCACTAGTCTGGACCTGGGCAAATAGTGGTTAATGAGTGACTGCACACAGAACAACTAATGGCCTTATGGGACACCAAAAATGTCCTTAGGAGCGCTAAATGTGCAGTTCGGAGCTCATCTAAGGATAAGAAATGCAGGAAAAGCTCAGGGACACATTGAAGGGGATAAATCAGCTGTACAGATAGTCATGGACTTGACTTTCAGTTTTACATAAGGTCCAGTTTTAAAGCTCATTGGATAGGCTTCCCACAGCTGATTAAGCACCTTATAACCCTCAACATTCTATCATTATTTGAGAGAAGAATGTTAAACTTTTCCAGGGGAAATGTCATTGCGATAAGGAAGCGTGTTTGGGTCCATATGTGCGGCTGGAGACGAGGTCTTTTTGCCCCACAGCCACAGCAGTAAGAAACGAAGTATTACATAAACCGGGCATACCATTTAGCTCTCTGAATAGAGGTCAAGGTCCCAACATCACTTCTAGGACCTGTTCCCTAAGCACAGTGCAATTGGCATCAATAACCTTCTCTCCAGTGTCCCACTGAGATACTATGAAGTTGGTCTTAACTAAAATATTCCTCCAACTCTCAGGAGAAAGACCTGTGCGCGTGTTGGTCACAATACACAGAACACATTGCAGTCATGGATGCAGGGTTTCATTGTATACATGGCAATCGTTACTGTAAGCATTCCTGTCAAGTTTAAGAGCTTTCGAAAACAACATCAAGTATTTAAAAACATCTAGTGCTCACTATCTACAGGTCTTTAACATTCTTCTCCCAAAAATCCACTCCAGATTTCCGAGGGGAATTAATGACCTTCCAGCTCGCAGTAGTTGCTATCTTGCAGAGAGGGATGGATTCTGCAGCCCGCTCTTTAGGGATCCCTTTGAACATCCAGAATACTCTTTGCTGCTTAAGCCGGTGAGAGAGGAAACACCCTCAGAACGGGGGATGCTGCATCACCAGGGAGCATGAGGTTTATATCCCAATACATTGCCAACTGGATGGACACAAGCAAGGCATCCTATAAGGGATGGATAAACTAGATCACTCATCTCAGAGGGGCAGATAACATCTCCTTGCAGAACTCTCCGTGGAAACCCTCATCTAGGCTGCTGTGGAACTCCATGGACACTTATTTCGACTCCTACAAGCCTCCATGAACACTACTGTACGCCGTTGAACCACACCGCGTGCCGTAATGTATCACCCCTTGTACCCTTGTACCCTTGTATCCTTTTATCTAAGTGTTTTTACCTGTACTAGGCAATTATGTGATAGGTCTATTAATATCGTACTGCTCTTGTGCCCACAACTGCATACAAGCCTGGATGCATAGTATATCGCTAGTCTGATCGTTGCTTTCCCTTTCCTTCTCCTCTTTCTCCTCTTTCTTCTTTCCTTTTTCTTCTTTCGGTTTCCCTTCTTCTCTCTCTACTGATCACTTGGGTTAGCATCTCGATACCCACATAGTAATAATAACCTTTTGTATGCTTTTGGACACGTTAAATGTGTGCCTTATATATATATATATATATATGTGCTAACCCTGAAACAGTATTACTCTATGTATCTTCTTATGGAAAATCAATAAAGTACTTTGAAAATGAAATACATGACAACTTATCACAGGGAACAATGCTCAAAGACTTGCTCATAAGTGCCTCTTCATAGTGTGATGCTTAGCAATGGGGTCAACATAGTGTCTTGAAAAATAACCCGTCGGCCCCAATGCAGAAGTGTCAGAGTCAATAGTACACAGTTACATCTTTTAATGGCTTGTTACCTTTACACAAGCTCTTATGTTACTAGCATAAATGACCAACATCCCTTGAAATGTTAAAGGGGAGAGCGGTGGGTGTGGGTTGGCATAGCTGGCACTCACTAGGGACAGCACTAAGGAAGTGGAGTCACTGGGTTGCGAGGCAAAACCTTTTCACGGGCATTGTGCAGCACCACCTCACTCTATGAAACAATATCTACATGAACAGCCACCTCTCCCCAGAGGAATCAAAAAGGGAATAAATGTGGAAAGGTTAGGGTTCAAACTTGCATTTCAAGTATCAAAGTCGGAGGAGAAAATGGAAGTAATGTAACCTGCAAGCCTAAATGAGCCTAACAGGGTCAGAAATAGAGATGGTGGGTAACCCAAAATCTTATGTAAGCATTACTTTAAATGAAAACAATAAGCGAAGCTCAGTTAGCAGTGCTCTCCCAGTATGAAACGCAAAAAGAACAGATTATGGACGGTATGCATTCCAGTTTAGACGCAGCCATATGCAAATTAGTCTGACCCTGCTCATTATGGGAACAGTTCCGCCCAAATCGCAAGGCCAAGTCCTCCCTGGACCAGAAACAAACATCCTGAGACCGGAGTATCCCCCCTCATCAGCCAGGGTAGCTTGAATCTGGTGGCACAGCGAACACTGGACCCACGTCTGGGCATACCCTTCCCACTTAAGGCGACAAATGTAAAAATAAACAGAAGATGGACAGTATGCTGAACTAATCAAACATTCACAGAATAAAACAGCACTAAAATTATTACAAAATAGCCCACTACTGGAAAGGAAGTGGATGGTCATAGCAATACAGCATTAAGTCTCACTTCACTTAACTGCTAAATATTACACTAATACTGGCATGGCTAGACTTGGGGAAGCTAAATTAGAAACTTACAAGAGAAAGAGACTAGTGGGAACCACACTACAGGTGCTGCTGAAGAGAAAAGAAGCTCTGCATTCAAGCAGAGGACAAGGGAGGTTCCACCTTTGTGTGCCTCACAATAGTAGAATGTTGAGCTTGCCTTGGACTGAGGCAACAGCTCGGTCTCCAACATACTGAAGGTAAATAAGAGCCCAGCAAGGATGCAAAACATGTACGCATAAGAATGTATGCCCTGCAGGTCACCCGGTGAACTGGCAACAAAAACTAGCCCAGAGGGATAACAACTTGAATGCAGAGCCAAAAGTAAACAATCGCATAAACAATATTACAAACATGATTGTGGTAAGGTAAACACACTCAAGTTGTGGAAAGAGGATAGGGACTGAAGCAAAGCTAAAGCAACAGGAAAAACACAGCTATTACTATTGAAAGAAAGAGTTAGCATAAGCGTATTTGAGTAAGTGTGGAAAGTTAAAAAAATATATAAGAATCAGAAAAACTAGAAAAATTTATAAGGATAATATAAACAAGGTAATTATATATACTTTTTTAACCTTTAAGTGCAGGCGGCAGCTAACAGCCGAAGTCCGTACTACCCTCCCAGTGCGTCCTTTGGCCAATGGCCGGGCCTGAGGAGGGTTTTAAAGAACCCTCTGGTGTTCGCACCAGAGGGTTTCCTTTTTTTGATTTTTCAAGTCAGGCTGCTGAGGAAGAACTTCCTCAGCAGCCCGATTCTTTATTTTTACTTCCTCTGAATCGGTGCTTTGGGGCCTATCTCAGCCCCTGAGAACCAGATTTGCATGCAGAGGTATTATTGGGAAGGGGAGAATCTTCGCTTTCCAATCATAATTCTCCCTAGCATATTCACCCCTACTTGGGGGTCGCTGCAAGAGGACTCCCATTAACCTCTGTTTGATCCATTCCTGTCGCAGGCACTAGACACATCCACACAAGTGGCACAGCGTTTTTATCGGCGCAAGTGGACCAACGCTGGGTGGTAGGTATTTTGTGGATTACTGCAAAATCCAGAAGTTTCCCTCACACAAATGTATGAAAAATGCATGATTTCAGGCAAAGTTTCATTTCGTGGGAGCCACCTGAGTCACCCTACCCTGGATTCCCCCAGTTGTCTAGTTTTCAAAAATGTGCAAGTTTGCTAGGTTTCCTGTTAGATCTGGGGGTCTCTAGTTGGCAGAGGTAAGTACCTTTGTCCAAATAGGGACCCTTGCTTCTAGTCAGGGTAAGGGGGATACACACTGTTGATAACCCCTGCTTACCCCCTTGGTAGCTTGGCACGAGCAGACAGGCTTATCCCCAAGACAATGTGTAAAGTATTTGCACCAACACACCCAGTAACCTAGTGAAACACCACAAATGGACACCACTCAGGTTGCTTATAAAAATTAAGTTATCTTTATATAGATTAGGCAAGATCAAAACAACATAAAAATCGCATACACAATTAATCTTTCCTTTAGAAATGTTCTTTGGAATGCTTTAGCAAAAAAAAAAATGAGCAGATGATTTTGCTATTTCTCTTAGTTCAATAACGTGGATTCAATAGTTCAGTTCAAGTAAGTGAATCAGATTGCACTAGTACTGTCCCTCGTAATTTCTGTAATTCTTTATGGTAAGAGGAGAGATCAGTCAGAGTGGTTCAAAATTGCCCAGACCGTACTTCTGGTAGTGAATGTCACGCTCTCTCTTTCCCCAGCGAGTTTAATAGCGGGGCCCTATGCGCTTCTGGCTCTGGGCGGGGAGAAACACCTTGCTGCTAACCTTGAAACAGACTCCTTTGAGAAGGATTGCACAATCTGCCCTCATAACACCGAGCCGCCAGCTCCTTGCAGGCCTACAACCCATCCCAGGCTGAGATGCACGCTGCACTCGGAACAGCAGCCCGAGCGTTACCTGGGGGGTTGTTTCCTCTCCTGCGTTGTCGGCGGCCTGCTGGCGATTCCTCCGTCAGCGGCGAGGCGTCATCACACTCGGGGATTCCAGCGCAGCTCCTTGGAGACGAGCCTCCACGTTGCTAGGCAACGCCCCGGAGTTTCTCTTCTTTCAGCGCGGCTCTTCCTCCCGACTCGGGCCTCGCGGTGAAATTAACCAGAGCCTCCAGGTAGCACGACAGCGCGCTCACATTCCCGGGCCGGCGGTGTTGAAATTGATGTGCAGTACTGGCTAGCTCACAGGCCAGCGGCGGGGAAAGTGACACAAAGCCCTTGCAGGTTCACAGGCCGGTGGCAGTGAAATTGTCACAAGGCGCTTGCAGGCTCACGGGCCAGCGGCCATGAAATTGGCACAATACTCGCAGGCCTTCTCACTGCCACGAGCAGGGGAGATCAGACAGATGGCTCCCACTAACCACACAGTTCTTGCAGAACCCACGCTTGGGTTAAGACACACGCCCACAGCGAGGAGCAGATGTTCTTCTGAAAACTTTTGTATCCCTGAGTTTCCAACAGGAGGCCAGCTCTTCTCAGACCCTTGGAGACAGGTACACTTCAGAAGGGGGAAGCACACAGCACAGCTCCTCTTCAAGCAAGGGGGACACAGTACACAGCAGAAAGTCCCTTAGACCTCTTCCTCAGCAACAACAGCAACTGCAGGTCAGGTCCCAGACACTCAGCAATGGCAGCACTTTTCCTCAGTCTTCCTGGCTGTTCTTCTTTCACAGGGATTCCTTCTTGATCACAAAGTTTTTCCTAGTCTAAATTCTAGGGGTTTCAGCTCAGATATTTATACCCCAAAAGTCTTTGTTCTTCATGTGTGAGGGGTCCTGGACCCAGTCCAAAGCAGTTCTGGGTGCACTCTGCCAGTGCACATCTTCTTCCTTTGTGAGTGTGGGCCAGGGCCATCAGACGCACCGCAGGAGTTGGAGCCAGCATTATGGAAGGCAGGCACAGCCCTATTCAGACCCTGCCCACCACTCTACATGCAGATAGGTCTATTCAGTCTAGTGCTGACTCACCCAGCCTCCTGGAGCCACCCCAGCCCCTGTCACTCACAAACCAGACAGTCAATCCACAAACAGGCAGAGGCAAACAGAAAGGTTGAACAAGAAAATAGCCACTTTCTAAAAGTGCTATTTCCAAACTTAGAATTTAAAAACCATCTTCACTAAAAGATGTGTTATTAAATTCTAAGTTCAGGGATACCAGATTCCAACTTTCTATCTTGCTGCTATGGGAAGATATGCAGGTAAACATGTTACACAGCATTCCCCATGTTATCCTATGGGCAAGATAGCCTTTCATTAGTGAAAAACGAAATTTGCAGTATTTCACTATCAGGACATGTTACCCACACTAGTATATGTCCTACCTTTCACATACACTGCACCCTGCCCAGGGGTGGTACCTTGGGCCTACCATAGGGATGTCCAATGTGTAAGAAAAGGGAAGGGTCAGGCCTGGCAAGTGTGTACACTGGCCAGGACAACATGGCAGTTCACAAACTGCGCACAGGCACTGCAGTGGCAGGCCTGAGACACCATTTTAGGGCTACTCGTGTGGGTGGCACAATCAGTACTGCAGGCCCACTAGTAGCATTTGAATCACCAGCCTTGGCACACTCAGTGCACTTTACTAGGGACTTACTGGTAAAGCAAATATGCCAATCAAGGATACTCAATCACAATAATAATTTAACCAGGGAGCACTTGCACTTTGGCACTGTTCAGCAGTGGCAAAGTGCCCAAAGCATCTAAACCAGCAAAAACAAATTCCAGCACAAAAATACACAGCTATCCCCTTGCAATTTTTGTTAAAAGATTTTGAGTGGAAAAATGTGGTGTATCCATGTTGCGATTTGGGCTGTTTCCTTATCACGAGCACCAGGCCTACCCACACAAGTGAGGTACCATAACTATCGGGATACTTGGGGAGAAGCTGGGTCGAAGGAGGTTTGTGGCTCTCTGCATATTCCAGAACTTTCCATCACAGAATGTGAGGAAAAGGTTTTTTTCAGTCACGGTTTGAGATTTTCAAGGGATTCTGGGTGAAAAAAACCCTGACAAAAGGAAATGCAGTCACCCCACTCTGGATTTCGCCAGGTGTCTACTTTTCAGAAGCGTGCACACTTTCTAGGATTCTCTAGGTGCCAGTTGAGCTAGGGCCCAAAATCCACACCTACCCTCATTGCAAAAGAAAGGGTCGGTTTTGAATGGAAAAATGTGACGTGTCCATATTGTGTTTTGGGCCATTTCCTGTCACAGGCACTAGGCCTACCCACACAACTAAGGTACATTTTTATGGTGAAACTTATGAAAATGCTGAGTTGAAGAAAGTCTGTGGTTCCCCGCAGTTTGAGGTCTGCAATGGATTCCTGGTAAAAATAAACTTGACGAAAGCCAAGCAAGTTACCCCACCTTGGATTCCCACAGGGGTCTACTTTTCAAAAATGTGCAAGTTTGCTAGGTTTCCCTAGGTGCCAGCTGTGAGCTAGGGCCCAAAATCCACAGCTGCCCAAAATGGAAAACAAGATTGGCAAAGACAATAGTTCTTGCCTTTACAAGAGCTATTGGCTTTGCCGATATGCTTTAGCCATGTCTCACACCAGTTGGCTGCTGTTCAGCATAGCTAATTGTTAGTGGAATAGAGAAGATTGGTGTGGAGTGTTGTAAAGTGGAGTAGAGTGGAGTGTATATGGAGTGATGTGGAGTGGCATAGAGTTGTGTACAGTAGAGTTGCGTGGAGTGAAGTGGAGTGTTGTGGAGTGTTGTGGAGGGAGTAGAGTGTTTTATAGTGGAAGAGAGTGGAGTAGAGTTGAGAGGCGTAGAGTGTCAGAGTGGAGTAGAGTGTCATGGAGTGACATAGAGTGTTGTGAAGTGGTGAAGAGCAGAGTAGAGTGGTGTAGAGGGTGTGGAGTTGAGTGTTCTAGAATAGAGTGGCATAGATCAGAGTAGATTGTCATAGAGTGGAGTCGTTTAGGATAGTGAGAGGCACAGAGTGGAGTAGAGTGTTTCAGAGTCGAGTGGCGTAGAGTCGAGTGGCGTAGAGTAGAGTGGCATAGAGTGGAGTGGCATGAAGTGGAGTAGTTTGTCACAGAATATAATAGGAGTATTGTTTTAGAGTGGCATAGAATGGAGTAGAATGTTGTAGAATGGAGCAGAGAGTCATAGAGTGGAGTAGAGTTTAAAGGAGTAGAGCACCTTAGAGTGGAATGTTGGAGAGTGGAGCAGAGTAGCCTACAGTGAAGTGGCATAAATTACAGTGCTTCAGAGTAGAGTGAAGTGGCCTAGAGTGGAGTGGTTCAGGGTATAGTGGAGTGGTGCAGAGTAGAGTGATGTTGAGTGAATTGGTGTAGAGTGCAGTGGTGTGAAGTGCAGTGGTGCAGAATATATTAGAGTGGTGTGGAGTGATGCAGGTTGTAGTGGCACAGAGTGCAGTAGAGCAGTGTTGAGTTGAGTGTTGCAGAGTAAAGTGCAGTAGCATAGAGTAGAGTGGTGCAGGGTAGAGTGCTGAAGAGAGCAGTGGCGTTCAGTACAGTGGTGCGGTGTACAATGAAGTGTCATAAAGTGTAGTGAAGTAGAGCATAATGGTGTAGAGTGGCATAGCATGCAGTGGCATAGAGTGCAGTGGTGCAAAGTAGAGATCTGTTGAGTTCAGTGGCGGAGAGTGCAGTCTTGCAGAGTAGAGTGGCGCAGTGTAGAGTGGTGCAGAGAGCAGTGGCACATGCAATGACAGAGTGCAAAGGTAGATAGTGGCGTAACTTGCAGTGGTATGGCATGCAGTGGTGCAGAGTAGAGTGGCGTTAAGTTCCGTGGCCAAGAATATGATCTTGCAGGGTAGAGTGGCTCAGAGCAGAGTAGTTTAGACAACAGTGGCATACAGTAGAGGCATAGAGTGGTGCAGAGTAGACTGGTGAAGGGTAGAGTAGTACATAGTAGAATGTTGGAGTGTAGAGTGGCTTAGAGTGGTTCAGAGTAGATTGGAGCATAGTACAATGGTGCAGAGTAGAATAGAGTGTTGTGGCGTGCAGTGGCATAGTGTTAAGTGTGCATAGTGGCATAGAGTGCAGTAATGAAGAGTAGTTGGCGTAGGGTGCAGTAGCGTGGAGGGAATTGGTTTTGAGTAAAGTGGTGTTAAGTACATTGGCATACAGTGTAGTGGTTTAGAGTAGGGTGGAGTAGAGGGCAGTGGCATAAAGTAGGGTGGTGTAGAGTGGCGCAGCGTAGAGTGCAGGGGCATAGAGTGGCGCAGAGTGCAGTGGCATAGAGTGTGTGGAAATGTGCCTAAAAGTAGGCACACTGGTGCAGGGTCACCCTCTTTTCCATGGGTCAAGAGACCAACAAAATAGAGATCAGCACTGGAGTTGGAATAAATAACAAGTTTATTAATCACTCATGAGTGGGACCACATCCACACAACACTCTCAAGTGCTGCAAGGAGTTAGTACACTGAATTCACAAACTGTGTCCCTTTTATACCAGTTTTCTGCACTGTAAACATGTGAACAGAAATAGGAAGACCAAGTTTTAGTAATAGTTATCAGCAAACAAGGACAGATGACTACCCACTTGGTCAGCAAAGTGGGAGGGGGAGCAGAAATGCTTATGGCAGCAGTAAATGGTCGACAGTTAACATCTATGACCAGGTGCACTGGCAGCTACAAACCCTCAACAAGTACATTGCTTTTAGCTGAGTCAGGAAGTCAACTAAAATAGATAACACAAGCAGAGTGAAAAGACGAGCAGCAGAGAACAGAAGAATTACGAAGGAAACGAAATGAACACCACAGCCAAAATGGCTGTTGCTTATGCTAAGTAAAATATTACACATTTCCACAAGTGCAATGGTGTAAAGTGGAGCGGGGCAGGGTAGAGCGAAGTAGTGCAAGGTAGAGTGCAGTAGCATAGAGTAGTGGAGAAGAGCACAATGGTGTAAATAGGAGTGTCACAGAATGGAGTAGAGTTGAGTAGAGTGTAGTGGTATAGAGCAGATTGTTTCAGAGTAGAGTAGGGTGGTGCAAGGTAGAGTGATGTGGTGCAGGATAGAGTACAGTGGCATAGAGTAGTGACGCTGAGTTCATTGAATTAGAGTGCAGAGGTATAAAGTGCAGTGTTGCAGAGTGGGGTGACAAAGAGTGGAGAAGCGTAGAGTGTAGCAGTGCAGAGTACAGTGGGGTGGCCCAGACTGTGTATAGTGCAGTGGTGAAGAGTGCAGTCGTGCATAGTAGAGTGGGGTAGAGTGCACGGGCATAGAGTAGAGTGGTGCAGAGTAGAGCAGCGAGGCATAGAGAGAAGGGGCGTAGAGTGTCGTTCTAGATGCCACCAGTGCTAAAGCCAGCCCTGGTGGTAGGTCATTGTTGTTTCAGTGGAACAGGCTCACCTATTTCATTGTTGACAACACATGCATCCACCAAATAGTATAAAAACTACGCTATGACATAATCAGGATGTTTAAGGCTGTAGTGTGAATAATGCAGTGGGTTTCCAGGCTCCTGTATGTAGTTTTCATGAAATCAGTAATCTGGGTTGTCCAGGTTTTCAAGGCACAGTGCTACTGCACATGGTGTAAATACTGAGGCTATTGCTCATTAAGTGTAGTTGTGCAGGCTACACCTTTTGGCTTGCCAATGAGTGTTAATAGTAGAAGGGTTTGGTACTCAGACTCACTGGCTGTAAACAGAAAGTTAATTAGACATTCCCTAGAGGGTTACATTAAGCAAGATTCGATAATGCTTTGATAGAAGAACCTCAACATGAATATTTGTTTAGTAAACGCACCTCCTCCCTGCAGGCCTGATTTAAGGGTCATGTTACTTCCTCGCAATGCAGCATAGGAGGGGCATGAGCGAGCTTCATGGGGAGAGTAGTCTTACTTTCCTATAAACGCTCTCACTTTGAAGTCACAGAAAGAAAAGCTCCCTGGAAGATGGAGCCTAACATTTGACCTTGCACAGCAAATGTGACAAGATAAGAAGAAGATTCAAAGGCCTGTTTACAGAAAGTGAGATCTCGGAAGGATACAGTAAACAATGTTTAAGCAAGAGAATGGACAAACTCAAGCAGGACCGCTTAAAACAAATATAGCCAGTAAATAGAAAACACGGAAATCTGAGCTAAAAAACCACAAAGCCAATGGTAAGCAATGGGCAGAATGCATTCCAAGGGAAACTTTCTGAATATCCCCAAGATGTCTTCAGCAAACCAGACAGCTGTGCTGTCTGGTAGGCTTTGACCTAAAAAGGGTCAGTTTTCAGTGGAAAAATGTGATGAGTTCATGGCGTTTTTGGCCCGTCTCCTGCCGCAGGCACTAGGCCTACCCACACAAGTGTTATACCATGTTTATCTGAAGACATGTGGGAGCATAGAATAGTAGAACATTGTTATTAACAATTGCATTTTGCTAGATTTGTGCCTTCCAAATGTTATAAGCCGGTGTGTAAAATAGGAAGACATTTTGAAAAATACCCTCTAAATCATTAGCTAGTACCGGTACCCACAAATCCAGGGATGTACAAATAACCACTGCTCCTAAACGCCATACCTTATGCCAATTTCAGAAATACATAGGTTTCGTTGATACCCATTTTTCACTCTTCATATTTCACCATATGAATTGGTCTATACTCTGTACACAATAAAATACCATTGTACAGTGGAGCTCAGTTGTTGGATCTGGGTACCTAGGGTTCTTGGAAAATCTAAAATCCCTATATATCCCTGTACCTAGAAAGGTCTAGTGGAAGGAATGCTATAATGTGTTTGTACATAGGCCATTGTCACAAAAAGTTACAGATACAAACGTTGTCACAAATGGCTGTTTTTTCTTACCCCTTTTCAACATTTCTTCAATTCAACAGTTTCTTTTGGAAAATCCTTGAGGGGTATACACATATGACCCCTTGCTGAATTCAGAATTTTGTCTACGTTTGAAACATTTATAGCTTTCCTGGATTTCTTAGGGGTTTTAAACTTGTTTCCTGTACAAATTGGAAGTAGGTGGAGAGCACAAAAAAATTGGAAAAATGGGCTACCTTTTTGAAAAATGCCAAAAACAGGGGTCAAAAAATGTTTTGTTTATTAATTCAACTCTATACGTTTCTCGAAGCTTTTATCCAGAGCAATGTTTCCTCCTTTTCCCTAAAGACTCAAAAAGCAGCTATATTTTGCCTACTTTCTCGATCCCCTCCGTGGGAATCCCCAATCCCTAGGTACCTTTAGAATCCCCAAGATGTTGGAAAAAAGGACGTAAATTTGGCGTGATTAATTTACGTGAAAAAAAAATCTGGAGCCCTAAGCGCAAACTACCCCAAATAGCCAAAAAAGGGTTCAGCCTGGGGAGGGGGAGGGAGGCCCAGCAGTTAAGGAGTTAAAAGAGAAGGTTTATGGTCTCCAGCTACCTCTTTTCTTAACTGAGTATCTGCAGATTCTACTACTTGTCCTCCAAGTACTGAAGAAGTTTCCAAAACACTATACTTTTAGAAATGTAGTACTTTTTTGATTCTTAGATTCTGTTGTTATTCTTACACATTCTAGATTTACGCATATTAAGGAACTTATACTTCAACTGTATATTCACTTTTTTATTTTTTGAAGGATTTGTTATTTATAATTTTTAGAGCCATGTTTATGATCTTGACTACCATGTAATTTACTAAACCTTTGGATTCCGGTGTCCACATTCCCTAGTTCTTTTCCTCCTTAGTTTTGTAAATGTTTTTTTAAAGAGCAGTTCTGATTTTTAGGTTTAAATTAACTCTTGATTCGTGTATTTGTTTTAATTTAATCTCAGATTATATTATTAGTTTAAAATGTAATAAATTCTTTAGAGACGCAAAAAAGTTTAGCAGTCAATATTGATAAAATCACAGGTGTTGCGCCGTCCACAGTGAATGCAAGGCGATGTGTAGAAACGCTATAAATATATTATAATCTATATATAGTAAACTACCTCGTTAATTCGTCATATCACATAGTTCCTACAAACAAATACAGTATTATATTGCTTTTAAGCATTTAAACAAAGGACTTCGAATACCATTTCATGTAAATCACGTGATACAACTACTTAATGAATAGTGTTCCTAGAAGCCTGCCTTAAGACTTCACTTCCTGTTTCATTTATGAAAGTTGCCCGGCAACTGCGATAAATACTATGCTTTATGCGATGCAGGTTTAGAAGAAAGGGAAACATTACAAAGCACTCACAGCGTTAATTAAAGTGTTTCAAAGTAATATCTGCAACTAAATGTAAATAATCTTTTTATAAATGCAGTAGTCCTGTTGTTGATGTTTCAAAAATGGTCCCGAGTGTTCCTTGTCGTGTCATTTTTCCACCAACCCTTTCCACTATATGAAGCTATATTAATTACAACATAAAAACGTCTTTGCTTATTGTTTGTACAACATTGAGGCCGAGATGCGTGTGTACCAGGAAAAAAGCCCCGTTTACATCACTCCAAATTGGGATAATATTATTTGCCACCAAAATGGCAGACAAGGGGAGCATTAATAAAAGGCGACTGCCTTGCAACAGAATAAAAGGGCGGTTGGCAGCATGCTTTTGGATGGTAGAAGGCAGACACAGAATCCTCACTGCTCTGTTACTATAATTGGATGTCACAGTCTGCGCGCTGAAATATTTACATCACGGAATTTATAAATAAAACTGTAATTAATCCTCCTCCGCAAAAGGAACAACCTCACAGTTTAGCGGCCATCAAAAAACACGGGGCACTTTGGAAAGTTAGTGGTTACACGCCCTACAAATCCTAACATTGCAATGCCACCAGATCTGGCCGATAAGTAGACAGGATGCTTCCATTCATACAGTCGTTTATACATTCATGCATTCAGCCACTCATCATTCATTAACCCAGGCACTCATCATACATTAAGTCAGTCACGCATTATCCATTAACGCAGTCACTCAGCCTTGTCCTTGCCCATCTATTCACCCACCTATTGACTCAATCTTGCGTTCACACCCTTCCCCCCTTGTCCATGCCCTACTGACTCAATCTTGCGGACTACTGACTCAATCTTGCAGACTACTGACTCAATCTTGCATTCACCCCCTCTCTACGCCCCCCCTGTCCATCCTCAATCCGCACAGACTCGCCAGTCAGGGAAGACACTCTTTCAGTTATCAGCCTGACCGACTTCATTTGAGGGTACACAAACCAAACAGCGCAGTTATAGGCCGTCTATGACCGCACAAGTGTTAATACTCAGATTTTCCTATTCAACGCTGACCTCAAAAAAGGCCCACCTGCTCACAAGACTTATACTGTAAAAGAAAAAAATGCAATAGGGAACACTACCAAACTAATCACTGGGCCATTGAAATAATATCTATGTTAAGAACAAGAAGACATGTCAATCATAACAAAGTCCATCCAGATGGGTCAAGTCTTTCATTAGTCCATAAACACACAAAGAGACGTGGAGGTCAGTCTTCAAAAAGGTTATTCTTCATAAAATAGAAACTTCCAGCCCAGCCCATGGCGATAAAATGGGTATCATTACAATGTCCCAGGGATTATTTTGGTAACGGTCCCTATTGCCTTTTTAGGTCTCGCCTGACCCAGCGCATGCGCTGGTCTGGCGAGACTTATTAAGAGGGCTCCAAAAAGTGCTACCAGGCCAGCCTAGAGCTACAGTGCATGTGCGCGGGCGCGCGTGCCGCGCTTTACCGCGATTACTTTCACTTTCGCGGCCGCACGCCGCTTTGATGTTTGAGCGCGATAACTTTCATTTTCACGGCTGCTTTGCATAGCCAATAGGTCTCGCTTTTGGGACCTTATAAGTATTTAGTTATGCAACTGTTGCATGGATAAACACTTATAAGGTCCCAAAGGCGAGACCTATTGGCAATGCCAATGCTTGTTTATTTTTACTGCATTTGCAGATTGTTTGTGAAGGGTGTGGAGAGAGCTTTAGGTAGCATGTGACTTATAGTATGTGAAGGGCGCTGGAGTGCTTTCAGTCATGTGAGACTGCTACACTGTGAGTGGTGTGAAAGTGCTAGGTAAGTGGTTTTATTTCCTTTTTATTTAATTTTACCTATCCCGTCATCTGTCAACTCCCCCTCAGCCCGCCCCGCGCCTGCCTCACCACTCTTACCTGTGCGGCCGCCACTGTCGGTTGTGTCGGACAGGTACATTGATAGGGGTATAAGAGCTGCTGCTAGTTGCTGACTACTAGTCTGTAAGGAATTTGAGAGAGCTTCTGGTAATGTGTGACTGCAACTCAGTTGGATGTCGGAGTGCCATAAGGAAGTGCGGGTCTGATAAAAGGTGATGGGTGTAAGAATGCTTTCATTAGTGTGCGACTAGTACTCTGTGAGAGTGCTTCCTGTACTATGTGACTGCAAGTCTGTAAAGGGTGTGAGAGTGCTCCTGTTAATTATGAAGTTTTGTTTTCCCTCACTGAGGGCATTAACAGTGCCCCTTTCTTGTCTTTCCACTGAGATCATGAATGAAGACAAGCAAAGTACTCATTTAACAATGGCCAAGTCTTACCCTTGAAACAACAATACAGCAATCGTTCTCTGTTTCTTGAAGAATGAGACACTTTGACTTGTCATTATTCATGCACCATAGGCACAGAGGCATACACAACAATGGCTGGTACGCTTGCAAAGTCTGGGGATTTCATTTCACAAGTTTACATTTTTTGGCACAGCTAAATTTGAGTCCCAAAATATCCAATTGGATACACAGATCACTAACAACAGTTATTAATGCATAAAAACAGGGGGTTTCTCACAAATGAAATATTATTTTTTCTTTGGCAAATAACAGATTGAATCACACTTTTGGCCATAGTAAAATGATCTTTGTAAAAGCAAGAATATTAGTTTCAGTAAGACTGATTTAAAATCAATTAGACAACTTATAAGAAGTATACAATATAAACGGTGTATAATCACTGCTGTTGATTAATATGTATTGTTTGGACAAAAATATATGGTTTGGTAAATAATGTATATTTCTAGTCACAGTAGCTTGTACTTGATTCGGTTTTATAATGGATGTCGTTATTTGTACTGATATGGATTAGGAGGTTAAGTGTTGCCTTTCTATTTTTTTTTATATCTTTTCACAGAGAATCGTGGGTACCCTCGATTTAATAATCTGGTCCCGAAGGTGGTCTGATGTACATTTGGTGAAGAGACTGAAACATTGACCATAGTCTGCTGCTTTTATAAGCAAGCGACATTTTATAAACATCAACCATTTATATTTTAAAAGAAGAATTGGTTTGACGAAGAAACAGCATCAAAATGTTAGCCCTTGAACCTGGTCTGGTTTGCCACTTCCCCGCAGCCTAGCTCTGCTAGACTCTGCCGCGTTCTCCACCCCGAAGCCCCAGGTTTGTCCCGATGCCCGGTGTAGTAATCCTATCGCACTGCTGCTCGCATCCTCTCAGCACTGGTAATATTAGGCTGTGTTAGCCTATTCTGGGGGTAACGTTTGATAATTGTAGCTTCTGCTTAGTTGGGATTAGGTTCTGTTTGTTTGTTTGTGAGGCTTTTCTGTTTGCCTCTTCTGTTGACTTGCTTATTCAGAGCTTGCCTTCTGCCCCCCCCACTTCTGTCAGCCCCTCCCTCCTCCCAAGACTACTTATGGAGGCCACCGGGCAGCCGCACCGCTGGTGCGCCAAAGGCAAGCCTGTCTGTCTCTGTCCGTGCCTAGACCATGCCTAGCGTCAGGACCAATGGTCCTCCCATCATCTGCTGCTACAGCACAGAGGAACTCCTGACCCTGGACACCGGATGCTGAACAACAGCTCCTGTACGTCCTTCGGCTCAGGCCTTTAATGATGGGGTGGGCGGCCTGTAATGGCCGGTATAGCCTGTTACGGCGGGCTGTAAGGCTATAGTAATGTTAGCAAAAACACTTCTTAAGATTTGGTACTTGTTTTTTCCTACCTTAACATGTAGTGTGACTATAGTTTGATGCCTAGTTCAGTAAGTATTTAATAGTATAAAGATGAGTTAAAAACATCTTCAAGATAAGAAGAGAATGAATATTCAATGGAATCGTTTGAGGAATTGCCGTTGCTAATCATATAAAGCCATCTTCCACAGGGTGAGTGTGAAGCTTTGTGTAATAGAAACCAATTTAGCTACAGAACTAATATATCAAGGACAGCAGGCAGGGGGTCAATAAGAGATAGATACAGAGACAGGGAGTAAGAGAGGGGGAGGAAAGAGAGACAAAAATAAAGAGAGTCTAACAAATGACTGACATGCAGAGGGGTTGGTTGCTTGTTTTTACATATGGTGGCAATGATGACATAATATGAGGTTACTTAGGCTTATAATATCAATGGCTGTCATATGATGTCAAATGATGGGCCTCCCAAGCACATCCACATCATTGTATCAAAGCAAAGACAGCAGGCCAAGAAACAGTAAATGTCCTGCAGGCTGCTGGGCTCCATCTGCGCGACATCCCTGGAAAAATATGAGACACAACCCAGGAGAGGTGCCAACCCCTTATGGCACCTACAAGGGAACATGTGCATATGATTGCAATTACTTGCATATAATGGGATGCTTAGATTTATCATTGTGTTAACTGACATTTAGTGAGGTACCCTGAAATATGATATCAGTGAGTGACATATGAGGAGTACCAGTGGCAACTTAATATTGCAACTATTAGCTGATGTGGGCCATCCAACTTTTTACAATAACACTCTGGTTAATGTAGTTTCATAATTTACGCACATACATTCGATTTAAAAACCTATGAGTGGAACAGGCTAGATATTTTTCTATTACCGTTTTTTGGGCAATTGGTATATCTTTTTTAAATGTGGAGCTGAAAGTTGCACCTTCACACCTCTCGGATACAAAGTTAGAGCTTATGTTTCTTTTTATCACATTCTATCCAGTAAGAGTTGTATATAGAAAATGGTTTGAGCCTTTTGGTGCATCAAAGTTAATGCAGATACAAGCTGATGTGAAAGGGGGAAGATTGATAATGTTAGCTCTGTCAAAGAAATTAGAGGACAATGGGATGGAAATGTCCCCTCCATAGGACACTGTTATGAACCCTTGTCCTGAATACCCAACTGCATGTGAAACTGATATCCTGACTTTGGGTTTGGCCCTGCAAACATGCTAATCTAGTGTGTGCGCAGAGACCTAGGCCTGGCCAAGGTAGCATAGGCCAAGAACTTGTTTTGTGACCTGGACATCATGCGTGCTGTCAGAACCCACATGAGACTACTGCCCATGTCCTGACATTGTTGCATAAAGTGGCTGGGCAGTGCTCTGTGTTTTGTGAACTATTAGACTTGACCAGGTCAGTCGCGTTGTCAAAGGAGTGGATGGTGTACCAACCACACTCATGCACATTTTGGCTTTAACATGAACTTCAGACTTTTTACACTGGAGTTCTATATGCATATCGAAAAGCATTTATGTGTGATAGATGTGTAGTACGTGTATGGTAGTAATACTCAACATCGTAATAGCCTGAGAACTAGAATCAGTGGGATGCATTATGAATGGTCTCTGGTTTAGAACGGCACAAGATGGAGGATGAATAAAGCTTCCATAGAAAGTGGTATTGAGTGCATTCATGTGGGTGGAGGGTGGAGACATGAAGTATTTGATAGCAAAGGGCTGCTGATTAGTTTTCCCTCAATACTGTCATTTTGTAACTGGCACGGATAATAGATAGCAGTTTCTGTTTATAAAGATAAAGTCAGGAAAGATCAATGTTATTTGGTGTCTCCCATATCTCTGAACAGTTCCTGTAGTGAGCTATGTCAAGACATTCAATTAAAGAGCAACTTCTTGTCATCGAGAATTCTTTCCGTGTGCCAAAAGACTGGTGCTGCCATTGCCCAACACAGGCTGTCATGCAGGGCGAACTGTCATTGCCACCTATATGGAAGCCCTGATCTGGTTTTGTGAGGCCATAATTGTTAAAGACAAACACCTGCTGGAGATCTGGCCTAGAGTATGAGAGTGCTAAGATTGACCTCCTGTCCACATCCAGTCTGGGAGGCTGCAACTTCTGATGACAGGCGTAGCTGTGCAGGCCTGCTGTACTGATCTCTGCCCTGCTGCTTGTGTGCTGAGTGAAGCTGCCACCACATTCCCACATCATTGAACCCTCTGTTGCATGAGCCAGCTCACTGAACACACTCACCAACACCACAAGAGCTGCATCTTTACCAAGCAAGTAAAACGGGGCCTAGCCAGGAAAGATCTAAGAGACTTAATGCACAGAGGAAATTCTGCAAGAACCTTAGACTTTGCCTGTGTGAACTCATAGTGTCACAAACTGTTGAAATGATCTAAGCATAAGCCACTGGGGCTAGCCAAAATGATTGCACTTGTGCATAATCACTGTATCAGCCTATACTCATATAGGAGACTGTTATAAGAAACTTTATTGCATGATTTAAAAAAACCTTTGCAAGTTACAAAAGATAAAAGTATACCCATTAATAAAATAGAACCCCAGTTCTTTTGGTAAAAGACGCCTGGCCCCCCCACTTGTCAGAGTTCTCTTGTGGTAACCCTACCACCAATGTGTGGTAACCCTACCACCAAAAAATATAGGAGATTGTAGATATTAGACCTACCAGAGCTGGGAGGAGAACATCCAGGGTGTTGCACTTCACTGAAATTTGCAGATGAGATAATAACCCTGAAACTGAATGCCCATTTGAATTGTGTAGTATCTCATTTTGTTGTGAGGTTAAAGTAATGTCTTTTTTTATATATGTAATTGGCTGGACAACACATTGTTGTATCTGTTGATTGACTTTTGCGTTCTAAGCTTTACAAATGTGTGGAAATGGCAGAACACCCTGGAAGGTACAGCGTACAAAACCAAAATGAATTAAGGGTTCTACACTGGAATAAGCAGCTCTCCAAAATGTTACCATTACTTCAGATTCTGTTTGTCCATGTAATAACAGCAAGGCTCAATCCTCTGTAAAATGCAGCTTCTCGGCTACCAAGCAGATTAAGAGTCTACGGTGTCCATGAGTAAGCAGCAAAGAAGCAACCTACTGGGAACAGAGATCCTAAAGACGAAAAGAAACTCGAGTCTATCTGGTCCAGCTAGAAGCGGGAGAAGTGCACCCACCCCCCCCACCCCCAAAAGACTCATCTTCCCAAAGCTTCTGGCATGCTAGTAGTTGATTGAGCCACCTAGAGTGAGAGGTGCAACTGGATGACAGAGCTTGCCAGAAATTACAACAGAAGATAAAATTATAAAGTTTACCTAAAGGTGGCTTAGGCGCAACACACTTGAAGACAATGATTCACAAAACCATTAGGTGGGTTAGACAATGATTAGGGTCCACCTAGTAGCAAAAGGGATCCAACTCAATGGAAGATGCAGTTTCCCTAAACTAGCAGAGGTGTAGCAATTATGACTTCCATTTAGGAGAGGCATTGCAACCCACTGAAAGGAGCGGCTTTCCAGATCCTCCAGGACATCTTTAACACTCAAGGGTGCACCTCAGTGTAAAGAATGTTGAAATATACAGCTTCCTAAAGCACCAGAAAATTGAGAATCCATGAAGTCCATCACGGAGAAGCATAGGAACCACCCACAGCAAGAAGCACCTTCTCAAACCCATAAAAACAACAAAAGGTTAAGAGTCAATGGATTGCATCCAGGCACAGTATAGACTAATTCAAAAATCAATGAGGTGGGAGAAAGAAGGGCTTAGATCCACTCAGCTTCCTTGTCTCAATATCCAAAAAATCAATGGTAGAATGGATCACTGGTCCTGGGAAACCAGGGTATTGCATGGACAGTACATTGTACCGTATAAGAAACCCTCATTCACGTTTTTGTTGGGATCGAGATTAGCGGTATATCTTGATTCTCCGCTGACTGTGGTCTTCAACGTGATCGCATAATCATTGGGTCAATCCAATGCTTCCTCCACCCGGAGGCTTTTAACCACTGGTTAATCACAGTAGTGATCGTGAATCAAAAAAGAAGGGTGAGGTGATCGTGATAAAAGGAAAAGTGTCTTAAAATTCTCGTAAAACCAGTAGATTTTTTTATTGGTACTGGGTTCGAGACCAAGATAAAAAAGTATTGTCGTTGTGCACGTGTCTGACTGGTTATGGTCAGGTGCACTGGTTAAAAACTGTGTCCAAAAAAGGTCGACATGTTTCAGCCCTCGTCAGCCCAAAAGGGTCTAGCGGGCTTTCTTCAGGACCTGGTGCAGAATGGGGGCCCGTGCTATGGGCTCCCTTGTGGATATGCAGGAAACTTATCCTATTTGAATGCACATTCAATCTTGTCTCCTATGTTGCAGGCCACAGCGGGTACTCTAGGGGAGTCGCATCACGCTCTCTTCGGCGTCGGTCTGGGACCTGTGCTGACTCTGCCTCCTAGGACCCGGTGAAGAGGCAGAGTCAGCACAGGTCCCAGACCGACGCCGAAGAGAGCGTGATGCGACTCCCCTAGAGTACCCGCTGTGGCCTGAAGAAAGCCCGCATTTGATTGACCCAATGATTATGCGATCACGTTGAAGACCACAGTCAGCGGAGAATCAAGATATACCGCTAATCTCGATCCCAACAAAAACGTGAATGAGGGTTTCTTATACGGTACAATGTACTGTCCATGCAATACCCTGGTTTCCCAGGACCAGTGATCCATTCTACCATTGATTTTTTGGACAGTATAGACTAAACCCACTGAAAAACTAGGTTAGGAATTTGTGGATTCCACCTAGTAGCAGCATAGGTGCAACCCACTGAATGGCACAGCTTCCCAAAATTACCAGAAAATTAAGAATCTAAGAAGTCCATCTATGCACAGTACGGGTTCAACTCACTGAAAGACTATGCTTTAAAAATTGCCAGAACATTAGGAATCTGTGGATTCCTCCTAATTGCAATGTAGGCACAACCCGCTGAATGGCACAGCTTGCAAAAATCACCAGAAAATTAAGAGTCTATGGAGTCCATTTAGACATAGTATATACTCAACTCACTGAAAGACATATGATTGAAAACCAACAGAAAATTAGGAATCTGTGGATTCCACCTAGTTACAGCATATGTGCAACCCACTGAATGACACAGCTTCCTAAAATGACTCGGAAATTAAGCGTCTGTGGAGAACACCAAGGAGCATTGTAGGTGCAATCCACTATAAAAGTAAGAGTCCACCAAGAAGGGCTTAGGCTGTTCTACTGGAAGATCTAACTTCTTCAACCACCAGATAATGAGGGCCAGGTACTGAAGCTGACATGAGTTTCCAGGTACACATTTTACTAAGGATTCTCTGGGTCACCTAGGAAGTCGAAAGAAGACCCACCAGGAAACAATTACTGGAGAATTTCATGTGCAGGTAGGTGGTCTGATAGGATTGTGGTGCCTCTGGCGGTCTTTGATGAGTGTTAAAGATTACCATTGGTGACACCACCAAGGCATACCTTGGCATGACATGCCAGAAAAGCAAAGATGCTCTTAACCTCTCCATGCATTACCCAGAAACCCTGAGAGTTGGACTTATGTACGACAATGTGAAGGCCTGGAGGTGGATATTGAATGTGAACCTGTGACCAGGCAGAGACCGTACTCAAAAGACCCACCTATATAGTTTGAACATGGAAGACAGGATCTTTCACGAGTGGAAAGTTCTCATGGAAATGGCAGTTTAGGACAAAACAGTGGGAGGCAAAAGTTCTCCGGAATGCTTCTCAGGGGACATGTGGAGTAATGGCTACTGGGGAGCCTCAAAGGGCCTTAACCAACACAATATTAGAATATAATTGACAGTAAACACTTTCTACAGGCTGTGCTGTACATTTTGTTAATATCAGTGTTACAGGCTGGGTCATACATTTATCTGGTAGAAAATGTGGTATTGGCCTCAATATCCTCTACAACCATATCTCTGAGCTCAACCACATTAACCAAACACTAGCGCAAGATGACTGGGTTCTTGTGGATCACACGGGATAGATAACCCCCGGAGGTGGGCCAAATGGGTCACATGCAGGGTCGCACTGGTACAGAAAGTAGGCCCAGGCACCAAAATAAAAGTGCTCCCCTCCTATTTGGGACTTCATAAATAAACAGCTAGCTCATATATACAAATTGGAGTACTTCTGAATTTCTAAAGACACACTTTATAAGTGTTTTACATGATATCGGAAACTGCATGGATGTGAGCTTGCTGTAGGCAAAGTTTTTTTAATATCAGGAAAATTAACAGTGAAAACCAGCCCAACAGACCACAAAACTGGCCCATGCATTGACCTGTCAGATTGGCCCATCGGGCACTGCCTGATTACCCTATAAACAAGTTGGACCCTGCTCATCGGACCAAGGGGGTCCATTCAAAGGAACTTCCTTTTTAGTTATAGTGAAGAGGGGGAAGCCCTGCATGAGGGACAAATGCTTACGAGAGCAGGATTGGATGTCAGAAGGAGTGGTCTGTGATTGTTGATGTAGGCTCAATTTGGTGAAAACTCACAAAAAGTTAACCGGATGGTGTATCCACACTATACAACAATTATTCTCTATGAAGGTGAGGGGACAGACACACACAAGTGTTAAGACGAGAACCCTACTACTAGTCTATGTCCACCTGAAGGCTGAAGGGCCCCTTTCAGAAATGCGACAAGCTCCGGAGACTCAGGTTCCAGAGACCTGCCACTTAGGGACCTATGAAGGTGGACATAGACTAGTAGTCTCGATTTGAATGTGGACCTGACTTCCAGTTGGTACCAGAGATCATTTCCATACCAGTAAATGTATGGCCTTTTTACTTAATTTCTTCATTTTCTTTTTTTCACATTCTCGAGCAGAGTGACGAAACGTTTGGTCCTGAGGAATGCCAAGAACCGTTTAGGCCTAACAAGGCAGAAACATGTTGACCAGATACTAATAGGGACCATCCATATCCCTATTCACACTTAGCTGTTTTAATCTATCCACTGGGTATACTAATAAAGGATTGACTTTGTCATCCAGGAGATAGTTTTAAGCCACTTTATGATTTTTGCACTCTGCCCCTAACTCGACCGAACATTGAATGACTTAAAACACCTCACGCTCTTCTCCTACGGGGGAGTCGTAGCCCACACTGGTTGCCTGGCGGTCCCAGTGTGCAAGAGGGAACCCAATGATGAAGCATGTCACCTTAGGGTGAGTGAGGGTTCTCGTCTTAACACTTGTGTGCGTCTGTCCCCTCACCTTCATAGAGAATAATTGTTGTATAGTGTGGATACACCATCCGGTTACCTTTGTGTGAGGTTTGATTATATGGAGTAGTACCGTGGATGGTAATGATTCCTCCTTAGAGAACCCCGATAGTGAGATTATATTAGGCTCAATTTGGTCCTCAGGGAGAGTGAGAGCAAAGCTTTCCAAGGGAACTGCAAGGGTTACAACAGGCCTAAAATTAAAACAAAGTCAACAGTAAAAACATTCTGTAAACTTTGTTTTGATGATTGTTATGTCAGAATAATGTGTAAAAAAATATTGTCTGACATAAACATCATGTCTAAACACTGTTTACAAAACTATTGTCCCACTAGGTGCAGATGTTCTATTAACCCCTTCCCCGCTCATGACGGAACCGCTCCGTCATGAGCCACGGTTGCCGTGTGCTCATGACGGAGCGGTTCCGTCATGCCACGACCGTTGGCGGCCGCACCGCCCACGCGGCGCTGTTTCCCCGCCTGTGCGGGGGGACAACGCAACTGGGCGGAGTCATGACAGAACCGCTCCGTCATGAGCACAGCTCAACCGTGGCTCATGACGGAGTGGCTCCGTCATGAGCACAGCGCCACCGCGCTGCCCCCCGCACCCCCCAGCGCTGCGGCGGAATTCCCGCCGCAGCGAAAGGGTTAATAACTCAATTAGGGCAATATTTTTTAACCGATATTTAGTTCTAGATACTTAAATCATACCATGTCCTGACAATATTTTGTATCACTCCTTTTTACATATCAGTGGCACAGGCTGGATCAAGGTTGACCTCAGTATGTCAGTAGGACAATCTGCCTGAGATCAATGACACAATCCATGCACCAGACTAAGCTGTTTGAGAGCACACAACTCTTTAAGGAATGACCAGGCGATGAAGTGATGGAGGGGATAGGGCAGAGGAGGGAGCCCGATTGATGGAACTACATTTGTAGGTCTAGCTTGGGGTGAGCAGGCCCTGGGTAAAGTGATGAAGTCTTTATAGAGTAGCTTGGAAGGACAGATAGGAGTGAACTGAGAAGACAAATGAGCTTTGGGACTTATGTTGCAGCTGGAAGTGCAAGGCTCTCTGACATGAATTGAAGGCCCAAAGAATGCCCAAAATTAAAAACACAATCAAAAGAAAACACTTTGTGCATGCGGCACTACATTTTTATTAATACCGTAAGTACAAGTTGGTACTGGCCTCAAGGTCCATCTGCAACAGTTTCTCTGGGCTCCAATACATGAACCAGGTACTAGTCCAAGACAGTTGGGATTGTGAGGATGTGAGGGTACTGAGCTAACCCCCAGGAGGTAGACCAGGCAGGTTACTTGACATGAGGGAGGGTACACTCAATGGCTGTATAGTTTTATGTGTTGATAAGCAGGCCGTGGTAGGAGGGTGAGTACCTATGGCAACAGGAGTGAGTGAATAGAAGGAAGTGAGATTTAAAGCAAGATTAGCCGTAAATAATTTCCACAGGGGCCTGCAATTTATGCCGAATCTAGAATTTAGCTGGAGAAAACCTTGGATACAGGCCTCAATGTCCCAATGTTACTATTTCTTTCTACATAGGGTCCCAGTCCAAGATTATCTGGCGCTCACTGTTCTGTGTTAGCAACTAGGAGGTGGGCTTGGTGGGTTACATGATATGGGGAAGAGAAAATTAAACATGTAGTTCTAACACACATGGGTGCCGGTGGTGGGAGTAGGTTGATATGCTTATAGGTGTGGGATAAGAAGGACACTGTGGTGCTTCTAGGAGGTAAAGGAGAGCAAGTAACACTGAGGAGCCACAAAGAGCTATAACAGACACAAAATTAAAACACAATCCATTGTAACTTCTTTCTACTGGATGCTGCAAATTTTGCTAATATCGGTAGCACTGAATGGGTTACAAATTTAGCTGGCGAGCAGCTCGGGTATAGGCCTCAGTGTGCCCTGCAAACATCTCTTTGGACTCAACCACATGAATAAAACACCAGTCCAAAATGGCTGGAGGCTCGTGGTACACTGGTGGTACCCCCCAGAGTGGTGAGATTAATGGTTCACTTGACATGGGGAAGGGGATGCTCCACTCAACGGTACTATGGGCTGAACCATATGCTATCACCTAACAATGGTAAGGAAAATAAAGAATGTCTCCATGATCATATTTCAGCTACACATTACAAAACAAGAAAACTGTATTTATTTGATTAAAATACAGTGCCTGTCTGACTGCTTGAACTAAAATGCCTTGAATTCAGTGACGCACAAATAAATATCCTACTTCTAGGTCCAAAATTGGTCCATCTGGTCTGAGACACTTCCTCACCACATCTCTACGCTTCGATTTGGTTCAATCAGTGCCCTTCAGTAAAGCATGGAGAAATTCGTTATTTATATATTAAGAACGACTCACCCTTGAAAAATTATTTTATACACCGACGAAGCCAAGCAATTAGAAATGTTCATATGAAATGGCTCTCAATCTTCTTCTCCTTTAAAGAAAAAACTGCAGAGTGGTTTCTCATAGACTAGGTTTGTCCTGCTGTAAAGGCTTGTGTCTCAGCAGCACCAGACACCAAGAACACAGGTAAAGAAATGTCAGAATGCACCAGACATCAATAACACCGATAAAGATGTTTCAGATTGCAACTACCTTTGGAACTGCACAGAATAACACTTAGAGCTCGGCAGTTCCTGGGCCTTTCGCTAGTTACATAAAAGTCTTTATCAAGTTTAGGTCCTCTGCATCTTACCCAAACATCTGTTTGTGGCGCCCTTTTTAATCATAAACGTACCACCAATCCCTAAAAGTGGACTAAATATGTTGTGTTTCCATCATAACTTACCAAACCAGACACCAATAATTCTATCAGCAAATAAGGGATCGCTGTTTTGTGCAACCGGGAAAACATACACTGGCACAAATATATCATCTTCAGAACAGATTAATATGACACCAATTAGAGGTCCGATTTAGAAATGTCACTAAATGAACAAACAACCAGTATTCTTGTATTATAAAGGCAGGCTTGTTTCTTAAAACATGAACATGCATGTTTTGGTAGCTATCATGTCATTAAACGACAGATGCTTGACTTGCACTCGGTGTCCATCAGTGGCCCTCACACCCACACAGTCAAGCATACAAAAGCATTTACACCTTAATGTGTCATTTAAAATCAATAAACTCGTGCATCGCTGCAACTTTTCAGCAGGTTGTAGAAAATGAGTAAGTCCAATCCATTCTCCCATGAAACATACCCTCTCTCCGTTTCTGGCTTTTGGTTGCCAATCAGTCCGAGGCTCTGTATGCCAAAAGCGCTTCTCAGACACGTCTGTTGTCATACTTTAAAAAAGTAGTTGTTTTTACTGTCCACCTATCTACCCGAGGCATGGCAGTGTGCTCTTTCGGCAGTGACGTGCTCCTTTAGAAGAATTCGTCTCTCTGCGTTGTGTCTACAGCTGCCAAATCATTAACTAGGATAATATCAGAAGCTACCCTAACGTCCAACTCCTCCAGTCCCTCACTCCAACCCACCCCAGCCCTGCAAAGAGACGAGCATACCGCCCTCCGGCCCGTGTGTACGCGCCTCCACCGTTCTCTGGGACTCATTCATCTGGACATACGCGCTGGATGGGACCTGCTGCCGCAGTGCCCGTAAACGATCAAGTGACACGACACGTGGGAAAGGTCTTTCACTGGAAGCAATGTTGTTTCCAAGATTATTTCTGTCCGATAACTCACTTTACATTGCCAGAAGTTACTCTTTATAACAGCAGAATTCGTATGATTTTGTTTCCCGGTTGGCTTTAACGCTTTAAAGTGTGTGTACACCACAAGACGAAAGTCTAAAAACTAGCAACCAGACTCAACTGCCGTTGAAATGTAAATGTTACACTACAAAAGAAGGAAATATCTTCCGGCGGAGTGTTTAACTTGTACACGGCGCGAAGTCGTGCACAACCCACTTCTTCCAGAGAAGAAAACACAAGAGGCGTGTTGCTTCGCACCATGTACCAACAGAAGAGAAGTACACACTCATATAGCTGAGAAGGTCGGTCCGCAACTTGGATCAAATAAATGATGGCTCATCCCAAATACGGATAAGACGAAAACAATATTTTACTCATGCGGACATGTAAAGATTGCGCGGTGTATATAAACATATAGAGCACAGTATACACGGGTAGGCACAGAATTAAGCGCTTCGACGCCTCGTCAGGGGTAGGAAGCACTATAAAAATACAATTACAATGCGATTGCCCCACCCTGCTATAGTGTGAAGTCGTCTGTGTTCCTGTCATTCAAGAGACAATGGAGCATGTCATTTGAGCCCACCGCAGGGGTGTGAATTTTGTCACTGCCCAGAGCACTCCTGCTCTGTGCTGCCAACGGACCACGAAGTCACATCCGCATGTCAACTGTGCTCACTTGCCACCACCTATGAGGCGGATTATTCTCCTCGTGTTTTCTCGTCTAGCTCGATCCGCAAACCCTGGGGGGCAAGGATCAGTGGCACACCTCTGCCGACTGCAGCCTCTCAACACCTGGCCCTGGAGGGCTGCGCAGCCAGGATGCTGCTGAATCATCAGCAGCTGCAGCATCACGGCCCATTCATGACATCAGCACATGGCCTCTAGTGAGCATCCGCGCATCCTCGTCGTCAGCGTTCTCCCTGCCAGGTATCAGCATCCCCCGTGCAAATCAGGTGGCCCATCGCCATAGGATATATAACCCCTTTCCACCCCTGCTTCCCTTACCCAGGCATCCGCAACCCCGTGCCAAGACGTGCATCCCCCAGCCTACACTAGCACCCCTCTCCAAGCATCAGCTCCGCCTTTGCCCCCACGAGCACTTCCTCTTCGCACCTGCATCCCGTATGCCCTCAAAGTCGTGCCCCCTTGTTCACAACGAATGCCACTATGCTCACACACACCCTTTACCCGTAATGGCACAATCTGATTGCGCCGCACTTGCCTGGCGCTGGGAACACGTACGAGTTCGCCACTACCCCACTTCTCTAGGAAGTGGTCCACGCTGCCTGCCCTTGCCATGTCAAGGAGCTGCAGATGTAGGTGCACAGTCTCTTACCGGCAGATGCCGCAGCGGTTCCGTTTCCTCTTGGAGCCCGGGGGTGTGTCAGCCTTTTCTGCTGCCCGGTGCTCATGTAAAGGAGCTCCTCATTGTACAGCACACTGGTATAGCGCACTCCAGTACCAACCGCCGCCGCCCTGCCACTGCTCCTCGGTCATAGCTCCGCACATTACTGCTGGAGGTTAACGCCGGCCGGACTCAACCAGTACAATTACATAGGGGTGGCGCACTGTATCGAAAACTACAAAACGGCTGAAAGAGAATGACGCCGCCACCTGTCTTCTCTATAGTTCGTTTCTCTGTCGTAAAAACAGAATCAAAGCATATTCGGCTGCCTCCCTGCAATAACAAGGAGTTTAGGGGAGCGTTTGAATGTTTCCACCCCTGGAACCAGTTTCTTAGTCCAGCCCGCGGTGCTTCCCATTCTGGAACGCAAACACTTCGTCCTAGCAACGGCAGAGGAAACGCCAACCTTCACAGAAGAAGTAGCTGAGGGGTAAAACAGAGCATGGCAGGGGTGCATTGGTGTCATCATAAGGCAGCCCAGGGGTATTGCCCAGGGAGGGAATCAAATCCTGCCCCGAGACTGAAGGATACAGACTGATAGTAACATGTACAGGAAAGGTAACATGTATAACGCCATGGAATTGCATGGGCAGCACATTTATTTCAGTCAAAGATTAATATCTGTCTGATCAGCCCAGCTTTAATTTACTCAGGGACTTTTTACGGTCTTGGTGGAGTGGGTAATTGCCCAGGCCCCCATATTCGAAGCCCACGTCCCGCTAAAGTGGCCACTTTCTCTAATTCTTACCTCTGACTCGCAATCTCTCTCCATCTTCTTTCTATCGTTACCTACTTCTGACTCTCTCCCTACCTGCCCACCATTCTATCTCCCCCTCTTTCTCCCCTCATCTATCTCTTGCTGTGTCACCTCCCACCTACTTGTCCCATTTTCTTTTCTATCTACTTCTGCCTGCCACTCTCTAACTTACTCTTCACATCCACTCCCTCTGGTTACCTTGCTTGTCTCTACCGCTGCCCTCTCTTTCTTTCACTACTTCAACTGTTTCTCTATGTTTCTCTTATTGTATGTCACTCCTGTCCACTTCACAGTCACTAATTGCTGTAGTCTCTACCTTATTTATTTATTAATGCGTTTTTATATAGCGTGGACATTACTAAGAGGTGTCAGAGTGCTTTGCAATACAGCAAAAGAACGCTACAGCGTACAACCCTTCATTTCGGCATCCAAGAGCATCATCTGCTTCGTTCTTCAAGGCTCATCCCTCAACCCCACCTTGTTCAACACATACATGGCGCCCCTGGCCAGCATCGTCAGAACCCATGGCCTCAACATCTAATCCTACGTACACAACTCCGAGCTCCTCCTCTCACTCTCAGTCGACCCCTCTACCTCTAGGACCAACTTGTACAACTGTATGTCGAGCCTCACCGACTGGAAGAAAATCAACCGCATGAAGCTCAACACAGACAGATGCGCTGATTTTTGGGAACACCTCCCTGTGGAACGATACCTGGTGACCCTGATAACTCAGACCCACACCGACAGACCACTCATGCAACCATGGCATCATACTGGACAGCAAACATACCCAGGTCAACGCTGTCGCATCCGCCTGCTTCCACACCCTTCGCATGCTCTGAAAGATGATCAGATGGCTTCCCTGCAACACAAGATAAACCAGTACTTAAGCCCTAGTCACCAGCCAGCTAGAATACGGCAACACACTTTAGGCAGGTCTCCCACCCAACTCCTACAGAGACTCCAGACAATACAGAAATCAGCTGCTATACTAATCCTCGACCTCCCCAACCTGGCCCACATCACCCCTAACCTCAGTAATCTTCACTGGCTCCCCATCCAGAAGAGATGCCTATTCAAGATGCTGATACATGCCTAGAAGGCCCTCCATGACTAAGGACCAGCATACATCAACCACCGCCTGAATTTCCACCAACTGTCCAGACACCTGCACTCCACCTCCCTTGCTCATACTCCCCGCATCTGCTGAAGTAAAAGCGGAGGTGGTTCCTTCTCCTACCTGGCCATCAAGTCCTAGAACGACCTCCCCCTGTACCTCAGAACATCATCCTCTCTCCCAGAATTCAGAAAGAGGCTCAAGACCTGGCTTTTTGACTGATCCCAGCAACAACCCAGTGCCTGGATAGCCTCACGGGTGATTGGGCGCACTCCACAAATTCTAGTTAATTGATTACATTACTTGCCTTTTGTGTGCCTTTGAATGTCATTTAGTAAGTGTTGCAATGGGAAAGGAGCATGTAAGGGTGGTGGGCGGGGCTGCAGAGGCACAAGAAGGAGAGGTAGGAAGAGCAGGTAAGGAGCATGGGAAATTGGGAAAAAATACAGGAGGGGGATACGAGGAGCGCAACCGAGTAAAGCGTATGAAAAATAGCTCAAAGGCATCAGAGGTGAAAAGAGAGGAGCAAAAGCAGGTGAGAGAAAGACAAAATTAGTGAAATAGAGGCACAAGAGAGCAGCAAAATGTGGGTGAGAGAAAGACAAAATTGAGTGAAACAAAGGCACGATAGAGCAGCAAAATGTGGGTGAGAGGAAGACAAAGATGAGTGAAACAGAGGTGCAAGACAGCACCTAAGTGTGGATGGTAGAAAGACAAAAAACATGTGAAACAGGCACAGGGGGTAAAAAGGGAGCGGCAAAACTGGGTAAAAGCACAATGGGGGAGAAGAAAGTTTCAAAAGAGCGAATTAGAGAAGAGGCAATGCGGTAGCCTTAAGGCAAGGAGCTGGGTCCGAAAGTGTCTAGAATGGTATGAGGACCAGTTACAGGTATGTGGGGGATGGGCATAAGCACTTTCCCTGACCTTTCTATCACTCTACACTTTTCTACACCTCACCTCTCTATGCCTTCCCCATCCCTCTCTCAATATCACCAATATTTCTTCATCTCTCTACCTACCTCATTCATGTTTCTCCCTATCTCACATCTAACCTACTATCTCCTATCTCTCTACCCCACCTCTCTACCTCTTAACTACCGAACATCAATTAACTCACCATTAATTTGTGACCTCACCTATCCACCTCCTCTTTCTATGTCTATTTCTTTCAACCTCACCTCTTTTACTACCTTACTTCATTTTCTCTACCTCTATTTCAATACCTATTACTTATATCTATCAATACCTCCTACCAAAATGTTCTGTTCCTCCTCCTCAATATCAATTCACCATCTCCACCTCACCTTTCTCTACCCTCTCTGTCTATAAATTCATCTCTCAATCTCACCTCTTTCTCTACTTCCATTCTCCTCTAGCCCTATCTGCTCTCTCTGCCTCTGTTCAACCTCCCATCTTTCTGTAACGACTGCCTCTGTCACCTCTTTTGTCTCTCCAGATCATCTCTATTTCCACCCTTCGCCCCTCTAATGCTACCTTCCTGTCAGTTTAGCTATTTTCTTTACATCACTTGTCTTCCCATGCCCCACTTTTTATTGTATCACTCTCCCTACCCCACCACTCAACTCTGTGTCTCACTGTACTTCCTATCATACCTCTCTAACTGCCTACTTCTACCTCTTTCTCCCTCTACCTCACTTCTCTTTCTACCTTAACTCTCCCTATATATTGAACCTCTTTTCATATCCGACCCCTCTCCCTCTGTTTACATTTCATTCTTCCTATCTCTAGCTCTCCCAACTTTTCCACAACCATATTGGCACTCTACTTCTCTTTATCTATCAACCTCTCCATCTTTCTACCTCTCTATATTTGGCTAGCTCACCTTCCTTTCTCTACCTTGTGTCTCTACATACCTCACCCAACTGTATTCCTCATCTCTATCCATACCTACCTTGTCCCTGTACTTTAAATGTCTTGCTGTACTGTTCTCTTTATCTCACTTTTTTCATTCTGTCTTGCACTCCCTCCCATTCCTCATACCTGAGAGGAGGAGGCTACTGTCTAACCAGAGAAGTGCACACTGAAAGAAAGCAGTGTAGGGATAAGTAAGGGCAATGGCATTAAGGGGGACATTATCAGATTTCACCTTGGTGCAAATCCTTAGAGCAGTGCTTTGGACTTCTCTGTTGCAGCAAGGATGCCATTTGTAAAGGATGATTTAATTTTGATTAAATGCACTTCAGAGGGTGAAATCAAGGGCCCTTCAATCGGGCCTTTGGTACGGAGACCTTATTTCGCTAGACCAGGAGGCCAAGGTAGAACTGACCTGGTGGTTGGACAACCTAGAGGTATGGAATGGGAAAGCAATTTTTGGCTCAACTCCAGAATTCGTTTTAGAATCAGATGCCAGCCTTCATGGCTGGGGAGCATGCTTTCAAGGCCAGAACACTGGTGGAATTTGGTCTCTGGAAGAATCCTTACATCATATAAATTTTCTGGAATTGACAGCTGGTCTTTACGCCCTGATGAGCTTCAAACAATTCATTCAGGGCAGGTCTATCATCCTAAAAATGGACAATATCTCCACCGTCGCCTACATAAATCGGCTAGGTGGAACCAAATCTGCCGACCTATCCAATCTTGCCAAGAAACTTTGGATGTTCTGCTTGGAACACAAAATCGCCTTAAGAGCCGAATATCTCCCAGGCAAATCCAATGTATCGGCAGACTGGAACTCAAGATTCCTTCTGGACTTCAGCGATTGGAAACTCAACGTCTCCGTTTTCAATTCCCTCAACTTCTACTGGGGACCTCTAGATTTAGACCTCTTTGCCAGCAGACTAACCTTCCAAATCGTGAATTATTACAGTTGGATGCCAGACCCGGGTGCTCTGGCAGTGAATGCCTTCCTCCAACCTTGGCAAGGCAGAAACAGCTACGCCTTTCCCCCCTTTTCCATGATTCAAAGAGTGCTTCAGAAAGTCAGACTCCACCAATGCTCAATCGTGTTAATCACTCCCTTCTGGCCCTCTCAAGCCTGGTTCCCAACGGCCCTAGAGATGAGTTACGACTTCCCATTCCTAATTCCCTTCCTTGCGGACCTTCTTACAGACATAGACGGTCATCTTCACCCCATGGTTCAATCAGGGAAACTGAACCTTCTTGCCTGGAGAGTGTCAGGAGATCCAATGATCTATTAGGACTTTCGTCAACAGCTTCAATTCTCCTCGGCGAATCCTGGGCCCCTGGCACACACTACCGATACAACAACATTTGGAAATCTTGGGTTCGTTGGTGCTTGGAAAGGAATCTGGATTCCGTTCAGGCACCTATCGTTGACATAATCAACTTTCTAGTGGTTCTGCCATCTCCGCTGGCCACTCCCTCGTCAACGGTAAAACTATTGGTAAAAATGCAATTATTTGCAGGGTCCTTAAAAGTATCAGACTCAGAAGACCTCCTAGACCCAGATATCAATCCCTTTGGGATGTGAACCTAATCCTTGACCTTTTTTCAGATTGGCCCATTAATTCACTCCTAGACAATAAAAAACTTTCTATTAAACTAGCTACTTTACTTTGCTTAATTTCCTGTCGTAGAGTCTCTGATGTCAAGGCTCTGGAGATATCTAATAGATCTTATAACATGTTCGGAGTAAACTTTGAGATCTTCAGAAGAACGAAGACCATGTCCAATTCTATTTTTTACCCTCGTTTTGATGATTATCCCAAACTCTGCGTAGTTGACTGTATGAAAGAATACGACTCTAGAATGAATTCTCTTCGACCTCCTATTGCAAACCAATTGCTCATCTCCTTCGTTAAACCACATAAACCTGTTTCTTCCAGTTCTATCTCTAGATGGGTTAAAATTGTGATGAACCTAGCAGGCATCGACCTTAATATTTTTAAACCACACTCTATCAGAGGTGCTATGGCCAGTAAGTCCTTCTGGTCCGGAGGTAAGTTGGATGATATCCTCAAGGCTGCTGATTGGTCTAATGCTCGGACCTTTGCTCATCATTACTGTAAACCTATCCCGCATGTGTCTGATGTAGTATTACAAAGCTACCAACAAGCATAATGGTAGCCTCCGGTCTTGTAATGAAATTGCGATTCTCCTATTAACATGACACGGAGGCTAACATTATCCCCCCCTCCTCTTTCCCTTTGGAGGTTGTTATGCTTCTATAGAAGTTATTCTAATGTTTATTGTTCAATTCTATAGATTTTGGTTGACTTGACTTGTTATTGTTGACCTGACTTATGTTTTTCATACATTGTTGTTTGACATCAGTCTTTTGCTCTTGTCATACTTGCACTAATTTTCTCTCTTTTGCAGATGCCATCTAAAGAATTTTGGATTAGAGTCTCATCCTTCTTCTCCATCTTCGGTGGCCTTCCTTCTGTGACTTCCTACGTTTCATCATCAAGACGTTCAAAGGATTTTATCGAACTTATCCTGTTTTCTTCGCGATTTAAAAGAGGCAGAATACTGTGGGCTCATGCCTTTTACTGTGGTTGGACAACCTAGAGGTTCTATTTGGAATACTTCCTTTGTGATGTATGCGGCTGTCCTGGTGACGCAATTAAAAGTGTAAGCATAATGTTAGCCTCCGTGTCTTTAATGAAATCCAGATTCTCTGGTCATGTTAATAGGAGAATCGCAATTTAATTTTGAATACATAACAACTATAAACTAAAGCTTGAACTTCAACTGCTATGTGCTTATGTCTTATTGTAATATTATGTACAAGTGCGCTAAACATTTACCAAGCCATCTTTATTGTGTCTTTTTTGACAAGATACGCTGGTTAGATTCTCAGTTCTACATTGCTAGACCTGGCTTTCCAGCAGGTTTATCCCCAGACTTTTTACTTTTTTGGCATCCTGTTTTTGACCCTGTTTTTGTTGGCTTTAGAACTCTGGGAACTTTACCACTGCCAATCAGTGCTAAAGTGGTGCATATGCTGTCTGTGTAAATTGTTATTATGGATTAGCGTTTCCAAGATTGACTTATTTGATTTACTACTAAGTCCCTAGTACAGTGCACTCTATGTGCCCAGGGCCTGTAAATCAAATGCTGCTAGTGTGACTGCAGCACTGATTGCGCCACCCTCATAAGCAGCCTTTCAAAGGGTTCTCAGGCCTGCCACTGCAGTGTCTGCGGGCAGTCTCTACTGCCATGTCGACCTGGGAAGTGCACCCACGTACCAGGCCCTAGCCTTCCCTTTTATTACATGTGTGTCACCCCTAAGCTAGGCTCAAGGTACTCCTGTGGGCAGGGTGCAGTGTATGTGAAATGTAGGACATGTACTGATGTGGGTGACATATCCTGATAGTGAAATACTGTGTATTTCGTTTTTCACTATTGAAAGGCTACCTGTCCCACAGGATAGAATGAGAGTTCTTTCTAACATCTTATAAGTATAACTTCCCATTGTGACAAGATAGAAAGATGGAGTTTAGAATGCCTGAACTCAGAATTTAAAAAGGCATATTTTTGTAAAGATGGGTTTTATAATATGTGTTTGAAAATACCACGTGGGTATTTTATTGCTTAGCCATCATGTGTGCCTCTGCTGGTTTGTAGAGTGACTGTCTGGCTGGGGATGGGCATTTTCTCAGACAGCCACGGGGGTTGATGTTTTTCCTACCATTCCTGAATGAGTCAGGACTGGGCCGAATAAACCTGGGCTGCATTTAGAGTAGGCGGAGGAGATTTCCTTGCACCTGAATGGGCCCAGTCTACCTTGCACAATGATGTCTCCACCTCCTGCTGGAAAAGGGACCAGAGAGGACAGAACTGGTTTTGACTGAGCACAGACCCTCTCTGCCACCAGAGAACAAAGGAAAATGCTGTATAAGTACTGGGTCCCAGACTCCAGAACTTTAGATTACTTCTTGGCTCAAGAGGAACCTCTGCCAACGAGAAGAGTTGGGAAAGCTAAAGGAGAAGTGCTGCCCCTTTGCTGTGTGCTGTTTAGGGTTGGCCTGCAGTGGCTGTTTCTGCCAAGGAGAGGACAAATACTTTGCTGGGTGCTGTGTAGCCTGCCTGAAGAAGATCTCCAATGGCTTGAAGTAGAGCTTGCCTTGTGTTCTGAAGTCTCAGGGTTACAAAGACTTCACCACCAGCTCCCCTGAAATTCCTTGCTGGGAGTTCTGATCTGGCCTGTTGCTGAGTTGGGCCTCTGGAGGTTGTTCCTGCTGTTGGGAGCTGGAAAAGAGACGCAACTACGAGAAGCGCAATACATCCGTACCTGTTACCAACGCATCGCCACTGTGTGGGAAGAATTTCCACGCATCGCCAATGTCCACCTGAAGAAACTGACGCAGCACCTGCCAGTAGCTGGAGAAATCGCAGCATGCTGAATCGCGTGTACCTATGTACTAAGTCCGAAATCACCACACCTGCTGTGTGGCTGCAAGAACGAACACATCATGGGACCACGGCTGGAGTGACCAATGCAGCGCCGTTGCCACAGCATCGAGAACAGATGCATGCCCGATCCCTATGCATCCCACTGGGGAGACAAATTTACAAGGACACCAAGGCCGTAGTAAGAAACCGACTCATCACCTCCCCACAAAGTAGGAAACCAACGCATCACCTCCCCTCAGTAAGGAACCGACGCATCACCTTCTCTGCATGGCTGTAAGGAACCGACGCAACACCTCCCCTGGAGGAAGGAACCGACACATCACCTTGCCTGGGCGTAAGGAACCGACGCATCACCGTTCGTGCGGCTGTTTTTGTTTATGACACATCCAAGTTACTTTGTGTTGAAAGAGTTGCATCTATAATTTGCTATGGACAGAACTGTTTTATCTTATAAGAAGTACATTTTGATTATGTTATTGTGGATTTTTGTTGTTTTGTTTGGTTTAGATCAAGATTACTTATTTTTCTAAACTGGTGTGGTGTCCATTTGTAGTGTTTTAACTGTATTACTGTATGTGTGTACAAATAATTTACACACTGCCCCTGAGATAAGCCTGTCTGCTCGTGCCCAGCTACAAAGTGGGTGAGCAGTGGTTATTTTAGAAGTGTATCCCCCTTACCCTGACTAGGAAGAACAGTCCCTACTTGGACAAAGGTGCAAACCATTGCCAACTAGAGACCCCCATTTCTAACATACATACAGTATTGTCATTGCAAGACAAAAACTCTAGGTTCACGGCCAAAAAATAATTTCTTTAGGAATGCCTGTTCCAGCTTTCTGTTAGTATTAGTTGGCTGTGGACACTGGGCAGGTTGAGATTTCGGTTGCTGTGGCCTGCCAACATTTTTGTAAATGTAACACATTGTTCAGTGTTGTTTGGCATCATGAGGACTTTATTTAGTGTAAAATGGGTATAACATTCTTAGTTATTCCAGATAGAGGACCCTAAAACACACAGAGCTTCAAAATGCTTAAAATGGCACTGGGAGAAATTTGTTTATGGCGCAATGGAGGAATGCTTTGAGAAAATAACAGTGAGAGGTTAAAGGGTATAAACACTAGGGCAGGTCGGTCCAAGAATTTGAAGTTGATGGTAAGGTAGGTATTGGAGAGCGTGGAGGACCAGTATGCTTAACAAGATCACAAAATAAATTGGATTTGTAGGGCTGGAAGACTAAACTAGGAAGGAAATATAGGATGATTTTATAGATTTGAGGCAGGAGAAGTACACACTGATGATAGTTAAGGGTCCTGGACCTGGGGAGTACCACTTAGGGATCAGGACTCACTCCAGCTGAGGCCAGTAGCAGGGCTCAAGCAGATTAGAATGGTGCTAGGCAGTTGCAGGGAGGCCTCTGGAAGCTTGTTGTGTCTCCGTAGCTCAAACAGGAGGTCAGCCAACTGACCCTTGAAGTCATTTCTAGAGATCATGGGTTCAAGTCAAGCAGGTCCAGTCTTCCTTTTTCAGACAGCAGGGCAGTCCTTCTTCTGAATCTTTCACAGGTCTAGGACAGTTCTGACGAGAAATTCGGAAAGTGCCACATTTATACCCAGTACCAGTCTTTTTGTGGGCAGTCCCTGGCTTACTCTCAAACTGGTTCTGGTCAATTCCTCTCCTTCCCCTGGGTTTGGATCAAACTGTATAGGGTGGCAAAACCAAGGGCAGGCCTAGTGTTAGGTTTCATTGTTTGTGCTGCAGGCAGGTTGCTTTGAAGTCTAATCAGGGCAGGGCAAAGCTTTTGCCCAGCTATCCTGTCAGGCAGGGGCGGCTCCTCCATTAGGGCGGAGGAGCGTTGCCCCACTGCTTTCTCGCTGTGCGAGAAGCAGAAACATAAAATGGTATTTTAAATACCAATTTATGTTTCTGCTTCTCGCGCTGCGAGAAAGCAGAAGGCAGGGTATGCCTGGTTGGGGGCCGGAAGGTGGGCCATTCGGGGAGGAATGCTGTGGGCCCTGATTGTTTGGTCGGCCCTCTGGGGCCGACCAAACCAGTAATGCGCACTCTTCATTTTCTCTATGTAGGCTGCATTGCAGTGTTGTGATTGGCTTGGGGAGGGGAGGGAGGCTGCCTGCTTCCTGTTCCTGCCTAAGGCAGGAGAGTAGCAAAGCAGCAGGAAAACCTAGGAGCAGAGGCAGCGCGGGACCCGGCGGTATGGTAAGTTTTTTTGTATATTTGAATCCCCCTCCACACCACACCCCCTGCAACTGCAGAATTGTTATTCTAGCTGACAATGTGGGCTCCTGGGGGCCCAGTCCATCCAAAGAACACATTAAACATTGACATGTGAGCAGGACTAGATTACTAAAGTCAAAAACAACATTTCATGAAAACCTATTTCTAAACTGAGCTCAGCTATTATCGCTTTTTGTTCCTGCTTATCTGCTGGCTCTGAATCGTGAAAGCTCCATTGGTGTGCAGTGGGGAAAGAAGGAGTATGTGACACTGCTCAGTTTCCTTCATTTCTTCACTCCATGCAGCTATAACATTTATAATTGCTGCAGGAAGGGAGCAATGTAAAGCATTTGTCAAGACACACAAAAAACAGGGCCACCAGGGCAGGTGAAAGATGGCTGTGTATGGGAAAGGTGGCGCTAATGCTGGTATATGGGCTCGGGCTGTAAACATTGGGAAAGAAATCCCAGCCTTCCTTGCCTTCAATGCAACGCGCACACTTATGACCATGGGTTAGCAGCCTTTGATAAAAAAAGTGTCAGTAGTTTGGAAGAAGGAGGTCTGAGATCTCCTCCTCCTTGGGCTCGAGGTGGGTGACAGTTTGACTACAGCGCATCAACCACGAATCATCAGAACAGAGAAGCACAGCTCGCCTGTTTCATTTGCATCCAAACAGTTGAACTTGGAAGTGTAGTGATAAATTCTCATTTTACGGAGGTGTTTCTTTAACTTGCTAATCATTATTTTCTTTTTCTGTATATACATATATATATAAAACAGAATATTGAAATGATCTTTGTATTTTAAACTGTTAAAAATATATACAATGCTACAAACCCTGTCAATGGCAGCCTATCTGCTGGTTGTCCGAAGTTCATTTACATGGGCCCTTCTTCCAGCCCTGCATTCTTCCTTCATGTCCATCTTCCACTTTGGGCCTGAGGATGCTGATGGTAACTGACTGCATCGGGTCTATCAATCTGCTCTTCCATGGAGTCTGCAGTGCTGCTGGAACAATTCAAATGCTCTATTTGAGCACTCTTTTAAAAAACTTTTCTCTGAGGGAGAACCCCCACCCTCCTAAACCCCCTTTATGTCAACAAGGCTTGGTCGCGATGTAACACTCACCCCATAACTATCACGACTCACCATTATAAAATGTCACCAGCCGCCACTGCTGTCAGGAAGACCGACATCCTCTAAACCCAGGTCCCTTTTGTCTCTAGGTTTGGATGGAATACACAAAACATCACAGGATAGCCATTCACTGTCACCATGCCACCTAAGTTTGAATCCAGTCATATGCCAATCAGTCTTGACCCTGCTCCTCATGGGAACAATGTAGCTAGAACTGCCAAGCCAGGTCCTCCCTAAACTGGAATACAAGCAACCCAGGACTGGTTTCGCCCTAGTTATGGGCTCATCAGCCGGGTACAACTTGGTTTGAGTGACACAGTGATCATAGGACACATGTCTGGGCATAGCCATGACACTTAGGGTGGTACATGAAACACACAAAATGTAATGAGAGGCTGCCTGCAATAAGTCTAACCACTGGCAATCGCTCAGGGCAGCACTCCAACCCATCATTCTTTTGCTCACCATGCAACCTCAGTATGGTCCCAACCATATGCAAATCAGTCTTGACCCTGCTCCTCCTCGGAACAGTCCATCCTGAACTTCCATGCCCGGACCTCTCGGAATCAGAACACAAGAAACCCAGGACTGGTTTTGCCCTAGTTATGGGCTCATCAGCCAGGTACAGCTTGGTTCCAGAGTTAGCTGGAACTACGTTGTACCCTGATCACAACAGTGATGCATACCCAGCACAAAACATTAGTAAACCTGGGCCTGGGTGTCAGTGCATGCAAGTGAGTGAGTGAGAATCAATTAGAATAAGGGTAATGGGGTGTAATAGAGTGTGTGTGAGAATGAATGAGAGTGAGTGTGAGTGAGAGAATGAGTGTGAGAGTGAGAATGTGAGTGTGAGCAAAAATGTAATGTGATGCTGGCGATGTTGTCATTGGCTCTGGCATACTGAAGGTAATTATTGTCTTATGGAGATACCCAGGGCAAAAATACTGATGCTATCATATTTGCAGCAATTATTAGCATGGCTGATACCTGTGACAAAATACTGCACTGAAACTAGGGTTATTTTTTGGCATACAGGGCATCAATGGTAAAATACCAGTACTGGCATACCAGAGGTAATTCATGGCATATAGGACACTCTTGGAAAAATACTGGTATATGTGATGAAATTCTTGGCATGTGGACAGGAGGCGGCAGAATGCTGGTACTAGCACAATAAAGGTAACTCTTGACAAAAGCTGGACAACCTGGCATATAAGAGGGTGCCAACTATGACAAAATGATGGCCCCCGACATAGGAAGAAATGTTTGACTTAAGAGTCACCTCTGGTATACCAAAGGCATAAATTGCAAAATCATTATAAGTGCTGTAATGACAATCATCGTAGTCCCAGGTCGCACTGAGTAGGAAGGGGGCCAAAGTGCATTGTAAACAATGTGAGAACTCTTTCCAAATATTTTTTTCTTCAAAACCTTGTAATCTGGCTTGGCGCCAGCGAAGATGGCCGCCTAGCAGGGAGTAAAGCCCCAAATCCCCTAAAAATCCATCTATAATCCTCAGGCAGCACATAAGAGAGGTGGAAGGACCTCGAGAGAGTAAGCGGCATCAAGATCTGAACTTGGAGGCTCTGGGTCGCCTCCGTTATCGCGGCATGCCTGGTGCTTGAGGTGGCGGCGGGAGAGCCTGGGAGCCGGGTGATGGAGGCTCCCCTCTGCCGTCTACGCAACATCCCAGCATTGAGGCCTGTGGCGGTGCCTGCTCTCAGGAGTGCGTCCGGGCCTCGGCGCCCCCACCAACCCCACCACAGTGCTTGAAAGGGGTCGCTCAGCGAGCCGCAGCCCCTGTGGGTGTGAAACTAGTAGGTGGCACCTGATACTGCAGCTCGGAGGATTGAGGTGCCTCCGTCATCGCGACGTGCCCGGTACACACGGCCTGGAGGGCCTGTGAGCCGGAGGACAGACACTTCCGTCTTCCACCTACTCAGCAGCCCGGAATTGAAACTTGCGGGGGCGCCTGCTCTCAGGAGTGGGGCCGGGCCTCAGCGCCCCCACCAACCCTACCACACTACAGGAAAGGGATCGCGCAGTAAGCCGCGGCCCTAATTGCAACAGAGGCAGACATTGGCAGCTTGTGGCGAGGCCCCGTAAGACCTGAAGACTGCTGCGGAGTGGAGGCCGCGTTGGAGGCCGAATGTGAACTCCGCTACATTACGCCTCGGGAGCATCTGATCTGCGATGGTTCCCGCCTGCGTGGGACCCCCCCCTGAGCTCCGGCGGCCTACTGCCTGACGGGCCCTCCCGGGGGGGGGAAGAGCCCCTTAGTAATTAAGGCTTCGCGAAGAACTGCCAGAGGTGGGCCTCCAGTGCCCCATAAGCCGGAAGATCCAGGGGCAGAGGTGATAAGGGGTGTGGGGATGCCCGTGACACGGCGAGGGAGCTAGGCCTCGCCCAGAAGCGAAAATTCCTGGCTGCACAGTGATCTGGGCGCACAGCCCCTCGTGGCAGGAAGGGGCCAAGAGAGAACATATCCAGTATCCCTCTCTGGCTGGCCCAAGCGTGTACTGGGGGCCAGAGGCAGGGAAAGGAGACCCGGCTGCCGCGTGACGCATGCTCATGACAGGGGAGTAAAGGCCGCAATCCTGCCAGTAAAAGCGGATGTAGATCCTGCTGGGTGATAGGGGATCATGGAGGTGTGCGGCACAGTGACACCAAGGGACGGCAGGACGACCTGAAGCTTACCATTTGTACCAGCCTGCGGAGCGTTCACGGGACGGCATCACAGGACCTCTGTTAGAATCCGGGTTCTCTGGTTGGCACAGGTGACAAGCAGGGAACCTTTCCTCTAGTCAGGATGAGGGGTTACACTACTAAAACAACCCCTTGCTCACCCTCTAGGTAGCTTGGCGCGAGCAGACAAGGCTTATCCCAGAGCGTTATAGGTTAAGCATTTGTGAACACATACAGTAACCAAGTGACAACACCACAAATGGACACCACACAGGTAGTTATATTAAAAATAAGGAATCTTTATATAGGATTATCACAAGACCATTAAACGATTAAAAATACACAATACGGTTGCTTAGTTGGTAGAAGATTGCTTAGTTTCTCTTAAGTTCTTAAATGCGACACTTTAAGTCAATGTACCGTAGATGCGACACGCAGGGCAACGAAAGAGTTGCAGCGATGCAGTTGCGTTGAAGTTCTTGGTGCAAAAGAAATAAAGACGGGATCATCCAGATGCGTTACGCTTCTCCGATGTTGCGAGAAGGCTCAACTCGATGCGTCAGCTACAGCGGCGTCACCCTTGACGAGATGCGGTGACAGCGGCCTTGGCTGCGGCACTCTTCTCCGTGGATGCGAGGCGCTTTTCTGGATGCGGTGCAATGTGACAACTACGATGGCTGCGATGGCGACACGCTTCCTCCTCGATGCGAGACTCTACTCTCGATGCGGTGCAATGCGACAGCTACGATGGCTGCGATGGCGACACGCTTCTTCGGCGTTGCGAGACACTTCCGGGATGATGCGAGACGCTTCCGCTCGATGCGATGCTGCAGCGGCGACACTCTCTGCGAGATGCGACGACAGCGGCTCCGACGGCGGCACGCTTCTCGCCCTTGCGTCGCGCTTCCAGCTCCTTGCGACACGCAGTCCCTCAGAAGGCCCAACAACTGCAGCAGGCACTTCCAAAAGACTTTGGGGAGCTGGGGGTGAAGTCCACTGGTCCTGGGACTTCGTTCAGGGGGCAAGCTCAGTTCAAGCCCTTGGAGATCTTTAAGCACAAGTTGAAATAAAAGTCTTTGTATTCTTTTCTCCTCTCTTTCAGCACCAAGGCAACCACTGCAGGCCAATCCCCCAGGTCAGGGACAGTTACTCCTCCTACAGCTTTCCCAGTTCCTTCTCTTCTGGCAGAGGTGCTTCTTGTTTCAGCAGGATCTGATCTAATTTCTTGGGAGCAGGGTCCCAATACTTATACCCCTAATTCCTTTGTTCCTCTGGGGTTGAGGGGCCTTTGCCCAGTCCAAACCAGTTCTTGAGCACTCTGTTGACATGACTCTGCCTTTCTATTCAGGGTGCAGGGCAGAGACATCAGCCGCTCCGCAGGAGGTGGAGACAGCATTGTGGTAGCAGAGCACAATCCTATTCAGAGCCCAGGTGTACTCCTCCCACCCATCTGACTGCCAATCTTCCTATTCACCACCAGGCTGCCTAGCCCTGCCCCTCTGGGTTTCCCCAGTCCTGTCACTCACACAACCAGACAGGCAGATACACATCATAGCAGAGGCGGGCTGAAATGGTCAAGCAAGCAAATACCAACTTTCTACCATGTTCCCTGGGTCTGTTAGGATCATAGGATGTAACAATTCTAACAGCCCATTCTGGCCTATGGAGAACAGGTAGCCTTACAATAGTGAAAAACGAAAATGGCTGTAATTCACTATTAGGACAAGCCACACACATCAGGGCTTGTCCTACCTTATGCTTACAATGCACCCTGCCCTAGGGCCTACCATAGGGGTGACTGATATGAAGTTAAGGGAAGGTTTAGGGACTGGCAAGTGTGTGCACTTACCCAGTCAGCATGACAGTACCAGACTGCACGCAGGCTCTGCAATGGCAGACCCTAGATACATTTCACCAGGCCGCTTCTGTGGGTGGCACAACCAGGGCTGCAAGCCCACTAGCAGCATCTGTATTTACAAGCCCTGGGCACTCCTGGTGCACTTTACTGGGGTCTGACAGTAAACCAAATAAACCAATCATGGAATCCAACCAACATATACATTTTAAATAGGGAGCACTTGCACTGTGGCACTGGTTGGCAGTAGCACAGTGCTCTGAGCGGCCAACACCATAAAAACACATGAGGCACAGCGACAAAAAGTGGAAGGGAGACTCACGCCAAGGTGCCAGGTCTAACATGTGTCCCCTCCAGCTGAAATGTGGGGAGAACTACCCTAACCCAGGGAGTTCCTCATCACTAAGTCGGAAAAATCTGGACAGATTGTCAGCATTGGCGTGATCTGTACCAGGGCGATGTTCCACCGTGAAATCCATACCCTGTAGGGAAATGGACCACCTCAACAGCTTTGGATTCTCACCCCTCATATGCATCAACCATCTGAGGGGCCTGTGGTCTGTCTGAACCCGGAAGTGAGACCCAAACAGGTATGGTCTTAGCTTCCTCAGCGCCCAGACCACAGCAAATGTTTCACGCTCAATAGCACTCCATCTCTGTTCCCGTGGTAGTAACCTCCTGCTAATAAAGGCTACAGGTTGATCTAGGCCCTCTTCATTAATCTGCGAAAGAACAGCCCCCACACCATGCTCTGAAGCGTCTGTCTGAACGATAAACTCTTTGGAGAAGTTGGGAGCCAAATGCACGGGCGCCGTGCACATAGCAGCTTTCAGGGCCTCAAAAGATTTCTGACAGGTGTCAGTCCAGATAACCTTCCTGGGCTGCTTCCTTGAAGTCAGCGCTGTCAAGGGGGCAACAATGTTGCCATACCCCTTGACAAACCTCCTGTAGTACCCGGTGAGACCTAGGAAGGCTCTCACCTCTGTCTGGGTTTTGAGCGGCTCCCAATTCAGGATGGTTTCTATCTTGGGTTGAAGGGGTGCCATCGGGCCACTCCCAACTTGGTGCCCCAAGTACACCACTGAACCCTGCCCGATCTGGCACTTACTCGCCTTGATCGTGAGGCCTGCCCTCCGCAGCGCCATCAACACTTCCCAGAGGTGGCGCAGGTGTTCCTCCCACGTGGAGCTAAACACTGCGATGTCATCCAGGTAGGCTGCACTGAACGAATCCAGCCCAACCAACACCTGGTTGACCAACCTCTGGAAGGTGGCAGGGGCATTCTTCATCCCAAAGGGCATAACCCGGAACTGGTAATGCCCATCAGGGGTGGAAAATGCTGACCTCTCTTTGGCCCCATCGGTCAAGGCGATCTGCCAATACCCAGACGTTAGGTCAAACGTGCTGAGGTAGTGGGCAGCCCCTAGCCGATCTATGAGCTCATCAGCTCTGGGGATGGGGTGTGCGTCAGTCCTAGTGACCGAATTGAGTCCTCTGTAGTCCACACAGAACCGGAGTTCGGGTGTGGCTCCCGGCGCTGCAGCCTTTGGGACCAAGACCACTGGGCTGGCCCAAGGACTGCTTGATTACTCAATTATCCCAAGGGCAAACATTTGGAGACCTCCTCCTTGATGCAGGCCCTTACCCTGTCAGTCACCCTGTAGGCCTTGTGCCTCACAGGTGTACTATCCCCATGGGCGCACCAGTCAGTGACACCGGGAACCAGGAAAAACAGATCAGAAAATTGTCCCAGCAGCTGGCGACAATCATTCTGTTGCTCAGGGGTCAGGGCAGAAGAGAGGATGACACCATCCACTGACCCATCTTGCTCCTTGACTGACAGGAGGTCAGGAAGAGGCTCGGTCTCCTCCTCCATCCCAGCATCTGTCGCTAAGAGCATGCCCACTTGGGACCTCTCCAAGTGGGGCTTGAGGGGTTGACATGTAGGACCCTTAAGGGGTTCCTAGGAGACTTCAGGTCCACCAAGTTAAACCGGACTCTTGTGCTCCACAACCTCAAAGGGACCGGTCCACTTATCCTGGAGCGCACACGGCTCCACGGGGGCCAAGACCCATACCTTCTGTCCAGGCTGAAGCTCTACCAGAGTGGCATTCTGGTCGTACCACCGCTTCATCTCCTCCTGGCTGGCTTCAAGGTTTGCCTCAGCAAGTTCCCTGAAACGCCTAGTCTGGTTTCTGAAGGCCAGCATGTAACTATATACATTCTGGGGAGGTTTCCTGGGAGATTGCTCCCAGCCTTCCTTTACCAGACTTAGAGGTCCTCTCACTGGGTGTCCGTACAGCAGCTCAAAGGGACTGAACCCCAGAGACTTCTGTGGCACCTCTCTGTAAGCAAAGAGCAGGCATGGTAAGAGGACGTCCCACTTACGCCTCAAGACCCATTATCATGCCTTTTAGGGTTCGGTTGAATCTCTCAACCAACCCATTTCCTTGGGGGTGGTAAGGTGTGGTGAACTTGTAGGTTACCCCACACTCTTGCCAAAGGGACTTCATATATTTAGATATGAAGTTGGTACCTCGGTCAGACACCACCTCTAGAGGGAATCCCACTCGGGAGAAAATTCCCATCAGCGCAAGTCCCACCACGGGGGCCGTCACTGTCCTCAGAGGGATGGCTTCCGGGTACCGGGTGGCATGGTCCACCAGGACCAGGATGAACCTTTTGCCCATCGCTGTCCTGGGGTCCAGTGGCCCTACAATGTCAATCCCCACTCGCTGGAATGGGGTACCGACCACAGGGAATGGTTGGAGTGAAGCCTTTTGCTTCCTTCCACTCTTTCCACTTGCCTGGCAAGTTTGGCATGTTCTGCAGTGAGTATCTGAACTCTTGCGCATTTGGGGCCAAAAGAAGTGGGTGACAAGCCTTTCAAAGGTCTTGTCCTGCCCCAAATGTCCTGCTAATGGCACATCGTGAGCCAGCCCCAGTAGGAAGGCTCTGAAGCGCTGGGGTACCACCAGCACACGGGCTGACCCAGGCTCAGCAACCTTAGGCTCAGAATACAGGAGGTCGTTCTCCCAGTAAATGAAGTGTGTTCCAGACTGATCACCGTTGGCCATGTCTGCAGCCTGCTGCCGCATACCCACAAGAGAAGGGCATTCTTTCTGCTCCCTGCAGAATTCTTCCCTGGACGGTCCTCCTTCTTGCTGCCAATGGGTCAGCTCAGGCAGGTCCCCCAGTTCAGCTATCTGTTCCCCTGTAGGTTCCAGGGCATCCCCCTCAAGGTCTGCTCCCTCCTGGACCGTGGGAACTTCAGGGGCCGGTTTCCCGCGCCCCTGCTCCTTCTCTTTAAGGCCGGTTCCTGGGCCTCCCTCTCAGGCTCCAGGACCTCTTGAGAACCTCTACTGGCTGCCATGGACCGTGTGGTGACAAACGCCCAATCCGGCATACCCAACATCTCCAGGTGAGCACTCCGCTCCACCTTAGCCCAAGGTGAGCTCTCCAAGTCGTTCCCTAACAGACAGTCTACAGGCATGGCGGGCCTCACAGCTACCTGAAGAGTACCAGAGACCCCCCCCCCCCGCTGAAAGGGAACCTGAGCCACTGGGCAGTGACTCTCGGTGTTGTCGGCGGCAACAACCGGATAGAATGCTCCTGGGACAACCTGCTCCTGAGACACCAGGTGGTGCTTGACAGCCGTCACACTGGCTCCTGTGTCTCTGAGAGCTTCAACCCTATGGCCATTTATGGTCACCCACTGCCTGTACTTCTTAGTGTTCTCAGGCAGCTGGGTTTGGGGGACCACTTCACAGTCTCCTAATGAGACAAGGGTCATCTCTGAGGGACCCCACCCACCTTGGACATTCATCTCCTCCCCCAGGGCTACACTAGTCACCTGCCGGGATGGAGCACCAGTGGGTGCTGGTTTACCAAATAATGGACACTTCACATCAGAGGCAAAATGCCCCATGTTATCACACTTGTAACATCTGAGGGGCCCCTTCTGAACAGGTGTACCTGTCGGGGCCCCAGTCGGCTTCTGTGGTGGGGGAGGCTGGGAACCTTTCCTTTGGTTCCCTTGGGGATTACTTTGGGGCCTCTTCTGGAACGCCCTCTGTTTACCCCTGTCCCCCCCACTCTTCTGCTGGGGACCCTGCCCACCTTTGGCGGAATCTCCCACTTGACCCTTATGGACCCTGGTACTGACCCAGCGGTCCGCCTCCTCAGCAAGCTTCCTAGGGTTAGTCAGCCTACTATCAATCAGGTGTTGGCGTAGCTCAGGAAAACAATTACTGGACAAGTGCTCCCATGCCATTAAATCAAGAAGCCCTTGAAAATCATTCACTTTGCTATCCTTCACCCAACCATCCAGTGCTCTGCAAAAAAAAGTCACATACTCAACATATGTACTGTTTGGAATCTTAGTGCAACCCCTGAACCTTTGCCTATACAACTCAGGGGTCAACCCATACCTAGACATCAAAGCAGCCTTCATATGGGGATAGGAATTATAGTCATCTGAAGGTAAATCCAGCAGTGTATCCCGCCCCTCACTAAGGAACCGTCCCCACAACCCCGCTCCCCAATCTTTATCAGGGACCCGGTGGGAAGACATGGCTACCTCATAGGCCTTAAACCACTGCCCTATGTCATAATTTTTTAAAAAAAATCCTTCACTACATCTTTGGGCATGTACACTTTGGACTCTACCTGCAGTGGGGGTGTGCTGCCACCAGAGGGAGTGCTTCCCAAGCCCTGGGCTTTCAACTCCAGCTCCCTCATTATTCTGTCATGCTCCATTTGGATTTTTTTCTCTTCCATTTGCATTTTTCTCTCTTCCATTTCCATTCTTTTTTGTTCCATTGCCAACTGTCCATTTAGTTTGGCCATCTCTATTTCATGAGCCCTGGTGTCCTTCCTGTCTGCCAACTCCTCTGGAGATAAACTTTTGTTAGAGACACTGCTACTTGCAGGGGAAGGGCTTCTCCCTCCTCTTGAGCCCACTGGCTCATCTAGTTGCTCTTCTGCATTCTCATCATCACTGGCATTCCTTGCTTCTACCCAGGCCCTCAGCGCCTTGTAGAGTTCTGCCTTGTTTTTACATCCAGTTGTAGAAACCTTAAACTTTTTGCAAAAGAATTTCAGCTGTGCTAACGTGTAGCTTCCTAGTTTTTCTTCTTCCCATTCTATGTCAGTATTCACAGAGACCACGGATGCTGCTTTCTCCACCATGGTTAAGCTTGGCAGTGCTCAAAAATAGACAGTCCAAAAGAAATCTACCAACAAGTATTGGTTGCGTTTAAGGTCTGCACTCACTAAGTAGTGTTCACCAATCACTGTACATGAGTCACCAATGCAAATACAGATTCCTCACCGCTGACCACCAATGTTAGAATCCGGGTTCTCTGGTTGGCACAGGTAGGTACTTGTGACAAGCAGGGAACCTTTCCTCTAGTCAGGATGAGGGGTTACACTACTAAAACAACCCCTTGCTAACCCTCTAGGTAGCTTGGCGCGAGTAGATAAGGCTTATCTCAGAGCGTTATAGGTTAAGCATTTGTGAACACATACAGTAACCAAGTGACAACACTACAAATGGACACCACACAGGTAGTTATATTAAAAATAAGGAATCTTTATATAGGATTATCACAAGACCATTAAACGATTAAAAATACACAATACGGTTGCTTAGTTGGTAGAAGATTGTTTAGTTTCTCTTAAGTTCTTAAATGCGACACTTTAAGTCAATGTACCTTAGATGCGACACGCAGGGCAACGAAAGTGTTGCAGCGATGCAGTTGCGTTGAAGTTCTTGGTGCAAAAGAAATAAAGACGGGATCTTCCAGATGCGTTACGCTTCTCCGATGTTGCGAGAAGGCTCGACTCGATGCGTCAGCTACAGCGGCGTCACCCTTGACGAGATGCGACGACAGCGGCCTTGGCAGTGGCACTCTTCTCCGACGTTGCGAGACGCTTCTGCTCGATGCGATGCTGCAGCGGCGACACCCCTTCTGCGAGATGCGACGACAGCGGCTCCGACGGCGGCACGCTTCTCCATGGATGCGAGGCGCTTTTCTGGATGCGGTGCAATGCGACAACTACGATGGCTGCGATGGCGACACGCTTCCTCCTCGATGCAAGACTCTCCTCTCGATGCGGTGCAATGTGACAGCTACGATGGCTGCGATGGCGACACGCTTCTTCGGCGTTGCGAGACACTTCCGGGATGATGCGAGACGCTTCCGCTCGATGCGATGCTGCAGCGGCGACACTCTCTGCGAGATTCGACGACAGCGGCTCCGACGGGTGCACGCTTCTCTCCCTTGCGTCGCGCTTCCAGCTCCTTGCGACACGCAGTCCCTCATAAGGCCCAACAACAGCAGCAGGCACTTCTAAAGACTTTGGGGAGCTGGGGGTGAAGTCCACTGGTCCTGGGACTTCGTTCAGGGGGCAAGCTCAGTTCAAGCCCTTGGAGATCTTTAAGCACAAGTTGAAATAAAAGTCTTTGTAGTCTTTTCTCCTCTCCTTCAGCACCAAGGCAACCACTGCAGGCCAATCCCTCAGGTCAGGGACAGTTACTCCTCCTACAGCTTTCCCAGTTCCTTCTCTTCTGGCAGAGGTTCTTCTTGTTTCAGCAGGATCTAATCTAATTTCTTGGGAGCAGGGTCCCAATACTTATACCCCTAATTCCTTTGTTCCTCTGGGGTTGAGGGGCCTTTGCCCAGTCCAAACCAGTTCTTGAGCACTCTGTTGACATGACTCTGCCTTTCTATTCAGGGTGCAGGGCAGAGACATCAGCCGCTCCGCAGGAGGTGGAGCCAGCATTGTGGTAGCAGAGCACAACCCTATTCAGAGCCCAGGTGTACTCCTCCCACCCATCTGACTGCCAATCTTCCTATTCACCACCAGGCTGCCTAGCCCTGCCCCTCTGGGTTTCCCCAGTCCTGTCGCTCACACAACCAGACAGGCAGATACACATCATAGCAGAGGCGGGCTGAAATGGTCAAGCAAGCAAATACCAACTTTCTAAAAGTGGTATTTGCAAACACAGAATATTAAAATAAACTTTACTAAAAGATGTATTTTATTATTCTGAGTTCAGGCATACTAAACTCGAATTTCTACCATGTTCCCTGGGTCTGTTAGGATCATAGGATGTAACAATTCTAACAGCCCATTCTGGCCTATGGAGAACAGGTAGCCTTACAATAGTGAAAAACGAAAATGGCTGTAATTCACTATTAGGACAAGCCACACACATCAGGGCTTGTCCTACCGTATGCTTACAATGCACCCTGCCCTAGGGCCTACCATAGGGGTGACTGATATGAAGTTAAGGGAAGGTTTAGGGACTGGCAAGTGTGTGCACTTACCCAGTCAGCATGACAGTACCAGACTGCACGCAGGCTCTGCAATGGCAGACCCTAGATACATTTTACCAGGCCGCTTCTGTGGGTGGCACAACCAGTGCTGCAAGCCCACTAGCAGCATCTGTATTTACAAGCCCTGGGCACTCCTGGTGCACTTTACTGGGGTCTGACAGTAAACCAAATAAACCAATCATGGAATCCAACCAACATATACATTTAAAATAGGGAGCACTTGCACTGTGGCACTGGTTGGCAGTGGCACAGTGCTCTGAGCGGCCAACACCATAAAAACACATGAGGCACAGCGACAAAAAGTGGAAGGGAGACTCACGCCAAGGTGCCAGGTCTAACAACCTCCGTAAAGCCCAGCTGGCTGCAGCCTAGACGAGGGAGACCGCAAAATGAAACCTAAGAGTGCTGCGGCGGTCCAGACGAACAAACTCGACAAAATGCGGTCCCGATGTCAGCCCTTCAGACCGAGGGAGTGGCGGGGGGGGCAACCTGCACTGGCTGAGCCCTCCTTGGCTTCCATAATGGCGGCCATCCAAAATCTAGGGACCACCCTCGAGACAAAAATCGACAAGATGTCCATTGAGATGAACCTTATACGCGGCGATCTCAACAAGACGTCGCACAAGGCCAGGACCAATGAGACGGACATCTGGGAGCTCCAGGCCTCCTCCAAGAAGCTCAAGCAGAGGGTTAACAAACTTGTACACCAGCACCGCCAGGTAGCCTTGAAGCTCGAGGACCAGGAAGGGAGGGCCAGCGGAACAACATTTGCGTAGTGGGCGTTCCAGAACGTTTGGAAGGGCCTGGTATGGACCTCTTCCTTGAAGATTTGATCTTCACCTGCTTGAACCCGAAACGGCTCTCTACTATGTTCACCGCAGAGAGGGCACACCGCGCGCTGATCCCCAAGCCCAAGCCAGGAGCTCCACCGAGGACCATCATTGTGAAAATCCTCAACTATAGGGACCGGGACGCCATCTTGCAGGCCGCCAGACAGAAGGGAGACCTACAATATGAGAACGCAACAATCAGGTTCTTCCCAGATTTTACGCTCAAAGTGCAGTGGGAATGGCGCTCCTTTGATGGGGTGTATTGTATTGTATGAGTATTTATATAGCGCATAAGAACTGTGACCCTATGGGTATCCAGACGCTCTGACCAGACGAGATGTTTTAACGCTGAGGGGGGCAAAATCGGGGACATCATGCAGAGCCAGGTCTTAAGGCTCCTTCTGAATTCCATCAGCGACTGCGTCTGCCTAAGTTCAGATGGAAGCGCGTTCCAGCTTCGGGCTCCAACCACACTAAAGGCCCCCAGCCTTGCCCGTTTGAACCTAGGCTGTGCCAACAAGTTGGCCTTGGATGACCACAGCTGCCTAACGGGGGAGTACCTTGAGAATCTTTCCTGGAGTGGGACCGGACCTGTTCCGTGGATTGCCTTATGAACCAGGCAGAGGGACTTAAAAAGGAGCCTCTCTCTGACAGGCAACCAGTGTAGTTCTCTTAGTGCCTGAGTGGATGACGAGTCGAGCTTGCGGCCAAGTGCCAACTTGGCAGCGGCTGACTGAACTCTCTGTAGCCCCTGCAGAGTGTATTGGGGGGCTCCGAGATACAGCGAGTTACAATAATCCAATCTGTTGAGTATGGTGCTCCTGACGACCGTGTTACGAGAGTCGGCAGGCAGCAGCGGAAGAATACGGCGTAGAAGTCGCAGCAAACCAAAACAGTTGCTGGAAGTTTTACTCGCCTGTGAGTCCAGCTGGAGATTATTATCGAATAGAACCCCGAGATTCCGTACTGTGCCAGCTGGTATCAGTGGGGCCACGTCCGGAGCGAGCCTAAAATCCACTGGTAGATGTTGAATCTGTTTCGTTGGCGCATAGAACAGCAGCTCGGTTTTGTCTCCATTGAACTGCAGGCAGTTTCTCTGTAGCTAGTCCGTGGTCTGCCTCATGCAGCTTTGGAACTGCTCCAGAGGAACTGCCTGTTTACCTTCCAGAGAGAAGGCCAGTTGAGTGTCGTCTGCGTAATTAATCAGCTCCACCCCAAACGCCTTGATGATAGAGAATAGTGGCTGCAAATATATATTGAACAGGATGGGGCTGATGCTGGAACCCTGTGAAACTCCAAAGTCCACAGGGGTGTTCTCTGGGGCAAAGGGACCCATAGTCACCATTTGGTGTCTCCCCGCTAGATAGGAGCGAAGCCACTGTAATGCCTGACCTCCCACCCCCGACTCCATCAGCCGTCCCAGCAGAATTTTATGACTCACGGTATCGAACGCGGCTGACAAATCCAGGAGCACCAGGACAGCGGTGCTCCCTGTGTCAGCCCGCACACGCATCGAGTCCAGCATGGTGACTAATGCTGACTCGGTTCCGTGGCAGGGGCGGAAGCCAAACTGGTCCTTGTCCAACAGCGAATTGGCCTCTAGGTAGTTCGAGAGGGACCTGCTCACCGCCTTCTCTAAGATTTTGATAGGGAACGGGAGGAGAGAGATAGGCCGAAAACTGGCAGGAACAGTTGGGTCCAGAGTTGGGGCCCGATTCACAGAATTAACTTAAGACAAAATCCTAAACTTAGTACCATTTTGGTATTCACAGAATGCACTTACTACTTCTGGTATTCACAGAATGAACTTACTACTTTTGCGATTCACAGAATAAACGTACTACTTTTGCTATTCACAGAATGGATTTACGACTACTAACTTTACGTCCGCACTCGGGCCGGAGGCGGGGCTTCCGGGCCGGAGGCGGGGCTTCCGGGCCGGAGGCGGAGCTTCCAGCCCGGAGGTGGGGATTCCGGCCAGTGGCGGAGATTTAACCATGGCCAAAATCTCCACCTCTGGGCCGGAAGATCCGCCTCCGGGCCGGAATTTCCGGCCCGAGTGCGGAGGTAAAGTTAGTAGTCGTAAATCCATTCTGTGAATAGCAAAAGTAGTAAGTTTATTCTGTGAATCGCAAAAGTAGTAAGTTCATTCTGTGAATACCAGAAGTAGTAAGTGCATTCTGTGAATACCAAAATGGTACTAAGTTTAGGATTTTGTCTTAAGTTTGTTCTGTGAATCGGGCCCTTGGTTTTTTAATAAGGGGGGAGACAACAGCCTGTTTCCAGCTATCCGGGACCAGGCCCTCTTCCAGCGACTGATTGCAGATCTGGCGCAGCCAGGGGAAGGTCGGATGGCCATATAGCTTCCAAGCCCTCTGGGGCAGAGGGTCAAGAGGAGAGTCAGACGAGATGCTATGTGCCGTTTTAACAAACGACACTTCCGAGAAAGGTGGGAAGATGGTCAGATAACAAGCCCTACCTAGTCTCTCGGGGGCCATCTCCTTACCAGATTCCTCGGCCGCTCTGTCAGTACCCCTGAAGAGATCGGTTATCTTCGTCACCTTGTCCTTGAAATAGGTGACAATCTCGTCACATAGCCTCTTTGATGGTACAACTTTATTTTCAAGGCAGCTTGGGGCCGATAAGGATTTCACAATTCTGAACAGTTCCCTAGCCCCGTTTGGGGCGTTCACTATGGAGTTGGCATAATAACTAGCTTTACGATCCCTGATGAGCTGCTTGTACCTGCTCTGTGCAGACCTCAGCGCCATCTTTGGGGAAAATGTATTAAATACATGATGTTCTTCCCTGCAAAGCTCAAAATAATTGCCGGCGGCAAGTCCCTCTTCTCCACTACGCCATCGGAGGTGCAGGACTGGCTAGACGGAGGAGCATCGCAGGAGTCGGCGGCTACTACCGGGGACGAGTGGAAAGACACCCGGGCCAAGTCACCAGGCTCATTGGATGGACGATCCGATACCGATAGACCGAGTCAGTGCTCATGGCGTTCGAGATCTCATAGCCCTGACATGAGCGGCACTCAGAGACACTAGTGGAATCACACTGAGTGGAGAGACTGCATTTACGGACCTCTGCAGGCTGTACTGTAATGTATAAATCTTTCCTATGTTATTGGGGATATGGACTTCCCGGGGTGATGCCAACCGGTAGGGCGGCGTGCTCTCCATGCCTGAAACAGGCCAGATCTAAACAGGTAGGGCTGGAGACACTCCCTGACTTTGATTATCTACACTTCACAGGCTGACTGGCCCGGCCGGCCATGGGACATTAATAAAGGCATCTGGTGGGGGGCGTGATGGAACTGAGGGTGCCATATGGGTCTATTCAAAATGTGTGTTCATGTGCTTGATAAGCTACGAAATGTATGGGGAAAGGTGTTCTGCGGCTGGAGTTGGTGTCAGCGCACTCCCCACCTAACAGTTCTTCGGGGGGAGGGGGAGGGTTCTTCTCCCTTTTTTGGGGCAAAAGGCGCTCTGCTAGTTGGGGATGTGGGTCGTTGTAAACCTACGTGGCATGGTAGCAGTGAAGGGGCAGGCGGGGGGGACAGCAGTTTCATTGTTATTTACTGATGGTTGGTAATGCTTGGGGTGAGGGTGTGAGGGTTTGAGTTGGTCATGCAGGGAATGTATTTGTGCGCTGGTGTGATGTTGCAGGAGCTGCAGATTGCGTACTGGGATAACTTCCAGCGATGGCTACATGGTGGGATAAGAGTCTTAAAATCCTTAGTTGGAACGTCAACGGGTTGGGTGACAAGCTCAAGAGGAGTATAGTTCTCCAATTTGTTAAACGGCACCTCCCAGATGTTGTCCTCTTGCAAGAAACGCACCTTATTGGCAACATCTGTCAAGTACTCAATAGATGGGGCTATACACTGACGGCACATGCCGGCTTCACTTCGGGGTCCCGCAGGGTGGGCTTTTGTTGCGCCGTACCTTTCAATTTGTCATTGAACACTCAGAGACTGACCCAATGGGGCGCTATGCGGTGCTCTCGGGGAGGTGGGAGGGACGAATACTCAACTTGGTGACGTTTTATATCCCCCCGGGTCTCCAAACCCAGTCATATCATGATCTGGGTGGACTTCTCCTTTCCCTTCCTGAGGGCCAACTTCTTCTGGGTGGGGACTTCAATGCAGTAGTATCAGAAGGACTGGATAGGCACCCACCCCGAGATCTTGCGGCGGGGCACATGTGGCTCTCCAATCTCCTGGAGGGATTCGGATTAGTGGACCTCTGGCGTATGCGCCACCCAAATCTACAGCAGTACACATTCTTCTCAGGACCACACCACACTTTTTCTAGGATAGACTACATCCTTACACCTCTGCAGCATGACACTACCATTCGAGAGATCAAACATCTGGCATGGGGTATTTCTGACCACTCCCCCATATGGGTACATCTTACTATTGGGGAACAGAAGGTAGGCTGTGTTGCGCCCATAAACTCCTGGTTCCTTCACAATCCTGAGACCAAGAAGAAGATCACCCGCTCGATGGACCAATACTTCCAAGAAAACGTTGGGAAGCATTTAAAACCGTACTGAGGGGTGAAGGCCTCTCCACAATTGCCGGACAACGCAGAGAAATGTAGACGCAAATGCTTACCATCAAGCATGACCTTCTCGCTCTGGAGGGGGCAGCGCAAGTTGATGGGAATCCGGGGGCTCTGCATCAGATGCAGCTCAAAGCGGCTGAATATAAGGCACTAGCCACCGACGCCGCTAAAAACCTAGCAAGAGAAAGGGACGGCCGATTGTATGACCAAGGGGACAAAGCGGGCAAATTAATAGCCTGGTTAGATAAAAAGCAGAAAGCGCAGAGGGTGGTGTCTGAGCTTCAGACCGATCGGGCACCCTACTCACTGAACCTCAGGAGATAGTTAGCGAGTTTGCAGCACATTTCAAAAGAGTATACAGCAGGGGGTCGGAGCGACCAGAGGAGGATTCCTCCGTGCTTTTGGCCGATATTAAGCTGCCCACCCTTTCCGAAGACGACCGAGAGACTTTGGACAGTGCGCTTACCGCTGGGGAGCTTGCCAGGGCAATCAATGAACTCCGGCCTGGGAAAGCCCTAGGTCCCAACGGTCTCCCTATTGAGCTGTACAAGCTCAAACCCGATTGCCTGGGTCAACACCTCAAAAATATGTTTGAAGACAGTAAAGTTCTGGGGAAACTACCGAGAGACCAGCACATCGCCACATTGGTGGCCATCCCTAAAGAAGGGAAACCCAGAGAGCTGTGCACCTCTTAAACGCTGAACCCAAATCCTCGCGAAGCTACTCGCAAATAGGTTCAAGCCGATACTTACCAAACTGATCCACCCAGACCAATCGGGCTTTATGCCACACCGCAACACCGCGCTCAACCTACGACGACTCCATGGAGTGTTAGGACGCTGCCACACGATCCAGGAGGACGCGGTTGTGGTCTCGTTGGATGCTGCTATGGCATTCGACACGCTCGAATGGCCTTATATGATGGCGGTCCTCAAGAAGATGGGCTTTGGTCCTAATTTTATTGGGTGGGTGCGCCTCCTCTACACTGAGCCATTAGCCCAGGTGGTGGTGAACAATAAGATCTCAGAGATTTTCACACTGGAAAGAGGGATGTGACAGGGCTGCCCCCTCTCACCCCTGCTTTTCGCCCTCTCTCTGGAACCTCTTGTGGCCTGGATACGACAAGACCTCTCACTACGGGGGCTCAGATGGGTAGATGGGTGGGAGGAACGGATTTCGCTCCATGCGGACGACATCCTCTTGTACCTCGCCTCCCCGTCCAAATCCCTTAGAGTTGCTCTAGACATTTTCACCAGTTTTGGGAAAAACTCAGGTTACAGCATCAACTGGGGGAAATCATTGATATACGTCCTACATGGTGCCCCCCCTGGAATATCGCGCGATTGCCCGATTAAGATGACCACAGAGGGGTTCATGTACCTTGGAATCTTTATCTCTATGGATGTGACGACTCGAGAGGAATCTCTTACCGCCTCTGCAAAGATTCAAAAGGGACACCGGCATTTGGAAGAGGCTCCCGCTGTCCCTACTGGGTCGGGCAGCTCTTTTCAAGATGATCGCGCTACCGCGTTTTTTATATGCCCTCCAAAACTACCCAGATTTAGTCCCTCAAAAGTATTTTGCAGATATTGAGGCCACCCAAAGGGACCTGTTGTGTGCCGAAACACCACGCATATCACTCCAGAAACTTACCCTGGGGTGGTACGATGGGGGTATAGCACTCCGGGACATTCGGAAATACTACTGGGCAGCACACCTTTCGGCCATAAACCAGGGCACGTACAGTGGTGGGGATGATCCTGGGTATGGGATGGACAGGTGGCTCCTCCCGGGTGGGAACTTTGAGGTCGCGCTTTACTCTAAACCTAACAAGTATCCCCTCACAGGACCTACAAAGCACTCTGTTCAACTTTGGCATATTGTGAGCCTCAAACTGGGATGGGCTGACAAACTCACTTTGGCTACCCCACTCTGGGTCTCCGAAAGGTTGGGTACACTGAGTCGTACAAAAGGATTTCGCAACTGGGACCTGATAGGAATCTCCCGTATAAAAGATCTATGGGGGCCCAATGGTATGGTGACATTTGCCTCACTACAGCAAACAAACGACTTAGCGCAAACGGAGTACTTCCGATACATACAGATCAGGCACTCACTACAAGCTAACATTCCACCCAGAGCGACGCTCCCGGAGTCCTCCCCTCTAGAGGACAGACTGCTGGACGGCCATCTACCGGAGAGGGCTATCTCCCTCACATATAAAAAACGTATACACCATACCCCTGACCCCTTACTTGCACTTAGGAGAAAGTAGGAGACTGACGGTCTTGAGATTGATGACAAAGAATGGAGAGAGGCACTTTCTTCCCCCAAAGAAGCAGCGATATCAGCAAAACTGAGGCTAATACAACTGAAAATATTACACCGAGTTTGTATCTCTGGTACAAGATTAGTATTGATGGGCAGTAGTGAGAACGGGCTTTGTAGGAGACAGTGTGGGGAGGTGGGGACGTTCCTTCACATATTATGGGAGTGCCATCTAATACAAGACTATTGGAAGCGGGTGCACAACTGTATGCGTACTGTCTGGGGGGTTGACTTGCGACCTGAAATTAAAAGGTGCCTCTTGAACATATGGGAGCCCACAGACTTGTCCGCAAAAGGTAGAATATGGGCGACTCTTGGACAGGTAATTGCAAAACGCAATATAGCACGTCTGTGGGGAGCGGGAACACCTCCAACGTTCAGTGCATGGAAGAAAGACATGGAATGGTGCATGCTGCAAGAGAAGACAGTTTACGTGGCCCGAGGTTGTCCCCGGAAATGGGTGGCAATCTGGTCGAAATGGAATGAGTATCTTGGCAGCCTGTGTGAACCTCCTTTGATCCCTTCCCTTGACGAACCATTAACGCCTTAGTGTTTTATGTATTGGTACCATCTTATGTACTATGACATCAGAAGTGGTATGTTTGTATAAGAATCTGTGGATGTAACACTGTAAAAATTGTGAATCCCTGTGTTCAATGACCAACAAGTTTATTTTTGCAAATAAAAAGAGTTATAAAAAAAAACCTTGTAATCTTTTAATATGAAATCTTTTTATTGCTCCCACTATAGCATCTGCTAAGTATTCAACGGTCAAGAAAATTCCCCAGTCCTTTGTCAAAAATGATTCCCAATGCCGATTCTGATTTTAGTACTTTATTTCGGTCATTGCCCATAAAAGTCACAATGAGACAGAGCAATACATAAACCCAATAGATAATACATTGATTAAAAACGGTTCAATAAAATACTCCTAAGTACACAAGAACAAGAATATGACAAGTGCCATGAAAGTCAATGACAATTATTTACTAAAAGTAATATACAGAATTTTAAATATTCATTACTTCGGTGTCACTTAAGAGATGCACATGAACTAAAGTAGGTCATATTTCTGAAAAACAAATTGACTAAGGCTAAATTACAAGGATATTTGGTGAAAGTGCTTCAGGTGAGGTTACTAGTGACAAACTGCTAGGGCTTAGGTTTGGTTTAACTGGTGTTTTTCGAACTTTGGCCCATATTATCAAGAAAGTGCGATAATTATCGCAAAGCACGCCTAGCGCTGTTTTTTGTATCGCCGGCTATCGCTGGATTACATCGCGGAGATAACACGTTATTATCAACGCTTATCTCCAAGGCGATAGAAAATCCAGCGATAGCGGCGAAACCCAGCAATAGCGCGAGAAAACCAGCGATAAATTCTACACTCTAATGAAAAGCTTGCTAATAGACAGGTGAGGACTTAACCGTGCAATCCACCCCCCCATTGACTAGAATGGTTAAGTCAGGTTTTTAACAGGTGTTAAATGCCAGCGATATTCGCTGTTAGCGCGAAATTTTTTATCTCTTCGCGGGCATTGCTAATAGGGGGAAGCTGTGTTAGTGACTGTTTTCAGTCGCTTTAAGTCGGGAACGCCTACTTTGCATGTCATTAGCGATATATATCGCTGACATGCAAAGCGGCACCAAAACGGTCGCTTTCGCCATAAAGCTGTCGCTAACAGCCATTAGCGACAGCTTGCTAATAGGGCAATAGAAATATTGCCGCTTTAGCAACAAAAAGTGCAGCTAAAGCGGCGATAAGGCCTTTGCTAATATCTCCCTTTGTTCTTTTGGCTGCAGCTGATTGAAGAGAGTTCTAACCAGTAATGGCAGTTGACAAGAGTATTTTACACTGAATCGACCAGATTCTCCCTAAAATGTAGCAGTTGAAAAGACAACGCATGAGCTGGTGTCGACCCTGCAAATTCTCAGAGCAACCCTGAAATAGTAAACACCTAAAAAACGGAATAGAGGGGCAATCCAACGCGTATGCTGCTTGGAGTAGTTGGGGCAAAAAATCAACAGTTGGGCATCATTTCAACACATCCCTTGCTTGCTGGGCAGAGTTTGCTACCCCCTGGCCGCCCTTCCATTTAGCTGTAAAAGAGGCTATCAGGAGGGTGCCTAACCCAAACCCGATATATAGGGCTGTGGTGAAGGAAGGATCAACTTCATCTATATGAGCTTCTGGGGTAAAGAAGGGCTTAAACCCTAAAAAGCAATCCGTAAGGTGCCCCAGATCTTGGTGGTTAATTAATTTTGTCTCCTCTTGTTCCCAGTACAGGACTTTAACTTTTTAGCAGAGGGGGGGTGTAACGCAGGTTCTGTCTAGCCAGAAATCTGGCAATCCCAATGAGTAGAGGGTCTGCTTTACATGTTCCAACCATAGGAGAGTAACCCCTCTTTTTTGTCTATCCAGCACATCTCGTAGGCCCGCCCTCTAGTGTGTCAGCTCAGGAGTGAACCATACTCGCAACCAATATAATATGGGGTTGAGGCGCCCTACAGAAGAGATAGACTGAATGCCTACATCATGTTTAAAGATCAAAGGAGTACTTTGCCGTAGTTTAAGGGTCACCCACAGAAACTTGTTTTTGGCTCCCCCAGTGCATCAGGGTTGACATGATCCCAAAGTTCTGTAACATACATAGTGGCTGCTACTACTTTAGCTCTCCACGCTTCCAAGTGGGGAGAAACAATGTGAAAGGAGGTCGTATTTTGAAATCTTAGAATAGCGGCCACCCTATGATTAAGCATGAGCATACTTTTTATGATTTGGCTGTCCCATGAATTGGAAATTGATAACCGAATACTGAGGTCATTGAAATCGAGTACCCTTTCCAGCTTCAATCCACTGAGTGTTAATGCCCCTCTTAATCCCCTGTGTGAGTAAATTACCATAAACTTAGTTCTGTTTATGTTGATAGCCAGGTCAGAGATAGAACAGAAAGATTTCTACCTTAGGAGGAGAATCTGCGAAAAGGAGAGCTGGTGGTTTTGAGCCCCAGAGTACTGGGGAATCATTGTAGCAGTCCATTAGATAATTGACACAGCTGTTGATAAAAAGGAGGAACAATGTAGTGGCAAGGACACAGCCTTGCCTGACTCCCTTGTCCAAACCAAAGCGATCAGTGGTTTCCCCATTGACTCCCCAGCAAATTTGTGCTTAATTATCGCTATGGAGGCGAATACTGATGAGATGGAGGGGACCAGGGGGCGCTAGATCTCTCAGGGTACACCAGAGTTTGTTTCTAGGGACCATATAAAAGGCTGCTTTGAGGTCAACAAAAGAGATGTGTAAGCTTCCCCTACTTATTTCAACCTTTTTCCACCTGATAAGTTGTAACCCCAAGCCCAAAAATCTGGTCAGCGGTGCTGGTCTTAGAGTGTAAACCAGCCAGGAACTGGGACAGAATCGCTTCATCATCAGTCCAAGCTAAAAGATCCAGAACCTGCTTACAGAATATTTTCTGGCTAGAGTGAATAAGGTTAATGGGCTAGTAGTTCACTGGGTCAGATTTGAGACGTTTCTTAAAAAGGGGGGCCCAGATGTCAGGTTCTGAGGTAAAAAGGTCGACCGGAATATTGTCTAACCCTGGAGCCTTACCAGGCTTCTGTGAACAAATAGCAGAATAGGTTTCTGCAAGTGTAAAAAACTCCACTATGTTGTTTGAAGGATAGTTTTGAGGAATCGAGGTGGGCACTGAAGGAGAAACAATTCATGACTTGGCTGGATCTGGGGAACATGGAGCGGAGGGAGACATAGGGTCCCTATACAGAGTTTGAAATAATTAACCCAATCATGTGGGAGGATGTCCAATTCAGACCTAATTTTGATTGTCTTAGCATAGTGTGATATGGTGTTCCAAAAAGCTGCCTCGTTCCCGAACAAGATGTCGTTCTAGATTGCTTTATCCCAAGAAGTTTGCGAATTCTTTAAGACAGATTTATTAGAGTCTGTAGCAGACCGGATGTTTTGGGGAGAGCCATTTCTTAGAGTGTAATTAGATGCCTCTTCGTCACCCTGCAATTCTTATTTAACCACGTAGTCTCTGAGGCCAGGGGCACACTCCTGCTAGGAGGGTATTTGGTAAAAAAAAACGTACTTTCAATTCCCCAAACCACTTGCCCTGGAGTCCAGTATTTTATGGGGAGCAGCCTCAATCTCTGCTAAAGAGGACAGTATTGAGACGAAATCCTGGTATAATTTGAACACCCTCATTGCTTAACACACATTCCCACCTAACTTTCTTCTGGTGATTACTTATCGTTAGGCTTCAGCAAGGGAGACATTGTTTCTGGCCTGTACTATCAAAGTCATTTTGGAGGGAGAGGAGTAAGAGAAACTTATCACTCTCAATACAGGGCAGGACTTCCATATCAAGTATATTTTCCCAGGAGCAAAGGTCTATGAAATTGTAATCGATATGACTTCAGTAGGATTCTGAAGATAGGGTGCCTCTCCATGTCGGATTTTGTTCTACTATTACTTGCTCTCAAGTGACAGCACACACAGAGGTTCATCAACTGCAAGAGTACCTTTGGAAGAGTTTTTATAAAGGGGCCTGGAAGTTGAGGGATTCCCCAAATTGATTCTTCCTTGCTTACAATTTTCCTTAATAGAGCTGAAGAGTTTTTATATAGCGGCCTGGAAGTTGAGGGATGCCCCAATATGATGCTTCCTTGCTTATTATTTTCCTTAATAGCAGTCGCGGCCGGCATGACTCGCGGGTGGGGGGTGGATGATCGCGAGGGGAGAGAGGGTTAATTATTATTTTTTTTTAAACATACCTTCGCCTACGGTCCTGCATTGCGTCTCCTCTCTCTGATCACAGGAAGCAAAAGCAGGCAGCCTCCCTCTCCTCCCATGAGCCAATAACAACGATGCAGTAGCAGCAGTGTGATTGGCTGGGACGCCGACCGCACAGGCATCTATGGGGAGGCCGTTTTCTTCATGCAAGCTGCAAGCAGTCTACATGGAGAAAACGGGAGAGTGTGCATGACTGGTTTGGTCAGCCCTGGGGCCGACCAAACAGTCAGCACCCACAACATTGGGCTAGCCACTCCTCCCCGACCCGCCCGCCCCAAACCAAACCCTTTTTCTGCTTTCTCGCAGTGAGAGAAGTAGAAAGATAATAGGGTATTTATACCATTTTATGTTTCTGCTTCTCGCACTGCGAGCAAGCAGTGGGGCGATGTTCCTCTGCCCACGTGGAGGAGCTGCCCCTGCTTAATAGTGATGAAGGTTCAAAGCACATATTGAAGTCCCCACCCACAATTATAGTGACCTCCTCTCCTGCCTGGCTACAGTGTCTCTCAAAACTTGTAGAACTGGAGACTCAGCTGTCTTCAGGACACTCCTGCTATAAACATTTAGGAGGAGGAGTTTGGTTTACTTCGTTCTGCAAAAGAATTTCTAGATCAAGTAAGTCCGGAGAATTGTTAGAAAGCTGTCTTACTTGGCAGCCCAGAGAAATCTTGAACCAAGAGGCTTATACGCTGGGACGGGATAGGTCTTACAGCCTTGCATGTGTGAGGGGATAATTTCCCAAGGTTCATGGAACAAAATGATTTCACTCTGTTCGATGAAGTTCCCCAGTCCACTTGGGCAAGTTTACTCCCAAGTCCAGTTATGTCCCAAGAGACCAGAGTAAAGGTGTTAGTAGAACTGAACATAGGAGTGAATTGGGGACTCAGGATAAAAGTTAGGGGGTTCATTTGGAGGGGAAGGCAAGGTTTTTTCAGTGCCATCTGGTTGCACTTCCATATGGCTAGAGGCCATCTGATCATCAGAAGTTAACAAAGGAATGTCTGCGGAAAAAGTAAAGGTGTTAGAGGGCGCTTGAGGGGAACAGGGTGCATTTCCCAGTCTGTTAGGCATAGTTGGAATCTCGACAGTCTCCAGTTCATCCACATGGTATAACGAGGGAGGGGAACGAGATTGTTCTACTGTGTGTGGAGGGGGAGCTCTGGATTTAAACTAGATTGCGGAGTTCGAGGGAAAGAGAAATCAGTCATGCATTTCTTGATGTCCTTCGTCAGGGGGATAGTTATAATATGAAGATATACATGCTTACTAACAGAAGTCACAAAAAAACATATATTAAGTTAATAGTCAAAGAGTGAATGTTAGTACTAAAATGCATCGAAAATCAATAGAAATAGTGAGACAAACAAAAGCATAATTTCGCAATCTAAAGGTAAAAATTGTGACACCATCGCATAAGTAAAAAATCACTACCACCATATGTTCTCTGCCATTAGTCAACCGAAATAGCAGTTCCGAGTAGACCTAACTACGACTGTTAGTTTAATCCATAATGTGCCCAACCATTTATAATATGCACAACGTAAGTTCAAACAGAATTGCAATTTATAAAATATATTAATTGTTTGTGATAACTCACCCATGTCAACTGATTCTGAAATATAACAATATTAACGCTCCTTGCAGAACGCTGTGCTCTGGTGTGTCTTGCTTCTATAGTAATGCCAAGAAGGGCTTCCTTATTTCAAAACAGCAATCACTTTGTGTGTGCTTAGTATGATTAGAAATGGCCCAACCCAGTTACACTTAACACATTTATGCAAAAAGCATGCATGAGCAAAATTAAAATGAAATGAGGTTAATAGGTGAAACCCAAAACGAAATAAAATTGTGCCATGAAACTTACTGTTATGTAAGTATTCATACTACAGCTTTATCCCTGTCAGTGGAGACACCGTAACACGTGGCCGTGCTCTCCTATGTACCCGAGGAGAATGTTCCAGCCTTTCCAGCAGTAGCAGCTCTTCTCTTCAACTTGAGATAAGGAGAGACCCTCACCGAAAGGGATTTCTGTGAGGATGGCGACTAATCGAGTCCGCCGAGTTATCGATGATTGAAGACATCAAGGTAGATGGATTGATGTTCAGCCCGTCTGTGCTGCAGAAGGACTTAGATTCAGACCGGATCAGATTGCCAACTTGTTTGCTTTTCTAAGAGATAAAGTCTTTGGAGTGATTTTCACCACCTTTGCTTTGTTAGAACAATGCCTCAAGCGCTTTTAAGAGAAAAATGATTCAGCACGTCTGAAACTTTTTTCCATTATTGCCTTAACTCAGCCTCAGAATGTTAAAGATTGCAGGGATCTGTTAGCATGAGCTGAAAGCCATTTTGTACTTAGCAGCCATTTTAGTTAGCTATGTGCTAGCCATTTGCTGTTTCCAGAGCCTTGCACATGCTCAGAGGGGCCTAGCTAGTAGAATGCACCTGCTCCTAGTATAGAACTGTCAGGCTGTTCGAACTGATGTCAGCAACTCATTACTCCTCCTACTTGTTGACTGTGCATTTTCTGTATGACCATCTATGTGTCTAACTCTTCTCATGTGTACTTGTACCGCCTTCTTTTGAGCCCCTGTGTGGGTATATAAGGCGCCTGTTCTCTGTACTCCTTAGAATGCCGCCTACAGTGACTTGAGGGTACTGTGTGATGCAATCTCCCTCATCTTAGGTTAATAAAAAGATGTCTTTTATATTACAGCTTCTGTGCCAATCTCTTCTTTGATGGTTTAAAAAGACCAGGTGCATCAGTGAAACCCCTGAGAAGGTTTCTATTTTCTACAAGAATAGATGGGTGAATGTCTCCATGTTTAATTATTATAATCTTAATTTACTTTAAACAACTTCATTTGGCTGATAGTGCAACCATGAAAGTATACAGACATAAAAATATATAAAATATGTAGTAAAAATAAAAATACTTTTGCATTTGATAAACATTAAAATAGTATATCACACAATAAAACCCAGATAAAACCCTGTATACATGGTTTACAATAAAGTGCATAATGCGTCACGATCGTACAGCAGCATATAAGAATTGGCTTTCAACAGGATATAGTTTAAATAAAGTGAATAGTGTCATGCGACCGTAAAGCAGCACGTAGAAATCGACTTATGACGGTACAAGTTTCCTCCTCTGACAGTCGCTGGAGGAAAAGTTAGGTTGTGACACAATGTCTTAAGTTCCCTAACCTCAAAAATGGGACCAGAGAGGGCGGGGCCAAGATGGCGGAGTGAGCAGACGTGCTTGTCGACCTCTCCACTCAAGGCCCGCATAATCACACTTCTCAGGAGCTCCCCGGGCTTTGAAGGGGCCTCAGGTTGCACCAAAGACACCGAGTGCCTCCCGCCGAATGGAGAAGTCTGGCGGTGGCCCCCCGAGCCTGTCACGAGGGTGAGATTGCCTAGGCCCACGAGCTCAGGGCCGGGCACGCCCTACGCGAGGACCGGCTAGCCGCGACTCGCGTGATGGAAGATGTCGAAGGGTTCTAATCGGCCGCGAGCAGAACACCTACGCAGCCTGTAATCGCTGGTTTCCACGCTGCGGCCAAGCACCGGCAGTTGGAAGGCGGGGGCCCCAACTGACCGGAAGGTCTAAACAGAGACGGGCTTGGCCTTTTCCTGTGAGGGCCCGGATGGTCAATGACGGGCCTGTTGAGCCCTGCACAGACTCGCGGGAACCAAACAGCATGCAGTATGAGAGTAGGGTGTGCCCTCCACCCCTCTCCACCGTGAAGACACGCAGAACTTACCTCTCTCGCTCCCGCGGGGGCTGGCAACAATAACCCCCTTACTCCTACGAGAGGCAGACGTGGAGCACACTACGCAGCATGGGCAGAGCGCTGCTTCGAAATCTTCTCTCCCTCCTTCTGTGCCTGAGCGGACCACAAGCCATGGCCTGGAGGCCCCTGCAGCGCATCGGGCTGGCAGCAACACTCGCCCCCACCCAAGCCTACGGAGGTGAGAGGAGCAGGCTTGCCAACATAGAGTTGGGTCGGCGGAAGTGGGCTGACTGGCCAGTTGAGAGCAGCGGGTGTGCCAGGGGCCTTGCCCATCCTCAAAACAGAGCACGAGCCCAAACGGCAGGACTGGCTTCTGGAGTGGGGGAGCTCACATAGAAAGCAGAGACTTTGTTTTTTAGAAGGTTCCCGGGCCTACCCCTGGTGTGGTGGGGCTGAAGGTGTCATGCTTTGGCGGCTGGGGGCCACAAAAGTGCTATATCAGAGGACTCTGCTTACACATGGCTAGGTCTACAGACACCCACAACAAACCTGTGGAGGGATGAACTTTCCGGAGAGCCCCAGGCCACAGCGACTAACCTCGTGCCTGCAACAACACGGGGGAGACTTCTTCTGGGAGCCCTTCCCCAGGGGTCGACACGCATTGCGAACTTCTTCTACTGGGCGCGCAGTGGATACTCACTGAGGAGACCGCCGGGCACACCTGCGAATGGGGCACTGTCCCCCCCCCTCGGCTTTGCTGGTACCGCCGCGCTTTAACACCCCTCCATGCTCATATCTTACCCTTCCAAGGTGGCAACAGCCAGGACCAAAAAAGACCGAACACTGAAAGACATGCTAGTCAAACTTCCACCTCAGGACCGCCTGGACACCCTAGAGGAACCCCTGCCCCCTGAGGGAGGTTCTGACGGAGAAGCTCTCATCACGCGATCCTACATGGAGTCAATATTCTCGTCACTTAAGGAGGACCTTCAGCAGATCAAAGACGACTTGGCTAAGGACCTGCAGGGAGTCAGACGAGAAATATCAGAGGTCGTGGACAGGGTTGACACACTTGAGGCAAATGAAACAGCCAGGGGGGAAGAGATAGAGCACCTACGCCAAGAAATAATTTGTCTCTAAGAAAGGCAAATTGTTTTCAAGGCAGATGCGGAAGATTTAGAAAATAGAACGAGACGTAACAACATAAGGATACGGAATGGGCCATCTTCCGTGGAAGAATTTGTCCAATCTCTCTTTACCCAAATCTTGGGGGACATAACCACATCAGACATTCACCTGGACTGGGTCCATCGAGTGGGGCTTCCACAAGTCTCTAATAGGCCATGGCCAGACATATTAGCCTGCGTCCACAGCTTTCCCATGAAGGAATGCATTTTAAGAAGTGTACGGGGCTCAGATGCCACGACCTTCAGAGGCCACTCAATACAGTTGTTCCAGAACCTCTCCGCTATCACGCTTCAGAAGCAGCAAGCATTTTGCCCTGTGAATGCCTATTTCCGGAACCATGACATCCCCTATGCATGGAGCCACCCATTTCAGTTAATTTTTTAATGGGAGGGGAAAACTCGCCTGGTCCGGTCTCTGAGTGCAACCTGTGACTTACTCCGGTTCGAACAGCCAGCATCCCAGGTTGGGAGCGCAGATGAGGCATGGGCTGAGGGGGGGGGGCACAATGGGAGAGACAGCAATGAAGGCGGAGGGACAAAAAACCTCTAAAACCAAGCCCTGAGGACATTACGCAAGAAAGAAAAGCGGTGCTGGAGAGCCTCGCCAGCAGAGCCTCGGTGGGAGAGACAGAATGATCTCATGTAGGGTACCCCTTTGGACTTGGGGGAGCCCATAGGTTACTGTTTGGGCCTGCGGGTGGAGCGGCCCTCAGATCGGCCTCTGGTCACGACAAACCCCATCAGGACCTTTTCTCGTGGGTGGAGGGGGAATCCCCTTGCAGGCCCACCGTCCCCCAGAGACTTTATATATCAGAAGGTTTAATTATGGTTGCGGGTGTTTTCTTTATTCTGTTTGTTTGCTCACCAAGTACCAACACAAAATATAATTAATGGAGTTTCTGACCTCGCTCACGGGAACCCATGACATTAATATATATGCTTTATGGGGAGGGTGGTCTGATGGTCAAGGCTCTTTCCCACAGCTAGCTTCTATGTATTTAATATGGCGTCATGTGGTTCACTAAAGATTCTCTCCCTAAATGTAAAAGGACTGAACAATCCGGTCAGGCGGTAAGCAATCCTCTCCTGTTTAGAAAACTCTGGGGCAGACATTTGTCTTCTTCAGGAGACTCATCTCCTGTCGGGCAATACCCACTGCCTTAAATCTAGAACATTCCTTCAACAACTATTCTCTTCAACTGGGCGTAAGACGGGGGAGTGACTATCCTGTTTTCCCATACATTTAGGGGTACCGCCTTATGGTATACCAGATACAGCTGGGCATGCAAACTCTTACACTGGGCCCTATATACACACCAAATGAGCGGCAGGAATGCTTAATTCGGTAAGGATTGGCAGAATCACTTCTATCGCCTGAATTTGATTGGGGGTGATCTTAATCTAGTTATGGATAAACACATGGACCGCTCTACACATGGGGAGGGAGGGTCAGGGTCCTTTTCAGGAGAGGGCATCGCTTGGTTAAAAGAAGCAGGGCTTGTGGATTTGTGAAGGGCTCACCACCCGAACACCAGATACTTCACTTTATTTTCTCATGCACACAAGTCCTACACATAAATAGACTATTTCATGGGCTCCCAAGACCTATTTCAGCTGATACACTCTGTAGAGATCGAACTGAGATCTCTCTCTAATCACTCAGCAGTAGTCCTTGAGCTAAATTCCCCCTTACAGAAGCAGGCACAGAGACAGTGGGAACTGAGGGAGACTTTAATACGTAAACCAGAAGCACAGGGGAAAATTAAGAAAGTTATTTCTGACTATCTGGAGGCCAATGACAACACGGAAGTCCCTCTTGCTGTAGTTTGGGATGAACTAAAAGCTGTGGTCAGAGGAGAACTCATATCTTTGGCGGCAGCTGAAAATAAAGAGAGAAAACTCAAAAGGGCAGAGCTTCTGGCGAGGGTCAAGGAGTTAGAAGAAATACATCACCGCATAGAGGCCCCCATGGTATGGCGTCAGTTAGAATCCTCCTGGAAACAACTTGTCGGCCTGGACCTGGATAGGGCGGAATTTAGTCTGCTACATCTTAAACACTTATATTACCTTAAAGTGAATAAGATTGGTAGGCTCCTGGCCATACAATTACGCGCCCAATGGCTAGCCAACGCGGTCCGAGCGCTTGGGACAGAGAATGGATTGGACCTAACAGATGACGCCTCCATTGCTGAACAGTTCAGGTACTTCTACGCATCTCTATATACAGCACAATCCACCTCCCCGAGGACATAATGACTACCTTCTTAACTCACAGTTACTAAATTGACAGCCGATTTGCCGTCCTCTCTGGATAGCCCTATCAGATTGGAGGCGGTCATTTCGGCCACCTCAAACAGAAACCTCTCAAATCTCCAGGCCCAGATGGGCTTCTGTAGGAAGGTGGAATCTGACTAATGGTTGCCCCCAACTTTTTGCCTGGTATTTGAATGATTTTTGACTAGTCTGGCTGGGATCCTGCTATCCAGGACCCCAGCCCATCTGCTTTCTCCCTAAAACTAATGTAAAGTACCCTAGGTACAAACCAATTGGATGCTGAGGATGCCCTGACAGTCCCAGGGCATGCGTCCCTCAGTAGGCCTACCAGGGCTGCAGCACTTATTGTGCCACCCTGGGACAGCCATACAAACTGACACCACCAGGCCACTACTGTAGTCTGGGTAAGGTGGGACTAGCACCCCTTACAGGGATATAGGTACCCCATATCCCACCCCATTACAACACATGTACTCTCATGGGTCACCCCTATGGCAGGCCTTGCTAATCCTACAAGGCAGGGTGCTGAGGTATGTGTGAGGGGGGACCCCTACATGATTAGGACCACCCTGCAACCTACGTAAAATCATTGCTGGGTTGTTTGTAGTGTAGCCATACCATATACTCTTAACCGCATTATAAGTCTATCGCAATAACGTGATAACTTGAGAATGGCTACACAGAACCATATCATGTTTGGTGTCAAACATGTAGGAATCATACCCCCAGTCCAGCCATGGGCATGAGGGTACGATTCCCCCCTGCTAGAGGGGCGATATGGGAAAAGCGGCAGAATTGAGACACCAATTTAAAAGTGCACATGTAGTACAAAATGGCTACTACTCGCCACCCACACGACTCTGGCTGGCTGTTGCTGGGGAAAACCCCAGCCTCGCCAGCTGGACAATAGGGCTCCTGTGGCAGGGAGGTGCTAGCATCTCCCCATACAGGATAATGTGGATTGGAACAGGGTGGGTGCACCAAATGTCCTTTCAGAGTTGCACGTAGGCAGCTGCAGAGCCCTCATTCTGCATACATCGCTTGGAACCGGTTCAGGGGCATCCTGCCCCTCGCCCAGGTGGGAAACCCACAAAGGGGAGAGGGTGTAGCCACCCTTTCCCGCCTCACCACTCATTGGTGGACACTACTCTGGACACTCCCCTAATCTTGGGGATAATGGTGAATAACGTGGCCCCAGAGCCTCAGATTAATCTTGAACTTTACAGTCTTGACCTTCGACTTGCTGCTGCCCAGCTGACAGAAGAAATCTCCCTTGGGATAAAGGAGTTATCCCCCTGCTTGGCAGGCACCTGAAACACTGCAAGTGACCTGGTTGGAACCTCGCTGCTCCTACGGACTTCGACGACTTCCAGCACCCTTGAGGTGGGTTTCCAGCGCATCCCAGAGGCCAGTGAGTGTGCTCAACGAGTTTGGGCACCGTGGACCGCGTGGGTGCTGAGATCCCCAATACCCCAGGACACCGGCCACCTCTTGCGTAGCACACAACTCTGACCAGTGGGGAAGTTGTGCTTTAGCCCGTTTTTGAGCCAACCACTCTACAGCAATTGTGCCAAAGACCAGCACCCTAGCCCCCTCCGGTGGCCCGTGGGTGTCCTTTTACAGACTCCAAATTGCCGCCTCCCACGGTCCCTTGTCTCTCGACTTGTGGGCCCCAGCAGAGGTCTATTTCTACAATCAAGAGTTCCCCTGGTTGCTCCAGGCCTGCTCTACAGTCTCTCCAAAGGAGACCTCTCCCAGACCTCGTGGGTCTGTACTGTAGCAGATTTGTTTATCTTTTGTGGGTTGCGGTTGCCAAGGCTTAGTGGATCCAATCCGGACACTAACACCGCAGCAACCCTCATCCAACGTGGGATAGTCGTCCTCCAGAAGCTGGCCTTCCTTGAAGCCTCCCGGAGCCCGTGGCTGCAGATCCAAGCTACACCACTTCGCACCTGAAGCACCCGACATCGAAGGGCTCTTTGCTTTGAGCCTCCAGGTGACTTTGCCGTGACCCAGACCCTGTCCCCTCTGCTTTCAGGTTCCTCTCTACAATCTTCACATCTTTGATCTTCACGGCATCATCGACGCTTTTGGCTAGCAGCACTTTTGAACATTTTCCTATAGAAAATTAGCCTGCGACCCGACACCAGAATCGACCTATGCACCCGGCTTCCCTGGGGCAGGTAACAGTGGTACCTTGGTACTCTCGTGGTAGTGGGCTCCTCAAAAGCTTAAGTCTAAAGTTTTAACTTTGTACTCCTGCTAGAAGTGACTTTAATCTGTGTAATTCCAACCACGACATTCTCCATAGACTATAATAGAGATCCCGATAGCAGCTATTTCCACTGCACGCGCCTCCCATGGGTCCCCTTCCTCATAACCTGGGGTGGATTCTTAAGGGGCCAGCGATCCTAAATGCCCTAGGCATTGTCTGTATAATTGTCGTGGTTCTTATACCACTTTTTTGATATATGGTTTGGTCACCCCCTGGGGCCCAGTGATTAATTTCTAAAGAAAGCCACTTGGTACCAAAGGTACATATAAATTCAAGCTAGAATACAATAAGTTCTACTGAACTTAGGAGTTGTGTGTAGAGGGTTTAGCACACGTTGACTACAACTCAAGAAAGGGTTTAGTAGGCCACACCTAGAGTAGGTAGATACACCACTATCACTACACTAGAAATTTCTTTAGGTTCAGGTGCCCATAAGGCTCTGGAAGGACCCCAAAGGGTTCCAGTCGACAAATATGATCATCTCTCCTTTGCTGATCTTAGGGAGATGTGCACCTCTAGGAAACTTAAGACAAACAAAGGTGCCAATACTCAACGCCTCAGGGAAATAGCAGATTTTAAGCAGACTTTAGGGTCTGATGGGGTAGATAGGTTGGGTGGGCACCCCTCAGAAGAGGACCCTCCTAGAGAGGACTCTGATGAGGACCAGGAAGAGGATAATGATCCTGACCTGGAAGAACCAGACCACTCACAACATGGAGGTGATGGCCCAAAAGGCACTCTCTCCATCCCTAAAGGGAGAGTGGTGGATCCAAGTAGAAGGAACAGATCCCCCTCAGTGGGGTCCAACCATTCTAGGAGATCCAAAAGGACCTCTGCCTCTCCTCAGAGGAGAGAATCCTCCCAAGAGAGGAAATGCAGACTGATCCAGTTTGAGCAGGCAAAGCTACAGCTCAGGAGAGAACAGTTAGCATTAGACAGGGAGTCCCTGGAGCTTCAGAAAGCTTCAAGAAAGTGGGGTCTAGAGACCCCTGGTGGCAGTAATGAAACCCCTAGAGTTAGAGAGAAAGTCCCTGACAATGGGAACCTCCACAAGATTGTGCCCCCCTTTAAGACAGGGGATGACATCCACAAATGGATCTCTGCTCTTAAGAGGGCCTGTAAAGTACAAAGGGTCCCAGTAGAGCAGTGGGCAGCAATCCTGTGGCTCTCCTTTGCAGACAAAGGTAGAGACAAGCTCCTGTCTGTAAGAGAAGAGGATGCAGATGATTACTATATCTTGAGAGATGCTTTAATAGATGGGTTTGGCTTAACCACTGATCAATACAGACTTAAGTTCAGAGACACCCAAAAAGCACAGGATCAAGATTGGGTAGACTTTGTTGATTGTGCTACCAAGGCATTGGAAGGTTGGTTAAATGGCAGTAAAGTAAATGATTACCAAGGATTGTATAATCTCATAATGAGGGAGCAGATTCTTAATAATTTTCAGAACCAACTCTTACACCAGCACCTGGTGGACTCTGATATGACCTCTCCCCAAGAATTGGGAAAGAAGGCAGACAAATGGGTCAGAACCAGGATCAGGCCCAAGAACCAAGGTGGTGACCAGAAGAAAGATTCTACCAAGCCCAAAGAGAAAGGTGGGGATAATAAAGCAGAAAAGTCTCCTGAAGGGCCCCCAAAACCCAGTGCTGGGGGTGGGTCCCAAAATCCTTCCTCTTCTAACAAGAAACCATATTGCCATGTGTGTAAGCAACCTGGCCACTGGAAAACTGACTCCAGCTGTCCAAAGAATGGCAATAAAGAAAATGTTCCTCCCAATGCAGCTCCAACACCTCCTGTTACTACTAGTAGTAATCCCCCAGGTGGTGGGGGTGCACCCAAACATTTAGTTGGGCTTTCTTGGGGAACTCAGGTGGACTCTGGCCTAACCAGGTCCCCTACACAAGCAACTCTAGTCTGTGATGGTGGCATGGGGTTTGCCAACTTTACCATGGATCCCAATATCTTGGGCAGGTACAGACAGAGCCCATGATCAATGGTCAGAAGGCTGTGGCCTACAAGGACACAGGGGGCAGTGTCACCATGGTGACCAAGAGGCTAGTGCCCCTAGAACAGCTTTTGCCTGGGTTTAGCTACCAGGTGACCAATATAGATGGAATTAGGACTGACCAACCCATGGCAGTGGTAAATCTCAGCTGGGGAGGGGTCACTGGCCCAAAGAGAGTGGCAGTGTCCCCAACCTTGCCTGTAGATTGTCTACTGGGGAATGATCTGGAAATCTCAGCCTGGGCTGAGGTAGATCACAAGGCCCACTTGAAAATGGTAGGCATCCTTGAGAGAGTGGATGAGACCTGAAAGGCCTCACCTCCACCCCAGGAGAAAGTAAAAAGAGTGAAGCCTGAAACTATGGATCACTCTACCCAAACAGAGAGCATAGGGGGAGAGGAACAGTCCTCACCCCACCAGACTAAAGGTAAGGGTCAAGTTTCTCAGGGAACTGATCCTGCCCCTTGTGAAGTAACTGCCCCAGAAGTGGACAGGCCTGGCCTGGCCAGCCCTCTGATGGCAGGGGAGCCTTCCAAGGTGGTACCCAGTCTGGAGCAGGTATCCTGCCCCTCTCTACCCTGCCTCAGTCAGCCCAGGGCTGCAGAGGTCAGGGAGGTCAGTGGACCCTTAAAGGGCCCCTGCCCAGAGGAACCCCCTCATCAGCAGATTAGGGACACCCAGCAGAGTAGTTTTAGCCAGGTGAATATTCCTCTATAAACTGAGGGATCCCCCTTACCCCTAGGTATAGGAACCCCTCACATGGATGTTGTTGGGCACAGGGAAACCTGGGGCATAGTTGCCCCAAACCTTCCAGTGCCCTCCACTATTCCAACCTAAGGGATCCAACCCCCAGCTGTAGGTAGCCAGAGGTTGACCCTTAGGGCCAGATATGACACAATCATGGGCAGAAAGGCTTCCATGGTGACCAGTGACCTGAGGAGGTTGAGACCACCCTAAATAGGGCCTCACTTCCAGACTCAGACACCCCACCAGCCCACCTCTGTACCAAAAACCAATACAGGTAATTCCTCTAGAGTTTGGAGAAACTCTAGAACCCCTTGGGGTAGGATTTCCCAAGTGGACCATGAGACAGGGAGCAACCATGCTAGTGCAGGTTCTTCCTTATATGGCCACTCAGGAAATAAAGGCTTATCTGGACAAGGTTAGCCTTATCTCCTTTCATTTGGGGGGGGGGGGGGTTATGTAGGAAGGTGGAATCTGACTAATGGTTGCCCCCAACTTTTTGCCTGGTATTTGAGTGGTTTTTGACTAGTATGGCTGGGATCCTGCTATCCAGGACCCCAGCCTATCTGCTTTCTCCCTAAAACTAATGTAAAGTACCCTAGGTACAAACCAATTGGATGCTGAGGATGCCCTGACAGTCCCTTGTAGATGGTACCCTAGGTACCCAGGGCATGGGTCCCTCAGTAGGCCTACCAGGGCTGCAGCACTTATTGTGCCACCCTGGGACAGCCATACAAACTGACACCACCAGACTACTACTGTAGTCTGGGTAAGATGGTGCTAGCACCCCTTACAGGGATATAGGTATCCCATATCCCACCCCATTACAACACATGTACTCTCATGGGTCACCCCTATGGCAGGCCTTGCTAATCCTACAAGGCAGGGTGCTGCGGTATGTGTGAGGGGGGACCCCTACATGAGTAGGACCTCCCTGCAACCTACGTAAAATCATTGCTGGGTTGTTTGTAGTGTAGCCATACCATATACTCTTAACCGCATTATAAGTCTATCGCGATAACGCGATAACTTGAGAATGGCTACACAGAACCATATCGTGTTTGATGTCAAACATGTAGGAATCATACCCCCAGTCCAGCCATGGGCATGAGGGTACGATTACCCCCTGCTAGAGGGGCGATATGGGAAAAGCGGCAGAATTGAGACACCAATTTAAAAGTGCACATGTAGTACAAAATGGCTACTACCCGCCACCCACACGACTCTGGCTGGCTGTTGCTGGGGAAAACCCCAGCCTCGCCAGCTGGACAATAGGGCTCCTGTGGAAGGGAGGTGCTAGCATCTCCCCAGACAGGATAATGTGGATTGGAACAGGGTGGGTGCACCAAATGTCCTTTCAGAGTTGCACGTAGGCAGCTGCAGAGCCCTCATTCTGCATACTCCGCTTGGAACCGGTTCAGGGGCATCCTGCCCCTCGCCCAGGCGGGAAACCCACAAAGGGGAGAGGGTGTAGCCACCCTTTCCCGCCTCACCACTCATTGGTGGACACTACTCTGGACACTCCCCTAATCTTGGGGATAAAGGTGAATAACGTGGCCCCAGAGCCTCAGATTCATCTTGAACTTTACAGTCTTGACCTTCGACTTGCTGCTGCCCAGCTGGCGGAAGAAATCTCCCTTGGGATAAAGGAGTTATCCCCCTGCTTGGCAGGCACCTGAAACACTGCAAGTGACCTGGTTGGAACCTCACTGCTCCTACGGACTTTGACCACTTCCAGCACCCTTGAGGTGGGTTTCCAGTGCATCCCAGAGGCCAGTGAGTGTGCTCAACGAGTTTGGGCACCGTGGACCGCCTGGGTGCCGAGATCCCCAATACCCCAGGACACCAGCCACCTCTTGCGTAGCACACGACCCTAACCAGTGGGGATGTTGTGCTTTGGCCTGTTTTTGAGCCAACCACTCTACAGCAATTGTGCCAAAGACCAGCGCCCTAGCCCCCTCCGGTGGCCCGTGGGTGCCCTTTTACGCACTGCAAATTGCCACCTCCCACAGTCCCTTGTCTCTCAACTTGTGGGCCCCAGCGGAGGTCTATTTCTACAATCAAGAGTTTCCCTGGTTGCTCCAGACCTGCTCTACAGTTTCTCCAAAGAAGACCTCTCCCAGACCTCGTGGGTCTGTACTGTAGCAGATTTGTTTATCTTTCGTGGGTTGCGGTTGCCAAGGCTTAGTGGATCCAATCCGGACACTAACACCGCAGCAACCCTCATTTAACGGGGCACAGTTGCCCTCCAGAAGCTGGCCTTCCTTGAAGCCTCCCGGAGCCCGTGGCTGCAGATCCAAGCTACACCACTTCGCACCTGAAGCACCCGATATCGAAGGGCTCTTTGCTTTGAGCCTCCTGGTAACTTTGCCGTGACCCAGACTCTGTCCCCTCTGCTTTCAGGTTCTTCTCTACAATCTTCACATCTTTGATCTTCACGGCATCATCGACGCTTTTGGCTAGCAGCACTTTTGAACATTTTCCTATAGAAAATCAGCCCGCGACCCGACACCAGAATCGACCTATGCACCCGGCTTCCCTGGGGCAGGTAACAGTGGTACCTCGGTACTCTCGTGGAAGTGGGCTCCTCAAAAGCTTAAGTCTAAAGTTTTAACTTTGTACTCCTGATAGAAGTGACTTTAATCTGTGTAATTTCAACCGCGACATTCTCCATAGACTATAATAGAGATCCCGATAGCAGCTATTTCCACTGCACGTGCCTCCCGTGGGTCCCCTTCCTCATAACCTGGGGTGGATTCTTAAGGGGCCAGCGATCCTAAATGCCCTAGGCATTGTCTGTATAATTGTCGTGGTTCTTATACCACTTTTTTGATATATGGTTTGGTCCCCCCCTGGGGCCCAGTGATTCCTGTGCTATTTATTGTGTTTATAAATGCTTGTTTGAATTGTAACTTTGCCACTAGCCTCATAAAGAGACTGTGGGATTCTGTCTAGAATAAATACATATATTTTATATATATACCTGTGTGGGCTACTCTTTCATTTGGTTATTCAAGAGGTTATTATGGTAAAACAATAAGCTTAACACTCCTTCAAGACTTAGCCTGAAGGCTGCTCTCCACAGCTACCACTAGGATAGCTTTCTTTAAAGGTTGTCTTAAACCTATCATCAATAAGAGTCGAATTGGACTGGTGCAAGGTGTCCCTATAACTAGGAGATATATATATATATGCCAGGCCAACTTCTCACAGCTTCCCGCTGGGTTTTATAAAGCCTTCTGCTCTGAGCTTGCCCCAATCCTGACTAGACTTTTTAATTCAATAGCTGACTCAGGCTCTCTCTCAGCCTCCATGCTGGACGTAACTATAACTGTTCTCCCCAAACCTGGTAAAGACCCCAAGGCATGGGCAAGCTACCACCCTATATAACTTCTCAACACTGATTCTAAACTTTTCACTGGTATACTTGCGACTCGCCTTAATCCTTTGATGCAGGGCCTTATCCACCCCAACCAGCCAGGATTTGTGCCACAGAGGCTTTGCGCAGATAACACCAAAAGACTTCCTATTGCTTTTATGACATGTGTGTGATATGCAATTGATATGCAATTAGAAATACTATAGATAATGTCATATCATGTCGACATTTACTTCAATATTGACGATTTCGTCTTATGTGAGTCCTTCTGATAACCTAAATGACTCGTATATAGAATCCAAATAAATTACTTCTGATTCATCATGAATGATATATTTTGAGAGATACCTGCATTGCAGTGACCTTCTATATATTCCCTATAGTAATCTCCATGTCTACATGTCTTGGACAATGCTTCCACATTTTCTTTTATATGCGTATCAACCGCAACAATTATAAAGACTTTTGATAATCTAAATGACTCAAAATATAGAATTTAAATAAATCACTCTTTATCCATCATGAGTGATAATTTTTGAGAGACATTTGCAGTGTAGTGATCTTCTACACAATGTCTATAACAATCTCTGTGTCTACGTGTCTTGGACAACGTATTTAACTTTGTTTCTATACCGTCTCTTAGATGCGCATCTACCGCAATAATTACAAAGATTCTATCACGGAACCCAAAAAAAATCTTTTTCTTTGAGTAAATACGACTCTTGTGTGGTGTTAATTGCGTCGACCACTTTTAAAATAATTTGTCTTTTGTTAGCTAGCTTGATGCAATAAAGTTTTGTATAACTTGCCCCTTCGTTATACGATCTTTTTCGTATTCATTATAAGAAACGCACATTCGTGTGGCACCCGTTCCAAGATGGTGCTGACTAATCCTGGAAGCTAGTCCCCCTTTCTTTTCTCTTTTTTTGTCTACATGGTTATACCACGCCTACATCTACTATGCGTAAACCCTATTGGTAGGTATGAGTATATTAGGTTGAGGTTCACGATGCAATGGCGTGTTGCCGCCCCGTAACGGTTGGCTCATCCGGATGGTCCTGTAATCGGAAAACGCTTGATGTTAAAAGCTTTAGAAAGAAGGTAAGCCTTGAGCGTGTAAACCGCCTAGAAGAGTTTCCTATTATTGGAACCTCTTTTTGGATCTCCGTTGACAGCATTAGTTTGTGTAGAGTTCGCCGTAGCTTTCCGTATCTATCTTTACTTTTTGGCGCTTTTAGATGGTGGGCACTAGTGTGTGTGACTGTGGTAATATAATTTTCCTTTTAAACCCTTGTTTTGGAGTTGATCTCTTGCTTAATTGACCAATAGGTTAGAGTTCATGTACTTGTAGAATGCCATTAGAACAAGTACACGCTCACTTGTAAACACGTATTTTACAGGACAAAAACAGGATCAGTCTCCGGTCTTGTTATTTAATTAAAATCTGGCTATACGACGATTAACACTCGTTTGTCAACTTACACTGCGTTTTAAATACATATGTATAGACTGAATGGACTCATTATTTAGCAATGAATACCCGTTGGTATCCTTTCCAAAGAGTATGTGTCTTTGTAGAAAAGAGACAAAAGATATAGAGCCATATGTAGGTAGCATACAAGTTACCACTTCTTAAATACCGAACTTTACCGATTCGGTATTTAAGAAGTGGTAACTCGTATGTAGGTAATCATTCGGTAAATATTACCGAATCGGAGAAATTCGGTAATTACCGAATCGGTATTTACCGATTCGGTAATCCGAATCGGTAAATACCGATTCGGTAATGGGGGGAGCGCATTCAAGGGTGGCAGGGTGTCACATTGACACCCTGTTGCACCCTTGATTCCTGCATGTGTGCACATGTTGCGCACATACATGCCCTAAGGGCATGTATGTCTGCCACATGGCACTGTTAGTCCAGCAAAATATTGCTTTTTGCAATGAATTCGGTATTTAGCACCAACATATATTTGGTGCTAAATACCGAATTATTTTCCCTACACATCACTCATTTGAGTGTCACCTACATCTCATTTCAGGATTCGGTATTTACCGAATCGGTAAAATTACCGATTCGGTAATTTTACCGATTCGGTAAATTACCGAATCCTGAAATGTTCCCCCTACATAGCAAAAGCCTAAATACCGGTCGGTAACGGTACATTTACCGAAAATCGGCCGTTACCGACCGGTATTAGGCTACCTACATATGGCCCATAGAGTGAAAAAGTTTTACACCTTTCTAGTCACTGCCAGACATGTTGGTCGTTGTTTCCCTAAAAAGAAAGTTTCTAAAAAAACATTGTAGGAGTTTGCATACATATAATAACAAGTAGATCTTTCATCTCCATCTCATTTATCATTTCTAGTGATACGAGGAGTGGAATACCATATTGCCTTGGCTCTCTGGGGTATACTCGGATACACAATATTAATATCATACCAAGACTTTGAGATCTTTATACAATTTGTCGATTAATGAGGATGGGCAGTAAAACCTATTTTTAACAACAGGTAATTGAATATACTTGCCTTTTGATTAATAGCTTTGGTTTCTAATAATATGGAAACTTTAATGTCAGCCTTTTGTATTCTCCCTATAGAGATGTTCGAAATTACTAGAATTTAATACGGGATGGCACTATTGATTTCATCATAAACAGGAATTATCTGACAAGCAAGTAAGCTTTTTCCTCTGTAGAACTTGCGTTCAGGTATTGCACAGAGGCTAACTATTCTGGCTTTACACATGGCTGTTTATGTTTCATTGGTGGTGGGATTTTACATTCACTTTTCCCCTTTGGGCATTGTTCTATTTTTGGTGATAGTTTGGATTTTCTTTCTGTGATGACTTTATGTAGAGTAATTTCACTGGTTTGTTTGATGAAGAAGCGTATTGGAGCAAAATAAAAACTCTCTAAGAATACTTTCTCCTTTCTCTTTTTTCCTCTCTGTAAAAATGTTGCTCTTATTGGTCCTACTTAGTGATCGCCTAACATGTGAAGAAATCTTTTTCCTGAAATCCTAATAGGGAATATTGGGCCGATTATTGATTTTACCTTTTTATGAATATGTTTTTTTAGGTATTCCCTGGGCTTTGTCGTTGTTGAATATACCCTTGGTCCTGATCAAGGTGGCGCCAATGCCATCGAAACGCGTCGACCACTGACCACTGACACTACCATCCTGCTTTTGCAGTTGTCTTGTTGGTTATAGGAGATTATCGTTTGTTTCATATCTCCGATGTTCATCATACAAAAAATCTTCTTTTTTCTTGTTTGTGAATTTCTTATTTGTATGTGAAAGGTGTATGAATGTGGAGTGATTTGGTGTGTATGTACATGAGATTGTGGGAAGACTTACAGTTCTTTTGTGATTTACTTTAGTGTGTCCTAGGGATTACTGTTTGACACAAATTGATATGATGCATTATCACTGTAATGAATAGAATCAGTGATTGTTAAGTATAAAAGAAATTGTAAAGTAGAATATCTTTCGATAACGAAAAGAAATGTATTGAATCTTTTTAAAAAAAGGAGTAAACATAAAATTGATGAAATAATAAAAAATAAAAAAAATAAAAATAACTATTTTGATTGTGTAGTGCATCACTGTTTTTAGGCCTTTCTTTCCCTTATCACAATTAAGGTGTATGATAAGAAATATAGGTCGTGAGGGAATTTTTGTTATATGGTTGTCTTCATTTACCCTTCTTTTCCCTGACCTTAAGTAATTTTTAAGGGGGTCCCATACTTTTTGCTGAACACCAAAAGACTTCTACATATCATAGACAAAGCGCATCGTAAGCAAGGACACAGCATGTTGCTTTCAGTGGACGCCGATAAGGCTTTTGATCAGGTCCACTGGCCCTCTCTTAGTGCAACAATGGAACAATTCAGGTTCCGGAATGATTCCGGTCCTGGGTATTTAGCGCCTATCAGGCTCCATGAGCTTCAGTAAGAGTTAATGGGGTGAGCTCGAAGAATTCTTCCATCTGCAGAGGCACTAGGCAGGGTTGATTGCTTGCTCTTTACATGGAGCCTTTTGCCCAGCAAATCCGAGATCACAGACATATCAGGGGATCCCCATGGGGGAAGTGGGGGGGAGGAGCTCCACATCAGTTTGTATGCGGATGACATCATGGTCATATTGGAAAAACCCGGCTGTGAGTCTTCCCCCATTCCTGGCTGAGATAGTTCCGGAGGGTGTCTGGGTTGCGCATGAATCTTCATAAATCTCAGGCTCTCAATCTCACTATCTCTCCCCCTTGACCTTAAGGCATGAAAACTCACACACCATCTTAGCTGGGATACAGCATCTATATCATATTTGGGCGTGTAGCTGTGCTGCACTGTGGACAGGATGAACACCCTAAACTATGGGTCTTTGGTGACCCGTGTACCAACCAAATTGGACAAATGGCGGCATTATCCGCTATCCTTTCTGGGCCGCATTGCAGCTGCAAAAATGACTACCTTGCCTAGAATTCTCTTTTTCTTTCAAAGCTTACCGCTAACACCTCCAGCGGGCACAACTCTTTAGACACCTTTGAGCCACTTTGTTTGGGCAGTTAAACGCCTCGAATGAGCTTCCCCCCCCCCCCCCAGGCAGAGGGCGGACTGGGGATTCCCTGTCTCATTAGATATTACCAAGCCGCACAGCTCCGGTATTTGGTGGAGTGGTCTAGACCCGAATCTGAAAAGAGGTGGTTGTTCATGGACAGAGCCCTGGCCGGCACCTCATTTGCTAAGGTTCCATTCTTGCCCTGCACACACATAGCCCCTAGCCTATACATTTCTCCGGTAATAGCTGACTTTTAAGAATTTGGGATGAATGCATTTGCATTGGTAGACCCACTACCCTACCTTTGCCCCTAACGCCAATAGCTGACAACCCAGACTTTACCCCAGAGATGGGAGCATCCTTCCAGACCTGGCGGGACTCACCTTGTAGGGCGATAGGCCATCTCTTTGATGTAGAGGGACTTGTTCCCTTTGAAAGCCTAAGAAGGTAAGAAGGAATTACTCCATCCCTGAAATCAAACGGTTCTGATATCTACAGATCAGGCACTGGGTGACTCACCAATCGGTTAGACCAGGGGCAGAGAGGCCGCTGACCTCATATGAGAGGTGGCTACTGGTAAAAGACAAGGATAGGTGCCTCATCTCAGAGCTGTATGTCCTCCTCCAACCTCCTCAGACGAAAGAAAAATCACCGTTGCAAAAACGCTGGGAGTCTGATTTAGGCCGATCACTCACTGAGAAGGAATGGCTCGGCATTTTCTGCAGAGCTAGGCACACTACTTATAATATGGCGAGTACCGAAACAGCAGTAAAAATCACTTCCTATTGGTACCTAACCCCGGTGCGCTTACATATAGGGAACCCAGCCCGCAGCGACGAATGTTGGCGGCAATGTGGGGCCAAGGGCACACTTTGTCATCTCCTCTGGGACTGTCCAGGGCTTGCTACATTTTGGACCTCAGTCCTGGATGATATTGACGCCCACTTCTCCACGCAGTTGTCTAGATTCCCAACGTACATCCTACTAGGGCTACCAAATCCTCTGACATTCACGCTTGCCTCCCTAAGGGGCCGTGAAATTAGCATCGCACTGGGGGCAGCCAGACCATCTTGGCGCTCTGTGGATCCACTACTATTCCAACTCACATGACTTGGATCTGACGCCTTTGGGACATACTGGGGATGGAAAAACTTACCCTCTCTCTAACGTCACGGGATGACACTTTTAGAACAATATGGCAGCCTTTTATAGAGCTGTTGACCAAGGACTATAGGGAACTAACCTGTCCCCGCTATATCCGGCTTCTTCGCTTGGCCGAACCCGACATTACTCAGTCAGATACTTGATTACACACAATTCAACCTCTTCCCCAGTTTGGTTGGATAATTTAATTGAAGGTACTTGGTTGGGTGGGAGGGAGACCCTTGTCTTTGTTTGAACGTTTCTTATTGTTTGTTTAAAAATTCTTAAAATCGAAATTTGCATAATTACGTGCCATATCAGAGAGATGTTCTCTCGCAATGTAAGCTTTTTCTTTGCTTCTATCTTGCAACAACAATAAAACAGATTTAAACATAAACATGGGACCAGCAAGCTTTTGGTATACAATTCATAGAATTTGCAATAGAAAAGAAAATGGACTATCGGTTGACTGGCGCTTTTGTTGCACAGGCATGCAATCGCATCTAAATTTGCACAGTATCCTATAGGGAAACACAGTAGGTACTTTAACATGTCCGCTCTAGACCAAAATATTAGAGAACGCTCCCAAGTCCTTCTTGGTTTCCACAAGTAACTGTTTGTGTTAACCCCTATGTTTAACCGCAAGTAATTCTTCTATGGTTGCCTTCTGAGACTCAGCCTTTACCTTCTTATTGTGCAATTGGGCTAGCAACAATGTGGGCACCTGTTTTTTAGGTCTCGCCTGGCTATCGCGTAAGCGATCGCCCAGTGAGACTTATGTAGGGGCTTCAGAAAATGCTCCCAAAGGCTTCCCAGGCGGATCGGGTGGCGGTTACGCGCACAACCACACGCATTCCATTTGCCAACAGCTACTTCCTGCGCGTGCGCCACCTCACGCATTCAGAGAGATTTAGTAAGGGGCACAAGACCTTAGGAATGCGGTTTATGGCCAGTGCATGTGAGGCATTCAAGCGCGAAGCTGGCATCTGGCATCGGACTTGAAAGCAGCAGACTGCTTTCGCCAGAACTTTCGTTATAACTCACACCCCATATGCTCGTTCCCTCCCACCCTTCCTTTGATGTCCGCTTTTCTTGTTGTTTACAAACCACGCCACACACTGCTGCATGCCACACACTGCTGCACGCCACACACTGCTGCACGCCGCACACTGCTGCACGCCGCACACTACCGCATGCCACACACTGCTGCATTACACACTGCTGCACACCGCACACTGCTGCACGCCGCACACTGCTGCACACCTCACACTGCTACATGAAACACTGCTGCACGCCTCACACTGCTGCACGCCTCACACTGCTGCACGCCGCACACTGCTGCACGCCACACACTGCTGCACGCCACAAACTGCTGCACGCCACACACTGCTGCATGCCGCACACTGCTGCACGCCTCACACTGCTGCACGCCGCACACTGCTGCACGCCTCACACTGCTGCACGCCGCACACTGCTGCACGCCACACACTGCTGCACACCGCACAATGCTACACGAAACACTGCTGCATGCCACACACTGCTGCACGGCACACACTGCTGCACGCCGCACACTGCTGCACGCCATACACTGCTGCACACTGCTGCATTACTCACTGCTGCATGCTGCATGACACTGCTGCACGCCGCACACTGCTGCACGCCGCACACTGCTGCAAGCCGCACACTGCTGCACGCCGCTGCACGCCACACAGTGCTGCATGCCTCACACTGCTACACGAAACACTGCTGCACGCCACACACTGCTGCACGCCGCACACTGCTGCACGCCGCACACTGCTGCACGCCTCACACTGCTGCACGCCTCACACTGCTGCACGCCACACACTGCTGCACGCCGCACACTGCTGCACGCCGCACACTGCTGCACTCCACACACTGCTTTTATGCGAGTTTATGCTACTGATATTGTAAATGACAATGCCTTTTATTTATTTTAAAACCAAAACATAAATAAAAGGCATTGTAATTTTACAATGCCAATAGCTCAAACTCTTATAAATGCGAGACCTATTGCATTGCAAATGCTTGTTATCAATAGATAGGCATGAGGCTGTGTCATGATATGCGTGGGAGAGACAAACCCTGTCAAGTGAATCTTTCACATATGCCAACTATAGGATTGTGAAGTCCTTATCACATGCCAAACAGTCTGTAATTATGACCCTTGTTAAAGATGCTTCCTCAGTGTGTCAAATGGAAAGCCGCAATACTGCGGGTTGGTTCGGATAAAATCACTCTGATAGGTCAGACCTAAGTCACTATGACAAATAAACTGTGAAGAGGATGCAGGTACGGGCAAAACTCTCCTGCAAAAAATATTTTCCTCACTCTGTATTGCCGTACAATCGGTAAAGCCACAGACACCTGCCAGATTAGAGCCGGTTGGGGTGCATTGTGCAATGTACATTTGTAGCACAGGAACCGACGACCATCCACTAGAGGGACGTGGTAGACTGAGAAATGAGCCGACTGATCTAGCCGATTTTGCCCTGTTTTGAAAAATGTGTAGCACCCAGGAGACTGTAATGCTAAAAGTAACGCCTAAGCAAGAGAAGGTTTTTGTGCTTGAGAAGTTGTTTGAACCAATTGTGATTTTAGAAGCCTGAGATCTTTTGGAGCTTATAATCAAAGCGCTGACATAACACCTGGCTAAATCAGTTTTGCATTGTTTCACATGAGGCCAGAGTGAGAGATGCTGATGAAGTAAAGACTGGCTACTCTAAAGGCTTAGTGGCTTCAAAAAGAAACCGAGCCGCTGATGAACTAAGGCATATACCAACTTCTATTAGACTGGGAGCAGCCACATACCCTGTCTTCTATGTGGGTCATCCAAAAAAGATGCAGAAAATGTAATTTGGAGGGGCACGTAGCTAAAGATTGTACTGCACCTTTCTGCACAAAGTGTGGAACTACTGGCCATGAACCAGAGGATTGTGAAGCTGAGAAAATGTGCAATCATTGTGGCTCAACTGAACATGAGTGAAACACTGCCCCTCTTCCTTTAAAACTATAACTGCATGGATGGAGAAACCTTTGCCTCCCAACCAGAGTAGAGGAAGGTCAAGGGAAGATGGTGATGCAGAAGAGGAAGAATCAGATTTGGTTTGGAGGAGGAGAGATTTGATTTCTAAACGTGTTTATCTCTGTCTGATAAAATGGTGGATATTACTCTGGAACAAGAAACCTCAAGAAAAGAAACCCCCTCTGTGGAGAGAAAGCAAGCACATGTTGTTAATGGGGCTGGAAAGAGCATAGAACCCAATGAGGTAGCTTCACCGGGTGCTCCTGGTCAAAAACTCATGGCTCCCATATCTGATTTGTATTTCAGAAAACACGTTCCAAGGCCACGAGGGCAAGTGTTGAAATGCACCAACTGTGGTAAGCTGAAAGGAATGAAGTAATAAATGCTGGAGGTTCTTCCCTAGTTTCCAGCACAGGTGCAGTCAATGAAATATACAAGGTTCAACTTGACCCACATTATGTACTGCAGCTAAAAGACACTGATAGGGATGGCAGTTTGTAAGCTACTCTAAAGATACTTTCTACTTTAAGCCGACAAACCGTAGAAACTGTTCCATCTGAAACTGTGAATGTTAATGAGGCCAAGGCCCTAAGTTCTGTGCTGTATGGGACTGAGCTATGGGGTTTCGACGTGTTAATTTCTTTATCAGTAGTCGAAAATAAATTTTTCCGTAGCATAACTGGCCTCCCACAGAGCACGCCCCTGGTACCATTGCGGTATGATCTAGGCAGAAAGGCTATTAAGGATCTAGCCAAACTTCGCCCGGTCTTATACTGGAGGAGGCTTTGGACCACCCCGGAGCTCTCTTCATATGCTATGGGTCTTGTGGACGTAATAAAATCTGATACGTACCACAAGATCGGGTGGCTGAGGAGCCTCCGCGAGTCGTTGATAGATTTGGGTCTGGAGGGGCTGTGGAGCGACCCAGTGGCTGCTTTGTTTCCTCCCAAGAGATTTTTAAAAACGATTTATTGGGAACAGGTTGATCATCGGGCCTGGAGCGATACCAACTGCCCTAGGATGACCAGTCGGTTTCTGGAGGCCAAGGTTACACCTGCCCTAGAACCCTACTGGGACTTGATTACTAAACCCACTGATAGGAAACTCTACTTTCAGTTTAGAGTAGGTTCCCTTCCACTCAGGTCCCTTACAAGTGGGTGGTTCGGAGCTAGCGCAGAATCCTGTCCTGCTTGCGGTTTCCAAGACGAATCTATTGCCCACTTTTTGTTTGCTTGTCCTGTATATGTCATCCCTAGACGCGTGTGGTTGTCTCCTATGTGCAAAACACTGGGCACAAGGAGTTGTGCTGTTGCTTTAAGAATTTTACGTACAAGCACTCTACCGATTGTTTCAATCGCTTTAGCTAAATACTTGGGTTGGGCTTGGTCTCTAAGGAATAAGGCTTCTAAGAAAACCTCGTGAGTACCTTTGTGAGGTTATGCGACTATGGGATGTCGGCTGACTTACTCTTTACCCTAATGGTTACATCATTTCTCCCTTTTGTATTGAAAAACTTTTTTTTATAAATACCAATTCATCTGCAGTCTATTGACATGTTTAATGCTTTTCTTAAATTTAACTTTTAAGTATTTATTGAACAACTTTATGTATTGTATAGGGAACGTTAATAGCTGTTTTATTTTGTATTTGTTTGTGTCTTGTATGAATTTTAAATTCGTTATTGATAACCAGGAAAAAGTCTCTACAGTTTCCTCAAAAGACTCTTGTACTGAGATAGGCTATGCCTGTTAAGCCCTGGGACAGTCATCCTTTTCAGACACTGTAATTGCTGGCATGGTGATTGAAAGGGGAAAGGATGATATTATCATTGAGGAGGAGGTTGAAGCAGCCATAGACATATCAACCTCATTAAAAAGGAAGGATAAAAAGAGGGAAGACACTGAAGAAACTCGATTTGAGAGCAATGACTTAGGAGACTTGTATGCATAGGATGAAAGAGATAACACATTTTGTTTTTTAGGGGGAGGTGTTTTTATCCCTCAGATTAAGAGAAAGACAAGAAAATAAATTGAAAATGAACTAGAAGTAAAATATTACAAGGTCTATTTTATTTTAATGTTTCCTTGTGCTTCTCTTGGGAAATATTAATTTTCTGTATTTGGGCAATGATGCTAAATATTCAGCTGTTTTTTTACTTTTTTGGAACAACTAAAATTTGATTACATTTGTAACAGGAATGTGCTATTCCAGATTGTTCAAAGTACACAAAATTGTATCAAATATTGAACTTTGGCCCTTCAATCTGGTCAGGCTGCAATTCAGACTGAAGTGCAGGAATATGCATTTTATTTTGAAGTTGAGATTTTAATATTGAAAAGGTACAACATGTGGTAAAAGGGAGACTACTATGTGAGTAAGGTACATGGTATGGGCATTATTGTGTATTGCCCTATCTCATTATCATTCAGGGACAATGTTTTGATCTTACTACAACGGCTCCTTTTCTGCAACAGGAATGTTTTATGGGAGGTGATCTTAACTGTTTATTTGATGTTAAAGATAGAACGTCTTGTTCTACAATGTACCTTGACAGTAGCTCCAGATCACTGCTGAATATCACTGCAGATTTTTCTTTGCAAGATGCTTACAAAGTTTTATATCCTAATGATCCAGGATACACTTGGATTAATTATAATGCTTCCACTAAGTGCCGCGTTTATTTTATCTTTGCCAGTCCATTAGAAATGATAGTTTGAGCAACATTAATTCTAGTTTTTTTTCAGATCACAAACTCATTACAGTTGGTGTGTCCATAGCTGAGATACCTCTTAGAGGGAAAGGACTTTGGAAACTAAATATTAATTGACTCAAACCAAGGCCACCTGTGAAAAGTTTAGGTCACTGCCAGAATTGGCACTCCCTGAAAATTATTATTCTCTTAATAAGAGAGTCATGGGAGGATATTAGAGCTGTATACAGTCCCTCTTTATTCATAAGGGAACTAGAGTGGATAGAGAAAGAAGATGAAGATTCAATTATTTACAAATCAAGCTCCAGAATTTGTCCAAGCTTTTAGAGTATGGGTTTGATGTACAAGCTGACATAATGTTGCGCAAGCTGAGGATGTCCTCATTGTACAATGATTTTACAAAAGGTTTGATTCTCCGCAGTAGGGCTCAATTCTTGGAGGAAAATGGAACTTGCTCTAGATTTTTCTTTCTGAAAGCTAAAACTGGTGGGAGACTTATAGATGCCATGTTGGACTCACAGGGTAACAAGCGTAACACTATTAAAGGTATCAAAGAATGTGTGGATATCTTCGAGCAAGAACTTTATGGCTCCAAGGAATCAGACAATGAAACTGTGAATTTTCTTTATGCAACATTTGCAGTTGTTTTTGTCTGAAGAATAGCAAGGAAGATCTTGAAAGGAATTTTGTACTTGAAGACATAGAAAGAGCTATGCAAGCCTTCCCAAGGGGAGAGCCCCTGGTTCAGATGGCATACCCATACAATTCTATGCTACCTTTTGGAATGTAGTAGGTTCTGATTTACTTGTAGTATTTAAGAATTCTATGACGAAAGGATTTCTCCCAAATTCCTTGAGAAGTGGATGCATAAAGCTTATTCATAAAAAAAGGTGACAGGAATGATGTTAAAAACTAGCGTCCAATTAGTCTTCTTAATGTAGACTTTAAAATCTTGTCTATAACTTTGTTCCTGCAATTGAGGCCTGTTGTTTCTACCGTCATTGAACCAGACCAGACATGTTGTGTACCAGGGCGCAAAATCTCTGACAATTTACGTGTAGTTAGAGATGTGCTATCATACGTTAAAGACCATGGTTTATGTATGTGTTCACTCAACTTAGACAAGGAAAAGGCATTTGATAGGTTGAATCACTCTTTTATGTTCAAGGTTCAACAGAACATAAAATGTGGTCCTAAATTAGATCATGGATTACTTTATTGTTACAGCAATGTCATGGGCAATGGCACATTAACTGACTCTTTCCCCATTTTATCAGGAGTAAGGCTGGGATGCCCTTTAAACCCTTTTCTTGTTAACTTTGGCAATCAAACCCGTTGTTACAACTCTGAGGGCTGATAAGCTGATTTAAGGGATCCCTGTCCCAGGAGGAATGGGGTGTTCTGTCACTACTATAGTCTTCTAGCCTGCCGAAGCGGGCTATACCGGCTCTGAAAGGCCCGCTCCTGCGTTTATGGCCCGAGCCGAAGGCAAGGGACTTTAACAAGGGAACGGGACATTAATAGCTGGAATAGCCCTGCTATGAAGGGCTATAAAGCTATTAGAACATTCTGCCACTAGAGGGTAGAATGTTCTAACAAATAAAACAAAGGCCTCTCGAAGCTCGAGGGGATTTGAATCCCCTCGAGCTCCGAGAGGCCTTTGTAAAACATTGAAATGTTGCTCTGCGGGCCTTTACCAGCCCGTAGAAGCAGGGAGCACTCCATTGTCTTCAATGGAGCTCCCAACATTCCAATGTTCTAATTCTGCTGATATGGATGATATATCTGTTTTTGTTTAGGCAACATTTCAATTTAATATGTTTTGTGGAATTGCAGTATGTTTTATTTTGCATCCTCATCACAAATTAGCCAGGCAAATAGCGAGTGTTTGTATATTCACTGGAAAGATAACTAAATAGATTGGGGCATTAAAGTGGTGCAAGATCGCATCAAAATGCTTGGTCTGTTTTTTCGAGAGGGTGGTGGATTGCAGAGCTGGTTAAAAAGCATGTCCAAGGTCAAGAAAAAGATTTCAAATTGGAGTCTGAGGTCACTCACTTAGACTGGTACAATACTTGTTGCCAAGGCAGAATTTCTATCAAGCCTTCTATATGTTGCAATGGTTTTCCCTGTCCCCCGAAGCTGCCTGACACTAATTAATTTGGGGAATGGAATCAAAAACAAGTGGCTCGTGTGACCATGTTTAAACCTGTGGGTGGCAAGAATGCTCCAAGCATTGGCCTCACTTTACAATCCTAGTTTATTTGTAACATGATCAAAGGGAGCATTTTTCAGGACAAGGAAGAAAGGAAATGGTGTGTTTTTTGCACGTTTTTGGTTTCTGGTATGCAGAACATTGTGCATGGTAGTATCTAACAGCATGCCTATTTCAGAATCCTGCCCTTTTTCTTACTTTTATGCCAGGAAGTTCATTAGGAAAGACAATTGAAAAGGGATTTCTTTTGGCCTGATTTCACCCAAGCTTATTCACAAAGCAGTCATGGGGAAGAGCTTCAGATATCAGTCACTGGATTTTCTGATCAGACTTCTAGAGTAATTTGGGGAAATGTTTTAGTATAGTACCTGTTTAATATCCATCGCGACCTGGCATGGTCTTCGGTACATGGTTGCCTGTCTCACCACCTCTTTTTGTATAGAAGATGTCTTAGAACCCTATTTAGTGTTAGGAAGGGATGTTTGTCAGAGGAAACTTCGACCACCTTTTTTGGTACTGCCCTACGTCAATGAAGGTGTGAGCTTTAGCAGAGGTATGGCTATCCTCTAAATGCAGATGTTGTTTTATGTTAATAGGTTATGGGTTTTGGTCTGATCAGATCCAGCTCCCCATGCGAAAACGTTTGGATGTTGTGAATTGTGTGAAAGATGCTCTATGGACAGCCAGGAATCTCTTGCTTTTCAAAGCCGTTGACTTATCACCTCAGGGGATCCATGCACTAGCAGTTACTTGGTCCAAGATTATATGTGCAAAGACATATTGCGGTAGAACAAGGTATAAGCCTACGTGGAATGGTGTTGGGATGATCACGGGTGATAGTTATTTCCTGATTTTTAGGTTTTTTAAGACATGAACTTGATGTACCAGTTTCTTGTTTTATTATTTACGTTTCATTCCATATGGTTTAATATTCTTGTTTTAAGTTGTTTTTTTAATTCAGAATACAATATCATCTAGATATAAACCTGATGTAGAACTTGGCACTGTGTGTGGTTTTCACCTGGTCAAATGTTGTGCCACCTGAAACATTTTTGAAACAAAAAAAAGGAAGGAAGAAAAGCTACTGGGGCTTGTATGTTGCAATAAATGTAAAAGCTGTGTGATGTTTTCATAGATGAAACTGCTCAATGCTTAAGAAGGGTTCCATTATTACCATTAAGTGTGAAAAGGACGACTTTGTTAACAAATCATCTACGTGCATCATAACTTATAAAAGTAAATATCAGTAAAATGCAGTGGATGGATTCAAAACGTGATGGATACATTAGACCAGAAATCGCTAAAGGGGGTCCCTAAACATGCCAGAGGCCATACAGTGTTAACCCAAGTTTCCTTTGTTTGTGTTTCATTTTGTGTTCGTTTTATGTCCATTTTAAGAGCTCTGGCATACACCTAAAACTGTCTATATATCCAGACTTAAAATAACACCATCCCCCTTTTCTATTTCTTGCACATTGTTTATTGTTAGCACATCGGAATCTTGAACGTTTTGAGTTATCATCACAGAGGGGGAAATTATGTTTAACGTCGCCTGGGACATTTCTTACTCAGCCTGACTTTTTATACCATATAAATGCCTTTGGTCAATCTAATCTGCCTCTTTCCTTATGCCTCTCGACACACAGAGCCACTTTGGCCAATGTGCCCCGTTTTTAGACTTTATTCAAATAGTAAATGAAACAGGTTTTATACATGAATGTTTCCAAGTGGTAATGAAGTCCCAATTTAAAAAAAAAAAAAACGTTCTCAGTGCCAGGTAGTGGGTGGATTATGGTATGTATCAGCTGAATGCTAATCATCACCTAACCTTTGGAAACATTGGATGAAGGTGGAAGGGGAAGTGGGAACTGGATGTGCTTTTCCGTTGCACCCACCTCTGCCAATTCTGGTTACTCTCCCTTCAGCTGGCGGCACTATGCACTTCCCCTTAAGCGAATGTGTGTGCATAGCGAAAATAGGGACGGACTGCTGCAGAGGTCAGCCTGTAGCAAATGAGCAAAAAAGGGCCTCATGTACGAAGCTTTTTATGGAGGCCACAAACTGCCCAATTTGCAGAATCGGGATGGTTACGACCGAATTGCAAGTTAGGTTTGCGAATCGGTATTTGGGAACGAGCATGTTTAGGGCGTCCATTCCAAATGCCGATTCGCAGTGGTATGTATTAATGTTTTACAACCGAATTCCAGTCGAAAAACAGTCATATTTACCAACACCTCAAAGGAGGTGGTCACCTATATGAAATGAGAAGCGGTTCCCACTGTCTACACTTTAAAAAAATGTTTTCTTTTTTTTTAATGCATTCCGTTTTCCTTTAGGGAAAACGGGATGCATTTAACAAAAAGTTTGCTTATTCAAAAGCAATCATAGCTATGATGATCTGCTGACCCCAGCAGGCCACCATCCCTTTGATTGCTGTGATTCCTAGTGGGTCACAAATTCTGTCCTACCTCAAAAATATTCATGGGCTAGGTCGATTTGGAACCCCACTAGGAATTGCTATGTTAAAAATACGTCTTTAGTACATTAGGAATTGCAATTTCCAAATTGCAATTTGGTCAGAATCTCAATTTGGCAAACCACAATTCCTAAGTTTTGTACACCTCGCCCTAGGTTCAAATTTTGGCAAGATGTCTTAGCCTTTAAACAACACCAGTTATTAGTAGAAAAAGACAACTGAGCTTGTAGTGGTCACTGCGCAATTGTTTAATACTATTATTCTTCATATTCTTCTTACTATAAGTCTTATTCTTATTATTCTCCCTATTATTATTAGTACTAGTATTAGTTATAGAATTAGTAGTAATTTGATCATGTGATCAGTACATTTTGGCCTTGGCTACAAAGTTAGGGCTAAATTCGGATTACTGTGCAAATTCCTATTTGCACATGGGTCGGAATTATGTGATATAAGCAAATTGCCTAACCCCACATTATTTTCCCCATTATATTTTGCCATGTCTTATTTGCCAAAATTTAAAGGGGAAAATGTGGTGTAAATTCCGAGATATGGGGTCCTGGGTGCGGAAAGTACCAAGAACCAGGAGTATTTACAGCCCCCAGAAAATTCCAAACCACACCAGTATATCATTATTTAATTACTGGCCCATCTGGCCCACTCATAATTGGGGCCTTTATCTCATAAGAGACTCTTATTCACTTCTGGTACTAAGGAGGATTCTCACTGTGTGATGCTGTCATTAGGCCACGTCAGTTCCTTTTAAAGTTCTCTACAAGACTGAGCGAAGGCAGGGCCCTCCAGTCTCTGTCGCGCAGGGGGAGCCCAACTTTTCAGGGGGCCACAGTCCTGCAAGGGTCCCTCATTCACCCCCAAAGTCAATGAATATCTGTGAGATATGGGATACTCAAAGGCCCCTCATCACAATCTGCAGGGCGACCCCAATATTCTGCCTTACACCATTGAATGAAAATAATGTTGTTGTCTATGTATCTGCACAGCTTGTAGGACTCTAGGAACATGTTAAGGGCTGAAAGAAACAAGTGAGGTGGAGTGGGTCAGTAGTCGACGCCTTGTGGTGGTAAGAGGTATGAACTCAAGCATAGCTCCAGGGTTTTCCAAACGTATAATTTGCTGCAAGAGTGAGGGAGGCCTCCTCGACAGAACTGCCTGCCATCGACTCTGCTGTCAACAGACATTACTCGGACACAGCTGAAAATGAGGTCATTGGTGGAAGAATGCATTGCTCAAGGCTTTGACCTTCCACTTCAATGCAGCCGGGCGATGTATTTTTAAAATATCCTTATGTAAACAAAATGCACGTTTTGCTTTCTGAAATGCATTCTGCACACCGAAAGGAAAGCAGGAAGTGGTTTCCTATATAACAATATTTAACCTAATTTCCAAATGTAAACATACAATTGGTTTAAGAATAAGAAATCAACTATTTCATGAGAGGGAAAACTGAATCCGCAAAAAACACGTTTGACTTTCCCAGACAGGTGTGACGGCAGAATACATCCAATCACCGCTCTGCCCCAGATCTTGAACTCTGCTCATCTTACTCACCAAACGCATCATCGGCAGCAGAGATCGTACAGCTCGCATGAATCCACGCCCTGTTTCAAAATTCTGCATTCATTGTATTTATTCCATTTAAGTTACAAAAATATAAAATGTATATCCCAAATGTTTCGGTAGTTTATGTAAATGCATGAATTGTGGTGTGCATTGCATACCAAAACTGTCAAATTTCAGAGCTTTTTCAGTTTTGTGTTAACTGAAAAAACGAACCTTTAACATCAAAGACAAAATAATGATGCAATCGAGAAACTCACGATTGTAAATTATTTAAGTCACCGCAAAACAAGCTGACTTGATTTTTCTCCAGCATCTCAGTATTTTAATTAATTTAATGCACAAAACAGCAAAGGAAATCGATGCATTTCGACCAGCTCCGTCTTTCTCACGGTTGGTAAATCCATCAGTTGTTGCAACTAAAGTACTCTGTGTCTGTCCTGCTTATAATAGAGTATTCTGGGCGTTGTAGTTAACAGTTCATTAGAAAACTCCGTTCTCCCATCTCAACCTGTTATGATATGCTATGGGATACGTAGTTCTGTTGATTCACCAGTGACGGCTGCTGCCTAGCTGAAGTGGTAGGTTGGCGGGGGGAGAAGGGGTTGGGGAATGAAAAACATAAACATGCTTACCTGCTGCTCTGCTCCTGCTGCCGGCCTCCTCGTTGCTCCTCTCGTCTGGCCCTGAAGTGGATAGGCCTCAAATCAGAGGCTCCCTATCCAGACGCTTCTCTCATGCTATACCTAGCATGAGCGCAGCACCAGGATTGGTCTGAGCGACCTGGTTTGACGCTCAGACAGTGCCTGGGAGCCTGTGGTGTTTCTCAAACCCGGTTGTGCAACACAGCAGGGTTGGAGAAACATAAGTGCGCATGTCTGTTTGGCTGGCCTGAGATGGCAGGCCAAACTGACATGCACACTCATAAGTGCACAGTACTCCTCATCCCAGCCATGCCCAGCCCTGCCCTATACTATTTGCTAGACACAATCGCGGTTCAGACAGCGATAAATAAAATGATAATAACATTGTATCATTTCATATATCCTCTGCTGGCACTGGGCAGCGGGGTGACACTCCTTTGCCATTACAGAGGAGCCGCCCCTGCAATTCAACCCAACAATCTCTTCTCATATTCCTTTGGAGTGTTATCTGTTGTGTGTGACTCTGCCTGCAATACATTTGCCAAATTGTGGAGCGGATTGTTACTGTGTGTTAGCCAAAATATTCTTTACAAAAACACATTCTCAAACTTTATTGTTGTGTGATTATCAGCTTCTTAGTGGTCTGCTCTTTATATTTATTAGTGTTTATTCAAAATAGGCTGATTTCAGAATGCTCGTGATTGCACTGTTTTGCATTGTTAACATTCTCTTGTTTACATTTATTACTCCATCATTTCTTTGGCAATATTACAGTATTTAGACATCAGGAATGCTCTCCAATGGCTACCCCTAGCAACCCCATGCTCAAAGTGATTTCTCTTAATGCCAAGGGGCTTAATCACCCAACTAAATGCAGCAAATTCTCTATTGCCACTCTCTCAAGGGTGATTTAGTATTGCTATAGGAGACAAAAATAGGCTATAAAGAAGCACTCTCCCCCCGTACAGGGTGGGTATCTGATATTGCCTACATGCCTGTGACAGGAGGATGGAGACCCAGACAATTAAGTGAGGAGGATGTAGACATTGCTAAATTCATCCATAATTCTTGCTAGAAAAGGGCTGTGGATTAGTTAGTCCTGATCTCTGCTATTTTTAGATCCTATGGGTGAAGGGCAGGACCATCGTTTCTGCGGTTCAAGGTGAGGAAGCTTCTGGGCCAGGTGACCTCTTGGTCTGTCCCAAACTGTTGCTTCAGAAAGGTTAGTGATGATCAGGTGCAGAGATCTCACACTTCATTGTGCTCATGTTGTGGGTACTTCTGTCCTACACCAGCCCCAGTGCTACCTCCCATGAAAAGCAACACTACACAATGGGAGGGAGCCTGAGAAGGACACTTGAAATTAACCAAACCGGTTCTCCAGCATGAGACACAAACCGTTGGAGATGTATTTCCTTCTGGTACAAAAACGACTAAAAGGGTAAACAAAACTCTCCTTTCTTTCAGTTGGATAAATTAATCTACATTAGTGAGCATGGCAGCAGGTAGACAGCGGAATAATGCAAAAGTGACTGAGACTGGTAATAGCTGTTTAAATTTATTTTCTGAATGATGTTGTACACTTTAAAAAAGACTAGAGCACACCTTATGACAAATTCTGTATATTGTTTTTATTATTAAGCCTGCCTACCTTTCAAAGGGTGCTGTACATTTAAAAGAGTAGGGCACACTTCCGAAAGTGTCCTGTCTGTGAATTGTCTAAAATAATCTCAAGTGTATACAGAAGTGAATCCTTAAAAAGCCCTGAAATGTTTAACATATTGTAAAATTGTACTTTGGATTAAAAGCTGCACAGTACTAGGTACAGAAGTTTTGTCTGCATAAGCTGAAAAGTCTGCGATTTTCTTATAGGGACGGCTTTAGCACTGGTGGCGCCCAGTGCAACAATGTTTTTTGGCGCCCGTCCCCCCATGACCACCTCTGCCACACATTTCTTCGCTACCACCCTATAGCAGTCTCCATAACCACTCTCTCACAGATGCATTTAATTCATTTCATAGGATCCCTCATAAAAGTGAAGGGTGTCAGAGCACTTTACATAACACACACATTACACAGAGACTATCAATCATGGGTGTGTAAATCCGTGTATAGGAAATGTTACATTATGATTAGACAGAGGACAAAAAGGGATAGATTCACATGTCATCCATACAGGTAGGCAGTATAGTTCAAGAGTACTTGGTCTGGAGAAGCACACACTCTGAATTTAAAATCTAACACAATGGATTGGGGCTCTCTTTAATAACAAGAACTGAGTTGAACCCAAATGAACCCTTTTTGCAACATTAGAATAATGAAAGTCTGGGGGGAAAATCCATCCGCTCTACTCTATACCTTGAAGTCTGCACACAGTTCTTTGGTGACAGTTAATAGCTCACTGTAAACTTCAACTAACAAAAGGAAGTCTCTGACAAGAGCAGTAACCGACCTGTTTACATTACATTCACTTTGTGATCTGCATGGTACATGTTCTTTGCAGCAGGCATATTAACCCTCGGCACTGCCATACCATGAATCAAAACTTCCACAATTCAAAACTTCTACTAGACAAAACTCTGATCTCGCCAGTAAGAACATTATTCACCGGAGTTTTCTTGACATTTTAATTGTTTTCTGTAAATTGCTGGAGGAAAGGAATGTGGCAGCAGGTGTTTTTAATCACAGAATAAACTAGAAAACAGGTGCCCCCTTGCCAAGTCAGCACCCGGTGCGGCCGCACCGGTCACACCGCCCTACAGCTGGCCATATACTTCTAATAAATAAGCAGACTTCTGTTGATTACCGTCGGCCGGAGATGTTTTTCTGCACAAAAGCAAAAAAGATACATTCCACGTGAACGATGCACACGCCCCGGAGATGTATAAAACCTGTGTCCTAGTAACAGCTTGAGTCAGTGCTTAAATTCCACTGAGTTACTCAAGCGCTGTGACAACTTATGTCACTAATACACTTTATTGGTCGGAAAATATGAAAGATTCATTCATAGCCAGTGCACAAGCAATGGCAGAGACATATTTTGAAGAAGACTTCTCTAATGCTATTAAAAAATAGTCCCTCTTTACAAAGAAATTAATCTCCAGTCAGTCCCAAAAAGATGGTAATAAAGGGCAGCAGAAAAGAAAATCACTGGCAATGGTTAAAATATCTTCTGAATGTCATCTATTAAAAACAGAGCGTAATAGAACCCTAAGACTGGTAAAGAAGTACCCAGGCAATCGAATCTATGGAGAAAAACATAAAAGGATGATAAATGCAGAAGTAAGGAAATTGACCTGGAAGGATAAAATGCAAGCAAAACAAGCGCTATGGGCAAAAACTTTATATACATGTAAAAGGAGTAACGCAAGAGAATTCTGGGTACTAGTCAATACATTGAATAGAGTTAGTAGGACATCTAACAGTCGCTGAAACAGAATGGGTTATGTTTTTAGACATGCATTTGAATCACAATCCAGGCACGGTTATGAATCCCATCACTGAGAGCATATGTGGAGCAGAGGATAACACTGATATAATTATAAGGGAAAGCCTAGTATGCAAACTTATTAAAAAACAGAGATCCAATGGTGCCCCTGGCCCAAATGGGATTCCAGCTGTGTTTTATAAGGAGAAAGCATTATATTGGTGAAGTTATCTAACACCAGTATTCAATCAAGCACTGCAATCAAGGCCCATCCCAGAGTGCTGGAAGGGTTCTATAATTTCACCTATCTATAAAAGTGGGGATTGGTCCCTTCCAGCTAACTATAGACTAATTAAACTGCAAGTTATTGAAGCTAAGCTTTTTGCATCAATTCGCCTTAAAGAATTAATAGACTGGGCATCAGACAAGCACTTAATCCCGCCAAATCAATCGGGTTTTGTACAATGCCAAGGGACTGCAACAAATATTTTAATACTGGGAACATTAATGGAAAAATATAAACCGAAAAAACAGTCATTATATTTATGTTTCTTCGATTTTAAATCCGCCTTTGACTGTGGGGATCGGCAAAATCTATGGAAGAAATTAGATAACTATGGTATTGGTCCCGGCCTTCTAAAAGCAATTCAATTATTATATACTGAGACCTGGACTAGGGTTCGACTAGGCAACGGCTCAAGCCTTTCTAGAAAAATTAATACATCCAAAGGCTTAAAGCAAGGTTGTGTTTTAGCACCGTATTTGTTTAATTTATTTTTATCCGACCTTACGGTAACGTTGGACAATGACACCAGTGAGACCATCTACGCCGACTCCCTGCAGATTATGCAATTTATGGGACGAAAATATTATTCATTTGGTTTGCATATGTGCAGTAATCATGGCTGAAAGAAGCGATATCTGAAAAACTGCTTCATTGATAGAGGTGTTTGTACATGTAGACATGCTATGGTGGTTTGTTTTAGACCAATGGACATTATAATGAACGCTAATTTTACCAAATTTTTGATACTTGCAAAAAAGAAACTGGACGCCAGTGAGTCGAGCCCAGTAAATTTGGAAGTTTTTAATAGCTAGGGATAAATTTTGCACTATACAAATGAATTTGCACATAAGTAATGAAATTATAATTGCTACTATCCATATTAAGTGTTACCTATATGTCTTGTAAAAATGACGGACTAAATTAATGTTTAAAACTTATTTTTTTGGTACTATTTGAGAAAAGTGTCTGAATAAGATTATTAAGAATTTTAGACTTATTTGCTATGTTTTAAAAGGGTGTGTATTAAAGATAGTGCTAATTGTAAGAATTTTATTAATCATACAATAAAAATTGACTTACTTACACTAATACTTAATTCTACTCATTCCATCGTCTCGGGCAGGGTTTAAATCTGTGTTCTGAGGTTTGAGCTAGGGAGAAGAATTCCTGTTTCTCTGTGTGAAAATAAAAGACTTGGAATAGACCTAAGACTGGGAAGTTTTTGATGTGTGGTAAATGTAGGGAACAAACACTCAACCCATATCCGCAGAGTGGTGTTAGAAGTTGGATTTCAGGAACTTGTCATACTGCGATAATGGATACCTTGTGCTCCAATTAAAAAAGAAACTGGAGTAGGTAGATGAAGGAAGCCCAGTGGGTGGGGCCGCCAAAACACCTTCACTAGTGTTCGAGAAGTATACTGCTGGAGAGGATCCTTCGTACTTTTTAAATGTTTTTGAAAAAGTATTTATTTATGCATTTTTAAATAGCGCAAACTTTAACCTAAGGTGTCAGAGCACTTTACAATAGAGCCAATTACATTACATTGGGACTTCAGAGTACATGAATTACATTAAAGGTACAAAACAGATAAACTTTAAACTCACAAAGAATGGTAGTAAGTACATTTGTCTACTACAGATACTAGTGGTTAGAGTTACATATATACAAGTTGCAAATTCAATCAAGATTTCATTTTAGGAAAAGTTGAAGCGATTACAGTTGGACAAATGTATGTTACATATTTACAAAGCACACTTTTCTCGCCATTGCAGGGGTTCTTGCGGTGCTCATTCAGCCAGGCCTTCAGGGTGTTGTTGCAGTGGCGTAGCTAGACGTTTTGCCGCCCACGGCATTGTTGCACTCAGGGGGCATGATCTTGGGCCTGGAGGTATCCCCAAGCTGGTGATGGCCAGATGTCCTCCACTTTTGTTGTCGCAGTTGCCATAACATCTCCAATCAGCAGCGGAGATTCCCCTGGGACCTGTAGGGTGTCAATGGGTGTACGGGTATTCACTTTTTTGTTGCTCAACCCAGCACACAGACTGGGGGTCGAGATGGGGGTGGGGCAGCTGAGTGGGACGATCTGCGGGAATGTCCAAGTGGGAGGGGGACTGCAGGCTCACCTTTGGTGCCAAGTCAATGCTTTAATGTTGGTTGCAGTAGTCTCCCTGCTACCAGTCAGCTGGGCACAGCGGGGCACCGGGAGTGGACCCGGGGCCACACTGCAGAAGATCAGTGGCAGTCTCCCAAACACCATACAGCTGTGCACAGCTGAGCAGTACCCGCAGTGGACCCAGGACCAAGACATTGGACGAGACGAGGTCGGGCTGCAGAGTGCACATAGTCCTCACTCCAGAGCAAGCCTTGTCACCAAAAAATGGTGTTCTCTGGCACTCCGGCCATCCAACTGGACAGCCCATGATAGATGGTGCACGGCAGTCTCCCGACCAACGGTCACTGGCATGGTGGAGCACATCAGCAGACCCGGGATCACATGTCGGGTGTGACTGGGCCGTACCACAAAGCATACCACCATACTGCTGGAGTGGGCTTCGCCGCCAAGATGGTGATCTCCCACTTTTTCCTTCTTTGTTGTTGTGCGGTCCTCATTGTGTCACCCTGTTCCACGATTTTGTGCTCTATTGTCAGCTATGGGAGATCGAGCGATTGTTTCTCTCAATTCCCGATATGCAATGTCTAGATGGAGGGGCTTTGACGGGATTTACACAGAAACAGCGATCCTGAAAAAAAATGAAAAACAAAGGGGTGCCTTTGCTATGTGATAAAAGTAGAACGATATAGATGTGTTTGAAGAAGAAAAAAATGAGAAAATATAATACCTGAGAATTTAGTTCAGCACATAGGCAGTTATATTTTCATAGTCAAAAGAAGGGTTTTTATAGAAGAATTAATAAATGTCAATGTTTTGTTCAAATTGATTGGTATAAATTTGGGTGTTTTTCATGTGGGATCATGTTATGGAAAATAGGAATGTTTATCTAATGTGGAATTGTTTTTTCCTTGATGTTTTATTAATTGTATAGTTAGAATTGGTTGTACATATTTAAAAACTATTTTTTTGTAGCTATATGTATTTTGTAGCCCTGAAGAAGTCCATGAGGACGAAACACGTTGGCTACTGTTTTTTAGGAGATTAATAAAAGAAGAATACGCATAAAGAACTTCCTTCAAAACATATATATTGGAGACTGTGAATCATATGTACTGTGTGTGTGGACTGTCATAACAATTTTGCTGAATTATCATGAACAAAAAGTGATATATTTTGATGAATAGTGGTGCTGAACAATTTGAATCCATTAATGCCTAAGGTTTTTTTACTACATTGGAAGTTGAAAGGGGTTGAACTTCCAGTTCTGTACAGCACTTTAAGTGTCTTATATCCTGTCCCACTGATAGGGTAGGTGCCGTAGCATATTGCCTAAACCTCTTTTTCTATAAAATTGTTCATTCTGAAGACCTGATCATTGAAATGGATAATAACCCAGGATTTTTAAGCAGCTGAAATATAAGACCCCTTATGCCGAAATGTATGTGAACGAGCCCAGGAATGATAAAAAGATTGTACAGAGGTAGGCCCCCCAATTCTATGTAGAACAAATAGTGTTTGGGGACCGTTAAAATTACCCATACCCCAACTCTCAAGAAAATGTACTGTTTTAGCTCACACACAGTTGATGGGGGGAACACTTTCAGCCAGAGAAAACTGAAAGTAGTATTAGTGTTATTGGCCTGGGATGCATATGCAGATAAAAGGTACTGTTAAGAATGTCCTTTTTGCGAAAAAGTCAAGCTTTATAAGCAACCTTAAGCTCCCTTCTGGAAGATGCCTATCAATGGTAAATCCGTTCAGTGGATCGGAATGGATTTAGTAATCGTAGACGATGCCACTTGGTATCGGGAGGCAGTTCCTTTAAGACAGATCAAAACTACTCAAGTTGCTTCCGCAGTTATTTACATATTTTCTACTTTTGGGTTTACCCAAGAACCAAGAGACTTCTTTTGTCTCGAGATTAATGACCCAAATATGTGAACAATTGGGAGTAAAACTGTTGCAAACCTTGACCAATCACAGTCACAGAGGCAGACTGGTTAAGCGATATAACAGTCAATCCATCAGTCAATTTGTATAGCGCAGCTAATCACCTGAAAGTCTATCCAAGTGCTTGCAGAGACCGAGGGACTCAGTCGAATAGCCAGGTCTTGAGCGCTTTTTCGAATTCCAGTAGAGAAGGGGAGGCTGGTAGTTGCAGGGGGAGGCAGTTCCATGGTTTCGCTGCAAGTTAGGTGAAGAAGCATCTTCTGCACATGCTTTTGTTGATGCGGGGAGTGTGGGTGAGCAAGAGGGAGGGTGAACGTAGTTGTCTGGCTGATTGGTGGAAGTTCAGGCGATGGTTGATGTAGGGTCGTCCAGGTTTATGTATGGCCTTGTATTCATGAGTGAACAGCATATACTGGCATCTCTCTGTATTGGAAGGAAGTGGAGCTCCTTGAGGTGAGGGGTGATGTGGGTTTATCAGGGGACATCGAGGATGAGTCTGACTGTGGTGTTCTGAACTGTCTGTAGTCTCTGGAGTAAGTGTACAGAGATACCAGAGTAGACAGTGGCCATAGTCCAGACATCTAGTGATGAGGGCTTGTATGATGATGCGTCTGTTGTTCAGGGGGAGCAACTTGAAGATCTTTTGTAGCAAGTTCAGAATGAAGTAGGAGGCAGATGTGAATGCGTTGATCTGAAACTTCATGGTCAGCCTGCTGTCAAGGATGACGCCAAGGTTTCTGGCATGGTCCTACGGGGAGGGTGCTTGTCCTAGTTCCACGGGCCACCAGGAAGCGTTCCAGGGAGTGGTATTGTTGCCGAAGATCAGTACTTCGGTTTTGTCCGTGTTGAGTTTCAGGCAGTAGTCTCTTATTCAATTCCATCACTTTTAAGTTGACCCTTAAAAAGATTTGTGATCTAAATGGGAAAAATCAGGGGTGTATGATCCCTTGAACCCTTTTCACCATATGTTGTCAATGCCAAACCAGATTAGTTTTTTGCCTTTTGAGCTCATGTTTGGGCTAAAATCTTGCACCCTGCTGGTCATGATTCTAGTAATTTGGGAGAAACGACCTGACTGGTAAACTATTCTTAGAATATGTTACTCAATGTTGGACCTGGCCTTTTTGGCAGAGTTATCCCTAAACTGTTTGCCTTCACCTGCCTATTTTTCTGACCTTCTTTTTGTTGGCTTTAGGACTCTGGGCTCTTTACCACTGCTATTCAGCACTAAAGTGCATGTGTTCCCTCTTCTAATACATGGTATGATTGGTTTACACCTATTTGGCATATTTGATTTACGTGTAAGTCCCTTGTAAAGTGGTAACCCATATACCCAAAGCCTGTAAATTAAATGCTACTAGTGGGCTTGCAGCACTGCTTGTGCCACTCACTGAAGTAGCCTTTCAACCCTGTCTCAGACCTACCACTGCAGGGCCTGTGTGTGCAGTTTACTGCTATGTTACTTGACATTTAAAAGTAACTGCTTAGCCTTAAACCCCCATTTATTAAATAGGGCTCACCCCTAAGGTAGGACTTAGGTAGCCCTATTGGCAAGGTACTTTGTAATTAAAAGGTAGGACATTTGCCTTTATTGTGTGGCATGTTCTGGTAGTGACAAACAGCCTATCTTGTTTCTCACTGTTGCAAGGCCTATTCCTCTCATAGGCTAGCACTGGGAATTCGCTTATATATTTATAAGTGGTAATTCCTGATCTGAGAGAAGTAGCGTTGCGATGTTTAGAATGTTTGGAATAGTGGTAATAAATCCTGCTTACTGGTGTAGTTGGATTTTACATTATCCTTTTTGGAAATGCCACTTTTATAGAGTACTTATGGCTCTTTGTGCCTTGCAGACTGACTCTAGTCCACGTCTGGGCCTGGGTGACAGCTACACTTTGCGCATACTTTACAGATAGCCATCACACAGGAAGGGTTGGGTGTGACAGGGTTACATCTCCATTCATCTGAATACTGATGGTCCTCCAGAGCTGGGAGAGGGAGATGGCGTTCACACTTTACAATTGTATAAACTGTGTCTTGCCCTCACACAAAGGGCTGATTTCCCCCTACTGATGTCTGGAGCCAGGGCTGGGTTGAAAGGGATTGTTGTGCACTTCTAAAGAGTTTTTTTGAAGTCACCTCTTGAAAAAAGACAATTTTGCGTATAAGAACAGGGGCTCTGACCCTACGATTGTAGATACTGTGTGGGACTTGTAACCAGACGCTGCTGGCTCTACATGTGGCACATTTCCAGGGGACTGTTGTGCTGCCAGGAGGAACCGTCATTTGGACTTTGTGCTTTGTTGTGCTTGCCTGCTGGGCTACAGGAGTGGCTGCCACTTACAATTGTTTGCCTCATGTGCTGGCCTGCTTTTGTGCCCCTCAGTTCTTCTCCAGGGACTAGGTGTCTGCTCCCTCCCTGTTCAGCTGGGATCTCTGAGGATTCAATATGGTAAAAGCCTTCAATGAACTTGTGTATTTCAGTGCAGCGCTCTAACCATGGGAAAGTGCTCCATGTTTTACAATTAGGCCTTTGAAGAGCTCCCGAGGAGCAGCCAGGGCCGGACTGGCCGTAGCGGGCAATCCCCCGGTGCGCCGCACGGGTGGGGGCCGGTTTTGGGCCCCTGGGGGCCGTTTTTGTTACAGGGCCGTTTTTGCAGCATAGCTGCAAAATCGGCCCTCTAACAAAATCGGCCGAAAACCGGCCCTGGCAAAGAGCTCGGCCGCACCCCCAAACCCCTGGGGGGCCAGCCGAGCACTTTGTCAGGGCCGGTTTTGGTTCCCAGTCCGGCCCTAGGAGCAGCCCCTCTGTCAACTCGTTCACTTACAGGAGCAGTGCGTCACTTTTCTGCATCTTCTCCTGCTGTAATCATACATTGATGTGTGTGCACCCCGGCCTGACCTGAGCACACGCGTCCTCTGAACCATGGCATGCTGGGTGATTGCATTGTTTAGCCTCGTGCCCAAGGAACACCTGGTTGTTGGATGCTGCAGGCCCCGCTTCCGAGGCCCGCCGTCATGTGAGCAGTCCTGTTTGCAGGAACCCCGAAAACCGCCTTCAACCTTCACTTTGGTAATGTGCCCTTAAGCCCGGGGAGCGTCGGTGCTTCCCCGTGATCTTTCATGAGGAATTTGCCCTCCAATTGTACCTGCACTGGAAGAGAGATCTCCATCCCACATTCACTCGTGGGCGGCCTGGCTTGTCACAACAGAGTTCTGAATTGTGTGTTAAGCAGCTGCACCACACGCTTGCAGGCAGCTGTCATTGCCTTCTCTGCACGCAGGGGACCCCGCTGATTCTAGCAGTTGTACCTTCCCGATGTTACTTGGCAGATTCGTACTTGGGGGCACTTGATCTCCTGTAAGGACTGCAGGGCCGAACCTCGACGGAGGACCCCGCTTTTCTGATTGAGGGACTTCATGATAAATACTACTGTAAAGTCCTAAGTAGAATGAGTTGTCTCACATTTAGCAGAGACACTCCTCACTAGGAACCAGACACCCCTCTAATTACTATATAAAGTTTAAAAGGGGCGCAGGTGTCCTGTGTCCTAAGTTTCTACTACAATACCTGTGGTTGTCCCTAAGCAAAGTGACATTGGTAATTCATGTGGGTTTTCCACATAATCTGAGTTGCATTACATACCCTAAGTATTCACTGATATATATCGTTTTTGCCTTGCATTGTTCAAGACAACAAGTACTACAAACACGATGGCATGGTAAGCAGGGTATTTAAGCTTCACTCCTTTTGGTCTGTGTTTTATGTACAATATTCAATATGCATATTTTTATATGATTCTGTGTGGAGTTTCGTTTGTGGTGTGTTCATTGTGTTTCTGCATGTTGCGCAAAGCTTTACACATTGCCTCTGATGATAAGCCTGACTGCTCTGCGACAAGATACCATAGGGTGAGCACAGGTTATCTTTGGTGTGTAACTTACTTGCCCTGACCTGAGTGGTGGGTTCCCTGACTGCTCTGCGACAAGATACCATAGGGTGAGCACAGGTTATCTTTGGTGTGTAACTTACTTGCCCTGACCTGAGTGGTGGGTTCTGCCCAGGCGCATACCCTAGCCAACCAGAAACCCCATTTCTAACACTCATTTACATAAAATAATAGAAAAATTACGAAAGCTGGTCCAGGAAAATCTGTCCAAAGCCCAGCGTGAACAACAGAAATTTTATAATAGATAAGCCAAGCGCAGAGATACCAGGCAGGAGAGTGGGTACTATTAATTCTGTCCTCAACTGACAATCAAATGCTTGCTAGGTGGCAGGGCCCATTCAAACTTCTCAAACAAGTAAATGCAGTGACATACCAGGTGGAGTTTTCCGCAAAGACAAATAAAATAAAACCCAGATTTCTCATGTAAATCACTTATTAAACAGGAAGACCCTATACCCATACCCACCCTTCCACTGTCATGTAATAGAACCCCCTAAATAGACTTTGGCTGATTTTGAGATCAATCCCATTTGGGGTCCCTGCGTCACTTTTTTGATGAATTCTCCAATACTTTTAGTTCCAAAATCCAACTGAACTGTAGCGATTTCCACAAGGTAAACACAATCCACAAGTTTCATCCATGCCCTTTATAAAGATGAGCTCATAGAGCAAATCGGTGAATCTTGTTACATCACCACCTCAAAAAAGGCTATTGGCAGATTCCATTGCCCTCAAAATAAGGGAAAGATAGCATTCTCCACACCTGATGAGCTATATCAGTTTACAGTCTTACACTTTGAGCTTCAAGGGGCACCTGCCACTTTCCAGAGGTTAATTAATCAATTGCTAAAAAAAAAGTATCGCTGATGCGCTTCTGAGTATTTGGATGATATTGAGATTTATAGAAAAACCTGGGACCAGCATCCACTGTACTTAAAAATGTTTTTGGGAACTTTGAAAGAGGCCACATTGCACATTAACCCTGCTAACAGAAAAATAGCTAATAAACAAGTCAAATACCTGGGACATTTGTTCGGGAACGGGCAAATCAAGTGCCAAGAACATTCGCAACCATTACCCTGCACTTCGAGTTTTAGAAGGAGCAATGTGAGTTTATACTCAACCCTGTCGTAAAGTAGTGACTTGGGGTAGAAACTCCAGAAGCAGTGCTAAAGAGTACAGGGAAGGGTGCTGGGATGAGAGAGGAAAGAGAACTGCTTCTTGGCTGATGGTTATGGCCTGGTTCGTTGAGGGCGACCTGCAAAGTCTGGAAATCACTCTAAACAATTTGCCTCTCAATGATGAATCTGTGTCAAAATGAGAACAGACAACATTCAATCTGCAAGGTGTTTTTTCCCAATTTTTATCTTGTGTCAAAGATAGCTTTATTCGATATCAAGTATCTTAAAAGCAATAACATACATACAAACATCAATAAAAATACGAGTTATCAAATAAGCAACAATTTAAAAGAAAAACTATGTAAATCCATGAAGACAATAGGTTCTTATTTCCAGGAGATAGTGAGGACAAACTGCTGGGAATAAAAACATGATACAGCAATAAAATTAATTCAGTTCCAGCTAATATGCATAGTATTATATAAAGTGACAGTGCAATAAGAATAAGCTAACCAATAGGCCTCAGGATAAAAATAGTATAAAAACATGAAAATTCATTGGAGTGGCTCACGTAGGGCTTTAAACCTTACTATCCAAGCATGGCTAAGATACTTGGCCACGCCACAGACAAAGAGGGTCCTTGCATCCGATTCCGGTTTCTGAATGCGCAAAGCAACACTGTGATCATGGGTGCCCAATTGGCTGCAGATGGGTTTAAGCCATCTTTTTCTAGCCCTCTTATAAGCAAGGCAAGCAAACATAAGATGGGCCACACTCTCAGTTGGCGCCTTACAGCAGGGGCAATCCGCTGTTGTCTAAGTGAGCCCACCCTAAACTGTATGTATAGTGTCCTGTCTCGTGGCGTCTGCATAACATCTAAATATGGTTCTAAAAATATGTGCTGCTTATGGAAATAAAATTCTTCAGTAAGCCTTCCTATTCTCAGATTGCTCAGCTCTTGGGCATCAACCCATGCCCAATATCACTTTTTGAGCTCAGCCTTACTAGGTGGGGTTTGAGTATCCCATGGTTTCTTGAGGCCAAGCGCTAAAAGTGTTTTTTGAGATTAAGCAACCAACTAATTCTTCGGTTGCCATCTAAGGCCATCAATTCTGTGAGCGTGGAGGCGTAGCTGGCAAGCTCAGGGGTGCCCAAAATAACAAGGGCCGTAGCCTGGCTATATCTCTAAAAGAGCGCCTACCCATATCGCTCATCAGGGGTTTTAGTGGTACATTGCAGGGAAGCATCACTAGGTTTCTTAAAAAATGTATGTTCAGATCTGCTAATTCCATCTACATTTTCAAAACCCCAGAGTTCGGCACCATAAAGGGCTGAACTAACTGCTTTAGGATAGGATAGGATAGGATATAGGTCTTATAAAGCGCTCGAATGCCGATGCGTCTTGGCGCTGGTAAGTATGGAGAGGGAACAACAGTCTTCAAATATGGGCTCCCTGAAAAAGCCAGGTTTTTAAAACTTTCCTAAAGCGTTGATGGTTATCTACTGATTTTAGCAAGGAAGGAAGCCCATTCCAGAGTCCTGCAGCATGAATTGAAAAGGCTCTACCTCCCCATCTAGTTTTCCTAATACTACTAACCTGGATGAGGCTCCGAGTGCTGGACCTTAGCATACGTCTAGGAGTATAGGGGATCAGTATTTTCTGGATGTCCTTGGCTCCGCCTCCAAAGACAGCCTTATGGACCAAGCATATGGCCTTAAAATCTATCCGTTGTTGGACGGGGAGCCAGTGTAGGGTTTTAATTCCCGCAGTGACCGATTGATCTCTGGGAATGTCCAGAAGTAATCTCGCCGGGGCATTTTGCAAAGCCTGCAGCCTCTTAAGCTGCGCCTTGTTTATCCCTAACAGTAAGGCATTACAATAATCCAACTTGTATAGCACAAGCGCTGCCACCACAACGGTCTTGCGCAACTCTGGCGTAATAAGGGGGAATATCTTGCGCAAGGTCTTTATTAGAAAGAAACAGGATGATACAAGGCTGTTGACATGGGCAGAGAAGTTTAACTGACAGTCAAACAGCACGCCCAGGTTTCTCACCTTGGGCACAGGGCAGGGACACTCACCGGCCTTCGAAGGCCACCAAGAGTTGTTAGCTGCATAGATCGTAAGAGCAGGAGCCACAGGTCTGGTCTGCGAGGAGCGATGTTCTCTAGCTAATGCTCCTGCCACACGTTTGTGGCTCAAAAGCATTTTGTCGATATGGTGCCGCCAATGCATTTTCTCAGCGAGCTGGATACCTAAATAAGCAAACATCGGGACTCGCTCTAGGCGGGTTCCATCTAAAGTAAAATTGCTTCTATATGGCCTATAGGGATTAAACACCAAAATCTTGGTTTTGGAGGTGTTTACAATCAGCCCCCTAGACTTACAGAAGAGATGGAATCTATCTAGGAGCTTTTGGAGCCCAACCGGAGTCTTAGACATAAGAAGGGTGTCATCTGCGAAGAGCAGAGTAGGGACCCTATCTCCTGCCAGGGAGAGGGCATCAGATGGAAATCCTTGGAGAAAGCTAACCATCCCGTTCATATATAAGGAGAACAGGGTGGGCGCCATGGCAGAACCCTGGTGGACTCCTCTGTTTACAGGGATCCTATCTGTCTTCTGGTCTTGGACCCCCCACCTCACTTGGGCATAATTGTCCTCATGGAGATGAATCAGCAGATTCAGAAACATCGGTGGGGTCCCCATTTCATCTAGTATGTGCCACAACCGCTCACGGGGGACTAGATCAAAGGCAGTATTTAGGTCGATAAAGGCCAAATATAGACTGCCCTTGCCAATTACAACAACCTTCCAGTAGATTAAAAGCAATCTGAATGCTTGGTCCACTGTCCATGTACAGGCCCTGAAACCCGCTTGGTACTGGGAGATGATATTCTCATCCTCCACCCAGTGATGAATTCTCTACAGCAACACTCTGCCAACTACTTTCTGCATAGCATCAATCAAACTGATTGGGCAGTAGTTGGCAGGGTCGTCCCTTGCACCTTTTTTAAAAACGGGCACCACCCCTGCACCTTTCCTCGAGTCAGGTACTGGACTACCCTTTGCAATAGAATTGATTAAAACCATAATAAAATGTTCCCATTTGGGGGAATCTGCAAGGAAAAGATCTCCCGGGAGGCCATCTGGTCCCGAGGCTTTTCCTGGGACTATTTTCTTTATGGCCGCCTCTACTTCTTCTGAGGTGAAATGGTCTGTAGCATTCAAAATAGGACAGGAACTTAGGTGGTCAGCTAAACCTAGACTCACAGAAGAGATGGAATCTATCTAGGAGCTTTTGGAGCCCAACCGGAGTCTTAGACATAAGAAGGGTGTCATCTGCGAAGAGCAGAGTAGGGACCCTATCTCCTGCCAGGGAGAGGGCATCAGATGGAAATCCTTGGAGAAAGCTAACCATCCCGTTCATATATAAGGAGAACAGGGTGGGCGCCATGGCAGAACCCTGGTGGACTCCTCTGTTTACAGGGATCCTATCTGTCTTCTGGTCTTGGACCCCCCACCTCACTTGGGCATAATTGTCCTCATGGAGATGAATCAGCAGATTCAGAAACATCGGTGGGGTCCCCATTTCATCTAGTATGTGCCACAACCGCTCACGGGGGACTAGATCAAAGGCAGTATTTAGGTCGATAAAGGCCAAATATAGACTGCCCTTGCCAATTACAACAACCTTCCAGTAGATTAAAAGCAATCTGAATGCTTGGTCCACTGTCCATGTACAGGCCCTGAAACCCGCTTGGTACTGGGAGATGATATTCTCATCCTCCACCCAGTGATGAATTCTCTACAGCAACACTCTGCCAACTACTTTCTGCATAGCATCAATCAAACTGATTGGGCAGTAGTTGGCAGGGTCGTCCCTTGCACCTTTTTTAAAAACGGGCACCACCCCTGCACCTTTCCTCGAGTCAGGTACTGGACTACCCTTTGCAATAGAATTGATTAAAACCATAATAAAATGTTCCCATTTGGGGGAATCTGCAAGGAAAAGATCTCCCGGGAGGCCATCTGGTCCCGAGGCTTTTCCTGGGACTATTTTCTTTATGGCCGCCTCTACTTCTTCTGAGGTGAAATGGTCTGTAGCATTCAAAATAGGACAGGAACTTAGGTGGTCAGCTAAACCTAGACTCACAGAAGAGATGGAATCTATCTAGGAGCTTTTGGAGCCCAACCGGAGTCTTAGACATAAGAAGGGTGTCATCTGCGAAGAGCAGAGTAGGGACCCTATCTCCTGCCAGGGAGAGGGCATCAGATGGAAATCCTTGGAGAAAGCTAACCATCCCGTTCATATATAAGGAGAACAGGGTGGGCGCCATGGCAGAACCCTGGTGGACTCCTCTGTTTACAGGGATCCTATCTGTCTTCTGGTCTTGGACCCCCCACCTCACTTGGGCATAATTGTCCTCATGGAGATGAATCAGCAGATTCAGAAACATCGGTGGGGTCCCCATTTCATCTAGTATGTGCCACAACCGCTCACGGGGGACTAGATCAAAGGCAATATTTAGGTCGATAAAGGCCAAATATAGACTGCCCTTGCCAATTACAACAACCTTCCAGTAGATTAAAAGCAATCTGAATGCTTGGTCCACTGTCCATGTACAGGCCCTGAAACCCGCTTGGTACTGGGAGATGATATTCTCATCCTCCACCCAGTGATGAATTCTCTACAGCAACACTCTGCCAACTACTTTCTGCATAGCATCAATCAAACTGATTGGGCAGTAGTTGGCAGGGTCGTCCCTTGCACCTTTTTTAAAAACGGGCACCACCCCTGCACCTTTCCTCGAGTCAGGTACTGGACTACCCTTTGCAATAGAATTGATTAAAAGCATAATAAAATGGTCCCATTTGGGGGAATCTGCAAGGAAAAGATCTCCCGGGAGGCCATCTGGTCCCGAGGCTTTTGCTGGGACTATTTCCTTTATGGCCGCCTCTACTTCTTCTGAGGTGAAATGGTCTGTAGCATTCAAAATAGGACAGGAACTTAGGTGGTCAGCTAAACCGTCTTGGCAAGTTGGATTGGTCTCATAATAAAGTTTCCCAAAATGATTATACCCGTCCTGATTTGTAATATGGTTAGGGATTAAATCAGAATCTTTATCACCTGACCGCCTTACCATGTTCCAAAAAAGATTGGGATCCCTGGCTATGCTTGCATCCTTTAGGTTCTGCCAGTGAGTCTCGTCCCACTCAAGCTTTGCATGGATAACAGCAATTTTGTAATCTTTTCTAGTTTCTCTTATTAAAGAACAATTTCTGCTTTTTATTGCTAAAATCAAAGACTTTTTTTTCTGTCTACAATCTCCATTGAACCATGTCTGGCGATATTTGTGGTGTTCGCCTGGTTTACCAGCATGGTTCGCTATAATAGAAAAAGACCCCATCCGAGCTATCATTCTTTCATATAATTCTGGGATCTTTGACAAACCGTCCGTTACGCTTAGGGCCTCCTGCAGTTTGAGTGTATTTTCACTAAGGATATGCCTGATCTCAACCATTTGTGATTCTTGTGCAGCAACTCTAGGCCATTTAAGGTACCTTCTGCAGTTTGAAGGGACCAGTTCTTTTGTCCTCATAAGGGGACCTATGCCCTGGTTTTGGGGAGAAGCCAAGGGGTTTCCATAGTCAGACTAAACGTGTTATGACCACTATCAGTGGAAGGAACCACTTCCATATCTAGTATGGTTCTCCAAAGTCTGATGTCGACTAATAAGTAGTCAAATCGAGAGGGACAAGTCTCTCTGTTGTATGTGTTAGTCCCTGCAGCATCAGAGGCAGTTCTTCCATTTACAGCCCTTAATCCAATTTCCAAAGTGAGTTCAGTGATCTGAATTGCTACCTGGGACAATTTCTTAATAGGAGGTATATTTAGCAATGGGACACCCCACTTGATGTCATCTTCCTCTACCCCCAGCAAATCTTGGAAGCTTAATGGCTTGAAGGTACAGTTAAAATCGCCAGCGATCATAACATGTGAGTCTGGTTGACAATTGGATAACTCTTGTTCCAGTGACATGGCAATATTTGATACTTTGCCCCCTGGTGTCCCCCTTATATAAACATTAAACAACTCAAGAGTTTCTCCTTCTCTGCTTCCCTTCAGCGAGAGCCACATAATATCTGGGCTCGCGCATTGATGTTCAGTGATTATGGGAACGGTAGAAGTGAAAAAACAAATATAACTAGGCTTATATAGTGGGACTAGGCTCCAGGTTTCTTGGAATATACAGATGTGGTGTTCCTCAATCAAATCATTCCAGTCAGGTAACAACATTTTATTTTGGAGACCTGCCACATTCCAGGAAAGGATTTTAAGCTGGGGAGTTGGAATTCCATTGCATGTAGGGATTTGTAGGCCAAGGGGGGTAGAACAGAAGGTGAAACAGAGATGTTGGTAAATGTTGCGGTCCCCTGATCCCTCAAGCTACAACCAAGATGGCTATTGTGACTATTAGATATTACCCAAGTTAATACAGGGGCAATACAAGATTGGATAATGCTAGGGGTGCTTTGGATGTTAGTAATTATGGTAGATTCTAGATCCCGCCGAGGCTGAGAACCTTGACATAGTCAATCAACCGTCTCTAGCGAGGACCCTCTTGATGTGGGCAATGATGTCACATTATCATAAGCCCTTGCTGCAGTAATTGTTGGGAACCGCCTAATCTGAATGGATGACAAATCCGGGGGGCAGGACCTATACTCTAGTGCCAGAAGATTTTCAGCCAATTCAGGGCTGATCAGGGTTAGTTTGACGCAGTCCATAGATTTATTGTTGGACGTGCATCTCCGTGCCCTGATTATATCTTCCCTAATCAGTGAGCGGCAACCCCTAACGTGACGTAGCCAATGTATGGATTTATTTTTCAAGGATTCATCATTCTCATATCTACTGCTAGAGGCAATTTTAGGGACATTGACCAGGAAATCTGTCTGTGCCTGCATAGGGAAGCAGGTAGGTTGCTTATTCTCTTTGGCTTGTACATTGGTACCCAAAAATTGATCTGTTGAAACATTAATATGCCTATTATGATTTGCGGTGACTTGAGAATAAGATTGCTTTTGCTGAGTATTACAAGGATGAACTTTGAGGGGGCCTGTCTGCATAAGAGTCGGAACCATAGAGGCTCGTCGAGGTGAAACTACAGGGAGTTGCGACTGGCCACTACTTATAAAGACTCCTATTTTTGGAGCCTGATGTAAGTTAGATGATGGGGAGACTGCTGGTGCATGCAATGTGCTGTTAAGAACTAGCATTTTGACAGTGCCTACAAACTCCTGAATCATCACCTTCAATGACCCAATCTCCTCCTTAAGTGAGATAACAGTCTGGAAAAGAGTCTGAGGTGGACCAGGGCAAGAAGAAGCTATCTCAATTGGATTTTTCTCTGACGTTGGGGTGGGCTGAGGGGGTTGCACTTCCTCACAGGAGTCCGGCTCCCCTGCCAGTACAGCAAATCGATTTGTGCAGATAATTACAGGCTCAATGTGGTCGATGGCGTCATGAGCGGAAAGGATCGGCAATTGGGAGGAGGTGTCAGTCAGCGAGTGTGGCTCAAGGTCCGGTTGTGTATTCTCTAAACCGATCACTGCACCCTTACATATAGATTTTTGGAACATTGGGGGGACAATAGTTGGGCACAAGGGGATAGGATCCTTATCATATAAAGAATTAGCATGATCAGAGGAGGCTGGTAGTTCAACTCCTAAAAGCCCTTCACATTCCGTAATAAGATTATCAATTCTATTCATAGCGCAATTGTTTGTAACAATTGCACTCTTTGCTGATTTCCTTGCCTTTTTCCCCTTGGCTATCCAACTTGCAATGCCAATTGCCCCCCCCTGCACTCTCCATAGATTTCCTTTTGCCCATTCCTGCCTCAAAAAACAATACCCTAGGTCAACAATAAATTCGCAAATGGAATATTTATACCAGCAAGGAGGGAAGCAAAGTACAGTAGACTTTGGAACACCCAGAAGAAAATAGATGACAAGCGACAAGAATTGATTGCACAGCCTTGACTCAGCAGAGTACCTTAAAAATATCTTCAAGAAGTCTTTGTAAAAGATGTGTCCCGAAAATGGAATGAAAGGGGACTGGCCCTGCGATGGCAACGCCTCCCCCTCACTGGCAGCAGCTGTGGGCGTCGCACAGGATTCTGGGACTTGCAGTCCCCTTTGGCGCTGCGAGGTGGATCAGCGGCGTCGTGCCACGTCGTGCCCTGGGACTCCGGTCCCACCAGGGCTGGGCGTCAGGTAAAGGAGATCCCCTGGGGCTGAGGAGCGCTGGATTAAGGAGTAGAGAACAAAGTGGTGTCCAGGTAGCAGATCGCAGGTCCGTGAGGCCACTCGCCCCCCAGCAGGTGCAGGTTCAGAGAGGAGATGCCGCTAACCACCGAAGTCTGGTTCCCGCAAAGCCAACGACCAGCAACAGAGCTCACATGGGGGCAGGGTGAGCCTCCGGGTAAGCATTGGACCCTAACACCAGGTCTCTCAAAGACCACAGCGCTCCCCGCGTCACCAGAACCGGACCACAAGGCAGCCCCACTCCCAGGGGTGGTCAGCCCTCGCTGTTTCTGGAGAGAACCGTGGAGGTCTGGGGCATGCAACCAGCCGAGTCGGGTCAGCTACTGGTGGGAGCACCTGCTCCACTCTCCGTCTTCTCGTCCTCTGGTGTCGTGCAGCAACCTGAAAAATGCCTCAGTGCAGCCAGGCTGTCCCGGCCAACAGTCAGCCACAAGCTGCGTCTGTGCACGAGCTGAGCAGCAGCCATGTCCCACCAGCTCTTAGGCCGCGCTGCTTCTCCGTCAAGGCTCCAGGGGGCTCCGGAGCAGAATCCATTCATTTGATAACTTTATTTCGGTCGGAGACCATAAAAGCACAGAATAAATTACAAGAAAAGTTGCACATTTCATTAAAACAATAAATAGAGTCAAGTTAATACAATGATTAAAAATGAATTAAACTGGTGTCATCAAGAAGACTAATTTGATAAAAGGACAAAACATTTTAAAGAAAGCTTTTCCTTCTACGCCAAAAACCATGTAAAAAGCGAGACATAGCAAAGACAATTGGGGGGTGAGTGTCATATATTAAGAGCTTGCATGCGTGCATGCAGTGCCTAAACCCTAGGTTCTTGCATAAGGGAATGAGCCACTTTTTCCTTATTGAGTGGTATGCTGGGCAGAAAAACAGGACATGGCATATATCTTCAAGGTTATAATTGCAAGCCGGACAGGCTGCATTTTCTGATCTTGCCCATTTGTGAGTGAATGCTCTGAGCGGTAAAGTACCATGCCTTAACTGCAGATAAAGCTTCCTAGCAAGAGATGGATAAATTACATCGAGGAAGACCTCTGCTCTTGTTTCTGATTTTATTAGGAGAAACTCTTTAGTGAGTTTCCCCAAGGAGCTTGAACCATGTAGAGTAGCTAATCTCAGCTGCCTTATATGGCCTCTTAAATCAGGTTTGGAAGTCCTTTTACAGGCTACCTCCGGAAATTCCCAGAGATCGGTCCTACCGATCTTTGTGCTAAGATCCTTAATATGGGATAACCATGGGATGTTCTTGCTTTTAATTAGTGTCCAAACCTCCATGAATTCCTCTCTATAAGGTGCCAGTTCATGCACCGTCCAGAGCCTTTTCCAGTAAAGTAAGGGCCGAAGGATTGCCAAGTCTTCTATCCCCAGGTCGAGACGTAGGGGGATGAGCGGTGTACTTACAGGCAAGCTCACAAGACTTCTCATGAAGCCCTGCTCAACCAGGGTTAATTTGGCGATGTTTTTATGACCCCATAATTCGACCCCATACAATGAAGCTGTTCTGGCTTGCAGCCGGTATATTTCAACTGCCGGGGCTGCTGGTTTGTAGACCGAGGCTCGCTGGACCTTACAGAGGCCCCCTACTATTTGAGACAGCCTCAGCCATGATTTTGCGATTTGTGATCCCCAATCAAAGTTCTCGGTCAATGTGATTCCAAGATAAACAAAAGTCCTGACTCTCTCAAGGGGGGGAGCCATTTAGGGTAGGATTTGGGCGGGTCTGTTTGGGAGGATTGAAGATCATGAACTTAGTCTTCTCTAAGTTAATCTCCAAGCCTCTGGCAATACAAAATGCCAGGAAACCATCCAAAATGCGCTGGATGCCCGATGATGTTTTAGATATCAGCAGAGTGTCATCAGCAAACATCAGAGCGGGCACTCTACCAGTAGCCAACCTAGGGGCATCATTGTTAGCTACGTCAGCCAAATGGGTGACAAGGCCATTGATGTAGAGACTGAACAACGTTGGAGCCAAGACACACCCTTGGCGCACGCCCTTCCTAACGGGAAAGCGTGAAGAGAGGTCGCCATGTCTCCCACACCTAACCTGGGCATACTTGCCATTATGAAATCTGATTAGAATATTCAGCAGGTAGGGAGGGAGGCCCATTTCTGCCAGAACTTTCCATAATTTTCCTCTTGGGACAAGATCGAAGGCAGCGCGCAGGTCAACGAAGATGAGGTAGAGGCTGCCACCCTCTACTCTCACCGTTTTCCAGTATAGGACCTGTAACCGGAAGATCTGGTCTATGGTTGAGATCCCAGATCTAAACCCTGCCTGTAATGTAGTCAGAATTTTGTTTTCATCCATCCATCCCTGGATTCTGTCTAAGATAATTCTGCCCATTAATTTCTGGGTGGTGTCAATAAGGCTAATTGGTCTGTAATTAGCCGGCTTTAACGGACAGCCTTTCTTAAATATGGGGACTATCTCCGCGCCCAACCAAGTGTCTGGCAAGACAGCCCCCTTGAGAATAGAGTTGAATAATACCACCAAATACGGGGCCCAAATTTTTGGTTGGGAGCGGAATAAGTCCGGTGGCATTTTATCTAGACAAGGGGCTTTGTTAGACAGGAGCCTTGATATTGCGGTCTCTACTTCTTTGAGAGTGATAGCCACAGGAAGTTCTGGCATAGGAGTGGCCGCACCCACCAAAGAAGGACACAACTGGCGCACATGTAGTGGCGCTGGAATAGGGAGGGGGGACGAGTCTCAATATCACGTGTAGTAGAGTCAGTTCCTCTCATCGGGCTGCACTCGAAAGATGTGTCAGTAGGAAGGAGGTCGTCCGAGTCCCCGTACAGTTCCGCAAAGTGGGTTTCCCACACTTGTGGAGCTATGTTTGCAGTGGGGGCCAAAGCTGCCCTACTCTCGTCCAAGTTCACAATGGCCCAGAACGCCTTAGGGTCTCTACATGAGAGGGTTAGTCTTAGCTCCTCCCATCTTTGCTCCTCCCAATCCCTCTTCCCCCTGGTGATAGCCTTCTTATAGTCTAGGCGAAGTTTCTTTATGTTAGCCCTGTCATTGCCTTTTATTGCCAAAAGCAAGTCCTTTTTTGCTTTTCTGCAGGGTTCCTTATACCAGGGGTGAGTCCTGGGCTGTTGTTGTTTGGTTCCCACAGGATTAAATAGGCCCCTCAAGTTGTCAACTAGGTGAATATGAATCTTGATGGGATCACTCAAGTTATCTATACTTACATCCCCCATTGCGGAAAGAGATGGCAAAGCTATCTGATATATTTCCGCAAGTTTAGCAGGGGATTTCAGAAAATAGGGCCATTTTATCCTCCTCCTATTATTAGAAAGGAGTACTGGGGGCATTGGACTATTTGAGTTGGGAGGAGGGTTTGTTAGACCAAAACTGCCCGGTTTCAGGGTTAAAACAAGGGCATTATGGTCACTGTCTTGCCTAGGGTGAATTTCAAACTCTAATAGGTTGTCCCAATGTCTTATTTCCATTAATATATAATCAATATTAGAGTTTTGGCCTGGTCTGTTGAACGTTGGAAGGCCTGGGCGATCGGGTTTCAGTCTCCCATTACAGTCCCTTAAGGACAGAGCAAGGGATAAGGATTTAATTTGAAGGACGAGAGGAGTCCAAGCTCTGACAGGAGAGATTTGTGGTTCACAAACGTGCCAGAACTGGTCTTCTTCGTCCGGTTCTCCCGTATCAGGAGACTCGAGGGGTGTCAAATTGGCAGTTGAAGTCACCTCCTACTATTAATTGTGGTGGGGGGTCTAGGGACAGTATAAAATGCTTTAATGCGTCAATGGCACCAGATTCTTGGCCATTCTTAACTGGTCTAGAGTAGACGTTTATTAAAGCAACCGAAGGATTGTCTTTTAGGGTTAAGAGAACACATTGAACGTCCAGGGAATTAGTTGGAATCTCGGTTGCCTGAGCGCCCAAATGTGTCCCCACCCATATTGAAAGACCACCCGAAGGTCTCCCTCTACCACTTGAGGTTGCCAAAATGTCAAAAGTGGCGTAGCCGATCCTCGGATTTTCCTCCATGGCCCAGGTTTCTTGCATGAAGCAGATGTCATGAGTACCTATATAATTACTCCACTCCAAGTTAGATAACTTGTTTTTTATCCCTGCCACGTTCCATGACAATATTTGTATTCCCCCGTCTGGTGCTCTGTTCCTATCTACTAGGTCGCCAGCCATAGGATTTGGGCAGACTTCTGGTATTTGAGGGATGATTGCTAATGTGGTGTCCTCAAGGTTAACACCGAACAAAAAATCATCGGGGGGAACAGCCAAATCTTTGTGCATAGTTTGTCTTGTTTCCGGTCCTATGCTCAAGGAAGGGGATGCTAAAGCAAATTCTAGGGTACCACTCTCACATCTACCCTTATCTACAGCTATTTGGGTGCCCATAGTTTTGTCAGGTTGGAGTACAGGGCTCTGGATCACGACTGGTCAATCCACCTCCTCTAACATACTGAATCTATTTTTTTGAGCGAAGAGTGACAGTAGGGGCATGTTCTGGGTTTCTTCTGCTGGTCTAGCATACAATTTGTTTTGCCCCCCCACCCAACTAGCACCTCTATTCTGCCCTACTCTGTGCTGTGGTGCTGGATAGAAATATGACAAATGCAATGGGATGATTTGGGTATTAGGCCTAAGGGGTGTCCTACTGCAGATATAATCTACAGCAAGCGGGTGCCTAAAGTTGACAATGACACAGTTTCCTATGATGGATTTAGGAGTAGGCCCAATCCAATCTAATCTCCGAACACCCAAAATTTCTCCAGAGATGTTATAAGGGAGGGGGCTGTTTGAATTGAACCAGTGCATAGGTGACCTACTTGTAGGACACCCCCGCGCCGCACGGCCACCAGCTGCTGCGTGTGCCCCTTCCGCCTTGTGCCTCGCTGCCCGGCTGCTGCCGCTTGACCACACCCCCTCCCTCGGGCCTCGTGGTCCGTGGTTGCTCCTGTGCCCTGCTGTCTTCTGTCAACCCTAATTAGTTCTGTATTCTTTATTTTGTGTGATTTCTTCATTTTTCTCTTAATTGTCAGCATTGTCGTCTTCTGTCCCTCTGTTCCCTCCCCGCTCCCCGCTCCCCGCTTCCCGCCACCGCCACTAAGCCCCGCCCCTTTTGCCTTCTGTATCCCTCCCCGCTCCCGCCTCCCAGCTGCCCCGCCCACCCGCGCACTTGGCCATATATGGCGACCGTGCGACGCAGGTGAGTGTGACCTACTTGTAGGACACCCCCGCGCCGCACGGCCACCAGCTGCTGCGTGTGCCCCTTCCGCCTTGTGCCTCGCTGCCCGGCTGCTGCCGCTTGACCACGCCCCCTCCCTCGAGCCTCGAGGTCCGTGGTTGCTCCTGTGCCCTGCTGTCTTCTGTCAACCCTAATTAGTTCTGTATTCTTTATTTTGTGTGATTTCTTCATTTTTCTCTTAATTGTCAGCATTGTCGTCTTCTGTCCCTCTGTTCCCTCCCCGCTCCCCGCTTCCCGCCACCGCCGCTAAGCCCCGCCCCTTTTGCCTTCTGTATCCCTCCCCGCTCCCGCCTCCCAGCTGCCCCGCCCACCCGCGCACTTCGCCATATATGGCGACCGTGCGAACGCGCAGCGGTCACGCGCAGCGGGCGCGCCGATTGTGCGCCGAAGGCGCGCCAAAGGTAAGCCCGTCTGCGCCCGTCCGCGCCTGGCCCGCGCCCAGTGCCAGGACCCCTGGCCCTCGAGGACCCCGACCGACCCGCCTGACGTACAACGCCGCCACCCTCATCGCACTCAACACCGGCGGAACCCAGGGATGCTACCGAGCTACTCCGAAGCACACCCACGGACCCTTCAGCTGCCACGCCTGCAAGTTCACCTGCATCCGGACCTGCCCGACACCAGCACCTGCCATGCCGAACACCAGCAGCAACCACCTCAAGTGCATCCTGCTCAACACCCGCTCCGTCCACAGACACGCCATCGAACTCTGGAACCTCATCGACACCACAGCCCCCGACATCGCCTTCATCACGGAGACCTGGATGAACGCCTCCTCAGCGCCCGACAACGCCATCGCCATCCCAGAAGGATACAAGATCACCCGGAAGGATTGCAACGCCAACCAGGTGGGAGGAGGCATCGCCATCATCCACAAGAACACCATCCGCATCACGACCAGCACCGACAACTCCCCACCCTCCGCCGAACACCTGCACTTCCAGATCCACACCGACCCGAAGACCACCCTCAGAGGCACCCTGATCTACCGACCTCCGGGACCACGCACTCAATTCAGCGAGGACATCGCCGACTTCGTCAGCCCGCACGCCCTCCCCTCCGCCGACTACATCCTCCTGGGGGACTTCAACTTCCACCTGGAGAACAACAACGACTGCAACACCAGCACCCTGCTCGACAACCTCGCCAACCTTGGACTCGAGCAGCTGGTGTCCACCCCCACCCACCTCGCCGGACACACACTCGACGCCATCTTCTCATCCAGCAAAGACATCGCCTTCAGCCACGCCACAGAACTCCACTGGACGGATCACAGATGCATCCACTTCACCTTCAGAAGAACGACGATCCACCACCACCAGCAACAGGCTGCCCGAAGAAGCTGGAACAAGATCACAGCCGACCAGCTCGCCGCCTCCCTGAGCCAGCACTCTCCGGCCAGCTCAGCGAACCCCAGCCGGGCCGCCGACAACCTCACGAAGTGGATCAGCGACTGCGCGGACGAACTCGCCCCACTGAGGACCCCGCCCAGCAGACCCGGCAGCAAGAGAGCCCCATGGTTCACCGACGAACTCAAGAGCTCCAAGAAGAACTGCCGCGCCCTCGAGAAAGCCTGGAGAAGGGAACCCACGCCGGACAACAGGACCACCCTCAAGCTTGCCACCCGGAAACACCACCAACTGATCCGCATCGCCAAGAAGACGGCTTTCAAGAACCGACTGGACAACAACGCACACAACTGCAAGGAACTCTTCAACATCGTGAAAGAGCTCTCCAACCCCAACGCCGGAAGCAACGACATCACCCCTTCGCAAGACCTCTGCAACTCCCTCGCCTCCTACTTCCACAACAAGATCGCGGACATACACAACAGCTTCAGCACCCATCCGACCCACGCCACGACCGCAGCAACGCCACCCACCACCACCCTCCGCGCCTGGACCCCGGTCAACACCGAAGACACCGCCCACACGATGAACTCCGTCCACTCCGGATCTCCGACCGACCCCTGCCCTCACCACGTCTTCAACAAAGCCGACGCTGTCATCGCACCCCACCTGCGGGACATCATCAACACCTCATTCGACACCGCCACCTTCCCCGAGAGCTGGAAGCACGCCGAACTCAGCGCTCTACTCAAGAAACCTACAGCAGACCCCACCGAACTCAAGAATTACCGCCCCATCTCTCTACTCCCGTTTCCAGCCAAAGTCATCGAGAAAACCGTCAACAAACAGCTGGCCGCCTTCCTCGAGACGAATGGATCCCTCGACCCATCGCAGTCCGGATTCCGTGCCAACCACAGCACCGAGACTGCCCTCATCGCCGCCACTGACGACATCCGAGCCCTGATGGACAACGGGGAAACAGCGGCCCTCATCCTCCTAGACCTCTCCGACACGGTCTGCCACCGCACCCTAGTACAGCGCCTCAGCAACGTCGGAATCCAGGAGAAGGCGCTGGAATGGATCGACTCCTTTCTCGACGGAAGAACACAAAGAGTCCGCCTACCACCGTACAAGTCAGAGGCCACCGAAGTCATCTGCGGCGTCCCTCAGGGATCCTCACTGAGCCCGACTCTCTTCAACGTCTACATGAGCCCTCTCGCGGCCATCGCATGCCAACACAACCTCAACATAATCTCCTATGCCGACGACACCCAGCTGATCCTCTCCCTGACCAACGACGACCCCGCCGCCGCCAGAGCCAACCTGCACGAAGGGATGAGAGAGGTAGCCGAGTGGATGACGACGAGCCGCCTGAAGCTGAACTCAGATAAGACGGAGGTCCTCATCCTGGGCTCCTCGCCCTCCGCCTGGGACGACTCCTGGTGGCCCCCCGCCCTGGGCACCGCACCCAAACCGACAGACCACGCACGCAACCTGGGTTTCATCCTGGACTCCTCCCTCTCCATGACCAGGCAAGTCAACGCCGTCTCCTCATCGTGCTTCAACATCCTGCGCATGCTTCGGAAGATCTTCTGGTGGATCCCCACGGAGACCAGGAAGACCGTCACCCAGGCCCTCGTCACCAGCCGACTGGACTACGGCAACGCACTCTACGCCGGAACCACCGCCAAGATCCGGAAGAGACTCCAGCGCATCCAGAACGCCTCAGCCAAACTCATCCTCGACATCCCACGTCACAGCCACATCTCCGGACATCTAAGAGACCTGCACTGGCTCCCGGTCAACAAGAGAATCACCTTCCGCCTCCTTACCCACGCACACAAAGCTCTCCACGACCAAGGCCCGAGCTACCTCAACAACCGAATCAACTTCTACGCTCCCAAACGCCACCTCCGATCCGCCAGCCATGCCCTCGCCACCGTCCCACGCATCCGCAGAACCACTGCTGGAGGAAGGTCCTTCTCCTACCTGCCGCCAAGACCTGGAACTCCCTCCCGGCCGACCTGCGCCTGACCCAAGACCACCTCTCCTTCAGGAAGAAGCTCAAGACCTGGCTGTTCGAGCAGTAGCGGCACCCCCCCCCCCAAGCGCCTCGAGACCCTACGGGTAGGTAGTGCGCTCTATAAATTTCTTTGATTGATTGATTGAGTGCATACATTTGTTTTTCAATTCCAGAAAATCCTCGTTCTTCCCTTGAAGTAGGGGAGGAACGCCAGCAAGCACAACAACATATGGAAGAGACTCAGGCGGCAAATCTATGCAAGGTAATGCGGTGTTAAGGCCCTCAATAGAAGTGTTTCTGTTCTCTTTTGCTTGGTTATCTAAACATTTTTCCCCCACATTGGTAACCTCCCTCTGTACTCTGGAACTTTCTGAGTCTGTGTCCCTAGTCAAAGGAATAGTTGTAACGGGGGCAATCATGCCAGCCGATTGGGAGGGAACAGGCAAGGTCACAGAGGCGGCGGGGGCATTATCGTCGGTAGGAGCAGAACAAGAGGGAGGATTTATGGAAACAGTGGTCGGCTTGGTTTTACCAAAGCCTGCATTGTTAATGGTGGAAACCAGTCTATCCAGTCTAGACAGCAGGGATTTGAAATGAGAGCCAAGTAGTTGTTCAATATAGACCTGGAGATCTAATATCATATGGATGGCCCAAAGAGGAGCCTGCGTAGGGGACAAGGTAGAGGAAGTGTCAATCGGTATGGAAGAATTGGTTAAAGGCTTGTTTTTCCTTAGTGTTTTACTCTTCCCGGCCCTAGGTTTCTTGACTACAGTACGAGTCACGGAAGCCTTGTTAGGTAGAAGATGGGGTGGGGAGTTGGGAACCTGGAAGACGTGCGTATCACTGGTAGTGGGCTGTGCACAAGGGAGGTCGGCGAAGGAGCAGATAAAGGAAGAATTAAAATCAGGGGCGTTGGTTGTAGCAATTGATACATCCTCCACTACTTGAGAACTGGGGGGAATTACAGGAGTAATTGATAAACGCCGCTCTGTATTTTCTATGGCTGAAGCCACAGCTCCAATTGTTTGCTGCAGCATTTTGTCAATAGCTGTCAGACTTGGAAGGGGTTGCGTTGTTGTAGTCTGTTGTCTAGTTGTTGGCCGGGAGGTAGATAGACTAGGGTTTTTACCACTTCGTTTCATGATTACAGACGGAGTGTAAGAAGCACACAATCGCGCAAATAATTACAATACTTCCCTTGGATGTTAAATAACACAGGGCTATGAGGGGGAATGCTATTAATCTTATGGTTCAAAATGTCAATGGGTTCAAACACATATGGTGAGCCAAGGATTTGAAATGCGTATCAGGCTTGTAACACAGTACCTTGCTTGTTGCAATATCCGACTGCGGGGACGTCACTGGGGTGGCCCTGCCCGGCCTCTAACGGTCCCTGACGGGCAAGGACGGGCCCGCCCTTGGCCCGGGCTTCGCCCGGGCGCGTTTCGCGCTGCGTGGAGCCTGCTGGACTTAAGAGGAGCCCGGGCGCTGCCTGATGCCGTCAGCGGCAGGCGCCTGGGGCATAGACTGCTGGGTCTTGTGGTCTTTGGGCCGTTCACCTCACGGCGGTGCGGGAGGAGTCCCGGTGGTCAGCTGGCAGGGCGATACTCCCCACAGGGCCGTTTCCCTCACGGCAGGCTTTCTGGGCTTAGGAGCTGAGAATAGGTAAAGCGCGTCCCGCGCTGCGTGGAGCCTGCTGGACTTAAGAGGAGCCCGGGCGCTGCCTGATGCCGTCAGCGGCAGGCGCCCGGAGCATAGACTGCTGGGTCTTGTGGTCTTTGGGCCGTTCACCTCACGGCGGTGCGGGAGGAGTCCCGGTGGTCAGCTGGCAGGGCGATACTCCCCACAGGGCCGTTTCCCTCACGGCAGGCTTTCTGGGCTTAGGAGCTGAGAATAGGTAAAGCGCGTCCAGGGGGCTCCGGAGCAGAATCAGCAGGGTCACGTCGGGAGTTCCTGACACCAGGGCAGCACCGGCTTGGCGCGGCCCCCCACAGACTCCCCGAAATCTCCGCCTATGCAGCGCGGTCCGTAAATCGCTCACTGGAGATCAGATCCAGGTCCGGATTTCTGCAGGCGAGCGGGAAGGATAGGCCGCCTCCACGCCCAGGACTACCACGTCGCCGGTGCCCCCGTGCAGGAGAGATCCTCTGATGTCAGCTGGGGGGATGCAGGCGCTATAATTGTGCGTCGCAACCATTACCCTGCACTTCGAGTTTTAAAAGGAGCAATGTGAGTTTATACTCAACCCTGTCGTAAAGTAGTGACTCGGGGTAGAAACTCCAGAAGCAGTGCTAAAGAGTACAAGGAAGGGGGCTGGTATGAGAGAGGAAAGAGAACTGCTTCTTGGCTGATGGTTATGACCTGGTTCGTTGAGGGCGACCTGCTAAGTCTGGAAATCACTCTAAACAAGTTTCCTCTCAATGATGAATCTGTGTCAAAATGAGAACAGACAACATTCAATCTGCAATGTGTTTTTTCCCAATCTTTATCTCGTACTCTTATGTGGGACTACTGGCATAGAGCTGATACCTGATTACATTCACTCTTCATTTAACTTACTTCTCATACTTTGTTTTTTCGAAGACTTACATTCTCAAATTGTTAGAAATAGGATTTCTGCTTAGCTAAGGTATGCACCCAGGCCAGGCAGGAACCCCCACTCTGGTCAGGGTAAGCTAGATACACCCTCAACTGTGCTCACCCTCTGGTAGCTTGGCACAGAGCAGGCAGGCTTATCTAAAGAGGCAATGTGTAAAGTATTTATGCAACACACACACACACAGTAACAGAATACACCACAAAGCAGCCCACCACCCAGCAGCCCAAAATGGAGGCCTATAAGGGGAAGTCCTCTGCTGCAAGCACCACAGAGTTTCCCAGCCCTTAGTGTGTGAATGTGACACTCATATTCTGAGCACTTAAAGGCAGTGTGGCGAATGTAAACATCACCTTCTCTGCACTTAAGAAGAGAACTATGTTGCATTTTTGATAAGTAACAGCATTATTACATGGAAGGGCTATAAGCCAGAGCTTATGTCTTCTAATTATATAAAATAGACATATAGTGGGTTTTGGGTCAGCCCTTTTCAGCCTTAGCTACTTTGAAGTGGCTTTGACCTCTTGTCCATAGAAGTACTATTCACGTTTACATTTTGCAGAGGTGATCGCAAAAGGAGTTTGTCTCTGCACATATTACCATGGCATGGAGTCAGCTTTACTACTGCAGCCTAGCTTGAGTCTGGCTTCACGCCACAGGAGCTCTTTCACAGCTTCTTCTTTATCATGAAACGCGATGGATCCATAGTGAACCAGAATCTTGTGAGCAAATCAATAGAGAACTATTTGATGTACAGAATAAAGGCATTTTCAATGGTGAGTTATACCTATCAATATTAGCATTCCCTCAACTTTTTCTAGAACATTTAGGAGATGCCCTGAAGCTGCACCTCTCTGTGGTTTGCCATATTAAAAAATCACAATTAAGCTTTTTGGCACTATTCTGTATTACTATTAACAAAAGTAGAGGTAAGGGGAGGGTCTACTTTGATCATAATTCTTTGTTATCCGTGAGTAAGGGTGTAAGACATAGCAGCCAAATACAGCAAGGACCTGTGTCTGACTTAGAGGCTCCTCCTACAGGCCAGCTTGCTGTATGCACCTTTGTGAAGGAATCTGCCATATTTAACGCTTGGCCTTTTTTTTGTTGCTGATTTATATAGCGCAAACTCGACCCGAAGGTATTGGAGCGCTTTACACGAGTCACGAGCACCAGCTACCTTACTCAAGAACACATCCATTTGTTGGTTGACACAGGGAGATTAAGTGATTCACCCAGAATCACAGGACGTTGAGCCCACGCCGAGACTCGAGCTCCAAGGTCGGCATCTCTGGTCGTTAGTCCACATCCCCAGCCCAGCTTGGTCAGCTAGAGTCATTGCAACAATATGGAATAGCTCTCATAAAAACACACTGCAATGGGAAAGGTATACTTTAACCATATTGATGTAGCGGACTTAGTTTAACTGGGGACACTAATGGGGCACTTATTAATAGAAGAAGGTACAGCAGCATTGTACAGAAAAGACTTGTGTCTGGCGCATGAGGGACATGTAGTGAAAGAACCTTCCACTAGTTAACAAATGGTATGCGTGGGCAGTGTGATTTCTTGCATTCCAAACCTTGATCTGCCATACAAAACACACTATAGGTGCAAAACTGCACTTGTATCATATTGTTCCTATTTTCGCAGGTACCATTGCAAATCAAGTGAATGGACATGAGTCCCAGGGAAGATCTATAAACAGCAAAAAATAAAAAATGTAATAAGGCACATATGTGAGTAATGGTGTAATTTCAAGCCACGGTAGCATAATTACCGCACAATATATATTGATATGAAAATCCAAATGGCATATAAAAGAAAGTATATATATAACAGGAAATAAAGCTGTATTCTACTATTGTAGCGTCGTTTCAAAGGTGCTTTATATGAAATGGGTGATGTAGCTGAATTGTAATTTATCTGTACAGTAACTCTACCACCTCAAAAGCACACCCTCAAACAAATGTCACTCGTTTACATAAATATATAACACTATTTGAAGCAAGAAAGGAGACTTTCCCCAAATGGTGCTTAAACCTGCTGCAAAAAAAAACAAATTGCCCGGCTCTCTTGGAAGCGAAATGAGTTAAACCGTGACAGTAGATGGTCGCCTGAATTCAAGGGCTAGGTCAATCTGAACCTAGAGAGACCTGCTTTCTTTTGTCGTTTTTATATTTATTTACTAATATTCAGTTAGTTCCATCACTGATGTCCCTGGCTGAGAGATCCTGTTTCGTACAGTAAAGTGGGCTATTTCAATGCGTTTGGCCTATTTGTTGGCTGTTTTTACCAATTAGTATATTAGAAACGCTCAGAAAACAAACCGGCATGGGCAGCTGTCAGGGTGCTAACAAAAACACCTCCGCAACAAACGCTTTATCTAAGTTCTGCATGGTAAAAGAAAATTTCATTTTATTTTATTAGGCGCATGATACTGTTTTTTAGTCTCTTCCAACCCTCACAGTTCTCTAGGCTCGCAGGTGAGAATTAAGCAGCGAGATTGCTTCAAAGAGTTTCTTAAAAACTACAACCTCAAAACAGGCTCAGTCAAGGTTCCAGTGCCAATAAAAAAATATCACTTATCTGTGACTTCCTGAATGGACCACAGGTCAATGAGCTCCTGGACCCATCTCAGACTGGCTTTAGGGCTTCTAAGAGCGCAGAAGCCACCCTACTTGCAGTATTGGACAACATTAGATCCTTGGTGGATCAGGGCAAAGCTGCCGCCCTGATCCTCTTGGACTTGTCGGCAGCATTCAATTACGTATCTCACGACCTCCTGATGAACATTTTGCACAAAAAGGGACTACACTTGAAAGCCCTTCAGGGGTTCAACTCCTTCTTACGTAACAGAACACAAAAATTTCAAATGGGCCCCTTCTCCTTTAGTTCAAAAACTATTAACTATGGTGTCCCGCAGGGAGCCTCCCTGAGCCCCACCCTTTTCAAGACGTATGTCTCCTCTTTGGCTAAGATTGGCAGGAAATAGGGCTTCAATATCTGCTCCTATGCGGATGATAGGCAGCTACTAATTGCCTTTGACGAAAAGCATGAGGATACCAGAAACAACCTAATTAACTGTCTTTCAGAAACGTAAACTTGGATGACAACACCGTCTGAAACTAAATGCTGAGAAGTCCGAGATCCTGCTTTTTGGAGGGGCTCACCTAGTCTGGGACGATACTTGGTAGCCCCGGTCACTAGGAACTGCCCTGAAACCCAAGCGGGTTGTAAAACCCTGGGCATTCTCATCGACAATGCATTAACCATGCAAGACCAAGTCCGAGCGAAAAAGCTTTCCCAATGCTAAAGCTACTAAGAAGATTCTTCTCATGGATCCCCTTAAACTGCAGAAAGACTATTACCCAGGCACTCCTTTTTAGTAAACTAGATTATGGGAATGCGCTCTATGTGGGCATGCCAGACTATCTTTTTTTCAAACTGCAGGAGATCCAGAACGCTGCCGCCAAGCTTGTCTGCAATAAAAGCAAATACAGCTCGGCATCTGAATGTCTGAGGGAGCTCCATTGGCTGCCTGTGTGCCAAAGAGCCAAGTTCAAGTTCCTGTGTTATGCACACAGAGTGCTACACAAGCGTGCCCCCCAAACTCTGCAGGACAACATTTAATTCTACACCCCTACACAAAAACTGAGGTCTTGGCATTACGCTTTGGCCAAAATCAAACACATTAAGAAAGCTAGAGCAGGGGGCCGCTCTTTCTCTAATCTGGCGGCCGTTCATTGGAATGAACTTCCCTTAGATCTTCACCTTAAGGATGATTATATTTCATTTAGGAAGAAGCTGAAAACGTTGTTGTTCCCTAGGATGTAATCGCTTGCACTTGCAGCCTTTTTAGCCTTCGCCCCCTTGTTCTCAGATGTCTGGGTATTCTCCACTCTCATTTCAGGATGCAGCTTTCCTAGCACAGTGATATCCCTCGGGATGACTGCTGCACTTATTAACTACAAATACAACACCACCAGAAACCCATTGTGCAGAGTTTACAGACATGTATATCATCACCAGTTGATGCTCCTTGCCATTCTTCTAATATATCTAGATAAAAGAGATTGTGATAGTCATACTCACTACTGATTTTATCAGTGCTCAGAATGATGCCAGGCAAAAAATGAAAGGACTGCCACATAAACCGTGCCCCAACACACCCTACTGGTATTCACAGAGATTGTGAAGTTACTCCCACACTGAGGTATGCCATGGGGTATACAACCTTTACAACGCAACTTTTACAACGCACTACACTTACAACACATTTTTTACAACGCAACATCCACTACAATGCATTCCATTACAACGCAGGACACTACAACGCATTTTTAAAAACTACCTTTACAACGCATTCCATTACACCGCATACTACCTTTACAACGCATACCATTACAACGCATAATATTACATTAAAACCCCTACACTATCCAACACTTACCCTACTGTTGCACCCCTGGAGTTAGAATAGTAATTTTTACCCCTATGCCATTTAACACTTGCCCTACTGTTGCACCCCCTGGAGTTAGAATAGTAATTTTTACCCCTATACTATCCAACACTTACCCTACTGTTGCACCCCCTGGAGTTAGAATACTAATTTTTACCCCTATACTATACAACACTTGCCCTACTGTGGCACCCCCTGGAGTTAGAATAGTAATTTTTACCCCTATACTATCCAACACTTGCCCTACTGTTGCACCCCCTGGAGTTAGAATAGTAATTTTTACCCCTATACTATCCAACACTTGCCCTACTGTTGCACCCCCTGGAGTTAGAATAGTAATTTTTACCCCTATACTATCCAACACTTGCCCTACTGTTGCACCCCCTGGAGTTAGAATAGTAATTTTTACCCCTATACTATCCAACACTTACCCTACTGTTGCACCCCCTGGAGTTAGAATAGTAATTTTTACCCCTATACTATCCAACACTTGCCCTACTGTTGCACCCCCTGGAGTTAGAATAGTAATTTTTACCCCTATACTATCCAACACTTGCCCTAGTGTTGCACCCCCTGGAGTTAGAATAGTAATTTTTACCCCTATACTATCCAACACTTGCCCTACTGTTGCACCCCCTGGAGTTAGAATAGTAATTTTTACCCCTATACTATCCAACACTTACCCTACTGTTGCACCCCCTGGAGTTAGAATAGTAATTTTTACCCCTATACTATCCAACACTTACCCTACTGTTGCACCCCCTGGAGTTAGAATAGTAATTTTTACCCCTATACTATCCAACACTTACCCTACTGTTGCACCCCCTGGAGTTAGAATAGTAATTTTTACCCCTATACTATCCAACACTTGCCCTACTGTTGCACCCCCTGGAGTTAGAAATAGTAATTTTTACCCCTATACTATCCAACACTTGCCCTACTGTTGCACCCCCTGGAGTTAGAATAGTAATTTTTACCCCTATACTATCCAACACTTACCCTACTGTTGCACCCCCTGGAGTAAGAATAGTAATTTTTACCCCTATACTATCCAATACTTACCTTAAATCCAATGTAATATTATGCGTTGTAATGGTATGCGTTGTAAAGGTAGTATGCGTTGTAATGGAATGCGTTGTAAAGGTAGTTTTTACAAATGCGTTGTAGTGTCCTGCGTTGTAATGGAATGCGTTGTAGTGGATGTTGCGTTGTAAAAAATGCGTTGTAAGTGCATGCGTTGTAAAAGTGTGCGTTGTAACGACATACATCCATGCCATGGTAAACCCATTGGTGCATATCCTACTGTCTCTTTATGACTTAGGTTAATAAACTGAAAGGTAAAAGAGGATCAACAGACATCGGCAACGGTATTCCCTAGGTGTGCATCATATTTAGGTCTCGCTGAGTCAGCGCGCATGCGCTGCTCAGAGAGACTTTAGTAAGCTCTTTAAAAAATGCTACCGCCGGCTACAGCTTGCAGTGCATGTGCGCGCGCTTCAGCAGAGGCACCATATGGCATGATTACTGCTGCACGCGCACCACTCGCGCACATGCACTGCAAGCTGTGGACGGCGGTAGCATTTTTAGCTTGCTAATCGCGGCACCGGGGCTCTACTTTTAACATTAAAAGCTAAGCGCCGGTGCCGCGATTATAGCAAAAGTAAAGAAATAGAAACAAACATCTATTTCTTTACTTTTGCTATAATCGCGGCACCCGCGCTTTACTTTTAATGTTAAAAGTAAAGCACCGGTGCCGCGATTAGAAAGAAAACAAGCATTGGCATAGCCAATAGGTCTCGCTTTTCGGACCTTATAAGTGTTTAGCCATGCAACAGTTGCATAACTAAATACTTATAAGGTCCTAATAGCGAGACCTATTGGCTATGCCAATGCTTGTTTTCCTTGCTGCATGGCGTGGCAGGCTACAGCCGTCTCATATTTGACCAGATCTGTATATATGGTTGAAAACAGGATAGCGAGGAACAACAGTAAATTTGTGGAAGATAAAAATATTAATTAATCAGGATTTATAAAGCGTAGCTAATCCCCTGATAGTGTGTCCAGGTGCTTACAGGTCAAGGAGGCTATTCGAACATGTGTAAAAGAAAATATATAATATCACTATAATATGATACTTCTTGTTTAGTCAGGCCATGACTTTTGAGCAGCTGTGCCAAGGAGCAACAGGTTCTCGCTTAAAGTGGCGTTCAGTTTTCGTCACGTGACTAAAAGCGAGAAGAAGAGCAATTTAGCAAGCTGCAGCGATTTTGTCGAGCTCAACAGAGTCTCTCCACATGTAGAGCTCGACAAAATCGCGGCAACTTGCTAAATTGCAGTTCTTCTCTCTTAAAGTGGGGTTCAGTTTTCGTCACGTGATGAAAACTGAACGCCACTTTAAGAGAGAATCTGTTGCTACTTGCCACAGCTGGTCAAGAGTCATTGTCTGATTAAACAAGAAGTATCATATTATAGTGATATTGATTTTCTTTTACACATTTTTATTTAAAGCAGAGTCCCGTGTGGATGGAATTCATTGTGGTGGTTTCACGGGTGGATAGGATGTTCCAGGTGATCAGTGTGTGATTTGTGTCAGTTATGGTGGTAGCGTTTCTGTTGAGGAAGCTCATAGGTGTGGGTTGGGGTTCAAAGTTTCTGTATATGGTTGCAATGTTTTCAGAGAAGAAGTGGGTGAGGTTGTCGCACAGCTCCTGTGAGGGTGTGATGTTGTTTTTGCTGCCAGCCAGGTTGGAGAATTCCTTGACGATGGTGAAAATTTCTTTGGTTTCGATGTGTGCGGCAATGGCTGTCTTCTTTATTTTCCTCAACAGGCAGTGTTAGAGGTTGACCAAGGTCTTGAAGGCTGCCCTTTCGTAGGTGTTCTTGCTGGTGCGCCATCTCCTCTCCAACTGTTTGCTGTTTTATTCATTGTTTTGAGTTCTTGGGTGTACCAGCTGTCTTTTTCAGAGGATTGTTTCTGGATGTTGCACTTGATGGGGACGGTGCTGTCTGCACAATTAGCGATCCAGGCATTGAAGTTTTCCACTCCATGTTCGAGGTTGATGGAGGTAGCAGGGTTGGAGGTGTCGAGGGGGTTCACCCAGCTGGTCTCTGAGATTTTGTTCCACCTCCAGTGGGGGGTTTAGTCATCTTGGGAGTGGTGGTGCTGGGGCTGGAGATGCTGAAGTGGCCGATGGAGTGATCGGTCCATGTGAGTTCTGTGACATGGCTGTAATTGACGTGGTTGCCGGATGTGAAAAACTGGGACCAGCGTATGTCCTGCAGTGTGTGTAGGGTCATGGATGATCTGAGTCAATCCGAGGCTGCTTATACTGTAGAGGAAGTGTGCAGAGTTTTTTTCATTGGGGTCGCGATTTGGAAATTTAGGTCTCCGAGAAAGATGTAGTCCTTGGAGTCTAAGGCTGGGGGTGCAAAGCAGTCTGCTATGGTGTTGCAGAAGCTGGAGCGCGGGCCTGGGGGTTGGTATGCGATGATGCCTCTGAGCGTTGTCTTGTCGTCCATGTGAACTTGAAGTTGAGATGTTCCATGGGGTGGTGGTGTTGTCAGGGGTGGTGGTACCTGCATGGTCTCTTCGTGGACGATAGCTTTTCCTCCTCCCAGCTTTTTGGTGTGGTCCTGGAGAGTGATTTTATATCTGTCGGGATCACTGTGGCAATGCCTGGTGCCGATATGGGGTTGAGCCAGGTCTCAGTGAGGAAGATTATGTGGGTGCGAGGGTGGCGATGAGGTCCGATAAATCAGTGGAATGATTGCATAGTGAGCGTATGTTGAGATTTGCCATCTTCTAATTTGCCTAGAGGAGAAATCCGTTGCTGTCATTCCCCATATTAAATAAAAGACAGTAATTATAACCAAGCATTGGCAAAGAGAATATTCCTAAATATGAGCGACAGTACGTCTAGATTGATTTAGAAGAGTGTGTGTGTGCATGTTTGTGTGGGTGCGCGCACGTGTATATGTGTGGTATTTGAGTTGGGCAAGAGAATTAATGTAAGAATAAGTCAAACGGTGAATGAATAGAAAAGTGCAAGAATGAGTGACAAAATGACTGATTAACGGGTAATTAAGTGATGGATGGACCATCCTTTTACCCACTTCCTGATTTGTTCTGGTGTTCACCGATTTGCCCATCCACAATGCAACTCTCACACACATACATGCATGTGGACAAGCGTGTGCATGCACACACAAGCACACACCCACACACAGCCAGACACCTCTCAGTGCATGCGCTCTGATCCCTAAACATGATGACAATTTGGCTAATCCCAGTTAGCATATCTGCGTGTTAGGTATGGCTACTGTACAGGTGCACTGAAATTGTACCTGTTGCATCATCCACCTGAGTGACTCTAACATATGCCATCTGGGTTGCTTCTGCAAACCTGACTAGCTGCATGCAAAGCTGGATCAGCTCCACGTCAAAAATAAACTATTTTGCCATATACATATATGAAATCCTACATCTAACCATAGAAAGCATAATGTGTCAAAGCGAGACATGCTAACGTGAGACTAGCATGCGTCTGCAGTAACAGTATCCAAAAGTGTGATTTAATGCATAAAATAAAACAGCCTTTCTATTTTTAATAAAGCCTGCTTTAAGTATAAAAAATTATATTTCTATATACTAGGTCTTACAAAAGGCCAGAAAACTAATTTTCAATGCAATCTACTTATTAAAATGAAATCCATTGATTAACTTAGATTTTTGCTACATATGCCCCAAAGATATTTTCTATAAAAGTTGTACATCTCTGCCTGTCCATGAGCAGCCATACCACTGAGTCTGCAAGGCTTCCATGCCTGCAGTGACTGTTATTAGATTTCCCCAGCCCACAGATAAACTGTGAATCGCACCTATCTGAGACCAAGTAAAGACCAAAGACCTTTTGGGACTGCTACAGGCAGAAAGATTACTGTCAGACAGAAGTAGTTTTAGTAATAGAACATCCACTTTCACCAACAAGCCATACAAAGAAGAGGAAGGAACTCTGATAGTACCATGTTTATACTAAAACAGGAATGTGGTGTGGTCTTTTGTTTGTTGCTGCCACCCAATAGGTGCCTTATGAAGCTATTCCACTGATAAGGGGAGTGTCGTAGCTTATTTCAATGGGGCAGCCAATGTGTCTGCTAGAGGAGCTCAGACAGCTCTTCTGGCCTTTTGTTATCCTTGAAAACAAATAAAATGGGGCTTTCCTGAATTGGTTTGCAGTAAAGTTACAGAAAGCACTGTTAAAGAAGCATGACCTCAGTGTGGGACTTCTTTAGGATATGCTATTCACCTATCACCAATCACAGTGGGTCACTTCTATTAAAAAGGATCTAACTTCAGTGACTTGGAAACACAAATGGATGTGGCAGCAGGCCAGAAAAAGTAGGATTTAGACCTTGGATCCTTCTCTCGCATCTACCTAAGCATTGGCAATGTTTCTCAAAGGTCAGATAAGCGGTCCTTCTGTAGTCAAAGTTTGAAGGTGTATCTTTGCATTAGAAACAGCAGACTACATGGGACTGGAATTGTCTGGGTCCTGGCTAGAGACCGTGGTTAATCCTGTCACCCACTGTTTTCTGTACCCTGATTTCCTTGAAGCTGTCCTTCTGAGTCTGCAAGCTTTTGATATGCAGCAGGCCAATGAGCTTTCCATGCTGGTAAATGTAGGAAGGAAAGAGTAAGAAGCTATTTTTCACTCATTTTACTTGGCCCAAAATGAACATAAAAATAGAGTGCTACTGCCTGAGGTGCCCAGCCTACCAGAGGAACAGTGTTTCTGGAGTGGTAGTGTAAACAAAAACATTGCTACTTCTGTTGTCAATGGTAGGAGTGCCTATTGCCATGGTAGGCATCAACATTGTTAGTCTCCGGGACTTGGCCACAAATTCTGGGAACATACATAGATTAATAATTGATTTTTAAGTATTCATGGTGCTTTACAGCAAGAAGGGGAATCTGGCTTAATCTCATGGAATGTGGCAGGACTGTGCTCCAAACTAGAGGTTCCAGAATGGCTGAACTTGGTGGATCATTATCATATAATCTGCTACCAAGAGACCTGGCTACTGGACCCTTGCATATAAACGGCTTTGTCACTTTTCATGTCCCAGCAATCCCCTCAACATCAGGTCGAGCCAAAGGGGGATTGATAACATTCGTCTCCATGACTCTGACGGACTCTAAGGTCTCTGAAGTGGTTATCACTCCATTTTATCACAAACTCTTGTTCACCTTGAGGAAATCTTTTGACCTGATTAATCATTATTAGAATATATTTGACCCCGCAGAAATCAAAATCATGGATGGGATAGAGGACGGTTTGCATAAGACCTTAAATAACTATAGAAAGGAGTTATTGATCTTGTGGGATGGAGATTTTAACATAGAAATGTGTGGTAATAGTTCCTCCATAACATGCAGAATTTGTGACTATTTTGGTGAACCCCTCACACATTTTAGACATACCCCTTATGGAGACACACTAAACAGAGTGTCCTCTGCTAACAATATGGTATTTGCACATGATTATAGCACAGGGCACTCCACCCGGATTCCAACATATATAGGATCAGGATCTAATTCTATCATGGATCACATACTGATCTCCAAGGAGCTGCTACCAGCATTGGTCTCTTGTAAAACGGTGGCCTTATGCATGAGTGATCATAACCCACTAACGCTGAATCTAAAATTATCTTGAATCTGAATCTAAAATTATCTTTATGTAGGGATGATCAGAAAAATCCAGCAGCATCAAATAGAATGTAATAGAAATAAAGGTCTAAACATCAGATGGTGACAGATTGACAAGGATGCCTTCCACAATGAACTATTTACACATAATCAAAAGGGGATTAATCTGGTCCTGCAAAAGGACTCGAGTCCAAGTGAGGTAATCCTGGCCTTCACCTCTCTCACAAAGTATATGGCAGCTAAACTGACCAAAATGAATAAACCCATACTAGCCCAAGGTGGTTTAATAGCACCTGTTCTAAAGCTCACAACCCCCTAAAGAGTGCTCTTAATAAACACCCGCTGGACACATTGGGAGTAGCGATGGCCAGAAAAACCTACAAGGAAGTCATTTCAGAAAGAAAAATCAAAATAAGGGAGAAGGGCTGAGAGAGGCTGAGAGCTGCTAGTGAGTTGAAAGATTCCAGAGCCTTTTGGCACGTAGGAAATTCTCAGATCCTTCTAGGTGAGTTCCTCCCAAAAATTGAGTGTGCCATTCCAAGGGATACCTGGGTGACCCACTTTTCAAATATTTTTGACCCAAAGGCATAGACGGTAACACAAGTTATAGATTTGCAACCTATTAGCGAACCCACCTTCAGATGGGAACTAAGTAGATCCATTAAGGTCTCTGGTGCAATTTTTGCAATTTAAAACTGTCCCTCTGCGAAAGCCCCAGGACCCGATAGAATCTCCTAGGATATTTCTAAATCCCTACCACAGTTCTCGGTACCCCTAATAACTAATGTATTAAGATGTGCAATCATTGGGCCTCTGGTTAAAATCTGGGAAGAGGCCACTATTATTCCCATTTTTCAATAAGGTTGATAAAAGACAGCCACACTGCTATCAGCCAATATCCCTTCTGGATAGCATGGTAAAGATCCTAGGAAGGGTTATATTGGCCAAACTAGAAAGCTGGGCTTCAGAGACTCAGGTGCTATCAGATTTACAGTTTAGGTCTCTACTAGGCCTGGAGCAGACCTTAAATCTGTCTCTTATAATCCAAAAATGAAAAAAGGCTCAAAAAAGATGTGCCCATCTTGCCTTTATGGACCTAACATGTGCCTTTGACACAGTGGATCGCTCCAGATTATGGTCAATCATGTCAGAATTAGGCACAGACAGCCCAATTAATTCCTTGCTGCACAGGCTTCATGTACCTACCACAGCCAGAGTGCACTACAGTATGAATTGGGCACTCACCTAAGATTTTCCATCAGTAGCAGTGTTTAGGCAGGGCTTTATCCTGGCCCCATTCCTATTCCTAATCTATTTTAACGCACTTGGAGACCACTTGGTAAAGGCCGGAAAAGATATCCCTAAGATTAACTCATGAGGTCTTACTCTATCCAGATGATGCTGTCCTTATTGCCTGAACAGCTAATGATCTTCAATCCTTGTTTGATGCTTGTAATAATTTTATGGACAACCTAGGACTAAAAACAAACCAAACCAAGTCATTTATAATGAGCAGGGGTCCAAAAATGTTGAAGACTAGAACGTTTTTACTTGGTGGTGAAGAAGTGGAAAAAACCTCCCACTTCACATACCTGGGTGTCCCAAATGATTTTAACTGGAAGTTCTTATTGAATGTAAGAGTTTTGCAATTCCAAAGGGCAGTTGATGCAGTTTTTATATTCACAAAAAGACTGGGACATAAACCCATAAGTGAACTGCTATGTATTTTTCCGGAATTAGTAATTCTCTCTGTGTGTGATGATATGTGTCAGGAATATGACAGAAACTCAAAACGGGCATTGGTTCTCCTAGATCTCGCAGCGGCCTTTGCACGGTCAACCATAATCTTTTGGTGGATTGTATCGAGGACCTAAGCTTGATTGGATTAATTAATACCTAAAGGAATACTCTCAATAAGTATGCCTTACTTCTTTTAGGGCATCAAAAGTCCATCTGGATTGTGGAGTAGCTCAGCTCTCTTCCCTTTCACCACATCTCTTTAATATTTTATATATATATTTATATATATATATATATATTATCTACTGGCGGTCGCCAGTAGATAGTTATAGTTAGGACCTATTTTCCATAGGAAATCCGCAACATTCTATTGGGAATATCTTTGGCGCCAATTGACGAATCTTCGCGAAATTCTCCAAACTTTTGGCCAGCTCTGCTCCGCTCCTACCCTGAAAGTTTTGCGGTGATCCGTGAAGCGGGGGCCGAGAAAAAGGGGGGTCCCAAAACGCGTTTTCCCCATGCAATTTCCCATAGGATCTGTTGTCGCAGCTACAGCCCGAACCGCTGAACGGAATGACACCAAATTTGGCAAAGAGGTAGTCCTCAGTTCGGACTCGTGCCTTTTGCATATTTGGTGTGAATCTGTTCAGTAGCTCCTGAGAAAATTATGGTAAAAAAGTGAGTGATATCTATGGCCGCGTAGGATCCGCGGACCGTACCCGCACCGTAAGCGCAACTTCCCCGAACGGAGCGTGCACCCTCCCGACCGCGCAGTGAATGCTAATTGGCTGTCGAGCGTCTCTCTACATTCGAAACCAGGAACTGTTAGCGGCCATTTTCTGCCTCGGTAGAAGCGAGGCTGAAGATGGAAGGGGAATAAGTGTGTAAAAGATATAAAGGGGGCAGAGTGGAAATACTCTGACCCTCTTGATCTGCTTAGGTGGTCCCAGAAGGACCCCCTGTGGCCCCCCTTTTTAAAAAAAAAGCGGCGAAATGCACGCACGGTGCGCGCATCCTATCGCGTTGGATGCACGGATTCTCTTGCGGTGGGTGCGCGAATCCACAGCAACGTTTTGTGAAAAACGACAAGAAATCATTAGTTGTATAACAACTTTCTACACTGAAAGGTAGGGTGTATATTTTTGTTTTTTAAAGGTATGATTGTTATTGGTTAACAAAAACGGATTGTAAGGAACATTATATATGATAAGCTGATATGTTGAATAGTCAAGCACACTTCCTGTCTTATGTAGGAACATTGTGTGCTGAACTTGTGACCTGTGAGCTCAGTGCAGTGTTCCATGACCTGTTTCTATGATAACAGGCAGAAGGCAGATTGGGGGAAGGGTTGAAATGTATTTCAGTTGGAAAGGGTTGAAATGTTTAACCAATAGAAATGTGTGTTTGCTTTTGAGTTTATGTGCGAAGGATTGTGATTTGATGTTTACATGTATATGTGTGGAAAATTAAAGGGAAACTTTTCCATTCTTTGCTTTTGCTGAGAGGTGCACAGTGCAGAGATTTTGTTAAAAGAAAATATGGTGAGTGATTGATATACTCCTTAATCTACAAAAGAACTTGAAAGATGAGTTATTTAATTGTGAGGGGATGTATGTAGACTATTTTGATTTTAATCAGACTAATGTATTTTTCCTGCTAAAGTGTAGGGAGTACTTTTTTTCTCTATAATGTGTGTGCATGTAAAAACCATTCTGTGATAGGCATTTGTGTTTTTCATGTGTTTGTAGACAGATAACTGTGCAGTTTTTATATTTTGGTAGAATTAGAAACCAGTCATTGTTTATGAATTTGTGAAATGAGTTATGTTATGTTTCTATACTAAAATGTAGTACTACTTCTAGATGAAGAAATGTGTTTTGGTATAGTGCAAGGGATGGTGTTGTTTGTCTAGAATCACACAGTGAGTCTGTGTGCATTTGGGAACCACTGTGAGAGAAGCATTTGGTAACATTGTGTATTTCCTGACAGATAACTGTTTTAAAACCTGTCATGTTGTCAAGTTTTAGTAGCATTAGAAGACAGTTATGGCTTATGCTTTCATTATATGAGTCAGGCATTGACAGTAAATTGCAGTCGTGAAATATGTAGATTGTGTGCAGTTCCCTTATCACTTCCAGTGTAGTGAATGACTTTTGGTAAACTCCTAGGGATACTGGTGCTTGTCTAGAATCACACTGTGAGTCTTTGTGCATTTGGGAACCACTGTGAAAGAAGCGTTTGGTAACATCATGTATTTGCTGACAGAAAACTGTTTTAAAACTTGTCATGTTGTCAAGTTTTAGTAGCATTAGAAGCCAGTCATTGCTTATGCGTTGATTAAATGAGTCAGGCATTGACACTAAAGTGCAGTCTTGAAATATGTAGATTGTGTGCAGTTCCCTTACTACTTCCACTGTAGTGAATGAGTTTTGGTAAGCTGCTAGGGATAGTGTTGTTTGTCTAGAATCACACTGTGAGTCTGTGTGTATTTGGGAACCACTGTGAGAGAAGTGTTTGGTAACATCGTGTATTTGCTGACAGAAAACTGTTTTAAAACTTGTCATGTTGTCAAGTTTTAGTAGCATAATAAGCCAGTCTTTGCTTATGTGTTGATTAAATGAGTCAGCCATTGACACTAAAGAGCAGTCGTGAAATATGTAGATTGTGTGCAGTTCCCTTATCACTTCAAGTGTAGTGAATGAGTTTTGGTAAACTCCTAGGGATTCTGGTGCTTGTCTAGAATCACACTGTAAGTCTTTGTGCATTTGGGAACCACTGTGAAAGAAGCGTTTGGTAACATTGTGTATTTGCTGACAGAAAACTGTTTTAAAACCTGTCATGTTGTCAAGTTTTAGTAGCATTAGAAGCCAGTCTTTGCTTATGCGTTGATTAAATTAGTCAGGCATTGACACTAAAGTGCAGTCGTGAAATATGTAGATTGTGTGCAGTTCCCTTACCACTTCCACTGTAGTGAATGAGTTTTGGTAAGCTGCTAGGGATAGTCTTGTTTGTCTAGAATCACACTGTGAGTCTGTGTGTATTTGGGAACCACTGTGAGAGAAGTGTTTGGTAACATCGTGTATTTGCTGACAGATAAGTGTTGTAAAACATGTCATGTTGTCAAGTTTTAGTAGCATTAGAAGACAGTTATGGCTTATGTTTTCATTATATGAGTCAGGCATTGACAGTAAATTGCAGTTGTGAAATATGTAGATTTTGTGCAGTTCCCTTACCACTTGCACTGTAGTGAATGAGTTTTGGTAAACTCATAGGGATAGTGGTGCTTGTCTAGAATCACACTGTGAGTTAGTGTGTATTTGGGATCACTGTGAGAGAAGCATTTGGTAACATCATGTATTTGCTGACAGATAACTGGTTTAAAACCTGTCATGTTGTGAAGTTTTAGTAGGATTAGAATCCAGTCTTTGCTTATGCGTTGATTAAATGAGTCATGCTTTGACACTGATGTGGTGTACTTAAATATGTAGATTGTGTGCAGTACCATTAACTCTTCCAGAGTAGTGAATGAGTTTTGGTAAACTCCTAGGATAATGTTGCTTGTCTAAAATCACACTGAGTCTGTGTGCATTTGGGTAAGGATTGTGAGAGAAGCATTTGGTAACATCGTGTATTTGCTGACATATACCTGTTTTAAAACCGGTCATGTTGTGAAGTTTTAGTAGCATTAGAAGCCAGTCTTTGCTTATGCTTTGATTATATGAGTCAGGCTTTGACATAAAAGTGCAGTCCTGAAATATGAAGATTGTGTGCAGTTCGCTTACCACTTCCACAGTAGTGAATGATTTTTGGTAAACTCCTAGGTATAGTGGTTGTTGTCTAGAATCACACTGTGAGTCTGTGTGCATTTGAGAACCACTGTGAGAGAAGCATTTGGTAACATCGTGTATTTGCTGACAGATAACTAATTTAAAACCTCTCATGTTGTCAAGTTTTAGTAGCATTAGAAGCTAGTCTTTGCTTATGCATTGATAAAATGAGTCAGGGTTTGACACTAAGGTGCAGTACCATGTACTATTCTGTTCACTGTGGCAGAACTGAAAATTTAAAAGTTTTACCTAAGCACTGTCCTAGAAGTAGTCTGATTATTTAGTCAGTTTCTAAGTACCAAATAGATTGCTTCAAATAAAAGTGTTGTGACATACTATACACTTTCTTTTACACCTTCAATTCCCTAGTCAGTATCCATACACTTCCAGGAAACATCCTGTCACTTCCTTTGCAGTCCTCTAGAGACCCATTTAACAGCATGTACTAATCCATTGACTGTGCCAAAACTCAAACACTTATAAATTCACCTAGACACTCTCTTTCCAGTACTCTAATGATTCAGTCACTGCCTAAGTATTCATGCACTGAGCCAGGTCTTAGCACATGGAATACGTCAAACCCATATCCACTACGCATGCAGTCCTCTAACCACCTACACACTTGTCTTTCACACCTTCAATTCCCCAGTCAGTATCCGTTCACTTCCAGCAAACACCCTGTCACTGCCGTTGCACTCCTCTAGTGACCCATTCAGCATCATGCACTAATCCATTCACAGCGCCAAACCCTAATAAATTCACCCAGGCACTTTCCTTGCAGTACTCTAATCATTCAGTCAGTACCCAAATACTCATCCATTGACCCAGGCCTTAGTAAATGGACTGCTTCAAACCCTTATCCACTATGCATGCAGTCCTCTAATCACCTACACAATTGTCTTTCTCACATTCAATTCCCTAATCAGTCTCCATACACTTCCAGGAAATACCCTGTCACTCCCTTTGCAGTCCTCTAGTGACCCATTCAGCACCATGTACTAATCCATTCACTGTGCTAAAACCCAAACACTTATAAATTCACCGAGATGCTATCTTTGCAGTACTCTAATCATTCAGTCAGTGCCTAAGTATTCATACACTGAGCCAGGCCTTAGCACATGGACTGCTTCAAACCCCTATGCACTATGCATGCAGTCTTCTAACCACCTAGACACTTGTCTTTCACACTTTCAATTTCCTAGTCAGTATCCATACAGTCCAGCACTTGACACTGCCTTTGCACTCCTCTAGTGACCCATTCAGTACCAAGTACTAATCCATTCCCTGTGCGAAAAGCCTAGCACTTATAAATTCACCTAGGCACTCTCCTTGCTGTACTCTAATAATTCAGTCAGTACCCAAGTAGTCATGCAGTGAGCCAGGCCTTAACACATGGACTGCTTTAAATGCCTATGCAGCATGGATGCAGTCCTCTAATCACCTACACAGTTGTGTTTCACACCTTCAATTCCCTAGTTAGTATTCATACTCTTCTAGCAAACACCCTGTCACTCACCCAGTGTGTCTCCTTATAGTACTGTAATCATTTAGTCAGTTAGCATGTAGTCTTTTAGTGAGGTAGGCTTTAGGGCATGAACTGCTTCAAAGTAGTATGCACTATGCATGTAGTGTTTTAACGATCGTCACACTTGTGGTTCAGGGCTATAGTTTCTTAGACAGTTTTTTATATAAAATGTGTTTGTACAGTAATGGAATAGTATAAATTTGAAAGTTATTAATATACATTTATTTGTGATTCTTTTTTACAGATACAGAACAGGGGTGTTTCTCATCTGTTTGCACTCTTCTCGTGCAAGATTGTTTGGATGAAGGGTCCTTAGGTGTTTCATCATACTTGCTGTGCCGCACGAGTATTTTTTGTTAGGATCCCCTTGTAACAGAACTCTTTGGCAAATCTTGCGAGTGAAGAAGGTGGCATTGGTCTTTGTTTGCTCCTTGGAAAAAGTAAAACATTTCCTCACCACTGAAGAAAAACGTTGGTGTGGTGCCTTCTGCAAAACATTTTCTGCAGATTCGGTAAATATTTTAAAGCGGCAACATTTACAGTTTTTGTAAGTTAAACTTATAACATTTTGGTAGCTGTATGCATTTTATATATCTGTGATTTGTTTCTTGTGGTTTTTGTTGAGAATACCATGTTGTTGTTTTTTTAACAATCTTTCTTATTTTCCAGGTCTGTCGTCGACATCCATTGTCCCCACAGTAGTGTTCCGCCTTGTTGTTTTTTGTTATTGTTGTTACATTTTGTTTATTAGTTTATTGTTCATATATATGTTAATAAAAAAATAAAGTTTGAAAATAGTTTTTTGTTTATATATTTATTATTATAAAAAATAAAGTTTGAAAAAAAAATTAATAACGTTTTTGGTTGTTCTCTTAACTGCTGTGTGACTCTTTCTTGTTCTTATTACTGTTATTTGATGGAGTCCACCATGGTGTTAAATTTTGGGGCACTTATCGCTGGAATACTGGTGATATCTGCAGTTTGCACCAACTTCTGAATAGTGTGTTAGATTTATCTCAACTTTACTTCCGTTAAAGTGCTGAGAATGAAATGGAGAGTAGCCGTTCCCGTGCAAAAAGACACGAGGTGCACCTTTGCGATTTATTCTAAATACTAAAATCCTGTATTGTATTGCACTGAGGTATTGGCTGCACTTACAGTGTTCACACAAAATCTATTAAGAAATCTCATTGTATTTATATTGATTGGGAATAGTGCGTCAGGTGCTGGATCTTGACAAGATACACTGCTCAGTTCGTATATTGTTGTGCACACGAAAAAAATCACATCACAACTTTCACACCAATTGCAATGCGAAACAAATTCCGGCGATAAGACACGTTAGCACCAGGGATTTTACACCTGCTTTCTGCTGGTGTTAAGCAGGACAACTACCTGCACCATGAAAGGGAACACAGCCAAGAGCCACACCAGAACACCCACAGGTGCCATAGAGTCAATGAGCATGATACAGGGATACCCATGAGGGCCAGAAGACTCATCTCAACAACTCCAGGACCGCCAATGCCCCCAAACCCACATCTTAGTAAGTGTGTCCCTGTGGTCATTGTCTTAGCATGATAGGCACGAGCCCTGCAACATCACAGTGTGCTGTCACCTCAGCGTTGGCAGTGAGCCTGGATGTGTAGCTACGTACGCATCCTCCTGCATGCACAACTGGCGTGTGCTGGTCTGTTGTTCACAGGTCAGTGCAGGGGTGTGCCTATCTGGCAAGGGGAACGGGGTGTCTCGGACATGTCTGTGTACAGGAAGTGCGGTAAGTGTGTCTCTGTGTTCTGGTGTGGCCTGTTACAAGAGCCGCAGCAGTCGATGTTGTAAAGTGGCATGCCCCACGTCCAAACGGCACTGTGATGTTGTAGTTGGAATGTAGCAGGACATGCGCAAATAGGCATTACAATGGAGCTCACCATACAAAAGTGTGGGGGCTCGTGGGAGGGAGGAGCAGCCATTTGGCAACATAACACACAGTGAACTCGACCATGTGCCACATGCTGGGCATCTCATCCATGATGACCACGGTCGCAGACATCCCACAACACCAACGACTGGCCTTTGTACACATCCTGTATGAATGCAGCGTGGTTTTCACTTCTATGCTCTTGTGCTGCTTGTTGGTGTGTTTCATTTTGGCCATTGTTAGTCTATATTTGTGTTGTACTTAATTGTGCATGTGTGCCATTCTGCCCATCTCCCCCCTCCCCCACTCCCTGCTTCTTCCTCTTCCTAGTGCTGTTGTGTCTATAATTTTGTTGCTGCACACATAAATACATGTAAAGAATAAATTAGAATAGTTCCTTGATTCTTTTAGGTTTCAAAACTTCTCTATTAGTTTCTTTTTAATTTTCCATATGAACCGGTTTTTTTAATATTCAACAACACATAGAAGTCAGAAGTGCAACGTATTCTAACAACACACCTTCTAGAACATTCTACAATACGTGCAGGTTAAAAGTTCATCCATTTTTTTAAACTTTACGATATTTTTTTGTAACATTTTCTTGAACATTTAACGACACGTGCAGGTTAAAAGTTGACGATTGTTTTAAGTTCGAACAGTGCCTTCCAAATGCAAGTAGCAGGTGTGGTTGAGCTGAGCAAATTTTATCCTATGATATATACTCCACGTTGAAACTGCTTTTTCTTAACCAATCACAAAGATGCTTTTCCTCAAAACTAATGTGCACCTTACTTTTAAAAAAGAATGCTTTTCATGATATCTTCAGAGATAAGTTATAGATAGGAATTAGCATTTAAAAAACCCGTGAAATTCACTGAATAAACCATAGGTTTCATGCACTTTATAGTTAGGAATTGGCATTTAAAAAACCTTTGAAATTCACTGAAAAAACCAAAGGTTTCAGGGGCGTTATAGTTAGGAATTGGAATTTAAAAAACCTTAGAAATTCACTGAAAAAACCATAGGTTTCAGGGGCGTTATAGTTAGCTGGACATTTCCCTCATACAAAACCCTAGAAATTCCCCTGTTATAGTTAGTTCAGCTAACTATAACTCGCGCCCTCGCAATGCACTGCTGATGACGTCACATATTACATCACTCATGACATGGTCAGTGACATCACTGATGACATCACTGATGACATCTCAAGTGACATCACTGATGACATCACTGATGACATCATCCATTGAGTATGTGTTTCTGAACAGTTTTATTATGTTTAATATATATAGGGAAAGGCCTGTTGAAGAATAAGTGGGTGTACAAATGTGTGAATGGATGATTTTCTAGGTGCGTAACTGACTCTATAAGTGAGTCATTAAATGTATCTCACTGCAGACTAGTGACTAAACTGTCTGAATGTCTGTATGTGTCTGTGTGTTGGTGTATAAGTGGCTGCCTGGTTTTGTAAATAGCTATATGAGAGTCTATATGGGTTATTGATTAGTTGTCTTAGTATCTGTATGGGTGCCTGAGTGTTTGTGTGGGTAGGGTGTGTGTGACTCTGTGACTAGATGTGTGAGTGGGTGATTCACTGGGTGCATGGTTTTAAGAGTGCATCTGTGATGGACTGTATGGTTGGGTGAGTGTATGTATGGGTGTGTTAGTGATTGAATGTATATCTCAGTTGTACATGAGTCAGTAACTACATATGTGAAACGCAGTGTATTTGTGTGTAAGAGTATATAACTATCTATATCTGAGTGTGTGAGATTTCGGGAGTGGCTGTATACGCCATAGTGCAAGGATATCTGTGTCATGTGCTGTTTGTTTTTTCTGCAGGAAGACACAGAATTTGTTAGTATTTTTATGAGTAAGTGAACTTGAGAGTGTTTAACTGTATAGGTGAGTAAATTGGACTGTGATTAATCATTTGCATGACTGACTAGATGTGTCAGTACCTCAATGGATGATTGGTGGTGTGTGAGTGTCTATATAGGTATATAAATGCACAGAGTGACTGTAAGTATGAGTGACTGTAGAGGTGAGTGAGTGGACATGTATGTAGACCTAAAAGTCAATGAGTGGGTGAGTAGTTATTGGTATTGGTGTATCTATGGTTGTCAAAATGGCGGTCTGAAATTTTGAGTGGGTGTATCAAAGGTTATATTAGGGTGTGAGAAGATGCACTAATTTATCACATGGATGACGTCATCAGTGATGTCATCAGTGATGTCATTTGAGATGTCATCAGTGATGTCATCAGTGATGTCACTGACCATGTCATGAGTGATGTAATTTGTGACGTCATCAGCAGTGCATTGCGGGGGCGCGAGTTATAGTTAGCTGAACTAACTATAACAGGGGAATTTCTAGGGTTTTGTACGAGGGAAATGTCCAGCTAACTATAACGCCCCTAAAACCTATGGTTTTTTCAGTGAATTTCTAAGGTTTTTTAAATGCCAATTCCTAACTATAACGCCCCTGAAACCTTTGTTTTTTTCAGTGAATTTCAAAGGTTTTTTAAATGCCAATTCCTAACTATAATGTGCATGAAACCTATGGTTTTTTCAGTGAATATATATATATATATATATGTATATATATAAACATATATATATATATATTCACTTAAAAAATCATAGGTTTCACACATGTTATAGTTAGGTGGATATTTCACTCGTAAAAAAACAATGAAATTCCACCGTTATAGTTAGTTCAGATAACTATAACTCGCGCGCCGGCAATTCTCTGCTCATGACGTCACATATTACATCACTCATGACATGGTCAGTGGCATCACTCTTGACATCACTGATGACATCATCCTTGTGATAGAGTGGCGGTCGCGCGAGTTATAGTTATCTGAACTAACTATAACGGTGGAATTTCATTGGTTTTTTACGAGTGAAGTATCCACCTAACTATAACATGTGTGAAACCTATGGTTTTTTAAGTGAATTTGCAAGGTTTTTTAAATGCTAATTCCTAACTATAACGTGTGTGAAACCTATGTTTTTTTCAGTTAATTTGTACGGTTTTTTAAATGCTAAGTTATGTATGTATTATTATTTTTTTATATATTTATTTTTCAATAAACTACGTATTAAATATTTTTTTATGGTTTTTCACCATGCGCGCACGGTGCGCGCACCCCCGCGATTTAAAAAAAAAAATTACATGTTTTTTTCTGCCTTCGGGGTCCTTCAGGGACCCCCTGACAAAGGCTAGGGGGTCAGGAACTCTCTACCCTGCCCCCTTTTCATATTTGCCACCTTCCTTTTCCACTCTCGCACTGAAAACAAACAAAATGGCGGCCGACACTTCCTGATTTCGACCGATTCGAACGTTGACTGACATGTAACAACCAATCAGAATTACGCTTGCGCACGTTAGGGTGCGCGCACGGTGTGCGCACGGTGCGCGGCTATAGATTTGTATATGCTTTTAAATGCAATTTTCTCAGGAATTACTGAACAGATTGACTCCATATAAGCAAAAGGCACATTCCTGACCTGAGGACTACCTCTCTGCCAAATTTCAAGTAATTCTGTTTAGCCGTTCGGGCTGTACCTTCGACTAAATGTCCTATGCGAACTATAACTCACGCGCCCGCAATCCACTGCTCATGACGTCACATATTACATCACTCATGACATGGTCAGTGGCATCACTCATGACATCACTGATGACATCATCCTTGTGATAGAGTGGCGGTCGCGCGAGTTATAGTTATCTGAACTAACTATAACGGGGGAAGTTCAATGGTTTTTTACGAGTGAAATGTCCAGCTAACTATAACATGTGTGAAACCTATGGTTTTTTAAGTGAATTTGCAAGGTTTTTTAAATGCTAATTCCTAACTATAACGTGTGTGAAACCTATGGTTTTTTCAGTGAATTTGTACGGTTTTTCAAATGCTAAGTTATGTATGTTTTATTATATTTTTTATATATATATTTTACAACAAGCAACCTATGTATATAGTTATAGATTGACTGTATCCTGTAATATGGAATGGCTTGTTTAAAATGTTTTTTTGTTTTTTTTAAGGTTTTTCACCATGCGCGCACGGTGCGCGCACCCCGCGATTTTTTGGGAAAAAAAAAGTTTTTTTCACCCTTCGGGGTCCTTCAGGGACCCCCTGACAAAGGCTAGGGGATCAGGAACTCTCTACCCTGCCCCCTTTTCACGTTCTCCACCTTTCTTTTTCACTGTCACACACAAAGCACACAAAATGGCGGCCGACACTTCCTGATTTTGACCGATTCGAACGTTGACTGACATGAAACCACCAATAAGAATTACGCTAGCGCACGGCACCGTGCGCGCACGGTGCGCGCCTATAGATATTTATGTACTTTTAACTGCAATTTTCTCAGGAACTACTGAACAGATTGACTCCATATATGCAAAAGGCACATCCCTGACCTGAGGACTACCTCTTTGCCAAATTTCAAGTAATTCTGTTCAGCCGTTCGGGCTGTACCTTCGACTAAAGGTCCTATGGGAAAATGCATGGGGAAAACGCGTTTTGGGACACCCCTTCTTTCTCAGCCCCCGCTTGACGAATCACCCCGAGACTTTCAGGTTAGGAGCTGAGCGGAGCGCCCCATTAGTTTTGAAAATTTCGCGAGGATTCGTCAACCGGCGCCAAAGTTATTCAAAATAGAATTTTCAGATTTCCTATGGAAACACGGTCCTAACTATAACTATCTACTGGCGACCGCCAGTAGATAATATATACACACACACATACTTCCTTATTCATGCACTCAAAAACATGTATTGCAGAACTTACCATTACGCCGATCTATAATATGTAACTACTGTTCAAGCTTGATGACTCCCCTATGTCGAAGTTAACTATAACGGCTGAATTTCTATAGAAGACTTTCAACAAGCCAGGCTATTTATTGGCAATTTGATTAACAGTAACCATCTTAAACTTTATGCAGACAAAACTGAGGTTGTTATTATGAAATGCAAGATTGATTATTGGAAAGCCTCCTTCTGGCCTCCTGATATGGGAAAACCCCAGATCCCTAAGAAATCCATAGAAAGCCTTGGTGTTCGTATCAATGATGAGTTATCAATGAAACCCGAGCTAGGTGCAGGGATTTCATCTTGCTTTCTATTGTGCCGCAGGAAAATTGCTAAGTTCCCAACCTCAGATGCTCTCATCCGAGTTGTATGTGCCCAGTGGTGGCTGCCTCTGAATGGGGGTGCTTGGTCAGGGGGAAATGGATTAAAAATAAAAATACGAAAACAATTTACTTACCTTTTCCTTTGTAGCCGCCCCACTGCACGTCTCTCCTTTGTCCTCTTCCTCACAATCTACAAGAAGCACCGGAAGCACTCAGACTTCTGGAGTCTCCCAGCCAATCACGACGCTGCAGGAGCAGTGTTGTGATTAGTCTGAGCGTCCTGTTTGGATGCTCAGGCAGTGCCTGGGGAGGCTGGGCATGTTCTCCATGAGGCTGCGCAACACAGCTAAATGGAGAACATGACAAGTGCGCATGACGGTTTGGTCAGCCCAAGAGGGCAGTCATGCTCACTTAGAGGAGTGCAAACCACTCCTCAGAATGCTTGGCGTCACGGAGTCCATCCTTGCCCCCACCTGGCTCCAAGCTCCACATTAGAAAAATAAAATGATAATAACGTTATGTTATCATTTTCTTTTTTTGTGCACTGCTGAATTAGCAGTGGGGCTACACTTCTCCACCTTAGCGGAGGAGCCGTTACTGCCCTCTTTGCCTCTGTGGGTTGGATTACTCATCTGCTTAGTCTCTTATGTCCCCCAAAAATAGTATGTGAAAGGCAAGGTAAACGGGTTATCCACTCAGGTCATACTGTCGCAGACAACAGCTCTAAGACACAAATTATTTTCCATTGGATCCTTGGTCTCTGGTGTGCCTGAAGAGGGGGGTTGCCGTTTCTCACAGGTCTTTAGTCCCATTGTCATTATTGTTGTGTAGAGTAGCACTTCTCTCTTGCAGTATCGACTGCCTCGGAACAGGGGTGGCGGGGAGGGGGTAATGGATTAAAAAATAAATTATAATAATAAAAAAATGTACTTACCTTTTCCTTCGCCGCCGCACCGCCATATGTCTCTGCTCCGTCCTCTTCCTCACGATCTACAAGAAGCACCGGAAGCACTCAGGCTTCCGGACTCTCCCAGCCAATCACTATGCTGCAGAAGCAGTGTCGTGATTGGTCTGAACATCCTGTTTGGACGCTCAGGTAGTGCCTGTGGAGGCTGAACATGTTCTCCATGGGGCTGTGTAACACAGCCCCATGGAGAACATGCCAAGTGTGTATGATGATTTGGCCAGCCCAAGAGGGCCGACCAAACCGTCATGCTCACTCAGAGGAGTGCAAATCACTCCTCTCTCTGCTTGGCATCATGGAGCCGAGCCTCACCCTCACCTGGCTCCGAGCTCCGCATAGAAAAATAAAATTTTAATAACGTTATGTTATTATCATTTTCTTTAGTACACTGCTGAATTAGCAGTGGGGCAACGCTCCTCCGCCTTAGCTGAGGAGCCGCCACTGTAATTGCCTTAGTCATATCTAGGTTAAGGAAACGATGAAGGGTAGTGCCTTCTCAAATGGTCCACGTCAGTGGATAATCAATATCAGAGACATTGCTCGAATGAAGATTTTTTGTGTTGTTTTTATTTATCTTTTTATCAAAGGAGCGCAAAAATTCCAAATTGTGAAGAGAAAAACAAAACAAGAGCCGACGCGTGTTTCGCCCTAGTGGCCCATTGGCCATGGGCTTTTTCAAGGCGGTGAATATTAATCAACACAGTCTTCCTGTGAGAGTAGACAAGACGTCTCTGTGGTCCTCGGGAAAGTCGACTAGTGAAAGGAGCTGTCAGATTACATCTGACAGCTCCTTTCACTAGTCGACTTTCCCGAGGACCGCAGAGACCACTAGGGCGAAACACGTGTCGGCTCTTGTTTTGTTTTTCTCTTCACAATTTGGAATTTTTGCGCTCCTTTGATAAAAATATAAATAAAAACAACACAAAAAATCTTCATTCGAGCAATGTCTCTGATATTGATTATCCACTCACGTGGACCATTTGAGAAGGCACTACCCTTCATCGTTTCCTTAACCTAAACTTTTCAATGGCTCTTGGGTGTAGCCATTTACAAGGACTGTGCCACATATAAAATTGGGCCCTAACAACTGCAGCGTCGCAAGTCCAGAACTTTCCACCCATACAGCAACCTATACCCTTAGTCATATCTAAACTAGACTATTCTAATTTTATTTATGCTGGTCTTCCTAAGACTCTTCTTTACAGGTTCCAAGTAGTTCAAAATCAGGGATCTCCACTGGCTCCCCATGGAAAAAAGAACTGTTTTTAAAACAGGCTGCATCATTAAAACTCTTGAAGGTAAAGGTTGTGCCTTTATCACTTCTTGACTTTTGAAAAATACACCCAACAGGACACTATGTTCATCCTCTAAGAACCTCTTGTCAGTACCTGACTTTAAAAAGAAGAGAATGGGTGGTTCCAGATTTTCTGTCATTGCCCCCCACCCCCGCATCTGGAACTCCTTCCCTCTTGAAATGCAAATAGCCCTGAGCTATAATAAACTCAGACAATCTCTTCAAATCTGGCTTTTCCGACAAACATAAAATTTGAGTTTCTCTTTCTCAGCAGTCTGTTTGGTCAGTTCTATTGTACTTCAGCACCATGAAACCATTTGGTTCATGTGTGTTCAATAAATATCTGTGAAAGAAAATGGCACGGTGAAAGAGAGCAAAGGTGGTTGTTTTTGAGGCATTAAAAATACATATGAAATTGTGGCATAAGTTTTACAGAGAGATTTTGTGAGAGACATAAATGTATGAGGCTGGTCTAAGAGTGAAAGAGAGAAAGGGTTATGTGAGTATAAAGCATAAAATCCAACTGTGATTTTGTGGTTTGTGAAAGAAAAATACAATTGAAATAAAAGTAGGACTTCCACACTGTTTCTGTAATAAAAAGATAGTTAGCCCTCATATATTATCTGCAAATTGGTTGGTGTAGTGGTTGATGGCATGGTCTACAAATGCTTTTGACAAGTGCTCAACCCCCCCCAACCCCCCCCCCCGGAGAGATTGCTTTTTTATATTGTTTTTCATTTTTTTAAATTTTTTTACCTAAATGAAAGAGGTCCTCCTAGCACTGTTTGAGTGATTTGTGGCCTATTTATTCAAGCCAGTGCATGTCAGAAATTATTGACATGCTGTGGCATGTGAGAAGGGGACAAGGTTTGCTGTGAAAGAAATCCCTTAATTTGTGAAATAGGAGTTAGAGGAAGATTGTGTAAGAAAAGTAAATGCATGGGGCCAGTGACAGGGTGAAAGAGAGGAAGGGTTATTTGTTTATAAAGCATGAAAAGCAACTATGACTTTGTGTCATGAAAAATAAAACCCCCATGGAAATAGAAAAAGGACTTACACATCATCTCTATGATAAAAGTGCATTTAGCCAGCATATCACATCAACAGAGTGGCGGTTATAGTGGTTAATACCATTTCATATGATCCCTTTTGACAAGGGTTGAAACCCCAACATGAGAAAAAATTCTTTAATATATTTTTTACTTTAAAAAAAAAATATTTTGAAGAGGGTCCTTTGGAGATCACCCACTAGCACTATCTGCAGTTAGCCAAAAAACAACATTTCAGAAATCCATGAAATGCTGTGGCACATGTCACATAAATTGTGGCATATGCCACATGCCAGAGTGACACATGGAAAGACAATTGATAAGTAGGAATGCACTCCTTCCCTTGTCATTTTTACTTATATTACTATTGTTCAACTTATTCATCAATGAATGCGTGCAGACAGGCCCTGTGAACCACCCCGGTCACAGTTGATGCAAAAGCAGAAAACTCGGGCACCACCTGGCGCACCCTCCTGTCACAGTGCTGTATGGGAAACTTCCCTCATATTAAACACTTATGAATTTATCCATTTTCAACTTTTTTCATAGATGTTCGGACCCAAAAATATGTAATTCCTTATGCCATCACTCTCCATAACTCCATAAATCACTGCAAAGACAGCGAAGTTCCATCCCGATTTTTTATTTAATTTTTTCATATGTCCACTGAGTGCTCAAAAGGCTTTTCACAGTAACACGTTCAAATAAAGGTCAAGATGAAAACTTGAAGCAAAGATGACTCATAACTAATGCCCAATGCATTTTGAGCCTAACCGGCTCTTCGTCAGGGGTTTCTGTAACGAAATAAAAAACACATCTCAGCTACCCATTCACTGCTGACATAAATGATACAAAACAAAACAAAACGTGTCTCTCTTATTAAACTTGCCCTCATTATCCCACACCTTCTATTTCTAGTGTATTAAACCTCAAGTATTCCGGAAACCAAACAAATCTTCTCCCTCCCACGCCTCAATCCCCTTCACCCTCTAATGATTACCACACCCACTGCTGAAATTAAAATGTAACCAGCATATTATGCGACCCTCCAAACTGATAGCATTACTCTCTCTCTCAATTTAACTCATGATGCTCGCTTGTTTAAACCAACTGTCCTATTTCCCTTTATCTTCAAACTTTATCAAAAGTACCTGATGTGAGTCACTGCCTGCAGCCTGACCTCTTCGTACTCCTCTCTCTTTCCTAGTAACTTTATCAACTCTCACTGGTGGTCAGCCATTGGTTATAAAGCAGAAACCTCCCCCACTTGTAGTCTCTCAAACCCAACCTCGTGACTCATAACACCTGAAACTGTGCTCAGTAGTTTCCGACACCTGACGTGCAGATCCCATAATGCATTCTCTAGTGCCATAGTGCAACTAAAAAAGACCTCAATTAGCGAAAATCCACTCTTGAAGTTTACTAAACAAAAGGACACTTTCACCCTGAATATGGAGTAAATAACGCGACGAAAAAAATATAATAATAGTAAAATGCGTGCTGAAAAATCACAGTGCTTCAGAAGAAAAAAACGTGCAAAACATAATGCAACGGTCCAATGAGTCCACTGCTATGATGCACTTTTAATGGATATAATCATCATTTTATGAAATCCACTTCCTGCTTCACGGCTGTCTCTTTAGTGATTAGAATTCTCCTTGACTGAAGTTCAATTTTATCTCACTTTGTCGATGGGATGCAAACCAAGTTAGGACTGTGCGTTTCATAGAAAGACAATTGATAAGTAGGAATGCACTCCTTCCCTTGTCATTTTTACTTATATTACTATTGTTCAACTTATTCATCAATGAATGCGTGCAGACAGGCCCTGTGAACCCTCCCGGTCACAGTTGATGCAAAAGCAGAAAACTCGGGCACCACCTGGCGCACCCTCCTGTCGCACTGCTGTATGGGAAACTTCCCTCATATTAAACACTTATGAATTTATCAATTTTCAACTTTTTTCATACATGCTCGGACCCAAAAATATGTAATTCCTTATGCCATCACTCTCCGGAACTCCATAAATCACTGCAAAGACAGCGAAGTTCCATCCTGTTTTTTTATTTAATTTTTAAAGTTTCCCATACAGCAGTGCGACAGGAGGGTGCGCCAGTTGGTGCCCGAGTTTTCTGCAGAGTGACACATGTCACATGCCTGGAATGGGTTTCAACCCTTACTCGCCCAGGAATCATCAATTGCTTGTGGCCAAAGGTGTGGAGCCTCTTAACTTGTGCTTAAAAGCACCACCCGACTCCCACAATGCAGGATGCATATGAGCCACGAGCTCAGTCCAATGGCATGAAAATAGCCCATTATGCCTCCATTCTTGTTCTAATCAGTGTACACTCCTTATGACACTTACGACCACTGAACATATTGTACCCAAATAAGATCAGAGTATGGAACTGACGAGGGAGGACTCATTGAGTTCTAGACTAGATTATTTAGCAAAAGAATTGAAAGAAGTGAAAGATTTGGCCCAGAATCTAGTTGCTAAGCTTATAGAAGTACTGATGAGAGAACAGCCCAACTTGCCACTCAAAAGTTTTCAGGATTTTCAAAGCAACACAAGGTTCAATATCATTTATTCACATGCTCTTTTGCAAAATCATACCATCCTGCATAATGTCCACTTACAGACTCTCCAAGGACCTCCAAGGAAATTCTACCATGACAGCCCCCACTATGAGTCACCTTGATAACTCTTGCATATAGTGCAATAAAGCAGGAGTTTCACAAGCCACATCATCTTATACTCACCACACTCTCCAAGGAAAGAGTTAGTGGGACGATGGAAGGTTCGAAGGTAAGGAACATGCAACATTCTGTCAAGCACATTTTGTATGCACAACACTCTCAGGAGGGGGGACGGGGAGCGATGAGAAAAAAAGTAGCTCCAAAACCAGTGCTCCCAAGGACTACCGTACAATCACTATGGGGCAAGTGTTCCTATAAGGCAGATAGCAACCTATTCTGGTTGCGTTTAAAGGAAAGGAACGTGGGAAAGAATAAGTTGTAGTCTCTATGCATGCGAATGGAACTTGATGAAGGTGGGGGAATTTCTCCTTTTGGAAATAGTGCCCTCACACACTCTTACGAGTATCATGCTTCATCATCAGGCGTTGCTCCTCGTGGGGGTGGCGCTGCTGTCCCCCACACGCCCCGCAAGAGGGCTCTTTGTTGGAGATCTTTTAGGAGATGCCGCAGTTGTGAATGTGGGTGTGTGGGCCTAAAAGATGTGGATGTGAGTTAAAATTACCTCGGCGGTACCTAGAAGCCAGATTTTATTCGAAGGTCCGGGAGGTAAGAGTAAAAAACATTTTAGGAAATGGAGAACCTTTAATAAACAAATATAGTAGAGGGGAGAGTATTATTCTGCTGCTCTCATTATCAGTGCGTGTGTGTGAAAGTGAGATCTGGTCAACATGTTTCACGCTTGGTAAAGGTCCCTAGTGGATCCTGGTACACTTCTTCAGGACCGTGATGTGCAAATAAAACAGTAACAATAGGAATCAGGGAAGGCGACACCCTTATTCCTATAGTACCTATATTAAGGTGTAGATGCGTCAAGGCGTTTATGGGAACATCTCAATCATGTTCCTGTTTCCAACCTGGTGAAAAAAACGAGAATAGGGGACAAACACATAGAGACATACAGATATAAATTGAATAGAGTCATCCACTTGTAAAAAGGTGATAACAGCTGCGCATTTGCTTAAACACGTGTCTTTTGTGGCATGCTTCATAAGGCATGCCCCTGTTATCATTATTATGCCGCATGTACATGCATGACAGAGTTTTCTGTCTCTTTTGTGACATGTGCCGAAAAAATCATGCCCAAGCTAAGTGTCACCTTCAACTGGCCATACATAGCTGGTGGTGACTGGTATGACGCATTCCTTTGCATACTGGTGGACACCGTAGCGATTGCTGCGGTGTCGTGCACTTTGGTGAAGAAATCAAGGCATCGCTGCCATGGTGCAAGTGGCAGTCTGTTACCTTAATATAATTGTACAAACACTCTCTCAACGCTCTCTGTTACGTGAAAAATACATGTGCGAGTTGACACGTTCTTTCATTCCTGACACTCATGCATATTAGTCAAGCCATACCCCTTTCATAGAAATGGAGTGCCTCATCAGCATTTCCCGCAGTCACGAAGGAAAATACCTGTGGGAGAATAATCGAGTCGTGAACCCCGGGGAGTGATCGTAAATACCTGTGGTCTTTGTGGGAGGCAGCAGAAGAATACTTACAAGTATCCCCCTTCATAGCAGCCCAATACCTGACCTACCGCTAGTCGGATGCCGGTAAACTGACGCGGCGTGTCCACCGGGTTATGATGGCTCCTCCGTGAGGAGGCAGAAGTGACGTGGCTAGGTCAAGGGGTGTGGGCAGTCATGAGAAGGTGTCTGAGATTGCGGGAGACCTGGGTGCATGCAAGTACACGGGTACAAGTTCAGAGTGGAGGACATCTTGGAATGGATACAAGTGTACTTAGATGTATACCGGCAAATCCAATGCGGGGCTCGGTTAAACGTGGAGCACTACAAGTTAGGCATCCGTAGGGTATTGCAGTTGAAGAGAAGACAAATGCAAATGCCCACATGAATTTAGTGAGCCACCTGACGCTAATAAAAATACCTTGGAAACGGTATCGGCCATGTTGGGGTGGTCTAAATGCTGTCGATGTGATTACAGCTATGTAAAGAGTACATTCAGTGTAGGAGTGTGATCTTGGCCAGCAACTTGCTGTGCTCCATGATAGTAACCCTATGTCAGTAGGGAAAAAATGGTTAGGGCTGGATAGGGACACGTACCCACATTGATGTAGTGAGTGATAAGTGACTCACTCTAATTCCGGATGTTATGGAAAATGGATTTGGACATGGCTGGATAGGGGCACATACCCACATTGATTTAGAGATTGGTAAGTGACTCCCTATGATTCCGTATGTTATGGATGACGTGTCATGACTTTGGAAGACGTAATCATCTTTTGTGTAGGGCTACACCTTTTCCTGGTCAAATCGTTTGACGTCCTACTGGAGTTTTGTTATCTTTTGTTTTGTGAGAAAGTCCTTGTGTTCCGTCATTTCTTCGTTGATTTCTGCCAGGCATGTCTTAAATGCTGTAATTGAAATTCCTGCTTTTAGGCCCGTCTCTTCTAAGGTGATCTGAACCAAAAGTTCGTCTGACAGACATTTGGTCGTATTGATTATGAGTACAAGCCAGTCTCTTGTGCATTTCCATGCTTTTTTCGACCACTCTGTCCGGAAGGTTAAGTCTTCTAGAAAAATCCGAGGAGGTGAGTGTTACTAGTAGACCATTGGGTGCTATATGCAGTGTAAGGCTGTTTTTATCTGTTGTTTTCTCAATGCTTGTAGGGCTTTCCAGTCATCGTTCTTACTCCCTGTTACTGCACTGGCATCTTCTGCCAGAAGTGAGGGAGCCCTGAGGATTTCAGCCACCATGTCGTCGTCAAAACTTAGGCCAGGGTTATCCATTTCTTTATAGTGAGTGCACACCCGTCGGGATGGCTACTGATTTAAATGTCGGAGTTAATGGTGTTCCTAAGAGAGAGTCTTTTGTGAAAAGGAAGGAAGAAAGATAGAGTAAAAATGTCCCACGGCTGGCTGCCGTTCTAAGTCACACAACACTCTCAGTAGGGGGGACGGGGAGCGATGAGAAAAAAGTAGGTCCAGCACTAGTGCTCCCAAGGACTACCGTACAATCACTAAGGGGTAACTGTTCCTCTAAGGCAGATAGCAACCTATTCTGGTTGCGTATTAAGGAAAGGAAAAAGGGAAAGAATAAGTTGTAGTCTCTATGCATGCAGTTGGAACTTGATGAAGGTGGGAGAATTTCTCCTTTTGGAAATAGTGCCCTCACACACTCTTGCGAGTGTCATGCTTCATCATCAGGCATTGCTCCTCGAGGGGGTGGCGCTGCTGTCCCCCACAGGCCCCGCGAGAGGGCTCTTTGTCGGAGATCTTTTGTATGCCCTCAACATAAAATCAATGCAAAGGTAAATTGGAGGGGAATGACTCACAGGATGAGACAGTTTATATGATCAATGTCCCAAAGCTGAGAGAGCGTTTGAGGGAGGACAGTGACCCATTAAAATTGTTATTGGATTAGGAGTCAACACCACTGTCACTTGCTGATTCGTTCTGATATTGTGGGAGCTCAAAGTACTCCTGAGATCAGGACTGCTTTGACGTGGATAAACTGACCCTTAAAGATTAAAAACTGATAGGACAGATGGCCTTGAAAGCTTGCAGATTTCCTCCAAATGGCTTTAATATCCAGTTCAAATGAAATTCCACTCTTCCCTATCGTGGAACAGTCTTACTGCATCCTTTGCCTTCTATGCTCACAAGGCATAGGTTGGCCTGACAGCTGTAAGCCTTAAAACGTCAGTTAACTGACTTCTCAGAGCCCAAAGTAGTTGGTTTTGCCTTGATTTTATACCCCTCAAAGTATTCACTACTGGAGTCCGTTGTAGCTGTGCAAAATAGGAATACTGTTATCCATTGGGGAAATCTCTGGGGAGTGAATAGAGAACCAGGGGGCGATATTGAAGCTTAAAGTACAGGCATTTCCAGTAACCCAAAGACCCAAGACAGTTTGCTTTTTTTGCACTTTTGTCCTGGAACATAGCAGTATCGCTGCAGAAAGTGGATCACACAGAATGGGTCAACTTTATCGACCAGTATTATCTTTGCATACTACATGAAACTTGGTTAATTGTGTCGGTTTATAGGCGTGGTTTTGTAACCTATTTTGTTAGTGCCCTTCCTTCTAATTCTTGTGGGGCTTCTGGTGGATTAATTACCTGGGTGAAAATTACAATAAATTGTCACATTAAAAGACTGTGCATTGATTTCCCCCCCCTTCCTCAGATATCTTAGGTCTCGATTTACTGGGAAGGAGTGAGCTTGTGCTGAATGTGTATAATATTTACAATCTTCCAACACCCCAAAATAAGGAGTCACTGTAAAGATGTTGCCGACACTGGGAAAGTAAATTCCACTGGTTTATTAGTAGGTTTCCATCACAAGACCCCAACCATCAAAAGTCCTCTGCTGCTCCATCCTGCTGTCAACCGCCAACTGCTGGCAATTGAATCCAAACATTCTACCATCTTAGCAACAGAACTGTGCTCCTAGGATACCACACACCTTCCTCTCATTAAACAAAAATATTTACCTAAAAATTAGCATATATAAGTAAAATGCATAGAGATAAACCATTATACAAAATGAAACTAAATCCTGTAAATAAGTGCTTTTTTCCCACATGTAAACTCTTCCTATAACAAGTTGAAGCTTCTACGGAAGTGCCTGTACCATTGATAGATTGTCTCCATGCTTTGCTTCCATGCTCAAGTCCAGATTCAGGTTGAAAGAACTTTGCAACCCTGCTAAGATTCCAGATCCTATTGTCATCCATTTTAAAAGCATTTTTACACAATTTTGCAACTTTCAAAGGTTGACTGAATTTTGACTTTTGACACCCAACCTTCGTACCTGTGACTTTTGATTTTGACCCAATCACCCACTTGTACGGCAGTAAGTTTAACAGCCTTATGTCTGTCAGAATTCTCCTTCCTCTTAATCATCTTTTCTTTTTCTCTATTCTTCCAGGTTTCTGTATCAGAATTAATTTCCTCACCATACAATCGCCTTTCATTCACCCAATGCAGACAAAAGTCACAATAAGCCACCCTCCCTTTAAACAACTCAAAAAACGAAACCCCTCTGATGGAGTGCAAAGTTACCCTATATATTCTCATCTTGTTCTTTAGTTCATCCATCCAACAGACTTCAGAAGCAAGAGGCTGTTTCAGTGATTCTTTTAAAGACCTTATTAAAGTGTTCTCTCATGCCATTAGCCTCAGGATAATATAAAGCTGTATTCTTCTGCCTACTACCTCTCACACTCCAAAACTCTGTGGCTTTAGATGTACGTTGTACTCCATAATCAGTCAACAAGGTGGAGGGATAAACTGTTCTACAAAATAAGTTTTTCAAGGAAGCAGATGATATCCTGAGTCTCCACTGAATTCACAATTCTTACCTAAGGCCTCCTTGAATACATGCCCATTCTACTTATAATATACTTATCAACAGATGAAATCCTCAATGGGCCTATTGTATCTAAGACAATGTTCACCCACGCTCCTGTTGCAGATTAATGTAAAAACATGAGCCGGCTTCTACAGTTCAAACTCTTATCACTTTTGAGATATTGTAAACAACCTCTCACCATTCTCTCAATCATCAAATCCATTCCAGGCGGGCATTACCCTTCTCTAACCCCCTCTCCTTGGTCGTACATATCCTGGTATGACTTACATGGGCACTATCTGTCAAACGTTGACTCAAATTACTTGGGGGTATAAGTCTATCACCTCTCAAGATTAAGCCTTCATTGAGAGAAAATTCATCCTTTACATTCTAGAAACTCTTAATATTTTCATCACTCACGTCCTTTGTCTTAAAACCCTCTTTCATCATTAAAATCATCCTCTACAAAGCCTGATCACCTCTCAATTCCTCTCACCACTCTTCTTCCTCTACAATTCCATTGGTAACTGCACACGCACACACACACTTACTCCTCATTGATGTCACCTGTTCCTCTTCCACATGAACCTTGCACATCCTCGAAAACAAAACTACCACTGAGTTCCTTATACCTGAGACATTGGACAGAGAAAAGAGAAAAAATGTAATTATTGTAGAGCCATAACCCATCTTCGAATTCTATTCAATATCACATCCAAATCTTTCTTGGTCAAACCCTCTTTTGGTTTATGATCAGATTTAATCTCAAAATGATTACCCTATAAAAACATCTTCAATGTTCTCATCAGCCAGTGCACCACTAATGCCTTATTCTCAATAACATATTTATTCTCTGCTCCCTTCAAACTGCATGTAGTGAATTAGACAGTTTTCACTTGTTCACCAGATTTTTATAATAGAACTGCACCTAAGCCTTTGGAACTGTCATCTGTCATCGAGACAGTGTCGCCATCAGGTTCAGAACCTCTAAAATTAGAATTAGTAACTAAATACTGTTAATGCTGTTGAACTCGTCTTCACAACTGTGATCCTAGATATATTCTACACCTTTCTTCAACAACTGCCTCATACTTTAACATTTCTCAGTAAAATAAGGAACAAACTTACAGTAGTATTTTGCCCGCCTCCAAAAAATGTAATAACTCCTCCTTGTTTTTGGAACTAGACATGTTCTTGATAGCATCCACAAGCTCCTCTCTAGGTTGTTTTCCCCTTCATGAGATTTTGTGACCAAGACAAATGAATTTCAGAAACATTAAATGTATATTTATCAGATCTTAAAGTGAGCCCACTTGCTCCTAATCTCTTCACCACCTCCCTCAGTATTGAATCATGCTCCCTTAAACTCTTGCCATGTACTAAAACACCGTCCTGGTAAATTTTACCTCCATCTATTTCTTTTAAAACACTTTCCATATCCCTTTGAAAAACAGATGCTACTGAAATAAGAAATGGCATTCTCACAAACTTGAAAGTACCAAAAGGCATAAAAAACTAAGTTAACTTCTGAGACTGTGGGTGCAGCCTAATCTGGTGATATGCAGATGACAAATCCAGGGAAGAAAAATATGTGACACCATCCAATAAGCATAACCTCTCCATGATATTGGGTAAGGGATAATGATCAACTACAATAGACTTATTAAACTCTCTGAGATCTACGCCTAACTTTTCCTCTCCATTGGCCTTGCGTACCGTAACTACCGGGGTAAGCCAATCTGTGGCCTCTATGTCCTGGATAACCTATTTTCTTTTAGTTTATCCAATTGATGTTTTATGGCCTCCTTTCCCACAACAGGGATGTGCTGACCTTTCCTACCTTAGGAATGATCCAGGATGAGTTTTATATAATGAAGATAGTTCCTCAAACAACTTAAGCCCTTTCTAAAAAGCTCTGGGAACATACTTTCATACAAGGGTGCATTGACAGAACTTTCCCTTACTCTTACAGAAGGTTCCTCATTGGGATCAAGATACACAAAGAGATCTATTTGGTGAAACCAGCTTATGATAGAACCCCCTTTAACCATCACATACATTTTCCCTGGGATCATCCTTCCACCAAATTGTATTGTTCCCCAAAAATAGCCTGAGAGCTTAATAGGCTTTCCACCTAATGTACATCACAACGTAAATTGGTCACATAGTCGTTCTTTAGTTGATGCACCAAAATTAAAAGTAGAGGCAAATATCCTTAACTCTGATATGTATTCTTCCACAGAGTCTCCTGATCTTTGCATTATTTTGTCAAAATGGTTTTGTTCTAAAACTGAAACAATGTTAGGTAGTTAGTATAAATTAAATGTTTTAAACATATTTCTTATTTATTCAAATTTGAAGTATCATCAGGAGAAAGTTCAGGAATATGTTAAAAAATCTCCTGACCTTCAGTGTCTAAACCATGTAGTAAAAGAGACATTTTCTGTTTAGCACATAGTGAAGTGCCACATAACCTTGCATAATGATTAAAATCTTTTTTCACTTCAGCCACAGTATGGGAGGTTCAACCATCTGAGAGAGAAAAACAGAGGTGCAATAGCATTTTGTATTAGGAGGAAAAAAAGTACTGTGTAAATAATAAAAAAAAAATAGAGCGAGACACTCAAATAAATAAAAGCACTAGTATTCGATAACAATAGCCGAAATTCCAAGCTGTATGCTGGTATCCGATTTGATACCTGTCTCTCAGTTGTACCTGCAAAGATATAAAGGATAGAACACCATCTACCATAGAAAAGTATCCATATGTCTCATCTTTTTTTATTAAGGGCTTTGAATGTAGACCAGCAGAAGAAAATAAAATGTGAGATTGAGTGTTAAACTGGTGGTCCCAATCTAAAATGACTGCCACTGCAGCGTGATGCCGTCACGTAAAGAAAGTTCAAAGTCAGTCTTTCTGAAATCAAAATGGCTGCCAGGAGCATAATGACATCACATGTCTTTAATTCCAGTGTGACTAAGCATGACGACAGAGCTAACAACAGGAGTCTCACACAACCCTGGCAAGTGCCAGTCCCATTTCCCGAACTGAGTTTCGTGCAGTACTGGAAGAGACCAATCCCAGCACAGTCCAAATCCACGACCGGAGACTCGCCCTGTCCTGGCAGAGGCCGAACCTAGCACCTGGTTTCCAACTGCCATGGACGGTCGGGCAGTTTGTCATTGCTCAGGTACACATTGAAGTTGTGAAAGAAGCGCGTGGTTAAGCAGCAAGTAGACAAATATATTTGAGATGAGCCAAATTGTAGGATTACAAGTTAACTGACCTGATGTTGCCAATTTACCACTAACCTCGTCAGTTTCAGAGATGGTTTGCTGACAGGTATTCAAAATAAAGATGCTGAGGTCTTGGATTTATGCTCCACAAACCACCAATGTAAAAATTTTGCCAATACTAGGAAAGTATATTCCACTGGTTTATTAGTAGGTTTCCATCAAAAGACCCCAACTATCAAAAGCCCTCTGCTGCTCCCTCCTGCTGTCAACCACATAAGAAACTGAAACCAAACATTCTACAGACTTAGCAACAGAACTATGTTCCTAGGATACCACAATTACCAATTCTAATTATTTTGAATCATCATTTATCTAGCCTCAGTGAGAAGGCATCTGTCATGATAATAGGTGATTTAATTTGACTTAAGAGACCCTAGATTGCATGCATTTAGTGACCAAGGGAAGATTAGGAAGTTAGGGTTATACCGTCATTTTATTCAGCGTCCTCTGTACCTTGTAAATGATGTCCAGCATGCCTCACTAATGTTGTCCCATGATTTACGCAACAGTAATGGCTGATCTCAATCTGACATGGATAGGTTTTTTAATTTTGAGAGGAGATCTCACAAAAGTAGTATCAACTGATTTTTGCTGGATATATAATTATGTGGGTCAAAATGGTCGATATTATGGAACTGAGTATGGATAGTAACCTTAATACCTTACATATTATCATGAGCAAAGATATAACCCTGGTTTCTCATGAAAATATGGAACCAAGCTATACCTGGCTGATGAGTTACAATAAAAGCAAAACCGGTCCTGGGTTGCTTGTTTTCCGGTTCAGGGAGGACCTGTCCTGGCAGTTCGGGCTGGACTGTTCCCATTGGAGCAGGGTCAAGACTGATTTACTTATAGCTGGGTTTAAACTGAGGTGGCATGGTGTGCAAAGTAACAATGGACTGGGATTCAGCCCTAGTAATTACTAGTGGCTGAGATTAATTCAAGCATTCCATCCATAACTTTTTTTTATACCTTAGTGATAAAGAATGGGGCATGGAAGAGGAGCCCACCAGCCCAGCACAACTTGCTTGCTTCCTTAAAGACCATACCAATGGAGGCACAGAAGGACTTAAATGCTAGATAGATATGACTGCAGGACAATTGCAACCTCCTCAGCCATCAATGGCTAAATTAGTAGAGGTGATAAAAGAGTCCAGGTCAGCCTTAGAATAAAATATTGATATGTTCACCACTGAAGTTAATATTCTGAGAGCTGACTTTTGGGGGGAATAGTCGGCAATGTGCAAAAAAGATCAGCAAAGGACAACTCAAATGTTCTGAAAACCCTTAAAAGCTCAGTGGAGCAAACAGCAAGCAGACCCTAAGATGATGGCTACTAGGATGAAGGAAAGCTTTTATACATAATACTTTGGTAAAAAATATTCCAATACAAAAATATTTTGGAAAAAATATACAGGACAAAAATTGACTTTACATACTTGTTATGTAAAGTACAACAATATTGACTTAAAAATATTGTGGACAATAATGCAAACATTACATCATTGAAAAGTGGTTAAAATCATAATTACTTTTAAAGTAAAGTAAATAATAACTTACAAAATTGCATTTGGTATATATATATATATATATATATATTCACTGAAAAAACCAAAGGCTTCAGGGGTGTTATAGTTAGGAATTGGCATTTAAAAAACCTTAGAAATTCACTGAAAAAACCATAGGTTTCAGGGGTGTTATAGTTAGCTGGACATTTCCCTCGTACAAAACCCTAGAAATTCCCCTGTTATAGTTAGTTCAGCTAACTATAACTCGCGCCCCCGCAATGCACTGCTGATGACGTCACATATTACATCACTCATGACATGGTCAGTGACATCACTGATGACATCACTGATGACATCTCAAATGACATCACTGATGACGTCATCCAGTCACTGTGTGTTTTTCTGAAAAGTTTAAATATGTTTTATATATTTATAGTGAAAGGCCTGTGGAAGAATGAGTGGGTGTACAAGTGTGTGAATGGATGATTTTCTAGGTGCGTAACTGATTCTATAAGTGAGTCATTAAATGTATCTTACTGCAGACTAGTGACTAAACTGTGTGAAGGTCTGTATGTGTCTGTCTGTTGGTGTATAAGTGGCTGCATGGTTTTGTGAATAGCTATATGAGTGTCTATATGGGCTATTGATTGGTTGTCTGAGTATCTGTATGGGTACCTGAGTGTTTGTGTGGGTAGGGTGTGTGTGAATCTGTGCATAGATGTGTGACTGGGTGATTCTATGGGTGCATGGTTTTAAGAGTGAATCTGTGATGAACTGTATAGTTGGGTGAGTGTATGTATGGGTGTGTTAGGGATTGAATGTATATCTCAGTTGTACATGTGTCAGTAACTACATATGTGAAAGGCAGTATATATACGTGTAAGAGTATATAAGTGGGTATATGTGAGAGTGTGTGATTGTGAGAGTGGCTGTATGGATGAGTGTGTGCTTGTATCAATGATTGTATAAGAGCATAAGAATGTGGTACTATTTTTATGAGTAAGTGAACTTGAGTGTGTATAACTGCATAGGTGAGTAAATGGGAGTGTGATTAATTATTTGCATGACTGTCTAGGTGTGAGAGTACCTCTATGGATGATTGCTGGTGTGTGAGTGTCTATGTAGGTGTATAAATGCATATGATAGTCTTGTACGGAGTGACTGTAAGTATGAGTGAGTGTACAGGTGAGTGAGTGGAGGCGTATGTAGACCTAAGAGTTAATGAGTGGGTATATAGTTATTGGTATTGGAGTGTCTATGGTTTTCAGAATGGACGTCTGAAATTTTGAGTTGGTATATCAATGGTTAAGTTAGGGTGTGAGAAGATGCAGTAATTTATCACATGGATGATGTCATCAGTGATGTCATTTGAGATGTCATCAGTGATGTCATCAGTGATGTCACTGACCATGTCATGAGTGATGTAATATGTGATGTCATCAGCAGTGCATTGCGGGGGCGCGAGTTATAGTTAGCTGAACTAACTATAACAGGGGAGTTTCTAGGGTTTTGTACGAGGGAAATGTCCAGCTAACTATAACACCCCTGAAACCTATGTTTTTTTCAGTGAATTTCTAAAGTTTTTTAAATGCCAATTCCTAACTATAATGCCCCTGAAACCTTTGGATTTTTCAGTGAATTTCAAAGGTTTTTTAAATACCAATTCCTAACTATAACGTGCATGAAACCTATGGTTTTTTCAGTGAATTTCAAAGGTTTTTTAAATGCTAATTCCTATCTATAACTTATCTCTGAAGATATCATGTTTAATGATTTTCATTGGATTTGTATATTTTTCAAATTCAGTGTGTCAATTTCATTAATTACGTTTTTTTTAAAATACTTTTTTATCACCATTTTTTAAACTTATTTTTTCAATTAATTCTTTTACAAATTAAAAAATATTATTTGAACTTAATCGGTTTTTCAAACATATTTTTTAACTATATGTTCAAAACTTTATTATATATATTTTTTTCACTGTTTTTGGATTCGCGCACCCTACGCGCACCGTTCTCGATCCCTACGCCATAGCATCCGCGCATGGTATGCGTTGGGTACGTGTTTAGTGCGCGATTGCAATGCGACCGGTACGCGACTCCCAGCCTATATGCGACATGTTCGATGTACGTAACGCAACGTTTACGTGCTTCCGCGATGCGTCATCTGCATCTATGATGCGGTAGGTACGCGGATCCCGTGAAATATTTAACATTTAAAAAACATATATATATATGTATTTCATGTGAATATTAATTGAAGATAAACTCTAAACTAGTCTTAAAACTAATATATTTTTACATCTAATCCTATAATTTTTTTTAATTCAATTTTGCGGCTGCGCGCTGGGTGCGTGCTGCGTAAGTGCAGGGTGCGCAGATCCCATGTAACCTGCAAAAAAAGAGATTTGATTGGTTCATTACACTTCCTCTTCTAATTATTGAAAGACCCCAACCATTTCAATCATTCTTCTTTGACCTTCTTTAGAGCACCATCTCTTTGGAGAGAAGAAGATTTTTTAGGCTAAGTTTACACTTAGCTCTAACGTTTTTCAACCAAAAATGGCTTCAGGGCAGCAGGCATCACCTGCATCACCTCATACTTCTGAGGATGAATTTTTGGCGGAGGCACCACCCAAAGAACGTTTTTCTTCAGTGGTGTGGACATTTTTTACTTTTCCCGAGGGGCAGAATAAGACCAATGCCACCTTGGTCACGTGCAAGATTTACAAAAGAGTCCTGTCGCGAGGGGATCCTAACAAGAAATACTCTTGCGGCACGGCAAGTATGATGAAGCACATGAGGACCCTTCATCCAAACAATCTTGCACGAGAAGAGTGCCGATGGATGAGAAACACTCCTGCTCCTGCGCCATCCACCTCATCGCAGCCGAGCACATCAAGAGTGCATCCATCAGCCCAAACCTTGGACATCCGTCCTCAATTTCAATTTTTAAAAGTGCTCTGCACTAAGTGCAGTGCGACTTTGTGCTATGGTGAGCAGTCGATCGATCTGATCTGCCGCCGGCAAGAAAGTCACATTTGCTAGTTTTTTTTTTTTTGTTTTTTTTTATTGTTCCCTGAAGTTCATTGTTTGGTTTCTCCTGATTTGTTTTTTGTTTTTTTTTGCAGAAAAACCAAAAAAAATTAAAAATTGTTCAGAAAACTCAAAAAAAATTATAAAAGAAGAAAGAAGAAAAAAAAAAGTTCTTGTAAGAATTTACTTTCCTGGTTTAAAAAAAGAGCTAAATTTCTTTGTTAGTGTGTGAAAGTTTAGATGAATGTATGTGTAATACGTAAGTGACTGAATGAATGCATTAGTAGCGTATGGTGAATGTATAAGTGCAGAACTATGAGGAAGTGCTGCAGCATCACACAGTAATCTCTTTAACTGCAGTGTGCTGTAGTACTTCTGAAGCACAGAAATGCAACATATGTACATAAATATGTTGCAAATCTATGCTTCTCTCTGCACGGCTGCTTAAACTGCGGCCATGTAGTGACGCAGGCACCCTTGCACCATAGTGCAAGGATATCTGTGTCATGTGCTGTTTGTTTTTGTGCACACCTTCCTGCACAAAAACAATCAGAAAACGCATTTTTCTCCTTCAATGTGTGCTGAACATTATAGCATGCATTGAAGATATAAAAATGTGGAGAAATTAAAACAATTCTCTTTCTTGTGCTTTCCTACACCAATTTTAGAATGGTGCAGCATTCACACACATATCGAGATTTATGATTTATGATAAATCTAGACATGTGTCTTGTTCGATGAGTATTCAGTGCAATCATGCACAACAACACTTATAGAACACCCTTTCAACGCACAGTGGTGTGCATAATGAGGTTGTATTTACATGGAGTATAAAAAGTACACAGAGTGCTTTTTCCTCTCTTTGTAAATATGAAAGAGTGTTTAGCGCAATAACTATGTTACAAAAAGTGACATATTTCAGTTTTTTTAATTCCTTGCGAATGATAGAAGGTAAGCACAGAGTTTTGTCTCCAAAGATGTTCAAAGAAGAATGATTGAAATAATTGCGGTCCTTCAATAGCTAAAATAGGAAATATTATGAACCCCTCAAATCTCTTTTTTAGCAGGTCACATGATATCTGATTATGGTCAGATTTCAAAACTACAAAGGTATAAACAGAGTGTTTTTAGAAACATGTTTCAACTTTGTAGCTTCTTGCAGACCTCCTCATTCTGCATATTGAGACTTGGTTAAACTTACCTTCACAGTAATAGGAATAAAAAATGATACACATTTTTTTCACATTTTCATTCCAATCTAAATTCATAAAAATTGCTTATTTTAAAATTTGGACCTGTGAAAGAAAAGGAAAAAAAAATTATAACATGTAATAATACATTTTTTACAACACAGCATCATTTCCACAAAGTAATTTTTTTGCCTTTTTTGCTGTTCTCCGAATATATTAAATTTCACTAAAAATAGTGATTTCAATCGTACTCATCACTTTAACAGCGGGCAAAAAAAAAACAATCTCAAAGATTGTTAAAAAAAAAAAACAACATGCTATTCTCAACAAAAAAACCACAGATATATAAAATGCATACAGCTTACAAAATTTTATAAGTTTAACTTACAAAAACTGTAAATGTTGTCACTTTAAAATATTCACTGAATCTAAGGATGAATTTTTGGAGGATGCACCATGCCCACAACGTTTTCCTTCAGTGATGTGGCAATTTTCTATTTTTATCGAGGGGCAAACAAAGACCAATGCCACCTTCGTCACGCGCAAGATTTGCAAAAGAGTTCTGTTACGAGGGGATCCTAACAAAAAATACTCGTGCGGCACAGCAAGTATGATGAAACACCTAAGGACCCTTCATCCAAACAATCTTGCACGAGAAGAGTGCAAACAGATGAGAAACACTCCTGTTCTGTATCTGTAAAAAAGAATCACAAATAAATGTATATTAATAACTTTCAAATTTATACTATTCCATTACTGTACAAACATATTTTATTTAAAAACTGACTAAGAAACTATAGCCCTGAACCACAAGTGTGACGATGGTTAAAACACTACATGCATAGTGCATACTACTTTGAAGCAGTTCATGCCCTAAAGCCTACCTCACTAAAAGACTACATGCTAACTGACTAAATGATTACAGTACTATAAGGAGACACACTGGGTGAGTGACAGGGTGTTTGCTAGAAGTGTATGAATACTAACTAGGGAATTGAAGGTGTGAAAGACAACTGTGTAGGTGATTAGAGGACTGCATAGGCATTTAAAGCAGTCCATGTGCTAAGGCCTGGCTCACTGCATGACTACTTGGGTACTGACTGAATGATTAGAGTACAGCAAGGAGAGTGCCTAGGTGAATTTATAAGTGGTAGGCTTTTTGCACAGGGAATGGATTAGTACTTGGTACTGAATGGGTCACTAGCAGTGCAAAGGGATTGACAGGATGTTTGCTGGACTGTATGGATACTGACTAGGGAATTGAAAGTGTGAAAGACAAGTGTCTATGTGGTTAGAAGACTGCATACATAGTGGATAGGGGTTTGAAGCAGTCCATGTGCTAAGGCCTGGCTCAGTGCATGAATACTTAGGCACTGACTGAATGATTAGAGTACTCCAAAGATAGTATCTTAGTGAATTTATAAGTGTTTGGGTTTTGGCACAGTGAATGGATTAGTACATGATGCTGAATGGGTCACTAGAGGTCTGCAAACGGAGTTACAGGGTGTTTCCTGGAAGTGTATGGATACTGACTAGCGAGTTGAAAATGTGAAAGACAAGTGTATAGTATGTTAGAAGACTGCATGCATACTACATAGACATTTGAAACAATCTATGTGGTAATGTATGGTTCGCAACATGAGTACTTGGAAACTGACTAAATCATCAGACTACTGCTAGCTTAGTGCCTGGGTAAAACTTTAAAATGTTCAGTTCTGGCACAGTGAAGAGAATAGTACATGGTACTGCACTTTAGTGTCAAACCCTGACTCATTTTATCAATGCATAAGCAAAGAATATCTTCTAAACCTACTAACACTTGACAACATGACCGATTTTAAAACTGTTATCTGTCATCAAATACACTATGTTACCAAATGCTTCTCTCACAATCCTTACCCAAATGTACACAGACTCACAGTGTGATTTTAGACAAGCAACACTTTCCCTAGCAGTTTACCAAAACTCATTCACTAGTCCAGAAGAGGTAATGGTACTGCACACAATTTACATATTTAAGTACAGCACATTAGTGTCAAAGCATGACTCATTTAATCAACGCATAAGCAAAGACTGGCTTCTAATGCTACTAAAACTTGACAACATGACAGGTTTTAAAAGAGTTATCTGCTAAAAAATACACGATGTTAGCAAATGCTTCTCTCACAGTGGTTCCCAAATGCACACAGACTCACAGTGTGAATCTAGACAACAACCACTATACCTAGCACTTTACCAAAAATCATTCACTACTGTGGAACTGATAAGGGAACTGCACACAATCGACATATTTCAGGACTGCACCTTTCTGTCAAAGACTGACTCATTTAATAAAAGCATAATCAAAAACTGGCTTCTAATTCTACTAAAACTTGACAACATGACAGGTTTTAAAAAAGTTATCTGTCAGAAAATACACAATGTTACCAAATGCTTCTCTCACAGTGGTTCCCAAATACACACTAACTCACAGTGTGATTCTAGACAAGCACCACTATCCCTAGGAGTTTACCAAAACTCATTCACTACAGTGCAAGTGGTAAGGGAACAGCACACAATCTACATATTTTAGGACTGCACTTTTGTGTCAAAGCCTGACTCATTTAATCAAAGCATAAGCAAAAACTGCCTTCTAATGCTACTAAAGCTTGACAACAAGACAGGTTTTCAAACAGTTATCTGTCAGCAAATACATGATATTACCACATACTTCTCTCACAGTGGTTCCCAAACGCACACAGACTCTCAGTGTGATTCTAGACAAGCAACACTATCCCTAGCAGCTTACTAAAACTCATTCACTACTGTGCAAGGGGTAAGGAGACTACACACAATCTACATATTAAAGTACAGCACATTAGTCTCAAAGCATGACTTATTTTATCAATGCATAAGCAAACACTGGCTTCTAATGCTACTAAAACTTGACAACATGACAGGTTTTAAAACAGTTATCTGTCAGCAAATACACGATGTTACCAAATGCTTCTCTCACAGTGGTTCCCAAATGCACACATACTCACTGTGTGATTCTAGACAAACAACACTATCCCTTGCACTATACCAAAACACATTTCTTCATCTAGAAGCAGTACTACATTTTAGTATAGATACATAACATAACTCATTTCACAAATTCATAAACAATGACTGGTTTCTAATTGTACCAAAATATAAAAACAGCACAGTTATCTGTCTGCAAACACATGAAAAACACAAATGATTATCACAGAATGGTTTCTACATGCACACACGCACTGTCAATAAGATTGTAGAGCAAAAAAAAGTACTCCCTACACTTTAGCAGGAGAAATACATTAGTCTGATTAACATGAAAATAACATACATCCCCTAACAATTAAATAACTCACCTTTCAAGTTGTTTTGTAGATTAAAAAGTATATCAGTCACTCACCATGTTCTCTTTTACAGAATCTCTGCACTGTGCACCTCTCAGCAAAAACAAAGAATGGAAAAGTTTCCCTTTCATTTTCCACACATATACATGTAAACATCAAATCACAATCTTTCACACATAAACTCAAAAGCAAACACACATTTCTATTGGTTAAACATTTCAACCCTTTACAACTGAAATACATTTCAACCCTTCCCACAATCTGCCTTCTACCTGTTACCATAGAAACAGCTCATGGAACACTGCACTGAGCACACAGGTCACAAGTTCAGCACACAATGTTGCTAAACAAGACAGGAAGTGTGCTTGACTTTTCAACATATCAGCTTTTCATATATAATGTTCCTTACAATCTGTTTTTGTCAACCAATAAGAATCATACCTTTAAAAAACAGAAATATACACCCTACCTTTCAGTGTAGAAAGTAGTCATACAACCAATGATTTCTTGTCTTTTTTCAAAAAAATTTTCCGTTGATCCGCGCACCCAACGCAAGAGAATCCATGCACCCAACGCGCTAGGATGCGCGCACCGTGCGCGCATTCCGCCGTTTTTTTTTTTAAATGGGACCCCCTAAGCACCTCTAGAGGGTCAGAGTAGTTCCACTCTGCCCCCTTTATATGTTTTACACACTTATTCCCCTTGCTTCTTCAGCCTCGCTTCTACCGAGGCAGAAAATGGCCGCCAACAGTTCCTGGTTTCGAATGTAGACAGACACTCGACAGCCAATTAGCATTCAGCGTGTGATCGGGAGGGTGCGCGCTCGGTTCGGGGAGGGTGCGCTTACGGTGCGGGTAGGGTCCGCGGATCCTCCCCGGCCATAGATATTTATGCACATTTAATTCTAATTTTCTCAGGAACTACTGAACGGATTCACACCATTTATGCAAAAGGCACGAGTCTGAACTGAGGACTACCTCTTTGCCAAATTTGGTGTCATTCCGTTCAGCGGTTTGGGCTGTAGCTGCGACAACAGATCCTATGGGGAATTGCATGGGGAAAACGCGTTTTGGGACCCACCTATTTTCTCGGCCCCCGCTTGACTAATCACCTCAAAACTTTCAGGGTAGGAGCGGAGCGGAGCTGGCCAAAAGTTTGGAAAATTTCACGAGGATTCGTCAACCGGCGCCAATCTTATTGGGAATAGAATGTTGCGGATTTTCTATGGAAAATAGGGCCTAACTATAACTACCTACTGGCGACCGCCAGTAGGTAATATATATATATATATATATTACCTACTGGCGGTCGCCAGTAGGTAGTTATAGTTAGTACCTTGTTTCTATTCAAAAAGTGTTTTTTGTTTTCCCAAAATCTTTGGCGCCGGTTGACGAATGTTCACGAAATTTCCAAAACTTATGGCCCACTCTGGTCAGCTCCTATCTTAAAAGTTTTGGGGTGATTCGGCAACCGGGGGCCGAGAAAAAAGGGGGGCCCAAAACTTGTTTTCTCCATGTAAATTCCCATAGGTAATTTTAGACACGACTACAGGCCGAACTGCTGAATGGAATTACACCAAGGTGTCGATTCCAATCCTGTAAAACCCGTGTATGAATGGTCGGACGGAGCGTGTTTGCCGTCCGAATGGCACCCGGGAAAACCACCTTACAAACTCGCAAGTACGATTTGCACAGACACACCATTTCCGGCTGAGTCGGAAAAAACACCGACCGGCAAAATTTGTACATACGAATCACAGTCGGGACGGCGCACATGCGACGTCCGGACGGAGTCAGGCAGCGTTTCACGGACCAGCAAGTACGATTCGTGCCGACGTCACTCCGCACGCTGCAGTTTTTACGGGAGCCAAAAACTGCCGGTAAAGTGAGGACGCCGTGAACAAGGAGCCGCGGCACGCCAGGGACAGCGATGGACCCCAACCTACGCGTCGTCCCGGCCCTCATAGCCTACCACCTCGTATACAGAAATCGACGCAGATGCCGCAGAAGGTCAGAACAACCCCCAGGGGCAAAGGGGGGGGTGTGTGTGTGCAAGGGCCAGGAATCACAACCCACATCCCACAAATAACTACAACAGCATGCACAGCACTTGCCACCATGGACTTGTCACTTCGGGGGGTGTGTCCACCAATCCCACGTCCCGCCACAACGGAAGTGGACGTGGACACGTACCCGTCATCACCACAATGGTGGCATGGCACATACCACGCCCACCCCTACGTCACACGAACTACGCCGGTACGGCCGCACCCACGTCCCAAAGGCACGTGAATGGGCCGCACCCCCAAAGTTGGGGCGCCCCAGGGGCACGGGCCCCACCCAGGCCATCAGCGCGTGGTGACGGCACACACCACGCCCACCCCTACGTCACACGAACTACGCCGGTACGGCCGCACCCACGTCCCAAAGGCACGTGAACGTGCCGCACCCCCAAAGTTGGGGCAGCCCAGGGGCACGGGCCCCACCCAGGCCATCAGCGAGTGGTGACGGCACACACCACGCCCACCCCTACGTCACACGAACTACGCCGGTACGGCCGCACCCACGTCCCAAAGGCATGTGAACGGGTCACACCCCCAAAGTTGGGGCGCCCCAGGGGCACGGGCCCCACCCAGGCCATCAGCGCGTGGTGATGGCACATACCACGACAGTGGACAGCTACATAGGGGTGTGTGCCTATCACTCCCAGCAGTGCCCAGACACAGGAGGGGTGGGTGCAGAGTCCTCCCAGCAGTGGCCAGAAACAGGAGGGGTGGGTGCAGAGTCCTCCCAGCAGTGCCCAGACATAGGAGGGGTGGGTGCCGAGGACCCCCAGCAGTGGACAGAGACATGGGGGGGCCAACACCATTATCAGATTACCACAGCTCCATGGGTGAATGTACGTATCCCTAACTCAGGACAATGACGATAGTGCCATAACAACACATCACTGTCAGCAGTGTCCCACTCCCAGGAGGATGGTCGGCCTACCCCCACTGCATGACACACCACATGTGGGTGTGAGGACAAATTACACATGCATACCCACCCCTGGCTGAGGCAGCACAATACACACACTGAGATTTTGCCACAAGACTGCACCCTCATGTCAAACACCACTAAACAATGCGAGCCAAAGGGAACACACACTGTCACGCACAGTCCACGAATGAGAGGAATGCACAGGTGCCGGGGCAGCCAACAAGCAGATGCCCCCCATGGAAGTGAAAGGGTGGAGTACACACAGATACAATGCCCACAATTGTCAGGCAGGTGCCCAAATACTCTGCAGAACACGCAACACATGTGTGTGAGGCAGGGACTACACACATGCAAAGTGCAGAAAACGGAAAATGTCCACATGAAGTCATGTCAATATACGCCATACACAAGTACAGTGACCAGCAAGGATGCCACAAACGATGCAGGTGGAGACATTGCAGAGCATGCATGGCCAAAGTCGAAGGGATGTGTCACACACTGAGGCAATGTTGACACAGCTCAGCACAACAATTGGGAAACACCATGCAGGGAAGATGACAGGTGCCACAGAGGAAGGAACACACCTTGGGACAATGTCACAATGCAGTAAGAGCCAACATGACCCACGAATATATGCAGTCACCATGTGACGGCATGCAGATACCAGGCTCCACCCCATGAGCAGGACACAACAACATTTACCAGACACCCAACACATCATCACCACCTCAACCCAGGGATCAGCAGCACCAGCAGCAACAGCAGAATAGAAATAGTGTGCAAACGAGAAAAGAACAACCACATACAGCATCTCGAAGGAAAGTAGCCACAGTACACCATTCCACAAGCCCATAGCCCACACCAGATGCGAAGCACCAGGGGGGGACACATAGGGACGCGTCTCCCCAGGCTCGCCTGCACAATACACTGTACCATATTATCCACAGAAGTGGGGGCATCATGTGGGGGAAGAACCAGGCACCGCAGGGACAGGAGGGGCACGGGTAGGTGTTGTGGCTGCAGGGACGGACGACCCCACCACAGGGGGTGCGGTGCCTGGCACGAAGGAGACATGTTTGGCGTACCACAAACTCCCCTCAGAACCCAGAACCCCACATCCGACTAGCTAAGTGTCCCATTCGATATCCGAGGTTGTGCCCGGCAGTCCCAATGTATAGACAAGCCAGAACAAGCGACTTACAACATCCCCATGAATGGTGTGAATCATACATAGCTGTGCGTCATGATTCACAGATCAGTCCACAACAGAATAGACACAGACAAGGTAAAGTTTACTGAGTACAAACAATGAACCTCGCGTCCTAAGATGCAGGACTGTGGCCAACATAAGCATACAAATAACAATTAAATAACTCACCTTTCAAGTTGTTTTGTAGATTAAAAAGTATATCAGTCACTCACCATGTTCTCTTTTACAGAATCTCTGCACTGTGCACCTCTCAGCAAAAACAAAGAATGGAAAAGTTTCCCTTTCATTTTCCACACATATACATGTAAACATCAAATCACAATCTTTCACACATAAACTCAAAAGCAAACACACATTTCTATTGGTTAAACATTTCAACCCTTTACAACTGAAATACATTTCAACCCTTCCCACAATCTGCCTTCTACCTGTTACCATAGAAACAGCTCATGGAACACTGCACTGAGCACACAGGTCACAAGTTCAGCACACAATGTTGCTAAACAAGACAGGAAGTGTGCTTGACTTTTCAACATATCAGCTTTTCATATATAATGTTCCTTACAATCTGTTTTTGTCAACCAATAAGAATCATACCTTTAAAAAACAGAAATATACACCCTACCTTTCAGTGTAGAAAGTAGTCATACAACCAATGATTTCTTGTCTTTTTTCAAAAAAAATTTCCGTTGATCCGCGCACCCAACGCAAGAGAATCCATGCACCCAACGCGCTAGGATGCGCGCACCGTGCGCGCATTCCGCCGTTTTTTTTTTTAAATGGGACCCCCTAAGCACCTCTAGAGGGTCAGAGTAGTTCCACTCTGCCCCCTTTATATGTTTTACACACTTATTCCCCTTGCTTCTTCAGCCTCGCTTCTACCGAGGCAGAAAATGGCCGCCAACAGTTCCTGGTTTCGAATGTAGACAGACACTCGACAGCCAATTAGCATTCAGCGTGTGATCGGGAGGGTGCGCGCTCGGTTCGGGGAGGGTGCGCTTACGGTGCGGGTAGGGTCCGCGGATCCTCCCCGGCCATAGATATTTATGCACATTTAATTCTAATTTTCTCAGGAACTACTGAACGGATTCACACCATTTATGCAAAAGGCACGAGTCTGAACTGAGGACTACCTCTTTGCCAAATTTGGTGTCATTCCGTTCAGCGGTTTGGGCTGTAGCTGCGACAACAGATCCTATGGGGAATTGCATGGGGAAAACGCGTTTTGGGACCCACCTATTTTCTCGGCCCCCGCTTGACTAATCACCTCAAAACTTTCAGGGTAGGAGCGGAGCGGAGCTGGCCAAAAGTTTGGAAAATTTCACGAGGATTCGTCAACCGGCGCCAATCTTATTGGGAATAGAATGTTGCGGATTTTCTATGGAAAATAGGGCCTAACTATAACTACCTACTGGCGACCGCCAGTAGGTAATATATATATATATATATATTACCTACTGGCGGTCGCCAGTAGGTAGTTATAGTTAGTACCTTGTTTCTATTCAAAAAGTGTTTTTTGTTTTCCCAAAATCTTTGGCGCCGGTTGACGAATGTTCACGAAATTTCCAAAACTTATGGCCCACTCTGGTCAGCTCCTATCTTAAAAGTTTTGGGGTGATTCGGCAACCGGGGGCCGAGAAAAAAGGGGGGCCCAAAACTTGTTTTCTCCATGTAAATTCCCATAGGTAATTTTAGACACGACTACAGGCCGAACTGCTGAACGGAATTACACCAAGGTGTCGATTCCAATCCTGTAAAACCCGTGTATGAATGGTCGGACGGAGCGTGTTTGCCGTCCGAATGGCACCCGGGAAAACCACCTTACAAACTCGCAAGTACGATTTGCACAGACACACCATTTCCGGCTGAGTCGGAAAAAACACCGACCGGCAAAATTTGTACATACGAATCACAGTCGGGACGGCGCACATGCGACGTCCGGACGGAGTCAGGCAGCGTTTCACGGACCAGCAAGTACGATTCGTGCCGACGTCACTCCGCACGCTGCAGTTTTTACGGGAGCCAAAAACTGCCGGTAAAGTGAGGACGCCGTGAACAAGGAGCCGCGGCACGCCAGGGACAGCGATGGACCCCAACCTACGCGTCGTCCCGGCCCTCATAGCCTACCACCTCGTATACAGAAATCGACGCAGATGCCGCAGAAGGTCAGAACAACCCCCAGGGGCAAAGGGGGGGGTGTGTGTGTGCAAGGGCCAGGAATCACAACCCACATCCCACAAATAACTACAACAGCATGCACAGCACTTGCCACCATGGACTTGTCACTTCGGGGGGTGTGTCCACCAATCCCACGTCCCGCCACAACGGAAGTGGACGTGGACACGTACCCGTCATCACCACAATGGTGGCATGGCACATACCACGCCCACCCCTACGTCACACGAACTACGCCGGTACGGCCGCACCCACGTCCCAAAGGCACGTGAATGGGCCGCACCCCCAAAGTTGGGGCGCCCCAGGGGCACGGGCCCCACCCAGGCCATCAGCGCGTGGTGACGGCACACACCACGCCCACCCCTACGTCACACGAACTACGCCGGTACGGCCGCACCCACGTCCCAAAGGCACGTGAACGTGCCGCACCCCCAAAGTTGGGGCAGCCCAGGGGCACGGGCCCCACCCAGGCCATCAGCGAGTGGTGACGGCACACACCACGCCCACCCCTACGTCACACGAACTACGCCGGTACGGCCGCACCCACGTCCCAAAGGCATGTGAACGGGCCACACCCCCAAAGTTGGGGCGCCCCAGGGGCACGGGCCCCACCCAGGCCATCAGCGCGTGGTGATGGCACATACCACGACAGTGGACAGCTACATAGGGGTGTGTGCCTATCACTCCCAGCAGTGCCCAGACACAGGAGGGGTGGGTGCAGAGTCCTCCCAGCAGTGGCCAGAAACAGGAGGGGTGGGTGCAGAGTCCTCCCAGCAGTGCCCAGACATAGGAGGGGTGGGTGCCGAGGACCCCCAGCAGTGGACAGAGACATGGGGGGGCCAACACCATTATCAGATTACCACAGCTCCATGGGTGAATGTACGTATCCCTAACTCAGGACAATGACGATAGTGCCATAACAACACATCACTGTCAGCAGTGTCCCACTCCCAGGAGGATGGTCGGCCTACCCCCACTGCATGACACACCACATGTGGGTGTGAGGACAAATTACACATGCATACCCACCCCTGGCTGAGGCAGCACAATACACACACTGAGATTTTGCCACAAGACTGCACCCTCATGTCAAACACCACTAAACAATGCGAGCCAAAGGGAACACACACTGTCACGCACAGTCCACGAATGAGAGGAATGCACAGGTGCCGGGGCAGCCAACAAGCAGATGCCCCCCATGGAAGTGAAAGGGTGGAGTACACACAGATACAATGCCCACAATTGTCAGGCAGGTGCCCAAATACTCTGCAGAACACGCAACACATGTGTGTGAGGCAGGGACTACACACATGCAAAGTGCAGAAAACGGAAAATGTCCACATGAAGTCATGTCAATATACGCCATACACAAGTACAGTGACCAGCAAGGATGCCACAAACGATGCAGGTGGAGACATTGCAGAGCATGCATGGCCAAAGTCGAAGGGATGTGTCACACACTGAGGCAATGTTGACACAGCTCAGCACAACAATTGGGAAACACCATGCAGGGAAGATGACAGGTGCCACAGAGGAAGGAACACACCTTGGGACAATGTCACAATGCAGTAAGAGCCAACATGACCCACGAATATATGCAGTCACCATGTGACGGCATGCAGATACCAGGCTCCACCCCATGAGCAGGACACAACAACATTTACCAGACACCCAACACATCATCACCACCTCAACCCAGGGATCAGCAGCACCAGCAGCAACAGCAGAATAGAAATAGTGTGCAAACGAGAAAAGAACAACCACATACAGCATCTCGAAGGAAAGTAGCCACAGTACACCATTCCACAAGCCCATAGCCCACACCAGATGCGAAGCACCAGGGGGGGACACATAGGGACGCGTCTCCCCAGGCTCGCCTGCACAATACACTGTACCATATTATCCACAGAAGTGGGGGCATCATGTGGGGGAAGAACCAGGCACCGCAGGGACAGGAGGGGCACGGGTAGGTGTTGTGGCTGCAGGGACGGACGACCCCACCACAGGGGGTGCGGTGCCTGGCACGAAGGAGACATGTTTGGCGTACCACAAACTCCCCTCAGAACCCAGAACCCCACATCCGACTAGCTAAGTGTCCCATTCGATATCCGAGGTTGTGCCCGGCAGTCCCAATGTATAGACAAGCCAGAACAAGCGACTTACAACATCCCCATGAATGGTGTGAATCATACATAGCTGTGCATCATGATTCACAGATCAGTCCACAACAGAATAGACACAGACAAGGTAAAGTTTACTGAGTACAAACAATGAACCTCGCGTCCTAAGATGCAGGACTGTGGCCAACATAAGCATACAAATAACAATTAAATAACTCACCTTTCAAGTTGTTTTGTAGATTAAAAAGTATATCAGTCACTCACCATGTTCTCTTTTACAGAATCTCTGCACTGTGCACCTCTCAGCAAAAACAAAGAATGGAAAAGTTTCCCTTTCATTTTCCACACATATACATGTAAACATCAAATCACAATCTTTCACACATAAACTCAAAAGCAAACACACATTTCTATTGGTTAAACATTTCAACCCTTTACAACTGAAATACATTTCAACCCTTCCCACAATCTGCCTTCTACCTGTTACCATAGAAACAGCTCATGGAACACTGCACTGAGCACACAGGTCACAAGTTCAGCACACAATGTTGCTAAACAAGACAGGAAGTGTGCTTGACTTTTCAACATATCAGCTTTTCATATATAATGTTCCTTACAATCTGTTTTTGTCAACCAATAAGAATCATACCTTTAAAAAACAGAAATATACACCCTACCTTTCAGTGTAGAAAGTAGTCATACAACCAATGATTTCTTGTCTTTTTTCAAAAAAAATTTCCGTTGATCCGCGCACCCAACGCAAGAGAATCCATGCACCCAACGCGCTAGGATGCGCGCACCGTGCGCGCATTCCGCCGTTTTTTTTTTTAAATGGGACCCCCTAAGCACCTCTAGAGGGTCAGAGTAGTTCCACTCTGCCCCCTTTATATGTTTTACACACTTATTCCCCTTGCTTCTTCAGCCTCGCTTCTACCGAGGCAGAAAATGGCCGCCAACAGTTCCTGGTTTCGAATGTAGACAGACACTCGACAGCCAATTAGCATTCAGCGTGTGATCGGGAGGGTGCGCGCTCGGTTCGGGGAGGGTGCGCTTACGGTGCGGGTAGGGTCCGCGGATCCTCCCCGGCCATAGATATTTATGCACATTTAATTCTAATTTTCTCAGGAACTACTGAACGGATTCACACCATTTATGCAAAAGGCACGAGTCTGAACTGAGGACTACCTCTTTGCCAAATTTGGTGTCATTCCGTTCAGCGGTTTGGGCTGTAGCTGCGACAACAGATCCTATGGGGAATTGCATGGGGAAAACGCGTTTTGGGACCCACCTATTTTCTCGGCCCCCGCTTGACTAATCACCTCAAAACTTTCAGGGTAGGAGCGGAGCGGAGCTGGCCAAAAGTTTGGAAAATTTCACGAGGATTCGTCAACCGGCGCCAATCTTATTGGGAATAGAATGTTGCGGATTTTCTATGGAAAATAGGGCCTAACTATAACTACCTACTGGCGACCGCCAGTAGGTAATATATATATATATATATATTACCTACTGGCGGTCGCCAGTAGGTAGTTATAGTTAGTACCTTGTTTCTATTCAAAAAGTGTTTTTTGTTTTCCCAAAATCTTTGGCGCCGGTTGACGAATGTTCACGAAATTTCCAAAACTTATGGCCCACTCTGGTCAGCTCCTATCTTAAAAGTTTTGGGGTGATTCGGCAACCGGGGGCCGAGAAAAAAGGGGGGCCCAAAACTTGTTTTCTCCATGTAAATTCCCATAGGTAATTTTAGACACGACTACAGGCCGAACTGCTGAACGGAATTACACCAAGGTGTCGATTCCAATCCTGTAAAACCCGTGTATGAATGGTCGGACGGAGCGTGTTTGCCGTCCGAATGGCACCCGGGAAAACCACCTTACAAACTCGCAAGTACGATTTGCACAGACACACCATTTCCGGCTGAGTCGGAAAAAACACCGACCGGCAAAATTTGTACATACGAATCACAGTCGGGACGGCGCACATGCGACGTCCGGACGGAGTCAGGCAGCGTTTCACGGACCAGCAAGTACGATTCGTGCCGACGTCACTCCGCACGCTGCAGTTTTTACGGGAGCCAAAAACTGCCGGTAAAGTGAGGACGCCGTGAACAAGGAGCCGCGGCACGCCAGGGACAGCGATGGACCCCAACCTACGCGTCGTCCCGGCCCTCATAGCCTACCACCTCGTATACAGAAATCGACGCAGATGCCGCAGAAGGTCAGAACAACCCCCAGGGGCAAAGGGGGGGGTGTGTGTGTGCAAGGGCCAGGAATCACAACCCACATCCCACAAATAACTACAACAGCATGCACAGCACTTGCCACCATGGACTTGTCACTTCGGGGGGTGTGTCCACCAATCCCACGTCCCGCCACAACGGAAGTGGACGTGGACACGTACCCGTCATCACCACAATGGTGGCATGGCACATACCACGCCCACCCCTACGTCACACGAACTACGCCGGTACGGCCGCACCCACGTCCCAAAGGCACGTGAATGGGCCGCACCCCCAAAGTTGGGGCGCCCCAGGGGCACGGGCCCCACCCAGGCCATCAGCGCGTGGTGACGGCACACACCACGCCCACCCCTACGTCACACGAACTACGCCGGTACGGCCGCACCCACGTCCCAAAGGCACGTGAACGTGCCGCACCCCCAAAGTTGGGGCAGCCCAGGGGCACGGGCCCCACCCAGGCCATCAGCGAGTGGTGACGGCACACACCACGCCCACCCCTACGTCACACGAACTACGCCGGTACGGCCGCACCCACGTCCCAAAGGCATGTGAACGGGCCACACCCCCAAAGTTGGGGCGCCCCAGGGGCACGGGCCCCACCCAGGCCATCAGCGCGTGGTGATGGCACATACCACGACAGTGGACAGCTACATAGGGGTGTGTGCCTATCACTCCCAGCAGTGCCCAGACACAGGAGGGGTGGGTGCAGAGTCCTCCCAGCAGTGGCCAGAAACAGGAGGGGTGGGTGCAGAGTCCTCCCAGCAGTGCCCAGACATAGGAGGGGTGGGTGCCGAGGACCCCCAGCAGTGGACAGAGACATGGGGGGGCCAACACCATTATCAGATTACCACAGCTCCATGGGTGAATGTACGTATCCCTAACTCAGGACAATGACGATAGTGCCATAACAACACATCACTGTCAGCAGTGTCCCACTCCCAGGAGGATGGTCGGCCTACCCCCACTGCATGACACACCACATGTGGGTGTGAGGACAAATTACACATGCATACCCACCCCTGGCTGAGGCAGCACAATACACACACTGAGATTTTGCCACAAGACTGCACCCTCATGTCAAACACCACTAAACAATGCGAGCCAAAGGGAACACACACTGTCACGCACAGTCCACGAATGAGAGGAATGCACAGGTGCCGGGGCAGCCAACAAGCAGATGCCCCCCATGGAAGTGAAAGGGTGGAGTACACACAGATACAATGCCCACAATTGTCAGGCAGGTGCCCAAATACTCTGCAGAACACGCAACACATGTGTGTGAGGCAGGGACTACACACATGCAAAGTGCAGAAAACGGAAAATGTCCACATGAAGTCATGTCAATATACGCCATACACAAGTACAGTGACCAGCAAGGATGCCACAAACGATGCAGGTGGAGACATTGCAGAGCATGCATGGCCAAAGTCGAAGGGATGTGTCACACACTGAGGCAATGTTGACACAGCTCAGCACAACAATTGGGAAACACCATGCAGGGAAGATGACAGGTGCCACAGAGGAAGGAACACACCTTGGGACAATGTCACAATGCAGTAAGAGCCAACATGACCCACGAATATATGCAGTCACCATGTGACGGCATGCAGATACCAGGCTCCACCCCATGAGCAGGACACAACAACATTTACCAGACACCCAACACATCATCACCACCTCAACCCAGGGATCAGCAGCACCAGCAGCAACAGCAGAATAGAAATAGTGTGCAAACGAGAAAAGAACAACCACATACAGCATCTCGAAGGAAAGTAGCCACAGTACACCATTCCACAAGCCCATAGCCCACACCAGATGCGAAGCACCAGGGGGGGACACATAGGGACGCGTCTCCCCAGGCTCGCCTGCACAATACACTGTACCATATTATCCACAGAAGTGGGGGCATCATGTGGGGGAAGAACCAGGCACCGCAGGGACAGGAGGGGCACGGGTAGGTGTTGTGGCTGCAGGGACGGACGACCCCACCACAGGGGGTGCGGTGCCTGGCACGAAGGAGACATGTTTGGCGTACCACAAACTCCCCTCAGAACCCAGAACCCCACATCCGACTAGCTAAGTGTCCCATTCGATATCCGAGGTTGTGCCCGGCAGTCCCAATGTATAGACAAGCCAGAACAAGCGACTTACAACATCCCCATGAATGGTGTGAATCATACATAGCTGTGCATCATGATTCACAGATCAGTCCACAACAGAATAGACACAGACAAGGTAAAGTTTACTGAGTACAAACAATGAACCTCGCGTCCTAAGATGCAGGACTGTGGCCAACATAAGCATACAAATGGTCAAGGCCAGAAACATCAGCATTGTTGCAATATCATAGACATTGAAAGGAGCAATCTTAAGAAACTGACAGTGGAAACAGCAATCTTCCTGTCGGCAGTAAACTAATAGTAGTATCATTCGACTAATAGCAGGTCCCTAAGCTAGAACGGGGGACCCCCCACCGTACAGATCAGCTCAGTGGTATCACATCACAGGATCATCTAGTCCCATCTCCTGCAAAAGTCCTCCATCCATTAGGGGCGCAAATTCGAGAACGCAGAGTTCAAGTTTGATAGAACGGAACGAAGGGCATGAACTGGAAGTCCATAGGAGGGAAGCGAAAAAGTCAGAAAAGAAATGTCACACCTCAACGATGTTGCAGAGAAAACAACCATGTAATAGGGGAGGAAAATATCACATCGACGGATGCACCATGAAATGAGCAGGGCTACAGTTCATCCATCAAGGCATAGGCACTATAAGTTGCAACAGCTTCCAAGAGGAAATCATCTGCACGTTCCGAAAAATTGTCTGCCATCCAGTTAAGCAGGGGGAAAGAACACACGTGTTCCTCAACAATCGGGCCATCCAGCACAACTTGTGGACAACAGGTGGGGACATCAAGATAACTCCTGGTTAAGAACTCATTTGCTGCTGTTCGGATGTCCCAATTCCCCAGGACTCCATGTGCAGCAGCACAGGCCATGACACTGACGCCAGAACAGTCCAACTCATGAGCCACTAAGGGGCACATCAGTCCATCCAAATCCGGGTCAGGAGGCACCGAGTTACACAGGCACACATCCAGAGCCCATTCGAATGGACAGTCTAGGCAATGAAAGACAGGTTGCATGCAGGGAAAGAAGGGAAACCGGAAGGACAATCCATAGGCACTGCTTAAGGTCGCCAGCGGCAGAGTGCCGTATAATTCAAGCATCATGTTCCGAAGATGGAGCAGCCGGTGCACCTCCGAAGACGGTACACAAAAGCGAATGATGAAATGCGGGGAGCACACCAAACAGAGTTTGAAAGGAGGTCACGAGGCCGGAGACCACAATGTAAAAAAAACAGCCAGGCCACCTGTTGACGAGGCATGAAAGATAGTCTGGATCCGAGTTCCAAATATGTAGTGGGAGATCAGTGTTAATAAGCCTCTTGCACCTCTGTGGGCGTGTGATCTTCGTGAAGGCCAAATGTTTCTCGGGAAGAAGTCAACACGACTTGTGTTTGAGACAATGGAGCCCTTATACTGCTCATCTTGTTGAACTCCGCTTTCAAGGTTGCAATGGGAGGCCAGATGGATACATCCAGCCGGACATGCGGGGGTGGGAAAAGCCGAAATGACAGAAAACCACTCGTAGTGATACAGTCACGATCTCAGGAATTGCCGGAAGCATTCCACAGCAAGCTACTGTATTGAATAGCACATAATTGCCGTTAGCAAGCAGCGCATAAGATGGGGTCATGACTGGCACACGCATCCACTTCAGTATACGAGCCACGTCATGAGCGTGCATGTAACAAGCACCATGCACTTGAATGTGCCTACACACCACAGAATGATCCGGAGTGGAAGTTCACCCTTCACTCCTTGAATACACCTCCTTGCCGTCTCTCACGTACCTGTTGTCGCCTAGCACGGACACAAGGGACCCGAGCAACTGGGGGGGCGGTGATGAGAATGGAGGGTGCGCCGAGGGATGGAGTGCTGCCTTCAGCACTGGGGGCAGGCTCCGCCCCCTCTGGGGGCTCAGCCTCGGACCGGTCAGCGTCATAGTCGGTGTTGGGACTGGACGGGTCTTCCGCCTGACTCCCCTCGGCCTCCGTGCCACATGCTGCACCAGACTCCCCAGCACTGGTGGCCCCGGTGCTGGCTACCCCCCCCACGTCCGTGCCAGTGTCTCCCTCTGTTTCCCCGAAGATGCTGTGGCCAAGTTGAAGAGACAGGAAATGACCAGACACCTGTATACACATGACACATGAGTCCAATCTACATAGGACACAGCGCATAGCATTAACGCCAACATGGGTGACATCTTCAAAACTACAAACATAAGTAGGCCCTGCACCACACAGTTGGTTTACCCACCATGCCACTGGGAAACAATGGGGAGCATGACACAACAGAAATTTACTAGTCCCAAATTGATACAGAGGAGCTACTCACTGGGGACAGTCGAGCACTGCATCACTGGCATGGCACGGTCACCTGCACCCGCAACTGTCCACCGATGCCAGGGACACGGTTAATGACACCTCAAATGTTACTACCGGCGTTGCACGTTGTGACTATGTCATGTGAGTGTCATGTGATCCCATGAGCTAGCTGTATGAGTTCCGTGACATGCATCTGCATTTGCTGCATCCAACATGTGTGTGCGTGTCGATGGGCATGGCACACTATTACGCACACCAGGCCACATGTGGAATCAGACGTAACGGGTGTATGTGTGCATCGCACATGCACTTGCGAGACAAGGACTATTCTGCGTAGTCTCAATGTATGTGTCATCATACCTGACATGTCCCCCTTCCTGCCAAGGTGTGTGGACTGTCCTGGTCCAAGGACATGCGACCTGTGCCTCTAGTGTCCCGCAACCGGTCTGTGTGATAATACACCCTTTGTTGACTCGAAGATTCCTCGGGAGCGGAACGATGCAAAAAGGGGTCCACCTCTCGACAGCCCCAACCCTGACTGCTATTAAAGCACAGGAGAGTGGGATGGTCAAGCGGGGGAAGGAAAGGATGGGAACAGCTGGGAGGGAGATCTGAAAGTGAAAGACACTAAACACATTAGCCTATTCTTTAATATGCTTGTTCAACTCACTCTAGAGGAAGAATGCGTACCTGCAAACAAACTTAAACAACGTTTTCTCCAGGTGTACTCATCCTGGATCCCACTCAAGCAATACCCTGTTCTGAATGATCTAGAGAGTTCTAGAAACAAAAGGAAGGCGACATGAAAACACTTCCTCACACTCTGTGGCCCAGCATCCCGCAACACTCTATTTGTGCTCCTTATCATACACACCACAAGGGTTGACTTGCTTCACTTCACAGGGGATGAGCAGACTGCCGCCTCATGGCCCCCTGTTAATAAACAATGGTCCGGAGTTAAAATGCTTCTTTCAACTCCGTGGCATTTATTTCACTGTCAACCGTTGGTTAATGTTTTCAGGGTGAATATATACAAGTTCCACTAAACACCTAAATCACCCAGGAACGTGTGCACCGGGGAATGCGAAATAATAACACACATGAACATAGAGTAGTCAGGAGACCAAGGTAATCACTCAGCAAGGAATAGCAAGATATGGTCTCTCTCGCCTCACAAGAAAAGTCTAGGCAGGAGTACGAAGTCTTTGTAAGAACTATATCGAGAGTAGCGGCTCTCAATGATCCAGGTGGTGCATGTGCACCCTTACCCTACACGGGCGAACTGCAGACGTCGGGGATCTCGGCTGCAACGGAAGAATAATCAGCAACGAGTGAAACGCCGAACGGCGTTTTCAAGGTTTACCTCTTCCGGTTTCTTCCCATGTGATCGGACTTGGTGGCGGAAGTGCAGGGATCATGTGATCGGACTGGGTGGCGGAAGTGCAGGGATCATGGGAATTGTAGTCCTAACTCCCGTTTGGCTCTCGTTCCGTCTCCACCATCCGGCTAACCACCCCATCAGCGCTCTCGTCTTAGCGTCTGGTGAGCTATTCAGGGCATGACGTGAGTCAGGCGAGGCACGGAGAGGAAGGAGTGTGACAGCACATCCTTTCTTCGGGGCCCCTCTTTGAGGGCCAGGTTTACTAGGGTTCTTGTTATGGAATAGATGTATCAATCGAGGGGCATGCACGTTCTTTGCTGGCTCCCAGGAGTTTTCTTCAGGTCCGTAATTCTTCCAAGCCAAAAGGTACCACAGGGATTTGCGTCTCCACTTGGAGTCGAGTATTCTCTTTACCTCGTACTCAGGTTGTCCATCTATTATCGCCGGAGACGTTGGTTGTCGAGGTGGTTTGGCAGATGGTTTCAGAAGGGAAACGTGAAAAACCGGATGGATCCTCATGTGTGTGGGTAAGGCGAGTTTGAACGCCACTGGATTAATCTTTTTCACTATGCGATACGGGCCCACGTATCGTGGATTGAACACACTGTATTTGCGAAACCTGAAATTCCTTGTGGACAACCATACATAGTCACCCTTCATATAGGTGGGACCTGGTCTACGATGCTTGTCGGCCTGTTTTTTGTATTGTTCCTTGGTTTTTTGTAGATTACTTCTGGCGGTTTTCAGAGTTTCTTGAATGACTGTTACTCTTTCTTGTACACTCGGTATTTTCTCATTATACTGAGGTTTCCCTATGGGAAGAAAGCGTGGATGAAATCCATAGGTACAGAAAAAGGGTGTCATTTTGTTGGAACTATGCTGAGCATCGTTGTAGGCCACTTCTGCTAACCACAGAAGGTCCACCCATTCGTCCGTTGTTTGATCCACGTAGCAACGTAAGTACTTCTTTAAGGATTGGTTCAGACGTTCTGTTTGACCGTCTGTCTGGGGGTGGAAGGCCGTGGAGGTGTTGTTTGCTATGTGAAGTGTTGAGCACCAGGTTTTCCAAAATTTGCTGGTAAATTGAGGACCCCTATCCGTAATGATGACTTTGGGTATCCCATGAAGACGTACGACATTAGTGAGCAGCAAGGTTGCCAATTGGGATGAGGAGGGCAAGTCAGCGCACGCTATGAAGTGACCCAACTTAGTTAGGTTATCCACGACCACTAAAATGGTTGTACAGCCTTTATCCTTTGGTAAACTGACTATAAAGTCCATTGATATGTATTCCCAAGGTTCTTCTGGAGAGGGTAATGGTTGTAGCAGTCCTTGAGGTTTTCTATGGTCTGCCTTGGCCTGACAGCACACAACGCATTCTTGGATTCTTTTTGTGATGTCTTGTTTAATCTTGGGCCACCAAAAGCGGCGCTGAATGTTTTCCATCGTTTTCTCCAAGCCTGTATGTCCAGCGCATGGGTCTTCATGGCACCAAGCGAAGACAGTTTTTCTTAGTGCAGAGACAGGTATTAACAGTTGATGCTGGCGCATGGGAAGACCGTCTTTCAAGTGCCAGTCTGTATTGTCCTTCATCCAGGTTTTCCAAGAGGGCTTTTTAATGGCCTGTTTTACTTGGTCTAGGAAGTTCTCTGTTTGTATTACACCCACAATTTTTGTGGAGGGAATGATGGCCTGCGGCTCCTGTTTGTTCTCAGCAAGGGAATTGTCACGACGAGATAAGGCGTCTGCCTTCCTATTCTCCACCCCGGGTCTATAGGTAACCACAAAGTCGAACTCCGCAAAGAACAACATCCATCGTAGTTGACGCGGAGTGAGTAACCGAGCCGACTTCATAAATTGCAGGTTACAATGGTCTGTATAGACCGTTACGGTATGTCTTGCCCCCATTAGATGATGCCTCCATTCTGTAAAGGCGTCTTTGATAGCAAGGAGTTCTTTTTCTGCTATGGTGTAGTGGGTTTCCGCCGTGTTTAATTTTCGGGACATATAGGCCACCGGATGTAATTGCCCGTTCACTTTGTTTCTTTGTGATAGAATGGCTCCAATGGCCACATCCGAAGCATCTGCCTCCACTACGTAGGGTATGTCACTGTCAGGGTGGGCAAGAATAGGTGCAGTGGTGAAGGCGGTTTTTAACACCGTGAATGCCTTCTGGGCTCCTTCAGTCCACACATAAGGAACGTTCTTCTTCAGTAGTCTGGTCAGAGGAGCCGCCACTTGCGAGAATTGCTGAATAAAACGTCTGTAAAAATTGGCAAACCCCAGAAAACACTGCAGTTCTTTTACGCTTTTGGGGGGTAGCCAATCTAACACAGCTTGTATTTTCCGTGCTGCCATCTCTTGTCCTTCAGCCGATAGAATGATTCCTAGGAATTCCACCTTCCTCACGTGGAATTCACATTTGCTTATTTTACAAAATAAGCGATGTTTTCGTAGCGTGAGCAAAACCGCTCGAACGTCTTCTACGTGGTTTTCTTCTTTCTCAGAGTATATTAAGATGTCGTCAATATAAATGATAACCGTAACATCAAGGAACTCACGCAAGACGTTGGTCAAGAAGAACTGAAAAGCGGCTGGGGCGTTGCATAGGCCGTATGGCATCACACAGTACTCAAATAAGCCATATCTTGTGCGGAAGGCCGTCTTCCACTCGTCCCCAGCACGCATTCTTACCAAATGGTAAGCGCCTTTCAAATCCAGGCGGGTATATATTACCGCTCGGCGTACTTGGTCTAACAACACCGGAATGAGGGGCAGAGGGTAGCGATTCTTAATGGTGATGTTATTCAACGCCCTAAAATCCACACAGGCCCTGAGTTCTCGATTGGCCTTAGGGATAAAAAAGAGGGGAGATGCAGCGGGTGATTTGGATGGTCTTATAAACCCGTTGTCTAAGTATGTGTCTAGATAGTGGCGTAAATGCTCATTTTCTGGTTCGGTGAGCGCATAGATTCTTCCACATGGCACCACAGCCCCGGGAACCAGATCAATTTGGCAGTCGTAGCTACGATGCGGTGGTAAAATATTGGCTTGGTCTTCGTCAAACACGTCCCGGAGGTCGTGGTATGGTGAAGGTAAACGAACGTTTTTCTCCTCAGCAGTGGCTATCATATGCGTTCGAGAGGACCCTTTCGTTGCGCTCTGTCGATTAGAACTACAGTGTTCTATGCAATAGGGTGAATTAAATTCAATTGTCTCTTTCTCCCAATCAATTATCGGATTGTGTTTCCGGAGCCAGGGAAGACCCAATATGATTCCGTACTGGGGTGCCTTTATCACATTGAAACAAAGCGTTTCCCAATGTTGTTCTTCCCAAGATATCTCTAGGTTTTCCGTACAATATCGAATGGGACCAGAAACCAATTGTCGCCCATCTACCGTCATCACAATTTCGGGTTCTGCCTTAGGTATTAGTTTTAATTTCAAAGCGTGAGCTAAGTCCTTGTCTATAAAAAGACCAGTTGCCCCCGAATCTACCATGGCCTTGAGGGGGCGTTTCTGTTCTCCCAGATGGAGGTGTAACGACACATGTAAATGGGACGTCGAACTGTCATCAATGTTTTGTACGGAAGGGATCGCCATTATGCCCAAGAACCTCCCTTCTTGTCTTCTTGAGCCTTGAAGTTTTCCGTCTTCAGATTGTCTCCACTCCTACGGGACAAGACCTCTCTATCCCTTCCTGGAGGTTTAGCCAAACACTCCCTCACATAATGCCCTTTCTTTCCGCAATATAAGCACAGCCCATTCTTGCGTCTCTGCTCCTTCTCTTCTGTGGTAAGAGAGGCTCGAACTGAACCTATTTCCATGGGTTCCGAAGTAGAGTTATATCCTCCAGGAGCTGGTCTAGCTCGGTCAAACCGAAATGAGGTTTTCTCTCCTCTCCTTTTATCCACCCTACGATCTGCTAATCTGTGGTCTAACCTCTGGGTTAGTTCAATAAGAGCCTTGCAAGAGGTGGGTTGTGGATCTATCGTAGCCAATGCGTCCTTCAATTCGTCTTTAAGACCCTGATAAAACAACGCGCGTTGATTATTCTCGGGCCACTCTGTCTCTGCAACTAATCGTTGGAAGGCGTTGACATACACAACTAATTCTTTATTCCCCTGTCTTAATTCTAGCAGTTCACGTTCAGCTGTAAAGGTGGCGGCCCTGCGATCAAACACTCGTTCAAATTCGTCTCGAAATGCATCCCAGTCATACAAAAGTGGATCATCGCGCCGCACCAAGGGAACAGCCCACTGTGCGGCATCACCGTTCAAATAGGAAATGGTGAAGGCTACTCTAGATTGATTGGAAGGAAAGGCCTTGGGTTTACATGAAAAGTGTAGCAGGATTTGTGTAATAAATACCTGCACCTTATGGGCATCTCCTGAAAACCTTTCGGGAGGTGCAAGGGGAATAGGTGTAGGTAGTTCTACGCTAAATGGTGTGGCTGAGGCTGAAAAGCCACCTAAAGGAACCCGCCCCATACCTGCATCAAAGGGGTTGCGTTGCATTCCTTCAACCCTCTGTCTTAAGGCTGCGGTTTCGGCTCGAGAAGTGGCTAGTTCTTGCTGTACCAAGGCTAAGGCCCCTACAACGTCCTCTAATGTGGCCATGTTTTGCATCGACCCGCCCAGGAGGAAGTCAATTCGTGGGCTGATTATTCTGTTGACTCGAAGATTCCTCGGGAGCGGAACGATGCAAAAAGGGGTCCACCTCTCGACAGCCCCAACCCTGACTGCTATTAAAGCACAGGAGAGTGGGATGGTCAAGCGGGGGAAGGAAAGGATGGGAACAGCTGGGAGGGAGATCTGAAAGTGAAAGACACTAAACACATTAGCCTATTCTTTAATATGCTTGTTCAACTCACTCTAGAGGAAGAATGCGTACCTGCAAACAAACTTAAACAACGTTTTCTCCAGGTGTACTCATCCTGGATCCCACTCAAGCAATACCCTGTTCTGAATGATCTAGAGAGTTCTAGAAACAAAAGGAAGGCGACATGAAAACACTTCCTCACACTCTGTGGCCCAGCAACCCGCAACACTCTATTTGTGCTCCTTATCATACACACCACAAGGGTTGACTTGCTTCACTTCACAGGGGATGAGCAGACTGCCGCCTCATGGCCCCCTGTTAATAAACAATGGTCCGGAGTTAAAATGCTTCTTTCAACTCCGTGGCATTTATTTCACTGTCAACCGTTGGTTAATGTTTTCAGGGTGGATATATACAAGTTCCACTAAACACCTAAATCACCCAGGAACGTGTGCACCGGGGAATGCGAAATAATAACACACATGAACATAGAGTAGTCAGGAGACCAAGGTAATCACTCAGCAAGGAATAGCAAGATATGGTCTCTCTCGCCTCACAAGAAAAGTCTAGGCAGGAGTACGAAGTCTTTGTAAGAACTATATCGAGAGCAGCGGCTCTCAATGATCCAGGTGGTGCATGTGCACCCTTACCCTACACGGGCGAACTGCAGACGTCGGGGATCTCGGCTGCAACGGAAGAATAATCAGCAACGAGTGAAACGCCGAACGGCGTTTTCAAGGTTTACCTCTTCCGGTTTCTTCCCATGTGATCGGACTTGGTGGCGGAAGTGCAGGGATCATGTGATCGGACTGGGTGGCGGAAGTGCAGGGATCATGGGAATTGTAGTCCTAACTCCCGTTTGGCTCTCGTTCCGTCTCCACCATCCGGCTAACCACCCCATCAGCGCTCTCGTCTTAGCGTCTGGTGAGCTATTCAGGGCATGACGTGAGTCAGGCGAGGCACGGAGAGGAAGGAGTGTGACACCCTTCTAATGCACATATGTGGATGTCTGTCACTCCTGTCATGTGTCAGCCTCTTCACTTACACTGGCCCACAGCTAGTTCCATGTCATGTCATGTTGACCTTGCGCACCCACGTGTGTAGCTGACTGTTGTTAGGGGTGTCACCTGGCTGGCATACGAGTCCTGGATGCATTGCCTCTAGTGTCCCGCAACCGGTCTGTGTGATAATACACCCTTCTAATGCACATATGTGGATGTCTGTCACTCCTGTCATGCGTCAGCCTCTTCACTTACACTGGCCCACAGCTAGTTCCATGTCATGTCATGTTGACCTTGCGCACCCACGTGTGTAGCTGACTGTTGTTAGGGGTGTCACCTGGCTGGCATACGAGTCCTGGATGCATTGCACAGTACAGACTCTGTATGTAGATGTAGCATATGTGCATTAGCTGTTGAACATGTGCTCAGTTCACTGACAGTGGTGTATTGCTGTACTCAATCTTCGTTATTCCTTCCAAATTTCTGCAGGGCACCGCCTCTCCCCCGACCAACGCCAGACTTGGCTGCCATGAGGGAACGTGACTGTATACGCCGCTACCGCTTCTCCCAACCGTTGATTGACGACTTGACCACAAGGCTGGAACCACACCACACCTCCAACCGCTGCACTGACACCCAAGATGAAGGTGATGGCAGCCCTACATTTCTTTGCCACCGGTACGTTTCAATTGACTATAGCTGATGTAGGTGGTATGTCCCAGACCATATATTAAGAGAGGACCAGCTTTCAAGCACACCCTTATTGCAAAATTTATGTAACAGTCCATCTGAGTGGGCACATCATGTGAAACAATGTCTCTGAAAGATTCCCAATATCCAATCGAAGTCACTGGACAGGATACAGTAATCCGTTGAGTAATTCAAATTACTCCTCTTTATTGATTGAAGATAATATCCAAGAGATGTGATACAGTCGTCCAATATTGAATACAGCTCCAAAAAATGTGGTACAATCGTCCAATATCGAATACAGCCAACACGTGTTTCGTCTGTACTAGATTGGTACAATGACTTTTTGACGTCTGGTAACGCGAAGAAGAGTCTCTTCTTCGCGTTACCAGACCCTGGGTTCTTGTTGACGGACTACCTTTATACGGTCTCATTACGTTTTACACTATATTTTGGTGTGCTCGTCAGTTTGGATTGGACATTGTATACACCTATATCGTCTCAATTATTAGTTTGAGTCCTTGTTTATTGTTTGTGAGGGATTGCGCGATGACCGCCCGAGACTGACGTCATGGAAGCACTCTGGTCCTAACCTCACACACTCCGTCCCTCTTAAAGAGAAGAGGAACTTACGGGAACTACAATATCCATGCTCCTCTCTGGTTTATTCACAGACGGGAACCGAAGACCCGGAAGAGGGCGGGGTTAAACCCGGAAGTACAGTCCAAACACCAATGAAAGGCGGAGGAGAAGAAACGTCGTCGTCGAGGACCAAACGCGAGAAAGAGGAAGGAACACGGAACGAACCGCACGGAGGAGACGAACTCGGAGAAAGCGCTGAGGAGAGAGCGGACACCGAGGACAACAAGCAGGTGGAAGACCGAGACGACGCGGACGTAGAGGACCGCTGGTACGAAGAATGGTGGTGCCCACCGGAGGACGCTGAGGAGCGGCCGTAACTCTGGAGAGTTACGGCGGGGGTCGGTGAGTGAAACCGTCACCGGGGTTTGAGCTGGGAGGGGGATTGAGGGAGGCAATGGGGAGACCGGGTAGAGACCCGTGAGGCCCGAGTTACCGTGTAGTTGTCGTAACCAAGTAGAAATCTGTATTGATAAGTGTCTGACCTCGCTTCCTCTCATAGCCAAAGCTAACTATCCTGCTAAACCACTTACTCCCAATACTTAGCCGGACTACGTTCAAATTACAGTGTTTCCCTTCACGTCCATACTTCCCTTCACGTCCCTATTTCCCTCACGACCCCTCCAACTGTTCCTCAACAACACTCGTTGGTGCGGTGACGGTGTTAAGACAGTCTAACGTATCACAAATACCACCCTGACAAACCCCTTTCTTTTCCCTCCTATGAGCCTCCGGGAAGACGGCCACGCCATCGCCAAAGAAGTCCCCGATACATCCACCTTGAACCCTACGGAGTCACCGGACCAGGAAGACAGTCTCTCAGGAGGGAAACCAGAAGAACCAACATCATCCAGATCTCTATTCTCACAGAAAACCAATAAAAAGCCTTCCTTAGGCAAATATATACAGCCTCCTCGCCTGTTTATTAAGCCTGCCCTCCCACAAGTGGTGTCAGAAGTGGGATCCCAAGGCGTCATGGAGGCTGCCATAGCGAAAATGGCTGAAAATCAGGAGCATCTGGGCAAAGTGATGGAACGCTTCCTGACGGTGGTGGAAGAAGACCGAGGCAAGTTGCAACAAGTACTCAGTGGACAGAGCGATACCCACGGGGCCGCTATGGAGAAACTTACTGAAGCTCTCGGACACCAGAGAGGTCCCACCACGCTCCCATCCGTAGTACTACAACGATATGTACCAGGTGAAGATCCGGATTTCTTCTTTACGAACTTCGAACGGATGGCCACAGCGGCTTCTTGGCCGGCCGATAAATGGGGCCAATACCTAGGACCTCTCCTATCAGGAGACTTACAAGCCGCGTACCAGGCTGCTACCATTCAGGGGGTGGTTCCGTACGCTGACATAAAACGCTGCATCATGGAGCGACTGGGGGTAGATGACGAAACATATCGAAAGCGATTAAGACAAATGAAAGAAGGCATCCAAGAAACACCCCGAGCTCTCTACTTTAGGGTGAAGGACATGGCAGATCGATGGCTGAAACCCGCTACCACAGATAAGGATGGAATCATGGCAAAAATATATTTAGAGCAGTATTTGTCCTCTCTACACCCCCCTATCCAAAGGTGGGTAAGACAACAACCTCACCTTACCCTTGAAACCGCAGTGGAAATAGCCAGTGCCTACAGTAGGGCCCAAGAGGTCCAAAAGGGGCGCGACGAGTCCACAGCAAAACCCACTAGTTCAGGATTACACCGGCCAATGAGGCCCCCACCGCCCAAGAGACCAGAGACTATTACCATTGTTCCAGGGATACCACCTATACGTCCACCGGCAGCAGGACCCCAGTGTTTCCAGTGCGGAGCAATGGGACATATCGCCAGGTTCTGTCCACAGAAAGAAGAACCAATGGAAATAGGAGTGGCTCGTAACTACTATTGTTCACCCACTGAAAAAGAAAAACCACCCTACCGTTGTACCATCTCAGTGAACGGACAACCTATGACTGCCCTTGCCGATACCGGCTGTTTACATAGTGTAATAAGGCCACAAGAACTCGGGAATCATGTCGGTCCTATCGACGGCACTGTCGCCATCCGGTGTGTGCATGGAGATACCAAACCGTATCCCACAACACAAGTACGAATCCAGCACTCTCAAGATCCCGGATCATTCCTCACTGTGGGCCTGATTCCTCGCTTGCCTGAACAAGCCATAATAGGAAACGATTACCCGAAGTTGACTCAGTTGGTACGGGAGGCGGAGACCAAGGAAGGCGACTGGTGGTCTTCCGCACCTTTTGCCCAGGAGATAGATAAGGACTGGCCTCCAGCAAAGCCAAGGAAAAGCCGGAAACAAAGGAGAGCAGACAAGGCCAGACATCCTGTGGCACTACCGGTTCTTCTGGATGAAAATCCCTGGGAAACAGATAGGAATTTCCACGCCGCACAGCGAGAGGACCCCCTACTACAAGGAGCCTGGTCTCAAGCCCTCGACGCTGAAGATCCCCACCATGTATGTCCCTATTTCTTTACGAAGCAAGGGTTATTGTACAGAAAGGGATCCCCCACTCTACGTGCCCAGTTGTTGATCCCAGGCCCCTTCAGAGACAAAGTCCTCTTTCTAGCACATAGCCACTTGTTAGGAGGGCATTTCGGCGCGGAGAAAACCGAAAAACAGATCACCGAACGGTTCTATTGGCCAGGGATATACCAACAGATCAAAATATACTGCAAGGAATGTCCTGTATGTCAAAGGAATAGCAGGTATCAGCCCCCTAGAGCTCCCCTAAGACCTCTTCCCATAATAGACGAACCCTTTCAACGTATCGGTATGGATATCATTGGTCCCTTACTACCGTCCCGTAGTGGGTGTCGGTATGTGCTAGTTATAGTGGACTATGCCACACGTTTTCCTGAGGCCATACCCTTACGTCGGCCAGACGCCTCTAACATCTCCAAGGCTATGATCAACATCTTCTCACGAGTCGGATTTCCGAAGGAAATCCTGACTGACCAAGGCACTCCTTTCATATCCCGACTCATGCGACAGGTCTGTTCCCAGTTAGGGGTCAAACAGATTAGGACAGCAGCATACCATCCACAGACGGATGGATTAGTGGAAAGGTATAACGCCACTATTAAAACCACTCTCAAAGACCTCTTGGCCCTAGAAACCCGGAAATGGGAAGATATCCTACCGCTGGCTTTATTTGCCATTCGATGCAAGGAACAGAAAAGTACGGGTTACTCGCCTTTTGAATTGCTTTATGGGCGTAAACCCCGTACTTTCCTGGACATGGCACAAGAAGGATGGGAAAAAGAACCCGACTTCTCCAAACCCCTGACTGACTACGTGGCCAATTTACGCACCCATCTAAGCCAGATTAGAACCATTATGCGTTCCAACCTGGAGAACGCCCAAACAGCTCAGAAAGGCCAATATGACAGAAGAGCCAAAGAGAGAAGCTTCCAAGTAGGAGATTTAGTACTGCTAATGATGCCTTCATCAGACCAGAAACTATTGGGACAATGGCAGGGGTCCCTTTTCAATAGTAGAAAAGGTAACTCCCGTGACTTATCGGATAGAAACAGATTCGGCAAGACACACATCTCAGATTTACCACATAAACCTATTAAAAAAATGGCAGGGCCCTTGTCCTCTCGCAGTAAACATGGTAGATACCCCAGTTCCCTTGTTCGAACAGTGTATTTCATCTGATCTAGGACCCTCTTTGCGGGACAGTCTTTCCCAAAGGTTAAACCCTCTGGCTGCTACCTTCTCCACCACCCCTGGTAGAACAACACTTATAGAACATTCTATAAAAACCCCTCCAGGAAAAAAGGTACGTCAACGGCCGTACCGTATACCTGAAGCACGCCGTCAAGTCATTAAAGAGGAAATAAAAATGATGTTAAAAATGGATGTCATTGAGCCCTCCGTAAGTGAGTGGAACTCACCGATTGTTCTCGTACCCAAGCCAGATGGATCGGTACGTTTTTGCATTGACTTCCGTGAAGTCAATAAGATATCAGAATTCGACACCTACCCTCTTCCCAGAGTGGATGAGATGGTGGAAAGAATTGGGAAGGCCAAATACATTAGCACGTTAGATTTGTGTAAAGGTTACTGGCAAGTCCCACTCAGACCACAGGATAGGGAGAAAACGGCGTTTTCCACTCCGGACGGGTTGTATCAGTTCAAGGTGTTGCCCTTTGGGTTGCATGGAGCACCTGCCACTTTCCAAAGAGCTATGAATGTGTTGCTACAACCCCATGTATCCTACGCAGGAGCGTACCTAGATGACATAGTCATTTACAGCAACACCTGGGAACAACACCTTACACATCTGTATCAGGTTATCCAGACCTTAGGCCAACAAGGTCTGAAAATCAACCCCGCCAAGAGTCACTTAGCAGCCCAGACGGTACACTATCTCGGGTACTTGCTGGGTGAAGGCCTCATAAGACCCCAAACGTCTAAGCTGACCGCCATCTCTCAAATTCCTCTCCCCAAAACCAAAAAGGATCTCAGGGCCTTCCTTGGCCTTCTGGGTTATTACCGCCGGTTTATACCCCTATTCTCCCAGGTGGCTGCGCCCCTAACAGACCTGCTCCAGAAGAAAGTTAACACCGAAGAGGTGCTACGTCACCCTCCCTTTGCGGTCTTGCAAGCCTTCAATACCCTAAAAACAACTCTTACGTCGGACACAGTCTTAGTTAGTCCGGATTACTCCCTCCCCTTTATCCTTCAAACGGACGCGTCAGATCAAGGCCTCGGCGCGGTCCTATCTCAGGAAACCCCACAAGGAGAGAAACCAATTTTATATATTAGCCGTAAACTGTTCCCGAGAGAAAAAAACTATGCTACCATTGAAAAAGAAGCCTTGGCCATTAAATGGGCCATTGAGACCCTACGATATTACCTGGATGGCCGGGAGTTCACCCTTTTTACGGACCATGCCCCATTAGAATGACTATCCCGAAACAAAGGACGTAACGAGAGAGTCCTTAGATGGTTCCTGGCCCTACAACCCTACAGGTTCACAACCAAACATAGAAAGGGGACCGAACAAGGAAATGTGGATTTTTTATCTAGGTTTCCCCAAGAACAGAACCCTAGTAGAAAGACAGCAAGGGAAAGGGGATGTGAGGGATTGCGCGATGACCGCCCGAGACTGACGTCATGGAAGCACTCTGGTCCTAACCTCACACACTCCGTCCCTCTTAAAGAGAAGAGGAACTTACGGGAACTACAATATCCATGCTCCTCTCTGGTTTATTCACAGACGGGAACCGAAGACCCGGAAGAGGGCGGGGTTAAACCCGGAAGTACAGTCCAAACACCAATGAAAGGCGGAGGAGAAGAAACGTCGTCGTCGAGGACCAAACGCGAGAAAGAGGAAGGAACACGGAACGAACCGCATGGAGGAGATGAACTCGGAGAAAGCGCTGAGGAGAGAGCGGACCCCGAGGACAACAAGCAGGTGGAAGACCGAGACGACGCGGACGTAGAGGACCGCTGGTACGAAGAATGGTGGTGCCCACCGGAGGACGCTGAGGAGCGGCCGTAACTCTGGAGAGTTACGGCGGGGGTCGGTGAGTGAAACCGTCACCGGGGTTTGAGCTGGGAGGGGGATTGAGGGAGGCAACGGGGAGACCGGGTAGAGACCCGTGAGGCCCGAGTTACCGTGTAGTTGTCGTAACCAAGTAGAAATCTGTATTGATAAGTGTCTGACCTCGCTACCTCTCATAGCCAAAGCTAACTATCCTGCTAAACCACTTACTCCCAATACTTAGCCGGACTACGTTCAAATTACAGTGTTTCCCTTCACGTCCATACTTCCCTTCACGTCCCTATTTCCCTCACGACCCCTCCAACTGTTCCTGAACAACACTCGTTGGTGCGGTGACGGTGTTAAGACAGTCTAACGTATCACAAATACCACCCTGACAAACCCCTTTCTTTTCCCTCCTATGAGCCTCCGGGAAGACGGCCACGCCATCGCCAAAGAAGTCCCCGATACATCCACCTTGAACCCTACGGAGTCACCGGACCAGGAAGACAGTCTCTCAGGAGGGAAACCAGAAGAACCAACATCATCCAGATCTCTATTCTCACAGAAAACCAATAAAAAGCCTTCCTTAGGCAAATATATACAGCCTCCTCGCCTGTTTATTAAGCCTGCCCTCCCACATTGTTCTTACGTTATTATCACGGAGATGCATATGTGATTTGACACCCCACCTAAATTGGTGTATTAGAAAGGTGGGCCCAACGAACGGATTCTGAGCCTTGAAAAAGTCATTGTACCAATCTAGTACAGACGAAACACGTGTTGGCTGTATTCGATATTGCCAGGAATTACCACATCTGTGTGTTGCAGGGGGTGTCCAGTGTGGGTCACACATGTTCAGCCGAATGACCTGTGATTCTGTTCCAATGGATGCAACTCCATTAGTGTGAGGCTGAGTAATAAAGGTGTTCGTCATACTCCAAGCTGCCTCGTCTCTGTCAATGCTGGTCTCTTGCCACTTGGCATGCGGCATCTCTGGCATACTTGCTGTAGATAATGCATGGGAGTCCCTGTGTAGTTTAGCGACATGCATGCAGTTGCTCATGGATTTGGCTCCCTATTGTGCATGTAGTACATGGTCGTGTATGTTTTTTAGCGAGGTCAACCACACAATGGGCCATCACCAGTTGCTGAGGGTGTGTCTCCAGTGCGCAGGTCGACCTTCAGTTTCCTGATCCTGTGTAATGGTTCTTTGGGGATTGGGCATGCATTGTCTCTGGGTGTGCCATGTGACACTGGACACTCCTCACTTTACACACGCGCCTGTTGCAGTTGCCCTTCTGACATCCTAGTGTTTGTGTGCAAGATGGGCCATTCGGCAGGGGGGTGGCGCCTGCTGCTGCAGGCCCTGCACAGGCACACAGTGGCCACACTCACAAGATGTTGTGCATCATGTTTTGCTCGCTCACATTTGCCATGCTAGTCCACAGCATCTGTACCCCATGCGGCTACGCACTCTGCATCATGCACATGATCCACAGATAGATCCACTCCAAGTTACGACAGGACATCCCCCAGGTCCATGACGACATCCATCTCATCAACTGCCCTGACCTCTACGGAGCAAGTACATCCACACTCCAAGGACACTGGTCCACTTCCAGGGGGCATCTGCACACCTCAGCTTCTACGCCCTGCGCTCCACCCACCTCACCGTCCACCATAGCTGGCTGCAATGGATCACTGTCTGCTGCAGGATGTCCTCCGCACACCCCACCCACACTCAGGAGGCAGTCCACAAACCCGACCCCACGCCAACCTTGTACGTCTGTCATCCTAGATCCCGTTGGTCCATCTCCGTGCAGCCAACCTTTCCCTGGCCCCCGTTCTTCTCATCCACCGTACTCCAGCATACAGGACATTGTTCTCCCACCTGGCCACACATGCCTGGGACTCCCTCCCCGGGTACCTCCACATGGGCCATGGCCTCTACGCCTTGATGATGATCTCCCAAATAGTTCTGTCCGCACAGTTTAGCAAGCCCCCCCTCAGCAGCCAGAGGCCATCACAGGTGAGTGTGGTGCTCCATGCCTACATTGTATGATACCTTGTGACCCATGTGTGTCCTGTACCAGACTCTGTTCCCAGGGGATGGATGGCTGGAGTTGGTTCAACACTCACGCATAGTTAGACATTTCCACACACATATGTCGTAGAATAATGCAAAATGACAGCAACATCTCATGTGCAGAACAATGTGACTTTATTTTTGGTGGGGTGAGTCTTTTGGTGGATGTGCTAAGGTGCACTACCGGGGGAATAGAATCCAAAGTTCACTGGGGGAGATGGCATCCTTGGCATCGGAAGTCATCAGAGTCCAGACCACAGTGTTGGTCATCATTGGTCAGACTGGGACCAGCAAGTCCATGTGGCAGAGAATGTCATTGGGTGAGGTGCTGCTGTTGCGCCCGAGGGCCAGGTGCCAGGCCAGGTGACCTGGGAGATGGGGATGGTCCGCTGACTCTCACGGTCTCTTAAGTGGACGACCCTCTTTCCTCCGGGGACCCTCAGATGCAGGCCTTGACGATGCCAGGGACGCTCCGTCAGATGAATCCTCCTCCTCCTCCCTCCCTGTGGCTGGTGCTGGTCTACGCCTGGTGGCACAGGGAGGGTTTGCCAGACTTTGGGCGATCTGACGGAGTGATTGGCCCACGTCCCTGTGCACCGCCAGGAGCTCAGCCAGTCTTGCCTCCATCCGTCCTTGTTGTTGTTGGTGACTGGCATGATGCTCGACCTGCAGGTCCTTGATCTCATCGAGGGTCCCCTGCATCCCGGAAAGTATGACCACGACCTGGTTGATGCCTCTGGTGTCACGCCGGTATGAGTCCAGGATGTTGCGTAGGTGGGCCATACCGGGCTCCTGTGCTGGCTGGTCAGGTTCGCGCCTCCGCCTGCCTCCACTCCCACCACCCCTGCCCAAACGAGCCTGGCCTGCCGTTGTGAGCACATCGGGTCTACGGGACCCCTGAGGGATGGCATCGGCAGGGTTGTCTGCCTCCTCCTGGGTGCCCGCAGAACGTTGTGCCTCCCGGTCAGACTGGCTGTGTTGTTCAGTGCGAGCAGGGATCCTGGGTGTGTCCTAGGATGTGGCGGGAATGGGGGTGGTGGTTGGCGCAGATGTACCTGACGCAGGTGCTGCAGGAGCTTGTACACCAGAGGGGCCAGATTGATCGGGGTCATCCACGAAGGGGTGAGAGTCGTCGCTGCCGGTGGGATCGTCGTCACGCGGTGCCTGGGACTGTGAATCTTCCCCCCCAGTGTTGGGGGGAGATCATCGACGTCGCCCTGTGTGTGAGAGAGGGACAATGTTAATGCTGTTTCATGCCACATCCATGTTTCATACATATTCAAGTTGACACAGTTCCCCCAGGTATTTGGATGTCCATGGCATTCCTCTCAGTGTCCACTTGGGGATGGGTATGTTGCGGTGGACAGATTGGGATGTTCTCCTGAGTGTGTGGCCTGTAGATAGTTGGCTCTGATCAGGCGCACAACACCCGTTGGGCTAACCGGGCTTGTGCCCCCCCCGTCATGTGTGTCAGCCCGGCTGAGGCAGCCTCGCGGGCTGGCGTCCGTCTACTTGCATCCGGACCCGATAACTTCACAGGTGTATGGTAGACCATTTACTCGAACATTCGGCTTTTGTTGTGTTTTCACCCATTCTTACAGCCACTCTGCCTAGGGCTGGTTGATTTGCCCCCCCCCAATCTTTTACTGCCCCCCCGGAAGTTGGCTGTAGTTGCCCGCCTGGCTCTGATGCTTACTTGGCTCCTGATTGGTCTTGTTGTGTCACATGTCCATTGTGGGAGTGGGTGTCTCCGTTGCCTGCCCCGGGGGGGTGTGTTTGTGGAGGGGGGGTGACCTGGCGTGCTGTGGTGTGTTGTGTGAGTCGTCATTGGGTCTCCCAGGTGATGTGTGTGTCCCCTCATGGTGTGTGCTGGCATGACAGTGTGTGTGTGGGTTCCTGTGCTGGATGCCTGTGCTTGTGGATTTGGTGTTTGAGTGTACAGTGGTCCCAGGAGGGCCTTGTGTCAGCGACCTTGTTAGTAGTTTGCCAGTCCCTGTGCATTGTGCATGGGTATGTCCCTATGCCATATGGGCTGGGACATTGGTGTCTGCGTCTCATTTTCACAATGTGTTGTGTGGGGCCCACCCTCCCAGCCTCCCGGACATCCTGTCTTGTGGTTGTGGTTCTTGTGGCCTTGGACATGGCCATGCCTTGATTTGTGAAGGGTGAATGGTGACGTTCGTGGCATGGCCATGGTTATTGAGTGTGGTTGTGTGCGGTGAGTGCTTGGGGGTGGGTGCGTGCATTTATTGTGGTTGGCAGGCGCGCAACACCCATTGGACTCACAGGGCTTCAGCCCCACCCCCGTCGTGTGTGGCAGCTCGGGATGAGACAGCTTCCCAGTGAACTCACAGCCGCACCCGAACACTTCACAGGTCTTTCAGAGGCCATTTGCGTGTTAATGAGGCCTCGTGGTTGTTTCACCCCTTTGACAGCCCCTGCAGCTCCACTCTGCCTATGGCTTACAAGATTCATCCCCCCACGGCAATTTTTCTTAGCCTCCCCCGAAATTTTGCTATAGTTGCGCCTCTGGCGGTTGGGTTGTGGATGCCATTCCCCCAAGTTACATGAGTTGTTTGTGTACTCACCAGGCTCTGCGACTCCGTCCACTCCGTGTACTCCCACTGTCGGTAGCATGGCCATCACCCTCTCCTCCCAGGGATGGTACTGTACGCGTCTGTGGGGCGGCCCACCTCCAGTGATGTTGGCCTGGGCATGTTCTTCAATCATCTTCCTCTTGACCACCCTGCGCAGATCGTACCACCTGGCTTGGCATTCATGCCTGGTCCTTCGAACGGGCGCAACAGCATTCACCTTGTCGACGATCCTCTGCCACATGGCAGATTTTTCAGATATGCTGGTCTGTCTGACCATTGTTCCAAACAGCTGTGGCTCGACTCTGATGACTTTGTCGACGAGGAGCTCCAGCTCCGCCGTAGTGAACTTTGGATTCTTGTCTGTGGGCATGGTGTGGGGTGTGGGCGGTTGTGGGTGTGTGGGTGTGAATGTGTGTGTGTGTGACTGTGAAGAGGGGGATGTTTGTGGGGGAGGTTGTGTGAAGGTGTGTGAGTGGCGGGGTAGCAATGGTATGAGTTCTGTGGGGTGGTTTGTGTGTGAGCTCTGTCCGCAGTAGGTCTGTTGCAAGGGCTCATGGTTTGTGTGTGTGGGCCCTTTTTATTGGTCCATTGTTGGGTGTGTCTGTTTTTGAATTTTGGTGGGTGTGTTATAAGAGGTGGTTGTGTTTGGGGCCTCTGTTGGCCAGTTTGGATGTGGCAGGTCAGTCATTGAGTTGTGTTTTTTAGTGTGAACGTGTTTTGTGTGTTTGTGCGAGTCGCTTTGGACCTCCTTGTGCTGTTTTCCACTGTGCTGGTTCTGTATGTCTGATTTTCGCGTAGGTAGGCGCCATACATTTGCCTGGTGTGTGAGGGTGCTGTGGTTCGGTGTTGGTGTACGGCAAGTTAATGCGGTGGTGGGCTGGGGGTAGAGTGCGGACAGGGTGGTGTACGGTGCAGACGTATTGGGGGGGGCTGTGCGGCTCGTACACGGGCATGAATTTACCCGTGTACTTGTGTGCTTCAGCGTTGGCTCCGTACGGGCCTTTTTCCGTGCGATTGGGTTTTCGGACGGGCGGTCGGGATCGTACTTGCGCGCTCGGACTTGTGTTTTACGATTTGTAAGTGGAACTGTCCGGATCACTTTCGTACACTTTTCCAGACGATATTCGGACGTGGTCACTTTCCGATGCACGCTCGTAGACTTTTCCCAACGCTATTCGTAGTTATTTTTCACGTCCCATTCGTATTTGCCAGTTTGTACGGTACTTGTGCGACTCGTATGTAAAAAAATACGGATGCGAGACGTACGGTATTTTTTTTTACCGGATCGGAATCGGCACCCAAATTTGGGAAGAAGGTAGCCCTTGGTTCAGAAAGAGACCTTTTTTTTAAATGGTGTAAATCCATTCAATAGTTTCTGAGAAATTCAAAATATAGAGGTCGGAAAATCATTTTTCCCATAGGAAACTTTAGACATGGTTACAGCCGAAACTGCTGAACGGAATTACACCAAATTTAGCAAAAAAGTAGTGCTTGCTTTAGAAAGAGACCTTTTTTTAAAATGGTGTAAATCCGTTCAGTAGTTGCTGAGAAAATCTAAAAATAAAAGTTTCGATATCTATGGCCGCGGTGAATCCGCGCACCCTCCCGATCACGAGCTGCATTGTAATTGGCTGTCAACACTTCAAACCAGGAAGTGTTGGCAGCAAACTTGTGCCTCTGTAGAACCGAGGCACAAGAAAACAGTAAAACAAACGTGAAAAACAAGAAAAGGGGGTAGGGTAGAAACACCCTGACCCCCTAGGCCTGCTTAGGTGGTCCCACAAGAACCTCCAGGGCCAAAAAAAGCATTTTTTTTTTTTAATTGCGAGATGCACGGAGGATCCGCAGATCCGGCAGCAAAAATTTAAAAAATGAAGCGTGGGCTCCTGCACTTCGTTATTAATTAGCCCCCGTGTGGGCCAAGTCCTGGGGGCATGTAAAAAAATATTTGCGGGGGCCAGGGGGGACCCCCGCAGCCCCGGAGACTGCCACCCTTTCTATAAATATTTGTGGGGGGGCTCGGTGCCCCCCCACAAACTGGAGGTACCTGGTGGGCTAGTTGGCCCCCAGGGACCCTCAGGATTGAAGAGGAATTAATTCCCCAACTTAAAACGCTCCACAGGGCGTGTTTGCACAAGTCACCTCAGGCTTAGCCCTCTTACTTCACCACTGTGCAAACGCACACCCTGGCGAGTTGTAAGTTGGGGAATCAATTCCCCTTGAATACTGAGGGTCCCTGGGGGCAAACTAGCCCACCAGGTATCTCCAGTATGCGCCAGGGAGCTGCGTTGCAAAGAGGTGTTCAGAGGCCACGCCCCTTTTTACACCTCTCTGCAACGCAGCTCTGTGGCACTTACTGGAGGTACCTGGTGAGCTAGTTGGGCCCCAGGAACCCTCAGGATTCAAGGGGACTTTAGCCCCCAACTCAAAACGCACCACGGGGTGCGTTTTCACATTGATGAAGGGAGGGGTCTGTGACGCTTACTGGATGTAAGTGATGGGCTAGTTGGCCCGCAGGGACCGTCAGGACTCAAGGGGACTTAATCCCCCAATTTACAACGCACCAGGGGGTGCGTTTGCGCAGTGGTGGAGGGAGGGGGCGTGGCCTGATGTCACAAGTGTGGAAATGCGCCCTGTGGAGCGTTTTAAGTTGGGCAATTAAGTCCCCTTGAATCCTGAGGGTCCCTGGGGGCCAACTAACCCACCAGGTATGTCCAGTAAGTGCCACAGAGTTGCATTGCAGAGAGGTGTAAAATGGGGCATGGCCTCGGACCACCTCTCGTGTGACGTCATCAGCAGTGCATTGCGAGGGCGCGGGTTATAGTTAGCTGAACTAACTATAACGGGGGAATTTCTATGGTTTTGTATGAGTGAAATGTCCAACTAACTATAACTTTCCCTAAAACCTATGGTTTTTTCAGTGAATATATATATATATATATATAAAAATATAGAAAATATAAAGATAAGTTTAATAGCTCAAAAACATATGTATTTAACTTTAAAATAAATGTAAATAAAAAATAAAATATATGAAAATTAAGATGTAAACATATACAATAATTCAAAACATACCGGCCATCAAAGTATACTAATACTACCTTACGTTACACACAACAGAATATATATGTAAAATAAATACATTATTTAAATTAATTATATTAAATATAATTCTAACTTATTAATATTAAACATAAACATGTACATTACTACACGTTATATTACTCATACAATAAAATAAAATAAAGAAAATAGAAATGAAATATATAAAATTTAAATAAATATGTACTTTAAAATTAAATAACAAAACATATATCTACAGAAATAAAACAGCGGGAACAAAAACAACAAAATTCAAATAATACAATTCTGGCAAAATAGTCACAAATATTCTATAAACAAATCCTGCAAACAATAATAATAATAGGCACAACTTGAAAACAAGGGATTCTTTTCTTTACAGTTCTAACCAAATTACATGTAAATATTACACATTTATTTATGTAAAAGAATCACTTAATATACATAATTAATAATCTATTTAGCCAATTATTATGTAGTAAATGAATTAACAATCTATGAAATATTACATAATAGAGCATTTAAAACACCTCCTACCATAGTTCGCTACAAACCTAAAAAGTTGCCAATATATCAAAGAAATAAAAAGTAATGAAATATAATATTTAAATATATTACCAGTATTTGCAAATAAAATAATAATAACTTAAAACACTCAAACCAATACATTACAAAGAATTCGCAAACAGATATGTGTTTCAAATGTTAATTTTAGAATTTTTCTTTAAGCATTTACTCTGCCACAATGTATGCTTTCTTTTAATGAAGTTGTTTTTGCGTCTTTAACACGCGTTTTTGTAGTGCATGGATTTGTTCTAGGCCTTTAAATTAATCGCAAAATAGTGAAGGAAACTGGTTAACTAGATAGGTTTTTACTATGCTGTGTAATAATGACACATGGGTAGAAATATATCAAACCTTTAACCCACCCAGTTTGCGTAACTTAAACCCAGCACAAAATCCTGATTTGCATTGGAACATGCCTAAAGTACCACAAAGTAGTGCTATGTGCTACTTTGTGCTACTTTGAGCTGTTTTTCATCAAGGGGACTTTCCGTGGGTGACACATGGGCGTTTCCATCCAAACGCCAATGGGTTTTGACGCAAATCCCTATCTATTAACAGAGCTAAAACCTCACCGCTCCACAAGGCTGGTGTAAGGTTTGAGAAAAGTTATCTTTTCTTTAAACTTTTCAATTTTTGTACGTGTGCTTGGACTGAAAGGGCCTCCTTCCTGTACAAAACCTATCCTTTCAGACACACACCCTTTGACGATGGTGGAAAGGTGTCCATATTGGCGACTGGTAGTATAAAGTGCCCTAGCACTGAGGGAAAGAAAATGGCACCATATCTTTTCCCATTGATGCAACTCAGAGCAGTAACTTTCTTCGTTGCACTGCACTGAACCACAATTTAGTAAATCTGCATCATGGTTTATGTTCTCAGCTTCTCCAGTTTGCAATGTGTGGAATACTGGCAAATTCTTTTGGGCCTAATTTATAATTTGGTGGTGTCCAAAAATCCACCGTTTTACTGAAGTGCCATTCCTTTACTGGTGGAATTACCTCTGCTATACGTGTTATTCAAGAGGTTATTTCATATGTGTGATTTATTGTCTGCTGAGAATGTTACAACCAAAGACATTCCCATCAAGTCAATGGGTTTGCCATTACTACCCAACTAAATCAGACACTATGTACAGAAAATACGCTAATTTGTCCAGAGTGCCAAGTCTGCAGAAAAATCCCCAGTACAATTTTCCCCCACATATAAAGAGTCGTATAAAGAAAATTCCAGTGATGAGTTCTCCCTAATATCCCTATGATGGAGGACAATCCATCTATGGATTCTTCTCAGATTTAGCACTTCCTCTACAAAATAGAGGATTTTCTGTTACATTAAAATTCTAAATTAAATCAGGAAAGACTGATTTAGAGTTCAGTGATAAAAATATAGAAGTGCTATTTGCTCTGATGAAGGATTCTCGAACACAGGAATACTTTCATAATAATATCCCTGTGGCAGAGGTACGTCTGTCAGTGGATGCTTCACTGTCCTAGAATCCTTCAACAAAGAGCATACCACTTCCTCAACAAATCATCAGATTTTCTGCTACCGTTCATCTCTAAGTCAGGCCCAAAACCTATTTTGTCTCAGTTTCATTATCTGTTAACATCAGAGATTTTAAGAGCTGCATATAAACTAGATGGTTAAGCCTTAACAGAAAATCCTCCTATTCGTGGAGGAAGTGCTGAATCTAGATTAGAATACACTGGTGGGGGGAATCTTGAGAACTCTTTCATTAAGACCACGAGTTCCCGAGATGGAAAGGAAGATGACGGCCATGAGAGGCGGCCATAATGTAGCTCTCTATCTAGTCGTCAGAGCTCCAAACACGGCGTAGGCTATGGACCAGAGAACATGTTCCTGGTGCCGTGGTCGGTATTTGGCGTGTCACAGTCCAGCAAGAGGTGCATGAAGGCAGGAAGCGTGATCACACACTTTTGGGGAGAAAGCTCTTCCTTGCATGAGAGCATCTGATTGCAGCAGCTGGGGCAATTTGCAGCTGCCACAGTCCCAGCAGAATCTGAGCAGCATGACGAATGAGGCCCAAGGCGGCTGATGCGGGGGAAGGAAATCCAGGGGAGCCCCAGCCCGACCAACTCAGTCTGGCGTGGCAGAGATTTCTGACAGCAAAGCAGCTCGCTAGAGTGGACGACGCACCCCTCCAGGAGGAAAGGTAGACTCAGCAGAGAAGAGGGGGAGAGAAGGTTCCTCCCCCCTCAGGAACTTAAATTTTTGAGTTACTGTGCAACCAAGCCGGGGCCCCTCAGCATTCAGCTAGGTCCTAGGCCAGTTCAGAGGGCACAGGTTCGGTACTCCAGGGTGAGCCAGTGCAGCACTCAGCAATGGAGCCAAATGGAGGCAGAAAGGAAGGAGGAGGCTCGGCTGAGGAGGGCCACCCTAATGGACAGCAGGTGCATGAATTAGAGGTAAGTCACTTTACCGCTTCCCCACCTCTCAAAGTGACTGGGTGTGACTCTGGTGTGGCTCTGCAGGTAATCGTGGATGCCCTGTCAGGCTTTGAAGTTGGCACTAAGAAGAAGGTGGGAGAGGTGCTAACTAGTGGCGAGGGTGGCCCCAAGCCTAGGAACGTGGGCAGTAGAAAGCTGTCTTTCCCTCATAAGCTCAGCGTGCATGACAAAAGCCTGCACACTAGGGCGAGGAAAGACCTGGATGGAAATGTGTGGTTTTTTTCCCTCTCGGATGGTACGGAGTGGTCTGTGGGGGACTCGGAGATGTCCAGCAAATTCAGTGACAGTGCTCCTTATGAGCTTAGTGATGGTATCCCCTCTTCCACAGGTCATAAGGCTGCTAAAAAAGAATGGGCACCAGGCTCTACCAGGGAAAGGCCTAAAATGAGATTATTCACTGATGGAGCAATTAGTAAGAAGCTTAGCTGAGGCTCCCCAGGAGACTCTCAACTCAAATCCCCCCCCCCCACTTTGTGGATTCTCGAGGGCAGGTCGAGGCGCACGAGGCCTGGCTGATCGATATTCAGTGCAAACTGGAGGATCAGGAAAATCACCAGAGAGGGAATAACCTTCAGGTTTTAGGAGTAGCAAGAGGTAAAGAGGGATCTGATGCATGACTATTTGTGGTAGACTTGTTTCGTCAGGCCTTTCCTGAGCTGGAGGGCTGGAACTGAGCACAGGAGATCCAGTTAGCACATAGAATTCTGCTGGTCCAGAAGCACCTCAAGATGGCAGTTGGGTAACCATGGGTAATCCTGGTTTATATTGGGAACTTTCTGCTGATACAAGCAATTTTTGAGAAAGCAAGGCCAGAAGCCAAATGCAGTGTGGACGACTGCTCCTTCTTCGTGAAGACTGACTTTGTCATATAACTGTCAAGAGATTCTAGAGGCTTCGCCAGCTAATCAAAACCTTTCAGGACAAGGAGACTTAGGCATTTTTGCTGAATCCCGTATGACTGAAGGTGGTCTGGAATAACAAAACGTGGATGTTTACTTCCGAAATTAAGGCAAAGGAATTTTTGGAGGACATGAAGGGTTAAAATCGGGAGGCTTGGTGCTCAGGGAAGTTTGACTATTTTTGTAATCCCTACGCTGTGGTTATGTGAAAGCACTCTTATGGTGGAATTTTCTCATGTTGGTTGCATGCTTGCTCTGGTGGCTGGATGGAGAGGATGCTCACATCCCAAGAGACCAATGTGCGGTCGGTTTACTTTTCATGGGTGAGGGGATGGGGCAGGGGAGGGTAGGGGCTGATTTACGGGGGTAGGATGGTGGGGGGGAAGGTCGAGGGTATTGCATTAAAAAAAAGCGAGCAAGAGAAAAATTACAGGTCAAGACAAGGAAAATGTGGGGCGAAAAGTGACCCAGTTGAGTGGGGGTATAGCAATGGCTAGCATGATGTAGGCTGGTTTTGATTATGTGTCATACAAAGAAGCAGGGGGCCGGAGTGGACCTGTCTTGGTCATTACCTGACCTTAATATGATGCAGGCAGGTCAACTTACCATCTGTTGAGTGAATGAAGGTGGCCTAAACAGTAACTCTAAGCTGCAAATTGTAGCAGCGCTACTCAGATCCCTGGGGAATGATATTATATGTGAATAAGAGACACATATTCCTTGGGGGGAAAAGGAGCTGCTGATGGTGAGACGGTATACCCTTCTTTTCTGCACGACCCAGAGCACCTCTATCAGGGGGGTGGCTATAATGGCTAAAGGGCCTGGTAAACATAAGTTAGAGGCTAAACTGGGTAGATGGGTGATTATAGATGTCAGGTCCCAGTGGGCAGATTTACCATCTGCTCCATCTAAGACTCCAATCAGGATGAGGCAAATATTTTTGAGGATTTGGAGGTGGAGCTACCGACTTGGCCTACCCCACTGATTGTTTGTGGGGACTTAAATTTGCATCTCAAGGTTGGCAGGAAATCTGCATCAAATACCGGGGGAGAAAGCCTCAGGTATATAGAGCTCTGCAGCACCTAACGGGCAGTCACAGGCCGGTGGACTCAGCAGGGCAGTTATTAGGAGTATTCCAATGCTCCTGTCTGATCACAATTCTTTAATCTTAGAATTTACCGGGCTGGAGGTAATCAGGGAAAATGGACGTTCGGTAGGAAGTTTCTGTCAAATGCCCACTGTGTTGAACACATGAGAAATTGAATAAGGGAGTTTCTGGAAATTAACAGATTTAGCCGCTCAAGAGGGTCAGTCTGCAATTCATTAAAGACTGGTGTGAGAGGCGAGACTATCAACTTTGTGACACATGCATGGAAAAACAGGCAGAGGAAATTAATGGGTTGTATGAGCAGGTAACCGCCTTGGAACTGCAGCATATCAAGGGATAGTATCAGGGCATAATTTATCAGAAAGCCAACTGAGAACAACGGTGGTGATAGACATGATAAACAGTTACTATGCCAGGAAGCTGGCAGAAAAGTTCCATGCAAATAGAGTCAAAAGCTATGAATATGGAGAGGCAGTGGGCAGACTACTGGCCCTTCGTTCATGTCCATGGGAGGCTGATAGGAACATCAAAAGTGTCAAGAAGGATGATGGAACCTCAGCTACAGAGCTGATATTGTCAGAGTGTTCAATGATTATTATTGGGCTTTATATCGGGAGGAATATACAACAACACCTACCCAGATAGAAGATCTACTAGAAGAAGAGGGGAGGGCCCAGGTAAACGCAGAGGTGATTCAGATGTTAGAGTCAGATATGATGTTAGAGGAAGTCACTAGCGCTGTCAATTCCCTGGCCTCTGGCAAAGCGGCAGGTCCTGATAAGATAGCCCTAGAGTTTTATTAGATGTTCTATACAGAGCTGGCAATGGTTCATTTGGAAACGTTCGTGCAGGTCCAGCGGGAGGGGATTCCGCCATCTTCTTGGCAGGGTACCAACACTTTAATCTTTAGGAAAGAGAATAAACCATCAGATTAGCCGGGCTCCTATAGGTCTATCTCCTTGATTAACTCAGACACCAAATTACACTCAAAAATACTTGTGGTACGCATGCGGAGGGTCATAGCACAGATAGTTTCACCCTGGCAGCACAGGTTTATGCCAGGCAGAGGAACAACTGAACATATCAGGCGTGCCATCACAGTATTTGATGTTGCTGAGGTGACGGGAGATCCTGAGGCTATGATCCTCCTCGATACGGAAAAAGCATTTGACAACGTGTTTTGGAGTTATCTTTGGGCAGCCCTGAGTTGAAGGGGTTTGGCTCAGGGTTGATTAAGACGATAAGGGCTTTGTATTACTCTCCATTCACCAAGCTTCAAATTATGGACCTAGAGTAAGGAAGAATAGCTATCACCAGGGCAACAAGGCAGGGTTGCTCCTGCTTCCTTATCCTCTTCGACCTGGATATTGACCCATTATTAAAACAAATATCAAAGAGCAACATCATAACGCCGGTGTGGGTAAATAATTATGACACAAAGCTAATAGCATATGCTGATGATATAGCGGAAATCACACCAGATCTCATACGTGCTGTGTCTGAGGTGGAGAAACTGGCATAGGAATTCAGGACAATCTCTGGATACCACCTCAACAGGGATAAAATGCAGATTGTATACACTGATAATATAGTTATGTCATATAGTTACAGGGTTGAGACTGCTACTTATCTGGGGTCAACATATCCCCTAAGGTTGGTTTTGATCAGTACAGATCTACAACGTATTAATGGCTGGCATCTTACCCTAGTGGGAAGGTGCAATGTGTTAAAGATGATAGTGCTGCCAAAAGTGCTTTATTTGTTCAGAACTATACCCCTTGAGTTAGAAGGGTCAGTGGTATACCCCTTGAGTTAGAAGGGTCAGTGGTTAGGAAGTTGGCCTCCATTTGTTTAAATTTTGTATGGCAGTACAAAAGGGCAAGGCAGGTTCTTAAATCTTTAGCTCTTCCACGGAAATAGGAGGGCGCACCCAGTTTTTTGTTTTATTACTGGGCAGGGCTTTTGCAACAGATGGGGTTTCTGCCTCTCTTGCCTAAAATGGCTAAGGGGAGGGTGACCCGCGCACTCGTTTTATCAAGGCTAGATTACGCCAACATTGGTCTCCCGGCGTATCAGCTAAAAAAGCTGCAGATTGTTCAGAACGCGATGGCAAGAGCTTTGTTGGGTATGCCTCGTGGATCCAGTGCTAGTCAGAACCTTCGTGATCTACATTGGCTCCCGGTCGAGCAGCAGGTTCTGTTTAAGGCTCTCACACTTGTTCATGGTGCCCTTTATAAGACAGGGCCTCAATATCTTAAGAGACGTTTTTCATTCTACGTACCGCCTCGACAGCTTCGATCTACAGGTCAATGCCTTGCTGTTGTTCCTAGGTACTGCCGGATTAGATTAGGCGGCAGTTCCCTCTTGGTTAAAGCGGCCATGGCTTGGAATGCCCTTTCCTTTGGACTACACAATATTGAGAGCCTTAGGCTGTTTAAAAAACAGTTAAAAACCCTGCTATTTAAGAAAATCTTCCGTCGGGTCAACCCCTTTTTCCTTTTGCACCATTTGGCATTCGCGTTGGGACACTTCCGAGTAGCTGTGCGCGCTATAAATGGAGGCTAACATAACATTTTGCTGCAGGAAGAGGCAGATAGGAGGCCTGGTGGAATGCCAAGGGCTCTCTACTATTTATGAGTTAGTCCTAAGGGGGGGGTCGGCATGGGCCTGCCTCCCGAGGCAGATCGAGCCGAGTTACTACACAAAAGTGAGATTTAAGACCATGATGGCAGCCTGGAGAATTTGGACTAGGGATAAGAAGCAGCTGGGTGTTAAAAGATAAAACTACCCTGTTATGGCGATCCCCATTGTTCCCAGCAACATCTCACAATGGGATCTGCAAGCAGTAGGAGCAAGCCGGGTTGTGTAGGCTGGGGGACCTTTTATCAGGTGGTCAGCTGTTACAGGTCAGGGAATATCTGAACAAGATAAAGGAAGGAAAGATCTCAATTGAGAGAATCCCCCTTCTAGATACAGTCCACAGCCCGGGAGAAAGATTGGCCAGATCTACAAAATCTTGATCGATATGGCACCAGATGATCTAGAAACACAAAAGGCAAAATGGGCAGGAAAGCTGGTGAAGGGGATTATATATCTGTAGGCCTCAATTGGAATCAAAAAAATACTTCTCTCGTCTAACTTAAGAACTCAGAATTGTACAACGATGTTTAACCTTTATTACACACCTGCCAAATTGTTCAGATGGGGCAAGAGTGATGATGACAGATGCCCCCATTGTGAGAGGGCCCAGCTGACATGGTTCATATGTTCTTTGGCTGTGGAAGGCTACTGTCATTTAAGGAGGGTATAGAAGCCTTCTTGAATAAGCTGTTCAGAATTGATATTCATATTAGTTCAGTACTGTTTCTGTTTTGCTTTGATCAGGGCTTCGTAGAAGGTCAGTGTCTGTTGTACTTTGTGTTTATCTCCATGGTTATAGCACACCTCTTAATAGCAACAGCATGGAAAAGTGCTGAACCTCCTACTATACAATTATGTTTTTTGGCGTTTGTTAAGCATGTATTGTTACACTGTGTCTGCTCCTTCCTCTCGGGCTCACCAGGGTTCCATGCAGCGGCCTGCTGTTGCTGCCCTGGCAACACAGATGTGTCTCGTGCCGCTTGCTTATGTTCATCCTGCAGGTCCTCTCTTTCATGTCAGGCATGCCGCATTCCTGACGTCTCGAGTACACCATAGTTATAATTTAGGAGCTATGACTCCCTGCTGTGGCCCTAAAACACTCACATGGGGAGCAACATTCTAGCAGTCATTTTCCGGCCTTGGGGGTCATTTTTCCTGAAGGTCTTGCTCCCATAATCCCACAATCTGGTTCCCAGAACGCCTTTGGGGAGATTCCAGAACAATTCTAAAATGGCGACCTTTCTTATCTTTTTGCACTATTTCTTCCTTATCCAAGATGGTGCATGTGCGTTTCCTCTCGCATCACTTTCTGTCCTTGGGTATCTTTTTTTTTTTTAAATCTTGTTTTTATTGGTAACATTGCATCATATCACATCATAAACATTTGTCATAATCATATTACATTATGTTGATCATTCTTACTTGATCATTGTTTACATGCCATTGTACAGCCAGCTCCACTCGCCTAGTGTCCTTGGGTATTTAAAGGGCTAAATCTTTCTTTTCCTTGTGTTGCAACACTCTTAACTCCTGCTAGTGTGTCTTTGCTCCTGCTGGTGTATCTTTGCTCCTGCTGGTGTGTCTTCACTCCTGCTGGTGTGTTTTTCACTTCTATTCTGAATTTACTGGTTCCGCATTCCTTCTCGAGTCTTTCCTATTTCATGAACTGTAAACTGGCAGAAAGGAAATGGATGAAAGGCTATGATACTGCTGATAAAGAAGCATTGAAGGTCACTTTGAATAGCTATAAAAATGAAATCTCCAAAGCAAAGGCGGAGTTTTTTGCCAATTCTATTCTAGAGGCCCCCAACAAAACCCGTAGGGTCTTTTAAATAGTCGAAGAATTATCCAAACCTGACTGCTTAAAAAATAAAACTGTCGCAACTCAAGAACTTTGCAACAGATTGGCTATTTTTTATACATTTCTAGGATAAAAACTGGGCTTTCAGTAAGTCAGGATAATTCTTGTGATTTGGTCTCGGACACTTACGCTCAGCCATCAGCATATCAGACAGATGAAGGGGCTTGCGATTGTAGACCTACAACTCTACGCCAGTTTGTCTTACCTACGGAAGAAGAGTTCTACAAACTTGCTATGAGCACCAAATCTGGATCCCCAATGGACCCTCTCCCCCATAAAGTCTGGAAGGAGTATGGCAGACAGTTAATACCACAGCTCCATCGGATCTGCAGTCAATCCTTGAACAGCGGGACAGTCCCTTCCTGCTGGAAACAGGCTTTAGTGACACCCCTGCTGAAGAAACCCACCCTTGACCCTAAGTGCCCAAACAATTACCGCCATATCTCACTTCTCCCCTACCCTGTAAAAATTCTCGAACGTCTGGTCAGCAGAACTCTGTCTCCTTTTTTGGAAACTAACTTGAGATTTGAAGACGAGCAATTTGGCTTTCGACCAGGCCATGGGACAGAGACAGCATTAGTAGTGGTCTTGGACGAACTTAGAATGCGGGCAGACAGTGGTCAGTCAACTGTTCTGATTTTGCTCGACATGTCTGCTGCATTCGATACGTTCAACCACAAAATTCTATTGAGGCAGCTTGCGGAACTTGGGCTGGAGGACCTTGCTTTTAATTGGCTTAAATCCTATCTAGAGAATAGGTAACAAGCCGTATACCTCCCCCCTTTCTATCTAAATTTAGAACGGTTCAGCATGGTGTCCCCCAAGGATCATCCATTAGTCCGATCCTTTTTAATATTTATCTAAGACCACTGATTCCCATCATTAAATCCTACAACATTAAGCTGGTGAATTATGCAGACGACACGCAGTTCATCCTATCTCTGGAAGGCAGAGAGTCTACGTCACTCAGTGACTTACACGAATGTATGCAGAAGACTGCTAGTTGGCTTATGGATAATTCCCTTCAGTTCAATGGTGGGAAAACAGAAATACTGCACTGTACAGTGAAAAAAGTCCCTCGCCCTTTTCCAGATGAATTTTGGCCTATCCCGGCAGACACACCTCCCACACCAGCGGCTGCTGTGTGCAATCTGGGGGTAGTTTTCAACAAGTTGAGTATGGAGAAACATGTAAATAAAACAGCTGGTACCTGTTTCTCCCTCATTAAAGCCTTACGGAAAATCCTTCCCATGCTGCCTTTGTCAGCAGGGCACTAGTAGTTAGAAGTGTCATCCTGAGCCAGCTGGACTATTGTAATGCCCTGCTTCTCGGTGCACCCAATTTTCTAATCTAGAGACTACAAAGAATACAAACAATAGCCGCCAAGTTAGCCTTAAAGAGGAGACGGGATGACTCTGCATCTGCAGCTCTTACTGATCTCCACTGGCTCCCTCTAGTCCAGAGAATCCAGTGTAAAGCTGCATGAATTGTGTTCAAGGCCCTTCATGGACTTGGACCTCTGCCTTTACAGGAAAAATGTGTCTGGCACTCCCCGTCACAATCTCTTCGCTCTTCCACCGCTCACTTGGTCCGCACCACCAGAGCAAGAACCTCCAGGTTTGGAGGCAGAGCATTCAGCTGTGTGGCGGCACAGCTGTGGAACAACGTCCCACCTAACATCAGACAACTAGAGGAGTTTGTACAGTTTAGGAAAAAACTTAAAACCTATCTTTTCCCTAGGGTGTAGTGCTTGCATCTCCTGCGGTGGGTAAACTCTGTGTCTGTAGTGGAACCTCTGTCTTTTCAGCGCCAGGATACCCTTGGGGTGATAGAGTGCTTTATAAATGCTGGATACATTACATTACATTACATACATCACATACATCACATACATACATGTATTGATCTCTCCGTATTGGCCTTCTGTCTTCAGACTTCTTCTGTGCCCTGGCCCTTTGTATTCTCCATTCCGCTCACTGAGTCTCCGCTTCAGTCAGAGGTTTTTTTCCCTTCAGTGCTGTTCCTCTTGAGACCTCCTTCTGGAAGGCACTGTCGTTACATTGTCAGCAGCTCCGTGGCTACCATAAAGGGTCGCTACTACCTTGAACAGACCAGAACCTTCACGAACAGGAACCGGGAAACATCTCTGCGCACTAGACTCGGTAAGAAAAGTCCTGAACGTGATAAATTGCAACGCCCTAAAACCCATCATGGATGTTCCTCAAGCATTACCAGATGGGTCAGTTGAGGCAGCGCAAGCACTGTTGCAAGTTGAAAATACATCTGTACGTCAAACTCTTGCAGCTAGGAGCACAGATATACCAATGGTCTCACCCACCATTCCTCATTATTCGGGCGATCCAAATAAACACAAGGAATTCCTGGATTCCTTGACAGTGTTCTTTGCTTTCCGTCCAGCCCAGTTTTCGCTAGACAATCAAAGTCGGCCCTTGACTGGTTCTCCATTAGCATGGGCGACACCTCTGGTAGCCACAGAAGACTCATCATTGTCCAACTACATCACCTTTATTACTGCTTTTTGATAATTGTTTGAAAGACCTGGCTTAGAAACCTCAGCAGAGGAAGCCCTGTGTGATATACAACAAGGGTATCAAGATTTCCGGCAATATATAACCCGCTTCCGACTAGCGGCAGAGACAACCTGGGTGGAACACACTCTCATTACCCTCTTTTGACGTGGCCTTCATGAAGAAATCAAGGACGAGCTTGTACATTGACTGAGTGCAGATACTATTGCTGGTCTGATGGATTTGGCTTTATCTATGGAAAACCGTCTCAGTAAACGCTAGTTGGGCAGGTGCAAGACTCATGTCCAATAGCATACAGAAATGGCGCAACCAAATACTCGCAAAACTGATGCTGCCTCGTCTGAAATGTCCTTCTCGACAGAAGAGCCTATGCAGATAGGTCTGACTCGAGGACCCTTGTCCCAGACAGAACAAGAACATAGAAGGAAAAAAGGACTCTGTTTATATTGTGGGTCTCCTGGTCACATGATTCATAACTGTGCTATTCGTCCACAGAAGCCGTTGGGAAACGCAGTATCCTGCGCTCTTTAGGACGGGTCAGGCAGGGATGGTCTGGTATACCTTCCATCTGTTCTTCAAAGGAAACATCTGATTCCCTTTTTCTTCTACCTATGCTTATGGGGTTACCCAATGGTACAGAAGAACGAGTGTTAACTTTGTTAGACTGCGGAACAGCGACATTTATTTGGATGAAAGATGGGACCCGGGAAAACCAAATTCTCCAAGTTCCTAAGGAAAAACCTGAACAAGTGCATACTGTGGATAGCACCCACTTGCCTTCGGACCATTCAAAGGAATGATGCCATTGTTACGACTGCTGTTCAGAGCAACTGTCCTTTGATTTTATATCTTCTCCTAACTATGATTTTGGGAATCCCTTGGCTTATTAGGCACACTCCCTATATCAACTGGGAAACCAGGAATATCCCCTTGTCTTTGCATTTTTGCCAACAATACTGCTATCCTACTGAGGAATACTGGTTGCCTAAGGAGATGTCCTTAGTGAAGGAAGGCATATGTAACTCCATCAATGTGGTAAGGGGATACCTAGTCACTACCAGAGGTATGTAGACATATTCCAGAAACCAAAGACTTTGATGGTACCTCCTCATAGAGAGTTTGAACTGTGCTATTCCTCTTGAAACTTGGGCCACCGTACCTTTTGGAAGAGTGTACTCTCTCACTGAACCTGATAAGGAAACACTTCGACAATTCCTTGAAGAAAATCTCCAAAGTGGTCTTATTGAACAGTCCTTGTCACCTGCCATAGCACCACTCTTCTTCTTACCAAAGAAAACCAAAGATCTACAACCGTGCATAGTCTTTAGAGGATTGAATAAGGACACAGTAAGAGATCGCTACCCCTTGCCTCTCATCAAGGACCTCTTAGACTCAGTCAGAGGGGCACAGATGTTTACTAAACTCGACCTTCGGGGTACTTATCATCTCCTTCGTTTCTAAGAAGGAGATGAATGGAAGTCTGCTTTCAGGTCACCTGTGGGCCACTTTGAATATAGGGTTATACCCTGTGGGTTGACCAACGCCCCTACTGTCGTTCAATGATTCATGGACAATGTTTTTTTGGATCTCTTAAGCCATATTGGTAATATAATAGGCTGGCATTCTAGTGTATTCCTCAAATCCCAACTTCCACCATGCACGTCACCCAGGTCTTGAAAAGATTACGCCAGAAAAGTATTTTCTGTAAATCCGAAAAATGCGAGTTTGACTATCCCAAAGTCGAATATCTAAGATACCAAATCAACAAGACAGGAATCACTATGGACCCACAAAAACAAAGGCTATTCTAGACTGACCATCACCTTCAACCATCAAAGAAACTCAATGCTTCCTAGGATTGACAAACTTCTGTTGCCAGTTCATTGACAACTTTGCCCACCAAACAAGTTTCATCTCCCAAACTTTAAAGAAGGAAAGTCTCTAGCAGGGATTCACGTGTACTACGGGTGCAGAAAAGGCTTTTCAAGACTCAAAAACGTCCTTCACTCACGCCCCGAACTTGCGTCATCCCAATACTACCAAGACAGGAATATCCCCTTGTCTTTGCATTTCTAGTAGGAACGGATGCTTCAGAACAAGCAGTTGGCGCTGTCCTCCCCCAAAAACAAGAGGACAATGGATGGGAACACCCAATCTTCTATTTATCAAATGTCCTGTTGGATACCGAGAGGAATTATTCTGTTCTAGAATGAGAACTTTTGGCAATGAAACTAGCCTCTCGTGAATGGAGAGAGTTCCTAATGGATATTAACTAACCATTTGAAATCAGAACAGACAATAGGAATCTACAATGTCTTTTGAGTATTCAGTTCAAGAATAGCCACCAAACTGGGCCTACTTTTTTAGTCAATACGACTTCACTATTACCCATATACCAGGTTCTCAAAACAATTTGACAGACACTCTATCACGTTGAGACACTGAAAATCCTACTATTATCCAACAAAACATAGAACCACACCGAATCATTGGCACTGTTCATTGGTTTCTTGACAGAGTCCAGTCAGAATATGCATCCCTAACCAAAGAAGATTGGCAGAATGTAACTGATCAGCTTAGCCAACAAGATAAATGTTATTACAAGGAAAAGGCGCTGTTTCTCTCTATTAAGAAGGTGCAACTGGAGGCTTAACAGATGTGTCACGATTCTCCGATCACTGGCCACCGTGAATTGATACTTTGTTCCTTTTGGTGGCCATCAGTACAGCAAGCTACTGAAGCATATGTATCCTCCTCTTCGATCTGTGCTCAAGCCAAGACTCCTTACACCAGACCTGTGGGATTTCTTTAACCTTTACCTGTTCCTCCATCACCATGGCATATAGTGTCCACTGATTTATCTCATTCCTGCCCGCATCTGCTGAAATCCAAGTCATTATGTTGACAGTGGACTCCTTTTCCAAGATCGCCCATTTTACAGGCTTGAGAAAATTATCTACTGCCAGATTGCTAGGAAAGATACTTTATACAAGAAATCTTTCATCTTCATGGCCTTCTACTGTTCATTATTTCCAATTGAAGTCCCCTTTATGTATCCCAGTTCTGGAAACACTTCTGCAAGTCCCTTCACATCGGTGGCCCTCTCCTCTGGGTTCCATCCTCAGACAAACGGTCAGACTTAACACCTTAATCAAGGTCTGAAGCAGTATCTTCGTTGTTATTGTAACTCTAGCCAAAATGATTGGGCTACCTACTTACAATTAGTAGAATCTTCCTATAATAATGCTGTCCACAGTGCGTTCAAGGCTACTCCTTTTTAGGTCGAGCCTGAGCCAGCGTGCATGCACTCTAAACTACTCCGTGTGTGTCTGACTCCTCCCACACATAGGATTGGCTTTTGCGTGTGTCTTTCAATAATGAAAGCATGCAAATGGCGAAAGGTGGGTGCATATCCCACCTTCTATTTTAATATTCACTCACACAGCGTTTTGCTCTCAGGAGCGAGCAGTGGCGTGTAGGGTGGCAGCTGCATTCCTCGTGGGTCAGGTTACTATCTACTTGTTAGTAATTGTGGAATGCATATGACATTTTACCTTGGTAAATTATGTATTTCAGCCGGGAGTTGTACTTTTAGAAAGTAAGCAAGCAGGGGTCTGATGTGTTCAGTACATTTTTACTTTACAAAGTAAGCAGGGCTCCGATGTGCGCAGTGCAGCTTTACTTTACAAAGTAAGCAGGGCATGTCTCATGTGATTTTATTGCATGTGTATGGAGAGCGGTTTGAATGTTTCTTTGTCCACCCGCCCGTGCTTCGTTGGGAGATTAAGGGGGGAGGAGGGGCAAGCCAACACCAGACCACTTACTGTGTGTGAAAAAGGCCGCTTTATTGAAATAGGTGCATATCACAATTTTAACTCCTTGGCCACTGCCTTACAAAACTAACGCCTCGCTATACAATAACTTCCTGACCCCTTGGTCTTTCCCCCCACCCCTACGATCCCCACATCAGTTACCCCATCCCCCAAAATACAACATAACATTCCATAACCAACATATAACCCAATCCTACACCATGTAGCCTTTCCAACTCCCAAACTCCCCTGACCGTAACCCCTACCTGCCTTCTGTGCAACTGTAACTATCCAACCTCTAATCTAAACTTATCCAAACTGGTTACCCTTTCCCTGTTCCTGGACCCAAACTACCAAACCTATAACAACAAACTCTAGCCAATCCCGGCCAACTGTCAACCACCCCGCCACCCAGACAAAAGGGGGAAGTGTCGGCGGATACGCCCCTTCCTCCCTTTTTTCTGCCCCCCCCCCAAAAAAACCCTGCGGAACCGCCTGCTACACTTAACGACTGTAAATAAACCCCTAGCAACAGCGCTAGGACCTCCCGCAACTCCAACAGATAAAGGTCCATCCCCATCCGGGACAAGTGTACCCCATCATCCCGAAAGAGCTCCCGCGCATCATACCGGAGGTCCTTATGAGCCACCCGTCCTACCCCTACCTGACGACAAAACCGCACCATCTCCGTGTTGAGCTTCCTCCTCGCTTTATCCACCGAAACCAGGGTTTACAGCCCCCTCCAACTCCTCCGTGGAACAAATTCAGTCCATACAATGGAACACCCTGCCCATCTTTCCTTGATCAAGACCAAGTCCTTTTTCATAGCCCGCATCAGCGCCAAACCTGTCTCCCTGACCATGTCATTCTCCCCCAAATGTAAAACCAACACATCCGGGCACTGACCCCCCCTCAAAATCCCGTTCAATACTGCTACCGATTCCTTCCATCGCATGCCACCCCTTCCCCGCCATGCCACCGAGAATAAATCTTTATTGAACCCCAGGCTGTCCCCAAAGCAACTCTCCCGGGCCTGGACCTGCGCCTGCCTCACAAACAAGTGCCCCACAATCCAAATGGACATCTCCCTGGCGAGGGGTCCCATAACCGAACCTGAAAAGAAAATCAAGAATGAAAACCAGGAAAACACCCCTTAAAAACTCTTCTTCTCCCTTTTTTTTTTTTTTTTTTACAGCAACCCACCCCCAGTTTCGCTGCGCACATACCGCTGATAACAATTCGATGACCATCTACCCAACTGCATGATGTCCCCACTCTCCCACCCCCTCGCATGTGCCTCTGATGCCGCCCCAATTCGGAAGGAATGCGTTCCAAAACCCTTCTCCTCTACCCCAGTCTCCTCAGCGCCTTACGCAGCTCGGCCAGTAGTTTTGAAGCCTTAATGCCCCACCCCTGCCGATGTAAAAAGACCAAGTCCCCCAGCCCCCCGAGCATGCTTTCCAACGCAAACCCCACCGAAACGGACAAACCGACGGCGAGCTCCCCTTCTTCAAAGCAACCCACTTTCCCCGGCTCTTTTGGTCCGTTTTAGCCTTTCTGAGGCAAATACTAAACACCTCCGCCCCGAAAGAGACCTCGCCCCAGGCCAGACCCCGATTGCCTTTGGATCCCAACAATTCTGACACCCGAAAGGCCCCGAAAAACATCCAAGACATGAGTGTGGAAAAAAGTATGGCCTCCCCGTCGTCCAGACAAACCCCGGGCAGAACCCCCATCACCCCCTCCAAGAGCTCCCAGGATAGTGATTTCCTCACCCGAGCCGTGTTCCCACATTCCCGCGCCCACCCTTCCAGAATCCGTGCCCCCAGTTCCCCTGCGGAGGGGGCGTAGCCCCACAACAGCTTCCCGACAAAAGCGATCCCCGCTAACTTGCCCCCAATTGTCACCTTCGTCAGGCCTCTTTCCACCAAGTCCAATATGAACTGCACCACATCCTCCTGTCTGGCCGCCCTGGAAGCCCGCCACCTCGCCCCCGAACGGACAAACTCCTCCCATGCCGCCCGGTATGCCAACCGTGTAGACTGTGCTAATGAGCCTAAAACCAATTGTAGCATCCTGTGGTGCCTACTTCCCATAGTTGGTTCGGCATTCTGTCTGGATTCACGTCCGCGTCCTTGGCGAGCCCACGGAATCTCCCCCACTGCGAACGAGACAAAGCATCTGCCATGTCATTGTCCACACCTGGCACATGCACCGCGCGAAACGCCATATCATGTCTCAAGCACCCCAGCACAAAAACCCTCAAGAACTTGAGCACCTGCTCGTCCCTTGCCGACTGCCTGTTGACCACCTGCACCACAGCCATGTTGTCAATCCTGAACGTGACCCTTTTGTGGGCCAACAAAGCTCCCCACAATGTGACCGCCACTACCAAGGGAAAGAATTCCAAGAAGGCAATACTCCTGCCGCCCGCCAACCAGTCTGAGGGCCAGGGTTCCGCGCACCACGTCCCCTGCCAGTACAGACCAAAACCCTTGCTCCCCACAGCATCTGAGAAAATCTGCACGTCCCACACCATGTCCACATCTTTCATCAACGGCACCCCGTTAAACTGCTGCAGGAAAAACTGCCACATCCTCAAGTCTTCCCTCACCCCGGCTGACAGCCGCACATGGTGTTGCGGGGGCCTCTGCCCCTCCAATGCTCCCCCCAGTCGCCTACAGAACGTCCGCCCTACTCTGACCACCCTACTGGCGAAATTGAGATGTCCCAGCAACACTTGGATGTCCCTGACCGTCACCTTTTGTCATGCCAACACACTCGCCAGCAGCTCCAACATGTTTTGTTTCTTATCCGCCGGAAGACGCGCTTCCATCAAAACGGAATCCAGTTCAATGCCTGAGAAAGCCAGTGCCGTGCTAGGCCCTTGTGTTTTCTCTGGAGCCAGCGGCACGCCCATGTCTCTCGTGATCTCTTGGAAACTGTCCAGAGCCTTCTGGCAGTCCGCGGAGCCCGAGGTGCCGACAAAAAAGAAGTCATCCAAGTAATGCGTCACGCCTTGGTGACCCGTCCGTTCCGTAAACAACCATTGTAGGAACGTGCTGAAACATTCAAAAAGTGCGCAAGACATGGAGCAGCCCATCGCCAATGCTTTGTCCACGTACCAGTGGCCGCCAAATTGTATGCCCAACAGATCCCAGTCATCTGGGTGAACTGGCAGCAGCCGGAAAGCTGACTTTATGTCGCACTTTGCCATCTGCGCTGTTGCGCCCGCGGTCACCACCAGTGACATAGCCACGTCAACAGAGGAGTAAGATACAGTGGCCGCACTTTCCTCAATAAAGTCATTGACCGACCCACCTTCTGGCCATGACAGATGCTGTATCAGGCGAAACTGACCCTGCTCCTTTTTGGGCACAACTCCAATAGGTGACACAATCAAATTATGCAGGGGCCAATCCTGAAAGGGTCCCGCCATGCGGCCCTCCTGTACCTCCTTATCCAGTTTCGCTTGTACCACCTGTGGGTGCTCCCGTGCCGATCTCAAGTTGTCTGCCCATCTACGTACCCTTGGACCCTCATACCCCAGCCTGAACCCGTCCAGAAATCCCCACCGCAGTCGCTCTGCCGCTTTCCTGTCCGGATACCCCCCCAGAGCCCCCAACAAAACCTGCACCTTAACCGGAGTATGAGCCCTTTGGCCCAGGCCCCTTAGCCCCCCTCCCTCCTCCCGTCTGTTGTGACTGCTGTTGTCCCCCAGCCTTAAAGGCGCCTGACTGCCACTGCTGACCCCCTGGCAACTGTCCCTGGGCCCCCCAGCACTTGACCAACGCATGCCGCTTTCCGCAGCCTGAGCATTCGTGCCGAAAACAGCAATATTCCCGCGTGCACATTCCTTTATTATAGTCCCAGCATGCACCTTTCTCTCCTGTCGTACCTCTGCCCGCTCCTCCCACCCCCCCCTCGGGTGGGACCCCCTCGAAAGGTTTGATACACGAGCGGTAGCCCGCTGGCCGTAAAAATGGTCTTCCCCGACCCCGCGAGCCCCATCGTGTGCTGCCACAGATCCGTGTCCAGCTCTCCCCACTTTGCCTCCGTATCCCAAGCCATGCGCGCCCTGAACTCCTCGTCGTACTGCGCCCATGCATATCCACCCCCTGTAATTTGTGCCTTCCGAATGACATCCATATATTTAAACATGACCACCGACCTCTCTGGAAATTTCTCACAATACACACTAGCATAAATGAGAAAAGCCGCCGTCCAATTTTCTATCGCCAACGGCACCTTAGGCTGCTTTGCCAACTCAAACTCCTCTTCCTTTGAGCCCTCCTTAGCCCTGACCTCCCTGTGCAGAAGTTTGAGCATCTCCACGTATTCCCCTTTCCAGAACCTCTCTTTAGTCGTCACCATCAGATGCGCCCCCAAGGGCTTTGTGACCCCCATATACGGCAACCGTTTGATCTTCAGCTCCTTACTCTCCAACTTCGTCTCCCCTTCCCCTGTCTTAGCGTCGCCTGTCCCCTTCTTGTCCGTTACCCCCGTGTCGCTCTTCCCTTCGTCCCCCTTACCTGCACCGTCCGTGCCCACAGACACATCCACCACGTACGCTCCCCTGCTCAACCTCCCCCCAACCCCCCCCTCCTCAACAGGCCCCCCCACTCCTCTGGAGACCATCACTGGGCGCCCGAGCAAATGTTTATTACCTGGCGCCAGTGTCTCTGTTCGCCGCTCCTGGCGTCCTGTCCTGAGGGCCGAATCGGTCTCCCACCTTGATGTCCGACCCGTGGTCACAGCATTACTCGGCCCCCCGCCCTGTCTTCCACATCACGCAACTTCCCCTCTTCCATGCTATCTTCCTCGTAATCTAATTCCTCCTGCCCTACACCCCCAGGACTCGCCGCTGGTGGCGCCAACTGCCTGGTCAGTAAACCAACACCCTCCGCTGCGTTGCTCCTCTGCCGCTGTCCCCCGGGGCGCTGTGACCCCGTGGGTGTTGGGGCTGGTGAGCCCGTACCGGGCCTACTTATGCCAGCCGCGCCGGGATCCCCCGCCGGTACAGGATACGCTGCCCAAGGCTCCACCCTTCCTTCTCCTTGGTGCCGTCGAGCCGCTCCCAGCCCTACCAAGTCCGGCACCCCGCGACAGTCCAGCTGTCGGTCCCCCGCCTGAAAAGAAAAGGAACGGTCTGGTGTGCTGGGCCTACCTCCTTTCCGCCTACCATCCCATCCCCACTTACCGGCCCCCCATGTACCCGCTACCCACGCCTTCCCCACCGTGCTCAGATCCACCGCCTCCCCCCCTCACCGTCCCCGTCCTCCCCGTCGCTCCCCTCCCATGCCCCCGACCCCCCCACCCCTTGCCCGCTCGGCCCAGCGCCCTCCGCGTCCCCCGTCCAACCCCCGAACCCCCGCCCCTCCGTCGCCCCACCTCGCTCCGCCCCACCCCACCCCACCCCGAACTCCCCCCCAGCCCGTCGCCTTCCTCCCCCGCACCGGACGCCCCCCTAACACCTCCGCCCAGGACTCAAAAATGTCCAAGCCTTCCCAATCCCGCTCGCTTCCCTCCGATTCGAACAGCACCGGGGAGTCCCCCCCTGCTGCACACCCCACCCCCCCGTCATCCGCCTGCTCCCCCACCCTTCCCCCGATGTATGCCGTCAACCCCGTGCCCCCACACTCCCGGTCGAACCCCCCCGTGCCGTGTGCTCCCCCACTCGCCCCCCCCCACCCCTGGGCAAGCCTCTCTGCCAGCCTCTTTGCCATACTGAGGCAAACTCCCTCTGGGGCCAGGGCCGTCCCCCTGCCGGTGGTCCCCGTCTACCGCACGCCCCACCTGGGAACCCAGCCACGTGCCCCCCCCGCCGCGCCGTCCTCCCCGGCCCGTCGCGCCTGCCCTCTACCCCCCCACCCTCTCCCAGTCTTGCCAGGGACGAGGCCGTGTTCCTCCGCCCTGCGCCGCCCAATGATGCCGCCGCCATCTGCCTCCTCTCCGCAGCCCCGCCCCCCCGCACCCTCCCCCTGCTCCACCACGAACGGGGCAGCGCTTCTCTGCTCTGCGCTGCCCTGGGATATTGCCGCCAGACTCGGTCTCTCCGCCGCTTCGCTCCCTGTAAGCCCACGCTCCGCCCCCTCCCACCGACCCGGCGCCTCCAGGGCCTCTCCCCTGCCAGAAGAGCGGCCCTGCCACGAATGTCCCCGTGCCCCCTCTGCCGCTCTCGCTACGGCCGCTCCCCGTGTCCGGGAGCGGCCTTCAGATGACTTCGCCCGCGGCGGGAGAGCCCCAGACGCGCTCCCCCGCCGGGGCGCTCGACCCCGCCCCCGCACCAGTGACGCCCCAGTCGGGCCCACACCCGCGATCCCCGGGGCGGCGCTCCTCACATACGCGCCGCCCCTGACACTCACCGTCCTTCCGGGGGGCGAACATGCCGCGACGGCGGCCGCCACTCCCGCAGATGCGCGCCGCACGGGGCGTGCCGATACCGCTAACGGCGCCTCCGGGATCAGGAGATCCATCCTCCCTGCCTCACTCAGCAGGCGAATCGCCTCCAACATCCGATAGTCGCCGCCAGCCATGACAATTACGCTCGCAACTACTCTACAAACATTTTTATCCTGCTACTAGCGCTCCCAGCCACCAGGTCACCAAACCTAAAATGGTGGCTGGGCAAGCGCGTAACTGTCGTATATAGCCCTTGGGCTACTTTTTACGAAAATTGGGCTACATTTGGGCTATTCCCAAATGTAGCCCAAAACTTACAAAATGGCCGCTTCGGCCACGCCCCCTCCTCCCCCCTCCCAATCTGCCCGGGGAGCGGACCTCGCTGTGCTCGTCCGCCCCCCAAGCTCCCATTGGCTCACTCCTCATCTTCTTTCTCCCACTGACAACCTCCTCTCCTGGGAACTTAACTCTATGGGCGGCATTGAAGGCATTATATGATAAGGGCATTCAGCCCCCACTGTGCTGCGCTCCTCACGACTGCATGCATGCAATTGTCAGGGGCTGTAGTTGGACCCGCTCCAAAAGGATAGTCACAGCAGAAGGGGAAAAACAAATACGTAAAAGATGGTGCAATCTTTGTCCGCCTTCTATCTACACCACTGCCGCAGTACTAAGCACTAGATTGATTGAATCCCACAGCAAGATACATGACTGCGAGCAAACCCAGCAGCATAAAAAATGCATATCTAGACAGCTGGGGTGCTATGCAGCTATACTCTCCGTAGAATGTCTTTTACAAACATTGGTGACTAATAATTACAAATTACAGCCTAGCAGACGACTTTCAGACAAGGCAATGCCTCTAGCACAACTAGAAGTACTGAAGCAGCTGGCACATTATAGTAAATGCTCACCGCGAGCGTTAACGGCGTTAGCCAGTCTCAATTAGTAATGTGCAAATCAGTCTGCACCCGTCTTGCGGTTCTCCAAAAACTGTTGCAGGAGGAGTTTTCACTAGCACCCGAATAGGCCTGGTCTGCATTCAGAGTGGTGGGAAGAGATTTGCCTTGTACCTGAATAGGCCCTGTCTGCCTTGGACAATGCTGTCTCCACCTCCTGTCAGGAAGCTGCACCAGAAAGGACAGAATTGGTTTGGGCTGGTCAAAGAGCTTCTCTGCCTGAGAGAACAAAGGAATTTTGAGTATAAGGATTGGGGCCCAGACCCTAGAACTTTAGATTACTGCTGAACTAAAGAACCTGCCAGGAAAAAGGGCTGGAAAAGCTGTCAGGATGAACTGCCACTTTGCTGCGTGCTCTGCTGTGTTGACCTGCTGCTTGCTGCTTCTGTCTTGGGCAGGGAAAGGACTGGAGTGTACTTTCATCATCCTGCTGTTGGCGTTTTCTTCAAGGGCTTGAAGTAGAGCTTGCCTCCTGTTGGTAGTCTCAGGAAGATAAAAGACTTCAGATAACTTGTTGGAATCAAGGAACCTGCCAAGAAGAAGAGCTGGAAGAACGGCCAGGAGGAGTACTGCACCTTTGCTCTGTTGTTGCTTTGTTGAGTTTGTCTGCAGTTGCTGCTTCTGCCTTGGGCAGTGAAAGGACTGGACTGAACTTTCTTTACTTGTGCTGAGTATCTCCAAGGGTTTGAAGTAGAGCTTGCCTCCTGTTCCGAAGTCTCAGGGACTGTAAATACTTCACCAACCTCTGGATACCTCTTATGGAACTGCGGTTTCAGCCGTCACAGAGGGAGGAAAAGCAACCGACTCCGTCACCGAGTCCATCGCCAGCTCTGTGTCCTGAAGGCGCCGCAGAGGGCACCGTCTGCATCACGCACCACAATTGTGGTCTCACAGATAATGATGACCGCCGAGGCCACGACTGAGCCGCTGCTTGCACCGTGACCTGTGGGCTCCGCACTCCGCACCGCCTCGCTTCACTTTGCCGCCCTGGTCTCCCCGACGCTGTCACTGCACGCTGACCACGACTTCTGTGACTGCATCGTGGCTTAGGGGCACAGCTCGTAAGCCACACGACGCACCGCCCCATCTCACACAGCAGTCAGGACCGACCAACGCCAGCTTCCTGCAGCCGGCTGTGTCGCCTGCACCGTGATCTGTCAGCACTGCATTGAGCACCGCCTTCACTCCGCACCGCAGCCCTAGTCTCACTGACGATGCTGGACGACCGTCACCGAGCCGCTGCCTGCACCTCGCCTTGAGGGCACCCTGCACCGCTACGCTTCACAACCGCGATGGTTGCCACGACCGGCTCGCACCAACGTGTCGGCCGCAACACAAAAGGTACTGTTTACTAGTCTGTCGATGCCCCTGACTGACGCAGTCAGACAGAAATGTTGAAGTCTGTTGTTTACAGCACCGCAGCAGCACCAAACGGGGCTACCATCTTGAAGGAACTGTGTTTTTAAAGTATTCTTGTAAAGTACTGTATGTTGGACTTTTGCTGTTTTGGTCTTGTTTTGGATATATAAAAATATTGGCTATTTTTCTAAACTGGTGTGGTGTGCTTTGGTAGTGTTTTCCCTGTATTACTGTTGGTTATGTGGAAATGCTTCACACACTGCCTCTGAGATAAGCCTGACTGCTCGTGCCAAGCTACCAAGTGGGTGAGCAGGGGTTATTTTAGGAGTGTAACTCCCTTACCCTGACTAGGAAGAAGGGTCCCTACTTGGACGAAGGTGCAAACCATTGCCAACTAGAGACCCGCATTTCTAACAGTATATATATGATTACGGGCTACTGTACATGACTGCTTTTAAGCCTTGCTTGAGTGTCTAAGAATGTGAGTGGTAATTTTTAATTTCAAGGCATTAACACAAAGAAGGGTTATATTGGTATGGATTGATATCAATTAATTTGCTAATTATTGATCTGGTTGGTTATGCAAATGTTTTTTGTTTGCTGATCTCTTTTTTGCTTGTCTGAGGATGAAATTATAGAATGCCAGATAATAGCGATGATTTTTCCCATGTTGACAATGAATTGTATAGAATGTTTTTTTATATTAATGATGAGCTGGTTTATACTGCTCCTTTTTGGAAATAAAAATTAAAAAGAGAATTCACTGGTGATAATTTTGCCATTCCAAGGACAGTATTGTGGAACAAAAATCCAGCTGTAGATTCTCGTCCTCATTTAACACTTTTTTCATAAATCAGAGGTTTTTCCTGCAGGCCTGATTTCCAGCTGGTATAAGAGAGCATATCCACCAATTTGTAGGGAAAGTCTGTAGAATGGATAAATGTGGAGGAAAATCCTAATTTCTTCTGCAGTATTATTCCTTTTATTGAGGGAAATGTGCTAGTGGATTCTCCACCTGAAGCCCTATTACAGAAGTGCCCGGGGGGGTGTAATGGGCATTAGCACCTGATTTGCGCACTTTTCTTATTACAGAACGGGCCACAGATGCTTGGATAGCCCCTTCTGTAATACAGATAGCACTGGCGCACATATAACACCAGTCCTATCACCAGAGGGCATTTCCTCATTTGCCTGGGGGCATGGCCCAATGTAAATCAGGGAATCCCTTTGCTTCTGTGCCAGCGCCATATTATAGACGCACGTGCAAAGGCAAAGAAGCTGTCAGGATGCGCACTGACAGTGCGCTACCCTAAAGTTGGTGCATTGTCAGTGCGCCCCCTGATGCCTCTGGAGTGGAGAAATGAGGTCCTATGGACCACCCAGACATCCCCTTGCAGGCGTTGCAGTCACTCACTGCACCCACCTGCAAGGGAATCTCTCTCCCCTCTTAAAATGGCAGGCGGGTTGCTGCCTGCACAGTGAAACACGGAGCGGCTGCTTCAAAGGTGCTCCATTTTTCCCTTGAACGCACTGCCCCCAGGACAGCACGACTTTGAGGCTGCTCTCCGGGCAGCGCATTTAATGTAATAAGGCGCACTTTCTCTGCGCCCTGTGCATCTGTTTTAAGTTGTGCCGTGGTGCAAACAGGGAAAGTGCGCCCTCTCTATAATATGGCCAATGATATCGTTTATGGGCCTACAAGGCAGGGTGACAATATTTTCAAAAATAATAACTGGGACAAGCCAGAAAGAAGGCAGGACTATAACTTGGCCACAACTTTGGGCATAGAAGAGGTCACCAACAAAATTACTCATAGACATATAAAAAGGATGAAAGCAGAGCACAGAAACATAAAAAATACATTTGAATTTGGAATTGCATGTTGCCTTTTCTCATAGATTAGAGAATGCATTTGTCAAATCTTTTAAAAATGGCAATTACAATAGTTAGCGGGTGTATGGCCATGTCAACAGTGTAACACTTATGATTATCAGACGTGTACAAATCTTGCGGGCAACTGTTTAGGTGTGCACACGAAGTGTCAGTACAATATTTAAAAACAAAAAGGGGATACAGGGAGAATGGTAATGTGAGCATGCACAGTGTTTGGATTGTAAATATAAAAGTGCAGGTACTCACTATCTACTAGTACTCTCAATTTGAAATTAAGTGCAGCCACAGCACCTGACAATAGCTGCTCATTTAAAGCATGGAGCATTGGCAACCCACTGATTTCAACTTTAGTAAGTGTGCTCAAATGCCCCCACGCCTTTTAAAAACAGGAACATATATTTAAATTACAGAAATGTGTGGGGATGCTGTGACAGACATTGACAAAACTTGCACTACCCTGGTAAATCCAGGACATCTGGTTACCATAATACAAAGTTTGTGTGGATCATCGATAAACCCTATCTGCCCCATCTATATTGTACTCCGCTTGAATTATGTGTATAAGCACAAACTACTTGGCATCCATATGTTCCTTAAAGTTGAATAACTAAACAGATGCAGAAGCATACACCCAGAGATCTGTGCTCCCTCAGTGATGTTTAAGCAACCTAATATTCTTCTAGTGTGGGCCATAAAGTACTTCTCTGGTTGGTATGCCGCAGCTGTTGTCAATTATTGACCCGCATTACAGAAGTGTTTTGGGATTTGAAATAGTGACTTTATCATGTATTGGTAATAAAAGAATCTAGAGTGAAATTATGCTCTTAAAATATCTAAATATACACTTTCTTATAGTACAGCAATATCTTAACATGCTTTACAATTATTAAAATTAAGGTTTCCAGCTTTCCATTTTTTACAGATTTTTATGGATAGATACAGACAGAAAAGCATTTATTTTGTTTTCTGTATTTATTTTTAAATATAGATAAAACGGAAATGAGGTTGTTTTTTGAGTGATTCTAAGTGGTGTCAATCAAAGGCCAAACTCTGCGCACATTGATTGATATGGGATTTAAGGGGAAAAATGCCTTTTAATTTGGCTTGAACAGCTGTACATCTGCATGAGACTGATACTAAAATAGGCATGTAATCGTAAGAGTGCATGATTTATCAGCAATGCACATTAATATCATTGAAACCGGTCAGGCAGTCAAGTATAAGTGTACATTTATTGGTTAAAAAAAAGTGTATATTTACTGGTTTCAACTTTCGTTTTTTACTAAACCCAAAATAAATACTGAGAAACACAGATAAATGTAACAAAAAATAAATATGGATAAATGCACAAGGACATGGTAAAACATAAAATTCCATAAACCGGGAGCCCTAATTATACCTAAATGCTGCAATGCAATGAAAAGTCTGTTGGACTGAGTCAAAATGCATGATGTAGGCTAATCAGCTTTTTCCATTAAACTGCCTATGCTGTCTTTAGGTAGACAGGGATTCAGATCACTGAAGTTTGTTAAAATTGCTTGGTGTGTTTAGGACTGCAGTACTGGCTTCTGTCTACAGGGTCAGAGCTGTGCAAAAGATAAACGCAATTTATGAAGAAGCACAGGCTTCCAAAAGGAAAGATTTTAAAAGTTGTGAAAAGAGGCAAAACTTTACATCAATTGGAAGACATTTCCTTGTGGAGATTTGGGTTCAGGTCCCGACAGTACAATCAAGTCCCCACAGCGTGAGTGTGGTATAACATCCATTTGTGCACAAGTATAGTAAATAAGACACACACATACACACACTATAGAGCAGTCATAAGCCAGAAAATGCTTGCGTGCTAGTTGTCTGTCCTTCATGAATTCCACTAGATGGCAGGCAAGCCACATAGATCGAAGGAATCTCATACTTAGTGTCCCAGAGAGATTCATTGCTTCCATCATCTTTTCTTTTCTGAACATCTCTATTGGTGCTGACAAATACATTTTGATTGAGATGATACAAAAAAGTGTTCATTTTATGTTTCTTTAAAAACATTCACAACCGAAAAATTAGAGCCATGAAGGACGTTGTAAGGCTTGCTTAATGAAATGTTTTCATTTTTTAAAAAGAATACTGCCTAATAAAAACGTAGCCATTATTATAAATGGCCTAGTAAATGGGCGGGATTTTCCAGATCTGCAGTTACCAATACTGAAGGTGCCAGTAACTCTCTATTTCAAATTGGACACTGAGGGGCTTATTTACAAGCCCCTTGCGCTGCCGGAGCATCACTTTTAATGACTCTACGGCGGTGATGAGTGCAGACCCATATCTAGGAGGCCATGCAAAGCCACTTCATGCAGCTTTTCATGGCCTCATAAATATGGACCGATGTGCGATGTGGTGGGTGTTCCCATGCAACACCCATGGGTATATGGTGCATTCTCAGATTTACAAGGATCAGTAAATATGTATATTTCTCCTCGTTTTTTCCTCTTTCTGCATTCTGCAGCACACATAGAAAGTGGAAAACGCCTCCATGGCGCTAAGCACCCTATTGTGCGCCGGCACTGGCTAAAGGAAAGGAATGTATTGTATCTTGTAAATACGGTGCATTCCTGCCCTTTCGATTTGGCGTAAGGCACCACAGCAGAAAACATTTGCGGCGCTGCCCTTCACCCAATCATTGTAAATAAGGCCCTGAGTGTTCACTAAGAAATTACAGATTACCTAGGGAATCAGTAACTCTGTCCAATTCCCCTGGTAATTCCACATTTTGCACCAGACTTTCACCCATCTCCATGTAAAGAGTCAAAGATTAAGGTCTGTGCTGTTCCCATGGATCTCATAATTGTGATGGGTCCGGAAAGTGATGTTACTGGCTCCATCATAACTAAGAGGTCATTGATAATGATGAGGGCCTCAGGCACAAAGGTAAATCTACACAACTATATGTACTACCATGTATTTAATGCTGCACCTGAATGTAACTCTACACTTTTTGCTATTCACCATTTTCAAGTGAATAGTTACACCTAGGGGTAGATGGATATGTTTTCACAATGTCCAATCAAGAGGTGGAATCTCCTACAACGTTTTACTAGTGTAAAGATACTACTAGTAACTTTGCACATACAGGTGGAGACCTCCACCAATATGGCAGAGATCTTCATGTGGGAAAATATAGAACGAATTAGTCGTTTATCATTCTTTGTAGTAAAATATTTTAATGCATACATAAGTCTACAGTAATTTAAAATATTTATAATTAGCCTAGAACAATAAAATAACAATGATACAGCACACTAACTCATCAAATTACATATTTTAAATATATTATGCCATTAAATATACATTTATTTTTTACTAAATAATTAAAAGTGTACTTACCTTTTTCAAATATGTTTCACATTTTAAGATAATTCAATAATTAACTGTTAATTATATATAATTTCTTTAACTCTAAAACATATAGATATACACTTTAATTGTCAAAATAAAGAATTTACCATTAGTTCCTATTGGGTGTGAATTTATTTCCCTGCCGCTATTGTTTCTATGAGAGTGTGTTGCAGTGCTTGGGAGTGGCCTTGTCTGATGCTTCATTAGCTCCACTGCTCGGCTGGAGTACATTTGCACCTGTTTTGACACCTTTAGGGCTGTAGTAACTTTAGAAATATAGTAGTGAATAGCAATTGTCTTGCTGCTTTATGGGTGAAAGTTTGTATTGGTATCCTCCTCCTAACCCCCTTCTTAAATATTCATAAACTCTCCCATTTAGTAGTAAACATTCTCCACTTTTAAGGGAAAGGGAAAGTGGAGTGGAAGAGAGGAGAGGGGAGAGGAGGAGAGGGAAAGGGAGGGAGAGGTTTCCAGTTCTAGGTTTGTGAACTGCATTTTGTAGTACATGAGTAGTACTGCAGTAGTACCACTTTACATACTACAAAATGCAGTTTGGGAATAAGGCCCTTCGGATTCAGTTCTCATGGGGGTTTGTTCTTTAGATTTGGCTTGACAGCACTGCTGTCTTCTTCGTTAGAGCTTTGAGAAGCACAACTGAGAGAAGCATGTTTGCTGTGCCACATCTTGATTTTCTCACTACCGTATTTGATTGGGCCAACGTTGTGTATCTTCTCTGAAAAAGAGTGCTTGTCTTGCACAGGTTAGACTCAAATACGGTAGGACTGAGTTGATGAGAGTGACACATCAATGATCGAGGTTGTAGGTCTGATTAGTTCATTGGCAAAAGTTAAGTCAGATGTCACAAGTTTGATATGTTTATTATGAAAAGTTATGACAAAGGCAGTAGATCTGAATTATTCATTTATGGTGAAAATCCTAAATTAAAATCGATAGGCCTTAATGTTATGGGTATATGCAGAGCACGCAACTCACCCAGGAGGGAATCCTGTTGATGAAAAGCAGGAGCGACTTGGGCCAAAGCCAGGTTGGAGGCTAGCGGAAGATCTGTGTCTTCAGCTTCCTGTGAAATTCTAGAACTGAGTCTGCAGCTCTGATGTGCAAGGGCAGGTCATATCAGGTTTTGGGAGCGAGGAGAAGAAGGAGCGGCCATTGGATCTAGTTCTGCATATGCAAACAATTTGTTCAACTAGGAGTCCAGTCGAATGTAGTTGTCTGGTAGGTACGAGGAAGTTAATGAAATTGTTGAGTTGTGGTAGGTGGGCCCATTGTTTGCAATGATTTGTACTTGTGCATGAGAAGTTTGAAGAGTAGAGGTCATTGATGTGCAGGGTGATGTAGGTTCAGGAGGGAAGTCTGAGTGTGAGTGGCAGCTGAATTCTGTAATGGTCTGGAGTCTTTTGGTCAGTTGCACGTTGATTCCTATGTCGAGTGCTTTGTTGTAGTCCAGCTTGCTGGTGATGAGGGCTGTGTGATAGTTCTGCAGGTTTTGATTTTTTTTTTTAAATTTATTTTTATTGAGCAAAATTCATACAACCTAATATATCATAAAATATAAAAAACAATAGTAAATCTGATATAGAAAATCATACAAACGGTTTACCTAGATATAAAACCCAGCAGGGACACTTAAATTTACTTAATTATACACAAAAAAAAAAAAAGAGAAAAGGAAAAAGAAAACAAGAAGAGAATACATCATTCAGTTCGAGGGAGATATGTCATTAAACCTATGATTTAAATACCATTTGGAGATAGGAGCCCAAATCTGAGCCCCAAGAAGCCTAGTTTTTTTACCTCTGGAGCTATATATTAAAAGCTCCTGTTTATAGGTTGCCAAGAGACGGCTAAGCCATATCTGAAAAGTGGGTAATTCAGGGTCCTTCCACCGCGCAGCTAAAATAATACGAAAAATAGCAGTGCCCAAAAAAAGTATCCTTTGTTCTTCAATACTATGACCAAGAGAGTCATCATGTCCCATTAAATAAAGAGTTACTGAGTCTTGGATATCGTGACCAAATACCTGAGCCCAGAATCCCATAATCGTAGCCTTTAATAAACCTAATTTGGGACAATCCGCGAACATATGGATTAAGTTCGCTTGGGGTTGGCTACATCTCGGACAACTATCATCAGCCCGTAAGCCCCAGGAAAATAACTTTGCAGGCGTGAAATAAAGGTTATAGAGAACTCTGTAGTATTGGGCTTTAAGATTCGATGCAATAAAAAGTTCAGATGAGAGAGCCAAGCATAGATCAATATCAACATTTGGATTAGTTAACCTTGTGGACCAAGCCTGCTCAACCCGCTCTATGTCATCTGGAATATTTTGGATCAACAATTGATAAAGAGTGCCGATTCTAGTAGAGCGTTTTCCAATAATAGAAAACAGATTGATATTATCCAATTTAATTCTAGGGATACAGTTACGAATGCTTGTAAACACCTGGAGATATTTCAGAAAATCAGTGGTTGGAATAGTAAATTTCTGCTGCAGCCATCCAAATGACGAAGTAATATCCTGGCCGAGAAAGTCGCCCACTGTATTAATACCTAAGGATTCCCACCTGCGGGCTGTAGAGTCATTAAGACTAATAGAAATAATAGAGTTACGCCATAAGGGGGTATATTTTGTGAATTTTGGAATTACTAAATGTTTGGATACAGATTTCCATACCTTCCAAGCATCTGTGACTACCTTTATCTTAATTTTTTTATAATATAATGGTTCAACCTGCCTTAAAAATAGGCCTTGGCATTTAGTCCCAAGACTCAGCTCATAAATGGAAGGGATAAAGGGTTCCATAATAAGCGAGGTGGTTGATTTATGACTAAGTAATGGGCCCATATGTTGAAGAAGTGTTGCCCATAGGTATAATGTTAAGCTGGGGATACCTAGCCCACCCCTCTCCTGGGGTAGAGTTAAAAAAGGTAGGGCTCTTCTGATCTTTCCGAAGCTCCACATGAACTTGGACATGGAGGAGTCAATGATCTTAATAAAACTACCTCCAGGCAAGATCGGAATTGGTCGAAACAAGTAGAGTATCCTTGGAAAGATATTCATTTTTAAATAATTAGCCCTGCCAATTATAGAAAGATGTCAATTATCTACTCTCCTGAGGTCAGTCTTTATTTTGTTAATCAGGGGAGTATAATTAAGATGGTCAATTTCCCTCACATCCGAAGAGAGGCAGACACCTAAGTAGGTGGCTTGCTTCACTTTAAGGGGGCTATCAAAAACCGTATTATTTGTACAGAGAACCATTGTTTTATCCCTATTAAGGGAATAACCTGAAAAGGTGCCAAAGGCCTGGGTAATTAGTTCGATTTCCTGAACTGCGTCAGCAGGATTTGTTGTTAAAACGGCCACGTCATCGGCATACGCCAAGACTTTCGTTGAAAACACACCAATATCAACAGGCCGAATACCAGGTGAAGAAAGCAATTTTACAATTAGGGGGTTAATATAGAGAGCAAATAATATCGGAGAGCAGGGGCAACCCTGCCTCGTACCCCTCTGTATCTCAACAAACTCCGACTCAACACCACAAATGGAGATTTTTGCCTTAGGATCTATATATAAGGTCTTTATAGCTCTAATAAACTTATTCCCGAAGTTATTTGATTCCAGGACGCTCCACAGAAAGCTCCATGAAACACGATCAAATGCCTTCTCGGCGTCAAGAAGGATCATCGACATCTCCCCCCCCCGTGCTGCCCATGATGTCAAATAGGGTGATGGCTCTCCGTGTGTGATCCGTAGTACCCCTACCAGGGATAAAGCCATGCTGCCACGGGGAGACAAGACGCTCGACGATCCCACTCAACCGATTAGCTAGGATCTTGGCATAAAGTTTTGAGTCGGAGTTTATTAGAGATATGGGCCTGTAAGAAGATGGGATATGCGGGGGTTTACCTTTTTTCACAAAAATGGCTATATTGGTATGTTTCCAGGATTCAGGTGGAAATGAATGATACTGAACCCCCAAAAACAGGTCCAATAAATAGGGGAGTATTTGTTTACCTAACACCTTATACAGATCGAGCGGAATTTTGTCCGGGCCTGCTGCTTTGCCGTTTGCAAGATCAGAGAGTGCAATCTCCAGCTCCGAAATTGAAATTTCTCTTTCGAGATCTTCTTTGACTAATTCGTCAACCGAGGGATTAAGATCTTGGTCCGATAACCAGTGATTAAGAAAAGTTTTTATGGCACCATCAGGATATGAATTATCGCTGTGATATAACTTTTGATAGTATTTTCGGAATACCTCCACAATATCATGTGAGGAGTAATATTCCTGGCCTTCATACTCAATCCGCTTGATCTTATTTTGAGATTGTTTTTGTCGTGTTCGAAGGGCTAGATATCTGCCTACATTCTCTCCAGATTCATATAATTTACTTTTATTGGCTTCATATATTTCTACAGCTTTTCGGGTTAAAGTGCTGTTAATTTCGGCTTTTAATACAAGTATTTTTTGAAGAGTATCGAGGGTTGGAACTCCCTGTTGTATCTGGGCAGCATGATAAGTCTCGAGATTAGACAATTCGCGCATTAGGTTCATATTAATGTTATCCTCTACCTTTTTGCGCTTAGCCACAAACGCAATAGTCTCCCCCCTTAATGCTGCTTTAAAACAGTCCCATACAATCAGTCTAGAAGCACTAAACTGATTGCAATCGAAAAATCCCTGGGCCCATGATGTTATATGGGCTATATATTGGTGGTTAACGAGTAGCTTTCTATCAAAGGACCATTGCACTTTCGACCTCTCACCGCTTGGCAAATCAAAAATAAGGGTAAGTGCGTTGTGGTCTGAAATCGTTTTTGGAGATTTAATTATATCGAGCAAGAGCGAGTCCTCTAGTGATGACATAATATAATCAATTCGGACATACTTGTTGTGGGGATATGAAAAATAAGTAAATCCATCATCATTTTTCTTCCTTAATCCCCAGACATCAAGTAAATTATGGCTATCCATCAATTGGCATAAGGCCCTGTATACCCTAGGCTTACGTCCTTTATAGTTTGCGGATGATTGGATATCAAAACACCTCCCTACGGCAATGTTAAAGTCTCCGCATAGAATAAGAGGGCCAGGCCAAGAGGCCAGTTCTAGCTCTAGATCTCTAAAAAGTAGGGGATCGTCCTGATTTGAACCATAAGTTGCGCAGATTACAAGACCGGATTTCAGTTGAGCTATAGCCCATCTGCCATGTTTATCGGCCAATGTACGACTAGGGTCGCCAATTATAGACTTTACAAGAATAGCAACCCCTCGTATTTTAGATGTTTGTGAGGTGGCTATAATAACATTATACCCTGGAATATTTAGCAATTCTTTATCACAATCTGCAATGTGCGTCTCCTGTAAGCATAGGATATCAACAGGGTCCTGCCGTAAAAATAAAAATAATTGTGCCCTTTTATTTCTGTCATTAAGACCCGCGATATTCCAGCTACAAAGTTTTACTCTCCCCATCTAAGAAAACAAGGAAAATTCCCCAACCTGAACGTCAAAAAACAGAAAATTATATAAGAAGCAAAACACAGTTCATAATCTAGTTCCCTCTTATTACTACAATATATTATATATTCCATATACAAAAAACTTGACATTAACTTATTTGCACGAAATTGCTCATTTTTATGCTTTTCCCTCCCTCCTCTCCCCCCTGTCCCCCCCTCCCCGGACACCAACCACCAGGGCATTTAGACTCCGGAGGAGTCTGTGATGATGGAGAGATATTCCCTAACCAGTACCAATAAAAATAAACATAAAAGGTAAAAACCAGTAAGGCCGAGTAGGTGCAAACATAGTGTTTTGTTTTTTTTTTCCCTTTTTTGATATTTTGAAAGAAGAAGAAAAAGGGAGAGGAGAAAAAAAAAAACAGAAAGAAAAATATATCTGAATATAGTGAGTATATTATAGCTGTATTCAAGCTACTACAAATCCTTATAGTTCTAAAGCTTACAGAGTCCTGGACTGATCCCCTAACAAGACGCATACCAAATATCGTACTCCAATGGGCAAAGAAGCAGAAGAGCAGAAAGGATAAGGAAGAGAAAAAGAAAAGCATCCTAACCCATTCTTCACTCCTAAACTCAGCATTTACTAATATATAATTATTCAATTACTAGCAAAAAAAGAGAAAGAGAGAGAAAAAAAAAAAGCTTAAAGCTTCAGGACAGGCTATCTAGAAACTCCTTGGCTTTAATTTCTGAGGAGAAAAATTTAGCCTGACCATTATAGATGACTTTAAGCTTAGCAGGATTGTTGAGATACACCTGAGCTTTTTTTTCCTGGAAAGGTTTGATCAATTGGTGGAGACGCCATCTCCTCTCCACAGTGGTGTGGCAGAAATCAGGCCTCACAAAGTAAGAGATAGCGCCTCTGCTGCGCCGAGCTTCAGGTCTTGCTTTCTCAGCAATAGCCTGACGGAGTAGAAAATTTCCCAAAAAAAACAAAACTGCACGAGGGTATCCCCCTTGTGATGAGGTCTTTAAAGTAAATGGGATTCTGTGAGCGCGTAGAACTTCCAAGTCCCAATTCCAGGACGCAAGCTCGGGGAGTGTGTCCTTGAACAGCTGAATTATGAAGGAGCGTATATCATCGCCCTCGATTTTTTCCGGAATTCCGAGTACGCGGAGATTGTTGCGACGAAGGCGATTTTCCATTTCCTCCAACTTCCACCTAACGTCTTTCAACTCGGCTTCGTGAGCTTCCACTTTCTCCTGAGTCACCGTGGCTTCGGCTTCATTCGTCACTATTCGATCTTCGATCTCCGTCAGTCTCATATTGGAAGCTGCAACTGTTTTTGAAAGTTTTCGGACTACACCCTGTACCTTATGAAGGGCTAATTGTGCCCTACGACCATCCCTGGAAGTCTGTTCCCGATGGGAGGCAATAGCCTGCAGTACTGTATCCATCACAGAAGATAATGTAGTGCTTTACGGGTCAGTGACGGACAGCTCAGGATGAGGTATGGAGGTATGATCCTGTGAGTTTGGAACTGTTGCTGGGGAATAATCCCAGGCTAACCCTGAAGCTCCGTGATGACTCCTTTTCTTCCGCAGCACAGTTCTCCTGCTTCCCCTAGACTCTCCCTGAGTTGGGTCATGATCACTTTCAGTTGCACTAGTGTCAAAACCAGTGTTGACTTCTGAGTCCAAGTCTGAGTCTTGTGACCACCTAGGGTCTTCCAGACCTTCAGATATTGAATAGAAATCCGACGGGTCTCTATCTGTATCGAATGAGTCAGAAGCAGCATAGACCTTACAAGCTTTCCCACTAGGGCCGAAGATCGATGTAGAATATTTTTGGAAGTGTTTGGTGCGGCACAGATCAGAGGCAAACCGGTGGCACCCCCTTGTTTGGAGGAGGAGGTCACCGGCAGTTGTGTTGAAGCTGCCGCAGCTGTAGCTATAGCTGAAACTCCACCAGTAGATTAGTCGTCTTCAACAGCTAATACAGTTGCAGTATTTATTTGGGAAAAAGCTGAGCTAGTGTCTAAATTGGGGATCTCCGGCAGCAGCAATGAAGATGCGGCTGCGCTAACCATAGGGGTAGAGGTAGGGACAGAAACAGCAGGAGATGCAGTGTCCAATGAAGAGGGACATAAACCTTGTACATCCCTACCTTCAAGATTTTCAATCCTTTGTCCTCCCGCCGTTTGCGGGTGAATGGTCCCCTCACTCCCTGAGCTGCCCGGTATACAGCTTGCCGGTTCAGTATCTGTTGATTTCGCTGCAGCTTTCTCTCGCTGGGTTTGCTCGTGAGCACCACCTCCAGGCAGCACACTCCGATCCAGCGAAATCGCTCCCGTGTTTGTAGGTAAGTGAACGGGGGAGGGAGCACCAGGCGTTTTTTGTAGAAGCTCCATCACTGAGGGGCCGGGTCCTGGAGTAAGCGGCAATTGTTTAGATGATTTTGCCGGTTTCACCGGAGCTGTATCCAAGCAGCCGGGTCTTTCCAGGTCAATGAGCTCGCCGCGTTTCAACGCCAGCTCCCGATCTCTAAGTGCCTGCTTTGCTGCCCGAGTTTTAGAGGCGGCCAATGCTGCGGCGTTCTTCGGTGCCATTATGCTGCTGTAATTCACCCTCGCCGTGTCCAGAGAGCAGAAAATGCTCTGTGCACTCGCTGTAGCGTCTTGTAAACCAGCAGCAATGACAGGAGTTCCAGCGCGGGTTCTGGCCAGCTGCGAGTGTCCGATAGCTCTCAGCACCGCAAAGCCGATCAAAGACGCCAGGACACGCAGGTGAGAGCGAGCGCAAAATAGCACGGTCGTACTTTCGTCTTGTGAAGCTGTAGCAGACGAACCGACCCCCTCCATCCGGCTTGCAATAGTCCCGCGGCGTTTCTTCCCCTCTGGGTTAGTTAAGAAATCTCAGCATGGTTTAGAGAAGTTCATTGCGGTTGCGGTTTTATTTTCCATTTCATTTTCTATTCTAAAAATGCAGTAATGCACCCCTCAGACCATCATAATCAGTACTGGTCAGAGGAGCATCTCACAGCGGTCTATGACGCCGCCGCCATCTTGCCCTCACCGTTCTGCAGGTTTTGAAGGGAAGTCACTTGAAAATCTTCTTACGCATCTTGAGTGTGTGGGACAGGAGGTGAAGACTGTGTTCCATAGGCCTGTCATTTCAAACTGGGTGAGGACTATTATTCTGAGGTTCTTCGCATGAGTGGTTGGGTTGTCCAGGTGAAGTGTCATAGTGAGGTGTCTTTAACAAAGATGACTACTTTCATCCTGTCTAGTTGAGCTTGAGGTAGTTGGTATTTATCCATCTGGTGACTTCGAACATGCAGGCAAAGTTGATTTTGGTGTTTGATGTTTTGTTGGAGAGGGAAAGGATGAGTTGGGTGTCATCTACATAGGATATAATGTTGATCCCATGGGTGAGAATGATGCGAGGATCCTTGTGGAAGTCTGCAGATGAGTTTGGTAGCCACTGAGGTGAAAGGAGTAAGGCATTTTTTTATTGCTGGATTTATTAGGTCATACTGTCAGGGATCGGGTAGTGCGCGCCTGCCTGGCCTACAAACCCCAGAATGCTCGAGGACCGGGTGGGGGAGGAGCCGCGTGTACAAAAGGATCGACGCACGTGCAGGACTTCGTGCGTAATTCCGGAGTGCGAGACCGTTCCAGATCTCGTTTGGAGAAGGGAGAGCCCGGCATCGGTTCTCCTTCGTGGTGAGAGACAGAGCTGACGAGCTGATCCCGGTCTCTGCCGCAATTCAGGTGCAGTTTAAAAGCAGCAACGCTGCTGCTGAAGACGTCAGTGCAACACAGTCCCAGGAGACAACGGCGGTAACTGCCAGATAAGTGTTGGTTGTCCCCGCGTCCGGCGGGGGTTTGTTCTCGTTGCTTTCCCTTCATGAGACTCCCGCTCACACGGAGTGGCCAACTGCTTTGAGTTCGAAGGTGTGGGTGAAACTTTTCTTACCTACACGCCCGGTCTGAGACCTTGTTAAAGGGGTTTGGGGGAGAATTCCAGTACTTTCCTTTCGTTTGGAAGCCCATTCCACCAGCGGTGAAGTAACCATATTCTGAAGACTATTAGATTTAATCTCAGTTCCGGGGGGGTGTTTCTCTGAACCTTTTCGAAACGCTGTGTGAGGCCAATGAACGCAGCGAGCTGTTAATCACAAGTTTTGTTTCATGAAGCCCTATCAAGACATTTCATTATCCAAGACGGGGAAGGGGCATTATTTTCCCTCAGTTGCTGTCATGCCATGGATGAATGTGTGGTGCTGAGGGGGGCTGGGCTCTGTGATATTCGCTAGTATGAATGGGGGAACATATTGGTGCTAACAGTAATCAGCATATGAGTAAGAGCTTGGTATCCCAAAGAGGGGGCCTTCCTTTGCAGTGAGAATTTAAGAGAGTAGTAATTTTTAGTGAGGGTGTAAGAGAGTAGCCTTACATGACATTGCCATTGTATTGTTTCGTGTTTGTATGTTGTTTTTCCTTTACAGGTTCTACTCCCCGCTGTTCCCTTCCTTCCCTTCCCTCACTTGATCACCCTAACCTTCCGTGCCATCAGTGCAGGAGTTGGGGGTGTCGAGAGGTGGAACCCCTATTGCATCACCAGAATCCTGAGGAGAGTTGGACTGGGGGACAGAATCGTAACAGAATTACGCACCCAAGCATTAAAGCTCCTCCCGGTTCTGGGGGGGGTGCTGTAGGGAAGCAGTATGGACGAGGTTTTGCAAGCACTAGCCGCAGTCCAACAGGAAGTGGCGGACTCTAGGGCAGAAACCGCGGCATTACGGGAGAGGGTAGAAAGGTTGTCGAGGAACCCTTTTAATGCCAGCACAGGAACTCCTCCCATCCAGGTCACCGTGCCCCCTCCAATTCCGTTAGCCAACCCCGAAAGGTACACCGGGGACCCCCAGAAAATACAGGTATTTTTGACTCAAATCCTGATGCATTTTTCTTGCAGGCCGTCCTCATTCCCGAATAATCACTCCTGAGTGGCGTTTGCCATTTCTTATTTGGCGGGCGACGCAGCCAATTGGGAGGTGCCGCTAGTAAGAAATAATGACCGTGTTTTGTCCGATTGGGACGAGTTTAGAGCCGCCCTGGAGGGGGTATTTGACAGGCGCACTACTACATTCAGCGCGGACAGAGAGCTTTTAGCTTTAAAGCAAGGAAAAAATGAATTGGTGACATATCTGACATCCTTCAATAGATTGGTGGCTGAAGCAGCCTGGCCCGAAGAGAAGAGAATGTCTCTTTTCTACCAGGGGTTATGTGACGAGCTTAAGGATGTCATAGCCAGAATAGATCCCCAACCTCAGATGTGCAACAATTTGGTCAGCTTGGCCTTGAGGTTGGATGGACGCCTCGCAGATAGAGGCGGTGAGAGGTTCAGGGGTGATAGAGCAAGGAATGAGGCGACTAGCAACGCAGCGGTCTCAGAGCCCATGGAGGTGGGTGCCATTCGTGCTCCACTGTCCCGGGTGGAAAGGGAGAGTAGGAGGACCCAGGGGCTCTGTATGTACTGCGGAAAGAAGGCACACTATGTCCGGGAATGTCCTGCTCGACCCAAAAGACCAGGGGGGACTAACCGGAATCGAAAGACCATAGCCACTGTCACGAGTCCTGATTTGTACGATGTATCGCCGGAAAATCCAGCGAATACAGGCGAACATCTTTGGAGGATCCCTTCTCTTGCCACTACCAGTCAGGGAGACACCGAAAAACATATAGAGATGGTTATGTGATTAGATAATGGCCAACAACCATATAAGATTAAGGCCATGTTAGATTCAGGGGCCACAGGAATTTTATAAATAGTGGGTTGGTAGCACAACTGGCCATACGGAAGGTTTCTCGAGAAATCCCCGAGGAAGTGCTGGCGGTAGACGGAAAACCACTCACCTCCGGTCTCCTCATCGAACAAACAGAACAACTCAGGTTGACTACCAGAGTAGGAGAGGGACGCATGTAATCAGGAAGGGGGGACAAGAGAGCTGGTTGTTTAAAGAGGTCCTGTTCTAATGCTCCCGGGGGTCTACGTAGGAAAAGACAGGTAAGAGCAGTTCCTCTAAATGGCCAATTTGGAAAAGATCGTGATGATTAATCTGATCTGGGAAGGGAAAATTAAATTTCAGATCTTGTTGCCCTCACACACCTGTTAGGGTGTCATGCTTCATCATTGGGCGTGCTCCTCGTCGGACCGGCGCTGCAATGTCCGACGGGCCTGGTGGCATCTTTAGCGGAGATCTTTTGATCTGAGAACGCCGTTTTGTGTGAAGACCATGTGAATGACTGTGGAGGGTAATAACTCCTAAGAATGTGGGGATTCGAAAAAACTAAAATAGACCCTGGCCCCTCAGTAATTTTAATTAGGTTAGGTAGGGCTGGGACTAGGTAAAACCAGGGAGGCTACTCAGGTGATTCTAGGTATCAGGGTAGCCTATAGTTGACAGGGGTCAACATGTTTCGTGTCATGGATGCTCAAATTCGAGCGACACTTCTTCAGGACCGTGGGACCAATTATAAGTACATATACCACAATTTCTTATAACGGGGTACTTAAGGTCAACCACATGTAAAGCTGAACCTAAGTATGGTACAGAATAGATGGCTCCGCCTCAGAGTGAGGGGGTCAGAGCTTCATAGGTGAGGGAGTAGCAACCGGACCACTGGAACGGTCCCACCAAAAGGTGGCGGGGGGCAGGCCAAAACAGGACGTGTCTGCTCCTCACCTTGAATATTCAGGTGAGGAGCAGACACGTCCTGTCAGCCCTACCTAACCTAATTAAAATTACTGAGGGGCCAGGGTCTATTTTAGTTTTTTCGAATCCCCACATTCTTAGGAGTTATTACCCTCCACAGTCATTCACATGGTCTTCACACAAAACGGCGTTCTCAGATCAAAAGATCTCCGCTAAAGATGCCACCAGGCCCGTCGGACATTGCAGCGCCGGTCCGACGAGGAGCACGCCCAATGATGAAGCATGACACCCTAACAGGTGTGTGAGGGCAACAAGATCTGAAATTTAATTTTCCCTTCCCAGATCAGATTAATCATCACGATCTTTTCCAAATTGGCCATTTAGAGGAACTGCTCTTACCTGTCTTTTCCTAGGAGAGGGACGCCACATAGAAACCTTGGCGTTGAACATCATAGAAGCCCCTCAGCATGAGGTGATCTTGGGGATGCCCTGGTTTAGCTTACACAACCCGACCATAGATTGGCGAAAGAGAACCGTACTGTTCTTGTCTGAGGAATGCCAGGAACATTTGGTTCCAGGATGGGGGTCATGTGCGGCAGCCTTGGCCTGCCCGCTCGTAGCAGCTACAGCCGCGGAGAAAGAGGCATGTCTGCCCCGTGAATACTCTCTCTTTGCAGACGTATTTAGCAAAACCCCGGCCGAGTCGCTTCCACCCCACAGGCCCTACGATTGCCAGATAGACCTAGTGGAGGGAGCCCCCCTTCCGGTGTGTAGGGTCTATGCTCTCTCTGAGCCTGAGACCAAGTACCTCAGGGTCTATCTGGATCACTTCCTGGAGATAGGGTTTATTCGACCTTCCCGTTATCCTGCAGCGTCTCCTTTGTTTTTTATAACGAAAGCCAATGGGGAGTTTGAGGGCGTGTTGTGACTACCGCATGCTGAACAAGAACACCGTTCGCAATAGGTATCCACTGCCCCTCATTCCCGTCTTATTGGATCAAGTGCGCGAGGCGAAGGTATATACGAGGGTAGACCTTAGAGGCGCGTATCACCTGGTGCGCATACGCAAAGGGGACGAGTGGAAGACTGCTTTCAAGACCCGCTATGGTCTTTTTGAGTATCTGGTAATGCCGTTCGGGTTGTGCAATGCCCCGGCGGCATTCCAGTACTTCTTAAATGACGTGCTGAAGGAATATGTAGACAGGACAGTAGTTGTCTACATAGACGATATTTTGATCTATTCAGATTCGGTGAGCAGTCACTCAGAACATGTGAGACAAGTGTTACGAGTTTTGAGAAAACACCGCTTGTTCTGCAAGCTGAGCAAGTGCGAGTTTGGTGTGTCAGAAGTGGAGTTCTTGGGGGTGATTCTCCGTCCTGAGGGTTTGAGTATGTCAGAACAAAAGATCCAAGCTGTGCAAGAGTGGCCGGTTCCAAGCAATGTTCGGGAAACGCAGTGCTTTCTTGGCTTCGCCAACTATTACAGACGCTTTATACAGGGGTTCTCGCAACAGGCCCTCCCGATCACCAGACTCCTCAGAAAGGGCGTGCCTTTTGAATGGACCCCCGCAGCGGAAAAGGCTTTTGAGTTCCTAAAAAGGGTCTTTACTTCAGCACCAGTGTTACGTCATCCTAAGCTAGACACTCTTTTCATAGGTGAGGCAGACGCCTCTAACGAAGCCGTTGGGGCCATATTGTCACAACGGGACAAAGACACGGGGCAGCTACATCCAGTGGCTTATCTCTCCAGGAAGCTTCTCCCAGCCGAAAGAAATTATAACATCGCTGAAAAGGAGTTGCTCTCCATAAAGAAGGCTTTCCAGGAGTGGCATCCATACTTATGGGGGGCTAGGTTTCCGATTACAGTGTAGTCCGACCATCGAAACCTGCAGTACCTATGAACAGCCCGACCCCTATCCCCCAGACAAATGAGATGGATGCTTTTCTTCGAGGAGTATAATTTCATCATTACCTTCAGACCTGGAGCGGACAATAGGAAGGCGGATTCTCTGTCCAGGATGCTAACCACAGAAGAGGAAGTCGAAGGGTCAGAGCGGCTATCATCCCTTCCTCCAAGGTAATCTGCGTGATACAGGCTGAGAAATACCTGGATACCATAAGAAATAACAGGAGTCCGGAAGCCTGGAACAGGTGGGCCGGTCGCGGATCTGAGCGGCATATCCGACAGGGGCTTCCTTTTCAGGATCAACGTCTGTTTCTACCTACAAAGGCCCTGAGGGAAAAGGCTTTTGATTGGTGTCACGAGTCTCCGTTAGCAGGGCACCCCGGCATACACAAAACCACCCTTTTGGTACAACGATACTTCTGGTGGGCCTCGCTGGTCCCGGACGTTAAGAACTGGGTAGTTGTATGTGAGGACTGTGCACGGGGTAAACAGATACATCCAAAATAAGGGGCAAGCTCGTTCCAATGCCCACACCCCAGTCACCGTGGCAGACAATCAGCATGGACTTCATTACAGGACTCCCGATGGATCAGGGGTGTGCAGCCATTCTTGTGGTGGTAGACAGCCTGACAAAGATGGGGCACTTCATTCCATGTAAGAACCTGCCTACGGCGGGCCAAACGGCGCAATTGTTGCTTCAACACGTGGTGCGGATACATGGAGTCCCGCGGGTCATAGTGTCGGACAGAGGCCCCCAATTCATAGCCAGCTTTTGAAAGGGGTGGTGTCGTTCCCTGCACATCGAGTCAGCAGTGTCCACCAGCTTCCATCCCCAGATGGATGGACAAACAGAACGGTTGAACCAAACGTTGAAGAAATACCAGAGATGCTATGCGGAAGAGGCCCGGGACTCATGGGTCGCCCTGTTATGGATGGCCGAATTGGCCTACAACAACGCGACGCACAGCTCCATAGGCGTCTCTCCTTTTTTAGCCAATTATGGTTTCAGTGCGAGGATTTTGCCGATCACCCTGCCACGGGTGTCGAGCACTCAGCCGTCGGTCCAGGCACACATGCGAGCGCTCCGCCAGGGGCACGCTTCAGTGAGGAATCACCTGATCAAGGCGAAGTTAACCTACAAACTATGGGCAGACCGACACCGCGCAGAGGGCCCACAGTATAAGGAAGGGGACAAGGTGTGGTTGTCCACAAAGAATATACGCTTCAAATTGCGTAGCGTGTTCCATCCCAGATATATCGGCCCTTATCAAGCGGTGAAGAGGATCAATCCCGTGGCTTACAAACTACGACTTCCGGGCTCTCTTCTGATCCACCCGGTCTTCCACTGCAGTCTTTTGAAGCCGGCCGCCGAAGTGCGGAAGAGGCAGCCACCAGATCTGGAGAAGGAGGCAGGGCATGAGTATGAGGTGCGTCGCATAGTGGACGCCAAGTACCGGAGGGGACGTTTGTGGTATCTAGTCTCTTGGAAGGGGTACACCTCAGAAGAGGATTCTTGGGAACCCTGTTACAACGTGCACGCACCGGCCAGAATTCGGGCCTTTTACCGCCGACACCCGGACAAACCCGGTTCTAGGAGGCGCTGGGGCGGGGGACCTACTGTTAGGGATCGGGTAGTGCGTGCCTGCCTGGCCTACAAACCCCAGAATGCTCGAGGACCGGGTGGGGGAGGAGCCGCGTGTACAAAAGGATCGACGCACGCGCAGGACGTCGTGCGTAATTCCGGAGTGCGAGACCGTTCCAGATCTCGTTTGGAGAAGGGAGAGCCCGGCATCGGTTCTCCTTCGCGGTGAGAGACAGAGCTGACGAGCTCATCCCGGTCTCTGCCGCATTTCAGGTGCAGTTTAAAAGCAGCAACGCTGCTGCTGAAGACTTCAGTGCAACACAGCCCCAGGAGACAACGGCGGTAACTGCCAGATAAGTGTTGGTCGTTCCCGCGTCCGGCGGGGGTTTGTTCTCGTTGCTTTCCCTTCATGAGACTCCCGCTCACACGGAGTGGCCAACTGCTTTGAGTTCGAAGGTGTGGGTGAAACTTTTCTTACCTACACGCCTGGTCTGAGACCTTGTTAAAGGGGTTTGGGGGAGAATTCCAGTACTTTCCTTTCGATTGGAAGCCCATTCCACCAGCGGTGAAGTAACCGTATTCTGAAGACTATTAGATTTAATCTCAGTTCCGGGGGGGTGTTTCTCTGAACCTTTTCGAAACACTGTGTGAGGCCAATGAACGCAGCGAGCTGTTAATCACAAGTTTTGTTTCATGAAGCCCTTTCAAGACATTTCATTATCCAAGACGGGGAAGGGGCATTATTTTCCCTCAGTTGCTGTCATGCCATGGATGAATGTGTGGTGCTGAGGGGGGCTGGGCTCTGTGATATTTGCTAGTATGAATGGGGGAACATATTGGTGCTAACAGTAATCAGTATATGAGTAAGAGCTTGGTATCCCAAAGAGGGGGTCTTCCTTTGCAGTGAGAATTTAAGAGAGTAGTCATTTTTAGTGAGAATGTAAGAGAGTAGCCTTACATGACATTGCCATTGTATTGTTTCATGTTTGTATGTTGTTTTTCCTTTACAGGTTCTACTCCCCACTGTTCCCTTCCTTCCCTTCCCTCACTTGATCACCCTAACCTTCCGTGCCATCAGTGCAGAAGTTGGGGGTGTCGAGAGGTGGAACCCCTATTGCATCACCAGAATCCTGAGGAGAGTTGGACTGGGGGACGGAATCGTAAGACATACATTGAATTAAAGACATGTCTCGCTTCTACAATCTGTGTATTATGAGGAACACATTACAGAGTATGCATTCTTGAAGCCTTAACAGAAATATATACAGTATAAGAAGGAATGCAAACCATTTTTTAACAAAACATGAGCCACAGTGAGGTCATTCGGCGGACCTAATAGTATGAGCATTTACCCAACGTATTGCTAACCTACGCTTCGCAATTAACACTCCCATTTCAACCAATCGTCTAATTCCCTTTTTAATTTCTTAGAATATCCCAGCAAAGCAATTAACAGATCAGGGGGTATTGGAGTCTCAGTGATGTCACTCAGAGTCTGAAATACCTTTTCCCAGTAGTTGGCAATAGGTGGGTAAAGCCAGGTTGAAAAGGAGTCAGGCTTACTGACTGGGCGTAGCCCGTGAAGAAAGTGCAGATCCAGTGGAGTGCTGGTGCCTAGATGCCAGCATTGTGTAGGCTTTCAATGAGGATACGGGGAGGAAATGTGTAGAAGACTGAGGCTCGTGGTCTCTCCTCTGTCAATGTTCAGTCAGATGTCATCAATTGCAGTGATGAGAGCGGTTTTAGTGCTGTAGTTCGGTCTGAAGCGGATTATGAGATATTAAGAAGGTTGCTGTCGTTGAAATGGTTGGCTAGATGTTTCTTCACAAGCTTTACATTGTGAACTGTTAGACCTGTCAACCTTAGGGTGGTCTTCCCCCAAACATTTACCTTCACCCTCCTATTTTTGCTGATCTTGTTTTTGCTGGCCTTAGCACTCTTTTCACTTTGCCACTGCTAACCTTTGCTAAAGTAAATGTGGTTACTTCTTAAAGCATGGTAACATTGGCTTATTCCCAATTGGCAAACTTAATTTACTTGTAAGTCCTTAGTAAAGTGGGACAACATGTGCCCAGGGCCTGTAAATTAAATAATACTAGTGGGCCGGCAGCAGTGAGTGTGCCGTTCACTTAAGTAGTCCTCTAAACATGTCTAAGGCCTGCCATTGCAGCCTGTGTGTGCAGTTTTAAACAGTCTCTTTGACCTGGCAAGCTAAACTATTTGCCAGGCCCAACCCTTTCTTTTTAATACATATAAGTCACCCCTAGGGTAGGCCCTGTACAGCACAGAGGGCAGGGTGCAGTGTATTTAAAAGGTTGGACATGTACTTTTATGTTTTACAAATTCCTGGTAGTGAAAAACCTTTAAAATTGTTTTTCACTATTGCAAGGCCTACCTCTCCCATAGGATAACACTGGAGTTACTTCATTACATTTAATAAGCTATAACTTTCTAAATGGGAACAGGTAATCAGCTAATTTTTGGTGTCTTTGGAATTATAATGAAAAATCCTCTTTTATGGTGAAGTCGGATTTTAAATTACAATTGTGAAAAGGCCACTTTTAGAAAGTTGGTATTTTTCTCCCTTAGCCATTTAGTGCCTGTAGCCTATCTCTGGGTCACATGACTGGGTGTAGCTGGCAGTTGGGCTTTGTGTATTCCTCCTAGACAGCCCCAGACAATAGATGGCTTAGGTGTTCCTGGACGGCTATCACTGGCAGGATGGGAGGGAAAAGCTGGACATATACCTATTTACACTTGAACAGGCTGTCCCTGCCTCCACACAAAGGGCTGCCTCCCCTCTGTAGTCAGTCTGAAGCCATGGCAGGGAAGGGAAGAAATCCTGTGCACTTCAATGAGAAATCTTTAGAAGCTTCTCCCACTTCAAACGAAAGCCCAGGTGTAAATATCGGACCTCAGACACCAACCCTTCAGTACTCTTCTGGACCTGCAGATACTCTGCCAGGAAGAAGCACTAATGTGTTGCTGAAAGGGCTGTCACTCTACTGGACTTCTGCTCTGAAGGACTGCTGCCCTGCTGTGCTGACCTGCTGCCTGCTACACTCTTGGCTGGGTGAAATTGACCTTACCTGTATCTGTTGAGCCCGGGACCCCAGAGTGACTCCAAGGGCTAGGTAACTGGCCTCCAAACTAGAGTCTTAGGGTCACAAGAATCCAGCAATCTTGAACTCAGCTCCTGGGCTGTGCCATATGTGAGTCCTACCCTGCCAAGTGGTACGACCCCAGTCCAGGACCCATGGAAGAGGGCCTGAAGATGCTCTGCCAGCCCATCTGGGTACCCAGCAGAACCAACGCAGCACCTCTTCTGCAAGGTTTCTCCCAGCGCAGGGACTCCACATCGACCTTGCAGCCCACTATACGAAGCTTCCCCACCACAGGCCCCAGAATTGCAAATCCCTTAACGGCAGCCTCAACGATGACGCAGGTTCTCACACTGCAGCCTAGCAACTCCTCAGAACTGACGCATCGCCTATGCTGCGTAAAGCAGACCAGACAGTGGACTTTTAATCGTAAACCCTTGCCAACAGGATCCCCGACGACAACACAGGACCTCACTTTGTAACTCCTTGGAACCGATGCATTGCCTCGGACGCGGGACCTCGCAACGCTCTGCAACCAGGATTTAAGGTAGTCTTGTTCAGAGGGCCTTGTCCCAGTGAGGCCCAACCAGATAGCCACACTTTTTGCTTTTTGGAGCTATTTACACTGAAATCTTTACAACTCTATATCTTCAGGCCTACTGATTGTATTTTTGTCATTTTAGTCTTGTTTTATTCATTTAAATCTACTCTATTTTTAGAAATCAGATGTGGGATCCTTTTGTGGTGTGTCTTCACTTTGTTACTGTTTGACGTTTTACACAAATACTTTACACATTGCCTCTAAGTTAAGCTTGACTGCTCTGTGGCAAGCTACCAGAGGGTTCAGCACAGGTTAATTTAGGGTTGGCTTATGCCTCACGCCGACAAGCATTGTGGTTGCTGCTTGAGTACGGTTTCACCCCCCCTCAACCAGTAATCCAATTTATTACATGAACTCTCTGACAAATGCAATTGGAAGGGGCTTTATAATGTGAATCTGATAAATGCAATAGGAATGGGTTTTATGTTTTGAACTCCATGACAAAGTCTCCAAATAGACGCGTTTCGGGATAAGAGCTTTTCTCAATGTAGGTTAATGTAAGGAGTCACATTTCGAGTCAACAGTGTTACAGAATACAAGTAAATCCATCTTCTGGCTTTGATATACATTTAACAGTTTTAGGTAATGAATGAATAATCCAACACAGAGAGGCAACAGAATCGCTCCACCCACTACCCTCTCACAGCCCTCTATGGCCCTGCCAGCTCCCCCAGATCTTTTCCCATTTCTTCAGGCATCCTCTCCTCAAATAAATTGTACCCTCTGCTTGCCTACACAGTCAAGATCATTTTACCAGTCTACCACTTTAGGCAGAGTTTGGACCCCCCCAGAAATGTGCAGTGTTACGCTTTGTCACTACTGCCACCAGGGCCAGCCACACCCTTGTAGTATTGGGCCAGGCCACATCTTTCGGGATCAACAGCAGGAGCCACTTCAGCTCTACCAGGACCTCCACATCTGCAACCTCCACCATATTACTCCCTACTGCCTTCCAGTATTCCTGTATTGCGGGGCATTCCCACAACAGGTGATAAAAGGTTCCCTCCTGCCAGCATGCATGATGACACGGTGCATTTCCCACATGACCTAAACAGTGTAATATTGTTTGGGGGTAATATATTCTATTAAATATTTGTAATTGAATTAGACGCAATCAGGACTGTATCACTACTTCTCTAGGGCCCTGCATGGCATCTATCCACTCATCGTCTTCAATGTGGCCCACATTGTTTTCCCAGCCTGCTCTCAGGGGACCCAGGAGATTTGGCGCATTGTTTACTCATTTCTTATATATTAGTGATATTGCCTTCTCCTCCAGGGGTTCCATTAATGGCCAGTCTTCCAGGGAAGAAGCTTCCGCCAGTTCCTCCTCCTCTCGGATATAGTTACGTAATGCATGTCCTAACTTCATATATCTCAGCCACTCACCTTTCCCCATCTTGTACTCCCTTTGTAGGGTGTCAAACGTGACATATGCCTGCCCTCTCTTAACATCACCTATGGTCTCTAATCCAATAAACTCCCATTTACTAGAGCTACACAACTTTGTTGAGTTTATCACTTCCCCAGAGCGGGGTCATCGCTGTTAATTTATTGTTTCAGCTCATGTATTTTGTGGCTGCTCTCCATGCTCCTATCACTGATTTTGTGTGTGTTGGGAGCCCTTTCTACGCTTTCCTGTTGTATAGCAGAGAAAGGTGGCCTCTGGCTCCCATGACAGCTCTATCAACTCCCTATGCTGGTTCCCCATGGTCCCTGAACACCAAACCCATTTGAAGTAACTAGTTGGGAGGCCCAGTAAATATATTTTGACATCGGGTATCACCGATCCCCTCGTCATAGACCCCACTCTATACCTTAAGCAGGGCAAAACGCGGCGTACCTCTGCTTCAAATCAGGGTTCACAATTCGGCCTCTAATTTCAGAACGAAAAGTGGTGGGACCTGACAAGGTGTGCTCTATAAAACATATAACATGCCGGGCTGTTTATTCATCTTGAACAGAGCTGCGCTACACATCAAGGTGAGTGGAAGCGTTCGCCAACGCTTGGCGTCTCTTATAACATTTCTCTAGTTGCGTCGCCAAATTCTGTTCAAGGAACTCTTGTGGGTTTCTTGATACATATATCTCTAGGTATTTGAACCCCTTTAACTCTAATGGGATGTTACACATAGATGTTAATCTTAGGGGATCGTCTACCAACTGGAATAACAGGGCTTTGTCTGAAATTATTTGATTCCCCAACTGTTCGACAAAAATACGGAAGATTTGTGGTGATTATTTTTGGGAACAACCCCAACCTCTGGTCTCCAGCATGGTGGCCCAGCGATATGGGCAACCCCCCACTCCCTTCGTGGAAAGTCAAGAACTTGGGGGTGATCATGGACAACACACTTAAATTTGGGGACCAGGTCAGTGGGGTCGTATCAACAAGCTTTTTCATCCTGAGAACCCTGAGGAAAATAAAATTCTTCCTCGGTGAAGAAAGTTTCAGAACAGTTGTCTCAGCCCTCATTCTGTCCCGTCTGGATTATTGTAACAGCCTGTACATGACTATTCATAAGAAACATCTTAACAGATTACAGATGGGCAGAATGCGGCGGCCAGGCTGCTCACTGGCACTCCAAGGTTTAGTTCGGTTAGAAATGGCCTATGTTACCTTCATTGGCTTCTGATAAAACAACGAGCTTAATTCAAGGCTCTCTGTACGGTTTTGAAGTCCCTGATGGGGATCGGCCCAGAACACCTAAAAAAACGCATTCAATGGTATGTCCCCGGGAGACTGCTGCGCTCATTGGAAGCAAAGCGGGTGATCGTTCCTAGGGCTAAAAAGGCTAACTGGGGTAAACGGAGCTTTGTCCAAGGAGCCACCATTGCCTGAAATGACCTTCCGTTGCATCTAAGGTCTGCCATGCAGCTCCTTTCGTTCAGGGAAGGTCTGAAAACGTGGTTGTTCTCAGTTTAGTCTCAGTCTGGGCTCAGGGGCTGAGGGTACCAGGTAGTTAGTGCTCAGCGCCAGGACACCCTTGGGTAACAGTGCACTTTTACAAGCCTAAATAACATAACATAACATAACATTTGTAGTATCCTGTCAATAGATTGTCTTGGCTTCCTTAAGTATAGCAAAATGTCATCTGCATACAGTGAGATGCGCTCGTCTCACTCGTCCCCAACCAGGATATCGCATATCAGAGGGTCTTGTCAGACCCACACCGCCAAGGGCTCCAGGGCCAGAGCTAATAGTAATGGGGACAATGGGCACCTCTGCCTCGACCCTTTTTGTAGGGGAAACACCGAGGACACCAACACTTTTACTCTCACCCGCGCTAGCGGCTGCTCGTATACCAGGTTTACCCACCCAATATATTTCGATCCAAATCCCAGGCAGCTCCGGACAGCCCATATGTAAGGCACTCCACGCCATTGAAGGCCATCCTGGCATCTAGTGACAGAAGGGCCGCCGGCTCTGCTGAGTCAACCCCTGTGACATGCAGGATCCTGAATAATCTGCATAAGTTCAGCCTGGTCCCCATGTGTGGCATAAAGTCAGACTGGTCTGGATGAATGAGGTTGGGATGAGCTCACCGTGCACAGGTGTATAGACAAAGCCTTAGCCAACACATTCACTTCATAGTTGAGGAGGGAGATCGGTCTATACGACCCGCAATCCCCTGGTGGCTTACCCTCTTTTAGTATCACCACAATCATTGCAGTTCTCTAGTCTGGAGGTTAAAAGCCCTACTGATTTGGCCTCTTTAAAAAATATACAGGAGGTGTGGTGTTGTTTTGTCTAGCATGCACTTGAACATTTCTACTGGCAGACCGTTTGGCCCCATCGCCTTCCCAGACTGTAGAGACCCTGCTGCTAAGCTGATCTCCTCCACAGTCAAGTCACCGTCTAGTCTGCCTCTCTCCTCTGCAGAAAGCTGCGGTAAGTCTATGTCTTGTAGGAAGTCGCCACTGTCTGTTTCAGAGTTCTCTGTCGATGATGAGTATAGTGATGGAAAAACAACAGTTGATGGACAGAATGCAGAACAGTGTCATACATTCACCCCAGTACAGAGATCTGGGCCTAAATCCATCGTTGTTTTGCTCACCATGCCATTCCAGTTTGAACCCAGCCAAGCCAGGTCCTCCCTGGACTGGAACCAAGTATCCTAGGACCGGTTTCGGGGTTTCACCCCCTTTCAGCCAGGATAGCTTGATTCCAGTGGCATGGAGAGCACGGGACTCACGTCTGAGCATACCCGTCCCACTCTGGGTGACAAATGCAAAAACAAAAGTTGATGGACAGAATGCAGAACAATGTCAAACATTCACCACAGTAGAGAGATCTGGGCCTAAATCCATTGTTTTTTTGCTCACCATGCCATTCCAGTTTGAACCCAGCCATATGCAAATCAGTCTTGACACTGTGCCTCATGGGAACAGTCCAGCCCGAAATGCCAAGCCAGGTCCTCCCTGGACTGGAACCAAGCATACTAGGACCGGTTTCGGGGTTTCACCCCTCTTCAGCCAGGATAGCTTGATTCCAGTGGCATGGAGAGCACGGGACTCACGTCTGAGCATACCCGTCCCACTCGGGGTAACAAATGCAAAAACAACAGTTGATGGACAGAATGCAGAACAATGTCATACATTCACCCCAGTACAGAAATCTGGGCCTAAATCCATCGTTTTTTGCTCACCATGCCATTCCAGTTTGAACCCAGCCATATGCAAATCAGTCTTGACCCTGTGCCTCATGGGACCAGTCCAGCCCAAACTGCCAAGCCAGGTCCTCTCTGGACTGGAACCAAGCATCCTAGGACCGGTTTCGAGGCTTCACCCCTCTTCAGCCAGGATAGCTTGATTGCAGTGGCATGGAGAGCACGGGACTCATGTCTGAGCATACCTGTCCCACTCGGGGTAACAAATGCAAAAACAACAGTTTATGGAAAGAATGCAGAACAATGTCATACATTCACCCCAGTACAGAGATCTGGGCCTAAATCCATCGTTTTTTTGCTCACCATGCCATTCCCCTTTGAACCCAGCCATATGCAAATCAGTCTTGACCCTGTGCCTCATGGGAACATCCCAGCCCAAACTGCCAAGCCGGGTCCTCCCTGGACTGGAACCAAGCATCCTAGGACCGGTTTTGGGGGTTCACCCCGTTCAGCCAGGATAGCTTTATTTCAGTGTCATGGAGAGCACGGGACTCACGTCTGAGCATACCCGTCCCACCCGGGTGACAAATGCAAAAACAACAGTTGATGGAAAGATTGCAGAACAATGTCATACATTCACCCCAGTACAGAGATCTGGGCCTAAATCCATTGTTTTTTTGCTCACCATGCCATTCCAGTTTGAACCCAGCCATATGCAAATCAGTCTTGACCCTGTGCCTCATGGGAACAGTCCAGCCCAAACTGCCAAGCCGGGTCCTCCCTGGACTGGAACCAAGCAGCCTAGGACCGGTTTCGGGGTTTCACCCCGTTCAGCCAGGATGGCTTGATTCCAGTTTCATGGAGAGCACGGGACTCACGTCTGAGCATACCCGTCCCACTCGGGTGACAAATGCAAAAACAACAGTTGCTGGACAGAATGCAGGACAATGTCATACATTCACCCCAGTACAGAGATCTAGGCCTAAATCCATTGTTTGTTTGCTCACCATGCCATTCCAGTTTGAACCCAGCCATATGCAAATCAGTCTCAACCCTGTGCCTCAATATACGTAATTTCACCTTATACCAGCTTAACTAAGAGGCCCATTTAGCAGAGGAAAGTACTTTTTGATTCAGAAAAGATATTATTAAAAAATGTTTCACTGAATGAATTAATGACCATATTGCAAAAATGGGGAAATTTAGACAAACGGAAAGCCAGGTGGATGAGGAAAAAGGAGGAAGCACAGGCAAATCGAACAACTTCCAAATTTTTATTGAAAGAAACATGAAATGTAGAAAGATTGTGCCCAATGAGAGAAGTTCCTGGAGGAGGATATGTACATGTTCTATGGACAAGACAAGATATTTTGTCATTTACTAATGATTTCTCGAAGTTAAGCGAAAAAGCAGTTGAATGGTACTGGGAAGTGTGAAGGTTTCTAAGGTTTTGTTGAAGGATTTGGATGATCTATTTGACATAGTGGTACCTGCTGATTTATGGACAGAATGCAAAATTACAGTTGATTGGCCTAGTGAAGAGTACCAGAGAGACAAGAAAACAGGAGCCCCTTCAGAAGAGGTAATAAAGAAATATCACCAGGTAATTAATGTCTTGAAAGGGAAAATCTAAGTAACACCTTCCTGCACAAAAACAATTAGTATAGGCATTTTCCTCTTTCAATGTATGCTGTAGAATGCAGCATGCATTGAAAGAGGAAAAAATGAGGAGAAATAAAAACCATTTTCCTCGTTGCACCTTGCTACACCAACTCTAGGATGACGCAGCATTCACACACATCTCCAGATTTACGATTTCTCATAAATCTGGAGATGTGTCTTGTTCTATGGGTGTTGCGTAGAAACACCCGCAGCAACACCTATGGGACGCCCCTTCAATGCAAAGTTCTGTGTATGAAGGGGTCGTATTTACAAGAAGAGGAAAAACCACGCAGGGTGGCTTTTCCTCTTCTTGTAAATATGAAGGAGTGCCTGGTGCCATCACTACATTACAAAAAGTGATGTACTGGTGGCGCAGGGTGCTTGTAAATCGGCCCCATAAGTGCTTAGGTATTGGCAGACTGATACAATAAGAACATAGTGCTGGATGGGTGATTGAAGAATTGCATGCAACTGACAGGAGGTATCCTACGCTGCATGGGTACTACTTCAGTATTTAATGGAGTGGACCAATAGTATGTATCTGCTTAGAGATTTGTAGGGATTATGCACTGAATATTTTATGTGTACTTGTGTTGGTGCCTAGGTCATTTTATAAGAATACCACTAGTAACTGGAATGATGACTGTGCTGCAAACAGAGTGAACACTTAATTTATAAGTGCTTACGTATTGGTGGAGTGATAGGATAAGTAGATAGTGGTAGATAAGTGATTAAAGAAGTGCATGGGACAGACTGGAGGATTCCTACACTGCATGAGTACTAACTGGGTATTTAGAAGAGTGTATTAATAGTATGTAGCTAGTTAGAGGTCTGCTTGGATAGTGCACAAAATATTATAGAAGTACTTGTGTTAGTAGCTAGGCCATTCCATAAGTTAATGACTAGTAACTAGAATAATTACAATATTACAAACAGAGTGTATAGTGAATTCATAAGTGCTTAGGTATTGGTGGAGTAATAGGATAAGTAGATAGTGCTGGATGGGTGATTGGAGAAATGCATGGGACAGACAGGTGGATTCCTACACTGCATAGGTACTAACTGGTTATTTAGAAGAGTGTATCAATAGTATATAGCTGGTTAGAGGTCTGCATTCATAGTGTACAAAATATTGTATCTGCACTTGTGTTAGTGGCTAGGCCATTCCTTAAGTATATGACTAATAACTGGAGTAATTTCAGTGCTGCAAAGAGAGTGCATGCTAAATGTATTAGTGCTTAGGTATTGGCAGAGTGATAGGATACGTAGATAGTGCTGGATGGTTGAATGGAGAAGTGCATGGGACAGACAGAAGGATTCATAGCATAGGTACTAACTGAGTATTTAAAAGACTGTATCAAAGCTATGTAGCTGATTAGAGGTCTGCATGCATAGTGCACAGAATATTGTAGCTGTACTAGTATTGGTGTGTCTATGGTTTCGAGAATGGTAGTCTGTATTTTAGGGTGTGAGTGAGGAGGTGCATCAGATGATCACGTAGATGATGTCATCAGTGATGTCATTTGAGATGTCATCGGTGATGTCATCAGTGATGTCACTGACCATGTCATGAGTGATGTAATATGTGACGTCATCAGCAGTGCATTACTTTAATCCAAAAAGCTGGTGGCCGTATTGGCCTGGTCACGATGTGAAAATTCAGGAATTGATACAATAAAGAAAAGAAAACAAGTGTTAATATGCACTCAATGTAATTTCAGCATATCTTGCCCCGTGACCGCCATAACTGTATGTTCATCAACGTGACTTATTCATAGTAAACATACTTAGAATTGCAAACATCAACATAAACAATGGACTACACATTACTTTAAAGTGAAAGGCTATCGGCCATATTAATCTGGGCACGTTGCGTATTATAATGGTTCTTACACAAAAGAAAAGGAAAAAAGGGGTGTTAATATACACACACTATCTCTAAATAAAGTTCTAGCAATTATAGTTGCATTCCATTCACAGCTCATTTGAGATGTCTTGAGTGATGTAACTGACCATGTCATGAATGATGTAATGTCTGAGGTCATTAGCAGTACATTGCAGGGGCGTAAGTTATAGTTAGCTCAGGTAACTATAACTGCTGAATTTCACTGGTTGTGTATGAGTGAAATCTGAGTCTAACTATACCGTCCCTGTAATCTTTGTTTTTTTCTGCAAATTTCTAGGTTTTTTTTAAACGTTAAGTAATATGCATATCACAATGGATGGTGGGGGGTTGGAAGCAGTGCCTGGCAATGTGCTGCCCCCACCCAAGCGTTCTTGTTAAAATAGATATAATCCAATATGAATAAAGTGTAGATAAGTCCTTTATTTGGCAGCATATTCAATACATCTTCTCCTGTTCCCAATTCCATTTGAATGAATGCTTAACTGCCTATCTTTCAATGAAGCTCCACTAAAGAATGTAGAACCTCCTTGAAAGCAAAACATGTCACCTGCAAAAGCATGCGACCTAGGATTCATACTTAAAGAGAAATACACAGAATTAAAGTTTAATGCATGTAACATATCTCCCTTATTTAACAAGGAAAATGAAGCAACATAAAATAACATAAATGGGGAAGTGAAATAGAATTACATGAAGTTTGCAAATCTTTTAGGTGCATTAATAATACGCTTAACATCTTTTACTCTATGAGCAATGGAATCACCATCATTGTATTTAGTATTCACATCAGATGACCATTTTCTTGTGGAATCATATTTAGAACATTTAGCCAACTTTCTTACATTCCATACTTTTCCATCTTGTGTCATAACACTATTCTCAAAGACTATTTTAACTTGGACAGGATCGCTAAACTTATTACCACCTTTACAAATTAGACCAGGTTTTAGTATTTTTACCCAATCCCCTATTTGAAAATCATGGGACCTTGTTTTCCATTTATTGTCATACCACATTTTGGTTCTGAACTATTTGGTCTCTACACCTTCAGCAATCTCCCTTACATCTTCTCCTTTAGGAACAAAATAATGAGACTTTTCTCTCAACCACCACGGTAGCACTTGTGAAGCAGGATCTCTTCCTTTAAAAAGCTTAAAGGGGCTAACCTCAGTTGTAGTGTGAGGTGTAATTCTATAGGTCCATAAACATTCCCTTAACGCACTTATCCAGTTTACACCATATTTTACTGCTTCAGTGACAAAACCTTTCAGAACTCGATTAAAACGTTCCACCTGCCCATTCTCATGTGGTTCATACAATGAGGTAAACCTGTGGATAATACTGCATTCTTTTAAAAATTCAGACATTTCTAAGGAAGTCAGTTGAACACCATTATCAGTGACCAAACATGATGGGCAACCCTCTCTGGCAAAGACGTCTTTAAAAAAATTAATAACAGCATTGGTGGTGGCTTTTGGAACAAACTTTACCTCAGGCCATTTAGAGTGATAATCAATTATCACCAAAGCATACCGTGAAGATTCGGGAAGTATGTGGAAAGGACCTGAGATATCGAATGCAATTTTTTTCCATGGTTCAGAAAGCCATTTGACAAGCTTAAGAGGTGGAATATGGACCTTAAGCATTTTTTCACTTAAAACACACTCAGAGCATTCCCTGAAAATTCTATCAATAAATTTGTCAATACCTGGCCACCAAAAATGCCCTCTAATTAAACGCTTCATTGAGGATATACCAGGATGAGTTTTATGCGCAATGCATAAGATCACTTCATACATGCTCTCTGGAGGAATGCACCTCTCTGACTTGAAAATGAAATCACCATCTACCTCTAATTCCTCAAATTCTTTGAAAAAGGGCAAAAGTTCTGGACTTATTCTATCTTTTTTAGGCCAGCCATTTTTTATGTAATCCTTTAACATTGACCAATTTCCGCCCTTCTGTTCATATTCATGCCAATGAGATTCAGATATGTCATGAAATTTCCTTTGGAGAACATCTTCAATAGTAACCACAAAATCAGAATCAACCATAGAATTAATTACACTTTGTTTGCACGGTAAACGTGATAGACAATCAGCCGTGACATTTTTCTTGTCTGGTACATATACAGTGGCAAAATTATATTCTTGCAATTTTGACATTAGTCTGGCAATCCTGGCTGTGGAATTCCAACCTCCACCCACCGATAGTATATTTACTAAAGACTTGTGGTCTGTTCTCAATGTAAACTTAGAACCCCACACATATAACCTGAAATGTTCAATTGCCCACACACAGGCTAATAACTCCCTTTCTATAACTGCATACTTGCGTTCACATTCATTAAGTGTCCTTGAAGCAAAAGCAACATTCCACTCCTCATATTTTTCTTTCTGCGACAGGACTGCACCCAAACCATATAAACTTTCATCGACAGTAATGACAAACTCCTTGTTGATGCGAAATGGTTTGAGTGTAGGGGCATTTATAATGTCCTGTTTAATTTCTTCAAATGAGCGTTGTTCTAAATCACCCCATACATACTTAAACCCTTGTCTAAGCATTTTCCTCAAAGGCTCAATTTTTGTGGCAAAGTTTATAACAAATTTGCTGTAATATTCACACATTCCAGCAAAGGAGAGAAGTTGATCCATATTCTCTGGCGACGGGGCTTTAGAGATAGCTTCTACATTGGATTTTTTTGGAAACACCCCATTTCCTGAAAGGGTATGACCTAAATATTCAACAGATTCTCTGAATAACATACATTTGTGTGCTTTAAGAGTTAATCCATTTTGTTCCAGTATTCTACAAACTTCCTGTAAGTGTTTTTCATGTTCAGATGTATTTTTTGAAAAAACCAAGATATCATCTTGAAAACATTTTACGTAAGAGTCACTATCTCTGAAAATCTGAAACATAATTCTTTAAAAAACTGATGCTGCGGACGCAAGTCCGAATGGCATGCGCGTGTATTGGAATAAACCCTGTGGGGTGATAAACGCCGTGTATTCTCTAGAATCTTTAGTAAGTTCTATTTGGTGATAAGCTGATATCGAGGGTAGAGAAAATCTTTGCACCATCTAACAGAGATACCAGTTCATTTATGTGTGGCAAAGGATGACAATCGATGATGATGTTAGCATTTAATGCCCTTAAGTCAACACATACCCTCAACTTTTGGTCAGGTTTTCGTACCAGAACTATGGGAGAAACCCATTGAGATGATTCTATAGGTTCAATTATACCATCTTTAAGTAGTTCATCTAACATCTGTTTGAGTTCGTCTCTGATGTTAATAGGAACATTTCTGAGTTTTTGTACCTCAGGACTGTTATTGGTTTTCAACAAAATCCTATGTGAATTTTTTTTAAGTTTACCCAGTCTGTCGACAAAAACATTTCCAAAACGACTGATGAGTTTTTCTGATTTATCACTATGCATTGTCTCTTTACCGCGTAAGTTTTCAACAACCGATATTGTGTTCATTAGACTATCATCACATAATGATACTGGCTCTTTAGATCTGGAATTAAGTATAATCCCTAATTTCCATTGGTCTAACCAACCTAACACATTGACTCATTTTTGAGAGATGTACAATTTGACATTTGCTTTTCTGTGTTTAAATTGCAAACTAACCAGAAAGAAACCAACCATATCAATTCTTGTTCCACAGAAGCTCTCAGCAATTATATCAGGTTTTTCTAGTTTGTCTAAAGAAATGTAATCTGCTAACCTTTCGATATAATACTTATGAGAGATGATGGTCCACGGGGACCCTGAATCTACGATGAGAAATAATTCGACACCACACACTTGGAAAACACATTTGGGAGAACTAATATGTCCTTGGATAAGGTTGCCAACTAAAGAAACCATGGTTAATTTCAGTATTGACATTTGTCACATCTTCCTCTGAAACTTCAGAAATAGGTCCCTGCTTGTGAAATTGTGTGCGTCTGTCTCTGCACATGTTACTGAAATGTCCAATTCTATTACAGATTTTACATTCTCTCTTCAAAGCTGGACACCCTGGAAATGATGCATAATGGGACTTGTTACCACATCTGTAACACATTCCTTGGTTGTTAGGTCCTTCAAAAGATTTTTGTAGAAGTATTGTTTTGATCGATTAAAATTATGCTTTACACCTGTTAAGTTTTGTTAAGTTTTGCTTTGTTGTGAATTTGTGACCAACGGTACATATTTCTTCCTCTGTTATTTTCTTTTCTGTGTTCTTTTTTATAGTATCCATCCATAGATCAGATTGCTCTTGAGCCTTGGCTGTGGCGATAGTCTCATTTAAATTTGGATAACCCATAACTTATCTTGAATTTTTTTACATTTCACATGGACAATGATTTGGTCACGTATCATTTCGTCAGACATATTGCCAAAATTGCAATGCATGCTCAAAGACCTTAGGGATGTTAAAAAATCATCGAAAGATTCATCCTCCTTTTGTTTTCTGGTATAAAACTTAAAACGGTTTAAGGCGATACTAACATTTGGTTTAAATCTTTTTTCTAATCTTGCCAATGCCTCTGTGTATACATTCATTGAATCGCCACCTCCTGCATTTTGGGTAATAATTTGAGGAAGAGACCTGAAGATCACTTGACCCTCTGAACCTAAACAGTGTAGAAGAATACTTTTTTTCCTCTCAGAACCCATTCTTTCACCATCAATTGCCTTCATGTACTTTAGAAATTCTTCTTTCCATCTTGGCCAAGGCATGGGTGGATCGCCTTTATTTTGTAAAAACTTTGCAGGTGGGTCAAATTGCATGTTGTTCCAAAACAAAACACAAGAAAATATAGAAAAAAAATTCCAAGGAAAATAAACTGTATGTACTATTTGTCTTTTATATATATGTAAGTGTATATAGTATATAGATTTATCTCTTTGTAATTTATCCTGTATTGTATTTGTATAATATTTCCTTCTTCTTTTCGAAATTGTATATATATATGCTTTTATTTGTAATACAAATCTCTGAAAGTTCTGAATATACCAAAAAAACTGTAACGTTTGTATTATCCAATACAAAATCTAAAGCTCTTAAACGCTTGTAATCCAAAAGATTAGCTGGGCTTAATAAGTGTACAAAAATACTTTGTTGAATTTGTGAAATTAGCTTAGAATTCTGTTACTTGAAATTTTGACATACACTGAAAACAGGTGTCATTCGCGTGCTCTGATCGTTACTAATGATATTTTATTGAAAGTACTTACTTCCCTTCTTCCTGAATTCCCGCTGTGTACTGCTAAACGAACGCCGAAGAGTGTTTACTCGTAAGGATGTTACCTTGGTTACACCTAAAATGGCATCCATGCGTGTGACGTGTTACTAATTACGTGAAGGAACGTGAACGTAGAGTGGTGTGACGCACAAGCCACCTTCGAACACTGCGAAGTTGAAAATCCGTTAGCAGTGCGCGTGGTAATGTATATTTTCAATTTATTTTCCAGAATCAGTAATGTAATATCGCCGAAACACATTGCCGCTTCACTGTGTAAACCACACCAGACGTATCATCAAACAGCAACTTGCCGTAAACTTTACTTTAAACGTAATACCTCTTCTGGCTGCCAATTTCAAACGAAAGTAATATTTTCTTCGTTTCTTTTATGAAATGTCCAGTGAAACATCTATCTGCCGCAGGTGCAATCAGATCACTTAAGTATTACACTGCCGCAGGTACAATCAAAGTACAGATAAATAGGTACAATTTCATAAGAAAGCATACCAGATGTTGAAATGAAGATAGAAAATTGTCCCAGATGAGATGGGTTCCACCACTGTGTTACTTCATGCTGCTCAGTGGTTTCCCGTCACCGCCAATGTTAAAATAGATATAATCCAATATGAATAAAGTGTATATAAGTCCTTTATTTGGCAGCATATTCAATACATCTTCTCCTGTTCCCAATTCCAGTTGAATGAATGCTTAACTGCCTATCTTTCAATGAAGCTCCACTAAAGAATGTAGAACCTCCTTGAAAGCATAACATGTCACCTGCAAAAGCATGCGACCTGGGATTCATACTTGAAGAGAAATACACAGAATTAAAGTTTAATGCATGTAACAGTTCTGCTCTTGCCTTTCCTCCTCGTAGCCATCCATTGTCCAAGTCCATGTCCCTGCTCCCTTATTATAGCCCTGTGTGGCCGTTGTTCTGCCACTGGCCTTCCTGCCTTCTCAGAACAGTTAGCTTGCTGCCCCATCCACCTCCTCCCTTTCCTCTGTTGTTTGAATCCATGGACTAGCCTCCTCCCTCCTGCCATGCATGGTCTGATGTGCTGCCACTGCCCTCCATTTAGCATGATGTACCAGTCCACTCCTCCTGCCCTCCATTGCCCAATTCTATGCCCCATCACTAACCTCCTGCTTAGCCTCTGTGCTTAGCTTGCTGCCCCTATTCTCCTTCCCCCCTGCCCTCCGATGTCTTTGTGCATGCCCCTGCTCCATCCTTTTTGCCCACCATGTTCCATGGACCTGCCACTCTTATCTACTCTGAGTGTTCTTTTGAGCTGCCACTCCCCTCCCACCTGCCTAGCATAGTCAGATGACTGTAACCTGTCCCTGCCACCTCCACCCTACCTGTCCACATTCCATGCCCCTATCCCCTTCCTCCTGTCCTCCATGATCCATTTTACTGCCACACCCTTCTGCCCTCCCTGGTCTGTTGTGCTGCAACTGCTCCTCATGCCTGCCCCCCGTGGTCTGTTGAGAGGCCCCTTCCCCTGAACTCTCTTGCCTGTGCCCAGGTCCTGACCCTCCCTTCTATCCTCCATGGTCGTTGTGCATGCCCCTGCACCCTCCTTATTGCCCCTCATAGCCATTCTGCTGCCACTAAACCTCCCGCTTGCCATGCATGGTCTTCTGTGCTGCCACGGCCCCTCCCACCTTCCCTGTGTGGTCAGCTAGCTGCCCCTGACCCCCTCCCACCTTCCCTCCATGGTCTGTGTGTATGCCATCATAGTCTCACTGGCGCTGTCCATGGTGTGTCTTGCTTCTAGTGTCCATCCTGCCTGACCTCCATGGTCATCTTGCTGCTCCTGCCCTGCCCCCTTGCCCCCAGCCCTCTGTTTCCATGTGCAGACCCCTATTCCCTCCCTCCTGGCTTGTCTGTTCCATTGTAATGCCCCTGGTCCATCCCTCCTGCCCTTTATGGTCTGTTATGCTGCAGCTTTCTCCCCTGTCTGTCCATTATGGTCAGCTAGCTACTATTGCCTCTTTCCCCTCTGTTCTCTGTTGTCCATGTGCATGGTCCTGTCCCCTCCCATTTGCTTTCTATGGATTGTTGTGCTGCACTCCCGCATGCCCTGTGTGGTGTATTGTGCTGCTGCAAACCCTGATGCCTGCCCTGTAGGGTCAGTTTGGTGTACCCCTCCATGTCCCTCCTGTCCTCTGTTGTCCGAGTCCATGTCCCTATCCCAATTCCTCCTGCCTTCCATGATCCAATGTACCATACTGGGTGTCCAGCTTTGAAGAGAGATTGTAGACAGGAGACAGATCAAATAAAGCCCATTTGGGCTTAAAAACATTAGACGTTTCCTGGCTGAATCGGGTCTGTTGGCATGAATTGTACTACCACTGCCTCTTCCTTCTGCCCACAATGGTCTATTACATTGCCACAGCCTCTCTTGCCAGTCCTGTATTGTTGGTTTGTTGCCCCTGCCCACCTTTTCACTGCCCTCCATAGTCTGTTGTGTTGCCACTGCCCTTCCTGCCTGCCCAGTGTGGTCAAATTGTTGCCTCTGCACCCTCCTACCTGCCTTCAATTTTCAGAGTCCGTGCCCCTGGCCTCTGCCTCTCAACAGTATCCTAATGAACAACTAGATTTCTAACATTCTATATTTATTACAAAAGTGTGGAACGCCTGACGTCATCTTGATGTAATCAAAACTGTAATACCTAGAGCATTTCCTTTAGAAATTACATATATGAGAGGGTCTTATTTGCATCAAAATTATGGTTAGTGCCCTAAAAAACTGAAATGAGGACATATTTTCTGAGTTTTTGAATAGCAACAAAGCACTTTTAAATTATTTGTTATCTTTATGTTTTTTTTATCCAGTTGACCACTTGATTAAATGTTGCACTTAGGGGAGAGGATGTGGTGTTACTTCCAGAGCTGCAGACTTTGCAACTGGGGAACCAGGTTGGAGTTTCTGCTTTACCTCAACATTCTGTGATTCTGGTCAAATCACTTAATCTCCCCATGTCTACAACCAAAATGAATTTGTTCTTGTGTGATGTAACCAATGCTCATGTAAAGCACTCCAATACCTGACAAGTCTGCACTATATAAAACTGCAAAAACACAAAAAATAAAAAGTGGTTTGCACACTTCTGTCATTGGGCCACATCTGGGTGATATTTGTGCTACATTTGGGCTCTTTTGTCTCTGGTGGCCATCTTGGGAGATTTATTTGTTATGAAGTTTCCTAATTTCCTCATTTACTGCAGCCTCCTCAGTAGGAAATGCTTTCAGTTTTTTACTTTGATTCCATTTGCCATAAATTCTGAATGTTAGCACTCTAGTTGCTCATTAGATCACTGTAGTAAAGCTACTGCTCACCAGGGAAGTCTGCTGCTGGTATTCAAAGTGCATGTTTAAGTCGGCATGTCAGAATTTTTTAATGAAATAGAAGAGGATTTGAGAAGTCAAAATGTGCCCTAATTTTTCTTTCTGCAGCACTAATCATAATTTCTATGGCAAAATGAACCCCCTCATTTTGTTCCTTTGCAAATTAAATGTTTTAAGTGTTACCACTTTATTCCAATCAAGATGGCTTCAGACGTGCCATACTTTTGTCATAAGTAAGACTGTTAGCGCTCTAGTTGTTCTTTAGAACATTCTGTCATTGGGCTATACTTGGGCTACAGCTGGGTGATATAAGTAGGAGTGTTAGCGCTCTAGTTGTTCTTTAGAACACTCTGGGAAGCTGCAGTAGAACACAAAGGAATCAACTGACAGTCTCTGCCCTTGTTGGATGTACATGTTTTACTGAGAATGTCAGACTTCATTCTCACATGACTGAGAAAGATAATGTGAATTTACAGAAAATATGCTCTCAGTTTAGCTTATAGATCACCTTCCAAACCTCTGTGGGAAAAGCATGAGAAAATAGTTTTCTCTCAAACATGATTCATGATATCCCAGCAGAAGGCATTTTCACATGGTAAAATCACCTTAGAACACACCACAATTCCTAAAATGAGTATGGTACCTTCAACAAATGATTTATAATGTAACTATAAACTCTTAAAACCTTCTATTAACTGCAATGCTTTTTAATGAGGTGCTATCATGTATATTGGTCCCAAGATGGCTGCCAACACTTCTTGGATGAAGTGCTGACAGCCAATCAGATCTCATGATGAGATGTTTGATTATGCTCCGCCCAGATATATATATTTATTTTTCCATTAATATTAAAAAAATTACTGAACAGATTTACACCATTTAACTAAAAGGCCCTACTCTGAACCAAGGGCTACCTTTTTGCCAAATTTGGCGTAATTCCGTTCAGCAGAATCCGGCTGTAGCTGCGACTAAAGGTTCCAATGGAAAATTGCATGGGGAAAGCCCCCCAACATTAAACTAAGAAGCCCCGGGGGTGGAGGTCCCCGGGGCTGCGAGGGGCAGTGTGCCCCCCCTGCAATCACAATTAAGTAGAGCCCCGGTGGGTGGCGGTCCCCGGGACTGGGGGCCCCTACGGGCCCCCCATTACATAAAAGTATTGCCCCGGGACTTCACCCCCGGGGCTAAATAGTATTGAAGCACGGGAGCCCGCGCTTCATTTTTTTTCCTCCGCGGATTTTCCTGTTTAAAATTTAAACAAATGTTTTTTGGGCCCTGGGGGTCCTTGAGGGACCCCCTAAGCAGGCCTAGGGGGTGAGGGTGTTTCTACCCTGCCCCCTTTTTGCGTTTTGCGCACCAGTATGATTGATTTCTTGTGCCTCGGTTCTAAACAGTAGACACTGTAGACAGGAGTCCAGCTAAGATTAAATCTGGACCTATCATGATGTGCCTTTCCGTCGAGGTAACTGTGGCAAGAATACATCTTATTAGGGGGAATCAAAGGAAATGAGGTAGAAACTTACATTTGTTCCTGTTTGCCACTTTCTATTTCCATCTTGAACCCCATTGTCCAGGTTCTCCCTTTGCTGCTACTACTTGACCACGACACCACTCAACTCTGTTGTCGCCGGCATTTAAGGTAAGCTTCTTTTACACTTGTCTCTCTATGAATCATGTGTTGACAATTGCTTTAGCCTTGTGCACTTTGACATTGCTCTTACATGCAATTTATTTATTATGTGTAATGCATTAGTGTTCATTTACAACTTATCAAGCTAAAATGAACACACCTGTATTGACACATAAAAAAATTAATTCTGTTGTGGTGGTTTTGAGTGTTGTGCTTGTGGTGCCTGTGGGTGTGCATTCAATAGTGTGTGTGTGCTGTTTGTGTGGAATGCAATATGTGATAATAGGGGCATAACACAGTACTTACATATATTTTAGAAGCAAACACAACATATATGTGTATTGATACATAAATAAGTAGTACTTACCAGTCTCCGATCCACCAGGGACTGACTTCAGGAATTTGCAGCTAGGTCTACACAAGCACAACTGGGGCACCTAAATAGGGTCAGTGAGAACCCGCTGGCCTGACTGCGATGGAGTACTGTTAGCCAGCAGAAGAGTCTGCCATGTCGACGGAGGTGCACTGCTTATGCGACAGTAAACAGTCTGTTGATGCTGACTGCGGATCAACCTGTTTACACCTAAATATGGCTGGTGGGACGGAGTACTTGTAACCGCCGCCATGGAGTCCCGCCAAGATCTAAATCAAGACCTTAATGTTTATGTCAGTATATACATTAGGTGTACCTAAAATGTTTTATTGCTCCCTCTACGCATACACTACGTGGTCATGTTTCTTATTCATTTTAAGGTCATTAGGCTTACTTTAATGATTTGTAAATGTGTTGAAAAAGGCAGTATTTGTCACATTTTACATTGAGGAAGACCTGGCCTTGCTGATCATGAAAGCCTTTATGTGCTGCAACAGGCCCATATAAGGGCATTGCTAGTTTTTATGATTGATGCCTACATTGTCACATGTACCTCGTAGACAAGGACCGCAGAGTATGGTTACAGGGATAGTTTTCCCCTTTGATATTTCATTACGGTATGAGATTTGTACTTTGGTTAATCAGGAAGGCCACTATAGTAAGGGTTCCAATTATTCCACCTGCAATCATTTCCATTATGGTATTTAGTTGTGTTAGCTGTAAAGTACTTTCTGGGGGCGTGGACAAGAAGGTGGCTGACAAGACTTGACCTTGCGGTCTCCCCAGTGGTCCCCTGAGACATGGTGGGATGGCTGAACTCAGCACTCAGGGCTCCAGTCTAACACAGCGCGAGAATGGATCCTGGCTGCCGATTCATAGTTGAGATTGAGTCTGATTGCAGACCCAGGCCTGTCACAAAGATGGCAGCCGCCGTGGGCAAAGATGGAACAGTAGCCTGAGTGGAGAGTATCTATGGCACAATTCTCTGGGTTGCGGCTTATCCACTGGGCCCCTGAGATGAAGAGGAGGATCGGAGAGCGCAGGGAGCGGCGGCACTGATGGTCGTAAGCATGCAGGACTGGAGACAGACAAAACTGCACCTGTTGCTGGTTCTGCATCGGATTCTTGGTGGCTTTTGGCAGGGAGGTGAGGCAGAGGCTGGCGCGCAGGACATAAGCCTCTCAAACGAGCACCAGCCCTGAGATTATTTGGCACCCTCATAGTCAGGAACAGACTGGCGATGCAGCAGCAGGGGTAGCATCAGGCGAGGCGCTTTGGGGAGATCTCAATCCTGGAACAGTCGCATTAAGGTATATACAGAGGTTTGGAGACGTTGTGTAGAGGCCAGGCATGCTATGAGCATGGGTACATTTATACTGGCACCACCCGTGCTGGACTCATATGGACCCAATTACTGCCCTGCCCGAAGCCAATTGCTACAAGAAGGTGAAAGCAGCAAATACACATAGATTAGAGGCACAAAACGAAAGGCCTCCTGCTAGAAGTTGAACGAACAAAAATAGTCAATGCAGGCCTAACAGCTGAGAACTCGGGAAATAATTGCAATATTATTGGGGAGCCTCAAGGAAAACAGAAATCACTCCCTGGTACACAGATAACAATGCGAGAATTATGAAGTATCAACAAGTCCAGAAAAGACTGCTACAGACTGAAACCACCAATAAATGAAGAGATCCTGAGAACACAGAGCCGCTACTGGAAAGGAGGTGGGATATGCAAAGGGAAGGAAGGAGTGAAGTGAATGGACCTTGGGAGCTGGGAAAAGAGGATGCATGGGAACTATTTGGGGGTGAAGAGAACGAGGAACCATTCAGAGGAGGGCCACTTACTTTGGTTAATGTATGCTTACTGGAAGAATGTGGATTATTAGTTGGGGAGGATGGTAGTCCAATACAAGTAATAATGGCACTATTAATGTTAGCTTCAGTGAAGGTTTCAGTAATTTAAACCTGAGCCTGATCCCTGCTAGGGCACAGAGCAGGCAGGCCTAACTTAAGAAAATGTGCAAAGCATTTAGAAGTACCAAAGCAGTTAAAAAGTTGAACATACAACAAAATAAAAATCCTACTCCAATTTATAAAAACAGAATATTTCAATGAGCAAAATTACACCAAAATGAGATGCTAGAGTCTTCAGTGGAGCAAGGCAGCAGGCTAGATCCGAAGACAGGGTCTTCGACGGCGGGTTGCCCATAAGATGAGGTCCTTCTGAAGCAATTGACGAAGGTGGAAATAGCTCTGAGTGGGAAGAGTCCAGGATTTGTGGCCAGTAAACCTTTAACATCTGCTAGTTGCTGCTCGGCGTCAGGCCCAGTGAGTATTCCTACATTCGTAGTTAGTCGCTTTTCTGGAAGTTGGCCTCCTTCAATGGGACATGGCTGAAGGCTGTAGCTGAAGAGGATTCAAAGTTGTCAGATACCAGTTAACACTGAGACTGCTGAATAGGATTTACTACTGTGGAGAAGAAACGTAGCAGAGGCTGTGGAAGGTTGACACAGCCTTTTGTCAATTCTCCAGGCAAAAATCTATGAAAATGTTTCTAAGTGCCATGTTTTAGGGTTAGGCAGGGGGAGTACACTCTGCCACTTATCTAAGGACCCGAGGACCTCAGGGACACTGTAGGAAGCTTGCTCTGTATATAGTATACCAACATGAGGTATAGTGTGCACAGAGTCTGGTGGTACCCAAAAGGTAGGCAGAGGTAAAAGTAGATAGCACCTTACTCTCTATTTGTGGTAGTGTGGGCAAGCAGTAAGGCTTTATCAGAGGATAGTGTTAAGCATTGATTGTACACACTCAGGCAGCAAATGATGTCACACACACAAATACTGAACTCAGACCAATATTGTTTGTATAAAAATATTATTAATTTATTTTATTTCTAGAACCAAGCCAAGAGTGGCACAGGTAAGTGAAATAAAAGCTTTGCAAAATCTTATGCTGTGTTTTACAACTGAATGCAGGTTTCAAATGCAGTTGATTGAAATACAGGTAAGTCAAAATGTCAAAATTACTTTTCTGATTACTTTTTAGTTACTTTTCAGATTACTTTTTGAGTTACTTTTTCTACTCAGTGTGATATGCCTAGATATTACACTGGGACATTTCCTAGAGAAAAGGTAAGTAAAATCAGTTTTGCACAGTTGTAGTTTTTCAGGTTTTCATGTAAATCAACTCCACACTTTAAAACATTTTTCAAGGAAATACGGTCAATGTATTTCTATGGAGCGAAATGAAGTTATAGGTTAACAGGTAAAAACTCGGTCTTTGGGGTGGGTAAGTTTCTGGGGTTAGAACAAGGGTAACCCCAGGGTCAAAGATGCACTCTCAGAGCACCCTCACCGGCACTAGGGCGGCCGTGTGCAGTGCTGAGGCCCAATGTTATCCAATGGGGGATAGGGGGCCTCCGATTGGAGGCTGCTCACGAGTAGGCCACATGGTTGTGGGAGCAAAGCTCCTGGTGTTAGGCTCAGGGCAAAGAGGGATCTGAGTTAGCGCCCAAAGTACACCTGCAGCGGCGCAGGGGCGGCTGGGTGCAGGGTGCTGTTTTGGTGTCGGGTGACCTGTTGGTTTCAATGGGGATTCTCTGGTTTTGACAAAGTCTGCACGCTCGAGGACGAAGATCTTCTGGAGGTGACCACTGGTTGGAGAGGTAAGGTGGGATGACTGGGGATGCTGGGACACAGTTGATTGGGCCGCCCACGGCCGTGGGACTTTGGGTGCAGGGGTGTCTTTAGGCATCGGGTTTTCTTACCATCTCCGGTCGCTGTCGGGGGGATCCTCCAGAAAGAGACTGCAGGCGTTGTGGAGAGGGTTGAGGCAGGTTAGAGATCACCAGATCTCAGGTCAGGATTGCCGGGGAGACCTCGTCGTGCTGTTGGACCACGGGGCGTGGGCATCGGGTGCAAAGGGGTGCAGACTTGCGCATTTGGCTGGAGCCAGAGTCTGTGAGTGAGAAAATCCGGTGCTCACGGGAGACAGAGTCTTTTCTGTGGAAGGCAGGGCAGGTCCTTGGGGTTCTTGAGGTTGCTGGCTGCAGGACACACCAGGATTTTGCTTCTGCAGGTTCGAGGTGGGGACAGGCCAGTTTGGGCTGAGGCCAAGTCAGTGGGTGTCCTCCTCTTCTTAGCTTCAGGATGGCTCTTCGGTCCTTCTTCGTCTTCTCTTCTTGGTTGGTTCTTGTCTGAGGAGGCAAGGATCAGGGGTGCCACTAAATTACTACTAGATTTAGGGGCATTACAGGTAAGTAAAGTTTGGGACCAATGGGTTTCTTACTTGGGGTGGGTACATCCCCTATTATGCCACCCTCCAGTGGAAGGAGGGGCATATACCTCACTCTGGTTGGCTGGGCCCCCCATCTGCAAGATGGCGGGGACTGAGAGTTGTGCTTCACCTCGCCTCCTCCACCTGAGGGGTGGGGTTGGCAAAGGTGGGCACACCTCCCTTCCTCACTTAGTTTTCCCACTCATTCTTCCGCCCAAAGTGGGGGTCAGAACCGGTGGAGGCCAGTTGCTGGAAGCAGCAAAAGGTCTGGGGAAGCTTACAAAGGAGGCAAGCCTTTGAAGCTTCCCCTTCGTGGACCCTGCCCATCCTGAGGGGAGAGGCTTGGCACCTCGTCCAGGGTGTGCGGTGTTTCAGACCCCCAAGAGCAGCAGGGCCTCGACCCAGGGGTTCAGAAACATGTCTGATGGTGGCAGCTGATGAGCAGCCACTCAGCCTGGACACTAGTGTTAGGTCATTTTTCAGGGGACATCTCTAAGATGCCCTCTGTGTGCATTTTTGATTAATTTCCAAACTGGCATCAGTGTGGGTTTAATGTGTTGGGAAGATTGATACCAAACTTCCCAGTTTCCAGTAAAGCCATTTTGGGACTGTGGAGTTCAAAATGACAAACTCCCTACACCATATACTCTTAATGGCATTACTGCGCTTACAATATCTAAGAATCGGCTTAGACACTGTAGGGGTACAGGGCTCATGCACCTGTACCCTCACCACTGGTATAGTGCTCCCAGCTAGAGGGGTGGCTGATCTATGCCAGGGCAGTGGGTTGTAGGTACAAGGATATGTGCCATGTCGACTCTTCACTTTGTTCTGCACCAAAACACGCAGCCTGCAAAGACAGTGTATGTGTGTAAAGGTACAGGGCCTCTAAGGGTGGTACAATAAATGCTGCAGCCCTTCGAGGCCTTCCCTGACCGCAGTACCCTTGGTACCTGTGGTACCATTTACAAGGGGCTGACCTGTGGCCAGAGAGTGCCAATTGGGTTTGGTTTTCAATTAAGTTTTAGGGAAAGAACATAGGCCGTGGGTACCTGTTTGGCAAGGGCCCAGGACATACTCAGTCAAAGTACATCAGCAGTTTAGCAAAAAGTGGGGGCAACCATGCGAAAAGAGGGTACTTTCTTACAGACACAACTTACGGGTCAGGACTCACTCCAGTAGAAGCCACCAGCAGAGTCCAGGGCAGGTCAAGTTGAAACTGATCAGCGAGGGCTCTGCAGAAAAAGGGACTTTTTCAGCTTTTGTGTCTCTGTCAACCAACTGACCCTTGGAGTCCACTTCTTTGGCCTGGGTAGAGGTGGGAGTATTTTCCAGTTTTCAGGGTTCTCCTCGCAGGTCACAGCATCAGGTGCTGTCTTTCTTCTGTCTTCCACAGGTCCTATAGTGTTCTGAAGAGGCATTGGTGGTGCCATATTTATGCCCATTGCCAGCCACATGTTGGTGCAGGGAACTCCTGGCCACTCCCTAATCAATGGGATAAATGTTCCCAAAGGTGACCCTACCCTCTTTTGCAACACTTAGCAGGAACTTCCTGTGGGGAAAAACCCCAACCATAATGGACATGTCATAAGGAGAGATCATAATAGGGTGTAATCTAAATCTAGTCATGGGCAGCACCAGGTACAGTTCAGCACAAATGCTATATCAGACCAGCCCCCAAACAGAAAGTGGGGTTTGGTGGTTGCTGCAAATTAGATTAGAAGATGGCTGACAAACACTAAAACCCACTGAAAAAGATGACATCGTTTATCCTGTTGGCCATACACATATGCATATCTGGACCACTTCCTAGCATCATCCAGCCTTGCGCAGAGGATACAAGCTATGATAATTGGCCTCCTTACCACCTCTGACCACACTCAAATAAATGTGTTAAACATAAATAGGTTAAAGAGAAAGGGAGATGGTTGGAGGCTAAAGAAATATCTGCTAAGCTCAAAATCTTTAGTGCAAGAGCTAGATGAAGATTGTTAGACCTGACATCCTCGGTGTGGTCTTCCCCCAAACTTTTTGCCTTCTCCCCTCTTGTTATCTGGATTTGGTTTTTGTTGGCTTTACCAAAAGTGCTTATGCTCTCTCCTTTACATATGGTTACATTGGTTTACAGCCAATTGGCACATTTAATTAACTTATAAGTCCCTAGTAAAGGGAACTACATGCATGCAGGGGCAGTAAATTAAATGCAACTAGTGGGACTGTAGCACCTATTGTGGCACCCACTTAAGTAGCCCTCAAGACATACCTCAGGCCTGTCATTGCGGCCTGTGCGCAGTTTTAAACTGACACTTCAACCTGGCAAATTAGCCCGTTTGCCAGGCCTAAACCTTCCTTTTTAGGTCTCGCCTAGGCAGCGCTTGCGCTGTCTCGTTGAGACATGCAGTATACACTATAGTGTATATAAGCTCCACCCACTCTCCACCCATCATTTTCATTGGCTGGTGTCCTAGATGGTGCCTTCCGATTGGTCGTAGGCTTGTTAGTCCCTCCTTATGATGGACATTTCTTCATTTGTGTCCTTCCACGGCTATTGGCCCCTTTACTGCACAGACTACTTTCTTCCAATGCCTTCTCACACCCCCATCTATTGCATTGCCAATGCTTGTTTTATTTGTCTCTGCCAATTGTGGTAAATATTTCGTTACCAGTACTATTTTTTATGCGGTAAAGTCTATCAAGAATAACTCAGTAAATATAAGAGGCAGAATCCGTGGTATTAGAGGTTTTAAAAGGCTTTATTCCTATACAAAGGAAGACAATTCGAATTGTGGGCCTTCTGTTCCATCACCACGAAAGTTCAGGAAGGAAGGGGGCATATATTATTGACAGGTAGGCAGTTTTATAGAAAATACATTACAGTAAAACAGATGCAAGAGGCGTGACAGCTGATAATACAGAAAAACTGTGTATACGTAACTAATAGAGGCGTAAACATGGGTGTAACTGAAATACGTCATTAAACATGATGTCACAAGTGGGTGGATCCATAAAAGAATCCTGCAATGTCAGCAGAAATAGTTGGCAGAGATGCGCACGCAGCCGCATGACGTGTGATTGACGTGCAACTAGAGGGTGAAGGGGACTTGACATTTAGCTCTACACGTGGAGACAGAAGTCTGGGGTTATGTCAACCTAATCCCAAATCATATCTAATATCCTATGTTTAAAGAACTGTGTTATCCAAAAAGAGAGGTCCTTTAGGATAGAATCTTATTCTATACTGACTATACTGACTGTTAGTGCGTGTACAAGCGTCTAAGTGTCTACACTAGATGCGAGGGGGTAGGAATATTCCATGGTAACGAGGCTATGAATTACTTGCATGAGGACAGCGATGCCTGGCCCCTTTGCATGGTAGCTGGAGGAATGTTTACCTAAACTGCTAGACAGGAATGCATCGGATGAGGAGCGAAGGAGATAATCTCGAAGGTGAAATACAGTTTTTGGCAGGCGACAGGCTGGATCAGGCACCGTTAGCCGCGCAAGGAGTAAGACAAAGTTCATGGTCACAGATGCAGGCTCAGACTGGAGCTTTCAGAGGCAGAAGGCAGGAAAAGGCTTGATGACAGAATTCGGGCCTACTCGCCTGAATCTGTGAAATGTGGAAAGTGAACCACATAAAGTCGGTGGCCTTTCATACTTAGGAATGGAATATCTGACCCATTCATGGCGGATCTGAAAGAGGACATGTTGACGGTGGACGCACATATATTTGCGTCTTCAGAACTGGAGCAGGAGGGAACATACATGCACTTATAGCATGCACATGGAGCCGTTGGGGTCTACGATAGGGGACATAACTGATCACAAAATTCATATTTCCTCATTCCCTCCTTGTCCCCTTCGGACCCTCAGGAGATATCGATCTTCATCAATCCATCGATCTGTTCATATAGCATCATTTGTTCTTCTTTCTTCTTCCGGGATCTCGAACGAAAACTTGGATGTGGGATACACGAGGTGGCACACAGACCACAAATCGCTGGCCCACATTGTAGACATAAGCAGCAACTGAATAGTATGAGAAAGCCAATACCTAGGAAGGATAGGATTCTCCATCCCCAGGCTGACAACACGCCCCAGAACCAACCGGACCAAGTCCAGGTGCCTGGACTCTGGTGTATCTGGCTTACAATTTTATGAAGGCGAGTTATGGCTTTATATACTGACGGCGAATTTTCTGGGATGAAAATGCAACAACTTGATCCGATGACCCTACAAGCTCCGCCCCTATCGGCCAGGATGACGTCAAGGACAAGACGGTTTTGAAGCACAACAATCCGCATAGCAGACTGCTCTTCTGTTAAATTGCCTAAGGCGGAAATAGTTTCATTCACTACTGCTTCAAGGGTTCTTGTTAATCTACGTATCAGCTTACTATTAGTGACTGTACCTATATAGGGAAAGAAACCTTTATTGAAATCTGTGTATTTTTCCCATGCTGTTTCAGTGTAATCGACAATTGGGAGATCTCTCTGCTGTCTATTGTGTACTAAATGAGTATTTCTATGATAATCAGGAGGAGCTAGGAAAACAGGTGGCAGAAGGAATGCTATGTAACAGGTACCATCCCAATCTAAAGGTAGACATATATATGCGGTCTGGCCACATATGAAGTAGGAATGATGGGAAGCTCTGAATGTAGACTTGCCTTGATCACTGAATTTTATTACAGTGGTGCATTTACTATGGCCCATGTGTATGGAACCATTCTTTCTTATACATAATTCCCCTTTTACTGGGAATACTGACATGGCGGGCAAGATTGGTGTAGCTTCAGATTCAACGTTCAAGATCATGAGGTTAAGTGTAAAGTTACCTAATCCATATACTTCATTTTCTAGATCAGTTCCTGTTCTTTTGGGAAGTCCCTCCTTGTTAGGGTAGCAGACTTTAAGTAAAACTAGGTTCAGGTTTCCCCATACCCAGTTGTCTTGATAAACTGCGGAATTTGAATCTAGGGTATTGATCAAACTAAACCATGCTCCACAGGAGCCATTGTGTGTGAACGGATATGGAAAGAGGGGCAAAACTCCCTTATAGTTCTGATAGGGAGGGAGTCGGCCACATATCCAACAATTTGTGGCATTGCTGGTTTGATGGGAATGATGTAACATACTAATGAATGTGTTGTTGCGCAGCGCAAATCTATATGACAACTCATGCGGAGGAAATTCGCTAAAAGAATGTTCTGCAGTTATATTATAAGCACGTTTAAGAATAGGGTAATACATATGCAATAGTATGCTAAAAATAATAATCAGAAGACTTAGAAAAAACAAAATTAATAATGTTACTGTACAGTGACTATGAAGTGATTTACAATACGCATGCTTTTTCAGCTGCTTTCGCTGATTTCTTTCTCTATTCCGGTCTAGAGGATACATGTCAGAGACAAATTCAACCGATTCACCTTGGAGAGGACTTAAACAATCAAATTGTCTGACTTAATAGACCTCAATTTTAGTTTATAAATTTCTGAATTCGATTGCTCAACCAAGGGGAGCTTTGAGTCTGTTTGTGAGGGAATACAGGGTTGAGTATCTACACCGGGTGGTAGTCCATAAAATTTCTTGATATGACTCGAGTGCAACCACCCTTTTCTTCCCTCGATTTTCACGGCTGTCCTTGTGGTGAGTAAAACCAACTTCGGTGACTTCCACCTAGGATCCAGTTGGGTCTTCCGGTCAAAATTCCTGACCAGCACCAGGTCACCAGGAACCACGTCATGGGGCTTCACCTCAGTATTGTCGGGAAAAGCTGCGGATACCTGTGAACGACAAGATTGTAGTGCAGACATCAAGGAAGCCAGGTAATCTGTCAGCATATTACAGTCAACGTCAGTGATTTTACGAGGTATAGGCGTCCCCCACATATTTGGTGGTCTACCGAAGATCACCTCATACGGGGATAGCCCTGTTCGAGAATGTGCTACCATTCTCATGTAAAAGAGCGCAACTGGTAAGGCTACTATCCAATCGACTCCTTTTTCTCTACATATTTTGGACAATCTAATTTTCAAAGTTTGATTATGGCGTTCTACGAGACCTGCTGCCTCGGGATGTCGGACACAGTGAAATTTCCATTGATAGCCTAATAGAAGGGAAACGTGTTTCATTAGTTCGGATGAGAACGGCTGGCCGTTATCTGAGTAGACAACACGTGGTAAACCGTACCGTGGGAAGAATTCTCGAACTAACTGTTTGGCAGTAGTCGGGGCAGTGTAATCTGAAACCGGGTATGCTTCTGTCCAACGGGAAAGAGCACAGACAACTACGAGAACATATTTGAATCCTCGACATCGTTCCATCTGGATATAATCCATCTGGAGGACTTCAAAAGCATGATTAGGAGGTTGAAATCCACCCTGCTCTACGGGGATGCTTTTACCTGGATTAAACTGACAACATATCATACAGGTACGAACCTTTTGTTTAGCTGCGGCTCGCAAGTGTTTGTTGAACCAAATGTGTTGAATGCTGTCTAGCATAGCTTTCTCTCCTAGGTGTGCTGGACTATGTATTGTGTTAATGATGACTTGGACCATAGAGTCGGGAAGAAACCATATAGATTTTTCCTTCGTCATCCATCCCTGATCTGTTTGGATCCCTCCTAATTCAGTCCATTTCTTTATTTCTTCTGGTGTAGCATGTGTCTGTATGTCAATTACATCAAGGGCGGGATCCTTAACTGTCATGCAATGTGTTAGTGTCGGGACTATTGTCTTTGTCGCGTCAATTGTGAGAGTCTGATTCTGAGCAGTCTGTTTAGCTGTTCTGTCAGCTAGGTCATTACCCTGAGAAATGATATCGGTAACTTTTGTATGGGCTTTGCATTTCATAATCGATATTTCAGTAGGTAGATGAATCGCATCTAATAGGGCTTGAATGAGGGGTCCGTGTTGGATGTGGGCACCGTGAGAAGTTAAATAACCTCTCTCTCGCCACAGTACGCCGAAGTCATGGACGACTCCGAAGGCATAACGTGAATCTGTGTATATGTTGACCTTTTTGTTTGTGGCTTGAATACAGGCTTGTGTCAGAGCGGTGAGCTCTGCTGCTTGAGCTGACAAAGTGTTAATACAATTTGTTTCAATGACTTCAGTGTCTGTTGTGACTGCGTAAGCGGCCACTAGTTCTCCTGTACTTGTTCTCATACATGACCCATCTACATACAATGTCAAGTCTGGATCTGTCAAAGGGATGTCTGTCAAGTCTTGTCTGGGTTTCGTCGTGATAGTAATAACTTCAACACAATCATGTGCCAATGGATCTGTTCCGCTCACTGGTAACAGTGTGGCAGGATTTAACGTATTACAACGTCTGATTTCTATATGTGGCTGAAACAATGTTAATTCGTAACCGGTGAGTCTCGCTATAGTCAAGTGTTGTGTTTGTGTGCGGTTCAAGAGAACCTCTACTGCGTGGGGTACTTGTACTGTCAATTGATGTCCTAACACTATGGCATCGCTTTGTCTGATTGCTAAAGCTGTTGCTGCCACCGATTTCAGGCACGCAGGAAGAGCCTGAGCTACTGGATCTAATGTACTAGAGAAATAAGCACATGGTTTATGTGATCCTGCTTGTTCCTGAGTGAGTACTGACAAAGCAGTACCTTCGCGTTCTGTAACGAAGAGTGTAAACTGTTTACTGTAACATGGTGTTGCTAGGACTGGTGCTTGGCATAAAGCTTTCTTTAAGCTTTCAAAGGCGTGTGTATGTTCTTGAGTCCAAGGGAGGACAGTCGATGTGGCTGCCTCCTGTGTTGTCAACTGGATGAGTGGTTTTGCTAGAAATGCATATTGAGGGATCCACTGCCTACAGTATGAAGTGAGGCCTATAAAAGCCCGCACCTCCTTTTGTGTCTTGGGTGGTGGCATGTTAGCGATTAACTGGATGCGGTCGGATGTAAGCTGCCTTCCCTCCTTGGACAGCGAGTGCCCAAGGTAAACAACTCGCTGGACACAGAATTGCAGCTTAGAAGGGGACACCTTGTGCCCCTTGTCAGCCAAAAATTTTAAAACCGTCAGTGACGCTTTTTCACATTCAGGTTCCCTTCGGGCGGTGATCAGCAGATCATCGACATATTGAAGCAAGGCAGTGTTAACTGGCATGTGGATACTGTCAAGTTCTCGTTTCAGTGCTTGGCTATAGATGCTGGGGCTTTCTGTAAATCCTTGAGGTGCGCGTGTGAATTTAAAACTTCGTCCATTTAAACTAAATCCGAATAAATATTGACTTTCCGGATCAATTGGGACACTAAAGAAAGCATTCTTGAGATCAATTACAGTGAAGAACGTTGCTTCTGAGTCAATAGCTGTGAGTAATGAAGAGATATCTGGGACCACGGGGTATTGTGGCACAATACATTTATTTAATTCGCGCAGATCAATAACTAATCGATATACTGGTGGAGCTTTTGGATCCGTTCTTTTAAGAATCGGAATTATCGGAGAATTACATACATTGGAGTCGGTTTCGACAACCACTCCTTGTGCAATGAGCTCGTCAATGATTTGCAGCAAAGCCACAACAGCATCGGGGGTAACTTGTATTGTCGCATTCGTGGTAGTACTATTCCTGTTTTCAGTGTAACTCGATATGGTGTAATGTTCATGCAACCAACATCAGTGGGGCCTTGTGCCCATAAATGTGTAGGTAAATTCTGCAGTCGGTGATCCATGTCTCTGGATACGTAGTGACCTTTAAAGTCACGTAGAAATAGTCGTACTCCTTCCGGAGAACAACATATTATAGCTCCTAGAGCTTTCAGTGTTTTTATGCCTAACAAGTTTTCTGGACATGATTTAGTAAGCAATAAATCTGTAGTACGTGTCAATGGACCAATCGTAAGTGGAAGAGGTTGTGTTACATCATTAATTATAGGTTTTCCTGAGAATCCAAGGGAAATATTCTGTGAGCCTGAGAGGGGTGCCCCTGGAACTTCACTACGTCTTATAGTTGTTCTGCTTGCCCCTGTATCAAGTAAAAACTTTCTGTCTTCCCCTAATAATTTGCTATGTACATAAGGTCCCTCTTGGTCTACAGGAACCTCAATAAGGGGTAAGCCAACTTCCCTCTCTAGGCTATCTCATGAGTATCGCTGATAATCGGGATAATCTGCTTGTGCATACTGATACATCTGTTGTGTCGTTGCTTGTGTTGCAGCAATGGGCTGCGCTTGTGGTGGTGCTACGATCTGTTGTGGAGCTGCCTGTTGCGGAGCTAGTTGTTGCGGAGCTAACCTAGGTTGTGCATGCTGAGGTATTTGTTGTTGATTCTGATCCTGTCTAGGTGGACGTGGTCTCTCATGCGTTCTACCTGTGGCAATATTATGTTTCAGGACCGGACAATCGTGTATATAATGACCTGGTTGTTTACAATAGTTGCATGTCCCTTTCGCAGGGCTTGCAGAATCACCCTTTTGATGACCATCGGCTGGAACTGACTGTGCAACAAGCATTTTCATTTTTGTATCTTTCATACGTCTTTGTTCGTGTTCTTGTTCTTCTCTAATTCTATTGTGATGATATTGTAACATCTGTAGCATCTGTGATGGGGTATTACCTTGCCAGGTACTTTCGAATTTCAATACTCTATTCTTAACTTGTATCAGAGAATTTTCAACTAATTTTGTCACAAACAGATGTGGGTATGACTCACTACTGGCTTTTATGCCACTATTTATACCAAAACATTTTTCAAATCGGGAATAGAAATCACTAGTATCTTCGTCTGGCTTTTGTTTACAGGCTGAGATTGCACCCCAGTCTTCCTTTTTCGTAGTTAATAAACGTGGCAGTACCTGTATTAGTAATCCTGCTAGTGCTGTAGTCTTTTCCCCAAGCCCTGCTCCTGCAGCTCGGGCCTTTTCTTCGTTTTCCAACGCTGTCCAATCTATCTTTTGGTCTCCCACCTCCCATTCCTTTTCTTTGAGTTTCTCATAAACACCGGCGGGTAGTAGGACTTTTAATATTTTCATAATGTCGGGGTAGGTATACTCTCCCATGAGTAACATGTCTTTTATCTCACGGTGGAAACCTGCTGGGTCTTTGTCATGGCTGGGTACTACTTTCTTCATTTCTAATAATTTTAATTTAGTTATAGGTGTGTACACAAATACGCGTGTAAAATTATCACCGGCACCTCTAATTGGGTGTACTTCGCGTAACGGGTTCTGTCTATCTATGTGATACATTTTTCTTCCCATGATGGGAACTGGAACGTGTTCTGGGCATACGAAATTTAAATATTGGTTTCGGGATTCTAGTATTTCTTTAATCAAATCAGTACCTGACCCTTTCCATATGTTCGTGAGTAGTTCTGTCAATATGTCAGGTAAGGGTCCTGGATCGGAGTGTTGGCTTTTATATAATATAAGGAGGTGTTGAATCATGTATATACTAGCTAAACGTTGTTCATATGGATCTAGACTCAGAAACGTGTGTGTAAGTACATCGTCATTGTACTCGCCGGGACTGTCAGCCCATTGTACTGCTGACCTGGCTAATTCTTGTTCGTCCATGGAATCGAGCATGTGGTACCCCCTTCGATCTCGGAGTAATTTATCAGCGGCTTGGAATAAGTGTTCGGGGGATTTTGTATTTAACATAGGGTTTGGAAAATGTCTATTATATTCTGGACGTATTGGACGTACCAGATCATTAAAACCTCTGGTATTATTATGGGGTCTTCCTCTACCTACATAAGCTATCGTTTCTACTTGCTCTGACTCTTGCTCCTCCTCTTCTCTGTTTAGGTTAGCGGCGTCTACCTCTAATCTTTCTTCGTGTATTCGTTCTACTTCTTTGCGGATCTTTCGGTACATAGCGACTATACATAACTGTTTATCATGTCTCCCTTCTGATATATGCTGACCCCAAGTGACAAGTTTTTGCATTTCTTCCGGATTTACCCCAGGCCGGTCTTGATTTCTGATTACACAGTTTATGAGGAAACGTAACAGTTGTCCCTGTACCTCCGCTTTCTGGTACTCCATGGCTCTGCTAATACTTTCAGGACTTCGCCCTGACTGGACAAAGTGATACATATTTTCTAAATGTGTAGTCATTCCTGGTAGCTTCGTTAAATATATTGCAGCTCGTCGAATACGTAATGATGACAGCAGCATTTCGTCCCGTTTACCGGGCACAGGATCATATCTACAATCTACTAGAAGTTCCTTAAGCATGTCGGGAGTTGCTAGTTTGGGCGTACGTTGGAGAGCTAGATCTCTAAGAGTCTGTTTATTTCGCGGCGGAGTGGCAAACATGTCTGTCGTACCTCCTGTAGCACCGTCTGAGGTGCTAGGCACGAAAGGATTCGTTGGGCGTAGGATAGAGATTGTAGATGCGGGAAAAACTGTAGAAACGGACGGGTCTGTTGGAACTTGTGTAGGAGTTTGTAATTGCGGGGATACAGACGGATGCTCTTGGTGTTGAACACCATCGGCAAGCGGTGTGGGTGGTATGGCATTAGCATATTCGGGAGCTGCGTCATCTAAATAGGACGAAAGAAAAACGTCCTTTGCTGTTTTGGGATGTGATTTGGTATGTGCTTTTATCGGAAACAATGGAGGTGGCAAGTCTTTTGGTATTTCCTGAGTAGCCTTAGGTAACCCTTCGGCCAGAAGTGGATACATACCATTCATAAGGGCGTTTCTTTGTCTATCTACTTGTTCTGATTTTACTCGGGTACCTTCCTCAAGTAATAGATTTTCTCGAGTTTTATTTGAATTCTCTCTACCTTTCTCTTCCTGTCTGAGTGCTTTTTCTGTACGTCTGTATGATTCTTTACGCCATAATTCAATGGCATCTTTCTGTGACTGTCTGGCTTTCTTTTTCCATAATTCTTCTTCTACTCTCATGATGCAATCTGCATCCCAGGTCCCCGCTGCGGGCCATCTCTGACTCTCTGGTAATTCTTTGGTGTAGTCCACCCATAAATCAAGAAATAATACGGCATCTAGGCCATGCTTATGATACATAAAGTATCCTGGAGTGTCCCTAGGTGGGATGGGAACGGCTTCTTCGAGTACACCTTTTCTAGTTTTGATCTGTCTTAGTTTCGAAAAGAGCGGCATTTTTAGATCTTGTTTCTAGAACACACTTTATACAAGAAAACACAATAATGAACAGTCATTCACACCACAATATATAGAACGTGTTTAAAATATTTAACGCTTAACAGTTTTACGAACAATGATAACTAATAGAAAACTAGTTATTGACATTATACTGACACTAGATAATACTTATTTATATGCAAGACATACTATATTACTATATATACTGCTAAACAGTACAGATACACTGCTGAAACAGTGCAGACCGGATTTGTGTACCCAAACCCGTCTTGACCGGCACAGTCTATGTGCACGTAAAATGCCTCCCCGGTAATGGTACTCACCGGGTAGCTCGGAACGGAAGGCCTCGGAACGGAACTGAAACTGGACCGGACTGGACTCGACTCGACTGGACTCGGAACTTCGGAACTCGGTGGGACTCTGTATACCTCGGATCTTGCTCTCTCAGCTAGGCTCTGGTCGGGATACTTCGCACTTCTCACCGCCTCGTCTGGGTGTTGATCGCAGCCTCAGTCGTCCCCGCTTGGCCGGAGGGAGATACAGGAAATCCTGCGGGTACGCGTTTTTGTCCGTTCAGCTGTGGCAGGAGACCGGGCCTGCAACGCACTGCCGGCGCGTGAGATGAGAAAGTGTCCCTGTTCGGGCGCCAATTTATGTGGTAAATATTTCGTTACCAGTACTATTTTTTATGCGGTAAAGTCTATCAAGAATAACTCAGTAAATATAAGAGGCAGAATCCGTGGTATTAGAGGTTTTAAAAGGCTTTATTCCTATACAAAGGAAGACAATTCGAATTGTGGGCCTTCTGTTCCATCACCACGAAAGTTCAGGAAGGAAGGGGGCATATATTATTGACAGGTAGGCAGTTTTATAGAAAATACATTACAGTAAAACAGATGCAAGAGGCGTGACAGCTGATAATACAGAAAAACTGTGTATACGTAACTAATAGAGGCGTAAACATGGGTGTAACTGAAATACGTCATTAAACATGATGTCACAAGTGGGTGGATCCATAAAAGAATCCTGCAATGTCAGCAGAAATAGTTGGCAGAGATGCGCACGCAGCCGCATGACGTGTGATTGACGTGCAACTAGAGGGTGAAGGGGACTTGACATTTAGCTCTACACGTGGAGACAGAAGTCTGGGGTTTTGTCAACCTAATCCCAAATCATATCTAATATCCTATGTTTAAAGAACTGTGTTATCCAAAAAGAGAGGTCCTTTAGGATAGAATCTTATTCTATACTGACTATACTGACTGTTAGTGCGTGTACAAGCGTCTAAGTGTCTACACTAGATGCGAGGGGGTAGGAATATTCCATGGTAACGAGGCTATGAATTACTTGCATGAGGACAGCGAGGCCTGGCCCCTTTGCATGGTAGCTGGAGGAATGTTTACCTAAACTGCTAGACAGGAATGCATCGGATGAGGAGCGAAGGAGATAATCTCGAAGGTGAAATACAGTTTTTGGCAGGCGACAGGCTGGATCAGGCACCGTTAGCCGCGCAAGGAGTAAGACAAAGTTCATGGTCACAGATGCAGGCTCAGACTGGAGCTTTCAGAGGCAGAAGGCAGGAAAAGGCTTGATGACAGAATTCGGGCCTACTCGCCTGAATCTGTGAAATGTGGAAAGTGAACCACATAAAGTCGGTGGCCTTTCATACTTAGGAATGGAATATCTGACCCATTCATGGCGGATCTGAAAGAGGACATGTTGACGGTGGACGCACATATATTTGCGTCTTCAGAACTGGAGCAGGAGGGAACATACATGCACTTATAGCATGCACATGGAGCCGTTGGGGTCTACGATAGGGGACATAACTGATCACAAAATTCATATTTTCTCACAATGCTTGTTTTATTTATCTCCGCCAATGCTTGTTTTATTTGTCTCTGCCAATGCTTGTTTTATGTTTCTCTGCCAATGCTTGTTGTATTTGTCTCTGCCAATGCTTGTTTTATTGTCCCTGCCAATGCTTGTTTTATTTGTCTCTCCCCACAAAGCTTGTTTTATCTGAGATCTCTGTTTAATTATTTAGGATTAATACAGCCAACGCAGCGGACCTCCTTTGAATTATTTATCATTATACAGCCCAAGCCGAGGATCGAACTCTGCTCTCCAGCTCCAACGTCGGCAGCTTTATATGTTACGCCACCGCTCGTCGCTTCAAAACAAGCCCCCATAAAGGGGTTTATCTTTGTGTCCATTGCGTGCACCATAGTGCCCCTGTGGCAAAAGCAGGGACCTACTAGAGTGCTTCTCTATCAGAAAGCACTTTGCGGTCCCCCCGGGGCACAAGCAGGCATCCACTTCAGCGTGATGAGTTGATGCTTGTGTGTATGCTTGCACACGCGAGGCTGCAAGATGAACGATAGTTAGATGTCGCACCCTGGAGGTCGCAGTCTATTGGACCCGTGCATTCAAAGGACATGAAGTTGCACCAGTGTCTTGCAAAATAAAGTACCGGCTGCTTCACCTAAACGTCCCAATACGAATCTGGTGGCTAAATACACATTGGAGACATTTGTAAAATAGCAGTGACGTATGTATGAATAATTGCTCATGGGATGTGTATGTATGTGGGGCATACAACTACAAATTTATAATAAGCGAGGCACGTTTTATTATTTTTTCACTGCCATAACGCCTTATTTACACCAGCTCTAGAAAGGAATCTGGTTAGGGACACGGGAAGCAAAAAAGACAAAAGTACGCAAATATGCAGGGGTGCAGAGGAAAATCGATGCCTCAAGCAGCAGAAGCGTAAACGGATGCTTAGAAACAAATGACAGACCTCGCGTAAATGCGGATACACGAGTTCAGTGGGCTAAAGTCAGCGCCGTTCTTAGTCCAGCATCGCCACCCACCATTGACAGAAGTTCCTTGAGCTACGGTCAGTGTCATTGCGCCGACATTCAACCACACAATAAAACGTCACTTCTTCGCCGAAATAGCATAGCACATTTATGTAATTAGAACAGTGATCATTCTGTAGCCTTAAGGCAAAAGCGGTCGACCTGGAAGCTGGGGAACCGGGCTCGAGTCTAGGCAACAACGCGCAAGATTCTTAATCACTTAATCTCCCCTGCCTAGCCAAACATGAATGAGTCAATTTGTAACAAAAGTGGTGCTCATGTAAAGCGCTCCGATACCCGATTTCTCGGGTCTAGTTTGCGCTATATAAAACTCCCCAAAAAAAGTTTCGCAAAGTCGCATCTGGCATGACAGAACTTCACCAGGCAACTTAAAGTGATCTTAGTATCAGCATCCGATTTGACCCAGCCACCCAGAAGGCTCATTACATCACTGCAATTAAAATGCTGCGGATGGCGCACTTCTCGTTAGGGTAAATGCATTTGTTTAATGCAGTTACCACCATAAGGCAGCATAATTCTGATTAAAGTATGAATGATGCACGTGGTAACCAAAGCTTTGCCCCAAGCACCGCCGCCCTTTGTACACGCACTACCAGGCAGCGTATCCAAACTACTGTCCAATATCTCATTTGTGGGACTGAACAATAAAAAAAGGTCCAAACCTAAAGTGGGTACAATGCTTTGTTTGATTAAAGGTGTCACCTCTAATGTTAGCACAATTATTATTTTGGTGCAATCAAAGCACCGCAGTCTGTCTAGTAAAACGTCGCATTTGATTAAACGACACTTAGCTGCAAGAATGAAATATGGATCTATGTATGGTGTGTTTCTTCTATGGAAAACAACAGTGCTTCAAGGAGCTTTGCAAATCCAACAAGCAGGATCGTACTTCATCAGGTGTAATATGCAATATCCAAACCTGCTTGCATTGCCTCACTGTAATAGAAGTATGCAGCTTTGATATTTTCCATTGGTATATGTGCAATCTCACCTATTGATTTGTTCCAATATTTAACAGCGCCGCCGTCATCAGTTAGAAGAAAGCCACCATTGTCAGTTAGAAGATTTTGCCCCGATGACCTATTTGCAAAAGCAATATACTGTTACATCAGTCAGATCATTCTGTTCGCAGGGATATATAGTGTTTGTTGGTTGCGCGTAAACATGCAATACCAAGAGCCAAAAACTGAGATGCAGTTTATAATGATTTTCGTTGTAGGTAAAATGTAATGATTGATAAATGGGTATGAGGGAAACCTATACATTTTTTAAATGTACTCTAGATACTGATTGTATGAACACTGATTGTATGAACAGTGGTTATTGGTACAGCTCGGAACATTACACATTCCAGCATATGATTCAGTGGGTAATTTGCAAAATGTGATCTTTCTTGCTCACTGCCTTACAATTGGAAGCCAATAAAAATTCAGTTCATAACGGCAAATGTTACACAGTTTCTGCATTTCTTCTGATAAAAATGGTACCCAACATTTGTGGCTGGGACTACTGACCTTGGCACACAAGCTGAACTGTAGCACCATGTGTTTACATTTCTATAGGAAACAACAGAACAGTGCAATTAAAAGATACAGTAGATGTTTCAGCACCCAGGCTAATGTGCTGCATAACTATATACATATAAGGTCCCAACGGCGAGACCGATTGCATTGCAAATGCTTGTTAATACATTGAAGCCACCCTCTAAGGCCCTAAACAGCACACAGGGTAAGGTGCATTGTATCTAAAAAGTAGGACAGGTGTTTTTAAGTTGTACATGTCCTGATAGTGAAAATCTCCTAAATTCGTTTGTTTTTTTAAAATTGTTTTTATTATATCATAGAGAAAAGGCACATATATATAGTAGTACAGCAGGATAACTTTATAGTCAGTTGCTTATATCAATAGGTGAAGACCTCTTTCATAACGGTACATTTCAACTCATGCAGTGTGGGTTTATCACATTACAGCATAATTATTAATCACTTTAAATTACTTCTTGATCTTGAAGTATTGTTGGTAAGGTACATATCCCTCCTCTATAGATGTTCCATCCCTCCCAGAGTCATATCCATTTTTTAGGGCATCCTCTACGCACATACACAGTCTTTTCTGCCACCATAGCCATGTCCATATCTTTGCACCACTCCGTGAGTGTGGGAGTGGCGGAAGCTACCCAATGTTTAGCGAGGTGGAGGTCCCTGCAGGACATACAGCACAGATTTTGTCCAATTTATCGTGTATCCTGAGTATTTGCTGTAGGAGCCACATATGTCCAATTGACAGGACAGGACAGAGATCGTCTAGGAGAGGCCAGGTATAGGAGGATATCGTCTGCGTACACAGAGATATACGGTCCTCACAGTCGGCAGTCAAGCGGAGCCTGCGAATGACCGGGTCCTGTCGTACCCAGGCCGCCAGGGGCTCTAATATCAGGGCAAAGAGCAGTGGCGATAACGGGCAGCATTGTCACGTGCCCCTTTGCAGCGGGAACTCCCTGGAGATGTGCCCGTTCGCCACTACATGGGCCAGGGGATTAGTGTAGAGTAATCTTATCCAGGAGCAAAATGTTGGCCCAAAACCCAGTTTTTTGAGAACAGCAAACAAGAAGGGCCATTCGGCCGTATCGAAGGCCATTCTCGCGTCAAAGGAGAGCACAATGGCATCTTCTTGTATAGTGTGTTTGCGTCCTAGGACATTATGGAGGCGTCGTAGATTTAGGGCTGTATTTCTCCCCGGCATGAATCCTGATTGGTCTGGGTGTATTAATTTGGCTAGGTATGGCGTAAGTCTATTGGCCAGGGTCTTGGCCAGTATCTTGGCTTCAGCGTTTATCAGCGAGATGGGCCTATAGGAGGTACACTCCCTCGCTGGCTTCCCAGGTTTGTGGATGGCCACTATGGTTGCCGTTCTTTGGTCCCGCTGTAGTTCTCCCACCTCTATGCTGGTTTCAAACATTGCTACAAGATAGGGCACGAGTGTTGTTGCATTACGTCTATACCATTCAATGGGGATCCCGTTAGGTCCAAGGGCTTTTCCTGACTGAATTTTATTGATCGCTATCGCTAACTCCTCCGTCGAGAGCTCCGGTTCGAGAAGCTGGGACTCAGACTCTGTGAGTTTAGGGAGTCGGATATCACGAAGGAAATCCTCCATCTCATCCTGCGTTACCGTGTGTGTGGAGGTGTAAACCTGTTCGTAGTGGTGCGCTAGGAGGTCTACTATGTTTTGGGGGCTCTGCGTAGTGTCGCCCGTAGGGAGTTGAAGCTCTGCTATCCACCTATCTGCTTTTTCCCTCTTATCAAGCCAGGCCAAAAGCTTGCCCGCCTTGTCACCCACTTCATACATCGTGTGTTGCGTTACAGAGAGCCGTGTCTTTGCCTCCTCCAAGAGGTGGTCCTTGTATTCCTGTTTTTTGAGGAGTAGTAGATGTGTAGTGGCGTCGGAGAGGTCTTGACCATGGTTTTTTTCTAGGTCATTTACCTCCTGTTCAAGTGTTTCCACTATCCGGACTTTTTCCCTTTTATGATTTGTTATCAGCGAAATGGCCTGCCCATGGAATACTGTTTTATATGCTTCCCATAAAGTGAGTGGGAAGGAGACCTAAGGTGCATTCTCACTGAAGTAGTGTGTGGTGGTGTCTGATTAACCCTTCCATATCTCAGGATTCTTCAAATACCCGGGGTATATGGGGTATATCCTACATCGTGTTGTGGTCTGCCATGTATACAAGGCACTGACAGGAAAATGATCAGAGATGCCTCTTGGCAAGTGTGTGATTTCTAAGAAATCTAGATTCGTTTTTGACTACTGTAAGGCCTACCTCTCCCATATGATAACTTTGGGTTACCTTATTACATTTAATATGTACTAACGTTTGACTGGGAACAGGTAGAAATGTCATGTTGGGTCTCAAATGAATTGCAATTTTAAATCCTCCTTAATGGTAAAGTCCGACTTTAAGTCCCAATTTAGAAAATGCCACTTTTAGAAAGTTGGTAAAGCAAAAACAGCCTGTTGCACTCAATGATATTAATAGTAAAACCAAGTTTACAGTATAAACAAAGTAAAACAATATTGTGTGCACCCTCTGGGGAGGCTCGGTCCAACCTCCTAATTCAAACTGAGAAAAGAACTAGGACAAGTGTCCTAGACATCAGGTGCGCTACAAGGAAATCACTCACAAGAGTGTAAGCCAAGTACAATCAAAAGTGATCAAACATTCTCATTCAATATTCAAAATTTCCATTGCACAAAAGTCCAACATAAAATGGTAGACTAAATGCTGACAGTGGCTCTTTCCCATATTTATTGAACAAAAGGAGAACTTGATGGTCATGCGCTAAATGATGATAGCATGAAATCTCATAGGTATTATTCCTAATGCATTTCGGGCTTAAACAGTAGCCCTTCATCAGGGAAATCTATAAACAGGAAAATCAATGTCATAATGCATACTTCCTCAAAAGGATAAAGAAACAAACAAAGAATAAACTGCCATGAGGAGAAACTTAGAAGGTGAAAGCATAAGATACATACACTTAGCTAGAGCTCTTGGCAAAAACACCGGCTCATGATGCAGGAAAAGATAAAATATATGCACTAAAACCAAACGGAAACCAACAAGGGTACAGAAGCGTCACCAAAAGTCCATCCTCCGTCTCTCGAGAAACACCTTCCTTACTCTCAATTTATACGGGCTAAACGAATCACATCAGACGTTTCACAACTTGCAGTTACGTTGTGTGAATCCCGGGAAAAAAATTGGAACCGGGGTTACCCCGTTGAAATAGTGGATGCAGCAGAGTGATGTGTTTAAGATCTACCAAGAGATACCTTGTTAAAAAAACAACTTAAAGAGCCAACCAAAAGAGAAGTTTCGTGTCCACCTTTTCAACCTTATCCCCAGCCATCGAAAAAGTCATCTTAAAACATTGGGAATTATTGCAACTTGAACCGGATTTTCAAGGCAAGTTATCGGACCCTTCCATTTTTGCTTACAAGAGGTTGCAGAATTTAAGAGAGCTCATCTCTAAACCTGTAACAGATGTTGTTGTGGAACACAAAGGCATATCTCCTCTCAATGTAACAATGCGTTAGTTGGTAGTAGCATATCTCATCCATTGTCTGGCAAAATCATCAAATCACATTTCACTGCCGACAGTAAAAGTCAGTGCGTCATTTATGCGATTTGCTGCCCATGTGGCTTATATTATGTGGGCAAAACAGAAAGGGCTCTATGTACCCGCATTACTGAACTTAAAAGTCGCATACGAACAAAGACTTTTACTTCACCATTAGCAGCTCACTGGCATGAACACCACCACACTATTGCCCAACTGAGATTCACCATTCTTGAAGTGGTGAAGCCTCAGGTTGACAAAGACATGTCAAGACTACTGCCACAACGTGAAACTCATTGGATACATTTTTTGGATACCATGGCACCGAGAGGTCTCAACGATAGACTCGAATTCTCGAGTTTCCTGTTACACATTGACACTTTCTACGACACTTCCTATGACATTTTTCATGATTCTTCATCTGACTCTTCACAATTTTCTATAGTTATTTTTCTATTGCTCTTATATGGTTTCTGTCTACTTGTTTATTACTGATTATGTTTTAGGCATCTTATGGTGTATTTTGTTTATTGTTATTTTACTCTACATGAAGATGTATTCAGTCAATACAGGCAAAGATGGCTGCTTGCTGAGTTTGTGCTCAATATTATCCCAAGCTTTTTGCTTAACATTATCCTATGCTTTTTCAATTTGCATTCAAACATTATATGTATTATGTTTGTGCACACCAGCAATGATGGCTGTTTACTTAGTCCATCTATGTTATATTTTTGTATGGACCATGCCATGATGTTTACTTAATTTGCTTCATTTCACTTATGACTGTTACTTATCATGTATTAGCCAACTCTTTTCCTTTAATGCTTGTTTTATGTTACACAGAGTATTGTTATTGTATCACTTCTCATTTGTTTATTGCACATTTTTTAACATTGGCAGATTTCGTTGTGTCACTTTCTGTCTGCACACAATGAGGTCGTTTTCACATATTGCTTGTTTTTTAACACTGGTTTATTTTGTTGAGCACATTTAGCATCTTAATGGCATTTATTTTTCTGTTATTGGTCACCGTCATGCTCCATATTTTTTTACATGGATGGTCTTCATTCGCCCATTTATATCGGCGAGTAACGCTCATGCACATGTCGTCCCACTACGTGGGGTTTATTTCTCTATTTCTTCATTTATATTTCCATTTTCACTAGATTTCTTGTACACTTTGTTTAGGTCGTTCTTTAGTACCTGGAGGGAGGAGCGTCCTTCCATACGGCTTTAACTTCCGGGTTAGCTGGGAACATGTTTACTTGCTTTTACTTGCGCGGCACCTCTGACCATGCTTCTGTTGGCTTACCTGTACCGGGAGGCTGTTTGTTATCGCTGTGGATACTTTGATCTCCGTTGAGTTGAGTTTTCTGCACGTTGCTTTGCTTCAGCACGAGAACTTCTTTTAGTGATTTTTTCATGGTGACTTTCATTTAGTACATGTTTTCTTTTTGTGATATACAGGGATCTTGTTGAGTCTTATTTTAACCAGTTCCAGTCGTTCAACTTGAATGATCGCATCTCCAGTTGGAGGTACACGTTTGTGACACGTTTTCATTTCGGATTACTATCACAGATTTTTTCCTTTGTAGGTTGTTGAATCACATGTTACATTAGTCTTGTATACGCATGCTATGGCTGATCGAGCTCACTATTTACTAGTACATGGGAGTCAATTCGGGGAATTTTTGCATGTTCACGTGTTAGATTTGAAAATGCTATTTCTGTAATACACAGAATCCAAATGTTCCCTTTGTTATGCTCAAACTCTATTCTGCGTTAAGTTAGCATTCATGGTGCCATCTTGTTTTGTAACTAAGATCAAGCTTCTGTCTCATAATGCTTGCCTTAGCAGAAAAGCTGTCCCTACGCCTCCAGCTTGTACTTCTCAAGGCTGAAGCGTCGCTGCACTAATGAATGTATTATCTATTGTTGCATACCTTTGCTGTTAGATAGACTCGTTCCCACATCTTAGAATGGTAGGCACCAGCCGAGCGGCCTTGGGGTCGAGATAGCATGTAACCAGCCATGTGACATGGCTCATCCTTGTTTGCCTTCTTTGTTCACTATGGCCTGAGCTTGAAAATTCCAGTTTGGGGGGACTTTAGAGGTGTTGGAAATGTATATTTTGTGTTACCGTGTAGACGGGGGTCAGTCCCTCAGCAGCTATCATATGAGGCTGGTCAGACCGGACTACACTGCAGCACACTTCTAATAAATTTGTTTGGTTTGTATTCTCTACTGTCTTCTGGACTCTTCATTTATTGGGAAGGCAGAGAGGTGGTCGTGAATGACCGGGGTGACCCTAAGTGGGTCACTTCCTTCATTTGGCTCCCAAACAGGGACTCCATCGGGTGTCCCATCCTCGCCCGTAAACAGGTGTGGAGGACAGGGTCACGTCAGGTCGGATGGGCGGATCGGGGATCCCCACACAACCAAGCTTAGTTCTTGCAGCTGCCCCGCCTGTCTGATCAGTCGGCGCCTCGTCTAGTGGTCATCCTGGCTGGGGTCCTGAAAGGCGAAATCCTCAGAATTGGCCGTTTGGTCCGAAGAGTCTGCAGTGGAGAATAACTTTGTTAGACCTGTGTGCACCAGGTGAGTTTATCTTGATGCATAGCAAAACTGCGACCATTTCTTGGTTTGTTTGTGAACTCAATAGGTCTGCAGATCACTTTGGAGATGCAGGGTGTTTGTGGACCCTCTGCCAGACGACTTGGTAATTTGGTCTTTTCTTGAAAACGCCTGGGGTTTGACTAGTGTTTGAGACTTGTGATGCAGAGTCTGATTTGAAGAATCGGTGCGGTCTGCAGAACGGGGTTTCGTTTTTGGTTCTTGAGTATTTAATACAGTCCAAGGACAGACCTATGGGGAGGAATTGGTAAGTCACTTGTCGGGTACAAGTATTGAATCTGTTTCTCTTTATTCTTGAAGATGCCCTGTTTTAGCAAGTTTTGCTGTTTGCGGTGCCGTTGTAGCTCTGCTGATGCTCGATTGAAAGAGAGGCAGGCTGCACCTCTGGGAGGCACCCCAAACTTTGACATGTATGTGAAGCATGGCCTTGGCCCTATTATGTTTAGTACATTATGGCAAAAATATGCGAGGGACAACGCCGAGTTACAGTGGCCTTTGACAGGTACTTTTGATGAACAGAAATCGTTGCAGGATAAATTGTTTTCAAAAATGAGCAGGCAGTCTATGTTGGACAATCTTCAGATATGGAAAAAGGAAGCTAAGCAAAGATGGATAAGAGCGGAGAAGGAGGCCCGGAGAGGGAAGACGCAGACAGTAACGCAAAAGGCTATAGCGTACGAGAGGGAGAAGATAGAGAAGAACTTAGAATGTGCTGACCAGAAGTTTAGATTGCAATGTGATAAGTCTTATGTCACACGTGAAGAAGGCAATCCTTTTGTGGAGGATCTGTTAGATGTGCGGCCACCACCTCCTTATGCCCTGCAAAGGGTATCCACAGCAGCCCCATCTACCCCCATGCTGTTGCCTCTGATTCCCATGCCCCTGACTCGGCCGTTTCAGATAGAGCACCCCTCACTTCCTCTTCGGCTCCATCTGCCGAGACTGCAGCAACTATAGGCCAATCTGCTGTGCCCGTTGATGCTGGCTCTTCCCTACCTCTCTCGCTTACACCCACTACACAGACATTAGTGTACCCAGCTCCCATAACATCTACGAGTGGGTCCTCCCCTCACTCCCTTTCCTCGCCCTTGTTGTACGCTGGGACACAGGTGCGGGGATTGGATGATGGGGATCGGGAGGCTGCTAAGGAGAGAATGGGGCGAGTGTTGATTCTGTCTGATGTGGGTGATGCAGAGAAGAAGATGGTGGCTGACCAGGCCTCTCAGTGGGCCAGGAATCCGATTTACAGTGTGGAGGATGTGTGGAGTGTATTGAAAGATTACGAGCCGTTTGTGCAACAGCATGCCCTCAAGCATATGTCAGCTACTTTGATTGGGCTATGGGAGCAGTGTTTTAATGGTGTTGCCCCCCAAATTATTTATGATATTCGGGACAGTGTGTATGCAGCTAGTATGGCTCCTAATTACGTTTTTAGTACTGTTGCCACGTTGATTGGACACAGAGGCAGGTTGATCCAAAAGACCCCGATTGCAGTGTCTCAGTTGTCGATGAGGGAAGTACATCCCATCTACCACCCTGAACTACCAGAGCTTCGAAATGGGCAGGACCAAGTCATCAGGCAGCAACTAGAGGCCCGTTTCCAGGAACAGTGGGTTTATACGCCTTGGAAAAGGTGTGAGGTTTTATCACAGTTGCCTGACCCTAGGAAAAATCTGACTGCCTATTGCAAAGAGTTGACAGAGGCTGCGTCCTCTACAGTGATGACGCTGGCCGACATTGAGATGTTTTTTGGTTTGCTGGTGCCGGTTGATATTTGGCAGCAGGTGCAAACGCAGGACCATGTAGTGGAGTTGGGTGGCACTTGGGATGAGATTAGGGCATGGGATAAAGAGAGGAAGCCTGGCGAGAAGCCTAAGGCTGAGATACTAGCTTTGCCAGGTCGAATTATCATGTATATGCACTCCTTGATCCCACCTAAAAGAGTAGATTGGGATAAGTTAAGAGCATGTCGTCAGAAGAAAGATGAAAGTGTATCCAACTTCTTCACAAGGTTTGAAGGGGTGTTTCTGGATTTCAGCTGACAGGACTTGTCGATGGAGGGAGGCATCCTATTGTTTGTTAACAGATTTGTTACGAACCTGCTTCCTGAGATCGCGACTCGGTTGCAGGCTTCGGAGAGCACTTGGACTACCTCCTCCCAATTAGTAATATTAAGTATGGCACAGTATTACGAGCACAGAGAGAATGAAGAGAAGAAGTAGAGAAGAAAAATAAGAAGCTGAAGATGAAGGTGTTGATGCAGCAGGCGTCCCGGGGCAACGCTAGAGGATGGGGCATTGACCCGGCCTGGCAGCTGCCACCGCACTAGCAGGAATACAACGCCCGTGGGGCCAAACCAATGTGCGTATTGTAAGGAGGAGGGGCACTGGCGTAGTGAGTGTCCAACCCTGTTACAAACGGTTGAGTCTCCGAGAGGACAGGAATCCAGAGGACGAGGAGCAGGTGGCTATGGCGGAGACCGGGGAGGTGAGGAATAGCCAGGTCGGCCTGAACAGAATTATTTTGATGATCCGAGGGGGCAACAGTATTAGCATGATGATTATGATTTGGACGAAGTGACAGGACTTACCCATGGCTAGGACAGCCAAGGGCAGGGTGGGGGATCAGTCCAGATCCCTGTGGACCAGCAGGGATCCTATGTCATTGCTGATCTGCAGGGCTCAGCGAAGAAATTCTTGATGGACACAGGCACAATGAATAGCTCTGTTTCTCGTTCACTGGTCCCCGGGGCCGCCCTGCCTGGTCAAAATAATGTTTCAGTAGGTTTCTCAGTCATTCCGGTTGTGAGCCCCATCTCTGAGCCACTGGTCCTGACTATTGGTCCTTTTACGGTAGATTTGCCTTTCTTATTGACATCTAATTGTGGAAAGAATTTAATGGGTATGGACTTGTTGAAGAAGTTACATGCGACTATTTCGTGCTCTCCGAATGGCGTCTATATGAACATAGGACCCAATGTAGTGAATTCTAAACAACGTTTGTCAAAAGATGAGCATCTTCCCACTGAGTTTAAGGAGGTGCCAACGACATTATGGACTACAGGTGACATGGACATAGAGCTGTTGCAGATCCCTCTGGTTTCCATCAGAGTTAAGGATAATGCTGTCCTGCCCCGTCTTCCCCAGTATAAGATACCAAAGGCAGGAGAATGGGCGCTGCTGCAGATTATACAGGATTTGATTGCGTCTGGGGTTGTTGAGGAGACAAATGCTAATGTGTGCAATAGCCCTATTCTTCCCATCTTAAAAAGGGCACCCTCTGGTTCCCCAGATGTTCATCCCGATGTCTACCGCTTTGTGATTGATCTGTGTGAGGTGAATAAGATTGTGGTCCCTCAGTTCCTTGTTGTTTCCGACATCACTGCTCTAATGACCATGATTCCTCCCTCTGCCACATACTTTTCTGTCATTGATTTGAAGAATGCTTTCTTTAGCATCCCCATACACCCAGATAGCAGGTATCTAATTGGGTTCTCCTTGGCCGGCAGATGTTTTAGATTCTGTCGAGCTCCTCTGGGCTATACTGAAAGTCCCAGTATCTATAGTCAAGCTTTAAAAAGGCAATTGGACTTTCCCTCAGTTAACATCCTATTGCAGCATGTGGACGACCTCTTGATAGACTTGGATACCGAAAAAGGTTGCAAGGATGCAACGGTTACATTATTGCTACATTTGGCCCAGCATGGACATAAAGTGTCCCTCTCTAAATTTCAATATCGTCGACAGAAGGTCACCTATTCTCGAAGGAGGGAAGGAGACTAACACCTGAGCGCATTGCTGCTATAACTAAGATGCCCCTCCCTAAGACGCAACAGGATGTGCAAACCTTTATAGGTATTACTTTGAATTGCTGCCACTGGATCCCTAATTTTGCTTTACTAACAAAGCCCTTGCAACGCCTAACCACTAAAGATATGCATGAACCCCTGCCCTGGATGCATGATTGTCAGCATGCTTTTGAGCAACTAAAAATAGCGCTCTGCTCTACACATTGTGCTTGGCACTCCAGGCTATTAGAAGCCGTTCGTGTTGTATGTACACAAAATGGCTGGCTGCGCGCTCTCTGTCTTAACACAGGCCTTTGGACTTAAGCAAATGCCATGTGCCTACTTCTCTGCTCTGCTTGACAACGTCTCCAGAGCCCTCCCCAGCTGTCTGAGAGCGGTCACGGTAGTGGCCATTTCTATCCGAAAATCGGCAGGGCTCGTCCTTGATAATGATCTCACAGTCATGGTCCCGCATGCTGTGGACACACTTTTGAACAGAACAAAGACACAGCACCTTACCTGTGCACGTCTGATTGGCTATGAGCTGACCCTTTTTGCACCACATGTCACCATTAAAAGATGTGCCACCCTGAACCCAGTCACGTTACTACCCCTCCCTTCTGAGAGTGAGGAGACGGACGTGCATGATTGCATCTTCTGTACGGAGGAAGAGACAAAGGGAAAGGGTAGACCTGACTGATGTTCCCCTATCTGAACCCCAAGGGGAGCTATATGTCAATGGCTCTTGTTTTAAATTACCAGATGGCACAACAAAAGCAGCCTATGCTATCATCATCTTACGCACTGTAGTCGAGACATCACGAGTTCCCTATCAATCAGCGCAAGCTGCAGAGTTAGAGTTAGTAGCCCTCCTTCGTGCCTGCGAGTTGAGTGAGGGACTGGCTGTTAATATATATACTGACAGCCAGTATGCGTTCTGCGTGGCTCATAATTTGGGGCGGCTCTGGGCGGAGAGGGGGTTCCTAACGTCCCTTGGAATGAGAATGCAGATCAGACCACTAATACACAGACTTTTGTCAGCCCTGGCACTCCCTAAGATACTAACAAAAGTGAAGTGCGGTGCTCATAAGGCAATAACTGATGATGTTGGGAGGGGGAACACATTTGCAGATCAGACAGCAAAGGAGACAGCACGGACTAAAATGAATGAATATGATGTTTGTGGCGGGTCCAGCTAGATGGGTGCCTCAAAATGTGATGTTTGAGGATACTCTGAAGAACGTAAAAGAAATCCAGAGTGAGGCAACATTTGAGAAGTTAGCAATATGGCAGGAGAGCATGGCTAATTTGAATGAGGATGGGTGTTGGACGGACAAATCTGGAAAGCAGAGATGGCTGCTACCGGATCCATAGGTCCTCCCTGTGGTTACCATGGTGCACAGGCCAGCACACATTAGTGCGAAGGGGATTTGCAAGCTCCTAGATCCCGTTTGGTGGAATGACAATATTCCCAAAGTTGCAACTCACCTGGTGAAGTACTGCATGGTCTGCTTGATGCACAATCCTGGGAAGGGTCCCCCACTCCTGTTGCCAGTTTTGCACCGCCTTCCCCACTTTCGAGGTTCTACAGATGGATTACATCGAAATGGAACGAGTCAATAACTTCAAATATGTGTTGGTGGTTGTCTGTGCATTCAGTAAATGGATTGAGGCTTACCCCACTAAAGAGAACACTGCCATGGCGACGGCAAAGGTACTTTTGAAAGAGTTCATCCCATGTTTTGATTTGTCCAGTTTGATTTGGCGTGACAATGGCAGCCACTTCAATGCCAAGGTCATCAAGTTGGTGTGCGACGGGTTGCACATTAGGCATAAGTTCCACTCAGCGAACCACCCCCAATCAGCAGGCCTGGTTGAGAAGTACAATGGTACTCTCAAGCTGAAAATGGCCAAGTTAAAAGATAGCACAGGATTGCAGTGTCCCGATGCTTTACCCCTAGCACTACTGTCTACGAGAGTCACAGCTCACTCTAGAACAGGATTGTCCCCGTATGAAGTTGTGTTTGGATGCCCGGCAAATGTCTGGGGCGTCCCTCGACCACGTAGGTTCTCCGACATAGAATACCCTCTGCTTATAGGTTACCTTTACGAGTTGACTAAAAATGTGCATTCTATTCACCAACAGATCGCTGAGACATTACAGCAACATCCAGAGGGTCCGGGCCACAAGATACGGCCAGGCGAGTGGATTGTGGTCTGCAATTTTCAACGGAAGAACGGCTTGGAGCCACGCAGGAAGGGACCCCTCCAGGTCCTTCTGGCATCCAGGACAGCGGTGAAAGTCGACAGTCGGAAGAACTGGATACACAGCTCCCATTGCAAGAGGGTGCCCCTTCCACTGCCGTACAACCAGTGAGTCGCGGACAGGATTGGGGACTGTGAAACAGAGCAGGTGCCACGGTTCATTCCCTTCTTGGATGTCCGGCTCACGTGGGCACTGACGGAGTGTAAGAGTCATGTAGTTCTGAATGAGGCGGTACCCCCTGAAATTAAGGCCATCAAGGAGCCCCAGGCTGTTGACCCACCTGTGATTGAGTCACATCCAGTTGAGCCCCAATACACCGATTTGTCTGAGTCCGACCTTTTGCCCCTTGGTCCCTTTGAGCCTGGCCCCTTGTTCTCTGACCCCGCTGACCCCGTTGTGCCTGGAGTGTTGAGGTACAATTTGCGCAACCGTAAGAGGAACAGTGCACCAAAGGGAAAGTCTTATTAGTAGGGATGGACTGCATAGCTGAAGAATAGGGTGCATGCACCCTGCCCGTGGTACCAACAATAGCTTAGGGACAAGGGGATTGGTGCGTTATTCGGACAGTCACCGAACAGGGCAAGTGAACTTTGTTTCCGAGGAGAAGGTGCTTTGCCCTGCAACGTGGGATCTGGATCCGAGCTAGACGAAAAGCTCCGCCTCCCTTGCTCAAAAGCGCCTGTGTTTAATTTCTTGTTTTTATTCCAGCTTGGCTCCAAGTGTAAGTCTTTTCCTCTGTTTTACAAAAATGTATCACTTTGGTCGCCCCATTCAGGAGGAAGAGCAGCCTTTCACAGCTTCGCGTCCTGAGCGGGATGGGCCTGTGTGGTCCTCCTGGTCTGTGAAAAGCAAAGTTGTGTTTGTAGCAATTATTCTGATTTCTTTAATAATGGTGCGTGGGGTAATGTATTTTCTCGAGGAGAAACATCCTGTGCATACTTTGATTGGTACTACGCCTGTTCCCCCCGAAGATATCTTTGTTACTCTGGCGCCTCACAAGGAGGAGCACAGGAAGTTCTACAAAGGTAATGTGTTTATTCCGACCTTTCATCAAACGCACACTGCTTATAAAACGACAAAATGTTGGGTATGTGGGTTGTTGCCTTCAGTTACTCATAGAAGTGAGAATTTTCTATCCATGCCCTTGTCATATGTTAGTAGTTGTGAGGGGTGGTTTGCATTGCTTAGCATGGTCCGTTCATTTCACCCGGCTGCCACTTTGGAACGAAAAACTACTAGTTCTCGCACCCTGACACAGAACGTATGTTTCCAGCATAGAGCACCACCAAAGGAAATGATGGACGGAGTGTTGAACATTGCAAGCACTCACCCCCAGTCAACAGATCTGGGTTTAATCCATCACCGTTCTTTAGCCCACTCTGCCACCCCAGTTCAGACATGGCCATATATGCAAATCAGTCTGACCCTGTGCCTCATGGGAACAGTCCAGCCTGAACCGCCAAGCCATGTCTTCCCTGGACCGGAAACAAGCTTCCTAGGACCGGTTTCTGGCATTTCAGCCGTCTTCAGCCAGGCTTGCTTGAATCCAGTGGCAAAGTGAGCAAGGGACTCACGTCTGAGCATACCCTGCCAACTTATGCCGAACAAAGCAAAACCAAAGGAAATGATGGACGGAGTGTTGAACATTGCAAGCACTCACCCCCAGTCAACTGATCTGGGTTTAATCCATCACCGTTCTTTAGCCCACTCTGCCACCCCAGTTCAGACATGGCCATATATGCAAATCAGTCTGACCCTGTGCCTCATGGGAACAGTCCAGCCTGAACCGCCAAGCCATGTCTTCCCCGGACCGGAAACAAGCTTCCTAGGACCGGTTTCTGGCATTTCAGCCGTCTTCAGCCAGGCTTGCTTGAATCCAGTGGCAAAGTGAGCAAGGGACTCACGTCTGAGCATACCCTGCCAACTTATGGCGAACAAAGCAAAACTAAAGGAAATGATGGACGGAGTGTTGAACATTGCAAGCACTCACCCCCAGTCAACTGATCTGGGTTTAATCCATCACCGATCTTTAGCCCACTCTGCCACCCCCTGGTGCTCCCACAGGCCGAGAGTCGTTTGGCAGGTTGTTCTTCAGCTCCTACATGCATGCGTCCAAGGGGGTGAGAAAAGGGAATTGGTCTCAGGTGGAGAGGGACAATTTCCTACAGTTCAACACATCCGAATACTACCAGTCCTTTCAGCTTTCAGACCCGCAACATTACTAAAGATAGGCCGATACCCTTGTCAGTGGTGGATGTCATGGCTCCTTTCTGTGTTCAGGGAGTTGGAGAAATAGAGTTGGGGAGAGCAGATGCAAAGCTACTTATGTTTTGAGAGTAACAAAAAGTCCACCCCTAATCCCGCCACCTAATGTTTATTTTGTTTGTGGAGCTCACGGTTATGTTTGGCTTCCTAATGGGTGGTCGGGAAGGTACTGCCTTTCTTACCTCCTGCCACCTGTGTATATAGACCCTCCCAATTACCATAAGGAACATCGTCAACATCGTAGAGGTGCCCATGTACCCTGGTTTAAGAAAATGAATAGCACTGATGACATAGATCAGACAGACACCACCTTGCAGCAGTTCACCAACGCAATGAAAGGCATCATACCAATCTGGGGCCCTATGGCTAATAGTCTTAATATTAGACGGCACACTAGGGTGGTGGAAGGAGTCATTAATACGACTGCAGGAATATTGACAAATATCACAGTAGAGGTCCAGGCTACAAGACTTGTTGCCCTCCAAAATCGTATGGTTTTAGACGTTATCCTAGTTGACTGGGATGGGGCCTGTCGTGTCATTTGCAGTAGCTGTTGTGTGTACATCCCTGACCAAGCCCCCACTGTGTACGCTGCCATACAAAAATTGCATAAAATAGCCTCGGAGATACACCAGAATGGTTCATGGTCATTCACAGGATGGTTCTGGGGCCTGTTCACTACTTGGGGTTTGAAGATTCTCACTTTCCTGGTTGCCATAGCAGGTATCATACTGACATGCTGTCTGTGTATACACAGCCTCCCTGCCTGCTGTGTTTGCTGTGTATCAATGTTTAAGACACGTCCCAGGACCCCGAGGAGTGGTTCTAATGCAAAGGCTATGATGATGCAGGGTATTCAGTATTTGCTAAATATTGATGAAGGGATATTTGAATATTGATTATATGTGTTATCATTCTACAGTATTAGCTCTAATGGACAGTTCATATGTTAGTAATGGTAGTCTATGTGTGAATATTTCCTTTCTCCCCGTTTTAGAATTGTGAAGACCCTTACCTGATGGCACCAATAAAGCTTAGCATGAATGCTAAAAGGAGGGTCTGTTAGATTTGAAATGTTATTTTCGTAATGCACAGAATCGAAATGCTCCCTTTGCTATGCTCAAACTCCATTCCGCGTTAAGTTAGCATTCATAGCACCATCTTTATTGGCGCCATAATGTTTTGTAGCTAAGATCGAGCTTCTGTCTCATAATACTTGCCTCAGCAGAAAAGCTGTCCCTGCGCCTCCAGCTTGTACTTCTCAAGGCTGAAGCTTTGCTGCACTAATGAATGTATTATCTATTGTTGCATACCTTTGCTGTTAGATAGACTCATTTTCACATCTTAGAATGGTAGGCACCGGCTGAGCGGCCTTGGGGTCGAGATAGCATGTACCCAGCCCTGTGCCATGGCTCATAGTTGTTTGTCTTCTTTGTTCACCATGGCCTGAGCTGGAAAATTCCAGTTTGGGCGGGACTTTAGAGGTGTTGGAAATGTATATTTTGTGTTACCGTGTAGACAGGGGTCAGTCCCTCGGCAGCTATCCTATGAGGCTGGTCAGACCGGACTCCGCTGCAGCGCACTTCTAATACATTTGTTTGGTTTGTATTCTCTACTGTCTTCTTGACTCTTCATTTATTGGGAAGGCCGAGAGGTGGTCGTGAGTGACCTGGGTGACCCTAAGTGGGTCACTTCCTTCACACGCAGCACTTTGTATATTTCTGAGCATGTCTACTTTAGACTTTTGGTCACACTTCTGTACCCTTGTTGGTTTCCGTTTGGTTTTAGTGCATATGTTTTATCTTTTCATGCATCATGAGCCTGTGTTTTTGCCTAGAGCTCTAAATAGGAGTATGTGTCTTATGCTTTCAACTTCTAAGGTTCTCCTCATGGCCGTTTATGCTTTGTTTTTTGCTTTATCCTTTTGAAGAAGTATCCATCATGACATTGATTTTCCTGTTTATAGATTCCCCTGACGAAGGTCTCCTGTTTAAGCCGGAAATGCAATGGGAATAATACCTAAAGGATTTCATGCTATCATCATTCAGCACATGACCTTCAAGTTCTCCTTTTGCTCAATAAATATGTGAATGAGCCACTGTCAGCGTTTCAGCTACCATTTTATGTTGGACTTTTGTGCAATGGAAATTTGTTATCACTATGCTTATTTTGAATATTGAATGAGAATGTTTGATCACTTTTTTAATTGTAATTGGTTTTTATTCTTGTAAATGATTTCCTTGTAGTGCACCTGATGTCTAGGACATTTGTCCTAGTTCTTTTCTCACTTTTAGAAAGTTGGCATTTTCTTGACCTAACTATTTGGTGCCTGCAGCGTGTGTTCTGGGTCACATGGCTGGGAATAGTTGGCAGTTGGCCTCTGTGTATTCTTCCCAGTGAGGCAAAGGGGGAAAATGAAAAGGTTTTGGCAGGATGGGTCTTCCTGCCAAGATGGGTTGGCGGAGATGTTCCTCGCCCCGCCTATATTTCAAAGATCTGCTTCCAGCGCGCACACAAAGGAACTTGGCAGTAGCCTATTGTCACACTAGACCACTTAGAGCATCGATCTGGGAATGAAGAAATTTTCCAGAACCAGATGTGTGGGTAGCCTAAACATTTCCTCAACTTCAAAAGCTAGAACCAGGTATAAATACTGAACCCTCAGACTAACTCTTCAGTATCACTTCATGACCTGCGGAGGACCCCCAGAAGGACTGCCTTGTACTTCAGAGGATTGCCCCTGCTGCTTGAGGCCTGCCTTGCTGCTTGAACCCAGGACTACCAGAGTGACCCTAAGGACTAGTTGGCTGGCCTCTGCTGATGTGAGTCCTCATCCCCAAGAGGTGCCCATCCAGTCCTTGACCCTTGGTTGTGGTGTTGAAGGTGCTTCCCCTGACTAACCACGTAACTTAGGAAGGTTTTTCACCAAAAAGTGGCCTGAGACCTACTTGCTCGCCAATCCACCTAACGTGCATCGCCAGTCAGCCTGACTTTGCAGTAGCTCCCGCTAGAGTCGTCTCTGTAGCATCAAATTCTGTTTAGCAATACCTTCATGCAACGATATCCGGCCTTGTGGAGTCCTCGTTGCCTACATTCTGCAGCTTTGCTCTGTTGGAGATTTTTCGACTACCAAAAAGTGACAAAATCTAAATGTAGAAATCTTCACCTCGACTTCGTCCAGTGACTCCCCAATGACGATGCCTCCTCCTTGAACACCACCAGCTGCCTTGCACTGCTTAATTGTACCTTCTCTGAAACGTTTCTTCAAAAACATTTTTAAGTCTGAAGGTCAGCCAAGATCAGGCCCAATCCATCTCATGTAGCCTAACCACACTCCATTACAGTTAGCCTTAACTTTTGACTTTGCCTCGGTCTCGTGAGACCAGATACTAGCGGTTGGTGCATTGATCTTTTAGACGCTATTTTCACTTAAATCTTGTTCAGAAACTGGCTCCTTAGTAGATATTATGGTCAAATTGTGACTGTACCAATCAATAACACCACTCCTCATAAATTCAAGATTGAGAGAGGAGCTATGCAAATGTCCACTCTACTAATCCATGCTCTTTGCCCTCACTGTGGAGTCCCTAGGAGAGAGAACTTGACAAAGTCAGCAGATACAAAGATAGAGAATTGGTATGCAAGAGCACAAATTGACAATCGACAAAGAAGCTCACTATATGTATTATTTGTAGGATTAAAATAACATAGGGAGATTTCAGGATTTAAAATTATTCTCACAAAATGTCAAATCTTACCTATCTCCACCACATAAGAAGAAATGGCTTTCATGAGACAGATATTGCCTTTGCTGTAGCAAAACATCAAGACATGTACCTGGAGATTCCAATAGAAAACAGCATTAATTAACTATAATAGAATTATACAATCCTTAAAACACAATATGCAGTCCAGTCGGCCAGCACGGATCCCCAGCGGCCTTGTCCTCCTCATGCCCTCGAACTGCTCTTTCCTCGTAGGCCTCGTCCTGACTCCTCTTCCCTTGGGCTTCACAGCTCCTCTGCTGGCTCCTGCCCTTTTTTTACCTCCATGGCATCTTAATGTTTCCCACTAGCGTTTTTTCCTAGGTAAAACTCAGCACCGGTCGTAGCACTAGCCAGATCTTGATCCTGCTCCATGCCTTTGCGGACTCTCCCGTACTGTCCCGCCATGACTGCTGGTTGTTCCACATGGCACTTGAAACTGTAAAGTACTTTGATTTATGGCATTGGCATTCTCCCCTCCCACCACAAATGAGGATTCGATCTCGGACATGTACCGGATGGCCTCATATCAGTGAGTTATTTATAACCTACAGCACAAGGCGGAGACCTTCCTTCGTTGAGCGTACTACTTGCAGGACGGCAGGCGATGAGCACTGCATACTGGTTGACTGGTGGGCGGGTCTGCTAAGCTTCGTGGTCCCCGAGTCTTATTCCCATTTCCACTGGCTCTTTGTGGGTTTCTGCCTTCTCCACAGGCCTCTCATTGGAATCCCCTTCAATCCCTGTCCCCATTATCGTCCTCCTCCTTAGTATGGATGTGCTCCGAGTCAATTTTAAAATATAACCAGTCTTCACCCTTCGCAGCAGAGCTTGTACTTATGGCTCACACTGCACCACAACTATATCGGGCAGAGACGTTAAAACATTCAAAGCCTTTTAAGGGATATTTTGCTGGCAGGGTGTTTATAATAAGAAGTAAATACCACAGGCACAACTAAGCACACATTCTTTCTTCCATAGTGACAACAGGGGTGATAGATGAGAGTCAGAGGAAATAATTGGGACGTTCTCACCCAAAATTGTTCCTTGGTGTTGGGATCTTCTGAGGCTGCCGACTACACCAGTGTAGCAATTTAGGATTAGTACTTTGCTATGAAGAGTAGAAGTACAAAGAGCCAGGAAAGCAGTTGAAGTTTCAGGTTCTTTGATTCACAGAAGATCCCAGACATCCATCAGCAGTAGCTCTTCCAACTGACAGGTACATTCAAGTGAACACATTCCGTCACCATGGGAACCCACAGCATATGAAATCATAGTGACACCCACAGCTGTGTCTATTCAGGTCACAGCTGTGATTATTAATACAACAAGCTTATGAGGAATACCACAACAATGTAAAGAACTTTGCTCAAGGGCATTGTTAAGCTCCGTGTTAATGCAAAAAGGTTCACCTAGAAACGTCAGAACACCATCACAAAGAAGTTCCAACATCAACTCTAACTCTGTACATGAGCTCCGATCTTGTCCCTAACTACCCTCAATGAAAAACCTCATGCAGCATATGTGGGAGTTTTCCATCTTGTGCATGCCCCATCCCCAATCATGAGTACTAACACCTTGCTCCTTCCTAAATCCCTGCCAGCAGTGGCAATACAACCATTAGTAATAGTGGTGTCCTCCTGGTAGCAAGTTTCCTTCTCTCTGAGCTGAAGTCCCCACTAAGTACCCATGCACAGAAAACAATAAATCAAATAATGGGTAAGGACAGTCAGTGAATAACTGAGAGGCACAGAATCCATGGTCTTGGGATATCTGCCATGGAAGATGACAGAAACCACAATTCAACACACACTGAGCTCATAATGGTTTATAATGAAGAACTGCACTGCACAAAAATGCCCACTACATTTTGGCATTGCCCATCTTGGAAGCAGGGATGAATCGCAAAGCATGAACACCATGGAGTTTTCTTTGCAAAACGCCTAATATATAAAAAGGCAGATATCTGAGAGTCAAGGTATAAGGAAATGTTTTAGAAGAATCTGGAGATGATAGATTGACAAACATTTGCGACATACAGTTAAGGTTAATCAGGCACTACTCCCTGACAAGTAGAAGTAGAAGTCCTGAATGACTGAGTCACTGTTGGAGATTGGGTTACTGGTAGGGGTGGGGGTTAAACCCTACTCAATCAGCAACTACAGTTCCTGTCAGGCTGAAGTCACAATGAGACCCCAAATTAACCTGTGCTTAACCTCATGGTAGCTTCGCACAAGCAGTCAGGCTTAACTTAAAGGCAATCTATAAAATGTAATACATTATTTCAGACCAAAATGTCATAATTTCGATTAGTAAAACTGAAGATATGTAATTTAAATGATTTAAGAAAAAATAGTGCCTAGAAGCACAATTTGCCAGCTGTGGTTAAGCCGGTCAGGCCGGTTAGGGACAAAATCACAAGTTCAGGCCGACTGCGATGGAGTGCGGGCCGCATACAAGGACCAAGATAGGCCCCCTGAACAAAGTCCTTAAATCCTGGTTTGTGAAGCATTGCGAGATCCTGCATCAAGCATGGACTGTGCAGCGCCGGTTACGATGTAGCTGTAGGCTGTGGCGCGAGATCCTGTGTGAGGGATGCGTCACGCAGCAGTTGTTCCGATGCAGCTGTGAGGAGATGCATCACACTGCGGCAAATCTTCTCACAGAACCCCAGCTGGGCAGGCAGAGCACCTTGGGGCCAACTTCCAAGGTTCCAGGACTGGGGTGGCACCACTTCGGGGTAAGACTCACAACAGACAGAGTCCAGTGCTGGGTTCAAGGTGGTTGGAGTCTTGTCTGTTCCTGAGGGTCTGATCAGGAGGCCAGCCAACTAGCCCTTGGAGTGACTCTGACTGTCCTGTGTTCAAAGTGCAGGTCCAGTCTTTTTCATGCAGCACTGCAGCAGAGCAGCAGTCCTTCTTTCAGGTAAGTACAGCAGTCCTTCTGAGCCTTCCACAGGTGTACTGAAGAGTTGGGCCTGAGGTTTAACTATTTATATATGGTGCCCACTTTGAAGTAAGGGAAGGATCTGGAGGTTTCCACCCTCAGTGGTGTTTTGAAATTTTGTTCTCCCTTCCCTGGCCCCAGCTTGTCTGGGGAAGCAAAAGACTAGTGTCAAAACCCTTTGTGAGTGTGCTGGGAAGAGCCTTTGTGATATGCAAGTGTGGTAGGTGATAGCTCCTCCCCCTCATCACGTCAGAGATGGCCCATCCTGCCAACACCTATTCCCCCTTTGTCTCACAGTCTGGGAGAAATGCACAAAGGCCAACTGCCAGCTAAACTTAGTCATGTAACCCCAGGGTACAGGATGCAGGCACCAAATAGTTGGGAGAAGAAAATGCCAACTCTCTAAAAGTAGCATTTTCATAACAGTCATTTAATATCCGACTTTACCATTAGAGAGGGTTTTAAACTAGAATTCTTTAGACACCAAACTCGACATTCCTACCTGCTCCCTATTGAAAGTTACCACTTGTCAAATGTAATAAGTTAACCCAATGTTATCCATTGGAAGACGCAGGTTGTGCAGTAGTGAAAAACAAACTTAAATGTTTTTCACTGCCAGGACCAGTAAAAGTTAAAAGTACATGCCCATCTTTTTGAATGAATTGCTTTTTAAAGCAGCAATTGTGTGGTGAGTCTGCTATTGATGGTTCATATTCATATACAGATGCTGCTTTTTAAAAGCTGAATGACCAGGGTAAAGATCAACCAGTTGCCTTTATTAGCAAGCGTTTATTAGCAGGCGACTCCTCCCCAGAGAGCAGTTGCGGAGTGCCATTGAGAGGGAAACGTGGTGTGGTTTGGCCCCTAAAGAAGCTAAGACCCTACTTTTTGGGACTCACTTCATGATTCAAACTGACCACTGGTCTCCTAGATGGGTGATGCAGATGGAAGGAGAGAACCCCAAACTGTTTAGGTGGTCCATTTCTGTACAGGGTATGGACTTTACAGTGGAACATAGACCTGGGACTGACCATGCAAATGCAGATGGCGTTTCCAAAGATTTTCCACTTAGAATATGAGAATCACTAGGATAAGGGTTAGCTTGCTCATCACCTTTGTCTGGAGGGGTCCATTTAATGAAATGCAGCTTTTTGCATGGTCATCCCCATATTTTTGGACTGATGCTGCTGGTTTTTTTTTACTCTGAGAGCGCCTGAAGCCTCCTAACCAAACCTCAGTGCCAGTGTTTAACCCTATACCAAAGTATGTTAAATTGACTACACCCAATTGGCAAGTAATGACTTACTCATATGTCCCTAGAATATAGTACCCAGGGTACCAAGCACATGTATGGCAGAGTGTTCACACAGGGCTGCAGCACTGCTTGTGCCACCCTGCATGTCACAAAACAAAATGGACTTCAGTCTGCCACTGCAGACTGACAGGGCAGTGATTTACTTTGCTAGCTCCACTTTGCCATTACACCTAACGGCACAGCCACCACTTCCCTTAAGGATATATGTAAGTCTCCCCTAAGGAAGGTCTAGAGAGCCCTATGGCAGGGGAGCTATATATACTTAAGTAAGATATATGGGGGCAGATTTACAAGCGCCTTGCACCACTTTTGCATCACTTTTAACATGGGAAAAGTGACGCAACAGTGGCGCAAGGGGCTTGTGAATCTGCCCCATGGTTTTTATTATGTCTTAGCAGCAACACTTCTAAATTGTTGTTTTGCTTTAGAAAGGTTAGGAGCCCCATTGGCTAAGACAGGATTACTGGCTGGCATCCCAGCCCGTCTAACTTCTGAATGGGACTGCCTGACAGGGTCAAGTAAGACATCAAATTCATTATTGCATTAAATTGACCTGCTGCCCAGGCCAGATTTAAATGCAAAAACAACAGTTGATGGACAGAATGCAGAACAATGTCATACATTCACCCCAGTACAGAGATCTGGGCCTAAATCCATCGTTTTTTTGCTCACCATGTCGTACCAGTTTGAGCCCAGCCATATGCAAATCAGTCTTGACTCTGTGCTTCATGGGAACAGTCCAGCCCGAACTGCCAAGCCAGGTCCTCCCTGGACTGGAATCAAGCATCCTAGGACCGGTTTCGGGGTTTCACCCCTCTTCAGCCAGGATAGCTTAATTCTAGTGGCATGGAGAGCAGGGGACCCACGTCTGGGCATACCCTTCCCACTCTGGGTGACAAATGCAAAAACAACAGTTGATGGACAGAATGTAGAACAATGTCATACATTCACCCCAGTACAGAGATCTGGGCCTAAATGCATTGTTTTCTTGCTCACCATACCGTTCCAGTGTGGACCCAGCCATATGCAAATCAGTCTTGACCCTGTGCCTCATGGGAACAGTCCAGCCTGACCTGCCAAGCCAGGTCCTCCCTGGACTGGAAACAAGCATCCTAGGACCGGTTTCGGGGTTTCACCCATCTTCAGCCAGGATAGCTTGATTCCAGTGGCATGGAGGGCAGGGGACCCACGTCTGGGCATACCGTTCCCACTCGGGGTGACCAATGCAAAAACAACAGTTGATGGACAAAATGCAGAACAATGTCATACATTCACCCCAGAACAGAGATCTGGGCCTAAATCCATCTTTTTTTGCTCACCATGCCGTTCCAGTTTGAACCCAGCCATATGCAAATCAGTCTCGACCTTGTGCCTCATGGGAACAGTCCAGCCTGAACTGCCAAGCCAGGTCCTCCGTGGACTGGAAACAAGCATCCTAGGACCGGTTTCGGGGTTTCACCCCTCTTCAGCCAGGATAGCATGATTCCAGTGGCACAGTGAGCCCAAGACCCATGTCGGGGCATACCTGTGGCATTTGTGTGTCATTTGCTTTCTCGCCCTAAGTGCGCCAGGTATGCCCAGACATGGGTCTTGGGCTCACTGTGCCACTGGAATCAAGCTATCCTGGCTGAAGAGGGGTGAAACCCCGAAACCGGTTCTAGGGTGCTTGTTTTCGGTCCAGGGAGGACCTGACTTGCCAGTTCAGGCAGGACTGTTCCCATAAGGCACAGGGTCAAGACTGATTTGCATATGGCCAGGTCTAAACTGGGGTGAATGGTGAGCAAAAGAAGGATAGATTTAACCCAGATCTCTTGACTAGAGGTGAATGTTTTGATTTGTTCTGCATTGTGTCCATCAATTGTGTGCCGTTTGCTTTCTCGCCCTAAGTGCGCCAGGTATGCCCAGGCGTGGGTCCTGGGCTCACTGTGCCACTGGAATCAAGCTATACTCGCTGAAGAGGGGTGAAACCCCGAAACCGGTCATAGGATGCTTGTTTCCGGTCCAGGGAGGACCTGGCTTGGCAGTTCGGGCAGGACTGTTGCCATAAGGCACAGGGTCAAGACTGATTTGCATATGGCCAGATCTAAACTGGTGTGGAATGGTGAGCAAAATAATGTTGGATTTAACCCAGATCTCTTGACTAGGGGTGAATGTTTTGATTTATTCTGCATTCCGTCCATCAATTGTGTGTTGTTTGCTTTCTCGCCCTAAGTGCGCCAGGTATGCCCAGACATGGGTCCTGGTCTCACTGTGCCACTGGAATCAGGCTATCCTGGCTGAAGAGGGGTGAAACCCTGAAACCAGTCCTAGGATGTTGTTTCCGGTCCAGGGAGTAACTGGCTTGGCAGTTTGGGCTGGACTGTTCCCATAAGTCACAGGGTCAAGACTGATTTGCATATGGCCAGGTCTAAACTGGGGTGGTATGGTGAGCAAAAGAATGTTGGATTTAAACCAGATCTCTTGACTGGGGGTGAATGTTTTGATTTGTTCTGCATTGCGTCCATCAATTGTGTGTCGTTTGCTTTCTCGCCCTAAGTACGCCAGGTATGCCCAGACGTGGGTCCTGGGCTCACTGTGCAACTGGAATCAAGCTATCCTGGCTGAAGAGGGATGAAACCCCGAAACTGGTCCTAGGATGCTTGTTTCCGGTCCAGGGAGGATCTGGCTTGGCAGTTCGGGCTGGACTATTCCCATTGATCACAGGGTCAAGACTGATTTGCATATGGCCAGGTCTAAACTGGGGTGGCATGGTGAGCAAAAGAATGTTGGATTTAAACCAGATCTCTTGACTGGGGGTGAATGTTTCGATTTGTTCTGCATGCCGTCCATCAATTGTTTGTCGTTTGCTTTCTCCCTCTAAGTGCGCCAGGTATGCCTAGACGTGGGTCCTGGGCTCACTGTGCCACTGGAATCAAGCTACCCTGGCTGAAGGGGGGTGAAACCCCGAATCCGGTCTTAGGAGGCTTGTTTCCGGTCCAGGGAGCACCTGGCTTGGCAGTTCGGGCTGGACTGTTCCCATAAGGCACACGGTCAAGACTGATTTGCATATTGCCAGGTCTAAACTGGGGTGGCATGGTGAGCAAAAGAATGATGGATTTAACCCAGATCTCTTGACTGGGGGTGAATGTTTTGATTTGTTCTGCATTCCGTCCATCAATTGTGTTTCGTTTGCTTTCTCCCCTAAGTGCGCCAGGTATGCCCAGACGTGGGTCCTGGGCTCACTGTGCAACTGGAATCAAGCTATCCTGACTGAAGAGGGGTGAAACCCCGAAACCGGTCCTAGGATGCTTGTTTCCGGTCCAGGGAGCCCCTGGCTTGGCAGTTCGGGCTGGACTGTTCCCATAAGACACACGTTCAAGACTGATTTGCATGTGGCTAGGTCTAAACTGGGGTGGCATGGTGAGCAAAAGAATGATGGATTTAACCCAGATCTCTCGACTGGGGGTGAATGTTTTGATTTGTTCTGCATTCCATCCATCAATTGTGTGTTGTTTGCTTCCAGGCCAGATTTAAAGTTAAGCAACTTTTAGAAAGTTGCTACTCTGAACTCTAGCTAGTACAGTGGCCTCACAAAGGACCTGACACATAGACAGGTTTCTGACCTGTGGAGACGTGTGAACGACTCCCAGATCCAGGAACAAAGGCAGTTGCTGCAGAGCGAGGTGTGAACTCCTCTCCCAGGATGACAACTCAGGGTGTTAACCCAAAAGGCAGGCTTCAAAGGTGAAGGGCCTTTGAAGGGCTGCTTCTGACAACATCCTTGAGCAGGATGCCTTTTGTTCCTGCAGACAATTAGGAGACAGAGCCAAGGAAAGGAAATGTGTGTCCAAACCAGTTTTCCCGTGGACGTGTAGCCCACTGGTAGCCATACCTCTAGGGTGGGTTACCCTGCTCCAGACGACAGAAGAAGGATTCTGCCATCTTGAAGTGGGCAAGAATGTGGCACTCTGGGATAGCCAAATGCCACACATCACAGGAACATCATCACTAGAGAGGAGGGGACCCAGTAGCCCACAGGGCTACGTGGTCCCCTCAGGACAATTTCCTGGAATAAGTAGGACACCCCTGGCACCCTGCCCCTTAGTTCACACTGGAGAAGAGAAGAGGACCGAAGGATTGCCCTGCTGCATTTTACCACAAAGAGAGGCTGCACCATCGTGAAGACTGAACCTGCAGCACTTTTGGGCTAGCGAGACTGGGACTGTGTCTGTGGCCCCTGAAATGGGGAAAAGTTGATTTCCTGCCTTCATCAACAGCAGTAACTTAGAGGGTCAGTCTGCTGAGCTCCTGGAACTAGCTCTAGGACAACAAGAGCTGAAAGAGCCAAAACAGACAAGTTGGTACCCCACTGCAGAATTTTTTCCAGCCATCAGGCATGATAAAGAGACAATCTGAAATAGCCAAAACTTGCACCCGAGTCTGCCAACCCTGCCGACCCTGGAGTGCTATCAGAGTCAGATTTCGTCGCACCCAAGGGACACCTGCCCCCACAAAACATTGTTCATCCAACTGCAGTGCTATGAGACCAGTAGTGCAACATCGCCTGGCTGACTACTGCAAAGTAGAAGACTTTCAGGGACCCCAATCTACGTGGACAAAGTCGCCCCACTACACCCATGGTCCAAGGAACCACCACCGAGACACCCCTGTCGACAGTACCACAACCAGAGCATCATTTTGAGTCTCTTTGCCTGCATACCTCAGCATCAGGACCACTCCATTGACTTCTATGGTGGTCATGCTGTAGAGTTTGAACTTGCTCTAAAAACACTGTGGTGGCCAGGTAACTGTCCAAAGCACCCATGCTGGCCTCCTAGACCTCGTCCTTGTCGAATTTGGTCACCCAACGTGTACCGGAGTACTCACACTAACTTTTAAAAACTTTTGAAAAGTTTACAAACAATTTTTTTGGTTGACAAGCTTAGGAGTTCTCTCCTGGTCTGGCAGGCAGTGCCCTCCCTCTGCATGCACTCCCATGCACAGAGGCACCAAGGGGCTCTGTAGGGCCAAACTCATAATTTGCTAAACCTTACTGCTTCCAGCCAATGCTACCCAGGGTTGAGCTATGGTTGAGTAAATGTATTGTAAAGTATTGTATGTAGGATTTGTATAGCGCTCTGTCACCCAACGGGTATCCTGGTGCTGAGATTACCTTACAAACGCTATGCATATTTGCAATCATACGGGCAGAAGGGAATAAAGCTACGACTGAGCAACATTAGTCCCTAGGAAAGTGCCATGGGGCTTATTTATGAGCCCTTGCATCACTTTTGCCCCGTGGTGTGCGTCACTTTTTGTGACGCACCAGCGGCGTAAAAAATTAGCCTTGATGCACCATATTTACAAAGTGACGCATCTAGGTACTCAGTGACGGACAGCAGATTTGGTGAAGCCGAGGAAATAGATCAAGATTAAACTCTTTCCACAACCTATGCGGAAGGGGGTCCAGTGGCGATCCAGAGAAGACACTTAAAGCTATTTTATTAAATTCTTCCTGTGTAGGGACCTGAAACTGAACCAGTGTTGCCTGTTTATCTTTGTCTACTCCCTCATTCTGCTTCTCTATTGTCGCTGATTCCGATGAACCACTTACATTGTTCATCCTAGCATCCTTGTTATGTTCCAGGCCATCAATGATTTTGTTCATTTTCTCCTCATAGAACACTGCAAGGCTATCGCATCGCTCTTGTGTGGCTACAATCTTATTTTCCGCACTGTCAGGTTTTGATAGCTCCTTCACTATGTTAAAAATGGCAATTGGTACAGACAAGCGGTAGGAGTCGCTATGGGTTCGAAGTTTTCGCCATCATACGCGAATCTGTATCGAACAGAGACATTTATGGAGAGCGGGTCCCCCAGAAGTGACTAAACATATTATATACTGGTCACGATACATCGATGATATTTTTATGATTTGGTCTGGTGATGAGAGCTGCCTCTTGAGATTGGTGGAACATCTTAACAACAACATGTATAATTTAAGTTTCACACATAAATCCAACCGAATTGAAATTGACTTTCTAGATGTTTTTCTTTATGTGAACGACAACAAAATTTTATCGAGACTTTTCAGGAAAGAGACATCATGCAATTCTGTTTTACATGCAACTAGTGCACATCCTAGCTTCCAAATTAATGCCATCCCATTGGGAGGAATGACAAGAATCAGGGGAAATTGTACTGACCATTCAGTGTTTGTCTTGGAGTTGAACAAACTGGAGGAACGTTTTTTACAGAGAGGTTACTCACAAATAGTTTTGGATAAAGCAAAAACACGAATCCTTAAAACTTCCAGGCAATCGTTGTTGCATAATAATGCATAAGAAAAAGAGCAATAAATGAGACAGTGACGACAAATTGGCTTTTGTCACCGGTTTCAACACCCATAGCCATGTAATTTATAGGATTTTACTTAAACATTGGCACTTACTTCATCTGGATAAATCGCTTGATAAATACATCACAAGAAAGCCCATGGCGGCTCATAGGAGAGGTACAACTTTACGTAGTATCTTGTGTCCTAGTTATCTTCCTCCCATAAATCAGAATGTAACCTGGCTTCCGACAAGACCAAAGGGTTTTTACAAATGTACGCAGTGTAATGTCTGCCCATATGCCTTAAACAAACTGACTGACTTCCCATACAATACACTAATAAAGTATTCTGTACGGGAATTTATAAACAGTAACACCAGATTTGTGGTCTACTGCATAATCTGTGTTTGTGGACTCATCTACATAGGCAGTACATTACGTCCCCTAAAAGAGAGAATTCAAGAACATATTAGGGTGGTCCGAAATACCAACATGGACTACCACTTTGCTGTACATTTCAATGATTCACACCCACTGGCAAGCATGACGGGTATCCGATTTCATGGCATCACCCAAACACAATCACAACAGAGAGGGTGAACCGACTTCTCAATCTACGTAGGACAGAAACGCAATGGATCATTAGATTGAGAGTGGTTGAACAGGAAATATTGATAGAGAGTTACATGTCTTTCTATCTGAATAACTGTGAAAACTTAGACTGTATCTCTAATGTGATGCTATGCTGTATTAAAAAAAACATCAATATGAAAAATATTAACATGTTCCTTTAGTTCTTATAGGAATCATTTGAACATGTAGACTATGTAGGCAACATATTTATGCTATAATTAATCATATCATGGAGTATGTCATTGGGTGTGATTCAACAATGTTGGGAGTCAGGAATAATACTATGGCATCCATATGAAATGTGTTGGAATGGTTTTTTTGAATGAAAATTGTTTATTCAATATGAGTTGGTATAATTCCAAGTTTGAATGGGTTAAATCATGATGCTGTCTAAATTGAGGCAGAATCGCATAACTTTGGACATGGCGCTCTATGTCTTTTTCTTTATTTCACACACATATATATCTATATCCTAACAATGCAGTTGGTAAACCTAACTTGGGTGCTGTCTGATTTTTAGATATTGCTGGCTATGGGCATCTCCTTTTTTGTTTTCATCTTAGTCTCTCAATGCCCGCTCTTATCCTTTAATCATTAAGTCCGTTCTCTATCACATCGACTTGCCAGGTGCTGGCTTTGACACGTTTCTCCCAATAACCCTCGTATTTTCATACTCTTGATTGCTTTGGAAATTAGTCAATTTTTGCTATTTGGTTGAGCAAATGTACGTTCAACTCACAAGGCTAAGAACGGAGGTAGCTGGGTGCTTAGTTATTCTAGGAAAATTAATTTACCATTTCAATATGGCTGCTGTTTATCCTGAAACGGCAAGTCCGTCTTCTAATTACTTGTCTCCCGGATGCTGACGTTTGAGCCTTTCCGGGAAACATCTTTATTTAAACACGATTGCGACGTGAGCCTCAGGTGTTCTGATACAACGGACGGCAGGGAATTAGTCTGCCGTGACTACATGGAGTAATTTCCCCAGGTGAGTGAGAGCAGTGATCTTTTGGCATGAAGTCAGTGAGTTAGTGTGAGCGTGTTTTAAACAAATATACATTTTCTCTGCTAGGAAATTGCCTGTAACTTGAATTTCCTAAACTACCACCAAGGATATTGGGCGTTTTACACTGCCTGTAATGCACGTCGTAGTTTTGGCAAGACGTGCAGTACTAATATAGGTTATGTACGTTCAAACTGAGGTTTCTTTGTGACCGTACCCAAAGCATAACCGGGGTGGCATACAAACAGCCAAATTGTCAATGTAAAGAATGTTGAGGTCCAAACGAGACGTGAGGTGCTCTTACTTCTTAAATGGTTAATGATGTATCGGGTACAACTACACCCACAGCTTGCATTATGTATGGTCTTTTGCTTGTGTGTCTAAGAGTTAGACAAGCCGTTAGGATACATGTTCTACATAATCTTTGAAAAATTAGAATTCTTGATTTTCTTTTTCGAGTTTCAATGTCTCATCGCTTAATTGGAAACCATTTATATTTTTGACTTCCAATTAGAACGTTTGTTCTCAGGCTAATAATTAGGTTTGCCCATATAAATTTAAATATATATTTACAATTTGTTGGATTTCCAGGGCCTCATTGTAGTACCTTGATTTTGGACTCTGAACCTTTCTAAATATTTACAAAATAGTTTTAAATATGTTAGTAAACATTGCCAGCGAAATACATGTCGGTTAACTTGGGAGGGTGTAGGTAATCCCAAGATCAGTGTTAAGATTTGCTTCTTTTAAAAGTGTTTTTTTCATTCTATATTTTCTTTTTGAGCTACAGGGCCTTATCATGGTTCCTTAATCTGTGGATACATATTTTCTGATGACAGCGGCGACCATTACCTTGCACTATTGAGTGTCAGTGTCCTTTATAAATTGGGTTAAGATACAGGTTGTTGAAATGTCGAGTGACATTTGTGTCTTTTGATCAGGGAAACATTACTTTATGCAGTAATTGTCTGCTTATATATATTTCTCTGGCACTTGAGATTACTTCGCAATATTATGGGACATCTGATTCGATTTCCATTTAATTCTGACTTCAGACCTTGTGAAAAAAGGATTTAGCGCTTTGAAAGTAAGTGTGGCATCCGTAAGTGTGGCTTCAGTATTGGAATCTTAAGCGAATGTAGGAATAAAGTTAATAACATTTATTTGAAACTTGTTTAATAATATTTGAATGTCTGTCCTTATTAATCAACAGATATAGAAGAACTATTATTTTATACCTAAGTTGTGTTAAGCAGAGACAAGGACCTAAAGCAGTCATCAGAAGTATACTTCTAGGTATTAACCTTTTAAGAGATTTTTGGCTTTTAGATACTATGTATATGAAATTGATTCTTACCTGTCGGTGTAACACCCCTCTCTATTTTTAGTCGGTTCGAGGATTCGAATGTGGACCTGGGAATCTGCATTCATCCGGGATAATTGAGTCAACAGGGGAGTAGTTATTTTGAGGGCCCTGTGCGAGCACTACTTATGATTAATAATTTTATAATTGTTAATTTTCGGATTTTGGGCATGCTTAAGGTCTCAATGGGGACTTTTTTTAAGGTCTTCGTTTCCTCTTGTGCTAACGTGTTTTCCATTCAGAGACTTACTGTAATTGAAGGTTTCTCGGGACTAATCACTACACTATAGTGTCTTTGGAGCTGTGTTTTTTGGGTCTTATTCACTTATTCGACGTTCTTAGATTTGAATATTGTTCACTTGCCTTTTTCTGGGTATTTTCCATTTATATTTTCCTTTCTTTCTTTTCTAAAGGTGTGGTCATTCTTTCCTTGGTGTCTATCCCACATCACTTCTCTGCCTCAACACAATGAGACAGTTTGTGGTTTTATGATATAAATAACCCCCAAAAATATTTTCTTTGAATATATATACCAATTATTGTATTCATGATTACTTCTACAGCCTTGAGGAAGTCACGGTGGTGACGAAACACGTGTTGGCTGTCTCTGATGCTCTACATGACAAGTACTGGACTCTCAAGAACTTCACAGAACTAATCATTTTTATGAACACTTTGATATTTGATGTAATGTTATTAATCATGCTTTTGGTCATTTACCAACGAATAAATTAGTGTTTGAATGATCATCTATGTCAGGGGGTGTTTCTCTACATCATCTTGTTTTCCTGCTTTGAGAGATTTACATTTAGAAATTGTACATGTAAATAACCAGAGTGCCGGGGTTTCCATTTTTGTATGTTAAAAATGGTACTGACTGGACTCAAAATGGTGTCTGTGAGTGTATTCCACAATAAGGCCACACAGCCATATCATAGAGTACTCACAGATCCTCACAAGCTATAATGAGGTGCTTAGGGAAAGACTGAGTATGAATAGGGACAACGGGTTGAATTGGATAACTATTTTTTGATACTGTGGATGGCTCAGAAGAGACTGACACCATTCATGCATGCTGCAAGAGTTCTGCTCATACAATATAAGACCTTTTTGGAGCATCTCCCCAAATTTGGGAATTGGGACAAGAGGGCATGTTTCTTTAGGAGGACCACTCTGGGGGTTAAGCAGAGATTTTAATGGAAAAACATTTTGCTGATTCAAATAGGAGTGTTCCAAATCTCGATGTAAACATTGCATCAGTCATTGTTTTGGCCAGTTTGCAATGCCTGCAGTGACAACAAGACAACAATGCAATGCAGTGACAACTCGAGAGAGGTAGATATAATAAGCCTGTGACAAAGGGTTACTACACCAATTAAAGTTCAGATGTGTGTAGAATGGTTAGATGCTTCTTTGGCCAGAGAGGCTGCTAATGTTTGGAATGGGATTTCAAAGGTTATATGTTAGGTTATCAAGGCCCAAGAGGAATGAAATTGCCAAATAATTTGACATCAACCAAAGCAATGTCACAATCTGTACAAGAAAAATTGATAAATGAGATAGATGAAGGAAGAACTACAGGCCTCTTTTATATGGCTGATACCTAATTTAATTGTATCACAGTTGGAGTTGAGCCAATGAAAGCAGCTAGGGAATTAGGCTAATTCATTATCTGTCTTGTCCGCACGGTCAGTCTGTGAATGATATCATTGCTCAGGCAGACAATTCTTTGCAATATGCTTCTGTGAATGATGCTATTAGATTGGTGCTGCAATGCGATGAGAGGGCAGAATTGGCAAAACGTAACATAAAGTCCATTATTAGGCTCTTGTCAGTTCTTCCAGGTGGCTTTACATTACTGGGTTTACAATTTGAATGATCCATATTTGCTGTAATGTATTATCCATGGGCCATGTCACTTCTTATACCCTGTTCTAAACGTTTTGTTTATTTTTTGTGATGAGGATTTACAGAGCAGTCGGGTTTTGAGCTAGTAATACATGAGTTAGATGACTTTTTTGAGTTGGCCCCAGAAGGTCAAAGCGTACAAAATTGATTTGTTGCATACATTTTGATGACTGAGTTAGGCCCAAGCATAATTAAAATCAGAATGACCCAAGCTGTTTTGATGTTTTATGGGAATTAAATTAGATAGGGTTGTAAGTCAAACTTCAGATGTTAACAGGTTGTTCTAAAGGGTGGATTTCATTGTTAAATCACAGACGCCCAATAACTGGTGCGTTATTGAGGCACATTTTGGGAGTATTGCAGGTTTGCTGTTTTTCATGTTTTGAAGTTCTATTGGTTTCGCTATGCACGCTGCAGACTGTTTTTCACAACCTTTCAGATTTTGCAATTGTTGGGATTAAGCCTTAGGGGGAGATTCTTATACAGTGAAGTGACAGACATGGATAGGGTTTAGACATTTAGCTGAGGTAGTCCAAAACTGATCCGAGGGGTAAGGAACAGTGAGTAAACATTAGCAGCTTAGGATGCCATGTGTTACCAGTGGCGGCTGTTATGAAATAAATGTGGTGCGGCAGCGGAGGGGGCAGCACGGGGGACAGTGCAGGGGGCAGCGTGGTGCAGAAAAATAAGAAAAAATATATCTTACCTGCCAGCCGTCACCTCAATGCTCTTCATCTTCTCTCGACTCTCGGCAGTCCATGCACAGGCTCTCAAACTCCCCTATGCCAATCCAGATGCTGCTCTCATGTTGGGAATACCCAGCATGGAAGGAGCGCCAGAATTGGTCTGAGCGGCCTGGTTTGATACTCAGTCTGGCCCTAGGAACCTGTGCCTGCCTGCTCTTCACCTGGATGTGTAGCACAGCTCAGGTGGAGAGATCTAAGTGCGTATATCGGTTTGGCCATCCTAAGACGATTGGCCAAACCGACAGGCCAAACCAACATGCGCAGTTGCAGCAGTGCCCACCACTCCTCCTCCCTGCTGCTGCAGCTGCAGTCCGTTAGGATGGCCTGGCCCCGCCCTGCTCTACACTTGGATCAGCGAGGAAAAAATATAATAAATAATAATAGGTTGTGTTCTTATAATTTTGTTCTTCATGTTTTCACTGCTGAGAGGGCAGTGAGGTGGCGCATCTCCGCCTTAACGCAGAAGTTGCCACTGTGTGTTACGTTCTTTTGCAGCATGGCAAAGATTTGTGCACGTAAGAGGTGTCTTTCAGGGTGATATTTTTTGTTATGAAAATGGAGCCAGGTGATCAGCTTTTCTGGTTCTGTGTGTTTTGAGAAAGACTTAAACGAAGTTAGGGTTCCAAGTAGCACAGTTTGGCACACATTCTTTTACAAAACAGGCAGCCAAAATGTCTGACAGATTGTGTTTCTCCAAGTGCTATAAGGCTTATTGGTCAGTGGAGTAGAGATAACATTTTTGTGTGAGATACATTACACCAGACTGTGCTTTGTTATAATTGACATATTTAGTGTTTTCTTTTTCCTTATATTCTGGTTCCATTCAAGGGCCAGTAACGAATAAGACAACGGTCTGGCTCATAAGTCATTCCCTGGTGAAATGGGTGCTAAGAAGGCTGACATGAGATCATTTGGATTACATTTTGAGCATGAATGCTTGCTTGAAACAATGATGTACAATAATGGGGTAAGAGCAGAATGTGATATGGCAGATGTCCCCCATATTTACAAAATTGTCTTCAGATGGGGTTGTCCTGATTTATTAGTCCTATATTTAGGGGAAAAAAAGATCTAGTGCACTCTTATGGGTTTTTAAAGGTGGATTTGTTTCACAATAATCATCTACGGGCCAGCACAGATATAAAGAACCAAGCTGGTGCAAAAAAGGATGATGCGGCTGGAGCCCGTAAAAATAAATGCAACTAAAGATTAACAGGAGAAGGTCACTTGGAAAATGAGAGGTTTCTGCAGGAGTCTGGCCTTTGGCATAATTCAACATGTACACATTTACGAGGAGGAGCAAACATAATTTTGCTTTGTTGGGCATCATTTGTGATTCTTAAGAAATGCCCATTATTTGCTGGAGTTGAGGGAGGCAATTTCTAAGATGTTGAGCCAGAGGTTGTGGAATACATAGGGGATTACATATTCAGGGCCCGTAAGAAGCAGCTGGGTAAGAACCAGAAAACGCCTAGCTCTGAGGATACGTCATACATGCCAACATTTGGAAGGAGGGAAATTGAGATTTTGACAAATAAATGTAGGAAATGGATGTTCCCACTGATGTGCATTGAAAGGGAGGCAAATTGGGATGGGAGAAAGATCAAATAAAGTAACGTTTACTCTAAAGTCACTTGAATTGAGTGGTTTGTCATGTATGCATGCTTCTCAAATGAGATTAAGGACTGAAGTGATCTTATTAAACTGAATGGAGAAATAAGCATTTTTAGAGGGGGGCGATGCAGGTTTAAAAACATTCACATAGATGGGGCATTGTGGGACTTGTAGTTTGAACATCGGACATGTGGGTGAAAAAAATTAGCAAGCAAAGAAGAATTTGCTTAAAATTCAAGACTACCTAAAAGTGACACGCATAACATGGGACCTCTTGGTAGCTGCCTAGCGCTTTGCTTCAAAGGCATAGCACGAGTTCCCAGAGCCTCGGTGGTGTGGGGAGTCCCAGACCTTTTTAGGCTGAGCCTACAGGCAGCGTGTATGTGCTGCTCTGTGAAGCATGATGTAATCCTTCTGTGGGCTTTCAACACGCCCACCAGTTTTTAATTGGTTGCTTGTTCTGCCTTTACAAAATCCATTGTTTGTATTGGTTAACAATGACGATTTGGCCCGCCTTGTGTCTGTTTTGGTACCACCCTGGTGACAGCCCCTGCTACATGTATCTTTCCGTAGTGGTCGCAAGGTTTCTTTTCCTGCACTACTTTTCCTTTACACTGTTTCCTCGCCACTCGTGGGTGCATGGAGCTGCCTCCGGAACCAGGTCCCTTAATCTCCCCGTGCCTTCCCCCAACACCTCTGCTTGCGGCTTCAGAAGCATCTGTTCTTAATTGTTCAACATATTAGGTGCACCTTCATTTATTCATAAAGGGCACCACTTTAACTTTAAATTTAAGGAGCAGATCTGAGCGCCGATAAATTGGATAGAATGTGTTGCATTTTGACTGCTGAAGGTATTGGAGTGCTTAACATGCGCACCGATTACATTACCTAAGTTCACATTCATTTTTGGGGAGAGAGATGATGTGTTCCCTTAATCACACTCTCTGTGTTACTTTGAAGCATGTGTGCTTCTCTGTACCTCGGAGCTCCACTTTACAGTTTGCCTTCTGTTTTTTACAGCGCCAGTGGCTTCCTGCTGCTGGAGCCTGGGCACGGGGGCTGTGCGCATGGGTGCAACTGGGATCATGAGCTGAAGTTCTTCCTGCTGCTGCTACTGCTCCGCACCCACCACATAGGGATTGGAGCTGGGCTGCTGCCTTCCACAGCTATCAGAAAGTGCTGGACACCTTGACCTCCACTGGACCTCGGCAGCCCCAGTTTGCTGCCCCCCCTTTCCTTGTTTGCAGGTGTTAAAGATAAACATGTTTATGCAACATTTATTATTGCACTAATTTATATAGTGCAACCTCAACCTGACCCAAAGGTATTAGAGTGCTTAACATGCGAGCCAATGACATTACCTAAGTTTACATGATTTGCCAAGAGGATATTGGGTGTTTTGCAGTGGCCTCTCTTCTATGCCCTCATTCATCACGCTCTCTGTGTTACTTTAAAGCAGCATGTTCTTCTCTGCACCCCAGCCCTCCAGTTTACTTTGTCCCATCTGTTTTTGCTCCCCCCATATCTCTCACCCACCCGTAGAGCCTTCAACCCTGTGTGATTCTTTGTGCCTCTGGTATTCCTGGCTCGTATGTGTGCTTCTCCTTCCCTTCCCCGACCCTCCCTCTTTACAATTAAAACTTTATGTATAAAAAAAAATATAAAAAAGGGTATCTGGAAAAGCACACACGCACTGGGTTTCTTGGCTCACATGTTTCTTTTCACAGAAGTATTGTTAGGGAATACGAGGCTGCTCAATTTAAAAGGGCGTTTAGGATTATTCACAGTAGAATGAGTTTTACTGAGAAGGCATAAACAAGCATTGGCATAGCCAATAGGTCTCGCCTTTGGGACCTTGTAAGTGTTTAGCCATGCAACAGTTGTTGTTGCACCAAAGAAATTGTGCTGCATAAATAAATACTTATAAGGTCCCAAAAGCGAGACCTATTGGCTATGCCAATGCTTGTTCTTTGTAAAGAAATAGATGCTTGTTTCTATTTCTTTACTTTTGCTATAATCGCGGCACCGGCGCTTTATTTTTAACATTAAAAGTAAAGCACCGGTGCTGCGATTATACCAAAAGTAAAGAAATAGAAACAAGCATCTATTTCTTTACTTTTGCTATAATCGCGGCACCGGCGCTTTATTCTTAACATTAAAAGTAAAGCGCGGGTGCCCGATTATAGCAAAAGCGCCTTCATGAAGTACCCGTGACGGAGACATATGGCGGCTGCGCGCGTTCACGCGCACATGCACGCAGGCTTTAGGCCAGCGGCTGCAGCACTATGAAAATCCCCTTACAAAAATTTGAGCAACAGCGTTCTAGGCTCGACCTAAACGACTGCTGATGCTCAGATGAGAAAAAGGGTTCGGAATTTTACTGGGTGACCTGACATTTCTGTCTGAGAAACATTATCTAATTTTGGTTAATTCTGCAGCTACTAGGTGCATTTAGAAATATTATATAGCTTATTATTCTTTAGTTTGAGAAAACAAAAATACGTATGCATTCGGTCCTAAAAGAAAATTCTAACCAGCCTGAAGTCAATGTGTAGTTTTGGGAGCATGTTTTTTCTGTTTATTTGATGCAAGCAGATGGCACAGTGGGGGTCAGTCTAAGCCTGGTGTCTCAAAGAGGCGAGTCCCCTGTGTCTTCTAACTCCCCCTCAAATACCCCTTTTAAAGGGAGGTGCATTTTGTGTCACCTTCCTTTGAAGTGGAAGCTGCTGTCTCGCTCGCAGTGCTGAAGACAGCGGCTGCTATTCACAACATACAGAGCTAACGCCAATCACACTGCCAAGTGTGAAGAAGCAGGCTGGAGCCCATCAAAGCCACGTCATCAATCCCTTCAGACCAAAGCAACATGGCGCCAAGAGTGTAGACAGAGTCAAGAACTTGTCACTTGCATTAGAGCTGAAGCAATTCAAAGAGAAAGGCGCACTCTTCTCAACAAAGGCAGCAAGGCCTCAGGTTGCTATTTCATGGTGCGCCATGTTCAAACTGCGATATTCTCACCAGTCAAAGTACGTTTTGCATGCCACCCATTTAGAATACCCAAGAAGTAGATTTGGCGGGAGAAAGTGAGATTGTGTTTTGTAATAAATTGGGAAATCCACCTTTCTAAATAGTGAAAGTGGAACGAGCACACTGCATAAACATTCAAAATGCCTCAAGCTATTTAAAAAAATAAAAAAATAAAAGAAAGATTGGATCTTTAGAGGAGGAACCTTTTGTTAATGAACAATTTATGCAGAAAGCTCTGTATGACTGCACCAGCCCCGTGCCAGAACCCACATTTACTAAACTTCACTTAAAAGAGCGCCGCCGGAAAAACAGCAGCGCTACATTGTCCGACTGCTGGCAAATGCTAGAGTTAGAGAAAGTTCCCCTGCTGATGATGTCACCAGCCCCTGCTGATGATGTAATTAGCAGCGCTAGCACAGTAAAGGCTGTTAGCGTGACGTACGGCAATGTGCCATAGCGCAAAGGTGTGCTGGTGTTTTGCACAAGGGATTGGTACCCAAAGCACACGTCCCGTCCAGTACAATTTCTTGTGTGAAAACAGAGGCAGAAAGAAGCGAAGCCAAGTTCGACATGTGCTTTTCTCTAAAGCACACACATAACAGTATCAAAGGCGTTTGACTTAAGCCCGATTTCACTTGGCATGAGGTTTCGAAGCAAAGCCAAGTGAGGCTATTATATAATGTATCTGGCTTTGTGCCATACCCAGGGAAGTTCCCCGGAAATACGGCTTGCTTGAATTAGCATGGACGGTCTTATATTGCACAAAATAGTTTGGCACTCGGCAAACGTCAGCTTTTGAAACTACAAAAATTGCAGCACTGCTACTTGCACTAAAACGTGCATTGAGCTAGGGGCTTGTTTATGAGGAGCTTGCGCCCGCCTTCATGAAGTACCCGTGACGGAGACATATGGCGGCTGCGCGCGTTCACGCGCACATGCACGCAGGCTTTAGGCCAGCGGCTGCAGCACTTTGAAAATCCCCTTACAAAAATTCGAGCAACAGCGCATGCGCTGTTCTAGGCTCGACCTAAAAACGTACATAGGTGTGTTTGCTACAAGCAGGGCTTTATGTGGGCCGGGTCCTGCCGGTGCTCAGCACCAGCAGTTCTAAAAAGCAGGTGCTGAAACGGGTCAATACCGGCCTCTCCATTTTTGCCTTCACCCTCGGTGGAAAAAAAATCTTAACTCTGCACTGCTTTTGATGTAACTTCAAAGACACTGCTTATAGGTCATTCACACTCATCATTTAAGAACCAAAGCATTTTCAATGTTCTATACAATGAAGCTTTAGTTGTTGCTTATTTATCATATGCAACTAACATCCATTGACAAAGACAATAGTCAAGGCCTGTTGTAGGTGCAATATTACTTGTATCATATATCTGGATACAATGACAGAAGCAGCAAAATACCAGTCGGGCGACACACTATGCTAACTAAGCACAGATTTTTAGTTTAAGTATTTTTAAGCCATGCCCTTAATTACATCGACCACATCCCTTTGGCTGACCCCTCTCCCCCCCCCCAGTTTTTTCATCCCACTTAAAGCCCTGGCCACATGGTTGAAACATTTGAAGAGCATAAAAAGGCACTACATTATAAATTACCGTATTGCCAGTTTTTTGTCATCAGCATACAAATTATTTTTTTTAAATGACAACTCATAGTTGTCTGTTTACAACAGCTGTTGAAGTACTGATGGGTTTTGTGCAAAGCTTCTCGGTTTTCCCTAAGGGATTACAGTAGTAAAAATTAATTTACTATGTGCCAACCCCACCAGCCCCTCTAAGAAACATTATTGTCTATATTATGCACACTATTCCATTTTTCTTTGGATTTTAATTCTTATATATCTGTTTTTTCATTAAAACACGCGTCCCTATTTGAAAACGTGTGCTACATTATAATAACACCTTATCTGCCACAGTAAACACAAAACCATAAAAATACATCTTAATTTCGGGGCCGGTGTAGTAGAACAATAATCAAAAAACTAGAAAATATTTTTTATGTTAATTATTTTTTTAATAAGGTCGTTCAGTTGTACATAATGTCTTCTTGGTTATATATCAGGTAACAAAAATGCTTATAACACTTTTTTATTCTAAATTTTTAACGTTGCACAGCAGCCGGAATGCTCTACAACATAGCTAAAACACAATAGCACAGACATTAGCTCTGGGTAAACACATACGGTCCCAAAGGCAAGACCTAATGGCTATGCCAATGCTTGTTCCTGGAATGGAGCCCCCACATTCACCTCGGGATACATACTAGCGAGTAAATAACAGTGGAAATCGCATCGAAATTGTTTTTTCTCCTTTCACATACAAAGTGCTACAAATGCGCCCGTGTTTTGTAACTGAATATTGAAACTGTAATGTTTGCCTGCACGCTGGGGCCTTCCTTTCATATAGAGGGGGACGCCTTCTTCAAAGTAGCTAAATAGATACATTTCAGCAGAAAGCAAATTGAAGTGAGTAGGCTTGCCTGAACCGCCACTTCCTGGGTGAAGTGTTACAATCAGGATACAGCCCTGCACGCTCTCTCAGAGGCCCGCAAGAGTTATGGAGGACGAGGGGTGCCTGCACTTTCTTGCGTGACATCCTTCTAGCGGCTTATCCACTCCAAAAGATCAAGGGGCTATTAGCTAGACAGTCCATAAACTATGTCTAGTTCCAGAATCCTCACCTGTTATCTGGGCACCATTAAGTTTATCAAAACCAAGGCTAAACCGTCCGGAGGCCGATCAGCAGCAATGCACCACTGCGGACCCTGTAAGTTTCAGAGGCGAGAAAAGAGAGGCTAAAATAACTTGAGACATGCAGTGATACCCCATTAAGACGATCACAGAGCTCCTTCAATGAATCTCTACCCTGACCTTTACGTGTGCCATGCAGTGGTACCCCATTAAGACTATCACAGAGCTCCTTCAATGAATCTCTACCCTGACCTTTACGTGTGCCATGCAGTGGTACCCCATTAAGACTATCACAGAGCTCCTTCGATGCATCTCTACCCTGCCCTTCATGTGCGCCATCCAGTGGTACCCCATTAAGACTATCACAGAGCTCCTTCGATGCATCTCTACTCTGACCTTCAATTGTGCCATGCGGCTTATACCATTAAACCTTTCACAGATATCCTTCAATGCATCTTTACCCTGACCTTCACGAGTGCCATGCCATCTCTACCCTGACCTTCATGTGCGGCATGCAGTGGTACCCCATTAAGACTATCACAGAGCTCCTTCAATGAATCTCTACCCTGACCTTCACGAGTGCCATGCAGTGGTACCCCATTAAGACTATCACAGAGCTCCTTCGATGCATATCTACCCTGACCTTCAATTGTGCCATGCGGCTTTATACCATTAAACCTTTCACAGAGCTCCTTCGATGCATCTCTACCCTGCCCTTCATGTGCGCCATGCAGTGGTACCCCATTAAGACTTCCACAGATCTCCTTCAATGCATCTTTACCCTGACCTTCATGAGTGCCATGCAGTGGTATACCATTAAACGTTTCACAGAGCTCCTTCGATGCATCTCTACCCTGACCTTCATGTGCGCCATGCAGTGGTACCCCATTAAGACTTCCACAGAGCTCCTTCAATGCATCTTTACCCTGACCTTCACGAGTGCCATGCAGTGGTACCCCATTAAGACTATCACAGAGCTCCTTCAATGAATCTCTACCCTGACCTTTACGTGTGCCATGCAGTGGTACCCCATTAAGACTATCACAGAGCTCCTTCGATGCATCTCTACCCTGACCTTCACGTGTGCCATGCAGTGGTATCCCATTAAGACTATCACAGAGCTCCTTCAATGAATCTCTACCCTGACCTTCACGTGTGCCATGCAGTGGTACCCCATTAAGACTTCCACAGATCTCCTTCAATGCATCTTTACCCTGACCTTCACGAGTGCCATGCAGTGGTACCCCATTAAGACTATCACAGAGCTCCTTCGATGCATCTCTACCCTGACCTTCAATTGTGCCAAATGCGGCTTTATACCATTAAACCTTTCACAGAGCTCCCTCGATACATCTCTACCCTGCCCTTCATGTGCGCCATGCAGTGGTACCCCATTACGACTTCCACAGAGCTCCTTCAATGCATCTTTACCCTGACCTTTCATGAGTGCCATGCAGTGGTACCCCATTAAGACTATCACAGAGCTCCTTCGATGCATCTCTACCCTGACCTTCACGTGTGCCATGCAGTGGGACCCCATTAAGACTTCCACAGAGCTCCTTCAATGCATCTTTACCCTGACCTTTCATGAGTGCCATGCAGTGGTACCCCATTAGGACTATCACAGAGCTCCTTTGATGCATCTCTACCCTGACCTTCACGTGTGCCATGCAGTGGGACCCCATTAAGACTATCACAGAGCTCCTTCGATGCATCTCTACCCTGCCCTTCACATATGCCATGCAGTGGTACCCCATTAAGATGATCACAGAGCTCCTTCGATGCATCTTTACCCCGACCTTCACGTGTGTCATGCAGTGGTACGGTACCCCATTAAGACTATCACAGAGCTCCTTCGATGCATCTCTACCCTGACCTGCAGCATATGCTACTATCCCAGTAAGGATTCAGAGTGTTCTCATAATACATCTCTGACTTCCCTTACTTGCACCCTGCATTACTATATCAGGTGTACTTCATAGAGTCCCCCCACCACAGTGGAGTTCTACTGTGAAGAGCACCATACACAGCTATTGGGTTAACATTTTCCCAAAGCTCATGCAGTGTTTCTTTACCCTCATTTGTACTCTAGTTTGCTACCCCATGGAGCTCTTCCCTGACCTCCATACTGAAGGGTATGTAAATAAATGCAACTACAATATACAATGCAAAGTATGATGTTAATACCATCATTCGGGTAATGTTGCTCAGGGTAGGGCTAATGAATCTATAGCAGAGATATATGTATCACAGAGACACAGATCCTAATTTCAGAAGAAAACCACTGAGTAGTTATAACACTAATAACACATATAAAGGTAATTCTATTTACAGTTTTTAATGTTCCAGATACTATGCCAAACTACTGTATTAAAAGGGGTTCAACAAAGCCATAATAAAGTATGTAGGCTTCTGTATGCTTTAGAATCAGTTTTATGGTAAGATAGCTCAGAGGTGTGAGCACCTCCTACAGAGGTCAGTGTGTTCCCTTAGATAATAGATTCTGGTTCCAATATCCTGACTCTGGTAGGTGAGCACAGGCTCCAGAGCTCTGTCTTACTTGCAGGTCGTGTTTGCCAGTTCCAGTAAAATAGTGTGGCTAGTTATCACTCAAGCTGCAGAGATCTGGGTGTAACCTAACGGGTAATTTCTCCATACCAGGAAAGTTCAGCCGTGTAATGTTCCTGCTGCTGAGATTTGTGTGTAGCCTGGTGATTACAAGTTTTAATCACAGTGATATAGCTCAGAGCAAAAATTAACCTACTGCAGAGATCTCTATTTAGTGTCCTGGACGCAGATTTGAATCTCAGGAGGCACCTCTTAATCTTTCATGCATTCCTGGGTAAAAATTGTGTTCAATTGATGTGGGTAATAAAAACAATAGGTTATTATACCCGGTCTATCTTTTACTCGTTCTTCAACAACAGAAGGCTACCGAATTAATGTATAAATTAAACAGGAATGGAGCTAATATGCAGCCTTGTCTCACACCCTTTCCTATTGGAAATTTAGAAGTACAATCCCCCTTGTCCCCATAACGTACCCTGGCACCTGCCCCTCGATATAATTCTCCAATAAATATTAGAAAGTTTGGGTCCACTCCCATTTCCTGCATTGTTAGCCAAAGTTTGTTATGATTAAGACAATCAAAGGCCGAGCTTAGGTCCACAAACGTAAGAAATAAGCTTTCATTTTTGGCCTCAATATACTTGGCTACTAGAAGTGCTAAATTCAAGCCTTGCTCAATTGTTCCCAAACCTTCCCTAAAACCATATTGAAACTGTGAGAGAATACCTCTATCTTCAGCCCATAATTGCAATTTGTTGAGTATGACTCTCCCAGCAACCTTCATAAGCGAATCCAGTAAGGAGATCAGTCTATAGCATTTTGGTTCATTACGATCACCTTTCTTAAAAATAGGAACCACAATGGCTTCCTGCCAAGTGGTCAACGAGTTCTGTTACTCAGTTATTTAAGTATAAATACAGAAGTACTGGTGCTCTCTATTCACAGTTCATTAGGTCATGAGAAGTGCCGATACTCTCCCAATAAATGTATTGAAGCAGAGCTGAAAAGTGCAGGTACTCAATACCGAACAAAATGTGCTCATGTAAACCACTGTTCTCACTGGTGTATACTACGTACGTCATCTTCTCATTATTAAAATAACGATAAAGTTACATTTCATAGTTTCAAATTGACTTATGAAGAATTTAAATGCATGCAATTGGTGGAATATTTCGTTAAATGCGCGGGCATAATAAAAAAGGCATGCAGAAGTTTGTCTGTGGGCCAGCGCGTTTGTTTTGCTTTTTACCTCTACAAGGATACAAACTATAGAAAACGATTTCGACTCCGAGTTACAATGTTTACGAGTCCCTTGATTATTTCTGCTAGGTCATTCTCTGCCCGGAGGGCACCAGAGGAAGGTTGCGAGGTGAGAGGAGCTCCGGTTTCGATACGCCACTGCCCTCGCACGGCTTGGGATCACGGTGGTGCTTTGCAAGGCCAGAGATCGCGGCGTGGGTGGACGTCGCTGAAGTCACGGTGGGGCAGTGATAGGCTGCGGGACGCTTACGAGCCCAGAGTACAAGTGCAGTGTTATGAAGTCCCAGAAGCTCCGGCAGCTCACAAGCCCGCCTCGTTAGGTGTGCGGGTGCACACCGCTCGATAGCCTCTCTCGGCCCAGCCTCCGCCCCTACTGGACGCTTGTCTCGGGGTCTAATCCGAGAGGGTCGCCCATGACAACCGCCCCCCGGAGTCCCCGGGATCGTTCGTCACTTCCGGTGTGTGCAGAGCCTGTCCGTGGCCGAGGAGCGGGGAGCAGATCCAGCCGAGGAGGAGGAGGGCCTGGAGGAAGCAGACACAGCCCGCACCCCTGCAGGCCGGGCTCACCGAGCCGCCCGAGGGAGCTCTCCAGGCCGCTGTCTGCAGAGCCATGGGCAACGCGGCCACCGCCAAGAAGGGCAACGAGATCGAGAGTGGTGAGTGCGGCCATTCATTGCAGCCCGGGGCAGGGCCCGACTGCTCTTGCCCAGCATTGCGCCCGGCCCTGCTCCCACCTCTGTGGCCTCGAAGTTCCCTGTCCCCGCCTGCCACAGCCGGTTCTAGGCCTCCCCGTGCCTGTGTAACTAGGTTCAGAGCTGCAGGCTCATGTTGTTTTGCACTGGCAGTGACATGGTGTGCACTGGGCGGGGGCACCTGAAACGAGTCTGCCTGTGAGCTTGGGTTAGCTTCCTAGCTGCGGAACTACCCAGGGCGCACATTTGTGTAAGCAGGCCTTTATAGAATACGGGCGCCTATCTACTTACTTTGTTGTACACATGTGCATGCCGGTCTGACACCTGCGCCTGGTGCATAGGCCCTGTTCGTTTCTCAGACGTGCAAGCATGTCCGACACCTGCCTCTGGAAGTCAGGCTTGTTGTTTGCTTCATAATCTGGCCACATCTGGTATGCACAACTTGAATGTGAGCTGTTTTTTTTGTTTTTGTTTATATCGCAGGCTTGTTTGATAAATGGTCCTGTTTGTTTTGAACACGTGGACGATACATGTTTATCCTGCAGTGTCCTGCATGGCGTGTATACCGTTTGTCCTGAATGACACCTGCTCTGCATTTCTACCTTTGACATTAGTCCTTGATCCGAAGAGACCTCAGGTGTTGGTCACGTGTGGGCATGCCTTTCTGCATCCTTTGCTGACTGCCCTGTTTGTTTCATACGTGTGCTTTCGAGTACCTTCAGACCGAACTTCTTTTGGCTGCTTGTTTCTTATCCGTGTGTGCCCTTTCGATGTTTTGCAAGCTCTGCGATTTTCCAAGGGTGCATCCATGGTAACCCTCCCCCCACGTTCTGATTGCAGTTCTAATGCATTTGTCACACTTGTGCTGGTGCTAGATATTTTCCACCCGTCTGGAGTTCCTGCGCCATGGGTGTAACACATGTGCGTGCAGTTCTCACACCACATTACACTGTTTACATTAATATTCTCTCCTGCACACACCCTCTTTCAACCTACCCACACACACTGATGCCTCAAGTGAGTAGCACTCAGCTCAGGTCTGCATGCCTGCTGCAATTCTCAATTTGTATCTCAAAGAAGTGCTAAGTTCTGCCTCATTCTACAATTATCTTATAACTGGTGTAACGCTTAGTGTTAAATGTTGGAAGCTTGTTTCTTGTCTGAAATTGTCAGTGTTGTTAATTGATATCGGAATTGCTGTGGTTCCTGCTAATCAAAACAGCATAAATAAACTGTATTCCTGCTCATCTAAATTTTAGCCATAAACAAATTTCCGACTAATAAGTTATGGTACGGATTGGATTCTTGGATCATAAAAATGGGTCTCGGAGTTACAGCCAGGACATTCGTTGAGCTGATTTTTATAAGATGTGCAGAATAGCCAACACGAAGCTCCCTGCCTTAAGAGACATTATCCTCTGACACTTTTCAGCACTTGTCTCCCTATTTTCCGGTAAATGGTATAGAGCGAAGGCCAGCTTTTTATACTCCCGATATGAAGTTTTAGATTTAAAAATGAAACGTGGTTCTGTAGATGAAGCTTTTCCTTCAGCATCATCACGGTTTAGTAATGGCAGTATTTCACACTAAGCTGCAGACGTCAGTCATTGCTTTCAGAGGGCATTGACCTATATAGGATATAGTTCATGCTGTTCACCACAGTTCCTAAATGGCCTAGATTTGGAGGACATTCTGATGGTCATCTGTAGTTTTATGACTTGTACTCTGTTTCACGTTGGGCTTAGGCCCTGATTCAGAGTTTGTCGAAATCCAAGTCCTTTTTATCGCAGTATATTACTAGCAATACCCAGGGGTACTTTATTTATCGGGTGCAATTAAATTGCATCCATTATAAGTTTCTGTGGAATAACCTGCAGAGTTTGGTGTCTACTGCACCAAAACTGGAAATGTATGATAAATACCGTACACTTTTCCTCTGTTAAATTCTGTCCGGTTTATCCTGCTGAAATTTAACTCGAGGTAAGATATTTAACGCACCCGGTCATTACAGGTTGAGATAAATACCACCCAACTCATAATTGCCACCACTGCGCGAACAGAGTTACACTGGGTTCCGAAAATGCAGACCCTGATTCTGAGCGTTTTGGTGTTTTCTGACCCTTGCGTAAACTCCTGGAGGAATTGGATCGTTCTTGGAGCAAGGTATATAGAGCTGTCATGCCATTAAGGTGCTCACTTGAAGTGTGCATGTGCCACTGAATGTGTCCCAGTCTTGTCACATTTCACTGGGACACAATTGAGATGTTTTGCTGTGATAGGCCAGGTTCCGTGATGGGGCTCAATTAAAGTTGCTGAACCCTAGTCTGTCAATTTCCAACCATATACCTTTGACTGCATGTAGTTCCTTAAAAGTTTTTCTGGATCACTCCATCATGCATTTGCATTCTCTTTATGCCCTTTGAAGTTTTTCTTGTGAATAGATGGTGTTGGTCCTTTCTAGGAACATCTGGAGATGTAAAAATGTATTTCAGTAAATCAGGAGATTTGGTAGGTTGAGGGGATCAGAGGGGAAAACACCTAATGGCCTTGTACTGTAGCAATCCTAACTAACGGGAAACTGATATCAATATAAATAGTGGTTAGAGAGCCAACATCGTGTAAGCCAACAGTTCTAAATGAAATTTGCATTTTCTCATACTGTAATCCGTTTCAGCAGCTCTAAAATAACCAATGCTCCATTGTTAAATAGTAATCACGTTTTAAAAACGTAGATAGTTTAATAATATTTTCTAGTACTATGTATTAACGACTAATGTATGCAAAAGGAACAAACAAACGGAATGCTGAACAATGCAAACATTCACCCCCAGCCACAAGGTTCTGTGTTTAATCCATCGATCCTTTGCTCACCACACCATGCCAGTTTGGACCCAGCCAAATAAAACAATGGATTTAGGCCCAGATCTCTGTACTGGGGTGAATGTATGACATTGTTCAGCATTCTGTCCATCAATTGTTCTTTTTGCATTTGTCACCCAAGTGGGACGGGTATGCCCAGACGTGGGTCCTGTGCTCTCCATGCCACTGGAGTCAAGCAAGCCAGGCTGATGAGGGGTGAAACCTCGTAACCGGGCCTAGGATGCTTGTTGCCATTCCAGGGAGGAATACCTAGCTTGGCAGTTCGGGCTGGACTGCTCCCATTGGGCACAGGGTCAAGACTTATTTACATATGGCTGAGTCTAAACTGGAATGGCATGGTGAACAAAAAACCGATGGATTTAGGCCCAGATCTCTGTACTGGGTGAATGTATGACATTGTTCTGCATTCTGGCCATCATTTGTTCTTTTTGCAATATATGCAAAGACAGATTTGGAAAGGAAAAACAACCATGTTTAGGCTTGTACTACATACACAAGAAAGTAGTACTCTTCCATAAAGTTTAAACAAGAACCTATTTTGTTTTTTACATTTCTACTGTTGTCCTCTTTTTGATATGTAAATTAATAGCAGATTTGTAAATATTATATTTCTAAGGCAGAATACCATGCAAGTAACTAGAGTTTGGTGTTCTTAGGAGGTACTCCGCTGATATTTCTTCATAACAAGTTGTTAGTTGGCCTCATTTACACGACTCAGTAAAGGGCCCCACCGATTAAAATCTCAATCATAAGTTTATCAGACATATGAGGTCTTATATTTACAGAAAAGACATATTTCAAATGAAACCACTCTACATATATATCAGCTATATATATATATATATATATATATATATATATTACCTACTGGCGGTCGCCAGTAGGTAGTTATAGTTAGGACCACGTTTCCATAGGAAATCCGCAACATTCTATTTTGAATAACTTTGGCGCCGGTCGACGAATCCTCGCAAATTTTTCAAAATAGGTGGGGCGCTACGCTCCGCTCCTACCCTTAAAGTCTCGGGGGGATTCGTCAAGTGGGGGCTGAGATAAAAGGGGGGTCCCAAAACGCGTTTTTCCCATGCATTTTTCCATAGGACCTTTAGACAGGGCTACAGCCCGAACGGCTGAACAGAATTACTAGAAATTTGGCAGAGAGGTAGTCCTCAGGTCAAGGAAGTGCCTTTTGTAGGTTTGGTGTAAATCTGTTCAGTAGATTCTGAGAAAATAGCCTTTAAATCAATACATATATCTGAGCCAGCTTACGGTGCGCTTACGGTACGCTTACCGTACGCGTACGGTGGCGTGCGCGAGCGCGATTCTGATTGGCTCTTAGATCTTAGTAAACATTCGAATCGGCCGAAACCAGGAAGCGGCGGCCGCCATTTTCTCTCTCGCACTGAGAGTGATTTCTAAAATATAAAGCCCAAAAACATGTAAAGGGGCTGTTTAGACAGCTCCCACACACATAGCCATGTTGAGGGAGTCCCCAAAGATCCCCCAAGGCCAAAAACGGAATTTTTATTTTTTCGGTAATTTCGCCGATTACGCTTACCGTACGCGTGAGATAAACTAAAATATTAAAAAAGAAAAATTATAAAAAAAAAAATTATCCACACTCTCTCCACCCCGTGTGCAAATGGTGCCCGAAGGGCATCATTTGTGCATGGCTTATAAAATATACGAAAAATTAAAATATTACCTTTCAAAACGAAGTGCATCATATGTCCTCCATGTGCGCACGGTGCGCGAAGCGCATCGTGCGTACATGGCCCATCTAGCGTAACGTGGGCACGCGGTGCGCGTAGCGCACTGCGTGCCCACCGTGCGTGCACGGCACTAACTGTGTAAAGTGGGCGCGCGGTGCGCGAAGCGCACCGCGTGCTCACTGTGCCCGCACGGTGCGCGCACGGAACGAACTGCGTTAAGTGGGCGCGCACGCCACGAATGGCGTAAAGTAACTTAGCATTTAAAAAACTGTACAAATTCACTGAAAAAACCATAGGTTTCACACACGTTATAGTTAGGAATTAGCATTTAAAAAACCTTGCAAATTCACTGAAAAAACCATAGGTTTCACACATGTTATAGTTAGCGGAAATTTTACTGATAAAAAACCAATGAAATTCCCCCGTTATAGTTAGTGCAGGCAACTATAACTCACGCGACCGCAATCTTCTGCTGATGACATATGTGTCTTTATGAAAAAAAAATATTTGTAATATATGTATAGCTAAAAATGTATGGAAGAAGACATGGGCAAATAAGTGTCTAAATACAGTATTAGCATCAGCAGAAGATTGCGGTCGCGTGAGTTATAGTTGCCTGCACTAACTATAACGGGGGAATTTCATTGGTTTTTTATCAGTAAAATTTCCGCTAACTATAACATGTGTGAAACCTATGGTTTTTTCAGTGAATATATATATATATATATATATATATATATATATATATATATATAATACATTTTTACAAAAAGACCCTCTTTCAAATTCATTTGAATTGTTTATATAATCATTCAGTATATTTAGATCTCTGGTATAAGCATGTACCAAAAACAACTGGGTTTTCAGTAGAATTGTATTCAGTTGAAAAACTAAAGAAATATTGAATGGATATTATAGCTAAGTTATTCAGTGCAAAATTCAATGAACACGTACTAATCTATAAAGACCGTAAAAGTTTGTGAACCTTCTCAATTATTAATCATTGCCACACACAATTTTACTCCAAAGTAGCAAGTTTTGGAGTGTTTTTTCATTAGTCAATTTCTTATCATGACTCTACTCCAGTAGTATGTTGAACATGATTTGTAAGTATGTGTCTCTGAAATAGAGTAGCAAAAGTGGCAGCTCAATAAGAAAGTGCATTTAAAGGAACACGTTTCAGAATGGTGGACTATACAGCATTCACAAAATATACTTCAAATTAACATAATGTGTTATATCTTTCGCATAATGGTATGAGCTGACATTTTTAAACACCCTATACATTCGCCAACTTGGCGAGTTTTGACATCCGACCAGGTGTAACATGCAAATTGAGGATAATACTGTTACTGGCATTTAGACCGTTACATTGGTGTAGATAGATGGGATTCAGCTTTATCACATCAAATCCCTGTCGCAGGAAAAATACATGAAAAACATTTGATGTATTGACGCATCTTGACTCCAACATTTGTTAAATATTTATAAAATTGGCTCAGCATTTTCAGTATCCTAATGATTTATCACACACGGTTATTATTATGAAGGAAAATATTTCTTTTGACGGAATACCATAAATCCATCATATTCAAAAACAAGATTTGCGCCTTAAAAATGAAATACCATTGAGTCTTATTGCCACGAGGGTTTTTATACCAGAAATCATTTGTTTTGTGGACTTTAGCTTTAAACAAAGAGTCCGAATGGCACATAGATATTTTAAGTTTATTGAGGAGAAATCCTTCCAATTCAGAGGAAAAAAGAAAAGTAGAATTAAAAAAGTGAGTAGATTTTTAATTGGTGTATCATTATGTATGATGCAACTATCTGTGTTTAGCCTGCCTTTCAGCCACTAGGAAGGGGGACCCCTGATATATGATAATGGCAGGTAAAGCAGGGGAAATGAGGAAAACCAATGAAGAGAAATACCTGCCAGGATAATTCGAAAAGGCCCTATAGAGGGTCCAAGGGTTAGTGACCACACACCGTAGGCAAACCAGGACACAATTCAAATCGACAGAAATGTCATTAAATCACACTCAAGTTTATTGATTTTTCAGTATGATCAACATCATAGAATAGAATTAATAAAATAACGTTTCAAGATTCACGTGAGTATAATAGCTCAGTCCCACACATATCATTCACAAACCACAATCATACTAACACACATTCCACAATGGCATCATCCTATTAACAACAACACATAGATTTGGTTCACCTTAATAAAAGCACATTGAAATCGTAGGGCTGCCATCAGATGGTTGAATAACAATTTGGAAGTTAACATCCACAAAGTATGGGTAGTGAAGTTTCAGCTACCCAATGAAATAAAAAACGCCAACGCGCATTTCGGTGCCAGGCCCCAGCCGGGGCTACACCTTCATCAGGGCAAGGATGGACAGGTAGTGTGGGACAGACACACCTAAGGATCATATTCTTTTCAGGAGATCGAAAAGCAGCTTTTCCACAGCCTATAAAATGTGTTCCGAAGACGGTCAAAGACCAATAAAGGCCAACATTGGATCCTAGCCCAAAGAGAGGGGTAATCAGTTTCCAGAATACGGACTGAGTATAGGGACTATCTCATCAGGAGATGCGGTAGACGATAAAGAACTTTTGACCAATATGCGCGGTAAACAGGATTGATACCTCTGAGGCCTCCAGACATGAGTCCACCTGAGTCCACCTTTCTTCAGCATAAGATGACCACGCTTGCAAGAACGGTGCATTTTGACATTTTAGGGCCGAGCCTAGAGTCCGGGCACAAGCCTGCCTTTCAGTGCTTACAATTTCCCTATCCACAACGTTTTGCTCACTCTTTTTCTCCCTCCCTATTAAGATTTCAAATCCTAACTGCACAGTAGTGGGTACTTTTGCAGAATAGATCGCTGCAGGGTAGTGTTTGGCACAATTTTCGGTTGCTCTCAGATTTTCTCGCCATCTGCATTTGAGAATGCTTTTGGTTGGACAAACGTTTAGTTAAAAACAAATGCATATAATCAAGTAGATGTAAAAGGTAGTTTTGCAATTGATAAAATCCTCAATTTGGTGAGTTTTCAACTTATGTATTCTGAATTAGTCTGATACCCTCACGTACATGTTTACAGCAAATAGAAGAATCCCAACAAGATCACTCCGTTGATAATTCACTTAGCTGTGTAGTTTTAGTTTTCATATATTTAGTCAAATCTCTATAACTTAGTGTTTCAGATTTTTTTAAAAGGTATCTGTGGATTCTTGTTGATTCATTTGGATATATCTTGGTCTCCAGTCAATCTGTTCCAAGAAACACTTCTAGCCTGCCATAGTGAGCTATACTGTTCATTGAAGACCCGTTCCAGCATAATGGGGCAGAGCGAAAAGCTAGGGCCTGTGACAAGGGAGCTAGACTTAAATGGTCAGTATAGCCTTCTACTACGGTCTATAAGGCTATTGGAATATTCTGCCCCAGGAGAGCAGAATGTTCTAATTAAAACAAAGGCTTCACAGGAGACAGAGCAGGTTCCAGTGGCTCTGAAGCCTTTGTTTCACAGCTCTTGCTGTGAATGTTTAACAATTAAAGCCCTGTGCATGGATGTCATGGCTATTAACTGTTGAACATTCCCAGCAACAGCTGTGAAAGGAGGCTGAAGACAGGCCCTGGTTCTCCCTGGGCTGGGCCAAACAGCTTTCAGTCGTTCAGTTGAGTAAGGGAGACCTAGGGGTTTAGGAGTTCAGCATAATCTCCCCCCCCCCTTTTACAGGCTCCAATAACACTATGAGAGGAGGAAATGGTCCACAGCCTTTGCCTCTCTTCCTTCCCAATCCATGTATCCTGAAGAGTCAGGGGAAAGTGGGAGGGAGATGCTGTGGTCTAGGACAGTGTAAAATTGAAAGCAGCATACTTATACCATTGACCATATGTTTTTGCTGCTCCTCTGTCTTCAGTGGAGCTTTCAAACATTCCAATATTGTACTGCTACTTAAACACTTTATAGACTACATGATTTTCATCAGGGAATTGCTTTATAAATCTAATGAGATCCTCAGTTTTATTGGATTTTTTTTCTCAGTTTTCCTCAAAAGTTCCTCTTTGATGATTGACATCATTTTATTAACAGCATTTTCAGGACTTTATGCTGATAGCTTTTTCCCTTAAATCAATAAAATTTTATATCGTGTTCCATTTGATAGATGCCATCATCAGTGTAATTAAGTTTTAGCCTTAATAGTTTTCCTAAAGGGATATTTCTTTTATGTTTGTATGGATCTCCTGAACAAAAATGTAAAATACAGTTTGAAGCTTTCCATTTCCTAAATGCTATTGGCTGTATTTTTCCTCCCTCTATATGTGTCTACAACTAAGAAGTGAAAATATTGATGAATTTATTCAAAGGATAAACTGACATTATCCTGATCATTGTTGAAAAATTGATGGTAATCCATGTGACCCCCTTCAGTGCCATGCCCTATTAACAGGATGCCATATTTCCAGTTATGAACATTTGGTCTTGTGACTGTGGTTCATTTATTGTGTCCTGTGACACAAGTAAGTTGAACTGACTACTTGCAATGCCTCAATTTCAGTGATGTAGCTCCTAGTAACAACACCACACTGTTGTAAATACCCTCATGCTATAATGCCGACAAAAAGATTACTTATAAAAATGTTGCTGTTAGTTTAAGTTGATTAAGAATAGTGATGGTAAACGATAAATATCTTTTGATGTTGTTTTTGAATTATTTATTCATATGTAACCTGTTAGTAACTGGGTTTTTGGTTGGCAAAGGTATGCATCCTGTCCAAGCAGAAGCCCCAATCCTGGTCAGGGTAATCTAGATACACACTGACTAAAAGATAACCTGTGCTCGCCCTCTGGTTGCTTGGCACAGAGCAGTCAGGCTTATCTAAAGAGACAATGTGTAAAGTATTCGTTGAACGCACACTGACTCACTCACTCTCAGAAAAATAGGTTATTATATTCTGAACAAAACAAGACCAAAACAACATAAATCCAATCTGAAGAAGTTGAGACATTGAATTGTGTAAGAATAAATGCAGTAATTCGCTTAGAAGCCAGTAGGGCCAACAAAAGGTTACTTTAGGTTGTGCTGCACCAGGGCAAAGTTAAAGCTCTGGCTCACCTAGTGGAAACGTACGTTCACTACAGGACCCATGCAGAACCCGGCGAGCAGAGTAACAGTCCTGGTCGCAAGCAATGAGATGCCTCCATCTTCTCCACGCAGTGAAAGCGATCAGTCCGAGTTGCCAGGGTTTAGAGGCGCTTAGCGTTGCACCAGATTCTGCCACACAGCTGAGGGGATGTGTTGATCTCACCAAGCTGCAGCAGCGGCAATACGCTGCCCGATGCGTCGATCTCTGGAGGCAAAGTGCTGGTTCCGATGCAATGCACAGATTTTACTTCCTTAACCTGGTCGATGAACCTGTTCTGTTTCAAACAGACTGGAGGTGCGTCAAAGTCAGTGTTGCAAGTATCTTGGCCACTTCCAGTGAGCCAAGCACAGGAGCAGGGACAGAGGCTTTGATTTCCATGAGTCTCAAGCAACAGGAGGCAAGCCAAAACACCCTTGGAGATCACTTGGAGGGAAGGCAGAGTCCAACTCTCCTTCAGCAGATGCAGAGAGCAGCAGGCAGTAGGGTAACCAACAGAAAAGGAGGCCTTCCAGATCAGCAGTACAGTTCAATCCTTTAAGCAGCACAGCAGTCCTTCTGACAGAGGTTAAGTTCAAGATCCAAAAGTTTCTGATTTTAGGGGATCAGAGACCCAGTACTTGTACCCAAAAGTGCCTTTGATATGGGGTGACTACAAAACAACTCTCTGAAGTGCACAGGTTCCCCTTTCAGTCCAGGCATGTCTCCCAAGGGGTTTACAAAAGCGAACAGGTGGATATGCTATCTCGATCTGCACATCACCATATGTACATAAGTCATGAAAATTGCAATATGTCACTCTCCATCCATTTAGTGTTGGGTGCTAAAACGGTGCCAAATACTCATCCACCTAGAGTATTATACTTTTGGATCTACAAAGTAGTCCAAATCCAAATCCACCTCACAAGCACTGTAGCACACCAAAGCAATGACACTGTAGAAGTTCCTTGAACATTTCAATCGTTTTTAATGCAAAAGATTCACAGTTGTTATGTCCAATCATATGTGTGCTATAAGCACAGAAAACTCCACAAAATGATCCAAATCCACATTGAAAATGAGGACTTAACATGGTCCCGGGATTTGTGACCCTTTTACTTCGGAATTGATCGGAACGTACAAACTATGATTGATGGTGATTTGGATTTGTCACCACGCCTATTGTATTATATATTTGAATCTTAAAGAAATGACTCTAACAAAGACAGGTGTTCCTCAAAAGACCAATATGAATATATCAATGAAATAATTATCTATTGAAAAAGCCTTGAGGAAGCCCTGCTGGGAGAAACGCAAGTTGGCTGCTGTGTGCATTTAGAATAAAAATTGATTACCGAACTTTCAATGTGGATTTGGATCACTTTGTGGAGTTTTCTGTGTCCTATAGCACACATATGATTGGACATAACAACTGTGAATATTTTGCATTGAAAACGATTGAACTGTTCAAGGAACTTCTACAGTGACTTTGCTTTGGTGTGCTACAGTGCCTGTGGGGTGGATGGATGTCTCCCAAGGGGGTATCAGTCCTTTGTGTAGGGACAGGACACTTCTTATTCAAGTGAAGTGTTAGCCCCTGCCTTCCATCCTCCCCAGGCATGACCATCAGAATGCAGATGCATGTAGACTGGTACTCAGACACACCTATCCTTCCTGTGTTGCGGCTGTCTAGAGGGAATGCACAAAGTGTAGCTATCACCCACCGCAGACGTGTATTTGGGGCTGTCTGTCAGTCACACTGAGCAGTAAGTGCAGAGAAATATCCACTTTCTAAAAAGTCTCATTTCTAAAACAGTAATGTTAAATCCAACTTCACTAGTAAGGAGAATTTATTATTACAATTCCAAACATATGAAACATGAAAAAGTTACTCCTCGCTGATTAGTAATTATACCTTAAAATCATATTCTAGAATTCTCAATGCTAACCTGTGAGAGGAGCAGGCTTCACAGTAGTGAAAAACAAAATGGACTGCTTGTCACTACAGGGACATGCAAAACATTAAAGTACATGTCCTACCTCTTACTTGTGTAGCAACCCTACCCACAGGGCTACCTAGAGCCTACTTTAGGAGTGACTTGTATATAATCAAAGGGGGGCGGAGCTTGCTCGCGACCAAGATGGCCGCTTGAGCTGCGAGCTCCGTAACACCGTCATCCTATTTAGAAATTATCTGGCAACTACATGATTTAACGTGTGTCTAATGGCATTTTATTGCTTCCGGAGGCGCTCAGGAATGTAAAGAACTGATTCTGACCCCAGGACGACCTGAGCTGACGGAGCTGTGAGCTTCAGCGAGGGGCGGCCTTGCCGGGCCACGATCCCTGGTCTCCAGTTGCGCTGTGAGGCGATCTGCGCTCCGAGGCTTGGAAGTGCGGGTGTCCTGGATGTGTGCTGCGCGGATGGTAATGAAGATTGACCCTGGTTCCGAAGCCGCAGTGCGGACCCCCGATTTGGCGCTTCTCCGGAGGATTGAGCCTGTCTGCGGCACCGCGTGGAGGTACAGTGTTGCGTGTTGCAAACCCCTGTTGTGTCGCTGATGATCTGCGGTGGTACAGTGCGACGACTTTGCAGAGATCTCCCGGTCCCGGATAACCGCATTGGTGGTAGCATGTACAACGGGGCACGGGACTGGTGCGAGGGACCTTTGTAGACACCTAACCCTCCTGCTTCAACAAAGTCATCGGGGGCTATACAAGTCCGGACCCGCCATTTTTGATCTACACGGTGCGGCGGACCCTGGGCAGCTGCCCCGCGAGTGAGTGATCTGACCGGGAGGAGTCTTCAGCTCTTGTGGGGATTGATCGGTGACAGATGTGTGGTGACTTGGGGGACAGATTGTGGCGGTATAGCGCTGAAATTGAGCTGAGTCACCCTGGTCGCTCCGTGGTGTCCCGGGGGCGGAGGCGGCCCCCCTCAGTGCCGCCTGATCTTGCTCAGATTACCTGTACCGGTGAGTGTATACTCTCTGGCTCTGCTGCATGAGGCCGCTGTTTGCCCCCCCCCCCCCCCCCTAGGATGGCTGTATGAACCGCTGCATGGGGAAACCAGGTGCCGATCCACTATCCAGAGTGAGGGCGCTGAGAGGACGAAGAAGTGGTGATCGCCCTTGCCCACGGAGACTGATATTGAGGGGTCCTCACCCAGCTCAACGCCCAGAACGCGGTTGCTCCGCTGTGTAGGAAAGACCACATGGGGTCGGCCTTGGAGTCTTGGGACGGTGCGGGCCCACTGGTGAGCTGTTATAGCCTGGCTGCTGGGTACCTACAAAGCAGCCCGATAGAGTTCCAGGAAATCTGTTGGTGGTTGAGTTGCATACAACATCTGTATCCCACAGTAGGCTGGGACCCCACCGCCCGCACAGAGGTAGCAGGGAGTGGCCAAGTTGGGGAGGATGGACAGAACCCAACTGAAGCTATCGTTTGACCAAAAGCAGTCGAAGTCAAGCAACACCTCCACTGAAGACGAGGCCACTAAGGAGGCACACCCAGATATCCGTGGCATGCTGGTCACGATGGAAAAGAGTTTGCAGAGCGGTATCTCCTCGCTGGGCACTAAGATGGATGCCTATCCTATTGGATGGACCGCATGGCAGAGAGACTCGACAAACACGCTGAGCGTCTTGACATGTTTGAGCGCAGGATAACAGAGGTGGAGGAAGCACAAACCACCATAGACACCGAACATAAACAACTTGGCAGAGTTTTGTGTGTCCTACAAGACAAAACAGAGGACTTAGAAGGGCGCTCCCTACGCTGTAACCTTAGAATTACAGGCCTCCCGGAGAATACCCCTACTGGCAATATGGAACAAGTTATAGAGAATCTGCTTGTGACTCTGCTTGGTAACTAAATATTCACGGCCATGTTTGTGGTGGAAAGGGCACATTGATCCCTAGGTCTACGCCCTCCCCCTGGAGCTGCTCCTAGGCTGATCATTGCAAAACTGCTCGACTACCGGGACAGGGATATCGCGTTGAGGACGGCGAGGGAAAAACAGCCCTTACGATATGAAGGTTCAATGATTTCCTTGTTCCCGGACTATACAATCCGAGTACAGGAGGTGTGCCGTCAGTTTGCTCCGATGAAGAAACAACTCCGGGACCTCGTTATTGATTATGCTATGTTATACCCAGCCAAGCTTAGAGTCAACAAGCAGGGTCGTTCACACTTTTTCACTGCCCCCTGAGCCCTGCGGAAGGCGCTGAAGGACTGGTCCAAAGAGCGATGCCAAAGCCATGAGTGGCAACAGCTTGATGAAGCGGCGGGAGGACTTCTGGAGGGGCAGGACTGAACGATGGGTGTCACCTACAGACAATAAGTATTATATTGGGGCTATCCTTGATGTATGGATTTTGGAGATTTGGGCCCCGTAAATTGGTGGTTCGGGCTAGGTCATAACACTGGGTAGTTAGTGCAGTGAGATGCCTGCCCTAGATCTAGTCCTGGCCATAGCATGTTACCTTAACGGTGACCCCCTGGAGGGTTGATCGAGGAGTCGAACTATGAGCTCAGGTCCCAGTTTGTCATCCACATCGGGCGGTCTCCAATGGGTATTATTGCCTAGTCTCGACATATCCTGGTCCTCATATAATTGCTATGCGACCAGTATTACACAGTTCGGGTCCTCTTTCACTGGTGGGCTCGAGGATTCGCCCAGTTTCGTAGTTGCACAATTATAGTTTAGATGGTGTACGGAGTATTGTTCTACCTAGGCCAGACAGTACTCATTGTTAGGCGAGCAACATCCGCCCATGAGTGAAACACACTTGGGAGGGTCTTTTGTTTTCTTAGCGGGGAGGAGGGGGTAACACACTTTTGGGTATTGGAATTGTGTTCGATATGGGAGGTGGGATGGGCCTTGACCGTTATGGACAGTTTTGCATAAGTTTTTGTTTGGGGCATGTTGGAGGTACTTCTCGTCAGGCCAAAGTTGGGGGGAACCTGATGTGGGTGGGGGGGAGGAAGGTTATTGAGACTCAGAGGCCACGAGGTAGTCAAACATGGATGTTCACACTTGATGTCTTAAAGTACTGTAGCGCACATGACCACAACATGGCAACACTGACTGATTCTTTGACACACACAACTAAAGGCAGCAGGTATACGAAGGTGGACACTCTTAGAACAATTACATGGAATGTTAGGGGACTAAACGATCATAGGAAAGTTTATAAAGTTCTTTCATATCAGACAATACACGCAATAGATATTGCGCTACTGCAGGAGACCCACCTTCCGCCCAACTCAGCTATGTTACGTAGCAGAGGGCTGCATGGCAACATACATAACGCAGGCTTCACCACACATGCACGGGGTGTCCTTACTTGGGTCAACCCGAAATCCTCCCTCACTCTTATCCCCGTGATCACAGATTTAGCTGGCAGATATGCGATCTCGAGGTGCCGCGGTAAAGGCATGGATATACTCATAATTAATGTATACGGACCTAACTTTGATAACCCGGAATTCTTTAATACACTGTCGGACAAACTAGGTAATCTTAGTGTGGGGGAACAACTTTGGGGGGCCGATTTCAGTTTGGTTCTCGACCCTAAATTAGATAAATCGGGCGGGCCAGAGAGACACACGACAGCAGCGGCCAGGGTGTTGGAGTCCGTGATGGTCAGGTTTGATCTTAGACGTTTGGGTATGAAATATCCTCTCCAAGGTGGCTTTACACATTACTCCGCTTACCACACTCCACATACTCAAATCGATTATTGGTTTGCTGCCAGGAGTCTGGGTGACAGGGGTCATACGTGTCAGGTGCTGCCCCGTACACTGTCGGACCATTCGCCAATTCTACTAGTTATAGATACCCCTCACAGGCATATCCCCCCTTTCACCTGGCGGTTTCCACCATATTCCCTGTTAGACACAGTGTTCAAAGAGGAATTGGCAGAGGCAATAGATATGTTTTTTGACAAGAATGTGGGCTCTGTCGACGACTATCAAGTAGTCTGGGAGACCTTTAAGGTCTACATCAGAGGGGTCACAATATCAAAACATTCGGGTGTCCTACACTCTATACGAAAGCGACTGTCTGACTTAGAAGGGAAAATTAAGATCTTAGAAAGGTGACAATTGACAGATAAGGATGACTCTGTCAAGAGGGAACTCTCGGACCTGCTAGTCATACCACACGACAGCTGACGATGAAATTAAGCATCTGGGTAAATACGCTACTGCTCGGGTGTACCGCAAAAGTGAAAGACCGGGGTCAGTTCTGGCCCAATTAATTAAGAAACAAAGGGACAAAGTACTAGTGACTGAAGTCATGTCCGCAGAAGGTGAGATTTTAACTGAGGTTGCCGATGTGGCAGACAGATTCCGCCAGTACTACACAGAATTATATTCCACTCGAAGTGCTGCATCGGATGACGAGATTACAGATTATTTCACACACATACAACTTCCGTGGCTAACTAACACACACGGGGAGTTCCTCATGAGACCAATTGAACGTGACGAAATCCTACTAGCCCTTTCGGATATCAGAGCGGGGAGTGCCCCTGTGGCTGACAGCCTCCTTCTATAGGGCCTTCCTGGACCAACTACTGCCACAGCTGACCACTCTGTTAGATGTCATGTGTGTCACGGGAACTTAGTCCCTATGCTTGTTGCTCCGGAGCAAGCCGGATTTTTTCCGGGCAGGAACTTGACATATAATCTGCGTACGTTTTTTGGGGCATTACAACACACTAAACCAGAGATGCCAGCAGTGGCGGTCTCTCTAGATATTGAGAAGGCATTTGACACGGCTGAGTGGCCTTTCCTGACACAAGTATTGACTAGAATGGGAGTTGGTTCAACCTTTCTACATTTAATAGGCACGCTTTACAACAAACCCTAGGCCAGAATAAAGATAGGTAACATAGTCACCGAGCCCATACGAATCACGAGAGGCACGCTCCAGGACTGTCTCTTATCCCCGTTGTTGTATGCGTTAGTGGCAGAGCCGCTTGCTTGTGCGCTTAGGGAATATCATCAGTATCGAGGTATATGCTACCCGCACTATAAAATCATACTTTTCACATACGCTGACGACACACTCCTGTATGTTAGACACCCAGAAACGAATCTTACTGCAGTTTTACGACAGGTTGTATGCTTTGGCCCCCTGTCAGGCCTCCAAGTAAACTGGCTGAAGTCCATTATCTTCCCACTTACACCTAACACACCCCAAATTGACCTGGAATTTGGACCACAGAAGCGGTGAGGTATTTGGGCATAAGAGTCCACACGGATTCTGAAATACTGTTTAGAGAAACCTACGGAGTGACTTACAGCAAACTCGAACATGATGTGGAAAGATGGATATAACTCCCACTGTCCCTCCTAGGTAGGATTTCAATCATGAAAATGGTGGTGCTGCCACGTCTGCTGTTTTTGTTTTCCAATATCCCTATGGTGCTCCCAAAGTTTTTTTTTTTAACCGCCTCACCATGCTGATGATTAAACTAGCCTGGGCAGGTAAACAGCTGCGGGTTAAGTGGCAGATATTAGTTTTACCTTATCGTATGGGAGGACTGGGTGCTCCGGACTTCGAGTTATAGTACAGGGCTGTTCAAAGTGCGCATGCATATTATTGGAAATGCGGTTCCCCAGACATCCCCCCCCCCCCACCTCCGAATAGAGAAAGAGGTAGCATCACCACTTCCACTGCCTGCATTACTGTTTAAAGACATGGACAGGAGGACAGGCTTTTTAGATTCGATTAACTCAACGGCGCATGCCTGGCACCAACTATTGCAACAGCAAGCAGGTGTTATACTGTATTCGCCACATGCCCCAATATAGTGGCGCTTATGGCTGATGCCATGCAAAGAAAAGGGAGTTACACTTGCACTTAATACACTGGGAATACAGACTGTGGGTGACTTATTCGAAGAAGGAATAGCGAAAACATGAGAAGGTATTACCCCACTAGACTCAGAACCCACTCTGCTGACTAAATTTCAATTTCATAGGGTACATCGAGCGTTAAGGATGACTTTGGGGGATGACTATCAGGAACCACCAGAATTGTTGGCCTTAACGCACACCATACGCGCTAAATCCCCAAAACGTATAGTATCCACAATTTATCATACATCAATGTCATATCGAACAAATCATTACACCAAAGCCCGCCTGGCATGGCAGCGGGACCTTAACATAGACATAACAGACGATATGTGGACCTATTGTTGCAGTAGTATCCAAGGTATTTCACTTAATGGGAGGCATAGGTTGATACACTTCAAATAACTCAACAGGGTATATTACACCCCCGAGAGACTACACAGATACGGACTGATAAAAACATAATGTTCCCTTTGTGAAGCACCTCCTCGCTGAGGCAGAAGTAAATGAATAAAGTTGCCTTTGTGATTCATCTGCTCTCTGAGGCAGAAGAAGGCAAACTAGACTCCAAGCTTTGTGACTTCACAGTAGAGATCCTGTGCGTCTCTAGTTACTCTTGAAGACTGTAAACATAGGCTTTGGAACGCAATGCTTGTGTTCTACTGAGAACACCAACCGCTCACTGTTACTACATCATCATGCCGTCGCCCGGCATATGTCCCGATGATCTCGGTGAAACACAGATCCTTTCATGCGTTTCAGATCGTTGCCCGTACTTGTGAAATGCTGCTCTGCCCCTTGCGCCGTGTTTTGGTGTCCGGTGTCGCCCCTCTCTCACCAATCTTCTTATTTTTGGACCGAGTCTCTTCCACGATGGGAACGATACAGGAATACAGATCGGCAGAGTATGCGTTTCAGTGGACACAGGCACGTAGGTCTGTTTCAATGGCCCAGCACTCGTCGCCAAAAAGGATGTTGTAATCAATAAACTTGAAGCAGGTAAGTGGATTACAAGATTTATTGTATAGCTGGACCATCAGGCAGAGCAGCCACAGCATCGACCTCAGCTCAACTGTCAATTCCCAACGCTCAGCACAGAACCCTCATGCAGTGAGGTTCTGCACCGATTAGCATTCTCAGGGAAAGAAGGCACAAGCTACTACACTCTCCTGTGCTCCCTCTTTTAGGGTGATCTGCTAGTACCCTGATGTAGTATCAAAGGTCCTGAGATACTGGGCAGACCATAACTGATCTGTCAGCTCATCAGCCCGGTGGATGGCGTGAGCATTAGTCTTAGTCACAGAATTCAGCCTTTTATAATCCATACAGAACCTCCATTCGTGTGTGGTGCCCGGTGGGGCAGCTTTTGGTGCCAGAACCACAAGACTTGGCCAGGGGCAACTGGAAAGTCCTATCACCCCCTAACTCCAGGATTTTAGACATTTTAGTCTTACTGCTGGATCTCACCTTATCTTACAACCTGTAAGACCTATTCTTAACAGGGTGGTTGTATCTTATGTCCACATCATGGGAACACATGGGATATGGGGGAACAGCTTACTGCCCCTATACTTGGTGGCAGTCTGTTTGTTGTTCAGAATTTAGAGTTGGGGGAAAGGATTACTCCCTCCACAGACCCATCTTTCTCCATGTCGGCTGAGAGGTCAGGGAGAGGTTCAGTCTCCTCTTCTGCCACGCCATCTGCCACCAGCAGCATGGTGACCTCAGACCTCTCAAAGTGGGGCTTGGGGCGATTGACATGCAACACCCTGTGGTGTTCCCTACCGGTCTTGCGATCCACAAGGTAGGTGGTCACCCCCTTTTCTATCAGTCACACCTTATGGGCCAGTCCAGCATTCCTGGAGAGCTCTGGGCTCCACTGGCTCCATTACCCACACTCTCTGATGAGATTACAGCTTCAGAGTGGTGGGATATTTGTCATACCACACCTTCATGACAGATTTGCTGGCTTCGCGGGTTGTTGGGCGCTAACTTACACAACTTAGGCATTTAGGCTTCTGAAGGGCAGCCCGTTGCTCACTGCATCCTGGGGAGCTTTCCTTGGATATTGCTTCCAGCCTTCCATGACTAAACTCAGGGGTCCTCTGACAGGGTGCCCAAACAGAAGTTAAGAGGGGCTAAAGCCCACTCCCTTCTGTGTAACTCCTTATAGGAAAACAACAGGCATGGCAAGAGGCTCTCCCACCTTTTCTTTAAGACCTCAGGAAGAACTCAAATCATGCCTTTCAGGGTCTTGTTGAACCTCTCACAAAGCCCTTTAGTTTGTGGATGTAAGGGGTGGAGAACTTGTAAGTTACTTCACACTCCTTTCACATTGACTGCATATTTGCAGACATGAAGCCTGTGCCCCTGCCAGACACAACTTCTTGGGGCACCCACTTGGATAAATATTCTGATCTGGGCCTTTGCCACTTCAGGTGCTGTCACGGTTCTTAGAGGGATTGCCTCTGGATACCTAGTGACATGATTCACAAGGATGAACCTGTTGCCTGAAGCAGCCTGAGGATCCTTCCATGCCATGGGTATGTGGTATAACGCCTTATAAGGGATTTACAAGTAAATTAAATAAGTCAATCGGGTATACACCAATTACACACCTGTTTAGGGAGGAAGCAAATGCACTTCATCACTGATTAGCAGTGGAAAAGTGCTCAGGTCAGCAAAAAGATTGAGCAAAACATGGAGGGAAAACGATTAGAGGAAGATCACCCTAAGGCTTACAGGTCTAACATAACCCTTGGTTGTTTGTGTCATCTAAATCGTAACGCTATATTGTGTTTATCTTTTTGGGATCATAGGTACAGCCATGTAGAAGTGATTTAAGTGTCGTGTCGACTTGTAGCTTCGACCAATAAGCTATTTAGTAGGGGGAAATGTGTTGGCATATGAAGATGTTGTTGTTTTCGTATTAATTTTGGCTGTTGGTTTAAACAGAAGACATTGTTTTGTTAATCGGATGTGGCTGTCAAAGTCATAAGCACTCTATTTTGGACACAAATGTGACCATAAAAGTATACAGGATAAACATCACAATCCTACACTTTAGAAAAGATAGGTAAAAATAAGTTTAAAAAAATTAAGCAGTTCATATAAAAACCAGTAGCAAATGAAACTCCACGAATACAACTGTGGATCACAGAATATTAATACACAAGCAATAGTCTGACATTGCAGAAAAGTACAAATAAAGTGCAGTTTAAAGAGCCTGAATCACATAATAAATTAATTAGGAAACATACAGCTGTCGTTAAAGAATTAAACATTCAGACTAAAACATTAATGATTTTCTTCTGCTAACAGCACATTTAAAAAAAGAGAAGATATTAATACAGTTAGATGGGGAATCCAATTGTTGTAAGTACACAGGGACTAATTCTGAAATTCTGATCGTCTTCTTTCTTATAGTTGGTAATGAAAAACGTTTTGGTAAGATCAATAAAAATATTTACATAAAAATGTTAAAGGTTTTGCGGGGAGGATTCATCACAGGGACATGACATAAGACTTTTGAGGGATCAAGTTGGCCAAAAAGAAAGCCAAGATACCATCTACCAACTCCTAACCTAAACCTGGCTAGCAGACCCCTATCCCATGAATTCTCAATCCACTCAAGGTAAGACTCGGGTAAGGAGAAAGGTGGACCTCGTCAAAGTTTCTAATAGACTGTTTGTTAAATTTGAGGTGCTCCCTCAAAAGTCTCTTGACCTGGCTTTAAAAGCAGATTCAACCCGCACAATATCGGTTTTTCATATGGAGGAGGGGATGGTGAAAAGAGACGGCCTACCCAGCTTTGTTAACATGGTTTGAATATAATCAACCAGGAGATTTTCAAGCCTCTCTTGCACGCAAGACAATCAATAATAATTTTTATGTTTAACGCGGCGTGAGGATTAACCCAGATGGACCACCTTCAATGAAAGGGGCCAGCCTAATTGCATCCTCAGCATGCTCCTTTCCAAGCTCCTGATGAACTATGAAGGTGGATCAGGCGGGTGGGACTCCAACAGTCTCCTAAGTGCCCTGGTTTGTTCCACTTGGCTGGTATTCGCCTGCCCCCAAATTCCTGCAGCATAAATAAGATTATTGAGGCATTTCCTCTTTAGGCTTCCAATAAAGCAGCTACAGGTGTTTTACCGATGCATTTGGCCAGATTGAAGATGTTGCCCACTGAACTAACACATTTCTGCCTCCCCTTGACTGTGCATGGTCTCCAGTTAGTCCTAGTATCCATAACTACACCCCAATATGAGAACTTCGTGGTCTGTGCAACAGGTTGACCATTCAGAGCAATGCCTCGAATCTGATTATTTCTGGGCCAAATACCATAATAAAAGTCTTTGGTAACCAGGACCAAAGTTCCCCAAAAAGATACAAACTCCTTGAATAAAAAGTTAAAGCTATTGGGAATTCTGGATAATAATACTACATCATCGGCGTATAATTAAACTGGCACCTTTTTCTACCAATTAAAGGGGCGTCCGAGACTATAATAGAGAAAGCTGCACCTAGACCATTAATATACAAAAGGAACAGTATAGGGACCAAGGCTCAGCCCTGTCTAGCCCCGCTTCCTAGCTAAAAGCTGTCTGTCCACTCACCTAACGGGCCAAACCTCATAGATACAGACAGATCAATATTAAGGGCCCTCAAGAACTGCACCAGATTGTCCTCCATACCCAGCTTTAATAGAATCCCCCATAGTTTTGACCTGACAACGTTATCGAAGGCTCAGGAGAGATCCATGAAAGCCATACAGAACGTGCCCTGCCTAGCAATGGTATATTTGCTAACCAGTAGATGTAAGTTTAGGCTTTGCTCAATTGTGCCACGCCCCTCCCGGAACCTATGTTGTACCCCCGACATTGTTAGTCGCCTTCAGCCAGGTAATGCGGTGCTCCAGGACAACTCTCCCTGCCAGCTTTACAGCAAAATCCAGTAAGAATATTGGGCGATAACACCCAGGAGATTTGGGTTACCCTTCTCAAAAATTGCTTCTATAACAGCAGTGCGCCATGTTTGAAGGAGGGCCACTTTACAGGCAGCATTACGAATTATACAAGCAATTTATACAGATGCATAGGGACGCCGTCCATGCCCGTTGCTTGATTGTCGGGGTCTTATTTATAGCCTCCTGAACTTCCATATGTGTGAATTTCACCTCTAAGGGAAAGACCACCTTCTCTTCATCAGAACACTGACTGCTCTACCCTCCAGATGTAAACCTCCCTGAATGGTCAACCCAGGCTTCCCGGCTTATGTAGGTGACAACCGAATCTGGCTTAGCGGCAATTGGCCTAATCCCTGTTGCCTCCAGCTATAGCAATTTAGCTGTCAATACTTGATGTAATAATATGATAAGAGATCAAATTTGTGTGTTTTTTTTGTGTATTGCCCATCCATCTATAGTATTGAAAACCATAAAATATGATTACAATTAAGAATTTTTTTGAAATGTGATTACAATTTGATGCTGCTACATTGGTTATTTACTGTGATTAACATTTGAAATTGCATTTTGAACTGGTGGTTGTGGTTTTTTTTTTCGTTTTTTTTAAATTATAGTATTTATTTTTATAAATTGTATACAATCACAAATGCTGTTGCATGGTTAACCACGACTGGCAGAGAACACTAGTACATTGCGGTTACCACCTTGCTGGCTAGATTTTTGATAGACAAGTAGGTGCAGGAGGAAAGGATAGAAAGGTTAGAAATGAGACAAGTAGGTGCAGGAGGAAAGGATAGAAAGGTTAGAAATGAGAGAGAGAAAGAGGATAGGACAGGCATATTGATGTTGGCTCTCCAGCACCATTTAAATTGACATAAATCAGGAGAGTCCAAACAATTATTATGAAGTTAATGTTTTTTAGAAATTGACTGTACCCAGTAGAGTCAGTGGTGATAAACGATCCATTTTAAAATAAATCGTATACAAGTGAAATTTGGCTCTCAACGGATAATAAAAATCAGATCAAAAAGTTGATTTTTTTCAAGTGAAATTGTTGGACTGAAATACCTTCATTGCAAAATACGTTTGCTGTCATTGTGGAAAGTAAATAGGAGCATCTAGGTTATGCAGATTTGTTGGCTGGAAATTAATTCAGTGGGTTGGCATCATACAAGACTTTGCAAAACCAATTGGTCAGGGTTGTTTTTCTTCACGTGAAAGCTCTTCTTTGTTGGTTGGACAGCTTGCGTAGCTGTAAGTGTGCGGATAGTTGGAAGCAAAAGTGAGACAGTAGTGCAACCAGTCACTCACCTGTTCCGTCCACCCAACCCTGCCCTCATTCATTCAAAGATTCGTCCATCCTTTATCTGATTCTTGCATTCACCCACCCACCAAGCCGCATGTCCAACATTGTTAAACTATACACTTTCATGGCTTAAAAGATGTCTCTGTTTGACCAAAACTTTTTCTGCTTCTTAGCAGTTTTAAACCATGCACACCGTACTTAATTTTGTGAAAATACTTTTGCCCTTGCGTTGACATTTATCTCATGTAGTCTACTTACTTCTCTTCGAGTTTTTCAAATATAACCATCGAATGTACCCAACAATATTGTTGCTTGGACCTTGGTCCTCCTTGGGTGTGTTTCAGACGTGCTTAACCTGAGATGGATAACTCCCGTTGACACAGCTTGAACTAAAGCATGGCCCAGGGTCAACTGCAAAGACTCGTAAGCTAATTCTTACCAGAACCACAGATGTCTTTTTAGTAATGGAAACGCGTTGCTTTGGAACGCATTTCTATTTGGCTTTTTTAAAATGATTTCCACACAAGTCCTCATATCTTTACAATATGTTCAGATAGTGCCCGTGTCTTTTCTGTTGAATGATGACTCATGTGAACTTGGCCCTGAAAGATAAGTAGCTGGTTAAGATAAGATTTGGTTTTCGAGGAATTAAATCCAGAATGGAGAAGCTGATTTCTATAACATGTTGCAGGATAGCACGAAAATGCATATTTTGTGTTGGGCACCACTAGATTCTTTTTTTACCGTACACTTGAGAAATTCCTTTTCCTTAAGCATTTCAGCCTGTTTTGGTAATGCAAGCATTTTCCGTCCCTCAGATTCTTTTTTAAATAGCTGGCAACTCTTTGCTACAATGTTTTTTCTTAAATTGTGGTAAGTTGAAGTATCTGTCCATCGGCTTGTGGAAATATTAGGGAGTGATTCACACAATTCTTTACATATGTAAGTATATTGTTTGTGGCGGAATACTATTCTATATGAATGCAAATTCCTATTCTTTAATGATGGAATCGAGAATGTTGTGGATTTTCACTCAAAGTGAATTTACTGCACACATTTTTTAAATAGTTTTGGTGAAAGATTTATTTTGCTAAATATGCTCTCAGTGGAGGGTTTGCGGGTATACGTATTGGGTTTCACCTGCAAAGATTAGCAAACTGCAAAACTTGCAAGTTTGTGGGTGTTTACCTAATTTTTGCAGGCAGCTTCCCAACCTCTAAATAGTTGGAGGGTTTATTAGACAAGCGTTTATCCGGTATCTACGTGTAGATGTGATGGAATACCCCCGAAATTGCTGGAGGTTCTATGAAAACGGTATAATATTTTCCCCATTGATATAGAAATGAAACTAGTCCGAAAATTGACTTTAGCGTGACATATTTACGCGCTGGAATGTAAGCATGGATATTTATCTACAACTAAATTGATAAGCTCGTGAATGCACAAAGTTGCACATCTGCAACAATTGGAGCATCCCAGGAGTACCTTTTTCATTTTTTGGAAAACTCCAATAAAGTTCAAAATATAATTTACGCATAAATTTACAAGGGCTTTTGTGAATTGTTTTGATAGTGATTATTTTTATTATTCTATTAAATAAATCTTGTCTGGTGTCCGCAGGATGCTTGATGCTTATCCAGTAAATATTGGGAGTAAGTTTGAAAAGCCAAACTTGGATTTTGCTTTTTGCTTCATTATTTTTAGGATGGTGACAAGGCAGTGTGGATGGTGGAGTTTTATCTATCAAATATCTAAACTTCTGCTACCGTTTTTTATTTCTTTCCTCAGTGAGTCACAGTTACTATAACCATTTTTTTTCAGCTTTTTGCTTCTTTTTAACGACGGATCCTTTTATGATATAGTGCTATTTCTATTTTTATTGCCTTGATGATTTGAATATGAATGTTTTTATATGTCACTCTTCAGTGTTAACTTTAGCAAACTTGATCAGTGATCTCGTCAAGACGGATCTACGGAAGGGATTTTCAAAATTATTGGTCCACGAGACAGTATTTTTGAGTTTATTTCTGAGTGAAAATGCTCCTAAACACTAAAAGCTGTTTTGATAATGGTAAGGAGATTTTTTTGGAAGATGATGGTACTGAATCTCACTTTGCATACCAAGGGCGATCGTTGATAAGATATACACGCAAGCATTTATTTCTCAAACCCTCTGTATTGACGAAGGGTTATGTTTTTTGGCTAATTATTCCATAATTCTCCCATGAATTGCTTCAACACCTGTTAAGGAATTCACACACTTCCTATTCCTTTAAGTACACAGATGCTGAATGAGAAAATATTGCAAGAGAAAAATAATTTGGCACCATTGTTGTAGTATTTGTTGTATAACCCGCATACTGTTTTTTGTTGTTCTTTTATTCTTGTAACAAAGATACAAATAAATACATAGTTTGCACAAATCAGTAGAAGAGCTTTACGATGAAGAAGCACTGGGATGATGTCTACTTCCATTAGAGAAGAGTCCCATTTGGTGTCCTAAGCAATCGTGCAGCACCATGTGACCGACTGAGCGTCTAAAGTGCTGTGATGCCTTGCATGTCTCGTGATGGTGAGCTACAGAAAGGACATCAGGAGTAGGATGTGCCAATGGGAGCTGCTCGCTCAGGCAGCAGGCCCCTGCTTAAGAGACCATCCGTCTGTCCACTTGCACTTACAACTGTATTGGTCCTGTATGTGTAAGCGATGGGTAGCATGAAGTGGCTGAATGTTAGGCTGGGAGAGTATTAGCTTGTGGCATCTGCTAACAGCGAAAGAATACTTGAGCATGGATCTGCCTTGAAGACTGTTCAGGTACTGCAGGCCCAGATGCTGAGTATATGAGAGGGGACTGGAAAGGAAAGGAAAGGAATGAAGGGGAGGAAAGGGACAGAAAGCAGACAAGGAAAGGATGGTGAGAGAAGGGAGGAAGCAAGGCGGAAAGAGGAAGGGAAGAGAAGACATGCATCTCATCTCACCTACTAGAGGACATGCATCTCATCTCACCTACTCTTCAAATGTTTTCATTCACTCGTCTGCATGAATAGGCCTTTCACCCACAATGTTAGTGTCCGTGTTCATGACGGGCAAGATGGATGGAGAAAGAATCGGTGTGTCTGACCTTGTGGTTCTTTTCAATGTCTTCGCTAGCAGCACTCCATGAACAGGCGATAGTTGTCCACATGCTCAAGAATATTGGAGTTCAGCTGTATTTTGGCATCTCAGAGAAGGTTCAGTGAGCATTTCACTAAAACATCACATTTCACTAAAACTAAAGTTGCAGATGTAGCAGAACTATTGAGGGGAGAAGGAGAGCATGGGGAGGGGTAGAAGTGTACATGAGTACCAGCGAAGTAAAGTGGAATGCCCCAGCAGCGCTTACATCTCCAAGCTAAGCTGAGAGTAGGATTGTGCAAGGGAGGGGAATAAGGAAAGGATTGACCATCTAGAAAAGGAAGAGTTGAGAGTGAGATAGAAGAAAGGCATAGTTGAACTTCATAAATATAAGTATTCATTATCGTCGGAGTCGAAGAGAACAATATTTACTCCTATTCTCAGAGGTTTGTTTTGTTTTCAGCTCCTTGAATAGCGTATCCTCTATAGCTCATTGTGAACTATTTATTTTCTTTTGTTATAGCTGTGAGGGCAGCAGATCAAACTCTGCTTGATTATTGTCAGGTTGGGACTGTGGAGATTGACTTAATATTGAAAGTGCGTTCGCACATATGAATGAATACACACTTATATAGCGCATAGCTACCAAAGGCATCCCAGCGCTTGCTTATGGCACCTCACTCATCAGGCTTAACTTATCGGAAAAGAAAGGTCTTCCGCTGTTTCCTAAAACTAAGGTAATTGGGCTCCGAGCGGATATGCTCAGGCAGGCGATTCCATAGTATAGCAACATTGTACGAGAATAAGCGACCTCCGGAGCGAGCTCGCTTGATCATAGGCACTCTGAGCAAAAATGTATGCTTAGATCGCAGCATCCTGTTGGGAACATAGAGTTGAACCAGCGACTGAATCATAGATGAACCTTTACCGGCAATAGCCTTGTGGGCAATACAAAGGGCCTTAAAGCCTATCCTGGCCTGAACAGGAAGCCAGTGCAGGGCAGCCAATGCTGGTGTAGCTTAACTATATTTAGGAATGTTCATAAGTAAACGGGCCGCACAGTTTTGAACAATTTTGTAACTTGTTGGAAGTGCCCAAAGGGGCACCAAGGTACACAGCATTTGCATAATCCAATCGCGAAAGTATAAGCGCCTGAACTAACACCCGTCTAGCATCAAAAGGAAGAAGAGGAATAATCTTCCTTATCATCCTGATCTGTCCATAGCAGCTGGCTGCAACCTTACATGCCTGTTCTTTTAGATCAAGCTTACAGTCCAGCCAGACTCCTAAGCTCTTAATCTTTGTCTTTGGTACCGGTGGCGGACCTAGACGGCTAGGCCAAGAATCTTCAATGCTAGTGGGAACATTGTGTCCAAGCAGCATAAGTTCCGTTTTTGCACCGTTAAGCTTCAAAAAAGACTTATCCATCCAGTCTGAGATCTTTCCCAAACAAGAAAGCAGACCCAATTCTCGTTTTCCTTTCTGGGTTAGAGACACCACAAGTTGTGTGTCATCCGCGTAGGTGACAATTTGGTTGTCCCAGGGATATACTAATTCAGCTACGGAACTCATGTAGATATTAAACATGGTAGGGGCTAAGAGATGATCCCTGGGGAACTCCACACTGCAAAGGAATATGCTCTGATGCAGCTTCACCCTCAAAGACACAGAAAGAGCGACTCTCCAGAAAGGACTGAAGCCAGCAAAGTGCCACTCCCTCTACGCCCACCTCCTTAAGTCTCTGAATCATAAGTTGATTTTTTCGAAGGCTGCGCTAAGATCCAATAATATTAGTAGTGCGGTCTCCGTTCCCTAATGGTATCTAAAACCTGCCTGGGAGGGATGCAGGTACTTATTGTTTTCAGGAAATGAGGACAGGGCAGTATTGACATGTTTTTCAGCCAATTTGCTAATACCTGGCAACAAGGAGATAGGCCGGTAATTCGCCCAGTCCTCTGGGTCAAGATTAGTCTTCTTCAATAATGCCTTGACCCTGGCCTGTTTCCAAAGAGGAGGAACCACTCCACTACCCAGGGAGGAATTTATCACATCCCGTATGACTGGAGAGACTATGTCAGATATTAGATTCAGAATAGACGGCAGTGCCGGATCGGAAGGGGAGCCTGATTTCAACTGTTTGAGAAGTTCCTGCGTAGAGGATGAGGAAAGAGGAGGAAACTCATTCAGCAGAGTTTGCTTATCCATAGTAACAGAGTCCCCCGAGAAATTAACATTTGAAAATGTGTTCTATATCTTTTGGACTTTAGAGGAAAAGTATTCTGCAATTCCATCACACCTCTGCTGGGCGTTATCAGGAGCCGGAAGAGGTCTCTGGGGGGGGGGGGGAGGGACTTTGTGATTTTAAAAATCTCACGAGAAGAATTAGCAGCCAGCATGATCTTATCACAGTAGAAGCTCGATTGAGCTTTCTTAATTTCATTTTTCTACAATTTAATTGCTTCCCTATATTTAACTTTTTTACTCACTGAGTAATCTCTTCTCCATCTTCTTTCCAGTTTTTTGCATGATTGTTTCAAATGCCTCAAAGTCTGGGAATACCAGGGCTTTTTGTTGTTTCCCAAACGATGATAGAATACCTTCCTAGGAAGCACTGAATCCAAAGTAGATTCAATCCAGCTATTATAATTGTCATAGGCAATATTAGCATTGGCCTGCGGTAGGGGAACTGCTTTATTTAGCTCAGTGATTAACTTTCCCAAGGGTAGTTGAGACCAAACGCGACTATATTTCTTAATAGTTATACATGGCAACCGTGGATCAGCCAATGTCAATGTCATTGATAATAGAAAATGATCGGACCAAGGAATTGGAATTAGGCCCGTTACTATAAGATGTTGTAAATTTTAAAAAACAGGATCGAGCAAATGCCCCTAAACATGGGTGGGGCCAAACACTTTTTGTTTAAGTTGGAAGGTGTCCAGGCCATCAGTGAGCTCCTGGATAACATTGGAAGACGGTTCATCAAAATATAAGAACCTGTTAAGCAAGAAAGACATCTATTAATGAATTCTCATTTCATAAAATTAAGAACCTGTTAGACAACATTTGCCAACAGGTTTCAGACTTAAAACATAATGCACACAAACATGACATATGTGATTCAGTGTGTGACTTCAATTAAAACAGGAAACATGCTTTGTGCCACCAAGAAAACCGATCTAAATATACTACCTTCCTTTTTTCTCAATTTGTTTCATTAAAGCACCTTTCTTCTCAGCCATCTGTATTGAGAGTTTTTCATAATTTTTAAACAAAGCGGATATGCACATGTATTGAACAGGTGCCTTGAAATTATCCGTGGGGTCCTTTTGGTTTCTTCTTATCAAGGATTATTTTATTTGTTATGTTTTTCTCTGATGTAAACAACTGGCAAACTAATTTGTCTGGTAGTTTTGCTGCATTTAGAGGGGGTAAGGAGTAGTACCTCCTCCTACCCCATTTCGCTTTTTTAACCCTGCCATGGTGCTCCAATAATAAAGGATTTCAGGTGGAACCTCCTGAGGCAGTTTTAGTGCACTCTTTTCTGCACCAGTTATACCTCACGAGGGAAACTTTTTCCTCTCTTTTTCTTTACCTTACACCAAAAAAACAGCGCTCTGTCCAGTGTGCTGGTCTGCACCTGGGTGTCGAAGCGGCCCTATGAGGAAGCAAGCCACTAACTAGTGGGTGAGGGCAGTATTTAAAAATCTATTGATTTTTCCTTCGATCCCTTTCTTTTCTCTCAACTCTCAGCTTTGCGGTTTCCTTTGGACAGAGATACAGAGTAGAGTTTCTCTGGTATGTTTTACAGTCCTCTTTTTGTGGGTTACAGTATACTTGTTAGGGAAGTCAGAGAAGGCTCCCTCCCCAGTCTCTCCTTTTGTGATAGTAGATAAAACCAATAACCAGCATCTTCCGCAGGAACATTGAGGAGCTAAAGAAAAGTTCGACTTCAACTGTATATTATTTTCTTAATCTTTTCTGTGATAGTACATTAAGTGGAAATAATTCAACAGCAACTGACGGGCAACATGGTCTCTCCAGCATATGACACAGACTGATGTTCATATAAATTTCGGCAAACTGAACTAGTGTTGAAGAGTGAGACTTCAGATTTTCTAACGTTGACTTGAGGACTCTTGATGCTTCTGCAACTTGGAGCAGGGAATATATGGATTGTGTGGTCCATACTAACGAGGGACTCGCCTGTGCAGAAACAGTGAATTTTCAATGTAAAAGATTTTGATGTGGGAAGTTTGATGGTGTGAACGAGGTGCTGGAGGATATAGTTTACAGGCGTGAAATTAATCCTCCTGTCAAACGGAGGTATTAAAGTGGGCCTCTTTATGGGTGGTGAGAGTGATTGGCAGTGGCGTTCCTTGCAAAAAAGCCTACATTAAAGTGATCCGTTAAATTGAGACACTCTTGAAAAGGCATTGACAATTCCAGGACATATGGACTTTGCTGTCTAAAGCACCACAAGCTGCATGTTATATCCCACTGCAATGGGGAAAATGTGAAAGGAGGCCTATGTTTAGCTCCTGAGGAATTCAGAGCGCTAGAGCAGGCTGGTGCAATGCATTCGCAGCATCCTTTGTGTTTTTTCTCTTCCCCACCACTCCCCAGCACTAGTGTGTTTTTCCTATGGGTCTTGAAAGGTTACCACACAGACTGTAGTCTATTGTCGGTGCTCTATTGAGACATATCCTTTTGGGCCTTTGTGTGCTATGCTGTGTGTACCAAGCGACTTACATTTTCAGAAAGATTTAAGGTCACATTAGCACCAGGGAGCTTAGGCAATAAAACAGATTCCATTGGAGCCTGGGAGATTTGAACCAGTCCAGTTCATGTACTGTCATCTATCTTTCAGATTGTGTTCAAGGCTCAAAATATCTTGGGCACTGAACGAGACACCGTTGACGTCGGGAAGATTTGGCCCAATGTAGTTATTGTTTTCAAGGTTGAAATAACATCTAATCCTGATTTCATCATTTATGTTGCTCTGACTCACAAAAGTCCTATAGCACTCTTATCAAAGCTGGCAATCACTCCAACTAGACAGTTCTCGTGATTTGACCTCTGGAAAAAATACAGTGTCTTCTAGGATTAAAACCTGAGATTTGCAGTTCATTTGGGCAGGCACATTACTGAGCGGCAGCTCTCTGTAGGCTGCCTGAGACTGAGCAGAGCTGGATAGCCACTGATGAAGTTGGTAACCGGCCATTAAGGAGAGGCTTGTGAGAGGTCAAAAGGATCTTCATCCAGGTGACACTGATGCAGCCGGCCCCAGTGTCCTGAATTTTAATCAGTCACTTCATGCCAGCTTTCTGATGGAAGGCGAAGTTTGTGTTGCTCGTTTAACAGTACACTATTGAAAACTGAATGCAATAATGATAATGAAGCCCTGAATACAACTCGGAGGGATCCGCGGTTTTGGCAGCTTTTATTCATGCACAGCAGTTAGGACTATTCAGTGCATGTCCTCCAACCCTGTTTACAGCCTGACACTGGGATGAGTGCACATTGTCCCCTGCAGTCTCTGGTTTTTAGGTCTCGCCTGACCCAGCGCATGCGCTGGTCTGGCGAGACTTATTGAGAGCGCTCCAAAAAGTGCTACCAGGCCAGCCTAGAGCTACAGTGCATGTGCGCGGGCGCGCGCGCCGCGTTTTACCGCGATTACTTTCATTTTCGCGCTTTACCGCGATTACTTTCATTTTCGGATCGTGATCGCGATCGCGATCACTTTCGCGACCGCATGGCCGCTTTGCATAGCCAATAAGTCTTGCTTTTGGCACCTTATAATTATTTAGTTATGCAACTGTTGCATAGCTAAACACTTATAAGGTCCCAAAGGCGAGACCTATTGGCTATGCCAATGCTTGTTATTGGGTGTCTACAGCTACAAAGTTGCTCTGCCCTTGATAAACCGAGCAAATCAGCCATTTCTGGCTCTGCTTCCCTTTCTATGCTCTGCTTTTACTCTTTGCAACCAGTTTTTTTCCTGTGTGCCGCTCTACACTCCTTTTATCCTTTCCGTCTCCACTCGCCTCCGTATGGTCCTGTGTACTTTGACTCCGCCCTGCCAGCCCCCTTGCTTTCTCCCGTCAAAGGCTCTGTTGACTACCTGAGTCTGCTTTTCAGTCCAATAGCTGTGCACTCCTTTGACTATAATAAAAGGGTCTCTAAAGCATCCGCGAAGTCCTAGCAGAAGGAAGAGATTTAGATAATCTTTTGTGTCACATTCTGCTCCATTAACTATAAAAGTTTGTGAATTTTGTGTAATTCAGCCTGTCTGCATTTTACCGCTGCAAGACCCTGTCTTCCTCCTCTCCCTCTCCCCCCAGTGGCGTAGATTCATACGGCCGCAGGTAAGAGCGTGAGGAGAGAGGGACCGGCCACCGCCTCCAAAACATGTGCCGCCAGGCCCTGTCTGCCCCCCCACCCTCCCAGCTACGCCACTGACTCCCCCTCCCCTCTTCCTCTATTGTGTTTTCGAAATCTGAACAAACCATCCTCCTGGTGGCACTTATTTAACCCCTTCCCTGCTCATTACAGAACCACTCCGTCATGAGCACGGTCGCGCTGTGCTCATGACGGAGTGGTTCCGTCATGCTGCGGCCATTGGCGGCCGCTCCGCCCACGCGGTGCCTTTTCCCCGCCTGTGCGGGCGTGTAACGTAAGTGGGCGGCGCCGTGACCGAACCACTCCGTCATGAGCACAGCTCGCCCGTGACTCACGACGGCGTGGTTCTGTCATGAGCAGCGGCGCCGCGCTCACCGAAAACCCCCCCCCCCGCCGCGGCGGAATTCGCGCCGCGGCGAAGGGGTTAATGGTTGCTCTGTAACGACTAGGCTAGGTCTGCAGGTAAGCCTAAAATACAGAGAGACGGTCATGTGACACAACCGCCATACATTACCCCTAGTCTCAGGACGTCTGAGCCTGTGCATTGAGCCAAAGTGCGAAGAGGACTAGGGTGTCTTCCCTGTTGTGGCTGTTCGGGACTTGGGCTAGAAATGCTGCAATGCTGCCCCTTGTTCTAACTAGACTAATCCGAAAACATTCACACCTACTAACAAGCCTACTCACTAAAACTAAACCTCGCCCACTGACCACTATCCACCTCTACATAATACTCTTATATACCCGTCTAGCCCTCCATTCACATGAGGGCCCTATCTCTTCTACACAAACTGCAACTCTGTGCTGAGCCCCAATCCAAAACACCTATCCCCACTATCCCACACAATACATATCCATATTGCCCACAATCTCACACACCCTCTTCTCTACAAATTCACCCACTACCCTTTGCCAACTCCTAATATTGCCCATGCCAGTCAAATCGATTATGTAGCCAACCCTTTCATACCCTCTCTCCGAGCAACCCCCCTTTTCTTGCCACCCGAAGCCCATGACAACATTCCTTAAACACCTTTCTACCAGTAAGCCTACCTCCTTCCTCATTCATCCTTCAACTAACTCTTCTAACGTGTCTTTTCCCTATCACACTACACAGAGACTGTCCTGTAACACCTAACTCGACCCCTTCTCTCCTTTAACATCCACACCACGCTAATCCTTTACATTCAAATCCTGCATTTCGAGTCAAGTCCGTAAACCTGTATTGGACAGTACTACCCTACTAAAACAGATTGAAGCCCCCGCACATCCATTTCTCTATAAAACACCTCAGACAGTCACAACCCCCCCTCCACAACACCAAGCCCCATACACTATGCATATAATGCCAACACAAATAACTAAAGTTCTCACCCATAATCTTACCTCTCCTTTTCCAAACAACAAAGGCATTAACCACTCAGTCCCCAAATACAGAATATTGTTCACTTATTCATTTATCACCCATTGTAGAATTCATGGCTTTAAAACCAGACGCTCACTCATACCCCTTGCACCTTAAAAATTCACGAAGAAAACGACAACACCACTCTTCATAATCTCACTTCCCATTTTCTACAAGCAGACAAAGCTTCTATTCAAAGACCACTCCGCAGCACATCCCCTCAATTACAACTGTCTCCTCATCACCCACACACAAAGTCCTTATAAAATACCTTCTAAACCTCTTAAACAAGAATGACAACCAAGAAAAAACTCATTTTCAGTCTTGCCAGTACCAACACAATCGCCAGTAGCACATCAACTACAACCTCCAAGGACAATATGTATTTTCCTGCAGCACAAAATCCACCTCCAACACAGCTCCTTAAAACTGCTTACTAATAAATGCTTGTTCTATGTCCACAAACATGCAACTCCCTGTTGACCTAGTGACAGACCCAAAATCTGACTTACTCTACACTACTGAATCATGGCTAAGAGTCAGCATGGCTCCAATATGGCATGACACTGTTCCTCCAGGCTATCAAACTGCTATACTAAATCACATAGTCGAGAGAGGAGGTAGCCTGGCCCTTATATGTAATAAAATAACAACTCTTACTAAAGCTGAGGATGTTTCTTTACAAGGATGTGAGGCCCACCTTTTCTACTAACTTTCTCCTTCAAATATTCAAACTAATGCATCCCTAGCTGACCTGAACTTATGGTTTGACAAACATCATGTGCCTCACCCCAGAATGATCTTCACGGGCCTAGCTAGACCTGCTCACCCTACAGCAACCCATTTCCTAACCCACAGATATTGCAGGTCACACTTAATTTAATTTTTGGTGACCTAGTCTAATTCCATAGAATAACACTGGTCATGTGGACAAACCACCACCTAGTTTCCTTCCAATACAAGACACCGTAACTCACCTCCACAAAACCTACCCACAGCTGCGTATCGACTTTAGAACAAGCTGAATTTGGAGGATCCAGAAACCCAACTTCCGTCCAACACTGACCTGGGCACAATAAACCCAGTGAAAAAGCCTTGTTGGATGGCTCCATGAAGCTTTTGATATATTAATCCGACAGAAAACATTAAAACTTATCAAAAAATAAAAAGGCCCTTGAATGAATGTAGATTTTTAAAAAAAGATAAACCAACAAATTGCAAAGCTTCAACGGGTCCGGCTCAAAACAAACCTCAAGACAAAATACTCCAACACAGCTATAACGGATTATACAATCCATCAATCAAAAAGCTAAAAAGAAAAACTACTCGAGCAGAATCTCCAACTCAAAATGCGCCAATAAATAGTATTTTTAAATCCACACATAATTTCGCAATCCAAAATGCACCAAAGGGACCATCTAATTTCTCAAGACTGTTTTTCAGAAAATGTCAATTCATTACTTAACCAAAGCTGACGTTGAATTCACACTTCAAGCACAAAAAACTGTTGGCCCAAACCCACTTCCAACAAACTCCTCAAGGGGAAATTTAACACAGCCTCTGCTCTCTTGAAAGAACTATCACTAATTGAATTTCAGAATTTTCTCAAAACTAGCAGGTCATCTGGTTGCACTTTTGACCCATGTCTCCCACAAATCTTCTAAAACATTCTTCTAACAACTTCATTGTCCACCTTAGTCAGAACACTACTCAGTTTTTAACAACAAGACTTTTTCCAGACGACTTAAAAATGGCACACTTAGGCCCATTATTAAAGAAAACAAAACCTGGGCCCTCAAGACTCCCAAAAATGACACACCAATAGCAAATGTACCATTCTTAGGCAAACATATAGAAAGAGCAGCCTTCGCCCATATGTCAAAGTTCATTGAAGAAAAGTCTCTATCCAGGATCAACTCTAATCTGCATCGGGCCAATCTTAGCAACAGAGTAGACTAGAATGGGGTTACTGAATCTAATTTTCTTTGACCTTTCATCTGCCTATTAAATCACCATATGTTTGATACTATCCTGTCTCCCAGTATTCTTTCCAATTTATTTGCTTGAGTTTCATCCAGATCTTCTATCACCCCCCAAAATATATATATAGATAATATATTCGCGAAGATTCGTAAACCGGCGCAAAAGTTATTGGGAAAACAAAAAAACAGTTTCCTATGGAAACTAGGTCCTAACTATAACTACTATACTAGTATACTGTACTAATATAAATATATATATATATATATATATATATATATATATATATATATATATATATATATATATATATATATATATATATATTTTTTTTTTTTTCCCCTCTAGGCTTATGGTTGCCATCCATATATCTTTTAAGTGTCATTAAGTACCACCGACAGGAGAGTCTTTGTTTCGAAAACCCATCTAAACTTAGAAATGGTTTCCTCCTTCAAACATCTTTGCGTATTACTTTTCCTGCTTTCTTGTTCCATGTGGTTGCCTCTATTTTTAGCCAGTAGGACACTGGCCAGTTCCTCTCTTTAAGATAATTATGCATTTTTGTCATATTCCACAGCTCTGTCTTGCCCTGTCTAAGTAGCAGTCAACAATGATCATAGTCGGCCATCTAGTGCTGGAGAGAAACCACCACCCGTGCAGTGTTTATTATTTGCAAGACACCAATTTTCTTCCAGTCAGCCTCTTACTTACGGTTGCTCTGCCCTTGTCTGCATAATTGACTTTTTGGAGACATTTGGGGCCTTTGCCAGTGCAACACTCTTATCCCTGTCAAAAGGCAAAGTGTCCAGGCAACTTTCGGTTTTTGAGACACTGACTTATGGCAAGAAAACATTTGCTCAAGCGCCCTCAAATGCAGCAATTCATTCACAAATCCAGTGTCCTCCACCCCAGAACTTTTGCTGTCCGGTTGCAGTCCACATTTACGGCGACACAGGCAGTACCACCAGGATCTCCTGCAAGATAAAGCCCAACTGCAAGACAGAGACAGAGACAAGTCCAGGTCTTCCCTGAAGCGGACTATTCATTGGTTGCCCGATTGACCTTGATCTTGTTCCATTACAAAACAAGTAACTTTTCATTATTCCCTTCCTAAGTTGTAAATGGAGAACTGTTATGCACTTCATCCTTTACAGATTCCAAGGTGGCGGGGCCCATAGACTCCCTTAAGGAATCTCTCCTCTACAAGGTAAACAAAGGACAGTGTTCTACATCTTTCCCTTAACTCACATACTTCAACTGAACCACTTTCTATTTATCTACTGAGAGCCAGTCTTCCTAGCTCACTTCAACTGCTAAGTCTGCCAATGTCTCCCAGTGTCTGCAACCGGAGCCCTTTCTCTCTGGTCTCTCAATATCGTTGGTCTGACACACTTTGTGGGCTTAAGAAAATCCTTTCCCACCTAAAATCTTAGAAGCCGAATGTAGCTCTTCTACAAGAGACCCATCCATCCCTCTCAGAGGCTATAAAGCTGAAGCGAGACTGGGCTGAAAGTAACAGCAACCTCAGATACTACTAGCCCTGCTTCTGGAAGTGCAGGTAATCCTCACAGTGGTGGATCTAAGGAAGTTGCTATCCTCCTCCATAAGAACTTGCCAGCCAGAATACTGAAATTTTGGATCAATCCTGAGACTGTTAAACTTTCCATACAGCGACAAACCACGTGTATTCGTTCCATATATGTTACCAACACACACAAAACCTTTTTTGGTTCACTGAACAGGGGCCTAACTGACCTGGGCCACGTTCAATTGCGGATCAGTGGAGAGTGGAGATTGGAATCTAGCCCTGGACACGGTTTTGGATCCTTCTGGTAGACTTGACTTCCGTAAAGGAACATGTAGAGACCTGCTGAAAGACTTGATCTTGGATCACTCCTTGGTTGATACGTGGCGCATCATTTATCAGATCAACAGAAACAATACCTTTTTATTGTATACACATGGAACTATAACAAGGATAGACTGCTTCCTAATCTATGCCATTGTCCTCCCCAAAGACATTAACGGCTATATATGTGTTTGCAGCCTAAGCAATCATGCCCAGATCAATCGAAAATGTATCTGAATCTCCGCTCCGAATGACAGATACTGGAGACTAGATAGCTTAAAATTGAAGCATCTGGAAGAGAAGAAAAACTACTACACTACATCAGAGACTTCTTAGACATTTCCTTGGGATCTGTCTCCTCATTGCAAGTCTTATGGACAGATGGAAAGTTTTCTGCGGGGCTTGCTGAAGAAAGATGCTTTTACAGCCCGTAAACACAGGTAGAGGCAAACCGCATCATTGGAAGCATACATTTCTTTAATGCAAAATGCTTATCGATCAGACCCCTCAGATAATGGTTTACAACTACTGACTGCAAAGAAATGCAAGCTCCTCTCACTACTCAACAACAAGGCAGAGGTGAAACTGCACCAATTAAGAGAGTACCATTATAAGCAGGGAGAAAAAACCAGAAAGCCCTTTGCCCTCCAGTTGAAACATATAGAGACTAAATTGGCAATCCCTGCAATATATACCATTCTCAAGGTACCCTACTCAACAACCAAAGGGACATCACCTTTACTACCTTTTATTCCACACTACACATCAGAAGCCCTGATCACTGATCGGGCTGCGAATTCCTTTGTGGCCAATGTCACACGCCCACATCTGCCACCAGATTCCCAGGAAGAACTAGTCACAGACATCTCAGATGATGAAATAACAGAAGCACTTAAACTAATGCCGACGAACAAGGCACCGGGTGAAGATGGGTATTATGAGATCCATGCATTATACTCCGGCCCACTCCTAGGCAAGATGTTTAGGGAACTCTGACAGAAGGCCAGATTGCTGCCGGAATTCAACAAGGCACTTATATCTCATATCCCTAAACCTGGAAAGGATCCTCTCTATAGCAACATTAAATTTCTGGCTAAAGTGCTAGTTCAACAACTCGAGTCATCCCTTCTTGAGCCACAGATCCCAAATGTAATTTGTTCCTGGCCGATCATCAAACAATCCCATGTGAACTCTCACACCTGCTCTGGAGAACCCGACATGACAGAGATGAGAAAGTAGGCCTCTCCCTTGATGCCGAGAAGGCATTTAATCGCTTGAATGGAGCTATCTGTTCTGCACAGTGTTCAGAATATGGATTGGCCTGCAATTTATCCAGATGATGTAATGGCTCTATAATTTGTTGACAGCTGTGGTTGGCTGCAACAGTTCCCAGCCACAAAATATATAGCCATAGCCTGCGACACAAGAAAGTTGAACTGTGCTTTGAAGACCACCGCACAAAACTGATACCCTCTGTTTCAGACTCTACTATCTACTCATACCTAGAATAATGGGTCAGTTGCAGGAAACTCATTAGTGGGCCATACTCTACACTGATCATTTTTTTTAAACCTGCATCTCGATACCTAAGTAACAAATGCAACCCCGGATTCAAAAGGACTATTCTGATAAAGACTGGAATGAACTTTTGGCTGCTCATGGTAAAGGCTTGAGGTAAGCCAGACTCAAGTTAATTTTTTTTTCTCTGAACATCTACATGATTGGCACTGGTCGCCATATAAACTGTTCAAAGCAAGCGTGCTTTTGACCTCAGACTGTTGGCTTTGTAATGGCAAAGATGGAGATAGAATGCATACATATCCTAGGGTTCTTGTCAATTATTCCAGGTTTTTAGACTCCAATCAGGAATCACCTCTCTGGTGGCAGTGCCCTATCTCAGACCCCATCCGTTGAATTAGCACTCCCCTATGATACACTGGACATGGAGGGTATACATTCACATATTATTAGGTGGCTGGACTGTGCTCTGTCTTCGGCTCACAGGAAATGACAATTATCAGCGAGAAAGGAGGTGTTTCCCCTTCCCACCTTTTCCCTACGATAGACGAGTTGGAAAACTATGGATGATACAGGATGCTAAAGCGTGCATATCTATTTATTCTTTTACTTTCTGATTGTGATTGCTTATGGCACCTAATCACACTGTACTGTATCTTATCTAATCAAATTAAAGAATATTTAAACAGAGAATTAAAAAAATGATTGAAAAGCATCGCGATGGCTGCCTGCTGATTTCGGTCAGCATAATACCAGAATTAGCTCCCACATTAAATGTTATGTTAAGGCTGAAGCTTAATGGACTTTTAAATGATGTGGAGTATGACTTTTCCAAATCCATTGGTTGAAAGGTTAAAAAAAAAGCGCTATGCCACGTCCATCATTGGCTGCACCACAGCACTCTTTAAAATACTTTTTACCATGCTGCACAGCAACTGCACTGCTGTACAACATGGTTAAAACACATCGACAAAGTTACTAGATTGCACGTAGCCAAGACCTGTTGACTTTGCCAATGCTTGTTTTTAGAAGTGAGACAGTGCTGCAGTTTACATATGCCTATCTAAAGCAATTTTTGCTCCGCTGCCAGGTTTTACCTTTTAGTAGGGTTGCCCTGCAGCTGCTGAAATGCGGGTTTGTCTTCCGTAGCAGTCCTGAATAAACTGCTTTAAAAGTCATTATAAATGCTCTGAACCTGCCAGGGTAACAGTAAGCTCAAGAAAGAATATACAAGTACGAGGGGGTGCAAGCGAGTTTTGTGGCAAAGCAGAGTATCTCTAGGTAGCATATCTTGTTGTAATACTGGACACCAGTGACCTGGTTACTTAGTAGATTTTGAGTAGATAAAATAAAGGAAGCTCTGTGTACCACTTAAAGAAAAACACCAAAATCCATTAGTAGATAAATAAATGGAAGTCATTTTCGCAATTATTTATGTATGTGTACTCTTGCCTTTACTTCCCTTGGGTGAGGCGCTGGAAGAAAAGTGGACATGAGGGAGATGGACGAAGAAGTATGACTAAAGCTGCTAACTTTGTAACTGGGGAACCAGGTTGTAGTCTCGGCATCGCCTAAACATCTTGTGATTCTGGGCAAATCACATAATCTCCCCGTGCTTGTAAAAAATGAATGTGAACATGTGAAATGTAATTGGTGCTCATGTAAAGCACTCCAATACATTAAGGTCGGGTCGAGTTCATGCTATATAAAAATGCCCAAAAAATAGAAATAGTACCGCAATCGCAGTGTGAGCATTGAATGGACACTAATTAAGATCTAGCAATCTGAACTTGGTCTGTGTGATACAGAAAGAACAGGGAGTGTTGCAGATGCAAAGCCACTCACATGGTGCTGTATTAGAAGGCAGCAAAGAAGAGTGATAAAGGTGGCTACGAATGGTATGTAATATTATATTTACAACCTTAAATCTTGTTCTTTTTGGTAACTTTGCAGTGCGCAAGAATGCTGGTAACTTAATATTAATTAAAATTATCAAACTTCGAAAAAGGGGACAGAAGCTGAGTTGTTAAGCTAAGTAATGCAGCTTGGTAATAAGTAGCTAAATGAGGTACTGCAAGCCCTCCCTGTTCTACATCCAATTGTAAAATAGATAGCTTAATTCAAGATTTTTCTTAGCCCAGATAAATTCCCGAAACACCTTATCGACTTCATTAAAGTACGAGATTAGAATCTTTAAAGGAAGATTTAAAAATAAAAATAACAAAGGAAGAATCGACATTTTTATCAGAGAGACTCGACCTATTATTGACCAGGGCAATAATGCCCATCTTTCTAACAGACTTTCTATTTTGTCAAGTGTTCTACCATAATTCAGGTAATAAAGTTGGAAGAAGTCTAGTGTCACATACAGGCCCAGATATCTCTTGGGTTTAAGAGGTAAAAATTCCAGCCATTCCGGAAGCTCTATTCCTGGTGCATTAAATAGAAGAAGCTCCGTTTTAGATCGATTAACCCTGTGACCCCCTAATTCTGTAAACACCTGGATTTCTCCCAATGCTCTCTGAATGTTTGATTTCTCTGGATTCAGGTTCAGGATCAGATCATCAGCAAACCGCTTTATTTTGGCCATTTCTAATAGGGGGGCTTGGATTAGTATGTTAGAACGGATTTGTACCGCTAATGGCTCAAAGAGTGAGAACAGAAGGGGAGAGGGGGCATCCCTGCCTAGTACTCCGCCTTATTGCTACATCTCCCGCCTCCTCAGAGTTTATAATAATTTTTGCGATGGCTCCCCTATAGATTCTCTCCAGCATCTCGATCAGATGGAGTGGAGAGCCAAACTCTCCCAAAATAAAGAAGAGGGCCTGCCAATCCACCAGGTCGAATGCTTTTTCTGCGTCCTTCATTAAAATGGCCGCAGCCTCCTTTGTAGCAGAAAAATCGTTGATGGCTTGAATCAGATAAAAAGTATTCGCAGCCATAGATCTCCCAGGCAAAAACCCTGTTTGATCTGCATGTACTAAGTATTGCGCGCAGCCCGCAATTCTATTTGCCCAGATTTTCATGAGAAGCTTATAGTCTACATTTATTAGACTTATTGGGCGATAAGAACTTGGATCTTTAGGATCCTTATCTAGAATTCAGATCATCACTGATTCCTTAAATCTGTCTGAAACTACCATTCCAGCCAAAACTTGGTTGAAAATTGATACCATGGAAGGGGTGAGTTCATTTAAAAACAGTTTATATACTTCAATAGGGATCCCATCATTGCCACTCGCCTTCTCATTTGCCATTTGTTTAACGATTTCACTTAGTTCTGTGATTGTTATCGGTTCACTAAAAAGCATACAGTCCTCCTCGCTGACTTTAAGCAGGTGAACTGTCGTAAAATAATCTGCAAGAGCTTGAGGTTCAACAGTCTGGACTTCCACATAGATCTTGCTGAAATGTGATATATACATTTCGTCAATTCCGTCTTTATCATTCACCAGGCACCTAGTACTCGGATTTCTAATTTGTGGAATAGACTGTTTGCTCTGTTGCGTTTTTGTGGACGAAGCTAACAATTTCCTGATAGCCTGGCTTTCCTCGTACACCTTTTGACGAGCAGCTTTACTTCCAGCAATTTCCTCAAGCTGAAAAAAACTTTTCAGCTCCTCCTTAGCCCTTAATAGTTCCTGCTGAAGTACCTCTTCCTCCAGTTCCCCAGTTAACCTCCCCGAAAATTCTCTCCTAGCCTGCTCCACCGCATCCTGGAGTCCAGTAATCGTAAGTTTCCATAATTTATAAAGATTAGCTCTGTATGCCACCACCCGTCCCCTAAACCTGGCCTTAAAAGCCTCCCACACCATAAAACCTGGCGCCGTATTCACTTTTTCCTTGAAGAACCACCCTATAAAATTGCGGGTTTGATCTGACAACATTGGTTTATCAAAATGCCACCTATTACTCTTTCTCCTGGGGGCGGGCAAGTTTAATATTAAGGATACTAAAGAGCGAATGTATTAGAGAGAATCACGGATTCCCCCCTTGTGAACAGATTACTTATCCATGAGAAATACAAACGGGATGCTGTTTTTAATCTCGCTGAGTAACACGTAAACTCGGTGGCACCTGGATGATCTACGCTCCATGGGTCCAATAAGGTGAGATCCTCTTTAATAATTTTTAAGAACCTGTCTGTTTTAGGTTTTAATTGCTTTTTTCCCTTGTTGAAGGTATCAAAATGTAGCTCTTTTATTAAGTTAAAATCTCCCACCATAATTATAAGCCCCTGCGCACCCACCAGCAGGTCATATACCTGTTCCAGGGCCACACAGTCGTCGCCAATTGGGCCATAATAATTAAGCAGGACGACAGCTATTCCATTAACTAAGACTTCTATCCAGAACCACCTAGCTCCCTCATCCCGAATCACCTTACCCACCTCCCAATCCAACTCCGAAGATAAAAGAATACCCACTCCTCGCACTGCCGCCTGGGCCGAGGCAAAGTATGCTTGGGCATATTTCTTGGGGAGAGTAAAGATGGGGGAGTTAGATTTGAGATGCGTCTCCTGCAAGAAAATCACCTGAGGGGAGAAAGATTCTAGCCATTTTAACATTGCTCCTCTTTTTTGTGCGTTCAAGAAGCCATTCACATTACATGTAATTACCTTCAACAATTGTGTCATCCCTTAGACCAAACATAGCATTTTACAAAAAGACTATTATATTCTCTCTTCCAGCTATCTTCCATTTGTGCCAGCTCTCTCAATAAAACCAAGTAGAGCCCCTTGGTAACAGAGACACTGCCAATTTCAACTTGGCCTCCAAGTTTATTTGTGTTGCCCAACGGCCCAAAATTCCTAATCTGCCTGCTAACTATACGCTCATTTTTTTAATGCTACACCCCTCTTTCCCCTCCGCCCACACCAAACTGTCTGTGGAGTGAGGTTGCCCTTACCTCACCCCCACAGCCTCCCTCCAACAACAAGGTGCCTTGACTTGGCACCCGGGAACCCCCCCCCCCCTTTCACCTCTATAAAAAAGAAATATCAATTATATTAACCCAGGATATTTAAAGTATGTAACTTTCCTCAGGAATCCCGTAACTTACTTTCATAGTAACTAATATCAGCTTAAGAGGAACGCAATGCAAAAGTACAGAGAAAAAAAAAGGGAACCCCCCCCCCCCAAAAAACAAAAAAAGCAACAAAAAGTGCGACATATGCAGTACAATATACAAGATTCATTAATGCTAGAAAAGTAAAGTGTAATGTGCAAAGTGGCATACAAAATTATCAGCTATAAGCCTACTTCAGCAAATGCAATGATCAATAGTGCAAAACTGCAATTTAGTACCTCGATACACATTGTGAAAAAGGGGTAGACCATATAAAGTGCCAGTACCAAAGAAAGTAATGTGCAAAGTGCCATACAAACAATGTCCGCTATAAGCTTACTGCCACAAATGCAATGCTCAGAGGATCAAGCTCAATCAAGGCAGCTGGTAGGGTCTGCACAAAGGGTAACGCTGGAGATGGCGAGACGCAATTCCAGGATAAGTGAGGACCTGGGGTCTCTATCCCCTTTACTACAGCACGGCTCGTCGATGGAACCAGAGCCAGAAGTGAGGGCCGTGGCCTCTCAGCAGGGAACGGACAATAGCGTCGCTACTGTTGGGGGGCGACCATTGGTACTGCTTCTGGTGTGGCCCAGTCTTCAGTTGTCCTGATGGATCAGATGCAGCAGCTCTTTGAGACCGTTTTGGGGGAAATCCGCGACTGCAAGACCTCGCAAGCTCAGGAACTCTTTATTGCACCAACGTGTAGATAAAATTTAAACCAAATACCTGAGAGATTTAATGAGCTGAAGCAACGGGTATCTGATATTGAGGATCGATCTGCATTATGGGACTCTGACATTGTCTCTCTCAAGAAGAAGTTTCAGGCCTCCCAGAATAAGATGGATGAGATGGAGAACTATGCAAGGCGCTCAAATTTGCGTTTCACAGGGATTCCAGGAGATAGTGAACGCATGGACGATCAATCCAATCCAGTGGCTTATATTGAATCCATAATCGGCGACCATGTGCTCGAGGAGTCACCTGAAGACCTTACAGTAGAGTGGGCCCACAGAGTTCCCTTCCAGAAAATTCCAAGGGCTAAGTATCCCAGGACAATGATTGTGAACTTCTCGGATTATCGGATTAGGGAGGCAGTACTATCAAAGGCAATTCCGAAGAGAGAGATTGTTCTACCTAGCGGGGGACCGAGTACGAGTATTCTCTGATATGTCAGCAGCAGCAGCACGGAGACGGAAGGACTTTGTTGGAATGCTGCGCCAATTCGAGAGTGCAGGAGCCCAGGCCTCTATTGCGCAGCAGTCCAAATTGAGAGTTCTATGGAAAGGAAGGTTCCATCTATGTTCTTCTCTTGAAGAAGCCCAAGATCTACTACAGAAGATGGTTCAAGTTAATGAAAAATAAGAGACTTAAGTAGACTCAATTAAACTTATGTATACTTAAGCAGAGTTTTTCTGTATATAACAATTAGCTGATTGAGAGAATTGTCGATATTTTTTTCCCTTCTTGCGTTGCATTTTTGGCACTTAGGCACTTTAGGTATTTTTAACTATTTTTGAAGGTTACTTTGCTTGCAGGTACCTATTGCCATTTTGTACTGTACTCTCCTTTAAGGGGGGGGGGGAGATGAGTTATAATGCACTTTACAGGGCACTTAAATGGGCTACCCCTTTTTCATAATGTGTGTTGAGGTAGTAAATTGCAGTTTTTGCACTAATGATCATTGCATTTGTTGCAATAAGCTTATAGCTGATGTTTTTTATATGGCACTTTGCACATTGCACTTTACCTTTTTTGATACTTTATATGGTCTACCCCTTTACACGTTTCATGGCACTTTATAAGGTCTACCCTTTTTTCATATTGTGTGTTGAGGTAGTAAATTGCAGTTTTTGCACTGACCCTCAAATGATTACTCAATAATAAGTGTAAAAGCTTTAACGTAACTATGTTGTTCTTCCTTACATATCCCATGCTTCATGTAATCTTCTATTTCCTATCAGTGCTTTATATTTCCAGGATGTTGTTACTTTTTTTCCCCAGCCAGCATATTTCTCTGGTCTCTCCTCCTATTTCCCATTTTGTGGTTCTCCAGCGCTGCGAGGTCATACGAATGGCAATAGCGCTATGCAAATATCATCACTTCACCGCATATAGAAAAACATGCCCCAACAGGTCACCAGAAACGCCAGATTTAAGAACATTCAATTGTTCATACTTTACAGCGCATAATTGACACTTACGCAGCTCAAGCACTATATCCCACCACAGACCTACGATGCCCCCGCTGTAATTTGGAGGATGCAGATCTCTGTCATATGTTATGGTCCTGTCAAACTGCTATCACGGGGTGGGGGGGTTCCTTTTACTGGTGTTGCACGCAGGGTATATCCAAACAGGCATGTTTTCATGGATTTCTCCACCACCATACCGATTCGATTCCTTTACAATTTGTTCTACTTCACCCCACAAAATCGGTTTACCTTCAGAAAATACCACTTCATATTTAGAAAATCAGCATATCACCTACTGTAATATGCACACAATCCAGTCAATGGTATTTTCTCCCAATTAGGGTCATACTCAAACCAATGGACTGCAAGTTGTATTTGCACCGCAGTGTGGTATAAAAATGAACCTGGCAGCCATAGGCCTCCCCTAACCATGCCAACTTCTGAGTATCTAATTTTACACTGCTACGCTTCCCAGCACAGACCATGGCACACAATACACAGATAAAAAGACCATATTAACCAAAGAAATGGAAATGGAAAGGGATAGTGATTTCCAAATTTCTACTAGAAAACTTAGCCCATCCATCACCATTCAGACAGTAAGAGTATTCTGTTCCAATGGACAATATGTCATCCAGATATTTAAAACTCTCCCTTTTACAGTCTATCCCCATACCTGGTGGGGAGGTTATGGTCCTATTTCTGCTAGCCTTTCATGAGGTGTGTTGCAGCCTGTAGGACCCACTTCTGCAGGTGAACATCACCACTGATGCATCACTCACGAGGTGGAGCACACATCTTGGTAACCAGACAGCACAAGCCACTTAGACCCCTCAGCATCAGAGTCGACACATCAGCCACCTAGAACTTCTGAAATTCCACCTTGTCCTAAAAGTCTTCTGCAAGATTAACATGAGCAAAGAGACCCTCATTAAGTTAGACAGCATGATGGGCATGTATTACTTACAGAAACAGAGTTTACTTACTTCTCCCAGCTGCCTGCATTTGCACAGTAGGTTTGCCACTGGCAGTTCACAACGAGATCTACTAGTTAGCAGAATACCGACTGGCTGTGGGTAACAACTTTGCAGATCTGTTAAATAGGATATATCAAAACAGTTGAATGGTAAGTCAACCCGGAAGTCCTACACGGGGATGTCTAATTGTGATGAACCACACTCCTGAACTGCACCACCACCAAAAAATGCCAAATGCCTAAGCTTTGCCTCCAGGTACCCACAAACAAAGGACAGTGCACAATGGAAGAACTGGTTAGGGATATTTGCTTATGCTCTTGTGCCTCTCCTACAATTCTTGTACATGGTGAGACAGATGAGGCAAGTGCCCATGACCCTCATTCTGGTGTTTCCAACGTGGGCCAGACAAGACTGCCAAGGTACTCAATGCTCCTTGTGATGCCCATCAGTCTCCACAAGAATCTACCAAACAGGCTGGACCTTCTCACACAACAACACAAGCAAATCACTCACAGATCCTAAGCACGGATGCCTTAATGGGCTTCTGGTTAAAACCCTGTTCTTGCCCACCTGTGTACAGGCAGGATTGTCTGGGAATGGCAGTTGGCACCAGTATAGTGCTTCTTCACCATGCGTGGATGCACTCCACAGGATTCTATCGAGATGTACAGGATTCTTATGGGTATGCCTTTTGTTGGATCACGCCTGCTCAGTGAGAATGTATGCTCAGAGTATGTCTTGGAATGTTTCGAGGAAGGTAGGCTGTGACACGCTGTTTGGGTATTTTGGCCCCTGCCAAACAGTTTGCTTGCCAGGTTTTGAAATTTCAATCCTACTCCAGCGTGTTGATGTTTAGTCAATGCCTGTTCCCCTAACCCTTGTCACAGTTGCTGCAGTCTTCAAGGCCGGGAACATGGATCAGGCATGCAAAGTGCAGGTCACCAAGGGCACCAATCCTCCCAGTCCCTTTCTCCTGCTGCAGCAGCAGCCACCAAGCTTCTTTAACTTGCCATAAGTGGCACATGGGAGGTAGAGCCAGCATTTTATTCATACACTATATCTCAGCAATCTGTAAGCTGTATGGATTCAAATTAAGATGTGTAATGCAATATCATTATTGCACATACTCCTATTGCTTTATACATCTTAATTTGAAATCTTGCAACTTGCAGAGTTCGGAGTTACATTATGTGAATGAAGACTGGATACTGGTTCTCTGATTGGATTGCTGTGGCCGTTCCCTTAACCTTGTGCGCCTGTATTACAATGTATTATTGATCTGAAATACTAGTGATGATAGTGGCATGTGTGATGTCCTCTTTCTCCTCAGCCATCATTTGTAAATAATTTACAGAATCAAGCACTTAGTCCCAAGGTGAGGGTCCTCCAAATCGTTCAGTATGAATCCTGTGGAAGAACAAATTCAAAATGCTCATATTGGCCCAGATTCTGCACGGTATCTTGAACCTACAGGACACTTATTTTCATATGCCAGTTCGGCAGTCCCGCAGATGTTACCTGCGGTTCAAGGTAGGCCAGGAACATTTTCAGTTTGCCATGCTCCCTTTTGGCCTCACCAGTCCCCTTGGGTTTTCACAAAAGTGATGGCGGTGGGTGCTGCCCATCTTTGGAGTTTGGGGATACAATTTTACACTACCTTGATGACTGGCTGTTCAAGGAAGGCTCCCACAAAGAGTTGTAGAACACCTCCAAATGATGATGAACCTTGTGACTTTGTTAGGGCTCTCGATCAACGTGTTGAAGTTGCACCTGACTCCTTCACGAAACCTTCCCTTCTTTTGGGCTGCCTTGGATATGATGCAATTCCAAGCCTTTCCCTTTGAACGAGTCGAGGACTTTCGGGCTATGATCCTGAGGTTTCAGCCTTGATCCTGTATCTCGAATAAGAGCTGCTCTGAGGCAACATGTTAATTCACTAGTTTCTACACTTGGCATTAGCGTATTTATATTTTAAAATAAATACATCCTGGAATGTATATAGAAAATTCTGCCCCCAAGCCAGATAACAATGTGGTGGTCTCTTACTCAAACTTTCAGGAGTGGATTTACTCAACTCGAGTCGCTAATCCCCAAGAAGGTATGTTGAACTTCCCAGTGTTGAATGCTTCTCGTCTGAGATAAAGGAGCTGAAGAAGGAATGTAAGAGACTCGATAGGAAATGAAGATACCAGTATGATGAGGAATGTAAGGAGATTAATTTTTTTTAAAACCTTATGCGATCTGCAGAGCCAGGCTGAAAGACTTCGTCGACAGGATCAGTCAATCCTCACATCCCTCCAAAGAAAAATACGCTATTGTCAACTCCTTTATAAAACCTTAACATGGCGGGGCTGGCCCGCCTTTCTCGAGGCAATGATGTGAACAGTTGGCCAATCATTTCTTAGGAAACGTTAAACTTATGTATGGTTCCCTGTCAGGAACAGCAGGTCTTCATACTAATCCAAAAACGTTACGGCCAGAAAACCTGAGGTGGGACTCTCAATGTTCCCAAAACTGACCAAGGAAGATGTCCTAAGGGTAGCAACCATAGTTAAGTCGGGTTCACATATAGACTTCCTTATGAAAGGAGCTGCGCCCGTCATATCTGATTTAAAGGCCATTTACAACTTATCCTTGTAGAACTAGCATATCCCGGACTTGTGGAAACATGCGATCATCAGACCATTACTGAAGACACCTTCCCTTAATCCTGACAACGCAAAACATTACAGACCTATATTACTACTTCCCCGGGTCAGTAAAATTCTGGAAAATGTATAAATGGTGTTCTCGCTCCGACTTTTTGGATTCTAACAATCTAATGCACCAGATGCAGACTGACTTTTGATCTGGTTGCAGTATAGAGACAGCCTTATTACTGGCCACTGAGGACCTCAAGAAGGCACTTGACCAGAGTGGGTCAGCTGCACTTATTCTGTTGGATATGAGTGCAGCGTTTGACATGGCCTCCCACACAATTCTATTCAGAGGTTAGAAAAAATCGGAATCACAGGAGTAGCGTTAAAGTGGCTAGCCTCGTTCCTCACCAATTGGAGCTTTCAGGTTAGCGGAGGGCCTTTTTTGTCAGAGATACAGCGGCTGGAGGGCAGAGTGCCCCTCCTTGAGCCCTACACTTTTCAATGTGTATGTCCGGCCTCTATCAAATGTCACATGTGACTTAGGTTTCACTATGTTATCTTATGCGGATGACACCCAGATCATTGTCTCATTGTCACTCAATGCTCATTCAACCTTTAACAGACTAACCACCTGTCTGGAACAGGTAACCAGCTGGATGGCTACAAGCTGCCTCAAGTTAAACGGGGGAAAAAGCAGAGGTAATGGTCACTGAAAATAATCCAGCACTCTGGGATCAACTGCTCTGGCCCCGATACCCCAGCCCTAAATATGAAGTAAAGAGCCTCTGGATCATTCTAGACAATGATCTGACGATGGTTTCTCAGGCAAAGAAGGTTGCAGACACCTGCTTTGGCCTCCTGATGACTCTTTGGAAGACACTCAAATAGCTACCCATTGAATATCGAAGGATGGTGATACAGGAGGATGGTGATACAAGTCCAGATACTCTCCCGTCTTGACTACGGCAAGTCACTCTGCATGTGCAGCCCCTCATATGTCATCAGAAAGCAGCAGGTTGCTCAGAATGCTGCAGCCAGAGCACTGTTGGGCCTGCCCAAAATGCGATCAGCACATCTGGCATTTGCACAGCTTCATTGGTTACCTATAAATAAAAGTATAGAATTTAAGGCTCTATGTTTCACCCACAGGATAAAGCATTACCCTGGCCCGCACATCCCTCAACATCTCATCTCTCCATACAGTGCCCCCAGAGAGCTGAGATCTAATGACCTATTCCTACTGACCATTCTTAGAATTAGGAGATCAAGAGGCAGGAGCCGTTCTTTATACCTGGCTACCTGGTCTCTAAACTCTGGAACTCTCTTCCCATCCCTCATAGATCAGACCGAAACGTACTTCGTTTTAGGGAGAAGCTGAAAACTCTCTTTTCATCTGAGCAGTGAAAGTCCTCGCCTTGTTCTGTCAGCGCCTGAAAGCTCGCTGTGGGTAGCTGTGTGCTCAATAAGAACAACAATGTGTTTGTTTTTTCAGTTCCTAGCACTGCCATTGGATCTCTGGGGTCACAAGTGACATGCTTGGGGTAGAAGCTACAACCCCTAGTGAACCTTAAATGACATCCAATGTCTTATGGGTACAAAGATGCAGCTATGAAAGTTAAACAAACCTTGCTTGTTATGACTGCGGTCTAGTGTTTGGAATTTTGATGAGTGAAGTGTTGTGTAGTTTAAAAGCACTACCGACTGCATCACACCTCATATGACCAATGCACACCGGCACACACGTTTATTCACAGGGTATGGGACGTTTTTAGGTCTGGTGTTAGCAAAGAACTTTTGATATTACTTAAATTGAAATATAATATACTTTTAAGGATCATTTATGCCAGCCCTTTATATCCATTGGTCTCTTGTGGTGTTTTTACGTTTTTATTCTGCGTAGTACAGATAATAGCATGAGGCATTTGGTTATCCCACTTAAGCCATAGTCTAAGTCAGGGGTCTTCAAAGTGTGGGGCGCGACCCCCAGGGGGGCCGTGAAGTGATGGAATGGGGGTCGCGCATTCCCGGTCACACTTCTGCCCAGGCACAACAAGGGATTCAGTCCCCCTCCTCCCCCGTAGTGTGTCTCAGCTCGAGCTGCTGTGGGCTCCGCTGGGCTGTCTGCATTCTTATCTCCTGAGTTTATCACAGGTCGTTAAGGACCATTTGCAGATTTACATACCTTTTGAAAAGTGGTTACTGAGGCTTAGTTTTTTTTTCTAGTTCTAGTACCCCCTGGGCCCCAACTCTGCCTTTGCCTTACATTTTACAGTTACTGCAGTAGTGTGAGAATGCGTTTCATGAAAATATATATAAAGTAGGGTTGCAAGAAGAAAAATACCAGCCATTTGATGTTTAAAGAGCCTGCAAAGACCTCCTCTTGACACTAAATGGGATTGTAAATAAAATCATATGCATTCATTCGTAATGTGACTTTTCTGTCTTTGTTCCCTTTAATTATCAGCCATGGATCATTGAGGCAGCCCTAGAACACAATTAAAAGTGCTTTCTATTTATATTTGCTGTTCCAAGTACGCACAGATGAGTGCTGAAATATACAGCTTTAGGTGACTGCTTATTTTTGTACCGTCTGGGACATCAAAATAATGAGCAGGCAACCCTAACCATAGGACTGGAAGTGTGTTGCAGAATCAGCAATCCCTGATTAATGTCATAATAGCAATAGTTTAACTTGCATCTTAAGCCCTACGCTGCCGTCAATAATATGCTGAGTTACTTCAAGTGTTTGGGAATGCACCCTGCATTCAGAGAACTCACTTCTCATTCTCACACTTCACTTTCACGTTCACCCTGCACTCACAGCGATCACAATGCACTCACACTGATCACCATGCACTCACATCATTCACCCTCTCACACTGCACTCACAGTGATCACTCTGAAATCACAATGCACTTGCGTTGTTCACCCTGTACCTCAGCCTGCAGTCACACCACTCATCTGCACTCATGTGACACCTCATTCACCTGTCCCCTCACTGCTCAATTTGCAACTTGCTCAAACAAGCCCATCATTAACCATGCATTCATTCGTCCCACTCTGCACTTACATCCATCCGCACCCAAAATCATGGTCCCCTCACTCCCCCTGCAGTCACTCCTCTTTCCCTACTCTCACACTGTTGCATCACTCACCGTGCACTCACATGGGCACACTTCTCATCCGCAGAGTGCAGAGGGTTAATGTGCCTGCTACAAAGAACATGTACTATGCAGATCACAGAACTGCGAGTAAACGGAGTAGCACTATAAAAAAAAAAATGTTTGTCAGAAAGGTGCTACAGAGAGATGAGGTGCTTTGTTGGTGAGTGGTAGTGAGGGAATTTATGGAGAAGGAGGAAACGGGGATGGGGCACCAAAAAAGACTGCTGTGCCGTGTGTGGCCAGTGCTATGGACAGCCCTGCCTGGGAGTGTAGGCCCCCTCGCGAAGTTTGGGTCTAGTCGCTCCTATGCTTCTGCCTACTACTATTATTATTTACACTTGTAGCGTGCTGCTATTATCAAAAGGTGTCCTGGGGCTAATAGCCATCTGCTGCCTGAAGGCAAATGAGAAACATACAGAAGGGGAAGGAGAACCAGCCAAATTGGGTGACCTACAGAGCATAGAGCCAGGTTTGTATATCTTCCTAAAGGATAATAGAGTCTTGGTGGAGCGAAGCAAAGGAGGGTGGACGTTCCATAACTGTGTGGCCTGCACCAAAACAGCAAGACAGACAATTCGTGCCTTCCTGAATTAGGGAACAATAAGTAGAGTGGCACAGGCCAAGAGGAGCATACGGGTCCAACCTGTGTGCTCGGTGAGAAGAGATGAGAGGATGAGAAAGGACAGCAAGGGAGTGAGGGAATTTGATTGAAGAGGTCAGGGATGAGGAGAAATGTGAAGTGCCGAAGGGAAGTGCGGACACGCAAGAAGTGCGTGTGAGTGAAAGTTGAGGGCACAGAGGAGGGCTACTGTCAAACTGTGAGAGAAGATAGCTGAGAGATGATCTGTGACCTAAAAAGTAATTTGATGCGACATTGGTGAGGGACAGCAGCGATAGGGGAGTACTGGGGTGGGTGTTGAGCAGTGATTAATTTGTAATTAAACATGTGCCAGGAACCTCACCAGTAGGCCACTGCAACTTTAACCACCCACCCATTGCCTTGCATGTGCGGCCAATGTCAATACCTATGCAACTACCAACCATAACACTGTACAAGTGTGACTATTTCAAGCCCCCAAAGCTATAAGAATGGCATGGATGTCAGGAGTTTATCGTTTTTAAAGTATATTGAATTAATAAACAGCTGTTCTGCTCATCTCTAAATTACACAGACAGAGCCATCAAGTGGCATGTGGCAGACGGTCATATTGCCAGTGTGCACAATTAGGTGCCAGTGTAGAGCAACGGAAACCACCTGCTCAAATTAAGCACTGGTGCGGAGGTAACAGGGGAGAGGGACATTGGTTCAAGAAGGTGTGAAAAAAACAAAGGATAGATGTGAAACATGAATGGGGGACTGGAGAGGTGTAAGATACAAATCGACAACAATTTGAACGGAGAGACTTGAGATGAATGAGAAGTGCAGATGGGCACGGGAGGTGACAGGGCCAGAGAGGCCATGAGATAAATGCGAGAAACTGTTAGAGATGAGGGCAGTGAAAGGGCAGAATGGCAAGGGTGATTAAGGGTGAAGTGAGAAATTGAATGGGGAGAGTTTAGAAGTTGTAAGAAGGGGTGAAAGAAAATGGCCTGCAAAGTGAGAGAGGGATCCAGGATTTGGAGAGGAGAGGAGAGGAGAGAGGGATGGAAGGGAGTGGTGAGAGCAAAGTGGCATGGGTAAATTGCTTAACTCTGCACAAGACCTCCAGGGTTTTAAGAGACCCCTGCTGCTCCCGGCCAGGGCCAGGTGAGCTTCTAATGTGGCAGCACGTATTCCTGCAGAGTGGAAGGCCCATCACAAAGGTTGACTAGACATCTTTCTGATGTTAATTGCTGTATTTTGGTTATAAACTGGTACTGATGGGGTGAAATCTTTCCTCAGTGTTACTGTGTGCAAAAAAATTCAAAATAATGAAGCAATTCTATCCCAAAATAACGCTGCATCACATAACATTATTTAAATGTTCTTCCCACACAATTTAGTCAAGCCTGTCGTGTAATTTGGTCCTCACCTGCCTGGTAATTCCAGAAGCCCTGCCTACAGGTTTAGAAATGTATATCAGGAGGGGGTCCTTACAACTGAAAATGTTGACAGGGGGGTCTCGGCACCCAAAAGTTTGAAGACCTCTGGTCTAAGTGCACTATGAGTGGCTGCATTCTGCTTATTCGCAAGTATTTCCACACACAAAGTAGTTGCCTTAATATCAGAGGCTACGATCACTGTGTGCTTTTTCGGACGAAACATATTTTTGCGTTTATTTTATTTATTTTTATTTATTTTTACTAGCATCCCCCAACAGTATTTTACAAACTAAGTCATGGAACAAAACAAACATTGGCAAAGCCAAAGGTCTCGCACCAACAAAGACCTATTGATTATTTTTATTATAGTCCTTTTCAGGTGATTGGAAAACCTTAATTATGGCTCATCAATAGGCAGATGACATGCAGCACCTACAACTGTAGTTGCATTTTGCCTTGGTGGAAGGAATTTTGATGAGGGAGCAGGGTATGTTCGTCTCTTTCTGTGTCCGTCCTACCTTCCTACTCAACAGTTTGCAAACTAGGCATGTAATCTGTTTTTGACTTGTAGTGGAATGTAATGTAGAATAGTGTAGGGTGTTGAATAGTCTCTTGAATAGTGTAGTCATAACTTCATTCTGCCAGTGACATTTTAAGATATTTGAGGCCCTTGCCAACACATATTTTGAGGCCCTCTCTTTGGACAACTGTTAATTTACTAGCCATTTTTAGCTCCTATCACTCGTGATGCTGAACAATATTAGCATACTTGTTAACATTTTCAGAAACTTGGGAATGCAAAGCAGATGAAAGCTCAAGCTGCTGTTGCTCACCAGCCAAATAGTACCAAAAGAATGCTTAAAACGTATTATTGAATATATTTCTTTGCAGTGGTAACGCAGTTAGGTGGGCGGGGTGGGGTCGGAGTAGTGGAGTTAGACATACGACGGCAAAGGCGAAAATAAATAAATAAATTAAACCACTTACCTTGCGCGCGCCGCATCATTGGCAATGCGGCGAGCGCAAGGTAAGTGTTTTTACTTATTTACTTTCACCTTTGCCGTGGTATGTCACACTCCGCTACCCCCCCCCACCTCGCCCCACCTCATCGCCTTACAGCATTACCAATGCGAGCCGACACTGTTTCACTGTATACTTTGATCTAGATTTTCTTTGACTTCTAACAACATTTGACATGGATTTCAATGTCTAATCAGCTTGTTCTTCCTATCGTAGTAAAGACACTGTAAGGATGACTTGTTAGATACACAGTGGTCTAGTCCATAATATTAAAATAAGGCAGAAGTACATAGTACTGGAAATTGTAGCTTTAGGTCAGGGGTCTTCAAAGTGTGGGGCGCGACCCCCAGGGGGGCCGTGAAGTGATGGAAAGGGGGTCGCGCATTCCCGGTCACACTTCTGCCCAGGCACAACAAGGGATTCAGTCCCCCTCCTCCCCCGTAGTGTGTCTCAGCTCGAGCTGCTGTGGGCTCCGCTGGGCTGTCTGCATTCTTATCTCCTGAGTTTATCACAGGTCGTTAAGGACCATTTGCAGATTTACATACCTTTTGAAAAGTGGTTACTGAGGCTTAGTTTTTTTTTCTAGTTCTAGTACCCCCTGGGCCCCAACTCTGCCTTTGCCTTACATTTTACAGTTACTGCAGTAGTGTGAGAATGCGTTTCATGAAAATATATATAAAGTAGGGTTGCAAGAAGAAAAATACCAGCCATTTGATGTTTAAAGAGCCTGCAAAGACCTCCTCTTGACACTAAATGGGATTGTAAATAAAATCATATGCATTCATTCGTAATGTGACTTTTCTGTCTTTGTTCCCTTTAATTATCAGCCATGGATCATTGAGGCAGCCCTAGAACACAATTAAAAGTGCTTTCTATTTATATTTGCTGTTCCAAGTACGCACAGATGAGTGCTGAAATATACAGCTTTAGGTGACTGCTTATTTTTGTACCGTCTGGGACATCAAAATAATGAGCAGGCAACCCTAACCATAGGACTGGAAGTGTGTTGCAGAATCAGCAATCCCTGATTAATGTCATAATAGCAATAGTTTAACTTACATCTTAAGCCCTACGCTGCCGTCAATAATATGCTGAGTTACTTCAAGTGTTTGGGAATGCACCCTGCATTCAGAGAACTCACTTCTCATTCTCACACTTCACTTTCACGTTCACCCTGCACTCACAGCGATCACAATGCACTCACACTGATCACCATGCACTCACATCATTCACCCTCTCACACTGCACTCACAGTGATCACTCTGAAATCACAATGCACTTGCGTTGTTCACCCTGTACCTCAGCCTGCAGTCACACCACTCATCTGCACTCATGTGACACCTCATTCACCTGTCCCCTCACTGCTCAATTTGCAACTTGCTCAAACAAGCCCATCATTAACCATGCATTCATTCGTCCCACTCTGCACTTACATCCATCCGCACCCACAATCATGGTCCCCTCACTCCCCCTGCAGTCACTCCTCTTTCCCTACTCTCACACTGTTGCATCACTCACCGTGCACTCACATGGGCACACTTCTCATCCGCAGAGTGCAGAGGGTTAATGTGCCTGCTACAAAGAACATGTACTATGCAGATCACAGAACTGCGAGTAAACGGAGTAGCACTATAAAAAAAAAAATGTTTGTCAGAAAGGTGCTACAGAGAGATGAGGTGCTTTGTTGGTGAGTGGTAGTGAGGGAATTTATGGAGAAGGAGGAAACGGGGATGGGGCACCAAAAAAGACTGCTGTGCCGTGTGTGGCCAGTGCTATGGACAGCCCTGCCTGGGAGTGTAGGCCCCCTCGCGAAGTTTGGGTCTAGTCGCTCCTATGCTTCTGCCTACTACTATTATTATTTACATTTGTAGCGTGCTGCTATTATCAAAAGGTGTCCTGGGGCTAATAGCCATCTGCTGCCTGAAGGCAAATGAGAAACATACAGAAGGGGAAGGAGAACCAGCCAAATTGGGTGACCTACAGAGCATAGAGCCAGGTTTGTATATCTTCCTAAAGGATAATAGAGTCTTGGTGGAGCGAAGCAAAGGAGGGTGGACGTTCCATAACTGTGTGGCCTGCACCAAAACAGCAAGACAGACAATTCGTGCCTTCCTGAATTAGGGAACAATAAGTAGAGTGGCACAGGCCAAGAGGAGCATACGGGTCCAACCTGTGTGCTCGGTGAGAAGAGATGAGAGGATGAGAAAGGACAGCAAGGGAGTGAGGGAATTTGATTGAAGAGGTCAGGGATGAGGAGAAATGTGAAGTGCCGAAGGGAAGTGCGGACACGCAAGAAGTGCGTGTGAGTGAAAGTTGAGGGCACAGAGGAGGGCTACTGTCAAACTGTGAGAGAAGATAGCTGAGAGATGATCTGTGACCTAAAAAGTAATTTGATGCGACATTGGTGAGGGACAGCAGCGATAGGGGAGTACTGGGGTGGGTGTTGAGCAGTGATTAATTTGTAATTAAACATGTGCCAGGAACCTCACCAGTAGGCCACTGCAACTTTAACCACCCACCCATTGCCTTGCATGTGCGGCCAATGTCAATACCTATGCAACTACCAACCATAACACTGTACAAGTGTGACTATTTCAAGCCCCCAAAGCTATAAGAATGGCATGGATGTCAGGAGTTTATCGTTTTTAAAGTATATTGAATTAATAAACAGCTGTTCTGCTCATCTCTAAATTACACAGACAGAGCCATCAAGTGGCATGTGGCAGACGGTCATATTGCCAGTGTGCACAATTAGGTGCCAGTGTAGAGCAACGGAAACCACCTGCTCAAATTAAGCACTGGTGCGGAGGTAACAGGGGAGAGGGACATTGGTTCAAGAAGGTGTGAAAAAAACAAAGGATAGATGTGAAACATGAATGGGGGACTGGAGAGGTGTAAGATACAAATCGACAACAATTTGAACGGAGAGACTTGAGATGAATGAGAAGTGCAGATGGGCACGGGAGGTGACAGGGCCAGAGAGGCCATGAGATAAATGCGAGAAACTGTTAGAGATGAGGGCAGTGAAAGGGCAGAATGGCAAGGGTGATTAAGGGTGAAGTGAGAAATTGAATGGGGAGAGTTTAGAAGTTGTAAGAAGGGGTGAAAGAAAATGGCCTGCAAAGTGAGAGAGGGATCCAGGATTTGGAGAGGAGAGGAGAGGAGAGAGGGATGGAAGGGAGTGGTGAGAGGAAAGTGGCATGGGTAAATTGCTTAACTCTGCACAAGACCTCCAGGGTTTTAAGAGACCCCTGCTGCTCCCGGCCAGGGCCAGGTGAGCTTCTAATGTGGCAGCACGTATTCCTGCGGAGTGGAAGGCCCATCACAAAGGTTGACTAGACATCTTTCTGATGTTAATTGCTGTATTTTGGTTATAAACTGGTACTGATGGGGTGAAATCTTTCCTCAGTGTTACTGTGTGCAAAAAAATTCAAAATAATGAAGCAATTCTATCCCAAAATAACGCTGCATCACATAACATTATTTAAATGTTCTTCCCACACAATTTAGTCAAGCCTGTCGTGTAATTTGGTCCTCACCTGCCTGGTAATTCCAGAAGCCCTGCCTACAGGTTTAGAAATGTATATCAGGAGGGGGTCCTTACAACTGAAAATGTTGACAGGGGGTCTCGGCACCCAAAAGTTTGAAGACCTCTGCTTTAGGTGATAAATTCATAATCCCATCGCTTCACTACTGGTGTTCTTGCTGAAATAGTGAAAATAAAAGCACTGCTTCGGGTATTTTAGCCATTTAAACGGGTAAAATTTGATCATTTTCGCCATCATTTTTCTTCCCTTGTCTTGTCCCTCTCCCTGCCCCTCTCCACTCCCACATTCTACGTGTGCATAAAAGGGGGATAGAGGTGAGGGAGAGAAATATGTGATGCAGGGAGAGACGTAAGGTAAAGAGAAAGGTAAGGTAGCCAGATAGAAAGATTCAAAAAGGTAGAAACAGTAGGAGATAGGTAGAGAAAGAGAGTGGGCGAAGGATAGGTAAGGTTTTAGAGAGTGAGAGTGGGCTAGAGATAGGAAGGACATTTGGAGAAAGGGAGGTGATGGGGTATACCACCGGGGGATTTGTGAGAGAAGTAAGGTAGACAAAGAGGTGATTTAAAGAGACTTAAAGACCGAAAGTTAAAGGTGGATGGGTAGGAAGACTTGAGATAGTGAGAGATCTGAGTGAGAGATGGCATTGTGAGATAAAGAGTAGAGTAAAATGAGACGTGGTATTGACAGGCAGGCCAGATAGAGTCTGGCAGAAAGAGGCGAGGTTGCTACAGCGGTACTGTGAGATCGAAGGTGCGATGGAGATAGGTTTGTGATAGAGATGTGGAGCCAGAGGTAGGTGGATAGCTGTATACAGAGAAGAAGAGGGGGTGGGTTAAAAAAAAAGAAAAGTGCAAAGAGACAGTTACGTGTGTGTAATGATAGGAGTAGCGGGAGAGAAGAAGGCATAGCAAGAAAGAAGTAAGGTAGTGAGAGAGGAGATGTAGAGGAAGTAAAGGGAGGAGGTGCTAACATCTCCGAATTGTCTTTCTTTTGAAGCCAGAATTTTCTTCACCCAGGCTTGCATAGTACACAAATCCTTAAATGCTGAAACGCTAACCTACCTGGACAGCAACATTTCTGAGGAGGCACTCCGTCTCTAAATAATGCTGACACACTATGTTTCAAAACCCATCGTTTTCAGAATGACAAAAGATGGAAAACACGCTTTCTCGGGTTACACTCCCAAAACTTGGACTTCTATTCTCCTTCACAAACCCCCTCCTGCTTGTCTTTTAGAAAAGTAATATCCTCATGTTACAGTCTCAGAAATTATTCTCGCTGATAAAATAGGTTTGCCGTGTGTAAAATCATACTTTTCTATCAGGCTTGCTGTTTATTTACTAGCTGGAATCATGCAGCTATTATATTACATCCTGCTGTTTGAATATGCCGTTCCCGCTGAACATCTGTAAAGAGCTCTGCTGCCCAACTGGGTGTGCTTCACCCTCTATAAAATTAAAACCGAGTACATCAACTTCAGTATCAGTAGATCGACCTCATTCATGTTCATTGGGGATATTCTGACCGGCTTCATCATTTGTTGGTTAGATCAGCTCAGCCCAAGTTCTCGCCATTAACGTTCATTTTGTCTAGATGTGTAAATATCTGTTGCCATATCCTAGTAAAGTCTGCCGAAAGATGCTCCTGCTGTGATGTTCTCAGTGGCCTCCTGGTACTGGATACAATGTTTGGGGTTGATACTGCTGCCCGCTTCTAGCCATACACCAGGTGATTGCTCATCCACCCAGACAATGGCCACCTCCATGTGAAACGCAGACCGAATAATTTTGTGATGTAGGCAGGGCTTTAAGTGGGAGGAAAAAACTGGGGGTGGGGTCTCTCATAGGGGCGTGGCCGCTGTAATGAAGGGCGTGGCTTAAAACACAAGCCAAAAATCTGTGTTTAGCATAGTGTGCTGCCCCACTGGTACTTTGCTGCTTTTGTCATCCAGAAATAACAGAAGTAACATTACACCTACAACAAGCCAGGACTATTGGCTTTGCCAATGGTTGTAAATTTTATAAAATAAATAAGCAAAAACTATCACTTTGTTGTATATAATATTAAAAATGCTACTCGCTCTTGTGGGCGAAGTTGTGGCATGAGGCAAGAGCAGCCGATCTTCGAGCTGAGAAAACAGGTTCGAGCCCCACTCCTGCGATTAAAAAAAAAAAGAATATGTCCTTGTGTAATGTAATTGGTGGTCATGTAAAACGCTCCAAGTTTGCGCTTTATGAAAATGAAAAACGAGTCCCTTTGAAGTTACATCAAAGGCAGTTGTACGGTTTCAGAGTTTTTTGGGGTTTTTTTCACCCCCGGGGGTAAAAATGGAGAGCCCGATAGCGACCCGTCTTGGCACAGCACCGGCAGGACCCGGCCCACTTACAGCCCTGCTTGCAAGTAATATCAGAATAAAGGGCAGCTCGTTCCTGATATTAACGCGGGCTACGTATCACTGAAATTTTCCAGGGGCTCTGAGAAAGCAGAAAAACACAGGAGTCTTTGTCGCATACAGCATCAGGGGAAAAGATACCCAATAACAGTGAAAATTAAGAGGTCCGTTGTTTATTTATATTTTACGGTGTAATTTTCTTACTTTTGCTTCGAATATATTTTGTAGAGCGACTGACGTCACATCATCCCATCCGTACTCCTGATTATTGCAATCAATGACAAAACGCTAAAATTAATGGTTATTACATTTATTCAGGAGAAAACAAAAAAAATCTACAGGCGTTCAAGTAACATGGTAATAAAGGAAACTGCCGTCGTGGTTTTGCTCATGTGACAAACAGGAAGTTCGACATTTGCAATCGCATTGCTCAAGCTTGTTTTAGAACGTACCTTCCTCTTTGGCACGGTTTGAAAAAAAAAAAGCAATTGTTCACCGATGACCACCTACAGTGAATTTGTAGGTGTACAGGGCGCGGGGGCTCCGTCTGCTCGTCAGAAACTGGAAGGGTTCGCAAATCGAATCTTCCGCCGGCATTCGAAGGGCGCGCTTCCCGACCCGAGACCGGCCCTGGAACATGACAGTTACCCCGTCTCCGAATACAACCTGCTCTGGGCCAGATCCAGTAAGTTCTCAGCTGGGGGCGATCTAGAACGATGCATGGTTAGTGCTCGCAAGAGTTCCCTGCATGTTCGCAGGGTTTACATAATGTTATTGGGCTGATGGTGTATATATCAATAAGGTGTAATCCAAGGTCTGCGTTGTTTGTGTTTGCGGAACTCTTTCAAGCCACGCCGCTAAGAATGCTTTGGTCTAAAAAACATAAATAAAGAAATGGGTCCGGGAAAGTAGGGAGTGGGTGTTTTTAAGTAATTTATAGGTGGTGCATTACTCTAGAAACTATTTTCTCCTTATTGGATACTGTAGATACACCTAATTACTGTTCTCGTGTTGACGCGCAGAGCTATGGTTAGGCTTGGGAGTTAGAGGGGTTGGGGTACCTCTTCCCGATGGCAGCACATGTAGCAGGTTCCCGACAGCTAGAAGTCTGTCTGTCCATCTTTGGCGGTCCTTCTGGCTGAAGGGAATCTGACCCCAAGCGACCGCAAATTTTCATCTCAAACTAGTTTGGGCGAATTTGTGAATCAGCTTGAATTTGATATAGGCGACAATGACTAAGTGAACAGGAAAAGTTCCAATTTCAAATGGCCACTCACCAAACCAGTTGTTTTCAGAGCGCAGTGCTCTCAATAACCGAGGGTGTAAACCACTGTTGAAGAGGTTCGTTCGCACACTTATTATTTCATTCGAGGTCTCTTTTGTGCAGCTGCTCCTGCCAGTGTAGAACACGGACTAAGTTGTTATCGGGAGTGCGCTTTTATAGCAAACTTGTGCATCGGAGGAAAAAAAATCTCCCTTAAATAGGGGTTGGCAAAGAGGTCGGTGGTGAGGTAACAATTAGAGTTATTTATGCACAGTGAGGTTCTTTTTAATTTCACATCACCAAAGAATTACTTAACATTTCATCTTCATTTGGAATAGGAAGTGCGCCTCTTAATATTACAAAATTTGAAGAAGCAAAACTTCCTTTCAGAAAGGGCATGTTCTAGTTCCCCTTGGGATGCATGAAGTATAAAATATATTTTTTATAAAAGATACAACAAAAGGGCCTGATTCACAAATGTAAAGATACACATTTATTTCTACTTGCCTAGAGGTAACTCTCCACTCTTTTGCTGTTCACCATTTCAGAATGTGATTTACATCTAAGTGTAGACTTTAACGTCTTCATCCCTCAAATGAGGCGATGAATCCTTCTGCAACATAATTTAGGAGAGTAAAGTTATTACTAGTAGCTTTATACCTCCTAGTGGAGACATCACCGCTGAAGTAGATAGCTCCATATGGTAAAATATAAGAACATGTGATAACTTTTATTATTTTTGTATGTAAAATCGAGATATAAACTGTTTATTATTCCGAAAATAATAAAATACAATTTTACAGCTCATTAGCTCATCAAATTGAATGTGTATCAAATAATTTAAATGCATTTATAAACACTATTTTTAAGGGATACTTCTATCTGCAGGTTCCTCGCCTTGTGATTACCCTCATGCTCCAGACTTGATCCGGGTTTTTTCTCAGTATTGCTTATGTGAACCTGCTGGTGGCACCGTGAGGCTCAGTGTCTTCTTCGCCCTTGAAGTGACATTGGAATTGCATATACACACCATCCTTGAGCACGGATGTCAGTTCCTTTCTTTATGCTCCTTCGGGCGTGGATCCAGAGCATAAGCTCAAATTTTACCTTGTCTCTGAAGAAACTTTTGTGACAAAATTATTTTTCCCATGTGTAGGGGACATGTCCCCTTTTAAGCCTTATAGCAACTGTCACAAATAGATATATGTGACAGATTCCCAACAGGTATGTCTTTGGTGTCCAGGAGCATCACACAACTCCAAGGCCTTCGAGGACAGTGACCAGATGAATCCCAAGGTGATCTTTGAGTGCAAAGCGATGTTCTATGAAATGAAATAAAGTGTAGCTTATATAGCGCAACTGTCACTCCTAACGGAGTCTCCTGGCGCTGCCGATAACTGAGGTCAGCTATAACAGTGTAAAAGCTAAATCAGGGCCGAGGAGCAGACATCTGATATTCCAAAGATCCAAGTCTTTAGGGCCCTTCTAAACGGCTCTTCCTGTTCCATCGCTCTAAGTTCCTTTGGCAGACTATTCCACGCCTTTGCACCCAAAACCGTTGCTGATTTCCCTCCTTTAGTTGACAATTTGAAACCAGACACTGTGAGTAAATTTGCAGAGCTAGATCTAAGTGTCCTTGTTGTAATGTATGGTTTGAATCTTGTAGAAAGATATACCAGACCCAAACGGCGAAATGCTTGGAAAGTTGTTAACAATAGTTTAAACAAAATTCTTTTGTGGATCGGAAGCCAATGTAAAGTTTTCAAGGCAGCAGAGGCAGACGCTCTATGTTACTGAACACCAAAGAAAGGCATGTACAACCCACTCCCAGTCAAAGTCAAGAACACTCATTCCCATTCTGGAAGTAGTTCCTGTGAAAGATCCTCTTCTCATTCGGAGTCCTCAAGTATGTCGAAGTCCATGAAGATGAAGGTGGGTTCTTCTCTGTCCTGCCTCTCTTCCTCAGAGAAGTTGTGTGTACGTTAAGGTACCTCTCAGTCTTGGTCCCGATTTCCTACCTAGGAACAGATTCCTCAACTGGGACAGATTCAAAAGTGTTTCTGGGTCTATCGTCGACACCACTGCATGTATAGGTCTTTCAGTGCCATTTGCATATCTTGGGTACCCTGCCAGCTCCCTCTACAACGACTTCAGGCCCTACTGATCTGAGGAGGCCTCCAATCGCATTACTGTCAGTGGATCTGTCCTTGATGTCATGTGAGTCTTTTGACCCCTTTTGTGGGGTCTGTCCCCACTCTGGGACCAGCTCCCATTGTGACTTCGAACCAGATACCACAACTCATACTGATCCTGCCATGCCATTGCTGGCTGTGATGCCGCTAATGTCAGAGGCGCATCCAATATTTTTGTCTAACTCCAAGATGAATCTGCCGTGAGCTTGACCGAAGTCTCATTCTATCTGACACAGATGGTCTACCTTCATTCTGGTATATTACCACTTCTCTGGAGCCTACCTCAAGCACTCCAAATCCTTTTGGGCTCAGATTCAGAACATAGGCAACATGGTCTGGGTGATGAAAATGGCTTTGATGGAATGGCTCATTCCAATACTGTTATAGCAACTATCTTCTCATGGACCTACAAGAGGCCAATGGATTGGATACTTCTCCTTAGATTGTTTTGCATCCCCTCCTCCCCCTGCCCATCAACGAAAGAATCAACCCCTTAGCTGTAGTCAACCGGCCTGCTGCTGAAGTTCATGACTTACAGCTTAGATTTATTAAGGTTTAAACTAACTTACTAACTGAGGTTCTACCTTCTGGCCAGGCCTACACAGAACCACTCCTTCCTTTCAATGAGCCTCGGACTGATGCACATAATAGGCATTTTGGGTCAAACCTTGTTCTTGTTGCCGATAAATAGTCAAGTGGCTAGACACCGAAGATCTACCCCATGTGACTCTGCTTTCCTCACACAGTGTCCCACTTCTGCGAGCCTAGTGGTCCAGGACTCTACCGGTAGGTTGAACCAAAACTAATTGCCTACAGCTCCTTCTTATAGGGAGTTGAAACATACAGAGGCATTTGGGGAACAAATGTTCACCTCAGCTAGTCTGGCCCTTGGTTCAGTCAATGCCAGCTGCCTCCTTGGACAATACTCACATGCACTGTGGGACATGGTAAGCTAAATCTTGCACGCAGTCCATGTTAAATTTCGTTCTAACCTAGCGCAGATCATCCAGGATGGCTAACACGCAGCAAAATTTCATCCACTATTGGTTGGATACTTCTGACTATTTAGCCAGGGCAGTCGGTACCAGCGTGATGCTTCAGCATCATGCAGGATTGAGTTTCTTGTTTATTCCGGGTGATGTCTAAGCGTCATTAATGGATATACCGTTTGACAGCACCTACCTGTTTGCAAACAAAGCAGTTTCAGCACTGGAGTGCTACAAAAAAAGTTGGGCCAGAGTGCACTCCGTCTGTCTGTGTCTGTGTGGCAGTAGCCCTAGCAATTTTGCCTTTTGACGCTTCGAAAGGGGTTTGGCTCAAAGACAGCGCCAAGCCCCTTCAAGCTAGCAACAGACCCCCCAAAGTTCTTTTCTTGAGGTCGGGTCGAGGATCTGGCTGTCAACGTTCATGACCTCAGGGGCAGCATACTCCCCAGTCCCCTGCTCACTCTGCTTCAGCTTCCCAGGTGCTTTCGTTTGCCCACAGTGGCATATGGCCACCCTGTTGGAGACAGGAGAAGTTATTTCCTCCATGGGTGACAGAGCATTACATCCAATAAATGGGTGCTCAAATATTTCAGCAAGGGTACACCCTGCCATTCCTGGTCTACCCGACACATATTCCATCCACATCTGAGCTACTTTTGTGGACTATTTGTCCGTTCTGCAGCAATAAGACTACACTCTTTTAGATGACGGAGCCATGGAGAGGGTTCCAGTATCTGCAATAGGAAGTGGATTTTATCCTTACTATTCCTGGTGACGAAGGAAAACTGAGGCCTTCCTCCAATTTTAGATCTTCACTTTCTCAACTTCTTTCTGAAACAGGACAAATTCAGGAATGTTCACATTGGCCGAGGTTTTATTTCCCTTGGATCCGGGCAACTGGATGATAGTGCTGCACCTGAAGGATGCCTATTTTTAATTTTTATATTCCCGTTCTGCAGTCTCACAGGTGTTACCTGTGGTTCAAGGTAGGCGAAGAGCGTTTTCAGTTTTCTGTGCTTTCCTTTGGTCTCACCAGTTCCCCTTGTGTTCATGAAAGCAATGGCGGTGGTTGCTGTACACCATTGAAGGTCGTGCATACTAATCTTTTCATACTTTGACGACTGGATGTTGAAGAGACACTCACTGCAGTCAGTCGTTCACTACTACTTCAGATGACAGCGAATCTCTACACCTCTTTGGGGTACTTGATCAATGTGCCAAAGTCGCACCTATTTTCCAAGTGAAGTCTCCTATTCATTGCAGCCGTTCTGGATACTGTACAGTTTCGAGTCTTCCCTCCGGTTCAGCAAGTCCAGGACATTTGAACTATGATCCTGATGTTTCAGACTTCGTCCTGGGTCTTCGTGAGAGTAGCCCTGAGATTTCTTGGCCTCCTGCTCCCGGACTATGCCAGATGGCACATACAAGCTCTGCAGTAGGATCTGAAGCCTTACTGGACTTGGCAGTTAAGGAGCCAGTTAGATTTGATCATGTTTCAGTGGAGACTGCAAAAGGCCTTCAGTGGTGGCTACTTGAGTACAATTGGGCCAGCAGCAGACCCTCTTCTTACCCAACACAGAGCTAACAGTGGTGAAGGATACATCACTGCTGGGTTGGCGAGATCACCTGAAAGAGGTGGAGTTCAGAGAACAGTGGCCTCTGGTGCAGGCCCAGCTTTATATCAATCTGTTGGAGTTTGGGCCATTAAAGGCCTTCCTGTCGATCATTAAAGAGAAGGTGGTTCAGGTTCTCACGAAAAACACCACCATGTGGTGCTGCAACAAACAGGATAGGGTCCTGTTCCAGGAGGCTCTATGAATCTGGAGTTGGTTGAACCATCAGGGCATTTCTGTGGTCGTTCAGTACCTGGCTTGGTCTTTGAATGCCACAGTGGACTAACCGATGAACACCTGATGGATCATGAATGACACACCATGAGGTGGTCTTTCCAACCATGGGGAGAGCACTTGCTTGAGCTTTTTGCCAGCACTGAGAACGAGCAATGTCATCATTTTCGTGCACTGGAGTGTCTATGCTGTCTCGCTCTTGAAGCCATATTGCACTTAGGGTAGAGCTCAGAACTCTTGTATGCCTTTCCATCTCAACCTCTTGTGCCTCGAATTCTGAAGATGAGGGACGGCTGGGCCCATGTTACCTTAGTGACTCCGGACTGGGCAAGGAGAGTGTGGTACCCGGAATGACTGAGCATGAGCATTTGACCTTCAACCATGCTCCCTCTGTCGCAGCAGCAGGGCAGCCTACAACTTCATGCATGGAAAGTCCATCATGTTTCTAGCAGTCTTTGCTCCTCCTCACCCTTGTAAAGAGGTACGAAAATACCATCCTCTCTGGCATGGATATTTCCACTTCATGGAGATTATTCCACTTTACAAGAAAAGGGCTCGGTCTAACCCGGGAAATTATAGACCTATAAGCTTGATTGATGCTTAACAAAAGATCTTTTGCAAACAGGCTGGTACTTCTTCAGGACTGGAGTAATGAAGAGGATGTCCTGTCTGATAAGCAGACAGGCTTCAGAGCCAATGTCGGTAATATCGTTCAGGTCTTCCATTTTACTTGCATTTACTGCAAAGATGTAATAATTAACAGGGGCAAACTCTTTGTTGCAATTGTTGATCTACACACAGCCTTTGATTCTGTCCCCACGGGTAATCTTTGGAGGGTTTTGAATGCAATGGGCATCCCGTTCCCCTTTTAAACATCCTGACGAGACTGCATGCTGATAATTTTCACCAAGTAAGTTGGGGGGAGGATGGCCAGGTGACAAAACCCATTTAGGTCAATTGAGGGGTCAGGCAGAGGTGCGTTCTTGCCCCACCCTGTTCACTTTATACATTAATGGGGTGATAGAGTACTTGAACAGGGATGGGTGTGCAGCGCCAAAACTTGGGGCAAGGAGGGTGCCTGCTCCCCTCGTCGCAGATGACACACTGTTCATTTCTAAGTCATCACAAGATGTTCTGCAGCTACTAAACACTTTCAATTCCTTCTGTGTTGAGCAGGGCCTGGAGCTTAACATTTCCAAGACTAAGCGCATGTTTTTCTCTAATCGAAAGATGACTTGCTGCAAGAGACATATGCTAGTGGGTGAGACCCCCTATAGATCTGGTGGCCGATTTTGACTATCTAGGCATAAGACTTACCAAATTTGAGCTAGGCACTGCATCTTGAAAAGGCACATGCGTTCTTCATCTAGCAGACAACAAATATAGCTACGATTCATTGAGGGATAACTTCTAGAAGGGACCCCAGCCCTTGAGATCTATAACATGAAGGCTATGTGGTCGGTAATGTATGGGGCTGAATTGTGGGGTTGTACGAATACGCACAACCTAGCTACATGAAAGGATAGGATTTTAAGATCCTTACTTAACCTTCCTTTGAGTACTCCTTCATCCCTGTTTATCTGGACTGACTCAAAGAAGGATCTTCCATAAAATCGAATACAGACTCCTTACCTTCTAGCATCGGCTGTGGTCCACTCCAGCTCTTAAACCTTATTGGTGGGTTTAAGAGAAGTTATGGTATCCCAATGTGCTGAAAAAATCCTCTGGTTCAGAGCCATTAAGGTACTCCTTCAGAAATCGGGGTTAAAAACATACTGGTCTTTTTCCGAGACATTGTGCATGATCCCTGGTTAGTATCAAAGGAAGCTATTGGGAGTTTGTAGCCATTGAATTTGTGACAAGGTGTAAACAAAAATGCTATTAGCCTTTATTGGCAGAAAACCCTGCGCGCTTTATGAGCCGACTATCAATGAAATAGTCCATGCCCTAGCTAGAAAACTGGACCTTCAATTTAGATACAAAACTTTACCCATTAAAGCTTTTACAAGTGAGTGGCAAGAAAAGGAAGTAGTAGCCGATGACCTGTGTCCATTCATGTCAAGGGGGCTCAAACAGTGGCACACAATTTATTCATGTCCATGCTATTTCAACCTCCAGGCAAACTGGATTGCTCCCCTCTGCAGGATTGTGGGCACTGGGTGGTATTTAGAGGCATACAGAATATTGAGCACGGACACAAGTAGTTCAGTGATTTTTGGCATGGCTAAATACTTTATGGCCCTGTGGACTTTTTTAATCTAAAGTTAGGTCTGACAGTAATGTGGGAGGGGTGATTTTGGTTAGCCGCAAATGCATGGTCACTTAAAATGGAATTGTAGTTTCTATATTATTACTACAAGAATGGCCTGTGACTCAACACTACTCTGTGTCGCCTGTCGCATTGTTGTCATAAATCGCCTAACGGCAGGGGCCTTCATTATGCTCCGATCTTTTTCAAAACATGTTTTGCTGGTAATGTAAACTGGCTTTTTATCTTTGGTATGGCTGTTTGAGATTTTATCATACCGTACTTTTAATGTAATATGATTTTAACGTGTATTCTTGTATGACGAAATTTTATGATCTAAGTTCAGTTCATAAACTTTATATCGATCGCTATTTCCAGTTCATCATATTTATTTTGTGTGTGTTTGCTTTATTGTTGATAATGAGCAGCTGCAATAATAAAGCGGCGACTCATTGAATGGAAGCATGAGTGTAAGGATGAGTGACAGAGTTCGTGTATGATGAGGTATTGAATGCCTAAACTCGCCAGGGGCTAAAGAATCACTTTCAGTTTTGTTAGACTTATTGGCATTGCCAATGCTTGTTGATAACATGAACCAGATCAAAGAGCACTTCTGGAATTAAAATAACACAAGCTTTGTGAGTTTGTTTCTTGCTGCATTGCTTTCATAGTGGGTTACATTAAGTCAGAGAATTGTCACCAGTTTCGCTAAATTGTGAGGTTTTGTGGTTTGCCAATAGTTTCCAAGGAGATGAACTGTTTCCTATGATTAAAAATATGTGGGCGCATTTTTGACAGGCAAGAATTTGAGTTGAATATAAATACTTTAAGATGAGTGTAACTGCTGCTGTGTTGAACTATGCACCAAACGCTTCGATCAATAATGGCCGCGTAGGCTTGCAAACTACGTTATATCGAGTTTATGACCCATCATGTTGTCAGTTATTTACCTTATTTATTATCCATTCATTGGCATTCAACATAAGAATTTGACGAAAAATTCAAATGTTTTTGCATTTGATTCCAAATAATAGTCAAAACCATTACTAGAATTGTGCGTTGTTTTTAGATTTGTATTCCACTGTGTAGGGAAGCACCTGATTCGGCTGCTTTATTAATGCAATCCTGCCAATTCACATATGACTGCGTCGCACAGTTTCGGCTTCCTTCATACGGTCACCCTGTGAGGAGCCGATATCACATGGTAGTCGGGAAGACAAATTGGAAACCACCACTCAGGGTGTTTTCTCAGCTCATCTTTGGAGTCTCTGAATAACTGATGTCCATTAAGTGGAGCGAAAAGACCCCAGGACATTGGCCCTAGCCTCTGCAAACTGGCGGGGTCAGAAGTACCTCTCGGGAAGTTCTCTGCTTAAGGCCCCTTACCTACAGGGCCCCGTACCCTCCTCGCAGTAACAATTTTGTAAAATTGGCTGGTGTGTTAATGCATTTTTAGAGCTTTCCCCCTTTTTTCAATTACATTATTTTGTTATTCTTTTTGAAGAAGTGAATTGAGCAAGATTAGTTATTTTGTAGGAAAGGTAAAATTGTCTTTGTTATAGTCTCTGCTATTCAGTATGCATATCAAGATCATAAAAATAACTTCATCATACTGTTTATTATTTGCCTTCTTCCTTGTAGTTTCGATTGAAATGGATTACTGTCTCACCACTAAATAGGAGTTTGTAGACCTGCTAGATTTGGTGCGTGTTTCTATACCACAAATGAGTTGTCGGGGACACCACAAATTTCTGTGTCGCACTGGTTGTACAACCTGCTGCAGTGATCCATAGATCTGTCTGCTTACAGTATACTTCTGAAATAGTGGTGGAAGAACAGTACAGTTAAGTTATTGGCTGGAATGCGGATTCAAGAGTAAGGTTCGACTACATAGTTTTATTGGAAGCTACGAGCAGAGCAACCAGTCTGCCCTTACGCGTACAGCAACGCTATTGAAGTAAAAGCATAAAGTAAGTTCCAAAAGGTGCTCTTTATTTCATGTCTGAAGTGAGGCGGCAATACAGATTATGATCGTAATGGTCAATATAGGACGTTCGGATCCTCTGCATTCAAAACTCAGGCGAGGGAACAGAGGTGGAAGAGGGGGAGCGGGGAAAGAGAAATAGATGGACATTGGGTAAACCATAACTTTATTTAATCTACAACACATCTCCTTTCCATGAGGAAAAAAATGCAAACAGTCATCAAATAAAACTTTCTAGATGGAATTCTTAATCTAGGAAAGTTCTTAACTCTGTCAGTCATGGACCCTTCCTCAAAGACTACAGACTTGCTGGAACCTGCTGTGTTTTTTTGTTTTTTTTAGATCATGGGTTGCTTCCTGTTTTCCGTAGCTGATGTTGCCACTTCATCCAGTGTAAGATCTCCCATTACCCATAATCTTTCCTGAATATGTTTATTAATATTTACCATGAGTTGATCTCGTATCGTTTCAAATGGCATGTTACCAAAGTTGAATGCATTAGATAAGCTTCTCAAAGCGGTAAGGAACTTGTAACATGTTTCCCCTTCTTTCTGTCTTGGGGTGTAAAAGTGTTATCTTTCCAAAGTTGTGCTGATAGTGGGCTTGAATCTTGCCCCTAACCTTAACATTGCCTCGTAAAATTAATTGTGCTTATCACCCTCCCATATAGCTTCTATCTTAGGAAGTGATCTAAATATATCTTGTCCTTCTGAGACTAGTGAGTGTAACTGGATACATTTTTTCCTTTCTACTGGCATTCTATTTCCTTCAGTTACCACCAGATATATATGAAATTCTTCCTTCCATCTTTTTCTTTATTTTTACGGAGTTTTATATAGAACGAACTTGACCCGAAGGTATCGGGTATCAGATCACTTTACACGAGCACCAGTTGCTTTTACATGAGGACACATTAATTTTTGTTAGGCTCAGGGAGATTAAGTGATTTGCCTAGAATCACAGGATGTTGGCGTCCTTGCCGAGACTCGAACTCGGTTCCCCAGATTTGAGGTTGATAGCTGTTAAGCCAACTCCTCCTTCCATGGTATACGTGGTTCACCCCTGATTTGCAAAACGTTTGGCGGAGGATCTAATTCCATGTTGTGATGAGAGTTTATATTGAAGAGATCTGCTCAATAATCTCAATGTAAATGAATGATTATTTATCACTGACAATGCCATTATCTAAAAGTTTAATAATTTGTAAGTATACATTTTGCCTTTGTCTACTATGTAACTAGTGGCCCCAGCAAAGGGTTCACAAATTAGAAAAATCAATTTCTTTATGGCCTCCCCAGCCTCTGGAATGCATGAATTGCATGGGTTTCAATATGGCAGTGATATCAGAGTGAGGATTGGAACGCTGTAGCATACTTATAAGGTGATATCGCAGTACTCATTTCCCCAAGTTTCTGTCTGAGGGGAAAGGCCATACTTTGTCGCAGTCCATCACTGGCAGCACGCCCACAGGGAGGTAGAGCGCAGGCTCATGGTGGACCGCACTGAGCGACCCGCCCACAATAGGTAGGGCTAGCTCTGTGAATTCCAAATGATCCCAACGGCCGCAGCCTTAATGATCCTCACCGCGGAGTGCAGCTTCAGCCCGACCTCGTTAATGGCAGCCGAAAGTGATGATCCACTTCCACACCACTTTACTCCCCATTTTGGCAATGAGGAAGGAAGCACGAAACAAGCAGAAAGTAAGGGCTGGATGTACAAAGCTGTCTTGAGGTCGCAAATGGTCTAGTTTGCAGAATTGGGCTGCTTGTGACCGCCAAAAAAGCTTTTTCCAATGTACAGAATGTAAATTGCGAATCGTTAACTTGTTAACGAATCATAATGTGCATTTGTGATCCAGCATTTGGAGGGGACTTGTCTAATATGTATCTTCCAAATACTAAATTGAATGGGATGTATGAATATTTTCTGACCGAATTCCAGTTGCAAAACATTCATATTTTATTAACTCCTTTAAGGAGGTGGTAAACCGTTTGCAAATGGAAAGAGGTCCCAATGGCACCCCTTCGCCTTTGAGAATTGAACACAGGTATTTTTTAAAGACTATCGCAATTAGGTAATCGATATTCCTAATATTGAAACATCTGGCCCGGAGTTTAAAACCGTTATTTTTTTCATATCTAAACTGTTGTCGGCAACACAGATTGAGACTATAATGTTCAACATAGAACGTTCGGATCGTCCGCATTCTAAACGCCAGTGAGGAACCGAGGTGAACTAGAGGGGGTGAGGGGAAAGGAAAATAGATGTGCATTGTGTGAAACATAACTGTATTTAATAAACAACAGTTATTGCTGTACTGCAGTTAGTAAAATTCCACTTTGTATAGGACAACAAATATCCTGCCCCAGATGTCGGATCGCCCTATATCATGAGGGTGGCTTTCAGCTAAACCAATGTTTAAGCGTACACCAATAAGCATGTCATGTGACTTTAAGGCCCCTTCTTATAAAGGGATATTTGAAACTACAAATCCCAGCATGCTTAGTGTTTTCAATTGAAGAGAGAAAAAAAAATCAAATCCCAGCATGCTTAGTGTTTTCAATTGAAGAGAAAAAAAAAACAGAACTCTGCAAATCTACACCGTGACAACAGATCACTTGAGAGCCATTTTCCTTGCATTAGGCGGGATTATTAGCATGCCTTAATTGCAGACCCGGGAAGTCACGCGAATAATATGGCAGGGCTAGCAAATTATATACAGTTATTTTGTGCTTAACTTGGTGTTTTGGGTTTATTCGTTAAAGATGATTTTTCCACAAAGAGTTGTTAATTTCCGCTGCTAGGTAACAATCCACCTATCAGCCTTCACCAGTGATGCACACGAGGCGAATGAGGTTACAGCCAGGGATGCATGCAGTAGAGGGATGGGGGAAGAAGAACGTCTTCGAGGCTGCCCGCATACCTAATTTACCACCCTGTGTTTTTATTGCCTTTGTAATGTGATCCGAACACATTATGCTTCGTTTCAATTGCAACATGCACTGGCGTGCCATGGGCATGCTGCAGCTTCCGTTTCATGCAACTGCTGCCTTAAAGCTTGTGAACAGAAGCTGCTCGGTTGCAAGTTAAATGATAATTCTGATCTAATGTTACCATGGGAACAAGTGCTTGACTTAATCGAGAACATTTTAAACATCCTGGTGTTTTAACACTTCTGCTGCCATTTTGTGAAGCTGTGGGAGCATGTAAGCAGTGCCTTCCAGTTCACATTTTTTTTCTGAGAACAAAAAAAGAAATATTCTACTATTCTTAGGGATTTTGCGCCAAAGTCGCTATTCTGTTCGAGAAGATGCTTTTGGACTGCATCTAATGCTGTGTTCAGTGCAGTACATCTGCCTCCGGGATCAAAATCACTCCTTTACCTTTCGGTCAGATTGTAATCAACATGGTTCGGAATCTTAGTCTTTCAACATGAACAGTAAGTAGAATGAAATATTTTTTATTCCTTTGAATACGCCAAAATTCTTATTGTTGTTATTCATGGTCTAATAATACTCCACAAGTTAGAGGGGGAAAAAAAAAAGAAAACCACGTATTGCTCGCCCTGTTATCGTTGACAAGCGTAGTAAAAGTGCCCATGTTATTCCTGTTAATTGTATGTTGTTCTCGGCTCAATCATTTGGCCTAGTTAAGCGATTTTCAAGTCAGTTCCCATATCTGTCCATTTGAAGTATTTGGTGGTTTGGCTAAACATATGAATTTTAAACGACTTCTCTTGGAAGTTGTATCATGCACATTTATTTTCGAAGTTAAAAGGAACGCTATAAACGTGCATTCGTGTTAAATTGCTTCAGTGTAACCTTTAACATAAAGGTAAATGTCATAATATACATTTGTATGCGTAAATGTCCTTTGTTATGTTCCGCATGTTAATAGTGCACATTTGTATCTGATCCATTAGAAGAGCCAGGTGGTTTTAAGTGTAAGAGTGAAAAGAATGCGTTTTTTTGAGAATTGTAAATATGCCTTTTTTTATAGTGGCTAATCGATTTTTTTCGGTCTATGAGCTATTCCGAAATATATGGTGGAAATTCAGAATGTATATTGGCAAAATAATTATCGCCCAGGAGTATATTAGATAGTGTGGTTACTCTGCTGTGTATTATATTCAGGGCAGTTTTGGCATTATCCGTTATCATCGATGTTGTATCAGGAACCCTTGCTCAGAATGCTGTCATTCTTAATTATAAAGACGTTTGAAAGGGCAGAGATGTGTTTGTGTGTGTGTGTGTGTGTGTATGTGTATATATATATATATATATATATATATGTGTGTGTGTGTGTACATGTATGTATATATGTGTGTGTCTGTATGTATGTGTATCTATATGTATATATGAATGTATATGTATGTATATTTGTATATGTATTCAGCAAAGGAGAGAAAGCTTGGCTTTATACATATTCTGCTTTACCTATATATGCTGATGAGCTGCATGCACTTAAATGGTGGTACCACCCACACTGGAGATGTTTCGTCTTATTTAATGCTGTGCACCCCTAATTGAAGGGAACACTTCACCTCTGTGTCATTCCTGGATCAAGGGCACCTGATGCTCCTGTGTCTAGATAGCTTCTAGAATTCTACCACCACCACCACTTTTGCCTCACCAAATTTGCGGCTAGAGAAGTGAGTCAGTACACCATAAACTGTGGTTAATGTATTTCAAGATGGGCAAGTCAGCTGATGTTTCCAGATGTGGGACAGACATTTCAAGGAGCAGTTGATTGAGGGGCTCATAGTGTATTTTACTCCTCCTTTTTCTTGAGGTTGAGTGCGCCACGTTTTGAGGTCCTGCATCTTCTTCCATTTTCATTATAAATCTAAAGTGTGATTCAATATTTTGGTAGGTAGATCTATAGCAACCCACTGAGCTGGGCTTCAAATATCAGGGCAAGCATTAGTTCAAGACTGTCCCCTCTCCCATTAATTGGTTCATTAACTAGTTGTGTGAAGCTATGAAGTCAAAGTCTTCGGCAATGGTCTGCCTACACTTCATTGGATGAATTGTCAGCTCTAATACTCAGATCTACGGCTTGATAGTGTACATTGTCTGAGAACCAGATCTGATGGGAAACATGGCAAGGCAGGTTTTGGTGAATGACAGAAAACGACACAAAATAGGTTGTTGTTTTTGTGACCTGCTTGGTTAACAAATATTTGAATGAAACTGAGGTTTGAAATGAATAGTTTACCTGACAAATTAACGTAAACCAGTGCAATTTCTTCTCCTTTTACTAGACCGGATAGGGAGGGAGGATATAACTATGTTGGGCACTGAAAAGTTGTTAAGCTTTACCTCATTCATGGCCAGGAAGTGGAAGGCATTGTTCAGGATAAGACAATGAATGTTAGACATTTTCAAGTGTTGGAAGGCACATCTTACTTTGAGGAGGGTGCCCATTAAGCTGGAGAGGAAGAGAAGACCGAGTCACTACCAGATTTCTTTAGACGGGGGAGGGGTGGAATTTAAAGATGACAGCGCAAGGATATGTGCTGGCTGTGTGAGAAGATATGTGCTGGTGGAAAGATCTACATAACCTTATTTTGGCGCACATGTTTATATCTGAAGTAGTCCATCTAATGACATTGCTTTTTACTTGTTGAAGTTATGCTTGAATGCCAGGATGTTAGACTGGTTTACCTCAACTATTATCACCACTGTATTATAGCTGTGTTAAGTAATCGATTAATTATGTGCCTGTGAGGAGACTACTAGCTTCTGGCTGCCATGAATCATCAGTGTTGTAGAAAGTGAAACAGTTTGCATGAAGGTCCTTTCACTTGCTTTGATGCCTGTGATGTAGAAAAAGTTTTATTTCTCTTTTCTCGTACCCAGTTGAAGTTTACAGATGAGTGATGGAGGATTTAATTGTTGAATTGACTGTAATTGGTAAACCAAACATCAATAGTAGTGTTCATGATGCAAGTGCAGACTGTGCTTGGAGTTGAGGTGGTTGAGGACATAGACATCTTTATGTCTGCTTCTAAAAGCTTGGTGCCATTCTGAATGATAACTGTTGGTCGCATTTTAATTCAATACAAGTCACTTTCAGTTGTCTTGGCAGAATTATTGCGTAGACCAGTTTCACAATTAGGTAGACTCTCCCATTTCCCTGGCAAATAAGTACAAGGCTTAAGTTCTGTTGCGCAAAAGTGGCATTTGAATCGGCCCACTCCTCGAATGGTATTTTCTAGTGCTCATGAATGGGAACGTCATTGTCCATTATACCATTTCCACAGTGGTTCTGTATGGTGTTTGTTTGATTTGTTTGGATTGTTTGTGGATGGAAGTTAGACCAGCAGTGTTGAATTGTACAATCTAGTCATCACATTTCCCAAAAATTCAGGTGAAACTTTGGACATTAACTGGAGTACAGCAACTGCTTGGCAAAGAAGATGAGGGAAAATTCCGTTTAAGCCCTGCCTTTAGGATGCCACCTTCATTCTTGCAAAGTTGAGTGACTCCCTGGCTGGAGAAGTCTGTGACAGTATTGGAACACGGTGAACCTGAGGGACACAAAGCGGCTGTCTTTTTTTTTTTTTTGTTTAAAGAATTTTCATTTATTTTTCCCCAACTATTGCAGCATGAAATCAACGTTACATACAGTAGTCTCGTGCAAGAGAGCTAGGTAACTTAGGACGGTGCAGGAGAAGGTAGTTCCGCAGCATTTCACAAAGCGGCTGTCTTGCCGGTTTCTTTTAACATAACTTTCATATTCTCTCTTCACTGATTATTCCCTCTGTTTTTTAGAATATGTGATATGACGGGTTTTCCTTTTTTTGTTAAAACGGTTAGATTTTTGTGTCTATCATTATTATATTGATTTGGAGGAGTTGTTTACTTGGCAAACCTTCACAAAGATGCTGAATTGCAATAATTGGAAGACAGGTGATGGACAACCTAAAATACATTGCACTACATCTGCAAGCTCCAGATGGAGTAACGCATGAGATCGTTGATCATAACTAGGGCTCCTGGTTTTATGGATTTTCTTTTTTTAACATTTCCGTCGGTATTCATCCATATTTATTTTTGGAACATTTTATCTGTGGTTTGCGTAAAAATGAAGTAGTAAAACTGTACATTTCCATATTCATTTATCTAATCGACACGCATCATACTTTGGTGTCTGTCATGTTTTAGCTATTTAAGCTGCCAAATATTACTTAAAAATACGTCCACTGGTAAATATCACCATTATACCACAAATGTATGTTGACATATGCCGTTATTTAAAGAAATTTCATTCTGTTTTTAGGTCTCTCCTAGGCAGCACTTGCGCTGTCTATTCGAGACATGCTATACATTTCCCTTCATCAATTTCACATAGAGTGCAACCTAATCCGAAATTAATATAATAATTCTTTTGTCACATTTCAAAGCTACTAATTGTATTTTGAATGTTCTTGTGGTACTGTCTTGCATGCAATGCATTATGGGTAGGGTGAATTTACCATATCTTCAAAAGTTTATGATGCTCACTAGGGACCTCTAGGGGCAGCTTGCAGAACTGCACCTACCACATCTCACATTTATGTTATACCATCTAAATATTTCCCTTCATCAGCTCCACATTGAGTACAACCTAATCTGGTACTAATATAATAATTATTTTGTCACATTTCAAAGCTACTGACTGTGTGTATGGACATAGCAATTTGAATGTACTTGTGGTACTGTCGTGCAAGCAATGCATTATAGGTAGGGTGGATTTGCCATATCTTCAAAGTTTATGATTCTCACTAGGGATCTCTAGGGGCATCTTGCGGAACTGCACCTACCACATCTCACATTTATATTAGACCTTCTATACATTTCCCTTCTTCAGCACCACATGGAGTACAAGCTAATCCGGAATTAATATTATAATTCTTTTCACATTCCAAAGCTACTAACTGTATATATGAATATAGCAATTTAAATGTACTCGTGGTACTGTCTTGCATGCAATGTATTATGGTAGGGTGGATTTACCATGTCTTCTGCAGGGTGCAGTACCATATGTGACCAAACGTTTATGATGCCACTAGGGACCTCTAGGAGCAGCTTGCGGTACTGCACCTAGACAAGCACTGATGGTGCCTTGCTCACCAGGGACCTCTAGGAGCAGCTTGCTGTAGTGCACCTAGACTGAAAGTATGAGCTATTGGAATTGCATTATTATTTGCAACACCAATTCCGCAAACTATCAGTAATGCAAGACCTATTGCATTGCAAATGCTTGTTTCATTTCCCATGCTGTTGGGCTATAATTCATGATAAACAGCACGGAGGTTCACTTAAAGAAGCAACATTGTTTGTATTTATCCGCCTTAAAAAATATAAATGCAGACAGAAAACGCATTGTTTTCTGTCTGTATTTGTCTGTAAAAATCCGTAAAAACGGAAAACGGAGAGCCTTAATCATAACTTTAGATGGCTACTTACTTGTTAAGAGTCCTTTAGAAATCAGTGGCACAGAATGTTAAAGCCCCAGTGAGATTTTCTATGGCTGTAGTTGGTAAAGGTCTATCCACATCTTCCTGGTAAGGTTGCATAGGTCTACCAACATAGGTAGCCCTTCCTGAGCCTCGAAGACAAGCACAGAAGGAGCTAGTTACTTAGATGATTGTTAGAAAATGTCCCTCTCTGGGGGGTCGCCCCAAAGATTTTGCCTTCCTCCTCTTTTTCTGACCTCGGTTTTGTTGACTTTAGCCCTCTGAACACTTTACCACTGCTAACCAGGGCTAAAGCACATGTGCCCTCTCCTCTAAACATGGCAAAATTGGCTCATACCCAATTGGCATATTTAATTTAATTATGTCCCTAATAAAGCGCACTACATGTACTTAGGGCCTGTAAATTAAATGCTATGAGTGGGCATGCAACACAGACATGGCAAGTGAAACCTCTTGCTAGGCCTAAACCTTCCCTTTTAGTACATTAAAGTCACCATTGAGTAGGCCTTGGACAGCCCAGAGGGCTGGGTGCAATTTTTTTTAAAATGTAGGACATGTACGTTTAAGTTTTACATATCCTGGTAGTGAAAAACTCTTACATTTGATTTTCCCTATTGCAAGGCCTATCCCTCCCATAGGATAACATTGGGATCACCTTATTATATTTTATAAATGTAATTCTCAATTGTGAAGAGAGAGATTTTTGAAGTTTTCCGACACTGAACTCACAATTTAAAACCACAACTTATGGGGAAATTGGATTTTAAATTCCAGCTTGGCAAATGCCACTTTTAGAAAGTTTTATATATTCTGCAACAACAAGGGAACCCAAGAGAAGTCGACCAGGGACCTAGGGAGACAACTGTTTTCAACAACAGTGGTCCCCAGAAAGTGAAATGGAAACCAAAGGAATGAATATAGACTCAATCGTAGCTATGTTTAGTGGACTTGTCCAGCCGGGCAGAGGTCTGATATATACTTGTAGGTTTAGGATATAGTCATACAAAACAATACATAAAATGGGACACAATCCTGTGTCCTACTTAGCCAGTAGAGTACATAAACAAGGGAGAAAACTAACAACAGGGGGCTCAGGCAAAACTTTTCCGGTTTGTTACACAAGGAGGATATACAGTGTTAAAAGAACAAATCACTACAAAACACCTTTACAGCGGAATGAACAAAAGGTTTTTTGCGTATAAGGTGTATTAGGGTGTCGACGGCGTTTCGATCCGTTTGAAGAATGAGCAGATCATCATCAGGACTTAAATAACATGCTGTTAGATAGAGCCTCATTAGCCGCAATTCCAGAATGGGGGAACTTGGGCGGGGAGACGAGGGCTGTTATAATGGCGGCTCCAGATATGATGAATTCAAACTCTGATACGGGGGGAGTCGCCTTCGCGTACTCCAACGGCTCAGTCGCCAGTATGTTGCAGGGAAGTTGCACTTCCAAGGAAGATTTGTGGGCTCTGAATGAAGAAGCACCTTGGGCCTCGCATAAAGCATCCAGGAATTTTCAATATGCCTTAAACCTTGTATATCTTTTCTTTAATAAATCTCAGTTTTTGTAATAAATGTGTACATAACATTATTTTATGTCTGATAACTTTCGTGATGCATACAGTTAATTGTAAAATGCATTATGGGTTGACAACTGTGGTGCTTGTCTTACAGAGACTTATCCAGCACATTTTGAATGTCTTATGCAGTATTTTTCCAAGACGATAGAGTGTGAAATGGACAACATAGTAGGGTGCAGCGCAAGGTATTGATCAAATAGTGGGATGATAATTAAGACCGCATAATATCAGCTGAAAGTCTCCACTGCATCTTACTTAGGGCCAAGGATAGGGAGATCCCGAAGATTCACTCACACACAGCAGATACATGTGTTTCCCTAGGGGCTCATGAGTACTGTCTCTTGCATGATTGAGCCCAAAAATGGCATACTATAGACATTTGTTGATGTACCATGTGTAATTAGCACAATGGGGCATGCCCCTGTCTTGATGCTTTCCCTCACAGTTGCAGTAGTTCTTGGCAAATTGTGCGGATTGTTGGCATGTTGTTATCTAATTGGCTTAATGCAAGACCTTTTTGGTATATTTTGGATGTCTGTTGCAGTACAGAGCCTAACATAGCCATTATGCTAATCATTCTTACATATAGTGGGTATCGGTAGCATGATGTTACCCATACCCGGCTTAATACATGCCCTGCCATAATGTTTATCTTTGTTAAAAGCTGCGTTCTGTAAATGGCCAAACCTCTTGTATTTGGACAATGTTGCATTTCAAAATAGGGATTTGTTTCAGAAAAAGTAAATGGAAAAGAATAGGCTAAATTATGCATTTGAATTTCTACTTATTTGAATGATTATGCGCTGTGTTGAAAACTCCAAAAGAACAGATCAAGCAGAATTGTTGTTAGGCTCATACGCCTACTTGTTAAGCACCATGATGATGACATTGGCACACAGTTCCCAAAATACAAAAATTGTGAGATGAAAACAGAATGCCTTGTTCTTGAGCTAATCAGAAGTGATATGAGTTCTAAAGGGCAAATTCATTTTTTGAGCTCTTACTTTAGTTGCTTCTCTCCAGCATATGAGCATTGATGTTCTATTGTGTTGTTTTCCTTATATGTAGCATGCCATCTATGCTCAACTGTTTTTCTTTACAGCGAGGAGCCGTGATTTATTTGACCCATTTTCCAAGTGGTTAGCGGAATTTGAATGTAAATGTGATAGATGCATACAGGCATACAATGAAAACTATCAGAATATAAATACTTTTTTCTCTATAAAAAGTTTGACAGGGTTCCTTTATGGAACTGGTTATGCTGCTCTGACCGTGCTTTTGTTACGATTTTAACTTATGTGCTGCTCTGTGTGGTGACTCTCACCTGTGGGGTTTGACTACTACTTCCTACCTTTATATTAAGTGTAATCGAGGCAATTTCTATGACAATAATGCTGGGCAATATAGATTTTATTGGCGAATACCCAATGCCGTTCAGGAACCTGGGGGTAAACAATGTACTTAAAGACAGCAATAGTCCCTGTGCTATACAGTTGAGACCGAAATCTTTGATTCAGTCAGTGCCATAATAAAGTTAAAAAAATGAATGAGTATGATATGGCAGTGATTAGGGATGCTCAATGCTGTAGTTATTTAATCAATGAAGGACTATAATCACAATATGATGTAAGAATCTAGTTAGTGTAAAAACAACACTGTGCAAATAAATCTGCATAGTGTATACAAGAAAATACTCCAGTCTGGGCACAAAATGTAATGTTTTAAAAACAATCTGTGTGCCAAATTGCACATGTTTCTCCATTCATGAAAACAGGGATCATAGAGCAGAAGTGGTCAACAATTCAACACTATATTTTTGGAGGGTTACCTCCAGGATTGAAACAATAGGAAAAATTCCCCAGGACATACACTAAGGTGAAAGAAAATAATGGAGAATTATGAAGTATATGGTATACACATCCGTGGAATAAAGCAACTGGTATATCAGCACAGGCACTCGAGGAAGATCAGAAGGTCCTGCTTGCTGAAAAAGAAAGCGAAAATTAAGAGCCAATTTTGCCAAAATTAGAATAATATGAGCGTGACCTGCTGTGTGATGCAGCATTCTGTTAAGCTACTTAAAAGGGGCTGTGATGTGCATAACAAGAAAAGAAGCTGGTTTGTGGTTGCACGAAATAAAAGCATATCAAAACAATCTGCGTGGAAAACAATAGGCAAGCTGAATTTCTCATCAAGGATAATACATTAATACTTCAGTGAAGTTTTACCTTTAACATAAAGGTATTTGAAAAAGTGCTGCTGGGGAATTATATTTTGGACCACCCTTGGTCGCTTGACCATAAATGTGTGTCTGTATAATGGATACATAGCAGTGGTAACAGCGGATCTGTTATAAACGAACGGTATCTACCTATAGATTGGAAAAAGGTGCCCATCCAACTGGGTCAAGCTCAACAAAAGAAGGCTGCTGAAGGCGATACCTGTAAACTTAAGAGTCAGGACATCTTTCTCTTCGCCCTTTTAATACATTTATGACACAGGAGGATTATGTTTCAAATCTTAATCTTGAGTATGTGTGCAAGAGTTGGAGACTAAACCTACTATTTTTAAAGTGTTTTCAATATCATAAATTTGAGGTAGTCCGATATTACTTAGCAGATGAACCACCAAGTCCCCAAGGGATGGATTGCTGTCACCCAAAAATAACAGAGGCCCAAACCCCAGTATTCAGTGTTAAGCAACTATGGTGTGTACTGAGTGACATCCACCCAGAAGTGACAGATGCGCTACCGCCGATATGCACTGTTAGGAAACCAAGTTGGGAAGTGTGTTGGGTGTTTATTCCACTACACACCTGCATTTCACCTTCTCACTGACACTATAGTTTAGCTATTTGTTTGAAAAATCTTACCACAAATTTAGCGGTCTGCATAAGCTTGTCAGTGCGGTAGATTGGATGGAACAACTTGTTTTATTTAAACAAAACATTTTTTTATGGTGAAAAGCATAGAGCAAGCACAACTCTGCTTTCCATGTGTTAGTATAGTTTTATTTTAAAAGGGATTTGTAGAGCGCAAACAAAGCATCAAGGCGCTAATAGCGTTTAGTCCTGGGGGAGGAAGCACAGCTGAAAGGGTGTTCAGTGACCTTGAGCCTCCTTTAGAGGGTGAAGAGGCAAGTTTTTTTTAAGGCCATTTGGAACGGAGTATGAGCCTGGAGGCTCGTAATGAAGTGGTGAATAGAGTTACAATACCTGGCTGCTGCCCCTTAGAGCACTCTACCTCCCCATCTTGCCTTTCAAAATTTGGAGACAGCAACCCGGTTATTGCTTGAGGACTAGAGACATCTGGAGGGAGAGTACCATTGAAACATGGTTTTAAGACCTGTGGGCCCAGTATTATGAAATGCCTTGTGAACAATACATAGACCTTTAAAGACAATGCGTTTGTTCTCAGGTAGTCAGTGGAGCTTAGATATCCTTACAGAGATGGATTTGTATTCGGGAATATTGAGATGTTGATGTTGCATTTTGTACCAGTGGCAACTTGGCTACATCAGTCTCCATAAATTTGGTAGTTGACACAATGATTTTTGTGTCATCTGTATACGAGAAAGCCTGAAACCCAAAAGACCTTATAAGCTTAGCCAGTGTGGTGACATAGATTAAATAAGGTCGGGTTCAGGGACGAGTCCTGAGGAACCCCCACATGGCAAGATGAGAGGTTCAGAAAAGAATTGATCTAATATTGAAAACTATTTGAGTCTGAAAGCTATTTTATGCATGCATCTCGTTATACACCTCGGAGTCTGCGTGCCTGCTCATTATATTTGATTGCTGCCATTTTTGCAGTTCTGTCATATGAGATTATGTAGTCAATCTGCCTGTTGTAGACACTGGACCCTCCTTTTAGAAGAGTAATATGGAACTTAATGTTCTTTCTTAATATTCATTTATAATAAGCCATTCTCTGTTACTAAAGTTGTTTTAGAATCTGACCATTTATGTCTGCTGAAAATGCTCATGTGTAAATTATTTCCTTTTTTCAGTGAAAGAATTCTTAGCCAAAGCCAAAGAAGATTTTTTAAGAAAATGGGAAAGTCCCCCTCAGGTGAATTCAGTTTCCTATTATTTAGTATTACTGAACTGTTGTTTGTTGTTTTCATTGGATTTATGTTCAAATTTGTCAGCATTCACAAATTGTAGAAGATATTAATTGGTTGTTCAGTGATTCATCTAAGCTCTGATTGTAAGTATAATATGGCACAACAAGATCTTTTACTTTTAGATAATCCTGCTTGTTATGCTGATATTGCAAGTCTCTGAATCTTGTTCTGTCGCCTAATAAATGCAGAGCCGAAGCATATTAATGTCTGTTAACTTACAATAACTCCTTTGCGTCTTCTGGTGTATTTTATTCCTTCTAGTAGAGGATTATGTGCACATAATCAGTCCTGTATCTCATGCTGTCCTTGTGTGTTATATTTTCATTTTGAACTCTTGTCTCTCGCCCTCTCCCTTAATTGTTTTTTTTCTCTGTTCCTGTCTTTGCTTTTAGCCCGGTGATAATTTTTTAAAATATTTGTTGAAAGTTGTCAAAACTTACAAATCAATCATGGCAAAGAAAAGAACAAACCTAGTGAACTTGCGATGTTTGGGTACACAACCAGTATTCGTTACGCCACGCCTTCACCCACCCTACCCTTCTGTACAGCAAATAAGGCGTTCCCCACTTCAGTATTTTTCCCAATAGCCTACTCGGTCCCAGGTCTAGGGTTCCTTACCAAATCTTAAAGCCTTTCAGAAGCTTTGAGCATACCCCACCTCACAGGTATGATGTGTTGATTCCAGTGCATACTTTTTGTCTTGGATGGGCCTCCCCCCAATAGACACAGTTTTATTATATTTCTTGAGGCAGCCTCTCCCCTCAGACACTATTTTTCTTTCAGTCTGCATACTTCCATTCCCAATGTCAACTTTTTGAGTGTCGGGCACATCTGCCTAACCAATTTCTGGGTGATCACTTTGCCAGTATAAACCCCAAGTTAATCAACAACCTCTTATGTGACCTTGCCTCTGACTCCCTCTATATACCCAACAATAACAGAGAGAGCTGTGCTTCAATTGTAATACCTGTAGCGTCCTTTATCTTATCCACCGCTGCTTCCCAAAATACACTTGGGACTGGACAGCTCCAGAACTTGTTCAGTAAAGTCCTTCTTAGACCACAGTGTTGCAGGCATCTGTTGTCCCTTGCTCTTGCTATTTTATACAGTAGAGCTCTGTTATAATACACTCTATGCAGAATTTTGAGTTGGATGAGGCATGAGGTTGCCCTAATATTCACCGCCCTAGGGAACTACAGCGTGTCCTGCCAGTCATCATCATCCAATTCTCTTACATCTGCATGCCATCTGGTTTTAAGACTACCAAGGTCATGGGAGATGGTCTTCATAGTCATATGGCCATCCAGCAGCCTCTTCTCCAATGTGGAGTCCTCTTTGGTCTCCTCAGGAGAGATCATCGCATGTAGGGCTTGTCTCAATTGGAGATATTTAAAAGACTGCTTTGTCACCATCTGGTACTCCCTTGATAGGAATTGGGGTAAATCTCTTATCCTACCCTAAATTCCTCATTAGCATATTACACCTGGATATCACTCTCACTGTGGCTGGTGGGGCATCTGCACCTAACTTGTCCCCATACAATATATAGAGGTATCCCTTCTGTCCCATACTATCCCAGTCCATCTGAAAAGCCGAGTCGTCAAGGAGACCTCCGGGTTCGACACATACAACAGTATATCATTGGCATATAGAGATATGCGTTCTTCACAGGATACTCCTCATCTCCACCCCCACACCTGCGCATCCACGCTCACCTGTTCCTCAAGAACCTCTATTTCCAATGCACAGAGCATCAGAGATAAGGGGCAATCCTGCCTAGTGTCTCTCTGGATGGGAATGTCCCTGGAAACAGCCCCATTGACTTTTAACAGGGCTCTGGGGCCTTTTATAGAAGAAGGGTTTCCACTTTATAAATTGCAGCCCAAACCCTATTTTCATCAAAATGGCAAACAAGAATGGCCACTCAATAGATTAAAACACCTTGTGAACGTCTAGTGATGCCAGGGGCACTTCAAGCCCCTCTGCCCCCTTTTAAACACAAGGGGGAAGAAGGTAGCACACTACCTCTCATCCCATCACAGTACACCCCATTGCATTCTGATAAATGCAGTACATTTACTTCAAAGTTGCTGTCGTTTTTTCAACAAAGTTGGTGCAGGTAGTGCTGTTAGCTCTAGACACATGTCTCTGGGGTTAACCTTTCATAAGTAGAGAGCAGAAGTAGTATAGAGCAGAGAAAAATCATCTGGTGCTGCTAAAATGCTGCCCAAGTCTTCACACATGACAGTACCACTCCACAGGCACACAGGTGCATCCCACATGAGCTCGTCAGCTCTTTTGCTCAAGGGAACCTTTTAAACACTAGGGCGGAGAAGCACACTGCCTCGCATCCCAGTACAGTTCACCCCATTATGCTTACTTCAAGGTTGCTGTAGGTGGTCACCAAAGTTGGTGCAGGTAGTGCTTTTATCCCCAGACATGTATTTCTGGGTTTAGCCCTTCAGTAGGGCAGGGTAAAAAGCAGAGAAAAGTAATCTGGGGTTGCTGAAATACTGCCCAAGTGCCCCTCCGCCACCTTGCTGTTATTATAGAGCTGACGGAGATTTAGTTTGGTGGCCTTGAGAGGTATGAAACCATTCTGGTCTGGGTGTGCGAGCTCCGAGATGACCCGCCGCACTGCCCCCCCTTACGTTCCTCCATTAGCCAGAACCGTAGCTACATTTAGCATTGAGCTAGGGCAGTATGAGTCCCATCTATCTTTGGTATTACCTGGCTTGGGGATAACCACTATGGTGTCAGTGTGCACGTTTTTGGAAAGTTCTCCTTTCTGTACATCTCTATATACATTCCGTGTAACAGGTCTGTTATTCTACCAGCCATCCGTGTAAAGAGTTCCACCGGGAACCTATTCGGGCCAGTGAGTTCCCAGATTGTAAGTGCATGAGGGCTGCACATACTTCCTCTTGGGTGAGATCCCTATCCAATGGCAGGGCCATACACCTCCCTAATGCCCTACTGGGTCAATCACATATGAAAGTCTGCAGGTCCTGTGAAGGTGTTATGAGTTGAGTAAAGTTCCTGGAAGTAGACTGCCAGAGTTTCTGCTATGTCAATACTCCCTGTGATATGTTCGTCATTTGGAGTTGCGATCTCCCAGATGTGATTCCTATCCTCATCTCTTTCACTAAGCTATGGCAGGAGTTTTCCCGCCTTGTCTCCCGCCTCATATATTTGTTTCTGCTTTGCCAGGTACATCCTCTTGACTTTTTCTGTAGCTATCTGGGGGTATTCCTCCCTTTTGAGAGTAAGGCGTGCCTGTAATCTCTTCTGAGTGCGTAAGTATATGGTGATTTTTTTATTAATTCCCTTTCCAGGTCAAGGCTTGTCGTGAGATTAGTATTATTTACCTCAGTGTGACTTTATATGTTGCAGGGATTTGGTTTGGAAACAGAACTGTGCCTTGGGAGAACAGGACGTCAGGATGTAGAGGCTGAGTCTCACTGCCACTTCAGAATCTGTAGGCCCAAATCCGTCTTGCTCACAGTGCCTCACCTGCACTCCTAACCTTCCAGAGTAACAAATGATTTTGGCAAACCTAGGCCATGAATTTCTAGTGGCCTAGGGAACAGTGAAAACATATAATCGCCTTTCATTCTCACTCATGAATGTCCATAGTAAACAGAAGAAAGACACGAATGACATTTACAATGTATTTATTGAAATGATCATAGTCTAGTTTGAAACAGGTTTGCTGCGATCAGTAAACAAATACAACTAAGAAAAGCAATTAACGGGAGCGTGGCTTCACGCTGAAGCGAGATGGCCGCGTAAAGGAGTAGCTCCGTCTCACACGCCCCCAAACCACATCATCTGCCACACATATCCGACCCCCGTACACTGGGACAGTTGCCCGCTGTGTACTGGACTTAATTGGCCCGGTCGCTGAGTCCGCCGGGACGGCGCAGAGCGAGTGAGAGGCTCAGAGTTTCTGCAGCCTACCCGGAGTGAGAGACCGGACCCTGTAGTGCTGGCGGAGCCCAAGAAGAGCGGGTGTGCGTGCGGCAGGGACATTCCGCAACGTCGGGGACTGAGGCCTGGTCTTGGAGGAGTGGCACCGGGAGTGTCACAGCGGTGATGCTTTCCCCATTGGAGATCCTGGGGGCCCGGGGAACATCGGGGCCTCCCCTGTGCCCGATTACAACTGTGGGGCCCATCGCATATCCTAGACTGGCGGCATGGCCCGCCCCGACCGACTGACGGCTCTGGCTGCCCCTTGCTGGACGGAGGGTCCCACCCCTGGGGCCTGCACTGCGGTGAGTCCACTAGCCCTGAATTTACTGCTAGAAGCGGTGGGTGTGAATCTTTGGCGGCGCAAACAGATTTCCATGTCTGGTGGGGGACTCGGACCATGTGCACACTGCTGCCCGCAACAGCGCCTGACTGGCATGCGGTGAGTGAATGAGATCCAGCCCGGTGGAGCACCCGACTCTCCGTGACTTTTTGGCGTTCAGATGGGTGCAGGCTCCTGAGTGCCCTTCACGACAGCGACCCGCATCTGCATAATCAGAGACACCGCTGCGAGACTTCACGCTACAGTTTCTGTGGGTTGGGGTGGAAGTCCTCCGCCCCTGCCCCCCCCCCCCCCCCACTTTTTGGATTCTTGTCCCCCTCATTGGGCAAAGAACGACAGCAGTGGTGCAGACCTTAGCTCCTGGTGGCCGGTGGGCCTGCTGCAGTGTAGAGGCGAGAGGCGGTGTGCTGCGTCTTCGGACTGCCACCCTGGGAGTGACGGGCGATGAGGTGCCACCCAAGGTAACAATTGCCAGAGGTTTGACCAGTGTGATCCGGGAACAGATAGGGGGGCGAGGAGTGCTGGACTCGTAAGCAGCATGAGTGGAAAAGGCACCAAGCAAATGCAATCAATCAATCAATCACAAAATTTGTAAAGCGCACTACATACCCGAGAGGGTTTCAAGACGCAGGGGGGGTGGGCTTCTGCTATTGGTCAAAGAGCCAGGTCTTGAGTTGTCTCCTGAAGGTCAGCAGGTCTTCGGTCTGTCGCAGGTAGAGGGGGGAGGGTGTTCCAGGTCTTGGCCGCGCGATGGGAGAAGGATCTGCCTCAGGAAGTAGTTCTCTGGATGCGAGGGATCGTGGCCAGGGCGTGGTCGGCAGAGCGGAGTTTCCTGTTAGGTACGTAGAAGGAGAGTCGACTGTTGAGATAGGCTGGTCCGGTGTTGTGGAGAGCTTTGTGTGCGTGGGTCAGGACTTGAAGGAGATTCTTTTGTCGATGGAGAGCCAGTGCAGGTTCCTTAGGTGGGGGTGATGTGGTCGCGGCGCGGGACGTCGAGGATCAGGCGTGCAGAGGTATTCTGGATCCTCTGTAGTCTGCTGATGAGCTTGGACGAGGCTCCGGCATAGAGGGCGTTTCCGTAGTCAAGTCTGCTGCTGACTAGGGCCTGGGCAACAGTTTTCCTCGTGTTTGTCGGGATCCATCTGTAGATCTTGCCGAGCATGCGGAGGGTGTTTAAACAGGTGGAGGAGACTGCGATGACTTGTTTGGTCATGGAGAGTTTCGAGTCGAGGATGACTCCCAGGTTGCGTACGTGGTCGGGGGGGGGGACCCCAGTGACGTGGGCCACCAAGAGTCATCCCATGCGGAGGGGTTGGATCCGAGCATGAGGATTTCCGTCTTGTCTGTGTTCAGTTTGAGGCGACGTCCTTCATTCCCTGGTGGAGGTTGGATTTGGCGGTGAGGGGTCCTTGGTGAGGGAGAGGATCAACTGAGTGTCGTCGGCGTAGGAGATTATGTTGAGGTCATGCTGTCGGGCGATGCGTGCTAGTGGTGCCATGTAGACGTTGAACAGCGTCGGGCTGAGGGAGGATCCTTGAGGGATGCCTCAGATGATCTCGGAGGCATCGGATCGGAATGGGGGGAGGCGGACTCTCTGAGTTCTGCCGGAGAGGAAGGAGGTGGTCCAGTTCAGGGCCTTGTCTCGGATCCCTGCGTCGTGGAAGGCGCGTGCGTAGTGTGCGGTGGCAGACGGTGTCGAATGCGGCAGGGAGGTCCAGGAGGATGAGGGCCGCCGTCTTGCCGTTGTCCAGCAGGATCCTGATGTCGTGTGTGGCGGCGATGAGGGCGGTCTCGGTGCTATGGTTGCTGCGGGATCCTGACTGGGACGGGTCCAGGATGTTGTTGTCTTCGAGGTGCTGGGTGAGCTGGGTGTTTACTACCTTTTAGATGACCTTTGCTGGGAACGGAAGCAGGGAGATGGGGCGGAAGTTCTTAATGTCGCTCGGGTCCGCTTTGGGTTTCTTCAGCAGGGCGTTGATCTCTGCGTGCTTCCAGTTCTCAGGGAAGGTGGTGGTCTCGAAGGAGAGGTTGATGATTTTGTGCAGGTGGGGTGCGATGGAATTGCCGGCTTTGTTGAAGATGTGGTGCGGGAGAGGGTCGGATGGGGAACCGGAGTGGATTGTTCCCATGGTCTTGATTGTGTCCTCGATGCTCACGTTGGCCCAGGTTTTCAGGGTGTCGTGGGCGGTGGGGTGCGGTGGGTTTGGTGTGGTCGGCCGGGGTCTGAAGCTGTCATGGATGTCGGTGATTTTCCGGTGGAAGAAGGTGGCGAGGGGTTCGCACAAGGCTTGCGATGGTGGGATGTCGTTGGCGTTGGAGCTGGGGTTGGAGAGTTCCTTCACGATGGTGAAGAGCTCCTTGCTGTTGTGTGTGTTGTTGTCAAGGCGGTCTTTGAAGGAGGTTCTTTTGGCGGTCCTGATGAGGTGGTGGTGGTTGCGGATGGCGTCTTTGTGGGCAGTGCGGCTGTCTGGTGTCTTGTCGCTGTACCATATGTTTTCCAGTTTCCGGCAGGTGCGTTTGGAGTCGAGGAGTTCTGGGGTGAACCAGCGTACTCTTCTGCTGGTGTCTCTGCAGGTGGGGTTTTTCAGCGGGGCGACTGTGTTGGCGCAGTCGTTCATCCAGCGTTCGAGGGCGAGTGCACCTTCATCTGGGTTGGTGGGGTTCGTCGGAGGGTTGAGTGCGAGGCTTGTCTGTAGTTGTTCTTCATTGACTTTGCCCCAGCAGCGGCGGGGGGGTCTGTAGGGTGCGGTGGTGTGTGGGGTGTTTTCGGAAGGAGAAGTGGATGCAGTTGTGGTCTGTCCAGGTGAGTTCGGAGGCGTGGCTGAAGGTGACGTGGGGGCTGGAGGAGAAGATGGCGTCTAGCGTGTGGCCGGCGATGTGGGTCGGCGTCGTGACAAGCTGTTTTAGTCCGAGGTTGGCAAGATTGTCGACCAGGGTGGAGGAGTTGCTGTCGTTGTTGTTCTCCCGGTGATAGTTAAGGTCTCCGAGGAGGATGTAGTCGGTGGAGGTCAGCGCGTGCGTGCTGATGAGGTCGGCGATGGAGTCGCAGAATTGAGGCCGGGGTCCTGACGGTCTGTAGACGAGGGTGCCTCTTACGGTGGTCTTTGGGTCTGTGTGGATCTGGAAGTGCATGTGTTCGGCGGTGCTGAGGGTGTCGTTGGTGTTTGTTGAGATCCTAATGGTGTTTTTGTGGATGATGGCGATTCATCCTCCGGCCCTGTTGGTACGGTCTCTGCGGGTGATCTTGTACCCGTCTGGGATGGCTATGGCGATGTCTGGCGAGGAGGCTTTGTTCATCCAGGTCTCGGTCAGGAAGGCGACGTCCGGTGTCGAGTAGGTCCCAGAGTTCGATGGCGTGTTTGTGTGCGGAGCGGGTGTTTATCAGGATGCATCTAAGCTGGTTGGCTTCCGTTGTGGTGGGTGCTTTGGCGCTTTCGTGGCAGGAGAAGCTGCAGTTCCGGCAGGTGAAGGGGCCGTGGGTGCACCTCGGGCGGCCTTGCAGCAGGTGTGGGTCCTTCCTGGGTTGAGAGCGATTAGGGTTTTGGCGTCGTAGCGGAGGCAGTCCTCGTGGCTGCTGCGGGGGCCAAGGGTTCTGGCGCTGGGCGCGGTCCAGGCACGGCAGGGCGCAGACGGGCTTGCCTTAGGCGTACCAGCATCGCGTGTCCGCTGCGTGGCCGCCGCCATATATGGGGAGGTGGGGAGGGAGGAGCAGCTGGGAGGCGAGGGACGGGTGTGACGAATGAGTGCGGAGGGGACGGGGCCTTAGGGGAGGCAGCGGCGGGGACAGGGGACCGGAGACCGGCGCGGGGCACAGAAGAGCAAAAGGGGTACAAATCAGGGTCACAGAGGCCCAAAAGTCAGCGCAAGGGTACGAAGGACGGCGAGGGGTACAGAGGCAAAAAAACAAGGATGAGGCGCAGGTGGAAGCCTGCGGGTGGTGGAGGGCCTCGAATTCTCCGGCGGCAGCAGCGACAGTGACAGCGGGGGTGCAGGCGAAGCTGCAGCAGGGGGGGAACGACCTACCAGAAGGTCAAGGGTCGCTCTCCTCACCGCGCAGCAGCCGCCATATATGGGGAGGGGGGGAGGGAGGAGCAGCTGGGAGGCGGGAGGCGAGGAACGGGTGTGACGAATGGGCGCGGAGGGGGCGGGGCCGCAGGGGAGGCGGGGACGGGGGACCGGAGACCGGCACAGGGCACAGAAGAGCAAAAGGGGTACAAATCAGGGTCACAGAGGCACAAAAGTCAGCGCAAGGGTACGAAGGATGGCGAGGGGTACAGAATAAAAGGGGCGCAGAGCGGCGAGCGGGGGGCACACACAGTTACAGGCACAAAATCAAGGGTCACAGAGGCAAAAAAATAGCACAATGGTAAAGGTACAGAGCAGAGCGGCGAGAGGGGGGCAGGGGGCACAGACAGATGCAGCAACAAAGCAACAGGCAGCAAGTGGGAACGAACCTAAGGCCACCACTGGCCACCAGGGATGAGGCGCAGGTGGAAGCCTGCAGGTGGTGGAGGGCCTCGAATTCTCCGGCGACAGTGACAGCGGGGGTGCAGGCGGAGCTGCAGCGGGGGGGAGCGACCTACCAGAAGGTCAAGGGTCGCAACAGAGCAGATTGGACAAATGCACCTTCCCCAAGGTGGCTGTTCCCGAGCTCCTCTCTCGGGAGGTGCCGACTGGTGGACTTGAGAGCGCCCCCTCCGAGCTCACCTTGAAGGATGTCATGGAGGCGATAGCCGGGGTGAGAACATCTGTGGAACAGAGAACAGATGCGATTACGGTTGAAATGACTCATTAGGGCAGACCTTACCAAAATGAGTGAGTAGGTCCAACAACTTGAGGTGACCTCTACTAGCCTGGTTGAAGATGTCTTGCAGCTCCAAACTGAAATCAAAGACTTTAAAACCTTCAGAAAATACGCAGAGGACAAGCTAGATGATTATGCGGGATGCACCAGGCCTAACAATGTGCGGATTATCGGAGTGCCGGGGAAAGTGGAAGGGCAGGCGCCTGACCTATTTGTCGAGGACCTCATACTTAATCACTTACACCCCAAGGGACTGTCGGTGTTTTTTGTGGTGGAGCAGTCCCACAGGGTCCTTGGCGAGGGGGGGGCGGGGCACCAGAGGCCCCTCCTCGCCCCTTACTGGCCAGGTTGCTTAAGTTCTGGGACCCGGATGTAATCCTACAAGAGCGCCAGGGTGGCACCACGTCTCAAATATGAAAACGCAACTGTCTCTTTCTTCCCAGACTTTACACAGGCCGTGCAGAAACAGAGGCAATCCTTCCTTGCTATCAAAGGCGGCTCAGAGAAAAAGGCCTGAAGTATGCCATGCTCTTCCCAACTTGGTTGTGGGTTGAGGCAGATGGAAAGACCTGGTTTTTCGATCGCTCTGAGGATGTGGCAGACTGGCTGGAGGGATGGAGAGATGCGAAGGAACATAATGGCCGCTGACCCTGCACTGATGTGGAACTTTGACCTTGGGGCAGACCTTACCTGATGACCTTGTGTACCAGCTGCCCTGTGTCCAGGGCTGACTCGAGAGAGACATGTGGGCGGCCCAACTGCCCGAAGGTACATTGGCTTGCCGAGGCATAGCATATTTTCCTGACTTCAGAGACAAGGGCGACTGTCCCGCACGGGAACTAACTCTGGTTTGTTTCGAGAATAGTGGTTGGGAGGGGGGATGGAGTGCCTTTCCCCTCATTTAGCTACCTTTAGTTTTAGGGTTGGGCGCCAGCCACTCTGCAAAGTTGATCTCATGGGTAGTTTTAGACCCAGTGTGCAGGGGAGCAGGGAGGGAGATGGTTGGAGTTTGGGTTGGGGGGGGGATTTCGTTTGATAAGGTTCAATCGGCAGCACCGAACATGAGGGCGTTCACAGGCACGACCACACTTGACAGTTTTTATGGCTTCGCAGTGGGATAAGTGTTTTGCACTATTGAGCTGGAATGTTAATGGGCTTCGTGATAAGGTGAAGCACAACTTAGTCCTCCAGTACCTCAGGCGCCATTCCCCAGAGGTGGTCTTCCTCCAGGAGACACACCTGGTTGGTAATACATGCACAGCACTAAATAGATGGGGATATAGGTTGGTAGCCCACTCTGGTTTCACTTCAGGGTCCAGGGGGGTGGGTCTCCTGATTAAAAACTCCTTTCCCTTCTCCACGCAATCAACGCGCGCTGATGAATGGGGCAGATACGCCGTAGTTACGGGGCAATGGGAGGGTAACACACTTACCTTAATGTCGGTTTATGTCCCACCCGGACTGCAGAACCAAACCTTCACTGATCTGGGGACCCAGCTGCTCTCACTTCCTGAGGGTCTCTTACTAGTGGGAGGGGATTTCAACGCGATAGTCTCTGGCTCCCTGTCTCGGCCCCTTGTCCCGCTGGCTCCCGGACTTCCTAGAGGCCCTCGGCCTCTCGGATGTGTGGAGGTCGCTTCATCCAAACAGCATCCAACCTACTTATTTTTCGGGGGCGCATCACAGCTTCTCTCGCATTGACTACCTCCTAACCCCAGCTTCTCAAACAATGCACATCCGTGAGATTCGACATTTAGCACGGGGTATATCTGACCACTCCCCGATATGGGCCAATTTGGTCCTGGGAAACGTACGGTGGGTACGATCGTGCCTATCCGCTCCTGCTTCGTCCGCAAACTCTTGGTCCGCTAAGGGCTCTTGCTCGCCATAGATCACTATTTTCAGGAGAATCAGGGCTCTGTCGACTCCCCCCAAATATTGTGAGAGGCTTTCAAATTGGTAATTAGAGGACAGGCCCTCTAACTGTTCGCAGGAGTTAAAAAGGAAAAACAAAACGATCTTGAAGATATAGAGGACAGTTCGTCCCATTGAGGAAATGTGTCCAGAAACAACTCGCCTTCTACAATTGAAAAGAGACGAATATAGAAGTGGTGCCACTGACAGGGCTAGTACCTTGGAGAGTTAGAGAGACGGTAGGGTGTATGAATGGGGTGATTAAGCTGGTAAACTTCTGTCCTGGCTGGACAAGAAGGAACGGGCCAATATGTTAGTCCCGGATTTGATGGATGAGACAGGCGGAGTGATCACGGACCCCCTTGAGATCGTCCATGAGTTCGCCACGCACTATAACGGGATTGCCCACTGTATCTACCTCAGGTGGAGGGCTTTAGCTTTAGGAACACTTGCTATTGTTACAGCCTCAAAGGCTGGCACTGGGGTGACGACAGTGATGCATTTCCACTTAGCAAGTGGCCACTCTTTAAGAATGGCCGTCCTCACTGCAGTCAGTATTTTTTCAGTGGATGGAAAATGCATTCCCGCACTGGAATATAATTGCAATCTATATGTAGTGGGCACTGTCTCACCTTTGTTAAAGGTGACCTCGATGAAGCCAATGACACCTGTAATGACACAGATGACCATGTTTGTTGTGTTGACACGTGTATACAAGTGTCGTGTTGCAAGCAAATCAGACTGTAAGGATCTGAATATGCCTGTGTGTACTGATGTCCAATGAGAACTAGAAAAATCAGTGTGAACTTATTCCTACAATGATTTAATGCCCTGTGCAAAATCAGGTATATATGTTCTGTCAAAATAAGGAGTGTTTGGAGGCTGCAAAATAGCATATTTCTCTAGGAAGTTTGGTGCTAGGTGTTTGCCTTCATGTGAAAGTTCATATCTCAAAAATAGGACACATACATATGCTATATTAGATTTCTTAAACTTGAATTTATAGCCATAATCAGTGAATCCCAGGATTATGTGTTCCTATCTGCCAAATGTGTGTTAACTCATCTCTGTGAGGTAGCTATCATCTACATAGGACAATGCATCTGGGTCAATATCTTGTAGAATTGACACTATGAGGGCAGCAAACAGTCCAGGACTGTTTTATGCACCATAGTGATTTTGACAAACTAGGCTGAAAACCGAGTGGCGAGAAGACTGCCCAGTCTCTGCTTTCAGGTGCTATATTTTGGCAGAAAAATGTCCAAGGTTGTTTTATATTTCTTTACAGACTATGGGCCAGATGTACGACCCGCCAATTAGCGAGTCGCAAATTGCGTCACATTTGTGACTCGCAATTAGCGACTCGCTAATTGGGATACACAACAGTGTCTGGAACATTGTTTGCAATTCCCAATGGGGCCGCAAATTTCAAACCTCATGCATATTAATGAGGCTGTCGCAATTTGTGACCCCATTGGGAATGGCTGGCACTCCCAGGGACGGTGGCCTGCTGTGCTGGAGTCAGCAGACCTCCATGTCTGGGGCTGCTTTTAAATAAAGCAGTTTAAAAAAAAAAAATGCAACCCATTTTACTTAAAGGAAAACGGGATGCATTTAAAACATAAAAATGAAACTTTTCAGTTTAATTTGTCAGAGGAACCACTTCCTGTCCTTAAAAAATACTTTTGCATGCATTCACAAAGGGGAAGGGGTCCCCAGGGGACCCCTTCCCGTTTGCGAGTGCTTTATCACCCTTCTGAGAAGGGTGGTAAACTGCAAGTGTTTTGCGACCGCAATTGCCCTTTGCAAAACATTCATACATACTTTTTGGAGTCGCTATTAGGAAGGGACGCCCTTGGAATGCCCCTTCCTAATAACGAGTTCCTAATCCTATTTTGCGAGTCGGAAAATAGGATTAGTAAATGGACCACCCGTTTTTTGTGGGTGCAAACGGGTCTAAAACCTATTTGCGTCCGCAAAAAAGTCGTACATCTGGCCCCTATATTATTTGTAAGTGGCGTACTCTGTATTGCAAATGTGCGTGCATCACTATTTAAATATCCGTAGTCTAAGACTATGTTATATGAATGATCCGGTTTCAGAACAAGCAAAAGAAGATTATTCATTTGAGAGACGCAGGGTTCAGCTATTCTCCGGTACTCCAACTGGGAGAGTATTTCTCTAAGAGATGTTTTAGCATTCAGTTTTATTGGGCATTGTGGTTGCACTTGTGGCTCAATCGTATGGGTATCACATGACAAGGAGAGTCCTTATCCCAGTCAACATGATTGCGATATAAAGCAGTGGCTAGTGCAAGATCCCATTCAGCTGCATAGGCTTGTTTGACATAGTCACAGATAAGCGCAAGAAAGAAAGAAGTTAGACATCCTCACCTTGTGGGGATGTTTGGTCAAATTATGGAGGGCCAATCGACCTCTACTAAAAGAATGTTGTATGATAATGTTCTGTTTTCCTAGAATATTACTCTAATGGTGCGCGGCACATCCTCCTCAATCTGTATATCCAAAATATATTATCTTTTGGCCGAATACACTGCATTTGATTTTTTGTGTAATTCCCCAAAGAAAGTGCTTATAGCCACTGCTGTCATTCTTTGTGTATGACCAGTTTTGACGTTATAGATAACTCCTTGGTGATCACTGTGACCTGTGGGATGATTGACAAGTTAGTGTGAAAAAGTATCCAACTTACTGACTGATATGGTCTAAAACTGTGAGGCATTGATCAGTAAGTAAGCAAGTCTTTATTGTCCAATTAATAAAAATCATTACAATCGTTGAGAATAAAAGCAACAAGCTTCTTAAAAGCAAGTCATCAAGAGGAATTTTTGAACAGATGCATTGCAAATTGTAGATAATTCAGCGATGACATGCTGTACTGGACCATTGAAATCAGATTAAACATCATAAAAGTAATATTTTGTTCATTTCATTATGTCACAACTCTATACAATAATAAGACCTTCCATGCACCAATCTTAGCTGCCGTGCCCAGCCCTGTAATTACCTTTGTGGACGCATATCATGTATAATAATGATAAATAATAACTTAATCTATAAAGTGTTTCTACTCAAAGCTTAACAGTGTTTTATTAGGATCATATGCGAGGATACCTACGTTTCAGAACACATTTCTGAAACTATCCATAGGGGGACTCATTGATTTAAAATGTCTACATGCCTTCGTTCTTAAATTTTTTTGTTTTTTTAAGAGCGAGTTAATATTAGAATCATCTGACTAAATTTGGGTCGATCATCCAGCTTTAATATCTAGTCGTAATGAGCCATACTAATTGCAAACAGTAAGGTTTTACCTTAACTGACACCGGTGCAATACTAATACAACAATGTTATTAATAACAACCATTTATTATTCCTGTAACACAGGCAAAACATCTGCCTGGGGCTGTTTTTTCTCAGTTATCAGGATGAACTTAAAGGGGTTTGTTAAAGCGGAGGTATGTTCTAAGCACCACAATATATTTGCTTGGTGGCACGTTCTCACTCCTATTTCCTTAAAAATAGGTTTTAACAATGTTTGCCTCTCTTGTCGCAATCTAGGGCAAATGCATACAACTGCATATACATACAACATGCAGTAGCGTTTCATTGCAACATCCACATAATCTACAATTTTGCGTTTGCCAATTTTGGACCCATCTCATTAAACTGAGCTGCAGTACACCTAAGATCTAAAATGTCAGTGAACACAATATAGACATACTTTACCTTGATCAGTACTCTGCACTGAATGCCAAATAAAAATCTTCCTGTAGAGTGAACCATCAGATACTTTGAACATGGGAGCAGTACTTGGAGAATCCGATGCGTTTTGCTGGGATCGGCATAATATGATTTGCTACTGTTTAACTCAAGCAGAAGGATTGTATAACACGCATTTGCAATGCAATAGGCCTTTCATTTGCGAGAGTCTAAGCTACTGGCATTGTAATGACTGCCTTTTATTTATATGCTTTGAAAACCTGTAAGCGATGCATAAGCACACACTTAGTACTTGTAGCCCTTGCTTGCGAGAACCAAGGCTGGGAGTAAAAGAGGCGCAGTTGCTGCCAGCCTTGGTTCACGTAAGCAATGACTGTAAGCACAGAGTGCATGTTTACTCACCGCTTGCTGATTTTCAAATCACATAAATAAAAGGCAAATGTGAAACCTGTTGTATTGCAAATACTTGTTGACCTCAGAGACTGAGGCAGCAACACCCATAGGAAGTAGGGCACCGTGACGCCAGGCCATGTATTACAAAATGAGGAGCGGGCAGCTTTAGCCAAAACAGACATTGGTCTTTAAATGCACAGTAAATGCGGCAAGATAAGAGCAAAATTTACAGCCCTGTTTACAATAGAACTCTGTAAACCACAAGCACTGGTCTCGAGTGCTCCAGCTTAAAGAAATAAATAGTGCTCTCAAGCTCTGAGTAACACCACATTTAACAGGGCCAGCCCTTGAAAGTGGGCGGTACTTTTAAAGTCTGTATCCTGAATACAGCATTTCTCGCAGACATGGCTAGACCAAATAACTGAAAATGAAAATAAAAAATCTCTGTACAAATGTCATTTGGCCATCATTGTAATTTTGTCGAATACTGGTTTCCCATGTTGGTAATGTGGGTTTCTATGCAATTGAAGACCTGTCTTTGAGCGAAACAGGCTTGTATTCTTTTCATATAAGTATTTAGTCTTTTCTAGCTATTCCCATAATTTGGCTGCTATAAATGCAGCCTTTTCATCCGGATCGAACTGTGGTGACACGCAGACAACTGAAGCAGCAGCAACACATGCAAAGCGCCACAGAAAGATTACACCATTTTTAATATGCTTTTTTGAATCTATTGAGTATAGTCTACATTCATGTCCCTCTACATTATGCAGAGCGTTTTGATGACCTGAAATGCTACTTTACATTTCGTACAGAACTTTTCGGCATAGCTCTATGCGTCTATAGGTTATACCAGCGAGGCACATTCTTTAGTGTCTTCTCTAAGGACACTTTGTGATCTAGGGTCTATCTCCTTAATGCATGGCTTAAAAGTAAGAAAACGTTATGTAGGCACTTAATCAATGATCAAATCATTCTCAGTGACCCAACCTTGCTATCCTCCCATCTGTAGCCAGGAATTTTAACTGTAATGCATATCAGTGTTTACTCATAAATAAAGAGGTCATGTGTGAATAGTAAAAAATACAACTCAAACCAGGGTGCATGCGATTGCCACTCTTGCATCTTTTCGCATTTTTGGGATCGTTCACTTGGTGATTTTGTTTCTACAAACTTTGATTGAAAGGAGCCAAGGACTAAAAGTGTAAATGACTAATGAGTATGCAAGTTCTTTTTCAGTCCTGAATTGTTTAATCGTCAGTTAAGCCGTTAGCCCTTTTGTTGCGTAAGACTTTGATTATTAGTGCCCCAGAGGTTATATGATTTCTATCACAAATGGTAAAATCTGATATCCTGGGGTTTGCAGTCATACTGGTGTGATACTTATCTTAAGTTACACATATTTCCCATCTAATTGAGAATAACATGTAGATGTTTGTCCTTTCTGCATGAGATATGCATGTGTCAATATTAACTGGGCGTTTTCCCCTCTTAAATTTCTGCAGGTTTTATCTGTCCAATTTAATATTTGGGTGCTGACTTCGTACTAAATCTGGCATCAGTAGTAATGGCGATCCCTGTGCAAACAGATGTTACTAAAAAAACAAGAAAAACGAGACACCTGTAATGGAGGCCTAAGGCTTCCTCCATGGTCTTTTTGATATTTTGTAATTTTTACCTGGTATTAGTCATTCAGTGTGATATGAGTGATGAGGTCAATGTTTACCTTCGCTGCCAGTGAGGGTGTTGGCCTAACCCTGTGCATTGCATGAGATATAGTACCATTTTTAGGTGTTGCCTAGGCAGCGCTTGCGCTATCTCTTCGAGACATGCTGTATTCAGGATATGGGCATAAAGCTCGGCCCACTTTCGGCCCATCTTTTTAATTGGCTCCTGTCCTTTGTAAATGGTGGCTTTTTATTGGTCAATAGGCTTAGTAGTCCCTCCTTAGTACCGCCTTGTCTCTTCTTGTAACCTCCCATGAAGACACCTCCTGTTACATGTGTTGTTACTCCCTAGGTTGTTTTAATTACTGCCTCAAGGCACTATTTTCTTAAAAGGCTTCAGGCAGGTCACACACTTGGTCCTAAACTAGGCTGGCAGTGGTTACTTCACTCACTAGAACATCTCACATTTATATGAGACCATCTATAACTGTGCCTTCATCAGCTCCACACAGAATGAAACCTAATCCAAAATTAATGTAATAATTCTTATGTCACATTTCAAAGCTACTAATTGCATATATGGACATAGCTATTTGAATTTACTCTTAGTAGTGTTTTGCATGCAATGCATTATGGGTAGGGTGGATTTACCATATCTTCTACAGAGTGCAGTACCATATGTGACCAAAAGAGGTCCCCTTTTGGCCACATATGGTACTGAACCCTGCAACATGGCTAGGTAAAAAACATTCCCATATATAATGCCAATAACTTCAACTTTGTAGACATGCAGTGCTGGTGCCTTGCTCGCTAGGGACCTCTAGGAGCAGCTTGCGGTACTGCACCGAGACATGCAGTGCTGGTGCCTTGCTCATTAGGGACCTCTAGGATCAGCTTGCTGTACTGCACCTAGACATGCAGTGCTGGTGCCTTGTTAACAAGGGACCTCCAGGAGCAGCTTGTGGTACTGCACTGAGACATACAATGCTGGTTCCTGGCTCACTATGCAAGCATTTGCAATGCATTAGGTCTCGCATCACTGAAAGTATGAGTTATTGGCATTGCATTATTATTTGCAACGCCAACACCTGAAACTATCATTAATGCGAGACCTATTGTATTGCAAATGCTTGTTAGGTCAGTGATGGAGTTAATATCGCAAGTGAGGGGCCTCTGGCCAATGTAAGCTTGAAATGATCTGTAAGGGCATCTCACAGGCTATTGACCCATGTAGTGTTTAGAACAGGGTTTGGTGTGCAGTGCACCTGCCAAACGCAATATTTTTATTTGGTCCAAGGGTGTAAGTAATCTTCATTAGATATTTGACATGCAGTTCTAGGCAGAGTAATGTAGTCCCCGACCTTTGGCTATCTGTTGAATTTCTAGCTGTGTGTAGAGAAAACAGGCCTACACTGTGTATTCTAATGATAAGAATTTAACCAAAATTGGATTACCTATTGAGCATTGATCCTCCTTTTTGGTATTCGGGCATCAACTGGGGTGATTGCACCAGTTTTTAATCTGTAGGTAAACATAATTATCTAAAACATCTTTTTGGAATGTCAGTAATTCATAGAGGATTATGATAGTTAGGTTTACAGACAAGCTTCTCATCAGTAAACCCTAGTTACAGAAATGGAACTTCAAGTTAAGGAGTAAATGTATTTTGTTTGCTTTTCACCTTCTAAATGTTAAATGTCAAATCCGTGTCTAAAACAATTCTGTTTGCCTTTAGAATACTGCAAGCCTAGATGATTTTGAACGACAAAAGACCCTAGGGACGGGTTCTTTCGGCAGAGTGATGCTGGTGAAACATAAAGGTGCAGACCAGTTTTATGCAATGAAGATACTGGATAAACAGAAGGTCGGCCTTTGCGTTTGGTGTAGTGGAATGTTTAGTTTGGTGCTCTAGTTTCTTCAAAACATGTGTAACATAATATATATATTTATTTTTAATACAAGAGCACTAAAATGTGATCTTTTGCAGTGTAACCTAGTGAACAATTTATTGCAAGTTCAGTAGTAATATATGGTGATGCCTTTTTCACATCTCATGTCATGTTAATGTCTTTATGCTGGTATAGAAAAATTGGTGAAAATGTGAAAGGATTTCAGTATATGGGGTGCACACCCTCTCTTTCTTTGACCATATATGTGAGTGCATCTCTTAATCTGTATTGCATGTAGCTTATGAATTTGTTCTCTCACCTATAAAGTTGGCACTCTTCAGTAAAAGTAAATAATTAATTTGTAATTATTTTCTCAGTATTTGCAGCACAACTCTATCAGTGCACTTCATGGTGAATAAAATGGGTGTTGTATGAATCTAAGTATTCCTGTCCTCCTAGACATTTTTTTAAAGTCTTTATTCAGATTTATCCTTAATACAATGCAGGAAGAAAAAAAATATGCATTCCAATTTCTATGGAGTCCCGTCCCCCCAGTGCTGATCCATCGCTCCTAAAAAGAAATTCATTTCATCAGAGATTATAACAAAAAAAACATGTAACTTGAAAATTGCCCATGAAATTGAATATAAAACCCCAACATTCTTGGCCGTCCCTGAAATAAACAGAAAAGGGAAGCTTGTAACCATCCACGATATACTTCCAAGTCAGTGACCCTGTTCATTACTCTTGTGAGGCCAGTTCAGTAGGAGAGCCCAAATTGCTAGCCCTTTAGATTTTGCCTTACCCCTTCTAGAGTATATTGCCATTCTAGCCTATATACAGCTAGAAATCTTCCTAACCACTGTCGACAAGTTGGGGGAGCAGGCAAAGTCTAAACATCGTCATGGCAATATAAAAAAATCTGAATCTGACTTGAAAATAAAGGACATACCACCCGAGTACAATCAATTGTGACGACAAATCAATTTTCCTCCCAAGCATGGTTTCCAAACTAATACTAACATGCTGTTTCTAAGTGTCTAAAACAGGGCAGGAGGCAAATATATGAACGCTATCAGCAGCTTGATAACTGCACCGCTGGCAGGTTGAACCTGCCTCCCTACCCCATTTAGCAATCTTAGCCGGTGTGATGTAAAGATTAAACCATGTTTTAAAACACTGAAGATTAGCCGCAATATATGATGTCTGGGCCAAAAACAATGAGTCTTCAGCTTCCCCCAATCCAACCTGTAAAAGTTCCTGCCACCGATCAGAATGTTTGGTCAAATCATCAGGTATCAACTCATTCAACATTTTATATATCCCACCTAATGTGGTTGAGCCGCTAGGTAACACCTCCATCAAGCTCACCCTAGAAAAACCACAGGAACTAACTAACTAAAAAATCTCTTATCTGAAGATATTTAAAAAACTGTCTATTACCCAGCTCAAATCTGTCCCTAATGTCATCAAACAGTAATACCCCTGTCTCATCTATGACATCACCTAATATCCTCACACCCTTGTCGTACCAATATCTCATGTGCTCGTCATTTAAGACATTTGGGAGGGAGTTATTACTATATATTGGAGTATAAGCGTTAATACGTCCCAGACCTAATTTTTTCTGAACCGATGTCCAAACTTTAAATGCACAAATTAAGGTTTTAAACTTCACCCTTTTAAATTAATTAAATTCTTTGTGGTGCAAAAAACATCCCAAAGCCTCTTCACCTAATATCAGCTCAAAAATTGACGTTGAGGTACCCATCTGTGTCATGTCCAACTCCCCGCTAAGTAAAATTCCCATTTTATGTAAATCTGAGGCCCAGTGATAAAGTTGAATATTGGGTACTGCCCATCCACCTCTGTCTCTTGACAACGTTAAGAATTTAAGCACTCTTCGAGGGCAACAATTAGCCAAAATGAACCTAGAGAACATCTGATTCATAGCATTAAACCATGTACTACAGATGGTCAAGGGAATCGCCCTAAAAAGATATAAAATCTTTGGTAGAAAAAGCATCTTAATAAAATTGCATCTCCCCACCATCGTAAGTTTAAGGTTCTCAAGTCGGTTAAATTCATTTTTAAACTTGGAGAGTAATGGGTTCAAATTAATTTCTGTAATCTTAGACACATCTGCCGTTACTTCCACTCCCAGATATACTGCTTTCTGTACCACTCGTGGATCATTCAACTGGAGCCCCTTGCCAACCAGACCGTGGGTCTTATTTTGATTAAGGCGGTAACCAGAAATCTTCGCAAAAGTATCAGATTCATTTTCAATCTCTTCTAATACATCCATGGGATTCGAGGTGATAATTGCAAGATCATCGGCATATCTTAGTGCTCCCCACATTGCTTCCTACTCCTAAAATCCGATTATTATACTCCATCTTCCTAACTAGCGGATCAATATATAATGCAAACAATAGAGGGGAGCACGGACATCCCGGTCGGGTCCCCCTGCTGATCAAAACAGGATCCGACATCTCACCCATTATTGATATTCCAGCCACCAAGTTATACATTATTTCAATAGCCATAATGAAACGTTCCCCTAGCCCTCTGCTCCTTAAAGTTGCCCACAAAAAGGACCAGGAGACCCTATCAAAGGCTTTCTCCGCATCTAGCAGGATAAGCCCGATAGGGTCCCCGGTGATACCTGCAGCATCAAAAAGAGCAATAACCCGTTGAATGTGGTCTATTGTACTGCATCCTGGAACAAATCCATGCCGAGTTGGGGAAACCAGTTTCCTAATAACAGTCGCCAATCGTTTAGCCAAAATCTTGGCATATACCTTAACGTCGCTATTTATTAATGTGATAGGACGATGAGACCCCATCTCTTTGACCGGCTGGCCTTTCTTGGGGAATACAGTAATATTGGCTGACCTCCAGCAATCAGGAGCTCCTCGCCCAGCCTGAGCTTCCAGAAACACATCTTTCATCAATTCCTGTATGGAGGGAGCAAAGATTGTATAGAATTCCCCCGAAATGGAGTCTGTTCCTACCGCCTTCCCATTACCAGCGAACTAATTGTGCCTTGAATTTCATCCACCGTAATAGGTACCTCTAACACCTCAATTTGTTCTATTGACAATTTCTGACATGAAATCCCAGCTATGAAGTTCTGAATTGCTTCCTCCTCATCCCTAATTTCTTCCGTATAGAGTTTCTGGTAGAAGCGTCGAAAGGCGGCCCGTATTTCCAAAGGTTCAGTGACTAAACCTACCTCCGTATCCCCTTTTTCTTGTATCCCCCCCTTGTGTTATCTGCTGTATAGTACGAAGTGCTAGCAGGTGTCCCAATCGCTCGTTACATTAATACATTTTGGAATGCCAAGCGCAGTATTTTCCAGCTGCCTTATTTGCTGACAAATCCAGAATTGTGGATTTTGCCAAAGCCACCTTTAATTGTGCCTGCTCTAATTCCCCATTATTTGTAAGTGCCTGTACCATCTGGGTTTCGGCGTCACTTAGTCTTCTATATTGTTCCTGAAGATAGACCTTTTCATTCACCTGCGAAGACCATCCATATCCTAATGTTTCCCCTCTTATCCCAGATTTTAATGCATCCCATACTGTCTCTAACCGCGCACTACCCTATTCCCAGTTATAAATCTAGGAATCAAATCCCTCATATGTTTAATATATTATTCCTCATAAAGACATGCTCTGTTGAAGGTCCAGCGAGATAGTCTGATTCATATTGTGGAAATCTAAATGTTTTCTTGCGAGCCATAAGAGCGACGCCTCTTGTACGTGTTCCCTGTGATGTGGCAGAGATCAACTGATATCCAGCAAGTTCTGCCGTTTCCTGTCGGCCAGCCTCTATATGCGTCTCTTGCAAACATACTATGTCTGCCTTCCAATATTGAATATCTTCATTGACTCTTCGTGTTTTTAAGGGGGTTATTCAGACCACAAATGTTAACAGAGGCAGTTCTCAATTTACCCAAAGCCATTTATGATACAGGAAAAATCCAATCTGTTCCTAATCCCTGATACCATTAACTCAATGTTAGCCTGCTGGATCAGCCCCACTTCAGATCCCCCCACACCCCCCTCGCCCCAAAGCAACCCTCCACCCCCCTCCCTAGACAAAAAAGGTCAGAAGACCCTGGTGATGCCCCCGGTTTAGTACTGCACCCCACTGCCACCCATACAGCTCCACCCAAAGGAAAAAAAAGAGAGATAAAACTGCTTATTTACACAGATTCATCCAAACTCAATCTAATCACCTCTCAGGTTCCAACTGGTTTCTGGTATCAGAAATCTCTCGTAGATAATCTTGTGCTTGTATCTCTGGTGAGAATACTCTGGTGGTTCCCCCTATATATAATTTTAAGTCAAGCCAGACTTAATAAATAAGCCTCACACCCTATCTTTTGAAAAGGCGTAATCATTTGTTGAAGCCTCCACTTTCTTTCCACCGTAGTATGGCAGAAATCCGGCTTGACAAAGAAGGTGTGCCCTTCTTCCGAGCGTCGTGCTTCTGGCCAGGCTTTATCCAATACTGCCTGTCACAGGAGAAAATTCCCCAAAAATATTAGTATGGCCCTGGGCCTGCCCCTTCCTATTTCTGAGTATAAGTGGGAAGCGATGAAAACGCTGGACCTCCGTCTGCCAATCCCAATGTGCACAACACAAAGGCTCTAATGTCTTTCCCTTCTGCATTTTCCGGTATACCCAGAAGTCTCAAGTTATTGCGCCTTTGGCGATTTTCAAAATCTTCAAGTTTTGCCATGACATCCATCATTCGAGATTCATTTGCTGTGGCTTGATTATCAAAACTCTCAGTTCCGGCCTCCAGTACTAGTATTCGCTCTTCCAAAGCAGAAGTTCTCTCTGCAATCTCTGTACATGCCTTGTTCACTTTCCTAATAGCATCTTGAAGTTTTTTTTGCTGCAAGATATGCCCTCTTGTTCTCCTGTCTGGCTTCCCCCTGTATCTGTTTGATCATAGAATAGATTAAGCTCATTGAAGGGGAGGAATCCATCTAAATCTTAGGTTCACCGAGCAGCTATTTACCCCTTGTATGATATCCTCTCCCTCAGGACCACCATCCTCCGTAAAGAATTGCGAGGTTGAATATTTCCATTTTAATTGACTAGCGTGACTCTGGTCTGATTTTGAGAACCTGGCATCAAACTCTTTCCCATCTTTGTTTTGCGATCTTCTATTTTTTTTTTGGGGGGGGGGGCACTTTTGAGTGCTAGGATTACAAGATGAGCTGTCTGACTCCAGTTCTGAGTTAGCCAACTCAGATGCTCCCCCCACCACTGAGATTGGATAGTTCTGAATGCTCATTAAGAGAAAAAAAATGTCACCACATTCTGGGGTCTCACCAGATTTACCGTGAGCCTGTAGAAACTTATAGCCATTTAATAAGCTATCTTACCCTGTTTCTTTGCCAAATTAGTCTCAGCACCTTCTATACAGCCATGTAAGAGCTCAACAGACCCCAAAGTTGCAAGCCTCGTACTCACATTGTCCACAAGTGGAGGGCTAGAATTATCCACAGCCGGTATAAGCAAAGTCTCACCGTCAACACTGGCAGGAGTATCTCCCTGCTCCTCCACCATGCCCCAACCAGCAAACATCCCTGGGATCACCCGCTGTTTCGCAGGTCCCGCCTCACTAAGATGCTGTCCTTTGGTTTTGGTTTTCCCTGCCTCCAACTCGCTGTTTCCAGTTACGGGAGCAGCATCTCCAGCCTTCCTTCCAGTCAGTGTCTTCCGCTGGGCTAAAGGACCATGGGGATTCCCCGCCGCCCCAGCCCCCATTGCACTGCCCTCTGCCCGGTCCCGGTGGGGCTTCACTTGTTTTGGAGGCATACCGAAAAGCCGTAGGCGGTGTCCCCCGCCACATCATCCAAGCAAACACCCTCAGTACAGCGTGAACCAGCAGGTGACTGAAACCGGCAATTCTTCACTTTGATGTCCTTTCTCACGGCTACCTCAGGTCCTCCACAATCCAAGGGGTAACCATCAAGATAGTTTCAAGCCATTTCCGAACAGTTTTAAGCAGCTTCCAGATAAGCCATGGAACGGTCGATGGGTGGCTACTTGCAACACTTACACAGCTGCCATCTTGTCTTCCACCGCCATCTTCCCCTCCTGGACATTTCTGATGGTTTCAATGTGGGTTTTTCTAGTTTTTTATATAGTTCTTGCATCTAATGCCCCATAACACTGTGTTTTGTAGGTCCAAAATCTGATCAATATTGTTTTTGAGCACTGGCCGCTTGCCTGAGCGAGGACATAATAATAATACCGAAGCTTATAAAGCACGACAGCTACCCCAAGCAGGGGTGTCCCGGCGCTAGAACATCAGGTAACCATAACGTCAGAGAGGGTAAAGAGCAACCTCTCATTATTAATCTGTCCTAAAAAGCCACGTCTTCAAAGCCTTGCGAAAACAGGATTCTGAGTTCGCCTGCCGTAGATGACGAGGCAGGGCATTCCACAATGAGGCCGTTCTGACTGTGAAAGTTCTACCGCCCATGCGGGATTTCACAAAGCGAGAAGAGCGCAGCAATTTATGGGAATTAGATCGTAGCGCACGGTTTTGCTTATAGGGACCCAGTCTATCTTTCAAATATCTCGGGCATTTTCCGTTCAAAGCCCGATATGCCAAAGTCATGTCCTTGAATATGATTCTTTTCTCCACTGGTAGCCAGTGGAGCTTCTGAAGGTGCGGAGAGACATGGTGTTGAAATGGTATACGACAAACAAGTCTTGCAGCCGCATTCTGTATCATCTGAAGGCGGTGAATGGCATGTTTGGGAAGGCCAAGATACAGGCCATTGGCTTAGTCCAGCCTAGATGTGACTATGGCATGAAATACTATTTTACGGCAGTCTTCCGGTAAAAGGTGCAACATTTTCCGTACATTTTTTAATTTACTAAAACAGATTGCAGAGACCTGCTGTATTTGGGCTAGGAAAGAGAGGTCAGACTCCCATCTCCCCCCCCAAATTTCGAATGCATTTGGCGGGGGAAGGTGGTGGGCCCATTTCTGGCGGCCACCATAAATCTGCATCAGGGACTGAGCCCTGCCCGAAAAACAGAACTTCAGTCTTCCCCGCATTGAGCTTTAATTTATTCGAATTCATCCATAAAGATATGTCGCGCAAGCAACCTTTAAAATACTTAAAAGCCTCTACCGTCTGCTCCTTAAATGAGAAAACCAACTGGGTGTCGTCAGCGTAGGAAATCGCTTTCACCCCCCAGTTGGCAATCAAAGAGAATAGCGGGGCTAGGTAGAGATTAAAGAGTAGGGGGCTCAGGGCTGAGCCCTGAGGGACGCTGCACCAGAGCTGTTTTGGATGGGATTCATATGCCCACTCAGATAGGATGTCAGCCAGGTCAGAACCTTCGCCCCAAAGCCCACACCTTGTAGTCTCTGGACCAGTATGGAATGGTCCACGGTGTCAAAAGCCGCAGACAGATCCAGGAGCACCAACAGAGCTGATGCTCCTGAATCCAGCGACCATCTTACCGACTCTGCTACTTCTAGGAGAGCGGTCTCCGTTCTAAACCCGGCCCGAAAACCCGATTGTGTGTGCAAGGCACCACTCTGCTCAATAAAAGTGGTCAGTTGGCGCTGAACCAATTTCTCCAGCATTTTTCCTGGGGCAGAAAGTAAAGAAATGGGACTAAGGTTGCTAAGATCATCTGGATCCCCATTTGGTTTCTTTCTCAGAGGGAGAAGTGTCGCATGTTTCCATTTATCAGGAAAGATGCCCGTATCCAGAGAAGAGTTCCATATATGAAGTAGCGCGTCCATCAGGGAAAAGGACAATATCTTCCACAGTTTGGGCGGGCATGGATCATCAGGAGCGCCTGAGCGGCATTTCTGGATTAAATCTAGAGCATCCTGAGGTAATATTGGAGTGAAATTGATAAGCACAGGTGCCTCCGCCGCGATCGGGGATGTGTCTGCTGCCATAGTTGCCTCAGATGGCACAAAGGAGTCGTAAACCTTTAAAATTTCATTTTCAAAGTGACTAGCAATTTTTTCACACAAGGCTAGGGATGGTATTACTTTGGTCTCTAACGCCTTGGGATTGAAAAAGGATTGAACTACTTTAAAAACCTCACTACAGGAATGGTCTGCGTTCTGAATGCGGGTCACGATATAGTCCCTCCTGGCTATTTTTATGTCTTTATGGAAATCTTTTAATGCTTTTTTGTAGGATGCCTTGGATAAGTCACTATAACTCAATCTCCACTGGCGTTCCAGTCTTTTTCACTTACTTTTTGTTTCTTTAAGGGCATAAGAAAACCAAGGGGCAGTGGGGGACAGTCTAGTAGATTTCACTACTCTAACCGGCGCAACTGAGTCTACTGCAGTAGCAATCCATTGATGTATGGAGGCTGCGTCTGCATTGGAGTCAGGGGATAAGCAGGGGTGAGTGTCCTGCAAAACAGTGCTTAATACGGCTTCGTTCAGGTTTTTCCAATTTCTCTTTGAATAAAGCGAGTTCCCTTAGCTTGCCCCCAGTTGGGCAAAGTAAACCCAAAAGGGATCAGATAATGATCTGACCAAGTCAGAGGGACCGGAGTCTCTATATCAATAGCAGAGAGGTTGGAAAAAACCAGACCTGTTGTATGAGATTAGCGCCTGCTAAGGACGATATCAATTATCAGCTATCAAGACAAAGGTCTTTGGGCACACCAGGGAGGACTTGTTCTATAATTAAAATATATCAATAAATATTACACAGTGGTGCCAACTCTCATTGTGCGGGTTGCATTGTTGAGAAAATTCTCCAGGTTCAGTCATGTGTCTAGGGATATTCTTAAGGTGAGGAATCTGAGCCTAGATAGGGTATGCACCATAAAGAGCATTGCCAGAGGTAAGTAACTTCTTCGTCTCCACATGATAGTGTCCCTCCTTCCTCTATGCATTACAACCTTGTGCAATCTCTCTTTCACAAGTCTGTGTCACTGTATGAAAGAGGATTCAATGGTTTGTGTACCTTAAGAATGCCTATAATTGTATGGATGTTGCATGAAGTTTTGCTCTCTATGTAACGTCTACTGTACCATGGTACATAGGCAACATTTGCCACTTGTGAGGAAATGTGTCTGTCGTCTTTGAAATGTCCTCTTAGAGCCTTGGTGTGCCCTAAAATGCATATTGTACATTTTAAAATTGTTCTTCTAGTTCTTTCTTTGAAATGTTTGTGGTTGATGTTGAGCGAGTCACTTTAACCATGTCTTCCTGTCTTCCTGTAGGTTGTAAAACTGAAACAAATAGAACACACACTGAATGAAAAAAGAATATTGCAAGCAGTGAATTTTCCTTTTCTTGTACGTTTGGAGTATTCGTTTAAGGTAAACCATATTTTTCTATGGGCATATGTATTTTTGTGGAGCTGTTCTCCGGTAAAATTATCTTTTCTCAGTAATTTCACTGTTTGATTATAAATGTATTAAACTCATTTTTGTGTTTGCGCTTGAATGAAATATCGAAAATAACACATCTTCAGCAAGAGAATGATATACACCAAAATCACAACACATATCACAGCACAAAAGAGGGCATATTAAATGATGTCTTTAATTGGCAGTTCATTTTGAATTTATGTAGGTGAAGGGGTCAGGACTGTTTATTGAGAGGTCTACTAGCTTATAGGTTGTTGCTCTCTTAAGCTGCTTGACCATATACAGAAACATTTTGCTTATGTGCATGTGGAATTTATATGTAATGGGGAAGAGCTGACCATAGATGTCACTTAGATGGTTTTTTTTGTTGTTTCTTTTTGGTTTTTAACACTAAGTAAAGCTGCGCCTACTTTTCAGTTGTATAATGCCACTATTATATATAGCTGTCCACATCGATTCATGTGCTGCATTCATTTTGAACATATTTAGAGTATCAGCTTGACTGCACAACACGTGTACAGTATGCTACACTGTAGTATATTTGTATGTATCTGGCCCTTTTATTCCAGTTTCTTCAGGCACTGCTCCCAATATTCTGATTTTTCGGAAGCTGGAGCGAACCCTGCCGAAGGAAGAGAATTTGATGAGGTCATGCGCCTCTTTTTGGATGCTATGACCCCTCCAGCCTTTGGGTCCTGCGGAGTCTGGGTGTGCTCTTATCGGGTTTCATGCTGGCACACCTGGCGCCGATGCCCCCTGTGGATCCAGAACAGTGTCGGTCCTGCCACTGTGACCTTCTCTGCCACCGATGATCTTGGCTACGTCAGCCTCATTCTGATTCCCGACGACCCGGAGCCGGTATCGCTTCGAATGATGCCATGCCCCCGCACAGGCAGGACCTACTGGTCCTAGGTCATTTACTGAGCCTTATTCTGAAGGGATAGGAGTTGGAGATCTTTGAGGAGGGGTCACTGGACTCTTTACAAAACCAACCTGGACTGGTATAAGGAATTTGGTGAGGCCAGTGAACTGGATAATTCTCCAGATACTGGCATGATTTCTTCCCCTACCGTGGCCAAGGCGGGGGAAGCGTCTTAAGCTATGGTGGTGCGAAGGACGACTGAGGTCCTTGGCCTTCAGCTTCCTTCAATGACGGTCAAGTCCAACATCTGGACGGACGTACTACAGCCGGGAGTTTCTTCATCGGAACCCTAACTCCTGTTTAATGAACCCCTCATTGATGTCCTACTGGGAACCTGGTCCAAGCTCATCACAGGGTTCCTGTGAATAGGACGATTGGCCGCTGCCACCACCTTGCTCCAGGTGACCGAAATTTCCTCACTGCCAACCCTACCCCAGAGAGCTTGGTGCTCCAGGCATCTACGTCTCAAGGCTCATTCCCTTTCGCTCCCCCGGATATGGAATCCAAGAGGCTGGGTAGTTGGGGAGGGGACAGACAGTGTAAATCGGGTCCAGTTACAGCCCTAGCCTTTGAACCCAGCCAGGTGGAAGGATTAAGGACCGATGTAAGGGGAGGGACAGTCTGGAAATGAACCATCCTAAAGGAGAGCTTAGCCAGCTCTTTTGTCTCTGCTGGAAAATCAGCCATGATGAATTGTGGATAAAGGGTGCTCTCTGTGAAAATATAGTGCCACACTTTGGAGGATGTGGCCATACCCTGGGGTGTTTCCTTGCACCTCATTGGACAGGAGTGCCTTCTAGCTTGCCCAGGAGACTTTGAATAAGTATCTGAGAGGGGCAGATAAATTGCTGTTGGATTTTTGTTTGGTGTGTCTTAATTGGTGTTTTTAAATGTTTACATACTTGTCTTTGAAGTTAAGCCTGCCTGCTCACAGCCAAGCTACCACGGGTTGTGCATGGAAATATTTTTCTAAGAGCTATTCAGAGCCCTAAACTCGGTTAGTGGCCTTATTGCCAGTGGAAGATATACATTTGCCACTACTAATAATCCACTTTCCAACACCTATCATGGAAGGTATCTTCTCATGTTTGTTTCTGTAATATGCGACAGATAAGAGGTGGTGTTCAACTCATTTTTTTCTGTCTTTATTGATTTTCCAAATAACAAACATTTTAACAGTAATACGCTGCTGTGAATTACATTGACAATCAGTGATGTCTACATAATGACATGGAAGCATAATCAACATAAGATACAAAAAGAAATTTAAAACCTGGATTGACTAAATAAATGAGTCAAATTGTAGAGGGGTGCATATGGAGGAGACATTGATAGGGCTATATGAATGGAAAGGAGGAGTGAGTGTTAAGATGTGGTATCGGCCCCAGAGTGTGAAGGTACTCGCGCAGTGGCTGCCAGAAATCTCTGGGGCTGGAGGAGGGCGTAATCTTTAATGACATTATCGCAAAATGACATGCTTTTAAGCCAATCGGAGAAGGAGGGGGCTTTACTGTTGCCTCAGTGGAGCGCTATCTCACGCTTGGCTAAAAGAAAAGCCATAGAAACAAAGCAAAGCAAGGGGTGTAGTATATCTCTGGTAAACCATAAAAGTGCAGGGAGGGGGATCAGGGCAAAGCACTATATCAGTCATAGCAGTGACATGTGTAAAGACAGAGGCCCAGTATGCTGATATCACTGGACAGTTCCACGTTAAATGTGCAAAATCTGGCCCTGAGGCATGGCATTTAGTACACAGGTCTGGTCTAGTAAGATCAAATTTAGCAATGCCGGATGGTGCGTTATAGATGCAGTGTATGAATTTAAAGTGTAATAATTCATGCCTGTGGTTCGTCGAGATGATTTGAATCTGTGAGGAACTTTATGACCATATCTTGTCTGTGAGAGTGGTTCCCAGTTCCTCCACCCATATCCTCTGCACCCTTGTGGTGATTTCTGGTTTGAGGTTTGTGCACATGCGGTAGTCGTAAGACCAGGCGGTCACCATCCACATTGGACACTTCTAGCATTGCGTTCAACTTATTCTAGAGCACCACCTAGTCAATCATTTCAGATAGTATGTCTAGGGGGGATTCCAGTGGGTTTTAACAGCCTACATCTTTGTGTGTCTTAGACGTGTCATCCAGTGGTAAAATAATACCTGACTCAAGCCCTACAACTAATTTGCATCTGCTACTTCCTATATATAATGAGGTAGACCAGATTCCCAGTCACATTCTTTCCTCCTCTACCATCCCATACAGCCCTCCTTGTGGATAGTCTTTTCACAGTTGCCTTCACTACACCTCTGCTGGGAAGCAATGCCAGTGTGCAACAAAATTCCACTCTTCCACTTGATTATCTAGCGTCTGGGTTTTTATCACTTGTTCAATCAAATATTACAGTTCTTAAGACAGCTACTAACAAATCTACTAGAAGACAGGATGTAAGACAAATGGTTCAGGTTCTCCCATTTTGTACTTCAAAAAATACCAGAATTCTTTCTTTTGCGTATTGGCGCATGTTCTTTCTATTTTCTTGTACTTAGAAAAGTACTTTATCCAGGTAGAGTCTTACTGGTCCTTTTTGGCAGTAACTAATGCCCAAACAGAATGTGATTGCTTTTAAGTATTATTTTGATGATCGTCTTTACACAGATCTCTAGATGGAATGCTTATTCTAATCCGAAATTACATTGTTGTCCTGTTAGTTCTGGCCCTGAAGCAATTTGAATCTTTGATATCTGAGGGACTTAAAACTGTGACATTGAAGACTACAGTATTGATGAATTCCTTCTACAAGGAGAATTAATGCAACCCTCTCGCATTACTCTAATGAACCATGCATATATTTCAGAAGGGATGAGTCTGTCCTTCAGAGTCCCGAATCCCTTCTCTATCAGTACAGCCATTGGTTGCGGTCTTTTCTTCCTCAGCATATGCGGCTATTACAAGCGAATTTCTTCGTTGGAACACCGCATTGCGATTACGCCTTTATTGGGATTGTGCAAGACATGCTTGACATGCAGCTTTAAAGCCCCTCCAGCTCAGAGGTGCTTACTACCTTGCTGTGGTGATTCTGCCATCACTGAACTCCGGTGCAAAACACGACAGTTGTGCATCTCGTAAGCCCCCACGTTCCTGGTCATCGTGTAAGGTGTACCAGTGTGAACGTGATATGCTTGCTTTGTCTGAGGCCAATATTAACTTGAGTCCTGATGATGATCCCTTATAAACATCAGATTGAAACCCCATTGACTTTTGACACTGTGTTAAAGGCACTTAAGACTTTTTACAGGCGGTGTTTACAATTGATGATACTATGTATTTTGCAATTCGCATTAACTATCATTAAGTTTGAGCACCGAGCACTTTTTTGATCTTGTTTATCACTCATTTTACCTGTTTTTGAGTGTGAATTATCTAAATATGGAGCAATATAAAGAGGTTTTTTTTTGTGTGTTTTTTTTAGAGAAAGGAATATTTTCTTAGATGGTGACTGATTCATCACTCCAGGATAGGGTAGCGAGTCATCAGGGGAGTTGGAAATCAGAAGACTTTGGTCTCTGGCAGAGACCTGTCTCTACATCAGCCTGTTAAAGTTGTTGTGGGCCTTACGCCTTGTGCTGAAAGCCTTTTTTCCATATAATAAAGGAAGACTGGTTCAGGTTCTCATGGACTTCACCACCACCATATGGTACTGCAACAAGCAGGTAGGTGGTTCTCGGGCCTGTGCCTGAAAGCATGTCTACTGTGGAGTTGGTAGGATCGCCAGGACATTTCCCTGGTTGTGAACCACCTTGAAGAATTTTTGAATGCCGAGGCAGATGATCTCAGCTGGCAGCCCCTGCCAGATCTATAATGACAATTGCACTCTATGGTGGTACATGGCATTTTCCACCAATGGTGAGAACCCTAGCTGTGAAACAAAGAGCCCTTGAGGTGAAATCGAGGCTAAAAAGCCTTGGAATTTTAAACTCCGACATTCAGCAGTACTGGTGGTGGGCTCCTAAGAAAAAAACATACGGCCTCTGCATTTATTTATATATTTATCTTTCCAATTAAGCACTATAGGCAACTAAAGCTCAGGCAGTAGATGTCTTTGAATTTCATGTGAATGGATGTAAAGAGAACTGGACTTTGTTGAAGTAACCTGGTGGCGAGACAGACAGAGTTCTTCTGCGCTAAGGCTTTTTATTTTTAAAATATAAATCTGTTTTGCAAATTGACCTGGAATTTTCTGAAGTGCCGTTTCTAGCATCTGAGGAAAAGGGGCAACAAGGTTTGCAGTGTTATCATAGAGGTTACTTATGCTTTGTGTTCTAAATTCTTTAGTAAGCATTTGTGAGAAAGTGCCATCTTTCTTGCATGGTATGCCCCCACTTTTTGCTAAATTGCTGAATGCACTTTGACTGAATGTTCCCTGGACTCCTGCCAATCAGGTGCCCAGGGCCTATGTTCCTTCCCTACACAAAAACCTGAAAACCAAATTGGCAAATCCTGGCCACATGTCAGCCCCTGGTAAGTGGTACCCTAGATACCCAGGGCCTTGTGACTAGGGAAGGCTTCTAAGGGCTGCAGCACTCATTGTGCCACCCTTAGAGGCCCTGTACCCTAACACACACACACTGCCCTGGCAGGCTGAGTGTCTGGGTACAAGACAAAACAGAGAGACGACATGGCACACATCCCTGTGTGCCATGCCCACAACCTACACTGCCCTGGCATACATCAGCCACCCCTCTAGCTGGGTGCCCTATGCCAGTGGTGTGGGCACAGAGGCAGGAGCCCTGTGCCCCTACAGTACCCAGGTCCATTCCTGGGCCCTGTAAGTGCAGTGCTGCCATTTAAGAGTCAAACACGAACTCCACAGCACCATAATGGCAGCACTGATGACTGAGAAGTTTGATATCAAACTGCTCAGCACATTAAATCCACACTGATGCCAGTGTGGGATTTAATGTACCAAGCACCACAGAAGGCATCTTCGAGAGGCCCCCTGAAACCTAACCTACAATCCACGTCTGTGCTGAGGCTGCCTAGGCTGCCACACATCAGACATGTTGCTGGACCCCTGGGTAGGAGAGCCCCTGCTCTCCTGGGTCTGCAACAATGCACATCCTGGACAAGGTGCTAAATCTCCTCCCCCAGGATGGGCAGGGGGAAGCTTCAAAGGCATGCCACCTCTGTGAGCTTCCCCAGGCCGATGCAATCCCCCACTCTGTCGGGAAGCTTGGCTGGAAACCCCAAATAAGGACAGGGGATGTGCCAGCCTGCCAACCCCACCCCTCAGGTTGGTGAAGCACATCCCCTCTCGCCATCTTGAAGATGGGGAGCCCTACCCAATCAGGATTAGGCTACTGCCCCCCTACCACAGGAGAGAGGCAGGATAGGGTGTGTACCCACCCCAGGACAGGGACCCATTGGTCCCTGCCCTTCGCCTACCTGTAACACCCCTACACCTAGTATTTAGGGGCACCCTGAACCTTCCTTCCCCAGATTCCAGATTCCAAAATCCAAAGAAGAGCTAGAAGAAAGAAGACCTGCCCTGCAGCTGCTAAGAAGAGGAAGACACCAACTGCTTTGGCCTCAGCCCTACCGGCCTGTCGACCCTCGAACCTACTCCTGCTCCAACCCGGCATCTCTTGTGACCAGCAACCTCACAAACCCCGGAGGACCTGGCTACCTTTTGACTCTAAACCCCTGGGACTCCCATGAGTAGAGGCTTTACTCAAAATCTACTTCTAATCCCTGGCAGCCGCCCGGAACCGTGAACCCAGCACACTCTGCACCAGCCAAGCCTGGCCTGTGCCGGAGTGAACAAAGACCACAAGGACGACCCCACGGCGACTGTGACCCGGAGTCCGGCACCCAAGGACCTCCCTTGACACTCCTGAAGAAGCCTACAGCCTCAGAACAAGGTGCTCCCCCAACCGCGATCAACAGAGGGTAAGATTTCCCAACACCAAAAGGCACCTCTGCACCCGGCGCCCCGTGACCCCCTGTGCCCAATCCCGGGGTACCTACCTATCCTCCAACTATCCAACTTACCTCTCGAAGTGGTGGTGGCACCTGAAGAATCTTCGTTCCCGAGCTTGCAGTCTTTTTCTAAACCGGAGATTTCCCATTGAAATCAATTGAGTGCCCGAAGGCTCAAAAGCACCCTGCACCCAGCCGCCCGAGTGGCCCTGGCAGTGCAACCTCTACACCTATCTACTTCCCCACTTGCCGTGAGTAAGTGACCAGGAGCCGAGCTCCCACAGCCGCGTGGCCTGCTAGTCAGCAGCCACCAACCAAGGCCCCCCTACCTCTCATAGGATAACATTGGGCCTAACTCTCTCTGCACCCGGCCGCCCTTGTGCTGCTGAGGGTGAACCAACTGTACCTACCTGACCCTGGGAGACCCCTGAGTCTATGCCCAGAACCTTAACTCTGCCAGTCGAGTACTTACTTTTAAACCGATAACTCAATTTTCTCCATAGGGTAACATTGACTTGCTATTCCTGAAATTTCTTCTAAGTGTGGACTTTTCAAAACTTAAAATATTCACAAAAAATCAGCCGAGTAACGAAAACGAAAATATTCACCTGCTCTTAGGTGAGCTCCCAGTGCTGGATCTCGGTGCCCAGCACTGGCTCTGAAAAATACTTACAACTGTACAGTAACCCAATTTTCTTCCATAGGAAATCATTGACTGTTTTTCTGTGAAATTTCTTACAAGTGTCAATTTCTGCAATCTTTAAATATTCTTTAAAAATCGTATAATATCTGAAAACGTAATTACTTACCTGTTTTGGATAAAGGTCCCAGTACTGAGTCTAGGCACCCAGTACTGGATTACAAAAGTAACGAGAACCTACTATACCTCCAACTTGAATTTTCTGCCATAGGGAATCACTGACTGTTTTCTATGAAATATTTTCTAAGTGTCAACTTTTAAAAATAGCTAAATATTGTCTAAAAATCATCACAGTAATTAAGTCGACTTTTATCACTAGATTCCATGTACTGACCCAGGACTGAATCTAGGATCCAGTCCTGGAATTCCAAAAGTAATCCTAAAAGTAATCTGTGGCAAATAACTTGAAACTTCCATTGAACTCAATGCATTATTGTATTTAGAATTGTGTTGCCTATTGCATCCACTTGTAACTGTCTACAAAAGTCAATTGCATATTGCAAAAGTATTTATATAAAGCATCTCATTCTGAGAAAGTATATTTTAATGCCGATTGTTGGTTCTAAAATAAAACAAGCATATATTTTTTATATATAAACCATTGGCCTATAGTTCAGTTATTGAGTGTGTGAGACCATTTGCTGGCTGAGTGTGTGCAACAAATGCTTTACACTGTCCTCTGATACTGCCTTACTGCTCGACCAAGCTACCACTTTAGAGAGTAAGGTTATATCTAACTTTAGCCTCTGTCAGACCTCTGGGGACTGTGGACTCTGTATACCCTGTACCTATTTGGGAACAGTATATACAGAGCCACTTTCTCACATCATTCATAGCATCAGTACAATTTAACATATTTATATTTAACATAACGTTCTTGTGCACTTATTCCACAGTTGGTCAAAATTGATAAGTGAAGTATTGTACAAAATGACTGCAAATTATTTTTAAAAAGTCATAAATATACTAAGCTTTTTCTTTTTCGTCTTTGTATCGTAGCGCATTGTACATGTGATTAGATGTGCTTAAAATAATAGCTCCCATGGTCACAGGGTGGCAATGAATATTCTTATAATGTGATATACATCTATTTAAGTCCCTTTTACATTGTCACACAATGACAGTGCTTATAATGTGATGCACATCAATTAAAGGCCCTCATTTGTGATGTTTACATGGAAATGTTCCCTAGCTTAGCGTTCACATTTCCAATGTGTTTTAAAGTGGAACTATATTTTAAATATTTTCTCAAACATGCTTGACTCTTGACATAACTTTTATATTTGTATCTTAATTTTTAGGACAACTCCAATTTATACATGGTTATGGAATATGTCCCTGGTGGTGAAATGTTTTCACATTTAAGGCGAATTGGAAGGTTCAGGTAAGCACCTTTTTGTATGATTGAAGTTACAAGTAACATGGATACATGCACAACCTCTTCAAATCTATCATCACTGAACATCCCAGCTGAACATGGGCATGCAAATCTTAGTCTGAATCCATCACAGATTATGGAATCAGTTGAATTTTAGATAAAAAAGTGGTCTAGTGCCAAAGTTTAAGCAGTTTGAAATATAAACCTATACAGTTCGTATTTCACTGCAATACCTAAAAAATGGTCTGTAGGTCTAATTAAAACATGTCTCATCACTATGTCAATAGCTGCTAATGATCCATTGAAATCATGTAGAAAAGTAGGTTTAAACTTGTTGACAAATGTTAGTGAGCATCAGCTGCCAGTATAAAACTGAAAACGAAGAGAAGGTTTTGGTAAAGCTCAAGCCCTCAAACTACATTAATTTGCACACATTTAAAAAAAACTCAGTTGGTGTACAAAATATTACTCACAGCCCATTGAATGCTTGTACAGTTATTGTTAGGTGATCCCTCCTGAAATCTGCTGATCCATACTTCATGCATCAGGATTATGATCCGCAGATTGAGAACAAATAACATAGATTTGTTGCTCTTACATGGAGCCTGCATCCTGAGACCCAGCCTTAGTCTTCTTTGAGTGATTAATGTGTAAAATGTTTGCCTGTGAGGCTAGTATGGCATTCACTACTTGAAAAATTTAATTGGCAAACGTTGTGCAATAATACTTGGTACAGCTACAAGTTTGTTAATACTTTAGGAACCTGATTGGTGGTTAAAAAAAAAAAACACTTCGACATAAATAAAATACAATTTATAATTATTGGTAAAAATTGTATTTATCTGTCTGTACCAGAAAATGAAAAATAAGTATTAAATGATGAAGTGGTTTTGTTTTACTAGTAAGACCACTGACCTTTTGTCATGTTCGGTAGGCAAATATGCACAAATTGCCTGTCTTCACCTAGGAAGCATGGTTACTGCAACCATTTGTCAAGAACGTGCAGGAATTATTTGTTTTTGCCAGCACACATAATGCATTTTTGGAAAAACAGAAGATTTCTTTTTTAGACAAGTCGGCATTAACATCATTATCGAGCCTGGTTTAAGAGGTGTAACTGTTGATTATTCAATGGCTTGCATCCTGTGCAACGTCTTGTGGTCATAAATACTCAAACATAGAAAGTGCATATACAGAAATATACATGTTTTATAAGCTAGATGTTTATTTAAAAAGATCCTTACAGGCTTTGTACCAGTAATCATGTTTGATTCAGCTATCCTCCAAACACAGAATATAACTTCTGGTAGGTTTGGTCTACTTTTCATGGTCCGTCCCTCATATCGTTTACAAGGGAGATAATATTGTGCATTCTTCTATTTTAAAAATGTCTGATAGTTAATACCCGTTGCCAATATTGGGCGCTCAAATAGGTCAATTAGTTACACTCCAACTGAGACTTTGTGCTTCTATTACATTTTTATATGACATCTTTGTTTTGCAGTTTGTACTTTACAGTTGATTATGGTTTCCTGTCTTATCACATTGTAAACATTAGTCACATGCACATGTGCACAGCTCAAAATCAACAATTTAGTCTTAAAGGTCCAATGGATTCAAACTGTACATCTGACTTATCCAGAAACCTCACTCAGGGTCAGCCTAGCTTTCTGCAACCTCCTCTTGAGCATATATGGATTAATTCCAGCACCAGTAGCTCTTCTACAGTGGTGTATCATAAAATGATGGACCACTCCTGCATAATTTAATGAGGGGCACCTGAGCCTCCCATGTCTCATAGATCTTCTTTGACCTCTACCCGAATGGGGCTTCCTAAAGGGTTAAGGGGCCACTAAAAGGGTGGGGGGGGGGCCCATGTGGGAGGGGGCCCATGCGCTGCATGGTTTTGTGTTACACTCTGCAAAACTCTACTGAAATTTCTTTAACACAATTGTATTGTTATATATCGACAAATCCGCAAACCTTAATACAATGGCATTTCCACAACATTGGCTTGCAATAGCAGAAGAAAAGAACATGAGAAATCACCCCACTGTGCGATTGGTTATAACCGCATTTCTAGCATTCTTCGGCATTTGGGGAACATTTAGCAGTATTCTCCCCATTCTTTTGCCGTAATATCAGTCTGTGAAGTATCTCAGAACAGGTGTTTTCAAATTGTTCAGTCCCATAACACATTCTTCTTTACTTTTTTCATGTCTTCCCATCCATTTCAACATGTAGATTATAGAATTGCTGTCATGTGTCTTCATGTATGTACTCCTCATAAACTGTAACAATGACCTAAATCAGTACAATGCTTTGGAGTCTATGAAAAATTCCCTTTTTTGGTGCTGAAAGTTCGCTTTATTAGTCAGTTGCATAATTTCTGTAAAATTATACCTTCATTGCCATTTGTTTAAGATGATTCCTGATTTATGCTATTACCTTTACTTCTGAAAAACAATTATTCTTGTGCTTCTTCAATTTGTATAGTTAAACTGTTTCTTTTCAGAGATGTACTTTATCGTCTCCCCCCTCTTTTGAAATTTTGTTTCAATTGGACTGCTTGATACTTTATATTTGATGTCCTCCGTAATGTGGCCCAATCTAAGCTGTTGATTAAATGGTGATGCCCAATGTCACTTCCAGGCAATTAGAACTACTGGATACAAGATAGTTAGTCACATCCTTAGGTTCAGATACACATCAAAAGACCTATTCCCATTATCTTTATAAGTGTGTCTAAAATGATGATGCATTTCTGCTTCCCCATATGTTCTCTGTTTTATTAGACTGCAGTTAATTAAAACTGATGTAAACAGATTTCTAACTAAGCCAAGGAGGTCCTGCTAATTTGACAGTAGTAACTATGTTTAAGTATAATTCACTGTAGAGTCAACCAAAGCTTTGTACTTCAGCCACATGATGTCATTATACTCATCCTTATAATGGTGGTTAAGATCCCATATTACTGTCAACACTGGAGCCAGTGCCAGCAACTGTTCCATTGTCTGTGCTGTTTCCTAGTAATTCTTTTGGATTAACAAGAAATTACAAATAAATATCTGATTGATACTTCTAGCCACAGATTCCTTACCTTACAATTATCCCCAGGCACCATTCTGGATCCGGGAAATCTTCTTGAGCAGTACCCCTGCACACTGGTAGGTGACATCGTTCATGCCAAAATTGATGTGTGCGGTGCCTAAATAGGTGCCCATATAGGTGCCACCCCAGTGCGCTGATATCGGTTCTTTTCTCTCAATGCCAGTCAGCGCAGATCCGGGAAGAGCTACCCCTAGTTGATTTTTGACTAACTTAAAAAAAATAATTGTTGAATAAGGCCAGCTTTAAGCCCTCCGATGCCTGTCACCACTTGATGTCTGTGACGGACCCACACCTTGGACGCCTCAGGTCCCTTGAGCGTGACCGCCATCCGAAAACCTGCTCCGATTGCCACGCAATGCACCCGCCATGGGGTTCTGCAACAAACAGGGCAGGGTGGGGTTTTGGACCCTTTGTAAAGTGGCCAAGCATCTCTGGACATGGCTGGACCACCAGGCAATATATTTCTGATGCTTTAACACCTGGCGGGCTCTCTGAACGGCAGGCCGGGCAACCTCAGCTGAAAATGGTGTCTCCATCCGGAGCTGGTGCAAGATCTTTCAGCAGTGGAAGGAGCCTTGGTTAAATGTATTCACCACCGCCAAGAAAGCGCAATGTCAGCAGTTCTACGCACCGGAGTTTCCAAGGTGGCTCTTGCTCGGAGTCACTTTTCATCTTAAGTGGAGCTAAGGCTTCCTATAGGTCTGTCTGCCCATACCACTCTTGCCCAGCGCTCGCTAGAAGATTAGGGATGTCCAGGCCCAGCCCAAGTCATCCTATTGGCTCCGGACTGGGCACAGAAAGTCTGGTAACCCTAGCTGTTGAGCATGACCATTGGTCCTCCGATCAGGTTGCCCCTACAGGAGGATCTTCTATTGCAGCAGCAGGGTAGCGTTCTCCACCTGAATCTGTCAGCGCTCCACCTTCTTGCGTGTAGCTTGAGAGACAACAGTTGACAGCTTTCGACCTTCCACCTGAAGTCTATAACATTATTTTGGGAGTCAGGTGTCACTTGTCCAACACAATTTACTCCTACCATTGGGCAACATTTGTGGCATGGTGTACAGAAAGACAAATTCCCTTTCCTGCCCACTTTCTCAGGTTCTCCTTTTCCTTGTCCAGCAGTGCACTGCTCTCGGGCACTCTGAAGGGCTATGTCTTCGCTATTTCAGCTTTTCTGTGGTTGTCTGATCGGCCATCCCATTTAAAAATCCCTATTGTCAATAGGTTTCCAGATTCTCCCTTCATAATCCCCAGTGGGACCTCAACCTCATTCTCACTTTCCTTATCTGCGCTCCCTTTGAACCCCTGCACAATTTTCCACTCAAACTCCTTACCTTCAAGACCTCCTTTCTTGTGGCTATAACATCTGCCCAGAGGGTCAGTGAGTTTGAGGCCTGGTCAGCCAAGTCTCCTTATCTGAAATCTACCCACACAAACTGGTGCTTCGTATGAGAGCTTCCTTTCTCACAAAAGTGGTTACTCCATTTCATGTTGACCAATCCATCACTCTTCCTACGTTTTACACTCTGCCTCATCCCTCCAAGGAAGAGGAGCAAATTCAGCATCTGGACCCAAAAAGAGCATTGCCGTTCCACCTTGATTGCACACAGGGTTTGGGTGGATGACCAATTCTTTGTGTTATATGTTGGAGAGAAGAAAGGATGGGCCATGCAGAAGAGGACCATCTCACGATTGATCATGCTCTGTACCAAAATCTGGTTCTCATTGTCTAAGAAGCAACCCTCTGAGGGTTTTCGTGTTCATTTCACGACAGCTAAAGCTGCAACCACTGCGTTAGCACACGAAGTTCCGACCCTGGACAACTTCCAGGCTGCAACCTGGGCTTCCCTGCACACAATTACCAAGCACTACTGAATTGACAGCCACGTTATTAGGGATGGGCATTTGACCAATTCGGTCCTGCTCGACTTCCTCGTGAGAAATTGGTCCACAGACCCACCTCTGGGGAAGTATTTCTTGAGCATCTATTCATAGGTAAGGAATCTGCAGCTAGAAATCTTTATCATATGAACTAATTGCTTACCTTTGGTAACACCTTATCTCGTAAAAACTCTTATTTAGCCGCAGATTCCTTACTGACTCACCCATCCTCCCTGCTCTGCAAATGGATTTCTAGGGATAGGACTTCCCCTTTCAGGGCATTAGTTTTCCACACCAGTGGTCAGTGTACTTTGCAGCTCTGCGCTTCAAGTGGAAAATCGTGAAAAGTTACTGACATCAGCGGGTGGCGCCTGTATTGGCACTTTGCGCATAATTTCAGGCGAGGACAATGACTTCACCTACCAACGAGCAGGGGCACTGCCCAAGAAAAATATCCCTATCTAGTCTCATGCCTGGGGATAATTCTACAATCAGGAATCTGTGGAAAGATCGAGTCTCTACCAGATAAGCATTACCAAAGATATTTAACTTGTTCAGTATTCCCCAACCTCTGATTGTTTCCAGAAGTACTATATATGCCAGCAAAAATAGTGTTTCTTCAGATTGTTGTGAAGTTCCTGTTCTATGTATAATACTGTGACTATAGTGGTAATTATTCTCTGAAATGTTGTAGTCCTTTCTGTAGACCATGAAGTTGTAGAAATGGGGATGCTATTCCAATCTTTAGAAAGTCCCCATGTTATTTACTCCCCCTTTCTCTTATTTATTGTAGCCCCAGCTCCTGGAAAATGACTTGTGGCACTAGAAATCCAACAGAAACCTTTGCACATGAAAATGGCTGAACAAATCATTGTGTTAAGAGTACCCATCCTCCTACTCCATCCACCACTAGCTACTAGTTGAGCGCAGTGGCTAACAAGAGAATTTCAGTGCCTTCTGTTGGCTTTTGCCAGATGCCCCATAAATCAAGAGGAAGTTTGGGCTAGACCTTAGCTTGAAAAGAACAAAATGGTAGCAGTGCTAGCCAGTAACAAATGTTAAGATAGCAAGTCTAGACCCAGCCCCTCAACTTGTTTGTAGAGTATTTATTTTTATGTCTTCTTTTTGTAGTGCTTAGTTCCCAGATGACTGTGACAAATTATTAGGAGGTGTGAAGGAAAATATTTTATCCATCTACATTTGTGAATTGTTTGGTCACTAGCCGAAATTTCAGAGTGCTGCATTAATTTATTTTAGGAGGCTCTGGCACATTTATATTTAAAGGCATTTAGGTAGTTTAAATTTAACTTTGTATTTGGTTGTTACAGGCTAATTTTCATGTATTTTGTAGTTTTGGATTGTGCAGACATACTAAATTCTAGATCCCAGTTAAAAGTTGAGTTATATTTACCTGAATGAGACGTTTTCTGCAGCACTGCAAGTAATTTATTTAAGCTGACTTGATGCTTGCTTTTTTTGATAAACTTCTTTTTATTGTGTTTTGCGGCATAAAGAATAATATCAAGAATAATATACAGCAGTGCAGTGAACAAGGCATCAGTATCTGCAATCAGGAAAGCATCAACAGGCAATTGCAAAAACCCTCCCGTCCCCTCCCATCCACCGTCCCCACCCTCTGTGCTCCCACCCTTCAAAACAGGCCCCCCAACCATTTCCCCCATATCTTGCGGAATTTTTTTGGGCAGCCCCGTGCAGCGTATAGCGACCGCTCCTGGGCCGCACACCAATCCACCCCTCTACTCCAGGTAGCCACTCTGGGCGGGTCTGGCTGTGACCACACTGCCGCTATATCTCTCTTGGCCACCATAAGGGCAGTGGTGAGGAAGTACTTCTCATTACGGGACCCGTCCACCCCGTCCATGATGCCCAGCAGGGCCATTCTAGGCTTGTGGGGGACCTCCCAACCCAGGACCTCCGCTAGTTCGGCTTCGATCGCTGCCCAGTAGTCCTCCAGACGGGGACATGACCACACCATGTGAAAAAAGTCTGCCGGAACCACCCCACAGCGAGTGCAAGAGGCGTCCACGCGGAGGCCCGCACGATACAGGCGGTCCGGGGTCAGATAGGCAGTGTGGAGGTAATAGAGTTGGATAAGCCACAGCCTAGCGGAGGTGGTAAGCGACCGAGGGCCCATAAGGGCGTCCCTCCAGTCTGCCTCATCCAGGGGTCCCACCCAAGCCTCCCATCGCTGTTTTAGCCCGCTCCAGTCCACCGGTGTATTGTTAATCAGGGATTTATAAATGCGGGATATGCCCCCCTTCCCAAGATACCCCAACATCACCTGGGCCTCAGGCGGACTATGGGAAGGCAGTCTGGAATCTAAAGGGACGTGAGCCCGAACCGCGTGGCGCAATTGAAGGTAGCGGTAGAATTGAGAAGGCTGCAGCGAGAAGCGGGTCCGAAGCTCCTGGAAGGAACACATGCGGCTTCCACGCCATATATCGCCCAGACAGGAGATACCGAGAAGATCCCACTGCCGAAAGCCCGTTAGTCCCACCACCTCCCGCAGGCACGTCCCATGCCAAAGCGGAGTGAGTTGCGTGGACGTCCCCGACCATCTGGTGTGTCGCAAGGCCGCGCGAGAAAGGGAGCCCGTACGACGTCGGGGAGCGACAGGGGGACCGTTGTGCCATAGAGCATGTTTTGGCTGGAGGAGAACCCGAGGCAGTTCACCTCGAGTCGATAAGCCGGGTCGCCCCAACCACCCGAGAACCAATCGTGGACCACCAGTAGTTGGGTGGCCAGATAGTAAAGGTAGAGGTTAGTCATGCTCAGGCCGCCGTCGTAGGAGGGGACCCTGCAACGATCCAAGGCCAGCCGAGGCCGACCACCGCCCCAAAGGAATTTGGTCACCATCTTATCCAGGTCCCGGAACCACGGGCGCGGAAAGGGGCATGGAGTGTTTTGCAGCATGTAAAGAAACTTGGGGAGGATCATCATCTTATATAAGGCGACTCTCCCTAGCGGATTCAATGGGAGGGCCTGCCACCGGAGCATATCTGATCTGGCTTTGTTGACTACTGGAGCCACATTGAGTGCCCAGCAGAGTTCCGGAAGGAGGGTGACCCAGATCCCCAGGTACTTAAAGGAGAGTCTCCGGAGGGGAATATCCGATTGCCAGTCGAAACATTCCCGCGACGGGTGTAGCGGGACTAGAACGGATTTTTTGGGGTTCAGATGGAGACCCGACGCCTGGCCAAACCGATGGAGGATCCGGCGGACCCGGGGCCTCGAGGTCGCTGGATCGGAAAGATAGAGGAGGACATCGTCCGCGTATAGGGCAATCTTATCGGGGGCCACAGCTGGCCATTCCCATCCGCGAAGAACGGGATCCGCGCGAATCAGCACCGCCAGGGGTTCCATGGCCAGCGCAAAAAGGAGGGGCGAGAGCGGACATCCCTGGCGCGTCCCCCGACCTATGGGAAACGGGCGAGAGAGAGCCCCGTTGACCAACACACGGGCTCGCGGGTGCGCATACAGGACCGCTACCATGGCACGGAACCGGGGGCCGAAGCCCATGCGCTCCAGGACGTCAGCTAAGTACGCCCATCCCACGGAGTCGAAGGCCTTTTCAAAGTCGACCAGGAGGAGGGCCAGATAGGGGGAAAGGCGGGCGCGGTGCGCCATCGCAAGATGCAGGCGCCGCAGGCAGTGTCTGGTCCCCCGCTCCGGCATAAAGCCTCATTGATCCGGGTGGACCAAGGAGGCAAGCGACGGGCGCAACCGCTGCGCCAGGACCGTAGCATAGATTTTGAGTTCGGTGTTGATAAGGGATATCGGCCGATAGTCGGAGCAGGACCGCGAGGGAGGCTGAGTCTTGGGGAGGGCAACTATGGTTGCTGTGTCCGTCTCGGGCCGGAACGAGCCCGTCTCCACCACGGCTGCAAATAGGTCCCGAAGCCTCGGGGCCAGCATCTCACGATAGTGAGCGTAGTACTCCTGGGGGAACCCGTCGGGTCCCGGGGTCTTCCCAGGCGCCAGGCGGCCAATGGCCTCCTCGATCTCCTGCAGCTCGATCGGCGAATCAAGGGTCTCCGAAACCTCAGGCTGCAGCCGCGTAAGCGTCGCCGCGGTCGTCCCCATCAACTCCTCGAGGGAGAGCGTGGACGGCCTGTGGCGGTACAGCTGGGAATAATAGTCGGCGAACGCCTGGGCTATCGCCACCGAGACTGTGTGGATACCACCCGTTGGGTCCGCGATGGCCGGTATGATCCTTCCCGCCCGGGGATAGGTCGCCAGTCGGTGGAGAAGAGTGCCGTTTTTGTCTCCCCAGCCGTAGACCCGGGCCACCGAGGAGCGCCATAGAATCTTCGCCGCCTCCAGGGAATGGAGGCGAATCTCTTCCCGCAGGAAGGCCAATCGACGAGACCGTGCGGCATCGTCCAAGTCCCCCAGACTGCGCTCTAATTCCAAGGCTTGGGCTTCGCATTCCGCGAGCTTCTGGGATTGGACCCGCCGTTGGCGCTGCAGATGCCCCTTAGCGGCGCCCCGGACAGTCGCCTTACCGGCCTCCCACAGGACGGCAGGGGAGATGACAGAGCCCTCGTTATGGGAATAATAGTCGGCGATTTCGCCCCCGACCGCCTTCCGGAAAGCCGTGTTGTGGAGGAACCAGGCGTTCAGACGCCACATCGGACGGGCAGAGAGGGGTGGGGGACCGAGAGCGAGGAGCACAGGCGAGTGGTCCGAAAGGCCCCTCGGAAGAATGCGTACATCTCGCACCCCCGCGCAGTCGGTGGATGGTACGAAGATGAGGTCGATCCGGGCATGGGAGTGATGGGCCGCCGATGTGTGGGTGTATTGGCGTGCCTGCGGGTGCCAGATCTGCCAGACATCGCAGAGACCCTGCGATTCAGCCCAGGATGAGAGCTGTTTTGCGCGGGCGACGCGGGACAGGGAGACCGGGCCCGTCGAGTCCTGGTGAGGCGAATAGACGGCGTTGAAGTCTCCGCCGAGAATGAGGGAGCCCGCCGGGAGTGTTGGGAGGAGACCCGCTGCGTGGGAGAGGGCCGGCGGCAAGAGAGATGGCGCCGCATAAAGGGACATCAGGGTAAGGGGCCGCCCCTCCAGATTGCCAGAAACCACCACTACCATACCTTGGGGGTCCAAATGCACCCGGGTCAGGACAAAGGGGAAGGACTTGCGGAGCAAAATGGCCACTCCTCGGGACCCCCGTGCAAAACCTGAATGCCATACCCTGTCATAGCCGTAGCGGCCAAGGAAGGGGCAGTTGTTACCCAACAGGTGAGTCTCCTGGAGGAGGAGTACATCAATCTCGGCGCGTTGCGCATATTTGAGGACCGCCATGCGTTTAAAACGGTCCAGAAGACCATTGACGTTCCAGGATAGTATGCGCATGGCGGCCCTAGGGACAGGTGGGTCAGCCATGGTCTAGGACAGAAGAGGGGGCCAATAGAGGCGCGTCTGAGCAGGTCCCCAGAGAGGAAGGACAACGGGAAATCGGGCAAGAGAGCAGACCAAACAGCACATGATACCTTAGCACAACAATTAAGAGGGAGTCATCCCCCACCAACAAAGTCTTCCCAACGGGGAAGAAACAACCCCAAACCAACCCCAACCCCCCACCCTACACTTCGAAAACGGAAGCATCTGTCGCCCGAACCAAATGGAAGAACCACCAAGCTAAAACGCTTGGGCTTGAGCGCTAGTGGACCCCTGATACAAATAAATTCAAACCTGAGTTACCTGCCCTGGCCGAGAGCAACACTGATAATGGAGCATTCCACCCCCGTCCAGGCATCCCCCACCCCCCCTCCCCCAAAAAGAAGCAAAGAAAGTCAAATGTTGGGACTGCGAGAGAGGTCCGAAGAGTCCACCAGTTCGACTGGTTGAGTTGCAGGGCCCGTGAGCCGGGGCGGCACGGTCCGCCGTCCATCTGCCCCGGGACTGGCGTGTGCGGCCGAGGAGGCAGAGGAGGTTCTCGACCCTCGGCGTGACCTTCTCCCAGAGCGCGTGGTGATCACCTCCTCCGCTGTGCGCTCCCGGGGTAATGTGCGGTGCTGCCGACGGGTCTTCGATGTCCGGGGCCTTCCTCGTCCCCCCCGCATACCCGTAGGCGATCCGCGCCCAGAGCCCTGCAGGGGGTGCTCCTCCGTCAACCAGGTCCAGGCCGCCCGCGGGGTATCGAAAAACAGAGTCTTGTGCTGGAAGACGACCCGGAGGCGGGCCGGGAACTGGAGCTGATATTGGAGTCCCAGGGAGCGCATCTTTTGTTTCACTTCCGTGTAGGAGCGGCGCATCTCTTGGACTTCGCGGGTGTAGTCCGGGAATAGCATGATTTTGTGGTTCTGGTAGTGGAGGGCACCCTGGCAGCGGGCCTCGCGAAGGATGGCATCCCGGTCGCGGAAGTTCAAGAGTTTGAGGATGAACGGCCGGGGGGGCGCACCCGGGGGCCTGGGGGCCAGGGAGCGATGGGCTCTCTCCACCACGAACGAAGGAGATAGGCTGTCCGCCGGCATCCAGGACCAGAACCATCGCTCCATGAAATCGTCCGCTCGGCCCGATTCAACTCCCTCCGGAAATCCCACTAAACGCAGGTTGTTGCGCCGAGCGCGGTTTTCTGCATCCTCGACCCGGCGGTGTAGTTCCTTAGAGTGGGTGGTCAACTCCCGGAGCTGGTCCTGTAGGTGGCGGATGTCATCCTCAGCAGTGGATATCCGGGACTCGGCCTCGGAAATGCGGGCGGTGGCATTCCGCAGATCTTGTCGGAGAAGAGCAACGTCCACCTTGACCTCTCCCACCATGCCCTCGAGGGAGGCGCGGGAGGAGTTGATGGCCTGCAGGATGGCGGCAAGGTCTGTGGCGGGGGCCGGGGCCGGCACGGCCGCGGAGCCGGGCCCCTTGTCGGAAGTCGTGAATTTGTCCATCCTGGTTTGGGTGGCCCCGGACGCTGGCTTGTTGGCTTTGTCTTTACCCATAGCTGGGGCGGCCGACACACCAGCAGAGTGTCAGCGGGTGCTCGAGCGGACGGGAGCCCAGCAGGGGGGCGGCGGGGGGAACCCGCGGCCGGAAAGGGCCCGGCACGACCAGCCCCAGCGGTCAGTCTCCGGTGAGCTCCTCAGCGGGGCAGCGAGTCCGATCCCCCGCCGCAGTCGCGTCCTTGGGCCTCCACCAGCGAAGCAAGGTCCAGCCGCGCAGCTCACAGTCCCCGGCCGGCGGATCGTTCCTCAAGAGCACCGCAGCCGGGAATCGCCAGGGCCAGCCCTCCTGAACATAGCCCACCTCTCCAGGGGGGACACTTCGCCCGTGCGGTCCCTCCGCCACCCCTAGGGGGGGGCACGGCGTCGCCTGTCGGCCCTCTCGAGCCGGGGCCCCAAACGATGAGGGGGGGAGGGGGGGAGGAAACAGCAGCGACCCCCCCCTCGACCGCCGATGTGCGGCCCGAGTCAATGAGGGCCCCTCCACCCCCGGGACCGGCGGCCAGTCTCGGAGCCGCGGGGCCGGGGCAGCGCCGTAGCCAGGAAGAGAAGGTATAGAGAAGGAGGGGGGGAGCGGGGGTACGGGTCCCCCCGGCCGCCGACGCACGGCCCGATGGGGGGGTCTCCCCTCCGCCCCCGACCCCCGCAGCTGCCCTGGTGAAACGGTCCCCCACCACCTCACTGACCGCCTATTCTGCTCTCGGGCTCCGCACGGGGGGGGGGTCCCAGCACAGCACTCCAAGGGGCCTCAGGCTGCATCCGTGAAGCAGGGCAGCACCCAGCCGGCGTCCTCAGCATCCGCGGGAGCCTCGCGGCCGCCGCGTCCTCGTCTCAGGCCGGATCAGGCCTGTGCCCCTCGTGGGCGCCGCGGGCTAGATTAGCTGCCTGCCCGGATCGTGGTTCCGCGGTCGCCAGCGTCCGACGCCGGCCGGGCTGCGCGTCGTCCAGGCAGGACCCCGGCGGTCACAGCGTCCCGAGAGCCGGTGTGGAGCAGCAGGGCAGCCTCAGACACCCCAGCGCCCGGATCGTGGTCGGCCAGGGCAGTCTAGGAGGGGATTAGGCGGATTCGCGGGGACTGGCATCGGGAGCCTCACGGGAAGGCGTCCATGACAGGCAGGCGCCACCTAGCGCTCTTGATGCTTGCTTTTAAATTGTGGAAATTCGTTATACGACTCAACAGTTTCCTTCAGCAGACACCTAGTCAACAGAATGCATATTGCTGTACTATAACCAATGTCTTACAAGATGCAAGTAGTTAATATTTTACCAGTTTGTGTCAGTTAAGTGCAATGAAATGGGCTTGGGTCAGAACTACATTAGTAAAACTACAAAAACTAATACAAAGGTAACACATTGGACGGATGCTGGTTTACAAGATCTCAGCCACACAAGAGGCCCAGAGTTCTAAATAAAAGAAACATGGATAACATGCAAAGGGTCAATGCATTTATTTGCAACAGGTGGTGCACGTACCCATACTTGATGCAATTAAATGGGAATCTTTGCATGAAGCATCTTTTTTCTGATAGGCTGGGTTAGCACAATCTGAAATAGAATGGTGTACACTTTGTTTTTTTTGTCCTTTTGACTGTCACAGACAAACCTAACCCCAAACCCTGATATATTTAATATGACTGAATGTAAGACTGATTGACAATAATAAGATGACTGTTTTCTATTCCTTCACAGTGAACCTCATGCACGGTTTTATGCAGCTCAGATAGTACTGACGTTTGAATACCTCCATTCGTTAGACCTAATCTACAGAGATCTAAAACCAGAAAATTTATTAATTGATCAACAAGGATACATTCAGGTACGGACTAATCAAGCATTGACAATTAAAATAAATTAAGTTGAATGTCAATTATTTATGTTTTTTATTGGATAGACGCTATATTTAGAAAATAAACATACTCAAATGTTGGATGTGGTGAAATAATAAAGCGGGTGTCTTTCTAAAGTTAATTTAAATGCCCCTATCTTTGTCTTGTTCAGTGCATCACTAATAAATGGTATCCTACAAATGCATTGCTGTGTCTAATAAAGGGCACACATGCATGTCTGATAGTTCCTATTGAGAATTAAATGCTTAGTTGTAGGTTTTTTGTTTTCCTTCCATACGAAAAGGACCCAATTTGTATATAATTGTTTTCAGAAATACCGGTATTCTCATATGTCAAGTTTGTGCTAATTTCTCTGGGCTCGAACATTTTCTTGAATTCTTTTATAGACTAACTTAAACTGAACCCACAAAGGTGGTATTCTTATTAGAAGAACCATGGTCCTATGAGATATTCGACATTGCACAGAGACTTTTTTAATAGGATTTCTGGTAATGACTGCATAAAATCTAGTTTTGTGCAGTAAGGGTTTTCTTCCAATATGTATTTTGGTGCAAAACCTCCCTGTGTAACAAAATGGATCCTTTCATCTGCTGGATATGTTGTCTTTCAAAGTGATCGAAAAAACAATCTCAACCCATTTAAAGAATACAGTTATACAAGTTACCAATAGCCTTGTAGCACAGTGTTTCCACTGTGTGTTTGGAGTGGGATTATGTTTATTAATTTGCAATGGCAGTCACATTCTAATTTTATTTCAAAGGCCATCACCTTCCTACAGTTTCTAATTGTTGAAAACAACCTTACATATATGTAATGTTGCATGGTGTATTTCTCCTAGACCTTAATCATATTGTAGGTGCATGCTGTATATTTTGCCCCAGCTATTAAACTATGTGCCTCTCTAGATTTGTCGACCGTCTTCTTTTAGAGTATATTTTGAACTTGAAAGATGGAAAAATGTTTAAAGAAAACATGCATCAAGATTCAGCTATGTCATTGTTGTTTATACAAATGTAAGAGAAGAGATTGAGGAGTTTTCCCATGCACCCGGACCTCTAAAGAAGTATGAGCTTTTTCCCTTAGTGACCCTGAACAGTACAGACTGGGACATGTTAGTTAATTTGCTGTATAATTGGATCCTTCTACAAATTTCCACCTTTTTTGAGGAAAGGATTTTCATTTGGGACTGATGTCTCATGAGATGTGTGCCCCAAGTCTCCTTTACATCACCGGTCGTGTTTGCTAGCTAGAAATGTTGTGAGTTTCACTTTCAACTTATGTGTACCACTATCGGCTTATTAAACTCACTCCGGCTAGATCAAACACAGTATAAGTGAATCATTGCTCAAGCCTTGGCAGCTATGACACAAGCAACAGGCAAACCCCAGAAAAGTGTGTGCTTAGTTCAAGAAGTACTAACAGTTTTACTATAAATAACACAACACAATAAAATTCCAGAACAAATTTAGAAAAATATAGAAACAACATTGCAAGAACAAAGACAACAAGTTATGTTAAAGTTTTAGGGCAAAAAGTGCCAATCGGAAGTCTGTGTTCATGACTGACCGAAGTGTAATATGGAAAAAATTCAGCACCATAAGATGGAGACGCTGAAAAAAGCAACGTTAATGCCCATATAAAATAAATGTATTATTACCAGTTCCACACTGCATTATGTGTAATTTCTTTGCTGTAGGCAATCACAGTTTAAATTGCTTTCATATGTACACACAAGGAAATTCTGAGTAGTATCAGAAGTGTTTTTTCTCTTCCACAGCAAAACAAAATGTCACTGTTAAGGTGAACTATGGAAAAAATTCAGCACCAAAGATGGAAATGCTGAAGAAAGCAACGATAATGCCTGTATAAAAATAAATACATCTTCACCAGTTACACATTATGCCTAAGTTCATTGCTGTAGGCAATCACAGTTTTCCAGGAATACATGGATGGTTTTTCATATATGGAGTTACATAGGAGGACACATAATAACTTTCTGCCTCTACACATTCAGATGTACAGCAGTTAATGGTCATGAGGGTAATAACACTTACTACTAAAGTTGTTGGCAACCCTGTTTGTGCATAGTGGGTTTTCAACCATTTGTTCGGGGAAAAAAGCTTTCATGGGGAAAAACCATACACTGTCCTATTACATATTCACTGTCAACTTCTAGTTAGGGAGTAGCCCTGCCATACTAATTTATCACTAATCAAGGGGTTTATCAAAAGAACAAGAGGCCAGTTAGCTTCAGTAAAGAAGACTAATTTCTACTACTGCCTGGATAGCTAGGTCTGCTGGGAAGGGTACTTTCCCTGTTCAGTCCTGCAAGATTTATTGGTCTAAGCCATTCCACAGATCCGCAAGGGGAGGTACTGCTTTGGTATCTAAGGAATCTGCAGTAGAACTATCCATCACAAGGATAAATCACTTACTTCGAGGAACCTCTTTCTGGTGGATACTCTATTGAAATACAAAGTCTTCACTGATCACCCTCTTCCCGGTTTCTCTGGAATGGACTTCCTTAGTCCATATTGAAAAGTTTCCAGCTAGAGTTTCATACACTGGCACACTCTGGTAATTCAAGGCTCTGCTTCCATCAGCACAGACAAATGTCAAAAAAAGAAACTGACCACCATAAACCAAATAGCATTGTTCAAGATTGTCTGATCAGCAATCTCTTGTTAAAATGTCACATAACATTTCTATAGGCAGTTCTGTCTCCATCCCTTCACACTTATGTGTCTGGAACTACACCCTCCTCAGGAATGACTGCAACACACTTCTACTGAAGGGGGGTCTCTTTTATAACTTCCATCTCGTACCAGCGTAATCCAAAATGGATCCCACTTTGGACAGCATATATGCACCCTTGCAAACAATATGGAGTCCTGCTAGCATACACCATACATTAACACACACTCAACTGACACAGGGATGTCAGTGCAAGGTCTGTTTATGACTTGTGAGCAAACTTTACTCAAGCAGGCATGTAGGAAAGCCAGGCCTTTTGTCAGGCTCTGTGCTTAAACTACCTGCAGCATCTAACCTCCCACTGTGCATAGCAAAGGAGGTGCACTGTGGAGGTTGGCTGCACAGCCTTGCCTTTGGACAAGCACCACACAAAGTCCTCCTCAGGCAGACAGCCCTCTTGGTGCATAGCCTTCGGGGTTCAAGTGGAGACTGGCCTCCATTTTTTGGCCTGCTCTTAAACCTGTAGATAATTGTTCTGTGCAGAGTCTAATAACTAATGAATTAATGCAAATAATACAAGTACTGCACAACAATAACGGGCATTCTAGTAAAATAACAGTTGTCATTAACATAGGAAGACATTCTAATAACTGTTACTAAAGAGACATAAAAATGTATTACTTTGCAAGGGGAAGGTTCAGCGTACGGTGGGGGGGGATAATGCTATCAAATAAATGCCAGGTCTCCAAATGTAATGTAGCAGTTCTGCTTTCAATGCATTATTATCGTCAAATATTGTTCGACAGAACAGGTAACGAGTTGCATATTTGAGTTTCAATCAATACCATTGTGTATGAATTCCATATTCTGCTATCAGTTGTTATGTTGTATTTATTGTGTGCAGATGCAAGTGGTATCCCCATAATCTTAACTATTACGCTTTTTCCATACCGGCCCAAGCACCAAGCTTCTAACGTGAGCCACAGAAATACTAAAATGAGTGAATTTGTATCAATTCAATTATCAGTATTGTCTCCCTCAGCCGTGTTGAGTCCTGTCTGATGTGTTTTCTCACCTTAACATTAGGTCACAGATTTTGGGTTTGCCAAAAGAGTAAAAGGTAGAACATGGACGTTATGTGGCACACCAGAATACCTAGCACCAGAAATTATTCTTAGCAAGGTAATGTATGGTAATACTAAATTTTAAAAATCATGAATGTATGCATTTGTACATAAGATTTAATAAATCAGTAACTTAGTTGTAAAGCAGTAGAGTGATGTGCAGTTATTGGTACTGGTGGGGGGGGAGATATGTTGCTGCTGTGCGGGGAGTTAAGGGGGCTCGGAGCAGAGGTTATTGGCAAGGGACGGGGTGAGAAGGACAGAGGTGAATTGGTGGAGATGGTGAGGAGGCATTCCAGAAGGTCAGATTCCGAGATGTTGCTTGTACCCCAGGGTCTTGACCCCTTTCCTAAAGTGGAGGATGGAATGGGCTTCATGTTATTCATGCGGGTAGAGCAATAGAAGCCCAGACCCCATTTTTTTGTCTTCCACTCAAAGGATTTTATAGTTATTTCAAGTGTAAATCATAGAAATATACAACCTTTAACTGGTAGGATAGCAATTAGGATGTTAATAGCTCCGTCTCCGATTTAAAAAGGAAGTCTACATCACCTTCTGCAGTGTGAAGTGAACGTATATCCCACCAGTGTGGCGCATTCAATATGAAAGACCAAAATGGTTAGGCAGAGAGATTGCTGTTCAAGTTTTCAGTTACTTACACTATTTTGCCTTGTAATTTCTGTTTAACCCTTTTTTCTTTCGCATTGATCCCACTGCCTTACTGAACAATTGTCGATTCTGTTCACTGGGGGACATGAATATGTTTGTGTTTGCCTTTTTCAGGATTTCACATGAAGGCCCTGAGTTTTGCACTCTGTATTTTATATTTGAGATTTGGATTTTTAATTTGCTGAGAGCATCCATCTATGTATTCATTTTATAAACAGCAGTCACTTTAATTTATGTGATTTAAATTGAGGAGACCAAAATAAAAACGATCATAAGACATAATCACAAACTTATGACAATTGATGGGCTTAAGCGATGCAGTTTCTGTCGAAAAAACAATCATAGTATAGATAAGTATTAGCAAAGCCTCCGCGTAAAAGAAATAGACAACCCACAAAAATACATATAATGCGAAATGTGCAGGAGGCAATAAGGTTCTACCCTGCTCTTTTGCTTAAAATATGTTTTTTGTGGTAGTCACAAACCAAGGTATGGAAAACAATAGCTACAGTAACCACAAGACTTACATTCAAGGCTCTACTTTGGTAGTGGAGACAAGTGTGTTCTTGTGCTTGGCGCTAACACCTCAGCACCCAAAACACTGGTCTCCAACATTATTGTGATCTATTGTTTTTTCATTGACAAGAAATGTTTCAAAGATTTTCAGTAAAAAGAAGCCACGGTTTCAAAGTGGATTTTTAATGTTGTGTTCAAATATGCTCTCCAGCAGTTGAATTTCCTGAATTTTGGGTAAGGTATAATTCTGATAACAAGCAATTGTCATCAGATGTAATTGTGGAATATCTAACATTAAACAGGCGTGCCATGTATATGTAGATTTGCCTATCACAAATTTCCTAGCATATTATGTCTGTGTGTGAACACGTAAGAATGCAACTGTGTTGCATGTGAGTCTACCACAAGGAATAAGACCACTAAGGTAAAACGCAGTTTCAATAACTTAAACTTAGGCAGAACCCCCTGGTAGCTATGGCACTGAGCAGGCAGGCTTAGCTTAGTAAAATATGTAAAGTATTTAGCAGCAGCAAAACAGTTGGAAAGTCAAAATGCAACACAATTAAAATCCCACAAAATAGAGAAAAATGTAATGAGTAAAATGATACCAAAACAACAACAATCTAATAAAGGGAACCAGAGGTATCAATTTGTAAAGAAATTAAGCAACAAAAAAAAAACACCAAGAAAAAGTAAAACGCCAATCAGTAATCACTGTTAGGGGTTGATTGGGACCTAGGCACAATTTAAGCTTCCTGCAACGGACTACGCATTGGGCCTGATGCCTTCAGTTTGAGCCCTTACGATGGCAAGGCGTCTTGGATAATCAGATGGGGTAACCCTGAGTTAATTGTATTGGGGATCACCTCAATGGGGAACCATTAAGGTCCTATTCAAGCAATAAATGTCTGTTTCCTAAGGTCCAGGGCCAAGCGTTTCAATGCTAGCCGTCAATCTGGAAAAGCAGGAGCTCCTGACAACAATTAGGATAAAGCTGACGTCGTGGAGTGGCGGGCGTTCAGTTCCTGATCAATTCTGAATTGATCAGGCCCAATGCGTGGTAGTGCATCTATCCTGTATTAGTCCCCCGGATTCCGCGAATTGAAGGTGCGGATAAAAAATAAATTGCCACAAAAGTCTTGGCACTTAGGACAGGTGCCTAAGCACCATCAGTCCCCAGAACTCTCTGTCCTGAAGAGACCCCCACACACACAGTGGGGTCGAAACGTTGTCAACAACTAAGAACGGATAGTCTTGAAAGCACTAGAAAACATTCTCTGGTTCTTACATTGAATCTGAAAGACATCCTGTCCATTTCAATAACCTGTCCTTTAATACAGTCACTTATGTTTTATTATGTGTTGGTTATGGTCACTTGACTGGGGTCACATAACCCACCTTCTCTTTAAACACGTAAGCATTACCAATATATATTGTGTTATGTGAGAATTTGTTTTAAAAATGTATTTAAAAAATAAATGTCACTCATCTAGGCTGAGGTGAGTATGAACTAATACATCCTTGGGCTACTTCATTAATAGGCATCGCAGAAATAAACCATTGATATTAATTTAAACCTCTAGGTGGTATCACTGCCTCTATAGGCTCATGAGAGAGTATTTTGCAAAAATTCATATATTTAAACTAAATGATAAACTTTTCTTTAAAATGAATTCCTTGTGAACAATTGTTTCTAGCTGACTAGTTAATACCCCGGTCACAGGGACATATGGGTTTCTCTTGTGTTTTGATATACTCCTGATATGTCAGTGACCTGCAGGTCAAAAGTTCAAATGCGGGCAATGTTGACTGCCCTTTCAGATTTCTGATGTTGATGAAGAAACCACTGAACATCTGTTATGACGACACACCACAATTTCCACTTTAATAATGGACACCATAAATATTCACTACATTTTCTGGCTTTTGCTAATGACATCACAGCTTTCTATGTCAGTTGGTGTACTGCGATCTTGATGGTGTCTGGCATTTCTGACACAGGTTGTTATCTGCCAATAAACACGGTTATGATTTGAAGGTGTGTCCATCTATTCTTCACCACATATTCTTGCGACGAGCGAGGGATTGGCGTTATTGTGCGGCAGAACAGCCTGTGCATTACCCTTGCGAGTGGCAAGGTTGCATCTTGGGAAGCCTTCTTTCCTGATGTCTGCAGTGAGTGCATCAGTTGGGCACTGGAGGTGAAGTGTGTGGCCTGTGCTACTGATCGCGACTGTCTTCACTGATCATGTGCCCTTGTGAAGCCTTCCTTCCTGACCATTGCAGAGAGCGTATTGATCAATCACTTGAGGAGAAGCGCGTGGCCTGCGAGACTACAGGTATCGGGCACTTGAGGAGAAGCGTTTGTCCTTCAATACTTACTGCGGCTGTTATTACCGGCAGTTTGCTACCGGCCGTTGCCATCAACAATACAAGGAGCGGCTCTACATGGTGATATTCCCATTCTGTAGCATCTAGAGGCCTCTGTTGGCCGGCCTCCCACTTCAGTGCTCAGCCGAAGAGGTCGGCTGGCGCATGATCTCTGACAGAAACTGGATGTGGTGCTCTTTTTACCAAAGGTAAAGGTTTTTCTGGTGCTCAGCGCCTCCTGTCACAAACTGGGTTTTTCTTTTCCATGTATTACCTACGTGAGAGAGAGCAACTCTACTTTCCCTAGTTGAATGGTCCATACAGGATTCCTACAGCACGTTTGCCTCTGCTATTGCTACCTCAGTTGAGAACTTCCTGTTGTCACTCCGCTCTGCTCCAAAATCAGGAGGTTGGCAGCAACGTGAATATTCCAGCAGTACTATTGGTAACATATTTATGCAAACTAGTCTGTTACCTGCTCTGTGCTTGCTCACTTCATTTTGGCTGCTGGAGTTTGTGCTGGAGTGAATTCCTGTTGTGAGGAGTTTCCTGTGGTGTTTTCCTCTATGGTTGCTGTTCTAGTAGGACTCAGCACCACCTACTGTTTGGGGGACTGTTTTGTTTGTTTTCCTTCCTACAGTGTCAGTGACAGTTTTTAGTGTCATCACTATGAATATCCATTTGTGTACCCCCGTCATTTCTGATGCAAACGGGACCCACCCATTGAATGCGAAGATTGGGCTGAGATTTGATGGACTGCTTGGACACCGAAGGCCAATACATTTTTAAATACCTACCAGAGGCACTTGAGCACTTGAGAATGTGTTCAATGAAGGTAAATTGAGATTACAAAATCGCTATTCTAAAACTGTAAATACTGAATTGCGATGTCACAAATTTTATACGCGGGCACAAAAACTGGGTGACTCAATTGATGACTTTGTAGCTCGGTTGCTTGATTTAGCAACAAAATGCAGATTTGGTCCCATGACGGAAGAAATGATTAGGGATCAGCTGATCCTGCAATGCAGCAGTAAATAAATACAGGAGAGGCTGTGTGCAGCAAGTGACCCTATTCTAAAAGATGCTATTAAAATAGCTAAAATAGTGGAGGAGTCTGAAAGATGCATGAAGGAGTTGCAAAGGTCAGAAACAAAACCTGATGGTCTTGTGGCTAGAGTTGATGATGGCGATGAGTTGGTCACTGCGGTGAGTGAAACACTATCTCAAGAATGTCGGTCCAAGTAAATGTGTGAGAAAGAGCACCAATGAAAAAACAAATTTTAATCCCAATGCGTGGAAAGCCCAAAGTAACCGTTCTTGTCCTAGGTGTGGTAGTTATTTTCATGTGGCAGACTCTAACAACTGTTTTGCTATAGGCAGTGTCACAAATGTGGGAAGAAAGCTCCCTCCATGTGTTTGTGAAGCTTCTTTCAAAAGAGTTTCACTTTTAGAGGAAGCCAAACAGGGGACAGAACACAGATTATTGGTTGCAGGAGCAGAGGAGTACCAGCTATAGAAAAAAAAGATTAAGGCTCAAGGTAGAGATCATTAACAAAATTGCAGTACTGATGGTAGATTCTGGCTCTTTGTATACGATTTTACCAAAACACATTTGGAAATTTATGGCTGAAGGAAAAGTTAAGTGCCTCTGATGTAATCTTGAAATGGTTATAAGGAGCTGATATTGGTGGTGTTGGTTATTTCACAACAGAGATAAAATTAAAACATTGCACCATCAAAGGGAGTTTTATGTGGCAGCCGATGGTCCTGCGATTTGGGTTTGGTTTCATGAGTGTGACCTGCACATTATTGTGAATCCTAGAGCCAAAGAACACACGTTAGTCGTTGAGAAGGGAGAGCTAAAAGGTTCACTTAAATAATTTGAAAGCGTATTTGAGAATAGAATTGGTGAGGTCAAAGATCATCAACACAAGATAGTTCTGAGGAAAGATGCTATCCCAGTGAGGCGTTCGCTAAGGAAATTACCATTGGCAGCTCGGGTAGAGATGAAGTTGATTTTTAGATCAAATGCTTAAGTACAAAATCATTGAGCCTGTGGAACTGACTCAGTCGGTCCCCCCCCCGCAGTTAACACTAAGAAAGTGGATTCCTACCTGAGGTTTCGTGTAGATTTGCACAGTCTGAATCCGGCTGTGGTCCTGGACTGTTTCCCCTTGCTAAATATAAATAAACTAATATTTCGATTGTCCAAGTGTAAATGTTTCTAAATTAGACCTTAGGAGTGCCTATCCTCAGGTAAAGCTGCATCGAGACTCTAAGCACTAAGGGTGGGCGTAGTTGATGGAGTACCACTACACGGACTTCTGCAAAAACTCTGTGTACTCTGCTCCGTAACTCCGTTCCGTCTCATGCCAATTAATAAAACAGAAACCTCACATACCTTTGATAATATAGTCATCTCACAAAAGTGAATATGAAAATACAACAAGCAGTGAGAGAGGTGATGATTTTGGGGTCCTCCCTAACCTAGGTAGAGAACCAAGCAGATGCTTTATACACACAGAGCACATCATGCTGAATGATTTGGTGGTAGTCCCATCCTCCTAGGACAACCCGAAGCACAGTTATGGGCAAAAATACAATCCCAACCAAAGGCCCTGTAAAGCATTATGGGCCGAGATTCTAGAGTGCAGTGAATATTATAATATCCAATATCAAAACATTCCTCAAGCGGCAGCGCTCTCATGGCTCAGCTGAGAGCTAATACTACAATATTCACTGCACTTTAGAATCTTGCCCCATAATGCTTTGCTGGGCCTTTGGTTGGCATTGTATTTTTGCCCATAACTTTGCTTGGGGTGGTCCTAGGAGGATGGGACAACCACAATCGTTGAGCATGATATGCTCTTTGTGTTCAAGGCATCTGCTTGGTCCTCCACCTAGGTTAGGGGGACCCCAAAAACATCACCTCTCTCATTGCCTGATATTTTCCAAAGCTCACTTTTGTGAATTGGTTATATGTTTTTTAGCATGTAAAGGTAAAATTGTTTTATCAAAGTTTTGTGGTTGTAGTAGCTTACTCCAGAGTTTTTGCATGAATTCCGTTTTCAATGTAATGCTAAACTCCGCTTCATGAAACTCCCCTTATCTCATTCCAATTTAAAAAAAACGAAATCTCACATACCTTTAGTAAAACAACAAATAACTATCTTTACATGCTAAAATGCACATAGGCATCTCACAAAAGTGAAAATGAAAATATAGCAAGTAGTACCTTTAGTTAAGAAACAAAGAACTCTATCTTTACATGCTAAAATGTATTTAGTCATCTCACAAATATGAAAATAAAGCAAGCAGTAAGAGAGGTGATGATTTTGGGATCCCCCGTAACCTAGGGAGAGAACCAAGCAGATGCCTTGACCACAAAGAGCACAGCATGCTGAACGATTCAGTGGTGGTCCCATCCTCCTAGGACCACCCCAGGCACAGTTATGGGCAAAAATACAATCCCAACCAAAGGCCCTGCAAAGCATTATGGGACAAGATTCTAGAATGCAGTGAATATTAGTATCCAATATCAAAACATTCCTCAAGGGGCAGGCTCTCCTGGCTCAGCTGAGAGCTAATACTATAATATTCACTGCATTCTAGAATCTATCCCCATAATGCTTTGCTGGGCCTTTGGTTGGCATTGTATTTTTGCCCATAACTTAGCTTAGGGTGGTCCTAGGATGATGGGACCACCACAATCGTTGAGCATGATATGCTCTTTGTGTTGAAGGTATCTGCTTGGTCCTCCCCCTAGGTTGGGGGTGAACCCTAAATCATCACCTCTATCTCATTGCCTGATAATCTTCAAAGCTCACTTGAATGAATTTGTTGATTCTTAAATGTGTGATGCTAGGGGTGTTGTGGGAGCTGGAGTGAGGGTGGATTCCACCAGTTCGCAAGAGATTCTGGTGAGCAGACCCCCTGCATGGTGGGATGATTATGTTTACAGTTAGGTAGTCTATGTGTTAGGTGTGATGTATGGTCTCTGTTTGGGGGTGGTTCTCTGCCCCTCACTTACCTTGTTTACATTAGGTCTATTATGTTCCTTCATGTCTAGGTGAGATCTTGCTTGTTATTGGGTTTGTGGAGTGTAGTGGTTTGCCCTTGTTGTCTTCTGTTGTGTTGTTGGAAAGGAAGGGGATGTGTTGTACTGTGGGCTTATCATAGGACTGCATGTTTATCATTGGCCTTTAGAATGTATCCTTGAGGAATCCTGTTCATGTCACAGGCACTGCCAGAGGATTGGGTAGTGACATCACAGCGTTCTATGTCAGTTGGTGTACTGCGATGTTGATGACGTCTGGCATTTCAGGCACAGGTTGTTATCTGCCAATAAACACGGTGAAGACTTGAAGTTGTGTCTGTGCATTCTTCACTACACTGGGTTGTTGGGGAGAGGGCCTTCCTCGAAGGTTGGCAGTTGCAGTTTTAGTACCACCACGCTGCCTCTGATATTTCCCCACATCAGGTCGAGCAGCAGTGTTCAATGTTTAACTAACGGTTTGGGTATAATTGGAAAAAAAGAACAAAACTCAAGACTATATTACTATTTTCATAAATACCATCCTGCACTATGGATAGTGTCATTTATTTTTCAAATTGTATTGATTCCTTGGTGGCCCTCAATGTGTTTTTATGTTGCCCTCTATGATCCTTCATCCCCATGATATACCAGAGTCCCCATGAATCGGAATGACTGCAGTTTCTACTTAAGAGACAACTAGGGAGGGATCAAAGCATCCTGTGTAATTATTGATCGCTTTGGAATTAGACATGATTGGCCTGTGTTTGCCTTTTAGTGGAGTAATACGTCCACTGTAGGGGCCTGGGCTTGACCTCATGCTCACAGGTTCAAATCCTGGAGGGTTCACTCAGCCTTTAATCCCTCCGAGGTTAATAAAATGAGTTCCATTGAGTTAGGTAACAATAAATATCTGTTATTTAGCGTCAAGATGCCCTTCTGGGTGAGCATGCACTTTACAAATACATATGATATGTTTTGTTTTAGCCGGATATCCGACCTGAATCCACTCCTACATTTCTAAGGTAAAGATTACTTGTCTTTCTTCAGCGAGATTAGGTGAGAGTGCCCGAGTATTCATCCTATATGTTTTTAATGACGTCAAGATAAACGGGAGAAGCAGAGTACTGTATGATTAAAATGCAAAGAAGTAAAAAAATATATATACTTGCCAGGGAAATAGTCCTGTTACATACGTTTTATGTATTTATAAGTTCAATTAAGGTATTTAAAATAGCTAAATTGCCACATCATGCATGTGGAACTTTTGCACGCATTTTTGTTCATGTAGCAAGCAAATCCATCGGAAATGAATTGCTTTATATACGAAGAGGTGATCCCTGCACACCATGTTGTGTGATTCTTCGCACCCAAATTACTTCACCTGCTGGGTTTTTTAGGAGTCGTTTTCCAGATACATGGAAAGCTTAGCAGGTTAATGCACCGGCTGTGGATCTCTGGCGCAGTCCCGAACTCAGTTTAGTGCAACTTTCCACACTCCAGCTGGTGAATAGTGACTGTTCCGTCTTCTCATATCAGTTTCTAGATCTTCACAAACTATCTCGAGTTGTCATCCCCATTTTCATGCCTAGGCCCTCGGTCGCCTTCGGTTCCTTTCCGCATCAGTCTATTTTCACAAGTGTCTTATGTTCCCAAGCACTTACCCTTGCTCCCAGGTTAAAGTTTACATTGCAGTCACATTAAAAATTTGAGTGCTGCTGATAGAAGTAAAATAAAAATAATCACCTGCTCTAGACTTATTGTTAGGTGTACTTACCTCTTTTTCCAAATTGATTTAAATTGTTTGTGGTCTTTCCGATAGTAGGTCTTAACCTCTGAATCCCAGATATCTTAAGGTACAGAGACCTCAGCGGTGTGCATTAGCTTGAGTTGAGGCACTCTTCTTGCTACTTGACTTGTGCCTGTCGGTCACAAAGAGCTTTCTCCTCTCTGCATCCGTGAATGATCACTTCACTTACAGCAGCATGCAAAATGATAGAGTCTAGACTGGGCAAGACATCTCTTCTCATGGGACACTGCGTTGCCACGGGAGCACCTGTGTATTCCACCTCGGGAGACTTGTGTGTGGACAGAGAAGGTGATGGGGACAAGTCATTCTTGCATGCTGGCCTGGGACTCGTGTGGGATTTGTTAGGCTGGCTTAAGCTTTAGCTGTATGTCACATCTGTGGCCACAATGTACACACTCTGTGTGGTATATCGAGGAGATAAATTGCGACCATTGGAAGAGGAAGACCACAAGCACGTCGGGTGTTAGAGAACACATTTTCATTAGGTGGTGAAGGCGTTCACAGCATATTTATGATCTTTGAAATGCTGTATGAAGTGCATGGGTGCGCTAGATTTCTCTCCAGATACAGCCTTTGTGTAGTGATGTCCATCGCCGCAGGGTAGACTCCAGCCTGGAGCACCCAAAACAGAGGCATCAAGAGTTGTGAGGGTTCTGCACTGAAGTGTGCTCAAGGCAGACAAGTGGCTTGGCCTCACCTAAAGGACCCCCTTCAACCTAAAGCTCCACCCTTCTTCCCCTACAGCATCTATAAAGGACAATGCTTCATGACCTGTAATCACCAGCCATTTGCTAAGAAGATCTTCTTTGAATTTGTAAAGGGAGCCCTTTCACCATCCCTACTCTCAGGGCATCTAGTTCTCCACCATCCAGCCACAGGAATGGAGGCAATATACTTGCATACCCCCACTAATGACCGCAACTATCCCCTTTTAATTTAGTCCACCATAAAGTAATGAGAATGACTGCATGGAATGGCTTACTTGCATGTACACAATACTAATTCCAGTAACTAACAGTCACCAGTAATACTGGACTAACAACTAACCTTGGGCTCTGCAGCAGCATGCCGCTCGGCATAAATCGCTTCTGACGCCAGGGGTAGTAAGCACTATATAAATACAATTGCACTCTGACAGTTGCCTGGTCACTTGTTGCCCTCGTCCCTCACTCCTCCCACCCTGTTGAATTTTTATTCATGTTCAATCACTTAAAATCATAACATAAAACATTCTCTAGTGCAAAAATTAAATTATAAAAACGAGAGACTAAAAATATAAAATGAACATCAAAGTGCTAAGTGCGCTTGGAACATCTTAGCGAGCAGCAAGGTCCGAATTACATTTGCCTTTTCAGAAATAAGTGAAAGCACAAAAAAAGTCCCACTAGTGATACTACTGATGCAGGTGTATATATAGGTTACAGACACAAGCTGGTGGTGACCAGGGTCTATAGACTGACAGAGAAAAACTAAAGATTTAACTGGAGTCCACTGTTAAAGCCTTCAGAGGGGCCTATGCAAAACCCAGGTGGAGGCTTGACCAATGACGCCAGCCGGCGTGCTAGTGGGATGGCGTTGGTGAATTTTCCCAGTCTTGCTATGGTCACAGGAGTAATGTTAGGAAAGCACAAGTCCGTAGTCATTCTGCCGTTGTGTATCCCTTGAGCTAGGAATAAGCGGACTAACAAGCAACATTGATCAGACGCTAGTTTGAGTCAGAAGCACAGTAAGGGAAGCCAGGATGTGTTGCAGTAATTACACAGCCTACATGCTCTTGTCTCACCCTTCCTTGCCCAGGAGTGGTTGAAATCCCTGATTAGGAAGGCGAGGAGCTTCATGTATAAGGTTTTCTTGCAGCTATGAGCTGCCAAAGCTTGGTGTAAATATGGCTGCACTTTTCCGGCTGTGTAAGAGGCATCTACTGCCTCAGTGTTCGAGGTGTGAAGTAGGCCTTCTTTGTCCAGTTCTAGCGAGATGTTCTTAATCTGCAGATTCACTGTCTTTTTCCAGAATGTAAAAAGTATGTTAGAGCAGGAAAGGTTAGTAGCTTCTGTTTTTAGGTCTTGATTGTTAGGGCTAAGTACTCCTGACATGGATGCTTTCTGCCTCGTATGCTGCGTTAAGTAGTACCATAAGGGTGTTCTCGGGGAACCTCAAAATCCTGATATAGTATTTTAATAGTGCACCTTGACATTAGAGATCTGGTCTTTCGAGGCCTAGCTCTAGTCCGAGCTTCACGCCTTCCAAGATAAGTGAAAGATTTTTTTATATGCTGATCTTTGGATTTTATTCAGTTATGTTACTAGCGCACCAGGAAAGGCTTGATGGCCATAATTTAGTGCTGTAATCAATTTAGCTTTCAAGACTTTTCAGCATAGGTTCAGCAGTTGGGCTTAGCATGCGGCTGTTAAAGTGATTTAGGCTATGGACAACTCCTGCACCCTTACTTTTGAGGTGCTTCAGGTGTGCTGTTGGTGTGGTCTCTTCTGTAAACCAAACACCTAAATACTTATAGTTTGCAACTGTGGTTATTCGCAACTCCCTGGGCCACTAATGAGCACGTTTTGTGTGTAGGTACTTTCCAAAAATGATGATTTTTGTCTCAACCTGGTTGACCGGAGGTTTTTTGCATTGTTGTACCTATGAAGTGTGACGAGAGCTCTCTGCAGACCTGATGTAGTATGATGCATGATCACAATGTCCTCTGCATACTGCAGCATTGAGAGGTTGACGGTCCTATCCTTGGTGTGACTAGGCTTGCACATTCTAATGCTTTTCCCAGGTTAGCAGTGTAAAGGTTGAAAAGGAGCGGGGTCAGCATGCAGCCCAGTTTAAGGCCACTGTTGATTGGGACTTTGTCAGTGGCTGTGAAGGGGCCTATTTTTATCCCAGGTCCCCTAGTATAAAGATGTTTTTGCTTTTAGGAGCAAGGGCAGGACCCGTCCATGTTGTTAGTTTATTCCACAGCGTTCCCCAGACTACACTGTCGAAAGCTGTGCTGTAATCAATAAAACTGCAAAACAACAGCGGCTGTTTTCTCCGTACATAACATGGGGGAATGTTTCAATTTAGGAAACCAGAAGCCAAAATACATAAACAAGATACCTCTTGCACCATTGATCACAATGTTCTTTTAGCCACACTAGTCTTTTTAATTGACTTTGGGCATCAACTCATAATTTTAATTTTTCATCAAATCTTTTTTTGATGAGACATTTTCTTTATCGAGTGTATTTACACATCTCCTACATGTAAAACATTTATATACAAAACATATACACATTTATATTGTTGCTAGACAAACTCTCGACTATTTAGACAAAAAGACGTATACATTTTTTTACATTACACACCATATATGCACATTTTCAACTGGTATTGAAAAGGGGTTTATCTTCCTTTCTGCCCTACTGTTTTGATAACATGATGTTTTTTGGGACCATATAACCCTTGGCCCTCAAAATGTTTTAATTTGTAAAGTCCTGGATAGGGTCGGAGAGTATTTCCAAAAACTAGTGTAGAGGAGCGGAATTTAAACCGCGGAGTAGTCCATAATGGATCATTCTCTTCTTTATCTAGTTAGCTCCGAACCACTATATGATTGGTGCCAACGCTTTTCGACCTTAAACATTAGGACCAAAAAAATCTCTGTTCGTAGGACATCTTTTCACTGAATTTTATACTGTTTCATGCAGGTGCAGTAACATTCAGTGAAAAAATGTCCTACGAAAAATACGCCTAGCCCTGAAGAAGACCTTAATGAGAACAGAGTTTTTTTTGGTCCTAATGTTTAAGGTCGAAACGCGTGTGTAATGTCAAAAAATGTATGATATGTCTTTTTGTCTAACTAGTTGAGAGTTTGTCTAGCAACAATATAAATGTGTATATGTTTTGTATATAAATGTTTTACATGTTGTCATAAATGTAGGAGATGTGTAAATACACTCGATAAAGGAAATGTCTCAACAAAAAAAGATTGGATGAAAAATTAAAATTATGAGTTGATGCCCAAAGTCAATTAAAAAGACTAGTGTGGCTAAAAGAACATTGTGATCAATGGTGCCAGAGGTATCTTGTTTATGTATTTGCCTGTTTTCTCCGTGTCACATGGTTCGACAGGTAGGCTAGTATTGTGATGTTGTCTATAGTGAAGCCCGCCCGTCTGAAGCCTGATTGAAAGAATGGGAGGAGGCCTCCAGGTCCTCCAGCAGGATTCGCATGTATGCCTTTACTTCCAGATCTAATAGCCGGTATGTGGCAGGGATTGAGCGATTCCCTTTTTGTGAATGGCATAGTGGATAGACTTCCTCCACGAGTCCGGGATCATAGCAATGATGAAAACAAGGTTAAAGAGCGGAGTCAGTATCCTGGCCCATTAGTCTTGCACTGATTTGAAAACTGCCGCTGAAAGGCCGTTGGGTCTGAGAGCTCCATCGCTCCTCATTTTCCGTATTGCTGTTGTAATGGACACTTCAATGAGGGAGAAGGATGACTGTGCAGGGGAGTCTGATGCTGGATCGGTCTGGTTGAAATTTGATTTGTTCTTATGTTCATCCATATATTGTTTCTTTACATACATGATCCACTCCCTTTCTACCATGCTGTCTTGCTTAGTCTGGGAAAAGTTATTTAGGCTGTTTAGGTGCTTCCAAAAGAGGAAGGCATTCCTCTCTTGTAGGATAGTGAATATCTTGGGCATTCTTCGACTTTCTTGTTTTTCGGTTTGAACACAGTCCGTCTGTGAGCCACTCTGTGTTCGCTGACCACTTAGGCAGGTGTGTGTTTCTCTCCTCGTTTATTGGCTGCTAAAGCTCTTTGAAGATCATGCTTACTTATGGCCAATTCCTTGGAAATTATCTGGTGAACAGTCAGTCAAGGGGCCAGCCCAGTTTATCCACCCAGACTTGTACAAAGATCTGCCAGGAATTTGTTCCAGTGTAGATGATGCAATGGGCAGCACGTCAGCAGCCTGTTTTGCTGAAATCCATTTATTCAACTTTCAACCAGAGTTGTCTTTCCATTTAATTCTAGGGAGGAATTTAAGATGGTATTCTGGTGTTGTGGGGACTGCTGTCGATGATAGAAAATGGTTGGCTTTGCAAGGGCTTTGGGCTAGGATCCCTATGATGCTGTTGTTGACTTTCCGCTGTGTTTGTAAATGCACTATGGCTCGTCCCGACAGGTTTTAACCTGCCATGATTTCATGGACATGTACGGGGATGTATGTTGTCCACAGGAGTGTAGGGTATACGTCTGACAGAGGCGACGAGCTCCGTTAAAGCCTCTGGGAGTGTCACCAGTTTATCGATGATGGGTGCATATGAACACAACTTGCCTTTCTATTTGCCTTGGATTTTGGCTTTGATAAGATCCATCTTAGTGCTCAGTTATGCTAAACAGAGGGGTAGAGATTGTAAAATAACAATCTGGAGTTCCATTTTGGAAGACTGCCATAGCAGTGCTCTGATTATTGCATCATGAGAGGCATGGATGGATGTCCTGTGCAAGTTGGCCATTTCATAAACATTGTGAGAAACTTATTTTGCTGCTTCCAGTGCTCTGAGCAGCTTTTGCGTGAGCTTCAGCGTCTTTTCAATTTTTGACTCAAGATTGTAATAGAAAGATGCCGAAAAGCTGCCCAGATCATAGGTATCTTCTGTAGCGCAATTCGTGTTCGGACTAATTGGATCAGATAGAGCTACCTGGAGCAGAGCTGGACTGGGCATGTGAATTTGTGCAGCAATAACAGATTTTACAGGGGCTTCGAGGGTGTGTGCCTTGTTAGGTGTTTGTCTTGGTCTTTGTTCCTAACCTGAAAGTTCTGGGGTGTTGGATTTGACGCAGGTGTAGAGGGGCTAATGGAGAAGGTGGCTGATACAGTCTAAGTACCCACTCAGACTTAGACAGGATCGGGCCATGCGTTTCCCAACTGGGGCTTGATGGCCGCTCAATGCTGAAGTATTGCTCAAACTATTGTTTAACGATTCTGCGGTTTATATCTGCCTGCGTTACTTTGAGTACTTGAAATGTTGAGTTGCCGGACACCGCATGTGAGGCTTGAAAGTAATGGGTGAGTAAAACTGTTGGAATGAAATTAGGGGGTGATTTGAAAGTGAGGCTCACATGCTGAGGTGAGGTGCAACCCTTTTTAAGTTCCTGGAGCTCCTCATTATTCTGAACAGTTGTTGATGGTGGGGAAACTTCCCCCTCAGTGCCAGACTTTGATTGAGTGGGTGATTTCCGTCTTGGCACTCTACATGCCATTTTGATGCCTGTTCACCCTTACTGTGTGCACCAGGAGACTTATGTAGACCAACTATTGTGTTCCGACAACCGGGATACTGATAGCTTGTTGTGGGTGTATGGGTTATTGAAGGCACTATGTGGGGTTAGGCAATCCGGGATGGGTAAGGGGTGGGTTGGGCTGCAGCTGAAGGCAGTGGAGCTGAAATGGTGAAGAATTTACTTTGCTTGACTCAGTGCTGTGGCAGATGCAGCAGGTTGTGGAGGCGGGAGAGCAGACACAGAGTGACAAGCCACGTTAGGACTTAGTCCGACTGTCTCCATTACCCTCCGGCTCGACCTTCCGGCCGCAACAGTAGCACTGCAGCCACACATCTCCACACCTCATCTCACCGCCCTCCTCAGATGTGCTGCTGCCGAGTTACCAGCTCCCAGAGGTGTTGCTTGCTCTTGCAAAATGGAGCATGCTTCTTTGCCCCTGCCGATATCTTTTCAGTTGGTCGACTCAGCCCTTGAATGGCCAGCAGCTTTTACTGTACCGCTGGCGCAGCATCAAGCGGGAGGCCCGTAGCTGAGTCGGCATGGTGGGCTGCTAACCAATGAATAAGCAGATGGGGCAGATGGGACTTTGCAGAATTGGCATGGCAGCAATTAGTAATCTCACTCACTTACCTCCGACAGCACGATGAGCTGCGCGATAAGCAGCCGATGACTTTGGTGACTTTTCCTCAGGGAGGCGCACGCTCACACTCTGTAGACTTAAGCAGCTCGTAAAACGTCAGTATGGGGAGAGTTGCAGACATGTGTCTGCTGGTTGCCCCATACTCTTAAATCTTCATGTACCTAAATACATTTTATTTTTCTTATATTTGATTAGCCATAGCAGCGCACCATGGAAAGCCATGAGCAGCTCATTTGAGGTAATGTTGACATTTGTTGAATAGCTTTTTATTGTTTTCTAAGTAATACAGAAGGGGTTCTTGGTGCCAGTGTGAAGACTTGTTTCGATAAGTGATAAAGACATGATGCAGAAGGTGGCTCTAGAGAACATTTCTGTGTGCCTGGATTGTCCAATCCTACTGGTTTCACCTTTCTATAGCCTCAACCCTGCTTCTCCCCTCGTATTCTAGAGATATATGTTTCTTCATGCTTGCAAAACTCCAGTTTTCTAGATAGCTGCATGCCTAAGTGCGCCAACACAGATGTATTTCTTTGCATTCTGGGACTTAAAGGCCTGCTTTTATGAGGTACAACGTGTTTACATGGTGAAAATGAGCTCAATATTTTAGCTGATTAGGCTTGCCTTGAAGGAAGGATGGGTCTTTTTACTTGCAGGTTGTAGGATCAGCATTCCTTCAGTATATCTTCATCTTCCTGGAAGACAGACTATTTCGTTGATGATGGTTAGCTCAGTATTTCAGCATTCTAAGCATGTCTTCCAGGAGCGTGTAACATATTTCAGTTAGTATAAGCTGGTTCAGCATTTCAGCTTTCTATACATGTCTCTTCCCTCTTCTTCTCCCAAAAATTAATTACACTCTAAACTTCACCTGTTTATGCCGTGTGAATAAAACTGAGATTAAGAAATATTAACAAAATGTGCACAACCAGAGCTTTAGGGGCAGTACTCACGATGCCACCGGAGGCAAGTTTACCTGGCTGATGAAGGGTAATACTCCGAAACCAGTCCTAGGATGCTTGTTTAAAGTCCAGGGAGGACCTGGCCTAGCAGTTTGGGCTGGACTGTACCCATGGGGAGCATAGTCAAGACTGATTTGCATATTGTCTGGGTCCAAACTGGAATGGCATGGTGAGCAAAACAAACTATGGATTTAGGCCCACATCTCTGTACACGGGGTGAATGTTTGACATTGTTCAGCATTCCATCCATCAATTGTTCTTTTTGTATCTACTCTGTGGGCTTACAGCCTGCCCATCGCTTTTTATTAGTTGCTTTGTGTGTCCTCCTCAAAGGCTTGCTTCTCTTTGGTCAGTGTTGATTTTATGTCACTCCTTTTTGAGTCGACCCCTCCCATGAAGCATATCCCTATTACTTACAGCCTTGCCCTTTAGTGCATGTAGGTTTGCTTAAGCACACTATTTCTTTTAGTTTGTTTCTGCTTGTGTTTTCAAAATGTCAGCTTTTCTTCCTCTCTGCGTTCACCCGACGGGTGTGCTTTTTGCCGTACTGCTAATAAACTTAGTGTTGGCATTCTGCATTTGTCATTTTGTTTCTGTTTTGTCATTGTTTAACGATTGTTATGTATTTAACTTGGATTTTTTGTGTAGGGAGAGCAGACACAGAGACTTGAACCAGGTTCCCCAGTTCAAAAGTCGGCAACTCTAGATGTTAATCCACATCTGCTCTCTAAATATTGCTGGGCATACGAGGCAGTATGTTTGTCTGGGAGTGGCCGAGTTTAGTTATTTACTTTTTTTTTCTGCTTGAAGCCAGCTATGGCGTCAGAGCGTGCTTCCCTGGGGCTGTGTGTAGAAGCGTGTCGGGCACAGCACTGGTTCGGGCTGGTTTGCGTGTCCGATCGCTATGGAGTGACGTCATTGTTCAACCTGATAGCATGTCTGGCATGATCCGTATCATTATTGAGGGCCCGCACCATGTGGCTTCAGGCTCGTCTCTGGGAAGGACTTTGACCAGCCTCTCACCATCTCAAGGGTAAATGCACAGTGCACACATTCGGCGCCAACTCTGCTCCCGGGGTCCACTCTTCTCTCTGCTTAGCAGGCCCTCCTTTTATTCCTTACTTTGCAAGACCAGAGTTCACTTCCCACTGTTCTTTGTTTTGTGGAAGCAACCAAGCTTGTCTGGAGCACTGTAAACTGCATATACACTGTTTGTACTCTGAACGAGGCAATTGTGATTATTTCTTTTAATGAACTGGGTTAATCTTTAGCACCCAAGGAGATAGGCTGAAAGTCATATATAAATGCATGTAAATCACACTTACTGGCCTCACGGGGTGTGGAAGTGCTTCTGTTATGATTTGTATCCACAAATGCTTCAGGAGAATGTCATGTTTGTTCTCCTTTAAGGGTCCCATGAATTCATTTTATTTTACAAATAATGTTAAGGAACCCAGGTATGTCAGAGTGTGTAGTGGGATTGAGAATAGATGTGTAAAGTGTCTGTAATCCTTCAGATTTCTTATTGAAGACCACTCCGCTACTATCCAATGCAGTTACTGCCACCACATAAAAAGCCCCTCCCAAATCTCCCCTTCTCCTCCCCCACCTTTTTGTTATTGTAAGAAAAGCGTGTTGCCATGGTGAACATTTATCCATCTCAATGTTTCAACCACAGCCCCTGCTGTTCTGTACTAGAAGTGCCACATTCCCACAGTGTGGGAAGCGGTCTCTGCTTATACTATACCAAAGTAAGGTATAGTGTGCACAGAGTACAGTAGATCCCCAAAGATATTCAGAGGCTAAAGTAGATAATACCTTACTCTCTATTTGTGGTAGTTTGGGCGAGCAGTAAGGCTTTATCAGAGGGTAGTGTTAAGCTTTTATTGTACACACTCAGGCAAGAAATTATTTCACACACTCAAAGACTGAACTCTGACCAATTTGATTTGTATAAAAATATTATTTAGTTGTATTTTATGTCTAGAACCAAGCCAGGCCTGGTACAGGTAAGTGTAATAGTACTTTGCAAGAATAATGGAGCTAAATACAGTTTGAATGCAGTTGAATTCAATTGGATTGGTTACAGGGAAGTCACTTGTTCATAAACAGTTGGAATTACTTTTAAGTTACTATTAAGATGACTTTGTGAGTTACTTTTCGGATGACTTTTTAAGTTGCTTTTTCTACTGCCTAATTGCACACTCGGACATTTCCTAGATTAAAGGTAAGTAAATCAGTTTTGGTAAATATACAGTTTCTTAAGGTTTTATACAATTTTTCAACTCCACACATTTTACACAGAAAAGCAGTCCATGCAATCCTATGGGGAAAATTAAGTTATCGGTTTAACGGTAAGTACTTTGTTTTGGAAGTTGGTTTTCTGCGGTTAGAACAAGGGTTCCTCCAGGGTCAAGGATGCACTCTCAAAGCAACCTCAGCAGCACTAGGGCAGCCGGCTGCTGAGGCCCAATGTTATCCAATGGGGGATAAGGGGCCTCCGGTTGGTGGCTGCTCCCGTGCAGGCCACAAGGTTGTGGGAGCAAGGCTCCTGGACTTAAGCTCAGGGCAAAGGGGAATCTAAGTTAGCACACAATGTGCACCCACAGAGGCACAGGAGCGGCCGGGTGCAGGGTGCTGTTTTGGCGTCGGGTGCCCTGGTACTTTCAATGGGGATTCTCCGGTTTGAACAAACACTGCAGGCTCGGGCATGAAGATCTTCTGGAGGCCACCAGCTGTTTGAGAGGTAAGTTGGGATGTCGTTGGATGCTGGGACACTGTCGGTTGGGCCACCCAAGGCCATGGGGCGTCGGGTGCAGGGGTGTCTTTTGGCATCGGATTCTTCTTACCAGCTCTTGTCGCAGTCAGAGGGATCCTCCTGAAAGGGAATGCCGGCATCGTCGGGAGACTCGAGGCAGGTCAGCGATCACCAGATCCCAGGTCAGGATTGCCGGGGAGACCTCCTCGTGGTGTTGGGCCACTCAAACTAGGGCCGTGGGCGCAGGGTTCAGAGTGGTGCAGACTCGAGGATTTGAGCTGAGCCAAAGTCAGTTGGTGAGCAAATCCGGTGCTCACGGGAGACAAAGTCTGGTTGGGAAAGGCCGGGTAGGTCCTCCGGGTTCTGGGGGGCTGCTGGCTGCGGGACACACCGGGATTTCGCTGGAGAGAGTCAAGGTCAGGACAGGCCAGGAGGGCTGGGGCCAAGTCAGTTGGTGTCCTCCTTCTTCCTTCTTCAAGGCCCTTCGGTCCGTTGTCATGTTTCTTCTTGTCTGAGGAGACATGGTTCAGGGTTGCCCCTAAATACTAAATATATGGGCATTTCAGGTAGGTAAAGGTTGGGACCAATGGGTCCCTTCCTTGGGGTGGGTACACTCACTATTATGCCACCCTCCAGTGGGAGGGCGGGCATAAGGCTCACTCTGGTTGCCCGGGTCCCCCATCTTCTAGATGGTGGAGACTGACAGTTGTGCCTCGCCTCACCCACCTGAGGGGTGGGGTTGGCAAAGGTGGGCACACCTCTCCTCCCCTCTTTGTTTTCCCACTGATTCTCCCGCCCACAGCGGGGTGAGGGGTTCAGAACCACTGGGGGCCAGTTGCTGGGAGCAGCAAACGGCCGGGCCATCTCACAAAGGCAGCAAGCCTTTGTAGCTTCCCCTTCGTGGACCCTACTCATCCTGGGGGAGGAAGCTTGGCACCTTGACCCAGGATGGGCTTTGTTTCAGGACCCCGAGCGCGGCAGGCTCTCGAACCCAGGGTCCAGAAACATGTCCGGTGGTGGCAGCTGGCGAGCAGCCACTCAGCCAGGACACTAGAGTCAGGTCATTTTTCAAGGGGCATCTCTAAATTGCCCTCTGAGTGCATTTTTGATTAAATCCCACACTGGCATCAGTGTGGGTTTTTTGTGCTGAGCAGTTTGGTAACAAACTATCCAGTTTACAGTAAAGCCATTATAGAGCTGTGGAGATTGTAATAACAAACTCCCAGACCATATACTCTTTATGGCATTACTGCACTTACAATGTCTAAGAATGGACTTAGACACTGTAGGGGTACAGGGCTTATGCACCTGTACCCTCACCAGTGGCATAGTGTACCCAGCTAGAATGGTGGCTGACCCATGCCACAGGCAGTGGGTTGTACGCGTGGCACACAGGGATGTGTGCTATGTCGACTTCACTTTGTTCTGCACCAAAACACTCAATCTGTAATGGCAGTGTGTATGTGTAAAGGTGCAGGGCCTCTAAGGGTGGCACAATAACGGCTGCAGCCCTTCAAGGCCTTCCCTGGTCGTAGTGCCTTTGGTACCTATGGTACCTTTTATCAGGAACTGACATGTGGCCAGAGAGTTGCCAATTTGGGTGTGCAACAGTACAGATTTAGGGAAAGAATATATGCCCTGGGTACCTGGTTGGCAGGAACCCAGGGCACACTCAGTCAAAGTGCATCAACGGTCGGCAAAAAGTGAGGGCAACCATGGAAAAAGGGGCACATTCCTACACACAGCCTTCCTTGTTTTGTTTTTTCTGTGCATGTGTAATTGAGGGTATTCAAACCCTGAACATTTGAATGTATGTATGTGTATTGCTAAAGCTGTGATGGGGGAAGGGGAGGTAGGACACGTCACCGCTTCTAAGTTCAAGGGGCTAAGAGTAGCAGGAGTTTGGGGACTAACTACCACCTAAAAAATGATTTTGTGCTGCATTTTTTTATTTACTAATCTAACTATGATCGGGAAATAAAAAACATGTAAAGAAAGCAAAGTCATTGCAAGACTTATTGGCTTTGCCAATCCTTGTTTAATATTTGGTAAACATAGTGCCTCATTTTTGTTTCTCATTGTTGACTCAGCTGAAATATTAAGTTAGAAAAAGCAAGATAGTATTTGTGTATTCTGAATGCAAAATGGGTCATGATCTAAGCTCTCAGTGCGGATTTGTTGATGTGGCATGTAGGGCAATCGGAGAACCAAGGCAAAGCCCACTCAGGATTTCATTACTCTGAGGTCAATAACTTATGTTATTCGCAGTGCTTGGTGCAAAAAGTAGTTGTTTTAAGCACCATCTAAAGAGCACGTCATTATTAAATGAACACCCATGTCTACAAAAAAGACCATGTGCAAGATGATTATTCACATTTTATATTGACACTTTGAAAAACAGTTTTGATATCAGGGATCTTTTTTTCTATTATAGGGCTACAACAAAGCAGTGGATTGGTGGGCCTTAGGAGTTTTAATCTATGAAATGGCAGCTGGATATCCTCCATTCTTTGCAGACCAGCCAATTCAAATTTATGAAAAGATTGTTTCTGGAAAGGTGGGTATACTCCTGCTTCTAATTTGTTAATATAAGTCGTGCAATGTTCATTTTCGTCGGCAAAGAGGACAGCGCTAAAAGACCTTACTGTAGTAGGGTCTATATAAATGTACTAAACAGTAAAAATATTCTGGTGGTTATGTCATTTTTGGTTAAATGTCTTTCTAATATAAAATTCTAGTGCCTTTTTTATTTATACCAGGTGTAGCATCCATGGTGCTATATCGTATAGAGTAGAAGATTGTTTCATCCTTATCATTCCAATAAGACAAATCTACATTTGTAAATTGAGCAACAGTCCTGTAATTGAAAGAGATTCATTTCATGGTAGGAAACGGTCTAACAAGTATTCATTTTTGATCACATTATCAGGTAGAAACTCGCTTCTCTTCATCCAAAACAATGTTGTTGGAAGAACATTTGGGCGCTTAAGGTCTACTAGCAGCTATTGTGACCAGACACCTTTAACGTGCATTCAAATGTGCCTATTTATTTTGAAATTTTCTTTTGGTAACTCAACTTCATATTCTATAAACATAAATCAGGCCAGCATCTCCAATGTTTACCAGAAGATCATGTTAGGAGACCTCCTGACTTCAAGCCTTGAGCTGGGATCTGAATGGAGTTGTCAGGGGGCAAATAGCCTGCTAACAGGAGTGGTAAGGGAGGAGACTTAGTTGGTGTGGTTGTTGGTGAAATTAGAGTGGATGGACACTGGTAAGAAGATGTATGAAAACCTAATCTCAGCTTCCCATAAAGGCATGCTACATGAACCATCTGATACACACCTAACTGCATATTCCTTACCTTTGGATTTCTCAGGCATCAGACTGGATCCAGAAAAATGTTCTTCTTGCAGTACCCCTGTGCGCCGGTAGGTGGGGTCAGTCAGCTCTGTGTGATGTAATCGGCTTCATCTGCGCCGTTGTGATGTCTGTGTCACTGTTCTAGGCACCATCTCAGACGTCAGTTCCTTTCTTTCCGCGCCAGCCAGTGCAGATCCATGAAGAGAGCTACCATCTGTAACTTTTTGACAGGCCTTATTGGTGTGTAGGTTTTCCTCATGTCCACAAAGACTTCTGGGTTCAAACTGTGCGGCGCCTGCCACCTCGCCATGTTTGTCTCTTTTGCCAGGAGAGCTACTATGATATTCGAAGTTGTACACCGACTGTCAGGGCCATGGCTCTGGAAGCTTTGAGACGGTGGTTCCTAAAGCTGCTTGTTGCTCGGCACCACGTCATTCTCCTCGGAGGTCTCGTTCACGGTCCCATTCAAGAGGAAGGCCAGGGCACTGCTTCGAGAGTCTTAAGTCTTTGTTCTCACACTCAAAGTCGTCAAGTCAGTCAGGTAAGATGCACAAAAAAGATAAGTCGAAGTGTGCTTTGACTTATTTCCTTCCATTGGCTGACGTGACAGGAGTCTTGGCATTCTTGGCCTCGTTCCTCTGAACCTGTGCCTAGGTCTGCTCCGTGCTTCCCCACCTTCCCAGGAGCTAGAGTCCCATTCTCCTCCCAGAAGACCCAGAGCTGGATCGGCACTTACTGACACCAAAATCTGCACCGACAGAACCCTTAGGTCGGTTCCTCAGCTTTAATCTGAAGGGCTAGGAATTGAGGAAGATTGGGAGAGGTGGCTGGAACCTTTTACTAGACCATCCTTATCAAGACATCAACTGCTATGAGGAATTGGGTGAGGCCAGCAGATTGGATACCTCTCCAGATTCTGTCCTGCTGTCTCCCCCCTACTGTTGCTACAAAGGAGGGAATCATCATACGCTGTGGTGGTGCAAAGGGCAGCTGAGGTCCTGGACCTTCTGTGGCAGTCAAGATGAATATCTTGACGGGGGTCCTGCAGCCAGGTGTGTCCTCCTCTTAACCCTTGCTGCACCTTCAATAAGGCCTTAACTGATGTTCTACTGGGAACCAGGTCCAAGCACAGCACAGGGGTTCCTGTGAAAAGGCATAGCAGCACTGTCTGCTAATCGTCGGCATATTGCCAACAGTCAAGCTCTATTAACACATTATGGTAGGGCTCACTGGAATGAAATGGAGGAGCTCCTCCAACACCTCCTGGAAGAATACCAAAAAAAAGGGGGGAAAGCTAATCACCAATAACTCTATAAATCGTACACTAGACTCTGCAGACATTGTAGCTAGAGACATAAACATCAGCCTGCTGCTACGTAGCCCTGCTTGGCTCTGTGTCTCCTGCTTTAAATTTGAAATGCAGCAGGCAATCATTAATTTCCCATTTGACGAGGAGCACCGATTCGGCCCTCAGGTGGACGCAGCCCTTGAAGAAATGAAGACAGACACTGATGTTACAAAATCAATGGGGGCTCTACAAGCTATTAACTACCATGGCTTCTTTCGTAGACCCAATTACAAACCTGGTGCTAGATATGCCTCCACAGACAAAACCGGGTCATCCTATAAAAATCAAGGACAATCCTTCACTGATAAAACCTTTTACAGGGGCATGTTCAGAGGAAATAATTTCAAGGGAAGGGGTCGTGGAAATATTACTCGGAGCCCAAATACACATACCAAACAATGATTTCCCCCACGCTTCCCCCCCCTAACCATTTAACACCTGTTGCGGTCATAACTTTTTGTCAAAGTAGAAATTTATCGCAACAGACCAATGAGTGTTTTTTTTGGTTGTAAATTTATTTTTATTGGGAGAGTTCATTTATTACAAAATCTATAAATACATAGCAAAGCAAAATCAAACAAAATTACGTCATTTGCCATCCTCTCTAAGATTCAAAAAATGCCTTCAGAGTCTGATCATATTCAAAAAACAGATAACTTTAAAACTTTAAATTCATATATTCAGTAAAACGTAAAATTGCCATAATATAAGAAATTTCCTATATGACCCAGATCTTAATGCATGTCTCTTTTTCGACTCCTTAATCCTATTTATTTTAGACCTTATGTAAAAATTTTGGAAATCTCTCAGATCGCCATTTTAGAAGGATTAGAGGTCTAGCTAATAAGACCCCATTGTACAATTGTGTTTTCTGTGGTGGGTCGGCTTTTACGTCGGGTGGATATCCTAAAACAGTTGTCCGAATGTCTAATGGTTGTTGCAGTTTCAATGTATGAGTGAAAACTGATTGATCTTGTCCAAAATCTTGCACAACCTTAATGTAATGTGTCCAACTACACCCTCCCTCTGCAACTCATTAATCTTATCCCAAGCTGGCAAAGATATCTGGAGATTTTCTTTAGACTGCCATTTTGCTTTCTCATTTCCATTGAGCTTAACTCTCATATGATTGCGCAAGAGAGAAACCCAGCTGCTTATTGTCCTACTGGTGTTGGATTCTATCAAATCCTCAACGAGTTCTACACTTGCAATTATGTGTGTGGGATTTAAATCCCGTAAAAATTGCATAATTGCATAATTCTAATAAAGTACCATTGCATTATTTCCTTACACTACTTGCTGGTGGGTTCTATTTCATTCCAGTTTTTCTAATTTCCATCCCAAAAATCTCAGATCCTTTTAATAACCTTTGCTCAGCCACCTAGAAGCAGCAATCTTATCTACCAGAGGATCCTCCCCAATATGCACATCTGATAGAAAGGTTGTGCCATTAAGTAAAGGAATATCATGACGAAAGAATTGCTGCCAACGTTTAATATTCCACTATAAGTTCTTATAGCTGACTTTTTTAGGGGTATTCGTTAGGCGCATAAAAGCAATAATATCATATTCTTGAAAATTTGTATCTAAGAAAAAAATATCGTACCTCCTTTATGTTTAAGTATTTATTTAGTGTAATCGTAGAATATGCAAAATTCGAAAAATAGTATTCTTTAAAATCCGGGAGGGCCAAACATGACCTGAGCCGGGATTTTATTTTGGCTAAAATAATCTAAGGCCTCGATATAAAAAAACTAAAAAATTGTGTTAAAAAATAGCTGCCTCCCCGGTATAAATCCACACTGATCTGAGTGTATAATTGACCATATACATTTACTCATCCTGTCAGCTATTAATTTAGTTATCATTTTATAATCAGTATTAAAAGGCTTATGGGTCTGTATGAGTTAACATCCTCTTTATCTTTGTTTTTCTTCAAAAAGCTGACCACTACAGCCATTTGAAACAAGGGCCGTATCGCACACTCTTTTAGAATTTAATTGGCTAATGTCACCAATTCAGGGTTTAATATTGAGTTGTTTTTTTTTAAATAGAAATTATCTGACAGTCCGTCATCACCACATGCTTTTCCATTAGCTAAAGATTTCACTACTACTTCTATTTCTTTTAGAGTAATATCTGCCAGCAGACCCTTTACATGACTTGTCTGCAATTTGGGGATTGAAAGCTTGCTAAGAAAATCCTTGAGTTTTAAAATATTGCCCCCCTCCCTGTCTGACAGAATAAATAGCTTCAGAATGATTAAAAAAGCTCTCTTGTATTTTTGCTTCCTCTGTAATAAGAATTTTAGTATCCTAGTCTACCAGCGATGTGATTCTATTATACACTTGTCGCTCTCTTTTTTGCCAAGCTAAAAATTTCCCAGCAAATTCACTCTCTTCGTATACTTTTTGGAGGTATGCAAAATTTGCCAGGTACCCTCTAGCATAATAATAATTTTGCTACTTTTTCGTGCTTCCATAAGTGTCGATTTATTTTTAATATTTGTATTTCATATGCAGTGTTCGTTTGCCCGAATGGCCCCTAATTCTGATTGTGTCCGTTCTATTTTTTTGGAGCGTTTTATTGCAATATCTTTGGAAATTATGTAACCACAAGTGGTTGCTTCAAAAGTCTCCTAGACACTTTCTACCTTCGCTGTATTTCTATTTTCTAGAAGCATCTTATTTCGTTGCTGATCTCCGAACACCAATCTTCATCTTGGAGATGAACCTTATTAAAGAACCATCTCTAAAGTAATTTACGTTTTCTAAACCCTGGTATTTCCAATTTTACCATGGCATGGTCGGAGAAACCGTTTTGGATACGCATATAGTTAATTAGTGTTAAGTTACGAGAAGTAAGATAGTAATCCAATTGAGACGCAGTCTTATATTTAGCTGAAAAACATGAATATTCTCTCTTATTTGAAAACTTCACCCATCATATGGCTTTCAGATAGAACTTTTGCATAAACTCCACCAATGCTATTGCCATTCGAGGCTTATTCTGTTTACATTTCTTAGAGGATGAATCCAGTCCCGGATTTTTCAAAAAGTTAAAATTGCCACCCATTATCACGGCACCAGGGATGTGTAGTAGTGCGTCATAAAGATCTAATATTGACGAAGGATTATCTTCTATTGGTGCATACATTGTAGCTATCCTTAATCTAGTATTGTTAATCAGTCCACTAATCAGACCGCATCTACCTTCTTTATCTGTCTGAGATGAGGTGATTTGAAGAGGAAACGATTTGTTAACGCAAATGGCTACGCCCTTATGGACCGCCTGCCCACTGTCTAAACATACTCTATGTGGATTCCTTTTTATCCATATAGTGCGTCTCCTGAATCAATACAATATCAAGAGCATGGCTCTCACCTATTCATCAATAGCTTGGGCTTTGATTTTATTATTGAGGCTGTTAGCATTTAAGGAGACAATACATATGGAATCTTTATACATCTGCATGACGGGTGGGATACTACTAGGAAATGTATGGTTCACTGTGCATACATCTAATTAGCATAAAGTGCATTTTTACATCTTAAAAGACAAACAGGCTGAAGCGTACGATGTTGTCCCAGTTCCAATTTCCCCGAGCCATTCCTTAAAACACAACCCTGAGATCGAATTCTTGGCATATGCTAATATCTTAATGTGCGCATATAAAATAAAGTGCATACCCGTTGTTAACATTTTTATCACATTCTGCTTTTTGCAAAACCAATTATCAGTTTCAATAAATAAAGTGCTGCCCGAGTGCATAATAAATGGTTTGCTGCTACACAGCGCGTGCGCAGGGAGGAATGGTTTGCTGCTACACAGCGCGTGCGCAGCTTCAATCCGCGGAGCCTCGAACACGGTGAGGGGCTCGAGGCCTGCGCGGGTCTTCGAGAGCTACCTGGGAACAGACGAGAGTGGCACACAACGTTTGTGCTGGTGCCTGTGTACAGTGCTGGACCGAAGAAGTCAGAAGTATGAAAAAGTATGCAGAGTATTCACTTTGCTGACCCTGAGTGCCTGAGTTTCACTTACCTGTGGTGGGGCTGTGCCTGCAGCGTCGCTGGTCTGCGGCGTGGTTATCGGCAGCCTGTTCAATTTCACCGCTGCGGTCCCGGCCCCGGACTTCAACTCCCTACTGCCCTAGCGGTGGACCCGGAACCCGGAACCCGCCGGACTTCGTTTCGCGCCTGGAGGCGCATAATTTGCAGCTGTGCCCCTGCATCGCGGGTCGGCGCCGGGAGAAGCCCGGGACAAGGGCGGGACAGTCTGTGACAGTCCGGGACTGGCCGTGGCTGGGCTGGGCCATCCTCTTTGTACCCCGTGTGGGATTAACATGCCTCAGAGGTGTCCTTCGTTGTAGGTAAAGCACTATTAATCTTTATCGTCCTGTTAGTGCTTGCGAGATACTTTATATTTCTTTGCTGCCAATTATTAACACTTTATATAACGTTTACAATGCCTACAGGTTCAAAGGACTCGTGTACCCTGGGGTCAGGCCCTCTTGATAATTACCTGGTGAAAAAGGTTAACAAAATAAATAGCGATCGTAGGGCCTCTCTGGGAATGGACAGTCCCCTATTGAGCCCCATTGCTCCCCATACTCCTATAGTGAGCCCGCTAGATCATGGTAGCGGTGAGCAGGCCACTTCTGCTACCTCAATGGTTACAGCCCAGGTCCATAAGGATCTGCCGGTCTGTAATATTCTTATTCTGGGTGAAAGTTTTGATGAAGTCATCCCTGATGCTAGGCCAGTGAGGAACTGCAGAAAGCAGCATAACAAAAGGGGGGGGGAGAAGTCTAGAAAAAGGGTCGATATTATCGAATCTGTACAGGCTAACTTAGATGAGACCCCGAATTCTTATGTAGACAGTAATGTTGGTAACAGCTTAATATGCCCGGATCAAATGTCTGTACTATTACGTTCCCTGGAGGATATAATTGATGCTAAAATAAACCAGTTAGTGCAACCCCTAGTACGGAAATTAGATACTATGGCCGATGAGGTTAAGAAGCTAGGGGGCTTGCTATCTAAACATCTAAAATTGTTAGATAGCAACATCAAGCCGACGGGAGTAGCCGGGCAGGAGAATGTAGCTAGAGTAGCTAACCAGCATCATCCCCCTCTGTCTGCCAATACATCAGTGCCAGTTATTCCTGAGCCCACCTTTGCACAAAGAACTGCCACATTAGCCCCTACGGGGTTGGTTGCGTCATTGAACAGCCAGGAGACAAAGAAAAGTAGGTCTATAAATCTACCCCCGGCATGTTCCCCTTATGCTGTGATTTTAACCAATGTACCTCCCCAGGATAGTCACTCAGCTCCTATGCATAAGGAATCTCATGACTCCCTTAAACACAAAACCGTTTCCTAGTTGCACAGAAAGTGTGGATTTCCGTTAGATCTTGATAATGAAATCCTAAGCACTAGACGAGTGAGCTGGATTGGGCCTTCGAAAAAATCCTGTGCTGGTGATTGTATAATAGTTAATTTTAGATACCCACAGCATGTGGCTACAGTCTTATTGAGGGCTGCCTCTTTGGCACAAGATGTAAACAGCATCCAGGTGCGTCCTCTTGGTTTCTTTTATAATCTTCCCCCCAGTGTTCCCTCACATAGCCTAAACTTGAGAACATATAGACCATTGATCACACCAAGGCCATTTCCCGATCAGGGCCCAGTAGATGGAAATTTCTCTTTTAACCTTGGGTCCACTATTCCTACTCGAAATCGATTTGAGGTATTTTCTTCTCTGGATATGTGCGATTGACGAGAGGCTACCGAAGGCACTAGGGTTGAGCTTTGCGCCGGTTTGGAGCCTCAGGAAAAGGAAAAAGATCAAGTACCCACGAATCCTGTTGGTAACATTTGTAGCCCAATGCCAATCAGGATCTCAAATGGAGCTAACTTTAAGATGGTAACATGGAATGTGGCGGGCATACGTTCCAAGAGAGATAATCCCTCCTGGTTAAATTTCTTGAGGGACTATGATATCATGGCTTTGCAAGAGACCTGGGAAATCGACTGTGATTTTTGGTTGGACGGCTTTACGTCCCATTCTTGTCCCAGCAAAAAAATCATCGTCCGGGAGGGCGATAGGGGGGTTAATGGTTTTGGTATCGGTGAATGTAAGAGGGTCAGTTACTAGGATACCCTGTATATCTAATAATTTCCTTATTTTGGAATTCAAATTCGCTAACAGTATGAAATTATTGTTAGTGAATTGTTATAACTCCCAGCAAGGGGACTCGCCGAATTCTCATTTGACCTGGTTGTCAAATTTTTTAAACACTTATATTCTAAAGCAAACCACTTTTTGTCATTTTATTTTGTTAGGTGATTTTAATGTGCATTTATGTAGTCAGAATTGTTTGTTAATTGATATTGATGGGCCAGATTTTACTACGCCACAACATTTTGAGCACTCAAAAAAAGGGGAAGCACTGGAGAAACTTTTATCTGAAAATGATTTGTATGATCCAGGCTTCTCCGATCATAGGACACGGGTTCCCACATTTATAGGTAGAGATAGTAACACAATAATTGACTACATATTTCTTTCTTCTGGCCTTTTAAATTGCGTAGTATTTTATAATGCTATACAGTCAACTTTTAGCGACCATAACCCAGTGGCAATTGAATTGTTTGATGGCTTCTCTTTTTTAAATACATCTATTCCCTCCATGATGGTTGTTGAAGTGAGGACAAAAGACCAGGGAAGGAGGTTAAACTGGAGTAAGATAATTCCAGAGGAGTTTTTTAATACTATTACTACTGAGGCGGCTATGGACTTAGAAATTTGTGGAGATCAACACGCTTTGGGAAAGCAAGTAATCTCCTCGTTCGAATCCATTTGTCTTAAAGTGGCAAATGAATTAACTCGTAACTGTAGTTCTGCAATTAATAGTTCTGCCACCGGCTGGTTTGACCATAAATGCACTAAATCCTACAATTGCCTCAAAAAAGCTCTTCAGGCACGCCCGAGGAACAAAACTCTGGTGTCACAGCTTAGAAGAGATCATAAGAAAACACTGGAGGATAGGAAAAAAGAAATTAAACATAACGCCTGGGCGGATCTTATGGATAAAGCTACTTTAAAGGACAGTGCAAAATTTTGGTCAATTATCAATACGCCCTTTTTTTCTAACATTAAGAATAATGTGTTGGAAACTAATATTGCAGAGGAGGATTGGCTGAGCCACTTTGAAGCTATATATGGTAGTCACCTCGATTTAGAACCTCTCATGGGTCAAGGCCTGGTACCCACCCCTACGCCAGTTAGGTTCCATATAGGAGAGGTCATTAAAGCAATTGAAGATTCAGCTGGAAAGAAGGCCCCTGGACCAGACGGTGTGCCAACCGATATGTATAAGGCCAATCCTTTGTTTTGGGCCAATATACTGACAAATGTCTTTAATAATGCGGCTTCTGTTGGATTCCCAAAATCATGGTCTCGGTCGGTTATTATACCGATCTTTAAGAAAGGTCAAAGGGCAGACCCGAAATGTTACAGGCCAATATCCCTGCTGGATTCCTCTATAAAGATCTTGGGGAAAGTTATCCTAGCTAGGATAACGGGGTGGGCCTCTGACAATAACATTCTGTCAGACGCCCAATACGGCTTTAGAGCTGGGCGGAGCACAGAGGACCAATGCCTGAACCTTCTCCTAATTACAGCCAAGTATACCAAGGCGGCTAGCGGCTCAATTTATTTGGGTTTCATGGATTTGTCCACAGCTTTTGACCTCGTTAATAGGTCTAAGCTGTGGACAATGCTGCTGGAATTGGGGCTTGATAGGGCGCTTGTGTATTTTTTAGATAAAGACCTATCTAAAGACCTAAACGCCTTCATTAGGATGACGGCCGAGGGGAAATGTACGTCCAGTTTTAAATCCAGCAGAGGGGTGAGACAGGGATGTATTTTAGCCCCTATGCTATTTACATTATATATTAACGCCCTGGAACATAGCCTGGTGCTAGCAACGCCGGACATTCCGCGTATGGGAAGTACCCTGATTCCGGTCCTCCTATACGCGGACGATGCCGTTCTCCTGGCCAGGACTCCCTTGGCCTTGCAGAAACTGTTGGACTCGTTTGGGGAGTTCATGAAAAACCTGGACCTGGTAGTTAATAATAACAAATCACACGTGATGTCACTGGGCCGGGCAAAAAATAAGGTTAAGCCTTTTTTTTGTGGGGGTGAAGAAATCTCACGCGTGAGAGTATTCACCTACTTAGGAGTAGTCTTCGACGACAATAGTTCTTGGTCCCCCCAGCTTTTATTAAAAGCAAACTCTGCGAGAAACTCTGGTGGGGCAATATTGGGCTTTGCAAAAAGACTGGGTGGGAAACCAGTAGAGGCAATTTTAACCATCTATAAGGCCAAAACTATTTCTATTGTTAGGTATGGGGCGTCAATCTGGGGCTACATCAAGCACGATGTGATCCAGACGGAGGAAAACAAATGTTTGCGCTCTCTTCTTGGCCTCCCACAATCAACAGCTTCCTATTCAGTTCATTTGGAACTTGGGATTGGTTATATAACAGATATCATTAAATTAGCACCATTACTATTATGGATAAAAACATGGCTAAATCCGAATCTCTCGCTCACCCACAAAATATTAAAGGACTGTTTAAGTTTAGATTATAGGAACAAAATCCAGTGGCTGTCTAACATTGAGACGCTAGCTGCATACGTGGGGAGACCAGATATTTTTTCTAACCCCGAATCCCTATGTAAGGCAGATCTGGAGTGGGTAAAATCTAACTTTAAGAAATTAAAAGAGGCGGAGCGAGAGGGTTTTGAAATCTGTAAACCATCGGTCAGGGCGCACGTTTTGTTAACCCCGTCTTCGGGGACCCCACTATATCTATCAATAGTCTCTAACTCTTTCCACAGATGGTTGTTAACCAAATTACGGTTCAACCAATTACACATGGTTCTTTGGGATGTGGAGGAATGGAGAAGATTAGAAGATGTTCCCCCTTGCAAGTGCGACGACTTTTCCCCGCAAGACATCACGCACTTCTTGTTTTTTTGTACATTTTTTAAACATGCCAGGAAAAGGTTTATTATTCCTCTGTTAAAAAGTATGAATTTTAGCCAGTGTAAGCCAGCTCTAATGTTTTTAAATCTGTTAGAGTCTCCATTAACTATGGTCTGTGTTGCCAGCTCTTTAGTAGCAGCTGTCAGAGAGAGGAGGGCCAGACTTAAAATTGTACATGATGTTGATCCCCTCTAATAGCTGAAATCCGAATTTGTACTGATTATCTAAATGGTTATGGTTAATTTTGAATTTTATCCTCATAAACGAAATTGTATTTCCTTATATGTACCTTTGTTTTATTTGTCTTTTATATCTTTGTATCTGTATAGCATACTTTTATGATTTTTAATAATCGAATAAAGTGGTTTTGACTTGACTTGAAGTTCCGATTCCTCTTAACATAAAGTACATGTGTGCTTTTTTAAATAGAGAAAAAACAGACTAAAACCATATTAGAAATCAGCTAAAGTCGTCTATCCAATATTATCACATTTCTCTCTTTCCTGGGACTGTTCCTTTAGATGCGACACACATTGATTTCCTAAAGTGTCTATGCAAAATAAAGTGCAAGGTACATAAACGATATTGCCCACTCTGTCGTACAGGAATTCATGGTTTGAATGCACTCACAGACCAACCTCCAAATAGGTACTGCTTTGGTATCTATTCAGAAGGTGAGGAATCTGCAACTAAAGGTTTCTATTAGAAGAACAAGCTACTGTCTTTCTGGTCGAGACTCCATCTAGCCGCCGAATCCGCACTGACACTTCCATCCTCCTCATTCTGTGATTGGACTCTTTCCATTAATGGGTTCCAAGTCTAGGAACCTGCAACCTGCCTACAAATTTACTTTTGGGGCTCATGTCTGAGGGCGCAGCCAGTTTAGAAAGCAACTGACATCTGCACCCTGGGTTGACACCTATATAGGCCCCACACATCATTTCCTGAGTGTCATTGCGGAACCACAAGGCACCACCTTCCAGCTCGTAAAAGGTACTGCTGAAAGGTTTCCGGATCCAGTCTGACTCCTGAGGGATATTCAAAGGTAAGGAATATACAGCTAGATAGTCTACTAGAAAGAGCGTTACCAAAGGTAAGTTAGTTGTTCAACTAGATAATTTAAATCAAAGCCCCTGGCAAGACCACTGAGAGTTCTAATGCTGTTAAACCATAATAATCCCTTACATGGACTGATTACTGTGTCCAGATCTTTTTTTTTTTCTTTTGTATTTTTTTTTATTGAAAACAGCACTATGAGTCAGGTAAGCAGAACAGTGCAATGTATGTATTGTAGCAGAATGGAAGGGCACGGGGGATACCGGTGAGGTAGGTAGGGTAGTCGCATAGTGCTTGCATTTCTAACAACAACCAAATAAATTGTGACTGCCTCTGCCAGGTGCTGCTGCCCCGGGTGTTCCATTGGGAGAAATAACACTAGTAAACATTCTGCCATGAGAGACGAGGGTATTGTGTTTGGGGGGGGGGTGAAGTGAGCAGGGGCATGAGGAAGTGATTGCTGAGACGTAGATTGAGAAGTGTCCCATGTTATCAAAAAGCATGCTCCATAGGGCACAAGGAGGTGGCGCTCATATCAGCAAACAGAAAGCGGGGAGCAACATAGGTCCATGGTATGATAAGGCGCCGGAGTGTGTCCGTAGGGGAAGGGTGAAGGGGGGGGGGGGGGGGGAGGTAGAGAGATGGACAAGAAGATGACAGAATATATGAAGGAGAGCGGGAGCTAAGAAATTAAAAAGGCTCAAAAGGGGTCTGTGAGAAGGGAGACAGGGCTAGGACGTAGGAGGGGAGGTATGGGTGAGGGCTTACAGTCCTTTTGCACTCAGCTGGTAGGGGCAATTGTGGGCGACTGGATTGGATGCCTCTTTCGCTAGATGCGTTAAAAACGTGTTTAGGGATCGTCTCATAGGAAAGGTGCCCATGTCTTCATGAACACCTCGGATTGGGCTTGCCGCTTGTAAATTACGCATTCGAATGTCGCTGTCTGGATCATCGCCACTTTCCAGTCCTCTTGTTGTAGGGGCATGGGGGATTGCCATTGACGCAGAATGCATATTTTGGCTGCTGCCACAATTTACACACAATCTAGACTAATCTAGATGGAGGCATACCTAAAAGCTTGACTCAAATGTATTATTGAGCTGTAGTGTATATTCACTCACTCCCAGCAGCACTTGCTCAGGCATTACTTTGATCCAGCAAAAGTTTTGTCCGTGTCACTTGCCGGCAAAGTATTTAACTTCTTAGAAGATTATGGATATAAATTATATATAAATCTATTCCATCTCCAAGGCCATTAAACTTCGTGCACAGGATTAGGCCTCCTCTCTGGAACTCCTTGTCAGTCCTCTTTGAATGGTTACTCTTGCATCTAGAAGTGAAAGGCATGGCACTTATGTGGCTTACCTCTGTCCTGGTCATCTCTGTGACCAATTCCTTCATATGCACAAGCTTCAGCTATCCCCACAGCCTTCACAAGGTTTCTCTGACCCCATTGGTCTATGTTCCGGATATTCGCACATTTTTAGAAGTGCACCATGTTTTCTGACCAGACTTTCAACTCTAAGCCCTCGCTAAAGATACTGGTCATTCGTCCTCCCAAGCTCAAACTATTTGCTAGCAGATCTGTCCAGTTAGAGAGCTCCTCTCTGTGGATCTCCTTTCTTCAGCCATTTACAATAAAAGCAACTCTTTTTATTGTGGTCAGCGGGCTTCATCGATTGGTCTTTTAAATTGTAACGCACATTTTACTTCCACCCACCCCAGCATACAGCATGGGACAATGGATTGATTCTGTCTCCTTTTTAGGTCTCGCCTAGGCAGCACTTGTGTTGTCTCTTCGAGACATGCTGTATTCAGGATATTTGCATAAAGCTCTGCCCACATTCCGCCCAGCTTTTTAATTGGCTCCTGTCCGTGTCCTTTGTAAATGGTGGCTTTTCATTGGTCAGTAGGCTTAGTAGTCCCTCCTTAGTACCACCTTGTCTCTTCTTGTAACCTTCCATGAGGACACCCCCTGTTACATGTGTTGTTACTTTGTCTGATTTAATTGCAATCTGTGAATACTATTTTCTCAAAAGACTTTCTCTGACCTTCTGTTGCAGCCACGACATGCTGTCACAACGTAATTTATTTTTTCAATGTGTGCTTGGACTTTAACAGTGGCGGTGCGCCACTTTTCTCTTTAGTGCGCGCTCGGCCAACTCTTTTTTTTATTTTTTTATAAACGTATGTTTTTTTTCACAGCATGAGACAACCTTAATGGCGCCCTCGTGTCTTCTGTTTAAAATGCGAGGCTCACAACGGCCCCCGCGCATCTTTTTAAAATGAATGGCTCGCCAACTTGCACCACTCATTAGAATAGCATCCGTATGCCTTGATTTTGACCAGCGTAAGCAAGGGGCTGCGACCGATTCCTCGCCACAGCTTGAGGAGGAGTCCTTAAAACGCACACTAGGACCTCGCTCTACTCCAAGGCATCCAACGCTGTCTCACAGCCCCCCTCCGTGCCGATTCCACAACAGCAATGCGGTGTCAGGCACAGTATGGAGAACGCATGCGCGCGGCTTTGAGCAAGGCCTCCCCCCCCTCAAATGTTATTCAACTGTGTTTGGAGGCGCGTGGGGACAATGGAGCGCTTTCTAAAGGGACGCTAATCACATGGTAACTTGATCTTATTTTTTAATGTATGGATATCACTATTCGTCTGCCTTAAAATAATACCACGTTGAAAAAGCATGTTTAGTGACTGCTTTTTTTGGGGTGGTCTAGAGTCAAGGAGTAGCCAGGTACGAACCTGTGGTTCCACATTGTACCAGAGAAGTGTGTTTGTGAATTGAATCGCTTCCGGTTGAGCTGTAGACTCTTCGCCAACCAGCAGATCCTATGCCCCGGGGGCACCCGACTGCTCTGTTATGAATTATGTGGTGTTAAGAGCCCTAGATGTGGCAACGCCAGGGTTTCCAGCTCTCCCCCACAGCTCCCACCCGAATTCTTGCCTCCAATCCCTCGTTCACGTTGTGTCCAATTTTACTGAGTTAGGTGGTAGTCTAGAGCTTCCCGTGCATTACAGCTTATGGCTAATAGATTCACTCAAATTGTTTATTTTTTAAAGAAATGATGGTGTGTTTGAAAGAGTTAGGGGCATGTCCTTCGAGTGAGCCTGTCTTTTTATGATTTCATGCTGGTTGAAAAGGTGGACAGGGGCCGGTCAGTAATTGGAAATGTCTGTTTGTGAATTGAGAAATAATGCTCGAACATCACTTTGAGGAGCGGGGGAGGGGTGGGGGCGGGGGTTCGAGCGGGCTCGCAGCTATACACAGCCATGCAGGTAACTTATGGCCGCAGCTTAGACCGTCTATAAGCTGTACTTTGGCCGCGCATGTAGTGCTTCGAATTGTCGGAAGCAAGGCTGTAACACTTTCTAAATTGAAAGGTACCAACGTCTGGAGCATGCCATTAATGAGGGGAATGAAAATCAGTGACTTTCTTTGTGCACCACAGATTGTGTTCTCTTAAAAAACGCCTTTACTGATCTACATGCTGTACTGCCACCAAGTACTAAAACGTCAGCAGAGCTCATGCAATGCCTCTCTATACCTGCCTTCTTTGTGCGACGCACCCATCGAGTCCGCATAATGCACCTCTGTCCCAGCCTACTGCCTGTACTGCAATTGAAGTAAGGAAATGGTAACAGAGCTCAAGCAATGCACCTATATGCTCATTTTCCTTGTGCAAACGCCCATCAAGTCCTCTGTCCTGAACTGCAGTATTCACTGATTTACCAGTCCTAAGACACCCGCAGATATACTGAGACATTTGTAGTACTCTGACAATCAACTTTCTCCACTGTGCGCAACTATCCCGGCATAGTGACCTCTAAAAGCTCGATCAGTGCACCTCTGACCACACCGGACCATCTGGAGGTTCGTGTGTGGATCTGGAGGACACAAGCATTTGCAATGCAATCGGTCTCTCATTTGCGAGAGTTTGAGCTATAGGCATTGTAAATAATGATGCCTTTTATTTGTGTGTTTGAATATCTGCAAGCGCTGCGTAAACACACACTTTGTACTTGTAGTCCTTGCTTACAAGAAGCAAGGTTGACAGTAACTGCCCATTTTTTACTGCTAGCCTTGCTTCTTGCAAGCAAGGACTATAAGCAGATTTTCAAAACATAAATATAAGGCATTGTCAATTACAATGCCAATAGCTCAAACTCTCACAAATGCGAGACTGATTGCATTGTAAATGCTTATTAAAGTTGTTTTTACAAAGTGTGTAAGTGACATTGAAACTGCCTGCTATTTGAGCAATAATAATAATACAATGCTTGACAAACCTGTAATGCTTTTTATTCTAATATATATCTTTGGTAAAATGGACACATCAGTGATATATTTATTTTTATTTCATATTTTCATTGCAAGCTATGTTTGTGGCATATGCTTGCAATAAAAAAATAATCACTGCACTGACTTCCAAGGCCAGACATTATCGCGTTGCCAATGCTTGTCTTGGCTAGAACTTGTTTGGCCACTCACAGACTTTTGCGTTCCTCCTAAATGTAAATTTTATTTGCCAGTCCTATGCCTAAGACTGATATATGTACTCTATAGCCACTCCACTTCAAAGCTTTCTACCTGTAGAGACATTTTAATTGTCCAGCTATTGGATAACTTCTCTTCCATCTTTGGTTTATTACTTCATGACATACCCTATTAAGCTGTGTTCTGCTTAGCCACTCCTCTGCACTCTTAGATTACAATTTGTGGTTGGAGCGCTCTGTTAAAACTTTAAATAAATAAATAAATCTGCACTTGCATCTATTCACGCATCTTATGTCTTCCTCATGCAACCTAAATTGTGCAATAAGTCTGAAACCCATTCCAGCATATATCTCCTGAAATTATGCTTCTGGCCATACAAGTTAATCCATAGTCTGAAGGACATGTATATCGGTTTTACCCATATTTACGATTGCCTTCATTTGTTAATTTCTGATAGTCCCCACTTTTCCTTATCTTTAATTGTACTGCCTCTCCTCTTTTCTTCATCATTGTATGCAGTTGCCCTCGAAAATGCTTTCAATGTTTTTATCTGTCTTCTTAAATGCCTTCTTGGGTGAGGGCTTACAGTCCTTTTGCACTCAGCTGGTAGGGGCAATTGTGGGCGACTGGATTGGATGCCTCTTTCGCTAGATGCGTTAAAAACGTGTTTAGGGATCGTCTCATAGGAAAGGTGCCCATGTCTTCATGAACACCTCGGATTGGGCTTGCCGCTTGTAAATTACGCATTCGAATGTCGCTGTCTGGATCATCGCCACTTTCCAGTCCTCTTGTTGTAGGGGCATGGGGGATTGCCATTGACGCAGAATGCATATTTTGGCTGCTGCCACAATTTACACACAATCTAGACTAATCTAGATGGAGGCATACCTAAAAGCTTGACTCAAATGTATTATTGAGCTGTAGTGTATATTCACTCACTCCCAGCAGCACTTGCTCAGGCATTACTTTGATCCAGCAAAAGTTTTGTCCGTGTCACTTGCCGGCAAAGTATTTAACTTCTTAGAAGATTATGGATATAAATTATATATAAATCTATTCCATCTCCAAGGCCATTAAACTTCGTGCACAGGATTAGGCCTCCTCTCTGGAACTCCTTGTCAGTCCTCTTTGAATGGTTACTCTTGCATCTAGAAGTGAAAGGCATGGCACTTATGTGGCTTACCTCTGTCCTGGTCATCTCTGTGACCAATTCCTTCATATGCACAAGCTTCAGCTATCCCCACAGCCTTCACAAGGTTTCTCTGACCCCATTGGTCTATGTTCCGGATATTCGCACATTTTTAGAAGTGCACCATGTTTTCTGACCAGACTTTCAACTCTAAGCCCTCGCTAAAGATACTGGTCATTCGTCCTCCCAAGCTCAAACTATTTGCTAGCAGATCTGTCCAGTTAGAGAGCTCCTCTCTGTGGATCTCCTTTCTTCAGCCATTTACAATAAAAGCAACTCTTTTTATTGTGGTCAGCGGGCTTCATCGATTGGTCTTTTAAATTGTAACGCACATTTTACTTCCACCCACCCCAGCATACAGCATGGGACAATGGATTGATTCTGTCTCCTTTTTAGGTCTCGCCTAGGCAGCACTTGTGTTGTCTCTTCGAGACATGCTGTATTCAGGATATTTGCATAAAGCTCTGCCCACATTCCGCCCAGCTTTTTAATTGGCTCCTGTCCGTGTCCTTTGTAAATGGTGGCTTTTCATTGGTCAGTAGGCTTAGTAGTCCCTCCTTAGTACCACCTTGTCTCTTCTTGTAACCTTCCATGAGGACACCCCCTGTTACATGTGTTGTTACTTTGTCTGATTTAATTGCAATCTGTGAATACTATTTTCTCAAAAGACTTTCTCTGACCTTCTGTTGCAGCCACGACATGCTGTCACAACGTAATTTATTTTTTCAATGTGTGCTTGGACTTTAACAGTGGCGGTGCGCCACTTTTCTCTTTAGTGCGCGCTCGGCCAACTCTTTTTTTTATTTTTTTATAAACGTATGTTTTTTTTCACAGCATGAGACAACCTTAATGGCGCCCTCGTGTCTTCTGTTTAAAATGCGAGGCTCACAACGGCCCCCGCGCATCTTTTTAAAATGAATGGCTCGCCAACTTGCACCACTCATTAGAATAGCATCCGTATGCCTTGATTTTGACCAGCGTAAGCAAGGGGCTGCGACCGATTCCTCGCCACAGCTTGAGGAGGAGTCCTTAAAACGCACACTAGGACCTCGCTCTACTCCAAGGCATCCAACGCTGTCTCACAGCCCCCCTCCGTGCCGATTCCACAACAGCAATGCGGTGTCAGGCACAGTATGGAGAACGCATGCGCGCGGCTTTGAGCAAGGCCTCCCCCCCCTCAAATGTTATTCAACTGTGTTTGGAGGCGCGTGGGGACAATGGAGCGCTTTCTAAAGGGACGCCAATCACATGGTAACTTGATCTTATTTTTTAATGTATGGATATCACTATTCGTCTGCCTTAAAATAATACCACGTTGAAAAAGCATGTTTAGTGACTGCTTTTTTTGGGGTGGTCTAGAGTCAAGGAGTAGCCAGGTACGAACCTGTGGTTCCACATTGTACCAGAGAAGTGTGTTTGTGAATTGAATCGCTTCCGGTTGAGCTGTAGACTCTTCGCCAACCAGCAGATCCTATGCCCCGGGGGCACCCGACTGCTCTGTTATGAATTATGTGGTGTTAAGAGCCCTAGATGTGGCAACGCCAGGGTTTCCAGCTCTCCCCCACAGCTCCCACCCGAATTCTTGCCTCCAATCCCTCGTTCACGTTGTGTCCAATTTTACTGAGTTAGGTGGTAGTCTAGAGCTTCCCGTGCATTACAGCTTATGGCTAATAGATTCACTCAAATTGTTTATTTTTTAAAGAAATGATGGTGTGTTTGAAAGAGTTAGGGGCATGTCCTTCGAGTGAGCCTGTCTTTTTATGATTTCATGCTGGTTGAAAAGGTGGACAGGGGCCGGTCAGTAATTGGAAATGTCTGTTTGTGAATTGAGAAATAATGCTCGAACATCACTTTGAGGAGCGGGGGAGGGGTGGGGGCGGGGGTTCGAGCGGGCTCGCAGCTATACACAGCCATGCAGGTAACTTATGGCCGCAGCTTAGACCGTCTATAAGCTGTACTTTGGCCGCGCATGTAGTGCTTCGAATTGTCGGAAGCAAGGCTGTAACACTTTCTAAATTGAAAGGTACCAACGTCTGGAGCATGCCATTAATGAGGGGAATGAAAATCAGTGACTTTCTTTGTGCACCACAGATTGTGTTCTCTTAAAAAACGCCTTTACTGATCTACATGCTGTACTGCCACCAAGTACTAAAACGTCAGCAGAGCTCATGCAATGCCTCTCTATACCTGCCTTCTTTGTGCGACGCACCCATCGAGTCCGCATAATGCACCTCTGTCCCAGCCTACTGCCTGTACTGCAATTGAAGTAAGGAAATGGTAACAGAGCTCAAGCAATGCACCTATATGCTCATTTTCCTTGTGCAAACGCCCATCAAGTCCTCTGTCCTGAACTGCAGTATTCACTGATTTACCAGTCCTAAGACACCCGCAGATATACTGAGACATTTGTAGTACTCTGACAATCAACTTTCTCCACTGTGCGCAACTATCCCGGCATAGTGACCTCTAAAAGCTCGATCAGTGCACCTCTGACCACACCGGACCATCTGGAGGTTCGTGTGTGGATCTGGAGGACACAAGCATTTGCAATGCAATCGGTCTCTCATTTGCGAGAGTTTGAGCTATAGGCATTGTAAATAATGATGCCTTTTATTTGTGTGTTTGAATATCTGCAAGCGCTGCGTAAACACACACTTTGTACTTGTAGTCCTTGCTTACAAGAAGCAAGGTTGACAGTAACTGCCCATTTTTTACTGCTAGCCTTGCTTCTTGCAAGCAAGGACTATAAGCAGATTTTCAAAACATAAATATAAGGCATTGTCAATTACAATGCCAATAGCTCAAACTCTCACAAATGCGAGACTGATTGCATTGTAAATGCTTATTAAAGTTGTTTTTACAAAGTGTGTAAGTGACATTGAAACTGCCTGCTATTTGAGCAATAATAATAATACAATGCTTGACAAACCTGTAATGCTTTTTATTCTAATATATATCTTTGGTAAAATGGACACATCAGTGATATATTTATTTTTATTTCATATTTTCATTGCAAGCTATGTTTGTGGCATATGCTTGCAATAAAAAAATAATCACTGCACTGACTTCCAAGGCCAGACATTATCGCGTTGCCAATGCTTGTCTTGGCTAGAACTTGTTTGGCCACTCACAGACTTTTGCGTTCCTCCTAAATGTAAATTTTATTTGCCAGTCCTATGCCTAAGACTGATATATGTACTCTATAGCCACTCCACTTCAAAGCTTTCTACCTGTAGAGACATTTTAATTGTCCAGCTATTGGATAACTTCTCTTCCATCTTTGGTTTATTACTTCATGACATACCCTATTAAGCTGTGTTCTGCTTAGCCACTCCTCTGCACTCTTAGATTACAATTTGTGGTTGGAGCGCTCTGTTAAAACTTTAAATAAATAAATAAATCTGCACTTGCATCTATTCACGCATCTTATGTCTTCCTCATGCAACCTAAATTGTGCAATAAGTCTGAAACCCATTCCAGCATATATCTCCTGAAATTATGCTTCTGGCCATACAAGTTAATCCATAGTCTGAAGGACATGTATATCGGTTTTACCCATATTTACGATTGCCTTCATTTGTTAATTTCTGATAGTCCCCACTTTTCCTTATCTTTAATTGTACTGCCTCTCCTCTTTTCTTCATCATTGTATGCAGTTGCCCTCGAAAATGCTTTCAATGTTTTTATCTGTCTTCTTAAATGCCTTCTTTTCTCATCTTTCTCACCCTTCTGCTCTGTTGTGCTGCCTTCTTTTCTTTCTTAATCTACAGCTTCTGTTTGTGTTTTCCAGTGCCTTAATTGCCCTTGCCTTGTTACTTTTTTTCTTTACTAACCCTTGGTGTCCCACCTCATTGTATTTGTCAATCTTCTCAATTTTAACTCCCACACCTTTTCACCCATACACCATTTGTCATTATAGTTCCTTCTTTTCTAATGTGCCTATACTGTGGAACCTTCTCTCCTGCTTTGGGCATTCTGCTTTTTAGATTTGCCCAAGACTTATAGATTTTACTAAAATTATGTGTAGAACATACTTGCAAGTCAGCCCATTTCATCCACTGAGTTATTCACATTTTTCTTTCACCCACTACTGCATACAGCATGGAAAAGTGGGTCTGCCCACTTTAGCTGTTGGTTTTCTTCACTGTGAGTTGGCAGTATTCTGGCAAGGAGCACGTCCGCACAAAAAAAGTAGTTCCCTTAAGTTGGTGGGTGCTACTGTCGCAACATAAGATTTTTGTGACCCCAAAAATATTTTTGCTTTTAGCCAGTTTTCTGTCTATCTTTTTTTTTTATTATTAGATTGACAAGCGCCCTTTGCATCTCCCACTATAAAGTTTTGCAAGAATCTTGACTAAACAAAAAAGGCTTGGCAAAACCAAAAGGCTGGCAGCCCTTGCCAGACCTTTTGGCTTTACCAGTGCTTGCTTCCTTTTGTCCTGAAAACCAGTATCCTTTTCTTCCTTTCACTGGTATCTTTCCACAATTCACTTATCGTTTAAACCAGTTTTTGTTTTTAAGCCACCTTTAACTAAATTGTAATTTATTTGGAAATTTGTGCAGCACTTTAGAAAAATGAAAAATAAGCATCAATTAATTGAATTGGCAGATTTGCAGACAGTGAAGGTGTCCATGCCTTCTCTTGGAAATGTTGGAGAACCGAAATATCCTTGTTATTTTATATGGGCATTTTATTCCATTTTGCTTACCTTTCTTTTGGACAGGACACATTATTTGGATAATAATGTGTGATTATGTTTATATAGGTACGGTTTCCATCACACTTCAGTTCAGACCTAAAAGATCTACTAAGGAATCTTCTACAAGTAGACTTGACCAAGCGATATGGAAATCTCAAGAATGGTGTCAATGACATAAAGAATCACAAGTGGTTTGCTACTACAGACTGGATTGCTATTTACCAGCGAAAGGTATCTTTGTTTTATGTTACTTAAACTGTACTACATATGGTTTGGTGATGTCCGTTGTGAGTAGAATTTAAGTGCAGCACTTTAAAAAAAAATGCATACTTCATAATTATTTTAGCTTTAAAAGTACCCTTTAGAGGCAATGTGGGCTGTGAAATAAGTGAGTGGATTTGCTGTCTTTGCAATTGGTTGAGTTGCCTGTGTCAGTGCCAGGAAATTACATTAGCTTCTGCACCACATTGTTATGTCTTTATAGTTTATCAGTAGTGGAAACCAAGGCATGCCCTTATATTATCTATATAAAAGCAATGCTATTTCTTTCCCTTGCTATGCACATGTATATCAGTTTCTGAACAGTGTATCAGTTGCTTTTGAAACGTGTCCCATTACAAAGATCTACTTAATTCCACTGATCAAAAAAAGGAAACTCAGCCTTAATGGTAGACAAGCTGCCCAGCTATTCTGAATTGCATTAGCTAAACCTTGCAAGTTTCCACGGGTCTGGGAAAATGATTGCTAGTATATAACTATTATATTATGTTGCTATTCTATTGTTTTGTAATGTGCCTTAATAAATGCCATATAAACACAGGGTGTACTACATTTTTAAATAAAAAAGCTGTCAGTAAAAAATTAAGGTTATAATTTATCTGATAAAATGGCAGACACAGATCTGGTCAGTCTAGTCATCACAGAAACCTGACTTGGAGAGAGATATAGCAGGTAAATATTCCAATATATGTAACTTTGGTGACGTAAACTGCTTTGAAAAATCTAATGTGCTTCAACCAAGGCACACGCAGTTTAAGAAATAGTCTCTGCACCTACTCATATAATAGGTTGTACCTTGGATGTCATCTTTTGCAATCCAGAACTAACTACTATCCAAAGAATCACTCAATTTACTTGAAATGATCACCACATTGTGATCTTCTTACAGGATTCCACAATAACAGTTGACCAACTTCCACTTCATGGCATCATCCTACAGACTATGGAGCAATCTTAACATGGAAGATCTGGAAGTTCAGCTATCATCAAACATTGATATAAAAACAATAAACTCAGTAGGAAAGTGGTTAACCTCCTCCTTCAAGATACTCATCCTGAAGAAAATGTCAAAACAGTGCAAGAAGAAAATAAGCTTCTTGGATGAACAAGAATTAATAAAGATAAAAAGACAAATTTCGAAAAGTAAAGCACTTTGGTAAAAATCCTTAAAACACTCATGGCAAGATGTACTTACACAGACAGTAGAATTCTCAAATCAGTAATGAAAAAAGACTAAAAAAAATCCCACTACTGAAGTAGGATCTATGATACCCCTCAAAAGATCTCTTTAACATTCTCTCTGAATTTCATAATCCAGAAACTAGCCAAAACAACATAGCCAAATTCAAAGATCTTTGTAATGCTCATTACATAAATAAAGCCGACAATCTGGACACATAGCTGATACTTAAGAAAGCAATTCACCCCGAAATCAGACACCCAAAAATAACCACCGTAGAAAATAAACTGCTGTCTCTCATGTCCTTTCAGGAAACCTTAGTGGCTGAAAATCAGACTATTGTATAATCCAGCCACACAGCCAGCTGTCCATCGGACCCTTGGCCTCTTCAAATCATCAGAAAAACTCTGCTATCAACACCAGTAGATATCCCCATAGGAAATATAATCATCAACTCCTTATCAACAGGAGCTCTCCTAGAGGTTTTAAAGAAAGATTAACTGTCCCACTCCCTCCCTCCAAGACCCTAACATTTCAGACCAATAGCTTATGGACCTTTCCTTAAATTAGTGTAAAGAGCAACATTCCTCCAAGTAAATTATATTCATTACTTTCAACCATTAAACTGGACTCCAGATCTCTCAGTAAACAAAATCAATTGATCCGAATCAGCAAACTGGACTCTGACCTAGAAGGTTACTGGTTCAAACATGATTATAATTTGGAAAGACCTAAAATACTGCTGCTTCTAAACCTTTCAGAAGCTTTTGAAATGGTCCACCTTGATACCATAGTGCTCCGGCTCAACAAAATCTGTATTGAAGGCATAATTCTTGCTTGGTTAACATGTTATCTATACAGCAAGACAAATGAATCCTCCTTTTATTTAAAAACTTAGTACATAAAAACAGGAGTTCCTCAAGGATCTATTGTCTCATTCCTTTTGTTCAACATCTACAGGAAACCGCTATCTGAGCTAACCAGAAGTTTTGATTTTACATGTTACATTTATATCGACTCACAGACAATATTGCAAACTGTTGTCGCTAAGCAATATACCAGTGGATGACTTGAAACAGCTTCAAACTAAATGCTTCAGAAACTGAAATACTCACTGAGGCAGTTGTTCAGGCGAACTGAGTCCCAGCCCAAAAAATCTCAAGAGGTATGTAAACTTGAGGTTTTCACAGATTTTCATCTCTCAGTGAACACACAAGTGAATACACTATCTAAATCCTCTTTCTGCGCCCTAAAAATATTTTGACACATCTTCCCTGTAAGAAAGTGGCTCTGTATATACTGCACCAAAGTAAGGTTCAGTGTGCACTGAGTCCACAGTCCCCAGAGGTTTGGCAGAGGCTAAAGTTACATATAACCTTTCTCTCTAAAGTGGTAGCTTGGTCGAACAGTAAGGCAGTATCGGAGGACAATGTAAAGAATTTGTTGTACACACTCAGTCAGCAAATGGTCTCACACACTCAAGAACTGAACTCTATGCCAATTGTTTTGTATATAAAAATCTATAGTTGTTTTATTTTAGAACCACAAGTAGGTATCAAAATACTTTCTCAGAATGAGATGCTTTAGTTAAATACTTAAAATAAGCAATAGACTTTTAAATGCAATAGTTACAGTTGTTGCAATAGGCAACACAAGTTAAACACAATTATAACATTGAGCTCAATGAGAATTTTAAAGTAAACACAATATCAATTACTTTGCATAGGTTTTTCTTACTCGGCTGGATCCTGGATTCAGTCCCGGTGCATCTCCTGTAAACAGTTGAAAGAAATAGTTTTTGTTATACCGGCGATTTTTAAGGGATATTTGTATGTTTCAAAATTCAACACTTTTCTCAGGGTCAGGTAGGTACAGTTGTTACAGCCTCAGCGGCACAGGGGCAGCCGGGTGCAGAGAGAGTAGGCCCAATGTTAGCCTATGGCGGGCAGGGGGTCCTTTGGTTGGTGGCTGCTAGCAGGCAGGCCACGCAGCTGTGGGAGCTGGGCTTCTGGTCACTTACACAGGGCAAGTGGGGAAGTAGGATAGGACAGATGCTGCACTTCCAGGGGCACTCGGGCGGATGGGTGCAGGGTGCTTTTGAGCCGTTGGGCGCTCAATGTATTTCAGTGGGAAAGCTGCAAGACGAACAAAGGCTGCAAGCTCCTCTGGGAGATTCTTCAGGTGTGACCACCACTTCGAGAGGTAAATTGGGAAACTGTAGGTTAGGTAGGCACCCAGGAGTTGGGCACAGGGGGCCGCAGGGCACCCGGTGCAGAGGTGTCTTTTGGCGTCGGGAAATCTTACCCTCTGCTGGTCGCAGTGGGGGGGGGGTCCCCGGAGTTGAGGCTGCAGGCGTCGTCAGGAGCATCGAGGACGGTCCTTGGGTGCTGGATTCTTGTTCACAGTCACCAAGGGGACGTCCTCATGGTCTTTGTTCACTCTGGCACAGGCCGGGCTCGCTGGGGGGACGTCCTCATGGTCTTTGTTCACTCAGGCACAGGCCGGGCTCGACGGGTGCAGAGTGTGCTGGATTCGCGGTTCCTGGATTGGCACCAGGGGTTGTTGCTTGTTTGAGCAGAACCACTGCTCGTGGGAGTCCCAGTCTTTTAGAGGAGCAAGGCAGTCAGGTCCTCCAGGGTTTTTGAGGTTGCTGGACACTGGAGACGCCGGGGTTTAGCAGGAGCAGGTTCGAGGGTCGACAGGCCTGTAGGGCTGGGGCCAAGTCAGTTGGTCTCGTCCTCTTGTTAGCAGCTGCACGGCAGGTCTTCTTTCTTCTTGATCTTCTTCTTGTTACGGGTAGGTGAAGGTCAGGGACCAATGGGTCCCTTCCCTGGGGTGGGTACACCCCCTATCCTGCCACTCATCAGTGGGAGGGGAGCGGGAGCCTAGTCCTAATTGGGTAGGGCTCCCCATCTTCAAGATGGCGAGAGCCCGGAGTTGTGCTTCACCTCGCCTCCCCCACCTGAGGAGTGGGATTGGCAGAGGCTGGCACACCCCCTTTCCTCACTTGGGTTTTCCCGCCGATCTTCCCACCAGAGTGGGGGTCAGAACCGGTGGTGGCCAGTTGCTGAGTACAGCAAGTGGCTTGGAGAAGCTCACAAAGGCCTTTGAAGCTTCCCTTGCCCATCCTGGGGGAGGAGGCCTAGCACCTCGCCCAGGATGTGCATTGTTGCAGACCCACGAGAGCGGATGGCTCTCTACCCAGGGGTCCAGCAACATGTCTGCTGGGTGGCAACCTATGCAGCCTCTCAGTCAGAGCACGGATTGTTGGTTAGTTTCAGGGGGCAACTCCTAAGTTGCCCTCTGTCGTGCACTTTACATTAAATCCCACTCTGGCATCAGTGTGGGTTTAATGTGCTGAGAAGTTTGATACCAAACTTCTCAGTTTTCAGTACAGCCATCATGGTGCTGTGGAGTTCGTGATGACGATTTCCCAGCACCATATACTCTTAATGGCAGCACTGCACTTACAGTGCCCAGGAATGGACCTGGGTACTTGTAGGGGTACAGGGCTCATGCACCTGTACCCACAACACTGGCATGGGGCACCCATCTAGAGGGGTGACTGAGGTATGCCAGGGCAGTGTGTTTGTGGGCATGACACACAGGGATGTGTGCCATGTCGACTCTGTTTTGTTCTGCACCAAGACACTCAGCCTGTAAGGGCAGTGTGTGTGTGTCAGGTCACAGAGCCTCTAAGAGTGGCACAATAAGTGCTGCAGCCCTTAGGGGCCTTCTCTGGTCACAGGGCCCTGGGTACCTAGGGTACCATTAACCAGGGGCTGACATGTGGCCAGAGATGCCTATTGGGTTGAGGCTTCAATGCAGTTTTTAGGGAAGGAACACAGGCCCTGGGCACCTGATTGGCAGGAGCCCAGGGCGCACTCAGTCAAAGTACATCAGCAATTCAGCAAAAAGGGGGGGCATACTATGCAAGAAAGATGGCACTTAATCACATTTCCACACTTGGATTTCCCTCAAAGGTTTTAAGCAACATAACTCCTCCGCTCTTACAGAGTACCCAGTGTTTAAACGGAAAAACAATAAATCAGACAAACATCAATCACTTTTAGTAGACCAGGCAGCAAGCGTGGGTGGTCCTGCCCACATATAACGTTTTGAAACCTCAACCACACCTTTCGGCACACTTCTCCGAGGCAAAGAAGCACAATCTGTTACTAATAAGGCTGGGAGTCTTCATCAAAAAACTTAACCCTGACATCAAAACAGATCTGGTCAACCACATAGTGTTGTCTCTGCGGATACAGTAATGAAACATTTTTGCACCTATTGTGCGTCTGCTCGGCGTTATCACTCGGGAAGAAACTACTACGTCCAACTCTTAAGACCATGGCAAATAAGATAATGTCAGTTGGTTGTGATAAAGCTACTAGGAGAGTCTCCGGTTCAGCCAGCATGCAAAGCAGTGAATTTCTTGGCCATAGCAGCCAAGTAATTGTATGTATGTATGTATGTATGTATGTTCTTATATAGCGCTTGACTTACCCTTGGGCATCTCGGCGCTTGCATTGGGAACCCGTCCTGGCTTTTTCCCTGTGAGATAACCCGTTCTGGGCATCCCCAAGGTGAAAGCCAGGCATCCCGTCGCGGGGGGCCGTAGTGGGGATTAAGCAAGCTATTGCCCAGAGTTGCAGAGTGTGAACCCATGATTTGAGTAGGCACCGAAGTGAGAATTATCGAGTCCGTGGACACTTGGGCTCAGACCCTGCCGCGTCTGGAATTGAACCCTGGTCCCGGGTCTGACCTCTGCTTCAGGGTATGCCTTCTCTAACCAGTGAGCCACACTTCTCCACTTGGAAATTCTCTAATTGGAAAAAACAAATGTGACCCCATGAGCAACAACCAGGCATGGTTGAAAGTTCACCATTTGTTTACAACTTTGTACCGAGAGTCTTCTATGACATTTTCTGGAACCTATTGCAAACAGAACAGCACCACAGGCTTCAGGTGGGATATCACCTCGTATTAAGGAAATATTCCAGCACGTCATAACAGCACTTTAAGAAAGGACTCAAAGTATATGTTTCTCTTTAAAAAAAAAAAAAGGAAAAAGGTGGTGGGGGAGGGGGGTTTACAATTATGCATAAAATTGTGTTAAGTTACCTTAAATCAAATGTTAAGCACTAATGCATTTGGCAAAGCACACAGGCCATGGAACATTTACAGCACACGCACTGTGGACAATTTACTTAATCAATTCGATTTAGCATTTCATGTGATTCCATCTGTTTGACTTAACACATTACACTATTCATGTAAAAAATGCCTTACAATCAAGCTTGCCCTTTTAATTAAGGTTGCACTGCTTATACCTAGGAATAATAAATATGCCATACATACCAGGCTGACCAATGTGACATAATATTGCTGACCCCATTTTTAGATTGTAAAGGTTTAATTTAACCAAATAACAAAGTATTATTATTATTATAATAATAATAATAATTGCGGCCCCAGTAACTTTGTACCAAAAACCGATGTCCAAATGTAATCCTGGTTAAATGTCAGCACTTTCTCTGAAATTTGTACATTGATAGGGCCTTCCCAGTTTGAGACAATTAAAGCATTTTTTGCACTTTATACTTGACTTGCTTAATGGCGGCCTAGCAAACCCTGTTTCTATGACTACCGTCTATGGGAGATCGAGTGCTTTACCATGATTGATAACTTTTCTTCAAGACTTTACCTATTTATCTACTTATATGATTAATTTTGTATGTTCTAATCAATGTTTATGGTTTTATTAACTAATAAACAAATTTACTACATCCTCCTCTCAACAGTGGATTACACTACTGGTCTGTATCATTGTTCCACACTCTTATTTACAAGAAGGGTGCATAGAATTCGGACTGCTACAGCTAGACTACTACTGTATGCGAAGATACGTTTGCACATATGTCTTTGTTTTGAAGGCTCTACATTGGCTACCTGTTGCAAGAAGAACCTTGTTCAAGTTGCTATGCATCACTCACAGGGCAATGAATGGTAAAGATCCTTAATTCCTTAAGAAATAAGTCACCAAATATTCCCAACAGAGGAACTTAAGTTTCATGCTCAACCATGTACAACAACTCCATGATACATGAAACAATCAATTGGAGGCACTTCCTTCTCTGTTAAGGCTGCCAAACTATTGGAATTCACCGAACATAAGAGCAACTGAAGAGAATCTTAAATTGAAAAGCTTAGTTAAAATGTTGCTATTCCTAACATAACCACTAAACAGCATATGTGGGCCTCATCCACAAAACTAGGCTACAACACAAACACCAGCACACCTTATAATTCCTCTATACACAACAGAAACCATTGGAGACACTTCCTTCCCCATACTGGCTGCAAAAGTATGGAGTCTTTCTCCAAGCAAAGATAATGGGGACAAAACACCACTTGAAGTTCAGAAGAATTATTAAGACTTAGCTATCCCCATCACAAGCATCAGAAAGCATGCTTAGGATTCATTTCCAAAAATAAGACGAAACACAAATACCTGTTGCTCTATCTACAACAGATGCTCTCCTTCATTGTCTAAGTCTCCAACGAGAGAACTTCAATGACATCACTGATGAGTTCACCCGATGAAGCTAGTATCACATATAACTAAATAAATAGAACTCACTAGATACTTCTACACAACTTGTAAAAACATCCAGCCAGCATGATACTGAACAAGATTTCCTTCTTTAATCTCTTCCCCATCACCATCCATTGCATGTCTATAAATCCCTCTCCCACCATCCTTCCTTGCATATGATCTGCCACCATGTTTCTGTATCCATGTCATACCTCCATACACCATCTGAACACCTCTGATACCATTTGCATGAAGCAATCTTGTACTTCACTAACCATGAGTCCTAATTCATTATGTAAAACTGCTACCCCACTCCACTCTTTAATTCTAGCCTCCATCTCCTTACACCAACTCTGTGTCAATTAACTTAACCAAACACAGTTTAATGTGTGCAGGTATTTAGGTACTAAACACAAACGGGAAAGATGACCGGCGGATTTGGGGTGCTTGACCCAGTAGGACCTTGGCAGACCCAGAGAAATTTATCCCCCAAACTACAGCGCAGCAGGAGGCGCTTTTGCAACCAATCACTGCCTTAGGGGGGCAGGACCTCCACAGAGAGCGCTGAAAAGCACCTCTTCATACCTGCAGCATGGGACAAGTTGATTGGCAGATTTGGGGTTCTTGACCCAGCAGAACCTCTTGGCTCTATGTATTAGCATTGCCATCATGAAGATTTTATTGACCCTCTCCACATCTTGGCGGTATACAGCTGCCCCGCCTACTGGCATAACATAAGCCCCTGTGGTGTGGGGGGGGGGGGTGCAAGCTCCAGGGTCCCCCTTCAGTCAAAAGTGCTAGGTGTTTTCATGATATTATAAAGGAACTGAGCCTTTGACCTCCTTGTCCGATGTTCAGTTTTGTTCAAACATGCCTGAACCGACGTTTTTCTAAAAGTTCCTGAACCACTTGTATTATAATTAAAATTTCAAGTTGGGTTGCAGAGCATTTCCAAATCTCTGCCCTTTGGCACCCAATGATCTCCCTCCTTTTTTAATTTGCTTGATGGATTGTTGCTTAAGCCAGTGTACAGATGTTGAGCAGAGGTTCACTGGTAAAGACTTAATCAGGTATCACTTTCTGCAGGCAACAGTGGCCTTTGACCCCCTTTTGTAAGAATACTCCCTGTGACTTTGAATTTAATCCTGACATTTGGTAGGTTTGATGCTGTCCCATTTATAAAGTAAAGGCACAATCTGTCTGCCTGCTTCTACAGTCTTTGTTGTCTAGCAATGAGATTCTAGAGTGGACAAAAGTAGATAATTCAGCACTCGTGCCAGTATGAGGGCTCTCATCATCTCAACGTTGGGGTTGATGTGGAGATTTTTGAAGATTTTCCTGAGAAGAGAGTGATACATATGTCGACTCATTTTGCTACTGCAGTGATTTATGGAACAAAAGTGGGGTCAGCGTCAACAAATAGACCCCAGCCTCCTACCCAAGGTTGTGAATTCCACCATCACAATCTCGGCCTCGCACACCTTTACTGCCTAAGTCAGCAGAGTTGTTTTCTCACTCTCATATAACCTATTTAGACCCAGACAGTTACTATGATCACCAAGACCCCTACCTTGACCCACTCCCATCCAGGGAAGATATTGAGCCTTGGTAGAGTTAACGTGTTGACTCTGACAGTGAGCCTGACTTAAATCCCTACACTGGTAAGGCCTCCCCACCATATAATAACACCGACCACCATGCAGTCATACAAAAAGTAGCACAGCACAAAAAAGTGAAACTCCATCTCCATGTGGTAGAGGAGGATAATTTTTTAGTCAAGACTATCCACAGAACTGAAAGATCTAGCCAATATCCCCCCCAGTGCTCGGGAATATGATCTTATAGAGACTTCTAGCCGCAGATGCCTTACCTTAAAATCTTCCTCAAACGTCAGACTGGATCCGTAAATGTTTTCATGAGCAGTACTCCTGCGCGCTGTTAGATGGTGTTATTCGACTCTGTCTGGCACTGTTGTCCACGCTGAAAGTGACTTGCATGGCACCTATAGAGGCGCCCCCCCAGTGCCCTGAAGTCAGTTCTTTTCACTCTACATCAGTCAGCTCAGATCCGGAGAGAGCTACCCCCAGTCATTTTTTGACTGACATTTTTCAACTCTTTGTCGAAGTCTTTTTGAGAATCTTCAGGTGTGGCAAGATGTCATTTAGGAAGGCATGCTTCAAGGCCTGCAGCGCCTGTCGCCGGCAGAGGTCGGTGAGGGATGAGCATCTTGTTTGCCTCTGGTGCTTCTAGCGCGACCATGCACCTATAGGCCTTCAGAGAGCACTCCCTAAAGATTCTTGCTGCGCGAGGTGCGATGCTATGACAGTCTTGATTCTGGTCGAGATGAAGGTCCCGGTATTGATCGTGGACCCCAAGATCCTCGTCGCACTCAGTCATCCTCGGGTAAGTCCCACAGAAAAAATAAAAAAGACATTGAAGAGGTCTTCAACTTTACCACTACTGTCAAACTCATCCGACAGGATGAGGGAGTGCCGCCATTCAATGCCTGGCTCCGCATTGATCCTGGACCGGCTCCGCACCTCCCACCTCCCTGGATTTCTGGGAGCCGGAGAGCATTGTGCCAGACTGTGTGTGGCCATGCATCTCATATTTGATGACCCATTTCTGCTGGCGTGCCTACAGGCTCGGAGGGTTTGGGAGGGCCCCCCACTGGTTCTCTGCTGGAGGTTCTGTTCCCCAGTGCCAGTCGGGCCCCTTGGATCCACAGAGGCATCCAGACCGGCTCAGGTTTTGATTGCCAACGCTCCCGGTGGTGCGTCCCCATTCTCATCCCCAACTCTGCCACAGAGCCGTAGGGGCGTCATCCAACTAGAGCCATGCCTTCCAGGATGAAGCCCCAGCTCTATTAGTATGAACCATGACTCGGAGGATTGTGAGCGTCGCTACAGAATACCGGCTCCTAGACCCTAACATGGACTGATGTGAGGACTTTGCGGATGACAGCTGACATGACATCTCTCCAGATATTGGCATGGTCTCACCTCCTACCACCTATGGATGAGGGAGCCTCTTTTGCAATGGTGGTAAGAAGGGCGTCTGAGGTCCTGGACTTTAGCCTACCCTTAGTGGCAGTTAAGATTAACATCCTGACTTTGGTGCTTAAGCCGGCAGTGACCCCCTCAGAACTGCTTCTCCAATTTAATGAAGCCCTCACGATCGACGTGCTAGCGGCTTGGTCCAAACCTTGCACAGGGGCTTCTGTGAACAGGACAATCACTGCCTTTCCCCTCCCCAGGGGATCCCAATTTCCTCACACAATACCGTACACCAGAGAGCTTAGTGGTCCAAGCTACCACCTCCAGTATAAATCCTTGTGCATTCCCTACCAATCCACCAGTTAGGGAATCCAAGAGACTGAACACCCTAGGAAAGAAATTGTTTTCTTCTTCTAACCTGGCACTGTCGTCCGTGAACACCGCGTGCCTTTCGGGCTGTTACTCCCATCCACTTTGGGATTCGGTTGCGCAGGTGCTGCCTATGGTCCCTCATGAAGCCTGGGCCCTACTCCCCCACACCTTTGCATACAGGAGTGATGCAGCCAAGTTCATGCTCCGACATGGTCTGGATGCAACCAATTCACTGGGTGGAGCAATTTCTTTGGTGGCCTTATGGCACCATGTCTGGCTGTCTTAAACTGGCTTTTCCAGGGATGTCAAAGCGTCTCTTATGGACATGCCCTTTGATGGCTTGTGTCTCTTCGGACAGAAGGCAGACTCAGCGCTGGAGCATTTCAAGGATAGCAGGGCTACGGCTAGGTCCTTTGGCCTTTCCTTGGCCCCTCACCAACTCCAGTCTGCCTTTTGCTCCTTTCGTTGCCATGGAAGGGGCTTCCAGCCACCTCCTTAGCTGCCAAGCCACCACAGTGTGTAATCGTCCCAGCCTCTGTGTGGCTGAGGACGCAGTACTCACACGTCCCATGAGTCGGGCCAATCCACAACCCCCATGGCATCCACAGCCTCCAGATATCTTTAGTGTGTCCTCTTACCATCATGGGCACTCACTGGGATGCAGGCTATGCCATCACCTGCCCCACTGGAGGAGAGTAACATTCAGATTGTTTGTATGGGCTCCTTCCCCTCCGCGCCACCCATGACACCCACTTGTTACAGGCTGATGGAGGACCATCTCTCCTTACTTCACCAGGAAGTGGTGACTCTTTTGGCCAAGGGAGCCATAGAGAGGGTGCCGCTGCCAGAAGTGGGTTGTGGTGGTTATTCCAGCAACATTTCGGTGCCCAAGGTTGGAGGCCTTTGTCCTGTCCTAGACCCGAACCTTCTCAATTTAGTTCTCAGAAGGTGGAAGTCGAAAATGCTCACGCTTGCTCAAGTCCTGTCTGCTCTGGCCCTGCGTTGGGCTTGCAGGACTCAAACTTCCAAAATGCCATCCTGCCTGCCCACAGGCATCACCTATGGTTCACGGTAGGTGACAAGCACTTTCAGTTCACCATGCTCCCTTTTGGCCTTACCAGCACCCCCTCTGGAGTGATGGTGGTGATTACAGCTCATCTGGGGAGATCAGGGTGGCCTGTCTTCATCTATCTAGATGACTGTCTGTTGAAGGTGGGCTCGTCCCAGGCTTTCGTCTTCCACCTCCAGACTATGGCAGCCTTCCTGCACTCGCTGGGTTCACTATCAATGTGCCAAAGTCACACACTGATGCTCCCTTTCATCTGAGCTGTTCTGGACATGTTGTAGTTTCTGGCATATCCCAAACGGCAAGTCTGGGATATTCAGGCTATGATACCGATGTTTCAACATTTATCCTAGAGACTGACTCCAAGTCTGCTGGGCCTCATCATGTGACACATGCCCGCTGGCAAATGTGGGCTCTGCAGTGGGAACTGAAATTCCAGTGGGCGCAACATCAGGGGAATCTCTTCGACATGGTCTAGATATCAAACTGAACTGCAAAAAATGTACAATGGTGGTTAACGAACCACAGTTGGGTCAGCGGCAGACCCCTCTCCCTGACCAGATATGGCAGTGGTGACAGATGCTTCCCTTCTGGGATGGGGCAGCCATCTGGGAGAGGTGGAGATCAGAGGCCTCTGGTCTCTGGCAGAATCCTGACTCTACATCAATCTTAGGGCTCTCCAGGAGGTCCGGCTGGCATTAAAAGCCTTTCTACCCTCCATCAAGGGAAGGTTAGTGCAGGTGTTCACGAACAACACCATCATCATGTGGTACTGCAACAAACAGGGCGAAGTGAGATAGTGAACCCTTTCTCAAGAGGCCGTGCATCTCTAGACATGGCTGGAAAGTCAGGACATACCCCTGTGGTTCAACACCTGGCGGGTGAACTCAGCCGAAGATGCCTAGCGGATCACGAATGGCACCTCCTTCTGGAGGTGGTGCAAGTTCTTTCATCAGTTGGGAGAGCCTTGATTTGATATGTTTGCCACCGCCAAGAACGTGCAATGTCAGCAGTTGTGCACCCTGGAGTTTCCAAGGCAGCTGTCGCTCAAAGTCACTTTTTATTTTGAGTTGAGCACCAGCCTCCTGTACGCCTTTCAACCAACACCACTCCTGCCCAGAGTTCTCAAGAAGATCAGGAACAACTGGGCCCAAGTCATCCGTGTGTTTTAAAGAACAAGGGTACCCCTTATGCGAACCTGGGGTGATACAATGTGGAAAAGAACAATGGTTCGGGTTGGCCTGAGAAGGTCCAGTGAAATGAAAAAGCCCTTAGGAGGGCGAGATGATTTAGTATAGGTTCAAGGACTCACATGTGGAGATTGATACTTAATATAGAGGAACAAGGGACAGGAGAGGTCAGTGTATGACACTTATTTATTGAACAAAGATTGAATTCAAGTGCTCACATATTTAGTGACAAGAAAGCGTGACATGCAGGTGAGGGTGGAGTCTTTAAAAGAGAACATCGCATTGGCAACAATTGAGAACCATTTTAAATTAAATTAGTACAAAATAGGTTCGAGTTGCATAGGGTCGACGGCGTTTCGAACTCAGTTATTTGAGTTCATCATCAGGACAAAATGTGAGCACCGAATTGGGCTTGAAGAGTTTTGTTTCCAAAGCTGTTGAGCATGGCCATCGGTCCTCCAGTCAGGCTGCTCCTTCAGGAGGATCTTCTGTCATAGCAGCAGGGGAGGGCTCTCCACACGAACCTGTCAATGGTCCACCTGTATGGAGATTGAGCAGCGTCAGTTGGCAGCTTTCGACCTTCCGCCCTAAGTCTGCAAAGTGACCTTGGCAGCCAGGCATTCCTTCTCCAAGAATTTATACGCCTTCTATTGGGGCAAGTTTGTGGCATAGTGTGCAGAGAAACAGGATGCACCTCTTTCTGCTCCCCCCTCTTAGGTCCTTCTGTTTATCCTTTCTCTTGTCTGTCAGGGCTCTGCATTGGGCACCTTAAAGGTCGGTCTTTCTGCCATCTCAGCCTTTCTGAGGTCACCAGATCAGTCGTCCTTCAAACCCTCTGTTGTAAATAGGTTGTTGAATGGTTTGAAATACGTTTCCACCTTCATCCTGCCTCGGTGGGACCTTAATTCATTCCTAACTGTTCTGATGTCAGTGAGTTACTCCTTTTTTAGGTCTCGCTGAGTCAGCGCGCATGCGCTGCCCGGAGAGACATTTTGTAGGTGAGTTTTCAAAGTGCTGCTGGCTGGCCTAGCGCTTGTGTTCACGCGAGCGTGCACGCGCGCATCCGCCAGCTTTCAGCCCCATGGCTTTCCTTTGCCATGCGCACTGCATCGCACACCACTCGCCAGCCTACTTTTGCCATCGCGCGCTTGTTAAAATTCCTTTCCTGCCCACTCGCCAGCCTACTTTTGCCGTCGCGCAGCACGCACGTTTGTTTACAGACTGAAATCTGTGTTCCGGTGTTACACCCTTAACGAATGCCGCTTGTCCCGTAATAACGCCAAATACGGCTAGAGTCAAGGGGGACACCTGGGTCAGTGCATCCAATCATATTGGAGGAAACATATTGAATTTATATTGGGGAAAGCGTAATGACCTTGGGTTGGTTGTGGAAACTCTTATCTATGGATTGGGTATAAGATTTCTCGATGTTTATTGGCTGTGCTGCAGATCAGAGTTTATAAATTCTCCCTACTTCCACGGATAGAGTAATTTCACAGTCATGCACACATACACTCATCATACGCTGGTGGGGCCCATTACACCAACATTCATTCTATTACTCTATTCACACCAAATAGAAGAGAGAACACCTTAATTGATCTGCACCTAATCGGAGGTCAATGCAATCAAATTGAATTGTCTCGAGTCATGATTTAAACAGTGTAAACGCATTTGAAACCTCAATAAAATGACAAAGAAATAACCACCCGACACTGTAATTCAAACAAGAATGTTTATCTAAATTAATTCATAAAGAAAGCCATTCAATTGCAAAATCATTATTATCATATTTACCTATTCTGGCTAAATGTTAAGTTAGGACAGGTCGGTCTCTTAGTAAAGAATCAAAGTCTCTCGAGTCGCCGTCCTTTCTGTCAGCATCGATCCTCTTGAGCATAAGTTCAGGAAGAAGTGGTCTTAGACCCTCTCTAGTCTAGTTATATTTATACTAAAACTTACATTTAAAAAGTTACAAACCAGCTCTAAACGTCCGTTGAGCAGAGCGAGCAGGAAAGGATGTTCGCTCACAACATTAGAAAAAACCTCCACTCTCGGATATCTCAAAAATAAAACAAGGAAATGGGATGTCCAAACTAGTTTTGTAACATCCATGGATGCTCTTCTCCGGAATTATATCACTTACAGTGAAGCCACCGCAAGTTTATCAAAAATGTTCATTTGTGACAATTGTTCTCCTCCAAGGATAATATCTGGCGAACATCCCAGAGTTGTCGTCCTTTCATAACTTTTAGCTCAGACAGAGGCCGAGGTCATGTTCAATCATATTCAGCGAGGCCTCTCTTCATATTTCATCTACTCAGTTGATGCAGGTTTTATATAGCGCAAACACGACACGAAGGTATTGGAGCGCTTTACATGAGCACCGGTTACGTTACACATTCAGGCACGGGGAGATTAAGTGATTTGCCCAGAATCACAGGATGTGGACGCAACCCCGAGGCTCGAACCCTGGTTTCCAGCACCAAAGTCGGCAGTCTAGCGCTTTGGCAGCAGTTAAACCAGTAGAATAAGAATATAATGCTGGTGTTCAAAATTACTACGCTTGAGTTTTTGAAAAAGTCCAATAAAAACCAGTTGACAAATTGATAAAACAATAGTGTTTTTATTTGATTAGAAGTTAACAAGAATTGGTTCGGTTGTCAGAAGTTTCTGTAATGGGAGACCACACGCATCCATTCTGAGTCAGTAAGGCCCGGTTTCACAGTCTTAGAACTGATGATCCCACATAATTTCTTAACGAATATTGCTTGATCAGGTGAGCAGAGGATCCTGTATGTGATGTGGTGTTGAGTAAATTCCAGAAGGTAACACAACCACACAACCACACCAGAGGTGAAGAACAAACTTTTTAATTGGACTAAAGCAGAAGAGTTGTATCCTTACAAGCATAGAAAATAAAACAATGCATCATGTTCTGAGTGTGCGCGACCCTGAACTCAATGTGCAGACTACAGGGCGACAATGCCAATTCCATTCTCGGAAGAGGAAAATATGTGAAAACCACCATTAGAGAATTATGCTAAGTTAAAACGAGAAACAAAAATGGAGACTAAACGTAAGCGCATAACAGCTGGATCATCATTTTTAGGTCGAAGCCTAGTGACAGCGCACATGCGCTGCTCGATCTGCGAGGCATGCTGTATTAGGATATGCACTAGACACCCCGCCCACTCTCCGCCCATATTTGTCATTGGCTTTGTGTCATTGTCCTTCTTAAATGCTGGCTTCTGATTGGTAAATAGGCTTGTTAGGCTCTCCTTGGTACCGCCTTGTCTCCATTTGCTACCGCTCAAAAGGACTGGATGTTTTACTGGTGGTGTTACATGGCCTGCTTTATCTTGGCTCTCAGTACTATTTTGTTTAATGTTTTGCAACCAACTGATGAGCGTTTAAGTCACGTGCAGTCGCTGACAGTGGTGCAACCTGGCACAAACGAACAGAGGCAAGGACATGAAAGAAATACTTCTGTGCCAACGCATCTGTAGAACACGGGCGCCTGTGTAAACAAGCATTTGCAATGCAATAGGGCTCACCTTTACGCAAGTTTAAGCTATTGGCATTGTAAAATGACAATGCCTTTTATTTATGTTTTAAAAACGAAAACAAAAATAAAAGGCATTGTCATGTACAATGTCAATAGCTCAAGCTCGCGTAAGGGCGAGACCTATTGCATTGCAAATGCTTGTTATTAAAATGTTAGATGCCCTTGCCAAGAAGGAAATACCTGAGAGAATCAGGACCCATTCGTCCAGGGCCAGGACTTCCGCTTCTGCTCTTATTAGGGGTGTTCATATTGCAGATATCTACATGGTGGTTACATGGGAAGAGGTGTGGCGCAGCAGCCAGGGCGACTGACTCCGGAACCCGGGGGCTCACTGTTCGATCCCTGGCACCGGCGGCAGATCAGCCCAGCACCATGTGACTATGGTCAATAGCTCGCTTAATCTTCCCGACGGCCCCCAGTGCCCTGACACCTTCGGGTAATTGTTCGCGCTTTACAAATACTGGACATTTATGGGCGTCTTTGCATACCTTAGCCAAATACTTCATTGCTTGGACTTACAGTTATGTACATGTAGGAGCAATCACTTTGCCAGTTTTGTGCTGCAAGAGTTCCTCATCTTGCCAACAGCCCTCCTCCTGTGGGTATTGCTATGGAATCTACTCAACCCTGAGGAATCTGCAGGTTTAAGTATCCATCATAAGTTTGTTTCCTTCTGTAATCGTCTTTCTGGTGGTTACTCAAGCTGCAAATTCCTCACCGATACCGCCCACTTTCCTGTTGATGGATGATTCAACAGAGAAAGTTAAGGTTCCAATTAGTGGTTGGTTGCACTGCACTTTATCCAATTTATGTCGCTCAATCAGGTTGCTTCAAATACACGAAAAAAAAGATGAAAACAAAAATCACTATTACGCCTGGGAGAGTGTTCTGGGGACTCTGTGAAATCGCCGATGTCACTTCTTGCACTAAAGACAGAGCCAGCACCCCCTGCATTGAGAGCTTTGAAGTTTCTGTCTCCAATCATGACACCTGGGATTATTTGAGCTATCTGTAGGTAGAGTATCCACCAGAAAGACCGTTATCAAATGCAAGCATGTGTGCAATTCCATTCATCAGTTTTCGCTGTAGTGAAGTGCAAAAACTCATGTGGGTGTTAAAAAGCAGTTTTTTTACCCTCCTCTCCTTTAAATCACCCCTTTCCCAGCAATCCTCCTCTCCCTAGTACCCCACCCATTCCTACAACTGATCTGCGTGAATTGTGATATCCAGTAACTTGTCCAACCAAACCAAAACATCTTTTTGATGGAAGGAGACCCAGGGCCATAACTACAAAGTTGCTATCGCCATCTGTATAAATCTAAATATATAACATGTGCCCTTACAGGTACAATTGCCTGATATATTACCCTATTCCAAATATAAACATCTATGCTCTGTTATTTAAAAAAAAATGCTGTGCACACTACATAGTAGTGTACTTAGCATACTGTTTAGTACCTGAAACTGTGTACACTGTTCCTCTTATCTTATCATTAAAATGTTATGTTCTCAGTTGACCAATAACTTGCTTATCAGAGAGCATCTTGCTCTCTTTTGAATATATTCCATCTCAGCGATTACTGACAGCAGTTCAATTACTGTTCAGCTAAGAGGAAATAACACGTCAAGATAAGAGGAGAATGTACCAGTTATTTATGCTGAATTCACTTAAAATGTCAATTTGTCAGTTCTACTCACTGTTGCCTTGTTGCAACAACTCTTTAGTGTTCAAAAGCCACTGTGCATGCAAATGCAAAGGGGAGAGGATGTGGCCTAACGGCTAGAGCGGTCAACCTCGAAGCTGGGGAATCAGCTTGGAGTCTCACAAGGGACGCTCAACATCCTATTATTCTGGACAAATCACTTATTCTCCCTGTGCCTACCAAAAATGAAAGTGACCTTGTGTAACGCAAATGGTGCTCATGTAAAGCGCTCTGATCCCTTCAGTTCGAGTTTGAGCTATATAAAATTCAACAACAAAAAAAGGTAATATTACAGTAAATTCTTTGTATCTTAATCCACATTATGTACTTTTAACTCTTTATTTTTTTTTTAATATTCCATACGCTTGTCCTGTTCCCATTCATTGTTTAATAGTTGTAACTCAACTCCATTACTGTTCCAGCATGCTGAGGCTTATGTACTCCGTTACACTTTTAAGGTTGTGTTTTGCTGGTATACTCCCCAGTAAACATCTAAGGAACCTTTTATAGGGTAGCCACTTTAATTTTCTTCTGAATGTATCACACATTCACTCTGCATTCCTTCTCATGTGTTCAGTTCTTCCAGCTGGTTTATGAGTGTCAAGGTCCTTCTATTAACATTTTGATTAATATTGCTGAATGTTGGAACCTAGTAGTTCATCTGTGATCACATGGTCTAACTAAAATGCCACATTAACACCAGGTTTGTCTCTGATGAAATACAAGTCAGTAATTCAGACACTTTGGACTCCTACAATAATCTTGCATTGATGAGTCTCTGGTATTTTTGCAAACTTTACCCTTTGTTGCCTGTCAATAAAGACCTTTCAAGAGACCTGGTGTACAACTTCTTGTCTTTCCCTAAACCCCCACTCACAAGGTGCTTCACTCAGTTTTCATACACCAATCTAAGCATTCTACAATGTCCACCGACTGCAGCTCTTACTTGTCCTAGATTGTTCGCTATGGAAGCACACACAGCATTTACACAGATGTAGTCCAATCAGAAGCGGAACTGAAAAACAACAATCTGTATACTTCAAAAACACATGTAGTCTAAAGTAAAAGTAAGGTATAGGCTTGTTGCAGCGAAACTCCTCTTCTGTCAAGCAGTTCTCAAGTACAGAAATCCAGATGTTATACCTCTTCCCACACTAAAGATAATTAAATGTGGGCATATTCAGAAGGCAATGTTTATTTGTAACACTATTCATTCATATAAGGTGTGCAAACTACTTCTGACCATTTGTTAATTTAAAATAGAAAAAATTCTAACGTACAAGTATTCCCGAATCACTGTCTTCAGAGTTCATTATCCAGGTTCACATGTTCAGTCAACATAAAAAGTAGTGTACCGCAACCACTGAATTCCTACTAACTGATTATTGTGCAATAATGCAGTCTTCTATTTGACAAAAGTCTGCATAACAACTGAAAACAGCTTTTATTACTTTTTTCAATAACTTTTTCACTCTAATTAATATCTGAGGAACTACAACTTCCAGACTAGTCTCAGAGTTCTGCACCACCTTTGAATCAAAATACAACTCTGCCAATATAGACAGCTGTTTACATCACAAATTAGACTTGCATTTTGTAATAAATGATCAGTGTGCATAAACTCAACCTTAGCGTTACTGGAATATTTTGTAGTGGATAACTTTGAAGCAGTATTGTTTATGCCTAATGTAACCATGGGTGAATTTCCTTTTGATTTCTAGAGGATTTTCCTTGAAACAGATTTATCAATTGGTTCTATAGCATCAATCATATGTCAGCCGAAGTAGATGCAATAAAAGTTTCAATGTAAACAATTAGCCCTAATCTTCGAATGATCAACAAGCAGAAATCCATTTTCATCCAAGAGGTTTTGAAAATCGCTCTCTTCAATTCAGCCATAGACACACTGTTCCTAAAGATAGCATAAAAGCTCCTAAGATGTGTTTAACTATCTATTGATGATTATGTGTGTGTGTCCCATTTTGTGGGTTTTGAGTCAATGCCTGTTAAGTAGTAATAATTGCTCTTCAACTCGAGAGAACATAGTACGAGCCCTCAAGACAATGACAATAAACAGTATTATTGGAAAACATGCAGCGCAAGTGCGCAATAACATAAATCAGTTTTCAGTCCTGTGCAAGTAAAAAACTTTGATCCTACCTTTAGTAGGAACAGCGACTCCCAACACCTTGGGCTGCTGACTCCCCGGACAGCAATCATTTTAGTGTACCAAAACATTGGAAACTTGAGATAGAATGCTTACCTTCATAACATAAATAAGTGAGTTCTGCCTGGACTTGCACAAGCGTGCAACCAAAACATGTTTTTCAGTGTTTTTTCTCCTCGCAAACCCCTTTTAATATCACAGAACTCTGTAATTATTTATATTTCTCCATTCTCATTCAGACATCTTTCTTCGAAAAAATCTTAATGTAACACAAAATATGGATGTTTTATAACTTGACATATATATATATATAATATATATATGTATTATTGTGTTATTACAGAGCATTACCTCATCTTATATCATGGCTATTTTATGTACATTACCAGTCACACATGATGCCCGGGCATAACAAGCAAATAATTCTTAGGACAAACCACTAACTGGTTCTCATGATTTTGAAAGTTCTTCTCCAAACATTGTTATAAGGGGTAGGTTTGAAGTTTCATCTGTTACACTCGTTAAATTCCCCATGAGTCACCGCTCCACCTGAGGCACAAATTGTAGATGTTTCACACTCGTCAGATGAATCCCAGTATCTCTTAAATGCTTGTCTCATTGTACTTGTCTTCGACAGCTGCCAGTCTATGAATGCATCAATCCACATCTTTTCTATCTTATTGTTCCACTCTGCAATGAATCTGGAGTTTTCTTTTAAAATGGGAATGGTCTACACATTGCTTGTACACTTAATTACAACTTTCTATTTTTCTGCTGGTTTCTTTGGTTGTGATGGCTTTATAGTTGGTCAAAACAACAGAAGAGCGTGCCTTCTCAGGAGAAGAGCAAGCATGAAGAATCAAACTTGATTCTTTAGAAATACCCTCACTCACCAACCTAGTTTGTGACATGCTTCATCATCGGACCCCACCAGGAAGGCCGAGTGCCTCCCCGGTGTGCTTCAACGCCAGAATTACTGTGAGCAGGTTAGTGTTGTCCGAGTGACAAGTGAAAGTGATTGTGAGGTGAGTTAAAAGTGTCTAGATTGTGTCCAAAAATAATGTTATTAGTTGGCCAACCAGACACACGTAAAAACAAAGTGAGTGATGTATGAGCAGGATAGATTGATAGCTATGTCTCACTGTGTGTGGTCAACATGTTCGACATAGTGAGACATAGCTGATCAATCTATCCAGCTCATACATCGCTCACTTTGTTTTTACGCGTGTCTGGTTGGCCAACTAATAAACATATTTCCTTAGAGTGGTCACCCTAATAAAGGCTTTGTATTAATGAACCATAAATACAAGTTAAAACAGTATTAAAATTGGACATAAATATTACTTTAAATGCAGACAATGCCCTTGCCTGATTCATCATGTGATACTGTAATCTGGCAGCCAAAGGGTCTGTGCTGCAGACGGTTGGGCCTACTTGTCCCAAGGACAAAATAAACATGACCACATGTCCTTAACCCCCATAGATATGTCCTAGGCATGGAGCTATAGGAATTCCACATCGTGACATCAGAGCAATCGGAAAATCCTTTTATGGGACTTAACCAGATAATGTCTATTAGTATTGCAAATTAGTCATGGAGTGCTTTTCGCTAACCTACGGAATATATATACCATTTTCATTTGAAAGTTACAGAGACACATTTCTGGATCTGAAGCCTAAATAATCAAGATGGCCTGGAATTTACAGTATGTATGCAACACCGCAATAGCAAAAATGGCTGAATGCAGTAGCACCACATTTGCCATGAAGATAGACCTTTATTATGAATAGGTCCTTTTACCTATTTAGTTTAAATATGTTTTATAATTTTGTGAGATATGTGCAATATAATATTGTTTCTGGTGGACTGTGAAGGCTCCATTAATCATTTGTTGCCATATCCCTTTAATTTACTAACAATCTGTGGATCTTAGGATGAAAAATTAAAACCTTGATTGGTAAAAAGAGTGTTTTCGATATCTGTGGATCCTAGCAATCTGATTGGCTAATAGCAGCAAGAATATTTTGTTGTGGCCAGCATTACATGATGTGTGGGCCTAAGGAATGTCTGCTCATGCCACATTTTGAAAACCAAGGACGTGTATAGACACCGGAGGAGCCCATGCAGACCCAAGGGAGATTGAGAGGAGGGACCTGGATGACAAATTGAAGCCTCAAATTAAACAGAAATATATAAATTGTTTTTCTTGGATTCATGCTTCTCAATGGATCTGCATATTCCGCCATATAGTTGACATAAAATGGGATGCATAAATTACCTAATAGTGCCTGTGGTCCAAGGATCACTATTGTCATCCCAAGATCTAAATACAAAATCTTTGAATCCTCAATGCCAAAATTGTTAGGTAAGTTTGAGGAATTTGGTGGTGTGAAGCCATTAACATCGTATGGTACGAGATCAGGGCACAGGGCTTGGCTGTAGGTGACATCTTGTACCCAGACTTATCTGTGCACCTCAGGTTTTGTACCATGCCCAATAGTGATACCCTGAGCCCATATTCCTCCCTGTCCATGACAAAAGGAATTTCTTGCTTTGGCCAGGTGCCAAGGTATATCATTTAATAAAAACAAAAAATATTGAAATAACTTTGTTAAAGAGAAGTTATCATTCTGTACTCTAAGGAAAAGAATACCATTTGTATAATAAGGTGTTGAAATTACTCTACAAATCATACTTTGAAGGTAAAAGAGAGTAACATGTATAATTTGCAGTGACAGGTTGTAACGATCAAAGGTACATTTTGCCACCCTAAATCCTGCAACACACTTTTTTATTTTTTTTTACACAAGAAGAGGGCAAACCTAGTTTGGCAATGTGTATTTTCCATTTTAGTGCTGTAGTGTACTCTAATAGAGGTATGACAAAGTCTTAGTCAAGAAGCCACATCTCACGAATGTCTTTAATATTCACACAATAATATGTTTTCAATCCTTCGAAGTGAGGACTCTGCATGGAGTTTTCAAGATCTTTTACTGGTTGAAACATGCTATGCTTGTAGCACTGTTGTAGGCTATGTCAAATATTATTTGTGATTAATAAGTCCTATTTTAACTCCAAACGTGTTTTTTCTAGGTTGAAGCTCCATTCATACCAAAGTGTAGGGGACCTGGAGATACCAGCAACTTTGATGATTATGAAGAAGAAGACATTCGCGTCTCTCTGACAGAGAAGTGTGCAAAAGAATTTGCAGATTTTTAGAATGTATGATAACCAGATTACATCAGGGCTCATATTGGGAATTTTGCACTCTGTACCAGATGGGGTGGAGCTAAGACCATCATTTGTCAAAACAGTTACCTAGTTCCTTCATTCCACAAGACTGACGGAAGTCTTTATTGCCATCTTCCACTTGTGCAGTTTGCACCAGCTCTTTTAAGTAGGCACAATTAAGCAAGAGATTTGTGCCGTGACACAGAAAAGTAGACCACTTTCCGTGTGTGTGTAGCTATATATCTATTTATATAAATGCACACACATGTATACGTTACACACACAATATTCCATCTATGATCCCTTTTATTTTGATAATCTGTTACTTGTGTTTGTATGCGAGAAAGGGGAGGTGTTGAAGTTTGTGTGATGTGGACTGATCTGGAAGATGAGTGTTCTTTAAGGTCTATGCCAGCCAAACATTTTTGTCAATCTTGATGTGAGGTTGCAACTTAAAGTAGCCTTTTAGTATGCCGCTCAGCCAGCAACAAGCTAACAGTCTTGACATTGTTTTGAACTGTTTCTTATTAATGCCATATAGTTGTATATTAATTGTGAAATAAAAATCAAGAAAATCTTCCTTAGAATTGACCAAAATGGGACAGAATACATTTGGAACTGATTAATTAGGATAGTTGGCACCTGTGCCTTGGTTTCCTTTATATCTGGCGCTGTGTTTATTGCTGCCTTCATGCTGCCTCCTTTTGTGGGCAGTGTATTAGCATTGAATAGTCAAGCTCATGGTGTCAGGCACACTGCTTCCTAAAAGCAGATCATTTCTAGCTGAATTTCATTTAGCCATAACCCCATCTTGGTTTTTAGATGCAATTATGTTCACTCTTGTACACATGCATTGGTCAGTATTTTTAATTGAACAATAACAATTGGTGTTCAACCTTCTCTGTTCAAACCTTTTTAGGGAGAGGTCAACACTGTTAATTTTGTTTTGAGATATTTCTTGTCCACACCATATATTAATTATGTAAAAAAGATAATCAATAATGTATTCCTTGTGGATGACCAAAACTGCTTAGGTAGAATAAATTTGGAACTCATAGATTAGGGTAGCTGGCCCATGTGCCTTCGTCTTCATGAAGCTCAGCGTGTGTCTATTGATTCATTTGTACCTCCCCACACCTACCTTCCTTGGTCAGCTGATGTGCATAACATAGCCAACCTCAAGGGTATCAGGCACACTAGGTGATGTAGGCAAATCATTTCAAACTAGTTTTCATTTAATTATGTATTACTGGTTGACACTACATTAGTCAGGATGTGTTAACTTTTAATACTTGGAGCCTTCAACTCTTAAACATATATTTTGGCCAGTATTTTATTAGAACATAATTAAATTGGAACTATTGGGTTGTTATGGTCAATCATTTTTGATTTGACAAAGGCTTTACTAAACATAATGTCGGCTATTAGCTATGACAAAACAAATGGTTTACGAGCTGCAAACTAATCTTGTGGATGCATTTCTAGATGGATGTGGTATTTTCTGTTAGCTGTTAAGAATAAAAGAGGTTATTGCCAAGTTTTATTCTGGTATACTATATTAGTAAACCGAGGACAAAGCACTGCTAAGATCACTGTTTTTGTTGCAGTGCTTGATGTGGAAAAGGAGACAAAGTTAAAAACTGCCACAGTTGTGTTGCTTTTTGTTTTGTTTTTTAAAATATTATTTAGTACTTTGTGTTATGTTCACTTAGAACCAGCTTTCTTTCAATGAAAAGAACTGTTTCAATGCAAAGGAATGCACTGTAACATCTGTTTATGGCATTAGATTAGCTATTGTATTCTCACCAACTGACTTAAAGGGTATTGCTGCCATGTGCTAACTTTCAGCACTTATCACATTTATTTCAGTGTTTGACTCAGTGGCTCTCCACTTTTTTGCTTTTAAAATGTACCCATGCAAATTTTATTTGTTCACTTAATCATGGATATCTCAGTGACCTGTCTTAAAACAGCACATGTGGACAGTTTAAAATAAACTAGGCTTATGTTTTAAGATCCATTTACATGCATACAAGAATACATTGTTTTTATTAAACTGATCTGTATTGCTCTATAGTCATTGTACCTGTTAACATGCCAGTGGAAATAGCTCACTGATATGATTTCCTTTTATTCTGTGTGACACTCCTTTATGAAAAAGCCTTTGTAGACATTTTACATACCAGTAAGAGATGTACTAGCCAACATTCTGTATGTCTTTAGGTCGTTTCGCATTTTTGCACAACAAAGTCATTAGGCGGCTGACACCAATTGGAGTCTTTGTCCACCCATATTTACATATGTGCAAGAAAAAGTATATGATACTTTGCTGTAGCAAATTTTATGTATCAAAATATATATATATGCCACATTAATAAATTAAAAATTATTTGTATGAAAATGTTAAAATCTTTTGTATTTTATTTAGAATGAGGACCTGCTGTGTATGCTACCTGTATGCGATAAATTCTGCAGTAACTGTCATTTCTTAACTTAAAATATTTTAATAAATGCTTGAGATCACAGTTTAAGTAGGTTCTCGGTAATTATATGAGTTATGGTGATCTGAAATGCAGTAATTGTCAGTTTCTCAAATATTAGATAATGGCATCCAACCTGTCCTTTGGAAGATGGGAGCTACTTTTGAAAAGTATCCATTTAAAGTGCAAACCTATATTTAGAAAGAATGCCTTTCTTAAAATATATTGATCGTTTGTAAATTAAAACAATGTAATTCTGGGCTGCTGGATTGCATCTGAACAATTAAGAAGGAACTACATTTCTGATTGTACATAAACTCTAGATCAGCACTTTTAAGTACAGAAAGTCTTAAATTTAACTGTATAAAGAATAGCTAAGTACTGTAAAATGTAGTAGCTCTTCTACTGAAAAGGTATTTTTTCAATTCCCCATCCGCTAACAAATTGTTTTACTTTTTAAACAAGGACAAATTATTTGGGGTCTACTATCTTTTCACATAGATATCGCAAGATAATGCCTTTTCTGTTTTTATTGCCTTTGCTGCCCACTTTTTAACAAGGTTTTTTTTTTATCATGTCTTAGTTAAAGTATGTGTAACTACTTTGAACATCTGGATCACAACTTGCAAAATTAAGTTTGAATTTACCATCTTTAAAGATCTAATGTATGAAGTTTCCAATCCTGATATCATGTTTGTATAACTAAATTGTGACATTTAACTTCTCTAAACATTGTGAAATTCTAGAGAAATATTCTGAAAATGAAGACATTTGCAGATGAAAGTAACCATTGATCAGGGGTTTGTAATGCACGCTACTCACCCATGAGGGTCTCAAGGTGCTGGGGGGGGGGGCGTCCGCTCCGGATCAGTCGAAGATCCAGGTCTTGAGGCTCTTCCTGAAGGTGTGCAGAGTAGGGGAGCATCTGATGTTGACTGGGTGCTCGTTCCAGGTCTTCGCTGCAACGTAGGAGAATGCTCTTCCACATGCTCTGGTTCTGTGAATGCGTGGGGTCTCTGCCATAGCGAGGTCGGCGGAGCGGAAGTTCCTTTTGGGTACGTGGAAGGAGACTTTCGTTGAGGTATTTGGGTCCGATGTTGTGGAGGGATTTGTAGGCATGGGTGAGAAACTTGAAGGTTACTCTCTTCTCGACAGAGAGCCAGTGGAGGTCTCGTAGGTGCTGGGTCATGTGCTCGTGCCGTGGGGTTCAGAGGACGAGTCTGGCTGCGGTGTTCTGGATTGTTTGTAGCTTGTGTAGCAGGGTCTTGTTTATTCTGCCGTAGAGGGCAATATCATAGTCCAGTCTGCTGTTTGAGTGCGTGGGTGACGAGCTTTCTGCATTCGGGGGGATCCACTTGAAGGTCTTGCGGAGGGGGTTGAAGCAGGTGGAGGCGACAGCGTTGATCTGGTGGGTCAGGGTGAGGGTGGAGTCTAGAATGAAGTCAAGGTTCCGGGTGTCGTCCGATGGGGTGGGTGGGTTTCTGAGGGCAGGGGGCCACCAGGGTCCAAGGATGAGGACCTCTGTCTTCTCCAAGTTCAGTTTTAGGCAGCTGTCGCTCATCCAGGCTGCAACGTCTTTCATTCCTTCTTGGAAGCTGAGTCTGGTGTCTTCGGGGTTCTTCGTGAGAGAGAGGATGAGCTGGGTGTCTGTGTACGATACTATGCTGAGCCCATGCTATATGACGATGGCGGTGAGGGGGGCCATGTAGATGTTGAAGAGCATGGGACTGATCGATGAGCCTTGGCGTACTCCACAGTTGATCTCAGTAGGTTCAGAGAGGAAGGGAGGGAGTCTAACCCTTTGGGATCTGCCAGAGAGAAAGGAGCGAATCTAGTCGAGGACGGTTCCTCGTATACCAGCGTCTGGCTGCGAGAGTGCGGTGTGAGACGGTATCGAAGGCTGCGGAGAGACCTAGTAGGATGAGGGTGTGGCCCTGGTCGAGTAGCATACAGATGTCATTGGTGGCAGTGAGGAGGTCAGTCTTGGTGCTGTGGTTACTGCGAAATCCGGACTGTGAGGAGTTGAGGATGGTGTGGACGTTTTCCACATAGACTGTGAACATCAAGCACGTGTGCGGAATATCATACAGAAAAAGGTTTGTGGATAGCAGTGGTTGCAAATACAAACAGAGAGGTCTTTGTGGGTAAAGTTCACGCCTTGACAGTCCCCATCCAAACATCCCCAACACATAGTAGTATAGTATTAAAATGATTACCCAAAAATTGTCCATAAAATAAGCACAAAAGAAACAGTACAAAATCTCCTCAAATAACATGTAAAAAAAAATCTCATAAAGAAGAATCAGACATTAAAAACTCATTCCAATATTCAGGTATCTGTAAAGCATCTTCCATCTAGAACTTTAGCGCCTCCTTGCAATCTGCGGATAAATTTACAAAGGTTTTAGGGAGACTACAATCTTTGCAAAGCTCTAATGCCTCGTTAGAAAAATGGACACAACATTCATTTGGCATTATCTTCAGTTACTTTTTCTGTATGACCAAGTATAAAGTGTGAAGAAAATATGTGAAGTTCATGCTTATGGCTTCTGCCTTCATAAATAGAATTGCCTGTTGTGTTTTATTCTACTTTACAGTGGCTGTTTAATGGCAGTATGACTAACATAAACTTCAAATATAGTACACATGCATAATAGCTACTTGGCCAATCAAGATCTTTTAAAAAATGTAATTTCCAAATATTTGAGGCCTATTGAGGATTAAAACATACTGTGCTGGTTTCTTACATTTACCTGTTCCTCGTATCTTTGATGACCATAGCTCTATCTTTCTGATGGATATTTCAAACTGCAGATTCCTCAGTTTAGAACATTCCTTTAGGTATCAAACTGGATCTGGAGATTTTTCATAGCAGACTTCCTCCTTGCTGCTACCCGGCACCATGCAGCTTTGTGTTAACTCCATACTGCGTGGGAAGTGACAGAGCGGAGCTGCTTTGAATTTGTTGGTTTCCAATAACTAACTAAAATGACAGGATCCATACTATGCCACGCCTGCAGGAACCAGATGTCAATCATGGATGCACACAAGATGAGTCTTTGATGTCTGGACTCAGGACACCACTCTTAAGTTGTATGATAAGTGCACCCTCGTGCGTCCAAAGACGATTCAAAACCGGAAAGTGAAGCTATATGTCATCAATCACAAGAAGAAGTTGCGATTTGCTTGTAGCTTCCTCTTTGTCACTGGCCCAGTATCTGTCCTGATCTCTGAGCCATTCCTGCATCTGTTCCACTTCCTACTTGAAGTCTCTGGTAAGTCCTAGTCCAAAAGCAAGCATAAAAAAGCAAAGCAGGACTCAACCCTATTCTGCCAATCCGACTTCCACAAGAAGATGTGCTGGTGTCGAGGTGCAGGACGCAATCCATTGAAGACTGCAGTCAGTGAGCTGGTTCCTCAGCTGACCCAATCATGCCCTAAGTTTACCGGCTTATAGTCAAACGTGCAGCAGATCGACGCCTTTAAAGAGGCCATGCTGCAGATATTCGGTAAGTTTCCAGTTACCTCTTTTTGTATGCTTCCGGACCGCGGGGGCCTCCAGTCCAGTCTGGTTACCGTCGGCAGGTCTCCCCTGCTGCTATCTGTTCTCTTCGGACTTGCTAGCAGGCCTGCACTGATTCAGGTACAGACTTTCACATTGGCCCCACGATCCAAACCTATTCCTGCTACCCCAGTACTAGTAGCAGCGCCTATGTCAGATCCCGAACCGACATTGGCCTGAGCTTGACCGATGTTGCACTAAAAAATTACAAAAGCTCAACTGGTAATCATGTAGCCTGACTAACCATGTGCCTCAACTACATCACAGCTATCTACAGAGGCATCATCTTTTTATTTCTGATCCTGTGCCAGAGCAGGATGTACACTCCAGGATGCTGCTGCTGCTGCTGATGATGATGATGATGATGATGATGATGGTAAGGAGCATTAGGGAAGATGTTAAGATTTATGGTAAAATATGCAACTATAGACAGATGCAAAAGGATTAAAGAAATTGAGACTAGGCCTGAGTGGAGTTCGCGGAGTTCCACAATGTGGAACTCCACAAAGTGACCCAAAAATTCCGCTGTTCTACGCGGAGTCCTTCAAGCGGCAGAGTGCGTTGGGTCATGCCGTTCACACTGATTTTTAGCACAAAATGTTTGTCCTGCACTAGAAAATCAGCGTGAACTGCACCATGCGCAGTGTAAGAGGGCGCTGCTTCTTTCTGCAGCTCAAGTAGATGTTTTACTCAAGCAGCAGATTCCTCCATGCTAACCGAAGGTGTCTCAATGCAAGTAGAAGCGGCCATCGTTACCGATTGTGTTTAGAAATCTTGCCGGGAGGGGGTCCGGAGTAAGATTTTCCTTGCACGCCCTTGCCAACTTAACAGAGCTCGGAGTGGGGAAAACTCTGCGAGCGGAGCAGAATTTTTACACCCAGGCCTAATTGAGACCTTGAGAATGAAATATAACAATGTAAATGTATGTGTCTTGTAAAGCGCACTGCTGCCCTGAGGCGTCGTGGCGCTGTAGACCGCTGGGGAACCCGTCCTGGCTATCCCTGTGAGATGGTCCCTCCTGGGTATCTCCAAGGTGAAACCAGGCATCCCCGGCGAATGTGGGGGGCCGTTGTGGAGATGAGGCAAGCTAATGCCCAGAGTTGCCGAGTGTGTTCCTGGTTAGAGTAGGTACCGAGGCGAGAATTATCGAGTCCGTTTTGACCCTGGTCCACGACCCTGCCGCGTCGGGAATTGAACCCTGGTCCCTGGCCGATTCTCTGCTTGCGGATATGCCGCCTCTAACCAGTGAGCCACACCTCTCCACAGATTAAGTAATTTATGAAAGAAATGGGTGTGAGATTGAACAAACTAGAAGAGGGTATTACGACCAAAAAATAAATTAAATAACATTGAGATGGGTCGGATCATGATTTGGGCAAAATATATACATTTGCACGGAAATATGATGGCCTAAGAAAAGAACAAGTAATAGGCCAGAATAAGGAAAACAAGACTCAAACATATCTAAAGTGATATGAGCTTTTAATATTAGCACAGATATGGAAAATTAGGTTATTACTGGAATGCCGAGCGAGCAATAAGAAAATAATGTATATTTATTTAGACAAGTTGAGACGGATGCAGTTATCAAAAAAACTGAAATGCTACAGAGAAAGAGGAGGCAAAGAAAAATGAGGCAAAGACAAGGTGGTAGAGGAAAAAGGAGGAACATGTCACTCAAAAGGAAGTAATCAACGTGCACCAAAGCCCTTAAATTCGGATTCGGAGGTGAGAAGTGTATGGATCTGATATGGAAGACTTAATGGTGATTAGTTTGAGTGGAAATACACTACCAGATGCTCAGCATACAAATCCTCTTTCCCATTAGCATTTTGCCTGAAACCTGAATTAACTATACCCTAACGAGAACTGACGTGCATACATTTATGAGAAAGTTAAAATTCTTAATACATTTTTCTGTACGGAAGCATAGACCTAACTGACTGAGGATGTGGATGCCCTCAAAGATAATTTACAGATATCTGACACAGATCTTATACATATTTTATTATGTTAGAAAACAAGACTGGAGATTATAATGTTCTAGAATCCATCAATCTGAGTTTGACTATCACTTTTGTAGTCCCGTATTGTAGTGATAGTATGAAAACCAATTTCAAACCAAAGTCACAATGAAGAATGAAGCTAATCTAGTTAGCGATCTATTGGATAAGGGTGAGAACAAACTCATTTGGCCAACAGAAATGCTTTTAATAGAAATGAATCGCAAGTAAGTGATATAAAATGTTATGAAAAAAAATTTGTGGAATTAACTTTGAAATGTATTGACCATTTCATGGCACCCTATGTAGAACCATTGCCACCCTTTTTAGGTCTCGCCTAGCGCAGCGCACATGCGCTGCTCTAGGAGAGGGCTCTTGAATCACTTCAGACTTCCAAGAGCCTTCTCCTTGTGGGTGTGCCTCCTCCCACACATCCCATTAGCTTTTGCGTGTAGCTTTCAATAATTTAAAGCACGCAAATGGCCAAAGACGGGTGCATGTCCCGCCTTCCCTCAAAACTTTCACTCCCATGGCCTAGGGTTCTCGGGAGCGCGCAGGGTGCCATCTGTTCTGGATCAGGTTTCCAGTTAGCTTTCACTTTCGCAGCTTACAGCCCGTGCGAGCACGTACCACTCGTGGGTTGGTTTCTAAAGCGCTGAGGAGAGCGGTTTCCAGTTAGCTTTCACTTTCGCGTCTTACAGCGTGAGCGCACCACTCATGGGCTTGTTTTTAAAGCGCTGAGGAGAGCGAGCTCTGCTGCCTGTCTCCCGTATCCAGACTGCATCATGCGCACAAGGGTCCTCTCCTTCTCGCGCAGGAGGTGGGCGTGAGTCCCCTTCTTCCTCCAACAGCTCTTGGTCTGCGACCATCGAGCTTGCGAGCTGTGCAGCCTGCCCGGTTGTAACCCTCCTGTCCTGGACAGTCAGCCTGTGGCTAGTCTCCAGGTCTCAAAAGTTGAGGTATCTCTGACACGTTTGTTTCCCGAGGGGACTGCTGTAGTGGGGGTCCCATGGGTCTCACTGGTTAAGGGAGGGGCTGTCTGTGCCTGCCCCCTTCCCAGGCGCCGGCGTCCGTCTGGAGAGGTCTTTCTCTGTCGGAGCAGTAATCACAGGACCATGTCTGACAGCATCCAGCTACTCCGTGCACAGCGACTCAGTGCATTTATACCAGGAGTCTCTCCTTTTAGGAAGCCACTGACCGTCCCTACTTCACCGCCACCTGCACGGCTTTGCGGGGTGGGACTGGCTTTACTCAGCAGTGTCAAGTTTAACTGTTTGGACAGGCAGACTGGTTCGGCTTCATTACCACATTACACTGGCATGTAAAAGGGAATACCGAGACTGGAGACGTGGTCACCTTGTCGAGTAATGTAAATTGTATTTGCAATGTGCTGATCAGGACAAATGGCAACATCCAGAAACTGGGTTTGCGGTGAGATGTAAACCCTGCCGAGCTATGACACAGTGCTTTCAATTGATCCCAAGCAGTGTGTGGCTTTTTAACCTGCCTTTTTATTTTTTACATTTTACTCAGCAGAACGTTGCGGTTTTCGGATTGAGGTTTAGTTTTTCTCATATTCTGTGTATGACATTTGACAAGTGGGGCACTTGATAGCTATGGATGTCTCAGGTTGTCTACTGACAGGTCTTACTAAGTTATTTATCCAATCCTGAGTTTTCACTTGCATGCTGGAATTATATGGCAGAGGAGGACCAAATTATGCGGTAAGGTTGACTAAATTATGCAGCTATAAATGGCAAAATATGCAGCGTGACGCAGCACATTTTGTGGTGGCTCTACCTCGTTATTTTGTCATTTGTATAAATGTTAACACTATCTGGACACATGTTGTACCTCATTAGAACCAGTTTGGCATCCAAACACACAAGTACCAAAACTTGTTGCTGTGTTTTTACTAACTTTTGATCTGTTTGAGCAAGAAGATTTTTTTTTTGTTTAAATCTGTAGTTTATGCATCAGTTGATGGTTATGTGGCAAGTGTGGCAAATCCATAATTATGTGGAAAACGCCACATCCACAAAATTGCATAATCCCTATTGCCTTAGGTTAATAATAGCAAAAGTGCAGCTACCGAAATGCAAAAAAAATACAAGATTTCATAAGCTTTTCAGGCCATTTATATGGGCTGCCTGTGATTTGTGAGTGTCATCCAGTCCACAATTGATTATTATATTAGGGTTCCCACAAAAATTGTGTTCCCTATAATGCAGCCCCGGTTTTCTCTCAATGTCTTGACTTTGTGCCATTTCATCGTGTGTGGAAAAAGTTATCCCTGCTCACTAGTTTAGGAATGAGATGTGCTGTATTTTGTTTCTACACAGAACTCAGTTTCTGTACATAGCACTTTATATCATCCCCTTTCATCTAAAACAAGCATTGGCATAGCCAATAGGTCTCGCTTTTGGGACCTTATAAGTATTTAGTTATGCAGCACAATATCCTTGGTGCAACACCATCAACCGTTGCATGGCTAAACACTTCTAAGGTCCCAAAGGCGAGACCTATTGGCTATGCCAATGCTTGTTTAAGAATACTACTGACTTCTTCAGTGCAGTAGAATATTTCATAAGGTAAGAGGTTGATTATTTTTGTATTGCTTTTATTGCTCACTTTGAATGTGTTACTGGTAGACAAGTATTAGATACAATGATGGACTATGAGTTTGTGGTCACTGCTTGAGAGTACACCCATTAGGACTATATAGACACACACAGATGTTAATTAAAATGCTAAAACTCTGAGAGAACATCCATTGGAATCTGTTTTGTGCCTTGATATGCTAATTTACATATGGGCTGGTAGGAGCAACAAGCCCTACATGATGGGCAACACTCCAAAAGGATGAGTAAGGTAGTCCCATGGTTAAGCTATGTCACTGCCTTGTCATATGGAAGGGTACAAGGAAGTGGATAGCTCGAAATCAGAAATTTGACATCTCTATACAAAAAACAGCAGGCATTAGTATATTGTTTGCTAATTGTTACCACTCTCTTCAACTGCAGTATAACATAACACACTGGGAACTACTACAAGCTAATAGAATCTGAGGCTTCCAGCCACTATATGAGATGGAACAGGGCAATATGGCTGTAAGAGTGAACAAACGAAGTTGAGGAAAAGAGAACAGATAATCAAGGTAGTACATATGGACATGACATCACTTCATATTCATCTACAGATTCAAACCCATTAGCACTGCACTCACCCCCCTACTGAATTACTCCCTCTCTGAACTAACTAGATGACTCCAAACCATGCAGAATGCAGCAGGTCAACCTCCTCCCTCAATATCACAACACACAGACACCCTGTACCTCAAACAGCTTCACTGACTCCTCATCCACAGCTCTTTTTAAGCTCCTGAAACACACATTCAAAGCCTTACACAGCACTGGTCCAGCATACCTCAATACCCCTGTTGAATCTGAATTAAATGAACAAAGACAAATTATCAAATCTCATAGGCAGCTTTAAAACATGAATTCGCGCGGCAATGCGCACTAACAACATGTCCAAAGTGAAGAGTTTTACCGGGTCTTTTATGCCCATAAACTATAAAAGGTTAGACACACAATCCATCAGAATATAGTAAGGGGATTTCTTCATTGTCATGAACAAATACATTGTGCGTTGTTGCCTTGAAAGGACAGAATTCCACCATGTTCAAGCATATAACCAGAGAAGAAAGATGCTATATGCCCCAGGATGTTGAGTTTTCATGTCTATGGTTTGTAGGTTTGCATGGGTAGCATCACAGCATAGCCCCAAATACAGCATCTACCCGTATTCCTTCTCCCTCAGTCATGCTTTAGGGCCGTTGGTGTTGTGGCCTCTTTGTCCATCCACACAAGTGGGGCACTGTTCTTATCGGGAGAAGTGTGGGAACTTGGGGTGGCAGGAAATTAGTAGATTCCCTGAAGAACTTTCTGTCACAGAAATATGAAGAACATGTGCTTCTTACCAAAGTTTGACGTTTGCAAGTACTTCTGGGGGGAGCTACGCAAGTCACGCACCATGGCACTCCCGTGCTTGTCTAGTTTTTAATAATGTTCAGGTTTGCCTAGGTGCCAATTTAGCTATGGTCGAAAAGCTACAGCAACACATTAGAAAAAAAGGGTACGTTTACAGTGGAAAAATGCGACACGTCTATGTTGTGTTTTAGCCTGTTTCCTGTCACAGGCCCTAGGCCTACCAACACAAGCGTGGTACCATTTTCATCTGGGTGGTGCCGAGTGCATGGAAGTTAGTGGCTCCCTGCAGATTCCTGCACTTTCCATCTCAGAAATGTAAGTAACATTGTTTTTTTGGGTCAAAGTTTAAAATTTGCAAGGGCGTCTGGGTGAAATAACCTAGTGAGAGCTTGCCAGTCACCCACCCTGGATACTTCTATGTGTCTATTTTTCAAAAATGTACAGGTTAGCTAGGTTTCTCTCTACTAGGGTTACAGCTACCCACATTGGCAAAAAGGTCAGATTTCAGTCGAAAAATGTTGTGCGTCCATGTTGTGTTTTGGGACTTTTCTTGTCGCTGTCACTAGGCTTACCCACAGAAGTGAGTACCATTTTTATCGGGAGACCTGAAGGAATTCCGGGTGGAAGGAGGTTTGTGACTCCCCGCTGATTCCAGAACCTTCCCATGAAGAAATGTGAGGAAATTTTATTTTTTAATTCAAAATTTGAGGTTTGCATGGAATTCTGGGTAAAAAGAAATCTGGTGAGATCCACGTAATCAGCCCAGCCTAGATACCCCCATGTGTCTAGTTTGGGAAAATGTACAGGTTTGCTACGTTTCCCTAGATGCCGACTGAGCTGGGATCCAAAATCTACAGCTCCCCATATTGGAAAACTTCAGTTTTCAGTGGAAAAATGTGATGCATCCATGTAGTGTTTTGGCCCATTTCTTGTCGCAGGCACAAGTTAAAAAAAAAAAAGGACGCTAATTTGGTGTGGCTACCTTATGGGGAAAACAGCTATGGAACACCAGATAGCTAAAAAGGTCTTAGCACAGGGGAGGGAGGGGGGGGCAGCAGTTGAGGTGTTAATTAATTAATGTTTACTCACTTTGTTGATAGCAGTGAATGTTGCCAACACTATTTTGTAAGGTGATCTTATTTTTCATTCTGTTCTTATTTTGTCTTTGTTTACATTTTATATACCAACTACAGAGATGGACAAGTTGCAGGCATTTCATTATTGTGCTAAAAAAGAAGCAACACGCGTTTTGCCCACTTTTTCTTAATTATGCACTGTTTATAATCCAATGACTATTGCACATATGGGTTTATTGAACAAGGTGAGAATGTGAAGAGATATTGCAGTATGAGATGTCTGTTCTATCCTACCAATTATGGATGGGGAAATTCCAATATGAACTCTACTGCAAGTGGTTGTATAAACAGCATTATCACACAGGTGTTTTATCCTCACCGTTATACCTATGTTCATAATGAGTAACTATGAGCTAATAGCGCTTTGAGGTCTGTAGGATAATGTTTAATTTATTATTTTGAAGGAATATCAGTCAAGTGGGAACCACTTACCATACATTAATTTGTAGATATTTCTTTTATGATCATGAGGGCGTTACCTTCTACATAAGATTTGCATACCTACAATGTGGAGGGGGCTCTTTTATTTCCCCGATATAATACAGTGTGCAGTACTGGTACTAGCAGCATGTTATATAGATTTGGACTGTATTGGAAAAATTCTAATAATTTTATTTTAGTGCAGAGCATATGAAAGTTATGTGGAATTTATTTTCAAAGCATTTTTTCGGTGTTGATGTAACCAGTGACACTGCCATGCACAGTATTGTCATTAATGATATCATTTCAGATGTTGCAGTGATATCAATGATGTCATAGAACATGTTGAAAGTGATGCAATATCTGAGGTATTTAGCAGCCCATGGAGAGGGTGCGAGTTATATTTATTTTAGGGCACGAGTTAAAGTTACTTAAGATTGCTATTGTTAGACCTGCCATCCTTGGTGTGGTTGCCGCGGACCTTTTGTCTTCAGACCTCCTTTGTTTACTGACTTCGGTTTTGCTGGCTTTAAGACTCTGGGCACTTTACCGCTGCTAACCATTGATAGTGGGCTTGTGCTCTCTGCTTAAAACATGGCAACATTGGCTTATCCACAACTCACATATTTAATTTACTTATAAGTTACTAATAAAGTGGACTACCTGTACCAAGTTCTTGTAAATTAAATGCTACTAGTAGCCTGCAGCACTGATTGTGCCACCCATTTAACTAGCTTTTAGACTGGTCTCAGGCCTGCCAATGCAGAGCCTGTGTGTGCAGTTTTAAACTGCCATGTCAACCTGGCAAGTTAACCCTCTTGACAGGCCCAAACCTTCCTTTCGAATCCTTATAAACCATCCCTAAAGTAGGCCCTGGACAGTACAAGGGCAGAGTGCAGTGTATTTAAAAAGTAAGACATGTTCTTTTAACTTTTACATGTCCTATTAGTGAAAAACTCTTAAATTTGTTTTTCACTACTACAAGGCCTATTACTCCCAGAAGTTAACATTGTGATTACCTTATTACATCTTATAAGTGTTTCCGATTGGGAAGAGATGGGATCTCCAGGTTTGGTGTCTCTGGAATCACAATTTAAAATCCCAAGTTATGATGAACTTAATTTTAAATTGTAATTTTGAAAATGCCACTTTTTAGAAAGTTGGCCGTTTCTTACTTTAACCATTTGGTGCCTTCTCCCTGTCTCTGAATACGTGTCTTGGGTGGGTGACATTTTGGCTTTGTTCATTCTCTCTAGATAGCCACACATAAAGGGAGCCTAGGTGTGACTGATGGGCCATCCACATCCTGATGGGTCATCCTGGGCAGGATGAGAGGGAGGAGCGGATACGTACACCTGGATGGGCTGTGTCCTATCCCCACACAAAGCGCTGCATACCCTTCCTGCTCCGGTTCCAAATGCATTACAGGGGGTGTAATGCATTTAGAACCTGGGCAGGAAGGATAGGGACTCTGGGCATTTCAAAGGATCTCTTTGAAATCTCTCCCACTTCAAAGGCACAATTGGATACAAGTATTGGACCTCAGACACCATAATCTCAGTACACTTTTAGACTCTGCCAGGAAGAAGGACTGCTGTGATGCTGAAAGGTCTGTCACTCTCCTGCTCTGCTATGCTGGCCTGCTGCCCTCCTTGGCTGGGAGGGAGAAGGACTGGACCTGCATCTCTGCAACCCTGAACCAAAGTGACGCTAAGGGCTTGCTGGCTTGCCTCCTGTTAGAAGTCTAAGGGCCAAAAATATCAATCCACTCATCTACAGCACCTGGACTCTCCCATCTGAGTGTTGTTTTGCCCTGCGAAATGGTGCCAGTCCAGCCCTGGGCCCTTGGAAGTGGGTATAGAGTGCTGGTCCAGTAAAATCCCAAGCATCGCCGTCATTGCATGGCTTGAAGTCGGTGCATCTCCCTAGACATCGATGTATTGCCGCAAGGACTGAAGACATGGCATGACCCACTGCGTGCAGCATCTCCAACTTGTGCAGATCGGAACCGACGCATCGTCTACATCTGAAGGGGTTGATGATGATGCAACGCCTCCTCTGCTCCTTACATCTCATCCTCAACATGGATGCAACCACGACCCTAGGTACTGTTTCAGCGGGCCAAGATTAGTCCCTGTATCCAACCCATGCTCCATTGCGGTCAGCCTGAACTTTTAGATTTCACCTGATCTAGCATGACAAGGTAGCCCCAGTTGGTGCTTTAAGCTTTTAAGCTCTACATTTCAGTTTATTCTTTAAAAATTATTAGATTTATTTATACTTATTGGATTTTTGTCGTTTGTCTTGTTTTGTTCATTAAATTAAGTCCAATTCAAGTCAATTCTCCATGATTGGCATTTTTAATTTATTCCCAAAATCATGTCCCTAACTGGAGGCTCGACATCTGCACCAGCAAAATAAGACTTTGAGCTGGCCAACCTGGAGGGTTATAGTGTCGTCCATCTCAGGGATTTCTGCAAGGGTATTGGGCTTCCTGCAGAGAGCTCCCCCAGAAAGGTGGAGCTGCAGAAAGCCCTGAGGGCCTGGGCAGAAGCTGGTGTTGCTTTAAATGCAACCCCGGAGATGGATGAGGAGCTGGATGAGAAGGATGATTTGGACGAAGACTCACAGGAGAGTCTGGAACTGTTCTTGTGGAGAAGGGGGGCAACATCCTGCCAAAATTGATTACTCCCCATCCTGGGAGCAGTGCGTCATCCTGAGACCTGTCCCCGGAGGAGCTGGAGGACAGGAGGGAGGAGAGAAAATTTAAATGGGAGCTGGCCAAGTTAACATTAGAAGAAAAGAGGCTAGCCATAGAAGTAGAATGAAAGAAATTGGAGGAGAGGAAATTGGCCATAGTGAAAAGAAAACTAATGTTGGCTCATGAATGGAGTCTGAAGGAGCTGGACATTAAGGCCAGGCAGGCTGAGTCCAGCAGTGATGGTGGGAGTGTTTCTTCAGTGCCCTCTGACAGTAGGGTCCACATACTCCAGGGTTTGGTGCCTGACTTTGTGGTGGGAGATGACATACATAGATGTTTTGAGGATTATGAGATTGTCATACAAATGCAGAAGATCCCTGAGGGGTATTGGGTGCTAGTCTGTGGAGGCATATACCACACTGCTGGCCCTAGATGTGGGTGACAGGGTGAGGTATCCCCCCTATGAAGGAAGCCCTAATGACGGAGTTTGGTGTGACCTTAGAGAAGTATAGGCAGAAGTTCTAGGACCGTCATAAGCTATCCCAACTGATCTGGGTGGATTGTGTTGATTCCTTTTACAAGATCCTGTAAGGTTTGGTGTAGGGCAGAGAAGTAAAGGATTAACAGGTGCAGTATAACTTGTTTGCAAAAGAGCACTTGGTCAGTCATTGTTTTCCAGATCTGTGCCAGCACCTTGCTAAGGAGAGTTACCTCTGGGTCAGCACCAGGGTCCACGGGAAGTTATCAGGGGGAGGGGCACCACAAAGGTGGGCAGTGTCCCCACCAGAAGAAGGGAGCGGGACAAAAAACAAAAGAAAGGAGTTCTCTAAAGGACACAAAAATACTTCTGCAGTTCAGGGCCCCATCCCCCTACTGAGAAGAAAAAGAAATAGTTCCTTGGCAGTAGGTCTCCAGGGAAGGAATCCCTTAAGTGCTTTTGAGTGCCAACAGGAAGAGCACTTCAAGGGAGATGCCAAGTGTCCCAAGCAGGCCCCGCCCCCACCGGTGGGCAGTCAATGGAGCTGGCTAGTGTAGAGCTTGGAGAGGAGAGGGTCCCAGATATTTTTTGGGACAGAATGGAGGTTACCCTAGTGTCCTTGGGTGATGGAGAGTTGGTGCAGAGAACCCACATGCCTAACAATACTAGTAAGTACAGGCAGTGGGTCATCATTAATCAGCAGAGGGTAGAGGATCTGAGCGACACTTGAGCTAGTATGAAAAACATCAGGTGTCACCTGACGTCTTCAGAGTGGGTAGTCCCTAATGTGATCCACAAAGTTGTTGCAGCTGACAACTGTGAGAGTTCCGGTTCCCTTTCAATTTGGGGGGGGGGTATCAGGTTCCTTGAGGGTGCTGTCAGTCCATCTATGCCTGTGGATTGTCTGCTTTGCAAAGACCCGGAGCATACTGCCTGGAAGGAGGTATAGCTTAGGTCCCACTTGGGGATGTTAAGGTTGTTTCAGTGGGGGGTGTGACCATACAGTCCATGGCAGCCCGAGAGGGTAGTCAAGAGGACCTGGAGCCTGGAAGAATGGCTCAGGTGCCTGCCAAAAAGAGGAAGGGCAATGAGTATAGGAAACGCACTCCTGAGACCCCCATGGTCTGGGAGGAACCTGACCCTGAGGGAGACACCCAAGAACCCACAGGGGAGGATGTGGCTGAACTGGGGAACCTGTCTGAACTGTCCAACTGACAACAAAAAGGGGGTCCTACCAGGATAGAAATCAGCATGGTGCAGAGGGAATGCCCTTTTCTTGTGGGTCTTCAGCAGCAGGCTGAGACCCAGACAGCTGGTGATGTCCCTGGCAAACACCTGATTTGCTGGGAGAATAGTCTCCTGTGTAGTGAGCCTAAGGCTCCTGAGCCTGGTACAACCTGTCTGTTTGGTGGTCCCCCAGAGCTACAGGGCCTTCCTGCTGGGTCTGGCTCATGATGTACCCCTTGCAGGTCATTTGGGGCAAGACAAGACCTTTGACAGACTTGTAACCCACTTTTATTTGCCTCAAATGACAAAAAGCTTCAGATAAGTTCTGTAGGTCCTGTACTACCTGCCAGATGAGTGGCAAGTCAGGGAGTAAGTGCAAGGCGCCCCTGAAACCCTTTCCTGTTGTTGGCACCCCCTTTGAAAGGGTGGACATCTACATCATTGGGCCTCTGGACCCCAAGACAGCCATGGCAACAGATAGGTTCTAGTCTCGGTGGACCATGCCACGCGGTACCCGGAAGCTATCCCATTAAGGACTCTTACTGCGCCCGCTGTGGCCAGGAAACTGAAGGTGATCTTTACCCATGTGGGTTTCCCCAAAGAAGTGGTATCTTAACTGGTTACCAACATCATGCCTGGGTACATGAAGGCCATGTGGAAGGAGTGTGGGGTAACCAATTGGCTTGTTAAAAGGTTCAACAGGAAACTATAAGGCATGATTGTGGGACTACCAGAGCCCATGAGGTGGAAGTGGAACGTCCTCCTGCCATGCCTTTTGTACGCCTACAGGGAGATACCGCAGAACGGTGTTGTCTTTAGCCCCTTTGAGCTGCTGTAGGGACACCCTACGAGAGGGCCTTCGGTGAAGGAGGGCTGGGAGCAAGCTCCTGGGAGAGCCCCCCAGGATGTGGTCAGATACATGCTGGCCCCATGGAACCAAACAGCCCGCTTTCCAAAACTCACATAGGAGAATCTGGAAGCTAACCAGTAGGACTTGAAACACTGGTATGACCAGACTGCCACTCTGGTTGAGTTTCAGCGAGATTCTATCACGATCAAACCCGCTGACAAGGGGATGGGGTCGTGGTGTTTGATACCCGGGACTACGACAACAGGATGCTTAATTTACTAAATGTCCCAGCACATTACGAGAGGGTTCAGGAAAGGGAGCTTACAATATTAGCCTTAAAACCTTTTGGAGGCAGCAAAAGAACAAGAGTTGATCTGCGAAGAGTACTTTAGATTCCTCCACAACAGCAACCCCAAAACCCCAGCTATATACGGTCTGCCAAAGGTCCACAGGGACCACTTGGATCCCCCTATGTGACCAATTGTTAGTTGCTTAGGTTCTATATTGGAACCTTTTAGCAAATATATTGACTTTTTTCTTAGGCCCCTGGTAAGCCAACTTAAATCATATGTCAAGGTCACCACCCACATTATAAGTTTGGTGGAAAATATTACGTTCTGTAAGGATACTCAATGTCTAGTAACCCTGGACATTGAGACCTTGTATACGAATATACCGCAGGAAACCACCGTGCAGGTAATTTATGAAATCCTTGAAAATATAGAAATGGAGGGAGTAAGTAAAGAATTCATTATAGAGTGCACAGATTTGGTGTTGAAAAATAACATCATCTTATTTAAACACCAGCTGTTCCGCCAAAAGAAGGGTACTAGCATGGGCGCAACTTACGCTCCTAGTCTAGCATGTTTGTATGTTGGAGAATTTGAAAAACATCATATTTACAACAAACTAGCACCCTTCTATGAGAACATTAGCAAATGGCATCGCTTTGATGATGTGTTTTTATATGGAATGGTCCTATGGAACAACTTGATGAATTCCTTAGCTGGTTGAATTTAGGAGATGTGAACCTTAGATTCACAGCACAATACAGCAAGGTGAGTGTTGATTACTTAAACATAACTATTAGGGCAATGGGTGGTAAACTGGAGGTGGAATTGTATGCAAACCTATGGATAAAAACACCTTACTCCAGTTTCCACCCCAGGTCCCAAAAGGATAACATTCCATTCAGTCAATTTCTCCGCCTCAGGAGAAATTGTACTGAATTGAGGAATTTTTACAAACACTCGGAGGTACTAAAAACCAAATTGAAAGACAGAGGCTATCCCAAAAAGTTAATATCTCACTCATTTAAAAGAGCGCAATTCTATAACCGAGAGGCAATGTTTGAGGTATCTAAGAACAAAGAGAAGATGACCAAAGTAGTGGTTGTGAGCCAATTCTATGAGATCCGTAATAAAATCAAAAATGTGATAAATAGACATTGGAACATAGACATTGGAACATACTGAATAATGATGAGAATGTGAAAATAGAAAAAACAATTTTTGCCTATAAACGAAATATGAACCTTCGTGACCAGTTAGTCCATACGTTTAGGGAGGAACCAGCCCAAAAACAGAGGACTATTGATAACACAAGAATGACAGGTAACATCAAATGCGGCAATTGCCCCCTGTGTCCACAATGTATTGTGGCAAAGGAGTTGCAACACAATGGCAGAACCATGGTTGCGCATACCCTTAACAACTGTTGTAGTAAAAATAATATATACTTGGTAAAATGCCCTTGTGGACAGGCATATGTGGGAGAGACGGTCCGAGAACTTAGGATACGTCTCCTGGAGCATAGATCTGCTATTAAGACTAGGAAGATCAGTGCCCCATTAGTGGCCCATTTTATAGAACAGGGACATAAAGAAACTGACTTAGAATGGTACATTCTGGAAAAGGTTACCATGAATAGAAGAGGTGGCAACATGGAGGCCAATGGTATATTTTTATTCTGAATACCATTAAACAGGAACTTAACTGACGAGAGGAATGGGAGATGCTCATTTAATAGAATTAGGGTTAAGCAATCTCTGTGCCCATAGACAGGTGATATAGGAATACCACCAACTACCTAAAAACTTCCAATATGGAGTTTTTTTTTAATATAGATCTGATACCCACTAGACTGTTCCTATTATTATTTGTTATTTTAAAAAAGCATGGGTAAGAGCACATGCCTGATAGCTCTTGTTGATATATGAATAACTATTGGGGATCTAGATTAGTTAGTAAGGTAGGAGGCATTCATTTTTGAGTTTTAATTGGCCTAACACCTATTTAAAATTTTATGGGTTGAGAGTTTAGTTTTTGACATTTTTAGTATGCAGGTGCAGTGAATAAAGACACATATGTACCCCCGTGGGGCATCACAATATTGTCCCGGGATGAGAGATTAATGTAGGGATCGCAGATCATGAGGAGAAACCTACTTGGATAAAACAACGATAGTGGTACATAGAACTATTTGCAGGACAGACAGAACATTGCCATGTTTAACATTGAATATATTAACAGCACAAATATAAAGAGATAGTGGGGTGATATCTAAATCTCGCTGAGTAGGGCATGTCTTGTGCATGGGGTGACATTCTTACTGTGTATAATAAAGATGGCGGCCGCTTTCTCACCCCGATAGTTCATTGTGTATTATTCTTTTGTCACCAGACATCTCTTTACTATTTATTCACAACCATAAAATAAACAGGTTGTGCTCCTAGAAATGTCGTGGAAATACAGCATTCCAGGTAACTAAGACTAACTAGAAATGCGGGTGTTTATCCATATCCACTACACAATGGCAGACTCTCTAATTCTCTGGAGTCCTATGTCGATTACAGTGAACTTTATTGTCAAAAAAATGTGCCGGTGCGTTTAAAAGCAGAGCTAGAAACAAGCCGGAGGTTACCGACTGACGATTAGGAGAATGGAGCATGCGTGGAGTCTGTTTAGTCCCGGTGAGTGATCTACGGTGGGGGGGGAAGCGAAAGCTACCCTGTTGGGCTGTTTTGGGAGTTTCTCTAGCGGAGCTGCTAAGCTGTGTTATGGAGTATTGACTATCTTGTGATGGCAAGGCCCTGTTTCCGCTATAATTAAATAATTATATAGTGTGATACTAGCGCGATGATATTTTATTTAAACACGAGCGCTCTTAAAATTTCCCCTAATTTTTGGAATGTTGGGGTGGAACGGGGACGCGTGTTATCAACTCATCATTCTATATGAACACGAGCGTGTATGAAATCTACCCTATTTATTAATGTTGGGGCAAGATGGGGATCCACATTACCGCATCAAATGGGCAGATATGGGTAGTTGTTGAAAGTATGGTTTAAATAGGTACCTATTACTATGACATATGTGGCCTTCTCATCATTTAGGCAGTTTATTGGATACCTTGAAATCACCAATTGACGAGGTGCTATTCCAATTATAAGGTCCATATCCGTTTTGGAATAATCGACGGTTTTGAGGGCCATAGCTCCGGTGGTCAAGATAATAAGGAAGTACAAAACAGGTAGAAAATGTCCATTGTTGAGTTTTTCATAATAAATGTGCTTGTAAACACAAAATACTATATAATATCCATCTGCACGTTGTCTTACTTGCAGCTCAATCAATGAGATTGTGGTTCCTGGGTGTCGCTTTTCTCGTGCCTGCTTTATAATACAATCATCGAGAGAAAGAGGCCAGTAAGGTAGATTTTTTTTAAACAAAAGCTATTCTGGTGTTGCTATGAAGAAATAAGAGAATCTAGAGAGCAAAGATTGGATATTAATGAATCTTGTTCTGTGCGATTATATTTTCTAGGGAAAACGCTGTGTGTCCCTATATTGAGCGTCATTATTGCGGCTTACCCAAGGAGGAAGCCGCCATCGGGGAAGGATAGATGCATCTTCCCTCAGTTGACTAATTATCGGGTGGGTAATACCCTTGATATTAGCACAGAGTGTATGTAAGGATGAAAATGATATGAGCTTGTCTGTTTAATAGGTAGTGTGAATATGTATGGACAGCACCATCCATGGAACCGACTGTAATATGAATAATTTTTATTATGTTTTTTTTAAAATATATGTCCTAAGTTTATTTAATGATGTAATGAAATGTGAAATGTAACATCAAAAACTGAGTTTTAAAATATCTCATATATTTTATTTGTATCAATGTTTTTTAGATGAATATTTTGGGAGATATTGAATAGTATTTGTGAGCCTGAAGAAGGTGGTGAACCAAACGATACCACCGAAACGCGTCGCAGCTTTGGTTAAGAAAGCATCCTAACAACACATGGTCTTAATAGGAGAAAAGGAACGCTATTTTACATTGTACCAGGGACATTAGCATCAAATCTCATGCACCTGGAGTGTCTTTTTAAACTCACCAGGTTGTTGTTGTTTTTAGAGTATGATAAGATTCTCCTGTTGTTTCGTGAATTAAATGTTGTGTATTGATCAGATATTTGTTTTTTTAATATTTTTGATATCTGTTGAGTCTATAAGGATCCTAATAAATAAAAAATATATGACAGTTCTATTATATTTTTGGTTTCTATTTGGTGCTGGTGAGTGGCTTATGAGTGGGTGTGAGTAAGAAATTGCTGTATCCTTTAAAAAGAGTCCAAAGGGATTTCTACGTTTGACATATGAGTTTTAGCCTGACCAAAAAGTTTGGGTGATGGAGGCCATTGAGCCCAGGGCCCTGAAAGACCACTGGTCTTATGAGGTGTAGGAGCACAAGAGTGATGTCATCTACTTGATGGACCTCATAACTCCTAGAAACCCTTTAAGGGTCTTACATGTCAATCTTCTCAAACCTCACTTGGAGAAGTCTAAGTTTACTATGCTCTTGGTAACCAATGGGGTGGAAGAGGAGAGTGAACCTCTCCCTAACCTCCTTTCTTCCAAGGAGCAAGATGGGTCAATGGAGGGTGTCAGCCTCTGCCCTACACCAACCCTATATAAACAGAGTGACTGCTACCAGTGGCGGGGGCAGCTTGCCTCTTTTTTCCCACTTACTGCAGAACTCACTACATGGTGTACCCACGATAGTAAAACTTGGGATAGCACACCTGCAAATAACAAAATGTACAGGTTGTCTGACAGGGTGAGAACAAGCATTAAAGAGGAGGTCTCCAAGATGCCGGCATTAGGGGTTAATGAGCCCTCGAACAGCCCTTGGTCCAGCCCAGTGGTGTTGGTCCTCAAGGCAGCCCATCCGTGTGTCACACCTGAACTTAGGTTCTGTGTGGAATTCCATGGGCTCAATGCAGTCACCAAGACTGATGCACACCCCATCCCCAGAGCTGATGAGCTCAAAGATTGGCTTGGAACTGCCACATTCCTCAGCACGTTTGACTTAATGTCTGGTACTGGCAGATTGCCTTGACCGATGGGTCTGAGTTCTCTTCACCAGAAGGGCACTTCCCTGGCCGGATCATGCCTTTCGGGTTGAAGAACGCCCCTGCCACCTCCCAGAGTTTGGTCAAGCAGGACCTGGCTGGGTTGGACAAATATAGTGCCACCTATTTAGATGAAATTGCAGTCTTCAGTTTAACCTGGGAGGACCACCTGTGCCACCTCTGGGAAGTGGTTTGGGCTCTACAGAGTGCTGGTCTGACTATCAAGGTCAGTAAGTGCCAGGTGGGGCAGGGTTTGGTGGTCTCCTTGGTCATCAAGTGGGAGGTGGCAATGTGCAGCCCCTCCAGCCAAAATTGAGACCATTCTGGCTTGGGAACCTCTCAAGACCCAGACAGAGGTGAGAGCCTTCTTATACCTCACTTCTTAAACCTCACTGGCTACTACAAGAGATACATCAAGGGATGTGGCACCATTCTTGCCCTCTTGATAGAGATGACTTCCAGGAGGCAACCGCGTCAGGTGATCTGGACAGAGGCATGCCAGAAAGTTTTGACATCTTGAAGGAGGCCATGTGCACCGTACCCATGCTCCAAGGAATCAATTATCTAAACAGGCAACTCAGAGCACGGTGTAGGAGCCATGCTCTCACAGCTAAATGAAGAGGGCCTGGATCAGCCAGTAGCCTTCATCAGTAGGAGGCTACTTCCCAAGGAACAGTGGTGAAGCGCAATTGAAAGGTAAGCCTTTGCTGTGGTCTGGGCACTGAAGAAGCTGACACCATACCTGTTTGGTACTCATTTCCAGTTTCAGCCAGACCACAGACCCCCTCAGATGGTTAACGCTGATGAGGGGTGAGAATCACAAACTGTTGAGCTGGTCCATCTCCTTTTTTATTTTTTATTTATTGAATAGAATACAGAGGGTGCATAAAAAAAGTAAATGGACTAAGAGGAGTAACAATTGATTGCATACATATAGCAGATAATCATGTCAAGCCGACAAGGGAAAAAAAAAGAAATAAATAACTATAGATGTCTAGAGAATCATACAAAACATTCCCATATGTGGCCAAATTTTTTGCAGTGAGCGTATACCTCTAGTTTTGGACAGTGCCCGTTTCCTTTCATATATGTCTTTCATCGAGGCAAGCCATTAAAAAAAATAGGAGGGTTAGGCAAAATCCATGCCCTTGCGATTCAGAGGCGGGCAGCAACTATTGCAATAGATACAAAACTTCTCATGGCATGATTATACCTCTCCTTAAGCCCTAGCATGATCTCTTTGTTAGTGAAGAAAAAATTAGAACCCAAACATTGACCAATATGTTGTGTAACTTGCTCCAAAAAAACACCCAGCATATAGGACAAGTGCAGAACATGTGGCGAATGTTGGCCGCCATAAACTTAGGAAAACATGATCTGTCTACTCCCTCTCCCACAGGCCCCTGTACCTTTTGTTGCCATTTACTAATCCTTTCAGGAGTGTAATAAAGCATAGATAGTTTGGAGTTGTTGCAGGTTTAGATTTATAGAATGGATAGAATTATATAAAGTACCCAGAGCTGAACCAATCTTAGAAGTATCTGTAGTAGTACCTATTGTTTGACTCCATTTGGAAGCTAAACGATGAGTGTCATCACTCCTTAAACAACAGAGTTGTGAATATGTTGAACTAATTATGGCTTTAATCGAAAGATTTAAAAAATATGTCAGTAGTTCATGAGAATGTGGAAATTGCAGCCGTTGTTGTTTTAAGTAGCCTCTAATTTGTAAATATTTGAAAAAAGATTGTTGTGGAAGACTAAAGGCAGATTGTAAAGATACAAAGGTATAGAAGCAGTTGAGATCATAAAGCTGGCCAAGTCGTTCAATTCCACACCTTGCCCACCTGCAAGCAGTAAGATCGTGAAATATACTTGGGAGAATTGGGTTATTCTATAGTTTGAAATAGTCATGTGTGAGATCTTCGAGAGAGAATGAGCAATAATCAAGAATTTCATGCAATATACGGATCATGTCCCTAATGGTCTTGATATGGACCCTTTTATAATAATAAGGATCATTGATCCTATATAGCAACATTGTGCTGTCTGTGCCCATTGTGAAAGAAAGGCCAAAGTATGATTGTTTGTCAGTTAGTAGACTTTGCAAATGCCCAGTAAATGCGGCCCAAAAGTAAAGTTAACAAGCATTGGCATAGCCAATAGGTCTCGCCTTTGGGACCTTATAAGTGTTTAGCCATGCAACAGTTGCATAACTAAACACTTATAAGGTCCCAAAAGCGAGACCTATTGGCTATGCCAATGCTTGTTTTAACTGCTGCAATCTATTGAAGCCTCACGGAGAACATCAAAGCGGCCGCGAGGTCGCGAAAATGAAAGTAATCGCGGTAAAGCGCGACGCGCGCGCCCGCGCACATGCACTGTAGGTCTAGGCTGGCCTGGTAGCACTTTTTGGAGCCCTCACAAAATGTCTCGCCAGACCAGCGCATGCGCTGGGTCAGGCGAGACCTAAAAATCAGGGAGTTGTAATCCGCCCAACTTATAGAGGAGTTTAAGGAGACGTATCTCACGACTTGATTGCTTATAGCCCCAAATGAAACTATTGATAGCACCTTCTAATTTTTTTTTTAAATAGTTAGGGACACGTATAGGGATAGCTCGGAACAAATATAGAAACTTGGGCAGAATTGTCATTTTAATCAAATTGCACCTGCCAATAATGATTATTGAAAGTTTATTCCAAATCTTCAATTTTTGTATAATCAAGTGCAGTCGTGGCTCGTAATTAAGTCTCCATATTTGTTCAGTAATAGCAAAAATCCAAACCCCAAGTTAAGTTACAACAGCGCAGCTACCAGTTATAGGTGTAGCCAAATCTAAGTTATGAAGGATTTGAGTTTAATGAGAGTTGAGTTTATATCCTTAAAAATTGCTAAAGGTTTTTGCTTCTTCGTGAATTGCAGTCAATGCTGTTCCTGGGTCAGATGATAAAACGGCAATATCGTTGGCATAAGCAATAGCCTTCAGTTGGTAAACCCCATTACTAAATGGAGTAATAGAAGTATACTGATTTAATGCTTTAATGAATGGCTCAATATATAAAGCAAACAGCATAGGGTAAAGCGGACACCCCTGCCGGGTACCGCGACGTATCGGAAAAGAAGCAGAATGCAAGTTAGTATATACAAGTTTAGCCTGTGGGTTGATATATAACGCACAAATCCATTAAAAAAAGCGGCCTGGTAGGCCGTTAATGGTTAATGTTGGCCATAATGCATCCCACACTACGCGGTCAAATGCTTTTTCAGCATCTAAAAGGACCATCCCCAAATTACGAGATGTCCTGTTAGCAATATCGAATGCTTTTATGGCTGTGTTAACATGAGCAATAGTGTCTCTACCAATTATAAACCTATGCTGATGATCGGATACCAGATCTGGCATAAAAGGCGCTAACCGGTTAACCAGTACTTTGGCAAAGATTTTAGCTTCGGAGTTAATAAGGGATATTGGCCGATAGGACCTGCAATCGTCCACAGATTTCCCCTTTTTAAGAAAGAAAACCATGTTAGTCATATGCCAAGATTTGGAATCTTCCATACATTCCCCTATCTGATGTATTACATTATGAAGTAACGGGAGAATATAATTTTTAAAAGTTTTTTAAAATTCCATTGGGAGAGTATCATCCCCATCAGCCTTGCCGGAGGGCAGCGCTGCTATCGCAGATGCAATTTCTTTATTGGTAATATCTTGTTGGAGAATCTCAGCTGCATCCAGACTCAAAAGTAGAGGGTTCTCAGAGTTGTAAGTAATCTTCCAATGCAATTTTGTCTATATTACAGGACGAGGTGTAAAGCTCCTTGTAAAATTGAGTAAATTGCTCTAAAATTGAGTCAGGGGAACTGTATAATCGGCCATCCCAACCTGATCCCCATACTCATATTGATGAGAGCGATTTTTGTTATAAGCAATTACTATCTTTTCTTTCAGCGTCCTGCTCAAGAGTAAGCACGTATCAATTAAGGAAGCATATATTTGATTGCTATTTGGTCCTCTCGACTGAAGTTAATCCACATGCTGAACTTCTAATCTTTTTAATGTATTGCAAATTGACTTCACACAATAATCTGCTGAGTTTTATTTAAGTGGTAAATATACTGTTGAGTAATACCCCGTACATAAGCTTTCATTGTATCCCGTACAATAAAAGGATAAGCAGTATCAATATTGGAGGGTAAATACTCAGTAAGAGCCCCTTGAGTGTATGTTATAAATTCCCAGTACCTCTCTGAATTCCGCCAGCAAACCCCCTGAGAACCAACCCCCAGTTCTAGAGTCAAGAACCCTCCCGACCCACCCACCCCGTGTTCTAGAAAAGGAATCCTCCCACTAACCTGCTGTCGATCTATGACAGCCTAGAGGAGCAAAGCCACCCTACTTCAATCAGTGATACCATAGAATATCTAAAAAGAAAAAAGAACAAAGAGAGAAAGAAAACTCCACTCAAACGTCAGAGGTCATAAGAGCCAGAGAAAATAAAGAAATAGTAGCTATGTTTAGCAAATGTAGAATGGCTTAGTGCTGTCCATTCATATCATTCTTTAGGATTCTGCTGCCATCTAGAAAGCGCCAGTTTTGCCTCCTGGTCTGAATGATAGATTTGTGAGCGGCCATCCTTTATAACCTTCAGTCGAGCAGGTTCTTGTAGATAGGCCTGGGCTCCAAGTGCCTTCCAAGAGTCAATAAGCTATTGCATCCTCCATCTTTTATGCATCGTAATCTTACAGAGAACTGATGTTACAGTAATGGAAACTGATTCGACAACCACCGGTGAGGTAGGTCGGGCTTTAATAACAATAGCCTGACATAGTAAGAAGTTACCTACATAGGTGAGGATTGGTCGTGGGCGACGTAAGTTGGACTGATCAGTTTCATTAAGGAAAATCGGCAGCCTGTGGGGCCCATTGAATCTCAGAGTCCCAGTCCCAGTCAGCAAGATCGGGAAGGCCTTTGAAAATAGCTGAACAATAAAAGCCTGTGGATCCCGAGCCCTCTGTGCCTTCCAGGACCCTGAAAACTCTTAAATTGTTCCAGTGCTGCCGGTTTTTCAAGTCTTCAATTTTTCCCTGTAAGGCTAGAAGTTCAGTGTCATGGTCGCGGACAAGATTAGAAGAGTGTATTATCGCATCCTCGTTGTCAGACTAGATTGATCACCTCATTAGTGAGTGCAGCCACCTTGCTGGTTACTGTGGTTAATGACTGCTGAATCAGGGCATTATCTGCCCGGAGCTGTATGAAGTGCTCCTGCGCCTCAATTCTTTGTGCCGATAGTGCCTGCAGAATTGAGCTTAGCGAGGGTTCTGATGTTACCGCCAGCCCAGGTGCAGCTGTAACGGTATCAGCTGCTGGAGCACCGCTCATAGTTAAAGGAGGCTCGTTTACAGGTTGAGTAAGATCATCCGGACAAGCAGTGGGAGAACCCCCAATGAGCGAAACATCTTTTGCTGGGTGTATCATAACACTGGTTGTAATTTGAGAGGGAGAGAGGCTTTGGCCATTAGTAAGTGCTGGAGCCTGCCCAGAGCCAGATAGTCTTGAATTAATAGCTTTGACCTCTCCCTTAGAAGTCACCCATTTATGTAAAGGACTGTCCTGAGTCTTTGGTTTTGGGTACGCAAGTGTTGGTACGTTTCTTTGTGGATGTATACTGCTATGAAGCTCAGCAGAATTTCTGAGAGATCCAGCCGGTTTGGTAGATCTAAAAATGCGTTTTTTTCTTATTGGTGGATGAGAGACTGACGGCATCCTCCGGTAAATGACTGAATGAATCATCTGTGTTCACCATAGGTGAAGAGGAGGAGGATAACATGTCAGCTTTAATAGACTGCTCCATAGAATGCTCTTTACAATGCGTATTCCCATCACAGATAACTCAGTCAGCATGGTACGAAGGTTGCAAGAGCTCTGAAGAAAGGTACGTCCACTGGCTCAATAGTTTCTGCGGATATTCGCTCACTTGCAGGCAAGGAGGTAGATCTCTTATTGTCAGACAAGTCTAAATCGCCCAGAGCCAGTAATTGTATAGGTGGCTGTACTTGCAGCGACATTAAGTCGGTTACATATGAACCTATAGGAACAGTGGGAACAGCAGCAGCAGCACTCACCTCTGACTGGGATAGCTGGGATGGGTCAATTGGAGAAGTCATACTCCCCGTGAGAGGCATCCCCTCAAGGTGCACTGCAGCCATATTTTCAGAAGAGGATACCAGTTCTTTGTCCAAGACTGAATCTCCATCAGACGGTCCCCCAAGCCCTTGCTGTACCGCCTCCAGCACCATTTCCACCATAGCAGCTTCCAGGGCAGCTATAAGAAAATCCGCACCCTTCCCTGACTACAGTAGTTTTATTACTGGTCTTCCTACTCCAAGTGCACTCTTCTTGTTCGCACCGCCGGCTGGCATCTGCGGTTCAACTGTAGGATTTACAACAGGGGTCGTAGCGGAGTTTCGGCTTGAGCGTCCGCCTCGTAATGCGGTAACCTTAGGAGGAGCCATAGCGTTGGAAGCGGAAGGCAGACAAGGCCAATAGAGTGCTGGGCACCGCAAGCCGGCCCGTCGAAGGATGCAGCTCCGGGTGTTCCCAAAGAGGAACAAAAGCTGGACGTCGAGCCGGATCATCAAGAGGCAAATTGGTTTTGTGGTATTTTCAAGCTTCAAGTTTGCATTTTGAGTAATCGATTCTAACTGAAGCTCGATGAAAAATTTAGGTAGTGTTCAGGAGATCTCTCTGGAGCCTGCTCCTCGCGGCTGAGTCAATCCTCCATTTTTCTTCCCCTAACTGGACTCTGGCATTCCACCACTGCTAACCAATGCTAAAATGCATGTTTGCTCTGCTTAAAATATGGTGACATTGGCTTATCCACAATTGGCATATTTAATTTACTTATAAGTCCCTAGTAAAGTGCAATACGTGTGCCCAGGACCTGTAAATTAAATGCCACTGGTGGGCCTGCCATAATGATTGTGCCACCCACTTAAGTAGCCTTGAAACATTTCTCAGGCCTGCCACTACCTGTGTGTGCAGTTTTAAACTGGCAAGTTAACCCTCTTGCCAGGCCCAAACCTTTTTTTTTTTTATTCATACGTCACCTCTAAAATAGGCCCTGGACAGCTCAAGGGCAGGGTACAGAGCATTTAAAACATAGGACATGTACTTTTAAGTTTTATGTGTCCTAGTAGTGAAAGACTGTTAAATTTGTTTCATAGGTTATCATTGGGCTTACCTTATTAGATCTTATAATTATTATGTTCAATTAGGAAGCGATTAAACCCCCAAGTTTGGTGTCTCTTGAATCACAATTTAAAATCCTATCTGATGAAGAAGTTCGATTTTAAGTTGTAATTCTAAAAATGCCACTTTTTAGATAGTTGACATTCTCTTACTTTAACCATTTGGGGACTTCTGCTCATCTCTAAATGCACATCTGAGATGGGTGACAGCTGGGCTTTGTGCATTCTTTGTAGACAGCCATACCTAAAAGGAGCCTAGGTGTGACTGATAGCCCATCTACGTCCTGATGCACCATCCTGGGCCGGATGGGACGGGGCAGCTGACACACCTGAATGGGCTGTGTCATGTCCCTGCACAAAGGGCTGCATACTCAACTGTAGTGAGTCTGGAGCCAGTACAGGAAGGACAGGGACTCTGTGCACTTCAAAAGCCTCACTTTGAAGTCTCCTGCACATCAAAGGCACAACTGGGTACAAATACTGGACCTCAGACACCATAAACTCAGTACACTCCTGGGCCTATGGATACTCTGCTAGGAAGAAGGACCACTGTGCTGCTGAAAGGGCTGCCACTATGCTGGACTCCTGCTCTGTTGTGCCGACCTGCTGCCTTCTTTGACTGGGAGGTAGGCAAATACTTCAATCTACTCATCTACAGCACCTGGACTCTGCCATTAGAGAGTTTTGCCCTGCCAAGTGGTGCCAATCCAGTCTTGGGCCCTTGGAAGGAGGTATAGAGTGCTGCTCCAGTAAAAAAACATACATTGCCATCGTTGGATGGCTGGGAACCGGTACATCTCCCTTGACACCATACATCGTCACTGCCGCAAAGACCCATGACAGCGCATCGCTGACTGCACAGTGCATCTCCTCCAGTTCCAGACGAATCCTCAACTTGCGTGGCTTGATGACCACGCATCCCCTACATCTTGGGGTTCGACAATGACGTTGTTGCTCGGATATGAATTTACCTTAAAGAATTTAAGACTAGAGGTGTTTGGCAAAACAGGGACAAGTTGATTTAATCAAACACAGTGGCCAGGTGAGTCTCGACAGTGCGTCTAAAACAATTTTGCATTCCTGAAAAAGCATCTCAGTTGTAAATTAACACATTTGGGCATCCGATAAGGACACAGATGGTTCTCCACCTCGGTGAGAGCTAGTGTGGGCCAGTGTGTATGTGTCTAAATGTCTGGTGTGGAGAGCACGTGCTTACTATGTGTGGGATGCATGTTGTGTCTTGATTGAGTGAGTATTTCTATCTATGTGTGGTATTTTTGGGGAACGTCAGCCTTTGGCCAAACGTAATTTATTGTGGCTAATTTCCTCAGACCTGTTTGTGGTGCAACCATCTGTGGGATCGATCAGTGTTTTCCCAGGGTGCACGTTTGTCTTTGGGCTAAGTGAGACCCCACCTGTGATCTGTCACTAGATATACGTGGGTTGGGGGTCACAGGACCTGTTTGTCTACATATCTCTGACTCTGGGTTGGTTGGGTGAATCCGACAGCAATGATACGAGTGCATTGAAACTTCTTAATATAATATGGCAGTTATTAATGTCATTCTTATCGACATTCTCAACATTGTGCGTACAGTTGTCATAGCTTACATCAAAATTGTCTTTATTGATATCTACATAGATACGCATGCCTAGATTATGGTGCGCATTGACATTGTTTCTACTGGTAACAACATTGTTATGCGTCCATGGATTATGGCACACATGGACATTGTTACTTGTGGTATCGACCATGTTGTGCGGGCATAGATTATGGCATACATTGACATTGCATTTATGGGTATTTACATTATTATGCAGGCACACATTATGGCATACGTTGCCATTGCATTTATTGGTATTGAAGTTGTCAGGCCTGCCCATATCATGGTATTCATTGGCATCCTATTCATCCAGTCCAACATTCCCTCCTCTAGTTGATTTTTACACTACTCTATCCTCCTCTTATGTCATGCCTGTTATATTATTCAAAACTGTTTGTGTCTGTTACTTTTTCCCTAGCTATATGCATACTACCTGATTTACAGCAGGAACCCCCCACTTGTAGGAAACCACACAATAGATGTACAACAACGAAAACTGGGATAAGTGATGTGAACAGATTGGACATCCATAGGGGGAAAAAGATACTTTGCAACTAGTCCTGCTCTGGAACCTCTAACTCCTTCATGTCGGCTTGCAGGCGATGCAGTTCTTGGATGGAATGAGCTAATGTCCATATCATTTCCGGGGACAAAAGTACAACAGGAATCACCAATCTTGGGACACCCCACACTCCATCGTAGTCATCAAGTTCAAAACGTACTGATGATGCATCACCATAAGGCCGATGGCTCTCAGTTCCTTGATAACGTTCAGGCCAAGCTCAGTATCATTGATCATCTTCAGCAACTCCCACCTGGTTATTTGTAACCAGCGGGCGTATGCCTTTGTTTGCATAGTGAAGAGGGGTATTCACCCTCTTGCATTTACTTGAGTCTCTGTGAACAGTCTAAATTCTTCTAGAATATCCTTGTACTGAGCCCTGCCAAAATAATTAGCAGTTCTTTTCCTTCAATCATGATGCAACGGTGTTGGGCATTTGTCAAAACAGGAACAGGTTGGTTTAATTAAACACAGCAGCTGGGAGAGTCTCGACAAAGTGCTTCTGAGGAAATTTTCTCTCTACAACTTTCGACTGACAATATAAACATCTCTTGAGGTGCAATAAACAATTTAGCATTCCTGAAAAAGCATCTCAGTCATAAATTAACAAGTTTGGGTATCAACCTCGGGGAGAGCTAGTGTAGGCCAGTGTGTATGTGTCCAGATGTCTGGTGTGGGGAGCACATGATCACTATGTGTGGTGTGCATGTTGTGTCCTGATTGGCTGAGTGTTTCTATCTACGTGTGGAATTTAACTTCGTGGCATTTTTGGGGTATGTGAACCTTTGGCCAAACGTGTTATTGGGGCAAATTTCATCAGACCTGTTTGCGGTGCAGCTATCTATCTGGGGGATTGGTCTGGGTTTTCCCTGGGTGCGCGTTTGTGTTTAGGCAAAGTGAGTCCCCATCTTTGACCGATCCCTCAATAGGCGTGGGTTGGGGTTGCAGGTCCTGTCTGACCACATATCTCTGACTCCGGGTTGATGGGGAGGTCACCTTGGGTGGGTTCCGATGACAATTATACAAGTTTATTGGAACTTCTAATAATAGTATGGCAGTCATTGATATAATTTTTATTGACATATTCTACATTGTGCATACAGTTGTCATAGCGTACATCGACACTGTCTTTACTGATATTGACATAGGTATGCATGCCTAGATAATGGTGTACATCAATATTGCTTCTACTGGTAACAGCATTGTTATGCCTGCATGGATTATGGCATACATTGACATTGTTACTGCTAGTATTGACACAGTTGTGCGGTCATAGATTATGGCATACATTGACATTGCATTTATGGGTGTTGACATTCTTATGTGGGCACAGGTTATGGCATACATCGACATTGCATTTATTGGTATTGCTGTTGTTGGGCTTGCACATATCATGGTATTCATTGACCTTGTATTCACCCATTCCAACATTGCATCTCTGACATGCGCGGATTGCAACCGACGATTCGCCCTACATCCAAAGGGATTGACGACAACGCATCGCCTCCTCTGCTCCTTGCATCTTGTTCTCGACGCAACCACAAATCAAGGTACAGTTTCAGCGGGCCAAGGCTGGTCCCTGGATCAGACCCGTGAGCCATCGCGGTCGGCTTAAACTTTTGGATTTGACACGTTGTAGCGCGACCAGATAGCCCTGGTTGGTGCTTTATGCTTTTATGCTCTACATTTCAGTTTATTCTTTAAAAATGCATAACTCCGGTTATGCTAATTGGATTTAAGTCACTTTGGTCTGATTTTGTTAATTGAATAAAGCTCTATTTGTCTAATCACGTGTGGTATCTTTTTGTGTAGAATCTTCACAGTTTTACTGTTTGAAGTATTTGACAAATACTTTACACATTGCTTCTCAAATTAAGCCTGACTGCTCTGTGCCAAACTACCAGAGGTTGAGCTCAGGTTAATTTGGGGTGTATATCTGACTTACCCTAACTAGGCTTTTGGTTCCTGCTTGGACAGGGTGCAAACCTCTGCCAACCAGAAACCCGATATCTAACAATTATAACTGGTGATTTTGTTAATTTAAAATAGAATGCTTTAACTGACGTTTTCACCTAAATATAACGTCCATTTTAACTTTGTTTTTTTCATTAAATTTCTAAGAGTTTTTGTAAAATATCATATTACAGTTCTTAACTAAAACATCACTTTAACCTTAGTTTTTTTCAGAGAATTTATATATTTTTTAACCTAAATTATATGTACATCGGTATGGGTGGTGTTGGTATGGGTGGTGTTGGTATGGGTAGTGTTGGCTCAGACCAAACGCTCCACCCCCATATGCAGCCCACATCCTTGCCACTGCACATGGCTTGCTATGTCTTGTAACAATATCATATGTGTTTTTTTTAAGTAAGGCAGACTTATTGGCTTTGCCCTTGGGGCCAAAAAGTTTTTTTTTTTTAATTTTACTTTGAATTTGCAGTGGATCTGTGGTGAAAAAAAATAATTAAAAAGCACATGCTCTTAGATTCCTCCAGCTCGACAGGCGCAGAGAAAATGCATGCAGGCGTATCCTTGAGCTCCCAACATGGATTCTGCGGTTGGGCACAGTGGCATCTACCTTAGGTCCTGCAGGATGGGGTCCTGTGTGCCTTTAATGGCTTGAGGAGGGGGCCCCCTGCCCGCTCCCTTTAAAAAAGCATGCAGCCCCAGAGAATGAGGGCCTGTAAAGGCTCAGGAAGGTTGGCTGTGCGCTCCCCCTTAAACAAGTATATGGCCTCACGGAGGTGGCCCCAAGGGCCGGCATTGGAGTTGGGAGTGGACCACATTCCTCCCTCCCCAATATTTGCTTAAAAAAAGTGAAGAATCAAAAGCTCCTGCCGGCAACTAGGATGGGTTTGACAAGGGAGCGTAGCGCGTGCCCTGGGTCTTCTGCCGCATCCCCCAAGATAAAATAAAGATATGGGTGTACCGGGTGGACACCAAGATACTGAAAATATGAATGAAAATACATAATGACTAGCAAATGAGTATTAGGATCCACTCATTTATTCTTCACTGTTAATTGCAAGGAACACCCCATAATGCCCTGCAATGGATTTTTAAACTTATGATTTCAGCCTGGTTTTGCTCCTAGAATGGGTAGGGGGTACCAGCTACCATTTTTCTAATGTTGTGGGGGCTGGCTGCAGGGAGTGCAGCAGCCCCCCAGCAACATTTATTAAAAAAAACAGTAAGTCTCCTGGGTCAATAATTCATTTTCTCAGAGTATATACAAGAACGGTTAACACTTTAAATCCCACACACTACCTTTTTTTACGCAATTATCTCAAAAAGTTCTTTGCCTATGACCTCACATGGTACATCACTCATGATGTGTTCTATGACATCATTGATAACCTCACTGACAACATCTGAAATTGCATAATTCAGGACAACACTGTGCATGGTAAGGGCGCGAGGTATAATTACTTCAGTTTTATTTTAGTTTAAATGTTGCATTTAACCTTTGTTCAGTTATAAATATAGTCTCACACACACACACATCTAGAACCTGTTTGTATTAGATTAAACTAATCTTGTATAGTTCCACTTTATTGATTGTGCCAATATTTTAAGGCTAATGCTACTTGATATTTCATTGTATTGATTTTGACTCAAAGACCTGGGCCCATATTATAGATAGGGCACACTATCCCTGTTTGCACCACGGTGCACCTTTAAACAGGTGTGCTGGGTGCAACCAGGGACAGTCCACCCAATTACAAACAGGAGCACTGACAAGAATTTGTGAGTTAAGTATAGCCAACAAATGATTTATATTGTGACTAAAATCTGATACCACCCTTTATATGTGCTCCTATTTATGACCCTTAAAAACAGGCTTTCTCTACAATGTATTTCAATAGGGATCATATGCCAGAGTCCTGTAATGACTGTCACAATTTGTTTTCCATGTTGTGGCCAGCCAATCAATTAAGGGGGGTATCCTTTAGGCAAGTCCATCTTCACACATCTGTGCCCTGCCAGTGATTAGCACCAGGACGCCTGGTTCCCCTCCCATCCACCACTGCTACTCCTCCACTTCCCTTCTCACCTTGAATCCCAGGCACACCTCCCAGTGATGCTGCAGAGGCTCACCGGGTGACTTTAAAGGTGCCTTATACACCTGCCAATTGTCCTGCACACTCCAGGACCTTTACACCACCCCTTCACTTATCACATACACCTCATACTTGCCCATGCTCACCTGACCTCCACCCCTCCCTATCCCACCGCCTTCTCAACACCTGCTCCCTCACCAAATATTCCACCAAAATCTGGGAACTGCTGAACGACCATACACTGGACCTGCTATACCTGACAGGAATCTGACTGAGTCCCACGTCGGCCCCCAAAATGTCCACAGCTACCCCCCTCCCCCGATACAAGGTCGTAAGACTGGATAGGACTAACAGCCAAAGAGGAGGACTCACAATCATCTTCAAAGAACAAATCCTGGGCTCCACTACCTCAGCTACCACCAACAGCTCCAAGGAACATCAGACCTTCGAACTCCACATCAACATCAACTACACCTTGAGTGACACCCTCGTCTAATGAGCCCCAAGAACCAAAGCCATGTTTGGAAGCACAATTGTGGACTCTGTCACTTCCCCCTCCCCTGATACTCGGCTCTAGCACCTTCATTCTCCTCGGCGATCTGTGCAGACACCAGAACCCCACTCAAAACTATCAAGGCCACCAGAATCAGACCACAAGCTGATAATAGTTATCTATGCAGTTTCAGGAACAGGGTGAGTGGATGTGTGCATGGAGCTCTTGACCCTCTTTCCGGCCCTGTGCAGTGTGCTGGGTGCAGGTTTGAGCTCTCATTGTCCATGCCTATTAGGGCTTTACAGCCCCCATCAAGTGTTATTAACACTGTAAACTGTCCTCCTGTCTCTCACAGGCAAACCACTTTAAAAAAATTTCACCTAAATGTGAGGTCGTTAGTCTATCACTATCTAGATGTTTTTACTTTACTTACTGATGAAAGACCGGATATATTTTTTTTAACGGAAACTTGGTTACATGACAATGCTACGGCGGTGATAAATCTTGTCTTGCCTACGGACTACACTATGTATACTTTACACCGTAATTCGAGAGGTGGAGGGATTGCGGCCGTGGTAAGGACATGTTATCCCTGTGTATGGAATGCTGTAAGTATAGCGGGTTGTGAAAGTGCTCACTTCGCTATCTCGATGACCTCCCAATTCACCTTTTCTGGTCTGGTTATTTACAGACCCCCTGGTCCTGACGATGCCTTTCGGACAGCCATTCCAGAGGTGGTCTCCTCTTTAGCCCTTAGATCAGCAAATTTTAGCATAATAGGTGATCTTAATCTCCATATGGATGCTCCTCAATCCTCTGCGGTGTGCAGTTTTCTCACAGATCTTGAGGCATTACGACTACATCAGCTAATTTGCGGTCAAACTCATGTAGGGGGTCATACCTTGGACCCCTTCTTGACGAATCTGGAAAATCAAAAGCACTGCCACCTAAGCCGATAATCTGGACAGATCACTATCTGATTGATATCCGGTTTACTTCGACCGTTCCTCCTTTCAGAAGTACCACACCTGTCGTTTTCAAACGACCTTGGAGGAATTTGAATCTGGAGGATTTTCATCAGCTTTTATTACAACATCCACCAGAACATCCTACTGATGTTACCTCCGGGTATGATTACTTTTGCAAATGGTTGACCCAGGCCTTAGACATCTTAATACCAGCAGGCTGGAGTAAGACCAGGCCTGGCCACTCTAGCCCATGGTACGATGAATCCCTTAGGCTCCTCAAGGTCGCCTGTAAAAGGGCAGAAAGAGCCTGGCGCAAGGCATATGACCCTATCCTTAAACAGGGTTATCAGGCCAGCATTAAGCTATATCATCGAGCTATTTGCAAAGCACGGGCCTCTTTCTACTCCTCAGAATTCAAGAACTGTGCTAACCCAACCAAATTAATCTTTAAGGTTCTCAAAGATTTAACCAATAGGAAAACCGTTGTGTTGGGGAATGGCTCTCAGGCTCATTGTGAAGTACTAGCGTCTTTTTTTGTGGAAAAAGTGGATGCGATTTACAGATCCTTTCCCTCCTCTACCACATCCATTAACAATGTAGAATCTATGTATATTGTCTCTAGTCCATTGTTAGTGCTTCCTGTGCCATCTCAGGAAGAATTTGATTCCCTAGTGGTGAAGGTCAAATCGGGTTCTCCGATGGACCCTCTGAGACCTGCACAATTTAGGGAATCCGCTGAGATCTGTCTTCCGTTTCTTCACAATCTCATCAGGTTATCTCTTAGTTCTGGGACGGTACCTATAAAATGGAAGCAAGCCATGGTATTGCCGATATTGAAAAAGTCTACTTTAGACCCAACAAAACCAGAACATTACCGGCCCATCTCTTTGCTTCCATGGTTCTCTAAGATTGCTGAGGCTCATGTTAATAATATTCTATCTGGTCATCTTTTAAACACAGGTATCCTTCATCCTTCCCAGAATGGCTTCAGAGCAGGCCATAGCACTGAGACAGCTTTGGTGGCTATGGTGGAGCATCTACGAAGACTGTTAGACTCTGGACAGACGGCGGCACTGATCCTTTTGGATCTTAGTGCCGCTTTCGACACTGTTTCCCACCCGATTCTGCTCCAGAGATTAAGAGAAGCCGGAGTGGAGGGTACTGCTTTAGATTGGTTTCGTTCATTTTTGGCTGAGCGTACCTTTAAAGTGTGTACATCCCCCTATGAATCTTCTCCTCGCCTTATTTCCCAAGGAGTTCCGCAGGGTTCGGCACTCAGTCTGACCCTGTTTAACTTGTATGTGAGACCGCTGATGGGGGTTGCCAATAAATGGGGCCTAACCATGGTGTCATATGCCGATGACACTCAATTAGCGGTCGCACTAAATGGGAATACTGCGTTGAATGCTTCCAATTTTCAGAGAGCCCTTAGGGAGGTGGCAAGCTGGATGACCGATAACCGTCTCCAACTTAATGCCACTAAAACTGAAGTTTTGGTGTTGGGCAAAGAAGCTCACCTTTGGGGAGACGATTGGTGGCCGTCAGAACTTGGCCAAACTCCTATATAACCCAGGTGAAGAATCTGGGGGTTTTGCTTGACGCCAATTTATCATTTACCCCTCACACAAAAAAAGTGGCGGGTACCTGTTTTGGTGTTCTTCAGAGCCTTAGGCCTATTTTTAAATTTTTCGACGCCTCTACTAGGCAACTTATAGTTCAGGCCATGATTCTCTCTAGATTATGCCAGCGCACTTTTATTGGGCACCAACCAAGCAGAGCTCACACGCCTTCAGCGTGTGCAAAATGCGGCCGCTCGAATGTTGATTGGTTTGCCTAAGTTTTGCTCAGTCAGGCGTCCCATTTCTGATCTTCATTGGTTGCCCGTTAGGCAGAGGATAAAGTTCAAAGTATTGTGCCTGGTTTTTAAAATTCTGAAGTTTGCCTCTCCTCCTATTTTAGCTCAGACCATCTCCTACTACACCCCTGCTTGAACACTACGTTCAACGGGTCAATTTCTGGTTAAGGTTCCCCGTTTTAAAAAAGCCAGAATGGGCGGCCGTTCATTTGGGGTTTTGGCAGCGAGCCTGTTAGCATCCGTTCTATTTCTGACTTGCTGCCTTTCAGAAAAGCTGTTAAAACTTTTTTGTTTCCTTTGGTTTAGTTGTCGTGGCTGGTACTATATATCTGGTGTTATGTTGCTCGTCCTTTTATTGTGCCGGGACGCCGCTTGGCTGTGGCATCTGTGCGCTTTATAAATATAAAATAACATAACATAACAAGCTAGCTGGTACACAGAAGAGCTCAAACTCACCAAGTGCCACTGTAAGCAGCTAGAATGCACACAGAGATAAAGCCAGGATGACTTAGAAATGAGAAACTACAGATTAGCCCTGAAACAATACCAACAGAGCCACCAAAATGCTTTGCCCTAACGAAGCGTATCAAAACAGCATAAGAGCGCCAAGGAAACTTCACCATTTTAAGAGATTTCACCTCTCCAGCAGCAAGCTCCACAAGTGTCGCTCCCTCACAAAAACTCTGCACTCAAGTGTCCCTTTTCTTTAGCAGCAAGATCTCCAGCATCTATGACAACTTTGAGCTCCAATCAGATCTGTACACACTCACAAGTGCCCTACCTCTTCCTTCCAATACCCAGAGGACCACCCTCACCAGCTGGCCAGCCCTTTTTCACCATTCAGTAATCCACAGTGGCCCTGCACACTGTTAGAATAGTAACATTCATGTTTACGCATTTCCTTATGTAAGTTAGCATTCGCTGCACCATTTTCTATTTAGGTGCCATTTTGAAACATGATCGAAACTAATACTAATTCATGACACCAGTGCCACCATAATGAAAGTAAGCCGCTCTCACCCCAATCAAAAACTTTTGTATTTATGTTTAAACATGTACAAATGCGAGATGTTCTCCTTGGTGGCTCCGACTTAGTTTTTATCTTTGGTTTCTCGTTGGGCTTACTCCTTAGCTGACTTAAATTTAATGGGCGGATAATACGGCTTGGACTGAGACAACATGGTCATAGATATTCATTCGGCTCTTCCGTGGAAATTAAGAATGGTACGTTGTTTTGATGTTAGTTCTAATTCTTTGTTTTGTTTGTCTCTCACTTATTTATTTTGCTTTCCCTCTTCTGTCTTTTATATAGTATTTTTTTCTTTTTCAAATAAACAATAAAGTATGCACGGTTCTGCACACATATGGATGGATGTTTTTTGCGATAAATGTATTCATTGGCTCCTAATAGCCTGAGAATCAATTTGTCTATGGGCTATAGAGGTTCTGATTTTCCTTGGGAATGTTGGCACCAATTTGTGGGAGGTTATCATTGATGTGTGGTCATACATGGGTCAATCCTTTTGAATTGATTGTGTTGATATATACCACTCTTGGGACATGTAAAGGTGATCTTTGTACCTCCTCGTTTTTTGTTCATGTGATGTCCCAATCAAGTTCTTCATCCTAAATGTGGTTTTTTATGTGTTGTTATGTTGTATATATCTATGTATGTCACAAACAATGTTGGTTTTTATCTATGTTTTAATTTTACAGCCCTGAAGAAGTTCTCTGTTGAGAACGAAACGCGTTGGCTGTGTTTTTCCCAAAAAAACAAGAAGAAGTTATATCAATAAAGATGGACAATTAAACACTTTATGGATCTACTGTGAACTTTTCAAGTATATTGATCAATAGTAGTGCAGCCATGATATATGTTTATTTGCTCTGACGGACTGAATTAATGCCCAAAATTCCTGATGAACTTAACCTGATAAATTGATGGGCATAGAATTGCGAGACTACCAGATTTGACAATAGAGGACGACGTTAGCCAGAATAGGTAAATATGAGTGGTAACTTGATCAAACGAATGACTTAATCTGCAATATGAATATAAAATTTGGATTTGAATATTTACAGAAATGAGTTGGGTTGTTTATTCATTGAAATGTATTAATGTAAAGGTTAACTAGAGTATTGTTATTTCATTTAAACCACAACTAACAGATCCGTCCCTGTTAGAAGGATAATACCAAATGTGGAATCCAGGGCTTAATGAGTATGAGAAGGGTTTGTAGGTTTAGAACTCATTAGGGTAAAGTGGTATCTTCCTCCCTCATTAATCAGCGCTTGGAAGGATAATCACCTCTTGCACGGACTAATGGTAAGTGTGTGTTGGTGTTATGGGCCCCACCAGCAAATGTATGGATAGTATGTGTGTGTGAGATCTTTTGGTCCGTGGCAGTAGGGAGGGATTTTGCATTCCGCGCTGCATAAATATCACCAGTGAAATGATGATAATATAACGTTTGGAGCAAGTATAATATGTGATTCAGATCAAATACAAATAAGCAATAATTGGTGGAAAAACTCACTGTATGCCTGGAAGAATGGCAAGATGGCAGAACAATGTTCTGTTAATAATGGGGAAAGGGTTGGGATGTTAAAGTCTGCTTTACAATGTAATGTTTATATATCTCATGTACTAGTCACAAATGGTCCCTGTGTTCCATGGATACAGTTAGATGACCAAATTAACTCAGTGGTGTGGACACTTCATACAGGGCAGACGGCGCAAAAACGTGATTGAAGTATTTTTTACTTGCATAATATAGTTAAAGTAATTATGATCTGTTTGATATTAGCATGTATTATACACCAGGTAGAATCTCAGTTTGAGTGATAGTAGCATAGATAATAAGGAAAAAAGATACTGTTGAGTGTCTGGTCTGATAAAACATATTGCATCTATCAACTGTTAAACCATGGGAAGAATTTAATGCAGAAGTGAATTAAACATGCATTTTCTCTGTAAGCTATTCATTGGGTTTATTATTCCTTGGGAGCTAGGAAGCTCCACACATTATGTGACTTGAGGTTGACATAGAAGGGATAGATTAAATATATGCCTATTTGATGCTTAGGGTCTGCATTGCAGGACATGCCTTGTGTCCAACCACAGGGGTGTAGCTTCGGGGGTGATGTTTGGGGTGTTACACCACCCAATAAATTTATTTTTGTGATAAATAGTTGGGTACCGGTGCTTTCAGTCGGGTGCGGTGAGGTGTCTGACAGATTTCACCAGGATTTTTACATGCACACAGACAGACACACACACACACAATCTCTCCTTTCCTCTATTTTGAAAGTCCTAAAAAATGTTGGTTATTTTACTAAATATTGTGTTTACTCTAACATAGTACTCCTACCAATCCGCATTTCTCTCCCTTTTCACTGCCCCGTAAACCCCTCTCATGTGTTCTGCTTGTTATACAATGTATTTTAAGATTATATGCTAGGGTCATTGCTGTAAAATCTGGAGCTCACCCCCCCCCCCCCCCAATGTTACTGAGCAAGCTACGCTCCTGCCCATCCCCCACAATCAAAAGCCAAAGTCTGTGCATGGTGGGGGTTTGACACATGGGTACTGGACCTGCAAATGTTCCTTCTAAGAAAATGCCATAAATTCACTAAAGAAAGATGTTTAAAAAATGTATGCTTTAGATACTGCAAAAAAAGTGGTTATGTTTCTCCGGTAACACCTTTCCATAACTCATGCCGTGTCCTCATGAAAACCATAACATGTACCCAAATAGAATGCTCGTGGACTCACAATATTTATATCAATAAACAATTGAACTTCATATCAAAATAAACAAATTATACTTTATTCAGAGGGCTCCCATTGATAAAGTCAATGGTATAGAATATATTAATCTCTGGTGATGTGATCAACGTTATTTGTGATGGAATCTCTCATATCGTGTGGGAATATGTGAGGTTGTAAGGAGTCTGCATGTAATATAATACAATTCAATATGACATAATGTAATGTGATATAATCATTAGTCAATGTCTTTGTCTTTGCTATAAATCTCTACAGCAAAAGGAGTGGAGCATCCATGGGCACCGTAAATGTGGATGCTAAAGTAATACTATAACTGAATAAACAACTACCTCAACCTGCAGTATGTTCCAGACTAACAATGGCACCTCATGGCGCTGAATGGAGCATTCTGTATTGCAAGCTACTGAGAACGCATAAAGATTGTTTTCAAGAATTTGAAGCAAAAGCAAGGTGATTCAGAAACAATTTGAAATCAAAGGATATCCCTAATCAGTGAAGCAAGATCAGAGTTTAAGACAATAAATGGTATGTTTATGGAAATATATGAAAGTAGATGGCATTTTGCAAGTAGATGAGAGACTAAACTAATCGCTAGACAATGCCAGTAGGGCTGGCTTTAAAGGAATGTTGTATGGTAATGTGAAGCATTACACGTAGATGGTATGGGAAGGAATATGTATTTGTGTAGAAGCAACAAACTGTGGAATTATGTTGGTGTAGCTTAAAAGATCAGATGACAGTTGTACTGTCAAGCCTGACTTAAAAATCTAAGTAGGTTAAAGACTGCCCTCCTCCCATCTGTGCTGCTGCCAGAGAAAAACACAATAACTTATCCAGTTATCCAAGACACTTTAATAGCATTACGATGCATGTACCCCTGAAAGTTCGAGCGCAGGCAGCTGGCCCAATAAACAAAATGATCACAGCTGCGTGGAGGGCAAACACGTTTGTTGTGGATGCACACATCTGCCCCATCAAAACCTGTACTCCTTGCTCCCAACAAGTGGGCGGATCTAAAGCCTTTCTCCTGGTGTTTCTAACATAATTTCTGGGCGATGGCTGCGCTGTCAACCCAAATCATAAGGACAATGCAGAGGCACAGCAAATCCATGAACCACATTTGGCACATTCATAAATAAGCATTGGTAAATGCATTAGGTTTCACCTATGTGATTAATAATAAGCTGTTTTTTGTTGTAAGTTGTAGCTTGCTGAGTAGTTGTGCAATATAAGTTGCAGAAAGTCTGTTGAAGTGTTACATGTTTATGTACATAAAGGCAATATATTGTGCTGTTATTAGTGGTATAATGCGGGTAAGTGATAGCAACATTTTGAGAAATGAAAGCGGAAAATAATAGAATTTAGTGATGTAATAGCAATATTGTGTTTTGAGGAGTTTTGAGCCAGCTGCCACTGCCGCACCATTCAAATAATGCCCCTTTGCATGTAAGATAACTGCATTTGTGACAGCCTGTTTAGCAGTAACAAATTGCAAAATTTGTTGTTTAGAAGAGTATTGACAACTTTTGGCCCTGGTGCCACTGCACCTGCTGCACTGTTAAGATCATGACCCTATTTCCTGTAAGGTAACTGCACTTCTGACTGCCTGTTTAGTAGTAAAAAAATTCAATATTTAGTGTTCAGGGGGTTCCTAGAGCTTTGGGCCCCGGTATCACTGCACCTGCTGCACCATTGAAATCATGACCCTAGTGCCTGCAAAGTAGCTGAACTTGTGACTGCTTATTTAGTAGTTAAATATAGAAATATTTGGTGTTAAGAGGCGTTTGTATAACTTTTGGCTCTGGTGCCACTGCACCGACAGCACCATTCAAATCATGCTCCCTTTGCATGCAAAATAACTGCATTTGTGACTGCCTGTTTAGTAGTAAAAAAATGCAAAATGTGGTGTTTAGAGGAGTTATGACAACTTTTGGCCCCGGTGACTCTGCACCTACTGCACTATTCAAATCATGACCCTAGTGCCTGCAAAGTAACTGCACTTGTGACTGCTTATTTAATAGTTAAACATAGCAATATTTGGTGTTAAGAGGAGTTAGCACTACTTTTGACTCCGGTGCCAATGCACCAGCAGCACCATTGAAATCATGGTCCTAGTGCCTGCTAAATAATTGCATTTGTGACTGCCTGCTTAGTAGTAGCATTTAGCAATATTCTGCGTTTAGTGGGGTCCCTGGAGCTTTTGGCCCTAGTGCCACTGCACCTGTGGCACCATTCAAATTCAAATCAAGCCCCTTTTAACTGCAACTGTGTCTGCCTGTATAGTAGTAAAGAATAGCAATATTAGATGTGTAGTAGAGTTCTCACAACCTTTGGGCCTGGTGCCACTGCACCCGCTGCACCATTCAAATCATGATCCTGTTATCTTCAAGTTAACTACAATTTTGACTGCCTGTTTAGTAGTAAAATATAGCAATATTAGGTCTTCAGTGGGGTGCCTAGAGATTTTGATCCTGGTGCTACTACACCTGCTGCACCATTCAAATCATGACCCTCTTGCCTGCTAGAGAAATACACTTGTCTTGTTTAGCAGTACAATTTAGCAATAATCTGGGTTTAGTGGGTCCATAGAGCTTTTGGCCCCAGAGTCACTGCACCTGCTGCACCATTCAAATCAAGTCTCTTTTAACTGCAAGGTAACTGTGATTGTGACTGCCAGTATAGTGGTCAGATTTAGCAGTAATATCTGTTTAGAGGAGTTATGACAAACTTTGGGGCCAGTGCTATTACACCTGCTGCACCATTCAAGTCATGACCCTGTTGTCTGCAAGGTAACTGCACTTGTGGTTGCCTATTTAGGAATAAAATATAGCCATCTTAGGTGTTTAGTGGGGTGATGGGAGCTTTTGGTCCCGGTGTCACTCCACCGGCTGTACTATTGAATTCTTGACCCTAACTCTTGCTAGATAACTGCACTAATGACTGCCTGTTTATTTGTGAAATATAGCAATATTAGGTGTTTAGAGGAGTGCTGCCATATTTTAGTCCCAGTGCCACTGAACCTGCTGCACCATTCAAATAACTACCCTGTTGCCTGCAACATAACTGCACTTGTGATTTCCTGTTTAGTTTTAAATTTGAGCAATAGTCTGGGTTTAATGAGGGTCCCTAGAGCTTTTTGTCCCGGTGACACTGCACCTGCTGCACCATTCAAATCAAGTCTCTTTTAACTGCAAGGTAACTGCAATGGTGACTGGCCTGTTTAGTACTCCTATATAGCAACATTATGTGTTTAGAGGAGTTCTGACAACATTTGAGTCTGGCACTGCTGCACCTGCTGTGCCATTGAAATCATGACCCTGTTGCCTGAAAGATAACTGCACTTGTGACCGCCTGTTTAGTAGTAACATATACCAATATTTGGTGTTTAGTACAATTATCACAACGTTTGGCCCCGGTGCCACTGCACAATTTAAATCAAGCCCCTTTCAACTGCAAGGCAACTGCAATTGTGACTGCCTGTTTAGTAGTAAAAGATAGTAATATTATGTGTTTAGAGGAGCTCTGACAACTTTTTGACCCGGTTCCTCTGCCCCTTCTGCACCATTCAAATCATGATCCTAGTGCCGAAAAGATAACTGCACTTTTGACTGCCTGTTTAGTAGTAAAATATAGCAATAATCTGTGTTTAGTAAAACGCCTGGAGCTTTTGGTCCCAGTGCCACATCACCTGCTGCACTATTGAAATCTTGACTCAAATGGTGGCTAGATAACTACACTAGTGGCTACCTGTTTAGTATTAAAATAGAGCAATATTTGGTGTTTAGTGGAGTTATGAAACTTTTGGCCCCGGTGCTACTGCACCTGCTGCACTATTCCAATCATGACCCTATTGTCTGTAAGGTAACTTCTCTTGTGACTGCCTGTTTAGTAGTTACTATAGCAACATTAAGTGTTTAGAAGACTTCTGCCAACTTTTGGCCCTCTGACACTGCACCTGCTGCACCATTCAAATCATGACCCTGTTGTCTGCAAGGTAACTGCCCTTGTGACTGCCTGTTTAGTTTTACATTTTAGCAATAATCTGGGTTTAGTGGGGACCCTAGAGCTTTTGGCCCAGGTGTCACTGCACCTGCTGCACCATTCAAATCAAGTCCCTTTGAACTGCATGGTAACTGCAATGGTGACTACCTGTTTAGTATTCAAAGATAGCAATATTATGCGTTTAGAGGAGTTCTTGCAACTTCTGGTCTTGATGCAACTCCATTCAAATTATGACCCTGCTGTCTGCAAGGTAACTGCACTTGTAGCTGCCTGTTTAGTAGACAAATATAGCTTAGCTCTTGTATATTACGTTTTTTTAGTGTACAATGTTAATTACAACAATTAGAATTTGATCATAATCACCAATTTGATTACGTTGAAAAAATCAATCTGATAATGCTTAAAAAGTGCAAAGAAAGGCACTGAGGCATTAATAGGAAATGCCAGAAACGTGGTAAGGCTAAAGCATCTGCTTTACACAACTAAGAAATAAAAAGCAAGCATTCCAGCATACTGTTAGAACCTGTCGGCCTTTTCCGCGGGAAAAGATCATTAGCTTGACAGTAAATGGAGCTTAAACAGTGTGAACAGCTTTAGTAGACCTTTGGTAAGTGCGTGCAGCCAGGGGAAGTTAACAAAAAAAAAAGTTCCACACAAAAGCGAATGAACACAGTAATTCGACAGGGGAAATGATAAAAGCCCCCTTTTAAGATATATTAAATACAAGCGATTTCGCAAGCACAGCACAAGTGCTGTGCAGGCGAAAACTAAAAACACTGGCACATATTTGAAAGTGGTCCATGAGATTCCAAACACTGTGTACCTCTCATCTACAGTGACATAGCGAAAATTTAAATGTTTGCAGTATATCCTAAGGCACAGCTTTTTTTTAAAAACAAATACACGCCAATTAAGATTCCTTAAAATACAAATAAGCTAGATATAAGACATGTTCACGTGCTCTGGATACTTAGAACATAACTATCGGAGGAAAATATGAAATAGATTGACGTGATTCAGAGTATTTGTGATATATGTGACAGCACAGTTTAAATTTAGGAAGTATCACAAAGACACAGATGGTTATAATAGTTTTGCACTTGAGAGTGATGCTCAAACAAGGCCATAGCTATCCAAAAGTTGAACAGTTTGCTGAATCACATCAGAGCCAAAGAGAGTGAAACTATTTAGGATGAAATCCAGATACATATTGGAGACAGGAAGTTTAGTTTTTTCCTATCATGAATAAAGTAACATTGAAGTGTGTTTAAAACTAGGACAACACACTTGTAGATGTGTGGATTATGATGTATATAATTTATAGTCCTAATTTAGGAAGAAGCATGCTAAGTAATGAGCAACAACGGAATTTGATAATTGTAACATGGAATAATGATTAAAAACACAAGATTAAACCAATATAATAATGGGCATATCATTGAGTACATTCATGCATTTTATAAGAGCTCAGTCAGTGGTAAGGTAATAAAGAAAACAAAGAAGATAGAGGCACACACACTATGCTCCATATATTACAAATGATATGGATTAGGGAGAATAGAAGAAGTATTTTCTTGTTACGTCTGCACTATGTGGAGACTTGTTTAGCTTTCAGTTTAAAGAGAGGTAATCCAGGAAATGGGTTCTGTGTGCTTGAAGAGGAGTATTGATAAACACCAAAAATGTTTAGGATGTGAAGCTGAGCTTTGCCTGTGAATAAAAATCTGAAGTGAGGAAGACTTCCTTTCTTGTGGTATATCAGAGACTTTGCATGTGTGTACATTTCGGCATCTGAAATTGCATCTTATAAAGTGGAGCAAAATTACCCGGAGAATGGTCTATTTTTTTACAAGTACTAGTGATGGCTATTTATGACAGATGCTATAATGTATTTAATTATTTTTTTCCATGGTGGTAAATTCAAGATTTTTTTTCTTCAATTGCACAGTCCATGAATTCTGCAAATGTTCGGTTAAAATGCAGTCAATTATATCATTTTTTCTATTGTGTATACTTCATGATTCAGAACTGGAAATCCAGGAATATGGTCCAATATTACCATCCAGGTTCGCACTCTCCACTTTCTAGTAGCTTCTCTATTGTCTGTGGGACTTCTACCCAAGTGTAGGTTTAAGCGTAGACTAGGTACAGGTGCAACGCACTAGGTCTCTACTGATGCAGAGTATTTCATTGTTAAGTTCAATATTTTGTACCCAAAAAGTGCACAGCGTGTGCTTCTAGCTCTGTATTTCCCATGCAAAGCTGTGTTACCTGCTTACAGTGGTGCAGTCATTTGGTGCTGAAGGGTGTTCTTTTGGCTGGTGTTTTCAACAGTGACTCTGCTGACATGTGACCACAGTGGCATCTTCATTCTGGACAGGGCTGCTGTGTAAGTAGCAGGGCAGGTCTGCTCAGCAGCTGCCTGTCCTGGCAAATGCAGCCTTTGGGCCGGGATCCAATGGGTGCTCTTTGCAGGGGGTTGTGATCTCTGGGCCGGAATCATATGAGAGTGCTCATCTGACAGGTTCAGCCTCAGGGCTGGAATTCAGAGTGAACGGCGATGGCTACAAGGCTTTAAGGTGTTGCATGGGTTCGCAGGCAGCAGGTGGTTACTTTTCAGGCTTGACTTCTGGGTGGTCACAATGGGAGACCAGGAAAACCCTCACATAATGGGTCAGATCTGACTTTCTTCTGAGGGAAGTGATCAACTTTTGGGTGTTTCTCACACCAGGAACAAATCTGGTTTTATCCCCCTGAACAGTCTCTTGTCTTGCAGGTCCTGGCATTCGTGTTCCCTGTCTGAGTAGGTAGACTGTGTTCTGGGTGCTAGTCAGATCTTCAGCTTCTTCCTCAAGTTGTGCAGATGTCAGGCAATGTCCTCAAACCTCTTGGAGGTTTATGTGTCATGCTCACACAAGCCCTGATCACACTGCAGTTCTTCGATTACTTTGCAGAGCACTCCCTTCCTTGGTCAAGACGTGCTTGGAAAGTAGAGAATGCAGATCACACTTTCATGCATATTTCCCAGACAGAAGATGTGGAGCCACTGTTTGGGATAGTTTCCCTTTAAATGTCATTTTTTGGCTGTTCCTCAAGCACAGCCTTTATACAATGTGATGTTGCTCACACGAGATAGCCATGAAACTAGCTCTAAACAGGAGTGTGGGATCACTACACCTGACTGTGGTCAGACTTTCTGAAGCAGTAATCAGGGACGGACAAAAGGGAATGCCCTGTTGAGAGACTTCCTCAACCGTAGCTTTTTACTAACAAGGTCCTCATTACATTTTTAAAGACAGCTCTATACCCGTTCTCCCTCACTTTATTGTATGGATGCACACCCTCCAGCCACAAATGCAGCAAATACATTTACATTGTCTAGGGGAAGCTGTATAACTCTACATCGTTTGCCATGTTGAACGGGATGGACCCCACTGGTCCGAGTATGCAGACTCCACACAGATTCCTACTACCATATATGTGCTACAACCTCACTGCACATACAAACACTCAACATGCACATGTAATGTCAGCGCAAGGTTTTAAGACTCACCTGATAGAACTTTACTTGAGAGGAGTTAGTAGTCTCTCCTGTCCCTGACACAGAGAAAAAGGTCAATAGTTACTTTAGAGTCAAATAAATTCAATACGCTGTCACCCCTACTTGAAATAATTCACACACAGCAGTGACAGTAGTCCTGCGCCCATTTGTGCATTCAGGTCACTGAACAAGTGGGGCATCCACTTTTAGAAATAGCATTTTAAGCAGAGGTCTTTACTTAAAGGGCTCAGGGTGTCATGTGTTCCTAAAAATAAATAGGATCTGGCCATTTGTTGGACAAAATAAACGAAGGGATTAGTGTCTAGACTGATTCCGGACACCCCCATAGGATATGTCAGCCTATAGGCCAGCTAGGTCACAGTCCCATTATAAGCCCCCGAACCCTACCATGGAGCGAAACGTTTCTCGCAACCATTAAACACGACAACCCTTGACCCTTCAGGGATTATGAAAACATTACAGTACTTTTCGCTTGGTCAATCGTGCTCGCTTAGTCTCAGAGAGATACACAACATAAACGTTGGGGACGTTTGGAATACGTGTTTATTGAACCAGCGTCATTCTAGTATAAAACATGTTTGCTGCGACAATCATTTGACGGAAGCAAATGTAAAAGATTACAAGCACCAATAGAGTGAACAGAAGGTAGAATTCTACCATAGTGCTAAAACAGTGAATGTATGCAGGCATATAAACATGACAGTAATCAAGCGTACTCCTACTATGCGAACCCTACCTAAGTGTACCTAGCATATATGTGGGTGTAAAGCCAAGAATCCCCTAGTAAAGAGCAAAAGCCATTACCTGATGGGAGAGAATAAACAACCCCATCTTGGTCACGAGTTGGACACCCCGCTAGGGATGTCTGAACGCTGCGTGTTGAAGCTTCAGTGTGCAAGGACCTCCGTGTCTTGTGTCAACGAAGAAGTGTCTCCTCTGGTTACCTAGTGAAGGTGCGGTACTTTTATACTTGAAAAGAAGCCTCAGGGTTTCTATCACAATCACTATGTCTGTAATTATGAGGCACTGAGTAGTCGTATTTGGAGTGTATGTTGCATTGAGTGCAGTGTAATTATGTAGCATATAATTATGTGGCACTGAGTGGTATTGTGTGGAGTGTATGTTTCATTCAGTAGAGTGTAATTATGTGGCGTGTAATTATGTGGCACTGAGTGGTATTATTTAGAGTGTATGTTGCATTGAGTGCAATATAATTATGTGGCATATAATTATGTGGCACTATGTGGTATTATGCAAAATGTATTTATGTTGCATTGAGTAGAGTGTATGTATGTGGCGTGTAATGATATGGCACTGAGCGGCATTTTGTGGAGTGTATTTATGTTGCATTGAGTAGAGTGTAATTATGTGGCATGTAATTATGTGGCACTGAGTGTTATGGGGAATGTATGTTGTATTCAGTAGAGTGCAATTATGTGGAATGCAATTATGTGACACTGAGTGGTATTATGTGGAGTGTATGTTGCATTGAGTGCAGTATAATTATGTAACAAATAATTATGTGGCACTGAGAGGTATTGTCTGGAGTGTATGTTGAATTCAGTGGAGTGTAATTATGTGGCGGGTAATTATGTGGCACTGAGTGGTATTTAGAGTGTATGTTGCATTGAGTGCAGTGTAATTATGTAGCATATAATTATGTGGCACTGAGTGGTATTGTGTGGAGTGTATGTTGCACTCAGAGTGTAATTATGTGACGTGTAATTATGTGACACAGTGGTATTTGGAGTGCATGTTGCATTGAGTGCAGTGTAATTATGTAGCATATATTTTTGTGGCACAGAGTGGTATTGTGTGGAGTGTATGTTGCATTCAGTAGAGTGTAATTATGTGGCACAGAGTGGTATTTGGAGTGTATGTTGCATTTAGTTGTGGTACTTTAAATTCTGGACCCGTGTTATAAACATCGCCGTATCATGACGATTTTGGTATCAGCAGACCGCAAATGATTAGGATACCATGCACAAGTATTTTCGCCATATTCAGGTGAAGAAATCACCCTGAAATCATAGTTTCCGTTCTGATCCCTCGGTTTCTATTGAACGGCAGCCATTTTGTGATTGCCCTCACATAGGCCAATGACTAGGCCAAAAATCGAGTCTGAAGGACACATACACCTTTGCTGACTCCTCTGTGACCTGGGCAAGCTGACTCCACTGCCTGAAGCCAAACCTGTTTGGTCAGTTCCTTTCCCAGTGGCCGAATGTGATTAGTATCAAGGCACAACATATCATAAAACCTTTCATCACACACAAACCATGCCTAATCTTACACACACCTGTCCCTGTTTCTTACTTTATGACTTGCTTTACGAGGAGGAGGTGCCCGTTTTTATTAGGGGTCCGTCGATATCTGATGAAAGTACTGAGACTTGCCGGATAATTGATGAGGGCTGGACAAACTGAAATATGGGCTTGTCATCATGACTCTGCTTTTTCTTTGTAGTGAAAATATGTGAATGGTCAACTGTAAATTAAGGAATGTTTGCCTAAAGCATAATATTTTGTATAAAAAGAGAAGGCTGGCTTTGTAAGGTTGAGCAGTCTCCTGAGAATATACACCGTGTTGTACTTCTAGGATACCTGTTACTGGTTGCAGCCAATAAATACGATCTTTGACTTCACCAAGAAGACTCTGTGTTTCTGTAGTCTGAAACAGGAAGGACTCGAAGTCTTAGGGTGTGTTCCCTGGCACCGCTGGGTTCTGAAAAACCCAGTACTTCAGTTGGCACCCAACGTGGGGCGATTTCAGCGGTACCGGTCCAAGCCAGAGGTTCGTGAGGAGCTTTGTGTGAAAATTCTGGAGGAAGGCCGCCACTTCATCGACCCCTGTATGTCGACGTGGTCCGAAAGTCTTTGCTGCGAGGTTCCCCGCTTCCCGACGGCTACGAAGGACTACTGCCCTGACTATCGCGAGTCTTCTGGTGACGTCATCGATACCTCAGTTAAGTATAAGTGGAGCGTCTCCCAGTCTTTAGTTTGGTTCTTAGTTTGGTATCCCCTTGGGATCTTTGATTTGGAACTTGCAAGTACCAAAGCAGAGGGACTCGTGTATTCACGAGACTATCGTATTCGATAATCCTTTGAAGTTTGAAGCTAGATTAGAGAGCGAAGATGCCTGGTCTTAGCAGACTTGGAAATTTGTTTTGTCTTGGTTGTAATAGGGATTCCCGATTGGAGGACTCGTGTCCGGTTCCTCCGATTGGAACTCCAACCTTTGAACTATATGTGAAACATGGCGTAGGCCCCATCACATATAATGAAGTATGGATCCGATACACCAGGAAAGATGGTGCTTTAAAATGGCCCCAATATGGTAGTTTTGACACAGAGATTCTGGATAATCTGGAGGGTAAACTTTTTAATAAGAAAGCCCGGCCGGCGATGTTTGACTCTTTCCGCCTATGGCGTAAGGAAGCCAAACAGAAGGAAATTAAATTAGCAAAGAGAAATAAGAGAGAAAAGGGTATCTCGATAATGCAAGCTGCTATGCAGTTTAAAGATAATGAAGAAGAACAGATGAGTGAGCAGTTGCACAGGCAACGTAAAATGGTGATCGATAAATGTTATCCAGTTTTGCCGCTTCTTCAGCAAGATGCAGCAAAATAAATTGAGAAAGATCCTTTAATGTCACACTTGTTGAGTTCGCCACCCCCTTATGCGCAGAGTGCTACAGCACCACCGCAACATTTAGTTGTGCAACCCCCGAATATTGTGCCTCAGGTTCTTCCACAGCCGCCAGCTCCTTCTCAGTTGGCTCCTACTCCTATGGGGCAGCCCCCTCAAGGGCCGCCGACTTTGCTACCTGCTTCATCTGTACTTCCTATGACTTTGTCTACTACATCGACTGCCTCTTCTGGTGTTCTTCCTCATACTGCTTCTGTGTCTGCATCTGCGTCTGCCTTGCCTCCCTCTGTTTTTCCTCCTGTTCTCTTGTCAACTTCTCCTTCTATCCGACAGAGAATGACTGATACGGTTGCTAGCATTATATTTCCTCTCTTTGGGTCAGCTGGTGTGACCCCTGATTCAGAGCGTAAGCAGTCGCGTAGTCAACTGCCTGATTCTCGAGAGAGAGAGAAGTGTTTGACCATATGGCGCGTAAATGGGTTACTTTCCCTTTTAAATATGATGTAGAGTCTGTTATGGATGTCTTCCGTCAATGGGAAGCACCAAAACAAAGATACGTTTTTGAGAAAATGTGTGCTTTCCTTTGTGAGGAATTGGAAGATAATGAGTTAGAAACAAATCCGCCTGAGTTGTGCCGTGTACGGTTTGAGTTTTCAAAGGGCACGATTTTGGGTTCCGATGTTGAGAAAGCAGTTGCGACGTTGTTGTCCTTTAGGAATAAGGATCTTTCCCAGTCACTGTTTGAACATGACTCCTCTGTTAAGAAAAAAGTGAGACAGTACCCAATGAGAGAAGTCCCTCCGGTATGGAAGGACGCCTTTGCGGCTGATGCCGCTCGTAACATTGAGGCTATTCCAGCTCATTTTCAGCGTGTTTGGGTACATGTTCCTTGGAAGCGAGCTGAAGTTTTAGCCCTTAAGCAGACCTTGCCTGACCCCCGAAAAAATCCTGCAGGGTATTATAAGGAATTATCACAGACTGCAAACTCATGCATTATGAATTTAGCCGACATAAACATGTTATTTGGGAATGTTGTTCCACAGCCTTTGTGGGGATTGATTCGCCATGCAGATCACGCGCAAGAATTAGGTGACACATGGGCTAATATTAGTACTGCAAATGATAGACAAGTTGGTGGTGCCAAGCCTGAGCCTTTGGTAGCAGAACTTCCTGCTAGGATCATTACTTACATGAAGACTTTAATGCCTGCGATGCGTGTGAATTGGGATAAATTGTCTGCGTGTAAGCAGAAGAAAGATGAAACAGTGTCTGATTTCTTCACTAGGTTTGAGGAAACGTTTATCGACCACAGCGGTCAAGACATGAGTACAGAAGGTGGTCAACGGTTGTTCGTTGACAAGTTTGTGCACAATTTGCTTCCCGAGCTGTGTAAGAAATTGAAGGATTCAGAGAGTTCTTGGGCCGTTTCCTCTTCAGCACAAATATTGGCTACTGCACAGTACTATGAAAATAGGGATAAAGATGAGAAGGATAGAGCAGAAAAGAAAACTAAAGAATTAAAGACGAAGGTTCTGTTACAACAGGCGTATCCGCCACGTGGTGGTCAGAGTAACTATCAGCAACCTCAACAGTTTCAGAGAAACTCGCAATGGTTCGAGCATTCTCAACCACGTGTTCCTGTAGGTCCCAATCAGTGATCATATTGTAAAGAAGAGGGTCATTACAAGCATAGTTGCCCTATTTTGTTACAGCGTACGAATGGTGTTTCTGGCGCAAGAGGTCGAGGTGTTCAACAAGCTCCTAGAGGTAGAGGACGTGGAAGTGTCCCCCAGAACGCACGTTCCCTTCCGCCTCAGAATTCAATGAATAGTTTTGACCAGCAAAATCACGCGTCTGGTAGGACGGCTCAGTACTATGCTGACGACTATTATGCAGAAGATGAGAATATGGAAGGTAATGATTGCTAGGACAGCCATAGACAAAGAGAGGGAGTTGTTTCAGTTCCAGTAGATCAGAGTGGGCCATATGTTGAGGTGATTACATCAGGTGTGTCAGAGCCTTTTCTGTTTGATACTGGTGCTACAAAGAGTTCTATTATGCACTCAAAACTCCCTGGCGCACCTTTGTCTGGCGAGATGAATGTTTCAGTAGGTTTTTCTGGCGCCCCGGTTAGGAACCCGATTTCTAGTCCTATGTCCCTTTCGGTTGGACCTTGTGAATTGGAAGCACCCCTTATTCTGACGACAGGTTGTGGTGAAAACTTGTTAGGATTGGATTTGTTGAAAAGATTGTACGCGACATTATATTGTTCTCCGGGAGTACAACTTACACTGGGTAGGAAAGTGATCTCTCCAATGTATTTGTCGAAGGATAAACTTCCAACAGAATTGTCGTTTCTTCCTGATATTCTTTGGGCTACTGGTCCTAATGACGTGGGTCTTTTGGAAATACCGCCATATGTTGTGACATTGAAAGCCAATGTTAAATTGCCGCGCATTCCCCAATACAAGATCTCTAGTGAAGGTGAAAAGGCGTTGCTAGCGATCATTTATGATTTGATTGAAAAAGACGTAATTGAAGAGACAAGAGGCAACGTTTGTAATAGTCCTGTTCTGCCTGTTTTGAAACGTACTGACCCTTCTCAGCCACCTGTTTACAGGTTCGTGATTGATCTTAGAGAGGTCAATAGAATAGTTGTGCCACAGTTTCCAGTTGTTCCTGATATCACTGCCCTATTGACTATGATTCCAGATTCCGCCACCTGGTTCTCGGTGATTGACTTGAAGAATGCTTTCTTCAGCATCCCGATTGCCGAGGAGAGCAGGGATATTTTTGACTTCAGTTTAGGAGGCCGAAGCTTCCGCTTCAAACGCGCTCCTCAAGGCTACTGTGAAAGTCCATCAATATATAGTCAGGCTTTAAAAACACAGCTTGATGCAATTGTTTTACCTGATGGCGCTACCCTTATTCAGTACGTCGACGATTTACTAATCGCTGCAGATACTGAGGAAATCTGTACAGAAGCCACCTTGTCGTCGTTGAGTCATTTGTCTGATTTACATCACAAAGTGTCTCTTTCAAAACTGCAATATTGTCGACAAGACTTATCGAAGGAGGGAAGGAAACTGACCCCAGAAAGAATTCAGACAATTGCAAAATTGAGTGTGCCAAGGACACAGAGAGAAGTACGTGCTTTCTTGGGCATTACATCATACTGTAGACAGTGGATACCGAATTTTTCTTTGCTGGCCAAACCTTTGGTAGCTTTGACCTGTAAAGATACACCGAATCCTGTTCCATGGTCTGAAGATTGTCAGAAAAGTTTTTCCGAATTGCGTAATGCACTGTGTTCGGCTCCTGTGTTGGGTACCCCCGACTACAGTAAGCCCTTTACAATGTATGTCCATGAGAAAGAGGGTTGTGCATTGTCAGTGCTGACACAGTCTTTTGGAGACAAGCAGCATCCATGCGCGTATTTTTCGTCGACTTTGGATCCGGTAGCTAAAGCATTGCCGAGTTGCTTGAGAGCCACAGCGGCAGCAGCTGTTTCTATTCGACAGTCTGCTGGGTTAGTAATGAATAATATGTTGATTGTGATGGTTCCACGTGCAGTGGACACGTTGTTAAACAAGACCAAGACACAGCACTTAACTAGTGCTCGATTGTCAGGTTACGAGTTGACATCCGCATGCAGAAACTGAGGTGGTGATTCTGGGGTTAGATGTGCTCTGGCACTTTTTAAAAATTATTATTTTGTGCATTTCTAAATCATTGGCATATCACGCAGTGTGTTTGAGTACTGTATCTATTTTCAAAAATTTATTTTGCACTGACTCTTAGCGCGCGGCACCACTTTTTCCTGGCGCTGCTTGTGAACCAGCGCGCTGATTGCTAGCGCTGTCACCGCTCTTTTGTGTGAACTCTCAACTGTTATTAGCTGTGTTTGGTGCTCTTCTACAGCGTTTTCTTACCGACTGATCCCTTTTCTGTTTCTGCACCTGAGGTGGAAAGCCTGGTGCATCCTCTTCGCTATCTCAGCTCTTTTTCTTTTGTTCTTCTCCGTGGTCGCTGGGTGGCAACAGCGCCACGGTGGGGTCTGCCTTTCTCTCCCATTCCCTTACTTGTCCGGTATACGAGGTGCTGTTGGGCTCTCGGGGACAAAAACAGCAGCCATCTTGGGAGGAGTTTTAGCACCCCGGTCGGCGGACCAGCGGTGCGGCTCTCCTTCCACCTCCCCTGCACGACTATATATTTAGAGGCTTCTCTCTCCACGCAGTGGACGTGCGGGGTGGACGTGCCTCTCTTGCACCAAAGGAGCGCCTAAGGAAAGCCCGTCTGCACCCGTCAGCGTCCCGGACGGCGGACGGGGCAGACGTAGCCCTTTCCTTCTTGCGGCGCTCACTGATTGTTCTGCCACTATGCGCCTCTACTCCTCTGCTGAGCTTCTCTCTTTATAAAGTAAGGCGGCTCACTGCCGCTGCGTTTTCCCTGCTAGACGGGCATTGAAGAAGAGCTGCCCCGGTTGCGGTTGGCGTTTGGTCAAACCCACAGCAGTATCTCCCACGAGTCTGCCCACTCACCACTCCTGCTTCCTCCTTAATACTAGATCCCTTAGCAGACATTCTCTGGATGTTTTCAATCTGCTGTCGGAGTCTAAGCCGCTCTGCCTTTTTCTAACAGAGACCTGGCTGGGAGAGTACTCCGGCCCTGATCTAGTCAATGCTATTCCTGCGGAATATATCATCATCAGGACTGACAGGGCCGCAGGTAGAGGTGGCGGGGTGGCTATGGTGGTCAACAAGCGTTTTTCCTGTGCGACTTTTCAGATTAATAACATCGCGGGTTGTGAATCTCTTGGTTTCACCCTTTCCTTGTCTCCTCACCAAGCTTGTGTCGGGCTTTTAATATATAGAGCACCGGGTCCGTTAGGTCTTTTTTTTTAGGAATTGCAGGCTGCGCTCTCTGTACTTTGCTTAAAATCTGAGCATTGTATACTGTTGGGTGATTTTAATCTTCATATGGATATGAGCAGCATTGCAGACGATGGTAAATTGTGGGATATCACAGCCCCTTTGGGTTTGTTACCGTATATCTCTGTTCCAACTCATAACAAAGGCCATATCCTTGACCAAGTTTTTTCCACCAGTTTGATTAATATGCTTCCCCCGGCCCCGGTACTGTGGTCTGACCACTATTTAATAAATTTTCATATCCCCTCTACCACCGTGTCTTTCATAAGACCGCTGAAATGCTCCAGAGGGATGACACGGCCTTTTCATCGGGTGTCCTCTGAAATGCTCACACACGCTCTATCTCTCCACCCCTGTCAGCCATCCAGCAGTTTAGAGGAGGATCTGGATTTGCTACAGAGGTGGCTTGTGGACAGATTTGAGGAGCTAGCTCCCGAGAAAACGTCTAGCAAACCTTGTCGGCGCGTTTCTGCCCCATGGTTCACTCCCTCTCTTGGTGAGATGCGACGTGAGTGTAAGAAAGCCGAAAGGGCATGGCGCCGCTTTTATGATCCCGGGGATAAAACGAAATATAGGGAAGCTATCAGGCTGTATCACAGCCATATTATGGCTGGAAAAAAAGCCTATTTCGAAAAAAGGATTGACGATGCTGAGAACATAAGTAAAGAAGTCTTTCGCATCGTTAAGGAGTTTGTCTCCCCTACTTCTATCTTGTCCTCACATTCTCACACTGAATCCTGGGTTGCCCAACTCGCAATCTTCTTCACGACTAAAATCAAATCCATTCAAGGTACTTTTCCCCCTGTGAGCCTTGCATCCACACCCGAGATTAGATCGGCTTTGTCTCCATCCGGGGTGGTGGAAGGTCTTTTTTTATCCGAATTTCCGCCTTTACTACCCTCAGCCTCACTAGATCTCCTCTCCCAGCTGAAATCCGGCTCCCCGCAGGATCCCTGCCCTGCTAAATGTCTTGGGCGACTAGCGCCTGCCTTGAATTTCTTGCTTAACCCAGTGCTCAATATATCCCTGAGCACTGGAGTAGTCCCCCAAGCTTGGAAGCACGCCCTGATACTGCCGCTAGTCAAAAAGCCCAATCTGGACCCTCTAATCCATTCCAACTATAGGCCTATCTCCCTCCTCCCTGCTCTGGCAAAAGTGGTTGAGAAACATGTGCATGTCTCTCTTTCTACCTTCATCGAGAGCAATAATATCCTGCATGATACCCAATCGGGTTTTCGTGCGAATATGAGCACGGAGACCGCTCTTCTTGAAAACACCGATGCCATTAGGGAGGTATTAGACACTGGAGGAAAGGCCATCCTGGTAATGCTGGATCTGTCGGCGGCCTTTGACACCGTTCCCCACGACGGCCTCCTTTCAAGACTCTGGGAGATTGGACTTCGGGGAACGGTGCTAAATTGGTTTAGATCATTTTTGACCGGCCGACGGCAAACAGTCTGGGCACCTCCCTTTTCCTCCGAGATGCCGCCTCTGGAAGTTGGAGTGCCTCAGGGTTCCATCTTAAGCCCCACTCTTTTTAATATCTACATGGCTCCTCTGGCGGCAGTGGCGGAATCGTTCGGTGCCCAGATCATATCTTATGCTGATGACACCCAGCTCCTCTTTACCTGTGCTAAGGGCTCTGACTTTGACGGCTTACAGATCAGAGACTGTCTGGGGGCCGTTTTTGACTGGTTTCAGCAGCACAGTCTGAAATGTAATTCAGACAAATCGGAATTGCTCTTTTTTGGGTGCCCCCCGGACCCCAGTTGGAAGACGTGGTGGCCTGCCGATATGTTTACTCCGGCAGTTGCTTCGTCTACTGCAAAAAATCTTGGCTTTCAGATTGATGATGGTCTCTCTTTCAGACCTCAGATCGTTGGCCTTGTGGGTAAATGCTTTGGTATCCTGAAGATGCTTCGCAAGTTTCTTCCACTGTTGTCTTTTCACCACAGAAAGATCACTGTGCAGGCCCTGATAGGCTCTCGCCTTGATTATGCGAATGTGCTCTATCAGGGGCTGCCTAAATTTCTTCTTTCACGTCTGCAGATTGTGCAGATTTCCGCTGCTAGAGCCATTTATGGTCTGCTGCGGAGAGCGAGGGCATCTGAGCTGTTGAGAAAGCTGCATTGGCTCTCGATGTCCAAAAGGATCACCTTTAAGGCATTAACCCTTGCCTATAAGGCACTCCACCTGATGGGGCCTATATACATCAGGACGTGTTTGGCCTTCTATGTTCCTAGCAGAACTCTGAGATCTACTTCTTTGTCCATGGCCATTGTCCCTTCCATCAGACGGGCTAGAATTGGAGGTCGCTCTTTCCGTCATCTGGCACCCCAATGTTGGAATGCTTTGCCCGTCTCCTTGAGGAAAGTCAATAACTTACTGACTTTCAGAAAAGAGCTGAAAACATGGCTTTTTTCTCAGTAATCTTTGGCTGCTTCCATCTACCCTGTTTTACCTCTCGGGTTTTTGCTAAAGCGCCGGGACACTCCTCGGAGTAGCCGTGCGCTATAAAAGACTCGTTTTAACATAACATAACATAACACTGTTAGCGAGTCATGTGCACATAAAGAGATGCAATACGTTGAATCCAGACACGTTATTGCCAATTTCAGTAGAGACAGATGATGTTGAACAGCATGATTGTTTTCTCAGGACAGAAGAAGAAACGAAAGGGAGAGTAGATCTTAAAGATACTCCTCTTGTAAAGTGTGATGGTACCTTATGGGTGGATGGTTCATGCTTCAAGCTTCCGAATGGTGATACGACTGCAGCATATGCTGTCACGACTTTGCATACGATTGTTGAAGCTGCACGTATACCACATAATTCAGCTCAAGCAGCAGAGTTTATTGCACTTACGAGAGCGTGTGTGTTATCGAAAGGAATGAAAGTGACCATATATACCGACAGCCAGTATGTGTTTGGTGTAGCTCATAGTTTTGGACGATTGTGGAAAGAACGTGGGTTCCTGACTTCGTATGGAGCTAAGATTCAGCATGGTCAGTTGGTGAATGAGCTTCTTGAGTCACTGACCTTGCCATTACAAGTCGCGATTGTGAAATGCAGTGCACACAAGAAGGTTACCGATGATGTTGGTCGTGTTAATGCATTTGCTGACGAAATCGCAAAAGAAACCGCAAAAGATGTGATGAATCGAATGTATGTTGCAGGCCCTGCAAGATGGGTTGGTGATGTTGGAATGTGTGAAGACACGATAGAGAGTGTGAAGTCCCTTCAAGCTGAAGCTACAGAGAAAGAGTTGAGTGTGTGGAGAGAAAGTACGGGTAAATTGGATGAAAATGGTTGTTGGGTTGACTTGTCAGAACATCAGTGATGGTTGTTACCCGATGCGTATGTGCTTGCAGTGGTGACAAGGGCTCATGGAATGGCCCATATCAGTGTGAAAGGGATTTGTAAGTTGTTGGCTCCAGTGTGGCAAAATGCTGGAATTCTTAAATGTGCAGAGAATGTGGTCAAGAATTGCATGGTGTGTCTGAAATACAATCCTGGTAGGGGAACCCCAACTCCAGCTGGTCATTTTGCGCCTCCAACGTATCCGTTCGAGGTTTTGCAGCTAGACTTCATCCACATGGAAAGGTGCAACAATTTGAAATACGTACTCATTGTTGTTTGTGCCTTTTCAAGATGGGTAGAAGCATATCCCTTAAAAGACAACACTGCCTTATCCACAGCTAAAGCCCTTGCCAAAGAATTCTTCCCTAGGTTTGGAATGCCAACAATGGTCTGGAGTGATAATGGGAGTGAATTTGTGGGTCGAGTGATGAAGAAAGTATGTGAGGGGCTAGGTATCCAGCAAAAATTTCACGCTACAAATCACCCCCAATCAGCTGGACTAGTAGAGTGCTATAATGGCACGTTAAAATTGAAGTTGGCAAAAATACAAGCAAGCTCTGGTCTTAAATGGCCTGACGCTCTGCCCTTAGCACTCCTATCAACAAGAATGACTGTACATTCGCGAGTGGGACTTAGTCCCTATGAAATTGTGTTCGGCCGCCCGGCCAACATATGGGGAGTGCCAAGGCCGACAAAATTCAGTGAGATCGAACACCCGGTACTTCTTGGTTATTTGTATGAATTGACGGCTAAATTGCGTGTTTTACACCAACAGGTTCACGATACTCTGCCTCAGGTCTCATAAGCTCCAGGACATCTTATCGATCCTGGATCATGGGTACTGGTCAAAAACTTCCAGAGGACGAAGAATGACCAACCCTGTTGGACCAGCCCCCACCTCGTCCTTCTCTCAACAAGATCAGCTGTTCGAGTGGAAGGGAAAAAGAACTGGATCCACGGCGTACACTGCAAGAGGGTCCCTTTGCCTCTACCGTACGACCGGTGGGTCCAGGAGGGGATCGCTGACTCTGAGACTGAGACCGTGCCTCGTTTTCTGCCTTTTAGCGATGCACGTGTAAAAGGAACACTTTCTGAACAAGAAAGTGACAATATTTTGCAAGAAGCTGTGCCACCGTCAATTCGATTGAACACTACAGAGCCTGAACTCTTGTTCCAGAACCAGACAGTACCTGGAAAAACCCGATACAATTTGAGGCCGAGAACTATGGACAAATAAAAATTCTTTTTCTTTGCTATTTTTGAAAGTGCAGCTCTCTCATCTGAGAAACTTTCTTATTTTTGTTTTTTGAACCGCCATCCGGGTTCAGCTGTAGGGTCGTGGTTGCCCAAGTCTTTGGAGTGAAGCTGAAGACGTTAGGTTGACAGTTCTGGTCAGTCTAAGGGAGTTGCCCTGGACTGACAGAAGCATTCCTTAGCATAGAACACCCTACCACCACGAGCAGCAATTAGAGAGGATGGAGTTTTTCGAGAATGAGAGACCTGCCAAACAGATGAACTTTAAAACCAGAATGTGTATAATGATGACAAAGAAACGATTTTTGATATTATGTATTTTCATGTTGCTTAGTGTAATGACGTTTTTAATAGGATATGTTTTATTCTCTTTTCAAGTGACATTTGTACCCACTACACAGCCCATACCTCCTCCTACTGTTCCCTCGCATTCTTTTCACCCCCTGCCTGAACACGAGTCTGCTAGAAGATTAGAATTTGTCAATAATTCATTCATTCAGCTTCTACACCAACACCAATTAGTAGTGAACACAACTAACTGTTGGGTGTGTGGTCTTATGCCTCATACTACTGATAAAGGTATCCCTTATCTGGTCCTGCCTTTCAGCCATAATGGTTCTGTGTGGGCATATAGAACGATATTCATATACGCTCATGAAGCCAACCCCCTACGTTCTGTGAAAGATAATCCTAAGAATAGTGCTCTAGTTAAGGGTATAGTAGATATGATTAGGGAAGATATTTCCTATGAGACTATCCCTAGAGATGAGGCACTAGCATATATTGGATGGAACATAACAGGATATGGAGTTGCTCTGAGTGAGAACCAGCGAGCAAAGAGATCCTCCCCGATTTGGATTGTACCCCATCAGGGTCACCTATGTCTGCAAGGTAATGGCAAGAATCCCAGAGCTCAGTTAGGGAAAAGTATCTGCACTGAAACATATGTTTTTGCGTCTCAGACTTCCCCTTCGTTCTTAGCAGCTAAGGGTACCTATTTCATCTGCCATAATAGAGCCTATACATGGTTGCCCCCTGACTTCTCAGGCACATGTTTTGTTTCATTCCTGTTGCCTCCTACCTACACGGCCGCGGCAGATTACCACAAGACAAGGATAGTTAGAGGTGTCATCAGTAAAGAAGACACTACAGGACAAGAACTTGGAGATTTCGTAAAGGGTTTTCTGCCGTTTTGGGGGCCTATGGTTAACAGCAGGAACATAAGGCAATTGACAAGGGTGGTTGAATCCACGGTAGATGAAACCGCCGGTGCCCTTAGTAATTTGACAGCTGAGCTCCAGTCGGATCGCCTTATGACTCTTCAGAACAGGGTCGCATTAGACGTCATACTTGCAGACCGAGGTGGGGTATGTAAAGTGATCCAATCAAGTTGTTGTGTTTTTATTCCAGATAACGCTCCAACAGTTTACCAGGCCATTTCCAAACTGCATAAGATCTCTGAATCTATACACGTGGATAAAGGAGATTAGTCATTGATGGGGTGGTTCTGGGAACTGATATCCGCCTGGGGATGGAAGATTCTGATAGTCATTGGGATGATCTTAGCCATTCTTTTCCTGTTCTGTCTGTGTGTACAGTGTGCTCCTGCAATATGTGGCCTCTGTGCTACATCGTGTGTAAGGAAACCTGTATCAAGGGACGAGCTAAGTAATAGGATGATGCTACAGCAACATCTCAATGACTTTATGAACATAGACATGGACTCAGACCTAGACTCAGATTAACGTGAGTATAGGTTATTGTAAGGGCAAAAGGAGGGTCTGTGGTACTTTAAATTCTGGACCCGTGTTATAAACATCGCCGTATCATGACGATTTTGGTATCAGCAGACCGCAAATGATTAGGATACCATGCACAAGTATTTTCGCCATATTCAGGTGAAGAAATCACCCTGAAATCATAGTTTCCGTTCTGATCCCTCGGTTTCTATTGAACGGCAGCCATTTTGTGATTGCCCTCACATAGGCCAATGACTAGGCCAAAAATCGAGTCTGAAGGACACCTACACCTTTGCTGACTCCTCTGTGACCTGGGCAAGCTGACTCCACTGCCTGAAGCCAAACCTGTTCGGTCAGTTCCTTTCCCAGTGGCCGAATGTGATTAGTATCAAGGCACAACATATCATAAAACCTTTCATCACACACAAACCATGCCTAATCTTACACACACCTGTCCCTGTTTCTTACTTTACGACTTGCTTTACGAGGAGGAGGTGCCCGTTTTTATTAGGGGTCCGTCGATATCTGATGAAAGTACTGAGACTTGCCGGATAATTGATTGAGGGCTGGACAAACTGAAATATGGGCTTGTCATCATGACTCTGCTTTTTCTTTGTAGTGAAAATATGTGAATGGTCAACTGTAAAATAAGGAATGTTTGCCTAAAGCATAATATTTTGTATAAAAAGAGAAGGCTGGCTTTGTAAGGTTGAGCAGTCTCCTGAGAATATACACCGTGTTGTACTTCTAGGATACCTGTTATTGGTTGCAGCCAATAAATACGATCTTTGACTTCACCAAGAAGACTCTGTGTTTCTGTAGTCTGAAACAGGAAGGACTCGAAGTCTTAGGGTGTGTTCCCTGGCACCGCTGGGTTCTGAAAAACCCAGTACTTCATAGTGTAGTTTAATTAATTATGTGGCATGGAATTATATGGCACTGAGTGATATTATGTGGAGTGTATTTATGCTGCATTGAGTAGAGTGTAATTATGTGGTATGTAATTATGTGGTACTGAGTGGTATAATGGAGAGTGTATGTTGCATTCAGTAGAGTGTAATTATGTGGTGTGTAATTATTGTGGCACTGAGTGGTATTTGGAGTGTATGTTGCATTGAGTGCAGTGTAATTATGTAGCATATAATTATGTGGCACTGAGTGGTATTGTGTGGAGTGTGTGTTGCATTGAGTAGAGTGTAATTATGTAGCATATAATTATGTGGCACTGAGGCAGAACCAGGCAGAGTGGGGAATGCTGTTACACAGCTGAGCCCGTGTACATACCCTGGGGCACAATAAGGTGGAATGAGGCACCACCATAAGGAAGAGTGAGGCAGAGTGGGGGATGCTGTTACACAGCTGAGCCCGGGTCCCTGGTGTCTGGGATGTCAGTCTTGCGAGGACAATTGCTCCATATGGACCTAGTCAAAGATGTAACATACCAAAATGTCTCATGGTAAAATATAGTCCACATCAACATTTGTGTATACATTATGTAACGTGTAGGCACGCGTGGCCACATTTTTTAGTATGCAAAAAAAAAAAATGCGCCCAGCATTGTTGCTAATTAGGAGCAGCCTGCCACTAGGTTCCTTCCATCGGAGCTGGAGAGTGGCCACGGACGTCTCTGGTAGGAGTTCTGTCAACTGCTAATGGCATTTTGACAGACCACCGCACTCTAGACTCATGGAGCCGGTCCCATTAATTTATGGAGATTGGATTTAAGAGGGACACCCCCTCTGCCAGTTAGGGCACCTTAGCGCATGCCACACATAGACGGTTCTAAACACTCTGCTAGACTCTGTCTTTTTCACTTCTTGCACTTTGGTCCTGATGAAAGCCAGCACCAGTAATGGCACTAGCTGAAACATGTTGACCCCACAGGATGGTGGTGGCCATTGATACTTCCTGAACCATCCTTCGCCTTCCTTTTAATACTGCCCATGGCCCATCATTGAACTAATTTACTTGATATCTGGGACCATTGGGACAGCTGTTTTTAAGTTACACATGCACTTCACTTGCACTGCACACTCACCTTACAAAAAAACCCGCTTCGCTGTAGTTCAGGCGTCGCAGCACACCTGGGGTACACTCGGTGCCTCAGGTGGGGGCCGATGATGAAGCATGCCACCAACTAGGTTGGTGGGTGAAGCCTTTCCTAAAAAACCTAATGGTTTTTCACTGAACTAATCAGTATCTACGTACACATACCTTTCCCTGCTATCTCTGGGGACCAGTTCTTGTTGATTAATTATATTATAAAAGCGGGTGCCTGCTGTGAAGGACAAGTAACCTGAGACTGGAATGCAGCCTGTCCTCCATCTGGCACACTGCGCGCTGCCGCTAATTAAAAACAGATGGCACACAGCTGCGCTGCTGCTCGCTCCCGAGCACCTTAGGCCAGGGGAGAGACAAGGCGGGACATGCACCCGCCTAGGCCCAACTGTGTGCTGTCTTTCTTAGAAAGATGCATGCAAAGGCCAATAGCGGGAGATAAAATAAACACACGCACAAGCGTGTTTTTTGAGTTTAAAGCACTTACTAAAAGCCTCACAGGGCAGCGCGTACGCGCTGGCTCAGGCAAGACCTAAAAACAGGTGATGTCTTAAAAGTGTGTTGTGCCTCTTCTGTAAGAGTTTGCAAATTCTAATAGGCTCTGAACTTCCTTCACATTTGAACAAACTGGCCACTTTAAAAAGGCAGAACAAATTTGTTGGAAAGTGGGTGACTGTTGCAGTACCCAACCACTTTTTGCCTGACACTTGATGCACTTTGACTTGATTTGCTCTGAGTCCCTGCCAATCAGCTTCCCAGGGCCTGCATTCTTTCTCAAACCTTTGTACCCACAACTGGCATATCTCTGGCCACAGATAAGCCCCTTGTAACCGGCACCAAGGGTACCAAGGGCACTGTGACCAGGAAAAGCCTCTAAAGGTTGCAGCACCTATTGTGCCACCCTTATAGGTCCTGCACCTAACACCCACACACTGAAATTGCAGGCTGCATGTTTTGGTGCAGAAAAAATTGAAGAGTCGACATGGCACATATCCCTGTGTGGCATGCCAGCAACCCACTGCATTGGGCCTAGGTAAGTCACCCCACTAGCAGAGTGCACTAGCCCCCCCAGGTGAGGATATAGTGGCATGAGCCATGTACCCCTAGAGTGTCTTAGTCCATTCTTAAACATTGTAAGTGCAGTAAAGCCATAAAGAGTATATGGTCTGGAACTTGGTCATTATGAACTCTACAGCTCCATAATGGCATTGCTGAAACCTGGGAAGTTTGATAGGAAACTTCTCAACACGTTAAACCAACACTGATGCCAGTGTGGGATTTAATGGAAAATGCACTCAGAGGGCATCTTAGAGATGCTCCCTGAAAAACGACCAGCCCTGATATGGTTCTTGAATGGCTGCTCGCCATTTGCCACCACCAGACAGGTTTGTTGACCCCTGTTTATAGGGTCTCTGATTCCAGAAACACAGCCCATCCTGGGCAGAGGTGTCATGTCCCCTAGATAGGCTGGGTCTATGAAGGGGAAGCTTCAAAGGCCTGACACCTTTGTAAGCTGTCCCTGCCTTTTGCTGGCTCCAGCAACTGACTCCTACCAGTTCTGACCCCCACTTTGGGTGGGAGAATCAGCCGGAAAACAGAGTTAGGAGAAGTGTGGGGGAGGCGAGGTGAAGCACACATCTTAGTTCTCTCCATCGTGAAGATGAGGGGATGCATCCAATTAGGGAGAGGTTCATGCCCCCTTCACACTGGAGTGTGGCATAATAGGGGCATACGCATCCCAAGGAAGGGTTCCATTGGTTCAGACCTGCACGCCAATAAATTTAGTATTTAGGGGCAACCCTGAGCCATGCCTCCTCAGATTGGAGGAAGAAAGAAGAAGGACCGAAGAGCCGTGCTTACCCAGGAAGAAGAGGACACAAACTGCTTTGGCCCCAGCCCTACCAGCCTGTCTATCTCTGACCTGGGTACAGCAGAAACCCCGGCCTGGTCAGCAGCCCCCAATAGCCAAGAAGATCTGCCCTGTACCCATCTTAAAGACTCTGTCTCCTGTGAGCACAGGATAAGCTCTACAAAGTCACAATTCTGCACCTGACACCCACGGCCTGAGTTCAAGTGGCCCACCAACACGGCAAGGTCTCCACAGTGATCCTAACCTGGGATCCGGTGATCCCCGAACTCCTTCAAGCTGACGCCTGCAGCCTCAACCTGAAGGGTGCCCCCGACCGTGACCGGAGTTTGTAAGAAGACCCGATGCCAAAAGACACCCCTGTGCCCAACACCCTACGCCTTGGATGGCCTAACCGATGGGGTCCAGGGATCCCCCAAGATCCCAACCTACCTCTCCAGCCAGTGGTCACATTCAGGAATCCTCCCTGACAAACCTGCAACCTCTTTTCCAAACCAGAGATCTTCATTGAGAATCACAGGGCACCCGGAGACTTCTTGGCACTCTGCATAAGGCCGCCTCCATGTCGCTGATGATACAGCTCCTGTGCTGATTGTTGGTCCCTGCAGTGCTGATCTTAACCCCAGGAGCTTTGCTCCCAAACACGAGTGGCCTTCTCGTAAGCAGCCCTTGAAACCCTTTGGCTAACATTGAGCCGCAGCACCTCTGCACCCATGTCAAGGTTACTTACAGTTCAGCAGGAGCGATATGACAGATGATAGGTCCCTACACCCCACCAGTCGCTCACTGCACCCAACTACATCAAAGTGCCAGAGATAGACTGAGGGAAGCAGAGAAGATAACAAAGGGAAGTGATGACCAGCATTTCACAGTTCAGGCACAGAACTCAAAGGTTTGGAAATACTCTGAAAAGAAAGGCGAAGAGAACATCAGTATTGATAGACAGGGTAGGAGACTGTGTAATAAAGGTTGTTTTCTTGTATTACTAAACTACCTTATGATTTCCCTTCTTCAATCTGGTCCTTGTTCAACTGGTTGGTGAATGTATCTTCTGTAGAGAGAAGGAGAGAGTTGGTGGGACTATACTTTTGAAGTCTGGGTTTAAACAACACTGGAAAACAAAAGGTTAACTATGTAAATGAGAGAGACACACCTACCACAGTCATGAGGATAGACTTCAGGAGAGTCTCCAGGTAAGAGGTAAAGCAGAAAATTAAGATATTCCTTCTGATCGATTAGGAGTGATAACTAGAACCAAAAGTATAATGGTGTCCCCTTTTATATGCAGGAGTAACATTCAAAGGCAACAAAAAGGAGGCTGGTCTTCACAGAAAGGGGCTGCAGAATAGGAGAGCTCTGCAGAAAAGTATAGCTCTCCATATATCTCGTTTTATTTGAGCATGATTCTCAGTGGAGAACTAATTTACATCCTTTTGTCTTTATTTTAATTTATTGTTAGGAAACACTAAATACGCTTCTTCCAGGCACCGCCGCAACCCAAGAACTACATGGGGAAGTAGATCTCACTGCCGCAGCCGGGGCTTGCGGGGTGTTACTGCTGCACTCCTCCCATGAAGGCACTAAGCTTCATGGGAGGAGTGCAGGACATTTCCCTGTCGTCACACACTATCACAGGTAAAGATATAATGCAAGGCAAATGGGGTATCAGGGAGGGAGAGAGAGAAATAAGCAGAAACATTAGAGTGAATAATTTTCCTCTTATTAGTGCCATAAACCTGTCTGTCACCCAGAGTCGCTTACTTCATCACAGCTAATATGTCTCTTCATCCACACCTACTCAGTCCGCTTTTCACATCCCTGCTGGTATTGAGTGATGTGGGGAACTGGGGGGCATATTATCCAGACAGGCGATAAAATTATCGCCGCTTTAGCGGCAGAAAAGTGACGCTAAAGCGGCGATAATGGGCTTGATAATATGCCGCAGGGAATTCCCATAGAAGCCCATGTTGACACCACAACATGGGCTTCTATGGGAATTCTCAAGGGCATATTATGAAGTTAATTATCGCCGCTTTAGCGGCAGTTTTCTGCCGCTAAAGCGGCGATAATTTTAACGCCGTTTCTTGATAATATACCCCTGGTTTATTTATGTTGCAGCCAGATCCTAAAATGTTTGGAAGGTCGGAAAGTCTGATGAGTCCTCACACTGCAGCGCGTGGTTATGCCACTGCGCCCCATGGGAAATGTAGCCCGAGGGGCTAGTGTGTAGCGTGGGTATCAGATAATCCTGTGTATTTAGTCATATTATAATTGAAAGAACGTTATTAAGATCACCTGGCTAATGTTTATGTGTTCCAAGTTCAGGAATCAGCAGTCATTATATCAGAGTTCAAGGTAAATGACAAACTAATCAAGTTGCATTACAGTGTATAAAGAGGGGATCAATAAGCATTGTATCCCATAGCAGAGTTACGTGATTATTCCACATCATGATAAATCCTCTAGTGATCTCAAAATAAATATGGATGAGAACCACAACTGCTATGGGATTATATCATAAAGAAAAGCACATTATAATAGTAGGGTTCTTTACCAGGTGGAGGAAAGCTGGTCTAATTCCATTATATGGAAATGAATTGTGCCCATGGGCTATCGTTATTTACTCCTGTAAGGTGGGCGCTTAGTCTATACACCCACCATTGTTCTTGATTTAGTAGTACTTTGGTCATATTTGGTTTTGTATTGATCGTCTCAATGACTGTCCAATAAAGGTCATTCTCTGAGTGTTTATTTTCGTTGTCGCCGAATGCTACTGCAGTGTTCACCAATACAGATCTTCGTTTTCCATGTGGATGTGCCTACATATATTTTATTGCAGGGGCACCTAATGAGTTAAACCATATTTGTGGAGTTGCAATAATTGTGGCTTATATGTTGCCAAGGAGTATTCATGCCTAAATCAATGGTTTTTGTAGGTTGTGTGAAATGGCATACTGAGCATGTACCACACGGAAAATGTTCTATTACTTTTATTATGAATTTGTCTTGTGTGGCTGTATGTCTCTCAGGCTTTGTTTCCTTTTGAAGGAGAACAATGGTTTCTCGTAGTGTAGTTTACCACTATTGAGAATCCTCCAATGTCTTGTGATAATCTTTTTAACTGAATTAGAGTTGCAATGGTAAGTACTACTTAGTTTAATTGTTTCTGGGCTGGTTTCGGTTTATTCTTCAACAGTGTTTCCCTGTTATTGTTACACACACGTCTGTTAGCACTGTCAATTCTCTTTCTAGGATAATTTGTGTTGCAAGTTTTTCTCTTAGAGTGTTTGCCTCGTTTCATAGATCAGAACAATCTTCACGAATTCTGAGCAACTTTCATATGGGTAAGTTCTCCCTAAGAGACCTGGAGTTTGCACTTTGAAAATCCAGGCGGCTATTCCTATTGGTGGAGTAGGTAAAGCAAAAATTTGTATACCTTCTCTATTTTGCATGAAAATACTAATCACGTAATCATTCTAAAGATTAACCTGTATTAATTGTTTGGAGTGTTGTGTTTAACTAACAATTGCACCTTAATAAACACAAAATACACGTGGGACTAAAATGCTAATGGCATGGCTAATAGTAATAATGATTAACTGTGGTACGCAAACAAACTATAGGAAGTGTCGAAATAGAAGATTGCATGATTTATGTTGCTTTTGGGATGGTTTGTGCTCCTGGTGTTGCGGAATAGGGAGTATTATTGCTATAAATGTTGCTATAAGTTAGGCCGATAGTACTATATATTGGGATTAGTGTGAGTTTAAACAGTAGAACCTTCATTTCCGTTCATTAATTACTTTTATGTTTATTTTTGCTTAAGTTGGCATTCAGGCCTACTAGGCTGCGGTATTCAAAATGGAGGTCGGAAGAGGCCACCGTCATTTGAACGCGATGCCTACTGAGCAGACTCGGATGGCTCTGAAGATCTCCAGGCGACCTCTAACTGCAAGACTACGTGTTCCTTGTCAAGGATAGAAACGTGGAGGATTGCCAAGACCCAGCCACTGTGAATGACTGAAAGACAATAGAGACCTATACCCGGAGGTCTACATGTTGTTACTTCGGAACTTTCGCTTGGGAACCTGAGGAAAACTTACAATTTTAGGAGATGTCATACTCTGTCCCATGGGAAGCAAACACTCTTGAGAAAGTCACCACTTCCTGCAAATTATGGGGGTTTTAGCCAATCAGGACACTTCTGCCTTTAAAATTGTTGCATATTTGGTCTAGAAGTAGGGGGAAAAGATATAAAAAGGGGGGTATTTAGTAGAGAAAAAGACTGTTGGTGTGGAGTTCGGTTTGTTAGCGCAATTACCAGGTTCCTTGACCCCCGTTCCCACCTCCCAGCTGCTCCTCCTTCCCTCTCCCACTCATATGGAGGCCGCGCAGCGGTAGAGAGAGCGACCTCTGACCCTGTTTACCAGGCAGGTCGCTCCCCTCACCGCCACGCAGCCCCCTGTGTGACCGCTATCCGCTGCTGCATTGTTTCTGCCTGCGTTCGAGTGCCAGTGTCCTCCTTCTCTTCTGTTCCCACGAGTGAGTGCCTGCATCGCCCCATTGTACCTGTGCCTTGTTGCTGCCTGGAATTGTTCCTCCTTCTCTTCTGTTCCCACGAGTGAGTGCCTGTAATCGCCCCATTGTACCCGTGTCCTTTGCTGCCTTGAATTGTTCCCCACTCCTTTTTTGCCCAGATTGTGATCCTTTTTGTCTTCTGTTCCCCAGCGCACCGCGTCTCCCCCTCGCCGCCCGTTTCCCGCCACTGCGTCCTGTAGCTCCGCCCCCCTCGCACCCCATTGGCCGCCCCGCTCCCACCTTCCAGCTGCTCCTCCCTCCCTCTCCCACTCATATGGAGGCCGTACAGTGGCCGCGCAGCAGATGCGCGCAGCGGGAGAGCCGCTGGCGCTCCGAAGGCACACCTAAGGCAAGCCCGTCTGCGCCCGTCCGCGCCAAGCCCGCGCCCAGCGCCAGACCCCATGGCCCCCGCAGATGCCAGCCTACCCGCAAGTCCTACAACGCCGCCACTCTCATCGCACTCAACACCGGCCAGATCCCCGGCTGCTGCAGAGCCACCCCAAGACGCACCCACGGACCATTCAGCTGCCATTCCTGCATCCGGACCTGTACCGCACCCGCCAAGCCGAGCACCAGCAGCAACCACCTGAAGTGCATCCTGCTCAAAACCCGGTCCGTCCACAGACACGCCGTGGAACTCTGGAACCTGCTCGACACCACATCTCCAGACGTCGCCTTCCTCACGGAAACATGGATGAACGCCTCCTCAGCACCCAACATCGCCATCCCGGACGGATAAAAGATCACCCGGAGGGACCGCGTCAACCAGACAGGAGGAGGCCTCGCCATCGTCCACAAGAACACCATCCGCATCACGACCAACTCCGAGGACACCCTCACAGCTGCCGAACACCTTCACTTCCAGATACACACCGACCCCAAGACCACACTCAGAGGCACCCTCATCTACAGACCCACAGGACCCCGCACTCAATTCAGCGAAATCATCGCAGACTTCATCAGCCCACACGCCCTCCCCTCCGCTGACTACATCCTCCTAGGGGAGCTCAACTTCCACCTGGAGAACAACAACGACAACAACACCACCACCCTGCTGGACAACCTCGCCAACCTCGGACTCAAGCAACTGGTGAACTCCCCCACCCACTACACCGGACACACGCTTGATCCAGTCTTCTCCTCCAGCAAGTACATCTCCTTTAGCCACGCCACCGGACTCCACTGGACAGACCACAGCTGCGTCCACTTCCGCTTCAGAAGAACCACAACTCACCACCACCCGCAACAGGCTCCCCGCAGGAGCTGGAACAAGATCACCACCGACCAGCTCACCACATCACTGAGCCAGAACCCTCCCGCCAGCTCAACGGACCCCAACCAAGCAGCCAACAACCTCACACAGTGGATCACCAACTGCGCTGACGACCTCACACCTCTGAAAAACCACCCCAGCAGGCCCGGCAGCAAGAAAGCCTCCTGGTTCAACTACGACCTAAAAACTCCAAGAAGAACTGCCGTACTTTCGAGAAAGCCTGGCGAAAAAACCCGACTACAGACAACATGACCGCCCTCAAGCACGCCTCCCACAAACACCACCAGCTGATCCACACCACCAAGAGGACAGCATTCAAGGAACGACTAGACAACAACGCACACAACAGCAAGGAACTCTTCAGCATCATCAAAGAGCTCTCCAACCCCAGCGCCGGAAACAACGACATCACTCCCTCACAAGACCTCTGCGACTCACTCGCCTCGTTCTTTCACCGCAAGATCGCCGAAATACACAACAGCTTTGGCGCACAGACCACGCACCCAACCACCGAACCGACGACCCCCACCACCACCCTCCGCGCCTGGACCCCGGTCAGCACTGAAGACACCATCCACATGATGAACACCATCCACTCCGGATCACCAACCGACCCATGCCCCCACCAAGTCTTCAACAAGGCCAACTCCGTCATCGCACCCCAACTCCGGGACATCATCAACTGCTCCTTCAACACCGCCACTTTCCCGGAGAGCTGAAAGCACGCCGAACTCAGCGCCCTCCTGAAGAAGCCATCAGCAGACCCCTCCGACCTCAAGAACTACCGCTCCATCTCGCTCCTGCCTTTTCCTGCCAAAGTCATCGAGAAGACCGTCAACAGACAGCTTGCCGCCTTCCTCGAGACAAACTGATCCCTCGACCACTCGCAGTCCGGCTTCCGAGCCAACCACAGCACCGAGACCGCCCTCATCGCAGCCACTGACGACATCCGAGCCCTGCTCGACAACGGGGAATCAGCGGCCCTCATCCTCCTGGACCTCTCCGCAGCGTTCGATACTGTCTGCCACCGCACCCTAGTACAGCGCCTCACAACATCGGAATCCAAGAGAGGGCACTAGATTGGATCATCTCGTTCCTCGCCGGAAGAACCCAGAGAGTCCGCCTCCCCCCGTTCAGATCCAAGGCCACCGAAGTCATCTGCGGCGTCCCGCAAGGATCATCACTCAGCCCCACCCTCTTCAACGTCTACATGAGCCCCCTCGCAGCCATCGCACGCCAACACAACCTCAACATCATCTCCGACGACACTCAGCTGATCCTCTCCCTCACCAACGACCCAGCCACCGCCAGAACCAACCTACACAAAGGGATGATAGACGTAGCCGAGTGGATGATGAAAAGCCGCCTGAAACTGAACTCAGACAAGACGGAAGTCCTCATCCTGGGATCATCACCCTCTGCCTGGGACGACTCCTGGTGACCCCCCGTCCTGGGCAGCGCACCCAAACCTACGGACCACGCACGCAACCTGGGCTTCATCCTGGACTCCTCCCTCTCGATGACCAGACAAGTCAACGCCGTCTCATCATCATGTTTCAACATCCTACGCATGCTCCGAAAGATCTACCGATGGATCCCCACCGAAACCAGAAAGACGGTCACCCAGGCTCTCGTCACCAGCCGACTAGACTACGGAAACACCCTCTACAACGGAACCACAGCCAAACTACAGAAAAGACTCCAACGCATCCAGAACGCCTCCGCACGACTCATCCTTGACATCCCCCGACACAGCCACATCTCCGGACACCTGAGAGACCTGCACTGGCTCCCCATCAGCAAGAGAATCATGTTCCGACTCCTCACCCACGCACACAAGGCCCTCCATGACCTGGGCCCCAGATACCTCAACAACCGCCTGACCTTCTACACTCCCACACGCCAGCTGCGATCGACCAGCCACGCCCTCGCCACCGTTCCACGCATCCGAAGAGCCACCATGGGAGGAAGATCCTTCTCCTACCTGGCAGCCAAGACTTGGAACTCCCTCCCCATCCACCTCCGCCTGACCCAAGACCACCTCTCCTTCAGGAAGTAACTCAAGACCCGGCTGTTCGAGCAGTAGCGGACCCCCCTCCCCCTTGCACCTTGAGACCCTCCGGGTGAGTAGCGCGCTTTACAAATGTCTTGATAAAAAAAAAAATAACATTTATTGGACTGTTGTCATGCTGAGAGGTACTTCTCGGATTTAAATTGAGTTCCCACTAAGGGTAACAGGCTATTTCCATCTGAAGGGATTTTGAGTTATGCTGTGGGTTGACGGGTTCTTCCGGAAATTGGTCGCCAATATTCAAATTTTGTCAGGATCCGTACACGGAGCGCCACCCGGACTACGGGTCCCAGAATCCCAAGTGCCTGAAGGGGAGGAGCCATGGGCATAAAACGCCCAGATCGCGCACATCAGGTGTTCGTAATTGATGTATTTCCAGATTTGGCGGGCGGAGTTCCGTAATCTTCTTTCCCGCGGCTTTCGTGAGAGGCGAGGGGAGAACTGCACCTTTTGGCCGAGCGAGTTCGGCATCAGAGTCTCTAGGATAGGAGACTCCGAGTTAACGTCCTGTTTCCATTGGTACTGGGGTTTTCCTGCGGCGTTCGAAGTGTTGGGAGGCAAGCCCCGGCATCTGAGTCGTCCTCCGGACTGATCCCAGGAGAGAGGCGAGATTTCTCGACTTCACGCTATACCCACGGCGGAGTTCCGGTCTACGCCGACAAACAGCAAGTATCTGAAGGGGTAAAATGCTCAAGGAAGGAAGAGCGTGTACCACGGACAGGTTCTCATGGCCGGATGGCCATTGGCAAAGTCTGTAATGATATGTAAAGACCCTCGTAAAGGTCTGGAGTAAGACCTAGGGATACTGATATTTGAAATCAATTAGACCTCTGTTTCGTAGCACAGAGGATTATTCTGTACCGAGTTAGGTGGGGGTCATTCGTAATTCATTTCGGAGCCCGAGCTCCAGAGTATTTTGCAGTTGTCTTGGTATAACGTTCACAGCACACCGACATCATAAACTTCCAAAGAAATACCGAAGGGGAGGAGTCCCCGTTCTACTCGGTGCTGCTTCCATAAGTGGAGCAACAACCAGGTGTCAAGATAGACGCCACATGTTACTTTCTTAATCGTTTGTCCACTACTAATAACGGCAGAAAAGGAGACTGCCAATCTTCTTTAGTTTTTCTCCATTTCAGGGGTACAAGATTACAACCCAGACTTGTGGGTTCTTTATTGTTTACACGTTTGCAAGTTGTGTATGATTACGTCCCAGAGTGGTGGTATGAGTGTGATGCAGAAAGTAGAAGCTCTTTACCATATCTGTGCCCAGTAGCGAGAATTACTGAGAGAAGGTGTTTGGATAGCAACTTGTATTATTATTGTTTGTGTATTAACTTTACTTTACAGGTTCTACTCCCCGCTGTTCCCATCCTTCCCTTCCCTCGCTTGACTGCTCCAGTCTTCCGTGCCTTTAGTGCAGGAAGTTGGTGACGTCGAGAGGTGGACCCCATATAGCGTCGCCCGAATCCTGAGGAGTGTTGGACCTGGGACGGATTCTTGACAAATTTAGGTAAATATCATTGTCATGTTAATTTGTATTCATGATCAAAGTATAAGAAATCGCTCATTAGAATTCTGACTTAACTATAATATTGATTATGTTAACGGAATGAACTAATTAGATAAACTAAACATTGATTAATAAGAAATGAGTCTGTGATTCTTTAATAAGGTATTGGTTTACTGAAGGTTTCCGAAACGTTAAATGTGTTTTAGCTGGTTCTAAATCACCATCAACCAGTCCAACTAATTGGTCCATCGACCAAGTGGTGGAGTGCCTTGATGTTAAAGTTCGGATTCTATAGGTGCAAATATATAATGTATATAGTGTAAAGGAATTTTTCCCAAAAGGTAACAAAGTACCCCACATGTCCAGCGCTTCTTTCCTCCTTTGTGCAGATTTGAGTGAGACGTATGAGTGTTGGTGTTATGGGCCCCAACAATGAATGCGTGCGTGAATGAGTAAGGGTGATGACGAGTCTGTGACACAGGGAGGATACGTAAATTTGCCCTTTCACGCTGGATCAGTTTTTCTGGTAGCAGAGGATGGTTTTATTGCATTGGTTTGGTGATTATTGATTATTGATGATTGATTTATGTTCTAACACTCAATGTTGAGTCGTGTCGCGCTTTATGTTGTTTGGAGGACTTCCGGGACGTAGGAAGTTGGATCCCCTGTAGGTACACGGGGAAAACGTGTGGCAAGTGAATTCGCACGGTGTATTGTCTGGTTGCCCTGTAGGTACACGGGGAAAATGTGTGGCAAGTGAAGTCGCACAACACATGGTCTGGTTTCGAGTTGGTAACATCGTCGTGTGTTATCGTTAGGGACATTTCTGTGTGAATGTGCGTGAGTGCAATAGCAACAGGTTCTCTCGTGAAACTCTGGCCTTAATTCTCAGGAGCAGTGTAGTCACCACATGTGTTTTATCCCCAGAGAAATGGTTAGCCTTTTTGCTTGTTAGAATGGTAAGGTAGAGGGAAGTGATACTTTATTGGCAAAACTGAATAATTCTGTGGTAGGGTAGAGGTAAGCGCTGCCTACTGGAAATACAGAATTCTTGTGTAAATGGACAAAACTATCCCTTTGGTTTAGCGAAACAGGCAATGGTGGTGTTTTTATGTTGTTACTAACAGATTTGTATTGAAGAAAACGTAAGCAAAGTTTGCCGATAACATTTTTGTAAAGGAGGGGTCAGCAGAAGCAGGAGTAGCGAGAAAGACTGACGTCAGGAACACCGTGCTGGGATTGGCCAGTTGTGGAGAGACGTAGATGCACAAGATTGGTGCGTTAGTGTGAAGACGCACTAGGATTGGAGAATTACAGTGTGATGTAGACGCACAGGATTGGAGCATTGGTGTGAGTCGTGCTAGGATTGGACAGCAAACGGAATAATCATAAAGAAGTGATTCGAGAAGTCGAGTGATTCAGGACTAAGAATAAGTAAAAATGATGTATTACGATCCACCAGAGAAGGAGAAAAAGTCATGGTTCGGAAAAATTAAAAGCTCATTTAAAAAGGATAAGCCAATTGTGACTAGGGAAGGATAGATACTTCCTCCACCGAAATCGCCTGCATCCTTCATGGTAGCAAAATATGGATACCATACATGTATTTGGCTAGATAATTGGGCAAGGTATCCAAAAGAAGATGGAGTCTTGGCGTTTCCAGAAAGTGGTTCATATAGTTTAGCTGTATTAAGGAACTTAAGAGAAAGAATGATGAAGTTAGAACCAAGACCTAGACCTACTCAATTTGAAGCTTTGACAGAGTGGGAAAAAGAGATATATGAAAGGGAACAGCATCAGAGTGGAAGAAGGTATAATTACATTTTTGGTAGATCGTGTGGGCAGGAAAGTCATGATGACAGGATGAGGAGATGACGGAGTGCAAACATCACTGATGGAATGTTTCCATTGAGAAATACTGAAGAGACGAGTAGTAGAAAGTGTACAGAGAAGAGAAACAACACAGGGTAAGAAAGTTATAAGTATGGTGTGAATGAGTCAGAGGATGATGTGCTAGAGGACATGTTTTATAAAAAAACCTCCCCCGTATCAACCAAATTCTACGTTGCTGACGCCGAGTGCGCCAGTAAAAGAAAGCCTGCGAAATAAAAATTTTGAGCAATCGCCACTTGATCTAGGGAAAAATAATCCATTTAGGGACTCTGAAATAGCTCAACCTGTCAGGACTGAAAATGAAAACTCAGCTGAATTGGCTAGAACTACTCTGGAATTAACTGAAAAAATTAGGGAGTTGACTACAAATATGGAAGCCGTAACTGTACCTGGGCCAGTGATGCCTGTCTTTGATAAACAAAAACATAGTGAGCATTGTTTGACAGTTCCCTACCATAGCAATAAACAAATCAAGACAGAAAGAAGCGAATCTGGAGGGGATGCATGGGGGAAATTGATAGGAACATCAGGTTTAAGTACTCCTAAAAATCTGACGATAAATCAGAGTCCTGCAGGTAAGACACTGATGACAACAGAATCGGTACCAGAGACCAGAAAGAAATACGGAGCGAGTTAGAAATGAAACAATCCCTGTAGGTCCCACTTCTGATGAATTAAGTGATTGTTTAAGGAGTTTACAGCGAAAAGATACAGAACCTCAACCTTTAGATGTGGCAAAATTGAAGGTAACCTTGGAAGAATTAATAGTAGGGACTATTCCAACTGAAAAATTAAAGGCATACCAAAATGAAGAGCTAATGTTTCTTTGCAAGAGTATAACCTGGAGAGCGAGGAGTTTGCATGAAAAACTGGAAGAGACAGCAAGTGAAATGGGCATAGACTTTAAGAAAATAAGATCATTGCAGAAACAATATAGAGTAGATTTCTCTGAAAAAGATATTGAGAATCTGAATACTGCAGGAAGATTGATTCAGATTAAAGAATTGATTGCCTTGTTAAGAAAATGGGGTGATGTAGACAGATGGAAAAGTAGGTGGTCTCGAAAGAGAGACAACACGACAGAAAATACCTTTGCAGCATTTCCGGTAAGAGAAAAGGAGACAGTAGTCACGGAATGTCCTATGAGGGAAATTCCAGGAGGAGGTTATGTACATGTTCCTTGGACTAGGCAGGACATTTTGTCGTTGACCAATGATTTTCCAAGGCTATGAGAAAAGCCTGTGGAATGATTTTGACAAGTAGAAAGGTTTGTTAAATTATCCAAAGTATTATGGATTGATTTGAATGGTCTTTTTGACATAATTGGACCGGCGGATCTATGGGCAGAATATAAAATTACAGTAGGTTGTCCCACTCAAGAATACCCTAGGGATCCTAAAACGGAAGCCCCTGATCCAGAGGTAATTAGAAAGTATGAACAGGTAATTACTTTTCTGAAAAATAAAGTGCCACCAAAAGAAACTGATTGGGTAAAAATTGATAGAACTCACCAAGAAGTTAAAGAATCTGTCCATGCCTATTATGAAAGATTGCTGTTAGCATTTAGGCAAGACAGTGGTGATGAGAAATTGAGCGAGAAGGATTTAAGTCATTTTGTATATTGATTTGTTTATGGTTTAAGACCTGAAGTAAGCGAAATGATTAACAGCATACAGTGGATTGACAAAATAAAAAGATAGATGAAGTATTGAGGAATGCAAAATATTTTTGTGACAAAATCGAGGCAAAACAACGCAAGCTAAAAGAGAAGGCCATGTGGGCACAGGTTAAGGTAGCGGAGAGACAAGAAGCTCAGCTGATTGAACAGGCAAATGGCATGGGCCAAGTGAGACAAAAACCTAATATTGGAAAAGGAAAGGGACAAATTAGCCTAGAGGAAGCAAAAAAGAAATGGCCATGTCATAATTGCGGAAAATTAGGGCATTGGAAATCCGAGTGTAAATTGCCCCCGAGTGCTAATGGCGATAATGCATCATTGAATCCACAGGTGCAGAATGAGGTGAGTTGTCAACAGCCGCGACAGCAGCAGCTTGTTGCCCAACAGTGTCAGGTGCCAAAACCACCTTTTCCACAGAGCGTAAATCCTCAGAGATACAGTAATGAGATAGGATTCTACACCTAGGAACAGGTAACAAAGCTACCACGTGCTAGTGCTGTTTCGCAGTATTGGCTGCAGGTCGATGAGGGTGAGTCAGAAGAAAATTATTGACGGTGTCTAGGAGAGGAAGGGGAGTGCGTACTTGGCGCAACTCTAGAAGTAGACCAGACAGGACCCTTTGTGGATGGAAAGGTAAATGATGAAAATATTACTTTCCTGGTAGATATTGGTGCTACTCGTTCAACTGTTAGATCAGCTGACGTTAAAAATCTTCCTCTCTCGGGTGGCACAATCCAAGTAGTCGGAGTCTCAAATAGACAGATAAAAACTTATCTTACTGATCCTGTAAAAGTCAAAATAGGGAAATTCACCGATATGCATCGATTTGTTGTATGCGATACTAGCCCTGTGGATTTGTTAGGGAGAGATTTGTTGTGTAAGATGAACTGTACGATTTTCTGTACCCTTGATGGCATAGCCTTTGAAACTCCTGATGAGGATGTCCTGTATAGAATGACAATGGCTTATCTAGAACCCGAAATTAAAGAGGCATTTGCTGTATTTAACCCAGAAGAACTGCCTCAAGAAAGAAAACAGTGAAAACTGAGGTGTGGGATTTCACAGGAGAAATTATGAAATTAATGAAAAAAGTAGACCCTGTGAAAATAACAGTAAAAGAAGGAGTGAGATACCCGAACATTCCCCAGTATAAGTTGACACCAGAAATAATTGCAGGAGTGACTCTTGTAATAGATAAAATGATTGAACAGGGTATTTTGAGAGAGATAATGAGTAGTCCGTGTAATTCACCAATCATGGGTTTGAAGAAGCCTAACGGAGCTTTCAGGATAGTACAAGATTTGAGAAAAGTGAATAAAATTGTTGTACCTTGTTGTCCCGTGGTACCAAACCCTTCAGTGATTCTATATCAGATTCCCCACGATGCCGAATGGCACACAGTTATTGACCTGTGTCATGCTTTTTTTTCTATCCCATTGCACCCTGACAGCCAACAAATTTTTGCTTTCCGGTTCGGCGAACGTACTTTGGCATGGTGCTGAATCCCACAGGGGTATACGGAGAGTCCATCGATATTTAATCAGAAATCCTTGGAAGATTTAAAAATGCCCGAAAGTTCAGTACTGGTGCAATACATCAAAGACCTAATGGTGGCATCGAAGACGCGAGAGGCATGTGTGGTGGACACAGTTGCATTGTTGAATCATTTGGCAGATGGAGGACTTAAGGTATCCCCATCTAAATTACAATTTTGTAAGAAAGAAGTACAATATTTGGGTCATAAGATTTGAAAGGCATACGGAAAGGGACTGCAGACAGGATCAGAATAATCAAGGGAATGAGAGCACCAATGACTCAAAGGGAGGTGAAAATGTTTCTTGGAATGGTGGGATATTGCCGTCAGTGGATCAGTAACTTTTCGCTGATTGCAAAACCTCTGGTACGCCTGACAAAGAGTGACCTGAAAGACCCCCTTGAACTGAACAAATAGGAAATGAAGGCATTTAGACAATTGAGAGACAGCTTGTGTGAGGCACCAGCACTAGGAATGCCTGACTATGAAAATGGATTTGAGCTCTATTGCAGTGAGAGAGATGGGTGTGCCCTTTCTGTGTTAGTACAAAAGCATGGAAAACAGAGATGACCAATTGCATATTTTTCGGCTGTACTAGATCCTGTAGCTGTAGCGTTGCCTGGTTGTTTGAAAGCAGTGACTGCTACCTGTTAGAGTTTGGAGCAGAGTGAAGGAATTGTGATGGGGTATCCTGTGAGAGTGGTTGTGCCCCATGATGTTGCAATCCTTTTAACAAGGAGCCGCACACAGTTTATGATGCATAGTAGTCTAACTAAATATGAGAAAGTTAATCGGGGTGCGACGAATGTGAGCCTTGTGAGGTGTCTTAATGTAAATCCCTCAACATTGCTGCCTGACGCTGTAAATGTGGAAGTAAAAGATGACGTGGATCATGATTGTTTGGAAGTGCTTGATTTTTGCACTAAGCCCCGACCGGATATAAAGATGTGCCTCTGAAAGAAAGTGACTATGTGATGTTTGTGGATGGGTCATGTCTAAGGACGGAAGAAGGAATTTTGAGTGCAGCGTATGCAGTATGTACTGTAGCGGCTGTATTGGAAGCCTCTTGTCTGAAAGGAGTGAGTTCGGCTCAAGTTGCTGAATTGTTTGCATTAACCAGAGCATGCAAGTTGTGAAAGAATCTGCGAGTCACTGTGATTACCAATAGTCAGTATGGATTTGGAGTGGTGCATGACTTTGGGCAAATTTGGTCCCAAAGGGGGTTCTTGACGTCAAGTGGAACTTCTATAAGGAATGCTGAAGTGGTTGGCAAATTGCTTGAGGTGATACAGCTGCCTAAGCAAATTGCGGTGGTAAAATGTGCAGCCCACTCCAAAGGTACTGACTACGTGTCAGCGGGTAACAAATTTGCCAATTACACAGCGCAGTATTGGGCGCGAAACCAAAATTCTGTAAATCGGGAAAAGGAAATGAACTCATTTCCCTTACTTTTTAATAACACTGTGAATACCTGAGAGGAAGTGAGACAGTTACAGGAAGAGGCATGAGAAGAAGAAAGGAAATAGTGGATAAAATCAGGATGTGCACCACGTGAGACAGACAAAGTGTGGGTTTATCGTGATGGAAGACCAGTAATGCCTGATAGCATGATCTCTACCATGGCACGGATGTACCATGGACAAGCACATGTGGGTAGGGATGCCATGATCAGAATTTTCAAACAAACCTGGTATAATGCCAAATTCCTGCATATAGCTGAGAGCCTTTGTCAAAGATGCCTTATATGTCATCAACATAATCCAGGAAGTAAAACGGTGGTGAGTTTAGGAACCTTAGGACAGGAGGGAGGTCCTTTCACCAGAATGCAGATTGATTTCATTGAAATGCCACCATGTAATTGACTAAGATATGTTCTAGTAGTTGTTTGTCTGTTTTCACGCTGGGTGGAAGCGTACCCGACCCGAAGAAGTGATGGGGTTACAGTAGCAAAACTCCGATTGAGAGAATTCATTCCTAGGTTTGGTTTTCCAGTGACGATTGAATCAGATAGATGAAAGCATTTTCAGAATGAAATCATAAAATTGATTTGTGAAGCATTGAATGTACAACAGAAACTGCATTGTGCCTATAGTCCAGAGGCTTCTGGAGTAGTAGAACAAGTGAATGGCACCATTAAAAACAGATTGGGAAAAATGTGTTTGTCCACAGGTTTAAAAAGGGCCTGATGTCCTGCCTCTAGTGCTCATGACTATTAGATCGATTCCAGATAGAAATACTGGCCAGACCCCCCATAAAATTGTTATGGGTAGAGCAATGAGACATGTTTTCATTCCTGCCAACAAACTACTGCCTATATCTGATGACTTTGTGTTGGATTATTGCAAGGGGTTGGCTGATTCCGTTCATTCTGTATTTCATCAGGGTGGATCGGATGCAACCACCCTTGAAAAGAAGCCAGCTCATGATTTGAGTCCTGGAGACTGGGTGAGAATCAAAGTGCATAGAAGGAGAAATTGTCTGGTCCCACATTGGGAAAAACCACGTCAAGTGATTATGACCATGACGACTGCTGTAAAATATGCCAGAGTGAAGAATTGGATTCATGCTAGTCATACTCTTCGAATCCCTGGTCCTGTAAATAGACTGGAGGAAGAGTATTTGGGAGAATCTGATACCAGTTCTGAGTCAGAATCAGAAGAAACAAGAACAAGACAAAATCCAAGAAGAGGAGAATTGGAGTGGGCCAAGTGATAGAGCCAGAAAATTTACCATTAAGGAGGCGACTGGAAATTTCTGATACTAGCTCCGAATCAGAGCCTGAACAAGTTGGCCTACAAGGAAAGATAAAAGAAACCTTTGAGGAAACTGACCAAGAGATTCTTGATAAAGAAGCACCACATGCAAGCACGAGAGAAATTCCACCTGAGGTTGTAGAATTAGAAGGTGAGGAATTAGATACAGAGAGTGAGGGTAAGATTGTTGTGGAAGACCCCCGAGGAGGTATAGGGAAAACACACATCCGGGTAGAATAAGGGACAGTTAGTCAGCAGGAAGATTGCGTGGAAGAAACACGAGGAGGGAAAACAGTAGAAAGAGAACCTGAGACCCGGAAGGAGAAATCAAAAGAAGATAAAAGTCACATTGATACAGAATCCGAAGAAAGTGAAGGAGAGGTCCAGGAAGGACAAGTATTGAGAAAGAGAGCTTGGAAAACTGAGCGAAGTGAGAAGGGAAAAAGATTGAAACGACCGTCAAAAGAGGAAATCTGTCCGAATAAAATAAAAAGATTGAGATACCGACTGATGAGAGTAAATTCATCAAAAGCTGAACAAGTGAATGAAGTGTCCAGTCAAGAGAAATCAGAGAACACTGATCAGACACACGTGACGAAAGAAAAGAGAATCAAGAAACCCAACCAAAGTATAAGTCACCGGAATGGACATATGTGGCACTTCCTGATATACAAGAGGAAGCAGACAGCCAAGAAAGTCTAGAAGTGACTGTATCGGAAGTGTTTGAAGAAGAAGAAGATTCGTAAATCCTGAGAGTTATCTTGTCTGATATCAGAGAAGAGACGGATGATCAGGAAGTTCTAAACCACAATTGTGAAATCAAGGACAAAGACGATCAAATGCCAAATTGATGTAAACAAAGAAGAGATACAGAGAGATTGAAATACTGGATGAGACACATAACCGAAAGAACCAAGTAAGTGCTTAGATCCTTGAGTTTAGACAAAATTTTAGTTGTGAAGAAAAGAGGCTAAGTCAAAAGACACTGATCATTTCCGAAATGGCAAACACAGAAGGTAGAAAACCTACATGTGGGTTTCTCCGAAGATGGTGCAAGGTGTGTTGTTGTTGTACAGGATTACTAATGCTTCTATGGATCGTATTAGCTATAATAATTTCGTTGAGAGTAACGTTTGAAAGAATAGATCACCACACTGAGAATAATACTGATAGAGAAGGGGTTTATGATACTCATGCAACTAAACTGATAGATAGAACCGACTTACATAAGGATAGATCTATAACTGATTTTTCTAATAACATTTTTTCAAGGTTATTGTATGAATATGTAAAGACTATGGACGTTAGAGATTGCTATGTTTGCATGCAGTTACCTGCATCGGTGTCAGAGGGTGTTACCTATCACTACCTTCCTGTGACATATGGAATAACATGTAGTGTATTAGCAAGTTTGTTCTATAAAACAGGGAAATTAGAATATTATTACTCTGATGTAGATAATGTTTTTGCACAGGTCCCTGTAGTTCCTGAACTAAATAAGATAATTCCTGGAAAAGTTTTAGGTGAATATTTCTTAGAAACTAGAGAATTAAGTTTAGAAGAAGTGTTTAAGAATAATCTTACTTGTAGTCTGAGAAAAGAAGAGAAGACTTTCTTGAACATGGTAGAAGAGAGGAGAATTAAGATGCAAAGAAAGGTACCAGAGGGAAAGAAGGAGACGACAGTCTAGGATGTTGAGAAAGAAAATCATTTGAAGGGAGAAACGAGTCCGGCTATGGCTTTGGATTGGTCTCAAAGAGGGAAATTGTGCATTAGAAGAAATAAAACTGCGTATGATAATTATTTTATAGGTGCAAGTGAATGCCATGATGTATATAGAATCATGGGAGGATGGGGATTTAAAGGAGGAAACAATCCAGTATTTCCTGGAATATATTTCATCTGTGGGAATCGGGCTTTTGATCGGTTATTGGACCATTTGTATGGTACATGCTACCTAGGCCTGGTCTGCCCAAAAATATTTCATGTGGGAAGGGGAGAAGATGGTTTGCACGAAATTGATAGACAGCTAACACGTAGAAGGAGGGAAAGTTGGTCAGAAATTGTACGGGATATTTTTGGAGAACTGATATCAGCCGTTGGAATATCTCTGAATGCACATAAAATTAGAAAATTGTCAACAGTAGTGGATCGCTTATCGACAAGCACTGCTGGAGGGTTCTTACTGGTAAATACTGAAATGGTTGCTATGAGAGCCATGATCATGCAAAATTGACTTGCCCTTGATATTGATAGAGCGTCGCAAGATTCTGAAATTTGTAGGGGTGCATCATATTCACCGTTAGTCAGCACCTTCATATTGATCAATGTATGTTTAGAAGTGTCATAGAAATGTATTGATGTAATCGTTTAACTTAGAGGTGATTAGAAATGTAATAATGCTTTTGTGAGGATTAACGTTGCAAGTTATTGTGAATGTAATCAACAAAACGAATAATCATTAGTTTTCGTACAATGCAATGTATTAGGCTAAACATGTGCCATGTTAAGGTTTACGTGTAGGTCGCTTAAGGTGGTTTAATAGTGTTTAATGTGTAAAGGCCTGATCACCTATATGCTAAAGAGAAGGCCTGTTCATTCCTTATGTTAGCTAATGTTGTAGGCTGAAAATGATTCCCTTGGTAAAGGCTTTGGGTTGCAGGGAAATGTAAAATCTTAAAGATGTGAACTGGCTTTTCTTGTTCCTGTGTTTCTGTTGCAGGTACAAGGACATGTAGCTCGTTAGGGAGAATAGATATTTGTTTTAGGAGTTAGGATGCTGTGGGAAGCCAACAGGGGAGTGCATTGGAATGTGAGACAGATACATTTGCTGCGCAAGGGTGCCTGGGACCCAAGGTCAAGCTAACCGTCGTTGGATGCAAGACAACTTTGTGGAAAGCTACCGAGAGAAGACCTGGCTGAGGAGGTGTGCCGAAGGGCGTGTTTTATGATTTTGGGGTTTTGTATTAGGAACAGTGCCCCGTGGGTTGAGCAGATGAGGTTTAGACGGGAAGCTAGAAGGAGCATCTTAGAACGAGCTCTGACTAAGTGAAGATACTTCTTAAAGGAGTCTTCACTTCTGACACCTTTTCCTTGATTCTCATGCCTGGGATGGGAATGTTAAGTAGGGATGTCACCTTAGAGATAGAGTAGGGACAGACTAACATTTCTCTTTTGACTAATGATTCCCAATTTAGACATTAGCCTTACGATCGCCTTTTTGACGATTTTGGAATCTGTAATCCTTTTCGTTTTGAGTCGGATGAGAATCTTACGTAGGCTAGCTTTTGTATTAGTGCCCATTTACCGTTTACACCTCGTTTTGAGGTGTTTGTATGTTCAGTTGTTTTTGGTTGTAATAAAATCTTACAAATTTTAGATTCGGAGTCAGTGGTCCTTTCCAAATGAAGTCTAATTTTGGCAGTTATATTTTGATAATTGTGTTCATCCCCTGCACGCTATCTGGCAAATAAAAAGATCCTGGCGACTGGTGAGGATTCTTGGAGATAACCAGGTAGGCAAGAATCCGGCCTTATCAGTTGGTAGCAGAGTAGGATGGTTATTTCCGATAGTGATGGGAGATCTAGATTAGGATAAGAGATTCTTGAGGCCCATAGAAGTCAAGTGATGATGACTCATCAGATAGCGAGCAGCAGACGACGGTGGTTGATGGAGATTGACGGAGAGTAGCAGTGCGGCGGAAAGCAGCAGTTCGTGGAGGAGTGAGTATGAATAGGGTGAGATGTTGTAGATTGCGGTGTTGTTTTGATGTGTGATGTCTTGCGGAGTTGGAATGAGTATTGAGTGATTGTGAGATCAGGCTGTGAGCGCGCGCAGCCCGGGAAAGTCTTAGGCTCGACGAGTAGCTTAAGCGATTGTGGTGTAGAAGACACCCGAGGTAGATTTTGTTGACCACCGAAAGGGGATCGTGAGACGTCATCGATCACCTGGACTGAGATAGGGGGAGCGAATGTGTGAGTGCGTGAGAAACCGACGCTGGTCGTGGGTTGTTGTACGTGGAATTTAAGTATTTGTAACCTATCAGAGGTGATTGTCTGGCCGGACGTGGACAGACAGTTGCCAACCGAGGTCGACAACTTCCAGAGACTGTGGACGGACAGTCAGAGAAGTAACTTGTTTGGGAAAAACGGTTATTTCAGCGTATGAATGGGACGAATGCAAGGGTGAGATGTGAGTTGTAAAGGAGGGGAATTGCTGCAAGCGGAGGACAGGTGACGTCAGAAGGTGCCGCGCTTTGATAGGTCGGTTATTGTGAGTCGCGCTGTTATTGGTGGGGTTTGACATCAGGAAGTAAACGAAAACATTGTGTGTGATTGAAATTTGTCCATCATGAAATGTTTTAAAGTTTTCCGAGAATTGTGTAGAGGTGATAAACATGTGGTTACTCGTGGGGGGAGTAGAGGCTCCTCCCGAAGATACTCCAGCGCATTATATGGCAAGAAATGTAGGGTTGCATACTATAATTTGGCTTGAAAATTGGCATAAAATGACCCAGAATGAAGGAGAGCTAGCTTTCCCGCGATATGGCTCATTTAGATTGGAAGTGTTGTACCAGTTGAAATCTGTGATGGCGGCATTACGACCCTTGCCGAGACCAACTCAGTTTGAAGCGTTGCATGCATGGATCAGAGCAGCGCATGATAGGAAGAGGGATCGAAGTCAGGAGAGGGTGAAAAAGTCGATTAAGGCATTCCAGAATGCAAGATGGGATGCAGAAGAGAAAATGTGGAGAGTGCAAACAATAGAAGGAGACAGGTTGTATCCCCTACTGGTAAAAACTGATGGCTCAAGGATAAAGAGAGTAGAGGAGGAGGATGACAGTGATACAGACGATAGCCTGCTAGAGAGGATGTTGTCCAAGAGACCCCCTCCATACAATCCCGATTCTTGTGAGGGAAATCGGCTCAGTCAGAGGAGAATAGTGGAGGACCGACTCAGTCGGAAGTGAGAATAGAAGGGAAGATCTCGACAGGAGGTGAGAGTATTAGAAACCAGCCTGTAGCCAACACAGAGGTTGGAAGAGGTGCGCGGTTACCGGATGCTCTAAAGGTACCGGTCACCATTGGACCCATTGTTTCTGTTTACGACCCAGATCAAGAGAAAGTTGGAAGCTCAGTGCAGTCAGTTGTAGGAACAAGGAGTGTGGTTGAAGGGAATGGATCAGTGAGAGGGATGGAGCAAACTCCAAAGCCTATAGAATGGAGTACGCCATTGCCAGCTACAGCAGACTCCTCTAGGGGACAGACAGATGTGAGACCAGTGAGGCCGAGGTCGTTGGCCGAGTCAAGATCAGATTTGCGGATGTGGGCACCACCAGTGAGGAATCAGAATCAGAGTGTGAGAACAGCAGAAAGTGAACGAGGCACAATAGTGAATCGTTCAGTTCCTATGAGTATGTCAGAAGAGAGTAGATCTCAGGAACGGGAAGGTGATTATGATGAAAGGGATGGTGCACCTTGTAGGGAAGTACTGAAGGGAGCCCTGAAGGGGAAAATGGTAGATGTTGTTAGGCTAAAGGCAGAGGTAGACGAGATCATAAGTGGGAACTTGCCTCTTGAGAGAACATGCATGTACGAACAAGACGAGTTACTCTTTGTAGCGAAGGATGTAACTCGAAAGGCATGAACTGCACATGAGAGGTTGTCAGAATTGGCCAAAAAGTATGATGTGGACTTGTCCAAAACGAAATCATTGCAAGGAAGTCATAGATTGCAGTATAGTGATCAGGAATTGGAAGAAAAGAGAATCATGGGTTTGAGAACCCATATCAAGGATTTGATCATAGCAATGCGTGCATGGATCACGCTTGATAAGTGGGAAGAAAGATGGTCCAAGAAGAAAAGTTCGAGAAGAACTATAGGAGAGACGCCACCCCCAGGTGGAGGGATGACGGAGGTATGGAATTTCCCGTTACGAGAGGTGCAGAATGGAGGATATGTGCATGTACCGTGGAGTAGGGGTGATTTGGCTGCATTTACAAATGATTTTCCCCGGTTGAGGGAAAAGCCCGTAGAGTGGTACAAGCAAGTTGATCGGTTTGTCAAAATTTTGAAGGTGTTGTGGGTTGATTTGAACACATTATTTGACATTGTGGTTCCGAGTGATTTATGGTCAGCATGTAAAATTGCTGTCGAGTGGCCAACCGCAGAGCCTGACAGGGACCCAATCTCAAATGGTCCGTCGCCCATTGTAATGAAAAAATTCGAGCAGGTGATCACGTGGTAGAAGTCGAAAATCTCACCTCAGGACATTAATTGGGTGAAGATAGATCGGACAGTGCAAGAGCCAAAAGAGACGGTGCATGAGTTTTATGAGAGACTTTCGCAGGCGTTTAAACAGTACAGTGGATTAGATGTGTTAGACACGAAGGACATGGGACAGTTTGTTTCGAAATTTGTGTTGGGATTGAGGCCAGAAGTTAGTCTCATGATACAGCAGCATTTGATTTGTTGGCACAATAAGCCAGTGGATGAGATTTTACGGTATGCTAGGTACTGTAGTGATGAGATAGAATCAAAGCACAGGAAGTTGAAAGACAAATTGATGCTTGTTCAGATGCAAACGGCTCAGGCACAGCCTAATTTTAGGAAGAAAACAGGGAAACAATCAAGGAGGAAACCAGAATGCCCAGGGTCAGGGAAGACCAAAGTCAATTGATCCTAAGACAGGAATGGATGTGGCGACATTGAAAAAGACTACTGCGTGTCATCTTTGTCACCAGATCGGACACTGGAAACGCGAGTGTCCTTTGAACCCGTTAAATCAGATACAGCAAGAAGGAGAGGTAGTTCAGGTTCCTGTGGCGGACATGGTCCCTACAGTGACTCGACCGAAGATGGTCAAAGGGGGGTCTGGTGTTCCGCAGATGCAGGTTCCTCAACCACCTAGGATACCGAATACGCAACAGGGAGTCCGAACTTACCTACAGATGCCCATGTTTGAAGGGAGTGAGGAGGACAGCCCAGATCCGTTGGCACGACCGTGCTTGAGAGGGGAAGAGGACTGCGCGCTTGGAGCAGTCTTGGAGGTAGATCAGAGGGGACCATTTGTGGAAGCAGACATTGATGGTCACCCTACAACCTTTTTGGTTGACACCGGTGCTTCTCGGTCTGCTGTACGATCTGCAGTAGTCCCTGACCTACCCCTTTCGGGACAGTCAATCCAAGTCGTTGGTGTAGCAAATAAGAAAATGACTAGCCCATTAACCGAGCCAATTCCAGTGAAAATAGAAAATTTCAGAGATCGACACCTGTTTGTGGTGTGTGATTCCAGTCCAGTTTGCCTGTTAGGTAGAGACCTGCTGTGCAAGCTGAATTGCACCATTTATTGTACCCCAAAGGGAGTACAGGTACAGACAAGGGATGATGATGCGACCTTCAAGGTTGCGAATCAGTGTGTGTGCGTGGAAATATATCCGGCATTGACAGTGGAAGAGCTCCCATTAGATCTGAGGGATTCCGTGTCAATTGATGTTTGGGACCTCAGTGGAGAAAAGATCGGATTGGTCAAGGGGGTAGACCCAGTGAAAATCCAGGTTAAGCCGAATGTAGAGTTCCCTAGGATGCCCCAATATAATCTGTCACCTGAAACTATTGTTGGGATCAAACCTGTAATTGAGTTGATGATCAAGCAGGGAATTCCAAAGGAGATCATGGGTAGCCCATGTATTTCACCTATTATGGGACTGCAGAAACCAAGCGGGAAGTTCAGGATTGTACAAGACCTGCGAAAGATTAACAAGATAGTCGTTCCATGTTGTCCAGTGGTACCGAATCCGTCTGTGATCCTGTTTCAGATCCCATGTGAAGCTGAATGGTTCACGGTGATTGACTTGTATCAAGCTTTCTTCTCGATTCCTCTACATGAGGGAAGCCAATTTCGTTTTGCTTTTCGGCTGGAGAATCGTGTGTTAACGTGGTGTCGTATCCCACAGGGGTATACGGAGAGCCCGTCTATCTTCAATCAGATCTTGAAGAAGAATCTTGAAGGTCTTGTGTTGCCGCAGAACTCTGTTCTGGTGCAATACATTGACAATCTGCTTGTTGCGTCGGAGACCGAAGACGCTTGCAGGATCGATACAATTGCCCTACTGAATTATCTGGCAGAGAATGGACACAAGGTGTCTCCTAACAAGCTGCAGTACTGCATGAGTGAAGTGCAGTACTTGGGCCACAGAATTGAGAAAGGCAGGAGAAAGGTGTCACCAGACCGTATTGAGGCTATTATGAATATGCCTGTGCCTACCACTCTGAGAGAAGTCAGAATGTTTTTGGGTATGGTTGGCTACTGTCGCCAATGGATTCCTAATTTCTCCTTTGAAGCGAAGCCTTTACAATGGCTGACGCGTAAGGATGTGAGTGATCCGGTACCATGGGACGAAGACTGTGTGAGATCATTTTTGAGGCTGAGAGAAGCCTTGTGCTGTGCCCCAGCTTTGGGGATGCCTGATTACAACAAGGCATTTGCCTTATTCTGCTGTGAAAGGGAAGGTTGTGCATTAGCAGTCTTGACTCAGAGTCATGGAGGTGTCCGTAGACCAGTTGCCTACTTTTCAGCTACTTTAGATCCAGTAGCTTCTGCGTTGCCCGGATGTCTCATATCCGTTGCTGCAACAGGTGTCAGTATTGAAAGATGCAAGAGTATTGTAATGGGTCATCCGCTTAAAGTTTATGTACCACATTCTGTTGAACTGTTGATGACAAGGACTAAAACACAGCATCTCACGAATAATCAATTGACCCGCAATGAGCAAGTTATACTTGCTGCAGAGAATGTGACTTTGAAGAGGTGTTCTGTTTTAAATCCTGCTATGTTATTGCCTATTCCAGTGGTTCCCAAACTTTTGACTCATGAGGACCCCCATTGAGTCACCACTGGAAGTCGGGGACCCCCAAGCAATTTGTAGGATTTAAATTTCAAACATTAAAACAGTAATTCGAAAAAAAGAAACACACGTGTGCACACAAAACAAATACTCAAATTACTAAGGATTTTAGGGGCATATTTACAAGTCCCTATCGCCAAGGGAGTGTCACTTTTTGTGATGTTCCTGTGGCAGTAGGGGCTTCGCCTTATTTACAAGGCAGCGTTAAGCCACTTATTGTGGCTTAACGCGGCCTTGTATATAAGGCCCCCTTTCAGGCAATGCTTAGCATGAAAAAGGTGGGCAGTGCGAGTTGCAGTGGGCGTTTCACTCCAACACCCATTTATTTTGACGCGGCCCTCTATTTACAAGGTCAGCTGAAATAGGAGACCGCGCCGAAATTAAGACCATGAAACACCTGGTCTTAACTTGGCGTAATGAGGAGGAATGCCTTATTTCTCCTCGTTTTTGCTTTTTCCAACGGAAAAAGCAAAACACCTTTGATTGTTTATGTTCAGGAAGGTGACCCTTTCTGCACATAAACAATCTTTAATAAAAATGACGTTTTGTAACCTCCATGTGTGCTGCATTAGGCAGCACACATAGAAGTGATAAAACGGCATTACAAAATTGTTCATGTGCAGGAAGTGGAAACATAGCATCAGGATAATGATAGACTGGGAATAAACATATGTTGCTAACTTTTACCATGCAGTTTGCAAGCAGCTCTTTGATGACAGTTTATAGGACACTGTGCTAGATTACGATTGTCCCTTATATGAATTGCACAGTGACAAAAAAATCTCTGTGACAAAATCAGTAACCCACTGACCTATGCACATAAAATACTGTTTTTAAAAATGCATTGTACACGTTCTTTGCAGTAGGCATATTAACCCTCTGTGTCACATTAGATAAGTCAAAGCTGCTACTGGACAAAACTCTCATCTCTCTCCAGCAGGTACATTAATCACTGGCATTTTCTTGACACTTTTATAGTTGCTCGAAAACTGCTAATTTTACAAGCAACTTTGCAGTGCTTTTAAAACTGCTGCCTGCGGACCCCCTGGGAATGTGCCACGGACCCCTGGGGGTCCTCGGACCCCAGTTTGGGAAACACTGGCCTATTCCAACCGTAGATGATGAAGATTGTGAGGACCATTATTGCCTCGATGTGACTGAATTGTGCACCAAACCGAGACCAGACATTGTTGATGAGCCGTTCACAGACCCCGATGAAATTTTCTTCGTGGACGGTTCATGTTTAAGAGACAGTGCTGGTCGACTGAGAGCAGAGTTTGCTGTATGTACCATCACAGGAGTGGTTGAAGCCGCTTGTTTAGGAGTATACTCCGCACAGGTGGCTGAACTTATTGCTTTGACCCGTACCTGTTTGGCTGCTGACCAGATTCGTGTAACGATCTACACCAGTGGTTCCCAAACTTTTGACTCATGAGGACCCCCATTGAGTCACCACTGGAAGTCGGGGACCCCCAAGCAATTTGTAGGATTTAAATTTCAAACATTAAAACAGTAATTCGAAAAAAAGAAACACACGTGTGCACACAAAACAAATACTCAAATTACTAAGGATTTTAGGGGCATATTTACAAGTCCCTATCGCCAAGGGAGTGTCACTTTTTGTGATGTTCCTGTGGCAGTAGGGGCTTCGCCTTATTTACAAGGCAGCGTTAAGCCACTTATTGTGGCTTAACGCGGCCTTGTATATAAGGCCCCCTTTCAGGCAATGCTTAGCATGAAAAAGGTGGGCAGTGCGAGTTGCAGTGGGCGTTTCACTCCAACACCCATTTATTTTGACGCGGCCCTCTATTTACAAGGTCAGCTGAAATAGGAGACCGCGCCGAAATTAAGACCATGAAACACCTGGTCTTAACTTGGCGTAATGAGGAGGAATGCCTTATTTCTCCTCGTTTTTGCTTTTTCCAACGGAAAAAGCAAAACACCTTTGATTGTTTATGTTCAGGAAGGTGACCCTTTCTGCACATAAACAATCTTTAATAAAAATGACGTTTTGTAACCTCCATGTGTGCTGCATTAGGCAGCACACATAGAAGTGATAAAACGGCATTACAAAATTGTTCATGTGCAGGAAGTGGAAACATAGCATCAGGATAATGATAGACTGGGAATAAACATATGTTGCTAACTTTTACCATGCAGTTTGCAAGCAGCTCTTTGATGACAGTTTATAGGACACTGTGCTAGATTACGATTGTTCCTTAATATGAATTGCACAGTGACAAAAAAATCTCTGTGACAAAATCAGTAACCCACTGACCTATGCACATAAAATACTGTTTTTAAAAATGCATTGTACACGTTCTTTGCAGTAGGCATATTAACCCTCTGTGTCACATTAGATAAGTCAAAGCTGCTACTGGACAAAACTCTCATCTCTCTCCAGCAGGTACATTAATCACTGGCATTTTCTTGACACTTTTATAGTTGCTTGAAAACTGCTAATTTTACAAGCAACTTTGCAGTGCTTTTAAAACTGCTGCCTGCGGACCCCCTGGGAATGTGCCACGGACCCCTGGGGGTCCTCGGACCCCAGTTTGGGAAACACTGATCTACACCGATAGTCAGTACGGGTTTGGTGTTGTTCATGATTTCGGGCAGTTATGGTCACAGAGGGGGTTCATGACATCTTCTGGTTCGCCCATCAGAAATGGGGAATATGTGAGACAGTTGTTGGACGCATTGCAATGTCCCGAGGAAATCGCAGTTGTCAAATGTTCTACGCGGATGAAGTTGCCCGGTTTTGCGCAGAATATGAATCCATATTTACTGAAGGCCATGTAGAAAAGAGCCAAGAGAGAACCGACCTCAGCATGATGTTGACCATGGCTGATACATGGGAGGAACTAAAACGGGTGCAGGAGGAAGTTACTGATCAGGAGCGAGACAGTTGGATACGAGCTGGATGTGAAAAGGGAGATGTGGATGTATGGATTTCGAATGATGGATGAGCTGTCTTGCTAGAATGTTTGTTGAATCCAATGGCACGACTGATACATGGTGCTGTACATCTTGGTAGAGACGCGATGATGCGAGTGTTTCGACAGACCTGGTACAATCCGAAGTTTCGTGCAGTAGCTGAAGCTGTGTGTCAGAGGTGCGTTACATGTCAGCAGATGAATGCCGGAAAGAGGACTGCTGTGACTTTAGGCCACATTGGGAGGTCAGGAGGGCCTTTCAATAGGATGCAGTTGGATTTCATTGAGATGCCCAAATGCAATGGGTTGAGGTACATCTTAGTTGTAGTATGTGTCTTTTCAAGATGGGTAGAGGCTTACCCAACACGTAGATGTGACACACTCACCGTAGCTAAACTGTTGCTGAGAGAACTTATTCCAAGGTTCGGTTTCCCGACCTCTTTGGAGTCAGACAGAGGGACACATTTCCATAGTGAGATCATGAAATTGCTTTGTGCTGCCTTAAGTGTGGATCAGAGATTGCATTGCAGTTATCGACCAGAGGCTTCTGGGATTGTGGAACAAGTTAATGGGACTTTGAAAGCACGAATGGCAAAAGTGTGTTCTTCGACATCACTGAAATGGCCCGACGCACTCCCCTTAGTTCTCATGAGCCTCCGTAGTGTTCCCGATAGGAGGACTGGGTTGTCACCTCATGAGATACTCATGGGGAGAGCAATGCGAGTACCAGCAATACCTGCTACTGCTTTAATTAACATCACTGATGACTTGATCCTCGTCTACTGTAAGGGCCTGGCTGACGTAGTCCGTTCTGTGTCTCAGCAGGTGCAAGCAGCAGTTGTTCCAGCCGCAAGTGACCTGTGCCACGACCTGTGCCTAGGGGATTGGGTGCTTGTGCGTAAACACGTGAGGAAGAGTTGCCTGGATGCTCGTTGGCGTGGGCCGTACCAGGTAATACTGGTTATGAACACGGCAGTGAAGTGTGGCGGACTACCGAACTGGGTGCATGCCTCCCATACCCGCAGAGTTCCAGCACCCTTGGAAGATACAGCCCCTCTCGTGAATGAAAATCCAGCTGAGGTGGCAGAGCCATCTGAGAGGGCAAGCCAACCTGTGAGGGTTGCTGATGCAGTTGGTTGTGCACTAGACCTAGCTGAAAGGGGTTGTGCAAATCAAAGCCCCGAATTTGACTCAGACGGAGAAAGTGTTGTTGTGGGTGGAGTAGAGTCAAATTCTGCTGAAGAAGGAAGTAGTGCACAGGGTACTCGAAGGGAGAGCAGAAGTGCCACTGAAGCAGAGAGAGTTTGGCCCGTGAACCAGAGACGGGTAAACTTGCGATTGGCACCTAGAAGAGATCTTGCCCCAGTTTCTGAAACGTCTGAATCTGAACAAAGTGACAAAGAGCAAGCTTGAGTTAATCTGAGAAGGTCAAGGAGAGCAAGAGTGCCGTGTCAAATGATGCCAGGCATACCGAGCACAGGGAGGCTGAGATCCCTGACATTGATCATCTATTCTCCGAACTTGAAAATAGAAGTGTTGCTGAGAGTTCCAGGATTGGAAATCGAAGGAATACTGACCCTCAATATTCCAAATCCACCGCTTCTGAGTAAAGTTTGTGAGTTGATTCTGGAGACGCTGGTTTTTCCGACTTTTGCTATTGTACCAGCACATCAGGAGTTGGTGATTCTTCGTCTTGAGATTTTGCAAGGAGTTTTAGAGCTGTTGGGAGCGAATATCATCCCCTCCACGCTATCTGGCAAATAAAAAGATCCTGGCGACCGGTGAGGATTCTTGGAGATAACCAGGTAGGCAAGAATCCAGCCATATCAATATCATTTTGGCAAAAGAGGGAGGAGTCTGCGGAATACTTGTTTCTGTTGCAGGTGCAAGGACATGTAGCTCGTTCGGGAGAATGGATCTTTGTTTTAGGAGTTAGGATGCTGTCTGAAGCCAACAGGGGAGTGCATTGGAATGTGAGACAGATACATTTGCTGCACAAGGTGCCAAGGACCCAAGGTCAAGCTAACCGTCGTTGGATGCAAGACAACTTTGTGGAAAACTACCGAGAGAAGACCTGGCTGAGGAGGTGGGCCGAAGGGCGTGTTTTATGATTTTGGTGTTTTGTATTAGGGACAGTGCCCCGTGGGGTGAGCAGATGAGGTTTAGACGGGAAGCTAGAAGGAGCATCTTAGAACAATAAAGTGAAGATACTTCTTAAAGGAGGCTTCACTTCTGACACCTTTTCCTTGATTCTCTTGCCTGGGATGGGAATGTTAAGTAGGGATGTCACCTTAGAGATAGAGTAGGGACAGACTAACATTTCTCTTTTGACTAATGATTCCCAATTTAGACATTGGCCTTACGATCGCCTTTTTGATGATTTTGGAATCTGTAATCCTTTTCGTTTTGAGTCGGATGAGAATCTTACGTAGGCTAGCTTTTGTATTAGTGCCCATTTACCGTTTACACTTCGTTTTGAGGTGTTTGTATGTTCAGTTGTTTTTGGTTGTAATAAAATCTCACAAATTTTAGGTTCGGAGTCAGTGGTCCTTTCCAAATGAAGTCTAATTTTGGCAGTTATATTTTGATAATTGTGTTCATCCCCTCCACGCTATCTGGCAAATAAAAAGATCCTGGCGACCGGTGAGAATTCTTGGAGATAACCAGGTAGGCAAGAATCCGGCCATATCAATATCATTTTGGCAAAAGAGGGAGGAGTCTGTGGAATGCTGAAAGTGCAACACTGTTGTACTTACATTCCTGATGAGAGCAAAAATGTAAAGTAATACATTAAGAATATAACTGAATTGCATGAAGAAATAGTTCCATTGGAGGTTGAAAGTGTTTGGGAAAAGCTTGGTAAAGGATTTTCTACTATAAAAAGTTTCTTAACAAAATTAGGTAGTTCTTTCATGGGTAAAATTTTGATGCCAGTAACTTGTGTAGTAATACTAATATTGATTCTGAGATTAGGATGCGTATGCATCAAAAGAAGAAAATTACAAAATAAAATAAAAAGGGAAATTGCAAAAAGAAAGAGAAGAGAGATGAGAGAAAGAGAAGTAGGAGATATAGAATTGGAAGAATGGAAAGAAAGTATGTATAAGAAAACCAGAGAGGACGAAATAGGGGAAACTATGATGTAACCAAACTAAGTAAGAGAACTGAGAAATCATTTCCATTAACATTTATGAACTTTGGTGGGATTTTTGGTGATGTTAAGAAATCACCAATGGGGGCCTTGGTGAAGCAGGTAAAGCAAAAATGTGTATACCTTCTCTATTTTGCATGAAAATACTAATTACGTAATCATTCTAAAGATTAACCTATATTAATTGTTTGGAGTGTTGTGTTTAACTAACAATTGCACCTTAATAAACACAAAATACATGTGGGACTAAAATGCTAATTGCATGGCTAATAATAATAATGATTAACTGTGGTACGCAAACTAACTATAGGAAGTCAGTCAGTCAGTCAACAGCTTTATTTCGATTGTTACATCATAAGAGCAACAGATAAAAAAAGCACAATCGTTTAAAATTTTGTATCTAAAAACAAGGAAAACAAATACAGGTTTTTATGCAAAAAAGAAAAAGCGAGTTATCAAACAAATAGACAATTAAAAGTCATCAATTAAACAGTGATTAACAGCCGTTTTGCCCTGATTGACCAAGCCCATGACAGAAATTTCGAGAGGCTAAAAACATACAAGGGCCGGGTATCTGATATTAAAATTCGAAGTGCCACAGATGAATGCCTAGTGCCCAAGGCCCTACACACGGGCTTAAGCCACGTTTGCCTTGGGCTAACATAGGCCGGGCACGCAAAAAGAAAATGTTCAATTGTCTCTTTGGGAGTGCTACAGGAGGGACAAGATGCAACTGTCTGGTAGGGCGGTTTCCAGCAAGATGTTAGGGCACGCACAGGGAGGGACCCCACTCTAAATCTAAAATAAAGGGCCCGATCATATGGCTTCCAGACCAAATCCAGGTAGAGCTCCAAACAGGGTGAGTCCTTATGCACTAAAAATTCTTCTGTGAGCCTACCATGAGAAGGATCCGTGGAAATTATGCTTCTAACCCAATTCCAATATAAGGTTTTCAAGGCTGCTTTCGGAGGGGAAGACCTGTTTTCCCAAGCTTCACTAAGGCCTAGTTTGCCAAGCATAGACTTGACGTCAGTAAGCCATCTGATCCTACACCAGCCTACCATCGACATCACCTCTGCTAGGCCTTTAGCATACTTGGCGAGTTCGGGGACACGCCATAGCCTAGCCCATAAAAGCAGTGGACGCAGTTTTGCTACGTCACTAATTTGCTGGCAACCAAGGTCCAAAAAGAGGGGTAGCGTGGGTGTACTCTGCGGGAGAGACATAATACATTTTAAAAACTTATTCTCAGACCTAGTTAGGACGCTGATGTTGGAGGTACCCCAAAGTTCAGCGCCATACAAAGCGGAACTAACTCCCTTTGCCCTGTAGATATCCAGAACAGGGGCAATGGGCTTGTTTGAAGAGGATCTCTGCTCTCTAACAAGTGCCCCTATAACCCTTTTATGGTTAAGAGACATTTTTAATAAATGAGGGGTCCACTGCATGGAATCTGTAATACGGATCCCTAGATAGTCAAAAACAGTGACCCTTTCCAGAGGGGTTTCACTAAGAACAGGGGGTCGGCCTAATTTTTTTGGGGGGTTTAATACCAGGTACTTAGTTTTATTTGTATTTATTACTAGGCCCCGTTGGTCACAGAAGGTCTGAAAGTTGTTTAAAAGTCTCTGTAGACCCGCCGAGCTTTTTGAGATTAGAAGCGTATCATCGGCAAAGAGAAGGGTGGGAATTCTCTCCCCTGCCAATGATGGTGCGTCCGAAGGTTGTTTGTGTAGATGGTCCACAACCCCATTCACATAAAGTGAAAAAAGGGTTGGAGCCAGGACACAGCCCTGACGCACCCCTTTTGCCACTGGGATCCTACTAGTTTTCTGGCCATCGGTACCCCAACGTACCTGCGCATAATTGCCATCATGCAGGCGCACTAAGATGGAGAGGATGTTTAGTGGAATCCCCATTTCAGCTAACACGCCCCATAACTGTTCTCTGGGCACAAGGTCGAAGGCAGTCTTCAGGTCGATGAATGCCAAATAAAGACTGCCTCCGCCTATCACTACCACCTTCCAATATAGTAGTAAGAGCCTGAAGGCCTGCTCTATCATGCCCGTTCCAGCCCTGAAACCAGCCTGATAGTCCGACAGAATCTCTTCGTCCTTAATCCATTGGAGGATTCTTTCTAGGAGCACCTTTCCCACAACCTTCTGGGTTGAATCCAATAGATTTATTGGTCGGTAGTTGGCAGGGTCGTCCCTCCGGCCTTTCTTAAAGATAGGGACAACCTCTGCCCCCTTCCAAGAGTCGGGAATGGCTGCTCCTTTGTCGATTGCACTAATCAGAAGGTGAATAAGCTTCCCCCACCTCTGCAGGTTTGAACGCAGCAGATCCCCCGGAACTCCGTCGGGTCCCGCTGCTTTCTGTGGCACAATACACCTAATTGCGTGTTCTACTTCTTTAATTGTAAATGGGGAAACCATTTCATTTCTCGTGGGTACTAAGGGTTCGTAGGATGCGGGGGGGGCAAATGCCTCTTGAAGATTTGAATACAAGTTAGTGAAATGTTCGAACCAGGCCTGACCAGTTATGTTGCACGTTATAAGGTTACTATCGGGTCTGTTCCTTTCCCTAATAGTATTCCAAAAGCGGGCTGCATCCCGCCCAGTGCTTGCTTCTCTTAGAGTTTGCCAGTATTCCCATTCCTTTTTTGCAATCCCAATCACTCGTTTGTATTCTGCTCTAGCCTGCAGCACAAGGGGCTGCGATTTTGTCCTAACAGCTTGAATAAGGCACGCCTTCAATTCTCTGCATTTTGACGTATACCACCCCTGCTTATCTTTTGACCTGGGGTGGCCATCCGGCCTACCTACACGTACTTGCGCCTTGAAAAGATTACCAATCGAATTGATGGTCTCCTGGAACATCAACGTAATCCTGGGTATAGCAGAATGATCTAAGGAGATTGTTGCCATCTCACTCAGTGTAGCTTCTAAAAATTGATCTATGGCCTGTAATTTTGGTGCGTCAGAGGCTACTTTCCGCCATTTGAGACGCCTACCGCAATTAGACAGAGTGACATCCGATGTTGACCTTTTGGCTGGTGATAAGGTTGGGGTACTATGATTTAACCATAGGTGCCTTAGGGAAAGCGAAAGGAAATTATGATCGCTATCTATGGTAGGTACTACAGCCATATCCACAACAGACTGCCAAAGGTCAAATTCAAGCAAGATGTAGTCGATCCGGGAAGAATGGTTAGCCCTGTTGTATGTATGACTGCCCAATGGGTCAGAGGTGGTTCTTCCATTAACGGCTCGCAGGCCGTGCTCCAGGGTCATAGAATTTAACTGGATCACCCTCTCTGTCCATCTCTTTATCGGCTCAACAGATAATGCTGGGATACCCCTCCTCACATCATCCTCTACCACACCCAGAATATCTTCTGCAGCAAGTGGTTCGAACGTGCAATTCAAGTCTTCTGCAATCATAACTTGGGCATCCTCACCACACTCATCTAAGACTTTCTCCAGTAATACTATAGTGGGGGAAAAAGAGCTACCTCTAGTACCTCTGGCATACACATTCAGAATCTCTAGGTGCCCCCTAAATCCTGGGCCTTTCAGTGAGATTCTAAGGATGTCCATTGAGCCACTATACTTCTGAGTAATACTACACCCCAAAGAGATATCCACCCAGATGAGGAGCCCCCCCGAAGGCCGGCCCCTCCCAGATGGTGACTGAAGGGCAGGCAGATAATATGTGGAATATCCAACTTTGTAAACAGGTTCAAGGCTCCAAGTTTCCTGGAAGATGCAGATACAGTGCTGTTCTACCTGTGAGTGCCATTCAGGGAGGTCCAGATTCCTACAAATGCCCGCTATATTCCAACACATAACCCCCTTCATCGGTCCATTGCCATCGGACCCTCCCTGTACATGTGCAGTATTCTTTATACAAGAAGCACTAGTGTCGTCTGAATTCACAACCTCCGCTACCACTATTGGATTGCTTAGTGTGGATCGATTAGGAGAATGGATGGCCACTGGAGAGTACAATCCCTGGTCGGGTATCAGCGTCTTAGGGGTGTTACCACAGTCAGCCAATCCCTCCACTTCCATGGAGGCAGGTATAGAATACCCTAAGGGCCCTGACTGTTAATCACAATCGCTCATACCCGAGAGGGCATTAAATCTATTTGACACATCCAAGGGGGTCAGTGGGCCTGTTATACCTCTCCATCTAGGACCACAATGACTCTGTGGAATTTTATGCCACCCAACAGATCTGTTAGGAGCCAAGGGGTACAATACATGGGGCACAGGCCAGTTGCTTCGGGGTGCGGGATGATGACTAGGTCTATCACAAGCTAAGATCCCAGGATTTACTGGGGGACCTACCAGGGGTCTTGGATAGAAATACGTTAGGTCGTAGGGAGTGATAAGATTACTTCCACTCCCCGGGAAACAGTTTAATATATGCCTAACAACTCCCTGCTTTCTGAAGTTGACAATAATAATATCCCCCTGTAGGTCCTTAACCCTGCGACCTAGCCACGGGAGGCGCCGAACATGCAAGATCTCGCCATCGATATTACAGGGGAGAGGTCTATTCAGGGCCAACCAATGCATAACTTTGCGCTTTAGCTGGAAGAAACCCTCTCTTGTACCTTCTGCTAGCGCGGGAACTCCAGTAAGGACTACCACATATGGTACTGATTCAGGGGGTAGCTCAACTGTACGCCCATTATACTCTGTGGTCACTGCTTGCGCATTACATACCCCTCTATTGCTATCAGGTTTTGGGTGGAGAATACTATGCCCCCCCCACAGCTACTCTATCGTCATTCTGTGCAGGCTGCTCAATAGTTTTAGGCGGAGCCTTCTGCTTAACACTAATGGTGGATTTGGTGGTTTTATTTGCCTCTTTGCTGCGAGTAGTACTAATAGCAGCAAGTACTGCGGGAGCTGGAGAGGGCAGTACCGATTTCTCAAAAGTTTTTAACAACCCAGTATTAGCAGCAATGGTTTGCTCTAGGGTCCCTAACCTTTAGGAAGTGTCGAAATAGAAGATTGTATGATTTATGTTGCTTTTCTGATGGTTTGTGCTCCTGGTGTTGCGGAATAGTGAGTATTATTGCTTTAAATGTTGCTATAAGCTAGGCCGATACTAATATATATTGGGATTAGTGTGTGTTTAAACATTAGAACCTTCATTTCCGTGTATTAATTACTTTTATGTTTGGTTTTGCTTAAGTTGGCATTCGGGCCTACTAGACCGCGGTATTCAAAATGGAGTTCGGAAGTGGCCAGCCTCATTTGAGCGCGGTGCCTACTGCACAGACTCGGATGGCTCTGAAGATCTCCAGGCGACCTCTAACTGCAAGACTACGTGTTCCTTGTCAAGGATAGAAACGTGGAGGATTGCCAAGACCCAGCCACTGTGAATGACTGAAAGACAATAGAGACCTATACCCGGAGGTCTACATGTTGTTACTGCGGAACTTTCGCTTGAGAACCCGAGGAAAACTTACAATTTTGGGAGATGTCATACTCTGTCCCCGGGAAGCCAACACTCTTGGGAAAGTCACCACTTCTTGCAAATTCAGGGGAATTTAGCCAATCAGGACACTTTTGCCTTTAAAATTGTTGCATATTTGGTCTAGAAGTAGGGGGAAAAAGATATAAAAAGGGGGGTATTTAGTAGAGAAAAAAAAGTCGGTACAATTTTCTCCGTTGGTGACTGTTGGTGTGAAATTCAATTCGTTAGCGCGATTACAAGGTCCCTTTGGCTATATTTATGGGACTGTTGTCATGCTGAGAGGGACTTTCTCGGATTTAAATTGAGTTCCCACTGAGGATAACAGGCTATTTCCATCTGAAGGGATTTTGAGTTATGCTGTGGGTTGACGGGTTCTTCCGGAAATTGGTCGCCAATATTCAAATTTAGGTAAATATCATTGTCATGTTAATTTGTATTCATGATCAAAGTATAAGAAATTGCTCATTAGAATTCTGACTTGACTATAATATTCATTATGTTAACTGAATGAATTAATTGGATAAACTAAACATTGATTAATAAGAAATGAGTCTGTGATTCTTAAATAAGGTATTAATTTACTGACGGTTTCCAAAACTTTAAACGTGTTTTAGCTGGTTCTAAATCACCATCAACCAGTCCATCTAATTGGTCCATTGACAAAGTGGTGGAGTGCCTTGATGTTAAAGTTAGGATTCTATAGGTGCAAATGTATATAATGTGTATAGTGTAAAGGAATTTCTCCCAATAGGTAACAAGGTACCCCACATGTCCAGCACTTCTTTCCTCCTGTGTGCAGATTCAAGTGAGACGTATGAGTGTTGATGTTATGGGCCCCACCAATGAATGCGTGCGTGAATGAGCAAGGGTGATGACGAGTCTGTGACACAGAGAGGATATGTAAATTTGCCCATTCACGCTAGATCACGATCAATGGGTTTTACATACATACTTGTTTTTAATTTTCCTCCTGTTTCAGTTATTGTACCTTCTAGGAATGGTATCTGGTTATGATTGTTGCTCATTGTGAATTTAAAAAAAGTGTTTATATGTGCTAAGCCAAACAAGGAACTCCACTGCTTTGTCATTATTACCATGCCACATCACCAACATGTCTATGTAAAGATGCCAAATAATCACGTATCATGTATGGATTGTTATTCCATAAGTGTTCTTTGTCAAAATGATGGATATTATAAACATGTTATGCAGGGAGTGAAGGTACTACCCACCAATGTCCCATGTTGTAGTTAGGTTGCGCCTTCATATTCACAAAAGGGCTTAGTCAGTGCCAATTTTACTAAATTTATAATCCAGTGGATTACAGCTTTAAAAGGACAATCACCCTCAGATAGTATATCCTCAGTAACCCAGATACTCTCTTCTTAGGTGTTAGACCTATCAGCCTTTGGGTGATCTTTCCCCAAACCTTTTGCTTTACTCCTCTATTTTTGCTGATCTGGTTTTAGCTAGCCTTAGGACTCAAAACACTTTACCACTGCTAACCAGTGCTAAAGTGCTCTCCCTCCTAAACATGATAACATTGGTTTACACCCAATTGGCATACTTAATTTACGTATAAATCCCTAGCAAAGTGCTACAACATGTACCCACAGCCTGTAAATTAAATGCTACCAGTGGGCCTGCAGCACTCAGTGTCCCACCCACTTAAGTAACATTTCTCAGGCCTGCCATGGCAGCTTGTAAATGCAGTTTTAAACTGTCATTTTGATCTGGCAAAGTAAACCTTTTTGCCAGGCCCAAAACTTCCTTTTTAATACAGATAAGTCATCCCTGGGGTAGGCCCTGGACAGCCTGGAGGACAGGGTGTAATGCATTTAAAAAGTAGAACATTCACTTTTAAGTTTTACATGTCCTGGTAGTGGAAACTTCTTACATTTGTTTTTCACTACTGCAAGGCCTACCTCTCCCTTAGGATAACATTGGAGTTATCCTATTACATTTTATAAGTGTAATTTACAAATGGGAGCAGGTACCCAGTTCATGTTTGGTGTCTCTGCAATTGGCATTTAAAATCCTAAATTATGGTGAATTTGGATTTTAAATTACAATTTTAAAAATGCTACTTTAAGAAAGTTGCCCTTTTCTTACCTAGTCATTTGTTTCCTGCAGCCTGCACCTGGGTCACATGACTTGGTGCAGCTGACAGTTGAGCTTTGTGTATTCCTCCTGGCCAGCCAAACAATCGGGATCTTAGGTGTGACTGGATGGGCCATCACTGGCAGGATGGGAGGTAGGAGCTGGGCACAGTACCAAAAACACTTGAAAAGGCTGTGCACTGGCTTCACACAAAGGGCTGCATAAACCTTGTAGTTAGTCTGGAATCGGGGCTTGGGAGTCAAAATGCTTGGGAACTTCAAAGGAAACCTCTAGAAGTTTCTCCCTCACTTTATAGGCACAACTGAGTATAAAGACTGGACCTCAGACACCAACTGTTCAATAGTCTTCTGTGGATACTCTGCGAGGAAGAGGGACTGCTGTGCTGATAAAAGGACTCCCCCTGTGCTGGACTACTGCGCTAAAGGAACTGCTGTCCTGCTGTGCTGACCTGCTGCCCTCTTGCCTAGGAAGCAAGAACTGGACCTGCAAATGTCATCTTGAACTCAGGGCTCCCAGAGTGACTCCAAGGGCTAGTCTGCTGGCCTCCTGATCTGAGCCTCAGCGCCATAAAAGGCTCCACAGCTTCCTACACCAGCACCTGGACACAGCTGTAGTGAATGCCTAACCCCCAAGTGGTGCACCTCAGGTCCTCGACCCTTGGTGTGGCTCAGTGAGCTGAATTAAAGCTTTTGGGCTTTTCGCGACCACGATCGGGCCCATTCGCACTGACACCCCTGTGCTCACACAGCTATCCAGAGCAAAGCTCCATCAGTCCAACTCTTCATGCTCCAGCATCGACCAGTCGCAGGAACAGCAACCGTGAAGCTCCAGCGATTCACAGCTACGAAGCCGGCCTGCTCTTCGCACTACGCCATCACCCTCCCCCGAATCTCTCTCTGATCCTCGTGGCTCTTTTCAGCACAAACAGGACTCTTGGCACGGACTTGGGAAGGGTGCCCCTGCTCATGTTCGCTGACGATACCCTGATATTATCCAAAACGCGGCAGGGTTTACAGCGGGCCCTGTCTCGCTTTGAGGCGTTCTGCAGCGAACATGAGCTAGAGGTCAATGTGGAGAAAACCAAATTTATGGTACTTCATGGGGCTGGGGCTGTTTCGGCAAGAGTTTTCATGAGCGGGAAGCTCTTGGAGCAGGCCAAAGTCTTTACCTACCTAGGTATTACCCTCGGTGAAAAGTTGAGCTGGACTCCTCTGGTGAAGCTCCTTGCATTAAAACACTCACAGTTAGCAGGAGCCTTATTGAGGGAGCATAGGCTCTCCCGAACCAAGCCAGTGGCTCCAGCTGTCAAGCTATACTCCCTGAAAATAGTCCCAGCTATTTTATATGGTGCTGAGATCTGAAGTTGCAGCAATTTGTCTCCTTTAGTTCTGGCCCAAAATAAATTTCTAAGATCAATTGTGGACCTCCCACGTTCATCTCCACGAATTCCCCTTTTGTTTGATCTTGGTTGCAATCCGATTGAGGATATTGCACGGTTTAGAATGTTGTCCTTCTGGAGAAGGCTATGGTCTACTCCCGAACTGCACCAATTTGCAAAGGCTCTGTCTGAAGTAAGGGGGTTGGACCATTCAAACAAGATCACATGGCTAAAACCCTACTTATTGATATGGGGATGAGGGATTTGTGGGAATCTCCGGAGGCGGCTGTCATTCCATCAAAAGCGGAATTTAGAGTAGCATACCGGAGCTTAATAAAGTTCAGGAGATACACTACTCTGGTATGCTCTCCACTGACTAGAGATTTCTGGGATTTAAAAGATGAACCATCCTTAGAATCTTATTGGGACCTAATTACAAAACCTAGAGACCGTAGGTTGTACCATCAGTTTCGGGTAGGAACACTCCCACTTAGGGAATTTACCAGCAAATGGAAAACTGGTAAGGGAGACATGTGTCCATTTTGCCCTAATAGCATAGAAAGTGTTAACCACCTTCTCTATGTTTGCCCTGCTTATCATTCAGCTAGGAGCGCGTGGCTTAAACCCCTGAGTAGAACTCTTGGCACGACCTCTGCCCTGATTGCCAAAAGGTTATTGAAAAATGGCGATAATGAAATAACTATTATAGGGGTAGCCAAATTCCTTAGCTGGTCTTGGGCTATTCGTGAAAGAAATGGTGGACTATAGTAGCTTGCTGTTTTTATGTTTTTTAGAGGTAATTTTAATGGCCATTTTAAAATTTTGTGTTGTATTAGCTGTGTAAGACTTTTAAACTTTATGATAATTAATTATGGTCATGGAAAATTCACATTCTTTTAGCTGTACATATATGTCTTTTAAGATGAATAATCGTAATAAAGTATTTTTTTGATTGATACAGGCCACATAATTACACTCTACTGACTGCAACATACACTCCAAATAATACCACTCAGGGCCACATAATTACACGCCACATAATTCCACTCTACTGAATACAACATACACTCCCCATAATACCAATCAGCCCCACATAATTACATGCCACATAATTACACTCTACTCAATGCAACATAAATTCACTCCACATATTACCACTCAGTACCACATAATCACACGTCACAATTACACTCTATGCAATGCAACATAAATACACTCCATATGATACCACGCAGTGCCACAAAATTACACACCACAAAATTACACTCTACTCAATGCAACATAAATACACTCCACATAATACCACTCAGTACCAAATAATTACATGTCACATAATTACGCTCTACTGAATGCGACATACACTCCACACAATACCATAAAATTACAAGCCAATAATTCCACTCTACGCAATGCAACATAAATACACTTCATATAATACCACTCAGTGCCACATAAATTACATGCCAAATATTTACACTCTTCTCAATGCAGCATACATAGACTCCACTTAATACCACTGTGGCACATAATTATACGCCACATAATTACACTCTACTCAATGCAACATAAATGCACTCCACAAAATACCACTCAGTGCGACATAGTTACATGCCACATAATTACACTCTACTCAATGCAACATAAATAAACTCCACATACCACTCAGTGCCACATTATTACACACCACATAATTGCACTCTACTCAATGCAACATTAATACACTCCACATAAATGCACTCTATACCACATACCACCAATCAACATAAATGCACTCCACACCATGACACAATTTCACTAAACATAATTTCACTCAACACCATAGTTCCAGGCCACACAATCCAACTCCACACATTTCCGATACACACTGCATAATTACACACCAAACAACATATTTCAACTCCAGAGCTCCACAATCCACAACGTACCTCCAATCCACACAATATAGTGTCACCACCTGAGCACCAAACATCATTCACCACCACCATTTAGCATCAGCACACCACCTAAGCATCCGTCAGTCTGCCCTTGGAATCTGGCATCTGTTGAGTCTCACCTAGTGTCCGTCAGCTGCTCATGTTTTAATTAATTACTGTTTTCCATCCTCCACTCCCCCGTTATTTATGTCCCGCTCCCCCATAACCAGAAAAGTTATAACAAACAAGCATGAGAACAGTCAGGAAGACGTTTCCCGCAGTGCAAGTACAAAAAACCTCAAAGACATTTTTTATGTTAAAATCTTTTTTTAATCAGGTTTTTCAGTTGGATATAATGTCGTCTTCTTTTGTATAAAGTTAACAAAACTGCTTAACACTTTTTAATATAACTTTTCAACATGATGCACAGCACCCACAATGCTCTACAACATAGCCAAAAGTTCTGGCTAAACACATAAGGTCCCAAAGGCGAGACCTATTGGCTATGCCAATGCTTGTTTAATAAAGGAGTTTACCTTTACCTGGAAACCAAAGCTTATCAGGCGTTCTCTCAGCTGAAAAAAAACTGGAAAAAAACACCCTCCTGCTCCAGTTCTCCAATAACCTGACCCAACCAATCCTTATTTTGCTAAGGCTGATGCCTCTAAATTTACTGTAGGCAGAGCTTTGCCTCAAAGACATGAGACCAGGGTCACATGTATCCAATCCCCTTTTTCTCTAAAAAGTTCTTGCCGGCTGAGCAAAATTGCACCATCGCAGAGTAAGAACTTTTGGCCATCAAGATGGCCTTTCAGGAGTGAAGACATTACCTCTTAAGGACTAGACACACTGTAACAATCTATTCTGACCATAATAGCGTAAAATTCTTCCAAGCTTGGATACCACATGAAATGAGGTCGCTCCTATGTTTTTTGTGAGTTTGACCTTTTTCAATGTCTCTTGGCCAGGGCAGAACAAGCCTAGAATGTCTAGAATGAGCAAACCTACTGAAAATTAGATCAATAATGAATCCAGAATATTCTTCCCAATGGAAGGATCATTGGAAGTAGGAGTGCAACTGAGTTCTGGCAAAAGTTACTTTCTGCAAGTGAGTCTCTAGATCACAGACAATAGTTAGAAATACCTAACCACAGTATCAAGATTGGTTGTTTATATCATTAGCAATTACTCTATGTTCCCACCACTGATTTACAGAAGATAGTGCTTGACTGGTTCCAGTCAGCCTCATTAGCAGATCAACCATTTGAATACAAAACTAGGCAGAATTGATCACGCTGGTTCTGGTGGGAAAAAATGTCTAGTGACTAGTAGCCTTTGTTAAGACTTGCCCAACTTGCGCTCGAAACAAGACATTCTATTCTCAGCACTTGTGTTTATTACAATCCTTGCCCATGCTGCTATCACTTTGGCCTACACTAAGTATGGATTTTATCATTCACTTGCCATCTACTAAGGGTTACAATACTATCCTAGTGGTAGTAGATTTGCTGACTAAACAGGCTCACTTCATTCCACTGAAGAAACTCCCAAAAGCTATGATTCTTGCTGAAATCTTTCCTCAGCAGATCATGCTGTTACAGGGCATGCCTTCGGATGTTGTATCCAGTTTTGGGCCTAAATTTATCTCTTTGTTTTGCCAAGATTTACGTATGTCCCTGGGCATAGATCACAGTTTGTCAACTGCCAATCATCCACAGGTTGATGGTCAAACTGAGAGGGTAAATCAGTCTTTGGAGCAATTACTTTGAAGTCTCCCAATCGATCTCTCACAAAACTCAGAGCTGGTCTCAGCAGTTAAAGAACATCGCAAACACCTAATGTAGACTTGGTCAACAGCTAATGAACATCTGTCAAAATTTAAAACCCAAATGAAAACACAGGCAGACCTCAAAAGCAAAAATGAATCTGTCTATGTAGTGGGAGATTTGATTTGGCTGGCTACTGAAAATCTTTATCTAACAGGTCTTAGACAATGACAAACATGTTTTGTAGGCCCTCTTCTGATGTCTCAGGTTATCAATGAAATTAAAATGACCTGATGAAAACCAGATCCACCCTCTGTTCCATGTGTCCCTTTTAAAAAGCTTTCAATCTCAGATTCGTAACCCACCACCATCTCACCCCCCCACAATACTAGTCAAGGGACATCCTGAGTATCAATCAATCAATCAATCAGGGAGTTTTAAAGCTTGCTACTCACTCAGGAGGGTTCAAGGTGCTTGGTGCAGCCCCGGGTCAGACAAAAGCCAGGTCTTGAGGCTCTTCCTGAAGGTGTGTAGAGTAGGGGAGTGTCTGATGTTGACTGGGCGCTCGTTCCAGACCTTGGTAGTGACATAGGAGAAGTCTCTTCCACCTGCTCTGGTTCTGCGGGTGTTTCTGCTAGGCCGAGGTCAGTGGAGCGAAGGTTTTGTTTTGGGTATGTGGAAGTAGACTCTTTTGTTGAAGTATCTTGGTCCAATGTTGTGGAGTGATTTGTAAGTGTGGGGAGTATGAGGTCAATGAAGTTCTAGATTCCAATTGAATCAATGGCAAATTACTTTATTTGCATGATTGGAAAGGTTATGCTCTTGAGAACAGGTCTTGGAAACCCACTGCACACGTAGATGCCCCTCGACTTGTGAGTCTAAAACACTGCCCTATTAATCGCTCTTTTTGGGGGAGTACTGTCACGCCCCAGTCCACCAGAGGGGTATGCTTTAGGTTTACTCTTCCTGATTAGGGGCTTATCTGTTTTCATGCGGCGTTTTGTTTGCTTTTCGACTTAGGACCTTCTGTTAGTATCTGCTTATCTGTTTTCATTCATAACCCTATGGCACTTTGTTAACCTTTAGATTTAATATTGTTGACCATCCTGAACCTTTTAAGTAGAGGCTTCTGCTTAGAGGGATTGTATTTCAAAGGTTGGACACCCCACCCGCAAGCTCGTGAGATTTTGGAAGCAGCAGCAATCTTGGGCATGGTCCTAAACAGACTGCACCTAAATTGCCATGCCTTACCTGGCTTTGAGACCCTCAGAGAGAGATGAGCCTTGCTCCCTGCACACAAATAACCTGGAAGAATCCCCCCTGGCCCCGCTTGAGGAACAGTTCCCATTCTTCTCCTGTAGTCTCCTTTCGGCCGATATCCTTCCTTGACTTTAATCTGCAAAAGAAAAAGAAGAAGGACAAGTAAAAGAGTAACTGGTAATAATAATAATTATTATTGAGTGGCTGCAAACAGAAGAAAGATAAACAAAGGTCAGTGCACTAACAGAAGAAAACAAAGGAAACTAACGATTGTTATTTTGTCGAACTTAAAAGAAGTTCTTGCACTACGATCTAAAATGCTCACAGAATGGAATTTGAAACTTTCTGAATAAGAGGTTTTATTTCACTTGAAAGAACACACGTCCATTGTTTTACTAATTAGTCTAATAAAAAAGAAATATATATATATATATATATATATATATATATTCACTTAAAAAACCATAGGTTTCTCACATGTTATAGTTAGCTGGACATTTCACTCGGAAAAAACCATTGAAATTCCCCCATTATAGTTAATTCAGATAACTATAACTCACGCGCCCGCAATCCACTGCTCATGACGTCACATATTACATCACTCATGACATGGTCAGTGGCATCACTCATGACATCACTCTTGTGATAGAGTGGCGGTCGCGCGAGTTATAGTTATCTGAATTAACTATAACAGGGGAATTTCAATGTGTTTTTTACGAGTGAAATGTCCAGCTAACTATAACATGTGTGAAACCTATGGTTTTTTAAGTGAATTTGCAAGGTTTTTTAAATGCTAATTCCTAAATATAACGTGTGTGAAACCTATGGTTTTTTAAGTGAATTTGTAAGGTTTTTTAAATGCTAAGTTATGAATGTATTATTATATTTTTTATATATTTATTTTACAATAAACTACCTAAGTATATAGTTATAGATTGACTGTATCCTTTAATATGGAATGGCTCGACTAAAATGTTTTGTTTTTTTTAAAGGTGTTTCACCGTGCGCGCACAGTGCTCGCACCCCGCGATTTTATGAAAAAAAAAAAATGGTTTTTTCACCCTTCGGGGTCCTTCAGGGACCCCCTGACAAAGGCTAGGGGGTCAGGAGCTCTCTACCCTGCCCCCTTTTCACGTTCTCCACCTTTGTTTGACTCTCTCACACAAGTCACACACAAAATGGCGGCCGACACTTCCTGATTTCGACCGATTCGAACGTTGACTGACATCTAACCACCAATCAGATTTACGCTCGCGCACGGCACCGTGCGCGCCTATAGATATTTATATGCTTTTAAATGCAATTTTCTCAGGAAATACTGAACAGATTGACTCCATATATGCAAAAGGCACTTCCCTGACCTGAGGACTACCTCTTTGCCAAATTTCAAGTAATTCTGTTCAGCAGTTCGGGCTGTACCTTCAACTAAAGGTCCTAGGGGAAAATGCATGGGGAAAACGCGTTTTGGGACCCCCCTTTTTTCTCGGCCCCCGCTTGACGAATCACCCCAAGACTTTCAGGGTAGGAGCTGAGTAGAGCGCCCCATTAGTATTGAAAATTTCGCGAGGATTCGTCAACCTGCGCCAAAGTTATTCAAAATAGAATTTTCAGATTTCCTATGGAAACACGATCCTAACTATAACTATCTAGTAGATAATATATATATATATATATATCACTTGGACTCGTGACACCTTCCCTCTGCTTCGCTCAGAAATGACGAGTACAGGCCATCGATTGCGGTCGCCAGTAGGTAGTTATAGTTAGGACCTATTTTCCATAGGAAATCCGCGACATTCTATTCCCAATAACTTTGGTGCTGATTGACGAATCTTCGTAAAATTTTCAAAACTTTTGGCCAGCTCTGATCCGGGGCCGAGAAAAAAGGGGGTCCCAAAATGTGTTTTCCCCATGCAATTTTCCATAGGAACCTTTAGTCGCATCTACAGCCCGAACTGCTGAACGGAATTACACCAAATTTGGCAAAAAGGTAGCCCTTGGTTCAGAGTCGTGCCTTGGTGTAAATCCGTTCAGTAGTTCCTGAGAAAATCAAAAGTAAAATCACATATATATCTATGGGCATGGTGGATCTGCGCACCCTGAGCACACCCTCCCGATCACGAGCTGCATGTTAATTGGCTGTCAACTTGCTGTCAACACTCCAAACCAGGAAGTGTTGGCAGCCATTTTGTGCCTCGGTAGAACCAAGGCACAAGAAATCCTTGAAAAAAGTGCGCAAAACGCAAAAAGGGGGCCAGGGTATTAACACCCTGACCCCCTAGGCCTGCTCGGCCCAAAAAAATATTATTATTTTTTTTTTTTAAACGGGAAGATGCGCTCAGGGTGCGCAGATCCTACAGATTTTTTAAAAAACGAAGCGCGGGCTCCTGCATTTCGTTGGTAATTAGCCCCCGGAGGGCCAAGTCCCGTGGGCAATGTTATTATGTGAATGGGGGCCCAGTGGGGCCCCCCAGCCCCGGGGACTGCCACCCCTGGGGCTTTCTAAAATTATATACTGGGGGCTCACAGCCCCCCCAGCCCCGGGACCGCCACCCCCCGGGGCTTCAATATGCATGGGTGAGGGGCTCAAAGGCCCCCCCAAGCCCCGGGGACCGCCACCCCCGGGGGCTTCTTTAGAATATATGCAGGGTGCTCACGGCCCCCCCCGCAGCCCCGGGGACCGCCACCCCCCGGGGCTTTTCACAGGCAAGCACGCGAGCATCGCGTAAAGTAATACATACCGGTCGCATAGTGCTCACGCACGAAAATACGCACCCATCGCGGATCCTACACAACAATCCTAAAATGGCAGCTAGGTTCAGTGCAGTGATCGAGAAAGGTACGCTTTGGGTGCGCGACTCCCCCAAAAAATTTGAAAACAAAAAAAAACAATAAAGAAAATATTATGAATATATAAAACAATATATAAAACAAAAATAAAAAGTTTCAATATTTAAAAAAAATAAAATCCATTTATATTAAAAATATATAATGTAATGTAAAAAATAAAATATGTAAAAATAAATAGTTAAAAAAATGTAGAAAATCAGTATCAAAAAAATAAATATAACTATTATTACATTTAAAAATTGTCATTTAAGAAATCTTTGAAATTCACTGAAAAAATAATCGGTTTCAGACATGTTATAGTTAGCAATTAGCATTTAAAAAACCATTGAAATTCACTGAAAAAAACATGGTTTCCGACATGTTATAGTTAGGAATTAGCATTTAAAAAACCTTTGAAATTCACTGAAAACACCATAGGTTTCAGGGGTGTTCTAGTTAGCTGGACATTTCACTCGTACAAAACATTTCAAATTCCTCCGTTATAGTTAGATCTACTAACTATAACTCACGCGCCCGCAATCCACTGCTGAGGATGTCACATATTACATCATTCATGACATGGTCAGTGACATCACTGATGACATCTCAAATGTCTTCACTGATGACATCATCCAGTAGATGTAATATGTGACGTCATCAGCAGTGGATTGTGGGAGCGCGAGTTATAGTTAGTAGAACTAACTATAACTTAGGAATTTCAATGGTTTTGTACGAGTGAAATGTCCAGCTAACTATAACACCCCTGAAACCTATGTTTTTTTCAACGCGCACTGCGTGACCCCATACGTACATGACGTAAAGCGCGGCTTAGTACTGCGTACCTGTCGCATACCAAAGTAGCAGCTGGAGCGATCACATTAGTATATGATGTTATGCAGGACGCGGTGCCACAAACCCGTCAGATATGAAATGTGCATCCTTTACGAGTTTAGCAATATGGCAGATAGGATTCGCGTGCTGATGGAGATTGGTACACTACCGGTTTTCTAAAAAAAAACTATATATACATACTTTTTTTTTAAGACATAAAACATTACATATTTTTCAAATTAAAAAAAAAAGATAATAGAGTTCTAAAATATTACAACAAAAAAATAGAAAAAATGTAGGTTTTATAAATATTAAAATATGAAATTAACATTTAAAAAACCTTTGAAATTCACTGAAAAAAACATAGGTTTTACAGACGTTATAGTTAGGAATTAGCATTTAAAAAACCTTAGAAATTCACTGAAAAAACCATAGGTTTCAAGGACGTTATAGTTAGTTGGACATTTGACTCAAAACCAGTGAAATTCACCTGTTATAGTTAGTTGAGCTAACTATAACTCACGCGCCCGCAATGCAATGGTGATGACTTCACATATTACATCACTCATGACATGGTCAGTGACATCACTGATGACATCACTGATGACATCTCAAATGACATCACTGATGACATCACTGATGACATCATCTACCTGATAATCTGATGCACATAGTGATGGCCTAATATAAACTTTGATACACGCACTCTAAAATACAGACTACTATTTTTGAAACCATACACACAACAATGGCAGATACTACATACCACCCACTATTTTCTAGGTCTACACTCACATCCACTCACTTATACATGCTGTTACTCATCAATACAGTACTATAATATGCGCTCATATACCTATACATACAGTCACAGTCCGCCACTCATCCATAGAGTTACTCACACACCTAGTCAGTCATGCAAAGAATCAATCACATACCCATTTAGTCATGTATACAGTTATACACACCAACTACGTTATTTATACACACACCACATCACTTATTTATACAGATACTAACACCTCTTATACAATCACTGATACAAGCAGACACTCTTTTATACACCCACTCTTCAAATAACTTACTCTCACGTAAAGTCATTTATATACTCCAACACTCACATATACTGCCTTAAAACATATGTAGTTACTCACACATATACCAGTGAGACATTCATTCACTCACCAACACCCCCATACACACAAACTCACCCATACAGCCATTACCAGATGTACTTTTGAATCCATACAACCAGTGAATCACCCACTCAGACATGTATGCACAGTCACACACCCCCCCACACAGACTCTCAGGCACTCATACAGATACTCAGACAACAAATCAATAACCCATATAGACACTCATGTAGCTACTTACCAACCCATGCGGCCGCTTATACACCAACTGAGACACTAATACAGACTTAAACACAGTTTAGTCACTAACACATACATTCGGTAACAAATGTTCAATCACTCACTTATACAGTCAGTCACACACCTACTAAATAAACCATTCAGGGACTTGTAAATTCACTCTTTCTTCAATACACCTCGGCATAGCTGTATATGAAAAATATTTAAACTTTAAAGAAACACACATTCACTGGATGATGTCATCAGTGATGTCATCAGTGATGTCAGTTGAGATGTCATCAGTGATGTCATCAATGATGTCACTGACCATGTCATGAGTGATGTAATATGTGACGTCATCACCAGTGCATTGCGGGCACGCAAGTTATAGTTAGCTCAACTAACTATAACGAGCTAATTTCTCTGGTTTTATATGAGTCAAATGTCCAACTAACTATAAAGTCCCTGAAACCTATGTTTTTTTCAGTGAATAGATATATATCTATATATATCTATATATATATATATATATATATATATATATATATGATGAGATTCTAAAAGTATTTTTGTCCAATGCAAAATGTCAACGTTGTTTATTGAAAGAATGTTAACGAAGGCCTATTCGTAATCTCTAAACGAAAAAAGTGAGTAAGAACACATCTCTCGGAGAAAAGAAGGTACACGTTAAGTAAAGAAAAGAGAAAAACTTGCAAGACTAGAACTGCATAAAGACAAAGACATGTAAGGTAAAATATGTGATAAAGAAACAGCATGAATCTAGTCATTTATTAACACTTATGCTTATTTCAAGCAGAAATCTGTAGTAACTGAAAATGCCACACAGAAGAAACTATCAAGTAAGGGACAGGCATTCCCAGCCCCAAGAATCTGGACGCTACAGAAGGCACATCTGTTTTAACCCTCTTGCCCTTGGAGCTATTTACTTTCACTCATTGACTTCCTTTCTTGTGTTTTGAAAATCACGTCTAGAGAGCATTGGTGGTAAATCTATGATTCCACAGAGTCCTGAAATTTTAGGTGAGTGGATTTGACTTGACATACAGCCTCTAGTAATAGTAACATTGCACTTTTGTTCATTATGCAATCAAATTAAGCATCTTCTATGTGTTGTTCCCTACTTCTTTATCAGGATACAAACTGATTGATCAGGATGTGTTAAGTGTGGCATCAAACTGTTCAACTGTGAAGCCAGCATTTTAGTAAACAATTTAGCATCCGCATTTAACAAAGAAATAGGACTATATCTGCCATATTCCTATAGGTCCTTATCCAGCCTAAATATTACTGCATTCCTCGCCTCCAAGATCAGAGAGATTACTAGTTTGTCAGAATAGAATTTTATTGGCAACTACAAAAAGCCATAAAAACATTAAATCAGTAAAATGATGATGGGGGGGTAGGGACTTGGCTGTGTTGTCCTGGAATGTTAACGGCCTGGGGGATCGGATTAAGCGTGGTGTGGTCCTGCAGTTCCTGAAACGCATATCGCCAGATGTTGTCTTTTTGCAGGAGACACACCTTATAGGTAACTCCTTCCATGCCATGAATCGGCGAGGCTATCGTTTGGTGGCCCACTCGGGCTTCACTTCGGGGTCGCGGGGGGTGGGTATCATGATCAAGAACTCGCTCCCGCTGGAGATTGATAAGGTGCGCCATGACGAGAGGGGACGCTACACTGTCCTGGTGGGTCGAATGGAGGGTAGAGTGATTGTTTTCATGTCAGTGTACGTCCCGCCTGGGTTACAAGCTACTACATTTGCGGACCTGGGGCGCCTCCTCTTGGACCTCCCGGGTGGCCTGCTGGTGGTTGGGGGGGACTTCAATGCGGTAGTTTCTGGGTCTATGGATCGTCACCCCCCTAGGGACCTCCCCCGGGCACAGGCGTGGCTGTCCGGCCTCTTAGACACACTGGGCCTGGTGGATTGCTGGCGACTAAAGCACCCTACGCAGCTGCAATACACTTTCCACTCGGGTGCCCATGGTAGCCTCTCTCGACTTGACTACATCCTGGTTCCGGCGGCCGACGCTGGGAGGGTAGGAGAGGTGTGCCATCTGGCGCGGGGTATTTCGGATCACTCCCCATTACTGTTACATTTTGATGTCTTCCCGAGGGGGGAGGGCAGGGTGGCCCCAATCAATGCATGGTACTTGCGAGACCCCACTATTCGTGCCGACTTGATCAAATCCTTACAGCGATATTTTGACGAGAATGTGGGGTCTGTCTCTTCGGCCATCTCCCTGTGGGAGGCCTTTAAGGTAGTCCTCAGAGGGGAGGCCCTCTCCTTTATCTCCCATGCCCGGAGGCGTGAGCGGGAGGAGGTGACCCGGGTAGAGGCCGAGATTGTGAAACTGGAGGGTGACCTGGGGAGCGGGGTAACGGATGCCAAGTTGCATGTTTTGCACCTCAAGCAGGCGGCCTATAGGGCCCTCGTCACGGAGGCGGCCAGGGGCCTCAGTAGAGAGCAACAGGGACGATTGTATGATGTGGGCGATAAGGCGGGTAAACTGATTGCGTGGTTGGATAAGAGGGAGAGAGCGAGTCGTGTGGTTCCTTTGATTGAGAGGATGGATGGTACGCGTGTCACCGAGCCAGAAGCCATCGTCTCCTGCTTCGCGGATTACTTCCGCGAGGTGTACTCCCCGGTTTCCCCCTGTTCGGAGGAGGATTCCCATTCCCTGCTCCGGGACATAGCGCTGCCCTCCCTTTCGGTGGAGGACAGGGATTCGCTGGACGCTCCTCCCACCTCGGACGAAATTGCCCTGGCTATTCGCTCGGTCGCGTCCGGAAAGGCCATGGGCCCTAATGGTCTCCCCATCGAGCTTTACAAGCTGCGCCCGGACGTACTAGCGCCCCACCTGCGCGCGATGTTCCTGGCGGCCCACTTGCAGGGTTCCCTCCCGCCGGACCAGCGTCTGGCCACGATCGTGGTGATACACAAGGAGGGGAGGCCCCGTGAGCGGGTCACATCCTACAGGCCAATTTCGCTCTTGAACGCGGAACCCAAAATCCTCGCCAAGGTGTTGGCCAACCGGTTGGTCGGTGTGGTGGGCGATTTGGTCCACCAAGACCAATCGGGATTTATACCCCATCGCAACACGGCTCTTAATCTGCGACGCTTGCACGGGGTGCTCGCGCGTGTCCCGTTTGTGCGGGAGCCGGCCATCTTGGCATCCTTAGACGCCACCATGGCGTTTGACACGCTTGAATGGCCATACATCTGGGCAATGCTGGCGAAATTCGGATTTGGCCCGGGGTTCATTAGCTGGGTCAAATTGTTGTATTCGGGCCCATTGGCGCAGGTGGTGGTGAATGGGCGAGTCTCGGCCCCATTCGAGCTGGGGCGGGGCACGCGCCAGGGTTGCCCCTTGTCGCCGCTCCTGTTTGCACTGGCCTTGGAGCCCTTGGCGGAGTGGCTACGGTGGCACCCTTCTATCCGTGGTCTCCGCAGGACCCCTGAGTATGAGGACCGCGTGTCCCTCTACGCCGATGATATCCTTTTGTATCTGGCCTCCCCGCGCAAATCGCTGATTGTCCTGGTTGATGTTTTGCGCTCCTTCGGGCGTAACTCAGGCCTTGTCATCAACTGGGCGAAATCCTGCGTATATGTGCTTTCCGGGGAGGCTCCGGCCCTACCGCGTGACTGCCCGATCCAGATTGCCTCCCAGGGGTTCCGGTACCTGGGTATATATATCACTCTAGACCCGGAGGCCCGCTATGAGCGGAACTTGTTGCCCCCCCTCCAGCGCTTGCGAGAGGATGTGGCGCGTTGGCGGCGTCTTCCGCTCTCGCCACTCGGCCGAGCGGCCTTGTTTAAGATGATGTCCTTGCCGCGCTTTCTGTACGCCCTCCAGAACACTATGGACTTGGTACCGGCGCGCTACTTCCGCGAGGTGGAGGGCCTGCAGCGGCGCCTGTTCTGGGACGGGAGGCCGCGTATTGCTCTGGCCAAATTGACGCTCCCGTGGTACGATGGGGGGGTCGCCCTCCCGGACATTAAACGGTATTACTGGGCCTCCCAGCTAGCTGCAATTAATCATGGCCTTTACGGGCCCGCCTTGAACCCGGCATTTGAAATGGACAGGATGCTCCTGCCCGGTGGCGACTATAATCGAGCGCTCTACTCTGGCACGCCCGACTCCCGTCTGACGGGACCGACGCGTGTCATGGTGCGTGTATGGCACGCGGCTAATGCAGCTATGGGGTGGAAGGACCGTTTGACCCGGGCGTCACCGCTGTATGCGTCTGAGAGGTTGGGCTCCCTGTGGACATCGAAGGGCTTCGAGAAGTGGGACACGATCGGAATCAGCACGGTGGGAGACCTCTGGACGAGGGGGGGTTTCAAGACTTTTGAGACTCTGCAGACGGAGTTTCAGCTGCGAGGCAGTGAGTACTTTCGATACTTGCAGGTCCGCCACGCGCTGGCCTCCGTCTTCCCGGATGTTGCGTCCATTCCGGAGTCTTCCCCCCTGGAGGACAGGGTGCTAGATGGCCATGTACCAGACAGCACGATCTCCCTTATATATAAAAAACTGATCAATGACAGATCGTGCCTGCTGAATGGCCTCCGCGAGGCCTGGGTTGCCGATGGGCTGGAGCTGGACGACGAGGACTGGATCTCCGCGGTGGCCTCTCCGAAGGTAGTGGCCATCCCGGCTCGCCTTCGCTTCGTCCAGCTTAAGATCCTTCACCGGGTTTACGTCACGGGGCCGAGGCTTCTACGTATGGGCTTTGCTGGTGACGGATTGTGTAAGCGCGGCTGTGGTGCTTTGGCAACTTTCATGCATATACTGTGGGAGTGCCCGAAAGTGGAGCGATTCTGGCGTGGTGTGCATGAGGTTTTGCGTGTGGTTACGCGTGTCGCATTGCTGCCTGAAGCGAGGAGATGCTTGCTGAATGTGTGGGAACCAAATGATTATTCGGTCCCGCAGACGCGGTGGGTGACTCTGGGATACATGATAGCGAAGCGTGACATTGCCCAATTGTGGGGATCCCAGAGGCCCCCGGCGGTGTTGGCCTGGAAAGAACATATGGATTGGTGTATGTTTCGTGAAAAAGTCGTGTATGTGGCGAGGGGTAAGCCTGGGGCGTGGGTGAAAATCTGGAGCCCCTGGAACGCCTACCGTGGGGGTATTTGTGAGCCGCCACTGCTACCGGTAGCCTCGCCGGCCCCATCTCCTTAGCCGACCCCCTCCCTCAGCCGTGGGCACGTGGCTCCCCAGTCCCTGCTATACTCCCATTCCCCTCTTCAGAGTTTTGCTGCTGGTTAGGATCCCCCATTTACGGAGCACGTACTGTTACTTGGTTCGCGGGTTGCCTTGCGGATGTGGTTTTTTGTGTTGTTCTGTTTGACAAAAGGAAACCGCATTGTGGGCTAGGAGTTATGCGGCCTACGCCATTGATTTTACCTGATTTGCCAATCTGCTCCGCCGAGAGACTCTCACTGTATGTATGCTATATGCCTTTTGCTACTCTAGCGGCCGGCCGGATGGTTGTAGGCCCATGCCTGTAATTTTTTCATCGTGCAATAAACGGTTCCAAAAAAAAAAAAAAAAAAAAAAAATCAGTAAAATGATACATCTATCACAGCAGGGAAGACATGCATGAAACAAACATCAGCAAAGCCAATAGGTCTGGCATTGGCCGCCAGCCTTTTGCTAATTCTTGTTTTGTTTTGGTTTTTATAAAACTTTATTGTTCGGGAAGCTGCCAGGGCCTCATGAATCCCCTGTAGGTACCAATGCGGTGCACATGATTTTTTTTAAATCATCAACTTTATTCGATACAAGTTCAAATAGATCATATAATTACAAACATAAGATCATCAGTATACGAAGTATATTTAAATACAATGTGTCCGTTAAAAACAACTGATAAAAATAGAACAGAATAAAATGTTTCAAGCTATTGGTGCAGTCTCCTTGTCTTTAGAGAGAGACATAAAAAGGACAGAACGCAATAAATCACAAAATGATCGGGCAACATTTGTAAGAAAAACAAGCCTGTACACATTGTCTAAATTGATATTTGTGCATAATCGGGAATATGAACCATTTACAATGCTCCAAATAAAATTTGAAAAAGAAAAAAAATGAAGATTTTATTGAGAAGACACACCGTCACATGGGCATGGCGGCAGAGTTTGGGGAGAAAAAATTCCCATTGGATAGACCAGCATACAGGGGATAAGGTTTAAGCGAAACCTGAATAAGACAAATCTGTGATGATGGTTTGTTACAAACGATAAATATGAAGCTGACCCCTCGGTAAAAACCAGCCCCTCTAGATAAGATAGCACCATATATTTGTTGCTGTTAATTTTGTTTTTCTCTTTGGCCATTGCATTTAAAAATCGGCTTTTAATTACATTTTTTGAAATGTTCAAACAATTATCTGGAGTTTAAAATATGAAGTCTAACCCTTCGGAGGTTAAGGTGCTTTAAACATAGGAGATCCAGGGTATCCTGTATGCATGTTCCAAAATGAGGCAATCTTTGATAATCTGTTGAGTAAGAGTAAAATTGAGTAAGAGTAAGATTGACAGATTCCCTTCTCCATATAGAATGCCATAGGAGAATTGGAGCTAAGTCTCTCTGGTCAAGTATGTAGGGGGCGACCAGTTCAAGGTGACAATTAAAGTTAGAACAGCTTTTGGGAAGGGCTACTAGTTTTTTTTCCAGAAGGTGTCTTCTATGTTTTGAAGTGGGGCAGAATTAGTGTGCCCCCATGCCCCGGCCACATACATAGCTACAGAGGTGGATTTCTGCGCATACACTTTTTTAATCACACCCAATGGTCTTGAGCATAGTTTTTTAAAATAAAAGTATACAGGGCAGTGATACCTTTTTCCAGCATTAAGCCCCTGTTAGTCCATGGGTCCAAGCTGCCAATCTATCAAATGTGGCCCCTAAATATGCAAATACGTCCATATGTGCCCGTTTTCGTCCTGCTATAAAAAAGATGGAAGTTTCTTGTCCTGTGCCCTGTCACTAAAATAAAAGACTTTGTCTCATTGACTTGTAAGCTTAAATTTTGCATAAACTTCACATCTCCTCTATGAGTTTCTGGAGCACCCCACCAGTGCGGGCGATAAGCACCGCATCATCTGCATAGAGGAGTATGGGAATGCAAACCTAATTCACCATTGTGACATCCAGGGTGGGATCTAACAGGGGTGCCTCCATGCCATATTATACATTGAAAAGAGAAACAGGGGAAGAACACACCCCTGTCTTACCCCCCTATTCATAGGGAACCACCCGTTGCACTCTCCCTGTTTCCCATAGCGGACACAAGCCGAAGCCCTTGAATATAACTGTCTAATGAAAGCGATGATTGCCTCATCGATGCCCATCTCCTCAATGATTCTCCATAGATTCTTGTGGGCTACACAATCAAATGCTGAGGATAGGTCCATAAAGGCCATGTAAACCTTGATTTGTTTGGCTTGGGTGTATTTGGCAATGAGCAGACTCAGATTAAGACACTGATCCAGTGTTCCTTTCCTCTTTCTAAAACCGCATTGGGCAAGAATCAAGATTTTATTTTCAGTGGCCCATCCCTTTAGTCTGTTCAATAAGACTCGCCCCATTAGTTTAGCAGTGCTATCCAGGAAAGAAATGGGCCTATAATTTTTTGCCTGTGATTTATCACCCTTTTTGTAAATAGGGATCATAATAGATTTTGACCATGAATCTGGTGGGCCCACACTAGCAGTAGCGTAAAAACATTGGTCAAGACTGGTCCCCAAAGTTCAGGGTGCTCAGAAAAGAAATCTATTGGGGCACCATCCGGGCCGTGAGCCCTATTACTGGTGCACCTTAACAGTGCTTCTCTCACTTCCAGATGGTTAAAAATGAGAGTAGGTTTTGTGAGTAGCGTAGTGCCTTTCATAAAAGAGTGTCTTCCCTCGCTTATAAGGCCAAATATTTTGGAGAAATATATGACCCAAGTATCTTCGTCCACGTGGGTATCTAAGTTGGGGTCTAAGGAGGCTTTAAAAAATGGGGCATTAATTACTGACCAGAAATCCCTGAAGTTATTTGTAGTGGACGCCTGGTAGAGTTGTTCCTTTCTAAGGGCCTTATGTAAGTTTGATAATAATTTGGTACAGGCATGATCGAACCACCTAGGGGCTGCGGAATTACCTGATAGGACTTGTTTTATTAGGCTATTCTTACCGCCATCCAAAATTGTCTCAAAGGCAGTCACCACCATGACCGGGTCAGCATTCCTATCAAAACAAGTCAAAATATCATTTTGTCTTCATGCGACAGCCAAAGGGACAATTTTCTCTTTATCGATCTTGCCCAACTTAAGTACGATCCCATTTCTCCTTGTTATGTGAGGCTTTTGGTACCTCATGTGCTGGGCCTGTATACCTTTCTAGACCATTTGACAAGATAGAGCTGCGTGGTCGCTAAAGTTGGAAAAATTAGTTTTGATGTCGTGAAGGGAAGATTTCAGAGGTGCAGAAACTACTAGATAGTCAAAAGTGTTGTCTAATATATCTGTACTCATGGCAATAGAATTCATGATTTCTAAGCCCTTTCTAATAAGAAGTCTGTTAAGCGGGTTGCCATGAGCATTATGGGTAAAATGTGGAATAGGTTCTCCTTCCACATTGGTTAAGTCACATATTGGTTTATTCAAACAGCCACAGCTGTGCGCATTAAAATCACCTTGCCATAAGATCCCAGGGGTATTATTTAGATCGCTAATAAGTACATACATTTTTTTCCTCTAGTGAATCAACCACCTTTGACATTTCACCCATAAAATTGTTGTTATAGTAATTAATTAAAAGCACTGTGTCGCCCCCTGGACATTTGAGTAATTAATTATAGTAAGGAAAATCGCTATGAGGGACCAGGACTTTAAGTCTCACAGTATTTTTCACCAATGTCAGAATGCCCCTTCTCGCTAGGCCTGATCTCGAGGGAAGGGCAGGAATATGGAATGAGTGATAACCATCTAAATGGGTGGGCCTATTTTCCCATGTCTCTTGGAGACATATCAAATCATAACAAGTTATGAGATTAACCAATTCTTGGATGTTCAATTTATGGCCTAACCCCGCTATATGTTTATCTGATCATTGACCACATTATTTTCCAGAGGGTCCTCTGGCCCAGCTGTGACACAACTGATATGTTGGGATTTATCCCATTGGATCTCTGTCAATTGCAAGCTTCAAGGTCTGCCAGTACAGTAAATCGATTACTGGATAGTAAGGGATTGGATGCTTGCCGCTGTTAGTGCTGGTAGGTCGCACAGTGGGGAAAGCTAATGGTATTCCTAAGTCCCTGATCCCTTGGATACTGGGCTACTGGTCTATAAAAAAGCCTAGTGGCAGTGCAAACGTTTGTGTGTCAGGTGGTGGACAATTGGGTGATAGGTTTAAAAGTTTCTGTACTATAAAATGAGACATAAGATTTATCACTACACAATCCCCGCTAAGTGTCTTCTCAGAATTGACCACCCAACCCATCCTTCTCGCCATAATAATTCTAGTAGAAGATTCCAACCACCCATTCGTATGCTTATTTATCCAATGGCGAGCTTTAAGCATTAGTTGTTCAGTTGTCTCAGTTTGTGTGCTTTTTATCTCAGGAGTATTGGCCAGGATTATCACGTAATGGCTGGTGGGATGTCCAATCTGTTGTAGGAATTGCATCCTGGTTCTTCTTCCCGACCTTTTGGTTTGCAATTATGGCTGCCCTCCGGCCTCAAGGCTGGATTCGATAAATTTAGAACTCTCGGGCCTTCAACCGATAAGGACCCCTGTATAGGGGCTACGGAGGACGATGTGTAAACATGTGTGTCAACTGCGTTGATCCTAAGGGATTCCCCGGCAGGGACTGTAAATTGGAATTATGGAGTCCTTTGCCTCTTAGCAAACCCCTTCGCCATCTCTCTTTTGTGCCTGCGGCTCATGAGGTTTAGTTAAAGATATTAGCTCATTGGACGGGATAGAGAGGGGGTCCCGAGAGATAGATTCTCCCCCTTAATGTGATAAGTGAGGGTAGGTTGATTTCTATCTTAGTTAGTCTCTCCTTGCGAGGTTGCAACGGTTGAGTGATTGTCTGTTTGACTCTATGGAATATCACCTCATGGTAGAGTGGAGTTACCACGATGGAACCTGTGTGTGCCTGTATGGGTTTACTCGGTCTCCCTCCTCCTTTTTTAGGTCTCACATAGCGTTGCAGCTCATGCGCTGTCCGCTCGGCGAGACTTACAGTGAGAGAGGACATTTCAGAAGGGGACTTGAAGCCCCACTACTCATTTTCATTGTCTGGCGTCACCATATTATGCTAAACTGTGGGCTGCCATTGGATATGAGGTTTTTTTTGTTGCCGCCCTTTCGCCTTTTCGTCCGGCCCATCTGGACTGGCTCGTTTGCTTTGCGGCTGTCACAAATTAATTTCTTATCTTTGTCGGGGCCATCTGGTTATAATTAGCAGTCTCAGCTTACTTGTGTTGTTTTCGTTGCGCGTCCGAGTCTGCGCGCGCAGGGGCTATCTGTTTTTTCGCGTCCGTCCGTGTAATGCTTGTTATTGAGGCTGGTACATTTTCAGCCACACTACCAGGCTTTTCTTCAAAGCAGTTTCCGAGCTTCTGAGGCCATCTCGGGAGGCTGACTGCAGTAGAAATCCCATTGATCAGCCCCGGTTGCATAGCAACCACAGTTCAAGTGAGGATGAAACGCCATGTTAACACTTTCATTTCCTCCATAGAAACCTCTGGCAGCATGGCTGTGATTTCGTCACTTTGTTTCCGGGCCTTCACCGGGCTCACTGGTCTGCTGCTGTCGAGACTGGTGTGAAAACAGCATAGTTTGTGTGAGACGGTGGAATATCGCTGACTCAGCAGCGTACTTTGAATTAAGGCTGACACTCCATATTCAGCCTTCGACGGGCATGGACTGGCCCACCCTTGGCCTGAGCTTGGCCGCATGCATCCCGTGTCGCAGGGCAGCATCATGGTTAAATGTGCGTCAAACTCGTGGTTGAGGATGGGGTATAGAGTCTCCCAGTAGTGCGGCAGATCTCTTTCTGCTGGTATGGCATGGCCCCCTCAGGTGTAGAGAACAGGCAGGTGGCTACCCTTACCGGGGGGCAGCATCGCGGTTAAATGCGCATCAAGCGCATGGTGGAGGATGGGGATTGGAGTCCCCCAGCGGTGCGGCAGATCTCCTTTGCTGGTACGGCACGACTCCCTCAGCTGTAGAATCAGGCAGGCGGCTATCCTGACTGCAGGGCAGCGGCGCTGTTAAATGCGCATCAAGCTCGTGTAGGAGGACAGGGATTGGAGTCCCTAACGTTGAAGCATATATCCTTCTGCTGGTATCGCACAGCTCCCTGAGCTGTAGAAAACAGGCAGATGGCTACCCTTACCGCAGGGCAGCGGCGCGGTTAAATGCGCGGCAAGAGTGTGGTGGAGGATGGGGATTGGAGTCCCCCAGCAGTGTGGCAGATTTCCTTCTGCTGGTACGGCACGGATCCCTCAGTTGTAGAGAACAGGCAGGCGGCTAAAATCAAAAGGTCTTGGCTAGCACAGACTTTAAAAAGCCAGTCAGTGTGGCATTCACTGTCAGCCTCTTGGAAAGAAAGAAAGAAAGAAAGAAAGAAAGAAAGAAAGAAAGAAAGAAAGAAAGAAAGAAAGAAAGAAAGAAAGAAACCAGTAGGATGACTAGAAAGAAAAAGAAAAGAAGCAAAGAAATAAAGAAAGGAAGAGGGACGAAAGAAAGAAAGTGGAAGGCAAGAAAGAAAGAAAGAAAGTAGGAAAGAAAGAGGTGAAAAAAGAAAGAAGGGAATAGGAAGAGAAAAGGGAAAGAAGGAATGACAGGCAGAGGTGAAACGGCAGAGCACCCATATGAATTTATATTCTTAGTTCATGTGCAAAAGCAGGAGTCAGATAAACAAAAGCCTCCTCAAAAGAAATTTACAACAACATTGGCAGGAGACAGGAACAGATAAACCTGGAATGTGCCCTGTGCTCTCATCTAATAGAAAGTGTCTTCTATGACAACAGGCTCTAAACACAAACGCAACACTAAAGTAATTATAAAATAAGCACAAACACACTGGTGCTGAAGGGATGTGCTGCATGTTAAAGGGACAAATGACGCTACTCAAAGTAAAATCAGCCTGTGGCTGAAATTGGCAGACCCATCACTGCATGCTGCATGCTACTGGGCAAAAGCAAAACGTGGATGACACAAGTACAGACCAATGGATGAAGAGAGGTGGCTGAAAACCCGTTTATGTAAGTATATTATACATATCATTTTAATAACATCTAAAGGTCTTGACCAATGCCAGACCTAAAAATACAAATTTCTCTTCGAATTCATATGAAATGCATCATACAATGTATAATTTACATTAAAGTTAAAGACATTTAAATACAAGTATAAAACAACTACTTATTCCTGGACCCACTCGGGCGTGCATTTTTAAATGGTCCAGTATATCCTAAAATTCTCCGGAAACATTATTAAAGGGTGGTATTTGCTTAGAGCTGTAATCTTAAACATGCTTGTGAATTATAAAAGAGCACAACATTAATTATGCGCTGTACCTCGGTCCTATAACAAAAAACTAAGGGGCAGATTTATAACGGACTTGCGCCACTTTTACGCCGCCGTTGCGTCACTTTTGTGACGCAGTGGCAGTATAAACCCTGCGCCATGTTGCGCCCCATTTACAATGTGACGCATCTAGGGAGATGCGTCACGTTGTAAAGCCTGCGCCACATGTGGGCGTACCTGCACAGGGGGGGCGTTCCGGCGCAGGAACGCCTCCGAAAAGAAGCGGAGTGAAATCTACAAGATTTCACTCAGTCACTTTTCCGGCCATGCTGCGTCAAAACCCTGCACCTGCTTGAAGCAGGAGTAAGGATTGACGCAGCATTGTAACGATAGGGCACCCCCGAGCCTTGCTGGAGCTGCGTCGCGCTTGCGACGCAACTCCAGCAATGCGCCAACCTTCCGCCATCAGATGCGTCACGCATCTGTTTATCCTTGCGCCACGATGCGCTGCATTGTAAATGCGGCGCATCTATTGTGGCGCAAGGGTAAACTTTCGTGACTCATCTTCCCTGGCGCATCCATGCTGATTTGCAGGGATGCGCCAGGGAACATAAATCTGCCCCTAAGCCGTCTTCTATATACCCCTTGACTCCATAGCCCTGGAAGAGAAGAATCAACCACTATTTATAGATATATTGAGTTTTAGAACTAAAGACCATAAATGTACATTTATGTACATTTGCAGCCAAAAGTACAACCACAGCTCCTACTGTGACTGAGAACCAGCGGGCGCCCTCTAGACCAATAGTCTTGTGTACTTTAGGTAGAGTATCAATTCGAAATCAGAGACAAAGAGGGCGGCAGGTTTCCGGTTGGATCATGGTATAATAAGGTTCACAGCCTTTGCTCTGCCTAAGAATAAGTTAAGTAAATGTCAGCGGTCCATGATTGGACGTTTGGGGTAGTCTCGCATTGTTATGTGCAGTACTTCTCCTTAAACTTTGTAGAAGTGCATTGATTGGTTGTATAAGGATTATGCCAAAGCTGCTCTAGGTCGTTCCGAAACCACAACTCTTGGCTGCATCTTGTAGAGCTGCAACCCCAGACGTAGCTTTCTTATACACTTCTGTCTCTTTGTTCTTGTAAAATCTCAGCCACCATAAAAACTGGGCACGGGGTGAGTACCTCGACTATAGAGGGTAACCCAAGCTCGAGGCGCAGGTGTGTTAATGGAGTGCGGGGACCCAATCTGAACAGAGCTCTTTGTAAATTATTCTCAGCTTTCTCGATAGATTTAATGTTCAAGTGGCCCCATAGTTGTGCTCCACTGCAGGCTGCCGCGCTGCCTTTCTATTATAAACTTGATTTATAATTATAGCACTAATATGTTGGCACCCAAATCTAGCTTTATGTCTGAATAGCAGTAGCAGATTGGCTTAGTACTGTAGACGTCTTTTTCCTTTTGGTCCTTCCATGATGTCCTAGAGTCAAGCCGGATATCAAAATAATCACAATTCATCATTTGTTCTAGTGATTGTTCATTAATGCGAAACATCTTTTTGGTTCAAAATCGAAAAATTACTTCTCAGTCAGTGAAAGGACAGCATCATCTGCAAATAATGAAATAGATATTTTTTGTTACAAATCTTAGATGTATTGATTACTAAAGGTGGGAGGTCACATCACTCAGGAGTGGTCTAAGTAAAATAGGTACAAGAACAAAGCCCTGCTATGCCACTGATGAAATTACTAAATCATCTGTACATCCTCTCTATAGTGCCCATGCTGTACTCTGGCAGTTGTGTTGTTGAAAGGCTGCTTTACCGCAGATATCAATGATTTCTCAAGTCCTGAGAATATAAGGCAAACCATAATTCTTCTCTGTCGACTAAATCCAAGGCGTAATTTAAATCTATGAAGGGCATACATTGTGGCATCCATTTAGGTTGTAAATGCTGCCTTCCTCTAGAAGAAAGTATTTTAGGGCTCAACCAATGGCAAGCTGATTGCCTTCTGGCATTCAATATTTCCAAGTGCATTTTTCAAACCATTCGCAAACTTTCCTTCCAAAAGATCATTTGCCAAAACATTTGAGACTTTCGCCGTTTATTGAGAATGCAAAAGGAGGCATTAAAGGCAATCCATCACTTCTAAAATTGTGCCTTTAGGTATAACTTCAAAGATCCCCGTGTATCCTGAGCTAGTACATTCTCTTTTTTTGCACATCTCTAACTTGACTTACATTGTTTACAATCCTAACATGTATTACCATATAGGTATACCCCGGCACTCTAAAGTTATAATGACAGTGGAATTTTTTTTTCAAATTTAACTTGAGCAATTCATCAATTGATAGTAAGAGCACTATGACAGTATTGCTATTTCATCAAAATAAGGCCAAAGCGTATCATTAAATATTCATCAGAAAAAAGAACATCATGCAGCAATTATTTTTAGCAAAATTGAATCTGATATATTCAATGAGAATTGCATGTAATATGCTTAAAAACACAAGGTATATGATTTCAAACCAGTTCCATACAAAACATTTAAAAATCCAATAAACATTGTCTATTTTTTCTGTTCCTACTGAAGCAAAATCATAGTCAGATGCAGAAATCCAAATAATGAAGTTGTTTTTCCTCCCAAGACAGCCAACACGTGTTTCGTTACTATGAGTAACTTTATCAAGGCTGTGAACAAAATTTGGGAAAGACAAAGGGACAAAAAACAAGAAGTTCATTTAGCATTTCGATATGCTTTTTTATCGGAGAGAAGAACCTATTCAGTTCATAAATAATTTCATCAATATCCTTATAAAGGGAAAGGTATGGAGTACAGTGATGTTCTTTTCTCGAAATATATATACAATGTGAATTAGACAGTTTGTTCATTAAGACAAACCAGTGAAGAAAAGGAGAAATAAAGATACCTAAAGCAATCTGTGAAGTCCCACCGTAGCGTGAAAAGAAGTAGTGTGAGCAAAAGAAATATACGGTGACCGCTCAGCCCTCCACAGGGCTTGGTCGCCCCACTCACTGCTGCCGCTCCTGCCTGCCTTTGCCGCCTCCTGCCTGCAGATTCCTTTGCTCGCTGCCCGCTGCTCCTGGGAATTTCCCGCTGCTCCTGGGAATTTCCCGCTGCCCGCTGCTTCTTGGAATTTCCCGCCGCTGCCTCCCTGCGGCCCCGCCCCCCTGTGAGTCCATTTGCCGCCCCGCTCCCGCCACCCAGCTGCTCCTCCCTCCCGGCTCCTTACTTATGACTCCCCCAGAGCGACCGCGCAGCGGACGCGCAGCGGGAGCGCCGATTGAGCGCCGAAGGTGCGCTAAAGGTAAGCCCGTCTGCGCCCGTCCGTGCCTAGACCGCGCCCAGCGCCAGACCCCCTGGTCCTCGCCCTCGCCAGCACACCCTGCACATCTACGACGCCAAAACCCTCCACGCACTCAACGCCGGCCGAAACACCGCCTGCTACCGAGCCACCCCGAGACGCACCCACGGACCCTTCTCCTGCCTGACCTGCCGCTTCACCGGCCTCCGACCCAACACCGCACCTGCTAAACCGAGCCCCAGCAACAAACACCTGATGTGCATCCTGCTCAACACCCGATCCGTTCACAGGCATGCCGTCGAACTCTGGAACCTCCTCGACTCGACAGCACCAGACATCGCCTTCCTGACGGAAACCTGCATGAACGCCTCCTCAGCGCCCGACGTCGCCATCGCTGTCCCGGAAGGCTACAAAATCACCAGGAAAGACTGCGTCAACCAGACAGGAGGAGGCATCGCCATCATCCACAAGAACACCATCCCCATCACGACCAACTCCGATGACACCTTCACCTCCGCCGAACACCTCCACTTCCAGATACACACCGACCCCAAGACCACGCTCAGAGGCACCCTCGTCTACAGACTACCGGGACCACGCACACAGTTCAGCGATTCAGCGAAGACATCACAGACTTCGTCAGCCCGCACGCCATCAATTCCACCGACTACATCCTCCTGGGGGACCTCAACTTCCACCTAGAGGACAACAAGGACCGCAACACCACTGCTCTGCTGGACAACCTGGCCAACCTCGGACTCAAGCAACTGGTAACTACCCCCACCCACTATGCCGGCCACACGCTTGACCCAGTCTTCTCATCCAGCAAATACGTCACCTTCAGCCACTCCACCAATCTACAGTGGACTGACCACAGCTGCGTCCACTTCAGCTTCAGTAAAACGACGGCCCACCACCACCCTCAACAAGCCCCCCGCAGGAGCTGGAACAAGATCACCGGCGACCAGCTCACCACCTTCCTCAGCCAGAACCCCCCCACCAGCTCAACGGACCCCAACGAAGCCGCCAACAACCTCACACAGTGGATCACCAACTGCGCAGACGCCCTCGCACCACTGAAGAAGAACCCCCCCAGCAGACGCGGCAGCAAGAAAGCCTCCTGGTTCACCGACGAGCTCATCACCTCCAAGAAGAACTGCCGCTCCCTGGAGAACACCTGGCGCACCAACCAGACCACAGACAACATGACGGCCCTCAAACACGCCACCCACAAACACCACCAACTGATCCGCGCCACAAAGAAGACAGCCTTCAAGGAACGACTGGACAATAACACCCACAACAGCAAGGAACTCTTCAGCATTGTCAAAGAGCTCTCCAACCCCGACGCCGGAAACAATGACATCACTCCCTCCCAAGACCTCTGCGACTCCCTCGCAGCCTTCTTCCACGACAAAATCGCCAACATTCACACCAGCTTCGGCCCACCAACCATGAACCCCACCACCGAACCGATGCCCCCCACCGCCACCCTCCGCACCTGGACCCCAGTCAGCACCGAAGACACAACACGCACAATGAACACCATCCACTCCGGATCCCCTACAGACCCCTGCCCACACCACATCTTCAACATGACCGACCACATCATCGCACCCCACCTCCGCGACATCATCAACGCCTCCTTCAACACCGCCATCTTCCCGGAGTGCTGGAAACACGCCGAGATCAGTGCCCTGCTGAAGAAACCAACTGCAGACCCCTCCGACCTCAAGAACTACCGCCCCATCTCGCTCCTCCCGTTTCCTGCCAAAGTCATCGAGAAGACCGTCAACAGACAGCTAGCCGCCTTCCTCGAGACCAACGGATCCCTCGACCACTTGCAATCCGGCTTCCGAGCCAACCACAGCACAGAGACCGCCCTCATTGCAGCCACAGACGACATCAGATCCCTAATGGACAACGGGGAAACTGCGGCCCTCATCCTCCTGGACTTCTCCGCAGCGTTCGACACTGTCTGCCACCGCACCCTGGTACAGCGCCTGAACAACACCGGCATCCAGGAGAAGGCCCTGGAGTGGATCACCTCATTCCTCGCTGGAAGAACCCAGAGAGTCCGCCTCCCCCCGTTCCGGTCAGCGGCCACCGAAGTCATCTGCGGTGTTCCACAAGGGTCATCGCTCAGCCCCACCCCCTTCAACGTCTACATGAGCCCCCTCGCAACCATCACACGTCAACACAACCTCAAGATCATCACCTACGCCGACGACACCCAGCTGATCCTCTCCCTCACCAGCGACCCGGACGCCGCCAGAGCCAGCCTACACGAAGGGATGAAAGACGTCGCCGAATGGATGAAGAACAGCCGCCTGAAACTGAACTCAGACAAGACGGAGGTCCTCATCCTGGGATCATCACCCTCCGCCTGGGACGACTCCTGGTGGCCCCCCGCCCTGGGAGCCACCCCCAAGCCAACGGACCACGCACGCAACCTAGGCTTCATCCTGGACTCCTCTCTCTCGATGACCAGACAAGTCAACGCCGTCTCGTCTTCATGCTTCAACACCCTGCGCATGCTTCGAAAGATCTTCCGGTGGATCCCCACCGAGACCAGGAAGACGGTCACCCAGACCCTCGTCACCAGTCGGCTGGACTACGGGAACGCCCTCTACGCCGGCACCGCCGCCAAACTCCAGAAGAAACTCCAACGGATCCAGAACGCCTCAGCACGGCTCATCCTGGACATCCCCCGACACAGCCACATCTCCGGACACCTGAGAGACCTGCACTGGCTCCCCGTCAACAAAAGAATCACGTTCCGACTCCTCACCCACGCACACAAGGCCCTCCACGACCTGGGCCCCAAGTTCCTCAACAGCCGCCTGACCTTCCACAAGCCCGCCAGCCTCGCTCTCGCCAAGTCCCCCGCATCCGCAGAGCCACCGCCGGAGGAAGATCCTTCTCCTACCTGGCAGCCAAGACATGGAACTCCCTCCCCATCCACCTCCGGACAACGCAAGACCATCTCGCCTTCAGGAAGCAACTCAAGACCTGGCTGTTTGAGCAGTAGCGTTTCCCCCCCCTCCCCCCCAGCGCCTTGAGACCCTCCGGGTGAGCAGTGCGCTATACAAATGCCTATGATTGATTGATTGATTGATTGATTGATAAGTGACTAATTCACATTGTATATATATTTCGAGAAAAGAACATCACTGCACTCAATACCTTTCCCTTTATAAGGATATTAATTAAATTATTTATGAACTGAATAGGTTCTTCTCTCCGATAAAAAAGCATATCGAAATGCTAAAGGAACTTCTTGTTTTGACTATGATTTTGCTTCAGTAGGAACAGAAAAAATAGACAATGTTTATTGGATTTTGAAATGTTTTGTATGGAACTGGTTTGAAATCATATACCTTGTGTTTTTAAGCATAGTACATGCAATTCTCATTGAATATATGAGATTAAATTTTGCTAAAAATAATTGCTGTATGATGTTCTTTTTTCTGATGAATATTTAATGATACGCTTTGGCCTTATTTTGATGAAATAGCAATATTAATCACTGTCATAGTGCTCTTACTATCAATTGATGAATTGCTCAAGTTAAATTTGAAACATTTTTTCCACTGTCATTATAACTTTAGAGTGCCGGGGTATACCTATATGCTAATACATGTTAGGACAGACCTTCTCCTTTTTAGGGGAAAATTCTGTTTATTTGACATCTCTGGTAGTGGGATGTTTCTTTACCCTGAGAGGCACCACAAACTAGTGTAATATTGTACGTTGCATAATTATAGATTTGGATGTGCTACCATCCCAGAGTTTTGTATTGTTTACAATCCAATATACTGTGGAGTTCAGTAAACTGAATGTCATCCCTTCTTTTGTATTTGTCTATGTCTGACATACTTTGAGCAAAGAAACAAGGGCTGGTAAGTTGTACCAAGGCCCTTCCAAAAGCCTAGAACCAATAATTGGGTTACTGTTCCTATAAGCACACCATTATGAGACTGAGACGCGGACAACGTTGGGTACACCGCCTTCAGACCCAGAGGAGGGGACTAAATGACGATATCCCGTGGATAGAACTATGAGGACTTTGTCAGTGTGACACCCTGTATACAATATCTCCAGTGCATCACACAGATCTTTGCCTAGCTAACACACCAGGGCTTGCCCTTCCTTAAATACTTTAACAGCCTACCGACCAAGGCCTTATCTATTTCATTCCGACTGTGGCATGGCACATTCCCTCTACTAGTCATTCCATGGCAGCCTTTGCTGCTGCCCATCAGTTTATCACACATACAGTTTCTGTATTTTGATAAGATCACCCCCAGTGCTGGCCCCACCCTGCACTTAGAACTATGATATATCCTTGGAGTTAATAGTTCACATGCCCTCCAACTAGTAGATGGGGCCACACAATAAGATTTACCATTACAAGATGGTGCCTGCGCACGCTTGTAAAAATGACAAGTCAGGCACCCGGACGTCAGGCACCAAGTTATATCATGGGGACCGGTGGACATGCCAACCAATATGCAGGCACGCATGCAAGGGTAGGTGATGCAGCAGAGTGCACCCATCTGAAACTATGAATATACTAACTCTGGTCTCCCACCGGTGGCTACCGGGCGATCCTGCCCGAACTACCACTTTAGCAGCAGCGTTCCGCTCAGCCCCTTTCATACCATTTGTTCTTTTCTCCCCCCCACTGCAAACCACAGCCTGTTACGGTGCGGACGGACATGCGATCGCCTATGGAGCAATCTTTTATTTACCAATAGGTAAGAGTGCATTGAATGTCACGGTCGAGGCCACTGGCAATACCTCGCACCGACAACCTGTTATGGGGGCTATACCGACTGCCGTGTGTTGTAAACAAGTGTGAACTGCGCTTTGTAGTTCTTGCACATAACCACTTTAGTGAACGTGTGCACTGAGTGTATATAACTGGCGCCTTTACTCTACACCCTACCAAGGCGCCCACAGCACCTCTCTCCTGCCCTGCAAGAGAGTACATGATTGGGTGTAGATGCCATCAATCACCTCACCATTGAGAACCATACAGCAATTATGTTTTTTAATGTTTGTCTGTGTATCATCTGTGCATTTTTTATCTTCTCTTCACTCATCTAGGTTGCAACAAGAGCGGCCATCATTTGAGCTGACGCCACCCTGTAGTTTTCACAAGGGCAACCGCTGTGTTTTTAAGATAGGGTTCTTTATTTACTTATTTGCCTTTCACTTTTCACAATTACCTTTTTGGTCCTGATGAAGCGGCTGGGATCGTTCCTACCACTGACGGGTGGGAAACATGTCGATTTGAGCGTTACTGGGGTACATCGTTACCTAGCCAGTAACACATAACCTACGGGTTTTTTAGTCTGTCAGGGGAACCAACATATTAAACAGCCTTTAGGGTATCCCCTAACCAGTTTTAGTCAGTCAGTCAATCACCCTCCCACGAACCTTCCCTTTCACTGGAAAGCCTCACACCCTCATTTATCATACGCGTAATTAAAAGATCTCTGCCTAAGTGACTCTTCGGGGGATCCTAAGGGCATTGCATTGCCAGCCTGACGAGGAGCAACGCCCAATGATGAAGCATGACATCCCTTGGGATGTGTGAGGGCAACAAGAGACAATATCTGTGATTGTCTCTATCTGTGAGATCAGAACCTAGACACCTTCGTTCTCCCCTATTCCTTGTCATTCTGGACAGTAATGGTGTCCATATAGGAACAGTAACCACATTTTTGGTTCTATACTACTTTGCGGAGCACGGGAACTGGACCTCAATTAGCTCCTAGTCCCCCCTCATTTTTGATTTACATTCCTTCAAAAAGCCTGCCTGTATGTCGGAAAGGATTTCTTCTGAGTAGAGTCAACTTTGTATAAGGTTAAGTAGGACATGTCCGTAGATTTTGCCAGCACCATCCAGCAGTGAGATAGATCAATAAATAGCTGGATTTGCATGTTAACCTTTTTTATACAAGGGAATTATCATGGCACTCCGCAATTACTAGGTCCAGCATTACTGGAGTTATCACATCAAAAACGTTGGTGAAAACTGGAGCCCAACTAGTGGGTCAATGCGATACAAAGTCCACCAGGACCCCATCAGGAGCAGGAGCTTTGTTGGCAATCTTGCTTGCTATGGCCGTTTTGACCTCAGGCTCCATGAAAACTAGGTGAGAAGATTTATTAAGAATGGGGTAATTGTGGCATGCCCCCATGGTAGAAGCCCCTGTCTTACGTGTGTAGAGTTTCTTGAAGTGAGTTGCCCAGTTTTGCACTCCAGTGCATACATCTGGGTGTTTACAGTTTCCTTTCTAACAACTCACAAGTTCCCAGATAGTTCTGTGTTCTTTGATTGGGCAGCCTTGTTAAGGTCATCCCAAATCTTCAACTTGAACTGGCGCTTTTAAGCCCAAATTGTTTTAACTTTCTCTACCACCATTTGTTAGTGTTAGTTCACCCTCATCTGTATTAGTCTACGCTTTTAGGAAGAGGGACATTTCATGCTTTTTTTCAAATATTCATCATCAAACCACTTGTATTATTTATTTTTTACCAACTTCCATTCTAGGTTTAGACGAAATCAGGCTGGAGGTATTCTTTCCAGTCACGTGATCGTATAGGGTTAATCCCAGCATGACATCTCCACTGACAATATATGTACTATACCTTCCATGCAAAATAAAAACATACCCACTGAGATTGGTGCTAATCTAGGATCATTTTAAGCCCTCATTTGATTTATTCTATTCTTGGTTTGAATGCTTTCCGAATTAGCCAAACAGGGCTGCATTTCATTGTAATTTAATCTATTTTGCCAAAGATTACATTTTGTGACAAAAGGTCGTGGTCACTTTTTAAATGTAGAACTAATTCCAGATACATAACTCCAGCCCACGCTTCTATGTTAATCCTAATGTAGTGTATCAAACTGGCACTTCTTCTTCCCACCCCTTGAGGGTTGTCAGTCTATGTGTCGGTTTAACACACATATGCCACCAGCAATTAGTATAGACGTGAGTCTCTTATTTAATTTGCTGTTCTTGTTGCATCTTGCATTTATTTCAGGGATGTATTTCTCTATTAATGGACTCATTTAAGTATCACTTCAGGGTGCAATGTGAAAATCTCCGCAGACTATTATGTGGTCTGAGGTTAGATGTTCTCTAATTGACAAAATCACGTCCTCGAGTGCTGTTAGGATGGCCTCATCTCTCTTGTTTTGCCCTGTAGCAAAATAAATATTTTAAATATCAACTACAGCCCCCAGCAATGCAAAACCATTTAGCCGAATGTGCAGAATGTTTCTTGGCATATTTTCTCCCCACAACTGTTCCAAAGAAACGTCAAGCCGAGTAGAAACCCATGTGGCAAACCCCCAATGGGGCGGCTGCTCTTAGGGTTGCAAGTTTATGGTATGATGCAAAGCCATTCAAATAGATTTTTGCCATGGCCATGCTTCCTGACAACAACATCCATCCTTCTCTTTGATAAAGGTCTGCACTCTAGGGCCAGCCCTGCTATATTCCAGATAAGTAAACAGAAGGATTTCTCAACACAACTATATTCCCTTACCTGTTCAGTGTTGATAGTATGAATGCTACAACAATTGCCTTCAACACTGGGCCTGACACCCCACGCTAAAAAGAGTTTCTAGTAAAAGGTGCTTTGGGTTGGATTTGGATAAGAGATAGGGCTCTTTTTTGTCATTAAGTGCTACAGGCGGTCAACCCCACAGCTCCTCTGTGGATTGCGGCAAACAGTTCTCTTCTCTCCATTGACTTCTCCAGTCTTTGACCGCTCATGCCATATTACCGTGTAGCCACTAGTAGGTTACCTGTAAGACATAAGATGACCGCTGGCTACACTAATGCAGAGAAGCAGAAGCAGGGGAAATATATCAGAAACAACAAAACAGTCTGCCTACTCTGTCTTTTAGGTAGAGTATAACTCCTAAGTTTTGTGACCACTAGTTGTTCAGCCTTAGGTATGGTACTTTGTGGAGGTGTAAAGTCGCCCATGGGTGGCATCTAAGAGCCCTCTCAAGGATCACAGGTCTTGTCTGCCTCCCTAGCCCCAGTGCTTTAGTTAACTCCATGGGGAAGTTCTCATATGTCTCTGCATAAACTGTTGAAAAGGTCACTTAGTAGCTCAAGGATATTTGAACAGAAAGATTTTCAGCAGATATGATCACCTTCCTAGCTATTGAAGCCTGTAGAGAGAGGTTTGTCTTCCTCTGATATTTTCGCTAAGCCCACTTCCTGAAAGTAGTGCAGAATTTCATCTTCCCTAATCTCTTACTGTAAGGAAAGGCCTTTTTTTTGCATGATCACCCTCAAGGTTTTGGACAGATGCTGCTGATTTTCAACGCACTGAGTGCACTGAGACCTGCTAAGCAGACTCAGTGCCAGTGTTCTAACACCCTACAAAATGTATGTTGAACTGACTTCCTTCAATTGGCATACGCCGACTTACTTAAGGAAGGGTTTTTCTGTCCTGCAGGAAACCACAAGATGCGCTGGCCCAAAAGGCGAGATTCAAGGAACAAGCGGCCTTTCGTGTGCAAATGGCGATGATACTTGGGAAGGGCCGCCCTTTTGTTCAGGTAGATGGGCAGGCAGTGGGAACAGAGAGGGAAAACGAGTAACCAAACATGTTTTTTTCAGTGGACGAGTAGCCCACAGGTAGCTACCAAGCTCCTCACGATTGAGGAAGGACTCAGACATCTTTAAAGTGGGCAGATGTGAGAAATTGGGTTGTTATTGGAATAGGTTGTGAGCCCTGGTCAAGCAACAGCCACAGTCCCTGGCAGGATGAACCACAAAAAGTAACTTAATTAACCTGTGCTTAACCGTGGGTAGCTTGGCACAAAAAGCAGCCAGGCTTAACTTAAAGGTAGTGTGTGAAGTATTAATGCAGCATACAAATATTATTAAAGTGAAAACGAAACACAAGAAAAATTCCACACTAATTTAGAAAAATAGGGTACATTTTAATAAAGTATTTGACACCAAATTGACGCAAATCCAATCACTAGAGCTATGATTTTTAAAAAATGTTTTTAGTAACAACTAGCACCTAAAAGATCAAAGCTCCAACTGCAGACATCTAGTCGTGTGAGATGGAGTCAAAGGCAAAAAGAAAGGCAGCACGCGATGAAGCCCAGGTCAGATAGAAAAAGTGGATTGGGCCCAGTTGGTGCTTACCTTTGGATTTAAAAGAAATGATGGGGGAAAAGTTCTGAGGAGGTAAAGTTCAGAGGGGCAAGGCTGCAGGCGGAGTCCGAGAAGAGAGCGTCGTCATCATGGAGCTGCTGGAAGAATTTGCGGTAAAGATTTCTACATTCAAACGTAGTCACTTTTATGGAAATCGAAAATCTCCAGCGGGACGAGGCAGCAGGCTCTAGCTGACGAGAGTTCCAGGAAGTCATATACCTCTTTGGCGACGCACCCCTGATCCAGATTTGCTGTTGTGGGTAAGAACGTAGTGGGATCAGCTGACGGGCTATGTACCTTGGGTGGATCGATGAGCAGGTTGGTCCCACTGATCTTTCCTCGGTTCTCAGAGCAGATTTTAGTCCAAAACCTTTTACGTCCGAAGTTTTTTTTTAAATTCTCGGGGGACCTTTAGCAACAAGGGTCCAGGATTGAAAGGGCACCACTTGAGAGGTTATAACTCAGTAAGGCTAGGTTGAGGTGCATGTTAGATGTTTGGAGTCTATTATGTCCCTGTGGCTCTGAACATGAGGCCAACAAACTACCCTTTTGAGTCACTCTGGTAGTCCTGGGTTCAATTGGAGAAGCAGGGCACAATCAGCAGGGCAGGCTTCTGTAGGTTCAAGCATACTCCAGGCAACAAAGCAGTCCTTCCAGGTGCAGCAATGCAATCTTGTGGAGTACAGAGCAGGCCAAAGCAGCAGGTAGTCTTCTGATAGTCTTTTTTGTAGGTCCAGAAGGTGAACTGAATTGTGGGTCAGAGGGCCCTATTTTTATTCCTTGTGCCTTCATGCGGTAGACGTTTCTAGAGGGTTTTCTTTGAAGCGCTTGGAATTTCCTGACTCCCCTGCCCTGGCTCCAAGGTTACTGCAGAGACAATGAAGTGGTGGCAGTGGTGTGAAGACAGAGCACAGCTATTCAGTTGGAAGTGGAGCTGTGCCCAGCTCCGCCCCCATCCTTCCAGCAGATGGCCCATTGAGGCACATCTAATCCCTCTATTCTGTGACTGTTTAGAAGGAATTCACAAGGCCCTAACTGCCAGTTACTCCCTGTGAAGTTACCCAGGGAAGGCTGCAGGTACCAAATGACTGAGGGCAGGAAAATGCCAACTTTAAAAAAGCGGCATGTTCAAAATTGCAACTTAAAATCCAACTTCACCATTAAAGAGGACTTTTAATTACAGTTTCATACCAAACATGAAATGCTATCTGCCCCCAATCAAAATTTCAGACTTACTAAATGTAATAAGGCAACCCAACGTTTTCCTATGGGACAGGTATGCCTCACAGTAATAAAAAATGAATTTAGGAGTTTTTCACTACTTGGACATGTAAAACCTAAAGGTACATGTCCAACCTTTTAATTAGAATGAACCCAGCCCTATGGGTTATCTAGGGCCTCACTTAGGGGCAATTTATATGCAAATAAAGGGGAGTTTATGTCTTGGCAAGGGACATATATTGCGGAATTGAATCAGTAGTTTAAAATTGCATTCAAGCTGCAATGGTCGACCTGGGATCTGTTTTAAGGGACTATTTTAGTGGGTGACACAATAAGTGCTGCAGGACCACTAGCAGCAATTATTTTTTCAGGCCCTGAGTATGTGGTATACCATTCTACAAGAAACTTACAATTAAATTAAATATGGCAATCAGGTGTAAACCAATTTAACCATGTTTAGAGGAGTGAGCACCATTAATTTAGCACTGGTTAGCAGTAATAAAGTGCACAGAGTCCTATGATCAACAAAAACAAATTTCAGAAAAAATGGAGGAAACAAGCAGATAGTTTGGGAGAAGACTACCCTAAGACTGACAGATCTAACATGTGTCATCACTAAGGCATAAGAACCTGGATAGACCGTCCGCAAAGAGTGGTCTGGTCCAGGGCAGTGCTCCACCATGAAGTCCATTCCCTGTAAGGAGATGGACCACCTCAACAATTTTGTATTCTCATCCCAGATTTGCATGTGCCACTTGAGGGTCCTGTGGTCTGTCTGAACCCAGAAGTGAGTCCGAAACAAATATGGTCTCAGCTTCTTCAGTGCACAGACAAAAGCAAAGGCTTCCGCACCAATAGCACTCCTCCTTTGGCCCTTGGGAAGTAGCCTCCTGGAGATGAAAGCTACATGTTGGTCTAAGCCCTCCTCATTTAGCGGCGGTATGACTGTCCCTATGCCATGCTCTGAGGCATCTGTTTTGACAAGGAATTCTTTGGAAAAGAGGCTTTGAACACAGTGCTGTGCACATTTTCTGTTTGATGTTGTCGGAGGCTTTCTGGCAGGCCTCGGTCCAGGTCACCCCCTTGGACTGCTTTTTGGAAGGGGACAAAACGAATCCCATATCCCTTGACAAAACTCCTGCAGTAACCAGTGAGACCCAAGAAGGCCCTCACTTCTGCTTGACTTTTATGGGGCTCCCAGGCCAGAGTAGTTTCTTTTTTGGCCTGGAGGGAGTGCACCTTGCACCTGCCCAAGAATGTCCCAAGACCACCACAGACCCCTGTCCTTTCTGGCACTTCCTGACCTTAGTAGTCAGGCCTGCTTGAACCAGGGCCTGAAGCACTTCCTGCAGGTAAAAGAGGAGATCCTCCCAGCTGTTGTGGAAGACAGCTTTGTCATCCAGATAAGCAGCGCTTAAGGTCTCCATCCCAGTCAAAACCTAGTTCTTCAGGGGAATTTTTCAACCCAAAGGGCATCATTGTGAACTGAAAGTTGGTCTCTGGATGGAAAAATGCAGATTCTCTTTAACCCTCTCAGTTAGAGCAATCTGCCTGTACCCTGAAGGCAAATCAAAAGTACTCAGGATCTTGGAAGCCCCTAATCTGTCCATGAGTTCATAAGCTCTGGAAATGGGATGAGCATGTGTCTTGATGATTGAGTTGAGCACCCTGTAGTCCACCCCGAACTGGAGTTGAATGAATGAATGAAAAGAGCTTTTATAAAGCGCGATGGCTACCCTAAGGCGACCCAGCGCTACATAGATCTGTGCGCACGTAAAAGGAGGGAGTAAGCCCAGTCTGAAGTAGTAAACAGCAGTGTTTTTAGCCCCTTTCAAAAAGAGAGACGGTTCGATTCTGAGCGTAGGTGGAAAGGAAGAGAGTTCCAGAGTTTGGAAGAGTTGTAAGAGAAAAGTCGGCCGCCAGATCTGGATCTCTTAATTTTTGGCACCGTGGTCAGAAACAAGGAAGCTGATCTGAGATGTCTGGTGGGAAAGTGGGGAGAGATCAGGGAATGGTTGATGGTGGCGCCCGTTTTCCAAAAGGCGCGATGAGCAATACATAGGCTCTTGAAGGATATTCTTTCCCTGATTGGAAGCCAGTGAAGTTTCCTTAGTTCAGATTTTACTGACACATGGCGGGGAATCTGCAGGAGCATTCGTGCTGCGCAGTTCTGAATGACCTGAAGCTTATTAAGCGTAGCTTGTGGGGCCCCCAGATAGCGGGCATTCCCATAGTCTAAACGAGAGAGTATGAGGCCTTGGGTCACGATTTGTCTGGCTTTAAAGGGAAGATGGCAAAGGATTTTTCTAATGAGCCTGAGTATGCCGACACAGGTGGCTGAGAGTTTAGCTGCCTGGTGGGTAAAGTTCAGAGACTTGTCCAACCAAATACCCAGACTCTTAATTGAGTCCTTGGGGATGGGAGTTGGTCAAAGGCAAGCTGGCCAGAGGGAGTTATTGATGGTGTTGGGAGAGTTGCCCAAGATCATCAGCTCTGTCTTGTCTCCATTTAATTTAAGACAGGATGAGGTCATCCAAGAAGTCACTGCTTCTAAGCAGTCCCTCAAGTTGTTATTAGTCTGTATATGAGTTTGATTGAGAGCAACCACTAGCTGGGTATCGTCCGCATAGGTCACAATTTTTATCCCAAAAGGGCGGACGATAGCAGCCAGGGGGGTCATATAAATGTTAAAGAGCGAGGGACTCAACGAAGAGCCTTGCGGCACCCCACATCCTAGAGGTTTACAGGGAGAGGTGGCATTACTCTCAAATACCTGAAAAGAGCGGTCAGACAGAAAGGATTTAAATCATCTGAGGACATGAATTGAAATTCCCAGATTGGAAAGCCTCTGGAGTAGGATGCTATGGTTAACAGTGTCAAAGGCAGCACTCGGATCAAGGAGGAAGATGGCGACAGTGCCTCCTTGATCAATGATCCTCCTGGCCTCTTCCGTCACCGTAACCAGAGCAGTCTCGATCCCATGCAGGGGCCAAAACCCAGTCTGGGAAGGGTCCAACAGATGGTAAGTCTCGAGAAACTTCGTCAGTATCTTATTGACATGTTTCTCTAGAATCTTGCTGATCCAGGGTAGAAGAGAAATTGGATGATAGTTCGCAGGGTTATTGCTATCTAAGTTAGTTTTTTTTAGAAGAGCTTTAACCATGGCCTGTTTCCATGGTAGCGGGATTACGCCGGAGGCTAAGGAGGCATTGAGCAGATCCATGATAGTGGGCAGGATAGATGGGCTGACTAACATCAGCGATCGCGGGGGCGCAGGGTCGTTGGGGGAACCAGATTTGATCTGAAGCATCAGGGACTGTAAGGTGGGCCGATCGAGAGGGGGGAGTGTTTCAAGTGTAGCCAGGGGGGAATACTTTGTCTCAGCATCTTCGCTGGCCATAGAGGGGGTCTGGATGAGAGGAAAGGAGGTGTAAATGGTTTGGATTTTTCTATGAAAGAACTCTGCCAAATCATTGCAACGGAGTTGAGCATTAACAGGGTTGGTTTTTTTTTCTGGGAGTTTAAGAAGAGTTTTTGCAATGTGATAGATTTCCCTAGGCTTAGAAACTGCTGCATTAATCTTGGTTTCAAAGAAAGCAGCTTGCGCGATGATAATTTTATTCTTATAAGATTTTATTGCAGCTCTGTAGGCGATTTTCCTGGAGACCGAAAAATCCAGACGCCATTTCCTCTCCAGTTTTTTACAATGACGCTTGCTATCTCGCAGCTCTTGGGAATACCAAGGGGCAGTTTTGGTTCCGCGCTTGGGTTTAGAATAGTCTAAGGGAAGTATAGAGTTGAGAGAATTTAAAATCCAGTTATTGTAATTTCGATTGGCTAGAGTGGGATCAGAATTGGAAAGAGGTCTGGATGACTCAAGGGCCAAAGCCCAGTCAGCCCGAGGGAGTTTAGACCAATTTCGTTCTTTCCGAATGATTTTAGAGGAAGGAGAAGGGCTGTGTGCGATAATCAAGCGAAAAGGAATCAGAAAGTGATCTGTCCAGGGTAGCGGGGCGGGGTTTTCCACCAGGAGGTTAGTGCAATTACTGAAAATAGGGTCCAACAAGTGACCCTTGCAGTGTGTGGGTTTCATTACTAATTGCTGAAGTTGTAGTGCCGCAAGGTTCGTGGACAGATCTAAGGCATTACGGTCGGTGATGTCATCAAGATGGATGTTAGAATCTCCTAAGAGAGTATAATTTGCTGAGCTACATACCCAGCTAGCTAATGAAGAGGATAGGGCATTAAGAAATTGCCCCATAGGCCCCGGTGGGCGGTATAAAAGTGTCCCTGAAAAAGTATTGGTGGCAGAGAAAGCTAAACTTTCACAGTTGGGTGGAGAGTTAGGCAGGCTCCGACAATTATAGCAATCCTTAAAAATAATTGCAAGTCCACCCCCCCTCCTAGTGGGGCGGTCTGCCCGTAAAATCTGATATCCCTTTGGTAGTGCCTGGATGATATCAGGATCTGACTCAGAATGGAGCCAGGTTTCTGTTAAAAATAGGGCATCTGGTTTAGTTTCCTCTAATAACAAAGAGACCTCTGTACTATGTTTGGGGAGTGATATACAGTTTAGTAGATACATGCGAACTTGGGTACTTTTTTTTGTGAGATCGCTGAGGAGTTGGAAGCCACAATGTGGGCAGGCTGATCCTCGATCTACTGGATTGCAGGAGGGGAGGCATAGGGGAGATGTCTTCGCTCTGAGTTGATGAAGCACCAAGGAACTGTATTTCCTTATAGAGGTGGACAGCGGAGCAGGGGTCGTGGCCCCTAGCCCCGGTCGGCCGCGGACGGGCGCAGACGGGCTTGCCTTTGGCGCGCCACCGGCGCGCCCGCTGCACGCTTGAACAATTATCCTCTGTGTAGCGTGTGGGGAGCAGACGCTAGACTGCACCCCGTGCGACTTCCAAGATGGCGGGCGGGCAAGATTTAAAAAAAATATTTCAGCGTTTTTCAAGGAAGGTGATTGAAATGTGCCACAAATAAATTGAAGTGCAAGATAAAATCACAGTAAAGGAACATTTATTCCAATGCCCTATTAAAATCACAAAGATAAAATGCTACCTTTAAAAGCAGAGTGAGATCGCTCCAACCCTTCACGCAAACACAATCAGCCGCGATCTCCCAGCTCAAGCCTCAGGAGATGTCGACGCTGCGCGCCTGCACCATTACCCTCTTTGTAGCGTGTGGGGAGCAGATGCTAGACTGCACCCCGCGCTACTTCCAAGATGGCGGGCGGGCAAGATTTAAAAAAATATTTCTGCGTTTTTCAAGGAAGGTGATTTAAATGTGCCACAAATAAATTGAAGTGCAAGATAAAATCACAGTAAAGGAACATTTATTCCAATGCCCTATTAAAATCACAAAGATAAAATGCTACCTTTAAAAGCAGAGTGAGATCGCTCCAACCCTTCACGCAAACGCAATCGGCCTCGATCTCCCGGCTCAAGCCTCAGGAGATGTTGATGTCGAGTTCGGGGGCATTGCCCAACGGGGCAGCTTTTGGCACCAGCACTAGTGGACTGGACCAGGGACTACAAAGGGCTCAATCACTCCCAATTCCAACATCATAGAGACCTCCTATTCGATGCTGGCCCTCGCTTTGTCAGGCAGCTTTTATATTTTATTTTTGACTTGCAGGCTCTCACCATTGTCAATATCATGGGTACACAGATGTGTACGCCCAGGAGTGAGGGAGAACAGAGAGGCAAACTGTCCCAGCAACTGGTGACAGCCCCTCTGCTGTTCTGGCTCAGAGTAGGGGAGAGGTTGACACACTTATCTGACCCATCTTTCTCCTTAGATGACAGAAGGTCAGAGAGTGGTTCACTCTTCTCCTCCTCCCCATCATCTGTCACCAGCAGCATGGTGACCTTAGACCTCTCATAGTGGAGTTTGAGGCAGTTGAGATTTATTAAAAGAGTTTTATATAGCGCTGGCTAGACCCAAAGGTATCAGAGCTCTTTACATTGGGTTCCACAATGTAACAGAAAATGATCACAATTACGTCAAAAAATAAGCAATACATTGAGAGAGGAGAGAAAGGAGAGAATAAATAGCGGAGGGGTAAGGGGAGGTGACAAGAGGAAGGATGAGGGAAGAGACAAAAGGAAGTCTGTCTAAAGACCGACTGGGTAGGTGACGTCCAAGGAGGGAATCCGCGGCCCGTCTCCCCTTTAGCTAAACAAGGTAACTCCATCGGGCATCAGTCAAAATAGCTACATCTCAAGTGGCGAGGGAAAAGGTTCACAGATAAACAGGATGGGGACTAAGGGCAAGGACAGGTGAGGGCAAAGGTCAGTAGCAGGAAAGAGGAGAAGAGTAGAGCAGAGATGGATAGGGGGTAGGGAGAAGGGGGAAGGGGGAGGGGGGAGATAAGGTCAGGAGAGACGCAGGAGAGTTTGCCCAAAGTCTGGCTGGGTAGGTGATGGTCAAGGAGGGAATCCAAAGTCCATCTCCCCTTTAGCTCTCGAGGCAGCTCCACCGGGCATCAGCCAAAATGGCTAGGTCTCAGCTGTCTAGGGAAGATCGCAGAGTAAAGGTCCTGGTGGGTGGGCAGGAATAGGGTCAGGTGAAGGCTGGTCGAGGTCCAGACGATGATCAATGATTATGGACCGGGGAGGAAAGAGCATCGCATCTAGAAGTCAGGCAAGAGGGATGAGTCTTTGAAAGTACGAATTCAGTCGGCCCCATGAATCTCTATAGCCCAGAAGGGGAGTGGGAGGGCGGCCATCTTGATATCAGGTCTAAAACTCTGGGGCAGAGACATTTGAGCCACTTGTTAATTTAAAGATCCTCATGGAGACAAAATCAGCCCCTCAATGAGACGCTCCTCTTAATCTGTGGGGACAGGTTCAGCAACGATTGTACAAAACGCCTAGGTCTCTTCGCGCAGCACCCCAGGAGAAGAAGAGACGCTATTCATAGTCCTTATTTAGACGCCATTTTAGGGTCAGGCGCTATATACGAGGAGATCGGCGTGGAGATGAAACCGGCCTCACAATGAAGCGCTCCTCATAAATTAACTGGCAGCATCAGTGCAATTGATAAAATCGCCAAGACTTAAACGTGCAGCACCATAGAAGATGATAAGCTGCTCTCCGTAATTCTCATTAAGCATGGTGAATAATGTGGTAGCGCGCCCCTTTTCTGCTGTTAAGTCACCGCAGTGAGTAGCTCCCAGCTCAAGAGGTGGACCCGGGGAGGGGAAGCTGCTAGATGGGCGAAAACGGAAGCCGGCGGCCTCACGGTGCAACTCCCATGGCACTGGGCAAGAACTCTTCGCTCGGTAGGCGCCATATTAGCCTCTTCGTCGGCGGGAACATCGCGCTCATTTCTCCGTGATGGCAGATCAGAGAGGGGCGCCAAGGATCTTCCTGTGATCAGCCCGCATTGCGGTCACACAAATGCCGTACCAGATGTGGAAACAGCGCGGCAGGATGCCCGCTCGGGAAGTCGAGGGGAAAGTTCGACACGGAGCATCAGCTCCGAGAGGCCATAATGGTCTGGCTCCTCCTCCAGCAAAAAAAGGTGCTAGAATGGAGATGGAGATGGAGTACACTTAAAGGGTTTCTGGGGATCTTGAGATCCACCAGGTAGGCCGCTGCCCCCTTCCCCTCAACTACCTCATAGGGCCCAGTCCAACAGTCTTGGACTGCCGTGGGCTCCACTGGCTTCATCACCCACACTTTCTTTCCAGGTTGAAATTCCACCATGGTAGCCATCTATTCATACCATTGTTTCATGACTTCCTGGCTGCCTCTACTTTCTCAGAAGCCTTCTTAAAGCACTTGGCCATCTGGTTCCTAAGAGTTAACATGTAGCTAACCACATCCTAGGAGAGTTTCTTGGGAACTTGTTTCCATCCCTCCTTGACCAGACTGGGGGGCCCCGTAACAGTGTCATCATACAGAGGTTTGAATAGGCTAAGCCCAACTCCCTTCTGTGGCACCTCCCTGTAGGCAAACAATGGCATGCTAAAAGGATGTCCCACTTCCGCCTTATGGGCTCAGGTAGGCCCTTAATTATCCTGTAAGGGTCTTGTTGAATCTTTCAACAAGCCAATTGGTTTGTGGATCGTAGGGTGTGAAGAACTTGTAGTTTACCCTATACTCCTTCCACATTGACTTCATGTAAGCAGACATGAAGCTGGTGCCCTTGTCAGGTACCACCTCTTTGGGGAATCCCACTGGTGAAAATGGTGCAGTCACAATCCTCATAGGGATTACCTCTGAGTACCTAGTTGGCATGGTCCACCACAAGTAGAATAAACCTGTTGTCTAAGGCTGTCTTGGGGTCCAACGGTTTCTACAATGTTGATGCTCACCTTTTCAAAGGGGGTGCCAACGACAGGTAAGGGATTTAGGGGTGCCTTCATCTTTTGGCCTGGCAGGTGAGATAGGTCCTACAGAATGTATCTGAGGATATCCTCATCCGAGTCTAATAAAAGGGGCCTTCATGAGCCATCCCAGTAGAAAGGCCCTGTAGTATTGGGGGACTACCAACACGCATGTTGCCCCATGGACAAGTCCCTTAGGCTCACTATACAGGAGGTCATTCTCCCAGTACATGAATTGATCTCCAGAGCTATCACTAGCTGTGTTGGGCTTCAGCCTGACACCAAATGACCTTCTGGGTTGGGCACTTCCGTTGTGCCTTATGGAACTCCTCCCTGCTGGTTCCACCCTCTATTTTGCATTCAGCAAGTTCAGGCAGGTCACTAAGGCAGGCAATGTCCTTCCCGTTAGGCCCCAGGCTGGCCTCCTCCAGTGCCCCATCCACCTGTACCATGGGACATTCAGGGCTGGTTTCCCATTCCACTTGCTCTTCCCTTTCTCGGCAGCTGTCTGGGCCATTTATCCAGGCTCCAGACTTCCTTGACTCCCCTCCTGGCAACCATGGGCCTGGTGGTCACACAGACCCAATACGACAACCCCAACATCTCCATGTGTGACCTGAGCTCCAATTTCTTCTAGGTAGCATGTGCAGGTCATTCCCTAACAGATAATCCACAGGCATAGCAGGGCTTACAGCAACTTTCAGAAGCTCTGAGACCCCCTCCCCCACTCAAAGGATATCAAAGCCCCAGAATAGGGGCTCTACTGGTTGTCAGCTACTACACCCTGGTGGAATATATGGGAATCACCTGGTTTGAGGACATCAGATGACACCAGATAGTAGTTATAGTCTCATGTGTCCTTCAGAGCCTCCTCCCTCTGCCTATTGATGGTGACTCACTGCCTATACTTGGGAGTATTTGCAGATTTGTGGGCTTTGGGCACCATCTCATTGCCACTCAGGGACACCAGGGGTAACCTCAGCTGTCTCACCCCACAATAACTGGGGCTATCTCCTTCCCAAGCACTACACTGGAAAACCCTTGTGATCTGCCCACCACTGGGGAGCTGTGTCCTCTTGGTCCCCTTGGCATCACCCTTGGTGTGCCCATACTGGTAACTCTCACACTTGGGGACACATTTACCAGTATCCTTATTGTAAAAAAAACTAATTCTCGTGGAATGGAATGGAATGGATGGAATGGAATGGATGTGGATTTATAGAGCGCGAATTGCTGCCCGAAGGCGTCCAAGCGCTAGAATAACCAGGGAACCTGCAGAGGGGCCTAACTGGGGTTAGTGGGGCAGTTTAAAAAGAAAAGTTTTTAGCTGTGTCCGGAATGTGGGCAGATTGCAATTGGCTCTCAGGTGCAGGGGGAGGTTGTTCCATGCCATGGAAGCGTTATAGGCGAACGTCCTGCCGCCCGATCTGGATCTTTTTATTCTTGGTATCGTGGCCAAGAAAGTCTGGCTGGAGCGGAGGTTTCTGCTGGGGAGGTAGTGAGTAATTAGGTCCCAGGTAATCCTGGGACCCGTATCCCAGAAGGCCTGATGTGCAATGCACATGGCCTTAAACAGAATCCTCTGGCGCACTGGTAGCCAATGAAGGTTAGCCAGCCCGGCCCTCACCGATTGTCTGCGCGGGATGTTCAGCAGCAGACGTGCTGCGCAGTTCTGCACTATCTGGAGTCTGCGTATGGTATGTTCTGGGGCACCGAGATAAAGCACATTGTTGAAGTCCAGGCGTGATTGTATTAGACCCTGTACAGCCACCTGTTTTGCCTCCATGGGGAGGAGAGGGAAGATTTTTTTTAACATTCTCATGAGTCCAAAACAGGCGGCTGAGAGTTTTGTGGCCTGGGTGCTAAATGATAAGGATCTATCCAACCAAACCCCAAGGCTCTTGATGTTGTTTTTTGGGGTAGGAGGAAGGCCTAAACAAGGGGGCCACAGGGTGTTGGGGAAGTAGGGATCCGGGGAACCTAGGAGCATCAGCTCCGTTTTGTCCCCATTCAGTTTGAGAAATGAAGAGGACATCCAGCCCTTGACCTTCTCTAGGCATTCCTTGAGACCGCCTGACGCAGGCATATTGGCCTCCTGCGCCAGTGAGACCACCAGCTGCGTGTCGTCCGCATAGGAGATGATCTTAATCCCAAATGAGCGGACAACCTCAGCCAGTGGCCTCATGTATATATTGAACAGTGCGGGGCTCAAAGAGGAGCCCTGAGGGACCCCACACTTTAAAGGTCTACAAGTGGACAAAGACTCCCCCTCAAAGACTCGGAAGTATCTGTCCTCTAGGAAGGATTTGAACCACAGCCAGGCTTTGTCCCTGATCCCTATATAACAGCAAAGTACCTCTGACACCATAGATCACAGTATCACTTTAATCTCAGCAGATCTGTTTATTGACTGCGAGTAGAATATGATTTCATATACTTGGTTAACTTGGTGAACACTTTCTCAATGTGACAAACAAAAAATCTCCAAATATTCACTTTTTTCGACAATACAGTGTGACAACAAAACATATATATCACAAATATAAATTTCTCAATGTGAAAATGAGATAGATTGCAACTTTACGACAAAACAATATAACGACGTACATAAATGTGCAAAATTGATGCATAAATCAAAACAGTACTCAGATATCCTCTTTGTTAGATAGAGTGGCATATAGAGTCATTATTGCCTACACATTGTATGATTGGTTCGGTCCTAAACTGAAAATAACGAAAAGTATATTTTCCAGATTAGAGCTAGAGAGCATTGACTAGATGTTTGAGTTTGGCTCTTCACGGGGCGTTATTGTGTGGTTTTATCCCCAATATATTTTTTCGAATTCTGTTAGCCGACGCGTTTCGACCTTCCTGCTGTGGACCTTTTTATTGCCTTCCTAAGGTCTTCATCAGGGCTGGGTTATTATTCCATGGGACATCTTTTTCTGGAAGAATCAATAATGTGTGTGTCATATAGGGATGTGGTATTAAGGTATTTTTTGAATATTCACTTACGTGTTTTGTTAAAAGGTTGGTTTAAAAAGTGGAACTTACGTGCTGTCAGATGGGGGTTGCTTGCGCTATTCTTAACCTGCAAGGTACAAGGGAAATGTCTCTATGTCAATGTCAGCTTTCTGACGCTATGTATTCCATTTTTAAATGAGGTTGTGGCCTTAGTGTTTGCTTTTTATTGTAGCTCCACGTACCTTTCCTTTCTTTTGGAGTTGAACTGAATGGAAAAATTAAATGTTTACGGGCTTCTTTGTTGATCTGTTGGATAAAAAGGGGAGGTTGAAAAAGACTTAGTAGAGCGTTTGTTTGCAGACTAGTTTTTTTTAAAGATTTACCCCATTTGTGGTGTCTCATGCGAGAGTCTATGGATGCCAATTAGTGCTTTTGTGTGTCTTTTTCAGGATGTGCCCGCGGTACTTTGTTCTAGCATTAAGTGTGGTTTGATTTTTCATGCAAACAGTGGTGCAACGTGGCTCGTGTTTATTGCGGGGCCGTGTGGAGCCGCCGTGTTGGATTTCAAAGCTACCTGGTTTGGCGATTTGCGGTACTCTAATAGATAAGTAATAATCCAGGCATCCGTGCATTATTATCTGTTTGTGATCGGCATGCACTCGCTAATTCAACGGGACTTCGTGAGCGATGTGAGGCCATGTTTGGTTACCAAGTGACCTTCTTTGAAGTTTCACGGGACTGTGGGGCAACTGTATTGTTTCGTGCGTCCATGCAAGTTATTACAGCGTCCTTGACTTAAGTGGTTTACAAGAGTTGTTCATACCGGTTTGGCTCTTCGGCGGTCAGGGTTGTTTCCTCTCCTCTGTGTGTTCCGTCTCAGTACTTCGTCGTTCGCGCACTTCCTTACTCGGAAGTCGTTGTTGATAGGAAACATTTATGGTTGCCATTACGTCACCGCGTATGCGTTGCGTTGTCGTGGCAACGCTTTGTTCCTACTGCTGCGGCTGTTTTTTTTGTGGGATTTATTGACAACTGCAGGTTGTCCTCGATCTTGTTAGATCACGTTGTCCTGTGGGAGTGGGGGTTCGTTTTGAAAGTTTCTTGTTGTCTGGTATTGTGTGTAGTGTATTTTCTTCTTTACTGACTGCGTGCGGCTTGGTTTCTCAATTAAAGGCTTGTGGAATTTCCGAAGAAATTACCCCTTCTTTGTCGCTGTTTTTGTTGACGCCCTACGTAAGGTGTCTTAGTTCCTCCTACTAGTTGTCCTTAGATTCAATTTTAGTTTGTAGTCTTGCCCTTCCAAGCACTCCAAGGCTTGTCCATATGATTTTCATGTAGAGACCTTGTCAATGTCATCTTTTGATTCGGGGACGGTACGGCATGTCTGGAAAGAACCTTCTACTCCGCTTCTCAGCGAGGAAGTTGATGTTATTGTCCTTCTAGGTAATGTGCGTTAATTCTGTCATTTCATTCATTCCATTCACAATGGTTCCCAGAAACATAATCATTTTTGCTTCACTTTTGGATAAAGTTGTATCAATGTTGGTCCCTCGTATGTGGCGAAGGACTGTCCACTTTAGGTCTTTCGGGCTGTGGTTTTTTTCAATGCAGTGATTGACCATGGGGGCGGTCAATACTTTACACTTTATCCTGGATCGATGTTGGGAAATGCGGTTTTTGATTGGTTGTGTGGTTTTCCCAATATATGCCAATGGGCATGGGCAAATGATACAGTATACCACATTGTGGGTATTGCAGTTAGTGAAGTCTTCATGTTTGATGTATTTTTCTCCATATGTGAATCTCGTTCCTTCTATGGTGCTATCGCATGATGTGCAATTGCCACATTTTTTATGTCCTTTTATGGGCGGAAGTGAGAGCATAGATCGTAGATTGATCTGTGGTTGTCTTATATTCGTATTTGCTCGAACCAGTTTCTCTCTGATGCTTTTATTTTTCTTCAGAGCAAATATTGGAGTCTGTGTGAGGGATGGTATACTGTTGATCGTGTGCCAGTTTTTCCTGATGATTTTTTGCATTTCTGTAGTCTGACCTGAGAAGGTGGTGACACATACCAGTGGTGTGGTTTTTTCCTCTTTCTCGGTGGTGAGGAGCGCGTCTCGTGGCGTGTACCATGCTCGCTTCAGTGCTTTTTTCAGTAGTTTTTTTGGGTAATTTCTCTCCACCAGTTTCTCTAGTAGTGTTCTCGCGTTCTTGAAGTAGTCTTCTCTTTTGGTGCAGTTTCGCCTAATCCTTAAGAACTGGCTAAAGGGTAGGTTCTCTCGTAAATTTCTTTGGTGGAAGCTGGAGAAATGCAGGAAGGTGTTTCTATCGGTGGTTTTTGTGTAAAGTGTTGTGTAGATATGTCCCTCTTCGTGTTTGATAAGGAGATCTAAAAAATTCATTTCCACGTTGCTTTGACTGACAGTGAATTGGATGTTTGGATTTCTATCGTTCAGCCAAGTCGCGAAATTCTCAAGTTGTTGTATGTTGCCTCTCCACAGTAAAAACACATCATCGATGTAACGACGCCATATTTTGATATGGCCGTCGTGTGGGTTATTGTTGAAGATCCATTTATCTTCATAGAGGGCCATAAACATTATGGCCATCTCTGGGGCAAATGGACAACCCATCGCGGTCCCCATGATTTGGAGAAATTGAGTGTCATTGAAGTTGAAAAAATTGTGTTCCTGATCCCGGCGTTGGATAAACGGCGCAGCAAGATGTCATGGCTGACCGTGTCAAACGCCGCGCTGAGGTCAAGGAGGATCACTGCCACTGAACCTCCTTGGTCCAGGATCTTTCTGGACTCCTCTGTGACCATAAGAAGGGCGGTCTCAGTCCCATGTTTGGGTCTAAAGCCCGTCTGGGTGGGATCTAATAATTGTTGTTCTTCTAGAAAGTTTACCAGTTGGAGATTTATGAATTTTTCCAAAAGCTTGCTCACCCATGGGAGCAGGGAAATTGGACGGTAATTACCAAGGTCAGTCGGGTCCAGGTTGGGTTTCTTCAATAAGGATCTGACCATAGCCTGCTTCCAGGCGGGCGGGACAATGCCGGAGGTGATAGATGAATTTAAGACATTTCTAATGGTCGGCAGAATGAATTGTGAGGCCGCCATGATGATGTCTGGAGGGGCTGGATCATCAGGGGATCCGGACTTGACTGTTCGGGCTATGGATTCAAGGGTTACAAGGTCTAGAAAGGGGAAATGGGTCAAGGTAGATAGAGGTTGTGGTGGGGAGGAGATTGGGGTTTCATTGGGTTGGGCTGATAGGGTGATGTCCTTATGGGGGAAAGCTGAGTAGATTTTATTCACTTTTTGATGAAAGAACTCAGCAACGTTATTACAATGGGTGGAAGATTTAGTGATTGGTAAATCGGGTGGGGGTTTTGTTAATTGTTTCACAATTTGAAAAATTTCTTTAGGCTTTGATTTAGCACTCATAATCTTGTTCGAGAAGTGGGCCGCCTGAGCAGTTTTAACTTCTGCTTTATATTTGCTGAGTGACTCTCGGTAGAGGGTTTTGTTCTCCGTCGAGTAGTTCAAACGCCAGCGTCTTTCCGATTTCCTGCACTGACGCTTCATGTCCCTGAGAGCTTCAGTATACCAGGGAGCAGTTTTGTGAGAGCGTTTTAGCGTGACTTTCTTTTTTGGTAGTATGACATCCAGAGTTTGAGAAATCCAGTCAGCGTAAGTTTGGTAGGCTACGCAAGGGTCTTCATTATAATGGGGGTGGCTGCTAGCAAGTTTGACGGACCAGTCGTCAATTGCGAGGCGAGACCAAGCTCGCATGACCCTTATGGTGGGTCCAGTCGGGGGGGGCTTGGGTGAGGTCCACTCAAATGGGACCAGTGAATGGTCTGTCCACGGCAGAGGAATGGGTAGCCCAGCTACAAGGTCAGTACAATTGCTAAAAATCGGATCCAGCAGGTGGCCCTTAGCATGTGTGGGGGTCTTCACATGCTGGGTGAGTTGCAGGGCTGCCAAATCATCAGCCAGGGTAGTGGCTGTGTGGTCTGTAGAGGAATCGAAATGGAGATTAAAATCACCTAACAGGGTATAATTAGACGAAGTGCTAGCCCGTTCAGCCAGGCTCATAGGTAGGCACTCATGGAACTGCTTAGAGGGACCAGGGGGACGGTAGATAAGAGTGCCTGAAAAGCAGCTATTAGGAGAGAGATCGATGTCAAAAGTGAGGCTCTCACAGTCTGGGATGGTTTCAGAAGTGACACGACATTGGAACCGTTCCTTGTAAATAATGGCTAGACCTCCTCCCCTGCCTTTCAGTCGGTCTTGCCGCGTAATTTGAAAGCCTGGAGGGAGGGCAACGGCTAAGGCGGGGTCGGACTCCGCGGTCAGCCAGGTTTCTGTTAAAAACAGAATGTCTGGCATATGCTCCTCTATCAAAAGTGCAATTTCAACCTTATGTTTCGGCAAAGAACGACAGTTCAGTAGGAGCATTTGGAAGTCGTGGGTGAATTCGGCGGTAGGTTTGGGTTTAAGGGAGCACTTACATTTAGGACAGGCTTGTGGTAGAAGGTCAACGCAGTAGGGATGCTGCGTGCAAGCAGTGACAGGGGGTCTGAGGCTGTACAGAGTTTCCGCATTATAGTGCCTGAGCTCTGGTATCTGTAATGCAGGGGTCATGGCCCTAGGCCCGGGCTCGGCGCGGACGAGCGCAGACGAGCTTGCCTTATGCGCGCCTTCGGCGCGCAATCGTCGCGCCCGTTGCGCTCGTCCGCTGCGCTTCCGGCAGAAGCACATGTTTATAGAGGAAGGGCGAGTGCAGGGGGGCGTGGCCTCGAGGTGGGCGTGTCCCCAACTCGGCGAGGGCGATGGCGGCTGACTAGGATTGCCAATTCTGCCCTTTCCAGCGCTCGTTTTTCGCCCACAAAGGTGCCTGCACACTGTAATTGTGTGTCAGGTTGGGGAGGTGAGAGTTATTAAAAACGAATTATTTCCGTTTAAAAACAATGAAAAACAATGAAATGCGCTAGATGCAGTCTACTCCCGGCAGTGCCTCAGGAGGTTCCAGGGTTAATCTATTGCGCTAGTGCTTCAGCGCGCTCTTTATAAACAATGCAGGGGGCGTGGCCTCGAGGTGGGCGTGTCCCCAACTCGGCGAGGGCGATGGCGGCTGACTAGGATTGCCAATTCTGCCCTTTCCAGCGCTCGTTTTTCGCCCACAAAGGTGCCTGCACACAGTAATTGTGTGTCAGGTTGGGGAGGTGAGAGTTATTAAAAACGAATTATTTCCGTTTAAAAACAATGAAAAACAATGAAATGCGCTAGATGCAGTCTACTCCCGGCAGTGCCTCAGGAGGTTCCAGGGTTAATCTATTGCGCTAGTGCTTCAGCGCGCTCTTTATAAACAATGCAGGGGGCGTGGCCTCGAGGTGGGCGTGTCCCCAACTCGGCGAGGGCGATGGCGGCTGACTAGGATTGCCAATTCTGCCCTTTCCAGCGCTCGTTTTTCGCCCACAAAGGTGCCTGCACACTGTAATTGTGTGTCAGGTTGGGGAGGTGAAAGTTATTAAAAACGAATTATTTCCGTTTAAAAACAATGAAAAACAATGAAATGCGCTAGATGCAGTCTACTCCCGGCAGTGCCTCAGGAGGTTCCAGGGTTAATCTATTGCGCTAGTGCTTCAGCGCGCTCTTTATAAACAATGCAGGGGGCGTGGCCTCGAGGTGGGCGTGTCCCCAACTCGGCGAGGGCGATGGCGGCTGACTAGGATTGCCAATTCTGCCCTTTCCAGCGCTCGTTTTTCGCCCACAAAGGTGCCTGCACACTGTAATTGTGTGTCAGGTTGGGGAGGTGAAAGTTATTAAAAACGAATTATTTCCGTTTAAAAACAATGAAAAACAATGAAATGCGCTAGATGCAGTCTACTCCCGGCAGTGCCTCAGGAGGTTCCAGGGTTAATCTATTGCGCTAGTGCTTCAGCGCGCTCTTTATAAACAATGCAGGGGGCGTGGCCTCGAGGTGGGCGTGTCCCCAACTCGGCGAGGGCGATGGCGGCTGACTAGGATTGCCAATTCTGCCCTTTCCAGCGCTCGTTTTTCGCCCACAAAGGTGCCTGCACACTGTAATTGTGTGTCAGGTTGGGGAGGTGAGAGTTATTAAAAACGAATTATTTCCGTTTAAAAACAATGAAAAACAATGAAATGCGCTAGATGCAGTCTACTCCCGGCAGTGCCTCAGGAGGTTCCAGGGTTAATCTGGAACCTCCTGGTTGGCCAGATTGAGGATGGGTGTTTTCCCCCGAGAACTATTTTGGGGGCCTTGAGAGAATTCCTTCTTGTTTTCATCTTCCCTCCTTTTTCTGGTGGGAACACTGGCCACCCTTTTGGGAGTCTCTCCCAGACGCCTTCTTGGACACAATGGTGCTGATCAAGCGGTCCACCTCCTCAGCATGCTTCTTGGGGTCCTTAAGCTTGCTATCTACTAGGTGTAGGCACAGCTCTGTAAAACAAGTATTGAGCATGTGCTCCTTCAGAATTAAGTTGTACAGCCCATCACAATAATCAACTTTGCTGCCCCTCACCCAGACCTTCAGGGCCTTGCTGGAGTTATCAAGGACGTCCTCCCAAGACTGGCTTAGGAGTTTGTGGCTGTCCACGAACCTCTGATGATATTTCTCTGGGGTCAGTCCAAATTTGCCAACAATTATGGCTTTCATGGGGGCATATTTTGCCTGGTCATCTACATCAAGTGTGAGAAGTGTGTCCCTCCCAACGGTAGGCATGTACTTCCATAAGCTGACCCCAGTATTCTGGAACCTTGTGTACCATCAGAACTACCGCATAAGCAGAAAATCACTTGGCAATATAATCTCCCACCACATAATTGGGCACCAGGGCTTGCGGACCCTCACCTCTTGAAGGACTGGGCAATTTCTAAGACCCAGCCGTGCCAGGGGACAACACCTGAAACCTTCGGGGTTCACCTGTTTTGCCGTACTTAACAAACAGAGACACGGGGTTCTTCCTCCTGTGTCAAAAGATCGTCTTTAATGACTGCAGTCAGGAACAGAAGTCACAGAAGTATCATACAAGATAGATTCTAAGGAGACTGCTCGATTTGTACAAAACAGGTCGCTCCTTAAATACTGAATATTCTGCTTCGGGCAAACATTCCTGCAAGTTTACAATTGTTCCCGTTTCTGTATTACAAACAATAAGGTCACACAATATCACATTCCCATCTCCAGGTGTCTGGCCTTCAATCACATGTTTCTGACATCCCTCTATTGAAAGGCCGGACCACCCCATAATAAAATTGGTCACCTCCTCATCATAAAAGGCTAAAGGGAAATGCAGGAACAGATGCAGAAAATAGAAGAGTCAGATAAGACATATTCGTAGGCCAATAAAAGAAGCGTGGTCTATTGTGTCAGGGTCAGTAGCTTGGCTCAGGCAGGACAGGACAGAAAACCAGTACGGCAGGGTCCGCCTCAGGCGACAGGGTCAGCTTTCGCCAAGTCATGCAGAAGTCGGCAGAACGCGCACTAGGGACTACGTGCCCTCGAGGTTACCTAATCAGGGTCATTGTTCGGACATCGCTCATTCACTGACTATGTGAGGGCAATGATACAAAATGGACGTCGTGCACGAAATGGAACCCGTAGGTTCGAACACAAGAATCAGCAATACATGATGAATCCTTCAGTGCAGCGTTGCGAAAACGCTTGCTTTACATTAGACTCATTATTTGCAATTTGCTAACGCCAGGATCGTCACGGTGCCATTAGCTCAGAAACATGGGTTCAGTTTTCACGGAACCTCAGACCCTCCTTTTGCCCTTACATAGGCAAGCACTAATCGATATCCGAGTCGATACCTATTTTCATCAAATCACTGAGATGTTGCTGAAGCATCATCCTTTCCATCAAAACCTCTCTAGTAACAGGTGGCCTTCTTACACACGTTGTGGCACAAAAACCACATAAGGCAGGACCACACTGGACACAGAGACAGCACGAAAACAGGAGAGCTAAAGCAGCCCCAATGACCATCAGAACCCTCCATCCCCACGCAGATAATAGGTTCCAAAACCATCCAGTTAGCGACCACTCCCCTTCATCCATATGTATAGAATCAGAGATCTTATGCAACTTGGAAATGGCCTCATAAACTGTCGGAGCATTATCCGGAATGAAAACACAGCAACTCGATCGGATCACTTTACACACTCCACCTCGATCTGCAAGTACCACATCTAGAACCATACGGTTCTGCAACGTCATAAGGCGATCCGCTTGAAGCTCAGCCGTCAAGTTACCAAGGGCACCAGCCGTTACATTAACAGTGGATTCAACTACACGAGTCAGTTGTCTCAGGTTCCTACTATTAACCATAGGTCCCCAAAACGGCAGAAAACCCTTGAGGAAGTCTCCCACTTCCTGACCCGCAGTGTCTTCCTGACTAACAACGCCCCTCACAATTCTGGCCTTGTGATAATCAGAGGCAGCCGTAAATGTCGGCGGCAGTAAGTTAGCAACATAACATGTTCCCGAAAAATCTCGGGGCAACCATGTGTATGCTCGGTCATAACAGACAAAGTATGTACCCTTGGCAGCCAAAAACGCAGGAGAAGACAGTGATGGAAAAACGTACGTTTCAGTACAGTCACTCTTCCCTAGCTGAGCTCTCGTATTCTGACCATTGCCTTGCAAACAAAAATGACCTAAGTGTGGTACGACCCAAATCGGAGACGAGCTCTTGCGCTGTTTCTCACCCAGACTAATGCTATACCCAGTCGCATTCCAACCCACATAAGCTCGCAACTCATCCTTAGGAATGGAAGAATATGCATCAATATCTCTACTCATATCGGCAACTCCTCTTACCAAGGCTTTATTGCTAGAGCTATATCTTGTGGAGCGTGGTGGTCGCGGGGGATAGGTCTCAAGCGCAAAGAGGAACATAGTCTGGAATGCCCACGATGACCCATTATAGCTAAAAGGCAGAACTAGATACGGGATACCTTTATCGACGGTATGCGGCATTAAACCACATACCCAGCAATTAGTCATATTCATCACTAGTTGGTGTTGGTGCAGGAGTTGAATAAATGAATTGTTCACGAACTCAGAACGTCTCGCTTGTTCGTGTTCAGGTAAAAGGTGGAAAGAGTGCGAAGAAGCAGTCGTAACAGGAAAGGAAACGTGAGGAGGCACCGTAGACATAGTAGGTACAAAAATTAACTGGGCACCAAAGACAATTCCACCCATCAGAGTTACCAAGACAATCAAAAACATTAGGGCACACTGGATCAGAAAACATTTGTTGTGCAATATTTCATGCAATTTCACTTTACGCTCAATCATAGTATTAACACCTCGCAGCGCAGGAAGCTCCATCCTCTACTCGAGCCGTCCGTGGCGGTTGGTTTGTACCTGTTCGGAAATGCGTCCGTTAGCCTCGGGAGTTCCCAAAGACCAGCCGGGGGAACCGACCTAGCGTCTGGTAACCTGCAAATCAAAACTAGGCACATGTCACGGCCCTACGGCGAACCCGGATGGCCGGTTCTTAAAGAAAAAAAAAAAACAACGCACACAGCAAACTTCCTGGCTGAGGAGAATACAATTGTCCAAAGATGAGTTGTCAGGGCAGAGGGGGCAAAGGAAAACAAGAAACGGTATTCACTTTATTAGTCCTTGGAATGGGAGCGTAAAGAGTAACGATGTCTTCCAGGTTGCGTCTGTTCTTCGAACAAGGGACCAGATGGCGAAACAGTGTTCAATTGTTCAGGTGAATGTTTGAACGGAGTAATGTTCGAATCCAGGGGCAAAGGCACAGTTCCAGGTGAAGCAGCAGTGTTCTTCAGGCTAGCAGACTCAAGACCTTTAAATTGTGCATCGCTGAACGGGACAAGCCTAGGAACACACTCTGTCTCAGAATTGCCAATTCCCTGTCTAATCCATTTGTCATACGGTAAAGGAAGTGGTACACGTTTCGTATGGGCAGCGTGTACCCAATGCTTTCTTCCAGCCAATCGAACAGCAGTTCGTGTTGACAACAGGACCTGGAACGGTCCGATATATCTTGGCTCCAAGCTTCTTGATTTCCCAAAGTTCTTTACGACCACGAAATCACCAGGCTGTAACTTGTGTCCTGGTCCCTCTGTTGGCTTTGGCAGAGCCTCAAAAACCTGTTGATGAATGGCACTTAGTTTAGCAGTCAAGTCATAAAGGTAATCGATCAACATGGGATATTCGAGCTGGGTGAATTCTTTAGGTCTAGGGACTCCCCAAACGTTCGCAGGACGACCAAACACAATTTCATACTGGCTAAGCCCTATTCGAGAGTGAACAGTCGCCCTAGTGGATAGAAGAGCCAGAGGCAATGCATCTGGCCATGACAACCCAGTGGTCGTTTGGATCTTGGCTAACTTTAATTTCAGAGTCCCGTTATAACCCTCAACAAGACCTGCGGACTGTGGGTGATTTGCACTATGGAACTTCTGTCTAATCCCCAAACCCACACACACGCTCTTCATGACCTTTCCCACAAACTCACTTCCGTTATCCGACCATACAATCCGTGGCATGCCAAACCTAGGGAAAAACTCTTTGAGAAGGACTTTGGCTGTGGACAGGGCTGTATTATCCTTCAAGGGGTAAGCTTCAATCCATCGTGAAAATGCACAAACTACAACAAGGACATACTTAAGGTTGTTACACCTTTCCATATGAATGAAGTCTTGTTGAATAACCTCAAAGGGACAAGTCGGGGGAGCAAAATGACCAGCTGGAGTTGGAGTTCCCTTGCCAGGATTATGCATCAGGCACACCATGCAATTCTTAACCACCCTCTCCGCACACTTAAAAATTCCATCATTCTTCCATACCGGGGCCAACAACTTGCAAATTCCTTTCGCACTAACGTGTGCCATTCCATGTGCCATTGTAACTACTGCAAGCACATACGCATCAGGTAACATCTATCTCTGATGTTCTGACAGATCGATCCAACAACCAGTCGAATCCAATTTACCCGTACTGTCTTTCCACATATTCTTCTCACTCTCAGTAGCCTCATTCTGAATTGACTTCACACTCTCAATCGTGTCTTCACACATTCCAGCATCCGTAAACCATCTTGCAGAACTTGCAACATACATTCGACTCGTCATGTTCTTTGCCGTCTTTTTCGCAATCTCATCTGCAAATGCATTACCACGACCAACATCATCCGTGACCTTCCGATGAGCACTACACTTCACAATCGCGACTTGCTTTGGCAAAGTAAGTGATTCCAGAAGCTCATTCACCAATTGGCCATACTGTATTTTTGTCCCGTGGGACGTCAAAAATCCTCTCTCTCTCCATAATCGTCCAAAACTATGTGCAACACCAAACGCATACTGGCTATCAGTAAACACGTTCACTCTCTTTCCCTTGGCCAAAACGCACGCTCTCGTCAGCGCAATTAACTCTGCAGCTTGTGCAGAATTCTGACTTACTCTCGCAGTCTAAACAATCGTACTCAATGTCGTCACAGCATACGCGGCAGTCACATCACCGTTCGACAACTTAAAGCACGAACCATCCACATACAAAGTACCATCCGGATCTGACAACGGGGTATCTTTCAAATCGATCCGACCCTTCGTTTCTTCTTCAGTTCGCAAACAACAATCATGTGGTTCTGAATCGCTCGACTCTACAGTAGCCGGCAACAATGTGGCTGGATTCAACACACTACATCTCTTAATCTGAATATGACTTGCCAAGAGTGTCAGCTCATAGCCTGACAACCTAGCACTCATGAGATGTTGAGTTTTTGTTCTGTTCAATAAAGTATCTACTGCATGTGGAACCATTACCACTAACATATTATTCATGACCAGACCAGCAGACTGTCGAATAGACACAGCAGCTGCCGCTGTCGCTCTAAGACAACTCGGCAATGCTCTTGCTACTGGATCTAAGGTTGAAGAAAAATACGCACACGGACGCTGTTTATCACCAAATTGTTGTGTCAACACGCTCAACGCGCAACCCTCTCGTTCATGAACGTATAGGGTAAATGGTTTACTGTAGTCGGGGGTACCCAACACAGGAGCTGAACACAACGCATCGCGTAGCTCAGAAAAACTCTTCTGGCAGTCATCAGACCATGGCAGAGGATTCGAAAAATCTTTGCACGTGAGAGCTAACAAAGGCTTTGCTAACAACGAAAAATTTGGGATCCATTGTCTGCAGTATGATGTGATACCCAAAAAGGCACGTACTTCTCTTTGAGTGTTTGGCACAGTCATTTGAGCAATTGCTCTAATTCGTTCTGGGGTCAACCTTCTTTCCTCCTTTGACAAGAGATGACCTAAATAGGTTACCTCTTGGCGACAATATTGCAGCTTAGAAGGTGACACCTTGTGATGTAAATCGGACAAATGCTGTAGCAAAGATATCGTAGCTGCTTTGCAAGTTGTCTTGTCATCAGCAGCCACTAAGAGATCATCTACGTACTGGATCAAAGCAGCCCGACAGGCAATACAAAGGTATCAAGCTGGCTTTTCAGAGCCTGACTATATATTGAAGGACTTTCACAATAACCTTGAGGTGCGCGCTTGAATCTGAAGCTACGACTACCCAAGGAGAAACCAAAAATGTCCCTACTCTCTTCTGCTATCGGGATGCTAAAGAAGGCATTCTTCAAGTCAATCACCGAAAACCAGGTAGCTGAAGCAGGAATCAATGTCAATAAAGCTGTGATATCGGGAACCACAGGAAACTGCGGAACCACAATCTTGTTTACTTCTCTAAGATCAATTACGAAACGATACACAGGAGGTTGGGAAGAATCGGTACGTTTCAAAATCGGCAAAACAGGACTATTACACACGTTACCTCGTGTTTCTTCGATCACACCCTTCTGGATCAAATCGTGGATGATCGCTAAGAGTGCTCGTTCACCATCGCTCGAAATTCGATACTGCGGAATTCGCGGTAACCTGACATTCGGTCTGAGCTGAACAACATATGGGGGAATTTCCAGAAGACCCACATCATTAGGACCCGTAGCCCAAAGAGATTCGGGGAGCGAACGCAATTCTTGTGGAAGCCTATCTGTCGCCACATACATAGGAGAGATCACTTTCCTGCCCAATGTAAGTTGTACTCCCGATGGGGAACAATGCAATGTCGCATACAATCGTTTCAACAGGTCCAAACCCAGCAAGTTCTCACCACAACCAGTAGTCAAAATCAACGGTGCCTCTAACTTACATGGTCCAATTGAAAGGGACAAAGGACTAGAGACTGGATTACGAACAGGGGCGCCAGAGAATCCCACTGAGACATTAGTTAAGCCAGACAAGGGTGCGCCAGGGATTTTAGAATGTATGATTGAACTTTTTGCCGCACCAGTATCCAACAGAAAAGGCTCAACCACACTTGATAAAGCTACTGAAACGTAAGGCCCACTCTGATCAACTGGTACTGACACTACTCCCTCTCTTTGTCCATGGCTATCCTAGCAATCATTATACGCAGTACTCTCGCCCTCGACATAGTAGTCATCTACATGGTACTGCGGAGATCTATCAGATTGCGCCTTCGATTGGTCAAAACAATTAAGAGAACTTTGTGATGGAAGAGAACGCTCATTCTGAGAAGGCGTGACACCACGTCCTCTACCTCTAGAGACTTGTTGGAAACCACGACCTCTCTGAACTGGCACACCATTCATACGCTGTCGCAAAGCAGGGCACTCGTTCTTATAATGACCCTCTTCTTTGCAGTATGCACATTGATTCAATCCTAACAATGGCCTAGAAACGAGGTACTCCGGTCTCAGTTGTACTCTCGGAAACGGTGTCTGTTGCTGAAATTGCGTACGTTGCTGCGAATCATTCTGATTCGAGCGAGGCGGATACGCCTGCTGCAACAACACCTTAGTCTTCAGGTCCTTCGTTTTCCTCTCTACACGTTCTTTATCTTCCTTATCTCTATTCTCGTAATATTGGGCTGTGGCTAGAATCTGAGCCGTTGAAGAGAAAGCCCAAGCACTTTCTGAGTCTTTCAACTTGTTGCACAAGTCAGGCAGCAAGTTAAACATGAACTTATCAACAAATAGTCTCTGGCCTCCCTCTGAACTCATATCTTGGCCGCTGTGGTCCACAAAAGTCTCCTCAAATCGCGTGAAAAAGTCGGACACACTTTCATCCTTCTTCTGCTTACAGGCCGACAATTTATCCCAGTTTACTCTCAACGCTGGCATCAGCGTCTTCATTAGATTAACTATCCTATTTGGTAACTCCGCTACTAGGGGTTCAGGTTTTGCACCTCCTACTTGGAGAGCATCCGCCGCTAAAATAGCAGTCCAGGTACCGCATAACTCGTTCGGATGATCCTCATGGCGGATTTTCGCCCATACCGGTTGTGGCACTACATTGCCAAACAACATCTCAATATCTGCAATGTTCATAATACAGGCGTCTACTCTCTGGGACAATTCTTTATAGTAACCAGTGGGATTCTTACGTGGGTCTGGCAAAGTCTGTTTTAATGCTAATACTTCAGACCTTTTCCATGGGACATGTATCCAAACTCTCTGAAAATGTGCTGGAGCGGCCGCAATACCTCTCCCTGCATCAGCCTGTACTGCATCACGCCATACTGGTGGAACCTCTCTCATAGGATACTGTCCTAACGTCTTCTTTGCCGAGGAATCATTCGCAAACAAAACTCTAGACGGTAATACAGACCTATAGGCAAGAAGCCGTTCTAACGCATGTCTAGCATCAGAGCCCACAATCATACCTTTCGCAAATTGACTCTGGAGTTCGAGCATTTCAGCAGGGGCTGAGTCTAATTCGTCGTTGTCCCATTCGTCTCGCAACAACTTACACATCTCCTCAAACACATATCTCTGAGTCGGTTCATTCCACTGAGAAAATGTATCGTAAACTATACGACAACTATACATATCGGGTTTCAAAATCCATCTATGAGCCATCGAATCTAATAATGCTCGTTCCCCAGACTCAGGGAGCTGGCTACGTCTCTGCATGGAGTCAGAAACGACGGGCGCAATTAGCGACCCAAAAAGAGGAGACAGAAAACTAGGGACGGTGTCGGTTACTCGCCGACGAGCGGAAGGTGAAGTAGACATAAGGGCGGGAGAAACAGCATTCAGCGAAAGCGAAGGAGCAAAAGGGGTAACAGAAACAGGAGTGATAGGCGTAGTAAGGTGAGGTGTAGCAGTTAAAGACGAAAAAGGCAACCCAGGAAGAGGGGGTGCTGGAGGAACATAACCTTGCTGAGGAACAGGTGGTGGGGGAGGAACTACCACGGGCTGACCAGCAGCCGGTTGTACAGCAGGGGGAACAAAAAGGGCTGTAGCGCTGTGTACATAAGGAGGTGGTGACTTCAATAAATAAGACATCAGAGGATCCTTTTCGGGGTCCTCTTTCGGCTTATCGGGACATGATGGCAAAACAGGGTAGCACTTATCAATTGCCATGCTATGTTGTCTAGTGAAAATCTCGGTCGCTTTCTCTTCTTCATCTTCCTTAAACTGCCTAGCAGCTTGCATAATCGAGACACCTTTTTCTCGCTTATCCTTTTTAGCCTGTTTGATTTCTTTCTGCTTGGCTTCTTTGCGCCATAGACAAAAGGAGTCAAACATCGCCGGCCGGGCTTTCTTCTTAAATAACTTCGCCTCCAAATTATCCAAAATTGCAGTTTCAAAACTACCATGTAATGGCCATCTGAGAACACCATCTTTCCTCGTATAGCGGACCCATACCTTGTTATACGTGATAGGGCCCACACCATGCTTCGAATAGAGCTCATAAGTCGGAGTTCCAACCGGAGGTATCGGACAAGGACCAAAGAACTCGAGTTAAACCTAAGGACTGGGAGCGACCCACGTATACTTAACTGAAAGATCAATGACGTCACCAGGAAGACCCGTCTATTGTCTCGCCGTACTAAGGACTACGCCAGGCTCCAAAACAGGTCGACAGTCAGGGCGCCAGTCCTTTGCAGCCATCTGGAAGCGGGAACATTCGCGGGGAAAGACCTTCGGACCACTTATGCGACATACATGGATCGATGAAGTGGGGTGCACCTCCCTCGGAAATTTCACACGAAGCTCCTCACAATCTTCAGGCTAGGACCGGAACCGCTCGATGTCGCACCACGCTAGGGCGCCAACTGAAGGACTGGGCAATTTCTAAGACCCAGCTGTGCCAGGGGACAACACCTGAAACCTTCGGGGTTCACCTGTTTTGGCGTACTTAACAAACAGAGACACGGGGTTCTTCCTCTGGCGTCAAAAGATCGTCTTTAATGACTGCAGTCAGGAACAGAAGTCACAGAAGTATCATACAAGATAGATTCTAAGGAGACTGCTCGATTTGTACAAAACAGGTCGCTCCTTAAATACTGAATATTCTGCTTCGGGCAAACATTCCTGCAAGTTTATAATTGTTCCCGTTTCTGTATTCCAAACAATAAGGTCACACAATATCACATTCCCATCTCCAGGTGTCTGGCCTTCAATCACATGTTTCTGACATCCCTCTATTGAAAGGCCGGACCACCCCATAATAAAATTGGTCACCTCCTCATCATAAAAGGCTAAAGGGAAATGCAGGAACAGATGCAGAAAATAGAAGAGTCAGATAAGACATATTCGTAGGCCAATAAAAGAAGCGTGGTCTATTGTGTCAGGGTCAGTAGCTTGGCTCAGGCAGGACAGGACAGAAAACCAGTACAGCAGGGTCCGCCTCAGGCGACAGGGTTAGCTTTCGCCAAGTCATGCAGAAGTCGGCAGAACGCGCACGAGGGACTACGTGCCCTCGAGGTTACCTAATCAGGGTCATTGTTCGGACATCGCTCATTCACTGACTATGTGAGGGCAACGATACAAAATGGACGTCGTGCACGAAATGGAACCCGTAGGTTCGAACACAAGAATCAGCAATACATGACGAATCCTTCAGTGCAGCGTTGCAAAAACGCTTGCTTTATATTAGACTCATTATTTGCAATTTGCTAACGCCAGAATCGTCACGGTACCATTAGCTCAGAAACATGGGTTCAGTTTTCACGGAACCTCACTCTCCGGAGGACGCCACAGGTGCGCTGTCAGCACTGATCCTGGACTCTGGGATCTGTCTGGTTATCAGCTCCGGCTCCTTCAGTCCCATCACATGTGACAGCAAAGTTTTCTTCTTAGCTAAGGCCCTCTTTGCCCCTGCATTCTCTCTGGCCAAAGTTCTTTTTGCCTCAGCCCTCCTTTCCTCTGCTTCCAGCTTCATCTTGGCTTACTGACGTTTGAGCTTCCTCTCTGCCTTCCTATCCTCCAGCTCCTCTGGGGACAGGCTCCCGGCAGATGCACTACTCTCTGCCCCATCCTGGCATCTACTGATGTTGAGTTGGTCTCTCCTTGCAGCTCAGGACCCAAGGCTGGGTCCTCAACCTTGTGAGTGCTCATCATTATGATCATAATCATCAGCAGCTTTTGAGGTAGACTGCTACCTCTGCCCTTCTGTCTACGCTCTGAGGGCTACTTAGAGATCCAGTTTGATGTTGATAGCCTTCCTGTATGCCTTCAGCTTCTTCTGTTTGCAAAGCTTCAGCAGCTCAGCCCTGCTGAAAGTTTCAGAATTGCACAGCTCCATCTCCATTGTGAAAAAAGACAGGGCACTTAAATTTAGTAAAGGGAGGAAAAAGCCAATGGAAAACTAGGAAATTTTTAAAAAGAGGTCAACTTTGGTGTCAAATATTTAGCAGGGATTTTTGTGTAACAGAAATCACTCTATGGTACTGCACAAAGACAAATCCTGGTCCAAATTGTTGAACACCAATGTGAGAAATTGGGTTGTTGGGTGAATGAGCTGTGCCTAAAAGATCAAAGCGACAACCGTGGAGATCTAGTCTCATAAGACCAGGTCAAAGTAAAAAAAATATAAGAGGACCGAGATGCAGTGTTGGTTGGATACAAGAAGTAGATTGGGCCTGGCCAGCAGTTATCTTCGGAAAAAGTTCTGAGAAGGTAAAGTTCAGCGGGGCAAGGCTGCAGGTGGTGCCCGAGGAGGTAGCGTCATCGTCAAGGAGCTGCTGCATGAAGTTGCATTGAATATTTCTTCATTCTGAGTTAGTCACTTTTATGGAAGCCGAAAATCTCCAGTGAGAGCAAGGCAGGAGGCTGCAGCCAACATGAATTCCAGGAGGCCAGATACCTCTTTGGTGAAGGGCCCCTGAACAGAATTTGCTGTTGTGAAGAAAAAGGTAGCAGGAGCAGCCGACCTACTGGCAATGCACCTTAGGCGAATTGACGAGTAGGTTGGTCCCAGACTTCCCTTGGTTCTCAGAACAGTTTTTAGCCCCAAAAATTCTAGGTCCCAAGTTTTGGATTTTGGCAATCTGGGCATGGTTAACGCCACCACAAAGGGTCCAGGACTGGAAGGAGACTACTTGGGCCATTAGGACTGTATGAAAAAGTTACGAAAGCCAAGACAACAGTAGCCCACCACTCCCAGAAACATCCTGACTTCTCTCTCAGTCATTGGGGGGCAGGTGGAGTTCATTCTTAAGCTTGTAGAGATTCTCTCTGGGACAATTTCTTTACTATCTCCCTTCTCAATATAATTTCCCAGCTATAGAACAACTGGAAAGCACAAAGGAACCGAATATCCTCAAGTAGAGGAATGGAAAAGAATGCCTGACACAGGTCTATGACTGAAAACGATTCAGCATCAAAGGGTATTTGGAAGAGTATCATGGCAGGATTCGGTAGCATAGGACAGCAATTTGGTTATTCTTCCTCAAATCCCGAACAATTCTACACTTCTTAATTGGCTTCTGCAAACCCATTGCAGGTGAGTTACAGGGACTTCCTAGTATCTCCTTTCAGATGCCTTGTTCTACAATGAATTTAAAAATGGAGGTAATTCTAGCCACTGACTCTGGTTGTATTGGGGTGTTTGGGGATACTCTGCATTTGACTTAATGGGTATTCTCACAGGTTCAACTTCTTTGATTAGACCAATGTATTTGCCAGTAAAACTCCAGACTTCCTCTTTCACTGAATCTCTTAAGTATGGAGGTAAGATGGCATGACCGGGACCAACCCAACAACAGACTGTTTAGTTCTAAATTTAAAGCTTGCATCTTCATCGTGTGTTTGGATCTCAACACCGTGCAGTGTGCATCAGATTACATAACTGAGTTTGCAGAGTAAATTCCTGTCAAATGGATTGGTCAGACTCAAGTCACATATTACAAACTGATGGTCCTCTTCAAATGGACCTCTCTTCACATGGACTCTAGCTGAAATAGGGTTCGCAGTTTATTTTTATTGGAGATACCTACTGTTAGACCTAGCATCCTAGGCGTGGTTTTCCCCATAACTTTTTGCCTTCAAATCTCCTGTTTTGCTGACTTCATATTTGCTGCCTGTAGAAGTCTACACCCTTGACCACTGTTATCCAGTGCTAAATTGCTGTGCTCCAACCTTAAAATATGGTATGAATTGGCTTATACCCAATGGGTATATTTAATTTACTTGTAAGCCCCAGGATTTAAGGTACTCTTGCTCAGGGTGCCTAGCTGGGTCCTTATAGCGGGCCATGCTCCATCACGGTTGGCCTGAATATGAGACTTTGTCCCGGTCCTGCACGACCAGATAGTCACAGTTGACTCTGATGCTTTTTCACGCTATTTTTACTGAAACCTTTAAACCTGCATATCTCCAGCTCTACTGATTGGATTTTTATCAATTTGGTCTTGATTTATTTATTAGAAACTACTCTATTTTGCTAAATTGTTGTCTGAGTTTCCTTGTGTTCTGTTTTCACTTTATTGCTGTTTGAAGTGCTGCATAATTACTTTACACATTGCCTCTAAGTTAAGCCACACTGCTCTGTGCCAATCTACCAGAGGGTTGAGCACAGGTTAATTTAGCGTTTGCTTGTGCCTCCCCATGACAAAGATTGTGGTTGCTGTTTGAATAGGGTTCCAACCCTCTCAACTAGGAACCCAATTTATTACACCTATAACTTGTACTGCTTCTTCCAAGAGGGGTAGTTTTAGAACCTCTACATTTCAGTATCGCTAGCAGTGCCTATGTCTCTCAAAAATGTTTCGGTGGACATTCACCTCTCCATCCACATATGGTCCACTATGGCATACTTCAAAGATTGCACTAAGCATGCAATCTTCCTCCCTAACAGGCGCCACCATTATGATTGATCAGTGTGAGGCGGCGACCTCTGTAGACCCCCTTCCCCTCCTACCGTCGCACCTGAATCCGAACCAACCCATCTTTCAAAGGCAGGGAGAGAAAGAGTTAATCTCTACCACTGACTCTTGCTCACAGGGAGGAGTCCCATCGGACAAATGCGGGAACCAATGGGACAACAGGAAGGCGGGACTAGCGGAGTACGAAAGCACCCCGGAAGGACAGCTCGAGGTTCTTGAACCGGGAGGAGGAAGAAAGCGGAGCAGCGAGGAGAGGAGGCAGACGGAGAATGAGAGTAGCGAGGAAAACAGAGGACGACCAGAAGAGACGAGCAAGGAAACCAGCCCTGGCGCTTCTCACGAGCCGAAGGAAGAAGTGGAGTTCTAGACCGAAGAGTGGTGGATGCCCCGGTAAACGCTGACGAGCCGCCGCAACTCCGGAGGGTTGCGGCTCTCGCGGTACGTGACACGGGAAGGGGGGGAGGAAGAACGGGCTGGGTCATAGGATAGCAGGTTAATCGGGCACTGTACATAGTGTTTGCACGCACAACCCTTTTTCTTGAGACTCCACTATTAAATCCCCTGTGTCTATGAGCACCATGCACTGTTCTACATTTTTTTTTCTCATCTCGGAGCACACGTGTCATCCCTCTTAGGGAACTCTCACCGAACCTAAACAACCTTCGTAAGCTGCTCTGCTTGTGTGTCCGGAATCCTCTTTAGTTTTTTTATTTCCTTTATTACCTTTGCCGTTTTTGTATTATTCTCTGCCTCTCTATATTCTTGTCGCGATCTGGCTGTTACCAGCCGGACTTCTGAACAGACACAACGGGTGTATCCTACTGCGGTGAAGGGTTCTCATTCCGTAGAGAAACGAAGCCAGATAACTCACCGCCCTTTCTGTCTTTGTCTTTCCTAAGGCTGCCGGGGTGTGTATCCACTTCAAGCCTGACTGCCAGCGAGAAACAGCCTTTACGAAAGACCCCACAAAGGAAAGAAAGTCTCCGAGGACATCCAGTTAACCATCCAACGGAATACCTATAACTGTGTTTTTTTTTTTTAAATAAATCCTATCACCATTGATCCACGAATTCGGCATCCTCGGTTTTTCTTTCGCCCATCCCTCTCACAATCAGAACCCAGATCTCCAAGACTGTCAAAAGCCAGGAATTGTTGGAAACCTTCGGGGATCATGAAAGGATTCTGCTGAACCTTTGAGCTCAGATTTAGATTAAACCTTTGGTTAGCCATGTTTTATAGCATTATTGGGGTTTGGGGCACATTGGGATTAAGAGGTCTTTGCATTTGCATATTTTTCATCAGTATCTCATTCATGGTTGGCAATTAAACCTCATTTTGCATTTGGTTGGGATTTAGCCTACATTATCGCTTCCAGTAGCCCGCCTTTCTACAATAATGGTACAGAGTCATCTTTTTCAACATGCCTAAGACAATTCCTGAGTTCTGATCAACAACCATCCTTCAACGTCTGCCTTGTGGAACAAAGTTAACATTCTGCAGTATATAACTCCCACACATCTTGATAGCGTACTCCATGCATCCTGCGCCAGCACCAGATCAAGGGTCATAGCCAAAATTCGCTATATACAGGCCTTTTCAAAAATCTTTCTGTACCAATTTCATCTGCACCAACATGAATTTCTCCTTAATCTTTTTCTACTTCATCTTCAGTTCATCACTATAATACTTCGCATATGGCAATATTTCATCATGGTATTTTGACTGCCAACAAATCACATTCTGCTGTATATAAGAGCTAATCTCTGGGCACAAACCAAGAGAGAAATGTGGTAAGAAACTGCTAATATTTTCTCTTTCTGGGTTTTCAACACCACTATGCCGTCGGAAATCCTGTATAGGCCCCTCGTGAGAAGCATGCACAGATGTCTTAGTCTACTTATTTATTCTGGATGTTTGCAGTCAATACATTTCTTTCTGAGGAACCTTAATTTTCAAAAAGTTACTCACCTGGTTATACTTGTCCATGACAATAGGGGAAAGCACATGAGTCCTAGCATCTCTTGGCAGTTTAACAGTTGTCCAAGCTACACCCACTTTACATTTGGCCCACAAATTGTTTAGAGCCACAATATCAAAGAAGGTATTTAAGTCCTCCTAAAGCACTTTTGAAATCTTCACAAACCTCTTAACTGGGTGCACCAAAGGGCAGGAATTTCTTGCAGTTTTGGAAACAGATTCGTAAAGGTGAAAAGATCACCACGACTCCAGGGTTCGTGTACATATCCTTCCCCATACACCTCTCTCAATGAGTATTCTTTGACCTCCGCATCATTCACACTAGAATTTCCCATTGCCCCCATATTGTCCTTATTTTCTGTTACCTTTCCTTTCTAGACCTCTGATCCTTGCTCCCAAATCTAGGGTAGCAACAGATGTACCAGAGACTGTAGTAACAGTAGATGTACCAGGGGTTGTAGTACTAGTGGTTCTCAATAACAGATCTGAATTGAAAAGGGGCAAACCTCCCTCTAAGGGAATCTGATCAGTTGGTGCACATGCACTGATATCCATAGACTCTTGGTTCTCTCCAGCCTGATGGACAATAATACACAGAAGTAGTAGGGAAGTTAACAATCTTCCAAAAAGTAATCACTTGAGTCGCTGACACTATCATCTCTTTTCTCCTCATTTTCACCTTCTTCTTGTGGTTTCCTTCTATCTGCTTTTCCCTTTGCTATCGCAGGGAACATCCTTACACTCCCAAACACACTTTCTATTGATTCCTGCTGCTCTGCGTCCAACTTCATCTACATATAACTATGTACCTAATTTCTCTTTCTAGTCTGATATTTCTCCTTATCTTTTGCATGTGCTACATGCTCCCATGCAGTCAAAGCCTATCATTGAGCAAGTCTTGGTGGGTGTTTCATCTCATACAACACTCACCTCAAATTCTCAATTACTCTCAATTTAAAGGTACCAAATGGGGAAAACTGCAAGGCCCTTTCATTTGCTGTGATCTTATTCCATTGTCTGATCCAGATCCAGGTAATCCAACCTGTGTCGTCATGTAATGTATGGATGTGCCTTCTGGAGGGGCCTCCTCACCCTCTTGGGCAGGTATTCTTACATAATCACTCAACAAAACTCTCAATTTCTTGAAAAATGTCTTCTTTATTCTTTAAGCAACAAGACCCAGAACTTCAATTGAAATCACAATAGTTTCTCAGCAAATCACAAATGCAAAACTATATGACACACAAATCTAACCCTAATACAACGGCACTAAAGAAAAAACTCACAGCACAACACCTAATGACATATTGAACAATACCAGCTCAACACCTACACTAACTGACCAATAGCAGCACAACTCTTTAGGTTGTTACTAGCAGCACTTCACACTAGCTCACACTCCACAGTGATTGGCTTTAAATAATCAAAATATCAAAAATTAAAAAGAACAAAATGATAACCCTTGTATATTCTACTAAAGTCACTTTAGGGAAAATGGGGTATAACGCTCACCTGGTGCTATTACACATACAAAGTGAAATCTTGACCAGTAGAAAATCTCCCTGACTTGCGCGGCCTACTCTTCTGATCAAATGGATTAACCAAATAACAATCTCAGTTGGTACACTCTCACAACCGTAGTTAATAAGTCCTATCTTGGTATGGCCGATGGCGCCTCACGATCTAACACCTCAACCGTAGCAGACAAGTCATACCCTTAGTCTAACTTAATATCTATACTGGAATCATGGATCTTCGAGGGGAATTGATTTTATGCATTGAAATCTTACATTATTATAACTGTTTATTGGGTTTTACACACAGTACCTGTAATCATACTACATATGATGTACTCATAACAAAATTCATGTTGGAAAATGGGCTATCTGATACTTGAACAGCAGTATATTAGCAAATATTCTCCTATTTTCACCACACATACAGAGGCACCTCTGTTGTGCCCTTACCTGGAGTAGACATCCATTTTGTCCCGCACACTATAAATTATTTTCTCATACAATTAAATACAAAACAATTCTATCAGCTTCACTGTATGGGTTGCCATTGACTTCCAGTGGAAAAGAATACATTCTTTTGCAACTGTCAAAGAGTTTGAGATCCATCTTTGCCAGTATGAAGTACATCTAGTGTATTTTGAAGTAATGCAATTCTCCCTAAAAGTTGAATTGAGGGCAGTAAGAGTCTTTGAAAGTATGACAGATCTCTGACCAGTTATTTGACATAGCAATGCATGACCATAAGATGAGCAAAACGTTGGTTTTAGTGTTACCACATTTTTAGCAAATAGGGTCTCGGCTCATGACTGCCCTAAAGAGCTTTGTGGGCATCCAATATATCATATGAATTATTTTGTAATTTCTGGATTTCAGCCTAGCTTCTGTGAGGCCTCTACTGTGGTTCTCCATTGAATAAAACCACTCTAGTTCAGTATAATTGTGTCATGATTTTGTTTCCATGTCTACCTTATATTGGAAATGTTATTCTAAAAGAACAATTCCCCAGTGATGGTGTAGGAATGGCCAGATACTACATTTTGAGTTCCCCATTTCTAGAAACATCTGAGTATAGGCTATTCAGGAAGTGTTGTTGGGGTTATGCTCAATTTGCCCTTCAAGCTAATTTTTAATTATATATATCTCCACTACTACAAGACTTTTACTAGTCTACATTCTGTTTGGAGTTCCTGAAATGGACTAACCTTACCGTTTGATATATTCTGGTCTATCAAGTGTAATCTTGGAGAGGCCCATTCTGTGCAATGTACTCTTCTTCCTCCTATTCTCAGGATTGCATTGCCCTAAAGCAGAGCTGATGAGTTTATCAGAGTATTTATCATCATCTTACTATATTTGTAAAATTTCCCTCCATGGGTTGAAAACTAATCATTTGATCTAATAAAGAGGCCGGAGATAATTTAACCTTCAAAATGACTGTTGCACCAGGTATGTATCTGAGTAATGTTCACCCTACCTTTGCCCATAAAGAAATTGGTTAAACCCTTTTATTTCAAAACGATTAATTGAGAAATCTGCTGGACCAAATAGTAGGACTCGATTTATTGAAAACTGAGGCCTCCTGAGTATGTGGGGGCATATAACTACAAGGACCTCACTCGTGTACTATCTGCATTCCACTTAAATGGTTTTATGGCACTGGCTATACATTGTTGTAAATCGTGATGAATTGACAAGGGTAAAATGCTTATGATTAGGGCTCCCAGTTTTCCGTTTTTACTGATTTTTACAGATAAATACAGACAGAAAACTATTTTTTTTCCTGTCTGTATTTATTTTTAACTACAGAAAAATATGGAATATGTCTTCTTTGGATGTTTTTTCCTACTGTCAATCATGAGTGCCAGGTCAGTAAGTGTATGGATTGAGAGGTAGGGCAGATGAAAAAAAGACAATACATTTCCTAATTAAGCTTAATTAAGTGCAGATCTACAGTCATTTATGCTATTTTGCAATGCAAGTGTTTTCAGATAAAGCTATTGCACTGTATACTGCTGAAACCTTTTGGACATTCAAATGCGAATGTACATTTATCAGTCAAATAAATGTGGAAAAATACCCATGGCAGCTTCATTTATACAGAAAACACAAAATAGAAATGGATAAATACAGACAAAATTAGCAAAAAATAAATATGGATAAATACAGACGGAAATGTAGAAAAAATAAATACCATGAAACCGGGAGCCCTACTTATGATGTAACTAAAACGAGGAGCTAAGACCATTTTGATGACTTGCATTCAGCACCAAAAAAGAGCTGAAGTTCTGATCATCTAGAAAAATCCTTGTGCATCTTGAGTATTAGTAGATTTAAGTTGGCAGATGTCTTATCGGTATACCTTGTTTTAATCAAGATTCTCAGATGTTTGACATTACTTTTTAACCTCTTGAAGTCACATCATGTCACACTCTGTTGTAGTGAAAAAGGCTTTACATTTAATCCAATTCATTTTATAACCAGACAAATTTGAAATGTTGTCAATCAGTGATATTAATGCTGGGTAGCTGTTGCTATCTGAGTACAGGTTAGCAAGGTATCTTCAACATAAATCAGTGCTTTGGAGTCACTTTCCCTGGTGTAGGAACCCCGAATCTCCAGTGAGCATTTTAAGGGGATATATAAAGTGTTACCAGTGCAAGCAAGAAAAGCAATGGGTACAACAGATAGCTGTGTCTTTTTCTTCTCTAGATGTCAAAGAGTTCTGTTAGGAAGCCACCACAATTCACTAGGGGTTGTGGAGATTCATATACCCATCAGATCTTATCTATAAAATTGTTTTTCAGTCCAAATTGATCGAGTATCTTGAAGAGGTACCTGCACATGACACAGTTGAAAGCCTTCTCCACATTGAGTGAGAGGACAAGCCCCTCCTCGCCAAGCCCATGTACTGCTACAGATGATGAAAAAGCATCTGCAGATGTTGTCTAGAGAAGCATCCTGGGACAAAGTCTACTTGTGACTCATGAATGAGAAATGTGATTACTTTGCAATTGCTAATATTTTTTCTAGACTCTTCATATCGACATTGATAAAGACAGGCATGGGATCGCAGCCTTTTTGGGGAGAGACAGAGATTGAAGCATAATTAGTGAACGCTTGAAAAGAATCTTTGGCTTCAAATTCCTAAAGAATTCACTGGAGAAGCTACCTTCACTTCACTTGAGACTTCTTATCGGGAGGTCTTAATCACTGACTCTTTTTCGTCTTTGGTGATATTGCCCTTAAACAGTGCTTTTTAGGTCTCGCCTGAGACAGCGCTTTAGCGCTGCTCTGGCGAGATTTATAGTAAGCGACTTTTGGAAGTGGAAACAAGTGCATTTCAGGCCGACAACTACAGTGCATGTGCTCCGGCCGTGCGCACCATTTGGCAGCCTGAAAGCATTCGTTTTCTTTCACTTTCGCGGCCGCACGGCCGCCCGCGAAAAGTGCTCACCATTTGCCAGCCTGCATTGCCTCTCTCTCCTACCCCCTCCCTTATCCCACTTCCTGCTTGTTGTTCTTGTTCTTGAAATGTGCCAATTCCCCTAACAATTGTTTGATGGTGACATCTAAAGTCTAGAACCGCATGACTTCTAATAGAAGGTAATACTCTATGAAACCCTAAACTGAATAGACCGGGCAGAGCACTGGCAAATGCATTATTGCCTCGTTTTGTATTTCCGAGCTTTCACAACCGTAATTATACGGTTTCAGACCCTGATTCACATGCGGTGCAATGACATGTCTGGCAGGCTCCACAACTCTTTAGTGTCTTTGCAAATGGTGGAAACATAAGAACAATCAACCTGCCCCCGCAGTTCTCTCCTCTCACCAGAGCCGTAATTGCACGCCCCTGTTCCGGGTTTATTTAAATATCACACGTCTTATGGAGTCTACCGCAGTCTGAGGAAACGCACAAGGGACTTTGATTTCGCTTTGATTACACATGAATCTACAAGACTGCACCCAGACGTTGCTTAAGTGAACAGAAATTATTCTCTTTCGTAATTATCCCAAACCACTATTTCCAGAAGCTTCTATCTAGCCCGTTCCATAGAAAAGTAGTAAAAGCAGCCACCTGAAAGTCCCTGCTGCTAAAACCCGTGCACTCGTATCTTAGGTCATTAGCCACGTTTGGAAGGGGGGCGTAGCATGAGAAAGAAGTCTTGCCGAATAACAACAACTTGGGTAATTGCAGGGCTCTGTCAGCGCTGCCCACACCTATCATTGTGCATGCGCTCAGCTAACTAGCCTGTGGAGATGGCGTCGACAGCAGCAGCGCGGTGTCTGAGGAAATTAGAGACGCTTTTGTGCCGAGCTCAGTGAGAGCGCAGGAATTACCCCTCTCCCCCCCCCCCTCCCCCTTCCCCCCCAATAGAAACCCATCTGCCTGGGAAAGGCCGCCCAGCCCCCCACTGGGCCATTGGCGGCATCTGAGACAGCCCAAATCAGCCACCACACTGGCCAAAAGGCAATTTAGGGCTGCATCTCCGATACACGCCCATTGCCCGAGTGCCCGCCTTAACAATCGCTCCTGTTTTGCAAGTGAGCTGTGGGCCAATTTTTTTTTTTTTTTACAACCGGTGGTGCTTTTTGACCAAAATGGCAATAAAGAAATGTAAACAAAGTATGTGCTTTACAAGGCATGGGAGACGGCATCGTGCAGGCAATGTTTATTGTAAAATTCGGGGAATCCACAGTAAAACCCGGCCCACTCGCCCACAAACAGTCAGACAAGCATTTGCAATGCAATAGGTTTCGCATTTATACGAGTTTGAGCTATTGGCATTGTAAATGACAATGCTTTTTATTTAAGTTTGGTTTTTTTAAAACATAAATAAAAGGCACTGTCATTTACAATGCCAATAGCTCAAACTCGTATAAATGCGAGACCTATTGCATTGCAAATGCTTGTTCTTTATGTGTGAATTTAGGAACAGGAAGTTGGTTTAGAAATATCTTCTCAATCTCATTAGCGTCTGGATGTTCAGAACAGAATAACTTTCTGAAGAAGGAGGCAAATGTCTCAACTATTTCAATAGAGTTAATTTATAAGAGTTCCTGATCATAAGCAATAGCTGAAATGGCTGTCTCTTTGTTTTAATTGGGCAGTAAGAAGCCATACGTCTTTCTCCATTTGCTCATACTGTCACCATTTCAGATGAGATTGCACTATGCCTGTAAAAATGAGTGCCCATTGCAAATTTCTATTTTCTTCCAGGTTCCCTGAGTAGGCGTTTGTAGTGTTTTCTAGTAGCATGCAATAGGGTCCTTTGTTCTTAGTCAAAGCATATTCTCTTATTAGCAGTGGCCTTACCCACCCCCCTGAGATTATGTAGATGATACAGAGCTGTCATTCTCTTCCAAGAATGTTTTGATATGGGATCTAACAGCAGACTTTTCATCTAGCAACCTAAGGTTGGAGATGTTCAAGCACCACATTTTAAGAGGTGGTATCATTCTGCCCATTTCTAAGTCTAACATACCAGTGGCTTGATCAGCGATACGTCTTACAAGGATTTCACAAGTAATTACTATTTGGAACATTGGGCCTGAAGCTCAGTAAAAAAAAACATTCAAGAAGAAGTACCCTGGGCACAGGAAAGGAACTAGTATTTCATAACCAGTGGGATCAGTCAATCTTCATGTGTCGAGTAAGCCTTTGTTTGTGCACTGTCAGTCAGTATCACCCTTTCAGAAGTATTGTGCCCTTTCCTGTATTCCCAATTTATCAGTCACTGGGTGAATGGCCAGAGGGTTAGTCGGGTATGGCCAAATTCTAAATTAAACTCTCTAATGATGTCAATAAAGTGATATTCTAGTACTTAGGGGCATAAAATGAACTTACTATCAGGGCTTCTCTCTCTATCTTCAATGTAATAAAGATGTATTGGTCATTCTTGTCTGTCCATATTTTCAAAATTCTGTATTGTTGTCTTGAATTAAATGGCTTACCCACGTCTTTTTGAATTGTTACAGGAGCCACTTAATGCTCCATTTTCCTCTTCCAGGCTACTGCTACCTATGAGGCTATCCACCCAATCACACTTACGTTTGTCTGTCTTGGATAGTGATTGGTGTTTCTCCTGTAATAGTTCAATGTCTGTATGTTTCCTTGTCTTTCAATGTATTGTGATAATCAATGTACATTTAAGCATATGCCCTTATTGGTCATGTTGGGGATAGAGAGGGAATATTGGTATCTTATGATTCTTGTCAAACAGGAAGGGATTGGATGCCAGGTCGGCACATAAGAGGTGCTGACCTGGTAATAAGTAGTTCTTGCAATTCTCTGGGAGCATAATGAAGAAATGAATACAGGGTCATTACAATTTGAAGAATATTATAATGCTTACCTGGGAGAAGAAGTCAGGAGTGGTGTAATAAGAATGTCACAGAAGAGGAAGTGAAGGACAGGGGTACATTATATGTTATTTGGCTGCTATCAGTAGGATAGTATATTGTATAGTCACTGCACTGAAATGGGTTAGAAAGAGAGTAAGAGCTCAACAAGCTGATATTTCTTCTTCACAAACACATTAGTGATCATTAATTCTAGGAGCTGGATGAGCTAGGGAAGTGAACAAAGGGTATCTGTCAAACCTTTGGTGCTCACCTGTTCAGTGCTTGATCCTGTGGGCGCAAACTGGATCAATGAGATGCTGGCGCCCAATTCTACTCTAGGCTCTAGGTTGCCTGGTTCCACTACCGTTTTTTAGGTCGAGGACTACCGGTCTGCCGAAAGGCAGAACCGGAAGTCGGAGATTTAATGACTTGGAGAAGAGGGGCTTGAACCAGCCCCTCTTCTCCCCTGTTCTCCATTGGCTGGCCTCGTAAATGCTGGCCAGCCACTGGAGAAGAGGTCAGTCACTCTGATTAGGCCCAGTCCTTTTCGGATCGGGGGCGTGTTTTTTGCGAGAAGTCTCAAGGAGGAGACAACAGCAAAACACGCCCCCGAATCCGAAAAGGACGCTGCGTTTCTCCGAGGCATTTCTGCTCTGCCTCGGAGAAAGGCGGTGGTGTGCCTTTTGCTCTGCCTTGTTGTTCCTCTGGGAAGGCTTTCGTTTTTACCTGGTCCGGAGAGAGGCAGGCTGTGCCGCCCAGACAGAGGCCCATTGACGAGTGTGACACAAAGGCAACCGGAAACATTTTCAAGCGAGGCTTTTGTGCGAAAGAAAAGGCCTGGCCGCGCAGAACCGATCAACATTTTAATCATTTTAATTCCCAGTCTCCGAGTCACGAAGCTCTGCGGAAGTCGGGCAGCAAGCGAAGGCTGTGTCTGTGGGGGCGATGGCTGAATGGCTGTCTTGCTGTGTTGTTTTGGGGTCTGCCGATTAAGATGCCATTGTTCTGAGGACATTAACATATGCATGACACAGGACCATTATGCAGAAGAGGCGAGCGTTGTGTTAGCTGGCAGTGTGCTCTCGTTTCAGAGGTGGGGGAGGTGAGTCGGGCTGACGCTTTGGGAGACCCCCAAGATCTCCGATCGAACTGATGTTTAATAGCTAAAACTTCTCTGCGAACGCGTCCCATGTCATGAGAGTGACTTTAATCAGCCCCGGTTTGTCAACCATCAGTACTAAGCATGTCGGGACTTGTAGTTACACGTTGCCCATCCAAACGCGGGACTACAAGATGCGTAGTGTTGTTGGCTACGAGTATAGCACTTTAAGATTGAGGGTGTATGTGTCACACGAGGCCAAGATGCTGCTTCACTCCTTGTTGGGGTGCGAACAATTCTCCTTGATTCATTAAACACCATCCGACCCCCTCAGCCCCACTCCTTTGATCAAGATAGATCGCCGACAGTCGTGACACAAATGTGTGGGGGTATTGCGGCATCGCCTGCATCATTGTGTTAAAAGCTGTAAGGTAACAACAACAATGTAAAGGAAGTTATCAAGCAATTCCTCGTACACAGATGCGACCTGACGGGGCGCCACGAAGACCCTCTGAGGCGCACATTTCCGTGGTGACACGTGCCTTGGTGGCATTTCAGTCACACTTCCAACATTTTTTTTTCTAGCTAGGAAACCCAATATGTCAAGTATTACTTTATTCTTCCTTTGTTTAATTTTGTGCGCTTGTACAGTGGCATCTGAGGAAGTAAAACGACCTACAAAATACGTCCATTTGACCCTGAACGATTCGAATAAAAATTCAGAAGTCGAAACTGTAGCCACTGACGACCACGCTACGTGTGCGCTGACATCACCACGAATGCTTTTACTGAGCACAGATATTCCTCATTCAACCTCATTCATATTTATTTATTTATTTATTTAATGCGTTTTTATATAGCGCGGACTTTACCCGAAGGTGTCAGAGCGCTTCACAATAGCAGCAGTAATGATACATAAGGAGCAAAAATCCAAGTGAGCATGTTACAAAATCAAACGGTACGTTACATGAGGAAATAGTGACAATTGTGCAAGTATCAAGGGCAAATAAAATACAAGAGGTAGCAAACGATACGTTACAAACGGAAAAAGTGATGTGTGCAGGTTACAAGAGCATACAAAGTACACGTAGAGGTAAAAAGAAAAAAAAAATTGCAATAAATGGCCGACACTCAGAACACTAAAACAGAAGTTACGTTACATGAGGCAGTGGTGGCCATAGTGCATGTATCAAAAGCAAACAAAATACAAGAGGTAGCATACGATACGTTACAAAAGGAGAAAGTGACATGTGTGCATGTTACAAAAGCGATCAAAATACAAGTAAAAGTATAATACTGCAATATATGGCAGACACTCAAAACACAAAACACACTGGGAAGGCACTTCTATAGGCATGGAGAACCCGCCCCTCTTCTCCCCTGTTCTCCATTGGCTGGCCTCTTGAATGCTGGCCAGCCATTGGAGAAGAGGTCAGTCATTCAGATTAGGCCCCGTCCTTTTCGGATCGGGGGGCGTGTTTTTTGCAAGAAGTCTCAAGGAGGAGACAACAGCAAAACACGCCCCCGAATCCGAAAAGGACGCTGCGTTTCTCCGAGGCATCCCCCGAATCCGAAAAGGACGCTGCGTTTCTCCGAGGCATTTCTGCTCTGCCTCGGAGAAAGGCGGTGGTGTGCCTTTTGCTCTGCCTTGTTGTTCCTCTGGGAAGGTTTTCGTTTTTACCTGGTCCGGAGAGAGGCTGGCTGTGCCGCCCAGACAGAGGCCCATTGACTAGTGTGACACAAAGGCAACCGGAAACATTTTCAAGCGAGGCTTTTGTGCGAAAGAAAAGGCCTGGCCGCGCAGAACCGATCAGCATTTTAATCATTTTAATTCCCAGTCTCCGAGTCACGAAGCTCTGTGGAAGTCGGGCAGCAAGCGAAGGCTGTGTCTGTGGGGGCGATGGCTGAATGGCTGTCTTGCTGTGTTGTTTTGGGGCCTGCCTGGGGATACAATGTTGCTTTAACCGCCCTCACCATTGACGCGTGCGACACAAAGGCAACCGCGGTCGCTATAGACTTTTGACCGCTAGAGAAACATTTTCAAGCATCTGACTGTTGCTCCCAATGGGTAACATTGCTGCATTCGAAGCTTATGCCTAAAATCTGACGGCTGTGATTTTTTTTATTTTTTGTTTCTTGTGAAAAGCTAAAACATCGAAAGTACTTGCCTGATTCTGATCTTGTCAAATTACATTTAAAACTTTGGACTTCCTCATTTGGGTGCGTTACATAAAAAGCCAGCTTCCTCCACTTTATTACTGTGGCCCCCGACGAATCCTCTGCACCTGGGACATGTTGTGACGTTCGGACTGCTGCTGCGCCGAGCACTTGAGCATTCGAACTGCCTAAAGTGCGTATTTAACTCCAGTTTCCCAGATACTGCATGAAGTGCAGATATCGCAATTCAAACAGTGATTGCCGCGCAGTCTTCGTGCTTTGCGATCTGCAGTTCATGCATTAACGTGAAGACATTGAGTTAATTGTGCGCTTTCTTCACTACATCCGCATGTACTCGGCTGTGCTCTTGGCCAGTGTAGCTGTCCATGATCCAGCCCTGGACACGCTTACCTCTGTGCGCTCTGCACAGACCAGGACTGTGCATAGGATTATACTAAATGTGCTGTGCTCTGCGCAGGTGCAAACTCTGCTGGGTAAAAACTGTAGCGGAGTCTCACTGAGGGGGACTGACCTCACTTGAGGGAGGATTCCCGATCCCTCTTTAAACGAAGTGTAGTGTTGCTGTAACCACCTGCATGAGGGTGTCTGGCTGTCCTTGGGACCGCTTGCATGAGCAATGCCAATAGCTCTAACTTTAACAATGCCGAGACCGTTGCATTGTAAATGCTTGTTGAAATATTTAGCAGTCACGGGGGACCCAGCAGAGGAAGGGGAAATGGAATGAAAGTGAGAGAGTGAAGTCCATAGTCACACTCTGGTTCAAATCCTTGATGGTCTAGCGCTATATTCAGCCTAGCTGTAAGTGAAAAGAAAATATAAACAACTGCAGCTCTATGTGTTCCCTACAATATTTAGTCCTTCTCTCAAACATGACTTTCATTTATTCTTTACCTTTGATTCTCTCTTTCCTCCTTTCAAATGTGTGAGGGTGGCATGTTTGATATCCTTTGCTCATTGAGAGTGTTTTATCTTTTGTAACTTGCAAAGGTTTTTTTAAATCATGCAATAAAGTTTTCTAACTGTAAAAGAAACAGTCAACCAAACAGTGCTGTTCTAAAAGATAAGCTTTGATGTCAGCTTTGATGTCAGCCGTTAACAACCTTATAAAATGCTAAACGCATACCTAGCTAAAAGGTTGGTTAAATGTGGAAAAACAAATGGAATATCCTGTAAACAAAAGTGTGTTCACATACAATGTTACAGCATTAAGAACATTCTGATTCTATAAGGAGCCAAGAAATTATTTAGTATCCGTTGTGTTTTTTTGTTTCAGGCTCGTGCTCCAAGGATTGCATTAAAACTGGTAAGGCTAACGTTTGCTCAAAAAGACTTGTGCTAGCATTACGCCCATATCCTGCATTCTCATGAAAGTGAATTCTTTCTTTTGCACCCCTCAACTCAGTGAGAACACAGACTGCAGGGCCGCAGATAAGAAGAAGACTGCAGGACCGCCACCAAGACTCAAACATCTGTTCAAGTAACTTCTTCAATAGTGAGTGTGTGTGTGTAGGCTTGACCATGTCTATATAAAGAACCACACTCAAGAAGGCTGCCACTCCTGCCAGGTTTGGGTGATGTCAACAGCGGAGGTTTTACCACTCTCAATCAATCAATCAATCAATCAATCAATCAATCAATCAATCAATCAATCAATCAATCATTCATTCAGGCTTCTAATAAAGCACATCTACTCACCCCTGAGGGTCTCAAGGCGCTGAGTGGGGGGAGGATCTGCAGGTCAGTCGAAGAGCCAGGTCTTGAGATTCTTCCTGAACTGTGGCAGCAATGGTGATTGCCTGAGGTGCAGAGGCAGGGAGTTTCAGGTCTTCGCAGCAAGGTAGGCGAAGGATCTTTCTCCAGCTGTGGTCGTGCGGATCAGTGGGATGGTGGCCAGGGCCAGTTGGACAGAGCGGAGATGTCTGGTGGGAGTGTAGAATGAGAGACACAAGGACTCCCATGCTGAACAGGGACACACGGTGTTCATTGTTCCTCTTACACAAAATTATTTATCACCTGCGGATTTGCCAGGTGCTAAAATTTGTAAATTACATATCCAGTCTTTTATTTTAGGACCACTTTTTTCTCATGCACTCATTTTGGCCCCTAGAGTTGTAAATTATTTGCACTCATCCAGCTTGACATATAACTGAATAGATGTTACTTACCTCTAGTCTTCTTCTCTCAGGGTACCTCGCACTATAAATTGCAAATGTTGCCCCCTCCCGTTTTCAAAATATGCATTTACAGAAATTCATTCTACCCATCTTGAATCATCCTGCGGCTTGAGAGTGGTCAGGTTGACTCACATTGATGGCCCTCTCTGTCATCCCAATATGGGAAGATGATAGCCTCACTAATGTCGAGGTTTATCAGACATTACTATTTAAAATCCACTAGTCTTTGACAGTGGAGAAAATACTGGTCAGCAAAGTGGAAAATATACAATACTGATTGCAGAAAAGACACATCATTTTATATATAAAAAACCCTAAATGGCATTGAGAAACAACAGGATGATGGCAATGCTTAAAACTTTGGCACAGGTATTTAATTGCTTAGAAGAGCTTGTTTGCCCACCTTGTTTGAAATCCGGGATTAGTGGAAACAAAACATACACGTACATTAAAAAAAAAAGTGAAACTTCTTTCTGCTGTCACTGCCAGCTGCATGCAAAGCAGGTTTCTACTCAGGAGCAATGGAAACTACGCTATTGGATTTCAAACACGGCTGGTCACATCAAAAAAACATAATTATCATGCATTTGCAGACCTGGCAAAAAATGCTATATGAAACCAGCACAGGCAAAGCCATTTGATCCTAATTTAACGGTCTAACTCCAGTAGCACCTTGATAGGGCAACAGCCATTACTGCGCAGCCGTTATCCAAGCATAACCACTACAACGCGCCTGTTACAATGCAGGTGCCTTTACCACGCATAACCATTACCATGCAGGATTTTACAACACATATGCACTTGCCTTGCATGCCTTTACAACACATTTCGTTGTAAAGGCATGAATGGTAAAAGCATATGCATTTTAAATGAAAGTATTTGATAAGTATTAAATGTTTATATATGTGTATATGTCTTTTTCTACAGGGTTTAGGTTGGGTGATTTTAGGGTGGGTATGGGTTGCATTTTAAATGTCTGTTTTAGGTATATATATATCTATATATATGCGTTTTAAATTGCAGAATTTAGCAAGTATTACGTTTTTATATATATTTATTTTTAAGGGTTTAAGTTGAGCATTTATAGGGTTTACGTGGGTATGGGTTTTTGGGTGGCTAGGGTCATTTTGGGGTTTACGGTGGGTATGGGTTATGGGGTGGTAAGGGTAATTTTAGGGTTTAGAGTGTGTATGGTTGAGGGGTTGTCGGGTTTTTCAAAAATATTTGCGGGGGGCTCACGGCCCCCCCGGGGCTTGTGAATGAAATGGGTGGGGAGGCTCAAAGGCTCCCCCGCAGCCCCGGGGACCACCACCGCTAGGGCTTGTTTTTGTTTAATAAACAAACCTGTGTGGAGGGCTCGAGCCCGCCCACACACCCCGGGGACCAAGTATGCAAATTGGGGGGTCCGTTACGGACACCCCAGCCCCGGGGACCACCACCTCCCCGGGGCTTTGTAAATGGTGGGAGGGGGGCTGCGCTGCCCCCCTCCTGGAACCCTCGATGGCCCTGGGGACTGCCGCCCCCCAGGGTCGGCTCCACGGGGCGCATTTGCACAGTGGTGAAGCGAGGGGGCGGGGCCTGAGGTGACATGTGTGCAAACGCGCCCTGTGGCGTGTTTTAAGTTGGGGAATTAATTCCTCTTCAATCCTGAGGTCCCCTGGGGGCCAACTAGCCCACCAGGAACTTACAGTAAGCGCCACGGAGCTGCGTTGCAGAGTGTTGTAAAAAGTGGCGTGGCCTCTGAACACTGGTACATTACCCGTAATAGCCTGATTTGGTCAGAAGTCTGCATGTATAGAAGCAACTGCCATATCTTGTAGGTCACTGATACGCACGGGTACATTACCTGATGTAAGGTGTGCGATCTAATGAAGAGTAGATGAATTCTAGATCTGCTGTAATGTTGATAATTACATGATGCACCAGTGAATCTCATGCCTTGAAAACATGGGAGCGGACTTGCAATTATGAAATGATGCTGTGAAACCATGCCGGTATTTCGCATAAGAGGTATGAATGCACACAGATTTGTGGCGAGATATATGACCGTGAATAAGCGAATACTACAAGAATGACTAACAAATGTTTTTTAATTGGATGTGCATTTTGAATCAAATTTTTCCATTTCCTTTTTAAGCATATTTGTTTTGTAACGACATTTATTTACATATGATTTTGCATCTGTTTTTCATATGTGCCTGCGATTCTTAAGTGTTTCTTCACCGTCTATGAACTATAACCCTTATTTCAATGGGAAGTTGGGCACAGGTCATTTACTTGACAAAGGCTTCGCCGAAATGCATCGTACTGTTCGATTCGTTAGACAATAAATCTTTATTGGACTCGTCCTATGGTGTGCCGCTGGAAAGTTTTTTCGTTATCCCGAAAGAAGTTTTCAGTGTGGGATATATATATATATATATATATATATATATATATATAGATATATAGAGATATATATATATATATATATCAACGATTCCACAGCGTCTCAGCCTTTCACAGCCACACAGGGACACGGACCACAGAATTTTGTGCCAATTTGCGTGTTTATTCAGATGCCGCCATAACGCGTTTCAACTCCTACGAGTCTTGTTCACATGGTAACGTTTTTTTGCGGCAGAAGCTTTTTTAAAGTAATAACGTGCTCTGTGATTGGATTACACAATTCTATAGAAATGGTAGAGGTATTCTTCGTAGGTTTTATCACGTTCATCGTTTGTTATACACATACATTTCAAAACAATAATACTTTGCGTTTGATGGTATCATAATTTGCAGTTTGTCAATGTTCATAATAATAATGTATTATGACATGGTATGATTTAAAATAATACATGCTTATATATATATATATAGATATACATATGAACAAACACACATAAACACACACATGTGTTTATGAATGTGTAATTATGTAAATATATATATATATATATACACACACAAAAAAGATCACTCCAGAAGGAAAGACAAGAGGACACTGCGGGGAGTATCACCGTGACCATTTATTCACCATTTGCAGGGCTTAATGCATTTCGTCGTGTACCTTCTTCAGATGCCTGTTGCACTGGGTTTCACATTCCCCCTCCTTTAAATGTTCCACGGCACTCCCATTGGCTGGAGTATAGCTGGCTCCGCTCGTTATTATCAACAGCTGCAGTCTGATGTTAATGACTTCAATTCAAAGCTTGCACCTCTCCGGTACGTGTCGATTGCGGGGCCATGTCGTGCTTGATTAAGCGCTATTGTGCCTTGTAAAGGGAGGAGAGGGCCTAATGACAGCCGAGTGAGTCCCGTAATCAAAGTGTTCGTGGCTGCCTTGGGTCCGCAATGCCTCAGCCCCAAATCCGGAAACCAAGTAGGGCCGTGACGCGCAGATGCATTCATCGCGCGTCCCTGTGCAGTCACGGACTGCTAATAGCAGCGGCCTCTTTCTTGGCCCCTATCTTGAGGCGGGTCTGCAATTTCCAATACCTTGGAGAATTTCGCCACACTGCCAATATTATCATAGGCCTCTTGCAAGACGGGTCCTCTTACACACGCTGCTGGCCAGCGGGTGAAAACATACAAAATAGATCACTCAAGAAGGAAAGACCAGAGGACACACTGGGGAGTATCACGGCGACCATTTATTCATCATTTGCAGGGCATAATGCATTTCGACGTGTGCCTCCTTCAGACGCCTGTTGCTCTGGGTTTCACTCGCTCCCTCCTTTAAATGTTCCACGGCACTCCCATTGGCAGGAGTATAGCTGGCTCCGCTCGTTATAATCAACAGCTGCAGTCTGATGTTAATGACTTCAATTCCCAGCTTGCACCACTCCAGTACGTGCCGATTGCAGGCCATGTCATGCTTGATTAAGCGCTATTGAGCCTTGTAAAGGGAGGGGAGGGCTTAAAGACAGCCGAGTGAGTCCTGTAATCAAAGTGTTTGTGGCCGCCTTGGGTCCCCAACGCCTCAGCCCCAAATCCAGAAATGAAGTAGGGCCGTGACACGAAGATGCAGTCATCACGCGTCCCTGTGCAGTCAAGGACTGCTAATAGCAGCGACCTCTTTCTTGGCCCCTTTCTTGAGGCAAGCCTGCAATTTATTTATATATGAAACCAACAAAATGCCCTGACGCATTGAGAGAGCACTCGACCATGCTCAGCCCTCCGGCATCATCATGCAGCCTGCTTGCTTCCTCCGTCTTCTAGTACTGCCAACACTTTCCAGGGCTCACAGCCCCTTCTTCCTGGGCAGGGAAGACACACTTGAGACCTGCATTTTTCGTTATCCAACGTTATTAAGTACCATTCCCGCCTCCTGTGGGCGTGTTTTTGCTGCACTGTCCCTCGGTGCATTCTGGGAAATGGAGTTCTGAATGCAGGTAAAATCCCCTTTGAGTACGTTCAAGCGTGCTCTCCCAATTAATTTGTATTGTTACCTCTGGGTGAGTCACAGAAAAAAGCAGGCAGGCTAAGTACGCATATTGAGCATGGTGCTGAACAAGTCCTGAAAAGTTTCGAACCACAGCCTCAATTAGCTGGTGACTGGCATCTTCTCCAATTAACGATGGTGCTCTCCCCACGGCCAGGCAGCAGTGCGCATTATGAAACCAAAAAAATGCCCTGAACCATTTAGAGAGCACTCAACCGTGCTCAGCCCTCCGGCATCATCATGCAGCCTGCTTGCTTCCTCCGTCTTCTAGTACTGCCGATGCCTTTCAGGGCTCACAGCCCCTTCTTCCTGGGCAGGAAAGACACACCTGAGACCTGCATTATTCGTTATCCAACTTTATTAAGTACCATCCCCGCCTCCCGTGGGCGTGTTTTCGTTGCACTGTCCCTCAGTGCATTCTGGGAAATGGAGTACTGAATGCAGGTAAAATCCCCTTTGAGTAAGTTCAAGCGTGCTCTCCCAATTAATTTGTATTGTTACCTCTGAGTGAGTCACAGAAAAAAGCAGGCAGTCTTAGTACGCATATTGAGCACGGTGCTGTACAAGTCCTGAAAAGTTTCGAACCACAGCCTCAATTAGCTGGTGACTGGCATCTTCTCCAATTAACGATGGTGCTCTCCCCACGACCGGGCAGCCGTGCGCATTATGAAACCAACAAAATGCCCTGTTTTAAGATAGCACTCGACCGTGCTCAGCCCTCCGGCATCATCATGCAACCTGCTTGCTTCCTCCATCTTCTAGTACTGCCGACGCGTTTCAGGGCTCACAGCTCCTTTTTCCTGGGCAGGAAAGACACACCTGAGACCTACATTATTCGTTATCCAACTTTATTAAGTACTATCCCGCATCCCGTGGGCGTGTTTTGGTTGCACTGTCCCTTGGTGCATTCTGGGAAATGGAGTTCTGAATGCAGGTAAAATCCCCTTTGAGTAAGTTCAAGCGTGCTCTCCCAATTAATTTGTATTGTGACCTCATCATGGAACTACTTGTCCCAGCATGCCACTAAGCTGCACTATGCAAAGCCTATTAAGGAAAAGAAATGATGAGACATGAGGAAATAACCATAAAAGAGAGCCTTTACTGTGGTAATTTTTGCAAGCCTATGAGGAAGATGCTTTCTGCATCAAAACACGAAAGGCTACTAATTTTCTTTTTTGTTTTGCAGAGGAGAGTCAAGAATGAAAGCCGGATGGCTGGATTGCTGCTGAGTGCCCTCCCGAAGCTCCAGGGCATTTGTTTGAACAAAATTATCCACACGGCGGTTCGGTCGTAGAGAGGTGCACCATCTCAAGTAAAGGCAACAGAGAGGCTGTCATGGGAAACCATTCCTTGACTGTGCAGCGCAGCGATCCGAAACACAAAGAAACTTTTCTCTTCATTCAAAGTCCTACCAAGGAAAAGACATGCATTTTAATATGAATTACCGACATAAGCCCACTTAGGGGAGACTTTTGCTTGTCATGGAACTACTTGTCCCAGCATGCCACTAAACTGCACTACGCAAAGCTTATTAAGGAAAACAAATGATGAGACATGCGGAAATAAACATAAAAGAGAGCCTTTCCTGTGGTAAATTTTGCAAGCCTATGAGGAAGATGCTTTCTGCATCGAAACGCGTCAGGCTTCAAATTTTCTTTTTTGTTTTGCAGAGGAGAGTCAAGAATGAAAGCCGGATGGCTGGATTGCTGCTGAGTGCCCTCCCGAAGCTCCAGGGCATTTGTTTGAAATATTATCTACTGGCGGTCGCCAGTAGATAGTTATAGTTAGGACCGAGTTCCAATAGGAAATCTGAAAATTCTATTTTGAATAACTTAGGCGCCGGTTGACTTATCTTAGTGAAATTTTCAAAACTAATGGGGCGCTCCGCTCAGCTCCTACCCTGAAAGTCTCGGGGTGATTCGTCAAGCGGGGGCTGAGAAAAAAGGGGGGTCCCAAAACGCGTTTTCCCCATGCATTTTCCCATAGGACCTTTCGCCGAAGGTACAGCCCAAACGGCTGAACAGAATTAAATGAAATTTGGCAAAGAGCTAGTCCTCAGGTCAGGCATGTGCCTTTTGCATATATGGTGTCAATCTGTTCAGTGGTTCCTGAGAAAATCAAAATCACATATATATCTGGGCGGAGCCTAACCTCACATTTCATCGTGAGATCTGATTGGCTGTCAGCACTTCATCCAAGAAGTGTTGGCAGCCATCTTGGGACCAATATACATGATAGCACCTCATTAAAAAGCATTGCAGTTAATTGAAGGTTTTAAGACTTTAGTTACATTATAAATCATTTGTTGATGGTACCATACTCATTTTAGGAATTGTGGTGTGTTCTAAGGTGATTTTACCATGTGAAAAAGCCTTTTTCTGTGATATCATGAATCATGTTTGAGAGAAAAACATTTTCTCATGCTTTTCCCACAGAGGTTTGGAAAGTGATCTATAAGCTAAACTGAGAGCATATTTTCTGTAAATTCACATTATCTTTCTCAGTCATGTGAGAATGAAGTCTGACATTCTCAGTAAAACACGTACATCCAACAAGGGCAGAGACTGTCAGTTGATTCCTTTGTGTTCTACTGCAGCTTCCCAGAGTGTTCTAAAGAACAACTAGAGCGCTAACAGTCCTACTTATGACAAACGTATTGCACACCTGAAGCCATCTTGAATGGAATAAAGTGGTAACTCTTAAAATATTTAATTTAAAAAGGAACACAATGAGGGGGTTCATTTTGCCATAGAAAGTATGATTAGTGCTGCAGAAAGAAAAATTAGGGCACATTTTGAGTGACTTCTCAAATCCTCTTCTATTTCATTAAAAAATTCTGACATGCAGACTGAAACATGCACTTTGGATACCAGCAGCAGACCTCCCTGGTGAGCAGTAGCTTTACTATAGTGATCTAATAAGCAACTAGAGTGCTAACATTCTGAATTTATGGCAAATGTGTGACACATCTGAATGCTTTCTTGATGGAATCAAAGTAAAAAACTGAAAGTATTTCCTACTGAGGAGACTGTAGTAAATGAGGAAATTAGGAAACTTCATAACACATAAGTCTCCCAAAATGGCCACCAGAGACAAAAGAGCCCAAATGTAGCCCAAATATCACCCAGATGTAGCCCAAGTATAGCCCAATGACAGAATGTCCCAGAGTGTTCTAATGAACAACTAGAGCGCTAACAGTCTTACTTATGACAAAAGTATGGCACATCTGGAGCCATCTTGATTGGAATAAAGTGGTAACACTTAAAACATTTAATTTACAAAGGAACAAAATGAGGGGGTTCATTTGTCCATAGAAATTATGATTAGTGCTGCAGAAAGAAAAATTAGGGCACATTTTGACTTCTCAAATCCTCTTCCATTTCATAAAACAATTCTGACATGCAGACTGAAACATGCACTTTGAGTACCAGCAGCAGACTTCCCTTGTGAGCAGTAGCTTTACTACAGTGATCTAATGAGCAACTAGAGTGCTAACATTCTGAATTTATGGCAAATGTGTGACACATCTGAATGCCTTCTTGATGGAACCAAAATAAAAAACTGAAAGTATTTCCTACTGAGGAGACTGCAGTAAATGAGGAAATTAGGAAACTTCATAACAAATAAATCTCCCAAGATGGCCACCAGAGACAAAAGAGCCCAAATGTAGCCCAAATATCACCCAGATGTAGCCCAAGTATAGCCCAATGACAGAATGTCCCAGAGTGTTCTTAAGAACAGCTAGAGCGCTTACTGTCTTGCTTATGACAAAAGTATGGCACACCTGAAGCCATCTTGATTGGAATAAACTGGTAATACTTAAAACATTTAATTGAAAAAGGAACACAATGAGGGGGTTAATTTTGCCATAGAAATTATGATTAGTGCTATAGAAAGAAAAATTAGGGCACATTTTGAGTGACTTCTCAAATCCTCTTCTATTTCATTAAAAAATTCTGATATGCAGACTGAAACATGCACTTTTAATACCAGCAGCAGACTTCTGTGGTGAGCAGTAGCTTTACTACAGTGATCTAATGAGCAACTAGAGTGCTAACATTTAGCATATATGGCAAATGTGTTACATATCTGAATACCTTCTTGATGTAATCAAAGTAAAAAACTGAAAGCATTTCCTACTGAGGAGACTGCAGTAAATGAGGAAATTAGGAAACTTCATAACAGATAAATCTCCCCAGATGGCCACCAGAGACAAAAAGCCCAAATGCAGCACAAATATCACCCAGATGTAGCCCACATGTAGCCCAATGACAGAAGTGTGCAAAACACATTGTTTGTGTATTTGCAGTTTTATATAGTGCAGACTTGTCAGGTATTGGAGTGCTTTACATGAGCATTGGTTACATCACACAAGATCAAATTCATTTTGGTTGTAGACATGGGGAGATTAAGTGATTTGACCTGAATCACAGAATGTTGAGCTGAAGCAGAAACTCCAACCTGGTTCCCCAGTTGCAAAGTCTGCAACTCTGGAAGTAACACCACATCCTCTCCCCTAGGTGCAACATTTAATCAAGTGGTCAACTGGATAAAAAAAATAAAGATTACAATTAATTTAAAAGTTCTTTGTCGCTATTTGAAAACTCAGAAAATATGTCCTCATTTTAGTTTTTTAGAGCACTAACCATAATTTTGATGTAAATAAGACCCTCTCATATATGTAATTTCTAAAGGAAATGCTCTAGGTATTACAGTTTTGATTACATCAAGATGACGTCAGGCGTTACACACTTTTGTAATAAATATAGAATGTTCGCAATCTAGTTGTTCATTGGGATACTGTTGAGAGGCCGAGGGCAAGGGCACGGACTCTGAAAATTGAAGGCAGGTAGGAGAGTGCAGAGGCAACAATTTGACCACACTGGGCAGGCAGGAAGGGCAGTGGCAGCACAACAGACTATGGAGGGCAGTGGAAAGGGGGGCAGGGGCAACAAACCAACAATACAGGACTGGCAAGAGAGGCTGTGGCAATATCATAGACCATTGTGGGCAGAAGGAAGAGGCAGTGGTAGTACAACCATACATGCCAACAGACCCGTTTCAGCCAGGAAACGTCCAATGTTTTTAAGCTCAAATGGGCTTTATTTGATCTGTCTCCTGTCTACAATCTCCTCTTTTTCACTGTAACTCAAAGGGGAAAATCAATACCCCAGTTTTTTTTCAAAATCTCCCTCTTACCAAGTTCAAAAGGTTCGCAAGTATGGTACATTGAATCATGGTAGGCAGGAGGAATTGGGGTAGGGACATGGACTCGGATAACAGAGGACAGGAGGGACATGGAGAGGTGCACCAAACTGACCCTACAGGGCAGGCATCAGGGTTTGCAGCAGCACAATACACCACACAGCGCATGCGGGACGGGAGTGCAGCACAAAAATCCATAGAAAGCAATAGGGAGGGGACAGGACCATGCACATGGACAACAGAGAACAGATGGGAAAGAAGCAATGGTAGGTAGCTGACCATAATGGACAGACAGGAGAGAAAGCTGCAGCATAACAGACCATAAAGGGCAGGAGGGACGGATCAGGGGCATTACAATGGAACAGACAAGCCAGGAGGGAGGGAATAGGGGGTCTGCACATGGAAACAGGGCTGGGGGCAAGGTGGCAGGGCAGGAGCAGCAAGATGACCATGGAGGTCAGGCAGGATGGGCACTAGAAACAAGACACACCATGGAGAGCAACAATGAAACTATGGTGGCATACACACAGACCATGGAGGGAAGGTGGGAGGGGGTCAGGGGCAGCTAGCTGACAACACAGGGAAGGTGGGAGGGGCCATGGCAGCACAGAAGACCATGCATGGCAAGCGGGAGGGTTAGTGGCAGCACAATGGCTATGATGGGCAAGAAGGAGGGTGCAGGGGCATGCACAAAGGACCATGGAGGATAGAAGGGAGGGTCAGGACCTGGGCACAGACAAGAGAGTTCAGGGGAAGGGACCTCACAACAGACCGCACGGGGCAGGCAGGAGGAGCAGTTGCAGCACAACAGATCAGGGAGGGCAGAAGGGTGTGGCAGTAAAATGGACCATGGAGGACAGGAGGAAGGGGATAGGGGCATGGCATGTGGACAGGCAGGGTGGAGGTGGAAGGGACAGGTTATAGTCATCTGACAATGCTAGGCAGGTGGGAGGGGAGTGGCAGCTCAACAGAACACTCAGAGTAGATAGGAGTGGCAGGTCCATGGAACATAGTGGGCAAAAAGGATGGAGCAGGGGCATGTGCAAAGACATCGGAGGGCAGGGGGAAGGAGGATAGGGGCAGCAAGCTAAGCACAGAGGCTAAGCAGGAGGTCAATGATGGGCCATAGAATTGGGCAATGGAGGGCAGGAGGAGTGGACTGGTACATCATGCTAAATGGAGGGCAGTGGCAGCACATCAGACCATGCATGGCAGGAGGGAGGAGGCTAGTCCATGGATTCAGACAACAGAGGATAGGGAGGAGGTGGATGGGGCAGCAAGCTAACTGTTCAGAGAAGGTGGGTATTAGGAACTTTATTGTTTTTTAAATGTGTGTCTGTGCGAACTACTTAAAATATGAACAAGTATGCAGCATAATCTCACTTTTATTCAGGAAGAAGAGGACGTTTGTGACTGTGACTCCGGGCTCACTTGGCAGAAACACCCCCTGACCCTCCACCCCCATCGCGAAATGTAATGCCCGTGAAAAGGGTAGGTGGACGCAGTGTTATATAGAACATAGTCCTGAGAGCACGATTGAAAATGAAAACTAGATGTAGTATATGGTATAAACTATGCACCAAAAAGTGTGATATAAGATGAACCGGGGCGTGAAATATAATATGCAATACATTGTGCGCAATGACAGATTCATTGGAGAGCGCGAGATAGCACAGGCACTAGCGCGTGCTATGCGATATGCGCCTTGGAGTGTAATATGCACAGGGCAGTGTTGTGTAACATAACTAGTCTCTAAAGTTGTAATATAAAATATGTGCTGGGGAGTGTAACGTTGCATATGCACTGTGACAAAGATATGGATCCCAGATTGTAATATGTATGGCATAGCGCTGTGCGTTATAGCATACACATCGAGGAAGGCTCGTTAGATGGAGCAATATAACCCGTGCAAAGGCAAGTGTGGCATGACATATTCACGGGGTGGTGTTACAGTGCACATGGGCTAGAGAGTGTCATAGCATACGCACTAGCTGGTGGAATACAACACAGAGGTGTGAGGCAATCGGCGGGCACTGGTGGGTGTAACACAGCATTGGGCTCAGCCAGGAGCACGCTGTGACTCTCAAGTGAGGTTCGTCTCCTTTCCAGAGAGTAAAATAAAAAGTATTACACATCCGGCGGTGGATGTGTTTTTTATTAACCGTGAGGGGGGTTTTTTGCATAGTTTGGTCGAATTTTTGTCGAATCCCCTTTGAATGGCTTGGTGTGTGTGTATATTAAATGTGCCTGTCAATAGCTACCCATGTTTGTATAAATAAACGACAAGGGTGTCTACTTGGAGAGTACCCACCGGCGGGGGCGCCGGGATTAGGCACGGTAGGGCGTGAGACACGTCAGAGCTTCACTAGCATTGTAAATACATTCCATGTGGATTCATTCTATGCCTAGTCACCTTATAATGAATATCACGCAAATCGTCATGGTGATAGGTACATACGGTTTGTCCAGCATGTCCTAGGTGTTTCTATAAATAGATATATTTTTAAAATAATAAAAAACAAAGGCCGGCCCCGGGGGATGGGGTCCCCGGAGCCATAAGTGGCCTGAGGAGGGGGGCAACGCAGCCCCCTCCTAAAGAATTTAAATTAAAAAAAGGCCATGACCCGGGGGTTGGGGTCCCCGGGGCCGATTAAGGCCTTGGGAGGGCCAAATTTATTTTTTTCAACAAAAAAAATTAGGGTGCAGGCCCTGGGGGATGGGGTCCCCAGGGCCAGTAAATTAGAAAAAGAAGGGGGGCCACACAACCCTCCTTCTTAAAAAAATGAAATAAATTAAAGACCGGCATCGCGCTGGAGGCCACGCCCCCTCCTTGCAGCACTCTGCAAACGCGCCCCCTGGCCAGTTGTAAGTTGGGGAATTAATTCCCCTTCAATACTGAGGGTCCCTGAGGGCCAACTAGCCCAACAGGTATCTCCAGTGTGCGCCAGGGAGCTGCGTTGCAGACAGGTGTTCTGAGGCCACGCCCCTTTTTACACCTCTATGCAACGCAGCTCTGTGGCGCTTACTGGAGGTACCTAGTGGGCTAGTTTGACCCTAGGGACCCTTAGGATTCAAGGGGACTTAATCTCTCAACTTAGAACGGCCACAGGGCGCGTTTACACAGTGGTGAAGGGAGGGGACGGGGCCTGAGGTGACGTGTGCAAACACGCCCTGTGGCGCGTTTTAAGTTGGGGAAATAATTCCCTTTCAATCCTGAGGGACCCTGGGGGCCAACTAGCCCACCAGGTGCTTCCAGTAAGTGCCACTGCTCTGTGTTGCAGAGAGGTGGTGCAGGCCGTGCCCCTTTTTACACATCTCTGTAATGGCGCTTACTGGACGTACCTAGTGGGCTATTTTGCCCCTAGGGATCCTCAGGATTCAAGGGGACTTAATCTCCCAACTTAAAAAACGGCCACAGGGCATGTTAACACAGTGGGGAAGGAAGGGGACGGGGCCTGAGGTGACGTGTGCAAACACGCCCTATGGCGCGTTTTAAGTTGGGGAAATAATTCCCCTTCAATCCTGAGGGCCCCTGGGGGCTAACTACCCCACCAGGTGCTTCCAGTAAGCGCCACTGAGCTGCGTTGCAGAGAGGTGGTCCAGGCCGTGCCACTTTTTACACCTCTCTGCAACGCAGCTCTGTGGCGCATACTGGAGGTACCTAGTGGGCTAGTTGGACCCTAGGGACCCTCAGGATTCAAATTAACTTCATCTCCCAACTAAAAACGGCCACAGGGCGTGTTTACACAGTGGTGAAGAAAGGGGACGGGGCCTGAGTTAACGTGTGCAAACAAGCCCTGTGGCGCGTTTTAAGTTGGGGAAATAATTCCCCTTCAATCCTGAGGGACCCTGGGGGCCAACTAGCCCACCAGGTGCTTCCAGTAAGCACCACTCCGCTGCGTTGCAGAGAGGTGGTCTAGGCCGTGCCCCTTTTTACATCTCTCTGCAACGCAGCTCTGAGGTGCTTACTGGAGGTACCTAGTGGTCTAGTTGGACCCTAGGGACCCTCAGGATTCAAGGGGACTTAATCTCCCAACTTAAAACGGCCACAGGGCGTGTATACACAGTGGGGAAGTGTTTTAAGAGGTAGTTTTAATCCCCTTCCCTATTATATACTAGGGGCTTACAGAGGAGGTCATGCTGATCACAGGGGGACCCCAACGCATAGTGTTCCTTAGTGTATGTAGGTGTTTTCACTGTATTCTGAGTGTCTTTTAACATAGCACTGGCTCCAGGACTGGTTAGTCAGACTCAGTTACCACCAGTATCCGTCTGACAAAGTTGAGGGTACAGGATGATTTTGCAACCAGGCTTCTTTCTGCTCTTCTGTTTGTTCTTTCTGCACGTTATCCTTCTTCCTGCACTTTTCTTCGTCTTTGAGGACTTCTGTTGCTTCTTTCTGCATTTCTTTTTTTTCTTTCTGTGCGTTTTTTCTTCTTTCTTCACATGTCCTATCTCTGTAGGCATAGTTAGAAATTAGCATTTAAAAAACCTTTGGAATTCACTGAAAAAACCATAGGTTTCAGGCACGTTATAGTTAGGAATTAGCATTTAAAAAACCTTAGAAATTCACTGAAAAAAACATAGGTTTCAGGGGCGTTATAGTTAGCTAGACTTTTCACTCGTACAAAACCATTGAAATTCCCCCGTTATAGTTAGTTCAGCTAACTATAACTCGCGCGCCCGCAATGCACTGCTGATGACGTCACGTATTACATCACTCATGACATGGTCAGTGACATCACTCATGACATCACTGATGACATCTCAAATGACATCACTAATGACATCACTGATTACATCATCCTTGTGATAGAGTGGCAGACCTCCTCTTCCCCTAATATAACCTTTGATACACACATTCAAAAATAGAAACTACAATGTTCACAACAATGGACATACCAATACCAGTTACAACAACCTATTCAGTAATTCTAAGATCCACATACACATCCACTCATTCACCAACAGTCCTATACAGTCACTCATACATGTACTCACTCATCATATGTACTCACAAACCTATACATCCTGTTACACAACACCACTCATCCATAGAGTTACTCACACACATAGTCACTCATGCTAATAAAGAATCAAACATCCATTTACTTGCATATACAGTTATACACACACCACCACACTTACTTCTACAGAAACTTACACATACTTAGTCTTTTAAACAATCACTTATAGAAACACATACTTATTCATACAGGAACTCTTTCAATCTCTCACTCTCACATATACTCACTTATATACACCAATAGTCACATATACTAGTTTAAAACATATGTAGTTACTCATAAAGACACTATTGAGACAGTCTATCACTCACTAACACACCCATGCACACACTCATCCACCCATACAGTCCTGCACACATGCTGTCTTCAACACATACAAACAGTGAATCTGTCAAGAATTCCTGTCATACAAGGGAAACACGCCCTTATGTAAACAGGAGAGCTGTTACATAACTCAAGGGAAACACGCCCTTATGTAAACAGGAGAGCTGTTACATAACTCAAGGGAAACACGCCCTTATGTAAACAGGAGAGCTGTTACATAACTCAAGGGAAACACGCCCTTATGTAAACAGGAGAGCTGTTACAAAACTCAAGGGAAACACGCCCTTATGTAAACAGGAGAGCTGTTACATAACTCAAGGAAAACACGCCCTATAAAGGGAGGAACCGGGAGGTACAAGGCTGTCGGATATTGTGTTTACACCGACGTAACGGAGGTAGGTCGAGTCGTTACTCCCTGGGCCGTGTCTTGCCCCATCGTCACCTGTGAAGGACCCGGAAGCTCTACCGGTCAACCATTGAGCTTCGCTTTTTGACTCGGCTGAGTCCAAGCGCAGTGGCGCTTTTGCTGGTTGGAGTCGTAACTCCCAGCCCGACCAGAGACACAGGGACTGCCAGCTGTAACGCACACCAGGAGGTGTTTGCCGCGTTACAGACTCGGAAGTCCACAGGATCGATCGAGCGGCTGCTCTCGGTTCAGTCTTCTTGCTTGTGATTGGGGTATCGGTGACGCATCACCAGGAGGTGACTCCGCGTCCCGGTGCAGTCTGAGGAAGAGGTTGAGCTGCTGCTCCCTTCAGGTAGAGACCCCGGCTGGGTGTTTCCCTGACTCCTCGATTCTCCCCAACACTCTTCGTGCCCCTCACAGCCTACCGATTGGCATTGTCGGCCATTTCATTTCTGCCCTCTGTTGGCATACGCCGGGATCGGCGTATATGCGGAGGACGGTTAGGACCATCCGTGCTGTGGGCTGGTAACGTACTTAGCCTGGAGGATTCCAGTGACTATAACTTTTGTTTGTTCTTTGTATTTTATTTGCCTTCATTAAAAGAACTAACCCTTCACAAGTGGTTGCGTCCTCATTGTCGTGTCTGTTAAACGATCCTGAGACGTTCAGGGCGTTACAAAATATCCGACCTTAATAACACTAACTGTCTCCCGGTCGATAACAGACATGGCAACACTTGATGATGTGCTGGCTGCTTTATTGGCCATTCAAGTTGAAGTGGCTGCCTCTAGGCAAGAAACAGCCGATGTAAAAGCCAGACTGGATGCTATCCAATTGGACCCGCTCACGCCCAGCACCTCCCTCACGAACCAGACCCCTGCGGTAGTAGTGGAAATGCCGGTAGCCATCCCCTTGGCAACACCAGAGAGGTACAGTGGGGATCCTAACACAGTGCAGGTATTCCTCACACAAGTGGCGCTACATTTATCGTGCAAACCAAAGGCGTTCCCCACGAGTCAGGCTCGTGTGGCTTTCCTTATATCCTATTTGGCTGGAAACGCGGCACAATGGGCCGTACCTCTGGTGAGCAGGGACGACCCCCTCTTATGTGATTGGGGTGCTTTTCGCGAGGAATTCCAGAAGGTATTCGACAGAAGGGCTGACTCGTACACGGCGGACCGTGAAATGCTTGAGTTGAGACAGGGATCCAACGACCTGGTGCAGTATCTCAACGCGTTCCGAAGGCTGGTTGCGGAAACCAAGTGGCCTGTTGCTAAACAGACGGCGCTCTTCCATCAAGGGCTGTGCGATGAGCTCAAGGACGCCGTGGCTCATATTGACCCTCAACCCAAGACATGTGAGGGCCTTATCAACCTGGTATTACGGCTGGAACATAGGCTAAGTGAAAGAAAGGGGGATCATGGGAGAAAAGGAAAATCCCTTCCATCCTATGTGACGGTGGGAAGTCCTGAAACTTCCACCGCATCCAAGGGAGAACCCATGGACATCAGCGCAATACGAGCGAGCCTCACAGCCACGGAGAAAGAGTCACGCCGTAAACAAGGATTGTGCCTATATTGTGGCAAAAAAGGCCACTACGTACGTGAATGCCCTGCCAAACCGAAGACGTCACGTTATCGGGCCAACCGGTCGGTAACAGCCGTGGTGGACATACCGGCGGAAAACTAGAGGACTCCAAGACCAGAGAAGGGGCATCTCGGAGTCACTCATCTATCCCTTCACTTTCCAACTCGGTCACTAAGGGACAACGACACCTGTTTATCACGGTGCACGTGGGAGTGCATGACCAGTGGATACCCGTTGTGGCCATGGTGGATTCAGGGGCCACTGGCATGTTTATGGACCACAACGAGGCATGCAGGCTAGGGCTAGTGCTTCTTCCCAAAGCAGTACCCGAAGACGTCTATGCGGTAGACGGAAGGCGATTGGTGACGGGGCCCATCGGACAGCACACGGGGGTCCTTCCGATGAGATATGGGAGGAACCATTTGGAACAAATCGATTTTAACATCATCCGAGCGCCCCAATATGGCGTCATATTGGGATTGCCGTGGCTACAGAAACACAACCCCTTTGTGGATTGGCCAACACATCGCATCGAAATGACGTCACCGTATTGCATCCTGCATTGTGGAATAAGAACGGAATCCCTTGACGCAGATGAGAGCGGGAGTCAGACGGTGGCTACAGCGGCAGAAAAAGATGTGGCTCTCCCCCAGGCTTATCACAGTTTTGAGGATGTATTTGATGAGGTGAAGGCGGAAGTGCTACCACCACATAGACAGTTTGACTGCCAGATCGACCTGGTGCCAGGGGCCAGCGTTCCCAGCGGCAGGCTGTATGCCCTGACGGAGCCTGAAAACGTGCATCTCCGGGGGTACCTGGATAAACTCCTCAAGCTAGGATTCATCCGCCCGTCCAAGTCTCCGGCCGCCTCGCCACTCTTCTTCATCCCGAAGGCTAATGGGGAGCTGAGAGCCTGTGTGGACTTTAGGGCATTGAATGCGATAACCATAAAAAATCGGTACCCCTTGCCTCTCATCAGTGTACTTCTGGAACAGGTCAAGAAAGCTCGTATCTACACCAAGTTGGATTTGAAAGGGGCATACCATCTGGTGCGCATGAGGGACGGAGACGAGTGGAAGACCGCCTTTAAGACCAGGTTCGGCCTTTTTGAGTACCTCGTCATGCCGTTCGGTCTGTGCAACGCCCCGGCAGCCTTTCAGTACTTTTTGAATGAGGTATTCAGAGAGGAGTTGGATATCTACGTGGTCGTATATATCGACGACATCCTCATCTATTCGTCCAGTGTGGAGGAGCACGTACACCACGTCAAAGCTGTGCTCCAAAAGCTGAGGGAAAACATGCTGTTTTGTAAACTCAGCAAGTGTGACTTCCACGTCACATCCGTGGAATTCCTCGGAGTGATGCTGAGTCCAGAGGGACAGGAGATGGCAGAACGAAAGATCAAGGCGGTGAAAGAATGGCCGGTGCCCCAAAGCGTGAAGGACGTCCAAAGTTTCATTGGCTTCGCCAACTTTTACAGGCGGTTTATAGATGGATTTTCAGGAGTGGTGGCCCCAATCACACAGCTACTGAGGAAGTCCAAGGAGTTTGTCTGGTCCCCTGAAGCGAACAAAGCCTTTGAGGCCCTGAAAAGCGCCTTTGGTAAGGCGCCGGTGTTGGCTCACCCCGATCCGGATCTCCCCTACGTGGTGGAAGCGGACGCGTCGGATGTGGCGCTGGGGGCTATCTTGTCCCAACGCAACCACGACACAGGGGTGCTTCATCCCGTTGCGTACATGTCCCGCAAACTCAACGACGCCGAACGCAACTACCATATTGCGGAGAAGGAGCTTCTCGCAATCAAGGACGCCTTCACCGAATGGAGGCATTGGTTGATGGGGGCAAGACATGTGGTATCGGTGTACACGGACCATCGGAACCTACAGTTCATGACGGCCACTAGACACCTTTCTCCCAGGCAGCTGCGGTGGATGATCTTCTTTGCGGGGTTCAACTTCCGCATCACATATCGGCCGGGGACGGAAAACCGGAAGGCGGACGCCCTGTCCCGTCAATCTGCAGTTAAGGAACCATTGCCTGCAACCGAGCGTTCCATCATTTCCCCGAGGATGGTATTGGGGGTTATCCAACCGGATACTTTCCTGAGGGGAATAAAGAGAGGGATCAGGTCATTCGCATGGCGGAGGTGGCTCCTCAGTCACAGAGAATGGCAGCTGAAGGACGGGATACCCCTGAAGGGCAGGTGCCTATTGATACCCACGCCTAGGCTAAGGAAACAAGCATTCATCTGGTGCCATGACTCTCCATGCGCAGGTCATTTGGGCTTTGAAAAAACGGTGGCTAGCATGGGACGGCATTTCTGGTGGCCAACCATGAGAGTGGATGTCAGGAGGTGGGGACAGGAGTGTCCTACGTGTGCTACCATGAAGGCCGACCATGGCCGAACCCAAGGGCTCTTACATCCACTTCCGACCCCGGATAGACCATGGGATAGCATATCATTGGACTTCGTGGTGGGCCTACCGGTAGACCAGGGGATGACGGCAATACTGGTGGTGGTGGATTACTTGACGAAAATGGGGCACTTCATCCCCTGCAAGAGAGTCCCTACGGCCGGGGAATTGGCGTCACTACTCCTAAAGAATGTGGTACGACTGCATGGATTACCTGGGGTGATCGTGTCGGACCGGGGGTCGCAGTTTACTGCGCAATTCTGGAAGACTTGGTGCACTGCGCTGCATGTGAAGACCGCACTGTCCACCAGCTACCACCCTCAAACGGACGGCCAAACCGAGCGCCTGAACCAAACGCTCAAACAGTATCTGCGATGTTTTGTGGACCAGGGCAGGGAAGAATGGGTCGACTTGCTATGGGTTGCAGAGATAGCCTATAACAACGCCACTCACAGCTCCACACAGTCATCTCCGTTCTATAGCAACTATGGCCAACATCCCAGGTTCTTGCCATTTCTACATCCGTTCAGAGAGGACAGGATTCCCGCCACAGCGGACAGGGTGGCACACATAAAAGACACGTTGATGCGCTCAAGGGCTGTCCTAATAGAGGCCAAGAGAAGATACAAGGCTGCGGCAGATAGGAAGAGAAGGCCCGGGCCACTGTACCGCACTGGAGACTACGTCTGGATATCCACAAGAAACATGAGGTTTCGAAAGAACAGTGTGTTCCATCCCAAGTACATGGGCCCCTATCGAATTACCAAGTGTATGGGTCCCGTGAACGTGAAGGTGTGCTTGCCCCAGTCATTGCGGATACACCCTGTCTTTCATGTATCATTGCTCAAACCAGCACCCTCCAAGCCGTCTGGGACACCTAGGCCGGTATGCGTGGAGTCGGAGGTGGAGTATGAAGTGTCGGGCATACGGGCGTCCAAATGGCGCAGGGGGAAGCTGTGGTACCTGGTTGCGTGGAAAGGCTATGGCCCGGAGGAGCATTCATGGGAACCGGCTGAAGGGGTTCATGCTCCGCGCTTGGTCTCCTTGTTCCATCGGCGTTTTCCTGCCAGCGCTGGACCCGTGGGGAGCCGCTGAGAGGGAGGATGTACTGTCAAGAATTCCTGTCATACAAGGGAAACACGCCCTTATGTAAACAGGAGAGCTGTTACATAACTCAAGGGAAACACGCCCTTATGTAAACAGGAGAGCTGTTACATAACTCAAGGGAAACACGCCCTTATGTAAACAGGAGAGCTGTTACATAACTCAAGGGAAACACGCCCTTATGTAAACAGGAGAGCTGTTACATAACTCAAGGAAAACACGCAACCGGGAGGTACAAGGCTGTCGGATATTGTGTTTACACCGACGTACCTGCTTCGTGAAGAGCAGTGTTCCGGAGTGGTGCTCCAGTAAGGCAAGAACGGAGGTAGGTCGAGTCGTTACTCCCTGGGCCGTGTCTTGCCCCATCGTCACCTGTGAAGGACCCGGAAGCTCTACCGGTCAACCATTGAGCTTCGCTTTTTGACTCGGCTGAGTCCAAGCGCAGTGGCGCTTTTGCTGGTTGGAGTCGTAACTCCCAGCCCGACCAGAGACACAGGGACTGCCAGCTGTAACGCACACCAGGAGGTGTTTGCCGCGTTACAGACTCGGAAGTCCACAGGATCGATCGAGCGGCTGCTCTCGGTTCAGTCTTCTTGCTTGTGATTGGGGTATCGGTGACGCATCACCAGGAGGTGACTCCGCGTCCCGGTGCAGTCTGAGGAAGAGGTTGAGCGGCTGCTCCCTTCAGGTAGAGACCCCGGCTGGGTGTTTCCCTGACTCCTCGATTCTCCCCAACACTCTTCGTGCCCCTCACAGCCTACCGATTGGCATTGTCGGCCATTTCATTTCTGCCCTCTGTTGGCATACGCCGGGATCGGCGTATATGCAGAGGACGGTTAGGACCATCCGTGCTGTGGGCTGGTAACGTACTTAGCCTGGAGGATTCCAGTGACTATAACTTTTGTTTGTTCTTTGTATTTTATTTGCCTTCATTAAAAGAACTAACCCTTCACAAGTGGTTGCGTCCTCATTGTCGTGTCTGTTAAACGATCCTGAGACGTTCAGGGCGTTACAGAATCACTCATTCATGCACCTATGCACTACGTAATACCCCCCACCAAACCATACAGACACTCAGACACTCATACTGATACTCAAAAAACCAACTAATAACCTATATAGACACTCATGTAGCTACTCACCAACCCATGCAGCCACTTATACACAAAATAAGAGACTGATACAGATATTTACATATTTAAACATTACTCACTAAGCCATGTATTCACTAAGATACACTTAATCAGTCAGTTATACAATCAATTTTTCAAAAACAAATCATCCATTTAGACACTTATATACCCATTTATTCTTCCATCGACCTTGAGATATACATATATAAAACATATGTAATTTTCAGAAAAACACACATTCACTGGATGATGTCATCAGTGATGTCATTTGAGATGTCATGAGTGATGTCATGAGTGATGTCACTGACCATGTCATGAGTGATGTAATATGTGACGTCATCAGCAGTGCATTGCGGGCGCGCGAGTTATAGTTAGCTGAACTAACTATAACGGGGGAATTTCAATGGTTTGGTACGAGTGAAAAGTCCAGCTAACTATAACGCCCCTGAAACCTATGGTTTTTTCAGTGAATATGTATATATATATACACACACACACAAACACAAAACAAGTGTTTCTATCTACCTGTACATCTTTTTTTAGCAAGCATATGCCTTTACCATGCATGCTTTTATCATGAAATTATAAGTATTTTACAGGAAAATATAAACTCTTTCAAAATCTATCTATCTATCTATCTATCTATCTATCTATCTATCTATCTATCTATCTATCTATCTATCTATCTATCTATCTATCTATCTATCTATCTATCTATATATATATTCACTGAAAAAACCATAGGTTTCACACATGTTATAGTTAGCTGTACATTTCACTCGTAAAAAAACCAATGAAATTGCCCCGTTATAGTTAGTGCAGGCAACTATAACTCACGCGACCGCAATCCTCTGCTGATGCTAATACTGTATTTAGACACTTATTTGCCCATGTCTTCTTCCATTAAATTTTAGCTATACATATATTACAAATATTTTTTTTTCATAAAGACACATATGTCATCAGCAGAAGATTGCGGTCGCGTGAGTTATAGTTGCCTGCACTAACTATAACGGGGCAATTTCATTGGTTTTTTACGAGTGAAATGTACAGCTAACTATAACATGTGTGAAACCTATGGTTTTTTCAGTGAATTTGCAAGGTTTTTTAAATGCTAATTCCTAACTATAACGTGTGTGAAACCTATGGTTTTTTCAGTGAATTTGTACGTTTTTTTAAATGCTAAGTTACTTTACGCCATTCGTGGCGTTGCACGCCCAGTTAACGCAGTTCGTTCCGTGCGCGCACGGTGCGCTTCGCGCACCGTGCGCGCACAGTGAGAACGCGGTGCGCTTCGCGCACCGCGCACCCACTTTACGCAGTTAGTGCCGTGCACGCACGGTGGTCACGCGGTGCGCTGCGCGCACCGCGTGCCCACGTTATGCGGGATGGGCCATGTACGCACGATGCGCTTCGCGCACCGTGCGCACATGGGGGACATATTATACGCATCTTTGTGAAATTTATTCTTTGTTAATTTTATATGGATTAAATGCCATGCACAAATGGTGCCCTTCGGGCTCCATTTGCACACGGGGTGGGGAGAATGTGGATTATTTTTTTTTTTTTTAATTTTTACCGTACGGTAAGCGTAATCGGCGAATTTCCGAAAAAAAAAAAAAAAAATTTGTGCTTGTGGGTTGTTTGGGGACCCCTATATCAATGCTGGGTGGTTAGGATGTGACGAAACTGCCTCTTTAGCCATTTTTTGGCTTCGTTTTTGCTGCCCAGCTCAGATAGCGAGAGAGAAAACCCCTTTTATCTCAGCCCCCGCTTGACGAATCCCCCCGAGACTTTCAGGGTAGGAACGGAGCGTAGCGCCCCACCTATTTTGAAAAATTCGCGAGGATTCGTCGACCGGCGCCAAAGTTATTCAAAATAGAATGTTGCGGATTTCCTATGGAAACGTGGTCCTAACTATAACTACCTACTGGCGACCGCCAGTAGGTAATATATGAATGGTTTATACTTATCTGTAAAATACTTATAATTGCTAGTAAAACCTTCACCACGCATGTGGCTTTACCATTCATGCTTATACAACAGAATTTGTTGGAAAATCATGTGTGGTAAAGGTTTATGCATTGTAAAGGCATGCCTGGTAAAGGTATAAGCATTGTAAAGGCATGCGTAGTAAAGGTTATGTATGGTAATGGCATTCACATTGTAACTGCCGCGCTATAACGGCATGCGTTACAATGGAATGCGTGGTTCCGTCATACATCCCCTGGATATCGTATGCCGCAGTAGCATATTAAATCGAGAAACGTGGGAGGTTCCAGCGGATGGGAATAGAGAGGGATATGTTGACAAATAGTCACTCCTGTAGTTCAATGCAAGCACTTGAGTGAAGGCGGAAGGATATACTGCAACAGCAAATAGTGTTGAATGAGAGATAAATAGTCCACTGGGTTAAGCCATTACGAGACTGACCAAGTCTCAAGCCAATTGCTGAAAGAGCAGGTACGAAAAGATCTAGAGGTTGCAAGGAGCTGACCCAAAGCCAACTCCATGTATATTGTTAGTAATGGGTCTATTTGACACCTGTGTTCTCAAATATCAGATTAAAAATGGCACTATAAAATGAGGGAAATGAATGATTGAAGATAGACATGGCAAAGTGTATCCTCTAATTGCAGCAAAAAGTAACACATTTGGAAAATAAGGGGGAAAAAAGTGTGCCCAACATAGACCGAGGAGGCTGGTAATATTGTTTCAACGCCCACTTCAACTGCGATGATGAGCATCACTCAAGCACCACAGGATAATAGAAAGAAGTAGCTGGGAGGGTGAGCCCCACTCTGGAATCGCATCTGCAAAGCTTTTAAAATTCTTAGGGCGTGAGTATTAATTAGCATTAGTGGTGGTGTCAAAAGACGTGATGTCACCCAACCTGTGACACTGATAACAGCACAGGACGTGGCATTACAGTAATGATGAAAACTGCTAAAAATACGTGTAAAAGTAATGACAGTATAATACATTTAAATATTTAAACATACACAGGTCTACGAATTCTCGGAATACTGTAAGAAATTGAAATGCAGGCAGATATATAAATACATAACTTATTTTCATATAGGGCATGCTACCTCACTTTTGCGATATCATAGAACTGTTGACAACAGGTGCTCTTATTAGCCAACTCACGGGCACATGTGCCATTGACCTCTGAAGGATGAACGTTTCAGTGAGCCCTGCTGGGATTCAGACGTGTAATCTACAGGCTACTCAAAGATCAGAACAGCCACTTCATAGATTACTGAGGTAGTGATTTCAGGCTATTACTTATTTGCCGGTGCAAAGGTATGTTATAAACTACTGAGCTCTTTTGTAAATGTCATTTATAGTTGCTTCATGTATGTTCTCATAGAAGTGAGTGGCAATCAAAATCAGGCGAAGAAGAATAGATCATGTGGTCTAGACCAACATTGATATCAACTGAAACCACAGACCCTGGGTTCTATGCTTGGCTTACTCTCTAAATTGTGCAAACTGGGGCAAATCATTTACTCCGCGCGCTTCAGTTATCTTATCTGTTAAATGAGAGCGATTAGAAAGAGGTTAACACTTGGGTAAAGTGATAGATTAAACAGCCTGAATGTTAAGAGTAACTTTTTCTCCATCTCTTAATTTAAGTATAGCTCTATACACCCGATTTAGGCTCGTGAGACGGGGGTACCCTTGAAAGCATAAATTAAGAGATAAACATGTGGTTCGTTTTTTAAACACGTGTCGTACTTTTTTTTGTTTGCATCTGCTTTTGCATTACGTGATTTTATTCGTGTGTATATACTGATCTAAAACAGACATAGAAGATGTTCTCCAGATATGAATAAGAATAAAAATCCAGTAAAAAAAAATATTTCCCGTGAACAGTCATCAAATAAATGTCAAACCATTGTATTTAAACTACAGCTCCCAGCATGCCTAGGGTTCAACTTCCTCTCTGATTGGCTAGTTGGCTGATTCTATTTGGAACTCTGCATGTGGGGTGGAAGAAAGCCTTTCACAGCCAAAGCTAGCATGAAAAAAGGTAAGTGAATTGAATTATAAAAGGATTGAGGGGAGGGAGTGGAGAAAATATCTACACGCATTGTGTTGGGTGCTCTCGCGTATTGCCGTTACAGTTCCAGCCCTAAACGTATTGTTTCATTCATGTGAAATGTGTTTACACAACGAACAGTATAAAAAGCTAAGGACTTGCATAATACTGCTGCAAAGGGGTCTGTGCCATTATATGGACCCCCCTCAAAGCGATTTCCTGACGGCGAATTGCTGAGAAAATGTGTAATGACAGAATGTACGGCTGACTGTTGGCTACACGGTCCGTGCAGCAGAAAAACGAAAGCAGAAATGTAAAACCCAACGCAAACCCTTACCTTTGTTTGTGAAGTTCCTTGGCTACAGTAAGCGCAGCTTTTTAATGGGTGTTTCCGATTGCAGTTCATAAATACTTTCCCCTCAAATGTTCATATGCTGTCTCCAGAATACTTACGGACCATTGTTTATTCAGTCACCGATGGCACTTAGCAGGCTGCATGCTTTTTTGTTGTTGTAAATCATGAGATTGATAACATGCGAGGTGTTGCACTCGTTTCTGGCTGTAAAATGCACTGAGTCTGCTCACAGAGCTGCAGTGGAATTTAGAGATCTTCGAATTATTTTATTATCGCTCAGGGCTATATATCCTGAGCACTGCACGAAAAACACGTTGCAAAAAAGCAGAACAGCCTTTTTCGTCTTTATTTTTTTCCTTAATCTTTTTTCCGCGTTCAAATCTTGCAACTATACTTTGCCAGATAAGTAAGGTCTCTAAGCGGGATACACGATGCCGATTTACACGTACATTCGCGGTATAAATATGCTGACGGTGTGTGCTTTCACTTTTTTTTAAGCTGGAAGGCATACTTGACAGGAAGCACTCGTCTTTTATTTTAACCACCACTGGTGTGAATTTAAGAGGCGCAGCGATTCTTGTGCACTGGAAGCCCTGGCGGTAAGTGTGTATTTTCCCAATGCCTGTTAGGAACTAGTAAGGAAGAGGGTTGCTAATTGTTCGCTTATAACGTGACTTCCCGGTCACTGGGCCTGCACATTCTTGAAAAAACACGACGTTTTCCTATCTTGAAAAAGACAGCTGCCTGCTTTGGTTGTGTGAGAAGTGACCTAGCAGATTGTTCCAAGGCGCCCATGTAAACAGGACACGCTTCTGAGCTTTGTGGGAAGAGTGAGGCTGCTGTTTTTTAACACGTGGTGAACTTTAGCTGTCTGCCTTCATTGTATTTTTTGTTTTAGTTCCACCTGACTTAGGTTGTCAATATTTTAGTACAGCAAGAACATGTGTTCAGTAGCCTACACTATTTTCCAAACACGAAGCCACTGCTATAATGTAAGATTGCTCACTGTTACAGGAGGCTGAAGCGTGTCATGGAAGTCAAATGGGGTAGCAACTGCTGCCCCAAACCTGCTATTTATCTTGTCTTGTTTCCTATGATCTCGGGGAGCCGGGAGGCAGAGGAAGGAAAAGAAAGGAGTCAGAACCAAATAAGCCATGTTTTCTGTGAGAGTGTAGATTTCACACCAGGCCTTCGCTTGGCATCTTAGCAGCAAGAGGCTTTTGATGGGGAAATGGCGGGACAAGCGCCATTCTGGGATGCCATCCATAGGAAAAGGCTGGATGAAACACATCTGCTTTGGGTGAATTGACTTCCATGAATTATTAGTGCATATTTTGATTCAGTAAGATTGAGTGTAAAGTGGTGTCAACATTTTAAGTAGTGTACAATTGTTGTCTTCTCTCTCTCGCAAACAGGATATTAACTTTTATGACAGAGTTATCATTTCCTATGAGGTCCATGTACCCTCATTGCTTTTGTAATGGTCCGATGCGGGCACTTCCCAACCTAATGGGATATCTAAGGCAGGAACTTTTTTGATGAATATAAGGTTGATTTTGTCCAGGACGAGACGCAGAGAAGGGTTACGTTTCATTGCATTCCTGTTTGGTTGCTCTAGTCAGAAGCCCACCTTTCTCGCTCCCTTGCCACTCTCTTTGTTCCATGTGAGGTGGTAAGTTTGAACTTAGATCCTCCTATTTTTTTTTTAGAGACTTTTGCATAATAGTTGACTAGCTCTTCCTATAAATACAGCGGATTTTCACCAAAGTCAACAAAGTTTCTATTTAGGAAGAGGATCTTTTGATGACTGACCTTTACCAACTCTCCAGGACCAGTGGACCACGTGCAGCTTCTGTGATCACCAAGGCCCAGTTTTCACCTGGTGCGATGACTTCTCATGTAGGCATAAATGTGAATACCCCTCTGGTAGCACTCATCACGCACGTGATTGCTGTTCTTCATGTAAATGTTTCCAGTGGAGATGACTGCTTCTTTGCAGATGTTACTGGGCCATCAGCTGTAAACCATTTGGGCCGCTCCTCAGATCATCTGTTGGTATATTGTAAACACCGTAGGTGACTATTGAGAAAACATTTTGTTTCCCATCTCTCAATGACACTAGGCTGCTCTTGAACAGTGGAAATTAGCCACAGAAGAGTGGTGGCTTTCATCAGTTTATTCTCGTGACCCTGGTCTTATGATTGTCTTAGATAATTAAGTGCTAAATTTCACATTATAATATTCAGAGGACCACAGATAACAGAAGCCCTCCTCCAACCCTGTGCCCCTTTTCCACTCGTCCCTTTTTGAGCCCATATCCCATTTATGAGCCGCTTCTATACCTGTTCGCTCTGATCACTTTGACTCAAACTGATCTGTTTGTGCCTTTACCTGTTTGTTACCCAAGTATTCACTTCTGACTCGCCATTTTGTTTTGTTGCGCATTAAAATAACTTTCAAGATGTCCTTTCCTGACTCTTTGCTGAACATGCACTTTGGCTTCAAAATATTGTTATTTACGTGATGCTGGCAGGTGATCTATTTTAAAAGTGACCAACTCTGGGTGTTTATTTTATTTTTCCATTTATATCCAGTGTTTACCTGTATGTAAAATTCTTTGCTAATTAGTTAAATATTTTCAAAAATGTTTACATATATTTTTTGTCTTGAATGTTCTCACTATACATTAGTTTAGATGGACACATTCATTGCCTTTATGCAAAACTTATTTCTAATGTTACATAGATGGGGCTCATTAGAGAAATTCTGGGATGCACAAACCTGGGGCCTACACAATTTGCTAATATTAAGGGTATAAAAGCGGGCCTATTCAGGGTGAAACATATTTGTGGACACTGGTCTTTAGACTTTCTCCTTAGAGTCTATGTTGCTAAAGTGATCCTAGTTGAAATGTAGGGGCTCCTTTGTGGGCCAGAGGATCAATTACAAATATTGGGAGTTATTGCAAGATCATTTCGTTTGCAAGAAAACAGGCTTTGAAAGCGATATGTAATTCTGGATCCTTCGTGTTAAGTTGGGACTTCAGCCTATCAAATATTTAACAGTTTGCCGTTGAATATTTAGCTAGAGTTTGAAAATGGGACACAAATCCCTAAGCATATTATATGTGCTGCAGGCATCATTTTGGTTTTGATATACCAGTTGAAATTGTGCTGATTAACAATAATATAATTTTTTTTTTATGATGCTACGAATTGCACGTTTAATAATATAATTGAGATAGCTGGATGTAGGTCTAGAGTGTGAGGAGGAAATTGAGGAGATCGTGGCGAGAGTTCTGAGGGATGATTCACTCAGGACTTTGTCCAATATCTTTGCAATTATGGATTACCTGTATTAGTTAAACTTCCCAATACCACTGCCACAAAAATATTTTCTACTTAATCTTAGATCAATCTACTAACTGTACATTACATTGCGAGGTAAATATAACCTAGTTCCAAAACCATCTGGTCTATGTGTTTGTAATAGGAATGTCTCCGAAATGTTATAACATTAAGGGGTGTATTTACAAACCCCTTTCTACACCAGAGCATCACTTTTTTTGACGCTCCCATGGCGTTGCACCATTCCCCATATTTACAAGGTGGTGCAACACCCAAGGTGTCCCTTCCTGAACATAAACCATTGCTCCTGCAGTGCAGGCACCCTAGCAACATGATGGCAGGTTGCCTGCACTGGTGCTAGGCAGCTTTTTTGCACCAGAGCTAGGGGAAACACAGAGGTGCACTGTATTTTTGTAAATACGGCGCATCCGTGTGCTTAGAAAATATGGAGGGCGGCTCTGCCAAATTATGCATAGCTCCGCCTCCGGCATTTCCTTATTTTCAGAAAACGGCTCAAGAATTGGCTCTTCTCCACATAACCACCAAACGCAAACAGAAATATACAGCATATCCCTCTATATGTAAGCATTTATTTGTACTATAAATATGTACCTATATTTGTGTATTGCTTTGTATAAACGTGTAGAATATTTCTAAAAAATGTAGATAGCCATTGTTCTGCTTAACAAATGTACATATTACTGATAGTTACATTATTCTATGCTTTTAACATGTATCTAAGTGATTGCATAAATAAGTAAATCTTTTTATAATAACTTTTTATCTGGAATTGCTTCATTATTGAATTACAAAAAAAAATATCAAGAAAATTAATTGAAAGTACAACACCTAAAAGCCAAAGTTTATTTAATGCATCTTTAATCTACATATACTACCTTTCTTTATGCATCTATATAGCTTCCATGTACTTATGGATCTATATATTTATTACTTTTCTTCTAATTCAGCATATCCAATGCACTATCCTATTTCTCACCCTATACCGCTTTCAATATATCCTCTGCCTCAACTCTGACTCATCTCAAACCTCTTCCTACTACTCTTTCCAAAGCACTACCCTATTTCTCACCCTATACCTCTATCAATATATCTCTACATCCACTCTTTCATCCCAAACCCCATGCCACTACTATGGTCCCCGAAATAAACCTTCTAGACTCTTCCATACTCTACCCCTCCTTGCATCATCTCCTACCTCTTTTACTATTCTGATCCCCCCCAAAACAAGCCTTTCTAAACCCTTCCCTATGACTCTGTCCTCTCCACCTCCCTTGTACTCCCTTTATGGATTCAAATTCCCTTCAGGGCTAGTAAGCACTATATAAATGCAAACCTTTTCCTCTCTTCTGTCCCTCCATGATCCTTCTCAATCCAAATAAATGACTAACATATCCACCACTCAAATTACTTTCATATTTCACTATACTAATTCACCACTAATCGTTTATGGGTTCCGGAGTAGCTTGCTACACACCAAAAAAGCACTTAGACGCCTCGTCAGGGGCACTAAGCGCTATATAAGCGCAATTACAATACCATACATATGCCCCTAAGTGATTTAATTTTAGGTTTATGAAAGGTTATAGAGCTACCTCTGTAATCTACTACCTGATCTTTTATAGCTCAGTAGTTGACAAATAGTTTTTAAATTGGTTTCTCTGAGCAATGCTCTGTAGATGTTTACATCAGTGTCATATCGAGGTTTATAAATTACACATAAAGACACAAGACATAGCAATACATTTGCGGACTGTGTAAGCTGAAAGTGCTAATTATTTAGTGTACCATAAAAATAAATGTATTATTTTATAATGTTTACTTCTTAATGTAAGCATCACGTCTAGTGGAAAGTAAAAAGCCTAAAACAAATTGAAGTTAAGTCACACCTGTGTTGCTTCTTGGTGCTGGAGCTTGTACTGAAAAATCCAAGAATCACTACTAAGATGCTATCTGGAAGAAAAGTTTGAGAATAACCCAAGCATTAATGAGTGTCAAAAGGAAAAATCATGCTTAAATGCCCCTCCATTGGGAACCCACCCTGCTCATCAAACATAAACACTAGTACAAGTTTAATCTTTGTTCGAGAGACGTCTAAAGGCAGTCAGAGCAGATGACAGGATTGCAGAGGACAAAGAGCGATGGATAGTAATGATCAATGGGCTTGATCCAGCGCAGAGTGCAAAATCCCTACCTACTGCCACGGACTAAAAGATCTCACACACACGCACACTATCTATACATTCACTGGTGGGGCCCATAACACCAACGCACACTTACTATTAGTCCGTGCGAGAGCCGATTTATCCTTCCAAGCGCTGGAAAAATGAGGAAGGAAGATACCGCTTTACCCTAATGAGCAACACACCTACAAACCCTTCTAATACTCATTAGGCCCTAGACTCCACATTTGGTACTATCCTCCCAAAGACCGGGATGGATCTGTTAGTTGAAGTATTAGTGAAACCCTAATTCTCTAATTAACCTTTACATTAACACATTTCAATGAATAAACAACCCGACTCATTTCTGAAGTTATTCAAATCCAAATTTATATTAATATTGCAGATTAAATTATTCATTTGATCAAGTTGCCATTCATATTTACCTATTCTGGCTAAAGTCGTCCTCTATGTCAAATCTGGTAGTCTCGTAATTCTATGCCCATCAATTTAGCAGGTTAAGTTCATCAGGAAATTGGGCATTAATTCAGTCCGTCAGAGATTTGGGCTAACAGCTGTCCTGCAGTGTCACCGTCCTCTCTGTCAGCATATCGTCAGGAAATCGAAAAGCGCGACGTAATTACTTCTCTATTCTACCATAATTCATAGTAAAATTGATGAAAAAATGTAACACATTTTGGGCATCCGAGTTCGCTGATTGGACAATCAGGGATCATCCTTTTGAGTTCTCACAAAAGTGTCTTTTGAGTTATGACCATTGCCAGTTCCGGTTCACACAACAGTCTTTGTTTGGAATATTTGGACGGCGTCCCAGACTGTCCTTGGAAGGTACATGTTCATCTGGGGTCAGGTCCAGGCCACTGTGTATCTGTTGTCAGCGCAGGCGCACTTCACCCAAGCCTTGTTCAGCGTTGGCAGTCGGGTTAGGCGCCACAAGCAGCCATCTTTTGGCAGGCCAAAATGGACAACTTAAGCAAAGAAACACAAAAACGTAATTAATACATAGAAATGACTAATTAAATGTTATTCCCTCGCTAATACCCATATGTGTGTGTATTTATCTAGCAAAAACAACACTCATTGCGGGTTATACTTACAAAATAAAGCACCAATCACAATTACATCACCAAAGCAACATATATCATGCAATGTTCTAATTATCTATCATTAATATGCGTACGGAATTTAGTTCACGTCATTAATTAGGCCATGCAGATGCAAATCCCACGTGTATTTCGATCATTAATTAGGTTGGTTAGTTATTTTCATATCACTCCAAACCATTAGTACGATTATAATTAATTAATTAATCTAATTAATAAAATGACATGCAAAATGGGGTGGGTATACAAAATTTTGCATTACCCGCTCCAGCAATCCCCGCTTTGGTGATTTTATCACCACACCACCCAAAATTTTGTTCTGTCTTTACGGAATCTTTCAAGTTTTTTCTTGCTCTTAATCATAATTCAGTTTCACCTACGTCTTCTCTTTTTACTGATTCATACATATTCTCCTTCCACTCCTCCAATTCTATTTCTTCAATTTCTCTTTCTTGTTTCTTATCTTCTCTTTCTTAAATTTTCTCTTTTTATTCTTTTCTTATTTGTCTTGTTTCTACAGCACATACAACATAATCTTATCATTAAAACTATGCAGATTACACATGTTAATGGAAATAATATTTTACCTATAAGTGTACTACCTATTTTTTCTAAGAAATTCTTAATAACAGCTATTTTCTTTCCAATTCTATCCCAAACACTTTCAACCTCCAGTGGTGCAAGTTCATCATGCAATTCAGTAATATTCCTAATATAAGTTTTCAGATCTTTGCTTTCGTCAGGAATGTAAGTACAACAATGTTGAACTTTCAGCATTCCACAGACTCCACCCTCTTTTGCCAATAAAATATCAAGGGCAAGTCGATTTTGCATTACCATAGCACGCATGGCAACCATTTCAGTATTAACCAATAAAAATCCTCCAGCAGTGCTTGTTGACAAGCGATCCACTACTGTTGACAATTTTCTAGTTTTGTTTGCATTCAGAGTTATTCCCACTGCTGGTATCAATGCCTGAAAAATATCACCTACAATTTCTGACCAGGATTCTCTCTTGGTTCTAGCTAAATGATTACTTAAGCTATGTACACCATCTTCTCCTCTATCCATATGAAAGATTTTCGGAAAGACCAGGCCTACGTAACATGTGCCATATCAATGGTCTGGCAAACGATAATATGCCCTGTTCCCACAAATAAAATATAATCCAGGAAAGACTGGATCTCTTCCACCTTTGAATCCCCATCCACCCATGATTCGATATGTATCATGGCACTCCCTATTACCTAGAAAATAATTATCATACGCTGTTTGATTCCTTCGAATGCAACATTTCCCTTTCTGAGGCCAATCTAAAGCTATACATGTCTAGGAATGTCTTTTCCTCCTTTTTCAAACTACATGTTAAATTGTTTCTAAAAATATACTCTAATGTTAGTTCCTTAGTCTCTAAGAAAAATTCACCTAACACCTTAGCAGGCTTCACTTTGTTCAATTTATTATAAGAAGGCACTTGCGCAAAAATGTTATCCATATCTGAAAAATAATATTCTAATTTCCCTGTCTCATAAAACAAACTAGCTATTACACTACATGTTATTCCATACGTTGCTGGAAGGTGATGATATGTCACTCCCTCAGAAACAGATGCAGGTAACTGCATACATACGTAGCAGTCCTGTACGTCCATTGTCTTTACATATTCATACAATAATTTTGAAAACACTTTATTAGAAAAATCTGTTATTGACCTGTCTTTATGCAAATAATTTTTATCTATTCTAATTGGAACTACCTTAGGAATTTTCCCTATATTAGTTTTGTTCTCACTATGTCCTTCTAAAGTGTCTATAGTAGCCTTAAAAGAAATGACAAGGGCAAGGATTCTCCATAAAAGCATTAATAATCCTGTACAACAACAACACATTTTACACCATCTTTTCATAAATGTACATCTACTTTTACTACTTTCTATGTTAGCCATCTTGTTAAAATGGACCGTGTCTTTTGACTTAGCCTCTTTCACTTCACAACTAGTTTTTCTAACCTGAGGTTCTAACACCTATTTGGTTCTACCAGTCACTATTTTTAATTCAATATCTTGTTTTCTTCATCAATAGTTTTCTTAACTCATTCAGTTGGGCATCTCATCGTTCTTCACTCTCCTCTCATCTTCCAAATATGGATTTTCCTGAACTTCCGTTTCTTCTTCTCCAATGTCGGACAAGAGAACTCTCAGGATTTACGATTCTATTTCATCCTCAACCACTTTCAGTACAGTCTCCTCTGGATTTCCTTGACTATCTGCCTCTTCTCCCTGTTCGGGCAGAGCCACATACGTCCATTCTGGTGACTTATACTTCTGGTTAGGTTTCCTTGTTCTTCTACTCTCTTTGTCTTCAGTTAATTCGTCTTCTTTTGATTTTTCTTGACTGGTCACTTCGTTCACCTGTTCAGCTCTGGGTGAATTCACTCGTGTCAGTCTGTATCTCAGTTTACTTATTTTATTGGGCCAAACATCATCTCTTGCAACTCTTTTTACTTTACTTCCTTTGTCATTCTTTTCATTCCTCCAAGCTCTCTTTCTCAGAACTCGACCTTCAGGTATTTTGTTTTCACTCTCTTCAGACTCTGTCTCAACTTGCTTTGTCTTTTCAGCAACTTCCTTTTCCACCACTTGTTTTATTTTCCCTACTTCTGTCCCTCCTCGGGTCTCCTGCACGCAATCTTCCTGCTGACTACTTGTCCCTTCACCTAACTGGATGTTGCAGTTCCCTACACCTCCTCGGGGGTCTTCCGCAATCTGTCCCTCTCTCTCTGTACCTGTCCCTTGTACACTTAGATTTGTTACTTCAGGTGGAATTTCTCTCTGTCTCCCATCTGGTACTTCCCTTTCACGTATTTCTTTTGTTGCATCTTCAGTACTCTTTCCTTTTTTCTTCCTGTGTTCCTTCTTGGAACCCTGCACTTCTTGCTCGTTTCCAGAATCGCTGGATTCGGAAATCTGCAATCTTCTTCTCAGAGCGACACTTCTGGGTACTAGAGCTGATCTTTGTTCTGTTTCCCCCCTTTTAAAGTTTCCTTGTGTCTTTGACCCTTTGTCGTCTGATTCAGTGCTTGATTCTGAGTCATCAAAATATTCTTTTGCCGTGCTGTCCACTGGATTTGGAATTCTCAATGTATGACTGGCATGGATCCAATTTTTCAGTCCAGCACACTTCACAGCTGTGGTTGTGGTCAAAATGACTTGACGTGGTTTTCCCCACCTTGGAACCAGACAATTTCTTCTTCTGTGGACTTTTATCCTTACCCAATAACCTGGGCTCAGATCATGGGCTTGCTTCTTTTCAAGTGTGGTGGCATCTGGTCCAACCTGATGAAACACAGAATGAACTGCGTCAGCCAGGCCTTTACAGTAGTCCAACACCATGTCATCAGAAATCGTCATCAGTTTGTTGACTGGTATAAACAAATGTCTCATTGCACGTCCCATAATTATTTCATGAGGACTCAATCCCGTGGTTCTGTCAGGAATGGCCCTAATTGTCATGAGTACAAGATGCAGGACATCAGGCTATTTCATACCTGTGGCCAAACACATTTTCCCTATTCTATTTTTAATAGTACTATTCATCTGTTCAACCACACCAGAAGCCTCTGGTCGGTAGGCACAATGTAGTTTTTGTTGTACATTCAATGCTTCACAAATTAATCCTACAATCTCATTCTGGAAGTGTCCTCCTCGGTCTGACTCAATTGTCACTGGGAACCTGAACCTGGGGATGAATTCTCTCAACAGTAGCTTGGCTACTGTCAGCCCATCATTTCTTCTTGTTGGGAATGCTTCCACCCACCTGGAGAATAGGCAGACCACTACCAAAACATACCTCAATCTGTTACAGGGAGGCATCTCAATGAAATCTACTTGCATTCTGGTGAAAGGCCCTCGTTCTCGACCTATTGTTCCCAGACTCACTACTGTCTTCCTGCCAGGATTGTACTGCTGACATATTAAGCATCTCTGACAAAGACTCTCTGCCACAAGTCTGAATTTTGCATTGTACCAGGTCTGTTTAAATGACCTGATCATAGCATCCCGTCCAATATGTCCCTGGCCATGATACATCCGTGCCATGGTAGACATCATGCTATCAGGCATAACTGGTCTTCCATCTCGATAGACCCACACATGATCCTTTTCCCTTGGGGCACATCCTGCTTTTACCCACTGTCTCATTTCCTCATCTCCTGCCTCATCCTGCAATTGTTTTACCTCTTTCCAAGTTCCCACAATGTTAGTGAACATCATTGAGCAAGAAGACATTTCTCTTTCCTTATCCCGATTGAACGAATTCTTATTTCGTGCACAATACTGCGCCATGTCATTGGCGTACCTATTTCCAGTGGCAATATAATCACCACCTTGACTATGTGCAGCACATTTTACAACAGCCAATTGTTTAGGCAGCTGTATCGCCTCAAGCAACTTTCCAACCACTTCTGCATTCTTAATTGGAGTTCCACTCGAGGTCAGGAAACCTCTCTGTAGCCATAGTTGGCCAAAGCCGTGGACGACTCCGAAGCCATACTGGCTGTCAGTTATCACAGTCACTCTCACACTCTTCCCAATCTTGCATGCTCTAGTCAAAGCCACAAGTTCAGCTACCTGGGCCGATTTCACTCCTTTCAAATATGAGGCTTCAATTACTGCTGCAACATCACAAAATCACTTTCTGGCAAAGGTACATCTTTTATGTCTGGTCGTGGTTTGGTACAAAAATCGAGTACATCCAGACAATCATGATCAACTTCATCTCTTACCTCCACAATCTTATTATCAGGCAACAATGTTGCTGGATTCACATTCACACATCTTGCAAGACTCACATTAGTTGCACCCAATATGACCTTTTCATACTTAGTCAGCCGACTGTGTGTCATATACTGAGTGCGACTCCTTGTCAACAGAATTGCTACATCATGGGGTACAAACACTTTCAACGGATATCCCATCACAATTCCTTCACTCTGCTCCAAACTTCGACATGTTGCAGCCACTGCTTTCAGACATCCAGGTAAACCTACAGCTACTGGATCTAGCATTGATGAAAAGTATGCAATTGGTCTTCTTAATTTTCCATGTTTCTGGGTCAACATAGAAAGTGCACATCCATTCCTCTCACTGCAATACAGCTCAAATTCCTTCTCATAGTCAGGCATGCCTAATGCAGGTGCTTCACACAAACCATCTCTCAATTGTCTAAATGCTGCCAATTCTTCTCTGCTTAATTCAAGGGGATCTTTTACATCACTTCTCGTTAATCGCACCAAAGGCTTTGCAATCAAGGAGAAGTTCCCTATCCACTGACGGCAATACCCTACCATTCACAAAAACATTCTTACTTCTCTTTGAGTCATGGGAGCTCTCATTCCTTTTATTATTCTGATTCTGTCTATTGTTATTTTCCTTAGTCCTTTCTCAATGTTTTGTCCCAGATACTGCACTTCCTTCTTGCAAAATTGTAGTTTTGCAGGTGACACTTTAAGTCCTCCATCTGCCAAATGATTCAGTAAGGCTATTGTATCTACCTCACAGGCTTCACGTGTCTTTGATGCCACCAAAAGGTCGTCAATGTACTGTACCAGTACAGAATTTTCTGGCATTTCTAGACTCTCCAAGGACCTCTTTAACAACTGATTGAATATTGAGGGGCTCTCTGTATACCCCTGTGGGATTCGGCACCATGCCAAAATACGCTCACCAAAACGAAATGCAAAAATGTGCTGACTGTCATGGTGCAATGGGATGGAAATGAAAGCATGACACAGATCAATTACTGTGTACCATTCTGCATCATGGGGAATCTGATATAAAATCACTGATGGATTTGGTACAATGGGACAACATGATACCACAATTTTGTTCACCTTTCTCAAATCTTGCACTATCCTGAATTTCCCATTAGGCTTTTTCAGTCCCATTATCGGTGAATTACATGGACTACTCAATATTTCTCTCAGGATTCCTTGTCTGATAATTTCCTCTATTATAGGAGTTACACTTTCAATTATTTCAGGGGTCAGTCTGTACTGTGGAACATTTGGATACGTTACTCCTTTTACAGTTATTTTAACTGGATCTACATTTCTCATTAACCCTACATCTTCTCCAGTGAAATCCCAAACCTCTGCTTTTACAGAGCTTCTTAGTTCTTTTGGTAATTCATCAGGGTTGAATACAGCATATGTTTCAGTAACTTCACTTTCTCTGTTAGCTAGGGTCATCTTATACAATACATCATCATCTGGTGTTTCAAAAGCTATTCCATCCGGAGTACAAAATATAGTGCAATTCATTTTGCACAACAGGTCCCTACCTAATAAATTCACAGGACTGGAGTCACACACCACAAAGCGGTGCATTTCTGAAAATTTCTCTATGCTGACTTTCACTGGTTCTGTAAGATAGGTCTTAATTTTTTTTTTTTTAAATTTTATTTAAGTCGTCCGATCAGCAGTATAATATACACTTACATAGGCATCGTACTTTACAAACAACATATAACATAACCATGGTGAGCAAGGACCCTGCAAGAATGGCACTCTCCAGTCTAGACGGGCATATCCAACAGTAAGCAACTGCTCACATTATAATTCCACATTACCAACTTTATTTTTCAATACCCACCACCCCATACGTAGTATTGTGCTCTATCGCGCTGGACGCCTGGCACCAAGGTGCGTAGCCCTCCCATCCTTCCCCCAAGTCCTAAGAAGAGAGAAAGGATATCCCCACCGGAACATCGTCTGTATATATTCGTATCAATCTGAACCATCTATTACCCATCTTCCTGTGGTCCCTGTAAATATTGCCTCAGTGGTTCCCAAAAATCACGGGGCCTGGAGGACAACGGCAGCTCCTCCGCATACGTGTCCATAGTTTCCCTGCAGTATGTCATGTCAGTGAGCCAGTCCTTGAGTCTAGGTGGGCGTTTGCTTCCGCATCTGATCGCTACACGCCTCTTCGCTAATAACAGTGCCACAGCTAGGAATTTCCTCATTTTTGTTGGCTTTTGCCTATATATCCCCAGTAAACACACTGACTAAGGGCATATTCGGTACTTGTCCCGTCAGCATTTTGTTTATTGCATCCATAATATCCTGCCAGTATTTATTTATCTGTGGACATGCCCATGCTAGGTGTAGAAAGTCCGCCCCTGGAGCATTACATCTCTGACATCTATCGTGTGTTCTAAGGCCATATCTGTGAAGTTGGGTTGGGTTGTAATAGAATTGGTGAAGGAATTTAAAATGTATTATCCGTAATTTACGGTTTGATGTCAGTAATTGCAGTTGCGTGCAGCTATACTCCCAGTCCCGCTCCTCTATTTTGTCACCTAGCAGTGTTTCCCATCTAGCTAGTGATCTATTTGCTCCATCACTTTGCTCTCACTGCGACTTCTGATATAAGCAAGTGACTAATTTCTTGCGTGTTAGTGCTATGAGCATGGTCTGTAGGGCGTGTAATGTTCTTGGTTCCTCCGGGTATGTGGGATAGAATTCCCTGACCGCTGCTTGCAGCCGTAGGTAGGCAAACGTCTTCATTGGCGTGTTATGTATGCTGAGCGCTGGGTCATTTCTTTGAATGAATTTGCCATGTGGGAAAACCTCCTTCATTGTAGATAGTTTCATATCTGTTAGCAGTTGCATAATACCCCGCTCCTGCGTCACTGAGAGTTTTGGATGATTGGCAATTGGGAGCACCGGGGCATATATAGGTAGTTTGTTTGCCCGTCGTGCTAACATATGCCATGCATGTGATGTGCAGCTTACCGGACTTGTCTTGTCCTTTCGTATATATGACATCGGGTTTGATACAAACGCCAAAGTGAATCCGGATGTGCACTGTCTGTTTCCACAGCGACACATGTGAAATGTACGCATGTTGTCTAGTCCAGTAATGAGCATGCTGCGCCTGAGCGCAATAGAAATATAACTGTAAGTCCGGCGCCCCAAAACCGCCCATGTGGTACGGCTTCGTCAGTATGGTCCAGCTAACCCTGGCTTGTTTTCCCGCCCATGTCAGCTTTTGCAACATGGATTGCAGCTCTGCAAAATAGGCTTGCGTCAACCAAATTGGGATATTATTAAATAGATATAGGAAACGTGGCAGCACAATCATCTTTTGTAATGCAATTCTATCTGCCATCGTCAATGGCATCCGTATCCATTTGGTAATTTGCTCATCTAGTCTAGTCATTGCTCTACCGTAATTTTCCCTAATTACCAGGTCAGGGTCTCTATGTATCCATATCCCCAGATATTTCACTGGGACTGTCTGCCATTTCAGGGGGTAATCTAACTCAGGCGGAGTCGTGGCTGGCGTTAAAGGTATAACCACCGATTTGTCCCAGTTAATTCTCAGCCCCGCGTATCAAAACGAATATATTCTCTAAGAAGATTATTCAAGTGTTTATTCGGGTGTCTCGTGAATAGCACCATGTCGTCAGCATATAGGGATATATTGAGGGGCCGCAGACTAAACTGCAAGGCAGCCTCTTTATGACACTGACGTACCCTGCAGGCGAGGGGCTCCAGGATCAGAGTGAACAAGATTGGTGACAGCGGACAGCCCTGTCTCGTCCCTCTTTTTACTCTGAAGGGGTCGGACACTTGTCAATTCATTTTTATCCTGGCTGTGGGGGCGGTGTATAGAATCTCTATCCATCTGATAAACCGCTCCGGGAACCCCATCCTACGTAATACTACAAACATAAATGGCCATTCCACCGAATCAAAAGCCTTTGCGGCGTCCAACAGTGCCGCCGCTGCCGGCAAATCTGGGTCCAATTGGTGGTACAAAGCGAAGATAGTGCGTATATTTTGGGTTGTGGACCTAGTGGGCACAAATCCCGCTTGAGCAGGTAGTACCAGCTTCTCTTGTAGGAGCTGTATTCTAGTTGCTATCACTTTGGCCAGGATCTTTGTATCTATATTTATCAGAGACATAGGGCGATAGGATTCGCATCGGGTTGCATCTTTATCTGGTTTGGGGAACGTCACTAAGAGTGCTTCTTTCAGAGACAGGGGTAGTTCACCCCTCTCATATGCTTCCTCATACATTTCTGCTAAGTGTGGTATTAATAGATCTTTGTACATTTTATAAAACTCTGCTGGGAGGCCGTCCAGCCCAGGGGCTTTGCCATTCAGCAATGAAGTTATGGCGTCCGTGAACTCCTCTTTTGTAATATGGTGACTAAGGAACTTTCAGTGTGCATCAGAGAGCCATCCAAGGGCTACATCCTGAAGATAGTGATTGATTTCTTCCACTGTGGCACATGTCTGCTGGTCATAAAGCTGTGAATAGAAATTTTTGAAACAGTTTGATATTGACGTAGTGTCATGCTGCATTTGATCTGCGTCATCCCTGATCTGTGTTATGTAGGATGCCGCGCATGAGGGTCTTATCTTACCCGCCAACGCCTTTCCGGGTCTGCCGCCCTCCCCGTAGCTTCGTGCTATAAATCGCCGTGATTTATATTTTATCTCATCTGCAGCATATTTCTGATACTCGTCCATTTTCCCCCTGATTTGAGCCAGCAGGGCTGAATTACGGGTCTGTGCGTGCTCCTCTTCCAGCGCGCCTATGTCCTGTTCTATTCTGTGTAGCTGCTGCTGAATATCTTTGAGGATCCCAGCTTGCTTGTTAATGCAATGGCCTCTGATTGTTACCTTAAAGGCTTCCCAAAGTGTCCCCGCACTTCCCACTGATCCAGCATTGATCTCAAAATAGTCAACAATTGCCTGTCGCAGCTCGGTATGAAAGACCTGATCTAACAGCGCACTGCCCTGCAATCTCCATGTAAAATGTCTGGGTATGTATGTGGGGATATCCATCAGTAGACTAACCGGGGAGTGGTCCGAAAGTGTTTTGGGCATGTGTTCCACCTCCCGCGTCCATGTACATGCTTCTGCCATGAGCAACCAGTAATCTATCCTGGACCATGTATTATGTGTCGTAGATGTACATGTGCCCTCTCTGCCATCCCTGTGTCTCTGCCTCCACACATCTGCCATTCCCCATGTGGCCATGCCATCCCGTAGCATTTTTGCCGCTTGTTTACCGTAGCGTTCAACACCTGTCGATCTATCTAGTGCTGAATCTAGGCAAGTATTGAAGTCCCCCCCCCCCCATATTATTGGCGCGGTTGGAAAGTCTCTAAGTTTGGCGCATATTTCCTCATAGAACCCCGGGTCATCTGTGTTTGGGCCATAAGAAGTGATGAGTGTTAGAGCAATGCCTCCAAAATTACCCTGCATCATAACATACCGGCCTTGGTCATCGGTCAGTGCTTTGATCAGTTGAAAAGGGGTGCTCCGTCTAATTAACAGTAATACCCCCCTAGCATACGTGAAATACGAAGATGCCACGCGATATCCAGCCCATCTATTGCTTACTCTTACCGCCGTTGCCGAGGCAAGGTGTGTCTCCTGGAGACACGCTACATCTACCCCGTGTCTATCAAGATAGGCAAACACTTTGCGTATTTTCTGTGGATTGTGCAGGCCTCTTACATTCCAAGACAGTAGTTTCAATTTCCGGGTCTGTGTTCTAGTATCAGCCATTCGCTGTTGCTCTGAAATAAGAGTGTGTGGTTCTACACGTGCCATATGCGTGAGTCTGTTGATACATATAGATCGTCATGTTACTGATCAGACCTTTTCCTATTTCCCCCTTTCCCGCCCCCGCCCACTCTGCCCTGTCCCCAACCGCGGAGCCAGTCCCAATCTGAATTACCATAAAAAACCCCTGCAACCTCCAAAGACCAATGAAATGAAAATAGAAGAAATAAAAAAGAACCTTTACCATAAACCAGTGTGGTATACACGTGAGGGCGGTGGCTGCCAGCCCGTTTCCTGTGGGTCGTCCCCACATGGGCCCTGCCCGATCAAAACAAAAAAGGAAACACATACATATCTAAAGCTGGGCGTAGTTTGTTACCTTAGAGACCTGATCGCTACCAGTGAGCCCTAAATATTGGAAGAATGCGCTAGGTGGAGAATAGGGTACAAGCGTCTGGAAAAAGGTTACACAGTAGTACATATTACTGATTCGGTAAGAATGCAATTTCAGTCCACTTATCTGCATCGCAGCCTCGTTTCCCCATAGTGTGTCCCACCGCAGCTGATTCATCCAGAGAGTTTGTGCGCTTTTGGGTCCATGACCCAGTGTCCAATATCCTCCAACCTCCAATAGTCGTTAGGAAATCTCACTGTCCTGTTCCTGCTTAGGCGCCGTATGTTCAGCTCCGGAGGCAGTCACGGTCGTCAGTCTCTGCTGTGGTACACTACTCAACGTCTGGAGTCGTTGACCTCTCCTCTATCTCTCCTCTCGGGGATCTGCGTCGTGACTGTGTGCGATCTCTACCTTGCAGGAATTTTTGCACTTCTTTTGGGTCAGTGAATATTTTTGTCTTCCCATCATCCGTGATTCTAAGCCTAGCTGGGTACAGTATCGCATATGGAATGTTGAGCTCTCGCAGTTTTTGTTTCACCTACCCAAACCTTTTCCTTGCCTCCTGCACTGTAGCCGTGAAATCTGGGTACAAGGATATGTCCATGCCCTCGTGAGTCAGCTTTCCCATCTCTCTTGCTTTCCGCAACGCTGCATCCCGGTTTCTGTAGTTTAGTATCCTTGCTATGATCGGTCTGGGTGGTGAGCCGATCGGCGGCTTTGGTGCCAGGGATCTATGCACCCGTTCCACGATAAAGATCTCAGAGAAGGTGTCGCGCCCCATCATTGTTATGAGCAGTTGTTCTACATATCTTTCCAAGGGCCCCGTGTTTGTCGTCTCCGATATGCCCGTCAGGCGGATGTTGTTTCTGCGGGATCTCGCTCCCAAATCTTCCGCCTTAGCTGATACCGCCGCTATCTGCTTATCTTGTTTTGTCTGCTTGGCCTCAGTTTGCATCCTGGCGTCTTCAGCTTCGGAAATTCTTTGATCGGCCTCGTCTAGGCATTCGGTATGCTTGTCCATGCGCTTAGACATTCTGTCGACTCAATACGTTAGGGAGCCAATCTTCCCATCAATATTGGAAAGCGCGGCTTGTATAGTGGTGAACATGGCTTGCACTTCGGCATTAGTGACCTCGCTAGAGGTTCCCGCCCCCCCCGCTGTTGCGGCTGTTCCTCCAGTCCACCCACCGCCTGCTTTTAAGTGTTCTCAAATGTTATTTTTGGCTGATTCCTGTCCGTTTTCCCCATAGTGACAATGTTCACCTCGCCCTTTGGTCTGATTTCCTCAGGCGTATACAGCTGCTAGTGGGGATACGGGTAGCTTTCGCTCGTTGTAATTTTGGCAACCTGGAGAGCGAAAAACTTGCATGAAAGGTTAGAAGAGGTAGCAAATGAAATGGGCATTGATATTGAAAAGGTAAAAGCCTTGCAGAAACCATATCGAGTAGAATTCACTGAAAAGGACATTGAGAACATGAACACCACAGGACGAATAGGTCAAATTAAAGACATAATCATTTTGCTGAGAAAATGGGGAGACGTGGATGAATGGAGAAGCAGGTGGTATAGAAAACGTGATGATGCCTCGGATAAGACATTTTCAGCCTTTCCTGTAAGAGAAAAGGAGAAGGTAGTGACAGAGTGCCCTATGAGAGAGATTCCAGGAGGAGGATATGTACATGTTCCATGGACAAGACAGGATATTTTGTCATTTACGAATGACTTCCCTCGACTACGCGAAAAGCCCGTCGAGTGGTACAGACAGGTAGACAGATTTGTAAAATTATCTAAAGTACTATACGGTCTACGACCAGAAATTGGTGATATGATTAAACAGCATACGGTAGATTGGCAAAACAAGAAAGTAGATGAAGTATTGAGACATGCCAAATACTTCAGTGATGAAATTGAAGCAAAACAGCGAAAGTTAAAGGAGAAGGCAATGTGGGCACAGGTAAAGGTAGCAGAGAGACAGGAAGCACAATTGGTGGAACAAGCAGGGACCAAGCCAAAATTTAATAATGGGAAGTACAAAGGGAACATTGAGGAAGCTAAGAAGAAATTTCCGTGTCATAATTGCGGCAGGATAGGGCATTGGAAATCCGAGTGTAAGTTTCCTCCAAGTACTAACAATGAAAATCCATCATTGAACCCACAGGTGCAGCATGAGGTGAGTGGTCAACTGCAGCAACAGCAGCAAGTTGTTCCCCTACAGAATCAGGTGCCAAAGCCGCCTTTTCCACAGATCAGAAACACACAGAAGTATAGTAGTGAATCGGGATTCTACAATGAAGAACAGGCAAATAAATTGCAGCGCGCTAGCGCTGTCTCGCAGTATTGGCTGCAACGTGATGAGTGACGCAAAAGAGAGCTATTGACAGTGCCGAAGGGAGGAAGAAGAGTGCGTACTTGGCGCAACTCTAGAAGTAGACCAGACAGGACCTTTTGTAGATGGGAGGGTTAATGATGAAAATATTACTTTCCTACTGGATACTGGTGCTACTCGATCAACTGTTAGATCAGCCGATGTTAAGAATCTTCCTCTCTCGGATTAAATGATCCAAGTAGTTGGTGTGTCCAACAGGCAAATTAAGACCTATCTTGGGGCGGAGCTAGCCAAGCAACGAGATGGCCGCATCTTAGGCGAGCTCCTCGCTCAAGCCCGACAAATCCGTACAAAATCCTGCATATCTAAGCTGGTGTGCCATGGAGGGAGGAGTGTGCCTACAGTGAATGATCGAGAGCCTGCTCTATCTGGGGGAAAAAAAAGATAAAAACACTCCCTGACTGCAGAAATCGCAGATTGAGGTGCCTGGGCCCAGCGGCCTAAAAGCGAAACCAAAGTCGCGGAGGTGGCCTGTAGCACGAGCCGTGACGCTGAACACGCTAGCCGGCTCGGAAGCAGCGGAAGTACCGGTGAGTCGGGACCCCCCGAGAAACAGACGTCCATGGTTGATCAGCTGTGCCATTGCTGTGCGGGGTACCTGTAAGCGGCGCTTGCGGTGAGCGATGGAGGATCCGGAGCAGCAGCAGCGGTGACTGGGGTGCCGAACTCGTGGCAGCTGGCGGGAGTGGAGCGGGAAGCTACGGGGGCCAACTGGTGACACGGACCTCCTGCCTGCTCGCGCCCGAGAGGTGTCAGACGGAGAATGGCTCTGCTGCCGCGGGCTCCGGCGCGGCGGCGGCCGACTCCTGTGCGCTGAGTGCGGAGGGGGCGGACACCGCTGAGTCTTGCTCTGTGAAGCGTAGGCGCGCGGTTGCGGTGGCTGCGGCGCGGGTGGCACCGGGATTGCAGGCGCCAGAAATACCTGGGGAAGAGCAGAGGAAGTGATGCCGGATGGGGTACACTGCCATGGCAGATATGCTAACCACATGGAGGCAGTGACAGGAGGCACTCACACAAAAAAATTCAACAAGAGAGCCCGGATTATAAATGTAAGGCGAAACACATATGCAGCAGAAGCAGAGCCCAGCGTTGCCTTGGGCATTGTGCACAAAATATCATCGGCCTTAGCCCAAATTGAGCTGCCTACTGGAGGGGCCTGAGACCCCCCCCCCCCCACCTGGAAAGCACCCCAAACAGAGCTGCTAACCGTAACTCCCAAAAGAGTTTAATTGAAAGGTCCTCACAGACTGTGCGCCGGGGTGACCCCTCTCCAGTCGCCGGACTAAGATCGGATGTGGGCAACGGCGAGCTGGGGGTGAACAGGAGGGCAACCCTGACAGTACGTGGCTGGGTTACTTTTTCTGTAAGGGACTGTCAAACAATGCTCACTGTCCTTCTGTTTTTCAAAAATGGGCATAAATGGACCTATCGTTACTGGAACAGTTACTGCTTCTAAATTCTTGGTCAATTCTCTTATTTTCTCAGTTAATTCCAGGGTTGTTTTTGCTAAATCTACAGAATTTTCTCCATCTGTTCTGCCTTCTGATCTCTTCTCTACTTCCCCGATACCACTGTTTGTACTCAAGCTTAGGGATTCTGGTTCTGATTTTATAATTTGCACTGTTTCTCTCATTGGAGCACTTGCAGTTAACATTTCTGGTTCTGATCTATACGGTGGTGGATTTTTATAGAACATATCATCAAGAACATCATCCTCAGACTCATTCGCTCCATACCCTCTCGACTCCAAATTATGCCTCTTTTCTACACACTTTCGACCTTCATTCTCTCCTACTGTTCTTACAGGGAACACACCCTCCGTCATGCTCGCATCTCGCCATCTTTTCATTCGGTCACTATGCTTTTCGTGTCCATATGGTCTTCCGAACCAATACCTATATCCTCTACCACTTCTGTTTCTTTCTCGTTCATGCATTTCATCTTCCCATTCGGTCAAAGCCTCAAACTATGTCGGTCTAGGTCTTGGCTCTAAATTCGTCATCCTTTCCCTTAAGTTTCTTAAAACAGCCAAATTAAATGAACCATGCTCTGGAAAAGCCAGTACTCCATCGTCCTTGGTGTATCTCACCCAGTTATCCAACCAAATACAAGTATGATACCCATATTTCGCAATCATAAAGGATGCAGGGGTATTCGGTGGAGGAAGTAACTGTCCTTCCCTAGCCTTAACTGGTTTGTCTTTCTTAAACCACTTCTTAATTCTCCCAAACCAGGTCTTTTTCTCCTTTTCCGGAGGGTTGTAATACATTTTCTTGTCTTTTGCACAACGCTAGTGCCTCTTTACAACTGTACCGCTAATCTATCCAATCACAGCGCGACTTCACACTAACGCATCAATTCAAAGCGTGTACGTCACTGTCACAGTCCTCGAATCCTAGCGCGACTCACACTAACGCACCAATAAGGAGCGTCTACGTCACCCTGTTTCTTCTCCAATCCTAGTGGGGCGTACACCAACGGACCAATCCGGGGCGTTTCACAATTCTGACCGACTGTCCAATCCCAGCGCGGTCATTCTGACGCCAGCAGCCGCTGCGGCAGCTCCTGCTCCTGCTTCTGTCTACCCCTCCTTTACAAAACCGCTCAGTAAGTTTTTGTTTCAATTTTCTACACTTCTGTTAGTAACAACATAGAAACATCTCCATTGTCCGCTTCGCTAACCAAAGAACAGCAAAAAGACCTTTCTCACGAGAATTCCGTCTTTCCCGAGAACAGCGCTTACCTCTGCCCTACTACGGAATCATTACTTCCGTTGATAAAGTAGCACATCCCTCTACTTCACCCTTCTAACAAGCATTAGCTAATTGTTTCTCTAACATTTAAGACACATAGTTGGAGACCCAATGCTCCTGAGAAATAAACCTAGAGTTTCGCAATCAACCCAAATGCCTTTGCATTCACACTTGTTCACACAAGAAAATGTAGTACATTCACACAGAATCCTGTCTTTCCCGAGAACAGCGAACAGTCTGTCCTACTACAGAATTATGACGTATGTTAACAAAGCAGCGCTTACCTCTCCTTTGTCTTTCTAACAAGCTCAGAGAGTACCTATTACCTTTCCAGTGATAAGCGTTATCGGAATGCCAGTTGGATCCCTGGTACCTAAGACCAGAACTTCACAGGTAACCTTTGCTATCATACACACTTCTCTCACACAGAAAACGTCTCTAATGGCCACACACGATGATGTCACCGAATCGAACCCAGACAATGCGTCGTGCAACTTCAACCGTTACACGTTTTCCCTGTGTACCTACAGGGCAACAACAATTCCGTCTTTCCCGAGAGCAGCGCTTACCTCTGCTCTACTACGGAACCGTTACAAACTTCTGACTTCCTACATCCCAGAAGCCGTGCAGACAAAATATAACTCGACTTAACGCAACATAGAGTGTTAGTACATAAATCAATACCAATCAATAACCAAAATCAATAAGCAATGTACAAGCAATAATCACTAGACCAAACAATAACTAACCATCATACTGCTACCAGAAAAACGGAACCAGCGCAGAGTGCAAAATCCCTCCCTACTGCCACGGACTAAAAGATCTCACACACACGCACACTATCTATACATTCGCTGGTGGGGCCCATAACACCAACGCACACTTACCATTAGTCCGTGCGAGAGGCGATTTATCCTTCCAAGTGCTGGATAAATGAGGAAGGAAGATACCGCTTTACCCTAATGAGCAACACACCTACAAACCCTTCTAATACTCATTAGGCCCTAGACTCCACATTTGGTACTATCCTCCCAAAGACCGGGATAGATCTGTTAGTTGAAGTATTAGTGAAACCCTAATTCTCTAATTAACCTTTACATTAACACATTTCAATGAATAAACAACCCAACTCATTTCTGAAGTTATTCAAATCCAAATTTATATTAATATTGCCGATTAAATCATTCATTTGATCAAGTTGCCATTCATATTTACCTATTCTGGCTAAAGTCGTCCTCTATGTTAAATCTGGTAGTTTCGCAATTCTATGCCCATCAATTTAGCAGGTTAAGTTCATCAGGAATTTGGGCATTAATTCAGTACGTCAGAGATTTGGGCTAACAGCTGTCCTGCAGTGTCACCGTCCTCTCCGTCAGCATATCAACAGGAAATCGAAAAGCGCGACGTAATTACCTCTCTATTCTACCATAATTTATAGTAAAATTGATGATAAAAAGTAACACATTTTGGGCATCCGAGTTCGCTGATTGGACAATCAGGGATTATCCTTTTGGGTTCTCACAAAAGTGTCTTTTGGGTTATGACCCTTGCCAGTTCCAGTTCACACAACAGTCTTTGTTTGGAATATTTGGACGGCGTCCCAGACTGTCCTTGGAAGGTACATGTTCATCTGGGGTCAGGTCCAGGCCACTGTGTATCTGTTGTCAGCGCAGGCGCACTTCACCCAAGCCTTGTTCAGCGTTGGCAGTCGGGTTAGGCACCATAAGCAGCCATCTTTTGGCAGGCCAAAATGGACAACTTAAGCAAAGAAACACAAAAACGTAATTAATACATAGAAATGACTAATTAAATGTTATTCCCTCGCTTATACCCATATGTGTGTGTATGTATCTAGCAAAAACATTGCGGGTTATACTTACAAAATAAAGCACAAATCACAATTACATCACCAAAGCAACATATATCATGCAATGTTCTAATTATCTATCTTTAATATGCGTACGGAATTTAGTTCACGTAATTAATTAGGCCATGCAGATGCAAATCCCACGTGTATTTCGATCACTAATGAGGTTGGTTAGTTATTTTCATATCACTCCAAACCATTAGTACGATTATAATTAATTAATTAATCTAATTAATAAAATGACATGCAAAATGGGGTGGGTATACAAAATTTTGCATTACCCGCTCCAGCAGGCTCACCTCCTCGGAGGTGTGTTCAACAGACCAGAGTGATGAGGACAAAGATGACTCTGACGACCACTCATAATGATCACGGAAGACCAGAGTTTCAATGGGAGACAGGCATCTGGGGTGAGTGGGAACGGGAAGAGCAGGGTAGAGCCGGACCAGACTGGCAGCAGATGTGGAGGACAGGAGAGGGAATCATTGGGTTTGGAAGGCATGTCCCTTAATTAACGCATGAACTGTCAGAGGAGGCAAAAATTACCCATGTGTGGACCATGTTTCGTATATTTGCTGATCCCCTGCGCTGTACGTGTATCTGTTTTTGGCTGGATAAGCGCACTGCCAATATGTTGTATGTTAATTTTGTTTACTATTTGTGTATTCGGCTGATTGCCAGCCCTACAGCCCTTAACCTCTTCAGCGCTGCGCGGATTCCCGCGCAGTGCTGAAAGATCTGAGCGCGGGCGGGGCCATGACGGAACGGTTCCGTCATAAGCACAGCCCAACCGGCGTGCATGACGGAACCGTTCCGTCATCGGCATCGAAGAGGTTAAAGGGAAAACAACGTTTATAAAAACAAAGAAAGGTTTGGTTCAGCAACTTTGCTCATTGAAGTGCCTCTGAGGAAATGTGTGCAAAATCTACCAGCCAATGAAGAAAAATCAATACTTTAGCTTCTAGCTAAGCAGATGTAAAAAAAAGAAACAGTTTGAGCTTCATTTCGGTATGTGAATCCACTGATGATCTAGCTGATAATGACACTATTTTGACAGGTTCAGCACTTGGAACAATCAATACGTGAAATTATGTTCACCACCTCTTAAATCAGTTGTGGCTATAACTAAATGCCACCCCAATTCCCAAGCAACAACCTTATAATGCTTAGTAATATCATAGAGATTGTTTTCCTAGTTATCTGCCTACTTCTGAGAATCGAATCCTAGTACCTTTAAGAAGTCTTTTGTCAGACCCAACACACACTGAATAATCATGTTCTGTCATTGATGATGGACAAGGAGGAATCTGCAGGCTGGTGGCTCCCAGTCAAGCACCAACTATCGGCTCTAAACAGGGGTGACATTACTACAGCAGTTAGAAGGATAAGTTCTCGTGAATCAATGTAGCGAGGTAAGGAACATGAGTGCATGTGAAATCATGGCAATCGGGTCCTAATAGCAAAATTTGGAGTGTGTATGCTAAAAACCTACACAAGGGCCAAAATATTCCACACAGAAATGTATACCAGTAGTTCTGGGTGCAAGACCTACAATACTGCTAGCTACACAGTATCTAGGATTGCAACTTAACACAAAGGCCCTTCTTATTAGCTGTTACACTCGTGATGCCTTACTTAATCTTTCTTTCTTCAGACAAATCAGTCCAACAAACTGGTGTAGCAGTTGCAGGCAGGCACTCTGATGCTCAAAGTGAGTTTGAGAGCAAGCCCCCTTTTCCAGAGTTTCATGCTTCTCTTATTCTGCTAGGAGGCAATTATTGTCACAATCAACTCCCTTTCTTTTCTGTAGCTAAATGGAAACATACCACAGTAGCGTGGTTCAGGTGGGGTTCAAGATGTTCTCGTGAAGCACACTATAAGATTGTCATTGTGTCTTCAAGTCAGTTAGACTATTAACAACCCTTATTTTCCTAAACACAATGCAAAAACCTCTCTGCCTGTTCTCAGTGGTATTGGGATTGACCTGAGTTGCAATAAGCCAAGGTGACTTTTCTGTCATGCCAGTACTTTACCAAGCTCTCACATGCATTACATTTGGCATTGTACAATTCCATACAATATGTTCTATCTTATATTGTTGATGAATACAGGCCCCAGCTAGGCCCGCAGAATACAAGGGTTCGCTCTCCTGTAACAAAAGCTAGAAGGAAGTTGGCACGGAAACTGCAAATACAAAGACAAAGTTTATTAACCCTTAAGGGTGGTCCTACAACCTATACAACACTCTTCAGTATTGCATAGAGTAGCACAAAGAACTTGCGTACACAGTCCCCTTTTATACACAACAGAGGGGCTCATAAGTGGGTGGATACAACATGAAGCAAAGAGTATTACCTTTTATGGACATTTTCGATACAAAATCAATATGTGGGCGGAGTAAGCAATTTCCTAAGCCCGCGAAAACATGGTCAAACAAGGACTAACTGATAACAGATGTGGTCAAGTCTGGGCATGCGCCAGACGGACAAAGGAGCTATTTATAGACTGTTACTAGGCAGATTACGAGAGCAACTAACACGAAGATAGGACTCTTCTCGTGCAGAGCACGTGGAGACACGACAATACAAGATGGAGTCCAGACATTAGTCAACATAAGAAGAGAAACTTGTTCTAAGGAAGGGGAATTCATGTCTTTAGTGAATGCTTAATCAGATCGCTGTTTTAGTTTTCAACGGACGACCCTTTCAGCATTTACTGAAGACATTCGGCTTATTAGGATAATAATCATATATATCAATTTTCATCATCTCTTCCACCTCTTTGGTTAAATGTTTCTGATAGGTGACATTGGCAATAGCTTTCTTATCAGGAATACAGAATGACACACATAGCGAACAGAGTAAAGGACCACACTGAACACAAATGCAGCAAGAAAACAGAATTGCCACAATAATGCAGAGACCAGTTAAAACCTTCCATCCCCATGCAGTGATCAATGCCCAAAACCATCCAGAAAAGGTCCAAGTGCCATTTTCTGTATGAATCTCAGCTGCGATTTTATGCAATTTATTAATAGCGTTATAAGCTGATGGCGTATGGTCAGGAATAAACACACAACAACTACTTCCGATAATTTTACATGCTCCACCTCGGTCAGCTAACATAACATCTAATACCATACGATTCTGCAATGCAACAATTCTAGTAATTTGTAATTCTTCCGTAAGATTCCCAAGAGCAGCAGCGGTTTGATTCGTCACAGCCTCTACAACTCTCGTTAATCTTCGAACCTTCCTACTATTTAGGGCAGCTCCAACAAAGAAAAACAATCCTAGATTAAAATCAACATACTGCTGTAAGCTAGTATCGGTTTGATCAACATCATCAATGGATAGAGTACGTTTATACCTATTTACAGTCACATTATTCAACAACTTCAAATCTTTATGATAAGATGCAGGTGCTAAAAATACAGGGGGTAATAAGAACGCTACATAACATACTCCGGACCAGCCAGCTGGTAAACGATAGTAGCCCTTATTCCCACATACAAAGTATGTATTATGGGAGGCTAAGAAAGTACTATTATTTAATCCATCTATATTTAACACAATAATACAATCACTAACACCAACAGGAATATAACCCACACTCTGAACAGACAGATCCGCTTGAGCTTGTGCCACTTGAATCACAAATTGTTCCTTCCCTGCAGTGTCTCTGGTATTCGTGAAAATGTAGGGGATCGATTCATTGTCCGGTCGATATTCTTCCCATTCCCATATTGTCCCATTCGCTTGTGGATAGCCATCTTTATCTTGATGACATTCCCTATTAAGTCTGAAAAGTAATCGTCCCACTGTAGGTTTCCGTGTGGCAAAAAGCAAAGTGTACCATGCTCTACAAGAGCCATTATGAGAGAAAGGAAGAGGTATGAACGGCGTTCCTCCTTTCTTCTGATGAGCTGGCATCATACCACATATCCAACAGTTCGTAGCATTTGTGGCAACATGGGTATGATGCAACATCTGGATGAAAGTGTTATTCAAATAAGACTGACGATGCTTCAATTCCTGATACGGAAGGGTATAAAAGTAGTGCTCCTCAGGCACTGGAGTGGTCAAAACAAGCAACTCACGGGCAGGAGTCACGTCCTCAACAAACCATGTGGTTATACCAACAATAGCCACAATGATAATAAAGCTTGTCGCACAAAGAATCTTCTTCTTCTCCATCTTGTAATAAGAAGTCAATATCTTCCTGAAACTATAAGGTTGTCAGAACTCTTCCCCTTAGGCAGCCGTTGATTTCTTCACCAGCGGGCCAAGACGGGTGTCACTACACTAATGCAGGGCTGATCCCCCCCCCCGCCCCTTGCCTCATTGGCTCTCCGTTTCACTAACCTAAGGGCCGTTCTGACAACATATCTGGATACAGAAAAAAAAAATCACTTCCTCGGTCGAAGATGATATCTTTCTCCTCCAGGAATCGCTTGGTCCGGGAAGAGCTCCTCAGTGCCGTTCGGTTCCACAGCACGGCCTTTCTCCGCAGTCAGGATTTCTCGATGGTCGGTCAACACAGCAGGCTCCACCAATCCAGGCGGCACTTTACGACAGTGCAAAGAGTGGATCCAGTTCTTCCGATTGGAAACTCGCACAGCTGTCCTCGTTGCGAGAAAGACTTGCTCAGGACCAACCTTTCTCGGCTCCAGACTGTTCGTCCTTTCGAACACCTTTATCATAACCTGATCGCCAGGTCGGAGATTATGGCCTTCACCGGTGGATCGATCAGGGAGCGCCTCTCGAACCTGTTGATGAATGGAAACCAAATTATCCGTTAACTGTGCCAGATAATCATTCATCATTACACAAGGTACATCATACACTGACTTTGGTTTTGGTGGACCCCAAATATTCATTGGGCGTCCAAACACGATCTCGTAGGGTGTGAGACCGGTCCGAGAATGCGGTATCGATCTAATTGACAATAATGCCAGCGGTAAAGCATCTGGCCAAGTCAAAGAAGTCGAAGCTTGGATCTTAGCGATCTCAAGCTTCAAAGTACCGTTATATTTCTCAACCAATCCCGCAGACTGGGGGTGAAAGACTGCATGGAACTTCTGAGTAATGCCTAGACCTTTCAGGACATACTTGATAACGTCTGCTATAAAATGAGGTCCGTTATCACTCCACAACAATCTGCAAACACCATATCGAGGGAAGAACTCCTTCAATATCATCTTGGCTGTAGTCATTGCAGTATTGTCTTTCGTAGGGTATGCCTCAACCCATTTACTGAAGGCACAAACCACTACTAGAACATACTTCAGATTGTTACAGCGCTCAAGCTAAATGTAATCCATCTGCAAAACCTCAAAGGGTGCAGTAGGTGTCGCGAATCCTCCTGCTGGAGTTCGTGTACCCTTTCCTTGGTTGTACCTCAGGCAAATCATGCAGGTCTGCACTACTCTCTTTGCCGTACTAGCGATCTCCGGATGCTCCCAAACTCGTGTGAGTAATTTAACAATTGCGGAAGCTCCGACATGCGCTAGTCCATGTGCCATCTGAACCATAGGTTGTACGAAGGCTGTGGGTAACTTTCATTTATCCATCTGCTTACTTCTCCAACACCCTTCATCATCCAATTCTCCATCATTGGACCATTGCTCCCGTTCCTTATCGGAAGCGGTCCTCTGTATCTCCAGCACTTCTCTCCTAGCATCGTGCCATCTTTCTGTCTGCGACTTCACAACATACATTGCAGTAGCACCAGGCTGCATCGCAGTCTCTCGTGCCACCCGGTCTGCTAAAGCATTCCCTTCTCCAACTTTATCAACCACCTTTTTATGGGCACTACATTTAACTATAGCAATCTTCTTTGGATATGTTAATGCAGTCAAAAGATTGTGAACTAACTCTCCATACATTATCTGTGCTCCATGTGACGTTAGAAACCCTCTCTCCTTCCAGAGTAGGCCGAAGTCGTGCGCTACTCCGAAGGCATAGCGGCTATCTGTATAAACATTCACACACAATCCTGTACTGAGCTCACATGCTCGCGTTAATGCTATCAGTTCCGCTGCTTGAGCTGATTTCTGCGGTATGCGTGCAGTCTCCACTATTGTTTGTAATGTGGTAATTGCATACGCTGCTGAAGTCGTACCATCTGGTAGCTTCAGGCATGATCCATCCACCCACAGTTCTCCATCTACATCTGTAAAGGGCGTATCCTGGAGATCAATACGACCCTTTGTCTGTTCATCAGTCACAAGAATACAATCATGTGCTTTCCGTGCTTCAGACTGAGTTTCCGGGAACGGCAACAATGTGGCTGGATTTAACGTTGCACACCTCTTTAACGTAATATGAGGAGCCAAAAGCGTCAACTCATATCCCGTTAATCGAGCACTGGTCAAATGCTGCGTCTTTGTCTGATTAAGCAGGGCATCAACAGCATGGGGAACTAATACCAACAGTTTGTGAGATAACACAATTCCCTCGCTTTGGCGTTTTGACACAGCTGTCGCCGCAACCGAGCGAAAACAACCAGGTAATGCTCGGGCAACAGGATCAAGTACAGCCGAAAAATATGCACAAGGGCGCTGCTTGTCGCCGTGCATCTGCACTAAAACTGATAATGCACATCCATCTTTCTCATGCAGCTGGGGACCTCAATTTTGGCCTCTGGAGATGGGAAACCCCCCCTCCAATTCCCGCACAGTTAAGAGCCTTGGAGTCACCTTTAGTGAAGACCTCTCCCTGAAAAGTCAGGTAGGGTCAGTTGTTTCCGCTTGCTTCTTTCAGCTGCGCAAGATTAGAAAGATTGCCCATTTCCTAACCCATTCTGCCCTGATACAGGTGACCATCGCCCTTGTGCTGTCTAGGCTGGACTACTCAAATAGTTTATATTTGGGCCTTCCAGCCGGGCAGCTCAAGAGGCTGCAGCTGGTTCAAAATCAGGCGGCCAGGCTGATCTGTGGGCTTCCTAAATGGCAGTCCATCAGGCCAGGCCTGGCAGACCTGCACTGGCTGCCGGTAGCCCAGAGGGCGGCTTTTAAAACCGGCTGCATTATCTTTAGGGCATTACAAAGTAAAGGCCCCAAATTTATCATCAATCTGCTTGCCAGATACACCCCCTCCCGCAACCTCCGCTCTGGTCACAAAAACTTGCTCATGGTGCCGGTTGTTAGGAAACAACGTCAGGGCGGCAGCTCTTTTCATTTTCTTGCTGCCTCCCTCTGGAACTCCTTGCCAGCTTCTTTAAGGTCACACGAGGATATTCTAGCCTTTAGACTAGCCTTTAAGACCTGGCTTTTTAGAGAAGCTTATCCTTAGACGTTCTAAGTTTTCCTCCTGTTGTTGTGTTATGCTCTGAAAACCTCCTACAGCGCCATGAAGCCTACGGGCGTACGTGCGCTTTATAAGCTAAATTTAACATAACATAACATAACATGCACATACAGTGAAAAGGGCTTCGTATAATCAGGGGTACCTAACACTGGTGCTGAACAAAGGGCTTGTCGTAATTGCTGAAAAGCAATTTCACTCTCATTTGACCAGGGAAGAGGAATCGGTGTGTCTTTTGTCAAAAGGGCTAACAATGGTTTAGCTATGTGTGAAAACCCCAATATCCATTGCCTACAGAAAGAAGCAAGACCCAAAAATGCACGCACATCCTTCTGTGTGGAAGGCACTGGCGTGTCCAAAATTGCTTGAATACGATCTGGTGTGAGTGCACGCCCCTCCTTAGACAAAAGGTGACCCAAATAAGTCATCTTTGGTCTACAGAATTGCAATTTCTTCCTCGACACTTTGTGGTTGTGCGATGCCAAAAAGGAAAGCAAAGATAACGTACACTCCTCACACAGCTCAGGAGTGTCGGCCGCCAACAAGATGTCATCGACATATTGTATAAGGGCGACACCATCAGGCAGAGCAAAGGAATCCAATTGTCTTTTCAACGCTTGACTGTAAATACTAGGGCTCTCTGTATAACCCTGAGGGACTCTACAAAATCTATAAGACCTATTATTCAAAGTGAAGCCGAAAAGGTATCGGCTATCAGGGTGAATAGGAATCGAAAAGAAAGCATTTTTCAAATCAATAACTGAAAACGTGGTCGCCGTTGGCGGGACCAGAGTAAGTAACGTCGTGATATCAGAAACCACTGGATACTGAGGTATCACTATCTTATTCACTTCCCGTAAGTCAATGATAAAACGATAAACCCTAGTGTCGGTATCTTTCTTCAAAATGGGCAAAATAGGACTGTTGCAGACATTATAGGGAACTTCCTCCACTACTCCCACCTTAATCAAATCCTGCACAATCTGTATGAGTGCCTCCTCCCCCTCCTGGGAAATGCGATACTGAGGGAGGCGTGGCAACAGCGCACCCTCCTGGACACTAATGTGGACAGGCGGAATCACCATCTGTCCCACATCAGTATCCGAAGTGGCCCACAAAGAATGAGGGAGGGAAGCCAATACAGTATCCTCCGCAACCACACACATCCGTTCTGTCATGGGGTGATTATCGTACTCCAGTAGGGGAGCAGCGGATCGTAGCTCTGAAGTGTTTGAGCATATCAAGACCCATAATATTGTCGGGCGTGTTCGGAGCAAGCAAAAACGGACAGGGTGCAGAAAAGTGGTCAACATGGAATGCAAGGGGTCAGGAAAGAGGACTTCGAGAGAGTGTACCATCAAACCCTACCGATGTAACCTTTAAGCCAGATGGGGGAGCCCTCGGAACCAATTGTTTGGACAGTGCACTGCGAGTAGCTCCTGTATCAACTAGGAACCGATCAGTAAAACCCAAGACATTTGCTAAAACATAAGGACCCTTCTGATCAACCGGCACTTCAACTGATTCTAACCCCCATCCAACGCAATCCTACGCATGCTGTGAGTCATGGTACCCAGAACGGTCATTCCCAGACATCTGATACTGATTTTGCCGATCAAATACATTAGGTCTATCTCGTTGCTGCACGTTAGGCTCAAAGCGAGCACGATCATTAGAATTCCCCCTGAAATTCGAAAAGCCCCCTCTACCTCGCGGTGGTCCCTGACCACGTCCCTGACGAGATGCATATAATAACGGACAATCTCTAGCCCAATGACCCGACTGTTTACAATACGCACATTGATTTCTATTAACATCTGACCGACCAGAAGGGGGTCCATAGAATCCTCCTCTACCTCTTTCAACACCCCGACGAGGCGGACCATATACTTGTGCTAACATCACCTTAGTTTTCAAATCTTTCGATTTCTTCTCCTCATTCCCCTTCGCTTCTTGTTCCTGACGCTCATAATACTGAGCCATAGTCAGGAGGGATGCCGGAGACGAGGTGGACCAAGAACTTTCACTCGCTTTCAATCGAGCTGCTATTCCCGGTAATAAATTCGCCACATATTTATCAACAAAGAGATGTCGACCTGTATCATCCGTGAGCTACTGACCACTGAAATCATGAAATGTCTCCTCAAAGCGCGTAAAGAAGTCTGAAACTGATTCATCAACCTTCTGTTTACATGAGGCTAACATGTTCCAGTCAATCTTTTTAGGGGGGATAATTGTTTTCAATTTAGTCAAGATAGCAGCAGGAAGATCTAAAATAATCCGCGGTGGTTTTTGCACGGGTTTTCTCTCCCTATCCTCATCCTCAATCTCGGACCACCTAGCCTTAAAAGCGGGAACATCATCCACCTTCCGCACAGATCTCCACATATCCGGTGGTAAAATGAGCCCAAAGAACAAATCTATATCTGCTAGAGTCATAGTACAAGAACTCAAGGCCCCTTCGACCTCTTCGTAAAAGGCCGCCGGATTCTTGAGGGGGTCAGGCAGTGCATTCTTTAATGCCATAACATCAGCCCTATGCCAGGGAGTATAAACCCAATTATACACAAAATATCCCTTAGCATCGGGGGAAGATATATCCGAACTATTTCCTGCTCCTTTAGGAGGAACATACAAAGGTGCCGCCTCTCGCATCGGTTTAGCATGCACTAGTTCACTCTTATCTGAATGGGAGGTAGATGATTGGTCGCCGCCGATATGTGAATCCAATTGCTCCTTCTCCCCTGCCTGCAGGCGCGCTCTCTCTTTAAGTTCAACCGTCGCGTCCCGCAATGCAAACAGCCGTCGGACCGCATCGGGTACCTTAGAGGGAGAAAAAACACCGTTACGTAATGCTTTAGATTCTGATACTACAGCATCAGGCTCGAAAACATCTGAATATTTCCAAAAGGCAGTAATCACTTCATCAGAAAAAGTTTCAACAAAATACAGCTTCTCTCTATCCCGCCAGTTTTCCAAAGATTCCAATAATTCAGAAAGAGATAGCTTGCCCTTAAGCGCACAAAGAGAAATTTTCCGAAGCTCACCCATACGCTCAACTGATAACATCGACCGCGTGTCTACCTTATCCGAAACCGATCCAGAATCCTGTGACCTCGGAGCAGACGCACCAACATAAGGGGGCGGAGAACGATCTAATAAATAAAAATCATCTTCAAGATTAGTAAGGACAGGATAAAGTGGCTGGCGGACAGCATATTGACCCGAGACTTGCAACCTACGCTCTTTCTCTTGTCTCTCCGCCAGTTCTCTTTCTTCCCGACGCTTCGCTTCCTGCGCTCTCACATGATCATTTTTCCGTTGCTCTTTATCAAACAGCGCTTTCTCACGTTTCTCTCGCTCACGCACTTCCTTCACCCATAACCGTACACATTCAAACATGTCTTGCCGAGCATGCCGTTTACACATACACTGTTCCACATACTCAATTTTACGCATATCAAACGATCCATACAAAGGCCATCGTAACTCAGGATCCTTTTTGGTGTATTTCCTCCACACTGTGCTGTACATTATAGAGGAAAGACCATGCTTCACATACATGTCCCTATTAGGAGTCCCCTCTGGGGGGGCTGGAGCAGCTTCCTCGAGATTTAACCGGTTTCCAAAGCAGCAGCACCACTTACGGAGTGCGCTAAAAGCAGGCATGCTCAAAAATAATGCAGTATTATCAAAAATGGCACTTAAACGTTGCGCCATTCAAATTTACACAACTCCGGAGAAATATCTCCACATTACCTGCCTATATGTGTTGCAACGCATATATTCTCACAATAATCAATACAAAATATGACCGGTCATCACAAATCAAACTCAAATAGCCAACCCAGGCTTCAAAACTCGGAGCAAGTACCGTACAACGGTTCTTACCAATGAAGAGTGTCCAGATTCCAACTGCCAAGTTCCAAAATTCGCCCAAACGGCTGTCGCGGCAAACCGACAGAAGAGGTCTCAGTCGAGGACCGGCGCCACCCAGAAGGTCAGTTCGGAAGGGAAGGAAGAAAACCTCGGGATGCCAGGGCTAAAACCGCCACTGGCAGTGATCACATCCCCGGCCAAATTCCTCACCTTCGTCACTACCAATCCTTCGAGCATCCGAGTCGCCGATGAGCCCCACGTGACGGGCGCCAATTGATGAATACAGGCCCCAGCTAGGCCCGCAGAATACAAGGGTTCGCTCTCCTGTAACAAAAGCTAGAAGGAAGTTGGCACGGAAACTGCAAATACAAAGACAAAGTTTATTAACCCTTAAGGGTGGTCCTACAACCTATACAACACTCTTCAGTATTGCATAGAGTAGCACAAAGAACTTGCGTACACAGTCCCCTTTTATACACAACAGAGGGGCTCATAAGTGGGTGGATACAACATGAAGCAAAGAGTATTACCTTTTATGGACATTTTCGATACAAAATCAATATGTGGGCGGAGTAAGCAATTTCCTAAGCCCGCGAAAACATGGTCAAACAAGGACTAACTGATAACAGATGTGGTCAAGTCTGGGCATGCGCCAGACGGACAAAGGAGCTATTTATAGACTGTTACTAGGCAGATTACGAGAGCAACTAACACGAAGATAGGACTCTTCTCGTGCAGAGCACGTGGAGACACGACAATACAAGATGGAGTCCAGACATTAGTCAACATAAGAAGAGAAACTTGTTCTAAGGAAGGGGAATTCATGTCTTTAGTGAATGCTTAATCAGATCGCTGTTTTAGTTTTCAACATTGTGCTTTAGGCCAGCACATCACCCGCTACTTATTTTTATTTTTCAGTTTTCTGCTGAGCGACCAAGATCCGAAAAAATGACTGAGCGCTTCATAAGTGAATAGTTACTATATAAAATCCCTTCAGTTTTGTAATATTACTTAGTTTTAATCGGTTTCAGGAAGCAAGAAACAATCAAGAATGAGATACTCGCTCAGAGAGCAAGTCAATAGCAGTAGGCTGGCAGCGTCCAGGTATATCGCTACGTGGAAACCACCTTTTGTATTGGAGCCATCGAGGTCCAGTGAATTCACTTCCCCCATTGGTAAACATTTATGGTTGTAGTTTTTCACAGCACAGCTGTCAAATAGACCTATTGCTAACAATATTCAATCAGTGGGATTTGGGTTCATCTGTTTCCACCATTGTTTTTTGTTGAAAAAGCCCCTCTCAGCCATTGGCTTGAGACCTTGGCTGCCACATCTTGGCTCAGCCCAGTGAAGTATTAATTTCACCTATTGCTTTTGGCTGTTTGAGTGCATCCTTCTGCATCCACTCAAATGCTTGCATTGTACTGCACAAGGGACTACTGTACAACTATAGCTTTCTCGGTATGCTTGTGCTGCCTCCCAGCCATGTGTCTCTCTCTAATGTGCTAATGCAGAATGCATCAGCATGCACTAGGCTTATTGGCTTTTCCTGGGCTTGTCATATTTTTAGTCGGATCCTGGGATACCCTGCAAGGTCTTGTTTTAAACGTTAATTTCTGTACCAAAAATAGAGATTAGAAGTTTGTAGGTACTGTACAATCGTCACTGTCTTCATCTACGTAGACATGAGGTCCGTCCCTCTGTGACATACCGTTTCCCTTGGGGACCGACCTGATCGATAAGAAGTTCCAAGTTAAGGCTCAGTCACAATGTATAGGAACTTTCGCTCAGTAAATTGATTCCCAGGAACAGTATGAGTGTGAAGAGGACAAAAACATGTCCACCCTGCTCTCTAAAGTAGCCGAACACCAGTGGTACGCTAGGAGCAATCACATCTTTTCATCTGCTTTCTAGCTACTTGTTATTTCAAGTTGTGGTGGCAAAACAAATCTACTAATGCTCAAGTGAGGCCAAGGAAGGTAAGCAGTCCCTCTCTCCATTATGTTTCAAATTCACAGATATTTAACAGTAGGACTGATATGTCATCTATGTAGGAACACACTCTGTCAATGAAGTATATCTAATCACCTGGTAAACTTTGCCAAAGCCCTTGGATGTTACTATAATGTACACTATCTACCCTTGTAGATTCCAAAGTCTCATAGTGTGCATAGGCTTTGAAAACGTGCTGTGGCATCCAATGTTAGACAAGGTCTGCTCAGAAGTTCCTCTCCTCAGAATCTCCTACTCCCTCTAATCACTTCATCAGAAAAAGTTTCAACAAAATACAGCTTCTCTCTATCCCGCCAGTTTTCCAAAGATTCCAATAATTCAGAAAGAGATAGCTTGCCCTTAAGCGCACAAAGAGAAATTTTCCGAAGCTCACCCATACGCTCAACTGATAACATCGACCGCGTGTCTACCTTATCCGAAACCGATCCAGAATCCTGTGACCTCGGAGCAGACGCACCAACATAAGGGGGCGGAGAACGATCTAATAAATAAAAATCATCTTCAAGATTAGTAAGGACAGGATAAAGTGGCTGGCGGACAGCATATTGACCCGAGACTTGCAACCTACGCTCTTTCTCTTGTCTCTCCGCCAGTTCTCTTTCTTCCCGACGCTTCGCTTCCTGCGCTCTCACATGATCATTTTTCCGTTGCTCTTTATCAAACAGCGCTTTCTCACGTTTCTCTCGCTCACGCACTTCCTTCACCCATAACCGTACACATTCAAACATGTCTTGCCGAGCATGCCGTTTACACATACACTGTTCCACATACTCAATTTTACGCATATCAAACGATCCATACAAAGGCCATCGTAACTCAGGATCCTTTTTGGTGTATTTCCTCCACACTGTGCTGTACATTATAGAGGAAAGACCATGCTTCACATACATGTCCCTATTAGGAGTCCCCTCTGGGGGGGCTGGAGCAGCTTCCTCGAGATTTAACCGGTTTCCAAAGCAGCAGCACCACTTACGGAGTGCGCTAAAAGCAGGCATGCTCAAAAATAATGCAGTATTATCAAAAATGGCACTTAAACGTTGCGCCATTCAAATTTACACAACTCCGGAGAAATATCTCCACATTACCTGCCTATATGTGTTGCAACGCATATATTCTCACAATAATCAATACAAAATATGACCGGTCATCACAAATCAAACTCAAATAGCCAACCCAGGCTTCAAAACTCGGAGCAAGTACCGTACAACGGTTCTTACCAATGAAGAGTGTCCAGATTCCAACTGCCAAGTTCCAAAATTCGCCCAAACGGCTGTCGCGGCAAACCGACAGAAGAGGTCTCAGTCGAGGACCGGCGCCACCCAGAAGGTCAGTTCGGAAGGGAAGGAAGAAAACCTCGGGATGCCAGGGCTAAAACCGCCACTGGCAGTGATCACATCCCCGGCCAAATTCCTCACCTTCGTCACTACCAATCCTTCGAGCATCCGAGTCGCCGATGAGCCCCACGTGACGGGCGCCAATTGATGAATACAGGCCCCAGCTAGGCCCGCAGAATACAAGGGTTCGCTCTCCTGTAACAAAAGCTAGAAGGAAGTTGGCACGGAAACTGCAAATACAAAGACAAAGTTTATTAACCCTTAAGGGTGGTCCTACAACCTATACAACACTCTTCAGTATTGCATAGAGTAGCACAAAGAACTTGCGTACACAGTCCCCTTTTATACACAACAGAGGGGCTCATAAGTGGGTGGATACAACATGAAGCAAAGAGTATTACCTTTTATGGACATTTTCGATACAAAATCAATATGTGGGCGGAGTAAGCAATTTCCTAAGCCCGCGAAAACATGGTCAAACAAGGACTAACTGATAACAGATGTGGTCAAGTCTGGGCATGCGCCAGACGGACAAAGGAGCTATTTATAGACTGTTACTAGGCAGATTACGAGAGCAACTAACACGAAGATAGGACTCTTCTCGTGCAGAGCACGTGGAGACACGACAATACAAGATGGAGTCCAGACATTAGTCAACATAAGAAGAGAAACTTGTTCTAAGGAAGGGGAATTCATGTCTTTAGTGAATGCTTAATCAGATCGCTGTTTTAGTTTTCAACATTGTGCTTTAGGCCAGCACATCACCCTCTACTTATTTTTATTTTTCAGTTTTCTGCTGAGCGACCGAGATCCGAAAAAATGACTGAGCGCTTCATAAGTGAATAGTTACTATATAAAATCCCTTCAGTTTTGTAATATTACTTAGTTTTAATCGGTTTCAGGAAGCAAGAAACAATCAAGAATGAGATACTCGCTCAGAGAGCAAGTCAATAGCAGTAGGCTGGCAGCGTCCAGGTATATCGCTACGTGGAAACCACCTTTTGTATTGGAGCCATCGAGGTCCAGTGAATTCACTTCCCCCATTGGTAAACATTTATGGTTGTAGTTTTTCACAGCACAGCTGTCAAATAGACCTATTGCTAACAATATTCAATCAGTGGGATTTGGGTTCATCTGTTTCCACCATTGTTTTTTGTTGAAAAAGCCCCTCTCAGCCATTGGCTTGAGACCTTGGCTGCCACATCTTGGCTCAGCCCAGTGAAGTATTAATTTCACCTATTGCTTTTGGCTGTTTGAGTGCATCCTTCTGCATCCACTCAAATGCTTGCATTGTACTGCACAAGGGACTACTGTACAACTATAGCTTTCTCGGTATGCTTGTGCTGCCTCCCAGCCATGTGTCTCTCTCTAATGTGCTAATGCAGAATGCATCAGCATGCACTAGGCTTATTGGCTTTTCCTGGGCTTGTCATATTTTTAGTCGGATCCTGGGATACCCTGCAAGGTCTTGTTTTAAACGTTAATTTCTGTACCAAAAATAGAGATTAGAAGTTTGTAGGTACTGTACAATCGTCACTGTCTTCATCTACGTAGACATGAGGTCCGTCCCTCTGTGACATACCGTTTCCCTTGGGGACCGACCTGATCGATAAGAAGTTCCAAGTTAAGGCTCAGTCACAATGTATAGGAACTTTCGCTCAGTAAATTGATTCCCAGGAACAGTATGAGTGTGAAGAGGACAAAAACATGTCCACCCTGCTCTCTAAAGTAGCCGAACACCAGTGGTATGCTAGGAGCAATCACATCTTTTCATCTGCTTTCTAGCTACTTGTTATTTCAAGTTGTGGTGGCAAAACAAATCTACTAATGCTCAAGTGAGGCCAAGGAAGGTAAGCAGTCCCTCTCTCCATTATGTTTCAAATTCACAGATATTTAACAGTAGGACTGATATGTCATCTATGTAGGAACACACTCTGTCAATGAAGTATATCTAATCACCTGGTAAACTTTGCCAAAGCCCTTGGATGTTACTATAATGTACACTATCTACCCTTGTAGATTCCAAAGTCTCATAGTGTGCATAGGCTTTGAAAACGTGCTGTGGCATCCAATGTTAGACAAGGTCTGCTCAGAAGTTCCGCTCCTCAGAATCTCCTACTCCCTCTAACTCAGGTACTCGTTCTAGGGCAGAATCTAAAGTTTCCACCAGCTCAAACCACCTCAAGAAAGACAGCCTGCTCCATCTTTTAATTAGCTCATTCAGTTCTTTCTTTTACCTTCCGTGCCACTGTTTTTATTTGTATTGTATTATTATTTTAGTGTTTAGAGCCTGGTGTGATAACAGTTTGCTTTTGATGTGAGCACATGGCATATTCCAGTTTTATAAGTTTTGGTCTTCTTCTGTTAATTCCTTTTGGCGTGGCCTACATCTGATTACTGCTATTTCATACCGTACCAAAGTGTGCCCATTGGAAAATGTTCATTATAAAGTTATCCTCTTTTTAGTATGCACATAATGAAGGGCATTCATAACTACACTCCTGTATGTCATGCTGGTATGTAATTTAACTGTAGGTTACAGTTCTACTTGTAAGCAAGTTTAGCCTATATGTCATCTATCTATCTATCTATCTATCTATCTATCTATCTATCTATCTATCTATCTATCTATCTATCTATCTATCTATCTATCTATCTATCTATCTATCTATCTATCTATCTATCTATCTATCTATCTATCCTTTAAATTGTATATGTTTGTAATAAAGATATACGAAAACATTTCAAAATAAGCATTAGCAAATACTAGATTGATTGGCTTTTTTAGGTCTGTTGTTAGCCTAGACCTTTTTATTTTCATTAACATATTTGTATAACATAGTTATAGGGGTTTTCAGCCAGACTTCATCCAATAGTCTGTTGTAGTGTAATTTACAGTTTTATTCAACCCACTGCACCATCCATCATGGCGCAGTGGGTCAACCCCGTCAGTCATTGGTTAATTTCACTGTAAGTTACAACATGCTGCCTTTTCACAAAGAGCACACCCAGACACAAAGTTGTTTTGTGCCAGGGACTACTATGATAATATGGGATAATTATATATTTTTTTGCCTATGTTATTGTTTTTAGGCATTGCCTGCAGGCAGAGTGCATGCGCTTTCACTTAGTGATGATCTATCGCAAACATATATAAAACCTCTAAAAAAGGGCTTTTAGCCCGCCCATTGCTTATTATTCATTGGCATCACTACCACGCTTCTTTGCTGCCTTTAAATTTGGCAGTGCGTGCTGGGCGTTACATCTGTTTCTTTTTGTGGAGCATGGATTGCATACAGATTTATTTATTTTAATTACTGTCTGACCGGTGCTCACTCTGTGATTGAGGTACTATTACTTACTTTTTAGCATATTTATATAGCGTAACCTTGATCCGACCGAAGGTATTTGAGCCCTTTACATTACACGAGTTTTTCTAAAGCACGCTCTTTCTTTATAATGTTACATTATTTGTTTTCAGAAAAGCAAACTGTGTAACCAAAATATGCCTACAACTGTACGTGGAATGGTTATTACCAGCCACACAATTTTACTAAACCATTTACAGCTTGTGACATTTTAATGAAAAAGGGGTCATGGCAGGGAATAGCTCTCTTCAGCATCCTCATTTTTATTTAACAAGCATTGGTATGTCCAATAGTTCTCTCCTATGTGATATCTATTATTTTTGTCAAAGTTTTTTAACTATATTGCACAGCAACATGGCTAACGTAAAGAAAATAAATGAGCTAAGATGTGGTCAATGATGGCTGCGTCATAGGGCATTAAAAATGATTTCAGCTTCTGTGAAACGGCTGAAAGTAAAAAAGAAACGCTGTGAAGCGGCGCGCTGCTGTGTCATTGCTTTTTTAAAAAGTTAACTTTCAGATATGTTGCACATCTGTTACTGTGTAATTTCTTGGTTGGCTATGCTATCAACAAGTTCCTTTTTGCACGTTACACCCTTGTGAGAAATTGTGTGACCCTGATAGGTGATCTGTTCCTGTCTAAACCTCCATTTGTCCACCTTTAAAATGAAGCCAGCTCTACAAAAACTGCTCCATCACCTAGTGCACTTTGTTGTTGTCTTCATCCCATGTCTTCCAATAGATCAGAAAGTCACCTTACTCCTACTTGATCATTAATCAGATTATGCATAACTCTCTGAAAAACAGACACTGTGGAGACAAGCCCAAATGGAATCCTGAGAAACGTAGAACAACTCATGGGGCAAGTTCACTTACAATTTGATTTAATGGCATGCAGATGCCAGGTCTAAGGTGACAAAGAACCTTGCATCTGCTACAGTTGAAAACACCAGAATCAGGTTTGGAAGAGGACATTTATCCACAAGCACTGCCATGACTGAGCACCCTGAGGGAGAAAAACAGCCTGATGTCACCCCTGCCATTTGGACCAGCTATTCAGTGACTTCAGCAGATACAATGATTTTTTATTATTCAATCTTAACAACCCCACTTTCACAGCCTCTTGAACATTTAAAAGTACACAATAAGATGATGGACGGAGAGCTGAAACTTTTCAGACCCTTCACCCCCCGTCACTATTAGATCTGGGTTAAATCTGTCTGGGTCCGAACTGAGGTGGCAAAGTGTTAGAAATGGGATTTCTGGTTGGCTAGGGCTTGCGCCAAAGCCAGGCAGAAACCACCACTCTTTAAGTCAGGGCTGGGGAGTTACACGCCAAAGATAACCCCTGCTCACCCCCTTGGTAGCTTGGCACGAGCAGTCAGGCTTATCCCGGAGGCAATGTGTAAAGCGTTTGCACGCGCACCCAGCAACAACACCCAAGGCCCACCACAAAAGAAACTCCACACAAGGTTTTATATAAAAATAGCCTTTGTATTATACCAAAACACATTAGATAATGTTCACACAATTTACACTGTGCCAACTGGCACTGGGCGGAATTTACAGGGGACTATTTACACAAGACAAGGCCACATGGACCACTGTCAGAATTATCACAAATCATCAAATTGTAAATGTAGAAAGGTAGAACAAATAATAAATGTAGCGCACAACCAGTAACCACTGGTAACAGGTAAGTACCACCTACGCAACCCTAACTACCTTAGGAAAATATTACGCAGGGAACCATGAACTCACTAGTATCACTATACTAGGTAACACAACCTCCTAGGTATAAAAATACATCTAGAGGGATACACAAAGCATTGCATAAATCACATTAGGAATGAAAATAGCATAACGGAAATGCACAGGCGCAAAAGTACACAGGTAACAATGATCATGTACCCTAGGTGAGGGCACCTCACAAGATAAACTGTCCCATGGCCAACTTGGCCTCTCAGGGGCTCAAACGCCCTTTGTCCAGCAGAGTCAGGGCTGGACTGCGCAGGCTGCGCAAGCCAAAGCGTACAGGCCACAACCTAAACATTGCAGCTGCCCACTAAGTGCTGGGCAGCTGGAGAAATGAACCTGGGCACCACTGTGCCTTTAAAACCGTATGTCACACGTTGGAGCCTCTCTGGGCTCTGGGAAAAGAATAATGCCCCCAAAACAGCGTGGGAGCCTCGTGGGCTCTAAAACTCAAATATGCCCCCAAACACGTTGGAGCGGCCGCTGCCTTCCGGGGCCGCCCTTATTACCAAAGAAATGCCCCCGTATGGTGGAGCCTCGATGGGCTCTTGAACACTTCTGCCCCCTTTGTCGAAGCGGCCCTCTGGCAGGCGGGGCCGCTCAAGCGCTGGCACAAGTAGGTGGGGGCCCCCTCTCTGGGGCCCTGGCAACTAAAATCACCACCGACGTTGGAGTCCCGCTCGGGGGACTCACGAGCCTCACCGGGACAATGGGCCTGACGGTGGAGCTGCCGCTGCGGCCAGCAGTAGGGGAAGCTCTGAGAGACACGGAGGATGAACCCAGCACTCACCGGCAGTTTGGGAGGCGGCGTCTCCTCTCTCGTGTGTCTCCTCTCTTCACCCGGGCCCCCTCATGGGACCCGGGACTTGGATGCGGTGCCGGCCGGGCTCCGGACTTCCCGCTTCCTTAACTCCATCACCACCGGAGCGCGGGGTAGGCTCCCGCCTGCTTTCGGATCTTGGGACGAGGCCCCGCCCACGTCCCTTCAAGGATTGCCTGACTTCCTGCTGGAGCCCGGCTGCGGCGGTGATTCTTCCTCTGCTTTCTCCGAAGCACGGGGTGGCCTCCCGCCTTCGTATTAAAGTAGAAATAGGCGAAAATAAGCGGGGTGGGCACCCGCTATAGAAATAATTAATTAAGCTGGGTGGGTACCCGCGGGGATGATAAAAAGAAAACGGCAAGGTCCCTGGCGGGGTGGGCACCCGCTAGGGATATTAATTCCCTAATAAGGCGGGGTAGGCTCCCGCTCGAGCAGCCGAGAAAGGGGGGGGGGCAGGCAGTTTCCCTTCGCTGCAAACACCCCCTGAAGCGCCCTCCTAGAGAAAGGGCAGAGCCCAGCAAGTCCTTGGGCTGGGGGGACCCCAACAAAGCACAGCCAGGCAGGCCAGCACGCAGGGACCCTCAGGAAGCAGCAGCTGGGTCCCGCGGCGGTTCCTCCTGGCAGGATGTTCCCCTAAAGTTAGGAACAAGTGAGAACATTTTACATGGGGTCACAGCCCCTTTTTATACACAGGTTGCCTTTGTTTCAAGGTGCAGGGAAGGGGCGAACCAGTTACAACTGGTTCCTGAGCACTTTGTTTTGCTCAGCCCCTCTCCCTATTCACAGAACAGGCCAGGGTCATCAGTCGCACCACAGGGGGCGGAGCCAGCATTGTGTGGGGAAAGCCCAGCCCTATTCAGGTCCCAGGTGTACTCCTCCCACCCATCTGGCTGCTGATCTCCCCATTCACCACTGGGTGACTCCTCCTGACTCTGGGGGTTCCCTAGCCCATCACATGACCTCAGCCAGCCGATCGCCAGACAAGGCACTTATCTCACACTGCACACAGAAATGCCGACTTCTAGAAGTGGCACTTCCACACTAGGTACATTGACGCCGCACACATCATCGCGCAGCATTTCATCACACGAGTCCGCACATACCAAACTCGCACCTGCACTCCCCACGCATCAGGAACTACCAGGGACACATACATTCCCCCATGCATTCCTATGGGAGGGCAGGTCAGTCTAACTACACGCGCGCACTTTACCCTGGGACACAGTGGTAAAGTGCGCAGAAGCCAAAAATCACTAACACCGGGTCACAATAAAAAGCAAAAAGTTTCAGGGGTGAACCTGCCAGAAGGGCCGAGTCCAACACAAAGTGAGCAAAAGAACGATGATGGATTAAACCAGATCTAATAGTGACTCAAGGGTGAGTGTCTGAAAAGTTTCTGTGCTCTGTCCATCATCCTATTGTGTTTGCTTTGTTTGCCCTAAGTTGGCAGGTTATTCCCAGACTTGGCTCTCCTGCTCACTTTGCCACTGGAGTCAAGCCAGCCTTGCTAATGAGGGGTGTACCCCAAAACCGGTCCCAGGAGGCTTGTTTCTGGTCCATGGAAGACCTGGCTTGGCAGTTCAGGCTAGACTGTTCCCATGAGGAACAGAGGCAAGACTGATTTACATATGTCTGTGTCTGAACTGGGGTGGCAAAGTGAGCAAAAGAACGATGATGGATTCAACCTAGATCTAATAGTGACTGGGGGTGAGCGTCTGAAAAGTTTCTGTGATCCGTCCATCATCTTATTGTGTTTGCTTTGTTCTCCCTAAGTTGGTAGTGTATGCCCAGACGTGGGTCCCTTGTTCATTTTGCCACTGGATTCAAGCTAGCCTGGCTGATGACGGGTGTTACCCTGAAACTGGTCCCAGGATGTTTGTTTCCTGTCCAGGGAAGACCTGGCTTGGCAGCTTGGCCTGTACTGTTCACATGAGGAACAGGATCACGACTGATTTGCATATGTGTCTGAACTGGGGAGGCGAAGTGAGCACAAGAACAATGATGGATTCAACCCAGTTCTAATAGTGCCTGGGGGTGCGTGCCTGAAAAGTTTAAGCGCTTTGCTCATCTTCTTGCGTTTGGTAGTTAATCGTAGTCAGAATGGTTTGGGATGTGTCAGAGAGGAGGGATGGGATAAAGTTTGAACTCTGAGAGGTAGCAATCAGTGCCAGGATACCCCCGGGTAACCGGTGCGCTTTAGAAATTCATATAACGTAACATTTTACATTTTTTTTTACCAAAAAACTGAAATTAATTAAAATTGACTTGTTCATGTGTAGAGACATACCCACATATCTAAATATCTACCGAAATGCATGCATACATATACATGTATATACATGTACACATAATACTTAGTGAAGTATAAGTACCAGGCATAAGCTCCTCTATACATACACCTATATTTAAATATCTGTCTATCATATCTTCGAAAACCAAAGCAAAGGCCAAAGTGGTACTACAACTAGGTCAAAATGTCAGAAAAGCAACACTTAAAAAAACCCTCCACCAATCCTATTTATCTTGTGCATAATGGTTTTAATTCTTATGCCAATATTCTGACATACAACCTTAAGTTATTCATATTATCTTTATTTTGGTTGGGAATCTTTCCTTTGTACAGTTCAGATTTCCATACTGTATCTCCTGTAATTGGAGACTTGATTAGTTAATTCGGGAAAACTTGAACATTTGCTGGGACAAAACCATTCCACATCGTCTTTGGTGCTGCTAACTCCAGTAATACTCAACTCAGTTACCTGGTGTCCATTCAAGAACAAATATTTTGACATCTAATCAAGTCCTCTTCGTTATTTTCAGTCAGAGAGTACGCCGAGTACTCGCTGACTGACTTGGCGGATTGGGTCCGGGGACAAACAGTCTCCATAATTGGAGCACCCTATTGAGGAGAACAATTCGGATTCAATTTGCATAACACTGGTTTTGGAACAAACAATTGTTGGTGACTTTCAGGTCGGGATTAAAACCGGAGATAAAGAATTTTGAAGGAGAAGATTAGCTCTGAAAAAGTTGCGGGTTTGCTTTCCATTAAGGCGACGAAACACGTGTTGGCTAGAAAACGATATAATTTGCCAGATCACTGGATAAAAGAATCAATAAAGAACGTAAAATAAGAAGACAGCTGTCTGTTTAAATTGATGTCATTTGAATACATACTTTAACCATGTGCTGGAGGTTGATTTGTGCATTTTTATGTTGTCTATGACCAAATGTTAGGGAATAGGGTGGTTCTCCCTGCCTTTAACACTGCATTCATTTTGAATTTGTTAACATTTTTTGTAGATTTCTTTGGAGCGCCATTTTCCTACAATACTCGACTCAAACTATTATCACTGCTTCTAATTGAAGGAATGTTCTTTTCCATATGCAGCAATATATAGATAACATTATTTAAGAGTAGGCAGTAGTCTAAGGACCACTACCAACTCTCAAAAATATTTTTCCATCATTGTGTAAAGGGAAGGGATCCCTTGGGGGCTCTGTCCCGTTTGGAAATGGCTTACCATGACATGCTTGTAGCTGGTAAAAGATTCATGCTTTGCGTCCGGATTTCAGTCACAAAACAATAACTCTCGACTGTGTGTGCCATTTCCTAAAACATGGAAACCATTTTGCTACTCAATTGGCGAGTTTGACATTTCTATAGGTAGACAGTAAAATGCGCACAAATGGCCCGGCTGCTTAAATATCAAATTCCAAATGGGAGTCTGCAAGTGGAGTTTTTCTGTCACATTTGAAAAAAACTCTGACATGAGCTCAAGGACAGACATATAGTCCTCCAGGCTAGGCCTGAATGCTAGAAATAGAACATAACCAGTTTTATGGTTAAGCTATTGATGTATGCAGGACCAGGTGTAGGAGGTTCCAGAATGTGTCAAGTGACATAAGTCATGGAATCTTGGGGTAGGAGCAGTTGAGCGCTGGTGTTGGCTTTGTAGATTGTGTGGTCCTGTATTTCCTAAGCTGATGCTAAATGAATACTTCAAAGCACTATGGTGTTCTACACTGATTTCTAAGGCACACCGCAATTACCAGTTTTTACATTTCTAATACCAGATTTAACATCACATAAGTCAGTTGTAGTTGTGCCTGCAAAGTTAGGTCCATCTTCATAGAGCTTAAATCTGAATTGTTAGTTGTGACCACACTTAAATATAACAAGAAGTAATATGAGATTTTTTGTATTGTTACAAGTAAACTGCAGCCAGGCTACAGCCTTTTAAACTGCACCTTATACTAAAAAATATTTTGTCTAACTCCAGTTTGAAGACAGGTTGAAAAGCCAATCTTGCAGTAAATACAACTAGTTAAGAAACCTAAAACTGTGAGTCAAAGTCAATTGTGCAGTATATGTGAATAATTAAGAAACACAACTATTAGTTTGTGTATTTTTATCTTAAATGCTGCTGACGTGACTTTCATAAAGTTGTCAAAAATCTGTCCTTAACTGACTAGTTTGTGCTGGTCAGCCTTGGCTGTGGCAGAGCCTCATCTCAGTTACAGTTAATTGCAGTCATTTCCACCACCTCCTCCTTAAAACAAGGAAACCAAATTACACTGATGAAAACCTCTGAACAAAGCTGTTCGATGATAGTTGCCTGACAGATGAGACTCATGGCGCTTGTCTTCTTCAATGGAAGTAGGGCCTCTTATCACATGGGTTGGGAGCAGATGCCCGCACGAGGCATGTGGTCTAACTTTGATCCTGTGAGAGCTGGATCTTGTTTGGTGTGGGAGGAGTTACTTGAGACAAAGGGATTTGTAATCCAATGTCCGTTCTGTCAAGACAGTGTTATCTGGAACAGAAGATTGAAGATGCTCCAGTTTTCCTGCTGAAAGACTATGAAAAGGTGTGTCATGTTTTGCCTTGAATTCCTGCAATTGGAAAGCTACTCTGGGCATCAGAGAAGCAGTCGTGTTGCTCACCTCCTAGGAGAAGATGGTCCACATGTATTGTGTAATGTTTTTTACTGTGCTTTGTAAAGTTCGGTGGGTCCAAGAGACAGTAGGTGTTTTCCAGAAAGCAAACCAGTATTAATTAGACTGTTGGTTGTGGGCCTCAGAGATGTGGGGATACTTGTTACACGAAATGCAGCATGATTTCCAGGAAGCCTTTCCTGAAATTTTGAGGACATTTGGAACACCGGTAAGATGTTATAGAACAAGTTTTTGATATTTTTATTAGCTACTTTTAAAGATTTAGATTGAAAACTAGGTTTTAAAGAACAGCAGCATTTTTCCCAGCATAACCTCTTAAAGTCAATTTTCCTGGGAAAATTGCTTTATTTCAGTGCTAAAACAACTACGCTGATACCCTCTACTGGCTGTTTTTGAGAATCACAGTATCTCCTTGGTGTGCTTTATTAGGTCGAGCAATCGAGACCTCTTGTGTATATACTTTAGTATATACTTATATGTGTACGTACTTTGTGGGCTCTGAAGATCAGCACTAGGACTTGTCTGCTTCCGCTTAGGGACTTTTTTTCTGTTCAACTGCCTCTATTTAACTGTCTTGATAGAAAACGACCAGTAGAGGTCAGTAAAATACCAGAATTGCTTTCTGCTGAGGGACTTTATTTTTTTTGATTTATCTGGCAACTTCCAGTCCATAGAAATTGTCTTCTATGAGCACCCGTAGACAATAATATTTTTTTCAAATCTTATATTGTCAGTGATATGACCACTGAAGGCTCTGATTTTATATTAAAAACAGAGCTTTGGACTATACCATTTCCTGCTAAAAGGCAATATTTCTCTCTATGCGTTCCCATACCAGATGTGTTACGCAGTTTGGTGCTTACTTTACCTCAATGTTGAAGACAGTGGATGTTTCAGCACCCAGGCTAATGTCGTGCATAGCTAAATACATATAAGGTCCCAAAGGCAAGACCGATTGCATTGCAAATGCTTGTTTTTTGCTTCCTAAGAATGCTGTTGATTCTTTAAAAAAAATCACTACGTGTGTCATCTTAAACATTAAAGTATGCTCATTTTAACTACATTTATTTTGTAATAGTAAATCTTTGTTTTGATGACTGTTCATTTTCCATTGTAGCATATGTAATTTTCTCTAAGGAAGCTCTTGATGCTCTGCAAAGCTACCAACGGCAATCTCAGAATTCTGCAAAAACCCTGCTTATATTTTAAGAACTAGATTGTTTTGACTGTGTGGGAGCTCAGCCGCAGTTCACAACAAGACTCTGAACAGGTACTACCTTATTTGTAAACTATGGAGTGCAGTAGTCAAGGAGGTTTTAAGGTGTATCATCTCCAAGCAGTGGCTTCTCAATCACATGCAGCAGAGATATGGGTTTTGTTGAAACCCCAAGGCTGTAATACTGATAGAGGTTTTTTTTCTCTGGATGATGATAGGTCTTCCGCATGACCCTCTCTTGTGGTAAGAGGGTGGATCTGGGTGGCTTCCATCACTGGACCAGCAAGTGGGTATTAAATAGCTTTTATTTTGGTTAACGTTGTGGTAGAACTAAACATGCTTTTTCCAGGCTGTGGTAAAGAATTATTATTTAAAGAAGGATTGTCGGATGGAGATGATTTGGTTCCCTGATAGGCATATAACAGGGTTCAGTTTGTGACTATGAAGTGTAATGCTCTTTGGCATGACCCTGATGTACTTGTAAAAGAGGATGTGGCAAGGGAACAGGAAACCTAGAGATGAACATGGATAGGGAGTCTTCTCATGCAGTTACTTGTAGTCTATGAATTATTTTCACCATTAAGTTGATTTGTTTTCGACCGATTTGTTTTCGATCCTTTTTTGTTTGATGCTATGCCATCTACAATAAGGTGCCTTTTATTTGGATTTCATCTATGTCAGATCGTCGGAGTTTGAAACTATCAAGGTAGTTGGGGTAGGACAAGCTTGATAGTTGCTAAGATGTCTTTGTGATGGTAATAAATGGGCAATAATGCACTTTCTTTTACTTTGCTTTCTTTATGATTGTTTAGGAAAGGCTGGTTGATATCTATTCAAGTGAGTCCTGCAGTCATGGAAATCCTTACCTATCTAATACCTTTTGCAATGAGCACTTTTTCCATTTTGCCGATAGAGTTGGTAAGCACTGTAAACATCAGCATAATGGTTTATGTTAACCACGATTGTGGTGTGCCACCTGGGTATATTAACTTATTATCAATAATGTTTTGTGTAATGTTTTATGTTTTGCTTTTTTTCAGTTTTTTTAATACGTTTTCCTTGTGTATCGAAATATGCCTCTATAAAGTAGGATTGGGTTAAGAATAAAAAAGTAAAAAATTAGTGAAAACCAGACGTTCAAAAACACTGACATTTAATCATTGCTGTACCTTTGGAGGGTTACAAATATGTTCAGTTAAAACAGCTATAAATTAACTTAACTGGCATCATTACCTAAAAACATGATGAATTGGATCTAAGTGATGGTGCACAATTTTGGGAGAACATTAAAAAATCCTTTTTAGAGATTTTTAAGTAGTGCCCTGATTGTCAGGCCTTGACTTATTTGCCCCCTCCCATCAGAAAAGGCTCCAAATGGAATTAGTCTCAGTGACTTTCGGTAGAATGAAACCCGACCTAGATAAGCCCTGGTAAATCCTCTCTATAGAAATCCATCTTTTCTGGGTGGTCACCCCAGATTTGTTTGCATTTTGATGAACCATGTATTGTTGCTGGCTTTAGAACTCTGTTGACTTTACCCTTGCTAACCAGTAGTTAAGTGCCTGTGCTCCCCTTTTAAACATGGTTGAATTGGCATATTCCTAATTGGTATATTTCATTTACAAATAAGTCCCTAGTATATGGTACAAAATGTACACAGGGCCGCTAAGTTAAAAGGTCACTAGTGGACTGCAGCACCTATTGTGCCATCCACTACAGTGACAGTATAAAACAAGGCCTCAGGCCTACCATTGTAGTCTGACTGGTAGTTTAAACACCACAGTTTGCCTGTTAAAATAAATCATTTATAGAGGTCCAAACCTCCCTTTTAAATATTAAGATTTACACCTGTAAAGGCCTATTCTCCCACAAGGGAGGGTGCATGGTATTTAAAAGTAGGCCATGTACAAATTTCAGGTTAACATGTCATTACAGTGACTAGCACCCACAATCTATTAATTGTATTACTTTGGTAGGCCTATTCACCCTAGGTAGAAAACCAGAATACAGAATGAAAGATTAAAAATCCTAATACTGTATCTCGGAAATGGGACTAGCTACAAAAATAATTAAACAACTATTTTTAATAGTAGTTGAAAATCCAATTCGATGGTGAAGTTGGATTTAAAAAAAAAAATATTAAGGAAAAGTAACTTTCAGAAAGTTACTTTTTTCTCTGCTTGAAGTTCCTGGATATTAAATTTGCATTTGTTCTCCCACTTGTGCTATCCAGTAATTATAATTTGAATAGATGTGAAGTGTCTCCCAGGAGCAAACAATAGCCTGACCAGAATGGGTAGAGATGACTCCAGTGAACCTCCCACAGTATGCAGGGTGAGGACTGTGAGCATCCCTTTTTACATTACAGTGCCAAAAACTGCTTGAATGTCGAATCCTGCTTGACAGGTCTGCTGGGTTTTTGCATATAATACTGTTCCTGCATCTCCACTGTCGTCTAGTTACTGAAGTTCCTGCTTTGTCCCATCCGACTACTGTCTCTAGGATTTTACATATAAAACTGAGAGCGCACTTGCGAAGAAGGGAAAGAGGATGCCAAAACAATTCTTGTGTATCCACAGTCTGGTTAATTGAAAACCCTGCTTTGTTCTACCAAACGGCTGTTTTGAGTTTATTGGGGGTACTGTGGCTGTTTCAAACTGGATTTTCATCTTAGATGTGGGAGGACACTATGATTACCATAATACACTCCCCACACCCATTCCAACCCTCAGTGGCCAAGGTTAGTGTGACCGAAAACTATCGACATCTTGAAAATGTCCAAAGTGGGTAGGATTAGCACTGGGAGCTTTCACCCTATTGGTTAGGGCATGCCCCGGAGTCATTTCCAACCACTAACTCGTGCCAGACATAAATGTAGCATCTCTAGGCATCCACTTCCGAACACTTTCTGGACATGAAGAAGAATAGAAGAGGACTGGACCTGCTGACTGTGACCTGAGAGGAGCCCTGATGCACTGGATGCTCCCTCCTGTACTCAGGATAAAAAAACTGAGCTCCAAAGGCCATACTATTTTCCTCCTGTTAAAGCAACAGGAACATGACAAGCTCCAAGAGGCCTTTTCCTGAAAGTACCCATCTGGCCAATTGCAACTGGACGGGGACTGGATAGTGCTGTTGGCCTCTGCCTGACACCTTGTGATTCTCTAAGTGCCTTTCCCAAGGTCCTGGTGGGGCTTTAGAAGTGTACTCCTGTGGTGTATTGGGACTGAAAGGGCTAAAATTAGCAGACAAAATCTTTGACCTTGTCGAACCTGGTTGGTGACCTGTGCTTTATCTCCATCAATGGCAAATTGTGCCTAGGTTCCGTTCTACTGCGACCTTTGACTGTCAATGGCACTTTCAGCTTTTTGGCTCTATTCCTATTTAAACAAATTCATATCTCTGGTTCCCTTTATTGGATTTATTGCTCTATTTTTCTAACTCGGTTTGGGATTTTTATTGTATTAAATTTCAACTTTATTACTGTTTTATCACTGCATAAATACTTTGCACATTGCCCTAAGTTTAAGCCTGTCTGCTCTCTGCCATAGTGACCATGGGTTGGGCTCAGGTTGATTTAGTGACTTTGAGGGTTCATCCTGACAAGTGTTGTGATTATTCCTTGAGGTGGGTAGTCATCCACCCCAAATGACAATCTAATGTCTTACACTGACTCTGAGGTGGAATTGGCTGGTACAGTGCTGCTATTTGGTTGCTCTGGAAAACCTCATGAGGGAACTAAGACCATGACTAAATACCAGAAGGCTACTCATTATGCAGCATTGTTGGGTAGGCATAGCGCCTTGTGGTGAACCTTTTTATGGGGATCAAACTGATGTAGATGCAAGGGGAAATCAGCTAATTTTGTTGGTCTTTGTTGGGTCTGTATTTTCTTCTGTAAACTCCTAATTTTGTATGCTGATGGCCCAAGTCACAAAACCACTCTAGATGACTGGAAAATGGCTGCACATTACAGAAATTCATGACTAGAGTCCAAAATTACAAAGCCCTGACACGTGCATTCTGTAGTTCTGTTTGAAATTTCTCCATGGAGAATATAGTATTCATATAAATTCAGAGTGTAGCCTAGTTCTTCTCCCCATGTGTGTGGAGGCCCTATAATGCACAAGATCTGCATGCATTGTGTTAAAAAAATCACCTTTTCCTCTTTTTTGTTCATGTAGACAATATTTTTCACTGTTAAGTGATCGTTTCCCATACACTGGAAAAATTGAAATTTCCAGTACACTTTCTTTTCGTAACATTTTAATTGTGGGGAAGTTAGTGAACATGTAGGTTAACGTATGCCTGAAAAGTTATTCTTGGGTGGAGTTTCCCATTTGCATTACATTTTGCCGGGCAACCCACTACGACCCATAGCTACCATTCGGAGTGCTGTTGACGAATGAACAATTTGCGCACACCTAGCAGGATTTTCGCTCATGTAATTGACACCGACATATGTAAAATAGTCTTTGTGAATTATCAGTCCGAGTTAAGTATGACCTGTCAGAATCTTTTAATGTATAATTCTGATTTGCTGTTAAAAAACCTTTCCGAACTCGATCCATGAAGTCATTTTTTTCTTCTCTCTATTTGTCGAGTCTGGTTCATTTTGCAACTAGCACACACTTTAATTTTAATCTGTGCATCAACACCGGGTGAGGATAGAAGACCAGCCTGCTATAAATGACCCTTCACCAGCTTACACACACACCTGAAACAGTCTCTAGAGCAACTAAGTTCTTTGCATGACCAGAGTTACACTGAGGAAACAGGTAATGACGTTTTATGCTCCAGAGGGTTCCTAATTGTCCCCTTTAGTTCTAGTCCCTTGGAAATCGGATGAAGGGACTCTCTGTTCAACCTTTAATTCAGGGTCTCGGGGTCCTATTTCCTTTTTAGGTCTTAACCAATGCCACACTACTGTAAGGGATGTTAGACTTTTGCAGACAGAAGATTCTGTAGAGGGCACTCCTGTAGAGGTGTGGCATTCCTGTGGCAGGTGGAGGGCTTAGGGCTAGCCCTCTACCAAAAATTCTGAAGCGTACTCTGAAAGACTTGTTTAGAGTTGAGCTGAGGACAGACACAATTTGTCCCAGGAAGTGTGTCGGCTGAAGTTGCTCTATTTTACTGAAGTCCTGCAAAGGGCTTTAGCCTCAATATACTCAGAGTATTTGCCTTATCACAATCAGTCGTATTTAGATGGGTTTGAAAAAATGCAATTTGTGTCCCATATGCTCCTGTGCAGAGGCCCATCGCAAATATACCTAATGCTTACTAAGGGACTTTGTAAAGAGTAGAAAAAGAGAGCCTGCGCTTTAGGAAGTCAGTTTGGTACTTAAATGAATTCAAGCTTTCCTGCCATCAACTTTGGCAGGGGAAAAATTATTCCCATCAACTTTGGATCTATGGCCACATTCCCTGTATACAGCTACTCTCGCCTCAACTTTTCCTGAATGTAGCATTTGAGAGTGTATTAAAAAATCATGTTTATGGTGCCTAACGATAGTAGAATTAAAAGTTCCACTTCATTATTCTGGATGCTGGTTTACGGTGTGCTTATTATACTTAGTTGAAGAGGAGGTAGGACTTAGGAGGAGGGTTGCAAAAAAAGAAGCGATGTTTTCACTTCCATTGGCCCGTTCCTTTCCTGATTCCATGTAACAGTTCTAATCTCTCAAACTGCGCACCAGTTGGGATGGTAGACTGGTTGTTTCATGGGTATATAGAGAAACACTAGAGTGATAGCGTGTGTGTATTTGTGTGTGTTTTATGCACACTGTGAGGACCAGATCAACACTCAGTGAGGATAAACCCTGCCGAAACCAAACACCAAGGTGTTTTCGGGACTGGTCCCTGTAGAGTGTATCAAAAAACTAAAACACAGTATATTTGTTTCCCAGCATCAAGGCACACGTGGAGTTAGAATAGTAAATACATATTCCAATATAGTCAATGGTCGGTCCTCGTGTATATAGGCGTGTCAGGTTGTGTGTGTTCGTGCTTGTGTTTGTGGATATGTGTGTGAGTGTCTGTGCAGGAACTTACCATGGAATAAATAAAATGCAATTCTCACAATTCTGTCTCAAAAATCTTTATCTGGAGCAGCTCTTTCGTTATGAAGTTTGGTTTCACCCAAAGTAAGGAAAGAAGAAACTCTTCTAATTCCATCTTCAACAGCTGGCTGCTGTAATTGTTCTGTCTGTTACTTTCATATATCTGTTTGCTTTTGTATATGTTACTTTTCTCTCTCTTTTGACAGGGCCACATTTCTAGAGTTGTTTTTGGACTACCTTATGAATCGTTGTTTATTTGTATTATTTGTAATATCTAACTCAAGCAGCTTTTTATCTTTAGTGTGTTATATGTAAAGCACACTATCACCCAACTTGTGTGATAAATAAAGAAATATGTATAACATACAGGCTAGCTAGTATGTATGTGTTGGAATTTCTAAAGCATGAACCCTAGCTGGCTAACAAATGAGCGGTGTACAGGGGGCAATCCCCAGTGGGTATAAAGAGAGGAGATAGACCTTGTGGTAGGGGTGAGAAGGCAGCCTATTTGCGGCAGTGTTCTTTGAAGAGGGGATTTTTCATTTTTTCCTCAATTACAGTATGGTTGGTGCTGTTCTCCTGTTGGAGAGGATGCTGTTCCAGATCCTGGACACTTCGGCTCAGAAGTCTTGTGTTTTTTCTTTTCTCCTTCCTGTAGTGTTTAGTATCTGGTCTAGCAATATCAAAGTTCTTTGTCTGGAATTGACCTCCAGATATTGTTAGTTTATTGGCTGGATAGACAGTGGTCTAGGGGGCTTTTGTAAATGATGCAAATGATCTTGAAGATGATCCTGGCTTGTAGAAGGAGCCAGTGGCCCTTTTGCGCAAGGCAAAGATGATGTTGTTGGATTTCTTCAGTGCTTTGATGAGCTACGCTGCTGCGTGAAGGATGCCTTTCATGGGGTGAGGGTGGTCTCTGTGAAGCCATTAAGCAGGGACTTGTCTCCATGATGCCGCAGGCTTGTCCCTGACTAAAAAGAGGCATATACCCAGTAACCCTGGCTCGTTCAGTGTGGCAGTAATGTTTCAGTAGAAATGGGGGGGGGAGTCATCTTAAAAACTGTTCGTTTTGGAACTACTACTAGAATGCCTACATATGCATTTGTTCTCAAGCACAGTCATCTGTGTTGCATTAATATTCACGCATCTCTGACTAATGAGAGAAAATATGTTGTCATATGCAGGCATGATTTGTATGTGTCTGATAAATGTAAGTATGCATTAGATGCCATGACGATATGTGGAAATAATTGGTGTTTGGTGTAGAGTAAACTGTTTACTTAGATTAAGGTGTTTGCTTCCGATCGTTTTTCATTGATTTTAAATATTAAAGGATTGACATCAGCGAGTGAACTAAGTCAGTACAAAACTGATGCACAAACAATCATGTTTCTCACATAATGCTAAAATAAGTTGTGCAAATCATAACGTATGCGATTTCAAATTGCTTCACCTGGAATGGGAATATTCTTTTTGTTGCTGAATGCTGGAGAAGTCTGGGAATGCTACATCCGGATCTTGTATAGTGGCTTCACAGTTAAGCTCAAAAGTAACAAAGGGAATATGTTTCTGTGCTAACTACTGCTTTCAGTGAGGGCACTGAGTATACCTTGGCGTTCCGGATGTAGGTTCCGGGCAAATAAGCCCCAGCAGCTTCATAGACTTGTTAAGGGGGAACATTATAAAAGCCCCTCTTAAATGGGACGGGATAGAAAAAAGAAATTTTGTCAGACAGGGCACCGAATTGAAGGCCTTCTAGTCTGCAGAAGTGCAGGGGCATTGCAAGGCTCAGCAGCATGCTAATCTGTAATAAAAATATAATGCTGCAACGCAGACAGGGAAATTAGACTAATTGGATAAAGATGTGTGATGACCTCGTTTTGCAATATTGATTGTAATTCCTGAAATATTCATTGCTATGATGGTGATTCTTACTGCAATGATTTGCTAAAGGATCGCACCGAACAAATATGAATTATTATAAAATACACAACGTTGATTTTTGAGGGTTTCACCTGTTAGAGGAAGAGATTCTCTAGCACGTTTGTTGGATGCTACGCACCCCTCCACTCCTGTAGGTAGAAATCAGAGATGGGGTGAGAAACAGATTTCAGTGTTCGCTTTTCTTTGTAAAGTTCACAGTTTTCTTTGGGGTTATGGAGGATGTCACTCCAACATTTTGTGCGACTAAGGACAATTTAATACTGTTGATACCGTGGCAGAAGACACTATGTTATGATCTCTGTAGAAAGACACCTGGAGCCAGAAGGTATTCTTAAGCCATCTTTATTCAGTCTCCAGTTCAGGTTACATCTGTCTCTACTCCAGCCAGCCTAGTGTGGTACCAGCCCCACCAGGAGCAGCCTCCCTAGCTGCTCAGCCCATCTTCAACTGCCAACACTCATCCACTCAGACACCCAGGCATTCCATGCATCACAGGCACACCAACATTCTATGACCATCTCACGCTCTGGCTGAGCAGCTAGTGGCAGCAGGGCTGGACTACAATGTTATACAATTAAGTAGGATATAACATTATCCCTTTTTCTTCAACGAAAACGAAACTTGCAAATGATAAAACATGAAGGAAGAACTATCAACAAGAAAAATACATAATAGTACAAGTCCCACGGATGCAAACATAAATCAAACATCGCAGGAGCATCAAGAAGAAAAAATGAATAATAGTTCAAGTCCCACGGATGCAAACTTAAATCAAACATCGCAGGAGCAAGAACCATTAAAGCAAGAAAGAACGGATAAGATACATACATTTGAACAGCAATATCTCCCATCCCTCTATAAAAAGAATTAAAAAGATTATGAAGCAAGCATAACATTCCCTGAAATACATTTGAAGCATTTTGCATCAACCACTGTGACGTGATGCACTACAACGAAAAAGGGTAAAAGACCCCACAAAACCAATGCCACAAAATTATAACTAAAAGTAGCTCTAAAGATAGCATACCCTACAACTACAATCCCAAGAGAAAGGGAAACAAACAAGTATATGGATCGTCACCCATAACAACTCCCGTGAAGGGATGTACATTAGTACTGTGCACAACTATTAATGGACTAAACCATAACCCAACCCAATGTGAGGGTTAACCTAGGTACAAACTATTTATGAACTAAACCATAACCCAACCCAGTGTGAGGGTTAACCTAGGTACTCCAAACCCCTTGTAGAGGTTACATACCCCCATGTAGGAGTAACCAAACAGAAATGCGAAAAGAGCTCCAAACCCCCTTGTGGAAGTTACTTACCCCCCTGTAGGAGTAACAAACATAACTGAGCAAAAGGGCTATTAGCCACAACCTTCCCTCGTGTATGGGAACAATGTGATGACCACCCACAGGAAGAAAATCACTGTAAAATAGAAGACCCATCCTCAAACTATAAACCTGTGTCATCACGACCTTTTTTTTTTCCTGTAACAATACTAACAATTAAAACCATTCCGTTAACTGTAGAGCAGTAGTGCACTGTGCCCCACGCCGGTGAGCGATATCTCACCCGAGTTGTAGTTGGATAAACACCTGTGAGCTAAATCTCACACAAAATTTCTGCAGCAAACAAGCAAACAATGGGCATAAAACAAAGAACGTTGACCAAATCGGTGCACACACAATCACCCACAATTCATTATAATAAAACAGACAATCTCGTAAGATGGAGCAGAGAGCCTGAAATCAATGCCAAACACAGTGACCAGATAGAAATAAATAACACATGTCGACTGTGTAAACAGATGTACACATGGTCCACAGGCTCCGGAAAATGAATGAAATAGGAAACAGTACAGATACCACATAACTATTAATGTGACATGACAGTCAACATTCCAAATGTAGACTGTCTCCGACATAGTTGAAACGGAGGAACCCATTAGAAGAGTGTCACAAAGAGTCCAGATACAAAACAGCCGCGTTGTCCTCATACTCTACGAAGCCTCACAGAAGAGTAAAAAACCATAACAGAGAAATGTACCTTTACTTTTGTGCCGATGAAGTACTTAGCTTGAGACCTGCCATGCTGTTTTGGACCATGCTTAACGCTGATTGACATCACCCAACTGTGTGCAATATGCACACCTCCATGTGAAGGACTACAGTGAGTTGGTGGAGTAGTTAAACTACAGCCACATCTGGTGTTCCAGCCACATCATACCTAAAGGATTACAGTGAGTTGGAGGAGTAGTTCAACTACAACCGCGTTTGGTGTTCCAGCCACAAAAGGAAGAAAATGACAATTTGGGATTTTTAGTCATGAAGATGTAAGAACTTACAGTGTCAGTGCCTGCGCAGATGGAGAATATTTTTATGGATGCTCAATTGACAGTTGCAGCGAATTAAAGTGATTCAAAAACCACAGTGACCCACATGACATCAAGGAAAAGGCATAAATGGTGGTACTTTGTACATGCTGTCTCTAGATATGTTGTCACTACACTCTGCATCCAGTTGCTGCGCAGATGGAAATCAAATAATTGTTCAGCACACTGTTGCCACATTTGTGTTTTCCTGCTACATCGTGTGTGGAGAGGAGGTGTACAATTATTGCGTTTGCCCTGGATTGTGATGGTTTGGGCACTTAAGGGATGGTGTCATGATTCTTGTCTGTACAAACGCAAGGGCCGGCCCGTGTGATTCTCAAGCACAGGGTTAGCAGTGGACTTATATTCTGTTTTCATGCTATTCTAGGCAGATGTTGATTCAACGTTTCCCAGCCATCATTTTTATTTGTGCGAATATGGGGGTAAGCATTTTTCATGGTTTTTACGGTTCATGCCTGCTCCTTTGGTAGTTTGTCAGTTTAACTGCAGCATTCATTTTCAAATGTACACGCACGCGCTTACCTTTGTCCAGCTACTGGTCGCGTGCAGTCCTCCGGCACAGATCCCATCCTCGTCGCCAAAATTAATGTTATGATCTCTGTAGAAAGACACCTGGAGCCAGAAGGTATTCTTAAGCCATCTTTATTCAGTCTCCAGTTCAGGTTACATCTGTCTCTACTCCAGCCAGCCTAGTGTGGTACCAGCCCCACCAGGAGCAGCCTCCCTAGCTGCTCAGCCCATCTTCAACTGCCAACACTCATCCACTCAGACACCCAGGCATTCCATGCATCACAGGCACACCAACATTCTATGACCATCTCACGCTCTGGCTGAGCAGCTAGTGGCAGCAGGGCTGGACTACAATGTTATACAATTAAGTAGGATATAACACACTACATGTCCCCTGATCCTCCGTGGTTATTTAAATGTGCAGCAGCCATGTTGTGCGAGTATAAATACGAGCACTGCCCTGTATATATCGGTCTGCTTGATTGCCCAATATGTACAGAAGTGTGTGTACAAAGTACTGGGCTTTCCTACTGCCAACCATTGCTTGTCGGGTATGCCAGTCAAATTGGTTCAATTCCCAGTATATTAGTCTGCTTGATTGCCCCATATGAACAGAACTACGTGTATACAGTACTGGGATTTCCTGCTACTGTGGAAATGTGGATTTTCCTGATCAGTTATGTCCCCTATCTTGGACCCCAACGGTTCTATATGCATGTTACAAATACATGTGTGTCCCCTCCAGTTCCAGTTTCTAAGACGCAAACATATGTGTGTCTACCGTCGATATGCTCTCTGTCAGATCCGCCATCAATGGGCTGGATATTCGATTTCTAAATATGAAAGACCACCGACTTTATATGGCTAAGTTACTCCATTTTTACAGTCCAGGCAAGTAGGCCCGATTCTGTCCTCAAAGCCTTTCCCTGCTCTCTGTCTCTGACAGTTTCAGCTTGAGCTCGCATCTGTATCCATGAACTTTGTCCTACTCTCTGTGCAGCTAACGGTGCCTGCCTCGGCCAGTTTTCGCCTGCCTGCCAAGAAGCTGTATTTCACCTTCGAATTATCTATTTTGCTCTCCAGCCGATGCATTCCTGTCTAGTGATTTAGGTAAACATTTCCTTTAGCTCACAAGCAAAGGACTCAGCCTTTCCGTCCTCCTGCAAGTGATTCATAGCCCTGTTGCCATGGAAAGTTTTCTGCCCCTCGCATCTCATATAGGCACTTAGACGCTTGTACACGCACATACAGTTAGTATAGAATAGATTCTGTCCGAGAGTCCTTCCTTGTGGATAACATAGTTCTCTAAACATAGGATGTTAGATATGATTTGGGATTAGGTTGACTTGACCCCCCAGACTTCTCGTCTCCACATGTAGAGCTAAATGTCAAGTCCCCTTCACCCCCTAGTTGCACGTCAATCACACGTCATACTGCTGCGCGCGCATCTATGTTAAGTATTATCGTATAGATCCACCTATGTAAGATAACCAGAGCCAATCATGTTTCTTTTTGCTCCTTATTACGCCTAGTTCCAATTACGTATCACTATGTTAATTTATCTTATCAATTGTTACGCCTTTTTTGCATTTGTTTCATTGTAAGTGTATGACCTATAAAAGTTACTTCTTGTCAATAAAGTATTGTACTTCACTTCCTGAACCCTCGTGGTGAAGGAACCTGAAGGCCGCGACTCGAGTCGGCCATTTTTGATGGAATAAAGCCCATTTAGAAAACCTCTTATACCACGGATTCTGCCTCTTGTTATTCTGAGCTATTTTACTTTATTTTAAAGATTCCGTATGAAATTCAGTTTAGGTAAAAAAGAATATTTACCACATAATGGCGCCCGAATAGGGACACTTTCTCATCTCACGCGCCGGCGGTGCGTTGCAGGCCCGGTCTCCTGCCACAACTGGACGGACCATAAACGCGTACCAGCAGGATTTCCTGTAAGCTCCCTCCGGTCAAGCGGGGGCGACTGAGGCTGCGATCAACCCAGACGAGGCGGTGAGAAGTGCGAAGTATCCCGACCAGAGCCTAGCTGAGAGAGCAAGATCCGAGGTATACAGAGGCCCACCAGGTTTCTCGAAATCCCGATGTCCAGAGGGTCCGCTGTCCGCAGTCATCGAGTCCTGTCCATTCTCTGAGGCCTTCCGTTTCAAGGAGCTACTCGGTGAGTACCATCGCCGGGGAGGCGTGTTGACGCGCACATAGGTTGTGCCGGTCAAGACGGATTTGGGTACACAAATCCGGTCTGCACTGTTTAGCAGTGTATATGTACTGTTTAGCAGTATATCAAGTATTCCGAAGTATTCAGTTACTGTCAAGAATTCAGCGTGGTGATTAGTTAGGCAGACTGTCATCATTGTCGGTCATCGTTAAAATATTTAATGTTCAATATTTAAAGTGTTTAAATGTCTTGCATATTGTGGTATGAATGATTGTTCATTGTTCACTGTTCATTATTGTGTTTTTCGTATTAAGTGAATTCAAGAGTAAGTATCAGATCAGTTGTCAATATGCCGCTTTTCTCGAAGTTAAGACAGATTACTACCAGAAAAGGGGTGCTTGAAGAAGCAGTTCCTATTCCTCCTAGGGACACTCCAGGGCATTTTATGTACCATAAGCATGGCTTAGATGCCATATTGTTTCTTGATCTATGGGTAGATTATACCAAGGGATTGCCGGAAAGTCAAAGGTGGCCCGCAGCGGGAACCTGGGATGCAGAGTGCATCATGAAAGTGGAGGAAGAGTTATGGAAAAGAAAGGTCAGACAGTCACAGAAAGACGCTGTTGAGTTATGGCGTAAAGAATCTCATAGACGTACAGAAAAAGCACGTAGACAAGAAGAGAGGAGTAAAGAAAGTTCAAATAAAGTTCAAGAAAATCTATTAATTGAGGAAGGTATCCGAGTGAAATCAGAACAAGTAAATAGACAAAGAAATGCTCTTATGAATGGTATGTATCCCCTTCTAGCCGAAGGACTACCTAAGGCTGTTACAGAGATGCCAAAAGACTTGCCACCCCCATTATTTCCAATTAAGGTACATCAAAAAGGGCATCCCAGAACCGCAGAAGATGTTTTTCTTTCCTCATATCTAGACGATGCAGCTCCCGAGTATGCTAACGCCACACCACATAGACCGTCTGGCGGAGGGGTTCAACGTCAGGATCAGGTATCTGTACCCGTGCAACAGCAAGTCCCGACGCAAGCTTCGGCAAGCACATCTGTTTCCGCATCTGTCTCCGCAGTCGATTCTACAGGGGTGTCGACGCCCATAGTTGCTGTGTCACGTTCGACGAACCCATTCACACCCGACGCCCCAGATGGGGCCACGGGAGGTGCTAGCAGTACCTTTACACCACCCAGAATAAATAAACTTGTTTTTCAAGAGTCAGCGCATTCACGTACACCTAAATTCGTAAGTGAACGTACGCTTAAAGAACTCCTTGTAAATTGTAGATATGACCCGGTGGTTGGTAAAGAGGATGAAATGGTCCTGGCATCATTACGTATCAGGCGAGCCGCAGAGTATTTAGCGAGGTTACCAGGGATGATTACGCATCTAGATAACATATATCATTTTGTTCAAACAGGACGAGATCCAGGATGTATTAACAGAGCTATGGAATTCCAGAAAGTAGAGATACAGGGGGAACTGTTACGTTTCCTCATAAACTGTGTGATCAGAAATCAAGACCGTCCGGGGGTAGACCCGAATGCAATGCTTATTCTTACAAGATGGAGTCAGAATATATCAGAAGGGAGACACGATAAGCAAAATTGTATAATAGCCATGTGCCGAAAAATCCGTAAAGAAATAGAGCGTATTCATGAAGAGAGATTGGGAACAGACGAGTTTGAGCAAGATGAAGTGTCCGAATCAGGGAATTCCGCAAGACAGTCAGAGACCATAGCCTATGTAGGCAGAGGAAGATCCTGTGAAAATACTAGATGTTTTTCTGATCCCATACACTCTGTATGTCCAAATAATAGCAGAACGTATCCGACGCCTGTAATAAATCTGAAGTCTCCTGAACATTCGTTTCAAGCCGCAGATAAAATACTACGAGAACGAAGGGGTTACCACCTCCTCGATTCCATGGATGAGCAAGAATTAGCCAGATCAGCTGTTCACTGGATTGACAGTCCTGAAAAATACGGTGATGAGACCGTAGCACACACGTTTTTTAATCTCAGTACAGATGAACAACGTTTAGCTGGAATCTATATGATTCAGCAACTCCTCATATTATATAAGAGCCAACATGCTGACCCTGGTCCTTTACCTGATATATTAACGGAACTACTCACAAACAGATGGAGAGGTTCTAGTAACAAGCTAATTAAAGAGATATTAGTGTCACGTAAACAGTATGTCCTTTTTGTAAGTCCGGATTCTCTCTCGCTGCCCCACAGAGAAAGAACGCCGTACTATATGGATAGACAAAATCCTTTACGGGAAGTGCACCCAATAAAAGGCGAAGACAATGAGTTTCACCGTGTATTTGTTTACACACCCATATCAAAAATGGAATTATTAGAAATGAAGAAAGTAGTACCTAGTCATGATAAAGACCCAGCGGGTTTCCACCGAGAAATTAAAGACATGTTACTAATGGGAGAGTACACCTTTCCTGATATTATGACGATATTAAAGGTGCTTTTGCCTGCTGGCATTTATGAAAAACTGAAAGAAAAAGAGTGGGAAGTGGGAGACCAAAAGATAGACTGGACAGCATTAGCAGAGGAAGAAAGGGCCCGAACTGCAGGTTCAGGGCTCGGGGATAAAGTTAAACTGTTACCAGGTTTACTAGTACAGGTACTGCCACGTTTATTAACTACAAAAAAGGAAGATTGGGGTGCAATCACAGCCTGCAAACAAAAGCAAGATGAAGACACAAGCGATTATTATGCTCGATTTGAAAAATGTTTTGGTATAAATAGTGGTATAAAAGCAAGTAGTGACTCATATCCACATCTATTTGTGACAAAATTAGTGGAAAATGCATTGCCCCCAGTGAAGAATAGAATATTGAAATTCGAGAGTACCTGGCAAAGTAACACTCCGTCGCAAATGCTACAAATGTTACAGTATCATCACAATAGAATTAGGGATGAACAAGAACACGAGCATAGACGCATGAAGGATACAAAAATGAAAATGCTAGTTTCTCAGACAGTACCAGCAGATGGTCACAAAAAGGGTGTGACACATTCTGGTGATTCTGCAGTTCCTGTAAAAGGAACCTGCAATTACTGTAAACAACTAGGCCATTATGTACACGATTGTCCAGTCCTGAAACGTAATATAGCTACAGGTATTGCAAAAGAGAGACCACGATTAGTTAGACCAGATCAGAATGAACAAGGAGCTATGCAGCATGGACAGTCCATGCCAGTTCAGCAACAGTCCATGCCAGCCTCACAGCAACCCATACAGTTTGTGCCAGCTGCACCACCGTTGCCTGCTACTGCCACACAAACCACAACACGACAAATGTATCAGACTGCACAGTATGAATATCCTGAGTATCAGCGTTACGCATGAACAAGCCTAGAGAGGGAAGTTGACTTACCGCTTATCGAGATTCCTGTAGATCAAGAAGGACCTTATGTACATAGTGAATTATTAGGTCAAGATAGAAAATTCTTACTCGATACAGGGGCAAGTCGAACAACTATAAAACGTAGTGAAGTTCCAGGGGCACCCCTCTCAGGCTCTCAAAATGTTTCCCTTGGTTTTTCAGGAAAACCTATTGTTAATGAAGTATCACAGCCTCTACCACTTACGATAGGACCTTTGACACGAACTACAGATTTACTGCTTACTAAATCATGCCCAGAAAATCTGTTAGGAATTAAAACTCTGAAAGCACTAGGAGCCATAATATGTTGTTCTCCGGAAGGAGTAAGGTTGTTTTTACGTGATTTTAAAGGTCACTATGTGTCTAGGGACATGGATCCCCGACTACAGACTTTACCAGTACATCTATGGGCACAAGGCCCTACGGATGTTGGCTGCATGAACATTACACCATACCGAGTCACATTGAAAGCAGGAGTGGTACTACCACGAATGCGACAATACAAGTTACCGCATGATGCTGTAGTGGCTTTGCTGAAAATCATTGATGAGCTAATTGCCCAAGGAGTAGTTGTAGAAACAGACTCCAATGTATGTAATTCACCGATAATTCCGATTCTTAAACGAACTGATCCTACTGCCCCACCAGTATACCGATTGGTTATTGATTTGCGTGAACTAAACAAGTGCATTGTACCACAATTTCCTGTGGTCCCTGATATATCATCATTATTGACAGCAATTGATTCCGAAGCAACATTCTTTACTGTAATTGATCTCAAGAATGCCTTTTTCAGCGTCCCAATAGATCCGGAAAGCCAATATTTGTTCGGATTCAGTTTAAATGGGCGCAGTTTTAAATTCTCACGCGCGCCCCAAGGATTCACAGAAAGCCCCAGCATTTACAGCCAAGCACTGAAACGAGAACTTGACAGTATCCACATGCCAGTCAATACTGCACTGCTTCAATATGTCGATGATCTGCTGATCACCGCGAGAAGCGGACCTGAATGTGAAAAGGCTTCTCTGACAGTTTTACATTTTCTAGCCGACAAGGGGCACAAGGTGTCTCCTTCTAAGCTGCAATTCTGTGTCCAGCGAGTTATTTATCTTGGTCACTCGCTGTCCAAGGAGGGAAGGCAGCTTACACCAGATCGCATCCAGTTAATTGCTAACATGTCAATACCCCAGACACAAAAGGAGGTGCGGGCTTTCATAGGCCTCACTTCATATTGTAGGCAGTGGATCCCTCAGTACGCGTTTCTAGCAAAACCACTCATTCAGTTAACCACACAGGAGGCAGCCACATCGACTGTTCTCCCTTGGACTCAGGAACATACACAAGCTTTTGAAAGCCTAAAGGAAGCTTTATGTCAAGCACCTGTTTTAGCAACACCATGTTATAGCAAACATTTTACACTCTTTGTCACAGAACGCGAAGGTACTGCCTTGTCAGTACTCACTCAGGATCAAGCAGGATCACGCAAGCCATGTGCTTATTTTTCCAGTACATTAGATCCCGTAGCTCAGGCTTTGCCTGCATGCCTGAAATCAGTGGCAGCGACAGCTTTAGCAATCAGACAAAGCGATGCCATAGTGTTAGGACATCCATTGACAGTACAAGTACCACATGCAGTAGAGGTTCTTGTGAACCGAACACAAACACAACACTTGACCATAGCAAGACTTACCGGTTATGAACTGACATTGTTTCAACCACACATAGAGATCCGACGGTGTAATACATTGAATCCTGCTACACTATTACCTGTAATTGGAACAGACCCACTAGCTCATGATTGTGTTGAAATCATTGAAATAAAGACGAAACCTAGACAAGACTTGACAGACGTTCCATTGTTAGATCCAGACCTGACGTTGTATGTAGACGGATCGTGCATGAGAACAAGTACAGGAGATTTAGTGGCCGCGTATGCAGTCACAACAGACACTGAAGTTATTGAGACAAATTGTATAGATACTTTGTCAGCCCAAGCAGCAGAACTTATTGCTCTAACGCAAGCCTGTATTCAAGCCACAAATAAGAAAGTTAATGTATACACTGACTCACGTTATGCATTCGGAGTTGTACACGACTTCGGCGTGCTGTGGCGAGAGAGAGGTTATTTAACCTCCCATGGTGCCCACATTCAGCACGGACCCCTCATTCATGCCTTGTTAGACGCAATACATCTACCCACTGCTATATCGATTATGAAATGTAAAGCACACACGAAGGTTACTGATATCATTTCTCAAGGCAATGATTTAGCTGACAGAACAGCTAAACAGACTGCTCAGAATCGCACATTAGACATGACAAAGCCAATAGTTCAGGCACCAACACAATGTATGACAATTAAGGATCCCGCACTTGACGTAATTGACATACAGACACATGCTACTGCAGAAGAATTAAAGAAATGGACTGAACTAGGAGGGATCCAGACAGATCAGGGATGGATGACGAAGGAGAAATCTGTATGGTTTCTTCCTGACTCTATGGTCCAAGCCATTATAGCTACAATTCACAGCCCGGCGCATTTAGGAGAAAAAGCTATGCTAGATAGTATTCAACACATTTGGTTCAATAAACATTTACGAGCAGCAGCTAAACAAAAGGTCCGTACCTGTATAATATGTTGTCAGTTCAACCCGGGAAAAAGTGTTCCCGTAGAACAGGGTGGATTCCAGACTCCTGATCATCCTTTTGAAGTGCTCCAAATGGATTATATCCAGATGGAACGATGTCGAGGATTCAAATATGTTCTTGTAGTTGTCTGCGCCCTCTCCCGATGGACTGAGGCGTACCCCGTATCAGATTACACGGCCCCGACTACTGCCAAACAGTTAGTTCGAGAATTCTTCCCACGGTACGGGCTACCACGTGTTGTATATTCAGATAACGGCCAGCCTTTCTCATCCGAATTAATGAAACATGTCTCACTTTTGTTGGGATATCAGTGGAAATTCCACTGTGTCCGACACCCCGAGGCAGCAGGTCTCGTGGAACGACATAATCAAATTTTGAAAATCAGATTGTCTAAAATATGTAAGGAGAAAGGTGTTGACTGGATAGTAGCCTTACCAGTTGCACTATTTTACATGAGAATGGTAGCACACTCTCGAACAGGGCTATCCCCGTATGAGGTGATCTTCGGAAGGCCACCAAATATGTGGGGGACGCCTGTACCACGTAAAATAACTGATGTAAATTGTAATATGCTGACAGATTACCTGGCTTCCTTGATGTCTGCACTACAATCTTGTCGTTCACAGGTAGCTGCAGCTTTTCCTGACAACACTGAGGTGAAACCCCATGACGTTGCTCCGGGGGATCTGGTGTTTGTGAGGAATTTCGATCGGAAAACCCAATTGGAGCCCAGGTGGAAAGAACCGAAGCTAGTCCTGCTGACCACAAGAACAGCCGTGAAAGTTGAGGGGCGCAAGGGATGGGTACACTCCAGCCACGTTAAGAAATTTCATGGACTATCCTCGGATATACACACTGTGTCCTGCACTCCCTCACAGACTGATTCAAAACTTCCCTTTGTTGAAATGAATGATTCTCAGAACTATAAATTAAAACTTAGGCCCAAACAGTCGAGCAATTTGATTGTTTAAGTCCTCTCCAAGGTGAAGCGGTTGAATTGTCTCTGACATGTATCCCTTGGACCTAAGTAGAGAAAATACCAGAGAAATGTTGAAACGACAGGCGTATTGTAAATCACTGCGTAGCTACTGTGTGAGGACATTATTAATTCTGTTTTTATTGAGTGTTTTAATAATCATTACGAGTGTGATTTTGCACATATATCATCCTATTTCTAGACATGTTTATAATATTACTGCTGAACATTCTTTTAGTGACCTACCGCCACATGAATTATCTTATAGACTTGCGCTGCGCAATAACACCTTCATTAGTATGTTACATCATTCCCATCAGACTAGTAATGCCACCAATTGTTGGGTGTGTGGCCGACTCCCTCCCTATCAGAATAACAAAGGAGTTCTGCCTTTCTTTCCACATCCATTCACACACAATGGCTCCTGTGGAGCATGGTTTAGTTTATTAAATTCCATAGACCCAGACACAGCCGTTTATCAACAACATTGGATATGGGGAAATCTGAATCTAGTTTTATTCAAAGTCTGTCACCCTAATAAGGAGGGTCACCCCAGTAGAACAGGAACTGATTTAGAAAATGAAGTGTATAAATTAGGTAATTTTACGCCTAATCTTATGATTTTGAATGTCAAATCCGAAGTTGAACTAATTCTGCCCACTATGTCTGTATTTCCAGTTAAGGGTGAATTATGTGTGAGAAAAGTTGGTTCCATACATATGGGCCATAGCCAATGCGTTACTACAGTAGAATATAGTGATCAAGGTAAATCTTCATTTAGAGCTTCTCGCCATTCTTACTTTATATGTGGTCAGACGGCATATATGCGTCTGCCTCTAGATTGGGATGGTACCTGTTACATAGCATTCCTTTTGCCACCTGTTTTCCTAGCTCCCCCTGATTATTATCGAAATGTTCATTTAGTACACAAAAGAGAGCGTAGAGATCTCCCAGTTGTCGATTATACTGAGACGGCATGGGACAAGTATGTAGATTTCAATAAAGGTATCTTTCCCTATATAGGTACCATATCAAATAGTAAGCTGATACGCAGACTCACCAAGACTCTTGAAGCTGTAGTAAACGAGACTATAGCCGCCCTAGGCAATCTGACAGAGGAACAATCAGTGATGAGAATTGTTGTTCTCCAGAATCGTCTTGTCCTTGACGTCATCCTGGCCGATAGGGGCGGAGCTTGCAGGGTCATCGGATCCAGCTGCTGCATATTCATACCAGAAAATTCGCCATCTGTATATAAAGCTATAACACGCCTTCATAAGATTGTAAGCCAGATACACGAAAATCCAGGCACTTGGACGTGGTCCGGGTGGTTTTGGAGTGTGATATCAGCCTGGGGATGGAGAGTTCTATCCTTCCTAGGTATTGGCCTTCTTATGCTCTTCAGTTGTTGTTTATGCCTACAATGTGGACCAGCGATTTGTGGTCTGTGTGCCACATCATGCATTCCATATCACAGTTCTCGTTCAAAATGCCGGAAGAAGAAGGAAGAAGAAATGATGCTCCATGAGCAAATCGATGGAATGATGAAGATTGATATCTCTTGAAGGGCAAGTAGGGGACAAGGAGGGAATGTGGAAATGTGGATTTTCCTGATCAGTTATGTCCCCTATCTTGGACCCCAACGGTTCTATATGCATGTTACAAATACATGTGTGTCCCCTCCAGTTCCAGTTTCTAAGACGCAAACATATGTGTGTCTACCGTCGATATGCTCTCTGTCAGATCCGCCATCAATGGGCTGGATATTCGATTTCTAAATATGAAAGACCACCGACTTTATATGGCTAAGTTACTCCATTTTTACAGTCCAGGCAAGTAGGCCCGATTCTGTCCTCAAAGCCTTTCCCTGCTCTCTGTCTCTGACAGTTTCAGCTTGAGCTCGCATCTGTATCCATGAACTTTGTCCTACTCTCTGTGCAGCTAACGGTGCCTGCCTCGGCCAGTTTTCGCCTGCCTGCCAAGAAGCTGTATTTCACCTTCGAATTATCTATTTTGCTCTCCAGCCGATGCATTCCTGTCTAGTGATTTAGGTAAACATTTCCTTTAGCTCACAAGCAAAGGACTCAGCCTTTCCGTCCTCCTGCAAGTGATTCATAGCCCTGTTGCCATGGAAAGTTTTCTGCCCCTCGCATCTCATATAGGCACTTAGACGCTTGTACACGCACATACAGTTAGTATAGAATAGATTCTGTCCGAGAGTCCTTCCTTGTGGATAACATAGTTCTCTAAACATAGGATGTTATACTGCTGCGCGCGCATCTATGTTAAGTATTATCGTATAGATCCACCTATGTAAGATAACCAGAGCCAATCATGTTTCTTTTTGCTCCTTATTACGCCTAGTTCCAATTACGTATCACTATGTTAATTTATCTTATCAATTGTTACGCCTTTTTTGCATTTGTTTCATTGTAAGTGTATGACCTATAAAAGTTACTTCTTGTCAATAAAGTATTGTACTTCACTTCCTGAACCCTCGTGGTGAAGGAACCTGAAGGCCGCGACTCGAGTCGGCCATTTTTGATGGAATAAAGCCCATTTAGAAAACCTCTTATACCACGGATTCTGCCTCTTGTTATTCTGAGCTATTTTACTTTATTTTAAAGATTCCGTATGAAATTCAGTTTAGGTAAAAAAGAATATTTACCACACTACCATTGATTGTTTATCAGGTATGCCAGTCAAATTGGTTCAAATCCCAGAATGCACAGAGTTATTTAAAGAGACCCCCAATGATAAAATCTTTGGATTTAGCATATCCGGAAGGATGTGGCAACCCTACCCACAGGCACTGGGGATTCAATCCACAGAGGCTGTACTGTGTTACATGTAAAAGCACCGAAGATCTACTATCTCTACATGGAGCTGCTTGGTGTTCAATCAGAGATAACAGCATCAAGATTTAACAGTATGCCGAAGATGCACTACTCTGCTTCAGACATCCAATGCCTCAAACACTGCCTGCACATCATCCATCCTGAGGCTCAACCCACCCAAGACAGAATTCCTGTTTTGACAAAAACTGTATAAACCTGACTCAGTCACAAAAACTTTGATGGCTTTGAGCCCCAACTTTCACCGAATTCCAAGCCACCTGAATTAGACTGAAGATTAGTCTCATCCTCAAGCCACACATTGCCAAAAAATAAAGACAGTCCGATACCAGCTTACCTGACCTCTTCTAAAGCAAAGTCAGTCTGTTTCTTCCAGAAATCAAATCGGAACATCAGTTAAAGACATCGTACTCCGGATGGTGGTCACGACCTGCTTCATTGCCTCCTAGACTTCACACTGCCAAGCTGTATGGGCATCTTACAGGCCGCAACACGTCTAATCCATATCCTGAAGAAGTATAATCACTCAGGATCTGGAACAACATCCCCATATCCATTGTGACTGTTCCAATTTAGTAAAGAATTGAAACTTTATCTCTTTAAAGAACAGTACTTTGCATGCATTAACAATACACAACCCAGGCACCTTTTCTTTGCAATTTGTGGTTAGGGTATGATGAATATGATTATCTATGCTACTTGTCTTATTAGAATTCCCTGAAGCTTTTCGTGAATGCCGTTTTGTATAAATTGTGAGTTAGAAAGTGAATACTTCCCATTGAAATGACAATGACCCCATCCGCCACTTTTTCTCTGTTTACCAGATAGATGTGATGTATACATTTCTAATAGTACATACCTTCAGTGTAAGGACCCATGGTTGACAAAGCAATTAGGGAGGAAGGATTGGAGTACCTGAGAATAGACCAGAGAGTACCTGTATGTTGAGTTGTTAAGGTCTGAGCTGGCCTATAGATGAAGTCTGCATTAGGTTGATCTATAACTGGATAAAACCTGAATAGTGGAGCAGATGAACATCATCTGAAGGTTCACAAGGAACCTAGTAATGTCTGGAGGAGACAAAACAAATAGAAATTATATACAGTACAAGATGTCAGTCAGTCAGTCAAAAGCTTTAATATCGGCTGAAAACCATAAAAGCACATATATATACAATAATTGAAATACGACCATAACATTATACAACAGTATCATATTTAAAAATTCGAAATACCTCCCTATAATCCCTGAGACCCCTAGTCTTACATAGTGGGACGATCCATTTAGCTCTGGCCTTAGAGTAGAAAGGGCAGAAGAGCAGAACGTGCTGATCCGTCTCCTCTCCACTTTCACACCCAGGACAAGAGCTCGGTACATGGGGAGCATTAGACCACTTGTTTGTCACAGCCCACACTGGAAGTGTTCCATGTCTAAATTGGACATATAACTTCTTTGCCAGTAAGGGCAGGATATCGTCCAGGAGTTTCTCAAATCAATAGTTTTCCTTGACCTCCAGAAATCTATTGGTCAACCTACCCAAAAATGGATTTGATGTTATAAGAACCATTCGATATTGCTTGAGTGCGGCGACCAACGACCTCTTGGTGGTCAGGGCACAAGTTTCCTCGGGGAAAAGCCACATGTCTCCCCTACCCAATGCATAACAGAGCTGCTTAACGTGTTTTAGCCAGGGGATTTTTCCCAGACCCCTTATGGTCAAAAAATCCCTTAGGTCCTCCCTAAAACTCAGAAGCTCTGGGGTAGACCAGAGTCGCCTCCAGTACAGCAAAGGGCGATTTGAGGTGATCTCCTGTATGGGGGCCAAACCTAGATCTAACCGTAAAGGGATCAGGGGTGTGCTCTGGGGAAGTCTCAATAGGCGCCTGATGAAACTATTCTCAGTAGTAGACAGGGAGGTGGCGCTGACATGGCCCCATAGCTCTACTCCATAGAGCGCCCCACCTCTCGCTTGTGCTTTATAAAATTCCACTGGCAGACCCAAGGATTTAAATGAACACTCATTATAAACCTTTAGTATACCGCCAGACGATTGACCAAGCTTCATATTTGCCTTAGCCATGTGCGACTCCCATTCCATCCTGTCGTTGTGTGTTACCCCTAAGTAGTCGAAAGTGGAGACACTTTCCAACACTCTTTCCAACACGGAACCCTCCAAATGGAGGTGGGGGCAATTAGATGATTTTGCATTAAAAACCATGTATTTGGTTTTGTAGAGATTTCTCGATCTACAAAAGGAGCAAAACGCCTTCAGTGTTCGCTGAATACCCATAAGGGATTTTGATGACAAAAGGGTATCAGCGTACATCAGGGCTGGTATCTTGCAGGCTGCTAAACTAGGAGAATCTAGATCCCTTGCTTCCATTAGATGTTCGATCAAACCGTTAAGGAACAAGGAAAAGAGCGTAGGGGCCAGCACGCACCCCAACCTCACACCCCTTTCCACCGCAAAGGGAGCCGAAAGCTCCCCGTTCCTCCCATACCTCACCCTTGCAAAAGTGCCTTGGTGCAGACGTTTGAACAAATGGCACAGATGTACCGGAGCGCCCATCTCTAACAGTAACGCCCAGAGCTTATCCCTCTGTACCAAGTCAAATGCAGATCGAAGATCCACAAAGATCAAGTAAAGACTACCAGCCCCCATGGTCACCGTCTTCCAGTAGACCAGCTGGAGTCTGAACAATTGATCGATTGTGGAAACCTTGGCACGAAAGCCCGCTTGAAGGGAGGTTAGGATGTGATGTTTGTCCATCCAGCACTGCAACCTTGATAATAAAAGGCGGGCAAACAGTTTCCGCAAGATGTCGATGAGGCTAATAGGGCGGTAATTAGCCGGGTCGAGTGGGGAAGCCTTCTTATGGATAGGAATGATTTCTGCACCCCGCCAGGTTGGGGGGATCTCCATAAGTAAAGCAGAATATAGGGAACCCAAACCTTCTGTTCACTCAAAAATAGATCTCCAGGTATCCTATCCAAACCGGGAGCCTTCCCGGAAGAGAGACTTCTAAGGGCCGCTTGGATCTCGAGGATAGTGCAAGGTTGATAATCAGAATCCTTTACATACGATAGCGCTAAAGCAGATGTATCCTTCATTGGTGAAGCCACGTCTGCTAGAGATGCGGTGTCCATGTGGGTGAAGAGAGGCTTAAAGTGGGCAATCCAAACCTCCTCACTCAGGTTAGGTATTATAGCGGACGACCCCTCTACCAAGCCTGATCTAACTAGGTTCCAGAAGGCCCTATAATCGCGTCCTTCCAGGGCTTCTTTTATGCTATCCCATCTCAAGGCCTCCCATTCCGACTTGGACTCCAAGATTATACATTTATAGGTGTGTCTAGCCCCTCTAATACTCGACAGAGAACCTGTTTTAACCTCCCTAACAAGAGCACGTTTAGCCGCCCTACAGTTACTGTTAAACCATGAAATGAAATGAAATGAAATGAAACGTCAACTTATAAAGCGCGAATTGCTGCCCTGAGGCGTCAAGCGCTACCTAGAGAGTGTGGTCCTTTGTCAGAGGCGGACAGCTGGGGGTTAATTATGAACGTTAAAAAGAAATGTCTTTAATTGCTTGCGAAAAGAAAGCAGATTAGGGTTGGACCTGAGTTGAAGGGGGAGGAGGTTCCACGTCTTGGCGGCATTATAGGAAAACATCCTGCCACCAGCCCTGGCTCTCCTGATTCTGGGAACCGTGGCTAAAAAGGACTCGCCGGAGCGAAGATGTCTCCTAGGGTGGTACTGTGTAATAAGTTCACGGCTAATTATCGGTCCTTTGTGCCAGAAGGCTTGATGGGATATGCACATTGCCTTAAAGGCAATTCTTTGCTGAACTGGAAGCCAGTGCAGGCTAACCAGCCCAGGTTTGGCTGACAGTCGCCGTGGCAGCTGGAGCAGAGTGCGAGCCGCGCAGTTTTGGATGATCTGCAGCTTGCGCAGTGTGTAGTCGGGGGCACCGAGATACAGGGCATTGTTAAAATCCAGTCGAGACTGGATCAGGCCTTGAACAGCCACTTGCTTGGCCTCCACAGGTAAAAGAGGGAGCACATTTTTCAGCATCCTAAGGAGGCCAAAACAGGTTGCAGAAAGCCTGATGGCCTGGGTGTCAAAGGTTAAGGCTCTATCCAGCCATACCCCCAAGCTTTTTATGTTGTCCTTAGGTACAGGAGGGGTGCCTAGGCATGGAGGCCAGAGGGAATCGAAATGCATTGGAGCAGCGGGGCCCATGAGCATCAGCTCAGTTTTATCCCCGTTAAGCTTAAGAGCGGATCTCGTCATCCAGCTTTTTACTTCCTCCAGACATTTCCCTAGACCCATTTGTGCAGATTGGCCGTCCTCCTTTGCCAGGGATACCACTAGCTGAGTGTCGTCCGCATATGAAATGATCTTGATGACGAACAACCCCAGCCAGTGGTCTCATATAGATGTTAAATAACGCAGGGCTTAAAGAGGAGCCCTGCGGAACCCCACAGCTCAGAGGTTTACTAGAGGAGACCATATTACCCTCAAAGATCTGGAAGGACCTGTTGCTCAAAAAGGATTTGAGCCAGAGTATTGCTCTGCCTGAGATTCCAACATCAGAGAGACGACCTAACAACACGTCGTGACTGACCGTGTCGAATGCTGCGCTCAGATCGAGGAGGACCACTGCCACTGACCCCCCTCGATCCAAGATCCTTCTGGTTTCCTCGGTGACAGCTAGTAAGGCAGTCTCCGTCCCATGTCTTGGTCGAAAGCCCATTTGGGTTGCATCCAACAGCTGGTTATTCTCCAGAAAGTCCACCAGGTGAGTATTGATGTGCTTCTCTAGAATTTTGGTCACCTAGGGGAGCAGGGAAATGGGGCGGTAGCTGCTAAAGTCGCCAGGACCTAGGTTGGGTTTCTTCAGCAGTGCACGCACCATAGCCTGCTTCCAGGGGATTGGAACTATGCCGGAGGTAATAGAGGCATTAAGGAGGTTCCTAATGATGGGGAGGACAACCTGCATTACCAAGATCATAGCCTCTGGTGGAGCTGGATCACATGGAGACCCAGATTTTACTTGCCGAGCCAGAGACTCCAGGGAATCCAGCTCCAGCAAGGGGAAGTGTTCCAAGGTAGCCGTGGGTTGAGGGGGAGCCACCACCGGGCCTGGCCAGATATGAGCAGCGGGATGAAAATCCATGGCAGAAAATGAGGAGTAGATTTGAAGAACTTTTTGGTGGAAGAATTCTGCCAGGTCGTTACAGTGAGCTAACGTATTACATGGATGCGTGGAGGGTGGCGAAGGTTTTGTGAGGCTCTTTGCAATCTGAAAGATTTCTTTAGGTTTAGATTTTGCCAGCATGATTTGTGTGGAGAAATAAATTGCTTGGGCAGCTTTTATCTCATCTTTATATGCTCTAATCGCCTCTCTGTATGAGATTTTATCGTCCAGGGAGTAATCCAGACGCCACCGTCTTTCTAGTTTCCTGCAGTGCCGTTTTTTCCCCCTAAGTTCCTTAGAAAACCAGGGGGCAGTTTTTTGTGGGCGCTTCATAGTGATTTTGCGGAGGGGGAGTGTGGCCTCCAGAGAAGTCGAGATCCACTCTTCATATTCCTGATTGGCAGCACAGGGATCCACGTTAGGGGGGGGGGCGGGAGGTAATGAGGCTGTTGGACCAAGCGTCCACTGGGAGTCTAGCCCAGTTTCTAGCGATCTTTGCAATGGGGGTTGGGCGAGGTGGCTTACAAATAGCCCATGTAAGGGGGACAAGTGAATGGTCAGTCCACGGAAGACAGATCCATTGGGCCTGGATTTTTTCCCGTGGCTTCTTGTTCGCTGTAGTATAAAAATAGTCAGCCAGGGTAGAGAAAAGGTTGGAATGGATATGCTCAAGCTTCTGGAAATAGGAAAGATCATAATTATCAAACGGGAGTTCGAAGGCCTCTGCTAGAGAGCTAGCAACATGTTGATATAACTCAGTTATTTTATCAGGAGATAGCACAAACTTGACCCGCGTAATGCGCCTGCCCCCCGCCACTTTAATTAGATTTGAGTCGGCGAATGTCTCCAACACCCCCAGTTCATGTTGGCATCCCAATGTATGTTTTAATTCTAGTGACAGAAGATTATGGTCACTATCTACCCAATTAATTACAGTGAAGGCCCTCATTTGGGACCAAAATTCCACATTGACCATAATATAGTCAATGGTTGTGCTTTTCCCCACTCTATTATGGAGGAGGGAGTCTACCATTACAAGCTCTGAGGGAGTGAGTTACTAAAAGCTTATTGATTTAGAGAGCCAGAGGCGTTAGGCGCTTTGCCGAGTGCATAGAGCACTCCTGAATGTGCCAAATGGCGCCCTCATCTAAAGTTACAGAGGGGATCCCGACCAAGGGTTCAAAATGGCAATTAAAGTCACCCCGATAATTCTGTGTGACGGTGATGGGAACATAAAAAGAAGTTCGTCAAGAGCCTCTAGCATAGATAACCCCAACCGTTGGGGAATAGGGCGCAAATAAATATTAATAACCACCACCGATAAACCATCCAAGTATTTAAGTACAATGCAGAGACTGTCCGGAGAGTTAGAATCTATTACTTTGACTGAACACCCCAAATGTGTGGCTACCCAAATACACAATCCCCCCGAAGGTCGTCCCCTGGGTCCCTGCACAGCCGGGATGTGAAATGTTGCATAGCCTACCCTTAAGGGGGCAGTCAACAGCCAAGTTTCTTGGAACAAACACAAATCATATTTGTCCAGCAACTCACCCCAGTCTGGATTAGATAACTTAGAACCTAGCCCTGCTACTTTCCAGGACCCAATTAGAGATCTACAAAATTCACCCCTTGCGGGCCTAGGTATAGTGGATTCAAGCACATTAAAAGAGTGAGATCCTATATAGGTCTCCTGCTCCGATCCGTTTCCTAAAAGGCTGGTGTTTGAGCTTGAGGATGGTGAGTTCGTTGTCATTCCAACTTGCTTAGCCCCAAAAGCCCGCTGGGGTTGGCCCTCTTCAGCTCTCCCACCCTCCACCACAGGACAAACGGCCACATTGGGGACCATTTCGATGGGCCCCCGTCGATAAGATAGTCAAGCCACGTTATTCAAAAGACTAAAGGTGTTAGCTACAGGTATGTTGTATTCTAATTCCTGTGGGCAATGATGGAGATAAGTTGGTACAAGCCCACCCAGTACTAAATCCCGTGAGTAAAAATACCCCAAGGGGAGAGGATTGATTGGTCCCGGATTACACGGGCCTTCTCACTCAAGAATGTGATTGACCACTCCAGGATCCCTGAAATTAACAATCACACAATCCCCTCCAATATCCTTGGGTTTGGTCCCCAGCCAGCTAACTCTTCTATCAAATAGAATTCCCCCTGGCCCGATCTCATTAATGGTCTGTGTCTGTTCAGCCAAAAAATAATTTTGTTCTTCAACTCAGGGAATGATTCACCTCGCTCACCTGACAACAAAGGAACTCCTGTTAAAACCACCACATACGGAGAGGCCTCAGGTGGTAACTGGGGGCAGGGTGGAAGTTGTAGCAATCCATTACCGGATTCCTTCAGAGCAGGGTTTTGAGGCACCAGGCCCCGGTCCGCACACTGCTTACTAATGACTTTAAGAGCAGGAGGTGGATTGCGGGGGGTCGAGCTAGCTGTAGCTGGCTGCACCCTGGTTGTGAGAACAGGACCGGGCACGGTAGTGTCAGCGGTTCGTTTGCACATATTTATTGGAAACTATCCCTGGGCCAGGTTGTCTAGTCGAGAACCAACATTTAGGCTATGGCCTTGTGTGGCCTGCTTGATATTACCTGGGACCACTTTCGCAGTAGCATTCCCAGTTGGAATAGGTAGCTGTTCTCCTACTCCACTTTCGTTATTGTTTATCAGTGAAACTACTTTATCAATTCTACTCATCAAAATTTTAAAGTGAGAATTGATAAGTTGTTCCAATTGGGCTTGGAAATCAATTAATAAATGAGTAGCCCATACCGGAGGTGCTAAAATGGAGAAGGGGGGGGCCTGACTCTGCCTCCAGAGCATCTGGGGTAATTATAGTGCTCTTAGCAGGCTTTTTGGGTAATTTCGGCCTCTTAGTTCTAGAGCGGGGTTTTGATGCCTTTGTCGCTATCTGAGAAACTAAAGGCGATGCGGGATTAATAGGAGAGCTAGCATCTAAAACAGTCTGCGCACGTGGAAGCTCAACATAAGAGGACACTAGCATCGAGTTCGGAGAATTGGTAATGAGTGTAGATGCGTTCCCGGTTGGCAAGGAGGGAAACAAACCAGGTGTAAGTGAGAGACGTCTTTCAGTATTCTCTATAGCCGACGCAACCACTCCTATTGTTTTTTGTAACATTGTATCAATGGCCGTTAAACTCGGAACTGGAGTAGTTGAGGCTGCTTTTTGCCTTGTAAAAGGACGAGAGTTTGAGGGATTGGTGGGATTGTTTTTGCCCATAGTACTCAATGTGGGGATCTTAAAAATGTATGGTAACAGAGGCTCAAATTAACAGTTCCAGGTCAATTGAATAAAAAGTAAAAAATAGTCACTGAAAGATAATAAGGTCCCAATAGACAATTCCAATAAACAATATAATAATATCACTTTAGAGCAAAGCTTTGGCTGAATGATAACGTAGTTACCACAGCGATGAAATCCTGTTCAGTCACTGCTCGTCCAGCCAAGAGGGGTAGCCCTGCCCGGCCACCATCGGCCCCTGACGGCCTCAGACGGCCCGCCCTTTGCCCGGGCTTAGCCCGGCGACCGCCTGCGCGCGTCCCACGATGCGGAAAGCTGAGGATAAATAAAGAGCCCCGGCGGGTGAAGTGGGAGGGGCTGCCGGAATGCTCCACGGCCCTTCCTGGTTCCTGGGTTCTGGAGTCCTCAATTGGCTGCCCACAGCAGTTCTCAAGACAGCGCAGCGTCTCCTGCGAAGCGGGAGGCGCAAGGAGTAGATGTAGCCCCGCAGGTGAGGTGGGAGGGGCTGCCGGAAAGCTCCGCGGCCCCCGCTGGTTCCTGGGTTCTGGAGTCCTCAATTGGCCGCCCACAGCAGTTCTCAAGACAGCGCAGCGTCTCCCCTGGCGGAGTGTACTGACAAGCTCCAGAAGAATTCACGAGGACATTGGTGTGAAAAGTTAAATCAAAGTGTTCATCTGCACTTGAGCTCGGCAGACGCCTCGTGAAAAATGGTCGCACTTTCTTTTCTTTTTTCAGGATCTGCGTTACGCAAATTCCTGTCTGTTCCTATAGTTGAAATGAGATGAAAGGGAACATCTTACTGCATTGCACTCGTTTTCGTCTTCTTCCAACAAACAGTACAAGATGAGTAGAGAACACAATGCAGATTAACTATAGACTCCCAAAAATGATCATTTGTATGATCTGTGGAGTATGATCTGTCTATGACTATAAATAGATCACAATAAGACTCCAGTTATTCATAGTGCTTGGAGAAACTCAGCGATTATTATTAAAGAAGAGCCTTTAAGACAAACATAAGAAAGGACAAAGAAACTGTAACAAGCGAAACAGAATACAGAAACGTGTATCAGGGAAAGGGAAAGACAAAGGGAACACAGCAAGATTGAACTATATAGCAACAGGTCTCAAAGAAAGACGAAGTCTTGGAATTGTCAAGAAGAGCAAGTGTAACAAAATATAGACAAAGCAAACAGCTCAAACTTAACTAAATGGGAATGCAAGCCAGACTTAGGAAATTTGTAAAAACAGACAAGCAGCTTTAGCAGGCACTGGATCTATGCAGAACTGAGAACTCTGTAATATAAGATAAGGAATATGTAGAGCTGAAGCAGGGGGGCATGAAATATAATTCTGCAAAGGATTATAGAACCAAAAGTTCTCAAGAACAGAATGAGTGCTAATACGAAAACAAGACTTGCGAACAGAAAGAGCTATAGCTCTAGGTCTAGGTGGAGAAGTGTGGCTCAATGGTTAGAGTGGCAGACCCTGATGCAGAGGTCTGGCCCGGGACCAGGGTTCAATTCCCCGCCTCGGCGGGACTTGGGCTCAAAATTCCACGGACCTGACAATTCTCGCCTCGTTGCCTATTCCAATCATGGAGTCCCACTCTGCAACTCTGGGCAATAGCTTGCTTAATCTCCACAACGGCCCCCACAACGCTAAGGATGCCTGGCCTCCACCTTGGGGGTGCCCAGGAGTGGACACCTCACAGGGAAAGCCAGGATGGGTTCCACAGCGGTATTCGTACAAGCGCCTTGAGACCCTTGCGGGTGAGTAGTGCGCTATACAAGTATCAATTTAAATTTTTAGGTCTAGGAAATGTTTCTGTATCAGAAGGAGCAATAACCAGACAACCCGTTTCAAGAAAAGAAGAGGAAATAGCACGAGAACAGGGTTCAGGAACCAAAGCAGACCCGAGAATAGGCGTCCAGTTGTCTCTCACTGTCATTCCCCAAAAGCAGACAAAACCTGTCACGAAATCTCTCATCTTCAGGTGGTATATAGAGCCCGCCCCAGTACCCCCAAATCACTATGCACACATAGTAGTTGGTGTTTTACACTATATGGTTAATTATTTTACACGATTTGCCTGCAGATCATGCACATTCAAATGATTGCAAATATTATTAACTACTAGGCAGTTATTACACACATTAGGACAAAGGCTTTATAAACCCAATTATATTACACCACACATCCCCAATTAGTATAGAGCCAACCCTAAGTGATAACTAGCTGTTTAACAGAATTATAGGATAAATCTATATAAATATGGCAAATCATGTAAAGCCTCCCTGCTTACCTTATTGTGTCTTCAGCCCTGAAGTCGTAATAATGTATTTCAGCATCCTTCTTGCAAATGGCCTATGTGTCTTACACTGCATCTTCTCTAGCATCTAATATACCTTCCTTATACATGGTGCTCTATGGAGCTCGGAGAAGTTGGGCCATGCCAGTGAACAAAAATTCTTCAAAATATGGAAACTATATGGAAGCTTCCCTACTTCCTACTCATAAGGTCACGCTTCAGCTGCCATGCCTTTGAAAGAGCATCGAAAAATTGAAATTTTCCTTCTCTTGTCTGTTAACTTGAACCTCAGAAAAACGTGTCAACTGACCACACTTTACATTAGCTGCATTATTTAAACAAGACTTTGTTAGAAAATATGCAAAGCTGCTTTCTAGGCCTGCGTGGGTGGCACACACTCTGATACATCTACCTCTTAATTACCATGTCAGAAATAGCCTTACCCCATGTCACTCCATATGCTCTAACCTGTTTCCACAACAACTTGCAGTTATTCACTAACAGAGGTAGGGGATTAAGCTCTCCAAAGTACGCTTCCGCTCTCAATTCTCCATACCTATTGATCTCAGAGACTGAAGTACTAGAAGCAACAGAAATCAACAAGCACAATACAATGCTGTCAATATATCAGGGATGTAGAGCCCAGACGAAGGTAGCTGTAAAACATAATTAATAGGAAACCACTTAGTGTTTGTGAGTCATAATAGGAGTAGGTGGGCTACAATTCACATACTTGTTTGTAGGGCTAGGGCAGGGGTTCTTACATTAAGCATTTATTATTTAGCTCATCAAAGTCTATGAAAAGTGAAAATGTTCAGAATTTATTTTAAGGATATATATATATATATATTTTTTTTTGTATAGCCATCGTTAAAGGGCTGATGTGCCACGAGTGAATTTGGCTGTTCTCTGGGTGATGTTTTTACCCTGTGAGATAAGTTGTCTTTCCTCATACATGAATTCATAGAGTGCGTTAACTCATGTGGTAGTTGATTTCTAGGCAGTATTAGAACTGGGTTAAAAAAACTTAAAGCACATCGTACAGTTCCTGCCTGCTAATACTCCTGAAACGGACTTGTCCCCTTGCAAATACCATCTAGGATGCAGGGAAGCCTTTATTCAAAAGAACAAATAAGAAATGAAGGAGTGAGCTGCACTCATACTCTAAAGTAGAAAACAAATATTTTCAGGTGTGCGCCTCCAGGTAGCGTTCTTTTGTCAGTTTCTCGAAGCATTGTTTTACGGTTGTCAGTTTCCGTTAAGTAATTTTTGTTTTTTTTTAAAGTTTAGAATGCTTAATTGAAATAGTAAACAAAGTAAAACATCAGTACATTTTTATGTAAACAAAGGTCGATTAGTAAAAATGCAAAATGAAGTGTAATAAATATAAAAAGGGAGAAAATAGGTATATCAACAAGACCAATAAAACCATTGAAAACCTGTACTTAAAGTAAATGCATTTTAACATTTTGGGATTTTAAAAGAGGGGAGGAAAAGGAGGGATGTACTATCAGAAAATAAAACAATTATGCAAAATAGTGAGAAGCAATTAGAAATAATAACAATGAAGAAGAAATTTGGCACTATGAATACAGAAATGATGAAATAGCCAACCTGGAAAGAAAAGTGGTTAATGGTTACCAAAGTAAATCTTTTTAATCAAAAGAGGTAATGAAGTGGCGTGAGTACGATCTAGTCTGTGATGGTGACAGAGCAGGTTCCACCAAGCTTGATATGGAATTTTGGAATTTTGGTTGTATCCTTCCAGTTGGTGGTAATGATCTGAAAAGTGATAGCTATGAATAAATTGATAAATTTACCCACATTTCCCTGGGCATCCCATATGGCAGAGGAGCTACCCAGAAAAATGTGCACAATATCAAAAGGAACATTGGTAGATAATATTTCATTCAATTTCTTCCAAATGAAAGACCAAAAGCTCTTAATCAAATGACATAGGAAGAACATGTGAAGAAAATCACTGTTCTCATGTGGACAAGACCAGCAATTGTTAGAATCCAACAAGTTGAATGTATGCAGATCTGTAGGGGTGAGAAAAAGCCTATTATAAAAATAGTATAGAGTCTGTGTTGTTGTTAGGAATCAGGCTAGGAATCAGGCCCAGGTCCGATACTCCTCAGGATTCGGGCGACGCTATATGGGGTCCATCTCTCGACGTCACCAACTTCCTGCACTAAAGGCACGGAAGACTGGAGCAGTCAAGCGAGGGAAGGGAAGAATGGGAACAGCGGGGAGTAGAACCTGTAAAGAAAGTTAATAGACAACAAACCACAATACAATGCAATAAATAGAATACTACTCTCAGTAGGTCTCACTATTTTGCATTTACATCTCTGAACAAATTAATAATATCTGTGCGCTCACATTCACACCAAAACACCTATTTATGTCGTGCACCACTTTGAACCCTTTCACACCATCAATAATTACATAATGTTTGTTTGGCCTTTTAACCTTGGTAGGGCAAGAGAAGCTCTGTTATACTGGATATATAGGTATGGCGTGTAATAGGTCTCTGACAGTGTACCCTCTTACTCTCAGAAGGTACCCAGAACAAGAACACAATGCTTTGCCTTTCAAAACGGCTTTACGGAAAATGACTTCCGCTTCTATTAACAGCAACAGTCTAAATGCCAATCCGCCTGAAAGTCAAGCTAATCCTAGAAACAAATGGCTCAACTTAAATGATTCCGAATAACGTCGGGCTTTGATTATCTCGTAACCAAGTCCAAATCAAACTTATAACTCGCTGAGATACGTGCTAGAACCGTTTGCAGGTACTAAGGTCAGAACTTCCGCCCCAGCTCCCCAGGGTGCAAGCCAAGCTTCCGGAATACTTGCGGTTTTCTTTCAGTCCGCTCTAGTCCGTAAACCGGGCACCGATTGAGGCGTCTATACTAGTTCCTCGGAAATTATGAGAAACGCCTACGGTCCTGCTTCATTCAGCAGCCACCCGGCCTCGCCAGCACGGATCCTCTCTGACGCTGAGATGCCGAGTCCTCGGCCGAAACACAAACTCCCCGATTCAAGTCTCCGCGGCGTGGACCATCACCCACGGGAAAACAGGGCTGCGAGCAGCCGCTCGTCAGTTTCTTCTCCTAACGTCAATTACGCACAACGTTGCGCGTCTCAGGGGCGATTTAAAACCCCTTGGCTCCTCCCCCTCTTGTCGCAGGGTTTTTTGGGAGGTGTAGTTTTGCAGGCGCATGGGGGCCGAAATCATGACAGTAGGTCCCCCGCCAGGCGCCTCCTAGAACCAGGTTTATCCGGATGCCTCTTGTAGAAAGCCCTGATCCGGGCGGGCGCATGTACATTGGCACTGGGCACCCAGGAATCCTCCTCAGCGGTGTACCCCTTCCAAGATATCAAATACCACAAATTACTTCCCCGGTACTTGGAATCCACGATGTTGCGCACCTCATACTCCTGTCCATCTTCTGTGGACACCGCCGGTGTAGGCTTCCTCACCCCCCCTTTTGCTGGTTTCAGAAGACTACAGTGGAACACCGGGTGTATCCTCAGGGAGCCTGGAAGACGCAATTTATACGCCACCGGATTGATTTGTTTAAGCACTCGATACGGACCAATATAACGTGGGTGGAACACGCTCCGAAGCTTAAACCGGATATTCTTTGTGGACAACCACACTCGGTCCCCTTTTTGATACTGAGGGCCCTCCACCCTATGTTTATCAGCCCATTTCTTGTATTGAATCTTGGACTTTACTAATAGTTTCTTTACTCGGGTGTGTCCTTGGCGTACTTCGTTCATGTGGGCTTGTAGCGATGGTTGATTAATAACCCTTCCTGGCATAGTGATCGGCAAAATCCTAGCATGATACCAAAAATTGGCTACAAATGGCGAGACCCCGATGGAGCTGTGAGAGGAATTATTATACGCCAATTCAGCCATCAATAACAGTGACACCCATGATTCCTGTGCACTTTCCGCATAACAGCGTAGGTATTTCTTTACCGTTTGGTTTAACCTTTCGGTTTGTCCATCCGTCTGTGGGTGGAAACTGGAGGACAGTGCTGAATCTATCTGTAAAGACCTACACCACCCTTTCCAGAACCGTGCAATGAACTGAGGGCCCCTATCGGATATTATAACCAACGGAATTCCATGCAGTCTCACTATGTTTTGCAACAGCAATTGCGCGGTCTGTCCCGCTGTAGGTAGTGTCTTACAAGGAATAAAGTGGCCCATTTTCGTGAGACTGTCAATCACCACCAATATGGCTGAATGCCCTTGATCCACAGGTAGCCCCGTGATGAAATCCAGGCTATCGGTTTGCCACGGTGCTGCGGGTGTAGGTAAAGGGACCAATTTGCCCCTGTGCGCGGTTGTGTCTGTTTTTCCCCTGGCGCAGTCTTCACATCTCGATACCCACTTCTTCACGTCCGGAACGAGGGTGTTCCACCAGAAGTATCTTTGTACCAATAAAGTGGTTTTTTGGATACCCGGGTGTCCTGCTAAAGGAGATTCGTGGCACCATTCGAAGGCTCTTTTCTTAAGGGCATGTGTAGGCAGAAACAATTTCGTGTTCTGAAAAGGCAGACCTTCCTGGATCGTGCGAGCCGGGTCTTTTTCCGCCCAGCCATTCCACGCCTCTGGACTTCGATTGTTCCTTATGTTATCTAGATATTCGTCTGCGCGTAGAGCACATAGCACCTTGGACGGAGGTATGATGGCCTCTTCGGTTTCCTTCTCGGTACCCACCTCGTTTTTCACTCTAGACAGAGAGTCAGCCTTCCAGTTGTCTGCTCCTGGACGGAAAGTGATAATGAAATTGTACTCCTCGAAGAAGAGCATCCACCTCATTTGTCTGGGCGTAAGACGCCTAGCTGTTCTCAGATACTGTAGATTCCTATGATCGGAATACACCGTCACCGGAAATCTGGCTCCCCATAAATACGGTCGCCATTCCTGGAACGCCTTTTTTATAGAGAGGAGCTCTTTTTCTGCAATGTTATAGTTCCTTTCGGCCGGTAACAATTTTTGGGACAAATACGCCACCGGGTGTAGCTGCCCAGTGTCCTTGTCTGGTTGTGATAGGATGGCCCCTATAGCCTCATTTGATGCATCGGCCTCCACTATGAAAGGAATATCCAACTGTGGGTGTCGCAACACGGGTGCCGATGTAAATGCCTTCTTTAGATACTCAAATGCCTGATTCGCTTCGGCGGTCCAGGCGAACGCCACCCCTTTCCTAAGCAGACGAGTAATTGGGATGGCCTTTGTGAGAACCCTTGAATAAACGTCCTGTAATAATTTGAAAACCCCAAGAAGCATTGTACATCTCTTACATTATTGGGGACCGGCCACTCCTGTACTGCTCGTATTTTTCGCTCTGACATTCTCATTCCATCTGGACGGAGTATCACTCCCAAGAATTCCACTTCCGTCACCCCAAACTCACATTTACTTATTTTGCAAAATAAACTATGCTTTCGTAACTCCTGCAACACTTGTACCACATGTCCGTGATGGCTTTCCACCACATCCGAATAAATCAGTATGTCGTCTATGTACACGACTACAGTTCTATCCACGAACTCCTTTAGTACATCATTCAAGAAGTACTGGAATGCCGCCGAGCCGTTACTCAACCCGAACGGCATTACCAGATACTCAAAAAGACCATAGCGGGTCTTAAACGCCGTCTTCCACTCATCCCCTTTTCTGATGCGCACTAGATGGTACGCCCCCCTCAGATCTAACCGAGTGTAAATTCGGGCTTCCCTCACTTGGTCTAAAAGGACAGGGATGAGTGGTAGAGGATATCGATTCCGTATTGTGTTCTTGTTTAGCATGCGATAGTCACAACATGCTCTTAAGTCCCCATTGGCCTTAGCTATAAAGAATAAAGGAGAGGCCGCTGGTGACCGGGAGGGGCGAATGAACCCTAGTTCCAAAAAATGGTCTAAATACTCTCGCAGATGTTTAGTTTCGGGTTCCGATAGCGCATAAACTCTGCACATAGGAAGAGCAGCTCCATCCACCAGGTCTATTTGACAGTCGTACGGACGGTGTGGAGGAAGCTCCTCTGCCTGTTCTTTGCTAAACACATCTGCAAAAGACTGATACTCTTTAGGAAGTAGAACATCCTTTTCGGCTGCTGTGGCTACTACCCATGTGTTTGCCAACACGGTGGCCCCCGAACTCCACCCTATTACCATATGCTCCTGACATTCCTCAGCTACGAATTGAACGGTTCGGCCTCTCCAATCTATGGTGGGATTGTGAAGGCTGAACCATGGCATTCCTAAGATTATCTCGTACTGGGGTGCATCGATGATGTTTAAAGCCAACGAGTCTATGTGGCGCATGTCTCCTGCTCTACACGTTAATCTTAACGTTTCGGTTTGTTCTATGAGTAGTCCCGAGGTGAGGGGCTTTCCATCCACCGCTAGAACCTCTTCAGGAATTTCTCGAGCGATCCTACCTACGGCTAATCTTTCCACCAGGCCCCGATGAATAAAATTACCGGTAGCTCCTGAATCTAACATGGCTCTGATATGATAGGTTTGTGTCCTGGTTTCTAACCACATGTTGATTTCTATATGCCTTTCAGTAGCCCCCTGTTGAAATGTGGCCAAGGACGGGATAGTCCACCCGGGGAACCGCAACTTTCTCAGAGGCTTCCCACCTTGTGTCTGTGCTATCCACTCCCGACACGGAGGCTATCGTCTTTTGATTCCGGTAATTTCCCCCTGGTCTCTTGGGACGAGCTGGACACTCACGAACATAGTGCCCCTTCTTACCGCAGTACATACACAAGCCTTGTGTTCGTCTGCTCTCTCTTTCATTTCTTGATAATGGGGCACGGACCGCTCCCACTTCCATGGGTTCAGACGCCGACTCGCCCCCTGTGGCTTCCTTTTTTACCTTCTCTCCCCGGAACCTCTCACCTCCACGGTCTGAAATCCGACCGTCCAAGCGTAAGGCCAAGCTGATGAGATCTTCACAGGTACGGGGCTGAGGGTCTATGCGAACGATAACGTCCTTCAGTTCGTTGCATAATCCCTGATAGAGCAGAGACATTCGCTTCTCTTCCGGCCATGCAGTTTCCGCTACCAACCGGTTAAAGGTAGTGAGATACGTCACTAACTCTGTTCTCCCTTGCTTAAGTTCTAGGAGTTCCCTATCTGCACTGAACGTGGTGGCTCTCCTGTCAAAAACCCCCTCCAATGCTGTACGGAAATCGTCCCAGTCTGATAAAACCGGATCGTTGTGCCGTACTAACGGTACCGCCCAATTGGCTGCATCACCAGCCAAGTAGGAGATAGCAAACGCCACCCTAGAGTGGTTTGTAGGGAAGGAAGAGGGCCTACAGGAGAAATGCATCAAGACCTGTGTGAGGAACACCTGTATCTTGTGGGGGTCTCCAGTGTATCTCTCAGGATTAGCTAATGGTATGGGTGGGGCTACATTAACCTGAATGGGCGGCGCCCCTGTTCCTACGTCAAAAGGGTTCCTTGTCAGCCTATCTACTTTGTCCCTTAAATCTGCGGTTTCGACCCTAGAGGCCGCCAACTCCCGCTGTACCGCGGCAAGCGCGACTAAAACCTCCTCCATACTGCGTCACTACCCACCTCCCGAACCGGGAGGAGTCTCAATACGTGGGTGCGTAATTCTGTTAGGAATCAGGCCCAGGTCCGATACTCCTCAGGATTCGGGCGACGCTATATGGGGTCCATCTCTCGACGTCACCAACTTCCTGCACTAAAGGCACGGAAGACTGGAGCAGTCAAGCGAGGGAAGGGAAGGATGGGAACAGCGGGGAGTAGAACCTGTAAAGAAAGTTAATAGACAACAAACCACAATACAATGCAATAAATAGAATACTACTCTCAGTAGGTCTCACTATTTTGCATTTACATCTCTGAACAAATGAATAATATCTGTGCGCTCACATTCACACCAAAACACCTATTTATGTCGTGCACCACTTTGAACCCTTTCACACCATCAATAATTACATAATGTTTGTTTGGCCTTTTAACCTTGGTAGGGCAAGAGAAGCTCTGTTATACTGGATATATAGGTATGGCGTGTAATAGGTCTCTGACAGTGTACCCTCTTACTCTCAGAAGGTACCCAGAACAAGAACACAATGCTTTGCCTTTCAAAACGGCTTTACGGAAAATGACTTCCGCTTCTATTAACAGCAACAGTCTAAATGCCAATCCGCCTGAAAGTCAAGCTAATCCTAGAAACAAATGGTTCAACTTAAATGATTCCGAATAACGTCGGGCTTTGATTATCTCGTAACCAAGTCCAAATCAAACTTATAACTCGCTGAGATACGTGCTAGAACCGTTTGCAGGTACTAAGGTCAGAACTCCCGCCCCAGCTCCCCAGGGTGCAAGCCAAGCTTCCGGAATACTTGCGGTTTTCTTTCAGTCCGCTCTAGTCCGTAAACCGGGCACCGATTGAGGCGTCTTTACTAGTTCCTCGGAAATTATGAGAAACACCGACGGTCCTGCTTCATTCAGCAGCCACCCGGCCTCGCCAGCACGGATCCTCTCTGACGCTGAGATGCCGAGTCCTCGGCCGAAACACAAACTCCCCGATTCAAGTCTCCGCGGCGTGGACCACCACCCACGGGAAAACAGGGCTGCGAGCAGCCGCTCGTCAGTTTCTTCTCCTAACGTCAATTACGCACAACGTTGCGCGTCTCAGGGGCGATTTAAAACCCCTTGGCTCCTCCCCCTCTTGTCGCAGGGTTTTTTGGGAGGTGTAGTTTTGCAGGCGCATGGGGGCCGAAATCATGACAGTTGTGCTAGCTGAGCCTGAGGAAGTGTGAATTTTTGTCCAGATGGAGCCCCATGTCTGAAATGAAAATTCCTGAGCCAAATCTTTTTCCCAGAGAAGTGCTATATTGGATTTTATTCTAGAATCAATGGGGCGAGATAATATCTTGTATATGGCAGATGTTTTGAGTTGAGTAGAGAAATCAAGTGATGGTGTGGAAGCCTGATCAGGTGAAACTGAGGAAGAGTTCTGAAAAAGATGAATTAGAGATGATCTGAGTAGGGGGTAATGAGGGGCATTTAGGGAGAATATAACGTATATCTTCTGGATCTCCGAGAAGTACATAAATGACCCATCCTTTAACAAATGTTCAAATGAAATGATGCCTTTGTCAATCCATTCCTTCCAGAATAGAGCTCTGTTATTAATCTTTTAAGTGTTTGTTGTACCAGACTGGAGTGCATGCAAGATGGTCTGAATAGGAAAGGTGCATTCTAAGCAGGGAGATTGTGACTGCTGTGGAGTGAGTGAAGGAAGGTGAGGAAAAATGCCTAGGGGGTTGGGATAAGTGAGTGGCTGCAATAAAAGAGAAAGGTGCGTATTGAGCTTGTTCTAACGAGCTCCAGGCCATTAAAGGTGTATTTATTTTATTTTATTTTAACGGTTTTATATAGCGCTGGCTAGACCCAGAGGTATCAGAGAGCTTTACAGGGGTTGGAAGTGGAAACAAGTTACAAAATAACGTTCATACAAAAAGGAAGAGCATGAGAAAATATGAGCAAAATGTGAAGAACAGTAAATACCTAAACAGTACATTTAGTCCATAACAGGATTTGGATACATGTGTCAGCGTGGGAGGTCAGGGATGGAGGGGGGAACGTTTGGAGGTAGGGTGAGACCGAAGAAGGGAGAGGAGAAAGCATGTAGGAGTAGGCAGTGATTATATGGGAGCTAGTAGAAGGAGGGTGGGGGAATGTGTGAGGGGGATAGGCAGGGGAAGCGAGTCAGGTATAATGTGGTGTGAAACGTCGCACCATCCTGGGCATGTAGTGGGACCCTGAAAGGTGGCCGGAATTAAGGACCCCAGTATTTGTGGAGAAGGTGTCGCTTGAGATCTTTTTTGAAGCTGACGTGTGAGTGGTTGCAACGTAATTCTTTTGGGAGTGAGTTCCAGATAGTAGGAGCATAACCGGAGAAAGAGCGTGATTGGGTGGATTTCTTGTGTACCAAGGGAGGTTCCAGTATAAGGGTATTGGTGCTCCTCAAGTCTCTGGAGCAGCCCGCTTTGTGAAGTTTTTGTGAGAGATACAGTGGGGTTTGAAGATGCAAGACTTTATGCGTAATGCACGCGTTCTTGTAGGTGGATCTGCCCTCGATGGGAAGCCATTGGAGGTCTTTGAGGATGGGGGAGATGTGATCGAACCTCTTGCAATCAGAAATAAGCCTGGCCGCGAGGTTGAGGACAGACTTGATTGGGGCTAGATGGACTTCAGGTGTTCCGGAGAGTAAGGCGTTGCCATAGTCCAATCTGGAGAGGACTAGTGATTGAACAACAGATTTGAAGTCATCAACAGGAATAAAGGGTTTGATTTTCTTGAGGTGATGTAGGGAGAAGAGAGCGCCTTTAGCTGCATTTTTTATGTGGGGGGAAAGGCTGATGTTTTGGTCAAGGCTTATTCCAAGAGATCCTCCGTATAGAGGTGATAGTTGATACCTGCTTGCTTTAGAATGAGGGTGAAGGGCTCCATAACGAGGTTAAATAGAGAAGGAGAGAGAATAGACCCCTGGGGAACACCCAAGGAAACAGGCATAGGTTTAGAGAGGCAATTGTTGATTTTAATTTGTTGGGTTCTGTGCTGAAAGAAGGCGGTGAACCATTTGAGAACAGGACCATTGAAGCCGAACCGATCCTTGAAGGTGTTGAGTAAGATAGAGTGGTTGACCGTATCGAAAGCAGCAGAGAGGTCGAGAAGGATGAGAAGGGATGCCTCCCCTTTGTCGAGGGAGTGATGGATATCATCAACAATGTTGAGCATCGCAGTTTCGGTGCTACAGCCCTTATGGAAGCCTGACTGTAGTGTGTCCAAAAGGTTAAATGAGTCGATGTGTTTGTCCAGTTGGAGCAAGGTGCATTTTTCGTGGGCCTTGGATAGAAGAGGAAGATTCGAGATAGGACGCAAATTGTTAAGGTCGTTAGGGTCAGCAGTGGCATTTTTGAGGATGGGAGAGATTTGGCCGAGCTGGAGGGAGACAGGGACACAGCCAGTGGCCAAGGAGGAGTTGATGATGGTAGTCCAATAAGGCACAGTGATGTGCTTTAAATCTTGAACGAGGTTGGCGGGGAGGGGGTCAAAGGTGTGAGAGGAAGGTTTAAGCTTAGTGATGATCTTGAGGACTTCTCGCTCGGTAACTGGGCTAAAATAAAGCCAAGATGCGTTATTTTTTAGCTGTGGACAGGCGGGGAAATGTTCAAGGGGGGCACCGGTATGCTGGAGAGGGACAGAGTCAGGGGGGGTGAGGGAATCAGAGGAGACTTGGGTGGGAGGACATAGAGTGGTGATGAGCTCTGTGGTGGGGGGGGATAAAGCAAAGGATAGATCAATCTTGGCAATTTTCTCAGAAAAGAAGGAAGCAATTTCCTCACATCGTTCGGTAGAGGCAGTCAGTTTGGGAGGGGCAGAAGCTGTTTGATTTTTGATAATGCTGAATAGTTCCCTAGGTCTATTCTTGGCTCGGTCAAGCTGAGCGCAGAAGAAGGAGGCCTTCTCATTGAGGATGTGTTTTTTATAATTGGCCCCAGCGGTTCTGAGGATGGCAAGATTGATGGGGAGGGATGTTGTCTCCATGTGTGTTCGGTCATCCTAAGCGTGCGTCTCTCATTGTTGAGATCAGCATTAAACCAGGATTTGGAGGGAATGTTTTTTGTGATTTTAATTTGGCTGGGGCAATTTGGTCAAGGACCTCAATGATGGCTCTGTTGTAGTGTTCAGTAAGGTCATTAGTATTTAGTGAGGAAGGAGGAAGTTGGAGTTTTGCTTTGATTTTATACTCCAGATCGCCCGAAGGAATCAGGTGAAGGCTTCTGGGTAATTTCTTATGTTTGATGTTTTTGGGGGAAGGGGGAGGAGCAGCGCTGTTGACCGTGAAGAGGATGAGGTGATGGTCCGACCAATCAATAGGGACAATTTGCAAAAGGGAAGCCAAGTCTTTGCTAGTAATGATAGCGTCAAGAATAGCCCCTTTGGAATGTGTAGGTGAATGGCAAAGTTGAGTCAAGTCTGTAACGTCAAGGAGGTCATTGAGGCTGCTAACCGAGGGATCAGTCTTATTGTTCCAATGAATGTTGAAGTCACCGCGGAAGATGTTTTGGAGTTGGAAATCGAGGCTTGGGAAAGTAGGTCAGACAATTCCTCCACAAAGGGCAAAGGGTCACCAGGGGGATGGTAAATGTTGTGTAGCCGAATGGAAGGGGCCCCCTGTATGTGGGATTCAGTTAAAAAGGTCCAGGCTTGTTTTAAGATGAATGCTGAGTGGTAATGTCTAAGATTAGGAAAACTAACCCCTCCTTAATCTTTGGGCTGCTGGAGATGAATAAGTAAAATCCTAGCCTTGTGGTTGTTCCATAGGAATTTGGTTAAGGAGCGCTTAATAGTGCTATAAAAGGGGAGTGGGAGAGTGACCAGGAGCATAGAGAGATAAAAATTGATGATCGAAAGCAGCATCATTTTAATTGTAGCTAATCTACCCCACCAGGACAAGAAAAGTGGGGACCAACTATCAATGAGTGCAGGGAGTTTTTTAAGTATGCAAGGTTGATTTTAATGGTTTCTTTAATACTATTAGCGTAAAGGATACCTAAGCACTTAATACTTCTGGGATTCCATTCAAATCCTGTGTCATGAAACCTATGCAAGAAGCAATGCTTATTTAGAGGCATGACCTCGGATTTGTCTACATTCAATCTATAACCGGAGACTAGAGAGTATTCCTTTAGCAAAGAGAAGAATGCCGGCAAAGAAGTAGTGAGATTAGAGAGGTATAACAAAATGTAATCTGCATATGCCGTACATTTAATGTCTATATGTTTACATTGGAGGCCCGTGTATTGTGATGAGCGTCTGAGTTTTTGTAGGAAGGGTTCTAAAGCAAGAATAAATAAGAGTGGGGATAGAGGACACCCCTGTCTGGTCCCTCTGAGGATTGGAAAATATTTAGATTGACATCCGTTCACCCAAATAGAGGTAGAGGGTGCAAAATATAATAACTGGATATATTTACTCTGTCAAATGCTTTTTCAACGTCTAATGTAATTGCAGTGACTAGTGATTCTACCTTAGAAGCTAAATGGATAATATTAAAGAAAGTTCTAGAGTTATCTGTGATAGACCGTCCTTTGACAAACCCTAATTGGTTTATGTTGATAAGGTCCGGGATTACCTTGTTAATACGAAGAGCAAGTAGTTTGGCGCAGACCTTGCAACCCGTGTTAATCAGCGAGATGGGTCTGTAATTTTTACAGAGAGAGGGGTCTTTATCTTTTTTAGGGATCAAACATAGCCTCGCCTGAGTGAAAGACCCCTGTGTTTCGCCGGTGGTAAGAAAATGATTTATCAAGGCTAACAGCTGAGGGACTAGAAATTGTTTGAAGTAAAGGAAAAAACGTACGATAAAGCCATCCGGGCCAGGTGTTTTATCTTTGGGCAGAAGATTGATGGCATTTGTGATTTCTTGTTCTAACATTGCATTATCCAGGGATGTAAGATCAATGTGGCTCTCAGGGGGTTTGGGAATGGTTTGGAAGAAAGAGTTAATTTGATCAGAGGAAGTGGTCGACTCTGGAGTGTAGAAGGAGGTGTAATATTCAGTGAAACAATCAAGAATCTTAGCATCTGTAATGTGTCCGATTTCTAAGTTGTCTGTGATGGCAACAATTTTGGCTAGGGATCTACCTGCTTTATTCCGGCCACCATGCATTTTGGCATTGAATTTAAGGAGATTGTTACAAGCGCTGTCCTAGGATTGCTTATTGTATTGCATTTTCGCTTTGATGAGATTGGAGAGTGTGTCGGGACAGTTAGTGGTAAAGTATTCGTGCTCTAGGGCTTTAATTTGCTTTAGAGTCGATGTTGATTCCATAAGTGCTTTGCTTTTTTTCCAGGAAACAAAGTCTATTACGTAACCTCTAGCAGTACCTTTAAAAGCGCCCCAAATAAAATGGAATTGGGAAGCGGAGGAAAGATTATTATTAAAAATATTCCTGTATAAAATGTGTAAATTGTTCGACAAATTGAGAGTCCAGAAGGAGGGCATTATTAAAACGCCATTGACGAGAAGTAGGTGCAGGTGTTGGGTACCCCATATCTAAAATGACAGGGGCATGGTCAGAGATGAGAATGGAGCCAATCTCTGCATTAGTCATGAATGGAAGAGATGGTTGTGTGAAAAAAATATAGTTTATGCGGGAGTTTGACCTTTGAACAGGGGAGGAAAAGGAGAATTCTAGGACATCAGGATGGGAAATTCTCCATGTATCTACCAGTCCTCTAGAAGTGACAGTCTTATGAAAAGTCTTTTGCATTTTACTGGGGATGTATTTAGTTTGAGATCTCTGCTCTAGAAAGGGATCCATGAGTTGATTGCAATCGCCACCCACAATCATATTATCAGAGGCGTGGGAAGAGAGAAGAGTGGAGAAATCATGCCACAAAGATAAGTCCATGCCATTGGGACCATACACATTACAAATAGAGAGTTGGGTATTGTTAACTTTAGTATTCAATAGAAGCCATCTACCATTAGTATCCTTGAATCCACTTTGAAAAAGAACGTTTAGTGACTTATGAAACAAAATGACTACGCAATATTTGTTGTTCACTACGGGGGAGGAAAAACATCTCCTACCCATAGTTTGCGCAAGGAAGGCAGATCTTGCAATTTAAGATGTGTTTCTTGTAATAATGCTACATGACATTTCAATTTAGCAAGGTGAGACAAAATTCGCAGTTTTTTAACTGGACATTCATCCGAAAAACCTATTCAAAGTTAAACATGGAAATGCATGAAACTTAAAGAATGTAATAAGAAAGGTGCAAGAAGCAGAGTAACAATGAGTGATTCAAGTACCGAAAGGAAACAAAACCAGATAGGATAGAGACATGCATGAGCGAAAAAGAAACGTAAGATAGGAAATGGTAGCCAGGTAGGAAAGTAGAGTAGCTATCTTGATGTATCCACTGAGATTGCCAGGTTGAAAATAGTGAAATACCATATGTTTATAAAGAAAGCAAATGCAATGAAATGGTGGGTGAAGAGACGAGGAAAACAGAGGAAGAGAAGGAAGGAAAAAAGGAGATAGAGGAGATAAACAAGAGGGGAGCAGAGCCGCCCTGTGAGTGTAAACACAGAAGTGATGACAAAAAGCTAGAAGACTTTAGTCATAATGATCACCGACACGAAGAACATTAATGAAGGAGGGGGGGGGGGGCGAAGAGAATAGCGGCCACTCCAAAGAAGGACACAGAGGAAGAACAGGTTTCCTAATAAAAGAAATAAGAGAAAACATTAAAGTCAATAAAGGTAAATGTAAGCAACAAAATGGAAGGTAACTTACCAAACAATGGGGAAGACAATGCAACGGAGTGATTTATACATAAGAAAACATATGGACAACACAGATAGGGACGTTAGCTTCGTAAATTGTGGGGGGAAAACCTAAGAAACAGGAGAGAGAGCATATAAGAGAACAATTAAGATTTTCTCAGTTCCATAGCTTCTCCTTTATGAGCTTGAAGGAATTTCCTAAGTTCGTCAGGGTCTTCGAAAGTCAAAGTTCTTTATAAGTTACTTTAAAGAAGCATGGATGAATAAGATCATAATCGGCATTCATGGATCTCAGTGTTGGTCTGCGGTCTAGATATTCCTTTTGACGATTAGCAGTCGGCTCGGAGACATCTTGACTGAAAAAGATTTTGTGGCCGGACCAGAGCATCTGTTTATGTTGCTTGGCAGCATTGAGGATTGCCATGAGATCGGAATATAATAGAAAATGAGCAATAATACCCCCGTGGTGTAGTTGAGTAGTTGAGGAAGATGCATTCTGGGGGCCTATCCTGTGCGCCCTTTGAATATTAAGATCAGTAGATTTCGATAGACCTACAATCTGCAAAACTTGAACCTTCAAGAAGGAGATCATATCCGAGCCTTCGGAACTTTCTGGAATTTCATAAATGCGTAGGTTGTTGCGCCTATTTCGATTTTCTAAATCCTCTGTAGCTTTCTTCAGTTGCGTAACTTCTCGAGTGAGGATATCGACTTTGGTAACATCTTGTGCGTCACTGATTTTTTTGTTCCACATCCGAAAGTCTTGATTCCAGACCGGACCACTTCTCTTCAATTCTCTGAAGTGTTACAGTAGTGTCCGTCATGAAAGGTCTAAAATGGCGCAATTCATCCATGATATCCTCCAACGTCAAAGGAAGAGGTGATTTTGTTTGGGAAGACGGGTCTTTTTTGGCGCGTTTGTTGGTGCTACCAACTGAGTCTTTGCATCCTCCAGAGCTGGAACCAGCCACCCCATGGGGCTTGTTTGAATGTGGAGAATCCATGACTGGAACACAGTGCACCAACGCAGCTTATAGAAAATCTCTTGTAAGGCACAAAACACCAAGGCCACATGCAATACGAGCTAGCAAGAGGTTGCGCCCACAAACCCTGTAGAGAGCCTGACTGAAAAATGCTGGCTGAGTAACCTTAGTGCCACAGAAGGGGAGATTAATGTATAAATGGTCATCCGTTGATAATTATGACCATCTCACCATTATGTTGTATCAATCATGTTGAAATGTCCCAAATTGGATAGAAAAAATCAGTCACAGGAACGTTGCTGCATCTTTGCCCGCTGAGGTAAATGCGGGTATTGAGCAAACAAAATGGCGGTTGCAGTGCGAGGCTGAATGAGGCAGGAGAGAGAAGAGGAACAAGTAACCAAAAAGACCTTTTAAGGTCTAAAAAAAAACTTTCCCCAGCACTCAGCATAGCTTCCGACGGGAGAATCTAATATTTTTTCTCCACTGAGCAAAATGGAAAGCCCTTCGTCTCCGCCTCCCAGTCGCAGAGCTGATTCACGGAGCGGCCATTTTGGTTCGCCACCGCGGCGCGCCTCCTTAAGTACTTCTTTAACAACCCTATAATTGTAAAAGTATCCCATTATATTTTGCCCATTCTATTCATTTTGCTTTAATCAGTTGAACGTTCACATTGTTTTTCTCAGTTAGCTGTAAGCACCGTTATGTGATGGCTCTATTTAGAGCTCATCAGATAAGGGGAGTGATTGCTGCATGCTGGTTTGTATGCAGTTCCCACTTTCAGTGGCAAGTGCCCAAATACCTGTGTGTTTTTTCAGCTGCGAGTTTAAAAAACACAAACCTTGATAGAAACTTGAAGTACATCCTCATTTTAGGTGTACCGCACTTTTTCTGCAAACAACATTTCCACTGGTTGATTGCTGTTTAGTTTGCAGGTTACCAAGTATTCAGATTTTATCAGAAGGGTGACGACTGCCATCATCCCCTTCACCAATGAAGAGCACATTTCTATTCCTTCCCCCTATGCACTCTCGTTCATGTAGAAAGTCGTCGACATAGGCATATTTTTCGGCTTGGTTATGTGGACTTTCTCTTAGGAAGATCTGGAAATCCTGATTCCGTAAACCAGGATCGCCTTTTTAGGTCTCGCCTAGCGTTGCAGCGCGCATGCATTGCTCGCTCTGCGAGGCATATTGCAGTGGGGTATGTTTTAGAAGTGGAGTGGAAGCCCCGCCCATCTTTTTCATTGGCTGGCGTCATCGCCCACGGTAAATGCCAGTCTCCGGTTGAAAATGAGGCTTCTTAGTCCGTCCTTGTTACTGCCCTGTCTCCTTTTGGGAAAGTCCATCAGGACTGGATCTTTTACTTGCGGAGTTATACTGTCTCCTTTATTAGTCGGAAGGCACTATGTTTTGTCAGTTGCAAGTTGAACAGCTTGAAAGGCGGACAGTGGTCTTAAACCCACATGCTGGTTAAACAAGCAGCGTCAGAAGAATGCTTATCCTCGACAGCCCTGTGCCTCACATCTCCTGAAGGAGAGGTCAGGGGCGCGCAGTCACATGACCGTGTCTTGCAGCCAGCGCTCCCCGTGGGACCGGCACTTCTTTTATTTTTTTTTTAGCTTTCTATAGCGCGAACCGGACCTGAAGGTTTTGGAGCGCAAATGAGCACCTCTTACATTATTTATTTTGTTTTCTATAAGCCGCTTTACCTGATGCTGCTAAAGGCCGGGGATCTGTTGTTTGCCGCAGTATGTTTTGTTCTTATTTATTATGTAGTACTCAGTCAATCTGCCCTGGTGCAAGATTAGAAAGTGAAGCTGTATAGCGTATCTCATTAAACTGATGGTGGGGCATCCACAGTGTACAGGGTGCGCACCCAGGAGTCCAGAGTCAAAGGCCACCCACACTCCTTCTTTGTGCGTGAATCGCTGCCCCTTGGATCCACAACAGTTAGTAACAGACTATCAGTCGGTGTGTGTGACGTGTCCCCGACCTTCGCCTCAAAGAATAATAACACTAACTTGGCACTGTGAACCTCAAAGTCACTAAATTTACCTGAGCTTGACACCCTGTTAGCTATGGAACAGAGCAGGCAGGCTTACTGTAGGGCAATATGTAAAATATTTATGAAGTACCAAAACAGTAATAAAGTCAAAACATCAAACAACAAAAATCCCAAACTGAATTAGAAAACTGAAATACAATAAACAAAATGAAACCAAAACAACAAAACTCCAGTAAGGGTATCCAATTATATGAATCTTTAAAGTTTTAAGTAAAAATAGTGCCAAAAAGCCCTAAGTACTAATAAAATCTGGATGTATGCACAATTTCAGGCCAATCGTAATGAAAAGTGGGCCAGATACACATCTGCTTGCCTGAAGCTCTAATCGAGGAATGTGCATCGAAATAGGACATCTTTGCTGTGAGGCCTTCCCGACGGCTCCAGAGAACATTGAAGTCCAAAAATTGTTTATAGTCCTAACTTTTCAGGATTTCTGGAGCAGCTCCTCTTGATCACTTCTAAGGCTCTCATGACCTCAGGAGAGCACGTATGGGCCAGGACTGACTCCAGCAATGGTCACCCTCATGGTCCAGTTGAAGTCCAGTTGATTAACTGGTCATTTCAGAAAAAACATGTTCTTTCAACTTGTTGTGTCCCTGTAGCCCCACAGAGGGTTAACAAACTGATCCTTTGATTCCACTTCTTTTTCCTAGGTACAAAAGGGAGCAGGCTCAGTTCTTCAAGGCTCCTCTCAAGTCACAGCCATTTCTAGTCTTCCGCAGGTCCAGAAAGTGTTCTAAGGAGCATTTCATGGGCTGCCACATTGTACACTAGCCTGTGGGTGGGGTTAATCCTTCTTCCTTTCAGGCCAGTGTGGTAGAAGTTCTCACTTTTGCAGAAGTTCCTGTTTGCCCTACTGCAAACAATCCCTCATTGAACCACACCCCTAGATTTCAAGATGGAGAAACCCTTTCTCTCTTGTGCAGAGTTTGTGGGGCTACCCAGAGGTATAGTAAGGGAAATGAATAGCCCCTTTCTTTGTGGTCACTTAAAACTGGTTCTGAGGGTAACTCCCCTCACACTGGATTTGGTGCCAGCCTGGATGAGGTTAACAAAGGGTTAGCCTTCTCCAGGTCTCATCTTACATGTACGTGTGAAAGTGCAGGTCCCTTTACAAGTTAATGAAGTTCCAAAGTCCACCCCAACCGGTCTTCCTCCATAGGGAAGGAAAACACCTCCCCCCCACCCAGGCCGTTGTTTCTGCTCTGAGAGTAGTTTTAACACCTCATTAAGGCCAGGCACTGGCTGGGCAGCTGCTGGAGAACTAATGCAAATTAGCCCTAAGAAGATTCAAGCAGGGAAAAGGTAACTTTCAAAAAGTTACTTATCCTAAATATTAATTAAAAATCTAATTTCACCAATAAATTGGACTTTCATCAAATATGAAAACAGTTTATGAATGTCTTTTGATGTTTTTTCTTGCCAAATGCTACATATTAAATGTAATAATTTGTACATGGAAATTTTCTAAGATTCAGTTACAGCCCAGCCGTACCAGTGAAAATAACTTTTGGAGACTAGTCAGTGGAAGAACTTGGCTGTTTTAATTTCACACATGTTTCAATTTTACATATCAGTCCCCCTACCTTGTGGGTGACTAGGTGTATTTAGGGGTAACTTATTATTATTTAAAAGTAGAGTTTCCTACCTGTCACAAAGGGCTATTTTAACAGGTGTGTTCTGATGGTTTTAGGCTGCTGCGGTCAGTCTACACAGTATAGACCTGAAGCCATGTTTTCTCTGTCACTGTAGTGGATAGCACAATCTGTGTTGCAGTAAACAAGTAACATTTAACTCTCCATGACGTGGGTAATTTTCTGCATCTTATACTATGCCATTATAGCAAAGTTAAGTATGCCAAATAGGGTTAAGCTAATTTCAACACTTTTGAAGAGGTAGCATGTGATGCGGGCGATACGGAAGACTCGTCTTTTGTGAACTTCAAGATGGCGGCGGCTCCATCCCACCAGGATGAAGGCAGCGCTCTAGTTCTCCCGGCTGGCGCAGACCTGACGTCACACGCCGAGCCAAGAGAGTGCAGAATCGCGTCGGACAGGGGAGAAGGAGAAGAACACGGAGTAGCGCCGAGGAGAGACCCGTACAGCGGACAGAATCGAGGGAGTACCGGAGAGGGAGAACAGAAGGACCGTGAGGACCCAGCCAATACCGCTCTCGTGTCCAGTCGTCCAACGGAGAACCAGGACGCCGAGACACCCCATGCTACAGTCCCGGAGGACTGTAGCTTCAGGTCAGTGCCTTTCCTGACCTATTTAAAGCGCTTAACTGGGAGGGGGAGAGCAGGGAGGACCCACGAAGCAGGGCACTGTTCAGGACCGTCCTATCCCTCACGACCCCACCCTCACAGACCGTGGTGACAGTACAAACAGGTGGAGGGTCAATCACACCCAAACAAAAGTCCTGTGTCTGACGGGAGGTTTTTTCTGTGTTTCCTTTGTTTCCATGAGACACGACGTTACCCAGAGAACCCCAAGAGGCTGACGTAAAGCGGATAGACGAAGAGGGAGCCAAGGAAGCGACCACCGGACCTGGGACTTCGTCTCATTTTCTTTGCCCTTATGACTGGGTGTCTCAGTTACCCATATTCGGACCTTGTTTAACCCCTTCAGTGCCCGCCCCTTTCCCCGCCCTGTGCCGGCCGTTTCATTAGCGGGCGGGGTTTATGACGAGCTGGTCTCGTCATGGGCACAGCGCAACCGCGGCCCATGACGAGACCAGCTCGTCACGGGCATTGAAGAGGTTAAACCATTAATAAAAATAAAAACCCTAACTTCCTCCGTCTGCCTCCTAAAGTACATCGTTACCTACTAGCGAAGAGGGTCAGTTGTAGACCCTGGAAGGGCGGCAAATTCACAGAGCACATGCACTTTTCTTCTGGTCAGCAGGGGTAAAGTGCACAGAGTTCTTAATGCAGCAAAACAGATAGGTCGAAATTGGGGAGAAACCATGCAAAAGATGGTCATGCTCTACAGTCACTAAGAAGTGTAACATATTAATTCTACAGTATACATGTGAACACAGTTATCATTTAACGCAGACTGATATGATAGACTATGTGCTTTCACAGTGTCTGTTTGTTACCAGAGGCAATGCAGAGGCCTGAGCGGAATTGTTAATTCCGCTGTGCAGAATGGGAGGAATTTTGGTAATTCTGAGTTACTCTTGTAGCATGAAATTACTGGTAAATTAAAATTCCGTCACTCCGCCACTGCAATCAAAAATTACGACGTGGTTTCTAAAGTTAGAAACCACTGCATACTACTTGGCACCCTTGCATACTATGCAGTAATTAAAACTTTTAATCACTGCAGAGTATTTATGGGCGCCAAGTGATATGCAGTGGTTTCTACAGTTTCGAAGCTATTGCTGGAATATGAATTTACCTCGAAAAAATAAAAGACAAGTGGCGACTGACAAAACAGGAACAGTTGGTATAATAAAACGTTCCGGCTGGAAAACATCCACAGAAACGGGTCTGAGGACTGTCTCAAAATACATTTGTTCTGAGTGCCATTATTTACATACTTCGCAGAATCATAAAGCAATTTAGATCTCAAATTAGAGAAAGATATGCAAGCCTAATGGGGTGTACAACAGTCCACCTGATAGTGAATGCAGGTGGGTCTCAACCTTGCCTGGACACACTGAGGGTGTTGAATGGATTCTGCTCAGGAATAGAACTATACTTGGGACCATAGAATATCAGCATGTTGGGACTGAGTCACCATACCCCTTCTGTAACTATGAGCCCAAGTCCGGCTACCTCTAGGGCCTCACTTGCCCCCCTAACCTTTCCAGAGAAACAATTGAGTTGGCACCCCAGAACACAGCACTGTTGACCCTCTGCAGGATCGCTGTACCAGGACACACCCTTTCGCTCTGTCACTCGTACTTGTCCACAATAAGATAAAGAAGAGATACGAAGTAAGTTTATAATAATTTTTTTTAACTATTGTGCTCTAAGATGCAGTATTCCCGCAGCAATTAGAAAAACAAATGCATACCAAAAATATCATTAGCATGGTTATCAGACAATATATGATAAAAAGCCTGTCATGTTATAAGACAGACTAGCCTAAACCCCGCCCTTACAGAAGCTAAATGATTATTTATTAGAGATTTCTGGGATTAATGGTGGACACCGTACCTTAGCATACATAGGTGGGTGTTCTACATTGCAGTGGACGCAGCACTTTTGCTTCAGGACCTTTGCTCAGTGTGTTTGTTTCAGAACTCCTGTCCTCCGTTATATGACAAGACATGTATGTTCACAAACAGAAGCTGCATTCTCTTGTTCGGTCGAGGTTCTTGTGTCTGACCAGAGAGAATACCAAGGGGCATTGTTGTTTGACCTTGTCTAGTGTGTTCAGACTTAATCCAATTAAAAAAACGAAAACATGTGCAGTTTCTGTGTGAAAATACAACGCACCACAAAAACAAGCGCGCTATATAGTAACGTGTGCCTACACTGTGCACAATTAGACGAACATAGGAAAAACGACAATGGGCCATGCAAGAAACGCACAACACCCTCCCTTTGTTCAGGATAATAACACAATAAAAAGCACTAAATAATGTGAACGTAATTAAAAGATAAACAAACTCAAAGCATAACTTGTAAGAGTAATATTCTGAAAATAGTAAAGGATTGTCTATTTGGAGAAATAATCGAATCAGAGGAATCCATCATGTCACTCGCAATTCAAATGCCAGGGACTCCGTAAAGGAGTCTGGTTCAGCAAAAGATGACTGATCAACAACCAAAATCACAAGTTCCAAAGATCAGACATGATCCTCGTTTCCAGCCGATGCTGGAATAATTACCGGCTAACCTGCATCTGTGTTAGTAGAGCCTGTATTCCATGATCCATATGCCGATGCACATATTTCCTTGAAAGTCAGCGGTTCAGACCTTGCACTGTGAAGAAGTTGCAAACCTAAGGAAAAGTCCTGAAAATGGGTTGTTAAGGGACTCTGTAGCAGTTCAGTGTCCAACGCGGCGGGTGTCTGCGAAGCCAGGCAGCTATCTAGTGCCCATTTAAAGGGGCAACAGAGCCAGTATGCAGGTAAACCAGGCAGGCAGGAATGTTGAGGACCAGTCACGATCCAGCTCTTGCAGTAGAAATATTCAAAAAATCTGAAGCACATGCTCACAATAGTGTTGGAGCGGTTGTAGTCCCAGAGGTCATGCAAAAAGAACATTCATTGCAGAGAAGTAGGAATAGGATGAGAATGCTGCAAATGAGGAGAAATAGCAGCCAAATTCCTCCGAACACACTGAAAAAAATGGAATGGATAAAGGCTGTTATTCATCCGAAGACAGTTTAGAACAAATTGATGAGGCCGGAACCAATGATTTTTAAAAAGAGTACAAGACTGCCCGTATTATAGGCATTAAAAATTTGATGCACTAATTCACCAAAATGCAGGTGAAGGTTTGTGTTTAATACTGACTGTAGTTCACTAGAAGTTCTAGCCACCTGCCATTTGAAGGTTTCGCAGGCTGATGTGAGAGCTACCTCATGTTGAAAAAATAATGCTTTGAGCCTGCTTAGCTTGTTGAAGTCTGCCTTTAAGGTTAGAATGGAAGAACACAACAAGCTATCTGAGATTGCATGCGGAGGGGTAAACAAGACGTTTTTGCAACAAGTGACAAACTGGGAAACTGACACAATATAGGGATCTCCTGCTCACATACCTCAACAGTCCTGATCACTAAGCATTAAATACCTCCCATTTTGAAGGACTGTAATTTAAGGACTGTGATAAGCAGGAACAGTTTAAAAAACAGGCCAAATTTGGCACTGAAATATTACGTGGACTGTATTTTAAGGTGTTTGCAAATGAGTGAATATCCGACAGAAGAGTCACATTCTTCTTCAGTGAGGAAAACTTCCTTACTGACGCGTTCACAACGATATGTAAAGGGAAGTGACCATATTTCATGAATGAAGCTGCTCCCAAAGGGTTCATATCTCCCAAGAGGAAAATGTTTCATGGAAGCTGTAAACTGAATTGTTGAGATAGGTAAAGAAATAATGCTGTGTATCAACCACACAGCCCAAGGTGTTTTAACTATATTAAATGGAAGTTGTTCTAATTACTCTTAAGTGCAACATTGTGAGAGTTGCGTCTTTCATCACCATCAGTTGTTGCTTGCATGTTAAATTAAATGGCAGGAATACATTTCTGCCTGTTAGACCTGGCATCCTTGGTGTGGTTTCCTCTGACTTTTTGCCTCGTGGATTTTTGTCTATATGCTGGACTTTGTTTTTGCTGGTTTAGGTGCTCTGGGCACTTTGCCACTGATAATCAGTGCCAATGTACAAGTGCTCCCCGTGTAAATTGTAATTCTGATGAGCTCTCCATGGTTGGGATATTTGATTTACTGGTAAGTCCCTAGTAGAGAGCACTGTGTGTGCCCAGGGACTGTAAATCAAATTCTATTAGTGGACCTGCAGCACTGATTGTTCTTCCCACACAAGTAGCTCTTTAAAATGTTACTCAGACCTGCCACTGCAGTGTCCGTGAGTGCAGTTTTAAACTGCCATGTCGACTTGGCAAGTGCACCCACTTGCCAGGCCCTAAACTTGCTTTTTCGTACACGTAAGGCACCCCTAATGTAGGCCCATGGGCATGGCACGGTGTATGTGAAAGGTAGGACATGTACTGGTGTGTTTTACATGTCCTGATTGTGAAATACTGTCAATTTCATTTTTCACTATTCAAAGGACTAGCTCTCCATAGGCTAACGTGTAACATTTTCACTAGTGTTGCCATCCATTGGAAACAGCCAGAGAGTTGAAGTTTAGGCTCTATGAACTCATAATTTAATAACACAGCTTTTAGTGAAGGTGGTCTTTAAATTGTGTGTTTGAAAATGCTACTTTTAGATATTTTCTTGTTTAACCATCCTGTGTGCCTCTGCCTGTTTGTGTATTCATTTTAGGTATTTCCTTGCTTAACCATCCTGTGTGCCTCTGCCTGTTTGTGTATTCACCGTCTGCTTTTGGAGTGACAGGAGCTGGCGATGCATTCACACTAGGGAATCACAAGGGGGGTTGAGGTGGAATCTGCCTTTCCTGGGTGCCTCCTAGCCAGGCGGAATAAACATTTCTGCATTTAGAGTAGTGGGGGGAGTTTTCATTAGCACCTGTCTGCTCTGCAAAATGCTGTCTCCACCTCCAGTAGTGAAGCTGGACCAGTGAGGACAGACCTTTTGAAACTAAGCAAGAGTGACATTCTGAACAAAGACTTCAAAGGGAAAAAGGGGTTTAAGTAGTAAACCTTAAATCCCAGAACCCAAGATTATTTCTGGAATCAAGAGCAACCTCTGCCAAGGAGAAGGGCTGAAGACCTTTGAAGAGGAGTACTGCCCCTTTGCTGTGTGTTGCTTTGCTGGCTTGACCTGCTGTTGCCTCTTTCTGCCTTAAAGAGGATAAAGACTACAAGCATAGAATTTACAGTTTCGACATGACGGTAACCCATGTACTATTACATCACCCATAGAAACTTTGAACACATATGGTATCTGCAGGGTATCCAAAGGGTAGAATATATATCGAAAGGAACTAGATCTGAAACAATGCTATCAGTCACTATAACGGCTGAACTGTTGATGAGGGACAAGTCTCTTTTCAGTTTATGCAAAGAAGAATTGGCGGCTAACACTCCGTCGACCAGTTCTGTAGCAGAATGTTCCAGGAGGTAGTGTCCATTGAATAACAGGACAAAAAACAGTCACAAATCCAGTTTGCATGAACAAAAAATCCAAGGAGAGTATGATCCAGATATATATCCAAGGCGAGACTAGATAACTGCGTTTCAATCATGAAATAAAAACACAAATCAATGATGGAGGCGGATGCAAAACTAAAAAACTGTCTGAAGAAAAATCATCTTGATCCATGTAGTACCCGGAGGCACTTAGCTGAAAATCTGGAGGCTGGGATTCAGTAATAGGACTCAGAAAATCCACCACTGAGGGATTCAACAACGGTGGATCAGTATGAATAACATCCGAAGTAGAAGATGCAATATTAGAAATAGTTTTCCTTTCGCACATGTTGTCGGCGGAGGATTCAACCCCCCTGCCCCCTAGCTGGTAAGAATCAGCATTGGTGTTGCTTACGGGCTGCAAAGGAAAATCTCATGGAGGAGCTGGTGCTCACGGGCTGCAAAGGAAAACCTCGTGGAGGAGCACGAACAACTCGTGGCATACTATGTATAATTGGCCACCTAGTGTAGTTTGATATGTTCCATGGAGACAAAACGTATGTCCAGAACCAGGAAGGGGTGGCAAAATCACAGTTTGTGTACCTTATAAGGCAGGACAGGAGCATGGTAGGATGGACCAAACTCTTTTTTTTAACCGCCACCTTCTCTCAAACCAGATCTCCAACTTTTGGAAGCCAGCCGGGTTTGTATGTCTGCACTGGGGGAGAGAGACGCGGGCAAGTATTTGCTTAATTGAGCATCACAGAACTTTTCTAGGACACTGTAAAACAGCACAATGGTCATGTTGTGAGTGGTTTCCTCGGGATCCTCTGGATCGATGCTAAAAATGGTCCACGTCCCGACAACTCCAAAGTCTGAATACTGTTATAGTACAGACTGATGAAGGGATCAGGCGAGGGAAGGAAGAAAGGGTACAGCAGGGAGGGAGATCTGTAGAATACAAAGACAAGAATGACTCTCTCTGGATTGTGTAAATACATACATGTAGTAATCAATAGAAACCTCATATTAAACCTGTAAATAAAAGTGAAAAATGTTGTTTCTGGACAACTAGAATTGGTTAGACCTGAGCTTTTGTAGCTGAAATAACAATTCAACATATTAACAAGATGTTGTTTCTATTGTTACAGCTCTCTATATAGTATGGTATAATGATCCTCCTCACATACCCTTTAGTATTCGGCCATAGCTTTCACAGGGGAGAGATACCCAAAGGATGCTGGAACACTTCTACCCCCTGTGTAGTTAGATAACTAAACAAAACAACACTTTTGTATAACTGAGTCTGTGCGTATTTCATGCATAGCACGTTTAAAACCATTTCCTCAGTACGTCCATGGAAACCATTCACAAGGAGCACATATCTTCTATGCCCCTCCCCTTTCCAAATGTCAATGGAAACAATTTCATTATTGAGGCAATGAACTATGATTCTTGTTCAGGCCTGTTCATACTGGCAAACAACAACACCGGTGATTTTCTGACCCTTGTTCCCAGAGTAATGTGAATATGAGCCTAAAGTTTATTACTCTCTCCCGCATGAGAAACTTAAGGTCTCGCCAACGGGAAGGGTTAGCTCGAGGGACAGCACTTTGGGGAAGACACCAGACCCGACCCAGTCTGCAATGACGTCCTCCACAGAACGACAAGAGATTGAGAACTCTATCTCGTCACACCAACCTCTTTGTCGGGTTTTCAGCAAAGTAGAAGGAGACTGCTGACAAAGTCACCATGCATAACACGGCCCACTAGTAAGACTTCCCGCAAGAGGCACTCGATGTCAAATCCTGTCAATGGGAGTCTTTTTAGAAAATGCGCCATAGTGTGAAACCAAGATTCCAGCTACAGACACTGGCTTCAGAATTTGAGCCACGTCTCCAGCAACACTCCCAACACACAAAAAGAGTAGCATAAGGTGGTGCACGAAGCACCCTTACCAGACAGGGACAGGTTCTTCTTAGGTTCGGACCTTTAATTAGCAGCTGCGTCCACCTCGGTCTCTATGCCTTTACGGGTGGAGACCTCACGCTGACGTGCGTGTGTGTCTCCTCTTCGACAAGTGTTTCTTGTTGCCGTTCTTTTTTTTGTACTAAATCGTGTATAATGAATGGTCAGTGTGCAGCTGACCATTGAGGAGGGCAACGTTCTGTTTCTATTCATTTTTGTGACTACATTAGGAGTTGCGGCTTTGAATTCCCTGGCTGCTTTCTTTCCTTGTTTATCGGTGGCACTGAAGGCCTGGTTCCCATATTATTGCATCCTAGTAGCAATGTATATACATTAGCAATAGTTATAGGCAACTCACTTTTACGGTCGGCTACCACCACTGATGTAAGTTACTGGCATATACCCAGAGATGCTGCTTTACCTTTAAAATTAGAAAGAATCATTTTGGAGACTACGGGAAAATTACCTATTCATTTTCATCCTCAAATTTAGAGCAGGATCTGCCTCATGTTCATTTTGTATATGCTTGAGGACGTTCGGTAGAACGGCCATCGAGGGAGTGCTATGACAGAGAGTATAGACTGTGGCAAAAATAATCCCCCAGGGGTTGCAGTCTGAAAGAGTGGGAACCAGTCCACTGGGTAAGAACATAGTTAAAATTCTGTGCTTGTCTTACAGAGCTTCAAGTTTTTCAATTTTTGGTACAATCCAAAATGGAATTTCCTCATGATTAGTGAGTTGTTTGCCCATAACTGAATGAACAATTACAGGACTAATAACAGGTGCAGCAGGCTACTGGACTTGCCCTTGTAGGCCAAGTCTAGCTGGACCAGCTAATAACGTATGCAAAATGAATTGCGTTAGGTGCCTGTATAAGGTGACAAGAACATTGTGCAAACCACGGGTTTGCACCAGATTTAGATTATCTAAATCAGGGTATAATGTATACCCAGCTAATTCTGGCTAAGTAGCCCCTCATTACTGAGAGGACCCATCCGAACTGGAGTAGGCACATGGGTAAGGGCACCATTAAATCAAGTCTGGTGTTCCCAGACTGTAAAAGGAATTTCAACAAGTGCATAAGGTCTGTATACAGCAGGTGCCCGTGGAACAGTGTATTCATGAAAAGTGTTAGTGTTGGTATCCACAGCTGGAAATGTGACCCAGGAATAAAAAACTTCAAAGCGGAAGGCAGCATCTGCTTCTACTACAAAGATTACAGGAGCTCCCACATTAGGGACTCCAAGTTGTGTAAAATGTGCATAGACCGCCGGTCAGCAGTTGGCTGCTATAGCAATAGGTTTGCTTCATAAGTAATTAGAAACTGATTCAAAGTGTAACACAAAGTGGGTGTAAACCTTTTAATATTCAGGCTTGACGATCCAACAGAACTAGGTTATGCCATAAAACTGTGGAGGATAATTTCTTGACACCGCAGCTATCTCCAGTAAAAGGTGCAAGGGTATTGTGGACAAGCACAAGCATAAGCACTACTGTGGATTCCCGTATTAAAGTACCTGACCAAAACGTTGGTGGCGCCAAATTGCAGGGATTCTGCTCTGGAACAGAACTATGTTTGGGACCATACCACCTCAGTATCTTTCAGCCCGAGTCCAGCTAGCTATAGTGCCTCACTTGCCCTCCTAACCTTTGCAGAGAAACAAGTGAGTTGGCACCCCAGAACACAACAATCTCGACCCTCTCAGGGATCGCAGTAACAGGACACTCCCTTTCGCTCTTTCACTTGTACTTGTCCACAATAAGATAAACAAGAGGCACAAAGAAGGTTTAGAATAATTATTTAAACTATTGTTCTCTAATATGCAGTATTTGTGCCACAATTAGAAAACAAATGCATCTCAAAAATATCATTACCATGGTTTTAAGATCATGTATTATAAAAAGCCACCATGTTATAAGACAGGCCAGCATAAACCCCACCCCGTTCTACTGAAGCTAAATGATCATATATCAAAGATCTCTGGGATTAGTGGCAGACCACGTTCCTTAACATACATAGGTGGATGTTCTGCATCACAGTTGACGCAGCACTCTTGCTTCAGGACCTTCGCTCAGTGTGTTTTTTCGAAACCCCTGTCCTCTGGTATATTACAGGACGTGTGTTCACAAACAGAAGCTGCATTCTCTTGTTATGCCTAGGTGCTAGTGTCTGACCCGAAAGAATAACACGGGGCAATATTGTTTGACTTTGTCTAGTGTGTTCAGACCTAATCCCAGAAAAAGAATAAACCACAAATACATGTGCAGGTTCTCTGTGAAAATACAACGTGGCACAAAAATGAGCACTATGTAGAAATGTGTGCAAAATAAAAGCGACCTCGGCTAATCCAGGAAAAGCGACAATAGGCAATTGAAGAAACACGATAAGGGCCAGTGCATGAAGTGTCCAGATGTCCGGTATGGGTAGCGTGTGATCGCTGCATGTACTGTGTGTGCTATGCTCTGATGGGCTGAGTGTTCCTAACTTCATGTGCCATCTAATTTTATGGTGTTTTGGGAACGCACGCACTCCTCCGGCCATATGTGCTTATTGGAGCCAATCTCCTGGGACCATTGTAGTGTTGCTGCCTATCTGTAGGACTAATCTTGGTTTTTCCTGTTCATGTGTTGTTCCGGCTGGTTACGTGCTGCACCTCCTGTGATCTGTCAGTCAGTAGCCTCAGGCCTAGGTCGCAGGGCCTGCCTGACCACATATTTATTACTCGTGGTTGATGGAGAGGTCATCTCTGGAGATTACAACACAGACTTGATCTCGATTTTTAATATGCATGTTTTGTTGCGTAGATTGACATCAATATTAACAAAACCACTGCATACCACTTGATGCCTGTTACAAATTGTGTATCTAGTTTGCAGAGGTTTTCACCCTCTCAAAGTAGGGACCACAATCCTAGTCAGGGGAAGCTAGATACACAACTTAAATTAACCTGTGCTCACCCTCTGGTAGATTGGCACAGAGCAGGGAGGCATAACTTAAGAGGCAATGTGTAAAGTATTTGTGCAATGTACACACCCCCCACAGTAACACAATGAAAACACCACAAAAAGACTCCACACAGGTTTAGAAAAACAGAGAATACTTAACTGAGTAAAACAAGACCAAAATGAAAAAATCAGTAAAAGTCGAGATATTAAATTTTTATGAATAAATGCAAAGATAGTGTTTAGAAGTCACTAGTGGTCAAAAGGTTACTTAAGGTCACGAGGGACCGTGCAAATGCAAAATTCAAGCTGACTGTGATGGCCGGCAGGCCGGCTGCGAGACTCACGCAGGTCCTGTAGAAAAAGTACCTTGGATGGAGCAAGCGTCGATGTCGTAAGCACGTTGCGTTGGTGATTCACGCAGTGGGTTTCCGCGTCGTTGTCGAGCTCCTTAGAGTTGAAGGCATTGCGTAGTCGTTAAGCTGCACAGAGCGTTGTTATTGAGCCACACAGGCTGTGAAACCGCTGTTGTCGAACAGCCTCCACGTCGGCGTCGAAGGGCGATGCTTTGGTTCCAACTCACACAGTGGTGATGATGCTTCTGTTTTTGTAAAAAAACAGCTGCAGAACCCACTTCTGAGGCCCAGGGCTGGAGGGGGGTACCTCAGGCAAGGGTAGGACTCACAGATGGCAGAGTACAACAGAATTGAAGGAAGTCATTTGTGTCCCTGAGACTTCAGAAATCGGGAGACAAGCCAGCAAGCCCTTGGATTCACTCTGGGTTCCAGTGAATTGGGTCCAGTCCTTGTTCCTAGCATGACAGAGATCAACAGGCAGTAGGATAGGTCAAAAAAGCAGAGAAGCAGTTCCTTAGAACTGCTTCTTAAAGGCAAAGTGGCAAACCTTACAACACAGAAGTCTTTACTCCAGCTGAGTTCTTCCCAAGTCCAGTAGTGTACTGATTTGGTCGGGTCAGAGTCCCAGTACTTATACCCAAAAGGGCCATTGATGTAGGGGGGGACTTCAAAGCAACTCTCTGAAGTGCACACGGATCCCTTTTATCCCAGCCCTGTCTACCGGGCTATCTCTGGGGATGAATCAGTCAGTGGTTTTTGTGTTAACAGGACACTACCTATTGAAGTGTGAGTGTCAGCCCCTCTCCTTTCTCCCTGCCCAGGAAGACCCATCAGAATGCAGATGAGTGCTCAGAATGCAGATGAACCTCACCATTTTAGGTCTCGCCTACGCAGCGCTGCTTTGGAGTGACCTTTTGGAATCGCTCAGGGCTTTTGTTCAAACTCGTTCATGTTTTGCACTATTTTCTATTGGTACTCGTGTACGTTTGGCGTTTCCATTGCGGGAGCGAGCAGTGACGCCATCTGTTATCGCGCCTGCGGCTGCTCGCTCCCGCAAGGTAAATATTGTACATGCCCTCACCGTCTACAGGCATTGTTTTTCTCTCGTACACAGATGGCGCGTGCACTGTTTTCTGGAATTGCTTTTGTCCTGCCTGCTGCCTAAAATGTCTTTCACCCCTCACACACAGGCACTGTCTGTACTATTAAGAGAACTAGCCACCCACTGTGGGATTTCAACCCGCGGCATTCCTTCAACAAACTAAGGCATAGTGACTGCTCGTTCACAATCTCATTCCCACCTCTCTCCCTCTGCTCTGTCATCCTCTCAGAGTGCGAGCCCCCTCCGCCCCTCCCTCTCAGCAGCAGTACCCTTCCCTTGGGTGCCTCTCTTGGCTCCGGCGTCCAGCTCCTCCACCCTGCTCTCTGCATCACAGACCAGCCCCTCCCTCCCATTTCTCCCTTCTTTCAGCCCCATCCCTCCGCCTGCCGGCTCTCTTCTCACCTTCTCGCCCATTCTCTAGTACCCTGAGACTCCGCACCTTCCAAGCATGGCTTCGAGGAACCGGCGGACCCAAGAGGGGGACCCGGAAGAGGAGCTGCCCTTCTACCTGGCCCGGCCAGGCACCACTGCTCAGATGCCCAGGGTGAAATATGGTGGCATGTTCAGCAGCGTGTAGGGGGCTTTCGAGTCCAAGACCCTGGACTTCCGCACCTTGGGAGTGGGGCAGAAGGGTGCCAGGAGCCCCGCAGCCCCACCAAGCCAGAGGTGCCCCAGGATTGTAGTGTAGTTCTTATATCCCTGATAGGCTCTGCGCAGGGGAATAATATACACTATAGTTTTGACATAGGACTGAGGTCAGTATGTCTCTATAGAGTACATTAAACTTAATTATTTGTGTGTGCCCGCTAACTCCGAGGTCACTAAAAAACTTCTCGAATAATCAAGAAGGGATTAGTTTCTGACAACCGCATAAGCATGACAACTTTGTTTCCCTTAGAATCGGAACAATCTCAGAACCGTGGAAACAATAGATAACAGTTTCACTCAGTCAATCGTGCATGCTTCGTTTCTACAGAGTTACACAGAAATAGATAGATGAGCGTTTCAATAAAAAGGGTTTATTGAACAGTCTTTTTTCTCGTGCAAGAGATATGAACTGCTACAATCGTAAGACAGAATGCGAAGTAAAATATGTACAGTGTTAGCAGTAAGATAAAACAATACTGCAATAGCATAGTTTGTAGCTATGACAGATATTCATACAACTTCATACATAAATAACACAGGCTAAAATGTTAATACTCATCTGATGCTTCTAGCTAGTTCTACCCCAGTGTACCTAACCTAAGTGTAGTATGAGGTAAGAAGTAGGTGCTGTTTGTCTAGACTCTAGTTTAGCTATAGTTGCCAAGATTTGCCAAAAGTCCCTCTAGGTTCTAGTCCGCTCCATACCTTAGAATGAGTGAGGTTGGAATCTCTTTCCGAGTCTCGATCTCTAACACCCCACAAGGGGAGTCAGAAACCACTGGAGCTGGATTTTCTGTGAGGAGGAAGACAGCGTCTGGTCAGTGCGGCAGGCGGGGACTTGACTTTCTACCGAACTTGCCATGGCGAGCCGCGTCGTGCAAGTAGGCAGCCGAACCGTGGTTTGCCATGGTAAGTGAAGGTATATTTATACCTTGAAGGTGTTTAGGAATGCCAGTACTGACGTAAAAGTCAGGCAGAAGAACGTCATGAATGAACCCCTAACGAATAGATGTTCATGTATAATAAATGAGTTCTTGGAGAAATCAATATCCAAGCAAGGGGAAGTCCTAAAGGCTTAAGAGTCTGGTTTTCCAAGAACTCGTTGTTACGTAGATGAACGGATGTAGGTGGCCATGCCTGTATTTGGTTAGCATGGATAATGCCTAAATAAGGGTAGGATTTATATGCCCAAATATGGTCAATGCGAATTGTGCCTATATAAGGACATAAATCGGGAAACCTATATACGGTATCTAAATCGACACACAACAGGAGAAGCGGCAAGGGGACCCGGGACCACCAGACCCTCAGTCGCCCACGGGCAACGGCGTCGCTGGCATCGAGATCAGGACCTCAGGAGGGAAGGAAGTGCTGCAGAACCTGAGCGACAACAAGTTCGGGTGATCTTGCGCCTTCATGCAATCTCCCTAAGGTGACAGGTCCGTGTGGGCGCGACATCTCACACAGACACGAAACTCTGGTCTCTCTGCACACCTAACTTCCTGCACACTCAGCTCCCTGCACACTCAACTCTGCTGACAAAACCCCCTGCGGACACGAGCTCACTAAGAAACAACTACACCCAGCCATAAAACTACCCTTGCTGAGTCATACCTGCACATTTAGTGCCCTGCAGACATGTGTGCACAGCTCTATGCGGCTGCATCCCCATGAAGACACAGTTCACCGCGCATACAACTCTATGCTGGCTCAAGTCCTTGCAAACAGATTTCCACGTGAACACAACTCTAATCAAACCTATAGGTTGGCAAACCTTCCTGCATGCTCAACTCCCTTCTGACACACCTCCCTGCAGGCACAAATTCATGCGGGCACAAGGAAATTATTATTATTATTATTATTATGTGTTCTTATATAGCGCTCAACTTACCCTTGGGCATCTTGGCGCTTGCATTGGGAACCCGTCCTGGTTTTTCCCTGTGAGATAACCCATACTGGGCATCCCCAAGGTGAAAGCCAGGCATCCCGCCGCGGGGGGGCCGTTGTGGAGATTAAGCAAGCTTGTTGCCCAGAGCTGCATAGTGTGAACTCGTGATTAGAGTGGGCACCGAAGCGAGAATTATCGAGTCCGTGGACAATTGGGCTCCGGACCCTGCCGCGTCGGGAATTGAACCCTGGTCCCGGGTCTGACCTCTGCTTCAGGGTATGCCTCCTCTAACCAGTGAGCTACACTTCTCCACAAATGGAGAATGTCATCCTGCAGACACACTCTCTTGCAGACACAGCTCCCTTCAGACACAACTCTCTGCACAAATACATCCCCGAACCCCAAATTTAATGCAGACACATTTTGTTGCAGATACAGCTGCTTGCAAGCACACTTCTCACCAAGATGCGAGCCCTTGTGGGCGTATTTCTCTTAGGACACTACTCCCTGCTGGCACAAATCCATGTGGACATATCTCAAAAGGGCACAAGGTCTCTCTGACCTGTCTGACACACTGCTGCCACACCCTCTTCTGGAAAAACTCTTTGCAGACAAAATTACTTTTAAAAATCCCTGCACGCAACTCCCAATTCAGGTACAACACCATGCAGATAACTGCCTAAATAACCGGAACTCCCTTCAAATACCACTACCTGCATCCATTACTTCATACATGATGATGCACACGCCCCCTCAGACTGAACGTGTTAAAATCACAATTCCCTGCAATTACGCCTCTGTGTTATTAGAGAAATGGCGGAAAGAATACCGTTGGCGGTAAATGTTAACCTTGGTGGTATTTGTCTTGCACTTCAATCCATTAACAAATATCTTTGATCCTCTGGGTGCATACACATAGTTGGCGGTATATGAAAACAGAAACACTGCCCCTGCCAGTAATACATGCAAATGGCGGCCACTACCCCTTTGCAGAACTCAAGTTTACCTTGGCGTTAATTTTTGCATACTGTGACGGCACATCCAAATACTGTTGGTCCAAAGGATGCTCCGGCAGGTGTACCGCTCTTGTTCTCGGCTCCTCCTCTTTTGCATCATGTGATGCCAGCACCTTCTCACCCAAGTAACTCATCCCCTCTCCCTTTGCACTTTTCACCCTCACGATCTCCCTCCTCTCTTGGCCCGCATTAGAAATCTCTTTTTAAGGAAATGTTTTAACAATGTCACTTTACAGCCGAATCAGTGGACGCTACCGGAGGAAGCAGTGTTTGGCGTTGCACGTTATTTCCTTCAGTAAGTGCAATCCATTGTGTCGAAAGGGCAGAGAGGGAAGATTTGTTTCACTTAAAAGGATGAAGTTGTTGCTGCATTTTTCATGAGATCATATGGTTTGTGTGAGGAGGGCACGGCTGCACCCTGTCACAACTCAAGTCTCTTGTACCATCAAATGGCCCCACTGTTAGTCAGGAGTAGAAATGCCTGCTCTGCAGAGATAGAGAATGTTTTGCGAGATTCCCTTGTCATGCTGAAGAAGGTCAGGAATTTATACACGCTCCCTTAAGGGACTGAAGAAGGACAGGAATTTATACACACTCCCTTAAGGGACTGAAGAAGGACAGGAATTTATACACGCTCCCTTAAGGGTATAAATGCAGGCCAGCAGATGGACCCAGTGCTTGGCTTCCGGAAACTTCACCCTTGAGACCACGCCCACTTCCTGTTCCTTCGTGGAGATCATCCTTGCTGTGGCTGGAACCTGTTTTTCTGTGGAGGTATTAAATCCAATTTCTTTTTGGCTGCCAATACTTTTGTTCCTTTTTCTTTTGCCAGCTGGCATGCTACTGCTCCCTGATTCTTTTTGTGGATGGAGCGTTTGCCTGTTATTGCGCAGTAGCGCTAAAGGCATTTAATGAGCAGCACCTATTTTTTTATTTGAGCAGTGTGTGACTCCGCGGCCATGTTTGAAGGTAATTCGCGACCGCGTCCTTTTTCTTGCTGCAACCGCGGTCGCGTATTTATCTAATGCGCGACCATGTTTATTACAGTAGCACCTCTCTGATTTTTTTTTTGGCTTAAGCGCCAATTCATGAACATTCCTGGCCCCCAATATCAAGTGGCAACATTGGGCTGAATAAACGCCCCCGAAATAAAAGGCCTTTTGGGAAATTGAACCATACTTCAGCTTTTTATTTTGTGCCAAAGTCCCTATGTTTGGAAATCTCCATATGTTCTCAGTAATAGACTGTGAATGCTCTTAAGAGGACTACGAATTTGTAAAGTCAGACTTTTTGTGGAACTTACGCCTTTAAAAATCTTTGGACATTGAAAGCAAATCTTTTTTGATTTATTTGCTTCTTCTTCTTCGGATCTTCTGCGGACTGTGAAGGAAATAACTGATGTGCCTGATTTACCTTGTTCATCGAATCACTCACACAGTTCATACGTTCCTTATCAAATCTGGCTGGACACTCACTTTGAATTCGCTTTCCTTGAACCTTTTGGGGATTCAGAAGAGGCTACCTGGGTTGGATATCATTCCCCGCATCTCCCTGGGCTAGCCTTCCTGTATGAGAGAATCTCTTTTCTGTATCATGGGGGCTGTCTTTGGGGAGTGTGGAGAGCTCTCTTCGTTCCCGTGGACTGGGCATCACTTCAGGTCAGTGGATTCGGCAACAGAAAGCCAAGCCCACGAATTATCGTCCACCTGAGCGAAGATGGATCTAGAAGGGGCATGTTCTCCCTTAAACCCTACACTCCAGAGACCCTCATTAGAAGATCTTGCAGCAGCTATAGTTGATTTACAGAGTGAGGTTGGTAGGTTGAGGGTAGAAAATCAACACCTCCAAACTGAATTAGTACAAGCTCGACTTCAGTCGTCATTAGATAATAGTGCGACAGAAATAACACAAAAGAATAAGAAAACTTATATTCAGCCGGCTCGATTCACGATTCCCTCTGCCACTATGAATCCAGTTTCCCCCACCACTGAGACTCTTCCACCTGTACATGTAACAGTTCATGCTCCCAACCCTGTTCCTTTGGCCTTGCCTGAAAGATTTAATGGGGATAGCTACAAATACAGTGTGTTCATGAATCAGTGTCTTTTGCATTTCATGTGTAAAGCAACGTCCTTCCCCGATGATGCAGCCAAGGTGGCTTTTGTCTTTTCTTATTTAAGTGGGAATGCAGCCAAATAGGCTATACCCCTAGAAGAAAACAATGATCCGCTCCTCTACGATTTCCAGCAATTCAAGGAAAAGATGCGAAGCCTGTTTGCTAAACACATGTTTGTCCGAGCCAGTGATAATGAACTATTGAATCTCAAACAGGGGTCTAAAGATCTACTTACTTACCTTACGGAATTCAATAGACTCATAGTCGAAACTCAATGGCCAGAGGAAAAGAGAACCTCCTTATTCCACCGTGGGTTAAATGATGATTTAAAAGACCTTCTCTCCCAAATAGTTGATCCTCCAGAAGACTGTAATGCTTTCATTGATTTGGTGGTTAAGCTTGATCATCGATTGAACGAGAGAAAGGTTGAGAAATCACGCACCACTCTGTCTCGACTTGTTCTAGCACGAGGGGAGAAAAGAGAAGTTAGAGACACCAAAGATGCGAGTGAACCCATGCAGATAGGTGGTTTGCGGGCCCCCTTATCCATGGAAGAAAAAGATAAACATAGAAAAAACAATCTCTGTTTATATTGTGGTAAAGGGGGTGTGAGAAGTTGGCCTGGTATATGCTGTTCACTAGTTCTAGTGACCACCTTGTACCATGCCAAGCAACCCTTATGGTGTGGTTGTAAGTCAACCTTTTTGGACTAGCTGCCCTAGTGGTAGCGTAGGCTAAGCAGTCTTTGAGGCTAAACTCGTGATGCGTGTTAAGCAAGCTGTTTTACCAATAGTAACCCCCTTTTATACCAATGAAAGGACACCACACAGATATATATTCAAAATATATATGTATTTATTTCTCAAAGTAACCCCTAGTCTCTTTATGAGCACAGGAGCACAAATCGTCAAACAAGATTATCACAGAATACACAGAAGTTGCACTTTATATGGATAGGCCCTGGTGGCCACTCAAACCATATACTAAAATAGTGGTATAAGTACCACGAACAGAAAAGGGAAAAGGCCTAGGGCCTCTAGAATCGCTGGGCCTACAAGGAGCTAACGTCAGTTAGTGACCAGGAGGTCCACGGGTGGCGTGTGCAGAGCAAATAGTCACACGCGTGCTCCCATAGGTTTCAATGGGTGCGTAAAAAGTACAAAGTTACTGCAAAAGGAATCTTCCGGATGACCTAGGAACTTAAGATTTGGAACACAGGCACTAGAGATGTAATACTACACTTGGGCACAGGAGTGCCAGCTTTACCTCACCCACAGGAAGCGGGTGCATAGGCCTCGAAGTGCGTCGGGTTTCTTCTATCGGTTCCGTGGGGCCTGTAGACAAAAGTGCTGCAGGCGGTCGGTCGGGAAGAGATGCAGGGGATCCAAGAGTGGATCGGAGATGTTGAAGACCTGTAAGCAGAGGGGACAGTGTTCACAGTCACTAGCCAGTGACCAGCGTGGCACCAGGTGGGTACCAGGCGATGTCGGGTGCAAACAGGAAGGAAGGTGTAGCTTGACTCTGCAGCCACGTGGTCCCTGAAGGTCGACGACGTCCAGGAGTCGAGTCACGAGCTGTCCCACGCAGGCTCTCGCTGTCGGCGGTGTCGGCGACTTGATCGAAGCAAACAAGCCTTGGCAAAAGCAATTGTTGTAGGCAAGGAGATAAGCTGATGGTTCTGACCAGCAAGGTCAGAGGAACTGCTCCTTTGGAGGGGAGCAAGGGCCAGTCTGGAGAAACCAGACCAGCGGTGTTTGTCGTAGATTTCGTCGCCAAGATGGCCACTAGCCAGCGGGCCAGCAACCGGTTAGGCGCGTCGAGTGGCAAAATGCAGAAGGGCCCCACGCAGATCGTGGAGATGCTGGAGGGCTCACCTTTGGTGCAGATGCTGCTCGAGGGTTGGGCTTCTCAGGACCCAAAGCACAACTTGGAGGGAGCCTCGGTTGTTGCACTGGTCAGCTTGTCGTAGTCGTTTCAAGATGGCTGGCTCCACGTGTCTCGGTGCCTCCACGGGTCTCCTCTTTGCAGGGACTGTGGATCGGGCGGTGAGAGGTCTGGAGGTCCAGGTCTTGTCAGTCTCTGGGCTCGGGCTCCGGCGGGAGGCGGCGGCAAAGCAGACGTTGATTCGCTGGATGGTGCTTGCGTTAGCAAGGTGGTCACTCCCTGACCACAGGGGAGATTGGCTTCAGTCCTCTGTGCAGCAGAGCGTCGAAGTTCCCGTCTTCTTCTTAGGTTTAAGTTGATTCCAGGATGTCTGAAGTCTTAGGACACAGCTCCTACCTTTAAGCGGATTCTAGGGGCCGGACTACCTGCTAGGTCCCTCCCTATGGGTGGGACCAGGAAGGGGGGTGGTTACACCCCCAATCCTTTGTCCAGCTCGCCCCAGGCCCGGGACTGGTGTGCCCCAGGACCGGTTTGAACTGGCATATGCACCGAGGCTCCTTGTGAGCCACAGGCATGTCTGGTTTCTTTCAAGCCCTACCTGACCAATACACAAAATCCTGTCTGGGGTGGTGCACGCACCTCCCCTGGCAGGAAACCCTTTGTCCACACCTCCCAAGCTGGAAGGACTCCCAGCAGCAGGAGGGCAGACTTGTGTCTGTGGTGGCAGCATCCATTTTGTGGAGCTGAGGCTATGTCTGATTTTACCCGGGTTTCAGGTACTGTACATGTCGTGTCCCTCTAGAAGGGTGGAATGCTAACCCCGTCGCCAGAATTGGCGAGGGGTTAGTATTCCAACTCGTATGACACCTTACTCGACATGTTTTGATAAAGCCAAACCAAAGATAGCATTTAACCGCGAGGTTCATAATGCACTTAAGAGTATATGGTATGACGATATCTGGAAACAGTAGAAGGAAGTTGTTCCGACCACTGCAGACAGGCTCAGCTCATGCCAGAGCACCATCTCACATGGAACCAAGCACTCTGCCTTCAGGATTGTTAAGGCCTGCCATAGGAGTGACTTATAGGTTACCAGGTGTCCCATTTAAGGCTAGGTATAGGTATACTACACCTAAGTAAGAGGTGATTACACCAACTTACCCCAGCTGAGTGATCAGCCAGTTGTGTCAAATTGTTAGGCCAAGCCTGGGGTGGCATAATACATGCTTCAGCCCTTGGCAGGCCTTGGGTACACCAATGCCCTGGGTACCTAGTGTACACTGGTACAGGGGCTGACAGGGTGATCCACTTCCAATTGGGTATGTACCTAGGGTACATGGAGTCCATTTTAAAGAGAGAACAGCCAGGCTGAGATCCTGAATAGCAGGATCTCAGGCCAACTAAGTCGAAAAACCAGCTAGACACTAGGCAAAAATTTGGGGGTAACCATAGTCAGATATCCACCTTCCTACACAACCCCCCCCCAAACGAAGGGAGATAAGGCTGACCTTGACCAGGTAAGCCTATATTGCCCAAGTGGCCATATAAGGAGGAACCAGCACTGGCATGGTTACCCCCTGTCTCATGGTCCACTAAGCAATCCCTCACCCTAAGGGTATCAGAGGGTTTCCACCATAGGGAATCTCTACCTTTGGTGTGTCTTGGCAAAGTAAAAGGCTGGTGTTGAGATGGAGTACTGAAGTGAGTGTCCTCAAAGTGAGGCCTCAGCTTCCTCCAATCCCCCTCCACCATGGATGCCTTTCTTTCCTTAACTGAGTTGCACTGTGCTCTCAGGGTCAGCCTCTGGCTACCTAAAGCTGGAGGCTGGGTCCCTTTTGTGGGCTTACTGGAGGGACAGGTCAGGTCTGGGGCCCTAAGGTCCCATGTTTGCCTGTACCCAACAGAATCCCTCTGGGGGAGGTCCCTAACTACCTGTAAAGGAGATCCCTCAGGAATGTGTTTACCCATCACCTGACTAGGGCTACTAGCCAGGCAATCCTCATTTTTTTGATGGGGGGGTTCTTGTGGACAGGGGCCCTCTTGGGGTCCACTGGCCTCCCTGACCTCTGCAGCCCTGGGCTGACTGAGGCAGGGTAGAGAGAGGCAGGCTACCTGCACCAGACTGGGTCCCACCTTGGAAGGGGCCACTGACATCAGAGGCTCTGCCAGGCCAGGCCTGACTACCTCTGGGGCAGTTCCTTCACAAGGGGTGAGGTCAGATCCCTGAGGAGGCTGACCTTTTGCTAATGTCTGGGGAGAGGGAGACTTTTCTTCCTCCCCACTACTCTCAGTTTGTGTGGAGTGATCCATTGTTTCAGGCTTCACTACACCTATGTCAGTCTGAGTATAGGCTGAGACCATTACAGCCTTGCCAACCTTTTCAGGGGGGCACTCAGTTTGTGTTTGAGCTGTGACTGTCACAGCTCTGCCAGTCCCTACAGGGAAGTCTGTCTGTGCCTGGGCTGTGGCTACCACTGCCCTTCCAACCTTTTCAGGGAGGAAATCTATTTGGACAGGGGTTGTGAATGGCACAACCCCCCTACCCTTTTGTGAAAGGCCTACCATTTTAGAATGGGTGTCTTGTTCAACTTCAGCCCAAGCTGAGAGTTCTAAGTCATTCCCCAGTAAGCAGTCTACAGGCAAGGTTGGGGACACTGCCACCCTTTTAGGGCCAGTGACACCTCCCCAGCTGAGACATACCTCTGCCATGGGATGACTGTTCTGCTTGCCATCAATGTTAGTCACCTGGTAGGAGAAACCAGGCAAAAGCTGCTCAGAGGGAACTAGCCAATGGGCCACCATTGTGATGCTAGCTCCAGTGTCTCTGTAGGCCTCAGCTTTGGTACCATTGATGTAGGGCTCCTGTCTGTACCTACCCAAAGTGTTGGGACAGGCAGTGAAGTTGGCAAACCCCATGCCACCATCACAGACAAGAGTAGTTGCTGTAGGGGAAATGGCTAAGCCAGGGTCCCCCTGTGTTCCCCAAGTCAACCCACCCAAATTTTGGGGGGCACTCCCACCACCTGGGGGATTACTGCTGACAGTAATAGGTGGTGTGACAGGAGTAATTGGAGGAACAGTTTTGTTTTTAGCCCTTGGGCAACCGCTGTCAGTTTTCCAATGCCCAGGAGTTTTACACTCATGGCAGTAGGGCTTTTTAGCTGTGGTAGAGGAGGGAGCTTGGGACCCACCACCCTGTGTGGAGTTTTGGGGCCCTGAGGAAGGTTTCTCTTTTTCTTTATCCCCACCCTTCTCTTGAGGCTTGGTGGTATCTTTCTTTTGGTCACCACCCTGGTTTTTAGGCCTGATCCTGGTCCTGACCCATTTATCTGCCCTCTTTCCCAATTCTTGGGGAGAGGTCAAATCTGAGTCTACCAGGTGTTGATGGAGAAGCTGGTTTTGACAATTACTTAAAATCTGCTCTCTCATCATCAAATTGTACAATCCTGTATAATCAGACACCTTACTTCCCAGCAACCAACCCTCCAAAGCCTTAGTGGCACATTCCACATATTCAGACCAGTCCTGAGTCTGTGTCTTCTGGGTGTCTCTGAACATTAACCTGTACTGTTCAGTGGTTAAGCCTAACCCATCAACTAGGACACTCTTCAGGACTCTGTAATTTCTGACATCCTCTTCTCTAACAGTGAGGAGTCTATCTCTGCCTCTCCCCTCAAAGGAGAGCCATAAGATTGCTGCCCACTGGTCTTCAGGAACCTGCTGCACTTTGCAGGCTCTCTCAAGAGCAGTCATCCATTTGTGGATGTCATCCCCACTTTTGTAGGGGGGCACAATCTTGGACAGGTTCCTATTGTCAAAGACCCTATCTTTGTCCCTAGGGACATTGCTGCCACCAGTGGGTATAGACCCACTCTCTCTATGCTGCCTAGCCTTGCTCAGTTTCTCTTCCATCAGGGCTACTTCTAGCTCCTGCTTCCTGATCCTCAGCTGGGCTTCTTGCATCTTGGCCTCATGTTCCCTCCTCTGAGGGGTGGTCATCCTTCTCCTGGAGTGACCTTGAGAGCCTCTAGAGCCATGGGAAGCATTGGAGTCACCTGAGCGATTCCTTTGCCTTCCAAGCCCTGTGTTAAGTCCACTGGGGAGATCCAGTGGGGTGAACCCACTGTCAGTCCCCAATAGCCTTGGTTTAGCTGGGCCAAGTGTAACACTTGGCACTGGGCTAGTTCTCCCTTCATCCTCACCACTGTCTGTATCCCCCTCACTTTCCTCCTCTGTAGTATGGTTTTCATCTAAGGGATGGCTATTGGAAAGGGGTACCTCAGTGGCATCTTCAGAAGGGGGGCCTCCTGTTCCTGTCCCTAAGGGGGCTAACTGGGAAGCTCTCTTGAGCTCTCTTTGATTCTCATCATCTTGCAAGAGTGCTCTGAGCACAGCAGAGGTAGGGTTCTTGGGCTGTTTAAGGCCTCTAAGAGTTGCCAACTGCCTGAGCTCATTCTGATTAAGGGTAGCAAAGATGGATGGTGCCCTCGGGGGGTCACTCTCAACAGAGATGGGTACAGTGGACCCCTCTGCCCCAGCCATTGCTCTTAAGTGTGGGTGGATGTGTTGCAATCTACCTACACTTGGGTTTACCTACTAAACCTATCTAGTAGTTGTAGTCAGGGTGTGCTACTCCCTTTGCTCTACAACAACTAAGTTCAGTAGAACTTAAGTATATCTAATCTTGTTTTATATGTACCTACAGGTACCTATGTGATCTTTCAATTGGTAACCAAGAGATTACAATGGTAAAACACAGCAAGCTCAAATCCAACCGCTGCTCACCAATGTGAGAAGTTGGCCTGGTATATGCTGTTCACTAGTTCTAGTGACCACCTTGTACCATGCCAAGCAACCCTTATGGTGTGGTTGTAAGTCAACCTTTTTGGACTAGCTGCCCTAGTGGTAGCGTAGGCTAAGCAGTCTTTGAGGCTAAACTCGTGATGCGTGTTAAGCAAGCTGTTTTACCAATAGTAACCCCCTTTTATACCAATGAAAGGACACCACACAGATATATATTCAAAATATATATGTATTTATTTCTCAAAGTAACCCCTAGTCTCTTTATGAGCACAGGAGCACAAATCGTCAAACAAGATTATCACAGAATACACAGAAGTTGCACTTTATATGGATAGGCCCTGGTGGCCACTCAAACCATATACTAAAATAGTGGTATAAGTACCACGAACAGAAAAGGGAAAAGGCCTAGGGCCTCTAGAATCGCTGGGCCTACAAGGAGCTAACGTCAGTTAGTGACCAGGAGGTCCACGGGTGGCGTGTGCAGAGCAAATAGTCACACGCGTGCTCCCATAGGTTTCAATGGGTGCGTAAAAAGTACAAAGTTACTGCAAAAGGAATCTTCCGGATGACCTAGGAACTTAAGATTTGGAACACAGGCACTAGAGATGTAATACTACACTTGGGCACAGGAGTGCCAGCTTTACCTCACCCACAGGAAGCGGGTGCATAGGCCTCGAAGTGCGTCGGGTTTCTTCTATCGGTTCCGTGGGGCCTGTAGACAAAAGTGCTGCAGGCGGTCGGTCGGGAAGAGATGCAGGGGATCCAAGAGTGGATCGGAGATGTTGAAGACCTGTAAGCAGAGGGGACAGTGTTCACAGTCACTAGCCAGTGACCAGCGTGGCACCAGGTGGGTACCAGGCGATGTCGGGTGCAAACAGGAAGGAAGGTGTAGCTTGACTCTGCAGCCACGTGGTCCCTGAAGGTCGACGACGTCCAGGAGTCGAGTCACGAGCTGTCCCACGCAGGCTCTCGCTGTCGGCGGTGTCGGCGACTTGATCGAAGCAAACAAGCCTTGGCAAAAGCAATTGTTGTAGGCAAGGAGATAAGCTGATGGTTCTGACCAGCAAGGTCAGAGGAACTGCTCCTTTGGAGGGGAGCAAGGGCCAGTCTGGAGAAACCAGACCAGCGGTGTTTGTCGTAGATTTCGTCGCCAAGATGGCCACTAGCCAGCGGGCCAGCAACCGGTTAGGCGCGTCGAGTGGCAAAATGCAGACGGGCCCCACGCAGATCGTGGAGATGCTGGAGGGCTCACCTTTGGTGCAGATGCTGCTCGAGGGTTGGGCTTCTCAGGACCCAAAGCACAACTTGGAGGGAGCCTCGGTTGTTGCACTGGTCAGCTTGTCGTAGTCGTTTCAAGATGGCTGGCTCCAAGTGTCTCGGTGCCTCCACGGGTCTCCTCTTTGCAGGGACTGTGGATCGGGCGGTGAGAGGTCTGGAGGTCCAGGTCTTGTCAGTCTCTGGGCTCGGGCTCCGGCGGGAGGCGGCGGCAAAGCAGACGTTGATTCGCTGGATGGTGCTTGCGTTAGCAAGGTGGTCACTCCCTGACCACAGGGGAGATTGGCTTCAGTCCTCTGTGCAGCAGAGCGTCGAAGTTCCCGTCTTCTTCTTAGGTTTAAGTTGATTCCAGGATGTCTGAAGTCTTAGGACACAGCTCCTACCTTTAAGCGGATTCTAGGGGCCGGACTACCTGCTAGGTCCCTCCCTATGGGTGGGACCAGGAAGGGGGGTGGTTACACCCCCAATCCTTTGTCCAGCTCGCCCCAGGCCCGGGACTGGTGTGCCCCAGGACCGGTTTGAACTGGCATATGCACCGAGGCTCCTTGTGAGCCACAGGCATGTCTGGTTTCTTTCAAGCCCTACCTGACCAATACACAAAATCCTGTCTGGGGTGGTGCACGCACCTCCCCTGGCAGGAAACCCTTTGTCCACACCTCCCAAGCTGGAAGGACTCCCAGCAGCAGGAGGGCAGACTTGTGTCTGTGGTGGCAGCATCCATTTTGTGGAGCTGAGGCTATGTCTGATTTTACCCGGGTTTCAGGTACTGTACATGTCGTGTCCCTCTAGAAGGGTGGAATGCTAACCCCGTCGCCAGAATTGGCGAGGGGTTAGTATTCCAACTCGTATGACACCTTACTCGACATGTTTTGATAAAGCCAAACCAAAGATAGCATTTAACCGCGAGGTTCATAATGCACTTAAGAGTATATGGTATGACGATATCTGGAAACAGTAGAAGGAAGTTGTTCCGACCACTGCAGACAGGCTCAGCTCATGCCAGAGCACCATCTCACATGGAACCAAGCACTCTGCCTTCAGGATTGTTAAGGCCTGCCATAGGAGTGACTTATAGGTTACCAGGTGTCCCATTTAAGGCTAGGTATAGGTATACTACACCTAAGTAAGAGGTGATTACACCAACTTACCCCAGCTGAGTGATCAGCCAGTTGTGTCAAATTGTTAGGCCAAGCCTGGGGTGGCATAATACATGCTTCAGCCCTTGGCAGGCCTTGGGTACACCAATGCCCTGGGTACCTAGTGTACACTGGTACAGGGGCTGACAGGGTGATCCACTTCCAATTGGGTATGTACCTAGGGTACATGGAGTCCATTTTAAAGAGAGAACAGCCAGGCTGAGATCCTGAATAGCAGGATCTCAGGCCAACTAAGTCGAAAAACCAGCTAGACACTAGGCAAAAATTTGGGGGTAACCATAGTCAGATATCCACCTTCCTACAGGGGGACATTATGCTAAAGAGTGTCCAGCTAAAACCCGCTCCTTCTCGAAAACAATAGCTGGAAATCAAAACTATACTTCCCCATCGGAAAACTAAATGACTTGAGGAAACGTGAGACCGGTTCCTCAAGTCGTGGGTCTCGTGAGGTCTCAACATTCAGCCCAATTAGCAGCCCCTGTTGCAAAACATTTTACCTTGTCTGTGACACTAATTATATCGAATCAGCAGAGAAAAGACATCTCCATCCTTTTAGATTCTGGTGCTACCTGTAATTTTCTTGATATTCGGTTAGCTCATAATTTAGGCATTCCTTTTCTACCTAAATCCCGGCCTGAACCTGTGAGGGTGGTAGATGGGAGTGAACTGTCCTCTGGGTTAATCACTTATCATACTCCTGACTTAATCCTGGTATGCAGTAATGGTCGCTCAGAATCTCTTCAATTTGATTTAATAGATGCACCCAATTTTGGAGCCATTTTAGGAGTTCCATGGTTGCAGACTCATAATCCTCTTATAGACTGGACTAAGCGTACAGTTACCCTGAAGTACCCCCATTGCCTGTTACATTGCAATAAAGAAGCCAGTCGGATAGAACACCCTATTTGTTGTGCCCTTGATACCCTTGAAGGGACACACAAAATCCCCTCTATCTATGAAACTTATAAAGAAGTCTTTGATGAAGTTAGTGCTACTACCCTTCCCCCATATAGAAGTTATGATTGTAGAATTGATCTGGTTTCAGGAGCCGAGTTACCAGTCAGTAGAGTTTATGCCTTGACAGATTCTGAAACAGAATATTTGCAAAAATACATAACAGAAATGTTGGAGAAAGGGTTCATTAGACATTCTACATCTCCTGTATCATCAGCCATTTTTTTTATTCCTAAGAGAGAAGGAGGTCTGCGTGCCTGTTTGGACTACCGCGCATTGAATAAGGTAACTATAAAGAATAAATATCCCTTGCCACTCATTCCAGTGCTATTAGACCAAATACGCGGAGCCAAAATCTTTACCAAATTAGATCTTAGAGGGGCCTATCATCTGATAAGAATTAAAGAGGGAGATGAATGGAAAACTGCGTTTCGAACTAAATTTGGATTGTATGAATATTGTGTCATGCCTTTTGGACTCTGTAACGCCCCTGCAGCCTTTCAATTTTTCATTAATTAAATTTTACGGGAATATCTAGATCTCTTCGTGATTGTCTATATAGATGACATCTTGACTTACTCTCAGAATGAAGAAGAGCACGTAGAGCATGTAAAGAAGATCTTACAACGACTCAAAGACAATCACTTATTTTCTAAATTAGATAAGAGTATATTTCATACTACCAAAGTAGAATTCCTAGGCTTTGTGATCTCTCCGATGGCATTCACATGGACCCCAAGAAAATAGAAGCCTTGATTAATTGGCCCAGCCCCACCTCAGTAAAGGAAGTACAATCCTTTCTAGATTTTGCAAATTTTTACAGAAGATTCATTGACCATTTTTCTGATCTTATTTCTCCGATCACTCGGTTACTTCGCAAAAGAGTGGTCTTTAAGTGGTCCCATGAGGCAGAACAGGCTTTTGCACAATTAAAGAAAAGATTTACTACTTCTTCTATCCTTAAGCATGCAGACAACACCCAGCCTTATTATGTTGAAGCAGACGCTTCCCAGTTTGCGGTAGGAGGAGTTCTGTCACAACGTGATCAGATAACTGGCTGTTTGCATCCAGTAGCTTATTTCTCCAAAAAACTCCTCCCAGCAGAGCAAAATTACACCGGAGAACGGGAGTTATTGGCCATAAATATGGCTTTCCAAGAATAGAGACATTATCTATTAGGCTCCCCTCACACAGTTACTATTTATACAGACCACAAGCATTTACAGTTTTTTAAATCCGCTAGAGCCTTGACTCCCCGACAAATGCGATGGGTTCTATTCTTTAGCGAATACGACTTCATTATCACATATCGCCCTGGCTCTCAACAAGGAAAAGCAGACGTATTATCCAGAATAGGTCAAGAAAAGAAGATCCATACGAGCACATTCTCTCCCATCATACCATGTCATAAGATAATAGGGCTAGGAGATCGAGTAGAAAACCATGCTCCATTGTTTTTGTATCGACTGACACAGGCTTATTCTACCTTCTCCATATCTGACTGGTTAAAAAAAAAAAAATGAAAATAATAGAAGGCTTGTATTATCATGAAGGGAAATTATACATACCTACTGTAGACTTACAACAACAAATCATTAAATGGTGTCATGATACTGCGTTAGCTGGACATCCAGGTGGGGAGAAAACAGTACAAACGTGCCAACGTTGGTTTTGGTGGGAAGGTATGTCTAAAGACATATTTACTTATGTTACTTCTTGTCCAGTTTGTGCAAGTCAGAAATCGTCTCATTCAGCTCCTGCAAGACTACTACAACCTATAGCAATTTACGAAGTACCTTGGCACTCCATTAGTATGGATTTTATTACAGATCTCCCGCAGATACGAGGCTATAATACTATTCTTGTGGTAGTCGATATGTTCACTAAAATGGCCCACTTTATACCGCTGAAAAAATTACCCTCCTCTAAGATAAACCGGTTACACGGCCTTCCCTCTGTAATAATTACAGACAGAGGGGCTCAATTTGTGTCTCGGTTTTGGCAGGGACTTTGTGGCGCTCTTGGAATAGATCATAGATTCTCTACTGCCTATCACCCACAAACAGATGGTCAAACTGAAAGAACTAATCAAACACTTGAGCAGTATCTACGATGTCTACTCGCCTCTATCACCTCTGATTGGGTTCATGCTCTTCCATTGGCTGAATTTGCATACAATAATACCACACATTCTTATACTGGTTTCTCTCCCTTCTTCCTTTTACAGGCTCATCATCCTCGCTTTCTACCCCTCCCATTACCTGCCACATTAGTGGATATCCCTGCTGTGGACATCCATCATACAGTTCTTTTAAACAATTGGAAGAAAGCAATGAGTTATTAGTAGCAAAAGAAGCCATGAAGCAACAGGCAGATAAACATCCTAGTCCGACACCAGAATATAAAGTGGGAGACCAAGTTTGGTTGTCCACCAAGAATTTAAAACTAGAGGGTCCCAGAAAATTACAACCCCGATATGTCGCCCTTACACTATTAAGAAGGTTATCACCCCTGTTACTTTAAAGTTAGAGTTACCCGAAGAACTACGCATCCACCCCGTATTCCAAACTTCATTGCTCAAAAGGTATATTCCCTCTTCTGAACCTGAGATCCCTCCTCCCCCTCTCTTAGTAAACAGAGAAACGGAATATGAAGTGAAACGTATCCTTGACTCACGCAGATACAAGGGTAAACTACAATATTTAATAGAATGGGTAGGTTATTCACCTGAAGATAGATCATGGGAACCAGCAGAAAATGTACATGCCCCTCTTTTAGTACGATGATTCCATGCCCTCCACCCCACAAAACCCCGTCCTGTGAAAAGACCTTTGGGAGGGAGAACTGTCACAGCTCAAGTCTCTTGTACCATTAAATGGCCCCACTGTTAGTCAGGCGTAGCAATGCCTGCTCTGCAGAGATATAGAACGTTTTGCGAGATTCCGTTGCCATGCTGAAGAAGGACAGGAATTTATACACGCTCCCTTAAGGGACTGAAGAAGGACAGGAATTTATACACGCTCCCTTAAGGGTATAAATGCAGGCCAGCAGATGGACCCAGTGCTTGGCTTCCGGAAACTTCACCCTTGAGACCACGCCCACTTCCTGTTCCTTCGTGGAGATCATCCTTGCTGTGGCTGAAACCTGTTTTTCTGTGGAGGTATTAAATCCTATTTCTTTTTGGCTGCCAATCCTTTTTGTTCCTTTTTCTTTTGCCAGCTGGCACGCTACTGCTCCCTGATTCTTTTTGTGGATGGAGCGTTTGCCTGTTATTGCGCAGTAGCGCTAAAGGCATTTAATGAGCAGCACCTATTTTTTTATTTGAGCAGTGTGTGACTCCGCCGCCGTGTTTGAAGGTAATTCGCGGCCGCATCCTTTTTCTCGCTGCAACCGCGGTCGCGTATTTATCTAATGCGCGACCATGTTTATTACAGTAGCACCTCTCTGATTATTTTTTTGGCTTAAGCGCCAATTCATGAACATTCCTGGCCCCCAATATCAAGTGGCAACATTGGGCTGAATAAACGCCCCCGAAATAAAAGGCCTTTTGGGAAATTGAGCCATACTCCAGCTTTTTATTTTGTGCCAAAGTCCCAATATTTGGAAATCTCCATATGTTCTCAGTAATAGACTGTGAATGCTCTTAAGAGCCTACGAATTTGTAAAGTCAGACTTTTTGTGGAACTTGCGCTTTTAAAAATGTTTGGACATTGAAAGCAAACCTTTTTGGATTTATCGGCTTCTTCTTCTTCGGATCTTCTGCGGACCGTGAAGGAAATAACTGATATGCCTGATTTACCTAGTTCTTCGAATCGCTCACACATTTCATACGTTCCTTATCAAATCTGGCTGGACACTCACTTTAAATTCGCTTTCCTTGAACCTTTTGGGGATTCAGAAGAGGCTACCTGGGTTGGATATCATTCCCTGCATCTCCCTGGGCTAGCCTTCCTGTATGAGAGAATCTCTTTTCTAAATCAGGGGGGCTGTCTTTGGGGAGTGTGGAGAGCTCTCTTCGTTCCGTGGACTGGGCATCACTTCAGGTCAGTGGATTCGGCGACACACTCATTCTCTTTGTGTGCTCTCTCATTGCAGACAAGTGCCAGGGGGTTCTGTCCAACAGGATGTCTGGATGTCTCTAAATTATTTATTGGAACGCGTCAGTTTAGGCTTCCTGGCGCTGCTGACTGTACAGCTACACAGCTGTAGGGTCCTCGGACAACCCCAGATTTCCACGCTTACTTCTGTTCACGGGACAAAAATGTCTAGAAGGGTCAACCGCTTACTAAACACTTTCCCGAGTTTATAGAGCCCCGAAGAAAGCAAGGAGAAAATATGTTTTCGTTGTGGCGGTTGTTGCTGCTGCTGTGAGTGAATGTGTGCTGTCTGATTTGTGGGCTTGCGCTTTAGGTTTCCAAAATTGCTCTCGGGCCTCGGGACGCTATGTTATGTGCAATGAAAACAATATGGCAATGTTGAACAAGCATTGGCATAGCCAATAGGTCTCGCCTTTGGGACCTTATAAGTATTTAGTTATGCAGCACAATATCCTTGGTACAACAAGATCAACTGTTGCATGGCTAAACACTGATATGGTCCCAAAGGCAAGACCTATTGGCTATGCCAATGCTTGTTGTGTTTGTGGCTGTCTAGAGGGAATGCACAAAGTGTAGCTGTCACCCAGGCCAGACGTGTATTGGAGAAAGGCTGCAGGCACACAGAGCAGAGTTAAGAACGGAGAACTCTCCTCTTTCTAAAAGTGACATTTCTAAAATAGTAATGTCAAATCCAACTTTACCACTAAAGAGGATTTATCATTACCATTCCAAAGACCTGAAATATTATTTAGCTACTCCTTTTGAAATCTGGAATTACTGCTTAAAAGTGTTTTAGGGAATTCCCAATGCTAGCCTATGAGAGTAGACCTCACAGTAGTGAAAAACTAATGTAGTTTTTGTCACTACCAGGACATATAGAACTTAAAGGTAGATGTCCTACCTTTTAGTTCCACAGCACCCTGCCCCTAGGGCTACCAAGGGCCTCCCTTAGGGGTGACCTGTGTCTAATAAAAAGGGAGTTAAGGCTTGGCAAGTGGTTTCAAATTCCCAGTTGAAGTGGGAGTAAACTGCACACACAGACCTTGCAATGTAAGGCCTGAGACAGGTTTGAAAGGCTACTCGTGTGGGTGGCACAGTCAGTGCTGTAGGCCCACTAGTCGTATTAAGATTAAAGGCCCTGGGGGTATGGTATACCAATTTACAAGGAACTTCTAAGTAAACTAAGTATGCCAATCAGGTATACACCAATGTCACCATGTTTTGGGGTGAGAAGCACATGCACTTTAGCACTGGTCAGCAGTGGTAAAGTGCTCAGAGTACAAAGGCCATCAAAAAGATAAAGCAAAAAGTGGAGGTATGCAGGCAAAATGTTGGGAGAAGACCACCCTAAGGATGACGGGTCTAACAGTGCTCTTACATACTCTGCAGTGATTAAACCTTGTAATCACTGCACAGTATACAACGGCAGAGTGATATTTGACTGTGCTATTTTCTTAGTGCATCCTCGCATCCATTTTTGGGTGAGAGGGTGCATGTTGCCCTTAGAAAATAGCACTAAATGCCCAGTCTGTGGAATTCTGCCGAATCGGACAGAATTTTAATGTAATTCCCTGTAATTCTGCTGAATCAGGCTCCACGAATTTCACCCATCCCTACTTATCATTGTTAGAAATTTGGTTTCTGGTTGGCAGAGATATGCACCCTGTCTAAGTAGGAACCACAATCCTAGTCAGGGTAAGTCACAACACACCCTAAATTATTCTGTGCTCACTCTCTGGTAGCTTGTTACAGAGTGGTCATGGTTAACTTAAGAGGCAATGTGTAAAGTATTTGTGCAACACTCCAAACAATAACAGAGTGAAAACACCACATAAAAGACTCCACACCAGGCTAGAAAAATATAGCTTAATTTTTATAAATAAAACAAGACCAAAATCCAACAAATAGAAGTCAAGATATGAATTTTTAAAGAATAAATGTAAAATAGCGCTCAGGAGCAATAAGCGCTTAAATGGGTTACGTGGTCACGCTAGACCGGGTCAACTTCAAAAGTTCAGGGTGACTGCAATGGAGTGCTGGCCGGATACAGGCACAAACGTTGGCCCACTGAACCAAAGTACCTTGATCCGGGATGTGTCGTTGTCGAGGAAGATGCGCGGTGAGCCTAAGCAATGTGTCGGTGTCGTGTCACGCAGTGGTCGAGATGCAGCAATTTTCACCATGCAGCTGCGGCGATGCGTCAGTTCCGAGTATGAAGTGCTGGTTCAGAATGTGATGCGTGGCTGTGGCTCCTGCAGTAGGCGATGCTTTGATTCCGAAGGCGATCCGCTGGTTCAAAAGGTGATGCGCCGGGTTCAATTCACCCATTGACGAGAATGCATTGGTTTAGATTCATGCAAATGTGAAGATGCACCTGTTCCGATGAGGATGCATGAGTACTGGATGTTGAAGCACCTTAGGTATCACTTCCAAGGATCCCCGACTGGGATGGCACAACTTGGCAGAGCAGACTCGCAGCTTGTAGAGTGCAGATGCAGGTAGTTGAAGTCTTTGATATCCCTGAGACTTAGAACCGGAGGTAATCTAGTAAGCCCTGTGAGTCACTCTGAGTTCAAGTGATGCAGGTCCAGTCCTTCTCACCCAGGCAAGAGTGCAGCAGACAGCAAGGCAGCTCAGTAAGACAAGAGTCCAGCAAAGCAACAGTGCAGCAGAGCTTCCTGGCTGAGTCTTCACAGGTCCAGAAGTATACTGAAGTCATGGTATCAGAGGCCAGTAGTTATACCCAGTTGTGACTTGGAAGTGAGGAAGACTTCAAAGAAAGCTTTGAACTGCACAGAAGTCATCTCTTCTTGCCCTGGCTCCAGACTCACTACAGTGGGGTATGCAGCCCTTTGTGTGTGGACAGGACACAACCTATTCAGGTGTAAGTGTTTGTCTGTGCCTAGCTCTTCCCTCCCAACACCCAGGAAGGCCCATCAAGACCCACCTCAGTTCCCTTTGTGTATGGCTGTCTAGAGAGCATACATAAATCCCAAATGTCACCCAACCCAGACTGAGCAGAGACAGGCAGCAGGCACCAAATGGCTAACACAAGTAAATGCCAACTTTCTAAAAGTGGCATTTGCTGAGCTGTAATTTAAAATCCAACTTCACCATAAATTGTGATTTTAAATTGTGAGCCCAGTGACACCAAACTTGAATAGTCTATCTCTTCACAATTTGGAATTTCACTTAAAATGTGTAATAAGGTAATGCAATTGTTATCCTATAGGAGAGATAGGACTTGCAGTAGTAAAAAAGGAAATTGGTGGGTTTCACTACCAAGACATAACAAGCATTTACAATGCAATAGGTCTCGCATTTGCGAGAGTTTAAGCTATTAGTATTGTAAATGACAATACCTTTTATTTATGGTTTAAAAACCAAAACATAAATAAAAGGCATTTTCAATGCCAATAGCTCAAACTCGCGTAAATGCGAGACCTATTGCATTGCAAATGCATGTTTTTTATCTTAGTGAAGTGAAGATAACATGCCTCTTTTACAGAAACCCCCCACCATCGTTTTATAACACTTTAAACACTGATGGAGTGTTTTGAAAAAAGACACAATACCCTGAATGGAACCGCTGCGGTTCTGGTCAATCACATGGAACACATAGATGCCTCTGAAATTCGGAAATGCCTGAACAAGTAGAAGAACGAAATGTACTACAAAGCAGAGGGACAACTAGAGCCAAATTTCAGGGGGGGGGGCTAAGAAATAATTTGGGGGGGGGGGGGGCTGAATAATTTAAGCCATAGGCCGAGTGGAACTGCAGGGGCTCTTAGAAGGGGTGAAACAACAGCGAGGCCTCATTAACATGCAAATGGTCTTTTAAAGACCTGTGAAGTGCTTGGGTGCGGCTGTGTGTGCGCCGGGAAGCAGTCTCATCCCGGGCTGCCACACACGACAGGGGGGGGGGGGGCTGAAGCCCTTTGAGTCCAATGGGTGTTGCGCGCCTGCTACAAAGGTTATGGTTGATCTTTTGTTCCCACCAACCTGCTTGATCGGTGTAACAACCAACTACATTGGTAGAAATGGCCACTGCTCATCCCAGACGTATGTGAAGCAGACAAGCTGTACCCTAGATCTTACCACGTTTGACCTCCCTTGTTACAATACTTTTTTGGCATCTTATCTTGAGATTTAATCTTCTGCAAGAAACCTGGTCCTCCTCGCTGCTGCCGCCCTTTTTGTCTCTTAAGGTAGTATCGCTCACATTTCACAGTGCAGTCATCTCCTCCAGGGTGCTGTGGGCTGAACCGTGACACATTTCTTCAGTGCTTGAACAATGCAGGAGACGACGGTGGACTATAAGCTTAGCAGGTCTCCCTGGCGTCGCGTGCAACCAGGGTGATCAGCCCCGTGAGATCATGTAATCGGAAGGTGAATGCGCGCTGACGCTCTTACGTAACCCAGCTCTGGCGGGCGGCGCTGGGCGGCACAGAAAGGATGCGATCAGAGCACAGAAGTTATGTTCGGTTACACACCCTGGAAGTGGCTACTTTTGCTGCAGTTACTTAAGCAATGACGTACCCATCCTAATAAGTAATGCTTACTTTCTCAAACAAAAGCAAACAAGCCGGAAGTCAGGCGCCCTTGCCCGGGACGTGGGCGAGGCCTGCTCCGGCAAAAACAGAAACCGCCGTGCCGTGCTAACACGGGGCTCCCTTGTTGAAGGGAGAGCCCCGCGGTGGCGGCCGGAGTGAAGAGAAGCCCCGGGTCCCAGGAGGGGGCCCGGGTGAAGAATGCGGTGGCCGAGGATGACCACAGCAGCGCGGGGCTCCCAGGAGTGCAGGGAAGCCCCGCAACAGCAGTGCTGCAGCCGTGAGGAGGAGCCCCCCCCCCCCAGAAGAGCAGCCCGGTGAGTAAAGAAGGGCTGGGGGGGCTCCGTGTGGGCTATTGTTGCTCAGAATTACACTTTACGCCAACAATAGCCCACACGGAGCCTCCAACGGGGCTGGCATGTTATCGGAAGCGGGACATGAGATGTGCACATTGTGTGTGTGCACGTGCACGTGCGTGTTCACGTGCGCGTACACCGTCTCAAATCCGCCAAAAGCCTTGCGCGTGCCCATCTCCTGTCCCACTTCCGAGGCAAGTCAGCAACAATAGATCTCGCTGCGGAGAGCAGCGCTTCGCGCTGCGTTCGCAGGCGAGACCTAAAAAGTATAACTTAAAAGTAACTGTCCTGCCTTTTAAATACACTGTACCCTGCCCTATGGGTTGTATGTGGGCTACCTTGGGAATGACTTAAATGTATAAAAAGGGACGTTTTAGGCTTGGCAAGAGGTTTATCTTACCAGGTTGAAGTGGTTGTGTAAACTGCACATACAGCCTCTTTAATGGCATGGTTAGAAGGCTACTAAAGTGGGTAGCCCAATGAGTGCTGTAGGCTCACTAGCAGCATTTAATTTACAGGCCCTGGGCACAGGTAGTACACTATACTAGGGACTTATAAGTAAAATGCCAATTGGGTATGAGCCTATGTTATCATGTTTCAGGGAGAGCGCACATGCATGTTAGCCCTGGTTAGCAATAGTAAGGTGCTCAGAGTTCTAAAGCCGACAAAAATGAAGACAGAAAAAGGGGAGGAGGAAGGCAAAATGTTTGGGGTGATCCTTCAGAGATGGCCTTTTTCCAACAATCATGTACATTTTTTTAACACATTTCTTTATTGTTTTTTCATTTCAATACAAATCGTCCCACTGTGAGGACTACAAACATACATGGAGATTAAAAATACCAAAGAATCAAACAGAGGCCTTGAGAAGGCCAAAAGAGAGCAATAGAAGGGGGATAACTGAAAAAGGTGAAGGAACAGAATACAATATAGCATAATGAGTGCACCACATATAATCACACCCTTCTGCAAATCCCCGGTATAATATGAGACAAATCGAAACCCACCTTGCAGACGGTATTGCAACAAAGACCATTACACAAAAGTGCAGGAATCATAAAGCCAAAAGCTGTGGGCAGAATCAACCAACACTATCCCAACCTATTCCATCCCAGAGTAGGACACAAATAAACCCCCCACCCATAGCACACACAAGTAAGGTAAAGGCCATTGCCATAAGGAAGACATCCGTGCCCTCTCCCTCCTTTCTGTAACACCCTCCGGAGTAAGCGTGAGAGAGATCCCCAATGTGTGCCTTGCTCATCTCAATCCCACCTAAAGCACCTATCTAGCCTATGCTTGCAGTCCACCCGTACTATGTCTTTGTCCTGAGGGGAGTGAGTATCCCAACAGAAGGAGTGCGCCGCCAATGGCCAAAACTAACCCACGGATCCTTGAGACGCATGAAGGGGCCCAACATTATTAAACAAGCGCATTTGGTCGTGGATCTTCTAAATCTGCCTTTGGTAAGTGGCCAGTCTATAAAGTTCAGTCAGCTACTCCTGGTAAATTGACGTTGACGGACATTGCCAGTGCCTTGGCGTACAGATCTTTGCAATCATGAGGGCCACTGACATCTATCTTCTCCATTTGAGATGGCTTCCTTGACTGCCAAGGAGTCCGGTAAAACAGCCAGCTGGGCAGAGTCCATTCAATGGGCTTCTTAACATGTTGACCCTTGGAAAATTCCATTGAATCACATACATATGGTTTGTATTTGATCCAGTTATGGGCATTGGTGTTTTTTAAAACATTAATATACAGCTACGAAGCTTTGACTCTAAACTGGTTTTTGGAATATCAGGTGCGTTGATTTTAATTGGTGTTTTTTTTATTGAACCATTGGGTCTTTTGTTGTTGTTTCCAATGGAGATCCACGGTACACTGTCCAAACTAGGTGCATTAAGCGCCATTTGCCACTGTTTAACTGGACTTTTAGGCTTGGGCACATGTATATTTTATTGCATCTACACTGGTATTCCAGAACGAACTTTCCTTTTATTTGCTGTGATTGTGGTCACCCCGCTGGCCAGACTGTATTTTATGCTTATTGTGGACGCCTGTTCTGTCTCGTGTGCGAGTGCCTCCATTTCCAGGTCTCCCTGTTGTCAAGGATGGTGTAATGAGCCGAGAGTGCCAGAAGTCGAAGCGTCCTGGCATTTCAGCTCAGTGAAGTCCCGCTAATGATGTCTGCGCCGGGGGCAAGCGGAGCTGTAATGATGCGTCCTGAGGGCGACTCAACGACCTGATTAAATAAACATCTCGTCTGCGATCCTTGGTTTCATAACGTAAACTGTTTGTCATTGTGCAAAATCAATATAACCACTGTGCTCTAATTGGCACGATGCATGCCACTGCTCAAGACGTGGTCGTGCAAATGAATACACGTGACGAAATGCCTTCATTTATTAAGGATATGATTATACACTGTGAGGTTTGTTAATGTAGTGTGTGCTTCATTAATAAAACAATGTTTTTAATAATGCTTATTTCAGCAATGTAGCAAGTTCAGAGACGAGTGCGATCACTTACATAGACAAACGCACGGGCTGCAGGAGTATTTGTCTTTCGTTGTGCACTATGCAAAAAGTATTTTTATTTTACCGCTGTTAAAATGTATCTCTTCTCCCAGATGGGCGAGCGGCTCTCTCTTGGTGTGAAAACGAAAGCAGTTTGCGAAGGCTGCACACAACTACAGACTACTTTGATAGCTATATTTTAGTGAAGAAAGCTGCCGATCGTGCCACCATAAAACGCTATTGCGGGCGGCTCGGGTCACCGTCATGGAGACACGGCAGTTAGCTACAAGCAGCAGAGCAGCGCTGGCCCTTTAAAAAGGCAGCCATGAAGCAGAAGGCTGTTGGTGCAGCGTGGATGTGGTTCCCCTCGTCACTCTAGCCGCGCGCCAGCCCGATCCCATTTCACTGTGTCAAACTGTACCTCCTTTACTGAATTCCACTGCCATCCCACTTTATCAAAGAAAACATTGGGGCTTTCTCTTTTTTTGCGCTCTTAATAAGCTTAAATCATTCCACTGTGTTAGTTCCTTTGTAGGTATGTTTTTTTTTCTTTTTCTCTGTACAGTTGACTGCAATGTTACTGAGTAGGCTAGCATTGTATGTGATTTTTCTTCGAATATTGTCAGATTTTGATAAAATTGTGTTGTGTGTCTGGATTTGCAGTTTTTCGCAAAATTAGCTGTCCACGAAGTGGGGAACTGTGTTGTTCCAAAGCAGCTGCTCTCTGTCGCTGGTTTTAAGTGTACAATTTGTTTGGACGTGTTTGCATATTTGCTTGCGTGTAATCTGCTCCAAATAAAATGCTCAAACATTTTTAACGCTGTTGCATTTTATGAGGTATAACATCTTGTAAGTGTCTGGTTCTTCGTCATGTAAAGAAATACACATGGATTTTGAAACGACAGTATGTCGTTCTTGCACATCGAGGGGGAGGGTGACCATCAGCTGACACCCCTGGGTGTTTACATTTTAGTAAAATTCGCTTTTTAGGATCGCGATGCCAGCTTTTATGGTAGAAACAAGATTGGTTTGTCACTTGGGGAGAGAAGAAAATTACACTTTATTCCAAAGTGAATTCTTTGAACAACCCTGTTCGAATTTAACTCGGATTAACCAGTACTGCTTGGCGCTGTATGTTAATAGAGACAGAATCCTTCAGTTTAACATGACGTATTTTGCAAAGCAGTAAGTATCTGATTTCTTTCTACTTTTATGTAAGCACTTGAAATAAAATAAAACATCATTTGTTTGACTATTTATTTATATTTCATAGACACGAATTTATCCTTTTAATACAAAAATGTAGACTATAACCTGTCTCGTGATAGTGGTGTATGTTCCCAGATTGTAAAGCAACCTTATGCAGTCAGTTGAGTGCATGTACACTGCCTCACGGCAGTATTACTGTACTTCACGCTGGTTGGTGTGGATCATACTTGTGGTACACTGCTAACTTTTTTTCACAAAACGTGTACAGTGATAGTTATGTAGACTGATTGCACACCTCTGACAGTGAAATCTTTTTGATATTTTAAATATAGTACCAGGAAGTGTGTGGAAACATTTGCCTACCAGGGCCCGTATTACAATAAGTGCCCCGTAGGTGCAACAGGTGTTTTGCGTCCGCTTTGCGCACCCCAGGGCACTTAGGTATTACTGAAGGTTAATACTGAAGGGGGCGCAGATGCTTGTGCTTCCCCTTCAGTAATACCGATAGCACTGGCACACATAGAGCACCAGCGCTACCTTCATTGAGCGGTCCCTCATTTGCATAGGGGTGTGCCCGTATGCAAATGAGAATTCCTTTGCCTCTGCGCCCGCATCATATTACAGATGTGGGCGAAGAGGCAAAGAAGATCTCAGGAGGCCTACTCATAGTGTGCTAACTTCTAGGTGGCGCACTGTGAGTACGCCCCCTAAGAGCAGCCCTCTGGAGGGAGAAAGGGATCCTATGGACCCCTCAGACTGCCCCTTGCAGGCAGGTGCAGTCAGTGACTGCCTCCGCCTGCAAGGGGATCTCTAATCCCCTTTAAAAGTGCAGGCGGGTTGTCGCCAGCAGTCGCTCCGTGTTTTCACATTAATGCACTGCCCCCAGTGCAGCGCAAGTTGGCGGCTGCCCTGGGGGCAGTGCATGCATCGTAATAGGGCGTATTGTTATTGTTTGCACCGGGCGCACTTTTTAAAAGGTGCGCAAGGCGCAAACAATGATAATGCGTTATACGGCAGCTTTCCAGAATGAACTACGTATATACATTATAATGTCTACTTGTGTACAGAGAATGTTCTTTTTTTTGTAAACATTTCCTGTGTGTGCAGAGGAAGCCCTCACAAATGCCTAAAGTTGTCTCTGAGGGCTTGCACTTATATTTCCCGACTTTCACTTCAGTGTAAGTGTAATTTTAATCTCTATCAACCACTTATGCAGTTTTTCTTTCTTTCTGCTGAGTTACAGAATTGAAAGCTACCTCCACCTCAATGCTTTCGGTGGAGATGGATAACAAGCAGAACGGCCCGGTGGATGTCAAAAAGTAGGTTGCTCCATAATATGTATTGAAGCAAACTAATGGTACATTGATTGTGATTGGTCAGAAACCCAACTAACAGTTGCTTTTTTGAAGTTGTTGGCCGCCATGCCTCAGTTGTGTTAAAATAAACAGATGTGAAAGTGAAACCAAGTATCTATCTATCTATCTATCTATCTATCTATCTATCTATCTATCTATCTATCTATCTATCTATCTATCTATCTATCTATCTATCTATCTATCTATCTATCTATCTATCTATCTATCTATCTATCTATCTATCTATCTATCTATCCCGTAGGTCCAACAAAAGTCAAATCTGGGCACAGACTCCAAATTTCCTCAGTGCGAGATTTATTTAGTTTTCCCACTCAAGTCCATGATGCATTCCGGCCAAAATAATGCGCTGCACAGTCAAACAGTTTCTTTTATATTCACCACGTGATCAAGGCATGTTAACAATGGTAACTGACAATAGACTACTATTTTTTCAAAGTCACACGTTTTTTCAGTAGAAAAAAACTGGTAAAGACAATCTGATTCATGTACATAAATGGGTACAAGGCTAATACATATATACTTTATATGCAAACCTTCATTTAAATACATGTCTCAATAAATTATACTTAGCATCAGATAAACAAATATATTATTTAAAAACCATAGTGATATACAAAGTATGCAACATGCATGTTATGATAGTTCCTGTTGTTAACTTCATTATCGATCCAATAAATGGTCAACCTTGGAAAGAGGCATCTGATTGTGTTTGACATCTTCGATTCCCATTGTATTAATTATTTAAATACAATCAATAAATATATACACATAATATACTTAAAAACAAACAAATTTGAGCCTATAGTGAGCTTAGTTATTATTTTTGGGCCAATCCCAGATTAGTTAAACATCAGCTGAGAATAACAAATTGCATATAGTTTTCATATCAATCTAGTACTGCGGGGTGTGTTTTGCCACAGATATTATCCACACCATCAAAAATTGTTCATCCAATTACATCATTGTCATAGTGAATCAACAGAAGGAATTCCCAATACTGCTAGTCATTGTTTTTTAACCACTGAAGCCAACTAAATAAAGTGCTATATGCTAAAGGTGCATATTGAAAAAGTGCATTATAGGGAACTTATCTAGCGCATATTTTTTGTGCAGATATCAGTTACTAAGGAATCCAGTTGTCTCATACTGAATACACATATTGGTATCCTCTTATAAATATAATACATTTATCAAAAAATTGTGGATATCTTCACCGGTGTTGAGACCATTTGGCGATTTGGAATCAAATTCTAAGATACAGCGGGTCTATATTTGACGAAGAAGTTTTTCATGGTTCCTTCCTCTCCTCAAACTGGGGATCGCATCTATAACGAAATACTTCAAACAATTGAGGTTATTGTTATGGAATTGTTTGAAATGACACACCACTTGATAAGAGGGATCCGAGTAGACAATTGCCCTCAAATGTAAAATACTAATTTGCTCTTGCAACTTAGAACTTCCCACATACCGAAGCTTTCAAGTGCATTCCAGGACATAGACAGAAAAATAAGTTCTGCATTTAAATAGACCTTCCAGTTTTACTGGTCTTACATTATAAGACGTGTGGTATTGCATTGTATTGACCCCAAAGCGACATGCCCTGCAAGAACTGCATTTGATAAAACCCTTTCTAGATGAAAGCCAATTGGTAGTTTGGACTATTTCAGGACTGCTTTTAATCAGGGCACTGTTTATTGAGAATGCTGGACTGAAAGTTATGTTGGGTTTATTGGGGAGTATCGAGCCTATAGTAGGATCAGTTAGCACTATTGGCCATTGCTTATTTATAATTTATCTTAATGTTTTACTGGTTTACTGGAGGTAGTGATTAATCTAATATTGATCTCTTCCCTATCCCTATTGACTTGGAGGTCTCCTTTATTTTTAGGGCCTGTATTAACCCCAAATTATGTAGATTCCCGAGTCTTTTTTTTGGCCTTACTCCTCGTCCAGTCAATGGTGTTGACTGAATATCCTCGATTAGTAAATCTCCCTTTGGCCTAATTTTGTCAATGAGCCAAATCATTATCCAGGCTACTGATCCTACGTAGTCTCAGCATCTTCCCGTTGGGGATGCTGTCTCTCTCTGTTTGTGGTGAAAGCTGGAAGCATGGAGTTACCGGCGGTTATTTTGCGGTGTAATTTGGATTTGAGTTTGCTGTTTTTAATGTAAACTTGAACATCTAAAAAATTCAATAGCTTGTGTGTTGATATGGGCAGTGAATTCCAAATTTATTGTGTTCACATTAATTCGTCCCACAAAACTTTCAGCACTTTCCATAGTCCCCTTCCAAATAATGAAAACATAATCTATATAGCGCAGCCAGCACACCACATGTTCTTCCCAATCTGCATGATGGTCCACCATGAGTACCTGTTCCTCCCACCAGACCACAAGCAAGCACATGTAGCTGAGGGAGAAACAAGCATCTATGGCCACCCCCCCTCAATTGTTGGAAAACTTCATTACCAAAGAGAAAAAAGTCATGGAGACACCAGTTAATAATAGCTAAAATCATATATAGTCACAAAAAAAAATGGTTTAAGTAATATTATAGTTGTGTTAATTTCTCTGGGACAACATTAACTTTCGGAACAAAAAAACCCACAGAAATGCAGCCGTTATAGTTAGCAGCACTAACTATAACTTGCACCCCAGCCATGCTTATGACCTCACATATAACATCACTCATCACATGTTTTATGACATAATATATGTGATGACATCATTGATGACATCATTGAATGAGTGTGCTAGTTTGTTTTATAGTTTAGATAGTGGCAGGTAACTACTACTTGTCTACCTAATTTTGTACAGCCGGGTTCCAGCTAATGGGTGTAAGTCTTTACAAAACACATCTGCTCCTAATGTACCATAGGTGTGTAGAAGTATTGAGCATGTTCTAAATCTTTGAACTCAAGAGTAACTCTGCGTACATGTTACAGTTGAATTGTGTTCCTTATGTCCCACACAAGTTTTTTGGTTCTGCAGAGAAAGTTTTCAACATGAGTAAGATTCTACGTAGTAGATCCTAACTTTTGTAGGCAAGCTTGAGTTATTAGACAGAACCGTGTCAACTTGAATATTTTTAGCAAGTAGTCTCTTTGTTGACAGCTGCTGCATAGAGTGTACACTGTTCTTAGTAGATACTTTTTAATACTCTATGGTTTGTTTCTTGTGAAAGTTTCACTGTTTGCAAAGAGTGTGGTATAAAGTAAACACTTTCAATAGAGTAAGCATTGTTTACAGTACCCAGTTCTCTACTGATATCGGCTTCATTTCTCAATCTAGGTTAGGTGAGTTTCAGGTGTTTGATACGGATACAAGTTTTCTGTAGTAGGGCCTTTGTTTTGGAATTGGCATTCAGTATTTTTAGAAACTTGTCTTTCTCTAAACAGTTGTATACGTATTGAACACCGCACTCAGTGAGGGTTTCCTGTACATCTCTGGTTGATTGTTAATGTGAACTATTCTTGCTGTAAAGTATATGGCATAGGGTTACATTTTGCACATAATGCATTCTTTCTACACTTAAGGGAGTTGTGTCTGTGATGGCAGTAATGATGGCTGATATTCTGCTGATCTATTTTGTACTTACTCTCAGGTTTCTAATGCCATAGAAATTTATAGACCAATGTACGGGAACACAAAGCTTGGATGATGTCATTAATGATGTCATTTGAGATGCCAGTGGTGTCATAAATTATGTCATAAAACATTTCATGAGTGATGTCATATGTGGGATCATAAGCATGGCTGGGGCGCAAGTTATAGCTAGTGCTGCTAACAATAACTGCTGAATTTCTGCGTTATAAAAAAAGTTCAAAACATTAATGTTGTCACTGAGAAATTCACCTAACTATAAGGTTACTGTAAGCTCTGTTTTTTTCACTGAATTTCTAATGTGTTTCTTAAACAAAAACAAATCTTTTTATTACATCTAACTATATCACTACTTGAACGTTAATTTTTTTTCAGTGAATTTCTAGTTTAAAAAAAAGTAAATTAAATATTTTTTTAGTGTATCTATGATAAAAAACTGAATAATGTATCCTGTGTGTGGACATTATTTTGAAAGGGAATGGGTTTTGTATTGTAATATAACAGGAATGGGTGCACAGTTTGCAAAATGTTTTAAATGATATCTGAGTGTAAAACAGAGTAATACTAGCCTCTCATTTGCGACCTCTCTCTCAGATAACAGGTATGTGTAGTAGGCTGTGGAAAGTGACAGGCGTCTCTTTTGAGCTCTCTCTCTGAGATCATGGGTGACCGTAGTAGTGAGTGGGGAGGGGCTGGCCTCCCCTTTCAGATGTCTCACTCAAATGACGGGTGTGCATAGTATGGTGTGTAGATGGACTGACCTCTGCTTTGACACCTCTCAGATGATGGGTAGGCATGGTAGGGTGTATACAGAGCGTCTGGCCTCTCCTTGGAAACCTCTCTTTCAGATGATGGTTGTGCTTAGTAGGATGTGTGGATGGACTAGCCTCTCCTTTGAGACCTCTCTCTCAAATGACATGTGTAGTAGTGAGTGGAGAGGGACTGGTCTCTCCTTTGACACCTCTCTCTCCCTCTCTCCAATGACAGCTGTGTCTAGCATGGTGTGTAGCTGGACTGTCCTCTCCTTTCACACCTCTCTCTGATGACTTGTATGTGTAGTAGGGTGTATGGAGAGCAACTGGCCTCTCCTTAGAGACCTCTTTATCAAATGACAAGTGTGCGTAGTAGTGTGTGGGGTGAGACTGGCCACTCCTTTCAGATCTCTCTCTCAAATGACGCATCTGCATAGTAAGGTGTGTGCATGGACTGGTTTCTTCTTTGAGACCTCTCTCTCTCACATGACAGGTGTGTGTAGAGTAGGGTGTGTAGATGGACTGGCCTCTCCTTCCACACCTCTCACTCAGATAGCAGGTGTGCATAGTAAGAGGTATGGGTGAGTGACTGGCCTCACCTTTGAGACCTCTCTCTCAAATGACAAGTGTGCATAGTAGTGAGTGGAGAGGGACTGCCTCTCCTTTCACAGCTCTCTCGTAAACGACTTCTGTGCATAGTAGGGTGTGTGGATGGACTGGCCTCTCTTTTCAGACTTCTCTCTCAGATGATGGGTGTACGTAGTGGGGAGTGCGGATGAACTAACCTCTCCTTTGAGACCTTTCTCTAAGATGACGTGTGTCTATAGTAGGGTGTGCGGAGAGAATTGCCTCACCGCTGAGACCCCACTGTTGTATGACAGCTGTGCATAGTAGGGTGTGGTAAGAGTCTTAACTCTCTACTCTTCCCAAGCTGATGGGCGTAAATAGTAGATTCTGATAAACACCATCTCCAGGATCCCGCAGAAACAAGTCTACATACTAGAGAGTATTCAAAGATCACCTACTCTTTCCTTTTTTTCACGATCCCGTAAGCATCTGGCGAGAGCGTAACAAAAAAATAATAATTAACCATCCTCTCATCATAGTTAGTGCTTATCTCTTACCCACTTCCGCTCAATAACAAGTGGCGCAATGTGCATTCCTACTAGTAGAGTGTATTGAGAACTCACCTACTCCTTTTTATATTCATGATCCCATGAGAGTCCAGAAAGATTCTAATCATTTTTTAAAAACAATATACATTTATTTTGATCACAGAAGTTATCCCTTAGAGACCTGCTCTTCCTGCTGCCATCCTTTATAGTTTTTCTTTACATCCTTTTCACAGCAAACAGTAATGGCAGCCATTTCATTTAAAAAATTCGAACAGACAGCCAATCAGAGCACTTGATTTTGCAGGACTCACAGAGTCTTTAAAGAGGGCCCCCTAATGGAACCAGACCTGTTCTGCAGAGAGTCTTGACCTTGAATAATTCTTAAACAGAATGTTTTAAATACTGTTTTCCTTTAAGTTACTTTTAATGTGGATGAGCGTCTCTTACAGAAATTTTGCAGAGAAATATTGTCTTTATGGTTCATCCAAAACCCACAAAAAGGTTCTTTTAGATCAAAACAGGACATCACATATGAGAAATGGGTGTCACAGAGATTATTTTCAGTAATATTAATTATCTGCTACTGTGTTACAATATGGAAAACATAGGTTACTATCCCTAAATATTATAAAAAAAATTTGTGTCCGGGCCCCCAAAATCCTTAAAATGTTTCTGGGGAGTCACAGGAGCCTCTCAATCCAGAGAGTGTGAATGCTCACGGTAAAAATGGGCCTTTCGCCCAATCACATGGCCCAATTTTTTATTTCGCACTCTTGTGGGACACCTGTGGGACTCTTGTGAGCCCAATTGCATAAATATACAATTATTTTTTACCCCCGTTTTCTCAAAAACTATTGAACGGATTTGAACCAAATCATAAAAAAGTACAGTCTGCGGACCAACATCTAGCTGCCTGCCAAATTTGGTGTAATTCCGTTCAGCAGTTTTTGCTGCAGGCCACCTTAAAAAAATCTACGGAAAATCTATGGGGATTTAGCATTTTGGGACCCCCCATTTTTCTTAGCCCTCGCTTGACAGATCACCTCGAAACCTTTAATGCACAAACTAGTAAAAAAGTAGCACCTTTTTGGAAAGTTTTGTAGTGATTCATCAAACATGTCCTAAGTTATTAGCTACACAAAAAATGCTTTTCCCATAAAAAGCGATCCTAACTATAACTACCCAGTGGCATATTATTTATATCAAGATAAGTGAATTTGGAGTTAAGAATAGTTAACTTAACCTATTCTTACCTGTAAATACTTATTATAATGATATTCTGTTACTATATATTTTGACCACAATGTTTTTGTGTATCTGTATTTTTGCCCACAATATTCTTATATACAACCCGCTAAACTGCAAAACACATGGGTGTTTGAGGAATCTGTTAGAACAAGAACTGTTGGGGAGTCATTTCACCGCTCTGTATTTATTTATGTAATCATTTGTAAAATGCAAAAACAGGTTTAGATGAGTTTCCAGGAGTTGTGTGAAACAGCTGGAATAATGGGAAGCGTGAGGACGTAGGGAGGGAAGCGGGAGAGTTATAAGGGCCATCATAAGAAGTACTGTGAAATGGATAGAAGGTTTTAGGATGGCAACAAGAATAACCATTGCAAGTATCTACAGTAGACGTGGAAGATGTAATTCTAAAATATTGTAAAGGTAAAGTACACCTAACCTAACTTGCTCCTACTGAACAATAGGCGTGGGCAGAAATATGGATGGCAATTGTCCGCATCATTCTTCCCTAAACTGGTAGGAAGAGTGTCATGTTGATCTGAAAAAAACCACTGATGCAATAATATTCTGACCTAAACATCTGTCCCGCCGTGGTCAGAGTGCGCTATTTGCAAATTTCATCATATTTCCTTCCCAACCACTGATTTGGCTGTTTTATACTAAACTCTTTGATGTTGATTCTTCTGTTTGATAAAATGCCCGGTTACTCATCGGTAACCTTCATTACTCCAGGTCCAGGTCTTCCCATTCCATTCCTTACACATGACCAGTTTGCCTGCTCCACAGAAATTATTACCTAGCTGAGGTCAAAATACTTCCCCAAATATGGCGCTGCCTACCTAGCATGCATAAAGGGAAAGCTGTCACTAGGACATCCTGAGAATACCAAAGAAACTCATAAGAAAGAGAAACCAAAAAACAATCACCATAAACAGACACCAGGGAGGAATGGACAGGCTCAGGAATAGAACGGGAAAACCAGGACTCAGAGTAATGAAGATTACCAGTGAGTAACAGGGCATTATCTCCTCGTCCGTCTTCCAGTCCCATTCCATATTCATGAACCCATACTGCAAAAAATAGCACATATCACAGATTAGTTACAGCCGACAAAACATGAGTGCCAAACTCCGCGGACTCAGCCATCCCCACTTGAAGACGGCAGTGAGAAACAAAGGTGTGGGGAGAGGCCCACGTAGCAGCATTACAAATGTCACACAGTGATGCACCCTGAAACATTGCAAAGGATTACTACCCCTGGACGGAAAGAGGGAAGAGGATGGTGAGCAACCATGTGAGACAAGACTACAGAGCACAACACCCATCTAGTCGGAATGGACAAAGAAGGCTCGAAACCGCTCCCAGAAAGACCATAGGTGACACACATGATAGCCAACTGCCCAAATGCACTGGAATGGCCCAGGAAGAATCGAAGGGGCAACAACACATCCAGAAAATGGAGAACCCTCATTCCCAGAGAAGACGTGTCAGTAGAAAACAACAGAAGGAAAAAACCATAAGGCCAACGCAAACCAGGGGTGCAAAGTAGGACCAGTTAACACCATTAGCCCCAATAAAAGAAATTGGGTCGGTACCGGAGAGAAGGAGACAAGATTCTGAAGCAAAAAAAACTCTACAAAAGGCCAGCCACCAAAGGAGAGAAAGATGACATAACTGAGCCCCTAATGGCCAGAATGAAGGTCATCTGAGCATTGAATTAAATGTACATGAAAAATCCAATGTGCTAGCATTGAGTCAGAACAGAAAAACAGCCAAAGGCATGCTGCTGCTCCTGTTGAGCAAAAAAACAGCCATCTAATCAGGAGCCCTGGCAGTAAAGGAGCCTCAAATCTTCGCCTGCTGCGGCACTATAAAGAAAACAGAACTGCCCGCCTCCGGGGGATGAGAACAGGCGAAAGGGTGCTCAGAGCCGCAGCCCAGAAGCATGGACCAATGCCTGCTGTGTAGGGCGTCCAGGTCCCCTAAATACAGACTGCTAAAACAAGTCACACAGTAGACAAAAACATATCAACATCCAAATAAAACCATAATCAACTTACCTGTCCTCGCTAGTGATGTAGCGGAAGCGGGTCTGGAAAATTAACATTACTTACCATCCACACCTAACACTATAATAACAACGATAACATAACTATAATGTTGGGCCCATAAGACATTATTTCTCTAACAACTGTTACAAAGGTCCTCCGACGGATCTTTGGTAGAGTTAAAAGGGACTGTGTAATTGAAACACGGAAATGCTATTTCCCCATGAGGACCTTGAATGAACGAAATACGCTAAACGACATAAACCAATTATTAGGCAATATTTATCTATCTCATAAATAAAGACGGACACCTTTCTTTTGATTATCTCTTTTGTTATTCAGATTAGCGAATGGTCAATCACAAAGGTCAAAATAGAACAACATAATTTAGTTTGCAAATGTTTCAGAATATCACAATACCGCATAACAGATTAAAATCACAATAACAGATTAATCAAAAATAGAGGAGTGAGAATAAGAGATATAGCATAGCAGCAGTGAAAAATACTTTACCTATGAACGGAAATTCTAATGCTCAGCGAACATTAGTAGGAGAACTATTCCCATGGCCGTTAGGAATAGTAAGGGCAGCACCAGCAGCCGATGATGTGCAAAGTCTCAGGAAAGTTCAATTGATTCAGCAGAATTGCCAGCCAGAATGTCATGAATCAGCACGGCATGCAGCACACCACGAACGCAGGACAAGTCCCCAGAAGTCTTAAGAACAAGCCGAAGAGGACTGTCCAACGAAGGTCTTCATACATTGCTACTTCCTTTCCTTGGCTAATTTGTTGTCCTTTCTTCTTTCTACAAACATTTTCATTGGCTAAACATGATGGTGTGTCGGTCTTTTGACAATGACCTAACCATAATTTCTGAACACTCTTTGTCTAATACATTATACAACTTCCTTGAAGGAAGAGGAAAATAACCTAGTTACAAATGTATTTTATTAATGGAACAGTAACTTTCAAACATTCCCTGTACTCTCGCTCAGACAGGAAATAACGTAATAATTTCAGACAGAATTAGGCTAATATCTACACTCTAGGAAATAACTCGTAACGTGTGAAGGTCTGCAGCTAAGGACAACATTGTGTTACAAATCATGGGGCAGGAGTACGTGAACACATGCCCTAATATTCTGAGGCCTACATTTCATTTAGCAAAAGAGAGAATTAATTCTAAAGAAATCCTACACTATACTTTCACGAAGAATAACACATTTTCCCTTGTCGTTTTAATTTCTGCAGTAAGGGAGACAGAATGACACAAATTAGAAAATACATGCAAATTGTATTAATTTCACTTAGCCCTCACTATGTTTATATTTGTCGAACTAAAATAGAGCATTTTGTCGTGCCTTTGCACATTTCTCACGTTGTACAGTAATTCTGTTAACATTAATAGTTTTTATTTTTCCAAACATTAGTAATTATTTCACCCCAACAGGTGGATTTCATTGAGCACATTTTTATTACAAAAATCATGCTCAATCAATCCCCCATCTGATGGTTTCAGATGCCATCACAACTCCCATACAGTTCCCATGCAGTTTTGTTCATTCTCATTTGTTTTAACCTAACACCCTCTAAAGTTCGCGTGACACTGTAATAAGCACACTTTTGGTCTGCCATTTCTATTTCTTCTCGCTTTCTTTTTCTCGATTTCACCTTAACCTCTTTAGTCTTATTTTTGCAACATTTAAAAAGCAGTGATATCATTATTATGCCAGCAGCCACAGCAACTGTTGGAGTTAGTATCCTCCCTAATAAGCTATTAGCAAATGTTGTAAACCAATTACCTATAGAAGAGAAACCCTTACCAAGTTTCTCCCAAGCACCATCAACCTTCAGTTTTGCCAAATCTTAATGCAAATGAGTAATGTTGCTGATATATCCTTCCAGATCTCTACTTTTATCAGGAATATACATGCAACATTGTTGAATTTTCAGCATACTATAGACTCTGCCCTCTTTTGCCAATATTACATCTAGGGCAAGTCTATGCTGTAAAACCATGGTCATCATAGCAGCCATTTCTATATCAACCATCAGAATCAGTATCTGTTGATAAACGATCAACCACTGTGGACAATTTTCAAATCTTTTTTGCGAATTAAGAAACACACCAACTGAAGTTATCAATGCTCCAAAAATGTCACCCACAATTTCTGCAACACTCAGTCCCCTTCTAATGCGTGCAAATAGACACCTATAATTAGAAATGTATGCTCACATTCACTAGAACCAACAAAATGATTATTATATTCAGTCTTCTGCCTAAGCAAGCAAAGCTTTCCTCTTTGAGGTCAATTTAAGGTCATTGCAACACAAGTCTCACCTTTTTTATAGTTACATTCCGTATGCACCCATGGTGGTTCTCTACTCTTTTGTTCTACTGCCCTTTGCTTAAAATCTCTACGCCTGTCTTCCACTGTGTTAATAAATTCTATTTCTACACTGTGCAATTTACAAGCAAGGTTATTACGGTGTCTGTATACTGTATCTATTGTTTTAGTAGTATGAAAAAAATCTCCCAATGTTCTGCATATCTTGCACTATATACTATATTCATATTTTTTCTAATAGGAACTTCTGAAAATATTAGATGAAAATTTGAAAAGAAGTATTGAAATGACTCCTTTCCATAAAACACACTGGTTAATACACTACAGAAAATACCATAAGTTAGTGCTAGGTGATGGTATGTCACCCCTTCAGAGACAGACGAGGGCAACTGCACACATAACAATCTCTTGCATCCATAACATCAACATATTCGTAAAGGAGTTTAGTACATGATTGTTGTGTGTGAGGGGGACGAATATTGAGCTTTTTTGCACATCTTGCACTGCCTTTGTAAACAAAACTGTACATTTGCACATTTTGCTGTTTGCACCGACTTTGCTAAATATTTTAATGAAAACTGTTGAACTCTTTTAAAATTGGCCATTGCTCTTTTAATTTTTTGATTCTGACTCGCCTGGTGTCCGGAGCCACTTGCGCTGCAGTCACGCTATTTTCCGCCTATCTGACCTCACGGAAGCACGCCTTTGAGAGCGGCTCCATTAATTTCGAGGACAGCGGTCTAGTTGTTCCCCGCTCTGCCTTATTTAGGGAACACGCTGGCGTGGCCGCGCGCTAACACTACATGATTGTTGTGTGTGGGGGGAACGAATATTGAGCTTTTTTGCACATCTTGCACTGCCTTTGCAAACGAAACTGTACATTTGCACATTTTGCTGTTTGCACCGACTTTGCTAAATATTTTAATGAAAACTGTTGAACTCTTTTAAAATTGGCCATTGCTCTTTTAATTTTTTGATTCTGACTCGCCTGGTGTCCGGAGCCACTTGCGCTGCAGTCACGCTATTTTCCGCCTATCTGACCTCACGGAAGCACGCCTTTCAGAGCGGCTCCATTAATTTCGAGGACAGCGGTCTAGTTGTTCTCCGCTCTGCCTTATTTAGGGAGCTCGCTGGCATGGACGCGCAGCGGACGCGCGCAGCGGGCACGCCGCTGGGGCACCGAAGGCACGCCTAAGGCAAGCCCGTCTGCGCACCGGCCACGCACAGCTCCAGTCTTGCTGCCCGAGGAGATGAGAGTGGTGCCAGAAATGAGAGACTCATCCATTCTAGCGAGACCCTAAGACGGATTGCCAAGTCAGCAAATGGAATGTTTAACCCACCCCATTGGGAGGACACAGCAGGTACATTGGCTGATTTCATTAGGAGAGAGGCTCTATTGGGAGGGCTGCTTAATGTTAGATCTCTGCCGAAGCATCAGGTGGAGATCCAACTGTTGTTGGAATTTCACTACCTAGTTGTCCTATTTATGACGGAAACTTGGACCCAATCAGGTTTAGAGGTAGAACTAGGACTGGCATGCCCTCTGGGCTATAAAATTTTACACATGCCCCGCAACAATGGAAGAGGAGGTGGAGTGGGGATTATTTTTAGAGAAGCCCTGGATTTTACTCAGTTAGAGATAGATAAAGTAGAGGGTTTCGAACTTTTTGGTTTCTCCCTTAAAGACCCTAAAGGTTGTATACTGGCTGGTATTGTTTGTTATAGACCGCCAGGAGCGGTTAGGTCTTCGCATTTACAGGGTCTAATTGACGTTATTTGCAATATGGTCATTACCCATTCTAATTTATTATGATTTTAATTTATGGTGCAATGGGGCGCTGGACTCCGGCTTTGGTAGCCTTATGCAGGCCTGTGAGAACTTATTATGCCAGGGAGTCAATAAGGCCACTCATATAGGAGGAAATATACTTGATCTTATCTTTTCCAAGGTACAGGCCTTGGAAGTGATCGAAATCCTCCCAGTTGGCTGGTCTGATCACAATTTGATCAAATTCCAGATATTTGATCTCCGAAGAACACAGCTCGCCGTTGGGGAGGCTAGGATGTTCAAAAATAGAAACTGGAGGGAACTCCTTAAGAGAAAATCTAGCTCCCTTCCTGTATTCTCTTTTAAAGACATTTTTAACGATTGTAGTACAGTAGAAGATAACTATACGGCCCTTTGCACTCAAATTCAAAGTCAACTTGCCCTAATTGCCCCCGAAAAAATCTGTAGAAAAATAGGTAGGCCATCGGCCAGTTGGTATAATGACCACCTTAAGTCTCTGAAACTGGCCTGTCGGCAAGCTGAGAGGAAATGGAGGAAAACGTATTCAGATAAGGGCAGGACTGAGTGGAAGGTGTTATTAGGGGAATATAGGAAGGAAATTAATATGGCTAAGTCGGAATATTTTGCCAATATTATTTTAAACTCAAAAAATAGCTCACGGACAATTTCTAAAATAGTGAAGGACATGACTGCCCCTGAATGTGTACAATCTAGAGTTCTGCCGACCCAAGCTCTGTGTGATAGCCTAGCCATTTACATTTTGGAAAAAATAAGTAATATTATTGATGAACTAAGACAAACTGATCCACCCAATTGTAAAGACTCTGTGGACAATCACACTGAGGCACTGGAGTCGGACAGGGTCAAAGTAACAGAGATGGGCTTATTACCCACCCTGGACCATTTTGAGCTATTTTCGGAGGACCCCTTTCCTAGAATTGCAGGGAGTGTATCTTCGGGGTCCCCCTTAGATCCCTCCCTAATAAAATCTGGAAGGAGTTGGGCTCTGAGCTCTTCCCCCTTCTTTGTCAGATTTGCAATAGCTCTCTGACCTCTGGGTCAGTGCCAGCTTGCTGGAAGAAAGCAGTGGTTACTCCACTTTTGAAAAAAACAACTCTAAACCCGACCTGTGTGGCTAACTACAGACCCATTTCTCTCCTTCCTTTTCCGATAAAAATCATTGAACGTCTGGTTAGCAAAAGTCTGTCTGAGTTCCTTGAATCCAATTTTAGGCTGGATGATGACCAATTTGGCTTTCGACCTGGCCATGGAACTGAGACTGCACTTGTGACCGTATTGGATGATCTTCGGATGCGAGCTGACAGGGGGCAATCAGGTATTTTAATTTTGTTCGACCTGTCTGCTGCTTTCGATAGGTCAATCATGAAATTTTGCTGACCAGACTGGGAGAAACTGGGGTGTATGATATTGCCCTCGATGGGTTTCGATCCTATCTATTTGATAGGTGTCAGGCGGTTTCCCTTCCACCGTATCAGTCCAAGTTTTTTGATGTCCACCATGGCGTTCCACAGGGATCGGCGATCAGTCCCATTCTTTTTAATGTCTACATGCGACCCCTGGTTGGAATTATAAAAACGCATGGTGTGAGACTGGTGAATTATGCCGACGACACTCAAATCTTCTTCTCTTTAGAGGGTAATCATTCTATCCCTCTGACTGCCTTCCACGATTGTATGCGAGATACTGCCCACTGGCTTAGAGCAAATTCTCTCCAGTTTAATTCAGGCAAAACTGAGGTTATCTATTGCACCACCGGGAGGATTTCCCCCCCTTTTCCTGGGAATCTTTGGTCTTCTCTATCTATGCCTACTGTGGCGCCGGCTAAAGCTGTACGCAACTTGGGAGTCATGTTTGACGCTACTCTAACTCTGGAGATGCATGTCAATAAGGTGGTAGGGACCTGTTTTTCTTTGATCAAAGCCCTGAAGAAAATTCTTCCACTACTACCAGAGGCAGCCAGAGCACTGGTCACGGGTGGTATTATCCTCAGTAGACTAGATTATTGCAATGCTCTTCTGTTGGACGCCCCTAAATTTTTGACTGAACGCCTCCAGAGAATACAGACTATGGCGGCCAAATTGGCATTGATGAAACCACGTCGGTCATCAGGCTCGCTGGCTCTTGCTGAGCTTCACTGGTTACCGTTAACGCAGAGGATCCAGTTTAAGTCTCTATGTCTGGTTTTTAAGGCCTTGCACGGATTAGGACCTATACCCCTTCAAGAAATCTTCACGTGGTATATACCCACCAGGTGTCTTCGCTCTACCACTGCCTGTTTGGTGAAAGTTCCAAAGTTTCGGAAAGCCAAGTCAGGGGGTAGAGCCTTTAGCTTTTCTGCAGCTAAACTCTGGAACAGCTTTCCTTTGGAACTCAGACAGTCTTATGATCTTCTGCAGTTCAGGAAAAGACTTAAGACTTGGCTGTTTCCTAGAGCTTATTAATTTCCTTTATGGTTTTATTTGCTCTATTTCTGGCTCCCCCTAGCTACTGGTCAATGTATTATGTACTGTAGCGCCGAGATGCCCGTAGGGTGATTGTTGCGCTCTATAAATACTTTATACAATACAATACAAATACATTTAATGAGAAATCCTTAATAGACTTGTCAACATGAGTACATTTCCAGTTAGTTCCCTAATGTTAGTTTCTGGATCTTCTTATAGGGCCATATGCATTTTACACATTTTCCCATAGACACATAATGGGCAAAACCCTTTGCTGCATCTGGCCCTTAGATCTCTTTTGATATATATAAGTACTTGCTCATGATTATTAGTTGACGTAGTATTGACTACATTAATAAACATAAACTGTGGTAATACAAATGTCAATACCAACCATACAGAAATTGTCACAAGGACACATGAACAACAAATGTTAAAACACCTTTTCCTAAATGATCTATGTCTATGTTTGCCAGTCTCATTTCTAGTACTATCCATTCTAACTGTAATAAATTTGGAAAAATCACAGATTAGTCAAAAATCTTAGTTAACGAAAAATGAAATTTCTAAAAAAGTATTCTAAAAAATTGTTCTAAAGTTTTCTAGCTAAAAATTATAAAAAAAATATTAATTTCGCTATACTAGCTTTAGTCTGTGTACCCCACACTTCTTGAGCCCTCAGCTCATCAACAATGTTTTTTTATTATTTCATTTCTTCTGAGCTTTTCTTCATTTATTTTTGTAAATCTCCTCTCTCTTTTTCTGCACCCTTTTCAAAAAAGCAGTTCATTTAGGGTGGCTTGTACGAGCAATTGCTTTTTGAACAGAAATCAAGAAACTCATTCTCCTATTCAGTTGAAGAAGCAGTCACCAAGTATATCCATTCAGGTGCTGTATATTTACTATTTGGTGTTTTTGTTTTCTTTGTTCTTCGTACTTAATCCTTTTCTTCTTCTGCTTCACTCTGTTCTGATTAGCTTGATATTTCAATCACTGTTTCTGGTACTTTTCTGTGAAGAGAGTATTTTACCCTTTTTAATCCTTTTGGCCACTTGTCATCATTCTTTGCCCTTTTCCCATTTTCATTTTCAACATCACCCGAAACTGTTTCTGTACTTTCTTTCAATGTCTCTCTTTTCCTTTTTTCTTTGTTGTTATCCGCAAGGATTACTTCATTCTCAGCATGACAATGACTGCATAAATTTCATTTGTCCCACTAGCTTGTACCCACTCTACTTCGTTTTCAACTTGCCTTGATGTTCTTGATGATCTTCTTCCGCATGTTCTTCTCTTTCAAGTGGATTTGGTACGCTTCGTGTGTGACTCACATGAGTTCAGTTCGGCAAGCCTCCACACTTGACTGCAGTAGTCGTCACCGGTATTATCTGATAGAGCCCGTGCCAACGTGGCTCTAGGCAGTTCTTCCTAACATGTTTTTTCACTACAACCCAGTCTCCAGGACACAGGTCATGTCCTTGTTCTTGCTGTGTTGTTGTGGCAACTTCTCCAACCTGGTGAGACACAGAACGTACCACATCAGCCAATCCTTTGCAATAATCCAGTACCAAATCATCAGTTATGTTCATTAGCTGATTTGCTGGCACTGTCAGCTGTCTCATAGCCCTGCCCATCAAAATTTCATGAGCGGACAGTCCTGTTCTTTTGTCTGGAATACTTCTCAAGCTCGTTAACACTAATGGAAGCGCATCAGGCCATTTTAGTGTTGTGGATGCACAAACTTTTGCCAATCTTGATTTAATTGTGCTGTTTACCTGTTCCAGTACTCCTGAAGCCTCAGGTCTATAGGCACAGTGCAACTTTTATTCAATTTGTAATGCTGCACAAATCATCCAAATTATTTCATTATTAAACTGTTCCTCTATCTGATTCCAAAGAGACCGGAAAACCGAATTTAGATATTATTTCTCTGAGAAGCAATTTAGCAACTGTTAAACTGTCATTACGCCTTGTTGGATAAGCTTCAACCCAACGTCAGATGTTGACTCAGTTAATGGAGTATCTTTGATATTAGGCCTTGGTTTAGTGCATAATTCAGTTGCGTCCAAGCAATCATGATCTGCCTCATCCACAAACACCTCACATCCTGGAGTTGGTAGTAATGTTGCTGGGTTTAAAGCTGTACATCTTGCTACAGTAACATTCTCTGCTCCCAATATCACTTGCTCATATTTTGTTAACCGACTGCTTGTTAGGTACTGAGTGTGAGTTTGTGTTTACAAAATTTCAACTGAATGTGGCACATACACTTTCAAAACATGTTCCATCACAATAGACTCACTCTGCTCAAGACTCACACAAGTAGCAGCAACTGCTTTTAAACAACCTGGAAGAGCTGCAGCGACTGGATCCAAAGTAGTAGAAAAATATGCCACTGGCCTTCGTGCTGTTCCGTGCGCCTGTGTTAGAACTGGCAATGCACAACCATCACATTCATTAAAGAACAATTCAAAATCTTTATCAAAATCTGGCATTCTCAATGCTGGTGGGCGACATAGACTGTCTCCAGCACCATAAACGCCTTCTTACCTTCCACATCAAGGTGTATTGGATCTGTCACATCCTTGTGTGTCAACTTTTGTAATGGCTTGGCAATCAGTGATCATAATCCACTGCCTGCAATATCCGACCATTACCAAAAACATCCAAACTTCTTTTTGTGTTTTTGACGGATTCATTTGCATGATAGTATTGATCCGATCCTGAGAAACTCATCAAACTCCCTTTTCAATGATATGGCCCAAATACAGTACTTCTTTTTTACAAAACTGTGATTTTGCTGGTGACACTTTTTGCCCACCTACTGCAAAATGGTTCAGTAAGGCAATTGTATCTGTCACACAGTCTTGTTTCGTTTTCGATGCCACCAATAGGTCATCGATATACTATACTAGGACAGAATCTATAGGCATCACCAATGACTCCAAATATTTCTTTAATATTTGATTAAAGATAGAAGGACTTTCTGTATACCCTTGAGGAACTCGGCACCATGCCAAGACACGGTTTCCGAACCGGAATGCGAATAAATATTGGCTGTCTGGATGTAAGGGTATTGAGAAAAATGCTTGGAGCAGAACGATTACAGAAAACCAATCACATGGAATTTGACATAAAATCACTGCAGGATTTGGTGCAATCAGACAACAAGGTATAACAATTTGATTAACCCTTCTCCGGTCCTGTACAATCCTATATTTCCCGTTTGGTTTGCGAATTCCCATTCTAAGCGAATTGCATGGACTTCCAAGGATTTCTTTCAGGATTCCTTGCTCAATCAACATGTCGATCACAGGTGTCACTCCCGCATTTGTTTCAGGACTCATTTTGTACTGTTTTATCCTTGGAAACTCTGCATCAGGCTCAACTGTAATTTGAATTGGAGTTACTCCTTTCATCAAGCCAATATCTTTCCCTGTAAAATCCCACATATCTGCCAACACCGTGTATCTCAACTCAACAGGCAAATCATTCGCTCTAAGTAATGGAAACAATTCATTCACTTCTGTTCCTTGTCTTGGCATTTTGAATATGACATCTTCATCTTTCGTGTGAAATGCTATTCCATCTAGGGTACAATAAATGGAATGGTTCATCTTGCAAAGTAAGTCCCTACCTAATAGGTTAACCAGATCTGTGTCGCAAACAACAAATTTGTGCAATTCTTGGAAATTACCAATTTGAACCTTCATAGGTCTAGTTATTGGCATTTTGATTAATTTATTAGATACTCCTACAACTGGGATACTTTCTCCCCAGATGGGTAGGTTTGGAATTTCCACAGTTCTCACAGTGGAACGGGTAGCACTAGTATCTTTGAGGAATGTGATAGCATTACCATCAACCTCGCCATCCACAAAGGGACCGGACTGATCTACCTCCAGAGATGTGCCAAGAACGCACGCTTCCTCCCCCCTCAAGCACCATCATTGTGATGTATCTGAGTCATTTCCATCCGTCTGTATCAAATATTGTGAGGCCACCTGAACATTTGAATATATTTGAACATTTGTTTGATAACCCACATTCGTATTGTACCTTTGCATTTGACCATTCACATCCTGATTTGGCATAGGAGCCTGTGGTATTTGTAAACCCTGACTTCTATTCTGTACTCGTACTGATGTATTCTTATTTTGTTCTTGACTCATTTGAGTTTGACTCATCCGATTCTGATGAACTTGATTTCGTACTTGCATTTGCTCATAATTTCCTGTCTGACCTGAATTAGTAATCACACGTTTACACTCGCATCTCCAATGTCCAAATTCACCGCAATTGCGACAAGGAAATTTCTTCTTCAAATCTTCTCTATCACCAAAATTACCTCTACCTCTTCCTTGACCCATCAGGATAATTTGCATCACATTATTGCCATTTGTAACTACACCTTTCATCCCAGTAGTAGTCTGACCACTCTCATCTAAATCTGCATTTAGATAACCCCCTTTCTTTGCCATTTTCATTTGTGTTACCATCAACTTCTCTTTCAACTTTTGATGTCTCATTTCTATGTCGTCTCCTCAATATTTCGCATTACGGGGTATTTCATCGATTGTTTTACCCTGCCAACATATTAAATGCGGCTGAATCATAGCACTTATTTCAGGTCTCAATCCATACACGAACCTGTATACAAAACGTCCCATATCTTTTTCTGTGATATTTTCTATACCACTAAAATGCTTAAACACTTGAAGAAGCCTCTCATAATATATATGTACCGATTCTTTTAACTCTTGAGTCGTTCTATCAATATTTACCCTTTCTGTTTTCTTTGGAGAAATCTTTCCCTTCAAATATATAATAAAATGATTATATTTGTTCATAACTTCTTCCGAGGGTGCTCCTGTTTTTGGATCTCTTGGATATTCTTTATTTGGCCAATCTACAGCAATTTTACACTCAGTCCACAAATCTGCTGGAACAACAATATCAAAATGACCATCCAAGTCAACCCACAGGACTTTTGAGACTTTCACAAACCTTTCTACTTGCCTATACCACTCAAGAGACTTTTCTCTCAATCAAGGAAAATCATTTGTAAATGACAATATGTCCTGTCTTGACCAAGGAATATGAACCATATCACCTCCTGGTACCACTCTCATCATTGGATATGCTGAGGCAGCATCAACTGTTGCTGATTCTTTTTCAGCTTCTCTCACAGGATACAATGGGAGAGCAACATTCGCTTTTGCATTTTCATCTTCCTTCTTTTTAGCCCATCTTCCTTTCCATCTATCTAATTCTCCCCAACGTCTCAATGTATTGATCAGCTCTTTAATCTGCAATCGCTTCCCTGAAACATTCAGATTTTCTAAATCCTTGTCTGTAAAATCCAATCTATATGTCTTTTGTAATGCTTTCGACTTCTCAATATCAACTCTATACATCTGAGCAACTTCTGCAAAGGTCTCATGTAAGCTTCTTGCTTTTCTCGTTTTCTCGTAATATTTTTAAATAAAAATAACTAATCATCCTGATATCTGCTCAATCTTTCAGGACTAATAGTGCCTGCAATCATTTCTTCTAAATCTCGGAGTTCCTTCTCTAATTACTATAGGTTGATCCTTTCGAGTTTTTAACAATGTTATTATTTTCATGTTTCTTTCTCAAATCTAAAGCTCGTATTAGTGAATAAATCTACAATTCTCACATCCGTGTTATATTTTTCTACTTTCAATCAGTGTAATTTTCGTTGTCCAATCTCAGCGCGATTCACACAAACAAACCAATAGCAGCACAGCAATTTTGGTGACGTATTCTCACCACTGACCAATACCAGTGCGACACCTTTTTTTTACGTCAGTTCTTCTCCTTCTACTGACCCTCCCTTTACAAAATCAGCATCAACGTCTTTAAGTCTTTTAACAAAACAAACTACATAAAACACAAGATGTCTGCTCCACTAAGAGAAATTTTGAAAGTATTTAACACATATTCTAAGAGATCTCTACACTCCAGCAATAAAACCTTGCCCAGCGTGATATTTATTTGCTCTCTAACAAGCGGAAAATTCTCAGAACTTCTCCAGTTGCACCTCTGAAGTGATCCAAATAAACCCTCCTCTACTTCATTCAACTAAGTTCCCTGTACGATACTTTCAGTTTGACGACCGCGTAGTACCAGCAGACAACGCACATAATGCTTAGTGTATGCCACACTAAGACAGCCCGTAGGCTTATCCCGGGATCTTAGGCCAACGACGGACCCGTCAATTCCATTGAGATTCTACAAACCTTAACGTGACATAAAGGTACAAACGGAACCAAATTATCAACGATTAAGTTAGTCTGTTAACTCCGTCTTTTCAAAAACACAGTAATTTTAATCTCAATAACCATCCGACGCAACTACCAAAACTGATTTAGCGGAAGCGGGTGGGGAAAAATAACATCACTTACCATCCACACCTAACACTATAATAACTACAATAACATAACTATAATGTTGGGCCCATAAGACATTATTTCTCTAATAACGGTAACAAAGGTCCTCCGACGGATCTTTGGTAGAGTTAAAAGGGACTGTGTAATTGAAACCACAGAAGTGCTATTTCCCCATGAGGACCTAGAATGAAGGAAATACGCTAAACAACAGAAACTAATTATTAAGCAATATTTTTCTATCTCATAAATAAAAAGACACCTTTCTTTTGATTATCTCTTTTGTTATTCAGATTAGTGAATGGTCAATCACAAAGGTCAAAATAGAACAACATCATTTAGTTCGCAAATGTTTCAGAATATCACAATACCGCATAACGGATTCAAATCACAATAACAGATTCATCAAGAATAGAGGAGTGAGAATAAGAGAAATTTCATAGCAGCAGTTTAAAATACTTCACCCAGGAGCGGAAATTCTAATGCTCAGCGAACATTAGTAGGAAAACTATTCCCACAGCCGTTAGGAATAGTAAAGGCAGCATGATGTGCAAAATCTCAGGAAAGTTCAAATGGTTCAGCAGGATTGCCAGACAGAATGTCAGGAATCGGCACGGCATGCAGCACACCACGAACGCAGGACGAGTCCCCAGAAGTCATGAGAACAAGCCAAAGAGCACCTTCCCACAAAGGTTTTTAGACATTGCTACTTCCTTCCCTTGGCTAATTTGTTGCACTTTCTTCTTTCTACAAACATTTTCATTGGCTAAACATTATGGTGTGGCAGTCTTCTGACAATGACCTAACCATAAGTTCTGAACACTCTTTATCTAATACATTATACAACTTTCTTGAAGGAAGAGGAAAATAACCTAGTTACAAATGTATTTTATTAATGAAACAGTAACTTTCAAACATTCCCTTTACTCTCACTCAGACAGGAAAGAAAGTAATCATTTCAGACAGAATTAGGCTAATATCTACACTCTAGGAAACAACTCGTAGCATGTGAAGGTCTGCAGCTAAGGACAACATTGTGTCACAAATCACGGAACAGGAGTACGTGAACATATCCTCATATATTCTGAGGCCTACATTTCATTTAGCAAAAGAGAGAATTAATTCTAAAGACATCCTACACTATACTCTCACGAAGAATAACGTATTTTCCCTTGTCGTTTTAATTTCTGTAGTAAGGGAGACAGAATGACACACATTAGAAAATACATGTAAATTGTATTAATTGCACTTAGTCCTCACTATGTTTATATTTTTCTAACTAAAATAGAGCATATTGTTGTGCCTTTACACATCACGTTGTACAGTAATTCTGTTAACATTAGTAGTTTTTATTTCTCCAAACATTAGTAATTATTTCACCTTGACAGGTGGATTTCATTGAGCAAATTTTATTACAAAAATCATGCTCCATTCTAGCCAACATGTCTGCAGCGTATAAATAAAAGAACAGGATGTCCTAGTGATGTTCTCCCCTCTTTATGCATGCTGGGTAGATGGCGCCATATTGGGGGAAGCATTTTGACCTCATCTAGGTAATAGTTTTGTGGAGCATGCCAGCTACTCATGCGTAAGGAATGGGGCGGGAAGACAAGACAAGAAGGTAATTAGTATTCACACTGGCCTTTCTACTCGCTATCTCTGTTTCATATCTTATCACAAGTTTCTTGGCTGTGGGCTGCCTTCAGTTCTTCCCGCCATGCACAGTGCATAGAAGATTGCTTGTGTAGATTTCACGTTTAACTGAAGATCTTTACATACATATTTTTGTTTATCATCTTAACATTTTTATAAAGCTCTGCCGTACAACAGAGGGACTTTACAAGTAACCCGGATAGGACATAAACAGTGAAAATCAAAGAACGTAATGGATGTAGAAGAGCTAGTGCATTATGAGATGCAGTAGTTTAAGGATGAAATCGAAATTGTCTGGAAACCAAAATATATCCTTAAGTTTGAAACCGGTTGAATGAATGAGTTTTTGACCCTTCTGAAGGCCAGCAGAATGGTTTCGGCCAGAGATCTGCAAAAAGGGCAATTTTCTTCTTATGTTTATTTTTTTATTTCCAGAATTTCACCTAGGTCCTCAAATGTCGTGTGTGAATTACGTCAAGTGCTTAAGAAAGTTGCTGTGGGGGTGGAATAGAAGGTAATAATCTCATAATTGGTGAGGGTCTAGAGGAGGGTCTCCTCCCTCCTCACAAGGAAAAAATATTTTTGCCATGGAGAAAACTATTTTCAAATTCAAATGCAAATGGACTTTCCCTAAGCATTTACACATCCTTCATTTCGCTATGCCTAAATGCAGGGGCATGGGACGATAGCTGTGAACTTGTGTCACAGCTTTCCACGAGAACTCCTGCTATCTTTCTTAAATTCCTCAATATCAAAACAAAAGTTTTGTGTCTCCTAATAAAGGCATACATGTTAATAAATTATTTTTATTTTAGATACGGGTTTTTAGAGAGAGCGACAGTAGTAGTTGCAACATCACAACCATACTGTGGCAGTGTTTCAGACATTTTTAGTCTTGGTATTTCAAGCAATAGGAAATTCTTGATATGAGAATTATCAACCCTCATGGAATAGCATGGCTATTAAACTGTCCATTTAAGTTGTTTTGTTCAGAAACTATGAAACCTTGAAATCGGTTAAGTGATCTAGCTGAAGGAAGCAACTACATTTCTTTCAGAATGAATGAAAGGTAATCAAATTGTCTTTGTGAGGTAGGGGATTCTTGCTGCTGAGTGAGGAGGACTGTAATAGGGGCACGCACATTTAGCTGTGCACCCACCAGTAAACCATTGCCAAAGTCAAAATGAGCAATACCCAGCATCTGGTTTGCTATTCTCAGGTGGCTTGTGGGGAGAAAATGTGTATTCTTTTTGACAACATTGAGTGAAAATGCTGCTGATTTGGCCACAGGGTTTAAATGGTCAGTACAATCGGGTCATAGCTTAGCCCCCTTTATTTTGGAAGGCAATATTACTGTGGCAGTAGCTCCTCTGGATTGGTACTCTGCAAGGTGCTGTCAATTAGAGAGGAATAAAAGAAAAAAATGCAAATAATGTATCTATACAGGGCATACCTGAAGGTTAGGGATTGCAGGAAATCAGGTGGCTGACTATTTATAGGGAATTTACCGAAGTAAATAGTCCAGCAAGATTTGATTATGTTGTTATTTCAAAATATGTACACCAAATAGAGTCAGAATACACGTCTACCTGATGTCGGATCATTCTCCACTAGAGTGTGAATTCACCTCAGGATGAAGACTTGTAGCACTTACTGGCGGTTGTAGAAGGCTGTGTTAGTTGATGAGATCTTGGCTTCTTAACAAAAGGAACAGCTATATGTATTGCTGGGAAATAAACAATATTTATTTGATAAACATTATGTGTGACAAGTTCAAAGACTTCTTCAGGGGGCCTGTCATACTGTGTGCCGCTAAAAATAGGAAGACTTAGCCTGCCAGTTATAACAGGCTTGATTGCGAAGTCCACAAGGCACAGCCATTGGTAGATAGTAATCACTCCCCTAAGAATATAGTGAGGCTGAGCACAGCCACTGGGAGTCTGAAAGATAAACATTTTGAGCAGAGACCTTCCAATACACTAAAGTGGTACAAAGGAGTTTTAAGGAGCTTAACATGGTTATATGGCTTCTGGACTGACATGCACAGAAAAAGCAGACTCAGAGTCAAGTCGGTGTAATAATCAGTCCTGGCTCAAAGATAATGGAGATTGAAAAGATAGAGCTGAAGAGGGTCTTTTTAAGGTATTACGCCAACTTGTGACATAGAAACCTATCCCCCACTGAGACAATGATGCTAGATTTTCTTTCTAAAGCACGGTAGTCAGTATTGTTTATTGATTATTTCATTGCATTGTGATAATTCAGCTTGCTTGAAAATATTGTTTAATGTTTGTTTCGGTATGATCTAATATCTTGATTTCCAAGTTATGTTTCTTAATAGTAAACAGGGTTTCACTAGAACATGCATAGGTGAATGGGTATGAGGGTTCCTCTGTTGATTGTTTCAATCATATTCAACAAAGTCTAAGTAAAATAAATAAACTAGTTTAGAATATTATTGGAGAAGAGAGGAATCTTCTCCTCCAGGGAATATCAAGCTTGGGGTCACACAGATGAAAACTGCAAAATCCTCTTCCTTTATAAAGACTAAAGAAAGACACATCTTTATCCAGATGGGCTTTTTTACCTCTCTGGACACATGAGAGCAGAGACAGAAACAACAGCTATCTTTTTAAGGAACAATACCTCTGTTCCACTAAGGGATGCAGTTTAGAGCAAGTCCATCTAAGACTCTCACACATGCTTCTTTTGGTGCTAATATTAGCTTAGTTAGTTAGTTAGTTAGAGAGAGAGGAAGGGCAGGGTTGAAGATCCATGCAGAGGATTACCATTATACTGTTACAATATTTTACTTTTCTGTTTGTACACTAATATCATTGTCACTTTCGTGTTACTCTGTGTAATAAAACTATAGATAATGTGTGCACAAAGATAGGTTTTTGATTTTAATAAAATCATATAGTACACCCCTGGTGTAAATGCTTTAATGTGTCTGTTCATGGTAAACAATAATCCTTAAGCCTCTCCATACTGATTGTTGCCTAATACACACCTTCCTCATGTAATACTCGACGGTTTTCATGAGTAACAGTTCACTGGGTTCTCTGTCTTATGATGGTATGTGGATTAAGACTGACAGAAGGTTTAGAGAATCCAAATCTTGGACCATAGTCTTGACGGATTCCAGAAAATGTATCAACACTCCATAATTGTGGTTTTTGACTGTTCTGAAACAACCAAACCCCCATAGCTCCTTTATTGCTCGGCACAGAAAACGCTTTTGATCTGGTGAACTGGGATTTTGTTTCATCACAGTTCTCCTTATTGCCTCAATCTTTGTACGAATGGGTAACTTCCAGTGCATTGAGACCCTTATGGGTGATTTGCTGCGCTTTATAAATGCTGATTGATTGATAACGTCTGGTTTGGAAAGGCAAGTCCTCTTGCTATATTAGAGTAGAGAGAGGCCACAGGCAGGGGATTCTTCTTATCCTCCTTACTGTTCAGTCTTTATATATAGCCCCTTGTCAGGAAAATTCGGAGAGACCCCCCTGGTTTACAGGGTTCATGAATTGACTGGATTTTCTCAAATCGGCCCTGTACTGATGATGTTGCTCTCTATTAATATTAATATGCAGAGTCTGAACATTTGAAGTAGCTATTTAGTATTATAGATGACTACTCAAAGGTATATGGCTATAGGATCAACACATCAAAAACAGAAGTGATACGTCTGAATTCCCATGAAGATATGCTGTCAGAAATTCCTTGACGGCAAAATCTGTGATTGGTCACAGGACCTCTATAAGTTAAACAATAAGACCCTATTAGAAGAATAGAGAATTAGTGGCCTGGTGTTCGATACCTTTCTGGTGGATTGGCCCAATCTTATAAACATGTTCTATATGATTCAGGGACTATTTATTTCTGTGCTATTAAATCACATGACCCACTTGAATGCACGCTGTGGGTTTTGGGTAATTTCTGGAGCCTCACATTTTTAAAAGATATCAGTTTCTAATGCTAGCATGCTTTTGGCAGGTTTGTGCCCGAAGTGGCAGAAAATGTAAGCTTAAAAAACAGGAGGACCTAGTCAAGTTGTGGAAAACTCCAGATCTCTTGGAGGATATAACTAAAGCTGTCTTCAGGATTTGGGTTAAATGTAGGGTTATAGAACTTACACAATCTGACTGGGACATAGGAACATTTGTTGTTGAATTGCCCATGTTAAGTGGGATTTTTGAAGCAAATTCTTTGGCAGCCCTGTAAAATGTCTGGAGTCAGACTTGAACATGGCACAAAGATACCTTCATCAGGGACATAATGGAATTCCCAGTGGTCTGTGAGAAAAATACAGTTTAGTTTTTTTTTTTAGGATTAGTAGTTACGTGTAACATAAAATTTCAGAGGCTCTTAGGACCATTCCATGGTGAAATCTAATGGGTTAAGGATATAGGCTAAACTGAAGAGGGCTGCTAACAAGGGGGCATTTTCATTATAAAATATTAGTGATATGATTATTGCTCATACCAAGTCCAGCTGCTAGAGATAAGCTGTCAAAGTGTGCTCAGGGGATTTAAGGGGTTAAGCGTAAGAAGAGCTATTTGGTCTCAACCGTGGCGCTTGGTGGTATTTGTCTCTGGTGCCGTAGGGTCCGTCCTATTATGGCTCTGAAAACTCACGCAAGTATACCCCTACCACACTTCACTCTCGGGGTACCATGGAAGCAAGTGAATGTCCAGTCTGGTGCTTTTCTTTTAACAAAAAGAGGTGCTATCATCACTCCTTCACTCAATACTATACATGAGGAATATGAAGCACTATGGGGAAGCAATTTAGTGGATGGTACGGAAGTTACTCCACAGACAAACAGATTTAGATTTAGTTATGGGCGCAGGCTCACAGCGATGAAAGGGAGCAGCTTTCCTGATTTCTGTGACCCATGATCAGTCTGTATGTTTTGAGTAAGCAGTCAAGCGAGTTGCAGTAATCTAAACAAATAAATACAAAAGTCTGTTTGTAAGTTCTCAGTCAATGTTTTGTTCAGGTTTTACTGAGGTGAAGCACACTCTGGATCTTCAAGCGCTGTTTGCAGCCTTAAAACACATGGTGTGAGCAATTGCAGTCGCAGGGGTTTGTCTGAGTGGCCTTGCCGTCTTCTCTCCGTAGCAGGCAGATGGAAACTGCAGCGGCACTGGTGAAGGGGTGATGGTCCAACAGGACCAGTTCTCGCGGCTGGGGAGGAGGGTCGCTGTACTCCTGCAATACAAGTTGCGTCTTCTTCCCTTTCTGTAGACAGGCAGGCTCCGATGTCTCAGGCAGACCATCAGCTTTCCAGTACGACGTGCAGACTTGAGGTGAAATCCCATCACTCCCAGGACACTGACTGTCAGTGAAGCCAGCCCTGGGTCATTCTGCCGAGTACCCCCATCCTTGGTCATTGAAGAAACTTGGAACAGGAATGAAGTGGGCAATTTTGGATCTTACTTTTATTTTTCACGAGATCCAGAAAGGGGATTTAGATCCACTATCTGAAGTCCTGGAACCAATTTGATGTGGTTCCTTTTGACATTTAATTTTCTTGCTGCAGCGCTGACACAGTCTATGCATAAGCTGACGGCTTTCCCAGCAGGTATTGTTGAGACCGTCTCCAAGTAGGAGTACTTATAACATGAACACAATTAGTGTGAAACAATGTTTACTCCAATCAGCCTTCCTTAATGAGTCACTCAAAGAGAAGATAAAAGACCAGATTCTGCCCAGAAACATCTCTCCACTCCTTTGATAAATAGATCTGCTGGCCCACCCCATTCCACCACCATGAAGTAAATGGCCGTGCTTGGCAAGAACCAACCAGCAATCCCCTGCTTAAACAGCCATCATTGAATTTCTAAAGGCAACCCTGTGTCCACCCTCCGCACTTCAGTGGCTGACCCTGCAGCTTGGAAATGCAGGCAGTACATTTCAACAATCTTCATCTTGTGTCATGTGAAACCAGGACAAATCCGAAATGGATGCTACTGAATCAGCCACTTGCAAAGTACATGGAGTTCTGTTACTATTTACTATACATACACACGTCCTTGATACACACACAGGAGGGGAAGCACAGGGTCCGGGTATGAGGCACACGCTGAACTTTACCTGATCAGGACTGTAAGCTTCAAGCTTTCAGTTTCAATAGGTAAAAAGACCTGTCAAGTACTTTGGTTTCAAGAACGGTATGTTGCCTATCTGGCAATTCTGCCTCTATGCATCTTTCAGTTGATCTGAAATGCTTCATGAGCGATATTAACCAGCCCCAAGGTTAGGGCAGGGGACATTACAGAGCACCAGCTTCTGTTGGTTTGTAAAAGGCACAGCGTCTTTAATTTGTTTCTGTGCTCCTCTGGGGATAGTGCAACTGTTGAAAAGTTAAGGCAGTCTGGTCCGGTGTGTTTAAGTCCGAGCAGAGTCTGCCAGCTTTTTTCTGTAACCCTTGAAACTTCTGCTTTTCTTTATTTGATGCTCCTGCATAGATTAAAATGAAAAACGAAACCAGCATAAACAGAACCAACCCCCTCTTGATACCTAGGGTCATCTGACGGAAGAGGAATACCCTAGATGCACTCTGAGTTGGCGAGAGTTCTTTCTCATGACCCAGCTGTACTCCGGAAGTGAACCGATGCTAAGAACTGAAGCAGAGCATTGTCGGTTTTGCTTTTATGTGCTGGATAGGGTTTCACTCCGGCCACTCAACACACTGGTGGAATAAATGTATAGGGGTCACAGGAGCTCAAGCTACTGAACTCTGTTGAAAATGTATGTATAGTGTGGAGATGCAATGTTGTGTTTCATTTACCAATAAAATATGTTAATTTTAGAGATATTTTGAAGCCACAGCACTATTTCAAGAGGAAACTACAAATCTGAATGCAGTAATAATCAGAAGATTGCCCATTACATGGCCAGCTCCATGCAGCAACATCATTAATTATTCTTTGGTCTACAGTTCATCAGTGATGTACAGAAACTAACGTTATTTTTTCGAATTTTTTTGTGTATATTTATTGCTTGTAATATGCATAGGATATGTTCCTTATATAGTGTTCACTACATGTGAGTCCACATTTCGCCTTAAACAGGTTACTCCCTCAATTAAGAAAAAAATGAAGTATTTCTCCTTGATGTTAATTTGACTCTTTTCATCCTACAGAATACAGGCTATAAATGGCACAGTACATCAATAAAATATCTGGGTATATGGTTCGGGATAGAGCTTACTGAGACCCTTTCTCTGAATGAGAACAAAACCATGGGTACCAGCCATTACATCGCGGCTGTTACCACACATGACCATCACAACGCAATTTTTTACAATGTATAGGCCTTTACAACGAAATGGATATGCTTTGCAAATGGTACTATAGGTAATTTTAGGGTTTAGGGTGGGTATGGGTTTTAGAGTGGCAAGGGTAATTTTAGTGTTTAGGGTGGGTATGGGTTTAGAGGTGGCATGGGTTATTTTAGGGTTTTGGGCAGGTATGGGTTTTGGGGTGGCATGGGTAATTTTAGGATGGGTATGGGTTTTGGGGTTGCATGGGTAATTTTAGGGGTTAGGGTGGGTATGGGTTTGGGGTGGGAAGGGAAGGGTAATTGTAGGGTTTTGGGCAGGTATGGGTTTTGGGGTGGCATGGGTAATTTTAGGGGTTTAGGGTGGGTAGGGGTGTCAAGGTTGCATGGCTCATTGTAGGGTTTAGGGTGGGTAGGGGATTTTGGGTGGAAAGTATAATTTTAGGGTGGTTAGGGGTTGAGGGGTTGTTGGATTATATATATATATATATATATGGTTTAATATATTTCAACAGGCATCATTGTGTGTGGAATATATAAAACATATATAAAAGTAAGTACATTTTGTTTTACATGTATTTTTATGCATTACCATGCATGCCATTACTGAGAAATTATAAGTATTTTACAGGGAAATATAAATCAATAATGTATACATAAATAGCTTTTACATTTACCTGTAAAATATTTTCAATCACAACTCTAACCACACATATGTTTTACAAAACTCGTTGAAAAAGGCATGCGTTGTAAAGGTATATGCGTGGTTAAAGTTTGCGTTGTAATGGTAAAGCATTGTCACAACACTTGCGTTGTTACAACCGCATTGTAAAGTCATGCAATGTAATGTCATGCTGTTGTGGAGATGTAAAACCCAACACCATAAACAATGTCAGAGATCTGCTAAAATTAGGTCTTGGAAATGATCAAAATGATGATCAACACACTCATCAACTTCCCGAACAGCATGCTCCCTCAAAAAGACCTCCATTCTTTTTCAGCTCAGGTGATAAAATCAGAGTTCTTAGGGAAAAACAAAAAACCAAGGATCGCCCTACTCAAACCTAAATTGGACAGAAATGCTCAAAATGCTACATAGCCTATCTAGCCAGCCGTTGTACTTGGTGGTTCCTTCAGAAACATCTGGAATACCAGTTTGGCTTCACATAGAGAAAGGCTTAATTCATCTCCCCATCACTTTATTTTCTACTCACAATCCAAAAATCATATATTTTAGACGTTACACACTCCTATGTTATTATACACAGCACTCTTCATGCCTTATGTTTGATAGACCAAAGAGTCCATCCAAAGATCCTTGCCTCTCTCTGGTATGACAAATGTATGGAAATCAATGATCGCATGTTATTCTGGGAAAGTTGGTCCTCTGAAAGCATCAATCTTGTTAAAGACCTAGGTATCTGGGATAATCCTTCGCAGACATCCAAGCTCTCTACAAACACCCTGAACTGGATTATTTCAAGTTTGTGGGGGTAAGGAATATAGGCTTTATTCATAACCCAGGGCTGCACCTATGGCCCAACCAATCAGGCCACTTAGCCTCGAAAATCTATACTTTTCTTTCCTCCACTAAACCTTAACTTGTATCGAAAACAATATCCTTCTGGAACAGTCTCAGTGGCAACCATTCAGAGTCCCCTAGCCCATGAAAATATAAATCTCTCCGTTTAAATTCAGAATCTCTGCAGCTCTCGCCCAAACGACTATGGTACATACATAATGCCCTTTGCACTCACACAAAATTATTTAAGCTAGGCCTCCAATCTCTGATGGAACTGCAAATCAGAAGCAGGAGGTAACCCTCATATGTTTTCCAATTACAAATATACCCCCTCCTTATGGTTTCAACTATAAAACTTCATCTAAAGGGTCTTTAAAATTCACCTTACAATTGACCCACCAATTGCCCTACTAGACATCTTTTAAGTGCCCCTAAGACCTCCCCTACCCCACACAGACCTCCTTCTTATCGACTTCATTTTGGTCCTGGGCATTAAACTAATCCTCTCAGAGTGAAAGAGGTCTCCCAACATCTCATTTCACTCCTGATGGAACTGGTTATGCTTTAGTAGAAGTGCTGACCTTTATTTCCAAATGTCTCACATTGTAGTCTTTTCCAGAAAAATTGTGGGACGCCATTTACCTATACCTACAGAAAAAGAACTCTCCATGATCCCCATTCCTAGATCCTTCCCTACGGGCATTTGCATCATTACAAATTGCTTTCCTTACAGAGCCCCCTACTATCAAAAATTAAGTATTCCCGATTCGCCTTGAGCCAACCGTGCCTTCCTTGTCTCCTCTCTCTCACTATCTTTATTCTATCCTTATTCTCCCTTATTTATCCCTTATACAGCTATCTCTATTCCTCTCGTAGTTTTAAAAGTTCTTTATCAGTTCTTCTAGTTCTTGGTACAAACAATTCCACACATGTTTAATACCTTACAAACCATACTTCTCTTGCTCACTTTTTGATTCATTTCTCACAAGCGTATATGTAATTTCACCAAGATTCCCCCATACAACACTTATATTTTTTTTACTAACGAATTCTACTTTTATAATCAAAATCGGCTATGACGTTTGGTGCCTATGCTATGTTGTAATTCTCTCAAAAAAAGACTGAAATTTAAAATAGTTTATATTTTGTGTGAGCTCAATGCATGGGAGCCTCAAGCTGGTCTGCTTTTCTCTACTACTCTCTCTTAGCCACAGGAAGCAGAATTTACATTGCATGCGGTATAACGCATGCGATTACAACATGGTCGTAACAACGACTGTGTTGTTACAACGCTAACCATTACAACGCAAGTTGTTTCTACGACTTGCTCTAGGGGGCACTCTTAACTAAGGAATAGTATAATTTACTATTCCAACACCTTCCCTACTGTTGCACATGCTGGAGTTGGATTATTAAATTATACTATTCCTAAATAAAGCGCGCCCCCTACAGCAAGTCGTAGAAACGACTTGCGATGTAATGGTATGCGTTGTAACAACGCGGTCGTTGTAATGACCGCTGTGTAATCGAATGCGTTGTACCGCATGCGGTGTAACATCACATATTTCTTAGCCAGGTCATGTCACTTTTATCCTGAGGCAAGCAGTGAGGGTCTTGTAACCACTTCCTCTCCAGTGGCACTCTTTGCTGGAAGCCACAGTTCACTCCTCATTCTGAGAGTATCCGGAATTCCAGCCTCCGAATTCAAATTCCGAGGTGAATGAAATGTGTGCAGGGACCAGTGATTTCTTTTCCCTGCAAAAGTGCCACCAGGTTCTACCCTGCAGACCTTTTTGTGGGTAACAGGTCAGGACAACGGAAAAGGTGCAGATATACCTTGCGAGTGCTAAAACAGATCTTGCAAAATTCCTTCTAGTGGAAGAAATAATAAGCAATTCTTCTTTATTTTATAATACATCATTTTATTTTTTGGCAAAGTTCAGTTATGGCATAAGCAGCTTATGGTAAACAGCAGTTTTAGAAAAACTAAGATAAGCTCTTAATAGAATAGAGTAAAATCTATGCAAGCTGAAGAAAGTACACCAATATCTTTCTATGCTACAGGTTGAATGAGCCTTTTCAACTTGAATTTAGGTGGTTAACTCCACACAAACAAGACGCTCATTTTGAGAAAGTGTACTGATAGGCCAAAACTGAGGCTGTTTTCCCCTATTCATTCGCATACAATCAATCATACTCGTTTATTCAGATTTAAAGTTTGAAACACTGAGTGCGCTAGTTTTTCAATGTTTTAATGATAATTATAACACAAAAATGTAAACTTTTTTCTATTTTGTGATTACAATGTAATGATTTTTCCTAGCAACTATGGAAAGATAGAATAATGAGTTAACCTCCTTGGAACTCCAAACTGTAGCCTACTCCTCATATGTTTCAATAATAGTTAAAACAACATTGCTTTTTTTCTATTTTGCAATACCAGATATTACTTTATCCAGCAAGATGGTAGTTATTTGACCAACTTTGCGACGGTAGACTAATGAGTTTATCTCCTTGACTTCCTTATCTTTGACCTACAATCCACCCGGTCATATCTGCATTAGGCACAATAATCCATTGTGCCATCCTGTTATGAATCAATAGAAACTTAGTAAAATGTAATGATCAGAAGACCTATTAGGTGCTTGAGGTGGATTCCAATAATCATCATGTATCTTAGGAATTCTGTTCTTTTATTGTGAGGCATAGCCAACAACCCATCAAGATGCATGCAGAAATGGCAAAATCGCTTTTCTCTAAATTTCTTTCCTTTAGTGAAAGAATAGATTTTATTGATTCATAAAATATCTCAGCCTGTAGTTGAAAATATTATTTTATAGGATGAACCACAAATACAGGTGAACAGCGTGATTGCCGTCAGGCTTTCCAGTAGCTAGTAAACAAATCTGCCACATGCCCTGCTCTATGAAACTCCTCCCACAGGATTCAAATCCGTGAAACAGCTATTTTGCGTTAACAGCTTAAGCAGTCAAATACATATGCGTTTTCTTTCATATGCTCACCCCATAGAAGGACACGGCAGCACACTACCCGATACATATAACACCTAGCAGAAATGCTAAAAGTACTGTTCCAGCAATCTCTACAAAACAACGTAATACATTGTGGAGTAAAAAGTAGGTGTGGACCATAGCATGATGCTGATGTACGTGCTGTGGGTGTCGCCCGTTACTCTACCACCAAGTGAACTCTCCCCCTTTTCAGGTCGAGCTTGGGCATCGCATATGCTGCTCTGCAAGGCATGCTGTATTAAGGTATGAATGTGAAGCTCTGCCCAGTTTTTTCATTGGCTTGTGTTATTGTACATTGTAAACTGTGGCTTTTCATTAGTCAATAGGCTTAGTAGTCCCTCCTTAATACCACCTTTTTCCCATTTTGTAACCTCCCATGAGGACACCTACTGTGACGTCTGTTGTTGCTCAGAAGGCTTTAATTACAACCTCCGGAGCACCATTTTCTCAAAGAGCTTTCCTGCTCTTGACGGCAGGAAAAGGCAGGACACGCTCTCTTCTAACGTATTGCAAAAGGTTATCCGAAAGTGAGTTCTTTTCTAATGATCCCTCCCAAGTGCAATGGTGCTAACTGGTGACCAAGAAATAAAACATGTCTTTTGTCTTTAATGCAAAGATGATGCCCCGACTCTGTTTTCTTCTTCTTTTTAAGGTTAATTTCCGAGTGTGCAATGAACATAAAACTAGACATACTTAAAACTAATCAGTACTTATGCATAGCTGCTCATAAGAATTTCTTTCTATTTAGATAGTTAGCATTCCATTTATTAGAAATGTCCTCTCCTTATTTCTGTGCCAAAATCCATACTTTTGGCAACTAGAATAACGTTTTGGGAGCAAATGCTATCATAACTGCCACAACAACATCACAGGTTTTATCTGATAAAAGTACCTATTGAGCCCCGTGAAATTTCAATTGGATAGCAAGAATATATTTGGGAATTACACACTTCTGACAACACTCCAGGTACTACTGATGAGTCAATACCCATTCGACACCACAAAAATGTCTTGAATAGCTTTCGTAGAACTAAAACCATAATGCGGTAATACCGCAGTTGAAATGCAGTAAACTCATTCTGTGAGTCTCACGGTTTAAGATCTCAAACTCTCTTAAACACATTTGCTTATTTAGCTTTATAATAACTTACAGTTCTTAGAATGTTCCCTTCTTCTCTTTCTCATGCCATGAAACTTATGTGGCTATTTATAGCCTGACTCAAGTATGATTATAAAAGTTCACCAGTGGAAGGATGTCCCCTGAGACATGAACAATTTTATTGCACTAAAGATACATGTTAATAATAAATCTTCGTAGGGAGAACGTATTTCCCATTGCTGTGGACATATGGAATCCTTCTAAACAGTGGTCATTACAGAACAGATTCCACTTTTTATTCTTGAATCAGTAACTGTTCCCGGCAAGTTTTAGTGTTATTTAAAGCTTTCTATCTCCTGTATTGGCTAGCATACTATGGGGAAAGTTTACAATAAAGTAGCGAAGTGTGTTGCTAAACCAAGAAGGCTAACGACATGCATCATCACTTTAGCAAAGCAGGACTGCACCCTATTTACTTGAATAAGGTGCAGCCCTGCGTTTCCCCCTGCGCTGGTGCTAATCTAAACTGCCTAGCACCAAAGTGCAAGGGTGCCAGTGTTGAGCGGAAGACTGTTTATGTGCTTGAAGATCCTCCTTCTTGCACATAAACAATCTTTAAATGCCGTTTTGTAACTTCTATGTGTGCTGCTTAATGCAGCACACATAGAAGTTGCAAAACGGCATTTAGAAAAAAACTAATTTATGTACAGGAAGGGCGACCTTCCTGCACATGAACAATCATTGACATTTTGATGTTTCTATGTGTGCTGCACAACACAGCACACATAGAAACAGCAAAAACAGTAGAAACAAGGAGAAATAAAGCATTTCTCCTTGTTTCACCTGTTTAAGACCAGGTTTTCCCTGGTCTTTAGTTTGGCTCCTATTTATGCCACCCTTGTAAATAGGGGGAACTGTCAAAATCAATGGGTGTTGCCCATCGCAACACCCATTACCCTCCCCTTACACACTATTACTGGGTGAAAGGGTGCCTTATTTATACGGCAGCGTTAGGCCACATTAAGCGGCTTAACGCTGCCTTGTAAATAGGGCGAAGCCCTTATTGCCACCACAAAGTCACTAAAAGTGACATAATGGTGGCGGTAGGAGCTTGTAAATAAGCCCCTATGTGAGATACAGTGATGTCATAAAAGACCTTAATGAGTCATACCGGAAACTCTTATGCATTAGAGTTTTTAGTGCGGCAGTTACGTGCAGCCTGCTGGACTGGATTTTGTTGGTGCTGTTGTCTCTGACTCATGTGCTAACGAACAGTCTGTAGGAGAAGATCAGAGCTGTGTTTGCATTCTGGGGACTGAAAGGAGGATTGTAACAACTACTCTATCTGCTCTGCCATCTCAAACTGCAACGAAAATGTCATGTTCCGATTCACATTCACCTTAAGTCATCACACTAGCGTCAAAGGGTAAACCTTTCAACAGTGCAATTGAAATCCGATACTGATGGTTCATCTGTCATCTTTTTACTACAAGGGCCGACCTCTCTTCCTCGGTGTCATAATGGAGTAAGGGTTGAACATCACTCGAATGGGATATTACTCCAAGAGCCATGGGCATAGCTCATAATTTGTATGAATTACAGTAAACCTAACTCCACCAAATGCGACACAGGTACTATCATTAACACTTACATCCAATTCAACCATCAAAAAGCTATACATTGTCAATTTATATATACATCCAAAGCACAGACACTCCGGATCAACGGAACTCGTCAAAGTACTAACAAAACTAATGGAAGATAGGGACATGGAAAAGACGCTTGTAGCAGGCGACTTTAACCTTCACCTCTTTGGTGACAAAACAACTGACGATATGACCAAGGAAATGGACAAAGCTTGGGATATTCCGAGTCAATCTTTCCCGACCCGAAGTAAACCTACAAAAACTGCTTGCCAACTATTGAAAGAGCTAGAGCAGTTAAATTTGAGAGTACTTAAACGGTCGCCATGAAGAAGACATCCCACCGGCACCAACATTCTTTTCTTCAACAACCACCTCATACCTAGACTATATGTTGGTGTCACTTCCACTTTACGAGAAAATAAGCGTGTTTAGGATAGGAGAAGGCTCTCAAAGTGACCATTTACCATTGGAAGCCAATCTGAGCTTGACTTGTGAAAACAAAGCAGAGGAGCAAAAAAGCCAAACTGGCACAGAGTACACAGCAAACTATAGACGAATAAGGTGTAAAACGTCAGATTTCGAGAAGTTAGCAGTTATGCAAAAGTTATCATACATCAAACACCCAGCCCACACTCTAGTTTAACTAACATCTGGGCAAATTTCACACAGACACTGGGTGCTAAACACGGGACTGAACTAAAAACCCACAAAGGACACACCTCATGGTCTACTTTCGGTAAAATAACAACGCCAGAGATAAAAAACATAAAACGAGGTATAACAAAGATCCTCAAGCGGCTCCGGAAAGACCCCAACATCGAAATCCTACAACAGGAGCTTTGTACTCAAAAAGCTCAATTAAAAAAGAAAATTTGGGCAAGGAAAAGACAACTGAATGAGGATCTTTGGGTAAAAATCGCCTACAGTTCTAAACAAAAGAATAGCACCAACTTCTGGAAAATAATTCACAATCTTCAGCACCCGGGCCACAAAGGAATAGACTCTAATATATCAGAATCCGACTGGGCCAACTATCTAGTAGCACATTTCAACACAGTTGCTCTGGAAGAGGAGACCTCCATCGGCGATGATTGGCCTGATGATACGTTTATGAACCTAGAAAAGGTCTGTACATCTAACAAAGTAGAGAAGTCACCATACACGAATAAGTCGACTCACCATCAAGCACAAAAGGAGTTCAGAGAACAACTATCACCACCTAATTTAATTGAGCATTAGGAGGAAACCCATTACCAAGAAATAGCGGGCAGAATTATATCCCAAATATCTAAAGGTAAAACAGAGGGAGCCCCCGGTCCAAACGGGATACCGCCAATACTGTACAAAAACGATGCCGCATTTTGGAGCAAAATTCTAGCACCAGTCTTCTGTGAAATTAGAACAACAACTATAATTCCATCATCCTGGAAAGGATCAATCATAAGTCCGATCTACAAAAAGGGGGCCAGGAATGATCCTAGAAGCTATCGCCTCATAGCTTTAATCGACACCGAGGCGAAATACTATGCGGGCCTTATTTTGGAGGATTTAACAGCTTGGGCAACAGAAAGAAATATCATTACAGTACCCAAACTGGGTTCCGAAGTGGCCATGGAACCACAACAAATATCATGGCGCTAACCCTTTTGATAGAAGCGGCGAAAACCACCAAAACCTCCCTATTTCTAAGCTTCATCGATTACTCTGCCGCCTTCGATAATGTGGACCGGCACAAGCTTTGGCAGAAACTGGAAAAATGGGGAATTCCAGGACCACTCTTACAGCAGCTGGTAATGCTCCATACCAACACCTGGGTCAGGATCAAATTAGGATCTGGGAGGTTTCTTTCCAGAAAAATACAGACCAACAAGGGACTGCGTCTTGGCCCCAATGATATTTAACCTTTTTATAGCAGACCTTCCAAGAGAGCTCATAACAATCACATCTCATGCACCACGGCTGGGCGACACTTCATTGTCTAATCTTCTTTACGCCGATGATCTGGTCCTCATCAGCCGGTCCCCTATTTGCCTTCAACATCTTTTAGACAAAACAAACGAATTCTCCAAAGTTAATTCATTACCAATCAACCTAAACAAAAACAAAATAATGACAATAAATTATCATAAAAAAAGGAAATGTCTATGGCGTTTGGATAGTCATAGGCTAGAGCAGGTACTTACCTACAAATATTTAGGCATTATATTAGACTGCAACGGCTCCTTTAAACAGCAATTAGAAGCCATTCGTCGGAAGGGCACAACTTTTTCCATGTCGATAAAGCCACTTCAGAAAGCCCTTCCAGACCGGTCCCTGGGTCCTCTCTTGCAGGTAATAAAAGCTCGCTTACAACCTATGCTTACTTATGGCTTCGAATCTATGCAAGGCAAAGACGCAACAACATTGGATAACACCATTAGTCGTGCATATAGAGCAATATTCCACCTTACCACTTACTCGTCACCAGCTCAAATTCGCCTAGAGTTCGGCTTACAAAAACAAACAATGGAGAGAAGCGGCACATACATAAAAAGCTGGTGGAAAATCAGAAAAGCTGAACAAGGAACACTAAATGCACATCTCTGGATTGAACTGATAAAACAAGACAAATCCCCAGCAAGGACCTATTTAATGGAATCACTGGTCATCTTGGGTCTAACAGAACTGTGGGAATCTCCAACCGATGCCGGTACCTTCAAAAGAGTGGTAACAAAAGTCACCAAGGCGATCTCGTTAAAAGAGGGTAAGGCAACTTTAGCCAATAGAGAGCATGGATGGGGAGTTTTGAAAGATTACACAACTCTCAAACCCCAACAGTACTTAACAATGGGCCTCACACACAAAACAAAAAACAAGTTCCTTAACCTCCGCTTAGGAAACATACCCATAATGCCACATTTAGCACCCTGGAAGAGGGATAAAACAATAAATCTTTGCAGACTATGCCTCTCCGGCAAGGAGGATCTAATACACATTATTTGTATTTGTAAAAACCTTCTGGACATAAGGCGCTCCCTGCTCCGGACCCTTTGGAATCATAGGAGGATAACCAGCTGCAGACAGGGCGTGTTGCTCTGTTTTAACCCCACGGAAACTCAACTAAATTGTAGAACAACAAAAAATTTTGATATAGTTGCGGAAAGACTCAAAGAAAAAACGGGACACTAACAGACTCAAACTAAGACTTTTAAAAACCTTTAAAGACTTCAAATAAGCTGATATTTACTTTTTAATAAGTTTGTTTTAAATCCAAGTTTTTGTCAATGAATTATGCTATCAAATGTTGTGAGTTTTTATTAACTGTGCAATAAACTAAACCTAAACATAAACTGTATGAGAGAGACCACTGTTACATGTTTTCAAAATGGGCCCTTGGATTACGTACACAGGTTTTTTTCATGAGACCTATTGGTAAGAACTCCTTTCCAGTCTTCGGCCCACCTCTCACACTCTCTCTCTCTCTCTCTCTCTCTCTCTCTCTCTGTCTCTCTCTCTCTCTCTCTCTCTCTCTCTCTCTCTCTCTCACTCCTTCTCTCCCGCACGCACACACTTACTTCAGCCAGCACCAGCCTAACACTGTATGATCACATCACACACTTACTGGACTTCTAGCTGCCAATAGAAGTTTCCCGCCATGGCAAAACCTCCCACATTTTTAAACAGAAAGTGCACATAAGGCTTCAGTTAATGGAACCCCTGTTTGAAACAGTTAGACCTTGGATCTAAAAACATACTCGGATTGAGGTAAAAATAATAGCCCTACGTTCAGTGCCTCTGCCTCACAACTGGCAAGTAGCTTCCAAAAATCAACAACAGAATATATATGTATATGTATGTATGTATATATATATATATATATATATATCTCAGCAGATTGCTGTGAGCAACCGCTCACCCTCCTTCCGAAGCCGGTGCCAGCAGCGGTCACAGCACCGCTAATTATATCTCCCACACAGAAAACTTTTTTCAGGATAACGAAAAAACTTTCCAGCGGCACATCATAGGACGAGTCCAATAAAAATGTATTGTCTCACAAATCAAACAGTATGACGCATTTCGGCGAAGCCTTTGTCAAGTAAATGACCTGTGCCCAACTTCCCATTGAAATAAGGGTCATAGTTCATAGACAGTGAAGAAACACTTAAGAATCGCAGGCACACATGAAAAACAGATGCAAAATCATATGTAAATAAATGCCGTTACAAAACAAATATGCTTAAAAAGGAAATGGCAAAATTTTGATTCAAAATGCACATCCAATTTAAAAAACATTTTTTAGTCATTCTTGTAGTATTCGCTTATTCGCGGTCATATATCTCGCACAAATCTGTGCGCATTCATACCTCTTATGCGAAATACCGGCATGGTTTCACAGCATCATTTTATAATTGCAAGTGCGCTCCCATGTTTTCAAGGCATGAGATTCACTGGTGCATCATGTAATTATCAACATTACAGCAGATCTAGAATTCATCTACTTTTCATTAGATCGCACACCTTATATCGGGTAATGTAACCGTGCGTATCAGTGACCTACAAGATACAGCAGTTGCTTCTATACATGCAGACTTCTGACCAAATCAGGCTAATACGGGTAATATAAAGTCAACAGATTCAATCATCAATTAAACAAGTAAGGGTAATGTACACATATAGGCATTATTGCTAACACTTGTTCGGCCACAGGCAAAACCATACAAAGTCAGTGTGTGATACTGAAGATCAATAGGAACCTATTTTGTGCGTTCGCTGTTTTTATACTGTCTATGTGGCTAGGGTACAGGTCTACTGCTGTTTGTGGTAATTTATATATAGTGAAATCATTACAAACGGTGAATAGGTAAATAAAGAAAACAAATTATGGGAGAAAGGAACATGTCAAACTGTTGAAATGGATATACTTATTATTATTTTTACATAATAATAAGACTACCTACACCAAATCTAGTGTGGCATGAAGGGCCAGAAGCCTCCTAGCAATTGCTAATCTGTCATTGTTGAGCCATGGCATCCTCCACCCATTTAAAACTACAGTGTCATGAAAATCTCCTCAAATAAAAGTGATCGAGTTAAAACAGCAAAGCTGATCAACATACTGGGAGGCTTAGAAGGACTGCGGTTCCCATCAATATCATTTGTAGCCTATATGTGTGGCCAGTTCCTCCCCATAGTTCATAGCATTCAGGATTTTGGTATTGAGCTCTATGATGTACTTTGATTCAGTGACTCGTAACAGCTTCTCACGATCCCCACCTCTGGGATGTGGTAGTATCCTGTCAATGCCATAAAATGTAAGTAAATTTGCATTACTCTGATGTTTCTCCTGAAAATGTCTTGCGACAGGATAATTGCAGTCAACATTAGTCACTGCCCTCATATGTTGCAGAACACATGTTTTTAGCTGTAATTTCGTGCTGCCTACGTAATTTAGCCCACATGGGCATTCTAGGACATAGATGCAGTACTCACTGGTGCATGTTATAAATTTGTTGATTTCTTTGGTCTTTTTCCTATTTTGTCCCACAAAATAGCTATCCCGATTTACACTGTGTCTGCAGGCCTTACAGGAATTGCATTTCCTGAAGCCCTTGGCCTTTCCCAACCACGTAGTGGTGCCAGATGTTTGATGGTAACTATGGACTAGGTGGTCCTTTAATGACCTGGGTTTTCTATAGGTTATTGATGGTGCCTTTCCTACGTCAGGACCAATTATAGGATCCTTCTCTAAAAGGCCCCAATGTTGTCTCATGACATTTCTCAACTGGTTGGATCTCACATTAAAGGTTGTGATTAATCTTGGTGCCTCACTATTATTTGTCAGTTACTTTCTAGAAGAAAATAGTGCTTGATTACGTGTAATTCCTTTAGCCTTTTCACTAGCTGTCTCAATGATCTTGTACCTATAGCCTCTTTATCTAAACCTCTTTTTCATGGTGTATTGTTCTGCAGCAAAAAAAATTCGGTGCTGCAATTCCTTCGCGCCCAAAGAAATTCACCAAAGGGAATGCTATTCTTTAGGGGGGCAGGATGATGGCTTTTAGCGTGGAGTAGAGTATTTCCAGCCGTCTTCTTGCGGAAAAGGCTGGTGATCATTTTTCCTCCTTCAATACGAATTGCCACATCCAAAAACTCACAAAATGAGCGACTAATAGAATGGGTGAATTTGAGATTGAGATCATTCCTTCCCAGTTCATTTATGAATTCCATGGCAAGATCCACGGGGCCATCCCATATCAGGACCAGGTCATCGATATACCTGATCCAGATTGGGATGTACTCCGTGAATCTGTCATTCGTCTCCACCCATACCACGCGTTCCTCCCACCAGCCCAGAAAAAGATTCGCTAGGCTGGGGGTAAAAACGTGCCCATTGCAGTCCCCGCTTTCTGACGATATAAGATTTTATCAAAGATGAAAATGTTCTCATTGAGGCAGTATAGCATCATAGTCCTTAGCATCTGCGTGTGTTCCCAAAGGGAGATATGCCTTTCCTTCAGGAAATACATACACGCTTCCACTCCCTTCTTCTACTCAATACACGTGTACAATGAACACACGTGCAGTGCTATCATGTGACAATTGTCTTCCCAGGTGATGTCATGAATGCGACGTAAAAAATCTGTGCTGTCACGACAGTAAGCTCTTAGTTTCGTTACATAAGATGACAAAAACAAATCAAGAAAAATTGAGGTATTTTCTAAAAATCCCCCATTGGAGGATACTATAGGCCTCCCAGGTGGTCTAGTCTGATGTTTTGTGGATTTTCGGGAGTAGATATAAACAAGGGGTGCGTGGATTTTCAGTTTTCAAAAACAAATATTCAGCTTTATCCAACAAACCCTCCTCCCACCAAACTTTCAGTAAATTATGATACTTGACAATTGATGTTGCCTCCTGATTATAATGCACAATATCCATAATGATGACGTTTTCACCCTTATCTGAGGGTTTTATGATTATAGTCTGATCATCCATCAGTGTCTTCAGTGCACTTCTTTGAGATCTGGTTAGATTGACACACTGTGGTGTTTGGCATTGTTCCCTCATTTTGTTAATTTCCCGTATCATAATACTGTTGAAGGCCTCGATGTTGTCATAGGGGACATCGGGGTTAAAAACTGATTTTGGTCTTCACCACGTGCAGTAGGTAGCATCTGGTCGAAAACCCAGAGCGGTCAACATTTTGCTTTTCTCTTTTGAGGAAAAGTCATTCATATCCTCCTCCATTTGATGTAAATCTAGGATAAGATTGGCATCCTCTAGATTGAAATCGGATGCCTCTTCGGTGATGCAACATCCAATCCTCGGGGTCTTTGTTTTGATGGCAATTTTATATATATATCTACCTTCAGGATTCAAGGGGACTTAATAGGGATGTCATAGTTAGAAATTAGCATTTAAAGAACCATTAAAATTCACTGAAAAAACCATAGGTTTCAGGGACGTTATAGTTAGAAATTAGCATTTAAAACACCTTAGAAATTCACTGAAAAAACCATAGGTTTCAGGGGTGTTATAGTTAGCTGGACATTTCACTCTTACAAAACCATAGAAATGTCACCGTTATAGTTAGTTCAGTTAACTATAACTCATGCCCCCGCAATGCACTGCTGATGACGTCACATATTACATCATTCATGACATGGTCACTGATGACATCTCAAATGACATCACTGATGACATAATTCACGTGATAATCTGAAGCACCTCCTCACACCCTAATATAACATTTCATACACCTACTCTACAATACAGACTACCATTTTCAAAACCATAGACACACCAATACCAGTTACTACATACCCACTCACTGATTCCTAGGTCTTTACACACATCCACTCATTCACCCATACAGTCACTCATACATGCAGTCACTCATTAATACAGCACTATCACGTACTCATACAGCTATACAGACACTCACACACCGCCACTCATCCATAGCGTTACTCACACATCTAGTCAGTCATGCAAAAAATCAATCACACTTCCATTCACACACCTATACAGTTATTAAAAAACAAGCTCACTTACAGACACAAACACATACTTACTCTCTTATACAATCACTGATACAACCACACACTCATCCATACAGCCACTCTCACAATCACTCACTCTCACATATAGTTCATTTATATACTCTGTCACTCACATATACTGCTTTTCAGATATGTAGTTACTCATACATGTGCCATTGAGACATCCATTCACTCACAAACACAACCATACACACACTCACCCATCCATACTGCTCTTTACAGATGTACTCTTTAACCCATACACCCACTGAATCACCCACTTATATATCCATGCAGGGAGTCACACCCCCCACCCACCCACCCACATAGACACTCTGGCACTAATACAGATACTCAGACAACCAACATTAACCCATAAAGACACTCATTTAGCTACTCACCAACCCATGCAACTGCTTACACACCAACTGACAGACTGATAGACATTTACATAGTTTAATGACTAACTCATTCATTCACTAAGACACGTTTAATTACTCACTTATACAGACAGTCACGCACTTAATAAATCATCTATTCAAACACTTATACACCCACTCATTCTAATTCTTTAATACACCTTGGCATATATAAAAATATAAAACATATTTTAAACTTTACATTTTTAAACTTTACAGAAACACACAGTCACTGGATGATGTCATCAGTGATGTCATTTGAGATTTCATCAGTGATGTCATCAGTGATGTCACTGACCATGTCATGAATGATGTAATATGTGATGTCATCAGCAGTGCATTGCGGGGACGCGAGTTATAGTTAGCTGAACTAACTATAACTCCAGAATTTCTATGGTTTTGTACGAGTGAAATGTCCAGCTAACTATAACGTCCTTGAAACCTATGTTTTTTCAGTGAAAATATATATATGTGTGTTGAGAGTGCTCCATACAGGAGCTGCTTTCCACCTAAACTTGAGAACTACCCAGAGTTCTCTGCTTCTTTTTTGCATAATTTATTCGTCACTATGCCTGAAAGGGTATTTCTTTGACTTACTGTGTCAGGGGTTGCTTTTACTCATTTCAGGTTGGCTTGATTGGTATTTTACCAATTCAAAGCTGTAATACTGTGCCTGGAGTGGTAATTGGCCTTTGTCATTTTACAGCTCGGCAAGGACAGCACTGTGCTAGTCCTATGCTTAAAGACTTTGCTGTACAAATGGCAAAAGACTTTGTCCTTTTCTATCTCGGCGTGGATGGTACTGTGCTAATCCTATGCTTAAAGATTTTGATAGAAAAACAGACATTTGAGGTGAGCAGATCTAGAGTGTCGCTGGTGTTGAGAGTGCTCCATACAGGAGCTGCTTTCCACCTAAACTTGAGAACTACCCAGAGTTCTCTGCTTCTTTTTTGCATAATTTATTCGTCACTCTATGCCTGAAAGGGTATTTCTTTGACTTATACTGGGTGCTCCATTTGTGTCTGGACAAAGCTATACCTCTCTGAAGAGCTCTAATTAGAGCGAAACACTGTGTCAGGGGTTGCTTTTACTCATTTCAGGTTGGCTTGATTGGTATTTTACCAATTCAAAGCTGTAATACTGTGCCTGGAGTGGTAATTGGCTTTTGTCATTTTACACCTCGGCAAGGACAGCACTGTGCTAGTCCTATGCTTAAAGACTTTGCTGTACAAATGGCAAAAGACTTTTTCCTTTTCTATCTCGGCGTGGATGGTACTGTGCTAATCCTATGCTTAAAGATTTTGATAGAAAAACAGACATTTGAGGTGAGCAGATCTAGAGTGTCGCTGGTGTTGAGAGTGCTCCATACAGGAGCTGCTTTCCACCTAAACTTGAGAACTACCCAGAGTTCTCTGCTTCTTTTTTGCATAATTTATTCGTCACTCTATGCCTGAAAGGGTATTTCTTTGACTTATGCTGGGTGCTCCCTTGTGTCCGGACAAAGCTATACCTCTCTGAAGAGCTCTAATTAGAGCGAAACACTGTGTCAGGGGTTGCTTTTACTCATTTCAGGTTGGCTTGATTGGTATTTTACCAATTCAAAGCTGTAATACTGTGCCTGGAGTGGTAATTGGCTTTTGTCATTTTACAGCTCGGCAAGGACAGCACTGTACTAGTCCTATGCTTAAAGACTTTGCTGTACAAATGGCAAAAGACTTTGTCCTTTTCTATCTCGGCGTGGATGGTACTGTGCTAATCCTATGCTTAAAGATTTTGATAGAAAAACAGACATTTGAGGTGAGCAGATCTAGAGTGTCGCTGGTGTTGAGAGTGCTCCATACAGGAGCTGCTTTCCACCTAAACTTGATAACTACCCAGAGTTCTCTGCTTCTTTTTTGCATATATATATATATATTATCCAAAACTTGCTCAGATTTGAGGCCGTAACTCGCCTGCAGGTGGTTTGCAAAACCCTTGTACAGATCATTGCAGCTTCCCATCAAGTATTTCGTCCTTTGGCCTGACGCGTTTCGAAGCCTTTGCGCTTCTCATCAGACGCCACACGCAGGAAATCAGAATTCATTAATGCCGCATCTTCCCAGCGTGCTTTAATGAGACTGCCATTAGTCCCCTCTTTAAGTAGAGTTCAATTTCAACAATGCCTGCTGGGATATGTAGTTACTGGGCTATTTCACTACCCTCAGTGGGTTCCGTTCCTGCATGTCTTTTCAGGACACATTTCAGACCCTCCAGTGGGCCCCCCGATGAGATTATGCAATGTCAATTATTCTCCCTGCTAGCGCCGCTCAAAGAGGAACGTTACCTCTCTGTTGGTCCTGTTATGATTCCAGGCAGCGCGATCCCTCCACGGCCGAAGCCGCCGCGATATGAATTATCCAAAAGTTGCTCAGATTTGAAGCCGCAACTCGCCTGCAGGTGGTTCTCAAAACCCTTGTACAGATCATTGCAGCTTCCCATCAAGTATTTCGTCCTTTGGCCTGACGCGTTTCGAAGCCTTTGCGCTTCTCATCAGAGGCCACACGCAGGAAATCAGAATTCATTATTGCCGCATCTTCCCCGCATGCTTTAATGAGACCGCCATTAGTCCCCTCTTTAAGTAGAGTTCAATTTCAACAATGCCTGCTGGGATATGTAGTTACTGGGCTATTTCACTACCCTCAGTGGGTTCCGTTCCTGCATGTCTTTTCAGGACACATTTCAGACTCTCCAGTGGGCCCCCCGATGAGATTATGCAATGTCAATTATTCTCCCTGCTGGCGCCGCTCAAAGAGGAACGTTACCTCTCTGTTGGTCCTGTTACGATTCCAGGCAGCGCGATCCCTCCACGGCCGAAGCCGCCGCGATATGAATTATCCAAAACTTGCTCAGATTTGAGGCCGCAACTCGCCTGCAGGTGGTTCGCAAAACCCTTGTACAGATCATTGCAGCTTCCCATCAAGTATTTCGTCCTTTGGCCTGACGCGTTTCGAAGCCTTTGCGCTTCTCATCAGAGGCCACACGCAGGAAATCAGAATTCATTAATGCCGCATCTTCCCAGCATGCTTTAATGAGACCGCCATTAGTCCCCTCTTTAAGTAGAGTTCAATTTCAACAATGCCTGCTTGGATATGTAGTTACTGGGCTATTTCACTACACTCAGTGGGTTCCGTTCCTGCATGTCTTTTCAGGACACATTTCAGACCCTCCAGTGGGCCCCCCGATGAGATTATGCAATGTCAATTATTCTCCCTGCTGGCGCCGCTCAAAGAGGAACGTTACCTCTCTGTTGGTCCTGTTACGATTCCAGGCAGCGCGATCCCTCCACGGCCGAAGCCGCCGCGATATGAATTATCCAAAACTTGCTCAGATTTGAGGCCGCAACTCGCCTGCAGGTGGTTCGCAAAACCCTTGTACAGATCATTGCAGCTTCCCATCAAGTATTTCGTCCTTTGGCCTGACGCGTTTCGAAGCCTTTGCGCTTCTCATCAGAGGCCACACGCAGGAAATCAGAATTCATTAATGCCGCATCTTCCCAGCATGCTTTAATGAGACCGCCATTAGTCCCCTCTTTAAATAGAGTTCAATTTCAACAATGCCTGTTGGGATATGTAGTTACTGGGCTATTTCACTACCCTCAGTGGGTTCCGTTCCTGCATGTCTTTTCAGGACACATTTCAGACCCTCCAGTGGGCCCCCCGATGAGATTATGCAATGTCAATTATTCTCCCTGCTGGCGCCGCTCAAAGAGGAACGTTACCTCTCTGTTGGTCCTGTTACGATTCCAGGCAGCGCGATCCCTCCACGGCCGAAGCCGCCGCGATATGAATTATCCAAAACGTGCTCAGATTTGAGGCCGCAACTCGCCTGCAGGTGGCTCGCAAAACCCTTGTACAGATCATTGCAGCTTCCCATCAAGTATTTCGTCCTTTGGCCTGACGCGTTTCGAAGCCTTTGCGCTTCTCATCAGAGGCCACACACAGGAAATCAGAATTCATTAATGCCGCATCTTCCCAGCATGCTTTAATGAGACCGCCATTAGTCCCCTCTTTAAGTAGAGTTCAATTTCAACAATGCCTGATGGGATATGTAGTTACTGGGCTATTTCACTACCCTCAGTGGGTTCCGTTCCTGCATGTCTTTTCAGGACACATTTCAGACCCTCCAGTGGGCCCCCCGATGAGATTATGCAATGTCAATTATTCTCCCTGCTGGCGCCGCTCAAAGAAGAACGTTACCTCTCTGTTGGTCCTGTTACGATTCCAGGCAGCGCGGTCCCTCCACGGCCGAAGCCGCCGCGATATGAATTATCCAAAACTTGCTCAGATTTGAGGCCGCAACTCGCCTGCAGGTGGTTCGCAAAATCCTTGTACAGATCATTGCAGCTTCCCATCAAGTATTTCGTCCTTTGGCCTGACGCGTTTCGAAGCCTTTGCGCTTCTCATCAGAGGCCAATCTGAGCAAGTTTTGGATAATTCATATCGCGGTGGCTTCGGCCGTGGAGGGATTGCGCTGCCTGGAATCGTAACAGGACCAACAGAGAGGTAACGTTCCTCTTTGAGCGGCGCCAGCAGGGAGAATAATTGACATTGCATAATCTCATCGGGGGGCCCACTGGAGGGTCTGAAATGTGTCCTGAAAAGACATGCAGGAACGGAACCCACTGAGGGTAGTGAAATAGCCCAGTAACTACATATCCCAGCAGGCATTGTTGAAATTGAACTCTACTTAAAGAGGGGACTAATGGCGGTCTCATTAAAGCATGCTGGAAAGATGCGGCATTAATGAATTCTGATTTCCTGCGTGTGGCCTCTGATGAGAAGCGCAAAGGCTTCGAAACGCGTCAGGCCAAAGGACGAAATACTTGATGGGAAGCTGCAATGATCTGTACAAGGGTTTTGCGAACCACCTGCAGGCGAGTTGCGGCCTCAAATCTGAGCAAGTTTTGGATAATTTATATCGCGGCGGCTTCGGCCGTGGAGGGATCGCGCTGCCTGGAATCGTAACAGGACCAACAGAGAGGTAACGTTCCTCTTTGAGCGGCGCTAGCAGGGAGAATAATTGACATTGCATAATCTCATCGGGGGGCCCACTGGAGGGTCTGAAATGTGTCCTGAAAAGACATGCAGGAACGGAACCCACTGAGGGTAGTGAAATAGCCCAGTAACTACATATCCCAGCAGGCATTGTTGAAATTGAACTCTACTTAAAGAGGGGACTAATGGCGGTCTCATTAAAGAATGCTGGGAAGATGCGGCATTAATGAATTCTGATTTCCTGCGTGTGGCCTCTGATGAGAAGCGCAAAGGCTTCGAAACGCGTCGGGCCAAAGGACGAAATACTTGATGGGAAGCTGCAATGATCTGTACAAGGGTTTTGCGAACCACCTGCAGGCGAGTTGCGGCCTCAAATCTGAGCAAGTTTTGGATAATTCATATTGCGGCGGCTTCGGCCGTGGAGGGATCGCGCTGCCTGGAATCGTAACAGGACCAACAGAGAGGTAACGTTCCTCTTTGAGCGGCGCCAGCAGGGAGAATAATTGACATTGCATAATCTCATCGGGGGGCCCACTGGAGGGTCTGAAATGTGTCCTGAAAAGACATGCAGGAACGGAACCCACTGAGGGTAGTGAAATAGCCCAGTAACTACATATCCCAGCAGGCATTGTTGAAATTGAACTCTACTTAAAGAGGGGACTAATGGCGGTCTCATTAAAGCATGCTGGAAAGATGCGGCATTAATGAATTCTGATTTCCTGCGTGTGGCCTCTGATGAGAAGCGCAAAGGCTTCGAAACGCGTCAGGCCAAAGGACGAAATACTTGATGAGAAGCTGCAATGATCTGTACAAGGGTTTTGCGAACCACCTGCAGGCGAGTTGCGGCCTCAAATCTGAGCAAGTTTTGGATAATTCATATTGCGGCGGCTTCGGCCGTGGAGGGATCGCGCTGCCTGGAATCGTAACAGGACCAACAGAGAGGTAACGTTCCTCTTTGAGCGGCGCCAGCAGGGAGAATAATTGACATTGCATAATCTCATCGGGGGGCCCACTGGAGGGTCTGAAATGTGTCCTGAAAAGACATGCAGGAACGGAACCCACTGAGGGTAGTGAAATAGCCCAGTAACTACATATCCCAGCAGGCATTGTTGAAATTGAACTCTACTTAAAGAGGGGACTAATGGTGGTCTCATTAAAGCATGCTGGGAAGATGCGGCCTTAATGAATTCTGATTTCCTGCGTGTGGCCTCTGATGAGAAGCGCAAAGGCTTCGAAACGCGTCAGGCCAAAGGACGAAATACTTGATGGGAAGCTGCAATGATAGGGTTTTGCGAACCACCTGCAGGCGAGTTGCGGCCTCAAATATGAGCAAGTTTTGGATAATATATATAAAATATTCGAAAATAAGATTTTCCTCCTTCCCAGGAAATAATCGTCCAGCACTCCCAGATGGGTTTGGTCACTCGGTTTTTTATTGTAAATGACAAAACATCAACGCGCTTCAGCAGTCTCAGCTGCCTTGTTCACGATCATATATATATTACCTACTGGCGGGTGCCAGTAGATAGTTATAGTTAGGACCTAGTTTCCAGAAAAAAAAGCATTTTTTGTTTTTGCTAATAACTTTGGCGCTATTTGATGAATCTTCACCAAATTTTCAAAACAAATTTGCCAGTCACTTCAGTTGCTATCTTGTAAGTTTCGGGGGGATCTGGCAGAAAAAAGGGAGGGTCCCGAAACACGATTTCCCCATGTTAATTCCCATAGGGGCTTTAGAAAAACTACAGCTCGAACCGCCGGATGGAATTACACCAAATTTGGCAGAAAGGTAAATCTTGGTCCAGGGTAGGGCCTTTTTTGTACTTTGGTGTAAATATGTTCAGTAGTTTTAGAGATATTAACCGAAATTTAAATTTGTATATCTAGGGACGCTGATCCGACAATCCCCGTGATGTAATCTGCTTTGGCTGCCAACACTTCAACCAGGAAGTGTTGGCAGCCATCTTTGCACATTGCTTCAGCATAGACCCATAAAAAAATAGAAAAGGGGGCACAGTAGAAAACCCCTGACCCCCAAGATGTGGTGGTGGAGTACCAAAGGGAACCGGCTGGCATTTGAAAACATATTTGTTTAAATGTTGCTGTGAAATCGCGGGTAGATTAGTGGAATGTTGAAAAAAAAGCAAGCGTAGTCTACTGCGCTTCTTTTGAAATGAGCCCCTGGTAGGTCAAGTCCCTGGGGCATTTCTAAAACAAAAAAATTAGGGGGGCACGCGGGGCACCTCTCCGAAGGATGATGGAGTTGTGGGGACAACCACATCCCCAGGGCTTCAGCTTCAGAAATGGAGGGGGGGCACGTGGACCCCCCTCCTGGGAGTTGTATAAGCTCCAGGGACAACTACCTCCCTGTGGCAATAAACTAGTATTAAAGGGGGTCCGCAGGGTCTCCCTGGACTCTGGGGACCAACACCTCCATGGGGCCTATTAAATAAATAAAACTGGGAGGGGGCCCCCCATATACAGCCCCAGGGACCACCACCACCCTGGGGCCAGTCCGTCAATACAGAAGGAGAGGGGTGTGCCCCCCCTCCTGGAGCCATACATGGCCTTGGGGACTGCCAACCCCCTGAGCCGGCTCCTGCGATGTCCTAGGGGGCCCACCATGGACATAGCTATTTGCCTTAACTTGGCAAGAGCTATTGATAGCTCCCACCATGTCAGAGCAAAGATGAACTCTGCTCTCAGCAAGTAAGAGCTGTGAAACCACTCCCGCTTGATGAGAGTGGAGTTTTAGTCTTTTTCCCTGCCCTGGCAAGCGGGTAGGGAAACAGACGAAAGTATTGTTCTCACAGACTGAGAGCTGCATGTTCAACAGCTCCCTGTCTGTTAGAGCAATTCCAGCTCCCACATGAGGCGGGGAGGGCCAGGACAGCGGGGGCTTTGAGATTCCCCCTGCGGTCCTGGGGGAAAAAGAGGAGAAAGAGGCAAAATAATGTCAGATTCGAACACAAAGAGGCAGAACAAAGGTCAAATCGAGTAGAAAGATGCAAAATAAAGTCGGCAGGGAGCAAAAAGAGGCAAAATAAAGGTGAGAAACGAGCACAAAGAGGCAGAACAAAGGACTGCAACAATCAGAAAGAGGCAAAAACAGAGGTGTGAAGCAAGCAAAAAGAGGCAGAATACATGTAAGAAAGGAGCAAAAAGAGGCAGAATAAAGGTCGGCGACCAGCAGAAAGAGGGACGATAAAGGTGAGAAAAGGGCAGAATAGAGATCAGTAAGAGCAGAATAAAGGTCAGAAACAAGCAGAAAGAGGCAAAATAGAGGTCATAAATGAGCAGAAAGAGGCAAAATAATGGTCAGAAACGAGAAGCAAGAGGCAAAACAAGGGTCAGAAACAAGCAGAAATAGGCAAATAAAGGTCAGAAAGAGGCAAAATAAAGGTCAGAAACGAGCAGAAAGAGATAAGCTAAAGGTCAGAAACGAGCAGAATGAGGCAAAATACAGATCAGAAACTAGCAGAAAGAGGAAAAATAAAGATCAGCAGGTAGCAGAAAGTGGCTAAATAAAGGTCAGAAATGAGCTGAAAAAGGCAGATAACAAGAAGCAGAGCCCACTCAGATACTCATGCAACCATGCACAGTACAACTCAGACACTCTCACAGCCACTCACAGACCCATTCACTCATGCACCCACTCACAGACTAACTCAGACACGTACACACTCACAAACACACTCAGGCACCCACTTACATAATCATTCATACTCTCACCCACTCACAGATTTACTCAGAGACTCATTCATCAGCTCACAGACCATCTCAGAGACTCACACACCCACTCAGACACTCATATACCCACTTACAGCCCCACTCATACTCTTTCACACTCACTTAGAATCCTACTCAGACATTCATACAACCACTGAGACACTCATGTTCTTTACTCACTCACACACTTGGTGACAAAGGTTCATGGTTACATTTAGGAAATACGATTTACATTTTTTCACATATTCACGTAAAGAAACCAAAGGTTACAGGAACATGATAATTAGGAAATAGAATTTTAAAAAACATAGAAAGTCATTGAAAAAAACAAAGGTTACAGGGACTTTATAGTTAGGAAATAGAATTAAATAAAACCTTAGAAATTGTTTGAAAAACAAAGGTTATAGGTACTTTAACTTACGCTCCCACATTGCACTGCTTATGACCTCACATATTACATCACTCATGACATGGTCAGTGATATCACTGAAGACATCTCAAGTGACACCACTGATGACATAATCCACAAAACCACTCGCATACCCAGACATATCCCTTTACAACCTCTCATACACCTACTCCCACTCCTACACAATCGCTCACATACCCATTCACCCACCTCTACCAGCAGTCACATAACCAATCATTCCATAGAGCCACTCACACATCCACTCATACACCCATGCAGCCACTCACATTTTCAGTCTCTCACCAAAACAGGCACTCACACATCCAGTTAAACAGACATGCAAATACACACCCACTCATACAACCTTACAGCCACTCACACACCCACTTAATAACCCATACAAAAAATTACACAGCCACTTACTCACCCATAAAGGTACTCACACACTCACCTATTCGGCCACTCACAATGATATAACTCACCAAAACATCTACTTGCCCTGACTCTTTTACTCATACAACCACTGACACAGCCACTCACTCACACATACAAGCAGTTACACACACACACACCCACAGAACCACTCACATACCTATTCACACATCCATACAACCACTCACATACCCACTCCCTCACCCTTACAGCCACTAACACAGACATTCACTCTCCAATACAGCCGCTCACACCCACTCACTTACCTATATACACACTCAAACACATACTCATGCACTCATACAGCCACTCACACACACACCTATGCAGCCACTCACAGCCATACAGCCACACAGACATCCAGTCACACACTGATACAGTCACACAGCCACTCAGATGAGATACGTTAGAAATAGTATGACTAATTACTAGTACAGAAAGAATAGTATTTTAATTTAAGCTGTAGCTTAGTATATAATTTTAAGTCTTATAAACGATTAGGAAACACTCACAGGGTGATGTCATCAGTGATGTCATTTGAGATGTCATCATTGATGTCACTGACCATGTCATGAGTGATGTAATATGTGAGGTCATAAGCAGTACATTAGTGGAGCATAAGTCATAGTTAGCTCAGGGAACTATAACTGCTGAATTTCACTGGTTTTGTATGATTGAAATCTGAGCCTGACTCCAACGTCCCTATAATCTCAATCAATCTCTGTCTCCCCCCCCCCCGCCCCCCCCCATGGAGCTGGACTATAAGTGCCGGCTATGGAGCTGGACTATAAGTGCCGGCTCTTTCTTGCAAGAGATTCTGGTAATTAAAGATGGGTTTGTTTAGTATCGAGCCAGCAACCACCATTACTAAGGAGGAATATATATTTATTCACAGCAAAAACCAAAGATTGAAGTAACGTTATAGTTAAGTGTAAATGTAACTTTTCAAACTCTAAATACCACAGAAATTCACCGCTCCTTGTTACTCAATTAACTATAACTCGAGCTCTAAGGCAACTATAACTTGTGTTCCCACCATGCACAGTTTTCTCATCAATAATGTAACTGCAACTATTGCAGTGATATTATCAATGATTTCATAGACGAGGTCATGAGTGATGTAATATGTGTGGTAATTAGCAGTGCATGGCAAGTATGTGAGTTATAGTTACGTTAGAGCAGAGGTCTTCAAACTGTGGGGAGGGTTCCCAGGGGGGCGCAAATGCCTCTGCAAGCACATGTAAATGAAGATGGCCTGGAAGTGCGGCGATCTTTATTTGATGCATTCCCAGGCTGTCTTCATTTACTCCGAAGCCCTTGAAGTGAGATCAGAGTGCCGTGGGGCCGGAGGTCAGTGAGTGTGCTCCTGTGGGCTTGCCTAGGCAGTGTCTGGAGTCTTATCTCCGGCACGCCCAAGTTTTTCACAGGTTTTTAAAGACCATTTGCATATTTACATACCTTTGTAAACTGGTTACCGAGGCTTAGTTTTTTTTTTCTGGTTCCAGTGCTCCCTGGGCCCCCACTCTGCCTATTCCTTACATTTTGATTTTTTATTTACTAGTGTGAGAATGCATTTCATGAAAAGGAATATAAAGTAGGGTTGCCAGAAGAAAAACGCCAGCCATGTGTTGTTTAAAGAGCCGACAAAGACCTCTCTTGACACTAAATAGGGTTATGAATAAAAAAGTATGTATTTATTTGTAATGTGACTTTTTTGTCTTTGTTCCCTTTAATTATCAGTCATGAATCATTCAGGCCGCCCTATAACACAATTATAAGTGCTTTTTATCGGAGTACGTACTGATAAGTGCTGAAAATCCCGCTTTAGGTGACTGTTTATTTTTGTACCGTCTGCGACATCAAAATAATGAGCTGGCAACTCCAATCATAAGAGTGGAAGTTTGTTGTAGGATCAGCACATTATTTATTTCCTGCACCCTTGATCCCTGATTAATGTCATAATAGCAGTAGTTTAACTTGTATCTGAAACCCTACTCCGCCGTCAATAACATGCTGATTTACTAGAAGTGTCTGGTAAGGCACCATGCATTCAGACAACTCACTCCTCTTTCTCACCTTTCACTTTCACGATCACCCTGCACTCACAGCGTTCACTCTGCACTCACAATGCACTTGTGCTGTTCAACCTGTACCTCACCCTGCAGTCACACGAGCACCCTACTCACACTACTCACCCTGCACTCATGTGATACCTCACTCACCTGTCCCCCTTACTGCTCAATCTGCAATCTCACTCAACCAAGCCCATCACTAACCATGCATTCATTCGTCCTACTCTGCACTTAAATCCGCACACAAAATCATATGGTCACCTCACTCAGACTGCAGTCACTTCTCTTACCCTACTCTCACACTGTCGCATCGCTCAACGTGCACTCCTGCCACCCACACAGCACAGAGGGTTAATGTGCCTGCTGCAAAGAACGTGTACCAGGTAGATCACAGAACTGAGTGTGAGTAAAGTATAAGTAGCGCTATAAAAAAATGAAATGTTTGACTGAAAGGTGCTATAGAGAGATGAGGTTCATTGTTGTTGAGTGGTAGTGAGGGACTTCATGGAGAAGGAGGAAATGGGGGAGGGGCGCCAAAAAAGACTTGCACCGTGTGCGACCAGTGCTAGTGCCAGCCCTGGCTGAGAGTGTTAGCCCCCCCGCAGTCTGGTCTAGTTGCGCCCCTGGTGTGCTGGCCGGGTCAAACAGGTTGCTAAAAAAATAAAAAGCTAAGTGTTTGTGTTTTCACAGTCATGCAAGTGTGTATAAAATAATGCAATTACAGCTGAATTGGATAGTAGATGCAAGTTAAACTAGCTGGTGATAAATGCACTCTTTTAGGTTATGAAACCTCAGTTAGTGACTACCATCACTGCATATGTCTGTGTGTGTTAAAGCTAAGCAACGCATAATTGAACCCTAGTTCTTGCAGAGGAATAGTGGCCTTTGTATTTATAGTCAGGGCCACTGGAGTTATGCAATTGTGCGGTTTTGGCATTTTGCGCATAGTTATGGATTTCCTGCATTTACCACATAATCCATCATCTGCTGCATAATTTGCAGATTTAAAAAAAATAATGTCTCTAGCTCACCCTGTTCAAAAGTTACTAAAGATGAAGCAACACATGTTACCTCGCGGTGAATGGCCCTTTCTAAAGGTTGACTGGTCACCTTTCTGTTGCTTATTGCTATATGTGGGTGTTCATGTTGTACTTATGAGGGGCAATAAAAGCCAAGACAGTGTTAACAAGTGTAAAAATTGCAAAATAATGCAGTAACGCTATCACAGAATATGCAGCATTATGCAACATAATTCGCCTTTGCTTGCTGCAGAATTGAGTCAACCCTGCTGCAGAATTTGGCTTTCTCCTGCCGCATAATTGCAGTGGCCCTGTTTATAGTGCTATGAGGTCCCAGCCTGTGGCGGAAAGCACTGTGAATATGTAAGTCATTATTTTAAAAAGGTATTGACATAGTCTAAGCTAGGCTGCTGCTGCAAAATGATGCAGTGATTGGGATAAAACAAGCTCTTACAAAATATTCTCTTTAGTAATAAGTAATCAAACTGTATCTAATGCAGACATTTTTGTAAGTGTCTCCCCGATTCCAGATCTTAGCTGATAACACCCTCACATTACATCTCAAAACGAATAAATCTTTGCCACCATGAAGCTTTAAGAAGGACCACTGGAATTATTCAGCAGAAGAGGACCACATTATGCGGCAGGTTTGACTAATTTATGCAGCACGAAAAGGTAAATTATGCAGCACAAAGCGCCACATTTTGTGCTTAGCATTATTTCATTATTTTGTCATTTTAACTCAAGGTAAAGCTGTCAGGGTAAATATTTCACCTCATTAGTACCAGTTTAAAAACCAAATACAGCACTAAGCAACTACAAGATTACCAGTCAAGCTTTGCAAAGGGCCTTCCACTGCTCCGGAACACTTTGTCACTCTTTAAGTTATGTTCCATTTGAGCTAGAATCAAGTTTTTTGTTGTTGAAATCTGCATATTATGTAGCAAATGCAGTAAACTGATAATTATGTGGAAAACGCTGCTGCTGCAGAAACTCATAATTCCAGTGACCCTGTCTTTAAGTGACTCAATCAATTAATGGGTGGTAAGAAGGCTGGTTCATTTTTTAACTTTCTGCACTACCACCACACCCTTCGCTTTCAGGCAGAGGCACCTCAAAGTCCGTATTAACCATTCAGGGGCAGTTTTTTGTGAAAGCTGAGTCTATGGGGTGGCAGGTAAAAGGCCAGCAGGGTTGCATTCAGATGCAGAGCCCTAATCCTCTAGATCCCTGGGGCCTCACAATAATGGTCTAGGAGCGAGATTCATAGATATTGTCAAAGAGAAGGCCCAGAATAGGGAGCACTGTATGGGGACTCATTTTTAGGTCGAGCCTAGCGTTGCAGCTCATGCGTTGCTCGCTTTGCGAGGCATGCAGTATTCAGTATAGTGTGGAAGCTTCGCCCACTCTCCTTCCATCTTTTTCATTGGCTTAAGTCCTAAATGCTGCCTTCTGATTGGTTTTAGGCTTGTTTGGCCCTCCTCATGACCACCATGTCGTCATTTGTATCCTTCCAAGGCTACTGGCTCCTTTACTTCCAGTACTATGTTCTCCCCACGCCTTCTCCCCCACCGCCCCTCCCGCAGTCCGAGCGTTCTTGTCCCCCCCACTTTCATTGTTTGTGCCTTTTTTTTCTCCCTGCCCTCCGCCCCACTTCCGTTTTCAAAGCAATAGGTCTTGCGTAAATGCGAGTCCTATTGCATTGCAAATGCTTGTTTTTCAGGTGCACACTGCACAGCAGCGGCGCTGATTTCCCTCATCTGTGGCAGGTTGCGATGTGTGTAGCTCACTGGCAGAGGTGCGCTCGCTGTTTCGGCTGCATACGCTGCAAAGAGGAGAGGCGCGCTTACTTTAAATCAAGATCCGGTCCGTGGAGCAAAACCTGGTACCGCTTGGTTAACGTTGTTTGCCAGTCATGAAATGCTGCGCCTGCCAATAGCCAGTGTGACTGCCTATCAAAGTTCAATGAGAGGGCCGGCAATGTCAAAAATAATACTGCCGCTGTGTCTAACGACGTACGTCGTGCTTTTGTCTTGTAACTCGACTGCGCTGGTGGCTGGGCTTTTATGAAACTTCACTTGCTGCGAAGTGAAAATAAACCTCCTGGGGGGGGGGGGGCTCTGCTGCCGAGAGATGCAGAGAGCTGCGAGGACAATGGATGCTAAAGACACCGAGCTCTGCAAGAGCCTCATCCTGTGTGGAAGTGAGGGGACGGGCGGGGAGCTCATTGTTGAGGTCGGGTCAGACGGGTAGAGGGACAGGGGGCACCTCTCCTGGTGTACTCCTTTACCAGGCAGTCTGATACACCCCAGTCTCCAGCTCCTGTGTACAACTACGGTCAATAGAAGTTCCACCATACATACATACCTACAGGACAGTCGTAACACCTGCCTCGACCGCGGCTCTGCAGGCCAATCATATGAACACAGAGCCACTTCCAGGGACATAAAATCAGTTAAAGGAGTGGTAAGGTAGGTTAAAGAAGTATATATTTACAGTGACCGGAAACCACTTCATGGGGGAACAGTATTTGTATTGTACAAGTATTGCATAACATAGAAGGTGTGCGTTCAAGCCACGTTAGAAGGAAATAACTTAAATATGGAACACACCATGTTACTGGAGTGGTGAACGACTTAGCGGGGGTCACATCATTAGAAGCTAATAGGGGCATCAGACAACTTATTGCGCCTTAGACGTTTATGTCTTATTTTGTATTTGTTTATTGTGACAGCAACACATGTTGGCAATAAATGATATGTACCACACATAGCATCCGGTGAGGGCGCAAAACATTTTACAAAGGCACCTTGTAATAAACTGAACAACTTCCGGCAATGCGCATTGTAGCATTTTAGAGGGGCGCAGAATGTCAGATGCACAAATATTTACTATCGTGCATAGACTCAGAACGTCTTACTGGGGCGTAGATATGCCAATTTACAAAGATAAACAATGGAATATTGGTGTAAATAGCCTACCGTTTTACCTGGATCTCTTACAGGTGCAAGGATTAAAAATGTAGCCCCTGGCACGCAAGTATACATTTAATTGGTCACCTGATAGCAGCATGCAAGCTGCGAACCTTTAACTACAGAACACACATGGGAACTTTCTGGGACTCAGAATATTTCAGAAGGGTGCACTCGTACTGTAGCATCTTGCAAGGGCACATAGCGCCCTACAGAGGCACATACTTAGCATATTGAAGAGATGCAGAACGTCTTAAGGACCACAAACCTTCTTCTGCATTACAAAAACAGAGACTGGCATGCACATTTGCACAAAATGTTTACTTACAGGGAAACAGAGCCTCTTGTAGGGGCTCATTAATTGCCTTTTATCGAACAGAGTTTTCGCCAGGACAGTACAGTAGATTAGAGCATGTCATTTTGCCGTAATGCTTAATGAATATCAAGTAGTAATGTAATCCGGAAGGGCAAGTTAGCTTCGGGAGTCCGAATTCTTAGCCGAGGCATATTTCACTATAGGTAGGCGAGACACTGAAAGCTCGAGCCAGGCTCGAGCCTGAAGCCTGACGCTGACTCGTGGTACTCTTTGAACCTCGAGCGGACAACGAGCCTAGCTTTCATGCGGCTTCTGCCTGCCTGCCTACCTCCCCCTTCCCAGGATGTGGCATTACTATCAGAGGTGCTGACTATGGAACTTGGTAACCAGATTCTAGTCTCGGGGTTGGCTCAATATCCCGTGATTCTGGGCACATCACTTAATTTCCCAGTGCTATAAACAATGCATGCGCCCTTGTGTATGTAACTGGTGCTCATGTAAAGCGCTCAGCCTTCAGGTTGGGTTAAACATTGCAGAAAATGACCTAAGAGGTAAAACAAACCATTAATATAAGGAGAGACAAATAGAGGCCTATTTCCTGGCTATCTACAAAGTGAAACCAGAAAACTTGGATAAATCACGGCTTCCCCGCTTAAATTGTGTGATCTTTAGCAAATACTTTTTTTTCACCAAAACTCTTATTCTTCATCATCGCATATGAAGGCAATTTCAAATATGTGAAATCAGACTACCAGTTATACAAAACTACCACTTTTAATATACCTCAATGCAGTGTTATAATGTGCCTTATTATTGTTAGAGCTTCCACTGTTTTAAATTTTGATGGGACTTCACCATATTTTACGTGGTTTGTTATATGATTTATATAGCAAATATTTTCAGGGCTCATTCTGCACGGGCAGTACGTTTTGAGCCAAACCCTTTGGTTCTAGCTCGGATCTCCCTGTTAATTTGTTGGCCGCCCAGCAATATATTTCACTTCTTCAAGTTTGATCACAGTTCACAATATTCCAAGAATTTGAAAGCCAATGAGTCCCGCTCAAGGCAATTTCCATAGAGAAAGACGAGTTAAAGACTAAACAGGAAGCTATCCGCTGTGGTCTCAACATATTGATTCAAGCAGCCACGACCCTTCCATGCACAGCACATCTTTTACTCTTGTCAAAGAAGTTAAAAGGCTTCCTTTTCCGCCCTTATACTCAACGAGGGTCTCTTTGCGTTCTTTGACCCTGTCATTTCAGTTACTATCCTTATCCTGTTGTAAAGTGTCGGGTTAAGTACATTAGAAATCGTCTATTGGCTAAACAAATGAGATACAGTACAAATTATTTCTTGTGCTTTGTACTACGTTTGTTCACATAGTCGATATCACAAGTTGCTACCACAGGGGAAGTTGAATAAATGAGCTATTATTTCAGAGTTGGTGCAGTAGTCGGAGAGGTAGCAGTCACTGTACTTCGCACTCCTGCTGATTTCCGTGCCATACATTTATAGCTCGGTGCAGGCATGATGAGTAACCCTGGGCGTAGTTCGCGAAGTAGCACTACGCATAGCTACGCAAAGTGCACTACGCGAGCTACGCGTAGCACTTCGTGAACTGCGTAGTACCCTGTTCGCACTGTGCAAGATTCCATTTTCAATGATTGCACAGTGCGGACAAGCATCCGGCACTATGCAATCATCGAAAACGGCATCTTGCACAGTGCGAGCTGTAGTTTTCTGCCGCTCGAGTAGATTTTTACTCGAACTGCAGCTTTCTCAATGCGGTCTGCTAGTTTCTCATCGCGAGCAGTCGCGAGCATACGCGACCACTGCTAATGAGAAACCTGACCTCCCCGCGTTGAGAATCTCGCAGGGAGGTTTATTTCCACACTCGTGATCGGCAACTTGATGTTGCTGATCGCGAACGAGGAAAAAGTCTCGCCGGGATGCCATTTTGCTTCCTCGCGGTCGCCAACTTGACGTTGAGGACCGCGAGCAAGCAAAAAATGACCGCTGAAGTAGCGCAAACTTCGAACACTACGCGAGCGTAGCGTAGTGCTTTGCCCAGGCTAAATGATGAGTCGCATGGGAGGTCTTGCAGTTCGAAAATGAAAATGAATCAAGAAGTGAAGATACTCTTAGAGTGTGTAAACCGAGGCAATGAGGATGTAAAAGTCTGTCAGTCAGTCAAAAATCCTTATTGGACCAAAAGCTAGTCATAAAAGCACAAAGAATAAATACAGTCATAATTGATAACAGAAAAAATATTCAGATCAACAGGTTACTAATACAAAATATTCACACAAAAAACGAAAAATAGAACAGCGACATTCACATTCCATAAAATGTACTACATTTCATAGCAATTCAAAAAAAAGTATGGCCATAAGAATTTCTGGAGAGGCTAAGCATTGAATATATTCTAACCCTCTTTATATGAACTAAAGTGCTTTTGTAGGAGAATAGGACGTAAAAAACGAACCCTTATTGAATGATACAAAGTGCAAAATAGCATAAAGTGTATGGTCAAATGGCTTGAAACACTATCACAGGGACATTTCAAAGAAGGGGCAAACCATAAGCCAGCAAGGGGAAAAGCTGCAAAAGGATGGATTTAGTTTAGCCTCAAACTAGTCAAGTAGACTATGAGCTGTGGTGTAGCAAACCATTTTTGGTATGATTCAATGCCAGAGATTTTAGATATTTGCATATAGTTTACAATAGAACTTGATCCAAGAGATTTTTCAATACGCACCTTTTCACAATGTGAAACAAAGCTGTTTTCAACCCTCTCCTTAGTCTGTGGTCCTATATTTTCAGGGCAATTATAGAGCATACTCAAATCCAGGGAGTCAAAGACTTTTTTAACGTAGGCTAGTCATAGAATAGTGTTCCTATTATCAAGATTTAAACAGTCTTTCAGAACTTCCCTGGAGAAGCCAGCCCTAGGGGTACTCCAGAACTTTAGATGTGAAAAAAGGGGTAACAGGTCTGTGACAGTGTTACAAACAAGCATTTGCAATGCAATAGGTCACGCATTTACGCAAGTTTGGGCTATTGACATTGCAAACAATGCCTTTTATTTTTGTTTTCGTTTTTAAAACTTAAATAAAAGGCATTGGCATTTACAATGCCAATAGCTTAAACTCCCGTAAATGCGAGACCTATTGCATTGCAAATGCTTGTTATGTTTACAAATGGCCAGAGACCGCTTCATCAGAGAGATAACCCAAATAAGGGGAAAATATACTTTTTTTTTTTTTTTAAAGGGACATTCATTAGGGAAGCTGGTACTGCTGCCAAGTGTGTAAGTGGCCACTGCAGGTTATCATTAAGGAAGCAGATGTAGCAATACTTGGGTCCATGGATTTGACGGGCCCACTGCATCACAGTTATGACTGTATACCTTTCAAAAAGGGGCAGAGGAGCTTATTTTCCTTTCAAGCATTAGAACTGAGATGATGATCCGGCATGGTGGGGAAGAGGTAAAAGATGCAGAGGAGATAGCCTGCTACTCAGGACTGCAGTTATCATTAGTTCAGCAGGTGTAGTTGCATTGGGGTCAAAGAGTGTGAGGGGCTCACAACACCCCAATTATGGGGAACAGTTTGTTTAGGATAATATCTGTTTTTGTTTGATGCATTTGCTGCTTTACAAGTCTCATTTTTATTCCGGTTTATAAGCTATAGAATAAGTATTCCTGAAATCATCTCATAAGCCCCCCTCCCTGCACGCAGCCATGCCCCTCCCGCTCCCCCAATCCTTGCCATGAAGTTTTGGAGGGGGGCCTGACATTTTGCTTAGGGGGGGAGCTCGGAGTAAAAATGTTTGAAGACCTCTGCGTTAGAGTATGAGTTATGTGGTGATATACTGTATCAGATAAACTACAACCAGCCCCTAGGTGGCACTTCACTCTCAGCTGTTGAGCAAAAGCTCCAGCCTGAAAAATCTTTACAAATATATTGTAAGTTCTCCTGGGGTCATGCTTTCAAACGTAACCCAGGAGAGTTATGTGTTTTTTGTCTAGTATTGCTGGGGGGCTGCTGAACTCGCTACAACCCCCTACAACATTAAAAAAATGTCATTGGTAATGTCCCTGCCCCTTCTAGGGAAATCACCGAAACAAAATATTGCTAAATAGCCCTCCCATGGGCGCTTATATATTTATCACTTTAAAAAAAAATTGGGTTGTGTGTCCTGGCCTTATGTGGCACTCCCACTCATTTGTTTTTTTAGAAGAGGCCAAAGAGGGCCCCAATGGCATTTTATTTTTTTATTTGGTCATGCCCCAGTTCCCACCAGTGCCACGTCACTCCTTGTGCACTATGTTTTCTTTTTAAATGGGGTGTCCCGGTGCCGATCAGGCGTACCCTAGACCATTAATAGTTTTTAGGGGCCACGCTGGGATGCTTCGGGACCCTGCAGTTTAGAAATAGGTGGGCACTGGGGCACACCGCAAGTTCTCCTTACTTTTTGTGTGTGTATTTTTCCCCAGGGCATCGTTGGGGGTTGCAGGGGGAGGCCCAGGGCCCCCGCAGCCCCTCCGGTTCTCCTGCTTTCACCCATCATGAGTGCAACAGGAGCCATTTTTTTTGGCTCCTGCTGGGTTGGAGCAATACAAAGCATTCCCCTGCTCGAGTGTACAGGCAGGGAAATGCTGTGTTCTCTCACTGGGCTGGAGCAGCTTCGTAATCCTGCCTAGTGTGAAAACCTTGCATTTTTGTGTATTGGGGTAGGGTACCCCAGAACACTGTCACTAAGCTGGCCCCGGGGGATGGGGTCCCAGGGGCCAACCTATGGCTCAGGGAGGAATGCTGCAGTGTCCCTCTCACCTTCAATATATTTAGGCCCCGATGGATGGGGTTCACGGGGCCTCTCCTGGCCCAGGGAGCTGGGCCGCACACCTCCCCTTTCAATGTAATTACCAGCCTCAGGAGATTGGGTCCCCGTGGCCTCTCGTGGCCTGGGAATGGGGAGGCTCGGCCTCCCCTCCCCTTCAATATAGTTGCCAACCTCCAGGAATGGGGTTCCTCATGGAGGCTTGGGGAGGGGGGCATTTCATCCCTCTCCCCTTAAATAAATGTTAGCCTTTCCCACCGCCCCAGTCCACCCGGAGGGGGGGTTATTATTACATTTGGGGGCGGCCACGCTTTTAAAAAATATTGTTGCTGCGGATCCGCAAAATTAAAAGAACAAAACGGTTTTGGCCTCAGTCGGGATACCTCTGGGACCCCACCACCAATCCTAGGGGGTCAGGGTATTCCTAGCCTGTGCCCTTGTTACATCAAGTCCCGAGTCCTAAGATGCCTGCCACCATTACCTGGCTGAGATGGTGGCAGCTAGTCAGATTCCAGTTTATTGCAAAGTTTTATGGAGATTCGCCAAACGGCGCCAAAGTTATTAGCAACACAAATAATGTTTTTCCCATGGAAACACAATCCTAACAATGACTACACAGTGGCAACCGGCATTGGGTAATATATATATATATATATATATATATATATATATATGTATATATATATATATATATAGTGCCAGCGTTCTGGGTGTTGTGCTGCCGCTACAGCACACAATCTCTCCTTCCTCCTCAATCCTGTTCTGAGCCACATAATGGCAGCCTATGGGGCTTGTCTGTCCATTCCTTCCTCTCTATCATTCTAGAGGCTTTTGCTGGTAGAGGCAGGGTTTTTTCCCTTGTGGAGAAAAGCTGGACAGGCAGTGCTGTTTGTGGATGTTGGTGGAATTCTAGTCGAAATACTGGACAGTGTAGCCTGTGGGTATAGGCTTTATTATCCGTCTTTAAATTAAATTCTCTCTTAAAGGTGGATGCAGGTCTGCATGATTTGACACCTTAAGAGATTATTTTTTATTGCTCCGGGGTCCCCGCACATGGGCGGGACTATTCACTAGATTATTCACTAGATTATGACTATCACAGAGATACCCCTACTACAGAACTGGAGTTACAGAAAAGAAACTACTCCTTATAGCTTTTGCATCCGGATCGCTATTACCCACAGAGGAGAAATACTCTTGCAAATTCTTATGGGGAAGGAAATTAATTGTAAGAAGTCATCATGAGCCTTTGACAAAGCTGTTAACCATTTAAGCCTTATCCAGAGCTTCGGCATGGATTGCAAGATTGTCTATGCACCTGCAGGATTTTCAGCATGAGGTTCAGTATGGGCCTGAAAAAGATATGTAACTGCAGCTTTCTTGAGCAGATTGTAACTGCCTCTCAGGGAGGTGGATGATAGACCTTGGAATGATGTGTGTGTCACAGTATGTTTTTTAATTACAAATAATTAAGTCAAAAGTCTGCAAAAGGAGGAGCTGATGATGGCGTATGATGAGGGTAATCTGTTGAAAAAGGTCAAAGAGGAAATTGTGAATGTTTGGGGAAAATGTACGAAGGCGGAGCTTCTTGATGAAATGAAGGGGTATTGGGAAGTCAGATGAGTTAGGAGTGGAAGGAATGTTTGTGGTGAGAGGTGATAAAGTGAACTCGCCATGCAAAATTATGTCATTATATCATGAGGATTTTTCTACATCCTTACTCAGACAATTTATTTATTTATTTAACAGTATTATATAGCGCTGGCCAGACCCGAAGGTATCAGAGCGCTTTACAACATTTATCGTAATGCAGTCGAACACAAAGTATTTCAGTAAACAACATTTACTCATGACGAATCTAGTTTGGGGTGAGGGGATAATGGAGCGAGTCAGACGGCAGGTGATGTAAAAGCCTCCTTATCGAAGTGAATATATACGTCACTGGGCAAGATTCTTTGTTAGGCAGCTGCTATCCATTCAGACGAGTTCAGTTGAGGAAGAGGTCTTTGAGCTGGCTTTTGAAGTTTGTGAAGGAGGGGTTAGTCCTGATATGGACTGGGATGGCGTTCCAGATTTTAGGCGCACTTCCAGAGAAGGTGCGTGATAGGGTTTTTTGTTTGCGAGTTTTCGGTGGAATGAGAAGTAGAGTGTTAGTACTCCTGAGATTCCTTGTCTGTCTGACCTTTTTGAGTTTGGTAGCCAGGTAGGCAGGTTTGCCAGTGTGCAGAACTTTGTGTATGAGACAAGCAGTCCTGAAGTTGGAGCTCATTTCGATAGGGAGCCATTTTAGCTCTCTTGGAGAGGGAGAGATGTGGTCGTATTTCTTTACTTCAGTGACCATCCTGGCAGCTGCATTTAGAGATGATATGAGGGGAGCTAAGTGAGATTTTGCCGTGCCTGTGAGGGTTGCATTCCTGTAGTCCAATCTGGAAAGAACCAGGGATTGTGTAGCCTGTTTGAGGTCATTGGGAGGGATGAAGGGTTTTATTTTGTTGAAGGTTGAAGAATGCGCTCTTTGCGGTGTGCTTGATATGGTTGTCCATGTTTAAGTTTGGGGCCAGAGTGATTCCCAGGGATTTTACGGAGTCGGCCAGGGTGAGATTGCAGTTAAGAGCATCAATGGTTTTTAGGCATTCTGTGACTTGGGGGGACTGCTCTTTGTTGGATATGAGAAGGATTTCCATCTTTTCTTGGTTGAGTTTCAGGTGGTTGAGGGATAGCCAGTGTTGGACTTCTCTTAGAGTGACGTTTAGTCTCTGTATGTCTCCAATAGAGGAAGTTTCTAGGTAGATCTGGGTGTCGGCCACATAGATGTGGAAGGGGATGTTGGCTTTTTTGAGTATGTCGGTGAGAGTCTCCATGTAGATGTTGAATAGTGATGGGTAGAGAACTGATCCTTGAGGGACACCCCTGGTTATAGGGAGTAGGTCAGACGTAAAGTTATTAATTTGTATTCGTTGGGAGCGGTTCTGAAGAAAGGAGGTAAACCATTGTTGGACCACCTCCTCTGCTCCAATCCTTTCACAGAGTACATTAATGAGCAATTTGTGGTCAACCGTGTCAAACGCTGCGTAAAGGTCAAGGAGTATGAGTAGACCGCATCAGTCTGAATCAAGTGATTTGTAGACATCCTCTATGACATTCAGGATCGCTGTCTATGTGCTGCATCCTTTTCTGAAGCCTGATTTGTGAGAATCTAGAAGGTAGTTGTTGTCAATGTGTTGGTTAAGTTGGAGAAGAACATATTTTGTCCAGGATTTTGGCTAAGAATGGGAGATTGGAGACGGGCCTGAAGTTATTGGGATCGTTTGGGTCAGAGCCCATTTTTTTTTTAGTAATGGCGTGACTTGGCCAATTTTAAGACAATCTGGCATGACTCCGGTTCTCAGGGAGCTATTTATAATCTTGGTCCAGAGAGGGGCTCGGGCGAGGTTTAGTTTTTCTGCCAGTTGGGCAGGAATAGGGTCCGCTATGTGTGAGGAGGGTTTGGACCTGCTGACCAATGCAATGATTTCTGCTTCAGAGATGTGATTGAAAGATTTCCTTTTGTTTGGGGGGTGCATGGGTGGGTTGTTGCCGCCTTTGCAGGGGGGTTGGCTTTCATTGGATGCCAGGAGGTGGACATCTAGGGAGAGCTCAATCTTAGTGATTTTCTCGTTAAAGAAAATGGCAAAGTTGTCACACAGGTCTTTGGAGGCCTGCACTGAGGTAGAGGGCGGCTTGGATGTTTGCTGTCTAATGAGATTGAAGAGTTCCTTGAGACGATTTTTGGCACTGTCTAATGCACCACTGAAGGTAGATTTTTCATTCTTGATGTGTTTTTTGTAATTCCTGCATTCTGTTTTGAGCTGATTAAGGTGGACTGTGGACAGGGGCGCTAGAGGGTGCGTGGCGAGATGGCTGCGCATTAATGCAGCTCCGCTGGCCGAAAGCATTATCTGCTATAGAAGAACGCAGCAGATGCATAAAATTATGCAAAACTTCTGAAATTGTACATCGGAATGCTGACGCTACATGCTGGAGTATGAAGCACAAGTCATTGATGCCTGTTTCGGTAGAAAAAGGCGAATAAAGCCAGCACGCTCTGGGATCATCATGCTACCCAAGATGGCGGCGCTCATTGTGAACGGAGCTGGCGCGTGACTCCGAACAACAGAACCGTCGCCTACAGACCGCCTGATTACCGGGACCTTCGGTGTAAGAGAGGTGCGAGATGCTCCGATGGTGACTCCTGCGTTGTGGAGAAAAGATTAAGTGCACTGCTTATACCGCGACACAAACAAAATGCTGTGACTGAATTCGGGAAGATGGTGAGAAAATGGCAGCGACACACAACGGTACGGCGCTCATGCGATATTAGCTTCCCTGTTAATGACAGGACAGTGTGCCATGAGTAAAGCAAAAACTCTGGGTTCGTGGATGGGTGTTTATCCTTATTGCTCAAAGTAAAAAACGAAGGCTGCCAGTTATCTGCGCTCAAGGCGAGGGGTGTCATGCGGAGTACGCAACACGCACTGGGAGATAATTCCAAGTCCACTGTCCTACACAAAGACGGACGCAGACCACGTTGGCAAAATCTTGCCCCCCCCAAGCTGCCCATATTACGGGATACTGAACAGGACTGCCGTTGTGCATACAAAACTGGTCAGAAACCACAGAATACCATCAGTGCAACAGCGAAATCGCCACTCAGGCAGCAATATTTTATATCTATAACAGTAGGAAATACACTGTTGCAGATCTGAAAGGCACAAGCAACAATCGCACCACGCACCACGCGATAAAGCCCATGCAGTATCGCCACAAGGGTATGCTATAGGACCCACGGGATAGTGCAACACCATGAACTGTGTGGAGATCCTCTTTAAAATACCAAGGTCGCCGTTAATACCCTAAGCAACAACGTGCAAGCAGCTCAAAGACTCGCCCCAAAATAACCAACAACAAAAAACGACCGATTCAGGTACAACACGGTGGCTCAGTCACTGAGGAAAAAAAATGGGCAAAACAGATCAAAACCAGACTAAACTTTCATTTGGCGCACGTCGCACCCCCAGGACAACCCCAGCACATTCAAACACAGAATTAGAAATTGCACCAAAGACTCTACCATGGATGCCGCATTACACGCTATTCAATGGAGCCTGCAGGCCATTGACGGCAAAAAATAGACAATCTCGCGACAAGGGTAGATAACATGGCCGCAAAACTGGATAAACAGGGTGAGCGCCTAGACGCTGCAGAACAACGCATTTCAGCAGTAGATTAATCTGGTGCCACAGCTCGTAAGTGCATTGTATTGGAGAAACTGCTAGAGAGGGTAAAACCCAAGAACGAAGATTTGGAGGCGAGACCCCCCCAGAATAACATACGTATTTTGGGAATTCCACAAAGTGCGAATACTGGGCGGCTAGAATCATTTGTCGAGGACATGCTCCGCGAAATCTTCGGTGTAGACAGGTTTTCCCCATTCCTCATTGTTGAATGCGCACATCGATTGTTGGCTCCAAAACTACCGGCGGGAAGACCGCCTCGCCCGATTATATCCCGAATATTAAACTGCAGACACAGAGACACGATTTTATGCCTGGCACGAGTACAGCAACAGATCACATACCGCAACTATAACGTCTCCTTTTACCTGGATTTTACTTTAGCGGTACAAACCGCACGTAAGGAATTTGCTCTGGTGAAGAAAAAACACAGACATGGGAGCAGAATATGCCATGCCCTATCCTGCGAGACTGCGTGTCACCTATGAGGGACAATCAAGAATACTCCCCACACCAAAAGCAGTTAATGAGTTCATTATACAAGCAACCATCAAAAGAAAACCATCAGAGCGCACATTCACATTGCTACAATCGGATGATGGAAGCGAGTGATTGGCGATGAAACTGTGCTGTATGAAGTGGTAAGATCGGTCCATGCGCAATGCAGATGTCGAACTTTTGCAACCCAAACCAGGACTGCATAAGGTAGGATGGATATCTAACCACATATGCAGGGGACAAAATGCATAAGGCATGGACAGCAGGGCATTATATATGCCGATATGTCGAACATATACAGCGGCGGGTAATGCAGATAATCAAATGTTTAGTAGGGCGAAGTGTATCATATTACAGAGCCACATACTGTATGACTGCAGGTGTATACCACACTAATCTGTATACAGACAGTTAAAAGATAGAGGGATCTAAGTTACAGTCACTCTGTAACTGTGTGATGACGGATCTAGTTCAAGAGCATGTAGTAAGCTGTACAGAGTCAGAACGTTTGAAAATATGCTCAACTGCTGAAATGGTATCATGTAACAAACTAGTGTTATGTTTAGTCGTTGTTCGGTAATAGAAAGTTGTATGTTAGGCGCACAATGAACTACGCACAGTATACATGGCTTATAATGTTATACGCAACAGGATAATTAGCTATACTATATACACTTCGACCGCATCCGCCATGCGGATGTTAATGCGTGTACTTAGCCGCCCCCACATGGGTAGTCCCCAACGAAGTTATGATGTTGACACTGTTATTAAATTGGGTATGTCTTTGGCATAATTGGGATGCTAAAGTGGGTGGGGGGCAATGGGGCTTATATGTTTTTTCAGATTCAAGACACAATGAGAAATGCAGCATTGAGGTTCAAGGTTTATTGGAGCATAAGACATACGCATATAATGTGTAAAATACGCCCAAACAAGGGACTAAAAACACGCCTCCGCTACTACTACATAGTCTGGAGTGGGGAAAAGTTTGAATAATTCAGTAATTCGTATGTTAACATGGAATGTCCGGGGGCTAAATAATCCCAAGAAAATAAGGCAAATATTTGCGTATCTAAACAGACACCAACTTGACATTGCCATGCTACAAGAGACTCATTTAACAAACACTGATAACTGTACCATGGGTAGCAAATGGGCGGAAGCCACATTGATGTCTTCCTATTCCTCGTATTCCAGAGGAGTCATCATTCTTATAAAAAAATGCACGCACTTTGTGATAGACCGCACTATTACAGACGATCAAGGGAGAATGATTATAATCACAGGGCATTTGCGTGGCACGTATAGGGCTGGTTAATCTATATGGACCAAACCTGGATGACCCAGGGTTTTTCACTGATATATTGAAACAGCTGCGAGATTTGCCAGAAATTGAACTATTCTGTGGGGGTGATCTCAATATCTCCCTTAACGAAGCACTAGACAGATCGGGTATAACAAAGGAACCGCATAAACAGGCGGTCAAGGTAGTGAAAGATGGCATTTCTGAATTTAGAATGGTGGATCTATGGCGGATGCGGAATCCTCAGATACTAGAGGGAACACATGCATACTTAGTTCATAACAGTTGGTCCCGCATAGATTACTGGTTGTCAACGGAGTTGGCTAGCACCTAGGTACAAGACATAATACATCTCCCGAAAACATTATCTGATCATAACCCAATAGTAATGTCCATGGACCTTCCAAACTACACTCCTCCACCCTATATATGGGGCTTCAACGCCAAAGCACTGATGGACCCACTCTACAACTCCACCATTCGGAATGCAATAGAAGAGTATTTTCAATTGAACAAAGACTCAGTAGAAGATGCAGGCATATTGTGGGAGGCTTTTAAAGCCACTATACGCGGCATCTGTATAAGTATAAATGCAGGAATACTGCGAGATATACGCACCCAACTTACTAAATGCGAAACAAAACTTAAGCAATTAGAAGCGGAATTTGTGCGCACACAAGACACGGCTGGTGTTGTGTGACATAAAAGTAGCAGAGTATCAAGAATATGCAGACACTGAGATTAAATACATATCTAAAGGACAACAAGCACGGGTATAAGGGGAGGGTGGCAGATCAGGACATATACTTGCACAAAAGATATGCTCGGGACATCAAACACACATCGTAACTAGCATAAAAAATGCACAAGGTGTACAATGCTATGCAACTAAAGATATATTAGCGGCCTTTATGGCCATTTATGGTGATATGTATGCTACCCGCAATACGGCTACGGATCAGGATGTATTGGAATACCTAGAAGACATTGCCATAGCATGGCTATCTGATGGACAGAGAGAATATTTGTCGCAACCAATTACGATTGAAGAGACAACGACAGCCATCAAAGCATTGCCTAATGGAAAAGACCCAGAAACTGATGGATTCACTGGGGAATTCTATATTGAATACGTTGACCTACTCAGTCCCTATTTGGTGGAAATGTACGGAGATGCACATGATAACCAACAACTCCCACCTACCTTACACGAAGCCTTAATCATAGCACTATTAAAACCAGATAAGTACCCTGAAACTTGCGAATCGTACCGCCCTCTTTTGTTAATCAATACAGATGCTAAAATACTAGCAAAAATTATAGCCACAAGACTTCAGCCATTAATATAAAATATCGTCTTACCATATCAATCTGGTTTCATACCAAACCGCTCCACTGCCCACAACATCAGAACACTTGCGCTTTCCCATCAACTAAACCCAGAGTTAGAAGCGGCGGCAGTATTGTTAGATGCTGCCAAAGCGTTTGATTCAGTGGAATGGACCTACCTTTTTACAGTCATGCAAAAAATGTGATTCCATCCTATAATGCTGCCATGGAACAAAATATTATATACTAAACCTATAGCGCGCCTCAAAGTAAATAAATATGTATGAGATCCAATTCTCATACAGCGTGGTACAAGGAAGGGGTGTCCCCTATCACCATTATTATTCACTATAGGCTAGAGCCCTTAGCGTGCAAAAAATCGGCAGCAACACGCAAATACAGCATTAAAATTCTTGCAACGTTCAATAGGTATATCATTATACGCGGAAGACATAGTGCTATATGTTCGAGAACCTAGCGTTAACTTGGCCCCACTATTGCGAGAGTACATAAAATTCGGCAGACAATCAGGCCCTGGAGCAAATCCGTAATATTACCACTAACGGATATCACACGACAACACCTGGTAGAATTCCCACAAGAATGGCACACAGAACCAATTAAATATTTGGCTATTTGGTACCATAAAGAACCGGAGACAGTGATTAGAGAAAACTATGGAACAGCGATAACTAAGATTGAAGCACAAATTGAGCATTGGATTTGTCTGCCACTATCACTAGCAGACAGAATCGCCATAGTTAAGATGGTGGTACTTCCTAAATGTCTTTATTTATTTAATAACATCCCGATAACTCCACCAGGAACAGTCTTCAAAAGGCTGTCAACAAGCATAATCAAACTCATATGGGCAGGAAAACAAGCATGCATTGAACTGAGATCATTAACACTGCCATACGCGAAAGGGGTTTTGCAGTACCAGATTTCTTACTGTATTATCTATGTGCCCAAGCACAATATGCGCACTACTGGTATCACCCGATACGCTATCAGCCAGATGTAGCGGTGGAAGATGGGGATGCACTCCCAATACCACTTTATTGTATATTGCCACACCAACGACCCCACATAGTCAAAAACAAAATGAACACTATAAAGACAACAAATCTGGCATGGCAACGAATGGGTAAGCTAGCACGCAGACTGACACTTTACGCACCAGCACTACCTCTAAGACAACACTCAGCGGTAACAGTGGCACAAACTTGAGATGGCATGGAAATACTACAACAGGTCGGGTTGGTCAATATGGGCGACCTTTTTATTGATGGCAAATTTATTGAGAAAAATGACCTCAGTTACATAAGCAACCAAACGCTGTTGTTTCAATTTACATATCACAGACTAAGGGGTGTGATCAAAAACCTCTATCCTACATTTCCACACGAACCATCAACACTAACAGCGTTACAAATGCTCATCACCAATCCCAATAATACCCATATGGTCACCAAACTCTACAAGCTCCTACAAGGCGATATAGAGAGTGACACTAGTAAAGCTCGAGAGCGCTGGAGTGTTCAATTAGACGCACCTCTAAGTGATGAGGATTGTCACAAATGCTGCGCATTAACAGCAATGCTTACTCCTAACGGTAATTTGCGGCTAATCCATTATAAATATTTGCATCAAATATACCACACCCCGCTTAAATTGCAAAAATGCGGCCTACGGGCCGATTCTCAATGTCGACGCTGTGGGATAGCAGATGCTGATTTATGCATTTAGCATGGCACTGTGTGAAAGTCAAGTAATATTGGGAGGCAATAACTAGAACATTAAGTCAAATCTTAGACACAAAAATAGAATGTATGGCACAAATATGTCTGCTAGGCTCGCTATGACAACTGCACTCTGTAAAACGTAAATGATGTGCCATAGCGTTACTATTAGCAAAAAGAAGAGTTTCCATGGTCTGGGACAGTAAGCGCTCACCAAGCGTGAAGAAGTGGTTACTAGACATGATATACTGCAGAGAAACATTGAAAACCTATGAGGAAGAACTCCCAGCAATCTCAAGGCCTAAAGAATTCTTAACACCTCTAACGGATTATCTGAGATCTAATCCAGACTTGTTAAATACCTCTGCTGAATAACTATAAAAGCTCCACATGTAAAATAGCGTAAATGATACTGCACTGTACTGTATATTATAAATAATATATGTACTATGCACTGCTGTTCAATGTGATATTGAACCTGTAATGGTTTGTTGTGTATGTTCTCATGCATAAATAAAAATCTAATAAATAAAAAAAATAAAAAAGGTGGACTGTGGACAGGTTGTTCCGCCAGAGCCTTTCTGCAGCTCTGAGTTGTCTACTTTCAGAATTTAGGTCTGTGTTGAACCAGGATCTCGATGGACAATGGTCCTCAAGTTTGAGGGAATGAAAAATGTCATGGAGTTTGCTGGTATTTCACAGAATTCACGGCAGCCTGTCAATCCAAGAGGTAATGCTGTCATGGAGAGATTTAATACAGTGATTATGGCATATTTCAGCTATCTAGTCAAGGAAAGAAAGACTGGGAAAGTGACTGAAGAAAAATGGTACCGACATATAGAGTGACGATTCATAATTCTGTAGGAGAAAGTCCCTTTGGAATAATGAGAGGTCCCGTACCGCATTCCAGACCTAATCCTGGTTGGATGAAGAGAGGGAAGAGAGTAACATGGGATGGAGAAGTATAAAGGTGCGTTTCAACAACCCAGGAGAAGAATAAGACATATTTCAATACCAAGCATTGTAATGTAGAAGTGGTGGTTGGACAATGGGTACAAGTGAAGTCTGCTAAGTTGCTAAGGAAAAATGTAAGTTCGGCAGTCCCAAACAAATTGTGAAGCTGATGAAAAATACTGTGGAGTTGAATGATGGCAGTATTGGTCCTATGAGTCATTTAGTGATGGTCCGGTGCGATGAAAATAGTATGGAAAAAGGTGATCATAGTGGAAGAGACGGGAGAGACAAATATTGGTGGATAAATATTGATTCAGAGTGTGCGAATGAAGAAGTTGCGAATCAGGATACACAAGAAGAGAGAGACAGTTTTGTGAGAAGGAAAAAGGGTCAGAGTGAGTTGCAGAATGAGTTGATGAGTGTGAGCATTCCTGAACATGATATTGGGAGCAATGACAATCAGAAGGGTTTGAGGGCGAGCAGTTTTGGTAGAAATGTTTTTAAAAAACTAGAAATTTAGAGGATTCTGTTTGTAGCACGTAGTATAGCTATTATCCTTAATGTTTAGGACATTTTATGTAGGGTATTTATCTATGTGGAGCATATTGTTGTATTTATCATGTATTATTTTTATTATTAAAGGGAAGGGATGTGTAGTATTGGTTTTATCATAGTGTAATAATGAAGGCAGAATGTAGATTTAGAATGGTTGGTATGTTCAAGGTTTTAAATTAAGTGTATAGAATGTTGGGGGTCAGATAATGCTGTACGAGATTGTTCAATAAAGAAGTTGCACGATTTACCAGTGTCCCGGATTACTACACCCTATCACAGTTTACATCAGATAAATGAACCATTAAATCCATTCTACTCACGTCACTGTTGCTATAAACCAATATAGTTCCTCTTCCCAGGAGTGAAATTGCTGCCAAATAAATGTGTTATGTTTATCATCGTTGCAAACCGAGCACCCAATTTTCCTGTGCGTACCACCTTTATGTTGAAATGTTCAGTGTGGGTGTTTGTGCGTTTGGGAGATGGCCGATTTGAGTTTTTGCATTTGTTTGCCGCAGTTTTGCAACTCCCTGAACAGATGAACAACTGCAGAGGCAAAAGCAGTGTCATCTGACGGCGTTACTGTATTAATATGTCCCTCGAGTCTATCCTCTGTCAAGTCCTCTTCCAGCTGAGTTTTTTCCCAGGCCTTCTCCTTCCGGCTGTAATACGCCGACCTGAAGGGACCGCCACAGAGAAGGGCCAGGTCATACTCATTGCAACATTAAGCTCACCGGATGTTAGATTACAGAAGGACAATTAGTATCCAATCAAATATTTGCTTTAAATATTAAAGAAGCGAAAATAATGGTAGTCTAAACAAGCACTGTCAAATCAAAAATTTCCTTATATGGGTGCATTTTGTAAATGCTTTGGTGACCGATTCTGCAATTACCCCACCAAGTGCAAGAATGTGTGCATCGGTGGGATATGTAAAGTGTGTTAGTACTAGTCCTGCCCGCTGCCAGCCCTTTGGTGCTAGCAGCATGGATGCCTGCTTCCACTCTGCCAGCTCTCTGGGCTGCCAGCTCCGCACCTTACAAGCCGCTATCCTAGGGCGCAGGTAATGCAAGAATACTGACAGCCCTGAACACTGGCAGTGCTGTGCCCATCACCCTTGACAGTAGCTTTCTGCACATGAAGCCCTAGAAGCAGATGTGTGGATTGAGAGCTGTGTTTACTGGCAGCACTGCACAGAAGTCTACAAGCAGACCTCCACACAAGTAGACTGTTTTCAGTCTTGAATGCTTGTCTGAATCCTAGATTGTTTGAGAGAGTCAGAGGAAAAAGATTGGCCAGCTCACGAGATGAAAATCCCTTCCCTCGGCCGCCCAGCTGTTGTGGCAAAAGGGAAGTGTCCTGTTCAGTTTTGAATCGGTTGAAACCACAACTTGGGCTCTGCATAGTGTATTGCTGATGAGCTGGTAATCCCCTTCTTGGCTAGAGGATTGGTGCTTCATTCTGTTCCTGGCCTTTGCTGTTTCCCTCCTTTCCTCTCAGATAGGGCGGGGGGTTAAGGCGGAGGCGTCAGCTCATTGAGAGAATTTGTGGCTTTGGGACCTGGTCTGAATGCTAGATCCTCAGGAGTGGGTCCAGCTGGACGACAGTCCCAGGCATGGGTATGCCTCCTTGGCGAGGGAGATTGCTATAGAAAAAAGCATTTGCAATGCAATAGGTCTCGAATTTGCGAAATTTTAAGCTAATGGCAATGTAAATGACAATGCCTTTTATTTATCTGTTTTTGAAATCAACACATAGATAAAAGGTTTGTCATTTACAATGCCAGTAGCTCAAAGTCTCGCAAACGCAAGACCTATTGCATTGCAAATGTTTGTTTGAGCAGCCTGGGGGGGCGATTTGGGTGGTTTCTGCATTATTCGATGCCCCCAGCGGCCCAGTGTGTGGCCTTCCTGGAGGTAGATGGGCATCCATTACCTCCCTCTTATCAAAGGCAGAGGTGATAAGGTCCTTTAATATATGCATACTGAGCGGGGGCAGGGGGCCTGAGCAAAAGTGGCCTCACTTGTTTTCAGATGCGTTTTAACCCTCCCCCGCCCCACCCTTTTTTTAATAAAATTTTGCAGAAAGTGTTTTGCAGAAAGGCAATATGCAAATGTAGACCACTTTTTTTTAGCGTGCCCGGGGCAAGTTTTAATCCTAATCCAACCCTGATACTATGGAACCCCTCTTCACATTCTTTGTGTGTGTGTGTCTGTGTGTATGGGGGGTGATTTTGCAGTATGGCCCAGTTGCCACTGTGCGACAGCCATCCCATGTCCCGTTCATCATGCTGCCCATGGCCTTGGGTAAGGGCATCCCGGTGCCACTGCTGCCCCTCGTGACTCTTGTTGTCACACTGAGGCCGATCATCTGTGACGGTGTCAGTGTCCAATGCAATTAAACGCCCACCCCCTCCTCCCACCCTAAATCTGAGGCGTGCACCCTAGATTTTCACCTAAACTGACTAAGTCACAGCGCCGAGCACCGCCTCAGATGCACCCAGCCTGGCCCCAGCTTCACCTGGTCATGTGTTTTGTGTCAGTGTGGCAACAGGGAGGGCGCACGGTGTGCTCCTGTGCACTTTCACATCTTCACCTGTGGGAAAACAAAACTTTCGAAAACACTTGACAGTTAAACTCTGGGGACTTACCATTTCTACGGCACGGGAATCGAGCTGGATGGGCGGCGCGGACACCGCAAAGTGGATCTTCTTCCGGTCCTTGCGTTCCATCCTCCGAGCCGGCCTGGGTCTCTTTCTGTCACTGACTGGATGTCTCTTGGTCTATGTATCTTCCTGGCTATCGCACTCTACCTGTGTCTGCCGCTTCCTGGTGTCTCGAACTATCTCCGTCTGTCCCAGAGTGCCTCGATCTGTCTGTACCTGTCACTGTCTGACCCTGTCCTTATTTTCCTGCCCCACATCTCTCTCTTTTTCTCACGCCACATATATTTATGTCCGTTACCCCCAACTTCTCTCTCCAGTCTCCCCCCTACCGCACTCTCAGTCTCTATCCCTATCTGAGCCTGTTTCTCACATTCACACTCATGAACTCTGCCGTTCCTATTCCATCTCCCATCCACCACCCCAGATCCCCCCTCTTTCTTGCGTTCTCTCTCTGTCTTTGAAACTCTTTCCCCTGGCGGTCTCTGTCCTGGGCATCTCTCAATCTTCCTGTGAGTTCTTCCTCCCTCAGAGTCTCGAGTGAGAGACACCATCCTTTAACGAATAAGGTCAGTCCCGCGGAATAAAGGTAGTCTCTCCCAGGGGGATCCATTTGGGGTCGTTCCAGGAGGCGCGGTCGCAGGGTGGCCCAGGTAGGTCCTGCTGGGCGGGCTACAGAGGACGGTCCAGGAGAGGTCCTGCTGGGATCGTAAAACCGAGACTAGATCTCGACGGGTCCCGCAGCCGCCCGATAGGTGCTGTAGGATAGGGTCCCCTCTGAGTTTCCGGTCGGAGGGGGCTGCAGGGTACAGGTCTGCGTGGGTCCTGCACAAGTGGGTGCTCCCGTGGGGTCCAGGGGGACAGGGTCCCGGTGGGTCCCGCTGGAGGTACTGCAGGGTAAGAGCCAGCAGGGCCATACAGAAGAGGGTCGCTTCGAGTGACCGGACCGGCTATGGTACTGCAGGATAGCGTCCAGGTGGGTTCAGAGGGTCCTGCAGGAGGTGCTGCAGGATAGCAAGAAGGGGGGTCGTGCAGAAGAGGTTCGTGCCGGAGGTTGGTTGATAAGTTTCACCCCAGAGCTTCCGTCGCTCTCTGCACACTGATACAGCATGCCCTGGTCCTGCAGTTCCGACAGCACTCCACCCCTTCTGTTTCCTCCCTCCTGCCCAGCCCGGCCTCCTGTGACCATGGGAGGGAGCTCGGCCTGGCCGGGGACAGTCCCTGGAAAAACTTGTGTCGCCCCTGAGGTGCTGCCAGCAGCTGTGGCTTCGGCAATTCCCACCCCCGCCCCGGCGGCGACTCCATCTTTCGTGCTGCAGGAGAGAAAACATCTCCCAGGTGGGAAGGTGAGAGTGATGCCACGGGAGGAGAGGAGGGGAGAGCAGAGAGCGGCTAACCCATGAAGAAGTAGTATGGGGCATGTGAAGAGAGGAGATATGCTGGCACAAGTTAGCAGGGAGAAGGAAGACTAAGGGAGAGAAGGCTGGAGACAATGAGCAAATGAAGGAATAAAGGAAGGGGAGTTAAGGAATAAAGGAATGGGAACAAGGAACGGAGGAAGGAATAAGGGAATGGGAGACAAGGAGTGAGCAAGGAATGAAGGAACGGGGGACAAGGAACGAGGAAGGAATAAAGGAACAGGAGACAAGGAACGAGGAAGGAATTAGGGAACGGGAGACATGGAATGAGGAAGGAATTAGGGAACGGGAGACAAGGAATGGAGGAAGTAATAAAGGATTCGGATACAAACAAGGACGGAATAAAAGAATGGTAGGACGAAGAAAGAAATAAAGAGTGACTGTGTGCGTGAGAGAAATGTTAAGAAAGGAGCTGTAAAAGAAAGTCAACTACGAACAGGAGGGGCAGAAAGTATGGAGGAGAAAGAGGCAAAACCTGAGAGAAGAGATGGAGGGTGGGGATAACAAGAGAGAGGCGAGATGATGAACCGAGAGGGAAGAAAAACAAGCGCTCGCCATTGAGGGAAGGCAGACGCTGTTTATTTTTGCATTGTGCTTTCACTCACTTAACGTGAAAGCGTGATGCAAAAATAAACACACGGCGTCCTGTCTCCTTTTGGGGTGGCCTATCCGGACTGGATCTCAAGGCTTGTTTATATAACACGCTTCCTTGAGATAAGAAACTGCTTCACGACAGCCGTGAAGCAGGCGATCCAGTCCGGATGGGCCGGACCAAAAGGCGAAAGGGAGGCAACGCAAACAGCTCATTCCCAATGGCAGGCCACCGTTTTGCATAAATGGTGATGCCAGCCAATGGAAATGAGGGGCGGGGCTTCAAGCCTTTTTCTGAAATCCTTCTCACAATATCTCTCGCCTGGTGAGACGCGCGAGTGCGCAAAACAAGATGGCCACCTCCCGGTGAGCTCCGCAACAGAGGAGCCCGTTTTTAATAGAAACTGCTGGAAATTCGTGTAACAGTCCTGTAAAGGTGTACCTGTTGCTGTGGTGATGTTGGTTTGCATTTTCTGACGTGGGAAAGGTGTTTTTCTTCCTCCTGCTCAAGCCTGCTTCAGCCGCGAGCTCTACATCAAGGTACTGCCCAGTTTTCCTGTCAGGGGGTCAGAGCTTCCATTCAGGAAAGGGCCTGACTTTGGCCTAACCACTCCCACAGTCTGTTTTAGCTGCTGCACAAGCATTCTCAGTGAAGCAAATTCTACACTTCTATTTTTTGCTTGTACATTGTATTTAATTACTCCTATTCATTTTGAAAATGGAGAATAAAAATATACAAAATCCCAATAATAAGAGGAAAAATCAGATTTCTCGTCCTCCAGTAAAATCGAAAGTGTTGGAATCTAGTGAGCCTTCCCTCGCTTTAATTCTTGACGAGCTTCATGCATTGCATGCAAATACAGACACCATTGCGTCAGAGATTAAAAACTTGTGCAAGGATATGGCCAGCATGTCAATGAAAATCTCAGATAATTCAATTAAAATACAAGACAATAAAGTTAAGATTTACTCTTTTTCACCACTTGTGGCACAGATTTCCCCCATGTCTACTCTTCTTCTGGATATGGAAAATGGAAACAGGCAATACAATTTACGTATTTTTAATTTACCAGAGGAAGTGGAGGGCTCTAATTGTAGACTCTACTTGGAAAACGTGCTACCTGACCTATTAAAGATGACATTTCCGGAGAAATTTTAAATTGATAAAGCGCATAGGATTCCATCCCATCGCAATCCTCAACATACTAAGCCAAGACAAATGATTTTTAAGGTTCTGCTGCACCATCATTTACAAAAATAACAATTGATGGACAGAATGCAGAACAATGTCATACATTCACCCCAGTACAGAGATCTGGGCCTAAATCCATCGTTTTTTTGCTCACCATGCCATTCCAGTTTGAACCCAGCCATATGCAAATCAGTCTTGACCCTGTGCCCCATGGGAACAGTCCAGCCCGAACTGCCAAGCCAGGTCCTCCCTGGACTGGAAACAAGCATCCTAGGACCGGTTTCGGGCTTTCAGCCCTCGTCAGCCAGGATAGCTTGATTCCAGTGGCATGGAGAGCAAGGGACTCACGTCTGAGCATACCCTTCCCACTCGGGGTGACAAATGCAAAAATAACAATTGATGGACAGAATGCAGAACAATGTCATACATTCACCCCAGTACAGAGATCTGGGCCTAAATCCATCGTTTTTTTGCTCACCATGCCATTCCAGTTTGAACCCAGCCATATGCAAATCAGTCTTGACCCTGTGCCCCATGGGAACAGTCCAGCCCGAACTGCCAAGCCAGGTCCTCCCTGGACTGGAAACAAGCATCCTAGGACCGGTTTCGGGCTTTCAGCCCTCGTCAGCCAGGATAGCTTGATTCCAGTGGCATGGAGAGCAAGGGACTCACGTCTGAGCATACCCTTCCCACTCGGGGTGACAAATGCAAAAATAACAATTGATGGACAGAATGCAGAACAATGTCATACATTCACCCCAGTACAGAGATCTGGGCCTAAATCCATCGTTTTTTTGCTCACCATGCCATTCCAGTTTGAACCCAGCCATATGCAAATCAGTCTTGACCCTGTGCCCCATGGGAACAGTCCAGCCCGAACTGCCAAGCCAGGTCCTCCCTGGACTGGAAACAAGCATCCTAGGACCGGTTTCGGGCTTTCAGCCCTCGTCAGCCAGGATAGCTTGATTCCAGTGGCATGGAGAGCAAGGGACTCACGTCTGAGCATACCCTTCCCACTCGGGGTGACAAATGCAAAAATAACAATTGATGGACAGAATGCAGAACAATGTCATACATTCACCCCAGTACAGAGATCTGGGCCTAAATCCATCGTTTTTTTGCTCACCATGCCATTCCAGTTTGAACCCAGCCATATGCAAATCAGTCTTGACCCTGTGCCCCATGGGAACAGTCCAGCCCGAACTGCCAAGCCAGGTCCTCCCTGGACTGGAAACAAGCATCCTAGGACCGGTTTCGGGCTTTCAGCCCTCGTCAGCCAGGATAGCTTGATTCCAGTGGCATGGAGAGCAAGGGACTCACGTCTGAGCATACCCTTCCCACTCGGGGTGACAAATGCAAAAATAACAATTGATGGACAGAATGCAGAACAATGTCATACATTCACCCCAGTACAGAGATCTGGGCCTAAATCCATCGTTTTTTTGCTCACCATGCCATTCCAGTTTGAACCCAGCCATATGCAAATCAGTCTTGACCCTGTGCCCCATGGGAACAGTCCAGCCCGAACTGCCAAGCCAGGTCCTCCCTGGACTGGAAACAAGCATCCTAGGACCGGTTTCGGGCTTTCAGCCCTCGTCAGCCAGGATAGCTTGATTCCAGTGGCATGGAGAGCAAGGGACTCACGTCTGAGCATACCCTTCCCACTCGGGGTGACAAATGCAAAAATAACAATTGATGGACAGAATGCAGAACAATGTCATACATTCACCCCAGTACAGAGATCTGGGCCTAACTCCATCGTTTTTTTGCTCACCATGCCATTCCAGTTTGAACCCAGCCATATGCAAATCAGTCTTGACCCTGTGCCCCATGGGAACAGTCCAGCCCGAACTGCCAAGCCAGGTCCTCCCTGGACTGGAAACAAGCATCCTAGGACCGGTTTCGGGCTTTCAGCCCTCGTCAGCCAGGATAGCTTGATTCCAGTGGCATGGAGAGCAAGGGACTCACGTCTGAGCATACCCTTCCCACTCGGGGTGACAAATGCAAAAATAACAATTGATGGACAGAATGCAGAACAATGTCATACATTCACCCCAGTACAGAGATCTGGGCCTAAATCCATCGTTTTTTTGCTCACCATGCCATTCCAGTTTGAACCCAGCCATATGCAAATCAGTCTTGACCCTGTGCCCCATGGGAACAGTCCAGCCCGAACTGCCAAGCCAGGTCCTCCCTGGACTGGAAACAAGCATCCTAGGACCGGTTTCGGGCTTTCAGCCCTCGTCAGCCAGGATAGCTTGATTCCAGTGGCATGGAGAGCAAGGGACTCACGTCTGAGCATACCCTTCCCACTCGGGGTGACAAATGCAAAAAATAAAAAATAAAAAATAAAAAAAAATGCAGTCCCTTGCTCACTTTGCCACTGGATTCAAGCAAGCCTGGCTGAAGACGGCTGAAATGCCAGAAACCGGTCCTAGGAAGCTTGTTTCCGGTCCAGGGAAGGCATGGCTTGGCAGTTCGGGCTGGACTGTTCCCATGAGGCACAGGGTCAGACTGATTTGCATATGGCCATGTCTGAACTGGGGTGGCAGAGTGGGCTAAAGAACGGTGATGGATCAAACCCAGATCTGTTGACTGGGTGTGAGTGTTTGATTGGTTCTGATGCTCTGTCCGTCACCACCCCCTTTTGTACCGCTTTGTTCGCCATAAGTTGGCAGGGTATGCTCAGACGTGAGTCCCTTGCTCACTTTGCCACTGGATTCAAGCAAGCCTGGCTGAAGACGGCTGAAATGCCAGAAACCGGTCCTAGGAAGCTTGTTTCCGGTCCAGGGAAGGCATGGCTTGGCAGTTCGGGCTGGACTGTTCCCATGAGGCACAGGGTCAGACTGATTTGCATATGGCCATGTCTGAACTGGGGTGGCAGAGTGGGCTAAAGAACGGTGATGGATCAAACCCAGATCTGTTGACTGGGTGTGAGTGTTTGATTGGTTCTGATGCTCTGTCCGTCACCACCCCCTTTTGTACCGCTTTGTTCGCCATAAGTTGGCAGGGTATGCTCAGACGTGAGTCCCTTGCTCACTTTGCCACTGGATTCAAGCAAGCCTGGCTGAAGACGGCTGAAATGCCAGAAACCGGTCCTAGGAAGCTTGTTTCCGGTCCAGGGAAGGCATGGCTTGGCAGTTCGGGCTGGACTGTTCCCATGAGGCACAGGGTCAGACTGATTTGCATATGGCCATGTCTGAACTGGGGTGGCAGAGTGGGCTAAAGAACGGTGATGGATCAAACCCAGATCTGTTGACTGGGTGTGAGTGTTTGATTGGTTCTGATGCTCTGTCCGTCACCACCCCCTTTTGTACCGCTTTGTTCGCCATAAGTTGGCAGGGTATGCTCAGACGTGAGTCCCTTGCTCACTTTGCCACTGGATTCAAGCAAGCCTGGCTGAAGACGGCTGAAATGCCAGAAACCGGTCCTAGGAAGCTTGTTTCCGGTCCAGGGAAGGCATGGCTTGGCAGTTCGGGCTGGACTGTTCCCATGAGGCACAGGGTCAGACTGATTTGCATATGGCCATGTCTGAACTGGGGTGGCAGAGTGGGCTAAAGAACGGTGATGGATCAAACCCAGATCTGTTGACTGGGTGTGAGTGTTTGATTGGTTCTGATGCTCTGTCCGTCACCACCCCCTTTTGTACCGCTTTGTTCGCCATAAGTTGGCAGGGTATGCTCAGACGTGAGTCCCTTGCTCACTTTGCCACTGGATTCAAGCAAGCCTGGCTGAAGACGGCTGAAATGCCAGAAACCGGTCCTAGGAAGCTTGTTTCCGGTCCAGGGAAGGCATGGCTTGGCAGTTCGGGCTGGACTGTTCCCATGAGGCACAGGGTCAGACTGATTTGCATATGGCCATGTCTGAACTGGGGTGGCAGAGTGGGCTAAAGAACGGTGATGGATCAAACCCAGATCTGTTGACTGGGTGTGAGTGTTTGATTGGTTCTGATGCTCTGTCCGTCACCACCCCCTTTTGTACCGCTTTGTTCGCCATAAGTTGGCAGGGTATGCTCAGACGTGAGTCCCTTGCTCACTTTGCCACTGGATTCAAGCAAGCCTGGCTGAAGACGGCTGAAATGCCAGAAACCGGTCCTAGGAAGCTTGTTTCCGGTCCAGGGAAGGCATGGCTTGGCAGTTCGGGCTGGACTGTTCCCATGAGGCACAGGGTCAGACTGATTTGCATATGGCCATGTCTGAACTGGGGTGGCAGAGTGGGCTAAAGAACGGTGATGGATCAAACCCAGATCTGTTGACTGGGTGTGAGTGTTTGATTGGTTCTGATGCTCTGTCCGTCACCACCCCCTTCTGTACCGCTTTGTTCGCCATAAGTTGGCAGGGTATGCTCAGACGTGAGTCCCTTGCTCACTTTGCCACTGGATTCAAGCAAGCCTGGCTGAAGACGGCTGAAATGCCAGAAACCGGTCCTAGGAAGCTTGTTTCCGGTCCAGGGAAGGCATGGCTTGGCAGTTCGGGCTGGACTGTTCCCATGAGGCACAGGGTCAGACTGATTTGCATATGGCCATGTCTGAACTGGGGTGGCAGAGTGGGCTAAAGAACGGTGATGGATCAAACCCAGATCTGTTGACTGGGTGTGAGTGTTTGATTGGTTCTGATGCTCTGTCCGTCACCACCCCCTTTTGTACCGCTTTGTTCGCCATAAGTTGGCAGGGTATGCTCAGACGTGAGTCCCTTGCTCACTTTGCCACTGGATTCAAGCAAGCCTGGCTGAAGACGGCTGAAATGCCAGAAACCGGTCCTAGGAAGCTTGTTTCCGGTCCAGGGAAGGCATGGCTTGGCAGTTCGGGCTGGACTGTTCCCATGAGGCACAGGGTCAGACTGATTTGCATATGGCCATGTCTGAACTGGGGTGGCAGAGTGGGCTAAAGAACGGTGATGGATCAAACCCAGATCTGTTGACTGGGTGTGAGTGTTTGATTGGTTCTGATGCTCTGTCCGTCACCACCCCCTTTTGTACCGCTTTGTTCGCCATAAGTTGGCAGGGTATGCTCAGACGTGAGTCCCTTGCTCACTTTGCCACTGGATTCAAGCAAGCCTGGCTGAAGACGGCTGAAATGCCAGAAACCGGTCCTAGGAAGCTTGTTTCCGGTCCAGGGAAGGCATGGCTTGGCAGTTCGGGCTGGACTGTTCCCATGAGGCACAGGGTCAGACTGATTTGCATATGGCCATGTCTGAACTGGGGTGGCAGAGTGGGCTAAAGAACGGTGATGGATCAAACCCAGATCTGTTGACTGGGTGTGAGTGTTTGATTGGTTCTGATGCTCTGTCCGTCACCACCCCCTTTTGTACCGCTTTGTTCGCCATAAGTTGGCAGGGTATGCTCAGACGTGAGTCCCTTGCTCACTTTGCCACTGGATTCAAGCAAGCCTGGCTGAAGACGGCTGAAATGCCAGAAACCGGTCCTAGGAAGCTTGTTTCCGGTCCAGGGAAGGCATGGCTTGGCAGTTCGGGCTGGACTGTTCCCATGAGGCACAGGGTCAGACTGATTTGCATATGGCCATGTCTGAACTGGGGTGGCAGAGTGGGCTAAAGAACGGTGATGGATCAAACCCAGATCTGTTGACTGGGTGTGAGTGTTTGATTGGTTCTGATGCTCTGTCCGTCACCACCCCCTTTTGTACCGCTTTGTGCACCATCATTTAGTCATGATAAGAAAAGCAGCAAGGGAAATACCTTCTTTAACAGTTAATGGCAACAGAATTTTTATTCACCAAGACTTTGCCAATGAGACTGTTAAGATTCGTAAAGAGTTTACTGATTGCCGCCCTCAATTGAGAAGTCTTGATTTTAAATATGGCCTGTTTGATCCTTCAACAATGCGCATCTGGAAAGATAATTTTTCTAAGTCCTTCCAACGTTCAGAAGATTTGAAAGTGTTTCTGGACCAACGTTCCCAGACTTCTATGGATACACAGGAATTCATCACTTGAGCAATGCTTTAATATGTATATCTGTATTTACCTCAGTTTCATGATTGTCCAGACGGGTTAAAAGTGTTACTGGACCAATATTCGCAGCAATTTTATGGTTATGCATACTTTCTGTTATTTAACCACTGATTTAATTATATATTTCCGACTGGATAATTTAATAAATTTTATTATAGATTTGTCGTTGGGCTCCGCCGGTTTGGTCATGCTTGTTGAGGGTGTGTGCGTTTCATTTTTGCTATTGATGTTTATTTGTTGTCGTTTTATATATGTTAGTTTGTCTATTCTCTTTCCTCCGCTTTCTTTTTCACATGTTCTAGAGCTACTATTTTTCCATACTATTTCCTTAATTCTTACTTCACTCCTCTTAATCTTTTTTCTCTTCTTCTTTTATTATGGCGAATGTTCATAAAATTAAAGTCATCTCATTAAATGTTAAAGGTTTATGTCATCCAGTTAAACATACAAAAATTTTAGATTATTTAAGTAGTTGCAAAGCAGATATTTGTTTTCTACAGGAAACCCATATTGATGACAAAATATTAGATTATATGAAAAAAAAAAGTGGGTTGATAATATTGTCTCTTCTCCTGCAAATGGCAAAAAAAGGGTGTGGCTATTCTTTTTGCAAAACGAGGACATTGCCAAATTTTGAGTAAAATTTCAGATACTGAAGGGAGATATGTTATAGTTAAAATTAAGGTTCACAACACTGTCATGTAAATGTTTATGGTCCTACTTCAGATGATCCTGTTTTTTGGTCTAATCTTACAACTGAAGTTCTAAAATTGGGCAAAGTTCCTCTAATTGTTGGAGGTGATTTTAATGTTATATTTGATCCGTTACTAGATAGATTATCTCTTACTAAATGTCGTCCTCCTAAAGTTTTTTATGCTTTCAAATCATTTATTCAAACCACAAAGTTAGTTGACATTTGGCGACTACACTTCCCCACAGAGAAAAGTTTAAACGTTTTTTCAAATCCACATAATTCTCATTCTAGGATTGATTATTTATTAGTCTCCAAGCAATTAATTAACTCATTAATTGATTTGATTTGAACTCGGTGAGTACACCTATGATTGGTAACATCGATATTTCGGATCACGCTTTGATTTCTTTTGTGTTGAATTTAAATTCAACTTTTACAAAGCAGTCTAGATGGCGAATGAATACTGACATTGCTCTTAATGAACTTAATAAACCTAAGCTCTTAAATGCCATTCAGGAATATTTCCTTCTTAATCCTGAAGGTTCTACTGCTGTGGTTAATAGGCGGGACGCTTTTAAAGCTTATATTAGAGGTGTAACTATTTCCCTTATGGCCCACGAAAATAACACCTTTAATGCAAACATTAAAAATTTAAGAAAACAAATTGCAAAATTTGAGAGACTTTTTATTACGTCTAATGATCCTCAGTATAGAATTAAATTACAAAAACTTCGATATGAGTTTAACTCAATCCTTAGCAAAATAGCTGGCATTCAAATTTCTAATTCTAAAGCCAAATTCCGTTTTAATGCCAATAGATCTGGAAGACATTTAGCTCATTATTTACGTATAAAAAAAGATAAAACTCAAATAAATTCAATTCAGGGCTCTAGTGGTAAAATTGCTTTATCCCACAACGATATAGTTAATGGATTTTTGGATTTTTATTCTAATGTTTATAATAAACCCAATTTTGATGATGTTTCTTTAATTGATTCTTGTTTAACTAAATGTGGTCTGCCTAAGATTTCACAAATGGATAAAATGGTGCTTGACTCACCCATTACTCAAGATGAAATTATATCAGCCATAAAATATCTTTAAAAAATAAATCTCCTGGTACTGATGGTATTACGGCTGAGTTTTACAAAGAATTTCAATTACAACGTATTCCTTATTTATTTCAACTTTTTACCTTTTTTGGTTCTACAGGAATTACTTCAGGTTCTTTTACTGAGGCTTTAATTATTGTACTTCCCAAACATGATAAAGATCCCACATGTGTATCAAATTATCGTCCTATCTCTTTAATTAATCAAGATTGTAAATTATATGCTAAAATACTTGCTTCTAGATTATCCCCAGTGTTAGATTCTATTATTCATCCAGATCAATCTGGTTTTATGAAGAACAGATATTCTGCCAACAATACAAGAACTTTGCTACATGTTATTGATCAAGGATCCACTTTAACTTTACCATCAGGAATTCTCGCATTAGATGCTGAGAAAGCTTTTGATAAAATTAATTGCCAATTTTTATTCCATACATTATTATCATTTAATTTTGGTGACACATTTATCCGCATGATTTCTGCTTTGTATTCTGCTCCAACTGCTCGCTTATTTATCAATGGCCAAGTTTCAAATCAATTCTCCCTTTTTAGAAGTACAAGACAAGGTTGCCCTCTTTCCCCGCTTTTGTTTCATCTAGGTATTGAACCTTTACTTCTATAAGAAAATGTGACACTATTACAGGGATTAATATTAAAGATGTTATTATCAAAACCTTAGCTTATGCTGATGATGTACTTTTGTTTATTAGTGATCCTTTATCCTCATTTCCTCCTCTTTTTGAGATTATTTTGAAATACTCCACAGTTTCTGGTTATAAATACTAATAAAACTGACCTTTTTCCTTTAAATATTTTATTGTACTCCTGATATGATACCTTTCATTACCATAAAGCTTTTATTTAAAAACAAAGTTCCTTATAGTTTAATCAATCCTTTTTAAATAATCCTCCTATGTGGCTTTTTATTGAGAAATCAATAGTGAAACCATTCCCACTACCCACTTTGGTTATCATGTCTAATAAATCATAATTTTTTCATAATTATGTTATTCTTAAATCCACTAAAATGATTTTTAATGATTTAGATTCAATTTTTCAATCCCCCATGCTGAATACGGAAGATATGTCATTATGGCATAGCTCGGTCATTAAATTAAATAGAAACATCAGTTTCTGGTATTCTTGGATTAATGCTGGTATCATCTTAAAGATGTTTATTACAACAATGCTTTCATTTCATTTGAAGCTCTGCAAACCAAATTTAGTTTAGCTCGCTCTGACACTGGCACTGTAAATTACATCCTGGTACAATACAACATATGCTTTTTGATTGTCCTTTAGTTTTTAAATTTTGGACTAATGTTTGGGATATTATAAAAAAGATATTTAATATTCATGATGATGTTTCATTCAAATTGTTAATATGCAAATCTGCTGTTCTTTCGCAAAACCTAAATGAGTTAGACGGTAAACTCTTAGATTTTCTGATATCAGCTGCTTTAAAATCTATTACATTCTGTTGGAAAGATGTTTCGCTATTATCAGTTCATGCTTGGTGGTCATGGGTTATATTTACAAGAAGAGGAGCTCAGTTGTCCTTGAATGGTATTAATCATTATTCTAACTCTTATCACTCTTTTTGGAAACCTATTGATATTTATTTATCTTCTTAATTATATATTTATTTATAGTTCTCTTTTGAATTGTTATTATAACAGACCAAATTTCTAAGATATTGTAGCTCTATTTATATTCAATGCATTAATTTTATATTTGTTTCCTTTTGTTTCCCTATTATTTTTTCAAAATATATATGCAATTTCGTTACCTATTGTAATTCATTTGATATTTTTATATCTCTGAATTGTGATTAGGCATTTTCACTCAATGATATTTCTTGTGTATTGTCTTTGTTTTCTGTTCAATATGAAAACTCAATAAAATATTTTGAACTCATAATATCTCTCGCCTGCGTGCAGCGCATGCGCTGCAATGCTAGGCGAGACCTAAAAAACTAGCATACTGACTACATGGCAAACATGCCCTTTGCCTGTCTTCCTTAAGTCCACTGCCACCTTACCAGGACTTGGCAGCTCCCTGGCATGGCTTTGTGCTAAGTCCCAAAGTGAGGTGCAGGCTAATAAGATTTACGGACTTCCCTTTTAAGATGGAGCATATTCTGCTTAGATTACTACTGCCATAGGCATCCTGGCCTGGCTTCCAAGTGCTGGCATAGTTGCAGAAGATGAAAAAGGACATCATAAAAGAGTTTTACAAGCCATTGGGTTAAACATGGAAGAAAAGACTGGGGTAAACTGTGTCTGGAGTGTCCATTAACAACCTTTGTGTCATATACAGTCACCATGCCTCTCCGTCATAGGTACAGGAAAGGCACAGCCTGTCATAACATGTTGTACCCTCTCTATGGTGGCAAACATGGCTTCACTGCAGTGGTGGTATTTTGGCTAATGCATCATCATATTGGATGCGGCGTCCATCTTAGATGGGAGAAATACCTTCATAAACCTTTTGTGGTCACATGAGCTGTCAACAGCTAAAGCAGTCTCTAACCAGAACTAAACCCTGTTATTTAAAATGAATGCAGCTATTATTTACATTGGTGCATTGTTTAATAGTGCAACTTAACTAACATTAGACGGTGCATGAATGTGGAGACTTTGAGTTGGCTGGTGAACCTGTTGCCTGTTGAATATAAACTCATTTCTCTTCATGGAGAATCCTCTTGAAAGCTTCCCGGGCGTGGAAGGAAGATATAGTTGCTAGCATCTGCATACATTTCTATAATGAAAAATGCCTAGATTTTATCAGTTAACAGGATATCTCGAGTTTTTTAAATGCACGGGAAGGTTGCGTTGAACCTAGTTTGGCCAAGGCAGCCAGTTCCTCTCTTGTCTCTTGTCTGTCTCTCATTGTGCACTGTTTACTCCCAGTCACCAAGAAAGACTGCTGACTGTAATCAAGGATGAACTAGAAACCAGAATTAGCCCTGGCAAAAAAATTCACACCAGCCCTACACCAACACTTAATGCGGCCAAAGAGAGAACAGGCCTTCTGTGCTTTCATTGTTGGGTCTTGGCGGCACATTCAGCTCTGAAAGCAGCCCACTAGCCTGCAGCCTGCTGTAACTTACCTTTGTAGCACTCCTGACGTACTCTTAAATTCCAAGAGTAAACCAGTAGTATACCTGACTTACTCCTAGTATTTAGGAGTAAGACAGTCAAGCTAACTCTTAGCAAAATCTTTATGAATAGGCCTCTCTATTCACCAAATGAAATTGTATTTTCATTTGGGTTGTGGTGTTTTTGTGCTAAAGTCAAGTGTGAATATGGAGGGAATAGACACTCATCCCCCATTTTGTCTGCACATGTCTGTATTCTACAGGTATTGAAAAACATTATTATGGAAAACAAAAGCATTTAGTAAAAGAATAATTTGCAATTCCTTTTTTATGTAAGTTACTGGCTTTAAATGTAATTTTATTATTTCTATTTGATTATGTATGAGTCTGCGTACCATTTTTGAAGGGGTTATTTTAGATGCAACTGACAATATAGCTCTGTGTGAGAATATATTTTGTAGACTTTTATTTTTACTACTAGATAAACAGTGACAATCTGCCATATTCCACATACAAAATAAGCTATAAATCGGTAGTACATGTTCTAAGGATGTACTCCGATCACATGTTTTGTAAGTCCTTTAAATAAATCTCAAGCATTTCATCTCATCTGCGTCTTCAGGGAGGAGCAAAAAGAGATCATGCTACGGTGGGGAGATGTTCCCATCACAGGGGGCACCTAGTTTATCACCTCTAGGCCTGGGAATATAAATACTTGAAACAAATCTTGGTCAATACAAAATACTAAGCTTTTTCTTTGGCTCCTGTCTTGACCCTGGTGGATTTTTCCTTTCACTTAAATAGATTTTTACTGTATATTTTTTAAATATCTCTTCTTTGGCCCTCGCATCTCTGCAGTCACTCTGACTGATGCCTCTACTTGCCCACTGCTTGTTAAGAGTGGAAATGGATAGAACACCAAAATAATTTTTAGTAATCCTCAACTCCCACTTGACTAAACCCTTGCAAATCTGATTTTCTTCCCACTCCCCCACATGAAAAGTTAGTACTAAAACATCCTGACTACTTAGAAGCCAAATGACTGTAGGATTAAACATGATAAACTACTTCTTAATTATCAAATGTTGGAATCAGGGGCCTGGTTAATGTCTTTTTTAAATGTACAAAAAAACCAAATTGCGATTTGGAAACATTACTGAATCTCAATTTGGGTCTCGCAGGGGTGTGTAAAGGGTTTCCCTTCCAAATACCGATTCCTTAACTTATGTATTAACGATTTGCAACTAAAATCCTTTTGCTAAACAATAATATTGTACCACCAAATACAAATTAGTTGGTAACCATTTGTAAACAGGACGGGGTCTCCAAAAGCCTATTTTCCCTTTGTGACCACCAACAAACACATTGTTAAGGAGCAGGCAATGGTCCATGACACCACTGCCTGTTTCTACACCCTGTTTGTAAAATAATTAATTTTTTAAATGCATCCTATTTTGTTTTTTAGGAAAATAAAGATTGCTGTACAGGCATGGTAGTCTGCTGACCCCCGCAGGCAGGTCACCGTACCTGTGACTCTAACCAATCTTAGTGTATCTCAATTTGTGACCTACGTCATGCATATTAATGAGGTAGGTCGAATTGCCACCCAGTACGAATTGTTATTTTGTGAACCACCCTATTAACACATATGTTGGTTAACAAAATAGCAATGCACTTGGTAGAGGTCCATGTGCAGATTGCACCCAATTCTACTGAACCCATTTAGTAAATTCCTAATAAGAAATTGAAAATATTTTTATCTCCACTGATTCCACTCTGCGGTATGAGAGGAACCTGCTCCCCCCGCTGGCGCGTTTGCAGCGGGATGTTGCGGGCTGGCGGAGGCTGCCGCTCTCCCTCGTCGGGCGTGCCGCCTTGTTTAAAATGATGTCTCTCCCCCGGTTCCTCTACGCCCTGCAGAATACCCTCGATTGGGTACCGGCCAGTTACTTTCGGGAGGTCGAAAGCCTCCAACGATCGTTGTTGTGGGATGGACGGCCGCGCATAGCGATTGCTAAGTTGACGCTTTCGTGGTACGACGGGGGTATTGCGCTTCCGGACATTTGACGCTACTATTGGGCCACCCAGTTGAGCGCGATTAATCATGGTTTCTATGGTCCGGCTCTAAGCCCTGGCTACGCCATGGACCGATGGTTGCTGCGTGGCGGTAACTACCATAGAGCGTTGTACTCGCGGGTGCTGGACTCGTCCCTCACGGGGCCCACTGGGGTGGCGGTGCGCGTGTGGAAGTTGGCGACTGACTCGCTGGGCTGGAAGGATAGGCTCACCCTTGCTACCCCGTTGTTTAAATCCGAAAAATTGGGGAGGCTTTGGCATACGAAAGGCTTTGATAAATGGGACTTGATCGGTATCTCCAGGGTTGGAGACTTGCTGATTAAGGGGAGGGTGAAGTCCTTTGAAGAGTTGCAGAAGGAGTATGAGTTGGGGAAATCCGAGTTCTTCCGCTATGTTCAGGTGCGTCATGCCCTGCGGTCAGTCCTCGTAAAGGGTGAGAAGGTGCCTGAGTCCTCTCCATTGGAGGACCGGATCCTCGATGGCCATATGCCAGAGAGCACGATTTCTCTCATATATAAGAAATTGATTAATGTTCGGGCGGACCTGCTATTGGGGCTGAGGGACCAGTGGACTAGGGACGGACTTGAGCTGGATGATGAGGACTGGCAGTCTGCGGTTTCCTCTCCTAAGGAGGTCGCGATCCCATCGCGTCTGAGGCTGGTGCAACTCAAAATACTCCACAGAGTCTATGTTACGGGGCCACGGCTGGTTCATATGGGATTTTCTAAGGAGGGCTTATGTAGGAGGGGCTGTGGTATGGTGGGCACCTTCATGCATATCATTTGGGAATGTAGCGTCATCATGGAATTTTGGAGGAGAGTCCATGCGGTGATGGGGGAGGTGACGGGCATTGCTATGCAGCCGGAGGCGCGGTGCTGTCTCCTGAATGTTTGGTGGCCTACCGATCACGATGAGGCACAGACCCTGTGGGTGACTCTGGGTAACATGGTGGCTAAGCGAGACATCGCGCGCCTGTGGGGCTCTGCGGGACCCCCCACATTGACTGCGTGGAAAGAAAATATGGACTGGAGTATGCTAAGGGAAAAGACAGTATATTGCACTAGAGGGCGCCCTCGGAAGTGGCATGCCATTTGGGGGCGGTGGAACCTCTATAGGGGGGGCATATGTCTTGCCCCTGATTTGGATCCCCCTGATGAACAGCTGTCTCCCTAACCTTCTTTCCAGCTTTGTATATATATCTGACTGTTAGTTGATTTCTTGGGCCTCTGCTTTTCCCCCTTTTTCCTTTTATCACAGTACTGTGACTGTTAGACGAGGGGGGTCCGCTCTCCCCTGAGGGGCAATCACCAGTGGTATTTAGTGTTTTTCGCCTTGCCTGGGTTTTGTGTGAGTTTGTGTTTATTTAAAACAGAACCTTTCTTGCTTCTCCTTTTATGCACTGTGGACGTTTCTTTGTTCTGCTCTCTTAAAGCTGCCGAACCTCCGGGTTGTCGGCTGAATAGCTGTGTCCATGTTTTTGAAGAATAAAGGTTTTCAAAAAAAAAAAAAAAAAAAGAAATTGAAAATAGTTCTGTGATGCAATGTACATTTTTTTTTTATTAGGCATCTTTGTACATCAGGCCTCTAAGTGTTGTTCATAGTCCTTGTAAGAAACTGGATTCTTATTTGGGTGGGTAACTACCCACTTCAAAGAATAATCACAACCCTTGCCAGGGTGAACTCTCAACGTCACTATATTGACCTGAGCTCAACCCACTGATAGCTATTGCACAATGCAGATTAGCCTAACTTAGGGCAAAGTGTAACATGTTTATATAGTACCAACAAGATAATAAAGCCAAAAAGCAAAATAATAAAAATTCCAACCCAAATTAAAAAAATAGAGAAAATACCATAAGGGGAACTTGAGATATGATTTTTAAAATGTTTTAAGTAGGAAAAGCACCAAGAAGCACAAAGTGCCAATGATAGTTAAAGAGTGTGGTAGACAGGGCCCACAGGTAATTTGATGCTGACCACGATAGAGCCTGGGTTACTTACACCAACCAGGTTCGTCCTGGTTAAAGATTTTATCTTCTGACTTTAGTCCTGTAAGTCACAATCCACCAAAGGAGTACCTTTCTAAACCACCCCAGGTCCTCGGGAGAAGAACTTAGAGATTCACAGTGTCAGGCAGAGGCCAACAGCTTTGTCCAGTCTAGGTCCAGTTGCCACTGGTTCAGCTAGGCAGTTGCAGCAGAAGGCCTCTTGTATCCCTGTGGCTTGAACAGGCAAACAGTCTTATGGCCCTTGGAGCCCACCTCGGTCTCCTGGGTACAAGAGGAAGCAGGTCCCATTCTGCAGGGTTCCTCTCAGGTCAAAGACAGCAGGTCCAGTGGTCTTCTGTTTTTCTCAGGTCCAGCAGTGCTCTAATGTGGCTGGCTGGAGGTGCCACATTTATGCCTGGTATGCGCTAGTGGGTGAGAATGGATCCTGGACACTCTGTAACCAATGGGGTAAATGTTTCCAGGGCAAGCACTATCCACATTGGGAATATTCAAGATGATAAAAGAGTTTGGCCACCCTTAAACTTGGACTCTGAAGGCTGGGGGTATATGAGAGGAGTGCACTATGGTAATCCTAGTGCCCTACCATATCTAACCAAAAGTCCATTTGATTAAGCCACTGTACCCACTACAAACCCGGAGACGGAAGTCTGTTAGGACCAAAACATGATTCCTCTGCAACCAGACAGTTGAAACACAAGACGTTTCTTGGCACCCTTTTCTCTTCCTTTCAAGTACACCCCAAGTGTTATATGTAAAACCCAGAGATAGAAATTTAGTACGCCAAAAGCATGGTACTTCAGCAACCAGACAATGGATGCACAAGAATTTTCATGCGTCCTGCTCCCTTCCTTTCTAGTGTGCCCCAAGTGTTATGAGCAAGAGGCCCACAACTCCACCTTGCACGATCTGGCAAAGCAAAGAGGAGTCATCTCTGCCCATTCAGGCCAGCCTATTGTTTGCTCCTGTGAAGTATTTTGTTTGCACCTTTTTCACACCTATTCAAAGGCTTATCCCCAGCTGGGATCCAGCTGAGGGTTATGCTAATTAGACTTTTAGCAGTCTGGCAGAAAAAGGGTAACTTTCTAAAAGTTAATTTTCCTTAATATTTATTAAAAATCAAACTTCACAATTGAATTGAATTGAATTTTTAATATCTACAAAAAATAGTGGTTTCGTTATTTTTCTAGCTGGTTTGAGATACAGTATTCATCATTAATTTTGCTTCCCTGTGTTTTTCAATGGGCCAACCAGCCTTCCAACAGTTAAAATAACTTTAAGGTGCTTATCACTGTAAGGATATGTTAATTTTAAGTGTCTTATTTTTAAATGCCATGCACCTTGTCTTGTGGGTTACAAGGCCTACATATCAGTGACTAATTAATAATTTAAAGGAAGGTTTTTGCCTGTCAAAAGGATTTATTTTGACAAGCTCAATGAGTGTTTTCACTGCTACAGTCAGTCCACAGAGGGTTGGCCTGAAACCATGTTTGCACTGCCACTTTAGTGGATTGCACAATAGATGCTTCGGTCCACAAGTGGCATTTAACTTCCAGTCCATGGGTATATCGTGTGCGATATACTAGGGATTCATAGGTAAGTTAAATATGCCAAATAGGAATAAGCTAATTCGACCATGTTTAAAGGAGGAGCAAATGCACTTTACTACTGGTTAGCAGGGGTAAGGTGCACAGAGTAATAAAGGCAGCAAAAATATAAGGTCCAGCAAAAGGCAAAAACTTCAGGGTGGCAATCCAGAAAATGCAGATCTCTTACAGCCTTGCAGTTTTTATGTAAATTCAATGCACATGCTCCCAGTGCTAAAAGGTGCAGTGTAGTTAGTTGAAGGGATTTTGTTATACTGGTTGACATGGCAGAGGCTCATGCTCAATGCTAATGATTTCACAAGCATGCAGTCACTTTTGGTGGCTGTTACGGAGACTGTAACCCAGGCTCAAGTACAGTACTGCCCAGGTGAGAGGCAGATCAGCTTCTGGCTGCTAATGAGGCTGCTGCAAGGTCATCCAGTCTCCTCCAAGCACCTGAACATGATCAGGCACTTACAGTAAGTAAGCATTCACCGCACATATCACACAACTCTGTAATTTTTTTTTAACCACTGAGAAACCAGAAATCACAGTGCCTTTTTGCGCATGGTGATCATTTTCCTCTCACAAAACTTAACTTTGATTCTGCCCCAGCTATTCCTCTCCCATGGAAGTGGGGTAATATCTGTTACAATCAGGGGCAACTTTAAAGCTATGATTGTTGAATACTGACTTCTTTAGATTTAGTCATAATGGTAACATACGTAACTACATTTTATATACACTTGAGCTAATCTTTTTACTTTGTATTTACATTTTCACAAAAAATGGAACACAAGTTCCACTTAAATGCTAGATTATAGAGCTAATCAAAATTATGCAGTAATGATACTGTAACCTATAGGCTATATGTAGAACTCTACTATCCTCAGTTACTGAAGATAAGGGGGAGATGACAATTGCTGGTGTGCACATGAGGGGCTGCTAATCAAGAGCAAACCAGAACAAGTGTTGTATACTGTGCAATCCACTAAATATATTGTTTAAGAATTTTTTTAATAGGGTCGTATTATGGTAATTGCGCATTTTCATTGTTTGCGCCGGGCGCCCTGTTAAAAAGGGTTCGCTAGGCACAAACAGTGAAAATGCGCCCTATTACCATGAATGCGCTGCCCTCTGGGCAGCCGTTAACTCGTGCTGCTCTTGGGGCAGCACATTCCTGTGAAAAATGGAGCAGCTGATCTGTGTTTTCACAGTGCAGGCGGAAACTGCCTACACTTATGAAGGGGATTAGAGATCCCCTTGCAAAGGGATGTCTAGGGGGTCCATGGGACCCCGTTTTCCCCCTCCAGAGGGTTGCCATCAGGGGACACGCTGACAGTGCACCACCATTTAGATGGCGCACTCTCAGTGCGACTCCTGAGGGCTTCTTTGCCTCTGCGCCCACGTCAGTAATACGGCGTGGGTGCAGAGGCATAGGGATTCCCTCATTTGCATGGGGCACTCTCCCATGCACATGAGGTAGCACCCCCTTGAAAATAGCACTGGCGCTTTATGTGAGAAGCGCAAGTGGTATTACAGAAGGGGCCGCACAAGCGTCGGCGGCCACTTCTGTAATACGAAAGTACCCCAGGGGCATGTAAGGGGGTGCAAACGCTCGTTGCACCGCTGGGGCACTTTATGTAATACGGCCCCAAATTTTTTCAAATTAAAAAGTAGCCCATTCCAATTTTTATACAAAGGTTTCTCAAGTCACAAATGGTAATAATCCATTTATTCACTTTAGAGAACTTGCTACTCTTCATATTCTCAAAACAATCCTACCTATTACTATTAGTGGTTTCTATAGAAATTGTTTCTGAGAGTTTCTGGGTAAATTCATTTGATTATCATACCAGAGGGTAATCAATGTTTTAGAGTTATTACTTGGACTCCCAGAACTAAGGCGATCCCCTCGAAGTTCACTCTACAATTTATTTACTCTTTTGCATTCATACAAAATATGTGCTAGACTACTGTCTAGGTCTTTACGTCCCCAATTACAGTCATTATCTAAATGCCCCAATTTGATAAGTTTCAATTGTTTCCAATAATCCTCCTTATTTTCGTCAAATTGGAAAATGAGTATCCTACTTCATTTGGACTTCTTTGTGACACACTGAGATGGCACAGGCTTTCACCCTCTGTCTGGATATAAGTATCATAGAGACAAAATGTCATAACATTGCAGCTATGAATATATTTTTAGTTTATGCTGCTGATGCACTCGTACTGCTACTAAGTTTATCCAGAATCTGTCCATTACACTGTGCACTGTATCTTTAAGAACATCACAGCAGTGTCCCTATTCGAGTAAGCCAACTCATTTTTTTTATCATTGTCTGTCCCCTCATTTCTCTCCTTTTTCTTATTATATGTCCAACCTTCATATAATGTGTTTTGCTACTTTTAGGAGCCTGATTTATTCTATTCTGAAATTCACATAAAATGCTATGATTGTGTATATTTGTTCGTCATGTAATCTATCTCATGCAGCCTCTTAGTATAGTTTCCTTCATAGCACATTACTCTTTAAATATAATACAACACTGGCCAGTGAACAGCTGAGGGCATTGACATGCTCCAACATGTGACTATGAGCTTGATGTACGGGTTTCCATTAGCATTTTCTATTCACAAATAGTGGTTGCAAATTATGTACCCACTTTTCATGACTGGAAAGGAAGTTTGTGAATTGGTCTATGTGCTGTTGGTTCAAAGAATTCCAAATCATATTAGGTCTAAATTCGAACTACCAGTTCTTTAGTTTAAAAGAATTTTATTAGAATGTAACAAGATAATGCAGTTAAAAACAATATAAGAAGCATCTTGAAGGAGAGAAATGGTGGGGGTGCGGGGTGCACCAGAAAATAAGGATAATATAAGCATAAGTTCATACAATGTCAAAATTATCAAACAATCAGATAAAAATATGAAGTATCTTAAGCATGTCTTAATTTTTTTTTAAAGCCAGGAGTAAAGTTAGAGCAGACAAAAGGAAGTCAGGGAGGGGAAGGGTAAAGAACTTCCTCAACAATAAGTTGTTGTTGAAAAGAAGACTTTTTATGTTTTTCTAAGACATTCAGGATGGGAGACCATAAAGACAGAATGTTAAAGAGCAAGTGAGTGTATGTAGTATTAAATCTGTGATTATAACAAACTGCATACCACCAGGTTTGAAAAGATATGTGAGTAAAATCTTTCCAGTTTTTGGTGATCTGCTGAACTGCCATTGCTAACAAGAGCTCTATTACTAGGGGACAGGTGAATAGTAGATAATAAGTCAGCAGGTCATGAGTGGCAGGACCAACAGCTATCAATGCTGTCTGGGTATATGTAATAGAGAATGGAAGGGGAAAAGAAAAGTCTGTTATAAATGTAAGACAGAGTTTGAGTAGTATTAGGAGCACAAGACGTTTTCCGTAATTTCATCCGGATTTGTCTCCAGGTAGAAATGGGCAAAGATACTCCTAAGTCACGTTCCCAACCCAATTTAATATCTGATTTACATCTATCGATGGAAGTGTTACATAAAAGAGGATAAATGGAAGATACCTTTGGGGAAGTATGGAGAAGTGTGCTTAGTGGGGAGCTGAGCAGTTGAGAGGTATTAGCAGAGTAGTGAAAATGAGTAAAGACTTCCATTATAATGGTTTGTAATATGTGAAATTTATTTTGAAAGAAAGAAGGGAAATTAAAAAGATTTTGAGCTTGTACAAAAGTCAGGAATTAATTATTAACTAAGAGTTGTTTGTCTCATATTAGTCAATGTTTCCGCCAAGCCTTTCAATAGATGGGTTTATTATTATGAAGTATTAGTGTATTCTGCCAAATTGGAGATTCAAGAAAAGAAGTGGTATCAATGGGTTTATATACCATCAAATGGTCAAGTAATGAACAGAGATGTTTAACAATAAGTGTAGAAAAGGTTTGAGTTTTCCAGGAGAACACCAAACATTCGCAAAAAGTATAAGGGGAAAGAAAGATAGCATTTTTTCAGCTCTACCCATTGAGGATAATATTCAAATGAGTCTACAATCCAGTAAATTGATTGTTTCAATGTGAATGCTGATTGATATTTATGGAAATCAGGAACAGTAACTCTGCCATCTGTCTTGGGACATTAGTTTCCATAAAGATTTGTAAGGGTTTTTTTCCATTCCACAAAAAAGAGGAAATTATAGAGTTGATTTGTTTAAAGAATTTGGATGGGATAGAAGAGGGAATGTTAGAGATAGACTATAGAACAATGGGTAACAGCATCATCTATAGTGTCAAGGCAACCCCACTAGGAGACTTGTAAAGGATGCTAACAATTATTAAATTTGTTAATTTATTATCAGCCTTTAGGCTTAAAGAAATAGAAGATATAAGTGATTGGGAGAACCATAACCCTAAATATTTGATTTTTGTTGTATTCCTAGTGACTGAAAAATCTGTAAAAAGTATATTTATTAAGCGGTAACATTTCACATTTGTTTGTATCCTGAGACAAAAGAATAAGAAGCTACTTCATGTAAAAAGGCAAGAACTGATGTTTAAGGTTGTGAAATAAATAGAACAATGTTATCAGCATAAACTGTGATTTTGATCTGTTGATTATTTCATAGAAAACCCTGTAAGAATGGGTTTTGTCTGATTTTAGAGGTAAAAGTTTCTAAAGCTAAATTGAAGAGAAACGCTGAAAGGTGGCAAACTTGATGGACATCTCTACCTAAAGTAAATTAGTGGGAGGTAATGCCATTAGCAAAAATAGCCGCATGGGGAGAAGTGTGTAGAAGTGAGATGAGGGGGCTGATTTTCGGTCCAAATCCAAACCATTTGATTTTGTGGAAATATAAGACCAATTTACATGATCAAAAGCCTTCTCAGCATCCAAAACAATTGCTGCTAAAGGATAAGAAGGACTTGAAGATTTAGACATGGCATCAAACAGTAGACGTGTATTATCAGATAACTGGATTATTCTTTTCCAAGAAGGTTGGGTTAAAAGATTCTAGACGAAGAGCTAAGGCATTTGAAAATGTTTTATAGTCTATATTGATGAGAGAAATGGGTCTATAATTCCTACAGGATTGTGGATCCCTTTCATCTTTTGGAAAGAAATAGATAAGGCCGGCTAAAATGATCCAGATGATTCACCTTTATGAAGAAAAGAGGCAATAAGACAAGATAGTTGGGGGAAACACAATTTGGAAAAAATAGTGAAAAATTCAACAGTAAAGCCATCGGTGCCAGGTGCTTTATTAGGTATAAAGTAGGATAAGTTATAACAAATTAATGTCTTTCTTTAAATCTGAAAAATCTAAGTGATATCTAAAGATTTATGTATTGATGAGGGGTAAGTTGTGTTGTCGAGATCAGAGGGAATATGGTCAGGGGTATATGGTGTTTTGTAAAATTGGACAAATTGTCCTAAAATTTCTGGATCTTTGTGCAGTAGATTTGAATGACTGTTATGGAATCAACTTTATTTCTGTTCTTCCTAATTTAAAAAGAAATTGCTAGTAGCTATCCTGACTTGTTCTGACCACCATTGTATATTCGCACAAGATTTAACAAGGTATTGTGAAGCATTAACAGTGTAGAGTTTATTCACCTGAAGGTTGGCATTAATACGTTCTTGTAAACATTGTTTTGATTTAGGGGTATAATATGTGTGCTCCAATTGTTTAATTTTTGAAAAGGTATTTATGAGATTATTTGTAGAGTTTTTCTTTTTCATTGAAACAAATATGATAACATCCCAGCCGAAGCTTTAAAAGCATCCCAAATAGAGAGGGAACATGATTCTCAGAGAGGTTAAGTTGAATAAGTTTATGCGAAAAGAAGGGAAAAACAGAAGTGAAGGAGGGTGTCTAGTTTTTTTTTGTTTTTTTTAAACTTTATTTTTGATTTTTGACAATACATAACAAGGCAGGCTGACAGCAGGCATTATAATCAGTTTCCTACATGAGTAATCAGTTTCCGATGCTCCACGCTATGTCTAATAACATACCTAAACACACATATTTCTATAAGTGGAGATGACCCATGAGCTTCCTGAGTAGTATCACAATTCTACATGTAGCTCAGTTCAGAATCACATGTACCACAAACATCTGCTTATTACCTTCAATTATGTCGCTATCCATTAGGTATATGTGCTCACAGAATCTTGGGCTAGGAGATAGCCTTGTAGCAGTCCCCAGATGTCCTTAGGCTTAGAGGCATGGGGCAGCAGTTCAGCATACGTGGTGTTCTGCTCTTGACAATACAATAAATCTGCCAACCATCCCTTAAACTTCGGTGCGCAGCCTCTCCCCCATCTACATGCCATCCTCCGCTTTGCTAACAATAAGGATACTGCTATGAATTTTCTATATTTGTGAGGCATCTGTTTGGTATATCCTAATAACGCAATAAGCGGGTCTCTGACCATGCTGATATCTACCATCTTCTCTAATGCTGTAAACACCTGGTCCCAGTATTCCTGTATACTCACACATTCCCATGCTAAGTGTAGAAATCCTGCCCCCGGCTGCCTACACCTTTCACACCGATCACAATCCGTTAATTTAAATCAGAGTTTTTTCACTGGCGTATAATATAATCTGTGTAAATATTTTATATTGTATAATTCTCAACCTGCAACTAGTCGAGATCTGCGCTGTTTGGAGGCAACAATATCTCCACTGTTCATCCGTGATGTGCTGTCCTATGTCCTCCTCCCAATGCTGTCTAGCTGAGCCAGGAGGCTGCCCTCCATGTGCGTGTATCTTGTGATATAATCCAGACACAAGGTGTCTTCCATCCTTGGACCCTAACATCTGATGTAAGGGCCCCAGACACTCCGGTCCTCGTGGGAAGTCAGGGAGGAGCGACCGCATTCCCTGCCGCAGTCGCACATATAAAAACATATCTAGGGAGGAATATGTCATTTCCTGCATGAAATGTTCCAGTGCGCGTAATTGTCCTTCGTGAAACAGATCTCCCCACGTACTGATATGGGCTCTTTGACAGAGATCACGAAATCCCTTCTCCTGCAGCAGAGAGAGGTCGGGATGATACGTGAGGGGTAAACTAGGAGAGTATTTGAAAGGTATATTCAGGTGTTTTGCTATCTGGCACCATGCATCAACCGTGCCAGTTATTGTGGTGGCCGGCTCTGTTCGATCACGCGCCGTGCTGTGTATGAGGTCATTCAGCGGTATTGGGTCTGCTAGCCAGTCCTCCGCCGCCACTTGCGGCATATAGCGAGGGGGGTAGATCCAATAGTAGACATAGTGTGCCTGGGCACTCAAGAAGTACACCTCAAAGTCAGGAATGTTAAACCCTTCCTGATCATACGGTCTGGTCAATATGGGCCATCTCAATCGCGGTTGCTTCCCTCCCCACAGCAGCCTAGTAAGCTCAGAACGCAACCGCTGGAAAAACTGTTTCCCAGGATGATAGGGTATATTTAGGAATAATTAAAGGAATTGCGGGAGTATTATCATTTTGATAATGGACGCCCTTCCTGCCAGTGAAAGGGGTAAGGAAATCCAGCGTGTCACATTCGTACGTAAGCGTTCCATGGCTGTACCATAATTCCCTCTTATAGTCTCATCCCGATCCCTGGTTATCCGTACCCCCAAGTACTTTAGATCATCATGGCACCACTCCAGTGGGAAATCGAGTGGGAACGGGGCGACCGCTTCCGTAAGAGGGAATACCTGAGATTTCCCCCAATTAAAACCCACTCCAGACAGCCTGCTGAAGCGTATGAACTCCCTTAACAAGGGATTGATATTGACCTGGGGATCCCTTATATAGAGCGTGATGTCATCCGCGTAAAGGGATATCAATATCTGCCTGAGACAGCAGCGAAACGCCTTATCCCGATGTACCTGCCGTAGCCGGGAAGCCAGTGGTTCCACCGCAATGGCAAATAGGAGCGGGGATAACGGACAGCCCTGACGGGTCCCCCTGGGTATCAGTAGCCGCTGAGATAAGTGCCCGTTAATTAAGATTCTGGCCGAAGTATGATTGTATAATAGCTGTAGCCACGATAAATACAGACGGGGAAAACCCATCCTCTGCAGTATCCCGAATAGATAATCCCATTCCACCGAGTCAAACGCCTTGGTGGCATCTAGAAACACCGCGACAAGCGGGAACTCCGGTGCCACCGTCTGAATTCCTGGCACAAACCTGGATTGGTCTGGAAGTATCAATTTATCCATAAGAAGGGTCAGACGGTTCGCCAACACCTTCCTAAATATCTTAGTATCACAATTCATCAACGACAATGGTCGATATGAATCGCACGACTCAGGGGGTTTCCCTGGTTTCAGCAGAGAAGTGACTACCGCTTCCCGCATTGAGAGAGGTAAAATTCCCACCTCCAGGGATTCTTCATAAACCTCTTTAAGCACCGGTGCCATGATGTTTATATAACTTTTATAAAATTCAGCTGGTAACTCATCTGATTTTCATTTTGCAACTGCATGATTGCTTCTTTTATTTCATCCAATTCGAACGGAAGGCACAGAAACTCCCTCTGTGTGTCACTGAGCCATCCAAGTGTTACCTCTCCCAAAAAGTCATCTAAATCAAGAGATCCCTGTCTCTGAGATGTATACAGGCTTTTATAATGGGTGTAAAACGTGTCTAGGATTTCCAATGAGTCTCGTGTTGGTGTTTCCCCGAAAGCCTGTATTTCCAAGATGTGTGACGCATAACGGGGAAATCTGGTTATCTCCGGCAATGCCTTCCCTGGCCTCTCCCCTTCACCGTATCTCCGAGCTACCCAATGGCGCCCTCTATGTTTCCCCTCCCGTTGCGCCGCTTCCTCGTATTCCGTTATTTTCTCTCAAAAGGCTTTTTGTATTTGCCCAACCTCTCCTCCCTCCATTCTGCGTTTCAACCCCTTCAAGTCCTGTTCTAACCGTTGTAATGTTCGTTGTAAGTCCCGCTGCACACCAAAGCTTTTGGAGAGGCAGAAGCCTCTTATAGTCACTTTAAACGCCTCCCATATCACTTCTACGCTATCTACCGATCCTTTGTTTCTCCTAAAGAAATCCTGAATCTCCTCCCCCAGCTCAGCTTGAAAGACCCCATCCAGTAGGGCCGTGGGTTGCAGCCGCCAACTCGGTCTAGGATTATCGTAGCCCGGCATGATCAGCGTCGCTTTTACCGGGCAGTGGTCAGAGAAGGTTCTAGCTAAGTGCGCCACGTTGCGTAGGCCCGATCCCAACCCCCTCGACAGCAGGCAGTAATCAATCCTAGCCCAAGTCCCTCTATATGAGGTGAAGTGAGTGCCTTCCCTCCCCTGTGGATATAGGTACCTCCAGCTATCTATAAGACCGCCTTCCTTGAGAATACCTTGTAACGCCTCCTGTGCTGGCGCGGCGTGCGACCTATCCAGGTGAGGCTGAAGTACCGCGTTGAAATCCCCCCCCATATTATGTGAGTAGAACCAATGGCTAGCACTTCACCCCACAGGGCATTAAAAAACAGCGGACTATCCACATTGGGACCATAACAGTTTACAAAGGTAATAGTGTCTTTCCCCAGCCTCCCCCACACTATGATGTATCTGCCTTGCGAGTCCTCCGTCACTCCTATCTGTTCAAATCGAACCTGCTTCTTGAACAGTATCGCCACAGAGTATGACGAAAAGAAGCGATGTCCTGCCCATTTGCTCGCAAAGCTTTTGGAGCCAAGTGAGTCTATTGCAGCATCGCTACATTTATTTGTTGCCTGTCCAAATAGGCTAGCACCTGCCTCCGTTTCCGCCCATCTCCCAGTCCTCTAATGTTCCAGGTTAGCACTCTCAGCATGTTGTTATCGCCCTGCATCTCCATTACCCATCAATTCCAGCCGAATCTTTAGTGTTAAGGTCTTGTTTCTTAAGGTTTGGTGACCTTGGAAACCTCCCTCTCTGCTTGAATCTACCCGCTGCCATACTATTGAACTCTTTCTAACCACCCGCCCCTCCCCCTCCCCACCCACTAAAGCACCCCAAACATGCCAGAATTATACATCCCTGTCCCACCTCAACTCCCATTAGCTCCTCCAGTGTTGGTCTAAGTATAGTCCCCCCCGTATGAAACCGTGAGAGACAGTTACAGGCAGGACCAAAGGGCAACAAACAAAAAATCTATGCAAAGAGGGTATTCCCCGATGGGGTAACTCCCCAGGTGACTCATGACTGCCTCTAAACCGTCCAGCTGTGCTCTTCTGAACCCCAAGTGTCCGGACAGTGTTCGAGGGTGGCTGACTGTGTGCTTACATTTATGACATCACTCGGCATTTTGCACTCCAAGGGTAAATCTCCCCCCGTAGTGAAAGTCATATCCTCCGACGTTCGATCCCACAATGAGTGCGAGCGAGGCTTCGCGAACTCTTGCTTGTCAGCAAACTCACCCATGTTCTCCCCTGCTTCTGCTGTCAATTCATTTCTGGAGAGGGAGAGCGTTGCAGTTCCTCCTGTCGTGATGTCGCCTTAGGCTGCTTCCTCAATTTTTTTTCAGGAACTCCTCCACCTGTTGCGGCTTGGTGTAAAACATCTGCTTACCCTGATGCGTGATGCGGAGACGTGCAGGATACAAGAGGGCATGGTCTATCCCCGCCTGTCTCAGTTTTTGCTTCACCGCTAAGAATTTGCGACGTTCGTCTTGCACCTGCATCGTGAAATCCGGGAACATTGTAAAGGAAACTCCCTCATACGTCAAGTCCCTCCGCTGTCTAGCAATTCGTAGTGCGACATCCCTATCCCTGTAGCTCAGCAGTCGAGCGATGATGGGTCTGGGCGCCCCCCCAGGAGGCGGTCGCGGTCCAAGAGAGCGGTGGGTTCGCTCCACTATAAAGTGAGGAGAGAGTAAGTCTGCACCCACCACTGCCGTTAATAGCTTCTCAATATACTCCTCCATCCTCCCCGTGTTGGTGCTCTCTGGTATCCCCAAAACGCGTATATTATTCCTGCGACTGCGCACTTCTAAGTCCTCGTTTTTAGCTGCAATGATTTTGAGCAGTTTATCAAGCTGTGCCGTCGTCTTTTGTACCTGCTCCGCAGTGTCTTCAACATTGGATATGCGTTGCTCAGCCTCTTTCAGCCGCGTCTCGTCGCCTTCCAAGGTGCGAGCGACTGTATCCATCCTCGTCGCCATTGTGTCCATTTTTCCTCCAATATCCGTGAACCCCCGCCGCATCTCCAGCAGTAGTGCACCCAGGCCATCGCCCGCCACAGGGTCCAGTGTTGCCATCGCTGAGTCCGCCCCGGCATCAGGCTCTACGTTTTGTGGTTGTGCCGATTTTTTGGCATCAAACGTGAGTCGTGACTGGCGGGCGTCCGTCTTCCCCATCTGGCCTTGAGTTACAGCATCAGCCGTCGTCTTCCTCGATGGTTTGATTATTCTCCCCAAGATCTCCCGCTGCCGCTCGTCTCAGCCTCCAACCACGGGCAGCCCTGTTTCCGTGCATCTCGTGCCCAGTCTGAAGGAGAAAGAGGACTAGATCCGAATGTGCGTGCATACCACGCTAACTACCAACAATGAGTCCCTTAGTACGTTCTCTGCCCAGATTCTCCTCCACGTGTGGTAGGGCGTCTGTATGGCGATCGGCTAATTTCGAAGACTGCCGTGTGTAGATTCTGGCCTCATCTTCCTAAGGAGTGCAGGCTCCCATCCCTCACACTAGCACTCAGTGGTGGGCCCTCCATCATGCTTTCCTTGATCCTTACAAAAGTGTCAGGAGGTCCCCTCTGCTCCCACTTCACCTGGGAAAGCAACCAGCCAGCTCAGGGTTATTGTGCTTTGGTGGGGATCTAAGGTCCGCTGCGTCCCGGCCGATGCTCGCGGCCTCCGCCGTCACTCCCGGCCGCGGCTCAGTCTGCTCCTGTCTTCCTGTTCCACCGGTGCTGCCTGACCGCCGGCTCCCCTCACCGGAGAGCTTGATGAATCGCGCAGTAGGCAAGGGTAATCCCGGGAGCCGAGATATTTAATTGCCTCTCCTTACCGCCTTCAGGCGCAGCGCCCGGCCTTTCCGGGTGTCAGAGACCACGCGTCTCCCGTAGTGCTCTGCGCCGTCACTCAGCTCCACTGCCCAGGAAGGTTGCTTTCGGACTCCGCGCTCTGCCCCCAATCGCTTGGAAATCGGTGCTGTTGTCGCCAGTTTTTGGTATCGTCAGAATCAGCAGCAGGTCAGGAATATTTCTCACACGGCAATATCAATTTTACGACAAGTGATGAAGGATAAATGTTGGATTGTTGAGCCAGCCTGCGGGAGCCTCAGAGAAGTGTGGCCATTCCGCTCGTGCGCCACCTAGCGCTCCCCCAAGGAGGGTGTCTAGTTAAAGTGAGTTATTAAATCTCCATCTGTTAGCTTTAACAGTGTTCGGTAAAATGTCTAGTTGAATAACAATAGGTGCATGATCTGATAATAAAATGGCACCTTTGTCAGCAGAATGTAGAGTTTGAGATAAAGTATGTGAAACGAAAATGTAATCAATTCTTGATTGTGTGTGATGTACTGGGGAAATATAAGTGTATTCTTGCAAATTGGGATAAAAGGATCTCTAAGCATCAATTAGTGAACTTTGTTTAAGAGCTTGAATGAACAAATTTTGAGATTTATTAGGTACATATTTAGATCCTGAGTGTCCATTAATAAAAGGATCAACAATCCGATTAAAGTCACCTGCAAAAATAACATTATCCTCTGTACATTGCAGATTTTTTTGAGTGACATCTGACCAAATTTAGCAATCTATACTAGTTTTACCATATAAAATAATGATCGAGACTGGGACATTATCAATTAACAAATGAGCGTATAACCATCGACCCTCTGTATCATTTTCCTGAGAAAACAAGTGGACATTGAAAAATGTATGGCATAGCGTGGCAACATCATTCTTTTTACCGTTACCTGGAGAAAAGAAGACATTGCCAACTCATCCTCGTTTCAGTTTCAAAGATTAAGATTCAGTAAGATGAGATTGCTGTATGTGAGCAATATCAGCATTAAGATGTGAAAGATGCGTTAAAATACGCTGTCTTTTATTTGGTATATCCAATCCCTTGACGTCCCAAGAAACAATTTTTAGAGGCATACAGAGAAAGTAATATGTGGTAAAGCTGATGATATGAAGAGAAGGAAAATGAAGACTGTGTATGAGGTAACAAAAAAGTGAAAAGTGGAAGACATGAAGAAAGAATATACAAATGCGATAATTATTGAAGAAGAGTAAAGTAGGTAAGCAGAAGAGTTCACAACAACAAAGTACGAATGCTAAAAAACAATGTGCAAGGAGGGAAGGTAAAGTACTTACAAAAAGGATGAGCGGTGCTAAATCCACGTGGGAAGGATAACACATTCGAGCTCCGAAAGGAGGGCAGGTGGGAGACTTATGAAACAAACACAAAAGAGGAGCAACACATATTCAGGATGGGAAAACAAGACCTGTGAAAAGAGAGATAACAGTAAATGGAATATTTTATAAGGTACATAACTGCACCATCTAGAGTAATACATGCAAAGCAGAGTAATTTCAATGCATCATATAGAAATCATCATTGAATAATAACTATGAATCAAAGCGGCAAGCAAAATTTTGTGAGTCTAAAATAATCCATAGTTTCAACTCTACAGTCTTGAAGAAATGCTTTCAACTTAGAAGGGTCCTTATAAGTGGAAGTCCCATTATTGTAAGAGACTTTGAACAGTCATGGATGGAAAAGACCAAAGCGGGCGATGAGAGAGCAAAGAGCAAGTCTCATAGATACAAATTCATTACATCTGTCTGCAGTGTTTTTAGATAGTGCTGTGAAAGTAAGGGTTGTTGCCGGACCATGAAACCTTTTTCATCGCTTTGACTGTTGAGAGAACTTTAAGTAAGTCTGTATATGGTTTCTTGGAAGTGAAAGTAATGGTTGTGGATCGACCCAATCTGTAAACATATTGTATATTGAGAAGAGATGACTCCTGTAGATGTAGTACCTTAGGAAGAAATGTTTTGAAGAACATAATGGAGTCAGAGCCTTCAGACCCCACTGGCAGTCCATAAATACGTAGATTGTTCCACCTATTTCTATTTTACATGTCTTCAACAAGTTTTTGGAGTGTGGAAACTTGAGATGGGAGATGATTGGCTGTAAGAGTAGTAGTATTGAAGATGGAAATGAGTTGTTCAGCCATTACATGTCTCTCTTCCGAGACCATCTGTCATCCAAATGCTAGAGTTTTGCATTAGATTCCTACATGTAGGGACACAAGGCTTTGATCTCCTCCATCAAAAGATCTATTGCTGTTGAAGGAGAACTTTTAGTAGGAGAAGGGGGATCCTTTTTTAGTCTTTTAGTATATGTTTTCCAGCGGAGTATAGTGTGGCAGTGATAGCCACGTTAACAGATGAAAAGGAATGAGCACCCTGAGTTGTAGGAGAAACAGAGCCCTCCATCTCCAAAGTTAATGAGGAAAATAAGTGTTGAATTTATATAGCGAGCCATAAGGATATTTGGGAAGTAACCTGAGCTTTTTTTAGTCTGCTCATACATCTGTATAAAATAACAGTAAGATTGGTTCCAAACCAAGTAGAGCAAATAGCCTTATATTCCACTGTGTGTTTATGTGATGACTATAGCCTGGGACTGAAAACAAATGTGACTGTAAATCTTTGGCAATCACTTTGAGTGACCCACCACCTTTTTGGATTACTTTTAACTAGGATTCTTGACACTATACTATGACACTCATGTCACTGTTGGAACTGGCGCTAGCAGTGTTTCCCCCGGGTTTATCCTTCTGTGGCTGGACCAGTTTTTGTTGGCATTGGGATTCTAGGCACTTTTCCCCTGCTAACCAGTGGTAAAGTGGTCATGCTCTCTCTCCTTCAAGCATTGTAAAATTGGCTTACACCCAAAAATCACATTTAATTTACGTGTAAGTCCATAGTAAATGGTAGTACATGTACACAGGGCTTGGAAATTAAATGCTACTAGTGGACCTGCATCAGTCATTGTGCCAATCACTAAAAGAGCATTTTAAAACCTGTCTCAGACCCGTATTGCAGTTTTAAACTGCCATTCCACCTGGTAAATTAAACTTTTTGCCAGGTCTAAATCTTTCTTTTAATACATATAAGTCACTTCTAAAATAGGCCCTAAAGGCTCATAAGGCAGTGTGCATTGTATTTAAAAAGTAGGACTTGTGGGAATACTTTTTTATGTCTTGGCAGAGAAAAACTCTTAAAGTCATTTTTTCACTGTTGTGAGGCCTATGTTTCCCATTGCCTAGCTTGGGGTTACCTTATTACTTTTAGTAAGTGATAACTTTTGTTTGGGAGCAGGTAGAGATAGGGTGTTTACACTACACTCAAATTAATTATAATGTAAAACCCTCCTTAATCATGAAGTTGGATTTAAGTCACAATTCTGAAAATGCCACTTTTAGAAAATTGGCAATTTCTGGTACTAACCATTTGTGCCCCCTGCCAGTGTCCTGGGTCACAGGACTGTAAATGACTCTGCTGTTGGGGGTTTGACAGTGACACAAAGGGGATCAGGTGTGGACAGGATGGGCATCCTGTCAGGATGGTTGGTGGCACCCACTTATATTTCAAAAGGCTTTGCCTCCAGTACTCACAAAGCAACCTGACACTAGTCTTTTGTCACCCCAGACGTCTAGGAGGCTTGACGAGGGAAGAGAAGAACTTTGCAGAACCAGATATGGGGATTAGCATAAAGAAGCCTACCACTTGAAAGGCTGTCACCAGGTTTAAATATTGGATCCCCGGACCTACTCTTCAGCATACTCCTGGACCTCTGGACTCACTGCCTTGTTCTCCAGAAGACTGCCCTGCTGCTTTAGGCCTGCCTTGTTCCACAGATTACTGCCCTGACTTGACACCCAGAGGGCTACTCTGCAGCTTGAGATCTACCCTGGTCTCTGAGAAGGATGACTAAACCTGCTCCCTTCATCCCAGACTTTCCTGAGTGATTTCAAGCATCAGTTGGCTGACCTCCTGTCTGGGCTACAGGGACACAACAAGCTCCAGAGTCCTCTCTGCAACTGCTACATGGAGCTGCGACTGAACCTGCCTGAGCCCTGCTGGAGTGAGTTCCTGACTCGCAAGAGGTGATTCCATATACGTGACCCTTGGTTAGCATTAGTTGAGCTCCTCCTGTGAAGGGAAATGATATTGCTCTCACCAAGACTCTGCCACCTCTAATAACCACCAACGCTAAACTCTGGTGAACCCGACTTTTTGTGCTACAGCAATGGCCAGCGATGATCGGCAATGAGTGATCTGCACTTCGGGCTATATCAGCAACAGCCTGCTGTGACCACCAATGCGAAGCTTCAGCAATGTCCGTCTGCAACGCCCGACCGGATCTTCACACTTCACACTACAGCGATGATCATCCACGTCGCCAGGCCTGCTCATCACGCTACAGCGACGACCATTCAGGAGGCTCCTATGCTACTCGTGGTCTCCCTCACCACAAATGGATCTCTTTGTACCAGATTTTGAGAAGATAACTTTTTCCGTTGCACTAACCTGCTCCTTGTATAGAGCTGGCGCTCCGTCGCAGTCATCTTGAACTTGTGACTTTCCCTTGGTCTAGCATGTCCAGATGACTGTAAGTGGCGCTTGGTGCTTTTAGGCTCTGTATCTACCTAACAATTTGAAATTGCATATCTCCGGTTCTAGTTATAGGATTTTTGTCATTGTTTTTATAAAAATGTGCTAAATTGTTCTACATTCGATTTGGATTGTCTTTTCACTTTATTACTCTTTGTGCGCTGCATAAATGCTTTACACATTGCCCCAACGTTAGCTGCCACTGCTTTGTGCTAAGTTACCAGATGGTTAGGCACAGGGTAATTTAGTGACCTTTGTGGTCCACCCGGAGAAGGATAGTGGTTGTTGGTTAAGAAGGGCTTTCACCCCTCTCAAGCAATTACCCGATTTCTTACAGTCACAGTAATTGCATTCTGTCCCATACCCCCTTGCCTTATTTAGCTGACCAATAAGGTCATAGTAAGTTGGCACAGAGGTCTGGGAGTTAAAGTCACATGTGGGCTTCAGTGTACATTTACACTACCCACATGTGATTGGAAAATTATTGCTCCCAGTTCACAATTGTAGCCTTGCTGATTGTATTTTAAATCATGCAGCAATATATCTTAGGGAAAAATGCTCTGCATATAAAATAGTATATTTTTATATTAGCTAAGCCACCCCTGAGTATGTCCTGTACTCGAAAGGGTTGAGCCCTAAATATCTAAAAATGGAATGTGCCAAACATTAAATAAAAGTATGAATCTGCAGTAAACAACTTCCAAATTGTCCAATACAACTTTAACGTCGGAGATTAAGTATTGTTTAGATCATGATTTTTATTATTTCATCATTAAAATTATAGAACTATTTCTCAGGAGAGTTAGTAAATTATCTTTTTCATTGTATAGGTAAAGTTGCATAGCTCTAAGAAGAGGCCTGATTGTGAATAAAAGTTACTCTTTACAATTTCAGCCAGGAACATGCTAAAAACAACTGGTTTAAAATTAATTTTATTTTTTTATCAGAAATCAAGGTAAATTATGAAGGTGAATTTTGGATAACTGCATTGGAAAGGTGACTTCTAAAAATCTACTTTGTGAACTCTGGTAGACTGACTTTAATAAATTAGATCTGCTGGTTTGTCATGCTTCGGCCGAAGACTTTGACCTGTAGAGAGTCCCAGGCATCCTTGAGTCTCTCCGAGGGTACTGATAACTTAAATGCTTCACAAAAGAAAGAAGGGAAAATGGTGACAAGAGAGAGTTAGGAAAAGGAAAACTGAGGTGCACTTCCTGTAATAAGGCAGCATTGGGAAAACTGATGGTGTACTGCTGTCCACCAGTGTACTGCTGGCCTGACTCATTCTCAGGTAGAATATTGAGTGAAGTCTGGATAACAATGAGAAATAAAAAAAGATAATTTGACAACTAATATCAAAATATATCTGGAGCAGTGAGGTGTTTCACACCGTGTGGTTGGTTGAAGGGATCGAGGGTAAAGGATATGGTAATGAGGCCAAATGACCAGGAAGCCAGCGCTGGTCCCCAGAATGCCTAGAAACAAGAGACCGATAAACACCTGCAGTCTGTTGATAACAAAAAATTGACAGACTAACACAAGCAAGTTGTGGATAAAGCTAGAAACACCAGATGGGTACAGAGAAGGAAAAAAACAAAAGGTAGAGCAGGATTGAGTGGCCGAACTAAGTGGGATTAGAGATCCAATCGAACTATGAATTATTGTCAGGCAAGGAGACCTTTTGTAATGTGGTTGCATATACTCTACCACTAATAAGCTGGGGTGAATTCCTGATCTAAGAAGTTTCCACCCGTGCAGTAGTTGGTGGTGTGGTCTTGCCCAATTGCTATTGCCCAGTCTTCTAGAGTTATCAGTCACTTCCGTATTTGAATGATGTGGTTTTGAGATTAATGCAGGGGTTGACACAGTGATGATGTGTGTGTTTATGAAGGGTGTGGACTGGTCCCAACTTGAGCTTATGGCTCAGTGACGCTTTCTCTTTTTGATGTTGGGCTGAAATGCTGACATGGTTCATCTTCTTTCTGTGGCAGTCATTAGAATACTGATGAGGTGTGAAAAGGTGCTGTACCAGGGCACAGTAGACAAACTTCTGAAGGCTGGAAGTCAGAACAGGGGCACTCGCTAGACAGTTACATAGGATATGCCATTTGTGAATGGACGGGAGAAGATGGTATCGTAAAGGGACGGAGGAAAGACTTGCCTTCTCACTTAAAAATGCCACTCATAACCTTAGGTGGAAGAAACCTTTCATCAGAGAAGCTGATTTAGGCATTCATCTCTGCTCTTAGTAAGGGGAAATCTATTCTCAGATTAGAAATATGGGGTGCTTCCTCATTTCTGCAGGGCTAGAACTGGGATAGGAAGAGGAGCTCCTGAGAGAGGAGCCAGACCACTTTCATCTTGAATTGAAGTTTCTGGGAAGGTTTACTGTCAATTAAGACAACAATGTGCTGAAAACATACAATGAGTTTTAGTGCAATTTTTTGTGGGATTGTACATAGGAAAGTCTCCAATTAATGGTCAGTGCATTGGATAAAATTGAAATTGCGATTCTCCTATTAGCATGACTAGAGAATCTGGATTTCATTAAAGACATGGAGGCTATCATTATTCATTAATCTTTTAATGCAGATCACAAGCAGCCGCACTACATCACAAAGAAAACAATTCTAGAATGCAGTGAACAGATGGTATAAAAGGCATGAGGAGCAAACAGACTGCCTCTTTTAAATGAATCGAAGCAACAAAAGTTCAACGAAAGGTGAGATCCAACTTGATCTTGAAAGGAAAGAAAACAGGATTCCGGAGGGAGGAAACGAAGTGAGGAGGATCCAAGGGAGATGAGAATAAGACATCAGGTGTAGTTATCTGAAAAGAATGAGGAAAAGGTTAAAAAGGTCATAAACTAGCGCTAAAGGCAATATAATCATATGCATACAGTAATAAACAATGTAAAGAGTGCTCCGTCCAAGGGAGGGACGGGTGGGATAATGATAGCCTCCGTGTCTTTAATGAAATCCAGATTCTCTGGTCATGCTACTAGGAGAATCGTAAATTTCATTACAAGACCGGAGGCTACATTATGCATGTTGGTAGCCTTGAAGGACAACATCAGACATATGCTCAATAGGTTTACAATAGTGATGAGCAAAAGTGGAAGCATTGGACCAACCGGCTGCTTTTAGGATATCATCCAACTTACCACCAGACCAAAAGGATTTGCTGGCCATAGCACCTCTGGGAGAGTGGGCTTGGAATTTAGAAAGGTCAATACCAGCAGGGCTCATTGCTGACTTGACCTATCTAGCTATGGAGGAAGAAGCAACTGGTTTAAAGGGTTTAACAAACGAGATAAGGAGTTGGTTAGCATCTTGAGGACGAACATCTCTCATTCTCGAGTCATATTCTTTCATACAGTCTAGGACACATAGTCTTTTGCAGAGATCAAAACGAGGATAAAAAATAGAGTCTAACATAGTTTTAGTCCTTCTAAAGATTTCAAACTTAACACCAAACATTTCATATGATCTATTTGAAATATCAAGACATTTATCATCGGAAACTCTACGACAAGAAATTAGACCCAAGAGGGTAGCAAGTTTAATGGAGAGAAATTTTCTATTAAGTGATCCGTTATCAGGCCAAGAAGAAGAAAGTTCTAAAATAGCTTTAACGTCCCACAAGGATTGGTATTTAGGTCTAGGAGGTATTTTAGAACTCTACAAATGATAACGTTCTTACCTACCGTCTTACCGTTGACAAGGGAGTGGCCAGCGGAGATGGCTGATCTATAGCAATTAATAGATCTATAAGAAAGGCCTTTGTCAAATTGTTCAACAAGAAAATTAACTATATTGACGATAGGAGCCTCCACGGGATCCAAGTTCCTCTCCATACACCAACAAAACCATTTTCTCCAAATGTTATTGTATCTATAGTGTGTTCCTGGTGCCCTGGATTCTTCGAGGATAGTGAGAGCTGATTACAAAAGTCCAGATTATTTGTTGGATTGCCTGACACTTTCCAAGCAAGAAGGTTCAAATTCCCTGTAAGAATTAGGTGTTGATCTTCTCCGTCTGCGTTTGAAACCAGACCCTCACCGCTGGAATGAGGAAGGGGATGTCTCAGGACAATTCCAGGGTTGTAGGGAACCATGCCTGAGAAGGCCAAAATGGGGTTATCAGTACCAAAGAGCATTGGTCTTGTCTGACCTTCTGTAGGACCCTTTGAATCATAGCAAAGGGAGGGAAGGCGTAAACCTGAAGATGAGACCAGCATTGGAGAAAGGCGTTCACCGCTAGAGCGCCGGGGTCCGGCATCCAGCTGAAGTATTTCGGCAATTGGAAGGTCGATCTGCGGCCAAATAAGTCCACATCCAGTGGACCCCAAAAGTGAAAGAGAGCATTGAAAACGTTCACATTGAGTTTCCAGTCGGTGAAGTCTGAGAGGAATCTGGAGTTCCAATCCGCAGAAAGATTTGACTTTCCCGGGAGGTATTCTGCCTTCAGGGAAATCTTCTGTTCTAAGCAAAACATCCAAAGTTTCTTGGCTAAATCGGAGAGGTCTGCTGATCTTGTCCCGCCAAGGCGGTTGATATGAGACTGCGGAGATGTTGTCCATCTTCAGAACAACGGATCTGCCCTGAAGTGAGTGTTTGAAGCTCATTAGGGTGTATAAGCCTTCTGTAAGTTCTAAGAAATGTATATGATGGGAGGATTCCGCAAGGGACCATGCACCACCGGTGTTTTGCTCGAGGAAGCGAGCACCCCAACCCGTGAAGGCTCGCGTCTGATTCCAGGACAAATTCCGGAGCAGAACCGAAAATTGCTTTTCCATTCCAGGCATCCAAATTCTCCAGCCACCAGGAGATTTCTGACCTGACTTCCTGATCCAGGGTCACAATATCTCCGTGCCAAAGACCAGACCTGAGGGCCTTTCCTTTTAATCTCTGAAGGGCTCGGTAATTCAGAGGTCCCGGAAAGATAGCTTGGATGGAGGAGGAAAGGAGGCCTAGAAATCTGGCTAAGTCCCGTAGGGTTAGAGAATCTTGTTTTAGAACAGTCCTGATCTCTTTTTGAATTTTGGCGATTTACTTGGTGTTGAGAAGGAGAAGGTAGCTCGAGGTATCTACAGTGAAGCCGAGGAACTCCAGGGACTTGGAGAGGGTAAGGATAGATTTTTCCCCGTTTATAATGAAGCTGAGACTTTCTATAAGGTCCATGGTATTATTATGGTCTTTCACCAGTTGTGAATAGAGTTGAGACATGATGAGGATGTCGTCTAGATAAATGATGAGGCGAATACCCCTCTCTCTCAGAAGAGAGACGATAGTCCTCATAATCTTGGTAAAGCACCAAGGGGCAGAGGAAAGTCCGAAGGAGAGAGCTTGAAATTAGAAAAGACGCTTCTTCCAGATGAATTGGAGAAAGGGTTGGTGTTCTTGGGCCATAGGGATGGTAAAGTAAGCGTCCTTTCAGTTGCATTGGATAAAATTGAAATCAGTGTACATGCGCCTCATAACATTCATGGATCTGTACATGGGAAAAACATCAGAAGAACGAAGAATTCTGCATGTCCTGTTTTTGAAGAGGCCAAAGGTGTTTCCTTCTCTCCACTTGAACCCAGGGACATGAAGTGCTCTTCAAGGGTCAGATGACGGCCCCCCATACTGTCTCAGGGATACAAAAGACTGTAGGAGGGTCCATCCTGTGACAAGGAACCAGCTACCCAGTCAGGTGTGGTCTGCAGTAAACCCTGTGTGAGCCCTGGCTAGCAAGAGACCAGGACCCTAGGATCATTCGCTGGTGGCCTTAGAGCTGTAGCCAAGACCGGGAGTTAGTTTCCAGCATCTTCAAAAATTGAGACTTGATAATTTTTTTTATACTTCCTAAGAAAGGCACTTCCTCATTTGCTAAAGATTGCCTCTCTGAAGTCAATCCAGTGCTAGTCAAGTCTACCTCGCAACTGCTAAAAAAAAATATACCCTCCTGTTGAAACATTGTCGGCTAAATACTCCTGGCCCGTGTGAGAAGTCTAAGAACCCAAAAAAAGTTTGGCCATAATTTAAGGTTTGGCGGACGAGATGCTCTTTCAAAACATGGCAGATATCCCTAGCACCAGCTAGTGCCAGTGTGCATAGTATGTGTCTGAATCGTCACTCTCCTCAAGAGGCTTCTGCTTGGACCTTATATACTACTTCTCAAGGTTATTATAAGAAAAACGAGCCTTGTGAAGTGTGATGCAATAAGTGAATAAAATATGTGAATACCCTTGCACATTTGTTTGAGACAACTGTTTCTCTCTAAATGTATGAATATATAACATATAAACTCTTTGATATACTATCACCCTGTAAGAACACATTGTTATATTGTGAACATGCATAAATGAAATAATAAATAAACTAATACATAGCAAAATATTTACAAGTTATAATAAAAACAGACAAAGTATGCTTTCAGCAAAAATAAGGCAAGGCACATGACTCCCAGCCCTGGATAATTTCCACAGTCCTGCTCATAGCATTTAATTACTATACTATTACATACATTCTTTTGAGTTACTAAATGTTCACCACACAGTGTTTCACCAAGAATACAAAAGTATATGCATTGCTGGTACACATTAGCTGAGGTGGGGGTTGCATTGTGTGGCAGTTCGAATACAATTATCCACTATCCTATGTTTTACTTTGAATAACCCTTAGTAAGAGTGGCTCATTATAATCACTGGAATGCCCCCATACCGGAGTTACAGTTACTGGGGTTCTGGGTTCTTCAAGAGATGGGTGGGGAAAAATAGGGATTATACATTTTTGAGGGATTAACATGCGAGAATTGATGATTCCCACATGTTATCTGCCAGTATTCCACTCGGAGACTTCCCTTGCTTGCAACAAGTGAAATCATTGGTTGGAATACCATTCACCAGCGGTGTTCTCTATAAGCTTATAATTACAAAGTGCCCAGTAACTCCCATTACAGGGCAAATTGAAATTATTGGGCTACTTGTAATGTGGGCCCAAAGCCTTATACGTTCACCACTTACAATGCAAACTGCAAATACTTCTGTGAGGGTACAGCTTACCTCTGCTAATGCAGTCTGTTTAGCAGAGGAGCCCTACGCCTTTTTTGTAGATTAAGATATTTCTTCATTATATAATTTTCTTTCTAGGACAGCTGTGGGCATCACATAGACACCCGCATGCTCATATTCATGCACATTCAAACAACCTTTGACACCTGCTTTCTGTAACAGATAGCAAGCCCATTGGTTAATGCTTTTTGTTTTGTAGGCCTGTTGTCCACTCTTCTGTAAGGACTTGTATTTACCGGTCGTGTGCTCCTTTAGTGTCTTTGTAGTTGAATCACTACTGTGCATTTATCTTTTCTCTTCTGGGTGTTTGTCTTACTCTTTCTAAATCCAGGTTGTGCTGTTTTTGATGTTTTATATGTTTATTGTTCTTTGGTTGACCCAAGAGCCTTCATTTTCTTCTCTGCTGCACACTGCCTATCTCTGGTGTGTTTTTTCTTACTTTGTTTTTGATAGTTTGTTAGTACTTCGCTGGCTTTTGGTTATTGTTGTTAGTCCTCCCATGGGGCAGAAATGTTACGAAGGACCTTAATGTAACGAAGAAAAATAAGCCACCTTACCACTTAGCTGGGTTAGAAAAGAATGCCATTAACATGGGTGCATTGTACTTCTCACGCTCCTGAGTCCTAGTGGCACTGTAGCTGTTGAGCCTCTGAAGCTCACCTATGCACTTCGTGCTGGTCCCATTTTACCTTATTTACCGTATTTGCTGAGGTGAGCAACGACTGCTTCTCTTTCTATGGCTAGCCGATATAGCTACTGTTTTGTATGATGCAATAGGTTTTGGTCTTGTATTTTGAGTCATTTTTGTGGCTGCATGCTTTCAATATCATTCATTATTGGCAAGCTTTATGTTCAGTGTTCACTGTTTGTATGTCTGCATACCGGTGTACAAACGTCCTGTTCCTTTTTTGGCTTTTCTTTTTTGTTTTCAGTTGCTCCCACAGCTTCTTGACTTTCTCACAAGCGTGCCACGAGGGGGACTATCATGTTATTTACTCTTTACTATTTAGTCTTTACTTGCCATGTCCACTAGTCTTTGGGCAAAGGGCTGGTGAGGTCCCCTAATCCGGTTTCTGCATGGGAATCCTTCCGTACCTGCTCCTACCTTCTCTGTCCTCCTAGGCCTGAGAACTTTGCGGAGATTTCTTTCTCACACTGCTGGAACCTTACATCACTGCATTTGGGTCTCCTCACAATACCTCCACCTTGTTTCCTAGCTTTTGGAATTGATATTACCCAGACACTTGTGCTTTTTAGGTTGAGCCTAGCAGCTGTTGCTTCGAGACATGTCGTATTCAATTTTGTGGACTTAGAGCACGCCCCTGTTTCTATTTGTCAGTGTCAGTGTCCTTTAAAAACCCTTCCTTGTAAGTAGGTATTTTTTCCTATTTGTTCTTCTTTTTTAGGTCTCGCGCCTAGCGGTGCAGTGCATAGCATTGCTCGCGCAGCGAGAAACTTTTTGTAGGGGGTCTGGAAATGGACCTAGGAATCACACATGCTCGTGCGTGTGCCTTTCCTTTTGGCCCACGCTATTGGCCTTTGCGTGCGTCTTTTTATGAAAGACAGCACACAATTGGCCAAAGGCGGGCGCATGGCCTATTGGTGTCTATTACGCTCATTGCTGACATGTGTTTTCAATGATCGTGCCCAGACACGGGCGTAATAATTAAAAACACATGTCTCGCTGTGGTGCGCGCGTGCGCACCACTGGTTTGTTTTTCAATAGCGATCGCTTTCACTGCCGCTTGTTCTACAATACACGTACACAGAAGGGGCAGGTTGAGTTTCTTTTAGCAATTAAATTCACGCTGGCGTGGTTGTAAAGTACAGCACGGACATGAATGTTGGATTCTGCTCTGCTGGGTTTAGAAGTGGGACAGCACAGTTCGGAGGCTTGCAAGCAGGTGGAGAACGCACCCTGGGGCGCCATGTCCCTCCTGTCTCAGGATTAATAATGCATCAAAAGATTAGCTGTCGAGCGTGTGGAAAGAGGTAGCGGGTTTCCTTGCATTTTAACACCCAGGAATGCCCTCTTTCTGCTCAGGGTGGCGCGCATTCAACTAGTGATTGTTCCCATAGCGCTTTTCATAATTCCTTTATTCTCCAGCGGAGCTGCGAATGACCTGCCCGGCACTCGGCCTAGAATTCAGCGTGATGAAAGCCCGGTGGAGCACGCGGCCGCTCGGTGCCAGTGCGTGGCACTTGTCGATTGTGGTGTATTTTTAACTCCTGAAAGCACCTTCATTGTGAAGCTGCCGCATTCCTTTTCTCCAGGAACACATTGAAGGGCCGTCCTGGCATCTGCGGGAGCTGTGCAGTGCAGGCTGTAATTTGGGCCTGTCAGAGACTTGGGCTCCTGCCACGGCTGTTATTGCTTCTGTTCTCAAGACCATGTTTTTGGAGAGAAACCGAAAGAAGAAAACAGAACGCTTTGTTTCTTATATTTGCATATACGTGCCCAATAGAAACCCATTCCACAGGTTCTTCTCATCCTATAACTGAGAGTGCTGCGGCAACAAATATAACGGATGCACCTCTCGTCTCATTACTGTCGAAATAAAACACAGCATATCTTACCTATTTTATTTTGGAATATGTTGAAATGTTTTGCAGGCTATTAACACCAGGCAGTCCAGCTTTTTCTATGTTACCTGTTTTTAACGAGGTCCCCAAAGCTGTTTGATAGCAATTTAAATATTTATGATTGAAAGTTTTTATGTTGAGCTCATGGTACTTGATTTTTAAGATACCATTTTTTTCGTCGTCTTCCAGTCTTTCTTTCCACCCATGTACCAAGGAACTTCTTGTGGCTTGGTGTGCTCACAGAGCCTCTCTAATTTCCAGTTTTCTCAGCTGTCTTTTGCAAGCTAATCCTTTTAATGTTTAGGTAGGGTGTGTTCATATTGCACAAGCACCAGAACACTTTGGTTAGTTCAAGCCTCCATGTTGTGCAAGCACACTGAGAACATCATTTTTAGGCCGGGGTGTTAACTTGACAATACCTACTGATGATATTATACTTCGAGTGGGCTTTAGGACCTAGCTCCATTAATTTATTGACTTTCTTCAATCAGCCTCTTTCAGTCATTGGCTTGACGCTTAGTCACTCACACCTTATCTTAGCCCAGTGGAGTATTCATCTCTGTCCATTCCTGCTGGCTCCTTCCCTCCCTTGTATCTCGCTCTTTTGTGCTACCATTGCTGAGCCAAATCAAAATCGATTTCTTCTACCTGGAAAATTAGAACTGATGCTCGCTGAGCTTCTGTACAGAGACCAGAGTTCCTACATGGCTTTTAAATATATTCTGGAAGTGGGATAATCGGCCTTCTCCATCATTGTGTGAATCTAGGGTCGGAGCCCCTTCAGGACTGGACTGGCCGTAGCGGGCACCGGGCAATCCCCCGGTGCGCCGCACGGGTGGGGGACGGTTTTGGGCCCCTGGGGGGCATTTTTGTTACAGGGCCATTTTTGCAGCATATCTGCAAAATCGGCTTTGTAACAAAATCGGCCGAAAACCTGGCAAAGAGCTCGGCGGCACCCCCAAGCCCGGTGGGGGGCAGCCGAGCACTATGCCAGGGCCGGTTTTGTTTACCAGTCCGGCCTTGAGCCCCATCTTACATTAAATGGGGGGCCTCCAACACTCTCCAGAACTCATAGGAATCCTTTGCGGGGAGGGCCAATCTCATATTTTCCCACACTTTGCCGTTTAGTTCTCTTACTCTTCTCTCTCTGGCTCTCATAACTTGCTTCCAGGGAACGTACACAGCACTTATCCCTCGGGGAGAATGTGGGTCTTCTAACTCAAGAAAAATAAACATCTGCAGATGAAATTGTCCACAAAAGCACAAACACATAAAATATACAGATAGTGAGAAAAAGAAAGTGATAGTCATTTTCGTTTCCTCACCACATATCTCTTATACAGGTGCAGGGTACCGACCAATTGAACAAGCATTTGCAATGCAATAGGTCTCGCATTTACGCAAGTTTAAGCTATTGGCATTGTAAATTACAATGCCTTTTATTTATGTGTTGAAAACAAAAATAAAAGGCTTTGTTATTTGCAATTACAATAGCTCAAGCTCGTGTAAATGCGAGACCTATTGCATTGCAAATGCTTGTTAGTTGTTTGTTCCCTCCCATGGAGAAGGCCCCCATTTCTTGTAGGCTTCCATTCTTCTCATCTTAGTTATTGGCTCAGGGACTTTTTTGTTAATCTGAAAGCATTTCTCCCAGGTGGTCCTGTTTTGACTAGCTATGAGCTTTTCTTTAAACAGGGCTGTAAATTGTGGTCTTATCTCTGACTTCAAGATGAGAAGAGTTCTCTGTCTCTCAGCCCCCTCCCACCTCGCTGCTTTAGCTGTCCCCCACCCCCTCCCTTTCTGTGTGCATCGAGTGATGCAGCAAGAGACCCGGGAACCTGTTCAACCACGGATCACTTTCGGTTTCCATTCACAGGTCTGCTCTCATTTCCTCATCTCAACTTAGATGCAGAGCAGAGTTACAGTGTTGGGCAGGAGTTGCCATCTTGAGAGGGGAGGTTTTTATGGGGCAGTCTTGTTTCTCTTCTTTTTCTTTATTATTATCATATTTTGTTATAAAAACTGAAAAGCGCAGGCATCTCACCAGTGACTGGACGGGATATGAACAACTTCTGAAGTGGAAAAATACATTGAAATAAAACAGATAATGCATCGTTTATCCTGTTGCATGGCTGTAAATGTGTTGCTTTGCACTTCTTTTGTTGTGGGTGGCGGGATGCAAATAGTACAACTATGTTGCGTTTGTGCTTGTTTCTTATTTCAGACTACCTCTCCTCAACTAGCTGGCGTTTATCTGTTTTAGCTACACATACCAGCGGGGTGATTAGATCTGTCCTCTAACAATAGCTTATGCACTCGTCACTCTTAGATATAACAAAAAAGCCAATTTTATGTGCTTTGCTTTTGCAGTTCCCACAGGTTTCCACCAGGTGGCAGTACTGGCCCAGAAGTTGTTGAAAAGATTCATCGGTTGCTTGCTGCAGATCAGTAGAGTTCATATCTGAGAGGAATGGGCAGTCTCCCTGGGAATATTTAGCCACCCATGCAGCAGGTGTTAAATGCACATCATTGTGGACAGAGACCTGGCTTGTGAGTTTGCACAACCAGGAGGCCTGAATAGATCTGAACCTGTGAATCCCCATCACGCAGGCCATAGCACGGGTGCTCTGGGCCTTAGTGCATTGCATGAAAGTTGGCCTATGACTGGTATTGAGTGGTAAAGTACATCTGTATTAGGGCTCATTCACGTCTGGTGTCTTTTGGGCCCGGTGCCACTGCCATAATTCAATAAACCCCTGAGACCTCAGATAACCACCCCACGAAGCAGTCCCTTAGCACCCGGGGATTCATTTTTCAGTTTTCCTGCACCGTAACGATTTCTACTGGTACCTTAGAACTTTCGCAACTGAAAGACATCGAGGTTGGGGCCAAGCGCCCTTCATTTTATAAAATTTGGGGTACCTACAAATTATTTGCGCTTTAGGAAATGCCTGAAGGAAGGAAGGGAATTAGAGTAGTGATGTAATATCTGCGCGGTCCCACCTCCTATTGATAGTGCTTTCCAACCTCTACCCCCAGTCTCTTGCTGATCCTATGAGACCCTCCTGTACCCTCTGAAGTGACTGACAGGCAGTGCACTGGGTTATTTAAATCTACTAAATCATAAAATAAATGTTCGTTGATAGCAAGCTGTGGACCGTGTGTAACCTTATGTGCAGACGTTTGTTTCCCAAACCTGTCCCACTTAGCCTTTTATCCTTCTAAGGTCGATATCATGTGTACAAGTGAATTGGTTTTTAAAGGTACCTATTGTTTGCTTATGAGTCTCATTCAAAATGTAGATACAATGAGTTTGAAGAAACTACCAAACATGCTGCTGTGTTCAACAGTGCTTAACACAGATTGTACTTGTGTTTCAAATTCCCTAATGGTTGTGATACCGTACATTGTTCTCTTCTTCAACAAATCTAGCATTTGTTACTTCATGTTTTTTTCAGCTATTGGAAATGTATAGGTAAGGTACATAACAATTAACTTTTGAATGCGTATGGCTTTCAGGTGGGACCCTTACTGCAGTATATCATTGACAATAATGTCCTGTGATTTGTATTATTGGAAGGAGATTAACATGGTCTTTTCATTCATTTCAATTTCTGACAATATATGGAACCGGAGTTATTGTATATTTCTCCTTAGTTTGAAACATCTTACTTTACCTTAGAACTGATTATATATGGAACTGAAGCGTTTTTTTTCAGGCTACTTTACGTTTTCACCTATGTTTTTGTGATGTCCATGCAAGGACAATTAAGGTAAAGCCTAACAACATCGTAGCTTGCCTTCCATCGTAGAACACTAATTTAGAGGTATGGTTGGGCTATGAGGCATCCATTTGAAGTAACGTTGCACGCACTGTTTCTGGCTTGTTTCATTGCTTCCAATAGAAAGCGGATGAGCGGCCGGGCAGACTATAGAACACTGACCATCTAGCCGCCATCTTGGTGGGAGGTTTTTGGCCCCTGTGGGCAGCGAGCACGCACAAGCGTGCACGCACACTTCAGTGTGCCACGTCTCCATTATTTATCTAACTGAAGATGCCGCGCGGCATATGCGGATCCCAACTGGGCGGGAGCACATCTATGATTAGGAGGTCGGTCTTTATGAGACCTCCTTCATCTCATCATCATATGGGATAGATTTATTTATTTTTGGCCACTAATTCTTCCACATTCATTATTTCATTTAGTGAACCCCATCCGGGATGCAACACATTTAACAGACGTGCATCTGGTTTTCTATTTAGGTGAGTTTGCATTTATTTGTAACTCCCTTGTTTACGCATCTCTAGTTGTCACAATAATATTGGCAAACAAATTCCTTTATTTTATTAGTAGTCATTCACGCAGGGGTTGCTTATATGAGGCAAGCATATTCTGCCATCATTTTTTTTAGCCCAGTGCAACCTATCATCAGTTTACATTTGAGGGATGCGCTGTGGTTTCTTTATGCACGTCTGTTTTTTGACTCTAGGCGAGTCGCATCGAAGAATCGTGGTTTTCCATGATCATCTATTATTTATTACATGGGGCCTGGCATTATTTATTTTAGCATACAGGTTGTTCCATACCCAGTCTTGTCAAAGACCCTATTTGATGTAATGGAAGGACACATTCTTTCAAAACGTCGACGATTCTAGATGTCGCCTGCATAGACAGATATGAGATAGAGATAAAGTTAACTTTTCCTCAGGGGCTATTGGAAGGGGGGAGCCCTGGGCGATTGCTCACTTTGTCACCTGCATTGTAATTTCTCCTTGTTGGGCATTCGTTGACTTATGACTATTAGCTCATTTAAGAGAGAGCATGAAATTATGACATTACTGCCATGCTTGTTAGAAGAATTGGGATTTTAAGTATGTTAGAAATGAGGGTCTCTAGTTGGCTAGGGCTTTCACTTTTGACCAAATAGGGACCCTTCTTCCTAGTCAGGGTAAGGGAGTTACACTCCTAAAATAACCCTTGCTCACCCCCTTGGTAGCTTGGCACGAGCAGTCAGGCTTATCTTAGAGGCAGTGTGTAAAGCATTTGCACATAACCAACAGTAATACAGTGTAGGCACTACAAAGGGACACCACACCAGTTTAGAAAAATATCCAATATTTTTATATACTTAAGACAAGACCAAAATGATAAACATCCACCAAACAGTACTTAAACATTTTCAGTTAGCAAAATAACCTTACAAAACAGTTCCTTGATGTTGATAGCTTTGTTCGGGGCTATCACGGCGTCGTGAGTAAACGAATCCAAACAGTTCTGGCGTCGCGGGCCAGCTACGGTGTCGGGAAGACCCGCAAACAGTACCTTTCAGAAATGCAGGGCGTCAATGACCTCTCGTTGAACTCTCGAACACACGGCGTCCGTAGGCGTCGGTTCTGAAGGTCAGTGCAGGAGTTGTCGGGGCCCTCGAAGTCACACACGTTGCAGATCGAACTCCTTTTTGTTGAAGTCAGGTGCGCTGGAGTTGGCTGGCGTCGGGTGATGCGGTGCGAAGTGTAGCGGTGCGGCAGGCAGTGCCCTCAGTTCGCGGTGCGAGCAACGGCTCGGTGGCAGCGTCGGATGGCGTTGTCGGTGTGAGAGGAAGGCGGTGCTTGTCACAGTGCTGGCAGGTCACGGTGCAAGCAGCGGCATCGTCGTTGCTGAATCGCTGTCGACGGCAGACGAACTGGAGTCGATGGCACTGGCGTCGGTAAGCCAAGGCTGCGGTGCGGGATGAGGGTGGTGCGTCGTATAACTTTACGAGCAGTGCTCTCACCTCTGTCTGGGTCTTGGGGGGCTCCCAAGCCAGAATGGTGTCAATCTTGGGTAGTAGGGGCGCCACCTGGCCGCTTCCTACCTGGTGTCCCAAGTACACCACAGAACCCTGCCCGATCTGGCACTTACTGGCCTTGATCATGAGGCCTGCCCCTTGCAGAGCCCTCAACACTTTACCGAGGTGCTGTAAATGTTCTTCCCAGCTGGAACTGAACACAGCAATGTCATCCAGGTAGGCGGCACTGAAATCCTCCAGTCCAGCCAACACCTGGTTGACCAACCTCTGAAAGGTGGCAGGGGCATTCTTCAACCCAAAGGGCATCACCCGGAACTGGTAATGACCTTCTGGGGTTGAGAATGCTGATCTCTCCTTGGCCCCTTTGGTTAAGGCAATCTGTCAGTACCCAGACATTAAATCAAACGTGCTGAGGAACCGGGCAGCTCCCAACTGATCAATGAGCTCATCAGCTCTGCGGATGGGGTGCGTGTCAGTCCTGTTGACGGCATTGATCCAACGGTAGTCCACACAAAACCATAGTTCTGGAGTGGCACCGGGTGCAGCAGCCTTTGGGACCAAGACCACTGGGCTGGCCCAAGGACTGTTGGAGGGCTCAATCACCCCTAACACAAACATCTTAGAGACCTCCTCCTTGATGCTGGCCCTGACCCGGTCAGTTAACCTGTACATTTTATGCTTCACAGGAGGGCTGTCACCACTGTCCACGTCATGGGTACACCAGTGAGTAACACCTGGGGTCAGAGAGAACAGTGGGGCGAACGGACCCAACAACTGGCGACAGTCCCCCTGCTGCTCTTGAGTCAGTGTAGGGGAGAGGATCACACCCTCCACTGACCCATTGTGCTTCTTGGTAGACAGGAGGTCAGGGAGAGGCTCACTCTCCTCTTCCACCACAGCATGCTCATTCGGACCTCTCGAAGTGGGGCTTGAGGCGGTTCACGTGGAGGACCCTCAAAGGGTTCCTTGGAGTTCGCAAATCCACCAGGTAGGTGACGTTACTTTTGCGCTCCACCACCTCATATGGTCCAGTCCACTTGTCCTGCAAGGCACAAGGTTCCACTGGGGCCATGACCCACTCTTTTTGCCCAGGTTGAAATTCGACCACAGTGGCATTCTGGTCATACCACTTCTTCATCTCTTCCTGGCATTGCTTCTAGGTTCGCCTGAACAAGTTTCCTCAAGCGGACAGTTTGGTTTCTGAAGGCCAGCATGTAACTAAACACATCCTGGGGAATTTTCCTGGGAGCTGCCTCCCAGCCTTCCTTTACCAAACTCAGAGGTGACAGGGTGGCCATACAGGAGCTCAAAGGGACTGTACCAGAGAGACTTCTGAGGCACCTCCCTGTATGCAAAGAGAAGGCATGGCAAGAGGACATTCCACTTACGCCTCATGGGTTCGGTTAGACCCTTAATCATGCCTTTCAAGGTCTGGTTGAATCTCTCCACCAGACCGTTTCCTTGTGGGTGGTAAGGAGTGGTGAACTTGTAGGTTACACCACACTCCTTCCACAGGGATGTCATATACTTGGATATGAAATTGGTCCCCCTGTCAGAAACCACCTCTATGGGGAATCCCACGTGGGAAAAGATCCCCATTAATGCCCAGCCCACCACTGGCGCCGTCGTTGTCCTGAGAGGGATTGGCTCTGGGTACCAGGTGGCATGGTCGACCAGAATGTACCTGTTGCCCATGGCTGTCTTGGGATCCAGTGGCCCCACAATATCCATCCCTACCCTTTCAAAGGGTGTTCCAAGCAACAGGAAAAGGTTGGAGAGGAGCTTTGACCTTCCTCCCACTCTTGCCACTCACCTGGGAAGTTTGGCAAGACCTGCAGTGTCCATCTGACTGCCTTCGCATTTGGGGCCAAAAGAAGTGGGTGACAAGCCGGTCAAAGGTCTTTTCCTGCCCCATATGTCCTGCCAAAGGCACGTCATGAGCCAGACCCAGTAGGAAGGTCATGAAGCGCAGGGGTACAACCAGCACACGGGCTGACCCAGGCTCAGCAACCTTAGGCTCACTGTATAGAAGACCATTCTCCCAGTAGATCAGATGTGACCCGGACTGATCACCAGCTGCCTGGTCTGCAGCCTGCAGCCGCAGCCCCTCCAGAGTAGGGCACTCTTTCTGCTCCTTGCAGAATTCCTCCCTGGTGGGACCCCCTTCTTGCTGCCAATGGGTCAGCTCAGAGATGTCCCCCAGCTTGGCTAATTGTTCCCCTGTAGGCACTGGGGCGTCCCCCTCAAGGTCGGCCTCCTCCCGGTCCGTGGGAACTTCAGGGGCCAGTTTCGCGCGCCCCCTGCCCTTTCTCTTGGCCGTGACTTGGGCCACTGTTTCAGGCTCCAAGTCCTCTTGATCACCCTTTCTGGCTGCCATTGACCAAGTAGACACGCATGCCCACTCTGGCAACCCAAGCATCTCCAAGTGAGACCTGAGCTCAACATCCTTCCATAAGGACTGCTCCAGGTCGTTACCTAGCAGACAATCTACAGGCATGGTAGGGCTCACAACCACCCTCAAGGGACCTGAGACAACCCCCACTCAAAGGGAACATGCGCCACTCTACACTGGCGCTCAGAGGTGTCCGCGGCAACTACTTGGTGGAATGCCCCTGGGACTACCCGCTTCTCAGAGATCAAGTGACACCGGACTGAGGTCACACTGGCTCCAGTATCTCTGCGTGTCTCTACCCTTTTCCCATTGATGGTCACCCAGGTGCTATATTTCTTTGTGTTAGGGGGTACCTGGTTTCCTAGGACCATCTCACTGTCCCCTAGTGAGACGAGGGTAATTTCTGCGGGATCCCCACCCTCCTGTGGGCATCCCTCCTCCCCAAGCGCTACACTAGCCAACACCTTGGTCTGCCCACTGGTGGGTGGCTGTGTCCTCTTTGGACACCTGGGGTCCCCCTTCAAGTGACCCACCTGGTCACATGAAAAACACTTGCGGGGGCCGGTCTCAGCAGGCTTTCCTGTAGAGACCCCTTTCTTCTTATCTCCTGGGGGATGGGAACCTTTACCCTGGGTACTAGTTTGGGGCCCTTTAGAGAACTCCTGTGCCTTACCCTTGCCCCCCCACTTTTCTGCTGGGGACCGTGCCCACCTTCGCCTGAGTCTCCCCCAAACGCTTTCTTGTGGACCCTGGTACTCACCCAGCGGTCCGCCTCCATAGCACGCATCCTGGGGTCAGTCAGCTTACTATCAACTAGGTGCTGGCGCAGATCTGCAAAACATAGACTAGACAAGTGCTCACACGCAATCAAATTGTAGAGCCCCTGAAAATCTGTCACATTACTACCCTCCAACCAGCCATCCAGCGACCTGCAGAACATATCCACACATTCCTACCAAGTGTTGGTCTCAGACTTTTTACTGGACCTAAACTGATCCCTGTACTTTTCAGGAGTGAGTCCATTCCTAGTGAGGAGAGAGTCCTTCATGTCAGCATAGGTGAGGTCCTGCCCCTTACCCAAAGCTATCAGGGAATCCCTAGCTTCTTCTGGAAAGAGAGGCCACAACCCTGCCCCCCAGTTCCTTTCAGGGACCCCACTCATATGAATAGACGACTCGTACCCTTGAAACCACATTTGTATGTCATCCCCCTTCTTGTACTCTTTACCTACATTCTTGGGGATGTGTACAATCCTATCTGTGTGCGCTGAAAGTTGCCGCCACCGTCTGAGCCGGATCTACTTTTTAGCTCCAGCTCCTTGAGACTTCTCTCATGATCTAAGAACATCTTCCTTTCTTCCATGGCTATTCTTTTGTCTTCCCTCTTACTTTCTATCCTGAGTTTCTCCAACTCAAACTAACTTGCTTCCCGCCTGTCCTCCAGCTCCTCTGGGGACAAGCTACTGCTGCCTGGTCTGGAGGGTTCCCCCCTTCCCAAAAGCACATCCACCCTAGAAATAGGCTTCTCCGCCTCTCCACTGAGATCACTAGATTGCCCACTGGCATGTCTGGCTGCTACCCAGGCCCACAGCGCCTTTTGTAGCTCATCCCTCCTGGTGAGGCCTCTGACCTGGACTTTCAGGTTCTTGCAAATCGCTTTCAATTCCTTTATGTTGTAGGATTCCAACCTATCCTCCTCAAAGGCAATTTACATTGATGCAATTGATGATGCTCTAGATTCAGGCATGTTGAAGTAGCAAGTTCAAACTGGCAAGATCAAAAATAGGCCAAACAGAAAAAGAACCAGTATGTGGTACGTAATGGTCTGCTATATGGTAGTAGTGCACACCAATCACTGCAAGTCAAGTGCAAACACAAGCCCTATCCTCACCGCTGCCAACCAATGTTAGAAATGGGGGTCTCTAGTTGGCAAGGGCTTGCATCTTTGTCCAAATAGGGACCCTTCTTCCTAGTCAGGGTAAGATAGTTACACTCCTAAAATAACCCCTGCTCACCCCCTTGGTAGCTTGGCACGAGCAGTCAAGCTTATCTTAGAGGCAGTGTGTAAAGCATTTGCACATAACCAACAGTAATACAGTGAAGGCACTACAAACGGACACCACACCAGTTTAGAAAAATATACAATATTTTTATATACTTAAGACAAGACCAAAATGATAAACATCCACCATACGGTACTTAAACATTTTCAGTTAGCAAAATAACCTTGTAAAACAGTTCCTTGATGCCGAAAGCTCCGTCCGGGGCTATCACGGCGTCGTGAGCAAACAAATCCAAACAATTCTGGCTGACCGTGGTGTTGCGGGCCAGTTACGGTGTCGGGAAGACCCGCAAACAGTACCTTTCAGAAAAGCAGGGCGTCGATGACCTCTCGTTGAGCTTCCGAACACATGGCGTCTGCAGGCGTTGGTTCCGGAGGTCGGTGCAGGAGTCGTCGGGGCCCTCGAAGTCACACACATGGCAGATCAAACTTCTCTTTATTGAAGTCAGGTGCGCTGGCGTCGGCCGCCGTCGGGTGCTGCGGTGCGAAGTGCAGCGGTACGGCCTGCGGTGCCCTCAGGTCGCGATGCGAGCAGCGGCTCGGTGGCGGAGTCAGATGGCGTTGTCGGTGAGACCAGGGTCGCATTGTGAGATGAAGGCAGTGCTCGTCACGGTGCTGGCAGGTTGCAGTGCAAGCAGTGGCGTCGTCGTTGCTGAAGCGCTGTCGTCGGCTGACGAACTGGAGTTGATGGCACCGGCATCGGTAGGCCAAGGCTGCGGTGCGGGATTAGGTCGGTGCATCGTGTAACTGTACGAGCGATACCCTCGAACCATGGTGCAAGCAGCGGCGTCGATTCCGGCATGGAGCGGCGGCGTCGGGGATACCAAGGCATCGTTGTGAAGCGAGGCGGTGCGGAGTGCGGTGCCCACATTTCGCGGTGCAGGCAGTGGCTCGGTGGTGGCGTCAGGGAAACCAGGGTCGCGTTGTGGCGGTGCCCTCTGTGGTGCCTTCAGGACACGGAGTCGGCTGTGGTGTCATAGAAGGAGTCGTGCTTGAAGTCTTTGCTGTTCCTGAGACTTCTTGAACAGGGGGCAAACTCTACCTCAAGCCCTTGGAGAAACTCACAAAAGTAGATTGCAGAAAGTTCAGTCCAGTTCTTTCACTGCCTAAGACAGAAGCAGCCACTGCAGGCCAACACAGCAAAGCACACAGCAAAGTGGTAGTTCCTCCTCACAGCTTCTCCAGATCTTCTTCTTGGCAGTCTTCTTGATACAAAAGAGTTCTGAAATCTTGGGGTCTGGGCCCCAATATTTATACTAGCAAATCCTTTGTCCTCTGCAGGCAGAGAGTGTCGGTACCTAGTCCAAACCAGTTCTGGGTGCATTCTTCCAGTGCACAACTAGTTCCTTTGTCAGTGTGGGCCAGGGTCCTCAAACGCACAACAGGAGGTGGAGCCAGCATTGTGGAAGGCAGGCACAGCCCTATTCAGGCCAGGTGCTACTCCTCCCACCCATCTACATGCAGATAGGTCTATTCAGCCCTGGGCTGATTCACCCTGTCTCCTGGAGTCTCCCCCAGCCCCTGTCACCACAAACCAGACAGACAATACACAACCTAGCAGAGGCAGGCTGAATGGTTAGGCAAGAAAATACCTACTTTCTAAAAGTGGTATTTTCAAACACAGAATGTTAAAACCAACTTCACTAAAAGATGTATTTTATCATTCTGAGTTCAGGCATACTAAACTCGAATTTCTACCATGTTCCCTGGGTCAGTTAGGATTATAGGATGTTATAATCAAACTGCCCATTCTGGCCTATGGGGATAGGTAGCCTTGCAATAGTAAAAACAACGTAGGCTGTAATTCACTATCAGGACATGCCACACACACCAGGGCATGTCCTACCTTACACTTACAATGCACCCTGCCCACAGGGGTACCTTGGGCCTACCTTAGGGGTGACTAACATGTAGAAAGGGAAGGTTTGGGGACTGGTAAGTGTGTGCACTTGCCAAGTCGACATGGCAGCCCCAGGCTGCGCACAGGCTCTGCAATGGCAGGCCAGAATTACACTTTATGGGCTGTTTGCATGGGTGGCACAATCCAGTGCTGCAGCCCACCAACAGCATTTGATTTATAGGCCCTGGCACTCGCAGTGCACTTTACTAGGGACTGACACATAAATCAAATAGGCCAATCATGGAAACACCAATCCATAACACATTTTACAACAGGAGAACTTGCACTTTACCACTGGACAGCAGTGAGGAAAGTGCGCAGAATCATTACACCAGCAAAAACAGAGTCAAACCCGGGACGTCAGAATGCAAAAGCTCAGGGGAAACACGCCAAAAGATGCCAAGTCTAACAAAGTATATGTAGAGTCACTTTTTATTTAACTGCCCAAGCACATTTTGCATCTAACACTTATGGAGCACTTTATGCACTAAGTGATTCATTGTCATACAGTTATGATTGATGTATGACATTTACTCATCAACTGCTTTGTTTGGGCCTACATGTTTTTCTGATTCATCTCCATGTTTGAATCGAACAGAACCATTGTTTGATATACCACATGATTACCAAATCCCAAAAAGTTGCCATAACTTTGATCATTGCGTTTTACGAAGAAGCTCTAGAATCCTTTTTTTTGGATGAAGCCTTTAGTGTTGCGTAGATAGCATCTCAAGTCACCAGTGTCAGCGACACCAAATATTGGCGATGCCCCTATCCATTGTAGAAGCCTTATTGGACTATTCTTTCAACCTGTATCACCTTTCTATAAAAAGTCGTTATTCAGTAGCCCAATTTAGCAGATTTTGAGTCCACTGGGCATATAAGGGATAAGGGACTATTGTTTTGACTAGAACGGACTGGCCAAACACCTAGAACTGCTTTCATATGAGCTGATTTTCAAGGCTTTCTACCCTGGCTTCCATGTTTTGCTTCTTGTGTCATCACTTATCTACAGCCTCTCTCTATTCTCAGTCAGCCATCCTATTTCCTCCCTTTTAGATCCTTCCATCCATAGGGTAAGATCTTCTCTTCCACCTAAATTCTGAAAGATCCAGTCCTCTCTAGGTCCTCAAAATGGGTTTTCCTTTAGAGCTGTCTGACTGGAAGCACTTCTTTCTTGGAACTACCAGTCTCCCATGGTCTTTAGGGAAAAGGAAGTCCTTCTTGGTCTCTTTTGCTTTTTTCTTGATCGCCTTCCTTTCCTTCCGCCCCGGCCCCTTACTTCCGGCATGGATCATCAGTTTCTGCCTCCCTAACAGTTGTGAGACCTCCAAATTCACCTTCAACAATGGTGTCACTGTCTTTTCTAGATCTCCAGGATGTCTTGGACTACTTTTCTCTCCATGCAGTAACAGCTGCCTGGTTGCTATGGATTTCCTGACCAGGGAATTCCCTTTTTGTTGCTACCACATATTATCCAGCATTGCTCCCAGCCCCCCACCAAGATGCAATTTGGGTTCTCCATATTTGCACCGCATTGTGTGTTACTGAGCACCTGTATCCCTGGTCTCCTGTTCCCAGCAAGGGTGCTGGGGATTTTGATCCCTTTAGCATTGACCCTGCATCCCTGTCACCTTACTTAATTTTATTAGGTGGCTTGTAGCTCTAAAACTTTTGCTGGCTTTACCCTTTAACACAGTATATAATCAAAAGTACTGCTTGTTCTCCAGTTTTTCCTTAATGATATTTTTTATCTTCTAAAACAAAAAAGTTATTTTTTATGTGGTTGATTTATCCGTTTTTGATTTTTGTTTTCTTAAAATTTACTGCATATGATTTTGTATATACTGACCATCCATGAACACTGGCAAGCCTCAGTACCTCAAGATAACAGGTCTCCCCAGAGTGAAATTGCCTTATTCAGTGGCCCCTTAGAAACAGTTTAGGCAGCAATCTTATGCAAAAGAATAGGCATAGGAACTGTGATTAAGGACACACCAAGCATTGGTAAAGCCAATAGGTCTTGCCTATGTAGAGATTTATTGGCTTTGCTAATGTTTTTTTAGCCATGTTGCAAATGACTGATAGTAATGTAAAAGAGCTGTATGACACAGCCATCGTTATCCACATTATAGCGCTTTTTATTTTCAATGTCAGTTATGCTGCACTGAAGCTAGCGCTACTGTACAATATGACTAAAACATGGACAAAGCCAATAGATCTTGCATACGCGAGACTTATTGGCTTTGCCAGTGCTTGTTTTATTGTCTACCAAGGGTATTGTGCACATGCTACTGCTCCGCGGTGCCAGCTCGAGTCTTTCCTCTCAATGGGCTTCCTGCTAACGTGCTGCCATGTGTGTTTTTTTTGTTCCCAACCCGCTTTCTGTATTTTGCTGCTGTTTGGCACTCTCTCCCTCCACACGCCTTCCATTACATCAGTCTTTACTGTAGCCAGTATTATATCTGTTTAATTTGAATTTTGGCCATAAATATATCAAATGAATCAGACATCTGATTTATATGGTAATTTAAATGAGTTCGTGAAAGAAAGAACGAAATGAACACAATGGTACATTAGATATGACGTTTGTTAGAAAGGCATCGGGGCTGTGAAGTTTATGTAAATTAGTACTCTGATCTGGCTTTGTGCGCTGCTGACAAAGAGGGGTTTAGCACCTTGAAGTGACTCCTTTCCTGGGTTGTGTTTTGTAGCTCTGTAGAGAACAGGAGGCCGCCTGACCTGGCTGACTGGGCTGTTGCAGATGTTTACAGTTACTTCAGTGCTGCAGGGTTCGAAGAACAAGCCCGCGCTTTTCAAGAACAGGTAAATACGTCGCAGAAAAAGATTTTGTATTTGTGTGTGGAGTTTTAGTGAATCTGGTGAGTATTGTTAATACTTTTGACTCAGTAGGTGATACCTAAATGCTGCACTGAACTTTTGAGCCACCTACGAAATTCATGGTAAAGGAATGTGGAAGCTTTCTGGATGGCCACATGATGTCACTCTCCGCCCGTTTACCGACAACAGAATTTTCTGCTTTTTTGCAACGCAATGCTTTAAAGAATGACTTTTAATTGTGAAAAGGACTGAATTTTTTCTTTGTATGTAAAACACTATGCTACTTACATTTTATTTTAGTAATAACCCAGTATCTTAGATAATATCATTTAAGACTTGCACTGCTATACAGTTTTTCTCCTGAGTTGAATACGTTATGGTAAGAAGCTGGCTCATAATCATGTAATATTGATTATTTTAAAACCTGTTATCTTTATTTTTAAGGTTCTTCTCACTTACATTCGCTTTTATAAATGTGCACTATTCCCGGAATGCACTGGTAACCTCTAATGCACCGGCGCAGTTGCGGTTCCTCCGCCGAGCGTCGCCCACTGGTAAAAAGGAAAAATAAAATGATATATGCATAGTTATCATTTTATTTTCCCTAATGCAGTCAGTGGCGGGGCAGGCCAGAGTAGGGAGGAGTGCTGTGCACTCCCTACGTGTGCATGAAGTGTTTGGCCAGTTCTCTTGGGCAGACCAAACAGTCATGCACACTTTGCATGTTCCTACCAGGCTGCATTTCACAGCCTGGTCAGGAACATGCACAGGCTCCCTGTTCCAGTCTGAGCGCTGATGCATTGCAGCATTGCGATTGGCTCAGGGGAGCCTATCTGCCTGCATTCTTCCTGCTGCCGGCCGGGACAGGGAGAGGAAGAGAACAAGAGCGGAGGACAGAGCGGCGACAGCCGGCTGTTAAAGGTAAGTCCTTTGTAGGTCTCGCCTGACCCAGCGCATGCGCTGGTCTGGCGAGACTTTTTGAGAGGGCTCAAAAAAGTGCTACCAGGCCAGCCTAGAGCTACAGTGCATGTGCGCGGGCGCACGCACCGCGCTTGACCGCGATTACTCTCACTTTCGTGGCCGCAGGGCCGCTTGTTTCATTCTTCTGCTTGGGTCACCTCCCAGAGCCTAAGAGGAAGTAAAAACGCAGAGCAAAACACACACGCACAATTAAGTCCTCACATACAATCCAGCTCCACACGACTTAAGCAAACACTTTTTTTTTTGCAAATACCACGTCTGCCTTCTGTCAATACACAACAAAGGGAAGTTCAACCCCAGCCGATCAGACAAGGCCTCAACTAAAGTTGTTTTCATTATTTTTAAAAACTGCATATTCATTAATGATTTTTCTAATTTCCTCATGTCGCTTCCTGAAGAACAGGTGGAACAAGGCGGGGCACAAATGCATTCTTCTCCACCCAAGACGAACAGGCTAGGTTTTCTGTTTGTTTGGCCCAAGCAGGCATACCTGCAGACAGCTCATTGTGTTGATGTGCCGGCTGCAGAGATCTGAATGTAAGTGTAGGTCACATATAGGACACCTCGGTGAATTCGTGCACTTGCTATTGGCGGAGTGCTTGTGTGTAATCCACAGGTCAGGGATTACAAAACCAATTATAGCTCAGCGAGTTTGCCGCACTTGCTAAAAACATAACATTTGTTTCTTTCTGTACTTAATTGTGCTATTGGTGCTTTTTCAAGGTTTATATTGCTGTCAGATTTATAAATGCTTATTAATAGCTCCATTGATAAATTGACTGCCCTACCGGAATTCGAACATGTAGTCAAAAGGTCATCCACGGATCCCTTCAGCAGACACGAAATTCACTCAGAAGTGAGCAAAAGGTTCATGCTAATCGAAATAGCGCCTGATACAGTGCGCCAACACTTGGGGCTTAGATCACCTTTTTTGAGATCTCCCCAACCACCGCTACCCTCACCACTGCCAGCCTTTCATTCAACAGGGCTATCAACTGTCCTAAACGATCCACATGTTTTTAAGCAACCATTTTCAACTCACTACTCGATTGTTTTCATGGAAGTTTGTTTATTCTTGGGAAACGTGTTCTCACATGAAACTATGCATCTAGGTATCCAGTATAGTGGTCTATAGCTGTGTACCGATCTGTCAGCCTATTTCATGGAAATCAATAACATGAATGTTGAGAAAGATGTAGTTGTGAACCCCAGGGCGAGCGCTCACTGGGCGGATTCATATTTGCATAAAATCCATATTTGATTAACTTCTACAGATTAATTGCTGTGTGGAGGGAATAAGACAATGTAGTGTTCATCTCATTGCATGGTATGATTTTAATAGAGCAACTGATGAACAGAGTCAATCCTGCTTCGAAGGCTGGTTGTGTGTCCTTTTCTTCCTCTTCTTGTGTTTTTTTCTCCACTGAAGCCTGGTCTTATTAGGTGTGTCCTTCCAATACTTACTTTTCAGGCACTCTTTTTTTTCTTTTTCTTGATTAAGCACTCCATGAGTGCATGTGTTTTCCAGCTGTCTCCCTCATGTACGTCTCTTCGTCTTTCCACTGTGCTCCAAGTTGCTCTTGTTTGTGTGCTTCTCTCCCAGCTAGGGCCATCTAAATAGCATGATAGGCCACCGTGCAAAGCATGGGCCCTGCCTACACAACCACTCGCAGGAATAAAAATGTTTAACAGAAATTTAGTGTTAAATTCTGGGCTGCATGGGGTCCCCGGGCATCTGCCCAGCTTGCCAATGTGTTAAGACAGCACTGCCCACACCCGGTCTGTGTTGTGCTTGTCCTTGTGTGCTTCTTACCCTGTATTGCTTTCTTGCCATTGTGCTTTTCCCCATTCGACGTTGTGCTCTCTCTTTTGCCCATGTGCATGTACCCCCTGCAATCCACACTGCGCTTTCCAACCTGTGTTGTGTACTTCTACTGTCACCCTGTGTTACTTCCCTCCCTGCCCAGGGCATGCTTCACCTCAACCACGCCCTCCATGTTGCTTCCATACCCACTCTCCTTATTGCCACCCCTTCCATTTTTAGGTCTCGCCTGACCCAGCGCTTGCGCTAGTCTGGCAAGACTTAAGTAAGGGCTTCAAAAAATGCTACCGCCGGCTACAGCTTGCAGTGCATGTGCGCAGGTGCGCGCTTGAGCACAGGCGCCATATGGCATTCCTCTTGCTCATTAAGCGCATCGCTCGCCACGCGTTTGATCGCGATCACTTTCACGTCACGCGACGGCCGCGCGCGCACCACTCGAGAGACTACCACTGCCACCCCGTGGCCTTAAATAGCAACGGCATCTCCTGTATTTAAAGGCTTGCAGGTACCGGTTGTGTAATTCAGTGATATTATGCAATAATAAACATTGATATTATGGAATAATAAACATTTTACAATAACTATGTGCAGATCGGATTGTTCTCGGAAACCAATCCCTTTGTCAAGCCATGACAACCCCCAATGTGCTAAACAGTTCAATATTACTAAAGTTAAGATTGTAATTAATTAGTGTGCATATTTACATCTCGTAATTAAATCATGCGTATCAAGACAGCTTTATAAAAGTTCAATACATCAAGCCAGTACAGGAATCCAAGTCTAATAACCTATGATACAGAGCCACCCGATTCATCTAATCAAAACCAACATAGACCTTCATCCGATTCGAAACCTCCGTGCTTCAATGTGTGCATTGTATTAATTGTGTTTGTATTTAGCAGAGTTAACATCCAGTCTACTGTTCTGGGATGGCAGGGTGCCCTACACACGCCTACAAACCTCGAGTTGGAGTCATATTTATGTTTTCCACTAAACACATGCCTACAGGGGTTCGAGGGTTGTTGTGGGATCCCCAACATGCTCTGCTATGCAGCATCAACTCTCTCTCTCTTTCACGCACACAAGCTCTCTCTCCCTCTCTCTCTCGCGCGCACACACAGGCACTCATGCACACATGCATTCTCTCTCTTTCTTTGTTGTGTAGTGCCGAAGCACCATTGATTCCTGCTACGCACGGTAAGTCATTCATTGGTGCTTTTATTATGATACAAGGACCCCTTGCTCCCTGCCAGGCCTCCAGCACTGGTGGCGTGGTGGGTGTAGTTACAGTAAGACCTTCACTGGTGCTTTTAGCTTGACTGTGGTATGATACAAGGATCCCTTTGCTCCCTTTCAGGCCTCCAGCACTGGTGGCGTGGTGGTGGTAGTGTGCAGTGCCAAAGCACTTTTGACTTCTGCTATGCACGGTAAAGCATTCGCGAGCGTGGCAGTGCCTAATCTGAACACCTTCACTGCTGTCTCTTGGAGTACCGAAACACTGCTGTGAATAGTCACAATATGTTCGTGAGTAAGTCCTGCATGTTCGCTGTGCTTGGCATGCCAGTTTAGGGCCTAGCACTACTGTAGTAGTACTGTACTGCAGTGTTTTCCCTGTGTGCTTCTACCCGTTCCACGTTGCTCTCTTTATCCCGTGTGCTTCTGTTCTCACGTGCTCCACATTGCTCTCTCTTGCCCTGCTTGTCCAGCCGCCATCCGTGTTGCTTCTGACCCCATCCTCTGTAATCTTTCCCGCACCAGTACTCTCCGTGTTGCTTCTGAGCCCTACTTTCGTTATTTCCCTCCACCCGCCTTAAAAAAAAAAAAAAAAAAAAGCTTTGGCACTGCTTTATTTTTCTTTATTTACCAGTACAACTTGGATCAGTAAATAAAAAAAAAAGAAAACTTCACACGCACACTGTAGTTGCGTTCCTGTGTTGTCATTTTACCTACAAAATGATACAGCTGCTGCGACTGCATAATAGCATCTTTTTTTTTAATGGGGGGTTCCTCTTTATCCATGCTGCACAATATCGCTAAACAAGCATTGGCATAGCCAATAGGTCTCTCCTTTGGGACATTAAGTGTTTAGTTATCCAGTACAATATCCTTGGTGCAACAACATCAACTGTTGCATGGCTAAACACTTATAAGGTACAAGATTTAGCCATGCAACAGCTGATGTTGTTGCACCAAGGATATTGTGCTGCAAAACTAAATACTTATAAGGTCCCAAAAGCGAGACCTATTGGATATGCCAATGCTTGTTAAATTTAATTCCTCTCCGCACCACCCCTCCCACCCAAAAACTACCCCCGTCCGGTAGCAGCCGATGTTGCACCAAAACGTTTAAAGTTAAAGGTAATCTTCGTTCAGGATGACCCTATAACACACTGGCAAACAAAATGTATGGAATTAGTGCAACAAGCCTTAAATTATGCCTGAACGTTTTCACCACCTGTAAGAAAGTGCCTTCTTTTTGCATGGTTGCCCCAACTTTTTGCTAAACTGCTGATGTACTTTGGCGGAAACTCAGGGCACACTCAGTCAAACAGGTTCCCTAAACTGCATAGAAAGCAAAACCCAATTGGCACTCTTTGGCCTCAGGTCAGACCCTTGTAAATGGTACCACAGGTACCAAGGGCACTGTGGGCAGCGAAGGCTTTTAAGGGCTGCAGCACTTATTGTGCCACCCTTAGAGGCCCTGTACCTTTACACATTCACACTGCCATTTCAGGCTGCGTGTTTTGGTGCAGAACAGAGTGAAGCGTTGACATGGCACACATCCCTGTGTGCCATGCCTACAACCAACTGCCCCGGCATAGGACAACCACACCTCTAGCTGGGTGCGCTATACCAATGTTAAGGATACAAGTGCATGAGCCCTGTACCCCTACAGTGTCTACACCAATTTCTAGACATTGTAAGTACAGTAATGCCATTAAGAGTATATGGTTCTGGGAGTTTGTTATTACGAACTCCACAGCACCATAATGGCTTTACTGAAAACTGGGAAGTTTGTGATAAGAAGTGTGACAGATGCAGCAGCAGGTTCTCAGTTGTACTCTTTATTGTAGGGGTACAGATAGCCGTCCCAGCTGGAACAGCCAAGGCACAAACAGTAACTGCCACTGAGAGAACACTCAGAGCAGGATGCTTGCCAACACTCCAGATGACATCACTAGGTTCTCTCTGAGCTCTGCCAGCCTCACATCAACACACCTTCCCCCTTTTAACAAAAGAATTCTAAAATGACGAAAAAGAGGGAAGGAAAGAAAGGGTGTAGGAACAGAGAAGCAGTGTGAAGAACAAACATTGGAGCTTACACATAATTTCGTAACCTGCTTGCTCTAGCATGGACCCTGGTGCTCTTCCTGACACCATCCTCCCCGAAACATTTTTGTCAGCTTTTGCAGTTTCAGAGGAAAAACATGGGTCTTTGGCAACACGAGAGGTGCTCCACCAGTTTCCATTAGACAATTTTACAGCACTCTTGCGAATCTCTACAATTTGTTGAGAATCCAAAAACGTAGAGAGGCCTTTTCTGACCGGGACGGGATTCTTTATTCTAACCCAGTCTCCGACACAGAGTCTGTGGGTTTCCTTTCAGACAGTAGGTTCATGATTCCTAAAACATGCCTCAGTTGATATTTATTTGCTGATTCCCACATACACCTCATGTCGCAACCTTGGTGGAAGGACATAACCATCCAAAAAGTGTAAACTTGTGAGGATGCTTTTCTCCCCCTCATAAGTTTGAAAGGACTGAAATTGGTGGCGACATGAGGCGAGGTACGGTATGACCAGACTAGATCTTTCACAGCTTGGAAAATACAAGACCTGGACCTGAAATCTGCTTGGACACACTCTACTACAACTCTATTGAATCTCTCCACCTTGCCATTGCTTTGTGGGTGGTAAAGGGGAGTTCTGGTGTGCTTGATGCCACAGGAGCGCAGAAACAAATTCATCTCCTGCAAGACGAATTGGACACTGTTGTCTGTAAGAATCTCCTCAGGATAACCCTCCCTGAGAAAAATCTTATTCAGGCAATTGATGACACTCTTGGAGTTTGGGATACTGATGGGTTCAACCTCAACCCACCTGGATAGATTATCCACAAGGACTAGGAAGTATCTCACATTCGCAGGAAGAACATGGAAAGGCCCAAGAAAGTCTATCCCTAACCTCTGCCAAGCTCTTCCAGGGGGTGACACAGGAGATTCAACAACACCTTCAAGTACCAAAACCTTGTCACTAGCACTGCACCGTGCACATTGCTTTACTAACTCATCAATCTGGGTGTCCATCCTAGGCCACCAGAAGTCGGCTCTGACCTTCCTCTTGGTGATGGTTGCACCAAGGTGACCTGAGTGAGCAGCTAAGACAATTTTCTCTCAGTAACACACAGTTTGTGTCCTCTAACCACTTTTCCACCCTCGACCGAAAGCTCATTGCTGACCTTCCAGAACATTTGTAGATCAGGGGAAAGGCATTTCTCTTTCAGCCTACCTTTCTTTTTTTTATAAACTTTTTATTTTATTTTAACAACAACCGGGTACTGGTAAATACAGCACAAATTCACCGTAAAAAGTCCCCCCTCCAATACATACATTATCATCTTGACAATCACCTCTTAATAGGGCTGGGATTCTTACAGAGCAATACGTCCATACAATTTCTAATCGCCAATAAGAGACAACGCTGTCTAGAGAGCACAAACATGTTGCAACGGGTGGCTGGGGCGTGGAGAGAGCAAGAACACCACACCTAAGGGGGAGAAGCCAGCACCTCCGCCGTCAACTGGGCCATCAGTGTTCGCCTTTCTTTCTGGAGCTCCACCGTCGGGGAGATGCAGATGTCCCCTCTATACTTATTCCATTTCCCCCATTTCTGATCCCTTAAATACTGACTTTTCAGCAACCATCGCGGTATCCATATCCTTAGCCCAGTCAACCAGGAGCAGGACCGCCTCCACCCCCCATTTTTTGCGCAATATTCTGTTTCGCAATGATAAAGCTCATTGAGGCCCACGCCTGTTCAGCATGTGTGAGGTCAGTCGCCCCCCAATATTAAGTAAGCATAGCTGGGGAGATAACCCAAGGGATTTGCCTCCCGCCCTCTCAAGTTGGCGTGTAATTTTCCCCCAGTAGCCCTGAATACGCGGGCAGTCCCATAAAATGTGAATGAAAGTACCCTCTTGATTACAGTGTCGGAGACAAAGTGGATCAGGGTGTCTACCTAATTTGAACAGTAATTTAGCATCAAAGTAGACCCGGTGGAGGATCTTGAACTCGAGGAGCCGCTTGCGCATGGGAATGACGACTTCTCGAGGTGAGGCCAGTGCGTCACGCCACATGTTGTCCTCCATCTCTCCCAGGTCCCTTTCCCAACCCCCCCTCAATTTCAGTATCGGGTCAGCACGGTTGTTGACCAGCTTCTTGTATGTGAGTGAGATGGCCTTGCGGTCCATGGGATCCAACAACAGCCGGTCTTCCAGAGGGGAAGATTCAGGGAGGGGGGCCATCCTTCGGCAGGGTGGAGGACACAGCGTGACTAATCTGCAATTATCTAAATGCCTCGGATGGAGCCAATTGGTATTTTGCTTGGAGCTCTGTAAATGAGACCAATCTCCCCTTAACCCAGATGTCTTTAACTGTGGAAATTCCGATTAAATCCCATTTGTCAAACCCTGGACAATTGCTAAGGTGACCCAGAAAATCAGGTTCCCATAAAGGAGTCGCTTTCGTCAGACGCTTGTGCCAACCCAACTTTTTGGTGACACCGACCCAAAGCTCGACCGTGCATGCCGTGGGGCCTGTTAAGTTAAGTTTGCGGGGATTGGTGTAGAGCGCTCTATTATAGCCGCCCGCCCCATGAGCCAATGATCCGTGCGGAAATTAGGCTCATCGTGGGATTCAATTAACTCTATTAACCACGGTCAACTGGGACGCTTGATAATAAAGTCTTAGATCCGGTAGACCGATGCCCCCGTCATACCATCCCATGGTGAGCTTATTCATTGCTATTCACGGCGTACGGTCCTCCCACAGCAAGCCCCGCAATACAGCGTTGATTTGGGAAAAATAAGAATCTGGGATCGGGTTGGGGGTATTCTGCAAGGCATAAAGAAAGCGCGGAAGTGCATGCATTTTGAATAGGGACGTCCGCCCGAGGAGAGTTAGAGGAAGAGAGCGCCAATGTATGGCGTCGGAATTGAAACGCTGAAGAGGCCAGAGTAGGTTTTGTTCGAAGAAGAGATCGGCGTCAGGAGTGACAAAAATGCCCAAATATCGAAAACCCCGGGGAGCCACCGGAATCTCATAGCCCCGAGGACTCGCTGGGGGGAGGGGTGCCCCACAACGCATAAATCGGAGACTTGGACCAGTTTATCCGATATCCAGAGTGGGTGCCGAAAATGTGAAAAATATGGAGCACCCGTCGCAGCGACCGCGCGGGGGAAGCCAAGTACAGGAGGATATAGTCACCGTAGAGCGAGATGCGGTCCTCGTGATACACCGTCCATTTAAGCTCCTGTATCCCCGGATCACCCCGGACCCACACCGCAAGCGGTTCTAAGACAAGGGCGAAAAGTAATGGTGACAAGGGGCAGCCTTGTCTTGTGCCCCGATGAAGCGTAAAAGTGGCGGAGCGATGGTTTTTAACGACGACACGGGCAGTAGGGTAAGTATACAATAGCCGGATCTAACGTATCAGCTTGGGCCCAAACCCCAGGCGAGTCAAAACGGCAAAAATGGCATCGAGGCATCCAATGATAACAGAATCGTGTCTTCCTCTATGTTGTGGATCCTGCCAAGGACCCCATGTACCCGAAGCAAGTTCCGGGCCGTGATTCTCCCCGGCATAAACCCTGATTGATCCGGGTGGACCAGATCAGTTATATAATGGAGGAGTCGATTCGCCAGAAGTTTGGCCAGGATCTTAGCCTCGACTGTCAAGAGGGCTATGGGGCGATACGATTTACAATCCTCAACAGGCTTGTTTGGTTTATGAATGACCACAATAGCTGCGGTTCGGATCTCTGCGGGGAGGACACCCGACTCAAAACATTCAGTGTATAAATTTAACAAGTGGGGCGCCAACAAAGGTGACATGGGTTTAAATAGCTCAATGGGAAGCCCATTAGGACCCATAGCTTTATCGGACCGGACATCCTGAATAGCCTTTTGAACCTCCGTCACTGTAATGTCTGCCTCCTAGGTCTCTCTGTCTTGTGGGGAAATAGTGGGAATATCAATAGTAACCAGGAGGTCAGCCGATAACGGGGCCTGAGACTTGGGCGAACTAGTATAGACCTTCTCATAATAGCTAGTAAATGTGTCAGCTATTTGTTGAGGGTCGGTAAGGAGAGTACCCTCAGAATTCGCTATTGCGCGGACCCACCTAGCAGCCTGTTCCCGTCGTTCAAGCCATGCCAAGAGTTTGCCTGTCCGTTCACCCTGCTCGTAGATCCGATGCCAGGAAGCCAGAGAGCGTGCCGCGATGTCTTCGGAGAGAAGTTGTCGATAATCCTGTCTCTTGATAGCGAGGCTGTGGCATGTGGCGTTGTCTGGATCTCAAGCGACCGACTCCTCCAGATCCGAGATATCCGCCTCCAGCTCCAGTACTCTCCTGGATCGTTCCGCCTTGTGCCCCACCATGAGTGATGGAGCCCTGCCATTTATGACTGCCCCAAATGCCCCCCATAGTTTCACTGCAGAGTCGACAGAGCCTGTATTCTCAGCAAAATAATATTCGGTGTATTTGCTGAGAGACTCTTACACCCCGAGTAGCACGGCACCCAAGTCACACAGCGTCTGGCGCTGCAGTCCAGGGGGGGGGCATACAAAGAAACAACGTTATTAACACGTCCCTCCCAGGAGCCCGTTACTGTGGCGTATCTGCCCTGGGGGTCAGTCCAGGTGTTATGGATGATATAGGGACAACCCCTCCGAAGCAAAACCCCCACCCCCCTGGATCCCGAGGTGAAGCCGGAATGGACCACCATTTTGTGCCCTTTCCTGTTCAGGGCGCCACTGGAGTTCCCAACCAAGTGTGTCTCCTGCAGTAACACCAGATCAAGCTCATTACACTTAATGTATTGCAACACAATGCCCCTCTTAATTTTGTCCCCCAATCTGTTAACGTTCCAAGTGGACAAGTTAAAGTGTTAAACCTCGTGCCATCACGTCAGTTCAATCGGAATCAAGTGGTGTCGGATAATCAAGCATGGCTGAAAACGGCCTAGGTGGATGTCACTTATGTCGATAACAGCAAAACTAAATGTAAGAATGGAGAGGTGAACAAGAGAGTGCACAAAAAAAATAATCAACAATCCCCGCAAACTCCCCCCACCCCGCCTCCCTGCAGATCGTGCCTGAAACCAGCCGCCACCCCAAACTTGCAGAGCGCCTGTCGCCCACCCACATCAACTTCGGGGAAGTGTACAACCCCACTCCCTAAAACAGTAAATAAGGAATCAAAGTGCCAGCCCCAACACCCCAAATTAAATGTACTTCACCCTTATTTGACATTCAAAGAAAAGTATTCACGAAAGCCTATGCACCAAAGTCTAAGCAAACGCCGAGGCAGTCATACCGGAGCCAAAAATACATCCGGCAACCCATGGAAATGGGAAAAACACAACCCACAAATTGAACGATAGCCACATTGTAACCCTGCAGACTAAGAAAACATTGTATAGGTCTCTGGCAAGATCAGTCTTACATGATCACCCCGTGGGGCCTTGAGAACTCGCCTCAGAGAGAGGCGGAGAGCGAGGTTGCTGTCGCCACTCGTTGAGTTCCCCAACGTTCGTTGTCGATTTGTGAGATTTCTTACCCACAGTGCGCCAGCCTTCGTGCCAGTCCCAGTCATCTTCAGGATTGGTGAAAAACCACAGTTTGCCATCCGATTCAATTCTAAGCTTTGCGGGGAATAACATGGCATATTTGATCTCCTGGTCCCTAGGAGCCCGTTTCACTTCCAGGAAGCTCCGACGTTGTTTTTGGACCCTCAGGGTGAAGTCTGGGAAAAACAAGACTTTACTGTTCTCAACAGTCAGTGGGGGTGCCACCCTTGCTGTTTGTAGGATCAAGTCGCGGTCGCGATAGTTGAACACTCGGGCAAGAAGCAGACAGGGTCTCCCGGTTTGGGCCTGCCTCCAGGCACATGATGGGCTCGTTCAATCAAGACACATTTGGAGAGACCCCTTGGCTGCAGACGCTTCAGGATGAGCTCCTCGACATAGAGGTCGACGGTTGGCCCCTCCGCCCGTTCCGGTATGCCCAAAATTCGGATATTATTGCACCCCGTTCTACCTTCATACTTGTCGAGTTGAATTGCAAAGGCCTCATGAGAAGAACGCATCTCGGCCACCTGCTTCTTGAGGAGGGTGGTGTCAGTTACCAGCTCCTATATGAGGGCCACCTCCGTCGCAACCGTGTCGATTTTGTTCTCCAGAGAGGTCCACACAGTGGTCATTGCCGCTAGGAGGTCTTTATTGGTGGGTTCTGAGTCACCATCGTGAGCCACAACGTTGCCCTGATTGTCCTCGTGGTTCTTCTGCCATGCAAACTTATCCAGTTTGGTGTGTGTCACATTACGCCCACTCCGGCCTGTCGCCATGGTGGCTCCGCGAGGAGGGGGTCGTGAAGGGGTAGTTCGCAGGAGTTACTCACCGCCGCCTGCCGTGGGACAGCCCACGCGGCCTGTCGGCTCTGGCACGTGCCTCCCTCGCCCCGACAGTTCAGCACTGGAAGACACCCCTCAGTCTCACCAAGGGGCACAGATCAGTCGCACAAGCAGTGCTTGGATGGTGGGAGCTCTGGTGCCTTGCGCGTCCCACTGGGCTGATAACAATCTGGCCGTGGGGCCCAAAGAGGTCTTCAAATAGTTTTGTCACGGATGACACAATAGCCCCCTTGCTCAAAAACTGAGATCGTCTAAGTAGCACACTCAAGCGCCCAACTGGACACCAGCACCACAGGCAACACCAGGGAGGCACTGCCAGATCAGAGTCAATCAGCATGGCTCACCAGACAAAAATGAGAGCAATTGATCCCCACCTGCAGGCCCACACTAAATGCGAAACATGACGTAGGTCAAGGTGGCCCAGAAACCTCAGGGCCCGCGGCGGTGGTAGTGTGGGCGTCTTCGAGGCAAATAAGCTTCGCACTTGCCAATCGCCCCCAGCGATGCCGCAATCTGCTGAAGAAAGATTCTGGTGGGGCCACGCAAAGACACGAGGCGTCGCGGCCCTCTGGAGGCACGGCAGCACTGAAGGGGTGATGGAAAGCAAAGGTAGGGCGGACTCACTCCCTTGCGATGTCCTCGAGCCAGCTACCGTGTCCCGGCAAACGGTCCAAGTACCTTAAACACAGCTCCGGGTGCAGGGCAGTTCAAACGGCAAGCACGTCACTTCGCGGACTAGGCCGCATCCACAGCATTGCGTTGGTCTCTGCTGCAGCGTGGCCGCACTTTCTGTCGGCCCGGCCGCGTCCAGCGAAGCCGGCGTTTGGGGCGTCTCCCAACAATGACGCCTGATTGGCCTCAAATTCTCACCGCACCCTGGGCAGCAGTGCCGGCGATCGTAGAGGCACTCGGAGCAAAAATCAGGCCGGGGCAGACAGTATTAGGCGGATTTATCGGGAGTGGCACGACGGAGCTCAGCTACCGTGCAGCCATTCCCGTCGACAGTTGGCCATGCCCCCCCGCCAACCTTTCTTGATTAACAATACAAATTCTTTGAGCACAGCATCCTTATCTACTTCCGTTACCCAGTCTTTCTCAACAAAGGACAGACAGTCTTGACTGATGCATGCTACAAAACTTTCCTCTACTTCAGTCTCCCAGTCTTGCTCCTCTGTGTCAAAAACATGGAACCTAGATAAGCAATCAGCTCTACTATTCTTTCCCCCCTGTAATGTATTCTACCATGAATGTATATTCCAAGAGTTTGGTAGACAACCTGGCCAAGCGAACAGTGGTGCGTTTTATGTTTTTTCCAGATAAGATGTCAACTAAGGGACGATGATCAGTCCTGAGAACAAAAGATGTATGCCATAAATATGACTTGAACTTCTAGACACTCTAGGCACAAACTAGGAGCTCTTTTTCAATGGCGGAGTACTTCCGTTCGACAGGACGAAGAGTCCTTGAGGCAAACCCACCGTGTGGTCTCATCCTTCTGCATACTGTGATAGAACAGCTCCCAGACCATACTCGCATGCGTCAACTGTGATAACAGTTTGCCTTCCTAAAACGAAAGCTTGCAAAGCAGGGGACTTAACAATGTGGTCCTTAATGGACTGAAACCCATTCTCACATTCATCTGACCATGTGTAAGTTGCCCTTTTCTTCAGTAGAGCTCTGAAACATTCTGTAGTTTTAGCAAAGTCCTTCATGAACTTGGCATAAAACTCGCAAAGTCCAAGGAAGGACATAAGCTGTTCTTTGTTTTGTGGAGCGGGCGCTTCCACGATACTTTTGAGCAAAACCTGGTCTGGGTTTTATGCCATGTTCCGAGATGATGTGACCTAAATATTCAATTTTTTTTACTTTCAAAAGTACATTTATTTTTCTGTAGGGTAGTTCCTCTGCTCTCTAGTACGCTAAAAACTTGGTCAATGGCTAAATCATGTTCGTTCTCAGTTTTGGAGAAGATAAGAATGTCATCTTGAAAGACAACAACATGACGTGCCAGGATGTCACACCATGTATCCAAAATCGCTGAGGGAGCGTTCCCTCAAGCTCCTCGACCACCCAATGCTGACTGACCTCTCGATGTTCTAGATCTCGGTTATGAGGACGGTCCTCTGATCATTTGCGGAACTACACCACTGATTGTTGTCGTGGGAAAATCAAGTAAGTTCCACAAGAAAATAAAGCCGTCAAAGAGGTCTTCGAGTTCGCCGTGCAATTCTTTGGATGAGTCATGGTGCCATTGGAGCTCGAGGCCTAGCTCTGTGGTGTAGATGTGCCTGCTTTTTTTCTGCGCCTTCCTGAGTTTCTGGGAACTGGAGTGGCGCCCGCCCAGCGAAAATAATTTAATGATGTGATACACCTCATTTTTGGGTGCCACATCCCTTCAGGAGCACCTTGGGGCCCTACGGACAGAAAGGGGACCGGTCTGGTTTTCTATCAGTGTGCTTGCCCTCTCTGCCAGTCAGGCCCCATGGATCCTGTGACCACCGATGCCCAGCGGTGGTGCTGCCCCATCATCACTCTCGACTCCGACAAGTCGGACGGACGGTTCTCCCAAAGTTGGAGCCAGTGCCCTATTGCAATAACAGGCCTGGACTGGGTGATGATTGGGAAGAGTCTGTGGGCCCTTATGGTTGCCAACCCTTAGAACATCCTCCGGGTACCTAGTATGAGGATTTGGTGGATGCCAGTGGGCTGATAACCTGAGACACTAGCCTAGTCTCTTCCGTTAGCTTTGCTAACAAGCATTTGCAATGCAATAGGTCTCGCATTTACGCGAGTTTAAGCTATTTGCATTGTAAATGACACTGCCTTTTATTTAAGTTTTAAAAAAGAAAACAAAAATAAAAGGCATTGTTATTTTTAATGTGAATAGCTCAAACTTGCGTAAATGCGAGACCTATTGCATTGCAAATGCTTGTTCTGCAAATGTAGAGGGGAGTAGAATTACGTGGTGTCAAGTAGAGTGGAAATATGCAGAGTGAAATTATGATGTGTGGGGTGAAATTATGTGGCATGAAAGTATGTTGAGTGGCTTGGAACTGTGTGGCATGGAGCTGAATTGTGAGATGTGGAATTGATTGGCGTGGTGTGGCATAGACTGCAATTGTATGGAAATTAATTATGTTACCTGGAGTTTAATTATGTGGCATGGTGTGGAATTAAGGGATGTGGTGTGGAATTAGTTGGCATGGCGTGGAGTAGGATTATATGGTGTGGTGTGGAATTGTGTGGAGTGGAATTGTGTGGCATGGAATTGTGTGGCATGGAATTGTGTTGAGAGGAATGGAAGTATGTGTCATGGAATGGAGTGGAAATATGTGGCATGGAATGAAATTATGTGGTGGAGTTGAATTATGTGCCGCTTAGTGGAATTATGTTATTGAGTGGATTCATTAAAAGTGGAGTGGAATTATGTGGCATGGAATTACGTGCCATGGAGTGGAATTATGTGGTATGGCATGGAATTAATTGGTGTGGATTTGTGTGGTGTGGCCTAGAATTGTGGGGTGTTGAGGGAAATTGTGAGACATGGAATTGTGTGGCGTGGTATGCAATTGTGTGACATGGAGTGCAATTCTGCGGAGAGGAAGTATGGGGATGGAGTGGAATTATGTGATGTGGTGTGGAATTATGGGGTGTGGTATGGAATTATGTGGCATGGAATTGTGTGCCATGGAATGGAATTATGTGGTGTGGATTTATGAGAAGTGGAGAGCACTTTATGTGGCATGGAATTATGTGGAGTGGAATTCTTTTGCATTCACTGAGATAGACATGTTACTGTGTGGCGTGAACTACAATTATGTGACGTGGTGTGCAATTGTGTGGAGAGGAATTCAGTGGCGTGAAGTGGAATTATGAGACATGGTGTGAAATCAAGTGGTGTGGCATAGAATTAGGTGGCAAGGAGTGGAATTATGCTCCGTGGAGTAGAATTATGAGATGTGACATGGAATGGTCTGGCATGGAATTGTGTGGTGTGGAATTGTGTGGTGTGAAATTATGTTGGTTTGGGGAGATTAAATTTAGGTGGTACAGTGTGGTACAATGTGGAATTATGTGGTATGGAGTGGAATTATGTCTCATGGAGTGGAGTTATGTAGCATGATGTGGAGTCATGTGATGTTGCATGGAGTGAATTTATGTGGCATGGAGTTGAATTGTGTGGCATGGAATTGTGGGGTGTTGACTAGTGGAATTATGTGGTGTAGAGTAGAATTAGGTGGCGTGAAATTATGTGGAGAAGAATTGTGTTGCATGGAATTGTTTGGCATGGTATTGTGCGGCATTGAGAGGATTGGAATTATGCGACATGGAGTGGAATTATGTGGCTTGGATTGGAAATATGAGGGTGGAGTGCAATTAGGTGGCATGGAGTTGAATTGTGTGGTGCAGAATTGTGTTGCACGGACTGTAATTGTGTTGACTGGAGTGGAATTGTGCAACGTGGAATTGTGTGGCGTGAAATGCAATTGTGTGATGTGGAGTGCAATTGGGTGACATGGAGTGTCACTGAGTGGAGTGGAAATCATATAGCATGGAGTGGAATTATGTGACATGGTAATGAATTGTGTGGTGTTGAGTGGAATTACGTGCCGTGGAATTATGTGGCATGGAGGCGAATTACATTACATGGATTGGATTTAAGTGGCGCAGAATTATTTGGCATGGAATTGTGTGGCATGGAATTGTGTGGTGTGAAATTGTATGGCGTGCAATTGTGTGCCATGGAGTGAAATTTTGAGACATGGAATTGTGAGGAGTGCCACTGTGTGACATGGAGTGCAATTGTGTGGAGTGGGATTAAGTGATGGGGAGTGGAATTATGTGACGTGGTGTGGAATTATGTGGTGTGGAGTGAAAGTGTGTGGCATATAGTAGAATTATGTGGCATGGATTTATGTGATGTGCAATTGTGTCGCATGGCAAGGAATTGTGTTGAGTTGAGTGGAAATATGTTGAGCTGAATTATGTGGCGCGAAAGGGAAGAGGCATTATGTGACACAGAGTGGAATTATGTTGTAGGGAGTGAAATTGTGTGGCATAGTATGTGGCATGATGTGGAATTATATGTTGTGCACTGAAGTGGAAATATGTGGTATGGAGTAGAATTATGTGGCATGGAATTGTGTGAGTGGAAATTTGTGGCATGAGTGGAATTATGAGATGTGGAATTGTGTGGCATGGAACTGCGAGGCCTTGAGTGGTGTGGAATTATGTGGCATGGGGTGAAATGATGTGGTATGAATTGGATTGAAAATATGTGGAGTGGAATTATGTGACTTGGAGGGGTAATATATGTCATGAAATTATGTGGTGTGGAGTTGAATTACGTTGCGTGGAACTTGGTTGCGTGGGATTCTGTGGCGTGGAGTCGAATTGTGAGACATGGAATTGTGCAGCATGGAGAGCAATTGTGTGGCATGAAGGGCAGATGTGTAACTTGGAGTGCAATTGTGTGATGTGGAATGCCATTGTGTGGAGTGGAGTCATGTAGGGAGGAGTGGAATTATGTTACACTTTGTGGAATTATGTGGTGTTCTGTCAAATTATGTGGCATGATGTGGAGTGGCATTATGTGATGTGGAGTAGAATTATGTGACATAGAATTGTGTAGCATGGCGTGGAATTGTGTTGCATTGAGTGGTGTAAAATTATGTGACATATAATAAAGCGTAATTATGTATAGAGGATTTGAATTATGTGGCATGGAGTGGAGTGGAATAATGTGGCATTCAGTGAAGTTCTGTGGCATGCAAGGGAATTATGTGGCATGGAGTGGAGTCGAATTATGTGCAGTGGAGTGAAATTGGGATGCGTAGAGTGAAATCATGTGGGGTGGAACTGTGAGACATGGAATTGTGTGTTGTATAATTTTGGGCCTGTAGTGGAACAGTGTGTTGTGGTGTGGAATTGTGTGGTGTGGATTTGTGTAGCGTGGAATTGTGTGGCATGTAATTGTGGGATGTGGAATTGAGTGGTGTGGGATTGTAAGGCATGGAATGGCATGGAGTAGAATTGTGTGAGATCGAGCAATAAATATAGGTAGTCAAATCAAACAGCAGATGGTGAAAATACGAGTGTTTGTTTATAAAGAAAACGTGTTGGTGGAAGGTGGCTTCGACACTGAAAATAAAGGGAGTGCCATGTGTTGTGTGAAATATACTTCAATAAAGGTATCCTGGCTATTACAAATAAGAAGAGAGGAATATAAACACGTATATGCTTTCAAAATATATGCATTGTAAATATCAGTAAAAGTACATTATTTTTTAAATGGGGTACCAGGTTGCATTTTATATCATAGTGGCCTTGCAAGTACGTTTCCTACAATCGTGTAACAACAGTTGGATAAATGAGTCACCCGGCCAAGTGTGCCTGCTCATGTTTAAAGTATAGACTGGGAGGGGTGGGATGAAGCTATAGGGCCAGTGAATCGAACAAGCCCAACTACGAAGACTAAGAGATCGCACACGGTGGCAGACCAGACAAGCTGTGCAAGACCCATTTAATGCCACAGGGACCTACTTTATACAACTCACACGAAGAAAACACATGGGTGAAATATCAATATCTTGTTTTCTGTGTAAACCAGCAGCTCCTGTATTCGGTTTTGTAGCGCTGCGGTAATAGGCGCTACCAACGGACACGAATCGCTCCCTTTGAAAAATGATTATAAAGTACGGCATAGCGAAGGAACGTAAAATACACATTCGTTCTTCGTTGTATTAGGAGAGGGGGGTACTGGAATCCCGGCGGGATTATAAAGTCACTCTGACGGTTTCTGGTAGTTGTGCACTAGAAGAAGCTGTTTTTCACACTACTGGCATGAAGCTGGTTCCCTGCCAGCTTTTAAATGCTGCACCACGGTTTTTGCACAGCGTGCTCTGCCTCCAGATCAATATTGACAAGTAATGGAGCACACGTCTGGCACTGTGAAACATTTAGTCACAGACGGACAATAGGCCAGGGGACACATCTGAACTATTTACAGCCACAGCCAGTTTAACAATTTCTTAGCGAAGGCAATCCATCCTGTCACGATTACCACCCATTTACGGCAATAAGCTTTATCAGGTCTTATTAGAAGTAAGAAACCAAAAATCACACCAGTCAAAAACGAGGCCACCAAGTTAGAAACCAAGGACAATGTTGACGCTGCTGCTAGTGGATGCCAATGTCAATTTAATGAACACTTATGCAAAGTTTATTTTGAATGGAACCAGGCTTTGAAGATGAAGATCATCCTGAAGGCCACGGATTTATGAGGAAAGTTGCGAAAGGAATCGCAAAATAGTTGCTCAAGTGCTGACCTGCACATCATACCTGGGTGCAAGTAGAAAACTCATGGGTCTACGGTAGTCCAAAGGACACCAAAAGGCCAAATTAAAGGCTGCTCTTCAACATACAATAAATATAAAACACGAATGTGTTGCCCACCTGCTCTTCTTGGTTTTATACTGGAAATATTCTTAAAATGAGTTTAATGCAAACTCATATACTATGATCACTGTGGAAACCTCTTATATAAGCAAACATTAAATAAATGGAACAGAAATAAGAATTGCAAATAATCTCACATATGCGCAAGTGAAAATTGCATGCACAGCTCCCGTGGTCAGAAATAAGGGAACAGAACACTACAGACTTTAGCGAGTGCACTGCATATCCTTAAAGCAGCGGAGACTCCTCGGCTAAGGCGGTTGGGTGGCACTCCTCTACAGTTTGAGCAGCAGAAATAGGAAAAATAAAATGATAACTAGGTTATTTTATTTTTCTGTTGTCAGGTAGGTTTACTGGGCGGGGCTTGGCTGTGTCACAGTCAGCAGGGGGTGAGGGTGAAGAGTGGTGGCCACTTCAGTGCGCATGAATGTTTAGCCACCAGGCTGTAATGCACAGCCTGGTGAGGCTCCCACTGACTGAGCGCAGAACCATGGCGCTCAGACCAATCAAAACGCAGCGTTGTAATTGGCTTTGGGGAGCCTGGGCCTGTTTCCTGCTTCAAGCATGAACAGAAGCGGATGACGTTAAGCAAGGCGGCAGTCCTGGAGCAAGGTAATTTTATTTATTTATTTTCCCCAACCCTACCCATGCTACTCGGTGGCAGCCACCACTAAAATGCACAATTAAACTTGAAAGCCACCGAGGTCTTATTTATGTATTGAAACATTGTTTTTAAACTGTCAACACAATTTCCATTTATTCCCAATATAATATTCACATATCACCTAAATACGGGAAACGAAAAAACAGAGCATCGTGAAATCAACTTCCAGGGTGTCAAGTCACTTTAGACTATTACACTGCAGACGGGCGATTTTAAAATGCACCTACCACTTGGTCAAACCATGTTAAGCCATGAAACTCGTTCGCAGCAACAAAGGGAAACAGCCAATTAACACACTGTTTTGATATGATCCGCAAGCTAACCATTGTAAGGCCTTCAGACACAAGCAAGTCTTTGTGGCAATAAAAAGCTCCTTGGTAGCAAGGAAAATTGGAGGCGAGCCAAAATATCCACATGTGCAAACAACTTCTCTCTGCATGTGGCTCGTTTCCAACTGGCAGAGATGAGCCAGGGCTACATTTCATTATGGGAGTGGGGGTAAACAATTGCTATTCAACCAGCTACTTGGACGTTAGATAAAAAAAGGCACCAATTGTTTGCGGGCAAGTGCAGCAACACGGAAAACGTTTTCTTAGCATTATGTATCATGGTGTTTCAAGTGCCACATTTAAAAGTGTGTATCATGGTGTTTCAAGTGCCACATTTAAAAGTGTCCGCGGCGGATTGTCAGGTTCTCAATACAATGTTCGAAAGCGAAACGACGCAGATCTAACCTGCTTTGTATTTATTTCAGTGATGCGGGCGCCTACCTTTCCATTAGGCTGGGTCATTAATTGCCATGCAGCAGGCCTTCATTTTAGATAAAAATAGGAGAAAACACGGCACTTGACTGAAAATAGAGGACTGAATCTCCAAACACGTCTGCCAAGATCTACTTAGTCTCCATGGGAACATGTGAAAAGTACCTACAAGAACTCTGTAAGTGTGTCAACACCACCACCTGAATACGGAACCGTACATCATTCTGTTAACAGATTCGCGCCAAAAACTAGAAAGCAGCTCATCTTCATGTCACCTACACAGACTCTTCACATCACAATACTAAACAACTTAAGCTAATTCTACAGGTCAATGTTTTTATGTTGCCAACGCGGCCGCGAAAGTGAAAGTGATCGCAATCGCGATTACGATCGCGTGCAGCGGAGGGCGCGCGTGCACGTTCACGTGCACTGTAGCTTTAGGCCACGGCAGCACTTTGAAAAAGCCCGTTTACAAAATGTCTCGGCCAGATCAGCGCAAGCGCTGAATCAGGCGAGACCTAAAAAGGAGGGTGTCTCATTCACTATGGCGGTGAGGAGGTCATCTGAGATCTTGGACTTTCAATTGCCCTCAGTGACAGTCAAACTAAATGTCTTGACAGAAGATCTTCAACCGGGAGTTACCCCATCCAAACCACTTCACCCCTTCAAAGAAGCCCTCACTGACGTCCTGCTCGGGGCCTGGCTATGCCCTGTAGAGGGGGGGCTCCTGTCCACAGTACAATTGCGCTCTGCCATCGCCACGCCCCTGGGGACTCCAGTTTTTTCCCTCAGCACCCCATCCTTAAGAGCTCGGTGGTCCAGGCTTCCACCTCCAAAATCAAAGTCAATGTGTTTTTTCTATGATTCCACCAGATAGTGAATCCAAGAGGCTGGATACCTTCGGGAAGAGAATGTTCTCATCTGCCAGCCTAGCACTGTAGTTGTTGAACACTGCATGCATCTTGTGCAGATACTCCTATACGATCTGGGATTCGGTTGCCCAAGTGCTGTCTATGGTGTTGGAGAGGCCTAAACCATACTCTCTAAAACATTCGCTGATGGGGGAGATGCAGCCAAGTGCGCCATGCAATGTTGGCTGAACACGACAGACACTCTGGGCAGAGCAAATTCTTCATCTGTGGCCCTTAGGTGACACATGTATGAGAAAAAGTAATCTCTTGGGTATCTATAAAGACCACCTTTCAATACAATATCATATCATGCATATACCAATCACTCTAATTCCCAATCAAAGATACAAACATCCCATTATTCAACCTGACTCAGACTTCAATGTGGATCCCAAAAAACAACCGCATATGACTAAACGATAAAGAACTGGATCAATCAAATGAATAATTTTCACAATTTATTAAAGATTACATAATCACATAATCACATCAATAATAATTAACAAATTCATATGGTACTCATTGGGTAAAATACATAAAAACATACGTATTAAAAATGAAAATAGAAAGAAAGCCTTAGAGAGCAAAAGTGTAACGTGAAATCAATATATTCATCAAAGAAAGGTTATTTCCAGTAGGAATCAATATATAAGAATCATCAGTCTATTATTTTCACAATAGATCTTGACATGAAGTAGTTCCTGGATTTTAACCAAATCTTAAAAGCACAAGCGTCGACACGTTTCGGTGGTAGATACTTATTTGAATTCTACCTTCATCAGGATAAAGATAAAAAACTTAATAGAACAAAAAAACTTTTTATAAAAAACAACAACAAATCTAGACATCTCTTCATGTTTAATAAGTAATCTTAATATTCTTAAGTGAATATATTATTGATTTGTAGCATGCATATATGTTGCCCAGTATGTCATAGAGTATTTCTAAAACCCACAAAAATCCCATTACTACATAGACAAATCTATCGTATGTTTATCAAAAAGTACATACAGTTATTTAAGAAGGTATCCACCAAACACTCAGTTCATACATAACCCAACAACACAATCTTGTTGAAATATATCATGCATACAGCCAAACCTATCAATTGCATCACAAATCACAGGGGCCTTAAATAGGTCCTCTGCTCTGCATCAAACAACTCACAACCCTTCTCTACATGTTCATTTCCTTTATAGAAGTGTATTTTTCAATAATAATACATACCCCTTCTATGGGTTAAATCGAATCAAAGGAACAAGCTCATAACTAGCTTCTATTATGAATGTGTCCCCGATAGAATAACCTGGTCCATCGATTCCACTTTTGGCAAAGGTAATTCAGAATATCGAGTCCTAATAAGGGATACAGATACATATTCAATGTTTGACCCAATATGGATATAGTAACTATACAATAGAATTAGAGCATGAAGGATTCCCTGCTTACCTCAGTTATATCACTATGGTATTTTTATATAAATATGGGTCCAACGGGATATATCCAGAGAAACTCACAGAGATATTCCAGTATATATATTCATTAGGGAAATCTTCTTGTGGATAGTGCGTAGTCAAATCCACCTACAGTATCAGTAAGTTACATATATTATTTATATTGTAAGTTTGGCTTATTTTAATCTTAAAATCATAATTTATAACCACTTGACATTTGTGTCTTACTAACTAACTTTGACTAACTCACTGGGGATCAAATGATTAACTAACATTCAGAAAAATCTAAAGAGCAAGGGTGAATAGCCTCAGTGATAATCGCATACATACATATTATCGATTTAAAGAATCATTCTTATTATAGTCATTCTCACCTGAAGTATTACGTTGTAGTGGCGCGACTCGATTCTCGCATCTCTTAAAGCGGCACTCTCCTTCTTAAAGCGGCAATGTATAAAAGGGCATATAGTGGGACCCACCTATTAAATTTTTTTAAAATAAATTACCAATATACGTTGCAAATATCCATGATGTTCATAAAATCAAAACATCATGTAGGAGGGCATGAATATTAAATAAACAAATCTAAAATTTAGAATAATTCTTATGATTGTCGTATTCCGCAAAGCGGTGAAATAGGTCAGAGTGATTATAGAATTCCGAATAAGAGAAGTGATGATGCTATCGTATGGATCAAAAAAAACCCTTTGAGAAAAGCTAAATCATAATGATGTATAACGGGGCAAAGTCATAGGGCTTCAATGTGGTTAAGCAAGATTGGTCCCAGTTATCTAACACTCCATTCTAGAGGTAATATACAGATGAGGGGGGCAGTATAGGCAAGGTCTACCCTGCAGAAAAGCTGGTTGCCGGTACACCAATATACTGACAGCGTAGAAACCTAGCCATTAATATGTCCACCATCAATGCAAAAAAACTGAATGGTAAATCCATAACACATGTCAATCTATTAATCTAATCTCATCCAGTCTTCCTTAGTATTCAAACCCATTCTAATGGTATCTAGAATGGAAATGTACCATTGTTCAAGTTTTTTGCGTTTGAGGGTTAGATCACCTGGTGACACACCTGGTGGAGAACCACTGGCTTTTCTGAGATTTCCTGGCCTCACACATGGACATGCCATTTGATGGCGCCCGTTTGTTTGGAGTGAAGGCGTAGTGAAGGCGGACTCAGCTTTAGAACTCTTTAAAGACAGCCGGGCTGCAGCAGGTCCTTGTGTCTTTCTATCGCCCCTCGCCAAACCCAGTCCACCTTCCACCCCTTTTGTGGCCACGGAAGGGTCTTCCAAACGCATGTCTAATCTCCAAGCCACCACAACTAGCAAGTTTCAAAAAAAGTTTGTGGCAGAGGATGCGGTTCCCACAGACCCCGTGAGACAGGTAGCCAGAAGTCAGGCCAGTCCACCACCCCCTGGCAGCCACAGCCTCCAAACCCCCTTGAGTTTGCCTTTTGACCATCCTTGGCGCACAGTGGGAGGTCATGAACATCAGAATTTTGGGTTCTGGCATCAGAAGTAGGTTGTGGTTTCTATTCCCACTACCTTCTCGTGCCAAAGAGGGATGAAGGCATTCGTCCTATCCTATCCTATACCTGCACCATCTCAACCTCTTCCTGAAAAAGGAGAAATTCAAAATGCTCACGCTAGCGTAAGTCCTGTCTGCTCTGGACCCAGGAGACTAAATGGTAATGTTAAACTTGCAGGATGGATACTTCAACATTCCCGCACTGACTGCCCACAGGTGTTACTTGTAGTTCCCGATGGACCAAGAGCACTTTCAGTTTGCCGTGCTCCCCTTCGGCCTTACCTGTACCCTTCAAGTGTTCATGAAAGGGGTGTCAGTGGTTGCAGCTCATCTGCGGAGGTTAGGGTTTCCAGTCTTTCCCTACCTTGACGATTGGCTGTTGAAGGCCGGCCCACATCAGGAAGTTGTCTTCCACCTCCAGACTACGGTGAATCTCCTGTACTCACTGGGGTTCACTAACAATGTGCATCTGAGCTGTTCTGGACACATTGCAGTTTTGGGCCTATCATCCCAAATGACAAGTCCAGGATATTCAGGCTATGATACTGATGTTTCAGCATCCACCCTGGATTTCAGTGAGACTGACTCTAAGCTGTTGGGCCTGATGGCCTCATGTATCTTACTTGTTACTCATGCACGTTGGCATATGCTAGCTCTGCAGTAGGACCCAAAGGCCCAGTGGGGGCAGCATCAGGCGAATCTCCCAGAAATGATCCAGATCTCTGAGGGAACTGCAAAAGATCTGCAGTGGTGCCTGATGAACCACAATTGGTTCAGTGGCAGACCCTTGTCCCTTTCCCACCGTAGCTAACTTTGTCGACAGATGCTTCTCTCCTGAGCTGGGGTGGCCACCTGGGAGAGGTGTAGCTCAGAGGACTCTAGTCTCTGGTGGAATCTGGGCTCCACCTTAACCTGTTGGACCTTTGTGTGTCTGTTTGGCATTAAAAAGCTTTCTTCCTTCAATCAAGGAAATGTTTGGTACAAGTGTTCACGGACAACACCACCCGCATGTGGTATTACAACAAACAGGGCGGGTGAGGTTGTGAACTCTTTGCCAAGAAGCACTCCACTTCTGACGCTCTGCCTGCCTTCTATGCTCTACCTCATCTCTCTAAAGAAGAGGAGTGACTCCTCCAGCTGGACCCAAAAAGAGTGTTGTCCTTTTACCTTGACCGCACAAAAGAGTTCCTTGTGGACAAACAACGCTTCGTGGGGTATGTTGAAGCCAGGAAAGGGAAGGCGGTGCAGAAACAAAAAGGTTTGCGATGGTTATTGATCTGCATCAGAATCTACTACGCACTGGCCAAAAAGTAACCCCCTGAGGGCTTGAGTGCTCACTCTACCAGAGCAAACGTTGCAACAACTGCAGTAAATCGTGGAGTTCCTGTCCTTGATATGTAAGGCAGCAACGTGGGCTTCTTTGCATACGTTTGTGAAGCACTACAGCCAGTAGTCAGGTCCAGCGTGATGGTCACTTTGTTCGGTCCTACAGGACATTTTTGTTTAATCTATATTGCAGCCCCACCTCTGGGAAGATATCGCTTGGGTATCTATTCTAAGGTAAGAAATCTGCGGCTGGAAATCTCCATAAGAAGAACAAGTTACTTACCTTTGGTAACGCCGCTTAATCCTTACCGACCCTTCCGATCCTCCCATGTCTATGAAATGATCATAGTGTAAAGGGTTCACCCACTTCTAAGGGCCCTAACATCGCACACCAGTGGTCATTTTGCATATTTTTCTCTATAGCACCACTGCCCTGGAAGGTATTTGAATGCTTTGAAGAGAATTACAATTACATGCACAAGACATGTTTATAAAAAACTGTTTCTTTCAGCCTTTGCAAAGGAGTGTGAGAGAAAATGTCCCCAACATCCTTTAGTATCAATTTGTCTAAGTACCACATCTCATGTGGCTCCATACTGGTCTGTTCAAAGAGAGCAACCTCCTGTTGACCTGGGAGCTGGCAGGCTTGGCAGTGTTAATACACTGACTGTCATGCATGCACATCAGCAGAATGAAAAAATACAGTGCCAGCTCTGTTTCTTCCCCCACCATGGTCACCCAAGTCTCTCCCGATTTCCTTTACCTTCAGGCTCATGAGTCTTCTGTTTGCCCCTCACCCAGCACTCTTGCTTGCTCCCTCTCATGGCACTCTGGTTTGTTCCCTCATACAGGTATTGTTGCTTGCCCTTCCTCCAGGCCACCTGAAGTGCTTCCATCCATCTCTTCTCCTCCACCTATCAGGGAACCATAGGCTACCCTTGTAAGGGGGATGAGGGCAGCCTAGAGCAGCATCGGTAGTTGGGATGACAACTGAAGTTAAATATAAAACAAGCACTGACATAGCCAATAGGTCGCGCTTACACAAGAGCTATTGGCTTTGGCAATGAGTTTTAGCCGTGTTGTACACCAGCATGGCTGCGGTTCAGCATGACTAAAAGTTAGTGGCATAGAGCAGAGTGGCATGGAGTGCCGTGTGTTGGAGTGGCATAATAGGAGTCTCATGGAGTGGAGTGTTGCAGAGTATAGTGGCATAGAGTGCAGTGGTGTGTAGTGCAGTGGCATAGAATTCAGCAGCGTACAATACATTGTCATAGAATGAAGTGGCTTAGATTAGAGTGTTGCATAGTAGAGTGCACTGGCGTAGAGTGTAGTAGTGCAGAGTAGAGTATTTGACAGCAACAGGCATCCGTGTGATGATGTACAGTTCCCACCCTAGTATGCCGGGGCCCACATAATGTTAGTAATTTTTGCCGACTTGTAGGCATCCATAAAAGGACGTCCTTTGTCTAACCTTGGTAAAATGCTGGCTCTCACAGAATGGTGGTATTTCTTGGCAACATTTCATCATCCCTGGTATGAAGCTTATTGTCCACCCCCTGTAAAATACTGCCACTGGCACAATAGTGGTTATTATTGGCAACTTGCGGGTATTCACAGCAGCATTTTTGGGATTCCTTGTATAATACAGGCAGTTCTGGTTTTAATGGGCCAGTATGATGCCGAGTGGTGGTCAATCTTGACAGAATATGCCCATCAATGGCAAGTCGTGCCCAAAGATGGCATAATGCTGGCCGTGGCAGTATAGTGGTAATTCATGACTTATTTGGTCATATTTATGCTTCACCTTGACATACAATGTTGTGGACATCCATGGGCCAGTGATGTTCTGGCAATATGGTGCTGTTTCTTAGCACAATGTATGCCTCTATCGTGCAATTGTGGAACTCTATGTCATACTGAGGGGTTTTCGTGGCACATGCAACTCCTGAAATGCTCGTACCTGTGTTATAGTGTTAATTCATTGACATGTTGTGGGTATGCATGGCATATTGCTACCCATTGTAGCATTATATTTACAGTCGCATAATAGTAATTCCTGGCAAATAGTGGGCAGTCATGATTTGATTGTGTCAATCAATAGTGTGAATAAATTTAAGTCATTAAAGTTCAAGCAGTTTCAAATACGAGACAAACTAGTGCAAGTCAACATATCTAAGATGTAAGATAGTGCTTAGGCAACCCTCTATCCAAAATCTAGGACAGATAAGTCTTTCACAATGCCTGAGTTTTAGAGCGAGGTTTGGACAAGGCTAAATCTGTTACATTTGGTAATGCTTTTTAATTAATGGCCATAAGAGAAACAGCTGATCAATAAAGTCAACTTGAAAACTATGCAATGTGTGTTGTAACATGTCTAGGTGTAAAATGTGTTAAAACACTTTGAAGCAGCTTCATTCTTTCCTCATACTTTAGATTGAACGCCACGGTGAGAGTAATCTCGTGAGGCTTCAGGGCTCTAATCTGCTTTACTAATAGATGGTTCTCTAACATATTGTGGATTCTTTTTTTAACTTACTATCACAAGTAGCAATAATTATAATATTAATTCTATAGTCATTGCTCTTGACTTGAAATGGCGATGTCACTTACACTCTGTTTGCCATTCTCATCCCTTTGATAGATCTTTATACACTAATTTAAGAGACTTTAACAATGACTATTTTTTGATACCTTGATTTTCCCCCTAATTAAAGACAAATGATGTATTGACATTATTACCAGCAATGCTTGATACCTCCAGGATCACACATATGTCCAAGCCTAAAATGGAGAAATGCAAACGTACTTCAAAAATAATGTGGGTTCGGTGGGAGCTTGTAGCACCCTCTGGGCTGCCAGTAAGGCCACTATGCAAGAGATTGCTAAGGGGCGTATCTGTGTACAGGAGCAACCCCACCCTTCACATTACTCAGATGGAGGCGCATGCCCTTCAGCTAGAGAGAATTATCTAGACAGATCCCTGTGGCGATACTGTCTGACAGTTACATTTTGTACATGAAGAAATTCGCCTCCAATCCATGGTAACTGCCAAACATCTTTGGCGTGCCACGATGGCCAGGGTTTACGGATGGGGGGATAAGAATGGGAAGGAGCTATATTGGCTAGTCTCCCACCAACAAGTATACAGAATGGTGCTAAAAATCATCGACAAACGTGGTAACTCCTTCCGTACCCTCCCTGAGATTACACTGGTGTTTGCCCGCTATTATCATCACTTATACACCGCTACCCCCAGGAGAGACGCGGCCTTCGCTGCTCAGTTCCTCACAGATGTTTCCCTCGCCCTGCCTCTCTTGCCGAGGCCAAAGTATTAGATAACCTCTTTTCGGACGAGGAGGTTGGGGCAGCCTTGTTGGAGGTTGCGCCTTGGAAGCCTCCCGGTCCTGATGGGCCTCTCGCCAAATACTACAGGGTGTTGAAGAGTTGGGTGCTCTTCCTGCAAAGATAGACCATGCCATGATAGTGGGAATTCCCAAAACACAGCTTTCCACCCCAGCATGCGCCGACTGTCATCCATAATGCTCATTAACGGGGAAGTTAAGATCTTTGCGACCCTTCTGGCCACCCAACTCACACATTGATATATCCTGATCAATGTGACTACATGCTGGCCCGCAGCACAAGACATTGGCTTTGACGGCTTCACGTGGCCCTATCCCACCATCGATATTGCCTCCTGACTTAGCCCTGATTTTCATTGATTTTGAAAAGGTGTTTGACACAGTGGACTGGGGCTTCTTTCATTTGGTGCTGGTATGAATGCATGAATGGAAGAAATACAATTTCTAAAGTGCGACAATCACACAGGGGTATCTAGGCGCTGAGCGGAACGGACAGCATGAGGGCTCTGGAGAAAGTCAAGTTATTTATTGAAGAGCAAAGTCTTAAGGTTCTTCTGAATTCCAATTGATTTGTCTTGGGTTTTAATTCTATTGGAAACGAGTTCCACAGCCTCGATGTACATAGAATGAATCCTCTCCCTCCCCAGTTGGTTTTCTTAAATCTAGGGATTACAAGATTTCCACTGGTTGATAAACGCAGGGAGCAACCCGGGGTGTAGCAGTGAAAACTCTGTATCAGATACTGAGGGCCAATGCCTTGAAGTGCTCTGAAGGCAATGCATAGTGCCTTAAACTGAATCTGTTTATATATATGAAGCCAGTGTAATTGGATCAGTGCTTGAGATTTGGATTTATGTTTTGAAATGCTTAACAATAACTGTGCTGCGGTATTCTGCAGTGTTTGTAGCATATGTAAAAATTGTTTCCGAATATTGATGAAAAGTGCATTGCAGTAGGCTACTTTAGATGAAATGAGAGTAGCGACTACCGTCTTGTGGAAATGTGGATTTTCCTGATCAGTTATGTCCCCTATCTTGGACCCCAACGGTTCTATATGCATGTTACAAGTACATGTATGTTCCCTCCAGTTCCAGTTTCTAAGACGCAAACATATGTGTGTCTACCGTCAACATGTTCTCTGTCAGATCCGCCATCAATGGGCTGGATATTAGATTCCTAAGTATGAAAGGCCACCGACTTTATATGGCTAAGTTACTTCATTTTTACAGTTCAGGCGAGTAGGCCCGATTCTGTCCTCAAAGCCTTTCCCTGCTCTCTGTCTCTGACAGCTTCAGCTTGAGCTCGCATCTGTATCCATGAACTTTGTCCTACTCCCTGTGCAGCTAACGGTGCCTGCCTCGGCCAGTTTTCGCCTGTCTGCCAAGAAGTTGTATTTCACCTTCGAATTATCTATTTTGCTCTCCAGCCGATGCATTCCTGTCCAGTGATTTAGGTAAACATTTCCTTTAGCTCACAAGCAAAGGACTCAGCCTTTCCGTCCTCCTGCAAGTGATTCATAGCCCTGTTGCCATGGAAAGTTTTCTGCCCCTCGCATCTCATATAGACACTTAGACGCTTGTACACGTACACAGTCAGTATAGAATAGATTCTGTCCGAGAGTCTCTTCCCTTGTGGATAACACAGTTCTTTAAACATAGGATGTTAGATATGATTTGGGATTAGGTTGACTTGACCCCAGACTTCTCGTCTCCACATGTAGAGCTAAATGTCAAGTCCCCTTCACCCCCTAGTTGCACGTCAATTACACGTCATGCTGCCGCGCGCGCATCTATGCCAAGTATTATCTTATAGATCCACCTATGTCTGATAATTCTAACCAATCATGTTTCTTTTATTCCTTATTACGCCTAGTTTCGATTATGTCACTGTCACGTCACTTTTCTTATCAAATGTTACGCCTTCTACATTCGTTTCATTGTAATGTATTTATTATAAAAATACATGTCTGTTAATAAATTATTGTACTTCACTTCCTGAACCTTCGTGGTGACGGAACCTGAGGGCCGCGACTCGAGTCGGCCATTTTGAATGGAATAAAGCCCATTAGAAAACCTCTTATACCACGGATTCTGCCTCTTGTTATTTTGAGCTATTTTACTTTATTTTAAGATTCCGCATGAAATTCAGTCCGGTAATATTTATTTTATTTACCACATAATGGCGCCCGAACAGGGACACTTTCTCATCTCACGCGCCGGCGGTGCGTTGCAGGCCCGGTCTCCTGCCACAGCTGGACGGACCATAAACGCGTACCAGCAGGATTTCCTGTAAGCTCCCTCCGGTCAAGCGGGGGCGACTGAGGCTGCGATCAACCCAGACGAGGCGGTGAGAAGTGCGAAGTATCCCGACCAGAGCCTAGCTGAGAGAGCAAGATCCGAGGTATACAGAGGCCCACCAGGTTTTCCGAAATTCCGACGTCCAGAGGGTCCGATGTCCGCAGTTATCGAGTCCTGTCCATTCTCTGAGGCCTTCCGTTTCAAGGAGCTACTCGGTGAGTACCATCGCCGGGGAGGCGTGTTGACGCGCACATAGGTTGTGCCGGTCAAGACGGATTTGGGTACACAAATCCGGTCTGCACTGTTTAGCAGTGTATATGTACTGTTTAGCAGTATATCAAGTATTCCGAAGTATTCAGTTATTGTCAAGAATTCAGCGTGGTGATTAGTTAAGCAGACTGTCATCATTGTCGATCATTGTTATAATGTTTAATGTTTAATGTTTAAAGTATTCAGAAATGTCTTGCATATTGTGGTATGAATGACTGTTCATTGTTCACTGTTCATTATTGTGTTTCTCGTATTAAGTAAGTTCAAGAGTAAGTATCAGATCAGTTGTCAATATGCCGCTCTTCTCGAAGTTAAGACAGATTACCACCAGAAAAGGGGTGCTTGAAGAAGCAGTTCCTATTCCTCCTAGAGACACTCCAGGACATTTCATGTACCATAAGCATGGCTTAGATGCCATATTGTTTCTTGATCTATGGGTAGATTATACCAAAGGATTACCGGAAAGTCAAAGGTGGCCCATAGCGGGAACCTGGGATGCAGAGTGCATCATGAAAGTGGAGGAAGAGTTATGGAAAAGAAAGGTCAGACAGTCACAGAAAGACGCTGTTGAGTTATGGCGTAAAGAATCTCATAGACGAACAGAAAAAGCACGTAGACAAGAAGAGAGGAGTAAAGAAAGTTCAAATAAAGTTCAAGAAAATCTATTAATTGAGGAAGGTATCCGAGTGAAATCAGAACAAGTAAATAGACAAAGAAATGCTCTTATGAATGGTATGTATCCCCTTCTAGCCGAAGGACTACCTAAGGCTGTTACGGAGGTGCCAAAAGACTTGCCACCCCCATTATTTCCAATTAAGGTACATCCAAAGGGGCATCCCAGAACCGCAGAAGATGTTTTTCTTTCCTCATATCTAGACGATGCAGCCCCCGAGTATGCTAACGCCACACCACATAGACCGTCTGGCGGAGGGGTTCAACGTCAGGATCAGGTATCTGTCCCCGTGCAACAGCAAGTTCCGACACAAGCATCGGCAAGCACATCTGTTTCCGCATCTGTCTCCGCAGTCGACTCTATAGAGGTATCAACACCCATAGTTGCTGTGTCACGTTCAACGAATCCATTCACACCCGACGCCCCAGATGGGGCCACGGGAGGTGCTAGCAGTACTTTCACGCCACCTAGAATAAATAAACTTGTTTTTCAAGAGTCAGCACATACACGTACACCTAAGTTCGTAAATGAACGTACGCTTAAGGAACTCCTTGTAAATTGTAGATATGACCCCGTGGTCGGTAAAGAGGACGAAATGGTCCTGGCATCATTACGTATCAGACGAGCCGCAGAGTATTTAGCAAGGTTACCAGGAATGACTACGCATCTGGATAACATATATCATTTTGTTCAAACAGGACGAGATCCAGGATGTATTAACAGAGCTATGGAATTCCAGAAAGTAGAGATACAGGGGGAACTGTTACGTTTCCTCATAAACTGTGTGATCAGAAATCAAGACCGTCCGGGGGTAGACCCGAATGCAATGCTTATTCTTACAAGATGGAGTCAGAATATATCAGAAGGGAGACACGATAAGCAAAATTGTATAATAGCCATGTGCCGAAAAATACGTAAAGAAATAGAGCGTATTCATGAAGAGAGATTGGGAACAGACGAGTTTGAGCAAGATGAAGTGTCCGAATCAGGGAACTCCGCAAGACAGTCAGAGACCATAGCCTATGTAGGCAGAGGAAGATCTTGTGAAAATACTAGATGTTTTTCTGATCCAATACACTCTGTATGTCCAAATAATAGCAGAACGTATCCGACGCCTGTAATAAATCTGAAATCTCCTGAACATTTGTTTCAAGCCGCAGACAAAATACTACGAGAACGAAGAGGTTACCACCTCCTCGATTCCATGGATGAGCAAGAATTAGCCAGATCAGCCGTTCATTGGATTGTTAGTCCTGAAAAATACGGTGATGAGACCGTAGCACACACGTTTTTTAACCTCAGTACAGATGAACAACGTTTGGCTGGAATATATATGATTCAGCAACTCCTCATATTATATAAGAGCCAACATGCTGACCCTGGTCCTTTACCTGATATATTAACGGAACTACTCACGAACAGATGGAGAGGTTCTAGTAACAAGCTAATTAAAGAGATATTAGTGTCACGTAAGCAGTATGTCCTTTTTGTAAGTCCGGATTCTCTCTCGCTGCCCCTCAGAGAAAGAGCGCCGTACTATATGGATAGACAAAATCCCTTACGAGAAGTGCACCCAATAAAAGGCGAAGACAATGAGTTTCACCGTGTATTTGTTTACACACCCATATCAAAAATGGAATTATTAGAAATGAAGAAAGTAGTACCTAGTCATGACAAAGACCCAGCGGGTTTCCACCGAGAAATTAAAGACATGTTACTGATGGGAGAGTACACCTTTCCTGATATTATGACGATATTAAAGGTGCTTTTGCCTGCTGGCATATATGAAAAACTGAAAGAAAAAGAGTGGGAAGTGGGAGACCAAAAGATAGACTGGACAGCATTAGCAGAGGAAGAAAGGGGCCGAGCTGCAGGTTCAGGGCTCGGGGATAAAGTTAAACTATTGCCAGGTTTACTAGTACAGGTACTGCCACGTTTATTAACTACAAAGAAGGAAGATTGGGGTGCAATCACAGCCTGTAAACAAAAGCAAGATGAAGACACAAGCGATTATTATGCTCGATTTGAAAAATGTTTTGGTATAAATAGTGGTATAAAAGCAAGTAGTGACTCATATCCACATCTATTTGTGACAAAATTAGTGGAAAATGCATTGCCCCCAGTGAAGAATAGAATATTGAAATTCGAGAGTACCTGGCAAAGTAACACTCCGTCGCAAATGCTACAAATGTTACAGTATCATCACAATAGAATTAGGGATGAACAAGAACACGAGCATAGACGCATGAAGGATACAAAAATGAAAATGCTAGTTTCTCAGACAGTACCAGCAGATGGTCACAAAAAGGGTGTGACACATTCTGGTGATTCTGCAGTTCCTGTAAAAGGAACCTGCAATTACTGTAAACAACTAGGCCATTATGTACATGATTGTCAAGTCCTGAAACGTAATATAGCTACAGGTATTACAAAAGAGAGACCACGATTAGTTAGACAAGATCAGAATGAACAAGGAGCTATGCAGCATGGACAGTCCATGCCAGTTCAGCAACAGTCTATGCCAGCCTCACAGCAACCCATACAGTTTGTGCCAGCTGCACCACCGTTGCCTGCTACTGCCACACAAACCACAACACAACAAATGTATCAGACTGCACAGTATGAATACCCTGAGTATCAGCGTTACGCATGAACCAGCCTAGAGAGGGAAGTTGACTTACCGCTTATCGAGATTCCGGTAGATCAAGAAGGACCTTATGTACATAGTGAATTATTAGGTCAAGATAGAAAATTCTTACTCGATACAGGGGCAAGTCGAACAACCATAAAACGTAGTGAAGTTCCAGGGGCACCCCTCTCAGGCTCTCAAAATGTTTCCCTTGGTTTTTCAGGAAAACCTATTGTTAATGAAGTATCACAGCCTCTACCACTTACGATAGGACCTTTGACACGAACTACAGATTTATTGCTTACTAAATCATGCCCAGAAAATTTGTTAGGAATTAAGACTCTGAAAGCACTAGGAGCCATAATATGTTGTTCTCCGGAAGGTGTAAGGTTGTTTTTGCGTGATTTTAAAGGTCACTATGTGTCTAGAGACATGGATCCCCGACTACAGACTTTACCAGTACATCTATGGGCACAAGGCCCTACGGATGTTGGCTGCATGAACATTACACCCTATCGAGTTACATTGAAAGCAGGAGTGGTACTACCACGAATGCGACAATACAAGTTACCGCATGATGCTGTAGTGGCTTTGTTGAAAATCATTGATGAGCTAATTGCCCAGGGAGTAGTTGTAGAAACAGACTCCAATGTATGTAATTCACCGATAATTCCGATTCTTAAACGAACTGATCCTACTGCCCCACCAGTGTACCGATTGGTTATTGATTTGCGTGAACTAAACAAGTGTATTGTACCACAATTCCCTGTGGTCCCTGATATATCATCATTGTTGACAGCAATTGATTCCGAAGCAACATTCTTTACTGTAATTGATCTCAAGAATGCCTTTTTCAGCGTCCCAATAGATCCGGAAAGCCAATACTTGTTCGGATTCAGTTTAAATGGGCGCAGCTTTAAATTCTCACGCGCTCCTCAAGGATTTACAGAAAGCCCCAGCATCTACAGCCAAGCATTGAAACGAGAACTTGACAGTATCCACATGCCAGTCAATACTGCACTGCTTCAATATGTCGATGATCTGCTGATCACCGCGAGAAGCGAGCCAGAATGTGAAAAAGCTTCTCTGACAGTTTTACATTTCCTAGCCGACAAGGGGCACAAGGTGTCCCCTTCTAAGCTGCAATTCTGTGTTCAGCGAGTTATTTATCTTGGTCACTCGCTGTCCAAGGAGGGAAGGCAGCTTACACCCGATCGCATCCAGTTAATTGCTAATATGTCAATACCCCAGACACAAAAGGAGGTGCGGGCTTTCATAGGCCTCACTTCATATTGTAGGCAGTGGATCCCTCAGTACGCATTTCTAGCAAAACCACTCATTCAGTTAACCACACAGGAGGCAGCCACATCGACTGTTCTCCCTTGGACTCAGGAACATACACAAGCTTTTGAAAGCCTAAAGGAAGCTTTATGTCAAGCACCTGTTTTAGCAACACCATGTTATAGCAAACCTTTTACACTCTTTGTTACAGAACGCGAAGGTACTGCCTTGTCAGTACTCACTCAGGATCAAGCAGGATCACGCAAGCCATGTGCTTATTTTTCCAGTACATTAGATCCCGTAGCTCAGGCTTTGCCTGCATGTCTGAAATCAGTGGCAGCGACAGCTTTAGCAATCAGACAAAGCGATGCCATAGTATTAGGACACCCATTGACAGTTCAAGTACCACATGCAGTAGAGGTTCTTGTGAACCGAACACAAACGCAACACTTGACCATAGCAAGACTTACCGGTTATGAACTGACATTGTTTCAACCACACATAGAGATCCGACGGTGTAATACATTGAATCCTGCTACACTATTACCTGTAATTGGAACAGACCCACTAGCTCATGATTGTGTTGAAATCATTGAAATAAAGACGAAACCTAGACAAGACTTGACAGACGTTCCATTGTTAGATCCAGACCTGACGTTGTATGTAGACGGATCATGCATGAGAGCAAGTACAGGAGATTTAGTGGCCGCGTATGCAGTCACAACAGACACTGAAGTTATTGAGACACATTGTATAGATACTCTGTCAGCCCAAGCAGCAGAACTTATTGCTCTAACGCAAGCCTGTATTCAAGCCACAAATAAGAAAGTTAATGTATACACTGACTCACGTTATGCATTCGGAGTTGTACACGACTTCGGCGTGCTGTGGCGAGAGAGAGGTTATTTAACGTCCCATGGTGCCCACATTCAGCACGGGCCCCTCATTCATGCTTTGTTAGACGCAATACATCTACCCACTGCTATATCGATTATGAAATGTAAAGCACACACGAAGGTTACTGATACCATTTCTCAAGGCAATGATTTAGCTGACAGAACAGCTAAACAGACTGCTCAGAATCGCACATTAGACATGACAAAGCCAATAGTTCAGACACCAACACAGTGTATGACGATTAAGGATCCCACACTTGACGTAATTGACATACAGACACATGCCACAGCAGAAGAAATAAAGAAGTGGACTGAACTAGGAGGGATCCAGACAGATCAAGGATGGATGACGAAGGAGAAATCTGTATGGTTTCTCCCCGATTCCATGGTTCAAGCCATTATAGCTACAGTTCACAGTCCAGCACATTTAGGAGAGAAGGCTATGCTAGACAGCATTCAGCACATTTGGTTCAACAAACATTTACGAGCAGCAGCTAAACAAAAAGTTCGTACCTGTATGATATGTTGTCAGTTTAATCCAGGAAAGAGTGTTCCCGTAGAGCAGGGTGGATTTCAGCCTCCTGACCATCCTTTTGAAGTCCTCCAGATGGATTATATTCAGATGGAACGTTGTCGAGGATTCAAATATGTCCTCGTAGTTGTCTGCGCTCTCTCCCGTTGGACAGAGGCGTATCCCGTATCAGATTACACTGCCCCGACTACTGCCAAGCAGCTAGTTCGAGAATTCTTCCCACGGTACGGTTTACCACGTGTTGTATATTCAGATAACGGTCAGCCTTTCTCATCCGAATTAATGAAACATGTCTCACTCTTGTTGGGATATCAGTGGAAATTCCACTGTGTCCGACACCCCGAAGCAGCAGGTCTCGTAGAAAGACATAACCAGACACTGAAAATCAGACTGTCCAAAATATGTAGAGAGAAAGGTGTCGACTGGATAGTAGCATTACCAGTTGCACTCTTTTACATGAGAATGGTAGCACACTCTAGAACAGGGCTATCCCCGTATGAGGTGATCTTCGGTAGACCGCCGAATATGTGGGGGACGCCTATACCACGTAAAATAACTGATGTCGACTGTAATATGCTGACAGATTACTTGGCTTCCTTGATGTCTGCACTACAATCTTCTCGTTCACAGGTAGCTGCAGCCTTTCCCGACAACACTGAGGCGAAACCCCATGACGTTGTTCCGGGTAATCTTGTCTTTGTGAGAAACTTCGACAGGAAAAGTCAATTGGAGCCCAGGTGGAAAGCACCCAAGTTGGTCCTGTTGACCACAAGAACAGCCGTGAAGATCGAGGGACGAAAAGGGTGGATTCATTCAAGTCACGTCAAAAAATTTCATGGACTTCCTCCTGACACAGACAGTACTGCCCGTGTGTCTTCCCCCATAGACTCAAAGCTACCTTTGGCTGAGGCCAGTAGCACCGAACTCTATAAACAGAAACTCAGGTCCAGATCTAAACTGTCGGACGATTTGATTGTTTAAGTCCTCTCCAAGGTGAAGCGGTTGAATCTGTCCCGACATGTACCCCTTAGGTCTGAATCACGTAGAGTCCAGAATCATAATGAAACGACATGCTTATTGTAAATTACTGCGTAACCACTGTATTGTGACTTTATTAATTTTGTCTTCCTTGAGTTTTTTAATAGTTACTGCAAGTATATTGTTGCATATGTATTATCCTGTTTCTAAACGTGTTTTCAATATAACTGATGAACATTCTTTTAGTGACCTACCGCCACATGAATTATCTTATAGACTTGCGCTGCGCAATAACACATTCATTAGTATGTTACATCATTCCCATCAGACTAGTAATGCCACCAATTGTTGGGTGTGTGGCCGACTTCCTCCCTATCAGAATAACAAAGGAGTTCTGCCTTTCTTTCCACATCCATTCACACACAATGGCTCCTGTGGAGCATGGTTTAGTTTATTAAATTCCATAGACCCAGACACAGCAGTTTATCAACAACATTGGATATGGGGAAATCTGAATCTAGTTTTATTCAAAGTCTGTCACCCTAATAAGGAGGGTCACCTCAGTAGAACAGGAACTGATTTAGAAAATGAAGTGTATAAATTAGGTAATTTTACGCCTAATCTTATGATTCTGAATGTCAAATCCGAAGTTGAACTAATTCTGCCCACTATGTCAGTATTTCCAGTTAAGGGTGAATTATGTGTAAGAAAAGTTGGTTCCATACATATGGGCCATAGCCAATGCGTTACTACAGTAGAATATAGTGATCAAGGTAAATCTTCATTTAGAGCTTCTCGCCATTCTTACTTCATATGTGGTCAGACGGCATATATGCGTCTGCCTCTAGATTGGGATGGTACCTGTTACATAGCATTCCTTTTGCCACCTGTTTTCCTAGCTCCCCCTGATTATTATCGAGATGTTCATTTAGTACACAATAGAGAGCGGAGAGATCTCCCAGTTGTCGATTATACTGAGACAGCATGGGACAAGTATGTAGATTTCAATAAAGGTATCTTTCCCTATATAGGTACTATATCAAATAGTAAGCTGATACGCAGACTCACCAAGACTCTTGAAGCTGTAGTAAACGAGACTATAGCCGCCCTAGGCAATCTGACAGAGGAACAATCAGTGATGAGAATTGTTGTTCTCCAGAATCGTCTTGTCCTTGACGTCATCCTGGCCGATAGGGGCGGAGCTTGCAGGGTCATCGGATCCAGCTGCTGCATATTCATACCAGAAAATTCGCCATCTGTATATAAAGCTATAACACGCCTTCATAAGATTGTAAGCCAGATACACGAGAATCCAGGCACTTGGACGTGGTCCGGGTGGTTTTGGAGTGTGATATCAGCCTGGGGATGGAGAGTTCTATCCTTCCTAGGTATTGGCCTTCTTATGCTCTTCAGTTGTTGTTTATGCCTACAATGTGGACCAGCGATTTGTGGTCTGTGTGCCACATCATGCATTCCACATCAAGGTTTTCGCTCAAGATCCCGGAAGAAGAAAGAAGAAGAAATGATGCTCCATGAGCAAATCAATGGAATGATGAAGATTGATGTCTCGTGAAGGGCAAGAAGGGGACAAGGAGGGAATGTGGAAATGTGGATTTTCCTGATCAGTTATGTCCCCTATCTTGGACCCCAACGGTTCTATATGCATGTTACAAGTACATGTATGTTCCCTCCAGTTCCAGTTTCTAAGACGCAAACATATGTGTGTCTACCGTCAACATGTTCTCTGTCAGATCCGCCATCAATGGGCTGGATATTAGATTCCTAAGTATGAAAGGCCACCGACTTTATATGGCTAAGTTACTTCATTTTTACAGTTCAGGCGAGTAGGCCCGATTCTGTCCTCAAAGCCTTTCCCTGCTCTCTGTCTCTGACAGCTTCAGCTTGAGCTCGCATCTGTATCCATGAACTTTGTCCTACTCCCTGTGCAGCTAACGGTGCCTGCCTCGGCCAGTTTTCGCCTGTCTGCCAAGAAGTTGTATTTCACCTTCGAATTATCTATTTTGCTCTCCAGCCGATGCATTCCTGTCCAGTGATTTAGGTAAACATTTCCTTTAGCTCACAAGCAAAGGACTCAGCCTTTCCGTCCTCCTGCAAGTGATTCATAGCCCTGTTGCCATGGAAAGTTTTCTGCCCCTCGCATCTCATATAGACACTTAGACGCTTGTACACGTACACAGTCAGTATAGAATAGATTCTGTCCGAGAGTCTCTTCCCTTGTGGATAACACAGTTCTTTAAACATAGGATGTTAGATATGATTTGGGATTAGGTTGACTTGACCCCAGACTTCTCGTCTCCACATGTAGAGCTAAATGTCAAGTCCCCTTCACCCCCTAGTTGCACGTCAATTACACGTCATGCTGCCGCGCGCGCATCTATGCCAAGTATTATCTTATAGATCCACCTATGTCTGATAATTCTAACCAATCATGTTTCTTTTATTCCTTATTACGCCTAGTTTCGATTATGTCACTGTCACGTCACTTTTCTTATCAAATGTTACGCCTTCTACATTCGTTTCATTGTAATGTATTTATTATAAAAATACATGTCTGTTAATAAATTATTGTACTTCACTTCCTGAACCTTCGTGGTGACGGAACCTGAGGGCCGCGACTCGAGTCGGCCATTTTGAATGGAATAAAGCCCATTAGAAAACCTCTTATACCACGGATTCTGCCTCTTGTTATTTTGAGCTATTTTACTTTATTTTAAGATTCCGCATGAAATTCAGTCCGGTAATATTTATTTTATTTACCACAGTCTTCTGCAGACTAGATGGAATGAAAGGCATCACTATTCTTAGAGTTTATAAGATAAAGAAACATGCTGAGGTGATATGATTTATTTGTCCTTCAAGAGATAGTTTAGTGTCAATGATTACTCCAAGAGTTTTGCTCTGTGGCTTTGGATAGGTAGGTCCCCCAATTCCTGTGACCACCAGTTGATCAACCAAAAAGAAGAATTATTGCCGAACAACAGGAACTCAGTCTTCGAGGAGTTTAATTTTAGGCAGTTACTGCTCATCATTTCCTAATGTGAGACATACAGTCATGAAACTGGGCTGACGTGGCTTAGAGATTGTCGGTGACAGACACAACAATCTGTGTGTCATCTGCATATGAAACCAAAGAAAAAACGAATTATCTTATCAGTGCTGCAAGTGGGGTAACATAAAAAATAAATACAGAGGGGCTCAGGGACGAGCCCTGGGGGACCCCACAAGGCAGCGAGAAGGCTGGTGAGGTAAATTCACAGAGAGAGAGTGGATACTGTCAGCTAAAAAGGAGTTGATAAACTGACGTCCACTGTCCTTGATCCCAATTGATTCGAGACGATTGATTAGAACAGCTTGATTAACTGTATTGAATGTGGCCGAAGGATCCAAAATGACCAGAGCCGCATTTCCACCGCCATCTGCCGTCTGCCTAATTTATTCTGTAGCTGTGACCGACGCCAACTCGGTACTATGATGACTACGAAATCCGAACTGTGTGTGATGAAGACTCTTTCTATTGTAAGTAGTCAATTCTTGATTAACGATTTTTTCGACCAATTTGGCGTGAACGGTAGTCATTTTATTGGGCGTTAATTACTGGGGTCAGTAGCATTCAGTTTGATTTTTTTTAACAGTGGTAGAATGGACCCTTTCTTCCAGTCTATGGGAAAATATCCAGCGATGAATAAGTTGTTGAATGTAGCTGTGAGATATTTGGCTATCACTTCTGGGGCTAGGTGAATTATTCTGGCTGGACATGGGTCCTCGGGAGAGCCTGGTTTAATCTGCATCAAGATCATTTGTGTCGGATCTGCCATCAGAGGTCCAAAGTGGGATAGAGTACTGACGCTTAGATCGACATATGGATTAATGTCGAAGAAAGAATCATAGACCGATTTGACTTTGTCTTGGAAATTAGATGTTCCTTTGTTGCAAAATTGTTGATTAATATTGGGGTTCTTAAGGTCTGTTAGTTTTAACTTAACTGTTGCAAATAGTTCCTTAGAGGAGTTCATAGATCCTTCTATTTTTGTCACAAAGTAATTATTTTTCTCCGTTAAAATCATTTTTTATAGGTCTGTAAATTGGCTTTGTATACCTCTTTGTCTTCTGGTTTGTGGTCGATTCTCCATTTAGGGTCTGACCTCCTATATTCCTGCTTTTTCCGTCTAAGATCCACCTTGAACCAGGGATCAGAGGGGTTTGTCTTATGGATTTTGTACTTTTTTACTGGAGCTGGCTGGGTTAATGGTCCATATAGTCATTGATAGTAGTTACGAGCAGCCATATCTAAATCAGGGCGGACCAGTGAGGTTGATTCCATAAGAGATGCATTAAGCTGACTAGCATCTATGGTGTTCCATAGGCGACAAATTATATTTCTAGTATGTGGGTAGGGATTTTCTGCTTTAAATGAGCCATTTATCTCAAAAATAATTGCCTTATGGTCGGACCATGCCAATGGGAGAGAGGATACCCAATGGAGCTGTGGATTATCTGTAAAAATGCCATCAAGCAAGTGACCTGCTGTGTGTGAGGAGTCCTGGACAATTTGTGTGAGACCAGCACTAGCGATTTGATCCAGTAAATTCATGGAGTCTAGATCAAGCAGGTTGTCCATATGGTAATTAAAGTTGCCAAGGAAAGTAAAATCCTTGGGGTCAACTTTAAGTTCTATCAGGCTGCCAATGGATTGGGAGAAAGCTGTTCTTGATCCTGGTGGTCGATAGATATGAAGTCCATTGAAGGAATAGTGGCTGGTAAGTTCAATTTTAAAAAGTAATGTTTCGTAGAGTGGCTCGTTGGGAAGAACATTAAAAATAATTTTGAAGTGTTCTCTGAATAGAATTTGATTTTCGATAGATTGCGAGGTCCAGTGCATGTTTTATAAGTGATCTGGCGTTAATAAGTGTACATCTACATTTCATTTTAGACTGTTTAAGGGGTACCACTAGTGATTATGTAGCCGTAGGAGACATACAATGGATGTTAGTAGGGGAAAAATCACAGAGCGAACATACCAAGCCATCATTGCAGAGGTACAGGTCTAACTGAGGACCCCCAAAGTGCTTTCTTGAAGAATTAATTAAAAGCAGAGTTTCCCTGGAATAGGTGATAGTACTCTTACCTTCTGGTGTCAAACTAGTAGGGGGGCGGGCTCTGAGCGCGGTCCGAGTGCGGACAGGTGCAGATGGGCTTGCCTTTGGCGCACCAGCGGCACATCCACTGCGCTCTCGATTATGCATGTGTTTATATAGCCCCAACAGGCGAAAATAGGAAAACACTGGACCGTCAATTGCACAAGATTGCAGCCAGCTGAGGAGCAAGAGAAGGAGAAGAAGGAACTCTCTCCGCTCAAACAGCTGACCTGCGGCGGACCAGAGAGTTTGAAAAGTAGGAGGCGTGAGGAGTTACCTAGTTGCGCAGCATCTAAAAGTACACTTAGCCCCAGGAGGGAATTTTTAAAATGCAGATAAAAATGAAGTATCAAACGTTCAAAAGTAAAAACAAAAAATGTAAACACCGCCGGAGTAGCTGTAGGCTTAGAGTATCTTTTTTAAAATGAGATTGTGACTTACTTGTGTCAGTATCCGCAGGATTTGAACAGGCCGGAATTGAACCTCGCTTTAGTGGGATGGTCAAGGCCCTTTATTCCAGTCCTACAGCTAGGGTCCAGATCAATGGAGTCCTCTCACTTGCTTTCCCCATTGGTCGGTGGACCAGACAGGGTTGTCCTCTGTTCCTTCTCATTTTTGCGCTTGCGATCGAGCCACTGGCGTCACTCCTTCGCATTGAAGTTTGTATTTTCTTACACACAGACAATGTTCTGCTTTACTTGGCGAACCCCACTGTGGGTGGCCCTCGTTGACTCCACCTCCTGCATTGCTTTGGGGAAGCATCGGGTCTCAGGGTGAACCCCTCCAAATCAGTACTGTTGAGCTGGCCCCCTCTCTGGACTGCTTTGATTGGCAAGACACCATACCCATTCATCGTCTTAGCTTCAAATACTTGGGCATCTGGTTTGCACTACACCCTGAACTTACCTGGTCCATTAACATAGAGCACCTGGTACGAAAATCTAAGGCTGACCTTGCTAAATGGCAATCCCTCCCGCTGAATGTAATGGGCCGCATAGCCCTATTCAAAGTGATGATACTGCCTGGCTTTCTTTATGCCTTTCAGAACTTGCCGCTCCTCATACCACTGACTTTGTTTTCAGCCCTGGACAGAATAGCGGCCTCCTTCCTGTGACACAGTTCCAGGGCCCGCCTAGCATATGCACACTGCCTTCGTGGCCCTTAAGACGGTGGCCTGGGAATGGTCAGCCACTACCTCTATTATTTAGCCTCACATTTCTGGCCATCCACGGCTGGTTTAATGGGGGGTGGTCGGTCGGACACTGCCTACCACTTGTAACTATCCCTTCTGAGATTTCCTCAGATTCTATTCATGCTTTATGGCTCCCCTATTCCTGACTCCACCTCGTATGTGACAAAAACGGCCGATCAGGCTTGGAGAGCGGCTTTGCGACACACTTGTTGGGATACTAAACTCACACAACAGGGACAAGTGGTGTCCCCTCAAGCACGGCCAAGTGTGGGGAAATGGTTGGGCCAATAGGCTGGTGGTCTTGACTGAAGCCAGGAGTGCTGATGTTGCTGGTGTTTTCTATTATCCTATTGTATTAAATGAATGCCAATGGACTGAGCAATTGCTTTGTAACTATCCCAAACATGCTCATTGTGTGTCCTATGTTCTCATTTTTCATCTGCACAAAATTTAAAAAGATATGTTTATCAAAAAAACATTATTACCAGGTTGTAGCTGCATTGATGTAAAGTGATTGTTGATAACCAACTGCAGAACAAACAGGTCAGTGGTTTAAGCCATTGGAGCTGAAATGGTAATGGTTTTACGTTGCTTTTAATTGGAATATTTGCTGCACAGTGAGGGCCACCCAAACAGTAGCTAGGGATAGAATCACATGAAGCCTAATGCAGATTACTTATTAAACTCTATAAGGTTTTTTCACAAACTGCATTTTGCAATATGTTTAGTAGTACTACAGTAATACTACTCATGCTCTACTAAATGCTGTTTTCAAACCTACATGCGGAGATCGCCACCTCAGCCTTGCCTATCTTAAATGTGAGGAGATCTCTGCCCCGACTGCAGAGATCTCCGCATAAGTAGGTACATGTTTTTGTAGTAAATGTGGGAAGGGCCGGGGGAGTGACTGGAAAATTGGGAACATTTAGAACAAAACTGGAGGCATGTAGGGTGGAGTAAGAATGGGTTAAAGGAGGACTGGGTGATATTTTGGAAGGGACATGCACCCACCCATAAAAGAGTAAGCCTGTGCCTTTTTAAACAAACTGCCCTTCCATTGTAATTACAGCCGTAAAGGACCCAAAATAGTTGCAAATGTACTCCAGCTGAGGCCCGGTGTAAATTTAGCACCATGCAAGGCCCACCACTGGTACTGCAACATTCTCCCATAGAAAAAAATGAAAGTAGGAACTTAGGATAGAACCCTATAGGAAATAATGCTAAAATAATTTTTTTCCCCTTCTTTTTAAAAATATATATCCTTTTAATTTAACGTAAAAAATTACCAATGACTTAAAAAAATGTCTATTTTAAATAATTCTAATACTTCTTTTAAATTCATATACAAATGTAACTTTGTTTTTAAAAAAAATGTAAATAATTTAAATTAATTAAATACATATCATTTAGTAATTTTTAATATATAATAGATGCAGATAAAGATTTTACTTTACCTGTATTTTTCCTCTAAATTTTAAAACAATTATTTTGTATGTTTCAATTGATTATATATTTAATTGAGTTGCCCAGCAGCGCTCCTGTATGCCAGTTGTTTGCGCCGTGTGGCTCTGCAGTGACTCTATGCTGCCCCAGAAGTGATGGGAGTAAAGCTGCTTATAAGTGCCCCACTGTGCGCTGACGTCGGTTCCTTTGTGCCACTCCTTTGAATGTTGTTCCGGAGTACCTCTCCTCTTTTTTTTCTCATTGGATTGCCAAGTTTCTTTCTCTGACAAAATAGAAAACCAGTGTGCAAGTCACAATGTCCCATCCCAAAACAACAGTATTTAAACTTTGCCATGACTATCGAAAACAAATGTTAGTGACAAAAACACACGAAGTGTGCCTTTAGTGTTTGAGCTTTGGACACAACTCCAAAACATTTGGGAAATGTGCCCGCATGAACCCAAAGGCGATCACAGACTGTGAATTGCAGCTGTACGTTGCCAAACATCAGAAGAAACCATGCAATTCCCTCTCGTACTCGAGAGCACAGACTCATTTGCATTCTCAAATCAGAAGAAACCATGCAGTTCCGGCTCGAAGTTGAGAACACTGACTTGTTTGCGGTCTCTAGGCTGTTTATGCGAGAGGTCCTCTTTGCTATTGAAGTCTTCTGTCTGTCGGATTCTGTCTTACCTGGATCTGGGCTGCTGTATGGTAGCCTTGGACCTACAGCACAAGTGCTTTTGTGTACTCGTCGTGCAGGCCCACACACGTCTGTAGTTCAAGGTAGGCCAGGAGTATTTTCAGTTTACCATGCTTCCCTTCGGCCTTACCAGCACCCTTTGGGTGTTCACGAAAATTATGGCAGTGGTATCCTCACATGTTTGGAGGTTGGGGTGCCAGTTTTCCCCTACCTCTACGACTGGCTGCTGAAAGCAGTCTTGCCACAGTCCGTTGTAGACCACCTCAAAGGCGACAGCTAAATTCTTGATATCCTCATCGGGCCAAAGTCGCACCTGACTCTTTGCAGAGACTTCCTTTCATAGGAACCATATTTGATACGATGCAGTTCAGGGCCTTCCCTCCACCACAATGAGGCTAGGACATTTTGGCTATAATACTGATGTTTCAGCCTCGTTTCTGGGTCTCAGTGAGAGCAGACGTGAGACTTATTGGCCTACTGCATCCTGTTGGTCAACTGCCCAGTAGCATATAGCAGCTCTGCACTGGAATCTGAAGTTGCAATGGGTGCAGCACTAATGAAGCCTGTTGAATATCATCTAGGTTTAAAATAAGACTCCAACAGATATGCAGTGGTGGCTACTCAACCAAGTTGGACCAGCGGCAGGTCTTTTTCCCTACCCCACGCAGAGCTGACGGTGGTGCCAGATGTGTTATTCCCTGGGGAGGTAATCTAAGAGAGGTGGAGCTCAGAGGACGCTGATCTCTGGTGGAAATCCCACTCCACATTAGTCTGTTGGAGTTGCAGGCATTTTGCCTGGTGTTGGAAGGCCTTTCTAACATCCATCAAGAGAAAGCTGGTTCAGTTTCTCACAGACAACACCACCGCTAAGTAGCACTGCATCAATGAGGATAGCATCAGGAAACAACTGTATATCTTTGGGGTCCGCTGGAGTGAAAACCCCATGCAGGATCTTTAAACACCAGGATGGAGGACATCAGCTAACAACAGCTGGCAGATCATAATGACAGTTACACACAGGGCGTCTTCTAAAAGGGATAGAACCCTGGCTTGATCTTTACACCACCGTCCGGGAACACGCATTTTCAAAATGTTCGAGCACTGGAGTTTCTAAAAAGAAGTTTTCCTCTGCAAGTCGCAGTCTTACTAGAGTGGAGCACAGGACGCCTGTATGCCTTTCCGCCTCTGCCTCTCCTACCAAAGTTCTGAAGAAGATCAAGAACAAATATCATGAATTGGGCCAGGAGAGTGTGATACCTGGACCTTCTAGGCATGTCATCTGTCCTATGATCAGGCTACCACTTCCAGGAAGATCTTTTGCTGCAGCAGCAGGGCAGGATCCTACACCTGGGCTTTTGTAATCTACATCTCCATTCATTGAGATTCATCGGTGGCAGTCAACTGGATTTGATCTACCTCCTGAGGTTATGGTGTTATCCTTGCTGTGCAGCATCCTTCTACAAAGTCAATTTATTCTGGGCGCCTGGACACGTTTTAGGGCCTGGTGTGCAGCCCACAATCAGACCTGTTGCAGGCTAAACTGTTTAATGTTTTATTGTTTGTTTTGTCTCTGACTCTGCAAGAAATTACTGTGGATGCCATTAGATGTTATTTATTCGCCCTTTTGGGTTTTTGCATCTGCTGGACAAGTTGTCCTTGTCTAAATCTCCTGTTGTGATGAGGCTTATAAAAGGTTTAGCTCATGTGTTTCCTCCAAAACCGTTTGGCATTCCACTGTGGCATCGCAATTTGGTCCTGACTTTCCTCATGTGTACTCCTTTGAGTCAACTTGCAGCTTCTTGCTACATCTTCTGACTCTAAAGTCATTTGTCATGATTACATCAGCTTGTCGTGTGAGTGAGCTCCAAGCCCTCTGTTCATTTGCCTTATATCACCTTTTTTCCTGATTAACTGGTGTTGAGGACCTGAGTGGCCTTTGTGCCAAAAGTCATGAATCCTTTCTATTTTGGGAAATCCATCACTCTCCCAACATTCTTTACTCTGAATCCTTCCTCGAGTTCTGGACTCCAAGAGAGCCTTGGGTTTTTACATCTATAACACCAGAGACCATGAGTTTGACAATCAGCTTTTTGTGGAGTTCTCTGGTGCAAATAACAAGTCGGTGCAGAAAATAACTTTGTCAATGGGATAGGCCTCTGTATTGAGACTTGCTGTACATATTCCAAGAATTAGCATCTAGGACACCAGGGCCAAGAATGAGGACACCAGGGCCAAGACTGCTACACTGCTTTGGCACACAGAGTGCCTTTTCTTCTGTCAGGCTACGAAACGTTCATAAAGCACTACTGCCTTTATAGCCAGGTCTGGTGGGAAGGGCAGTTTGCCCTTTTGGTCCTGCAGGATTTTTTGGCCTGAGTTCATTCCACAGACCCTCGGCCTTGTGAAGTATTGCTTCAGTATCTCTTCTTAAGGTAAGGAATCGGGAGTTAGAAGTATTAATCATAAGAAACAACAATCAATCAATCAGGATTTATAAGGCGAGGCTAATCACCCGATAGGGTATCCAGGCGCATGCAGGCCCCGGAGACTTATTCGAACAGCCAGGTCTTGAGGGCCATTTGGAATTCTGGAAGTGAGGTGATGGTCCGCAAGTGCGTGAGGAGGCTGTTTCAGGTCTTTGCTGAGATGGTGGCGAAAGAGCATCCTCCACTTCTGCTTCAGTAGATGTGGGGAGTATGGGCAAGTGAAAGGGAGGCGGAGAGTAGTCTTTTCAATGGTTGGTAGAATTCAGCTGGTGATTAATATAGGCGTGTCCTTGGTTGTGTAGAGCCTCGTGTGTGGGTCAGCTGCTTAAATTGCCATCTCTTTGTGTACAAGGAGCTAGTGGAGTTTCCTGAAGTGAGGTGTGATGTGGGTTTGTCGGGGAAAGCCAAGGAGGAGTCTGGCTGCGGCATTCTATATGGTCTCTGTAGAAGATGTGCCGTGATTTCCACGTAGAGGGAATTGGCATTGTCCAGTCGGCTGGTGATAAGGGCCTGTGTCACGGTGCTTAGATAAGAACAAGTTACTTATCTTTGGTAATACGCTTTCTGGTAAATACTCTATCTAACCATAAATTCATCACTGCACTCCTGCCACCTTGTTCTGTGGAATGGTCTCTTTTCCATCTAAAAAGGCCCCGTCTTGGAGATCGGCACACTTGTACCTCTGAATGGTTTTGTGTTCCAGATTCAAGAGCATGGACAAATTCAAGATAGAAATTGTTGTCAGCATGTAAGGGAGCTGCTTATGTGCAGGTCCTCTCCGTCACAGATCAGATTCACTGCAAGGCTGCATGGAGCCACCTGCCATCACACAAGGGCTTTCTGGATCCAGTCTGGTGTCTGGGGATATTCTAAAGGTGAGAAATCTGCGGTTAGATAGAGTGCACTCCAGCAAGAGGGGTACCAAAGGTAAGTAACTTATTTGTCAGGATCAGGAAAGGTGAGTAAACTTAGAACTGAGTCTCTTACAAGTCTGCATTACTGCTGGTAGGACTGAGGAATAGTTGTGGAAAGAATTTCCTGTAAAAGGTCTATAGTGGTGGGTAAGGTAGTCACATGACAGATTTTCTGCTAAAAGGCTTGTAAAGCGCAGTCAGATTCATTGACATGCCAAAGAAAGATTAATGAAATGGGGCACTGCCATTCATGTGACAGTATAACCTCTGAAATTTAGTCTGGGCTTTGGAGAATGAGATGTATATCAGTCATGCAATGCAAAGATTGACTGAGTTGCAGCAGACATCCTTTATTCTCCGAAGTATCTGACCGACTTTGCCTAAGTGTTGCTGTATCAAAGGATGAAAATTAAGTAAACCTAAAATCACATAACGGGTGTATGACTAGAGTGTGCACCAACCCCGAGGAATCACTTGGAGCTTTTTCCACTATTGTTTGTTACCCAACACAGGGGTACTCATTTTCTCAAGCTCAGATACATAGAATGTTGATTGGACCAAAATGTATTTGAACGTGAGAGCATGGGGCCAAACACAGAGCGCCTGCGGTAGGCAGGTTATTTGATTAACGTAGTATCCTTGTTTAATGTAATCATTTTGGCAAATTAAAAACATGATTCTAAAGTACATATTTTACGCCTAAAACATTATTTGGAGTGCTGACCTGGTTGGGTCTACACATGTTAATAAATTCCTCGACCTGTAAAAGTCAGTTGGCAAATTTGCTCATTTTTCAGCTACTATAGTTTCAGTTTGTTTCAAATCTAATTTTTTCAAACTGATTTTGAGTGAAAGTTGTTTTTTGTTATGTTCACATTCAGTCGACTTGTATCAAGGTGTCTGTATGTTTGTTTTTTAGTATGTAAGGCAACCATGTGTTCTTTTCAAGAAAGTCTCCATAAATCTCAGCATTCAGTTTTATGCTGAGAATTGCAGATTATACAAAGTTTGTTTTGTGTTCAACCATAAATACTATCACTAGCAACTATGGGAAACTATAATTTAAAGCCTTTCAAGTTATCATGCACGCACTATTTGTTGACTACAATAATATGTTTAACACACGATCACCACAATGTTTAAATGTTGTACTATAGGACGAAGCCACATTGGCAACATTGGATACTGGAGCAGTACAAGTTAGCTTGTGCTGCCTGACACTGTGCATTATCATGACATGGAGGTTCAAACCCCTAGTGTTTTTCCCTTATTTGACTATCTGCCAAGGTTTCCAATTTAGGATTGTGGATTGTGTGTGAAATAGGTGCCTACTCATTTGGAAAAGGCTGCTACAAGCAAGAAACTGGATGGAACTTTGAACATTTCTGAACTTGGGAAAATCTGAACCCTTTCTCAAAATTCCCTGTTAGCACTGGTGAGCAACAAGAAGCGGAGACAAAGAGCATTGGCTGTGGTTTATGCAGGTTTATAAGTCCCCGTGACCCATCCACACCCCTGGATGGACCCAGATAGTGCACATAGATACCTTGCCCCAGGCTTGCAAAAGGGAATACTTCCTAATGGAGATAAAGGACAAACTAGAGGGGACAGGCGAGCAACCACCATGGGAGAAAAGTGAAGAGATCTTCACAAGACTGCATAGAATCAAGTTTGCCACGGTTGGGTCAGACCACGCTCCTGCCCACATTATTTGACTCAGTTTTGGTAACATCAGTTTGGTTACGAAATGTACAAGTGTCCCAAACTGATTCTTTGCAGCTGGCGCACATTGGTTGCAGTGCAGAATGCGACATATGCTGCTCTGTGTAATACTAAAAATGCCTGCCCATTTATGACACATTCACTTTTGGGGGTGTGTTGCTCATTTGCACTACGCTGAGTTTAACTCTTTATTCAATACAGTTCAACTGTTGGCCCACATCACTTCAGGGGATGACAATGTTTTAACTTTGGCTAGAGAGACAGAAAACATGGAAGTGATAAGTATGCTTGTGGTAGCACATGTTAATTGTTGGGAAATCCTCTAGATATCAATGTATGCCATCATCATCAAAACCAGCTTTATTTGGTTAAAAACAGTGGCGGTCGGCACAGATCGGATTGAGGGGAAGCGAGTGTAAAAGAAAGAAAAAGAAAATAGCTTACTTTCTCGCTCCTCCCTCGGTGCATCTCCCCTCAGTAGTCCCTTGCTCCGGCCGGAACAGAAAGCACACCCAGGCTCACAGTCAGCCAATCACAATGCTACAATGTGCCGTTGTGATTGTTCTGAGCGCCATGGTTCCGCACTCAGACGCTGACTGGGAGCCTGGGCATGTTCTCCACTCAGGATGTTATACAGGCTTCGTGGAGAACATGCAAAATGTGCATGAATGTTTGGCCGGCCCAAGTCTGCCGGCCAAACATTCATGCACACTTACAGTGTGCTCGCCACTCCTCCTGCTCCTGTCGTGAGAGCAGCCCTACCCCGCAAAGCTGCTGTACATCAGGACAAAATCAAATGATAATAAGCAGAGATGAAGTTATAAACCATAAGACAGATATATTCTGTCTGCAATAGCTGAAGCCGGAGCAGGGCAGGCCTACATCTTTTGATGTTTAGTGACCTCAGGAGAGGAAGCAGATATGTTTGCCTGGGTATGACATATAAATTACAAAGCAAAAAGAACAAGCATTGGCATAGCCAATAGGTCTCGCCTTTGGGACCTTATAAGTGTTTAGCCATGCACAACTTGATGTTGTTGCACCATGGATTTTGTGCTGCATAACTAAATGCTTAGAAAGCCCCAAAAGCGAGACCTATTGACTATGCCAATGCTTGTTTAAGCCGTTATTACTCGACGTACCAGCCAGATAGCTCAGGAAGTTATTCGCTCATGGTTGATATCGGGTGTTGAGCTCGAAGACCACAGGTTTGAGATCTGTTTCCCCCCCCCCCCCACCCCCCCTTTTTGGCCCTCTGCCCACCCAAAAAATAAGTCCAACGTGTCGTGGTGTTGAGTAAATAGCGCTTCAATACCTTTGGGGCGACTTACCGTGACATAGAATTGTTACTTCAAAGCAGTGAACTGTTACAGAGTCAAAGTTCACACAGGGCTAATTGAACCAAATGAGCTAGGGAATCGTTTAACTACTAAAGCGACCTTGTAACTCAGTGTGCCGGGCCGGCGTGGTTACGAGCACAAGCTTTAGTAACTAGGGCGGGGGTCTAGCTGGGAGAGCGGAAGTAACAGCTGGGCCGTGGGGTGAAAGCAAGAACGATTGGATAGACAGACACTGGATTGAACCAGTACAGGCAAGCTGGAATTAGAGCCCATGTGACTAAGGAGTAGGCAGTAGGATATGTCAGCAAAAGCTGCCTTGAAGAGGATTCGGTCAGGAAGTGTGAGAAGTTGGCCTGATATGTAGTGCTCACTATTCTAGTGATCACTGTGTATCATTCCAAACGACCCTTATTGATGATTGGTTGTAAGTCAACCTTATAGACCAGCTATCCTAGTAGCGTGGATACGAGCAGTCTTAGGCTAAACTCTAGAGGGCGTGTTAAGCCAGCTGTTTACCATCACATATACCCCTTGAACACCAAGTGAAAGGACACCACACAAGTTGTTATGAAAATAAAGGATATTTATTTATAACAAGACTACCCTGACTCTTTATGAGTCAGGGAGCTAAGCACAATACAAAACTCTTAGGAAAATACTTCTGGTTGCACAATTTACACAAATGCCCGAGGGCACGAAACCATTACACTGCAAGTGGAAGGGGTGAAGTTAGAAAGTCTAAAGTTACTGATTCCGGAGTGATCCGATCAGTGGGACTAAACGGGAAAGGAACTGGACACTTGTAAAGCGAACCTGCGATGGAGCACCGAAATGCTCGAGTTACCTAGCCCAGAGGCTGCGGCGGTTGAAGGTTCGGCAAGATGTCGGAAGTCCTCGTTGTAGTCTCAGGAGCCTGAAAGAAGAGTTGCTGGCAGGCGACCAGTGTCGATGTTCAGCGAGATCCAAGCCTGGATCGGTGATGAAGGAAACCTGAAAGCAGAGGGGACTCAGTTCTCAACCGCTAGCCAGCGATCGTGTGGGCACCAGGAGGGTACCGGCTGAAGTCACCTCGACCAGGTGAGTGGATGACGTCGGACTCGGCTGTTCCTCGGACCAGGAGGCGCGGCGGCGACCAGGATGGAGGGCGAGCTGTCCCACGAAGGTGTCTGCTGTCGATGATGCTGGGCCCAGGAATGGGGCAGCGGATCTTGGCAGTGGCAAGCCCACGCGGTGGAGTCAAGATGGCGTCTGGAGTGGACCAGGAGGGTCCGTGGTACTCCTCTGTTGAAGGGGAGCAAGAGCCAGTCTGGAGCAACCAGACTAGTGATGAAACAATCGTGGTGCGTCGTGAAGAGGGCCACCAGCCGGTCGGCAAGTGGTCGAACAACGCGGTGAACAGCAAGAAGCGGAAGGGCCCCCACGCAGATCTCGTGGATGCTGGGGAGGCAGACTTCGGTGCTGGAGCTGCTCAGGGTTAGGGCTTCTCAGACCCTAGGTGCACTCACTCGAGGGTCCCTCGGTGGGCGTGCTAGATAAGCGTCGTGCAGGTTCTGAAGATGGCCGGTCCCGCAGGTCTCGTCACACCTACGACTCTCAGCTGGGCTGATGAGGTAGGTAAAAGGTCAGAGATGGCAGGGACTCGGGTCTCGTCGAGCTGGGCAGTCTTGATCCCTAGGAGAGACTTACAGCAAACCGCAAGCGCTTAGGTGGTGCCTGCTGGTGCAGGGTGGCTACTCCTTAGCCACAAGGGAGAGTCTTCAGAAATAGTCAAGTGTTCCTTTCGTGGAAAGTAGTTCAAGATTCAGAATTATCCAATTTGGGAAGGGGACTCGCTCCTACCTTTATTCTAAGAAAAAGGGGCTGGCCCGTGACTAGGTTCTACCTATGGGTGGAGCCAGGGGGGGGGGTGGTTACACCCCTCTCCTTTGTCCGGCTTCGCCCCAGCTCAGGGGCTGGTGTGCCCCCGAAACTGGTTTGAGCCGGGCTATGCACAGTGAGCACCGGGGTGCCACTGGCAATCACCTTCCTTTCAGCCCTGCCTACCTGGGATACACAAACCCTGTCTGGGATGGTGCTAACACCGCCCTCGACAGGAAACCCTTTGTCCAAGCTCCCCTCGCTGGAAGGTCTCCCAGCAGCAGGAGGTCAGACTTGTGTCTGGTGGCAGCATCCATTTTGTGATGCTGAGGCTTGAGTCAACTTTAACCGGGGTTCAAGGTTACTTCCATGTCGTGCCCCTCTAAAAGGGGGGAATGCTAACCCCGTCGCCAGAACTGGCGAGGGGTTCGTATTCCAATTCGTATGACACCTTACTCGACATGTGTAGGTGATGCGATGCCAAAGTTAGCAAATAACCGCGAGGATTATAATGCATTTAAAAGTAGTTGGCCCGCGTCACCATGGAACGGCTATTAGGACTTGGTTCCGCAAGCCGTCGACGGGCTCAGCTCGCGCCAGAGCACCGTCCCACATGATTCCCTGCACTCTGCCTTCAGGATTGATAAGGCCTGCCATAGGAGTGACTGATAGGAATCCATGTGTCCATTTTAGGGTTAGGTGTAGGAATACTACACCTACAGCAACGGGTGATTACACCACGTTGCCCCAGCTGTCATGCAGCCAGTTGTGTCAGATTTGGGCGGCCATTCCAGGGGTGGCATAATACATGCTGCAGCCCCTGGTAGGCCCTGGGTACACCGATGCCCTGGATACCTGTGGTATGCTGAGACAGGGACTGACAAGGCGGCCCAGTTCCAATTGGTGGATGTACCTAATGTACATGTGTTTAATTTCGAGAGAGAACAGCTAGGCTGTGGGTCCGATTGGCAGGCCCACAGCCGGGGAAAGTCATAAACCAATGAAGCAAAAGCAAAAAATCTGGGTGATCATAGGATTGCAGACCCTACTCTCCTACAGGAAGCACTAAGAGTTGGCACGGGTAATATACGGACGCCTTGGATATCCAAGTGGGCTGACCTAAGGGCAATGTAACGCTGAGTCCCGTTGCGTATACAACAGGAGAAGGCAGTATGAGGCACCTGGGTGACGCTCCTGTTCGGGCGAACCTACCACTTCAAGCAATCCAGTTCCCTGTCCATCAGGTGTTGCTTGCATAGTAGTTCCTCAGCGTTTTCCTTCAGGGTTAACTGTTACCTGAATAGAGTTATGTGCAGGCCTGCATAGGCGACGGCAATCATTGGTGAGGTAGGAAACCCAGGTGGAGAAAAAGGGATAGATGTGATTGGCCCCAGAACACGTTTTGCCCAGGGCCCCCCCAAAAATCCTTAAGATATCCCTGACCTTAAGCAGATTGTTTCAAATACCGTTTTTCCCCTTTAATTAATTTAACGTGGGCGATGGGGAAGAGTCTATTATAAACATTTGGCATGGAAATGTTGCGTTGGTGTCATGGACCATCCATGAAAAAAGTTTATTTTAGATCAAAGCAAGACTTCTCCCATTGCACCAGCGCTCCTCGGGTCTGCCGGCCTGCGCTCCCGACTTGGGAGCTGATGAATCGGGTTCGATCCCCGACGTCCGCTCAAAAACCACTTGGAGGGGGGCAACATCACAGCACTTGGAGGGGGGCAACATCACAGCACTTGGAGGGGGGGCAACTATAACAACAGTGAAAGCACGTCACTATCCCGTAAACATTAGATGTACACACGGTTAGAACTTGGATCAATGGCCCATGCAGTCAGTGAATTGGCCAAAAAAGAGCATGACAGGCTGAAACTCGATCATAAATGGATAGCTGTGGGTCTGCTTGAAAATAAAAAAATTAGGCAGACGTGTCACCTTATTCGTACGTTCTGCGGCGGAGGACACAACAGTTGCTTTTATCTTAATGAGCATCGGTATAACATAAAAAATTTAATGAAAGCAAGCAGCTGGCACAATGTGAGTAGCATCCAATGCATTTGCATACAGTTGGCTTCTCTTTACTTATGTCAGCAGGGAACAGGCAAATATATGAGATATCTCGGTGCCCTAATTCCAGAAGAGCCAGCTGCAGTTAGTGTTATTCCCCTCAATCTTTCTTTCCTTTTAAACCTATTGCATAAGGATCACTGCTATCACAATAAAACCACTTCCCAGATATGCAGCCCTTTAATGATAAATGTAAACAGCATGTATGTCCAGTATGTAATGTATAAAATAAGCCAGCACGTGTAAACAAGTGCGGCCGCGCGGCCCGCTAATTAGAAACAGCATGTACGTCCAGTTTGTAATGTATAAAATAAGCCAGCATGTGTAAACAAGCGCGGCGGCGCAGCCACGCTAATTAGAAACAGATGGCCCCTGCGCGCCGCTGCTCGCTCCTGCAAGGTGGATGCCAGCACAAAAAAAGGAGTGCTTGAAAAGAGCTGACCGATTTCTAAAGGTCATCTCCTAGAGCAGCTCATAGATGCTGGTAGGCGAGACCTAAAAAGAAAGAAATGAAGTGTAGGCTGGACAGAGCTGGAGTCACAAGGACAAGGAAGTGGTCCGATTCATGAAAAGCTTTGCTGGGATAGGAAACCAGAAAATGGACTATGTTGAATCTGAACCTTATCAGATAAAATCTCTGTTGTTGCTGAAGAGGGAAGTGTAAGTAAGGTTCAATTGAGTCTGTGGTTACTAATGGCATGTAGGCAGACACTCTTTTCTTCCCCACCTCCCTACTTTCTCTTTGCTGTCTACGGGCAGTCAGAAAATCTGTCTTCACTTGCGTTCTAGAGATAGAGGTGGAGGTTTGTGGGCTATAAAATAAGCCAGGCCTTCCTAACAGTACAAATTGCTCTTTTGCATATCTTAACCATTGAATACTATGAGCCTTTGAGATGGTTTATTGTTTGGCCCATACCAAGTGTCTCCACATGAGTCATTATTAGCTTGCCTATGCCATGACAGGAAGGTTCCAACCTTTTTTTAAACCAGTCTAGTTCAAACTGCTAAGCCGGGTCCTCCCTGCAAGAGGATACCAGCAAGCAATTGTCCTAATCCGGTTAATGTAGATGCAACCCCCTCTATCTACTCATTCTTACAGCTGAGGTAATGCACTGTAGAAGTGTTTTCTATCCTGGCATAAAGGGGCTTTTTATGTATTCACATATGTGCACAAGTGTACAAGAGTTGCATAATACTGCAGCGGTGCATAGTTGTTCCAGGTATTATCATATTTAGACTTTACCCTTCACATTTATGTCACAGAGCACTCTTATATTTTACTCTGGTCCCAGTGTTTCACTATCACTTATTTTCTAGCTTTGGTGGTGATGTAGGACCTCAATCTAATGTACAACCGTGCTCCAAAAGAATCTAAGCACGATTTACACTTAGAGTGCATGACCGGACACTGTGTGAATATAATCTCACCCATTATCTTGAGAGAAGGCATGCTCCAAGTAGTTCCTCCTGCCACGAGCACACTAGTTTTGGGTATTATACCTTCTCTGTGTTAGTCACTTGGCACCAAGAGTCCATGAATTGTGGAGCATAATATCATATGTGATGTGTATACTCCATGGGCCTTATTTACTAGAACGTGACGCAGCGTGGCACCGTAAGCCATTTGGCTGTGCTGCGCTGCGTCACTTTCAAAGCACAGAGATGCATCATATTTACAATAATATGCCGCATTCCTGTGCTTTCACCTGCGCTGGCGCACAGGTGACTGCCGTATACCAACACAGGCACCCTTGCACCACAGTGCAAGGGTGTTTGTGTTTTTGGGGAGATTGTTTTGTGCAGGAAGGCGCACCTTCCTGCACAAAAACAATCATGTGAAGTGTTTTCCTCTTTCTATGTGTGCTGCAGGATGCAGCACTCCTAGAAAGAGAAAAACAAGCATTGGCATAGCCAATAGGTCTCGCTTTTGGGACCTTATAAGTATTTAGTTATGCAGCACAATTTCCTTGGGGCAACAACATTAACTGTTGCATGGCTAAACACTTATAAGGTCCCAAAGGCGAGACCTATTGGCTATGCCAATGCTTGTTGCTTAGTTATTTAAGCCAGGTAAAAAAATTTCCTAAGGTACAAGGATAGACAGATGTAAAAGTCTTAATTAGGATAGTTTATATGCAGAAGATAGTCAGAAATGGAGACGGCTATTACTTTATACCAACTTCCTAAGGCGTCTTTTCATCTCATGCCAGATGCATTTTTATTGAAGTTTTTTTATTGTTATTACAATATTGCAATTAAAAGGTAACTTTAAATTGTTAGCTTTTTCTAGTGTAGATTCTTATAGCAGTTTAGAAATGTTGAAATATTGAAATGTCTTATAGCACTAAAGAGCCTTGCTAGCTGTAAAAGTGCTCTTCACAAACACTAATGCTCTCTTATACCTGCTTTGTTTTATAGTTTCTTTTCTTAAACCTTCACTTCTTAACCCTTCACAACACAGTATTGCTTTTGGCGTTTTATTAAAATGATCTTTGAACGATGGCACATAGGTGAAGCATGAGAAGGAAACAGGAGATCCCTCGTGCATAATGATCCGACAGATGTGCCCCGAGTTTAATCCCCATAAGACTGGAAATCCCTCTTATAGGGGATGTTCGAAGAGACCGGATGGGAACAGCCTGCTGCTCTTTTATCGCGCCTTCCCTTCAAAGCCTGCGCCTCATTCTATTTCTTAACTTTGCTAAGAACATTACATCTGCATAGCTGCCAAGGTTTCAGACTGCTTATGTGTGACATTTTCATAATTTCAGTGTAAGAGTGACATTCGACGACTGAGTGACACCTTCTCGCAAGCAAAATCAAGCAATGAAGACGAGAGAAATGTATAAATATCAGAAATTACACCCATTTGAGCAACGAGAAACACTAAGAAGATCTTAAAACCACAACAAAGCACTGTAAATGGAAGGGCACTGTGAGACCGGACTGTACCAAACAGGATGTGAAAGGCCATACTGCATGCAAATAAGACTGATGCGTGACATTTTTATGGTTTCAATGCACTTATTAGTGACATTCAACTGCCCAACGTGTGACACTTGAACACTTTCTCATGAGTAAAACCAAGTAATGAAATGCACTGAAAGACATAAATATCAGAAATTAAACCCTCTTGAGAAATTAAGTTGTAAAAGTATCTTAGCTCCGCTCCCACACTCTCACAGACAACGCCCCCACTGCACAGATCAGTGAGTGCTCTCTTGCTGGACTCACCTTTGCTACCAGAAGTCAGTCCTCCCTGCAGTCCCAGACTGAGACAGATAGCTTATTTGGCCCTTGGACAGGAGGGCAAGAGAGCTTTCTGGAGTCTATCAGTGTCTGCAGCTCACCGTCTTTGCTTCTGGCCGCGACCTGCTGGGCGCCCAAGGCAAGAGGACAAAGAGGGCTTCTCCCTCGTGAACAGCATTCTTATCCCTTTTTCCCTGGAGGGGCCGCCTAAGTGACGCACTACGTGCCTACCTCCTAATGTTTCCTAGTGGCCCCTCCCACTCGCCCTGACCAGATGTGCACTGGCCCAGCCTCTCTGTGGCCTCTCGCACGAAATGCCACTAAGCGCCCCCCTCCCCTAGGAGCGGTGGGGGCCTCTCATTCCAGCAAGTGGTAGCAGAGACTCACCATGTACTTCGTTGTCCCTATCGGCATTTAGATATAATTCAGTCATGCTTCAATTAGCCCTTTCTTTTGTATACAGACGAGGCATAAGCGTATTTGCCATTTAGAGTGTGACATGGTATTATTGCATTATGCTGGTATTTAGAATTAAACGTTGTATGCTATCAATCAAATGTTGGCACAAATGCTACAGATTAATATGCTTCCATTGTCTGGCCATGACGTCTCACACTGTCTCTCAGGCAGCGCTTACCTGGTTGCTGCATACTTCTCTTTCACCACATATGGGGCCCGAGTTGGCAGGATTTTGTTAAATTGGCATCTTGAGGGTAGCAGGTGTCGACAAGACTCGATCAGCTGTTTTCTTTTGATTTATTCCTGCAGGTGGGCCGGGAGGCAGTGATGCCTTCCTGGGGGCCAGGCCGGCAGGATTTTTTATTTAAAAAAAAAAAAACTTCCTGGGGCCAGTCAATGACGCCGACTCTTTCTAGTCTCCACCTACACGCACTGCAAAAGAGTTTACATTTTTACATTGTGCCATGAGTTCACGATATGGTCCATGCCTTTGCAGTTGTTCAGTGCAGACCGGCATTAACATTGGCGGTTTACCTGTAAAACACATGCCACATTCCAAGCCTCGGTGTCAAGGCGCTAGTGGATGCAAAGCTCAGTCAGTGTCTTCGTGTCCAGGTTACTCGAGCGGACGGTGACAGTTTTCATACTACGCCGTCTCCCGGACCAAGGAAGGGCTGAGCAAATGCAACACAGATTGCTTGTTTGTGAATATCCTGCCTCCACTTCATTAGAGCGAGATCCACTCTTGTCCAGGCAATATTCCTTTCCGCTCGTCATTTAAGAGCGCGCTGCGCCCTAAATTGTGTCTTCAGTCACAAGACTCGGGGTGAGCAGACTGCATTCCAACACGATTTTCTTGAATTATTTGTTTTTCGTTACAAATAATAATGCTCTCCCTTATCTTTGCTAATGACACGTTGCTATATTGTACCCCGGAGCAATAATAATGATCTAATTGTTTCATGTATAAATTTAAATATATAGTTAGCATTTACATTACCTGAACAAGTCTGTCAGTCGCAGTCTATCAGAGACACGGTACCTCGAACCGGATGGCTCATAAGAGGCTGCAGGCCCCAAACTTGACTCCGGCAGCAGCATTCCGGTCTGGAGTCACGAAGCATCATTAAGAGAGGCTGCAGCACCAGTTAAGTCTCTCTCCAGCACTGCAGTGGCCACGGTCCAACTCCGATCAGGACTCGAGCGGCACTTTGAGAGGCTGCGGCACCGCGCACCATACTGATTGGAGGCACAAGCAGTGGGATCAGGGTGGCTCCGCTCCAGACGAACTTTAAAACTATCTATCTCTCAACTGCCTGTGCCTCTCCGTCGCCTCCCGCCAAGCGCATGATCTGAATGCACGCTAGAGCAGCACCCACCGTAGCAAGTCTGAAAGGAAGGCGGAAAGAAGCCACAGAAAAAGATGCAACTGTGCGAATGGTAACACAAGGGCCATAATGCTGCACCTTTAAAACTGGGAGCAATGAACATAAGCTGCATAGTGCATTGAGACCTTCAGGCCGACATGCTTTTCAAAAGGAAAAAGCATTGGCTGCGATTACGCAAGACGCGCGGCCGCGAGACGCGCTCTGGGGAGGGGCGAGCAAGACAGAGAGGCAGAGCGAGGCGCGCGCGGGAGAGCAAAAGGAAAGCCATATGGCGCCTCTGCTCGTAAGCGCGCGCCTGCGCACATGCACTGCAAGCTGTAGCCGGCGGTAGCATTTTTTTAAGCCCTCGCTTAAAGTCTCGCCAGATCAGCGCATGCGCTGGGTCAGGCGAGACCTAAAAATGAAGAGATATAAGTATTTCTCCTCGTTGCTTCTCCTTCGCCTCCCCTGGGGAAGCATAGGTTTCTGACATGTTCCCAGGTTTACAAAATGATAAATCAGGAAATACAGCAGAATTCATGGGTGCTGCATGGGAACACCCACAGCAACACCCATGGCATGCCCCTTTCACCCATAGTGCTGCATGAAATGGGGCCTTATTTACAAGGCCATGAAAAGCCATGCAGAGTGGCTTTACGTGGCCTTGTAAATATAGAGCACCAGACTGGGCTGCTGGTGCGTCAAAAAAAGTGACGCACGGGCGGCGCAAGGGGCTTTTAAATATGCCCCATAGTTTGGTGTTCAAAGAACCAAAATTGCGGGTCTTTCTGTTGTTCAGTGGAAAAATATTTGAATACTGTTATACAAGTATGTGCATTACTTCCATTAAAACTACTTAATAAAGCCTTGCAGCTCTACACTGCATACTGTGCATCTCTAAAAGAGATTTGGCATGGTCAAACGTTTATCCTATCCTTTGACTTTTTCATGCGTGCTTTGTGTTTTATGTTATAAAATTTAATTTGAAACAAGGAATTGATCAAAAAGGCAATTGTTTTGAATCTGATGGAAAGTTATGACAAGAATGATGCACTGAGTGGCTGTCAAGCAGTCTTTACCTAGGAGGAAACGCTAAGTGCGTGAAAGCAAGGAATGTTGTCATGGCAACCACATTTTTTCCAATAGGCACGTTTTGTAATCCTTTTTTTAACTTCACACTTGCTTAAAATAGTAACATTAGGCAAAATATGTTTCACATTTAGATTAGTATTATCCTGTAGCTTTGAGCAACAAGTGCCCTATGGCCAGTGACATACAATTATATTCCTAATGAAATGTTAATGTCAACATTTTAAATTCTTATCGGTTACATTTCAGAGATATTTTAAGTCCTTCAAATTTTGCGCAAATAGTGCGAAGCACCAGCGGCGGTGCGTCCATTGGGGGCGTTGTGACTTTGCCCTACTAATGCCACGGAAATCGTTCTATTACTGACGCTAATTGCAGCAATCAGGACTCCTTATTGGAATTAGCATCAGAAGTAGAGCAGGGACACTGAAGGGGGTGGGGCTGCAGCAGCACTCTCAGGGTTGAGTGACAGCACGCTAGTGCGCATGTTCATTTTTGGGCTGATCATTTTTACACACAGCCCGAACATGCGCACTAGCCTTCCCCTTAGGAGAGCGAGGGTTGCTTAATGCGCAGCCCCCGGTCTCCTAATGGGCAGGGATACCAATCCTGGCACTGCTGCCTGCTGGAGTAGCGTCCGGATTGGCTTAGAGGCAGAAGACGTTGAAGGCGCCAACGCACCGGACCCCGGCACAGCAGCAGACAGCAGAGGCGGCGCAGGCCCACCCGGTCAGGTAAGTTTACGTTTTTTTTGTTGTACTTTATTTAAAACCCCCCGGCCGCCACCCCCACCCCCACGCAGCACCTCCCCACCCCCCCGCGAGTATTGCGAGCCGCGACTGCCACCATGGAAGCCTGCCCGGCAATCATCAGAGGGCAGGAAAACATGCTCACAGCCTTTTTCTGCTCTGGAAAGTTTCCAATTTTCCAGCATGTTCTGAATGTTAAAAATGAAGGAATATTATCCTTGCTGAAGCGCTTTCTGTCCCACAAACAGAGCATTAGAGCGAAGGCTTGTCGACTCCCCCCTCTACTGCAGGCCAGCAAAAAGCTTTGATTTTTATTTCCAATCTGATTGGAGGGCGTCATGTTTTTAGGCCAGCAGTGATTAATGGATTCTCAACGTGGGGCAGCAGGCGAGGGGGAGGCAATAACATCATTATGAAATGCATAAAAATTAGGGGCTCTTTCACTGGCACTTCTAGGCAATAGGTTTATCTTGGCGCATTCTGAAGATGGTGCGCACGCATTGGACAGGTTGCGATTCAGGATGACGTGTTTTATTCCTTGCACTGTCATTCCACGGTTTATAGCAAGCTGCATTGATGTAATTTAATGATCGTTCATTTTAACCGAAATCTATCTGCATATCTGTCATCACCACATAATGCATTCCGTTGTTACGCAGATGGATCTGCTGATTATAATCACCTTATTGTTTGATCATGTTATAATTGAAGTCATGGTCTCATAGAAATGAAATCGTACCTTTCAGTTGCAGCGAACACATATCACTACCCGATAGTTTTGTTTGCATTTCCCTGGGTGTCCTACTCTTTATATTGAGCATGGGAGTGTTTCGGTAATGCTGTAGTGACAATCGCAGGTTTCTGGTGCGCCTTGAATATTAACATTGTCACTCTGTCGATTGTATGGTACTCTGGGTGAATGTATATGTCAGTACCTGATTTAATTTGAATTGTAAATGTCAGTGCATTAAGAACTATTGCTGTATCTTTATTTTCTTAACACGCCTGTTTATTAATGCTATGTTTGGAAGTGTATTTGATGCTGGGGACAATCTTTGCCCCTGGGGTCAAGAGAAAGGCAATTTCACTAACGTAACGTGCTTTGACTGACAGGTTGCAAATATGTAGTATATTTGTATATTTTGTTTTGTTACTGTACATGGCCTGGCACTGCTGTTTGTAAATCATTCTTCATTTGTGCCTCACTACAGCACACGTAGAATTGTAGCCCACCTGCATTAATGTGATAAATTTTTCTACACACGTCGATCCGGGAGCTAACATTAACGCCCCTTTTTTCTGTGAGCGTGTCCGGCATTCCTTACAATTCAAGAAAAGTCGGGTAGTTTTTAGACTACTGCAACGCATTAGTACACTTATCAAATGACGGAAAAATAAGCATCTTTAACACACGCAGTTCCAAGTAAGCACCATCACAGGTTTGCATCATGGCTCCTCTCTGGTGGGTGGAAAAACTTGTGCTGTCACGAAAAGCGGAGTATGTCTCCCATATAAAACATTTTGCTTGCACAGCCTGGCAGAGGCAGAACAAGTCCAGCAGCACTACAAGAGACCCTCAAAAACAATTACATACACATTGCAGAAGCACATGTGTATATGTTACTTGTGCTTTTCTCTTTTCTGACCTCATTCACTAGTTTTGTGAAAATGTTACCTGGCTGTACTCAGACACCTGCGCAGGTTATCTGGGAGGGAAACATCCTCAACCAACAGAAGCCGTCAGATTTATCATACTGTGACCCAGCCATAGTATGGCAACAATGGGTGAAGTCTATAATGCATTCCAATTTTCAGATGTGGCACTCAACCCACTAAAAATTACATATTAATGGATATACACATTTAGCAGCACATCTATGGAGCAACTCAAGAATAGAATACAGCAGCAAATTCTAAAACTAGCATAACTGTTGTACAGCATGATTCATCTATCTGGAAGACATGTTTGCTTGAAATAGGATTAAGACGTTTCAAGCAATCTGAGAGAAATAGTCGCAAACATGGGAGTCCAGACAGCTGGATAATCGTTTCAAACTTAATAAACCAGTTTCTTCAAAAACCTTCAAATCACCAATCTGGTCTCTCTCGAAATCATTAGGTCACTATAAATAAAGGACTATATCTGGATTGTAAGGCACACTTATCGAAATCCTTTTTTTAGAACGCACCAGTAAAAATGGAGAGATAAATGCAACAATTACTGGAAACGGCAATAGCAGTACCTGTTGAACAAATGAATACAAGAAGATACGGGGCAGTTTTTAAATGTGTTTAATATTTCAAGACTATACGTTCCCACTGCTTAATAAGTCTTGCTTTATCACTGCATTCATTTGCACTAAAATGCACAATTTGCCAATCTTTTTTAAATTTCTTTCTCAGGAGAGGGACTCTCCCTAGACCCCAGGTTTGTCCATTGAACTTGTTCACATCGCTAACTAGTGTTTTCTATTGGAAAGGGTAGAGCAGTCTTGCTTAGTACCCTAGCCCCCTTCAGAAGTCAGACTTGCTTGGCAACCGAGAAATTCTATTAAATAATGTATGAGTTTTCTTTTATGAATGCCTAGACAAACAGAATTTTTAGTCCATTTATCATAGAAATAGTGCTGAAAATCGCACCAAAAAATGACAGTTTTTTTAAAATTTCTTCACGGGGGGAGAACCCCCCGCACCCCCTTATTGCCATCAGGCTCGCTCACTGTGCTTGCATACATTGATTCGCTCTGCATATGCCCTACCAGTTTCAAATTCCAGCAGCCGCCACTGCGGGCACAATTAGAGACTTTGCTGTCTCCACAGAAAGTGTAACTAATTTTCAGTTGTCTGCTAAAAAAAAAGAGAGAGGTGAATATCATGCACGTTATTTGCAGCCATTTACCTGTGTAATAAATGCAAAGGTTCTGCTCGCTCCTACCATTAGATCAAAGCTGGTGGTAAAAGCAAGCACACAACCGAGGCGACCGCATTTTGCACTAAGCTCTACATATTCACTGCACACTGTGCTGTTTTACATAAACCCCAGGGTCTAAATGAGGCTCTGAACGTTAAACTACCGATTCGGGTATTTGTTTAGATAAATAAACAACACTCTGCTTCTGTTCTTCTGTACTGGCTAATTAATGGTCCTGTACATTTAAGGCTATTTTTTAAAATTATTCTACTTAGCCTCTCTCATTATGTTGGATTTACACCAAAACAAGTGTACCTGATCACTTTCAACTTTAGAACTGGCTTATGGAACTTATGAACATTATGGATCTGTTGGAATTTGTTTTTTCTGCCCTGCATGCGTGTAATGGCTGATCACAGCAAACTGCAAAGCCACACCAACAGCCATAACCTCTGCAGTGAATTCGAGGCAACTTGTAGCTGGTGTTCCCCTTAAGGTCTGAGGCAACCTGTAAGACACACATGCGCACCTTTGCATCAGACAATATTACCAAGGATTGCTTCCAGAGTATCCTTGTATGCTACTTGCTGACATTGACTCTCTTTGGGATGCATGCGCCCCCACTCTCCTCTGGTATTTCAGTGTCTGGAGAACTTTGCAGGCTTACTACACAGATTTATAAAGACTTGCCAGTTCTGACTAATTATTGGAATTAGTGGTCCAATGATCAGTCTTTAGGGATAATAAATGGTTTTATATCTAAACATTGAGCCTGCAGGAAATCCTTCTGAAGAACTCTTTAGATCTGTGTCATCTTTGCCCACCACAGTTTTATCGCCATCGTCGCAATCTGTCAGTGGATACATGAAATCAAAAACACCAAAAGCGCTAGCACTGCTATGTGCCCAATAGATTTTTGTCATGCTAATACTGCAGCTGATAGCTGATATTGCTCTAGATGGTGTTGTCAGTATCCTTCCAGAACCTCCTGTGACTGATAGCTAGGATCAACTAAACTACCTATGATGTGGACCCGTAACCCAGAAGACTCTATACAGAGGCAATGATTTCAGACATATTTGAGGGAGTTGCACCAGCAGTTGTAGAATTAGACAACAGTTCTATTTCATAATGATTAAACACAGGATCAATGAAAAGTTCCCTGTGTGTCCACTTCTCATGGGAGCAGGAATTTATGTTGTTGGATTTGCAATTTCTCATCCAAGCTCCATCTTCCCTATGTTTGAACAAGGGTATATTACGGGTGAACTTCATCCAGCTAGAGAACTGTTTACAAGGAGCAACCTATTGTGGTTTAAGGATGATTCAGTATGTGAGTGGACTCTCTCACCCGTATTATATGATTGCCTGGTTAGGGACACAGTTAGAGGTTGTTTGTTACGTTGTTCTGTTGGAAATACTAAGTTACCATTGAAGTGATTAGCTGTGGATTCCTGCTTTGTCTCCTGAAGGGCCTTGCGTGGATGTGTTATTGATTCTACAGTGAGTTTCCTCTTTCCTATAAGTGGGGAATCAGCAAGTGACCTAGGAGTCCAGTGCGTTATTAGAGAGTTGTAACTCTTTTGAGTTTCCATGGTGAGCAGGTTTGTGCCATCACTACTTGTTACGATCATGGTCTGTGGTGTCTCAAACACTTTTGGGTTCAACAAATCTGTACCCTAGTCATCAACAGAGCTGTCTCGAAACTCTCCATTTCCTGCTCAATTACCTGCTTTGGTACCAGGTGAATTGAGGAGAATTTGCAGAAACTGAAGTAGGACAAGCTATGTGTTTATTTAGTGTGTCTAATTATTGTAGTGCAATTGTTTCCTATCAGGTCTGCAGTGGCCATTGCACTAAAACCCAGATTGTTGTCTTTGTTAAGACCAGCTTGTTATTATCGCAAGTAATCAAGGAGTCACAACTGGTTTACTGGGCTTAGGAACTGAAATTGTTATGCCATACTTTTCTACTAATACATCCTGAATATGGTAATACTCTGTTGAACTTCTGTGTGTGATAGTTGTGCAAACAGTGGCACCAATAAATCACTTCAGGCATATTACTCTCTGCCACTGAAGGCTATTTTGGCTGCCTGTGGTCTTCATGTATAAGATATATATTATTGTCTTAAGTGCTCTACGTTGTTGTGGGTAATAGTAACAGCAAACCCAACTGTCCCAGCTAAGGCCTCTTGAGCATGATCCTCGGAGTCTTTCCACCCACCTTTCCCCCAAACCTCCCAAGATACTTTTTTTGCAATTCGCCATATTACCTAGTGTAGTAATCCTTTTACAATTATTTATGAGTAGAATTGTGGGCTGATGTTTGCCCAGGGATGGCCTTTTAGAGATCCACATTTCAATTATCTGCAGTGAAATGTTTGGGAAGAAAGTGCAGGGGCCCATAGTTTGTTTTGGGAGGCCACTGCCGAATGCTAGGGTTGCTGAATTCCAAGGCTTCCTGGCCTTGATTCCACCTCAGGTCCCTTTTACATTCACCACCCTCCACTTTCTATCTCTTTAGCTCACTCTGACAGGCTCGTTTTTATCCCACCTTCCTCCCTTTGTCAAGTATTTCCTATACTCCTCCTCCTTAATCCTTCCCTGCCTTTCCTTCTTTCTCTTGCTCTGGGGCAAATTCTCATTATGAAAATGCAGTCTCAGTCCTAACCACCTGAAACCACAGGCACAAAATAGGCACCGTATGCCTGATTAGGATGAATTAGGGCTACTTTCCCACAGTGTAATACACTGGGCATCCATCCATAAATGCAGCAGTAACGTTTTGTTTGGACAGCAGGCCTAACATGTCAAAAGTCAGTAAATGTTATTTTGAAATTGTGTGTATGCTGACACAAGCATTCTGAATTGGGTTGCAAATGAAAACTGGACACTAGAGAGATAACAGGGCCTTATTTAGAGCAGGAAGGTACATTTCCAGGAGATGTATTTTAAATATCCACATTTAGTGGCGTAAATTCTACAACATGGTTTTTAGCAGATTTCCTTCCAGAGGTTCCCTCCTCAAAATGGTTCGTCCCATTGCTAATTACAACCACATTTGTAGGAGTCACTTCTGTTGACTTCACTGAAAACTCTAAATGTGTTAGATATTTCTCCACCACTTTGGCAGACGTTTAAATGCGAAGATAAAGTATTCATTTTTTAATGTTGGTTTAAAGTTTCGACTTTAAACGAGCACAATGAAAAAGAGAAGCATTTTGCCAGTGGTGATTTCTGCTTTAGGGCTCTGGGATTGTGCCCCTCTGAAATTCCTGTCTTTTCTGCAAAAAATATTAAGTTATTTTAATGTTAAGTGTCATTTGTATAGTGCGCAATCACCAACGGTCTCTTGGCGCTTGTGAGAAATTTACAGAACAACACCAGCAATTACCTATCACAATGCCTACTTTGTTAAAGCTTATCTTGTCCAAAGGCCTGTGTGAACAAAAAAATCTTTAGTTTTTTCCTGAATGCAAGGAGAGTGGCTTTCCCGTGAATACTCTCCGGCAGCTTGTTCCACAACAGGGGATTCAATACTGAGAAAGCTCATAAACCCATTGTGACTTTGTCAAACCGTGGCCTGGACAACAGGTTTGCCTCAGACGATCGGAGGCATCGTCCCGGCACGTATCTCCTTAGGCGCTCCTTGATATATTCTGATGCTGTTCCATACAGGACTTTATGTGCAATACATAGGCCCTTAAACCTAGGCCTCTGCTTGATTGGTAGCCAATGCTACTGTTGCAACAGTGGTGTAGTGTGTGATTGTCTTGGGAGCTTAAAATCACTCTTGCCGCGTCGTTCAATACAACTTTAAGCTTCCCTTACAGCTTGTCCAGAAGCCCAATATATACCGCATTACCGTAGTCCAATCGCCACACATTCAGAGCTGTCTCCACAGTTCGTATAGTTGAAAATGATAAGAGGGGTACCAATTTCCAAAGTTGCCTCAGAAAGGCCCACACAATTCCCTACCACTGTAGTCACCTGGCTTGTCAATGTCAGCTTACTGTCCAACTTAATGCCTAGACTCTTCATGACGGGCACCGGTATAGGTGTGGTGCCTAACTCTTGTGGCCGGAAGAGGTTTGACCAGGGTTACCACCCATGGTGGTTGCTAGAACCCCGGTCTTATCAGGGTTTACTTTAAGCAAGTTAGCAGTCATCCAGTTCATTGTAAACCTGAGGATGTTCCGTACGCTTGACTGTGCTTGCATAGAATTATCGATCCAAAGAATCAGTTGAGTGTCGTCCGCATAATTAAACACTCTGCAGTCCATTTGTGCTAGTGCCGCCACCAGTGGCTGGAGATAGATGTTAAAAAAACAGTGAGGATAGTGCAGAACCCTGAGGGACTCCACCGGACAATGCTCCTTTTCTGGACACACAGCCATCCAGCTTAACCTTTTGTGTCTAATCCTTCAGGAAGGAGGAACTCCACTGAAACGCCATGCCAGAGATTCACAGCTTCTGAATACGGTTCAGCAACTGAGCATGGTCCACCGCGTCAAACGCTACTGTAAGATCCAGTAGGATCAGTGCTGAAGGCTTCTTCCTATCGGCCACAAGCCTGAGCTCATCCAGCACCAAGAGTATCACCAGCTCTGTACTATGGTGGGCCCTGAAGCCCGCCTGCCACACATGGAGCAGCAGATGTTCCTCTAAAAACAGAGAGAGGGTTCTGAGCACATGTTGTTTGACTACTTTGGCCTGAAAGGGGAGCCTTGATATTGGCCGATAGTTTTTCAAGTTATTGCCGTCTGCCCATGCTTTTTTCAGTAGCGGAGTTACCATGGCTTCCTTGAAATTAAGTGAAACCTTCCCAGTTGCCAGGGAATAGTTTAGCAAGGAGAGCAGTTCCCTCCCCACCACAGGGAGGGTCATCTTGAACACCTTGGGTGGACAAGGATCCTCTGGTGACCCTGATTTAACTCTAGCCACAATGTGTGATAAGGAGTCTAGATCTAGTGTTGGGAATGCTGAAAGCTTCTCACCCTGAAAGTCAGGTGGTTCCTCCATTCTCAAGGGGCATGGACTGATATGAGTGATACATATATACGTTAAGATATCCTTAACTTTCTTTAAGACGTTCTGTATCTTATTACAGCCCTCCAAGTTGGCAGTAGCCTTCTACTACTGCTTTTGGCTCAGTTCCCTACATCGATTTATTTAGAGATACAATCTCAGATCTTTTCTCTAAATAAATCATTGTATTTAAGTTTGGTTTGTCTGTCCAGGCTGCCTGGCTCGTCTTGCTCTGAACAAGGAGCCGGATGCCAGGCAGTAAATCAACTTTCTGCAGTGTGGTGCATGATGTAGGGCTTACCTTTCTGAAGCCCTTTAGTGCCATGGGAGTCTTTGGTGATATCCACTTTAGGCCAGTGCTGCTGTCGCTATTACGGTTTTGGGCATTGCATGCGGCATCCCTGCATGAGGCCAGATGTCATTCACAGGCAAATATCCCACCTTTTCCCATTCGTCATAGGGTAGGATTGGATGTGAGTGCAGTAAGTGAGATTTGGCACCTTTTCCTGTGTAATGGTAAGTGTTGATGCTAAACTTGTATTCGGTATATTGTTCTGAGACGCATTGTCAGGCTGACTTCCCCTACTGTGACACCGCAGGCCATGGCTGCATGTTGCTGGCCCCTTTAGGAGTGGAGCTGCTACATTTCTTCCCCTGTGAAATTTTGGTCCAAATGTTGTGCAGTGGTTTTGCTTGCTGGCGAAGTTGATCCAAGTATCCTCAACTTTTGTAGGAGTCAAGCACATATGGAGAAATATGTGCTTATAATGTCCTGATTTATGGAATAACAGAAGACTGTCAAAGACCATTAAATACTAAGAGTATGCATGCCTAGAATATGGTGTGCAATCTTAGTGCTTAGTAAGGGCCGGATTTATTTATATTGAGCAGTTCAATGGTTCTATAACATTTTATCCCCCTTCTGGACATGTTTTGATTTAAAGACAGATGTTGTAGCATGCTAGATGTTTTTTGTAGTGTAAGTCTGGGCATCTGAGTCTGTCACATAGTATTAAAACAGTCATTAAAATGGATCTCTGCCGGGCCCTATATTCATGCCTTTAAAATTAATGTGCCCAAAACACTGATTGATGACTAAACAATAAATGTTAAAAACATTAAGGTAATGCATGTCAGCGATTTAGTTCCTGTTTCTATTTCACGTTTTATGTAATCTTGCTTTCCCTAAGAATGTTAGCTATTTCCATCATGTTATGTTTCTGTGTTTTTTTCGTGCATCTTATTACTCTTGTATAGTGCATACTTTGACCTGAGTTGCGTCAGGTGTTTATTACGGGCTGCGATTAGGAGCTCTGGCGCTAAGGCTGAAGGCAGGACGGGTTTCTCATAGTGCCTGTCAGTAAGGTGGCCTCTCTACAGGTCATGCAGTGGAATAGTCACATATTCCAGTTGTAATTGAAATTCTGTGTGAATGTGTGCGAAGGGGTGTGCAGTTGTCAAAATATTGACAAGGCGAAAGTAAAAGAAAATAAAGGGCCGGATTCAAGAAGGGCGTCCACACTCGTGGTAGAGGCTCGGCAGTCTTAGGGGAGTCTCCGTAGTCGAAGCAGGATCTCCGCAATGAGAATTCTCATTGTGGAGATTCCGCCCGAGTGGGGAGACTCCCCCATGACTGCAGGGCCTCCAGTGCAGAGGTCCCTTGCGAATCAGGCCCAAAGTGCTACACGTGAGTCAGTGCACTGTGCGTTTGGAGGCGATGAAGTCAAGGCGATTTGAGGAAGTGAATTCAGTAGAGAGTGAAATGAGGGTGCTGAAGAGAAAGAGATGAGGTTTAAGGTATGCAGATAGACAAGATGTGGGAAAAAGAGCATACATGTCTAACATAAAGTGCACATACCCAAAGACCAATCTTCCCTCCATGTGCCTCAATACTATTTAATTCACAGTCTCACAATTTCAAAATTGAAACCTATTCAATATTAATTATTTACAACCAAAACATTGTTTGTACTCATTTATTTTAAACATCTAATAACCTCTGATAAGACCAATAGTCCTGACAGGCTTTAGGTGTATGTTATATATCTGGATGCAATAACAGAAAGCTAAAAGAGAAACCAAAAAACCTGTTGGGTGGCACACTATGGGAATTACAGAAATGTAGTTTACATTTTTAAGCCATGCCCCTTTTAGAGACACCACTTTTTTAATCCCACTTAAAGCCCTGTTTGCACATATTCCTATATGACCTCCGACTTTGGTCTCAAGATCGCACTCTCCCTCGCAGCTCCGCTGTGCTGTGAGTAGCCTGCCAGCCCCACCGTCGCAGGGTTCGAATCTACCCTGATTCTGGTTTTGTTTTTGCCGCTCTGTTCCTCCTGATTTTACTTCCTTTGCCTGACTACTGTTAAATGTTGTTTTTCCGCTCTGTGCCCTTAATTTTGCTTTGTGTGCCTGACTGCTGCCCAAACTTGTTTGTCCGCTCTGTGCCCTTAATTTCAATTCTTGTGCCTGACCTCTGTTTAACTTGTTTCTTTTTCCGTGCTGTGCCTCTTATTTTACCTCTTGTGCCTGACTGCTGTGTTATCTTGGTAGTGTGCCTAGTATGCCTGTTGTTGCCTATTGTGCCCGTTTCTTCTCCCCTCTTCCACTCGTTTTTCCCGCCGTTCCCCCCATTCCCACCACCACTTCTCCCGTAACCCCTCCCCCTGAACGCCCCGCTCCCGCCTCCCAGCTTCACGTCCCTCCCCCTCCCCTACATATTGGCGGCCGCTGCGCGGTCGCACCTAAGACAAGCCCGTCTGCGCCCGTCCGCGACCCTATCGTGGCCAGCACCAGGACCCCTGGTTCTCCGAGGCCCCACCGCTACAACTCAACCACACTCCACGTACTCAACCCCGGAAGACATGCCGACTGCGCAAGATCCTCACCGAACACCATCCACGGGCAGTTCTCGTGCAGACCCTGCCACAAACTCTTCACCATCGACAGAGCCCCCGTGACCGCCGAAGGAATGCCCAATGCACACACCACCGAATCCCTGACCTGCATCCTGCTCAACGTGCGCTTCCTGCACCGACATGCCACTGAGATCTGGGACCTGCTCGACACCCTCTCGCCCGACGTCACCTTCTTCACGAAAACCTGGACCAACGCCACCTTCGGTCCCGACCTCGCCACCGCCATCCCTGATGCCTGGAAGAAAGGATCATCCACACCGCCAAGGAGGAGGACTCGCCATCGCACACAAGACCCCCTCCGCCACTCCACATCCAGCACGAGTGACCCCCACTCCAACACAGAACACCTCCACTTCCAGATCCAGACTAGCCCCAGGACCTCCCAGAACTCGCTGCACCCCATGCCATCACCCCCACGGACTACATTCTACTTGGTGACCTGAACTTCCACCTCAACAACGGCAACAACCCCGACTCCACCACTCTTCTCAACAACTTCGCCATCTTAGGGTTAAAGCAGCTCGTCAACATGCCCACCCACAGAGCGGGTCACACCCTCGATCCCATCTTCGCGGGAGGAACAAACATCTGCTTCTGCCACACCACCCAGCCCCTCTGGACTGACCACCACTGCGTCCACTTCACCTTCAACACCACCACCGCACCCAAACCCGCCCGCCACGACGGAATTGGAGCAAAGTCACAGAGGAGCACCTAAACACCACCCTCCGTCATTACCCCCCCATCGCCGCAACCAAAACAAACGCCGCAGCCAGGGAATTTCACCGTTGGATCTCCAGCTGCGCCGACAAGCTCGCACCCCTCTGCCCCCGCCAAACAACGCCCGCTGAAACTCAAGAAGCCAGACACTCCTGCAGACGCCTAGAGAAAACCTGGTGAAACCTGAAAACCACGGAAGCACGGAACGACCACAAGAGCGCCCTGAAGGAATACCACCAGCACATACAAAACACCAAACGGACCTTCATAAGTCCAGACCAACGCGACCAACGCTAAGGAACAGTTCAACATCATACAGCAGTTTGCAAAGCTCACCTGCGAAGCCATGGACGTCACACCTTCCCAGGAACTCTTCAACAAGCTCAGCTCCTACTCCCATTGGAAGATCAAGGCCCTCTGCGACAACTTCAGTGAACTAACGACGAACACCTCCCCCCTACCCACCGCCGCTGACAAGCCGACCATCACGTCCTGGAATCCTGCTACCGTCGAACTCATCACAACGACCATGAAGAAAACACACTCAGGTGCTCCAACGGACCCCTGCCCACCGCACATCTTCCACAGGGCCGCCATTATCATCGCACCCGAACTAGGACGCACCATCAACGCCTCCCTCAGATCAGGCATCTGCCCAGATGACTGGAAATGGGCGGAGGTAAAACCCCTCCTCAAGAAACCATCGGCCGACCCAACGGACCTGAAAGACTACCGGCCCTTCTCTCTCCTCCTGTTTGCGGCCAAAGTAACCGAGAGACTCGGAAACGCACAGCTGACCACCTTTATAGAAGAGAACTCCATCCTTGATGCCTCCCAGTCTGGATTCCGCAGCAACCACAGCACTGAGACAGCCCTCCTCGCCGCCACCGACGACATCCGCATGCTACTTGACCAGGGACACACCGCTGCCCTTATCCTTCTAGACCTCTCCGCAGCCTTCGACACCGTTTCACATTGTACTCTCGCAGCCAGACTGCAAGACGCGGGAATACAAAGAGCCACCCTCGACTGGGTCCAATCCTTCCTCTCCGGCAGAACCCAGAGGATCCAACTTCCTCCCTTCCTCTCCAAACTCACGTAAATCAACTGCAGAGTACCCCAGGGATCATCACTCAGCCCCACGTTCTTCAACATCTACATGGACCCCCTCGCCACCATCGTCAGACAGCATGGGCTCAGCATCATATCCTACGCCGACGACACCCAGCTCATCCTCTCGCTCACGAAGAATCCCGAAGACACCAGACTCTGTTTCCAGGAAGGTATGAGGAACATGGCAGCCTGGATGAAGGACAGCTGTCGGAGGGTCAGGTCTCTGAACAGAAGAACCAATATCCACAGGAGCGAAGAGTGAGCCTTGCCTCTCCCTTGAGATACAGTCCCCTCCTGCTAAATAAGATACACAGTAGGATAGAGTAGTACCCTAGGGAGCGAAGAGACAAGGCAGGACCACCAAGGGACATCCAGGCCAATCCAAGGGGAAGGTGGGGCGAACCTGTAGGTAGTGCGAGCCTGTAACAATAGACAACAATAGAGTGACAGGTTAAAAGAAAACACGGCTTATAGTCAAGAGGTTAGAACAATACAATCATGGACATGGGTTGTATACCTTTACATACTCAATATGTCAATTACTGGTAGTCCCTGTATAAGAGAGCTCTTCATCAAAGCAAATTAGAAATACTCTATACTGGGAGTGAGTGGCTTTCAACCAGGCTGTTCAAAGGCATACGTCTGCCAACTTGCAAAGTTCCAATATGAGGCACTAAGGTCCCGTAGCAGACTCCTCTGAATCACACACACAACTTTGCCAGTTCATCCAGAGAAGGCAAGAGTATCCACACGATCTATTTGCAGCATAGAGTGCTCGACGTACCAAGAAGGAGCGAGATGAATTCAAGCAGCAACAAAGTAACCGCTGCATGCTCTGCTCGTCAGAACCCAAATACATAAGAGCGCAACCTAGCACTAGACTTCAAGTGTCCTTATTTTCCGTAGAGTCGTGTTATTCACAGAGCGTCCGAAAAATCAAATACAGCGCGTCCTCGCACTCTAATGGTGGCCAAAACGAAAAAATCAAAATCAAATACAGCGCGTCGAGTGAGGGAAATAAACAGCAGCGCTTCCTCGCGCTTCGAGGTGGGAAAAAGGGGGAGGGAGACCAGCGTGTCATTGCGCTCAAGAGCAGGAATGCAGAAAGGTACGGAGAATTCTATTAGCAGAGTTTCATAGGAAAGACCAGAACGCTGACTAGCGCTGTAGAGGTAGGCTGACGAGAGATTCCAACAAGGAAAGGGCGTGGTCCTGACAGGAAAGAAAGCACTTGGGACCTGGCACTGACAGCTTATAAGCTACCACAGTCGGCTGACATTACACCAGTGCAGTATGGTAAAGCACACAACCCTGCACCTAATCTATTGCATTATGGGAGTGGTCATTTTGCTATCCTGAGACAGAGACAGGGTGCAGGAAGCCTGGTGGCTAACAACAGCTGCCTGAAACTAAACCCAGAGAAGACCGAGGTCCGCATCCTCGGCCCCTGCACCTCCGCCTGGGACAACACCTGGTGGCCCTCCACCCTCAGGAGCCCTTCCACCCCTACAGACCACGCTCGGAACCTCTGCATAATCCTTGACTCCTCCCTCTCCATGAACCGCCAGATCAACGCCGTCACCTCCACCAGTTTTAACTGCCTTCGCATACTCCGTAAGACCTTCAAGTGGATCTCCCCCTGACTGCAGAAGGACCGTCACCTACACACTCATTACCAGCAGACTGGACTACGGCAACGCCCTCTATGCCTGAATCAGCAAAACTCTTCTGCACAGACTCCAGACCATCCAGAGCGCCGCAGCCAGACTCGTCCTGGGGATACCACGCCATGAGCACATGACCCAACACCTACGAGGCCTTCACCTTCAAACTCCTCACCGACGCCTACAAATCCCTCCACAACATCGGACCCAAATACCTCAACGAGAGAGTATCCTTCCACGTACCCAAGAGGAACCTCCGCTACACCGACCTTGCCCTGGCAGAGGTCCCCCGCATCTGCAGCAACAGAACCGGCGGGAGAGCTTTCTCCCACATCGCAAAAACAACAATTGATGGACAGAATGCAGAACAATGTCATACATTCACCCCAGTACAGAGATCTGGGCCTAAATCCATCGTTTTTTTGCTCACCATGCCATTCCAGTTTGAACCCTGCCATATGCAAATCAGTCTTGACCCTGTGCCTCATGGGAACAGTCCAACCCGAACTGCCAAGCCAGGTCCTCCCTGGACTGGAAACAAGCATCCTAGGACCGGTTTCGGGGTTTCACCCCTCTTCAGCCAGGATAGCTTGATTCCAGTGGCATGGAGAGCACGGGACTCACGTCTGAGCATACCCGTCCCACTCGGGGTGACAAATGCAAAAACAACAATTGATGGACAGAATGCAGAACAATGTCATACATTCACCCCAGTACAGAGATCTGGGCATAAACCCATCGTTCTTTTGCTCACCATGCCATTCCAGTTTGAACCCAGCCATATGCAAATCAGTCTTGACCCTGTGCCTCATGGGAACAGTCCAGCCCGAACTGCCAAGCCAGGTCCTCCCTGGACTGGAAACAAGCATCCTAGGACCGGTTTCGGGGTTTCACCCCTCTTCAGCCAGGATAGCTTGATTCCAGTGGCATGGAGAGCACGGGACTCACGTCTGAGCATACCTGTCCCACTCGGGGTGACAAATGCAAAAACAACAATTGATGGACACATCGCAGCCAAAACCTGGAACGAGCTCTCGGTAAACATCAGACTCTCTCCGACCCTGCACATGTTCAGGAAGGACCTCAAGACCTGGCTCTTCGACTGATCCGGAGCCGCTCCCCCCCCCCCCCCCCCCCCCCCACCCCAGCGCCTTGAGACCCTCACGGGTGATTGATTGATTACAGCCAGCAGCTTTGGGTGCTTCCCCAAGCCTGGTTAGAGCATTTTCTTTAAAAGTCGATGCCACACACGTTCAAAGGCACTGGGAAACACACACTTTAAAGGGCCTGGAGTTATTGCACTGTACATTTTGCACACTACAGTAACTTTTGAACACTACAGTAACTTTTGAACATATTATGTAAGAAATTAGGCAGTTTGTATGTGTTTAAATATTACACGTTCACAATTTATTTTTTATAAACCTTCTCTTTAAACTCGTTAAATTTACAATTTGGTTTAAAATTCACGATTTGCCAATCTTTTTTTCAAACATTTCTTGGGGCAGGACACCCCAAAACCCTACATACATACATACATACCCAAATTTTATGCCCTAGCACTTTCAGATGTCGCCAGAATCTACTGCATTTTGTAGCAATTGTATTAACTGTGAGTACAGTTCTACCCAGATCCTTGGAGTGGGGGAAGGGGATTTGGTGAGCATGTAAATGTATAACTGGAAATACTTAAAAACACAGATGTGTGTTGAATTGAAACTTTCATTGAAGATCTCAGGTAGTTGCTCCCAAAGTTTAACCATGGCGTTCTAAGGCCCACGATTTTGGTAGCTTGGCTGAGAACAAGACTATACCCGCAGATTGAAGGGCTGCAATAGTTTGTTTAAAACAATGCAGCACAGATAATAGATAAAAGAATAATATACAAAGTCGAAAATTTCTCAAAAACTGAATGTGTTTCATCAGTGTTGACCAAAGATATAAGTCCAATGTAGATGCACAAGCAACCTTATAAGAAATGGCTGGGTACATCAAATTTAAAAAGTTTATATAGTTGACAAAGTCATAAAAATAACATAGTAAGGATTTTCTAGGCGAAGGCTGGGTCAAGCCATCTTTGATCACAATTTTGCAGGCAAGTCGCTGAGCAAATTACAAAGCCAATTAACAGAGACCACATTAGAATGTATTCAAACTGATCACCAAGGACAAGCACATCAGTTTAGCATAGTGTTCACCGGACTGTGCGGAATGTGGCAATTGCAAACCACTTTTAACATATAATGGGTGACAGCAATAGCAAATTTTACTGTACACTATCCACTGTTTAAACTCTGGCACATTACCGGTGCAGTCATTTATGCAATTGTTAGAAAAAAAAGTGTTTCAGGTGAGCAAGGTTTAACTTTAGAAGTCAAGGTAGCCAACTGAAAAGGAAGTAAAGGAACATGCATCTCAATTTAGCATGGCCTAAAACAAGGCATGTTGCATTTTAAGTAACTCACAGGCAAATATGCAAAAGGTAAAAGGTAGAGTTGTGGTAGAGTAGGATACCCAGAATGGCGTGAGTGGCACATGGAGGGCCTGCTTCTCTCATTTATTTTTCTTGTGTGAATTTGACTCATTTTGAGAAAGAACTTATCCTATATTAACATAGTACTTGTCAGACTCCAGCTACACAAATTGTGGCAATTTACTTCCACTGTCAGGGAGTAGTCCTCATCATCCATCTTATTCTAGGTCCTTCGCATCCAAAATGGACATAACTGGTCTCCTTTACTCTGGTTCTCTCATGCAGCATGCATATGGTATGCTCAAAACACACACAGGCACGCTTGGCATGCTAGTGGGATGTCAGCACAAAGTCCTGGGCATTCATATAGGAGCAGAATGTTTTACAAGTGAGCTACTAGGCCTCAAAAAGAGTGCCCCAGATAAAATGTTTTCATTACACAATATATTTCTGTTAACCCTGAGTATGCCAAACCTCTCTGTCTACTGCAGGCGCGTGCCTGCAGTGCCTGCTCTAACCCGGTTCACCCATATTGTCCCCAATACATTTTTTTATTGTAGGTGTCCCGAGTGGGACCGGGGCACCTGATAACAAAACCAAACAGATTTCCCACAGCAGCGGCATCAAATGCTGTCTTTGGTTCCGATCAGCTGGAAAGGAGTACTCCATAAGCCCCGTTTGGATTTTAAAAAGTTGCGTATTTCTTCTTGTGGTGACATTGATGATTATGGAGTAGAATATGCCAAGTAAGTGGCAGCCCCCACAGTAGTTTCAGATACAGCCATGCTAAATCAATTAGGGCATTGGATCTTAACCTTTTGACTTATGTGGACGCCCACTTAATCATTACTGGAACTTAAGGACCCCCCACTGAGTCATTATTGGAATCCAGGCACCCCCAATGTGTCATTACTGGAAGCCGGGATTAGCGGAACCCACTAGAGGGGAATAATGATTTTCAAACACACTACAACAACCAGCATGCCATGTGAAAATTACTCACCTGTGAGGCCCACTGATGGGCAGGGATTTAATTAGCATGCAGCTTCGAGTGCGCTTTTAAAAAGGTCTGCAGAACCCCTGTGATGCCTTTGATGAAGGAGGCTCCGAAACCGGTCAGGCAGAAAGAAAATCAGGAACACATTGCCGGTTTTCCTTCCATTAAAGAATTCAGTTGAATTGCTGCTGTTGAGTGCGTCCTTGGCCTCTTGGATAAACTTGGAAATATATATATATATAGAACTCCCAACATCAAAGATTAGAAACCGAGTACGGACTCCATTTAATTGTGCTTAATTTATTGTTTCAATACAACATGTCCAACAATACAGCGCGTTTCAGCCACCCACAGCCTTGTTCACGTATATACAAAGTGACAAGATCATTCTACTTATGATTTAAACAAACTAACCACGTGACACAGTGCAAATAGTAGAAATAGAAAGCAGACTTCTGATAGAATGTCATATTTATGGAAAACAGACATCTGTAATTGATATCACATAACATAAGAAAAACAAGTTAAAAATCATATAAATAGACTCGCCAGTTGTCATAAATTGGGCAGTAAAATTGTGCTGTCAGTGAATTAATTGATTATTGGGACAATAAAAATATACAAGTAAAGATGGTTCAGTAAACATCAAGACATATGCTGGCTTATATAAATAGTCCTGGAGTTAAAAGCTGCTGTAGACATGAGTCATGAGTGATGTAATATGTGAGGTCATAAGCAGTGCATTGAAGGGGAGTAAGTTATAATTAGTTAAGGGAACTTTAACTGCTGAATCCCTATGGTTTGGTATGAATGGAATCTCAGCCCAACTATAATGTCCATATAACCCTTGTTTTTTCAGTGACTTTCTAAGGTTTTTTTTAAAATTCTATTTCATAACTATAACGCCCCTGTAACCTTTGTTTTTTCAGTGAATATATGCATGCTAGTAGAACCTAAGCAGTGTTTCTCAGCACTAGAGCAAAAGCAAGATGGATTAGCTGACAGAAGGGTGATATATGTGCATATAAAATTACAAAGTATACCTAAAGAGAACCTGACCCCTTAGATGGAGGTCAATGCCACAGTCACAATGCCACTTTGAAGGTAGTGTGTCTATACATTTTGTACCTGTGCACTTATAGAACAATACTTCAGTGACTAAAGCATTTGGGTGCCTCCAAGGGTTCCATACATCAGGGTGACATTGTTTCTGCTACATGAAGTAACTGATACAGCGTGGAACTGTCAACTGAAATGAGATACTCGACCTCCTTCCAGACACATTTGTCATTGATGTTGAGAACAGACTTCACATTGCTTCACTCGACCATGACTCCTTCCCACAGAATGTCCCTTGCCAAGCTCAGGGAGGTGGGTGAATCTTGAAGGATTCTCCATTTACATTAACTTGTGGATCAACACCGATGTTCAATTCCATTACCATTGAGGCATCAGCAGTCATACAAGATGATTGCTGTAAGAAATGAAAGTATTAGTTGATGGAGGTGAGAACCCACCTCAAATAATAATCACAATCCATGTGAGGGTGTACCTTAAAAGTCGTTAAATAAACCTTTGCTCAACCTTCTGGTAGCTGTGGCACAGAGCAGCCAGGCTTAACTTAGCGGCAAGAGATAAATTATTTATGCATCACTAAAACAGTAATACAATTAAAACACAACAAGAATCCTAAATCAATTAAGAAAAATAGGGAGTATATTGATAAATGAAATGACACAAAAAATTTTTTAAAATCCAATTAATAAAACCAGAGTCAAGAAAAGAATTTAAAAAAAATGTATTTAAAAATAGCGCCAAAAACCACTAAGCGTCAACTGCAGCAACTGATCTTGCTGGGTCCGGACAAGGGTACATTTAAGGCTGACCGTGATGGATTGGGGGTCGGATATTGGGGTCAGGTTTGTGGCAAAGTTACTTTCTCACTTAGAAACTTTTATTGAAGTTCAAAGTCTTCAGAAGGGCCAGGCAGCTGACTGTATCAGAGGAAGGGATCGACAATGGGGTCATGAAAGGTTAGTGCACACTCACCTATTTATTTGGGCCTTTCCTCTGCACCAATTTTGAAGCTGATAACTCTGCCTACAGAGCCAACTCTGGCATTGGGAATTAAGTAGATATGTGAGAGTGCCATCTGTGAGTCAAAAGAGAAGGCCCTGTACCTCAAATCAGTATGCACCCACAGTGGTTGGTTGATATTTTACTATCAAGTGTTTATTTATTTTGCTGTCTTTGTCTACAAGCCATGTGTATGAGAATGATAATAATTATGAACAACTCAGCAAATATTATGCTGACCAGAGCAAATGTTAGACAAACCCCAGTCATATTTCATCACAAATCACTACCCTGTTAGTCTGTCGTATAGCCTAAGTGTCCATGTGTTGCCAGCCATTTAATTTATTTGGCTGTATTAGCTTACTGAGCCTAATTTATGGCAAGCGATATATAGTTTTCTTACATACCTTATGTTGCCATCAGGTTAGCAGTCAGAATCTGTCCTTCAGCATTTCCCCTCAGAAATCAGTTCATTTTGTCTAACCCACCCCCTGCATTTGTACTTCATATACCTTTCTCAGCAGTGATGCCTTATGGAAAGGAGGCCTAACCCTTGCTTAACTCCTTCTTTGCTACAAAAATGTGAAAAGAATGCACCTTTCCAGATTCATACAGAAACTTAGTAACCCTTTTGAAAATCTTCCCTCCACAGAAGAGAAGCAGGTGAACATGCCGGTGATGATGCTGATGTTTCTGACTTAAGCTTGGAATGCAGTAGCACAGGTCGTGTGCTTGTTATGTCGCATAACCTCATGCATCCTTTTCGGGCCTCACACCTGATGACGGCTAAGAGCCCTCCAGTGATGTCTGATGAGGCTGTGGCTGCTGCACCAAGGATTTGTATTGGCTCAGGTGCAGATTTTCCAGTCTGTGCACCTGTATCTGCGCTGAAGGTTAAGCATCTCCAGCCTTCTCAGGGATTGCCTATTCATCCATCTGCAAGCTTAGGCTACCATGATAAGGAACACCTTCCTGCTGGGTTTGAAGGCTCATCGGAGCTACATAACTGTGTATGGCCTTTGTTCAGTGTTGGAGCTGCACTTGCAGACAAATGTGCTTGAGTTACGGGCAGTCCACTTTGCCCTGCAGGCATTTCTTCCTAACATCTCAGAGAACAACTTTCAAATTATGTTGGATAACACCACTACTGTCCATCTTATCAATAGACATGATGGTGTGTGGTCAGAGAGGTTATGTTGGGAAGTGGCTTGCCTGGGGAAGTGACATTGAGGAATCTTTCAGCTAGTGGCTAACCTTCCAGGTTCTCTCAACACTAGGGCAGATTCTCTTGCTCACATCTCCCTGGATGGAGAGCCACAAGTGGGAGCTGCATCCCGAAGTGATGAAAGTGATCTTCTCCAGACTGGGGCTTCCATCATTTGTGGATCTCTTTAGCATAGCCCAGAACAAGAAGAGTCCTTAGTTTTGTGCTGTACAGTTTTCTCTGAATGGCTTCCTGGGGGATACCTTAAGACTCGATTGATCACAGTGTCTGCTGTACACATTTGGCCAACCACACTAATGTCAAAAGGCCTGCCTAAGGTGTCGGATGATCAAGCATAGCTGACTCCAATCGCCCCAGACTGGGCAATGAATATCTGGCATACTTATCTGTTGGCAGTCAGCATTTATCACCCTTACCTCTTCCAGTATAGACCAGATTTGTTCATGCAGCAGGATGGCCATTTCATCCATCTTCGTCTCCAGACTCTGTGCCTGCACTTAAGGAGACTGAGCGGTGTCAATTGGAGTACTTTTTGCTTTCTGATGAGGTTGCATACCTCTTGTTAGTGGCCAGGAAACCTGCTAATAAATCCATTTACACAGGCCACTGAATTAAGTTCATTTAGTGGTGCAAGCTGGCAGGAATTGCCTTTCTGTCTTGTGAATTGCTTTGTCCCTCACTCTGCAGGGCCTTGCAGTGTCTACAGATTAGGGCTATCTAGTGGCCATGTCTGCTTTCATGTGCGTCCCTGATCAACCTTCCATATTCAGATAACCATAAGTGTCGTATTTTCTGAAAGGTCTGCTTTACTCTCCTACTTTGTTTATTTTTCTTCAGTGGATTTTGAACTTTGTCTGACTCTCTGGATGGCATCTTAGTTCGATTCAATGCACAGTTCCCCCATTCTAAACCTCATTCTGAAAACAGCTCTGTGGCGATTATCTCTGTTCTCAGGGTCGGAGAACTGCATGTCCTATCAGTTCATCCACATTTTTCTACCAGGATGAGTTAGTTCTTGTTACCTGCAAATTCTTCACACCCTGAGCAGTGTCTTCATTCCACGTGGCTAAGACTATTTCCTCTTGCTTCCCTACATTACAACCAACCAATGAAGAGGAGTCTGCATAGGCTGGACCCTGGGTTCGGTGTCATTATATCAACCGCACACTACAGAACAGAGTAGATGATCAGCTTTTTGTATGCTTTACTGGCTCTCAAAAGGGCAAGGCAGACTAAATGCGCTATTTGCAACGGGTCCTGCTTTGTATCAATATTTTTATGCCCTGGCCAAGAAAGCCCTGTGAGAGCACTTGTGCTTATTCCACTAGGTACGACTGCTTCCACTACTCCTCCAGAAGCCTCCCAGTTACAGTAATCTTTTAGCCAACTACATTGTCGCCTTTGCATACTTTTGCAACATACCTGTTGAAGACATCTTCTCACCAGTTACATTGTTGTCATTGCATACTTTTGCAGAGCAGTACTGCCTCGTGTCTCAGAAATTAAGTGATGTGTACTTTGCCTGTGCTCTGCTGCTTGGTTTCCTTAGTGAACCGGCAAACCTCAATACCACCTCCTTGGGACTCTCTCAAAAGGTGATGAATCTTTAGGAAGGTGTATCCATCAGATTTTTGCTCCCTTTTGATATTGATTTTTTTCTGTTGGATGTATAACCTTTTTGCAGATTCTTCAGTGCCATTTCTTTTCCCCATTGATCTTGTGCTGGGATTAATATGATCACATGGCATGCATGCATGTTACATGTCTATTTCAAGGTTGTGTCAGTTAAAGTCTTATGATATCACGTCTGGCGGTGGAGTCACCGCCAGACGTTTTGTTTTGTGTCACCCATTGGCACTGGACCTTTAGTGCTGTGAAAACGTTTTGCCAACCAGTCTGCCACCTTAGAGGAGTATTCATAAGATGAAGAATTTGCAGGGAGATTTCTCCAGGATGTGGGACCACTCTTGAATATATATTTGTATGGACAAGTTAAGGGTAGTATGTGAAACATTATGTTTGTTCTGTTTTTTTTTCTTATTTAAAACTTTATTTATTAAACATTTTCATTTCATCATAGCATAACCGTAGTTATAGTGAGCCACCCGGCCACTGCACTACAATGTTGAATATCCATCTCCCTGGGCCGGGCTCGGGCCGGGGAGTATATAATAAAGGACGAAGTCAGCGCACGTGGCTGACGGCGTGAACTGAGCACTGGTGTGGTTGTCCCTTATTTCATGCTCCGCTGTCGCAGTTAGGCCTCCCCTGCCCTCTTGTCCCTAGAAGTCGGTTGAAGCCCTGACCGCACCCCCAGGGCCTGCCCATCATCCCCTACCAGACACGATACTGGCGACGAGGGAGTGAGCGGACCCACGTGTCCAAACCCCCCTTCACATCGGCCGAGAGATACGGGTGGCATCGCTGGTGGTGCCCACCGAGTGGAGCGGTGGTGTGTGGCGGCTGCTGCGGGAGTCTCGGCCGCGGAGTGCGCCTGGTGCCTGCAGGCCCGCGAAGGTGGTGGTAAGGTGCCGGCGAGGGGGAAGGTGCGGACGGTAACGGCCCGAGCTGCTGTGCATGCTCATACATTCTGGGGAGAGAGCGCGAGGCCGTGCTTCAGCCTGTGTGTCAGCGGGCGTGCGCGGCTGACGAAGGAGAATCACCGGCATGCCGCCGGAACGGACTCGGCGGCCCGGATAGCATGGTGCAGCCTAGTGTGAGGCCTGAGTGGATCTGCTGCCAGCAGTTGGACACTTGGCCCCGATTGTCAGCGCAGGAGGAGCAGTGGGCTCCCCATTGTTGGTGGGCAGCAGAGTGGTTGGTCCTCAGCACGCAATAGAGAGCACACGGAGCATCAGCGCATTAACTCCTAGTGACCCCCCAGCTCAGAATCCAGGGAGTGCGGAAGGACATCCAGGGGGTGGACCATGAGCAGGTCTAAGGCACTGGCACAGGTGTGGTGGTGTACAGGAGCGGTGAGGAGCCAGACTATGCACACCGGTGGGAGGCGCATTAGTGATGCCTAATAACCAGGTGACGGCGGCAGCCCTGGAGGCAGGAGCTGCAGGTGCGAGGCCTGGACGGATGGCAGTGAAGGCCTTACCTGAGTTTAGTCAGCTGGCGGACCCAGCGATGGCGGCGCCAAGGTGGCGGAAATGGGTGGGTCAACTATTTTCTTGTCACCCGAGAGACCGAGAATGCCGTGAAGCATTCTACCATTTGTTTATGGGAGGCGATGAGCTCTACGACTTGTTCCAGGATCTACCGGACACAGGTGACGGCAACAACTATGAGAAGGCGGTCAGGGCCCTGAACCGCCACTTCGATCCTCAGGTCAACCCGGACTTCGAACACTTCAAGCTGCGGCAAGCTGAGTAACGGGAGGATGAGTCGATTGACATGTTCTTCGTGAGATTGAGGAAGCTGGCAAGCACCTGTGTGGGGGTGGATCGAGCGTTCGAGATGAGGGCCCAGCTCATCGTGGGTGCAAGTCCCTAGAACTGCGCAAACTGATCCTTCGGCAGCCGGGGATAACGTTGGATGACATCCTGGTCTTGGGGAAACCGCATGAGTTGGCCGATGTCAGAGCGGGGGAGATGGAGGTGGAGGTGGCGTTGGCCAAGAAATCCGCGAACACTCAACCCCTGTACCCTACTCCCGTCAAAGAGGAGAGGGTGGATGTGATTCGGAAGATGTACAGCAGTGGGGCAGCGCCCAGCAGTGGCCAGAAGGAGCGGCACCAGAAGCAGGGGTGCCGGAACTGTGGGTTGGTGACGCATTCCCAAAGAGGTTGCCCGGCACAAAGAAGACAATGCCTCAAGTGCAACAAGTATGGGCATTTCGCGAAGGTGTGCCAGGGCGGGGCGAGATCCAGCGTAGGGAAGCCCAAAGGGCAGCGATTCCAGAAAAATGCCAAGGTGGTTCAGGAGGACGAGGACCTGGACAGCAGATACCAGAAGCTGGCTGTTGCTGATGACGATGACAATGTCTTTGTGGTGTCTAACGTGCGTGGTGTCAACACGACTAGGAGACCTCCACCCGTTTGCCCGGTCTGGATTGGGAACTCCTGCATCCGGACGCTCATCGACACGGGGTGTCAGTGAATATTCTGGATGCAAAACAGTACAGTGAGCTCAGACCGAAGCCTCGTCTCATATAGACTGCTGCCAAAATACTTACCTATGGAGGTCACACGCCGATCACTCTTCAGGGAGTAGTCGATGTGGAGGTTAGATAGACAGAGCCACGGCCACCAGATTCTATGTTACCTGTGACAGGGCGGGGTCATTGTTAAGCTGCCACACCGCAGAGGATCTGGGACTAGTGATGTTCGCAAGGCATATACACCAGTCGCAGGCGGACCAGTTACTAGCAGAATTTCCAGAGCTCTTCCGGGGATTGGGCTGTATAAAAGGGGTGGAAGTCCAGTTACACATCGACGAAGCCGTCCAGCCGATTGTGCTCCGCCACCGGAGACTACCTTTCCACCTTCGACCCCTGGTAGAAGCGGAGCTGGAACGCCTCGAGAAAGAAGGAGTAATTGAGAAGGTGTCGGGACCGACGCCATGGGTGTCGCCATTAGTGATAGCGCCAAAACCCAAACAACCGGGCGCTATCAGACTATGTGTCGACATGAGGCTGCCAAACCACGCCATACGCAGGGAGAGGCACATCACCCCTACAATCGACGAAATTGTGACAGAAATCAACGGGGCGCAGTGGTTTTCAAAGGTGGATTTGAACTCTGGGTACCATCAGCTGGTGTTAGCTGAAGAGAGCCGCTATATCACCACATTCTCGACACATGTGGGGTTACGCCGTTTCAAAAGATTGAGTTTTGGGGTCTCGTCAGCAGTGGAAGTGTTCCAGGAGGCAGTGAGAGAGGCACTGTCAAGTCTCGTAGGAGTCATCAATGTCAGTGATGACATTCTCATCTTTTCAAAGTCACTGGAAGAACATCACGTGAGGCTAAGAGCGACTCTCTGGAGGTTAGTCGAACAAGGGCTAACTCTACATCGGGCCAAGTGTGACTTGTACGCAAATGAGGTGGAGTTCTTTGGCTACCGGTTCTCGGCAAGAGGTCTGCAAGTCGATCCGGTGAAGGTGGAAGCCATCAGAGCAGCGGCCATCCCCCAAAAGCCGTCTGAGGTCCGATCTTCCTGGGCATGGCCAGCTACTGCAGCCGTTTCATTCCTCATCTTGCCACCCTATCGGAACCACTCCGGAAGCTAAGAAGGACGTGCCGTGGCAGTGGACTGACAGCGAAGCACAAGCCTTCAATGACATCAAGAGTGCGCTATTGAAAGGAGAAACGGTGGCGTACTTACAACCCGGCTCGGCCACGGAACTCATCGTGGATGCCAGTCCTTGGAGCTGTGCTACTTTAGAAGACTGGACAAGGAGAGTGGGTGCCGATTGCCTATGCCAGCCGGGCGCTCATGGCGGTGGAGACCAGGTATGCTCAGATTGAGCGGGAAGCATTGGACATTTGCTGGGCATGCCAGCATTTGACAACTATTTGTGTGGGCACACATTCACGGTGGTCACTGATCATAAACCGCTAGTACCGCTCTTCGCTGGCACGGAATGGGCCATCTAGGATCGAAAGATGGGCCGTCCAAATTCAGCACTACCGGTTTGAAGTGGTGTATAGACCAGGAGACAGCAACCCAGCGGACTACCTGTCAAGGCACCCCATTGCCCTGCATGCGGGTCACAAGGGGGATGTGGACGAAGGGACGGAGTCTTTCGTGCGGCAGGTCATAGATGAAGCGTGCCCCCAGGCACTGTCGGTGGAAGACACCCAGGAGGCAACCTGACAGGATGAGTGTCTGCAGGCTGTGAAGCGCACGCTAAGGGATCATCAGTGGAAGTGGTTCCTGCAGGGAAATGACCGGAGAACAGAGGAAGAAAAAGAGTACTGGGAGAATGTGTGGCGATGCCGTGAAGAACTAAGCACATCCCGGGAAGGCATAATTCTCAGAGGCACGTGGATTGTGATACCGGCATCCCTTCGGAGAAGAACAGTGGCCCTAGCCCATCAAGGGCACCAAGGTGTCAAAAGATCAAGGCACATTTGCGGTCCAAGGTCTGGTTTTCCAGGAGTGGATCGTCTCGTTGAGGACAAAGAGCGAGGGTGTCACGCCTGCTGAATAACCGGAGCTGACTCACCGGGAGTGCCCATCATCACGGAAGGGCCGAGCCTGACACCTTGGCCACGGGTGAGTATGGACTTGGGCAGTTTTCCCGACGGGAGACACATGGTGGTGCTCGTGGACAGTCACTCTAAGTTCCCGTGGTGGAAGTGGTCACGTCAACAGCATTCAAATGCATCCAGCCTGTGTTAGAAAAAGCGTTTGCACTCCTGGGAATGCCGGAAGAGGTTTGAACAGATAATGGGCATGGAACCAGGCACCGCAGGGTAACTGCTCAATGGCTGCAGGCCAACGGGGACATGGAACGATTCATGCGGACCTTGAACAAAGCGCTGCAGATTGAGAGCCTATCGACACACCCCACATTGCACCACCCTGTGCGTGCCGCACGATCTGCTCTTGAAATGGGCGGTGCGCGATGGTATACCAACCAGTGAACTCTGGGCCCCAGCGGTCCTGGACGTGAGGCAGTCCTAGGCCCGACGCCAAAGCAACAATGACAAGGCCAGCAAGAGAAGAGGAGCTCGCCCGGCAGAAATCCAGGTGGGGGACTATGTCGTGGGAAAGGATCGACACCCTGGATCCAAGTTTCGAACGCCGTTTGAACGAGACTTGTGGAAAGTTGTGCAGATAAAAGGAACCATGGTCTTAGCGGAAAAAGGTAGCCAGCGGATAGCCCGCAATGTGTCTTGGTTCAAAAAGGCCCGGAACTCCGGCGAGGGCATGATGGAGTCGAAGACAGTGGAGTGGAGTGACGATGTTGAGTTGCAGACGGAAGGGAGCACATCTGCCGAGGTCGGGCAGGAGGAGGGGCCCGAAAGAGCCATGGACAACCCCGCGGCAGACAGCTGGCGCAGCACCGCGCTACGGGAAGAGGCCTCTGGGAGCGGGCGTGGAAGCCAGCAGTATGGGCTGCGCAGCAATCCTGAGCCCAGTTCGAGACTGAGAGACTACCTGTGTTGAGCCGGTGTGAAAGAGACAGTTAAGCTTTCTTGGTTGTGCGGCCGTGAAGGAACTGCCAGGTTGTTATGTGAAGTTCTTGTTAATTATTGTGCACTGCACTAATTTCATGGGTTAGATGGACTACAATGTTGCATATTCACCTCCCTGGGCCGGGCTCGGGCCGGGAAGTATATATTAAAGGACGACGTTGTAGTGTCCTGCGAGACACGTTCTAGTGTCCCGCAGGAAGCTGTAATCCCAGCCACTCCCTCGAGGGCTGGACACATTGCACCCCCACACCCATCCATCACGGGTGCCACGAGTGACGTGGCCCTGTCAATAAAAGGGCCCGAGTGCACGTGCTTGTGGCCAGTTACTGTTATGCATCTCCTAGTGTCTGTGTCCCTCATTTCCGTGATGTGGGCCTGAGGCCCAACACCACATTGGCGTCAAGCAGGCCGACACCCGTGCGTGCGCTGGCCACTCCATCACTCGCCTGCGTAGGGGACAGTCTAGCCCATGTCTAGGGCACCCCCTGCTGTCAGCGCAATGCTTCCTGAGTGCGGGGAAAAGGAGGAAAAGTGTTGCAGCACCCATGGCGTTCGAGGAGCCCCGCCGCTAACCCTCTCTGCAACGGATAAGGATCCTACTCCCTGAGCTCCTCTGGTGCCCACACATGTGTAGAACCTACACCAAGAGTTCAACGGTCGCACCTGTAGGTGAGCAGAGCATACACCAGCACGGCTGCGAGCCGTAGATGAATCAGCCCTCCAGCCATGTCCATAGCGCCTGCAAAGTCAAGCACAGCCCGCAGTGCCAGGGAGGCTCCCATGGCCTGCATGTGAAGAGGCCGCCCCTACGAGGCGAACTCCAGGGGAGACTGGGCCTACCGCAGTGGATCGGTGGATCGGAAGCCTACACCGGCACGGTGAACTCCGTGCTTCTGGGTGATTACCCCCTGCGCCCGCGTATGCAGGAAAGCACAGGCGGCACCCGCTGTGCGCAGCCTCCCAGCACGTCCCGAATAGCAGCGCTCCAGCAGGCTCCCCAGTCTTATCTTTGCAGAAAAGGAAAAGCGCAGTAGACACTCACCCTGCACCCTGTCTCGAGTTGCAGCGAAAAGGAGGTAGTGCCACTGTGTGACCCCGAACCCTGCAAGGTCGCCTCTGCCTCTAGCAGCACCCAAGGGATTAGGAAGAGGTTGCCCATCGTCGAGCAGCCCTACAAACCTCCGGGGAGGCCGCCTGCACTGCACCCGTCTTGGACAGAGACGTCATGGCAGCCGCCGAGTGCATAGAAGCAAGTTTCAAGCACCGTCAGCCCCATGGAACGAGGTCCGCAGCGTGAAAAGCTGCTGGGGTTTGAGATGAGAATAGCCCCTCACCTACCTGCAGGAGCCCCTGGCGGTTGCTCTCACCTGCCTCAGACGAACGGTGCAACTCCGGGGCCATCTGCCTTGCTTTCAGCAAGAAGAATGGCTGCCGCATCAGAGAGACAGCCGGCAAAGACCGGGAGCGCACTGCCACCTAGTGGTGGCCTGATGCACCGCACCCTGCCACAAATGCACTACGCCAGCCTGACATGGCCAAGACCTTTGACAAAAGGCAGATACAGGATCGCAGTGACAAAAGAAGCCCAGGCAGGAGACTCCCAACTCAGGTCTCCACACAAAGGCATCCCAGCCCGAGGCAGCACAGCATAAAGAAAAGCACAGCACCTAAGATAGTGAAGAAAAGGTGTAAAACAACCCCTGCCATGGAATCACAGACCGCAGCACCTGTGAGGAGGAGCACAGCAAACAGCGCCAGCAAGGCTGCCCCCAGCTCATGCAGGGAGCAAAGACACAAACACAGGTTTTTACCCCCCACGAGACCCTGCTCATCGGCCAGCCAGTAACACAGTGTGCAGCCAGAGAACTACTACCCCAAACCAGGGACAAAGTATATTGCCCTGAAGGAAGAGGCCCTACAGCGAGGAGAAGTTCCCGATGCGACATGAGAGTTACCCCACTGGTGGCTGTCAATTATTACAGCGAGGGCAAAAGAGCACCGACTGCCACTTTTGCAAAGCTCAGAAAGAGACTTACAAACCCCACAGAGAAGCCCTAGCAATGCAAAGCCCGACATAAGCATCAACACCAAAGACAGCTCCACTAGCAAGAGTGGACGACCAGCCAGACTGCAAAGTCTCAAAGGAACTGACCCCACCAACAGCACAAGGAAGGCTGGTGCAGAGAGCGCACCCCCAGTGGCTACCCAATGTCACAGCGCGCCACTAGCCCCTAGTGGTGAACTACCACCACCACCGCAAAGAAAAAGAGCCGCCATGCACGGTGCCATAAGTGAGCGCCCTGGCAAAGATGAAGCACGCACAGCCCAAAGTGCGTAACACACGCGACCAGAAGATTGTCATTAGAGGTGAACACCCAGGAGGAGAAGAAACCTCTCTGCCAGGAGGAGAAGAAACCTCTCTGCCAGGAGGAGAAGAAACCTCTCTGAAGAAAGAAGCACTGCTGGAACCGGCAGGGAGATTCCATACATCTCCACAGCAGCAACAGTGCCTGGAAGGGGCCAAACGCAGCACAGTGTCCTCCCTCACACTGCCTCACGCCAGAGTCGTCAGTGACCCCAGGCTGACGAGAGGAGAGTCGCACACCACAAGTGGACAGCAGCCACCACTAGCAAGAATGGACGACCAGCTAGGACAGCGACGTCTCCAGGGAACTGCCTCCAACAACAGCGCAAGAAAGACTGGTGCAGAGCATGCACCACACGTGGCTGCCCAACGCCACCGCTGGTGAAGAGGTAGCATCACCCGCTCCTACTGGTGAACAGGCTCCACCGCAAGCCACACCACAGGCACCGCAGGTGCCAGAAGAGAGCGTCCAGGAAGAAGAAAGAGCATCCAAAGTCAGAGGCGCGCAGAAGGCTTCGCCAGTGAATCCGACAGCACGGGCAGGCGCCCGGGAGATTGAGACATCTCTGCAAAGCAGCACTGCTGACCGCAGGTAGCAGAGCACCCACATCTCCACCGCCACAGCGAAGCCCCGCAGAGGGTCGAAAGCAACAAGGTCCTCCTCAACACTGCCTCAAGATGGAGTCGGCGGTGACCCACGACAGGCAAGAGAGCAGTCGCTCCCGCAGCGGCCCGAAAGCGACACAGTGTCCTCCTCAACACTGCCTCACGATGGAGTCGGCGGTGACCCACGACAGGCAAGAGAGGAGTCGCACACACCACGTGGCAGGCCGCCACAGCAACAGGTGCTCCAAAGCCAGCGACACGCGACTGGACGTCATGTCGCCCAGCAAGCAAGGAGCGCGCCGGAGCGAAAGCAGAAGCCGGCGCCATGACCGCGCCGCCTCTAGGTCTAAGCGCAACGCCCTCGATGAAAGAGGAGTGACAGCCCTGTCACCCTGAAAACCGGATAAACACAGGTGGGCTGAACAGACCAGAAAAGGGAGAAGACTGAGGACTCACAGCAAGCCACGAGCACACCCTAACATACCAGACAGCCACCAAGGCGAACCGACGTCCCTGGATACAGCTCCACGGGTGAACCGAACATAAGCCGCAGCAAGCGCAAACCGCGTCTCATCCCTACGCTTCCCCAGGCGACTGTCCATCCCCAAGCGGTGGCAGTCTAAGTCAAGTGGCATCCCTGCTCCTGTCCGCAGATACCACGGGTGAAGATCAGCACTGAGTGTCTGTCCTCACACCGCCTCAAGACGGAGTCGGCAGTGGCCCCAAGCCAGGCAAGAGAGGATCAGCACACTCTACGTGTTAAGCCGCCACAGACAATCAACATCAGCAAGGCGGAGGCACGCGGCTGCCCAGGTCTATCCTGACATCCAAACTCTCCCAGCAAGTCACCACCACCTGTCATTCCGACTCACCACATGGCTGGCAACCATCACCACGCCAGCCATCAGCACATGCGTCAAACATCACTCCCCGAGTACCGATGGACTGGAGTCCAAAACCGTTACCACACAAGCCGACTAAAAGAAACCAGAAGCCACCGGTGAACCTGACCTACACCGGAACCGCGGCAGCGAGTGCAAGTCCTGACCAAAACCCATCCACCCGTGAGGGTTGTGCGTGCGACCAAGTAGCGGCTCCTCGGCGGTCCTGCAGCTGCCCCCAGACGGCACACGAGCAGCGGCCCCAGCACAGCCTTTTTACAGTCCCGCAGCAACCCCGACGACGGGCCTCCCCAGGCGGGAGAGTGAGGAGAGACATTGCCCCACCGACAGGGTACCGGTCACAGCCAAGCAGTTCAACAGGGACAGTCGGTCCAGCAACACCTCCGTGAATTCTCACGTGAGACTCCATGGTCACGACGCAGCCCACTAACAGAACTGTTAGAACTCACCACAGACCATCACCGACGTCAGCAAAGTGGAAGCCATGCAAGGCATTGTCAACGAACTGACAGTATGCAGCGGATGTCTCTAAGCCAGTGGTTGTGTCCTGAGTCCCTCAAATTAAATTACGGGTGCCCGCCGAGAAGGTCCTGCTGCAAGCCAAGTTCACCAGCCCATGTCTGATGTCGTCCTGCCACCTGACTCGAGAGACTGATGGACCCTGTGGTATTTAGTTAACTGTATATTTCTTCCCCACAGGTTGGACTGACACTTTGTTTGTCCTTCAATAAAGTTGGGGAGGAATGTAGTGTCCTGCGAGACACGTTCTAGTGTCCCGCAGGAAACTGTAATCCCAGCCACTCACTCGAGGGCTGGACACACTGCACCCCCACACCCATCCATCACAGGTGCAAAGAGTGACGTGGCCCCGTCAATAAAAGGGCCCGAGTGCACGTGCTTGTGGCCAGTTACTGCTATGCATCTCCTAGTGTCTGTGTCCCTCATTTCCGTGATATGGGCCTGAGGCCCAACACCACAGACGTCAGCACACGTGGCTGACGGCGTGAACTGAGCACTGGTGTAGTTGTCCCTTATTTCATGCTCCGCTGTCGCAGTTAGGCCTCCCCTGCCTCCTTGTCCCTAGAAGTCGCTTGAAGCCCCGTCCGCAGCCCCAGGGCCTGCCCATCATCCCCTACCCGTGTCCGGCTGGACACGACACTAGTAAGTGCTATCGGGTGTGTTTGGTGCATCATCTGGTACATGTACAATAGCGAATGTACAAGGGACTAATGAAAGCCTTTATAACAAAGGCCTTTATAATGCCAGCGGAGAAATGACTATGTCCCAACAACATCAGTTTTTACAACGAAATACTGTATCACGCCGCCACATAGGTATTTATTCAATCTGCCGTTTCCACGCATGCCAATTTAACCCATACTTTTGCTGCGCTTACCGTAAAACGCCAAACGGTATTAAATGTGAAAGTCTATGTTTTAGTGAAACGCGTCCTGAAGCATCCTGTCACTGCTGTAGTCCTACCTTGTTATTAAGTATTTCATTTCAGGCAAAGTGTATGTATTACCGAAAGTGTTACTGCGTGCGCTGCCCGCCTGCGTCTCTCCGTCAGCAACCGACAGCATCGCTGCACGTAAACAACTAGGAACAGTAAGTGATTGGCTGACTCCGAGCCTTCTCTATATTTAAACCCCTTGAGAACGTGCTGAGACCTCGGCAGGTCTTACTTTCTTGGAGGACGGACACAGATAGACCCGACAACCTGCACCATGCTGAACCATGCTAAGAAGCACCCGAGCGTGAGCGTATAAGCAGTGTCGGGAAATCCAGATTTATGTCTTTAAACCCGCGTTGTAGTCTGATGTACAGTAAGACCTCCAGTGGTGTGGGTCCTCCCCGTGAAAGAAAGTGTCCCTGTCCCCAAAGGTCTCCCCCTCATACATATACTCTCATGTAGTCTTGCCTCATTTAAGCAACATATGCCGGCATACGGTTTCTTGCTACGAGAGTTGATGATGATAGGGTATGGGAAAGAGTGGAGAGTACAAGAACAGTTTATCTAGTCTCCGAGCTATCTCCCGCCACGTGTTCGACGTACATGCCACTGTGGAGGCCGTCTGATTCCCTAAGGGGGAGTTTGCAAGGTCTTAAAGAAATTGAGGTCCGGTGTGTATGGAATATTAAGGAAGAGATAAAGAAGGTTGGGTAGTATGGCCATTTTCATCAGGGCGATGCGGCCCGTAAAGGATAGGGGCATTGATATCCATGTTGTGATGGAGTCCACTAGTGCGTCTAATGCCCTGCCATAGTTGTCTCTTATGAATTCGGTTTGTTCTCTAGATATCCAGATTCACAGGTATTTCAATTCTGCCGAGCACCATCTCAACGGATAGTCAAGGGCATGCTTTTTGGTGGAAGGAGTTAACAGAAACATTTCTGGTTTTCCCAATTAATGTGTATTCCTGACTGCCCCCCATAAGCTATAATTTCTCATATGATTGGGTTAAGGCTGTTTCGTGGGTTCTGGATTTAAAGCTTGATGTGGTCCCTTAGAGCAGAGGTCTTCAAACTGTGGGGCGCTCCCCCCACGCCCCCCCCCCAGGGGGGGCGTGGATGTGCTGCCAAGGGGGTGCAAATAGGTCTGCAATTACATGTAAATTAAAGATGGCCTGAAAGCGCGAAAGGAGCTGTTCTAGGCTGTCTTCATATACATGCAGCAGTGAAACGCCACAAGTGAAAGGTTGTTGCTACTAAGAGGCACTGGGGAGGCCAGCGAGTGTGAAGTTGGGGTCAAAGACCAAGCTAAAAAGAAGAAAAAAAAATCCATTGTTTTCTGTTCACCTTGGAATAACTACATATAAAAACACGCACACAACTCGAGGACAAATCATCAATTAACGGTCAATTAGGCGTATAGGGCGTGGTGCAGTGCCAGGTCATCAGGCTACAGTGTAAAATCTGTTATGGAATGGAAAGACTGCACAGAAACTAAAACCCAATCTCGTTTAAACTGTGAAAGTGTTTAGCAACTCGGAAAGGTGAGGTGGGTGATATAAACAGAGATTTTCCATCCAAACTACTGGTGGTCAATGAAAGGTATCAAAGAGAAATGTACTTAAGATCTACTTGTTGGGAGACACAACAAACAAGAGATTTTTCTTTTTTTGTGAAAAATAAACTTTGCACAAGTACAAGCTCACAGGACATACTTCTGCATTTTTGTATTTTGGAGCTGGTGAGGATAAAGTGCTCTCAATGTTTCCGATTTTATTTTCAAGTGTGGAGATTGCAGGCAGGAGAGTGATAAATGGATGGCATTTGTCACCTATAATGCTCGTTGGGGCATTGACACAGACATGACGGTCACTTGTCCTGCACACAATTACTGCACCACAGTGACCATTGATAAAAAACTTTGAGGTTATGCAGTTAGAAACATCTGGTTTGTCATAGAAACTACATCTTAGTATCAGCGAGACTATGTTACATTTTGTAAAATGCAATATCTAATTTATGTTCTATTTTTGAATATGTAATTATATTTGTAATAAAGACTCACACACCTTAGTTGAAAAATAAATGCAAGTTAAGCTAATCAAAAGGAAATATCCTCTTTTACCTTATGAAACCTCAGTTAGCTAATGTGATCACTGCATATGTCTTCGTGTGTGATGACTAAGTCACAAGATTAAATCCTGATTGGTGCAGTGATGAATAGTGGCTTGTTTATAGTGCTAAAATGTCCCAGTCTGTGACAGAAAGCACTGTGAATGTCATGTTTTAAAATTGTATTACAATGTATAAAACAAATATACATTTTAGTGATAAGAATCCAGACTATACCTAATGTAAATATTTTTATAAATGCCCATTAAAAAGGTGCACTCCTTTTAATGGACACATATATTACCTCTCAGAAAGAATAGTTCATAGACTTTATTCGGGTAACTTAATACCCATAAAAGCACAACATCTTAACAAAAAATAAATAGCAAAATGGAAGATTGACAGTACACAATGATCATTTATAGTAACATAGCTATAACAATTAATACATTTGATGACATATTAAAAAGGAGCTTCATTGGTAATAAATAGATGATTTTCTGTTTAAAACAATATATCAGCTAACAATAACACAGAGATAGTCAGTCAAGTAAGGGCTCAGGGATTGGGCATAGTCTTACGTACTCTAGTGGCAATTCTCAGGAAAGTGCTTGTGCGAAGGATCAGCTCTTCATCAACGAGGGAAACTAAGCATGTATAAGCATTATCCAGGCTGATGGGCCTTCTCTTTTTAAAAAATGGATTTAAAAGCCACTTTGTATATTTTATATGATACTTACAAAAGAATAAAACATGTAAAATTGATTGGCCACTCACCCCATCACAAGGGCATGGTACATGATCAAGATTATGATGATAGCCAAGAGGGAAGCACAATGCAAATCTAACAGTTCCTGCTCTAAGGCGGAATAATAGGCTCCTTTCCCAATGGGTAGGGTGAGATATGTAGGTAGGGAGTGATGGTCCTGTTCAATGGACATGTAACTGAGAACAGAAGATTTCTTAGATTCCAGGCCAATCCTTTCTTTATTATATAAAAAGTAAAGTGCATCTCTAAGCTCCTTTTTTGGCACAGTGTCAGCTATATTTGGTTTTAGGAAGATATTTTCTTTATTGACACTGCACAGGCTTTGGTATACTCCACTAAGCCAGGGGATTTCCATCCCTTTGTCACACAAAAGGCAATCGTTAATAATCTCTCTGGTGAGGGAGGCAGCCTGGTTCTTCCATACTGATAGCCAAAAAAGGGCAGGACGAGCGTGTATAAAATCCGATATAAAATTAAGATTGAGTTCTCTGTGGCAGATGTATTGTGGGGTAGAGATTGGGATGCCCAAAAGTTTCCTACAAAACCTATTTTCTTCCTGTTGAATGCAGGAACAATTTACAATGCCCCAAATCGCTGCCCCATAGGTGGCCACAGGGACACACTGTAATTTTTTTTTTTTTTTTTTTAAATGGCTGATATAGCGCCGGTGGTCTTTGGGCGGGGAAGACTAAGAATTGAGTTGGTGGCCTTTGAGAACTTGCTCCTGGAGTGAGCAAGATGCTCAGTCCAGGAGCCGTTCGCAGCAAAGACCAAGCCAAGATAGGGAAATGTACATGTACTTGTCAATTTCTGACTACCCACTACAATGGAACTTAACTGTCGCTTCCCAGGACCACAGGACATTAAAAATGATTTATTAAAATTGACACATAGGTCCAGGCTATCCATGTACTCAACAAAAGTCCGTACTAACCTACGCAGGGAATTTGGAGTGCGGCCTATGAGGACCGCATCATCTGTGTATAATAGCACGGGAAGAGTTTTACCATTGATCATGGGGACGTCATGGGTCGAGATTGTGAGCAGATTGTTCAGCCCATTAATATAAATAATGAAAAGGAGGGGGGCCAAGACACAACCCTGTCTGACCCCCCTTCCTACCTTAATTGCCCCCGAAACCTCGCCACTCATGCCGATCCGCACCTGCGCCTGGAGGTCTTTATGGAGGTAAGCTAGGAAATGCACCAGAGGTTCGTCCAAACCATCTGCCAAAGAATTGCCCAGAGCTTCGACCTATTGACAAGGTCCAACGCTGAGGACAGGTCCATAAAGGCCATATAGACCGGGGATTTCCGTGCAATGGTGTATTTCCCAATAACCAAATTGAGATTGAGAAATTGCTCATTGGTACCCACCTTGCTACTGAAGCCTAGCTGACAGTGCTCTAAGATACTATTTTCCTCTGTCCAGGTTGAGATTTTATTATACAGGACTCTTCCCAATATTTTTAAAGTGTTATCAATTAATGAGATCGGCCTATAGTTACTAGGCTGGGACTGATTTCTCTTTTTAAAAATTGGGACTATGATACTCTTAGCCCATGTGTCTGGTAACGTAGCATGTGTTAAACTATTAAAAACATTTGAAAGTACTGGGGCCCAAAAGTCTGGTTTCCATTTTATTAGATCAATTGGTAGCCCATCTGGGCCAGGTGCTTTGTTCCCAATGCTCTGTTGGATAGCCTCTTCTATGTCAGAGATAGTTAACTCAATAGTGATAAAAGGGCCGTAATCATTTTGGTCTAGCTCTGGTTGCGGGGTAGCATACATTTTTGAGAAATGATTTTCCCAGGTGTCGCTTGATATATTGCAACTAATGGGAGTTAGTAGCTGGCCCATCGATCGAAGCTCCCTTACTGCGGACCAAAAAATGTTGCCCTTTTTTGTACTTGCATCCTGGGATAGGGTTTCCCAGCGTTTGTTTAGGAGGGTTCCCTTCCTTTTCCGGATTGCTATGTTATATTCCCTCCTTGCCGGTTGTACGTCTGTGGCGCACCTTGGGTTAAGTGACAGTGCCCTGTGACGATTTCTATTGGCCCATGTGCACTCACGGTTGAACCATTTGGGATTGTTTACTGCCAATAAGGCGGGTTTCGACTGGAGTGTTTTGATAGCTAAGCACAGTTTTGAAAAATCTTGAACTACCTCAGTATGTGCCGTATGTAGTGACAAGCAGGAATTAATAAGATGCATGTTACCTCTAACTAATGTTTTAAAAAGTTCGCCGCTGTCAACGCCCTTCCAAGCTAATCTCAGGTTATCAGTTGAAGGTATAAGATTTTTTGCTCCGCATTCGAGGGAAAACACAGGCCGAGGTGCAGATCTCAGCACCATTTTAATGGGGTTATGATCCCCATAATCCGTTGCAATTACTTCAGCGGCCATTAGTTGATCTTCAAGGCAGGGAGAAATAAAAATAAAATCAATGATTGACGAGCAACCCCTTCCCCTAAATGTTGGCAATTTTTTATTAGTGGTATTAGGGCTGCTCACCAAATCCATAACATTAGTCAAGTTGTTTGATTTTAGAAACAAGTTTAACTATGCTCCCCTACGGAACGAGGGCCCAGGATTACTTGTTCCTTTACCATGCGCCACGCCATTAATTATAGCATTGAAATCTCCTCCCAAAAGAATCCCAATAGGTCCCTCCATGTTTTGCTGACTATCTAAGTTAGAAATAAAATCAAAAAGCCCAATAAAGTTCCTGTTAGGAACAGAGTAAAAGTCATTGTTATAAAAATTTACCAAATATAAACAAACTTTCCTTTTGAAAAAGACACCTTGATGGTTTCTGCTATTAGTTGGGAGAACCTTAAAACTGCCGCCAGCAGCCACATTAATCCCAATGAATAGCCCCCCTGATGGTCTTTCCAATTTAGGGGTGGGGGCTACTATACTAAAACAATGGAACCCTTCGATATGAATATCATCGGTGGCCCAGGTCTCCTGGAACATGACTGCACCTTGTTCCTTTACTATGCGCAACCAATCTTGTTCTCCAAGCCTGGATTAAAGCCCCGCCATGTTCCAACTTAGGATGCTCAGGTTGGCTCCCATGTTTACAATAGTTGGAGCCAATTTATCATTAGAAGATGGGAGTACGATATCTGAATGATCCTCCGCATAGGCCTGTAAATTAGTCGGCAACAGTGGTTGTCAGTCTTGAACGTCCAAGTTGGAAAGTGCGTGGAACCTGTTTGCTGCCAAGGGTATTACATGAGCATCCCTAAACAATGGAACTGGTGGTTTGTAAAATAACCTAAGGGGAGTGCGCAAATGTCGGTATGTTGTGAAAAAGATTGCTCTTGAGTACTAAGTAAATGACGGACCATGTGTGGTCTACAAAAATTAATGACAATGCAGTCACCGTTGATGTTCTTGTCGAGTGGCCCACCCACCCTACTCTCCTCGCCATAATGATTTCATTCATTGAAGAGGGGTGGAAACCTTTGTTTGCATAGCCAATCTACAGATTTGTTGCGGAGGTCTAACCAGGATTCCCTCTGTCCCTCAGCAAGGTTGGGAACACCAGCCAATACTAACACATAGGGACTAGAAGCCGGTGGCAGGCTCAGCACGTCTGTGTTGGGACTTGAGTGTGTATCTCTAAGGTGGTCCATAGCAACATTGTTTGGGTCAGCCTCAATAGTTCCCTGCTGAGGCAAATTACAATTCACACTACCTAGTGTCACATTGAAATCATTGGGATTACATATTTGGGGTATACCCAGGCTTTCCCTCTGTATGGCAATGGGATTTGACACAAGTAAGTTATTTTGATTACAACGGGAAACACTGGGATTGACGACGAAGGGTGTAACCTGGGGAGCGAGAGCAACATCCATCAGTTGCGTAGCAGGCCCATATTTGTTAGCCACTGATGGTATATTGTTCCCTCGTCCCACTTCATCAGAAACTTTGTACAACCTCCCACCGCTTAAGTTGTCCACGATACGGTCCAATTGATTAAATTTCCCCCACAGCAGTTCAACATTTTTATCAATCACATCCTTGAGGGTAACCAACGTAGACTCTAGCGCTTCCATTGCGAACCCTGTTTGTGTGGCTCCCCCCGCAACACCTGTGTTGGCCTTATTGCACATGCGATCAAAAATACTGTGTGTCTGGGTTGCTGCTGAATTTGTAATGGCAGCCACGAAAATGTTTGGGTTCCCAACCGGTTGGCGGCCTTTAACGTTTTTAGAATTGGATTTGGCAGAGGCGGCGTGCTTTTTTTTAGTAGATTGACCGCTTAATTTAGTGTTCCTTTGTGCCTTAGCGGCATTACCCCTAGTATTAATACAGGGTACATCTAAAACAGGCACATTAGGGGAGTCTCCAAATGGTAAAAGTAAGTTTTGCTGGAGATATATTTGGTGATATATTTGGTGTGTTCGGACGAGTTGTGTTGACATTAGCAGAACCACCCAGCGACAAACGAGATTGTAGCGTGGCAGGGTCCAGAGACAACTGTCTTTCAGTCAGGTGGATTTCATGAGTTAAAAGTGATTCAGCCCTTACAATAAATGCGTCCAGGGTCCCGGCTACACCTTTAATTTACTCATTTTGCAACAGTAGTAGCCCAATTACACAATTGTGGCCCACCGAACAACAGCTAATACAATGGGCAGTAAGCGGCTTCACAGTACCTTAACACCGGATATCCGTAGGTGGGGGGACAGGACGACAATGACAGCCTCTGCTGGGGCCAAATAACGTGGCCCAGCCCAGCCTCCTTCGGCCTCGGATGGCGCGCGCCCGTGCGCGTCCCGCGAAGCGGGAGCCGCGCTGTGCTTTATGCACCTCTGGGCGCGGTAGAGTGGCGGCAACGCCTCCTGGCGCTAACGTGGCAGCAAGGCAGTGTAGGGTTTGTAGTCCTCCCCTCTCGTGGCGATTCTGGAGTGGTCCCCGCGAAGCGGGAGCCGCGCTGTGCTTTATGCGCCTCCGGGCGCGGTAGAGTGGCGGCAACGCCTCCTGGCACTAACATGGCAGCAAGGCAGTGTGGGGTTTGTAGTTCTTCCCTCTCGTGGCGGTTTTGGAGTGGTTCCCGCGAAGCGGGAGCCGCGCTGTGCTTTATGCACCTCTGGACACAGTAGAGTGGCGGCAATGCCTCCTGGCGCTAACGTGGCAGCAAGGCAGTGTGGGGTTTGTAGTCCTCCCCTCTCGTGGCGGTTTTAGAGCGGTTCCCGCGAAGCGGGAGCCGCGCTGTGCTTTATGCGCCTCCGGGCGCAGTAGTGTGGCGGCAACGCCTCCTGGCGCTAACGTGGCAGCAAGGCAGTGTGGGGTTTGTAGTCCTCCCCTCTCGTGGCGGTTTTGGAGCGGTTCCCAGTGTAAATCTGTTATGGAATGGAAAGACTGCACAGAAACTAAAACCCAATCTCGTTTAAACTGTGAAAGTGTTTAGCAACTCGGAAAGATGAGGTGGGTGATATAAACAGAGATTTTCCATCCAAACTACCGGTGGTCATTGAAAGGTATCAAAGAGAAAAGAACTTAAGAACTACTTGTTGGGAAACACAACAAACAAGGGATTTTTCTTTTTTGTGAAAAATAAACTTTGCACAAGTACAAGCTCACAGGACATACTTCTGCATTTTTGTATTTTGTAGCTGGTGAGGATAAAGTGCTCTCAATGTTTCCGATTTTATTTTCAAGTGTGGAGATTGCAGACAGGAGAGTGATAAATGGATGGCATTTGTCACCTATAATGCTCGTTGACACAAACATGACGGTCACTTGTCCTGCACACAATTACTGCACCACAGTGACCATTGATAAAAGACTTTGAGGTTATGCAGTTAGAAACATCTGGTTTGTTATAGAAACTACATCTTAGTATCAGCGAGACTATGTTACATTTGGAAAATGCAATATCTAATTCATGTTATATTTTTGAATATGTATTTATATTTGTAATAAAGACTCACACACCTTAGTTGAAAAATAAATGCAAGTTAAGCTAATCAAAAGGAAATATCCTCTTTTACCTTATGGAACCTCAGTTAGCTAATGTGATCACTGCAGATGTCTTTGTGTGTGATGACTAATTCACAAGATTAAATCCTGATTGGTGCAGTGATGAATAGTGGCTTGTTTATAGTGCTAAAATGTCCCAGTCTGTGACAGAAAGCACTGTGAATGTCATGTTTTAAAATTGTATTACAATGTATAAAACAAACTGCAGCAAAATACTGTGTAAGATAAAAACAAGTGCTTTAAAAATATACATTTTAGTGATATGATTCCAGACTATACCTAATGTAAATATTTTTATAAATGCCCATTAAAAAGGTGCACTCCTCTTAATGGACACATATATTACCTCTCAGAAAGAATAAATATTTGTCACCATGAAACTGAGTTACTCTATTAAAGCCTACACTGGCTCCAACCATTGCACACATTGGCATCTTTCGGGTAGCGGGCACCTTAGGGAGAAGGCATGTTCCTTCTTTAGTTCTAAATCTGTTTTGCAGCACAGGAGCCCTTCCCCTCCGCACACACACTGTGAGTGGGCACTAGATCCCAGTTATGGCAGTCTTGCTATAAAAAAGAACATGGGGTGCATTTTCCTTGCTAGCATTAGGGCCCAGGACCCCATTGTTCCGCATAGAACAGGGCCCAAGCAGCGGAAGGGGGAGGGGGTGCTTATTGTGCTATTTGTGTGGTTATTTTTTGAAGAAAGCCTGCTTTGGACATCTGACAAAATTATTAGCCCAGCTGAGTGGCCTGAGTAGACAGCCTGCTTTGCAGAGCTGTAGGCATCTTTGATGCTGCAGTTGCATAAGAGGTCTAGAGCACAATTCCAGTGTTTCTTTGAGCCTTGAAGCAATGACCCAAGGGAGGGGGGAAATTACACAGAGGCAACACCTTTATTTGGGCATCAGAGAGATGAGAGGGTGAGGAGAGCTGGGAGGGAGAGGGTTGGTATGAGATGGGATCCCATGTTATGAAAGGTCAGAGGCGACAGCTAATATTAGTAAAGTAAGTACAGTGACACTTTTGCCTAGGGGCCCACTGCATCACAATTATGAATGTTTTACAATAGAATTTGGGCATGGGGGCTCATTGTCCTTGCTAGCATTAGGGCAGATGACTCCATTGGCATAAACCAACTGGGGAAGCATGCAGTAGCTAATTTTCTTTCAGAGACTGGACTTGTTTTGAGAATGAAGTGATGGTCAGACATGGTGGAAAAGGAATAAAAGAGGAGGAAACAGCTTGTTTCTCAGGGCTGCAGCCATCATTAGTGTAGCAGGTGGAGTGCATTGGGGCCCACGGCACCCCAATAATGGGCAGTGGTGTTTGTGGTCAATTCTGTTCTTGCTTGGTGCTGCATATTTAGTGTGGATTATGAGCTACAGAAAAGCACCTCTGAAATGGTTTCATGTTCCATGCCCCCTGTGATCATCCCTCCCACTCCCCAAATCCTTGCCATATAGTTTTGGAGGGGGGCCTAACTTCAAAACATTTTGCTTAAGGGGGGCTCAGATCAACATAGTTTGAAGACCTCTGCCTTAGAGCAATAGTATCAGATTTCAAGTGGGGTAGCAGAGTGCGTGGTGCTAGTAATGTTGTTGGAGTTATGCCGCCAGTGGATCCACAGCAAGCGCGAAGATCAGGGGCCTCGGAAATGGAGAAGTGGGAGGATCATACTCCATTAATCTGAACTTTGGCCTTGGTTGATGGTATAGTATGATGATCCATGTAAGGAAGGGTTTGGGGAAGCCTATCCTGCGCAACACCTCAAGAAAGTAGTCCCACTCTGGGGAGTCAAACGCTTTTGTGGCATCCAAAAAGACCACCACCTCGTCCAGATCTGGATCAATATCTTGGAGCAGTTATGGACAGTAGCTCGTCCTGGAATAAAGCCACACGGATCCATCAGCAGGCTCAGGCGCTTGGCCAGAACTTTAGCCAGGATCTTCACGTTGCAATTTATAAGTGGGAAAAGTCTGTAAGATGCACAGGAATCCGCTGGCTTATCAGCTTTCAATAGGGAGATGATCAAGGCCTCTCTCATTGAAGGCAGGAGAGCCTCCTGTTAAACACCTCAGTGTATAGGGCCTTGAGTACGGGGACAAGTGTGACAATATAATTTTTATAAAACTCCGCAGGCAAGACATCAGGCTGAGGTACGTGGCCAGAGTTGAACTGCATTATGGCGGTCCTGATCTCGTCTTCCTCAAGGTCAGCTGCAAGAAAATCTTGCGGCGCCCAACTGAGCCACCCCAAAGTCACATCACTCAGATATGTGGATTGTCCAGCGAGCTAGCCCTGTGTGTGGTACACAATGTAGAGTAGCAAGAGAGAAAGATCTGCAAAATGCCATCTGTGTCTTTGTGTCATGTGCCCTCCGTACCTATAATCTCCCGAACATAGTTGGAGAAGCGAGTTAGACAGTTCAACTCAGCCAATGCCCTCCCTGGGCGCTCCCTCCTTCCCGTATGAGGATGTTTGAAAATATTTGCTACGGAATAGCCACTCCCGTTCCGCCGTGGACTGAGAGTCTGTGAGTGTGTCCCTGAGTTTAGCTTCTATCTCTCCTGCGCACGGTCCACCCCACTGTGCCTCCAGGAGTTTAATCTTGGATTCCAGGGTGTGAAGAGTGCTTTGGATGTCTTGCAGGACTTCCCCGCTTTTAGCTTTACAAAGCTGGTGACTTTGAAAGCTTCCGACACTGTTGAAAGCAGTGGAAATGACCCTACGTTATGAGTAAAAAGGCTTGAATCTCTTGCCCCAGCACCTCACTGAAGGGGATGTCTAAGAGAGTCGCGGGGAGAGCCTCTAGGGGCAATAGGCCCAGGGGCCAGTCAGAGGAGTAATCTGCAATAACACCGTGGACTGGTCCGAATAGGTGCGGGCCAGATGAGTGGTTTGTGTTAGTCAAGTGCTGAGCCCCCTGGAAATGATGCAATAGTCTAACCTTGACCAAGAAGAGTGTACTGCCGAGAATAAAGTGCCCTCCCTTTCCTGTGGGTGCAGAAAACTCAATACATCTAGCAGTTGATATGTATTCATGATATTATTGATGTGTCGCTGCATGTTAGCATAATGGTGAGATTGGGGTTGAGACTTATCAATTCAAGGTTCTAGCATGGTATTGAAATCCCCACCCCAGGGGATGTGTGTGGAGCCAATGTTTAGTACCAGGCCCCAAAGCTATATAAAAAAAATCAGCATCATCGACATTGGGACCGTAGAAATTGACCATGGTAATAGAGTTGCCAGCAAGTCTGCCACACATCAGACAATACCGCCCCTGTATGTCCACTAGCTCACCCACTGGGACGTAAGGTGTATTTATTTTAATTCGTATGGCAGTCCCCCTGGCATATGTGGAGTATGGTGCAAAACACCTATGAGTCACCCATCTTCATCTGGAGGCAAAAGTAGTGTGCGAGGCAGGGCCCATATGGTTTTACTGCAACATTGATATCTGGATGTGATGCCTATCGAGATCGAGATAGGCAAATATGTGTCTTTGTTTGCGGTGGTTACCCAACCCCCTCACATTCCGTCAGTAGGTTATAGCTGCATCGTGTAGGCAGGTTGTTCTTTTCTATGTGGGCAAATGAAATGTGACGATGTGTCCTGTCAGCAGGGTGCCGGTCACATGTTCCGCTCTGTCACATAGAACTGGTGTAACACATTGCATGTACGATACCCAGATATGCACAATGGTAATAACCAACATAAGTCCCCAACCTCCCCCCTCCCACAGCCCAAACCTGTCTGAGTGTAATTTCCCTCCCCATGAGAACTATCAGGCAGCATCTTCAATTCCCCTACAACCTGTGTATGAGAATGTACGCATAGGTACTACAACACCATTGATGGTCTGGTGTGGAGATGGTCAAAGTGTGGATAGGTGTTCAAAGAGTGAGGACAGGTATAGGAAGTGTCTTAGAGAGAACAGAGTCAAAGAAGAGATCGAGAAAGTTAAAAAGATTACATTAAACTAATCAGGGGTGAAAAAGGAAAAACAAGGTAAAAGCATGGAATCACAGTAGGGATATCCATCTGGGGTATCACCAGAAGTACAGCAGTCTCCCCTCAAGTCCACGAGGGTGTCCAGGCCATGTCAATAAGGGCCCCAAACAGCTTCCAAAGGCCGCTGCTGAGGAGCAGTAGTTACATCAATAGCGTAATGTTCAAGAGGAAATAGAAATCTTGCCCCAGAGTGCAGTACAGTGTTATAACGCTAAGCAGCAGGGGAATTGTCTTAGATCTGGGTAAAAGCGGCCTCCAGGGTACTCAGTGGTGTTAAGCGATGGAGACCTTTAGTGGCTCATCCCTGCTCCGATGTGGGTGTGATTGATCTGCTTCATGGCGAATTTCCTGCCTCCGAAGGAGAGCGCCAAGCAGTATGTCGCAAAAAATCTCGCATGTGCTGTGGGTTTGTGAAAATTTGCTGTTTTCCCTGAGGTGAAGGCAGGCTGGATACATCACGTTAGTGATGCGGCTTGCTGGAGCTTCTTACCATCAAAATCTTTTGCCTGGCCTCTTGGACTGCCATTGTGAAGTCTGGGTAGATTGTAATTGTATTGTCCTCAAAGCTTAGAGAGCATTGTTCTTTGGGCAATCCAAGGGTAGTGTCTTGATCATGGTAGTTTAAGAAGCAAGCTATGATGGGTCTTGGCGTGGCGCGTGGGTGAGGCCGGGCCTCTAGAGATCGATGGGCTCGCTTAATCAACAGCTGTTTAGACAAGGTCGTGGCGTCGAAGAGGGTAGTGAACATTTGTTCGATGTATTCCTCAAGTCTTTATTCTTGGTGGTTATGACCTTCAGGATATGCTCCATATTGAGGAGTTGTTTGCTTCTTTGTGATGAGGTGTCTTCTAACTCGGAGATTGTTTGTTCTGCTTCCCCAAAGCGCCTGTCCAGCTTCTGTAGCTTTTGGGTAGTATAATCCATGTGGGTGTTCATGGAAAGCAAACACAAGGCCATGATGGACAGAGTGCTGAAACTTTTCAGACACTCACCCCCAGTCACAGACATGGGTTGAATCCATCATCGTTCTTTAGCTCACTTCGCCACCCTAGTTCAGACATAGCTATATACAAATCAGTCTTGACCCTGTGCCTCATGGGAACAGTCCAGCCCGAACCGCCAAACCATGTCTTCCCTGGACCGGAAACAAGCATGGCTGGGTCTGAACTGGGGTGGTGAAATGAGCTAAAGAACGATGATGGATTCAACCCAGATCTGTGACTGGGGGTGAGTGTCTGAAAAGTTTCAGCTCCCCGTCCATCATCTCCTTGTGTTAACGATGTTCATGGAATCCATTTTGGCCTCAATTGATGCAAGACTGTTTTTGTGAGCAGGGGAGATTTTAATTTGTTGTCTCCTGCTATCTGATCCACAAGTGGGTTATGGTGCATGGTGGGGTCAGGGTCACTGCTCTGCATGCGCGTGGATTTCAGTGCTTCGAAGGGCAACTTAGATTGCGGGCTCTCTGTTTTGCACATTTCTGGGGCACAGCTGGTACCTCAGTGCCTGGCAGTAGCCCTCTCCAGGACGGTTCAGCACATTGAGCTTCAGATCAGGTTATTATGTGCCCTTCAACCTCCGCCTCCAGCGCCGCAGGTTCCTCACAGTTATTTTGGGGTAGTTTTTTTTTTTCCAACCACTGTTCTGTGCTGGTGCAGTACAAAGAAGACACATGGAAGTCAGTTCAATGAGGTCTCACAGTCGTCTATTCACGCCTCGGACTGATAGGGAAGTGCTCAGTCCCCAATACTGTGACTGGCTGGTGTTGTATGAGGAAGGCTCATGGAGGCCAGTTCACTGAGACCCTCAGCCCTCTATCTGCCTCGGGCCTATCAGGAAGCACCGGAGACACACGAACAGGCTCTCCCCCATGCATCCAGCAAGAGGGTCTGTACTCACTGTGAGTACAGGGGGTGATTTCGTCCAAAGTCCAACAGGGGCAGTTCAGGGTTGCTGTTCCATCCCTAACTCGCCGAGCTGCCGCCACCAGGCTTGTCGGGCAGGTCTGCAGGCCACAGCCCTGGCACCGCGTCAGCCTCAGCAGGCTCTGTGCCCGGCTCCATTCTCCCTCGTTCTGGGTCTCGGCGGGCTCGGAGGGCTCCCCCCTACTGCGAGCTTTGGGAACCCGACACCCCCTCCTTCAGCCAAATTCAAGAGGTACGGGCTCCGGGTGCATCCGGCCTACCTAACAAGCAGCAGATCTACCGCAGAGACCCTGCAGCAGCCCGGGGTCAGTGGGCTCCCCAAGGAAGTTGAACAGGTGACAATTTGGAAACACTGCCTAGCAGGTAGACAGAGTGCAACAATTTGTCCCTGGGGACGTCTTTCCGTCAATGCTATCTCCAGGCTTATGTCTCCAGCAATCCTGCAAAAGCTGTGTCTCTGCACACACTTCCGTTGCTTGGAACAGACAGGCTTGAATCCCGCCTTGTTTTGCAAATGGCTTTTCGCTTTTCTCAGCCACGGTAGTGCAGGAAGATTTGCCGATCCCTCCCCGCTGCACCAGGGGAAGCAGGAACTGTCTAGGGCTTGCTGGCCCGCTGGTGCCCCCAACTTTAGAGTATGTTTGTAGATACAAATTGTGTTTATATTGTTTGCATCTTGCATAACGATAGTTTTATTTCAACCTCTTTAAAAACAAACATTTGTGTTGGCCTAGTCTGCGTCAGGATGCATATAATAAAATGTTCATCTTTATGGAATGGCATACTTATCTGTTTACATTTATACAAATTACAATATTGGAGCTTTGAAGTTGACATATATATCTAAAATGACATTTCCCCTTAGTATATACGATTATTAAGAAACCAAAGCACTCCTTTTCTCACTCACCATAGTTTGTCTGTTTTCTGCTACAATACTTAACCCAATTGCGAATTCATTTTGTTGTTCCACAGCAGAAGTTAAGGAAAACAGAATACACTATTACAGAACACCCAACCTTAACCAAAATGATAATTTTAGGGCAGCTCTGAAACCATCAAGCAGTGAGCATGGGACCAAGATGTGCCAAATAGGAAAAAGTTTGATCACGTCAATCCAACTACGGATGCACTCCAGTGGCTCCCAGTAGATACAGGATCAAATACAAGACAGTCTGAATACCCACATTGAGTAATGGAAAACATGGCAGAATGGAAAAAAAATCCACAGTACCTAAAAAAGCTATCTCCAGGGTTCTTTGCTCCTTTTTTATACATCTGATCACACAATGTTCTAATGCGATAAGAACAAAGCAGACAATTCTTGGGTGTATATGTCCATAACTGTGGAATGTGCTGGATCCCCTTATCCAAATGAAACCAAACTAGCTCTAATTCAGTAACTGTCTATTGATTGCCGTACAGCAAAAGTAATACAATAGCAATCGAATGTTATCACAAAATGAAAAATGGTGTTAAACAAAATTCCAAAATAATGTCCATTGGTAGATCACTCTGTAAATGTGGAGTTATTAATATATTGCTTACATCATGCCTTATTTACCATTTGAATTGGAAACAAAGCAACATATTTGAATTAACTTGAATGTAATGGTTGAGCTTATGGGTACTGTTTTTTATGTCTTTATTGGCTGTTCAAAAAAGGAACTTAAAACAAATATGGGGAAAATAAACAGTGTATAGAATTGTTTACAAACACACATTTTATTATCAGTGGGAACTTCATGTGTGTACAGATTTGCTAGTTTTTTATCATGATGCACAGTGCATAGCACTCATTTAATCAGTCATCGGCCATACTATTGTATAGAACTGCATTCGGATTGTCAGCATGAGTAACGATTAACACTGCTCTATCATTGGACAGTACCGTGCCCCTCCCATCTCTAACACATACTAAACTGTGGGAAAGTTAAAAGCGAACTACAACACATAACTTAAAGAAATTCTTGCCTAGTGATGGGTGCCAAGTGAACTATATATATCTTCTAGGGTGTTCCCATATGGGTACTGTTTTTTCTTAAAAAGGCTGATGCATTTCCTTGCGAGCAGTTTGAAAGTTATTCTGGCTTCCACAGGAAACAAGTGCCGAAAATGCTCCTTTGCACTAATCTACTTGGGATATGAACAGAGCACTAAACACAATCACATGGCTCTAAGTAGGAATAACAGACACATTTCATTGGAAACACGTGCGAGTTCACCCTCAACACCCACGCAAAGAAAGCTAGATGTTTTACCACCGAACTTCGAGAGTCCAGACGCACTTGCCGCCGCCTCGAACAGGACTGGTGGAACACCAAATCCACAGAAGCCCACAACAACTTCAGAGCCGCCACCAAAGTCCACCACCAACTCATCAGAAAAACGAGGAAAAAAGCGATCGAAGACAGACTCTCCGCCCACGCACACAACAGCAAAGAACTCTTCAGCATCATCAAGGAGTTTGCCCAACCTACCAGCGAGTCCACCGACATCCCACCATATATTTCAATGTCCAAAAATTATATTTTGTTTGAACTAATTTCATATGTAAATTGCAGTTTGGCCTCATTGTTGTTTAACATTTGGAAATATTCAGCAAAGTCCTCTTATGATCCATCCCAAATAATAAATAAATTGTCGATGAATCACCACCAAGCAACGATTTTCTGCACATGCTTGTAATTTTCATAGTTCCAAGCTATTTTTTGTTCGTACCAGCCCATCACAAGATTTGCAAAATTCGGAGAAAAAGAAAAGCCCATGGCTGTACCTTTCATTTCTCTGTAATGTTTTTTGTTGAAGGTGAAGATGTTATTGTGTAAACAGGGATATCATTTCCAGCAATATGGTGTCGTGTTGTTTGTACTGAATATTTCCAAATTTTAAACAACAATGAGGCCAAACTGCAATTTACCTATGAAATTAGTTGAAACAAAATATCATTTTTGGACATAGAAATATATGTAAAAGACAACACTTTGCAAACCACACTCATCCGGAAAAAACAGCCACCAATGCAGTACTTCATGCGAACAGTTTCCACCCCATCAACCAAAAATGGAATATACCATATGGAGAATTTTTAAGGGTACGCAGGAACTGTTCGGCGGATAATGAATTCGAAACCCACAGCAGAGCAATGCAGGCTAGGTTCGAAAAAAGAAATTACCCTAACAAAGTGATCAAGAAAAGCTTACAGAAAGCAAAATAATAAAATCGAACTGAAAGGCTCAAGAAACAAGAAAGACTAAACAAAGAGGACCTCACTAAAATAAGATTAATAACAACCTATACAACTGAAACAAGTGATTTGACTTGGATACTCAAAAACATTGGAGCATTTTGAAACTAGACACGACACTTGCTGAATTTATAGGTGACCATCCCAATGTCACCTATAGGAGAGCTCCGAATTTGGGTGACAAATTGACCCACAGCCACTTCAAGCTGAAACAATAGAAATCATGGACTGAGATTGAAGGTTTCTGGCTATGTAAAAATTGCAAAGCTTGTAAAATAGCAATCCCTAAAAAAGAGGTGGAAATCAAAAAGGGTGTCAAGTGGAAGATAAAACACATCACTTGTAAGAGCAAATACGTTGTATATATATTGGAAGGCCCATGTAAACTCAAATACATAGGTAGTACCATCTGTGAGATTAAAAAACGTATCCTCGAACATATAAGAGCAACTGTGAACAGGGATCGTTCTAATGCTATCGCAAAGCACATGGAAAAAATGCATGAGAGTAATTGGGAATTGCTGAGATTCTATGCAATAGAACAAGTGCCGAACCCAGAACGAGGAGGGAATCGTGAGAAACAACTAAGACAGAAAGAATCAAAGCACATTGTGTCATTCAGGACCTTGACTCCCTTAGGTTTAAATCAGGATGAAGAATTATTTGTGCATCTTTAAAATTCAGAATTGACGTTTTACTTGGACATTATCATGTAACTGATTCATGCATAAATCAGATTCCCTGACTAGACAGGCAAACTAATATAGCAGTCACGATTATATTTAGGATAATATTGAAAACTTTGTTGCATCTTTGATTTAGATAGAATGCCATTATGGTTTTACAAAGTTAGTTTGTATTATTGAGAAATTGGTTTTCATTTTATCATATGCTTAATAACTGGTCTGAGCTTATATACCCACTGGAGGGCAGATAGAGTCTAAATATATTAGTCGTGACTACATTTTTGAAATCATTGAAAATCAGAAGCTGCCTTTCTGACTAGACAGAATCCTATTATGATTTGGTGAAATAAAATTTTGTTTTATTGATTAACTGGTTCGCCTGCGCAAATACTAGTTTAAACACAAATACCCACTGGAGGGAACATTTTGCTGGAATGCTGTAAATGCAAGCAAACAAAACACTCATTGGGCTTACCTATAAATACTAAATGTCATTGTTTTAACAATGTAATCACTAACCACTGTGTCTCACATATGTTTTTTGTGAATAACACTTTCATATCAAATACTTTTATAAGAACTCACATTAGTTTTCTGAAAACATAAAAGACACGTAAAAATAGTCTGTGCACTACAAGGACCAGAATGCCTTGCAACCACACAAACAGGAAGTGGGTGTGGTAGTAGAAATAAATAATGTCTGGTCTTGCCTGGTTGTAACAATCTACCCGTGATCACGGTTCGAGTGGAGAACCGAAACGTGTTGGATATAGCGATGTTTGCTAACATGTAATAAAAAGCAACTTGAAGCAGCAGTTTACGAGTGAGTGCGTTTCCAACCGACCTCTGGGCTCAGAGGCCATTTGTCTTTATATGTACTGGCTGCCCTGCCGGAGGAAAATCGCACCGTGCCAATAGAGGAGCGCCGGCTTTCTAATCGAGGGCGCCACAGGATTGATATATGTATGTGTGTGTGTGTGTGTGTGTGTGTGTGTGTGTATTACCTACTGGCGGTCGCCAGTAGGTAGATATAGTTAGGACCTATTTTCCATAGGAAATCCGCAACATTCTATTTGGGATAACGTTGGCGCCGATTGACGCATCTTCGCAAAATTTTCCAAACTTTTGGCCAGCTCCGGTCCGCTCCTATACTGAAAGTTTCGTGGTGATTCGTCAAGCGGGGGCCTAGAAAAAAGGGGGGTCCCAAAACGCGTTTTCCCCATGCAATTTCCCATAGGACCTGTTGACGCAGCTACAGCCCGAACTGCTGAACGGAATTAGACCAAATTTGGCAAAGAGGTAGTCCTCAGTTCAGACTCGTGCCTTTTGCTTAAATGGTGTAAATCCATTCAGTAGTTGCTGAGAAAATCAAAAGTAAAATCATAGATATATCTATGGCCTTGGAGGATCCGCGCACCCTCCCCGCACCCAGCGCGCACCCTGCCGTGCACGAGCTGTATTCTAATTGGCTGTCAACACTCCAGATCAGGAAGTGTTGGCAGCCATCTTGTGCCTTGGTAGAACCGAGGCACAAGAAACCTATAAAATAAATGCGAAAAACGCGACAAGGGGGCAGGGTAGAAACACCCTGACCCCTAGGCCTGCTCAGGGGGTCCCACAAGGACCCCCAGGGCCAAAAAAAGCATTTAATTTATTTAAAAATCGGCGAGATTCGTGCACCCAGTGCGAATTTCGTCCGGAAAAAAAAAAAAAAGAAGCGCGGAGATCCCGCGCTTCTTTGGTAATTGGCCCCTGGGGGGGCAAAATCCCGGGGGCAGAATTAAAAAAAAGGTGGGGGTCCCAATCCCCCCACACTGCCCCGGGGACTACCACCCCTCGGTGCTCAAAGATACTATATGGGGGGGTTCACGGCCCCCCGCAGCCCCGGGGATCGCCACCCCCCGGGGCTTATTGAAAATGGATGGGGGGCTCACAGCCCCCCCAGCCCCGGGGACCACCACCCCCCGCAGCTTGTAATTATTTGGGATGGGGGTGCTCTCAGGCCCCCCCCAGACCCAGGGACCGCCACCCCGGGGCAACTTGTCAGTGTGGGAGGGGGGCGACGCGGCCCCCCTCCTGGAGCCTTGAATAGGCCCTGGGGACCGCCACCCCCCCAGGGCCGGCTCCTGCAGTGTTCCCGGGTGCCCACCCCCAGGACACTGTAGTTTGCAGTGACAGGGCGGGAGCCTTGCGGCTCCCGCCCTGTCATTGCAAACTGCTTTGCTTCATTGAAGCGAGAGCAGGGAAACCTGCTCTCGCTTCAATGAATCAAAGCTGATTGCTTTTCCACATGGGGAGCAGCATGTTAGCTGCTCCCCATGTGGAAAAGCAATGCCAGCTCCCGCAGGACGCGGGGAGTCGTCTGGGACCATGGGGGGATTGGGGACGCCCCCAACAGAGGCCAGGTCCCGGGGGAAGGGGTCCCCGGGGCCATAAGTGGCCTGGGAGGGGGGCCACGCGGCCCCCCTCCCCAATTAAAAAATTGAAGAAAAAGAAGAAAACTATGGCCGGCCCCGGGGGATGGGGTCCCTGGGTCCTTAAAGTGGCCAGAGGAGGGGGGCTACACAGACCCCTCCATTAAAAAGAAAAAAGGGCCATGCCCCGGGGGATGGGGTCCCCGGGGCAAATTATGGCCTCGTGAGGGGGGCTCGCAGCCCCCTTCCCGATTTTTTTTTGTTTGTATTTTTTTATTTTTTTTTATAAACAAAAATTGGGGGCAGGCCCTGGGGGATGGGGTCCCCAGGGCCAAAAAATGGAAAAAGAAGGGGGGCTACACAGCCCCCTTCTAAAAAAAAAAAGAAAATACCGGGATCAGGCCGGAGGCCACGCCCCCTCCTTACACCACTCTGCAAATGCACCCCCTGGCGCGTTTGTAGAGGGGGAACTAATTCCCCTTGAATACTGGAGGTCCCAGAGGGGCCAACTAGCCCACCAGGAACCTCCAGTATGCACCAGGGGGCTGCGTTGCAGAGAGGTGTAATGAGACCACACCCCTTTTTTACAACTCTCTACAACGCAGCTCCGTGGCACTTACTGGAGGTACCTGGTGGCCTAGTTGGCCGCTAGGGGACCTCAGGATTCAAGGGGACTTAATCCCCCAACTTAAAACGCGCCACGAGCGCGTTTGCACAGGGGTGAAGGTAGGGAGCGGGGCCTGAGGTGATACTGTGCAAACACGCCCTGTGGCGCGTTTTAAGTTGGGGAATTCATTCCTCTTCAATCGAGAGGTCCCCTAGGGGCCAACTAGCCCACCTGGTACCTTCAATAAGCGCCACGGAGCTGCGTTGCAGAGTGTTGTAAAAAGGGGTGTGGCCTCTGAACACCTCTGCAACGCAGCTCCCTGGCGCATACTGGAGGTACGTGGTGGGCAAGTTGGCCGCTAGGGGACCTCAGGATTCAAGGGGACTTAATCCCCCAACTTAAAACACGCCACGGGGCGCGTTTACACAGTGGTGAAGGTAGGGGGTGGGGCCTGAGGTCATATGTGTGCAAAGACGCCCTGTGGAACATTTTAAGTTGGGGAATTAATTTCTCTTCAATCCAGAGGTCCCCTAGGGCCCAACTAGCCCACCAGGAAGTGCCACGGAGCTGCGTTGCAGAGTGTTGTAAAAAGGGGCGTGGCCTCTGAACACCGCTCTGCAACGCAGCTCCCTGACGCATACTGGAGGTACCTGGTGGGCTAGTTGGCCCCCAGGGGACCGCAGGATTGAAGAGGAATTAATTCCCCAACTTAAAACGCGCCACGGGGCGTGTTTGCACACGTCACCTCAGGCCCTGCCCACTTCCTTTACCATTGTAGAAATATTCCTCTAAAATCAGCCGGACTACGAATTACGATTTACTCACCTGTTATCAGGAGAGAGCCCAGGTCTGCATCTTTTAGACCAGCACTGACTTTGAAAAGTAATTCTAAGCGTACTTAACAGTAACTTGTATTTCCTTCCATAGGAATCCATTGTGTGCTTTTAAGTAGAAAAGTTTCTAAGTGTCTATTTTCACATTCTTTCAACTGTTTACAGGAGATTCACCTGTGCTGGATCCAGGATCCACCACTGAGTAAGAAAAAGTAACGATAACACTACTTACCTGCTAAGTGAATTTTCTGCCATAGGATAACTAACATTGGTGATTCTATGTGAAAAATGTTCTAAGTGTCAACTTTTAAAATACAGTAATAATCCTTAAAAATCACTACTATAACCAAAACGCTTTTACTCACCTGTTTACAGGAGATTTCCAAGGAATGAATCTAGCATCCAGTCCTGTGGTTAGAAAAGTAATCCATAAAGTAACTAAATGCATTTGACTAGAAATTCACATTAAGCTCAATGTTGCTTTGTGTTTGAAATTGTGTTGCCCATTGCAATAACTGTAACTACTGTACTTAAAAGTCTATTGCCTATTTGCAAAGTATTTAAACTAAAGTAATTCATTCTGAGAAAGTATATTTTGCATTGTAATGTATAATGTAAATACAAAAATAAAATATCTAAAAATAAACAGTTTAAACAACGTAGTAAATCAGTATAAAAAAATCAGTAGAACAATTAATACATTAAAAATTGTCATTTACAAAACCTTTGAAATTCACTGAAAAAAACATAGGTTTCATGCCTGATCTATATGGAATTAGCATTTAAAAAACCTTAGAAATTCACTGAAAAAACAATAGGTTTTAGGGGTGTTATAGTTAGCTGGACATTTCACTCGAGCAAAACCATTGAAATTCCTCCGATATAGTTAGTTGTACTAACTACATCTTGCGCGCCCGCAATCCACTGCTGATGATGTCACATATTACATCATTCATGACATGGTCAGTGACATCACTGATGACATCTCAAATGACATCACTGATGACATCATCCACGTGACAATCAGATACACCTCATCATACACTAGTATAACCTTTCATCACTCACTGTAAAATAGAGAGTGCCAGATTTAAAACCCTTGACACACCAATACAAGTTTCTAAACACCCACTCAGTGATTCCTAGATCTATACACACATCTAATCACTTACCTATAGATTCACTCATACATGCTGTCAATGATCAATAGAACACTATCAAATATACTTATACACCTATATCGACATTACACACCAGCACACATCCTAATCACTTATGAAGTCATCCTACTCACTTATGCAAACAATGGATCATACTTGCTTTTACTTAGCTATACACTTATAAAAACACCACTTCATCTATTCATATAGATAATAACTCATACTTAGTGTGTTTTAAAATAACTATTACAACTATACAGTTATCCATACAGTCACTCATACAATCACTGAGCCTTATGTATACTTATTTATATACAACAACTGACACATACACTGGCTTTTATTTTTCTAGTTTGTTGGACATGTACCATTGAGACCTATATTTGTTCATCGCCACACCCATAAAGATATTCACTCACCCAAACAACTGTTATAACATGTAGTTTTAACTTCATATACCTACTGAATCAACTATTCACACATCTTTGGGCAGTCATACACCCCCCACTGAACCACACACACATTCACTCTCCCATACAAATACTCAGTTAACTAATCAATAAATAATATAGACTTTCACGTAGCTAGTAACCAACTAGTGCAGCAGTTTACACAACAACTGACAAAGTGATACAGATATTCACACAGTTTAGTCACTATCCAATATATTTAGTGAGACACTATAAATTAGTCAAGTAAACAGTCAATCACACTGCTACTAAATCCTCCATCCAGATATTTATATTTATATATCCACTCATTCTTCAATGCAAATTGCTATATATATAATACATATTTAAATAACGAACCAAACCACATTCTCTGGATGATGTCATAAGTGATGTCATCAGTGATGTAATTTGAGATGTCATCAGTGATGTCACTGACCATGTCATGAATGATGTAATATGTGACATCAGCAGCAGTGGATTGCGGGCGCGCAAGATGTAGTTAGTACAACTAACTATATCGGAGGAATTTCAATGGTTTTGTTCGAGTGAAATGTCCAGCTAACTATACCACCCCTAAAACCTATTGTTTTTTCAGTGAATTTTTTTAAATGCTAATTCCTAACTATATCAGGCCTGAAACCTATGGTTTTTTCAGTGAATATATATATATATATATATATATATATATATATATATATATATATATATATATATATTCACTGAAAAAACCATAGGTTTCACACATGTTATAGTTAGCGGAAATTTTACTGATAAAATACCAATGAAATTCCCCCGTTATAGTTAGTGCAGGCAACTATAACTCACGCGACCGCAATCCTCTGCTGATGCTAATACTGTATTTAGACACTTATTTGCCCATGTCTTCTTCCATTAAATTTTAGCTATACATATATTACAAATATTTTTTTTTTCATAAAGACACATATGTCATCAGCAGAGGATTGCGGTCGCGTGAGTTATAGTTGCCTGCACTAACTATAACGGGGGAATTTCAATGGTTTTTTATCAGTAAAATGTCCAGCTAACTATAACATGTGTGAAACCTATGGTTTTTTCACTGAATTTGCAAGGTTTTTTAAATGCTAATTCCTAACTATAACGTGTGTGAAACCTATGGTTTTTTCAGTGAATTTGTACGGTTTTTTAAATGCTAAGTTACTTTACGCCATTCGTGGCGTGCGCGCCCACTTTACGCAGTTAGTGCCGTGCACGCACGGTGGGCACGCGGTGCGCTACGCGCACCGCGTGCTCACGTTACGCTAGATGGGCCATGTACGCACGATGCGCTTTGCGCACCGTGCGCACGTGGAGGACATATGATGCGCTTCGTTGTGAAAGGTAATATTTTAATTTTTCACATCTGTGATATGCCATGCACAAATGGTGCGCATCGGGCACCATTTGCACATGGGGTGGGGAGAGTATGGATAATTTTTTAAAAAAAAAATCTTTTTACCGTATGCGTACGGTAAGCGTAATCGGCGAAATTATGAAAAAATTAAAATTCCGTTTTTGGCCTTGGGGGATCTTTGGGGACTCCCCCAACATGGCTAGGTGCTTAGGAGCTGTCTAAACAGCCCCTTTACATGTTTTTGTCCTTTGTTTTTTAATCCCCACTCAGAGTGCGAGAGAGAAAATGGCGGCCGCCGCTTCCTGGTTTCGACCGATTCGAATGTTTACTAGGATCTAACAGCCAATCAGAATCGCGCTCGCGCACGTCACCGTACGCGTACGGTAAGCGCACCGTAAGCTGGCTCAGATATATATATTGATTTAAAGGCTATTTTCTCAGAATCTACTGAACAGATTTACACCAAACCTACAAAAGGCACTTCCTTGACCTGTAGACTACCTCTCTGCCAAATTTCAAGGAACTCTGTTCAGCCGTTCGGGCTGTAGCTGTGTCTAAAGGTCCTATGGAAAAATGCATGGGAAAAACGCGTTTTGGGACCCCCCTTTTATCTCAGTCCCCGCTTGACGAATCCCCCCGAGACTTTCAGGGTAGGAGCGGAGTGTAGCGCCCCACCTATTTTGAAAATTTCGCGAGGATTCGTCGACCGGCGCCAAAGTTATTCAAAATAGAATGTTGCGGTTTTCCTATGGAAACAGGGTCCTAACTATAACTACCTACTGGCGACCGCCAGTAGGTAATATATATATATATAATATCTGGCAGTGGGAAGTGTACGAAGGGGCTTGAGAGTTTTGAAAGCCCCGACCTTTGAAAGCCCTGACCCTGAAATGCTCCAGGAGTGGGCAGTAAACAGTGCAGAGTGATCGCACAACATGATGAGGATTTGGGTAAAATATGCCAAACGGAACAGAGAGAAGATTTTGGGTGAAATTGTGGAAAAGGAAATAGCCAGATTAGCAAAATCGGAAGATCTCACAAAATTTGAAAAGGAGCTTGAAGGGAAACTAAGAAAACATGATCAGACCATCAGAGATTTAAAGGCTACGAAATTCATTAGAGACAGACTGGATTATGAGAGAGGCCAGATATATATACTTTCTCCCGTCGGTTTGACAACTTACGCTGTCCAAGACTATCAGGCAGCATAGAACAGGCCAAAGGACACGTGAACGACATTCTACTATGGAATATTGCTTGGAAGCCAGCTCCAATGTGAGTTCAGAATTTGATACAGAACCAGAGAGTGGTACTGGGTGTGCAAGTAAGAACATGGAAACCTCAAGACCCCCCCATCCCCCTCAGTTATTGAGGAATTGCGTTTTTACGCTTGGCCCGGACTCTCGATATACAGCAGAAGCCCCAGTGGAAAGGAAAAAACGACAAGGAAACGCAAGAAACGAAGGGGAGGGCATGGAGCTGCTCTTAGGTGCTAAAACCAAGGATACGTACCAACAGAAGTAGTGAATGATCCCGCAACAGTGATTAATTTGTCCAATCTACCCCTCATGGGTGATGAAAAGAACACACTTTCCCTAGGACATTTTAATTATGCCCATACTTGTATAGATTTTTATAAATTTGTGAGAAATTTTAAATTGAGGAAGTTTTTCCACACTCAAGCAGAGAATCCAACAGTGAAAGAACCGGACTTGAAAGAAGCTACATCCTTTGAAGCGGAGGATCTGAACCACCTACATGAACTGCACCATCTAGAGAGGGAATGTGAAGATATGTGCCGACCTCAGTCTGCAAGAGAGACTGGTGAGATGATGGGTCTAGACATCTACTGTAGCATTACTACCCCATTCAAGCCGAAATCCACCTTTGTCCCCATTACATCACTCAATAGAATGTGTTTACGGACCTAGTGGTAAAGGATTTGAAATTATTATCAACTGAATCCAGTGAACAATTTTTGCGAGGGAATAGCCGAAGTGATAGAAACTATGCAATGATTGTGCAAAAAATAAACCACAAAGACATAGTAGTGCGTCTGTCCAATTAGGAGGGCAACGTAGTACTGTGGCCACTTGAAGTGTACAATGAGGATGCTATGCTTCAGCTAAGGGACAATAAATGCTATCAGAAGGTACCGAACAGTAATTTGGTGGATATTAAAAATAAATTACATAAAGATTAAGTAAGGTGGAGAGGGTTGGGTATGATATCACAAGAGGAATACCAGTTTCTCATGGTTGATAATCCAGTGACACCCATACTATACCTCATCCCAAAACTACACAAACGCAGAGGTGCCCCCTGGAAGACCTAAAATCTCTGCCATAGGAAGTTTGTTTGAACCAACATCTAGATTCCTGGATTTCTTTTTACAAGAGTATGTTAGGGAATTACCAGGCTATAACCAATATACAAGGGACTTCCTTAGAAGGATATAGAACATTGAATGGAAGGACACGTTCCTTTTAATCACACTGGATGTGTCATCCTTATATACAAGCATACATCACAAGGATGGATTAGGAGCAATGAGGCACTATTTAAACTGGAGATCTATAAAACTATATCAGCACTCTGCTATGTTAGTAAAAATGGGCACACTATGTCTTGAAAACAACTTATTTATATATGGCACTGATACATATAGACAGGTGAGAGGGACTGCCATGGGCACCTGCTTCACCCCCAGCTATGCGAATTTGCATATGGGCTGGTGGGCGGAGTAGGTGTTCAGGGTACAATATGCTGAGGAATGGAAGACCAATATAATCATATGGACCAGGTTCATAGATCTATTTCTAGTGTGAGATGGAACCAGGGAAACAGCAGAGCAGTTTGTACGGTGACTAAATAGTAACCTTCTGAACCTGGCATTCACCGATACCATCAGTGAAACACGGGTATGTTTTTTAGATTTAGAGGGGGTTCACTTCACACACGTACTTACAGGAAGCTACTGCCGGAAACTCCATTTTACATGCTAGGCGTTCACACCCACAGAAACTTAAAAATAGCATTCCGCATGCAGAACACCTCAGGATAAAAAGGAATTGCAGTGAAGCATCAACCCTGAAGATTGCACAAAAAGACCTCACAACTAGATTCATGCAGAGAGGATACAACCCACAAGTACTCAACCAGGCACTGACTAAAGTGAATACAATTAATAAAACAACATTATTGCATCCCAGTGAAAAGGTCACAGAAGTGAAAAGAAATAAAAAGGAGACACATATGATTACCGCCTACCACAGCAGGGCGAGAGACTGTCTGAGTAGGCATTGGCATTTAGTTAAGAGGGACCCCATACAGAGAGACCTGGTTTCTCGTAAACCGCCAATTACTTTCAGAAGGGCGAGGTCCCTGGTCAATAGCAGCCCTGAAATAAGGGGTGCAGAAGGGTGGTTGAGGGCAAGCACAGGCTTTTATAAGTGTGCACAATGCAAAATTGGGAGAAACATGAAACAGATTACATCTCCCCTGTTAAAAAGCCCATGGAATATACGAACGTACCTAACCGAAAGTGTCATCAGTGATGTCATGAGTGATGCCACTGACCATGTCATGAGTGATGTAATATGTTATGTCATGAGCAGTGGATTGCGGGCGCGCGAGTTATAGTTATCTGAACTAACTATAACGGGGGAATTTCATTGGTTTTTTATGAGTGAAATGTCCACCTAACTATAACATGTGTGAAACCTATGGTTTTTTAAGAGAATATATATATATATATATATATATTTTATTTTTTTTTTCATTTTTTTTTTTTCAAAAGGTGTATTTCATGAATTATTATGAACATCTAATGTATATATGTATTATAAGATGTGTAAATACACGGAACTATACATGACATTTAAGCACGTTACAAGATGTCTGCCCATCAAGAGATCTTGAAAAATGATACAATGTTTCCCTCCTCTATTTCAATTATATAGAAAGTAGCGACCTCCTCTCTCGATGTCAATGAAACTTTATTATTTGATTTAAATGACGAAAAAAATGTAACCTTACCGACATTGACAAAGGCGTGTAGCCGAAACGCGTCTGTCGGGTGTTTTTTGTTCTGTTGCCAAATAAAATCTAATGAAGATATTCCCATGGAGTGCGCCTCTTTCATGATCCGGGATAGGATCAACGACTTGGAATATATATATATATATATATATATATATATATATATAATGAGAACCCCCGGTATTAGGCATTTGAGAAAGGCGTACCCGCCGAAATGCGTCATGCTGTTGTTGAAATAAATCGTTTTTCCTGAGACCCCGCTGTGTCCCCTTGTCTGCTTCACGGAGGAAAAGTTCTTGTGGTATATTTGTGTATAGCCATTGACACGCAGGGGACCCGTCCTGAAAGAGTTCGGAGGTAACATTGGCAAAGGTAAGTGATGTAGTTCCAAGGTATTGGAAACCTCGGGACCGCCGTAACCGAAGAGGAGCAGGTTACTGCTGGCAAAACAGTCTGAGACTTCACAGCGAGACGTGGTCATTGTATCGGTGTCTCCTGGTATGTTCCAAACTCGACATTGTGGCAGGACGTAGGGGGCCGGAAAACAGATTCATTGTCACAAATACAGGCCAGGGCAAAAAAGACCTGCATATTACCACTTCTAGGAATAATTAGCCCATACTCACCATGAGGACACGAATCAACGGGGCTAAAAAGAGACACTTTCCCTGTTTGCAAGGAAGATGCATGATGGGATTTGCAGTCCGGGATGAGGTGCTGTAAATGCTCTTACTATGGACTTTGGTCAGCTGTGCTCCGACCAACAGGAGCGAGGAAACACATTTAAAATGTTGAAAAATTAGCCCGCTGTGTCCCCTTGTCTGCTTCACAGAGGAAGAGATCTTGTGGTGTGTGTATATACATATATGTCTTAATACTCAAGCATGCTGCTTCCATTGCGGACAAAAAGGTCAGCACTCCAGGGAGATGGTATTCAAATATTTATTTTCTTTTCTTATCATGAAATGTGATTGTGACACATTTCAGCGTAAAAGCCTATCTCAAACAGGAAGTTACCCTCCACTTCTGGATACTTCTTTTAAATATTCATCAGTAAATAGAAACAAAAGACATACAAATGGTCCAGTATAAAATGTTTACAAAAAACATAGCCCAAAAAGTCGAATTATGTCTATTTCACATATTCTAGTGTGTCAGACAGAGGATTCAAATTGTGATCTGCGTATATACTATCTGATGCCATTGGCATTGCACTAACTATTATTGCCGACAGGATTGGTTTCAAACTGTTGTCCATCTCCCACCTGGAGTGCCGATTTTTTTGTCCACAGAGGAAACTGCGTGCTTGATCATTAAGATTTATGAGGTTCTCGGATGCTGTTGTGCACCAGATGTGTGAGGGCTAAAGCAGTATCTGAATTACCAGTAGTTAAGAGCGAATATATAAGTCAGTATATTGGTTTGTCTAAGTGTTCATATGCTGTGCTTCAGACAAGTGGTGCGCGGAATTTGCGTAGTCGTGCTACGCAAAGCTCCACAAAACGGTAAAAAAGCTACGCAAGTACGCCGAAATTCTGCGAACACGCAGAATTGCTTGTTCGCGATGCTTTTTTCCTGTTCGCGAACGCTGTTTGCGTGCTCGGGGGAAATATCTCACGAACACGCATTTTGAGAACGCGAACAAAACTTCCGCAAACATTTTTGGACAATTCCGCGTTCTCCGTGGAACGCGAAATTACCCAAATTCCGCACATTCCGCGACCGTAACGGAATTTACCGCCCAGGCCTACTTCAGACTTACAATATCATGTCTAGGAATAAAGAGCTTATTTTTACCTGGGGTGAAGTGAAAGGGGGCTGTGCAGGGTGAAAGATTAAGTGTGACGGCCATCTAAAAGGTTCTCCTTACATTTCCAGCAGCAGTCCTCTGCCACCTTGTCATCTGGGAGGGACTCCAGTTCACCACTGAACAAAAATAAAAAATATTGCAAGCAACCAAAATTAGCAAAAATAAAACAAATTGGCAACACTAAATAATGTGTGAAAAATGTTAATTTGGGGACAAAATGACAAAGGGAAGGCAGGACAATAACAAAATGGACTGAGCAAGGAGAGCAATGTGGAGAGAAACAAAAGGAGAAGTGAGGCAGCAGAGTGGAGTAGAATGACAAAAATATTGGAAGGGGAAAAGAAAATCAAGTAAGGAAGAAAGGAAAGGTAGAGGAGAGAGTATAAGAGTGGTAGAGATGCAGAGAGATGGAGGGAGTGAGGGGGAAGAGATTAGGGAGAAGAAGTGATGGAAGGCAGTGGAGAGAAAGACAAATCTTTAAAGGTAGAAAGAAAGTGGAGGAGAGGGAGGCAGGAAAGTGGCGATAGAGGATGTGGTGTAATTGCCAGAGCTGCTGACTTTCTACCTCGAGAACCAGATTTGAGTCTTGGCGTCAGCTCAACATTCTGTGATTCTGGGCATATCACTAACCCAATGCCTTAAAAAACGAAGTTGTACATATAAATCACTTCAATGCCTTTGGGTAGAGTGTGCGCTATATAAAACTACAAAAATTGAATGGCAAAGGAAATGATGGAGATGAGAGGAAAGTAGACAAGGGTGTCGAACATTTCCTGGTCTACGAGAAAAAGGAAGGATGGTTACTGCTCATATGCACTCTCCAAATTCTCTCCCTCAGTCTAGGGCCTTATTTTAGAGGTTGCTGGCATTCCAGGAGGTAATGCTATATGTAGACTGTTACACCAGTGGAATTCCTTCATGAAAGGGATGGAATGGTAAAGGAAATTCCACCTGTGGATTCTCCTTTGGTTTAAACACTGCCTCTTGGCACATGAGGACCTTCTGTTACTGTCTGTAGCGAAGCAATAAAGGGGACATATAAGAATATAACATTAAGTATAGTTCAAACAAATTCATGGGGCAGAGGGATGTGAAAAAAGCTGACTGGAGAAAGCAAGACAGGAGAAAAAGGAAAGGTTTGCAAGACAGAGAAATGAAATAAAACTTAAAGGAGAGATACAAAATGACAGGAGGAATAAGGGCCTGAGAAATATACAAATAGCTAAAACAAAGCGCTCACAGGGGAGTCAGGAGTGGGAGAGAGAGGGGAGTTTGTAGACAGAGAGGAAAAGGAAAAGAGAGAGGGGAAATGTGAGAGACTTAGTGAAGCACATAGGTAGAATGAGAGACACCAAGTAAAGGAAAAAAAGTAGAGTATGAGAGAAAAAGGAAGATCTAGGAGAGGGGCAAAATGTGATAGAGAGAACGAGAGAGGTGCACACAGCAAGTAAGAAAGGGGTATAGAGAAAATGAAAGACATTTGAGTGAATTCCTGCAGCTCCTCCAGATTCAGATCAAGTCTCTACCAACAATACAAAAGACATCAAGTACGGAGTAGTGTGCAATCAACAAAGACATCACTTGCAAAGAGGCTCCTGAGTGACAACCACAAGAGAAAGACCCATGGTTCCTTGAAGGTGAACAGAAGCCTCCAGACACAATGGATGCATATGGTTCTCTGACTCATGGTCTGATATAATACAGGATATTCAGGGATCTTTGGGGGAAGCACTGACTAAGGGACAAATAGGGGACTAACATTTTCAGGCACCCTAAGTAGAGAAATGTACAGGCCTGAAGATCAGTTGAGGAGACCTGTGGGTGAGTTTCAGTGGAATAACGGTATGTTTAGTGGTGCGTCTAGTTTTGGCCAATGCTCCCGGCCCCACAAGCTTAGAACTCTTATTTTATCAGAGATTTCACCCAAAATTACTCCCGATACTAAGCAATGTTTCATGAAAAGTCATTATCAACCAATGTGAGCCACTTTTTCTTCCGGTGCCCGGTCTAATTGTGTTCCCAATCCGACCCTGGGGGGGCTCCATGAGTTGCAAATTATATCCAAGCTCTTTTGCCGCTACCACTGATGTCCTAGACCAGTTGTTAAGCAGCGTCTAGAGGTTGTTGTCGGGAGGCCAGAGCAGAAAGCAAGAAAAGCCCAAGAGAGCTTCCCTGACTCCCAATGCTACTAACTCCCACTCCGTAGACGACACCCAGACCAAACTGCTGGCTGGGAAAGCGGCTCGGCAGGCATCTCTGAATGGATTGTTGGTAACCTAATAGCTTGCAAAGATCGGGCCGTAGGGGTAGGGAGGCGGTTGGTGCAAGGGCACAAAAGTGAGGAGGTCGATAGAAGCCGGAGTGGGCGCAGTGGGCAGGTGTAAGCTTACAGCTGATGGCGGCAAGGTTCGAGCCTGGCTGGAGGCACCACCAAACGCTCAAGGGCTCGAACGAGCGCAAGCAAGCAACACACGCTGCACGGGCACGGTACAGGAAGGGTAGTGTTTCTCAGTGAGCCTGAGACAGGATAAGAGTCAGTTACTCTATGAAGAAAGATATACCAGTTATTTTCTGTAATGGCGCAATCCAACTTCTCACATTGCACAAATTTCGTGAAAATGTATAGTTCCCCTTTTGCACTTATAAACGTTTTTACTGCCCGAATACATTAATCCCAAATTAATAAAATATAGCAGCTTGTGGATATAGTTGGTCATTCATGTTTCTTTTTGACACGTGGAACTATGACAAATGCACAGTTTGTAATATGAAAAAAAAATAAGAGCACGCTTATTGTCACTTCTCCCGCTCATGGCTGATATTTTGTTAGAAATCTGGATATATTTTTATCATTGAGAGGTATATGCTTTGAGGAAAAAATGGCTGCCATTGTTGTCAGTTTGTCCTGATCATTAACTGTCTGACTCCATCTGCTGCTGGAATAAACGTTGTTTCTTTCCTTCTTTTGTAGGAAATCGATGGTAAGTCTCTGCTCCTCATGACGAGAAATGATGTCTTGACTGGACTTTCATTAAAATTGGGACCGGCTCTCAAAATCTATGAATATCACGTGAAACCTTTGCAGACACAACATTTAAAGAACACTTCACCCTAATACGCAGACCCATAAAAGTCATAAAATGATACAGAAGTGATTTGGTTTCTTAGCGATGGAACAGCAACGTTACACTAGAGCAAATATATGTATAGCGCATTGAAACCAAATTAGCATTTATATCCTATTGGATAGTTAGGCAATATACTTGCAATGATCTGTGGGACATTTTCACGCACTTTCTGGACATGAGGCGTTTCCTTTCTGGGCTTCCATCCAATCATCAAGAAAATCGATGTCTAAGACGAAGAAGTACCGGATTGGAATGTCTTCAACAGAAATGGGATGATTTTAGACAGAGGCTTACGTGAAAGCCTGAAAAAGAAGTCCACTGACTAGACCTCTGACACTTTTTTCACCTTTTAAATTTTTTCCAGAAATGATAAGCACAGTAAGCTTCTGCTAATATTTCTACTGAACAAAGTAATATATTATTTAACATTTGTTTCTATGTAAGTCATTTTATATGATTAATGTAGATTTGAGCATATCGCAATATGTGATAAAGTTTGATACGTAGATATTTTTATTGAGTAGGAGACACTGCTCAAGACCAAATCCCGCTTGTCGTCATGGATGCTGCATTCAAGTTTTAACAGTAGACCTACCTAAAGATGGCTGCTTTTGTTTTTTAATTTAGTTTTTATTGTCTTGTTAATATTTATAGTTTTTCCTGTAAAAATGGTGAAAGTGCTTTGAATACTGATTTTTGGATCTGATTTTTTTATTGACGTCTTCTGGTGTTCTAAATACTTTTCGATGTTATGTTTGATTATGTAAAGTACTTGAATAAACTGCAGATTTGCCACATCCTGCAAGATGGCTGTCATTTATCCTACAGTTTATGTGCCTGGATCGCGCGTTTCACTGTCATGAATTTTATGTTGCAGCTGTGGCATTTGTTTTTTATAACCAACTTTATTGAAAGGTTTGCGTTAAACCACAGCATAACACAATACAATAATTGATCAGTATACAGGTACGGCATGGTAACAGGCTCGAACAACAATAGTGTGTAACAGTGCTTTGTCATATTGATATGCCATAGTAGTCCCACCATTTCCGTTCACACTTCTTTGGGCAACCGCGGGCCTCAAAAATCAGCTTCTCAAGCTTATCACCAACATGACCGACCCCCTGGCCTTGTTGCGAGAGAAATGGACGGAGGACGGTATTGAGCTGGACGATGAGGGATGGCAGGAGGCGGTCTCGTCCCCTAAAACGGTCGCAATATCAGCAAGGCTCCGGCTGGTGCAATTGAAAATACTGCACAGGATATACATAACGGGGCCCCAGCTGGTACATATGGGGGGTCAGGCAGATGGGAACTGTAGGAGGGGGTGCACATAACCGGGCATTTTTATGCACATTTTATGGCACTGCAGACTGATCCAGGACTACTGGCGTAAGATACACGAAATAATGAGTGCCATGCTAGAAATTGAGATCCGGCCAGAAGCCCCCAGATGCCTTCTTAATATTTGGGAACCAACTGACCTTAATAATTATGCCATGCAATGGGTCACACTCGGATGCATGGTGGCCAAAAGAAATATTGCGCAGCTCTGGGGGGCCTCACATGCACCCACAATTGCGAACTGGGGAAAGGAATTAGATTGGTGTATGCAACGAGAAAAGTCTGTATACATTGCTCGTGGCTGCCCTCGTAAATGGTCCAAAATATGGGCCCCCTGGAACGCATACCGTGGTAATATCTGTTCCCCCCCCCCCCCCAAATTGTTGGAAGCAGATGTCTCCCTCACTGTGTAATTCCTACTGTATGAAGTCAATGTATTCTGACAAATGTTTTGCTGCCAATTTTGCTATGATTCTGTGATACTATGCCATGTTGTCGAATCAGGTTTAATAAAAAGATTTACACAAAAATAAATCAGCTTCTCCTGGTGTGCGCACCAGTTCACTCCTGTACCCCAACCTCTAACAGTCCACATCTTTTTTTGCTTACAGACTCTGGCCATATCCAGCTTAGCAACCAAACAAGCCATACCCAAAAAAGTACGGTACACCCTCGGACAGCAGAGTTTTTGACCCACCTCATTCCAAAAGAGCCTCAATGCCAGGCACTCTCAAGCAACATAAAAAAAGTCTGCCACGAGAAGTGTGCTGCATATGCGGACCGCCCACACATCCGAGCATAAATGCTGTAAGCATCTCAGTGTGAGGTATGTAGCGTGTAAGTAATTGAACTGCACCATTCGCAGCTCCCAAAAAATCGTCAGCTCCCTAGGTGCCATGCAAGCCTTCCTCCAGTCGTCCTCATCCAGGTCTCCCACCCAAGACGCCCACCTCTACCTGGCCTTCTCAAGATCGTCCGGAGGATGAGTTACTAGGAAACAATATATCACAGAAGTAGCCCCTTTGCCTAACCATCCCAAGAAGATTTTTGCCTCTAGCGAATTATATTCCAGTAGAGCTTCACCCTGGAGCTCCTGAGCTAGCAAGGCATGACGCAATTGGAGAACTGCAAATTAGACAATGAGTACTTGTTTTTTTATTCCTGAAATGACAATATGTTCCCTCCCTTAAAACATCTCTCAGGTACGTAATCCCAATGTGATCCCATGGAAGGAAACTCTCCAATGACAAAAGTTGTACAAGCCATGTTCCGCGCCTTAGAGGGGTCATCCCAGTCAGGTGAGGGTCCCAAACAATGAGACAAAGAGCTGCCCTCCAGCGGCTGAGGGATACCTGTGTACAGGAAGGCAATGTACTCGGTAATCCCGCCCCATAGAGGAGGTCGAGCAAACCATCTATACCCAATGAACTTATTGCCAACCGATATGCCGGGTCATCCCACCCTCCAGTAAACTAGTCATTAATCTGCACCATGTGTGATGCAAGGTAGTATAGGTACAGGTCAGATAAACCCAGGTCATTGTCAAAAGGATATTTAAGCAGCAAATAGAATGCTACCTTGTGCCGCCCTGCAGCCGACATAAAGTTAGTAATTTTGGTGGTCACTGAGTGAAACAGTTTGTGGGGAATGCGATAAGGATACCATGCACAGATAACGCGGGAGACATACCATTTTAAACAGGGTTGTGTGCCCCGTGGGATTCAGTGGCAGTGTGGCCCAGTGACTAAGATCTTGTTCAAGCCGCCATTCCAGTCCCCAGAAATTAAGGGCCCAGGCCAGATCGGGCATAGGAGACATGTGCACCCCTAAATATTTAAAGGAGTTATGTCGAATGGGAATGTTGAGGCACCAGACCCGCCCTAGAGCATCTCCCTTTACCTGCGCCAAACAGGACTTGCCTGGAGCCCAGAGGTTTTGCCATACAGCTGAAAGAGTGTCAGGTAGCGGGCCCCCGTATGTGGTGGATCTCTCAGGAACAGGAGCATGTCATCTGTGTATAGCACCATATGGTCTTCAAAATCAGTCTCCCACTGTCACCCCGAAATCTGAGCATCACAGTGTTTCAGCCATCTCAGAAACTCTTATCACCAATGCGTAAAGCAGTGGGAACAGGGGGCACCCCTGGCACCTGCCCCGTTCGATGGGAAATGCTGGGGACAGGGCACCGTTCACCTGGACTTGGGCAGCTGGAGAGTGGTAGAGGAGCCAAACCATATGATGGAACCCCTCCTCACACACCAGTCCGCAAAGAACACCATCCATAAAGGCCCATGACACTGTGTCAAATGCCTTTGGAAAATCAACTCGGAAGAGGGCCAGGATGCCATCAAGCTCTGACACCGGGGCCAGTGCGACGTGGACCCTCCATACACTGTGACGCGTGATACGGCCCGGCATGAATCCACATTGATCCTGTTGGACAAGGTGAGGTAAGGCTCGACCCAGCCACTCTGCTTACACTTTTGTATAGATCTTGATTTCAGTGTAGAACAGTGAGATCAGGCGGAAGGTGGAACATTGGCCCCTCAGGAGATTTATGAGCAGGATATCTATGGTGGTGCAGTCTAATTCAAAAGGTGACGGCAAATTATCTCATGGAAGCACTTGTAGTAATAAATAGGATGCACATCTGGACCTACCGTTTTCCCGGCTTGCAACCCCGATACCGCGGCACTCACTTCCTCAAGCATTAAGGCTTGGACCAGCTCCAGAGCCAAGGTACTGGGTATAGTCTGCAGCAGTATGGTGTCCAAAAGAAGATTGACGGCCTCCGCCAGTGTCAAAGGAAACTGGAAGTATAACCCTGTGTAAAAATCAGCAAATGTTAGCACAATTGCAGGGAAATTCTCTTGGAGGCCGCCCAATGAGTCTCGAATCACCGGAACCACTCAATCGGAGATACAGTGGGTGGCAAATCAGTTCAATAACTTGCCAGATTTGTCCCCAGAGGCATATACCCTCTGTGGGGAGGCTCTCCAACACTATCGTCCCGCCTCCAAAGAAACCTGCTGTAATTCGGTATGGGCTATGGCCAGGAAACGATGATAATACTCAGTTTCTGGGCAGCAAAGAGCCACTTCCATGGACAATATCTGAGTTTCCAGGTCGGTCAGGTGCACCCGACGGAGTGCCACAGCCTTTCCAACGTAACCCTAAATGCGGCCTCTTAAGAATGTATTAGTAACCGCTCATAGCGTCGCTCAAAGAACTGACGCAATTCTTCCTCAACAAAGGTCTCACACTCAGAGCTTTGCAAGTACCATGCATTGAGTCTCCAAACCGGCAGCAAGACAGTGGCTTGAGATCCCCATGATAGCAACAACGGGATGTGATCCAAGATACCATGAGGTAGTATGCGCACTGATTAACTGAGAGGAGATATGCAGCTGGTAACCACATCAGGTCTATGTGGGATTCCGCAGCATGCACAGCAGATTGATGGGTGCATGCCATCTGAGCGGGATGCCAGGAGCTCCAGACATCGCAGAGGACCATTGAATCAGCCCACAAGGACGAACAGGCCGCACAGGAGCGCCTGGTAGAGCTGTGCCATTTTTCAAGAATGGCAACAACATTTAGTCAGTGTCATACAATCAACAGGTGCACTATATATTAAATTGGCTATTGTCAGCTACAGGGAAATATTTCACTTAGGCCCAATTACCACTATTGGTCAAAGTTCCGATCAGTGCATAAAATGCTCTTTGTTCACAAATCGGAATTTGAAGCCCTATTGAGTTGTCGACATGGGAAAATAATTAGGGGTGAGCTTAATTCCGTCTAATAATTACCCAATAATTTAGTAAGATTACGCAGAAATTACACAATAAGATAAATTCTGCATTTTGAGCATATTATCTTAGCACAAAAATGCTCCCTCACAATCAAAATGGATGCAAGGATGCATTTTGCGCTAAGAAATAGTGCTAACTGTAATAACAAGCATTTGCAATGCAATAGGTCTAGCATTTGCAAGAGTTTAACCTATTGGCATTGTAAATGACAATGCCTTTTATTTATGTTTTAAAAACCAACACATAAATAAACGGCACTGCCATTTACAATGCTAATAGCTCAAACTCTAACAACTGTGAGACCTATTGCATTGCAAATGCTTGTTCTGCCTCTCGTGCTCTGAGTCAAAGTCTGATCATGAAACTAAAGTCCTGGTCCATAAATAGGAGGGCCGGTGCCCTCAGCCTGTAGCCCCAGCACAAATTAAGCATCTTTCTTTACAAAGGGTAGTGTTATTTCACAACAAAATTCTCGGTTGCTGGAATATTAGCCTATTTTGCTAATGTCACTAGACCTGTTCTGGAAATAAGTGGCAGGAAGTTGAAGTTGAATAAAAAGGCACCATGACATGTGAGCAGGCTGCCAGACTCACTAGATGCAGAAGGCAGTTACAGCTGACACAATGCAACATACTCAAAGGCCTACTTTGAAGAGAGTTTAGAAAGTAGGCGTTGCTCTCTAACTTATGTCACATGAACCCAATTTCAAGGGATATTCCTTTGAAGTGTGTGTTTTGACTTTACTTAAATAAACTCTACAATCCAGTTTAGTAGGAAGATGCGGTTTAACAGCAGAAATGCCGACGGAACCCGGTTCAAGTCCTGGCGTCGAATCAACATCCTGTGATTCTGGGTAAAAATGTAATCTTCCTGTGTCTAAAAACAAATGAAAACCCGACCTTCTGGAATTCGACCTTGTGGTCACTGGAGCACTCTAATGCTCTTGGGCCAAGTGCGTGCTATATAAAAATGCAAAAAAAAAAAATAGTAATTCACAGATATTTGAAAAGCTCCTTTCAATGGTATTTTCAAGAAAGGCACCATTGATATTTAAGTGAGAAACCGTGTGCCTACCTGACAAACAGCCAGAATTAAACAAAAAATGCAAATGAATCTGCCTTTTTTTTCTGTCAGACAGGTTTCCCATGCCCGTCCCCCTCCCCCGACAGGGAAAGTAGAAGGTTAGCTACCCGCCAGTTCAGAATCCGTGTGACGTGCATGGTCTCGCCTTCTCCATGACACTGACAGCTGAATTTTGTAAGCGCTTCATCCCAGCTAATCCCAATTATACTTTCTTGTTTCTGCCTTCCTCTTTTGATGCTACAATATTTTTACAATTTTTAAAGTGTTTTAGCTCCCGACCAGTGCTACATCTAAGCCATATAAAACGCATAAAAGAATGCATCAGTTTAAAAACAAATTCCCATGATGGATGCATGGTTACACCAGGTACATGATAACTGCAATGAGAAGACAATGTGTCACTCATCCAAAGATCGGACAGCCATTTAAATGCAGAAATGAAACAAGAAGGTGAGTTGAAAAAAGCAGCTTTTCAATTCAACATATATATGCATTTAAAGAATTGAAAATTGATGTAATAGACGAGGCAGATAACTATGGACGCCCTCCCAAAAGCTGCAACCCATCCACCGTATGAAGGATGTGCACCTCGAGAACAGACCCCGCCCACATTATGGCGTCCCCCTCTGGCCCCTACCACAGCATCTGAGAGTACAGGCTGGCAGCTTGGAGGTTATGCAAACACCATGCAAATCTTACGTTAACTTCGTTTATACAGCCCACAATCACAGAGGTCTCTCAGTGCTGAGCGAACAATCACAGCATGAAATGATGCCAAGGTTTAGATTTCCTTCAGAAACTCGATCCGCGTGAGAGGCCAGTCCGCACTTAGACAGCGGCCACTGAGGAGGCCAGAAGCCTATTATTGCCAAGCAGACTTTGCTGTTACATAATATTTTATACAAAATAAATGCACCTATATCTCCGTTTCCATACACACAATGTGTGTGGATTCTAAAGAACTTGCTCTTTCATAATTTGGCACTAATCAGAGATCGTCAGCGCACTGAAGCTCGCTTCCGACATAATAAGCACTACATAGACACAAATGATAACCCCAAACATACTCTCCTCAAAGTGCGGGCTTCAAATTCAGATTTTCAGTTATGTACATAAGCAAACCAGGGACATGTAACAGATGCACATAATAGGGACAGGAATGCGCCGTACAGACCTCTCTTTGCTTCTTTCATTTCGTGGCTTCCCTGTGAAATGGATCCAAAACTGAACAATCCCGCGAGTGGTGCGCGCGCCACAGCGAGCCATGTGGTTTCAATTATCGCGCCCGTGTCTGGGCACGATAATTGAAACCACATGACAACTGCTGCACGTAATAGACACCAGTAGGCCATGGGTGGAGCTATGTGCCCGCCTTTGGCCTATTGCGTGCTATCTTAAAAACACAAGCATTTGCAATGCAATAGGTCTCGCATTTATACGAGTTTGAGCTATTGGCATTGTAAATGACAGTGCCTTTTATTTATGTTTTAAAAAAAACAAACTTAAATAAAAAGCATTGTCATTTACAATGCCAATAGCTCAAACTCGTATAAATGCGAGACCTATTGCATTGCAAATGCTTGTTTTACGGAGACACGTGCATTGAAAAGAAGAATGTAGAACATGTGCACTTCACCGGCCATGCACCTAGTGTATCGATGTAGAAAAGTAATTAGGCGTCCATAGTAAAACAAAAGCGAACGATCTTTCCCCATGTGTTTCAGGGGCTTTGATGTTCCGGTTTGCTCCAGTAAATCACACGCAGTGTGTTGTCCCCGAGTCTCAGGGCAGCCTTAAGATCACTGAATGAAAGGGAAGATTAGAATGCCCGGTCTTGAAGCTGACGAGGAGGGAGTGGGAGGGGGGAGTGGGGGCGGGCATGCTTTACGACGCGTGGATTCTGCTTTAACAGTGCATTAAAGTAGGAAGGGAAGCGGCCGTACGGCCGCGAATGTGAAAGTGATCGCGATCACGATAAAACATCAAAGCGGCGAAAGTGAAAGACAACGAGTGCTTTCAGGCTGCCAAATGGTGCGCGCGCCCGGCACACATGCACAGTAGTTGGCGGCCTGAAAGCACTCGTTTGCACTTCCAAAAGTGCTTACTATAAGTCTCGCCAGAGCAGCGCTAAAGCGCTGTCTCAGGCGAGACCTAAAAAACGCAGGGAAAAGCCAATAGCACGATACCTAACTAAAAACACACGCACGAGCATGTACAATTCCAGGGTCCGCGAGACCTAAAAACGGCATAGTGAGCGTAAGCAGCTGCTCGGGCTCGCAAAATGTGCACTTGGAGTGGATTTTTCCCCAATTTACTCCCAGCATCTAGCTCTAGTGAGGAGCGCCGAATTTCTACATGTTATGTCCAAATGAAAACCTTGAGTAAGAGATATTTACCCGATACCCTACATACCTTAATTTAGGGTGATATAGAAATTAACATGTACAATGAATATTTGCATGACAACATTGTTTCCTGCTCCATTAAGGCAGGTTGAACCTTTTGCAAGTTAGCTGGGAAAAATGCATCAGAATTGGAAATATGCGGAATTGTGTGCAGTAGGCCCTAAATTCTGCCATGTTATCTACCATGTCTAAGATATTTATCAGACACAGTACATATCTTATGCTGGTATGTCTGCATTTATCGACCCAGTAATTACCTCAACCTCCATCTGCACCAATCGCACAAGGGACTTAGAGCATTCAGAAAATGTTGTCTCCATATAGAAATGTGATTGGCTGCTTGTTTTATAGTCATATTGGATTACTTTTATTGTAGAGATCATTAGTTGAATAAACTAACAGCAATCGTGGAGAGAGCATGTAATAATGCAGTTGAACTAACGCTTATGAACCTCCTAATACAAACCCAGGGCTGATAAGTTTCCTGTCTCCACATTCATGACATTTGCATAGTTGAGTGGTGTTTTCAGGTCTGATACATGACACTTGAGGGACAATTTACCAGAAATGTAATCATTGGCCCCAGTAGGGAAATTGTATCCACCGGTGTACGAGGAACTGCCATGAGCAGTGTGTTCTTTGATCCCTAGCACAGAAATTGTACCAAAATTAACGTTGGCAGTAACTGGATTATGGCAATGTGCTATATATTGAGCTACCGGACAAGTGGTTAGGGAAGCTTTGGGTAAATATGAACGATGCATTAAGACTAATTTTCACGCTCCCAAAGGCAATCACATGCCACACCATTGTTGCAGCAACTGCACTGGCTTTCAGTTAAGCAGAGGACTAAGTTTAAGGACCTGTGAATTGCACATAAGGCCCTGTATGGGACGGCACCAGCCTCAATCAAGGACCGTCTAAAGAGATATGTGCTGCGTCGATGCCTTCGGTCATCCAGGACCAGTCTGCTGTCCAGTCCACGGTTTGCAATGGCTACCATGGGCGGATGAGCCTTTTCAGTACTGATTGCCCAGCTGTTGAACACGTTGCCGGAGAATGTGCGAGGGGGCGCCACTGTCCTTCCATTTAGGAAAAAACTGAAAACTTTTTTATGTACACCGGTGTTAGACTGGGGGTCTCTAGCTGGCATAGATATGCACTTGTGACAAATAGGGACCCTCGCCTCTTGTCAGGGTAAGGGGGTACACTCCTAAAATAACCCCTGCTCACCCCCTTGGTAGCTTGGCATGAGCAGACAGGCTTATCTCAGAGACAGTGTGTAAAGCATTTGCGAACACTTACAGTAATCATGTGACAACACTATAGATGGACACCACACAAGTTTTATATCAAAAATAAGTATTCTTTATATAGATTTACCACAAGACCATAAACAACAAAAATCCACAATACTGTTACTTTAAATGGTAGTTTTAGCTTAGTTCTCTTTAGTTCTTTAAATGCGACACTTTAAGTCAATGTTCCTTTAGATGCGACACGCAGGGCAACGAAAGTGTTGCAACGATGTTTATGCGATGAAAGTTTGGTGCAAAGAAATAAAGACGTGAAGATCTTCCTGATGCGGCTCGCTTCTCCGATGGTGCGAGAAATCGCGGCTCGATGCGTCAGCTACAGCGGCGGCACCCTTGTCCAGTGATGCGACGACAGCGGCTTTGGCAGCGACACTCTTCTCCAGCGATGCGAGACGCTTCCGCTCGATGCGACAGTTACAGCGGCGACACCCTTGTTCAGAGATGCGACGGCAGCAGCTCCGACGGCGGCACGCTTCTCCGTGGATGCGAGGCGCTTTTCTTGATGCAGTGCGATGTGACAGCTACAGTGGCGTCATCCAAGATGCAACGGCAGCTGCTGCGACAGCGACACGCTTCTTCCTCGATGCAAGACTCTTTTCGTGATGCGGTGCAATGTGTCAGCTACGGTGGCTGCGATGGCAACACGCTTCTTCGGTGTTGTGGGGCGCTTCTCGTGATGTGGTGCAATGCGACAGCTACAGCGGCGACACCCTTGTTCAGTGATGCGACGGCTGCGACAGCGACACGCTTCTTCTGCGTGAGTCGCACTTCCAGCTCCTTGCGACACGCAGTCCCTCAGAAGGCCCAAAACAGCAGCAGGCACTTCCAAAGAACTCTGGGGAGCTGGTGGTTGAAGTCTGTTGTCCCTGAGACTTCAGCAGGAGGCAAGCTCTTTTCCAAGCCCTTGGAGATCCTTCACAAGTTGAGCAAAAGTACATACAAAGTTCCTTTCTCCTCTCTTTGGCAGTAGGCAACCCCTGCAGGCCAATCTCCCAGTTTCACGGATAGTCTCTCCTCAGTTTTTTTTGGTTCCTCTCCTCAGGAAAGGTTTCTTCTTGTTTCCCAAAGTGATCTAAATTCTTGGGATCAGGGTCCCAATACTTGTACTAAGATTCTCTTTGTTCTCTGAAGGCAGAGGCCTTTGCCGTGTTCAAACCAGTTCTGGTCAGTCCTGGAGCACTTTGTTAACCTGACTCCTTCTTTCCTTTCAGAGTGCAGGGCAGAGACATCAGACGCACCACATGAGGTGGAGCCAGTATTGTGGAGGGAAGGCGCAGCCCTATTCAGGTCCCAGGTGCAACTCCTCTCTCCCATCTAGATGCAGAGCTCTCTATTCACCACTGGGCTGCCTCACCCTGTCTCCTGGAATTCCCCAGCCCTGTCACTCAAACTCCAGACAAGGAATACACAGCTTAGCAGAAGCAGGTTTAAATGGTTAGACAAGAAAATGCCTACTATCTAAAAGTGGCATTTTCAAACACAGAATGTTAAAACCAACTTCACTAAAAGATGTATATTATCATTCTGTGTTCAGGTATACTAAATTTGATGTTCTACCATGTTCCCTGAGTCAGATAGGATTATAAGATGTAATAATCAAACTGCCCATTCTGGCCTATGGAGAAAAGCTAGCCTTGCTATAGTGAAAAACGAAAATGGCTGTAATTCACTATTAGAACATGCCACACACACCAGGGCATGTTCTACCTCATACTTACAATGCACCCTGCCCTTGGGCCTAACATAGGGGTGTCTGACATGAAGAAAAGGGAAGGTTTAGGGACTGGCAAGTGGGTGCACTTGCTCAGTCAGCATGACAGTTCCAGACTGCACACAGGCCTGCAATGGCAGGCCTTAGACACACTTTTACAGGCTGCTTCTGTGGGTGGTACAACCAGTGCTGCAAGCCCACCAGCAGCATTTGGATTACCAGCCCTGGGCACTCCTGGTGCACTGTACTAGGGTCTGACAGGTAAACCAAACCAGCCAATCATGGAATCACTAATTCATACATCAATTTACAATAGGGAGAGCATATGCACTTTAGCACTGATCAGTAGTGGTAAAGTGCCCAGAGTCATAAAACAGCCAACAACAGGTCATACAAAATATAGGAGGAAGGCAAAAAGTTCAGGGATGACCCTGCAAAAAGGGCCAAGTCCAACAACCGGCCTTTGGAAAAGATCAGCTCTAGCGAAGGGGTACTGTGCAGATAATATGGCAGGTAATTCTCTCACGAGCAGTAAGAGACCATTGGTGATTAAATGCTCTACAAATTACACTTAAAATGGTAGGAAGGGAGGTATTTGGAGGCCTATTAAAAAGGAAAGATATGTGAATTCAACAAGCTGTACAGAAGAATGACACGGTGCTTCAACGCCTCATCAGGGATAGTATGCACTATAGTAATGTATTTAAAATACAACACAATAAGTTCCTCAGTACTCGCCGTACAGCACTTACTTAGGAGGAACTACCTCTGAGTTGTGGTGGCTCAGCTCTCAAGCTGTCCTAAGTCACACAGGAGTAGCTCATCCGCTTCAGTTTTTTCTGTGGCTATTGGAAGTTGTAGTCCTGCAGTTGCATTGTTTGCACATTAGGAGGGTAACTTTCAGTAAGTCCAATTTCTTAACCAGCCGCGTGCTAAGAATTCTGTTTTCTGCATGCTTTGTAGTGTCAACATAAGACAAGGACTGACTATGTCTGCTTCGTGAGATATGGCCAAGTCAATTTAAGAGTTTTAGAGGAAATAAAGTTTTTGTGATTCATTATTCTCACAGGCCTCACCCTGTGCAGACAATAGGTTCTGCATCATTCCACACAGTACAGGGTGTCTCTGCACCGTCACGATGGAGAGAGCAAGGTGGTAACAAGATGTTAGTGATTATAAAAACCAACGCAGGATGTCCTGTGAGACAACTGAAAGACAGTTGAATGAGTGTTCTGGCCATCCAACTGCTGCAACTTAGCTTTCTCCTAATACCTGTTATGTTAATTGCCAAGTGAAAATACAATAATTATAAACACAATTACACTGTACATTTTGGAATTGACCTCCTCTTCCTTTCCACTGTAATGTGATGTTTTGCATGGCAAGACTCTTCAGTTTGCCTATTCAAAGTACTCCACTACCTGCAATTTTTATTTATAGACAAAATGTACATGTTGATAGCCAATACTTTTCCCATAAACCTTAGGTATTTTATGAACGTAACGTAACTGGTTAACATAAATTAAGATACCTCTGTTTTGAAACATTAGACTTGTTTTAAACACCAGGAACATTTGAGTTGCTTAATGGGACTTACCATCTTGTAAGGTAAAAACGTAACATACCATTAATATAATTCCTTAGGTGGTCTGAGCTGCCTTTCTCTGGCATATGACTAGTATGACCACTGAGACATGACTCGCTTATGAGCAGCTGCTCACAGGCCCCCCCAGGGTTGTTACCATTCCTGCATCTCAGGATGGCCAGGAGTATGGTGGAAGCAATAGGGAGCAGGTCTCCTTTCCACACATCTGCCAATAGCACAGAGCAGGCTGTGTGACCAGTGTGATGAAAAAGTGCCCCTTTGCTATGCGTATATTACTCAGACAGGATGGCTTACACACCCTAACAAAATGCATTGTGCAGGATGGGAGGAGTTGAAATGTTGAAGTGCCTGGAAGAGTTTAAAGTCAAACTTTCTTGGCTTAAGAACCCATTGACTTTGCTGATGCTAACACTGCATGTGCACCTACAAAATGGTCTTGCTGTAGCCAGGATAAATCAGTATAGTAAAAAGAAGTGAAAGAACTTTTTTAACAATATTTGACGGGTCAGAGGAAAGGTTGAAGTATACAGATGGAGGGGAGAAGCACACAGATGAAACAGAGGAACAAAGAGTGGGGGGTAGAGAACCATACAGGTGAAAGAGAGCAATACTGGCAGAGGGAGAAGGGGATTTTTTTTTGGGGGGGGGGTGGGCACATGGGTGAGACAGCAACATGAATCACATGGTTTAGGACAGCAACACGAGCATGGGGAGAAGTATACCAGGGAGAAAAAATTAAGTTCTCAGTAAGCAAGCACTCATGGAAAAATGGAAGTAGTCAATTAAAGTTTGTAAACAGATTATGCTCCATAGGAGGTACAAACACAATATGTGTTGGAAGGTACACCAGAGCCCGCTCTGAGTCTCCATTTTAGTTACATGTTTTAGCTTGACATCTTTTTCTAGTGGTGACTTTTTATATGTTTACGCTAAGAAGATATTGCAGTTCATTTCTTAGTAAGTATTATTATCATCTTATTCATACACTCTGTCCAAGGCTTGGAAATAGAACGCGATGCCCTTGTATTTGGTTGTCCATTTGGAGCCAGCTCTAAGGCTGAAAACAAACCATAGTACCAGCTCTACACCTTTTACACAGTGTGATTGGAACGAGGGCTATTATTATATAAGCTTCCTCTATCCTACATTCCGCTGAGGAGCACTTCTGCTGGCATTGTCCTGGAGCACAGTGCACTGTGACTGAGATTCAGCGCTACTGATTCTGACCTTTATCCTGGAAAAGACAATAACCTGCTCTACATCGGATCCGCTTCATTGCACATCATACTTGGGTATGGGGGGTTAGACTATCCCAATGGAACTTGCAGAGTTCTCTGATTATGCTTTCAATAGTATAGGTAATGTTAGGTAGGAGTATAATAACATAGTACTATTATAATGGTTGAACTGTTTATCGTTTTCACCACTCTTGCAATGCTGGTTACAATTCTTTGCTTCTTCTGCCTAATAATTGCAGCTCACTCTTTCTATACAAGAATACCGTTGCTCCAATAAATGTTTGTTAAGCCATATTTGTGTCATTCGTGTGTTTTCCTTGGGCATGCAAAAGTAACAACGTAAGGATAGATCTGGGTCCAAGAATTCCTACAATAATGATAATGTTCAATGTTGCAGATACCCTTGTAAGATTAGGGTTTGGATGGGTCATTGTGAGCTAACTAGGAATTGGGCCAACATTTTCTGATGATATGTTGAACTAAGTGCTACAACAGATTCTAAATGAATACGGGGTTGCCCTTGCCCTGATTTGGGGATGAAATTATTTGGCAACTATCCACAGTTTGCTCAAATACTTAAAGTATTATTGAACGGGAGGCAGCACCACTGGCAGTACGCCAGCAGCTCACGCAGGTTCCCGTTGTGGACCAAGAGCACAAATGTTAGACCTGATCTCCCCCTTACACACTTTTTGCCTACCTCCTCCACTTTTTTTACCTTGTTTTTGCTGGCTTTAGAACTCTGCACTTTACCACTGCTAACCCATTCTAAAGTGCTTGTGCTCTCTCCCTTATACATGGTAATATTGGCTCATCCCCAATTGCAATATTTAATTTACTAACAAGCCCCTAGTAAAGTGCACTACATGTGACCGGGGCCTGTAAATTAAATGCGACTACTGGTCCTGCAGCACTTATTGCGCCACCCACTTAAGTTGCCCTCCAACCATGGCTCAGGCCTGCCATTGCACAGCCCGTGTCTGTAGTCTACACTGTAATTTGGACCTGGCAAGATGAACCTCTTACCATGTCAAAACCTTTCATTTTTATACATAGGTTACCCTTTGGGTAGGCCCTGGATAGCCCAGAGGACAGGGTGCAATGTATTTAAACAGTAGGACATGTACTTTTAAGTTATTTTTCACTACTGCAAGGCCTATCTCTCCCATAGGATAACATTGGGATTACCTTATTACATTGTTTAAGTGTAATTCCCAATTGTGAAGAGATAGACTTTCCAGGTTTGGTGTCTCTAGAATCACAATTTAAAATCATAACTTATGTTGAAGTGAGATTTTAAATTACAATTCTGAAAGTGCCACTTTTAGAAAGCTGGCATTTTCTTCCTTTAGCAATTTAGTACCTGCTGCCTGCCTCTGATACACATCTGGGGAGGGTGACAGCTGGGCTTTGTGTATTCCCCTAGACAGCCACACAGAATGGTAGCTTAGGTGTGACTTGATGGGCCACCCTGGCAGTGTGGGAGGGAGGAGCTGGACTCAGCCTCACTTAACCTAAATAGGCTGTGTCCTGTCCCCACCCAAAGGGCTGCATATGCCCTGTAGTGAGTCTGGAACCAGGGCAGGAAGGGAGGACTTCTGTACATTTCAAAGGATTGTCTTTGAAGTCTCCCACACTTCAAAGGCACCTCTGGGTATAAGTGTTGGACCTATGACACTACTGCTTCAGTACACTTCTGGCTCTGTGAAGAGTGCTAGGAAGGAGGACCGCTGTGCTGCTGAAGAACTGCCACTCTGCTGGACTGCTGCTTTGATGGACTCCTGCCTTACTCAGGGACATTAAAGACTTACAACTTACCTGCTTCTCCACTTGAACTCTGCCATCTGTGAGTCTGCCCTGCCAAGTGGTGGCAACCCAATCCTGGACCCTAAGGTGCTTGCTTCAGCGAAACCCATGCATCCTCTGTCTAACTTGCACATCTGCACCATTCCATGGGACCACGGCCTACTCTTAAAAAATCTTTTTACAAACATTCTTAAAGGTGAAGGAGTCCCTTCGAATAGGTTACCACCTACTTGAAGTAGGTGGTTGAATTAGAATGTTTTGCATTTTGGTCGCAAAACATTCACACTTACCACTGCAATTTGGTATTAGTAAGGGACGCACTGAACACGCCTCTCCCGAATACCAAATCGCAATCCCAATTTTAGATTTGGTAAAAGGTTACTGAATCAAAGATAGGGCTTTGTACATGTGAAATAGCCTTTTTGTGTTTGCAAACAGGCCTGTTCAGTGAATTGGCCCATTTCCGACCACAAAAATGCTTTGTACATCTGGGGCATAGTCCACAAAAAATACAAAACCACTTTGGATATTTCAAATGGATTTTTCTGCTTAAAGGCATTTACCGCTCTAGTAGTCCAGAGAAAATTCTGCTGACTTCCTCGGGGTATAAGAACAACCTAGGTCTGTTTTGTACCTGAGTAACGTCAATTTTACATGAAATTGACTCAGAACCATTGTCCTACAATGATGTCATGTACCTCGCAGACTATGTCTTAAACACACACTTAGCCAGCGTAGATCGCATTGTTTTTGGATTTGCTGATCATGGCTATAAATTCAATTTTCAAAAAGAAATATAGCTTTTCTCAGTGTCCTATTTTTGGGATACAAGTTTGTAAATGAAGGCAAAAGCCTTGCACCACCTTTCTTGGAGAAATGTACCCTTGTGCAACAACCAAATACCCTACAAAAGCTACAATCACTGTAAGGCTCTCTCAACGTTGCTCGAACATTCATACCAGACTATGCACAATGTGTTAAACCGTTGTATGTATGAATTTATCCTGACTTCTCCGGTACACATTGAGCATCAGAACACACACTGATTTTCAGAGCACTGGAAACTGGCATTCTTTTATCCAGACACTTACACACTTGTGTCAACACAGCTAACTTGGTGATCCACATAATTGTGGGATCCACTGGCTATACACACTTCACCTTTAACATGGGTGATACTCTACCGATTGCTTATAATTCACTTTATTCTCCAATGCTGAAGTGCATTTTGCATCAACAGAAAAAATACTGACTGCTGTTCAGACAGCAGTTATAAATGAAAGACTGTTGACACAGGAGAAATGCATAATTGTGGTTTTTCACATTCCAGCCTCAGAGGCTGTTACCAAGGCAAGCGTTACCAATGCAAAAGCCTTACATCCTAGATGGTACAATAGGCCACCTCATTAAAAGCTATTGATGTTGACTTTGTCTTTGGCTGTACCTTACAAACACAAACATTTCTCCATTATGAACAAGAATACCCTATGCCCAGTGATATTTTGCCTCTTGATCAGTATGATTACAAAATATATAAGGATAGTTCAGCTCAGCTCGTGATTGTCACTAAACAACAATATTTATCTGCATGTGCATCAGTACATGATGTCATGAAAATTTGAGAATTCCATCAGCAAAATAAAGTTACACTATCCTTAGGGAGTTGTACAGCTCAGCTGGCTGAATTAAAAGCTGTAATTCTGGCACTAGAAAATACTGATCCTGAATTTCCCACCCCCATAGTATGTGATTCATATTACTGTGTCCAGTCTTTTAATGAAAACTTACATTATTGGTACTTGAATGGATTCAGAGATTCTAAAGAATAAATTGCCTTGGGGAACGGTGGCAAATCTTAAAGATTGTTTGCCACTGGCTCATGTAATTCATACATTGAGTCATCAGCGTTTTGGAGTACATATTGCATGGAATTCACCGGCTGATGAAGCTGTCATAGCAGCAGTTCTGACCGCTGTTACTCTTGCACACATGAGGGTGGATGATGACACAATGGTTCCTGTCACTGCTTCACGCCGCAGCACTCCATTACCTAACAAATATCCAGCAAAATACTCTTTTCTATTAAGTGCCCTAAACATATACCTTTTGCTCACATTCCCGATGTGGGTGATCGAGTTATACCCAACCAGGACTGCAGGCTAGAATTAAGCATATGCAGGTGTGGGGGCTCGAGATTCCTTGCAACAGAAGAGCTATTGGTGACATGGTCTATATAAGCAGATTAAACAATATGTCCTCAGCTGTACATAAGTCAGAACATTAAAAGTTCCACCGTAGCTCGCCCACCACAGACATCTCTCATAGTTCATAGTTTCAAAGGCCGTTGATTCATGTTCTAGATTCCTATGAGTGTGACCACAGCGATCAGCCAACACTTGAACTGCTGTTAAAGATTTGCAAAGCTTTATTGGGACATATACAATAGCGGCATTCCACTCAGACCAGGGACCAGCATTTGCCTCTAAGGCTTAACAGGATACCATAGGAACCCTGAGAGTTACTGTGCATTATTCATCCCCCTATCATCTTGAGAGAGATTCCCTAGTAGAAAGGAAGAACCGTGACTTAAAGCAGTCCTTAACAAATAGAGTATTAGGTCCAGGTCCTAGTTGGAGCCATCACTTGTATGGAGTCTAGAGAGCTTTAAATTATCTGCCTAGGTGATCCTTGGATGGCCGAACCCCCTATGAAGTGCTTTTTATGCTCCAGATTTTTACAACCCTGGCACAGTGGCTGCAGATACGCCTTTTGACATCAACAAACGTTTCACTTTCTTACAGGAACTACAAGAATTCTGGGATGAGCACTCAAATTAATTTTCTAAATGTTCTGCCACTCACAAAGTGGAGGGGCAACCAGCAACCACTGGCTGGATTGCTAAAGTTGGGAATCTAGTCTGAGAGAAGATTGCAGGCAGAAAAGAATTTGGTCCATCATACCGTGCACCAGTGCCAGTCCTTTGCATTCAAGGTACCAGAACTGCAATTATGCCACCGCTTGCTGGTTGTTTCAATGGATTTGATCAAGCTATATATACCATGTGGCCAGTTGTACACAGAAAGTAGGCCTTGAGAGCTCCTGAGTTGATACCTGTCTCCTCTCACTACCATACTGGAAATCCCTCTATAAGAATTAAATAATACAAATATTGCTACTCTCCAGCTGAGGACTGCAAATGCTGATGTTTACAGTTTTCTTCGGCTACTTCTAACAACGAAGTTCTTTATTACCAACTACCTTTGTAGGTGTCTACCAGTTCTCCTTTACCATCTGAGGGCCCTGAATTTGCACAGACTGCCTCTGGCCACTTTGCTCCTTCCGCCCAAGGCATTTAGATGTCAGGTTTACAAAGCCTTTCTGTGCCAGCCTTTGTGACACAGAAAGGCTGTCGGAACTTGGCTTTGGGGGCCCAGAGCAGAACCCCTTTTGGTGAGCGACCTCCCTCCATGGCCCATATTTGGATTTCCATTTCACTTCTTTTCCTATTCATTTGGATTGGATTTCTTATAGTTTTCTTTTTGCTTCTCAATGGACATTACCTTTCAGAATGCTCTGCTGTAGGACTGGTAGCTAAGGTGCTGAATTCTCATTCTTCTTCACATAAAGTGCAAAGAGACCTGTCTTTTGTAAACAATTCTTCATTTCCTGTCTCTGATTGAATTGTTTGGGATAAGGTCCCATTTGATATTTTTTTCTTCTATAGAAACTTTACAGATTCCTTATCTGTTTAAGGTCGCTGTGGATGAGATCATTACTCCTGGGTCTATTTCTGATTAATGGAATGTTGATACTGTCAAAAGCATGCTTTCTGAACTACAGTCTATACAGTATTTGAAAGTGAGGATTTCTTTTTTTAATTCTCTGAATAGTGAAATGTTTTGTTATCATCACTATGCTCCCCACTACTTGCACAGAGCTAGTACTACACGTACAGTCTTAATTACACACAATGGGAACATTGCCCAACACGACCAGTGAGTAGCTCAAAAACATATTTCAAAAACAGATTTGAAAATGTTTGCATTTCTTTCTGGTCAGAACCCTGCAGACCCAGTTTCTGATTATTATAAGCTCACCCCTTTCCCCGGTGAAGAAAAATATGCTGACCCTAACAAAGTTCATTTATTCAGATTTATTAGTTTCCCAGTTGGATGTAAAAGGCTTTGAATATCAGAAGAAAAACATTGATTTGAAATAAATTTGGGGAACATGACACTGGCAAGTCAAGGGCATTGATAGTTTATTTAGAGCTTGTCTGATCCCAAGACAAATTATCTTTCTGAACAAAACAGTGCAGCAAACTACTTGCCTAGGTTTGGGTAAAATTAAAGAAATAAACACACCTAGCATTCCATCTATTGCCAGTAATGACAATTGACAACACTTCAAATTTTATATAAGAACAGCTCAATGATATGATACAAAATGGTACATATAACTCTTCAATATCTGACAGAGACTACTAGCCACAGATTCCTTAACGTAGAATTATCTCCAGGTGTGAGACTGGACCCAGAAAACTTTCTTTGCCCCAGCTTCTCTGGGCACCGGGGGGTGGGGCGGTACCACGTGACTCTGCCCTGACGTCATCCACGGGCGTGATGTCAGCGAGGTCACATAAGCCCCACCCCTGCTCGCTCACATCATTATTCTTCTTTTCCGCGTGCAACGCGGATCCGGATCGTGTCCCTGTCCTGTTTCAGGTCTTCTTTTCACGCTTTTGCATGGGGGGACAGTGTGCGAATGCCTTCAGGCTTTAAAGCGTGCTCGTCTTGTGCGCGTCAGATGTCGGTGACGGACCCTCATCCTATTTGTATGTGGTGTTTGGGCGGGCACCATGATTCTACGGACTGCGACGCTTGCCAGCATCTGAAGCCTAAGGTCCGGCGGGAGCGCCGGATGAAGCTCCTCTCAGCCAGGTTGTCCAGGTCTGGGTCGTCCCCGCGTCTGTCCCCCGCAGAGGGGTCCATGAATCGCCGCTTCTGATTTCGGCATCGCCCATCACCGAGGACCCTCGGGCGTCGCTCGCCCATCGGTAAGTCGCTTAGCTTGTCTCCGAGGCCTTTGCCCCGCTCTGCGGAGGGCGTGGGTTCTCCGCGGGACATGCGGCCTCATTCATCGCCACCCTTCCTGCCGTTTCCTGGCACCGGGGCGACTAGGGCCCAAATGGAGGCATATGCTGTGGCTCTGCAGGCTTCCTTGGCCCCTCCTCCTCCTCCTGGCACGCCCGCAGATCCCTTGCCACGTGCGGGGCCTTCCGTGGCGTCGCTGGCGGCTCCAGCCCTGGCGCCGACTGGTTCGGCTTCAGGCTCTGGAGCTGTGGTGTCGCCGGGGTGCGGCCCTACAGGGTTCCTCTCTTCGGCCCACGGCACCTTTGCCTCGCCACAAACCCCTGAGGGGGTCCCTGTGGTGTCACGGGAGGTCGCCGAGACTTGCGCTCGCCCCCGAGTCCTCCTCGGTCTTCTGGGCAGGCAGTGGCCTTGCCAGAAGCCAAGCTGATGACGCTCAGGCACCGACGGCTGTAGACCCTGGCAGCGTCACGGTTGCTGGCTAGGGGCCGGGGCGTGTCCCCGGGTCCCTCTTGTCTCTCCACGCAGGCGGCTGCTTCGTCGGAGGTCAAGTCGGTGCCTTTTCGGCGCCCGTTCTTTCGCCGCCCCAGAGCCGGTCCCGCTCCATTCCCCTGGAGTGAAAGTGGTGGACGAGGTCGTCCCGGCTTCCCCTCCGGCGCCGGTCGACCTCATGCCAGTGCCTGTGGCGCACTCCATGGTGCAGTGCCGGCGTCGGGTCATCGACTTGTCCCCAGAGGCCCCCTCCTCTCCGGAGGTTCATCAACTGTTTGTCTCTTCTTCCCCGGAGACGGGCCGCCGCGTCATGGCTTTTTCCAAGGTGTCTTCCAGGGAGGGCTCCTCGCCGTCCCCGTGACCACAGCCTTCCCCAGAGGCACCTCAGGTCCCCCACTCGTCTGTCAATCTTCCACCATTCCGGGGCTGGCCTTTTCTTCCTTCAGCTGTATTCGGGGATGGCTGGCTTAGTTTACAGCCGTCGCCCACGGAGGAATTGCTTTCCCCCCACGTCGCCCTACGGAGGCGTGTGCGGCCTTTGCCCAGGCCATTTCCACAGCCGCTGGTATTTTGCACATGGGGGACCCTGCCACCCCATTTCCTACGGACCTTTTGCTGGAGGTTCTCCATCAGGGCTCTGGTGGACGGGAGCTGCTTCTACCCTTCCAAACTTCGCTCCAAAGTCTCTTCTGGGGGCCTCCTGCTATGGGGGATCTGGTGCCCCAGTTGCTCCTCCACCGCCACTGTCCTGTTCCGCACGACCCAGGCTGCCTTTCTTTCCACCCTTCTACTCAGGGCCCTCTTCTGCAGAATGTTTTCCTTCCTTACCTTTGGTGCTGTTTCCCCCATCATGGGAGGCCCGATGGTTAGATTCCTTGGGGCGGAACCTATTTGCTTCTTCTAGTGCTGCTTTGCGAGCGCTCAACACGCTTTGTGTGTTGGCCAGGGCTACTTCCAGCTTGTGGGATTCCATGGAGTCCCTTCTGTCTTCTGCCTCTCCGGAAGGTGTTCATGCTGATCTGCGACACCATGTGATGAATGGCCGGGAGCTGGCCGCGTTTATTCTTCGTTCGGCCCTGGATGTTTCTGATGCTCTCGGCCGCACAATGGCGAGTTCAGTAGCTCTCCGTCGCCATGCTTGGCTGGGGGATAGCGTTTTCCCTGAGAATGTGAGGGAGCGTCTCGTTGACCTGCCCTTTGACGGGGTGCTTTTATTTAACACCCATGCGGATGCTGCCCTTCAGCTGCTCCTTGCGGGTCTCCGTCCTCCTCCCCCTCCTCCTCCTCCTCCCCCTCCATAACTTGGCTTTGGGTCCTTAAATTGACCCCTTTGTGCTGTTGGCTGCTGGTACAGCCCCTTTGGATTTTGTGGTTCTTTGGTTGTTGTCCACCCATATGTGTCCTCAGGTTGGGCCTTTGGTGTGTTTTTTGATTGGCTGATTGTTAAGCCGTCTGTGGTTCTATCTACAGGTCCTTTTTCTTCTGTCCTCTGCTGCGGGATTTTTTCCCTAAGAGATGCTCCCATGTTTTCTTGAGATGTATCATACCCTACCTTTATGTTTTGTCCTCTGCTGCGGGTTTTTTCCTAAGAGGTGTTCCCATGTTTTAGTGGGACGTATCTTACCCTATGTGGGGCACTTGTAGCTGTTGAATAGCTCTGTCTTGCGCTGGGGAGGTATGGTTGCCCCCTTTTTCCCTGCCTTTCTTGGCGTCACTGTATACCGCTGGTGCGGTCTCTGGTATCTTGTCCGGGCACGGCTTGCGCTGCTCCGGTTCCGTCATTCTCGATGTTCACTTCATCGCTTGACAGTTTAACATGCTGTCTATGGTGTTGTGTTGTCGCGTTTCGGCCCTCCTGTCCGGCGTTTCAGCCTGGTCCTCTGTCTGGTGTTCCAGGGGGGCTTTGTTTCTCCTGGCTTTCCTGTGTTTTGGTTGACGGTTTGGTCCGTCCTCCGTGTCTTCCCCTTTTTCTCTTATGGATTTTTCCATTTCTCTTCATGGGTCGGTGTGTGTCTATTGTACCATCCTCCTTTGGGGCTTGTTCTACATTTCCTGGCCTCTGCCCTCGGCTTGCGCCTGGCTTGTTCTGGGTGCGCTGCTCCATGGTGCGGTCTGTTGTCTGCTGTGCACGCCTGCTTGTGCTGGCCCACCGCCGTGGACCTTGTTGTGCTACCTTGTGCCCCTGCCTCTTGTTCTGCTGGGGATTTGCACACCTGTGCCTTTCTTCTTCTGCCTGCGTTCATTGGCTGTGGATCCGTTCCTGCCTTGCCTGCTTCCTTGCAACTGATGCCTGTTCGGCTGTCCTCTGTCGCTGTGTGTTTTCCTAGGGCAGGCTTTGCCTCCGGTTCTGCCTCTTCTCCCTTGAGTTGGGGTCGTTCTTTCCTCCTGGGTGCTCCTCTGCGGCTGTCTGTCCCTACGAGGGTTTGTGGCCATTGTACCTTGCATGGCTTGAGGTCTCCTGGTCTTCCCTTCGCCTTGCTGGGGCCCTGTGTTTCTTCCTACTGGGGAGGTTCTCTCGCAGGCCCTCCTCCCCTTTGGGTATGGCTTGGGTATCTATTCTACATTAAGGAATCTGCGGCTAGTAATCTCTATAAGATGTACAAGTTACTTACCTTCGGTAGCGATGTATCTGTAGAGACGATTCTAGCCGCAGATTCCTTCACGGCCCGCCCTTCCTCCCCGTTCTGCGAGGACCTTTCCTGGGGGTTTCTGGACTCGCCTCCTTCCGGGTGGCTGGTCTCCTGTGGGTGTCCACTACGCTCTGCTCGGACAGGATAATTGGTTCTGCTTGATTGTTCCACCCCTTGCCTTATGATACATGGTCGGTTGGTTCATGTGTGCTTCTGCGTCCCTCCACCCTGCCTTTTCTCCAGTGTAGGGGCCTGCTTATACTCTTCTACGCTTTACTTGCTTGGGGTTCTGCTTCTTTTGCAGTCCTCTGAGTTGTTTTTTTTTTTGCCTGTACCTCGGCCTTTTCGCTCCTTTCAGGGGATACGGCCCTCCTTGATGGTGTTGTCTGGGGGTGGATTGCTGTTCCTCCTTTGTTCCGGGCTTGTTGCCCTACACTGTTGTGGATGGTGATTGCAGTCTCTCTCTCTCTCTCTCTTCTGCTGTGCCCTTTTTCACATGCTTCTGCCTCCTGGAAGGTTGTCGCCTTCGCTTGCAACAGTGTTCCTCAGAGCGGTCCTCTGCTCTTTCGCTGCTATGGCTTGAATCGCTATGGTCTTTTGTGCCTTGGTGCTTGGCACTTTTCCAACTAGGGCTGTTCCTCCCCTTTCGTTTCTCTCTTTTCTGTTTCACTGGTTTTTCGCACACTGGGGCATATTAACAAGCCAGGCGATAAAATTATCGCCGCTTTAGCGGCAGAAAACTGCCGCTAAAACGGCGATAATGGGCTTGATAATATGCTCTATGGAATTCCAATTGAAGCCCATGTTAGACGTCCTTCACATTTAACATGGGCTTCAATTGGAATTCCATAGAGCATATTATCAAGCCCATTATCGCCGTTTTAGCGGCAGTTTTCTGCCGCTTCAGCGGCGATAATTTTATCGCCTGGCTTGTTAATATGCCCCACTGTTCCCATATTATCCACAGTTTTGTTTATGATGGCTTGTGGTGTGGAAAAGTTCTCAGAAGAAAACTGATGTCAGCGTGCCGGGGTGGGGCTCATGTGACCTCGCTGACGTCACGCCCGCGGACGACGTCAGGGCGGAGTCGCATGGTACCGCCCCCCGGCACGCAGAGTTGCTGGGGCAAAGAAAGTTTTCCGGGTCCAGTTTCACGCCTGGGGATACTTCTATGTTAAGGAATCTGCGGCTAGAATCGTCTCTACCAGATACATCGTTACTGAAGGTAAGTAACTTGTACTTCAGGTTCAGGTGGGTGGTTACTGTGGTCAGTTGACACTAATGGCTGTAATGCACGTTTTTTAAACTCCTCATTGGATTCAAAGCAAGCAGACCAGACCCCTGATACATGCAGTCACAACATTCATTGGTGGTTACCGCCTATAGCGTAGGATAGTTTTGCCAGCAATGGAATATTAAATCCTTCAAATACTGCTGGAGTGGAACATCTTTTTTAAGCGATTGGATCTGGCTTCGTAAATACATTCCAGACTGTATTCGAAGTGTTTCCGACCTTTTAAGACTGTTTAGTTTCTAGTTCATTCGGAGGCATACCACTTGTGCTATTTCTGCTCATTTGTATTTGGTCCTATTTGTTTTTGCTCAACAATGAATGTTCCACCTTGAGCCCAAAAAGTGATCAACTTACCACACGTCCATCTGTGCTATGAGTGCATGAAACTCACTTTGGAGTACCATTACTTCAGGAATTGAACGGCAATTGTCCTTGTCCTTTAGACCTGCATGATTACACTGCATGCAACCTCTGCTTCACTGTCTGCGGTGCCCTTTTGAGAGAACACTAAACTTGGGTCTGGCAATGCAATTGTTTCGATCTACTAATATGGGTCTGCAAGTGTGTCTGTTGAGCGATCACCTTCAGTGCGGTTCTCTGAGACGGCCATTGCTACAGTATGTGCATGGACATAGTACTACGCTTCGCTCACAGGGCTTGCGTAGTTTGCACTATTACGCCAAATGTACATAGCACAGTGCAATAACTGTGCTACAACACATAGCAGCAATATCAACAATACCCACAAATGCTTTGATAAAGCAATTTTATATGCTAAAACGCATATAACCAATTCACAAAAGTGAACTGTAAATGAAAATAGTAGGCAATGAGAGAGGTGATGATTTTGGGGTCCCCCCTAACCTAGGGGGAGGACCAAGCAGATGCCTTGAACACAAAGAGCATATCATGCTGGTGAACGATTCAGTGGTGGTCCCTTCCTCCTAGGACCACCCCAAGCACAGTTATGGGCAAGAATACAATCCCAACCAAAGGCCCTGCAAAGCATTATGGGATGAGATTAGCAGTGGGCAGTGAATATTATAGTGTCCAATATCAAAATAATTCTACAAAGAGCTGCAGTTCAACTAGTCGTTACTAGATGTCCCTCACGAGTCAAATGCAAAAGCATTGAAATTATTATTACATCAAGCTGCAGTTCCACTAGTCGTTGCTAGATGTCCCTCACGAGTCAAATGCAAAAGCATTGAAACCCTTTCATGAAGCTTTTGCATTTGACCACCAACGAATCGTTCAAGAAGATGTGCTTTTTGTTTTCAAGGCATCTGCTTGGTTTTCTCCCTAGGTTAGGGAGGATCCCAAAATCATCACCTCTCTCAGTGCTTGCTACTTTATAATTTTCACTTTTGTGAAATGACTTATGCATTTTAGCATATAAAGACAAAGATACTTATTTTATTATAACTTGCACTGTGCAAGATGCTGTTTGCAATTATCGCTCAGAGCAGACAAGCACACAGTGCTAACAGCTACGCTGAGCGTAGTTCAAAGTGTACTTCGCGTAGCTACGTGCTACTACGCAAACTACACCCAGGATAAATGTGCACTATGAGCAGGCGGGAATCACTACTCTAGTGATGGTAAGCTAGATAGAAAATAAGATAGCCTGCGCTCTCCTGCTGGTAGCTTGGCACAGAACAGTCAGGCTTACCTACAAAGGCAATTTGTTAGTATTTCTGCAACACACACACACACACACACACACACACACACACACACACACACACACACACACACACACACACACACACACACACACACACACACACACACAGACACACAGACACACAGACACACAGACACACAGACACACAGACACACACACCCACACACCACCCCCCCCCCTTTATCTGGGTAAAATAAGACCAAAAATGCAATCAGTAGAAGCTGAGATACAAATTTTTAAAGATTAAATCAAAATGGTGCTTAGAAGTCACTAGCGGTCAAAAGGTCACTTGAGGTCAAGAGGGACCAGTACAAATCCAAAATTCAGACTGACTGCGATGGAGGGCAGGCCGGGTACAGGACCCATGCAAGGCCCGCTGAGAAAGTACCTTGGATGGAGCAAAGCGTTGACGTAGAGGGCTCCATGCATTGATCTTTTCCATGTGGTCACTGCATTGTCGTCAAATTTTGGTGAAGTGAAGGCAATGCATATTCTTCAAGCCGCGCAGGCTGTGGAACCACTGTTGTCTGGCAGCCCCTGCTTCGGAGTCGAAGGGAGATGCAGAGGAATTTCTCACGCAGTTGATGCAGTCTGTCCATTTTTTATTAAAACAGCTGCAGCACTGAGCCCAGAGTTTGGAGAGGACACCACTGGCAAGGGTAGGTCTCACAGAAGGCAGAGTCCAGCAGCACCAGCAGAATTGTAGGAACTATATTGTGTCCCTAAAACTTCAGAAAACAGGAGGCAAGCCAGCAGGTCCTTGGCGATCACTTGAAGGGAAGGCAGAGTCGTGCAAGCAGAGTCAGGAGGCATCAGGACAAGCAGTCCAGTTGAGTCCTTTAAGCAGTACAGAAGTCCTTCTGACAGAGGTTCAGTTCAAGATTTAAAAGTGTCTAATTATAGGGGGGGGTCAGAGAACAGTACCGATACCCAAAAGTGACGTTGATGTCAGGGAATGACTTCAAGGGAACTCTCTGATGTGCACAGTGATCCCTTTCAACCCAGTCCTGTCTGACAGGCTAACCATCGGGATAGTAAATCAGTGCTTTGTATGTGGACAGGACATTTCTTATTGAAGTGTAAGTGCCAGCCACTCCAATTCTACCCTGCCCAGGATGACCCATCAACATGCAGATGAGTGCTCAGAATGCAGATGAGCCTCACCTTCCTGTGGTTTTGGCTGTCTAGAAGGAATGTACAAAGTGTAGCTGTCAACCAACCCACACATGTATTGGAGACAGGCTGCCAGGCACAAGGAGCACCAAGTACAGAGGAATGCCCATTTTCTAAAAGTGACATTTCAAAGACAATAAGGTTAAATCCAACTTCACCGGTTAGTAGGATTTTTCATTATCAATCCAAACATATCAAACATGAAAAAGCACCTCCTCTCTGATCCGGAATTACAGCTAAAAAGTATATTAAGGAATTCCCAATGCTGGCCTATGAGAGGGGTGGGTTTCAAAGTAGTGAAAAATGAAGTAGGCTGTTTGTCACAACCATGACAGGCAAAACATAAAGGTACATGTCCTACCTTTTACTTACACAGCACCCTGCCCATAGGGTTACTTAAGGCCTACCTTAGGGGTGACTTATATGTAATAAAATGGGAGTTTAAGGCCTGGCAAGTAGTTTTATATACCAAGTCGACGTGGCAGTAAACTGCACACACAGGCACTGCAGTGGCACGCCTGAGACAGGTTTGAAAGGCTGGTTCTGTGGGTGACACACTCAGTAGCCCACTAGTAGCATTTGAAGTACAGGCCCTGGGTATATGGTACACCACTTTACAAGGGACTTACCCGTACAGCAAACATGCCAAACAGGTATACACCAACGTCATCATGTTTGTGGGAAAAGCACATTCACTTTAGCACTAGTTAGCAGTGGAAAAGTGCTCAGATTCCTAAGGCCAACAAAAATGAGAGGTAAAAGGCAAAACGTTGGGAGAAACACCACCCTAAGGATGGCAGAACTAACAGCTATTATCTCCAGTCAGCATGGATGCTTCAGCTCTTGAAATCCTGGGATCTGGCTCTCCTGCTGCGGTTACTCTACCGGCTGCCACACCATCTGCATCTGCTGATTGGGCTGGATGTGACCATGTTTGTTCCTTGGAATTTTCTCAACATTCCAATGTTCTAATATTAATGAACCTCCACTGCCCAATTAAATCTATAATAACCATTCCATAGCTTTGATTAATGTTGTAGTCTTTCTAATCGGAGCATGTATAGAGTTACATGCTATTGATAAAGAAGTTTGACTCAAACATTCGTAAGCTAAAAGCGAGAAAGATGGATTGTTGTATGAAGGGAACAATTTGTATTTACCTTCAGTACAATTAAAACACCAAACTATGAGTTGGCTTGGTAAATGTAGGACTTCTTGGCACCCTGGATTAATGAAAACAATAGCGAATGATAGAGGATTTTATTGGTGAACAACATTGCCTACAGATATTAAGCAATATTGCTAGACATGTTTTGTTTCTGAACAAAGAAAGGGCCCACACACATAACGAATGAGTCTTTAGAATCCAGTACTGCTCCTCCCAGACCGCATCATAAAGTATCCATGGGCCTTATAGAATTACAAAGTTGTGCTGTCATTCTTGTAATTGCTGAACATTTGACTAAAATGAAATATTCTTTTGCATTACCTGGGTAAGCCTTTTCTAATAAGTTAACAAAGAAATTGGCACATATTTTCATTCATTTAAATTGTGTAGCAGAGGTTTTGATAACAGACAGAGGTTCTCAATTTATTTGCATTACATGGAGGTTTGTCTACTAGGTATCATTCTCAGACAAACAGGCAGAGACAACAATTGACTAAATGTGTTGGATAGTATCAGATGCAATGTTCCCTCTAATTTTTTTCCTTTGTGTGCGGCAGAGTAAGGTCTCTGTGCGCTGCAGCCAAGGCTATGTGCGCCCAAGAACCCGACAGCACGTGTAGACCAGGGCTTTAAGTGGGATGAAAAAACGAGGGTAGTCTCTCAACGGGGCGTGGTCGATGCAATTAAGGGCGTGGCTTAAAAGCAATTAAGCAAACAATCTGTGCTTAGCATAGTGTGCCACCCGACTGATATTTTGCTTCTTCTGTCATTGCATCCAGAAATGTAATACAAGTAACATCACACCTACAAGAAGTCAGGACTATTGGTTTTGTCAATGGCATAAAGTTGTATATAATATTGAAAATGCTTCCGCTCTTGTGGTAACGGTTGTGGCTTAATGCTCGAGCTGCCAACTTAGGAGATAGGTTTTGAGGAGTAGGGTCAGTGAGATATTACCGATACATCATTGACCTCACTATAGGGCTGTACAATGATTTTATGCTTTGGTGGCAATCAAGAGAAGTGTTCCTCCCTGGGACGAAATTTACTTCAGCAAAAAAACTCAGGGATTCAATGTGAGTCTGGACAGTCTGATGGTACATAAATATAGTATAGGACATACCTTGTAAATTGTAAAGAGAGTTTAGAACTGTTCAATTTGGACTTGTTTAGCATACTGGGGTGTAAGTGAGCCAATGATGAAATTTCATGGCAAATTATCACAAACTGGGGATGTGATGGAGGCACCAAGGCAGATTAACTCTTGGCCCTCGGTCTGAGTTGTGTAGAGTGGTAATTCCACATGCTAATTGCTGAATTACTACCCCAGACAACTCTAAGCTTTACTTTGCGTGGACCTGCATTCGGTACTACTAAATTCTTTTCTGCCCACATTTTTCACCAGCTAAAGCAAGTGGGAAATGTGAGGGGAAAGGGCCCTAAATGATTAAATCTCTCTGCAGTGAAGTGCCGCGCAATTCCAGGACCCGCCAGCTATTCCATTTTTCAGGGCGAAAAACTCATAATGGCTATTAATTGAGGTACTGATACCAACTTGCATCAGTAACATCAGGCCCGGTATTGCCAACTGTTGTTACCAACCATCTTAGAATGATGACGTTGGAGTTAAGTGAGCCCTGCACTTTTTGTTTGAAGCCAAATTTAGTAGCTTCTGCCAAATTTAATCAGGACTGTCAGAGGGTTATCTGAAGGAGGCTTTAAAGGAAGGGCAGTAGTGGGCTATTATTAAGGGAATTTGTAAAGATTCAAATCTTTATCTTAAGGTTATGCAATAAGTAAAAGCAAGAATATAGAGCCCTGTATGGCATTTCAGTAATGGGGAGGACAAAAAGCAATTTTGGATTAATTAAGTCCTAGGACCTAACCTTTTCCTGAATGAGTTGTTCAAATCCTTACCAAAATGATGGGTAAATGTTCAACAGAAACATCAAGACCATTTCTTTTTAACAGCTGTACTCATTACTAGCTGAGGGGACTCCAGAAATGCAAAATATTTATGTTTCCATTCTGAACGAATAAGGACAAGATAAATAAAGAGAAAGGCAAAGTAATGGTATAACTTTTGATATGATGTCAAGTTTTGCCTAGCTCGAAATCACCTCATCTAAGTAGGTTTGCCTGAGGATATCTCCAGAAAATATATCCGAATCCCACAAAGTAAACGTAGAAAACAAATACCTCTATTTTCTTCAAATTTCAGTAAATGTGCCACCACACGCTAACTGCAGAGCATTCTTTAGTGGGACTGCAATGTTGTTAAAAAAAAAACTATGCTTTTCTAAACAAGGATTTTTTTGGGCTCTAAAGTACTGATTCAGTGGGGCAGGGACAGTTTATGGATGTTAACAACAAAAGCTTTGAAAGGTTATTCATTGAAGAAGAAGCTACAGATTTGAAGCTATCTACACAGAGGCTTCTATCACGGAAAATCCTGTCTGTCCAACCTGGTTTGCATGTTTGCAGTATGAACGGGAATACATTTTTCTTTCTTTAAAGGATGCTAAAAATGCCTTGAAATCAGCTGATACAGTTAATATGCACAATATCTTAAGGGTTCAGTTTCAGCAAATATGGCAATGCTAAATTCTTTTAATAACGGTTCCATGATTATTATTTTTTTTTTAAAACAGCAGTCTGTTGCAGCATGCAAAATAATTGTAGTTATTATAACATATTTGCTGGTCTTTGTCTGTAGCCTGCATGTTAATCGGTTGATTCCCCACCGCATTGCCCCCTTCGCAGTATCTGTATTTAGGCACGCCAAGTGCCGAGACCAATTGGCTATGCCAATGCTTGTTTTTTTGTGGCTGGCTGGCTGCAGGTAATGCCTGGATGAGAGAGAGGAGCATCCTATCCCGCTCTTGTACTGACGCTGACTGGAAAGCTGCATTTCTTATCTTAAAGGAGCACAGGTGGGGGCCGATTGTGGCCCATTGTGAAAATATTTATGTTAATTGCAGCGCATGACGGTGCTGTAATTAACAAATATTTTCACAATGGCCCACAAACAGCCTTCGGCCGTGCTTTATTAAGAAATGAATGCAATACTTGCAGAAAGAGCCACCGCTTGCACAGGCTTCCAGCAGACAGGAAATTAGCATTTTTCGCGCCGCTCGCGTTTTATAAGCGGCGTCGCCAATGCTCTCCCGGGATGTGCTGTGTGTGCACACTTCACACACAGCACTGCGCGCTCGGGGAAACGGAGGTGCGCGGGCGCCCAGGCGCGCACCTTACTGGGAACAGTGATCTTATGTATCAAACATTGGAAGTAGAAGATTAGAGTAAGACACTGTGGTTAGCAGAATTAGCTTACAACAATTCAGAAGATTAGAGTAAGACACTGTGGTTAGCAGAATTAGCTTACAACAATTCTGAGCATTCTGCTGCAGGGATGTCACCTTTTCATTGTACGTATGGACATCAGCCAAGAATATTGCTATTAAATTGACATTTTTGTACACCAGTTCCTACAGGAACATATAACTTAACTTCAGAGAATTTAAAAGAAAAGTCTTCACAAGAGACTTTAAAAAAACAAGAGTAGCTAAAAGTTAAATGCTGACCGAAAAACCTTAAACAACATACATATTCTTTGTTTGAAAAATCTGGTTATTCACAAAGAATTTACATTTAAAAAAGACTTCAAGTTGCAACCCAATCGTCTTTTTCATTTTGTATTTGATAAAGTGTGTTCATTCATAATTGAACAGTGTGTGAATCCTGTAACTGTGCAAATAAAATTGCCATAGTCAATGGGAAGTCTTTCAAATTGCCTGGATAAAATCCTGTTCTGCAGAGACACACCTTGCTCCAAATCCTGGACGTGTTGAGGTGAATGCTGAAAATTAATTGGAAATGCACAAGATTTAAGATGCATTACTTTCTATAATATCATTGCAGGGTTTAGGGGACAACAAGGGATGTAGCCCTGTGGAGGGATTTTGGAACCAAACTCTAATCTTCATGCTCCTCGTTTGTTTACTTAAAGAATTCTAAAGACATTATCCAGATAAACCTGGAGTCCTGTTGATGAAATGTCAGTCCCTCTAAGGGTGGAGTGGGTGCGTTCTACCGATCTGTGGATCACACTCAAATCTATATTCTGGACAGGTGAGGAGACATGTTCTTCTGAAATCTCTGGTTGCGCAGTTAAAAAATTAAGAGGTACTCACATTGTGGGCAGAGTTTGACGTGAGGCTTCACGACTGCGTTTTTCACACTATGTGAAACACTTAGGTGGAGTCATTACAGACAACCAGTCCCAGGGCTTCACAGTACTCTCACAGGACTTTCAATGGTGGCAACCATCTTTGATTTATGGAATATAACGCTTCCAGAGCCGCATTATACAAGTGCCCCAAGGGTGCAACGGGAGTTAGCGTACATTTATGCGCCTCGGGTCACTGTGGTATTACAGAAGGGCTGCAGATGCTTGTGCTGCCAATTGCGCACATAAAGCACCAGCACTATCATCAGAGGGCGTTCCCTCATTGGCATGGGGGCGTGCCCCATGCCAATGAGGGAATCCCTTTGCCTCTGCTCCTGCACTGTATTACAGATGCGGCAAACACAAGGAGATGATGGACGGAGCGCTGAAACTTTTCAGACACTCACACCCAGTCACAGACCAGGGTTTAATTCATCATTGTTAGACCTGGCAACCTTGGCGTTGGTCTCCCTTCCATTTTTTGCTGTTGCCTCCTGGGTTTTTGCTTTATGTTTTGCTGGTCTAGATGTTTTGGGCATTGTGCCACTGCTATTCAGTGCCACAGTGCAAGTGCTCCCTATTGTAAATTGTTGTAATGAATTAGTGACTCCATCATTGGCTGATTTGGTTTACTTGTTAGACCCTAGTACAGTGCACCGTGTGTGCCCAGGGCTTGTAAATCAAATGCTGCTGGTGGGCTTGCAGCACTGATTGTGCCACCCACCGAAGGGGCTTGTAACCTGTGGCTCAGGCCTACCATTGCTGAGCCTGTGTGCAGCCTAGTGCTACCATATTGACTTGGTAAGTGCACCCACTTGCCAGTCCCCAAACCTTACCTTTTCTACATATCAGACACCCCTAAAGTAGGCCCAAGGGCAGGTAGCATTGTATGAAAATGGTAGGACATGCCCTGATGTGTGTGGCATGTCCCGATAGTGAATTACAGCCATTTTCGTTTTTTCACTATTGCAAGACTACCTGTTCCCATATGCCAGAATGGGCAGTTTGATTAAAACACCTCATAATCCTAACTGACTCGTGGAACTAGGTAGAAATTCAAGTTTAGTATGCCTGAAGTCAGAATGATAAAATACATATTTTAGTGAAGTTGGTTTTAACATTCTGTGATTGAAAATACCACTTTTAGAAAGTAGGTATTTTCTTGCCTAACCATCCAAGCCAGCCTTTGCTAGGTTGTGTATTCCATGTCTGGTTTGTGAGTGACAGGGGCTGGGGTGGCTCTGGGAGACAGGGGGAGTCAGCACAAGGCTGAATATACCTATCTGCATTGGGAGTGGTGGGTGGAGTACACCTGGGCCTGAATAGAGCTATGCCTGCATTCCACAATGCTGGCTCCACCTCCTGTGGTGCGTCTGATGACCCTGGCCCATACTGAGAAAGGAAGAAGTTGTGCACTGGCAGAATGCACCCAGAACTGGGTTGGACTAGGTACAGACACTCTCTGCCTTCAGAGACAAAGGATTTGTGTGTATAAAAAGGGGGACCCAGACTCCAGAACTTTAGATCACTTCTGGGAATCAAGACAAACCTTTGCTGAGGAGAAGAACCAGGAAGCTGAAGGAGGAGACTACCCCTGTGCTGTGTGTTTGGGGGTTGGCCTGCAGTGGTTTCTTCATTGCCAAAGAAAGGAGAAGAGGACTGAGTGTGCTTTCATCATCTTGAAGAAGAATCTCCAAGGGCTTGAACTTTGAGCTTTCCTCCTGCCTGAAGTCTGAGGGATACAATACTTCACCCCCAGCTCCCCCCTGAATTCCCTTTCTGAGAAATTGAAGTGCCTGCTGTTGTGCTGGGCCTTCTGAGAGACTGTGTGTCGCTGGGAGCTGGAAGCGTGACTCAACGACGAGAAGCGTGTCACCGCTGCAGCAGCTGCCACCGCATCGCCGAGTGCGCCAGGTATGCTCAGACGTAAGTCCTGGGCTCACTGTGCCACTGGAATCAAGCTATCCTGGCTGAAGAGGGGTGAAATCCCGAAACCGGTCCTAGGATGCTTGTTTCCGGTCCAGAGAGGACTTGGCTTGGCAGTTCGGGTTGGACTGTTCCCATGAGGAACAGGGTCAAGACTGATTTGCATATAACCAGGTCTAAACTGGGGTGGCATGGTGAGCAAAAGAATGATGGATTTAACCCAGATCTCTTGACTGGGGGTGAATGTTTTGATTTGTTCTGCATTCCGTCCATCAATTGTGTGTCTTTTGCTTTCTCGCCCTAAGTGCGCCAGGTATGCTCAGACGTGAGTCCTGGGCTCACTGTGCCACTGGAATCAAGCTATCCTGGCTGAAGAGGGGTGAAACCCCGAAACCGGTCCTAGGATGCTTGTTTCCGGTCCAGGGAGGACCTAACTTGGCAGTTCGGGCTGGACTGTTCCCATGAGGCACAGGGTCAAGACTGATTTTCATATAGCCAGGTCTAAACTGGGGTGGCATGGTGAGCAAAAGAATGATGGATTTAACCAAGATCTCTTGACTGGGGGTGAATGTTTTGATTTGTTCTGCATTACGTCCATCAATTGTGTCTTTTGCTTTCTTGCCCTAAGTGCGCCAGGTATGCTCAGACGTGAGTCCTGGGCTCACTGTGCCACTGGAATCAAGCTATCCTGGCTGAAGAGGGGTGAAACCCCAAAACCGGTCCTAGGATGCTTGTTTCCGGTCCAGGGAGGACCTGGCTTGGCAGTTCGGGCTGGACTGTTCCCATGAGGCACAGGGTCAAGACTGATTTGCATATAGCCAGGTCTAAACTGTGGTGGCATGGTGAGCAAAAGAATGATGGATTTAACCCAGATCTCTTGACTCGGGGTGAATGTTTTGATTTGTTCTGCATTCCGTCCATCAATTGTGTGTCTTTTGCTTTATCGCCCTAAGTGCGCCAGGTATGCTCAGACGTGAGTCCTGGTCTCACTGTGGCACTAGAATCAAGCTATCCTGGCTGAAGAGGGGTGAAACCCCAAAACCGGTCCTAGGATGCTTGTTTCCGGTCCAGAGAGGACCTGGCTTGGCAGTTCGGGCTGGACTGTTCCCATGAGTCACAGGGTCAAGACTGATTTGCATATAGGCAGGTCTAAACTGGGGTGGCATGGTGAACAAAAGAATGATGGATTTAACCCAGATCTCTTGACTGGGGGTGAATATTTTGATTTGTTCTGCATTCCGTCCATCAATTGTGTGTCTTTTGAATTCCAATAGAAGCCCATGTTCACACCAGAACATGGACTTCTATTGGAATTCTCTAGGGCATATTTTCAAGCCCATTATCGCCACTTTAGCGGCAGTTTTCTGCCGCAAAAACCGGCGATAATTGTTAACGCCGTCCTTGATAATATGCCCCTTAGTTACTTAAATCTGTTCGCCCGTATGCCGTAGTTTAGTACCCCCTACCCTGCCCCTCCCCCACCACGCACCATCCCGCAGCTCTCCTTCCACGAGCCGCAACTGGAAGTGAGGAGATTAGCTTACCTCCTGCTGGATCTAGTTTGCTGGGGTAGTGCAAATGGGATACTGCTTGACCGGAAGTCCAGTGAGGATTCTTATTATTGAAATGGTTAGCAAACAGCAAGGGATTTTCACTCCACAGATTTTTGTGTCAGAGTCGAGTCAAGCAGAAACGTACCAAATCAAACAGGAACAGCATACCTAATGTGATGGAGTAAAGGCTTGGTGTGAATTACACAAGTAAGGAAACAGCATGGCACTTGCAATGTTATCCATGAAAGAGTGATGGTCAGGTCTTACACTGACTCTGTCCACATTAACTGGTAAGTAGATGATTCTAAATTTGTGACAATAGTGAAATGAAGTTGTGAGACGGTTGTGACGTCCAGCAGTGAAATACTTACTAGATACATCATGCTTGTGGATATCCAACCAGATCCCAACAGTGTAACAGATCAGCACCATTGGTGAGTTCTGGCAGGGAATAGGCTATAAAAACCTATTCTGCAGGATTTCTTTGGACCTATATCTCAGTATCACAGCCTGGCAGTGCAGATTCGCCCCTCTCTCCACTACGCTTTGCTTTTCTTTGAACCTCCCTGCTGTGATTATGTAGGGGGAGGCATGGCCGAAGCATATTCACACTTGAAGTGCTGTATGTTCCCCTGTGTTGTGCTCTATACGGGAGAGTGGGGTATAGTGCCCCACGCACTGCCATTGACCCAATGCAGTGCTTGCCTGTGGAAGGAGCTCGGGCAGTGCCATCTGCTTGAAGCCGTCCGTGATTCGTGAGGTAGTGGCAAGGGTGACATGCAGCCCAAGACACTGCTATTGGGCCGAGCCCGTGTTGAAATGCATAGTTGTGGGGGTTGGAGAAGCAGAATGTGGGGCCTCTGTCCCCATGGTCACAGTTGGTGTCCTGGGGCTCGGCATATGGCTGCACGCGCCCCTGCATTGGCCTTGCTTCTTTTGGGGAGGAGGTGAATGGAGGGCAGAGCGTCAAGCCCTGACTGGGGGGAGCGTTGTGTGCTCCTCCTATGGTATTGTAGGGTTCAGGCACTGTCTGGGCTGTTTATAGACTTAACACAAGACCACAAACGACAAAAAACCCCAATACTGTACTTAAGATTGACTTAAAGATGGTAAAAGTTACTTAGTTCAAGTTGATGATAAATGCGACACAGTTCTCACAAAAGTACCTGGATGCGTAACGCAAAATAAACAAAAGGCTCGCAGAGGGAGATGCGTTGGTTCCGTGCTTCGGGGGAGATGATGCGTCACGCCTCAATGCTTGCGCAGAGTAGGGGATGCGTCATGATCCTTACCGGTGCGGGGGTGATGCATAGGTTCTCGGCCTGTGGTCCAGTTGCGCTGCGCAAGCTGGCGCCTCGATGCGATGTAACAATCCTGGTGCGATGCGAGAAGATGGCGCCCTTGATGCGAGGATGCGATGTCGATGCGTTCACGCCCTGGCAGCCTTGCGACGACTCTGTACTTTGGAGCCGCGACAGGCCCTGCGACACGCTTCTACGGCGATGCGATGGCGACCCTCTCGATGGTGTCACGCTTCACCGGTGATGCAACAGCAGACAGCTTCGACGAAGACGCGCTTCCTGGGAGATGCGGCGGTGGCACGCTTCTCCGGCGATGCGACGACTACAGCTGCGGCGGCGACACACTTCTCGTTGCGTTGCGCTTCCAGCTCCCAGCGACACGCAGGCTTCTGCAGATAGAATTCCTAGCAAGGAAATTCAGAGGGGAGCTGGTGGTGAAGTCTTTTGTCCCTGAGACTTCAGCAGGAGGCAAGCACAAGTTCAAGCCCTTGGATAAATATTCTGTAAGATGATGAAAGTCCTTTGAAAAGTTCCTTCTCCTTTCCTTGACAATGAAGACACCACTGCAGGCCAACCCAGCAAACAGCACACTGGCAGAGGGGCAGTCCAAACTCCTGCAGCTTCCTTGGTTCTTCTCCTTGGCAAAAGGTTTGTCTTGTTCCCAGAAGTGATCTGAAGTTATTGGGTCTGGGTTCCAATATTTATACCAAAAATCCTTTGTTCTCTGAAGGCAGAGAGGCCTCTGCCTAGTCCAAACCAGTTCTTGAGCACTTTGTTTACAGAACTTCTTCTTTCCTTTCACAGTGCAGGGCAGAAACATCAGACGCCCCACAGGAGGTGGAGCCAGCATTGTGGAGGGAAAAGCACAGCCCTGGAGCACGTTGTTGACATGATTCCTTCTCTTCTTTCACAGTGCAGGGCAGAGACATCAGCCGTACCCCAGGAGGTGAAGCCAGCATTGTGGAGGGAAGGCCCAGCCCTTTTCAGGTCCCAGGTGCAACTCCTCCCTCCCATCTAGATGCAGATCTCCCTATTCACCACTGGTTGACTCATTCTGTCTCCTGGAATCCCCCTGCCCTGTCACTCAAACTGCAGACAAGGAATACACAACCTAGCAGAGGCAGGCTTTGGATAGTTAGACAAGAAAATACCTACTTTCTAAAAGTGGTATTTTCAAACACAGAATGTTAAAACCAACTTTACTAAAAGATGTATTTTATCATTCTGAGTTCAGGCATACTAAATTCGAATTTGTACCAAGGTCCCTGAGTCAGTTAGGATTATAAAATGTAATAATCTAACTGCCCATTCTGGCCTAAGGAGAACAGGTAGCCTTGCAATAGTGAAAAACAAAAATGGCTGTAATTCACTATTAGGACATGCTGCACATACCAGGGCATGTCCTACCTTATACTTACAATGCACCCTGCACTTGGGCCTACCATAGGGGTGCCTGATATGAAGAAAAGTGAAGGTTTAGGGACTGGCAAGTGGGTGCACTGGCCAAGTCGACATGGCAGTACTAGACTGCACCTAGGCTCCGCAATGGCAGGCCTGAGACACACTTTACAAGCTGCTTCTGTGAGTGGCACAACCAGTGCTGCAAGCCCACCAGCAGCATTTGATTTACAATCTGACAAGTACATCAAATAATCCAATCATGGAGTCACTAATCAGTACATTAATTTAACATAGGGAGCACTTGCACTGTGGCACTGAATAGCAGTGGCACAGTGCCCAAAGCATATAACCAGCAAAAACATATCAAAAACAGAGGAGGCAATCCGCCTAAATGGAAGGGAGACTCACACCAATGATGCCAGGTCTAACAACATCAAACACACAAAAAGTTATGGAAGGAATACTTGCAAACAGTCTAACTACTGGGACTTGCTTGGGGTAAAAATGCAACCTCCTGTTTTTCCACTATGTTACCGCAGATTTGACCCAGCCACATGCAAATCAGCCTTTGTCCTGCTCCAATAGGAACAGTACAGCCTGAACTGCTAACCAGAAGTAAAGTGCCTGTGCTCCCACTTTAAAAATGGTTACATTGGCTGATTACTGATTGGAACATTTAACTTGCATTTAAGTCCCAAGTATATGGTGTGGAAAGGGCACCCAGGGTCTGGAGGTTAAATGCCACTTGTGGATTGCAGCACCTATTTTGCCATCCACTACGGTGGCACTGCAAACATGGCTACAAGCCTAGCCTGTGAGTGCTAAAATGTAAAGCCTGTAGTGTGATCTTTCAAAATAAACGTTTTATGTCAAATGTTTTTATTATATTTTTACAAAGTACACAGTTCCAGAATATCTCAAATAAACCTTTTAAATATTAGTAAGTCACCCATATGTAGTCCTTGTAGCCCAAAAGGCAAGGTGCATAGTGTTAAAAAGCAAAACAGGTAAAAATGTACAATTGCCGTCTCCCACAGTGACAAGGTCCAAAACAATAATTTCACTGTGACAGGTCCTATGTAGAAAACCAATGTGTGGATTAAAATACTAATACTGATAAATCAGGAAACGGACAAGCTAGAAAAATACTTAAAACACTATTTTTTAATAGTTATTAAGAATCCAATTTAATGGTGAAGTTGGATTTACATTAAGGAAAAGAAACAGGTAAAAGGTTACCCTATATCTGCCTGAGCTTTGAGAAAGCTAATTAGCATTAACCTTCTGTGAACGCTTAGCCTGTGCTCAGCCTTGAATGAGGTGTGAAAATCCTCCATGGAGCTACACAGTGGTTGACCTGAATGGGTAGTGATGACTCCTTTGACCTCTGTAGAATCTTGAGAGTGGGGGCTGTGAACATCCATTTTGACAACACAGTGTCAAGTCCTGCCAGACAGGTCTTTGACACACCTGAAAAGGACAGAACAGGTTGCCAGGATAATTCTTGTGTATCACCTGTCTGGTTACTCTAGGACCCTGCCTTTGTCCTATCAGACTTTTGACAGACAAATGTAGTTCTAGTTGTGCCTCTTCAGTCAGGTGCAGCTTGGTTCCAGTGGCACACTGAGTATGGAACCCTCGTCTACGCATAACGTTGGACACTTAGAGCATTACAGCAAACACACAAAAAGTGATGAAAGGAATTCTTTCAAATAGTCTAACCAAAGACTATCGTTTGGGGTAGCATTTCAACAAGTTGCTTTTTTTGCCCACTATGCCACCTCGGATTAGACCTAGGAAATGTCCTGCTATTCTGTAAATAGCCTCTCCCCTTGTACCTGCCTTGTATACGTACCAAAGAGTTATTGCCAAGTTGATTGATCCAGTATTTTCCACAAAATAGTTGTCCGTGGTTACCCATATTTTGTCCAGTATTTAAATTCCTTTAATTTCTTAGCCATTCAGTAACCACCTCTCATTGCAGCCTTTCTCTCTTCTCAGTAGCACTAGCCACATGTCATGTGACAGTGATCTGGGGCCCATCGAGGAAGTTGAGTAGTAATCTATTCTGAAAAACAAGTTATTTTCCACTGAGTGGAAGGATTATTCTCGAGTACACTGGTTTATTTCTTTCCATAAGTCTACAGGTTGAGAACCCTTGAAAATCTACACAGCTGCTTGAGTTCCCCTGCTGTCCCTTGCCTGACCCCCTTCCTGCTCATCTCGAGTGACATCACTAGACTTATGCCACACCTTATTAAAATTACTCACTTTGTGGACTGTACTGGTTTATTCTTTTTCATATCCAGTATGTTTTTTTGTAGACCTGGGCACGCTATAATGAGAGCAATATGAATTGTGCCCTATCCCAGATCAATGTGGCCCCCACCGTATGCCCTGTAAATCCCACTTGGACTACATGAGTAAACCTGCCCTTTACTGATGAATTAAACTTTTTGGGCCTATTAAGTGTGTCTTCTGAATGAAGATTACATCTCGATTATGTCTAGGGTAGAAATTTCATACTACTCACCCCTTAATCTTGAGTCTCATCATATTCACATTCTAGGATATCAATGACATTTTTTGCTATTCATCCTATGTATTTCTTTCTCTGCCTGAGAAGGATCCTCGTCTATAATCTTCTCAGCGATTGCACTTTCTATCCTTACTGTTACTGTGGAACCATATACCTGCAACTGTATGTTTGAAATAAATATTACCCCATTGCCTCCATACACACCCTTGCCATAAGCCTAGAACTTCCCAGATTCCCAATTTGCAGCTTGTCTGTTACCCTAACTGGTGTATAGAAACTACTACAGTGTCCTTAACACCCTAAATCCGGCCTTACAACTAATGCTTACTTGACCTTCTTGTTTCTAGTTCCCAGACATTTTAAGATTATATTTTGAAGCCAATCCTGCATATTTCTCCATATGATTTCTCTCACAGCAAGACTTTCTTACCCACTGAAGTACATTTTCTCATAATAACTTTCTGAAACCGTTGTGAACCTCTCCTATCGCCCTACCACACCATATACTTGCAGTTCTAGTATCATTCCCTTCCTACATTCAGTCATGCCCTACAGATCATTTCAGGGATGTTCCTTTTTCCAATGTCCACCCTTTAGCATGCATCAAGTTAAATTCAGCGGGAAGCAGGTCTGTTTAAGAAGCTCCTGTTTCTTATGTTGAAAGAGATACTTTCATTCCTTCTACAAAAGCATCAGTCTCTCAGCCTTCTTAGTTTTTGTTGTTGATCTTTTGACTGGTCTCCATCCATCTAGCCAGTCCCAGATATCATCCAGCGCTATGAAGTTTCGCACTCACCCTTTAGCAAGAATTCTGATATAGCAGATGCATGTGTTTAATTTTCCAGAATCAGGTTCTGCACTGATTCTGTACCATCTGTGTGGAATCCAGGATGAAGATAGCATTAACATGATTGTATCTTAGAGGTCCTTTCACATTGGCTGCCTGAAGTAAGCCACCTGTAACTCTAGAATTGTGGGAATTAATAATCCAGGGGATGATTACCCTTGTGGCACATCCTGGTTTTGGCGGTGGACCTAGTGCCTATGTGTCTTTTCGACTTAGAACAGCTTTTACAGTCCCTTAGGTTGGAGCACATCCGGGATCCACGGTTCACCAACCAGTTCTGTTGATGGTCCTTCAGCTTTTTTCTGCACTGCCACCATGTGGCCTTTGTGTGTATGAGTGCACCCTTGGCTTTCTTCTCAACAGCTTTAAAGCAAACTCAAAATGACGCCAAACGTTTATTCAGAATAGGTCTCTTTTGGTTTCAGCGGTTTTCATGATCTTTGCATTACAAATAATGCCGGCTGATAAGTTTGAGAGCTTTCCATAAACTTTGAATCACAAATGATTTACAAACTGCAAATCAGATTCATAATGAATGTGACGGGCAGAGTTAGAGCTGACTTTCCCTTTATATTTTCACAGTTTGCAAAACTATTGATATCCCCATAACCTGGTTGTCTGTCATGATTTGAATGTTTTGCGACATCCGCCATAATGCGGTGTGAGACAGCTTTGTTTGGTCGTTTATTTATAGCTTGCCTTCAGATTACCAAGTGGGATGCAGCCTTAAATAAGTATTATGTTCAATCTTAAAAAATTGCACTTTTACATATCTAGCGCTATTCATAATTAATGTCTGTGAGCTCTCCATAGATTTTTGTGTACAATAGTTCAATATAATAATCAGGTGGAACTGTCCTACCTTGAATATATCAATAGGTTTATTTACATCTAAGACTATTAATAACTAATGTTACCTGATAGTTTTGTTTTTTCCTCCGAGGACTGGAATTCTACACTTAACTCCTTTGAATGTCCCAATATCTAGTTACACATTCACCTGGAATTTGAACTACTTCGGAGCAGCAGGTCTTTCCTGGAAATCAAAGGAAGAAAGGTAATTCCTGCCTCCAGAAGACCTGCACGTGACACCAGCAGCCAATGTTGTTAACTGTAAACAAAGTTGTTGGGAATACATTGTTTGCTACAGAAGGTTTATTTTTTCAAGTTTTTAGTCTCTCTCATATAAAATGTACATACCTTTCCTTTATTGTTATTATGTACAGCCCTGAAGTAGCGACCCTGTAGTGCCGCAAAAACGTGTTTGCTGTGATACAGAAGACCAATGTTACTGCTACTTTATAATTGCTATCTGATCGGCTTTATATATTTCTGACAGATGATGCAAAATACGTTTTGTCATTTTCACTCAGTGTGATTTTTTAAATCTTTTGTAATAAAGGTAACAGTTGAAATAGATCTTTAAAATGCTCTGTAGGTTGTATTGTGAATTTATTTGAACTTTCATTAGTTAGGAAGTAATCTGCCTAATGTCATACTCCCCACCAACAAATAAGTATTTTTGTGATATTCATTATAGCGTATATTCAATGAATAATCCTGTTTTAGGGTTTCCAACCTGGGGTATTGTCACGGGGTTAATGGCACATTATGATTGCATGTACTTTTTAGGTCTCGCGCCTAGCGATGTAGTGCGTAGCCCTGCTCGCGCAGTGAGGGTCCTTTTGTCTGGGGTTCCGAAACGGACCCTGGAATTGTACACGCTTGTGCGTGTGTTTTTACTTTTGTGGCCTGCTATTAGCCTTTGCCTGCGTGTTTGTTTTTAAGATAGCATTGCTCCGCCCATGGCCTATTGGTGTCTATTACGCGCATTCCTGCCATATGGTTTCAATTATCGTGCCCAGACACGGGCGCGATAATTGAAACTATATGGCTCGCTGTGGCGCGCGCCCACCAGTCGCGGGCTTCTTTGTTTTTGAAGCGATCGCGAAAGTGATCGCTTTCCCTGCCGCTTGCTTCTGCCTTCTCGTTTGGTGTTGGTGCGGCCAGCTAGCATGAATTATTGGAGATTGCAGGTGAGTGCTTGTTAAAGTCTGTAGTAAGAACCCAAAGTGGGATGGGGGGAGGGAGGGGCGACGCACCTCTGCATCTTCGAAATGACTGCGCCAGTCAAACAGTGCTCTCCTCCGCATTTACCGCTTCAGAAAAAATACACCACCCTCCAAGGGAAGACATACTATACCTGCAGCCGCCCTTACTAGCCGTCCGCGCTACTCACCAGCCTGCTGGCTCCATGCGAGCTGCAAATGTCGCAAAGCCCCTGGCTGCCTTTCCACCAGTAGGGGCCTTGACCCTCAACACTAGCTTTTGGGGGGGGGGGCGACACCCAGTCGGGGGCAAAGAGATACATTTAAAAAATGTATTACCCGCCTTTTGCTCCGCGTTTCCTTCTTTTTATTATATTTATCGCAATTACGCTGGCTGTGAGCGCACTTTGACATCGCTAACAGATAGATAAAATGTTTCCCTTCCGCTTTGGGGAAGTGGTGGCAGCTGTAAAATGATCAGGAAAGGCGCAGTTATAGAGTGCCAGGCTGGAGAGAGGCCAGGGTTTGTGATAACACGCACTGTCCAAAGTCCGCTTTCTGTGTTTTTCTGACACACAGATTACTTCACATAATGCTGACTGACATCTCAGTATCCTTAACTTACATCTGCTCTCACACCAAGCTACGCTGGACAAAAAAGCCAGACTGTTGGTGCGCACTATAGCTCGTCGTTTCTTTTATTACAAGCACAATTTCCCTTTTTTTCCGATGGACTCTTTCTGTATCCCAAGGGCTGTGTACATTCCAATGTGCTGCCAAAAGAAGTTTGCATCCAAAACGGATTCCCGGCTGTGGTGAAAATTGTGCACTAAGGGTTTCTACTTGTTTAGTTTGGAATTGACTGTTTCTCGCAGCCTCGCAGATGGAAACATGAATGTATGTGTGTGTGTTTGGTGTGTGCGTGCCTGGGTGTGTGTGCGCATCTGTGTATGTGTGCATGCCTGTGTGTGTTTGCCTGTGTATATGAATGCATCTGTGTGTGTGTGTGTGCGTGCGTGTGTGTGTGCGTGCATCTGTGTATGTGTGTGTGCCTGTGTATGTGTGCGCATCTGTGTGTGTGCGCATCAGTGTGTGTGTGCATCAGTGTGTGTATGCATCAGTGTGTGTGTGCATCAGTGTGTGTGTGCATCAGTGTGTGTGTGCGTGCCTGGGTGTGTGTGCGTGCCTGGGTGTGTTTGCCTGTGTATGTGAAAGCATCTGTGTCTGGGGATGTGTGCGTGCCTATGTGTGTGTGCACATCTGTGTGTGTGTGCGTGTCTGGGCCTGTGTTTGCATGCCTGGGCGTGTGTGCGCATCTGTGTGTGTGTGCCTGCCTAGGCGTGTGTGTACATCTGTGTGTACATCTCTGTGGGTGTGCATGCCTGTGTATGTTTACCTGTGTATGTGACAGCATCTGTGTGTGTTTGCCTGTGTATGTCGAAGCATGTGTGTGTGCGTGCCTCTGTGTGTGTGTGTGTATGCGTGCGTGCCCAGGGCAATGCAATCCTGCACTTCTGTCAAGATTAACTTAACAAGCATTTGTAATGCAATAGGTCTCGCATTATTAAAGTTTGAGTTATTGGTGTTGCATTATTTAGCAATGCCAATAGCTCAAACTTTAATAATGCGAGACCTATTGCATTGCAAATGCTTGTTTATTAATCTTAGAATTACCCTAATTAGGAACACTATTTAGAGATCTCATTGGAGAAATGGGAGGCTCTGAAAAACGTCACATGGCGTTTCCAGAAGTACCCCTGGAAAGCTGGAAATGTTTGTATATTCCAAAAAGTTCTAAATCTGTAATCGTTCAGAGGAGCACTTTCACGCTTGCAGATTTACCACATTTTTTTGGATTGCACTTTTCATGTTCAAATTGCTCCTAAATACTGACTCTAATGGAAAGCTAAAATATACGAGACTACAGTGTAGCGCATGCTTGTTTCGCTATTAAGTGATGACTGTAGTAACATGCTGGACGTGTTCTAGGGTCTCAGCAGGCACATAGTTTGCCAGTAACTCCCTAGATGACTGGACACACTTACACCCCACACCCATCCACCACAGGCGTCACGAGTGACTGGACCCTGCAAATACAAGCATTAGCATAGCCAATAGGTCTCGCCTTTGGGGCGTTATAAGTGTTTAGACAGAGCTATTGGCTTTGTTAACGTTTTTAATATGTGTTGTAGAGCATTGTGAATGTTGTGCAGCATGTTGAAAATGTATAGGTTATCATAAACAAAAGGTAGCTCCAATAGACAGAATTTGGGTCACTATTCATTTTGAAGTAAAGCCTAACTTTCCACAGAGAAATGGTAATGGGTTGAGTCACCTCACTTTCGAGACAAACACGTTGTCACATTGCTGAAACATTTTTTTGTATTAAGTGAAACTAATTATTTTCTTATTATGTAACCCCAATATAACCCCAGTTGCCGAACAATTGTCAGATTTTAACAAAAATATAATTTGTTTGCAGCTCACACGGGTGAAAAGTTCCTATAAATGCAGCGATATGTGTTGCAGTGCAATCGAAGGCCCTTTGAAAAGCCGGACTGGTCACCTTTCTGTTGCTTAGTTGTATATTTGGGTGTTAAACTGCTACGCAGGAGGTGCACCCAATGCACAGACAGTGTTACCAAGTTTAAAAATGACGAACTAATGAAGTATTCCTGTTACAAAATATGCTGCAGAACTTGCCTTTTCTTGCTGCATAGTTTACTCAGCCTTGGCACATAATTTGTCCCTCTCCTGCCGCATAATTCCAGTGGACATGATCATAGGGTAGATTAATCTCATCATTTTATCCACTGTACCAAAGTGAAGCAACAAACAGTCTCTGCTTCGGGTTTGTTGGAATAAAAGTCAGAGTCTTCCAGGAAATAAGTGAACATTAGCCATAAACTCGCAGAAATCCTGAAAAAAATCAATATTTCACATCATCTTGGCTCTTAATCATGCCCATAAAGCATTACTATATTTTAATATACTGGATTGGTGAGCCACAGATAAGGGGAACAAGTGGGTTGTACCTTCGAACGAGTTCCGTTTTCACCCGCCCCAGGTAGAGATTTACCCGTTACACCATTTCCTGCAACACATGACACCTGGGGGCATATCAACAACAACCGGCGATAATTATCGCTAAGCGCATTTAGCGCTAGGATAATTATCGCCGGCTAGCGTGGATTTTTATCGCTGAGATAGCGTGCTATTAGCAACGCTTATCTCAATAGCGATAAAAATCCTCACGCTAAGTGGCTAACGTGAGATTATCGCTGGAAACCCAGCGATAATCTCACGTTAGATTGTTGATAGGGACAGACAAACTTAGCCATGAAATCCTCCTTCCATAGGATATCATGGCTAAGTCAGAAAAATACCAGACGTAAAAAAGCAGCGTTAACCGAGGTTAGCGCTGCTTTTTTTGTCTCTAACAGGGTTAGCAATATTCTTGATAATAGGAGAAATGTCGCTTAGCGACATTTCTCCTATTATTTTACTCTGGAACGCCTCCTTTGCATCTCATTAGAGATGCAAGGGGAAGCGTAGAGTAAAAGGGTGCTAACATGACAATTTGCATGTTAGCACCCTGTTGTTGATAGGGTGCTAGTTTTATCTCTGCCTTTTTGGCTTTTAAAGCCAAAAAAGCAGAGATAAGGCTCTTGTTGATATGCCCCCTGGTTCTTTACAATGCAAGGCGCACTCCCTATTTGTTCAGGTGTAACCCTCTCTCAACAATGTTGTGTGTATATCGGAACAAAAAAGGTGATGCTCCTAACGCAATGCTTCCATACATGCAATGTGCATGAGTGAATGATGTGCACCTCTGATAACTGTGCCAGTCATGAACAGAGGACAGCTGGCTCGTCCTGCCACTGGGTGGGCTCCTCATAATCCAATTCCACGAGCAGATCTGGTATCCTCCAGATGTCTCTCTTCAATATGTGTGCAGCCAACAGGAAGGGGTGGGCAGTACCAGTCAACGTATCTTTTGCCACAGAAGGGTTGGTGTGTTTGTAACTCTAAGAACTGGAAGAAGTCTAACCAGGTGCACCTCTGAACAAGCGCGGGCGCTAAAGTTGAAGTGACGCGCACTCTTGTGGAGGTGGGGTGGAGGGGATGTGCATGGGGACCAGATAAACACAGCGTTTCCCTTGAGGGAGCGAGCGGCGGCACCATCTGTTTTGAAGATAATTAATAACAGATGGCTCCGCTGCTCGCTCCCACAAGGGAAACGCCAAACGTGCATGCATGGCAATACAAAGCAATGCAAAACGTGCACGCGTTTAGTCAAAAGTGGTGATCGATTGCCAAAGGTCCCCTTCTAAGCTACGCTTGCACTCAGCTTAGGCGAGACCTAAAAATGGCCTGGGTGCACGTGCTCATGGCCAGTTTAGTAACCAAGCACTTAGTGTCTGTGTCCATCATTTAGCAGCATGTGTGCCAAGGCCCACAACACAACAATGCTGACGAGCGGGTCGATTCCCGCATCTGTGGGGGAAGCTACTTTTCTGCTCGTCATGGAGAGAGTGTAGCACACATCTAGGCCACCCCTTGCACCTAGTGCCAGCTGCCAAGAGCTATGAAATGGAGTAAAGCATTGCAACCAGCACTGCATTCGAGGTGTCTTGACGCTGCCGACCAAGACCCGAAGAAGTGGATCTTCCCTGCCACCCCGTCAACGCCTGTGATAAGCAAGAAGACTGCATCCGCCCTATGGCAGCCCAAGTGCCCACAGGTGAGAGGAGCAGAGGCAAGGGAAGTGTGGATCGGCCCACGGCCGTGTCCCCTGTGAGTGCCACTTCCCCCATATCGACAAGGTTAGTGCCCACATGATAAGATATGGCCTGCAGCACTGGAGAGACTGCCACGAGAAGCATCCGTAGCGCCACAGGGCAGCCATTACTGCACCACGCTGCAGCCTTGGAAGTGACAGGAATTAAAGCGGCCTGCTGCAGTCAACTGCAGAAATTAGCATGTAAGGCCTCGCACAGTACAGTCAAGCACACCGACGGCAGCTATGCAAGTTCGGCTCCTCACCCTATACTAGTTAGCACTCTGCTAACCGTAAGACTGAATCAATATCTGCCTGAATGTGAAGCTGCATGAGCTAAATGCCCACAGCGCCTGCTTGAGCTTAAGGGCCTGCAGCCCCAGGTAATCTGCCGAGGCCCGAGTGGAATGGTGGCTGAAGCACCCAGCATACCGACAAGTAAGTGCCCTGCATGAGGCTAGTGTGGCAAGAGAGTATAAGCCCTGCTGCACAGAAATGGGAACCTCTCCCCACAGCACCTGTAGCGCGTTTGCATGAGTGACATGACTACACTTACCCACCGAAGCAGCCCCTGAACTTCATTGGATCGAGAGCAGTGTAGTAGGCCAGTTGCCAGGAGTGAAATATGGAGCCCCGCCTGAAGCTGAAAAGAGACTGTTCGCCTCAGCCGTTCACCCTCATCTTCAGCCATGCAGCCTACGAGGAAAAGTGACTGCCACTGGGAAATAGAAGGACTCCCCGCAGCAGCCGAGCTGGTCAAAAGCCACTGCTGGTCTAAAAATAATCGACAACTACAGCGCCACCTGGTGGCCATTCCCCACACTGCACTACGTCGAGGTAAAGCCAAGCACAGCCAACATAGCCAGCCCAGGGCAGCCAAAGCAATAAAGCCTGAGAAGAAGAAATATTGCTCCTCACAGTAAAGAAGGGGCAGAGCATCAAACACACCCTAGTGGCGACAGGCCACTACTTCTCCACCTGCAAAGTGAAGAAGGACTGCTAACCCCCAAGTATCAATGACCTATAAGGAGCCTGTGGTGCCTGTACAGTTAAAGCCTGCTCCTACCTTGCAGTGATTGAGGCCAGGCTCACACAGCCGCCCCCGGGTGGCAATCTGAAACCACTACAAGGGAGAGGATCAGTAAACCTCCTGCAAGGTCCCAGTCCCTGCAATCCACTGAGCCCGCAGGCAGAATGTGGTGAGCTGGCCTAGGACAGTATGAGTAGCCACCAGCTCCCTAGAAAGGAGTCAGCACCCTCACAGCACTAGCCATAACCCACAAAAGAGAGCAAGCAGAAAGCTGCAAGACCGATAGCCTACAAAGCACCAATAAACAGCATGGAAGAGAAAGCTCATTGGGGCAACTTGCAGCTGTCGGCCACCCTCCACAAGCATGAAGAGGAAACATGCAAGAAGCCTCGCAGAGAGAAAGGCACAGAGACAGACATTCTGAGGAAAGTGTAAAGGATGTGAGATGAGTACACCACATGGCCCCTAAATGCTGCCTGTTGTTGCTCAGGGACATACACTGTTAGCCTCTGTCTTCAAAGGAGACCATAGCTGAGACTGGCCAAGGGGCATTGCATGCCCCTAGTGGTGAATGGCCACCACTGCAGCTGCTTTGGCCAGAGAAGAGAGACTGAGCATTCTCTGTTATGGGGAGGAGAGGGATGGTGCCCCCTTCCTGGTGGCAAATGGCTACTACAGCAAGAAAGAACAGCAAGCATTCAGTGAGACCGCAGACGGCACCCATGAGGACCAGCAACTAGCCCCACCACTGCCAGAGTAGAGACAATGCCAAGAGGGCAGATGGACAATGCACCGCTGCATGGAGAGAGGAACTCCAGCTGACTGACCAGCACCGTATGGCCATCGTTGGCCCATCAAGGAGAATGACCAACTTTGGCAAGTATGCACGAACATAGGCAGGATCTAGCACCACGATGGCGCAGCAGAGGCACAATCACTGTGTCCTCAAGCAAAGAGGAGGCGGAACAGAGGTTACCCGCCATCAACAACATAAAGCACAAAGAAGGTCCCTGAGGGAGGGACAAGACCTGCAAGAGGTCTACAAGGAAAGAAGACGCATGCATACAGGGAGCAAGCTGAGGATTTGCATAAAGAGACAATTCCAGCTACGGAAAGTACCTGGTTGCTTACCAGGTTCCTGCAAGATAGACGCTGCCACTGGTACCACAAGGAGAAAGACTGGCATTGCTTCCAACCAAAATACAAGCAAAAAGCTGCCTGTCCTTTGCCACACCCCAAATATCCAGTGTCACCAGCGCTCCTCCAGAGTAGAGAGAGGAGGAAAGGCCTGGCATGACCCACATACAGGAAGTAGAGCCTCTTCATCTCTGCTCCAGAAGCCCAGCCCCACAGTGGGTCAAAGAAGGCACAGTGTCCTCCCCGACAGTGCCTCAAGATGGAGTTGCCAGTGGCCCAATACAGGCAAGAGGAGAGTTGTATACTCCCAAGTGGCAAGCTGCCACCACCACAGCTCCCTACTGCCCATTGAAGCCACTATCAAAAGAGGGAACATCTGGAGTATGAGATTCAAGAAGGTCCCTGAAGAGGGAACACATGAGACAAGTGGCTGGACGCCACATAGCACCCAGGAGGAAGAAGAGAGAAGAGCGACTGGAAGTCTCGCCCGCAAGGTCCGCAGACCATTAAATGTTGATAGGCCTGTTGGCCTGGTTGGAAGATGGTGCATGCCACTGGACTCGGAGGAAGAACTGAAAAGTAGAGTGACAATCCTGTCACTCTGAAGAACTGGACAAACACAGGTGTGCTGGAAAGATCAAAGTGGAGAGAGGAACGAGGACTCGTACCACCACAAGACAAGAATGCACCCGCAGACACAAGTCATCCACCAAGGCGAAGCAATGTCCATGGAGACAGCTCAATGAGAGAACCAAAAGTAATCCGCTACAATCGCGAACCACATCTCTCCCAAACACTTCCCAGTACAACTGCCAATTCCTGAGCGTCCGCAGTCTGTTGGAAGGCATCCCTGCTCATGACCGCAGATGCCACGGGTGAAGAATGGCCTCAGCAAAGACACAGAGTTGCATGGCTGCGAAGACCCGCTAGTCATCCTCACTCTAGGCAAATCATCACCTCCTGTCGTCTAGGTCTAATGGCAACCACAATATCATTGCCATGTGCATCACCCAATCCAGCCAAGGAGCAACTTTTCACTGCAAAGCACAAAGAGACCGAGGCACCCCATTGAAGTGAGAGACCAAGTGTCCAGGGCCTATTTGACAGCCCATATCCTCCTGTGTCCTGTTGGCAAGCACACAGACCTTTAAGTCACCTACCCTGGTGGTTGCACGAACAATGTCGTCGGATCCTGTCGGTGATCCTGCAGCAGCCCCCATGCGGCCCATGAGCAGTCCTGCACAGTCCACACGATATCATGGCAGCCCTGCATAAGGGCCTCAAAGACATTCCCGCACACAGGGATCCTGGCATGAAAGGTCGTCTGGAAGCGGCTCCATCGACAGGGTACCGGGAGGCACATCGCCTTCGGAGCATAACATCCTAAACATCATTGATGCCATTCCAGTCCTGGCAGATTGGTCATCATAGTGCTCAGGTACCCTCCAGAGAAGACTCTATAGCAGGACTCCACTACGCTACTGATGCACCATGTTAGGTTGGCTGACACCAACAGCATCACCGCCAGAGCACACAGGCCCACCCCAGAGTATGTAAGTGGACATTGATCCGATGGACAGGCTGCCAAAGAACCCAGATCTCATTGACGCATCATTCATGCCCATTGGTAGCTGGTTAAATTATGGACATGTGCCGAGATGCCCCAGTGCTCCCAGCTGCACCTGTCCACCGTTGACCGGTAGGCTACCTCTCAAGACCGAGAGACTGAGTGTTGTCCCATGTGCACAGTTTATTTCCATAGGTTGGACATTTGTTTTGTTTTTAATAAAATTTTAGAGGAAGGGAGTGTCGTGTTGGACATGTTCTAGTGTGTCAGCAGGCACTTAGTTTGCCAGTCACTCCCTAGAAGGTTGGACACACTTGCACCCTACACCCATCTACCACAGGCATCACAAGTGACGTGATCCTGCAAATAAAAGGGCCCGGGTGGCCCGTGGCCAGTTTAGTAATCGAGCAGTGAGTGTCTGCTGCTCATTTAGAAGCATGTCGGCCAAGGGCCCACATCACAACAATGGCCTCATGCTATGCACATACTTTGCTATTTCAAGTGAAGTGGGTCATACGTAATTTGATTCTGGCAAACTTTCCTGTAAAAATGTATGTATATGTAACAAATACAATTGCCAAATATATTAATGAATCCTGCGGGCAATGCATCACATCTCTCGCTAGGTTTTTGTTTGTTTATTTCATATCGTATCTGATTTTGAGCCATAATTCTATATGTAGTCATTAAAACAAAAGTCTGAAAAAAGATTAAAATAAATAATTCAATAAAATTATCACAGAGCTTCATTGAACAACATTCTTGTAGACTCCTCTACATAGTTATTTCATACTGCAGATAAATCTAATATTTCATCCAATCAGTCTATAAATAATGGCTGTAGGGATGGTGCAGTTTTACAATGCGTGCATATGACCTTAAGATATATAAAATACCATCCATAGTTATGAGACTAGTTTTGATTCACTGGCTCTGAGTATGTTTAATTTAACATTGTATTGCATCTGCTGGCCAAATATTTCTAATATAAGTGAAAATTATTTTCCCCAAAGATTTATAAGAACTAGACGAGTAGCAATGACGAGCATTCAATGTCTTGCTTTTGAGGGCATCTGAAACAAAGACTCCAGATCCCTAGTGGAAACAAGTAAAAGAGAAGAGATAAGAAGACACATTTTAAAAAGTGAAATACATTTCAGGGCATCATCAATCTAGGCTAGCACTGTTTCCAGACTGGGAAAGTCGTTCGGGTTTTCAGTTACTTTGATTGTGACAGCCATCCCAAAACTGTTTTTTTTAATCATATAGATTGCTGAATCAGCCAACCAATGTGGAACAGAATTGTACCAGGCGCTGCCATCTCGTGATTTTCCGTAACATCCCATTTTTGTTCCACCATGAATACCTAAAAACAGTACTAGAACTGAACTAGAAGGGCTCTCGAGGTCAGGTGCAGGCAGGCCTAGACGTCCTCTTCCATCTTCAAATCATAGCTTCGATGGTGTTTTTCTTCTCAAAGTGGCAGTGATGTTACCGGCAGGTTTGTCCACAGGCAGCAGCACCTGTTGATAAAGAATACCCTTAAAAAAAACTCTCAAAAGAGGGTCAAAAAACAGCTGACGTGACAGAACGCTAGCATGCAAAATCAAAATAAATGGAAAGATTAATGCCATTTGGGTAAAAGAAAATCCCCAGAAAGTTTGACTTCACCACTACTTTCACACAGTTTTTGATGTTTATAAAGACCTCACCTCATTATTGCCATAGGAGATTTATGAATTGAGATCTAGAATAAGTTAATGGAGTGCCTAGATCCAGGGCCGGACTGGGCGTAGTGGGCACCGGGCATTTCCCCAGTGGGTCGAGGGGTGCGGGCTGGTTTTGTGGCTGCAGGGGGCGCTTTTCTTACAGGGGGCCGGGAGCGGTGCTTCATGACTGATCGCCCCCCCCCACCCTCCCTCCCATTCCCAGGGCCGGTCGAGCAGCAACCTGCCAGGGCTGATTGCAGTTCCCAGCCCGGCCCTCCTAGATCTGTTGATCCACAGTTTTTCACCTCACATCTATACAAAGCGAGGGTGCAGTGAAGAAACACACCAGTAACTTCACATCCCTATAGTAAGTTGTGCTGTTGCTTGTGGCACACAGCGTTCATTTTAAAGCAGGATGTTGTGAACAAAAGGCATCATGGCATCTTTCAAAAAGCAACCAGTTAACATATTTACCCTCACTTTGTCCTCAAGCACACTCAGATCGGCACCCCAAGATCCCAGTGTGGCTATGCAGCTTATTGCATGGAGGTCTATTTCAGGAGGGTAGGAAGTATTGATGCTAGAGGGCAATCAGCCTTACAGCAAGTCATTCAAACTTGTGAATTATCAAAATATTACAGAGCCTTATTTAATCAGAGCAAACATCAGTGAGAAATGTATGACAGCATGTCATAAAGATACATTTTACAGCTAGCACTGTGCTTCATTTCACTTAAGTGATTGAGGAAATCCTGCAGATCAAGGCTAAAGTTTGAAGATTGAGTTGTTATTAGTTTCATATCCCTCAGTTTTTGAAAAACCATACCATGTGTTTAGAATAAAGATATCATGAACAAAGTGGCTTTTATGGATTCATCTTTAAAGAATGGTCGGGGAGGTCGTGTGGATGGATGGAAGGAGGTGCTTGCATTATTATATAAACTTTTGAGACTTTCCTCTTTGAGGACCTGATTCACAAAGTTAACATACACTTTTGAGTAAGTGGACACGTTTGAGTACGTTTACTACTGTTCGATGTTCACAAACTTCCAGTGTAAGTTACTGCAAAAAACAAAACATCCGCCACTACCCTTGGCCAACCACTGGTACTGCAACATCCCCTCTGAGAAACTAATTGAAGCAGAGACTTCAAATAAGAACCTACAGGAAATAATTTTATAATACATTAAAATATTTAAAATAGTAGAACGTTCAAATGAATATACATTAATGGTAACAGATATTTATTAGCTATATATTGTTAATTTATAGAATTTTTGAAAAACCCTATTTTGAATTTTAAAAAAATGTAAGGATAAGGATACATTTTCTAAAACATAATAAATTAAGTTAATTCTGAACATCACTTTTATTAATTATTAGGGCATACTAATATTCGTTCTTGAGAAATCTAATTTATTTTTTAATTGAATTTGATATAGTTCCATAAATTAAATTTGTACTTCAAAATTAATTTAATAGTGCTGTAGATTTTTTTTTAATATAACTCTGCATTTCAAGTAATTATGTTAAAATATTTTGAACTAATATTTAACATAAACACATGTTTAATATTTATTATTGAGTTAAATACATTTTCCAATTTTCCGTATACTATAGCATCAGGAAAGTCTGCCATTGGGGCAGAGATCTTCACATGGTAAAGTATAATGAAACAAATAAAAAGTGTTTATTAAATGCAAAAATAAATATAAACACATATTTGTATGTTAAATATGAATGTAAATCCATTTAATACATTTACTTCAACCTTTGAACAAAATAAAAAAATGCCACAGCACTATTAAATTAATTTTGAATTAAAACTTTAATTAACTAAAATAAGCTAAATTAAATTCTATTTTTTTCTGAAGTTTATATAAAAAACAATATTTCCACCTAAAGAGAAAAATATTTTTAATTTGCATGAATGATGATTAAAGGTGATGTATAGAATTAGGTAAAATAAATGTAATTTTTTTTTAATAACTTTTACTGATACATTCTTTTTTAACTTCAAAATAGTTTCATAATTAAAGAATGTGTACTATTTTTATATATTTTTCTCAGCATTCATTAATATGTAAGAATATTTTTAACTATTTTAACTAATTTAATTTAATTTAGCATTATTTCTTATGGGGCTTTATTTTTAGTCCTTACCTCTATTACGGTCTATGGGAGGGCGTTACAGTAACTGTGGTTGGTCATGTTTAGTGCTGGATTTACAACTTTTTTTTATTTTTAGTAGTATCTTTGCACTCGGAGTTTGTGAATTCCAAAAAGTAGTAATTAACTCAAAAGTGTAAGTTACCTTTGTGAATCTGGCCCTGCGTGTCTAAAAACAGCTGTTCCATTCAATGCTCAGCTGATATTCCAGTTGAAATAAATAAATCAAGAAAACATAAACGCAAATATTTATCATTATAGTTTCAACTTTGTCAATGTTAGTATCCCCATTTCAGTGTCATATGCTAGGGATTCTTGTGAAGGTTTGTTGTTGCTTATACTAGTAATAACATAATTCATATCCTGTCATCCTTGTTGCATACCCATCAGAATAATCACGTAGTACTTATGGTCCTAGTCAAGTAATCTTATCCTTACCTCATCGTCATTTCTCAGTCCCATCTTTGACAAGTCTATGTTGAAGTAATGTTTATTTGGCAAAATAATTTCCACTTCCTCAATCTGCAAAAGGAAAATACGACTGATTATCTTTGAAGCTTATTTATCTAAAGGTTTAAATTATGAATGCCTGAATTTTCTAAAATCCTTCATAAAAAATCCTGCAGCTGAATCCATCTGCTACATTCATCCATCATGTTCTAGAATTCATTTGATGTCCTGTACAATCGAAAGCTGGATGGCTACGCATTTGCCGTTTATTTTTTGGTACAAGTCCATGACTGCATACTTCAATATTTTTTTCTCTCATTTGAAATATTCCTCAGCAACTACCAAACAATAAATTACGTTTATATAGTCTGTTAATTCATTACTTACTTTCCTGTTTGCATGTTCACTCTTGTTCGTTCTGATAATGTATTTAAAACAATTTCCCTGTGACATAGAATATCATTGCACAGCATACAAACTAGCCTACATCAAAAGTTCCTTTTTTTCTTTAAAATACTTACCCTTTCTGAGCCTACAAATGTCATCTTAGTAAGGTCGAGAAAAGAATTGTACTTAGCGCATTTCTATTTTTTTGTAACTAAATACAGGCAGGCAGACATAATATTCTGGCATATATCACCAAAGTCTAAAACAATTCAGTCAAATTATTGTATTAACCACTTGTCTGCGTCGGCTTTTCCTCCCTGATGCTAAGCTCTTTTTTGGATTTTTGGGGTAGACCGAGCTTAAGCCTTCCTTTTTTTCTACAAAAGGTTTCCATGGCAAATTTGTACACTTTGGGCCCCATTACGGTAGCAGGCGGACTTTGTCCGCCTGCCACCGTTACGGTTAACGGGACCAACTGCCAGAGGTGCCAATTAGGATGCGCCCACCACCCTGGCAGTCGCATCCTACATATTATGCATTGCAGCGGGCGATGCTGTCAGCAGCACCCGCCGCAATGCAAAATATGCATGTTGTTCATTGGCATGCACAAACGTAAGAGGCACCATGCGGTGCCTGCCACGCTGTGCATGCCAATGAAGGGGGGTACCATGGGTACTCCCCAAGTACCGGCATCCACCCCACCTCGGGGGCCCGCAACGGGGCCCCCAAAGGCATTCTCCGCATGCCTTTCCATGGCAAATCTCCGCCGTGGAACGGCATGCCCCACGCACGCATCCTAATATGGACGATTGCTTGCCGGCAGAAAAGCGGTGGATGGTCTTTCCGTCCGCCGCGGTATCCCCCGCCATGCTAATGTGGCGGGGGTAAATAGCCGTCGGGCGGGTAGTTCTGACGGGCGGAATGCCACTGCTGGTCGGGCGGTGGCGATCCGCCCTCAATCATAATAGGCCCCTTTGATTTCCAACATCCTGGGGATTCTAAAGGTATCCTAGGTTTAAAGATTCCCCTAGAGGGAGCCGAGAAAATAGCCAAAAACATAGCTACATTTTGTTTATTGGGAAAAATGGAAAAATATGCTGTGCATTCAAGTGAATCTTTTTTCTACAAATTGCATTAACAAAAGGTTTGCTGTGCTAGGATTGCCATCCTCTCAGTTTTCAAGAACAAGCAAAAATGTGTGAATAAATTGCATTTTTCTAAAAGGTAAATGTTTCCTAATTTTTGTGGTTTAAACCTACTTGCAGTTTGTGGTGGAAACAGGTGTGAAACCCTGGGTGATCAAAGAAAGCTATACACTTTTGAAAAACTAGACAATTGTTGGAATTCAGCAAGGTGACATTTGTGTAGATCCCTCAAAGTTTTCCCCCAAAAAATAATTGTTGAAATAAAAAATAATGAAAACAAGCAGGAAAACATACCCATTGTTCACAACATGTTCATCTGTAATTTCTTTGTCACAATGGAAGATTTACAAAAGCAATATACTGTTATGTCTGTCAAATCCTTCTGGTCCCGAAGACATATCGGCCTATTATTATCATTGTTTCACGCAGTGCAATGCAACAAGCCACCTTGCTACTCTGCATGAAAGGGAAAGGGCAGGAATGCGCCGTATTTAACATCATACAGCACGCTCTTGTCATTTACTAGTGCTAGGGCACTTTTGCCTGCCTAGTGCCAATGCAGGCACCCTTGCGTCATGGTGCAAGGGTGCCTGCGTTGTAGGAAGGATTGTTTTTGTGCACGAAGAGACACTTTCCTGCCCAAACACAACCCTGAGAGGCATTTTCATCTTTATATGTGTGCTGCAGAATGTAGCACAGGTAGAAAGAAGAAAAATACGAGGAGAAATACAAATATTTCTTCTCGATACGTCTCACCTGGGGAGGTGCAGCTTTTTCACACATCCCCAGGTCTACCACTAATGGTAAATCTTGGAATGTGCCAAAAGCCATGGATGGATGCATGGAACACCCATGCTCCACCCATGGAACGCCTCCCAAGGCTGAGTAACGCAAGGCAGCAATATGCGCTGCCTTGCCTTACTCTAGATTTATCAAGCTATGCAGATAAATTTCACTTCGCCATTGTGCCCCTTGTTTTGCACACGGATTACATAAAACCCTGATAAATCTGGCCCATAGGGATAATTGATATTCCAAAAACACACCAAACCTAGAGCTAGCAACTAAGCTTTAGCATGAAAGGTCTTGCTGAGTGGCTGAAACTCATCATGGTAGTGGACAAGCTGTAAATAAAAGGATTGAGTGAAAACTGTTGAGCAACTGCACCAGTTTTTGGGGAGAAAACGGTAAGACTAGCTATATATGAACTTCCATATATATTGTCAATGAACAGAGATGTGAAGTTAAGAATTGAATAGTAAATCTAAAATTCCTACATATACTTTCCGTAACAGTATATTTTGTCAGTAGATACTGTTGCATAGTATATATATATTCTCCAAGAGCACTCTCCGAACCTCCACACTGGCGAACAGAGAGAAACGGACCCTGATAGTTATGGCAGGTAAGATGTTTTATTGTCCTCTCACTCCGTGACGCGTTTCGAGCACCTTGTGCCCTTGTTTATTTATACCTCTACTATGTAGTGAGATGCAAAGTTAGGAATTGTGAATATATACCTTTTGTGTACTTTCCAATAATATAGAATTTGTTTTTCTGGTTCCAATATTTTGACGGTACAATATTTAAAAACACTTCACAACCAAGGTGACAGATTATGCATGAGCCTGAGTACACACAAACACATCAAGCTTGTCTCAGGTCTCCTGGGCATTGGATGGATTCTTGTAAAGGAACGCAGCAATTGACAATCAAATTCTAAATAGTTTTTGCTGGAGCATAGGAAATAGAACTGCTCTGTGATGGAGGAAAAGGATTTCTAGGCCTTGGATTATTTCTAGGAAACCTCACCATCAGGTGAAAATAGCTGTTTTTAGAGACCTCCAATGTCTTATGAGCTGCGAGACAAGGGTCAACACAACTACTTGTCTTCTGAAATGCCCATATGGCTTCCCTAGTGACCATCCTCAGAAGACACAAACTCAACTTCCAAGGTATGCCTAGGACACACAGATGCACATCGGTATATAGGAGAATTTCTGTGATTATAAATCTCTTGTGGAGTGCTTCTCACAAACACTCAACATCAGGTAGGCCTTACCTGGATTTGCCTATATGACCGAAAAACAAAGATCAGTTTCTCTACATTGGTAACTTCACATTTCTTCTATTTGATAGGCCTGTGTGTCTGGTGGCCCAGCATCCGACACCTCTCAGTAGCCAGACAGAAAGGGCCTGAGTACGATCTCGCTAGGAAAGCCCTCCATATGACTCGGATCCGGAGGAGTATCCTAGAGAATTGTGCTCTGCGAGTCTGAGAGACCGAGTACGATGCACCCATATGGTGACGGACTCTGTTTGCTCGGACTTCCATTGAACTCTGTGGGAGCCTGTATACTGAACACAGACGCAAGCTCCCATAGCAAAAAGTGGTGGGTGGGGAAAAGCATACACCTTGTAGCGGGCACCTCATGGTGCCCGCCACACTCTGCATGCATGTAATGGGGGGACCCATGGGTGCCCCCACAAGACAGATTTGGAGGGCCCCAGGTGAAGAGGGCCCGCTGCGGCCCCCGAAGTCTGATTCCCACTGCCGTTACGTCTCGCTGAGACTGAATCGATATGGCTGTCTGAATCGTGCATTGTACTCACTTGTTCGGAAGCCGGCTTCATTGAGCCGCACAATTCGGCTGCGAACGAGTCCGACTGACAGGTTCGGGTTCGGAAACGATTCGGTTGACGCAGACGAGATCTTAGCATCGTACTTGGTCATTCGGATCGTGGAACGATTCGGTCAGAAACATAGGCTCTGAATCGGAACCCATCTGGAGGCCTTCCTAGCCAGATCGTACTCAGGCCCTTAGTTGTCATTCATCTTACAGGTCACCAACCTTATCTACTAAGGGGGAGATTTACAATTTTTTTCACGTAGTGCACTACAGCAGCCGAAAATGCTGTGCTGCATGTAAAGGAGAGAGGAGTGCACCCAATTTACTAAAACAAGGCACTCCCCCCCCCCCCCCCGCTTGCGCCGGCACTGAAATCAGCTGCCGTGCGCCGCGGGGACAACTGGAAGCCTTTTCCCACTTTGTATGTGCTACACAGTGCAGCACACATGCAAAGTCGCAAAAGGAAGGATAAATGAAAGCATTTCTCCTTCCTTGCGCCTACTTTGAAAGGGCGCAGTTTTGTCACGCTAAACCCTGTTTACTTTGTTTAGTAAATTGGGTTTGGCGTGAGAAACCTTGGGTGGTTGCATGGGAACGCCCATGCTCCACCCATGGTACGCAGCCATTATTTCCAGCGCTTAGCAAGTTTAGCACTGGAAAGTAATTCGGGAAAAAAAGATTTTGCGCCGATTTTCATCACTTTTGTGTCACAAAAACAGCGTAAAATCTTAGTAAATGGCTAAATGGCCCCTTAACTTTTTTTTAACTCCGCATCCTTTTTCTGATCCTTGGATTATGGTTGCAGCACTAACAGATGCATTTCAAGGCTGGTTGCTGAGATTGAATTTGTATGTACCTCTAAGTCAAAATGATGCATATTTTCTAAAGCTCAAAACATGATGTGCCTTCCTTCTTCCTTTGCCTAAAGGGAGCTACTCATATTTCATCAGTGCTGATGTCTCTCAACTTGCCACTTCTCTAGGAGTAAATTTAGAAACCCTGAGACTCCTGCACAAGGCGTTACGCGGGTGGGTTCCACAATAATCTGCGAAGCTGGTACTTCCATGTAACCTGGATCGACTCTGAGTTCAACCCTCATGATCAACTCTTGATTGACTCTTAATGAAACAATATTTGGGGGAAATCATTGCATTTACAAAGGTCTCCCATCTGAAAAATCTATTACTCTGCTCCTTTGTCTCAAGATGGATTAAAAAAACAGCCTAAATTACCAGAAGACTTTCACTCCGATGTAGCATAAGGTCAATACTTTACATCATCAATCTTGATTTCATTCTTCTATTTACAGCTCACCACTGTAACTTTTCCACCCCTCCAACAGTTCAAAGTAGTTTGAAGCAGCTACGAGGCATTGTACATACTTTATATAAAGTAGTAAGTATGGTCACACCATTCACATTTTAGATTTAATCATTAGATCATGCAATAATTTGAGCATGCTGATGATCAGAAAGCAAGCTAAAAGTATTAATATGAAGGGATTCCAGGTTGTTGATGGATATGAGTTACATGGTAACACTGGATTAGATACACACCCAGAGAGATCATTAATAGAAATTATACATTAAATAAACCTATGATTTATTTAGTCACGGAGTGTGGATGGAATAAGTAATCCACATTTTAAAACAAACTGAGGGTATCTAAGCATGCAAGATCTTTTCAAATACAGAATTGAAAGCAAATTTGTTCCAAAAGATACATACCTCTGGGATTTTGCTCAGAGTCATTACTTGGATGTCATAGAGGGTCTTCTGCACGGAAGGCGAGTATTCTCCACTGTCATAGGGCCCTGCAAATTTCTCTTTGATGATTTCAAAGACAGTTTTCCTTGCAAATAAAACAGAATTTGATTAGGACTAATTTACTCTGAAAATTATTTTAAAAAGGTCTTTTTTCCTAGTCTAAATATTCATTACTTTGACACCGACTATATACTTAAGAAAAAATATATTATCTTAAAATGCTATTTTAAAACACTCCTAAAGATGTGTTGTGTACTTAACGGCTAATACTTAATTTGACGTCCTTGATCATTTCTGTCCTGAAAATTGTAAACCATTTACATAGAATCATTGGAGTTAAAAATGTAAGTTCTCCCTGAATACTACCTTATTTTGTTCGCGGGCGAACAACTTAACTACACACTTTCTGTTTTTCAAACAATTTTGTGCATATAGTTTCAAGTAGTTGTCTAAAATACTGGCGTTGTACATTTATCCCGGGCCTGCAAAACCAAAGGGCAGTTAGGTAATCCCTATAATAAGTATGCCCTTCTGCGAGAAAATTCAGAAACCACATACCAATGTGGGCTCCCTGAAAGGCTAAGAGTCTCCTTTTCAGGTTTTGACTTAAGTGAGGAGTGAGTTCAAACAGTCAAGGCGTACTCCTGGAGTTTGATATGGAGTCTAGTTTAGGTAGAGTAGATTATCCAAGCAGTATTGTTATTTTTATTTTGAAAAAATAATAAGAATGTTATTGTAATAAGTAAACATGCAAAGCAAATTGAGGAATTCTACGGCATCAAGTTACTTTGGGATGTCTCACAATTAATGCAGCGGTACCACCTTTTATTTAAAGGGGGGTGCACATGGACAAATTAGGGTTTAATCATACAAAGTTAGCATACGATTTAACCAAGCATGCTGTCTACTTTCTCTAGACACAATGTTGCATATGTGTCTTACTGCCTTTGGTCTCCCAGCGAAGAATTCATAGCCTCTGCTGTTTTCGGGGTCCACCAGATCTACAGAGGCGGGAGAACCACTTGCAACAGCAGACAACCATTCATCCTGTCAAATGTTTTTTCGTGATATAGTAAGTCATTTGTGTGTCTCAAAGATTCTTAACTTTCTGTAAATGTATGCAAGAGGGTGAGCATACTTTATCTAAAGGGACCACCCAAGAACAAATATTCCTTTCTTCCTGCTTGCTGCAACCCATTTCATACTTTTGGCTTAGACCACAACTGTGGTCTTTGTCACTGAATTTGTTATTTAGGTAGTTATATTATTCACACTATTATGCCTTTATTATCTCTCTTAATACTTATGGGGCTGGTAGCTTCATTAATTGGAGTTACAAGCCACATTTTGATCACAAGAGTCATCGGGGAAGGGGAAATTACTGAAGGTTAATGGAGAATAACCCAGGGAATAAGGACTGGCAATACTAATTCCACCACTAATTCCCCATCTTTAAGAGGGACCTCAGGGTACTACATCTGGTACCCAGTAACTCCACGCCCTGAACTGCCAATGCCCCCAGTGTTGGTAAATCGAGGGTGGTGTTTCTGAAAAGTACTCCGGGGCACTAGCAAAGCGACCCTTAGTGACTTCTCTCAAATTCACTCCATATGTGCATGTGTGTATGTTTTGGTATCTCTAAAGCATAAACATAGCTGGCTAGCAACGGGCCACTGTAGGGGGGAAAGTCTTGGGGTAATACAAAGGGGTAGTGGACAGAGGGAGGTGGTAGAGCTAGTGAAAAATGAGAAGTCAGCCTAGTGTTCCTTGAAAAGGTGAGTTATCTGTTTCTTCCTTAATTGTAGGAGAGTTGGTGTTCTGATATTGGAGGGGATGTTGTTCCAGATTGGGGGGGGCATAGGCTAAGAAGGCGTCTTTGGTTTTTTCTCCTTCCTACAATGTTTAAGCTCTAATTTGGCAATATCAGACTCCTCCTGTGCTTTTGACCTCCAAATATTGTTAGTTTGCTAGCGAGGTAGACTTGGGTCTTGGTGTAGTGTTTCTTGTATGTCATGCAGCTGATTTTTAGGATAATGTGAGCTTGCTGATGGAGGTAGTGTAGCTCCTTTATGGTGATGTGTTTAGATTCTTTCAGCCCTTTGATGAGTGGCACAGATCCAGCGTGGCCTCCATCTAGGTAGAGATATCTATAAGTACTTAAATGAAATCAAGGATAATCATAAGCAGGTGGTCACATATTTTGCTAAATTCAGTGGAGTGACCTCTCTGTAATCATATCTGTTACTGCTTTATAGTAGATGGGATTCTGCAATCCTTGATTAAAAACCTGTCTCTAATTCCTTTATAAAAGGTGACTTGTGATGCACCGAGGTGTCTATTATAAAGAACTGATGTAACCGCTCAACTGTAATAACCTATTACAGTTGGGTTCTGCTGTCACAGTGCTTGCTACTAGAGCAAGTAGCAAAGGAGAAAGGCAGGTCAGGTCACAGAGCGTAATTAAAGCAACTGTTTAAAGAATTAAAATAAAACTTAACTTTTTCTAGCTATACAGTGACAAGCACAAAGGAGATATGTATGTTAACATGTTTATTTTTTGCACTACTTAGGTAATTATAGAAAAGTATAAATCTTTCTGCATGTTTCTAAACATTCTGAGCTTGACTTTTGGTGGTAGTGAGGGTCAAGCAGTTTAAGGCTTCTCAGGAGGGAGATAGACACTAGAGATTGAACACAGGCTCACGACTCAAAATTTCAGCAGCAGCAATAAATGATTTTCCAGTCAAACACTAGCTTTCATGAAAAAAGGAGTATTTATATACCAACACAAAGTAAAATATGGCACTTTCAAACAATACAGAAAGTGCCCTGAGGTCATGGCTCTAGTATTTTAACAGGCTGGTTCCTAAGTCTCACTCCTCTTTCGCTGGTGGTATTCCCCATTAACCATAGGCAACATTGACGTTAGCCCCACTAGTAGTCTGAGACTCAGGAGTCCCACTCCCACTCTTATTAAAGTCAAAAGTGTTTTAGCACTGAAGCGCTATCGCTATATGGTTGGCAAGTTTCCCTGGATCATCTGGCCTGTAAATCATTCTTACTCACGCCAACAGTACCTGCACGACCAGAGTCTCCAAGTCGACCCACATTGTGACTGCTGAAGCTGCAGCAGCTGTCTCCGGTAAACTCTTCACACAAGGCCCTGGAGGGGCAGTGCTTAGGTGTTCTTGAGTTCCTCACACGCGGTCCTGTGGAGGCAGTGGCTGGGGTGCCCTTGATGCTCTTCCGATGCTGGCATACTCCTGGTGCTGGTTCTCCGCTAGGGCTTGAATTCTCAGAGGTCTTCCTCTCGGCGATGGTCTCAACCAGACCACATTCCTTTCCTTTTCATGGTGTTCCCCTGGCATACATGATCACTGTTCTCACTCTGTACACAGGCTATGGCCATATCAGCAAAGGAAAAATCTTCATGATGGCCCTACCAACTTTACTGTGCTCAAGGGCTACAGGCCGATCAGCATGGATGTAATATTCACAGCAGCACCACCTGGCAAATTGAGTTGCTGACTTCACTCTGCATACTGGCTATGGCATGATCGGCACAGTTGTAATATTCCCTGTGGCTCCGCCTGGCATACAGGGTCGCTGAATTCACTTCTGCATTTAGGCAATGACCCAATCAGTGGGGCAATGGTCATGCGTCATTTCACAGCATCCATCCTCTGGGCTACCTGAGTCGCCGACTTTAACCTGCACCCGGGCAATGACCTGTTCAGTGCAGCAGCTGTCTTCTCACACCTCACCTCCGGTATCCAATTGCCTGGATCTCCCACAGTGCTGTTGTCTTCCTCCTAGGGCACAATGGTCTTGGCAAGTAGGCAGGCACTTGTGCTTTAGGCTCCAAGGGCAGGTGATCTCATATTCCCTGGATGATGTTCCCTCACCCAGCCTGGGAGACTGGCAGGCTTAGGCTCCCAGTCCTGGTCAGGAGTCTTAAAGAGCTTCTTTTCTTTGCCTAACTGGCGGCTTGACAGTTGACAAACTTGAGGGCCTCAAGGTCCACTTCGTACAGTGTATTTACAACCACCAAATTTGATTTAGAGTCCCAATCTTTGATGTTTGTTGGGTTTCTGCTTCCTGCTAAAATGTCCTCTCCTCTGCCCTATCCTTCCACCAGAAAGCAGTCTATGGCTGCAGGAACAACTCCAAATCTGATACCCCCACAACACAGGTTTTGGGAGTGACTAGAGGTTCACACTGGGATGTCAGCCACCATGATATGTGTATCAAAAGGTTAGCCCAGGGCCTCAGACCTACTCTTTATTATTCTCTCATCAACTGAATCTCTTAATTCAGATGTGCCCAGGCTCCTTTGAAGTGACATGTTTTGAATCAAAAAGCATTCTGTGAATTATACTGGCTCACCCGTCCTCCAGTGCGTCACATCCAGGTCACAGGCATGCCTCAATCCATCAATCTGTCTGGAGGGGATTTTTCCACATCCTCATGTTCCTTCAGTTAGCTTTGGGTCTCCCTAAATGGAACCCAGAATCTCCCATGTATTGTACTGTTATACCTGCTGCTCACCCAGTGTGCTTGTGGTGATGGAATGTTGGTGTGTGAGGTGGCTGTGGAATGTTGGCGAGTGAGAGAGTCAGTTGGAGGATGGGCTGTTGGAGGATGGGCTGAGCAGCAGGAAGGCTGCTCCTGGTGAGCTTCTCTACATTGTAACATCTATCCTGAATATACCAACCTAAATCTACAAGGACCTGGCATCATTTATTTACAACATGTACCATTTACAGACACACAAACACCCAGCACATGCACATAACACACACAAATACCACTACATACCACCTGTATTGTACCATTCACAGACACACATGCACGCAGCACATTGATAACACACACACACACACACACTGTGCAGCACTATGCTCCAAACAGACGTAGGACAAGGGTGAGTTAAGCACAATGCAGCAGACCTTTAAGTAAGTGAACCTGAATGACTCACTCCAGCGTCACAAGTAAAAAGGCCTGTTCACTCCTACTGATCACTACACCGTATTCTGCCGCCACCAAGCTCATGCTGCTTAACTACTGGCAAAGGCATTAGCCTTTCAGTATTAAGAGAGTAGCGCTTCGGGCACCCCAGCCAGTCCAAACAAAAAAGAAAATCTGTGAGACTGGCCTATGATATGTTGCACACAAACATGATTTGTGTTCCCCCATGACAACAAAAATCAGCACATGGGATCCAGACCTCATTGCAGCCTGGGCACTCAGGGCAGGGATGCACGCCCAACACCATGCAAGGGGTTTATCCATTCCAACACTGATTTTAATGTCTTTTTCCAACACATTTCAGTTGTTTTCTTAATTTTACATTAGAGTTTCTATTTCAATTCTTCATGTTTGCAAGCAAGCTCTCTCTTTCATATGAAGGAGTTATGCATCAAGTATTTAAGCAGTTTGTGAGAATGGTGATGGCGTAACTATGTATTGTAAAGAATAAAGTACTTTCTGCCATACATGATAAGGAAATTGCAAGTCAACTAGTGGTTACATACCCTTATAAAGGAACTCGGCCTTCAGCCTTGTTCCTCTCAATGGTCATGGAACTCCTTTATGACTTGCAATATCCTTATATTGTGTGACAGGGGTACTTTGTCCCATATATGATATCCTGGTTTGGAAATTGGATAATTTAGTATGTCTTTGTTGCCTTTGAAGTATAAAAGGCTAGGCGGTATGGTGCAGATTTCAGTCTATTGACCTGCAGTCTAAATCTAATTTTAGCAGTGAGCACCTGACTTTCAGAGGCATCTTGCTGAAATGAGCCAAATTCATATATCTATTATTTATTAACGTAGTTTATCACTAATACTTATAAACTTACAGCATATCCTGAAACAAATTACAGATTTTAAAGAGAATGACACACTTAACTCCAGACAACATCTTTAGATCCTTTGCCTTTGGGATTAGAGACTCAGTAAAGATAGGCAACACAGGTTTAACTCGGCTCCCCTTGGAGCAATATATATTGGCATGTTTTAAAAGAGGGCTTGACAACCATCTGACGATAACCCTGATGTTGTAATTGTTAAACTTCAGGTTGCAGAGATAGTCAACAGCATTTGTTATGTATGAAGGATACTAAGATGGGCGATAACATTTCTGCACAAAAGCTGAAGCTAATGAGGAGTGCTGCAAGATTACAAAATCTATGATCATAATTAGGGGATTTAGTATATGAAACATACATACCATGAACCTTCAAAATCTATCCCCAGAGATCTATTGTATTTCCAATTGCAGTTTACAACTGTGGAAAACACCCGGTCCTTCACCTCTGGAAGTGTTGTGAAGCGGTCCTTGATGAATCCTTCAAATCCAGATTGTGTTGTCTTCAAAAGCCTCATTTCTTTAATTCCTGCATGAATGACTGGGGGCTCTAAAACACAAGAAGAAGAAGGCCAGATTCATATGCTATGTTTTTTATTTTTGGAATTTTAAATAGTTCCACACTGTGAAATAAGATGGCTGAAGACTCTTTTGGACGATACAACAATGAAAGTAGGTAACACTAACACAATTTTTTAAGATCCATCAAGTTTCCTACTTTTCTGTAACCAGTGATTTTGGCCACATCTAGGCATGTTTCAGGTTGACCTGTTTCCTTCAAGTTTTTCTCTTGTCTGTAACCCTTACTTTTGGATTCATCTGGGCATGGTTCACAAATGACTGCTGTTAGGGCTTTGTGTTACGTTCCATTTAAGATTACATCCTTCTTTCTGCAAGGTTGTGAATGTAAATTGACTTACATGATAGTAAATGACTGCCTCCTAATTAATCAGAGTTAAGGCCTCCTTTACAGAAACATGGTAAAAGTACTCTCCTTAATAATGGCAGGAGTTCCCATGGCATTATAACTTGCTAGCCTTTGTGAATTAGTGGATTAATGAATTCAAACTAGGAATATTTGTTTGACCTATGCAGATTCATGATGCCTTTAGTCGTTCTGAGACTGATAAAATGAATGTCATTGAGTTGGTAATAATGAACATGTTTTTCAGTGCCAAGAATAAAATGTGTACTTTACAAATAGATGAGTTGTGTTGTCACTTAGATCATTCAGCGATCACAAAGATTATCCAAATATAATTCCAAGTCTAAAATCTGGTAAGTAACAAACCAACAAGCCAGAGAAAACAATACTTGTATCAAAGACGCTTATAGATCATACCAACTTCATATTAAACATTAATATAAATTACCTTTATACATTTATGTTAAATGTTAAACCAAATACAAAAATGCTACATCACTATTAACTTACTATGAATCAAATATTTTATTAATTTGAATATATATTATATTACATTTAAATATTTTTACAGTTTTATGAAAAAATAATTTCCACCTAAAGTATTTTTGTCTTAGTAAATCTTAAAAGTGATGTATAGAATTCATGAAAACAATTTTTTCCCTCATCTTTGTTTTACTGATTTTTGCAGTCAAACAACAATACAAAGGTAATAACATTCACATCCCCCCCAGATTCAGATAGAGAGGTATTACTTCACAAGCGTGTTTCAATGAAAACCAGGACATGGAACTTTAGCAGCATAAATAAAACTGTATACAGTGCACATGGTGGCGCTGACGTCCTGTAGACTCACTTCATCCTGAGCCTTCCGGCCTATTCACTTTTCACTCATCTCCAGAATCCGCTCTATTCTCCAAAACAGATTCCTTTATTTCATGCTGTAAGTGGTTCTTCACCATGTCCCAACCCATTCTACCCCCCTGGTCAGTCCCGCTGTATACTAATCTGTGTCTTATCCTGCATTCCATTCGCACTTGTTGTGCAAATTCCCACAGCCATTGTTTCTTAGTAGGTGATCGGTTAGTCATCCATCTCAGTGCTATAAATTTCTTTGTTTCGGCTAGACCCAGTTCTACTACGGTCCCTGCATATTTAGTGTGTTTGGATCAGGTCACCAGGCCCAAAAGGCACACTGCATTGTGGGCAACAATGGTAGTTTGGGCAAGACCTGAATCACTTCACCACAGAAAGCTCCCGTATTAGGGCATGTCAACCACATATGAATATAAGTCTTAGGGGTTGACCGGCATCTGGGGCAGTGTTCCTGCTTGGTCGGGTCTAATCTGTGCAGCCATTGTGGTGTGATATAATCCCTGTGTACACATTTATATTGTATCAACTTTAATTGTGCATTACAAGTCACCCTTCTGCACTTACCCAGCAGAAAAGCCCACTCGTGCTCACTCAACTTCTCCCCCATATCACCCTCACATCGGGTTTTAGAGTCATGATGCGGCAGGCCGCATGTGGCATGAGGAGGGCATACAGATATGAAATAAGCTTACGATCTCCCCCCATGTCTGACACTGACTGATTAAGACATGCATGTCCGGTTCTTGCGAGAACCCCAGACATACCTTCCTTATGGCAGCCACTAGACCAGCGTATGTGAGGAAGCAGCTACCTGTAACATCCCATTGAGTGCAAAAATCTGCGTGCCCCAGCATTCTGCCATCTGCATATAAGTTCTCTAAACATTGTGGGCCACTACCTTCCCCCCTTTGCCTTAGAAACATTGGTATTGTGGGGCTTATGGCAGTACACCAGGGGACTAACTGTTGCATGTAGATGTGTTCTTCATTTTCCCACCTTGTCATGTGGTCCCAAATGTTTAACAGTGTGTGGATCTGTTCCAGTTTGGACAACCTATACTTGTGCGTTGCTAGTGGTAGCACCAGATGCTTCCCGGGCTGGATTGGGAGAGCCAGCATTCCTGCGATAGGGACCATATTCCCTCCCTGCAACCATTTTTATTTATTTATTTAGTGTTTTGTATGGCGTGAACTTGACCCCGCAGGGTATCAGAGCGCTTCACAGTTCAGAAAAAGGTAACTTTTCCGGTACAGATCCTGTATAGCATTCAATATATTCCAGTCCAGTTAGAAGTTGACAAATCTATTTCTTTTGATAACTGCTTTAGTACGTACGCAGGCTGTAAGATTAGAGGGACCTCAAGGGAAGCAAGTCTTGTGTCTTTGAGCGAGAGTATTTGGGCGAGCCATGTGCGGATGCTCTGTAATGCTTACAGTAGGAAGTTACTCATTAAGAAGATCTTGGTTTCTTTCTTGAATCTTGTGTGGTTGGTTAGCCTTCTGATGTCTGGAGGTAGTGAGTTCCATATTCTCGGTGCGCAGCTGTGAATGCTCTCTTGTAAGTTGGGGGCATATTATCAAGAAACAGCGTTAAAATTATCGCCGCTTTAGCGACAGAAAACTGCAGCTAGAGCGGCGATAATGAGCTTGATAATATGCCCTGGAGAATTCCCATAGAAGCCCATGTTCTGGTGTCAACATGGGCTTCTATTGAAATTCTCCAGGGCATATTATCAAGCCCATTATCGCCGCTTTAGCAGCAGTTTTCTGCCGCTAAAGCAGTGATAATTATTACGCCGTGCTTGATAATATGCCCCTTGGTTTTTGCGGAAAATCTGGGGTTTCAGCACTAGGTCTCTGGTGCTCCTTGATTGTCTGTTTCCCTCAGAGATCACCAGTTTCTGCGCTTGGTATCTTGGTGACTTGAAGTGTAGAGCTTTGCGTGTTATGCATGCCATGTTGGAGCTGAATTCTGGCTTCATAAGGTAGCCAGTTCAGTGCTTTCAGGTGAGGAGAGATGTGGTCGAATTTTTTTGACCCTGTTATGAGCCTTGTTGCTGCGTTGAGGCAGGCTTTTTGCTCTGCTGTTACAATTTTGGGGCGCCCAGAAAGTGTTGTGGATCTGTATTCGATCCTCGAGATTACTAATGCTTGAACTGCCATTTTGAAGTCCGCCGTTTCGATGAAAGGTTTTAATTTCTTAATGTAGCTCAGGTGAAATCTTACACTTTTAGCCAGCGTGTTAATGTGTGACTGCATGTTTAGGCTTTGGTCTATTGTTATTCAAATTGGTCCATTCATTTATAATGGGCGGGCTTTTGGTGGGGAAAATTAGGAGGAATTCAGTTTTTTTTGCGTTTAGGTTAAACTGATTGCTTGTTAGCCATTGCATCGTTGCCCGTAGAGCTTTGTTCATGATCTTATGTCAATCTGAGTGTCATCGGCGTATATGTGGAAAAGGATGGTGGCACGGTGGAGTATGTCCGTTAGTGGTTCCACATATAAGTTGGATAGTGTTGGGGAGAGGGTCGATCCTTGTGAAACCCTATCTGGATGGTGGATGATGTTGACAAGTTTTTATTCACCAGAAATCTTTGTAATCTGTTCCTCAAGTAGGATTTGAACCATTCAAGAACGTTCCCGGAAAAACCCATCCTGTTCTCCAGACGTTCTAGCAACATTTCATGGTTAACTGTATCGAACACGGATGATAAATCAAGCAAGATTAACAGACATGCTTTGTTTTGGCCTAGAGTGAGTAATGCATCGTCTACTATGTGCAGAATTGCAGTTTCCATACTATGGTTTGGTCTAAATCCTGATTGGAAATCGTCTAGTAGTTGGAATTTACATATGTGCTGACTTAGTTGTTGCTGAACACATTTTTCAATCACTTTGCTAGTAGGGGAATGTTGGATACTGGCCAAAAGTTGCTAGGTTCAGCGGGATTCTCTGTCGGTTTTATTATGATAGGAATTTTTAGACAGTCTGGAAAGGATCCTTGAGACAGGGAAGCATTGACTATCGCTGTCCAGCTGGGGATGATCTCCTTGTCTATGTGCGGCATAATTTTAGCAGGGAGTAGGTCATTGAAGTGATTGTTAGGCTTAATGGCCGATAATGTTTTCAGGATGTCGTTTTGGTCATAAAGCTCAAAAGTGGACCAATGAGCTTCATTTTTGGGTAAAGAATCGTTGGGCATTGGCGGACTATTTGGCTGAGAGGTCTCCCATGTAGAAGCTGCTGACTTAAGCTCACATTCCATGGACATGGCATTGGATGGAAAGAAATTTGCGAATTCCTCACAACTAATTTGAGATTTTGTTGCTTCTAGTGCAGATTTGTACGTTTGGTTTGATTGTTGTTTAACCAATTCAAATAGTTTCCGAGGTCTGTTTTTCGCATTTTCCAATTCTGTTCTGAAGAATTCTTTTTTTGACTTCAGAATATTTTTATTGTAGGCGCTTCTGGTTTTTCTTAGCAGTTTTAGCTGTGGGGATGACGGTAGCTGCCTCCATTTCCTTTCTGCTAGTCTCAGTTTATGTCTTTCTTCATTTAGCGTGTCGCTGAACCAGGGTTTTTTATCTTTGTCCGATGTTCGTTTTTGTTTTAATGGTGCAATAGTGTCTATTATCTGTGACATCTTCGCATTGTTGTGCTCCGTGAATTTGTTGGCGTTTGTCAAATTTCTGGGAGGGGGAAGATCTTTCCTGCATAACGACGCCAGTTTCCCCTTGTCCAAGTTCCTTGTGGTCCTCACCCATAGTTTGGGTTTGATTGGTTCTTTTCTGTAGTACTCTTCGAATTTGGAAGGTTATTATGTGATGATCTGACCAGTCACAAGGCATGACTGAGGTTAAGCTCACCGCTTTATCTTTGGATATGATCCAGTCTAGTGTGGAGCTTTTCACATGCGTTGGAAGCGTGCAGACTTGCACTATGTCTTGATCTGCTAGGAAGTCTTTGATAATGTTTACCTGGCTCTCATTAGGATTGTTCCAGTGTAAAGCGAAGTCTCCTAGGAATATGTCTTTGGAGTGTGGGGAGGTGTTTGCTGTGATGATCTCCATTAAGTGGTCAATAAAAGGTTCATTCTTGCCTGGTGAGTGAATGCATGTAAAGCCCTGCGCCACATGTAGGCGTTCCTGCGCAGGGGGGGGGCGTTCCGGCACAGGAACGCCTCCTAAAGGTGGCTGAGTGAAATCTACAAGATTTCACTCAGTCACTTTTAGGCCCATGCTGCATCAAAACCCTGCGTAAGGCGTAAGGATTGACGCAGCATTAACAAGATAGGGCCCCCCAAACCATTGCTGGAGCTGCGTTGCACTTGCGACGCAACTCCAGCAGTGCGCCACTTTTACGGAAAAGATGTGTCACGCCTCTGTGCCGTTTTTGCCCCATGGTGCGCCGCATTTTAAATGCGGCGCATCCATGGTGGCGGAGCTGTGGCGCACAATAACTCGGGCAGCCCTGCTGATATGCAGGGATGCACCAGTTATTGTAAATATGCCCCTGGGTATCGTAGTCTGCACGGTTGTAAATTCTATTGAGTGTCTTACAACCTCCCTATTTCTGATAGTTCATTCAGCCCTCTTATCGCAGTGTCAAATTTCATAATCAGAAATGCTTCCCTTGGAGTCAGCAGTGTATCACAGTCACTTCTTGATTTCGATTTAATTGAACTTAGAACTGTCCATTGGAACTTGTTCTCAGAGTGTTTGTTTACAATGAAATGATTCACCATCGGTGCAGTTGAGACCTTATTCTTTAGCCTGGAGCAATGTTGCATGATCCTTTGTCGCACTTCCTGACTGGTTTTGCCAATATACATTATTTTGCACGGGCAAAAGATTGCATATACTACGTTTTGGGGCTTGCAATTGATGAAATCGTTATGACGCCAGTGTCTTCGACCATCGCTGAAGATGTTGCCTTCTATGGTGGTTCTACACACATAACAACTGCCATATTTGTGATGCCCCTGGACTGGTTGCAAGTTAAGCATCGTCCTCAATTTGTCGCGTCTTTCTTGACGGGGAGAAGAGGTACGTATCACTTGCTGGCCAATGCTTCGATTTTTCTGTAGAGCAAAATAGTGGTCGGCCTACAGACCCAAGCCTTCCGTGTTCATATAGTTAATAATCGTGAAGGGAGGGTGATGGGTTTTGTGTGAGAGGGTGCCCCTGCATGATTAGGCCCCTCTGCAGCCTTCGGAAGCAATTCTCCGGGGTTGTCTGTGATGCATCCAACCATATATACTTAAGTGCATTATAACTCCAGTTCAGTTCAGTTCCAGCGGGGTGTTTTGGTTCCAATTCGTCATTTCAGGGCAGGGCTCAGGTGGGGGGTGCCATGTGTTTGATTCCTGTCGGACTGTGTTGGTGGAGCGCTAGTTCTGGCATAAACAGGGCTAGTTTGACTATAGCGGCGTCAGTATCTTCAGGAGGAGCAGGGAGAGCCCGGGAGCCTTCATGACGTGCATTACTTCTCGACTAAGCAGGACTGTACCATCCATCCTTTTCAGTCCTTGGGAGTGCCTGTGTTAATGGGCTGCCAACCTCAGTTATAATAACACGCTGTGCTTCTCCCCCAGTCAGCCCGTTCTTCTACAGCCCCATTCACTTGCCTCTAAATCCATTCCGTTTTAAGACACCAATGTTTGGTTGCAATTTCTTTCTTCATTCTTGCTGTTTAGATTCTTTTACTCACTATTTTTACGTGGATGTGCCATTTATACTCTTGATTGTTTTACTCAAGTCATCCTCTCCTTTTGCACTTGCTCCCCATTCTGAAGCTTCCGGTTTCTTTGTTCATTTCCCACAAGCCTTAATGTCGTTGCCTTTTCGTTGTTTTTAAGCTACAACTTCAAAAAATCCCACCGATGCGACGCACTACCAATTCACTGCTAATTTCTAATTAACAATGAAGCCTCATATTTATTTGCGCAGAAGACCGTACAGTGTTCCTTTGGGAGTCTGTCCACTCCTTATTCCTTTGGAGCGAGTGTAGGGCAGTAGGAGGGCACATGGAAAATTTGCATTTGCATACATGTGCCTGGGTAATTCATGCATTTTTGTTAATATTGTAAATGTTCAAAACCCAATGCAATATTGCCTACAGTAGCTCTGTTTCTAAAGAGTTTGTTCTTTTTTCCAAAATGTTTTGCAGGAAGTTGCCTGCAATTTGTAGCCAATCCTTCCCCTTTAAATCTTGCACCGCTCCCACATCGAAGGTTCGGAAAATAAAGAAACCTGCATTCTTCTTTAAGTTTCCACTTAATTTTTTTTCCTAAACTGGAATGCAGTGACAATATTTCCTTCAGCTCTTTTCCACCCTCCCCTAGAGGTCGTAATACCCCACAACTAAAAGGAAGCCTTTACCTTTTTTTATTTTAATTCTATTTTATTTAGTGTATTTTTATAAAGCGCAGACATTACCCGAAGGTGTCAGAGCGCTGTTACATTACAAGAGAAAAGTGTTACATAATGGAACATTACAAAGATAAACAGGAGACTTAAAATGAAGGGTACACAAACACAAAATCCAACACAGCACGCATGGGTGAGGAATGTACAGGAAAAAGTACAAATTTACAATGAAGAGCGAACTTCCTAGAGGGGATTGAGAATGAAAGTATTAGTTCTGAAAGTGTCTTTGGAAGAGAAGAGACTTGAGGTCAGCTTTGAAGATCCGGGTAAATGAGCGGGCACGGGGCAATGGGGGAAGCGAGTTCCAGATTCTTACCACATTGCCTGAGAAGGATTGCGCCATCGATCTTTCCCTTTTGAAGACAGGGGGCTCAAGCAGAAGCTTTTCCGCATTGCGAGAAGGTCGAGAGCCACCGGACAATTTCAATTTATTCGCCAGGTAACAAGGGGAGGACGTGTGTAAGGCTTTGTGTGTGATGCAGGCAGTTTTGTAAATAGATCTTGCCTCGATCGGAAGCCATCGAAGAGAGGACAGGATAGGAGTGACGTGGTTGCTTTGTTTAGACACTGAAATGAAGCGAGCTGCTGAATGGAGGATGGATTTGAGAGGGGAGAGGTGGGATTTGGGTAGTCCCGTCAGAAGAGAATTGCATAATAATCCAGCCTTGAGAAAACCAGAGATTGTACCAAGGTTTTTAAGTCTTTCTCCGGGAAGAACCGACGGATCCCCCATAGAAGGCACAACTGGTAACGTGCATTCTTAGCAATAGAGTTGATGTGTGAGATTAGGTTGAGTCTTTTGTCAAGAATGACACCTAGGGGGGGCGGGGCTTGCTGCCGACGGGAATGGCCGCGCAGTAGCGAAGGTCTGCAGCGCCACTCCCGAAAAATCCTGAATATCTGCGCCCCGAGGCCCCAACCCGAGCGAAGAGCTGACGCTGGTGGTGCTGGAGCCCCCGCTGACCGGGAGGCGAAGTTTGGTGGCGATCGGAGGTGGGGCCGCGACTGAGCTCCACTCCGCGGGAGCTGTTGGGCTGCCGGGTGGCCGACAGGTGCGGCCTGGACGGACGAGGCGGCTACGTGAGGCCACGGCTGCGGTCTGGGACTTCCGGTGCAGAGTGTGCTGGGGCGCGGTGCCCCGGGTGACTCGAGGGCGGGTTCTGCGGGGCCCTTTGATCGGCCCGACCCCACCGAAGCCCCAACGGAGACAGAGGCTGCAGGGCTGTACACACCCGGTGCTGCCGGTGGACTTTTGGGCCTGGAGGTGTGGCCGGATCACGGCCGGTGGCGGCAGAGCTCCGACAAAAAGGGAGGCGGAGGTGGCGCGGTGGTCCCGGTTGCCGCTCTGAGTGGTGAGAGCTCGGGACGAGCCCACTCCTGGCCCCGGCTGCCGGCGATCCCCAAGCTGAAGGAAGGGCGGCCAGGTAGGAGCTGAGACAAGAGCGGTCGCGGTGGCGGCCTAGTCTGCCGGGGGAGAGGCAACGTGGGATGCGGCGTCTCCAGCGGGGCAGAGGCGTGTCCCGAGTAACTCTGCGGCCCCCCCGTGCCACCTCAGCGATCCATACAGTGTCCGGGCGTGGTCGGTAGCGCCATCAAGGCAAAGAGTCGACGGAGTGCTGAGGCGGACGACCTGACCCCCGCGCCACCGGTAAGGGGTGCGATCAGTTGGTGGTTTGCAGGACCTACCAGGAGGTGGGGTGCCAGATCACACAGGGAGCCCTCGGACTCCCGCTTCGGCGAGACTTGGCCGCTGGGGCTATCCTTCAGACGACTGGCGGCGGGAGCCGGGGTGCGGCCTTACTGAGTGGCGGGACCCGAGGGCCTCTCTACGAACCCTGACGCCGGGCCTCCACGTGCAGGGGCGCCTGGCTGGAGAGCGGCTACCTGGCCACGGTGAAGCAGTAACGGGGTGGCGGTGAACGGCCTTGGCAACGGTCCGCCCCAGGATTTAGGTGCCGGAGAGGGCGCCCTGGCGACTGGGGTGCAGCCTGCGAAAACCGACAGGCCGGGTGGAGGTTACCCACCGCAGGCGGCGGGGATTAGCGGCGGCACCCCGGAGCTGTTGCGTGCCCACTGAAGGGCGATCATGCCGTCCGGGCGGGGCACCAAAAGCACGGCACAGGCCAAGCTGGAGAAATTCGCATGGCACCAGCAACAGGGCGGTGATCGGGCTGGAGCGCCGGCCTCAGACGGTGGGAGTGACCCGACGAATAAGGACCTCCTGGACGCCATCAAAGCCGTCAAGTCGTCCCTTGAACATCAGATCGATACTGTGGCCACCGATGTTGTTCTGATTCGCGAGGCCGTCAGAAAGATCGCCGACCGGGTGGGGGCAGTGGAAGTGGTCACCAAAGAACTGTCGAACAACACCAGCCTCCTTAAGCGTGAAATCACTGACCTGCGACCATTCCACGAGGTACTTGCTCGGCAGCTGGACGACTATGAAGGCAGGATGCGCCGGAATAATGTACGAATTATCAGTGTGCCGGAGCGGGCGGAGGGGCAAGCAGCGGACCTCTTTGTCGAAGACCTGGTCCCCACTCATTTACAGCCTAGGGGTCTCTCCAAGTGTTTCTCCATTGAAAGAGCCCATCGAGTGCCGGGGGGTCGCCCTAGGCCGGGGCCCCTCCCAGACCAATTCTGGCCCGAGTGTTCAACTACCGGGATCGGGACATTATTCTTTAAACGGCGAGGGCGGCTCCACCTGTCACCGTGGAAAACAGCAACATCACGTTCTTTCCGGACTTTACCCTACGGGTTCAGAAACAAAGACGCAGTTTCCTGGAGGTGAAAAAGGCCCTTCGCGAACATGAGGTTAAGTACGCCATGATGTTCCCGGCCAAGCTGCGAGTGGAGGCCGAGGGCAAATCGTTATTTTTCATGCGCCCGGAGGATGCTTGGGACTGGCTGGACGGTTGGCGCACTGTAGACAAACGTAAGAAAAAGGGTCCTTCGCCGGTGGATGCGGCCGACGATTGGCGCCAGCAGAGACACTCTCCGGTACGTTCGGATTCTGGGGCCCCCGGCCCAGTGGGTGATCATTGACTCTGGACGATGGTAAGAAGGTATAGGATCTCCCATGGCCACGCAGTATCCCCCCTGTAGATGTCAAGAAGCGGACTGCTATCCTCACGGGGACAGTACATAATGTATAGATAACACTTCCGCTGGGAGTGTGTTGCATCCTCAGCTCTGTTGCTAGCATGCTCCCCCGTTGTAGGCTTCGGAGGGTCGTGAGCCGTGCTTATATTAATGTTGGTGGCCTCTCCTCAACTGTGTGTTTACTGATGGGAATGTTTGATGGAGGGATGTGGGGGAGTTCGAGTTCAGCACGTAGTGACGGGGTCAAGGAGGGCTCTGGCGGTCCGAGCAATGCCCAAACGATATTCTTTGACTTGTTGTGAGTAGGGTGGGGGGGGAGGGAAGGGGTTTTCTGTGAGTTGTCATGTGTTATGATGGGAGTGGGGCAGCTCACGTTTCCTCGAAAGATTTATGGGGGGGCTGACAGGCACTCTGCATGTTGGGGGAGGGGGGCGGTTGTGGTCTCGTTTTGCAGGGGAGCAGGGAGGGTTGGGTAGTTTATTGGGTTGAGGTGGTTGGGGGGGATGTTATTTATTGTTTTTTTGCAGCAGTCAGACGCTGTAATTTTTGTCAATGCACGGCACGGGCTAGTCTCCTCTTGAATTCTGATCTCCTCTCTGTTGTCTTTGGGCTGGGCGGGGGGTGGCGGGTGGCAGTACTGGGAGTGCTGGCTCTGGGACCCCTGTACATTGATCACCCCAACTACTCCTGCATGTTGCTGTCCAGATCTGATGGCTATGGCACAGAGGCTTAGTCTAATGACCTGGAACGTTAATGGGCTGGGCGATAAAATTAAACGGAGCATAGTGCAACAATATATACACCGAAAGCGCGTAGATGTGGTGCTGCTCCAAGAAACTCCTCTCATAGGTAACTCCTGCCAGGCCCTAGACCGGAAGGGGTATCGCATGGTTGCGCACTCCGGATTTACCTCGGGATCCAGGGGGGTGGGGATCCTCCTGAGAAAGGGCTGCCCCTACGTGATCCATGCCACTCAGACCGAGCCTCAGGGTAGGTATGTGGTTTGCTCCAGTAGCTGGGAAGGGAGGGCCCTTAACATAATCTCAGTATATGCGCCACCTGGCCTCCAATGCCAGACCCTGGTGGACGTAGGGACAATCCTAATGACCCTTCCGGAGGGTGCGGTGGTTTAGGGCGGTGATTTTAACCTAACTATGGACGATACCCTGTACCGCACTCCGCCCCGTAGGGGCGATCTGAGGGGCTTGCAACTGAGTAATTTTGCAGATGCATTCGGCCTGGTAGATATCTGGAGGTGGTCACACCCCAGAGACACACTTTACACCTTCCATTCTGGAGTGCACGGCAGTCACTCGCGGCTTGATTATCTGTTCACCCAAGCGCAGTATATCCAATACTTCGCAGACTCCTCTGGCTTAGCTAGGGGGATATCTGATCCCTCCCCGGTAATATCTTTCTGTGGTGCGAATATACTGCGACAACCTGGTCCCATCCGGATTCAGCCGTGGCTGCTGAAAATCCCGCATATCAGAGACTACTTGCGACGCGACACGGATTATTACTTTGATGAAAATGCGGGATCGGTGGACTCGGCGGTCACATTATGGGGAGCGTACGGGGCGGTTATCAAGGGACGAGCACTGTCCCTGATGGTGGGACATAAAAATGAACGTAGGAGATGGGTTAGCGAGCTGGAGACAGAGATATTGCAGCTCGAGCAAGAGACATCACGCACCCGAGTGCAGGGGACCCAACACTTACTAGACGTTAAGAGACGGGACTATAAACAATTGCTTTGTGAGGAGGCCAGCAGATGGTCCCTCGCCACCAGACACAGAATTTATGAAATGGGGGAGCGTACGGGTAAACTATTGGCTTGGCTAGAGCGTAAGGAAATGGTGGCGCGATGGGTGGGGGCGATCAAAGGACCCGATGGGGTACTGATCACTGACCCTCAAAACATTGCCGAACGCTTTGCAGAGCACTATGGGCAAATATACACCCCGCCACAGAACTCGCAGGCATGTTGGGCGGCAGACCTCCTGGCCACCATAGAAATGCGATGCCTCTCCCAGCAAGACCGAGAGACTCTGGAGTCGGACATTTCGCTCGAAGAAATTCAGACGGCCATCCGGGATACCCGCTCCGGCAAAGCCATGGGTCCCAATGGATTCCCGATAGAATTCGCGAAATCTATGACTCTGAAGATGGCGCCCCACCTGCTCGACTTGTACAAGGAATGCTATGAGACCGGTACTCTTCCGGCCGAAATCCGTGAAGCCACTATAGTGGTAATCCGCAAACCTGGTAAGCCAGCGGATGAATGTGCATCATACAGGCCCATCTCCTTGATCACAGTGGAGGCCAAAATCCTGGCAAAGCTGCTGGCCAACCGACTGCTTCCGTATCTCACGGCCCTGATCCACCCGGACCAGTCGGGTTTCATGCCTGGACGAAATACCGCACGTAATCTGCGTCGTGTCCACGGGGCCCTGGGTCGGGCGGGGACACTCCAAGAGGAGGCTCTATTGCTTGCCCTCGATGCCAAGATGGCGTTCGATACGGTGGCGTGAGATTACCTCTTCGCCGTCCTTACCCGTGTGGGGTTGGGGCCTCGGCTGATAGGATGGATCTGACTGCTCTTTACCCTGCCCACGGCTCATGTATCAGTCAATAACCACCGTTCGACATCCTTCTCCCTCGGCCGTGGCACGAGGCAGGGCTGCCCCCTATCGCCGCTCCTTTTTGCCTTGGTGCTTGAGCCACTCGCGGTCTGGATCCAGAACGACCCAGAAATCAGGGGCCTTAAATGGACAGCAGATCATGAAGATCGCATCTCTTTATATGCGGACGATATCCTGTTATACCTGGCCTCCCCGGCACGTTCGATCCGTCGAGCACTACATATTTTCCATATTTTTGGGGCCCACTCTGGATACCAGATCAACTGGTCCAAATCCCAGATGTATCCCCTCTGGGGTGACCCGCCGCTTAGACCTCGGGGATATAATATACCGGTAGCGCTACTGGGTTTTCAATATCTGGGTATTTTCATAACAGCGGACTCAGCATTATTCTATGAGTGAAATTTGGGGGGCCCATTACAATGGTTCAGATCCGACGTGATCCACTGGAAAACACTGCCCCTTACTCTCCTGGGAAGGGCAGCCCTTTTTAAAATGCTAGCTCTCCCCCGTTTTCTTTATGCCCTTCAGAACACACCCGTACCGGTCCCTGAGTCCTATTTCTTAAAGATCGACGCAGCGCTGCTTGGTTCGTTGTGGGAGGCCTGGCCACCGCGCATCGCAGTGCAAAAACTGACCATGGGCTGGTATGACGGTGGGATTGGACTGCCGGATTTACGCCTTTATTACCAAGCGACGCAATTGATTGCGATTAACCAGTGGGTGTTCGGGTCACATGACGACCCAAGCTTCCAGATGGACCGCTGGCTCATGGGGGAGGGAGGGTACAACCGAGCGCTGTACTCCAACCCCAAGAAACTAGGCTTGACTGGCCCCACGGCCAGAACGGTGGAAATTTGGCATCTACTCCAGAGGCATATGGGATGGTACGGACGGCTGACTAAGGCCACCCCCCTCTGGGAACCTGACTGTCTGGGCCGGCTGAACTCCTGCGTCGGATTCGATAAATGGGATCTTATTGGCATCTCTAAGGTGGGGGATGTGTGGGGTAAAGGTTAGAAGGCGACCTTCGCAGAGCTTAAACTTAAGTACCAACTTGCACCCTCTGAGCACTTTCGCTATCTACAAATAAGCCATGCTATTGACCGCGCCCTACCCGCGGGTACTCCCCTTCCAGCTTACTCGCCTTTGGAAGACAGATTGTTGCTAGATCCTATGGACCGTAGGGCTATCTCCTTAACATATAAAAAGCTAATTAATAATCGCACTGACACACTGCAGAAGGTACGGGCCAGGTGGGAAACAGAAGTGGGTGACTTGTCTGACGAAGAATGGAGGGATGCGCTGGCCTCCCCTCGGGTGTTGGCGATACCAATGCGGCTCCGGCTGGTTCAGCTCAAAGTTCTACATCGAGTGTACTTTGATGCAACCCTGCTGTGTAAATTAGGTAGGCGTACCGATGAGCTCTGCCTGCAAAATTGTCATCAAGTAGGCACATTTACACATATCTTGTGGGCCTGCTCCCCCATAAACCACTTTTGGATAGAAGTAACTCAGCAGATGGCGAGGGCCATCGGGAAGGTGGTCACCCCCTCCCCACAGCTGTGCCTCCTAAATGTGTGGGATGCGACGGACCTTACCCCGGCAGAACAGGAGTGGGCGACATTGGGTTGGGCCATAGCTAAAAGAAACATTGCCCAGAAGTGGGGGATAGCTACTGTGCCATCGTTGCGCGCCTGGGCCAATGATATGGATTTATCGATGGTGGTGGAGAAAACAGTATATAAGGGTCGAGGCTGCCCAAAAAATGGGATCACAAATGGGGACGATAGAATAAGTATCGGGGGGACATTTGCATTTCTCCCACAATAGAACTCCGACGAGAGAGACAGGCCATACTAGACAATCTGGAAGGGGCTGCATTTACCTGAATGCTTGGAGAAACCTTGCCGAGGTACCGTGTGAAGTGACCCCCCTGGCCCTAAACTGTTCCAGGGACCACCTCGCTAATGTGGCGCTGCTTGCTGAGTCTCTGCCCTAAATGCCCTTGATGTACTGATTATTGTTTTAAATGCCCAACGTGTATTAAGTATATGAAGGTGTTATATATGTGTCACGATTGCTGTATTGCTGCACATCTCCTGGTTAATAAAAAGTTATTTAAAAAAAAAAAAAAAAGAATGACACCTAGGGATTTAACGCTGTCGACAATGATGGGTTTGTTGTTGAGTAGGTTCAGCTGATCCATCCAAGATTGAACAGGAGGATGTGAGAAAGAGGTAGAAAGGAGGAGGAATTCAGTTTTGGCTGGATTTAGAATGAGTTGGTGAGCTAACATCCAGTTGTGAATAGAGTTGAGTAGTGAGAGATCGTGTGCGGAAGACACCTTGAGGTAGATCTGAGTGTCATCTGCATAAAGATGGTAATGGATCCCAGATTTACTTAGGAGATTCCCTAATGGTTCCAGGTAGATCTTAAACAAAGTGGGTGCCAGGATAGAACCCTGAGGGATGCCTTGACCTACAGCCAATGGAGATGAAAGACTGTTCGCTATCTTGATCATTTGGGATCTGTACGAGAGGAAAGAGGCAAACCATTTAAGCACTGTGCCATCTCTGTTGAAGAGTGTTGTGGAGGGTGCTATGATTAACAGTGTCAAAGGCTGCAGAGAGGTCTAGAAGAATCAGAAGACACGATTCCCCAGAGTCGAGTATATGCAGCGCATCATCAGTCACTTACAGCAGGGCTGTTTCAATGCTGCAATTTTGGATGAAGTCAGACTGGAAAACGTCAAGGAGATTATTATCCATAATATGTAAGGAAAGTTGTTTCGCAACACATTTTTTCAGTGATTTTCGAAATAAAAGAGAGGTTGGTGATAGGGCGGAAGTTGTTGAGGTCGTTCGCATCAGCGCAGGTTTTTTGTAGAAGAGGGGTAACCTGTCCTGATTTGAGGGCAACAGGGAGGGAGCCTTGACTGAGGAAGAGATTGACTAGCTTGGTCCAGTAAGAGAGAGTATGGGTGTAGAAATCGATAGCGATGACGCTAGGGATGGGGTCAGAAGAATGGTTGGAGGGTTTAGTTTCGAGGATGCATTTGAGGAGGTCATCTTCCAAGATGACGTCAAAGCTCTGCCAGGTAACTAAGGATTTCCGCTCCTCAATGGGGGTGGGGTGGACGACCTGATCCACCAGTGCTTTGACCTTTTCATCAAAGAATATAGTGAAATCTGCTGCTTTCTTTGTGGAATCCTCAGGCTTAATGGTTAGGGGAGAAGAGTTTGGATTTTTGATGAGGTCAAAATGTTTTTTGGGTCTGTTTTTGGCTGAGTCAAGGAGGGATCTGAAATGTGATGCTTTTTCAAGGAAGATGTGGTTGTGGTATTTGGATCTTGCTGAAAGTAAAAGAGAGAGATTGGAGGTGGAAGGAGATTTTCTCCAATGTTTCTCCAGGATTCTAAGGTTTTTCCTTTCATTGTAGAGAGCTTTATTGAACCAAGGTGCTGAGGGGGTGGGTATTTTCCTTTTGCTTTGGAGTGGAGCGACATTGTTGATTTCAACTGCTAGTACTGAGAGGCATTGACAAGTGAGAACGTTGACATCCACGTTAGGGTCTAGTCTGGGAAGAGCCCGCATAGCAGGATCACAAAAAGTGTCAAGATCAATGTCTGCTTTGGATATAACAAGGTCCAGAATTGAGCCCTTGGAATGTGTGGTTTCCGAGCAATGTTGGAAGAGATCATTGGCTGAGAGAAAGGTGGAGAGCTTGTTGGCAGCCGAGTCTTCCAAAGAGCCCCAGTGGAGATTAAAGTCACCCAGGAAGATCTGTCTATCACTTTGAGAAAATTGGTCACTGATGAAGTCATTGAGTTCTTCCACAAAGGAAGAGCAGTTACCGGGCGGGTGGTAGATGGCATGGAATCTAAAGGGTGAGCCGTGATGTATTTGAAGTTCTAGGGATAGGCATTCGAATGTACGGAAAAGGGTGGTAGGGAAAGCTTTCATTTGAAGGGAGTTCCTGAAGATGATAGCGACACCGCCCCCAATTTTGTCTGTTCTGTCATTTCTGAGGATAGAGTAGTCAGTGGGTACCAGAAGATCAAACAAAGTATGAGAGGAGTCATTAAACCAGGTCTCAGTGAGGAAGAACATGTCAAGATTCTGGTGGGTGATAGAGATTTCCAATTTGTGTTTGATTGCAGAACGCAGTTGTGGAGCAAGCAGTGCAGCTCTGACGCAGATGTTTTGGTGATGGGGGTGATAGGGTTGTTAAGGGAGATAGGGATAAGAATCTTGAATGAGGGTGCCCAGTAAGAGGGAGGCTGGTACGTTCTGACAGAGGAGATGGTCTGAATAGTGAACTGCGTAGAATTATTAGGAGAGGAAGGTGGAGGGGGAGTGACGTTGGTGGTCTTGTAGCTGGCCAGTAAGTTGGTGATGTCTGCAGAGGACAGACTGTGATTGGCTTTATTGGGGTGCGAGAGCAAGGTACTCCACAGGAGGTTGTTAGGGAAGGGGCACATCTTGGCGCTTAAGGTAGATTGAAAGCTACAAGCTGGGAAGAGATGAGATAATCAAGTTTATTTTCAAGGGAGAGGAGAGCTGAGCACGGAGTGTTGGGTGGCTCGATGGATAAGGGAGGGTGTGCAGAGGGTGAGGGGGGAGGGGTGGGGAAATGGGTGGGGAGCAAGTGTAGAAGGTAGGGAAGATGGTGGACGATAGGAGTGGATGATGAAACAGGGATGGGAAGAGAAATGTTTTTACTGGTGTTGAACAGAGGGTAAGAGTAGAGATCATAAAAAGGAGGAGAAAGTTGAGGAATAGGAGGGGGGTCAAATGAAGGCCAGAGGTAAGGGGAGAAGAGAGGAGAATAGGCTGAACAGGGAGGGGAGGGCAGGGGGTCAGAGAAAGGCCAAAGGTACTTGGAGAGGAGAGGAGAAGGGGCTGTACAGGGTGGGGGGTCCAAGGAATACCAGAGGTATGGGGAAAAAAGAGAGGATGGTAGTGGACAGGTACTGTAGGCTATGAAAGGTAAATGTAGGGGGACAGGTAACAGGTGGAGTGGGGGGATTGGGCAAGATGGAAACTGAGGGAGGAGTAAGGGACTGCAAGGTCAGAGGAAGGAATTATCGAGGAGGGAGACATGGTTAGGAAGCAAGGGATGAGGAAGGTGGGTTGAAGAGAGATGGGAGGTGGAAGAATTTAGGGTACTGGGGATGGGGAAGAGCGGAAAGGGATGAGGTGAGAGGGGAAGGGAAGGGGGAAGATAAGGAAAGTTGATCGGTAGACCAGGTTGTAAAAAGGCGGAATAAGAAGGGGGGATGGGTTGGATTAGGGGGAGGCGAAAACGTTGGAATATCGGGCATATGCAGGGTGGGGAGGGGGGGTGGAGGCCGGAGGCAAGGCAGACAAGATAGGGGGAGGAACATTTTAGGAAGGGGGAAGAGTGGGAAAGGGAGGAGCAAAGGCAGGGGGGAACAAATGGTAGGCCTGTGTCACAGGGGAGAGCGGCCTAGAGTATCGGGGGGGTTAGGGGGGAAAAAAGGTAGAAAGGAGAGGGGCTTAAAGAAGAGTCGAGGGGGATCATAGTTGTTTGGGTTGGACGAAGGCAGTGGAAGAGATGGTCAAAGAGAGAGAGACAGGAGTCTGTAGCTTGAATTATGACAGTGCCATTATTGTAGAGTGTAATGGTGAGAGAGCCATTAAAGCTAGCGGAGGGGGAAGTTTTTAGCCGCTGTCCATGCGGGATAGATGAGGAGGAGGAGACGTTGAAGGAATTGAAGAAGCTGGTGGACCAGGAAGGGATATCGTGAGTGAAAAAAATGTCATTTTTGATATTCTCTAGGTGCCCATTATGAAATTTATCAACAAAGAGGGAATCAGGGAATTGTTCAGTGGTGTTGTGCTTGAACTGTTTTGCTGCTGCTTTGGACAGATTAGGGGGATACATGACTTTGAAGCAGTTAACTCCCTACTTATTCGAGTGGAAGCCATGATAGGGAGAAGAGGGGCCACTGGGTAACGATAGTGCAAAGAATAAGAATAAGGAGAGGAGGGTGCATATTCTGGAAGTCGAGTGAGGATAATCCAATAAGATTGTGGTCAGGAGTCGAGTCAGGATAATCCAATAAGATTGTGGTCAGGAGGCGACTAGAAATGCAGGGTCAGGGACTCTGGTCTAACTCCCTTATAAAACATCATTACCGGTGGGAAAGAAGGCAGCTTGTCTCCAGTGGTGGAGAGGGCGTGGGATCATAACGGGGCAAACCCTACCACCAGGGATTAGGACCTCCAAGTATGGAAATCAGCATGGCAATGGGAGTCACCTAGAGGATCACAGTGATAGGTATAGACATTCTTCAGTTCCCCAGGGAGGAGGCGAAAATAGACGCCAAACTTCAACCAAGAGCACTATTAGAGGAGAACAAAATGGGCGCCCATTATGTGAATCACTAATCTCATGGGCCACCGCACGAGCCAAGCCAGCCCAACAGGAAACAACAGACCCAGTCTGGCTCACATGTTAAACTACGTCCGCAAAATGTGAGAGTTATTAAACCAAATGCCAGTGTTCCCTTATTTGTTACTTGCAAAACGAAGGGACAGTCAGGGGGGGTCAAACAGGACTGTAGGAGATCAGTCCAATGAACGCATTACGCTCAACATTTATCCAGCGCCACGGTCTGATTCACGAGACGCTCTGGGATCACAACGGGCACGGGATAGTTTCACCGCAGCTGAACTACTTAGAACCAGGTAGCTGCTCGGACCATATAGCACCACTCAGAGGCGCAGTGCACAATACGGTGGTTGTCGATACCAACCAACCAGCTGATCAATCAACTCATTTGAACCATCCTGCACTACGCTCGGCGGCTCCACCATGTCTCATCAGCAGACGGCAATCTTTCTCTTTAATGCTGGATGAGGTCCCACATATCTACTTTGTTTAGAAATCCCAGACTCCAGACCAGCGTATTATTTCAAGGTGCCGCTTTTGGCCCCACTATAGCAAATTGTTTACTTTTTTTAAAGTTATTATTTTGCTGGTTCTTGTTTCTTTTATTTCAGCTTCTGGTTTAGCTTTGTTGTGTTTATTGCCTTGAACGCGCTTAGCCGATGGCTATAACTCATGTTCTCAGCCAAACAGCACGATTTGCATCATGTACTACAACCAGACACGGAGCTGTAAATATTGTGTACTTAGGCATCCAGATTTCTGTACTGCAAACACATTATCTTTCGATCTATTACAAGCGCTGTGCTTGGTGAAGATTAACAAACAGTTTACTTTCTGCGATAAATGTAGGCAGGCTACTCAACTCGCACTCCTCTCCCAGCCTCTCATCTCCCCCACCCCTCCTCCATTCTCACCCACCTCCCTTTCCGCTCTCGCCTCAGAGCAGTTTGTTTTTAAACAACAGCTATTCCACAGTAGTTGATATCTGCTGTTTCAATAACCTAAACGTGGCCTTAGCCATATGTGAAAAGAAAGATAAAATTATGTACATGCACACACCTTCATGCTTGTGGATATTATTTTTTGTCCGCTTGGTATATCTGTAAAAACACATATACAGGTGTTTCAATGACCTTAACAATGCTGTAGCTGGCACCTCAGCATCATTCAGCACCAGTGCAGCTCCTCCTGAGCACCACCTCGATGTCCTTCAGCACCAGTGCAGCGCAATCTCAGCATCACTCCACACCACCTTAGCAACACTCAGCACCACCTCACCATACTCAGCACCAGCACTGCATCACTTGAGCACCGCCTCAGCATCTTTCAGCACCAAACGGCAGCACTATATCACCAGCGCAGCACCACCTCACTATTGCTCAGCACCAGAACAGCACCACATACGCACCATCTCAGCATCAGAACAGCACCACCTCCTCATCAGTTCACCACCACTTGTGCAGCCGCACCTCAGCATTAGCGCAGCCCCACCTCAGCAGCAACTCATCATCAGCTCAGCACCACTTCAGCATCCTCACAGCACCACATTAGCATCAGCGCAGCATCACCTCAGCCCAGCACCAACTCAATATCACTCAGCACCAGCTGAATACAGCGCAACACCACCACTTTGCCACCACCTCAGCGCCACACAACAAAATTGCACTCTACATAATAAAACACAGTGTAACATAATTATACTCACCACATTTACACTCAACTCAATACAACATAAAAACATGCCACATAATTGCACTCTATATCACATACCAGCCATCCTCATAAATGCACTTCACAATAAGATACATAATTCTAATAAGCATATTTTCACTCAACCCCCACTTCCCCTCTCCTCACACTGCCACTATCACCTCTCATCTTGCAATTTCATACCACCCTGATCACATTCCCATTCTCCTCTCGAGACAGCCTGCTCACACATGCTACTTTCCTGTACCATCTCGCGCTAAGCAAAAGTCCACCTCTCGTCCCCTCCCGACCCTCTAGTTGGCCCTCCTACTCATGCCTCTCTCTTTCTCTCTCTCTCCCTCTCTCTCTTGTACTCTTTCTACACCTCTCTCTTGCTCTCTCACACACTCTTCCCACCACTCTAATATTAGTACACTTCAGGTCATTAAGAACAATTTATTTCCTTAGCCTTTTCAACATTTATATCCCTCAAACCCACACTCTCCTCTTCTTCTTAGGGTTTCTTCTGCGTATCCAGGTGCTCCCTCTTTATCCATCTGTGGCCTGCTCTCCCCTTCTTTCTCTCTTTCTCACACACTCTTTCTGCTCCTCTATCTAGAGTTCATTCACCACTTTGTGCACAATCTACCTATCCCTCTCTATCTTCCTTTCTATCTAGTCTTTGCAGCTATCACCCCTATATAGTCACATAATTCCACTTCACAAATCCACTCCTCACCACACAATTGCACCCTACTCAATTCCACAACTAACAATTCCAATTCAACCCACATAATTCCACTCCAAACAACATACATCCACTCCACTCCAAACCAAAACACATGGATAAAAGACATTTTCATTTACAATGCCAATAGCTCTAACTTTCGCAAATGCAAGACCTATTGAATTGCAAATGCTTGTTGAGTTTGTGTTTTATTTTGGGTAGGTGAGAGTGTCAATACAAGAATGAGTCTATAGGTGGATGAATTGAAGTGCAGTACAAGAATCAGGGAAAGCGTTTAAGTAAGCCAATAAATGAAGATGTACTTTTAATTGTAAGTCAGACCAATTGACACTGCTTTTTATACTCTGAAAAGAAGACTGTGGTGCAAAATGGAGACTATAACCATGGGTCTGTCACTAGAACTCTGACCAGAAATGCGCTGTGTCTACTGACTTATGAACAATGATCAAGGCCCGAAAGGTAATCATATGCTTTACAGGCGGTCAGTTCAAAGAACAGCTATCCAGTGTAACACACTTGTGTCCATATTGAGATGTCTAACCCTTATTATCAAATTCTTACTCTCACAATGGATAGAAATGACACATTAACACTTGTGAATTTCTATAATAACATCCCTAAAGAGAATGAGTACGAAGTTCTAGATCAATTTAGACAAATCGTTTGCAAAATACAGATGCTCAACTCAGGAAATGCCCAGATTATTTGGGGAGGGGACTTTAATGTTAATCTGTGCCCCAATAACAACAATCAGACATGTGGCCTGAATGACGAGGAAAATTGCAATCTAACTCATTTTCCCCATAACATCCTTGGGAGTATTCTGAATGAGACCATATTTATGTTGAACCTGAGTTTTGCAAACGAAACAGTAATTCCCCCAATCTCTTTTTCACCAACATATAATGGGAGAGGGGCAGGTTCGGTAATAGATTATTTTCTGATATCAAACAATCTTGGGAATAGGGCAAAGCAATTCATTACGCACAAGATCGCTATTAGTGATCCCTTTCCACAAACACTAATAATTAAGAGTAAAACCCCCATCTCTTATAATAAAAGTAAAACGAACAAATTATATCATACCTGTGCTAATCTGGCCATTGATAGTATGAATGGCTACTCTCTGAAATGGGAACTTGTAGATCCCGATACTATCACATCTTCTGTAGTGGTCAAGGCCCTAGCCCATATTCTGACATCTTTAAATGAGAATTCCTCTGCCTCGTTGGTTTTAGAAAGCTTTAACCACATTACAAATACAATAAAAAGCTGCCTGTTCGTAGAGAAAAAAAGGGGTGATTTTAAGAAATTAAGATGGTTTGATACTAATTGCACAAATGCCTATCGCACATTAAAAAAAGCCATTCATAATAGGGATAGAGATAGACATGCCGTCCAGCAAGCAAGAAAATTATATAATCAGGCGATTTCGACCAGGAAAAAGACAGTGAAAAACTCCTTGTGGGAAGACCTACATAGGGCCAGTATCCAGAATGACAGTAAAGCATTCTGGAAAGTAATTAGGTCTCCGTTTCTTCTATCTGATAATTCTCCCTCTATAGAAGCAACGATAGACGAGGCCCAATGGGTGAGTCACTTTACAAAAATCTTTGCCTCCTCGGAGCCGACTGAAATCATGGACATATTACCACTACCTCCATCTGAACACATTACGGCCCTCCCAATTGAGATATCTTTTTCACTTGATGAAGTCCTAGTAGCATTAAAGGAAAGCAAAGGCTCTAAGGCCCCAGGACCTGATGGGGTTCCTGTAGATATTTATAAGCACAATACAGACCTCTGGGCTCCAATTTTGACATGCGTTCTCAATGCAACTTCCTCGCAGGGCCTTATTGCCAGTTGGACGGAATCTATCATGGTCCCTATCTATAAAAAAGGCAATAGACAGGATCCTTTCTGCTACAGACCAATTTCACTCCTAGATTCACTGGGAAAAGTAGCAGGAAGGATCCTCCTTACGAGGTTGCAAACTTGGGCCACAGAAAAGAACGTACTGTCTGACTTACAGTTTGGTTTCAGGGAGGGTCTGGGGACAATAGACCAGGGTCTCAATCTTGCTATTCTGTTGGGTAAATACACGAGGGCGAAAAGAGGAAAACTTTACCTAGCGTTTGTCGATCTCTCCTCGGCCTTCGACTGCGTTTCTCATAGGAAACTATGGAGTATCCTGAAAGAAATGCAAGTAGAGGAACCCCTAATAGATTTTCTGAAAGCTCTTTACAGTAACGCTTCAGCGCGCGTCCGATTTGGTAGAGCGGGAGAATGTACTTCATCATTTAGGGTGCTCAGAGGGGTAAGACAGGGGTGCGTCCTGGCCCCATTCCTTTTTACCTTATATACCAATGGTCTTGAGAAGGCCTTTTTGGAGGGAAGCCAGGACGTCCCCCAAGTACAACAAAATGTGGCTCCCAGACGCATACCAGCATTGCTTTACGCGGACGACGCTGTTATTTTAGCAAGGATGCCTTTAGCTCTTCAGCAGGCATTGGTATCATATAATAATTTTATGCAAGGCATTGATTTAAGGATAAATGCCTCAAAAACTTTTGTAATGAACTGTGGCAAAGGCAACAAAAAGGGAAAAGACATCTATTTAAATGGGAGCAAATTGGCTATTACCACTACCTATTCATATTTGGGAATTCTTATAGACGATAAGGGGTCTTGGGGCCAAGCAATCTCATTAAGAAAACTCCTTTTTATGAGAGCTACCTCTGCCCTTGTTAATTTTTCTCAAAAATTAGGAAAAAGACCTCCTTGGGAATTGATTAAAATATATAATGCAAAATGTTTGAGTGTAGCAACATATGGGGCAGGAATTTGGGGACATTGTAATGTTTCCGAACTCCAAAAAGTGGAAAACGCATTTTTAAGATATTTATTGGCGGTTCCTGCTTCTACATCTACCTATGTCTGCCATGCTGAGCTGGGAGTCCCCTATATAACAGACATCATAAAAATTCAACCTGTAATCCTGTGGCATCGTATCTGGAAGTCAGAGACAAATTGTTTTAACCAGCTAGTGCTTCAGGATGCTCTTAAACTGGACCATTGTCTTGATGTAAAATGGATCAGATATGTGAGGGACTTTATGACAGACATTGGCAATCCTGAATATTTTAATAATCCTCCTTCTATGTCAGCCATCGCAAGAAAAGATTTTAAGAAATGTTGTATGAATCACATGGAGAGACTGAGATTTACGAGTGAAGCTGCAAAACTGTCCGTGAACCACAACCTTATGATATCAACTTCATTTGGTATGCAATTGTATCTACAAAAAACTGATAAAAGATATGACAGATTCGTTCTCACTCGCTTTCAGCTGAATATTTTCCATAGGCTGGTGACATTCCCAACTGTCAACAATTGGTCAAAAAAATTACCAAATTGCCCATGTGATTCTGTTTCCGATCAAACAACTATTCATGTCATTTTATTCTTTAAATTTTACAAAGAAATAAGAAGGAAATTGATAATACCAATTCTTAAAATCTGGGGCATTCGACAATGTCGGCCAGCATTTCTGGCTCTCCAATGCCTTGACAACGATTGCATAAATTATAATGTCATTGCTTTCTTAAAAAATCTGATCAAATGCCGTAACAGTATTGACCTAGATTCGTTTTTATAGCACCCATATATCATTGTGAATAGAGCAAAATCAGAGTTACTGAGATGAAGAGGTGTAATTACTGGATACCAAACGTTGTTTTGGATATATCCCCCAATGCATCCTAATAATGCTGTTGGGGGCTAACGTACCTTCTTTCCTGCTCTAAAGATGTTATTATATTTTTAAAACCCTTGATACATTAAAAAATTGATTGTTCTCTTTTTAAAACAATGTCTCGTATACCTACTAATTATATTACTGTTACCGCCCTATATTATTTTTAACTTGCTTTTAATATGATATTGACTCAAATTGAAAGACAAATCCATGAACTCGTTAACCAAAAATGAAACGTTTTTCCTCCATGCTCATAGGTTGCTATTTTTGCACATTTATTAACTGATACCATTTATAAGAGACTATTTTGCTATACATTCTGTATATACATTTTTCTGTTTTTATTGTATAAGATGAATTGTAATATTGTGTATGCTTTTATGGATTGAAATTAACTTTCCGAATAAAGCTTATTTTGATTTGATTTGATTTGATTTATAGGACAAATCATTGCTTGGGTAAGGGGCGAGTGATTTCATAATACACACTGAACATAGCTCATAAAGGAAGTCAGATGAACAGCTTGATATAGCTGCAACACTGCCCTTTTGTGGTAGATATCTTTTTAATATGCTATAGATTGTTGGTTCGCAGACCTGATGTTACTCCTTAGTGAGAATTTAGGGTTGAGGGGATGTTTTCATGGTAAATATATGCTCAAATGCTAAGATCCTTTCCTCATAAGTGATGTCCTCACAAAGTTGAAGTGGGGTTATCAGAGCATACTGACTTGCTAATGGAGCCTGTACTTCACTATAATCTGAAATAGTTAATTGAAGAGATTGTATGAGTGCAGGAATCCCTTCAAGAAATACTGGGTGTTTGACTTTCTTATACACAGTTTGTATGAGGCATCTAAAGTGTTATAAAATGCATTGCCTCTGGGAGATAAGGCTGCCACCATTTCCCATCTGGCTGCAGAATTCATAATTATTTATTTATTTATTTAAAATATTTATAAAGCGCGACTGTCACCTGGCAGGTATCCTGGCGCTGGTAGCTACTCTAGTGGTTTATTGACGGGGGTGAACTGGAACTGGCCGGTTTTTATAGAGACAGGGGAAAGAGCCATGTTTTGATACGTTTCCTGAATGGGAGGAGGTGAGGGATATGGCGAATGTCGACAGGTAGACTGTTCCATAGCTTGGCTGCAGCTACTCGGAACGATCTTCCTCCCATCCTGGCCTTCTTACATCTGGGCACTCTCGCGAGGCAGGCAGTTGTGGACCTGAGTGTTCTGGTAGGAGTATACCAGGAGAACAGACGTTGAAGAGGTCTGGGTCCTATTCCATGTAGTGCCTTGAAGACCAGGCAAAGGGCCTTGAAGGCAATGCGTTGCCTCAAAGGCAGCCAATGCAACTCGGCCAGTGCGGCAGTGGCCGAGGATCTCCTGGTCCATCCCAGAGCCAGTTTGGCTGCTGCCGACTGGACTCGTTGGAGTCTGTCCAGTAGTGTCGCAGGGGATTCAAGCAGCAGGGCGTTGCAGTAGTCAAGGCGACTAAGAATAGTACACCTGACTACTAGAGCTCTGGCGGAGGATGGAAGTAGAGGCAAGACTTTGCGCAGTGAGCGCATAAGGCCAGAGCAAGTTGCGACTGTTCTTGAGACCTGTGTTTCCATGCTTAATTGATGGTTGAGCATGACGTCCAGGTTGCGAACGGTGGTAGCTGGTAGGGGGTTGTTGGAGTTTTCCGGGGGCCAGAACTCAGCGGGCAGGGGGCGAGGTATGCGACTCGCAGGGCAGTACATCACCTCGGTTTTCGAGGAGTTGAACTGAAGTGAGTTCCGGTGCAACCAGCATGCCGTGTCTCGTAGGCAGTCATGGAAGGCTTGCAAGGGGATGGAGTCTTCGCCTTCCCACGAGAGAAGGAGCTGTGTATCGTCCGCATAGTTTACTGTGGTCATGTTGTGTGACTTAATTAACGTGACCAGAGGTTTTAAGTAAACATTAAAAAGAATCGGACTGATAGAGGAACCCTGGGGGACACCGTGAGGGACCGGGGAGAAGACCGATTGGAAAGGGGGGAGGGAAACAGCCTGTTTTCTGTCGCTGAGGTAGGAATGAAACCAGATCAGGGCCGTGCCGTCGATCCCTGCCACTCTCAACCGCTGGAGCAGGATCCTATGATTGACAGTATCGAATGCGGCAGACAAGTCAAGTAAAATGAGGGCCACGGCTTGGCCCCTGTCTGCGCGCATTCGAAGCTCCTCCATGGCCGTGAGCACCGCGGTTTCAGTGCCATGGGCTGGGCGAAACCCAAATTGGAATTCGTCCAAAAAATGGTGCTGCTCGAGGTGGGTTGAGAGGCATTTACTGACCCAGCGTTCGAGCACCTTCACCGGGAAAGGCAGGAGTGATATGGGGCGGAAGTTGGACAGACAATCTGGGTTTAGCGTGGGTTTCTTTAGCAGCGGGGTTATAAGCGCTTGCTTCCAGGAGCGGGGAACGACGCCGCAGCTCAGGGATTGATTACAAATCCACCGGAGAGTGTGAAATAGTTGGTGCCCACAGGTTTTCTATATTTTCGGTGGCAGAGGGTCAAGGGGGGATCCGGAAGTGATGCCCTGTGCGACTATTTCAAATTCTGTTTGAGGAATAAGAGGGAAAGCCAGCAATTTATTCGTGGGAGGACAGGTTGGCCTCAGAGATTCAGGGTTAGTGAGGTTAATTTTGGAGAGGGTGGAGAGAGTGGAAGACGGGGATGTTGCCAGGTTATTAATGATAGTCTCAATTTTATCAGTAAAAAACTGAGCGAGGCTATCACAAAGGGACTGAGAGGGGGAGATGGAGTTTTTGACGCAGTCAGGGTGTAAGATATTGTCCAGAATCTGAAATATACTTTTTGGACTGTTAGCCGCATTGGTAATGGTGGAGCAGTAGTAGTTCACTTTACTCTCTGCAATAGCGGACTTGTAGTCACGGAGTGCCTTCTTCCAGAGGGTTTTGTTGTTGTTACTGTATCCGTGTCTCCACTTTCTCTCAGCTTGTTTGCAGGCTGATTTGAGGGTTTTCAAAGAGTCGTTGTACCAGGGAGCCAGGGCTCTACCTTTCGGTTTACAAAGTTTAAGAGGGGCAGCAGAGTCCGCAAGGGAGGTGATTCTCGAGCTAAAGGATCTGTAGTTATCTTCCACAGAATTGGTAATGGTGAAACTGTCCTCCACCTCGAAGATTCTGGTGGAGGTGCTGAGTTTTTCTAACGCTTTCCAGTTTCGGTACAAGAATTGTGGGGGCGGGTGAGATTTGGCTTTGCTTGTTGTGGCATTATTGATGTAGAATTTGATGAGCGAGTGGTCTGTCCAACTCATAGGCAGGATGTCGCCTATTTGGGTTAGGCCTGGGCTCGAGAAGATAAGATCGAGTCGGTTGCCTGCGGAGTGAGTGGGGTCCTTTATCAGTTGTTGGAGGCCTACACTATCACAGGACAGCCGAAGGTTGTCTAGACCTGTGTCTAGGCTGCCGTTTGGCCAGAGGTTAAAGTCTCCTAGAAGTACTAGTTTACTGTGAGAGGTTGCCATGTTGGTGATGGTCGTGAGAAGGGCTTGCTGTTGCAAGAGAGAAAAGGCCCCAGGTGGACGGTAGCAGATGATTACCGTAAAGATATCTCCTTGATGGCGGTTTATAGACAGACCAAAGAGCTTGATTCCAGGTGTCGGGTCTATGTCTAGGATGTTCGTTTGCCACGAGGCTTTGAGGATGACGCCAACTCCGCCACCGCGGCCCTTGGGTCTAGGAAGATGAAGAATGTTAAAGTTTAGCGGACAGGCGGCTGCTAGGTCGGTCTCACAGTTTGCATGTGTCCAAGTCTCGGTTAAAAAGAGTACATCTAGATGGTGTGACTCGATAAGAAGATTAATTTCGGTGGCATGTTTTGGTAAGGATCTTACGTTCAAGAGGCCTCCTACAGTTAGGTCCTTGTGTGTGAAGTCAGTTAATGGAAAGGTAGTCTCTTCAAAGGAGAGCTTACCTTCATGCGCATACCCTCGAAGGTCGAGCAAAGCATCCCGAGTGGAACCGGGGGATGATGGGCTGTGCCGGACAGGGTGTGTGGCGCTAGGCGCGTCCTCGTCGCGGACGAGCGCAGACGAGCGCAGACGAGCTTGCCTTAAGCGCGCCTTCGGCACGCAAACGGCGTGCCCGCTGCGCTCGTCCGCTGCGCTTCCGACATTGACACATAGTTTATAGTGGTCACGGGTAGCGTAGGAGGGGGCGTGGCCAACAAGAAGTGGGCGTGGCTGTCGTCTCCCTTCGGCGGTCAATGGCGCCAAGAAACGAGTGGTTTCTGAGTCCCAGCAGCTAATAATCAGCTGTTGTGGGATCAGGGATTGTGCAAGTCAGGCAAGTATTTTAAAAACAAATACAGTACACAAGCAGGTTTAAAAAACGAGTACAGAACACCTCCCGGCTTTTCGCCTCAGGAGTAGCAGCAATGGAGCAGCGTTCGAGTGCAGCGCGCTCTATTTATGTCTGCGGAGGGGGCGTGGCCAACAAGAAGTGGGCGTGGCTGTCGTCTCCCTTCGGCGGTCAATGGCGCCAAGAAACGAGTGGTTTCTGAGTCCCAGCAGCTAATAATCAGCTGTTGTGGGATCAGGGATTGTGCAAGTCAGGCAAGTATTTTAAAAACAAATACAGTACACAAGCAGGTTTAAAAACGAGTACAGAACACCTCCCGGCTTTTCGCCTCAGGAGTAGCAGCAATTTGGGTTTAGCAAGTTTGTTCCAAAACCATTGATTCTCTTGTTGTTAAAACAAATGGACAGTTTGTGAATTTGAATAGGCAGTACTTGATATAAGACCTTGGTCAAATGTTCATTGAAAACATCTAACATGCTGCCAGGATTCATCCAGGCAATAGGTTAGATTTTTTCAATGACCTTAGATGAATGCATGACTCCTCCAAAAGAGGAATTGTTGTTTCAAAACTGAACTGCTTCCAATTTCATTCTCGGCTCATGCTACAAGGACCTGCGACTGACTACCTTTTAAAACCTGGATGGCAAAAGATGTCCGTAAAGTAGTGAGTCTAGTTGAAAGGAATGGAATAGAGTTATTGCTGCTTTGTGGAGACTAGAACATCTAAATTATAGCCCAACCACTTCTCTGGGTTTATTACTCAGCAGTATTACATTGTATGCTGTTAAATATGCACCAAGTTCTGGTCATCCTTGATGTGGAATTCTATTCACATATTCATATGTTTCAACAGAGTGACCGAGTCCTTCTCAAGATATATAGTCCCACCTCTTCAGCAAAGGTTTATAGATTGGGTTTGTGCATTTTAGGAAGACAGTGGAGGAGGAGAAATGTAAATTGTTTTTGCTCACTTTGCTGGAGAATGCAACTACTGTGCCCTCTGATGAGATTCAGGTTACCTTTATTACCAAGACTAAGGAATTATCTGCTATGTTTACTAGTCTCTCACCATCCCCCTGGACTCTTTCAAACTGGTAATTTTTTAAAATCTTAAAGCCCAGATGACCCAGCTCATTGATAAATGATATTCTTCCCCTGCCAAGCCATGTTTCTGAAATGCTCAGTAGATCAAAGATATAGATATGAAAAACGTCAGCAAATTGATACCTGTGTTTCAATGCAGATCTCATGTTACAAAAGACAGACAATATTCCAATCCTCTTATTCCTTAACTGAGCAGAAAATAAAATCAATTGTAAGAGTATCGACTTATAAAGATTTACAGATTTGAGAGAGACAATTGTGTGTGGACTTAGCTGATAATAAGAAGAGAGCATGCTTAATTATGTGTGGAGTGTATAAATGTGTGTTAGTTTACCTCCTGCCTCTTAGGGTGGTTGGGCAGCTTGAGTGGAACCTGCCAATATCCAGGCATGGATGGGAATAGAAGGAGTTGTCCCAGGAGCATCACCCACATGCCAGTGGTGAGCCCCCTGCAAATGTCCACTGCATGGCTACCATGCAGCTGACAAAAATAAAAATCATCCGTCTTATGCATCTCAGAAAACTACAATGACTAGACCTCTAACCAGTTAGAAATGGCAGTCAACAGACGGCTGAAAAGGGTGTACACCCTAAAGTGTATTTGTATAGATAAGTCGGGACTCAAAATAAATGTATATTAGTTCTCAAAATGTAGGCAAAGACATACAAAATAAACCAAAAGCAAAGGTGAGACATTCTACACTACCAAAATAATGGTTGGTGGACTCCCCAAACCCTAAACATATGAATTACAAATGTATTAGTATGCAGTGGCAAAGTGCGGGGTAGATCATGACACATTAGTAAAAGCTCAATGTTGGTTGCATGATGTACTGTAAATGAGGGGCATCCAGCTGGATCCAACATTTGGAAGCTAATTTTGAGCCAGATCCGGGATTCAGGCTGGACCTTGTGAAATATGCTTTATTGTTCCCAGGACACATATAGTAGCGCCCGTGCACATTGTCTGCTTTCCGTTCAGATCAGCAACCTGCAGGCAGTGAGGGGACTTTTGTATCTTCGCTTCCATATGTGACCGAAACAAAAGGTCATCATCTCTTCTCCGTGTTCGAGTTTTATTCCGGCTGTGAGCTATCTGGAGCCGTTGTGGAATTAAAGGCCGCACAGCTCATTATTTCACCAATACTCTTGGAAAACTATGATTTGGAGGGTGATTTTTAACTTTGTTCAACCCCTATATAGAAGAGATATGAATGCATTGTAGGAATGGCAGATACATCTGCCTGTTTGAGTAATTACTCTTATATATTTTGGAAGAACTAATATATTTTTTTACCTAATTTATTTTATAGTGTTACGTGTCCCAAAGTATGGTGTCAGAGCGCGTTGCATCACATGCCCACAATATACAAAAAGAATGTATCATACAAGTGTGTAAAACCACACATTTGGCATACCTTTATGACGGGAAACAGCAGCTTGTCGAACCTAACATTTTAGTGAAATGGGAAGAGAATGGATATATAACGGTGGTAGATTTTATTAATATTGATACCTGGGAAAAATGGACAGAGATCAAACGGGGTCTAAGTTGTTTTAAAGACATACTTAAATGGTCTTTTCTTGAAATGAAACATTTAAAAAATATATAGATCCCATTTCACTTTTTGCAAAGTTAAAACTCACTGAGGCTCTCTTTAGCTAACTACATGTGGATCAACTAGTGATCAACTAGCGATTGGCTACAAATCCTTAGAGAGCAAAAGAACAAGAGGGTACCAAAAGGCCAGAGAAAAATGGCACACTAAAGTGGGGCCTCCAGATTTCAAGGTCAGTCTGGAACAGAATTCATAAATTCAATACAACTTTACTAAGGTGCCAATTTCAGGAAATCGCCATTCTATACCAAATGGTTACTATATAGGACCCCGGCTTTCCTACACAGTATATACCCCCAGATAGAAGATAAATGCTTCCGCTGTTCAGTAGAAGTGTGGGGGGGGGGGGGGGGTTGGTAACTGGACTCATATTTTTTGGGAGTGCCCAAAGATGAAACAACTTTGGGATGAGATTAAGAAACACTGTAGATATAATTTAGGGCCGGGGATAGCTATTGATAATTATATATACTCTTGGATGTTCCCCAAATATAATAGTTAGCAATTACAGGCAGAAGGTTTATATATTTCGGCCTTAGTAGCAAGATCACTAATACTTCAGAACTAGCATAGTGAGAACACACCTACATTTTACCACTGCCATACCAAATTGCATAAAGTCTGAGAACTGGAGAAACTATATGCTCCAAGGTCAGGCTTTTATGCTAAGTTTAAGGCTGTTTGGAAATCTATATGAATTAAGCCGGGATATAAAGGAGGTTTGGTACAAAGTGGCCATTTTTGAAATTTGTAGATTATATGGGGAAGTGTGCAATATTTGTTATTAATATATATAAGTAACACCCTCTTTATATATAATAATTATATTGTATTGTTTAAATATGTATCTTTGATGCTTTGTGTAAAGCTCACAACAGGACAAGAATATCCGATATAGTAGGCACTTTTGTATTTGTGTTATTAATAAATGAACTCTCAATAAAAATAAATAAAAAAGTGTGAAAATGTATGTATAGGAAATGTTACATAAGGCAACTAGTGTTACAAGGTGTAGGAGTCACAAATTCTCCTTCTTGTTAGGCATAAAGATCATGGTTGGCAGAAAGAACAAAGTCAGGATTGAAGACGAAGTGCAGTGGTTGGGGTAGTATGTACTAATAAGACGTTAGTTATTACCACTCATAGGAACCCTTTTTAGTAACCTTTGAAGAACGCCACATTCTGAAAATTCTTTTTTTCTAAATTCATGCATTTCAGTTTGCATGCAGCTTATGGATGCCGGTTCATAGCTGACTATGCTATATTATAAGGGTTGTAATTTATGAACTCAAGTAACAAAAGGATCTCTGTGTCAAAAGCAATAATCCACTTACTTAGCTGCATACAATAAACATCTCCATGCTACACAGCAGGCTTTGCAGCAGGCACAATAACAGTTTATGCTACTATATGAGTTAAACTGTGACTAGACAAAACACAGATCTTGCATTAACAACCAAAGTCATCTTTGCTTTATTTTAAAATTGTTGGACACACTTACATATCTGCAGCAGGTGCCTTAACCCTAAAAACTATTTTATAATGCATGCTCTTTGTGACCACTTAAGTAAGCAAAACAGATTTACCATCATGTTTCTCCTTGTCGCTCATTTTTCTGCGCTAGAGTTTTAAAAACAAAAAATGTACAGGGTGACAGGTACAGACTCTGCTTATCATGAGGTACCCTCTCATGACTCCACTCCCTTTCTGCTGCCACACCTTAACCCCAAATCTATGGGTTTTCATTGTACATTTTTTCCAATTCCATCACTGTTTTCATGGCTGTGGTACAGCTAAGTATAAGGAGAATGCACAGAATGACAGCAACCAGACTGCTGACCGGTCTAGATTAGCAGGTGATATATGATGGACCAAGGCGCTCACTCAAGATTACGACCACAAAGATTATTTGCAGAGAACTAATAGTCTGCACATAAACTTATTTAATATCCTCACAAAGTTAAGGATTTTCTGAGAAAATGGAGGCCAATGCACACAAGAAAACTTAAACTAATTGCACAGGCATAACTTGCATAGCCATGGACTTCGGATGTGATCAGAGATGTAATATGTGAAATCATAAGCAGTGTATCACAGTGGGGCAAGTTATACTTCTGCCCATTATGTACAACTGGTGACTTTTCTTGGTTTTATAATTTTTAAATAGTAGTCCTGTTTCAGTGAGGTTCGAAGTTTTTTTTAATGTAGCTTACAGTATTATTACCTTCCTCATGTATAACTCTGCTTTAACTTTGCTCTTTTCAGGGAATTTCTATGTTTTTAAATGTAAAGACATATGTTATTATGATGTGTATGTGGCCATCCCCTTGCCATGCATGGCGCAGTGATAAGGGGGTTTATCTGCTGGGTCCGGCATGTGAGAATGGCGTGCACCCAGCCTATTGCCGCACACAACCTTTGTCCATGCTCATAGGGGTTGGGGTGTGGTTTGGTCTCAGCAGTGAGATGTCGTTGGGCTGCCATTTTTCAAAAAAGGTTTTTTTGTCCCGCAGGACCACACGGGGTCTGCGTTGGCTCCCACAGGAATACCATGGGACTGCTGTGAACCTGAAGAGTTTGTTTGCTTTTTTTGCCCCAAGGGGTCCTTCTGGGATAAGGGGTCAGGGTACCCTTACCATGGCCCCTTATGTGTTTTTTTGTTTGTTTTTGAAGACTAGTTCTAAAATGGTGGCCCGACATTTTTCTTCAGATTGCACTATTTGATGGTTTTTCTCACAGGAGGACAACAAGAGTCCCATGGCAACAGATGCGTTTACATTTTAAACCTTAATTTCTCTAATACCACTGATAACAATTACACCAAATTACAACAAGCTTGCTTTCTGAACAAATATCTAGCTTTCTGCCAAATTTGGTGTCATTCTGTTTTTTCTGTATTGTCGTCCAATTTTTACTATGGGAAAGCATAGGGAAAATGTGTGTTTGGGACTCCCCCCTTTTATCTCAGCCCTCACTTGATGGATCACCCAAAACTTTCCAGAAAGGAGCTGAAGTAGATTAACTTTTTTTAGGAAAGTTTTTTGAAAATTCATCAAACGGCATCAAAGTCATTAGCAAAGTAGAAAACAGTCTTCCTATGTAAATTCTGACTGATGTATAACTATACAGTGCCATCCATTTTGTTAATTGGGGTAAATTTCACATCTTACTGTAGGACATTTCCATATTTCTCAGATATGAGCTATTCTTTCAAGTAGCATTGTGATTTCACAATTTTCGTTTGCTTGTAAGATAAGTTCCAGACCTAAAAAACTAAAGCTGAATCTGTAATAAACAGCCTCCTAAGCAAAGAAATTCTGAATTAAATGCTTACCTCCTTGACTCTGCTCAACTTCACAGAAATGGATTCCATCGGGAGAATATATGAAGGCATGGATATGCCCAATTCCATTCTGTAAATCAAGAAACATCATTGTGGGTAAACGTTTAAGTGTGCTTCACAAGGAAAACAGGGAAAAGTTCGTTCACTTAGCTATGTTCTGGATTAAGGCAGGATACTTCCCTCTGATTGTAAGTTTCTACAAATCTGATGAATTTTCGATGAGTAAAACCATGATTACAAAACAGTGACAAAATAAAATTACTGATATTTGTATCACTGTATGTACGGCTATCGTTGCAAAATCTTACTGTTGCATTAGTTTGATCCCTAAACCAAATTTTGAAGATTTATTTCCAAGCTCTATTCAACTCCAAGGGAAGAGAGATGAGGGATGAGGAAATAAACAGCTGACATGAATTTCTGGGAGCTCGATGGAAAGAGTGCATGCTCAGGATAGGTCCTGTGGCTGTGATTTGCCTGAAAACAAGGCAACAGCCACTGAGGGTATTTATCTTCAATTTGTAAGAGGGTAAATTGTCCCAAAATTGTGCTGCGCTCCTATTATAAATCAGCAGCAGTGGTTCCTCCGCTAAAGTGGAGAAGGGTCGCCCCACAGCTCTTTGAGCAGTTCAAAAATGAAAAATAAAATGATAATAACGCAATGTTATTATAATTGTATTTTTCTGTCGTGGCTCAGCAGGTTAGGGGCGGAAGGGGCTGGACTATTACAAGAACAGGGGGAGGAGTGGTAGGCTCTCTTAAGTGTGCATGGCGGTTTTGCCTGCCATCTTGGGCTGGCCATACAGTCATGCGCACATTGCATGTTCTCCACAGAATGTATTGCACAGCCTGGGTGGAGATCATGCACAGCCTCCCAGTCCCTCTCTGCGCGCCAAACCACGGCGCTCAGACCAACCACAACGCTGCTGTAGCACAGCATTGTGATTGGCTAGGGGAGTCTGGAAGCCTGTGTGCTTCCTAGTTTATGCTTCCTGGAATCCTGCAAAGGGCCAAAGAGGGCAGAGAGGTGGGTGCCGGCCTGCAGGTAAGTGTTTTTTTGTCATTTACCTCACACTCCCCCAACCCTGTCAAGTAGCCACCACCACTGTAAATCATCTGCCAAAACTGAAGCCCTTCTTGTAATTTCAGTGTTTGTTATCAAGAGCCAAGACAACACATTGTTTTGATATATGATAAAAGGTAACATGCTTCAACCTTAAAGATACCATGTACAGTGGGAATTTTTTCGCCAGTAGAGAAGTTGAGTCCATTTGTAATTACTGCATTTTAGTGAACTAACTCTGCAATTAGGGTTTGTGTTGAGATTGTAAAAGACTTGCATGTCTAAATATAAACTTGTTTGTTTTGCACAGAGAATGGGACATTTCAGTGTTTTCAGAAATCACAATTGTAGTTTGTTGAAGGAAAGTGTGAGAATTGCTAGGCACATTAACAGTGGACCTATATATGGGTTAAATAACTAAAGTATGCAATTCAGGTGAGTTAAATGCTGTGTTGGGAAATTTCCTTTTGCTTATTATCTTTTCCACAAGTTTTATTGTGACCGGTAAAGAAGGTTGCTACCTTTAAAGTTCACACAGATGCGGATCGCATCGCGTCTCTTTGTAATCGGCTGTGCCAGTCATCTAATGGTGTCTCCTTCCCAGTTTCTCACTTGAGTGTGAAACTGGGAAGGAGACACCATTAGAGACGCCATGCGACCCATTTCTGTGTGAACTTTAAAGGAAGCAACCTTCTTTACCGCTTCATGAATTAAGCAGCGGAGTGGCCCCGTCCGGCTATTGGTAATTATTAAACCGACTGAGATCTGAAAGGAAGCAGTAAAGAAAACATCGCCGGCATGGCAAAAATCACCCTTCTGAAGTCCAACTAGGCTTCCAATTAACTGGCAGCAAGCACTCCGATATCTTTAGTAAAAGCATCACCCGACTGGTGCAAATTGTGCCATCTACATTTTAATTTGCCTCTTCTCGCCTGCAATGTGCACATTTATTCCTCTATTCAAACAGATAAACCAGACCATGCCCTGAAGAGAATCCTGCAAACCACCTTGGGAATCGAAACACGTCAGCATTACATAACACGGAGACTTTCGCATTTAATTAAATTCCCCCCCCAGTAGAAATGTTTTTAGAATGGTCTCACTACTGGGCCTAGTGTTTCTTTTCCCCGTGGGTAGCAGCTTCTTAAATTAGTTACACAATGTGCATGGTAAAGAATGTTCTTTTAGCTGCTAATTGTTGTTATGTATCACTCTGCATGTATTGTTTGTTACATCACATTACCTCATCCCAAAGTCTGTATGTTTTTGTTTTATATGCTGCCTTAATATTATAATTTGTTCTTGACTGAAATGTATCCGCACTTACCTGACCTATGATTATATGTGGAGTAAAGTACATAAAATGAAATAGCAAATAAATGCTTCAAGCCTGTATCAATTGAATTGATGGCCTTTAGTCTGTTAAATTGATTTAGCAGCATTTGAATGTGATGGCTAGGACACCTTTTGTCTTAGTTTATTACAGCCCCGTCCAGCTGCCTAGGGCCAAACCCCTTGTTGCTATTACACTTTCTAAAAATGGCATTTTCAAAACTGTAATGATAAATTCAACTTTGAAATTAAGGAGGATTTATTGTTACAATTCAACAGGTACCAAACATGAGAGCTCTGCTTCCTCTCAACTAGGAATGACAGTTTATTAAATGCAATAGGAGTCCCCAATGTAGGCCTCACAGTAGCGAAAAACAAATGTGGGGGATCTGCACTACTATGACATGTACTACTTTGAAGAACATGTCTTACTTTTTACTTCCACAGCACCCGGCCCTATGGGCTACCTTGGGCCTACATTAGGGGTGAGTTATATATATTAAAAGGGGAGATTAAGGTTTAGCAAGGGGTTTTTTAAATGTGAAGTCGACATGGCAGTGTAACACTGCTTTCAGGCTGCAATGGCAGGCCTAAGACATGTTTTAAAGTGCTACCTAAGTTGGTGGCGCAATATGTGCTGCAGGCCCACTGGTAGCAGGTCATTTACAGGCCCTTGGTATATGGTATTCCACTCTTCAAGGGACTAAAAAGTAAAATAAATATGCCAAGTAGGTATAGGCCAATCAAACCATGTTTTAAGGAGCAGGTTAGCAGTGGTAAAGTGCTCAGAGTCATAAAGCCAAAAAAACAAATTCAGCAAAAAGGGAAGGAGGAAGGCAAATGGTTTGGGAGTGACCCTGCCGAAAGGGCCATTTTCAACAATTGTACTGCCTGCTTTCCTGCACATGCTATACTGGGCACCTTTGTGAATCAGAAGCACTTGCATTGTTGTCTGAATTGAGGAACTCATTGTAAATCATCCCTCTGCAATTTAGTGAGAATTAACTCCTACTGTGTTCTTTATTTTAAACTTTATGACGTCTTTGTCAATCATTTTTGTTTTGCTGTTTTCTCGATAAAATCTTTCTGTAATGGCATGTTTTCCATTAACTTATCATACACATGTATGAGTAAGCAAGAAGCCTCAGTTGAAGCCGTGTTCCATTGAGAATTAAGAGACATGGAATAGTAAACATTGACTTCACTATACTCCTTTTCAGTAATCATATTATGGCCCTATTTTTAATTCACAACATCAATTGGTACAAAATTATTAAATGGAAGAGTTGTGTAAGTATAGCTATCACATAAAAATTAATTCTGACTACTTCAGCAGGCCTCTGGCTCCTAAAGCTTCATTACCATTAAATGTAGTCAAGTTGTGTTTCAGTTTCATACCTTTTCAAAGCGCCTCCATGGTGCCTCCTCTATATAGATTTTGACCTTGGTCACATGGTGGTATGAAGACAGGAAGTGTTCACAAAGGTCCATACCAAATTCTTCAATTGTATTGATCTATTAAGACAAATTACAAATTATCCAGCAGTAGTTCATCATGCAGTGACATCAATCATACAATAAACATGCATATTATCTCTTTCTCAGCTTCTAAATATGTATCAAAAAAGGGCAAGAATAAGAGCTGCTTTTTCATGGAGACAGTTACAGCGTTCCCTCAAGTCCTACTTTCTCCTTTCCCTCCAGGCCCTCAGTGCCATGCAGGCATGCTGAGAATTGAGAACTCTCAAAAGCTACTGAAGGATGTTATTAATGGAATTGGTGGTAGGATTCTGTCTACTCCTCAAAGGCATGAAGGAGCAGGTGCTTCTACAACAACGCAAGAACTTTCCTCTGGAGTGGGCTAGAGGAATAACCCACCTTCTAAAGTCTGCATTTTATCTACGGACTTCAGGACTGGACTATAAACTCCATTAAGCTGGTCAATATCCTTATTTTGCCCTTTGCTTGATTTATAAATCTGTGTATATATGTTGTTCTTACACTGTAATCCTGATGCTGTTTTTAGGGCATGCAGTTTTGGAGAACTGACCACTTCGATTTTACCAAGCAGGTTCTGTGATGATCGATAACAATGATTTCTCAAAAGTTACTAGTCCGTATCTATTCTTTAATCGTGCTATGCTGAGGAGGCGCTTGTGGCCTCATATGATAAATATACACAGGAGAGCTATGGATTGTCCAGTCAGGTACACTCCCAAAATGAGTTATAATTTTACAGCACTTGCAACATCCACAGTTTGTGTCTGAAAGTGCCCATCAGGAGGCGTGATTCGTATATATATTGATTGAGATCGGTAGCAAAACAGTTGGATTCCTCTTTGCGTTAATTAGAGTTTGTCTCGATGCACCTGTTACTGATATGTCACAACAGAGATATTTCAGGCATGTAACAAACCCTTTCAGTAATCTTGCCTTCGGAGCTTAAAACACAAATCAGTGTTTGTATGAATCTAAACGTCACATTCACAATGTTACAGAAATTGACGCGTAGTCTACATAGTGCAAAGTTTATACTTGTGCATGTGCACATTTTACCACCTCTATGTGCTGAAGTTTGTCCTTTTCCAACAGTTACCTTAATGACGTTGAAATGTGTGTACATATAGTAATAATTCTTTCGTTACAGAAAAAGGTGGCCTCCTGTTTCCATTTTGCGGTATACATTTTTTCTTCTGTGTATCTATTTAATTGTTCCGTTAAAGAAAAATTCACTGAACATGCAGAACTACTAGCTCGACAGCTACAGGATCGGAGATACCCCAGAAAACTCATACGTCAGTCTCTGAAACGTGTCTCTAATAACAATCGTGAGGCACTCTTAGAACCTCGAGAACCCAAGCCTACTACATCGAGACTGACATGCGTCAGCACATCCAGTGCCCTGTCTAACGAGATCCAGAAAACAATACGCAAACATTGGAGGATTCTAAATATTGAAAATGAGAATATTCCCCCACCTCTTTTTACATTCAAGAGGAGCTCCAATTTGAGAGACAGTCTGGTCCATACACACCCAAGAAACAAATTATGACCTCTTCCACTAGAGAGACCCTGTGGAATTTACCTCCAGTACAAGGGCATTTTCCGTGTTAAGAAACCCTCATTCACGTTTTATCGCAAGGTGGTATTGTAGCGGTATGTTCGATTATCCGCTTGTGCTTAACAACGTGACAGCATCATCATTGGGTTACTGTGTGCTTCCTCCACCCGGAGGTTCTTGCCTCTGGTTTTTTCAGTAGTGATCATAGAAGTGAGAATGTACAGACGTGTGTGGTGAAGAAATCCCAGTGAGTGTAGGTTAAAATACTTGTAAAACCAGTCAATAATTTTAATAAAACTGGGTTCGGGTTGATTAAAAATGATTTACGTGCAAAATCAGACACTTTAGGGTCTGGTGCACTAAGTGAGAATGTTCAAAAAAATGGTCGACATGTTTCAGCCCTATCTTGCGCCCCTAAGGGTCAGGTGGGCTTTCATCAGGACCTAGTGTAATTGTGGAGGAATCTAAATTTTATAGGACTCCTTGGAGGAGGGTGGAGTGAATCGTCCAACCAACACGAGTTTGTTCAATTTGAACCTTGTTTTCTCTAGTCGAGGAAAACCTTCGGGGGCAGGAGGCTAGACCCCGCTCTTGCGCTAGGGTGTTGTCGACTGGTTCTGCCGCTGCCTCTCTTTCCCCGGTATGTTACAAATTGAACAAACTCGTGTTGGTTGGACGAGTCCTATAAAATTTAGATTCCTCCACAATTAGAGTGAGGCTTTGCTTGTTGTAATGCATATTTCACAGCATATTCCACACCATATAAGATCGATATAGCTGGACATTTCGGTACATTAATTGTCTGATGTCAGTTGGTCCCCTTATGGGTTGACTTACTTTCTCGGGCTATATCCTATTGTCCAGCTACCTGTATCAACAATTTGAATGTTCAATTCTTAATGCTATATATGAAGACCTTTTATTAGCAGCATTTACCACAATGTTTAGTGCAGATGACTCTGTTTTGTTCTTCAAGTGTTGCAGACAGACTCGAATTTGATAATGAGTTTGCTTCTTGTCAACCTTCTTTTTCCCTAGAGCAGTGCCTCACGTCCTGAGCAGTGGCCAGGTGAGGTGAGGTTTCTTACCCACACATTATGGGTGAGTGCTACACTTATGCAATTTATTCTGTACACTAAATTTGAATATTAATTGAGGTAATGAGTATTTTTTACTCGCTCTCTGTTACTACAGTTACACAAGTATCTAAATGTACGTTTCTTTGTACTCCTTCTCACACAGGTTGACTACTACACCACATACCTAGAACAGAGAGGTTTGGTGTGATTGGTTGTATCTGTTCCCTTTTGCAGCTACACCTGTGTTTTTCATGATCTTTTTCACTTAATACGCAGTAGCTTACACTTTTAGGTCCTGAGGAAGGCTAGACACTCTATAGGTCACGATAGCTGAAAAATGTAGACTGACCCTCTAACTTGATAGTTGCAGTTATTTTTTCAAAACTGCTCTAGCACTGTTTTTAACCCTGACACCATGAGATATATATTAAAACTTTTTTCTCCTGGTAGTTCGTTTTATTACACGTTTTCATGTTTTTTCTATTGAGCACTGCACCCATCACCCAGTAACTAATTTCAGCATCCAATCTGGTGTATTTTAGTATATCCTAATAATATTGAAAACATCCCTGAGGTTCTCACACACAGTGAAGGGGTTGTAGCCCTCGGCTGTACTAGGAGTTACAGCCGCTAGGAGATCCCAGATGATGAAGCATGTCACCTTGGTGAGTGATGGGATTCCGTCCTTTAACTAGGCCTCCCTTGTGTGAGACTCTGTACATTTTACTTGTGTTTAGGACACCGTAGGGCACCAAATAACCGTAACCGGTTAGACCCACAGATAATCCACTTTGTTTCGTATTTTTATTGTGTACCTGTACACTTCTTAAATAGATCGTGTGAGAATCAGACATATTGGTACACTCTTTGGACCACTTTTACCTGGTATATTTGGGTGTAAGTTAAATATCTAAATACATGGGAAATGAAAGTCAGAGTGTTCGCAAATATCCAATAACATACTACTGTGTGAGTTGTGACATTTCTAGTGTGCTGTTCTGACTACAGTGGATTGATTAGTATGGGGTTGGTGCGAGTAACGTAAAACGGGTGCCTGCAGACACCTGACTCCCGGTTAGGTAGTAAAAGACAGACGTAATTGGAGTGCATTGGGACACTATGCTACTGACAGCTACATCCCTGAACACTCCTGTAAACTTCACATGTAAGTAGGGTATGGACGCCCTGCATCCACACACACATGAACATACCACTTATGTGATTACAATACATTGATACATGCAAATATAAGGCTTTGAGTATCACAAATAGGGGCTGGGCTAACAACTAGTGCAATATATATGTTTCCACTTGATGGCATTTCTCTTCAATCTAACACATCAATGAAAGGACTTTCTACTTGACATTGTTGTGTGCTGGGTCGGATTGTGCTATAGGCAGTGCTTTATTTGGGGCGGTACCTGCACTTTTTTATTTTCAGAAGGAGAGTACCTGCACTTCTCAAGAGAAACTTAATATTTCTAATTGGGGAGTACCAGCACTTCTCAGAAACAAGCTGGTACTCTGGTAGAGAGTACCTGCACTTCTATTTTATCATTTCAAGCACTAACTGTAGGGCAATCACAATGACAGAACGGCTGATCTGACAGGTCACTGTATGGGCCCGTCTTTTTTTGGCTGTTTGTGTGTGTGCCTGTTTTATGGTCCGATTGTCGAGTTTTAGCTGCTAATTTCCTTAATTTTACCGCAAGCATAGACTGCAGGAAGCACAAATGCATCCAGTTTCCAATGCCTTGAACAACAACAATACAGCCTGTTTTAAAAGTTCGAAACATCCCCCACTGAAAAATATGGGCCACTTTTTCAGCAAGCTTAATTGGTGGTGGGGAGCATTTTTATTTAGGTGACCGGGCACATTTTCTTTTCCAGTCCGACCTTGACTGTGTGGTGCTTCCAAAACCGTTTTTAACTGAAATACACTTGAATTTAGTTTCGTCAATTAGGCGACGTGTATTCCAACAAGTTTCATTAGTGATAAGTCACACATATGCCTTGAAAAATCCTTTGTGAATCTATTAACAAAAACATATTTTTTGACCGAATTTGATATGATTAACTTTGATATATCAGCGCTCTCAGTAAAAAGTAATGGGTGAAATTAAATTAAAATAAACGTTTCACGGAGCAAATTTGCGAGTTGTTACCCCTTTCTGTTTTGCCAGTGCATAAACTGTGTTTTTCATGGTGTCTGTTGGGATGATGTCAGAGTTGTCCCCATGGAGATAATCCTTCTTTGAAAGTAGTGTGAGCTGAACGTTGACTTCCAGTTCTTTGATAAAGTGCAGCTTTCCTTGCCTTCTGATGTGGAGCACTTTTACGTTGTTCTTTCCATAGGCAGTGCTGACAAACTCCACATCCTGGTCCTGTAACGAAAACGTATTTTACACCATTACTCCTTGGAGCAATTCTGGCAACATTGAGTCACATTTTCAAAACCGTAGCTCTACAAAATGCTACATGGTGCTGTTGGCCAGGCAGCCTTAGCCGATTCCAAGACTCATGTCATCAACACACACAAATGCATTGAGAGTGGGAGCTCTTGGAATCTCCTTAAGCAATTGTTAGTTTCAGGTGTCTTTCATTTTTTGTTTCAGCCCATAGGAGTGCGCAGTTCAACATTTCGCAAAGGTGATTGGAAAATAAGTTATGTGCTTTGCACGTGGGATGTAAAGGTAAACTTGCAACTACTGAACAGTGTTGCATTTAATGCTCTTTTTTTTAAAATGGTTCACGCAAAGGGCGCTTTGAGTATAGGCGTTGCGCTGCCCGTGCCTTCTACTCTGTTCATTCGCATTTTTAAAATATAGTGTAAGGATAAATTAGAATTGGAAGTAACACCCAGCACAGTATGATCTGACCCCAGTGCAATATCTGTAAGCCAATAAATCCTAGAATTACTATTCTCAGTGTAGTTCACGCTAAAAACTACTCAGATTTCAAGCAATGTTTAATCATTTCATAGATTCCCACTTCAACACCACAACACACTGAGTAGGTTTCAATCTGACTGTAGCCAAAAACAGTTGAGACATAAGATTCCTCCTTAGCTGTCAATGACTGACTCGTCGTTCTGCCTGTGTACTAGTATTTTGGATTTCTGTGCATTTCCAAAGTCTTCGATAACTCTTAACCATTTCATCATTGCCCCACAAGGAATTACTAATCCAGGAAAAAGAGTGTATACAATTTCCTCTTCCTGGAGATGGTTGGCACACTAAACTATTGTCATAGAACAGGGACCTCTGCACTGAATGAGTGTGTTGATCATATAAACTACAACCACAGTTTGTAAAGAAAATATCATTTTACATACACCTTCTTCTATGGTGAACATTACCGTGTTCTTTCCCTTATCCCAAAGGATTCTTATTTGTACAAAAGGACTGTAGGTTTGCGGATTTCATCCTAAGATTGTGGATAATAAGCAAGCACCCAATCCTACCCACGCCCGCGTCACATGTTTCACTCCCACTCTGTTCACTATAAGGCTTCCCCCTCATTTATATTCAATTTAAAATATGATACTTCAGTAAATCTTATTTGTACATCTAAGCCTTGCCAGCTGGACTTGGTTGGTGTTCTTGCAGCATAGTGGGCTCTCAAAGGGCAGGTATGAGCATGCATGTGTATATTCATTCATGTACATGCACTGCAGTGGTGGAGTGCATGCTAATAGAAAAGACATGAAACACAAAATGAGGTCCTGAATGCAGCAGCTGTGGAACTACCCACTTCAACTTCCTGGGCATAGCTGCAATAGGAGCTACTTCGTTTTTAGGTCTCGCCTGGCGTTGGAGCCTGCATGGGCTCCTCGCGCTGCGAGGGCGCTATAGTAGACACTCTAAGAAGGGGAACTTTAATCCACGCCCCTGTGTCTCAACCGTTTTCAATTGGCTTAGATCGTGATTAATGTTTTTTCCGTGCTTTTTGTTTGCTGGCTTTCACTTTTGTTGACGCCCTTGCAGTTTTTTTATGCCGCCCATCGTGACAAGTACATCTGTTTTCACTCAGTCCAGATGCAAATACAAGCGGCTGAATGAAAACAGGTGGCAAGCGTTTTTTTTTCTCTTTGTGCAAACACAGTCTGAGTCTTTGATCTGTTATCTTTCTCTCTTTGGCAGGGTGTGTGTCTGTGTAGAGAATACTTGTGATGGCCGCCTTATTTGGAAATTGTTGCACGACCTGTGGTGCAATTTATTTAGGTGTACCATCTCAGGGGTCAGTGTGCACTTTACCTTTTAAGAATTGGACTGCATTTCTTTTTATTGATCACTTAGAATTCCATTGTCAGGTTTTCCCCCAAAAAACTATTCTCCTTTATCTGTGATGCTGAAAGTGAAATTGATTCAGAGCTGGAAGTTCCGTAACATGTTTTCAGATGACTTTGAAGATTTAAAATATGTCTCGATATTTCTTTGTAATTATTGAAAATTCGATCTAGGCACGCACGCTCCCTAGTGTCATAAAGGAATTACGTGTACTCAACATAGTGGCAGCTCGAATGCCCAGACGCTGCATCAATTTGATAAACATCACGGGAAAGGAGTTAAAAAAAAAACACAAACTCGCAAAAGTATGTTTGATGGAATTTCAATGTTAGTTCCCCAGTCTTGTTAGAAGAAAAAAAACAGCCTTGAGATAAATGTGCAGCAGCAGGTACGTGATAGACGTTGTGTGCTTGTTAAGACTTATTGGAGAAGGCAGAAGAGGTTCTTGTACACAGTGCAGGGCTGTAATTTAACAGCTTCGAGGGGGAACAAGATGTGTTCCAGTTCCTGGTTTAAATGTTTATGCTAATTGCTGTTTATTGGCCCAGATGCAAATGATGGGCTTTGCCAAAGTGAAATTTTATGAGGAGCAAACTCCCCCCTTTTGTGCAAATTGAAAAAGTGAAACAAGAAGAGGGTGAAATGAGCCAGAGAGGGTCTTAATGGCTGCCTTTTAATGGCAAATATGAAATTAAGACTGATTTACACAACAGACTCTCCTGTTTTCTCTGATCAGCTTATTTGGCAGCAAAAATGAAGTAATTGTTCCCCTTTCAGTGCGGGGGCCTGCAAGCGTTATTTATTGGCGGAAATTAATCGCTGTTTATCCTTGCTTCGTGGTGGAAAGCGCTCAATCAGCATTATGGGCCCCGGTAAACTTTAACCTGTCCCTGGCCATTGCGCACAGAGGCGGCGGAAGCTCTGATGAGACGTGCCTTCATTTTCTGGGCCGTGGGAGTTAATGAAGACTCCCATCCAAGGTGGACATACTTGTATTTCCACCACATTTATAATACCGTCCCAATCCACTCTTCCTTTCTGCTACCGTAGGTAACAATTAACAAGAATAAATAGACGCTACAACCTATCATTAGATCAAGAAGAAGCGAGCTGTGTTTGTTAACCATCCCAAGAAAAGGGAAATAAATTAACATGGATCACACAAAGCAGGTAGCCACAGAGAAGCACTGAAGAGTGTCACTAGCCCAGGGAGCTGAAGGTCTTGCAGTGTCACGAAATAAAGGGATCAGCCTACTGCAGAGTGGGCTTTAAGAAAGATGACTTCATGTTCTTGGTTCAGGGTAGCTCGGTGTCTCTACATTTTGTCCCTTGTACGATTTGTCTGAAAACAGCCATGAAGCAGGAGGTCATTAGAAAATGTGCATGGTCACGGGGCAAAACCATGTCATGCTCCTTACATACACACACAAATCTGTTTCATGCATTGTACTATAGCCAGGACTGCTGGAAACAATGCCCAGACAGTGTTACCACGTTTAACAAGCCTTTGCAATGCAACAGGTCTCGCATTTACGCGAGTTTGAGCTATTGACATTGTAATGACAATTCCTTTAATTTATGTTTTGGTTTTTAAGACATAAATAAAAGGCATTGTCATTTACAATGCCAATAGCTTAAACTCGTGTAAATGCGAGACCTATTGCATTGCAAATACTTGTTCTACCTGTCGCTCTCTACCTCTCCAGGACATACCTGCCCGTAGGAGCATTACCTGATATTTATTACGTTTCTATGAATGCTCTGGGATTACACAGAGATTACAAGGAACACACGATCTTTGCATCATTGGTTTCTTGGAGTGTAAATGCCTTTACATTTTTACAAAGTGTGAAACAAAACAAAAGTACCTCTTTGTTTAGGTCTCGCCTAGCGTTGCAGCGCAGGCGCTGCTCGCTTTGCGAGGCATGCTGTATTAGGGTATTTTTTAGAAGTAGTGTGGAAGCCCGCCCATATTTTTCATTGGCTGGCATCATCGTCCATGGTATAGGCTGGCTTCCCATTGATAATGAGGCTTCTTAGTCCCTCTTTGTTACCACCCTGTCTCCTTTTGGGACCGCCCATCAGGACTGGACCTTTTACTTTGCTCCTAACATGGCACTATTTTCATTAGTAAATAATGTGGGACACTGGCGGCGCTTGAATTTGCAGTGCGTCCACACAGCAATTTCGGGAAAATGGCAGGTGCTACTTGTATATGGAATTCGCAATGCGCTTTCATTTTAATAATGGCTGATGCCTCACACACTCGCGTGACACCAACTTTGTCAATGAAGGAGCAGCAGCACCATCCCTGTTGCTGCTCGGGGAGGTTTGTTTACTTTTATAGTGAGCACGGTGCCCGCTTCAGGTACACCGCACTCTGTTTGTTGTGTTTTTTAACAACTTTAAAACTGAGCATGGCGCTGCTTCAAGAACACCGCACTCAGTTTCTTTCTTTTTTTTTTTTACATAAAAACACTGAGCACGGCGCCTGCATCAAGGACACGGCACTCAGTGTTAAAGTAAATTAAAAAAACGAGCGCGGTGTCCTTGAAGCTGCGCCTCACTCAGTTTTAAAGTTAAGCAAGCATTTGCAATGGAATTTGTCTCACATTTATGCAAGTGTAAGCTAGTGTCATTGTCATTTAGAATGCCAATAGCTTAAACTCGCGTAAATGCGAGACCTATTGCATTGCAAAGGATTGTGTTAAAGAATATCATCGTGCACAGCGAATGGCGGTTTCCATTATTACATGGAGTGAGTGGACACCTTCGTGTACAACAAAGTGGGTAGCAGTAGGAGTGGGAGTGGGCGGAATTTGCGTAGTCGCGCTACACACAGCTCCGCGAAACGGTAAAAAATCACCGCGAGCGCGCAAAAGTTCTTCGAACATGCAGAATTGCTTGGTCCGCCCGTTCGCGATGCTTTTTTCTTGTTCGCGAACGCTGTTCGCGTGCTCGGGGAGAACTATCTCGCGAACACGCATTTTGAAAACGCAAAGAAGCACAAATTTCCGCGAAGCCGCGGATCGCAGAATTTTTGGCAATTCTGCGTTCTCCGCAGAACGCGAAATTACCCAAATTCCGCGAGCAGAACGGAATTTACCGCCCAGGCAGCAGGTCAGTTTTCATTGTGTGACATTGGTGTGGAGTTTTGATTCAGGGTGGCTCACTCTCCGTGTATGGTGTGCGTGTGATACAGCGAGGGGGCAGTGCAAAGTTCCCGAGTTTTGCGCTTGAATGGTGTGTTTTTTTCCTGTGGATAGTATTGAGGACAAGCTGGCCCTGCTGGGGAGTGTGAGGCTTGGTGGGGGTTGCACCTACGTGTCCTGTGTCCATCTGCAGCCCCTTATAAATGAGGTCAAGGCCGTGGGGCGGTCTGTGGGGGCCAAAGGTTCATTGAGCAGCTGCCTTTAGGGCCCAGGAAAAGTGTGCCACTACCCTGATAGTGTGATGTAAGGCCCATCTAGTAGTGTCAGCAGAGTGTGCCGTCCCGAGGATAATGCGAATACATAATCTGGGGAAGGGGTGCAGGTGTGGGGGATAGAGGCAGTGCCAGCAATGTGCAGCTGTGTGAAGTGTGAATGCAGGTCTGAGGAGGGATTTGAGCGCTGCGAGGGTACGAGTGATTGCAGGGCCCATGGATGGGTGACAGCAGAGTGCAGCTGTGGGAATAGAGTGAATGGAGGCCCCCGTGAAGGGGTGCCACTAGAGTGCAGCTGTGGTGGTGGGGAGGAGGCGAATACAGAGCTCATGAAATGGTGCTTGACCAGCACAGACCTTTGTGGGTAGTACTGAATGCAGGACCCCTTGAGGGGTGCCAGCAGTGTGTGCAGCTGTGAATGCATCATCTGGGAATGGGTACCAACGCATTGATAGTGTGAATACAGGCCCCCCTGGGAGGGCAAAGTTTGCAGGGGGGCTTAGTAAATGGTCAATATAGGGCTCATGAAGTGTTGCCGGCAGAGGGTGTAGCTGTGGGGACAGGTTAAATGTACGGGCACGTAAGGGTTAGTGGTGATGCATGCAACTGTTGGAAAAGTGGATACAAACCAATAAGAAGGGGTGTTACAATCTGCACGGTTGGTGCTGTGCAGATAGTGAACGTATCGCTTGGGAAGGGGCTCCCTGCCAGCAAGCAGCTAGAGGAAGAGTGGGCGTACCCTGCTGTGTGCAGCTGGAGGCCACAGTTAATGCATACCTTCGGTAGGGGTGTGAGGTGGGTCTGAATGAGCGTGCCAAAATGTTGTGAGACTGGGAGTATTGTGAACGTGCGCTTTATTTTGCAGGCTTTGGTCTTGACTCAGTGGGGGCGGAGAAGGCACAGCTTGAGGGATAATCACAGTGAGCAGCTGGACGTAGAATGCTTGTTACGTTTCTTACAAATCGCCGTCCTTCGCACCGGTTGTGCCAGGAAAGTTAAACCCCCAAATGCCTGGTCACCATTTAACTAGCACTGGGGCAGCTTGAGAGCCTGCATGCGGGGTCACACACTGCATACACTTTACCATAGAGTGCGAGCAGTCGCTTGTCTGGTTTGTTGGCGTCAGTATAATAAAGCATAGTTTCGTCAGCTGAGAGGGAAAACGTGTAAACATCACAGCAGTCATAAATGACTTGGGTCTTTATTTTGTACTAGTGCTATCTTTATTTCCTCCAAGGTAAAATACAGCGTGTCCCCTTTGACTTAGCCTCCTGCGATCCTATGTAATTTATGAAGCGCTCGGACTGTACAGCAAAGGGGTTTGCTTTGCTTTATAACGCCGTTCAATACACGATGACATGCCTCTATGGCACACTTATATTGGCAAATTAAAATGTGTAAAATGCACAACAAAAACACTGGCAATCACTTGACCACGCTCGCCAAAGCCCTTACTTTGAATTTTTTTCTGCACTTGTGTCCCCTATCCAGTCAGGCTAATGTTCAGCTTCCCTTTGACCGAAACGTTCCCCCTGAGGCAGATGCAGTAGATGTCTCATTTCTGCTAGGCCCTGTGGTATCTTTGAGCAAGGAGGCTTTTTTCTTCCAGTGTGACTGCATAGCTAGGCCTCACTGATCCCTGTTTTTAAAGTCATTACGACTTCCAGGAAAAGCTTACTTCGGAATGCATGATGGACTATTTTACATCTTAAAAGGACACCCAATCACCCTGCTGTCATTCATTTATCACCTGTGTGCGTTAATCCTTTTTTATATTTCTCAGAACTGGCAAAGCCAACAAGTGTAAATAACAACATTTGTAACAAGCATTTGCAATGCAATAGGTCTCGCATTTTTGAAACTTTGACCTATTGGTATTGTAAATGACAATGCCTTTTATTATTGCTGGTTTTTTAAACACAAATAAAAGGCATTGTCATTTACAATGCCAATAGCTCAAAACTTCGCAATTGCGAGACCTATTGCCTTGCAAATGCTTGTTTTCCTGATGTGGTTGGCTGGGAGGTTTCTGAGTACAGAGTGCTTCTAGTAAACAACTAAAGTACTACACTCTTCTGACTTTAGACAGACATCTGTTGACAAGCTGAGGTACTACACACTGTCTACTGAATTCAGAGAGAGATATCTCTCACGAGGACCTTAGGTAATGCACACGTACTGCTTAATTTAGAGGGCTATTGTGAGCAATCAGGACCTGCTTGCAGTGTTTCCCCACTTTCAGGCCCATTTGAGATCCCTGGATGCTGGTTTTCTGACTCTATAAGTTCCCTGGGCTCTGCCAGGCAGGCCCAGGGCCTGTGTTATGTTTAAACAACCACATGTATAGTGTACACTATGTTTTAGGATACATTTACAATTGGCCCTACCCTATAAGTCCCTTTTAGTTAATAGGGCACGGGAATGAAAACTACCTATAAGTCCCTAGTATATAATGGGTATAGCAGTTTAAAGGCCAGCATTCTTTGTTGCAATTGCATGTGTGCACTGCTGAGAGGCTGAGCCCTGTCTTACAGCATTGCTTTTAAAAGTAAATTCACTGCAAACTCAACTTTGGTGGCATGGGCACTTTGGAACTGATAATGTACCATATTTGTACATATTAGGTACCCCAAGATCTCCCATAGGTGTTCAAGGTGTGGGGGGCATGTAACTATTAGCAGGGTCACTATTAAAGATGTTTTTTAAACCCTGGTGAGTAAAAGCTGCCCAGTTCATTTTTCCACAGGGTAGGAAGTTCTCTACAAAGTCGACTTTGGTGCTGGGTGATTACATATTAGCACCCCCCCAGGGCTTCCTTAGATGTCCTAGGGGTAGGGGGTCCTGTAATTAGGGATCGTGTCTTTATAAAAGATGTTTTATAACCCCTGGTGAGAACGAAATTGCACATTTAATTTTCCCCATTGTAGATAGCTGGTCTCAGAGGCTAACACGGTAATATTTTATGGCTGCATAACTATGGCTAGAAATTGATGAAAAAATACCATTCAAAGACTGAATAGAATGGTATTGATAAATCCAGCAATTTGCCATTGTTAAATGTATACTAAGTTGTACAGACAAATATGTTATAAGACTTTCTTGTCTGTAAGCCAAATTCCTGCCTTCCTGCATTCTTCCCTGATTGGTCAGATTTCGCAGGATTAGCCAAGAAGCCTTAATTAGGTGATAAGTGGCTACCCAGGGGAGAGACTATCCGCTGGAGAGAGCTCTGCAGCTACAAAGGAATGCCAAAGCAGGGGGGATGGGCCATAAAACCTCAGGCTTCAAAGGAGAACAGGACAGGCAGGAAGTGCCAGGCCTACCTACCCGTTCCCTGTGCCCAAACCAGATAGTAGGCTTGAGGAAGACATTTGCAGATGTTAGGGGAAGGAGAGCTATTACGTTCAAGCATTTTCTTCTTTTCCTTTTCTTTCCAGTCAGGTATGGGATCAGTGTTGTTACCTGCCAAAAATCTTTTGTCACTAACCCAACACGGAAGCAAAGAAACATTTTCTATTCTCCCTTTAAACAAACGAAAGGGACTGACACCTGTGGAAGAGTGAGGTGAAAACCTATATTCCCTTACTTTTTTTTTTATTGCAAGTTCCCAAGAGTCACCACAAGACCGAGCTTGCCGAATTGTTTCTTTAATTACTTTTATGAACCTCTCCACAACACCATTACATTGTGGATGATAGAGCGCAGCTCTCTTGTATGTAATTCCCCTCTCTTTTAGGAAAGATTGCATGCTCTTAGATATGAATTGTACTCCATTATCTGACAGGATTGTCTTTGGATACCCTTCATGTTCAAATAGTTCACTTAAAAATTGAATTACAATACCAGATTCAATAGAATTAACAATTTTGAATTCTGGCCATCTAGAATACAAGTCAATGCATACTATAATGTATTGGTCTTGTGATTTTAATTTTATTGGTCCTAAGATATCAATGGAGATGTCAGACCAAGGTCCTGCTGCCTAATAACCATAGGTTGAGTCCTGCATTTTAATGATTTGTCAGAGTTGCAACAATCAACACAATCACGTACTGCCCTTTCTACATGCGTGTCCATAGCAGGCCACCAGTATGCTTCTCTTAGCCTTTCCTTTGTTTTTGCAATTCCCATGTGTGAAGAGTGTGCATTACTCACCAGTTTATCTCTTAAAGGGTTAGGAGGTACTAGTTAACTGCCACATAAGAGAAGGTTATCCAAAACAGCCATTTCATCTTTTACATGAAAGAAACATCTCACGGTTTCATCACACACATTTTTGTGACACCAACCATTGTTGACCATATGAATTACTTTTTGTAAAATGGAATCTTTAGTAAGATTTGCTCTCCATTCATCTTCTGTGATCATTCCCTCACTAACTAAACATACATTGATTTCTTCATCAAAACTCTCTCCACCAAACAGGTCAGTATCATTGACCTCTTCATCTTTCTTATCTCCCAGTCTCGAAAGGAAGTCTGCAAGGATATTGTTTGAGCCTGGAACATGGAAAATTTCAAACTCAAACTCTTGTAGAGCCACAACCCATTTTCTAATTCTGTGTGAAACAAAATCTATACCCTTATTGGAGTAAACTTCCTTAAGGGGTTTATGATCTGTGAAAACCTTAAACTCCTTCCCCCACAAAAATTTCCTTAATTTCCGTATAGCCCAAAAAACTGCTAAAGCTTCTTTCTCAATTACAGAGTACTGTAATTCTGCCCCTCTTAATGGTCTGGAAATGAAAAGTATAGTGTTATCTTTTCCATTTACCTTTTGTTTCAATACAGCTCCAATGCCGGTTGCACTGGCATCAGTTAAGAGAAACGACATTTTAGAAGGATCAAAACTGTCTAAACTATGAGCATTATGTAAATCATTTTTTATACAATTAAATTCTTCTTCACATTTTTTACACCATAACAATTCATTACCTTTCTTCATAAGGGTACGGAGTGAGACAGTTTTTTCAGCAAAATTTGGTACAAATTTATGGTAAAATTCAGCCATGCCAAAGAATTTTACCAGCTCGTCTTTGTTAGAAGGGGATCTTAGATTTAAGATGGAGTTCACTAGAGAAGGTTTTGGTTTGATACCATCTTGTGAGACCAAATGTCCTAGATATTCTATTTCTTTTACATTAAAGTTACATTTGTCTCCACGAAGTGTTAAACCAGCTGATTGCAATTTCTGTAAAACATCTGTTACCCTAGTATCATGTTCCAAGACATCTTTACCATATATTAATATGTCATCTTGATATATTTTTACACCTTTGACATTATGCAAAACACTTTCCATCACCCTTTGGAACACAGAAGCTGCAGATATCAATCCAAAGGGCATCCTTACAAACTTGAATGTGCCAAAGGGTGTGACAAACGCTGTAAGATCTTGAGAAAGTTTATGGAGTTTGACTTGGTGATATGCAGACGTTAGGTCCAGCGAAGTAAAATGCTTCGCTTCATTGAGAGAACACATAATTTCACTAATATTGGGTAAGGGATAATGATCGACAACAACAGCTTTGTTTAGTTCTCTTAGATCAATGCAGAGACGGGCCTCTCCATTGGCCTTGCGGGCCATCACCACCGGAGAAACCCATTCAGTTGCTTCTACCTCCTGTATGATTCCCTTCACAATCAGTTTGTCTAGTTCATTTTTCATTTGTTCTCTAACGAGCAAAGGAACATTTCTGACTTTTGCTATTTTCGGAATAGCATCCTTTTTCAGAAAAATTTGATGAACATATTTTTTTAAACAACCTAAATCATTTCCAAAAAGAATAGGGAATTTTTTGATCCATTCACTTGATTTGGATACCTGAGGAATTTCTTTCAAACACACAGAGGGATTTTCATTTGGATCAAGAAAAACATTTAAATCCTTTTGATGTATCCAGCTGATAAGAGAGTCTCCTTTCATAGAAACATAAATCTTCCCAGGAATAATTCTTCCTTTCAAGTCTATGGTCCCTACGAACTATCCTAGAAGATCAATGGTAGTCCCTCCATACCCTTTGGGTCTCACATCCGGTTTATACAGAGTGACTTTATCTTTGAGTTTGTTTTCATAAAAGGACTTTGGAATCAGTGTAATTTTTGCTCCTGAATCAAATAGCATCTTTACTGGGGCATCATTTACTAAAACTTCTTCACACGGCCCCTCGGAGTGATTTTCATGTACTTGTGAAACAACAGATATTGCTGCTCTGCTGATGTTTCAGCCATCTTGGATTTTGAGAGAAGAGTGCTTTCTGTGACAAGAGTATGCCACACTTTGAGTGGGTTTTCATACTTTGGGAGTGTTGCCCTGCACCTCATTGGGCAGGGTGCTCCCTTGCTTTTTGCCAGAGAACACTGGATAAATATGTGAGAGGTGCAGAGCCCCCCAGTTCTGCTGCTTACAACTACAAGAAGAAGGAGGATTGTCCTGCTGGAATCCTGATCTGCACCCAAAGGCCTGCTTGGTGAGGTCTGTGCCTGCTGCACTATCTGAGACTACAGCTCTGGGGACTTTTCCTTGTTTCAAGAAGGAGTAAGGAATTGATTCCCTACAGCTACTGGTTAAAAGAGCTTAACTGACCCTTCTCCAGCCAGCGTCACCCTCCAGGACTGCATCCAGTGGAGGTGTTAGGGGATGGCCAAGTGCATTGTGGGATGTGAAGTCCAGGCCTGCCAAGGACCATCAATGAGATTCCAGACCCTTGGATTTGTGTTTTGGACACTTTGAACCCACCAGGAAACCTTCTGAAAGGACCTCCAGAAGGTTGGGAAGGTTTGGGAAACGTTTTGGAAAAAGCTCCAGAAGGTGACCAACCCGACCATGAGAGCCCAGCCGGCCACCTTCTACCGCAACATGGTCCAGATTACAGGTTCATCCCGCTGAAGAGCTCCAGAAGTCCGACTTTCAGAGTTTGACTGGGAGCTCCCTGAAAGTTAAGCTGAGGAACCCTCACCAAATCTGGACTGACATAGAGCAGCGAAGGCCATCGGCAAAAAAAGCTCCAGAAAAGTTTCTAAGTACGAAGGTAAAATTTGACTGAGGCCTAATGCGTGGGGTACCCGATCATGGCTCTGATACGGTTGGTCTCAAACTTTGACTGTGTCCCAGTCAAGCGCGACCAATGTGGGTTAGTGGTGCAATGTAGATGCTAAAGAGGGTAGGGCTCAACCATGATCCTTGAGGGACTCCTCAGAAGATGTTCTTGGCTTCAGAAGTGGAGGGCAGGAGAGTCACTCACTGGGTCTGGTCAGAGAGATAATTGGCCAGTCATCACAGGGCTAACCCATGTAGTCTGGAGTTGTGGAGTCTTGTGATGAGGGTGCTGTGGGAGATGCTGTTGAAGACTGTGGAGATGTCTAGTAGTATGAGTGCAGTGCCTTGCCCTTTATCAATGATAGTCCAGATGTTGTTGCTGTGATAGGTTTCTGTGCTGTTTTTGCTGTGGAATCCAGACTGTGAGATGTCTAGTAGGGGTTGTTGTTCAAGATGTTTGAATAGTTGTTTGTTTGATAGAGGGAAGGAGTGAGATGGGTCTGTAGTTGCTGAGCTCGTTTGAGTCTGCTGTGGTGTTTTTCAGGGGAGGTGTGATTTATGCGTGTTTCCTGTTCGCTGGGAATTTTTAACTTTGGATGGAGGTGTTGATGAAGGTGGTGAGGCGGGAACTGACCAGAGTTCCTCCCAGGTTGTACATATGGTGGGGGCATGGGTCGATGGGGCCCCAGAGTGGATTGCTCTCATGATTTTGGCATTGTCTTATGGGTCGAGGGTTTTTTTTGTGATCTGCTGGTTCAATTTTGTGGTAGTGGGCAGCTGATTTCTGATGACGAGTTCTTGTGTCTTACTCTGGCGACGAAGTTGCACCAGGTATTGAGGATTTTGTTGTGAAAGAAATCGTAGAGGTTGTTCCAGACGTTTTGCAAAGGGTTAATGGAGTTGGTGGCGACTGGGGGATTTGAAAATCTTTGATGATGTTGAAGAGCTCTTTGAAGTTGTTTGAGCTGTTTTCTAGTCTAAGAGGTAGGGCTGTTCTTCTTGCCTCATTGAGTTGGGTGTGATATTTCCTGAGAGCGGACTTGTAAGTGTTTCTTGTGGTGGTGTCCCAGCTAGTTCTTCAATTTCTCTCTAGCTGTTTTCAGTTTCTAAGTAAGATCTTTAGTGTATCAGCTGTCTTGTGCTGTTGGTTTTCAGTGTCTGACGTTCTTCAGAAGGGCTAGTGTGTCTGCATCCAATCTTTGAAGGCTTGGCATGCATGTCGCTGATGAGGTCTGGTTGGCGGACATTGAAGGTGTTCGTCTAGTCTATGTCCTTTATCTTGTTTCACCTATGTCTGCTGTTGTTGTTAGTAGTCTTGGCTGTGGAGGGTTGGGATGTGTTCATGAAGAAGTGGACAATGGATTGCTCTGTCCAAGTGAGCAGAGCTATGTTATGTTATGTTATGTAGCTTATAAAGTGCACAGCTGCCCCAGCAAAGGGGCGTCCCGGCACTAATAACAGTCGGATGGAGAGGACCACCAGAAAAGGTACAGGAGCCTACAGTAAAGGGAAAAGATGAGTCTTAGTTGCCTTATGGAAAGTCAGGTATTTATTTAGGCTGCGGATGGACAGTTGGAGAGATTCCAAAGTTTGGCTGCCAGTGTGTGGAAGGCACGCCCCCCAGCCCGTGCTCTCCTTACCCTAGAAACCACCGCCAAGTGTTGGCCAATAGAACTAAGTTGGCGGGGGGAGTGTAGGGCGAGAGCAGGGTGGACAGAATGGCCGGGGAAGAGGAGTTCAGGATCTTAAAAGTGACGCAATGGGACTTGAATTCCACACGTCTGGCCACTGGCAACGAATATAGTCGACGGATGGCAGCAGAGGTAGACCAAGTCCTCGGGACGTCAAGGAGAGTTTTGGCCACCGCATTCTGAACCCTCTGTAATCTTAAGATCTCTGACTTGTTGGTCCCCAAGTAAAGCGAGTTGGCGTAATCCAGTCTCAACAGGATGTCAGCCTGGATGATGACCTATCGAGTCAAAGTAACCTAACAATGGTTTAAGCCCCCGCAGAATACCCATACAGGTCCCCCCCCACGTTCTTGGTTTGGGCCTGAAAGCTGAGAGCGGAGTCCACTCAAACACCCAGATTCTTTGCCATCTGTTTGGGGGTGGGGGCACAGCCCAAGGTTGTAGGCCACCAATGCTCAGTCCACAGCTCACCACCCCGCCCAACCAACAGGATTTCAGTCTTGCTAGCGTAAAGCTGCAGACAGTTGGCAGACATCCACTCAGAGATGGCCATAAGATTGCTCCGGAACATGGAGGCATCCTGTGCTGAGTTGCCAGAAAGTGCCACTACCAACTGAGTATCGTCGGCATACGATACCAGTGTCAGGCCTCTGCTGCTAGAGGTTGAACGTACAAATTGAACAGCGTCAGGCTCAATGCTGTGGCACCCCTTGTTGAATAGTATGGGTCCGAGAGCAGAAAGGGGGAGCCGACACCTGGAAGGTCCTCTCAGAGAGGAAGAAGGCGAACCAGTCGAGGGCTGAACCCGAAATCCCTGCCTCCTCCAGCCGTTGTAGCAGAATCTGGTGGGAGACCGTATCAAACGCGGCACTGAGGTCTAATAAAATCAGTGCCGACGTACGTCCCACATCCAGTGCGGCCCTCAGATGTTCAGTCACTGCTAGAAGGGCTGATTCCATGCTGTGGCCAGGGCAAAAGCCGTTCTGAGAAATGTTCAAGATGGTATTGTCTTCCAGGTAGCCTGTAAGAATAGAGTTGACATGGGACTCAGTAATCTTAGATATCCATGGTAGGAGAGATATGGGATGGAAATTCTCCAATTTGGTTGTGTCCAGAGAAGGCTTTTTTAATAGGGGGGTCACCCTCGCTTGCCTCCATGTCCTGGGAACAACTGCCCTGCACTGGGACAAATTAATTACCTGACACAAAGGAGACAGGAGCATGGGTAGGGAGTTCATGAATTGCTCCAGTTTAAGGGAGTCAGCAGGAGAACCGAATTTCACCTTGCTGCATAGCATGTGCAGCTTGTCCTGAGAGATTGACGGAAAGGACGCAAGAGTATAAGTAGTACAGGGACTGAATGCTGAGCCCAAAGATGGGGCAGCTGGCAAGAAGGAGTTGTAGATGTTCTCCACCTTTTCCACGAAGAAGGTTGCAAGAGCCTCATATTGCTCATCTTATGTCATGCAGGGTGCTGGGGGTAAACACGCCTGTTTAAGGTCTTTGAGTATGCCAAAGATAGATTTAGTGGGGTTTTTTATGCCCTTGATCTCAGCTGCGTGATAGGCTGCCCGCTCTTACTGGATGGCCCTGTGGTAGTCCTTAATAGCTGCCTGATAGTGCCCCTTCGAGATCAGATCATAGTCGCGTCTCCACACCCGTTCCAACCTTTTGCAGATTTTACACATGCTGGCAAGCTTGTCACTGTACCATGGACGACTTGGTGTTACGGCACTTGAACCACCTAGCTGGAATAAGCATGTCTAGTGGCTGACGGATCCAGTCCGACAGTACTTTGTCAGCAGCATCTGGGTCATCCGGTAGGTTAAGAGCATTTGTAGACAGAAGGGCATGTAATTGTTCAGTCTTTAGTTTATGCCACAGGCGCCTGTAAGAGGAGTGCTGAGCCACCCTCTGAGCGGGCTCTACCCCAGTGAAGATCATAGATATAAAGTAATGGTCCGATCAGCACACCGGGACCAGGGTATTGACTGTGAGGGAGCGGAGGTTCGAAAAGACTGGATCCAACAAGTGGCCGGCACAGTGGGTAGGGCCTTGGACTAGTTGAACCAACTGAAATACCTCAAAATCCGCCAGGAAGCTACCTATCTCAGGATCCAGAGGACTGTCCAAGTGTAGATTCAGGTTCCCAATGATAGTAAAATTGGCTGCTCTCGTTACTAGCGAACTGACTGATTCTATGAGTGCTGTCCTGAACTCTTTAGAGGGTCCTGGGGGCCGGTAGATCATTAGTCCCGACAGTAAAGCCTGCGTTAAAGGAAATCCCGAAACATGCACACTCACAGCCAGCCAAAGCCAATTTGGCGAAGGTGCAAGTATAGCAAGATTTAAAAACTACTGCAATACGGCCCCCCCTAGAGTCTCTTTTAAGAGTCACGATATTAAAGCCATGGGGGAGCGCCAGACTGCCTCAGCCACCGTATAGGGTGACAGCCAGGTTTCCGTTAAGAAAAGAACATCAGGAGCTTCGTCCTGCAACAGCTCGTGAACATCAAGAAAGTGCTTCACTAGAGAGCAGCAGTTAAGACTGCAAATCTTAATATTATTCCCCACGCAGGAGGGCTTCGTTAAAGGCAAGTTAGTGGCCCAAGAGTCAAAGCCACAATGTATACAACAGAAAGGGCCCTCAGGCACCTTGCCCAAAGGATGGTCACAGGGTCTCACTACCTCCCTTATAGCCAACAGGTCACCGCCGGTATAACCGAGCTTGTCATTGCTCAAACAGCCAGCATATCGGGCGTCTTGCAGCGGCGAGGCACGGACGGGTGCAGACGGGCTTGCCATTGGCGCGCCAGCGGCGCATCCGTGGCCCCACCATGCTAAAATAGGTGAGCGCTAATGGCCAGTACCGCCCCCTGCAACCCAGAAATGCATCACCCGAAGGGAGGCACAGAAACCAATTGACGCCCTCCACTACAAATGGCAGCCTACAGCGGTGGAACGGAGCGAAGTTAGCAGCAAAATAAGTATAGTATTTTAAGTTTAATAGTGAAGACCAACGCATTAAAAATGTGCGCGCTACACACTGCGAGTCCCGCAAAGTAAAAATAACAGTATGCACAAGGTCAGGGTGATTGTCAACAGAGCAAGTGGAAAGCGTGTGGCCTCACCATAGACCGCTGTGCGTCCGCGGCCCCACCATGCTAAAATAGGTGAGCGCTGATGGCCAGTACCGCCGCCTGCCCCCTGCAACCCGGAAATGCTTCAACCAAAGGGAGGCGCAGAAACCAATTGCCGCCCTCCACAACGAACGGCAGCCTGCCACAGTGGAACGGGGCAAAGTTAGCATCAAAAGTAAGTAGAGGATTTTAAGTTTAAAAGTGAAGACCAACACATTTAAATTGCGCGCTACACACTGCGAGTCCCGCAAAGTAATAATAACAACATGCAAAAGGTCAGGGTGATTGCCAACAGAGCAAGTGGAAAGCGGGTGGCCTCACCATAGACCGCTGTGCATCCGCGGCCCCACCATGCTAAAATAGGTGAGCGCTGATGGCCAGTACCGCCGCCTGCCCCTTGCAACCCGGAAATGCTTCACCCGAAGTGAGGCGCAGAAACCAATTGCCGCCCTCCACAACAAACGGCAGCCTGCCACAGTGGAACGGGGCAAAGTAGCATCAAAAGTAAATAGAGGATTTTAAGTTTAAAAGTGAAGACCAACAGATTTAAATTGCGCGCTACACACTGCGAGTCCTGCAAAGTAATATTAACAGCATGCACAAGGTCAGGGTGATTGCCAACAGAGCAAGTGGAAAGCGGGTGGCCTCACCATAGACCGAGTGAGGTGGCTGAACTTGACTTTGTTGCTGTATTTTGAAGACGGGTTCAAGGGTGTATCCTGTGTTGTGGGTAGGGCCTTCGCCTATCTGAGTGAGTCCCAGAATCTTGAGGCTCTTGAATTGGGCAGTGAAGTTAGTCGAGATGGAAGTTGAGGACACCGAATAAGGTGAAGTTGTCCGAGCTGATGGCGACGGGGACGATGAGGTTTGTGAGATGACTGCTGAAAGTTGACCATGGTATGGGCAGTCTGTAAGCTAGGGTGCCTTTGATGGTGTGTGGCTGCTGGTTTGTAGTTGGAAGTGCATATGTTCCATGAAGGTTGTGTTCTTGACGGTGGTCCAGGTGATGGATTTGTTGTGGATGACGGGAATTTCTCTTCCCGGCTTGTTCGATCTGTCCGGGAGGGAGATCTTGTAGCCCGGTAGAATGGCTGTGGCGATGATGGTTGCCATAATGGAGTTTAGCCATGTCTCTGTCTGGAAGAGGCTATCCGGGGAGGGCATGTCAAAGGTGTCCCATATCCCAGTGGTGTGTTTGCTGAGAGATCTGGTGTTGAGGAGCATGCATGTGAGATGGGGTGAGGCACCTGTGGCATGTAGGGTAGGTATTTTGGTGCAGGTGAAATAGAAGTGAGTCCATGAGAAAGACCCCTTGAGGAACGAGGTGAGGTGTGGAAGCAGCTGTTGTGGTGGCATCCGGTGTTGAGTGCATGCTGGTGGGAGGCTCTGTAGCGGCGGCATTCAATCACACCAGGGTCTGTGGTTCTGGGCATGGTCCGCATGCAAATGGTTGCAGATGGGCTTGCCTTTGGCATGTTAGGCTTGAAAATCCCATCCCTGCAACGCACTAATTTCATGCTATATTAGGTTAGCAGTGTGTGGCTAAATGCACGCCATTTGTATTCACGTTGTGCAACCTACTGAGTTATCCCATAGAGTGCAAAGATTCAGTTAGTGAGTGTGACTCCATTTTGTATTTCGTAATCCCTATTAGACTGTTTAGGCTGTGCCCGAACTAGGCCTCATTATTTAGTATTGCTTGCCTCAGCAGAACACTGTACTTCATTATTATTTTTTCTTCTGCTCAAGGTTGCTTCCTGACTCACTAATGAATAGGTCATTCTGCCCTCGCATACCTATCCGATATATAGTTTCTGCTCCCACATTAGGAGAAGCAGAGACCCAGCCCCGTTGCCTTGAATAGTAGATAACACATACCTATCTGGCAGGAGGTACCTCATCCCACTGTGCATCTTTGTTCATGTTCGGCTTAGGCGGGTAGTTTTCCATTGTAGACGTGGTTGGAGGCTTCTCGGGAGGAATGATGACTCACTGTAGACTGTTGCGGGGTCAGTCCCTCGGCAGGCATCTTAGGGTGCAGGTCAGATTGGAATCCTCTGCATAGTATTGCTAATAAATGTATACTTGTATTCTCTACTGTCTGACCGACTCTTCATTCTTGGGAAGACATAGCAGGTGGTTGTACGTAACCCAGGTGGCCCTAGAGGGCCACTTCCTTCAAGCAGGGCAAGGGCATCCCCACTACGTACACCTGCTGCATGGTCATGCAGCAGCTGCAATTAAGTAGGCCTAGGAGAGGAGAGAATTCAGGGAGGTGGAGGGCGGGGACTGGGAAGGGCAGGGCACAGGGCGCGAGAGAAGACACTTGAGAGAGATGGAGTTAAGGTCTGGGGGGGAATGTGTGGCAGGAACAAGAGGAGAAAAAAAAGCAGGCACAAGGAAAACAGACACAAAGAGGTAGGGTGGAAAACTGGCACAAAGAGAGAGAGTAGAAAGTGGAAAGTGGAAAACAGGCACAAATATACAAAGTGAGAGAGTGGAGAGTGGAAGATAGGAACATATTGGCACAAAGAGAGAGAATGGAAAACAGGCACAGAGAGGCACAAAGAGAGAAAGTGGAGAATGGATGACAGGCACAAGGACGAAGGCAGAAGAGTGAGAGAAAGAGTGAAAAGGACAAAGAGAAGGGCAAACGAGTGAAGGTCGAGAGAAGGGTGCAGAAATCAAGAGAGGAGTGCAAGAAGAAGGTGGGCCGAGGCAGTGTGGCTGGCTCAAAAAGGGCCTTAGACTGGCCAGAGGATCAGTCCAGGTAAGTGGGAGCATGGGCCTAGGCATCTGATCGATGGAGTCGCGCAGTGACTGCCAGTAAGTAGGTCCTTGGTTGGGGGAACGTGGAGGCAGAGGGTGGGGTTAGGGAAGAGCAGGGCACAGGAGGCAAGAGAAGGCTCACAAGGGAGATGCAGGTAAGGAGCGGGGAGGTGAGGGAAGGTGAAGGCAGAAAAGTGTGGGAGAAACCAGAAGAGCGTATGTGAAAAGAAAAAGCGGGCAAAAGAAAAATGGTCAAAAAAAGGCGATAAGAGAGAGTAGAGAGTAGAAAACGGGCACAAAGAAAGAGGGTGAAGAGTGCAAAACGGCACAGAGAGGCACAAAGAGAGACAGCAAGAATTGAGAAAGGGCACCAGGATGAAGGCTGAAGAGCAAGAGAGAGTGAAAAGGTCAAAGAGAAGGGTACAGGACTGAAGGTCGAGAGGAAGGAGAAGAGAGTGATAGAAGAAGGAGCACAAAAACAAGGCAGGGCCTTGAGGCAGGAAGTCTGAAAGGGCCTTAGACTGGTCAGAGGACGAGTCCATGTAAGTGAGAGCTGGGGCCTAGGCATCCGCTCAAAGAGGTCACATATCAGCTGTTATTAAGTAGGCCTTGGGTGGAGGGCATGGGGACAGCAAGACGGGGCTTTGGAAGGGTGGGTAACAGAAGGCCAGAGAAGGCATGTAAGGGAGATGCAAGTAAGGAGTGGGGAAGGCAGGAAAACGCAGAAGGGGGAGGTGGGAAAGCATGGGAAAACCCAGAGGAGAACGGTGCGAAGGAAAAATGGTCACAAGGAAATGGTCAAAAAGAGGCACAAAGAGAGAAAGTGGAGCATGGAAAACAGGCACAGAGAGGCACAAAAAGAGAGAGTAGAGAATTGAGAATGTGCACAAGGACAAAGAAAGAAGAGTGATAGAGAGGGTGAGAAAAGACAAAGAGAAGGGAATAAGAGTGGAGGGCAAGAGAAAGGAAAAGAGAGTGAGAGAGAAGAAGAGGCACAATAATGAAGTATGGCCTTGATGCTGCAGAATTAGTTCCGAAAGACCTTATACTGGTCCTAGAACCAGGTCAGGTAGGTCAGAGATGGGATGCAAGGTGTATGGCCTCAATCACATGGGGAAATATACTTTAACATAATGCATTCTCCTAATATGTTTCTAAAGAATGCACATGGACCAATAGGCTAGGAGGGGAAGTTTTAATGCCCAGCTAAATACTTACCTGCCTGGAGGTAATAGATACTCAGTACATCCAACAGAGCTTTGTGTAAAAAATGACTTTGAAAGTCCTTGGGACCAAATCAAGACCCCACCCACCATATATAAGTTGGGAGCAGTAACAGACATCACCTCTCTGACCCTTCCAAAAGAGAGGCCAGTGCTGGAATGGTGCTTTGATTCATTTCCATGCAACAAAAACAAAGAAGAAAGAGAAAATGGCTAAATATGTGAGAAGATTAGAGAATATCCTACAATTGGTTTACTCAAACAAACAAGTACAAGCTAATGAAATGTTATTTTATGTTGTGAGAAATTGGGTTATGGGTTGAAAGGATGAAACCCTACTCATGCAACATTCACAATCCTTGTTAGGATGAACCTCAAAAATGTACTAAATCAACTTCTACGTAACCCTCTGGTATGATGGCACAAAAGCAGTCAGGCCTAACTTAGAGGCAATGTGTAAAATATTAATGCAGCACACAAACAGTAGTAAAGTGAAAACACAACACAAGAAAAATCCCACACCAATTTCAAAATGTAGAGTAGTAATATGTAATAAATTATTTGACTCCAAATGACAAAAATCTAATCAGTAGAACCAGAGATATGCAATTGTGAATATTTCAGGAAGTATAGCGCCTAAAGGCACTTTCAGTTATCTGGTCGTGCAAGAACCAGGTTAGTCTCGATGGTTGTTGCTGTAGCGTGAAGATCCTGTCGGGTGATGTGAATGAGCATTGCTGGAGATTCTCATTGGTGGCCATCGCGGGCTGTTGATGCTGTAGCCCAAAGTGCATATCATGTGTTGCTGGTCATTACTGGTAGTCACTGTAGAACAAAGAGTTGGGTTTTCCAGAGCTTTGCATTGGTGGTCAGCACGGACGTCAAGATCTTGTGCAAACTGGCCCATTCGCAGTTGCGAAGAACCCAAAACTTCAGTATTTTTCCTTGTTCTGCAAGGAGGAGCTCAGCTTATGCCACACCAAGGGTCCAGGACCTGAGGGGTACCTCTTGGGGATCAGGTACTCATTTCAGCATAGGCTAGCAGGGCTCCAGCAGGTTCAGTTGCAGGTTGATACAGGTCCAGCTGCAGGTCTGTGGTACTTTAAAATTTGGGACCGCGTAGGAGGCAGGGCCCTACCCCTGTCTATCCCGGTATTAGTGAACCGCGAATGGTCAAGGCAGTATGTACAAGTGCTTTTTGTAACGTTTTAGCTATGAATGCACTGTGTATACGATATTATACATCACTACGTGGGTTCCATCTTAGAGCGGTGGCCATCTTATAGTTGCCCTCACATAGGCTACACTTTATGAAGCAAATACGGGCCTTTAGAGCACATGTGCCTTCCTTTGACTTCTCTGTGACCTGGGCAGCTTGGCTCTGCTGCCCCAGGTCAGTCCGGTCTCACGAGCTCCCCGTCCTCTGGCCACCTGTGATTAGCATCAGGGTTTGACACACCATAAAGCCTTTTCATACCACACAAGCCTCCGGCTAATCTCTTTCACACCTGACTGTTCCTGCTTTATGGCCTGTTTTGCAAACAGGAGCTGCCCGTGTTTATTGGGGTCTGCTGATATCTGATGAGGGATCTGAGCCTCGCTGGGTAAATAATTGTGGGCTGGTTAAACAGGAATGTGGGATTGTCATCATGACTCTGCCTTTTCTTTGAAGCCAAAATATGTGAATGACCACTTGTAAAACAGGGGCGGTGTTGCCCAGAGCGTAATATTCTGTATAAAACAGAAGACTGGTTTTTGTTCTGGGGACTGCCTCATTCAGTTGCTAAGGCTTCTGTGCGACGTAGTCTCACTCATTTGTGTTTAATAAAGATGTCTTTTTCATATTTCAGCTTCTTTTGCCAAGTTCTTTGTTACATTACCATGAGAGTGGTCTTTTATAATACTACAGCAACAGGATAACCCGAAGTCATAGGGTGCTATCCCTGGCACCGCTGGGGTCCTAAAATCCCCGGTACTTCAGGTCCAGTTGCAGCAGGTTAGCTGGCCAGTTGCTGAGAGGCCTCTGAAGTTTGTTGAGTCCCTGTAGCTCATAACAGGAGGTCAGTCAGCTGACCCTTGGAGTCACTTCAGACTGAGATGAAGGGTCAGTCTTCCTTCTCAGCCAGCAGGGCAGGGTCTCCTTCCCCTGTAGTATCAACAGGTCCACAAATGTACTGAAAAGTGGGTTTCAGAGTCCCCTTTTTATATCCGATGCCCACTTGAAGTGGGAGAAACATCTGGAGTTTCCCACTACAGAGTTGTCTAGAACATCCTACCTCCCTGCCCTGGTTCCAGTCTGTCTGTAGACAGAATAGGCTGATAATGTGAAGTCCTCTTTGTGTGAGTTGGGCCCTTGCCCTTGAAGTGTAAGTGAGGAAGGTGACAGCTCTACTCCCAAATTGCCAACACCCAGACTGTTTATTGTGATACTGTCTTGGAGAAATAAACAAAGGTCAACTGGCAATAACTAGTCTTGTGACCCAGGAACAGGCTGCAAGCACTAACTGGCTAGGACAAGAAAATGTCAACTTTCTAAAAGTGGAATTTTCTGAGTTGTGACTTAACATACAACTTTACCATTAAAGCGGGTTTTAAAGTACAGGTCCTCAGACACCAAACATGACTTTCCTACCTGCTCCCAATCAAAAAGTATCACTTATTAAATGTAATTAAGTAACCCAATGTTATTCTTTGGGAGAGGTAGGCCTTGCAGTAGTGAAAAATGAATGTGTGAGTTTTTCACCACCAGGACATGTAAAACTTAAAAGTACATGTTCCACTTTTCAATTACAATGCACCCTACTCAAAGGGCTGTCTAGCTCCTACTTTAGGATATATGCAATAGAAACTGAGTTTAAGGCTTGACAAGGGAGTTATTTTGCTAGGTAGAATTAGCAATTTAGAAATGCCAGCAGGCTGCAATTACAGGTTTGAGACAGGTTTTAAAGGGCTACTTAAGTGGGTGGCACAATCAGTGCTGCAGGCCCACTGGTAGAATTTAATTTATAGGCCCTGGGTACAAGTAGTACCAATTTCCCAGGAACTTAGAAGTAAATTAAATGTGCCAATTGGGTGTAAGCCAATTTTACCATGTTTAAATGAGAGAGCACAAGCACTGGTTAACAGTGGCAAAGTGTGCAGTGTCATAAAAGCCTAGATAAACGGGTTCAGAAAACAGGAGGGATGAAGGCAAAAAGTTTGTGGGTGACCCTGCAGATAGGGCCAAGTCCACCATATGTTATGTCATCTTATGTTATGGTTATTTGTGTCATGCACAGCTTACCCAGGAGGGTAGCCAGGCCTGAGCTAGTGGCTTTGATGTGCAGGAGAAGGTTGGTCTAACCTTTAGGAGCCTGGTACGTAAAAATCCCTCAACAGCTGTGGCTTTTTAGATGCGGGGGATGTGGGCTGGCAGTCGCCAGGCTAAGACGAGGTTTCTGGTCACGATGTGGAAGCTGATGATGCTGGTAAGGTATGTGGGTCCCCAACTGCGTAGGGCTTTGTTTGTGTGTGTAAGGAGCTTAAGCAGTACAAATTTATGGAGTGGGAGCCAGTGGAGGTCTTTTTGGTCTGTAGAGATATGTTGCCGATGAAAGTGAGAGCATTAGTTTGAGCGTTAAACTTGATACTGGATGATCTGGAACCTCTAGGTGAGCTGACAGTAATGTTTTCAAAAACAAAATCCTAAAGCAGGAATTATTTTTTTAATAAAAAAAAACAATGTCCCCCTCAGCATACTAGTTTCCTCCTATGGTGAGGGGGTATTGAGCACTTTTCAATGCCTCTTATAGCCAGGTGTTTCTTGACGGTGCCAGGCATTGAAAAGCAGCTATACATCTGCCCATTTAAATGAGGTGGGCAGGCATATAGCCAAATCCCCAATGACCCTTACTCCGTTGAGCCATTAGAGGAGTTTCACCATGGCAGAGACAGAGTAGTCTCTGCTGTCGTCAAACTGTGGTTCACTCCTATTTTAATCAGGCAGGTGGACCATAGTCTTGGTGGGGGGGAGCTCTATCGCCGTTGCAACGGAGGTCCCTCTCTGCCAAAAATTAAATCAGGCCCTTTGTTATACACTTAAATTAGAAACACAAAATCCTTGTATATTTCAGTTATCCAATGCTATTTTCTGAAATAGAAAAGCAAGACAATTACTTATTTACATTAATTATTATTATTGCTATTTTTCATTAATGTATTTGTTTGTTTTTTATGTAATTAAATGTATTATTAGATTTTAGCCTGGGGCATTAAACGGTCATGCTCTGTAGAATCTTGTTCTCATTACTCATGGCTGCATCACTATTACCAACAATAGGCATTGGAGAATTCTCCTTTATTCGATGATGTTTGATTAAGCTTTGGAATCTCTTGTCACCAGATTACCCCCTTGGAGGCCGGTATTTGAATTTTGATTGGCTACTGGAATAACAATTAAGACTTTGGGGCATATTTACAATGTAATGGTGCAGCGCCGCAAGGAATTTTGCTGTGCCGAGCTGCGTAATTTAAAAAATGCAGGGATGTGTTGTATTTACAAGAATACGGTGCACCCCTGTGCTTTCCACTTCGCTGGCGCACAAACAGCAGCCCTGCGCCAATGCAGGCACCCTAATACCATGGTGCTACATTTCAAGCGTTGCAGGGATGATTGTGTTTGTGCAGGATAGGGTACCTTCCGGCACATAAACAATCATTAATGGCATTTTGCTCTTTCTATGTGTGCTGCAGAATGCATCATACATAGAAAGGGCAAAAAACGAGGAGAAATAAAAGTATTTAATCTATTTGTGCCACTTTAATGCCTCCTCTGCCTCAGATATACGAATCCTTATAAATCAGGGGCAGTGTCAAAAAGCCATGGGTGTTACATAGGCAGAGCCTCAGCATCACCCTTTGACACAAAGTACTGTGTGAAAGAGGGCAATATTTACAAGGCTGTGTAAAGGCATGCAAAGTGGCTTTTTATGGCCTTGTAAATATGGGCCAGCACACAGCACCACTGTAGGGTCCAAATAAATTACGATCCGGTAGTGCTCGAGACTTGAAAATGAGCCCCCATGTTTTCTATGAGGTTGGCAAAGCTAATCTCTCCAGCACTGTTTGCCTGGCAGTAGCGCATGTGACAAGAGTTGAGACACATGGACTATAGTTGCAGAGGGTGCTTGTTTATGGAACGTGTTTGGTAAAAATGTACAGAAGGTATCCTGAGTCACAGGTATAGAGGGCTGCTTTGCCTGCTTTTCTTCTGGTATTCATATAGAAATTAGAGCTACAAATGTAAAGGCCAGAGCTATCAAGATAAATACTTGCTTTATTGCTCAATCAGCCTATGAGACTTTGGTCACTGTGCAGGAAGTGGCTTGGTGAAGGCATTTAGCGGTATCGGTGAGACCAGGGCTGCGGTGCGAAGTGGGGCAGTGCTCGTCATGCTGGCAGGTCACGGTGCAAGCAGTGGCATTGTTGTTGCTGAAGCGCTTTCATCGGTTAACGATCTAGAGTTGATGGTGCTGGCATCGGTAGGCTAGTGCTGTGGTGTGGGATGGGCGGTGTGTCAAGTAACTTACGAGCAGTGCACCTAGGCCATGGCGCAGTCACCGGCATAGATGTCAGTGTGGAGCCTATGAGACTCTGGTGGAACATGCTGAATGCTTCTAGGATAAGGCAGAGCTCTGATATAACATTGAGCCCCAACACCTGCCACCTGGAATGGAGCAGGGAGGGTTCGGGCTGCCACTCCCCTATGAGGGAACTCGGTCACTGAGTGCCCCTGGCCCTCTTTCAAATTCAGCTCTTGGGTACTTTGTGTTAACACAGTGTTAGAAATTGCGGTCTCTAGTTGGCGGAGGTATGCACCTTGTCCAAGTAGGGACCCTTCCTTCTAGTCAGGGTTAGGGGATTACACTTCTAAAATAACCCCTGCTCTCCCCCTTGATAGCCTGGCACGAGCAGTCAGGCTTATCTCAAAGGCAATGTGTAAAGCATTTGCACATAGCACACAGTAATACAGAAAAAACACTACAAAAGGACACCACACTAGTGTTAGAACAATAGCCAATATTTATCTGTGTAAAACAAGACCAAAATAATAAACATCCAACATAAAGTAATCAAAACACAAACATTTCAAAAATAGACAGAATGAAGTTCCGTGAAGTCGATAGACCCATCCGGGGCTATCACGGCGTCATGAACCAACATATCCAAAAGTTCAGGCTGACCATGGTGTCGGTCGTGGGTCAGCTACGGTGTCGGAAAGATCCGCAAACAGTACCTTGAAAATGCAGGGCGGTGTGTACCCTGCGGTGGCGTCGCTGGCAGGCGTCGGTTCCAGTGGTCAGTGCAGGAGTTGATGGGCCCTTGAAGTCACCCACATTGCAGATCGAACACCATGAGCTTGAAGTCAGTAGTGCTGACATTGGTAGTCATCGGGGCTGTGATGCTAAGTAGAGTGGTGCGGTTCCTTCAGGTCTCTATGCAGGAAGCTGCTTGTGAAGGCCTCCAGCAGTGTCGGTGAGACCAGGGCTGCATTCCGAAGTGGGGTGGTGCTCGTCGCATTGCTGACAAGTCACGGTGCAAGCAGTGGCATTGTTGTTGCTGAAGCTCTGTCATCGGTAGACAATCTAGTGTTGATGGTGCTGGTGTCAGTAGGCCAGGGCTGTGGTGTGGAACAGGCGGTGTGTCGAGTAACTTACGAACAGTGCTTCCAGGCCATGGTGCAGTCAGCGGCGTAGATGTCGGCGTGGAGCGTTGTCGTGGGGAATACCAGGGTGGCGATGTGAAGTGAAACGGTGCGCAGTGCTGTGCCCTCAGGTCCCAGTGCAAGCAGCGGGTCGGTGATTTCATCGTCAATTAGACTAGGGTTGCGATGTGAAGCAGGGAGTGCTCTATGCAATGCCAACAGGTCACAGAGCCGGCAGCAACATTGTTTTTTTAAATTTTGTTTATTGACATTTTTCAAACAACTAAAGTGCGGTACAGTACAACAGGTCAGCATTGTATCAAATCAGTACAAAAATTGAAATAAGCATAGACCATACAGTTCACAATAGTGTTGTAGTACTTCACGCTCCGTTAGCTCTTCACCAGTACAAGAATGCATATTCATCATATTCTTCAATAATCACACGGATCAACAAATAGCGACAATAAGATAACATTACATTATATATTACCATATAGAGGACTGAAGTTATAGCCATTCGTCACTAGTAAACCATACGTTCCAGAAAATACAGTTGGGGCTCGGACCCCAAAACCAGGTGGAAGATAATACCCCATCATGTCAATATCTCAATCTGTGTTGAACTCACATGTGTCTCAACGATAGATTCTCGCTGACGCTGAGCCCAGAGCAGGAATGGCTCCCAGATGTCAAGAGGTCGAGAGGTAGGTGGCATGAGCTCCCAAAATGTGCTCAGCTGTGTGTGACCATATGTGACATCTCTGATCCACCCCTTAAGGGAGGGCACCCGTTTCCTGCCCCAGTGGACTGCAACCTGCCGCTTAGCGAACAAGGAGTGCATACAACTTACGCAACTTGGGCGGTGTATCTTTTACATATCCTAATAGGCCAAGAGTGGGAGAAGGGACAATTGACACATTAAGGACATGATTCACTGAGTCAAAAATCAAAGACCAGACCTCGGCGATCTTGGGGCGGTCCCACGCCACATGCAGAAACGTGGCAGGGGCATAACCGCTGCGCCAGCATTTATCATCTTCCCGAATGCCCATACGATGGAGACTCACAGGTGTCCTATAAAATCTATGCAAATATTTAAAGTGGATCAGTCTCAGCTTATAGTTAGGAAAGAGTTCAGTGAGCTGCCCACAACAGAATTCCCACTGAGCTTCAGTCAATGGAGTGGGTAGTTCGTCATTCCAGTGTTGCAAGGATTTGGGTGTCACCAGTGGGGCAGTGTTTTGCATGTGGGTATATAGCCATGTAATGGGTCTACGGGGAGATGGGGACGTCAACAGATTCTCCAGTGCAGGCAGAGATGGAGGTGCCAGCAGGAATCCCTCCCAAGGAGCTCGGCACGCCGCTCGCAGCTTATGTGGCAGCAGCATTGTTGGTGACATCGGGTTGGTTTTTCCTCTGTGGTAGTTGAAACACGCAGTTCTAGATGTGGGTACCCTGAGGATGGTGAAGTATTTGGTGTGCCTAAGACTTCCAACAGGAGCCAAGCTTTTCTTCAAGCCCTTTGAGAAACTTTGGAAACTAAGTTGGAGAAAGTCCAGTCCTTTTACTGCCCAAGACAAAAGCAGCCACTGCAGGCCAACCCAGCAAAGCACACAGCAAAGTGGTAGTTCCCTCTGACAGCTTCTCCAGGTCTTCTTCTAGTAAGGTTCCTTAGTTCAAACGAGTTCTAAAGTTCTGGGGTTTTATGTCCACTACTTATACCCCATTTTCTCTTTGTAGTCTTTGTATCCAGAATCACTGAACTCAGTAAAAACCAGTACATTCCTTCCTGGTCTAGCTTCACTACAGGAGATGGAGACAGCATTGTGCAAAGCAAACACAGCCTATTCAAGCGCTAGTGAAAACTCCTCCCACCACTCCAAATACAGAAAGGTCTATTCAGCCTGGCTGTGAGTCACCCAGGCAAGGCAAGAAAGACCTCAACCCCACTGTGTCTAGAGTGAATGCAAATCCCCAGCTCCTGTCACTCCAAAACCAGACAGTGAATACAAAAAGGGGCAGAGGCACACAGATCGATTAAACAAGAAAATGCCCACTTCATAAAAGTGCCATTTTCAAACACACAATTTTAAAACCACCTTCACTAAAAAGTTGTGTTATCAAATTCTAAGTTCAGACAGCCTTAACTTCAAGTCTCCAGCTAGTCCCAATTGAAAGTTACACTTGTAAAATTTTACTAGGCAGCCTCAATTATCACCTATGGGAAAGACAGCCTTTTATTAGTGAAACCCAAAATGCACAGTATTTCACTATTAGGACATGTAAAACACACTACTCTGCATCCTAACTTTCACATACACTGCACCCTGCCCATGGGGCTACCTTGGGCCTACCTTAGGGGTGACTTACATGTAAGACAAGGGAAGGTTAGGGCCTGGCAAGTGGGTGCACTTGCCAGGTCCACATGGCAGTTAAGACTATGTGCAGACATTGCAGTGCCAGGTCTGAGACACCTTTGAAAGGCTAGTTGTGTGGGTGGCGCAACCACTGCTGCAGGCCCACTAGTAGCATTTAATTTACGGGCCCTAGGCACACACAATGCAGTGTATAGGGAGATACTAGTAAATCAAATATGCCAATCATGGAAAAACAATCCTAATACAATTTATATGGAGAACATATGCCCTTTAGCACTGATTTGCAGTGCTAAAGTGCCCAGAGTTCTAAAGCCAATGAAAAATGGGTCAAAAACAGGAGGCCAAAAAGCAAAAAGTATGGGCATAAACCTGTCAAAAATGTCAGGTGTAACACGCAGACAGTACAGTAGCTGCACCATTAGTATAAATGTATACTTGAGAGATGCAATATTATTCTGACTATTGAGTATTAAGCCGTCTACCTTGCAAACCCTAACTTACAATATTGATAATCTTACTAGGTAAGCAAGGATGCTTTTTCTTTTATTCCTAAGTATGAAGAAACACATTTACAGTCTCAGCCTCAGTTTTAATTGTGCAGTGTAGACTGCGTGTCAAGGTTTTGAACTTGGTTGACAGCATTGATAAACTTATTTAGCGAGTTTCTGTAAATGGTTATGGTAAGATGCGACCAAGCAATTAATTACATAACATTATGTTTCATTGTGCAATTTTGTTTGCTATTGATCTTTGCAAATTATATACATTACATGTAAAAGATGTGATACTGCTGAGACGACTGACTCAACAGCAAACCTAAACTAAGAGAGACATACAAAGAAGAGTCACGAGAAGGACATAATTCAGTCACCAAAATGTGGGCCCACAAAGCATATCATAAAAAAAAAAAACAACTGGATTTCAGAGGCCGTATTTAATGAATTTCAACCTCTTGAAAGAACCAACTAGAAAAGAGAAACCCAGTCACACTCAATAGAAAAAGAGAGGGGGCAACGTGGCAGTAAATTAATTCATCCAGTTGTCTGGATTTTCATTGTGTTTTTTCTTTAAAGGAGGTGTTTAAAACTACAGTAAACCTTGTCCCTTTTTCTATCGCCACCCTCGGTCAGGGGATTCGATTAGAGAACACTCGCAACATTCCTTACTGGAATCTAGAGAGAACTGCAAAAGAAAGGCAGATATTCAGGCAGATTCCTTGATTGACATATGTAGTACAGCCACTTGTGCTACTACTGCTACATTTACCGTCCTGGATTCGAAGGATAGTCCAGGATAAAAAGGTGTAATATGCATTTGGACAAGAAAATTACAACTAGGTTATTCAATCAGTTAGTGGTAATTCTGTAGCGCGAACCTAGCCAAAAGGCAGAAAAGGGCAATACAAAGGCAATCATAAAGTCAACGAGTGAAAGCAAAGGTAGTTGGTTTGTTGGCAGTTAATGCTTTGTGGTGTCAAGTTCTTTAAAGATGTGCTTCTACTTTTTTTTTTTTCCTCATCTCCCCAAAGACGTTGGCAGATTTTGCAAGCCGACTATTTTAAACCTGGGCGCCCTTCGGCTAACTGCTTTGTCTAGGCCGACATAGCCTTCCCCACGTATTTGGGGTCTGGTGTAATCATTGGACCCACGTAAGGCACCATCATTTAACGAGTGATCAATCGGAGGCGCCGTCCCCAGGTTAGTAATGGGAGCCAGATGTTGTCAAACCTATCCCCCCTACTATCTTGTTCTAGCTGTGCCATCCTCAGCGCAGCTTTTAACCAACTTTCTCTGTCCGGAGGGGTCGGGTCTTTCCACCTGATGCGGATCTCCCTCCTGAAGATGTGCTTCTTCAGTTCTTCCCAAATTGGAGAAGCTTTCGGAAAATCCTGATGGATACGACACTGCTGTTTCAGATCATGTGGGCATGGATGGCAAAGGCCTGCTGCTTTGCTTTTTTCCTTTTTACACTTCTTAGTCTGCAGTCTGATGGTGACTTTGCTGCTCGGGTGCTTGATTTTTGCTAACGTGTTACTTTAGGGTGAGTTTGGTGTACAAAGTGAATCCAAGTGACTTGGTTTTAGGTGAAAGTTGGGGTTCAAATCCATCAAGGTTCATGTCATTGAGACAGGTTTGTACAGTGTCTTGTTGGTTTTTTGCAAATAACATAAATTCTGTCTTGGTTGGGATGAGCTTCAGGTAGTCGCTGGACAACTAGGTTTGCATGAAGTGCAGACAGTGTTTTATTCTTTGGATGCTGAAGCAGAAGAGCCATTCAAGCAGAGTTATGCATCATCGGCATATCAGTGAATCTGATGTTATCTGTGATTAGAGGACCAAGCGTCTCCTTGTAGAGTTTCAACATGAGGGGACAGTATGGCACCATGGGGTACTCAGTGGGTGATAAGATATTCTGGGACCTGGAGGTGAATCCCATTCAAGACTCCAGGGTGCGTAGGGAAATGGGATGGTCAACTAGGTTAAAGGCAGCTGAGCGATTCAGTAATAGGTATTTAAAGAAGCTGTTTCACCACCTAAATGGTCCAGTCAGTACCTTGCAAATACAAGAGCTGAAATGTATGCACAGAGGCAACATAATTCAAATCCTGACACTATCCCTAAAGAAGCCATCACAAAGATGCATTCAACAGCATGCCTCTGGTATCGTCTAGTGACATTTAATACAGGAATGTGCATCCCTTTGATTCACTTGTGACATTCCCCATATCGAGTCAACCTTCATGTCTGGAAGGACACCGCAGCTTGCCCCTAAATGCACAACATACTGCCCCAAGCAGGTACCAAACAGAGGTATTGTGTGATGAGATCCCAGGGGCCTATTTACAAGCCCCTTTTGCTGGCGGGGCATCACTTTAAATATGGGAAAAAGTGATGTACTGGTGGTGCAAGAGGCTTGTAAATAAGGGGCCACATTATCAGGTGGTGCCATAGGAAGGTCTTCTCCATGACCTTCAATCTCATTATCCTCTCCTGTGGCTTTAACCAGTAATTAATAGGCTGCCCTATGGCAGCCAGCACAAATCGGGGCGGGGGAGGGGGCAGGCTAAAAAAAGAAAGAAAAAATGTACCTTCTCGTCGCTTCCTTGCCGTGTCTCCCCTCCGTCCTCCCTCTGCTCTGGCTGCAACAGGAATCACACCCAGGCTCCTCATAGCCAATCATAATGCTGCAATGCAGCATTGTGATTAATCTGAGCACCGTAGTTTGGCGCTAAGCCAGGGAATGGGGGCTGGGCATGTTCTTCTTGCAGGTTGTAATGCAGCCTGCGTGGAGAACATTCAAACTACACATGACTGTTTCGCTGGCCCCACTTGGAGTGAGCAAACCATTCCACCTGCTCCTGTCATGAGAGAAGTCCCAAACTGCAAAGCTGCAGGACAAAATAAAATAATAACGTGAATTATTATCATTTTATTTTTCATTTTTGCATTGCTAAAAAGCAGTGGGGCGACGCTGCTCTGCATTGGCGAAGGAGCCGCTACTGGGGTGCCACCCAGGATCTCAACGCCTTTTGGAGCTTCACTTCCTGGTGGTGCTCTTAGCTGGAAGTCCCCTCACCTTACAGAACACCTTGAGCTGGGCCACAGTGTAGGTATCCACATTGGCCAGCTCAATCTCCATTCTTACAGGTGTGGTCTCAAGCACTACAGTTTGAGATTTTAGAAAAAGCAAAGAGGCCAATCATGGTCTTAGATAGAGGATGGTAATGTACACCAAATCCCTGTATGGCACTGCACAAACACAAGTCCTAATCGCACCGCTGCCACTAATGTGAGAAATTGGGTTGTTGGTTGACTGGGGCGTCAGCCCTGGTCAATCCACAGTCACAATCCTTCTCAGGGTGGGGCACAAACCAACTGCTCGCAATAAGCCCCCCAGTATCCCAGAGTTGCCATAAATGTTTGAGCATCATGGCAGAACATGCTCTCGGCAGAGACCAGAGAGTTCCACCAGGGAAGGCCTACCTGCAGCTCTCCTGTCTTGGACGTTTCCATCATCACCCGTTAGTCCTGGTCAACGCCAAAGAAGCTGAAAGGACTCAGGTCACTGCTCAACGACCGACACCTTCAACAGCTGAGTTTAAAAAGAGATCTGTTTCCCTGTCCAAGCTCACAACATTTTATTGTTGCGCAGATTAATGTATTCCAAGTCTTATCTGGTAGGAATGGAATGAGTGTGCGATGACTAGTCTGTGGAAGACAATTGCATGATTATTGTAGACTTAAATAAGCAGTGAACCACGGTGAGTCCCAGGGTAGGTCGCACATAAAAAGATGACTCAATATATATATATATATCTACCGATTTCCTCTTCTGACGCGTTCAGATTCGGGTTTTACCTGTTTACCGTCAATGACACTTCTTCACCCCAAAGGGGTTAAACATTCAGCCAGGCAAACATCCTGCAGATACTAAAGACAGCAATAATAGAGATACCTTAATGAAACATGCAGGTAACGACCGATAACACAATTGACTCTGAATGGAATTTTATCCACCACCATTCAGAAAATACTGACTGTGTGGCATGGTCTACTTGACAGCGTGATGCAAATTAAATCAGCTGAAAAGCACAAAAAAGTGCTTAGAAGTTTAGGGTAATCCCTGAGTTTACTTCAAAAACTTAAGTGTTACATGTTCCATAAAGAAAAGAGAAAATGTATTTTCAGCAGTCTGAAACAGAGTAAACCACCGAACGAGTCTTTGTTTATTCGTCAGTATCATCTGCACCTGATGGACACTGCACGCTTCTGGTTCCTTAATCACTGTGGACCAACGATTAGACCTGTGGATCTCTGTGACTGAATGTGGCTTACCCCGAATTTACTCTTGAATTACCAGAAGTAAGTCACTGGATCAAAAAAATGTTTTCTGAGTCCTTTGTGCTTATTAGGTGCTCCACAAAGGTGCCACAACACTCTGATACGTGGTGCTGTTGAAACTAGACAACAATGGAGGCTAGGCTCTCAAATGTGATTCTGTGTCCTCCTACCTTAATACACAAACCAAGAAGGACAGCACCAAAGCGGTACTGTGGCTTCAGGGAAATGCTGTGTGTGCTGCGGGGATACCAATGCAACCAAGGTGCCCAGAGCAAAACTTACCCTACATTCACTGGCGGCAACTTGGGCATTTCAAAGGCGTCTGTCAGTGGTCGTGCAGGATTAATGTGACTCAAACTCTGTACCCAACCTCTCTATCTAGGGAGATCTCTATAAGCTTAGCACTGAGGGACTATTTACAAGCCCCGATCGCCACAACATCGTCAAATTTAAAGACGTTTGTGGTGGTGATATGGGCTTTGCCTTGTTTACAAGGCAGTGTTAAACGCCACCTTGTAAATAAGGCCCCCTTTCACGCTATACTAAGCGTGAACGGGGAGGGAGAAGGGTGTTGCTGTGGGCAATCCACCGCAACACTCATTGATTTTGATACTGCCCCATAGTTACAAGTGAGGCGTAAATATGGGCAGCGCCAAAATTAAGACCATGGAAAACCTGGTCTTACCCTGGCGAGATGAGGAGAAATTTTTAATTTCTCCTTGTTTTTGCTGTTTCCATGTGTGCTGCATTGTGCAGCACATGAGGAAACAGCTAAATGCCTTTGATTATTTATGTGCAAGAAGGTCTCCCTTCCTGCACACAAAGAATCCTACAAAAAAATTAAGTTTTGAAATTCTATGTGTGGAAACCAATTGAGGATTGGAAAAACGATAGTATAAATTGTATATAAATAAGCTTAAATTGGATGTAACTATTATTCATCTTTTCTAATCATGCCCTTTTCTTCTGTATATTAAGTCTTAATGAGCTTTCCTTAACATCATTACTATCCTATATATTTTATGTATTGAATTTTTTTATGATTTAAGCGCAAAAACATGTATCTCATTGGTTACTTCATCATGTTTATGCAACTGTGATTTCCAAATAAAAGGAAAAAAAAAAATGAAATTCTATGTGTGCTGCATTAAGCAGCCCACATAGAAGTTTCAAATCAAGTTTTCAGATTGTTTATGTGCAGGAAGGGACACCTTCCTGCACATAAGCAATCATTCCCCACAATGCAGGCACCCTTGCACTATGACACTAAAGTGTTGGCGCTAGGCAACCAAATTTATCACCAGCGCACGGGGAAACGCATGGCTGCACCATATTCGTGTAAATATGGTGCAGCACTGTGTTTCTAAAGTGACAGAGCGTGTCATTAGCCTTCTTGGTATAACGACACGCTTCGCCACTTTCCTTGTAAATATGCCTATGAATTGGCACATATTAGCCTAACATGGAGCAATAGGTGCAATACTTGTCTCTTCAGCTCCTTACGTTCCTCCAATCAGATGATTGGAAACTATTCAGGTCTCTCAAACAAGGCAAACTCAGCCACCTACTTACCTCTGATAAATCATGGAAACAGGAATTCACTCTCAAATACATTATGCTCTACATAACTGCAGCTCTCATATTGACCAGTTGACATGGAGTGGGCACGCATGAGGTTCGCCCCTGAATATGATGTCAGAGTGGAGGCCAGGCAGGCCAAATAGACTAAAGATTTAACATGCTGAAGGACTTAACTGTCAGGGTCTCGATCTTGATACGTAATCCCTTAGTAGAAAGGCTGTCCTGTAAGATTGTACCCTAGCCGACTATCCATATCAAATTAACAACAGTAAGACGGGTGAAGTCCAATGTTAACAAATTTTGAAATACGTTTTCATGGGAACCATGCTGTCTACTTAGTTTACCCAATTTTCTCAGAATCATGCTACTTATCTTACCCAATTTGCTCAGGCATCTGACAGCTCATTGTCCAGAGTAATGACTTGCAGGAATCTTGTTCCTGGACAACATAGCATGGAAACTATGGATTCAGTGCATGTAGTTCCTGCAATCACCTCCCCCAGAGAAGATATGATCTTTACAAACACAGATAACTAGCCATGAGTGGAGAGTTGCCACAGAGGGTTGCAGAATAAGCATCACACCAATATGTCCTGCGAAGAATTTATGCATCTGCTCTATTTCCCTGTGACTGATAAAAATTGGCCCTACCCCTACAAAACAGCCACAAGAGCTTCGGTCTAGGTCCGTTAACCATTTGAAGACTATGGAAGCGCAAGAAACAGAAACAATCTATGAGAAGTTGGGTTGTTGGTTGAGTGGGTTGTGAGTGCTGGTCAAGCAGCAACCACAATCCTTGTCAGGGTGGGGCACAAGCCAACCCTAAATTAACCTGTGCTCAACCCTGTGGTAGCTTGGCAAAGAGCAGTCATGTTTAACTTAGCGGCAATGTGTAAAGTATTTGTGCAAGACTTTAAGCAGTATAGAGTGAAATTCAATTTAAAAGATTCAGGTCAAAATAGTGCCAAAAAGCACAAAGTACCAACTATGGAAATCTGGTCGTGCCAGACTGGGACAAAGCCACAAGTGTGGGCCAGTAGAGTACGGGCTGGCTACAGGGACCCAGTTAGGCCCGCTGAACAGAGTACCATAAATCCTGGTTTGCAGAGTATTTCAAGGATACGCGTATGAGGTCCATCAAGCAGTCAAGGCGATACTCGGGTTCTGAGATGCTGTGAGGCGAGGGCCTGCATTGTTGTTGAGGATACGATAGACTGGGCTTGCAATGTGAAGACTGGCATTAAGGATGCGACGAGCAGTCCGGACGATGCATCGGTTCCAACGAGCTGTTAGGCTGTAATGCTGAGTCAGGCGTCATCGTTGAGGCTGCCTTCAACGATGGATGCGAGGGCCTGTGCTGAGGATGCGCTGCACAATGGCATTGCGGGTTGCACCAGCGATGTGGGCTTTTGCTCCTAGTCCAATCCATGCTGCAGTAGAAATGCATCGGTTCTGCTCAGGGTTGCACCGAGCAGCTGAGGAGATGCATCGGTTCCGCTGGATTCACCGAGTCTGGCAAGCACATTAGGCCCACTTCCAAAGGTCCAGGACTGAGTTGGCACCAATTGGCAGGGTAGACACACAGATGGCAGAATCCAGGTGCAAAGTTGTTAGAAGTCTGTTGCCTTCCTGAAGCTTCAGATCAGAAGACCCGCCACCTACCCCTTGGAGCCACTCTGGATTCTGGGTTCAAGAGTTGCAGGTCCTTCAAAGCATCACTCCAGCAGAGTGGCATTCCTTTCAGTAGCACAGCAGACATTCTTCCCAGCAGAGTATCCAAAGGTGCAGAAGTATACTGAAGAGGTGGTGTCTGAGGTCCAGTCTTCATACCCAGTTGTGCCTTTGAAGTGGGGAGAAGCTTCTAGAAGCATGCCTTTGAAGTGCACAGATGCAATTACTTCTTGGCCCTAGGTCCAGGCTAACTACAGGAGGTATGCAGCCTTTTGTGTGGAGACAGGACACAGCCTATTCATGTGCAAGTGGGGCTGGGTCTAGCTCCTCCCTCCCGTCCTGCCAGTGATGGCCCATCCAGTCAACTCAAGCACCCCATTGTGTGTGGCTGTCTAGGAGGAATAAACAGAGCACAGCTGTCATCCACACCCAGTCATGTGACCTAGAGACAGGCTACAGGCACCAAATGGCTAAGCAAGTAAACGCCAACTTTCTAAAAATGGCATTTTCAAATTTGTCATTTAAAATCCGACTTCACTATAAATTAGGTTTTGAAATTACAATTCCAGAAATACAAAACATGAATTGGTTACCTGTTCCTATTTGGAAATTACATTTCTAAAACATAATAGGTAACTCCAATGTTATCCTAGGGGAGAGGTAGGCCTTGCAGTAGTGAACAATAAATTTCAGAGTTTTTCACTACCAGGACATGTAAAACTTAAAAATGCATGTATCAGTTTTTAAATGTATTGCACCCTGCCCTCTGGGCTGTCCAGAGCCTACCGACATATATTTATTAAAAAGGAAGGTTGGCCCTGGCAAAAGGTTTACTTTGCCAAGTCGAAATGGCAGTTTAAAACTGAACACACATGCTGCACTGGAAGGCCTGAAACATGTTTAAAGTGCCACATAATTGGGTGGCACAATCATTGCTGCAGCCCACGCGTAGTATTTAATATACAGGCCCTGAGCACAGGTAGTGTCACTTTACAAGTGACTTACTTGTAAATTAAATATGCCAATTGGGTATAAGCCAAGCGAACATGTATCATGGAGAGTTTCAGACATTTAGCACTGATTAGCAGTGGCAAAGTGTGCAGAACCCTAAGGCCAGCAAAATCGAAGTCTGCAAAAAACAGGAGATCCGAAGACAAAAAGTTAGGAGAAAACTGTGCCGAGGCTGCCAGGTCTAACACAATCCCACTGTGGGCAACTGGAGATCCTATAAGAGGTGTTTGAAATTAACCCACCTGGATTCCGAAAGAGATGGTCCTGACTAGGTTTAACATGTGCAAGTTAGTCCCTTTCAAAGGTTCAACAGGCAGTATGGGAGGCATAGTAGGTCTGCTTTAAGGAGGAAGTACGCACAGTCCAATGCGCAGAAAGGGCCTTAAGCATCGCAATAACTCCTCCCCTACTCAATCCAACGAGTCAGGGATAACAAGGCTACCAATTTTTTTTTGTTTTAAAAGACCAAGGAGGAAAATTGAAATATAGGGAAAGTCTCATCTCTAGGGCGCCATGAAGAAGGCGAGTCTTCTTTTGAGATTAGAAAATGCGAGGTGCCTGTCTTCAAGATGAGGACACACCTCATAAAGTGCATTCATTTAAATTCTAAATTATAAAGACTAACAAGCGATCTATTTACAAGGCATGCGTGCAGACAAAGAAACCAGAAGGAGTGTGCTGAATGCCTGTGGGATGAGGCAACCTGAAAATGAGCAAAGAGAGCTCAGGCTGTCACTTCCCTAAGGCAGGGCGCAGGACAGAGCGCCCCAGGACCGCTTCCAAATGAAACTCTTGCGGACCTCTGCTGCTGTGGCAGGTCTGTCCGTATTTGAACTGCTGCACCATCTTCCCTGACCTTGATGGAAGCCAGAAGACCCCTGTAGAAAGGGTGTAATATGCGAAAGGATGACATCAGTTTAATATGTTTCATACTGGCTCTGATGAGGAATCTATTCACTACCTTTCAGATATTATATAAGTATTGTATTGTTACTCCCCTGTACTGTTTGGAATTTCAATGAATGTTCATTACTTCACAGTTGAGGATTCGGTTCTTAATGTAGTGGAATTCTGTGAATTTAGCTCCTGTAAGAGGCGGAGTACATTGATACCACAGAAAGACAGTACAGTTTAGCAGGCAAGAACATTAAATGGATTAAGACGTTTAATTTATGGTGTGAAGAAATGAGGGGCCCACCAGATACGTTTCTTCAGCAGCCTCCCAGCTTCTTACCTAAATGATTCTTCCCAAAACGTACACCCCTATTTCCCTACCCATACTCCTTCCATCAAGTGATGTGTTCACAGTATATCTTTTTATTTCGAGCACCGTAAAGGTATAAATGGCCATTAAACTGTAAATAATAAACCATTACTGAAGAAGTGCTTTTAATATAAATTCTCTGTAATCCCCCATTTGGTAGTATAGCTTATCACCCTGTGCGTCACTTTTATCGAAGCGCCGGCAGCGCAATGGGCTTCCCCATATTTACAAGGCCGCGTAAAGTCACCCTGCATGACTTTTCATGGCCTTGTAAATATGTTTCCCTTTCACGAATAACTCTGCGTGAAAGGTGCGTTTCTTGGCTGTTGTTGTGGGTGCTCCCATCCAACTTCCATGGAACTTGACCATTCCCAGATTTACAACATTTTGTAAACCTGGGAATGGGTGAGAATCCTACGCCTCCCCAGGGGAGGCGTAAGGAGGTGCAACGAGGCAAAATGATTTTATTTCTCCTCGTTTTTTCCTCTTTCTATGCGTGCTGAATTCTGCAGCAAAGAGGAAAATGACTTTCATGATTGTTTTTGTGCAGGAAGGGATACCTTCCTGCACAAAAACTATCATCCCCCTCAGCACAGGCACCCTTGCAAAATGAGGCAAGGGTGTATGTGCTGGCGTTCGGCTGCTGCTTGTGCACTGGCGCACGGGAGAAGGACAGGAATGTGCCATATCTTGTAGATACGGGGCATTCCTGCCCTTTAATTTTGACACATGGCAGCGCAGCAGGAAGGCTTGCTGTGGTGCTGTGCATCTAAATATTGTAAATGAGGCCCCAAGTATTTTGCAATTAATGCCTCAGGGCACGGAGCGTCAAACATGACAGCTCATTTACCAAATAATGACAAAGTCGTTTTTCTTGTTTCATGTGCATTTTAAATAATACTTGATTTACATTTTCTTTGGGCAGACAGTATGTGTGAGAATCAGAATTGTTATACCATGGAGAGAAGGAGGTTTTGACTTTGAGCAACTTGTTAGGTAAAATTTAGTTTCAATCTGAAATCCGGGGTTAATCATTGGAAACAATGGCACAAAGTCAAGAGAAATGTGTGTTAAGAAAATGACAGACAGCACCAAAAGAATATTACAGTAAATAAATATATATACAATTTGCAAACCAATTTTATTAAAGACAGATGTAAAGATTAGAACCAGACAAAAATGACAAACACTCAATAAAGTTATGAGATGTGAATTTTCAAAGAAACTATCAAAAAATGCTTCTAGGAAGAACAGGGGTATAAAAGTCAATGTTAGTCTCAAGGCCTGATTACAAATTTGGAAGTTCGACTGCCCGAAAAACTGCAACCAGCAGTAGCCCACATCACTGGCATTGTTTAGAACGCTGTTTCACGAGTGGACCGCAGGACCTGTGGTGTGGCTGTGGTGGTCTTGCTGCGGGGGGCAATGGTTTTTGTATCTATTGATGCCTGTTTGTATATTTTGACTGCACATGTGTGAAATGTACACATATGCATGATATATGTGGAAAAATACCACTTACCATTTGCCTGAGTCCGGCCCATATGTGGCCAGTCCAGCAATAGGTATATGGTACAAAAAAGACTTACCTGTAGATCGCCACTAACAGGGTCATATTCTTCGAAATGAAGATGCTGCTTTGAAGGGGGGACCTAGAGAAAGGGGCCCACATCGAACTCTGCTTGGAAGAACAGGAGAGGGGTGAGTATGCACCTCAAATCCTTAGTTACCGCCGACTCAAAGCTGGCGGTTGGGCCGTCACGGTCAGCTCATCGGAAGGCAGTTGCCTTTTCTTGACTGCAAACCCAGTGGTGTGCTGGTGGTGTTGACAGTTCAGACACAGTCTTTGGAAATGCCATCTGCCCATCTCGTGATACAGCGGTCAGACCACCAAACTCATAATAAGGTCCTAAGGACATTACCAAAAACAGCCACCCTTGCACGGAAAAATTAAAAGCAGTTGTGAACACTGTTCCACATAACACAGGACAGGAATGCCATGAAAAGGGCCATTTACCTTTGAGGCTAGTACTCGTAAGTACTCCCAAGCTTCGTGGCACTTTTCTGGGGGTACTCTAGTCACAGATCCAAGAGGTAGACAAATCTCTCTACTCCTGCTGCAGCCAAGAGTCTCAATTTCTTTTGATACTGTATAATATTCTCTTGGCCACACTTAATACCTGCCAGACAGTTGTATTCAGAGCCAGATACTAGCTGGCTTGTCCTTTGAGGAGTTCTTCTAAAGCTTTGGTACAAAAGAAGCAGAATCCAAGGACTGGGTGCTTTCTCATGCAATACATCAACAGGTTCTTCCTCTGCTATTTCAAGAACCATGGAGCCTTGAGGTTCTGCTGGATGGAAACTTTTCCTATAATACATGCTTGATAGTGATTCATGATAACTCCTAATGTAAGAATAAGAAAATTCTCATAGCTGAACCACTACCTGTTGTTTTAAATGTATTCAATAGGAGGAAGACTTGCTCTGGGGTCTTTCAGGATAGCAGGACCCCAATGTTAATGCATGGAGCTCTGAGGCTGTCTTATTTAAACGAAGGAACACATTGAAAATGCCCTGTGCCAATCCGTAAACCTTTACTAATGGTTACAGAGACAAGAGGTTTAATTTGCCTCACCTTAGCTCAGGGACTCATTTCACATTAGGTGTGTGTATTTTGCAAACAACTACGCACCGTGGTTATCAAATATGCCCTGCTGTTCCGTGCGAAACTTAGGGTAATCTTGGACAATGACACACTGTTCTTTCAAGCATCAGATGAAGCGTGGGCCTGGCCGAAAACCAGGAATGACTTTCAGCCCAATTCGCAATCATTTCAGGATCGAGCTCGGAAAACCCAATGAACTAGGAGGCAGTCTACCAGGTCTGTTTGGGGCAAGCCATCGAGTGCACAGGCGGAGCGGGGTAGGGTGGAGCCCCTATTGGCAGTGAGTCAAACGTCCATAGCTAACCCAGATGCCAGGGCACCCGATAAAGACCCGGGGTCATTTCACAATATCATGTTGGAGTTCGACTTACCCGAGGAACTGACGTGTGGTCCTTTGGCCACTCCCATGACTGCAGACCTGTTGAAAAGCATGGAATGTGAGGGGCATGGGCACATACAAGAAAATACACATGATTCACTCTTACATAAGAAGGTGGAATATCGAATGTGCTTGCTTGCAAGAAACACATTTAACTGCTAGGAAATTACCGAAGCTACGCAAACGCTGGTGTGGCTTTGTGTTGGGTCCCACTTATACTGTTATGCCAGGGGGGTCCTCCTGTGGGTTGCCCCAGGAGTTTTGTTTGTGCCGGAACATTCAGCAATTGATCCCAAAGGCAGATATGTACTCACTGAGGGCACATTGGATGAGGAACCTCTCACTGTGGCGGTGCTTAATGCCCCTAATATGTGTCAACCCCTTTTCTTGACCTCCCTGTCCCCAGCCTTTCTTCGTTCAGCATACCCACCCACATTCTGGTGTGGGGAATTTAATTGTGTCCCTGATTTGGAACTTGATAGGTCCACTCCTCCTCTTTTGGGGGCACATTCCCATAAAACCTCCAAGTACTTACAGCAATGGTCCTAGAATATACAAGGGATGGATGTCTGGTGCACATTATAACTGGAATATTCCCATTTCTCTGCATTACATGTCCTCCATACTAAAATAGACCTGATTTGTTCTACTGGGCTACATGTGAATAAATGCAAGCGTGTGGAATACCTAGGATGGACGCCATCTGATCACTGTCCTCTGTTGGTGTTTTTTCAATAGGGGAGGCCACGTCCGTCCATTCCCACCTGGCGCCTGCAACCCCAGATGCTAGCTGACAACGCATTTAAGACTACCATTGGGGAACACATTGAAAGATATTTTATGGACTCTGAAGGGTCTGCTTTCGATTAGAGGGTAGAGTGGGACGCCTTCAAAGTGGTCATCAGGGGTGTATGCATGATGACACAATACGGTATAAGACGTATCCTTCAGGGGGAAATGCTGAATATGGAGGGTAGATTGAGATTGGCAGAAAGGGACTGGGTGACTACTCTGGCCACATATCTGCACTAGCAGCTTTAGGACAGATTACAGGGCCCTGTCGGGAGGATTAGTCACCTTTTAATTAAAAAAACACACCAAGCAACAGCATGAATTGGGAGACAAAGCTAGTTGTTTATTGGCATGGTTGTTGAAATCGGAACACCCCTGTACCACAGTTGGAGCTATTAGATCTCCTGGAGGCACTATTGTATGCTCCCAGTTAGACATCAATACGGAGTTCGAACTTTACTACAGGGGAGTATATCGGGCCCCTCCAGATGTGAATTCTGAGGCAGTTTTTGCCTATCTACAACTTTAAGAGACACCCCTCCTCGATCCCCTAATGGCATAAGAGTTGGATGATCAACTGACCCTCAAGAAGATATCTTTGGCCATTAAACATATTGCGAGGGGAAAAACACTTGGCACAGATGGACTACATATTGAATTTTATACCACATATCTTGCCCTTTTGGCGCCATGGCTATAAGCATTGTATAAGAGTACCAAGGAACAAGGTAACCTGCCAGAGAGCATGCAAGTAGCCCAAATCACTGTACTCTTGAAACATGGGAAGGACCCTCTAGAAGTAGCATCTTATCGCCCATTGTCTCTCCTCAACCTTGATTATAAAGTATTGGGGGAAGTACTAGTGAATAGACTGACTTCGATGGTGCACACAATGATTCACCCTGACCAAAATGGGTTTATTTCAAGCCAAAACACATTCCCTAATATCCGTCGATTATTTAGTGTCATGGACTAGGTGCGCAGATCAGCCACACAGGGTTGGGTGGCCTCCCTGGATATAGAGAAGGCACCCTGTGATGGACCTATCTACAGGGCGCCCTGTGGAAACTAGGGTTTGGCCCAGATTTCTGTGGCCAGAGTGCACACTAAGGATATTATATCTGATAGTTTTCCTAATAAACGCAGAACTAGACAGTAATGCACCCGTCATTATTATTTTTCACCTTGGCCATGGAACCATTAGCCTGTATTCTCAGGCAACGTGCACTTGAATGAGGATACCGGACCGTGGACCTCTCTCAGATAGTCTCCATGTATGCCAACGACACGTTGGTTTATTTGTAGGCAGATCCATTGCTCTAGCCACTGGATATGTGGGCTCTGAATGATTTTGGCCAGGTATCTGGCCTTTGGATCGACTGGGGGAAGTTGTGCCTTGTTTCTCTGTTGCAGACACCCGTGCCAGTGCAGGATCAGGAAGTACACTCACCCCTACCATGGGCTTATGATACATTTAAGTACCTAGAGGTCCATGTCTATCACCTGGAGAAACATCTGTTGGATGGTAAACTTGGTAGGGTACTCACACCTATTTGTCAATCATTACCATTCTGGACGCAATTACCGCTATCCCTCATGGGTAGGATATCCATCACAAACATGATAGTACTCCAAAATCACCTTTATTTTTTTTCGGCACTGCCGGTATTATTGAAGAAACCCTTCTTCCAAGAACTGTGACGCCTACTTGCTTCTTTAATTTGGGGCCCAAAAGACATAGAGTTAAGATCGAATTGATGACCCCGGCTTTTGAGACAGAAGGTCTGGGTATCCTCAATTATGTGATTTATTATGCTGTTGCTCAGCTTCAATGGCCACTGCAGTGCCTTCACGCCGTTTCTTGCCCTGAAAGAGAAACACTGGGTCTTGAATAAGGCGAACGCTCAATACTGGGTGGTTACTGGTGTGCCCATCTCATTGCGTGGTACCCAATGTTTTGGCAAAAGTGGCTGTATGGTGTTAGAGGAGGTACATTCATTATGGATGGAGAGGAGTAGCATATGCACCCAGTATACCCCTATCAGAACCACCACTATGCAGGTCTCTGCGGGTTTTCCATTTAGTGGACAATTGGATGGCAGTGGCTTATACGAAATGGGGGAATGTGATAGTGGAGGGTATTATACGACTATTTGAGTATCTGATGGAGGGTGGTGACCTACACCCAGGACAGTTTTTGGTGTATTCAGCTCTCCGTGATGTGGCGGCCAAGATTTGGGACACTGAGAGTAATTTAACATGGCTAGCCGATCCACTGAAACTGATGCTGACCACCACAACCTCGCATAGAGTGATCTCAGTGTTATTTGACACACTAAGGGTGTTATTAAGCCCACCCGCAGCATTACGAGTGTGGCAGTCGGACTGCCACAGGACCACTGTGTATATCTGAGATCTAGGATCCTGAGACTGTTGCACAGCGGTCAGGGAGCTGCAGTAGGCTGGTGGTGCCGCTGATGCACCGCCAAGCATATTATGAGTTACCGGTCCGCCGCCCCTTTCTTAGCAGTGGCCCACCATGAAAAGGGAGGAGAAGAGGCAACAAAGGTGCCCCTAACACATTGCACCCCCGGCTCCCACACAGTGTGGCATGCCATACCGTGCAGGAACTTGCAGTCGGTGGTCTCACGGCGACAGTCTGCATGTTAGGCTGTCCCATGAGCCTTACAGCCAACCACCATCAGACTGCTGCTGCAATGCCCGCTGTCCATGGATTACACTTGTAATCCTGTGGGTGGGTGCACTACGGCCTTGGCGGTCCTCCAGCTGATAGCGGGGTGGCAGCCCCACTGGAGGACCACCAAAGTCAGAAATAAGGCCCTAAGTCATGATCCAAGGGATACATGCTCGCTTGCCCTCAGAGGTTGATGGGCAGATAAATTGGCCATAGAGCTAACTCACTCTGTTTGACAGAGATGCCTTAGTGCCCATAAATTGATATCACAGAACGCTCAATTTTGCTTCACACAATTCAATTATTTACACCATACATGCCTTTCCCCAGACAGAATAGGCAAGATGTATCCTGGCACCAGGACACATTGTCCCAGATGCAGCCATGATCCAGCGTATTTTCTCCATATAGTCTTGGTATGCCCAGTAATCTCGGATTACGGACAGTCGGTGACCTCCTGTATTTTCACTATTACGATATCCATCTTACTTTGTGAACTACATGTTGTTTCCTTAACCCCTTCAGCGCTGCGCGGATTCCCCCGCGGTGCTGAAGGGTTCGAGCGCGGGCGGGGCCATGACGGAACGGTTCCGTCATGAGCACAGCTCAACCGATGCTCATGACGGAATCGTTCCGTCATGAGCATGGAAGGGGTTAATGCAGGAGTGATAACCAAGAAAACTAAACAGTTGATGTGCTTTCAGAGTTTAGCACTGGTCCTTGTAAAGCAGAGTATAGCCATGTCCTGGAAGGCAATATCCACTCCTGTAATTTCGGCATGGCAGCCAGATGGGGTTTTTCACACACAGAAAAGTGGGGTGAAAAAATGTATGTCGCTAGTCAGAAAAAGTGAGTAGACAAGACACATATGTTATTAAAACTGCCCTCACCCACAAACAATTGTGGCATGCTTCCTCATAGGGATGCTACAACACCTCCGCGCAAGCCAACGACAGACGTGGAGCAATAGGTTAGGGAGACAAAACCAACATAAAGAAAAAACGCGGAAGAGAGAAAAGATGCAGAATTAACAATGTTAAAACTAACACAGGGATATCCTATCTTCCCTTTATTAGTGCACTCCCTGGTTAGGTTAAGAGGGTTCTAATCACCCCGTGGATGGTGGTATGCTGGTCTATAATGAGCCCACTACCCCTCCACTCTGCTAAATGTCGACATGTGTCTGCCGGCTACTGCTTCTTCCCTGGCTTTCATCAGGACCAAAATAACAGGATCCCTTAGAAACTCTCCCTGTCTCCTACCTTGAGGAGTAGAACATAGTCAGATCCTGTATAAATGCTCAGATCGTGAAGGTGTTGTAACTTCCTCTGTGGAAAATATCCTGCAACCAATGGAAAGATTTACAAATAAACACATAACAAACGTTAACATTAGTGGTGCATGGTTAAAAACATTAAATCAAGCGAAAAAGTTGTCTCATCCCTCTTGATTATTTACATGGGACCCGGTTTTTGCTAATATAAATCTACAAGCCACGACTGGGTAGGACAAATCGTCCTCTTTGTGCGTGGGAACATCACTCTTGTGGGAAAAAGAACTAGGGTTATCATTACTCAGTGCTGAATCAAATAACGTGCACTTGGTGTACCTTACCGAGTTTATTTTGCATTCGTGTTCAACCTGGCGGGGGAGCATGTAAGGCTCCCTTTAGTCACACACTGCATTAGTAAAGATAAAACATGATAATGATTATGTAAATGGCGCTCGAGAAGTAAAATGGTAGGAGTGTTCAGCCCCAATCTCGCCGTACTCCGTGACCCACTCAGAACCTCGTAAACTCCTGTGTCTCATAGAATCACATAATATCCTGATGGTTAACGTGGTTAGGGTGGCCAACGTGCGTGTCTGTGTTGAAACGGGCAGCAAGTCTGTTCACTCGGTTTGCGTTTAATGGCCTCCTAAGGCTACCCCACTTACTTCATCAAGGTGAGCTCGTCTCAGACCTTACGTCTCTCCCGGCGCCTCGTAAGTACTCAGAGCAGTGCCTTGCAGCCGGGTTATCACAGGCTGGGCGTCCTGTCATCTGACGATGAACGTGGTATGCGTCAATGAGGAGCATCTGGGATTCTTACAACGACTAGTGCGCTAACCGTGTTCCTACATTTTGGAGTTCTGCGGTCGGATGGCTTCCGTTTAGGCACACTTTAACGGTGTCTAGTGTAGATTCATCAAAGTAACAATATTAATAATACTTTATTCGGTATAAAAAAATACCATAAAAGTGCAGATCAAATACATCATAATATAAAAACAAAACAATCAACAGCTTAAAATGATACATGTTCGATGCTTCCGTGAGTGGAAACCCCTTATCACATGAAATTCATATTAAAGACCAATGAGAGGCTAACATCGCGGGCCACAAAAGTACATATAAAAAACATCAAAATTAAGAGAGGAACATAATAGTTTGACAGCTTAGAATTGATACATATTCGCTCCCTTCACAATTAAAAGAACCTTCCCCTCTTCAAATTCATTCATTTTTTTTTTTTTGGTGCCTTTTACAAACTGGTATTACGAGCCACATTTGTTCATATGGTACCTCTTGTATTTCTGAGTCTGATGGCTGCCCTTAAAAAGTTTACAGTGCAGAACAGGGTTAATGTGTCTGTAGACAATTTTAAAAATAACAGGGCCACTTTTGCATGTTTAAATCTAGAAGTCTTTAAAATGCTTTTTAAAAACAAACTCCTAGGTTGTGAATAAAAAGGGCATAATAAAACAAAGTGAAGGGTATCCTGAGGGGACCGATGGTCGCAGCCACAGGGACCCTTCAACTCTATGGACAGAGTGTATCCTGCCGGGTCAGCTAGTGTGTGGTGCAATAGATTGAGCCTAAAACGTGTCATTTTAAATCTATCATGGGGATTATGGAAATAAGATAAATAGGGCTCAATACCCAAACATGATTTAGTCAGGAGGTGTTCTCTAACTGACTGTTTAACCAGTTCCCTATCTTCCCTGAGCTGTATAATCTCAATATTTGCTCCGGGGACCAACGGCCGAACCTTCGTGCAAAGTTCATGATTGACCCAGAGCAGCTCACTAGTGTGCGGCATTTCTCTTCTACAAGGGCCTTAAAATTAAGACGACTGTCAAATAATATCCCCAAATAAGAAAAGGAGTGCACCTTTCCAAGGTGATGGGAACTAATCAAGTAAACATAGTTATTGCTCGGTTTTTTTCCCCACTTCCATGATGTATGACTTAGTTAAATTGGAGGACAGATCTAGGTTCTCCATAAAGGAAACAAAGCTGTCTATCAAACCGTGGAGCCCTTTGGATGTCCATGCGAGGAGAACCGCGTCGTCCGCGTTAAGCAGGACGGGGATCCCTCTTGAGCCAATCCGCGGTGTATCAACCATTAAAGTGCTAAGTGCCTGATCCAAGCCATTTATGTACAGGGTGAACAGAAATGGGGCCAGAATACATCCCTGTCTCACCCCACTTGAACATGGGAAAGGGTCGGTGGTACTTCCCTCCTGATTGTATCTGACACTGGCAGTAGTATTCTGATGCAATACCTTTAGAATGTTCTTAAGTCCAGGGTCCACACCAAGACCTCCCATAATTGCCCATAATTTCCTACGGTTGACTCGGTCAAAAGCCGCCGTCAAGTCCATGAAAGCCAAGTACACAGTTTCTTGGCTGGCAATGGTGTACTTGGCTACCAATAAATAAAGGTTAAGACATTGATCGGTGGTTGACTTTCCCGGCCTAAAGCCATATTGGGTGTCAGTGATAATCTGTTGATCATCCGCCCAGTCCATTAACCGGCTGAGGATAGCCCTTCCTAGAACTTTTGCTGGCACATCGTTTAGGGAAATGGGCCGGTAGCAAAGTGGGCTGTCCTTATTGCCCTTTTTGAAATTAGGAACGATTATGGCTGTGGACCAGGATGGTGGCATACCTGTGTCTACTTTTGCATTAATGACTCTGGTCAGGATTGGTGCCCAATGATCTACCTGGCTCAAGAAGAGTTCGGGAGGAATCCCATCAGGACCCGGTGCCTTATTTTGAGTCAGTCCTTCAATTCCTACCTTGATCTTCCCCAGGGTGAATCTTATCTGGTTGATTGACTGCTCCCCCCCTTCGGCTTCCATCTGGGTCTCATTCAGGCAGTGATTGTAAAGCCCATGGAAATGCTCATACCATGATTCTGGCAGGATGTGATTAGCTACCCTTGGTTTATTTGCTTCTTGGAAACAAGAGTCATTTATAACTTTCCAAAAAGCAGTTGTGTTCTTTAGCTCTATCGCTTCCCTTAAGTCCTCCCAAGCCTGCTGCTGCAAACTAGTTTTACGGGGTTTTACTGCCGATTTATAATTTGCCCTACATAGGATCACCCTGCTCTTATTTCTTGGGGGGGATTTTAATGCTAATTTCAGCTCTTTCAGGGCGCGGGAGCACTTTTGGTCGAACCACCTTGGGTCATTCGGTCTTGCTTTGTATGTTTTGGCCCTAAGCAAACCATCAATTAGATGGGCAATACCCTCGAATGCCATGACCAGTTCAATACTCTCCACATTTGGGTTTAGACAGTCCACGATAACCTGTTGGCCATTTTCAGCTAATGCTCTGTAAAAAGCTTCGCCGTTAGTCTGTGACCATCTGAGCCTCCTCCCTTGATCTGTGGCCCATGCCACCCCTCCCCTCACTCTCTATGGGTTCTTGCAGAGATTTAACTCCGCGAGTGACATGACTAGAGGGTTATGATCAATGAAAATACTTAGACATATTTTGAAACCTGTGACCCATTTGTTTAGTGTATTCGAAACAAAGATAAAATCAATAAAAGAAACACTTCCTCTGCCTTTAAATGTGGGGTGCACAATTTTATCCTTTCCAGCTTCAGCCAGGTCCATGGTATGTGTGAGGGCATGTGTGTTTAAAAGCTTGCCTAACGCCCTTCCCTCCTTTGTATGTTCCATGTGCGGGCCCTCTTCCAGAGTGCACGACAACCAGTCCCCCCCATTAACTTTCAGGTGTGGGCACAGGTGGCAATTAAAATCACCGACTAAAACCAGCTGGGACATCTGCGCCCCTTGCTCCTGAATGCACATGAGCCTACTCTCCAGCTCATCCACTCTTGCAGTACTCTGGCCCGGTAAAATCGCATTATAGAAATTAATACAATTTAATTTGTGGCCCTTATTATAAAACTTAATCCCCTGCATAAAATCTGAGTTCCAGCCCAGATCGGTCCATCTGCCCTGTAACTTGAGGTCGACATAAGTAATTAATCCTCCCCTTGCTCTCCCCGATGTGGCCTTACTTGCAGGCACAAAATAGGTTTTATAACCCTCAAGGTGGAGGGTACTACTATTTACCTCCCACGTCTCCTGTAGAAAGATAACCTGACATTTTTTAATGTAAACTAGCCAATCCTCATTTTTAAATTTAGTACCTAAACCTGCTATATTCCAGGAGATTATTTTAAAATCCCTCAGGCTATGTCCGTCTGGAATATCTGGTGTAAGGCAAAGTTGGGGACTGTGGGGTTCTGTGAGTGGGTGACTATGCTCTTGCGTGCCAGGTCCCAAAAGCTCTAAATGCGATGGACTTAAGATGTCCTCCCAAGTCTGTGTTAGAAAGATGACTCTCCACGCCATTGGTTCCCCTTAGTTTCCCCCGACCAATCCAGTCAATCAATATCATTTAGATCCCTCGTATTTTTAAGTGAGGCATACCGATTCCATACTGAGATTGTTGAGCCACCCCCATATGTTCCCACCATGTGGCCCTTGTGTTCACCACTGTTGTTCGGGTTAATTGTGTGCCTATAAAAGAAGCCGGGGGTAGCATTTTAATGCTGGAGCCACCCTCATCATGATGAAACCCCTTACTTAGCGTGAGCAAGTTATGTACAAGCTCAGGGTGCCTTAAATTCACGATCACGCAGTCCCCTGGAAAACATTTCCTGGACTTGCCGATCCAGGACACACTTCTAACCATTAGAATATGCTTGTGATTAGTGATGTTGAATCCTGCGTTTATACTCATCCAGTGGGCTGCTTTATTAATCAACATTAGAGGGGATTCTTCTCCATCACTTATGCAAGCCGGAACCCCTGTCAGAACCGATGTGTATAGGCATGAAGCAGGGGGCACATCTAAAGACGGCAAGTCTGGGGTACCCCGAACAGTAAGGGCTGACATTTGCTCAGAGCCTTGGGTTGTGGTCACTCCACTCCCAGTATAGATGGGGGCTAATTGTTGATTTGTGTTGTGACCTGTAGTCCCTTCCCTTGTGTGCCTATGACCTCTGGGGTTAATGTGTGTACTGGGTGCCCTTCCTTCCAGGGGCCCTGGGGATGACACTCTGCCTATTATGGTTGGTACATCTGGTAGATTGGGAACCTCCTGTACCTTGTGGCTGCTAGTTACACGCCCATTGCCCTCAATAGTTGAGGTACTGTTCTGTGTTAAGAGCAGCGACAATTCTTCTTCTACTGACCTGATTTTCTCTAGTACGGGCCCCAGAAGGGTGGTTAACAACGTTTCCATCCGTGTCCAAAGTTCAGTATCCACTCCCTGCCCCACGTTATCCCCTCCACAGTTATGACACAAATGGTAATCTGCAATGCTCTCTGTATCTGGCGGCCTGATAGCTTTGGGCGCTGGTCTGGGCTTTTGTTTCGGTTTTTGTTTAGAATTAGAGGGCCCCCCACCCCTCGTTCGCTTTACTGGAACAATGTCGTTGTCCAATGACTTTATAGTGCTATTTAATTTGGTGGCCCTTTTGGAGCAAGTAATAACCTCCCCGCCTGAGTGTGATGTGGTTTCAGCACTTGTGCTTGGTGCAACCAGTGCGATGGTCCCTTCCCCCTGCCATGACAATGTGTCCGAATCAGTCTCCCCCCCAATATCTCTTGCAGCTTTCTCCAAGGAGCCACTTTCCACAGATTGCGGCTCAACAAGTAGGGGTAGCGGGGGAGATACCTGCGGGGACAAAACAACAGGAGTTGGGCTTTTTTGGTTGTTACCACCTCCCCTCTTTTCTGGGCATGGAAGACCCCAGTCATTAGGTGATTTAGACATGGCTATGCTGTCCATAGATGATCGTGTTTGGGTCACTATGGAGTCCAGGGAAAGTCTCTTCTCCGTGAGCTGGTTTTGATGGACCAATAATGATTCCGCTCTAATTAAGAAAGCATCAAGAGTCCCCGTGACCCCACCACCCACCAAAGAGCCCGTTGCCTTACGCTTACTCATTCTACGAGGCTAGATGCACTTTGAGGTTATAAAAAGAGAACAGTACCTTTTGAGTCCTTAGTTGACCACTCTAGGGTCCGTTCTAAAAATCACGGGGATCTCCTAGTGCCAAGATGTCAGGGAGGTGGCCCAGCCCTGCCTCGTCCTGCTGCAGACGGGAGCAAACGGGCCCACCCTTGGCCCGGGCGCAGCCCACACGCGTCGCGCACCGCGGGGAGCCAGGCAGCGCTTTGAGTGCGGTGGTGGCACCTCCCCCTCATGAGCGGCGGTGGGAGAATGAGGCCGATGCACCCTGGGACTTGTAGTCCCACCAGGGTGAGGTGTGGGGCAAAAGATGAGTGCGACGGCAGAAGGTACTTCCTGGGACTACGATCCCACCAGGATGCTGCCAGATATGCCCCCAGAGTCAGCCCCAGTGCACAGGAACCAAAGCAGCAGCGTCCCGCACCGCGGGGAGCGAGGCAGCGCTTTGAGCGCGGTGGTGGCACCTCCCCCTTGTGAGCAGCGGCAGGAGAATGAGGCCGATGCACCCTGGGACTTGTGGTCTCACCAGGGTGAGGTGCGGGGTAAAAGATGTATGCGGCGGCAGAAGGTACTTCCTTGGACTACGATCCCACCAGGATGCTGCCAGATATGCCCCCAGAGTCAGCCCCAGAGCACAGGAACCAAAGCAGCAGTGTCCCACGTTTTGTACTTCTAGGGACCTATGCTGAATAGTGTGATATAGTTTTATGGAAGGTGTACAGCGCTCTTAAGTCTACTACAGTGATGTGATCAGCGCCATATAACATCTCAAATCAGGAAACAGGAATGAAAAGAGTTTGACAACCCGTCAAAAAGAAGTGCATCGCGGTACTCTTGGAAACACATTCCCAGTCTGTACAGCTGCTCTGGACACTAATCACACCCGCTAGCCTTGTGCTCCAAGCCTCGATGTAGAAGTCAGCCTCGCTCAAAATCCCCACATACGAACGTTCATTGGTCACCTGACACACATTCTACCAAGATGGCCGTCAGATATGATTAGCGTCTATTCCTGCCACAGGTCTTTGCTGCCATCTGTCGACGGCTAATTATCTGCCCTCTAGTGATAACCCTGTTGCCTCCACACACACATAGGCTTTCCTTCATCAAAGTAGATTGAATGATTAATTTCGAGAAATAATTTTAGTATTTAAATATTCAGATAGAAAAGGGAGACTCTGTCAAAATCGTCTTGAATTTCCTTGCTCATGCCTTAATTAACCCCTCCTTTGAGATATATTCACTATGGCCCCTTCTTAGTGGAGAGCTGTCATATAAGTGAAGGTCATCTTGAGACCTTATGGACAGTTTGGTGGACACCTAGTCCCCGGCACAGTTGTGTCTACTGTGATGTTCCTGGTATCTCTATGGGGATTACATGTAAATAGGCCGCGTGTTGTACCTATTACTGGCTGTACTGCCCTCGCTCGAGTGAGGATAGGATCAGTGGTTTTACCTGGAGAAATGAGTGCCGAAGTGCACTCACTGTTATCCCATGGTGTGTGTTAACCCCAGGGTGGATATCTCGATCTCCAAGGTTCATGTTTTGTCTTAGAGTTATATAAGGTCTACAGTTCTGTTGGATATCACAGTTTATTAAGGGCATTCCAAGGAATATCATCATTCAAGGTAGTGATATGGCTATGCACTCTATAAATCCATTTCTGTTCCTTTATGAACAGGGTATTTTCCGGATTTTGGACGGTTGGTGGGATATCTGGTTTGTCTAATACTGTCCAGAAGAGGTCATTAACCAAGTGCTTTTTTTCTTTGTAATGCGTGGTTAGGCGTGTAGTTGGTTTAAGACATCTGATTGTGGATCTGTGTTCCATGATTCTTATTTTGACTTTGTGTGTCGTCATTCCAATGGATATGAGGCTGCAAGGGCATCTAATCATGTAAATGACATTGCTGGTGTTACAGTTTGTATGCCTATGTTGTTCCCAGGGGTATGTGAGCCCTACCTCAATGCTTTTTGTGTTTTCGGTCAGGTGACACATATCAAATGATCCGTACCTCGTGTGCCCGTTCACTGGGGGAAGTTCCCATTGATTCTCTTGCCGTACCGGTGGGTTGGGTCTCGGTCTGGTGTGTACCAATAGGTCTTTTATATTTTGACTTCTTTTTAATGTAAAGAGTGGTTTATCCAGATGTAGTCCATTGGAGTTCAAAATCCTCCAATGCCGCATGATGATGCGTTTTATGTTGTTGGAGGCAGTGTTGACGGTGGTAACGCAAATTGCTTTGTTTGTTTGAGGGTTTTCCACTGTCTCCAGGAGCGCCTCCCGATTGCAATTGAGAGCCCTCGTCCTCCGTGGGTATTTCCTGTTCTGCGATTTCCTCCCTGAAGCCACCTAAGTCAGAATAGTTTCTCCAGAGGCGTAAGAACTGGCCCACGGGAGGTTCTCCCTCAGTGATATCAGGTGGAAGCTGACAAACAGGAGGAGGCTGTTTCTGTCTATAGGTTTATGAAATATACGTGTTTATAGTTTCCCCTCCTTCAGGACAATTTTCAGGTCTAAGAAAGGCAGACCTTCCATCGTTATAGTTGATGTGAAGGGTGGACATAGATTGCAGTTGTTGAGCCAGTGTAAAAAGTCAGTCATGGACTGGAAATCACCCTCCAAAATCAGTAGCACATCATCGATGAATCGTTTCCACAATTTTATATTTCCACTCAATTCACTTGTGGGGGTATAGATGAATTGTTCTTCAAAAGAGGCCACGTAGAGTCCAGCCAGGCTTGGAGCGACGTACTCCCCATAGAAGTACCATAAGTCTGGAGGTAGAAGGTGCCTTGAAATTCAAAAAAATTCTCAGTCAGTGCGAATTCTGCGAGTTGCAGAATGAATGATCTCGGTGTGCAGCAGGACCACTCTTCAAATAGATTCTCTTCTACCACCCATAGGGTTTCCCTCTGGGGTATGTTGGTGTAGAGAGATTCTATGTCTAATCCCACCAGAATCTCCTTGGTTGGGTCAAATGTGAGGTCCTTCAGTAGATTCAGAACATCCATAGTATCCTTCAGGTAGGCCGTCCTGTTCTGTACTAGAGGTTTCAGGTAAAAATCACAGAACTGGGATAAAGGTTCCAGGATCGAGCCTATCCCGGACACGATTGGTCTGCCTGGAGGTGGTCTTGTTGGTTTGTGTGCAACTCACAGGAATCGCACTCACAGAGACTTTTTTTGAATTTGAAGGCACCTTCTACCTCCAGACCCATGGTACTTCTATGGGGAATACGTTCGCTCCAAGCCTGTGGAAACGATTAATTGATGATGTGTTACTGATTTGGGAGGGTGATGTCCAGTCTGTGAATGGCTTTTTACACTTGCTCAACAACTGCAATCCCCTTCTTCCGTTCACATCAACTATAAAGACGGAAGGTCTGCCTATCTTAGACCTGGAAATTGTCCTGAAGGAGGGGAAATTACAAACACGGATACTTCATAAACCTACAGACAGAAACAACCTCTTCCTGTTTGCCAGCTTCCACCCAGGATCACTGAGGAAGAACCTTCCGGTGGGCCAGTTCTTATGCCTCTGAGAAACTGTTCCGACTTAGGTGACTTCAGGGAGGAAGCCAACACCGTAGGTGGGAAATTGCAGAACAGGAAATACACACGGAGGATCATCACGCAGGCACAGAAGAGGGCTCTCAACTGCAATCAGGAGGCGCTCCTGGAGACAGTGGAAAAACCTCAAACAAATAAAGCAATTTGCGTTACCACCTTCAGCACTGCAAACAACAACATAAAACGCATCATCCTGCGGAATAGGAGGATTTTGAACTCCAAAGGACTACATCTGGATAAACCACTCTTTTCATTTAAGAGAAGTCAAAATATAAAAGACCTACTGGTACACACCAGACCGAGACCGAACCCACCGGTACGGCGAGAGAATCTGCGGGAACTCCCCCAGCGACCGGGCACATGAGGTGCGGATCATGTGATGTGTGTCACCTGACCGAAAACATGCAAAGCATTGAGGTAGGGCTCACATACCCCTGGGAACAACGTAGGCATGCAAACTGTAACACCAGCAATGTCATTTACATGATTAGATGCCTTTGCAGTGTTATATACATTGGAATGACGACACGCAAAGTCAAAATAAGAATCATGGAACACAGATCCACACTCAGATGTCTTAAAACAACAATACGCCTAACCACTCACTACAAAAAAAACCACTTGGTTAATGACCTGTTCTGGACAGTATTGGACAAACTAGATATCCCACCAACTGTCCAAAATCCAGAAAATACCCTGTTCATAAGGGAACATAAATAGATAAATAGAGTGCCTAGCCATATCACTGACTTGAATTTTGATATTCCTTGGCATGCCTGAATAAACGGTGATATCCAACAGACCTGTAGACCTTCTATCACTGTAGGACAAAACATGAACCTTAGAGATCGAGATATCCCCCCTGTGGTTAACACACACCATGGGATAACAGTGAGCACACTCCGGCACTCATTTCTCGGGGTAAAACCACTGATCCTATCCTCACCCGAGCAAGGGCAGTACAGTCAGTAATAGATACAACATGCAGCATATTCACATGCAATCCCCACAGAGATACCAGGAACATCACACTAGACATGACTGAGCCGGGGACTAGGTGTCCACCATACTGTCCATTAGGTCTCAAGATGACCTTCACTTATATGACAACTCTCCACTAAGGAGGGGCCATAGTGAATATACCTCAGAGGAAGTGTTAATTAAGGCATGAACAAGGAAATACAAGACGATTTTGACAGAGTCTCCCTTTTCTGTCTGAATATTTAAATACTACAATTATTCCTCAAAATTAATCATTCAATCTACTTTGATGAATCTACACTAGACACAGTTTAAGTGTGCCTAAACGGAAGCCATCGACTGCGGAACTCCCAGATGGAGGGACACGGTTAGCGCACTAGTCGTTCTAAGGATCCCAGACGCTTCTCATTGACGCGTACCACATTCATGGTCACATGTCGGGCGCCTAGCCTGAGATAACCCGGCTGCAAGGCACTACTCTGAGTACCTACGCAGTGCCATGAGAGATGTAAGGTCCGAGACAAGCTCACCTTGAAAAAGTAAGTGGGGTAGCCTTAGGGGGCCATGCAATGAGAACCGAGTGAACAGACTTGTTGCCTGTTTTAACCCAGACATGTACGTTGGCCACCCTAGCCACGTTAACTACCAGGGTATGATGTGATTCTGTGAGACACAGGAGTTTGCGAGGTTCTGAGTGGGTCACGGAGTACAGAGAGATTGCGGATGAACATTCCTACCATTTTGCTTGTCGAGCACCATTTACATAATCATTAACATTTTTTATCTTAACTAATGCAGTGTATCACTACAGGGAGCCATCCTTGCTCCCCAACCAGATTGAACATGAGTACAAAGTAAACTGGGTAAGGTACACCGAGTGCACGCTGTTTGATGGAGCACTGAGTAATAATAACCCTTGTTCTTTTTTACCACAAGAGTGAAGTTCCCACGCTCAAAGAGGACGATTTGTCCTACCCACTAGTGGCTTCTAGATTTATATTAGCAAAAACCAGGTCGCATGTAAATAATCAACAGGGATGAGACGACTTTTTCACTTGATTTAATGTTTTTAACCATGCACCACTAATGTTAACGTTTGTTATGTGTTTATTTGTAAATCTTTCCATTGGTTGCAGTATATTTTCCACAGAATGAGTTACGATACCTTCACGACCTGAGCATTTATACAGGCTGTGACAACGTACTACTCCTCAAGGTAGGAGATGGGGAGAGTTTCAAAGGGATCCTGTTTTTTAAGTCCTGATGAATGCCGAGGAAGAAGCAGTAGCCAGCAAAAACATGTCGACATTTAGCAGAGTGGAGGGGTAGTGGGCTCATCACAGGCCAGCATACCACCATCCAGGAGGTGATTAGAACCGTCTTAACATAACCAGGGAGTCCACTGATAAAGGGAAGATAGGATATCCCTGTCTTAGTTTTAACATTGTTATTTCTGCACCTTTTTCTCTGATCCCGCATTTTTTCTTTGTTTGTTTTGTCTCCCTACCCTAATGCTCCACGTCTGTCGTTGGCTTGAACGGAGGTGTTGTAGCATCCCTATGATGAAGCATGCCACAAATGTTTGTGGGTGAGGGCAATTTTAATAACATATGTGTCTTGTCTACTCACTTTTTCTGACTAGCGACACATTTTTTCACCCTACTTCTCTGTGTGTGAAAAATCTTGTTACAGGAGGGCAAAGTGGGGTGCTCCTCCTATCCCTTATTACTGTGTGTGAAGAAAGATGTGGTTCCGTGGGCATCAGCAAAGCTATCCATTAGGGCTAGATCACATTCAAGGGATGGTAGATGTAACCTCATGGAGCAATGGGTGGATTACATTGACAGACTGAATGAGCTGCTATCCTCCAGTTACTAACGTCCTCGGGTTCGATGGAATATCTATGAGGGCAAACTGACCTTCTAGACAATGTCACACTGTATGCTTGTTAGTGAAGGAGTGTGGAAGGGGGGCATGCGGGAATGGCAATATTGGGCATTGTTGTTTTGAATGGTATTGATTTGAAGTTTGATTCATCTTTTAGTTCCTCATTACCCTTTTGGGCGGAAGCATCATTGTCTTTTATATGATCTTGAATAGGCATATGTTCATTCATATGTGAAGATGTGGGCAAGTCTTTATTAGGACTATTGTGTTAAATGTTTCATTGGAACAACAGTTTCTTTGGACTTTCAAAAATAACTGACCAAGAAATGTTTTCTGTGTGATTAAAGTTTTTATAATGATCTACAATAAGAGTGCTTGGCACCTCACAATTGACACTAGTCATGTGTTGTAGTATCTCTGCTTTTTATGGACTGAGTAGTTTGGCTAATATACACTAACTCACAAGGGAACTGCACACAATTGTGTTGCAGTTCGAGAACCTCATTCGGTGGTGGGTCTTGCCATTGAGAGTGATTATTTTAGTGTCTTCGGTAAACCGACAGACCATGCAGCTGCTACATTTGTAGTGTCCTGTCAACTGGAGCAGTTCTAGCATCTCTCAAAGCTCTTTCTTTCTTTTTCCTGGGCGGGCAGCTTTGACTAGCCTAGCTCGTAGATTACACCCTTTTCTGAACAATCTTCAAAATATAAAATAACTATATGGAAACATAACCAATAGGTCAGGGCAGGATTGCCCACGAATGTGACACCACACAAGGACGACCTCCCACGTGGATTGCAGATTAAATAAGAAGTGCAGCCACATATTTGTTTAAAACAAACAGAAGACTGAAGAAGAATTTGCCTGTAATTTTAGTTGTAAATAATTTGTTTGTGTTAAGTTTTTTGTGAATGCTTTACTTTTTCTTTCTTTGTTTAGTTATTAGCATACACTCCAGGTATTAAGTGTGATGGGTGATGATTATTACGCCACAACAAAGTAAATACATTGTATACTTAAAAATCATACTTATATCCCAGTGACTAATTCAAGTTACACTGTGGTACAAATAACTGCCTGATCTTTCCCCATGATATGCCATGTGAATATTTAGCATTCTTCTAATCATCAGTTAAAATCTTCCCTTGAAAGACTGCCAACCTAGTCACAGTATCCTGCCACTGGGCATATTCCGTCATTGCAGCTGTGGTGACTTTAGTTGAAAAACTTTCCTCTTGAGTGTGAATCTTCTTTATTTTTATCTACAACTATTTATTGCTTTCGTTTTCCTTTATTTTGAGTGTGATGTTTTATCTTTTCCAACATGGATATTTACAACTTAAACCAGCAGTGCCTATATTACCGAAGATAGACATGATCAAACTGGGACAGAAAATAAGCCCCCATTAGTGAATTAGAAAGCTAAAAACTGCCTACATTTGAAAATCCGGACTGTTTCGGACCTGCTGTATGTTTTTTTTTCAAGGTATGGGAGACTACATGCATTTGTGCTTGCTGAGGGTAATGTTTGTATTAATATCAGGGAAATAAACAGTAAAAACGAGCAGACCATAAACAGGCCTTCAAACAGCCAAAAAACAGGCCCACTTGCTGACCTGTCGAATTAGCCCTTTTGGCATTAATGATTACCCTATAGGCCGGCCCGAACCTAGATTGATGTGATGCTTATATTGAACAAAGTGACTGTATTGTCTATTATCACTTATCTCGGTAGGGTAAAGAGCAAAGTCGCCTGCCACAAGTCCATAAGTGTAATTGAATCGCAATGAACTGAATATAGTAGTTTTCCTATATACTAAAACACTTGCAACAGCCAGACTCACCTGTGCAATTAAAATTGATTTCTCTATTTAGTCAATGGGGAGGCTTGTGTTGTGACTTTTTAAGGTTTGCAGCACCTGTGATCTGTGAAACTAAGGGAGTACTGTGTACTCTTTAAGCCCACTGACTGGATGTGGTTTATGTGCCCATGATATAAACAGAGGCATCTCTGGTGCATTGGTGCCCAGATCCGTCAGGCAAACTGGCATGTTTTTCACACAGCTATCATAGGAATGTCCACCCTCTGCATAGATTGCCAGAGATATCTACTGTCCAAGATAGCAATCTGGAGATTACTGGGGTTATTTCCTCCTCCCCTGGTCAGCATTTTTGTTTGACTACTTCATTTATTTACTTTATCCCAAAAGACAGTTGGGTGCCCTACATAGCACCAGGAAGCATAGACAACATGTGTTGATGCAATGATGTGCAGGTACTTTTCATTACGAACTGATGATCGGTACTGTGTACAAATGCAGGAGAGATCAGAAACAGCACAACATTTGGGTGTGTTTTCTTCTAGGTCCAGGTAGAAAATTTGATTCAGCTCACGCAATTGGCGGAAAACGGTGCGCGTGTGTTACTCTTGTAACACAGATTTCTGGTTTCTCTGAGCGCCAGCATAAGTCATGCAGCCTGCAAACGAGCAGGAATAGCGTTTTCAGCCGCCCCATCGAGGCCCTACTAGGACCTTGAAAGGTACTAACGACCTTAAGTTCAGAGTACTTACACTCTGTCCCATTTTCTTCTCAAATTGGACAATATCCAATTCTCACACTTTTTTAGGTCCTGAAGAAAGCCCTACGAACCGCTAGGGGCTACTATAAGGGCTGAAACATGTCGACCATCGAATTGGACTACTAAATTGCAGTGGACTTATAATCAGTCCCCTTCTGCACACACCTCACATTTTTTAAATAGTCCTCTCATACACCTACGGAATAAAATTCGCATTTTTAGGTAGTATGATGATCACTTTTTAACAAAGCACCTCACTTGAGCACTTTTCACTCACCTATTACTGATCACTACTATCAAAACCAGTGGTTCCCTCCAGGTGAAGGAAGCATACAAAAAGAGACCCAATGATGATGCTGTCACATATCTAATACAGGCGGAGAATGACGATTCTCCAATTACTATGCAGAGAGAATCTTGATTTCATTAAAGACAAACGGAGGCTAACATTATGCAAATACTTTTATTTGCTGCCCAAACATGCAGCCCTTTAAAGAACGTTAATACATCACAATAAAATAGAACGTTGACAATATGATGAGTGGGCTGAGTAGGCTCTCATCTTCCTCGTGGGCTGCGATGACACAGCTGGACAACTTGAAGAAACTCCAGAAAAATCCAATTAGTCTTTCTTATTGTTATCTGAAGATAAAAAAGGTACAGTGTATAGTGAAAGATATAATGACTATCAAAGTAATGTATTACAGAAATAATCTAAGAAATCAGCGAAGAAATATTAATACAATCATAATTTAAATATGAGTTGAACCCAAACCTCTTCAGGGAGAGGAGGGTGGGATAATGTTAGCCTCCGTTTGTCTTTAATGAAATCAAGATTCTCTCTGCATAGTAATTGGAGAATCGTCATTTCATTACAAGACCGGAGGCTACCATTATGCATGTTTAAAGCCATGTAGAATCACACTGCTAACATGCTCAATAGGTCTCAAATAAAACTTAGAAAAAGTAGCTGCATTAGACCAATCTGCTGCTTTAAGAATTTCGGGCAGGGAACCTCCCGCCCAAAATACTTTGCTAGCCATTGCACCCCTTGAGGAGTGAGCTCCAAATTTAGAAAGGTCAATACCTGCCTCATGCATGATTGTTCTTATCCACCTAGCAAGGGTGGCTGAACTTACAGGTTTAAAAGGTCTAACATAGGATAAAAGAAGTTGATCCGAATTAACATCTCTAAAATTTACAATTTTATTTTCATAACATTTCATACAATTCACAACACACAGTTTCTCACATTCGTGGAAGTAAGGATAAAAGATAGATTCAGACATTGTCTTCGTTCTTTTCCAGATGTCGAAATGGACTCCTTCAGAGGAATAAAATCTGTTAATAATTTCTAGAGCTCTAATATCAGAAACCCTTCTAAAGGAAATTAAGCATAAAAGAATAGCCAGTTTCATTGAGATCTTTTTAAGGGAAAGTAACTCGTTGGCAGGCCATGAAAGGAAGAGATTAAAAATAAGATTAACATCCCAAAGGGAATGGTAACGAGCTTTAGGAGGTCTTTTCAGTCTAATACCCTTCATAACTCTTTTAACAAGAGAGTTGCTACCAATGGCAAGGTTATTAATAAGAGCGTGACCTGAAGAGATCGCAGACCTATAACAATTAATAGTTCTAAAGGAAAGACCTGACTCAAAGAGGTGGGCAAGATAGTTAGCTATTTGTTGAAGAGGGCAAAGTACGGGATCCAAATCCCTTTCCAGGCACCAACAAGACCATTTCCTCCATATCCCCTTGTATCTTTTCCTTGTACCTGGAGCCCATGAATCTTCCAATAGGCTTTTAGCTTCTCTTGAAAGATCACAATATCTTTCTGAATTCCTGATATCCTCCAAGCAAGAAGGTTCAGATTCCCTTCCAAGACCAAGGGGTGTTCTTCTCCGTCTGGGCCTTTGAGAAGGCCCGGGGATGAGGGAATCAGAAGAGGAAAGTCTACTGCTAACTCCATCACCCCCGGGAACCAAACTTGTGATTTCCAGAAGGGGGTTATCAGAATGATTGAATAAGATTCGAGTTTGACCTTCCATAAAAGTCTCTGAATCATTGAGAATGGAGGAAAAGCGTAGGCTTTGAACCCCGCCCATGATTGAAGAAAAGCATCCACTCCTAACGCATATGGGTCCGGTCTCCAACTGAAGTAACTCGCTACCTGGTGAGTCAGTCTGCTGGCAAAGAGGTCTAAATCTATCTGACCCCAAATCACTTGGATCTGAGAGAAGATCTCCTTCCTTAATTTCCAATCGCTTGCATCGTGGAGGAAACGTGAGTTCCAATCCGCTCTCACATTTTGAGACCCAGGGATAAATTCCGCTCTTATGGTAATCTTGTGTTCCCAACAAAAATACCATATTCTCTGGGCAAGTTCTGATAGAATTTTCGATTTCGCGCCCCCAAGGCGATTTATATAGGAGACAGCTGAGAAGTTGTCTATCCGTATTAGAATGTTGGAGTTTTTTAACATTTCTTTGAAACTCATAATTGCATTGAGAGCTGCAAGCATTTCCAAAGAATTTATGTGAAGGAGTTTTTCTTCCAGGGACCATCTCCCACCTGTCTCTAGGTCTTCTAAGCGGGCACCCCAACCCTGGCTGCTCGCGTCTGATTCTAAGGTAAAGTCTGGTACATTGCCGAAGATGGCTTTCCCGTTCCAAGCTTGAAGGTTTTTTAACCACCAAAGAAGATCCTCTCGAGCATCTTGTGAAAGAGGAACGGAGTCCTGGTACCAGAGCCCCTTCCTCAGACCTAAAGCCTTTAGCCTTTGTAGGCCCCTGTAATGTAGTGGACCCGGAGATATTGCTTGGATGGACGAAGAAAGGAGTCCTAATATCCTGGCCAGGTCTTTTAGACGGATAGACTCTTTGGAGAGAGTATGAGAGACATTTTTCCTTATTTTGGCAACCTTCTTGTGAGGGAGGGTTAATTCTGAAAGAACGGTATTTACGTTGAAACCCAGGAACTCTAGACTTTGAGAGGGAACCAAAACAGACTTTTCTAAATTTATGATGAATCCCAAATCTTGAAGTAGATTCATGGTCGTGTTCAGATGCTTCATAATTTCCAACTTGTCCTGAGACATGATAAGGATATCGTCTAAATAAATAATAAGACGAATCCCTCTTTCTCTGAGAAAGCTGACTACTGGGCGTAGAACCTTGGTGAAACACCAAGGGGCTGAGGACAGGCCGAAAGGAAGGCATTGGAATTGATAGAGGGTTCCTTTCCATGTGAAGCGAAGGTACTTCCGATAATCCTCGTGCATAGGAATAGTAAAATAGGCATCCTTTAGGTCTAATTTTACTAACCAGTCCCTGTTCTGAAGGATGTCCCTCAAAAGATGAATACCTTCCATCTTGAAATGTCTGTATATTAGGAAATTGTTTAAGGACTTGAGATTTATAACGGGACGCCAGCCCTTGTCCTTCTTTTTGACAAGAAAAATGGTACTTAAGAAACTCTCCGCAGTTTGTGAGTGTGGGATTACAATGATGGCACCTTTGTCTAACATCTGACGAATTTCTATTTCTATTAATTTTGAATTTTCCTTGTCTAAAACGACTTCTTTGGGGATTTTCTTTTGGAAGGGTTCCCTCCAAAAATCTATCTTGAACCCGGATACGGTTTCTAAAACCCATGGGTCCTGAGTGATTGTGGGCCAGTTGATCGCAAAATGTTTGAGTCTCCCAGCCACTTGTAAAGGGGGAAAAAAATTCACACTTACCTTGAAAGGATTGGTATCTAGATCTCCCACCACGGGACCTCGAACCTCTTCCTCTTTGTGGATAAAAGTTTGATCTATTCCCTCTATAGGGATGAGAGTCTCTTCCTTCTTGCGGGTAAAACTGGGACTTGAAATAGCCACGGCTGACAGATTGTCCCCTTCTGTCAGCCCTGCCGAAAAGTGGTCTTCCACCGAAGACTCTGCGCATGTTGGATTGCGCTTTACTGAATGCATTAAAGGTTGAGACATATTTACCCAGAGATTTAACAAAGTTGTCACCAAACAACAAGCTTTTAGCATCACACATGTCCTCTTTCGCTGAAAGATCAGCCAGTTTTGGGTTCATCCTGAGAAGGACAGCCTTTCTCCTTTCTGTGATTAAATTCGCATTAGCATTTCCAATGAAACAAATTGAGCGTTGAGCCCAAACCCTCAGAGATTCAATGTCAATGGGAGAGCCATCAGATCGAGCTTGTTCAGTCATATCAAGTATTCTTGAAAGTGGGCCTAAAACGTCCAAAAGTTTATCTTGGCATTGTTTTAGGCATCTTTCAATACCTTTCCTTGGATCTCTGCCAGACTTAAACAGGAAGGTGATTAGCTCAGGGTCAAGGTTGGGTGTATTGCAGATTTTGTCCTCCGAAGAGGGACGAGGGCATTCATTACGCAATAAGTTGCGCGTATCTCTATCCAACGGTTTTCTTACCCATTTAGATAAATATTTACCCACGTGAGGCATAGGCCACCACTCTTTGCTGCGAGGGTGTCTAATGGCAGTGGGGTTGAACATATCTTGACCAAAAGAATCTTTAACAGTGAGTGAGGAAGTTGAAGGTAGATCCAGATCTTCGTCAAGATCCTCAGGGGTATCTTGTGGGTCAAATATGAATTCATCTTCCTCAAGGTCAGAGTCATTCGTAAAGTCATTGATGTTATACAAAACACCATTATCTATAATGCCGCTAAGGGCACCTCTTCTCCTAGTCCCAGGTAACTGAGATCTCTCTATTGTGCTGCTATGAGCACCAACATCTATTGTAGCGCGGGGGCTACCAAATCCAAAAGCATGGCTTGATGCCTCATTCATGTTTTTCCTTTTCATAAGTACTTTACCCCTAATCTTGGGTGCAACACCAGAGGGTGAATCCCCATCTGAAAGAGAAAAATACGTCTCTTGCGGAGGTGAAATTCTTTTCCTCTTAAAAAGAGCAGCATTAACTGCTTCTTTAATTGATACTTTAACCTCCTCATCAATTAATTTCTTTAAATTGTCCCCCAGGGGTTCTGTATTTGTCTGGTTGGCGTCACTATTCATTCTCACCCAAGCTTATTCACAGCTTAATAAGGTAGAAATCTATCAAACAATGCTGGCCTGAGATAGACAAGTTTACTCACAGTTATGCCAATCCAAACGAAGGTCTTAGAGATCCTTTGAAATTTAATTTGAGAGAAAGCCACCGGGTGGCGATCTCGTCTTATTCTGTTTGATTTTTGATTCAAATACGCCGTTTTGATAAGCCGAGTGCTTAACCGGGTGACTGAGCCAGTAAAAAAACTCACGCGCATGGATAATAACAGTGTAACCAAGGGAAACACTGTTTTCTGAAGAGACGCGCTTCCTGTTGAAGCGCGTCTCGCTCCCCTCCGTGTTGCTAGGAGACGGAGTCGACAAAGGGAAGAGACGCGCCTCCTGTTGAAGCGCGTCTTGTTGCTATGTGACAAATGGCCGAGATAGGAAACGAGGCGCGTGAAGCGCGTCTCGTTTCTATTTTGCGTTTGAAGGAAAACACTAATTTCTGCCTATGAATTAAATATCTAAATATCAAAATACCTCAGCTTTAGGTTTAGTTTTGAGGGCCATGAATACATACAGCGCTGGAAAACATAACGGGCACAATCTCGTTTTTTGATCATTAAGGCATATTAATAGTAGAAGAGTAGAAAAGATAACATGAACGCTACAATGCGATCATAAACGATGTGTGTAGAAATTACTCCGCTTGCCATAAATTGGACAAGGGGTTAGTTACCTGAAAAAAAGGGTTAATTAAAGACATTGAATACAAAGCAATGACATTTGAAAAAAACACTAAGCCAAAACAATAGTAGCAAACATACATATTTGTAAAAAGGGGTTATAGGAAGTACTGATAAATATCCTTAATCAAATATGGCACAATTATCATTGAAGAAGCAGGAGATATATAGAAGAGTACTTAGCTGTGTCAGAGCAGCGAACAAAAGAGGAAGATGAGAGCCTACTCAGCCCACTCATCATATTGTCAACGTTCTATTTTATTGTGATGTATTAACGTTCTTTAAAGGGCTGCATGTTTGGGCAGCAAATAAAAGTATTTGCATAATGGTAGCCTCCGGTCTTGTAATGAATCAAGATATACTGCCATACGACCTGCTTACGGAATGAGGTTTTTTTTAAGTACTTTTATTAGTACTGACAGATAATACACAGTGGACCCTGGTTGCAGGTACAAGTGATCCATTCCCCTATGATTTTCACTGACCAAAAGGAAGCTGAATGGATCATAGCTCCTTCTAACTCCTTCCTCCCTGATTATAACATACTCAGTCAGCAAATGAATTCACAAACTCAAAGACTGAACTTCAGACCAATTGTTTTTGTATAAACATATTCTTTTAGTTATTTTATTTTCTAGAAACAAGCAAGCCTGGCACAGGTAAGCAATACATACTTTACAGTAGTAATGCAGTTTGTAAACAGTTTGAATTGTAATTGCATATGCACTTTGTTTTGACTTACAGTATGGTTGCAGAGAAATGCAATACTTTGTAAATACAGTACATAGACTTGAATGGGCTTTTCAGTAAAATACCAGGTACGTTACTTTTTGGATTACTTTTCTTACATAGAGAAGTATACCTAGATACTACTCTGGGACATTTCCTGTAAACAGGTAAGTAAAATAGTTTTTGTTACACAGTACAATGTTAAAGAATTTCTTTAGGTTTTTCTAACTCCACACTTGGAAACTTTTCCAAGAAAAACAGTCAATGTTATCCTATGGAGGAAAATATTGTTATCGGTTTAAAGGTAAGTATTTTGTAGTGGGTGTTGAGGTTCTGGGGGTAGACTCAGGGGTCCCCCCAGGGTCAAGAATGCACTCTTGTTACACCCTCAGCTGCACTAGAGTGGCCGAGTGCAGAGTGCTGAGGCCCAATGTTATCCAAAGGGGGATAGGGGACCTCCGGTTGGTGGCTTCTGATGAGCAGGCCACAAGGTTGTGGCAGCCAAGCTCCTGGTGTTAGGCTCAGGGCAAAAGGGGATCCTGTTTAGCACAAAAAAGTGCACCCGCAGTAGTGCAGGGGCAGCTGGGTGCAGGGTGCTGTTTTGGCGTTGGGTGCCCTGTTGTTTTCAATGAGGATTTTCGGTTTTGGTTTTCAGCTGCAGTCCCGGACCAGAAAGACTTCCGGGAGGAACCATCAGCTGGGCAGGTAAGTTGGAGGGCTCGGGGACACAGGTGCACATCGGGTTCTCTTCTCCAGGGCGCAGGGCGGCTGGATGCAGGGGTTTCTTTTGAGATCGGATTTCACCTTACCGGGCCACTCGCAGTTGGGGGGGTCTCCGTGCACAGGCTGCAGGGGACATCGGGGAGTCCTGGAGGGGTCAACCCATATTTGACTCGGACTCTGGAGCGCTGGGGGACCTCGCTGGGACCAGTGGGCCACTCAAACTCGGGCCGTAGGCGACGGGTGCTGAGGTGCTTCCAGGCGTCGGGTTTCTTTTTCCTCAGCAGGCTCGGGGTCTTTCTTTGGTGTTTCTTCTGAACAGAGCTGCTGTTCACAGGAGATACGATCTTTGCTGAAGGCAGTCAGTCCTCCCAGGGGTTCTGTAGGTCGCTGGCTGGAGGACAAGATGATTTTTTGGCACAGGATCTCTGGAAACTGCAGACGGGCTGGGGCCAAGTTAGTCGTTCTCCCAAGTCTTCCCTGCAGTCTCCTCTGCTGGGCATCTTCTTTCATCCTTTTTCTTCTTAGGTTGCGGGAATCTGCCTTCTTGCTTCAGGGCTAATCCCTAAATACTGTATTTAGGGGCGTTTTAGGGGTCTCGAGGTCAGTGGCCAATGGGCTACTGACCTTAGGGTGACTTCACCCTGGGTGTGCTCACCCCACATGGGGGAGTGAGCACAATCCCTAATCCTTATTGGGGAGTGCCTGCCATCTGCAAGATGGCAGGCACTGAAGAGTGGGCTTCACCTCGCCTCCCCCACCTGAGGGGTGGAGTTGGCAGAGGTGGGCACTCCTTCTGCTCTGGCTAGTTTTTACCACCTGTCTACCCGCCGAAAAGGAGAGGAGGCAGCAAAGGGGCTGCTCCTGATAGCAGGAGAGGCTGGGTGTCGCATTACAAAGGCTGCCAGGCCTTTGAAGCTCCCCTGCCACAGATGGCTCTTCTTGGCCTGGGGGAGGTGTGAACACCTCTTCCCAGGAAAAGCTTTGCTTCTAGGCTCCAGGAGCAAAGGCTTCCACCCTAGGGGTCAAGAAACATGTCTCGTGGTGGCAGGCTGGTGTGTAGCAGTCAGGGAACCCACCAGAGCCTGGTCGTTTTTCAGGGGGCATCTCTAAGATGCCCTCTGAGTGCATTTTTCATTAAATCCCACAGTGGCAGTAGTGTGGGTTTAGTGTGCTGAGAAGTTTGATACCAAACTTCTCAGTTTTCAGTGCAGCCATTATCGTACTGTGGAGTTAGTAATGACAAACTTCCAGCACCATATACTCTTAATGGCAACACTGCACTTACAATGTCTAAGAATTGACTTAGACACTGTAGGGGTACAGGGCTCATGCACCTGTGCCCTCACCATTGGTATAGTGCACCCAGCTAGAGGGGTGACTGACCTATGCCAGGGTAGTGGGTTGTAGGCATGGCACACAGGGATGTGTGCCATGTTGACTCTTCTCTTTGTTATGCACCAAAACATGCAGCCTGCAATAGCAGTGTGTGTGTGTGTGTGTGTGTAAAGGTGCAGGGCCTCCAAGGGTGGCATAATAAGTGCTGCATACCTTAGAGGTCTTCCCTGGTCACAGTGCCCTGGGTACATGTGGTACCATTTACCAGGGGCTGACCTGTGGCCAGAGATGCCAATTGTTTTTTGGTACAGTTTTAGGGAAAGATCACAGGCCCTGGGAACCTGATTGGCAGGGACCCAGGGCACATCTAGTCAAAAGTGCATCAGTAGTCTGGCAAAAAGTGGGGGGAGTGGTTAGTGCAACAGAAACCCAGCTTCTGTATACATGTTGCATGTTTTTTTTAAGAATATGGGGGTTGAATGATAGAGAGGTTCAAGCTGAGATGTTATGGAATAAAGTCTAATCAGAAAGAAGTTCCTGCAAGTATTCTGAAATGGTCTAAAGTTAAGTATTTATTTGCTAAGCATTCAAACCATCAAATGACTTAAAAATCAAAATGAGGATGCACAGTGATTTAGCAGTGGATGATAGATGAGGAGAAGTCATCTACGTTTTAATGTTAAACCACTCTTGTTGCTCCAATAATTAGGGCAAACATAATCTATGTTTTTTTGGCGATCCAAGCTAAAGGGTTTCATTAGGCCGTGGTACTTTAAGGTATAGTTGAGCCACACCAGTCTGTTGTCTATGTTAAGTTGAAGGGTATCATTTTTGATGCAAAACCCAGCCTACTTTTTTTAGTCTATAGGGTTTTGCAACAAAGACCACGGGTGGTGTATGAGAATGCCCATGCACCACCCATTCAACGCCTCCTTGGCACTAAGAAATGCAACGCAGGTCTAGGTGCTGTTTTGTGCTATTTCCAGAATTCCAGCACAAAACATGTTTTGAGATGGCTAGTAAATTGGAAAAAAAGATTTCATTACAAGACCGGAGGCTACGATTATGCATTATTGGTTTAATGCCACTCCACACAGCACTTGAGAGCCCTTTTACATCTTAAAGAAAAGATTCTGGAACAGAACATCCATTACATATATCAATTCCAAGCAAATACAAATCTGCCTCTTTTAAATGCTGCTCCTCGCAGATTAGTCCCTTAATTTACATTTGCTAAATGCTTGCTTGTGCTAGCTCATTTTTCATGTTTATATAATCTATATCACTTTTGTGTGTGAGTCTGCTGCAGTTTCCAATTTATGGAACCTAGATGTCCTGTTTGGTTAAATTTGTTTTAAACTAGTGGTTGCATTTAGCGTCATGTTAGGCTAACGTCTGCCTACTTATAAGGATATCCAATCCTTGATCTGCTACAGTCTGCTATAGTGCAGTCGACGTACCTTCTTCAGAGCGAAGCACTGACTGCCGAGGCTGCTTCTGAGTACTTCCAGCTACAGCAGTCCATGCAGTGTGATAGCCAGCAAAAGCAGGGGCCATGCCTCTCACTACAGCGGCCCCTGCAGGGTATCTGTCAACAGGCCCGGAGTTCATGGGGCTCTTCAGCTCCCCTGGGCCTGATACTCTAGGCTTCATTCACCCAACATGTCCCAGGCAACCATGCATCAAGATGGGATTAAAGGAAAGCACTGGGCAATGGCCCAGAGCACAGCATGCCACCATCTTTGTTTGGGCTTCGCCCAATGTATTCCAGTTACTATAAGCAGCCTCAAGGAGACACTGTAACGTCACAGTGACAGTTGACATTTACAGTGTCTCCGCGATCAGCAGTTTTTTTAGTCAGGGTTTACTGCTCCTCTCCCCGTGCTTGCCAACAATCTTTATTAATATATTAATATTAATATGCCCCTTCCTTGTTGTGAAGTACTCCATTATAGCTCCAATCTACAGGATACTTGAGGATTATTAGAAAGTATTTCCCCTCATTACACTAAAGATGTCCGGTCAGGAGACAGAGAGCCCTGAGATTTCACAGGCAAAGATTAATGGGGAGCTAATTAAGAAATAAATCCAACATGAGATACGTACGCATTTGTGAGACACTTGATCCAGTGATGGACCAAAAAAGGTCTATGGGATTTGATAATGATTTAGACTGCAGGCCCATCACAGGGGGAGACTCCGATTACAGAGGTAAGAGAAGGAAAACATCAAAACATATCAAGAGAGGGGCAATACCCTCTAAATGATTGGGAGGTCCAAGTTCCTCAAAGAAGAAGGATGGTCCAAGAACATAAAAAAGAATGGGATGTCTAAACACCTTGAAGGCGGCCCTATGCAGCACAAATATGAATGGTGTCCGATGCGGCACAACAGAATCAGATGCCCACAGTGGCACTCTGGAGATTGAGTTTGGAGAGAAGGAGCAAGAGAGCGAAGTACCCTTAGACGACTATGGATTAGACCTTAACCTGAGGGACCTTGATGAGGCCCGCCTCTTTAATGAGGATGAAACCCCTTCTACATCCAAAGGAATAGTTAAAGATCCATTGGGGAAGGAAATGTTTTCCCGGCACAGCATTAAGCACCCCAGGATTGTCGATTGGTGGCCCATGGACCATGTGGGCAAATTCATCAAGTGATGGATTAGGAACCCACTTGAGAAAGAAACCCATAATATTCTAAAGGCTGAATGTTCAAGGCCAGTGATACATGAGAAAGTGTGCCTCACCCCTAATCTAGACCCGAATCTTATTACCTTCCTCTTTAGGCAGGGGAGGGACTCAAGGACGGGGCTTCAGATAACTCTTAAGGTTTGCCAGGTCTGCCTCCTGACGTAATCAGACCCCTGGCAAGGATCATCGACATGGCTAAAGAATCATATGTCAATGAGCTCCCATTAGATATAAATCTCCTCAGGGGCTGGAGCCAAAGGGCATTGGTCCTTCTTGGAAATGCCAACACTGGCCTCAATGCCAAGAGACGTAGAGTAGTGCTCATGAAAATGAATCCTAAACTCGAAGACCTAGCTGAGAGAGAATCCTCAGAGAATCCCAAGGGTCTTCTCTTCGGTGAGTATATGATCAAAACCCTGGGCAAATACGTGGCAACCCTTACTGCTCTCTACAAGGTCCAATCTAACATGCGCAGGGGTTTCAGCCCAGGTGTTTTTGGACGGGCCGGCAAAAGAGGACTTTCTGCAGGCCGAAGATACTAGAGGTCCACCTTCTCAAACTTCAGACAACAAGGGTTTTGCAGAGGATACCAAGATGGACAAACCACGTCCTTTTATCTCCAACAAGGACATCTGCATCGTACAAGAGGGAACAGGTAATTTGGACAAGGCTCAACCGGCTACAAGAGTGAGTACACAGATTTCATCATCTTCTTCTTTCCTGGGAAGAGTGGGAGGTCTCCTCAACATTTTTACCCAGGTCTGGGAATCAATTACGCAGGATCCTTGGGTTCTAGAGATCGCCCAGGGTTTTAAGATAGATTTTTAGATATAATACTTCCAAGCTGTTCCCCCAAGAGAGAGAGGTAGAAGAAGAGGTAAAATGCAGGTTGCAGAAGGGCTCCATTATAGAAGCTCCCCTAGACCACAGAGTTCTTGTAAGTGCACTTTCCTTGTGGAAAAGAAAGACAAGGGGTGGAGGCGTGTGATAAACCTATGTGATCTGAACAGGTTCCTTGTATACAGGCATTTCAAGATGGAAGGAATCCATCTCTTAAGGGATATGTTGCTAGAGAAAGACTGGATGGTAAAACTGGAACTGAAATATGCCTACTTTACCATTCCAATGGGCAGGAAGTGTCAGGGCTATATTAAATTCACCTGGCAGGGCCGTCTTTACCAATTCAGCGCGCTCTCCTTTGGATTCTCATCGGCACCATGGTTCTTTGCCAAAGCGATGAGATCTGTAGCTTCCTATCTCAGGGAGCGAGGTGTGTGTATGATCATCTACTTGAAGAATATCCTTATCATGTCTCATTGCAAAACACAGGTTTTGAAGAGCTTCAAATTGGTTATGTCCCTTCTAGAAGGTTTGGGCTCCATAGTAAACAGGGAGAAGTCTATTCTTACCCTCTCCAGACCTCTGGAGGTTTTAGGCTTCACAATAGAAACAGTGAATGTAGTTCTACTTCTGCCTTAAAGAAGATCAACAACAATTTGAAAAGAGATAAGGTATGTGCTGAAATGCGAGTCCTTAGCTCTGAGGGAACTCGCCGGACTGCTGGGTCTTTTGTCCTCTTCTATTCAGGCATTCTTTCTAGTTCCCTTACATTACTTTGCCTAGGTGAGAATAATAGTGAAGACCCTTCAGGCAGGATTGTGGTATGGAGACAAGGTAGCTCTAAATCAGGAACCCAACATGGAGTTGAATTGGTGGCTGGAGAATTTGGACGCCTGGAATGGCATGGCGATCTTTGAATGCTTATGCTACAAAAAGAGGGGGGGACCGGGAGCGTAATTGGAGATAGGTCCAGTACCCGTGCTCCCTCAGAATCACGTGTATATATTGAGAGGGTAGCTGTTCCTAAAGAGGGTAGTGTGTACTTTCGAAGTGTAGACAGATCGGGTAGAAAGTGGGGAATTTCTCCTTTTGAATATAGTGCCCTCACACACCCTTTCGAGTGTCTTGCTTCATCATGGGGCGTTGCTCCTCGTGGGGGTGGCGCTGCAGTCCCCCACGGGCCCCGCAAGAGGGCTCTTTGTCGGAGATCTTTTGTTCGGAGACGCCGCAGTTGTGCATGGGGGTGTGTGGGCCTATCTAAAAGGTGGTGAGTGGTGTGTTTAAAAATTACCAGATAAAGTATTTGACCTTTATTCGCAACTCTACCTAGTAAAGGTTAAAATGGTGATACTGGAGCTCCTCTTGGAAAAGAAATAAAGAGGGCAGATGTGATGATTACTGCTGCTCTCAGGAAAGTGCATGTGAGTCCTAATAAAAATTGGTCAACATGTTTCGCGCTTCAAGGTGGGTCCTTAAGGGATCCCGATGCGCTTCGTCAGGACCGAACTATAAGTGAATGAAACAATAGTGAATGAAGGGGAACAGGTTTCAAAAGAGGGTTCTGTGTTGTAAACCTGTGATACCTCAATAATAGGTAAATGCAGCGTCCTCGCGCTGGTAGGTAGTCCTTCTTGTATGGATAACCTTTACCCAACCCTGAAAGTATAGGGAATGGGCTCCATCAGCAGCGCGGAGTAGGCAAAAAGAGAAAGGGTGCTCTTTCGCCAAGGGTGAAGTGACCTACCCCTCCTCCGTACAACGCTGGGATCCCAGGGTTGGGTAAAGGTTATCCATACAAGAAGGACTACCTACCAGCGCGAGGACGCTGCATTTACCTATTATTGAGGTATCACAGGTTTACAACACAGAACCCTCTTTTGAAACCTGTTCCCCTTCATTCACTATTGTTTCATTCACTTATAGTTCGGTCCTGACGAAGCGCATCGGGAACCCTTAAGGACCCACCTTGAAGCGCGAAACATGTTGACCAATTTTTATTAGGACTCACATGCACTTTCCTGAGAGCAGCAGTAATCATCACATCTGCCCTCTTTATTTCTTTTCCAAGAGGAGCTCCAGGATCACCATTTTAACCTTTACTAGGTAGAGTTGCGAATAAAGGTCAAATACTTTATCTGGTAATTTTTAAACACACCACTCACCACCTTTTAGATAGGCCCACACACCCCCATGCACAACTGCGGCGTCTCCGAACAAAAGATCTCCGACAAAGAGCCCTCTTGCGGGGCCCGTGGGGGACTGCAGCGCCACCCCCATGAGGAGCAACGCCCCATGATGAAGCAAGACACTCGAAAGGGTGTGTGAGGGCACTATATTCAAAAGGAGAAATTCCCCACTTTCTACCCGATCTGTCTACACTTCGAAAGTACACACTACCCTCTTTAGGAACAGCTACGATCTTTGAATGCTCCCCAGAATTAATTCTGGATTCTGGAGTCTAGTGCGAGTTTACACAGTTGGGGTGCACACTTGGGTGCACTGGACAGTGGGGAATTGTGTTCACACAGAAGAGAAATAGAATCACATAAATTATTTGGAGTTGACTGCAGGGCTCTATGCTCTTATGAGTTTCAAACATTGTTTGCAAGGCAGAGTGGTTTTGTAAAAGATGGACAATGTTTATGCTATAACATGTAAAAATCACATTAGCAGGAACGAGATCTTCAGACCTATCAGACTTAGCCTGTTTTGCTTGGAACACAAGATCAGCTTGCAGGCAGAGTATTTGCCTGGAAAGGCAAATGTGTCTGCACCTCTGAATTCAATGTTTTTAAGTGGTTTCACTGACTAAAAATTGAGTGGGGCCTATTTCAGAAAACTGTGTCAGATTTGGAGCCCACTAGATTTAAACCTCTTTGTAAGCAGGCTGGCATTTCAACTGAAGAGGTATTACAGTTGGATGCCAGATGTGAGTGCTCTAGTAGTGAACTTCTTCCTTCAAATCTGGAAAGGGATCAACACTTACGCATTCCCACCTTTCACATGATTCAGAGGGGTCTTGAGAAGGTGAGGTTAGAGAGATGATCACTTGTCCTGATAACTCTCTTTTGGGTATCACAGGCATGGTTTCCAATGACCTTGGAGTTAGCTTGTGGCATTTCCTTTATTATTCCTGCCGTAGAAGATCTATTGAGAGATACAGATGAAGAGGAACATCCTCTGGTTCTGACACAGACTTTGAGCCTTCTTGCTTGGAAAATATAAGCTAATCTAAAGAAATGACAGGCCTTTCCAGAAGAGCTGAACAACTCCTTGAAGAGTCCTGGGTTCGAAAAACATGCTATAGGTATAAAGGAATATTGAAAAGGTGGCTATGTTGGTGCTTGGAAAGGGATTTGGATCCTGTGTAGTCTCCTATAGTTCAGGTGATAATTTTCTGGACAAACAGTTTGATAGAGGCCTTAGCTATAGCGCAGTAAACTGCTAAAAGTCTGCAGTTTCTGCAGGACACAATCTTATCAATGGCAGGAGCATGGGAAATATGTCTGGTCTGTCAGGTTAAGGAGATCCCTAAGACCTAGGTATGAGAACCTATGACAAGTAAATTTAGTTCTGAGTATGTTTTCCTCTTTGCCTGGTAAAAGCTATTTGGGCCTGAATAAACTTTCTATGAATCTTGCTTCCTTACTTTGTCTAATTTCCTGTCATTGAGTGTCAGGTGTTAAAGCTTTGGGGGCAAGTAACAAAGAATATGAATCCAATGCCTTTGGGGTAACTTTCGAGATTATTAGGAGAACTAAAACAATGTCTGACACTATATTGTACCCAAAATTTGATTATTGCAGAAAGTTGTGCATCCATGAAGGAGGGAGCAAGTTTTGTATTCAAAAGAGGCAGGTTGTTCTGTGCATGGACTTGATCTATGTAATGGATGTTCTGTTTGAGAATGTTTTCTTTATGATGTCAAAAGTCTTTCCTGTGCTGTATGGAGTGTCAGTTTGGCTGGCATTAAAAGAATAATGCATAATGTTAGCCTTTGTGTCTTTAATGAAATTCAGATTCTCTTGGCATTTAATTTGAAGAATAGTGATTTTTAGTTGATTTCCATCACTTTGGTGATGCACATATTGTGTAAACATACCACATAATCTAAATAGACTAGGTCAGCTTCCCTTGCAAGCAATTTTGCTTAGATGGAAGATCTGTGCACAATAACAACTGTAATCTAATTTCACCTTGGAGAAGAGTCTTGCCGGTGGCAGTGGCAGGCTCTATCCGCTCGTGCTGTGTTGTATCCTATTTTATGTGTGTCACACCGCTAGCGCTGATTCACAGCGTGATATTTTAATTTTAGCAAGTAGGCTAGATTTTAAAATAGTTCTGTGTGTTCACCTTTTGCTCTGTCACCCAATTCCTTGCCGACTCCCGCCCCGGTCCGCCGCGTCCATTGTGGGCGATTGTTGCGGAGGGTGAGGAGGAGCCAGTACTTCCGGGCTCGAGTGGCCAGGTCAGCGCTCTTGTGGCCCCTACTGCCTATAAATGTGTGTTGGCCAGCGACCGCGCAGCGGACGCGTGCAGCGGGCGTGCCGGAAGCGCGCCGAAGTCGAGCCAAAGTCTAGCCCGTCTGCGCCCGTCCGCGGCCGGACGGGGCGCGGGGCCATACACCCTGGCCTACCAAACCCCCTCCATTTACGGTATGATAAACAAAGTTTGCTGAATCTCCGTCCTGCCATAACTCTACCATGTCTGCACTCTATGAGGGCTTTATCACTACACAACTGTTCTATGTGCCCTTTTACTCCTGAAATGGGCCCCAGAACAGTCCCCTCTAAAAAATTGATAAAAGCCGCACTGCTTAACTGTAGGTCTCTCAGTAAACACTGCATTCAAGTCTATAATCTCCTTGAGGATGAAGCACTTGATATTCTGATGTTAACTGAGACCTGGCTTGGCGAACACTCTGACCCGGACATCATAGAGGCGCTGCCTCCAGGATATTCTCTAGCTAGGCTTGATAGGCAAGACGGTAGGGGTGGAGGAATAGCTATTGCTGTTAGAGTCCCATTGCAATGCTCCTTACTCCCCCTGACAGTTGACCACTGCGAAGCTGCTTCATTCATTATCTCACTGGGGCCCCAACACTCCCTATCAGGTATTCTTATATATAGACCCCCAGGTAGACTGTTTGATTTTACAGCTAGCCTAGTAGAGGCGACAGCACATTTCGCCTTGAGGAAATCCAGACTCCTGGTACTTGGCGACATGAACATTCATTTCGATGATGTCCAAGACAAGGATGCCTCCTGTATAAGAGATGAATTACTCTCCCTGCAGCTTACTCTTAAGAACCAAGAGCCTACTCACAGACTAGGTCACCTGCTCGACCCCATATTTGGTAACTGGAATGGAGTAGAAGCGCTTCCTCCAATACCCGTTCCTTGGTCTGACCATTTTGTCATTCCCTTACGATTATGGGTGTCCGAGGCTGAAACTAGGAGTGATAGTACGCAGATTTACCAATGTCGAAAGTGGAAAAACTTCAACTTAGATACCTTTATCGACAATCTCGAAGCGGCTGGACCTCCTGGAGGGTCCGATTGTGAGGCTGCCTATACATGCCTTAAGAACTGTGTCCTAACTGCCCTAGATAATACTGCTCCTACCCGGAGGTCAGTAATTAACAAGAAAATGAGAAAACCCTCCCCGTGGTTTACTTCTGAACTTCAGGTGGCAAAATCTGCATGTAAAAAACTGGAACGTGAATGGCGCATTAAATTTTGCCCCACAGCCAAAATCCAATATAAAAAAGCGCAAGCGGGATACTATAAACTCATTCGCTCCGCTAAAGCACTTTATTATAAGACCCGCATTGGAGAGGCTGAGAACTCCTCAAAGGAGCTCTTTAAAATTTTCAAAGAAATCTCGGTAGTATCTAACGAGAGCAATGCCCAGAGTGACTCTGTTGAATCATGCAATAATATTGCTAAATACTTTGCCAGCAAAATCACCAACATCTATGCTAATTTCTCTAAGGATCTGCCCTCGGGCTCTGACTTTACTGAGAATTTGGAGATTACTTATGATAAGGCATGCCTATACTGCTTTTCTGTCCCTTCCACTACAACCTTAAATAATATCTGTAAAAGCATTAAATCGGGCTCCCCTCGAGATCCTGCCCCTCCCAAGATACTAGCAGCTAGCCTTAAAGTCTTAGAACAACACTTCAGACATATTCTCCAACTCTCCTTTTCTAAGGCCACCCTCCCTGCGGAGTGGAAGCAAGCCATTGTACTTCCAATAAAAAAAAAACCGAACATTAGTCAGGATATCCTAGAAAATTTACGGCCTATTTCGCTGCTACCTTATCTGGCGAAGGTGGCCGAAAAAATAGCTAACAGCCAACTTATGGCCCATCTAGAGTCTAATAAGGTCTTCCACAGCTCTCAATCTGGGTTTAGGGCAGGATATTCTACTGAAACCGCCCTTCTGAGAGCGACCGAAACCCTACGAGCAGGCGCGGATGAGGGCCAGACTATGGCATTGATTATGCTTGACCTCAGTGCCGCGTTCGACACTGTGGCACATTCCATCTTGCTGCAGTGTCTGAACAAAGCCGGGGTCACCCAGGAAGCACTGGGCTGGCTTAAAGCCTTTCTAACCAACCGCTGCTTCCAGGTTCAGAGAGGCTTGTATCGCTCTAATAGCATAGCTTTAGAACAGGGGGTACCTCAGGGCTCCGCCCTGAGCCCCACCCTGTTCAATCTCTACATGGCCCCCTTGGCGGAAGTGGTTGAATCGTTTGGCATTGAATTAGTCTCATATGCCGACGATACTCAACTCCTCATTTCCCTGTCCCAAGCACCCTCCATTGATGCTAACAACTTTAAAACCTGCATGCAGGCTCTGGCAGGCTGGATGACCCAGCACTGCCTGAAGCTAAATGGCTCTAAAACGGAGGTTCTGGTAATTGGAGGAAGGGATGCGAGCTGGACCAAGGAGTGGTGGCCTTCATGTTTGGGGCCGTTACCCACTCCCTGCAAAGCAGCTAAGAATCTGGGGATCTGGGTTGATCCCAGACTCTCTTATGACAATCATGTACACAAAGTGGTAGGGAAATGCTTCGGGGTAATGAAGACCTTGAACCGTACCCTAGACCTTCTCCCTCTTGAAGCCAGACGCACTATGACTCAAGCTCTAGTGACCTCGAGGATAGACTATGGTAATGCGCTTCTGCTCGGAACTACACAAAAAAACTTCAGGAGACTTCAAGTACTCCAAAACACAGCAGCACGCCTAGTCCTTAGACTTCCGAAAAGATCAGCCTCTATGCCAGCCCTGGCCACTCTGCACTGGCTCCCCATAAAAAAGAGAGTCCTATTTAAAGCACTTTTAATGTGCTATAGGATCATCTCACACAAAGCTCCCCTTTACATGACAGATCTGGCTATTCCCTACGAACCTAGCAGAACTCTCCGCTCTGGGGGAACTGGATTGCTTAAAATTCCCCGCGTCAAGAAAGCCAGAATGGGTGGCTGCTCCTTTCGTGTTATGGCTGCCAAAGAATGGAACTCTCTCCCTATGAGTATCAGGCTAGCGGATTCAGAGACCTTGTTCAGAAAACTTTTAAAAACTCATCTGTTTTCTCTTTAACGTCCCTCTCTTGGCCCTGACTTCTCTCCACAGCGCGGGGACACGCCGGGATGGCGTCACCATGCGCTTTACAAGCCCCTTTATTATTATTATTATTATTTGAGAAAAGCAACAGAAAACCTTAACCCACCATATTTTCTGAACTTTTTTCCTATTTCTGAATGCATAATAAATCAGGGCTGGTGTGTATAACAAGCTTATACAAATTAATTAATTTAGAATTTCCCAAAGAATGAGCTCAGCTTATTTTATATTTGAGGTCATACTTACTAAAAATAAATGCTGAAAAATGGAAAACTTCATACTGATGTATTTATGAAACGTTAACAATTTTTAGGTCGAGCATTCGAGACCTCTTGTATATACTTTAGTATATACTTATATATTAGTATATACTTATATGTGTATGTACTTTGTCGGCTCTGGAGATCAGCCCTATTACTTGTCTGCTTCCACTTAGGGACTTTTTTCTTTTCAACTGCCTCTATTTAACTGTCTTAATAGAAAAGGAGCAGTAGAAGTCAGTAAAATACCAGAATTGCTTGCTGCTGAGGGATTTCTTTTTTTAAATTTTCTGGCAACTGCCTCTATTTAACTTTGTTGATAGAAAACGACCAGCAGAGATCAGTAAAGTACCAGAATCACTTTATTATTCTCTAGATTCCAGTCCATAGAAATTGTCTGTCACGAGCACCCGTAGACAATAATATTTGTTTCAAATCTTGTATTTTCAGTGATCTGACCACCGAAGGCCCTGATTTGATATTAAAAACAGAGCTTTGGATGATACCATTTCCCGCTGAAAAGCAATATTTCTCTCCATGTGTTCTCATACCTGGCATGTCACGCAGTTTGGTGCTTACTTTCCCTTCAGGTTAAAGAACAGTAGATGTTTCAGCACCCAGGCTAATATGCTGCATAGCTTAATACATATAAGGTCCCAAAGGCGAGACTGATTGCATTGCAAATGCTTGTTGTTTTGGTAATTACATTTGCATAGTAGCTTAAATTGTAAATGTTATAACTAATCAATTAGAGAACAGTATGTTAATGTGTAATATTTTTCAAGGAATCAATTTATGTTTATGCTTATATATTATTAAAAATAAACTATTTTCCTAAGTTAATAAAAAAAAATGTTTTTATGAGCTTATGAAAGCAATCATCAGTCTAGAACAATGTCTTATTGGGGGAGCACTACTCCCTGTGGCTCCATGTGCAGGTTGAATATCATAAGAGGGAGTTTAAATCCTTATGGAGTCATGAAGAGAACTGGACTTGGTGGAAAACTGAACAATTCAATTTCTATATCTTATTTAGGGCAGCATCAGTGATACTCATCTGTGATTCAAGAGTTCTAAGTGAGACTGTTATGTTATTCTAGGTCGATTTGTATGGCACAACTTATCACATGTGAGGGTATCCAGGTGCTGGAGCAGTAATATAGGACAGGTGAAGCTTCTAGTTGAACAGCCAAATCTTCCATTTTTTGCAGCGGTCGAGCAGCGAAGGGGGTCTCCTGATGTGTTGAGGAAGTTCATTCAAGGCCTTGGCAGCGATGGAAGAGAAGGAGCGCCCTCCTGACTTGCTCCTGCAGATGCCGGGGATATGTGCAAGGTTGAGAGGCTGATTTTACCTATCTGGATGGATGGATGTTTTGAAATTGGTTGTTGAGGTATGCTGGTCCAGTGCTGTGGAGGGCTTCGTAGTGGCAGGCAAGCAGTTTATATTGGCATATTTTCTAGAAGGGTAGCTTTTGTAGTTCTGTGAGGTAGGTGGTGATGTGAGTACTTCTGGGAATGTCAAGGATTAGTCTGGCAGCAATGTATTTGATGATCTGGAGTCTTTGTGTGAGCTGGTTGGAGATTCCAACTTAGAGCGCGTCACCGTAGTCAAGTCTGCTGGTTATGAGGGACTGGGAGACTGTGCATTACGTATACTTGGGGAGCCATTTGAAGATCTTGGGAAGCATTCTGAGAATGAGGCAGCAAGGTGCCGTCAGAGCGTTAACCTGTTTATTCATAGTGAGTTTGTCGACTCCGTTGATACCAAGGTTTCTGGCGTGATCTGTGAGGGTGGATGGCACGCATGTCCTAGTTCTGCTGGCCACCTGGATGAGCCCCTTGTGGAGCTCTTGTTTCCAAAGATCAGGATCTCTGTTTTGTCCTTCTTGAGTTTTAGGCAGTTCTTCCTCATGCAGATGGCCACGTTGGTTATGCAGGAGGTGAAGTTAGTACTGGTGGTATTATTCTTGTCTGTGACAAAGGATGAGCTGTGAGTCATCACGCAGGAGACAATGTTGATGTCATGGGCTCTTATGATGCAGGCTCGTCAAGAGCTTCAAAGGTCACTGATAACTCAAGCAGCACCAAGATACATGTTTCACCTTTATCAGTGATTGATAGAATGTCATCTACTACCTGAATGGTGACACTCTGTAATATAGCAAGAATGAAACTCAGATTGGTAAGGTTTGATGAGATTATCAACTCACTGTGCTAATGAGGCTGGCTAACTAGAGTCCTTTCTAGAAGTTTGACTAAGAAGGGACGGCAAGTGATGGGGCTGTAATAGGAGAGCTTATTTGGATGAAGGTCTTTTTTTGAAAATGAGTGGAATTTTACCAGTTCTCAGCAATGATGAAAAGATACCTGTCAGACTAGGGACTTTATTGACATCATGATGTTACACACCATAATGTGTAGTAGGCATGCGTTTAACAACAGATGAAGGAAATAGGTCATCCTCTCATGGCATTTTTGTAAAAGAGTGCGATATGGTGGTTAAGTGTCTTGAAAAACTCATACTCACATCTTAATGATGTATGACCGGTGATCCCGGTCCATTTTAGTATTCTGTGCTCCCAGCCCAACCGGGTTCCACTTGTGGTGGCATGTCTTCTTACCTTCTGGCATTGACAATGGCAGCATAACCTTGCAGCTCCCAGAGGTTAACAGCGGATGCAACAAAATATGATTTGATTAAATCTTTGGGGCAATTCTCAGCAGGAACTGATCGGAAAGACTGAGAGCCCTACTTATGTTACACGTTTTCACTACCTTTGCTGTCTAATGCAGTTGATTTTCCCTGGGCGCTCTTCATATTGGGACAATGATGAGCTTCTCTTTATGGGCAATCTCTTCTCCTGCAGCGCTGTATACTTTCTTTCCTTCCCTAAGCAGGCCAACATGCTCCTAGGCACTAGTTAGATCATGAAGTCCTTCAGCAGGAAGTAAAGAGTTCAAATGGTATCCCCTCACCTCTGGAAGACTGACTGTCAGGCAGACATATACCCTTGTTACAAAGCAGCTTCTTGGAGTGCTTCCTTCCTTGGTCAAGAAGAACTTAGAACTTTAACAAAGTGTGGTAATTTGGACCTAACTTTACCATATTTTTTCCAGACAGGGGCTAGGGATCCACCTTTAGAAGCAGTTTGGGGTGGTTCTCTTTCAAGTATTCTTTTCAGGCTGCTTTCCAGACAAGCCTTTGTGTAAAGTGATGCTTCTCAAAGCAGGTAGTATTGGCTCCTAGTAAGAGTACCATCAACATGAACACAATGAAGTGTGAGATTTCTGCATCTGGCTGTCATCAGCCTTCAAGGAGTAGTTATCAGGGACAGAAAAAAGAGCAGGTGTGGCATAGAAATGTCCTCACCTTGAACAACAGAAACACCAGTCTCACCCCTCAGCCCTACCATTCACGAAATGGCAGTGCTCAGGTGTCACATTTTGCAATTGTATATCATCCTGCCGGGTAAAAAGCATCAATAGCCCAAAACCTTATTTCTCCTGTACCACAACCCTAATGGTGCATCAAAGAGTTCATAATATCCTAAGGGAGGTCTCGAAAAAGTCTGATTCAATATGAAATTATCAATCCCACCAAATGTTCATATGTTGTTCCAAAAGTAACAGTACACAAACAGCCAACACATGTTTCAAGGAATATCCTCTTTCTCAAGACTATAATAAACATAGGAAAAATCACTCTTAGAATTCATATATAAAAACTCTATGGTAGAAAAGATAAAATGCTTCTTGATTCTCTTTCTGCTCTGAATTATTAGCAAGGTCAAACAACTTTAAACTGCGACTTATCTCATGGTAAGGATTGTATTGAATGAAGAATGGAAAGAATCCACACTAACAATAAAGATTACTTTTAGAACAACATATGAAATTAGGGGAGACACAAGGAAAGGAAGTGAGAGAGAAAATCTGGCACCGCATCCCACTTTCCTTGAACTCATCTGTTTCATGGGATGGCACCACTCAGTCTTGATGTTATGGAAATAGGTAGATCTGACCAGCTGTAAGGCAGAGGGCATAATATCAGTACTTAATAACAGCCGAGTCTCAGGTTCCAACAACAGATGATGATATGACAAGATTGGAGACAACCAGGACTCAGGCAAAGGTCCCAAAATGTTGCTGAATACACACCAGGTAAACTATATTGGCAAATGGGACAAGAGACAGCACAACCAACAGAACAAGGCAATGAAGGGGTGAACTGGAATTGAGAGAATTGAGAAGGATAATAACAGACACAGAACGGAGGCCCCAGAAGTTTCAACAGGAATCTACTTCTCTTAACTTGTAAATGACCTCAATCCAGAACGTTAGTGTGTGTGAGTTCACAGGACAGGCCGGAACATCACGTTGTCAGGTACAGGCCTAGGCAGCTGCCCTTATGCTAGATTAGAGTGACACTGTGGCCAAAAGAAAAGTCAGGATACCAGAGTCACATGTAGTCAGGCACTCAGGGCAAGGGTACACCCTATTCACCATGTAGGGGAGATTCCACTCACAACACTAGGCCCAGAGTTTACTAGATTATCACACATCGCAGTGCAGCAGCCACAACTGCTGTGCTGTTCCACGTGAGAAGGAGAGAGCAGGAGAGCGCCATATTTACAGAAATATGGCACTCTATTCTCCTCTCACTAACACTGTTGAACAAATGTTCTGCTGTGCGCCACAGACACACCTTTGCACCATAGGGAGTCTAGCATAGGTTTTGTACTGGAAAGATACCCTTCCAGTACAAAATACTATGCTTAGACCAACTTTAAAACTTTTCCAACTGTATCTGTGCTGTACAGTGCAGCACACATGCCAAGTCGGAAAAGAAAGGTGAAATGAATGTCTGCAATTTTTTCCACAAAACCCTGTCGACTTTTATAAGTAAATAATGTTTTTCATCAAAAACCTTTGGTGGTTGCATTGGAAAGCTCATGCACCACCCATGGAATGCCCTCTGCTGTGCTTTTCTTTCAAGGGATTTTCCAGCGCAAAACAAGTTTTGTTCTGGAAAGTAAATAGGTAAAAAAAGATTTTGTCGATTCGCGTCACTTTTATGATGCAAACACAGTGTAAAATCTTAGCAAATATACCCCTTCATGCGGTTCTCTAAAGTACCTGGGTGCACAGGGAGTCATCCAAGTACCTGTCTCTGTACACCTAGGGGCATATTTACCAGAATTGTGGTGCAGCACAAAAAGTTACCTTGCTGCCCTGCCTCAGAGACAAAGGGCAATAATACACCGTATTAATCTAATATGGCCCATGCCTGTCCTTTCCACCTGCACTGGCGCTGTTTTGGCAGCCTTTTGCCAACTCAGGCACCCTGGCACCTTGGTGCCAGGGTGCCTGTGTTGCATGCAGGATTGTTTTTGTGCAGGAAGGAGCACCCTGCTGCACAAAAACAACCCAGCTCACACAGAGAGAGGAAAAAACGAGGAGAAATAAGGAGAGTTCTCCTCGTTACGCCTCACCTGGGAAAACGCATATCTTTGGCACATTCCCAGGTTTACCAGGTTTGGTAAATCTGGAAATGGGTCAAATCTATGGGATTTGCATGGGAACACAGACAGCAACGCCCATAGAACACCTCCTTTGCCAGTAGTAATGCAATGCAGCAATTTGCGCGCCATTGCATTACTCCATATTTATGAAGCCCTTCGAAGCCACGAAACGTGGCTCTGCGTGGCTTCATAAATATGACTTTGGGCTTTGCATGTACCACGTTGCATGGTGCAAGCATGACGCACGGCCCTCATAAATATGCCCCTCAGATTCTGATATGGGCAGAAAAAATAAAGAAGATCAATAAGTATCTGTAATTGTCACACCTGCTTCAACAATAAACCATGTTCTTCCTTTCAACTAGACAACGATGGCGACACGAAGCTACATCTGAGATCAATGCAAACCTGTAAAACCTGATTCTCGGATCCTATTCACTAACCATGCGCCACTATTTCGTTCTTCAAACAAAATGTTATTATTTTGACATAGCTGCCAAAATAAATTTTTCATTGACAATCAAAACCAGTTTAATATCCATGTATACAAAGACCAGAGGGCGCGCGAAAATCCAGTTAATTAATTTTTATCCATGTGAATGAGCAAAAACATTGTAAACGGATTGCCTGCTGTGTCAAATTCGGATTAAAATGTAACATGTTCTTCGCAAAGGCCACAACCAAGCCCACGTACTCATTGACACACCATTTGCCTTTTTTTACTGCCCACTGTAAAGCCGCATGGGGGGTGGGGGCGGGGCGGGCTTACAGAACTTTTAAATCGCACCTATGAGTCGAAATACAACTCATACCACGAAGAAACATTTGCAACTGAATAACATAATATGAGCTAGACACAAGAAATGGAGTGCTCTCCAACCAGACTTTTTCTTTTTGTTAACAATTTTAAGACGACATTTGCATCAGTGTGTTTTGAAATAAGTCTCATTTACAAGCAGCTTTTTATCAATTATTCATAATTTTAAAAAAAATCTCACCTTCTTAAATCCTGCGTAGAACTGAGCCATATTGAGAGTTGGACTATGTTTCAGTGAAGAACACACAGCGACGGCTTTAGACACCTGATGACAACCTCACATTGGCATGGAAGAAAAAATGTAGCTGAAAAAGAAATATTTAACTATGCCTTGCAGCCAATCGCTGTTCTTTTTATATAAATGCCCACTTTGACTTTTAGATGTGGGAGGAAGGAGGAGGGAGTGCACCTAACTGTCGGACACATTCGATCTTGCAAAATAGCTTGCTTTCAAGCAGTGTTGCTGTTTATTAACAGAAATCGTTATTTTGCTGCCAGTGGAATCCAATTGCCGGATGGGTTTGCAGACAGTCCCATCGCACACTATGCAAACATCATTTAAGGACTCGAGTTCATGTGAGCATGGCCCTGGGTTCATCTGGGCTAAAATGTTTTACAGACAACCAGATCACAGTGCGTTAACGATGCACAGTAGTGCCCTGGAATTACATATGACTTAGATACTATCCTAACCTTGAGACTAGATGCTGGGCAAAAAATGCCTGTCCAGGTCCCTCCGTCCATCCATCCGCCCGTCCGTTTGTCCATCCAGCCATCCATCCTAAGAGCATTCAAGAGAGTGAGCCTGTTGATTCTGAGTGTGAGTTACTCATTGTTGTCAACAGTCGCTACAGTGGAATGGAGTCAAAGGAGAACTATAACAAATGCAGGGGGCTAATAGTAAGGGCCTAACTACGAGTCTGGCAGGCCAAGGACCACTAGCCGCACAGAGGCACGGCGGTGGCGGGCCAGGCACCGCTGCACCGGCGCTCTGACCACTCAATTTTGACGGATAGACTGCCATTGCACCACCGCAACCGCCAGGGAGCCGCAGTTCCCTGACAGTGGCACGACAGTCAAAGGCTCAGCAATATGCTGGTGGTGCCGCTGTAGCACCGACATGCATATTACGAGTTTCAGGACTGCCAGTGGTGTCATGGACTTCTTTACTCCATGAAAAGGCTGAAGGTCCAGAAACAAAGTGGGCCGCACAGGGCCCCCTGTTGCCCATGTGCATGGGGATGCATGCAGGGGGGCATAACATGTGCTCCCACCTGTGTGCATGCACCCCCAATTCCTGCAATGCATGGATTTTACAGTCCATGCCATGCAGGAACTGTTTTTGGCACTTCCATTGCAGAACCCATTTTTAGAGGCACTGCCGTAACACCACCAAAAATAGCCCAGCGAATGGGAGGAAACTCGCAATCTGTGCGCACACAGGTTTGGCGCTGCGGGAGTGGGCCACCGGCATGGCAGTCTGCTCCTGCATCGCCAAACTCGTAATCAGGCCCTCAGGGCGGTCTTGGCGGTGCAGTGGCGGTCCGACTGTCAAAGTTGTAATTGGGCGGTCAGACTGGTGGAGTGGTGGTGGCTGGACCGCCACTGCCACAACCCTGTGAGTCTGGCGGTCCTCAGACCACCAGACTCGTAATTAGGCTCTTGGGGCCAGATGTACGACCATTGGAATTTGCGGGTCGAAAATCCAATGTACAACAGTGTCTGAGACACTGTTTGCAATTCCCAATGGAGTCGCAAATTGTATGCCTCATGAATAGTAATGAGGTTGTCGCAACCCCATTGGGAATGGCTAGCACTCCCAGGGATGGTGGTCTGATGGGGTCAACAGCCCACCATGTGTGGGACTGCTTTTAAATAGAGCAGTTTAAAAAAAAAAATGCAGCCTGTTTTCCAATAGAAATTAAACTCTTCAGTTTCATTTTGGAAGAGCAGGGACCACTGCCTGCCCTTAAATAATATTTGGGCATCCATTCCCAAAGGGGAAGGGGTCCCCTGGGGACCCCTTCCTGTTTGTGAGTGGTTTACCACCCTTCTGTAAAGGGTAGTAAACTGCGAGTGTTTTGTGACATCAATTGCAGTTGCCAAACATTCATACATGGGTTTTTGAGTCGCTATTAGGAAGGGACGCCCTTGGCATGCCCCTTCCTAATAGCGAGTCCCTAGCCCTATTTTGCAAGTCGCTAATTGATTAGCGACTTGCAAATTAGGGTTAGTACATTGGCCTGACCTATTTTGTGGTCACAAAGAGGCTGAAATCCCCTTTGCCACAGCACAAAATCGGTCGTACATCTGGCCCTTAGTCTTTAGAGTAGACTTTAGGAGGAGGTTGTGTAGATAGAGAGGAACATAAGCCAAAAACCTGCTTCCAAAATGGGTCAAGAGGGAGGCAAGATGATTGTAGCCTTCACCAAGGAAAGGCCAAAACTCTCTATGAGTGGCCCAGTATTAGACCCACATGGAGGAATAAATCAATTAGTGGTGGTGCAAGGAGAAACTATTCATCCCTGTTTTTGTAACTGAAGAAAGGTGCTGTCATCATAGGTAGACCGGGAGCCAGGGATGTAGTTAGGTAGATTTATTGGTTCAAGTAAGTTGGTACAGGGTGCCCCACCGGGAGCAGCATCCTGCTGCTCAGCCCCATTCAATCTAACTGATCACTCTTCAAAACATGCACACACTCCCAACATTCCATGACATCATACTCAAGTAGGCTGAGCAGCCAGGACTAGGAAGTATAGGATATAACACCTGTGTAGACTGAATCTACTGCCAACGAGCTCCAAGCAAGCATGAGGTCACATTGACCACACCAAACCTAAAGTCAAGTCCAAGATCACCCAACACAGAGGCAGATGTAAAGTCAGATCATTGACATAATACCAATATAAACAATATTGATTCCCTAAAATATCTGAAAATAAATATTGTTTTAAAAAATTGCGCCTTCCAATGCTTAATTAACAGAAACATAAATACTGAAAACCAAACTATGTATGTGAAAAATAAAATTCTAACTCCAATGTAAACTATTTGGATAGTGTGTTGGATACTAAAGTGATTATATTAATCGGGCCCCATTTACAATATTTTGATGCATGGCATTGCAGTAAGCCTTCCTGCTGCGCTGCATTAAAATAAAAGGGCAGGAATGCACCATATCTTCAAGATACAGCACACTCCTGTCCTACTCCCCTGCAGCAGCCGTGTGCCAGAACAGACACCCTTGCGTCATTTTGCAAGGGTGCCTGCGCTGAGTGGATGATTTTTTTTTTGCAGGAGGGGACACCTTCTTGCACAAAAATATTAATTAAAGGCATGTTCCTCTAGCACGCATAAAAAGAGGAAATAACGAAACCTCGCCTGGGGAGGCGTCTGATTCTGATGCATTCTCAGGATTACAAAATGTTGTCGATATGGGAATGTGTCAAGTTCCATGGATGTTGCGTGGGAACACCCACAGCAACACCCATCTAACGCCCCTTTCACGCAGAGTTATGCGTGAACGGGAAACATTTACTAGGACATGAAAAGTCACATAAACGATTGTACATGGCGTTTGCTGTTTCTCCTCGTTTCACCTGTTTAAGACCAGGTTTACCCTGTTCTTAATTTTTGGCGGTGCTCCATATTTATGCCACTCTTGCAAATATGGGATTTCAAAATCAATGGGTGTTGCGGTGGAATGCCCACAGCAACACCCATTGCTCACCCCTTTGAACTTAAGTATAGCGTGAAAGGCTGCCTTATTCACAAGGCGGCGTTGAGCCACGCTAAGTGGCTTAACACCACCTTGTGAATAAGGCAAAGCCCTTATCGCCGCAGGAATGTCGGTAAAAGTGATGTTCCTGTGGCAATAGGGGCTTGGAAATATGCTCGTATTTCAAGGACTTAAATGAATAGTTATGATAAACCCAACAACTTGCCACTGTTAGATGTGTTATAACTATTACAGACAAGAATTTATAGAACTTTCCTTTCTGTGAGCTAAAATCCAGCCTTCCAGTTGCCCTCTCCTGATTGGCCAGCCTCTGCCAGGCTGAGCCAAACTGTCTTATTGAGGTGTGAAGTAGCCTGCTAGAGAGACAAATAATTTCCTGTGAGTGGAGAACTGCAGCTGCAGAAGCAAAAGGCAGGATGGGGGTGGAGTATTCAGACTGGTCTTCAAAAGGAAAATTACCCTTTAGGACAGCACAGTCTCACTCCCACATCCTGCAGCCCAGCCACACATGGGCCCCTGGAATATTGTTAGTGAAGGGGCAGGAAGGGGAGTGTTAAAGAATGTTAGCCACACCAGTGGGTTGGCTTAGCCAGATATAAGTCTCCAGGAGAAAGTTTCTCCATCTTGGATTTTAGAAGAATAGTGCTTTCTGGGACAAGAATAAGCTACACTTTGGAGGAAGTGGTCATACTTGAGGGTGACACCCTGCATTCCATTGGTCATGGGTGTCCCCCTGATTGATTAACAGATGCAGTGAATAAATATGGAAGAGTTGCCACACAACTCAAATCTACTGCTTGAAACACCAAGGAGATGAAGGTCTGCCCTGTTGGAACCCTGATTTTCACTCATAGAACTGCATTCTGATGGACTGCACCTACTGCACAATCTGGTACTACAGCCCTAATGACTATTCCTGGCTTCACAAGGATTAAGGAGTGAACTCCCTGCAAGCTACAGGTTAACAGAGCCCACCTGCATCATCTCCTCCCAGAAGTCCCAATCCTGGAGTGCGTCCAGTGGATCTTTAAGGAATTGGCCAGGTGCATTGTGAAAATTGTAGTCCCAACATCCCAATGACCACCTCAGAGCTTCTAGACCCTTGGATTGGTGTTTTGGACACCGTGAACACACAAGAGGAACTTCAGGGAGAAGTTCCATAAGTTTGGAGCAACTTTGGAATAAGCTCCATAAGGTAACCGATGTCGAGAGTCAAGCCGACTACATCGAACCGCGAACTGGTCTGGATTTCAGATTCATCCCTCTGAAAGCTACAGAGCTCAACACTTCCAGGAGTTGACCAGGGGCTCCAGCTGGACCAAACCGATGAAGCCGCTGTGAATCTGGCCCGCTGGAGTGGCCTGCACGACGTCAAGAGAAAATCCTCCAGAATAGTTTCAAAGCACAAAGGTGAATTTTGACCAAGGCCTCCCGCTTAGTGTATCTGACCATGGCTCCTTCGTGGTAGGCCTCAACTTTTGATTTTTTCCCAGTCAAGCGCGATCTGATGACCCAAATTGGCGCTATTGTTTTTTAAGCACTGTAAAGTGCTTATTCTTTAGAAAATTCACATCTCTGGTTCCCTACATTGGATTTTTGTTGTTTTGGTGTCTCTTTTTTCATAAAAATATACCGTATATTGTATAAATTAATGTTGGGCTTTTATTGTGTATTGAGTCTTATTAAGGTGGCAAAGATACTACTACACACACCCTATACCCTGTACTGAAGTCCTCATGGAGAGCCCACTACTTTGAGACATCCAAGCCCCATTAGATGTTCAAGTCCCTGAATCACACACTCTGCACCCTGTAACGTGCTATATGTGGATAGGCAATCTATTCGGAGCAATCAATAAGATGTGAATGGACAAGCCCCTACAACACACAGCATACACCTTCTACAGAAGTCTCCAATAGAGCCCACTTCCTCCAGACACTTATGCTTCCTTAGGTATGAAAGTCCCTAAAATGCACGCCCTAAACCCTGTACAGTAGAGCCCCTGAAGAGCCCACTCCTTTCAGACATTCATGCCCTTTTAGGTGTTCAAGATCCTACTACACACACACTTCTTCCTGCATCACACTATTTGGGGGTAAGGAATCTCTCAGGTGCAATCAATGAAATGAAAGTCTACAAACCCCTATGACATTCAGCCTACGCTCACTTGCTTTTGACAACCACAACCTCTTAGGTGGCAAATACCCTACTACATACATCCTCCTTAAGGTGGCAAAGTGACTACTACACACACCCTAAGCCTTGAACAGAAGATCTCACTGAGAACCCAATCCTTTCAGACACTCAAGCCCCGGAAGGTGTTCATGCTTCTACAATGCACTATGCAGAAGCACCAACTACACGCACCCTTCAGCCTGTGCACAACCTTCCATCAAGAAGCTAGTTTGTTAAGACACCCAAGCTCTATTTGGTGGCCAAGCTCCTTCTACATACCGTCTTTACACAGAGCCCACTCCCTTGAGACACTAAACCCCAATAAGTTGCTAAGCCTCTGCTACACAAAGGTTTCATTCGATCTACAGCTGTTCTGTGAGAGGCCAGTCACTCTATACATCTGTCACGATTCCCCCCCACACCGAGAGGGACATGAACCAACTGAATCTTGGTGGACCATACCTCCTCTCAACAGTACTCTTCTCTCCCCACAGCAGGACAACTGGGCTGCCGCGTCTGACACTACGCAAGTGGCAGACACCTTTTTCTTGGAACAGGGTCCCTTTAACTGGATGACGGGCTCCACGGATGCCATCCACAATGCGGACGTCATCGCTCATGGCCCAGTAAGGTCCTGCGGATTTCCTGCACAAGTGTGTGACGACCCCAGAAGACGCGAGAGTGGAGACGAGGAGGATGCCGGAGAGAGAAAGTCGGCCATGCCACCGGAGGAGCAGCCGCTCTTGCGAGGAACTGCTGAGGAGCCGAAGACGCCGGACACGCCGGGAGGCTAACGTCTCCTCGCTTCGCCCTGCCACGCTTCTGGAGGAGCGTGCCTTACGAAGGTACGGAATAAAGTTGCGGGGTGGGTTGGAGGGAGTAAGAAGACCAACCGTTAGGACGGTTCTCCCTGTTTCTGTTCCCCACTTACCCACTTCCCGTACACGAGCACACTTTCCGGTTGTTCAGGGCACTTGATGGGTGATCCCCACTCCTTTCCCTGCTACTATTGATATATGAGGCAGTGACACTGTTCTCCCTTCTGTTTATGTACCGGAGTGACGTGGCCAAGAGGGAGAGATTCACATCCTGAAGATGGAAGGAGCGACGCACAGAACAAAGCCAGGATAAGACGTATTATCACTGACTGTTGACACTGGCCTTTGTAAAAAGAAGACGTTATTGCAGAATAAAACCTTGTCTAAAACGACGCAGTTTGACCTTGATCCTTCCCCCCCCTACAACTGGTGGAGAATGCGGGCACACTGTCCGTTAGCAATACAGTAATAGACACCCTCATCCAACAACTAGTGCAAGGACAGGAGAAACTAGGATGGGCTGTGGAGCGCCAGTCGTCCTCGGCCCACGCCGACCGAGACGTCTTAATGGATTCCATGGCCTCACAAATGGAAATCCTCCAGAAAATGATGGCGGAACACCTTTCCACCCCAAAGCCCATGAGCCACCCCATGGGCCCTCCAGTGTGGCATTACAGAAGTTTTAAGCAAGAGAGGATCCTGATGCCTTTCTCCCTAATTTTGAGAGGGCCGACCGAGCCTGTGGATGGCCGGTTGAGAAATGGCCCTTTTTCTTGGCCCCCTTATTGACTGGTGAGGCCCAAGACACTTACCAGGTGGCGAACGCAAACGGCAACTCCCCATATGCGGTATTCAAGGAGGTTATCCTATACCACTTGGGACTGGACTCCAAGGCTTTTAGGGTGCGATTTAGGAAGGAAAGAGGTGCTCCTGGGGAGAACCCCAAAACCCTGTTTTTCCGTCTAAAATCCGCAGAAGTTAAATGGTTGAAACCCAACGAGAGCACCAAGGATGAGATAATGGATAAGATATATCTCAAACAATACTTAGAAGCCTTGCCCTACAATACCCAGAGGTGGCTTTGGCAGCACACGCATATAACAACTGAGCAAGCGGTCGAAATGGCCACCACTTTTTCCCGTGCGTAACCACGAGCTGTTCTTTGGGAACCAGAGAAACCAAATTGAGCAGCCGCAGCAAAAAATTAGAAAAAGACTTATCGCCCTAGGTCTCTGAAACCAGAAGGACCACCCTATAAAGGGCCACAGTGCTTCAACTGTGGCGAATGGGGCCACATAGCCCGTGCGTGTCTCCAAAAGAAATCAACAGAAGAACCCATGGAAGTGGGGTACTTCCCAAGATCCATCCTTTATACGGCCGAGTTGGGGAGCGCCTAAGTTTGGAGGTGAATGGGAGAACAGTGAAGACCCTTTTAGATTCAGGGTGTAGGCAATCCGTTATCCAGGGGGACTTGGTGAAACCTACCCAGATAATAACGGAGGCCCTGGTACATATTAGATGCGTACATGGCGACTTAAAACTCTATCCAGGGGCTGTGATTGTCCTCACTCCTGCTAAGGGGAAGCCGTATGCTGTGAGGGTGGGGGTGTTGTCTGAATTACCGGAAGAGTTAATAATCAGAACGGACAACCCTGGGTTTTTAGACATGTTCTTTAAGACTGTGCAGGAGCCCCAAGGTAGGAAGAGTGTAGAGTAGAAAAGCAAAACACAGTGCCAGCTCTTATCTCCGCAGAACCCTGGATCCTAGACAGAAGCTTTAAGTTTGCACAGATGAACGACCAAACCTTACAAAACGCCTGGCAGAGTGCACAACAACAAGACTCGCCCCCTCATACCCCCATTTTTCTGTTGAGAAGGGCCTGTTATACAGAATTAGCGCGAAGAACAGTGAACCGCAGATACTCGTACCTATGTCATTTAGGGACCAGATACTTTTGTCCCATTCTCACCTCACGGCAGGACACATAGGGGCTGAAAAAACAACACAAAACGTGTTGCGACACTTCTATTGGCCAGGTATATCAAAAAGCATTGTCAAGAGTGCGACACTTGTCAGAGGAAGAACACCTATCGTCCTCCCCTGGTGCCCCTACAGCCTCTCCCAATGATTGGCACCCCTTTCGAGAGGGGGGGAATGGACCTCATCGGACCCTTACCAAAAACCAGGAAACCAGGAAACTCCTACAACATCCAACATAGCAGAGAAACTCATTGAACACTTTTCTAGGGTGGGATTCCCTCAGGAGATCTTGACTGATCAAGGCACTCCATTTGTATCAAACCTCATGAAAGAGGTATGTAAGACCCTGAACCTTCGCCACATAAAAACCTCGGTGTACCACCCTCAAAGTGATGGGTTGGTAGAGAGGTACAACTGGACCCTGCAGATGGTACTGAAGAAGATGTTACAGAATGAAGGGAAATAGTTGGACCAGCACCTCCCTCTCGCCCTGTACGTAGTCAGGAGTCAAGTGCAGAGTTCCCTAGGGTGCTCCTTGTTCGAGATGCTGTATGGGCGGCAACCCGAGGTCACTCCTAGAAATGACCAAGGAGGCCTGGTAAAGGGAAGAGGCATCGGAGACCAGGGGTTTTCTGGAGTACACACAGAATCTGTAGAGCAGAATAGGAAAGTTAAGGTACCTTGCCTATTCCCTTTTGGAAAAAAAAACAGGAGAAGCAAAAGCAGTTTTACGATAAAGGGAAGAAGTGGAGGCGCCTGGCCATTAACGACTGGGTCTTGGTGTTATTGCCTTCATCGACTAGTAAGTTCAAGTCAGAATGGTTGGGCCCATATAAAATTGTAGGTACGGTAGGCAACACCAGTTACAAAGTACAGGTTAAACCTTCACTCACTCAAACATATCACATCAACCTGTTAAAGAAATGGTTTGGTCCTACACCTACTGCTGCCCATCTCACGCTACCATCCCATCCGAATTCGTCTAAGACAATAGACCAATTGGTAATTAATAACTAGCTGTCTGAAGAAAAATAACACTCCCTTAGCTCTGTCTTACACCCCTCCACAGCATTGTTTTCTGACAACCCCGGACGGATGACCCTAACCGAACATACCATTGAGGCAGTTCCAGGGAAAGTCATAAAACAAAGGCCATATCGCATACCAGCAGCCAAAAGACAGGCCGTCTGAAGGGAAGTACAGAACATGCTGGAGATGGGGGTCATTCGGCCATACAGGAGTGAATGGTCATCACCTATCATAATGGTCCCCAAACCAGACGGCTCTACCAGGTTCTGTATGGACTTCCATGCCCTTAACTCGATTTCCACCTTTGACGCCTACCCGATACCCAGAGTAGACGAGCTAATAGAAAAGTTAGGAGAGGCAACCTACATCACCACCATAGACCTCACGAAAGGGTATTGGCAGGTCCCCCTAAAAGAGGCAGATAGAAAGAAAACAGCATTTGTTACACCAGATGGGCTGTTTGAGTTCACAGTTCTCCCATTCGACCTTCACGGGGCACCAGCTACCTTCCAGCGACTCATGAATATGGTGCTCCGTGAACACCAGTCCTTTGCATCAGCGTATTTGGACGATATTGAGGTTTTAGCCCTACCTGGGAGAAACACCTGCAACATCTACAGGAAGTCCTACACGCCCTACAACAGGCAGGCCTGCACATAAACTCAAAAAAATCCAGGGTGGGATTTCAAAAGGTTATGTACTTGGGGTTTGTATTGGGCCACGGAGTAATAGCGCCGCAAGAAGGAAAGGTGAGGGGCATAGCAGACACCCCGTTTCCTACAACCAAGAGAAAGATGAAGGCTTTCCTAGGGCTATTAGGGTACTACAGGCATTTCATCCCACAGTATTCAGAAATAGCAGGGCCCCTAACTGACACTCTGCGGAAAGACTATAAAACCGAGGCCTTGTTACATCCTGCTGAATCCTTGGTAGACGCCTTTACCCGATTAAAAAAGGCCATTACCACCAGCCCAGTGTTGGCTTCTCCCGACTTCTCTAGGCCTTTTATATTACACACTGATGCCTCTAACTACGGCATAGGAGCGGTCTTGTCCCAACTGTCCCAAGAGGGGATTGAAAATCCTATACTCTTCATCAGTAGGAAGCTATTCCCCCATGAAACAAGATACCCATGATTGAGAAGGAGTGCCTTGCGGTTAAGTGGTCCATAGATAAGCTGAGGTACTACCTTGAAGGCCATCCCTTTACCCTGTATACTGATCATGCCCCGCTTCAGTGGATGAGCAGAAACATGGGCCAAAACCCCCGAGTCCTACTTTGGTTCCTGTCTCTGCAGCCCCTCTTTTTTATTGTGAAACACCGAAAGGGCTCGGATAACGGGAGCGTGGACTTTCTCTCCAGAGTGTTCCCTCTCCCCGATCGGGAGAATCCAAGGGAGGAGGTGTGTCATGATTCCCCCCCACACCGAGAGGGACATGAACCAACTGAATTTTGGTGGACCGTACCTCCTCTCAACAGTACTCTTCTCTCCCCACAGCAGGATGACTGGGCTGCCGTGCATGACACTATGCAAGTGGCGGACACCTTTTTCTTGGAACAGGGCCCCTTTAACTGGATGACGGGCTCTACGGATGTTGCCCACAACGCGAACTTCATCGCTCATGGCCCAATAAGGTCCCACGGATTTCCTGCACAAGTGTGTGACGACCCCGGAAGACATGAGAGTGGAGACTAGGAGGAGGCCGGAGAGAGAACACCGGGCACGCCACCGGAGGAGCAGCCGCTCTTGCGAGGGACTTCTTAGGAGCTTGAAGACGCTGGACACGCCAGGAGGCCAACATTTCCTAGCTTCACCAGGCCATGCTCCTGGAGGAGCGTGGCTTACGAAGGTACAGAATAAAGTTGGGGGTGGGTTGGAGGGAGTAAGAAGTCCCACCGTTAGGACGGTTCTCCCTGTTTCTGTTCCCCACCTACCCGCTTCCCGTACACGAGCACACTTTCCGGTTGTTCAGGGCACTTGACGGGTGATCCAACTGTGGTTATTTAGTTGCGCCATACTAGGACAAAGCCACAAGTTCAGCTCGACTGCGATGGAGAGCAGTCTGGCTACAGGACTGAGTTCAGTCCCCTGAGAACATACCTTGTGGGCCTGGGCATCGAGATGCAAAGTCCTTGCATTGTACAGGCTGGTGTCTAGGAGAGTCCTATTAGCCCAAAAAACTGGTTCAGAAAACAGGAGGGTAAAGGCAAAGCTCTTTGGGGATGACACTGCAGATAGGGACAAATCCAACAGCCATACACACACAAGTGTGCGCACACACACACACACACACACACACACACACACACACACACGCACACACAGAGACATATATACACACACACACAACACCCACAAAGACACATAGACACGCAGACACCCATACTCGCACACATCCATACAAAGGGCTTAATTGCGAGTCTGGCAGTCCACGGACCGCCAGACTCGTGGGGGCGCAGCGATTGTGGTCTCCCGACCGCCCTATTAGAATAAGGGCAGTCGGACCACCATTGCCCCGCCGCAGCTGCCATCATAGTTTTTTCCTCCTACTTCTGCCTCTTTTTTCCATTTTAAAGGGTAATTCATTTCTATAATTTATTGCATCATTTAGACATTATTGGTTCTTCCTAAATATATTTTCTTCCACCCCTCTCTTGCTATGCTGAGTCACCGTAAACACACACTGGTGTGTGTTTCTACCTTGATTAAACTGGGTTCTTATTTGCTGTGGACCCCTTTATAATGATACTGGTAAGCATCCCTCAGGATATTCTGACCACCATATACCTTTGTAACCACTTACTACTGACTGATATTATTTATCCTTCACAGTCTACTTGACCAAGTTGTTCTCCTTGACAAGTGAACAATTTAATTGACACACACAAATTCCACTTGTGCGCCCATTCTTAGGACTCTGGTACTAACACATATCCCAACATTCAATCATTTCAGTGTTTGGTGATCCTTAGGCACCAGCTTCTCTCAATAAATGGCTATGCAGCCCATTGCAGTACATTAAGCAGCCACACAATAAAAACATCATACTCAAATGCATTTCTCCATTCTTTCTATTTTCCTATAGAGCTTGATGTGCTCTTAATTCTTTTATTTTGATGAGGACCTCTTATATAGTTATATAAAGTCGACACATGTGCAAACAGACTAGTGGTTCTCAACACTATGGGCCAGAAGTACAAAGTCATTTACCAGTCACAAACCCTGTGATTCGCTAAATCACAAGGTCTGCGACTGCTAAATGGCTGTTTAGTATGTACTAAAACCATTTTGTGATTCAGTGAGTACTTTCGAATAGCATAACAAATCCGAATATGAAATGGGTCTGTTTATGTCTTCCCTTCCATGCTGCCAGTCTGAATGTTGTGCATCGAAGGATTGTGTCTGCAATTTTGGTTGCAAACCATTTATAGGTTACTGACTCCTCAAAGGAGGAGGGAACCCATTCACAAAAAGTAGAGGATGCCTTTGGCACCCATTCATATTTGTGAATGTAAAAAAACAGTTTCTTGGGAGTGGCAGTATTTGAAGGGACCGCTGCCAACAGTTAAAAAAACTTTTTAAAAGATGACATTTTGTTTTATAAATCGCCCCATTTTCTTTGAAGAAAACGGGTTGCATTTCAAAAAAAGAGTTTACTGTGTTTAAATGCGATCACTGGCATTTATTCGTTTGGGAGAGGTATTGTTGGAAAGGTGAGGATCTCTCCTTTCCAATGGTCCCTCTGACCAGTGGATCGCCACAGGAGAGTGATCCCCAAGCAAGGATTCACCCATTAGCTGCAAGGGATAGGGGGAGCAGCCCTTAGGGCTAAGGCTTGTGCTCCCCTAACACCCCTACAAACGTTTAGTCTTTCTGCCCCCCAAGGGTGCAAATGAGGTGATCACCCTCAATCTGCCCCCCCTGGAGACAGAAAGCCCACTAGGTACAGAGTTCCTTTTTTAAAATAAAAATATAGTGGTGGGGGCTGCCTATAACAGCCATGGCCATGCCCCCATCATTATTAAAAAACATGGCGATAATGTACTAAACTGTGCAACATTTTTCCTTTACTAAACAAGAAAAAGTACATGCAAAAAAATAATTTGGTCGCTACTGAAATTGCAGGCCACCCTCCACAATATATTGAAACAAATCATATAAAAGTACAAATAAATCCTGGTGCATGATCCCAATTAAACAAACAACACCCTTATACAACAGTTTTTGAACTTGTGAAATTTCAAATACAAAATCCCTAAATCCAATGGTATATGCAGCATACAAGGAGTGTGATCCTTCCAGCTGAAAATCCAAATGAAAAGTGACCAAGATAAGGACAAAGCACTGGCAAGAGCCTTCTGTGGACGAACAGGAAGTTGGAGTCTCTGGGGAACTTCCTTCCAGTTGGAAAACAAAAAAATAAAATAAACAGGCTTCTCGCACAAAAAAAACCCAACTCCAATGTCCGGTAGGGGAAGAAAATCCTCTTGAAAAGCCTCTCAGCTGCTTATCGAGCAGAAAAACTGCTCGAGCAGTGAATTCGCGATCGCCACTACATTGGTGCCGTTGTGGCTGGAAGCCCTTCAAAAGATCGCGAAGTATTGCATGAGCTTGCTAGCGACCCGAGATTATTGTACCACTCGCGAGCAAGCAACAAAAGAAATCTCAAGCGTGCATGGGAATAAAAACTCTGGTTTGCGCCCGGGAAGGGGAAATTCAGGAACTTCACACTCCTCCACGGAGTGCCTGAATTCTGCAAACTCCATGAGTGAAGTTTAACGCCTGGGCCTTTTTTTAAATATATATGAGTCACTCCTAGGAAAGGCACTAAATAGACCATAGGGCAGGGTGCATTGTATTAAAAGTTGGGCATGTTCTTTTCAATTTTACATCTCCTGGTAGTGACAAACTCCAACATTTGTTTTTCACTACTGCACGGCGTACCACTCCCATATGATAAAATTGGGTTACCTTATTGGATTTAATAAGTGATAGGTTTTGGTTGGGAACAGGTATGAATGTTGTGCATGGTGTCGGAGAAATTGAAATGAAACTGAATGAAAATGAATGAAAATGAATTGAAACTCTTTAATAGAGTCAAATTCTCAGTCACAATTCTGAAAATACCACTTTTAGATAGTTGGCATTTTCTTGTCCTAACCATTTGGTGTCTGAAGCCTGCTCCTGGGCCAAATAACTAGATGCAGTTGGCAGTTTACCTTTGTGTATTCCTCGCAGACAGTGTCACTATGGAGGGCCAGGGTGTTGGCAGGATGGGCCACCGTGGCTTGATGGGGGAGCGTAGCTGTAATCTACCACACTTGTACTTCAAAAGCAGTGGCCCAGTTCACACTAACCTATATTGAGCCCCCAGAGAGACTGGGACAAGGGCAGGGAGGCAGGGAAACTCCCGAATTTTCTTCCACTTCAAAGTGGGCACCAGGTCAGAACCAATCTTCAGTACACATCTAGACATGTGGATACTTCAGAAGAAGGACAGTCCTGCTGCCAGAGGGCTACCCTGTTGTTTGAGGCCTGCCCTATTGTCTGACAAGGAAGACTGGAACTGCACCCTTCATATCAGGCTGAAGTGACTACAAGGGTCAACTAGCTGACCTCTTGTTCTAAACTACAGGGATACAACAAGCTCTAAAGGCCTCCCTGCAACAGCTCAGCTGACCTGCTGCACTAAACATGCAACTGGACCTGGTCCTGGACCCTTAGTGTGCCATCAGTAGAGCTCCTACTTAAAAGAAAAGGAGAAAACCGGACGTTTTGTGCTCTTTGGGACAGTGAACGGGTTCATTCATGCAAAGATATTGACAGATATGTCGGCTACCAACATGAAGCTCTGGTGAACCCGATTCTCTGCACTTCTGCCACTGCGAGCGAACACGGCAGCGCCAGATCTGTACTTCATGCTGCAGCATTGCCAGCAAGCAGTGACCGCCAATGAGAAGCTCCAGCAATGACCATCCGCAACGCCCGACATGATCTTCACTATACAGCAACAACCGTCCAGAATGCCTGGCCTGTTCTTTGTGCTACAGCTACGACCATCGCAATGTTTTCCCTGCTCCTACCGGCCTCCTAAACCGTGAACTGGACGCGTCCTGCTGTACTTTAGAAGATAACTTTTTCAGTGGGATTCACCTGGTTCCTGTATTCAGCCCATGCTCCATCATGGTCAGTCTGAACTTTTGGCTTTCACCATGTCTCATACAACCAGATAAACATGAGTGGCGCCATGTGCTTGTAGGCGCTATACTTACCTTAAATCTTGGAAGTTGCATACTTCCAGTTCCAGATTTTTGTCATTTTGGTGGCAAATATTTGATTACATTTTACTCTATTTGTCTAAATTAGTCTGAAGATTTTCTTGTGATGTGTTTTCACTTTATCACTGCTTAAGCATGAATTCTTTATACATTGTCTCTACGTTAAGCCCGACTGCTTTTGTGCTAAGCTACGTGAAGGTCAAGCAAGGATTGTGGATGTTGTTTAAGAAGGGCTAACAACCCTGTCAACCAACAACCCAATTTTTCACATGGACCATCAACTTGAAGTGGGGCATTCCATAAGAGGAGAATCTATTTCAAAGTTTGAAAATATGTTCTGTAGAGAAAGAGAAACATGTCAGATCAGCAACTGGCGCTATTTAGTGGGATTAATCTTATAAGCGGACCCACCATTGATAAAGAGAACACCTGTATTTTAAAATCACATAAATAGAAAGTGTTGGGTCTGTTGAAGAATGACAACTCCGCCCTGTGGAGGTGTAGCCTCTTCATCAAGTACACGAAGATCAGAAGTAGTTCATTAAGGTTTTAGTAGGTACAAGCAAATGAAGAAACCTCATCCAACAGCATCAAGAGTAACAGCTTCTCTCCTATTTGAATATCCTCTGCACATCATTCAGTGTTCTGAACATCTCTAGGCAACCTTACCATATTCTACGTTCTATATTCTAGGCTTACTAAGAACACACTAATACTAAGAATACCACATGCCCCCTACCCATCAATAGCAGCTTAATTTTGTACTAATAAATATAGAAAAGATCCATGAGGAGCAGAGCTCCTGTCTCCATTTTTCTGCAGCCATAGAACAGACTAGAGGATACCAAACAGCAATGGAAGGAAATGCAAAGATGTCCTTAGGTTATGCATGGATAGCAGACAGCATGCAAGGGCTGGCAAGCTGCCAATCACAAATTGTAGGTCTGGCCTCTGGTGACACACAGTATACGTGGTTTGTACTTTACAAATAATGCTTAACTATTAACGTGCATGCTTCACTATAGAGTGTGAAATGCCTCCCTGGTAATTATTAGGAACAGCAGATCACACCTCTTCATAAAGAGTACATAATCATATACATATTTTTAAGTCAACATTGTTCTGTGCGCACCTCTCAGCATGTGCTGGTGTCTCGCGTGTCACGGCCTCCTGTCATCCGGATGTCACTGTGCATACACCCTCCTGGCAGTGTGCTAACTACAGGTTCCTCTGGAACTGGGCAAGGCAGTATGCTTCCCTCTGGATTCAAATCCTTTCAAACATGCAGTTGCATTCCTCTGAATGCAGATCAGTTTGTGCACCTGTCTAAGGTATCCAATTATTAAAGGGCGTGTCTGTAATTTAGGTGACACGTCCACCTGCCATTCCCTTGAGTGTGTCCAGCGAAATACATCATCTTTGTCTACACTCCCGATACTGGGTGAAATAAATCCGGGTTTCTTGTCTCAGTGATCCACCCAGGTAAAAAATTCCAAAGGCACAATGCTCTTTTCCAACTATAGCCTTGCAAAGTAGGTGAACTACAACCCTTCCCTCAGGGTAGAGAGGGCGAGCGGTCACATACTTCTCGGGGAGGTCGTGGAGAGCGCAAGAGTTCAGACCTCAACAGCCAATCAACAGACTTAATAACGTTTTGTTCAGTCTAGTGCTTATCTTTATGTAAAAGACATAACCTTAAATCAAACAGCAGAACTAAATACTACAAAATGCAATCTGATTGGTGAATACCGGGTGGTACTCCTGGTTTCTTTCGTCTGTGGGTGCTACATCTTCCCTCAACAGTGCTCTGTTCCATCCCAGTAACCCTTCCAGTTATAGTCCCCGGTATTCTGTGGGTGAGGCATTAAATTGATGCAGAATACTCTATGCCGACCCCACAGGTTCAGATGTGCAATTAGCCCACTCGTTCTAACCCTCGTTATTGATGCAGGCAGAAAAATCTCAAGTCCTCCTACTCAAATCTTAGGTGATGACCCCTCACCTCTGGGAGACTAGTGGCAGGCAGACACCAGTCCTTTGAATGCCAAGTGGACACTTCCTTCGTTAGCCATGAATAACTTTAAACAGGAACAAAGTGGGATGGTTTAGAGGCCACTTTTATATGCATTTTCCAGACAGAAGATTTTGGGTCCAATCCCTCATACTTTAAAACTGGCTAGGATAGGTTCATTTTCAAATTTCATTTCCTGGCTTCTCTTAATATACAGGAAAATGTATCCCCAGGATTTGAACTTTCCCCTAAAGACATATGGCCTGAGGGCTGTTATATGTAGTTTGGTAGGCTCCGAGTTGGGGTACTTCCAGTAAAAGCTTTAACTACAAAGTGGCATCAAAAAGTCAGCAGGGATTGCCTCTGTGATTGCACATTTGGTGGAACTGAGACTATCATCTATTTTATGTTGCTTTGCACAAAAAGGTTAAATATGATGAGAAAGAGTCTGTTTATTTTGTCCAGAAAAGACTCCATCTTGAGCCTTAAAGCTGCCATGGCCTTTCGTCGTAGAACAAAGACGTCATGGCCTTATGTCGCAGAACAAAGCCGCCGTGGCCTTTCGTCGTAGAACAAAGACGTTATGGCCTTATGTTGCAGAACAAAGCCGCCGTGGCCTTTCGTCGTAGAACAAAGACGTTATGGCCTTATGTCGCAGAACAAAGCCGCCGTGGCCTTTTTTCGCAGAACAAAGCCGCCATGGCCTTATGTCGCACAACATATTAACTGACGATATATGGTGCAGTGCCTTTCTATCGGGCTTATGTACAAGGCGGCGATAGAAAATTATCGGCGCTTTTACGGCCGTTCTCGGCCGAAAAGCGGCGATAATTTTATCGCCTAATTAGCAAGGTCACGTGTGAAACCTTGCATTAGCGCCCGTATTCTTAACGCCCAGCTTTGCATCCCTAATGAGATGCAAAGTGGGCGTTCCTGACCTGACATGACAGGAGAAATGTCGCTAAGCGACATTTCTCCTATCATCAAGCCCCACACTATGGAGCATAGCGGCAAGAAAAGTAGCGATAAAAAATAGCTGCCTAGCGCCAACACAGACACCCTTGCGCCATAGAGAAAGGGGGCCTGCGTTGCAGGGAATAATTGTTTATGTGCAGGATAGTGCCCCCTGCCTGCACATAAACAATCAATAATGGCGATTTGCTACTTTTATGTATGCTGCATTCTGCCGCACACATAGAAGTAGCAAATCGCAAATATTTAATGATTGTTTATGTGCAGGAAGGTACACCTACCTACACGCAAACAATCAGCACGCATAGAATAAGCAAATACGAAGAGGAATAAAAGTATTCCTCTTGCGTTACACCTGCTTTTAAATGGTGTTAGTTTTTGGTGCTGCATCAGGGGCAGCATCAAATGGGTGTTGTGTTGGACGCCCACAGCAACACTCATTACACGCCCCTTTCACGCAGATACCTGCATGAAAGGTTACCATATTTACAAAGTTGCATTAAGCCAAAAAAAGTGGTTTGACGCCACTTTGTATATATGATGTAGGTCATTGCGCCACTGTAAAGTCTGTGAAAGTGACATTCCGTGGCACAATCCCCCTTGTAAATATGCGCCATAATTGGAGCATGGGAAGGCAGAGGATGACTCCTTAAAACAACATAGAATGGGCTGACTTGAGGGTCAGAAGGCAGCACCATCAATATAAATCAGATATTAAGCATTGATAAAGCCAATAGGTCTCATATTTTGGAACTATTGGCTTTACCAAATACCCAATGCTACACAACGCCCCAAATGAAGCACAATGGTGCATGATGCTCTAATACCTATGCGTGCCTACAAAATGACACAGGTGCCATTTTTTTTATTTATAGATATGCTCAGTATAAGAAGTAGTGTGTTAGAAATGGGGGTCTCTAATGGATATAGGTATGTCCTTTGTCCAAGTAGGGACACTTCCTACTAGTCAGAGTAAGGGAGTTACACACTTTAGATAACCCCTTCTCACCCCCTTTGTAGCTTGGCAGACAGGCTTATCTCAAAGGCAATGTGTAAAGTATTTGCACCCTGTTGGAAAACGAGGCAGTATCTGTGAGGCCTGCACAAATAACATGTCACATTTGTCCTTCACTGGGAACCAAACACCCAATTGTACCGCCTGACTCTCAGAGGGTAGCATTGCAGAGCAGTCTGAGGCTTACTCAAGGGAGGTGGCGTGGGGTAGTAATCGCCATTAAAGGTGCGCAGAAATAACACTCAATAATTGATTGTCCAGTCGGTACTTTGCTTTATAAAAGTGAGAGTACATTTATTAAACACACACACTACTCAATACTATGCACCAATTTACAAATATACATAAGCTGTTGGAATTACTTTGTGACATTGCATAACATCTCCACCCCTCCCGCAGGGGGTGGGGACTAGTACCACCACTTCCATGTATGCACATCATCTTGCCCCTTAATGCAGTTAGTTGAACATAACCTGGAGCGAGGGCCCTGCGCACTGGCACTATCCCAGTGGCGACCCACCCCATTACCTCAACAAGCATTTAAACTAGGCACACCTGCCCTGGTGACACATAACCCTGACTGAGTGTCTCCTACTGACCAAGAAGTATACACCTCTACATCTGAGGGGCTAACAGTCTGGGTTGTTCTTCACCTAAGCGCAGCACCACAAATACATGTTTAAGCATCACTTTAGAATGACAATACTCATCACATTTGTTGATCATTATAATGCATTGCAATTACAACCCCTAAAAGCATCACAGATGAATCACAGGATTAAGCATGTACAGCCAGACACCCTAGCAGGAATGTCTGGCAACATAACCCCACTTTGCTTATGACATCACCTTACACAGGTACTTCACATTACACATGTGCCTTTCAGTCTCTCTAAAAAGAAATAACTTGGTTAAATGCATTTGTGGTGCAATTACATCTCTTCACCTTCAGGGGATGCCCTTTTCCAGACATCCTCAACTCAGCCCTTCACTCTTTGAGGCAGTCCCTAAAGCACCCCCAGCTGTAGAACAAAAGTTCCAGCCATGTGGATGCTGATAATTCCTAGCTGCCTATTCTTTTGAGTCCCTATGAGACTTAGGGAAGGACGCTCTCTTTGTGCTGGGGGAGACTGCGTAGCTCCTGCAGCTCCACCGGCACTTTTGAACACACCTTGTGGTGACTCCATCCTCCTGGGGCCACCACGAATGGAGAAAGCACTGCTTTTTCTTGCAGGCACAAGGCATTATGGGGCGCTCTGTGGCCAGAGCGTGCATATGATAACAGAGGCTCTCCCGCTGTGCCGGGGAGAGCCGCACAGCCTTTTCCAGCAGCCTGGCGCCACATCTGCCGTTCGTTGGGGTCCGGTCCCACCCGGACCCCTGCTGTCACCCCCGGTGAGTTCCGCGACTCGGGGAGTCCACTCCCGGCTGCTCTTAACTTTATCTTGGGGGCCCAGTCTCACCTCGCGGCATGCAGACATTGGAGGGCAGCTCAGGGAGCCCACCCCCAGCTGCTCTCGCTGGCTCCCCGCCTGGCCAGCACCTTTGCGTGCTGCCGCGGGAGCCAGCACCTCACTTCTGGTCTGCTTGCGGGCAGACCGGGAGACTCCTGCCGGTCCGGCTGGACCTCGGGGGAGTGCCGCCTCGCCACCCGCATCGGGGCCCGGAGTTGGGGTACCAGGCCCCCAACGAATCTTCATGGGGGTGCGACAGCGCTCCCCGACTTGCGCTCCCTTCTCTTCGGGGCCCAGAGATGGGGTCCCGGGCCCCTGGACAGACTTCACGGTTGGTCGGCCAGAGGTCAAAGGTCGCCTTCCTTCTGGGCCCCCAGGGGACCGATCTTCACAATTCTGTCCTCTTATTGCTCCTTGCGGCGCACCCCAGCCACTGGGAGCACTTTCCTTTGCCCTCCTGGTCTCAAGGAGGGTGCATTCAGCATGGAGCTGTCTTCACTGGCTCCCTGTGCCAGCCTTTCACCTGGCTCTCCTCCTGGGCCTCTCTTCTCCCTGCGCAGAGGCCCACGCTTCTGCGCATTGGTCCTGGACTCTTCTCTGGCACTGATCAGGATCCTGGGACAGTCAGGGGGTTCCTCCTTCCAACTGCCCATTGCGCAAGGCTCCAGCACCCTCTGCCTCAGCAGACCACACACCAGAGAGACCTCCTTTTCCTGTGCAAGTTCTTTTAAAGATTTGGGGAGGGGGCTGGCAGGAAGTCTCTGTTTGCCCTATCACACAGCGACACATCACTTCTCTGCCCCTGCTCCCTCCTTCCTGCCCAGGCCTCTGGATTTGTTCAAAATGGCGTCGTCCAGGGGTCTCCTGCCACATGGTCTCTGAAAGCCCCTTCCCCCGTGCTGCCTTCTCCCTTGTGCAGCTTGGTGCCTGGCACCAGTTGACAGCTGCTGATGGATTAGCCTGTAGCTCCACCCATCTTCTCTTCTTTAGAGAGGAGGCCTTTGCTCTTGGAAGGAAGGTCATTAATCCAGCCTGCTGGGGTCAGCCCCCAGCCAGGCCCTGGTCATGGGCTGACTCAGTGAAATATGACATTTCTGGATGACCCAAAAGCAGTACAAATACGACTTTGGACTCTGCAGAATACTTCTTCTCACACCAGTTACAGTGGACTTTAGTGCATGTCTGGAATTTTTAGGCCTTCGGAAAGTGAAACTAGCCCATGGGCTCCACGCCCCCATAGGAGAATAATGAGTGAAAAACAGTAACGCACACTGACTTTCCTTGGCATGTTTCTTCCCAGTGTATAAAGCCTATTCCATGTCACCACACAATTCTGCATAAGTCCTGCCACACCATTCACTTTGTATCTGCTCCTGGGCTGCGCACGCCAGGAATCTCCCCTGGCAGCCCCTACACGTGTGCATGCACATGTACACATGTGTCTACATGTAACCAGCCTGGTACCCCTTACTCCAGGTGAAGCGCAGCGGCCTAGTCAAGCTAGTGGGAGACCGGTAAAATCCACATGCAGTCTCTTTCATCATGAGTTCACTGTGGTTGAGTCCCAACTTATGAGGCTCTCCCACAGTAAAAGCTCAACAAATAGGCACTCAAAAGGCGAACAATCCGGGTGGCTCAGTGTCAGAACCACCTTATAACACACCCAAACACACAGTTACACAGTGAAAACACCACAAATGGACACCACACCAGTTTAGAGAAATAAAAGAGCTATTACGATACAGTCGTAACCTTTACGATTGCATCGTAAAATGCCGTTTGGATTCCATTCCGACTGCCTCATTACAATGGAGACGGTTGGAAAGGTATCTGACTGGTCATTCCAGCTTGCTTCTGATGGGCTCGGGGAGGCTGTCGGCCAGTCAGAATCCTGCCTTTATTCCCAAGGGCGGCTCTCTCGGACTATGTGATTACGATGTCGGGTTTCGGCAGCCTTTCCGTGCCGGCCTTTAGGACACAGAAAGGCTGTTGGAACTCACATTTGGGGGTCCCCAGCAAGGCACCCTTGAGTGCACGGCCTCCAGTTGGAGGCTGAGAAAGCACCTAAGGTGCCCCCCCTGTTGATCCCTGTACCCCGTGGCAGGCACCTTGAGGTGCAGGGATGAACTGCACATCCCATTTTACAATGGAAGCATGCATTCCATCCAGTTTACAGCCGGAATGCATGCTCCCATTGTAAAATGTGGAATGCAACCGAACAGTGTTCTGTTGCATCCTAATGGGCTGGTCGGGACCGCCAACCGGGTGTCGGTCAGTCCCATCACCGAATTGATGGCAGGTGGAGGAAGCTCTGCCCAAAATCATAATCAGCCCCAAAGTGTCTGTATCTAAACCTAACAAGACCAAAATGACAAAAACCCAACATATGTACATTAAGAAATTACTTTTAAAATAGTTAATTGCAAAAATCGAACGGTGGAAACAAAATAGCTCCACCTGGGCCTATTACGACGTAGTGACAGGCACAAATCCAATGTACAGCGCCGACCACGAGGTGCTCGAGCCAGACACAGGGTCACACGCCCCCCAAACAACAGTTCCTTGGAAAACAAAGTCAACAGATGATGCACGGCATCGTGGAGGTGCGGGGTCTGTGCCGAGGCGAAGCCGGTCCCCTTCTGCCACAGGGGAGGCGAGGTGTCGGGTCCATGAGGAGGCAAGACTTCGAGTCCAGGACAGGAAAGTTAGGTGGCGTCAGCGGTGAGGCGTCGGTTCAGGTGAGGCGATGCAACGTCGAAGAGTTTGTGAAGTCCATGTTGTCCGTTATCGGCTTCATGATAATGGGGTGCAGGTGCTGGTGGTGGCGAGCGCTAGTGTCGGGAAGGCTGATAACTGCAGGCATCGAAGGGCGTTGACGCTGCAGGTGGGGTAGTGCGGCATGCCCTTTACGAGCGGTGCATCATGGCGGCGTTGCTGATGGTGTTGGAGTTGTTCGCTTTGCAGCACCAACCACACAATTCTCAGGGCCCAAGGACTGGAATTGATGCCCTTTTGAATGCAGGAGTCCACCGAGGAATCAAGGTGCTGGTTATTGGGTTGCAGGTGAAGTTTTTTTGGCCCTGAGACTTCAGAACAGGAGACCAACGCACACAGATCCTTGGAGATTCTTCTTCAAGCAGGTTTACAGCGAAGTTTCAGTCTTTGTCCTCTCCTTGGCAGAAGCAACTAGGGCAACTCAGCAAAGAACACACAGAAAAGGGCAAGTACTCCTCCTTAAAACTCTCCAGCTCTTCTCCTTGACGGGGGTTCCTCTTGAGTCCAGAATCGATCTAATTCTCTGGAGTTTAAGGCTCAATGCGTATACCCCATTTTATCTTTTTGTGGCAAGAGTCTCTGAGCCCAGCCCAAATCAGTTCTGAGACAGCATTGTGCAAAGGGGACAAAGCCTATTCAGGTGCATGTGAAACTCCTCCCACCACTCTAAATGCATCCAAGGTCTATTCAGCCCATCTATGAGTCACCAGGACAGGCACTACACACCTCAACACCCTGTGTGGCTGTCTAAAGTGAATGCACATACCCAGCTCATGTCACTCCAAAACTAGACAGTCATTACACAAACAGGCAGAGGCACACAGAATGGTTAAATGAGAAAATGTCTACTTTCTAAAAGTGGCATTTTCAAACACTCAATTAAAAAATATTCTCCCTAAAAAGATGGGTTATTAAATTCTGAGCTCAGAGAGCTAAACTCTATTCCTCCATTTTGTCCCAATGGAAGGGTATACTTGTAAGATGTTACAAAGCAACTCCCATGTTAGCTTATGGGACAGATAGCCTTTCAATAGTGAAAAACGAAATTGGCTGTATTTCTCTGTCAGGACATGTAAAAAAAAACAGCGCATGTCCCACCTTTTACATTCACTGCACCATGGGTGTACCTTGGGCCTACCTGAAGGGTGCCTTACGTGTAAGAAATGGGAAGGTTGGGGCTTGGCAAGTGGGTGCACCTGCTAGGTCGACATGACATTTTAAAAATGCGTTTGCAGACGCTACAGTGGTAGGTCTGAGATACATTTACAGGGCTACTCATGTGGGTGGTACAGTCAGTGCTGCAGCAGGCCCATTATTAACATTTGATTTACTGGCCCTGGGCACACACAGTGCACTATAATAGGGACTTACCAGTAAATCAAATATGCCAATCATGGAGAACCAATCATAATAACAATTTACACAGAAAGCATATGCCCCTTAGCGCTGATTAGCAGTAGTAAAGTGCCAGGTTCCTAAAGCCAACAAACACAGGTCTGGAAAAATAGGAGAAAGAAGCAAATAAACTTGGGAATAACACTGAAACAAGGTTATTTCCAACACAGTGCAAAACTGCTTTTAAGGGAGAAAGACCACATGTGGGGTAAGAGGGGCAGCAATGGGAAGTTTTGCAGCAAAGAAACCTGACAAGTGGGAAGGGGAAGAAGCAATCAATGGAAAAGCACACAACTAAGAAAACATTGTGGGGAAGAAGCACATAAAGTTCAGTGCAACACAGAGTTGGGACCGGTAGAAGCACACAGGAAAGAGAGAGAAACACAGTGCACAGAGGAGTGGGGAAGATAATTATATACGGGACATCCCTAGAATACAAATGCACTCTGAGAGTGCTGAACCAAAAAGAAAAGGAGGTTGGTGAAAAGTAGTCAGTGGAAGGGAACAAGTAGGAGGAGCAAGATGGCGGGCTGACTCGCCACGGAGCAGCAGCAGCAGAGATCCCTGCTCTCATGATTGCGAGTATTTTATAGCACAGGAAACTATGGACTGTAAACAAGCTAAATACTCGATAACCAAATGATTCTTTTTCCGCTGGCAGTAAAGAACTAGCAGAATGGAAGAATAGAAGACAGATGAACCGGCTCCGGGAAACTCTTCGGCAGTTGCTGTGGGCGGTGCAATCTTCTTTTCCGGCGTTAAAGCGGCTGGAGTCTCGATTGCCTGCCGGTTTTGGATTTTCTTTCTCCGTAGCTTCAGCGTGCCCCGCTCACATCCGTGGGCCCCCTGGGGGAAGCAGATATTGGAGTCCGGTCACTATGGCTCCTAAAATACACGCTCGGGGGGGCCGCGCTGGAAAGAGCTTTCAAGCGCAAACTCAAGTACCCGTCCCTACAACCTGTTCTCGGGCTTCCGCTGCTTCAATCAACGTGACTGGGGACGATGCTGGAGGCAGTCAAAGATCGCTCCTTCCGGACCGGCATCTATCCAGTACGGGTAAGCCCTTGATCTGCCCTCCCTTGCTGGCTCCCATGAATACAAATGCTACCCGGGGGAAAAATGAGGAGGGCTCCTCTCTGCACCGCGATGGCCGTGAGGTGGATTCAGGGGGGGTATCAGCATCTGGACTTGCCCCCAGTGAGCATACTATGTCTGCAGGAATTACCTCGACTGCTATTTTGACTGATGCTTGTTCTTTAGCTATATGTGGCAATACCGGGGAGGCCTCTGTAGCAGCTCTTTCAAATGTACAGGGGGACCCCCCCGCGGACAGAGCTGGGTTGGAACATGTCAGATATGATACTACTAGTGTTTGTTCACCCCATTTGGAGACCCCACGACCCGGGTCTGGTGTTATTGATATATCTGATGGTGGCGCTTTGGTGGAATCTGTTGTTCCTGGCTCCACTCCACTAAACATTCTTGACCAGGGCTCTCGGGCTTTATCAATACCGGCTAGTGAGATACCTGAAGGTGGGGCAATGGATGTTGTTCTTGGTGTTACTTCTGGGTTAGAAAATACAAGCCCAAGCCCAAGTTGTAATAATGAGGGGGGCGCTGCCCTGGAGCCCTTGGAAGATTCCCCAGCAGATTTTGTTAAGGAAAGTATATTTAAAACAAAAGGGAAATCCAAGGCCAAAAATAGACCAAAGAAGGGTAAATCCCCAGCTTTATCTAAATCCGCTACGAATGCCCTATATGGACGGTCTATCACGGATAAAAGCCCACTCAGCAAATGGATCCAGCCCAGTGGGAGAGTCAAGAAAATGGCTCTACGTCTTTCTGGTAACATTTCAACATTGGGAGATCAGACAAAAGAAATTTCTCCAATCCAGCTTCAAATACAAACGGATACAGCGATACCTCTCCCACTTTCCTCCATCGATGCCCACTCCAAATCTTTACCAGCGGTCCTTAATCTATCTACTGGGTCGGACTCTATGACTCCAGCTCTTGTTGAGGAGCAAATATCTACGTATAATGATAAAATTCCAGCCTTTTCTGTGGATTCTGCCTCTATATCTGGCTCTTTAAGTACACCTTCAGTTGCTGAGCCTGACCGCTCTGAAAAGCAATCTCTCCCTCTTAATATCATTTTACAGACTCTCTCTGAACAGCATAAGGAAACGCAACAACATTTTCTTCAACTGAGGGAAGATAATACCAAGATTCAGAACTCTATGCAGGAACTAAATAATAAAATTGGAGGGGTAGTTCAAGATCTGGAATCTCTACAGCAAAGGGTGTTAACGGTTGAGGCAACTTGTACATCTCATAAAGATGCGACGGATAGACAACAGGAGCAAATTGGGTGGCTACAAAATAAGCTGGAGGATATGGAGAACAGGCAAAGGCGGCTTAACCTAAGACTTTTTGGCATACCCGAGGGATCTGAAGGGGGTGACCCGAGGACTTATATTGTGACATTATTCCAGAAGGCTTTTCCCGATCTTTCTGACTGGGACTGGGACTCTCAGCTCCAAAGAGTTCATAGATTGCCATTATTTGCAGCGAATAAGGGCAGTAAATTCCCTCGCCCTTTTCTGATTTATTTCGGTAATTTTTTGCTTAGGCAGGCAGTCTCATTTAAAGCCAGGCCAAATTCTCCTATTTTGGTAGACTCTATCTCTTTTTTTGTACGATCTGATTTAAGTAAAAATACTATGGACAGACGCTGGCGGCTGCGCCAGCTTATTGATCCATTTAAGTCTCTGGGAGGTCAGGCTTTTTTGCAGGAACCAGCCCGCCTAAAGGTGATTAATGGGGGGCGCACATATATATTTACCGATGATAAGGAGGCAGAACAGGTGCTCTCTAAATTAAAAACTTAGAAGTTGGGGAGGGAAAGCTAATCTAAGCTGATGGGGAAATAGAATAGAATAGAATAAGAAAGGGAATAGTAAAGGGAAAAGACCCTTTAGCTTTAGCTCCTATACAGTGGTTATCTACTATCTACTCCCTATCTATTCACGTACCTGCTTACTTTGCTTAGGTGGAGGATCATCCTACACTTTGGCATGCTTTACTGATGATTATTTCCATGGGGTGAGAGTTGAGGGGTGGTAATTTAAGTTAATGGGGAGGAAAACCGTTGTCCTGAGTATTATATAACTTGGATTCTACGGACTTTATGGAATTTTTGGAATGTTTGGAGCTACTCGAGCTTATGAATAAATAAATCTATGTTTTTTTTTTGCAGGTTAATCTCTTATGCTGCTTCTCTTTAGAGCTGCCCATCCAGCGGCAGCAGGGTATAAGAGGTTCTTCTCCTCTTGGGGATTGGGTGTGGGGGTTCAGTTTGAACCTCCTTTGGGTGGTTCGTAGGGCTCGGGGGGTAGGCTGGGAGTGGGTAAAAATGTTCAAATGATCAGGACGAGAGAGACGATTTTCTTTTTTTTTTAATTTTCTTTGAAACAATATATGAATTTTCAAAATAATAAGCAGGGGGCAGAAATATATACATTCAATGAATAGAATTAGATGTATGGCATGGAATGTTGCAGGTCTCAACAGCAAGAATAAAAGACGACTTGTCACAGAAGAATTAAATATGTATAAACCCCAGATGGTTCTACTCTCTGAGACACACATCACTTACACAGATCGTAAGCTTCTCCAACAATTAGGATATGAAGTGGTGGTTTGTTCAGAATGTAATATGCCAACTAGGGGTGTCGCCATCTTAAGACAAAAGGGTCTAAATCTAGCAATAACTAAAACGAAGGTCGATAAAGCTGGGCGATGGGCCAGTGCTCAAATACAATGGTATGGTAACACTTATACTTTCTGTGTGTTTTACGGCTCAAACGTAGATGATTCTTCTATTATCGATAGACTAAATATTGAATTGCTTGATAGTAGAGGAGAACTTTTTTTAATGGGTGACTTTAATTTGATCATGGACTACAATATCGATACTACCCGTCATCACTCATTTCAGAGGATGCGCCGATCTAGAGCGGCTATTATCGAACTTGGACGCATTCATAATATTAAAGATGCGTGGCGCTCACTATATCCTTCTGCCGCCGGTTTTACTTACTATTCGGCACCACATCAACTTTGTTCAAGAATCGACATGGCTTGGGTGTCGGATAATGTAATAGCTAATAGTTGTATGGAGATCTGCCCGAGAGTTGCCTCGGATCACAATCCCATTATACTGTCCTATAATATTCAACATAGTTGTCCAAAACCAAGATCATTTACATTTCCACGGCATTTGCTGTCTAATAAGGATTATGTTTCACAATTAAAAGCACATATATCGGAGTTTATAACGTTTAATATTAATTCAGCTACACTCAGTATAGTCTGGGATACGGTTAAAGCGAGTATACGGGGCTTTACACAACAGTATGTTTTAATTCAAAATTCTAAATATAAACTTGGTCAGGATATCTTGGTTAATGCTGTAAGTATATTGGAAAAACAACTCTCATTGGCTCTGATCCAGGGCTCAGTAAATTTCGCAGACATATGTCAAAAATTAGCCAGCTCTAGGCTCAATATTAAAGCCAGGCTTATGGAAAAAAATATGACAAGCTTACATAAGTACCACCTCTCTCAATATGAGAGTGGAGATAGGGTAGGCAAAATTCTCGCTTATAAAGTTGCCGACGATAAATCTAGAACCCTTGTTAAAGAAATCAAAGACTCAAATAATATAGTATATACACAATCAGAACAGATTCTAGAGCAATTTGCTATATTTTACAGAGCATTATATACTCCAGAGGAGCATCCGGCTCAGAATCTGATCCAAGAATATTTAAACACTAACTTAGCAAAGGATCAACAGATTGAAGGATCCGAGCTGCTTTCTGATAATATTACCGAGTCAGAGATAAGATCAGCTATTAACGCGCTCCCCTCAGGTAAAGCTACTGGCGAGAATACTATTCCATTGGAAATTTATAAATTATGCTCAGAGGAACTTTTACCTGTACTATCTAGTGTGATGAACAACATAGGAGTTTCCGGAAAAGCACCTGATTCTTGGAATACAACTAGGATCATTTTTTTTTTTTAAAAAGGTAAACCAGGTGACCAATGTGGGTCATACCGACCCATATCACTGATCAATACAGATGCTAAAATTTTCGCTAAAGTGCTGGCCACGCGATTAGCTCCTTGTATACCTTATCTTGTGACTCCTCATCAACATGGTTTTGTTATGGGAAGAGACACCACTTCTCATATCAACATGGCTATTACGGCATTCGACGTGGCTGGGACTGGTCCCACCCCACTAGGTATGATACTTTTGGACGCCGAAAAAGCGTTTGACCGAGTGGGGTGGGAATATCTCTGGTCTACACTGACTACTATGGGCTTTAATGGCCAATACCTTAAATGGGTACAGTCTCTATATGATTTACCCAAAGCTAAGCTTAGCTATGCTGGGTTAATCTCGCCTAGCTTTCCAATTTTACGTGGAACACGACAAGGGTGCCCATTATCACCTTTACTATTTGCGCTATCTCTGGAGCCTTTTCTAGTTGCCCTGCAAGGCCACCCTAGAATTAACCCTTTCGAACATGGACAGATATCGTTAAAAGTTACGGCATATGCCGATGATATAGCGATATATTCTACTAATGTGTCAGAAGCTATATTGGGTATTATGGAGGAGGCTAATAAATTTGGGTCTGTCTCTGGCTATAAACTTAATTCACACAAGACACAAGTTATTCTTAATTATCAGCCGCTCGCTCCGATTCCGGGGACATGCCAAACAGCTACCTATCTTGGTGTTAAAATTTCCTCTAATATTAATGAAATAATTACTCTTAATTATGAGGACCTTCTTAAAGAAACAGCCTTAACATTAAAAAAATGGCACAAGGTTTCTCTTAGCATTATAGGTAGAATTAACTTAATTAAAATGAGCATATTACCTAAATTCTTATACCTATTTAGGTCTATTCCACTTTTTGTTCCTAATTCTTATTTTAAACGATTAGATGGGATCTTTAGTAGTTATGTTTGGGGATACAAAAAGGCTCGAAGATCAATCAATCTGCTTAAACTGTCTTATAACCAAGGCGGTCTTAATTTTCCTGATTTTAGACTATATTTTTTTTCAGCTTTTTTTAGTCGTCTTCGGAGTCTGTTTATCCGTAATAAGAATACATGTTTTTTTTATCAACTTTCGATGGGTGAGGATTCTAACATGCTTCTAGCAAAAATGAATGATCCCAACTACTTTAAACGAGTAAAATTTAAGACGGTCAAAGACAGTTTTAAAATCTGGCAATCAATTTTGACTAAATGTAATACGACCTTTTATCACTCTCAACTATCTTTATGGGCGAATCCAGGTCTCCCAGGAATATTCTATGATGGGTCATTTAAAACTTGGGTAAATGCTGGAATAGAATCACTCGGAGATTTATATGGTAATGATGGTCTTTTGACCTTTGAGACACTTAGAATACTTTATAAATTATCTGAAAATGCACGTTTCAAATATATACAGATCCATGATTATTTTATACGTAAAATGAAGATCCTAAATGTCTCCGACTCTGATATTTGGACATGCTTCTATTCCAGCAAAGATAGATCACTTATTAGCTTCGGATATGGTGTTCTAATCTCATATAAAGTAGATGATTGTGGGAAAATTGCGTCGAAATGGAGCACTAGACTAGGTCTTAATATTACTGCTAACCAGATCTCCTCTGCTTTCAGTCATATAAATCGTATAACTCACTCTTCTAGCTTGAGGCTACAGCATTATAAAACTATTTGCCAATTATATTACACTCCCGAAAGACTTTCTAAGTGGTATATTAATAGTACTGGTAATCAGCGGATTAATTGTCCTAAATGTGCTGTTTTAGCTGCAAGCTTGGAACATATGCTCTATACATGCCCTCGACTTAGGGAATTCTGGTTTAATGTAGAACAAGGGATGGCACTGATTATGTCTAGATCAATAACACTTAACATAATCAATGTTTTATTAGGCTTTCAGATTTCTAACAATGCACAAGCAGATCCACAATTGGATCTCTCTAACATTTTAATAAGCTGTGCTAGATTGACTCTAGCTCGTGCATGGACCGCAAGCAATCCACCACATGTGATGGAATGGTGGACTCTTGTCAGAGAAATCTACACTATGGAATCCTCTCTAGCTAAAATTAGAGGAGTTAATTCTCTTCAGAAGCTAGACAGAATTTGGGGGCCTATTTGTATTTGATCCTTACCCGCTCTCCACCCCCCCTCCTTCTTTTCCCTTGGGTTTTTTTTTTTTTTTTTGTATGCTGTACCTGCAATTGAGAATTATATAAATGTTGTGTTCTAGCAAACTTAATTATGACATTTATACCCCTGCTGTCTAAGATATATTGATATGATAATGTATAAATTATTTTGTATTTTCGAATGAATTGTTGATCTGATCACTTGTCCTGATTTAAATAAAAAAAATTCAAAAAAAAAAAGAAAAAAGGAAGGGAACAAGTAATGAGGCTGTGCACAAAAGGAGGGACAAACACAGAAAGAGGAAGGATAGCCCAAACAAGCTTACGAATAAAATAATAATATCAAAAACAATGGTCCTTATCCAATGATTAATAAATCTGAGATATGTTTTACTTAGTCAGTTAGTTAACTAGTCATGAGCCTAAACACGATTTTTCTTAAACAGAGGCTCGTAATATTCAATAGGTAATTTCAAATCAACGAAGGACAACAACCAAAACACTGAAGGCCGTTATATATACATTTATTTTATAGTTTTGGCAATTTTCTACAATATTCATAGAACAGAACAAGGTTGCTCCAAGAGAAAACGTGCATCAGAGGAAAGTGATTGAAAAGTGCGTGGATAGGACAAGGAATGAAAGATGCATAGTAGTAGGAGTGATCAATAAATTACAATTACAGGCAATGTGAATCGGTTGTAATTCACCGTCCACAAGCCAAAAACCTGGTCACATTTATTGAGTACACAATTAATATATTTCAGAAAAAGACCCCATTGGTGGTCTTGCACGAAGGACTGGAATTGTGTCCCAGGTAGCAAAGGGTGGGCGTCGACGTTTCGACCCGTCTTGATGGCCTATGGGGATTTTAAACCTTGGCCTTACGGGTCTTCATCAGGACCAATAAGGGGCAACCTGACTGGAGGGTACTTTAAAGAGATTCAATCAGGGCATGCGATTCACATCAAGTGTGAGCTCGTCCGAGGCTCCGCACGGAGCCTCGGACGAGCTCACACTGCGCCGGGCCCTCAACGGAGACAGACGCTCCGGTTTTTCGAACACATTTGATGTGAATCGCATGCCCTGATTGAATCTCTGCATTGGGTATCCAGGAACAGACATTGGATACATCGTTATTAGCTTCGACTGATCCTTTGAAGCGACACGAATTAAAAGACCCTTCCAAACCAAGCCCTCTAACCCGGCAAATCTCTCAGTGGAACCATACCACTAGGTGGTTCAATTAAAGTACCCTCCAGTCAGGTTGCCCCTTATTGGTCCTGATGAAGACCCGCAAGGCCAAGGTTTAAAATCCCCATAGGCCATCAAGACGGGTCGAAACGTCGACGCCCACCCTTTGCTACCTGGGACACAATTCCAGTCCTTCGTGCAAGACCACCAATGGGGTCTTTTTCTGAAATATATTAATTGTGTACTCAATAAATATGACCAGGTTTTTGGCTTGTGGACGGTGAATTACAACCGATTCACATTGCCTGTAATTGTAATTTATTGATCACTCCTACTACTATGCATCTTTCATTCCTTGTCCTATCCACGCACTTTTCAATCACTTTCCTCTGATGCACGTTTTCTCTTGGAGCAACCTTGTTCTGTTCTATGAATATTGTAGAAAATTGCCAAAACTATAAAATAAATGTATATATAACGGCCTTCAGTGTTTTGGTTGTTGTCCTTCGTTGATTTGAAATTACCTATTGAATATTACGAGCCTCTGTTTAAGAAAAATCGTGTTTAGGCTCATGACTAGTTAACTAACTGACTAAGTAAAACATATCTCAGATTTATTAATCATTGGATAAGGACCATTGTTTTTGATATTACTAATTCACCCAGGTCCTTTTTCCTTGGGTTACCCCATTTTTGTAATGGCCTACAAATAAAATAAAACAAATTAAAGTATTAATATAGCCAACCAATTGAAGGAGATGGTAGGCTCTAAAAGCACTGTAAACTGACAATAGAGCTTATGCTGGCTGGTAGGTAAGACCTAAGAATAAATTGGTTCCTAAACAAAGAACAACAATTGAATGTTGTTCAGGTTGAATGAGAAACACAACAGGTTAGGTTGTTTAAGAGAGTGAGAGAAACGAAAATACATTCTAGTATTAAAGTATGCCATTTAAGTCTCCACTGATGAGCCCAAATAGCAAGAAACAAGTTTATTATTAAAAGCCTTAGCCAACCAATTGATTAGGGTTAAAGACAAGTTTGTAACTGTGACTTAAAAGACAAGTCCAGTGTAATTAGGTCATTCTAATCTCCGTAAATAACACATTTACAAAGACACTTAAAGGGCTTAAATATCTTAAAGCACTTCACAAAGCGCACACAAAGTTTAAGCTTTTCACCCAAATGCATGTGCTACACAATAACGATTGTCAAAACTGACTCTTAACTGTCATTGATGATCCTTCGAACCAGCAAATGTGTGACTCCAGAAGTGTTTAGGACCAAGAACGCCATAGCTGGGGTAAATCATACACATGCCTTGCTGCAAAATACATGGGATAAAGTACTCTCTGCTGTATATTATAAACATTTTGCATGTCAACGAGCATTTCTTTGACCATATAGAGGAACAAGGCTGAAGTCATACTTTCTCTAGAAAGCTTGTTTTTTCGGTCAATGGTTCTTTTATATGAAAGATTATGGGAACGAGTATGGCTGAAAATATATAGAAAAAAGCAGAATCTGTAGTATGAAATTAAGTCAATGCAACTAGTAGTTTGCAGCAAAAACATTTTGGGGGATATTCTCAAGAACGGGCGATAATTATTGCCAACCTAGCTTAATGCAATTTGACATAGCGCCGTCTATCGCGGGAAACTAACGCCGTGTTAACGGCGTATTCTCAACATGACGGCAACAGGAGATAGTTTCCCGATAATGCGTCAAATGTCAGCGTTAAAATTAGCGGGACGCCGATAAAAAAAGGAACCCAAATGTAAAAAAAGTGGCGATTGGCCCAACAGCGATAAAAATATCAGCGATAAGCAGCGCCAGTTTTGCTATTCCCATGTCAGGCAGGAAAAATCACCATAAAAGCTGCAAAAAATAAATAAATAACCCAAACAACTGAGAAGCACCATGGAGGAAGCTGGAGCAACTACAGAGGCCAACCAGAACCCCACAAACCCCCAGGAGGACCAGCCAGGGTCCTCGGAGAAGGAGAAGGGCAATGAGAAGAAGAAGAGGAACCCGCGATTCAGTCCGCAGGAAAACAAGATCCTGATTACGAAGGTGATAGAACACCACCAACAACTGTTCATCAACTCCACTGTGTCATTGGCAACTAAAAATGCAATATGGCAGTCCATCTTGGCCAAGGTGAATGCAGTCGGAGTGAAGTGCCAAGAAGTGCTGGAATGATGTGAAGCGCAAAACCAAGCTGAAACTTGCTAACAATCAGAAAGCAGCAATGCACCTGGAGGTGGGAGTCCAGCGCCACAGCAGGAGCTGGATGAGATGGAGGAAATGGTGTCCACAGTCATCAGTGGGGAGACGGTGGCGGGAGTTGGGGGACCGGACACTGATCAACATGACCTGACCCAACAGCAACAGGGTGAGTAAAGACCATGGACTGGGGGGACGGGGGAGATGGGCACAATGACACACATGCACAATTAAGTATAGCATAGTGCACACCCACAGTGACTCTGGATCATGTCCCTGATCACCTTGGCATACTGCAGCACACATAGTAACAGCAAGTAGGCCCCCGTCGACAATGTGCCCAGAGGTGGCTCTCCCCACACATCACTAATCTCACAATAAACCCATGCACATGTGCTGAACCCAGCAAAGCTGCGGGTCCATGAGCCACACTGACAATGCAAGTGACACTGCATGATGATTAGCATGGCTACACTCCAATTATCATGACATGGTGCACACCACGACACTGAGGTGGCTGAGTGTAGATCACATCCGTAAAGGAGCAGGTCACACTCTGACACATCCACGTGCATGAAGAACCCCTGACATCATCCCTCTTACATCCATGTTGCTCATGAAGTGGGACCAGAGTCACAGGGTGCATCTCATCTCTGCATCAGGGTGGTTCATATTTGACCCCAAATGACACCCTAAATTTCATATTTGACCCCAAATGACATCCTGTTATCTTTTTTTGAACACAAATGACAGCCTTCATGTCATGTTTTTGTATACATGTGATACGCTGATGAGTAGGATTACGTACTACATTTGACACCCTGAAATTGCATTTCGAATACGTGACACCCTAAACAGCCTCTCTGTACAGAGGTGAAACACCCACCATCTATTTGCTATTCATGAGATTCTTAGCACTTACACTTCTCAGAGTGATGTGCTAATGCAGAGGACTGACATGCACACAGGCAAGGTGTGTTGCAATGAATTTATTTGCACATGCTGTTCATGTGGTCATATTGTACTGTTCCATGATTGCTAAGGACAGTCACAATGTGACGTGCTCATGCGAACAAATTGTTAATGATTGTGTTCCTTTGGGCTATTCCTGCTGCAGCTGCAGTGGGGTGTTATCCACCTGCCTCATCTTCCTCATCAGCGTCCAGTGCATCTGGCACCTGGATCCATGGGGCATTGGTGCGTACACATATGTTGTGCAATACACAACATGCAATGATCATCTTGCACACTATTTCTGGGCTGTACAGGAGTCTTCCACATGTGATGTCCAGGCACCTGAAACGTGACTTTAATTAACACGCCAAATGTGCGCTCAGCAATGCCCCTGGTGCGTTTGTGGGCCATATTGTACTGCCTCTGGGCCGGGGTGTTCGGGGCTCAGAAGGGTGTCATCATCCATGGTCAGAGTGCATATCCTTGATTACCTGTGAGAGGTAAGTGAGATTAGTGTAAATTGGTGGTTCTACATTCTGTGTTGGCAGACTTACAAGTTTTGTGGCATGTGATTTGTGCGACTTTGGTATTCATGTTTGTCATGTATTGCTTCTGGCAAATGTGCAGGATCAATGTGTATTACGTAGTCTCACAGCTGCTCCTCTCTCCCTCCGAGCCTATTTACTTGTGGGCGCTGCGCGGTTGCATCACTTGCACTCCTACGGCACACCATTGTCATGCCTGTCTGCACATGTCCGTAAGCCTGACAACAACACTGTAATGTCGACCGTTGAAGGTGGGCGGCCACTTGTGTGTAGGCCTATGGGAAGGATAGGACGGACACAGAGACATACGCAGTAGTTACTTTGGTGGCCATCCTGAAAGTGAACCACACCAAGAGCCCCGGTCTATTTATTCACACTCCTACGCTGGACTGGCGTACGCCGGCCCAACCCACTATGCTTGCTCTTACAGGGGGTGGGGCGACATAGCTACATGTCCACGGTCTTCCCCACTGCCTGAGGTAACATGGTTGCATCCACGGTCCACAACACTACAAACCCCAGCAGTATATGTCCACATGGACATGTCTGTGCTCTGCATACTCAAGACTGTCCAACACATCACCGCTACACTTAGCATTGTGTACATTCTTATTCATGGGTCACTTCCCTCCTTCACACCATCTTGGTTCCCACCTCTCCCCACATTCTGCAATTGTGTGGCAAAGGGGCTGTGCCTTTGTGGATGGTTTGTCTACATGTCTGGCTCCTGTTGCCACAGCTACTTGTGTTGTCGTGTCTGGTAGGTGGGCATGTTGGTTGGCATGTTGTATCTGATTTTGTTATGTGTGCATTCCCACTGTCGTGAGTTGTATGATTGTGAAGTTGAGGAGTGTGGTGTGTTCCGTTGGTACTTACCAACAAACAGTGCAATTCCATAGGTGCCATCCTGAAAGCGCTGGTTGATGTTGGACTTTCGGAAGATGTAGGAATTATGGACACTGCCTGGGAAGTTGGGGACGACATTGGTGATCAGTCCCCGGTGGTCCACTATTGCCTACACGTTGATGGAATGCGTGTTTTTTCTGTTGGGGTAATTGTGTGCAGTGTCGGCAGGGGGCACAAGTAAGACATGTGCGCAGTCAATTTCCCCCAACACGTGCGGGAAGCCAGCTATGGCGTAGAAGCCTTGCTTGGTCTCCAGCTGTTCCTGCGCAGTGTGGGGGAAGTGAAGGTGCTGGGGTATCAAGCTGATGATGGCAGCCAAGACAGGAGGGAAGAACTTTGATAGGGCTGGCTGGCAGACTTCTCGGACTCTGGCAGTTGTTGGTTGGAAGGTACCAGATGCCAAAAAGTGCAGCACAGCCAGCAGCTTTGTCTGTGGAGGGATGTTGGTTGTCCGCTGTGTTGGTACCGTCAGCCTGTGGGCAATGTGGGTGAGGATGCAGAGGATGGTTGTCCTTTTGAGCCTGTAGTGGGCAATGACATCCTCTGGCGTTAAGACTCTGAGGCTGGTGCGTTTTCAGAAGGTCTGCTGTCTTGTTCTGGGCTGCCTCGGTGGTAGTCCAGGGGGGTGGTCCTGGGGGTGGTGGCAGTGGGTGTTGTGGTCCTCTTGGGTCTCCAAGCTGCATGATTAGTGGCTCCATGGCATCTGTTGGTCTTCGGATATGGCCCTGGGCTGGGCTCCCTTTATACTGCAGGTTTTCATCCTACTTAAGACCAGAAAAAAGCAGGTCTTAAGTCCATGCTACTAACGTGCCTTATCGCCTGTTCTTGGAACGCATCGCCGATCTGGCTGGTCGTTGAGAGTATCGCAAAGTGGTGTTATCGTGAGTTTTTGGACGGGAATGCCTACTCTGCATATGATAGCGTTAGTCGTCGCTGTCAGCCTTGGCGGTTTTTAGCGGCAGCTATCGCAGGTAAACTGATGAAGTCGTCTGTTAGCGCAGGCTTGTGAATAGGGCGATAAATCTATCGCCACTTTCGCGGCCGTAAAGTGCCGCCAAATCGGCGATGAGTCCTTGAGAATATGCCCCATTGTATGCAGTTTGATGAAAGTCACGTTCAAAATACTAATAATTCGTAATATGTAGTAATGAGCTATAGTGATGAATAAATATAAATGCTCCTCCGAATGGCTCCTTGCTACCAATGATGGTTCACTTTTCAAAAGTAGGTCAGAAAACAAGCTAAACTAGTTCTTGCGTCAGTTGCTTAAACAACATCTGTAATCCTGCTCTGACCTACCTTTGACACTGTCTGCTGACTCTAGCTGTAGGCATCATAACAGCACAATTTATCCGTAATTAGTTATTATAGTTGATAAGCCATGGCATTTTCTCATCACAGGTACCTACTGACTGTAATTTATAAAATTAGAAACAGATTATTATACAGGGATTACGGATCCCCAAGTATTATAATGAGATATTCTTCCAGGGCATGCACATCCCAGATTACCTGATACCCTTATGTAATTTGTTTTTTCTCTCTGTAATATTAAAAGTAAATATCACCCCTTTGCAATCTTCCCCCAACTAAAATACACATTGCATATAGACCGATTTCCTTTCCATTATTATTTACTTTTTATTTGCATTAATTTTACAACATTATAATCAGTTTTTTTTAACACAAACAATAACCAAACTGTTCAAAAAGATCTCTTGAATATCCATGGTCCAAGAAGAAAGGATTGAAAATGCAGTTAAGTATACATGTAGGGAAGGAAGGAAAGGGAAGACAAAGAAAAGGAAAGTCGGGGGCAGGGGAAAACAATTAGGTCAATGGAAAATAAGCATACACTGAACTGTTGTTACTAACAGATAAATGGACTCTCTTTTGTGGGTGAAGTGATACTGCCATGGTCTCCATATTTCAGGAACATTTTTAGATCATCACACACCTTCATATACTGCTCTTTCTGAGTTGTAGTATAATAACAGGAAAACGGCAAGTAAGAGAGCCCGAGGAAGTAGTAATCATAAACGAATCCGCTCCTTTAGGTACATAAGAAGTGGTGTCCATATCTTGTCAAATGATGTAAACAAGCCCTTCTCCAATATTATTTATTTCAAATTTATAATCTACACTGCCTCAAGAAATGATGAGTGAGCTAAAATCCAAATCCGAGCAATCAGCAATCTGTTGAGTGCAATTAGACATGGGGGAAATAAATCATTGGCAAAGATGTGTAGGAGAACTCAAATTTAATCATAAAGAATGAAGGGTTAATATCAGTGGAACATAGATATGGGACATTAGAAATATAGGGGCAGATCTATGTTGGAGTTGCGCCACTTTTACGTCGCCGTTGCGTCACTTTTGTGACGCAGCGGCGGTGTAAACCCTGCGCCATGTTGCGCCCCATTTACATCGTGACGCATCTATGGAGATGCGTCACGGTGTAAAGCCCTGCGCCACATGAAACCTGCATCAGGTTTCATGTGGGCGTTTCTACTCAGGGGGGCGTTCCGTCGCAGGAACGCCCCTGAAAAGTGACTCAGTGAAATCTATAAGATTTCACTGAGTCACTTTCCCAACGCTGATGCGTCAAAACCCTGCGCCTGCTTGAAGCAGGCGTAAGGCTTGACGCACCATGTTAGGGATAGGGTAGGTTGGAACAGTGCTGGAGTTGCAACGCGCTTGCGACGCAACTTTAGCACTGCGCCAACCTTACGCCAGCAGATGCGTCACGTATCTGCTTGTCCTTGCGCCACGATGCACCGCATTGTAAATGCGGCGCATCTGCGGTGGCGCAAGGGCAAACTTGCGTGACGCATCTTCCCTAGCGCATCCATGCTGATTTGCAGGGATGCGCCAGGGAACATAAATCTGCCCCACAGTCTCAATGGCTAAGCCTTTTTCAAAATACGTGTTAAATATACTTTACTCTGGTGACACCTACCAAATATTGAGAAAGGTCCAAGATACCCAGATCTCGTTTTGCTAGAGTTCTACCCAGCCTACAAAGAGTAATATTATGCTGGACTCGCATATTATTTACTGTGGAATCCAGATAGGCGCTTATCAATGTACCGATTTCAGCCACAACCTCTATATTTCTCCTCCATTTATACTGCACTGTGGCAATGAGAATAAAAGGTGAAAATTCTCGATCAAACTAATTTGATCAAACATCTCAATAATCTTGACATTACGCTCCAAGACACTTGGTAGAAATAGAGAGATACAGAAGAGCGCAAGCAGATGTATAAGCAGTTTTAAAATTTTAAAGAAAATAACGCTGGGTTAATTAAATGTGCAGAATTAATGTACTATTTCGATGAAAATAATGTACTTAGAATGCATAAAACTGTAAACTGTCCTATTTACTCGTGCTAAGCCTCAAAAGTATTAAAGTAGCACTGCTTTGAAACTGCTTGAAAGCAAGCTTGTATAGAAAATGCTGAATACACATTAAAAGTTTGATTCTTGACCTCTCCAAAATCATGTTTTGTAATAATTAATAAGGTGCTTACAGGTGTGAAGTATTTCTGAAGAATGTTTCTACTGATACAAAGTTAACTGTTTTAAACATTATTAATTTTTGTTATTTGGGTAGTGAAGAGTCCATTTATTGTAATGTGATCTTGACTTTCTAACTTACTTGTATTTACCCTTCAATGGTGATATTACAACATGTTTTCTTTTTCATTAATATAGATAATTCGACTTCCACATGGACTATTGTCTAAAATCTAGATATTAGAAGGTTAAAAATGTGAAGTATATGAGGGAAAGTAAGCCTGAAAAAGGCAAACTCCACTGGAGTCTGTAGTTATGATAAAATAGTTGCAAACATTGCTGTTTGAGGACTATTGTATTCATTTGAGAAGATGAGGAGTGATCCCGTACCCAGGAGAGCATCTGACGCTGATTGGCTGACGGAAGACAAGTAGAGCAACATGTTTCAGAAGTGTTGTAAAATGCATACTCTATAATAGTGCGTGTCCCTAGTGTAGGTTAATACTCTTTTAAGACCACTTACCACTTTCCACTTTTCCATTATTCCCTGACCCAGACTTTATGTGATATTGCTTTGAAACTCTGTTAAGTTTCTCGAACTAGTCTTTATGGAAAGATTTTTGCCTCAATATTTTGATCTTTTTGATCTAAATGCAGAAGCTTTATGCTTTTCTCTTCGCATACTAGAAATCTTTATGGGTTCTGACTACCTCCATTTTCACCCGATTCTTAGAATAGGGATTCTTCCCTTTATAGAATGTGCTATTTAATGCATTTATTATATGATGTGATTCACCAATATTGATTTTATATTTCTGTCATTTATTGACTACTGAGATTTATCTAAATGTAACTTCTGATTTGCAAAAAACAAGATCTACTTAAAGGTTTGATTAATAAAACTGTTTAAACCTACACCAAACTCGCTTTATTGACTAAAACTAGACTAATGATTGTGAGGATAATTTATGTGATGAATTTCTTTCTTCCCGCCTAAAATAACGACAAGGATCTAATTGACCAGAGGCACACTAACAGAGGGGGAATTAGCCAGTTTGATGGTAAACTGTGATATTTAAAATGTGTGAACTGATTCCCGCTTGAACACAGACATTAAAAAAATTCTGGCTTTCTAAATTTCCGTCTTAAAACCTCAAAAGTCAGAATACTATTAATGTTTCCTCAATGATCTGTGATTTCATATACCAATCCTACACAATGCCAAAAAGGAGGCAACTAAATTCAGGAAGTTTACAAAAACGTTTCTCTGGTCATGTGCAATTGCATTTATTGACTTCAGCGAAATCTGCTTAAATTTGTGAAATATCATACTTGGGCAGATGATAATCGTCAAAAGTTTATATTTAAAAAGCAAAGAAATTGCTGATGATGTGCAGAGATAATACAATAAATGTGAGACACTGTCACCCATGGTAGCCCAGAAAGATCGTCTAAGATCCAGTGTTTTCAGCTCCTCCCTCTTGCATGGATAAAATAAATGTATTGACTATTTGCACTCTCTAATTGCCCAGATAATGCAATTCACTGCTCAATTAAATCGCCTGGAAAATTTTATTGAAATATAACTTAGCATTGCTTGCAATAGATACAGGAAGCAAACGGCAATCATGCATGCTCAAATTCTAAGGGGAAGTGTGAGCCATATCATTGAGGGGCCGATTCCGATACCCGGTCGGACAGCTGTCCGTAGCCTTACCGTGCGACCGACACGTACCCGGAGCCGGTCCGTCCTGTAGAGTAAGTACGATGCGCATAACTGCCAAAACCCAACCGACACGTAGGCTGTGACTGAAGCTCCAGTCTCCGTCCGAGACGTAACTCCTAACGCTGAACCGAGTCGCCCGGAAGCAGTATCCATAGTAGTTTCCGGCATGACAAGTACGATGCGTACTTCCTACGCACCGGACGGGTCGCCACGTACGGGACGTCACAGCATCTGGAAAACAAGCATATCAGCTACGATTTGTGCCACAACTCAATACACGGCTACGAGATGGACCAGCTTGCAGCGGACACGAGACGGAGCAACAAGCAGCGTGTGCAACACGAACACATCATGAATCCCATCGCGCAGGTCATACCAGTACTCTACATCTATGACTGGCTCAGGAACCGACGCTGACGGCGCAGGCGGTAAGCTAGACGCCTACCACATAAACAAATGGCACGTACCTGCAAAATGGCACACACACACAGGGGATCCACATCCTGGCCACTAACAACAGCCCACCATAGGGGTTGCATGGCCAGCACCACTAACACCCCCACCCATAGGGGACATGTTGCCCATCACTACTGCCACCCCCAGCCATAGGGCTTATGTCGCCCATCACCCCTGCCACCCACACCCATAGGGGACCTGTTGCCCATCACAACTGCCACCCCCAGCCATAGGGGACCTGTTGCCCATCACTACTGCCACCCCCACCCATAGGGACTATGTTGCCCATCGCTACTGCCACCCCCACCCATAGGGCATATGTTGCCCATCACTACTGCCACCCACACCCATAGGGGACCTGTTGCCCATCACTACTGCCACCCCCACCCATAGGGACTATGTTGCCCATCACTACTGCCACCCCCACCCATGGGGACTATGTTGACCATCACGACTGCCACCCCCAGCCACAGGGACTATCTTGCCCATCACTACTGCCACCCCCAGCCATAGGGCTTATGTTGCCCATCACTACTGCCACCCTCACCCATAGGGGACCTGTTGCCCATCACTACTGCCATCCCCACCCATAGGGCATATGTTGCCCATCACTACTGCCACCCACACCCATAGGGGACCTGTTGCCCATCACTACTGCCACCCCCAGCCATAGGGACTATGTTGCCCATCACTACTGCCACCCCCACCCATAGGGTACCTGTTGCCCATCACTACTGCCACCCCCAGCCATAGGGCTTATGTTGACCATCACTACTGTCACCCCCACCCATAGGGGACCTGTTGCCCATCACCCCTGCCACCCCCACCCATAGGGACTATGTTGCCCATCACTACTGCCACCCCCACCCATAGGGGACCTGTTGCCCATCACTACTGCCACCCCCACCCATAAGGCATATGTTGCCCATCACCCCTGCCACCCACACCCATAGGGGACCTGTTGCCCATCACCCCTGCCACCCCCAGCCATAGGGACTATGTTGCCCATCACTACTGCCACCCCCACCCATAGGGGGCCTGTTGCCCATCACTACTGCCACCCCCACCCATAGGGGACCTGTTGCCCATCACTACTGCCACCCCCATCCATAGGGCTTATGTTGCCCATCACTACTGCCACCCCCACCCATAGGGGACCTGTTGCCCATCACCCCTGCCACCCCCAGCCATAGGGGACCTGTTGCCCATCACTACTGCCACCCCCAGCCATAGGGCTTATGTTGCCCATCACTACTGCCACCCCCAGCCATAGGGCTTATGTTGCCCATCACTACTGCCACCCCCAGCCATAGGATGGGTGATGCGCAACACATCCAGCATACTCCAACATCAGGTATGTCAGCAAAATACATCCCCCTAACATCATGACAACAGTGTGTAGTCTGTGACAAATGCCCACAACAGTGATTATGACTACGAACATACAATGTAAGTAACAGCACATGTGTGACCAACACATGAGTGTGACATACACATGGCAAGCATCACCATAGCACTGTGGCAATGTAAAAAGAACACCCCCTCACTGTGTAGAGCAGAAGTTAAATGGGGGGCTTCCAAAATGCAGCAGATGTTGAGCATTGTGGTGATGGGGACTAAACCCCCCCTCATCACAGTGACCAAAAGGTAAGTGTCATCATGGTCAAAGCTGCAAATAACAAACAGCATATATTATCCCTGCTCCCAACACATTAAACACTTCTGGGGCAAACTAGTGGTTGTGTCCCCTGCCCACAGAGATGTGGTGAGGCTAACAGTGCTGTGAAAACATAACACACTCTCGGCCATGTGCAGACAAGCACCACACATGGGGGCTGACAATGCATACAGTGTACAATAACACAAGAGCAGAAGTCACCATCACTAAGCATGCACACATCTCGAAAATAGACACACCAATCAAAACAACATGTGTAGACTGTAGGTGTCAGCTCACAAACACACATTCCATGCCAGCAATGGCACCTAACAACCCGGATGAATGTGCACAATGATGTGATATGACTCACAGGGACAGCAGGCAAAATCACAGAAACTGTTTTAAAGGTAGGGGATGCACACCCACTAATACATAAGTTCCTCAATGTTAATCATCATCATTTGTTCATAGTCGCGTGCTCATTGGTATGGTGCCCTGCCCTAATGGCACCTGAATACTATGTTGCTATAATTGAGGGACGGATCTCCGCCCCAATTCCAACCGCACAGCGTGAAGGCATTTTGCATAATTCTTCCTTTGTACACTTCTTTATTCATAATTTTTCCTTTCTTTCATCATGGTTTCTTGTGATTCCTCATTTTAAGTTTACACACGTAAGGTAAAATGCCAATTTTCTATGTTTTCTCATGTGCGAGTTGGTCCCAGACCTTAATACAAGAACAAGTACAGACGCAAAAGGTTCATCCGAAGCAGTATTTTAATAACCCAATGCATTTCGGGCATATCAAGCCCTTCGTCAGGGGTAACTGAAAATAACAATAGAACTTCGTTATTTTAACCAACATTACCACGTCTGAGCACCAACTATAAAAACGTAACACAGTAATTGCGCTTTAAGTCCTTACTGAACATCATCTTTGTACATTTGTTTAAATCTCATCTTTATACATTTCTTTCAATCACCCCTATAAGATTTATACCATATGTTATCGTTTAGACCATACACACTGTCTGATTCCACCTAAGTTCCCTCTGTTATCTCTCCCTTTATACAAACGGTAAATGCCACTACCATGCGCCTGAGTCCTAAATTAAACTTCATTTCTTGACGATCTATGTTTTTCTCATTTTCATGTTCCCCACCCAAACTCAAACAAATAAACCCCCTTCTTACTCAGCTCTTGTTCCACCCACTTCTCCCTTTACCACAGCTCAACCATCTATCCCTTCCCCCACATAACGCGACTTCTCACACATCCTCTCATTCTCACATTCTCTCTATTCTCTCTCATACTACACTCCCCCCTCTTTTAAATCCCCACTCTATTCATTCATCTTCCTCTCGCCTTCATAAGGAACATTTAAACAGTTTTTTCTACCGTACTTTAACCATAAATCTTTTTTTCCATACCTGCTTCCACCAAGTAACATATTTCTCCTTCTTATTTGTTTGAGTTTGGGTGGGGAACATGAAAATGAGAAAAACATAGATCATCAAGAAATGATGTTTAATTTAGGACTCAGGCGCATGGTAGTGGCATTCACCGTTTGTATAAAGGGAGAGATAACAGAGGGAACTTAGGTGGAATCAGACAGTGTGTATGGTCTAAACGATAACATATGGTATAAATCTTATAGGGGTGATTGAAAGAAATGTATAAAGATGAGATTTAAACAAATGTACAAAGATGATGTTCAGTAAGGACTTAAAGCGCAATTACTGTGTTGCGTTTTTATAGTTGTTGCTCAGACGTTGTAATGTTGGTTAAAATAACGAAGTTCTATTGTTATTTTCAGTTACCCCTGACGAAGGGCTTGATATGCCCGAAATGCATTGGGTTATTAAAATACTGCTTCGGATGAACCTTTTGCATCTGTACTTGTTCTTGTATTAAGGTCTGGGACCAACTCGAACATGAGAAAACATAGAAAATTGGCATTTTACCTTACGTGTGTAAACGTAACATGAGGAATCACAAGAAACCATGATGAAAGAAAGGAAAAATTATGAATAAAGAAGTGTACAAAGGAAGAATTATGCAAAATGCATTCACGCTGTGCGGTTGGAATTGGGGCGGAAATCCGTCCCTCAATTATAGCAAAATCACAGAAACCTCATCCAGACAAAGGCCCACAACAGCAATACCAATGCACTGGTGCAGATGCACAAACACAAACATGCAACCTCACACTGCACATCTGACACAGGATGTGTGTGTCACAGTATCCCCAGGCAACAACACAACACATGAGCGGGGCTGAACCACAGTGACACAGATGTGGACACAGTGCCACACAAAAGTAAACCATCACTGGGACACCCTCTGTGGGCAATCAGGCATTGGGAGATGAGAGGGAGCACAACGGACACATGTGACACAAGCTGGAATGAACACAAACTTACTCAGCAAGAGACTGATACACAACACCACTACCCCCAGGGACCAGACATTGGGGTGACACAAGCATGCATGCCACCTCCACTGTGATGACAAAGGCAGATGTCGTACAAACTGGGAAACCCAGACATGTGTCCTGTGCCACAAATGTACATAACACATACACAAACACAAATCACTCAGCATGGCCCCTCATCCATGGACAAACGGGAGCTAGGGACCATCCATGCAAACATTTACATCAGTCCACCCTCAACACCACATACCCTGAACTGCAGCAATATGCATCTGTGAAGCCCACATGGACAGGTGACATTGCACATGCACCCATGACAAACACAGGAATGTTGGGAGGAACTAAGATGCACAGACACATCACACAAGGACCGTTTACAACCCTGGGGAATGACAGACATACTGCACAGTATGCGGTACATGGCCATGACCTCAAAGCTCACGTAACTTTCAGAATCCCTGCCACAGTCCCGGGACAATGCAGAAGCCAAGGAGAACCACAAGGCACACATGCTGACACCTGCCAGCATGGCAGCCATGAACCCGACAAGTGGGAGTAGTCACACGCACATACAAATGTCTCAGTCACTGAAAGGTACCGCCCAGGGACAACTACATGACTTAGCAAATAAACAGGTGCCTTGGGGAACCCTGACTGTGCCCCATCTGTGTCTGACAACATCATCACCACTCAGAACTGACAAATTCCAATGATGATACACCAATTAACAGTAGTGTGTCATGCACCCACACATCTGGTAGCCCATTGGAAAAGTAGTGGGATGAGCCCAGTATCACTCAGCAAGCATCAACAACAGGAACATATCAATGGAAGACTATCAGTGGGAACAGGGATGTGGACACACACACATGGTCATACAACACACAAAATGGGCCCAGGCCATGTCACTGGACAACACACTTACTTGAGGGGACCCAACTCCTGTGGAAGCCCAGCTGGGCCAAACATATTCCCCGCACGTCTCACTCATGTCTGCAGAACACTTGGTCAGTCAGCCATCAGTTACCACACAATGAAGGCTCTGGTCACAACAGCCTGGGTACGTGAGTCTCCCCTAAGTCATCTGCACATACCCAAAACATATGTCTAGCAAGTTGCACAGAGGACCCAGTTGCTCCCATACCAATGATGCCCACACCTGTAGGTCCAGTGTTGAGGAGCACAAAGTCTGTTAAAGTGACAAATTGGACAATGGGAAGCACATCATATGTGCAGGGGTGCAAGCCACAGGTGTGACCATGCAAATGTTGTCCACAAATAGTTGATCCTGACCCAGGTAGCTGCAAAGTATGACATGGATACCCACCAGAATAGGATACATATCTCATGGACCACAGGGAGTACCTCACAGCAACACATCAGTATTCAACATTGGAAACCAAGCATCACAGGTGCCCTCGGAGGGGCATACATGGGGGCAGGCCAGGCACCGCAGGGACAGGATCAGGGCGCAGCAGAAGGAGGCAGTGAAGGGGTGGTGGATGCGGGCGAGACACTTGCAACTGCAGTGGAGCTGACTGAAGTGGTGGGTGCTGTCACAACTGTGGGGGCCAGCACAACTCCAGTGGGCAGGTCAGATGGAGTGGATTGGGTCACCACTGCAGTGCCCAAGTCAGACGGGGTGGTCCTGGACGCCAATGCAGTGCCTATATCCATCCATGGGAGTGGAATGGGGGGCAGGTGAGGTCGGCAGGGCCGGGGTGGGGAACACGGTCCCCACATCAGTGGCACTAACCGTCTGACTAGGTGTGGAGGAGCAAGTGCCGGGGGGGAGGGCCTTAGCATTTTGGGGATGGTGTATCTGTGGGTGGGAGAACCTGGGGCAGGGAGTGGCGGTGGAACCTCTGGAGTGGTGGCCTGGGGGATGGAGGACGGACACTTTGCCTTGGTGCTGCGTGGTGGCGGGGGGTCTTGCTCTTCTGGCACCATGGGGACTTGCGGGTGGGGGTCTCTGTCTGACTGCGCCTGGGGGAGGGTGTCCGGGTGTGAGGGGCACTCCCCTCTGTGTGTGGGGACTTCCTCTTCCCCTTGTAATCAGGATCTGCTGGGTCGGTGGGGAAGAGGCCATGGTCACAGAGGAAGAGCTTCTGGGGAGATGGGGTTGCAGGTGATGCAAGGGAAGGGGGCTGGGAGGGAGAGGTCTCTGAGGACTGCGGAGTGGTTGTGGATGACTGTGTGTGTGTCTGTAAACCAGCCCCAGTGTCATCAGTCCCCTGCGCTTGCTTGTGTACACGTCTAGACCTTGGTGTGGGCGTTTGTGTGCTTGGGACAGGTAGGCTGCTAGGAATCGTGGGTGGTGCAGGGGTAGGAGGGGTGTGGGACTGTTGGAGGAGGGCCACTGCTGCCATTAGGGAGGAGGCCACGGACTGATTGGTCCTCTGTAGGGCAGACATGCCCGAGGAAATGCCCTCCATGAATGACACCAGTTGTGTCAACAGACCCGTGTGTGCATGGAGGACCTTCATCATTGACGCCTGCCCTACATGAATCTGTTGAAGTAAGTCCACAGACTCCTAACTCAGGGCAGCAGGGGACACAGGGGCAGGGGGTGCGGTGTCAGGCACGAAGGAGACATGCTCACGAACACGGGAGCCCAAGGGGCCTCTGGGATGTGAGCCGATGGGAGGGTGGTGGTGGTGGTGGCGGGGACAGCCTCACTAGCTGGGGTTTGGTGGCTGCTGACACCCGCCTCCACAAGGAAGTCATCCTCAGAGCTGCTGTGGCCCTCAGCTGGGGGGATGGTGCTGACGACTCCTCTGGTTGGCTCCACTCGCCATCCGTGCCACTGGGTTCACCCGACTCCTCTCCTTCTGTCCCTGCAAGCCTCTGTGGCTTCTCCTGGTCCATGGAGCTGTCCCCTCCTGTGGCCGTGGATGTCTCTGGATAGGAATAGGAAGCAAGAGAACAACATCAGTCACCTGCACCGACTGCACACACCACAGTGATTACATCACATCACAGGGCAAGCCCTGGCATCATCAGCTGAACACAGCTTAAAGTGCCAACACTGTTTAGGATAAGCCAATTGTCATTCTCAACATCAACCATGGCACATATATCCCTCCTTGACTTTCACACAAATGTCTTTTGCATGTTGGATGCTAACACCCCAATGTGCCAACATGCACCACCCACACATTAGTTGGACATGCAAGTGAACATATAGGAATATGTCACTATACATACAGCACATCTCTTGCTACTGACTCAGTACAGGTGTCCGGATGAAGGGATGGGCAGAGACTCATTTCACATGCTTGTGATGCATGCCAGCAACACACACTATGATGTTCTCATGTCCTGATGGGCAATGCCACAATGGTGTGCATGGTGCACACTTGAACACAATGAAGGATCACTCATAGCAAGTTAAATGCCATGGCACTGGGATTCCCTGAAAGTCAGTCAACACTGTCTCCTGTCACAGGGGCAGGGCATCCTGACAACAACAATATGCACTGACTCACAATCCTAGCTCAGGGGTAAAGCTAACTCTGCAGATGACCGGCACACTTGCCCATCCCATGCACACAACATGTCCAGGAGCCAGAAGACCCCACATCATGCAAATCAGACATCTGAGTCTCTGCAAACACAAATCCCTGTACATTAACACGTCACAGTCTGCCATGCATGTAACCCAGCTGCCTGAAGGAGACAGTTGCATACACCATTGTGGCTACTGCTGGTGGGATGTCGCAAACGATGTTTAGTCGGGTGCTACGCGATGTCTTGGAAGGGATGTTGCAATTCCTAGACCTGTATATCAAGTTCCCTTGCCCAGCTGAACTCCCTGAAATAAAGGATGCCTTTTATACACTATGAGGAGTAGTCGCATTGCAACGCTGATGTCACAGATGCCAGCTCAGCATGCCTGGCTTGTCGTTGTGTACTGACTGTTTCTCATTGTGCGTGTTTGTCAATGTTGTATTCCGCACTCCTACAAAACTCAGCTAATTGTTCATTTTTGTGTGTGTAGGTTGCTGACACCCTTCAGGAACCCTGTGACACCAGCTGAGCTGTGCTATAATGAGGCTCATGGTCGGAGCAGGAGGGTGATTGAGCGGACATTCGGCCTCCTGAAAAGCCGCTTTCGCTGCCTGGACAAGACCGGAGGGACCCCCCCATGTGAGCCTGCAAAGGTGTGCAAAATAATCCTTGTCTGCAGCATGCTTCACAACATGGCAGTGCAGAAGGAGGTGCCTCTCATCCAGGATGACGATGACCAACCTCCAGCACCTGTGGAGGATCCCAGCCTGGGCCAAGATGCCAGTGATGATGAGGATGAGGGTGATGTCCTCTCACAGCTCATCAACAACTTCTTCACCTGAATGTAAGTTTCTAGGGTTGTTATGTGAATGTTTGGAGGTAGCCTGGAAATGGGTTGTGGCTGCTCTGTTGCTGTCTGAGTGTGTCTGTGTGCCACTTGACTGGATGCGTGCTGTGATGTGTCCATTCAGGAGGTGTGTACTCCACAATAGGGTAGTACTGCTAACTAGTGTTTGTGTAGGTGTCTTGCAACATGTTTTGTGCATTAGTATTGCATTTCTCTCCTGTTCTTCTGTGCTTTTGACTGTATCTTGTCTGTCCTTCCCAGGGTACTTTGCCTGTTGTGTGGTCAACAATGACCCCCAACACCCAGAAGCCAACACCAGTGTGGAAGTTGACAATTCCCATCAACTGATGTACCACACATCCCTGGACTTCAATTCTCCAACACATTGAGAGCGTGTGTCCACTGTTACGTAGAATTACTGTGCAACTATTGTGGAATAAACGTGTTGCTGATGTGTAATGAAACTGTGCTACGCTTTGTTATGTGCGTTGTCTGTCTTCCCACATCTGAGTGACATCTGCTTACCTCACCTGTGGACTTGTTACCACTGACTGGGGTTGGTGTTGTGTCTGTGCATGCCAATGCGTTTCAGGTCAACATCATTGTGTGTGATGAGTAACATGGCCATGGTGAGTATGTTTTGTGTTGCCATAGTAGTGTGTCTCCCTCACATGTGTCACATCACCATGACACACATTACTTTGGTCACATTGTTGCAGTACTTGGCATGCACAGTGTTGTGTAGCAGATCGACATCTCCCTGAACATGCCAAGTTGGAATCACAACAGAGGCAAGTATGGTGTACTGGTGAGTTTATTTACAAACATGTGGGAGGGAAGTGCACAGGATGGTGGGTGCTGTACATTGGTTTGGGAATCCAAAGCTCACATTGGAGTTGGAAGTGCTGGTAGATGAAATGTCCAGAGTAAAGTCCACAGTCATCTGATACATTGGCCCAACATGAACCCTCCATGTCATGTTGGCGAGTTGTGTGCGATTGGACAAGGTGAACGGGTAGTGCATAAAAGACATTGTCCAGAACAGGTATAGAGGCCCTGGGGGATGTGCTGGGACATCTGCCTCTCACATGTCCTTCTTCGGACGACCCCTCTTCTTCCGGGGGGGGATCCTCATGTGCAGGCCTCTGCGGTGCAGGGGACTCTCCGCCAGAGTCCTCCTCCCTCCCTGTGCCATGGCAGATGGTGTTGCGACAGATGTTGTGGCCACACAGGGGGGTGTGGACAGGTTGGTGTTGATCTGGCGGAGGCATTGGAGTATGTCCCGATGCACCGCAGTAATGCCATCCCACTTGACCCCCATGCAGGCATGGTGGGCGACCTGCTCGTGTTGCATGTCCTTGAGGATCCCCACTACCTGGCCAAATTGTCCGGTGCTATCCTGGTACGCATCTAAGATGCATGCCAGGTGGGGGTCATCATGCAGTCCAGACCCCTCTGCAAGGCACGCCCTGTGCCTCCCACCCCTCCCATCACCCCTCTCCACACAGGCAGGACCAGCGGCGGGATGCACAGGTAACACTGGGACCCCTTGGGTGGTGTTGCTGGTGGTGTTTGCTGTAGCTTCACGGGAGTCCTGTGTCCCTGTGCTGTGGGTGTTGATTAGCCTTGGTCTGTCTGTGTTGGTGGGGGTGTCCTGTCGTTGTCCAGATGCTGGAGGCATGGGTACAGGGGGTGCAGATGTTGATGCTGCTGGTGCTGCATGATGGCTCACACCGGAGCGGCCAGGTTGGTCGTCGTCATCAGAAGAGGACAGAGAGAGAGTCAGACCAGAGAGCTCAGCGTCTGCCAGAATCTGGGACTGGTTATCCTCATCATTTGGTGCTGGGTGCCCAGCACCACCTGTGTTCGGAAGAGACACACAATGTGAGTTATGTTTCTACATGCATCGATGTTTCACAAACATGACATTTTCTACTTTTCGAACAGATGCCTGCATGTACGCTGCTTTTCCCTGCTTGTCACGGACAGAGCTTGATATTGTTTTTGGCCATTTCCCAGCATGGCCTTGTGCTCCCCACGACAGAGCCCAGTGTCAGACATCTTGTCAGTCCCTTCCCACTCCCTGTGAGGTGAGTATGGTTCAGTGTGAGCTTGCTGGGCCATGTGGGTGGGTGTAGATTGTCTGTGACTGCGACTCCCATCATACCCTTCCCAGCATGCCCATACTTCCTCCCTCTTGACTCTGCTTCCCTGTGAGGGGATGTGACAGCAGTGGCAAGATGGCTGACTGTGAAATCCTGGTGTTTGTTTGGCTACAAGTCCAAAGTGAGCCCCTGTGCTTCACACAGCAGCACCCAGTACAGGGTATCTTTTGCTGATATTTCAATGAGGTGTGTGTCAATGCATTGTACCCGGTGAGTTGTGTGGAGTTTGTGTTGAGGGGGGGATCTCCCCATGCTGGTAAGTATGGTCAGGGCTGTCAGTCCTCCTTCCCATCATGAAACGTGCTTCCATTGTAGGGCATGCAAGTTGTCTTTCAGGATGTCAGTCAGTGGTGTCCTGCTTCTGATTTGCACACAAACCCTAGCAGGGCCTTGTGCTCCCCACAGCAGGACCCAGTGTCAGCCCTCTTGTCAGTCATTTTACACTCCCTATGATGTGGGCATGTTTCAGAGAGGTCTTGATGGGCCAATAAGGAGGGGGAGCATTATCTGTGACTACAGACCCCATCATGCTTTTGGATACACTCACTTCACCTGCATCCCCACTATTCGTTCCTGACAGTCAGCTGCACTGTGAGGTGGTGTGTTTGGTGTGGCAAACTGTCTGGCAGGGTCTATTTGGCTTTGTGCCACTGGCTTGCTCTATTTGTTTGTAGGTTGGTGCATGTCATGACACAGTTCCCAGTCACTATGAGATGGCAGGTATTGTGTTTGTCTGACTGGCATACACACCTTGGGCTGATTATATATTGGTTAGTGTAGCTTTGCTTGCGGTGCATGGTTTCACTGTCCCCTTGCCACACAATCTTGGGTATGTTGTTTGTGTACTCACCAGGCTCTGGTATGTCTGTTAGGCCATGGACGCTCTCTGATGGTAGGATGTCCCGCACCTTCTCCTCCCAGGTCCTGAAGTAGACTGATTTGGCAGGAGGGCCACCGCCGGTGCACTGACTCAGGGCGCGATCTTTTTCGATGAGTTTCTTGACCCTCCTGCGCACGTCATACCACCTGTTCTGGATATCGTCCTTTGTACGACTTGCTGGTGCTTAAGCGTTCACCTTGTCCACAATCCTCGCCTACATCTTGGTTTTCTGTGAGATGGGGTCCTTTGGACCAATGTACCAAACAAATGTGGCTCTACTCTGATGATCTCGTCTACCAGCACTTCTAACTCACTATCTGTGAACTTTGGATTCTTCTTTGGGGGCATGGTGATGGGTGGTTTGGTGTTGGTTTTGCTGGGTGTATGTGTGTGTTCTTTTTTATGAGGTGCTGATGGTGTGTGAGTTGTGTGATGGGGGAGTTGTGAGTGTGTCTGTGGTTGCTGTGTACTGGTGTTTGCTGCTGGCTGTGTCTCCTGTTTGCAAGGGATGATGGTAGTGATTGTAGTCCTTTATATAGTTGGAGTTGTGGGTGTGTCTTTGTCCCATGTTTTTTTCTTTGGTATTTATTGGCTTTGCCATTGCTTGTTTGGTCCTTTTTTTGTCTTTTTTCCTTTGGGTTTTGTAGACATGAAGGAGACGTTCATGTGACGGAAACGGACGCTGCTGTTGTCTCGTGCAGGCTTCTCTGCCTCGTTCACGCTGCCTATCTTCTGTGTGTGGTACGCGTTGGTCGCGGCGGTCACTAGTGCTTGTGTGCCGGGTTGTCTGTGCGTGTCGGTCGTGCAGCTTGGTCTCCGTGTGAGTCGGTCTGGTTTTACACGCATTGCACCGTACTGCGCGAATCGTACATCGCGGGTACGGGTCGGTAGGGTTCATTCCGGGTTTGTGTCGGTCGGTGAAAATCGCGTCGGTTTTCCGGCCGGATCACTATTTTCCCTACGGCTCGGTCGTACGGCTTGGATTCCGTATGTGTCGGTTGTAATTGATAAGATGAATAAGATGATAAGACAGAAGCAGTCCTACTTATAATGATATTCATGATCGGGGTTCACGCTACTGGCCTGATGATTTAGGCCTGCTTCCTTCTCTCTCAACGGCAGCTAACAGCCTTGGAATTATGATAGACAGGAACCTCTCAGTGCAGACCCACGTTAACAAGTTGGTACAAGATCAGAGAAGCCATGACAGTCCTTTTGGCCGGAGAGTGCTCCTCCTCCATTACACCACACTAGATCTGTCAAAAATCTGAGCTTTCAGTTTGATGGTAAGCTTTCTTTTCTGTCACAGGTTAATGCAGTAGTAGGGATCTGTTTTGGTCTGCTACGGGTGCTTAGGAAGTTCCGCAAAACCTGAGACACTAAGAGAAGGATGTATCACAAGGGCAGAGAGGAAATCTCTGGTGTGAGTACATCCTCCCGGAGTAAACTCTAAGTCACACTAAGTACCCCACAGTTAATGAGATAACGAAAAATAAATAAACCCTTAAAGATTAAAAATCCTCAGGCAGTTCCCGGTTTCCCTTTATTCTTGGAACCGTCTGGGATATTAAAAGTTACAAGCATATAAAGGGTCAATGGGATATTTGTGGTCCTATGACCCTAGTGCCGACATGTTTCAACCCGACTATTGGCCCGATGTGGGTCCAGGGCATTCTTCAGGGTGATAAGTATAGAAGTTGCCTCCCTGGTTGAAACAGAGGATAACTATCGCACTACTCCTATTTTGTGAAAAAGGGCAGGTAGCTGCTCCTTTTTGAAACAAAAGACAAACTTATCTTTAGTTTGAGGATTTCAATCCTTCTTCTTCATCTGTAGGGAAAAAGGAGAACAAAAAGAAGAGAAAAAGATAACAACATTATTGTAACGACTGTTCCTTCCCATGGGTGATGTACTTCGGAAAAAACACCCCTACGCATAACGGGTGATTGTAAGCCATCATTCTTTGCACAGTGTCTTTTGCATACTTCGTTATCTCTTTTCACTAAATTGCAGTGTGTCAAATTGTGTTGTATATCGTGCAGTGGCGATGTACATTGCATTCTGAATTAATTCTGTATCGGTGTATTTGTGATTGTTCAAGAGACATCAACGTGACACTCACATCAAACCACCCAAAAGTTAAATCACACGCTCAAAGTGCATTCATCATTTAACATACATACTTCTCTACCTTACCCCGTTTTGGGAGAGGTAATACTTGACGGGGAATTGCAGTGGGAGGGGTAGCCCTTTAGTCACACACTAAGTATTGAGATTAATTTACCCGTGGCGAGTTGCGGCATGAAAATATATAAATGAGGGAGATAGGGAGCAAGAAGGCAAACATGAGCCCTTACGAAACTCCATAATGGAAAAAATTGTCCCCCCCTCTCTGTAATCGATTTGTCCCTCACTGGGCAGCGTAAGGCACTTAGATCATCAAGGGTCCTGCCCCACATCCCAATCTACTGAGTCCTGCATCCCTGGACTTCCGCATTGGTCTATATTTGCTGCCGGTATTTAAAGGAAAAAGGAAGTCGCTGTGAACCTTGTACAGGGGGAAGTGCCCACGGTCGAAGTGAACCGGCTGTGGTAAATTTTAATTACCTAGACTTAATTTATGCGGTAAAATTCAATAAGAATAACTCAGTAAAAATAAGAGGCAGAATCCGTGGTATTTGAGGTTTTAAAAAGGGGATTTATTCCTTACAAAGGAATTGGTTCGAACCAGGCAATCGGATTCCGTCACCACGAAGGTTCGGGAAGGGATAGAGCAATACTTTATTGACAGGTTGTCATATATATAGTCAATGCATTACAGTAAAGACATATGCAGAAGGCGTAACAGTTGAGAAGAGAGATAAGAATACACATACGTAATGAAAAAAGGCGTTACAATAGGCGTGCATAAGGGCGTGTACTAGAAACGTCATTCTGAGGATGACACAGGTGGGTGGATCCATAAGAGAATCCTGCAAAGTCAGCAGAAATACATGGCAGAGATGCGCACACGGCAGCATGACGTGTGATTGACGTGTAACTGGAGGGTGAAGGGGACTTGACATTTAGCCCTACATGAGGAGACAGAAGTCTGGGATGTCAGAACAACCTAATCCCAAATCGTATCTAATATCTTGTGTTTAAGGAACTGTATTATCTGGAAGGAAAGGTCTCTCAGGCAGAGGCTATCCTATACTGACTTCTAGTGCATGTATAAGCGTCTACGTGTCTACATGAGATGCGAGGGGGCATGGGCCTACCATGGTAACAGGAGCTATGAGTTACTTGCACGGAGACAGTAAGGCCGGGCCCTTTGCTCTGTAGCTGGAAGGATGTTTACCTAAACTACTAGACAGGAATGTATTTCTCGAAGAGCGGAGCAGATAACTTGAAGGCTGAATACAGTCTTGGCAGGCAACAGGCCGGGCCAGGCACCGTTAGCCGCGCAGGAAGTAAGACAAAGGTCATGGATACAGATGCAGGTCCAGGCTGGAGCATTCAGAGGCAGAAAGCAGGAAAAGGCTCGATGGCAGAATTCAGGGCCTAATTTGCCAGAGCTGAAGAACGTGAAAAGTACACCATATAAAGACGGTGGCAAGGCATACTTAGGAACGGAATATCCGACCCATTCATGGTGGATCTGAAAGAGGACATGTTAACGTTGGACGCATATGTATTTGCGTCTTCATAGCTGGAAGTGGAGGGAACATACATGTACTTGTAGTATGTACATGGAGCCGTTGGGGTCTAAGATAGGGGACACAATTGATCATAAAATTCATATTTCCTCATCCCTCCTTGTCCCCTACGGACCCTTCATGAGATATCGATCCTCAGGAATCCATCAATCTGTTCATGTAACATCATTTGCTCTTCTTTCTTCTTACGGGATTTTGAATGAGAACTTGAGTGTGGAATACATGATGTGGCACACAGGCCACAAATCGCTGGTCCACATTGTAGACACAGGCAGCAACTGAATACTATGAGAAGGCCAATACCTAGGAAGGATAGGACTTTCCATCCCCAGGCTGACAACATGCTCCAGAACCAACCGGACCACGTCCAGGTGCCTGGATTCTGATGTATCTGGCTTGCAATCTTATGAAGACGAGTTATGGCTTTATATACTGATGGCGCGTTTTCTGGAATGAAAACACAGCAACTCGAACCGATGACTCTACAGGCTCCGCCCCTATCAGCCAGGATGACGTCAAGGACAAGACGATTCTGGAGAACAACAATCCGCATCGCAGACTGCTCCTCTGTTAAGTTGCCTAGGGCAGAGGTAGTTTCATTCACTACTGCTTCAAGGGTTCTGGTTAATCTGCGTATCAGTTTACTATTAGAGACAACACCTATGTAGGGAAAGAGACCTTTATTGAAGTCTGTGTATTGTTCCCATGCTGTTTCAGTGTAGTCGACAATCGGGAGATCTCTCTGGGGTCTATTGTGTACTAGATGGGTGTTTCTATGATAATCAGGAGGGGCTAGGAAAACAGGTGGCAGAAGGAATGCAATGTAACAGGTACCATCCCAATCTAGAGGTAAACGTATATATGCGGTATGACCACAAATGAAGTAGGAATGACGGGAAGCTCTAAATGTAGACTTGCCTTTATCACTGAATTCGATCACAGTAGTACATTTACTATGACCCAGATGTACTGAACCATTCTTTCTTACACATAATTCACCTTTGACTGGTAATACTGACATAGCAGGCAAGACTAGTGCAGTTTCAGATTCAACATTTAGAATCATGAGGTTAAGTGTAAAATTACCTAATCCATATACTTCATTTTCTAGATCAGTTCCTGTCCTTTTGGGAAGTCCCTCCTTGTTAGGGTAGCAGGCTTTAAGCAAAACTAAGTTCAGGTTTCCCCATACCCAGTTGCTCTGGTAAACTACGGTATTTGAATCTAAAGAATTAATCAAACTAAACCATGCGCCACAGGAACCATTGTGTGTGAATGGATACGGAAAGAGAGGCAGAACTCCCTTGTATTTCTGAAAGGGAGGGAGTCGGCCACATATCCAACAATTTGTAGCGTTGTTGGCCTGATAGGAGTGATGTAACATACTAATGAATGTGTTGTTGCGCAGCGCAAGTCTGTAGGGCAACTCATGTGGAGGTAATTCACTAAAAGAGTGTTCGGCAGTAACATTGTAAGCAGAATGAGCACGCTTGAAAATAGGATAGTATATGTGCAATAGTATACTTGCAGCAATAATCAGAAGATTTAGGAAAAACATAATCAATAATGTCACTATACAGTGACTATGAAGTGATTTACAATATGCACGTTTCTTGAGCTGTTTCTGTCTATCTCTCTCTCGATTTCGGTCTAGAGGATACATGTCAGAGACTAATTTAACCGATTCACCTAGGAGAGGACTTAAACAATCAAATTGTCTGACTTGCTAGACCTTAGTTTCAGTTTATATTCTTGGGCAGCAGTTTTCTCGACCAGGGGGAGTTTTGAATCAGTCTGTGGAGGAGGGCAGGGCTGAGAGTTCAAATCAGAAGGCAGTCCATGAAATTTCTTGATATGACTCGAATGTAGCCAACCCTTGCGACCCTCAATCTTCACTGCTGTCCTCGTGGTCAGGAGTACTAATTTCGGCGTTTGCCAGCGGGGCTCCAGCGGGCTCCTCCTGTCGAAATTTCTTATGAATACGTAGTCTCCGGGAACCACTTCATGGGGCTTCACCTTGGTGTTGTCGGGAAAGGCTGCAGCTACCTGTGAACGGCAAGATTGTAGTGCAGACATCAAGGAAGCAAGGTAATCTGTCAGCATATTACAATCAACATCAGTGATTTTACGAGGTATAGGCGTCCCCCACATATTTGGTGGCCTACCGAAGACCACCTCGTACGGGGATAGCCCTGTTCGAGAATGTGCTATCATTCTCATGTAAAAGAGTGCAACTGGTAAAGCTACTATCCAGTCGACGCCTTTCTCTCTGCAGATTTTGGAAAGTCGAATTTTCAGGGTCTGATTATGACGTTCCACGAGACCTGCTGCCTCGGGATGCCGGACACAGTGGAATTTCCATTGATAGCCTAACAGGAGTGAAATGTGTTTCATTAGCTCGGATGAGAATGGTTGACCGTTATCTGAATACACGATACGGGGCAAACCATACCGTGGGAAGAATTCACGAACCAGCTGCTTGGCAGTGGTCGGGGCAGTGTAATCTGAGACTGGATATGCTTCTGTCCAACGAGAAAGTGCACATACAACTACGAGGACATATTTGAATCCTCGACAACGTTCCATCTGGATATAATCCATCTGGAGGACTTCAAAAGGGTGATCGGGAGGTTGAAATCCACCTTGTTCTACAGGAACGCCTTTACCTGGGTTGAACTGACAACAAATCATGCAAGTACGCACTTTCTGTTTGGCTGCAGCTCGTAAGTGTTTATTAAACCAAATGTTTTGAATACTGTCTAACATAGCTTTCTCTCCTAGATGCGCTGGACTATGTATTGTGTTAATGATAACTTGAACCATGGAGTCGGGGAGAAACCATGCAGATTTTCCCTTCGTCATCCATCCCTGATCTATTTGGATCCCTCCTAGTTCAATCCATTTCTTGATTTCCTCTGGTGTAGCATGTGTCTGTATATCGATTACATCAAGGGCGGGATCCCTAACTGTCATGCAGTGTGTCGATGTCGGAACTATTGTCTTTGTCAAGTCAGTTGCATGAGTCCGATTCTGTGCTGTTTGCTTAGCTGTTCGGTCTGCTAGGTCGTTACCCTGGGAAATGATATCGGTAACTTTTGTATGGGCCTTGCACTTCATGATAGATATCGAAGTAGGCAGATGTATTGCATCTAACAGAGCTTGAATGAGGGGACCGTGTTGAATGTTGGCACCGTGAGAAGTTAAATAACCTCTCTCTCGCCAAAGGACTCCGAAGTTGTGTACAACTCCGAATGCATAACGTGAATCTGTGTATATGTTGACTCTTTTATTTTTGGCTTGAATACAGGCTTGTGTCAGAGCGATGAGCTCTGCTGCTTGAGCTGACAATGTGTCAATACAATTTGTTTCAATAACTTCGGTGTCTGTCGTGACTGCGTAAGCGGCCACTAACTCTCCTGTACTTGTTCTCATGCATGAACCATCCACATAAAGTGTCAGGTCCGGATCTGGTAACGGAACGTCTGTCAAGTCTTGTCTGGGTTTCGTCGTAATAGCAACGACTTCAATACAATCATGTGCCAATGGGTCTGTTCCACTTAATGGCAAAAGTGTGGCAGGATTTAATGTACTACAGCGTCTGATTTCTATGTGTGGCTGGAACAATGTTAATTCATAACCTGTCAGTCGTGCTATAGTCAAGTGCTGAGTCTGAGTTCGGTTTAAAAGAACTTCCACGGAATGTGGAACTTGCACTGTCAATTGATGTCCTAATACTATGGAATCGCTTTGTCTGATCACTAAAGCTGTCGCTGCGACTGATTTCAGGCATGTAGGCAGAGCCTGGGCTACTGGATCTAATGTGCTAGAAAAATAAGCACACGGCTTGTGTGAACCTGCTTGTTCCTGAGTGAGTACTGACAAGGCAGTACCTTCGCGTTCTGTAACGAAAAGTGTAAAAGGCTTACTGTAACATGGTGTCGCTAAAACAGGTGCTTGACATAAGGCTTTCTTTAAGTCTTCAAAAGCTTGTGTATGTGCCTGAGTCCAAGGGAGGACAGTCGAAGTCGCTGCCTCCTGGGTTGTCAACTGAATGAGTGGCTTTACTAGAAATGCATATTGGGGAATCCATTGTCTACAGTACGAAGTGAGACCTATGAAGGCCCGCACCTCCTTTTGTGTCTTGGGTGGTGGCATGTTTACAATTAACTGGATGCGGTCAGGTGTGAGCTGTCTCCCCCCCTTGGACAGCAAGTGCCCAAGGTACACAACTTGCTGAACACAGAATTGCAGCTTCGAAGGGGACACCTTGTGCCCCTTGTCGGCCAGAAAATGTAAAACCGTCAGTGATGCTTTTTCACATTCGGGTTCGCTTCGGGCGGTGATCAGCAGATCATCGACATACTGAAGCAGGGTAGTGTTAACAGGCATGTGGATACTGTCAAGTTGTCTTTTCAGTGCTTGGCTATAGATGCTGGGGCTTTCTGTGAATCCTTGAGGTGCGCGTGCAAATTTGAAGCTTCGTCCATTTAAACAAAATTCGAACAAATATTGGCTTTCCGGATCTATTGGGACGCTAAAGAAGGCGTTCTTGAGGTCAATTACAGTAAAGAACGTTGCTTCTGAATCAATAGCTGTCAATAGTGAAGAGATATCCGGAACCACGGGATATTGTGGTACAATGCATTTATTCAATTCGCGCAGATCAATAATTAATCGATAAACTGGGGGTGCATTTGGATCAGTTCGTTTAAGAATTGGAATAATAGGAGAATTACATACATTGGAGTCGGTTTCCACAACCACTCCTTGTGCAATGAGCTCGTCAATGATTTGCAGCAAAGCCACTACAGCATCTGGAGGTAACTTGTATTGTCGAATTCGTGGTAATACCACTCCTGCTTTGAGTGTGACTCGATATGGTGTAATGTGCATACAACCTACATCAGTGGGGCCTTGTGCCCATAAATGTGCAGGGACATTCTGTAACCGGTGATCCATGTCTCTAAATACGTAGTGACCTTTGAAGTCACGCAAAAATAGTCGTACCCCCTCCGGGGAACAACATATTACAGCTCCTAGAGCTTTCAGTGTCTTTATACCTAACAAGTTTTCTGGGCATGATTTTGTAAGCAATAAATCTGTAGTCCGTGTCAATGGACCAACTGCAACAGGAAGAGGTTGCGATACTTCATTAACAATAGGCTTTCCTGAAAATCCAAGGGAAACATTTTGTGAGCCTGAGAGGGGTGCCCCTGGAACCTCGTCGTGACTTATAGTTGTTCTGCTTGCCCCTGTATCAATTAAAAACTTTCTGTCTTTCCCTAATACTTGACTATGTACATAAGGACCCTCTTGATCTACAGGAACCTCAATAAGGGGTAAGCCAACTTCCCTCTCTAGGCTGTTTCATGTGTATCGCTGATAGTCGGGATAGTCATTTTGTGCATACTGGTACATCTGTTGTGTCGTGTTTTGTGTTGCGGCCATAGGCTGTGGTACCGCTACGGTCTGTTGTGTAGCTTGCATAGGCTGTACATTCTGAGGTACTTGTTGTTGGATCTGATCCTGTCTAGGTGGACGTGGTCTCTCCTTGGTTTTACCCGTAGAGATATTATGTTTCAGAACTGCGCAATCGTTTATATAATGACCTGGCTGTTTACAATAGTTGCATGTCCCTTTAACAGGAACCGCTGAATTGTTGGACTGTGTCGCACCCTTTTTATGACTGTCAGCTGGAACTGACTGGGCGACGAGCATTTTCATTTTCGTGTCTTTCATACGTCTTTGTTTGTGTTCTTGTTCTTCTCTAATTCTATTCTGGTGGTACTGTAACATTTGTAACATTTGTGACGGGGTATTTGCTTGCCAAGAGCTCTCTACTTTCAATACTCTGTTCTTAACCTGGGGCAAGGAATTTTCGACTAGTTTCGTTACAAAAAGATGTGGATATGAATCGCTACTTGCTTTCAGGCCGCTATTAATACCGAAACATTTTTCAAATCGTGAATAAAAATCACTAGTGTCTTCGTCGGGTTTCTGTTTGCAAGCTGAGATTGCTCCCCAGTCTTCCTTTTTCGTAGTTAATAAACGTGGCAATACTTGTACTAATAATCCTGGTAGCGCTTTAGTTTTGTCCCCAAGCCCTAGGCCTGCAGTTCGGGCATTTTCTTCGTTTTCTAATGCTGTCCAATCAATCTTTTGTTCTCCCACCTCCCATTCTTTTTCTTTGAGTTTCTCGTAAATACCGGCAGGCAATAATACTTTTAATATTTTCATAATGTCAGGATAGGTATAATCACCCATGAGTAACATGTCTTTTATTTCACGGTGGAAACCTGCTGGATCTCTGTCATGACTGGGCACTAATTTTTTCATTTCCAATAGTTCTATTTTAGTTATAGGCGTGTACACAAACACGCGTATAAAAGTATTATCGTCATTTCTAACTGGGTGCACTTCGCGTAAGGGATTCTGTCTGTCTATTTAATACGTCTTTCTTTCCATGGAGGGAGCTGGATCAAGCTCTGGACACAAAAAGGCACTATATTTGTGTCGATATTCTAGAATTACTTTAATTAGATCGGTACCTAGACCTCTCCATTTATTCATGAGTAGTTCTATCAGTATATCAGGTAGGGGACCAGGATCGGAGTGTTGGCCTTTATATAATATAAGGAGGTGTTGTATCATGTACGTACCAGCTAAACGCTGTTCGTCTGGTGAAAGATTCAAAAACGTATGTACTAGCGCATCATCACTATATTTATCAGAACTGTCAGCCCATTGTACTGCTGACCTGGCTAATTCTTGTTCATCCATAGAATCGAGTACATGGTACCCCATTCGTTCTTGAAGTATTCTATCAGTAGCCTGAAATAAGTGTTCAGGGGTCTTTGGATTTGACATGGCTGCTTGAAAAATTCTCTTACTTTCTGGACGTATCGGACGTAATGAATTATTAAAGGATCTTCCTTTACCTACATAAGCTATCATTTCTCTAGCTGGTAATTGTAATTGTCCTGTTGTCATTTCTAGGCGTTCCTCCTCCCCCGAGGACTCGGTTTTATCTGCATCTATTTCTCTTTCCGGCTGTTCTCTTTCACATATTTGTTCTACTGTTTTTCTGATCCTTCGGTACATACTTTCTATACTATTCTGTTTATCATGTTTTCCGTCAGCTATATTCTGACCCCATTTGTTAAGTGCTTTCATTTCTTCCGCGTCTACACCTGGCCTATCTCTGTGTCTTATCAGGTAGTTTATAAAGAAGCGTAACAACAGATTTGCGTGTCCACTTTCTGGTATGCCATGGCCTCGCCAATACTTTCAGGACCTTGCCCTGTTTGGACAAAGTGATATATTTTGTCTAGATGATCAATCATTCCTGGTAATATCATTAAATAATTCGCAACTCGTCGTAGACGTACTGATGATAGCATCATTCTGTCGTCTTTACCGGGTACTGGATCATATCTACAATCTGTAAGAGGCTCTTTAAATATGTCATAATTCGCTGTTTGAGGTGTACGTTGATGTGCTAAATCCCTATAAGTCAATCGACGCGCTGATGGTGGCGTTTGAAAACTTCCTGTCGCACCTCCTGAGGTGCTAGGTCCAAAAGGATTCGTTGGGTGTAAGGTAGGAAGAATAGGTGCAGGAATAAGTGAAGGAACGGGCGGAAGGTTTTGAACGGACGGAGGAGTATGTTGCTGCAGAAGTGGGGGCAGATTATCTCGGGGTCGAGCGTCATTAGCAGGTGGTGTGCGTGGCGGCGGAGCATTAACATATTCGGGGCTACATCGTCTAAATAGGAAGAAAGGAAAACGTCCTTTGCGGTCTTGGGGTGCAATTTAGTCGGAAGCAATGGAGGTGGCAGATCTTTCGGTACTTCCAGGGTGGCTTTAGGTAAACCCTCGGCCAGAAGAGGATACATACCATTCATAAGAGTGTTTCGTTGTCTGTCTACTTGTTCTGCTTTTGCTCGGATACCTTCCTCAATTAATACGTTTTCTCGGACTTTGTCTGAATCCTCCCTACTTTTCTCTTCTTTTCTGAGTGCTTTCTCTGTGCGTCTATGCGATTCTTTACGCCATAATTCAATGGCATCTTTCTGTGACTGTCTGGCTTTCTTTTTCCATAATGCTTCTTCTACTCTCATGATGCAATCTGCATCCCATGTCCCAGCAGTGGGCCATCTCTGATTCTCTGCTAAATCCTTGGTGTAGTCCACCCACAAATCGAGATATAATACGGCGTCTAGGCCATGTTTATGGTACATAAAGTACCCTGGAGTGTCCCTAGGTGGAATGGGAACGGCTTCCTCGAGTATCCCTTTTCTAGTTCTTATCTGTCTTAATTTTGAGAATAACGGCATCTTAAACCTTACTACTTGATTCTTTCTCGGACTTGAACACAATTAATACAATAAACACAGTAATGAAGATCGAACAATCACTCATACCACGACATTTAAAACATATTAAAACATTTTAAAACGAACAATAATAATTAGAATAAAACTAGCTAACTGCATAATACTAGATGTACTGCTAAACAGTACAGATACACTGCTAAAACAGTGCAGACCGGATCTGTGTACCCAAACCCGTCTTGACCGGCACAAACCAATGCGCACGTCTAGATGCGTCCCCAGCAACGGTACTCACCGGGAAGCACGGAACGGAACAGAAGGCCTCGGAAACTCTGGTCTGGACTAGACCAGACTGGACTCGACTCGACTCGTGACGTGGATACTTCGGAACTTCGGAACCTGGTGGGCCTCTGTATACCTCGGATCTTGCTCTCTCAGCTAGGCTCTGGTCGGGATCCTCCGCACTCCTCACCGCCTCGTCTGGGTGTTGATCGCAGCCTCAGTCACCTCCGTTGGCCTGAGGGAGGTACAGGAAATCCTGCGGGTACGCGTAGTTGTCCGTCCGGCTGTGGCAGGAGACCGGGTCTGCAATGCACCTCCGGCGCGTAGGGTGGGGGAGGTGTCCCTATTCGGGCGCCAATTATGTGGTAAATTTTAATTACCTAGACTTAATTTATGCGGTAAAATTCAATAAGAATAACTCAGTAAAAATAAGAGGCAGAATCCGTGGTATTTGAGGTTTTAAAAAGGGGATTTATTCCTTACAAAGGAATTGGTTCGAACCAGGCAATCGGATTCCGTCACCACGAAGGTTCGGGAAGGGATAGAGCAATACTTTATTGACAGGTTGTCATATATATAGTCAATGCATTACAGTAAAGACATATGCAGAAGGCGTAACAGTTGAGAAGAGAGATAAGAATACACATACGTAATGAAAAAAGGCGTTACAATAGGCGTGCATAAGGGCGTGTACTAGAAACGTCATTCTGAGGATGACACAGGTGGGTGGATCCATAAGAGAATCCTGCAAAGTCAGCAGAAATACATGGCAGAGATGCGCACACGGCAGCATGACGTGTGATTGACGTGTAACTGGAGGGTGAAGGGGACTTGACATTTAGCCCTACATGAGGAGACAGAAGTCTGGGATGTCAGAACAACCTAATCCCAAATCGTATCTAATATCTTGTGTTTAAGGAACTGTATTATCTGGAAGGAAAGGTCTCTCAGGCAGAGGCTATCCTATACTGACTTCTAGTGCATGTATAAGCGTCTACGTGTCTACATGAGATGCGAGGGGGCATGGGCCTACCATGGTAACAGGAGCTATGAGTTACTTGCACGGAGACAGTAAGGCCGGGCCCTTTGCTCTGTAGCTGGAAGGATGTTTACCTAAACTACTAGACAGGAATGTATTTCTCGAAGAGCGGAGCAGATAACTTGAAGGCTGAATACAGTCTTGGCAGGCAACAGGCCGGGCCAGGCACCGTTAGCCGCGCAGGAAGTAAGACAAATGTCATGGATACAGATGCAGGTCCAGGCTGGAGCATTCAGAGGCAGAAAGCAGGAAAAGGCTCGATGGCAGAATTCAGGGCCTAATTTGCCAGAGCTGAAGAACGTGAAAAGTACACCATATAAAGACGGTGGCAAGGCATACTTAGGAACGGAATATCCGACCCATTCATGGTGGATCTGAAAGAGGACATGTTAACGTTGGACGCATATGTATTTGCGTCTTCATAGCTGGAAGTGGAGGGAACATACATGTACTTGTAGTATGTACATGGAGCAGTTGGGGTCTAAGATAGGGGACACAATTGATCATAAAATTCATATTGCTGCTTAATGGGCACACAGGGACTTGTAGTCCTATTCTGTGGTCATTCCTGATTAAAAGTACCCTTTAAATGTTAAACATGAAAAACATGAATGTTACTGTCCTTATGGTTATTAGTGATATTATGGTGCGGCGTGAACTTTGAGCCGCACACAATGCACAAGATTCCATTTTTTTAAAATATATATATATATACCATAACCTTATTGTTGTTATACGCAACAAAGCTTTAATATCTGCCGCACTCCAAGACGGATGTTCAAATCATAGGTGCGTGATTATATTGGTGAAAAGCTTGCAGCAGAATCAATGAGCTGCGCATAAAGAAACAGGTAGGCTGTGGTATGCCCGTATCGTCTTTAGATTGCAGCGTAACATTATTAGCAACCACACATAGATACTCTGATTGTCAGTGTCAATTACAAAAACTTTACTAGTGTGGACAGGTCTCAGTTTGTGTGTGCAGCCTATTCCTCAAGTTAGATGCATCACAGGATGGTTACATATTAACGTGGTTTTGTGTACCCATCATCAAATATTCATCTATGCTTACTGTATTGTCAAAAAGTGGAAGCAACATTGCATTGTATTACCACAAAGGGGGGATCCTTGTGATGGTATATAAATTATTGTAACCTATACCACTTCTGCATCTTGTGCAGGGGGGGTGAGACAAATGTCTCATACATGCTGTCTGGGTATGTATGTATATATAATAATGCAGCGTATTGCTGGTGATTCATGTTGCATAATTAATAACCTCCCCTAGACATACTCATAAGTGAGATAGTGAGACACAGAAAGGGACAATCCTGTTTCTCATTTTTTATTCATTTTTGATTCAAGTGATTCCAAGGAATTGAATCATTTAGGCCCCTTTCATGGGTCCGCAATCAATACACCCAGTGCTGTTCCCGCTCGAGCAGTCTTTTCACCAGGTTGCCAGAGGCCTTTAACTTCTCAATAACTGTCCACTTTAGATCTTTATCAGTGTGTTTTTTTCTAGATAACGTGAGGTGAGTTTGGTTGCAGGTACAGCCCGCCTGATTGTACTGTGGTGTTCGCTAATGTGAATCTTTACCTCGCGGTTCGTCATGCCCACATACATGAGTTTGCAAGGGCACGTGATGAGGTACACTACATGTTCCGAATTACAATTAGTGTGGGCACGTTATTCCCATGGGTAACCTAAGCCTAGGTTAATGTGCCTTGTATGTTCTGTGAAAGGGCAAACCACACAGGTGCCACAGGGATAGTTTAAAGGCCCAGATGGGCCCATGACCGGGGGTTGGTTCCACAATGTTAGTTGTGGAGTGGTTTTGATTTTAAATGTATCTGTGTGGACCAGAGAGTCTCTAAGACTCCTGTTTCTCTTAAAGGAAAACATTGGTTTCTCAAATGTTAACGTGTTTGATGTTAGGATGGACAATTTTTTGTTAACGATCTTTTTCATCTCATTAGATGAAGAGTTACATGATGTTGTCACACAAATCAATTTGTTGGATTCTGATTTTTTATTTGTCTCAAGTAATGCAGCCCTGGGTGTATTCCTAGATCTCTTGAGAGCCCTATCAATGATGTTCTTGGGATAGCCTTTTTGCTGCAATTTCAAGCATAGTTTATCTACTTTCTTGCCGAAGTCATTCCGATCCGTGCAGTTCCTCCGGACCCTGAGAAATTGTCCAACTGGTATATTCTCCCTCAGGGCCCGTGGATGCGCACTGTCGAAGTGCAACAGGCTGTTCCTGTCTGTGGGTTTCGTGTATAACTAACTCACTAACCTGCCTTCCCTTGCAATGATGTTTATGTCCAAAAATGAGACTTGCACATTATTGGATGTTTGTGTGAACCGTAGGTGTGGATTAAGGTTGTTTATCCAGAGGGTGATCTCAGTGATGCTGTTTGGGTCACCTCTCCAGATGACCAGAATATCATCTATATACCTAACCCATTTCTGCATATTATCTTAAAAAGGGTTGGCTGACCAGATATGTTCCTCCTTGAAATGGCCCATGTACAGACATGCTATATTCGGCGCGAATATACTGCCCATGGAATTACCATAGACTTGGAGGTACATCTGGTCTTCGAATTTAAAGAAATTCTCAGTAAGTGCCATATGCATCAATCTTATGATCCAGTCCTCGGGTGCCTCCCACTGGCATTCCTCCTTGCGTAGTTGTTGTTCGATGACTCTTGGGCTATCCTATTGTGGGATACTTGTATATAGAGCCTCTGCGTCCAGGCACAACTTGATGTCTTTTTCCTGGTCGTATTCCATATCTGTTCCTCCATTTTCTGTCTCTCTCTGCTAGGAAAACGGTAGTACAGGCTTTGATAACATTTAGGCTTGAGTACGGCAATGTACTGTATTTGGGCCTGCCTGATTACCTGATCAGTAAGTTACAGGTGGTTCAAAATGCAGCACCCCACACGCTTCTCGGCTTGCCTCTGGGAACTCAGGTATCTCACTATCTTAGAGAGCTGCATTGACTTCCTTTTAGGAAGACGATTCTTTTAAAGACCTTGTTACTGGTCCACAGGCCCTTCATCAGTCTAACACAGGGTACCTTAGATTAAGAATTTGTTTTTATGCTTCTTCCAGGTGTCTGTGCTCAACCAACCTCTTTCTGGCCAAAATCCCCAGGATTTGTCATCACTTTTATGACCTTCTGTTGGACTTGGCCCTTCTGGCAGGTTCACCCCTGAACTTTTTGCCTTAAGTTCTGACATATTGGTAGTGATTTGTGGCCTCTGCGCTCTTTAGCACTGTGGCCTAGTGTAAAGTGCGTGAGCTCTCTGAGTGCATGTGGTGAGATAGGCCTGCCCTCCCATAGGAATGCTTGGGGGATATGTGTGTCCAAGGTAGTTCCTGATGTGAGGGGAGTGCAGGGTCAAGTTTAGTATGTGCGAACTCGTAAGAATAAATGCTGCGCAAGGATGTGCGCGGATTTAGTATAACTCTCGGAGAAGTGCCACTTCTAGAAGTTGGCATGTCTGTGTGCTCTATGATGTGAATTGCCTGTTTGGCTTGTGATTGACAGGAGCTGAGAGGGCTGGGGAATTCCAGGAGCCAGGGTGAGTTTGCCCGGTGGTGAATGGAGAGATCTGCATGTAGATGGGAGGGAGGAGTTGCACCTGGGATCTAAATAGGGCTGGGCCTTCCCTCCACAATGCTGGCTCCACTCCCTGTGGTGCATCTGATTTCCCTGGTCTATCCTGTGATTAGAAGAGAGGGGCTGAGCAAAACAAAGTGCTCAAGTGCTCCTGAACCAGTTGTATCTGGTTCTCCCCTTGCCCTACAATTGTAAAACCAAGGATTTGCTGATATAAATAAGGGGCTGTGACCCCAAGTAAATGTTCTTGTTCATGACTTGAAACTACCAGGGGCGTGCTGTTGCTGGGGCCCAGGGGAAGGCTTGCCTCCCTGGGCCCTGCCCAGCCCCTGGATACCTGGAAGACTTCTGGGAACTTTTTGACTTTATTTTCCTTGCCCAGGACTTTACAGAGACCGTCAGCCTGTCTGCGCACTAGGAGCACTGAACCTATTTTTCCCCCAAAGGAGCTGCAGCCCCTGTGGGAGGGAACACCCACCTTGGGGATGACCTCGTGATGCCAGCCTTGCGGGTGCCCACCCGGCTTATTTTTATTATAGCGTGCAGGTGCCCACCCTGCGTCTTCGCTGGCCTTCCGTGTTGATTAGTGCGCGGGTGCCCACCCCACGACTTCACTTTATTTAGCGGGAGCCCACCCCGCATTGTGAGTATCTTCAATGCGGGTGCCCACCCCACGTTGTGTGCCTTAGCGGGAGCCCACCCCACATTTCACTGATGGGAATCACCACTGCGGCCCGAGCCGCACATTGAATTCCTTCCGGGCTGCTGCCCAGCGTGACCCGGAAGGCAGGGACTCCGTGGGCGGGGCTTCCGGGAAGGGAAGCCCCGCGAGAGAAAAGTCCAGCGCCGGGAGTGACGTGGGGCTCCCATGCTGGAGGGAGAGCCCCACGGTGGCGGCCGAAATGCGGAAGAGTCCCGGGTCTCAGGAGGGGGCCCGGGTGAAGAGGACAGGCGGCCCAGCCCCGCAGGGGAAGTGCTACCGCACCGGAGAGGAGTCCCCGCCAGGAAGAGCCGGTGAGTGAAACCGGCTGGTGGGGAGGGGGAGTGAAGTCGAGGCACCACGCCGGTGCCTCTCTCCAGAGCAGCCCCGCTTTACAGAGGGCTGCTCCAACGTTTGGCCCAAATTATCTTCAGAGCCCCGTGTGGCTCCAACGACGGGGCATAATTGTTCTGAGAGCCTACGTGGCTCCAACGAAGGGGGCATAGTTGTTTACAGGGCCCCGTGTGGCTCCAAAGTGCTGGGAGACATGTTGTTTTTAGAGCCCCGGGGCTCCAACGTGGGCCATCTTTGTTTAAAGGCCCAGATGGGCCCATGCTTTATTGTTGGAGGCCAGTAATTTTCCCTAGTTGGCGCCTAATTATTTCAGAAGCCAGAGTGCTCCATGGGGACATACTTAATTTAGAGCCCGTGTTGGCTCCAACGTGTGGCGCATCTGTTCCTAAGGGCCAGTGAGAGCCCATGCCGCATTCTACCTCCTACAGCTGCCCAGCAAGTAGTGGGCAGCTGCACAGTTTAGGTCTTGTTTGCTTTTAGGGGAGATGGTTAAGCCAGGAGGGGGACGCACTCCTTCCGCCCCCATCTTTGCCTGCACAGCTGCGCAGCACTTAGTGCCAGCTGCAACGTTTAGGTCTGCGCTGAAGTACGCACCTTGACCTTCGCTGCCTTTGTAGCGCGCCTTGACTTTGGGGACACAGGGCATTTGAGCCCACTTCCTGAGATGGCCAGTTGGCCAGGGGGGATTGTTAGATTTATTGGGCAACAGGCCCTAATGTGATCTATGTGCTCAAAATATTATGGTGCGAGGAAATGTAATTCATGGAGTATGTTTTACGCACCCTGTGTTATACCTCTAAATGGGGTCTTTCAGGATTATGAGGTTGTTTGGCATATCAGGGTTTATGCTAGTGAGATGATGTTCCACTGTGTAATTTATGCCCCTAATGTACTTCTACTTAGGAGGTTAGGGTCTAATGCATTTAGACTTATGAGAGAATTGTATAATGTGGTTATACTGCTGAGGTTGGCGTACAATGCGATTGGCGCCTAATGTGATACTGTGCATAATGTGGTTTATGTTACAGGCTGATGCTAAGTGCAGTGATTACCAGTAGTACTGGTTGTGTTCTATGTTTATGCTAAATTCTACATTTACTAAGTTCACTTTGTGATGGTACTGACAGTGGTCCAGTGGGCCCTGTCAGGTGTAAAAAATCCCTTGTAAATATGACCTAGTGCCAGGTGGCACCCTGTATAATATGTGCTTACTATTCTAATATGTTATGATAATACAAAGGCTATTTTTATATACAACCTTGTGTGGAGTTCCTTTTGTGGTGTGCCTGGGATGTTGTTGCTGTGTGCGTGCGCAAACGCTTTACACATTGCCTCCGGGATAAGCCTGACTGCTCGTGCCAAGCTACCAAGGGGGTGAGCAGGGGTTATCTTTGGCGTGTAACTTCCTTGCCCTGACTAGAGTGGTGGTTTCTGCCTGGCTTCGGCGCAAGCCTTAGCCAACCAGAGATCCCATTTCTAACAGTAAACATCAACAGACTAATCTCTCACTGTAATTTGCTCATAGCGTGTTAATCAGGTATTTGTGAGGTGCTGTATTTTGGTCCTTGTCATCAACAGTTCAACAGAATGTGGTACATAGACTGTAAGTGGGTGTCCCATGACAATACTCTCACACCTTTCAATACTGACACCAGTTGCAGCAACGGATTTGAGACATCCTGGCAACGCAGAACCTACTGGATCTAAAGTAGCTGAAAAGTAGGCAACTGGTCTACGGACACCTCCATGATTCTGAGTCAAAACCGACAATGCACAACCTTCTCTCTTGCAACAGAACAACGAGAAAGCCTTGTTGTAATCAGGCATTCCCAAAGCTGGAGCGCGACACATAGCCTCTCTCAGCCTTAAAAACGACATTAAACAGTTGTTATCCCATGGTACCGGATCACTCACATCTTTGTGCGTCAGCCTCTGTAAAGGCTTTGCTTCAAAGGAGAATTTGGGAATCCATTGGCGACAGTAGCCAACCATCCCCAAGAACATTTTGACTCCTCTGTGTGTTGTAGGCACAGGCATGTTCATGATTGCCTCAGTGCGATCTGGTGACACCTTCCTCTTGCCCTTCTCAATTCTGTGACCCAAATACTGCACTTCACTCAGACAGTACTGCAATTTGTTTGGGTACACTTTGTGTCCATTCTCTGCCAAATGATTCAGTAAGGCAATGGGATCAATCCTGCAAGCGTCCTCTGTTTCTGAGGCAATAAGCAAGTCATCGATGTACTGCACCAGAACGGAGTGCTGTGGCAATACGAGACTCTCAAGATTCTTCTTCAAGATCTGATTAAAGATCGAAGGACTCTCTGTGTACCACTGAGGGATACGATACCACGTTAACACGCGGTTTTCCAGCCGGAAAGCAAAAAGAAATTGTCTCTCCTCATGGAGTGGGATTGAGAAGAATGCTTGACACAGATCAATCACTGTAAAGCACTCAGCTTCGCACGGAACCTGAAACAGAATTACAAATGGATTGAGTACCACTGGACAGCGTGGAACAACTATCGTGTTGACCTTTCACAGTTCCTTCACGATCCTGAATTTCCCACTTGGTTTCTGTAGTCCCATAATAGGTGAATTACATGGGCTACCCATGATCTCCTTCAGAATTCCCTGCTTGATAATAGACTCGATTACAGGTTTGATCCCTGCAATAATCTCGGGTGACAAATTGTACTGGGGTGTCCTAGGGAATTCTATGTTCTGTTTGACCTGAATCTTCACTGGCTCTACACCTTTGATCAACCCAATCTCTTCTCCGGTGAAGTCACACACCTCGGGTGGCACAGAATCCCTCAAGTCAAGTGGAAGTTCCTCCACTCTCAGCGCTGGGTACATTTCTATGCAAAAGTGCTGATTTGCAACTTTAAAGGTCGCATCATCATCCTTTGTCTGTACTTCAACTCCCTTTGGTGTACAATAGATGGTGCAATTCAGTTTGCACAACAGATCTCTTCCTAACAGGCAAACTGGACTCGAGTCACACACCACAAACTGGTGTTGATCTTGGAAAGTTCCTATTCTCACATGAATTGGCTCTGTCAATGGACTGGTCATTTTCTTGTTTGCTACTCCAACAACTTGGATCGATTGTCCCAAGAGGGGTAGGTTAGGGACTACTGCTGATCTCACAGTAGACCGGGTAGCACTAGTATCAACCAAAAAGGTGGTAGGGTGACCATCAACGTCTGCTTCTACAAATGGTCCCCTCGGGTCTACCTCCAAGACTGCTCCAAGGGTGCAGTCTTCCTGCCCTCTCAGGCACCGTCACGCCAACGGGTCTGGGCTGAACTCCTCATACCCTTCGACCAAGGGCATCTGTTGATAAGTCCGAGCTCCCTGCTGAACATATTGAACTCTAGGTAGCTGGGAAACTTGTAACTGCGGACTAATATTCCCCCCTTTCATCGACCTTGGTCTAGTCACTGTAGGGACTGCTTCAGGTACAGGTACCTGAGCTATCTCTACTTCTTGCTGCACTTGATCGATTGGGTTCAAGGGACACTTGTGTTTCCAGTGTCCGGTCGGGTGACAAAGATGACACGCAGTGGTCTTTTTCAATGTCGCCACATCCATTCCTGTCTTAGGGTCAACTAGCTAGGGTCTTCTCTGACCTTGGACATTCTGATTCCCTCCTTGGTTATTTCCTTGCCTCCTTCCTAACGTCCCTCCGCTAGGCTGAACTTGAGCCGTTTTCATCTGAACAAGCATCAATTTGTCTTTCAATTTCCTGTGCTTCGAATCTATCTCATCACTGCAGTATCTGGCATACCGCAAGATCTCATCCACTGGCTTGTTCTGCCAGCAAATCAGATGTTGCTGTATCATGAGACTAACCTCTGGTCTCAATCCCAACACAAACTTCGAAACAAACTGTCCCATGTCTTTTGTATCTAAGGCATCTAATCCGCTGTACTGTTTGAAGGCCTGCAAGAGACATTCACAGTACTCATGTACCGTTTCTTTTGGTTCTTGGTCTGTCTGATCTATCTTAACCCAATCAATGTCTTGTGGCGAAATTTTCGATTTTAACCACGTAATCACTTGCTCAAACTTCTTCATAACTCTGGGTGACGGGTCATTCGAGATAGGATTTCTTTCGGGCTCTGAAGTTGGCCATTCAACAGCAATTTTACATGAAGACCATAAGTCTCCTGGAACCACAATGCCAAACAACGTGTTCAAATCAATCCACAACACTTTTGAGATCTTGACAAAGCGATCAACCTGGTTGTACCATTCTACAGGCTTCTCCCTCAACCGAGGGAAATCGTTTGTAAATGCAGCCAAATCACCCCTACTCCAAGGCACATGCACGTACCCTCCATTCTGTAACTCTCGTAAATGGAAATTCCCTATATCTACCGTCCCTCCACCAGGAGGTGGCGTCTCTCCTACCATCTTTTTGGAACTCTTCTTCTTGAACCACCTTTCCTCCCATTTATCAAGCATGATCCATGCACGCATTGCTATGATCAAATCTCTGATATGAGTTCTCAACCCTATCACCCTTTTCCCTTCCAGTTCTTGGTCACCATACTGCAACCTATAGTTTCCCTGTAATTACTTCACTTTAGACAAATCCACCTCATACTTCTTGGCCAACTCTGTCAATTTCTCATGTGCAGTTCTTGCCTTGCGAGTCACATCTTTCGCTACAAAAATTAACTCATCTTGTTCATACATATATATCCTTTCAAGAGGCAGATTTCCATTTACTATTTCGTCTACTTCTGCTTTCAATCTCACTACATCTAACATTCTCTCTTTCAGGACGCCTTTCAATATTTCTCGACAGGCTGCACCATTCCGCTCATCGTACTCGCTGTTCTGATCTTGAGACCTACTCTCTTCTGTCATGTTCCTGGAGACTGGTCGGTTTCCTGAATTACCTTGCTCCTCACTCTCTACGGTTCTCTCACACTGATTCCTTGCAGGCGGTACCCACATTCTCAAATCTGATCTTGACTCGGCCAAAGACCTTGGTCTTATTGGTCTTGCATCTACCTGTCCCCTAGAGGAGTCTGCGGTGGCTGGCAATGGTGTACTCCATTCTATAGGTCTTGGAGTCTGCTCCATCCCACTCGCTGTCCCATTTCCCTCAACTGAAGAAAGTGGGGCGGATTACCCACCCCACACCGGACGCACAGCCTTCAAGTGCATAAGGATGCCAATTAGTCAAGTTCATCTCAAATGTTTATTTCTGGTTGAATATTCAATGTGTTCAGTTATTCTTAGTTCACATGTTAGACACACTATGTCCAATTTGAATTCCTTAATGCTATAGACATGCCATAACGAGCCTTATTCTGTAGCATGGAAAATTACATAGTTGCTCCTCGATAAAATAATTTGCGTCACCCAATGCATTTCGTGCCTTCCTGGCACTTCGTCAGGGGTTCACTACAATGTTAAAGAAACATGACTATTAGGTTATGTCACAAAGTAACCTTTGCTTATCAAGTTATACGATCACAGAACTTAATGCTCACCCCGTAATTAACGTTTTGCCCACTGGAATACATAAGAATTATCGATGTTTCTTACTAAATGCCCCATCTATCCCTTGACGCTCCCCTTCAATTAATACCAGAGATGCTTTAGATTTCAGTAATCAAAACACATTCTCGGCTTAACTCCCTTACTAGTGCGGTAACCACCCTTCCTCTTCGAGGCTATTTGTTCTCAAAAAACAATTCCATAAACTCATACCTCGAGTACGCTGATGCCTGTTTCTTCGCGTTTCAATACGTGTGCTTCAATACGTGTGCTAGATATTACCCTCACACCTTCATTTAACAACTTCCTGTGTTGTGTTCCCGCCTTCTTGAATCGTTCCAGGTCGTCTCACTCCCTCAATACTAAAACTACAAGACCCACAATACACTGTTGTTATGCTTTGTAAAAACTGATGTGAAACGTTTTAACCCTCGTAACATTTACCTAGTTGTAATCACCCATATGATTGTTCTCCCCACATGTTCAAACCTCATCCGATCAATGCGTATTTCCCCGCCACTGAAAGGTCTCCGTGTAGTAAACATTCTGTGTGACATTTAAACGTAAATATGAAATTCCCCGCCCTCCCACAGATGTCATTTTTAAACGTTAATCACTCCAAGCATCGGAACGTAATTCGTGTTACTTATAAAAAGATAAACATGTTGTGACTGAAGTTAACCATGAGTCCAGCCGATTTTCATCTGCTACTTTACTCTAAAAACGTAGTTCATTATTATCATTCTCAAAGAAGGATGTAAAAATAGTCCCACATGTGACGAAACACTTTTCGTTGATTGAAATTCCTTAATCCATGGGTGCTACTCGTCGGGTGGACAGAACAGTAATAAGTCTCAAGAATGATGACAGAGTGCACACCAAATCTTTTTTAAATTTCAACATCGTTCATAATAATCAATTTTTGAGCGTGCTAGCCCGGAACCGTGGACTGCCCAGCCACGTGGTAGAAATGTCACTGAAGAAAGTGGGGCGGATTACCCACCCCACACCGGACGCACAGCCTTCAAGTGCATAAGGATGCCAATTAGTCAAGTTCATCTCAAATGTTTATTTCTGGTTGAATATTCAATGTGTTCAGTTATTCTTAGTTCACATGTTAGACACACTATGTCCAATTTGAATTCCTTAATGCTATAGACATGCCATAACGAGCCTTATTCTGTAGCATGGAAAATTACATAGTTGCTCCTCGATAAGATAATTTGCGTCACCCAATGCATTTCGTGCCTTCCTGGCACTTCGTCAGGGGTTCACTACAATGTTAAAGAAACATGACTATTAGGTTATGTCACAAAGTAACCTTTGCTTATCAAGTTATACGATCACAGAACTTAATGCTCACCCCGTAATTAACGTTTTGCCCACTGGAATACATAAGAATTATCGATGTTTCTTACTAAATGCCCCATCTATCCCTTGACGCTCCCCTTCAATTAATACCAGAGATGCTTTAGATTTCAGTAATCAAAACACATTCTCGGCTTAACTCCTTTACTAGTGCGGTAACCACCCTTCCTCTTCGAGGCTATTTGTTCTCAAAAAACAATTCCATAAACTCATACCTCGAGTACGCTGATGCCTGTTTCTTCGCGTTTCAATACGTGTGCTTCAATACGTGTGCTAGATATTACCCTCCCACCTTCATTTAACAACTTCCTGTGTTGTGTTCCCGCCTTCTTGAATCGTTCCAGGTCGTCTCACTCCCTCAATACTAAAACTACAAGACCCACAATACACTGTTGTTATGCTTTGTAAAAACTGATGTGAAACGTTTTAACCCTCGTAACATTTACCTAGTTGTAATCACCCATATGATTGTTCTCCCCACATGTTCAAACCTCATCCGATCAATGCGTATTTCCCCGCCACTGAAAGGTCTCCGTGTAGTAAACATTCTTTGTGACATTTAAACGTAAATATGAAATTCCCCGCCCTCCCACAGATGTCATTTTTAAACGTTAATCACTCCAAGCATCCTTGATCCTGTAGCTGACTGTGCTAGACCACCAACTCTCTCTTGGTCTGGATCGTAGACTGAAACAATGGGTCCAATGGTAACCAGTAGTTTTAAGGCATCCGTTAACCTCACACTTCTCCCAACCTCTGTGCTCGCTACGGACTGAATTTTCATGTCCTCAGTTCCTGTCGAGATTTTCCCTACTACTCTCACCTCTGAGTCTGTAATCCACCAGTCCCTTCTGCTGGAGCTGACTTCCCTTCATAGGAATCTGGTTTGAATGGAGGCGGTCTTTCGGACAACAACCTTTCTACCAAGCTGTCATCCGTATCACTATCGTCCTCGTCTACACTCATGTTTTCTCTAGTAGCGGGTACAATCTATCTCCCTCAATCGTTTCAACTCTCCACCTCTTCTCTAGAACATCCCACCTCGCATCCTAGAATGCCCTGATTGACTTCTTCACTCTTCCTTTACTTTTGTCTCTCTTCCTGTTGTACTCTGCTCTGATCCATGCATGTAATGCCTCGAACTGTGTTGGTCTCGGCAGAGGTCGCAACAAAGACATTACAGATTTCAACTGATACAACACCTCCAACCTGAAAGTACCATATCGTGGGAAAGTCAGTTCTCCCTCACCATGTGTCATTTTATGCCAATTTTCAAGCCAAATTATAATATGCAATCCCACATTCTTTGCCATATCATGCGCTGGAGTATCCTCGGGAGGGGCTTCTTCTCCCCCTCGAGTAACCACTTGTTTGTCTTCTCTACATAATTCTCTAAAAACCTTAAAACATTTCATGATGAACAAGTTTTCGATCGTGCACAATTTTTTCGTTCACTTCCTGATGTCAATCCACCAATAGCAGCGCGACTCACACCAACCGACCTATCGCAGCGCGACACCTTCTGACGTCACACTTCCTCCGCTCGCAGCAGTTCCACTCCTTCACAATTCGCGTCTCACCCTTGCATTGGTCCCATTCACACTCTGAAGTAATTTTCTGTCCACAAACGACCGAACAATCACTTCTCCGACTGCCTACGACAGTCTCTCGAAATTGTTGACCTCAAACCTGGCAACTGTCTGTCCCCGAAACATCCGGACAATCAGCTCAACTGATAGACTTCAAACGCTCAATGTTCCACATACAATAACCCACGACTAGCGTCGGTTACTCACGCACTCACACATTCGCTCCCCCTATCTCGGTCTGGGTAATCGATGACGTCTCATGATTCCCTTTCAACAAAATCTACCTTGGGTGTCTTCTACCCCACAACTTCCCAGACTACTCGTCGATCACTCAACTCCCATACTAACTCCGCAAGACATCACACAATCAAGTCAACAACACAATCTACAAAGTACATCACCCTATTCATACTCACTTCTCAATGAATTGCTGCTTTCGCCCGCACAACTACTTTCCATCAAACTCCGTCAACTGCCATCATCTACCACTCACCATCCGATGGGTCACCATCCCTCGAATTCTATGGGCCTCTAGAATCTCTTATCCTGCTCTAGATCTCCACCTCACTATGAGAGATAACCATCCTACTCTGCTACCAACTGATGATGCCAGATTCTTATCTACCTTACCATCACCAAGAATCCTCTCAGGTCACCAGGATCTTTTTATCTGCTAAATAGTGTAGAGGGGAGGAAATCAACTTTTAACACATTATCAATAAGTTAAGGTTAATCTCTAAAGGACCACTGACTCCGGATCTTCAAGTTTTAGGAATTTATTACTGGTTTGAATGGAGGCGGTCTTTCGGACAACAACCTTTCTACCAAGCTGTCATCCGTATCACTATCGTCCTCGTCTACACTCATGTTTTCTCTAGTAGCGGGTACAATCTATCTCCCTCAATCATTTCAACTCTCCACCTCTTCTCTAGAACATCCCACCTCGCATCCTGGAATGCCCTGATTGACTTATCTTTAGATAATTGGACATACAAACACCTCAGTACAAGGTGAAGCAAATAAATGGGCACTAATACAAAAGAAATCCTACGCAGAAGTCTCATCCGACTCAGAGTAAGAAGAATAATCAATTCCAGTAGCATTAGAAATGCGATAATTACTCCAGTGTCTATATTTGAAGTCATTAGCCTAAAAGAAAATCAGTTAGTCTATCCCTACTCTATCTCTAAGATGATATCCCTACTTAGCATTTTCCCTTCCAGGCAAGAGAGTAAAAAGGTGTCAGCAGTGAAGACTTCCTTAGAAGTACACTCACTTAGTCAGAGCTCTCTCTAAGATGCTCCTTCTAGCTTGCCATCTAAGCCTCAACTGCTCAACCCTCGGGGCACTGTCCCTAATACAAAATCCCCAAAACACAGAACATGCCCTCCGGCACACCTCTTCAGCCAGGTCTTCTTCCAGTACTTTTCTAGTGAAACTTGTATCCCATCCAGCGACGTTTATCTTGACCTTGGGTCCTAGGCACCTGCTCTGCTGAAAGTTTCATCCTTAAATTCTGGTGTACTTCCATATTGGCTTCTCGTACCATCCTAACTTCTAAAACAAAGCCCTAGTCTTTCTAACGAACTAAGTGTCCTTGCACCTGCAACAGAAACATGAGAACGAGAAACTTTCCACTTCTCTAAGATTTTCTAACATCCTGAAACCCATAGCCTTACCAAGGGAAATCATTTTCGGCCTACAGCATTCAGCTAACATAAAAAATTAACAGGCCTTTTCGTTAAACGTATATGCGATCAGGCCTTTACATTTTTTAAACCTATTCTTCTAAAATCACATTATAAGCGTTAACTTTGTTACACTTTATATATAAATAAGCAAACTACATGTGCAGACTTTAATATGATGCACGTTAAACTTAATGCACAGCATTACATGAAAACCAATCATTATGCGTTGGCTAAAATACATTTGCAGTGGACTATGACATTGCTCTTCATGAAAAGCATGGTTACATGTCTGATCATACTATTATAAGCAGATTTGAGTGATACATTTCTAAGTCACACATTGATACAATTTCGATTATATGTGGGTGCGGCCTAACAGTGAATAAGATGCACCCCTACAATTTTCTGAATAACGTGGTGCTCTATCAGCTACATGAAGGGAACTATTAGACATCACCACCTACAAGGACACAAAGCTCATACTCTCCCTCACCAAGGCACCCACACACACCAGACTGTGCTTCCAGGGAGGATTGCAGCAAGTTGCAACATGGATGATCAACAGCTGGGGGGTGCTCTACAAAGAGGAGATATAAGTCCTCATCCTCGTGACCACCCCATCAGCATGTGACAACACCTGGTGAGCCACCGCCTTCGGCAGCCCACGACAACTCTAGGTACCTAGGCATTGTACTCGACTCCTCCCTCTCCATAAACAAACAGGTCTACGCAGTGGCCTGCAGCTGCTTTGACAACCTCTGCATCCTCCATCCGACCTTCACATGGTTCCCCCCGTCAGGTAGGAGAGTCACCCACGCAGTCATTGCCATCAGGCTGGACCACGAAAACGCACTATATGCCAACATTGACATGTCTGTGCTCTGCAAAGTCAAGACTGTCTAGCACACCACCGCCACACTCGGCCTTGTGTACATACTTTCCTCATAGGACGAGTCCCTGCATCACACATACTTGGTTCCCACCTATCCCCACATTTGCTAATGTCTGGTAGAGCGGCTAGGCCTTTGGGGATGGTTTGTCTACATGGCTAGCCCCAGTTGCCACAGTTACTTGTGTTGTTGTGTCTGGTAGGTGGGCATGTTGATTGACATGTTGTATGTGAGCTTGGAACGTGTGCATTCTTACATTTGTGAGTTTCATGATTGTGGAGCTGAGGTGTGTGGTGTGTTCAGTTAGTACTTACCAACAAGCAGTGCATTTCCATAAGTGCCATCCTGAAAGCGCTAGTTGATGATGGACAGGCGGAAGATGTAGGAATCATGCACACTCCCTGTGAACTTGGCTACGACATTGGTGAACAGGCCCCAGTGGTCCACTATTGCATGCACATTGATGTAATGTGTGTGCTTTCTGTTGCGGTATATGAGTGCAGTGTCCGCAGGGGGCACAAGTAGGACATGTGTACAGTCAATTGCCCCCAACACCTGCGGAAAGCCAGCTTGAGCCTTGCTTGGTCTCATGCTGTTCCTGGCCAGTGTTGTGGAAGCGTAGGTGCTGGGGTATCAGTCTGATGATGGCATCCATAACAGTTGGGAGGAACTTTGATAGGGCTGTCTGTGAGACTTCTCCAACTCTGGCAGTTGTTGGTTGGAAGGTACCAGAGACCAACATGTGCAGCACAGCCAGCAGCTTTGTTTGCGGAGGGATGCACTTTAAGCATCTTCCCCTCCAGACCAAAGAAGACACTGGACTCCTCTGCCTCAGGACTGTGTGCCCTTTGTCGGCGTCTTCGTACAACTGTGTTGCCAACCTCCATGGGGGACTGTGTTACAAATGCTTGTACATCATCATTCTGCGGGATCTGTTGTGCTCCCTGGCTCTCATCCTCTGTGCCCTCCATCTCCTGGAGGCTACCCACTGTATACCTCCTGGCTAGTGGTGGTGGTGGTGATAATGGTGGTGTAACGACAGCAGTTGATTGGACATCCTCCTCCAGTGTGTTTTGCTCTCTGGAAGCCTCTTCTGTCTCCCCTTCTGCAGCCTGGCGCGATGTTTCGCCTGTGGACTATTACTCACTTGTCTAGCATCATTTGCCTACAAATAAATTTTTTGACTGCCAATCTAGCTGTCTGTCCCTGCTTGCTTATCTATTGATATGTGTGACATGCATATGCTTTTTGTGGACTAACTGATATGCTATTAGTTGATAGGGACTACATCTCCCATGATGCATTGCTGATTTTAGGCAAAAATGGGATTCATGCAGGGGGAATGGGTTTAGGGAGGGGGGCACAGCATGCTGTGCATGCATCTTACCTTGCCTGTTGGACCCTGTGGCTGAACGGTCCACGTCTCCAATGCCACTGACGCTCTCCGGCTGGAGTGTGAACTCCACCATTTGTTCCAATGCAGTCGGTGCAGGTGCTGTTGATGTCCCCCCACCTGTCTTTCTGGCTTGTTTTAGCCGTTCTGCCACCCTCTCCTTGGCATGTTTCCGGAGATCGTACCAGCGCTTCTTGAGGTCCTCTGTTGAGCGATGGGTGACGCCGATGGCATTGATTTTCTGCTGGATCACTAGCCAAATCTTCCATTTTTGTGACTCAGGGACGTGCAAGGATTTTTTGCCGAAGAGCTGGTCGTGATCCTTCACCACCTCCTCTATTAGGGCCTCCAACTCCCTCTCACTGAACTTGTGTTTACGCTTTCTTTCTCCAGCATCCTTCCCCTTCTCCTGTGTGTCCATGGTTCTGTTTTGGTGTATCAGCTAGGTGGTAGCTGTGCAGCTCCTGTGCTTTTGCTCCTGCTCCCTGCCTCTCCAACTGCTTCAGGATCAGTGTAGCTGCATGGATGTGGCCATTTCCTGGTTGTGAGGTCATTAGGAAGCACAGGATTGGCTGATTCACAGCTTTGCGATTTTTTGAAATACCGGATTCGCTAATTACTGATTCGGCAATATGGAATCGGTAATACCGATTCGGTAATGAGGATTCAGTATTTTTAATAGCGATTTTTACCGAATCTCTAAATTTTTTATCTACATCACATATAACGAGTTCTTAATAGCGAATTGGTAAATTTCGCTATTAAGAACTCGCTATTTCGGTTTTAACACATCGGGCCCTAAACCTATTGTAACAAAGACATTTGGAATTCAGAAGTTAAGATTTGTTGCCTGTACATCTCAGATGAAAGACTGTTCAGTCTTGAAACGGTCTGTGCAATTATGCTTGTGTGTTTCACACTGCACAACTGCAGTGAGAGTGAAAACACCCCTTAATGAAGAAGCACCAACTGGCATTGAGAAAGTATTTTCAAACTTGCCCTCCTAAGTGAACTCTGAAACACAAGAGAGACAAAGGAAGAGAAATTACATTGTGAACAATTTTCTTGGATAAGTCTTAGACCTTTATATATTAACTGCTTACTAAAAAATGCACCTGTCACTGAAACAAATAAACACGCTAAGGAATATTGACAATTACAACGTTTTTGCCAGGATGAGGTAATAGGAATATGTGGCATGTTCAAGTGTTCTCTCCCACACTGGTAGACATACCTTGAAGAAACGATTGGTGCTTGGGCAATTGCTAATCAGTGAGAGCATGTCACATACTGTTGAGTTAGAAACTGCTTAGCCACACAATCAAGTAGTAATCTCAGTTCATTCACATATAGCTATTTTGATCATACATAAATTCCTCAAGTAAAACAAATAATACATATTTTTTAGGGTGTTAAGGTGATAAGATATATAATGAAAAAAGAAGCCAAAGCAGATTGTTGTATAACCATATTTATTAAGAACTAATATCAGGTGTCAAGGCCCAACCAACATCAAGAAAATGTTTTGCTCTTTACATATCTTATGTTACAATGTAATATCTTTTGCTTATAATTAAAGTAAAATATAAAAATTACACATGTACACCCTGAACTTTAACATAAAAATATATGTTTTGACTGGATTAATATAACAAAGTAAGTACAGTTTAGATTCAACATTGTTTAATTCCATACATATTACGTTTTGCATATGCTTAATCGTCTGTAACTTTAAACCTTTTGAACATGGCATTTATCGTGTAGCACATGCTCTAGAATCTATTATTTTTCTTATGTACACTGCTTTTGTTCCTTAGTAACTATTGCTTCCAAACTATGTTGCACCTAATGTTTTTCTGTGATTTTACAGAGCAGCAAAATATTACATTGTTTCCATGTATTGAAACATGAACAATTTGTAAACTGCAGAGTGGCATTTTTATATATTTACAGATGCTGTTCTGTGATGTTATGGGACGTTTCTTAATGGTGATTGTTAAGTTAAGATCTGCTGTATGTTAATTAGTATCAGTATTTATCGCTTAACCGTTTTGCACCTAAGGTAGTTTAATTGTGATTTGTCTGCTTATAAACATCTGTTTAAACCTTTAATGATTTGCTATTTATGAATTGTTGATCTGTATTAATTGGGTTGTTTCATGCCGTTGATTGTCATTGTTTTATGTTTTGTGCGTTTAGATGTCCTTTTATGTTTTTTTAATCCAACATAAACTAATTATTGATTGATTGATCAATTAATTTGGTGATGCTTCTGGTACCACCTGGAATAAATCCTTGATCTTGAACAGTTAGGCACACCCATGTATGTTATTTCTGCATCATTACTAGAAGATGCAATCTCAATACTAACTGAAGATGTTTTTCTGCTTGCTCCATCTACAGGCATACCCTAGCAAAACCTTTTGCAATTATTTAAATCTGAAAGTCCACGTACGTCTCACTGCGCTCTGCTTGAGGCATCATGAATATGTTCTGTAAATGAGATATGTGAATGTGTTACTTTAACACTTTATGTTAACGTTTCAATATTAGAAAAACTATTTTTATTTGTTGAGGAATGTAAATATCACTAACCTAGGGAACAGTAGCAATTTAGCTTATGTTCAATCGTATTAAGATAGTATGAATACATGACATTTGCCATTTTGTATTGATCTATCAAATAAGATCAATGTCAACGTTTGTATATCATGTATAGCTTTAACACCAAAAGAGGTTAGTAGTCTGTGAAATGTTATCATGACTTCATTTACTGTTGGACCTGGACTTGCCTGCAGGGTCATTCCTAATCTTTTTGCCTATACTATCCTGTTTCCTGAACACATTTTTGTTGGATTTTTAGACACTGCGCACTTCACCACTGCTAACCAGTGCTAAAGTGCTTATGCTCTGTCCATTAAACATGGTAAAATTGGCTTACACCCAATTTACCTATTTGATTTGCTTGTGAGTCCCTAGTAAAGTGGTACTACTTGTACCCAGGGCCTGTAAATTAAATGGTACAGTGGACCTGCCACACTGATTGCTTCACTCACTAAAGAAGCTCAATAAACATGCCTCTGGTATGCCTGCTGCAGCCTGTGTTGTAGGTTTAAAATGCTATTTCGACCTTACACAATAAACCTCTTTTGAGGATCGAACTTTACTTTTTAATACATATAAGTCACTCCTAAGGTAGGAGCTGAAGAGCCCAAAGGGCAGGGTGAAGTGTATTTAAAAAGCAGGATGTGTGCTTTTAAGTTCTACATGTCCTGGACGTGAAAAACTTCTAAATGTGGGTTTTACTTCTACATGGCCTATCTCTCCTATAGGATAACATTGTAGATGCCTTATTACATTTAATAGGATGTAACATCCAATTGGGAGTAGGTAATCTATGTTTGTGTCTGAAGAATTGTAATTAAAAGCCCTCTTTAATGGTAAAGTTGGATTTTTAGTCACAATTCTGAAATGCCACTTTTAGAAAGTTGCCCTTTTCTTGTCCTAGCGATTTGGTGCTTGCAACCTGATCCTGGATCACATGACTAGGTGTAGCTGGCAGTTGGTCTTTGTACATTGCTCAGAGACAGTGAGACAAAGGGAAGGTAAGTGTTGGCAGGATGGGCCACTCTGAGTTAATGAGGGAGAGGAACTTTCACCTACCACACTTTCACAGCACAAAGTCTCTCTTGAGCAGTCCCAAAGAGGGTTTGTCACTAGTCTTTTGAGACCCCAGACAAGCTAGGGCCAGGGCAGGGAGGAAGGAGATGCCTGACACCTCAGGGGTGGAATACTCTAGAAGTTTCTACTACTTCAAAGTGAGTACCAGGTATAACTATTAGACCGCAGACCCCAACTCTTCTGTTCGCTTAGGGCCTGTGGACTGGTAAGAAGGACTGCTGTGCTGCTAAAAGGACTGACACTGCTGGACTGCTGCCCGGAAGGATGGCTACCCTGCTGTACTGACCTGCTGCTCAGCTGCCACCTTGAAAAGATGAAAACTACTGGACCCACTTATCTAAACCCATGGACCCCATAGTGACTCCAAGGACTAGTTGGCTGGCCTCTTGATCAGAAGCCTCAGGGAGAAAAGTCTTCCTCCAGCCTTGAACCCAGCACCTGGAATCAGCTCTCTGTAAGTCCTGGTCTCTCAAGTGATGCCATCCTAGTCCTGGACCCTTGGAAGTGAACCTGAAGGGCTCATCCGCAGATTCAGCCTAACAGGCGCATTTCCGCTGCTGCTCATCTCCCTCAGAACTGGCGCATCTCCTCCGCCACTTGGGTTGGTATATTTTTCATCTTGTTGGTGAGTTTCTCTGAAAGTAAGCCCAGTCTACATAATGTTACAATAGTCAAAGTGCACTATCTTAACCTCCACCCAGAGGTCAGATTGGAGGTCCATAGGGTGGTTAGCTTAAGTAATTATTTAAGGGGCCACCTTCCAGTAGAATGGGGCATGATTTTTGCCCCACAGAACCTCTTTTGTTTCCTTTATGTTGCTATTCTGTGTATTTTATGGAGGGATTAAAGACTATTTCATAGCAATATTCAAAATAACAACGATAATACTGGCAGATTGACTGAATTCCCTATTTCCCATTAGCATATGGTACTCACCACTAGAGAGCACTGGTTAATTAAATATCTCAGCAATGTTCTTAGGTATATTCTTTCCTTTGCTTGTGTTTTAAATATGTTCTCTTTCTTAAGCCCAATGGTGTCTCAAGAACACCTGTCAGAAGCACTCAAGATATAAAATAACGACAGAAAATAGTAGCTGCTCTGCGGGGCCTCAAAACTGCCCAACTATGCACCTGGCTGAAATTACATGAGCAAAGTTCCTTCCTCTTTATGTAACATCTGTGGTATTGCAACGTAGTCAAAGAATATAAGTACAGGGAAAATGAAACTAAAGAAGAAGTAATTCAGAAGAAGGAAGTGATGTTGTTTTGTTTCCAGCCACTTTGAAATCAGCCCGCGTTTTCGTGTGTGCTGGTATTTTCCTCACTGTCCCACGCTCATCACATGGACAACTTAGTCGGTCTTTTGATTGTATTGTGTTTGACTCATCCACAGACGGACATCGATGAAAGAAAGCACACTGGCTGGGTTCCCCGCTCATCGCTGCATAATGGTCCCCAAATCTCCATCTTTGTGGATTAGCCTCCTTTTGTTTCTTTTATTTTCTCTTGTTTCTCTGCATGCAGCCGATATATCCTGCAGAAACGAAGCTGGCGAACCCGTAGACTGGTGAGTCACTGCAAATAGTTATTGTGATAGCTTTGGGACCAACAACAAAGTCACTAACAAGGACAATCCTTTCAGAGGGTTTGAGGGGAAACACTACAGAGACACCTAAGTGAGAATTTGTTAACTAGCACTAGAAGGAGAACTCTTTAAGTGAAACTAGTACACCAGGCTGCTTCACACTGAACATGTTTTTTTTGTTTACCGATTATCTCCCCTATTTACCTAACCCTATTCTAACACTGACCCTAACTAGAAAAATAACTTTTAAGTAAGCCTACCCTTCCCACCTAACTTCATCTTTGAAAATATCACGATCTCCCCCTAACATCCTTAATTCAAACGCATGATTTTTAACTTCTATTTATGTAAATATTTTTGGTTTAACCCTGTATTATGAAATTGTCATACACGCTGCTAGTGGCCAACTATTCATCATTTATTACGGACGCCCTTGTGAAGGGGAGACAAAAAATTGTAACGAGCAATAGCTAGTTTTGTTTCCTTATTTTAAAACGATCCATGGTGAATCCTGTCTGCAATTATAATTTGAAAACTATATTTGTTCATCTCAAATTGGTGATTCATTTGCTTTCATGTAGCTGGATGGCACATCGTTGGTAACACCACACCTAATAATGATGAATTGCAGATACCATTTTTATGTAATAATGGTATTGTATTTATGACATATGGATCAGTAGTTAGCTTTCTCAGCGCTATCAATTGGAAGCATAAAATGGGGTTCAGGGCGAGGCAGTGGCAGAAGCTGGCATCTTAGTTGCACTGTTTTTGTCTGTTGACAGAAGTAATTGCACTCTTGTCTAGGAGATTGAAAGCACAGTATAGCATTTGGTTTTCAGTAATTTTCCCATTTGTAGGTCAGTAGCCACGTATAGGTTTTCCATTAAAGCATTCTAGAGGGGGCAGACTGAGAGGCATATTCTCAAGGACTCATCGCCGATTTAGCTGCACTTTTCCGCCACGAAAGTGGCGATAGATTTATTGCCCTATTCACAAGCCTGCACTAACAGCCAACATCGTCAGTTTACCTGCGATAGCTGCCGCTAAGAACATAGCCAAGGCTGACAGTGACAACTAACGCTAATAATATGCAGAGTAGGCGTTGCCGTCCAAAAACTCACGATAACACCACGTCGCGATATTTTCAACGACCAGCTATATCGGCGATGCGGTCCAAAAACAGGCGATAAAGCACATTAGCAGCAGGGACTTAAGACCTGCTTTTTTCGGGCCTTAAGTAGGATGAAAACCTGCAGTATAAAGCGAGCCCAGCCCAGAGCCACATCTGAAGACCAACAGATGCCATGGAGCTGCTAATCATGCAGATTGGAGACCCAAGAGGGCCACAACACCCACCGCCACCACCCCCAGGACCACCCCCACCCCCAGGACAACCCCCCCAGACTACCACTGAGGCAGCGCAGAACAAGACAGCAGCTCTTCTGAAAATGCACCAGCCTCAGAGACTTAACGCCATAGGATGTCATTGTCCACTACAGGCTCCAAAGGACAACCATCTTCCGCATCCTGACCCACATTGCCCACAGGCTGACGGTACCAACACAGCAGACAACCAACATCCCTATACAGATAAAGCTGCTGGCTGTGCTGCACTTGTTGGCCTCTGATACCTTCCAACCAACAGCTGCCAGAGTCGGAGGAGTTTCACAGCCAGCCCTATCAAAGTTCCTCACACCTGTCTTGGATGCCATCATCAGCTTGATACCCCAGCACCTTCACTTCCCCCACACTGCGCAGGAACAGCTGGAGACCAAGCAAGGCTTCTATGCCATAGCTAGCTTCCCGCACGTGTTGGGGGCAATGCGCACATGTCCTCCTTTTGCCCCCTGCTGATACTGCACACAATTACCGCAACAGAAAGCAAACGGATTCCATCAATGTGCAGGCAATAGTGGACCACCAGCGACTGATCACCAATGTCGTCGCCAACTTCCCAGGCAGTGTGCATGATTCCTACATTTTCCAACAGTCCATCATCAACCAGCGCTTTCAGGATGGCACCTATGGAAAAGCAATGCTCGTTGGTAAGTACCAACGGAACATACCACTCACCTCAACTCCACAATCATACAGCTCACAACTGTGGGAATGCACACGTAACAAAATCACATACAACATGGGGAGAGGAGTTGGCCTAACAGCTAGGGCGTCCGACCTCGAATCTGGGGAACTGGGTTTGAGTCTCGGCAATGATGCTGAACATCCTGTGATTCTGGGCAAATCACCTAATATCCCGTGCCTTAACAAAAAAAAGAAGACTTTTTTTATGTGTCCTCATGTAATGCAACTGGTGCTATGTAAAGCGCTCCGATACCTGATTCGGGTCAAGTTTGCACTATATAAAACTCTGTAAAAAAAACACAACAAAAAAAAAACCATGCCAACCAACATGCCCACCTACCAGACACGACAACACAAGTAACTGTGGCAACAGGGGCCAGACATGTAGACAAACCAGCCACAAAGGCATGAGGAAAGATAGAGGGTTGTGCCCTCTTAATTGATCAACGTTGGTAAACAATAAACATCAAAGAATTTTTCTGATATTTATCACGTCCTTGGTTTTATTTGTATATCCATAAATAGAGTGCAGATAGAGATTATGAAGAGAAAAGCCGACACGTGTTTCGCCCTAGTGGCCCATTGGCCGTGGGCTTTTTCAAGGCTAAAATGGTGGAGTTGGAAAAGGGGGGATTAAAGGTGAATAGATTTATAATAAAGAAGAAAATAAAATAGAGAAGGGAGGTCACAGAGTAAGAAATTGCAAGGTGATGGTAATGTAAATGGGACATGTGAAGTCAGGAGATAAGGTAATGTGGGTTGAAATTGCGATATTTAGAATAGAAAAGTTTGGGTGACACAGCGAGAGAGAGAGAGAAAAAGAAGGATATTTTCGGAAAAGAAGGAGTAGTGGTTTGGGAAGAGAAAGACACAAGGGGGGTAAGGACAGAAAAGCGAGAAAAATTAAGAAGAAAGGAGAAAAAAGAGAACATAAGGACAAATGAGAAGGGAAAAAAAGGGGATTACATGATTAAGCTTAATTGCAAAAAACATAAGGGTGTTATATATCATTACATAGTGGAGAATGTCATATTGGGTATTCATAGACATGATAATTGCAAGACCATATATAGGACAAATATATGAGGCATCATTATTCAACAGGTACAGTTCCCATATTGATTACATATGGACATGAATAGGAAAGTGAGGAACTTTACAGTGGTATCACCTGTGTGGTCAGAGACATGATAATTGCAAGGCCATTTATGGAGCATGTGTATACTGACAGGTAAAAAATCATTATGCAACAGATGTGGTTTACCATATTGAAACCGTATGGACATGAACTATTGCCGGTGATGTCACCTGTGCTGTCAACAAAAGCGAAATATGGCAGACGGGAAAGATGTCTTATAAACGGCTGCCTAATTATTATGTGTTAACGAGCGAAGGTTAAATCTATATGATGTCAGATGTATTGTCAGAAACAAATTGAGCATACATCAAGAAATGCCTTCCTGATTAAAACATCCAAAAAAGATGGAAAGAAAATGAAAAAACGGTACAACAACCAAAGTAAGAATGCATAATTGTAGTACTTCATTATTCAAAACTAAACATTACAACTGCTTACCAGAGCTTCGTTATCATCAATATCTTCCTATTCGAGAAAGCAAAGAGACGTGAGATCACTAAGGGTTGCTAATGTTGTGAGTTCGAGTCATTGACTAAAGGACATTTGGGCTGGGGGACCAAAGGTTAATGTCGGTAGGTGAACGGGAAATGTAATCGTGAAAAAACCTCATTAGGGGCTTGTGAACGTGAAAAGGCCGAAAGCCGACTAATAATTTGTTACGTTAATTATATGAATCCTATGAAGTGTACTTCATGCAGGGAGAGTAAACATGAAACGCGGCTTATAGCGGTGCGGAGAGGGGGCGCGTTTGAAAGTGCGAAGCCTTTGGGTTAAAATCTGGCGCGCTAAAGAAAATGCGTGGATAGGCGTTTAAATAGTTAATTGTCTTTCACAGAGTACAAAAGGGCGCGCTGAAATAAACTGAGGAAATACGCGGATGAGCTTTTAAAATGTTAAATGTCTTCTACAGAAGACATGTGAACGCGCTGAAATGAAATGCGGAGGGACTGAACAAGATAACCCCTCTCACCTTTGAAAATTAATTCCTTCGTCTCTGCGGTCCCAGACCAACCGAAATCCGGTTTGCGCTGTCAGATATAACCGGACACCTGTCCTGACGTCAGCCAGCTCGAGAAAGCTGACGTACTGTTAATAGTAAGGGTGGGCGTAGTGGGCGTAGTGGGGCTACGTGAAGCAGCGTGTAGTGTGCCCAAATATACGCACACTCACGCGCTCCGCGTAGCCCCACTACGCGCCGCCCGCCTCCCGCCCACCCTCCTTTTAAATAATACCCTGCATGTTAAATAATTAAAAGTAAAGAGACTTACCTGAAGCACGGCGTCTCCGGGGCTCCCTCTTCCTCGTTTCCAACTTCTTGTGACAAATGCGCATGCGCGGGCGTCCGCGCATGCGCATTTGTCACAAGAAGTTGAAAACGAGGAAGAGGGAGCCCCGGAGATGCCGCGCTTCAGGTAAGTCTCTTTACTTTTAATTATTTAACATGCAAGATATGATTTAAAAGGAGGGCAGGCAGGGGAGACGGGTGGCGGGCGGCAGGCAGCTACGCTTCGCCCTGGCTTGTGCGTAGCGCTTGCCTGCTTCGCCTACTTCAAAAACTGCGAAGCAGGCAGCGCTACGTACACTGCGTGGGTGAAGCATAGTGTAACGCCCAGGGTTAGTTAATAGCAAAGGCCACTGAAGAGTTACTGTGCTATGGTGCAGAAAAATGAGAACCACAAACTAAAAACCATGAGTTTAAGAATCAAAACAAAAATACATCATCCCTGGCAAAGAATTGGCTGGGTCTTAACGGAAAAGAAAATTAAAACATAAAATAGAGGGCATCTAGATGGGCCAGTGCCGGCAAAGGCCACTGTATGATTAATGAGTTGAGAGACTAGTGTGAGTTGGTCCCCAGAATCCGCAGAATATAAGCGCATACGGATCAAGTCTGACATTATTAGTCAAAAGCAATGCAGAAGGGGTAAGAACACATGAACACATTAGAAAATGGATACGGCGATCTCCAAGAGGGTAGGGTGGTTCTAATTAGCTTGTGCAACACATTATTATTGGTGACGTTATAAAGGGAAAAATACTTAACATGTGGGTTAAGGTCTTGAAATCTTGACATGGATCACATGGCATATCACGGAATCTGTGAGTGTGTGGAATGACAGAAAAGGGGCGGTATAGAACAAAACTTAGACCTAAACACGGCAACACATGCAAGTGTAAAGGCAAGGAGTTAGTAGGTGATCAGTGTAAATGTTAATGTGTACAGCAAAAGTTCATAGGAGACAATGAAGGTGTCCTGAGTTTCATTTGAGAAGAGTATGGGGTGAAACATCTCATTAATGTAACCAATAATGCATTTCTGCATCTTTGTTGAGGCCGAGGGTTGTAGCATTAAGACGCATAATATATTCACTCTCTCTGCGTCTCATGGTGAGTTCCCGATTTCCTCCTCTCGATGCTGGTTTGGTGATTTCCAGTCCAAAGAATTTGAAGGTCTTCCGGTGTGGGTGAAATTCTTGGAAATGTTCAGTTAGAGGTGGTCCCACCTCTTCTTTATTGATGTTTCGATAGTGTCCCAAGATTCTGATTTTGTGCGGCCTGATCGTGCTTCCTATGTAGATTTTGTTGCAGGGGCAGATTATAATATAGATTGCATATAATGATGTGCATGTGATCCAATCTTTGATTCGAATGGTGGTGTTAGAGTCATGCTTGTATTCAATTTGTTTATTGGCTCCCAATTTGCACGCATTACAATCGTGGCAGATGTAGAAGCCAAAAGGCTTAGTCAGGAAATTGGTCTTGGTTTTAGTCCTTTTACCTTTAAATTCAGATTTGCATAGAATTTGTTTGAGGTTCTTGGCTCTCCTAAAGCCCAATTGAGGGTATTCCTCCATCTGGTTGGTTAGTGAGGAATTGGAGGTCAGAAGATACCAGTGTCTTTTTAACCTCTTCAGTGCCCATGACGAGATAGTCTTGTCATGGAGCACGGTCGCGCTGTGCCCATGACGAGACTATCTCATCATGAACCCCACCCACTAATAAAACGCCCGGCACAGGAGGGGGAAAGGGCGTGGCACAGAAGGGGTTAAGGCTTTCCTGATGCACTAATGCCCATTATGATAGTCTGTTAGAAACCTGATCGTGTTTTGTCTCTCATTTCCTGCAGTATCTTTGGGTTTAAGTAGGTCGTCCCTTGACAATTTTTCACAGTCTTTGGATGTCTTTTCAAGGAGTTTTTTGGGTTATCCCCGGTTCAATAGTCTCTGAGTTAGGAGTTCCGATCTCTCTTTGTAGGCATCAAGTTTACTACAATTTCTTCTCATACGTTGGTATTCCCCTTTTGGGATGTTGTCAATTGTTTTATTTGGGTGACAGCTGTCCACTCGAAGTATTGAATTAGCTGAGGTTGGTTTCCGGAAGGTTTTGGTTTGTAGTTTGTTGTCCTCTACATATATGGTTATGTCTAGGAAGTCTATTTGGTTGGGTGAGATATTGTTGGTGGTTGGTGGTTTGGATATTCCATCTATGTGTGCCACAAAGGCATAAAGGCATAGCCCCTCTGCCACACAATTGCAGAATGTGGGGAGAGGTGGGAACCAAGAAGGTGCGAAGGAGGCAAGTGACCCATGAATAAGAATGTACACAATGCCAAGTGTGGCAGTGATGTGCTGGACAGTCTTGAGTATGCAGAACACAGACACATCCATGTGGACATATACTGCTGGTGTTTGTAGTGTTATGGACAGTGGACGCAACCATGTTACCTCAGGCAGTGGGGAAGACCGTGGACATGTAGCTATGTCGCCCTCCCTGTAAGCGTAAGTGTAGTGGGCTCAGTCAGCGTACACCAGTCCAGCGTAGGAGTGTGAATAAATAGCCCGAGCTCTGGGCATGGTTCACTTCCGGGATGGCCACCAAAGTAACTACTGCGTGTGTCTCTGAGTCTGCCATATCCTGACCACAGGCCTACACACACATGGCCAACCACCTTCAACGGCCAAACTTACACTAGACGAGGTGGCTACGTCACATGTCACCCGGCGCACATCTCGTAATTGCCTGCAGGGGCGTGTCTGCCAGGGTGACGCCCCTCACCCTGCCACGAGGCCGCCGCAATGACAAGTGGTGCCTGCGCAATCCTGTGCTCCTGCTGCACCCCAGCCCGTTGGTTCCCAGACCCGTCCGGCGCCCAGCGTCGAATGCCCACCCCTGCGTACCCAGGCCTCACTTCTCACCTGCCGCCACCGGCGTGTCTCTAAGAGGGCCCACCATGTGCCAGTGCAATCTTCAAGCCCAAGACCCGCGAGCTTGGCAGCCTCCTCAGCCATTCGCTGGCTTCCACGCAACAGGCCCCCAGCGCACCCTGCGGAACAGCACCGTAGAGTTCTGTGTGTGCTGACAGCTCCCTCTGGCCTACACTGCGGTCCAGCAGGTCTCACACAAATCAAATCCAGTCCGGACCTCCAGGCCTACAGCATCATCGCAGGCTGCACAAGCTCAGCTCTTCAGGTGGGCCTACCTCAGTGCACCGCAAGTTACCGCCACTTGGCCGTAGGCCCGTGCCAGAAGCAGTGTCTCAGGTGCCACTACCTCTGTGCACCACAAGTCACCGTCCAGCCTCCAGGCCTACTGCATCATCGCAGGCTGAACACCCGCTCAGCTCTTCAGGTGCCACTACCTCTGTGTCCCGTGGGGCTACTCCACAAGTCCTCCTCCAGCAGCCAACAGCATGTCCTCGGTAATGCCACTGGAGCCCTTCACAGTCACGGGGCCACCCCCGTCCCAGGCAGGCCGCTGGAAAGCCTGGGTGAGCATCTGGAGATGTACTCCGAAGCACACAACATTCCAGTGCCGCCACGTGTGAGGAGTGTGAAGAAATGGCCCGGGGCTCTAAGCGTGGTTCAGTTCTAGGCTCTGGGCGTGGTTCCGTTCTGGGCTGGCCACAAAAGTAACTATGGCGTGTGTTTCTGTTGTAGTGTCGGTGCCACCCGCACCTTAATCGACGATGTTGCAATGTAGCATGCACCCAGAGGGCGGGCTCGCCCGAATGGATAAATAAAGGAGTGCAAGACCGCTCGGGGTTTTGGCTCATACATGCCAACTGTTGTGTGTGGATCTGCAGGCCATGGAAGATCCCCGCTACATCTCCCTGGTGTGCAGCCGTGGCAGCCATTCTTTCCACCTGAATCCGCTCCATGTTCTCCATGATCCTCCGCATGTGTCCCATCTCCCGGCTGACATCGCTGGAGCCACTCTGACTAGACAGTTGTTCTTGTCTCAGAGTCATGACTCCAGCGATGTCAGGCATGGCTTGTTGGAGGACATGGAGTAGACTGTGGGTGTCCGTGAGGGACTGTAAGTGGTCCCTGATGTGACTTAGACACCAATGTATGGCATCTAGTTTAGCTGCCATGAGGTCGAACCCCACCCGCACCTGATCAGTCATCTCCTTCTGGCCCTCTAACACACAGCATTGGAATGCCATGCGTTAGTCGTGGGGGTCCTGGGAGACAGCTGTGGTGGTGGGTGCTTCCTGCTGTGTGGTGTGTGCAGGGGGTGGGGTCTCCTTGATGCAGCTGGGCTGCCCTGCTCCTGGGGGTGGGGTGCTGAGGGTGTCCATGACCTGTTGGAGGGCGTCAGTGTCGATGGTGTGGAGGTCCTCTTCATCATCAGTGAAGAAATGTATGGTCTGCTCTGCATGAAGTGCTGATTCTCCCTCGGCAATGTAAAGGGGAGATCCAGTTTAACAGTGTGTTCCATGTATGTTCACGCATTGGACAAGTTTACAAACAGACTGCATGAAAATTTACATTGTGACTGTTTGGGAGGAGATGCCTATTTGATGCAGGACAGTAGACATTTCTACACCATCAGGGATGTGAGGTTATACTTGTACATTATCATCTCACAGTTCCCTGCTGTGCCAAATGTGATTGGCCAGTTTCTACACACAAGAGGCAGTTGTGTCTTCTGTTCTTTTGTGAAAGTGTTGCAGTTTGTACCACATTGTTGTCAATTGTTGTCAATGTTGATGTACTCTGATTCTTATGTGTGTATGCCGCATTGTGGGAGAGTCACCCCTGCAGCTCTGATTTTACTGGCCCTTCTCCCTTTCAGGCGGTGTGCCTTCACTTCTGTGCTTACACAGTGCTGAGATGTTGCAGACTTGGGTACATTTGGCTCTTGGTGGGAGTTGGGACTCTTGGGCATGGTTTGTCCGCAGATGTCTTGTTGACATCAGGGGGTATTTGTGCAAGTGGATGTGTCAGAGTGTGACCTGCTCCTTTACAGATGTGGTCCACACTCAGCCACCTCAGTGTCATGGCGTGCACCATGTCATGATAATTGGACTGCAGCCATGCTAATCGTCATGCAGTGTCACTTGCATTGTCAGTGTTGCTCATGGACCTGCAGCTTTGCTGGGTTCAGCACATGTGCATGGGTTTATTGTGAGATTAGTGATGTGTAGGGAGGGCCCCCTCTGGGCAAATTGTCGTTGGGGCTTTTCTGCTTTTTCTTTGAGTGCTGCAGTATGCCAAGGAGATCAGGGGCTTGATACAGAATCATTGTGGGTGTGCACTGTGCTATACTTAATTGTGCATGTGTGCCATTGTGCCCATCTCCCCCCGTGCCCCCAGTCGCTGGTCGTTACTCATCCTGTTGCTGTTGGGTCAGGTCATGTTCAGCAGTGTCCGGTCCCCCAACTCCTGCCACCGTCTCCCACTGATGACTGTGGACACCATTTCCTCCATCTCATCCAGCTCCTGCTGTGGTGCTGGACTCCAACCTCCAGTCTGCATTGCTGTTTTCCGGTTGTTAGCGAGTTTCAGCTTGGTTTTGCGCTTCACATCATTCCAGCGCTCCTTGCAGTTGTTCACTTCCCTTCTCTTCACTCCAACTGCATTCACCTTGGCCAAGATGGACTGCCATATTACATTTTTAGTTGCTAATGACACAGTGGAGGTGATGAACAGTTGTTGGTGGTGTTCTATCACTCTGTAATCAGGATCTTGTTTTCCTGCGGACTGAATCGCGAGTTCCTCTTCTTCTTCTCCTTGCCCTTCTCCTTTCCTGAGGTCCCTGGCTGGTCCTCCGGGGGATTTGTGGGGTTCTGGTTGGCCTCTGTAGTTGCTCCAGCTTTCTCCATGGTGCTTCTCAGTTGTTTGTGGGTTTTTTTCCCAGCTTTTATGGTGATTTTTCCCGCGTGATGTGGGAATAGCAAGCCTGGCGCTGCTTATCGCTGATATTTTTATCACTGTTGGGCCCATCGCCACTTTTTTCGCGTTCGGCTTTTTATCGGCATCCCAGTCATTTTAATGCGGAAATTTGAAGCGTTATCGGGAAACTATCGCCTGTTGCCGGCGTGCTGAGAATACGCTGTTAACACGGCGTTCGTTTCCTGTGATAGACGGCATTGTGTAAAATTGCGTTAACCTAGGTTTTCAATAATTATCACCCGTTCTTGAGAAAATCCCCTTGAGTCTTTAAGACCCAGATTCACCAAGCCTTGTGTCAAGGTGACGCAAGGCAACGCAAGGGCTTAAATGATATTTACAGAGCCATGCAAAGCCACCTTGTGTTGCTCAGCTTGGCTTAGTAAATCTAAAGTAACAAAAGGGAGCACAAATCACTGTCTTGGGTTACTCTGCATTGGGAAGGCGTTGCATGCGTAGAGTGTGGATGCTCCCACGCATCCACCCATGGATTTTGGAGCATTCCCACATTTACTAAGTGTAGTAAACCTGGGACAGCGTCAAAATGCTATGCCATCTCAGCAGAGGCGTAATGAGGAGAAATATGTTTATTTCTCCTTGTTATTTCCTCTTTCTACGTGTGCTGCATTCTGCAAATAAAGAAAATGGAAGGAAATTTGCTCATGTAGTTCCAGCCACGTACATAGTCCTGCAGTTTAAAGGCACTAGCACATCAGCTAGTATTTTCTGTTGTTATTTGATATCTTGTGTGCTTTTTAACAGGTGTTCCTGAGACACCATTGGCTTAAGAAAGAAAGCACATTTAAAACACAGGCAAGGTAAGGATTTACCTACTAACACTGGTAAGATATGTTCTTTAAACCAGTGCTCTTTGGTGGTGGGTACCATATGCGAGTGGTAAATGGTGAATTCAGTCAATCTGCCAGAATAGTATCTTTGTTCTTTTGAATATTACTATGAAAGCAAAGCTTCCACAGGAGGCTCTCTTGCATTCTGCAGCACACGTAGAAAGAGGAAAATGCCTCTGAGGAATGTTTTGTGCAGGAAGGTGTCCCTTCATGCGTAAAATCAATCCTGCCTGTAATGCAGGTACCCTTGCACCATGGTTCGAGGTTGCATGCATTGTCTCTAGTCAGCACTCTGTGTCCCAGCACAGAGAGAGAGCAGGAATGCACATAATATGCACATAAATATAGTGCATTCCTGATCTTTACTTGACACAGAGCAGCACAGCAAGTTGCCTTGCTGGTTTGCATCAAATGTTAAGAAATTTAGGGCTGAGTGTCCATTCTGGAGTTTTGCTTGGCGGCAAATTGTGGTACCCTGATCAGCTGTTTCAGGATAAGATAGTTGCTTTGTTTGCACTGAATGCTTGGATCCCTCTTAGTAGTGAATATAAGTTAGATTAAAATTAGACCTGATTCCCTGGCAGAGGGCCCTGGTGACTGGAAGTACCAATGTGGGGTTATCTTAGCAGACTGAAACTGCTGAGGAACTAATAAGTCACCAAACCTAGCTGTCCGAAGAAAAAGGATCTATGATCATGTTGAGGCCCTACTCCATTATCTTCAAACATTGAGGAAGGTGATGCTACTTTATCTCCCACATGCTCTGTGCCAAAACTCAACTCCCTTTTGTTTCAGATGTTTAAAAGGTAGTGTGGGGTCTGTTTGAAGTATCTGGAGCAGGCATCAGTTATTGCTGAACCATTCTAATTATACTTCTAGTTCTACGTTCAGAGATGTCACGGGTAAAATGCACAGTCACCTCTAATCTTCATTGGGCCAGTTACAAGTGATTTTGCATCATAAAAATTGGCCCCTGAGAGATGTGGGCATAGTTACAGGCCTCGCTACACCTAAATGATTGTGGAACTTCAGTCATCTGTGCATCGATACTGTAGTACCCAGAACGCCATTACGAGCCCTCAAGAGTTGTCGGTAATTAGGGCTACATTTTTTTAAACTGTTAGGCATGCCCTCTTTTAATCTAAAAAAATTGTTAAGAAGTTGCTACTTCAAAGTAGCACTAACATACTGGTATCACCATCTGCATTGGAATCCATTAGTCACACTCCACAAATTGCTTTCCTGTACCTAAAGTCAAAGAGCCATAAACATATCTAAGGTGTGTTCCCAATGCCAGAGTGTGCCAAAACCTTCTGGTTTTCTTTATGAATCATTTTCTGATTGTAATGTTTTACTTAACAGTTATTGAAGTCCTTTGCCATTCATGGAGAACTACCCTGACTGTACATTCAAGTTATGAAGTGTTATGTAATGTGTAAGGCTTAGCTACTTTTCTTCCGCATCTTGAGAAAGTCAAGTGCTAAAAGGGATCACATGGTCATTTCAATTGATGTGCACTAGAATGATAAATAAAATATCCCCATCAACTATTGCCCAATGACATTTGACTGCCCCAGGACCACTGCAAAGGGTCTCACAGTTAGCATTGCCATTTCCCTCATTGTATTAACCAACGTACAGAGGAGTGCTCCAGGAACAAAACATCTAAACTAGGAAGATCCTTTGAAAAGTGTGAAGGTGCATGGTAACAAAGCTTTTTGTTTCCCACAAATTGATTGTCAGCAGTGATGTAGGAATAAATCCCAGGTAGAACCCAACCTTGTGCAGCCTGCTCTGGAGACATATGGTAATATCATTGCACCACCAAACATCAGAACCAGTTATAGCCAGTTCAAATAAAATCCTAGAACGCCATGTTAACACCCAGCTTAATGAGTTTGTTGAAAACATGGGATATCTCCATCCGTCCCAATCAGGCTTTCGCGCTAATTACTCCACCGAATCCGCACTCCTAGGGGTAACCGAGCGACTCCGACACGGTATCGATGGCGGTGAGACCTTTGCGCTGATTCTTCTTGATTTAAGCGCTGCTTTCGATACCGTGTCCCACTCCATCCTATTGGAGTCTCTCGGTTCCCTCGGTGTTGCTGGATCTGCGCTCGCCTGGGTGTCCTCATTTCTTAATGAGCGCACCTTTCAGGTTTTCTCAAACAAAGCTGAATCTGCGATTCATTCCTCTGCCTACGGCGTCCCCCAAGGGTCTATATTGAGCCCTCTGTTGTTCAATATTTACATCAGACCACTTGCTTCCATCGTAGAGGACGCCGGTCTGTCTATATACTCATACGCAGACGACACGCAGATTGTGTTCTCTTTGTCTAGCAGCAGGGCTCAGGACACCTCTGCCCTCAAAATCGGCCTCTATGCGTTGCAGCTTGGATGCAAATGCATCTGTTAAAGCTCAACGGAAACAAGACCGAGGTGATCATACTAGGCAAACAAAAAGATCTCTGGGGACCACGACATTGGCCCAGTGACATGGGTCCTCTGCCTACCCCCGTGCCTGTTGCTCGCAACCTCGGTGTCCTAATCGACGACAAACTCTCGATGAGGCAGCAGGCAACTAAGGTCGCTGCGATCTGCTTTAACACCCTTCGCTGGTTGCAAAAGATCATATGGATGCTGCCTGAGTCCACTCGTAGAACTGTCGTACAGGCCCTTGTGATGTCCCATATCGACTATGGCAATGTGCTTTATCTAGGAGCAGATAAAGCTACAATCAATAAACTCCAGGTTGTACAGAACTCAGCCGCCCGCCTGCTGCGTAATGTCCCAAGGAGAATGTCCGCAATGCAGGCTCTACGTGACCTCCATTGGTTAAAAATCTCGGATCGAGTGGCCTTCAAAACTTTGTGCATCCTCTTCAAAATTCGCCAAGGCTCCGCTCCGGCCTACTTGCACAATCTTGCGCAGCCATATCAGCCTGGCCGCCTTTTGAGGTCATCCAACAGTGGCAATCTTGTGATTCCCAGAATCCGACTGGCAAAAATGGGAGGCCGTTCATTCGCATATCTGGGCCCCAAGATGTGGAATGCTCTCCCATTGGCGCTTAAAACAGAAACCAGTCTTCTGACTTTCCGCAAAAAACTGAAGACCCTCCTGTTCTAGTTCCAGATTCCTCCGGTCTAGTGTCTCCCTCCTGCAATTACTTGTTTTCCGATTTCTCCTCCAGTCTATCCCTGGCGCCGGGAAACCCACTGCGGGTAGCTGCGCGCAATATAAGTTCAATAAAAATAAAAATAAAAATAAAATAAAGTTATGATGTCATTATCCTTGATTTGTTTCATGTGGGTGGCTTTCCCTGGATCTGGACGTCTTTCAGATCAAGGACAAGGATGGAAGTCCAACTCACTCTGGGAGATATCATGGTGGATGTCTGGATCCATTCCTCTGTTGAGCTGCACTGAAACATTGGAAATACCCCAACTGCATGGGAGCTGACCTCTTACAACTTTACCATGATTAGACAAGTGGATATCTTGCCTTTTAACTAGCCCATCAGATAGGATGCTTGGAATCGCTAATTTGACATCATCCACTGGCGTTGTCAAAGACCAAGAGAGAGCAGTGGAAAGACATTTAGGTAATAAATGGCATCAGGAACTCATGCTTCTCCTCAGAGCCGAAGAGCCACTTATAAGTTGAACTCTTAAACCCAGTATATATATTAGCACACATCATTATGCTGGGTTGCGGTATGCACAGCCGACATTATCAAATTTGTTCCCCCATTGCTCAACGATAGTGCACATTTCCAAAATAATTTTCACATTAATGGAATGTGCAGCATTCTATTCTAAGCCTATTTCACACTGTCAAATACATTTTAAACACATATAGGCTGTTATGCATACCACATAGAAACCATATCTACATCGACCAGTAACTTTGGAACATATTACTATGGTCAAGTCAAGTCAAGATACGCTTTATTCGATTTAAAGATATCAAATCATAAAAGCAGGATACATAGCAAAGAGCGTAAAATAATTAGTTCATGTAATCACACATTTTAACAGACATATAATAAAATTACATCATCAAAAACTATGGAAAATATATTAAGAAGTAAGCAGCTAGCTACAGTTTAGGCAAGATAAGAGTTAAAAACAGATTTCGGTATAGCCTTAACCTAGATAAGAAACCAAAGTCACTTAAGCAGAAGATGGACCTTGCATAGATTTCCTTGTTCTTATCACCCCTTTCAAATATTTTACAATATGATAATTAAAAATTTCGTCATCTAAGAATTGCAGCTTAAGAAAAGCGGGTCGGCATTGTCTCAGGCTTTGCAGTTTCAAGCAAGGAAGGATCCATCTTTTCCTAAGTAAAGTAAAAAACTTAAATAAAAATAATGTGTGAATTGTGGACTGTGCAGATGATTCATCACAAGGGCATAAACAAAGAGCATGAGACCAGTCATTTACCTGGGAAAAAGTTACCAAATTATGGAAAGTGCCAAGGCGTAAGCGTGTCAGTAACATCCTGTCATAATTTCTATGGGTTGTTAATAAGTAGGGTTGGATTCCTGGCTGAGTCAAGAGCAGTTGATTCACTCTAACTGAAATTTTCATGATATTAGATGGCAATCTTATCATCTCCATGTGGTTAATACTTAGAGCCTTGAGATCCTTCCAAGAGATAAGAGACAGGGTATCAGGATTATTAAAATATTCTGGGCGATCTAGGTCATGCATAAAGTTTTTGACATAGGTGAGCCAGGGAATGTGTCGTGCCTGTTGCAAATTCAGACAATCTGTGATCACGTCCCGGTTGAGGCCGGTGGTAACACCTGTCCAGACCTTAGACCATAATAAAATTGGATGGATTCTAATAAGGTCGCACAGGTAAGACAGCCCCAATTCAGCGTGACAAATGTACATAGCCGTGGAGTTTGGAACGGCTAGTAGGAATCTCAAAAACCTATTTTCGGCTTGCTGAAGGGGCTCTATATTTGTGAATTCCCAGATGCCAGCTCCATATAGAGCAACTGTAATACATTTAGCTTTATATATTATCAGCAAGTCCTTGATAGGACACTTTCCTAACTTCAGAGAAAAATTAATCAAAGCACCAATGGCTTTGACAAAAAAGCAGTTTTCTACAATTAATGGCTTTTGATCATGGGCCCCTATTATCAAGAACAATTTCCAGGTAGGAAAAATAATTAGTGAATTCAAGTTTTTTTGTATTAATAATGTTGCGGCACTTCACACTAGGCATACTGCATTTCCTTACGAAAGTTTTACTAATGTTAACATGGAGATCAAGGCTCGACATATAAGAGGCAAAACTCGTCACGATTTTCTGCAGGCCTATTGGGGTGCGGGCCAACAAGACCGCGTCATCAGCGTTTAACAAGCACCTATTGTCCTTTTACCTAGTCTAGGTAGATCTTGACATTCCCTTGATATAGTATCCCCCAGGCTATTTATGTAGAGGGTAAAAAGGAGGGGTGCTAAGACGCACCACTGCCTGACTCCTGACACCCTTCCTGACAGGGAAACTAGGGCTGAGTTAGCCAGTTCTGCCATAGCGCACCCAAGCCCGGGCATCTAGGTACGACTGTTTGAGGAAGTTGATTAACAGCGTTTCGACCCCCATGTCCTCTAGGATGCGCCACAACTTCTGGTGGTTGACACAGTCAAACGCCGAACTTAAGTCGACGAAACACAAAAAAAAAGTTTCCCTCTTTTTGCCTGCATATATTTACCCATTATAAGGTTCAGGTTCAGACTGTTCCACGGTACCAAGACCTTGACAGCATCCATACTGTAGCTCTGAGAGAACGCCTTAATCTTCCACCCACGACTGCAGTCTTTTCAGGATTGCACGTCCAGCCACTTTCACAAGGGAATCTAACAAGGAAATGGGTCTGTAACAGGCCGGAGCGTTACGATCGCCTGTCTTGAAAATAGGGACGAGAATGGATTCCGTCCATGTCGGGGTGAAACCCTGTGTGCAGCAGGTCCTTAGAACCAGGGTTAAAAGTGGGCCCAAAAGCAATGGGCATGATTTAAATAAATTCACAGGAATACTATTGGGTCCCGGGGCTGTTCCCCCTATACTTGTGTTAATAGCCAGGATCACATCATTCACATTCAAATCAATGCTGATTGGAAGGTGACATACAGTGCCTGGTCCAGTATCCTCTCTGGTATTGGGGGATGCGTTGTTACAGTAAAGGCTGGAAAAGTGGGACAACCACAGATTCTCCCCAATCGCATTTTCGAAACTTGGGGAACTTTTCGGGACCAGGAATGGAGCATTTACGGCCTTCCAGAAGCCTTTCGTATCCTTTAAAGCAGAGGCTTGCTTAAGATCCTGCCATAGTTCTGATCTGATCTCCTTTCGTGCTTTGAGCGACTTCTTGTATGCTGCCCTCGCTCTTTTGATTTATTCCTGATCTCTCCTTGACTGGTGTAGGGCAAGTTTCAAAGCTGCATGAGACTTACCACAGTGGGAATCAAACCAGCCTTGCGTACCATTGAAGGATCTTTTGGGGTTGATTATTAGGCTATTATGAATAGCCTTTGAAATTTTACAGAAAGAACTGAGAACATTAACATCTAGCGTGGTCTCATCGAGGCATATTAAAAAATCTGTTTTGCAATTAATTAAAATTGATGTAGTTAAAAAAGAAGTATCTACACCTGCCCATCTAATCGTAAATCCATCACTTCTATTAATTACGGGGTCCTGTAAAGGCCCCATGACTGTATGTCCAGTTGTTAGCAATTTGGATGGCAGATCTACGGTAATGATCCAGCGCAAAAGCTGGGGAAAGAATGAGAGCACAAACTGTCCTCCCTGCGTCGCAGACCCGCCGTCACACTAACTCATTCACACACGCATTCATTGGTGGGGCCCATAACACCAACACTCATACGTCTCTCTCTCACGAGTCTGCACACAGGAGGGATGATACAACTCTTGCGCTGGACATGTGGGGGAACACCTTATAACCTATAGGGAGAGAAAAGTTATTTTACAAAATATACATTATATAGATCCATAATCCTAAACATCAAGGCACTCCACCCACTTGGTCGACGGACCAATTAGTTGGATTGGTTAATGGTGATTTAGAACCAGCTAAAACACATTTAAGACTCAGAATCCTCATTTCCCTTAATGAAAAACCACAAACTCACACTTTAATCAATATTTGTTTATGTATATTTTTATAATGATTTATATTTTCGCTTGTTTCGTCAAAGTTTAGAATTTCTAGATCAATTTGAGTAAATCGCAGAACATCATATTTACCTAATCTGGCTATCTGGGATCCTCTAATTCATTGGCTCTGCATAACCAAATTTGTCGTAAATTGTCCGAATAAGCAGGTCGAGGCTCAAAGTCCAAAATCCTCTGCTCAGCACGTTACAGTCCCAAATTTATCAAGGACCAGAAATCATGCAAGCATCTATCATAGCCCGTGGATTTGGAAAAAGTTTGCAGTCATCAAACGGTCGGGCAGCATCTGGACCATCAGGAAAGGCGTCAACGACGACGACCTCTCTATTCTACCACCCTTTTTATAATGATTTCAGGTTAAAGAAGATACATTTTTAGGCCTAGAACAGTGGTGATTGGCTGGTTGGGATCGTCCGATTCTTATTCCCAGAGTCTCAGCTCAGTCCGAGTTGTGAGGTCACTAGTACACATTTGAAATCGTCTTGTTCCGGTCTGTTGAAGTCTTGATTGTTCCCTTATCTTGGCAGACCACCAAACTGTTATCCTAGACCAGGGACACGATGTGTAAAGGTTGCTAAGAAGTTCACGATACCGTCCGGGCATGCGTATTTGACTCCACGCCTCACGAGATGGTGGCCACTTCTGGGTACGAAGTCAGCGGCCATTTTGGATTAGGCCCAGATGTCAACTTAAGCGAAACAAACACAAAAGAATAGTTAATATATAGAAATTATGATTCTAATGTTAACCCCTTACTAATCCCTTTATGTGTTTGTATTTATCTAGCATATAGCGACATTTAAAGCAATCATAATCACCTTTTCAATCCTCCACGAAGATGCAAACGTCACAAACCAATATATCGTGCAATATACAATTACCACATATACTATTGTTAATACGCGTACAGATTTTAGTTACTTGAATTATTAAGCCATGCAAATAGCAGTTCCCACGTGTAGTTTGGTTTTAATACTGTTGATTAATATACATGCAACACTCATTTAATAATATTATAATTAATAGATTATCTAATTAGTGTTTTCATGCAAAATAGAGGAGGTATACAACATTTTGCAATACCTGCTCCATCAGTAACACTAATTGGAAAATGGTCACTAAAGGCGATAGGGTGAGTTATATATTAGTAGGTAAGTAATATGACTTTATTCGATATAAAATGTCATAAAAGTACACCAATGTGGACAGCATAAAAGCTATGCAATGTACATCATATGGCAGTATAAAAAGATGTAAAAAAAAAGAGAATATATACATATAAAACCATGAATACAGTATTCGCCATGCATACGGAATGAACCTAAGCTTCTGGGAGCCCAGCTCTTGAGGACATTAACATTTTAGTGCGTATCAGCCAAGCACACCCCAAGTATTTGGCTACCCCACATACTGTGGCAAGTACAGAAGCATCAGTTAAAATAAATCGTAGTGCCGCCCTATAATCCGCAAAGCCCAAATTCCTGCAGATTGGTCGAAGCCACTTCCTCCTCGCTGTTCTATATGCCGGGCATGCGAAGAGAACGTGGGGAATGGATTCAAGGGGGGCAGGGCAGCCAGGGCAGTTAGTAGCTGTCACTCTCGAACTCTTCCAACTTGCTACAAAGATATTGAGCGGAAGTGTGCCAAACCTGAGCCTTATATAGAGCATTCTGTCTCATGGGGATAGAATGAAATCGAGATATTGCTCAATTTTGGCCTCGAGCTTGTGCTCTAAAAATTGATCTGTGAGGGTTCCACGGTTAGTGTTTCTGGCTTCCACTCCCCAGATCCAGTCCCAGTATGCTTTTCTTATAATTTGCTTGGTAGGTGGGATCTGTCTAGACCAAGCCTCCCCAAATCCAATTTCTGTGTCTAGCTGTTTTAATTTGTAAATCCATTTGATCTTGTTGCCTGTATTTAAATGGATGATGTCATTCAAGGCATTGGCATAGCTGGCTAATTCAGGGGTTTGTCTCAGACGGACCCAGAATAGCAGCGGTCGGAGTATCTATTTAATATTAAAAGAAAATGTATAATTGTGCACGACCCACGACTGTTAAATGTACCGCTAAACGGTATGGGTGGTGAACAGAGGTTGTTGGCGAAACCCAGATCCATAGTATATTTGACCAGATTTAGTGTATCCCCGAAAAGGGAATGAGAGAAATGAGAGGTATCTATATCATCATCAGATGATAGACCACAATGTCCTCCTGCCATATGAGTGCAAAGACTAATATTAAAGTCCCCGCCCCAGATTACACAGAGGTCTTTGGTTATTTTCCCATAAATAAAGTCAAAGTCCTCCTGTAATAGCATTAAAACCTCCCGGATTTGCAATGCGAGAATGTTATTATAAAAGTTTAAAAGCACAGTACAATGGGATTTATCAATATGAATTTTTAAAACCTGATAGTAGGTATTGGATACTACAAGGGTTATCCTAACTAAGTTCAGCCTGTGTGAGACGAACGTACATAGGCCACCCTTGTTCTTCCCATGACTGGACAAGGTAGCAGGGGTGAAAACATTTTTAAACCCATTAATGTGACAGATCTCAGCTGCACAGGTTTCCTGAAAGCCTAAAATCTTGAAGCCATAAATTAAATTAAGCCAATCGGGATCAACCAATTTAGTGGTTAGACCAGCCACATTCCAAAAATGTTTATTCGTTAAGCTAACCCGAGCTTTACCACTAGTAACACACCTAGTAAAACCACCAACAGCATTGGAAGCCTTTGAATGGTGGACAATATTGGTATTGGCATAAACAGACCTGGAACAAGGGTAATCCTTGAAGTTTCATTGACAATATTGTACAGAGTAATCTTAAGAATATTAGTGGTACTGCTCCCTGGGGAATATTGGCACTGCCTTATTGATGTCCACACCCCCATTTTCGTATCATGGCCCAATTGCCCTAGTAATTGAATGGAAACTATGCCAGCAGCCATGGTGGGAAGTTGGCTGAATATTTAGAGCATCAGTCCAGGTGTAAGTGAGGGCATGTGTGCACTCGGCTCAGGCCATGCTCTGTGCTCATAGCCCAGTACACCATTTTCTAAGTAGTTTGGCTTATCATTCATCATGCAACTGTTATTTGATAGTGACCTGGGGGAGCTGATAGGAACCACCAAGGGCCTATCCCAAAGCAGGTCTAACTAGCTCAGCTCTAGAGGTTTTTGCACAGCCGATTAGATGGCCATTCCGGTGGTATACTTGGAAGGCATTCCATGATGCTTATCAAGAGACTCCATAGTGTATTTGAGACAGATTTTATGACATATTTTGGAGCAGACTTTTGATATTTGAGAAAGATTTACTTGTGCATCGGGGAAATCTAAATGTGCGTTTGTGTGTATTGACATGAAATATGAAGATTTATATTTGAATTTCATGACTGAATTTAATGCATACGTTTTAGACTTTGTGGCACATTGCAAATGTAATAGTGCATATGTCTAAAATAAAATTAGCATTTTGAGGGAGATATTTATGCTGAATCTTGGGATGATTTGTTTGTGCGTTTTAGAAATCTCCCATGGTACACCTGGGAACAATTGCATACTGTGTTTTGGGTGAGAATTCATTACAAGTTTGGGGGGAGTTTCAAACTAAAGTTTATAGACCATATTTGGTCCACAAAAGGAAGGTTTTCCAATTACATTGAGATTCATACATACTGCCTCAAGGCTAGTTCAGAGTGAAATGTGGAAAAAATACACCATATATTATTGCATGAGAGTTCACAAACTACTTGGTGATTTTTTTTATGATGCGTGACAGATTTATTAATGCACTGCTGTAGTTCACTTTGATTTGTACTACAATCATAGTACACTGTGTTTAATGAAAATGTTAAAGAATTAATTAGACTTATAATGTATTCCAATCTTTTTATTTTCAGGTTTGTCCTCTATAAATTACCAAAATACAAAATTAATAAACGAGCTGTGACCGGGCTGGATTATATGTACCTCGATTCTCAATCTCTGGAATGGCAACTGAGCAACTTTTTGATTAACATGACTAACAGTGCGCTAGGGGTAACTTTGGAACAGCTGTACCGAACTTACGCAAAACAGGCAAGTCCATGTTGACTTTTCTAAAAACATATATTTAGGCAAATGTGTGAAAAATAGCCACTGTAAACCAACATATCAGATTAATGACATAATTTACTTAATGTAGGCCAACCAAAATATGGGTTATATATGGGTTATATAAAGTCAAATGAGTGATATCGCCACAGAATGAATTGAAAACCTGAGTAAAATATCATGTACTATGTTATAAATTGTTCTTTTCCTCAGAACTGTGGAAAAAAATGTATGTGTGGAAACTTAGTTCAGCTACAATCATTTCGTACTACAGAAAGTTACAATAAACTGGGTATTTGGTCAGTTACTGATAAACCTTCCAGGATCCACTCCGAGATTCTGCTATACCAGGAAAAGGCAAATTAGTAATGGGAGCGATGGGTGACTATTGGTCATTAAAATGGTACCCACACATGTTTTGCAGTTTTCAAGTATGATTTAGAAGTAAGAATGAGATAGTGCACGCCATTGTTGTTAATATTTGGAGTACCTTTATTTGCTAAATATCTGGGGCCTCATTTATAGGATTTTGGCGTAGGGCAGCACAGCAAGGCAACTTGCTGTGCTGTCCTGCGTCAAAGTGAAAGGGCAGGAATGCACCATATTTTTGCAATACAGTGCATTCTTGTCTTCCTCCCTGCTTTGGCATTTCGGCAGCCTAGCTCTGTTGCATGCAGGATTGTTTTTGTTCAGGAAGGGTCACTTTCCTACACACAAACAAGCCTAAGAGGTGTTTTCCTTTTTCTATGTGTGGCGCAGAATGCAGCATACATAGAAAGAGGAAAAGACAAGGAAAAATAAACATATTTCTCCTCATTACGCCTCACCTTGGGAGGCATAAGGTTTTGGCACTTCCCCAGGTGTACATGATTTTGTAAATCTGGGGCAGCATCAAATTCCATGGGTGCTGCACAGGAAAACCCACTGCAATGTCCATGGAATGCCTCCGGGGTGCAGAGTAAGGTGATGATTCATAATTCATGCAGGATTGCTTGGCATATGCAAAAGGAAAAATGATGGATGGAATGTGGAACAATGCAAACACCCTAGTCACAAAGATCTAGGTTTAGTCCATCGTTTTTTGCTCGCTACACCACCCCAATTTGGACCCATCCGTATGTACATCAGTCTTGACCCTGTTCCTTATGGGAACAGTCTAGCCCGAACTGCCAAGCCAGGTCCTCCCTGGACTGGAAACAAGCATCCTGGGACTGGTTTCAGGGCATCACCCCTCATCAGCCAAGCTAGCTAGAATCCTGTGGTGGGGTGAGCATGGGACCCATGTCTAATCATACCCTTCCCACTTAGGGCAACAAGTGCAAAAGGAACAAATGATGGACGGAATGCCGAACAATGCAAACATTCACACCAGTCACAAACGATCTGGGTGTAATCTATCATTCTTTTGCTTACCACGCCACCCCAATTTGGACCCAGCCATATGCAAATCAGTCTGGACCTTGGTCCTTACGGGAACAGTCCAGACCGAACTGCTAAGCCAGGCCCTCCCTGGACTGGAAACAAGCATCCATAGCTTCTTAAATCAGATTGAGTGTCCCGCATCAAGCATGTACCACTTTACATGGCACAAAAGTGATGCAGGAATCGCATAAATACGCCCACACATTTTTTGAGCAATATAATACATGAAACGTGAGCTACACAAAAAAAAAGGAAACGAAAAAACAAACAACTGTTTTGCTTAAGTCCTAAATTAATTTCATCCTCATAAAAGGAGGGGATAATTATAATTTAAGGGCATACATTGGTAATCATTTTTTTGAATTGATGATTAAACTTACGTAAATTGACTTGTGCAGATGTGATTAGTCTTGTATTTCAAAAGCTTCACAGAAGTCCTTCCACCATTTAGAAAAAGAAGGAATCAAACTATTTTTCAATATTTTGGCAATGAGTGTCTGAGGGGCTGTCATGGCATAAAACACCAAATCCTCTTTTTAAAGCTGTTGATCCAAAATTCCCTTCAAATGGGACACCTATCGAACATAGGCACAGTGCTTATTTGTATGCAAGAGCGGCGGTGGCAAAGTTTAGTTTTATTATGCCATTTTATAAGCTAGAAATCAAATAGCGCATGGTATAAACAGCTTCTTAGTTTTGCGGGAGTGATTACTTTGCAGAATCATCTAAGTATGCAGGAAATGTGGTCTATGTTTATGGTTTCAGATAACCATGAAGACCATTTTAAGGTCTAGTGTAGCCTATTGTCCAGTTTGTTCTTGACAAGACAGGCATAAATAAAAAGACCTCCCTTAAGAAACATTAGACTTAAGAAATTATGTTGGTATAATGAAATAGTCAGCATTTTCTTTCGTTCAAGGACAAAGAGTAGAAATTTGAAAAATGAATTCTTATGGAAGTCAAATTCATTGTGAAGTAAATGGAAGGGTTTCAATATTTATTTCTTGAACAGATCCCCTAATTTAGTATTCATGAGTGTGTGTGTTACAAAAGTAACTTTCCCTAAATATGTCGGGTGGTTCAGGATAGCAAGGAGACGAGTTTGTGATTGAAAGACCGGAATGTGTAATGTTAGAAATTGGACTGTTTGTTGACTGGGTTGTAAGCCCTGGTCATGAAGGGCACCAGGGAGTAGTGATCATAAAAAGAGCTGGTTTCCATGCCTTGACTAACTAGCCAGAGACACCCTCAAGAATCTTACAAGTGCCAAGTGGTTAGTCACAGCGATAAACCACCTGCCCAGCAAATGTCACCTTTGTCAGGGAGTGCCTGGTGCAATGTAGGTTTCCTCTATTTAGTAAGCTATCCTCCACCACCAGCGAAAATGTAATTCATGTACTGGATAAGCTGTTCTCTCCCTGAAGTCATAAAGACAGGCGATGGGCCTCCTGTCAACGAAAATGATTTTGCTGCACTTTCAAGCCACCTTTGCTTTAAGCATTTTAAAATCACACCACACTGGTCACAACCCATGAAATGTTTAAGAGATTCATGTCCACTAGAAAGAAGCCTGTTCAACAGGCAGAACTAAGCCAATTGGACAGACATCTGGCACTGAAAACATTGTTGCAAGCACACCACAATACTCCTACCAGCAACATGCAATATGATTGTGAACACACATGCTGAGGGAGGAAGTGTGTTTTAGAATACCTTCCTCACAGGACAGGTCACCTCAACAATGAATGCCGGAAGAGGAAGAAGACCCAATGACTTATTAAATAAATATAGGACATTAGAGAGGTTTCACATTGTCAGCAGAATAGATGTAATATAGTTATAGCAGGGACAGTGACAGTACCACCAGGAGCCCAGGGATGGGCACTAGCCAGCAATGCCACCACTTCCTGCAGGCTTAGAGGATGGAACAGGAAATAGGGAAACTATGGGTCAGGGTGACTACAGATGACTAGCTCCTCTAGTTATAGAAGATTGAATGTATTAGGGCAGGGTTACTACGAAATAAAAATAGACTAAACTGGTAACTGTTGAGGTGTCTTTCCTTGGAGCAAAAAATAAAAAACTGTTAGATACACTTTATTAATAGTTGGCTTAGTGACTTTTGGGCTATTCACAAAGTGAACTTACACTTCTGAGGAATTTACATGTGTAAGTGTACTTTTACACTTCTGAGTAACTTTATTACTGTAAAGTTACTCAAAGGTGTACACTTACACATCTGCCACCCCCTGGAAAAGGGGGTGGAACAAAATTTACGAGTGCACATTATCACTGCCAAAAGTAGTAAATCCAGTACCATACATGGCCAGTCACTAGTATTGCCACATCCATCCAGAGAAAATAATAGAGGTATAGACTTATAATAAAACCACAAAGGAAATTATGTTAAATTAAATTCATTTATTGAAAATAGTTAAAAATACAAAATAAATATAATTTAATGTTAGAAATATATAAAAATAAAACATATTTATAATTTAATTACAAAAATTAAATACCTTTTTCATTTAAACATTAAGGTAATATTACAGTTCAATAAAATAAAAGTGTATTACTTTAATTTAATTCTGCGCCCCACTTTTAAATTAAACTTCGGAAAAATAATTTGATTTTATTTAATATATGAAAACTAAATAAAGATTTAATCAAAAATTACGTTTAAAGTGCTGTAGTATTTTCTTCTTTTGTTCTACATTTTTAATAAATATATCAAATTAATGTACAGTAATATTTAACTTAAAAAAAATGTTATTAACTTTTTCCAAGTTTAATCAATATTTTTAGTTTTCCCTTTACCATATGAAGATTAGATCTAAGCTGGAGTAATTTAATACTGTTGTGGGCTCCTTTTAGCCTTATGTAAATTTAAAAGCGCAGATTGTGAATAACAGTGGGCGTACTCTTGTGTGGGTGGGTGCATGTTCCTCCCTAAACCCCTTCCTAATCCATCCTTTACCCTTCCTTACTCCTTCCTTAACCACACCGATTCTGTAGTATATATTTTCAATTTTTCACCACTCCTACATTTACTGCTCAGTAGTAAACTTACATGTGTGAGGATATTTCTATAGAATAGATAGGAAAGGTGGGAGTGGATATTACACACATTGGTTTTTAGAATAGCATTTTAAAGCACTGCAAAGTGCTGTTTGTGAATAGGCCCCTTTGTAATATATTTTTTAACCAATCATTTTTTTCCATCATTTACAGGTATGTTCTACACTTTCTTGTAATGGTTTAAAATAACTATACAAATAAATAAATGATTGAATCACATAGGTAGAATTACCATGGGGTTAGCCAGCACTTTTGACGATCCTTTTCCTTACTTGCTCTCCGAAAAGATTTACACCACACAGGCAAATTTATGTTGTTTAAGTAAAACAATATTTTTTTCAACACCACATCCCTAATTTGAAATAATTCTAAACAATCAATTTGTAGAATTTTGTTTGTTTAGATTCAATGGTTTCTGTAGTACCCTACTGTAAGGTTCTTAAATTATAACCTGACGATGTGAATGCAAATGTAATTTTAGTGGAGTATTTGGATTAATTTTAATCTGTACATCTGTATTTAGTCTAGAATGCGTGCCAGCTCTTTCTCTCGCTCTCCTGTGTTTTGTTTTATTTTTAAGTGCAGAAAAACGTAATTCATTTTCACGGGATAGATCACAGAGTCTTTTTAGCCAGAAGCCAAAATGAGTTGGTGGTGAGAGTCGCAGAAAAGAAAAGACTGAAGGGTGCAGTGAAATCTGATATAATGACGTGTAATAGTGATATTTTCACATGACACTATCTAAATAGAAAACACTTAGTACCCGATTATGAGTTTGACGGTGCAGTGGCGAGGCAGTCCCGCCGCCGCACCGCCAAGCCTGTGTGGAGAACGCATGCCCTAATTTGACTTTTTAAATCAATAGCGGGCTATTCCTTTGGTGGTCCCACAGCAGTGTATATAAACTAGGCACCGCATTGGAAACATCAAAGGAAGTTCCAGCACTGCTTGGACTGAAAAGTCCATGGCGTGCTGAGACATCTGTGCATGCACACAAGGGGGCACATGTTGTGCCCCCCTGTGTGCATCCACAAGACATGAGGCACAAGGGGGCCCTGGAGTACCCCCTTTGTTTCCTCACTGCCATCGTTTTCATGGAGGAAAGACCTCCATGAAAACAGTGGTGGTGATGAAAGTCGTAATATGCTTGGTGGGACACCGTCGGCCCCGCCAAGCATATAGATGCCTCTGGACCACCGCACCACCGACAGGGACCAGCTGTTACCTGGCAGAGTCGGCGGTCTTAAGGCGGCACGACCACTATGGTTGTGTTGGGCGACCGCCACCACAAGTCTGTTATCGGTCCCTCAGACATCTCCCCTGACCAGCAAGGGATAGGTTCAGGTAGTGCAGCTGGTGCAGTGGCACCAGCTGATTCATTGCCTCTGTGATTCCACCGGTAGTTGCAGCTCTCTGCATTAACAGAGTCCAGCAAAAACCAGTGCAATGCCGAAGTTTCAGATCAGTAATTCACTTTTTCTTTCACATATTAGAGATAACCCAATTTGCCCCAGAGGCTTAAGCAGAAATATCTCCTTAGTTTGAGCTGCTAAGTGGGATGATTGGGTACGGGCCTCGAAAGAGCTGAGACAGAATGCGTTGAAAGAAGACTGCTTTTATTATGATTCCAGTCAGAATAAAAGGCTTTTGATGATGCAAAACACTTTACACCACACACTTACTGATTTAGACACAAACCTGAACATGCCCATTGCACACGTGAAATGAAATGGCACAGCAATTGAGACAAGTGACATAACAGCACCATAAAAGCGTGCTTGGAAAGTGTAAGACAAAGAGAAATTAAATACATTATTTTCAATAACGCTTAATAATAGGTTTTGTCAACAAGATGAATTATGAATATAATGTTTTATTATTCACTTACTGATAAAATAATATAATTCCCACAATGTGGCCTAGCTTTTCTATTGCCTTTCATTGTAATGCATCATAAACAGAATATGGTGCAATTTCGCGATAAATTTTGTTAGGCAGCTGAAACTTACAATCATGACAGCAGAGACCATAATAGTTATAGAAAACCACAAACAAGTTTAGTAAAATGATTTTTAAGAATAATTTGCATGCATGGTTGTTGAAAATTTGTGGCAGTAGGCCATAGTTAACGTTAATCAGTTTCATGTAATAATACATTGGTGAAGCATTACTGTCACGCCTTAAGGGGGGGTGATTTGGGATCCTCAGGGAAACGCAGGCACTCAAGTATTTTGAGGGGGATGGCTTTATTGCCAATGGTCTGTTCAAACAAAAGAAAAGTACACAATGTCAGTGTAAGGTCCAGTTGAAGAGTATTCCTCTTATTTTCACCGGTCCCAGAACAGAAAGGAGGAGGGCTCCAACGTCAGAGACTCTGGATGGAGTTCCTGGCTGGCTCCAAAAGATGAGGAAGTCCCCAAAACACAAAAGAAATCAAGGGTCAGTGGGCGGTCTATGGTGTCGTGTTGGGCCTTAAGCCCACATTCCAGTAATCAGGGACACAGACACCAGAAGATGAATAGTAGTGAACTGGCCACGAGCACGTGCACTCGGGCTCTTTTATTGACGGGGCCACGTCACTCGTGACGCCCGTGATGGATGGGTGTGGGGTGCAGTGTGACCAGCCCTCAAGGGAGTGGCTGGAGGTGCAACTTCCTGCGGGACACTAGAACGTGTCCCGCAGGACACTACATTCCTCCCCAACTTTATTGAAGGACAAACAAAGTGTCAGTCCAACCTGTGGGGAAGAAAACAAACGGTTACCTAAGTACCACCGGGTCCATCAGTCTCTCGAGTCAGGTGGCAGGACGACCTCAGACATGGGCTGGTGAACTTGGCTAGCGGCAGGACCTTCTTTAGCAGACACCCGTACTTTAACCTGAAGGGCTCAGGCCACGACTGCTGGCTTGGAGACGTCCGCTGCATACCGACAGTTCGCTGGCAAAGACATGTCTTGTATGGCTTCCCTTTTGCTGACGTCGGTGATGGTCTGTGGTGAGTTCTAACAGTTCTTTTAGTATGCTGAGTCGTGACCATGGATGGAGTCTCATGTGAGATTTCAAGTGGGTGTTGCTGGACCGACTGTCCCTGTTGAACTACTTGGCGGTGACCGGTATCATGTCGGTGGGGCAATGTCTCACCTTGCTCTCCCGCCTGGGGAGGCCCGTCGTCGGGGTTGCTGCGGGACTGTAGGAAGGCTGCACTGGAGCCGCTGCTTGTGTGCCATCTGGTGGCAGCTGCAGGACCGCCGAGGAGCCATTGCTTGGTCGCACGCACAACCCTCATGGGTGGATGATTGTTGGTCAAGACTTGCACTCGCTGCCGCGGTTCCGGTGTAGGCCAGGTTCACAGGTGGTTTCTGGTTCCATCTAGTCGGCTTGTGTGGCAACGGCTTCGGACTCCAGTCCATCGGTACTCGGGAGGTGGTGTTTGACGCATGTGCTGATGGCTGGCCTGGTGATGGCTACCAGCCAGGGGGTGAGTCGGAATGACAGGTGGTGGTGGCTTGCTGAGAGAGTTCGGGTGTCAGAATGGACCTGGGCAGCCACGTGCATCCGCCTTGCTGATGTTAAGGGGCCGTGGCGGTTTAACACGTAGTGTGTTGATCCTCTCTTGCCTGGCTTGGGGCCACTGCCGACTCCATCTTGAGGCGGTGTGAGGACGGACACTCAGAGCTGATCTTCAGCCGTGGCATCTGCGGACAGGGATGCCACTTGACTCGGACTGCTGACACTTGGGGAGTGGCCGTTCACCTGGGGAAGCGTTGTGGAGAGACTCGGTTCGCGACTGCTGCGGCTTACATTCGGTTCTCCCGTGAGGCTGTGTCCAGGGACGTTGGTCCGCCTTGGTGGCTGTCGGATGTGTCAGGGTGAGCTCTTGGCTTGCTGTGAGTCCTCGGTCTTCTCCCTTTTCTGGTCTGTTCAGCCCACCAGTGTCTTCCGGTTTTCAGGGTGACAGGCTGTCACTCTTCTTTCTTCGAGGGCGTTGCGCTCGGACCTCGAGGCGGTGCTGTCGCGGCGCCGGCTTCTGCCTTCGCTTCAGCGCGCTCCTTGCTTGACGGGCAACGTGACGTCCAGTCGCGTGTCGCTGGTGTTGGAGTGTCTGTTGCTGTGGCGGCCTGCCACGTGGTGTGTGCGACTCCTCTCTTGCCTGTCGTGGGTCACCGCCGACTCCATCTTGAGGTAGTGCTGAGGAGGACACTGTGTGGCTTTCGGGCCACTGCGGGTGCGACTCCTCTCTTGCCTGTTGTGGGTCACCGCCGACTCCATCTTGAGGCTGTGTTGAGGAGGACCCTGTGTTGCTTTCGGCCCTCTGCGGGGCTTCGCTGGTGCAGTGGGGACATGGTCGCTCTCTGTGCTGCGCTCAGCTATGTTTCGTTGCGGAGATGCTTCTATCTCCCGGGCGCCTGCCCGTGTTGTCGGATTCACTGGTGTGGTCTTCTGCGCGCTTCGGACCACGTGCGCTCTGTCTTCGCCTTGGGCGCTCCCTTCTGGCACTGGTGTGCCTGTGGTGTGGTTGGCGTTGTGCCTGTTCACCAGAAGGGGCGGGTGACGCGACCTCTTCACTGGCGGTGGTTTTGGGCAGCCACGTGTGGTGCGTGCTCTGCACCTGTCTTTTCTTGCGCGGTGGATGAGGACAGTTCTCTTGCAGCGCTGCTGTTCTGGCTGGCCGTCCACTTGTGATGGTGGGGGTTTGGATTGCAGCGTCTTTGGGGGTAGTGCTTGAGCTTGAGAATTTCCAGGCTTCCTTGGAGCGCTCAGGGCTGAGCAGAAGTCTTTTCTCTCCGACGGTCTGAGAGGCCTGTAGGGGTGTCGCGCAATGCACCCCACCTTTGGGCTCTTCGCTCGGGGTTTGCCTTCTTGATGGGTTCAGCTGTCCTTCCGCTTCTTGGCACGTTATTCTGCTGGGGTGGTCCTGGGCTACGGGCTTCTCTTTGTTAGTTATGGGTTTGGAGCTCCTCTTCTGTGAGTTGTGGGGGGCGTCCTTAGGCTGATCTCTGCAGTGGCACTGGGAGCAGTGCTCAGGCTCTTCAGCATGCCTTGCCTGTGACTGGGCGTGCCTGGGTAGGGTTTCTGGAGGCGCTCTTGAACGGTTGTGCGGTGGCACTGTCGCCACCTGCAGTGTGAGTCCAAAGACAGTCTTACGGTTGCTGAAGTTTCCTTGCTCATGGCGGTATGCCTTCTTGCTGGGTGTTGCTGTGTTTTGCTTCTTGGCACGTTCCTGTGCTGGGTTCGTCCTGGGCCCCTGGTTGCATCTCTGGCACACGCTGGCTGCAGGTGCCGGCATATCTCAGCAAAGGTCTTGCTACTTCCTCATTGACATGCCGAGAGTGGCTGAGGTGTATTGAGGCTTGATACTCTTGTGATGGGGCAGCTTTGTTGTGTCCACAGTAGTGCTACTGCCGCAGTGGGTGTCGCCCTGGGGTGTCTTGGACCTCTGGGGTCTTTGCTTTGGCATGGAAGCATTCGCGCTGCTGCTGATTACTTCCACTGGCTTTGTAGGGGATTCCACTGATCCTTGGTGGGTTTCCTCTTGCTGCGAGTGTTGCGCATGCTGTGTTGAGGTACTGTGTCGTGCACCACCCCTAGGTGCACTGTGGCTACTGTTCAGGTGCTGGGTCGGCTTGCTGCCACTGCGAAGCCATGCTGGGGTGATGATGCAGTTGTGAGGCAGTGCACAGTGTTGGTGGGTCCCCGTCCTCACAGGATGCTTTCTATTGTCTGGCTCTTCCCTTCGGTAATAGATCCTGCCTCTTGGACGCCAGTTTTCCTCTTTGCTGGGGGTTGTGTCCATCTATTTATTTATCTTTATTTTTTCTCTGGCTGGTAGCCAGCGGAGCGGGCTTCTTGCAGGGACTGTCTGTTTTTGGCCACCGAGTGGGAGCTGGGAACACTGCGTGGTTCACTTTGTGCTGGGGTGAAGAGGGCCGTACCCTATACTTATGTGGGGGTTTTAGGCATGCCTCACGACTCAGTTTTGTTTCTTGGCCTGGAGTCCACTAGTTTCAGTGGCTCTGAGGATGCATGGGTCTGGGCATTCCTGCCGTAGTTTTGCACTGCAGGCTGTTTCTTCCTCGTGTGATTGCTTGGGGCGCCTGCACTACCACTTGTGGCCGCTAGGTGGCAGTGCAGCGCTTCAGTGCACAGGGCTCAGCGGTCTTTCTGGAACTTGAAAGCCTCGGTGCGGTGCTGTCTTTGCCTGCTAGACGACGCAGGTGCTGCTCCCGCAGCAGCCTTTCACACGCAGACGGCTGTGTAGTCCCATGGGCATTGTGGAGACATGTATCGGGACATTTCCTGCAGTGCGAGCTACACGGGGAAAAGGTAAGGTAGTTTTCTCTGTCCCTAGAACTGGGAGCTGCGGGGTAGCCCAGGCTGGTGCAGCGCTACTGATGTAGAAGGCATCCGGAGTGTGCGTGCAGGGAAAGCAGACCCCTGCCGGTGCTCTGACTGGGCCGGTACAGCGGGGCAGAAATCTTCCACTTTTCCCGGGTATAGCAGGGGGGCCTGAGCTGGTTGGGATGCTGTCTTTGTCACCTCTCCCTTGAGGACAGTGCTGCCACCGTTTCTTCGCCGCAGGGAGGACGCCTATCCGGTCGTGCTTGGAGGCTGTGGGGGCGCGCACAGCAGGTGCTGCCAGTGCTTTCCTCCACATGCGTACACACAGGGGGACCTCGACTAGCAGCGCAAAGTTCACCGTGCCACTGGGGGCAGGCTCAGTCTCGGCTTGCGGGGGCCGTGCCGGCGGGGACTGTGGCCGACTTGCGATAATGGCATTAGTCCCATCGCCCGCAAATGCATCTCCGGAGCGCGCCTTGGGGGTTTACCTTGCAGACTCTGGCATGGCTCTGCCGGCACTATGGACACGGTCGGCCTTCCTACGGCTCGCAGCCTCCGGGTTTACGCTCTGCTCCTCTGCAGGTACCGCAGCCGTTGACCGCTTGGTGTGGGCTCAGTGCCCATGCGGGTGCAGGTGCCGGAGGAGTTCGGGGGGAAGTATCCTCCTCCTTTTCAGTGAGAGACAGCGACGGGGCTTTCCACGCACTGTGTGTACTGCGACCCGTGTCTCCCACGTCCTCGTAAACAGGAAATGTTCAGCCGGCAGCAGGGGTGCCCTAGACAGGGGCTAGACTGTCCCTCAGGCGGGTGAAGGGGCTTCCAGCGCACGCACGGGGGTCGACCCGCTCGTCGCCATTGTCGTGTTGGGCCTTAAGCCCACATTCCAGTAATCAGGGACACAGACACCAGAAGATGAATAGTAGTGAACTGGCCACGAGCACGTGCACTCGGGCTCTTTTATTGACGGGGCCACGTCACTCGTGACGCCCGTGATGGATGGGTGTGGGGTGCAGTGTGACCAGCCCTCAAGGGAGTGGCTGGAGGTGCAACTTCCTGCGGGACACTAGAACGTGTCCCGCAGGACACTACATATGGAGAACCAAACTGAGGGGAGGGGAAGACAGAAGTGAGGGGAGCACCGTTCCTGCTATACGGGTGGAAACCAGAGAGGCGAAGAAAGCAGCGGTGAGCTCCCACCTTACTACCCGTTCCCTTCCTGTGCTTTAACGAGTCCCAGGACACGCTCATGTATCTGTTCCAGCCACCCTCCTCCTGGAGAGTGGAGGCTTGTGGAGCGGTGTCGGACCCTGCCGCCGCTTTCTCCTGGTGTCGGGGTTGTCGGGGCGGCCTCCGGTGCACGTCTGGGCAGTCGCTGATCTGGCATTTTCTCCCTTCCCGCCACGTCCCTCGGCTCGTCCGCAGAACTCCAGGTTGTTCCGGACTCCTCCCTCTTCAATGCATCAGGGTTTCCAGATAGGGTCCACAGGGCTGGCGTCATGCATTCTGACTCCTCCCTTGACGGCTTTCTGGTATGTTAAAGGGACTGGCCTCGTCCCGCACCTGCGTTGTCATGACATCATCGTAAACAAATGGTTCCCAGTCCCGCTCCCCAGGCTCCTCCCGACAATTACTATTTTTCTTTTATTATGAAACGTTGGTTTGATGCATTATATTTGATTACAATTGAGTTTAATCAATCGGATGCTGATGTGCATTTTAAGGCTTTCAAACATTTTCTTTCCTAAACTGCATTTTTTCTAAGCCAAATACAATGGTCCTTTTCCGTTTCTCCAAATGTTGCTTTATTTGTTCTGTGCATTTGCCATCTCACACATTTCTTTAGAGTTCACTGTAGAAATGGTTTGGTTTAAAAGTGAACTATAACCTGATGCCATGAACTCAGTGGATGCAGGCACAGGTAAGAGCAATGGGGCGGTGAGGTGAGACGGGGCAGGTTGGGGGGTAAGAAGTTGACAGACAACATGGTAGGTAAAATTAAATAAATAAAACCACTTACCTGTGCACACCGCATCACCGAGCACAAGGTAAGTAGTTTTCTTGATTTATTTCATATAACCTACCTCGTCATCTGTCGACTTCTCCCCCTCCACCCTACCCTGTCCCGCCCCACTGCCCCACTGCTGTTACCTGTGCTGGCCACCACTGCATGTACTGTTACGTTGTATACTTCTCACTGTTGACAAACCTATGAGGCCTGGAAATCCAGTTCTTTTTCAAGATCAGTATGGGAAAGCATACAGAAATAATAGAAATATATTTGGTGATTTCATCCACAAACTATCCATCACCAAACGCGCATGTTATATTTTTCCTATGCGAGAGCCCTGAAAGCTTTTCCTAGGATTTTATAAACCACTCTTTGATCTCTTATTTTCGAACTGACTTTTGTTGATACTGCTGCCTTTAAGCAGTTGGTCTGGAATCCTTTTTTGTCGAACTACTTGATATTGCTTTATTTCCCCTTTTTGCCCATGTTTTTTGGACTCGCTCGTAGTAGACTTTAACTTGGTTCCTTTTACACCTTTTGCTTTAGAATCCTTTCGATGCTGTTAGAGAAATAAACCATCCTTCTGCCTTTAATGGAGGTTGAAATGTGTAACTAACTAATGTAAGTTCCTGAAACCCATTGTCTGCCTTTAATGATGGTTAGAACCTTGTATCTAATGATTATTTTATAACTACACTCTGAGATTTTGAACTTTGACTAAATGTGTAGGTTCATACTATACTGCGTGTTTTAATATTCATGACTGAAATACTTAAAAGATTGCTTATCTTAGATTTTCTTTTTCATTAATACAATAACCAAATTATCTAAATTGTCTGAGTCTGTTATTGTGTACTGACGTTCTTTCATTGAACTGTGCTATTTTTCCATTTAGTTCTAAATGTGCTGTAGGGAGAATCAGATCATCTTTTCAGAGTATCACATTCTGCTTCTTTTATTCTGTGTTGCTATAGCAGAGCTTTTAGTGTGCATATTTTTGGTTAGACTTAACTTCTTTAGGAGGTTGGGTTTTGCAATACTTTATTTCTATAGTATGGTCCTGAGAGTGTTATTTGAACCTTATCACAAACTTGTGACTTAGTCACCAATTAATAGTCCCCATTGGGTGGGTAGCGTTGTGTTTTGGACTCCCTAATTCCCACCCATCCTATCAGCAGAGAAGGATCCATCAGAGGACAATTCGCCTCTGTGGTAAGGGTAATGCTGTGATTCGGTTTGGCTGTAAACGGCCCAGTATGATTAGAGCGATAAAGAGTAAGTAGAGAAAAGGTAAAACGTGTTTACCGCTTCTGCTGGATCACTTCTTATGGTCCACTCCAGATAATAGAAGCCTGCTGTTTATAAACATCATCTATTGGATGTTTCTGTATGCACATATGCTCAATGGAAAAGTGCAAGACAGAAATGGCTATAGCAGATCTTCAGCTCTGACTTGCACATCGTACGCAGATCTAATCAGTACCTAGTCCTATATCAACTCCTAAAACAAGCACAACCAGTACAGTGAGAATCTGATCAAAGTGTGATTGCTGATTCATTGAGCCAGATTACACAGCAGTGGCAGGAACAGGTGAGTTTTTGGGTCAGATAGGAAACGAAAAGAGTGATAAAAAAGAACCTGCAGAAGTGGACTCCAGAGGCACGAAGTGCAGGGTGGTGGAAGAAGAGAAAAGAAGTGGAATCACCACTAAAAAGCCTAAGTAGGGGGGCGTGGCCTGAGGCATCAAGATGGCGGTCGCACTCTGAGAGTGCTCCGGACCCCCTCCGTCACCTGCCTTCATCCGCCCGTTACCTGCTATTTTTGAAACCCTCCTGTGATCAGCGGCGATCCTGCGGCCCGCCAGCTGTGCTCCGGTCCCGCTCTTCGGCTGCCCGGGGCCCCTGTGGCGTGATCTGGCCTTCTCATGTCCGGGGCCTGGCCCGGCTATGATGGCGGCCTCCTCGGCGACCTGGTAGAGCATCAGACAGTCTGAGACCTGGCGCTCCTGTTGGGCTTCTCGGGCCTCTCTGGAGCGGTGAGTGCACCCGCCTGCTTTTCGGCGCGGCTTGAGGCCTGGTTGCGCACCTCACCGGGGGTAGCGGTGCTGAGGTGGTGCTGCGGCAGCGACGTGGGGTCTGCCTCCCGTGTGCGGGGGGGCCAGGAGTGGCTCGGCCGCTCGCTGACTCTGCTTGGCTGCCTGCGCCTATCGGCTGCTTCGCGGGATGCCCACGGCACCTGGGGGTGCTGCCAATCTCGGCTGCCTTTGTCGGGCAGCGGTGCACTGGAATTGGGCTTCCTCCCTCCCCTGGCTGTCCCAGGTTCCTCCGACCCGAGCGCTGGGCCCTGCCTGGCCTTCCAGACTGAGTCTATCAACGGATTGTGGCCCGACCTGCCAAGACCCACTTGAGGCCTTGTGGAGCGGCGCCCTCCCGGGGGGCCTAGACGTCACCTGCAGCTTCTTTTGCCCCCGGACCTGGGCCCTCGTGTGGATTTGGGCCACAGCGGGGATACAGCCTCGTTCCGGCCCCTGGAGCAGCCGGCCCTGAAGCAGCGGAGACCCCCTCTGGCCCGCCTAATGGTGGACTATTGGTGAGTGGGGTGCGAGCCAGCGGAGGGTGGAGGGGTGGTGCGGGTGGTGTGGTCATTACGCCCCTCTCCCCCCTCCTTGATAGAACTCGCGCCCCCGCATTTGCTCGCCAGAGAGAGAGACTCGCCCGTGGCCCCCCTGCTGACATTGACTCACCCCGGCTACTAACGTCCAGCGGGGGTGCTAGTCCTGCCTGCCAATTGGGGGTGCCCCTGTGGGCTTGATCATCGGTGTGTGCGAGCTGACTCTGGGCGACAGGCCCTGCCAAAGCTCAACTTCCTGCCAGCAGGGTGCATAGTGCACTCTCTGTCCTGGGACCCCCATCTCTGCCTGGTGCTGCCTCGTGTGCGGTGGGCCTGTGTCTGTCCATCACTGCCGGGTGGTGCGGAGCACGCTGCCTGCCCCTGCACTGCTGCCCCTCACCTGGACCTGCCCACGCCTGGGTGGCACCCACTACCCGCCGCCCCTGCCGCCGCCACTCGCCAAGTGATGCCTGACCCAGACTCTGGCCCAGCTAACACCTGAGGTGGTACGGGGAGGGGGGTAACCTGTCTCCCCTGGGCCTTCACTGGTGCCTCTTTGGCAGGGGAGGGGCAACACCTCATCCTGTTGATCGTGCCACCAGAATGGATTCAGACGTGTCCTGTTCTTTCCTTGTAGTCCGTGGAGATCCGTGAGGGGCGGACCTGCTCGGCCAGGCCCGAGTATTGAAGGTCTGGGTGTCGGGGAACCCCCCCCTCTCTGGGGTCATTGACCGCCCTCTCGCCCACGTAGCAGCCGGACTTCACCCTCAGTGGCAATGAGGAGGCATCGCGCCCTCCAGACTCCCAACCCGCAAACCCAAACGAAAATGGACCAATACACTACGAATGAGCGGGACCCGGGCGGAGGGGCATCAGGTGCTCCTGCCCCTGCTGGGGGTGACCTTTCCACAATTCTTCAAGCAATTGGCGCATTGCAGGCCTTGGCGAGGTGAGGGTGGATGTGGCCCTTATTCGCCAGGTCCTGCGCAACGCCACAGCCCGAATCTCTGAGGCGGAGTCACGTATCTCCACGGCAGAGGATGACATAGGCCAACTCAAGACCCAGGTGGCCTGCCTCGTGACTCAGACCTCAGAGCTCCCCAGTTGGGCCGAAGACGCCAAAAACAGGTCGAGGAGGAACAACCTGCGGGTCATAGGATTTCCCGAAGGGACGGAGCAGGGACACGCAGACACGTTTAGGGAGACCTGGATCCGATCCTGGATGCCCACAGAGTCCCTCTCTCCATGGTTCGCAATCGATCATGCTCACCGATCTCTGGCTTCCCGTCCTCCGCCTGGGGCTCCTGCTCGGCCCATCATCCTGCGCATTCTCAATTTCTGAGACAGGGATGCCATCCTTAGGGCGGCGAGATCAAAAGGCCCATTGATGTTCCAAAGCAACAAGATCATGGTCTTTCCGGACTACACCAGGGAGGTGCAGGCTCACCGTTGAACATATGTTGAGGTCAACCTGTAGCTCAGCAATTTGGGTCTTCACTACGGCCTTCTCTTTCCGGCCCGGCTCTGAGTTGTTTTCCAAGACAAGACTTTTTTCTTTGACAGCCTCCAGGCGGCTTGGACCTGGCTTACGGAGGAGCGCCCTCTCCGGAGCTGGCCTGTCTCCCCACTGACCGGATGGGAACCGGTGTGGCTTCAACCTTGCCCAAGCCCCAGACACGCCGCACTAGGTCCCATAAAAAGGGTGATCACTGCGATGCCACCTCCCGCTCGCCACAAGCGGTGTCCCAACCGCCCCCTCCCCAGACTTTGGCACGGAGGTCTGCTACTCCCGGCTCCACCGGCTCCTTGATTGACCTCAGCCGCATCCCAGACCCCTCGGAGACATTGCGCCCTACCCTGTCCAATTCAGACCTGTCTAGGAGCCTGGGGCCTTCAGACATGAGAATCATACACAATTCTTCACAATGCTCATAGAGCAGGGGTCGCTACCTATTCTGTGAGTGCGGAGGAGTCCACCTCTGCGAGGGCTATGCTCCGATGCCTGTCGACCTTGTTGCCTAGACTTTTTCACCTCCTTTTGTTGATTTATTTGTTCCTTTTACAGCTGATAACGAATTTCACATCCCCCTACATGGAGGGGTCCATCTCTGCTAAGTTCATGTTCCACTAACCGTTTTAGTTTAGCGCTCAGATTTCTTTGTGTTGGTGTTTTTGTTGTTGTTTCCTTTTCAGGCCGACAGATGCTTCATTTTCATAAGTGTAGGGTGGGGGGAGTTGGGGGTACGGGGGGTAGACTGTTGTCTCCTGATTTTTTTGTGTTTGGCCACCTACGGGACGCAGTTTTTTTTTTCATGGCAGCTTTCCAAGCTCACACAACGTTGATAAGGACATGGGCCTCGCCACACCATTCGGGCTACATCCCCGTGCCCCGGTTAAGGGTCGTTATCTCCCTTGGGATCCGGGTATCCCCCGTACTGTTCCCTGCACACAATACCCGCTCCAATGATGTCCACCTTAAGTAGACCCCTCCATGTCCTGTCCTGGAACGTCAATGGCCTGCTAGATCATATTAAGCAAACTGCTGTTCTCCGCAGCACCCAACGCCACGCACCCAACATTCTTTTCCTCCAAGAGACGCATCTTCTGGGTAATCACTGCTCCTTCCTCGCCCGCTACGGGTTTGATAGGGTCTGGCATTCGGGTTTCTCATGGGGTTCCCGGGAGGTGGCCATATTGATTCGGAAAGGTCTTCCCTTTTCCTTGACACAGGCCGAGGTGGACACACAAGGCCGCTATGTGGCCCTGACCGGCAGGATTGAAGGGCACCTCATTAATCTCCTGAGTGTATATGTTCCCCCTGCCACACAGCCCTCTACCCTTCGCCACCTCTCGAGTGTCTTTTCCACCTTTTCTCCGGGTCTGGCAGTCATCGGGGGTGATTTCAATGCTGTGTTGCACCTGCCGCGGGACACCTCAGGCACTCCCTCTGCATCCCGTCTAGCCTCTGCTAAGCGTCTTTCTGATTGGTCCCCCGCCCTGGTTCTCTGTGACACTTGGAGGGTGTGGAACCCCCGTCGTGATCAGTACACCCACACAGCGGCGGCCCACCACACTCATTCCCGTATTGATTTGTGCCTACTGCCAGCCTCCGACTGTCAGTTGGTGTCCGGGCTACTATCTTACCCCGGGGCATATCAGACCACTCCCCTGTCTCCCTCCGTCTCAGGACTCCTCCAGAGGGCGTCCGCACGACCTGGCTTATGAACGCTTGGATTCTGCAGGACAAGGAGTTAGTTGAATCCCTTGAGCAAGAGCTGAGGCAATGAATTTTGATCAACACGGGCTTGGTCTCTTCGCCGGGTACGTTGTGGGAAGCAGGAAAGACTACTATATGGGGAGTAGCCAAAGGTTTGGTTCATGCAAGACGAGCGGCCGAGGCCGCCCGCCTTGCACAGCTGGAGGCCCACGCTGCTCAGTTGTAGGCCGCCCAGGCCGATACTGACGATGCAGATTCCACCCGACAACTTGCTCTGCTCCATGAGGAAATCTGTCGCATCTCCTTGGACTCCGCTAAAATGCTCTGGTACTCCTCAGTGGCACGTGTGTATGGCTGGGGTGATAAAAATGGCAAACTACTCCACAACCTAATCTCATACCCCAAAGCGGACCGCGTCATCTCGGAGATTTGTGATGCGGCGGGTTGTCACCAATTTACCTCGCGGGCCATTGCCCAATCCTTTGCGGGTTACTATGCCACTCTGTACGCAGCCAGGCCTCCCGTGGCCTCCTTGAAGGCAGAGTTGTCAGAGACCGGGACCCACCTGCCTCGCCTTTTCCGGGAAGTCTCTGAGACCCTGGATCTTCCCCTCTCACCGGAGGAGGTACATGGAGCCATTTCACACCTGCACTCGGGCAAGACGCCTGGGCCAGACGGTTACCCCCAGGAATACCATGCAACGTACCGTGACCTGTTGGACCCGCAACTGGTGGTGCTGTTCCAAAATGTAGTGGACACGGGATCCTTTCCCCCTGAAGCGGACGTGGCCACCACTGTGGTGCTCCCAAAGACACAGCTGCCCTCCCTTGCCTGTGCAAACTACCGCCCTATTTCCCTCATTAACACCGAGGTGAAAATCTTTGCCACTGTCTTGGCTCAACGTATCCGTCCCCACTTGCACATCTTAGTTCACCCAGACCGGAATGGTTTTATGCCTGCCCGGGGCACTGTATACGCCGCCTCCACCTTGCCATCGTGCATCGCCGCCGCCTCACCTCGTATCTGCCATTGCTTCTCATTGATTTTGAGAAAGTGTTTGACACGGTTGACTGGAGCTACTTGGAGGACGTGTTGGAAATGATGGCGTTTGGCCTTCCATTCCGGCGCCTCATCCGTGTCCTTTACTCCAGCGCGGGTCTTAATTAACGGGGTGCTTTCGGAGAAATTCCCCATCCAGAGAGGCACTCGCCAGGGCTGCCCACTCTTGCCACTCTTATTTGCACTTGCAATGGAGCCCATGGCCTCTCTCGTACGCCAAGACTCCGGCATCCGCGGGTGGGATTGGGACCCCTTTCAGGTCGACAAGATTGCTCTTTACGCCGACGACTTCCTCCTTTTTCTGGCAGACCCGGAAAGCTCTGGCCCACGCTGCCTAGAGGTCCTCTCTGCCTTTGAACGGGTGTCGGGCCTGCGGCTCAATCCGGCAAATTCCACTCTGGAGCCTCTCCACCCATCCCGCGCCTGCTTTGACTGGCAGACAAATATTCCCCTGCGCAGGCTGTCTTTCAAATACCTGGGAGTCTGGATCGCCCTGCTTCCGGAACTCGAATGAGCCCAGAATGTTACGCCCCTGGTCGACAAGACCAAGGCTGATCTTAAGAAGTGGCAATCCCTCCCTCTCAACCCCCTTGACAGGAGTGCCCTCTTTAAAATGATGGTACTCGCCCGCTTTTTGTACATTCTACAAAATGTTGCCTTTCACCTTCCGGGGAGTTGGTTCCGTGAGATTGATGGTATCCTTACCTTATTTTTATGGGGAGGCGGGAGACCGTGAATGTCTTTGGCACACTGCCACATACCCCCCTATTATGGGGCATGGGAGTCAACAACCTCCACCTTAATTATCTAGCCACAAGACTTATTGTTGCCCACGATTGGTTCGTGAGCGGCTGGTCCGACCCAGCGTACCGGGTGGAATTTCGAGCGATGGACTTCCCGCAACTCCAGGCTAACTTGTATGGGGCACACATACTGCAGGACCTCCCCCCCTGTCACCAGGACGACTCTCTTGGCTTGGCGCACGGCACTGCACCACACGAAATGGGACCGGAAACTCACCAGACAGACGCCCTTGTGGTGTGGTGCGTGGCTGCGGGAGGCCTCGTCCCTTCGGGGCTTTCATCAGTGGGACAGCATTGGGATCTCACTCCTTGGAGACGTCTGGGTCGGGTACCACATCAGAACCTTTGCGGACTTGCAGCAGCGCTATTTCCTCCACCCCTCTCAATTTTATAAGTATCTACAACTTAGACATGCCCTTCAAGTGCACATTCCTTCTCCCACCTTCCTCCCCGAATTTAGCCCTCTAGAAGCCCAGGTGACGATGGGGAACCTGGGTGGAGGGGGGGTGTCCCGGATCTATCGCTCCTTAGTGAATAATGGCCCCGTATCCTTGGACTCGCTGCGCGCCTGCTGGGAGGCGTGGCTGGGCCCCCTGGATGCTGCAGACTGGAGGGACGCCCTCATGCCCCAAAACACTGACGACCTCCTCCAAGCTGAGGTTAATCAAACTCTACTACTTACATACGGCATATCTCACCCCCGCGTGTCTTTACAGCACCCGATTGCGGCCCTCCCCGACCTGCACGCGATACAATCACGCCCCTGCAGACTTCTACCACATGGTTTGTCAGTGTCCTGTCCTGGCGGCATTCTGGGCATGGGTGGAGCTGGAACTCACACTGACCCTGTGGTGGGCAGTCCCTCACGACCCGTTGTGCTTGATCCTGGGTGTGTTTGATGGCCTAGATGGTTCCCGAGCTGATAAACGCTTCCTTGGAACAGCAGTGGCAGTGGCAAAGCGAGATATTACGGCACTCTGGTCTCAGGCCAAGTCCCCTAGTATACGGAAATGGAAGCGTGGGGTCGACTGGTGTGGGACCCAAGAGGAATCCCTCTTTGAAGTTTGGGGATGTCCCGAGCTTTTCACGAAAATCTGGGGTAAATGGTTCAATCTACTTTCCTAAAGGGGTGGTATGTTTCATGCTTACTGTTACCCATAGATGTCATTTTACCCTGGAAATTTGATTCTCAAGGCCCTTTTTCCTCCCATGTGGCTATGTATAATGTGCTTGATTTTGCTGCCATTGTAAATTTGTGGTGTGTTTTAAGAATTAATTAATTAGATTATCAAAAAAAAAAAGCCTAAGTAGGTAGCAACCCCAGGGGAAACAACCATTACAATGCAGTCATTACAAAACACTACATTGACAACGCAGTCATTACAACTCAACTTCCTTTACATCGCATGCCATTACAACGCAGCCATTACAACGCAGCCATTACAACGCATGTCACTACAACACATGCCATTACAACGCATGTCACTACAACACATGCCATTACAATGCATTGTAAGGTAAGTAACGGGGAATAGTAATTTTTACCCCTACACTATCCAAGACTTACCCTACTGTTGCACTCACTGGAGTGGGAATAGTAATTTTACCACTACACTATCCAACACTTACCCTACTGTTGCACTTATGGGAGTGGGAATACACATTTTTACCCCTACACTACCCAACACTTACCCTACTGGTGCACTCACTGGATTGGGAATAGTAATTTTTACCCCTACACTATCCAACACTTACCCTACTGTTGCAATAAAAGTATTATGCGTTGTAATGGTATGCGCTGTAATGGTATGCGTTGCTATGGCACGCGTTGTAAAATCATGTATTGTAATGGATGTTGTGATGTAAAAACCACGTTGTAAAGGCATGCGTTGTAAACGTTTGTGTTGTAACATGCCCTATTATGACCCAAGTATTTGGCAGTGGACTCCCAAGAAAGGCTGTGGGCTCCTCCATCTATCATTTCTGAATGTATGTATGTCTATATGTATGTATTCATTTTATTTTACTTTGCTTTGGGGTGGCAACTGGGGTGGGGGTCCAATTTTACTTGTTGGCATTAAGGCCCATGGCAATCTCACTTATGCCACTGCCTAGTTCCATTCCTGCAAACATGAGCACATTATTTAAAGACTTCCCAAAGATAAACCATACATACCTCTGTACCATCGTGAGCACAATGCTGAGATGTCAAAAACCATATGTAATCTACAGCCCCTTGTTTATTGGAAACCACGCACTGAAAATTTAGACATAACTTCGAGAGAGATTCTACTAAAGCTGAAAATCACACTCTTCTGTCGCAACAAAACTGAAAAGGACACCAAATCATAATTTTTTATATCAAAGAAACACATAACTGAGAAATGTATCCCTTATTCATGTATCATATAACTGGGATAAGTTCAAAGAAACAGTGACATCAACCTGCCAGGAGGTACTGAGTCTCAAAAAACACCAGCATAAAGAATGGATCTCCACCAAGACTCCCCGCAAAATCCAAGAGGGAAAGAAAAAGAAAGCTGCAGTCCACACCAACCGAAGAAGAGCAGAAAAAGTGAAAGCTTAAGGCGAATTTACCAACCAACAAGGAAGCAAAGAGAAGCTTAGGAGCAGACAATCAAAGATTCATTGATGGTAGTGCCACAGAAGCCCAAAAAGCAGCAAACCATGCAATCTTAAAAGAACTCTACGGCATAACACGGATACTCTCCGGCTGATTTTGCAAGACAGAAAAACCTGTTAAAGACAAAGCTAGGATGAAAATCATGGGTAATGAATGGCAACAATGACCATGGTTGGAGCATTTTGAAGAAGTGCTGAAGCATCCAGTGTAGAAGTCTCTACCAGACATACAGCCGGCTGACAAGGACTTGCCAATCGACTGCAGCAGACCAACCAAGAAAGAAATACGGCAAGCCATCCAATACCTGAGAAATGGGAAGACATTGAAACATCAGAAGACATGCTCTATCCAATGTTTGAAAGGAGCTTGGCAGACGAAAAGTTGCCATTAGACTGGAAGGAGGGATATCTCATCAAGATCCCAAAGAAAGATGAACTGAGTAACTGCGGAAATTACAGACAGATAACTCTTGTATCAATCCAAGCAAAGTGTTCAACAGAGTCATCCTGAACAGAATGAAGAAACAAGTCGACACTCAGTTGCGAGACTCGCAAGCTAGCTTCCGTAAAGATATTTCCTGCACAGACCAGATTGCAAAACTGCACAACGTCATTGTACAGTCGATGAAATGGAACTCCCCCTTCTATTTTAACTTCATCAACTATGAGAAGGTATTCAACAGAGTGGACAGAGAGACCTTTTGGAACTCCTCCACCACTATTTTGTACCTTATAACTTGTAAGAATCATCAGGAACTGCTACGAGGGAATGGCCTTCAAGATAGACAGAAGACTTTCAAGTGAGGACTGGAGTCCCACAGGATTGTTTGCACTCACCTTTTCTATTCCTGCTGTCCATTGACAGGATCATCAAGACATCCACAGTAAGGAGAAGTAATGGGGTCCAATGGACACCTTGGATGCAGCTTAACGACCTGGAATTTGCAGACAACCCATCTGCAGATGCAAGAGAGGACCGACAATGTGATAGCCACATCAGCACAACTCGGCCTGGTATCCACAATGGAAAAAACAAGATCCTGAAGGCTAACACGGCCAGCACAACTACAGTCACTCTTGTAGGGGAAGCACTGGAAGAGGTTGAGGCCTGCGCCTACATTGGCAGTGTCGTACAAAAGCAGGGTGGCACAGAAGTCAAGGCAAGAATTGGCAAAGCAAAGGCTGCCTTCATTCAGCTAAAGAAGATTTGGAGCTCCAAGGACCTAACACTGAATATCAGGATCAACCTTTTTAACACCAATGTAAAAACAGTCCTTCTGTATGGAGCAGAAACTTGGAAGACAACAGTGGCACCACCACCAAAGTATAAACCTTTATTAACACCTGCCTGAGGAAAATCCTCCAAAACCATTGGTCAAACACCATCAGCAGCAACGACCTAAGGCAGCAGACTTTCCAACTCCCTGCTCATGAAGACATCATGAAAAGACGCTGGGGCTGGATAGGTCACACCCTCCACAAGCCCATATCAAACACCACTATGCAAGCCCTGACCTGGAACTCTCAAGGGAAAAGGTAAAGATGAAGGCCAAGAAACACCTGGCCCTAAAGCCTTGAGGGTGACTACAATGAAATAGTTTACACCTAGAGTCAGATTGAAAGAAAACATAGGACAGAATTGGCTGGATAGTCCTGGTTGATGGCCTATACCCCAGGAGGAGAGGAGTAGTAGGCATAAGGAAGTAAGAATGTATCACACACCCGGGTGCACAGGAACCTTCAAATAAACCACTTTCACCCCAAATGCAGCACGATCAAGCAAAACCCAAAACCCTGACTCCAAGAAACAAATGTTAGAATTCCCTGGGCTTGCTGGAAAATAATATGTACAAGCATTACAATAGGATAACCAACCAGTGTAGCTCCCAGCTTCATAACCCTGGAACAGGAGCTTATTAGCCCCAATATCTCAAGTGCTGCATAGTTCTAACCAGAGCCTGGGATAAAATGAACCCTCCACTCTGTATGTAGCATTGATAGATATCCAGACTAGCACAGCAGTGCACTTTAGGGATTTCCACAGGCATCTCTAGTGAAAACTCTATCTGTGCAATGCTGAAGATGTTCAGACTCCTGCTTCTATCGAGAGCTATGATTGGTCCATACAGTCTCATTGGTGATATGGAAGCCATGGTCAAGCTCATATATTTCAAAAAGGGAATCCTTATAGCAGACAATAGAATCAAGCTTGATGTTCTAAAAGTGCTTTGGAATAATTTCAAATAGCCCTTACAGTGCACAGACACTCTCCTCAAAGGCAAAACAAACCAAAGAATATGTTCTTCCAGAAAGCAATTTTCAAAAAACCTGATCATGGTGCACACACTCTCTATACTCAGCAATGGATCGGCTTCATCAGATGTGGATAAAGTGACAAACAGACCTTCCACTATAGCCACCATCTGCAATAATAGTTTTTAAGCGATTGGTTGCTCATTTGTTGAGTGCTAACTCCTTATTTCTTCAGCAACAGCTGAGCTCAGAAGCATAAAGTAGAACTCTGGACCAAACAAAATCTAATACCAGCCGCATGTATCCCTGAGAAGCCACTCTGTTATGTCATGTCATGTTAAGTTATGCTGTGTAATCTTTAGACTCTGTACATCACTGTACACCTCCGGCCACCACAGAGCACATGGATCAGAGAGCAACAGAATGTCAATGATGAATCAAAAGCAGTAACTAATGATGGGCAGGAAAAGACTGCCTGAATAAATCGGTCTTGAGCGCTCCCCTGAAGGACTATTTTTGCTAAATCTTTGGAGGTCCTCTAGCCTTAATTCTAGATGTCTTCCACATGTGCCCTCAGGGAACACTCATTCCAGCAAGCTTTGTAACATCTTATCATCAATATAATTGGGGCCATCGTCCAAATATAGTCATGGCCATCTGCAAGTATGCCCCAACATTTTGAGGACCTTCTCTATAAATTGTCCAATGAGCCATGGGGTGAGACTTTTTTTATTAAACCATCTAATTGTGTGTTTTACCTAAAACAGTAACATCGACCATAGATTTAAATACAATATTCATTCATCCTATATAGCATTTAGATATGTTTAGGGTTTCTGGTTTTCAGTTGAAACGGATCATAACAGATGAAACACCACTGTTTTTACAGCTTTGGAGCCCTCCGGTATCAAAGCAGTATAAGTGCATCCTCTACCTCTACACTTTTTTCTGTGATGGGTGCTCCCGGTATGACCCACATGACAAATAATTAACCACAGAAACCCATAGACACAGCCCAACAATTTAAAATGAACTCCTTTCATTGTGTGAATTGCCCAGGCAAACAACCTATGGGTTCCTGGAGATCATGAAATTCCTTTATTGCCTGACCTGGTTCTTTATACAGCAACAGAGTTTGCTGTCACCAATGACAGTATGATATATTTTTCAGTATAGCTAACACTATGCATATTAATTTCACAGCAGACTCTACCCAAAATCAGGTTGAGCAGAAATAGGTCCAGATCAGATGTTAATGCTACATTAACCTTTTATCAGCTGATGCCAAATATTATTTATGTGCAAATATATTCCCAACCATTCGCATCCTGGACATGGTGTGGTGGATCTGAATTGCTGGAAAGAAGAGTTTGCATGCTGGTAAACAAGACAGGCTGGGAGGAGGGTGAAATAATGAAAAGATACTTGTAAAAACAATCTCAAGGTAATCGGACAGAAAAGGGAATTATGACAGAAAAAAAGGAAGAGTTAACATGAGGAATGAATGAGGGCAGGATAAAAATAAAAGCCAAATTTAATATAAGCACTGGAAAACTCCATCCCAGTAATATTTTTTAAGGAGCAAAAAGGAGTAAATACAGATGACTCCTGATTTTCACAACTTTAAACAATATTGAAATACACTGAAAAAAACACCAGAATGTATAACAAATAAAAACTGAAAACTAAGAAAGTCTAGATAATGATTTTGATTATAAACCAGCATTACCATTAACTAAGAAGTTAACCTATTCATCCGTTTTGAGTCTTCAATCTCCATGACAATGGCTTTGCAAGCAACTCTTGCAAACAGAAAGGAGCAGCCATCATCGGGCTTCCATCAGACAGTAGATATTTGACTCTTATTACTATTCTCCATACACACAGGATGCTGTCAGGCAGGGCATCTTGACATTAATGAGGAGCTCATGTCAAGCAAGGAGATGACAAACTCTGGCAATGTCCCCCACAGTCCCAGCAGCAAAAAGGGAGTGGACTACCCAATCATGCAAGTAAGGATAGACAAAGATCCCTGCATTATTGAGACAGAGTTACTAATGAAGGCAACACTTTGATTAACATTCTCGGGAAGGATGTTAGACCAAAAGAACACTTTCAGAACTGCCAAGGGCGCAACATCTAGGAAAATTCTAAACAATCCAGCTGCATAGGAATGTGCTGAAAAGCATAATGAAAATCTACGGCCACCAACCACTTACCCATGGTGATGGTCATGCTCAAACATCCTCCAGTGCAACAGGTGCCCTGGCCACATTGCCCCACTCCCTACATCACGTAACAGACAAGACACCAGGCCTGCATGGCCCAGAAGGCTATTAGTGCGAGCCACTTGCACATTTGATAGTACTCTTCCGACCATATGAATCAGTTCATGCTCAGAAGGATTCCACAGCCAGGTCCAGCACACCACATGGCACCCAAAATCCTCCTGGCATAGAATTCTGCTCCGCATCATTAGTCTTTCAGGGAGGAATCCAGTTCTTGTTTCCATCAATGGCATCCAGTTGCGACTGGGATGTATGCAGTAGGAGTATACAACCTACAGAATACTTTTTGTAGTCACTCCGAGTTAAAGAAAGAGCGTGCATTCTTCTCCAATTCATACTTCCAATTTTATTCTCAAGTTAGGCTTTAGGATCAATGCATTTTGGTCATGACTGCCTTGTTCATTAAGAGGCAGCCCTTCTCATAGGGTCTAATAACATCACAGATCACATAGTATACAGTCAATAGGAAGAATACACATTTAAAACAGTGCATGTCTCCCACATTGTTACAGAGGGAAATATCAAACAAGGTATGCATGCCATTAAATAAAATATTTAGATTAGCTCTTTCAAAGGGGAAAATTAGAGCATGTCATAATATATAATTCGTCTTTTTAGCCACTTTCTCTCCATTTTTTTACATATATAGTTTTTTGTGTACAATCGTTTGTATGAAGTCAGTGGCTTCATTCTTTTGATGAATGGATATGTTGTGATATCATTTCAAAATGTCAAACTACATCACAACATGTCCAAAAGACCCCTGACCCCCACCATTGACTTTATTTTAATAATTTATTCAGGAAAGGAAAAAACAACATGAACATTCTAAATCCAATTAGTGGCCATTGTTAGCTGCATGTTGAAGAAAACAACTTTTACCAGCTAACTACCTCAAAATAAACATGTAAAATGAAAAATACATAACAGATAGCTTGCATTGTGGTTCTATATTGCGATCTTGGGGTTCTGGTGACATTTGCAAGCCATTCAGCATTCATTCTTGTAATGATGTCACCAGAGTCCCTTAATTGAATGCTGGACCTTTTTACAGAGTAAACACCGCAAAATCTATATTTATTTATTTTAACTTCTGAAGGTTCCTTTGAGCATCTAACCCACGCCAGGGGGGTGGGGGATGCTCCTCCTCCACCTTATGACTCCTTCAATTTTGGCTGCAGCAGATTATTAGAGGCTTTGGGTCTGCAAACTCAGCTTTGGGTCCATAGACTAAAATGAGGTCTGGAAAAATTGCTCCCTTATACAACCAAATTCAATTATTTTTTCATTTCTGTCCATGGATGGTATGTAAACCAGGGTTAAACACAAGGAGATGATGGACGGAGTGCTGAAACCTTTTAGACACTCACCCCCAGTCACAGATCTGGGTTGAATCCATAATCGTTCTTTAGCTCACTGTGCCCCCCCCAGTTCAGGCACAGCTATATGCAAATCAGTCTTGACCCTGTGCCTCACGGGAACAGTCCAGACCGAACTGCCAAGCCAAGTCCTCCCTGAACCGTGAGCTAAAGAACAATGATGGATTCAACCCAGATCTGTGACTGGAGGTGAGTGTCTGAAAAGTTTCAGCTCCCCGTCCATCATCTCGTTGTGTTTGCTTTGTTCACCCTAAGTTGGCAGGGTATGCCCAGACGTGGGTCTCTTGCTCACTTTGCCACTGGATTCAAGCTAGCCTGGCTGATGAAGGGAGTTACCCAGAAACCGGTCCCAGGATGCTTGTTTCTGGTTAAGGGAGGACCTGGCTTGGCAGATCACTGTGATGCCAGTTGTGGTTGTGGCGGTTGTCCCTTCTGTTTTGTCAGCTATGTGCAGCTGTGGTTACTACTGTGGTCATTGCTGTGATTAACGCTATAATTTTTCCAGTAGTTTCTGCTGTGCTTGCACCACTCTTGCAGCTGTTGCCGCTACTGTTTCAGTTATTGTGGTCACAGCTGTTATTTCCAGTGTTGTGGCTCCTTTTGGTTCCACTTCCTGCTGCAGTTATAGTGGCTGCTGCTGTTGCTGTAGTTGTGGTTAATGCTCTTACCCTTGCTCTGGTGACAGCTCTTTTCAGTGCTTTGGTTCCTGTTGTTGTGGCAACTGTTCATACTACTAATGCCTTCCTTATCTGGCTGATGCTTATTGCTGATGTTGTCACTGCCATGTTGGCAGCTATGCACGCAACTGTTATCCCTGCTATGCTAACAGCCTTTGTCACTGTTTGTTGTTTTTCCTGCCATGAGGCAACTGTGGATGACACTGTGGTGACTGCTGTTGCAACAGCTGTGATTTCTCCTGTCATGCCTACTTTTGTTCCTATGCTAGTTCTTGCTGTGGTGGTGGATGTAGGTAACTCTTGCTGTAGTGTCAGCTGGGGATGTGCCTTAATGTTTTGGAGTGTGCCAGAGATACTTTTATGTGTCAGGGGAGAATTGAGGTGTTTCCACTGAAATAAATTAATTTATTAGCCCCCACTTCATTGTAAAAACACAATGCAAAATATATAAGTGTGAAAATCAACAATGGATCCTCTATTTTTTAATCAGATAAGTGCTGACTAACAACTAAAGTTATCTCTAGCTGGATCTAAAAACTTGAAGATGGCAAGTTTGTTAATAGACCTGCCTCTACAGAATGACTGCAACATTTCTGGTAACTGCAATCAATAAGTAGTCCCTATATTTAAAAAAATAGTTGGGCATGGAACATCGATGTACGTCCAGCAGAATCATCATCAAGTAGCTTGAGGTTTAAATATAGTGGACCTGGACGCTTCTGTGTGCCCATTGACTGTTTGTGAATTTCAGTGACTCTGCCTCACAACAGTAGCATTTCTGAACAGATGCCAGATGCATCTTTGTATAAAAATCAGCATGGGAGTGCTGAACAAATGGTAAATCCTGCTGCAGTGGCAGTGCGCTAATGATGTCATTGGTTGAACTCCTGCTAATAGAATAGCTGGTTCAGAAGCATGACTTTGTGCCCATTTTTTCCAGTGCCTGCGCTAAAGTATGTTATCTTTGCACAGGAATTGGACTCACGAGATTAGTTGGCATTAGTGTATCTCCTGCAATTTTTCAGAGGTGAATTATGGCAGGTCAAACCAGAGGAGATTTACTTGAAGAAAAGGCCTGGTAAATACCAGTACATGAGGATTTTTGTGCGGAAAGCGCCATAATCAGATTGATACATACTGATATTTGACTTTATCAGGTCCAGTAAATAACTCACCCCCCACCTCTCAAAATAAGGCCCTCATTGATGCGCTGTGACACAGTGGCAACCAAGCGTTCACTTGCGTGTGATTTGTTTATGAAGTATACACTCCAGTACACATTTCTACTAAAGGTTAAGCCATGTAAAAAGTGTTTTGTCACAGTAATTGCACACCTAACTCATAGATATATCACAAGATAATCCACTTGATCCTTTTCTGTAGCTAATTTAATTTGGCATTAAAATGCCATGCAAAGGGAGACGTGCAAGGGGGCGATTCAAGATGGCGTCTCGCCACTAAAGCTCCGGCACACACGTCCTAACAACAAGGTTTAAATGCCGATTTTCAAAGGAATAATTAAATTCCTGTTGTTGTCGACCCTTACCTGTCCATAAGGAAGTCCTTTTTGTGGATTTTTGGTGCGGGTGACGACTTCTGGACTCCTTTTGAATTCCGGCTTCTCTTCACCGAGCCTTCCATTCGCTTGGCTCCAAAGTTCCTGTCAGAGAGGCGGAGTTCTATTTCTGGAGAAGGCGCGGCTTTGACCTTGGTAACCTCCCACTGCTGGTTCTAGCTGATGCACTGGTTTGACATATTCATCTGCATTTCTATCTTATTATATCTCATGTTTGCTCATATTTATTCAATTTTCTTGAGTATGGGAAGCAAAGCTTCAACAAATATTACTCACAAAATGAAAGTTGTTTCCTTAAATGTTAAGGGTTTACAACATCCAGTTAAACGGGTGAAGATTCTAGATTATCTATATCGACAAAAAGCTGATATTTGTTTATTGCAAGAAACTCACATTGATGACAACATCTTGGTGTACATACAAAGGTAATGGGTTGGTCAGATTATCTCCTTCCCAGCATTAGGTAACAAAAATGATATGGCTATTCTTTTTTCAAAAAATCTTCAATTGCAAATTTTAGACAAACAATCTGATTCTGACGGTAGATTTCTCTTGGTTAAAGTGAAACTTGGTAATACGATTTTACATTTAATTCATATTTATAGACCAACGGGTGATGACCCTAATTTTTAGTCTCAAATTACCACTAAAATTCTTCAACTTGGAAAAGTCTCCTTGATTGTGGGTGGTGATTTTAACTTGATTAGTGACCCCATTTTAGATAGACTATTATCGTCCAAATTTACACCTCTCAAAGCATTTTACTTCCTCAAACTTTATTTAAAAACACTAAGCTTGTTGATATCTGGAGACTACATTTTCCCACTCAAAAAAATTCACCTTTTTCTCTAATCCCCATAGCTCTCATTCACGCTTAGATTATTTGTTAGTGTCAGGAGACATAGTGAAGTTTGTAACTTAACCTTCCATTGGAAATATTGAAATCTCAGATCACGCAGTAGTTTCACCTCATTTACACGCTATTAATTTTTCTGTCTCTCGTTCCCGTTGGCGCATAAATGTAGATGTTGTACTTCAAAAGATGTTCATAAAGATACCATTTTAACAGCTATTCATGAGTATTTCTCACATAACCATGATGGTGTGACCTCCCCTATATTAAAATGGGATGCTTTTAAGGCATACTTAAGAGGGGTGGTTATTTCTATAATGGCTCATAAAAATAAAATATTTAACACCAAATTATTACACTTAGAAAACAGATTGCAAAAATGGAGCAATTATTTATATCTTCTCAAAATATTGTTATTAAAACCACGTTGCAAAAACTTAGATATGAAAATAATTCAATGCCAAGTAGAAGAGCAGGTATTCAGATTGCTAATCAGAGAGCTACATTTATTTTTACGAAAACAAGTCGGGGAAACGTTTAGCTAACTATCTTTGCATCAAAAAAGATAGAAATCAAAATAATGCTTTACACAATGATAATGGTACCAATGCTGTGTCTACTTCAGATATTCTGTATGAATTCCTTAAATTTTATTCCTCATTATACAGTATCCCAATTCTCCTTGATCATCAAGTTATTGAATTTTTTTTAATTTCTGCTCATTTACTGCAACTTTCCCAGTCCGATAAAACCAAATTAGATAGCCCTATCATTACAGAAGAACTTTTAATTGCTTTGCAATCACTCAAACCCCAAAAGTCTCCTGGTCCTGATAGCATTACTGCAGAATTTTATAAAACTTTTGCTGATATTCTCACCCTTCACTGACATAATTTATTTACCTAATTTACCCAATCTGGTTTGCTTGGAGGCTCTTTCATGGAAGCTTTAATTATTGTTTTGCCTAAACCAGATAAAGACCACACTAAGGTTCCAAATTATTGTCCTGTTTCCCTAATAAATCAGGACTGTTACATTTTTTTGTCCCTTATCCACATAGATAAATCTGGTTTTATGTCAAAAAGATTTTCTGTTAATAACACACAGCTCCTCTTTCATGTTATTGAAAAAAGCTTCTACCTTTACTTCTCCTGCTGGCCTTCTTGCTCTAAATACGGAGAAAGCATGTGATAAAGTTAATTGGCAATTTCTTTTTCAAACGCTATCTTCTTTTAAGTAAGTAATGTATTTATAGAGTGCAACAAATGCCGAGGTGTCTTGACGCTGAACTGTAACGAGTCATGGAACTGTTGCAGAGTGACATGATTAAATTCGCTTAGTTGGAAACAACCAGGTTTTAAGCATTCTCCTGAACAGGAGTCTGTTTGCTTGTAACCTAATTGCAACCGGCAGCGAGTTCCAGAGTTTAGCTGCCCTATAAGAGGCTTCTTCCCCCCCATGTGCCAAAGAAAACGTTGCTATAAGTCCAACAACCCACCTCCATATAGCACTGTGTGCACCAGACACAGAGCTTTAAATTCAATATGTTGCTGGACTGGAAGCCAGTGAAGCTCCCTAATACTGTTCGAAATGGGATTTCAGGATGTTGAGTAGCACCCAAGCTGTGGCATTCTGCAGAGATTGGAGTTTTACTAATTGGCATTTGTCAATTCCTAGAAAAAGCACATTGCAGTAATCGATTCTCAAAAGAATCAGTGCAACTACCACAACTTTGCGAAGGTCTTGGGGAATGAATGGAAGAATTTTTTTTTTTTGTTTAAGAAGTTTTTATTGAATTTTCAGAGAAAAAGAAAAAGAAAAACAAATGATACAATAAACAAATATTCCAATATAGCGCCATAAAGAAATAATATATAAACGAAATTGGTTTACAATAACTAGGCAGACAAAAAAGGATCAATAATAGGGTAATTTAAGGAAAAGGCACTGGTAAATGGGATGGGAGGAAAAGGGGGGGGGAAGAAAAGAGGAAAGACCAAAGAGAAGAGAGGGAAAGAGAAAAGAGAAAGCCAGAGAGAGAAGAAAGTGAAAAGAAAATGAATTATCACATGGGAGGGTGCGAGGAAAGATAAGTAGTAAAAGGGAGCCAAAGAAGATCAGCTTTGATTTTTTGGGAAACAGAAGAGGAGGAAACGGAAGCAATCCTATGTTCGTCACAAATATAATTCCACCAAGTAATTGACGACAATTTAGAATTGTCTTTCCATGCAGACAGGATCACTTTAAAAGCTAATGCAATAAAAAGATCAAATAACCTAGAACTAGGTAAAACAGTTTCCATATCAGGAGCTAAAGAACCTAAAAAGATATTTACAAAAGTTAAGGTTGCATTAAAGTTGAAAACTGACATGCATACATTCCAAATTGAATTCCAAAAAGATAGAACAGATGCACAATCATATAGCTGATGAACTAATGTACCAGTTTTGGTAGAGCAGGACCAGCAAAGAGGAGAGGATGTAGGGGAAAACTTACAAATAGCAACAGGAGTAATAATGGCTCTATGATACAGAAAAAACAGAGATTGGGTTATCCTGGCTGCAGCCGAAACTTTAAATAATTTCGACCATAATTTGTCCCAACTATCAATAGAAAGAGAGATGGATAGGTCCATTTCCCATGCACTCTCAATGTAGGATTTAGAACGAACATTGGCATTAGATAACAACAACTTATAAACAGTGGCAGCTTTAAGTTTATGCGCCGGGAATAGAGAGTATAATGGTGAAGAGGGTATTAAAGGAGGTGAAACTGATGGGAGAGAGTAAGTAGCTAATTGGGTTTGTATAGCATTAGAGATAATAATGTATTCCTTGTAAAAGGAGTCAGGGAGCTGATGTCGTGTCTGTAGTTCTTGGAAGGAGATGATAGAAAACCCATTCAAAAACTGATGCACAAAAAAGATCTCCTTTTCCTTCCAGTATTTGTAATAGAAAGATCTACCTTTATATTTAAGACATTTGTTATACCATAGGGTGGAGATTAAAAAACATTGGATAGGGGATAGATCTTTAAGAAATGTATTGTACAGCAATTCACGGGAGTATTTTAATACAGGGCTTATAGACAAAAAGGTGCAGTTGGACATAAATGTAACATGCTGAAACTGAAACTCTTTTAGAAGCGACCGCTCAAAGATAATCCAACGAGGAATAGGCGTATCCCCGAAATCGAAGGCCAATGAGAAAGATTGTTTAATCAAGAAAGCAGAGTGGTATACTTTAAAATTAGGGAAGCGCACTCCCCCCTCTTCTTTGGGGCGGATGAGTTTGTTCAAAGCAATGCGGGAGTGCTTATTGTTCCATAAAAATTTAATACATAGAGAGTTTAATTGGGAAAAGAATGCGTTAGGGATTTTGACAGGGAGCATAGAAACCGTGTAAAGGATATGAGGAGTGACCATCATCTTAATAGTATCTAGTCTACCCCACCATGATAAAAATAAGGGGGACCACACGAGGAGAAGAGATTTCAATTTATTCATTAGTGCGTTAAAAGTAAATTTGATAGTATCCGCTATATTAGAGGCAAACCAAATGCCAAGGTATTTAATTTTGGAGGGACACCATGCAAAGGCAGTATCCGCAAACATAAATTGATAACATATCGAGTTTAAAGGGAGAACCTCTGTTTTAGATAGGTTAAGTTTGTACCCAGAAATGGAAGAGTAAAGGCAGACTTCCTCTAAAAAAGGGGGAAGGGATTCACTAGGATTGGACATGTATACCAATATATCATCCGCGTAGGCAGATAATTTAGTTTCAACAGAAGCAGAGGCAAAACCTTTAATTTTGGAATTGGTTCTAATACGCTCAAGGAAGGGTTCCAAACAAAGGATAAAAAGAAATGGGGAGAGAGGACAACCTTGTCTGGTGCCTCTAGATAGGGGAAACAATTGAGAAAATTGGTTATTAACAAAAATACTAGCCCTCGGACAAGAGTATAACAGTTTGATAAAAGAGATAAAATTAGGGCCAAAACCAAACCATTGTAGTGTATGAAACATAAACTGCCAATTTATACGATCGAATGCTTTTTCAGCGTCCAGAGACAAAGCAGCCAGAGGATTTTTATAATTTTTACCATGGGACAGGATGTTCATGAACATTCTAGCATTATCGGAAGCCAATCTACCTTTGACAAAACCCACCTGGTCAGTCTTGATCAGAAGGGGTATGATAGAATCAAGCCGAGACGCAATAATCTTAGCGAAGATCTTGCAGTCGTAATTGATTAGGGAGATTGGGCGAAAAGTTTTACAAAAAGAGTGGTCCTTATCAGGCTTAGGGATAATGACGATCAAGGCATCCATAAAGGAGCCAGATGCTTTCGCATCAGTAATGAAGGAATTAAACAGCTGTAATAATTTAGGGGCAAACAAAGATTTGAAAGTACAATAAAACTCCACCGGTAATCCGTCCGGACCAGGGGCTTTTGACTTCTTTAAAGCTTGTAGGGCAGTAAGTATCTCTTGTAAAGTAATATCCGCCTCTAAAGCGGAAAACTCAGCATTCAGAGACGGGGGAGCAGGGAGTCCAGAAAAAAACTTATCAAGGTTGTGAGAGGAGGGGAATGTGTCATCTGAATAAAGAGATCGATAATAGTCATGAAAGACCGCTGCAATTTCTTCATCAGAGGACACCAAATTATTGGTGGATTCATCCATGATCGGACCAATGGTCTTACGTTCAGAGCGAATTTTTAAGTAATTCGCTAGCATTTTACCTGCTTTATTTTGCCCTCCATGAAATTTAGACTTAATTCTAAGTAAAACATTGCAGGCATCAACAGTCGCAATTTTGTTAAGGTTGGTTTTGGCTGTAATTAAATTCTTAAGTGAGTCAGCATTTTTGGAGGAGAAATAGTCATGTTCTAATTTTTTAAGCTGTTGTAATTGGTCCTCATACTTTTTCACATTGGCCTTCTTTTTCCGGGACACAAAGGAAATAGTGAAAGCACGGAGAGCCGCCTTAAAAGCATCCCAATTGTTAGGAATGGAAGTGTCTGATGGGTTGTTAAAGGTAAAAAATTCATTAATGAAGGAGGTGGCTTCTGTAAGATAAGCTGTATCCGATAACAGGTGAGTGTTAAACTTCCAGCGATTAAATTTGGTGGAGGTAAGTGAAAGGTCAAAAACAGCATAGACAGGGGCATGATCTGAGGTAAAGATAGAGCCAATTTCAGATTTTTGGATAGATGGAAGAAGGGATTTGCTAACCAAGATATAATCAATTCTGGATCAGGTTTGGTGTACATTAGAAAAGAACGTATATTCCAACAAATCAGGGTTACAGGTTCTCCAGACATCATACATTGGGCGAGAGGCAATGGCCGATTGAAAGGATTTATGGGTCTTATCCGGTTGAAATTTGTACTTTGATAAGCGGTCCGAAAAAGGATCCAACCACTGATTAAAGTCGCCTGCTACAATAATATTAGGACAGTCAGCAGTGGAGAGGAGAATTTTGATATCATTCCAGAATTTTGTATCCGGTTTCACAGGGCCATAAATGTTTAACAAAACTAGCGTTTTATTGTATAAAACAATCTTGGCCATTACCCATCGACCTGCATCATCATTTTGAGAAGAAATAATTTGCACAGATAAAGTTTTGTGGAACAGTATGGCAACCCCCCCTTTTTTGGTAACAGCAGGAGAAAAAACAACTTGGCCTACCCACTGCCTTTTTAATTTCAGCGACTCGACATCATTACAATGAGTTTCTTGAAGAAAGGAAATTTGAGAGTTGAGTTTAGATAAATGAGAAATTACCTTTTGTCTTTTAACAGGGTTTCCAAGACCACGGACGTTCCACGTAACAAAATTACACATACGCGAGGGTCAAGGGAATGAGATACACATGATGAGGAAAAACTTCAAAGACAAAACGACACTGGAAGACAAAATGCGCATAGAGGTTACAAAAGGAAGCAACAAAACATAAAACCACATTACTAAGAAAAATCAACAAGCCTTTGGCAATGTAATAAATAAAGAGAGGTCTGAAAGCGCCACAGTCAAGGAGAAATGAGGGGAAAAAAGCAAAGAGGAAACATGGGAAATCTCGAAAGAGGAAAAGATTGACGCACCAACCAAAGGAAGACTGAAGTAAGAAAGTGTGAGAAAGAGCAGGGGAAGGGAAGAGGGTAAGCAGACGTAGAGAGTATAAGAAAGCAGAGAGGGAAAACAGGTCAAGGAAAAGAGTCCAGACCTGAAAGACATCAATAAAAAAGTGGAGTTGGAGCGTGATGAGACCGGAGAGAAGACAGCGGTATATACCACATGGATAAAATTGGAAGCAGGAATAAACCTGGTAATTGTAAGAAAGGAGCAAAGAAAGAAAAACGATATGAGGGAAAGAAGAAAGAATTGAACAGGTAAGAGCCAATAACGAAGAAGAAGAAACGTGTTTAACAAACATACAATAAGTAATAGAGCATACGGAAATCTATATATACGAAGTATCTAAGGTAACCAGAAAAAAAGCTGTTAAGAACACCACACTAAAGCAGCAGTAAGAAGAAGCACTCAGTGATTTGTGTCCATATTCCGAGAAGAGATGTTATTAAGAAACAGTTTCAATTTTCCCGGGTCATCAAAGGACCTTGTCTGGCCGTCGTGGGTGATCTTGCAGATGGAGGGATGGAGTATGCCATACTGGACGTTCAAGTGTCTCATTTGTGGACGCAGTGCAAGGAATTCTTTGCGTCGAGCGTTGGTCGCATTAGAGACATCTTGTGAGATAAAGATATTGTGTCCAGACCACGATAGGTGACGTTTAAGTTTAGCTGCTTTGAGTACAGTCATAAGTTCTGTGAACTCCAGAAAAAGCATGATGATACCACGAGGTTTGGAGGAATTCGGTTGAAGGCGACCTAAGCGGTGAGCTCTCTGTATATTCAAGGGTGTAGATGACTGAAGGCCCAAGAGATCATGAAGGAATTTTCGAAGGAAAAGCAACATATCAGGACCCTCAATATTCTCTGGCAAGCCAAAAAGACGGAGGTTATTCCTTCGATTACGATTCTCCAAGTCCTCAGTATGGAGCTTTAGTTTGTGAATCTCTTGTTCCAATAACGGTATTTTTGTGGCAACATCTTGAACGTCACTGACGCGCTGTTCTAACTCAGTCACCCTACCTTCCATGACAATCCATCGGTCCTCTATTTGTTGCAATTTTTCGTTAGTGGCGACCATAAAGGGTTGAAGACCACGCACTTCCTCTAGTATATTATCTAGAACTGGGCTTTGTGACGAAAGAATAGGTGAAGGCGGGTCATTCTTCTGCCTTTTGGGCTTTGCGCCAGAAAAAGACGGTTTACTTGGAGGATGGGAGTCACTAGACATCTTGGCAATTTGACTAGACAGCTTCTTGGCGGGAAAAAGTATGCGGAATTCTCTCATACGTTGTAAAATTTGACGAAGAGTCTCATAAAGCCATTACAGCATCACCTTAGAACAAATAACATACATAAAGCTGTATCGCATCCAGCCTGTATCTCTGAAAATACCGGAACATAGGGGTTAATCACGGCTCCTCTGAAGAAAAAACAAAATTTTAAAACCTTCTCCTGAGAGAAAAACGGTACAGAACAAGCATGGCCAGGGGACAGTGGCAGCAGTTGAACTTAGTACAAACTCCCTCTCGGAGAACAATGAAGCAGTAAAGCATCAAAGCATGACTGGATCCAGGAAATGCGTGCGCGGTGCTGCAGGAATAAGATACGGGCGCCTCGATACAAAATGGCGGCCGTCGAGTATTACCTCAAGAAATCAAACCGCCACGTCTCCGGGTGATAGGAATGATAAAAACAGCCGACAAAGGGCAATTCCGGATCACGACATGTTCCGCTGGCAGATTCTTCTGGAGACAGCAACCGCAGCTCGCTGGGAAGCCTTCCACACAGCTACATAGCACCGCGTCCAAGCGGAGCTAACGGAGATCCGCCATCTTCCCTCGGCGTCCAAGCCACGCCCCGAATGGAAGAATTTTAAGCAGAAACTTTAGGAGAAAGAAACACGAGGAAGTCAAGAGATTGCACTGGCTTGCAAAGTTCAGCTGATCGTCAAACATGACTCCTAACTTCCTAGTCTTCTCAGTAAGTTCAGGACACTGCCCAGCCTCTGCTGGACACCATGACTGATTCCAGATTGATGGTCCCTTTCCAAACTCCCCTATCTCCGTTTTATCAGTATTTAGTTGAAGATAATTCAGATGCATCCACCCAATAATGTGCTTCATACAGTTGTGAAACCTCCCTGCCACTGTTTCTACACTCAAGGATATAGATATTACTATCTGATTGTCGTTGGCATACGAGATCAATGAGAAACCGTGTGCTTTGATCAGATTAATTTTGGTAGTAATTTTATAACAAGTATTTGCAATGCAATAGGTCTCGCATTTAGTTTGAGCTATTGGCATTGTGAAATGACAATGTCTTTTATTTATGCGTTTTGAAATCCTGCAGGTGGTGAATAAACATGCACTTCGTACTTATATTACTTGTTTATAGGAAGCAAGGCTGGCAGTAAAAGAGGTGCAGTTACAGCCTGCCTTGCTTCTTGTAAGCAAGGACTATAAGCACATAGTGCATGCTTACTCACTGCTTGCTGGTTTTCAAAACACATAAATAGCTCAAACTAAAACGCAAGTCCTGTTGCATTGCAAATGCTTGCTTCAATAAATAGCTTTGACCTAAAAGTGAATGTATCCAATGTTCCTGGAGTAATATATTATATAAGACCCAGACGTCATCCACCCCTAGGAATAAGCCGTGGCTGCTGTTAGCCCCATTATTGCTGCTTGTAGAATAGAGACTAGAGCAAGTAGATGTCATGCAAGTTCATAGTACAAATCGACTTTACATCAGGACAAGAATAGAAAACACGGTTGTTAAGCCAAACGTATCACATGTATTTCTCATAAAATACTTGAATTAAATCACAGAATATTAAGGAAAAAATACGAACTACGCGGAGAACCGTTTAATAAGCTCAAACAAACTGCCTTTGAACTATTTTTGTTACTTCGGTAACAAACTGTTTTTATTACAAGTGTAAATCAAACTGTGACATTAAAAAATAAAGGAAATATTGTCAACATAGTTTGCTATATGATTTGTCTCGTGCAATTACAATGGTGAGGAGGGGATTAATAACCGGCGGGGGGAAAGGCAAGCAAGAGCTGCCCAACCTTTAGAGCTTGAAGAGTCTGCCACACCCGCCCATTCCCCTCTGCTTTTAGTAAATGCAGAGGACAGCACTATGAAGTATGACGGCCTGGTACATGAAGCCTTTGCCACCAAATGCCGCACCACACAGTTTATGCCTTTGTACTTGTGTAACGAAACTGGTGCCCATGTAAAGTGCTGCAATATGTTCGGGTCGAGTATGCATTATATAAATAAGATCTATTGCATTAAAATGCATGCCAGTGGCACCCACCTTGAACCATCGGTTCAAATTAAGCGATGGAAACAAAAACACATTTCTTGGTTACGATAAAAGTTTGAAATGTAGCCCAGCTTTTTATATGTAAGGGTTAGTTACTCTTTCACCTGGCACACCAACAGCAGTAAAGGGAAACCTGGCACTGCACTTGCTGCAGAACATTGGAGTTGTAATTTAGTGGGGCCCCCGGAGTGACATTCCGGGAGAACTGCTGGCAAAACCTCACACCTCATTACTGGGCCGCCTCTTTTCCTTCAGAACAGGACCATGGGGCTCAGCTTTACCATGCCACCGCTGCCGACGACTAAGGGCAGGAAGTGCTGATAGAAGCTTGGGAACTGCCTATTTACAGACTCTGACTCACGAGGTCACATGAGCAGCTATAAAACACTTTCGGATTCGTTTTACTGAACATACGGTAGGAAACGAAAGCTAAGTCTTCTGTTGGATGGCTCAGATTCGTTATCCTGGCCATGACATTTGTTTAAAGATACAAAACACAAAGTTGTAAAATTGTTTCTGCTGTTGCATGTACACTTTCATCGTAGCGTTTTCACATTCAATGAAAGGAGAAATACAGCCAAGTTTTGGCACAGGAATCGGGATCTAGCTGGTAGCTGTCACACTTGTGCCTTTCTTTATAGTAGCTACTCCCGGGGCTCGCAAGAACCGTATGGTGCCAGAAGCAGCATTTTTAGGTCTCGGAAGGCGTAGGCTGCGCGCATGCGCAGTCTCGCTGGCGAGACTTAATGTTTGCGGGTATTTTTGGTAAAGGGCTTTAAGCCCCACCCCTCTTTTCCATTGGCTGATGTGACCGTTTATGGTAAATGGTGGCCAGCCATTGGAACAGAGCTGTGCATGACGTATTTGCTCGGCTTTTTGAGCCGTCCCACTTGGACGGGCTTGCCCGAATTACGTTCGTCGCAAAAGGTTTCTTATCTTTATGGGGCCAAACACATGGCCCCATAAAGACAAGAAACCTTTTAGCAGGCGAGGCCGTCCAAGCGGGACGGCAGAAAAAGCTGAGCAAATACGTCATGGCGAGCGCTTGTATATAGCGTGAACTCGACCCAACTGTACTGGAGCACTTTACATGAGCACTACTTACGTCACACAAGGAAACGCTCCTTTTTAGTAGGCACAGGGATAAAGTGATTTGCCCAGAATCAAAGACTTTTGAGCCGACATGGAGCCTTGTTACTCTGTTCAAAAGACGGCAGCTCGGACTGTTACACCACATCATCTCCCTGGGTTTTGAGGCAGGTGAGGTATAGGGCGGTGCATGTCTGACAAATATAGAAAGGGGGGGGGCGATGCCTATTTCCGAAGCTTGTGTCGCCATGCGCACGAGCAACGTGAAATAAAGACTTGTTTCAATTGCCATGTATGGCCGTGGTCCAGTCTTTCTTTACTTTCTAGTGCCGTTCTCTTCGGTCCATGATAGGTTGGGATCATGGCTGCAATCCTTGCCTCGTGGAGGACAGCTCGTCTCTTTTCTCCGTTTTGTCATGCTTGTGTCTTCTCCAGCCTAGCAGGTACAATAAAAAGATAAAAACAGCCCCTGCTATCTAAAGCAAACTTTAACCTGGGGCTTGATATGTAGCTCTTGCAATTGACCGACGTACGCGGCAGCTCAAGTGAGGCCTGAGAGCGCGTTGCAGGGTTAAACTAAAGTGTGCAAAGGTAGGGGAGTGGCCATACATGAACAGCGGTCACCAGGGAAACACCGCTGCCATGTTAGTCGGGTGGATAAAAAGGAGGGTCCAAACGGAAAAAGAAAATAACTTCCAGTCCCTGTTTTTAGATGTCTGTAAAAGCATGTTAGTTTGAAGAGAGAGACGCTGGTGAACACGAACACTACACTGAAAATGCTGCGAAGTCATGTTCATTTTGAGGAGGATGTGGCGTTAGGCCAGAGCTGCTGGTTTGTGAACTGGGAAACCAGGTTCTAACCTCGACATCGGCTCTACGTTCTGTGATTCTGGAAAATCACTCAATCTCCTAGTGCCTGAAAAATGAATGTGTCCGTGTGTAAGGTTATTGGTGCACCTGTAAAGAGATCCATAACCTTCAGGCCAAGATCGCGCTATATAAAACTGAAAAAGTGCCAAGAAAATTAATGTCACTTTGTGTAATATCATCCAACAAGGAGCTATAGAGGGGTAGTATATGCCAGGCCACCCTCCACTCACATTAAAATCCAACACAAAAGACCTGGCAATAAGCAGCACTTTTCATCAATTAATACTGTGAATAAGTAGGATCACTCAAAAGGTAATGTATATATCTATCTCCCTTGAATCAGTAATTCTGTTTCATGAACTCTGAAATGATCCCCTGTGCCTTATAAATTAATATATAATAGATCCCACAAAGTGAAAAGAAACCAGCCTAGGATAGCGTCACTCAACCAGCAACCATTAATTTCAAGAAGTGTGGTATCACAAAAATTATGATGTGCCGGAAAACTGTGAAAAAAATGAGAAAGTATCTCACGTGCGCACCACAAGAGGAACTACTGGCAGGTACTCACCAGTTTGCCCACGTACTTATCATCATTGATAACTTTCTCATGAAAAGAAAAAATGTGTCCAGTGTATGAGAAGTGCAAAAAAATGGAAAAGTTAGAAAAGACCCCATAAGAAAAGAGAGACAATTATAGTCTCAAGATAAAATTGGTTTTAACTCACGTATATACTTTTAACGTCTTTATTGCACTACGTGAATTATCCAAGGTTAAAACACAGCATGTTGTTAACCACATCAAGGATGGCTAACATGTTTCATTGCCTATTTCAACAGTAACGGCAAATTCATCAGGGCATCTGAGGTCAGCATTTACCTCTCTGGACCTTTCTACTTAAAAGAGTGACTGCACAAACAAAAACAAAGATAAGGCTGGTAATTAATAAGAGACACCGTCCATTCAAGTCCAGTAGTTCAAAACAGGTGGTCATATCAGCAAGTCACATCAACAAGCTGAATTAAAATAGCAACCATGTATCATAAGGCTACTAAACATATTTACCTAAGGAGAGCCACAGGCCCACATACCAGCTCTCACTTAGTTGTGGGGGATATATTAGTTTTACTTATCTCCCCTGTTGCAAGCACCTCCGTTGCTCACACCTTCATCTGTGGAGACAAACACAAACACTCAAACGAGGAAAGCGACTAACTGTAACACCCTACAGTCATCACCAGTTAATCTATCATAACCATCATCAAAACAACAGACCAGGTTTAAATTCACAGCAGACAGGGAACAGCCTCAGGTACTTAGAGATCCCTTCAGTTCGACCCTCCTAATATCGAGGAGAAAACCTCCACTTTTTAATTCGTTTAATCAACAAGTTCCACACAGTACTTCGCCACTATATACTTAGGAAGGTACACAATATCTGCCCCAAACTGCAGAATAAGACAGTCTGCACTTCGCTCACTGTCACGTATACTCTCACCGTTTCGATTACGATCCAAGCGGTAACTCGTCCCAGCTTCAACCCGGGAGACACGTGCAATCCATTTAAAACACAGCGCGCCCTTCTACTTCCGGTTCACACTCGTAATACATCCGGAACCGCGGAGAAGGTGTCGCGTTCACTTAACCAACTCGGCGGCCATCTTCAAAAGTATTACATTGGTTACAAAAAAAAGGGCTGATATACCAAAACAAGTTTTCTTTTTCTTTTATATCAAAACCACCTGTACTCGCCAGATGGATTTGACTCAGCTCTACCAAAGATGTGCCCGCTTTCTTAACTTCACTACTTTAATAGTGTTGCACATGATAAACACAGGTATGTCAAATACGTAAACTCACCACTATTATCATAACGACCCCTGCGGCGGCCATATTAATAGGGTCAGACAGGTTGTGAGTATCAAATCACTACATAGAAAATCACATATGCTGTGTTACATCATACTAATCATCTAGAACAAAGCGTGCCTCAGAAAAGGAGGAGAAGACCATGATAATTTACAAACAAAGTCCCTTTAATAATGGCCACAATATTTATAACCACACATCAGTGGCACCTGAAGCAGCACAGAGCCAACACAATTGTTTATAGGACAAGTTACCCCATATATACAGCGACCAACTCAATCTCGAAATAGCTAGAAAGACCAGAGGGCCACTATGTATCTTCAACAAGATCAATAAATTCATAGTAGTAGTGCCCAGAGTAATGAGACAAAGCCATCATGACCACAACAAGAGCAGCGTCTCAATTCATATAATTTTCTAGCTCGTGATCTTGTTCCATTCAATTTGGTCATTAAGGCCGAATTGATCCACTTTCTCAGAGTAGATCCAGCGTGCTTCTTTCATTGCAAGTCTTTTCTCAATGCTGTTGGGTTCGCCCATCACTCTTTCCAAAACAACCCATTTCACTGCTCTAAAATGATGTTGTTTCTCTTGATAATGTTGAACCAGTCTGGTAGTCAGTTTCCCATTTTTGATGGTACTTAGATGTTCTTGCCCCTCACTTTGATTTTTCTAGTAGTGAGTCCAAAGTAGTGTAGCCCACATTGGCATGTAAGTCTGTAAATAACGTTAGTAAAGTTGCAATTACTAAACCTATTCAGGTGCCACGTTCTCTCATTCTGTAGCTGCACACTCTTAGTTTTATCAGTTAGTTCACAGACTGAGCACCCCCCATAAGGATAATGTCCTGATGGAATAGACGTATTCAGTATTTGCTCTGTCAGTCTCGTATGGACAAGCCTGTCCTTAAGATTCTGCGCACACTTAAAAGCAAACCTAGGCTGAGGCATTTGAAAATCATTGGTAGATAACAAAGACCAATGTTTCCTCATTACCTGACGTATCTTAGTCGACAGGGGATCATAAGTCAATACAACTGGCAAACACTCATTTGCTTCTCTCGTATTCCTTTCAAGCAAAGCCTCCCGGGGAGTGTTATGTGCTCTCTTACGAGCTCTGTTAACAATCTTTCTCGGGTATGCACGTTGCAGAAGTCTTTCGGTGAGATGTTCCAATTGCTGCAAATAATCCACCGTGGAGGAGCAGTTCCTCCGGTAATGGAGAAACTGCCCCACCGGGAGGTTGTCCCTCAATGCTCTCGGGTGGAAAGATTGGTAGTGGAGTAATGAATTCTTATCAGTCGGCTTCTGATGAACAGTTGAAGTCAACTTGTTTTCAACCACACCTATATCCAGATCCAAGTATGTCGCTCTCTCATTGCTTATTCTCCAAGTGAATTTTAAGCAATCATTTGTGCTGATTTAGCCAATCGAACAATTTGCAAAGATGATTTTCAGTGCCAGTCCATACACATAAAATAACATCAATATACCTCTTCCAGAGGCAAAGATGCCCCTGGAAGGGGTTAGATGGATGGTACAGATGATGCTCTTCAAATTGGCCTACATAGATACAAGCTAGGCTCGGCGCAAATGTTGCGCCCATTGAAGTACCGGACTTCTGTAAAAAAGCTCATTCTTATAAGCAAAGTAGTTCCGAGTCAGAGCGATCTCAATACACTGCATCACAAAGGACTGTGGCGTATCGTAAAACCACTCCTGTGCCCCAAGAGCGCGAGCTGCTGCCACCAACCTCGACATCGGCTCAACGTTCTGTGATTCTGGGAAAATCACTCAATCTCCTAGTGCCTGAAAAATGAATGTGTCCGTGTGTATGGTTATGGTTATTGGTGCACCTGTAAGGAGATCCATAACCTTCAGGCCGAGTATAAAACTGAAAAAAGTGCCAAGAAAATGAATGTCACTTTGTGTAATATAACTGGTGCTCATGTAAGCGCCCCAAAAACTTCAGGTGGTTTTCCTGTTATGTAAAATAAATAAAATGTCAAGCAGTCTCTTCTTAAAATGGTGCTCGAGATAGTAACCAAACTTGTAATGCGACATGTCAGACAAAACGTCACATATACTGCGTGATTTGCTATCCATTTTATTTGACGTAATGAAGTGACACGTTTGTACTGCATAAGACGATTTAATTTGCCATTGCAAAAAACGGCGTTTGAAAACAGCAAACCAACTAAGTGTTGGATTATTAACAAGCATTTGCAATGCAATTAGTCTCGCCTTTGCATAAGTTTAGGCTATTGGCATTGTAAATGACAATGCCTTTTATTTATGTGTTTTGAAAACCTGCATGCAGTGCGTTACACACGCACTTTGTACTCATAGTCGTTGCTTACGAGAAGCAAGGCTGTCAGTAACTGCACCTCTTTTACTGCCAGCCTTGCTTCTCGTAAGCAAAGACTATAAGTGCAAAGTGTGTGTTTACACACAAACTTATGCAAAGGCGAGACATATTGCATTGCAAATGCTTGTTTTTAAAGTTGTTGTTAAAAAACAAAATTCACGCCGACATCAGGATCAAGGCAGGGGGAGGAAGCATGGAGGCGGATGGGCATTAGAGAGTGGGGGTGCCTGTTGGCTTGCCCTGGGCAGCGCGGAGCTTATCAAGCAGGAGGGGCGCAATTATGTTTTACCACCCCTTCTAAGCCCCGCCCACCCCTCATTCTTTACACTGCTAGTTCCCACAGCTCCAAAGGACAGTATGGTGGCAGAGCCACTATATTTGTAAAGCTGTTATTACAGGAGATGCGGCTCCCTGTAGAAAATAAAATACCAGCCTTTTGCGCTTTTAGAACAATGCTAGGACCAAGGCACGGGGAGGAAGTGGGGACGCAGACGGGGTTAGAGAGTGGGAGATGCCTGTTAGAGGAGGCTGGGCCTGCCCTGGGCAGTGCGTGGCTTATTGAGCAAGACGAATACGATTATCTGGGAAAATAATATGCCATCAGTCCTAGGCAAGAGCCTGGGCACTGCTTGGCTATGCGTTCTCAAGAACTGCCACCTCTCTCCAGAGGCACAGGCTCAAGACTGATTTGCATATAGCTGTCTCTGAACTGGGGTGGTGAAGTGAGCTAAAGCATGATGATGGATTCAACCCAGATCTGTGACTGGGGGTGAGTCTCTGAAAGGTTTCAGTGCTCTGTCCATCATCTCCTTGTGTTGCTTTGTTCACCCAATGTTTGCAGGGTATGCCCAGATGTGGGTCCCTTGCTCACTTTGCCACTGGATTCAAGCTTGCCTGGCTGATGAGAGCTGTTGGCCTGAAACCGGTCCCAGGATGCTTGTTTCCTGTCCAGGGAAGACATGGCTTGGCAGTTCGGGCTGGACTGTTCCCATGAGGCACATGGTCAAGACTGATTTGCATATTGCTGTGTCTGAACTGGGGTGGTGAAGTGATGGATTCAACACAGATATGTGACTGGGGGTGAGTGTCTGAAACGTTTCAGCACTCCATACACCATCTCCTTATGTTTACCTCTCTCCAGAGAGCGGGAGTCGGATTCTGCCTCATAATCAGGTTGCCAGAGCAACGGGAGGAGTGAGAGGGGCTGCAATGCCTCTTTCCTTCTTAGGAAGAAGACATCAACAAGCCCAAACCAAACCAATATCCTAACAAAAGAAGCGCAATTGCCGTGGGCATTATAAAGTACAAAAATGTTCAATAAAAACACACACAAAGGGGCGGAAGGCAAAGCATGGGGGGAGCACACTAACACAACTTTGGTATTAAGACAAGGTGGAAGGGAGGACTGCTATAATAACATTTAAGCAGCTATGGTACCAAAGCTAAACAAAGGCAGCCAGTAACAGAGCAGGAAACCAATAACAATTAAAATAGTCCACCAAAGAACATATAAAGAACCTCAGTGTAATGAGACTGTACTTAGTCCCTGCTACATGGGAGGGACTAAAGAGAAAATGGAGGGACAAAGAGGCAGCACTGATAACTAGCAAGCAATGATGTTTAAAGGACAGTGAAATAAGCAAATTAAAAGGAAGGGGATGGCTTTAAGCCAACAGAAGAAATTACAATAGGTCTCGAATGCTCGACCTAAAAATTTCAACATTATATGGTTCCCCTCCTTCTCGTCTTTTTACCAATGGTTAATTTTCAAATCCCTTTTCTCTCTATAGAGTAACCTGATGAGGCTGTCCATTGTTACCTCTTCTTTTTTTATTAACAATTGAACCTTTCCTCTCTCATATTCTGAATTCCATTGATATTGCAGGAATAGAGTTAACTAGCATTAATCTTAAAATGTCTTCTTATGCGGATGATGTCCTACTATACCTTAGCAATCCAGCCACATCTATGCTTGCAGTTTTAAATGTTATACGTGAATACTATTTCTGTTCTGATTATACCTTGAATACTCATAAAACTGAATTATTTCCCCAAAATTTCCATTGCACACCTTCAGTACTGGATAATACGGATATTATCGAGTGGAATAGGTTTTCTTGAACTACAATTAATCGTTTTGGATGTGATTATTTAAGATGTGAAGAAACAGGTCATAGGATTGAATCCTTTTTTACTTTCTGGTCAGAGATCATCCCTCTAACGAGACCTATTTGAACGCAGCGCTGTTGGTGTAGTAATTCCTCTTACCTTGGCTCACGGACACAGAGGACGCTTTCCTGCAACAGTGGGATACCTGTAACAATCGGAGTGCTGTACTTTGCCGGGACTGCGAGGACCAGGTAGCCCGGCGTCAATCCACCCGCCCCACCTGATTCCTCTTCCCGGCTCCTCCCTGCCAGCCTACTTCACGCCTCGCGGCCCCCGCTTTGGGGGTGCCGCTTGTAGGCGCTGTTGGTGTAGTAGTTCCTCTTACCTTGGCTCACGGACACAGAGGACGCTTTCCTGCAATAGTGGGATACCTGTAACAATCGGAGTGCTGTACTTTGCCGGGACTGCGAGGACCAGGTAGCCCGGCGTCAATCCACCCGCCCCACCTGATTCCTCTTCCCGGCTCCTCCCTGCCAGCCTACTTCACGCCTCGCGGCCCCCGCTTCGCGGGAGCCGCTCGTAGGCGCTGTTGGTGTAGTAATTCCTCTTACCTTGGCTCACGGACACAGAGGACGCTTTCCTGCAACAGTGGGATACCTGTAACAATCGGAGTGCTGTACTTTGCCGGGACTGCGAGGACCAGGTAGCCCGGCGTCAATCCACCCGCCCCACCTGATTCCTCTTCCCGGCTCCTCCTTCCCTGCATATTGGTATATAACGTGGCCTATCCCTGAACGCGCTAGCGGGACGCGCGCGGATCGCAACCCGGAGCGAAGCCCGGGCAAAGGGCGGACCGTCTGTGGCCGTTAGGGGCCAAAGGAGGCCGGGCTGGGCCATATCCCTTACCTCTTACTTCCAAATCTGATTAAGGTGATGCCCTCGCCAGGATCACGTGAAACTCCACTAAGGGAGGGGGGCAGTAACACAGGGACTCTGGACAATTACTTCAAATCTACCAAGGGAGACGCAGGTAAAGAAAATTCTCTGGAGAGACGCAGGGCGGAGCGGCGGCGCTCCATTGAATACATGAAGACCAGACCCTTGACAGAGATCACCCCGTATCCTATTTCCCAAGAGGAAGGTACGCCCCCCAATAGCCCAAATCCTTCGACTCTTGAGGACTTCCCCCTCTTATTTCGGGAAATTCCTAGTCCCCCTGGGTTGGTCCCTGGAAAGTCTATAGACACAACTCCTCCCACGACATGTGTTACCCCCGTTAATTTAGTTACCCAAACTCCCCCTTTGCATGCAACTAAGAAAAGTAAGCCAAAACAAAGTGCTGTGGTGGAGTTGCATAGGCCTCCACCAAGCAAACGTGGTAGGAAGTCAACGGGGGGAGGGGGAAAGCTAAACTATCCCATTTAGACTTTGGTAAAAAACATATAAACGCACTACAATCTGGGAGGGACAATGAGACTGTGCCTATTGCTCTTCCCTCCAAGGCCCCCAGCTCCAACATAGCTGTCACCAATAACGACCCAGTGGCCATCGCATCCAACATAAATCCCCCTCCCACATTTATAGGGAGTATAGAATTCCTACTTTGTTCCCTTCTGCAGCCCATTAGCGAAAGCCTGAAAAAAGTGGAGATTAGGCTCACTCTACTAGAGACATCTCTTACTACCTTGAACACCTTAGTTAGTAAGCAACCTAAAAATATGGGACCCCATCTCCCCGCAGGAAACCCTCCTAAAATAGGAGCCCCACACGATGCCAATAAAGTCCCCCCTCAGAGCGTGCCTACTGCCCCCCCCCTGCAGCCATTGATGGCTATTTCAGTCCAGGCACCGCGCAGTAACTCAATCAATAGGCCTTTACAATCAATAGACTTTGCCCCTCAAAGTTCCCAGACAGGGATTAATGGCGGCCACCAAGAAGCCGGCAGCACCCCTCTATTCTCCCCGGGCCGGCAAGCCCCAAGACCACGGAGACCAGATTTGCCGCCAGAAGCTAATAGTCTAACGGTGGTCCTAGCAGGTGCCCCCCATTTAAGACCAGGGGAAAATGAAGACTACCAGTCCTTAAAGAAAAAGGTCATTAAATGGCTAAACTGGAACTGACCCCTACCATCTCATTTTAATAATGAGATTATTATGGTTAGAAGGGTCCCTTGGTTAGGGAAGACCAGAAAAACAATAATAGGGGATTGCATCTTGGTAACTTTTAAAGATCCCGGCACTGTTCTACATATCTGTGAAGGAATAAATAGATCACTGGATTCCACTATTCAGACCCTTCCAGTATCTTTTTTTTTCCCCCCTATCCGCATGCATCATGCTCCACCGCATGATGAGTGGATAAGGGTGGAACATAGACGCAGACATAAGGACTATGTACAACGCCCAAATCTCCAATTGCAGGATACACCCTATTCTCATTTCAACCGTTTCAATTGTTTGAATGATTTGGACGGGGTTGATTGACTTTCTGCTCATACGCCAATGACCCGAGATTGCGGCTCCTGTAGTCTTTCCAAGCCATCCTCCCCGATTGTTGGTAAAACCCTTGGTCCATTGATCGATTCAGTGCTCCTGGAAGATGGCACCAGCAGACTTTCTGATCTATCTGCCCACAATGTTGATAATGCCCCTGGAATATTGAATGAGCCAGCATTTGTGGAGAACGGCTCCAGTGGACTTTTCGAATCATTGGTCCCTACTGTTGGTAATGTGTTAGAATTCCCGATTGCAGTAGAGTCTGGAACCATTTCCTCTGACCCCTCTGGCACGGCAACTAATACCCCTGAACACTTGAGGCTAATTTGCTGGAATGTTGCTGGACTGGCTAATAAACTGGGGGACCCGGACTGGGCAAATTACATTGAGACCGGAGATGTTTGTATGTTCCAGGAAACATGGGCCAGAGAGGACTATGGTCATCAAGGCTACATGTCATTCTTCATTCCAGCGAGGTGGGAAGGCAAAGGCCGCCCGTCAGGAGGGCTTACGATCTGGGTCGCATCTCATCTGGGCTGTGTGGCAACGCAGCTGTCGGCTAACTCTGAAGATATCCTTGTGGTTTCCTTACTATGGCCTAACCAAGCTAAACTTATGTTTATTAACATTTATTCTAGGCCAATGGGTATTGCAAAGGAATCACCGACCATAGATGAACTCTCCAACTTTATATCTGACCTACCGAGTGATTCATTCTATGTAGTAGGAGGGGATTTTAATTCTCATTTTGAGCCACTTCCTGGCCTTCTGGACGGGTTATCACCGGAAGAAGAGGCCAGATGGGCAGTGCCTTTAGTGGAAGCTCCACCCCCAAAGGCTTGGACCCCACTGGCACTACAAATTACAGACCTCACCCTAAAGTTCGGAATCAGAGCTTGTAATGGGCGAATGAAATCCGACATACCCAGTAAAACCACTTACAATAGGCCGGGAAGAGAGTCCCGTCTGGACTATGTCTTGGCCCAAATAGTCAAGTGGCCGACAATCCAGGATTTTAGGGTGACGGACAGGACCGATAGTGACCATAATGCACTTGAGCTTGACCTTGTTCACCCTGGACCCCAAGCTCTCGTGACTAACGCGGAAGGGAACAACCCTGCGCTCCTCCTTGACAATAGTAGGAGAAGAATCAGGTGGGAGCACCTGGTTACAAGCAAGAATAAACTCCCCATGCTCTATGATGGGATAACTCCCATCTTGGAAACTGTGGGGAGCTTGGACACCGAAGCAAACAACAAAGACTCCCAGGGCAAACTGTACAAGGCTCATGAGGACCTCATAAAAGCTGTGGCACCTCATCTCACCTGTAGTTCACGAAAACTAAAAGGGGGGCGGCAAGGCAAAACCTCATGGTATAATCTAGCATGCAGAAGGGCAAAAACAGAACTCCTTAGACTAATCAAGGAGGGTCTAGGGGGGGATAGCCTTAAGCAAAGCAGGCGAGCTTACAAGAAACTTATTGCCCACGCTAAGGCAGAATGGGAGGAAAATCAGTGGGAAGAACTCACCAAGGCCCTAGCGACCCAAAACCAACGCCTGTTTTGGAGGATAGTGAACGGGGGGTCGGGGAATTTACAATCGGCACTAGAGCCCAACATTGCCCCAGGGGTGTGGCAGGCTCACTTCCAGACCCTATACAGTTCTGAGCCGGGAGAATCTCCTGCTGTTGTTGAGGTGGGCTGGCCGGACTGCGAAGGGGAGCCAATAACGTTGGACGAGGTCACCGCAGCCATCTCAGGACTGGCTTCTGGAAAGGCGCCGGGACTGGATGGACTACCAGGGGATATGTTTAAACAGGAGCCCTTTGTTTGGGCCCCTTACCTTGCCGCCCTTTTCAATGGAGTTCTTGGGGGCATGGAAATCCCTAGTACTTGGCTGGGGGCAGAGGTGGTCCCCATCTTTAAAAAGGGCTCGCCTCTCCTCCCAGCCAACTACAGACCAATCAGTTTAATCGACGTGGCACAGAAACTGTTTGGTAGGGTTTTGCTGAATAGGCTCCAGGACTGGATGGAGGAGGTGGGGGCCCTTAGTCCCTACCAGGCGGGATTTAGGAAGGGGGTATCCACAGTGGACCAGGTTTTCAGACTGAACCTGATCTATTGGAGGACAGCAAAATTCGAGGGCGATAGTCTGTACACAATTTTTGTGGACTTACGGGCCGCCTTCGATCTGGTGCCCAGGGGGAAACTTTGGAGCGTCCTGGCAGAGATGGGCGTTCCCCCGGACATCCTATTGATCTTACAGAGGCTGCACCACAATAATTACGCCCGAGTGAGGTGCGGGAGGTCGGGGGAACTGACTGATAGATTCCCCGTTGGCCGGGGGGTAAGACAGGGTTGTGTGCTGGCACCAACCCTGTTTTGCCTCTTCGTCAACGGGGTAATCGCCCATCTGAATGCCACTGACTATACTGACGCCCCCAAATTAAATGGCAGCAGGGTGCCCGCAATTATGTTTGCGGACGACACCCTGCTGCTATCCAAAACCCCTATGGGTATACAGAGGATTCTCGACTCCTTCGTGGCCTTCTGTACTGATAGGGGGCTGGAAATTAATGCGGCAAAAACCAAATTCATGGTTTTGAATCCGAGCCAAAAACTGCGGCCAAATCCGCAATTGGGAACCGTACGCTCGAGAGAGTAGCCACCTTTGAATACCTTGGTGTGACTCTCAACGAAACCATGACTTGGGGATCTCATCAGAGCAGGGCTAACCTCAAACTCATTCAAACTACTGGGGGTTTCGCCCGGATGATGACTGGTTCATCATACCGTCCATTGGGGGCACTAATCCAGATATACAAGGCCCAGGCCAGGGGAGCAATAATGTATGGGGCGGAACTATGGGGTCACACGTCTTGCCGGAGTCTGTCATTAACGGAAAACAAGTTTATAAGACAGATAGCCGCACTCCCGCCCAGCACCCCGCTCCTCCCCCTGAGGCTTGATTTGGGTTTGCGACCGTTAGCTGATGAAATAAGCCTGAGACCCATAGCCTTCTGGCGTAGGCTATGGAGTAGCAATGATCTTGCAGAATACCGGGCGGAACTGGTCGAACTTCTGAATCACCCAAAAGTACTTAATATCCCTTGGGTTAAAAACATCCTAGCCACCTGCATGGAAATAGGGCTCCCTGAATTATGGACTGAGCCAGCGAATGCCGCATCAAACATCTCCAAAAAGTCCCTGGCTAATGCATACCACGAACACAAATTAGCCAGGGCCCAAGCCACCCAGGTAGAAGGGTCCTTATCCTCCGTGTTTTTGCAAAGCAAGGATCTCTATAGGTTTGAGAAGGTACTGGATCCTATTTCCCCTGTACTGGCCCGAAAGCTGTTTCTCCAATGGAGATACGGCACACTGCCCTTCCGGTCTTTTACAAGCACCTGGTCACCGGCTTCCACTACAAAGCAGTGTCCGGTTTGCGATGCTGCGGAGGAAACTGACCTGCATGTGGCTTTCTTCTGCCCAGCCTATAAGGTAGCACGAAAATACTGGCTCCTCCCGCTGATAAGGAATATGGGTTGCAGGGAATACGCACCAATGTACAGGATTTTAAAATCTGATGTCTCTGGCCCAACTGTCTTTGCATTAACAAAATTTCTTACCAATGTTTGGCACACGCGTAATCGCATTTTAAAGGCGTTGGGTCCCTCTTAAAAATTTGTTAGTCTTTTTTAGTATATACATTCCAATGGTTTTATCTTTTTATGAAATGACTTATTTGTGATTGTATATGTGTATTGTGTATCTTTTATGGCCAAATGGCCGAAATAAAGATTGGAATAATAATAATAAATACGGATATTATTTGGCAAAAAGAGAAATATAAATATTGAGGTGTACTCTTTTCATATTCCTTAAAACATTCTTTTACTCTCGATTGTGATATTTTAATTACAAAAATCACAGAAAAAATTTGCGAATGGCCCCCATTACATTTATCTTGGTGGGGGAAACTTAAGACCGTTAAAATGGTATTAGCCCCAATTATTATTTACACTTTATCTATGATCCCTGTACATTACCTCTCCTTTTTTATATAAAATAAATGGATAAGCTTATTTCCAAGTGTATTTGGAATCATAAGCCACCTTGTATTGGCCATACTAAACTTAAACTTTCCAAACCCAATTGAGGATTTAGTTTGCCTGATTTTCTCAAATATCATAAAGCATTTCTCTTAAAACAAGGCTCACTTTGGTTTACTTGTATGGATGGACCTTCGATATTCCCAGAAATGGTTACTGATAGAACTAAATTTAGTTTCACCATTTCATCTCCCCTCACTTTTGTCTATGTTCAATTCAAATGCATTTTTTTTAAATCTTCCCCCATCATAACATCCACTAAACAGATTATTTCTGATGCTTCTTTCTCATTACGTATTTCAGATTCTGCTATGATTTCTCTCCTATACTAAAGTTTAATCATACTATCTCATTTTGGAAAATATGGATTTAAGCTGGTATTTTCTTCCTTCAGGATATTTATGAAGAAGGTGCTTTTAAATATGAAATTCTCTGTAATGTCCTACTCATCAGCTTCCCAAATGTACTACCCCAAGTTAAAACCTCTGTTTCAGTAACATGTATTCAAGCTTTTTCAGCTTCCCAACATGCTGTCTTCAAATTTTACAAGCAGCTAAATTGCACAAGTTTTTCCAACGTAACTTTTTTTACCACTTTTTGGAATGCAGAATTTGTATTAAATTTTTCGTTAAATAAGTGGAGACAGATATGGACTATTAATATTACAGGGTGGTTTCCTGTATCATTATCACAAACTAATGCTTTTATTTTATTCAATTGTCTAGGGACTCCTTATAAATTATATAAGGCTAAACTTGTTGAATCCTTCCTTTGTTGGCATTGCAAATTGCAAACGTTATGAGGGTGCTTTCAAAGTATGGTCTTTTTGAGTGTGCAGTAATATTTCAATTTTGTAGGAGTGTCTGGGATATTATTGTTAAAATACTTCCCATCTCTGAGGCTCTTAATTACAATATGCTTATTTGTAATCTCATGTTTTATCGTCTACTGTATTGGAGTCCCATTCTAAACTTTTTGATCTTCTTATTTCAATTACTATTAAATCCATTACCTCCAATTGGTAGTCAGCTGAAGCAATATCAGTCCAGGCTTGGTGGTCTTATATTACTTTTGTTAGAAATGGTGCCCAATTGTCGTATAAGGGAACATGTAAAAATACATCTTCATTTCAACAGTTATAGAAAGAATTTGATGATTACTTATCTATAGAATATGTAGTAACACTATTTCTTATTTTCTAGACATTGTAGTATGACTAGTGTTTTGAGAAGCAGCCTCGTTTGTTCGGTATACAATCCTTATAATTGTATTGCTTCTATGACAATTGTAAACTTTTGGTATATAGATACTGCTATGACAATGTTTTTATTTACTTTAGTATTGATCTATTATATATACCAACATTGTAAATTTTTTGTTTTGTCCTTGTTTGCAAAAACCCAATAAAATATGTAGAACTAAAAAAAAAGAATGCCATGCCAGGCCATGCTATTTCATTAGTAGTGGCTTTGCATCAACATTTCAGTGCAGAATATATTTTGCACCATAAAAGCTGATTGGCATTGCTCTTTTTACCATCTAGACTCGCACGAGTGCCTTTGCTTAATAATAGTAAATGTAGGGCAGGGAGTTTCAGTTATTTTCATGAACAACTTTACCCCAATCCATATAGTCTGATTTAAAGTTCCTTCTTTAAACGAGTGTCTAGAACATTGGATTGTTTTTAATGTTGCTTCAATTTTTAAATCAAGGCTTGTTGTAAGGAAGGAGGCAAGAGATTCTGCACAAGAAGTCAAACTAAATGTTGTACCTTTGTTGCACCTGTTTGGAAACTGACCAGTTCCATGTTTTTCTAATAGGAAAATAGTACAGCCTATGTACTATATAATGATGCCAGTCCAAACTCAAGAAATTACAGCACAAAACCTGGACATACCAAAGGTAAACTCTTTCACCTCGCTTGGCATGTTTATTTACTTCGTTTATTTGGAAAGAAACCAGAAAATGTTGATTGTTTCACCTCAGTTGCATTATATAAGTATCCCAGCTAAGCCGGTTTTGCATATTTATTTATGTTCTTCTCATTTCAATAACATTGTATTTTCTGTGAGGATGTAACTGATGGTGAGTGAAGCAGACTGTTCTAATTCCAGTAAAGGTGATTACAGTATACTGTGCTAAATATTGAAGCAGCCCTTTGATTTTGTATATGAGCACAAGGGTGCAGAAGCGCTTACTAGATGCAACTGTTGAGTCAGCATCACTAGGTGCATTTGAATAAACTGTTTTTGAAGCCCTTATGAGTCAGCAGAATACGTGTGCAAGAGGATACACCCTTACTTAATGCAACTGTTGAGTCAGCAGCACGTGTGCCGTCCTACAAGCTGGTACTGGATGTCACTGTTGATTTTCGACTTTTTTCTTGATCAGCATAAAGAATATGTTTCATTATCAAATACTTTATTTAATACTCGTGGTTTATGCACATTTCAATAAACGCGAACAAAATTGTTTGTAAGCATACCTGTTATCTTTTGCACAATCCCAATTACTTTTCGCTCTCACTAAAAAGTACATTAATAAAGAGTATTAAGTACCAGCAAAAAGGTTAATCTTTAGCTGCCTTTTTGATTCCCCGAATACTGAAGGGGTCTTAATTCTCTTTGTTAGTTTCCAATGTGTATGGGTAAAATGATAATGTTTCAGACGGGGGAGTAATGGAGCAAAATAAATAACAATGAACAATGGTATTAGTGGCTGGTGATCAGAAAATATCAGCTTGACCTGAAATTCTCTGTAGCTTTGTGAAGATATCTAAAGAGAGAAAGAGAAACGGGCTCCAGACAGTGCAGGTTTTCCCAATAGAATACTGAGGGGCCTATTTATGAAAAAGTCATGCGGTGCAGATCAGCAATTCACCTTGCTGCGCTTGACTGCATGGCAGGGAAAGGACAGGAATGCCATGTATTTGATGCAATACAGCTCATTCCTGCTTTATCCTCTGTGCTGGCGCCCTTTTAGTTTTTTGTGCAGGAAGGGACATATTCCTTTTTCTATGTGTGCTGCAGAATGTAGCGCACATAGAAAAAGGAAGTAACAATGAGAAATAAAGATATTTCTCCTCTTCTGGGATTTCGGCACGTTCCCAGATCTAACAATTCTTGTAGATCTGGGAACTGATTTGATTTGATTTTATATGTGTAAAACTCGTACTAATGCCCGGAGGCATCTAGGCGCTGCCCACACTAAACAGAGAGATTACAAGGTATAAAGGAATCCTAAAAACATAAAATAATGCCTAGGAACACCCATGCAATGCCCATGGAACACCTTCTCATGGTAAAGTAAGACAAAGCAGCGATTGGCACTGCGTTACCTTACTCAGAATTTATGGAGCCAATCAGGGCCACGCGAAGAGGCCTTGCATGGCTTCATGAATCTGACAAAAAGGTTGCTAAAGATTAACCTTTTTGCTGGTACTTAATTCTATTATTTAATGTACTTTTCTTCTGAGAACGAAAAATAATTGGGATTGTGCAAAAGATTTTTGGTATGCTTACAAACAATCTTGTTCGCATTTCTCAAAATTTACATTAACCACGAGTATTGTGTTTGATAATGAAACATATTCTTTATTCTAATTAAGAAAAATGTGAAAGAATACCACAGTCCGGTGACTTTCAAAGTGAGGAGCTGTGTAAAAGGGTAGAAGAGTACACTGCAACTTCACTGTGAGACTCACAGGGAGGAAAAATCTAACCGCAAACTATAGTGGGCACCCCCCCTGTTCTTCGCATTGCGAGCCCCAGGTTTCCCCCAACTAGGCTTAGAGCTTACGTAGTCCTCCTACATTGCCTGGGAGCATTTGGGTAGGTTGCCAGTTCTGTGTACACTCCAACATTTCATTATCCCATCTAAAACCAACCAATGGCTTTGGAGATAAATAACTTAAGGTACACTCTTCATGCATGATTTCAAATACATCTTCTCACCCTGTAGCACTGAGGGTGGCCTAGGGAGCAGAGAGCTCAGCCATGACAAAGAGACTTCAAACATTGACCCTATCTCTTTCTGAAGACTCCTGCAGCAGGAACTATGTACAGGGTAGACCTGTTGCTATGATACTGTACCAAGTAGAAGATGCCCCATAAACTCACTGATCCACATTTGACAGTTCCTATATTACAGAGAACTTAATGCATAATTGCACTATAATACCATGAGTTTTCAGTGAGCAGACAATGCACTTATTTGTAGTCGTCTATCAGGAATCCATCTTCCCCCGTTTACGCGCCTGAAAATATCCATCATGTTTCAGGGTGGGCTCTTTGCCCCATTTGGAAGGGAGAATTCTACAAGGGAAAAAAGGAATACAGCAAACAAGCGGCACAAACCAAGCATATGAGGCAGAGGTGTGGATGCATAATTCTAGTTTTTAAAAGTTTGTAACATGATCTCTGGTCTCAGCAGCAGATGAGAAGAAACAACCCCCTCATCACAGACACAGACAGAACCCACACGTGTTTCTTTACCTGCAAATTTGCCAATAGCGCGATTTTGCAGCAATTAGTTTTTTTCAATTGCTTTTAAACTGTGGCGGGTTCCCAGAGGGACCCCAAGACCAAGGTTTGGGGTCAAGGTATTCCTACTCCTGCCACTTTTTCTTTTTTTTGGGGACTTTGCTGAAGCCGACTCCCAAGATGACTGCCAACACTTCCTGGTTGAAGTGCTGGGAGCCAACCAGAGCTCTGCACTTCCCTGCGCAATCTCATTATTTTTTGAGAAGGCATAGTGGCCACAGATATCACTAACTATATTCTCATAAATTTCTCAACAACTAATGAATGGATTTACACCAAATAACAAAAAGCGTACCAAAATCTACCTTTCTGGCAAATCTGGTGTAATTCCGTTCAGCGGTTTGGACTGTATGTGTGTTGACATGCCCTTAGTGAATTAACATGGGAAAATTCACTATTCATATGCATTCATATGCACTAGCGTACGCCCACTGGGGGCAGATATGCAAATGAATAAAACCGGAAATACAAGGGTGCCGATTCACAGAAATAATTTAAGACAAAATCCTAAACTTACTACTTTTGATATTCGCAGAAGTTAGGATTTTGTCTTAACTTTGACTTAAGACAAACTTAAGACAGACTTAAAACAGACTTAAAACAGACTTAAAACAGACTTAAGACAAACTTAAGACAGACTTAAGACAGACTTAAGACAGACTTAAGTTAGGATTTTGTCTTAAATTTGTCTTAAGTCTCTCTTAAGTCTGTCTTAAGTCTGTCTTAAGTCTGTCTTTAGTTTGTCTTAAGTGTGTCTTAAGTCTGTCTTAAGTCTGTCTTAAGTTTGTCTTAAGTCTGTCTTAAGTTTGTTTTAAGACAAACTTAAGATAAATCCTAACTTCTGTGAATACCAAAAGTAGTAAGTTTAGGATTTTGCCTTAAGTTAGTTCTGTGAATCGGCCCCAAGGATTGCAAGCTTCAGATGTGGTTTGTTCTTAGGCCAGGAAGAAGGGGTTTTTGGACCTTGAAACGCATTGGCAGCAGAATTACAAAGTGGAGCAGTGAGGCATGCTGCATCTTAAAGCCAGCTGGCAGAGCGATGTCGAGTGGGCTCCCGTTGCTTCAGGGCACTTTGGTTCTAAAATGTACACACGGCGGCCCGGCCGTGGGGAGCAGCACCATCACCAGCTGGGAGAGGAGTTTGAAACCAGCTGTGTGAGGCTGCAGTTTTGAACTTTTCAGGACCAGATTAGCACAACGCTCTTCATGCAAATTGAGCCTGCCGCATTGCTCTATATCCTACCATACGCAGGCCTGTGGTGCTTACTGGAGATACCTGGTGGGCTAGTTGGCCCCCAGGGGCCCTCAGGATTGAAGGGTACTTAATTCCCCAATTTAAAATGCGCCACAGGGCGTGTTTGCACACCTCACCTCAGGCCCCACCCCCTCCCTTTACCACTGTGCAAACGCGCCCCGAGGCACATTTTAAGTTGGGGGATGAAGTCCCCTTGAATCCTGAGAGTCCCTGGGGTCCAACTAGCCCACCATGTACCTCCAGTAAGCACCACAGAGCTGCGTTGCAGAGAGGTGTAAAAATGGGCGTGGCCTGGACCACCTCTCTGCAACGCAGCCCTGTGGCGCTTACTGGAGGTACCTGGTGGGCTAGTTGGCCCCCAGGAACCCCCAGTATTGAAGGGGAATTAATTCCCCATTGTAAAACGATCTCCGTGTTTTTTTATTTTTTATTTAGAAGGGCGTGGCCCCCCTTCATTTTACTTTTTTTGGGCCCTGGGGACCCCATCCCCCAGGGCCTTACCCCCATTTAAATAAAAAATAAAAAATTGAATAGGAAGGGGGCCATGTGGGCCCCCCTCCCCAGGCCAATTCCAGCCCCGGGGACCCCATCCCCCGGGGCATGACAACATAAATATTAATTTTTAATTATGGAGGGGGGCTGCATTGCCCCCCTCCTGAGGTCTCTATTGGGCCCGGGGACCCCATCCCCGGGGCCTTTATTTATTTATTTTTGGGCGAGGGAGGCTGCATGGCCCCCCTCCCGGGCCACTTCTAACCCCGGGTACCCCAACCCCCGGGGCTGCCCTCTCCGTTGTGGACCATGGGGGGAGTCCCAATGCCCCCACGGTCCCGCCGGCTCCCCGCGTCCTGCGGGAGCCGGCATTGCTTTTCCACATGGGGAGCTGCTAACATGCAGCTCCCCATGTGGAAAAGCAATCTGCTTTGCTTCATTGAAGCGAGAGCAGGTTTCCCTGCTCTCACTTCAATGAAGCAAAGCAGTTTGCGATGACAGTCATTGCAAACAGCAGTGTCCCGGGGGTGGGCACCCCGGGACACTGTAGGAGCCAGCCCTGGGGGGTGGCGGTCCCAAGTGCCATCAAGGGCTCCAGGAGGGGGGCCCGGCACCCCCCCTCCCACCTATTGCACCGGGGCTCGGCTGGTCCGTTACGAACCCCCTATTTTAAATATTAGTGCCCCGGGGAGGTGGCGGTCCCCAGGGCGTGTAGGGTGGCTCCAGCCCTGCCACACAGGTGTTAATTTTTTTAAATAGAAGCCCCGGGGGTGGCGGTCCCTGGGGCAGTGGGGGGGCCGTGTGCCCCCCGCAATTATAAATAATAAAAGGCCTGGGGGGTGGCAGTCCCCGGGGCTTGGGGGGCCTTATCGGCCCCCCCACACATTAAAAATAAGAAGCCCCGGGGTGGCGGTCCCCTGGGCTGCGGGGGGGACGTGTGCCCCCCGCAAATATTTATAGAAAGTCCCAGGGGGTGGCGGTCCCCGGGGCTGCTGGGGTCTTCCTGGGCCCCCGCAATTACATTTGTGAATGCCCCCGGGACTTGGCCCACCCGGGGACTAAAGAATAACGAAGCGCGGGAGCCCGCGCTTCGTTTTTAAAAAAATGCGGCCGAAATTCGCGCTGGGTGCGCGAATCTCGCCAATTTTTATTTTTGTACAAAAAAAAGCTTTTTTGGGCCCTGGGCGTCCTTGTTGGACCCCCTGAGCAGGCCTAGGGGGTCAGGGTGTTTCTACCCTGCCCCATTTTCTTTTTTTTTGCATTTCTTTTTCTGTTTTCTTGTGCCTCGGTTACCGAGGCACAAGATGGCTGCCAACACTTCCTGGTTTGGAGTGTTGACAGCCAATTAGAATGCAGCTTGTGATCGGGAGGATGCACGGATTCTCCGCGCCTCTAAGTATCAAAACTTTTATTTTTTATTTTCTCAGCAACTACTGAACTGATTTACACCATTTTTAAAAAGTTCGCTCTCTGAGCCAAGCAGTACCTTTTTGCCAAATTTGGGGTAAATCCGTTCAGTAGTTTCAGCTGTATCCTTGCATAAAGTGTCCGATTTTTTTACTCTTATTTTTTTAATTTCTCAGCAACTACTGAACGTATTCACACCATTTAAAAACAAAAGGTCTCTTTCTGAACCAAGGGCTACCTTTTTGCCAAATTTGGTGTAATTCTGTTCAGCAGTTCGAGCTGTAGTCGTGTCTAAAGTTTCCTATGGGAAATAACATGGAGAAAACGAGTTTAGGGACCCCCCTTTTTTCTTGGCCCCGCTTGGCGAATGACCCCGAAACTTTCAGGATAGGAGCTGACCGGAGCGGGACCAACGTTTTGAAAATTTCACAAAGATTCCTCAACCGGCGCCAAAGTTATTGGGAAAAGAAAAAACGCTTTTTGAATAGAAACAAGGTCCTAACTATAACTACCTACTGGGGACCGCCAGTAGGTAATATATATATTGCTATACAATCTATATATATATATATAATTATTCCTGCTTTTACAACAAAATTCATTGTAAAGGCATCCGTGGTAATGGCGTACTCATTTTAAAGACGTTTGTTGTAAATGCAGGCATTGTAAATACTTTGCTGTTGTAATGCCTTAGTTGTAAAGGCATCTCATTTGTTATGAAGGCAGTTCCAGCTGAAAAACATGCTTGACTATTAGTCAAATGGCGGAGAGTTGGGTAAGAAATGCAGACTCACTGTCACTTTTTGAATAAGATTAATTTTATTGTGAAAAGATAAAACATTAATACCTGTTTGACAAAAAGCTGGCGAAAAGTGGTATTCAACATTATTTAGGATCAGTTTTATATCTGGGAGTTTGACATAAGTTGTATTTCAAATTGTATTACCCATAAATTTTACTGTATAATTGTATCGCAATAAAGATAGCCATTTAGTCAACTAGATAAAACACACATTTGAATTAAGAATGCAGTTCTGGTTACACAGTACCCGGAGTAGAAGACTATTCAATGCCCTGCATTTTGCTATTAAGAAAGAGACCACAGAAATATTGTAGTCTCCTAAAGTCAACTCTTTCTGTTTTCTCAATGATGTTCTTCTAGCTTATGTGCTCTCAATCCCTGATCCTAACCGTATTTCAGTACTTTGCAAGGACTTTTTGTCACTCACTCACTCCCTCACTCACTGAATCTCTGAAATATATAGATGTGAAACAATGCACACAATTGCAGGCATGTAGGGTATGGCATAATATGGCATGTGGGTTCACCTTGCCAGTGGAGGCTGCTCACCAAGAAAACTGGTGGAGCGAATAAGTTCAACGCCAAAGTTCTCTTTCTTAGTTCGCTTTAAACAATGTTTAAAATGGGACACGATTAAGAGCTCTTAAGTTGAGGCTGAAGGCACTGCGAGTTTTTCGCAGTGCCTGTCAATGAGTTAAATCCACTGTAAATACAAATTATAAGCCTGATTACGAGTCTAGGGGTCTTGTGACCGCCAGACTCACGCAGGCGGGCCACCATCCGCCGTATTACGACTGTTAAAGTCATAGGGGCGGTGGACCCCCAGCTACACCAGTTAACAGTCGTTCCCTGGCTGTGGCGCAGGATCGCCAGAACGCATTATGCTGAGCAGGGACTGGACCGGTTCGGCTCAGCATATTGTGAGTACCTAGACCGCCAGCCTTTTCATGGCAGGAACAAAGGGGGCCCTACAAGGAGCAGCAGTAAAAAATAAAATGATAATACATTAATTTGGTTACCATTTTGTTTTTCACCTACCTGCACTTGCAGCAGGAGGGCGACGCTTCTCCACCCTAATGGAGGGGCCGCCGCTGCACCGTGTCCTGGGTGGTTATCATATCAGATGCCATGCAAGCTAGATATAGTGTATGACAAATTTGCATTAAAAGCACATGCTCTTTTGGTAATTGAACGTTTCCTGTGACAGGTGTATACCAGTACCCTGGCCTCAGATTTACATATCGTAGTGTTCATCTCAGCTCAAATTACTGCACTAAATTTTGCAGGCATGGTGTTTGCTCACACAGTAAGCACAAGAGGAAAGAAAGGGCGTGCAGATGTCTGGTTCAGATGTCCTCCTCCCAACTGACTTCTACAGTCTCTCCATTGAACGTTTAAGAGATGACTTGAGAAAAGTGAGCCTCCAACAAGAGAAAGTGCACCCTCCATAGCCACCTGCTGGTTTCACGCATTTTATGATGAATGCATCAAGCTGTTTCCTTGTTCTACGGTGTCTATGTTGAGAGTCAACCAGATAATGCTACTTGCGCCTGTTCCAGACAATTCATGATTTTTTTCAGGACATATTTGTACAGTCTTGAATAAACATTTTCACCGCCCAAAATGGCAGTTTTCCTTTGTCACTGTTTATATGCCATGTTTGCTCTGGCCGAGTTTGCAAATGGCCTGGAAAAATTGACCAGCGTTGGTACAAAATTACTAGTGGCCATACAATATTGCCTCGTACCTATGCAATATGTGATATAGTTCTAGATATCCTTTTATCTCCCTGTAATATGATCAAATTACTCTATCGAAAGTATCAAAAAATTAGCTTCTGGATAAGCAGGACCAGCGAATTAGATAACAAGGCTTGGACAGTATATGATTTGATGACCTCTGCTTTGAAATGCATGTGTTTTCTTCATTTGGTATAAATCTAACACCCAACTTATGAAATTAGGATATATTGATCTGATTTTATTTTTATATGATTTACCCCTACCGTATTTATGTATGTTTTTAACTGTAGTGTAACTTTGGGTTTTACTAATCCTGTTTGCTAATAAAATTAACTTCAGCATTCAAAAATGCAATGTGTGTGTGGTGTGTCTGAGCCACAGGTCGTTGTTGAAAGAAGTCTAGAAACGTTAGTTTTACCTACATTTGTATACTTGATGGTATAAGCTGTTGACTTGGAGTCAATTATGTTTTACTGATGTGAGTGCAATATTAGGACATGTCTGTTAGGTTGCAAAATGCCTAATTCTTGTTGATTAACCAAAGAGAAATGATTGAAGGTCACTATTGTTCCAATCGACTACACCTGACCAGTGACCATGAGGTATTTAACCCTGACGCAATAGTCTGTTTCTTTTTAACTGCTTGTCACTTACACCATGCTTTACAATGTGCATTTTTCTTTTCAGATTATTGAATACGTTTTTTTTTATTCTGCAATGTGCATTAGTGCAGATCAGAATACGAGCTTAGAAACTACATTATTAGAAATTAATGATATAATTTCAATTATTCTTACTAATTTTCTTTTTATATATTTATTAGCAGTTTATATGGCGTGGACAGGGCCCAGTGGGAAGCCGAGGACACGGAGTTCACATAAAAAGTTTTGTAAAAATAGTACAGAATGCGATGCAATAGAATATAATCCTTAATAAAATATCCAAACAAATGTAATACAGTAGTTGAAAGTACTAGCGCCCCTCCATGCAGTTTTCTCATCAATAATTTTGCTGCAAATGTTGCAGTGATATTATCAATGATCTCAAAGAAGATGTCATAAGTGATGTAATGTGTGGGGTAATTAGCAGTGCATGGTGAGGCTACAAGTTATAGTTACCTTAGTGCATGAGTTGTAGTTATTTGAGATAATTGTAAATGGTGAATTTCAGTGCTTAAAATTTTAGAGTTTAAAACATTACGTTGTTACTCAACATTCCACCTAACTATAACACTAGTTTAACCTTTGGGCTTTTCAGTGTATTTCTAGGGTTTTTAATGTTAAGTAATATTTAATTACCATGTGGAAATCTAAATCTCCATCACTGAGCATGGCGTTTGCCAAAGGGCCTTGCCTGTGGCCAGTCACTGTGGCTAACTCCCAAGAGGCAGCGAACTCCACACCCATGTGCGATGAGGAGGTTGGCCACAGGGCCTACCCCTAGGGACCCCAACCCAAGGACTTTGTTTTAAAGGGAAGGGGGTCCACGTGGTACCCCTCCACGAACATATTAAGACCCTGGGGATACCATCCTCCAGGACTTTTTTTTTTATTAAGGGGGAACCGCATGTCCACCCTCCCTGAGTCTTATTACGACCCCAGAGCTACTACCTAAAACAAAGGGGAGGGGAGCTGCACAGCCCCTCTCCCTGAACCTTATTTGGCCCTAGGGACTGCCATCCCCCCGGCTGGTTTGTTTATTAAAGGAGAGCGAGCCGTGTGGCGCCTCTCCCAGAGCTTTGTTAGACTCTGGGGATCCCATCCTCCAAAGCCATTATTGGCCCTGGGTACCCCATTGCCTGGGGCCCTTATTTCTTCAAGTTGGGTGTCCTGGTGCCCACCCAGGGCACCCACCATATACTCCTGGGGGGCATGCAGTGGGAGCCTGCATTGTTTCTGCCCATACACATCTCTCTGGACGGGAGTCATATTTTGATCTGCTCACTGTGGGTAGCGAAACAGATCAAATGTCTGCTCAAAGTCAATAGGAGCAATTTCAAAGCTCCTGCGGGCTGGGAGCTGACTTTGTGTTTGCTTCCGCGTGGCAGGAGTTTTAAAAATGCCCCCATCAAGCAGGAGCAAACACAGGTTTTCCTACCCCCACCGGTATGGGCAGGGAAACCACTATGACCTGGTAGTGGTTCCCAGTCAATCAATCAATCAGGTAATTTTAAGTGCACCACTCACCCGTGAGGGTCTCAAGGCGCGGTGGGGTGTGGACAGAAGTTCCGATCAATCGAAGAGCCAGGTCTTGAGAGCCTTCCTGAAAGAGTTCAGGGAGGGGGCACATCCGATGTCGATATGGAGCTCGTTCAGGTTTTGGCCGCGATGTAGGAGAAGGCTATTCCCCCTGTTCTGGCTCTGTGGATGCGCAGGGTTTCAGCGAGGGTGCACTTTGTAGAGCAAAGGTTTCTTTTGGGTACATGGAATGTGATTCTCTCGTTGAGGTATTGGGGTCCCGTGTTGTGGAGGCATTTGTAGGCTTGGGTGAGTATCTTGAAAGTGACTCTCTTCTCGACGGGGAGCCAGTGGAGGTTCTGTAGGTGTTGACTGATGTGCTTGTGTCGGGGGTAGTCGAGGACAATGCTGGCTGCGGTGTTCTGTATCATCTGGAGCTTGTGGGGTAGAGACTTGTTGATGCAATCGTAGAGGGCATTTCCATAGTCCAATTTGCTGGTTATGAGTGCGTGGGTGACTGTCTTCCTTGACTCGGGGGGGATCCATTTGAAGGTCTTTCAGAGGATGCGGAGGGTGTTGAAGCAGCTGGATGGGACGGCGTTGACCTGCTTGTTCATGATAGGGAGGAGTTGAGTATGATGGCGAGGTTTCTGGCGTGGCCTGTGGGGGTCGGAGGGCTGCCGAGTGTGGTGGGCCACCCGTTGTCCTTCCATGCTGACAGTGGTTCAGAGTATGAGGACTTCTTTCTTCTCCGAGTTGAGCTTCAGGCAGCTGTTGCTTCTCCAGGATGCAACATCCTACATTTCTTCCTGGAAGTTGAGTTTGGTGGTGGTGGGGTCCGTGGTGAGGGAGAGGATGTGCTGGGTGTCATTGGCTTAGGATACTATGCTGTCTAACGATGGTGGCGAGGGGAGCCAGGGTCATAGCTAGTGAGCCGGCGCTGGAAGATGGGGTCCCCAGGGCCACTAATTGCTCAGGGAGGGGAGCTGTGTGGCCCCACCCTCCCTTTTCAAAAGTTTTGCGGCCCCAGGGTATGGGGTGCCTGGGACTTTAGAGGCTAAGGAAGGGGAGCCCAGGTGATAGGTACCCGGTGCTAAATATGACCAGGGGTTGTGCGCCCCCTCCCCTAAAACAGACTTTGGGCTCTGGGGGATGGGGTCCCTAGGGCCACAAGTGGCTTAGGGAGGGGGGCATCACAGCCCCTTCCGCTCAAAAATAATTTGGGCCTAGGGAATGGTGTTCCCGGGGCCGAAAGCAGCCTGGTAAGTCGGGGCTGCGTGCCCCTCTTCCACTAAAAAGATGTCATGCCCTGGATGATGAGGTCCCAGGGCTGATGACAGCCTGGGAAGGGGGACACATGCACTCCCTCCCCCAAAAATAAAGCCTTATCCCCCGGGCCCCCAGTGGGTGTTTAATAAACAAGGGCTGGAGTCATTAGTTGTTTTTTCTAAAATGTTGCCATGGGCTTGCGGATCCTCTGCAGAGTCACAGCAACATTTAAAAAATGTTTTGGGCCCTAGCAGGAGATCTGTGATATCTACGGAGGTTCTCCATCCCTAAATATACAAAGTATTTGAGCATCAATTACTCAAAAACGACTGGAAGGATTTTCACCAATTCACAAAAAGCACTCCTTCTGGACCATGATCTAGCTGTCTGCCAAATTATGTGTAAATCTATTCAGTAGTTTACACTGTAGGTGTATCTGAAATTCATATGGAAAAATTAATGGGGAAAACCCCCTTTTTTTTCCTCAGTTCCCGAAAAAAAGGACGTCCCAAAACGTAAAATCTCCATTCATTTTCCATAGAATTCTTTGAGACGGCCTACAGAAAAAACTTTGTAACACTGCCCTGGGAAGACTTTCAGTGGCCGTTGCATGGGTCTTTCCACGCAACTCCCATGGTTTTTGACGCATTGCCAGATTTACAAGTAATTGCAAACCTGGGAATGTGCCAAAAGGTTAGGCCTTCCCAGGGGAGGTGTAATGAAGAGAAATATCTCTATTTCTCCTTGTTTCTTCCTCTTTCTCTGTGTGCTGCAGAATAGAAAGAGGAATATGCATCGCGGGAATGTTTTTGTGCAGTAAGGGTGCCCCTTCCGGCACAAAAACAATCCTGTATGCAACCCAGTCACCATTGCACCATGGTGCAAGGCGGCCTTCTTTGGCATTAGGCTGGCAAAGGGCTCCAGTGCAGGGGAAAGGAAAGGAAGGTACTGTATTGCCTTAAATATGATTCATTCCTGCCCTTTCTGTGTCGTGCAGCATAGCAAGGTGACTTGCTGTACTGTGTCACTTTCTCATAAATGAGCCCCTTCATTATTTACATAGCAGAAATGATGTACTTTTTGGCCATCAGTTGTTCAAATAGCAAAGAAATTCTATTATTCACCTAAGTAGTAGATAACATGCACAATTTGGTCACTTTACGCAGAGAAGCTTCACTATTTACCTAGCTACTGTCTAAACAACTGAAAGTATGAATTATTATGCCAAGTGCAGATTTCAACAGGCACATACTACCAGGTAAAATACAATTGGCACCCATCTCCTTTTGCAAGTTTGCTCTAAATCTAGCTTAAATGCAATTTGCCCCCAAATAGCACTATCTAATAGGTTTAAAGGACCCAAAACCCATCAAAGAGAATGTATGAAGGTTTCCACCCTAATGTTAATCACAAGGCACAGAATGCCACTCCATTGTACCAAGACACAGAGTCTTGTGAAGCCCATTTTGGAGATGTCAAGTACTTCTCAAATTATCCTGTTCCTTTTTTCGAAGCTTTAATTAATAAAGGCACACAGTAGCACAGTAGTCAGATTCTAAATGCAGCCTTATCATTCAACAACTGTGAGGAACTAAGTACAAGGATGGACTTGCTCAATTTACAGAAGTTAGACTGAGGTTTTATAGATTGCAGTACATATTGCACAATTTGCACAAATGATAAACAGCCACACAGTCAATGACAGCCAGTAGCTCAGCGAAAGAGGAAGTGTTTTCTAATCATGTATCCAATCATTAATCAGAATATGAGCTTTAGCTATACATGGGCATTGATTTCTAAAATAAGCAAATGAAACATAGCTACAGTTTGAGATGTACCCTCCTGACATTATCATTTCACAAGACCTTACAGTTACTGTGTAGTGTTACAGACAGTTCAAGTACACTTAACAGAGAACAGGCCTGTGCATGATCTGCAGGCTTGATCCCTTTTGAGTGCCACAAAAATGGACCTGAATGAAAATGGAGTCCACATTCCCCATATATCCAGTTACTGGAGAGAACTCCTCAACTTTTCCTTCCGTCCCACTGGAAGTGTGTAAATGTATGCAATCTTGGCAGGTGCTATTCCCCGTGTTTATAATTCTATCCATAGGGATCTTTCCTGTTAGATGCATCAAGTAATCAATTAGTTTGTCTTTTTTCTCTTCTTCCTCTGACAATTTTGAGAATAACTTGCAAAGGCTACTGTTCCTCAGTCATATACTTGGAATTCTGTCCTATTGTTTCATTAGTGAAAAGTCTTTTAGTTTGGTGTCCATTTTTATACAAGAGTGTTAGACCTGTCAGCCTTAGGATGGTCTTCCCCCAAATCTTTTGCCTTCGTACTCCTCTATTGCTGAATTTCTTTTTGTTAGCTTTAGGACTCTGTGCACTTTACCACAGCTTACCAGTGCTAAAGTGCATGTGCTCTCTCCCTAAACCACAGTAAAATTGGCTCATACCTGATTGGCATATTTAATTTACTTATAAGTCCCTATTTAAGTGATATACCATATTCTCAGGGCCTGTAAATTAAATGCTACAAGTGGGCCTGCATCATTCATTGTGCCACCCATTTAACAACTTGTCCCAGGTCTGCCATTGCAGTTTTAAACTGTCATTTCACCTTGGCAATATATCCCCCTTCCCAAGCCTTAAACTCACATTTTATTGCATATGAGTCAGACATAAGGTAGGCTGTGGGTAGCCCATAGGGCTTGGTGAATTGTAATTCAAAGGTTGGACATTTATTTTCAAGTTTTACCTGCCCTGGTAGTGAAAAACAACTAAATCCATTTTTCACTACCGTGAGGCCTACCTCTCCTACAGGAAAACATTGGGTTACATTTAATAAAGGCTAACTTGTGATTGGGAACTGTTAGACTTTTCATGTTTGGTGTATAAAATATTGTATAGAAAAATCCTCTTTAATGGTAAAGCTGGAGTTTACGTTACAATTTTGAAAATGCCACATTTAAAAACTAGCCATTTTCCTACCCTAACTATTTGGTGCCTGCAGCCTGTCCCTGGGTCACATGACCAGGAGTAGCTGACAATTGAACATTGTTTATTCCTCCCAAACAGCCCACACAATAGAGTGATTAGATGTGCTTGAATGGGCCATCATTTTCCAGGATGGGGGGGGGGGGGGCGGAGCTGGGTACAGCTCCTCTTGCAACACTATGGGCTGTGCTCTGCCTTCTCACAAAAGACTTGTCACTCCTGCATTTTTCATGCAACCAGCACAGAGCCAGGGTAAAGGAATCAGGAAACCTCAAGTACCTCAATGGAAATTGTCTAGAAACATGTCCTACTGCAGAGGAGGCACCAGGGGTAAAAAAAGGGATCCTCAGACCTACTCTTCAGTACACTTTATGGACCTGCTGAAGGACTCTCAGAGGACTGCCAGCCGCTGTGCCTGCTGTGTACTTCAGAAGACTGACTTGCTGCAACTGGGAGGCTGCTTTACTGCCTGAAGTATTCATTGAACCTTCAGAGGCCTGCTCTGCTGTTTGAGCCCTGTTCGACTGCTGAACCCCGTACTACCAGAGTGACTCCAATGGCTAGTTGGCTGGTTTCCTGATCAGAGCCACAGGGACAGGAAAGGCCTGAACCTTCTGAAGCCATACCTGGACCCAGCCAGAGTGAGTTCTAACCAATGTTCCCCCTAATTTATTTCCTCTTCTTGCAGAAGTGTAAGTTCTCTGTGCACTGCAGCCAAAGCTATTTGCGCCAAGAATCCGACCATGCATGCGATAGTTACCTAGGGTTCCAGTATAGGCCAAACAGGAATGTTCTTTTGTGTTTATTTATTGCATTCATTTAGCTAAATGGGGTTATAAACTTGAATTATGTGTTACTATTTCTGTAATGCAGCTTTTCCCTGGCATTCATACTGCATGAGTGGTAGAGTTGGGCGAGCTAGTAAATTCATAGGGAATAATGAGCCAGGTATGAGCCTTTAGAAGATCCCACATGAAAAGATACAGCAAGTGGCCTGCAGAAAATATGCTAAAGACTCTTTCTAATTAAAATAAGTTATTTCTCGAATACTTGCCTTTCAATTGATTTGTAGTATAATAGATGTTAGCACTGAAAGATGAGGATGCCAGACTTTGACACCATACGAATTGTACAGCAGACTGCCTCAACCCTAACCTGGCACTCAACTGTGACATTACATCAAAGACACAGCATCAGATTGTAACTCCGAGAGCCACTCCTCAGAGTGAAGCAACACTCCAGAAACCTGGAAGACTGAAACCACACCATGTTCTTGACACTGTGCCATAATAATATGAAAGTGTACCACAAATGTACATTCCCACCATCAATATCTAGAAGGAGTGTATGAACCTGTCTCCCTGACCCTACAGAAGTTGAGAAGATGCCCACACATGTGGGTACCATTCCCGACAGTGCCAGTTCAGAGGGAGTCGTTACACTGCTGCACATATGCAGTAGTGCTTTTAAGTAGACTGAAATTGGTGCGGAATATCTAAAAGAGGCATAGTCAAAGAATTTGTAAACCAGATTCCTGTGCTTCACACTACTGCAAACCTAACCAGAATGTGGGTGCCTTTGGGAGTTTTCTGTTACTTTTTCCAGGCATTATACAACAATAGACCTACACCTAGAAAACGCCAGACCTATTGGCTTGTCAATGCTTTTTAACTGTATCATATCAATGAGTAACATTGATTTTGTTGTGAAAATATCTGCCATTCACACCATTTTTCTGTACAGTCTCTCACTCTGTTAGATACTTTCTCCCTTTTGCTCCCCAAATCTTTCTGAAATCTGCCATGTGCATATCATACACTTCATCTATTCCCTCCTCTGCAGTGTCTCTTCACTCTCTCTTGCACATACTTCCTTTCATCTCCTCTACTTCAACATCCACCGCACACACCCTATCTACCCACTCTCCTGCTGTAGGCACTCCATTTTGATTCTCTTTGGTGATGTCTTATTTGAAAGTTATGTAACTCCTCCACACATTTCCAACATTTACAATTTGTATGTATGTGATCATCACTCTCTGTGGTCTCTAATGAGGAAAAATGTTGGAGGTGCTTGTAGTATGAACAACCTTTATGACCCACTGACAGACTGACTTAACTCCAGAGCTGTCAGTTTCTACTCAATAAGACACCTGGATGTGACTCCATTTTCACTATGGACTATGAAAGAGTCATATTGCATAAAAACTACAACTACCAACATTTGGAAACACTAATACCCTCAGGTAATGCATGATGATATAATATGTGAGGCACCCATTCACCTCAGTAAATTTGGTTTTAAATGGGCTGGCAACGGAGTAACAGGAGCCATGTAGCACCGCATGACCCACAGTTGTTTACGTGGTTCAATGAGCCTGGTGCCGCTGCACCAGCTGCACCAATGGTAGCTACATCTCTGGTACTAGCATGAGCTCATGCACAGTACATGAAAACAGTAAGCTGGTGCCGCCAAAAGAAAATGCTACCATTAGTGATGTGCGGTTGCACAGCTTCCATTGGTGCAGCAGGTGCAGTGACATCGAGACCTGGAGGCCTAAAGGGCCCATTGTCAGCTGAATAGTTCTGTATTTCACCACTCAAACAGCGGCCAAGAGTCCCATCTTCTTCTTCGCACCAGCACCCATTTCAGAATGGCTATTGCACTGGTGTTGTATCAATGTAAATTCCTCGGGCATTCTGAATAATGCGAACAATCTGAGATATTTAACTGTTGCCTCTCAACAAAATCTGGGATAAACGAGTTGGCACGAGGGAAGGAGATGGCACACCTTTCTCTTCAGTGCTTTATAAGCAATGTGGAAATTATGCAGAAGGAATTAAACACAAATCACTAATATTTGAGGTTAAAAGGGAGAGAACAATAGATATCCATCTAGTAGCTCACTGTACAAATGAAACCAGAAAACCTGGGATTAATCCTGGTTTCCTCGTTAAACTAAACTGTGTAACCTTAGGCGAATATTTAATTTCCTCAATCCTCCATTTATTTCATTATTGCATACGAAAGTATTTTCAAATACGTCAGTTCAGAATATGAGGCGTACAAAAGTATTGTGTTTCATTTAATAGACTATAATGTTGCTTTATCAATAAGAATGTAGACTACATATAGGGTGCACATTGCAACTTACTTGCCTCTTAGTTCACAAACATTTTTTTCTGGGCTAGGGCGGTGTAGGAATGGTTCACGTTTAAAAAACTCACTTTTAGTATGTGCCTCTCAGTGCAGAGATACAATGTGACATATTAACGTCAAATATTCTGCACGTTAGAGAAAGGTAGTTTTTGGAATTTGAAGAGACTTTATCATATTTAGCTGATGTTTTTTGCATGATTTACTGAGTAAACATTTCATCGCTCAGCTCAGAAGAACTGCCAAGACAGCCAGGCTTCTTCATTAATGCAGGCAGAGTGAGCGGCTGATCTTTGTCCTTTTATTATCACCCCCACGAGTGGAATGGGTGAGCCATGAACACCAGAATCCCCCCAGGAATATCAGCTACCGGTGCCCAGAGCAGAATATAAACAAAACATCACAAAGCCTTGTGATGTAAAACGTATCCTCTGAGGTGATAACACTAGTCGTGCCCTTGGACGCCGAAGAATGCCAATTAGTGCAGGGTTATAAAAATACCTTCTTCAAAGATGTACTGTCATCTATCTTCAAAACTAATGTAGCAAGCGGTATGTGCGGGAACCACTTGCCACAAAGGTTCTGACCCTCTCCAGCCCTACACACTGCTGTGGAAGAGGAATGCTACACTGCTGAAATCCCCTTCCACAATAGTCTGTTCCTCCACGGAAGATCACAGCCGTTGTTGTACCTTTTCAACAAATATGTGAACACTTTTTGCAATGCTCGTTTTTAAACACGGCAGCTGCAAATGGTCTCTCCTGCTATGTGTGAAGTGAGGGTGCCTCACAATACAGGTTACACACTAAGGGTAAGTTGGGGTGTGCATGCGCACACCCTTCATTGAACATTGGTCCTAACCCTCCAAGTGGTGCCCCCTTGCTGGTGATGCTAAAGGTGCCCAGATAGCCAGAAGCCAAAACTTGGGACTAAGAACATTTTTGGCTAAATTTTGTTTTGAAAACTGAGAGGACACCAGGACCAACCTGCTCATCTCTCCAACCAAGGCGCATTGCTAGTCAGCCTGCCACTACGTTCTTCCCTGTATCACCAAATTCTTTTTAGTGGTCCTTTGGCAAAGGGACATCCAGCCTCCTGAAACTCTCATTGCCTACTGCCTCATCTGGAGATTTCAGTAAGTCTGAATTTTCGTCCAATCGCTCCCCGACAGCGCTTCCTCCTCGAACATCACCTGCACCCTTCACCCACTAAATTTAATTATCTCAGAACACTTTTCTTTAAATTTTCTTCCAAGTCTGAGGTAAGTGATGATCAGGCCCAATCCACTCTTTGTATCCGACCCTTATCGGACATATTTTTTGTCTTGCACGACTAGATGTCCGCAGTTGGCGCTTTGATCTTTCAGGCACTAGTTTTTACCTTAATCTTTTAGGTATCAAATCATTTGTTACAATTGACTCTACTTTTCTAAATTGGTGTGGGATGTGCCTTGTGTTGTGTTTGTGGGTTGCATAAATACTTTACACATTGCCTATAGGTTAAGCCTGACTGCTTTTTGTCAGCTACCAGAGGGTTAAGCATAGGATAATTTTGTGACCAGCAATCAACTTCTTACAAAGAGGCGCTATTTAGTTGTCTGTGTAGTCTCCTTCTAGCACCTTTCTGGTGTGTTTTCACTCATATGTGATACTGTCCTGGACCACAAAACATTTCCTGTATAAAGACACAACTCTCAGCTCTTGAAAAAGGCACTACACTATGGGGGATATTCTCAAGAACGTGCGAAAACTACAGCAAAAGTAGCTGAACGCAACTCTTCACATCGTAGTCTATCGCGGGATAATTACACCGTGTTAACGTGATATTCCCAACATGGCGGCACCATGCGATAGACTCACCACAACATGAGAAATGAACGCGTAAAAATCAATGCGACGCAGCAAAAATGCAAAACAGCAACGCGAAAAAAGCGGCGATGACGCAAATCGCAATACGGAAATCAGCGAAAACCAGCCACAGGCCTGCAATCTCCACACGACATTCGGGAAAAGGCACTACAAAAGTTGGGGTAAAAAACACATACAGAAGCCAAACAACAGCGAAGCACAATGGAGGCAGCTGGAGCAAGTGCAGAGGACAACCAGAACCCCACAAGCACCCCGGAGGACCAGCCTGGTACCTCCAGGTCAGGGAAGGGCAAGGAGAAGAAGAGTAGGAAGAAAAGGTTCAGTCCGCAGGAAAACAGGATCCTGATAACAGAGGTGATAGGACACCATCAACTACTGTTCGTCACCTCCACTGTGTCACTGGGAAACCAAAAATGGAATATGGCAGACCATCGTGGACAAGGTGAGTGCTGAAGAGGACAATAGAAGAGGTCAAGAGGCTCTGGAATGATGTCAAGCGCAAAACCAAGCAGAAACTCTCAAACAACTGGAAGGAAGCAATGCAGACTGGAGGTGGGAGCTCAGCGCCACAGGAGGAGCTGGACGAGGTGGAGGAAATGGTGTCCACAATCATCAGTGGGGAGACGGTGGCAGGAGTCGGGGCCCGGACACCGCTCAACATGACCGGACACAACAGCAACATGGTGAGTAATGACCAGGGACTGGGGGGACGGGGGAGATGGGCACAATGGCACACATGCACAAGTAAGCATAGCACAGCTGCCGACAAACAATGCCCCAGACCCCCAACTCCCACCAAGAGACCAATGCATCCAAGTATGCAACATCTCAGCACTGTATAAGCACAGAAGTCAGAGGCACACCGCATGTAAGGGATAAGGGGAAGCCAAATCAGAGCTGCAGGGGCGATTCCCCCAAAATGCGGCAAACACCCATCACCTGCAGAGCACATCAACATCGGCAACAATGTGGCACAATCCGCAACACGTCCACCACTGAACAGAGGACACAACTGGTGTCGCTTGTGTTCAGAAACTGGCCAATCACATGCGGCATAGCAGGGGAATGTGAGTTGACAATGTACAAGTACAAACACACATCCGTGATGTTGTCGGAATGTCCACTGTCCCGCACCATATAGGCAGCTCTCCACAAACAGTCACAATGTACACTGTCATGCAGTCTGAATGTAAACATGTACAAAGCGACAACATACAAGTCAACACAATGTTAAACTGCATCTCCCCTTCACATTGCAGAGGGAAATATGACACCTCCTGCAGAGCAGTCCCAACCTCTCTTCTCTGATGATGAAGAGGGCCACGACACCTTTGACTCCGAACCCCTCCAACAGCTCATGGAGAGCCTCCGCAGCCCACTTCCAGGAGCAGGGCAGCCTAGCTGCTATGAGGAGAACCCATCCCCTGCACAGTACACACAGCAGGCAGCACCCACCACCACGGCTGCCTCCCAGGATGCCCACGACGAACACATGGCCTTCCAACGTCGTGTGTTGGGGTGCCAGGAGAGGCTGGCTGAACAGGTGCAGGTGGGGTTCGACCGCATGGCAGACAAACTATACGCCATACGTGGGTGTCCAAGTCCCATCAGGGATCACTCACAGTCCCTAACGGACACCAACAGTCCGCTCCATGCCCTCCAACGAACCATGGCTTGGCATCGCCAGAGTCCTGACTCTGCGACAAGAACGACTGTCTAGTCAGAGTGGCTCCAGCGAGCTTCCCTGGGAGTTGGGGCTCATGCGGATGCTCATGGAGAACATGGAGCGGATGCGGCCGAAAAGATCAGCTGCCATGGCTGCACACAAGCGGGAGGTAGCAGGGTCCCTCAATGCCATAAAGACCCTCCTCATGCTGCCACAAGGCCTGGCGCTGATGCATGCTGCTGCTACCACTTCATCCAAATTCCCGGCTCCTGATGCGTCAGTGCCACACAGTGCTGGAGACAGAACACCACCGCCCACATGTGAGGCACATGAAACAGCAGAGGACGAAGATGCGGATGAATCTGCCCTCGTGGTCAGAAGGAAGCGGTAGCATCCATCTCCGCCATATGGCCTGTTTCTGCTTGGTCTTGCCCTCTGCATCATCACCTTCCTCTATCCCCCAAAGCACTCTGCGAAACTCACCTTGGACCTCGACATGGACTGCCATATCCTGTTTGGTTACCAATGACACAGCTATCAGACTGTGGACTGGACTCCTCCTCTTCTGATGTACTTGTCATTCCCTGAAGCACTCTGGCTGACCCTCCACAGGCTGTCAATGTGGCGTGGGGTTTGCATGGCCCTGTACTGCTCCAGCTACGACACTCCATTGAATGTGCATTAAACATTCATTGTCACACCGATGTGTCATGTCTATGATCTTGCAAGTGTGGAGGTATGGATGAATGTAGGGTCAATGATTCCCCCTTACGTCCATGTTGCTCATGTTGTGGGACTTGGGTCACAGGGTGACAAAATGCCGATTGTGTTCCGGGTGGCGCCGACACTAGAATGGAGACACACGCATTAGTCACTTCCCTGTCCAGCCCAGAACGTAAGCATGCCCAGAGCCCCGGGGTCATTGTTCACTCCCTTACGCTGGACTGGCATGCGCCAGGCCAGCCCACTCGGCTTACGCTCACAGGGGGGGAACGACAACGCTACATGTCCCAGGTCTTCCCTGTAGGGATCTGCTGCTCACAGGTCTAGTTGTCAGCATGCCACAGCCACTCCCTCACGGCTAGTTCACACCCACACCACACCCATTCAGCACCGGCATCAAAAAGGGCCTGGTGCACGTGCTGGATGCCATTTCCACTCTATTACTGGCTTTCTGCCTGAGGGCCTAGGGCCCTGCCACAGCACATTGCACAGTGCCGGGGGTGAAATGATGGCGTCCGCACCATGGAACTCAATAATAAAGGGTCCATGGCTTGCGATGCACAGACTTGGTGCGACCGGATACACTGTGGCAGGCACACCGCCACAGGACAGTGTCTTTCGGTGCACTGAGGTAGGGGCACCGTAAGTGCTGAGCAGTTGTGCAGCCTGCGATGATGCGCTGTCCAGGCGGTCAAGAATGGTGGCATTTGTGTGAGCCCTGCTGGACCACAGTGTAGGCCTGAGCCAGTGGACAGTGCGGGCCTACCCCCATGTTATGTTATGTTATGTTAGTGCTATTTGTATTGCGCACGGCTGCTCCAGCGAAGGAGCGTCCCATGTGGCGTCGGCTCGCAGTTTACAGAGTTAGTTTCACCTCTAGTGCTGAGCGGGTGTGTAGCCTGCGATTAGGCTGGTTGCACTGATATGTTCTCTGCCATAGCGAAATCAAGACCCAGAATCAAGTGTGTAACCTCGTGGCCCGCGGTGCGGGGCTGCATGATTTGGAGGGAGACATGGTCACGGGCCCCGGACTTGGTGATCCCAGCGGCACGTGGTGGGCCCTCTTGGAGACATGCCAGTGGCAGAAGGTGAGCAGGGAGGCCTGGTTGCGCAGGGGCGGGCAATCACTGCTTGGTGGCGGGAAGGGCTGGGGTGCAGCAGCCTGTGTGCGCAGGGGCGGGCAAGAGTGGATGACGTGTGCTACTGTATGGACTCTGCCATTCATGTCTCTGGCAACAGTTTTTGATAAGGGACCTGGGTACCTGCAGTGTGCACCGGCACGTGGTTGGAGACACACCGGTGGCTGCAGGTGAGCAGTGCGGCCTGGTTCTGCAGTGTCAGAACTCTCTCTCCCTCTCTTTCTCTCCCTCTTTTTCTCTCTCCCTCTCTCTCTCTTTCTCTCTCTCTCTCCCTCTCTTTCCCTCTCCCTCTATCTCTCTTTCACTCTCCCTCTCTTTCCCTCTCCCTCTATCTCTCTCCCTCTCTTTCCCTCTTCCTCTAGCTCTCTCTCTCTCCATCCCTCTCCATCTATCTCTCTCTTTCTCTCTCCCCCTCTCTCCCCTCTCTTTCTCTCTCCCCCTCCCCCCTCTCTCCCTCTCTTTCTCTCTCCCCCTCTCCCCTCTCCTCTCTCTCTCTCTTTCGCTGTCTCTTTGTACTTTGATGGGCGCATGACACACCTTCTAATCTGTATTTCTGTCTTGCAGGCTGTGACTTACAGACTGCCCAGAGAAGACCCGCCGTGCCTCTATGGCATTGTTGGTTTTTTTTTGGTCTGCAATAAAGTTTTTATTTGGAATATATGATTTGGATGTATGATTTCCATTTTTCTGGCCGCACCTGTATGTTAGGTTTTGTGATTGTGCGACTTCAGGGGAATTGTTTGGTTCATGGTTTCGTGGTGTTGATGTGCATTCTCTTTGTCCAAGGGAGGGGGGGGGGGCGGGTGGTGGGGTCCGGGTGGTGGTGGATGTTGTTGCCCTATTGGGGCTCCGGGCTGCATGTTCAGTTGCTCAGAGGCATCTGTTGCTCTTCATATTTGGCTATGGACTGTGCTCCCTTGGCTGCTGCCGGTTGTTGTCCGACTTTACACCAGGTCAGAGCAGGTGTTAGTTTCCTGCTGCTAACGCACCTTATCACCTGTTTTGTTAACTTATCGCCAATCTGGCTGGTCGTTGAGAATGTTGTGGAGTGGTGTTGTCGCGGCTTCTTGCTCGGGAACGCCTACTCTGCATCTCATTAGCGATAGTTGCCGGGGTCATCCGTGGCGATGTTTTTTGAGGATGCTATCGCCGGAAAACTGGTGATATGGGCTGTTAGCACCGGCTTGTGAATGGGGTGGTAAATTTATCGTGACTTTGGCTGCGATAAAGTGCCAATAACTCGGCGATAGCTCCTTGAGAATATGCCCCTATATGTCATATCATCTTCAGTCATGAAATAGAGATGTGTTCAAACATAGCATTTGGAGCTATTTAGGACAACAATATATGTTTAGGAGAAAAAACATTTCTCCTAGTTATGCCTGCTCCAGGTTTTATATGGTAATTGAACACAATGAGCAGTTCAGCCACTATTATTGATGCCAAAAGGCTGCACAGGATGCCATGCTGAGATCTCAGCCATTAAGCCTGGAGTGGTCACTAGTATGCCACAGACCCTTGCTGCGGTCCTACTGGACCACTGGTTGCAGACTAGGAGGCTTCTCAGCAGCAGCAGCAGCCAGCACATAGAAAAAGTGGTGGGGTGGGGGTAGGGGGCGTGGGGATAACTCGGGGGGGGGGAGTCCAGGGGACTCAGTGTTGGTTCTACCTTTGTCCCAGCAGACACTTGGATTACGTCATAGATTCCCTGTCCAATCCCCGCACTGTTCTCATACTATGAGAGCAGTGCTGGGATTGGCTTGAGCAGGCTAAAAAGACAGTTGCTCAGGCACAGGGAGACTGTGCTGTTTCTCTAACCGGCTGTTCAATACAGCCGGGTTATAGAAACCTAAGCGTGCATGTGTGTTTGGACATCATGAGACGGCCGGCCAAACACACATTCACAATTAGAGAGTGCACATAGCACTTGACCTCCCCTGTCCCGGTCCTGCCCCTCCCTGCTCATGATGGCTGAGCCAGCTGCTTAAAAATAAAACAATACTGAAATATAATTTTATTTTTTAGCTGCTGGCTCTGAGCCAGTGGAAAGACACTCCTTTGGTTTTGCAGAAGAGCCGCCACTGCTTTTCAGACCTTAAGTTGTGGCCCATTTGTGTGCCTAAAGGAGCAGGTAGATCTTGCTTTCTTGTTGTTGGTCTGTTGTCGCAGTTCCAGTCGTACAATGCACTCAAGACACCTGGAAGGAATACAACACATTGTGGTGAAGACAATGCAGTACTCTGTTAGTTACTTGCAGTACTTTGGTAGTAGATTATAAATCATCAGTGATGATGATGGAAGCTTTTTTTAAACATTCGATCAGGGCACATCTGATTGCCAGCAAAGTTAATTAAGTGAATAAATTCAAGACAGTTAGGTAGTTCAGCAGTTTGTTCTCTAAACACTTACTTTTTCATCCCCTTTCCACCGCATCCAATGCTGGTGGGTGATAGGCACAGTGGGGCATCTGTATCATCCCATCACTTTGCAGATGAGAAAAAAATCTTGAATCTATTATCTAAGTTCAATCAATTCTCTAAAGGAGCATTTGGTAGCAACATACATTTCTGTTCTTTTGCAAACTCCCTCAGTTTGGTATGGCAGCATTTCACATATCAGTCTACCTCTACCCCTCTTCTTTTTGCACACATCCACCTTAGAATCTATAGTGTACCTCACATGGGGCAACCTATCTAAGTATCCTCGTAGTGGAGGCTCTGCAGGGGAAACATCCACTAGTACGCGTACATTTCTTCGCGTACCATTACTACGCAAGCGTTAGTACACATGCGATGTAACAACGCGTCCCTTTAGTACGCATGCTGTTACATCGCATGCGTTGTACAACGCATGCATAGGGGGCGGGTACTAGTCACGGCCGACATTTGCAAAGAGAGTCTGACGGAGGAAGCCGGTGGAAGCATGAAGGGGGAAGAAGATTTGAACCACGTGTGTTAAGAGGTAAGTGGGGCTGTGAAGGGGCTGTGTAGGGTAGTGCAGGGTTGCGTACTTGTGTAGTGTATTATGGTTTAGTGAAGTGTCGATGGGTTAGTGTTTTAGGGTTTAGGGTAGTGTTGTGGGTTATTGAAGTCTAGGTTAGTGTTTTAGGGTTTAGTGTAGTGTCGGGGGGTTATTGTTTTAGGGTTTAGGGTAGTGTTGTGGGTTAGTGTAGTCTAGGGTTGTGTTTTAGGGTTGAGTGTAGTGTCGTGAGGTTAGTGTTTTAGGGTTTAGTGTAGTGTCGTGGGGTTAGTGATTTAGGGTTTAGGGTAGTGTTGTGGGTTAGTGAAGTCTAGGGTAGTGTTTTAGGGTTTAGTGTAGTGTCGGGGGGTTAGTGTGTTAGGGTTAAGGGTAGTGTTGTGTGTTAGTGAAGTGTAGTGTAGAGTTTTAGGGTTAAGTGTAGTATGACACGTTATTCCGCATACCATTATTATTACTAGGTAAGTTTTTACTTCGCATACCATAACACTTTCATTGTAATGGTATGCGAAGTAAAAACTTGCGTAGTAACGGTTATTGCTAAGTAATAACCGTGTAGTAAAAGCATGCAAAGTAATGGCATGCGAAATAACGTCTCATATTCCTCTGCAGTCATGCAGTCTTGGTGGGATCTCTGCACTTGTGGCGGAATCTCTACATTGCAGTTTCTCATTGCAGCAATCCCTCCATGAGTGTGGAGATCCCGCCACGACTGCGGAGAGTTGGCCACAAGTGGGGAGGCTCTTTGTAAATCAGGCCCTACATTTTCTGCAGTATAAAAGTAATTCCCACCTATATCATTAAAGTTGAGGATGTGGTACACTAACAAACCTGAAACCTGAAATATGGAAATGGTATTTCTTTACAACAGAGCAGTTGTTTAATAAGTAAATACATTACACATGTGTAGACAATTTATCAGTTGCCCATTTCATTAGGACAATTTTAGATGGCAATAACATATCGTGCAGAAGGTCGCATACTAGCTGAACCTGCTTTATTTCCTAGAACAAAGTATATCAAAAGGTGCAGTTAGGTAGTCTTGTTTATCGTGTACGCTCAGTTAGACCTGGCAACCTTGGCATAGATTACCCCCCAACATTTTTGCCTTCAACCCTCCTGTCTGCTGATTTTTTTTGCTGGCTTTAGGACTCTGAGCACTTTACCACTGCTAACCAGTAATAAAGTGCTTATTCTCTCTCCTAAAAAATAAGGTCAGATTGGCTTATACCATTTTTGGCTTATTTAATTTACCCGGAAGTCCCTAGTAAAGTGGCACTACCTGTGCCCAGGGGCTGTAAATGAAATGCTATGAAGGGGCCTGAAGCACTGATTGTGCCATCCACTTCAATAGCACTTAAACATGCCTCAGGCCTGCAATTGCAGTCTGTGTGTGTGCAGTTTCTAACTGCCATTTTGACCTGGTAATAAAGGGTTAGACCTGGCCCAAACCTTCCATATTAATATATGTCACCCCTAGGGTAGGCCCTAGACATCTCTGAGGGCAGGGTGCAATGTATTTAAGAAGTATGACATGCTTTTAAGTTTTACATGACCAGGTAGGAAAAATCCTTAAATTCATTTTTCAATAGTGCAAGGTCTACCTCTCCCATAGGATAGCATTGGAGTTATCTTGTTAAGCTGTAATTACAAAATGGGAGTATGTAACCAGATAATGTTTGGTGTCTTTGGAATAGTAATGAAAAATCCTAACTTATGATGAAGTCAGATTTTAAATTATAATTTAGAATATGCCACTTTTAGAAAGTTTTCTTCGAAAGGGGCACTTTCTTCGAGCACCCATCTGTCGCACAGCTAAATGGGAAATCATCCCTTGCATTAATTGAGGAAACTAGTATTATTTACATTTTCACACAGTTTGTATTTTGCATTTTCACACAAGTGGGGTCATGGGGGGAGGAGAATGATTCAGATTCTGTGTGGTTTTTTCATGACACTGGGGTAGTGCATTATGGGATTCATAGTTTGCGGCATTTGGTTTTTTACAGAAACACAGCTATAGGAGGAATATGTCACGTGGTTAGCACTTAGTCTGATTAGTCACACGAGGGAGAGTGCACATTATTTAAAGATTTCAACAGCAGCGTAAGATCGCGAGATTTCTGAAGAAGAAAGTGAAGTGAAAGAAGGAAGTCAGGCTGACAGTTGTGGCGTTTACAGGTAATAATATTGTTACAGCTAAGGTTTTGTTGAGCACAAGAATAAGGAGGGTTTGGTTTGTAGATGGGGTTGAGTGATTTAAAATTGGGGGAATCGTTAGTGGCTCGGGGTTTTATAGCAGTACAGCGGAAGGTGAAACTCATTTTTGCACTTAGTTTTAGAATTTCAGTTTGCACTTAGTGTCGGTATTTTAGGCGGTGAGGGGTGGAGCACTCAGGGGGATTTGTATTTACATTGAGCACACAAAGGTTTTGTAACATTTAGACTGCAAAAGTAAGTGAGGGGAGGCAATACATGCAGCAACATCATTTGGGTATAAAGTAAACTTAAAATGAGCAGTAAGTTGAGCTGTTGTTTTGCTTGTCTCAGTGAAACTCCTGACGAAGAGCCTTGAGACTCGAAATGCATTGGGCGTAATTTATGTAATGAACCTACTTTGGAATATGATTGACCCTACGTGTTGCTGTTGAAAGCCTAGATTGGCAGCAGGTGGCAGTTGGAGATATTAACAAAGTATTATCGTGCAATCATGCTGTCTCCGTCATGATTATACAAGCAGGAAGATTAATGATATAGGTTTTGGTATTACCATTGGATAATGAAAGCAAAATAGATGACCTACGAGGAAGCGGTTTACTGCAAGGGATGATTTCCCGTTTAGCTGTGCGACAGATGGGTGCTCGAAGAAAGTGCTCTTTTGGAAGATTTTTACAAACACTGTGACATGGGACGTCACAGCATCTACCTGCATGCACTCTTGGCATACAATTGTCATTGGATATAAAGGATTACTTAAGGGAAGGTGTGTATTCCCAAACTTTCATTAATTGCTTCACAACTTTTAGAAAGTTGTCATTTTCCTGCCGTAGCCATTTGGTGCCTGCTGTCTGCCTCTGAGTCACATGACTGTGTGTAGTTGACAGTTGGCTTTGTGTATTCCTCCTAGACAGCTACACACAATGGGGAGCTTAGGTGTACCTGGATGGGCCATCACTGGCAGGATGGGAGGGAGGAGCTGAGCACTGCCCCATTTACACTTGATTATTCTGTGCCCTGCCTCCACACAAAGGGTTGCATACACACTGTAGTTAGTCTCGAGCCACAGACAGGAAAGCAGGCAATCTATGCACTTCAAAGTCATGCCTTTAGAAGCATTTCTTCACTTCAAAGGCACAACTGGATATAAATACTGAACCTCAGACACCAGCTCCTCAGCGCACTTCGGGACCTGTGGATACTCTGCAAGGACAAAGGACTGTTGTGCTGCTGAATGGACTACCTCTCCGCTGGACTGCAGCTTTGAAGGACTGCTGCCCTAGTGTGCTAACCTGCTGCCTACGACCCTCTTGCTGGGTAAAAGGGCTGACCTGCATATCCTGAACCCAGAGTGACTCAAAGGGCTAGTTGGCTTGACTCAGGGATAAAAGAGGCTTCCAACAACTGTGCACCTAGACTCTGCCATCTGTGAGTCAACCCTACCAAGTGGTGGCACCCAAGTCCTGGACAGTTGAAAGTGGGCTTAATGCGCTCTGCTAGCCTCTGGGGGCCCAGGGGAACTGAGGCATCTCGTTAGATGCACGGCGCAACTCCTAGAACAAGCAACACATCACAGCTGCTGTGTGGATCCATCGCAAAGACTCTTTTGCCGCTGGAGCCTGCAACCTTAATGGAACCACCCCTGCGCATCCCTCATCGTCAGAAGCTTTGCCGACGATGGCAGACTCTGCAGCTCAGTCTGTCAGCTCCTCAGAACTGACACATAGCGTTAACTGCCGAAAGCATCCTGATGCCGGAACTCGCATCGCAAACCCTCGTCGATAAGATCCTTGCTGATGACTCAGGACCTCACACCTCAGCCTTGCCACATATCGGATCTGACGCAGTGAACCGGCTGCATGACACATCTTTAAAGTGGATCCTCCTAACGCTAAACGAATCCAGAATTTAAGGTACTTTTTTCAGCAGGCCTAACTGTGTCTCTGTACCTGGCCCTCTCTCCATCACAGTTGTCCTGATCTTGTGACTTTGCCGCCATCCAGTGCTATTAGATATCCACAGTTGGCTCAGTATGCTCTTTGGCACTATTTTCACTACAATCTTTCAAATTGCATATCTCCTGTTCTACTAATTGGATCTAAGTCCATTTGGTCTTGTTTTATTTATTGAAGAAAGTTCTATCTCTCTACTTTACACATTGCCTCTAAATTAAGCTTGACACTTCTATGTCAAGCTTCCAGAGGGTTGAGCTCAGATAAATTTAGGGTGGCTTGTGCCTCAACCTAACAAGGCCTGTGGTTGCTGCTTGGCCAGGGCTCATACCCCAGTCAACTGACAACCAAATTTCATACAGGCTCGAACCATCTTAAAAGGAAATCAGCATTAATAGCCAGCACCATCGTATAAGCATATATAATAAATGTAATCCCTTAACTTTGGGAAAGAAGTGAAAAAATAAATAGACAAAAACACTTTGTGGTAAAGTACAAACGTTTGAGCTGAAAAAAATAATTCCAGGTGCCTGTCCTGGTGAATGCCACACGAGGCCCTAAAGTTATCACTACTCTTGTCACTTGCTCTGTGTCCCACCTACAGAACTGCCTCTCTTCAACATTGCTTCAAACCACTTCACATGCTATTGACATTCTCTGTGTGTTGCTGAACCCTCCAGTCATTTTGGAATTAAGGTCCCTTAACTCTGATACGTATATAGACCAGAAATCCTAAACATTACTGGTCCTAAGATCAATGCTGTGAAAAAACATATCCTGCACATGGTTACACGGTGAAACCTCTCCTTAAATAGCGCATAATGTGTCACACACCTTTTTGATGAGTAGGAAGCTAAGGGAAATATGTTCTTGTATATTATAGTGAACTAACCAAAAACAGCATAATTTAAGGTACATTTTTCTATCAAAACCATAGCTATCTTCTGTTTCATATATAATTAATGAACCTTTACCACCTACAAAAATATTCATTAAATACATTGTATGATTGGAACACATGATTGCATCTTATGAATGTACTTCGGTATCTCACTTGCTTAGCCAGATTTGCCATGGATACCCTTGCAGGTGATTAGACGTGCTTTATAACTCCTGATTGATTCATTCATTCATTCTACCACCATCACCTTGGTGATGGTGGTAGCTCTGTACTTCCTTCTTTCTACTGCTGACTGTGCTTAAAGACTGAATGGTGGCAACACGGATGAAGGAGCTGGGGTGTGACAGGCATCACTAATGTAGAATGCCTCTGTATTTACTTCCCCTTCTCTGCAGGCATGATTTTGTGAAACTCAGATGTTCTATTGAGAACGATATGGGCGGGACCGTGGGTCGGTTTGGGATACCAGTCTTGGCTTTATTCCCAGAGTCAGTGGCTAGGCTCTTGCATACTGTGAGAAGAGAGAGCAGGTGAGGTTATGGGAAGCTCATTCTTGTCGTCCTTACTATAGTGTCTATTAGAGGGTGGGAGAGTATCCATCATCAGGGATATCACACCAGATGGTGAATTATCGCTTGGCTGCAGTACTACGTTATGAGGTGTGAACAACAATTTCTTTTTCATTGATGTATAGTAATTTAACCATGTGTTAAGCATCACAACTGGCATTCATCATTTCATTCACCCAAAATGCTTCAAAGATCAGAAGGAATAGCTAAATGGTTCAAGCATCACAAAAGCAGGTGAAACATAGATCATGTGCAAGTAAGCACATTCAAATAGTTCAATCCATATGGTGCATGAGTGCCATATGAAACCATTAAACAATAAATGTGAGCACCCTTACTCTAAACCAGTAGAAAAACAGGTCTCCCCGAAGAAACATCTGTTGCAGAAACTGAACCCCTGATACCAGAGAGAAAAAGGTTTCATCTTTTTAGAGCTTTTAGAGGATTTTAAACACTTAGGGGCTGATTCCGATCTGGGTCAGAAGTGCATCGAACGCGATCCGGCCGGAAAAACAACGAGCAGTACGCGTGTTTTCCGTCCGACTCGTACAGCTGTACGAGTGAGCAAGTACGATGCGAGCTACGTGAAATTCACCGACCGAGTCGTTTCCGGGTCCGAACCGCTCCGTACATCTCGGTCGGCAGCTAACCGTGACGTACAATGGATGCATTTCACGACCGAGCCAGTACGATGCACGCGTCGGACAGCCTGTGAGAGCCGGAGTGTCCGGCTCGCAAAACGTCCGGGTGGTTGCCGTTGTGGGTCCGCGTCGGACCTCCTGACACCTGCAGCCCTACGACTCGGACACAGGGGGAGACCCAACACAGGCATGTACGGTGCGGATGGCACCGACGCGTACCCATTGTAGAGGGCGCACATGTCCGCGATGTACCCATTCAATCAATGGGAGCCCCTGTACGCGTCATACGACCAGCTCCCATTGACTCCTATGGGAGTCCGACCGAACCGAGTCTGGCAGCATACGGCCGCATCGTACTCGCTCAGTCGGAAAACACTCCGGATTCGGCTCGGTCGGAGTGCTTTCCGACCCGGATCGGAATCGGCCCCTATGTTGTGTCAGTAGCCTTGTCACTATATATCATGCTGCTTTAGACGTCATGAACAGTTTACTATAAGTTATCGGGTTGGAAAGTACAAAGGAATTCAGCCCTTCTCTCTTAAGGTAAAAATAAGTCCACATTTTCCAATGAGAGGATGACAGGCCAAGCATTTTGAACAGTGTTGTTTTAGGATCACCAGAAAGTTGTGAAGAGTGCTGTGTGTGTGTGAGTAGGGGGGATGTTGTCAGCAGACTGATCCCCTCCACAGCACCCTGTTCGTCTTTGTTTCCTCTGAGAGAGATTCGCATACCTTACAGGTTGTGAACATCATTATGAACAGCGCAGCGATCACCAATAATGTAACTTGGGCACCAGCTTTCCTTCTTCATTTTGCATGTGGATTGTATTTCTTAATATTTTTATTTTTACGGTTTATAAAAGTGTTGTTCTTTTAACTAAATAGCAAATCTGACTGCACATTCCGTCTTTTTTTTAGACTGCCACAATTATGTTATGATGTATCTACTCTCAAAATTAATGCAACCTCTTTTGAGCTAGGCCTCGACCGCCCATTCACAACTAGCCCCAGTGGTCATGTTTGGAGGCCTAATTTTCTATGCAGCATGCAGCATACTGGTAGTAGGGAACACCTTGGAAATTACTACATAGTCCCTACTAACATGCAGATATGGGAACAATTTGGACATTGGGGTCTAAGTGTAGATCTCGGGAAACTTGTTATTACAGTCAATAAAGTTCCTCATTAAGTAGTCCAAACTAAGAACAGATTGTAACAAGCATTGGCCAAGCCAATAGGTTTCGCCTATGAGAAATCTGTTGGCTTAGTCAATGTTTTTTTAGATGTTGTACCATGCCTTAAAGTTTAAAAAAAACACTATGGCGTGGCCAGCATTTACGGCATGTTAGCACTTATTTTTTTGTTTAATCCATACTGCACAGCAGCTCAACTGTGCAACTTGTAAAAAAAAATGACAAAGCCATAGATATCGCAAAGGTGAAACCTATTGACTTTGCCAATGCTTGTTGCAGAAAGCGATCACTACTGGAAACTCCTCTCCTCTCAGCCCTTTGTACCCTACACACATCCCTTTATAGTGCCAATTGCTTTGGCAATGTATAGTGAAAAAAAAAAAGTTTCACTAATGTACAACACAGACACAGATTTGGCTGCAGCAGAGCAATGGAAAATGTATAAGTCATATAGGAGAAATGTAAGCTTCCTTACACTTCGAGAATAGTAACACGTGGAGCAGCAGAACACGATTGCCCATGTGTGGGAAACAATAATTGGCTACTGCTTCCCATTAGCTACTTAAGTTTATGAACGGCTTCTTAACAGAGTCGGATTGAGATTGCAATTAGGCCCGGGCAGTCCCAAAAAAGAGGCCCACATTTGCGGGTTGTGCCCTTTCAGAAAATATCATTTGATTAGTCTCACTGGACTCCTTTTTAGAGAAATGTTTGGTAAACTAAGCATTTTAAAGCCCATAGAATAAGTAATATTGGTGAAAACTAGAAGCACTGCATTTTGGCCAGGTGGGCGAGTTGAAATAAAATGGCCCAAGGGCCACAATACTTGATCTGGCTAGGATTGCCACCTGACTGTGTTTTTTGCCGACAGACCTGTATTTTAATAACCTAGCCTGTGCGAAAATGAAGAAAAATGTGAAAGTCTCTATTTTGTCTCTCTGATCAATATGTAAACAGTTGAAAGCACTTTAAAATATGTTCTAAAGCAGCTTTACTCAACCGTGACTAATAGTTAAATTGAAAAAAAGCTATGTTCTTGTTAAAAAATGAATATGGATATTTTTATATGAAGAGTGCTCTCTAGTTATCATGCTCTGGCCCTTGCAAAATCTTATAACATAAATAAGTTGCCTTTATTTTCCTAATTCCTTTTTTCTAGTTTTACATACAGTAAACTTGGCGCTAGGCAGCCGCGACCTGCGACTGGGGGAGTCACGCCGTGGTGGGGCATTTTTAAAAACACCAAAAACTCACCTCTCCGGATCCCGCGCTCCCTCCGCTCCTGGCCGGGTCCCGCGTTTTCCGCATTTTCCTACTGTTTTCCTGGAAAAGGAAGCAGCCAGCCCCCCTCCCGTCCCCTAAGCCAATCACGCTGCAATAGCAGCGTTGTGATTGGGGCGGATGGCGACCAGCCGGGCGCCTATGGGGAGGCCATTTTCTCTCTGTAGACTGCATGCAGCCTACATAGAGAAAATGCAGAGTGCGCATGACAGTCAGGGCCCACAGCATTGGGCAAGCCACTCCCCCCCCCCCACGTGCCGACCTGCCCGCCCCCAACTAGGCATACAGTTCTGCTTTCTCACAGCTCGAGAAGCAGAAGCATAAAATGGTATTTAAAATACCAATTTATGTTTCTGCTTCTCGCACTGCGAGAAAGCAGTGGGGCAACGCTCCTTCGGCCTAATGGAGGAGCCATCCCTGGCGCTAGGGCATTGGAGTGATTTACATGAGCAACAGTTGCAGTACACAAGATAACGTTTATTTTTACTTTAGGCGTTGGGAGATTAAGTGATTTGCCCAGAATCACATGATGTTGAGCTCATGCTGGAACTGGAACCTATTCTACGACTGCCAAAGTAGGCAGCTTTGGCAACAACACCACATCCTTTCTAGCTTAATAAAAGTCTAATAAAAGTTACCTCACAGTGAGGCTTATGGACGTACACAGGCACACACCCCAGGAAGGCTAGTTCACTCCCTCCCCAGCCCTCCATAGCCTCATGGTGATGGCCTTGTAGGGGAGGGGTCAAGAAAAAGGACACATCTACTGCTACTCCAGTGGGGCCTGAGATGTAGATGGCCATATCCAAGAATCCTGCTCTCCCAGTGAGACCCCTGCATGCTCCCACACACCTCCACCCATCGTTGCCTGGCAGGGGAGGGGTCAGAGGCAAGACACTGCTTTGCGGCCCCACTGGGAGGCCGAGGTAAGAATGACCCAACAAATAGAGCAACACCTGCCCACAATTAAGGCAGATTGTCACACTTAATACCTTCACCCCGCACACCATAGCCTGAAGTGCGATGGCCTAGGAGGGCAGGAATTTAGCAGAGGCCCTTTAAACACTGGCCCAAATAACACCTTCAGGCACTGGCTCATCGGCCAATGCCCGACTGCCCGCCTTCCCGATCCGACCCTGCTTCTGAACAAATCTTTTCCAATTTGGATGAAATACATTTTCTACAAACGCAAACTCTAAATAGACAAATATTTTGCTACAGATTCATGCAAAACTTTTGCTACAAAATCATGCAAACCTTTAATGTATCCCACCACAATACCTACACAACTATGTTTACATATTTTAACTACTTTCCCAAAAATTTCTAAGTATAAATGTTGCTATAACTATATCAGTTTTTTATTAAACAAATTTTAAAAATAAAACTTATAACAATGCCAATACTGCTAGTACATCAAGATTCTTTTCAACGTGCATTGAAGAAAACAATGACACAACAACCGCCTATTCCGTTGGATTTAATCCCAATATTTTTTCATCAATACATAAAAAAGGTTTGAACACCACAAAACATCTTTCAATTTTTAGTAAAACATATATCTCAACACACCCTTTTAACCCTTACAAATAACGACAGCACATATTTATTTACATTCAAACCACACTTGACCAAACTCTCATTTCCCCATATATCCTGACTGATTCAAAACTTCACTCATTCTATCAATACACACACTTGTCATACCAACATATAACAATACCTCACAAATGTACAACAAAAATGCCAAGCAACAACTTTTTCAATAAACTGCAAGGCCATCAACACAAAAGATTTCTCTAAATCAAAAACATATACAATTTTGGTCTTGGATTGGCCATAACAACAACGGTCTACGCGTTTCGAATCCCTCCAAGTTTTTGGGGATTCTCATCAGGACCAGAATAGCTTTTCAGATGCTCAATGATCAGCCGACCAAAGAACGTTTCAGTTTCTCCAAACTGTCGCACTTGTGGCAGATCGATAGTGGCAGAAAGCCAGTTGCAGATGGATATGATGATTTTACATATCTTATTTAATGTCTGTTTCTCCGTTGAAAATACGAGTGTGGTGGCACCGACGATTTGGTTCAACAGAACTCAGTAAAACTGATTCCAGTTTTAACTGGAACCAGTAAAACAATAAACAAATTATACTTTTTACAACAGACGGAACAGACTTCCTTCCTAAGTAAAGATCTTGCTCACTGTCGGGCTCCTCAGGGAGTCTCCTTGAACATATTTAACACTGATACAATAAAAAAAAAGTGCCCCTAGTGCGCTTACCTAACAATTATCCCCTACCCTGGAACGTTCTCGAGACGGGCAGCCTGGGCTCCCCGTGACTGCAGGACTGCAGAGTGCAGACACAGCATGGGAAGCACGCATAAGTCAAACTCGAAAATGTTGGATTTGGACAACTCCTCCCCCAGGCCCCAGCACACCAATAAGCAGCTTCTGCCACACCCCACGGCATTCTGTAAGACGGACTGCCCTGCCCCCTGCCATTGGAATTAATGGGGAGTTTCTGACTCCTCCCTGGGCTATACAAATAACGCCCAAATGAAAAACTATTCTGGCAGTGATACACAGATCCTGCCCACTTGTGTGTCGTCACTGCTCTGCTTTCTGGCTTCAGGTGGAAGAAATCTTCGCCCAGGCAAAAGCATGTGCAATAGAGCCAAGGGCCATCCTCCCCCACCCCCCTAAAAAAACGGATTTGCATATGTTTGTTCACCAAGCAGCCAGCAAACTTTATTGCTAGCTGATCAGTGTCTGAGCTCACATTTTTTTAATCCCTCAGGTTGGCAGGGCGACGCCCATCTCACCCGTGTATACCAGCCGCTCCTGATGCATGCAAAACGGGTATTGTAAAATATAGCACGTATTTACACGCCCCAGCTGGTGTCCCACATCGTCAGGGATCTTCAGGGGCCAGATGGAAATGGAAAAGTAAGGTGTCACAAGGTGTTGTGAAAGTTTAAAGAGGGTGCGAAGAAATAGAACTAGGCTAATAGTCAACGTAACTATGACAATCCTATTACTGGCAAAAGCGAGAGCAGCCAACACGGCCTCTGCCACCCACCCAAGGCTAAGCATTGCTCACACAAGTTGCCTTTAACGTAGTGCACAGGAAGCCCTACCCTTGCCATCCCCCTCCCCGAAAAAAACATACACACACACCCCATTTACCCAGGAACTCAAATGGTGGTCTACCAACCCACAAGATAACATGTCTCAAACTGAAAGAAAATCAAACTTCATTTTGTCTCCCAGCATTTCAAAGTCACAACAGCAATTAGAAGAAAAAAAACAGCATCAATGAGGAGGAAACGATGATTGTGCAAGAACAACAAAGAAAAACAAATATCATGGGAGAGGCGAGGGTGTGGCGCAGCAGCCAGAGCAGCTGACTCGAGAGCTGAGAATCACTGTTCGACTCTAGGCGGCCTAACATCCTGTGACCCTGGGCAAAACACTGAGGGATATATTCTCAAGAACGTGTTATAATCATCACAAAAGTTACTTAACGCAACCCTCAACATCGCAGTCCATTGCGGGAAATTTACGCCGTGTTAACCAGGTATTCACAACACGGCGGTACCATGTGATAGTCACCAGACAACGCGTCAAATGGCCACGTTACAATCAACGCCACGCCACAAAAATACGAAACACGAACTTAAAAAAAGCTGCGATTAGGCCAATCGTGATACAAAAATCAGCGAACACCAGCCACAGGCCTGCAATCCACACATGTCAGGTGGGAACAATCACCATAAAAGGTGAAAAAAAACCAGACAAACAAATGCCAAACTACAGTGAAGTACCATGGATGTTGCCGGAGGAAGTACGGAGGAGGACCAGAACCCCACAAGCCCCCCGGAGGACCTGCCTGGGACCTCGGGGTCAGGGAAGGCCAAGGAGAAGAAGAGTAAGAAGAAGCGCTTCAGTCCGCAGGAGAACAGGATCCTGATAACGGAGGTGGTTGTGATAGAGATCAGGGTGTATATAATATCCCTACTTCCACGGATAGAGTAATCTCACAGTTACACGCACATACATTCTTCATACACTAGGGCCCATTTCACTAACATACACTCAAATACTCTACCAGCAATAACCTGTGGAAAGAAAAACTCCTAAACACCCTGCATCTATATCGGGGTCGATAAGATCTGGTTATTGAGACTGCTCTTAAACATAATCTAAACAATCTATACAATAATAATCAAAATAGGATACTCAATAATTGACAAGAAATAATAACCAACACCATATTCAAAATTATATTGCTTTATCTAAAATTAGTCAAAGAAAATCAATCAGAATAAATCATTTTTCTCATAATTACCTATTCTAGCTAAATGTCAGAACGGGTCAGGACAAGTCTCTCGGTAAAGTCTCTCAAGACGAGGTCCTCTCAGCAACGATCCTCACCAACTCAGATTCGGAACGCGGCAAAGGCAAATGGCAAGTGGCAAGTAGCAAGTGGCAAAAACCCTCTCTAGGCTAACAATTCTTATAGTAAGTCGAACAAAGGAAAATATAATTTGTATTGACTTCTTCCGTCAAACCTCTGAGCAAAGCGAGAAGGAAAGGATGTAGCATCGCTACATTTGAAAATCTCCGCTCAGGAAAAATCACAAAATAAACATAACGGAACAGGAACCAAAAAATACATTTGTATCTTGTAGTTTCCACGTCTCCTCGGCAATGAGATCATAGTTCAGAGTCTTTCTTTAAAGCTCCTTTGTTTCCCAAAGCTGCCAAGGACGCTTCATTTCATTTGGAGATCGCCCAAAACTGCTGCTGTCCTCACGGAAAATTTCAACCAGGCAAAGCAAGGACTGTGGTCAGCTGACTTCAGGACCATATTCAGCAAGGCTCTCTCTCGTCACAGATTTCTACTCGAGGCCAGGTTTTACATATCGGCCATCTTTGTTTAGGCCACAATAGGCCACAATAGACCATCTTAATTAAAAGAAACAAAAACAACGTTACCACAGCATAGTGATTGAACAGTGTTAACCCCACTAATACCCTTATGTGTATGCAATTATCTAGCTCTTGCAACATAGAAAAGCATTAATTCGAAAAGCGTTTCGTGCTTTAAAAATAAACAGCACTCAGCAACGTTTAAACATAAAAACACGCACCTTATTATTAAACAGCACACTTATGCATTCCCACGTGTAATTCTCTCTTGTTAAAACAAACGAGTTGATTAGTATAAACACTTACACAAGACAAATAATTAATAATTAATAATTAATAAATTAATATAACAAATAGACATGCCAGAGCTTCAAAACCCAGTTAATTTTCAAACTGAAAACTCTGCTCTAGCAATCCCCCCTTTGGTGATTTTATCACCAAATAAACCCAAAAAAAAAAAAAAATTGTGAAAATTTAGTCCCATTTTAGGAGAAATCGGAAATGTCTTTTTCTCCTTACACAACACTACACACCAGTCACTCTTTCATCATCCCTCTTTGTTTCTAAATAAACACTCTCCCTCAATTCTTCTAATTCAATTTCTTGTGGTTCTCTTTTCAACCTTTTGAAAAATTAGTGAAAATTTAGTCCCATTTTAGGAGAAATCGGAAATGTCTTTTTCTCCTTACACAACACTACACACCAGTCACTCTTTCATCATCCCTCTTTGTTTCTAAATAAACACTCTCCCTCAATTCTTCTAATTCAATTTCTTGTGGTTCTCTTTTCAACCTTTTGTTTTTCTTCTCTTTATTCAATTTCTTCTTCCTCCCCCCCCCTGTTTTTACAACACACACACACTAATCTCAGTATCAATAAAGCAATAATTATGCAAGTTAAAGGAAACAATATTCTACCTATAATAGTACTACCTATTTTTGCAATAAAATCTTTAACAGCTATCACCTTATTAGCTATTTTAGTCCATAAACTCTCAGCTTCAAGTGGTACTAATTCTTCATGCAAATCAGTAATATTTTTGATATAGACCTTCAGGTCTTTACTTTCGTCTGGAATGTAAGTGCAACAATGTTGAACTTTCAGCATTCCACAAACTCCACCCTCCTTGGCCAATAAAATATCAAGGGCAATTCGATTTTGCATTGACATGGCACGTACGGCACTTAATTCCGTATTCACTAAAAGAAACCCTCCAGCGGTATTTGTCGATAAGCGATCCACCACTGTTGACAGTTTCCGAATTCCATAAGCATTTAAAGAAATTCCCACTGCTGGAATTAAAACCCCTAAAATATCACCCACTATTTCAGACCAGGTTTCTCTCTTGAAACGCATTAGTAAATTAATATGTTCTACATCTCTTATTTTATCTATATGAAAAATCTTTGGAAAGACCAAACCCACATAACACGTGCCATACCAATGGTCAGGCAACTTGTAATAAGCCTTGTTCCCACAAACATAATACACTCCTGGGAAAACTGTATCTTCTCCACCTCTGAAACCCCAACCTGTTGCAATGAAGTATGTATCATGGCACTCACTAGTCCCAACAAAATATGTATCATATTGGGATTTCCTTCTTGTAATGCATAGCTTACCCTTCTGTGGTACATCTAGAGCTAAAGTTGGACTAGCCCCATTTCTCAATTCTTTCCCCATCTCAATGTCCCAAATTGTCTCACTCACTTTATATTTCCCTGCTTTCTCATGCATGTTCAATCTCCTTTCCTCTACCATATCCAGGAAAGCTTTCTCCTCTTCTTTCAGACTGCAAGTTAAATTATTCTTAAAAATGTAATCTAATGTTAATCCTTTCTCTTCAATAAAAATTTCACCAAAAGTGTTAGCTTCTTTAGCTGGATTCAGCTCTTTGTTCATTGGCAAATGCCCAAAAATACTATCTCTGTTAGACATCTTATAATCTACTTTCCCTAACAAATAGAAAACACTACTTAATATACTACATGAAATACCATATGCAGCTGGCAAATGATGATAACACCCTCTGAAACGGATGCAGGTAATTGCATACAAACGTAGCAATCCCTAACTTCCATTGTTTTCACATATTCATACAACAACTTCGAAAAAACATTACTAGAAAAATTATTAATTGACCTATCTTTATGTATGTAAGTATTACTAATTCTAGTCAAAACTACTTTTTGCGAATTCTTCTCTATATCTGTCATATTTTCTGTATGCATCTCAAATGTAACTTTAAAAGTAACTAATAAAACTAAAACTCCCCACAGTAGCATTAATAATCCAGTACAGCAGCAGCACATTCTACACCATCTTTTAAAGAAGGCACATCTACTTTGATTATCCTCTATGTTAGCCATTTTATTATTTTGACCTTGTCTTTTGACTTAGCCTCTACTACTCCACTACTATTATTTATTTGGATTACTTCAGACAACTGAATTTCAGACTTTCTTTTTCCACTTTTCCTCCAAGTGATTTTTCAGTTCACTCAATTTGGATATTCATCAGTTTTCACTCCTTCTTCTTCAGTAACATCAAATTGTATCAGATCATCAACAACATCTTGTGCATCTGACTCTTCTCCAATGTCAGTCAGGATAACTTTTAAGATTCCTTCTTTTTCCTCAACCACTTTTCTCAAGATCCCCTCCGGATTATCTCGAGTCACTGTTTCTTCTTCTCCTTCTTCAGACAGTGCCACATAAGACCATTCCGGTGATCTGTACTTTTGGTTGGGTCTTCTTATTCTTTTTATTTCTTCAGGTTCTCTTGATTCTTCTTGCTCCTTTCTTTTTACTTCATTTTGACTCGATACTTCATTCACTTGTTCAGCTTTTGATGTATTTGTTCTTATTACTCTGTATCTCAATCTCTTTACTCTGTTGTTAGGCCAACGATCTCCTTTTACCACCTTTTTCGGCCTAATTTCTTTATTATTTCTTTCTCCAATCCAAGTTCTCTTTCTCAGAACTCGACCCTCTGTTTGTTCATTCTCACTCTCATCCAATTCTGTTTCAAGTGCCTTCTGTTTTCTTTTTCTAGCAGTTTTCTTTTCCTCCACAGTTTCTTTCACCACTATTTGAGACTTCCCTACTCCTGTCCCTCCTCGGGTCTCCCACACGCAATCTTCTTGCTGTCTACTTGTCCCTTCACCTAGCTTGTCAAGAATGTTCCCTACCCCTCCTCGGGGGTCTTCCGTAATCTGTCCCTCTCTATCTTTTTCTGTCCCTGTTTCCTCAGGTATAATCTCAAGTGGTTCTTCAGTCTCCTCCTCTTCCGATTCAGGAGTAATCTCTGTGGAATTGCTCTTTTCTTTTCTTTTTTCTTCACTGCTTTTTGAAATTTCAGGCTCTCTTACAGAATCTGATCTCCTTTCTGAGACTCCCAATGGTTCTCTTGGAGTTTTTTCTGCTTCTTTTCTCACTTGTTCTGGGTCTTCATCATCACTGGAATCTGATTCTTCAAAGTACTCTTTACCAGTCCCCTCTTTTGGGTTTGGAACTCTCAGAGTATGACTCGCATGCACCCAGTTTTTCACACCAGCACACTTCACTGCAGTTGTCGTTGTTAGAATGACTTGTCTCGGCCTTCCCCACCTTGGAACTAAGCAATTTCTTCTTCTGTGCACCTTAATCCTCACCCAGTCTCCTGGACTCAGATCATGAGCTTGCTTCTTCTCAAGTGTGGTAGCTTCTTCTCCAACCTGGTGAAACACAGAATGAACTGCGTCAGCCAGGTCTTTACAATAATCCAAAATCATGTCATCAGTTATTGTCATCAACTTATTGACAGGTAAAAATGCATGGCGCATTGCACGTCCCATGATTATCTCGTGCGGACTTAAACCAGTAGTTCTATCTGGAGTAGATCTAATAGTCATTAGCACTAGAGGCAAGACGTCCGGCCATTTCATGCCAGTGGCTAAGCACATTTTACCAATCCTGTTTTTGATTGTGCCATTTATCTGCTCAACCACACCAGAAGCCTCTGGTCTGTATGCACAATGTGGCTTCTGCTGTATGCTTAATGCTTCACAAATCAAACTCATGAGTTCATTATAGAAGTGTCCACCTCTATCAGACTCAATCGTCACTGGAAACCCGTACCTAGGAATCAACTCCCTTAACAGTAATTTTGCCACTGTCATTCCATCATTTCTCCTAGTCGGATAAGCTTCAACCCATCTTGAAAACAAACAGACTACCACTAGAACATACCTCAATCTATTCACTTGGGGCATTTCAATGAAATCAATCTGCATTCTTGTAAAAGGACCCAGTCTGCCTATTGTTCCCAGACTCACCACTGTCTTTTTCCCAGTGTTAAATTGCTGACAAATCAAACACCTTTGACAGATGCTCTCTGCAATTGTCCTGAACTTTGCATTGTACCAGGTCTGCTTGAACGACCTAATCATCGCATCCCTCCCCAAATGTCCCTGGCCATGATACATCCTTGCCATTGACGACAAAATGGAGTTGGGCATTACTGGTCTGCCATCCCTATAGACCCAAACATGGTCTTTTTCTCTTGGGGCACATCCTGCCTTAATCCAATCTTTTTTCTCTTCCTCTCCTGCCTCATCCTGCAACTGCTTCACTTCATCCCATGTCTCTAAGGCATTAGTAAACATCACAGAGCAAAAAGACATTTCCCCCTCTCGTTCCCTATTACTTGACTGATTGGATTTCGCACAGTATTGAGCAATGTCATTTGCATAACGGTTTCCAACCGTGATAAAATCCTCCCCTTGTCCATGGGCAGCACACTTTACAACTGCTAACTCCTTAGGCAGCTGTATCGCCTCAAGTAATTTCCCAATCACTTCAGCATTCTTTATTGGAGTTCCACTCGATGTCAAGAAACCTCTTTGTAGCCAAAGCTGGCCAAAATCATGCACCACTCCAAATCCATACTGACTATCAGTCATCACAGTCGTCCTCAAATCTTTCCCAATTTCACAAGCTCTTGTCAATGCCACCAATTCAGCAACCTGTGCAGATTTCACTCCTTTCAATGGTGATGCTTCCATAACCTCTGAAACTTTGCACACCGCATATGCTGCACATAGCACACCATCATCATTTCTCAGGCATGAACCATCCACAAACAACACATGATCACTCTCATGTAAGGGAAGATCCCTTATGTCTGGTCTCGGTTTTGTACAGTAATCAAGCACATCCAAACAATCATGATCATCTTCCATTTTCACACCCACATTTTCAATATCCGGCAAAAGTGTCGCTGGATTCACATTTACACATCTCTCAAGAGTCACATTCGATGCTCCTAGAATCACTTTCTCATATTTAGTCAACCGACTATGTGACATGTACTGAGTTCTGCTTCTTGTCAAAAGAATTGCCACATTGTGAGGTACGAATACCCTTACAGGATATCCCATTATGATTCCCTCACTCTGTTCCAGACTCCTGCATGTTGCAGCCACAGATTTTAGACAACCTGGTAAACCCACAGCTACAGGGTCAAGTGTCGATGAGAAGTACGCAATAGGCCTTCTCAGTAATCCATGCTTCTGAATTAACACTGAAAGTGCACATCCATTTCTCTCACTGCAGTACAATTCAAACTCCTTTTCGTAATCAGGCATACCCAAAGCTGGAGCCTCACACATTCTATTTTTGAGCTCTTCAAATGCTGCCATTTGTTCTCCATCTAGTTCCAATGGGTCTGTCATCTCACTTTTTGTCAGTTTAATCAGTGGCTTTGCTATCAGCGAAAAATTAATTATCCACTGACGACAATAACCCACCATCCCCAGAAACATCCTCACTTCTCTCTGGGTCTTTGGAGCTTTCATTTCCCTGATGATTCTGATTCTGTCATCAGTCACTTTTCTCAGACCTTTTTCAATATTATGTCCAAGATAATGCACCTCTTTCTTGCAAAATTGCAATTTGGCTGGAGATACCTTTAACCCTCCATCTGCCAGATGATTCAGTAAAGCTATGGTATCTACTTCACAAGCTTCTCGTGTCTTTGATGCCACAAGTAGGTCATCAATATATTGTACTAGTACTGAATTTTCAGGCATGATCAAACTCTCCAACGATTTTTTCAACAACTGATTAAATATCGAAGGACTCTCTGTATACCCCTGTGGGATTCGACACCATGCTAAAATACGCTGGCCAAACCTAAATGCAAAAATCGGCTGGCTGTCATGATGCAATGGTATTGAAAAGAACGCATGACACAAATCAATCACTGTATACCACTCAGCATCATGTGGAATCTGATACAGGATCACTGATGGATTTGGCACAATAGGACAACATGCCACCACAATTTGATTAACTTTTCCCAGATCCTGTACGATCCTAAATTTCCCATTAGGCTTCTTTAGCCCCATTATCGGTGAATTACACGGACTACTCAGTAGTTCTCTCAGGACTCCCTGCTGAATCATTTTCTCAATTATAGGAGTTATTCCCTCAATTATTTCTGGTGTCATTTTGTACTGAGGAATGTTAGGATATGTAATTCCCTCTTTCACTGCAATTTTCACTGGATCTACATTATTCATCAATCCCACATCCTCTCCAGTAAAATCCCAAACTGTCCTTTTCACTGTGTCCCTCAGCTCTCGAGGCAAATCCTCTGGATCAAACACAGCAAATGCACCAATTAACTCACTTTCCCTATTTTCTAGAGTCACTCGGTACAAAACATCCTCATCTGGTGTTTCAAAAGCTATTCCATCCGGTGTACAGAAAATTGTGCAATTCATCTTGCACAACAGATCCCTACCTAACAGGTTCACTGGACTCGTGTCACAGACAATAAATCTGTGCATGTCTGAAAATTTCCCTATCTGTACTCTTACTGGTTCCGTAAGACGTGTTCTGATTTGTGTATTGGCTACACCAACTACTTGGATTGCTTCATCCGAGAGAGGAAGATTTCTAACATCTGTTGACCTGACAGTTGATCTTGTCGCACCTGTGTCTACTAAAAAAGTAACACTCTCTTCATTTATTTTCCCATCCACAAATGGTCCTGCCTGGTCTATTTCTAGAGTTGCACCAAGTATGCACTCTTCCTCCTCTCTTCGGCACCGTCAATAATCACCCTCAGATTCACTCCCTTCATTTTTTAACAAGTACTGTTGTACCTGATTAGAACGCCTTGGTTTGTTTACCTGCTCATCGTTGTAGAATCCCGAATCCTGATTATACTTTTGTGCTCCTCTATTCTGCGGCAAGGGCGGTTTTGGCTCTTGACTCTGCTGTCTCACAACTTTCTGCTGTTGCTGCTGTTGATTATTCCCCTCGTTCTGCACCTGTTGATTTAAGGTTTTACCCTCATTATTCACTAATGGTGGATTCGTACAATCATTCCTCCAATGTCCCAATTGGCCACAGTTGTGACAAGGAAACTTCTTTTTTGCTTCCTCAAGATTCCCCTTTCCTTTCCCTGCATATCTAGGTCTATTCCCTGCATTATTTCCTGGATTATTCGCCTGTTCCATCAACTGTGCTTCCTGTCTTTCTGCAACTTTCACTTGTGCCCACATTGCTTTCTCTTTCAGCTTTCTTTGTTTTGCTTCAATTTCATCACTGAAGTATTTAGCATGTTTCAAAATCTCATCTATTTTCTTACTCTGCCAATCCACTGTGTGCTCACGAATTCTCTCACCAATTTCAGGTCTCAGGCCATATACAAATCTGTATACAAAATGACTCAAATCTTTGTCACCCAGGTGTTCATCTCCACTGAATTGTTTAAACGCCAGTATCAGCCTCTCGTAAAAAGCATGAACTGATTCTTTTGCTTCCTGTTGTGTTCTATCTATTTTTACCCAATCTGTCTCTTTTGCAGGTACTTTACTCTTCAGGTATACCATCACCTGATCGTACTTTCTCATTACCTCTGGATCTGGTGCTCCTGTTCTTGGATCTCTTGGATATTCCTCAGTAGGCCAACTCACAACTATTTTACACTCAGTCCACAAATCTGCTGGAACAATTATATCAAACAGACTATTCAGGTCAATCCACAGCACTTTTGACAATTTCACAAACCTATCTACCTGCCTATACCACTCGACGGGCTTTTCTCTCAATCGAGGGAAATCATTCGTAAATGATAAAATATCCTGTCTGGTCCATGGAACATGTACATATCCTCCTCCAGGTATTTCTCTCATAGGATAATTATCCACTGGTTTCTCTTTTTCTCTCACTGGAAAAGCTGAATAAGTTGTTCTATCTTCAGATTCCTCTCTTTTCTTATACCACCTATCCTTCCATTTTTCTACATCTCCCCATCTTCGCAATAATGCAACCATTTCTTTAATCTGTCCTGTTCTACCAGTTGCATTCAAATTTTCAATATCCTTTTCTGAAAAATCCATCCTGTAGGTTTTTTGCAAAGCTTTAACCTTATCAATGTCAACTCCCTGCTCATTCGCTATTGCTCTTAACCTGTCATGTGTATTTCTCGCTCTCCAGGTAATGTTTTTACACATAAACATTAATTCACCATCATGATGACTTTTAAGAATTTCTGTTGGAACTGTCCCTGTAACAAGCTCTTCTAATTCTACCCGTAACCTAGCCACATCAATTGCTTGTGAATCTTTATCCTTTTTCTGAAGAACTTTCATCCAATCATTCAAATCTTCAGCTGTTATTGCAGTAGTTTTTCTCACTGGAACCACTCTCTTTTGCGGTTCTAAAATTGGCATCCCTGAACAACTAGCTTCACTAGCATCTAATATTTCACTACATGTGTCATGTCTGGATTGTCTCAGGTCACTACTTCCTGTCCTTTTTCCTGAATCTCCTGAAGGACCAACTGAACTTATCAAATTATTCCCAACATATGGAATCACCAAACCATTTTCACCTATTCTCTGCTTGTCAAACACAGGCATAACCGGACCTATTGTTACAGGCACCGTAACAGCTTCCAGATTCTTCGTTAATTCCCTAATCTTTTCAGTCAGCTCTGTTGTAGTTCTAGCTAATTCTCTTGCATTTTCGTCACCACTTTGATTCCCTTTCTCCCCGAAAGAATTACCACTTCTTGATTCAGATGTCACATTTTCTGTCTCAATGATACAAACTGTATCTCTTATTGGAGAAACAACTGGTGTACTCTCATCTGGTTCTGGTCTATATGGAGGTGGTCTTTTGTAAATCATGTCATTCAAGACTTCATCCTCATATTCATTAACTCCATATCTTCTCATTTCTGACTCAGGAACCCTCTCTGCTCCTTCTTCAACTGTTCTCATTGGATATAATCCCTCTGACATACTAGCATCTCGCCACCTTTTCATTCGATCATGATGAGTCTCACGATCATGTCTCCTCCCAAACATATACCTGTACTGTCCTCCAGATCTCTGTTTTTCTCGCTCATGTACTTCCTCTTCCCATTCCAGTAAAGCCTCAAATTGTGTAGGTCTTGGTTTCGGGTCAAGGCATAACATCTTTTCCCGTAAATTTCTTAACACGGCCAAATGAAATGAACCATGTTCTGGAAATGCTAGAACACCATCCTCTTTGGTATACCTAACCCAATTCTCCAACCATATACAGGTATGATACCCATATCTTGCAGCCATGTAGGATGCAGGTGTTTTCGGTGGAGGTAACAATTCACCCTCTCTCGTCTTAACATCTTTCTCCTTGTTAAACCACTTTTTAATTTTTCCAAAGAATGTTTTCTTCTTTTTCTCTTCTTGGTAATACATTTTAGTTTTTACCAAAACTTCTACTCTTTTCCCGTATTATAAATATACAATACAGATTTTCAACCAATAACAGCGCGACTCACACTAACGCAACAATCCTGGAGCGTCTACGTCACTAGAAAAGCTCCTCCAATCCTTGCGCGGCTCATACCAACGCACCAATCTCAGCGCGAACACTATTCTGATCTAATATCCAATCAGAGCGCGGTCTTCCTGACGTCAGCAGTCGCTGCAGTCGCTTGTCTCCTGTCTCCTGTCACTCGTCTACCCCTCCTTTACAAAATCTTTTCAGTAGACTTCGTGTCAAAATTTCTACAAAATCTATTAGTTACAACATATAAACATCTCCATTGTCTGCTTCGCTAACCACAGAATAGTAAAAGAAATCTATTTCACAAGAACCTCTCGTTGACACAGTAGCACATCCCTCTACTCTGCCCTTCTAACATACATTCATTAACTGTTTCCTCTAGGACTTGTCCAAAGAGTCTTACAATCAACTAAATGTATATACATTCACGCACATTCATACAAGAAAATATAGTACATACACACAGAATCCTGCTTTTCCCGAGAACAGCGAACACTACAGAATTATAACACACATTAAACCAAGCAGCTTACCCTGCCCAGTTCCTCAAACAAGCTCAGAGAATACCTATTACTCCTCCCGCGATAAGCTTTAACGGCAAACCTTACGGATCCCTGGGACTTAAGACCAGAGTTTCACAGATAACCTTCACTACCATACACACTCCTTATATACCAGAAATATATTCTAATAGTAACATACAATAATGTCACTGATTCCGAACTCAGACAATGTGAATTTTCCTGCATACATACAGGACCAACAATCCCGTCTTTCCCGAGAGCAGCATATACTTCCCTCTGCCCTACTACGGAACTGCTACCAGCTTCCAAGTTCCAGAAGCACTACATATAACTCAACATGACAACTCCAACATATAGTATTAGTACATATACCAACATCAATAATCAATAATCAATATGTAATCTAATCAGATCAAGACAATCATCAATAACCATCCTACTCTGCTACCAGGAAATTGATAGAGATCAGGGTGTATATAATATCCCTACTTCCACGGATAGAGTAATCTCACAGTTACACGCACATACATTCTTCATACACTAGGGCCCATTTCACTAACATACACTCAAATACTCTACCAGCAATAACCTGTGGAAAGAAAAACTCCTAAACACCCTGCATCTATATCGGGGTCGATAAGATCTGGTTATTGAGACTGCTCTTAAACATAATCTAAACAATCTATACAATAATAATCAAAATAGGATACTCAATAATTGACAAGAAATAATAACCAACACCATACTCAAAATTATATTGCTTTATCTAAAATTAGTCAAAGAAAATCAATCAGAATAAATCATTTTTCTCATAGTTACCTATTCTAGCTAAATGTCAGAACGGGTCAGGACAAGTCTCTCGGTAAAGTCTCTCAAGACGAAGTCCTCTCAGCAACGATCCTCACCAACTCAGATTCGGAACGCGGCAAAGGCAAATGGCAAGTGGCAAGTAGCAAGTGGCAAAAACCCTCTCTAGGCTAACAATTCTTATAGTAAGTCGAACAAAGGAAAATATAATTTGTATTGACTTCTTCAGTCAAACCTCTGAGCAAAGCGAGAAGGAAAGGATGTAGCATCGCTACATTTGAAAATCTCCGCTCAGGAAAAATCACAAAATAAACATAACGGAACAGGAACCAAAAAAGTACATTTGTATCTTGTAGTTTCCACGTCTCCTCGGCAATGAGATCATAGTTCAGAGTCTTTCTTTAAAGCTCCTTTGTTTCCCAAAGCTGCCAAGGACGCTTCATTTCATTTGGAGATCGCCCAAAACTGCTGCTGTCCTCACGGAAAATTTCAACCAGGCAAAGCAAGGACTGTGGTCAGCTGACTTCAGGACCATATTCAGCAAGGCTCTCTCTCGTCACAGATTTCTACTCGAGGCCAGGTTTTACATATCGGCCATCTTTGTTTAGGCCACAATAGGCCACAATAGACCATCTTAATTAAAAGAAACAAAAACAACGTTACCACAGCATAGTGATTGAACAGTGTTAACCCCACTAATACCCTTATGTGTATGCAATTATCTAGCTCTTGCAACATAGAAAAGCATTAATTCGAAAAGCGTTTCGTGCTTTAAAAATAAACAGCACTCAGCAACGTTTAAACATAAAAACACGCACATTATTATTAAACAGCACACTTATGCATTCCCACGTGTAATTCTCTCTTGTTAAAACAAACGAGTTGATTAGTATAAACACTTACACAAGACAAATAATTAATAATTAATAATTAATAAATTAATACAACAAATAGACATGCCAGAGCTTCAAAACCCAGTTAATTTTCAAACTGAAAACTCTGCTCTAGCAGTTGAACACCATCAACAACTGTTCAGTACCTCCACTGTGTCATTCGCGACAAAAAATGGACTATGGCAGGTCATCGTGGACTTGGTGAATGCAGTCGGAGTGCTGAAGAGGACAATGAATGAGGTCAAGAGGCTCTGGAATGACGTCAAGCGCAAAACCAAGCTGAAACTCGCCAACAACCGGAAGGCAGCAATGCAGACTGGAGGTAGCAGTCCTGAGCCACAGGAGGAGCTAGATGACATGGAGAAAATAGTGGTCAACAGTCATCAGTGGGGAGACGGTGGCAGGAGATGGGGAACCGGACACTGCTCAACAGGACCGGACACAACAGCAAGAGGGTGAGTAACGAACAGGGACGGGGACGGGGGAGATGGGCACACTGGCACACATGCACAATTAAGTAGAGCACAGCTGCGGACAAATCATGCCCCAGACCCCAACTCCCACCAAGAGAACAATGCACGCAAGTATGCAACATTTCAGCACTGTTTGAGCACAGTCTGGATTCTCTGTAGTCTCCCAATTAAGTACTTGGGGGACTCCAGCAGCAAAGCGTTGCAGTAATCCAGCCTTCTCATGTTGACGCTCCTCACCACCAATGCACGTGCCTGTGTAGGAAGCATGGGAAGAATTTTTCTGAGGGTCCTAATAAGGGAGAAACAGCTCCCAACAGCCTTGTTGACTTGTGTTTCCAAAGTCAGCTTCTCATTAAAACAGATGACAAGGAGGACCACGACACCTTTGACTCTGATGCCCTTCGAGAGTTCATTGACAGTCTCTGCAGCACACCTCCAGGAGCAGGGCAGCCCAGCCGCAACAAGGAGAATCCACCCCCTACCCAGACCACACTGCAGGCAGCAACCACCACCATGGCTGCCTCCCAGGACCCCCAGGAAGAACATATGGCCATCCAACGCCGTGTGTTGGGATACCAGGAGCAGCAGGCTGAATAGGTGTGGATGGACTTCGACCACATGGCAGACAAACTAGATGCCATACGTGGGTGTCTACTCACAGTCCCTAACGGACACCGACAGTCCGCTCAATGCTCTCCAACGAACCATGTCTGACATCGCTAGAGTCCTGACTGTGAGACAAGAACAACTGTCTAGTCAGAGTTGGAACTCATGCAGAGGCTCATGGAGAACATGGAGCGGGCCAATGTGGAAGGAGCGGTTGCCACGGCTGCATACCGGCGAGAGGTAGCTGGTTCCACAATGACCTCAAAACCATCCTCATGGCATTGCTGCCACAAGGCCTAGCACTGATGCATGCTGCTACTACCACTACATCCACATCTCCGCCCCCTGAAGTGTCAGTGCCACACAGTGCAGCAGACATTCCACCTCCAGCTCCTGCGGTGTCACTGTCACACACTGCTGGGGTAAGGCCAGCACCACCCACACGTGAGGCACATGAAACAGCAGAGGACGAAGATGCGGCTGAATCTGCCCTCATGGTCAGAAGGAAGCGGTAGCATTCATCTCCGATTCATGGCCGGTTTCAGCTTGGTTCTGCCCCTGCATCATCACCTTCCACTGTCCCCCGATACACTCTGTGACACTCACCTAGGACCTCGACATGGACTGCCGAAACCTGTTTGATCGCCAATGACACTGCTATCAGACTGCGGACTGAACTCTTCCACTTCCTTTGGACTGGTCATTCCCTGAATTACTCTGGCTGGCCCTCTACGGGCCAACATTTGAAAGTGAGGTTTACATAGCCCTGTACTGCTCCAGATGGAACACTCCACTGAATGTGCATTAAACATTCTGAATCACACGATGTGTCGTCTCTATGGTCTTTCAAGTGTGGTAGCATGGATGAATGTGGGGTCAGTGAATTCCTCTTTTGTTCATGGGGCTCATGTCATTGGACTTGGGTCACAGGGACACACACATTTTTTACTTCCTTGTCCAGCCCCGTACAGAACCACGCACAGAGCCCCGGGGTCATTGTTCAAACCCTTATGCTGGAGCGGCATATGCCAGGCCAGCCCACTACAATTACGCTACAGGGGGGAACAACAATGCCACATGTGCCAGGACTCCCCTGTAGTGATCTGCTGCTCACAGGTCTACTTGTCAGCATGTCACACCACTCCCTCATGGCTGGTTTACACCCACACCACACCCATCCAGCACACGTGTCACAGCACATGTGACCCTGCCAATAAAAAGGGCCGAGTGCATGTGCACTACGCCATTTCCAACCTCTCTCTGGATGTATCCGTGTGGTGTGCATGTAGGCATGGGGGCCCAGGGGCCTGCAACATCTCATTCCACAGGCCTGGAGGTGACATGATGGCGTCCGCACCACGATACCCAATCATAGAGGGTCCATGACTGTGGGGGCACAGACTTGGTGGCACCGGATACACTGCGGCCGGCACAGGCACACCGCCACGGGACAGTGACTTTCGGTGCACTGAGGTAGCGGCACCTTGAGTGCTGAGCGGGTGTGCAGCCTGCGATGATGCCCTGTCCCGGCGGTCTGGACAGTTCAGGTTTTGTGTGCCCTGCTGGACCGCAGTGTAGGCCTGAGCCAGCAGGCAGCGCGGGCCTACCGCCACGTGGTGTCGCCTCCTGGATCACAGAGTCAGTGGCACCTATGAGGCTGAGCAGGTGTGCAGCCTGCGATGAGGCCGGGTGCACTGGTATGTCCTCTGCCATGGATTTATCAAGACCCAGCACCAAATGTGAGACCTGGTGGCCTGCGGAGCAGGGCTGCATGATGTGGAGGTGCCATGTCTGCGGGCCCCGGGCTTGTGGCTTGCAGCGCAACCTGATGGGCCTTCTTTTCTACATGCCGGTGGTGGAAGGTGAGCAATGAGGCCTGGGTGCGCAGGGGCGGGCATGCACCACTGGGCGGTGGGACTGGCTGGGGTGCAGCTGCCTGGGTGCGCAGGGGCGGGCATGCACCGCTAGGCGGCAGGAAGGGCTGAGGTGCAGCTACCTGGTTGCGCAGGGGCGGTCAGGCGATGATGTCTTCTGCAATTGTAAGGACTTTGCCATTCAGGTATCTGGACTCTGTTTCAGATGGCGGGTCTGTCTCAGATGTGGGACCTGGTGAACTGCACTGCATACCAGCACATGGTTGGAGACACACCGGTGGTAGCAGGTGGGCAGTGTGGCCTGGGTGCCAGTGTCGGCACTCTCTCTCCCTGTCCCTCTCTTCTTTTCTCTATCTCTATCTCCCATTATCTGTCTGTATATCCCTCTCTGTCTATCTTTCTCTCCCCCTCTCTGTCCGTCTTTCTCCCACTCCCCCTCTGTGTCCGTCTTTCTCTTGCTCCCCCTCTGTCCGTCTTTCTCTCGCTCCCCCTCTCTGTCCGTCTTTCTCTCACTCCCTCTCCTTCGCTCTCTCTCTCCTTCGCTCTCTCTCTCCTTTGCTCTCTCTCTGTCCTTTGATGTGCGCAAGACTCACCTTCTCATCATGATTTTTTTGTCTTACAGGCTGTGACCTACGGATTGTCCTGAGGGGAGCCGACATGTGTCTTCATTTCTGTTCTGTGTTTATTTTATTCCTGGGGGTGATGACGGTGGGTGTTGTTGCCCTCTTGGGGCTCCGGGATACATGTTCTGTGGCTCCATGGCATCTGTTGTTCTTCAGGTGGGGCTCTGGGCTGGGCTCACTTTTGTGGTGCAGGTTGTAGTCCCACTTTGCACCAGTTCGGAGCAGGTGTTAGTTTCCTGGTGCTAACGCGCCTTATCGCATGTTTTGTGATCTTATCGCAGAACAGGCTGGTCGTTGAGAATGTTGTGGTGTGCTGTTGTCATGGCTTTTTTCTTGGGAACGCCTACTTTGCATCTCATTAGCGATAGTTGCCAGGGTCATCCTTGGTGATGTTTTTTGCAGCTGCTATCACGGGAAAACTGGTGATATGGGCTGTTTGCACCAGCTTGTGAATGGGGTGGTAAGTTTATCACAAATTTGGCTCCGTTAAGGTGCAGATAACTCGGCGATAGCTCCTTGAGGATATGGCCCTAAATTTCTCCGGGTGAATAACTTCTCCCATGCTAATCAGTCCCCTATTGGGAATACTCAGATCAGTTTTCCCCAAGGATTTTCTCCCTGCCTGTGGAACCTACTTCATCTGCATGTGCAGGAAGTGAATGCGGGACGAGCGCAGAGTTAATTACTAGTTCTGTACCTGGTCCCACTTGCAGACCGATGGTCTGTTGAAATCCTTTAACAACTCACTGTGTAGGGTATGAGGAAGACTCTGCAAGTCTCCCTGAGGAGGAAGTGGGTAAGCTGGCAGTTTACAGGAGGTGACCCAGAATGGAGTGCAGTCCAGTCCACATTATCTCTTCACACATCTTGTCTAGCACGCCCTCACCTGACACGGAAGGATGAGAATTAAACCTCATTTCACCGTCAGGAGATGTGATGGACGGATTATTGTGCCTTTAGAAGATGACTCCGCTCCTTCACAATGCCAGGGGCATGGTGAGCGGAAAAGGGCACCTAATGATGGCGAATCAGACCTGGTTGGAGGAAGATTGAAATTAACATGGGAAGAGTGTGAAGGCAATCCGCATCCCTTTGTAAGAACTATAGCTATCCGGACAATGAGAGCAAAGCAAGCAGCCAATCTATTGGACTACACACACAATCTCCAGTGAGTACGTGCACGAATCTATGTCTTACTGAGGAATACAAATGAGTTAAGAATGTGAAATGCCACACGCTATTCCAGTTTGGACTCCTGTTTTAAAAAAAAACCATCAAGACCATCAATAAACAGTGTCTTAGTGGAGGTCATAAAAATTATTTTAAATCAGTGGTTTGTAGGAGTTGTGAAAATGTTTAAGAGTTTGTACATTCTACCCTCACGTAGATGGGCGCGTCCGCTTCTGTTGCAATGCCTCTGGCTTCTAAGCACTGCGATTGGTTTTCCAGGTAGGTCGGTCTTTCATTGACATTTTCACCTAAGGAATCGATTCTGCAAACAAAAAGAACCACTTCAAACAGACACCTTTTCATAACATTGCTGCTGATGCCCTTGACATTATAAGTGATTTTGCAACCCTAGGATATCTCCTGGACTGAGCATTAAATTGCACACGAGCCCAAATGCTATCTGTTTTAGTAACCTTAGATATGCGCGCAAATGGTACAAACTTTTCAGCTGTTGAAGTTGATTTATTTATTCAAAATCTAGCATTGTACAAGGCACAGAGGTTATCTGAGGCGCTGAATTTTAACTGGAAACTACATTTACTCCTGTTAGGCTACTTGGCAAAACCTTCTGAGTAACACATATGTAATTTACTCATGTAAATCATCCAGACAAGTTAATGGAATTTACGATAAAGCTGATATCGTTGACCACTTGCGCTGCATTGCGTGACAGTGAGAGATCAGAAACATGTAATATCTATAGTACATTCCTGCTCTCTCCCTGCACTGGCGCACTGTGCTGCCTGGCGCCAATGCAAGCAGCCTTGTGCCATGGAGCAAGGGTGCCTGCGTTAACAGGCAGTATTGTTTTTGCGCAGGAAGGGACAGCTTCCTGCAATAAAACTATCTCCAAAGGCATTTCCCTCTTTCTACATTTTCTGCGGAATGCAGCACACGTAAACAAAAAGAAATAACATGAGAAGAAATAAAGATATCGTTATGCCTCTGTTGGGAAGGCGTACCATTTTTGATGCACTCCCAAGTTTACTAACCTGGGTAAATCTGGATTTGCGTCAAAGTCCATGGGTGGATGCATGGCCGCACCCATGCTTCACCTATGGAATGCCTTCTCAATGCAGAGTAGTACAAGACCGCGATTTGTGCTACTTTGCGTTACTCTGGATTTACTAAGCCACACAAAGTAGCTTTGTGTGGCATACTGCATCTCACTTAAGCCCTTGCGTTGCCTTGCGTCACTTTGCATGAAGCAGCGGCAATGCAAGGGCTAAGTAAATCTGACCCTGAAGGTGTATGGTGGTGGAAGAAAGAGGCAAATCGTGCATTCAATAGAAGCAGTGCTGGTATTCAACAATTAAAGCACTGCGTTTAGCTCATAGAAAAAAACTATTCGCTCCTGTGTATTTTTTATTTTACAAATTAAACATTCCTTTTTATGCTTTACATATAGTAGGCATAACTATGGATAGAACATATGGTATATTTTTGGTTATTTAATTATTCCTTTTTCTACTTTGAATATTTCCCTTGTATATCTCTTTTGCACAACCTGTCTAAAAATGAATCTTTAGTGCATTTTCTGGCACTTTATGCAGTAAACAGTTCTATAATATTGAGGTGAAAATTTGATGCACACAAAGTTGTGGACATACAGTTAGAAGTGTTAGTTGACCCTGGCCTTTAGAGCCAATAGGGGCATTGGCCCTTTGTATCTCAGGCAAAGGTTGAATCCATATCATCAGGAACGGGCCCTGAGATCCAATCACCTGCGGCTCCTTCACATTCCACGATTTTCTAAAGTCCGGCAAGGTGGCAGGTCCTTTTCTGTAAGAATAGCAACACTCTGGAATTATCTGCTGGTCCACCTGCGCATAGTTGAGACAGAACCAGAGTTCAGGAAGGCTTTAAAAACCTGGCTCTTTACTCAGCATAGTCGCTTGGACGATACTTTGGTTAGTTTACTGCTAGCGCCGGCACACCTCTTCTGAGGTAGCAGTGCGCTCTATAAATGTATATTATTATAAATCACCATGAAGGCATTCATTGTTTGCACATCGTCTATTCAGAATCCATAAAATGTCCTACAGCCAGGTGCTGTGAGTGAGATATTTTTTAGATGTGGTATTTCTGCATCATTACAACTTGTGACCTTTGGAACCTTTGATTACTGCAGAAATTAGTGCTTCTGCACTGATTTCTGCATGTAATTCCACCATTGCAGGCAATGTTTCACTGACATATTCTGTCAGGAGCTGACTATGTTTTCACTGAATTTCCATGGCAATTACTCTGACACACCCTTGGAATGCCCACTTGTGAAAACTAAGCAGAATATGATTTCCACCAAGACTGCATGAGTGTATAGCCCACAAAGACATGTTTCTTCATGGAACGTATGTCAGTTGTTAGGCACACATACATAAGATTGAAAGTATATGAGTGTAGGGCCTGAACTTCAGGAAAATCACTGTAAATAGTTATGCACAGTTCTTCTTTACTTCTTTAAAATTGAACAGAGAGTAACTAGTCCTTGCATGCCGCATTCATTGGGTCAAAGCAAAGGGGAATGAATGTTAACTATGTGCTGTTGTTAATTTTACTGGTGGTCAGAGGAAGGGGGTGCTGGAGCAAGAATCTATTTAAATTATACGGTTTATAGTCTCATCCCCAAGGCTGACCCTTGCTCTCTTTTCTGATGGAGGTTCTTCTTTTCTCTTCCTCCACCCTAAGAACATGTGCGCCGGATCTTGGCCATCCTTTATGAAAATCAGGAGTTAGTCATCACATTAAGTATAATCATAAATCTTAATACCAAATTTAGTCAGCAATGAAAGTTTGAAATAGTTTCATTTAAGGTTTAGTAATATCTCTTTTTCTTTATTTGATTAGTTCAATATCTCAGTCAAATAACAGAATTGATAATAAAAGTATGGTTAGATCCAAATCATTTTCATATAATAAAGCATCAAGTGTGTTCCATAAAGGAAAGAACCCCTATTCTACCAATGGAACGAAAACGGTGTTAGTCAGAACCCATAAAAAGTTCAAGATTGAGTGGAAGAGTGCGATAGAGCATAAAGATCAATTTCAGTCAAACAATGTCAGCAAAACTTCCCATAAAGAGAGGTTCATGAAACTCAGTACAGTCTCAAGCAAATAAAGCAAAAATAATCATGAAGTAGCAGTAGCAAACCGCAAAAAGTTCAAAAAGGATGCAAATCAGCTTTCTGCATTCAGCATGAAGCCTCCATATTCAGCCTCTGAAGCAGGTATGACATATGGGTAAAACCAAAAAGGAAAAAAAAGGCGTTGACCTACTCTAGGAATGCGTCCTAATGCAGTTGAAAAGAAACTACATATGAGGCCTTTTGATGCAGACCTTTTTTCCCACTAACATGACTACATTTCTAACCTAATAAAACAAATTGTATGTTAGCTAAACAATGAACTATGTAAAATAGAAACATCAGCTGTAACAAGAACTATTCAGCACCACATCTTCTGTTATGAATTGGAAAAAATATGTTAAGAGGTCAACATTCTAATTAAAAGAATTCATTCTTGTGTGATTATTCTCCATTATTTAATTTATCAATAGTGTTTCTTTAGAATACATTTCAAAACTTTCGTTATCAGTCAGAAACATTTTGCTGAGTTATGTGAAGCTTTTCATTGAAGGCACAGTCATGGGTAGGCCAACTTTTAAACATTTTGAGTCCAAGTACTAATAAGAATAACCAAAAACTGTTTTTTGCACATTTTTAAACGTCTACTCGGTTCAATATAAATTGGACGTTAATGTCGCACATATGATTTTAACTTTAAAAGTTTGCATTTTTAATAATCTCTTTTTCAGGGGCCTTGCGAAATGCTCCACCTTGGCTGCTTCTCCATATTGAAATATTTTTAATCCTGTGGTGTCTATATGTAAGTTGTGAGGAAATGGAAAACATCACTAAAGTTCATTGAACAGTGGTGGCTGCTACCTGGAAGCAGCAGTGGGGCGGGGGGAGGCAGGTTAAAAAAAATCACTTTTCCGCCGGCCAGCTGGCTGGTCGGCCAATGCCTCTCCTATGTCCTTCTTTGGGGAGTCAGGAAGCACCAGGGCTCTCAGGCTCCCTGCAGCCAATCACAACTCTGCAATGCAGCGTTGTGATTGGTCTGAGGGGCTGGAGAGGTGGGCATGTTCTCTACGCAGGCTGTAATGCAGCCTGCATGGAGAACACGGTATGTGAGCATGCCTGTTTTGGGCAGCCCAACAGGGCATGCCAAGCACATAGGGAGTGCAATCCACTCCTTCCCCTGCTCTGAGAACAGCCCCGCCCCACAAAGATACTTCAAAAGGGAAAAGTAAAGGATAATAATCTCGAGTTATTATCATTTAATGTGTCCTTTTTTACACAGCAAAAACCAATTGGGAGATGCTGCTCCGCCTTGGTGGAGGAGCCGCCACTCTCATGGACTGCTTTGCCTTGTGCTCAATTCTGATTTATATCCCTTAGATTCGGCTCCACACTTCAACACTTCACAATAATTAAGAGGATTGCACTAGTTTATCTAGTATGCAAATTGTGTTTATTCTGCAGTTTTTCAATTGTACACATCTCGCTATTATTAGGCTAAGAAAGCCCAGATGAGCTTTCTCAAGGCTTCACGTTCTCACACATAAGTGTCCTAAAGGTGTTATTAGTTGATTATAGGTTTGTGCTATTTTCTGAAGCTTGTCTGCCAAAAATGCTCTTGCAGCACCCTGCCTGCTGTATCCTCTGGGAATCCGGTGTTATCAATGCAACAGACTTTGTCACAGAACAATTCTGACGTGGAGTCTTTTTTGGTGATCTTTCGTGATCCACAATGCTTGTTTGTTCAGGTGTTTGCAAATCTCAGGCATACCTCCTAAGATTCCCTCCACCCAAGAAGGAGGCTGAAGGAAGGCCGCTGGGTCTTTATGTAGATGCATGAACGTCCCAGGACAGAGATGGGGGAGGGCTGCATTGCTGAAGCCATGGGGAGGGAGGCCTATGCAACGTCGTGAGAAGAAACAGTGCGCAATTGGTAACATCCACTTTTACAATTGTTTCTTTAAAAGTTGTTTATTTGAGAGGAAAAGGAAACCTAACAAAATGTTCTGAATTGCTTTGTGGGATATTTTAAGACATATTAAAATGCCGCTCAGGCCTCATTAGGAGAGGTCCAGGGTTAGGTTACGGTGCTATCAAATGCGATATATAGCCCTTATTACACGTTTTTCCTTAACATATGGCATGACATTCGGATTTTGGTGCTCACTGCACCAAAATCCGCATTTAACGACATTTTCTGGGCCTTTTTCTCACATTCCTGCAAGTTCAACAGTTTTTAACCAAAAAACTCTATAATTACAATATGCACCGTGATAGGAGTTAACACATATATCAGGCAGTCTTAATGGGGTCCTAAGTGTGCACTGCAAAAGTATTTTGATTTGTTAAGGTACTTGTCTACCAAATTGTGTTTTGCACTATTTCAGTTCATTTATGTTACAATCAGACAGGTTGCAGGTGAAGATCGGTTTAGCAGCCTAGCACCAAATGAACTTGCCCAAATATCTGATAGACCAGTATTTCTATCCAGAAATACCCCTCCTTCTAATCTGTATTGTCTGTCTCCTATCCTCTGGCAGCATCTGGGCCTCCTATTCTCCTGGCAGGTTCTCAGAAGTTTCTTGCACTGGTCCCTCATCCCCTGCGTTCTGCTATGGCCAACATTCTATTTTCCATGGATTGCATTCCTCTGTAGCGAGGGCTTGGCGCATGAGGCTTCCCATCCTGCACCACAGTCGCAAAACGCACCTTTTGTGCCCACGGCTAAGCCTAGAGTTGCAGCCCCAGCTGGGACACTTCCTGTCCTTCCCTACGACTCGCTATATGAGGACTGTCACCATTACTACAAGTTCAGTGAGAGTATTCACTTGCTGTGAGAATTAACTTTCACTGCTTTATGGGTCTGGGCTGATACCAGTCTCCATGGGAGATGGGATTGGGGTCCATTGCCCTGTATATAGCACTCCTCTGATGCTGTGCTCCCCACCTGTCTGCGTTATCGGACTAGACTGGTTCCTTGTATTTCTCCAACGAGCAGCTTGTGAGCTCTTGGTCCAGCTACATGTGAGTAGCTCTCCTTTGCAGCCAAGCCTACTAAATTAGAAACTTTTACTTGATTTAAATAATATATGGACACCAACCTTGAAAAGTGTATATTTGAGAAGAAAATATGTCTATTTTGAGAACTCATATGTTAATGTTTCCAAAGCATTGCATTTCCAAAGTATATTTTAAGTTGATATATTTTTCCTAAAATCATGCTGCTTCAGGGAGACTTATTACTAATTGTTGGAAATAGCCCTTTCTGCAGGGTCACCCCCAGACCTTTTGCTTGCCTCCTCCCCTTTTTCTGATCTCATTTTTGTTGTCTTTAGGACTCTGGGCACTTTACTACCGCTGACCAGTGCTAAAGGGCATGTGATTTCTCCCTAAACATGGTATAATTGGTTTACACCTGTTTGGCAAGTTTAATTGACTTATAACTCCCTAGTAAAGTGCATTACATGGGTCCAGGACCTGTAAATTAAATGCTACTAGTGGGCCTGCAGCACTGATTGTGCCAACCACTTAAGTAGCCATTTAAACATGTCTTAGGCCTGCCATTGCTGAGTCTGTGTGTGCAGTGTAAACCACCATGTAAACCTGGCAAGTTAACCCTCTTGCCAGGCCCAAACCTTCAATTTTAGAACAAATATGTCACCCCTAAGGAACACCCTGGACACCCTTAAGGGCGCAGTGTATTTAAAGTCAGGCATTTACATTTAAGTTTTACATGTCCAGGTAATGAAAAACTCTTACATTCATTTTTCGATCCTGCAAGGCCTATCTTGCCCATAGGTTTAAGTGGGATTGTCTTATGGCACCTAGTAAGTGTAATTCCCAATTTGGACACGATAGAAATTTCAAGTTTGGTGTCTCTGGCATCACAATTTAAAATCACTAGTTACGATGATGTCTGATTTTAAATTGTAAGTCTCAAAAAGCCTCTTTTGGAAAGTTGTCATTTTTTTACTTTAACCATTCTGTTCTTTTGCCTGTCTCTGATTACACAGCTGAGGTCGGTTACAGCTGGGATCAGTGCATTTTCTCTAGACAGTCACACACAAAGGGAGCTGACGTGTGACATTCACATCCTGATGGCCTATCAACAGGCTAATGGGTCTTCCTGAGCTAGATGGGAGCAAGGAGCTGACACTTGCACCTGAATAGGACTATGCCTGTCCTCGCATACACAGAGCTGCATACCCCCGTAGCGTATCTGGAGCCAGAACAGGAAGGGCAGGAACCTTGTGGACTTCAAAGGTCTCTCTTTGAAGTCTCCTACTCTTCAAAGGCACAACTAGGTATACGTACTGGACCCATGACACCGCCAACTCAGAACACTTTGGATCTGAGGACACTCTGCCAGGAAGAAGGACTGCTGTGCTGCTGAAAGGACTGTCTCTGTTGGATTTTTTGGACTCCTGCTCTACTGCGACAGCCCTGCTGCCTGCTACCCATTGATTGATGGCAAAAACTGAACTTGACTCTCTACGTTCCCAGTACTGAGTAACTCCAAGGGCTTGCTGGCTTGCCTCCTGTTCTGAAGTCTCAGGGACATCAAAGATTTCATTCAACTCCGCTTGAGCTACTGGACTCTGCCAACTTTGAGGCCTACCCTGCAAAGAGGTGCCAGTCCAGTCCAGGGCCTTTCTGCAGCTGTTTTCTGCCAAAATCCATGCATCACTTTCTTTGTGCTGGTTAGAACCGATGCATTTTCGTCTTTGACGCCGACGCAGTGCCACTTCGGAGACTCCACAGCATCGACAGCGCAGCTCCACAATGAAGCAGCAACTTCATCGTAAGTGGTACGCCTGGGTGACTCAGAATCGAAGCAGTTGCTCCTTGACAATTGCAGATCCTCTGGAAAGGTACTGTTTCAGTGGGCCACATGGCTTCTGTATCCGACCCACGCTCCCTCGCGGTTGGCGTGACTTTTCAGGTTGGACCTGGTTCAGCGCAATCACAGGTAACCGCTAAGTGCTATTGACATTTAAGCACCACATTTCAATTTTATATTTAAAAATTCATAACTTATTGTTTTTTTTCGTTTTGGTCCTGTTTTGTTAAAAAATTAAGCTCTATTTTCCTAACCTGGTGTGGATTATTTTTGGGTGGTGTTTCACTGTTTTAAGTGCTGCACAAATACTTTACACATTGCCTCTTAATTTAAGCCTGACCGCTCTGTGCCAAGCTACCAAATGGTGAGTACAAGTTATTTTAGGGTGTGCATCTAACTTACCCTTACTAGAGCGACGGTTCCTACATTTAACAGGTTGCATACCTCTGTCACCTAGAGACCCCATTTCCACCACTAATATTATTTAATTGGTGGCACAGGGACTGCATCTACGGCTGTTCTGTATTACCCATCTAGAGGAATTCCAAATTGCCAAAGCCTTTTATGTATACCTTCTAGCAATGCTCTAGGCCAACTGAGGTGATCACTGCTGGTCTTGTCTGATATGGGCACTAATATTAGTGGCTCAGAATGATTTTGACTGAACATAAGTAACTCATTACAGTAAAAGTTGGAGGCCCCCAGGCTTAGAACATGTATTCATTTTGTAAAAGTGCTCCCCGGGTGTGTCAAGCTCAAATATCAGTCTGAAAAGTCTTATTTCACAGTGGTCTCACACATTTTTATGATTACTGAATCTGTTTAGCATTCTGTACGATTTTAGGCCTATCTTTGTATATGATCCTTAATAGGAATTAATCAGTTTTCTGGGGCAAAGACTCATCCCTCTTCCACCACATTCCCCTCTTGCCAAGCCCTTTTTGGATGTTTGGAATAGCTTGTGCTTAGCTTAAGAATTCAGAATATCTTTCCACAAAAGGTATCCAAGACAAAATGATTGTCCTTTTTTGCTACCAACATCCTGGGGATTCTAACGATACTGAGGGTTTGTAGGTTCTCCTGGAGAGAAATGAGAAACAGCCAACAAATAGCTACATTTTAGGGGGTTTTAGGGACAATGGGAAAAAGTTCAGTGCATGAAAGCATGTTTTTTTTTTGCTAAATGTGTCATCAACAAAAGGTTTCCTGAGCTAGTATCACCATCTTTCCCACTTTCAAAGGAAAAACAGAGTTGTATAAAAAAAATAATTAGTTTACAGTAGGTTTTCGTTTTCCTAAGAGGCATTCCATTCTTCCTCATTCTTGTGGTTTCACCCTACCTGCAATTTGTGGTGGAAACACATGTGAAACCCAAGGATGATCTCAGAAAGCTATGAATTTCTAAAAAGTCCCCAAATTCCGAAATAGGTAAGTGGTCATTTGCACAGATTCCTCAAGCTTTTCTGAAAGAACATAATTATTAAAATAAAAAAATAATACAATTGAGGATGTAAAAAATTACCATTGCTGACGCCGTTTTCATCTGTAATTTTTTGTCATGATGGCCAAGTTATAAAAACAATATATGGCTATGTCCATACAACCCTTCTGGTAAAAAAGTAATATAATGTTTAGGTTTTTTCAGCTTATCATGATTTTTCATCATGTAGTGACCATGCAGCATTTCATATGGTAAAATCTAATTAATTAAAAAATTAGTATGAAGGAATTCTATGTATTTCTGAAATTTCCACAACATACTGATATTAGGAACAGTGGTTACTTGTACGCCTTTATATATGGGTTTACCCTTACTATCATGGGATTCAGAGGTATTTTGCAAAATGTGTTCTTTCATGCACACTGGCTTACATTTGGAAGCCAAAAATCCAACTGTTAATAACAAATGTTCTACTATTCTGTGTTCTCACGTGTATATAGTATCCTAAATGTGTGGCAGGGCCTAGCATCTGTGGTATAAAACATGCCAAAAGGGGAAACGGCTACGAGCGTCAAGATGGCAGTCGCACCTTAGGTGTGCTCCGGACTCCTCCGTCATCCGCTCAGCTATCTTCTGCCATCGGGACCGCAGGACACCCTGGGCACTGTACCTGGCTGCCGGGAGACCTTGGGAGCGCCGTCGGGGGCACTGGGCGCCGTCTTGTGACCGTGGGGCTGCCCCGGACTCTGGCATCCAACGCACGGCTTCCCCCAAGATGGCGGCCACGATGTTCACAGCACTGCCTTGATGCATGTCTCCGCGTAGTGGGACCTGCTGGACCGGTGGAGGATTGGCGGCGTCTGGCGATCGGTGGTGCCCGCGGCCTGTCCGCGCCCTGTGCCTGCTTGCTGTGGCCCTTCCGGACCGGCGTGCAGGGGATCGCGAGCGCCGGTGCTGCCCTGGTGTTCCTGCCGGTGCCGCAGATCCGCTGGCTGTGGGGGATCGCGGCTCCCTCTGTCGGTGCTGCGCGCAGCCAAGGTTGAGGCTCCCCCTGCTGTCCCCTGAGGCCCGGATTGGCGCTGCAGACTCCGTGGGCCCCATCGCTGGCACGACCTGCTGCGGCGGGGGCCCCTGGCTGGAGCTGGGACTGATTTGGCGGTGCTGGTGCAGTGAGATTCTGCTGGATTTTGATTTGCCCTTCCTTATGTCTCTACTGCTCCTCGGTGCCCTGACGGACATCACTGGTGCTGCGGACTCCCACCTGTAGCGCGAACTGTTGGAACAGTATTCCTGATCTGCCCTGATGCCTTGGCGATACTTACTTGTGTTGTGGGTGGTGGCCTGTTGAAACCGACCTCCCCAGTCACCCCCTGGGCCATATCTGCCGCCATTGGACTTGTGGACCCTCCTCAGCTTTGAGGCCCTCGGGGAGTGGTGGGTTTAGTGACATTCACGTGGAGGAGGCCTACACACAGCCGGATCGGCCCTGCTGAGCTCTGTAGAGGGTAAGATCGCAGAGGTGCGGGTAGATGTGACTCTTATCCGACAAGACCTCCGAAACGCCACGGCCCGGATTAAAGAAACTGCTGTGGAGAATGATGTTTAGCAACTTAAAGGGCAGGTGGCCCGCCTCCAGTCGCACACTCTGGAGCTGCACAGTCGGGCGGAGGATGCTGAAAACAGATCCCGACGCAATAACCTCCGCCTGGTGGGCTTTCCGGAGGGGGTGGAGCAAGGCCGCACAGTGGATTTCCTGGAGAGATGGCTGCGGTCGTGGATCCCGGGGGAAACTCACTCTCCCTCGTTCGCTATCGAGCGGGCCCACTGGTCTTTGGCCCCTAGACCGGCAGCGGGATCACCTTCCCGCCCATTCATAATGCGGGTGCTCAACTTCAAAGACGCCATCCTGTCTGAAGCTCGCAAACAACAACGGTTACGCTATGAGAACGGTGCAATCATGATCTTCCCAGACTACACTCGCGAGGTCCAGGGCCAGAGCCGCTCCTTTGGAGAGGTCAAGCAAAAGCTCATGGCACTTAACATCCAGTATCGGATTCTCTTCCCAGCCCGACTGAGCTTGGTGTTCGCGAACAAGACACTGTTCTTTGACAATCCGACGGAGGCCTGGACCTGGGTAACAGAGGAGCGCCTCCTGCGGGCTGAGGACCGGGCCCTGGGCTTGGACGGAGCGGAAAATGGACCTGGCCGCCTGGCTCCATTCACTTCTCAACCTCAGCGTAACCATTCCCGCAGACGCCGTGGACAGAGGAGGGCCCACTCGCATCGACTCTTCCGGCCGTTTGGGTGGTGGTGGTGCTTCGCCTGGACCCTCGGTGATTGACCTCCCCGAATCGGACCTCTCCCGTAGCCCGATGCTCCAGAGGGACCCTGCCTAAAATGGTCTCTGCCCGCCGGGCCTGGCTCCGTGGCCGGAGATGGTGCCTTAGCTCAGGAATTTCTTACCTTCCCGATGGACTCTTAAACATACATCCGGACATGAGGAGGGGTCCTCCACGCTTCCCCAGTCCCAAGCGTTTTAGTTTGGTTGTTCACCTATTGGTGTTGTTTTGGTGACAGATGCTTCCGTTCTTGAAGTATAGGGTGGGGGGTGGAAGAAGGGTTGGGAACAGCCATTCTTTTGCACCTGCTCCAGGCCCTGCATTTGCCGTCGGCTCTCCAGGGCCCAACGAGCCACTGCAACGACCTCCAACCCCCATGATTGCCACACCATCTCCGACGGCAGCCCTCCATATTTTATCATGGAATGTTAATGGCCTGCTGGACCGTCACAAACGAACGGCCGTACTGCGTTACACTCAGCGCCTCAATGTTGGGATACTTTGCTTCAGGAGACGCACCTGATGGGGAACCATTGTCTCTTCCTAGCACGCTGCGGCTCTGATAGGGTTTGGCACTCGGGCTTCGCTCGAGGTTCACGTGGCGTGGCCATAAAAATGAAACACACTCTGCCCATTGTACTTACACAAGTTATTCATGACCCACAGGGCACATTTGTGATTATTTGTGGTATAATGGGGGGCAATCCCCTTAACCTTGTGTCCTTGTACTCTCCCCCCTTGATGCTCACCACGACACTCAAACACTCCACAGCTCTGCTGCCCACCCTCCCCCTGGGGTCCACAGTTATTGGGGGTGATATTAATGCGGTCTCCACCCCCGCTTCTCGACACAACAGGTCCCCCGTCTACCTCCAGGCTGGCACAAGTGAAACAACTAACACACTGGGCTGAATCCCTGGGCCTTTGCGATGCGTGGCGAATCTGGCACCCACATGCTAAACAGTTCACGCACACCTCCGCTGCACACCACACGCAGGCACGCATAGATGCCAATTTCATTCCGTCTGCGGACTGCACCGCGATCCAAGACGTCTGAATACTCCTGAGAGGTATTTCCGACCACTCCCCGCTGCTCCTTAGTACAGGGGCTCCCCCTCCTTACTCGCGCCCAGTATGGTGGTTGAATGCTTGGTTCCTCCAAGATAAGGATTTCAAGAAAGCGGTGGGCTCGGAACTGAAGCAATACTTCACTAACAACGTGGGGTCAGTGTCTTCCCCGGGTACACTGTGGGAGGCGGGCAAGGCCACTATTCGTGGATATGCCAAGGGCCACATCCAACGTCAGCGGCAGGCCCAAATGCTGCAAATTACTTCACTGGATGTACAAGCATTGCGCCTGGAGCAATCCCCCTCTACTGATGGGGATGAAGCTCATGAGCGGCGCCTCGCGAGCATTCAAACTGAAATTAAGCAGCACTCGTTGCAGGCTGCCAAGCTCTTGTGGAGATCTTCAGTGGCCAGAGTCTATGGCTGGGGTGATAAAAACGGCTCAATCCTCCATAGGCTCGCCACATATCCCAGAGCGAACCGCATTATCCCAGAATTGCTGGATCAAGAGGGGTCGATACAACGGTCCCCGGTGGCTATGGCCGGAGCTTTTGCAACCTTCTACCACCACCTTTATGCCAAACGAACCCCGGTACAGTCACTCGGCGAGCTTATGGCGGCCGGAGGTGCCCACCTCCCTCGGCTGTATTCCACTGCTCAAGCTGATCTTGACCGCCCAATCTCCCATGACGAGATTAACAAGGCTATTAATTACACCTCGTCGGGTAAGACTCCTGGCCCAGATGGCCTCCCCCAGGACTACTACGCAGCATACCGGGAAGCCCTCATGCCTCGCCTAGCTGACTTATATGCCGAAGCATTAGAGAAAGGTTCCTTCCCGCCCGAGACGGACATGGCCATCATCGTGTTCCTCCCGAAGTCACAACCGCCATCTCCCCACTGCGCTTACTACCGTCCCATTTCCCTTATTAACACGGACGTTAAACTGTACGCCGCGATCCTTGCCCAGTGGTTGAAGCCTTACCGTACCAGATTGGTCCACCACGACCAGTGTGGATTCATGCCTCAGCGAGGCACCAGACACTGCCTCCGGCGGCTGCACCTGGCCCTGGCTCACCGCCAGGTGCTTTCCCCTTACTTGGCGCTCTTTCTCATCGATTTTGAGAAGGCGTTCGACTCCGTGGACTGGATGTACCTAGACGATGTGCTAGCTGCGATGGGTTTCGGCCCTCGCTTCCGCCAGCTGGTAGGGGTTCTGTATGTCCGGCCTCAAGCGCGCGTCTTGGTCAATGGGGTTCTCTCCGAATCTTTCAAAAGGGGGACGAGGCAGGGATGCCCCCTCTCGCCCCTTCTCTTCGCCTTGGTGATGGAGCCTCTAGCAACCTTGATTCGATCAGAGCCTCTTGTTCGGGGTTGGGAATGGCCGAACTTCGAAGTGGACAAGATCGCTCTCTACGCAGACGACGTCCTGCTCTTTTTAACTGAACCAGCCCACTCAGGTCCCCGTTGTCTCCAGATACTGCACTCTTTCGGGCAAACCTCCGGCCTCCGAGTGAATCCTAACAAGTCAGTCCTTGTCCCACTCCACCTCTCCAGAGAATGCTACGACTGGCAGTCCACGATACCGCTTCGGCGTCAGTCTTTTAAGTACCTTGGGATCAGGGTTGCTCTCCTCCCAGAACTGGGCTGGTCCCTCAATATCACCCCGCTCGTGAGAAAAGCTAAGGTGGACCTCCACAGATGGCGGATACTATCCCTGAACCCCTTGGGGAGGGTCGCCTTATTTAAAATGATGATTCTTCCCAGGTTTCTTTACGTCCTTCAAAACACCCCTTTCTGCTTCCTACGGGCATGGTTTCGGGAGCTAGACACTATGGCTACTAAATTCCTCTGGGGGGGGGGAGGGCCCGGCTGGCGTTAAACACTTGTCAGATTCCGTCATTCGATGGGGGCATGGGGATGACACATTTATACCTATACTACTTGGCGACTCGTCTACTGATCGTACACGACTGGTTCAACGGGGACTGGTGCGACCCGGCCTATAGACTTGAGCTAAGTGAGCTCGGCCTGCCCCGAATCCAAGCCCTAATGTATGGGGATTCCATCCCATCCACCTTGCCAGATGTCACACGCTCTGCGCTCCTGGCCTGGCGGGCCGCCCTGAGACATACTCAGTGGACGCACAGACTCACCCACCACACGCCTCTATGGCATGGTACATGGCTCGGGGAGGTCAGTGGGCTACAGGGGTTTAGAACTTAGGATCTAATAGGGATCTCACAACTCGGTGATGTGTGGGCAAGCGGCCATATGCGCTCTTTTGCAGACCTGCAGTCCAGGTATTCCCTGCACCCATCACAGTTTTATAAATATCTACAACTGAGACACGCCCTCCATGCACACATACTGGACGATACCAGGATCCCTGAACACAGCCCCCCTGAAGCACAAATCATGCCAGGTAATTTGGGGAGGGGGGGTATTTCCCGCATTTACCGGTCATTGGTCAACAACACCCCGACATCACTAGACCGACTCAAGGACCAATGGGAGGAGTGGGTAGGCCCGCTGGACGAGGAGGATTGGCGTGACGTCCTCATGTCACCCAAGTTGGTCACCTCTTCTGCTAAACTCTGCTTGATCCAACTATACTATTTGCACGCGGCGTACTTAACCCCGAAGCGCCTACATCGAGCCGGCTTCTCCCCGTCCGCCTCGTGTGCGAGGTGTAGTCAGGAGCCGGTTGACTTCTTCCACATAGTGTGGACGTGTCCGCAACTAGCTCAGTTCTGGGGCACGATCGAAAGTAAAATGACCGAGGTCCTGGGGTGGGAGGTTCCTCATGATCCACGTCACTCCCTTCTCGGGATTACAGATGGACTAGACGGGTCCAGAAATGAGAAACTGTTTTACAACACAGCCATGGTTGTGGCCAAGCGGGACATAGCCACCTCCTGGAAGCCTTCCACACCATCAGGTTCCGAGAAATGGCGAAGGGGGGTGGATTGGTGCGCGGCACAGGAAAAACCTATGTATGAGGCGCAGGGGTGTCCTAAGAAATACCGGAGGGTGTGGGGCAAATAACTGGGTGCCGTGGTGTAGCTCATACTCTAAACACGCTGCTTGCACTCAACGCTGGAAGGTGGCGTTTGATAGCAATGTCTTTGCTTTGTTAAGTGTCTCATGTCACTGTTGGTGCTATTTATTGTCGTGTTGCTGGTTCCTTGAAAAACAATAAAATTGTTTATCAAGAAAAAAACGTGCCAAAAGGCAACCTGGAGACATCACATTTCATTTAGAAAAATCAATGCTATTTTTCACAATGTGGGTAGATGCAGAATTTGGAACCTAGATCATCCGCCACCTAGCGATACCAACCTGTTGGGAACGTGGTTAGTTTGTCATGAGCAGTCACGAGCGGAGTTCTGTGTTCCAGCTCGTGACTGACTCGTGCCGTGGGGAAGAATATTTAGCTTCAAAAATGGTGGAAGGTTGAGCATGAGCTCTGTGTGGTTGTAACGTTATTCCTGACTTGAACTGATGCCATTCAGACGTGTATTAAACACCACGTTCTACTTCATCTTCCTGGTCCGTGTTTTCTTTTCTATGGATCCCTGTACTTCCAACACTGGCGACGAGCGGGATGCGGAACCATAATTAAATTTAATCCGGAACATATATATTTTTTTTCCTTTGTGGAAGCTACGATCTACGTGGGAAAGGATCTTTCTTCTTTTTATAAGGGACCCAGGAACCGTAAAAGGAAATCGGAAAAGGAATTATTCTTACTTGTTTTATGCTATTTTTGGCCTGTTTTCTTGGTTTTTGCTCAAGGATTCTACCGGCAAGCCACCAAAGTCACGGGTTAGAATTCTGGATGGGCAGACACGAAGATCTCTTCGTCATTGTTTCGAGGCGTATGGAGAACGCACGCTGACGTGAGCGCAGCGCATCATTATACTGAAGGAGAGTCTTTTGTTTCCTGGCAACAAGGATGCGCGCTAACGTTAGCGCACCGCGTCATACAGGAGGCGTTCTCCAATTGCCCTGCATCGTTTCCTGGCAACAGTCCTGGCAACAAGGATTTCTACCGTGGTTGTTTATACAGGAAGCAGCCTTTGGGTAACATTTACTACTTCGGTGACACACACACTGTGTGTCATTCACACTATTGTTATTTCTGGAACAAAATCATATCATACAGTCAGAATAAGTACAAATATTAATTTATTTTGTTGTTTAACATCAATATTAGCTTTTCTGCTTTTACTGTCTTCACCATGTCTGGTATTGTTCCTCCTCCATCATTTCTAGTTTCCCCTGGTGATCCTCCCATGTCTTGGGAAATATGGGAACCTGTTTTTTTAGCGTATGTAGAGGTGTTAGAGGGTGAGGAGTATGAACCAGAGAGAAAACTTTCACTTTTGAAACACTGTTTAGGTGGGATAGCGTTGAAAGAATTCAAAAGCTTACCTGCGCTGATTAATCCTGGCAACATTAACGTATATGACTATGCATCTTCACAACTGAATTTACGTTACGGAAAAAAAAACAACATTGTAATGGAAAGATTTATATTTTATTCAGGAAAGCAAAAAGATGATGAACCCATTGAAGATTTTGTATCAGCTCTCAGATCTTTAGCTATCACATGTGATTTTGAGCATATTTGTTATGAACAAGTACTACGTGATCAAATTTTAATGAGAACAAACAATAAAAAAGTTCAAGAGCGTCTTTGGACCACTTCAGACATGTCATTAAATAATGCCATTGATATTGCGAAGTCAATTGAACACTCAGAAAAATTTGTAAAAGAAATTAGAGGAAATGACAAAAATGATGTCTTTAATGTTTCTAAAGACTCTGACAAACAAAGGAAACAATTTCCACAAAAGACTGACAAGTCGTTAAAAGTTGATGGTAAAGCCAAAAGTAAAAAATACGAAAAAAATTATTGCCCATTACTTTGTTACAGATGTGGAAGTGACAGCCACTTATTTTAAGAATTGTCCTGCCATAGGGAGAGTTTGTACAAAATGTAATAAGAAGGGTCATTTTGGGAAATTTTGTAAGTCAATTCCTAGAAAGGTCAATTACATTTGTGATGATAACGATAATCCATGTGATGACAATGACTATGAAGTCAACACTGTTATTAACATGTGTGACGGGGGTGAGGGTACTAAATTTCCGTCATGTTTTATTACTGTAGGTGATGTCAACTTAGAATTTTTCGTAGATTCTTGTGCCTGGTATACTATTATTTCGTTAAACATTTTTCGTAACAATTGGCCCACGAAGACTTTGTTTCCACCTGATGTCTCTCCTCGTGGATATACAGGACACAAAATTGACCTGGTTGGTTTTTTTTGCACAAATTTAATATTTTCTGGTCGTCATATCTTTGGGAAGATATATGTAGCAAGATCAGGATTGTCACTCTTAGGATGGCCCCACTAACGCCAATTAGGAATTAAAATTGATCCCAGAGCTGATCCTCCTGTTTATGTGGTAGACTCTTGTAATCTTACCCACAATCAAGATCCTCAATTAGTCAATAGGTTGAAAGAATCTTTTCCCGATGTTTTTAGTGGAGAGTTAGGAAGATACAAAGGGTTTGAACATGTTATCAAGTTACACGACAATGCAGTCCCTGTGCGACACAAAGTGAGAAATGTTCCTCTTACTTATAGGGGCAAATTGAAGGACATGCTCAAGGAACTATGTAATAAGAACATCATTGAGCCTATTGAGTCATCACCTTGGGTTTCTCCCATTGTGATTTCGGTTAAGTCTTCAGGTGAGCTTAGGTTATGTGTGGACCTTCGCAGTGTAAATAATGCGATTTGGGTGGATTCTCACCCTTTACCCAATCTTCATGAGATGGTTTCCACGTTAGCAGGGGATCAAGTGTTTTCCTGCATTGATTTGGCTAGTGCTTATCACCAAGTGGTTCTTTCTGAAGAATCAAAGAATATTACTGCATTCATCACGCCTGAAGGGCTTTACAGGTACTGCCGCATGCCTTTTGGCCTTGCTAGTGCTGCCTCAGTGTTTCAGAGACTCATGAGGGATACCTTGGAGGGATTAAACGGAGCGATAGCATTTCAAGATGACATTCTCGTTTATGGTAAAAATAATGAGGAACATGATTCAAATCTAGTAAGTGTAATCGCTGCTTTAGCCCAAAAAGGTCTTACACTTCGTCTTGATAAATGTAAAATCAAAGAAAAGGAAGTAGAATATTTAGGACATACAATTAGTAGAAATGGGATCAAACCTAGACGAAATCATATTGAAAGTATTATAAATGCTCCCACACCTATGTCCAAAGAACAACTTGTAGCTTTTTTAGGTCTCATTGAGTTTTACGCCAAATTCATACCAAATTTTGCCTCTAGAGTGGATCCTTTTAGATGTTTATTAAAGAAAAATGCAAAATTTATTTGGACCACAGATATGTCTAAGGCATTTCAAGATTTAAAGGATTTCATAGTGAAGGCTCCATGTCTGAAACCTTTTATGTGTGGTAAACAATGCATTATTATGGTGGATGCTAGCAGTACCGGGTTAGGTGGTGTTCTCTTACAAAGAGACAATGGTAAAGAGTGGATTGTGGCATATGCTTCGAGAGCCTTGAGAGATGCAGAAAAACATTATTCAGTCATAGAGAGGGAGCTGTTAGCTTGTGTTTGGGGAGCTGAACATTTTAGAACCTTTTTGTGTGGTACTAAATTTACCATTAAAACTGATCATAAACCTCTTGTGTATTTAATGGCACCAGGTGGTGGACGTACCATGTCCCCACGTCTTGCAAGACTTGCTTCGAGATTGCAGTCCTTTAAATTTCAAGTTGAATATGTCCAAGGCAAAGTTAATGTACATGCTGATTGCATGTCTAGATTAGTTTCACCTATGGCATTCCCAGACAAAATTAAAGATGATGATTGTGAAGTAGCTTTTACCATGGGTGATATTAATTTAGTATTTGGTAAACAAGCTGGTTTGCAAGAAAATAATTGGTTGCCTGAAATGGAAAAGGACTCAGAGTTAACTAATGTCAAGAAGTATTTGCTTCAAGGTTGGCCTGAACAGAGGAAGTTATCTGGAGATATGATGGGTTTCTCTAAGGTTCAAGAAGAACTCGCTGTGGAAAATGGTTTGGTTTTGAGGGGTGACAAGATTATTCCTCCTTTTTCTCTTAGGAATACTATTCTTGAAATTGCTCACGAAGGACACTTAGGGATTTCATTTACCAAGAGACGTGTCAAGGAATCTTTTTGTTGGCCAAGCATTGACGTATCAGTTGAGCATTTTGTACGTTCACGTGTTCATTGTTCCAATAGTGACAAGTCTGCTGTTGCTCTACATCCGGAACCCCATCCTGTAGAGTTTCCGTTTGGTCCTTGGTGTAAACTTGGGTTAGATATCATTGGCCCTTTCAATATTTTACCTAAACACGAAGCTTTTGGAATAGTACTTATTGATTATTATTCCAAATGGCCTGAAGTTAAGATGGTAAAGGAAGTCACTTCTCAGAGTGTTATTGAATTCTTAGATGAAGACTTTTGTAGGGAAGGCATTCCTCAAGAAATTGTAACTGACAATGGACCACAATTTATTAGCAAGGAAATGGAAGATTTTCTTGTTAAATGTGGAATTATTCACAATAGAATCGCTGCTTTCCATCCTGAAGCAAATGGTCAAGTGGAGAGATTCAATCGTCTGGTTAAAGAGGCTGTCCAATTGTCTGTTAAGGGTGGATTGAATTGGCGGAATGCTTTGCAATCCATGTTATTAGCATACAGGACTTCTCCAAATTCTGTCACCTTGGTCAGTCCTTTTGAACTTTTAAGAGGGCGTAAACCTAGCACTAATTTGACTCCTTGGTGGATGAAGAAATACATAAATGGGTTCAATAATTTTTTTAAAGTGGATTATGAAGCGGTGAAACGAAGAGTAGAATCATACAAAAATAAAATGAAAGGTGCAATGGAAAAGAAATTGGGCTCGGCAACTAAACAGGTGATCAAGGTGGGGGATTTCGTTCGCATAAAGAAAAAAGAAGGTGTAAGTAAAGGTTTGTCAACTTGGTCATGTCCAAGAAAAGTAATTGAAACATTTAAGAACGCTGTCAGAGTTGATGGGGGTTCTGTCTGGAATTTAAACAGAGTTTCTTTGTTTAAGGGTGTTACTACTTATAAAGAAGATCACACTAGTAATGTATTTTTGGACTTGGGGCATAACAATGACCGTGAGGATTATCTCCTCCCAGTGGTGTTTCTGATAATTCAAGGGTTGGGCGCACTCATCGCCTTCCTGCTAAGTACAAGGATTTTGTCATGAATTAATCTTGTAAGTTATTTTAAAGTATTAGTCAAGATGTTATTTTTATTTAATATTGTTACATTGTTTTTTATTTTTTTTTCTCTCAAGGGGGAAGGTGTGTTGGGAACGTGGTTAGTTTGTCATGAGCAGTCACAAGCGGAGTTCTGTGTTCCAGCTCGTGACTGACTCGTGCCATGGGGAAGAATGTTTAGCTTCAAAAATGGTGGAAGGTTGGGCATGAGCTCTGTGTGGTTGTAACGTTATTCCTGACTTGAACTGATGCCATTCAGACGTGTATTAAACATCACGTCCTACTTCATCTTCCTAGTCCATGTTTTCTTTTCTATGGATCCCTGTACTTCCAACACAACCAAACCCAGACATTTCTGAAAACAAGACACCCATGGGAGTCCTAGGTGGTCTGGCTTGCGTGGATCCCTCTATTGTTTCCTACCCACAAAAAAAACATATCTTCCTCACATTTCTGTGAGAGGAAGTTAAAAACACATATCTTGCTCACATTTCTGTGAGAGAAAGTTCCAGGAAGCTGTCAGGATCCACAAATTTCCTACCACCCACCATTCACACTTGTCCTGATGAAAACGCCACCCCACTTGTGCATGGGGCCTAGCACTCCTGAACAACAGTCCCCCAAAACAGTAACATGGAGAAATCAACATTTCAGATCATAAAATGTCCTGACTTCACAATGGTGGTAACTTCAGTATTTGAGACTCTGCTTGGCCACCACCCATGAAAATCTACTAAACCCAGATATCTCTGAGAAGTAGAAACTTAGGGAAGTCCAGCATGGTGTGACCTGTGTGGTTTACATTAAGTATTCTCACCCACAATACCCGCATACCTCAAACTTTGCTTAAAAGCACTAATTTTCCACATAATTCTTAAACCAAAACTTCAGGAATCAGTAGAGATACACAAAATTCGTATCTTCCAGCATTTTCACACTTGACCTGACACAAATGCTACCCTACTTGTGTACTGGGCCTAGTGCCTGCAATAGGATTCGATCTAACCAGTAACAATATGAGTCATTGTAAAGGATTTGCATTGCCATAATTTTATCTGTTCCGATTCTGCTTCAGCGTAGAGAGAAAAATGATAGTTACAATGATAAGTAATCACTAGGAAAAGGCAATGCTAATTATGAGATTATGCATAATCATAATAGAAGCCCTTATAACCATGAATAAATAACAATGTTTACTGGTTCATTTGAGAAATTGGGTGTATTATCTGAAGAGGGGAATTTCCCATCTTAAATAATACCCACATTCCTTGTTAGGGTGAACCCTTAAAGTCACCAAACTAACCTGAGTTCAACCCCCTCGTGGCTATGACATAGAGTAGACAGGCTTAACTTAAAGGGAAGGCGTAAAGTATTTATGCACTACTCAAATAGTAATAAAGTCAAAACAGAACAGAAGAAAAATCCCACACCAATTCAGAAAATATATTTTAATAAATAAAATGCCACCAAAACATCAAAAATCCAATAAGTAGAACCAGAGTTATCAATTTTCAAAAAAGCAACAAAAAGTGTTAAGCACCATCCATGGTTAAGGTTTAAGGCGAATCACAATGGACCACGGGTCAGATACAGGGACCAGATTTGTCACCGTCACAAGTTTTATTCCATATGTAGCCTCTGGAGTATAAGTCAAAAATCCTTAGTGGGACAAGGCAGCAGGCTATGGTCAGAGAGGCCTTCATGTCATCAGAGAGCTGTTGGATGAGTTCTCTGTGAAGCAGTTGAGTTTTGGTAGGAAATATCAGAGTGGGAGAAATTTGAACTTTGTTCTGAGAGAAGGAACCTTGCCGGACAGATACTTTTTCCGCCTTCGCCCAGTGAAGATTTATACTTTCGGACGTAGTCACTTATTTGAAGCATGGATTCATTCAGGGGGCAAACGACCCAGCAGCAACTCACCTTTGTTGGATCAGCTCAGCAGGTTAGTCCCAGTCCCCTGTCAATTCCTAGAACAAAACATTGGCAAAATGTTTCTGAGTCCCAGGTTTCATGATTTATTAGGAAGGAGTACACTTTGACTCCAGCCAATGGCCCAGGATCTTAAGGATAGCATGTGTCAAGACTCACTCCAACAGAGAGATGATTTAGTAAGTGTGTTGGTTGATGGTAGTACATTTTGTTTATTTGCAGTGTGACTGGTTTCAAGGGTACGCAAGGAATGGGTTGATTTGAAAATTAGATTGAGTTTGCCAAGTTTGAGCAGAAGGATGATGAAGACAGAGGCAAGGTATGTGGTGCGGTCAGATGGAGGAAGTGAAATCACAGTACAAACTGCTGACACAAACTGTTCTCCTCATCCTTTTAGGATATTATGTGATTTTAGATTACCAATTTTGAGGAAGAGTCATACCAAATTAGTAATCATATTTCTTGCAAGGCCAAAAAGCAGTTTCAATGAGAAAAACAATTGTTGCCAATGGTACATATAGGAGGTCATTTTATTAATTAAATTAAGCTCTAATTTTCTAACCATGTGTGGTATAATTTTATGTGGTGTTTTCACTGTTTTACTGTTTGAAGCATTGCACAAATACGTTACACACTACCTCTAAGTTCAGCCTGACTGCTCTGTGCCAAGCTACCAGAGGGTGAGCAAAGGTTAATTTAGAGTTTGCCTGACCTTTACTCTGACTAGGTTTGTGGTTGTTGTTTGAATAAGGTTCATACGCCGGTTAACCAACGACTCAATTTCTAGCAATGGAAGTAAGGCCCATCTATTTATTAGTGCTTTGGCTTTCCTCAAAATAGTCAAATAATTTAGATGAAACAGGTCTGCAACGCTTGAGGTGGCAAATATTCTTAAATAGCTTATTGGATGATTAAAAGCCAGGTGCGAACACTGCAGAATATCGCTTGCCTCTGTCCTAAACAGTAAATCGTCCCATTTCGAATGGTTAATCTTATAGCTATCAGCTGCAGTAAATTCCTGAATTATGTCAAGCGCTTCTTGACCATTGCTTTTTTCTGATTTAAAATATACAAAGATATCATCTGCAAAATGCTTCATTTTTGACATCCCCTATACTAGGATATTAATCAAAGGTGCCTTATGTAGCTTGACTGCCTGTGGCTCAATAAAAAAGCTAAACAAAAATGGCGACATTGGGCAACCCTGACAGTTACCTCTCTTTATTGGCAGTACACCAATGTATTTAGCATTGATCAAAATCTCAGCCTTAGCAAACTGGTCAATATTCTAAAGCATTGCTTAAAATTGCTTAGGGAAATTAAATTTCACTAAAATGGCAAATAATGCATCCCAATTGACTAGATCAAAGGCCTTTTCAGGATCAGTTAAAATTATTGCCTGGACCAGATAACTTGTGTTTGCCGACATTGATCTCCCTACTCTAAATCCATTTTGATCTTTCCTTATACCTTTTTGTGCCAAAGGCGTTAATCATGTCGCCATCACCTTAGTAAAAATCTTATGATCAGAATTTAATAAACTGATTGGCCTGTATGAATTAAAATTAAGAGGGGACTTGTCTTTTTTCAGAAAACTTACCAGCAATGCTTCAGTAAAGGAGTTGGGAACATCTATCCCGTCGACAATTAGATTAAATATCTCTGTCAAAAAAGGTAAACGCTGCAGAGCAAATTTCTTATAAAATTCTCTTTGGATGCCGTCGCTCCCACATGTTTTTGCATTTGCAATGGACTTTAAAGCTGCCTCAATCTTGGACAGAGATATTTTCTCAATAGGAGTATGGTTATCTGACTGCGACAATTTGTGGAGCTCAAATGAGCTGAGCTATTGGTCCAGCTCTATCAAGGGGACTTGTTCTACTTTTCAATATAGATCATAATGATGTTGATAAAATAGCTGGTCTAGCTCTTCTTTACGGCATGTTTAGATCTTGGTAAATGGATTACTAATAGTATGAATATTATTGTTGAACGTTTTACTCCTAGTGGACCATGCCAATTGTTTGCCAATCTCATGGCTTTCTTCATAGACTTTCTGCTTTCTTCAGCCAGAAAGAAAACCCTGAGGTTCTGCGACGCCTTGTTGAACTCCTGATACCGTCTTGCTTGATCGTTCACATTATTACTCAATACTCTTATTGCACCTGATGCCTTTTCCAGGGCCACCTGGAGCTCCCGAATTTTCATTGAACGATCCCGGTTTATTTGAGCTTCATAAGCAATTGTCCACCCCCTAAATGTAGCTTTAAAGGCCTCCCAAACTGTAAAATAATTGAGCAGTCTTACAGTTAAGCTGCCATATTGGTCAATTTATTCTCATTGGGAATTTTAGTTATATATTAGATTGCTCATTAGACACAACTAACCCCAAGCCTTGCATCGGTTAGGGAAGGTGCGGAGAGCCAAATGCAGGTTGATGGAGGTTTTGAGTCTCATGGATGTCTGCAGAGTATTTAAACACTATTCTCATACACATAGGGCCCAATTCCGATGTCGGCAGGAAGGTTGTAGCCCTCCTGCCTGCATCGGAATGTGCTATTCGGTTTCCTTTCCGACTGAGCCATGCTGATAGGCTTGGTCGGAAAGGAATCTAACTTTCTCAGAGAGCCCGTCCGCCATCCGGAAACCCTTCAGTACTTTCAGGCCGAGGGAGTACGATGGCAGTTTCCCACTGCGTTTTTGTGCCGGTCTTTCCAGGACAAAAAGGCAATGGGAAACTTTTGTTTGGCGACCCCAGTAAGGCCCCTATGGGTGTGAGGCCGCCGAATGGTGGCTCCCCCCTGTTGATCCATGCACCCGGTGGCAAGCACCTTGAGGTGCCTGCCACAGGGTGCAGTGATGAACTGCACCTCTGCAGTTAACAATGCAAGCATGCATTCCGCTCGAAATAAATGCTCCCATTGTTAAGTATAGGATTGCGACTGAACAGGTCGCATCCTACTTGCGGGTCTGTAACCGACGACAGGAGGTCTGTTGGTTACAGTTCCTGACCGATGTCAGACAGAATCCAGTCCATCCCACATTGGAATCAGGACCACAGTTTATTAGTTTTCCAAGAGTGTGAGTCGATTGCGCAAATAGATATCTTCCCCAGAATTTCTTCCAGGCAAAATCATCTTTGCATATCAGTTTGTTTATCTGAGTCTAAAAAGAGTTAATATAGATGAATATTTGAGAGATTCCTTTTAAAGGAGATGGAATGCAAGGGATATATGCGGAGACATTGGTGAATTCCTAGAATGTATTCTTGGATGAAATTGCACCTGTTAGGATGGCATGGGATTCTTTGAAAACCTATGTAAAGGGCAAAACTATATGCTATACTGTACATACAAAGAAAAGCTGAGATCTTAAAAATAAAGTTCATATAAATGATTAATGACTTAGAAAATGAGCATGTAAATGTTGTATGATGCAAAATGCAGAGGGAACAAGACATCTACTTAGGACCAGTGAACTGTAAGGCATAGTCCCTTCAGTATTTTAGAAAGAAATTGTAGCACTCTATCTGACTCAGCACCAAAAAGCCTATAAGACAGTTGACCATTTTTAGTATACAACATTAAGAGGCTAACAGCTCAGCATGGATTGAATCTATTAGAGAAAATTCTGTGCAACCCATGTTGCAACCAGGTGTCATATTAGCACAGCTCCAATCATTATATCAGAAGTATACACTGATGAGCATGGACACGTTGTTTGGACTGACAGCACAAGGACAATGAGATCAGGATGAGAAACATTTATGTGAATTGTGCCGCACCTTGATAGACACAACACAGGAATTAGCAGAGTCTTTTGACTGAATCGTGATATTGAGCCCTGATGATGTCCATAAGGAAGAAACGTGTTGGCTGGGCTGCGTTGACCGCTTTTGATGAAAAGCATTGATTGAATAAAAAATGTTAGATCCATTAAGAAACACAAGACTTCGAGGTGATTATTTTTTATGGACTGATGATAATTAAGAAGTGAACAGTATTATTCTTTGAATTTTGGAAAGACAAATCAAGGATGGACTTTTACACTCTGTTTTTCTTCTAAAATTGGATTATACTCTGATGACCTGTGCTACTCCAATGCGGACATGGAGACATATTTGGCCCATATCACACTTGAAGTCTTACCTCTCCTAACATCCAACGAGCTTAGCAAATGATTTAGCCCAATTGAAGTGTTCAAGGCAATGGATGAGCTGCCTGGGGGAAAGCCACTGGAGATGATTCAACCCCTCTTGAATTTATAAGACTGTTTTGTCTGTTTTACACTCTAGATTTGTTGGAGATTATTGAAACTATTTCTATAGGGGAAGAAATCTTTACTTTTCAGAGTAACAACAATAATGTATTTCATAAGAAAGGCAGCCTAGGGAGGAACACGGCTCTTACTGGTCCAATTCTGCAATCAATGCAGATGCAGAGATTTACTCCAAAAGTCTGGCTTCCCACCTAGGGAGGATTATTGTCAAATTGTTTCTCTTCAGCAGCATGGATTTAACCTCCGTTGAAATACAAAGGCAATTGTCAATAATGCAGTTTCATTGTTCAATACTGCTAAAGTTGTCGGATAAATATTGCAATGATCTAACTTTGGTTCATTATGCAACAAATGGGCTTCAGCTGAAGGCTTATTAAATAGTTTAATGTGTTATGTGGCACTTGAAGTGCATGGATCTCTATAATTGATATGGTTTCACCACTCATATGGAGCACCAGGGGCAGAAACCAGGGATACCCTATTTCTTGTCTTCTATGTGCTATATATATTTAGCACTAATTAAGACATATTATTCAAAAGGAAAGTATAATACCTATTGAATTTAAGGGATTCCAACTAAATGTGTCAGCATATGATGACAATATTGCAATTTATACAACATCAACTAAGTATGCCCTACTGACTATTGAAGAGGAGGTAGGTAAATTAGGAAATACATCCGGCTATCACTTTCATACTGCCAAAACTGAGGTAATTGTTACCTTTAATACAGGCTTATAATTGTGAAAAAGTACTATGATGGTTTATTAAAGGAATGTATTTGTGATGATGCATAATTGCAATTGCCTACAAAATAGCTTCATTGACAGATGTAACATAATAAAAAGTACAATTCTTCTAATATTGCTTTCTTATTTCAATGTATTCCTTTGCTAGCCCCAAAGATTTTTTGTAAAAATGTGGCTTCTGCCATTAGTAATTTTAACTGGAATTACAACTAGTACAGATGAGTTAGTAGGTTCTTGAAATTGCAGTTGTGTAGTGGGGTTTGGTCACTACCTGACTTTGAATTTTACTACTAAGGGGCCGATTCCGATCTGGGTCGGAAAGCTCTCCGACTGAGCCGGATCCGGAGTGTTTTCTGACCGAGCCGGACTCCTGCAGTCCGACCGAGCGAGTACGATGCTGCCGCATGCTGCCAGACTCGGTTCTGTCAGACTCCCAAAGAAGTCAATGGGAGCCGGTCGTACGACGCGTACATGGGCTCCCATTGACTGAATGGGTACGTCTCGCACAAGGGTGCCCCCTACAGTGGGTACGCGTCGGTGCCATCCGCACCGTACATGCCTGTGTTGGGGAGACCCTTGGGTCGCCCCCTGTGTCCGAGTCATAAAGCTGCGGGTGACAGGGGGACTGACGCGGACCCCCACTGGCAGCTTCCCGGACGTTTTGCGAGCCGGAAACTTCGGCTCGATCCGGCTGTCCGACGCCTTTCATCGTACTGGCTCGGTCGGCATTCGCCTCCATTGCACGGAACGGTTTACTTGCAGAAGAGTTGTACGGAGTGGTTCGGACCCAGAAACGATTCGGTCGGCGATTTTGCATTTCTCGCATCGTACTTGCCCGCTCGTACAGCTGTACGAGTCGGGCAGAGTACACGCGTACGGCTCGTTCTTATTACGGCCGGATCGCGTTCGGAGCCCTTCTGAGCGAGATCGGAATCGGCCCCTTAGCTGCATGATTATTTTGAAATTGAAATTCTGAAGTGCCCCCGATTGCTCCATCATATTTACCAATCCCAACCACTACAAAGGATATCATTTAACATAATTCATGCTGGGTTTCAGGTTTGAAAGGCTTGGCATAAACAAAGCAAATAATCCCTATTAACATATTATCCTCCATTGCAGAAGAGTCTTACTTGCAAGGTACATTCCATGGAACAATGTGCCTCTTATAGGCTTGCAAGGGTCTTGATGCAATCTGCAAATTGTATAAAAATTATATCTTTGCTCTATTCCTTCAGGTACCTGCAAGAAAAATATGAACTGTCTTATATATATATTTTAATATCTTTAAATTTGAGATTTTTCAAACAAATCAAACCCTGGCACTCTTGGACTGAATAAAAATATGCAAAAACAACAGTTGATGGACTGAATGCAGAACAATGTCATACATTCACCCCAGTACAGAGATCTGGACCTAATTCCATCGTTTTTCTTGCTCACCATGCAATTCCAGTTTGCACTCAGCCATATGCAAATCAGTCTTGACCCTGTGCCTCATGGGAACAGTCCAGCCGAACTGCCAAGCCAGGTCCTCCCTGGACTGGAAACAAGCATCCTAGGACTGGTTTGGGGGTTTCACCCCTCTTCAGCCAGGATAGCTTGATTCCAGTGGCATGGAGAGCACGGGACCCACGTCTGGGCACACCCTTCCCACATGAGGCACAGGGTCAGACTGATTTGTATATGGCCATGTCTGAACTGGGGTGGCGGAGTGAGCTAAAGAATGATGATGGATTAAACCCAGATCAGTTGACTGGGGGTGAGTGCTTGCATTGTTCAACACTCCGTCCATCATCCCCTTTGGTTTTGCTTTGTTTGCCCTAAGTTGGCAGGGTATACTCAGATGTGAGTCCCTTACTCACTTTGCCACTGGATTCAAGCTAGCCTGGCTGATGACGGCTGATTAGCCAGAAACCGGTCCCAGGGTGCTTGTTTCCGGTCCAGGGAAGACATGGCTTGGCAGTTCGGGCTGGACTGTTCCCATGAGGCACAGGATCAGACTGATTTGCATATGGCCATGTCTGAACTGGGGTGATGGAGTGAGCTAAAGAATGATGATGGATTAAACCAAGATCAGTTGACTGGGGGTGAGTGCTTGCATTGTTCAACACTACGTCCATCATCCCCTTTGGTTTTGCTTTGCTCGCCCTAAGTTGGCAGGGTATGCTCAGACGTGAGTCCCTTGCTCACTTTGCCACTGGATTCAAGCTAGCCTGGCTGATGACGGCTGATTAGCCAGAAACCGGTCCCAGGATGCTTGTTTCCGGTCCAGGAAAGACATGGCTTGGCTGTTCGGGCTGGACTGTTCCCATGAGGCACGGGGTCAGACTGATTTGCATATGGCCATGTCTGAACTCGGGTGGCGGAGTGAGCTAAAGAATGATGATGGATTAATCCCAGATCAGTTGACTGGGGGTGAGTGCTTGCATTGTTCAACACTCCGTCCATCATCTCCTTTGGTTTTGCTTTGTTTGCCCTAAGTTGGCAGGGTATGCTCAGATGTGAGTCCCTTGCTCACTTTGCCACTGGATTCAAGCAAGCCTGGCTGATGACGGCTGATTAGCCAGAAACCGGTCCCAGGATGCTTATTTCCGGTCCAGGGAAGACATGGCTTGGCAGTTCGGGCTGGACTATTCCAATGAGGCACGGGGTCAGACTGATTTGCATATGGCCATGTCTGAACTGGGGTGGCGGAGTGAGCTAATGAATGTGGATTAAACCCAGATTAGTTGACTGAGGGTGAGTGCTTGCTTTGTTCAACACTCCGTCCATCATCCCCTTTGGTTTTACCCTGAATAAAAATATTTCAAACAATTTGCAAAGCAACGAGGTCAAAAAGTAAAGCATATCTAAATCCGTCTCAAATTCTATCTAGGTGCACTCCTGAACAGAACCAGCTGTCAAGATACTACTGCCAAATGAGGAAAAGCCAGAAAAATGCATCAAGAGGCACTTAAATCAAGGTCTAGCACCAAACAAATCCATTAGGTCCAACATGTAATTAAAGACAGCCTTGATATGGTTAAAAACTGATCTGGTTCTCTCTCTGCTGTAGTAGTAGTAGTAGTAGTAGTAGTACCAATGCCTGCCCACCTTCTTCCCTTCCCTCCACTCACAAAGCCATCTTGTATGTGATACTTAGGATTCTCCATCTCAATGACTTTCAGATTTGTTTTGTGAGGTGGGGCTTCAGTATCTGTTTTATTTTCTGCATTGTCTATAAATCAAGTATTATGTTTATGTTTTGTGTAAAATGCAACAGTAAATATACTTGAATGCCCCTCAATTCTTTGCCAGCTACATACGTGCATCAAAAAGCCGCTAATAGTTACCTGAATACCTTCCTCAGCCACAAAAAAACAGGTTTGCAAACTGTATTGCTGTAAAAGTATTCTGGGATTGAGTGTCCAAAAAGTTAGGCAATATAATATAATTTGATATTACTCTGACTACTCGTACTGTGTATATAGTTTGGGACTGATGAATATATATTCAATGTAAACACAGATCTCTATATGATTGCTATTGCTAGTGTTCGATTATGTTTCGTCAGCCAGTGAGGTTGCCATGGCTCTCCCAACCTCCAGGTTGAACAGTGGTGGCCGTCATTTTGGACTAATTTTTAAAAAATTTGAATCGGTCATTGTTAGAACTGGGGTCACCAATTCCGACGTGGTAGCTTGGCGCGAGGTAGGAAGGCAACCGAAGGCAATGTGTAAAGCGGTTGTGCAGCACTCACCCACCGAGACTCACTGACGTGCACACAATGAAGGACACCACACCAAGTTGTTTGGTAAAAACAAGATTCTTTATCTATTTCAAATCAGGGCGAATCAACTCATTGCAGGAATAATGCGGTTACTTAGCAATGCAGCAGTAAATTCATCCGGGTAACTACATCCGATAATCATAGAGCAACAACCATTTCATTCAGTTATGTAAATCAGTGAATAGCAGGGCAACAATTAATTCATTTAGATCAACCAGGCACAAATGCATTCAAGTAAACAGCACCATTAACCTTTTTGGGCCACAAGCAGTTCACTATAGCCCCAGCACAGGTGCAACTTCATTTAGGGGAATATTGCGGGGGGAACTCAGGGCATGTACTTTGGGGTCAAAACAGGTGTCAGTTCATCACAGCAAGGTATCAGGGGATCGCAGGTAGTTCCCAGGCTCCCCGGTACTGCATTTGACTGGCCAGAGGTGATTCCCAGGTACCGGCTAACTTAGGCACCCGGCCAGAGCACGAAGAATGCTCAACACACCCCCTCAGGGGCCGTCTTAGCTTCCCCCTAGCCCTAGCAGCGGAATAGTCAGCCTAAGTGGGGCCTCCGGGGCCCGGTTGCAAGTTCCTGGCGAAGAGAGGGGCGAACGCGGGCCTCTCCACAGCAGCCCCGCCTCCCCTGGTGGTTGTCGCCCTCCTTCCACCTTTCCCCGGGGGGTTACCTGTGTATCCAGGGCCTCAGTCGGCCCTCAAAATCTCATCTGGGTTCGGGGGGAAGTCCAGGGGCTCCCCCTCACCGTGGAGCTCCCGCGGGGATGTTCTCACCGGTTCTGAGCCCTCCCTCGTTGTTGCTGTGGCCGCTGGGCTCCATCCAATCCAGGCGCGGCCTTCCGGGGGCGCGACTTCACCAGCCAATGGGTGCGCGGGTTAAGCGGGGGTGTGGTCTGTGACGCGGCCGGCACCCCTGTCACATGGTGAGGCCCAGCGCGGCCTTCCACTGGATCGCGGCGGCCCTCCCAGGCTTGGGGGCCGCAGCGGGGTCCTCGAGCAGTGCCGGGCTGCGGCAGTGAATCCAGGCAGGAAGTGCTTCCACGATCGCGGTGCTGGGGCCGCAGCGGTGATGATGGGCGCAGCGTGCTCCTCCTGCAGAGTAGGGGCCCATGGCGGTGATGGCAGCTAGCGCCTCCAGGGGCCCGCCGCCGGACCAAAGGTACCGGGGCAGCGGCGGTGTCTTGAGGGCTCACGGCGCCTAGCAGGCTCGGCGCTCAGAGGGTACAGCGTTCACAGGGGCATAGCGCTTGGAGGGCATAGCGCTTAAACGGCATAGCGCTTGAAAGGCACCACATCCAACAGGCACCATGTGCAGGCAGGGGGGGCACAGCCGCAATTCAGTCCTGGAGCAGGGAGAGAGCGCTGTGGGTGTGACTCAGTGCGTAACAGCAGGCAACTTCTTTCTTGGGGGCACCGTCCTGGCAGCACAGCGCTAGATGGACACAGCGCTTTACCTGTTGGTCCTGCAGAGTGCACCACGACAGTCCAAGTTTCAGGGCAGCACTTATCTTGGAGGGGGAGAAGAAGAGGGCAGGTCTCCCTGGTAGGCTTAGAAGGGGGAGAAGGGGGTTGAGTTGACTGGCAGGGTGGGTCCCTGCAGCACACTGGAGACGGTCCCCTGGGTTGCCCCCTCACCAGGCAAGATCAGCAGGCAGGCAGAGTCTCTCATCTAACTTGGGTACAGCAGGGCCTAGACTCAGTCAGTCCCAGTAGTGTGGGTTTCTCCCCTAGGCCCAACTGCCTACGCTCCGGCAGAGGTTCCCCCAGGTCCAGTGGTGCCCCAACTGACTAGTCAGGTTTCCCTCCTTTCCTCTTATACCCCCAGGTCAGGTGACCCTCCTGCAAAGGCGGCAAAGCAAAATCCCTCCCAGGGCTGGAAGGTTCCAGGAGCTTCCACATAATAGTCTATGGGACAAAAAGGCGGGATGGAAAAAGATACTGTATAAGAATGTCCCAGTCTGCTCCTAACCACTAGTATGCGTATGCAATGGCCACTCCGTAGTAGCAGGGGCCTGTGGCAGCCATGTTGTTAGGAGAGAGCACCTGCACCTCAGCACTGTTTAGCAGTGGTAAGGCGCCCAGAGACCTAGGGCCAACAAAAAGATGGCGGAAAAAAATGAGGCAACAAGGGCAAAAAAAACGGGCAGAGCACCCTAGGGCTGACAGGTCTAACAGTCATAAATAGTTTTAAAAGCAGAAGAGGCAGAGTAGGTGTTACCAGTTTAGAAATAATTGCTAATTGTTAAGAGAATAGAATTCCATAGTGTTTCATGCATATTGTTCTGTTTAATCTTGTAATATGCAGCTTTCTTGTCGTTTCTACTTCCTTAAAAAAAAAGTTTAAAAAAAAATACCTGAAAGATGTTTCTTTTTGACAGGATGCCTCCTGTTCGATAAATCACAGGGTTTCTGGCTGATTCACAGTATTCCTGGGTTCCCTCCATTTCCTGAAAACGGTTACAGTTATCCATCCTCCGGGAAGAAGAACGGCCAGACTGTCATCTGCGTCACTTACAAATATGAACAGTATTCAGTGATAGGTAAGAATGGCACCCAATCTGCTCATCTTTAAAACTGCAGTAATGTGTAAAAACTTCAATTTTTCAAAGGGAGCTTGTGACAAGGGCAGTTTTGGCCCTCTGCACAATTTCCCATTGAAAAATGGAAGTTTGCGACCACTCCCCATCTGCAGCAATGTCTTTGGAGGTAACTCCAACAGACATCGTAATCAGGGACTTAGTTCGCTGGAATTGAAGACCATCTCTTAAAGGAGCTTCAATGTGTAATTGTTGTTATGAAATACATATCTTACAGGATGTAAGAAGGGGTGTGTGCAATTTTATTTATTTATTTTTTGCAAAATTCACGTTAGTCAAAATATATTTCCACGGTATCTAACTGATCTGTGTCTGTATATCTGTTACAAAACAATACATGACATAAAGACAGAAAACTGCTTCAGGGAGAAAATGCCTAGGTTGAGCGTGTTGGATTTGGCCCTCTCTCCAGGGTCATCCCACAATATTTTGCCTTCACCCAATTTTTTTCTGAACCCGTTTTTCTTGGATTTTAAGACTATATGTACTTTACCACTGCTAAACAGTGCTAAGGTGCTTGGGCTCTCCCCTTTGATCATGGTAAAATTAGCTTACACCCAATTGGCACATTAAATGTACTCGTAAGCCCCTAGTAAAGTGGCACTACATTTACCTAAGGCCTGTAAATGAAATACTACTAGTGGGTTTGCAACACTTATTGTGCCACTCACTTAAGTTGATTTATAAAACATGTGTCAGGCCTCCCATTGCAGGCTTTGTGTGCAGTTTTAAACTGCAATTGAGAACTGGCAAAATAAACCTTTTGCCAGGCCTAAACCTTCGTTTTTACTACATATACCACTCAATAGGGTAGACCCTAAACAGCCCACAGGGCAGGGTGCTGTGAATTTAGAAAGTTGGGCATGTACTCTTAAACGTTTACATGCCATGGTAGTGAAAAACTCGGAAGTTTGTTTTTCATTAATGCAAGGTCTGTCTTTCCCGTAGGATAACATAGGGTTACCTTATTACATTTAATAAGTGATAACTTTCAATTGGGAGCAGGTAGTTTGGCTTCTGTAAAATTGTAATTTAAAACCCTCTTTAATAGTAAATTTGTTTTTTAAGTCCTCAATTCTGAAAGTGGCACTTTTAGAAAGTTGGCATTTTCTTGTCTCAACAATTTAGTGTCTGCAGCCTGTATCTTGGGTCACATGACTAGGTGTAGCTGGAAGTTGGTATTTGTGTATTGCTCCCAGACACTGAGACAAAGGAGGAATAGATGTTGGCAGGATGGGCCATCTCTGACCTGATGGCGGGGGGAGCTGTCACAAACCGCACTTGCACATCCTCAGCATACTCATAAAGTGTTTCATTCCAGTTTTTTGTGCCCCAGACAAGATGGGGCCAGGACAGGAAGGCAGGAAATTCCAGACATCTCCACAAGGGGAGGACTCAAGATGCTTCTCTCACTTCAAAGGGGCCACCATTTTTAAATAGTGGACAATCAGACTCAACTCTTCAGTTCACATAGAAACCTATGGATGACTCAGAAAAGGAACTGCTGTGCTACTTTGCTGCCCTGCTGCCTGAGTGAGATGGACTGGACCTGCATCTTAAATCCAGAACCACCAAAGTGACTCCGAGAGCCAGTTGGCTGGCCTCCTGATAAGTAACCCAGAGAGAGAAAAGGCTCCAACCACCCTGAATCTTGTACCTGGACCCTTCCTGCTGTGAGTTCCAAATGGTGTTATCCCAGTCTTGGACCCTTAGAAGTGGGCCTGAAGATACTTCGCCAGCCAAATTGTGGTCTTAGCAAACCGGAAGCAGTGGTGAAGCATTGTTTCACAACTGCATCATAACCGCCACTGTGCAGCACATCCCTGACACAGGACCACACATCTCCTCGGATCCGCTGCTGTGTTATGCATCGTCAATACAGGTCCTCACATCCCAGCCTCACAGCTCCTCACAAGCGCTGCTGCGTGACACATCCTCCGCTTTGGACCTCGCAACGCTCCGCAACCAGGATTTATTATACTTTGTTCAGCAGGCCTAACTTGATCCCTGTATCTAACTCAGCTTGTGACTTTGTCCTGGTCCAGAATGATCAAATAACCACAGTTGGCGTTTTGTGCTTTGAAGCACTTACTTACTTAATCCTACTACCCATGTACACTTTACGCATTCTTTAAGTCAGATGTCAGAATGCTGGGGGCAGGCCCTGAGTCTGTGTGTTGCACTGAAGCTGCTGTCTGCCGCTGCAACTGCTGCTTGCCCTGATCGTGGTGTTTCAGCATCACCGCCATCTCGCCTCTGACCCCAGAAACACTTTATGGACTCGGCTGGTACTAACCCAGCATCAGATTCCAGAAGGGGAGAGGAAGCCAAGGTTCTGTGGCAGTGAGGATTCCCTTTTCTCTCGTCCCACGAGCATCATTGCGGTAGCAGCTGCTCCGCAGAGCAGGTGACATGCATGCCGCCCACTGTGTCTCAGCCGAGTGGTTAAACAGCAGGACCAAATTGCGGTGGGCAAGAGCAACACTCTGAGAACCATAGCAGGAGACAGCACTTGGATTGACTATCAGGATGGACAAGGCAAGCGCAGAGGCTGTAGTCAATCTCTGCAGAGAGAGAGCCTGGGTCCCGGCAGAAGCAGGCCAGTTACGACTGGGTACGTTTAACAGGTGCTTTTCCCAGCAAGCTCCCATGTGATACCTGTTCATCTGCCAGGACCCATCCTTGAACCCAAGGACTTAACACCAACATTAAAGCCTGCACACAATGAAATTCTAGAGCCAATAGAGGATAGAGTGGGGGCCGGTGCAATGTGACTCTAAACAGGAGGAGGTCTTGTTGAAAGGAAAAGGGCACCGCTCCTCATTCACATTTCAACCCCACCTGGTTTCAGTTGCAGCTGCCGTGTCAGTTTTAGGAGCGGATTTCTGTCCAGGAATCAAGCAAGGTGAGCACTGGGAGCTTGGCTACTGGGCACCTGAAGCTCGAAGCTGTGTGCGCCAAAGCACTTAGCGGTGGGCGCCTGGGTGGGGGCATAAGTGTCGACGAGAAGAGGGAAAGGGAAAGAGAATATCCAAGTGGCTTCCTGCCATTAGTCCTACAGGCTTCACAAGCCTACAAGGCTGCTATCAGTACATCCTCCCTGCACCCTGCAGACCACCATTCCACAGCCCACTGGCCAGCTGGCTCAGTAGCTAGCAGTCAATAGACCCATCTGCAGCCCGCCGCAATAGTTGCTGTAACTATTGCCCAGCACTGCCCTCTATCTTCTGGCAAAACTCGCCTAATCTGCCAATCAGTGCACTGTGACGGCTCACAAGTTCAGACAAATGTTGATAAAACTATAAGCAACCTCCAAGCAAGTTTCACAAATCAAATTGCCCTAGCAGAGACAGGCTCTCCTTTAATTGGCAAACAAAATCAAACGCAAATAAATGCACATGGTTTCAACATGGGGTCCAGGGAACTAAGGGGTGACCCAGGGCAGCACAACATAACCCCCCGCCCAGAGCAACAAGCAACCTGGACAATCTCAGCCCCACAGGAAACGTCAGCATAAACAATCATTTCAAACTCTGTAAATCACAAGATCGATCACTGATAGAATTCTTGGACAATCCACAAGACCTTCAAGGGGAAGAATTAGGCTTAGCACAATTGTCCTCCACATCAGTAGAAAAAAGGGCAGAGCCCTGATTCCACCATAGTTAGCTTGAGCCCATTTCTCACCCAAAGGCACAGTCCAACGCTCTACACAAACATTTTTTTGTATGAAGCTTAATCTCCTTTAAGTCCAATTTGGACATGAATTTTAAAACTTTGATACTAAGCAATGAGCTTCATGATCTTTAATCAAATAACAACGCACCACTGTCAAAAGTCTGTGCAAGGAGGTCCCTGAGTAAAAGTCCCAAAAGATTGTGGAGGAGGAACGTGACATAATTTGACACTCTCTCGAAATAATGGAAAGTTACCGGGCTCTATCTGGATAGCACTTCTAAACACAATTGAGGCAATTTCATCACCTGTCTGTTTCCAATATGACAAACAGGAAATCCAGGTATACCTCCTCAACACACTCACCATCTATGTATCCAGTATTGATAGAAAACTGCAGTTACTGAATGATCTGATCCACAGTTCCCAGGATAATTGCTACATGCAACAAACTCCTTGTCAACGCGCCACTTTGCTTGACAAGTTGCAGGCATTGCAGAACATTTTGTCAGAAATTTTACAAGTCAAAACTCAATTAAAAAGTCCACCGGGAAATTCTGGGCAAAGGAAAAGGATCCACCTTATCTATCCCCAACTTCTGTGGCTCCAGTGAACTCAACATTACCACTCCAGAGTTCCTCATCACAAATTGCACCAGACATAAACACTGCAAGTCCAGTGCCAGTTCACTTCAGGCCAGGGTACATTAAGGTTGGCAACACTGAAACACATCTATCTGGCTAAGCAAGAAACTGCATTTTCACTAACTGCCCAGAAAGAGATTAGCATCAAAGTAGCCACTCAAACAAAAAGAGAACAGAAAATGCAGAACAAACTAAACGTACACCAACAACATGGCATTTAACAATTATTCTTTCATAAGAAAGAAGGAGGCGACAACTAAACTATAGATTCTAACTATGAGCAAACAGGAACGCCACCCCTGGTCAAAGTACAGAGCAAAGACAACCTGCTGACTACCCAAGGTAAACAATTTGTGGTCAATGTCCGAACATCTGCAGCAGAAAGCGAGGATAGTTTGCAGATTACTCAGTGCAAACAAGGCAAACAAGAACTGGCCGATGTACCGTGCTTTGAAAACTAAGGGACTACGAGCTCAGAGTCAGTATTGGTCACTGAAACCCTGAAGGAGAACCCTCCCATTGCAACAGAGTGCAACAGGTTTAACACGACAGAAGCAAAATTCCAGACATCTAATCGTGCCAACCATGCAGCACTTGAAGCAGAAGGTGTGACCCTCCACTAGGACATGCTACAGATCTGGATAAAACTATAGGGAGAATCGAACCAGGGAACTATCCAGAAATCCTCACCTCCAAAATTAATGTTCATCCCACATTATACATCAAAAGGGGCATTTGACATTTTTAATAGAGGTGCGGTTTTGAAACTAACAAAGGAAATCAGCGGACTTGGGCACCTTAACTCATATCACTTAAAAGCAATAGAAGTTCAACTACATCCCGATTTAAGTGACTGAGAAGAAATCTTGGCTACTTGGGCTACAAGTGACATCGCAAACCACAAACCAAGTGCTTCATTTGCAGGAACCCTCAATTTTGGCCTAATAATCTCGGATCCCCAGAACCCCCCCCCCCCCCCCCCACCCCCCCTCCCCATCTGTAAAAAGCCTTGGAGTGATTTTGAACGCTGACCTCCCGCTCAGGGGACAAGTGGGGTCCGTAGTTTCCTCATGTGCCTTTCAGTTGCGGAAACTCAAAAAAATCGCTCACCTTCTCACCCCTCGGCTCTCATTCAGGCGGTGATCTCTCTTGTACTTTTGCATCTTGATTTTAGTAATTCTATCTACTTTGGCCTACCCTTATTTCTGCTTAAACGTCTTCAAATGATACAGAACCAGGCAGCCAGACTGATATTCAGGCAACCCAAGTGGCATTCTGCTAGCCCTCTTCTGGCTAAACTAAACTGGCTTCCGATTGCTCAACGGGCAGCCTTCAAAATTGGCTGCCTCCTCTTCAAATCTCTACATTGTAAGAGCCCTAAATTTCTCAGCAACTTGATCATTAAATACATACCACGACGGTCTTTACGGTCTGGCAACCTCATGTTATTTGCCCCTCCAACCATTAAACGGAAACTCCAGGGAGGGTGCAGATTTTCATACCTCGCACCTGGTCTATGGAACTCGTTACCTCTTGACATCTGTTTGCAAAACAATCTTCTGCATTTCAGAAAGGCCTTGAAAACACAGCTGTTTGCACCTTCTTGTAATTAGTTTGTCCGCAGTGCTCTATCATGACAATTTAAACGCCATGAAACCTCCGGGTGTATGTACGCTCTACAAATTCTTGTTAACATAACATAACATAACAAAATGAGGGATCGAGTTAAAAGGGAGGCCACTAAAATACCCAGGCCCTGTGCTACATACAAACCTGCCTCCTATTAACTCAATCTTAAAACTGCCCAGATTAAGATGTCCAGCTAATAGACATGTCATCCCGAGAGGCACCTTGGGGGTAGAGTTTCCACTACTAACCTGCCAAAGCTAACAATAGTGAAATCAATGGAAAAAGGGCCCTCAAGGCACCTCATAATTTTTACTACGGGTGAGAAAACTCAAGAATGGTCCTGGCTGCTGCAAGCTTTAGACCACAGTTGGTCCTGATAAACAGCAAGTTTCACTTGAGCCAGACCACATTAAAATCTGTTCCTGGAATGTACATGTATTTGACAAAATTCCCCTGGATATTGAAACAATGGACTACCTTCAATATGTTTATATCATATTATTACAGGAAACATGGAGCCTGAATCTAACTAAAGTAATATGGTATATGGAACACCACCCGAGGGGGGGCCTCTCCGCATTCATTTAAACAAAATACAAATGGCTACTGGAAAACATACTCCTAGGGGCAGGGGTGCTACAGTCTACCAAAGTAGAAACTAAAGGTAAACATGAATCTCTGAAGGCCGGCTTCCATCTAAAGGTATCCATCCATCCATGCAGACAAGACAGCGAGGACCTCAACCTGGGAGCACTAATAAAAACTCTGCAAAAATTACATCACATTTTTCATTTTATAGTGGCATAGGACTTTAACATCAGACTTTTTCAAAACCCATTTATTTCAAATTCATTTCCCTCACAGCAAAGCAAGTAACTAAGCAGACTTATCTTTCAATGTAGGTCAAAAGATAGAAAGTCAAGGCTTAAAACTTTTGAACGCCAACATTAAAGAGGATGAGCCGGCAGAAATAACCTTTTTCAATGGTCGGACCCGCTCAATCATTGATTACCTTTTAATAAATAGCTAATCATTTTCCCTGGTTAAGTCATTCAAACTCGAGGCCCCGTCCTGAAAGTGATCAATTTCCCCAAGTATTCAAAATAGAATTTGCATCCTTTCATCTGACAGCAATGACTGGCTTGAGCTCACTTCCTAAATGTTGTAACTTGACGAGTCAGATGCGGAGCAAATCATAGCCCTGAATTACATCCTCTCAGATAACGCCCAGGGCAAAACCAAAGATGCAGGATACCATACATGGGAGGACCTACTCATTGCATTTCCAACCGGTCCAATTATCAACTTCAACCAGTAAGACGAACCAGCCTCCCTACGGCCCAAAGACAGACATGTTATATGAAAAAGCTGCGTGAAATAGAGAACCAAATCAATGGAGAAGTAGGAATGCTCTCTCGGAATGCAAAAATAGGTAAAGTGCTCAATAGGACAGCACTTCAGCAGCTGAGAAAAACTTACAACAAAGAATGCGGGCAAGCAAAAAAGATTTACCAGTCAGGAATATTTGATAAACTCTTCATGTCCGGGAAGAAAATCAACATAAAACAATTTTGTGGTGAGATAAACAGGCTGGTCTTGGTTCAAGATCCTCATCATAACACAGGAATCCCTGAGAATACCTGGGTGTCCCACATTTGCGCTTCGTATTCATCCCCAGCTGGTGCGATTACTAGTGGGAATAGTTCAAATAAAATTGAACTGGGATAGCAGAACCCGACGTTGCCAGGGCGCAGCAGGACTACCAACTGAGCCCAGTGGCCTTTAGCAATCACTGACTATGGTGCAGATTGGGGTGTACAAATTCTCCCTACTTCCACGGATAGAGTAAATTCACAGATACACGCACAAACACTCATCATACGCTTGGGCCCATTTTACTAACATACACTCAAATTACTCTATCAGCACTGAACCTGTGGGAAGAAAACCTTCTAAACACCCTGCATCTACACTTATGGTCGATAAGACCTAATTGACACTGTCTTGAGTCATGATTTAACCAATAATAATCAACAATAATCAAAATAGAGTACTCAATAATTGACAAGAAATAACCACCAACACAGTATCTCAAATAATGGTAATTTATATAAAATTAGTTCAAAGAAAATCAATTCAAAAGCAAAATCATTATTCTCATAATTACCTATTCTAGCTAGATGTCATAAATGGGTCAGGACAGGTCTCTCAATAGAAGTCTCTTAGGTCACCGTCCTCACAGCATCATCCTCACCAACGCAAGTTCGGAAAGAAGTGGCCTCAGAATCCAAAATGCAATGACCAAACCCTCTCTAAGCTAACAATATTTATAATAAATTTAACAAAAGAAGGCAACATAAAATGTTTTAGATATCCAGAGCGAGCAGGAAAGGAAGCATCGCTACATTTGGAAAATCTCCGCTCAGAAAAAATCACAAAAATAAAAAGACGGAAGACGGAACTAAATCTTGAAAATGTTTCTTTTTCATGTTCATATTTCCTCGGAACCAGCATGGTGATCACAATTTCATTGTGGCTCCTTTGTCTTCCAAGGACATTTGGATGTCCGCCAAAGCTGCTGTCCTCACGGAAAACTTTTAACCAGGCGAAGACTGTGGTCAGATGACTCTCGACCATGTTCAGCAAGGCCTTCTCATCAAAATCTCAGCACTCGAATGTAGGCTTTAAACGGTAGCCATTTTTCACTAGGCCAAAACGTACCATCTTAATTAAAAGAGACAAAAACAACGTTACCACAGCATAGTGATTAAACAGTGTTAACCCCACTAATACCCTTATGTGTATGTAATTATCTAGCCTTTGCAACACAAGAAAAGCATTAGTACACGACATTTAAAAAGCGTTTTTGTGCTTTAAAATAAACAGCACTCAGCAACATTTAAAACATGCACATTATTAGTAAACAACACAAATGCATCCCCACGTGTAGTTTTCTCTTATTAGTTCGTATTGGTTAATTAGAACATTTACACAAAACAAATAATTAGTAATTATAAATTAATAATTTTAATTTCTTTCGACAATAGACAAACCAGAGCTTAAAAAACCCAATAGATTTTCAACAGAAAACTCTGCTCCAGCAATCCCCCCTTTGGTGATATTATCACCAAATAAACAACCCAAAAAAAAAAATTAGTAAACTTTAATCCCAATTTTTAGGAGAAACTGGAAATGTCTTTTTCTTTTTTCACAACACTAGACACCAGACTCCCTTTCATCATCCCTCTTTGTCTCCAAATAAACACTCTCCCTCAATTCTTCTAATTCTATTTCTTGTGGATCTCTTTTTCTTTTATTTCTCCTTTCAATATTTCTTTTAATTAATTTCTTTTTCCCTCCCCTGTTTTTACAACACAAACACACCAATTTTAGTATCAATAAAGCAACAATTATACAAGTCAAAGGAAACAATATCTTACCTATAATAGTACTACCTATTTTTGCAATAAAACTCTTAACAGTAACTATTTTATTAGCTATTTTAGTCCAAATACTCTCAGCTTCCAGTGGTACTAATTCTTCATGCAAATCAGTAATATTTTTGATATAGACCTTCAGGTCTTTGCTTCCGTCTGGAATGTAAGTGCAACAATGTTGAACTTTCAATATTCCACAGACCCCACCCTCCTTAGCTAATAGAATATCAAGGGCAAGTCGATTTTGCATAGACATGGCACGTACGGCAATCAATTCCGTATTCACCAAAACAAACCCTCCAGCGGTATTTGTCGATAAGCGATCCACCACTGTTGACAGTTTCCGAATTCCATATGCATTCAAAGAAATTCCCACTGCTGGAATTAAAGCTCCAAAAATGTCACCCACTATTTCTGACCAAGTTTCTCTCTTAAAACGTGTTAGTAAATTAATATGTTCTACATCTTCTATTCTATCTATATGAAAAATCTTTGGAAAGACCAGGCCCACATAACACGTGCCATACCAATGATCAGGCAACTTGTAATAAGCCTTGTTCCCACAAACATAATACACTCCTGGGAAAACTGGATCCTCTCCTCCTCTAAAACCCCATCCTGTCGCAATGAAGTATGTATCATGACACTCACTAGTCCCAACAAAGTATGTATCATATTGGGATTTCCTTCTTGTAATGCACAGCTTACCCTTCTGTGGTGCATCTAAAGCTAAAGTTGGATTAGCTCCATTTCTCAATTCTTTTCCCATCTCAATGTCCCAAATTGTCTCACTCACTTTATATTTCCCTGCCTTTTCATGCATGCTCAATCTCCTTTCCTCCACCATGTTTAGGAAAGCCTTCTCCTCTTCTTTCAAACTGCAAGTTAAATTATTCTTAAAAATGTAATCTAATGTTAATTCTTCTTTTTCAATAAAAATCTCACCAAAAATGTTAGCTTCTTAAACTGGATTCAGCTTTTCATTCATAGGCAATTGCCCAAAAATACTATCTTTGTTAGATATCTCATAATCTATTTTCCCTAGCAAATAAAAAACACTACTTAACACACTACAAGAAATTCCATACGTAGCTGGTAAATGGTGATAAGTAACACCCTCTGAAACGGATGCAGGTAATTGCATACAAACGTAACAATCCCTCACTTCCATTGTCTTCACATATTCGTACAACAATTTCGAAAAAACATTGCTAGAAAAATCATTAATTGACCTATCTTTATGCATGTAAGTATTACTAATTCTAGTTGGAATTACTTTTTGTGAACTTTTCTCTACATTAGTATCATTCTCAGTATGTATTTCAAATGTACCTATTGTAACTCTAAATGTAACTAATAAAGCTAAAACACCCCATAGTAGCATCAATAATCCAGTACAGCAACAGCACATTCTACACCATCTTTTCAAGAAGGCACATCTACTTTGATTATTCTCTATGTTAGCCATTTTACTACTTTGACCGTGTCTTTTGACTTAGCCTCTACTACTCCACTACTGTATTACTCTTTATTTCTGGATCACTTCAGACAGCTAAATTTCAGACTTTCTCCTTTTCACTTTTCTCCAAGTGATTTCTTCAGTTCACTCAATTTGGATATTCATCACTTTTCACTCCTTCTTCTTCAGCAACATCAAATTGTATCAGATCATCAACAACATCCTGTGCATCCGACTCTTCTCCAATGTCAGTCAGGATAACTTTTAAGATTCCAACAGATTTTTCCTTTTCCTCAACCACTTTTCTCAAGATCCCCTCCGGATTGTCTCGATTCACTGTTTCTTCTTCTTCTCCTCCTTCAGACAGTGCCACATAAGACCATTCCGGTGATCTGTACTTTTGGTTGGGTCTTCTAATTCTCTTTATCTCCTCGGGTTCTCTTGACTCCTTTTGCTCCTTTCTTTTTACTTCGTTTTGACTCGACACCTCATTCACTTGTTCAGCTTTCGATGTATTTGCTCTTATCAGTCTGTATCTCAGCCTCTTTACTCTGTTGTTAGGCCAAAAATCTCCTCTTACAACCTTTTTCTGTATTATTTCTTTCTCCAATCCAAGTTCTCTTTCTCAGAACTCGACCTTCTGATTTTTCATTCTCACTTTCATCTGATTCTGTTTCAAATGCCTCTTGTTCTTCAGCAGTTTTCTTTTTCACCACTGTTTGAGACTTCCCTACTTCTTTCCCTCCTCGAGTCTCCGACACGCAATCTTCTTGCTGTCTACTTGTCCCTTCACCTAGCTTATCAGAAATGTTCCCTACACCTCCTCGGGGGTCTTCCGCAATCTGTCCCTCTCTATCTTCTTCTGACCCTACTTCTTCAGGTATAATCTCAAGTGGTTCTTCAATCTCCTCTTCTGATTCCGGAGTAGTCTCTGTGGAATTACTCTTTTCTCTTCTTTTTCCTCCACTGCTTTTTGGAACTTCAGGCTCTCTTACAGAATCTGATCTCCCTTCTGAGACTCTCAATGGTTCTCTTGAAGTCTTTTCTGCTTCTTTTCCTGAACTTTGATTTTTTCTCACTGGTTCTGGGTCTTCATCATCACTGGAATCTGATTCTTCAAAATACTCCTTGCCAGTCCCATCCTTTGGGTTTGGAACTCTCAGAGTATGACTCGCATGTACCCAGTTTTTCACACCAGCACACTTCACTGCAGTTGTCGTAGTCAAAATAACTTGTCTTGGCCTTCCCCACCTTGGAACCAAGCAATTTCTTCTTCTGTGTACTTTAATCCTCACCCAGTCCCCTGGACTCAGATCATGAGCTTGCTTCTTCTCAAGTGTGGTAGCTTCTTCTCCAACCTGGTTAAACACAGAATGAACTGCGTCAGCCAGGCCTTTACAGTAATCCAAAATCATGTCATCAGTTATTGTCATCAACTTATTGACAGGTACAAATGCATGACGCATTGCACGTCCCATCAAAATCTCGTGCGGACTCAACCCAGTAGTTCTATCTGGAGAAGATCTAATAGTCATTAGCACTAGAGGCAAGACATCAGGCCATTTCATTCCAGTGGCTAAACACATCTTACCAATCCTGTTCTTGATTGTGCCATTTATCTGTTCAACAACACCAGAAGCCTCTGGCCTGTATGCACAATGTAGCTTTTGCTGTATGCCCAATGCTTCACAAATCAAACTCATGAGCTCATTATAGAAGTGTCCACCTCTATCAGACTCAATCGTTACTGGAAACCCGTACCTAGGAATCAACTCTCTTAACAGTAACTTTGCCACTGTTATTCCATCATTTCTCCTAGTCGGATAGGCCTCCACCCATCTTGAGAACAAACAGACTACCACTAGAACATACCTCAGTCTGTTCACTTGGGGCATTTCAATGAAATCTACCTGCATTCTCGTGAAAGGACCACCTTCTCTACCTATCGTTCCCAGACTCACCACTGTCTTTTTCCCAGTGTTAAATTGCTGGCAAATCAAACATCTCTGACAGATGCTCTCTGCAATTGTCCTGAACTTTGCATTGTACCAAGTCTGTTTAAAAGACCTGATCATCGCATCCCTTCCCAAATGTCCCTGGCCATGATACATCCTTGCCATTGTCGACAGCATAGAGTTTGGCATGACTGGTCTGCCATCTCTATAGACCCAAACATGGTCTGTTTCTCTTGGGGCACAACCTGCCTTGATCCAGTCTTTCTTTTCTTCCTTTCCTGCCTCATCCTGCAACTGTTTCACTTCATCCCACGTCTCTAGGACATTAGTTAACATCACAGAACAAAAAGACATTTCCCCTTCTCGTTCCCTATTAATTGAGTGATTGTTCTTAGCACAATATTGTGCAATGTTGTTGGCAAATCTGTTTCCAACTGTCACAAAATCATCTCCTTGTCCATGAGGAGCACATTTCACAACTGCTAATTCTTTAGGCAGCTGTATCGCCTCAAGCAATTTCCCAATCACTTCTGCATTCTTTATTGGAGTCCCACTCGACGTCAAGAAACCTCTCTGAAGCCAAAGTTGGCCAAAATCATGCACAACTCCAAATCCATACTGACTATCAGTCATCACAGTCACTCTCAGATCTTTCCCAATCTCACAAGCTTTTGTCAATGCCACCAATTCTGCAACTTGTGCAGATTTCACTCCTTTCAATGGTGATGCTTCCATCACTTCTGAAACCTTGCACACTGCATATGCTGCACTCAGCACACCCTCATCATTCCTCAGACATGATCCATCTACAAACAGCACATGATCACTCTCAAGTAAGGGAAGATCCCTTATGTCTGGTCTCGGTTTTGTACAGTAATCCAGCACATCCAAACAATTGTGATCATCTTCTGTCTTCACACCCACATTTTCAATATCCGGCAACAATGTCGCTGGATTCACATTCACACATCTCTCCAGAGTCACATTTGATGCTCCCAGAATGACTTTCTCGTATTTAGTCAGCCGACTATGTGACATGTACTGAGTTCTGCTTCTTGTCAAAAGAATTGCCACATTATGAGGTACGAATACCCTTACAGGATATCCCATTATGATTCCCTCACTCTGTTCCAGACTTCTGCATGTTGCAGCCACAGATTTCAGACAACCTGGTAAACCCACAGCTACAGGGTCAAGTGTCGATGAGAAGTACGCAATAGGCCTTCTCAGTAATCCATGCTTCTGGATTAACACTGAAAGTGCACATCCATTTCTCTCACTGCAGTACAATTCAAACTCTTTCTCATAGTCTGGCATACCCAAAGCAGGGGCTTCACACATTCTGCTCTTCAGCTCCTCAAATGCTGCCATTTGTTCTCCATCTAGTTCCAATGGATCTGTCATCTCACTTTTTGTCAGCTTAATCGGTGGTTTTGCTATCAGCGAAAAATTAATTATCCACTGACGACAATAACCCACCATTCCTAGGAACATTCTCACTTCCCTCTGGGTCTTTGGGGCTTTCATTTCTCTGATAATTCTAATCCTGTCATCAGTCACTTTTCTCAGACCTTTTTCAATATTGTGTCCAAGATAATGCACCTCTTTCTTGCAAAATTGCAATTTAGCTGGAGATACCTTTAACCCTCCATCTGCCAGATGATTCAGTAAAGCTATGGTATCTACTTCACAAGCTTCCCGTGTCTTTGATGCCACAAGCAAATCATCAATATACTGCACTAGTACTGAATTTTCAGGCATAATCAAGCTCTCCAATGATTTTTTCAATAACTGATTGAATATCGAAGGACTCTCCGTATACCCCTGTGGGATACGACACCATGCTAAAATAAGCTGGCCAAACCTAAATGCAAAAATCGGCTGGCTGTCATGATGCAATGGAATTGAAAAGAAAGCATGACACAAATCAATCACTGTGTACCACTCAGCATCATGTGGAATCTGATACAAAATCACTGACGGATTTGGCACAATAGGACAACATGCCACCACAATTTGATTAACTTTTCTCAAATCCTGTACAATCCTGAACTTCCCATTAGGTTTCTTTAGCCCCATTATCGGTGAGTTACACGGGCTACTCAATAGTTCTCCTAAAACTCCTTGCTGAATCATTTTCTCAATAATAGGAGTTATTCCCTCAATTATTTCTGGTGTCATTTTGTACTGAGGAATGTTAGGATAAGTAATTCCCTCTTTCACTAAAATTTTCACAGGATCTACATTATTCATCAATCCCACATCCTCTCCAGTAAAATCCCAAACTGTCCTTTTCACTGTGTCTCTCAGCTCTTGAGGCAAATCCTCCGGATCAAACACAGCATATGCACCAATTAACTCACTCTCTCTATTTTCTAGAGTCACTCGGTACAAAACATCCTCATCTGGTGTTTCAAAAGCTATTCCATCCGGTGTACAAAAAATTGTACAGCTCATTTTACAAAGCAGATCCCTGCCTAACAAGTTCACTGGACTAGTGTCACAGACAATAAATCTGTGCATGTCTGAAAATTTCCCTATTTGTACTCTTACTGGTTCAGTAAGACGTGTCTTGATTTGTGTATTTGCTACACCAACTACTTGGATTGCTTCATCCGAGAGAGGAAGATTTCTAATATCTGTTGACCTGACAGTTGATCTTGTCGCACCTGTGTCTACTAAAAAAGTAACACCTTTTTCATTTATTTTTCCATCCACAAATGGTCCTGCCTGGTCTATTTCTAGAGTTGCACCAAGTATGCACTCTTCCTCCTCTCTTCGGCACCGTCAATAATCACCTTCAGACTCACTCCCTTCATTCTTTAACAAGTACTGCTGTACTTGGTTAGAACGCCTTGGTTTGTTTACCTGCTCATCATTGTAGAATCCCGAATCCTGATTATACTTTTGTGATCCTCTATTCTGCGGCAAGGGCGGTTTTGGCTCTTGACTCTGCTGTTTCACAACAGAAGGTTGTTGCTGCTGTCGATTATTCCCTTCGTTCTGCACCTGTTGATTTAAGGGTTTACTCTCATTATTCGCTAATGGTGGATTGGTACATTCAGATCTCCAATGTCCCAGTTGGCCACAGTTGTGACACGGGAACTTCTTTTTGGCTTCCTCAAGATTCCCCTTTCCTTTCCCTGCATATCTGGGCCTATTCCCTGGATTATTTCCTGCATTATTCGCCTGTTCCACCAACTGTGCTTCCTGTCTTTCCGCAACTTTCACTTGTGCCCACATTGCTTTCTCTTTCAGCTTTCTCTGTTTTGCTTCAATTTCATCACTGAAGTATTTTGCATGTCTCAAAATCTCATCTATTTTCTTACTCTGCCAGTCCACTGTATGCTCACGAATTCTCTCACTAATCTCAGGTCTCAGGCCATATACAAATCTGTATACAAAATGACTCAAATACTTGTCACCCAGGTGTTCATCCCCACTGAATTGTTTAAAAGCCAGTATCAGCCTCTCATAAAAAGCATGAACCGATTCTTTTGCTTCCTGGTGTGTTCGATCTATTTTAACCCAGTCTGTCTCTTTTGGAGGTACTTTATTTTTCAGATATACGATCACCTGCTCATACTTTCTCATTACCTCTGGATCTGGTGCTCCTGTTCTCTGATCTCTTGGATATTCCTCAGTAGGCCAACTTACAACTATTTTACACTCAGCCCACAAGTCTGCTGGAACAATTATATCAAACAGACTACTCAGGTCAATCCACAGCACTTTTGACAATTTCACAAACCTGTCTACCTGCCTATACCACTCGACGGGCTTTTCTCTCAGTCGAGGGAAATCATTCGTAAATGATAAAATATCCTGTCTGGTCCATGGAACATGTACATATCCTCCTCCAGGTATTTCTCTCATAGGATAAGCATCCACTGTTTTCTCTTTTTCTCTCACAGGAAATGCTGAATAAGTCCTATCTCCCGATTCTTCTCTTTTCTTGTACCACCTATCCTTCCACTTCTCAACATCACCCCATTTTCGCAATAAAGCGATCATCTCTTTAATCTGTCCTGTTCTACCAGCACCATTCATATTTTCAATGTCTTTGTCTGTGAAATCCATCCTGTAAGACTTCTGCAAAGCTTTCACATTATCAATGTCAACTCCGTGCTCATTCGCTATTGCTCTTAATCTGTCATGTGTATTTTTAGCTCTCCAGGTGATATTTTTACACATAAATCACAATTCACCATCATGATGATTTTTCAGAATTTCTGTAGGAACTGTCCCTGCAACAAGCTCTTCTAATTCTACACGTAACCTAGCCACATCAATTGCCTGTGAATCTTTATCCCTCTTTTGAAGAACTTTCATCCATTCATTCAAATCTTCAGCTGTTATTTCAGTAGATTTTCTCACTGGAACCACTTTCTTCTGCGGTTCTAAAATCGGCATCCCTGAACAACTAGCTTCACTAGCATCCAATCTTGAATTAGACTGTATCTCTAATCCTTCACTACATGTCTCATGTCTGGATTGTCTCAAATCATCATTTTCTGTCCTTTTTCCTGAATCTCCTGAAGGACCAGCTAAACTTGTCAATCTATTCCCAACATATGGAATCACCAAACTATTTTCACCCGTCCTCTGCTTATCAAAAACAGGCATAACCGGACCTATGGTTACAGGCACCGTAACAGCTTCTAGATTCTTTGTCAGCTCTCTAATCTTTTCAGTCAACTCCGATGTAGTTCTGGCTAATTCTCTCGTATTTTTGCCACCGCTTCTATTCTCTCTTTCCCTGAAAGGATTACCACTTCTTAACTCAGGTGTCACATTTTCTGTCTCAATGATACGCAATGTATCTCTTATCGGAGAAACAACTGGTGTGCTCTCTTCTGGTTCTGGTCTATATGGAGGTGGTCTTTTGTAAATCATGTCATTCAAGACTTCATCCTCATACTCATTAACTCCATATCTTCTCACTTCTGCCTCAGGAACCCTTTCTGTACCCTTCTCTTCAACTGTTCTCATAGGGTATAATCCCTCTGACATACTAGCATCTCGCCATCTCTTCATTCGATCATGATGAGTTTCACGATCATGTCTCCTCCCAAACATGTATCTGTAATTTCCCCCAGACCTCTGTTTTTCTCGCTCATGTACTTCCTCTTCCCATTCCACTAAAGCCTCAAACTGTGTCGGCCTTGGTCTTGGGTCAAGACACAACATCTTTTCCCGCAAATTTTTCAACACGGCCAGATTAAATGAACCATGTTCTGGGAATGCTAGAACACCATCTTCTTTAGTATACCTAACCCAATTCTCCAACCATATACAGGTATGATACCCATATCTCGCAGCCATGAAGGATGCAGGCGTTTTCGATGGAGGTAACAATTCACCTTCTCTTGTTTTAACATCTTTATCCTTGTCGAACCAATTTTTAATCTTTCTGAACAAAGATTTTTTCTTTTTCTCTTCTTGGTAATACATTTTAGTTTTTACCAAACTTTCTAATCCCTTCCGTAATACAACTGAATAGTACGATGTTTTATCCAATGACAGCGCGACTCACACTAACGCACCAATCCTGGAGCGTCTACGTCACCCTGTATTCCTTCCAATCCTTGCGCGGCTCATACCAACGCACCAATCTCAGCGCGAGCACTGTTCTGATCTAATATCCAATCAGAGCGCGGTCTGTTTGACGTCAGCAGTCGCTGCAGTCTCTCCTGCTCCTGTCTCCTGTCAGTCGTCTACCCCTCCTTTACAAAACTTCTCAGTAGACTTCGTGTCAGATTCTACAAAATCTATTAGTTACAACATATAAACATCTCCATTGTCTGCTTCGCTAACCAAAGAATAGTAAAGAAAATCTATTTCACAAGAATCCCGTTGACACAGTAGCACATCCCTCTACTCTGCCCTTTTAACATGCATTCATTAACTGTATTCTCTAGGACTGCTCCAAAGAGTCTTACAATCAACTAAATGTATGAGCATTCACGCACATTCATACAAGAAAATGTAGTACATACACACAGAATCTTGCCTTTCCCGAGAACAGCGAACAATCTGCCCCACTACAGAATTATAACATACGTTAACCAAGCAGTGTTTTCTTCTGCCCAGTCCTTCAGACAAGCTCAGAGAATACCTATTACTCCTCCCGCGATAAGCTTTAACGGTGAACCTTACGGATCCCTGGGACTTAAGAACAGAGTTTCACAGATAACCTTCGCTACCATACACACTCCTTTTTATACCAGAAATATTTCTAATAGTAACATACGACGATGTCACTAATTCCGAACACAGACAATGTGACGCGTAACTTCAATTGTCACACGTTTTTCCTGCATACGTACAGGACCAACAATCCCGTCTTTCCCGAGAGCAGCATATACTTCCCTCTGCCCTACTACGGAACTGCTACCAGCTCCCAAATTCCAGAAGCACTACATAAAACTCAACATGACGACTTCAACATATAGTATTAGTACATATACCAACATCAATCAATAATTAATAAATCAAAAGCCAATGTACAAGCAATCTAATCAGATCAAGACAATCATCAATAACCATCCTCTGCTACCAGGAAATTGGTGCAGATTGGGGTGTACAAATTCTCCCTACTTCCACAGATAGAGTAAATTCACAGATACACGCACATACACTCATCATACGCTTGGGCCCATTTTACTAACATACACTCAAATTACTCTATCAGCACTGAACCTGTGGGAAGAAAACCTTCTAAACACCCTGCATCTACACTTATGGTCGATAAGACCTAATTGACACTGTCTTGAGTCATGATTTAACCAATAATAATCAACAATAATCAAAATAGAGTACTCAATAATTGACAAGAAATGACCACAAACACAGTATCTCAAATAATGGTAATTTATATAAAATTAGTTCAAAGAAAATCAATTCAAAAGCAAAATCATTATTCTCATAATTACCTATTCTAGCTAGATGTCATAAATGGGTCAGGACAGGTCTCTCAATAGAAGTCTCTTAGGTCACCGTCCTCACAGCATGATCCTCACCAACGCAAGTTCGGAAAGAAGTGGCCTCAGAATCCAAAATGCAATGACCAAACCCTCTCTAAGCTAACAATATTTATAATAAATTTAACAAAAGAAGGCAACATACAATGTTTTAGATATCCAGAGCGAGCAGGAAAGGAAGCATCGCTACATTTGGAAAATCTCCGCTCAGAAAAAATCACAAAAATAAAAAGACGGAAGACGGAACTAAATCTTGAAAATGTTTCTTTTTCATGTTCATATTTCCTCGGAACCAGCATGGTGATCACAATTTCATTGTGGCTCCTTTGTCTTCCAAGGACATTTGGATGTCCGCCAAAGCTGCTGTCCTCACGGAAAACTTTTAACGAGGCGAAGACTGTGGTCAGATGACTCTCGACCATGTTCAGCAAGGCCTTCTCATCAAAATCTCAGCACTCGAATGTAGGCTTTAAACGGTAGCCATTTTTCACTAGGCCAAAACGTACCATCTTAATTAAAAGAGACAAAAACAACGTTACCACAGCATAGTGATTAAACAGTGTTAACCCCACTAATACCCTTATGTGTATGTAATTATCTAGCCTTTGCAACACAAGAAAAGCATTAGTACACGACATTTAAAAAGCGTTTTTGTGCTTTAAAATAAACAGCACTCAGCAACATTTATTAATAAAACATGCACATTATTAGTAAACAACACAAATGCATCCCCACGTGTAGTTTTCTCTTGTTAGTTCGTATTGGTTAATTAGAACATTTACACAAAACAAATAATTAGTAATTATAAATTAATAATTTTAATTTCTTTCGACAATAGACAAACCAGAGCTTAAAAAACCCAATAGATTTTCAACAGAAAACTCTGCTCCAGCAACTACACTTAGAAGACTCAAACGCCAGTGCCTTCCATAGAATCCTATCAACTCTACAAAACCTCAGCATCCATTCTGACCCTAAAGATGTCAAGCGCCTGGAGAGGATACTAAAGAAACTGAAGTTAGAGGGTGCTCTGGGCCCCAAAAGCCTTCCGAATGCACTCTTGAGGCAAGATGTCCAGCTTCTGTGTTAGTTATCTAACACCTCTTTCCAATAGAAATTACAACTCCAACACCATCCCGTCCCTCTTAGAGTGGGAGCATATTTAACCTGAAATGTATAAGCGTCGCAGTCAATCACCCCCTCTGATTTATAGGCTAATGTTATGTTATGTTATGTTAATTTATTTTGTAACACGCAATAATTACCCAGAGGTATCTTGGCACTTAGCTCGACCAGAGCCTACTTAACAGTGTCAAACCTGAGAAGGTATGATTCATAAAGAGTCAAAAAGCCAGGGTTTTGGAGTTTTCTGAAGTCCAAGAGATTTTTTATGTATTCTAAATGAGTTGGAAGGGCGTTCCAGGAGCGAGATGCATCGTGGTAAAGCTTATTCCTCCCAAGACGGTGAGTATAAATTTAGGAAACAATAAGAGAGTCATTATGATGGCGTAACGATCGCCACTGCTGAGCCGACGGTGGCGACCGTTATGCCATCGTAATGAGTAATACCCCCCGCCATATTATAATGGCGGGGGTATCGCGGCAGACGCAAAGTGCGTCCACCGCTTTTCCGCCAGTCGGCAATCGTTCCGATTGCCGGCCGGGTGGACTTGGGCCACTAATAAGGTGGCAGTGCCTAGCAGGCACCGCCATCCATATTAGGATGTGTGCGGTTTAAGGCCCTTCCTTGGTGGCGATGCCGCCATGGAAAGGCTGGCGGGCCCCCAGAGGAGTGGGGGGTGCACTTGGGGGGTACTCCTCCATTTCCATGCACAAGGTGGCGGGCACCGTACGGTGCCTGCCACGTTGTGCATGGAAATGCACAACATGGCACCTTGATATTGTGGGGGGTGCTGCTGTAATCTGCAATGTTAAACTGCGGAATGCGACCACCATGGTGGCAGTCGCATCCTAATGCGCAGTGTGCGACCGGCGCATGTCTGGCGGCCGGTCCCAACACCACGAGGATGGCGGGCGGACTCAGGTCCACCCGCCATCCTAATCGTCCACTAAGTTTTTAGCTATGGAAGACCTCAGGGTTCTAGATGATATGTACTAAGTAAATTTCCTCCACAGGTGTTCAGGACCCATGCCATGTAGGGACCTTAAAGAAAATACAGACTTTCTTGAAGTTCACTCTCTGTCTTAATGGCAGCCAATGTAGCTGCCTTAATGCGCCGGCTGCATATTTTAATTTGGAGAATGCCTGGGAGGAGCCATGTGGCTGCATTCTGTATAGTCGGTAGTTTATTCACATGATGTTGTTGTAAGTTGGAGTAAAGTCCATTACAGTAGTCAAGTTTGGAGAGCACCATCACGGTGACTACTGTTTTTCGCAAAGATGGCGGTAGAAAATGTAAGATCTTTTTGAGTGTCTTGATAGTATAAAAAACTGAAGATGATACCGCATTTACGTGCTCCTTGTAGATAAGTCTATCATCAATGATCACTCCAAGGTTGCGGATCGATTTGACCGTGGTTGGAAGGGTTCCTAGTTCTCGTGGCCACCAGGAGTGGGACCAGAAAGATGTTGATTTTCCCCAAAATATGACCTCTGTTTTGCTTGAGTTCATCTTAAGGCAGTTATTAGCCATCCATGAATTAACTACCACCATACAGTTCCTAAATCTAGACTCTATGTTGTGATCATTCCCTGCTAAGGAGACAACATTATGTCTGTCGCCAGCATAAGAGGTTAACGAGAATCCAAACTGTTTTATAAGAACTGCCAATTTAGAAACATAAAGATTAAATAGTTAGGCTCAGTGAAGAGCCTTTTGGCACTCCACAAGGCAAGGAGAAAGAATCAGAAGTAAACTCATTCAGAGAGACATATTATTTTTGGCATGTCAGAAATTATTTTAGGATTTTGGTGGCCTTAATAGATGTTGAAGTCAAACTATATGCCTCCTGCAAACTCCAAGAACCCCAAGCTTGGGCTGGAATTTGGCCTAATGGATCAGGAGGTGCAAAGAGTGAATGCTTTTGTAAAGTTATGCTGGACCCTTCGCACCTCTGAAAGAGGTTCCTTGAACAATTTGCGCTGGCAGGAAATATTATCTCAGATGAGCAAACATCTAAACAAACCATGGGGAACATACATGCTTTTTGTCAAAAGACACACTAGGTATAAAGGAAACCTAGGATATGCCCATGGAAAGAACATCCTTCTTCCTGCTAAGCAATACCTCAGCTAAAGCACTATTACAACTGCAAGACAAGTATACGTTTTTTTTTCTTGTTTATTTTAGAGTTTTATATAGCGTAAACTAGACCCAAAGATATCAGGTATCAGAGTGCTTTACATGAGCACCAGTTTCATTACAGATGAACACATTAATTTTTGTTAGGTACAGGGGAATTAAGTGATTTGCCCAGAATCACAGGATGTTGAGCATCGATGCCGAGACTCGAACCCGGTTCCCCATCTCGAGGTCGACCGCTCTAGCAGTAAGGCTACATCCTCTCCCCACGCTTGCAATGAAACTCCATGCTCGAACAGTTATCACTTCAAGCCAGCATTTAAATCCCCAACTATATCTGACAAACCATTACTCACTTGCATTAAAAAGTCAGTCTATGTTGTTTCAATTTGGGCAATTTAAAACAAAAGAACTCATTCAGTCTGGAAGAGCCTCTTATGTGGGTACAAACAAGAGATGGTAATCCACTTTTTATGCACATGTTCAGCTCTCTTGGAACAAAAGAGAAAGCTACTTAGACCACTCTTCTTGAAACTGCAATTTCATCCCTGTAGGCAAACCGTAACTTGTTGACATAGCGGAGACTCAAATCCCCTGGTGTGCCAGGGAGCTACATTTCTTGCCTTGTAGACAAATTACTTGGCAATTCGCTGCACCAGGTGTAATTGCCTAAGCACTATAAGTAAGAAGCTGGACACACAAACCGTTGTGCACAATGCACTTGCACTTTTGTTCCTTAACAAACAAATAGTGAGTGTTTTAATGTAATAGATGTCAATAATTTGTATGGTGTTTTTAACAACATTTTTAATTCTAATGTTTTAATTAATTATAAATAGATAAATACAAATACATGCCTACTATCCCACTATGGTATAGGCTGTCAGCCAGGACTCTCTAGCTTTCTCTGTCATGGGCTTTTCTTTCTGTCTGACTCCAGGTATAGATCATCTCCTTGCAATCAGCATTAAGGCCACGGTGCCAGGTTTTTCATGGCCTTCCTCTTTTCCTTTTTCCTTGAGAATTCCATGTCAGGGCTTGTCCTGTGGTGTTTGATGTGGGCTTGTGGAGGGTGTGACCTATCTAGCCCTCAGCATCTTTTGGCAATTTCTTCATGGGTATGGAGTTGGGAAGTGTGCTCCATAAATTGTTGTTGCTGATGGTGATTGGCCAGCAGATTTGGAGGGTTTTTCTCAGACAGGTGTTAAGGAAGGTCTGGACATTGGTGGTGGTGGTCACTGCTGTCTTTCAAGTTTCTGCTCCAAACAGGAGGACAAATTGTATGTGAGGTCTTTGGAGCTTCAGATCTTCTTTAGCTGAATGAAGTGGGTCCTTACGTTGCTGATTCTCGCCTTGAAGTCGGCATCTGAGCCATCCTGCTTGTCAATTACACTGCCCAGGTAGGTGAATGCCTCAACCTCTTCCAGTTCCTCACTGCAAGAGTGACTGCAGCTGGGCTGGAAATGTTAGCCTTCAGGAACTTGTTTTTCCCTGTAGATGCTGAGGCCAAGTTGTGCTGATGTGGCTGCTACATTATCGGTCTTCTCTTGCTTCTGCTGATGAGTATGAGAGAGTAGGTTCATACACACTACCCTTATCAATTATAATGCTGAGGGAATGAGAGAGAAAATTATATGAGTATACATTTGCACTCTCCCTTGGACTATCACAAACCACATCAAAACAAACGTACCCCAGCTAATATAGCTATCAAATATAGAAATCAAATATCATCATTAGTGAGTACCATACTCAATTCAGGATGATTTTCCTCCCAGTAACTGGTGATAGGACTCCGGGGGAGTTTCCAAAAAAGAACGGGATGGCCTCACACATCCCCTGGGTTTCTTGCTCCATTGTTGACTATCCTGTACTTGCCAGAGAATGCTCAAGTGGATGGTGGCCCTTGTTGTGGATAGAGGGACTATTCAGGGATGGTCCAAGGAGTGGAGGATCCTGGCAACTAAAATCTAATGCTCAAAATATATATTTTGTTAGATTGTTGGCATAGGGGTGAGTAAAAACAGGTTGTCTGACAATTAGGACTCAGTTAGGCAGCTTGTGTCCTATCTAAGTTGACATGTTTCAGCCCAACAGGGCCCACAGGTCGGCCCCTGTTGGGCTGAAACATGTCAGGGCTTTCCTCCGGACTAGGATTCTCCTTGTCCCTATTTGAATCCCTGCCAGATACGTATACACCCACTCAGTGCACATGCATACACACTATAGCAGTTTATAATGGCTGGTCATGGTCATGAAATTGTACTTTGTCAATGGTGGGATCCCTTACTTTGTGACAGTTAAACCTCATGGAGGACTGGAATGAGGGCAGCCTTGTAGTCAAACATTTGTCAGTGGTTTCCTCCTGGCATCAGCACCTACTCATATGTATCTGTCCTTCTACTGTGTGGTGTGGCATGTGGTGTGACAGCTAGGCTTTAAAGACAAACAGATGTGACACGCATGGGCACCACCCCTCTTATATAAAAGATATCAGTATGTGCTTGGGGTTTTTAGTTGCAAGGATTCCCCATTTCTCGGATCATCCCTAAATAGTCCCTCAAACCACAACGAGGGCTGCCCACTACTAGAGCATTCTCTGGTGAGCATGTGATGGCCAATAATGAAGCAAGACACTCAGGGGGTGAGTGAGGCCATCCCGTTCTTTTTGGGAAACTCCCCCGGGGTCCTATCTCCAGTTATTGGGATGCAAATCCTGCTGAATTGAATAAAGGGCTCACTAATGAGAATGCTTGGTTCTCGTAGTTGAGAGCCATATTAGATGTTTGTTTTGTTGGGGTTTATGGGAGAGTAGGGCCAGGTCATCTGCAAAGTCCAGGTCATCGAGCTTCATCCAAGGTGACCACTGGATCCCATTTCATGATCCAGTCTTTAGCAAGCAGGTAGAGAAAAGGTAAGAGCAAAGAAGCCTGGTGGACACCAGTCAACATTCAGAAGACTTCTGTGAGTTGTCCTCATGGACTATATTTCAGGCCATTCCCTCACAAGTTTTACTGATGATTCTTGCAAGTTTATCTGGCACAACATAGTGGCAGAGGAGTATCTAAAGGGTTTCTCTGTCCACGCTGTTGAATGACTTCTCATAGTCTACAAAGTTGACATACAGGGGGGAGTTCCATTTCATCAACTGCTCAATAATGATGCCTAGTGTTGCAATCTGGCCTGTGCAGGATGTATATTTGCAAAAGCCAGCTTGCTGGTCTCACAACTGAGCATCAACTTGTTCCTTCATTCTGTTCAGGATGACTCTGTTGAACACTTTGCCTGCGGTTGATAGAAGAGTTATCCCTCTATAGTTTGTGCTTTACTCAGGTCACCTTTCTTGGGGCTCTTGATGAGAAATCCCTCCTTCCAATCTTAGTACCTTTTCCTCTTCCTAGATCCTTCCAAACATGGGGTAGAGCTTGTCTACTGATGTTTCAACGTCTGCCTTCAGTGACCCCACAGGACTTTTGTCAGGTTCTGCTGCCTTCCCATTTCTCAGACGTTTGATGGCTTTCCACATTTCTTTCTTGGTTGTCCTGCTGCAGTTGATTTTCAAGTCCTTGTTAGCTGTCTGCATGTGGTGGAGACTGTGGACACGGGCTGGTTCAGCGCTTCTTCAAAGTGCTTCAACTATCTTTTTTGTTGGCCTTCATTACCCATGATTATCTTCCCAGCTTTGTCTTTGACAGATCTTTCTGGCTTGCAATATCTGCCGGAGAATTTCCTTGTTATGTTGTAGAATTCTTTCAAGTTTCCATGGATCGCTGCTTCCTGGGCTTCTGTGGCAAGACTATCAATTAATCTTCGTTTGTCCGATCCTAAGCTTCTCTTTTCTTCCTTGTTGGTTTCGGTGTACTTACCCCGGGCTTTCACTTTTTCTGCTTTTGTTCAGCTGGTGTTTACTGCAACTTTCTTGACATTCTGGATTGCTCCTTCCTGGGCTTCTGTGGTAAGACCATCAATGAATCTTCGTTTGTCTGATCTTAAGCTTCTCTTTCTTTCCTTGTTGGTTTCGGTGTGCTCACCCCGGGCTTTCACTTTTTCTGCTTTTGTTCGGCTAGTGTTTACTGCAGCTTTCTTCACATTCTGACAGACTTTTCTCTCATGATCATATGTAAATGGAACTAAAAGGACATGTCTATGCTTCCCTTTCAGTAAAATGTGTTGTGCTTGGACCTCTTATGCTTTGCTTACAAATGTTTGGATTAAACTGTAATGCTAGGCTGGGCTCTCCTCTGAATCCATGGCACCTTGCATGCGTTTAATATAATCTCACTATAGGGGTTCTAAAAAGAGGAATTATTACCATCCACGGTACCACTCCATATAATCAGAACTCAAAAAAAGGTAACCAAATGGTGTATCTACACTACTCACCAGATAATTCTGTGAGGGTAGAAGCACAGATGCACACATGTGTTAAGACGAGAAACCTCACTCACCCTAAGGTGACATGCTTGATCATTGGGTTCCCTCTTGCACACCGGGTCTGCATGGTTACCAGTGTGGGCTACAACTACCCAGCAGGAGAGGAGCGTGACGTGTTTTATGTCATCCTATGCAGGTTTGAGCGAGGGGCAAAGTGCAAAAAATCAAAAAGGTGGGTTTAGAACTATCTCCTGGTTGACAAAGTCAATACTTTATTCGTGTCCCCAGTGGATAGGTTAAAAACAGCTAAGTGAGATAGGGGTATGGATGTTGCCTATTAGGATCAGGTCAACATGTTTCTGTCTTGCTAGACCGAAAGGTTCTTGGCATTCTTCAGGACCATTTGCTTCGTCACTCTACTAGATAAATGTGAGTGAAAAAAAATGAATTATGAAAATACCATACTTTACTGGTATGGCATTGATCATTGGTACCAGCTTGTAGCCAGGTCCACAGTCTGTAAGGATATAAGAACACACATCAAAATACAGTATGCAATTCAAAACGTCCCATTCTTTATAAACCACCAGTGTCTTTCACCATCACTGCAAAGTGTATAATTATAGATAAAAACAAGCAGTTGTATGAAGTCTCACCAATTGGAGACTACTACTCCACATATACCTTCATAAGTCCTTTAGTAGCAGGTCTTAGGACTCTAAAGGTTTAAAAAGGTACAGTAGCACATCATCAGACAAAACAAGATCAAAATAGATTCTAGGCAAATCCTCCTTATAACACACTTAACCTCCTTTCTTTTACCAATAGGACCTGGTGTGTCCTGTTCCAAGCACCACTAAAACACTCATGTAGGGCAGTGTGAGGTAGTTTATGCCAGAGTGTATCAGGTAGGTATCTACACTACTCCAGCCAATTAGTACCGTGTTATTAAGTAGGTCATGGTATCTGTGAGCTTGTCTCAAAAAAACATCAAAAAGAAGTGTCCATGTGAAAGAGATGGGGCAATTATACAGCTCACAGTGCCAAGACTAGCTCTACTAAGTGCTTAGCTGTAGCCTGTGTGCCCTCTATGTTGCTCAACAAGGGTGTTAAACTAACAGCATGAAGCCACACTCAGCTGGGTAATATGTGTCTCAGTGGAAAGACGATGTGCAGAGCACCTCTAAATGCTGGAGAAAATAACAGCAGTCTGCCCATGATACACTCCTAGGTAACCTGTAGTGTAAGTGTGCAGGGTAGACTGAGTAATTGATACATAGCCGCGTATGGTCGGAGAGCGCGCTTCTCTCATAGAGCACTATGATAATAAATATGAATAATGTTGGACTTGGCCCTTCTGGCAGGTTCACCCCTAAACTTTTTGGGAGTATATTAGCTCTTTCCCTATGGAGGACTAGTGGTTTTAGGCCTCTAGGCGCTTTCACACTGTGTCCCAGTGGAAAGCGTGTGCGCTCTGTGTATGGTTTAGTTAGACTGACCTGCCCTCCCGTAGGAATGCATGGGGGAATGTATGTGTCCCTGGTAGTTCCTGATGCGTGGGGAGTGCAGGTGCGAGTTTGGTGTGTGCAGACTCGTGTGATTAAATGCTGCGCGATGATGTGTGCGGCGTTACTGTAGCTAGTGTGGAAGTGCCACTTCTAGACACTGGGAACAACTAAGGGTGTGGCTCGGATCAGCAAGGCTGAGCCTAATCAATAAGGAAACAAGAAAATGCCAATGCTGATGAATCATTCAAAAAGAGTCAATAAATCATGGAAGACAACATGAAACAACCACGATTGAACTAATTAATAGTGTTTATTTCAATATATCTTCATTATATAGAGTTTTTTGATCTATCTTGTATGGGAATCATTTAGATACAAGAATGAAAAACCGTAAACAATTTTATATACATAAACATATAAAAAGATTTTTAGAAAAATAGGACTACAAAAGACTTATCTGCCATTAAGACAGACCTTAAACCAACATTGATACACCGCTCCTCATTCAACCAAACAAACATTCGAACGAGACTGCCTTCGGTAACCTATTTTCCACTTTTTAGAAGTTACCAAAGGACAAACTAAACCTGGTGGGAATTGAACAAAACTTTTAGTAGGTGCAAATCTATAGTTGTTCATCAAGTTTTGTAAACAATGAAAAAAAAATTTTTGAAAGCACCCACTGAATATCTTTACACCAGTGTTTGTTTATACAACAAAAAACAGGTCGACGCGTTTCGAACCCCTAGACGTTAGCACAAGGGGGTTCTCCTCAGGACCAAGACACTGTAATAAGAAGAAAAAGGAGAAAAGGGTGTAACTACACCTGTGCAATGTACAATGGCCTCAGAGTGCACAAAATGCCTACATTCTACTACAGTAACACAAATCTTACCGGCAGCGCGAATCAAGTCTTTTCTTAGATAGAGCCAACTGTAAAAGCAAAGAATGGACTGAATTACAACATGCAGCCAAAAAACGAAAATGAAGAAAATGTCATGGTCGGAATAGTCATTCAGCACTGGTCGTCTACTCACATTAATGGCGAAAATTCTCACACAGAAGTGAGGGAGGTTGTTTTGAGTGGTTTAGCGGAAAGTCCCATGTTGGGATTGGAGCGGAAAGCTCTACGCTGAGGAAATGAAAGGAAGTTCGGTGTAAGTCTAGGCTGGAGTTGACAATTTATAGAATGCGCACTGGTGTTCTAGAAAACATACCTTGTATGTACTTCCGTCAACAGGCACTAAACTTGCTTGGCATTGAAGCGGCACCGCCAAGTCTGTGGACGAAAGAGACCTTGGTCAATAACCTGTCTCCGGCGAAAACCTCTAACACCTAGAGAACGAATCGAAGTTGTATACACGTAACGGTTACCTGATTCATGGCGGGGAGCACTTGTATTCCATCGGAGTGAGGGACTGTTGCTTGTGAGCTCTTACTTTCGTATAGCTTCTAAATAGAATTCTGGGAGTGCCCGGAATTATGGGAATTGTAGTTTCCACACCAGTCGAAAAAACCTTTGTAGTCCAGGGCAGTGGACACAAAAATATTTTTTGTCAAAGCGGTTAGCAAAAAATATTATATTATGTGTAATGAATAAAAAAATATTATTTGGGAAACCTCAAGTCTAGAAGGTGTAGCGCAGAGGGTCAGGGTGGGACTTGGCTGGACCAGCAATCAGAACTATGAATTGCGGGAAGAAAGGAGAGGGGATCTCCACCTTTATAGTCTGTAAATTTCAGACAATTCGTTGAGACCAGTTATGGCAGTGTCGAATTTCACGATTAGCATTGCTTCTCGTTGTGAGAGTTTTAATTCCAAGTTCCCTCTTCGAGGGTCGCGTTCGACTTTAGAAATGACCGTCCAGCGAAGGTCTTGTTCTACATGTGCCATTTTGTGCCAATGGTTCACAAGTGGTGCTGTCTCGACGTTTTTCTTAATGCGTGATTTATGTTGCGTAATCCGATGGCGTACCTCCTGATTGTTTTTTCCGATATATAGCATTGAAAAGGGGCATAGAATTCCATAAATGACGTATTTCGTCTTGCAATTTGAAAAAGTTTCATGCTTCCAATGGATGCCTTTATGGGAGAATAAAGCTCCACTGATCGTTTGATCGCAGCACGAGCAAGTTCCGCATTTGTGGTGTCCTTGTATGGGTGTCAGACCCATCATTTGTCTCAGTGTAGGTTCGGGGGCTTTGTATGATGATGCCCTGACTATGTGGTTGGCCAGATTTTTTTCTCTTTTGAAAGCAAATAAGGGGACCGTCCCCTAAGTGGAATCCAAATTCTGGATCAAATGCCAATTCTGATGGATTACTTTTTTTAGCTGATTGGAATTAGGACAAAAAGTGGTGACGAATACCGGGCGTTCTGTAGGGGACTTGTCTTTTTTAGTCAGTAGTGTTTCGCTAGGGGTCCAAAAGGCTCTCTTCATGGCTGTTTTTACCAGTTTTTTAGGGTAACCCCGCTTTGCCCGTGGGTTGGAGCGGGTGCCCACCCCGCATACTAGTGCCTCTGTCAAGTACCAACAAACTTTAGCTTCCACAGGAGCCGATGAGAGTTCCTCAATTCCCAACTTCCCTAGCTGCGAGTCTTGCTACTCACATATAGGAGAGGGGGGAAAGGGGAGTTGGAATGAGAAAGAGAGACTGCACTGCTTCGTCTTCTTCTGACTGGATTCTATTCTTCTTCGTGTTGAATCCTGCAATAAATTACGTTATTTGCATGTAACCTCTAACATAACTTCCCACTACTATACCCTTCACTTTACTACTGTGTACCTGTCTTCCCACAGTGCTTAGCTGCTCTCTTGTATGCTGTTCGATACTGGTTCTAGCTCTCGTCAATACTGGTCTGGTGTGAACGTCGTCTAGGAGTCTTCCTGTAACACAAATTATCTGTAACCTCTGCCCACTGAAATAATCCCACTACAATGTTTCCCTCACTAAAACTAAGTTACCTGTGCGGTATTTGTGAGACGACTAAGAGATGCTTCCTTTCATAGTCCAAAAGATCCGTTTACTGCCGATGAATTGATTTGATATAAGCAGCTGATAGCGGACTTATGATTGAAGGGTTCTTGTCTTTAGATTGTTGAAGAAGAGGCAATGAAGGTAGAACAACCATATATATATATATATATATATATATATATATATATATATATATATATATATATAACCATTCACACTCTCTTCTACCCTGGAGACTATTGTCTTTAGACTAAGATCTTTACTAGATTTGATAATCCTTCTATTCGTGGTTTCCCTTGTTCTCTACGTAGGATTCCACTTGGCTCCAAAACTACAACTGTGGAAAACAATTCTGATAAGCTTTTGTCTCTATTGTAGAATTCTACTATAACTTGTAATGTTCACATATTCCATGAATCCTATTGCAGCCAAATAACTCTGGAAGACTTAGCTGTCTTTTTCTCTGGAACTCTGCTATTCCGGAATGCGTAGAATGATGACTGAAACACCGAGCTCTTCAGAAATGCTGCCTTCTCCTCAGGAATTCCGTTGAAGTGCGCCACAGTAATCGCGAGCGAGCGCTAGGACAGCTGCGATCGCTCGCGGGTCTAACAACTAGACCGATAACCGCTGCTGCGGTGAACAGCATCCATCTTGGAATTTCGTGGTCGCGAACCCAAAAGAATCCGCATGAACAGGGAGACCTGGGGCATGGACAAGACTCGGCGTAATCTCCTATAAGCCTGATGCAGAAGCGACAGCCCTAAACTGTACCTGCCCTGCCTTGGAACCTGTCTGGATCCTGCACTCCTGACAGCCTCTGGCGGGTGCCCACCCCGCTTATTTAATTATTTCTGCCGTTCTGGTTGGCAGATTTATTATTCGCGGGTGCCCAACCCGCATTGCCGCCGTTAAAGATTTATCTCCCACAGCGGGTGCCTACCCCACTTGGTATGCATAAGAAAGAGGGAGCCCACCCCTCATTGCCGCTTTGGAGAAAAAGAGAATCACCGCCGCAGGCCCGGAGTCTCCTCGGCATCATCTCTCTGCCGCGCTGGGATTGGCCCAGTGGGAGAGAGTGCTTCCCCGTGACTGGAGGCTTGACCGCGGGAGCCACGCGGTGATTGGAGGCAGCGCAAGCCACCTCCTTGCTTTCCCCCAAGCCGCTACGGAAGCTGGAGACGAGTGCCGGCTGACGCGGGGCTCCCGTGAGGAGGGGAGAGCCCCGCATGACGAAGACTGGGACCGGAGCAGCGAGGCCGCCCCAGCGTGTCCGGAAGTACTACCCGGTAAGTGAGGGCGTCCCAGCAGGTCTCCTCGGCCCAGCGCAGTGCTGTTCTCTGTTCAGAGCCCCGAGAAGGCTCCAACGAAGGGGGGCCAGTGTTCTTTGTTCAAGAGCGCGAGGCTGCTCCAACGGGGCCAGCATTGTGTGTTTTAGAGCGCGGGTGCGCTCCAACGTTACGGGCCAGCATTGTGTGTTTTAGAGCGCTGGTACGCTCCAACGTTACGGGGCCAGCATTGTGTGTTTTAGAGCGCTGGTACGCTCCAACGTTACGGGGCCAGCATTGTTTGTTTTAGAGCCGGTAAGGCTCCAACGAGGCCCATTGTTTGAAGAGCCCTGTGAGGCTCCAACATTGGCCGCATCATTTGTGTAGAGCCCACGAGGCTCCCCCATTATCGTGGGGCATTCCAGAGCCCAGAGAGGGCTCCAAAGGCACCGTGGTGCCCAAGCATTTTCCCAGCTGCCCAGCACTTAGTGGGCAGCAGCAACGTTTAGGTTGGGCCCTGTTGCTTTATGCTTTGGCTTGCGCAGCCTGCGCAGTCTTGCCCTGACTCTGCTGGACAAAGAGCGTTTGAGCCCCTGAGAGGCCAAGTTGGCCTGGGGACAGTTTTCTTGTGTCGTGCCCTCACCTAGGGTACATGGTTATGTTTACCGGTGTACTTTTGCGCAATGCGCCTTTCCTTTATGCTATGTTTATTTCTAACTGTGCCTACGCGTATGAGAGGGTTTTTCCTAGTATAGGTTACAACTAGTAAGTTCATGGTTCCCTGCGTAATATTTTCCTAAGGTGGTTAGGGTTGCGTAGGTGGTACTTACCTGTTACCAGTGGTTACTGGTTGTGCGCTACATTTGGTGCTACAGTGATTGTATGTGCTATGTTCTAAAGTGTTATTACTACCAAGTGTTAGTTCTAAAAGTGCTTATTCCTGACAGTGGTCCATGAGTCCCTGTCCCATGTAGATAATCCCCTGTAAATTCTGCCCGTGCCAGTTGGCACAGTGTAAATTGTGTGAATATTATCTAATGTGTTTTGGTATAATACAAAGGCTATTTTTATATAATACCTTGTGTGGAGTTTCTTTTGTGGTGGGCCTTGGGTGTTGTTGCTGGGTGCGCGCGCAAACGCTTTACACATTGCCTCCGGGATAAGCCTGACTGCTCGTGCCAAGCTACCAAGGGGGTGAGCAGGGGTTATCTTTGGCGTGTAACTCCCCAGCCCTGACTAGAGTGGTGGTTTCTGCCTGGCTTTGGCGCAAGCCTCAGCCAACCAGAAATCCCATTTCTAACAAATAATCATAATGCACACTTAAGTAATGAGTGTACCTAGAAGCATGGACCCTGATCGCCTCTATTAATTACTCGATGCTGCCTGTACGGTCGGACTGAGTTAACGCTCCGACATATTAGAAGTGGTGACACTAGTACTCGCCGCGTGTTGTCGCTTGTCAAAAAAGCCTGAGCCCTCAGGGAGAGCACTCATGGGTCTGCCTCTGCTCGGAGAAGGCAGGCTGCTCATGCCCTACACGGCAGCTCCCAGTGGAATAGGCTCTCTCTCCTGAACAGCACAGTCGGGGGTCTTTTTGCGAAGACATAGTAAGTTGTCTCTACCCAGCAAGCAGGCAGGGGAAATTCTTCCTGCAGCTTGGACTGTAGACCAACGAGGGTGCACCATTGTCCACGGTGTCCTCGACAGTCCTCGGTGGTCAGTCAGGTAATTTCCCACGCATTGTGGGTCCAACCCACTGAACAAAGCATTAGCATCTACTTTGGGCAGCAACCCGTATCCATCGACCAAGTTGCTGTGGAACTTGACAGCACAGGAGCAGGCTATCTTGGTGCAGGCAACCACACCAAGATGGTTAGGAGTCTCAACATTTGTGGAAGTAGTGACATTACTGGTGGCCCCCTCTGGCATATGTGGTCACCACAGAATTGCAGTACTTGTTTGTCCACTCCTGCACCATGCTTATCTCACAGCTCTTTCTCTGGCGGCCCTCTTCTGGCCTCTGGGGATCACTGATCCGACAATGCACATGGGCAATGACCCAATCAGTGCCCATCCTCACACCTCACTCAAGGAATCCTCTCGTAGAGTTCCTCACTGGACCTCGCTCCCTCCAACGCTCTCCTCTTCCTTGCAGGGCACACTGGTCTTGGCAAGCAGGCAGGCGCCGTTGGTCCAGGCTCCATGGCAGGTGACCTTAGAGTCATGAGTAATGTCCGCTCACGCAGCAGGGAGACTAGCAGGCCCTTGCCCCCAGTCCTGGTCACAGTCAGAAGCCTCGCAGAGCTTCCCCTTCTCACATAGCCCATCTGACTGCTTGGCAGATGACACATTTTGGAGTCTCAGCCTCCCTTTCTTATAGTCCATTTCCAGACACCAAAATGTAATTTTTATGTTAAGGTTCTGCTTCTTCTAAAGTGGACATTTCTTGTTTCTTCTTTCCTCATGAAACACTGTGTGTCACAACAGTCAAGTCTCCGAAGCTGACTGACCCATAGCACAATTCATGCGAGTGACCAGAGTTCATACCTGGAGGTCAGCACAGTGATATGGGCATCAAAAGGTTACTCCCAGATGCCCAGCCCTACTTTTTATGATTCCCTTCACAGCCCTGTCTTCTTTTCTTAGATGTGTCTAGGCCCTTTTCCTGTGATCTATCACTGAATCAAGTCTATTGAAGAGCAGTCTATTGAAGTGTAAAGATATTCTCTTCCTTTTTCACTTAAGTATGTGTCCCATCCAGCTTACAGGAATGCAGCAACACACACATCTTTCCGGGGGCATTCCTCTACTTCTCATGTCTTCACCAGACAGGCCTGGACTTCTCAAAATTGGAATCCAGGGCCCCCCATGTAGTGTATAATTGTAGGTATACTTGCTGTCCACCACTCTTACCTCCCTCCATTGTACCCTTACATCTCTACACGCATTCAGCACAAACACACTCCGTCTGCGTGCACTGTCCAGCTCTTAAGCTTTTTTACATTTAAATAGGGTGTGCTATTAAGAAACACACACACTTCCAGCCCAACGACTAACCATGTGTGCTGCACAACACTTCACCCTTCATGTATTGTCCTTCACGCAAGCACAGCTACACCCTGCACATGCTCTCATTGTGCATGCACTACACCGCACTAAATCCCTTCTGTAATGTATTCCTCACAGACATACCTACACCCAGTACATGCACTAAGCACGCACGTACTGCTCTATACTTGTACTGTACCCTTCCCAGGCACACATACATCATGTGTAGAGTCACTATTCCTGCGCTACACAGCACTCCACATCTACCTGATTTAGGCCATAGGGTGAGTTAAGCACACAACGGAACTTTAAAAAGGTGAGTGAGCCTCTAGGCCTCACTCCAACGGCACAGGGTAAAAAGGTCCTGTTCACTGCCGCCGATCAATACAAGGTATGCTGCCACCACCGGGCTTATAAGGCCTAACTCCTGGGGTAGTGCTTTAGGTGCCCCTCCCAGTCCAACTACACCATAATCCGTGAGGCAGGCCTATGTCATGGTGCACACGCATGATCCGCTGAATCAGCTCCAAGGTTTTCTTGACTCCCTTGTGACCAGCCAACAGATCGTCGTGACAATGTTGAATTACTTCCAATCGCAGATCATTGTGGGGCACAAAAAGGTTTTTCAAATAATAAGGTTTCCCATCCTTGATCTTTCTTCCGGGTCCTTCTTTGACCCAATTACTCAACTCTTCCTTCGAGAGGGAATTCCTTAGCTTGTCTTCAAATTCTGGATAAGCTATTACTCCGATTATTTTCTCTGTAGGGATAATTAATCCATCTTTCTTCTTGCAATCTTCTTCTCCAAAGGGAAGGCGAGATAAGGCATCAGCCTTGCCATTTGCGGCGCCGGGTCGATAAGTTAACACAAAATTGTAATCGGCAAAAAATAGCGACCATCTCAATTGCCTGGGAGTGAGTGTTCGAGCTGATTTCAAAAATTGCAGATTGCGATGATCGGTGAAAACTGTCACTTCGTGTCTTGCTCCTAACAGGTAATGTCGCCATTCCTGAAATGCATCTTTTACAGCGAGCAGCTCCTTGTCAGCAATTGAATAGTTTATTTCTGCTGCAGATAATTTTCGCGACCTGTAAGCTACCGGATGGAGCTGTCCTGTAACTTTATGCCTCTGTGACAGTACTCCTCCAATGGCCTTATTTGATGCATCTGCCTCCACATGGAAGGGCTCCTCCGGGTTTGGATGCAGCAATACTGGTGCAGAAACAAATATCTTCTTCAGTTCCACAAAAGCCTTTTCTATATCTGCAGTCCATTCAAATTTGGCTTCCTTCTTTAGCAAGCGAGTCAAAGGGCTGACCTTTTCCGAAAAATTGGGAATGAATCGCCTGTAAAAATTGGCAAATCCAATAAAACTCTGCACCTCTTTTACACCTTGTGGGGAAGGCCAATCTGTTATAGCCTTAATCTTAGACTCATCCATTGAAACTCCATTGGATGACAAGACAAACCCCAAGAACTCCACTTGCTGGGCGTGAAAAACACACTTCTCCAACTTGACGAATAGTTGATTCTCCAATAATTTACTCAAGATGGCTCGTACATGATGCACATGCTCCTCCATGTTAGCTGAAAAAGTTAGAATGTCATCAATGTATACCACAGCAAATCGATCTAAATACTCTCTTAAAACATCGTTGACAAAATGTTGAAATGCTGCCGGAGCATTGCACAAACCAAAAGGCATCACCTGATACTCGAACAAACCCAGCCAGGTTCGGAAAGCCGTCTTCCATTCGTCTCCTTCAGCAATGCGCACCAAATGATAAGCGCCTCGCAAATCCAACTTGGTGTACACCTTGGCTTCTTTGACCTGATCGAGCAATTCCGAAATCAACGGTAAAGGATACCGATTCTTTTTGGTAACTAAATTTAAGGCTCGATAATCTATACAAGTTCTGAGCTTGCCATCTTTTTTAGGAATAAAAAAGAGGGGGGATGAAACAGGAGATTGTGAAGGGCGAATGAAACCATTTGCCAAGTATTGTTCAATGTATTCCTTTAAATGTAGATTTTCGGCTTCAGAAAGTGCATAAATCCGACTACACGGTAGTGAGGCTCCTGGCTCCAACTCAATTCGACAATCATACTCTCGATGCGGCGGCAATTTCTTGGCCTCTAATTCATCAAAAACCGAATCCAAATCTTGGTATTCTTGTGGAATCCTTGGAATCTCTAACATACAGATGGACTGAGTAGAACTGGCCAAACTCAACGATGGAGTAGTTGAACGATTCTCGCTTTCATTTCCAAAGCAATGCTTCAAACAATAATCTGAGCTCATTTCAATGGATCTCTTTGCCCAATCAATCCTTGGATTGTGTTCCGTTAACCAAGGAAGTCCCAAAATGAGTTGAAACTGAGGGGCATCTATGAGGCTGAATTGTATGGTACTGAGATGATTTTCAGGACCCCTCAAGGACATTTCTTCAGTCTCAAACACTATGGGGCCAGAAGATAAATTAGTACCATCCACAGCTCGGACAGCTTCTGGTTTCTTCTTCTTCAAGAATTGAATCTTCAAAGATTGAGCAAATCTGATATCGCAAAAGTTTCCCGTTGCCCCTGAATCAATCATGACCGAGATCTTATTAACTTCTGAATTTCCAAATTTGATTAGAACTGATATGATTAAGTGTGGGGCCGACGACTGCAAGGTGTTCGCTAAAAATTGAGGAACTGGAGCTGTCTTATCAACTGCTTCCACCAGGGCAACTCCTCCTACTGGTGGAGCCTGTCTTTTACCCAGACATTCTTCTTGGGCTTCTTTGGACACTCCTTGACAAAATGCCCCGAGTTACCACAGTACATGCACAGCTTGCCCACTCTTCTCTTCTCTCTTTCTTCATTAGTCAAAGGTCCCCGCACGGACCCTATTTGCATTGGTTCTTCTTCACTACTACCTTCTTTGGTTTTGGAATTTTCAGATCTTGACCTGTCAAACCGTGGAGGAATATATTTTACATCCTTACGCCTCTCATTCCTTCTTTCACCTTGGCGTTGATCGATCTGTAGCACCAAATCAATTAATGCAGAAATTTCCGTAGGCCGTTTAGGAATTTGCGCCAATCCATCCTTTAACTCATCTTTTAAACCTCTGTAGAATATGGCGGCTCTCTTTTCTTCTGGCCAATTTGTTTCGACAATTAGTTTATTAAATTGTGCCAGATAAGCAACCAAATCTCGATTTCCTTGCTTTAAATCTAAAAGATCATTATCTGTGGCTTGTGATATGGATCGCCTATCAAAAATGCGCAAAAATTCTTTCTTAAATGCTTCAAAATCATACAAAATGGCTTCCTTGTTGTTCACCAAAGGCATTGACCACGCCGCAGCATCTCCACTCAGGTAAGACAATATGAAGGCAACCCGGGACTGATCCTCCTTAAATATGATTGGTCTACACAAGAAGTGCAAAGAACACTGTGTAAAGAAGATCTGGGCCTTAAGTGGATCCCCACTAAAACGTTCAGGGGCTGCTAAAGGAATTGTTGGGGAGATAGCATGTATGACCTGAGTGGTCAGCTCAGTGACTGAAGGTGCAGGAGAGAAAGGCGTCGACTTACTCTCCTTACCCAAGGTTGGTGACCCCAAGGAGAACTCCTCGAAGCGTTGACGCAAAAACAAGGCCTCCTGACGAGACTGCCTTACTTCCTCTCTAAGGGATTTACTTTCTTCAATTGTGTCTCCCAATTGTTTCTGAATGCCGTCTAATACAGCAGCTAAGGTCTTTACATCAATTCCCTCAGCCATCCTACTCAGGTGGAAGTTTGTGAGGGCACTTCAATCTGTCAAGTACCAACAAACTTTAGCTTCCACAGGAGCCAATGAGAGTTCCTCAATTCCCAACTTCCCTAGCTGTGAGTCTTGCTACTCACATATAGGAGAGGGGGGAAAGGGGAGTTGGAATGAGAAAGAGAGACTGCACTGCTTTGTCTTCTTCTGACTGGATTCTATTCTTCTTCGTGTTGAATCCTGCAATAAATTACGTTATTTGCATGTAACCTCTAACATAACTTCCCACTACTATACCCTTCACTTTACTACTGTGTACCTGTCTTCCCACAGTGCTTAGCTGCTCTCTTGTATGCTGTTCGATACTGGTTCTAGCTCTCGTCAATACTGGTCTGGTGTGAACGTCGTCTAGGAGTCTTCCTGTAACACAAATTATCTGTAACCTCTGCCCACTGAAATAATCCCACTACAATGTTTCCCTCACTAAAACTAAGTTACCTGTGCGGTATTTGTGAGACGACTAAGAGATGCTTCCTTTCATAGTCCAAAAGATCCGTTTACTGCCGATGAATTGATTTGATATAAGCAGCTGATAGCGGACTTATGATTGAAGGGTTCTTGTCTTTAGATTGTTGAAGAAGAGGCAATGAAGGTAGAACAACCATATATATATATATATATAACCATTCACACTCTCTTCTACCCTGGAGACTATTGTCTTTAGACTAAGATCTTTACTAGATTTGATAATCCTTCTATTCGTGGTTTCCCTTGTTCTCTACGTAGGATTCCACTTGGCTCCAAAACTACAACTGTGGAAAACAATTCTGATAAGCTTTTGTCTCTATTGTAGAATTCTACTATAACTTGTAATGTTCACATATTCCATGAATCCTATTGCAGCCAAATAACTCTGGAAGACTTAGCTGTCTTTTTCTCTGGAACTCTGCTATTCCGGAATGCGTAGAATGATGACTGAAACACCGAGCTCTTCAGAAACGCTGCCTTCTCCTCAGGAATTCCGTTGAAGTGCGCCACAGTAATCGCGAGCGAGCGCTAGGACAGCTGCGATCGCTCGCGGGTCTAACAACTAGACCGATAACCGCTGCTGCGGTGAACAGCGTCCATCTTGGAATTTCGTGGTCGCGAACCCAAAAGAATCCGCATGAACAGGGAGACCTGGGGCATGGACAAGACTCGGCGTAATCTCCTATAAGCCTGATGCAGAAGCGACAGCCCTAAACTGTACCTGCCCTGCCTTGGAACCTGTCTGGATCCTGCACTCCTGACAGCCTCTGGCGGGTGCCCACCCCGCTTATTTAATTATTTCTGCCGTTCTGGTTGGCAGATTTATTATTCGCGGGTGCCCACCCCGCATTGCCGCCTGTTGGACTTGGCCCTTCTGGCAGGTTCACCCCTGAACTTTTTTGCTTTTTACTGGTGACTTGGTGTGGTGATTCTTTGGTTTCTGCGCACTTTCCCTGTGTCCCAGGGCAAAGTACATGCGCGCTCTGAGTGCATGTGGTGAGATAGGCCTGCCCTCCCATAGGAATGCATGGGGAATGTATGTGTCCCTAGTAGTTCCTGATGCGTGGGGTGTGCAGGCCCGAGTTTGGTATGTGCGGACTCGTGGGAGTGAATGCTGCGCGATGATGTGTGTGGCGTGCATGTACCTAGTGTGGAAGTGCCACTTCTAGAAGTGGGCACTTCTGTGTGCAGTGTGTCTGTCGCGTGATTGGCTGGTCATGTCATGTGACAGGCTAGGGATTCCCCAGAGTCAGGATGAGTCACCCAGTGGTGAATGGGGAGATCAGCAGCTAGATGGGTGGGAGGAGTACACCTGGGTCCTGAATAGGACAGGTTTTGCCACACACAATGCTGGCCCCGCCCCCTGCGGTGCGACTGACGACCCTAGCCCTGCCAATGAATAGAGTGAGGGGCTGAGCACATCAAGGGTGCTCCCCAACCAGCTGCGACTGGTTTTCCCCCTCACCCTGAACCCAGAACAAAGGGGTTTGCTGTACAAAAATGGGGCTGTGTCCCCACAGAAACTGTTCTCTGCCAGGATCTTACCTGAGGGGGGCTGCTGCTGCTGCTGGACCAGAGGACCGCCACTTGGACTACCTCCCTGCCTGGAGGCCCAGTGAGCTGGCTCTGGGTCCAGCCTTGCCCCCCACCCCTGCCCTGCTGCATGCAGGGAAGAACTTTGCTGGACTTGGCTTGGATCCTACTCTAGGCGCTGGGAGCGCTTTATTTTCCCCCTAGGGTGCCTGGAAGCGCCTTTCATTCACTTATAGCGCCAGAAGCACTTTAATTGGGGCCAGCAGCGCTGCGATTATCAGCGAGGGAACCCCGACGTAGGGATTCCCTGCTATTGTGCTATATTCGAAGCGGGTGCCCACCCCGCATTGGGTGCTTGTTGGCGGGTGCCCACCCCGCTTATTGAAGTATTCCTACGGCGGGTGCCCACCCCGCCGTGTACTGCATATCGGGGGAGCCCACCCCTCTTATCCCCGGAGAAATCACCGCGGCGGCCCGGTTCTCAAACCGGAAGTCAGGCAACGGCTCGTAGGACGGGGGCGGAGCCTCGGCCTGCAACGGAAGTCCAGGCGGGAGCCCACTCCGCACTGGACGGCTTCCTGGAGGAGCGAGAGAAGGCTGCCGGGGAAGAGAGAGAGAGCCCCCGAGGAGCGGGAGCTCTCTAGTGCCGGCCGCCCTGACCCCGACGCGTACAGTGAGCCTGGAGCCTCAGAGGCTCCACGAGAAGCGTCGCCGGAGTCCCGGTGAGTGAGGCTCTGAGTGTGGGGGTGATTTTAGTGGCAAGGGCCCCAGAGAGGGGGTCCCCACCTCCTCTGCAGCGCCCCGTGCTTGTCCTGCCGCTCGGCCCGCCGGGGCCACTCTAAACGGCAGGAGCATTCTCATTGAGAGCCTTGAAGGCTCTACGGGGGCATTATTTGTTGCACGAGCCCAGTGAGGCTCACACGTTCTTGGGGGCATTTTTATTAAGAGCACGAGCCCTGTGAGGCTCCAACAGGGCACATTGTTTTGTAGAGTCCAGAGGGACTCCCACGTCGCAGCATTACGTTCTCGAGCCCCTGAGAGGCTCCAACGACGGGGCCAATATTTTCCCTTGCGCCCACGAGGCTCCAACGAAGAGCACAGTATTATTTAGAGCCTGCGAGGCTCTAGGGGGTATTCCATTTGTTTCAGAGCCCTGGGAGGCTCCAACGTTGGCCCCGGCATTTCTCCAGTTGCCCAGCACTTAGTGGGCAACTGCCACGTTTAGGTTGGGGATAATTTACATTTTGGCTGGCGCAGCTTTACTGGGACAGGGCGTCCTTGCCCCTTCAAGGCCAGTTGGCCCAGGGACTGCCACAGATAGTGGCTAATGTGAGTTTTTGCGCCATTGTACCTTTCCCGCACCTCTGAATGTGTTTATGCGTCATGTGCTTTGCTTTACACCGCTGAATGTATTTTATGCATCATGTGTTTCCCTTGTTCTACACCTCTGAATGTGATGCATCATGTGTAATGTGCGTTTACCCCTACAGGTATTGTGATACTTAGGTGGTTGTTTTCTCCCTAGTACAGGTGGTGCCAGTGAGGTCCTGATTCCCTGCGCAATATTTTCCTAAGGTGGTTAGGGTTGCGTAGGTGGTACTTACCGGATACCAGTAGTGACTGGTTGTGTGCTAGGTGTAATTTTGCGCAACTGTAATTTTATTTCCTATGTTCTATGTGCTATGTTCTAAGAGTGCTAATTCCGGACAGCGGTCCATGTGGCCCTGTCCCCTGTACATATAATCCCTTGTAAATTCTGCCCGTACCTGTTGGCACATTGTAGAGTGTGTGTTTTATCTAATGTGTTGTGGTATAATACAAAGGTTATTTTTATATAATACCTTGTGTGGAGTTTCCTTTGTGGTGGGCCTTGGGTGTTGTTGCTGGGTGCGCGTGCAAATGCTTTACACATCGCCTCAGGGATAAGCCTGACTGCTCGTGCCAAGCTACCAAGGGGGTGAGCAGGGGTTATCTTTGGCGTGTAACTTCCTTGCCCTGACTAGAGGGGTGGTTTCTGCCTGGTTTTGGCGCAAGCCCTAGCCAACCAGAAATCCCATTTCTAACATTGGTGGCAGCGGTAGGATTCGAACCCACGCCTTGGCCCTTCTGGCAGGTTCACCCCTGAACTTTTTGGCTTTTTACTGGTGACTTGGTGTGGTGATTCTTTGGTTTCTGCGCACTTTCCCTGTGTCCCAGGGTAAAGTGCGTGCGCGCTCTGAGTGCATGTGGTGAGATAGGCCTGCCCTCCCATAGGAATGCATGGGGAATGTATGTGTCCCTAGTAGTTCCTGATGCGTGGGGTGTGCAGGCCCGAGTTTGGTATGTGCGGACTGGTGGGAGTGAATGCTGCGCGATGATGTGTGCGGCGTGCATGTACCTAGTGTGGAAGTGCCACTTCTAGAAGTGGGCACTTCTGTGTGCAGTGTGTCTGTCGCGTGATTGGCTGGTCATGTCATGTGACGGGCTAGGGATTCCCCAGAGTCAGGATGAGTCGCCCAGTGGTGAATGGGGAGATCAGCAGCTAGATGGGTGGGAGGAGTACACCTGGGTCCTGAATAGGACAGGGTTTTCCACACACAATGCTGGCCCCACCCCCTGCGGTGCGACTGACGACCCTAGCCCTGCCAATGAATAGAGTGAGGGGCTGAGCACATCAAGGGTGCTCCCCAACCAGCTGCGACTGGTTTTCCCCCTCACCCTGAACCCAGAACAAAGGGGTTTGCTGTATAAAAATGGGGCTGTGTCCCCACAGAAACTGTTCTCTGCCAGGATCTTACCTGAGGGGGGCTGCTGCTGCTGCTGGACCAGAGGACCGCCACTTGGACTACCTCCCTGCCTGGAGGCCCAGTGAGCTGGCTCTGGGTCCAGCCTTGCCCCCCACCCCTGCCCTGCTGCATGCAGGGAAGAACTTTGCTGGACTTGGCTTGGATCCTACTCTAGGCGCTGGGAGCACTTTATTTTCCCCCTAGGGCGCCTGGAAGCGCCTTTCATTCACTTATAGCACCAGAAGCGCTTTAATTGGGGCCAGCAGCGCAGCGCTGCGATTATCAGCGAGGGAACCCCGACGTAGGGATTCCCTGCTATTGTGCTATATTCGAAGCGGGTGCCCACCCCGCATTGTGTGCTTGTTGGCGGGTGCCCACCCCGCTTATTGAAGTATTCCTACGGCGGGTGCCCACCCCGCCGTGTACTGCATATCGGGGGAGCCCACCCCTCTTATCCCCGGAGAAATCACTGCGGCGGCCCGGTTCTCAAACCGGAAGTCAGGCAACGGCTCGTAGGACGGGGGCGGAGCCTCGGCCTGCAACGGAAGTCCAGGCGGGAGCCCACTCCGCACTGGACGGCTTCCTGGAGGAGCGAGAGAAGGCTGCCGGGGAAGAGAGAGAGAGCCCCCGAGGAGCGGGAGCTCTCTAGTGCCGGCCGCCCTGACCCCGACGCGTCCAGTGAGCCTGGAGCCTCGGAGGCTCCACGAGAAGCGTCGCCGGAGTCCCGGTGAGTGAGGCTCTGAGTGTGGGGGTGATTCGAGTGGCAAGGGCCCCAGAGAGGGGGTCCCCACCTCCTCTGCAGCGCCCTGTGCTTGTCCTGAGGCTCGGCCCGCCGGGGCCACTCTAAACGGCAGGAGCATTCTCATTGAGAGCCTTGAAGGCTCTACGGGGGCATTATTTGTTGCACGAGCCCAGTGAGGCTCACACGTTCTTGGGGGCATTTTTATTAAGAGCACGAGCCCTGTGAGGCTCCAACAGGGCACATTGTTTTGTAGAGTCCAGAGGGACTCCCACGTCGCAGCATTACGTTCTCGAGCCCCTGAGAGGCTCCAACGACGGGGCCAATATTTTCCCTTGCGCCCACGAGGCTCCAACGAAGAGCACAGTATTATTTAGAGCCTGCGAGGCTCTAGGGGGCATTCCATTTGTTTCAGAGCCCTGGGAGGCTCCAACGTTGGCCCCAGCATTTCTCCAGTTGCCCAGCACTTAGTGGGCAACTGCCACGTTTAGGTTGGGGATAATTTACATTTTGGCTGGCGCAGCTTTACTGGGACAGGGCGTCCTTGCCCCTTCAAGGCCAGTTGGCCCAGGGACTGCCACAGATAGTGGCTAATGTGAGTTTTTGCGCCATTGTACCTTTCCCGCACCTCTGAATGTGTTTATGCGTCATGTGCTTTGCTTTACACCGCTGAATGTATTTTATGCATCATGTGTTTCCCTTGTTCTACACCTCTGAATGTGATGCATCATGTGTAATGTGCGTTTACCCCTACAGGTATTGTGATACTTAGGTGGTTGTTTTCTCCCTAGTACAGGTGGTGCCAGTGAGGTCCTGATTCCCTGCGCAATATTTTCCTAAGGTGGTTAGGGTTGCGTAGGTGGTACTTACCGGATACCAGTAGTGACTGGTTGTGTGCTAGGTGTAATTTTGCGCAACTGTAATTTTATTTCCTATGTTCTATGTGCTATGTTCTAAGAGTGCTAATTCCGGACAGCGGTCCATGTGGCCCTGTCCCCTGTACATATAATCCCTTGTAAATTCTGCCCGTGCCTGTTGGCACATTGTAGAGTGTGTGTTTTATCTAATGTGTTGTGGTATAATACAAAGGTTATTTTTATATAATACCTTGTGTGGAGTTTCCTTTGTGGTGGGCCTTGGGTGTTGTTGCTGGGTGCGCGCGCAAACGCTTTACACATCGCCTCAGGGATAAGCCTGACTGCTCGTGCCAAGCTACCAAGGGGGTGAGCAGGGGTTATCTTTGGCGTGTAACTTCCTTGCCCTGACTAGAGGGGTGGTTTCTGCCTGGTTTTGGCGCAAGCCCTAGCCAACCAGAAATCCCATTTCTAACACCGCCGTTAAAGATTTATCTCCCACATCGGGTGCCTACCCCACTTGGTATGCATAAGAAAGAGGGAGCCCACCCCTCATTGCCGCTTTGGAGAAAAAGAGAATCACCGCCGCAGGCCCGGAGTCTCCTCGGCTTCATCTCTCTGCCGCGCTGGGATTGGCCCAGCGGGAGAGAGTGCTTCCCCGTGACTAGAGGCTTGACCGCGGGAGCCGCGCGGTGATTGGAGGCAGCGCAAGCCACCTCCTTGCTTTTCCCCAAGCCGCTACGGAAGCAGGAGACGAGTGCCGGCTGACGCGGGGCTCCCGTGAGGAGGGGAGAGCCCCGCATGACGAAGACTGGGACCGGAGCAGCGAGGCCGCCCCAGCGTGTCCGGAAGTACTACCCGGTAAGTGAGGGCGTCCCAGCAGGTCTCCTCGGCCCAGCGCAGTGCTGTTCTCTGTTCAGAGCCCCGAGAAGGCTCCAACGAAGGGGGGCCAGTGTTCTTTGTTCAAGAGCGCGAGGCTGCTCCAACGGGGCCAGCATTGTGTGTTTTAGAGCGCTGGTGCGCTCCAACGTTACGGGCCAGCATTGTGTGTTTTAGAGCGCTGGTACGCTCCAACGTTACGGGGCCAGCATTGTGTGTTTTAGAGCGCTGGTACGCTCCAATGTTACGGGGCCAGCATTGAGTGTTTTAGAGCGCGCAAACACTTTACACATTGCCTCCGGGATAAGCCTGACTGCTCGTGCCAAGCTACCAAGGGGGTGAGCAGGGGTTATCTTTGGCGTGTAACTCCCCAGCCCTGACTAGAGTGGTGGTTTCTGCCTGGCTTTGGCGCAAGCCTCAGCCAACCAGAAATCCCATTTCTAACAAATAATCATAATGCACACTTAAGTAATGAGTGTACCTAGAGGCATGGACCCTGATCGCCTCTATTAATTACTCAATGCTGCCTGTACGGTCGGACTGAGTTAACGCTTCCGACATATTATAAGTGGTGACACTAGTACTCGCCGCGTGTTGTCGCTTGTCAAAAAAGCCTGAGCCCTCAGGGAGAGCACTCATGGGTCTGCCTCTGCTCGGAGAAGGCAGGCTGCTCATGCCCCACACGGCAGCTCCCAGTGGAATAGGCTCTCTCTCCTGAACAGCACAGTCGGGGGTCTTTTTGCGAAGACACAGTAAGTTGTCTCTACCCAGCAAGCAGGCAGGGGAAATTCTTCCTGCAGCTTGGACTGTAGACCAGCGAGGGTGCACCATTGTCCACGGTGTCCTCGACAGTCCTCGGTGGTCAGTCAGGTAATTTCCCACGCATTGTGGGTCCAACCCACTGAACAAAGCATTTTAGCATCTACTTTGGGCAGCAACCCGTATCCATCGACCAAGTTGCTGTGGAACTTGACAGCACAGGAGCAGGCTATCTTGGTGCAGGCAACCACACCAAGATGGTTAGGAGTCTCAACATTTGTGGAAGTAGTGACATTACTGGTTGCCCCCTCTGGCATATGTGGTCACCACAGAATTGCAGTACTTGTTTGTCCACTCCTGCACCATGCTTATCTCACAGCTCTTTCTCTGGCGGCCCTCTTCTGGCCTCTGGGGATCACTGATCCGACAATGCACATGGGCAATGACCCAATCAGTGCCCATCCTCACACCTCACTCAAGGAATCCTCTCCTAGAGTTCCTCACTGGACCTCGCTCCCTCCAACGCTCTCCTCTTCCTTGCAGGGCACACTGGTCTTGGCAAACAGGCAGGCGCCGTTGGTCCAGGCTCCATGGCAGGTGACCTTAGAGTCATGAGTAATGTCCGCTCACGCAGCAGGGAGACTAGCAGGCCCTTGCCCCCAGTCCTGGTCACAGTCAGAAGCCTCGCAGAGCTTCCCCTTCTCACATAGCCCATCTGACTGCTTGGCAGATGACACATTTTGGAGTCTCAGCCTCCCTTTCTTATAGTCCATTTCCAGACACCAAAATGTAATTTTTATGTTAAGGTTCTGCTTCTTCTAAAGTGGACATTTCTTGTTTTCTTCTTTCTTCATGAAACACTGTGTGTCACAACAGTCAAGTCTCCGAAGCTGACTGACCCATAGCACAATTCATGCGAGTGACCAGAGTTCATACCTGGAGGTCAGCACAGTGATATGGGCATCAAAAGGTTACTCCCAGATGCCCAGCCCTACTTTTTATGATTCCCTTCACAGCCCTGTCTTCTTTTCTTAGATGTGTCTAGGCCCTTTTCCTGTGATCTATCACTGAATCAAGTCTATTGAAGAGCAGTCTATTGAAGTGTAAAGATATTCTCTTCCTTTTTCACTTAAGTATGTGTCCCATCCAGCTTACAGGAATGCAGCAACACACACATCTTTCCGGGGGCATTCCTCTACTTCTCATGTCTTCACCAGAAAGGCCTGGACTTCTCAAAATTGGAATCCAGGGCCCCCCATGTAATGTATAATTGTAGGTATACTTGCTGTCCACCACTTTTACCTCCCTCCATTGTACCCTTACATCTCTACACGCATTCAGCACAAACACACTCCGTCTGCGTGCACTGTCCAGCTCTTAAGCTTTTTTACATTTAAATAGGGTGTGCTATTAAGAAACACACACACTTCCAGCCCAACGACTAACCATGTGTGCTGCACAACACTTCACCCTTCATGTATTGTCCTTCATGCAAGCACAGCTACACCCTGCACATGCTCTCATTGTGCATGCACTACACAGCACTAAGTCCCTTCTGTAATGTTTTCTTCACAGACATACCTACACCCAGTACATGCACTAAGCACGCACGTACTGCTCTATACTTGTACTGTACCCTTCCCAGGCACACATACATCATGTGTAGAGTCACTATTCCTGCGCTACACAGCACTCCACATCTACCTGATTTAGGCCATAGGGTGAGTTAAGCACACAACGGAACTTTAAAAAGGTGAGTGAGCCTCTAGGCCTCACTCCAACGGCACAGGGTAAAAAGGTCCTGTTCACTGCCGCTGATCAATACAAGGTATGCTGCCACCACCGGGCTTATAAGGCCTAACTCCTGGGGTAGTGCATTAGGTGCCCCTCCCAGTCCAACTACACCATAATCCGTGAGGCAGGCCTATGTCATGGTGCACACGCATGATCCGTGTTCGCCTAAGACAACAAATCTGCATCAGGGATCCAGATAACAGTACAGTTGGGCACTCAGGGAAGGGGTAGATCCCTCTTACTATACAGTGAATTTTTGCATTCCCAACAATATCTAGATGCACTAGTAGGCACTCTCACTTTAACATGCCTGAGAATGGTAAGCATAGTTTCTACCATTTCTGTCAATGTCATTTGTACAACCTGTCCGTCGGTTTTTCACTTGTTGCTTGACCTTACACCGAGTGGAACTGTGTAGAATATTCCAATTTTCCAGCTCTCTGACCACTAGCTGCTCAAAACCCACTCCGCCTGTACTCAGGTATATGAAAAACATTTGGATCTGATTCTCATTTCGAACTTGTAAGCTCACACTCTGCCCTCCAATAGACAAGTCACCCTCTCACCTTGCTATAATACATTATATACATGCTGGTCAGTATCCTCCCGTTCTCAAGTAAGCACTATCCAAATTCCACTCCCAAATTTGTAGGGCAAGCCCATTAACAGCATTGCTCCCATGTAAAATCCTGCACCATTTAACTCTTTGAACGGCCTTTGACTCACTCCCCATTCCAGTATTCACTCTGGTTGCCCCTCCTCTAGGGGCATATGCACATGCACCTATCACCATCAGAACGTCACTTTTAGTGACGTTGTGGTGGCGAAAGTGGCCTCGCCTTATATACAAGGCAGAGTTAAGCCACTTGGATTGTTTATGTTCAGGAAGGCGACCCTTCCTGCACATAAACAATCTTAAAAACAAAAATGACTTTTTTGTAACTTCCATGTGTGCTGCATTAAGCAGCACACATAGTAGTGGAAAAATGGCATTTCAAGATTGTTTATGTGTAGGAAGGGACACCTTCCTGCACATAAACAATCTTCCCCTGCACGCAGACACCCTTGCACTATGGAGCAAGGGTGCCTGCAATGAAGCTACACTGCTAAGTGTAGCGCCAGCGCAGGGTGAAACGCAAGGCTACACCATATCCTTGTAAAAATATGGTGCAGCCTTGCATTTATGAAGTGGAGGAGTGAGGCGTTAAGCCATGACAGCTAACACCTCACCCTGCCACTTCCTTGTACATATGCCCCTTAGTCTTTAATGGTTTCTATTAAAAAGATCAATATTCAAATACTGCTTTATAGGAGGGAAAATGTCCAATCTAGATATCTACAAACAGGCCCTTAATTCCCAAATTGCAACCGTGGATAGGGCCACATCATTCTACTTACAAAGCAGAAACTCTTCCATGAGCTCCCATCCTTAGGTGCTTGTCGGTACCACCAAGACCTGATGTTCCCCACCATCCATGTTTATTATCCATTCCCCTCTATTTATTGAGCTTTGCATACTACTTCTTATAAAAATCTGTCATTAGATACTCCCTGGCTTTGATGCTTATACATTTACCCTATCCATCCTCCCAAGAGGTTCAACCCTCTGCCCTCTCGCCTACATTTCCAACTCAAATTATTCCTTATTCATTCAAAGAATGGCACATACACCCTGTGTTCTGACCCGTCAGTCTCAATCTTTAAATATTCCCTCAACAGAGGCAACTACCCACAATATTCCAATTTTGAAGCTGCCATGCTTTTGGCAAAACAGACCGTCCTATGTGTTTAAATATGGCATCTTCTCCCAACTCCACTTTCTTTAAAAAAAAATACTAATTTGTTTTATATTCAACTTCTTTAACCTCTTTCTCATTACACATAACATGTTTAATTCACTTCAATCAGATTTCTAAGTTCCTTACTTCATAGAGGATGCTGTTTCTTATGTCGTTAACATATTTTTTCCTGCAGACCAAAATTGTGTCTACTCTCTCCTTAACTGTACAGAACACTTTTGCAAGAGGCCCACGTGCAAACCTCTCAAGCAGATAGAGGAATAAAGAATTTTGAATGATACACAACATATTTTTTGAGTTCAACAATGTAATACAATCTACAAACAAGGTGTTCTATTGCTTTTGTGGAATTCTAGTACATATGACAATACAAAGCTAGATAGCTGGATGCATTGCAGTGGAAACCAGGGGCTACCTTTTCAAGCCTTTCCTCCTCTCACCTTTATAGTATGCCACCCTCCTTTGTTTGGTAAATGTTGGTAGCAGCTGTCATTACTTTATTACTACATGTCTTTTGTTACCACTCCCATTTTGAGAACTGTGACACTGCCGGTCAGAGATGACCACAAAAAAGGCCATGGCTACCCTCATTCTCTTGCTTTCCCTCTTTTCAAGACGGACCTAATCCAACTCCTTCCAATACCAATATTGGGCAAAAAGAAGAGAGTGTACCATTGTTTCAATCACTATCTTCTATTCTTACCTCGACCTTTGAGTCCAACGCCACTCAGTGCTGCTACTGAAAGATTACCCAACCTAAACTTTGTACACAGTCTTCTCATGACAGAGACATCATTTAGGATTTAAGCCAGGTACTCATTTATACTTACTGGCATGTTTGAATCAACACAGAATGGGCCACTAGACTTGTGGCTGCCTTGACGAGAGTCCACTCCAGATTTGGAACTGCAATATTGATCCCATCTGAGATATTGTAGGAGTGCGTCATATTCATGCGTAGTCAGTACTCAGATAATTTCTGTGTAATTAACATTACGAAAGGGAGTGGACTATTGCATATTTAAAGTATTCCACATGACATACTCCGGAATAGAACATTATTAATAAGGGTTTATGTGTCACTTACATATCAATGTAACAGCATAAGTTAACATAAATGTGTTCCATTGCGAAGTTTTTAAATTTGAAAATGTGTAAACTAATGTTGAAGCATTTTTACGTATAACAATTATTTATTTCATGTAGGTGCATTTAGAATCACATATTCTTAATTCTTTACAATTTACACATGTGTTAAGGAGCTGCATTTATTGTGTGTGTGTAGAACGGTGCACATATTCTGTAACCCTGTGCTCTGCGAAAGTTGTCTAGAGTGGGCCCCGAGAACCAGTTTAGTCCATGCTCACATTTAGAGTTTACCAAGTAAATCGTATTTAACCTCCAATGTAGAATGTGTGTATTTGTATTTTGTTTCCACTGCAATTATGGAGAGAGAAAGTCTTATTAGTTAGCATAGGAAGGTTTCATTTTCTTTAGATAGCAAGGTATGAGAAGACGCAGTTGGAAAGGAGGAGCACGGTAACGAGCAAGGAGCTGAGTTCTCATGGGAGAGGAGAGGAATTAACAAGGACGAACAAAGTTGCAACTTAGCGATGTGGGTAAGGTGGTGAAATTATACAGTTGAACTCGGGCTATGGAAATTCACCAGCAAAGACCACATGGTATTGTCAACTCTGACTGCAATTGATATTTTATGCGGAATGAAGTAAGGGACAGGAGATTAATCTTTGGTTTTCACAGGGAGTAGACCTTTGTTCTGCTTGGGCGGCTTTATGCTAGTGACCCATGGTTGGAGTGCCTTCTACTGAAAGCTCCAACAGCTGACATTGTTCTGATTTCACCCTTATCGAATACTTCTTAACTTAGGATTGCCCCTTTTAAGGTTGTGTGGGGAGAGATAGCTTGCTCATGCTTACTTTGGAGAATTAATTAGATGAAATTTGATACTCAATTCTTTTTCCTGATCGTCTGCATCATCGTCCTAGAGCTCGCAGTCTGCCGTGTATTTTATAGGGTAAATCTCTTCAAGAGCTTTATTCTTATCTTGGTTTTTCTGTACTTTTCAATGATATGAAAAATAAAATGTTGAGATTGGTTCACATTGATTTGTTTCTAAATTTATAATAAACCCTACTAAACTCATATTAAGTTGCAAAGTGGATTATTGTGTGGCCACATGGGTTGCACAAAATGAGAGGTTAACAGGAGCATAGTTTTCTCCCTCTACCTCTCGTGCTGCTAGAAAGGTAAACCCTCCGGAGATAAATGTTTAAATGGGCCCAAGCTCCAACAGAACCTTTGAGCTTTCCTCCAGTTAAAGCAAAGCTCTCCTCCCTGCAGCTTGATCCTGCAATACCAGGGCTCTCCACTACTCTTTCGAAGGCAAACCTATTCCCATGCAGCTGCAGTTTGGAACTGTTTCTGATGGGCACTCTAACAGGTAATAAATGTTGAAGATACATGCGCAATAGGTAGTCTTTCATGTGATGGGCAAAGTAGGTAATGATACTAAACTATCATGCCTAAACAAATTATGTTGAAAATAAAGTACTGATACTGATTTAAATATGCAAAATGTGATAACAAATCTCATGACTATAATCTAAAAAATGTAATCTAAATAGCAGAACAAAATTTAAAATAATTGCTGAATCAATGCTAAATCTTATCCTAACACTCACCCCAATCTGTGAACCTAATTATAAGCCTAACCGGTTTCCTGGGTCTTAGTTCAACACTAACTCTATGCCTGGGCACAGCCCTATCCCTAAGACAGGTTGTAAACTAATTTCTGAATCTATACATACATCTTAAGGCCTTACCTTACCTCGAAGCCTAGGCATAACACAAGTCCCATTCCTATTTCTTCCCTGGATTTATGTCTGATGATAACCCTAAAACTAAGCTTACGCCTGTGCCCAAACCATATAACTAATGATATCTGTATGTAATCAACCTACATTTAATTATAGCTTTAGCTTTATTTGAGAGAAGATTTTGTAAAGCAATAAAAACAATTTATTTTCAAAAAATATTTAATGCTTTACAAGTTCAGCATTTACAATTAATGTGCTTGTCTATTGTGGTTGCTTACTGTTCTGGTACCTTGTCGTGCTACCTTTCCTTACAGGTTCCTCATAAACGCAAGATAGTAGATTTAGAACCAATAACTTGCTATTGCCTACCTAAGCACTTTTTTATATAATATTGTCCTTATTCTTCATTCTTTGAAAACCCAGATTCTCCCGTTCCTATGTGATTCAACATCATACAATAATGGCCACTTTACATACATGGAGCTATAATTCTCTGAGAATGACACCATCATCCCAATACAATTTAAGGACCTTTCATCATGTAATACCTTTGCAAAAAAATTAACAAGCATTGCCGAAGCCAATAGGTCTAGTTTCAATTGCGTTATAATTAACATGTCTTAAAACTCTTCTGAAATGAAAAAGCTAAACCCAAATGTATGTATTGCATTCTGAATACAATGCACCTGCAAGATAAATAATTGACCGTGTGATGATTTATTGTACTTGTGAAATATAGTATTGTCCCTCCTGCATTGCAAAGCAAGCATTTCGTCAGAGGTGAAATGATTTGCCACACCCCTAGTAGCATGAGGTAAGAGTAAAATAATCCTCTGGTTGCAGCCAGAGAGCACTGCATGTATATTTGACAGAATTATTAACAATAGGTCAGGCAGACAGCTGCACTGTCTGGAGAGACCCCAAAAAACCTTAAAAGGGCGATCTGAAAACCTGCTGAGATCCTGAGGTCAGTGCCACAGTGCACAGTAGATTTTTTAGCTTTGGAGTTCTGGTAAGTTGTTAACTATTTCAACATTTGTCTGTGATATGTTCACAAAACTGCAGCGAGGTGCTTAATGATTTGCACCTATTTATCTCCTCGTCAGTTCCTTTATCCGCAGCACGTGATGCAAACCATAGACTTTAGACCCCCGCTCCACATGTTTATGTAGTTTCAAACTTTTGGCCAGAGCTACTTGCCAGGAAAATTGCCCAGGTGTATCCTCAATGGGTTCCTAAGGTGTGTGACTGCTTGAGTGAATGGTTGATATAACAAGCATTGGCATAGCCAATAGGTCTCGCCTTAGGGACCTTATAAGTGTTTAGCCATGCAACAGTTGTTGTTGCACCAAGGATATTGTGCTGCATAACTAAATACTTAAAAGGTCCGAAAAGCGAGACCTATTGGCTATGCAAATGCTTGTTTCCTGCTTGCTTTGGAACCCATAGCTCCATTACTAGGTCACAGTAACCATGGCATTCAGGGCCCTCCCTGGCTGCATGACTGTCGTGTGTACTGTAAGAGAAGCTCATCATGCAGTGTTTGATGTTACAGTGAACGGGTCTGGTTTGTCGTGTGTGTTTGCTGGGTTCCATTATGCTTCTGTGGAATTATAACATCAATGGAGTTTCTACATCTGGTTTTGGGAAGGCACTGCGCACAGGCACTCCTGTGAATAATCCGCAGCCATGTAAAAGTACCGCCTGACGTTTTCTACCAATCTAAGGAGGGGAAATGCGTTGATACAATGTATTTGCCAAAAGACCAGTTGTGGGACAGTCCTTGCTACGTTTGTCATCTATGATTGTCTGATTATTTGTTGTGTTTAATACAGGGTAAACACAGAGCCTACAGTCAATCATTAAAATGCTTTTTTAGCCTGTGATTGATGCTGTCTACCTGTATGTATGGGGTTCACAGTGCATCTCCCACATGTAGGGGATATTTCGGAATCAAACTGGGTCTAAGGATTTCCACTTGCACATAGGAAGGCAAAGCAAAAATGTATATTGAGTGGCTACGTGTTCCCTCTGCGCGTGGCAAACTCTGGTTCCAGGCTGTTCGGATAGTGTTCATTGAGGTGAGTGGAGATACTGCTAATGGTACTAGAATAATCTGGGCAAAAGAACAACCAATCCCAGTACAATTTGTAGAAGCAATATGGCTAAGTTGAGAGTAAAATGGCTGTTGTGCCTGACCAATATTTAGTCGACATTTGTTCACCTATAAAGTTTGTGCGCATGCCCGTGTGTTTTCTCTAGGAAAGGTTCACTCTTCTTTACACACAGACACGCTTACATAAATGTGTCCCTCAGAGCAGCATGCTCTCTGAGTGTACCATTGCTCCGGCCCATTTTAGTATCTCGCAATTATCTATTAGAACCCACTCTGGTCGGATGGAACTTTTTACTTGCCCAATAGCGTGGAGGGAATAAACACAATTATCAGAAAATGCTGTCCGCAATTTGTCATAATCAAGGACTCGAGACTTAATCTCTTGGCTCTCTGGCTTTTATTATCAGCATAAAGATTTGAAGATACAAACTCCTCAATACGAGGCACAACAAGTACATAGGCACTAACACAAATGCTACTCTACGAAGAATCCGCATACGGCTAAAAATAACTAAAAGCACAATCTCTAAAAGCATGAGGTAGAAAACTACCAAGCCAATGTCGATATTAGGGACACTGGACCGTACCATCTCTGTCCCTACTCTGTACTAGATGACATCCCTACTTAGCAATCCCTTGAGACCCTCAATCGAGTAAAAGGTGTCAGAGTGAAACTTCCTAAGAAGTCTTCACTTAGAGAGCTTGTTCTAATTTGCCCCCTCTAGCTCTTCGCCTGGCTCTCCTCTGCTCTGGGCTGCTCTGTTCTCTGCTTCCACCCTCGGGGCGCTTTCCCTAATACAGAACCCCAAGTCCCAGAACACGCCCTTTTGCACCTCCTCTTCAGCGGGGTCGTCTTTCAGTAATTTTCCACAGAGCGCTGTCCAGTTCCATCGTCCATCGCTTGGCCTTGAGTCCCAGACACCGTCCGCACTAGGAGTTACGATTGGCACATTCCAATGCACTCCCATGTCTGGCTTTAACTACATAAGACAATTCGTGAACAAAGAACTTTTCTACTAACGAGCAACTGTCCTTGCACCTGGGGTGAGATCATGCAAGGCAGACATACTTCGGAACTTTTAACTTTGCAATTTACTACAGCCTAAAACCTCTACTGGAATAAATCCTTTTTGGCCTATTGCCCTCGGCTAACATAAGAAAATACCAGGCCTTTCGCCTCAACGATATATGCGAATTCTGGCCTCTACTTCGGTTACACAAGCATGTCTAAATCACAGTATTGACATTTACGTCTTTCTTTCATGTGTGGTCAACCTAAACAGTCTACAGACACGCATTCTAAACTACACGTTTTTAACATCACATCGTGTTCAAATAAACGAAACTCTATGCATTTCTCTAATACATTCACAATATGCTTGTACATAGCTAACACTTCTAAATTAAATCGATACAGCTTATACATTTCTGGATACATTTCGCACACATAATACCTGAGTACATTAGACTATATGCGGGTGCCGACTAACAGTGAATATAACGCACCCCTACGACTTTCAACCTTTAAGCGCTACATCAGTTCCCCCCTTTGATGACATCTGTCAACACACCACTACAATCTTCTTCTTTAGAACTGATTTAAACCGTACTGGTCATGACTCTGCCATGTCGAACTCCCTCCATTCTCTTAAGACTCTCGTATTGCTGCTCCTGAAACTTCGCCATCCTTTTCTCATTTGCTCTAAGAGCTCTTTCAACCTTGCCTCCTTGATACCACTTCCACGCTTTCACGCATCCCCACAAACAAATCACACAAACAACTGCAATGATAATCGGCTTCAACACTGATCCAAGAAATCCTCTTCCTAAATTCGCGAACCACATTCCCACTCTTCCAAATCCTTGTCCAATCTTTTCCCACACATTCTCCTCCGTCAAATCCATAATTTCCTTGTGAATAGTTGTGATGTTGTCTATGTACTTCCCTAACTCCTTCGTATTGTCTGGAATATATGTGCAGCATTCTTGAACCTTCAATAATTTGCAGACTCCGCCTTCCTTGGCTAATAACACGTCTAACGCAAGGCGATTCTGCATAACCATATTTCGTATCGACAACATCTCTCCAGCCACCAACAACAAAGACCTTGCCGTATTCATAGACAGCTCATCAACTACAGTCGCCAACCTCCTGATCTTCACGTCATTCAACACCACACCCATACTAGGTATCATTGCTCCATATATATCCCCAATCACTGCACCTGTATTCACAGCCCTGCGTCTCCTAGAATGTTGTCTCGTCTCTAACAACTCCAAATCTTCCGTGTGATAAATCTTCGGGAATATAATAGCCAAGTAGCAAATGCCATACCAATTTGCAGGTAGTCTGACATAAGCATTCTTTCCACATACATAATACACCGTCGGAATCACCTCTACTGGACCTTGCATAAAGTCCTTAACAGAAGCCTCCATAGTGAAAGTCTGTGAGCAAGTGCTATGTCCTACTGCAACCTTCTCCGTGGCCGATTGAGGCCGCCCAATACACAAATTCCCTTTCTGCACCTCATCTAATGCTATTGGTCCATAGCTTCCCTTGGACTTGTGAGCTTTCTCCTCCTCAGTCCAATCTACTGGACTATCTCCGGTGTTTCGTGTCTGGGTCAACTGTCTATATCTGTCCTCTACTTGGTCAATGAATTTCTTCTCCGTTTCAGATAACGCACATGTCAGGTTATGCCTGTGAGCATGCGCAGTATCCAACTTCACAGTAGGTCTAAAATACTTCAGGAGTCTGTCCTCTTTCTTATAATAATCGTATTTATTCAAATGCTTGATTGCTGGAACTTCAGGAAGTACTGTATCAAAATTTGAAAAGAAATACTCGAACTGCCTCCTGTCGTAAAATAAACTGAGCAATAAACTACAAGAAATCCCATAGGTCAATGGGAGATGATGATACTTGATACCTTCATCCACTGAAGCAGGCAACTGCATACACACATAACAATCCTTCACATCCATCGCATCAACATATTCGTACAACAACTTTGCGTAAGCATTAAGCTTAAAATCACCCTTTGACAAATCCATGTGGAGTCTGCGATCTTCCCTTAACTTTGATGTTCCCTGTTCTCTGATACTGACACCTCTCTGTCCTGGGGTAATGGGTGTAGGGGTTCCCTGAACCTTCCCCTCCTGCCTGTGAGCCACCATGTATGAACTTATCACTACTGCAAATATAGTGACTATCACAACTCCTACCAATGTGCCTATTATCAATCTAGCCCTACGATGTGTGTTTGCAGGATCTGCCATCTTCGGAATATACTCAATGTCCAATACAGTCTCTGAAATGGTAAGTCTCTTTCTCATTAATGTCTCTTTCGTAAACTTTGGCAAAACCTCCCTAACTTTTCTTCGTTCTACAACGGAAAGTCCCTAATTTTATTCTTCTTCCACTTGGATCTAAGTTTTCGTCTTCCCTGCTTGCAACCCTCTCAAATCAGTCCAACATAACTGCTGGTCCCAACAGTTCCAGGACCCCCTGCAATATCTCGAGCTTAAGGATGATCAGTTCTTGTGGATCTGGCACAGCTGTGAACGTCGGGAACTCCAAATTGTCCAAGATCATGCCTCGAATGACACTCAGAAATGGTGGACTCGGAATGTGGATAGTCAGAATTCCTTCGATCTCCAATCCCGGAACTTTCAGCAACACTTCCACTCTCTGGAGTGGGACACTGTTGACCAATGTCATCGACCTCAATCTTCCCGTGCTCGGTAGACCTGGCATCAGTCACTGGATATGCCCACTCTGGTGAAGCGTACTTCCGACTTGGCACTCTAGTTATCCTTGACCTCCTCAGGGTACCTTGAGGATGCTCCTCGTCACTTGATTCTTCTTCTGGCTCTTCCGAAACTGGTGCAAGATCGGTGTCCGGCGCCAACCTGAGGTTTACCCGTTTCTGTCTTGCGGGCCAAACCCTTTCAGCTTCTGTGGCCCCTCCGGTCTTCCCTTCGTTACCCTGTGCACTGATCTCTTCTTCCTCAGCAGAACTCAATTCTGCACTGCCCACTGCACCTCTTGCTCCTTCTCCTGTTTCTGGGTCAGTGCTTCTCTCACTTTCTCCTTCAGCTTGATTCAGTGCACCATCAGCTGCCTCAGCAACCCTTACAGCTTGACTTACCCTCTCAGATGGCTCGACCACCTCAGCTGGGTTTACGTTCTCGAGAGGGGCTGTATCTTCCAAGGGTGCTGGAACTCTACGGGTATGGGAAGCATGCACCCAGTTCGGTAAACCTCCACACTTTACTGCTGTGTTCGTGATGAGGATCACTTGAAACGGGCCTCACCACCTAGCATCCAGACAACTCTTCCTCACGTGCTTTCGGACTAGGACACAATCGCCTGGGCATAAGTCGTGGCACAGGTCACTCGCAGCTGGAACCGTTGCTGTCTGCACCTGCTGAGACACAGAACGGACCACGTCAGCAAGGCCTTTACAATAGTCCAGGATCATATCATCAGTGATATTTATCAGAGCAGTGGCAGGTATCGCAGGCAAATGCATCGCTCTCCCCATGAGGATTTCATGGGGTGACAACCCAGTTCTTCTATCAGGCACACTTCGGAGGCTCATAAGGACCAAAGGTAATGCGTCAGGCCATTTCAGGGACGTTGACGAACACACCTTCGCCATCCGCGCCTTCAGAGTTCCATTCACCTGCTCCACTATCCCTGAAGCTTCTGGTCTATAGCTACAATGTAACCTCTGATCTATATTTAGGGCAGCACAAAGCAGCTTCATGATTTCACTGTGGAAATGAGATCCTCTGTCCGATTCAAAGGACGTCGGGAACCCGTACCTTGGAATGAGTTCTCTCAATAGTAGTTTTGCTACCGTGAGTGTGTCACATCTGCGTGTAGGGTATGCCTCCACCCACCTGGAAAAGACACATACTATCACTAATATGTACCTCAACCCATTGCACTTCGGCATTTCAACAAAATCCAGTTGCATCCTATTGAAAGGTCCTCCTGACCTCCCTATGTGACTCAACGTCACAGCTGTCCTCTTTCCTACGTTCATCTGTTGACAAGTGACACACCTCTGGCACACGGTTTCAGCCACTGCCCGAAACTTCGGGTTGTACCAAATCTGACAAAACACTCTCATCATTGCGTCTCTTCCAAGATGTACAGCACCATGTATCAACCTCGCCATGGGATTCAACAAACCTTCCGGCAACACTGCCCGTCCATCATTCGAAACCCATATATCCACATCTCCTTTCTCACATCCAGCTCGTATCCAACTGTCTCGCTCCTGATCAGAAACCCCTTCCTGAAGCTGTTTCAGTTCCTCCCATGAGTCTGCCATTGCTAACATCTGATCATACACCGTTTTCTCCTCAGTTTCCTCAATATGAGTCTCCGTGAAATTGCATCCCTGCTCTGCACAAAACCGGGCTACTTCGTCGGCATAGTTGTTACCCAATGAAACAAAATAATTTCCCTTCGTATGAGCAGCACATTTAACAACAGCAATTTCATCGGGACCTTGCAATGCTTCAAGCAATTTCCGCACATAATCACCATTTCTAATGGGTGAACCTGAAGGCGTCATAAACCCTCTCTGGGACCATAGCTGTCCGAAGTCATGAACCACACCAAACCCATATTGGCTGTCCGTGTAAATCGTTACACGGATCTTCTCGGCTGCCAAACAGGCACGAGTCAAAGCAATGAGCTCAGCCACCTGTGCGGAGTGTACTCCTTCTAAACAAGCGGCTTCAACCACCCCTGTGATGGTGCATACAGCAAACGCTGCTCTCAATCGACCGACACTGTCTCTTAAACATGAACCGTCCACGAAGAAGATCTCATCTGAAACTGGGAGCGGTTCATCGACAATGTCTGGTCTCGGTTTGGTGCACAGTTCAGTAACGTCGAGACAATCATGGTCCTCACAATCTTCATTATCATCTATATTTGGAACAGGTAACAATGTAGCAGGATTTAAAACAGCACACCTCTTCAATATCACATTATCAGCTGCAAGAATGACTTGCTCATAACGAGTCAGCCTATTATTCGTGAGGTGCTGTGTTTTAGTCCTAGTCATCAACAATTCAACAGAATGGGGCACATGTACAGTAAGAGGATGACCCATCACAATGCTCTCACATCTCTCGATGCTGACACCTGTTGCCGCAACGGATCTGAGACATCCGGGCAACGCAGAAGCTACCGGATCTAGGGTAGCTGAGAAATAGGCAACTGGTCTACGGACACCTCCATGATTCTGGGTTAACACTGCTAATGCGCAACCTTCTCTTTCGCAGCAGAACAATGCAAATGCCTTGTTGTAATCCGGCATTCCCAACGCAGGAGCGCTACATAAGGCTTCTCTCAGCCTCAGAAATGATTTCAAACAGTCGTCGTCCCATGGTACCGGATCACTTACATCCTTTCGCGTCAGCCGCTGTAAAGGCTTCGCTTCAAAAGAAAAGTTTGGGATCCACTGGCGGCAATAGCCCACCATTCCCAAAAACATTCTAACTTCCCTCTGCGTCGAGGGAACTGGCATTCTCAGAATCGCATCAATGCGATCTGGAGACACCTTCCTTTTACCCTTCTCAATTCTGTGCCCCAAATACTGTACCTCAGGTAAACAGTATTGCAGCTTGTTTGGGGACACCTTGTGACTATTTTCTCCCAAGAAGTTCAGCAGCGCAATCGTATCAGTTCTGCAAGCGTCTTCTGTCTTTGACGCAACAAGCAGATCATCAATGTATTGCACCAAAACAGAGTTTTGTGGCAACACAAGACTTTCAAGATTTTTCTTTAGGAGCTGATTAAAAATCGATGGACTCTCCGTATACCCCTGTGGGATACGACACCACGTTAATACACGGTTTTCTAGTCTAAATGCAAAAAGAAATCTGCTCTCTTCATGTAGGGGAATCGAAAAAAATGCTTGACACAAGTCAATCACTGTAAACCATTCAGCTTCACATGGAATCTGGAACAGTATCACAGATGGATTCGGTACCACTGGACAACATGGAACGACTATGTCGTTTATTTTCCGCAAATCTTGCACTATCCTGAACTTCCCACTCGGTTTCTGCAGTCCCATAATGGGCGAATTGCATGGACTACCCATGATCTCCACCAGTATTCCCTGCTTAATCATAGACTCGATCACAGGTTTAATCCCTGCAATCGTTTCAGGTGATTGTTTATACTGAGGGGTTCTTGGGAATTCCGCGTTTGGCTTAACCTGTATCTTTACTGGTTCCACTCCCCTGACTAAGCCACTCTCCTCTCCACTTAGGTCCCACACGTCAGTTGATACTGACTCCCTCAAGTCATGTGGAAGCTCCTCCACGGTCAAAGATGGGTACATTTCCACACACACCCGCTGATTTGTAACCTTAAAGGTCGCGTCATCATCCCTTGTCTGTACCTCTACTCCTTTCGGGGTACAGTAGATTGTGCAATTGAGCTTGCACAATAAGTCTCTTCCCAACAAACAAACAGGACTAGAATCGCACACCACGAACTGATGTCGATCCCTAAAGTTTCCTATCCTGACTGGAATCGGTTCTGTCAAGGGGCTAACTAGCCTCTTGTTCGCCACTCCAACCAATTGTATGCTTTCTCCAGAAAGGGCTACACCCGGAACTACTGCTGATCTTATAGTTGACCTGGTAGCCCCCGTATCAACCAAAAAGGTAGTAGGGTGTCCGTCGAGTTCTGCTTCCACAAAGGGTCCTCTCTGATCTACCTCTAAAATGGCCCTAAGTATGCAGTCATCATCTTGGCCTAAACTCAACCGAGCCAGCAAATCCATATCCTTCCCCTCGCTTACTTCAAACATGGGCATCTGCAAATAAGTTCGAGCTCCCTGCTGTATGTTCTGTATCCTGGGTGGCTGGGGAATCTGCACTTGCGGGATGCCGGTCCCCCCTTGCATCATTCTCGGTGTAGTCACCGTCTGTACCTGTTCCGCCCCAGGGACCTGAACTATTCCTCCCTCCATCTGTGGCTGATTATAGGGGTTCAAGGGACACTCGCGCCTCCAGTGTCCCACCTGGTGACACTGGTGACAAGCAGTCGTCTTTTTCAGTATCGCTACATCTATGCCCGTCCTAGGGTCTACGGGCCTCGGCCTTCCCTGACCCTGCACGTTCTGATTCCCTGTCTGATAGTTTCCCTGTCTCCTTACCACTGGACCCCCATTTGGCGGTCCCTGAGCAGCTTGCATCTGAATGAGCAATAGATTATCTTTCATCTTCTTGTGCTTCGACTCAATCTCATCTGTGCAATACCTAGCGTACCGCAAGATTTCATCCACGGGCTTATTCTGCCAACAAATCAAATGCTGTTGTATCATAAGACTAACCTCGGGCTTCAAACCCAGCACGAACTTAGAAACAAACTGTCCCATATCTTTCGTCACTAACTCGTCTAGACCACTGTACTGCTTGAAAGCCTTCAAAAGTCTCTCATAAAACTCATGTACTGTCTCCTTTGGCTCCTGCACTGTCCTGTCTATTTTCACCCAATCAATGTCTTGGGGTGAAACCTTCGATTTCAACCAGGTAATTACCTTATCATACAGCCTCATCACCGCGGGCGACGGACCATTGGTAATCGAGTTCCTATCAGGCTCATAGTCCGGCCAATCAACGGCAACCTTGCATGCGTTCCACAGATCTCCCGGAACCACAATATCAAATAAGGTATTCAGATCGATCCATAATACCTTCGAAATCTTAACAAAGCGCTCAACTTGCTTGTACCACTCTGCAGGCTTCTCCCTGAGCCTGGGAAAATCATTCGTGAATGATGCCAAATCCCCCCTGCTCCATGGTACATGCACATAGCCTCCATTTGCCACTTCCCTCAATGGGAAGGTCTTTGCCAATAGCAACCCTTCACCCGGAGTTCCTCCTTCCGCTCCCTTAGAGGTCTTTTTCTTAGACCATTTCTCTTCCCATTTCTCAAGCATCAGCCATGGCCGCATGGCTAAAATCAGTTCTCTAGTATGTGACCTTAATCCAACAACCCTTTTCTCCTCCAGCTCTCGCTCGGTATAATGCATCCTATGATTTCCTTGCAACGCCCTAGTCTTGGATAAATCCACGTCATACTCTTTCGCCAATCCTCTCAATTTTTCGTGTGCGATTTGTGCTTTACGAGTCACATCTTTCGCTATAAAGAACAGCTCATCCGGATTGTATGTTACTATTCTCTCAAGCGGTAGGCTTCCATAGACTATTTCATCCACCTCAGCCTTGAGTCTGACTATGTCCAACATCCCTGCTCTCAAGGCTCCTTTCAACACCTGACAACTTGCTCCGCGTCCCTCATCATATTCACATTCCGGCTCCTTCTCTCTCCTCTCTTCCGGTGCTTCTATAGGAGCAGAGTAACTCCTAAAGTTATCCCGAGCTCTCTCCGATTGAACCACATTCGGATTCAGATGCCTCTCTGACGGTACCCATGACCGTAAATCTGATCTCGACTCCATCAGATTCTTCGGCCTCACCAGTCTCTGGTCCTCTTCGCCCCTAGATGTATCTGACACCGCTACCAATGGTGTACTCCATTGTACAGGGCTTGGAGGTCGGGTCATTGTCCCTTCCAACCCACTTTCCTCGCTTTCTCTCCTCGATCTTTCTGCTACCTGTTCGGACCTCTCCCTTTCCTCCGATTCCGGACTATAAATTGACACAATCGGTCATATGGTGACCGGTACCCTCAATGCATCTGGTAACCTCATCTCTCTCTCAATCCTCCCACTAGCCTCGGACTGACTCCGTGGACTCTCTGTTCCCAACGAGACCAACCCTTCTACTCGAGTCTCGGGTTGTATTGTCACCCTTCGAGTTTCCCCTCTCTCACCCCACCTGTCATCTATTTCTTCTGGATTGTAAGGAGGTGGTCTTTCGTCTAACAATCTCTGCAATACTCCGTCATCGGAGTCACTCTCTTCATCCTGTGCTTTCACATGCCTTATCCCCGTCGAATCTATTAATAAGGGATACAGTTTCTCTTCCTCAATTGTCTGCACTCTCCATCTTTTCTCCGCTGCGTCCCACTTGGCATCCTGAAATGCCCTGATCGATTTTCTCATCCTTTCCTGACTCCTTCCCTTTTCCTTATCATGCGCTGCTCTAATCCACGCATGTAATGCTTCAAACTGTGCTCGTCTTGGCAAGGGTCTTAAGGACCCCATCACCGACTTCAGCTGGTACAGCACCGCTAGTCTAAATGAGCCATACCTCGGGAAAGCTAATTCTCCTTCACCTTGCGTAATCTTATGCCAATTCTCAATCCAAACTATAGTATGTAACCCCACGTTCTTTGCCATGTAATGTGCTGGGGTATCCTCGGGAGGGGCTTCTTCTCCCTTCCGAGTAACCACATACTTATCGCCTCTACACAATTCTCGCAAAACCCTAAGACACTTCATGGCAAGCAAATTCGATCTCGCGTTCCGTCTGCTTCTTGGTCTTAAAACCTCCAATAGCAGCGCGACTCACACCAACCGGCCTATCACAGCGCGGCACTCTCTGACGTCACCTTCCCTCGTTCGCAGCAGTTCCCTTCTCCAGACACGTTTCACGCCTACTCTCGTCCCATTCATACACTGAAATAACCGATTAAGTTACTTCTCTGGTTGTCCGTCCACAGCCTCTGACTGTTCGTCCACAGTCTCTCGACCTTGTTGACCTCGATTGGCGACCGTCTGCCCCCGTCCGGCCAGAAAGATCGCCACTGATAGGTTACTAACACTCCGATCCACACACACCAACCCACGACCAGCGTTAAGTTGCCATACACACACACGTTCGCTCCCCCTATCTCGGTCCAGGTGATCGATGGTACCTCACGATCTCCTTTGGGTGGTCAACAAAATCTATCTCAGGTGTCTTCTACACCACAACTCCCGGGCTGCACGCGCTCACAGCCTGATCTCACAATCACACGACATACACATCAACTCCGCAAGACATCACACAACAAATCAACACCGCAATCTACAACATCTCATTTTGTTCATACTCACTCCTGGAACTGCTGCTTCCTGCCGCACTGCTACTCGCCGTCGATGCTCGTCTGCTGCCGTCTGCTGCTCGCCATCTGATGATTCACCATCACTTATCGTCTTTTGGGCCTCAAGGATCACTTATCCTTATCTAATCTAATCGTCCCTCGCTATCGGAAGTAACCATCCGTCTCTGCTACCAACTGCTCCGGCCCATTTTAGTATCTCGCAATTATCTACTAGAACCCACTCTGGTCGGATGGAACTTTTTACTTGCCCAATAGCGTGGAGGGAATAAACACAATTATCAGAAAATGCTGTCCGCAATTTGTCATAATCAAGGACTCGAGACTTAATCTCTTGGCTCTCTGGCTTTTATTATCAGCATAAAGATTTGAAGATACAAACTCCTCAATACGAGGCACAACAAGTACATAGGCACTAACACAAATGCTACTCTACGAAGAATCCGCATACGGCTAAAAATAACTAAAAGCACAATCTCTAAAAGCATGAGGTAGAAAACTACCAAGCCAATGTCGATATTAGGGACACTGGACCATACCATCTCTGCCCCTACTCTGTACTAGATGACATCCCTACTTAGCAATCCCTTGAGACCCTCAATCGAGTAAAAGGTGTCAGAGTGAAACTTCCTAAGAAGTCTTCACTTAGAGAGCTTGTTCTAATTTGCCCCCTCTAGCTCTTCGCCTGGCTCTCCTCTGCTCTGGGCTGCTCTGTTCTCTGCTTCCACCCTCGGGGCGCTTTCCCTAATACAGAACCCCAAGTCCCTGAACACGCCCTTTTGCACCTCCTCTTCAGTGGGGTCGTCTTTCAGTAATTTTCCTCAGAGCGCTGTCCAGTTCCATCGTCCATCGCTTGGCCTTGAGTCCCAGACACCGTGCTCGGCTAACATAAGAAAATACCAGGCCTTTCGCCTCAACGATATATGCGAATTCTGGCCACTACTTCGGTTACACAAGCATGTCTAAATCACAGTATTGACATTTACGTCTTTCTTTCATGTGTGGTCAAGCTAAACAGTCTACAGACACGCATTCTAAACTACACGTTTTTAACATCACATCGTGTTCAAATAAACTAAACTCTATGCATTTCTCTAATACATTCACAATATGCTTGTACATAGCTAACACTTCTAAATTAAATCGATACAGCTTATACATTTCTGGATACATTTCGCACACATAATACCTGAGTACATTAGACTATATGCGGGTGCCGACTAACAGTGAATATAACGCACCCCTACGACTTTCAACCTTTAAGCGCTACATCACCATTCTGGTGCAACATGCCAAGGCAGCTTGGCTGTGGCCAAAGACTGCTTAACAAACGCAACAAGCATTGGCATAGCCAACAGGTCTCGCCTTTGGGACCTTATAAGTGTTTAGCCATGCAACAGTTGCATAACTAAACATTTATAAGGTCCCAAAAGCGAAACCTATTGGCTATGCCAATGCTTGTTTTAACTGCTGCAATCTATTGAAGCCTCACGGAGAACATCAAAGCGGCCCTGCGGCCGGGAAAGTGATCGCAATCGATCAAACGTCAAAGCGGCCGCGAAAGTGAGAGTAATCCCGGTAAAGCGCGACGTGCGCGCCAGCGCACATGCCCTGTAGATCTAGGCTGGCCTGGTAGCACTTTTTGGAGCCCTCCCAAAATGTCTCACCAGACCAGCGCATGCGCTGGGTCAGGCGAGACCTAAAAAGGGGGGGGCTAAAGCAGCTTCCAGATGCTTTACTACATTAGTCAGACCTGGAAAAACGTTTCGAAAACGCATCATAAGTATTTCTTCTCTGTAAAATAAATCACTTGCGGGACGCAATGTAGCGAAGAAGCAATTACTTGCACAAGGGCATTTGTCAGCTGCAACCAAACGTTTTTTTTTTTGTTGCACTTTTATATAGCACGAACTCGACCGAATGTATTGGAGCGCTTTCCATGAGCACCAGTTAAATCGCACAAAAAACACATTCACTTTTTTGGAAGCAGGGCGAGATTAGTAATTTACCCCAAGAATCACAGGATGTTGAACCAACAACTCGAACCGCTTCCCCAGGTCCAAAGTCGACAGCTCTGGTTGTTACGCCACATTCGCTGGGGTTTATGTTCATAATTGAACATTAGGCATTGACTTGCATGGAGAGAAATAGTGATCCCTGCTCTCTGCAGTGCGTGTGGGGATTTGGCTGGATTCAGATCAAGGGTTGCGGAGAGGAGACGGAGTGCACTCTGCTTGCTACCTGTGGGGTGTGTGGGGATGAGAGGGGGCAGAGGGGCACCTGGATCGCTGTCGGGTGTAGGGGGAAACATGGCGGATGGGAGATTCATTCAGACCGAGGATTGTGGTGAAGGACAGGGGCGACCCTGCCCCCAGAGTGGCGTGAAGAGATGTGACATGGCGGATGGGTGAAATGTTTTAGTGGAAGAATGGATTGGGGAGACAGAGTGATGGTGGTAGCTTTGGGATGTTTGTGGATACTATGGTAATGGGGGTACACCCGTTCTCTTGGGGTGAGTGCACCCTTCCTCAGGCTGGGAGCTTGGCCCAGACCGAGGGTCTTGGAGAGCGTTATCCAGCTGGCCTGCTCCTTTTGCCATGCATACTTTGATTGGCATGGCAGTCTCGGCCCTAAATCCCTGTCAGTATTAGCTGCCTCCAAAGAAAACAGAAATCGTTGGTGAAGCGGGGGCCAGGGGAGCAGCAGGGGGCGGAGGAGGGGGCGCTGGGACCCAGAGCACAAACAACTGGATGGGACTCTTTTGTTTTGTGAATAGGAGGTAAAAGTTTTATTAACGAGGCAAAGTCGTAGACCACATTTTGCCAAGAAATTGGAACATTTGCTACCGAAATTATTAGGTCTACTGTGAGGGATTTTGCCCTTTGGTTCAAACGGTCAAGTGAAAAGACATATGTCAATGGATATATTATTTTGTATTCATAATTTTATTTTGAAATACAATATAATAATGTTATTGTACACATATGCACATATTTATAATATACCCGTATGTTCCTTTTTGTTGCTGTTCATTATTAATAGTTGCAATATTTTATTTCGTTAGACCGCTTTTGTTGTTGTTTTTTTAGTTATAATAATTTTTATTTGAAAATTGTACATGGTTAACTTTGCATTTGTGCGTGTCGTGCATGCTTCTACCAAATGAGTATAATTTATTGAACAATGTTAGTTATAATACTGGCGGTGGTGTTACACATAACGTAGTTACGATTTTGAAAACACAGCATATAATCGACCTGGGGGCCGGTCTCGGGATACAATTGGATTTACGATCTGGGTCTACCCTTGAACCTTTCAATTTGTCCGGAAAAAATACTCTAGCGATGTTGAAAGGTAAACGTTTTTTTGTAAAAACCCGACTCTCTTCTACACCAAGTTAATAATATTTTGGTGAAGTTCCACAACTTTTTCGTTCTCTCTGAACTTTAGGGAAGGTGTTGTTAAACTTCATTAGTCGTGCGTCCTAGTCGCATCAGTCTATAAACACAGAAATATCTGATATGCAGATTCGTGTTTCAAGTCTAAACAATTCGTATTACAAATATGTGTGCATGAAATATAAATGGTAGCAGGGGGTATTTGCAATTATTGAAAGTAAAATCAAAAGACTTACGGCAAAACCGGACAAGGAACAAAAAAAAACACGAAACTTTCTGCGAATGTTAAACAATTTGAACAAAGAGTACATTTTGCAATTTATAAAAGCAGGAAACATTTTTAATTAAAACGAATCGATTAACTGTATTAGAAAAAGCACAGTTTATTACGACAACTATTTACGACTAGATTGGATTTAATGCTTCGTGAAAAAAAATTAATGTTTTTTTCCAATCACAGAGGTAAAACATTTGTTTTTCAAAAATACATTTAAAGTGTTTCACATCGACCGCCAACAGGAACTACATTCTGCGACATCAAGTCAGAAGTTTACTTTCAACAATACTGCCAAAGTTTTCCTCCTCGAAGAAGCACTAACAAAATGAAAAGTCACTTTAACAAAAACATCCTGATGTGATTTGTGCTGGCAATACACATAAAGTGCTTTAAACTTTATTTACAGCTCCCCTGCCGCTGCCTGACATCAGAATGAGAATCGGTTCCAAGACGTGAAATCAGAAAAGCATTGGAAAGAAAAACAAGCACGCGCGCCTCGCACTCACAAGTGGGGGAACGTGGGAGGCACACAAAGCGTTTCCCTTGCGGGAGCGAGCCAGGGGCACCATGTGTTTGCAAGTTAATTACAAACATATGGTTTCAAAGCTCGCTGCCGCAAGGGAATCGCCAAATGTGCTAGCGTTGCCATTGAAGGCAATGGAACGCGTGCACGTTTTAAGGGCGAATAGTGAATCAATTGCAAAAAGTCTTTTTGCCTATGCAACGCATGCGCGCTGCGTAGGCGAGACCTAAAAAGAAGGACACTCTCGGTGGCGCTGTTTTACCTACTGAGTACCCACACCAGAGAAACAGTCTTTACCCTCTGTTAAATGTGCATTTTTAAAAGACAATGTTGCTCTTTCCCTCCAGATTAGGTCTTCTCGTACATGAGCAGGGATATAGGACTATTTATTTCAGAAGCCCGTTGGTGTTATGTAAACAACAATTCAAAGAGAATCCAATACCTCAGAGAAAAAATGTGAAAAGAGTTTGTTTGCTTTAGCATTCAGCATATCTATGTAGAGCTTCTTTTTATAACTGATATGTTTTTTTTGCTTGTTTAATGTGCCTATTTTTATTTCCTTTTCATAGCAAGACAGTTATTATTGTACAATCCAAAGGTCTACAACTGCTCGATACCTCAAATCTTTCAACAAGAGTTGATACATTTGCAGAAAATTTGCCTTGGTTCCCACCAGCCTTGGGTACCGAGAAAGAGCATTGTGAAGCTCCAGTCAGCCGAAGGAGAACTGTTTGTGAACTTTGCTAAATCCCACTTCTTCATTGATGGTAAGAAGAACAAACCACGTCTGGTCACCATCATGAATCATTTCTGTACATACAGGTATAAATGTAAGTGACGAATCTAGGTCTAATGACATCACATACAAAAGCATATTAAATCAGAGACAATGAGCGAGAGAAGCCTATGATGTCCCTTGGACCCCTGAGGTGGAAAGCTCCTCTTTATTGACTGTTGCCCATCTGCAGGTATATGCTGCGGATGCCACCACACGGTGGCCTGAAAACTCTTACCATAGATTAACTGCATAAGGGGTGAGGAGCCCTGAGGGAGACATGTACATCATGATCTGCTCCACCTCCTCTTTACAAAGAATACATTAAAACATATGCATCTGATTTCCTGAAATCCACCTCCACGCGGCCCACTCTCCCTCATTTAATATTTTATTTAAAAAAATAGAACACCTGGAGTTCTGCCATACTCACACCTCACTCATTAGTTCCTTTTCCAAATATAATGCCTGGACATCCACCATTATCCCACACCTTACTCCCAATCCTTCTTGCAAAGATAATACCTGCCATTGGCCCCTTCCTTCCACAGAAACTCCTTCAAGAAAAAGAATACCTAGAAAATGTGTCAATGTGCATGATGGATACCTCAATTTCTTTACTGGGCCCACATTTGGAAAACACAAGCTGCTTTTTTCATAATATGGTAGCCCCACACATGCACTGCAATGACGCAGCTAAAGCTGAATCTCATTTATTCGATTATTCCATGATTACTTTTTTACAAAATTATTAATTGAATGCTGATATTTTATCCTTTGGTTTTGAACAAGCACAAACCATTAAAAAGTTGTTTCTCTTATTTCACAATGATCATTTCTGAATGCATTTCCAAAACTTGTCAAAATGACTCCACAATGGTTATCAGACATATATCATTCATTAGGGCGTTAGTGTGTCATGGTGTATATCCAACTTAGGGGCCCATTCGATGGCGTAACAATCGCTACCGCCGAGCCGGCAGTGATGACCGTTATGCCATCGGAACGTGAAATGACCCCTGCCATATTACGATGGCGGGGGGTATCGCGGCGGACGGAAAGTCCATCTGCCGCTTTTCCGCCAGTCGGCAATCGTTCCGATTGCTGGCCGGGCAGATGTGGGCCACTAATATGGTGGCGCAGCCTAGCAGGCACCGCCAGCCATATTAGGATGTGTGCGGTGAAAGGCCTTTCCATGGCGGCGATGCTGCCATGGAAAGGCTGACGGTGTTTGGCTTTAAGGGTCCGTTGCAGGCCCCTGTGGGGGTGGGGGTTGGGGGTGCACTTGGGGGTATCCATGGTACCCCCCTGCAGTTCCCTGCACCATGTGGCAGGCACTCCGTGGTGCCTGCCACGTGGTGCAGGGAAATGCCAGGCATGCGATTTTGACATGTTTGCAATGTTAAAATGAGGGATGCAACCGCAGGGTGGTGGTCGCATCCTAATTCGTGGGGCGGGACCGCCGCATGTCTGGCAGCCTGTCCCAACACCGCGAGGATGCCCGCCATCCTAATAGGCCCCTTAGTTCCCATATCTGCCACGCCTCAAGCCGGGTGAGCTGTGGCACCGCTAATGGATTTTATGAAATGCCAAACTAACCCCCTGATAATAGACACAGGTCCAAAGTAGTTTGGAAAACTCAATAGTTCAACCTTGTAGAGCAGAGAGACCTCTGGCTTTGTCAATACTTAGTAGAGTAAATTTGAATTACAATAGAAAATTCCACTAAACACAAGAGAGTTTACAAATGTTAACAAATTCAAAGATTTACTTGAGTAAAATATGCAATGTATATACAGTAAATTATTGTTAAAACAATTGCCAAAGTTGAGACCTATTGATAGCTACAATACTTAATAATGTTTGACTTCACTTATTCAACCCGAGGGAAGGTAGAAAAGCATCACCTTCCATCAGGCAGACCATAAACAACAAGTGAATCACAGTGGCGGCCGCCACAAATAAAGGGTGGAGAGGCGGATGGAGGGAGTGCGAGTGTTGTGCGGTGGGGGTGTTAGAAATTTTGAAATAATCGATTTAAAAAAAAATAAAACCTTACCTTTAGCTGCCATCTGCCTCCAGCGTCACTTTGAGCTGCCTCTCCTCTTCCTAGGTCCCAACAGTCCCAGGGACACACTCCCATCCAATCCCCATGCTGCAGAACAGCGTAGGGATTGATCTGAACGGGCTAGAAAGACGCTTCGCTCAGGCCAGGGAGTCTGTGGGGGTTTCTCTAGCCCAGCTGCTCAATGCAGCCGGGCTGGAGAAACCTAAGTGCGCATGCATTTAATGGTCGGCCTGAGATGGCCGGCCAAACACACATGAGCACATAGGGAGTTGATTGCATGTAGCACTCCTCCTCCCCATCCCATGCCTCAGCCCCGCCCCTCCCTACAGCACTGGCTAAGAGACGACAAATGCAAAATAAAACGTTGCAAGAACATATTTTTATTTTACATTTGCTGGCTCTGAGCCAGGCAGTGGGGCGACGCTCCTCCGCCATTGCGGAGGAGCCACCACTGGTGAAACTTCTGAGTTCAATGGTGCCTTTTCTTAAGGACTGGGAGGATAGACCAAGGCCGGCTCTAGGGCGGTGTGATCGGTGTGACCGCACCGGGTGTTGACTTGGGGTGGGAGCGTCATTTTTGAATGTATCTTATCATTTTAAAAGCAACTGCTGCCGCGTTCCTGGCCTTCAGCAATTTCCAGACATCAATTAAAATGTTATGATAATTCCGGTGATTAATTGTCTTCCTGGAAAGAGACCACAGGTTTGTCTAGTATAAGTTTTGACTCATCCTAAGGTAGCGCAGTGGGTTAAAATGCCTGCAGCTAAGAACGTGTACCATGCGGAGGCCTTTCTAGCTAAGCTATGCACTGAGAGCGAAGAAGATATCAAACTGTGTCTTGATAACCATTCCAAGGACAGTGTGGGAATAGGGGCTTTTCGTAACCTTGTAAAGCAAATCGCAGAAAATCTGACGGGAAGAGGAAGGACAGGGGACTCTAAGAGGGAAAAATGGTTTGATGCAGACTCCCGTAAGCCCATAAGGCCCTAACGATTGTTTTAAAACATAAACCTAAGAATAAAGAAAAGATTAAGGTTTGTAGGAAAGCCTATAAATTGGCCACAAACCTAAGGAAAGACAAGATATGGGAATAGGCGTGGCACGATCTGAATCAGGTTAGTGTCTTTTCTAACAGTTCAAATTTCTGGAAGATTATAAACAGAGTCCTTTTTTCTGGATCAACACCGCACAAGAACAGATTGTGGCATCCCTGCTGATAGATGGGTGTGCCATTTTGAGCAGATTTAAATAAGAGTGGACCTGGAGAAAAATGCTACCCAATGGGAACCCTGTATAGAGACGCGTCCACTAACCTTTGGGGTAGTCGAGAGCCAGAAAGCCATTATGGCTACATCTGGACGAAAAGCCCCCAGGCCTGACGGGGTCCCTGTGGATCTTTACAAGGCCGATCCAGGGACATGGGCAAAGATCCTAGCCAAGGTATTTAACGCTGCAACAAGAGGCGGCTCACCACCCTCATGGCCCACAGCTGTTATTTTACCCATTTTTAAAAAGGGCACCAGGGATGACCCTTCTTATTACCGACCAATTTCATTACTAGATTTGGCTGCTAAAATCCTTGGGAAGGTGATCTTAGATCGCTTAACAATATAGTTGAACGCAAGCAACGTAATCTCAGACCTGCAATACGGTTTCAGGAAAGGCATGGGGACAGTGGACCAATGCATAAATCTACTTATGATGATTGGCAAATATACACTCTCCAAAAGTGGTAGTTTTCACATGGCATTGATGGACTTAACGTTGACTTTTGACCGAGTGAATAGGTCAAATCTATTGCCCTTACTACTAATAATTTGAATGGATGCCGATCTGGTGGCCTTCTTGCACTGGTCACACTCAAATTTGACTGCCTCGGCCAGATATAGTGCAAATAGTTCCCTTACAGAATCCTGGGATGTTTAACGAAGGGTGAGGAAGGGATGAATGTTGGCCCCTGTCTTATTTACTTTATATATTAACAACCTGGGGGCTGTTCTGCCAACTGCTAGCAAAGACATCCCTAGAGCAGGCTCTGAACTCATCCCTGTTCTCTTATATGCAGACAATGTAGTTCGACTTGCAAGGACACCAATGGGGCTGCAAAGACTCTTAAACACTTTTATTGATTTTATGGTCTCACTTAACCACTCCATTAATTTCTCTAAGACTCATATAATGTCGACCGGTAACAGAAAGCGTGACAAGCGCACGCTCATATGTAATGGTGGAGAACTGACAAATGTGGCTACATTTCCTTATTTGGGCATTCTGTTTGACACAAAGGGTCATGGGTGGCTCAGAGAATTGGGAAGTAAACCATTACGACCATTATTGAAGGTCTATAATGAGAAATGCATACCAATGGCCACGTATGGCAGCGAGGTATGAAGCGATAAGGAGACCGCCGATTTGCAGGTGGCCAAATATAAATATCTGCGGAAACATTTAGCTGTACCCCAGCACACCTTCTTTTATGGTGCACAAAGAACTAGGGCAGGGCTACATTTCCAATCGCATAGCAGTGGCCCCCTTAATCCGGTGGTTAAAAATATGGTCAAGCCCCACCCCTACCCTGAACCAATTTGTTTTAGAAGATTGTATGAGGCTTGATAGTGCTGCTGATGTTCCTTGACTAGGTTACATTTCACAGCAGCTACTGAATAAAGGGCGCCCTGAGCTCTTTACACACCTGACACAGATGTACCCTGGAGAGTTGAAAGAGAGTTGAAAGAGATTAAAAGGCCATTTTTAGCAAGGAGGACGGTGGAAAGGGAAAACAGTGAACTCAATAAACCCACCATAAGACAATATTTAATATTGAGTCCTGGTACCCTGGAACAACCTTTCTGGTCTTACACTGAAAATGTACACCATCGCTTTCTTTTAATTAGATTTAGGTTTAACTGCATTCACTGGTGTCTCACGTTTCCCAAGGGCTTTTTTAAGCCAGGGGCCTTGAAGCCCTTCTCCTGTGATGATTTCTCGGAACAACTTCTTCTATATTTTATGTTTTTTATGTGGATTTCATAATGATCTATGGATAAAATATATTTGACTACTTTTAAAATACTGTAATTTTGCACAAGTGAGGCCAGCTCTGAAATATCTGCGAATGTTGTCCTCACCTTTGATATGTTTTGGGTTTGCAAGATTTTTAACAGGCGCCCTATGGCGAAGGAAAAGATTTGATCATGCACTGAACCGGTCTTAGAAATGTTATATTTTAGGGGGTATTGTTTTTATTTTAGCTAGTACTGTATAGAATGCACTTTAACGAGCTCTATGAAAGCGCTGAAAATTTGCATATAAGTGCTTTGAGACCCATACTTGGGTATCTGCCCTTCATAATGCACTGAACCGGTCTTAGAAATGTCGTATTTTAGGAGGCATTGTTTTTAATTATTGCTAGTACTGTACAGAATGCACTTTAATGAGGTCTATCAAAGCGCAGAAGATCTGTATATAAGGGTCCTGAGACCCATACTTAGCAATTATACATGAATTTGTGGACCTGCCCTTTATTATGTATTGTATAGTTTTTATCTTTTTACTCTTGGTGTGTGCAAATGTGCTATTATGTTCATTTGTGGCCGAATAAAGTTTATTTGACTGACTGACTGACTGACGGGTCAGCAGCATAAGGGAACTTATAATAGAATGTTTTTTATATAGATTTTAAGTTATTGCGTGTATATATATATATATATATATTCACTGAAAAAACCATAGGTTTCACACACGTTATAGTTAGGAATTAGCATTTAAAAAACCTTGCAAATTCACTGAAAAAACCATAGGTTTCACACATGTTATAGTTAGCTGGACATTTTACTGATAAAAAACCAATGAAATTCCCCCGTTATAGTTAGTGCAGGCAACTATAACTCACGCGACCGCAATCCTCTGCTGATGCTAATACTGTATTTAGACACTTATTTGCCTATGTCTTCTTCCATTAAATTTTAGCTATACATATATTACAAATATTTTTTTTCATAAAGACACATATGTCATCAGCAGAGGATTGCGGTCGCGTGAGTTATAGTTGCCTGCACTAACTATAACGGGGGAATTTCATTGGTTTTTTATCAGTAAAATGTCCAGCTAACTATAACATGTGTGAAACCTATGGTTTTTTCAGTGAATTTGCAAGGTTTTTTAAATGCTAATTCCTAACTATAACGTGTGTGAAACCTATGGTTTTTTCAGTGAATTTGTACGTTTTTTTAAATGCTAAGTTACTTTACGCCATTCGTGGCGTGCGCGCCCACTTAACGCAGCTCGTTCCGTGCGCGCACGGTGCGCTTCGCGCACCGTGCGCGCACTTTACGCAGTTAGTGCCGTGGATGGGCCATGTACGCTCGATGCACTTCGCGCACCGTGCGCACGTGGTGGACATATTATGCGCTTCGTTGTGAAAGATAAACATTTATATTCAGTTTAAATTATATATAATATGCCATGCACAAATGGTGCCCTTCGGGCACCATTTGCACACGGGGTGGGGAGAGTGTGGATAATTTTTTTTTTTATTAATTTTTTTACCGTACGCGTACGGTAAGCGTAATCGGCGAATTTTCGTAAAAAAATAAAAATGAATTTTTGGCCTTGGGGGTTCTGTGGGGACACATTTAGCAAGCCGAGGTGGTTGGGAGCTGTCTAAACAGTCCCTTTACATGTTTATTCTCTTTGTTTTTCATCCCCCCCTCAGAGTCCGAGAGAGAAAATGGCAGCCGCCGCTTCCTGGTTTCGACCGATTCGAATGTTTACTAAGATCTAACAGCCAATCAGAATCGCGCTCGCGCACGTCACCGTACGCGTACGGTAAGCGCACCGTAAGCGCACCGTAAGCTGGCTCAGATATATATATTGATTTAAAGGCTATTTTCTCAGAATCTACTGAACAGATTTACACCAAACCTACAAAAGGCACTTCCTTGACCTGTAGACTACCTCTCTGCCAAATTTCAAGGAACTCTGTTCAGCCGTTCGGGCTGTAGCTGTGTCTAAAGGTCCTATGGAAAAATGCATGGGAAAAACGTGTTTTGGGACCCCCCTTTTATCTCAGCCCCCGCTTGACGAATCCCCCAGAGACTTTCAGGGTAGGAGCGGAGCGTAGCGCCCCACCTATTTTGAAAATTTCGCGAGGATTCGTCGACCGGCGCCAAAGTTATTCAAAATAGAATGTTGCGGTTTTCCTATGGAAACAGGGTCCTAACTATACCTACCTACTGGCGACCGCCAGTAGGTAATATATATATATATATATTTATATATATATATATATTTATTTGTTGCATTTTTATTTAATTTTATAATTATAAAATACATTAAAATTATTAATTTAATAATTGTTTTAATGTAAATATATATTTATAAATTATTATATATGTGTGCTTAACTTTTTTTAATTAAGTTTATTTGTTATATTTGTTAAAATGTATGTTAAATCTAATTTATTTTTTAGAAATGTATTTTATTCTTTAATATATTCACTATTTATCAATTTATTTTATATATATAAAAAACGATATTTTGTACAACTATATTTATGACATCCATATTTTTTTTCAGATATTTTTGTACTTACCTTATAAATAGAGGATGTCGATATTTTTTACATCTATATTTATAACTCGATATTCTGGTATGGAGACATTTTAGTTGTCGATATTCTGTCAGTGAACCCATAATCGGGTTAGGAATGCTTTCCGAACGATTCGATGTGTCCTACCGATCGATTATGATATGTCCGGATAATTAAAGAGTCAGTTTGGTCGGACTCCCATTGACTTCAATGGGAGCCTGTGTTCCGAATGAAAATCCAGGATCCCATTGAAAAAAGGGGTGGGTGGGGAAAATCTTGCACCCTTTGATGTGCAACCCATGGTGCCTCCCACACTGTGCATGGTTGGGAAGGGGGTCACTTGGGTACCCCCACAGGCTCCATCCGGAGGCCTACTAGTGAAGGGGGGCCTGCTGCGGGTTCCCAAAGTCTGATTCCAACAGCCGTTTTGTCTTGGCCAAACTGATTCGAACGGCTGTCCGAATCGGTCATCATACTCACTCGTTTGGAAACCGTCTCCATTGGGCTGTATGATTTGGCTCCGAACGACTCGGGATGCCTGAATTCTGTTCGGACAGCCCAGGAGCTTCCTTGCATCATAATTGGTCACCCGGAAAGGTGAACGATTTTGGTCAGGAACATAGGTCCTGAATCGGATTCACAGAATACAAATCCAGTTCGGAGCCTTCCCTGACAACATCATAATCGGCCCCTAAATGTTGCAACATTTCTCTCTGCTCAAGTACGTTAGGGGAGGTTGAGGATGAGTCTGGCAGCTGAGTTCTGAATTGTCTGGAGTCTCTTCAGGAGTTGGGTAGTGATTTCTGCCTAGAGAGCATTGCCGTATTCCAGCCGGCTGGTGACTATGGCTTGAGTGATGGTTTTCCTGGTGACAACAGAGAGCTATCTGAAGATCTTTCAGAGCAGTCAGAGGGTGTGGAATCAAGCAGAGGAGACTGCGTTGATCTGGCATTTTATGGTGAGTTTCCTGTCCAGGATGATGCCGAGGTTGCGATGTGGCTTGTCGGTGTGGGTCCAAGTGAGGCGGGAAACAAGGTTCATTCCATAGGGAGGTATTATTCCCCAAATTTAGCCCTTCCGTCTTGTCTGTGTTGAGATTCAGGTAGTTGGTCTTCATAAAGCTGGCGAAACTCATCATGCAGTTTGGGAATTTGGCCCTAGTGGGGGAGGGGTCTTCTGAGAGCATGAGGATGAGTTGGGTGTCTTCTGCCTAGGATATGATCTCGAGGTAATGGTTCTGACGATGTGGCTAAGGGCGTCATGTAAGTGTTGAACAAGTTGGGGCTGAGGAATGAACCTTGAGTGATACCACAGATGGTGCTCTTGGGTTCTGAAGTGAAGGGTGGTAGGCGGATTCTCTGGGTTCATCCTGAGAAGAAGGATGCTATCCACTTGATGGAATACGATGTTGAAGGCTGCTGAGAGGTCAAGGAGGATCAGGGCCTCTATTTCCTCCGGCCAAGGAGGGTTCTTATGTCATCAGTGCTGGCGGTCAGGTCAGTCTTGGTGCTGTGGTTGGCACAGAAACCGGATTGGGAGGTGTCCAGCAGATTGTTTCTCTCCAGATGTTCAGTGAGTTGGAGGTTGATGGCTGTCTCGAGGAATTTTAAAAAATAAACTTTTCTAGACATTTGTTAAATTATACAACAGGGTGACGGCGGCGGCGGCATCCAAATAACAATGTTAGAAGAGAAAAAAGAGTCGGGAGGTAGGGCAGGAGGGTTTGAACAGGGCAGGGTAGAAAGGCACAATAATGAAAGCAGAGCAGTTGGATGACAGTGTGCATTATCACGTCAGCGCATCGCCCTGAGACCAAAGGTACAAAGCCATCAGAAAAACCTACTGAGAGGGCATACAGCTTTCTTCCATCTGGTGGACAGCTTGAAGATATGGAATGCATGGTTCCCCAGGCCCACCCATCTTAAGAGGCTTCAGGCAAACCAAGGGCTGAGAGGGACACCGTACAAGTGTCCGACACACTGTCCAAGCCAGTAGGATGGTCCTCTGTGGGCGGCATTGGGGGAAGTGTCTCTGTGTGCGGCTGTTCCACCGACTGCAGGGTGACCTCGCACACTGCTAGGAGATGCGGGGTCAAGAGGCTGGCATACTGCTTGTAGAAAGATGTAGTTAGCCTGTTGAGGCCGGGTGCTTTGTCACTAGTGAGGCTCCTTATGACTGGAGCACCTCCTCCTCTGTGAAGGGGAAATCCATGTAGAGGGGATGAGCCTGATCCAGCCATAGCAACTGAATGGTATTGAGCCATTGGTTCCTCCCTGCACAGCACAGGGGTGGCACTGTAAAACGTGTGTAGAAGGCAGTCATGGTTTGGAGCAGGACAGCAGGGGAAAGCTGCTACTCCTGCTGCCCGTCCAGCATTTCAACTACGCATTCTGAAGCCCACGGCCTGCCGAGCAGATTGGCCAGTGTCTTCCCGTGGCAATCTCCTTCACGGTAGCAGCGCGCCGTCGCTTCCTGGCTCAGATGTTTTAGTTCCTGCATGGCCTCCTCCTCATATTCTGAGAGTTTTTTGCGGATACTCACCATGACTTGGCGCTCTTAGTGGCAAAATATTCCAGTTTGAGGGATCTGAGTTCTGCCTCAAGCTTGGCCAGCTGCGGGCAAATGGTTTACAAAGCGCCTTCTTGTCTAGAGATACATGTACCCTGAATAACCACAGCGTTGACGGAGAGGAGACAGACCCTGCGTAAGTGGCGAAGTAGTCTATGACTGCAGTATGGACCTCGTCCCTGAAAAATGACCCGGGGGCCAGTCGGCATGTAAAGGCCCGTGAAACAGCTAGGGGCGGGAAAAGTTCCAGAAGCACCGTAGCGTGGGCTGAAAGTCTACGGGGTAGGTAGGACACCAAGGTGGTCCAGGTGAGGGCATCATGGGTGAATAGCCCATAATCGATTTGTGACCATGTGCCATGCGCAGTGGTGACATATGTGCCCTCCTGACTGTGTGCATGTCATTGGCACCAAACATCTGTCAGGCAGTTATCCACCAGAGTATGGAGCTGGGTGGCTGCGTTAGGATGTGGTCCGTGTGGGGCATCTGAGCGATCCACGGCAGGGTCAAGTACTACATTAAAATTGCCACCCCATATCACTGCGCCTTGGCCAGCTATCAACCTCCATACATCAGCGAAGAATTCAGGGCTATCAACATTTGGGCCATATATCAAGGCAAAAATGACCGGGTGTCTGTGAATTGTTCCTGCAATTAGGAAGTATTTCCCATCCACGTCGTCAATAGTATGGTGGGGCGCCAAGTGAATCCCTTCTGCAGAGGTATGGCAGTGCCCCAAGTGTAGTTAGAGTAGAGGGATACACAATCCCACATTCAGACAGGAGGCCGTCGCCTGCGTGAGGTGGAGTTCTTGAAAGTTACAAATGTCTATGCGGTGTCGTTTGAGGTGAGCATGTACCAATCTTGCCTGCCGCTGGTTATTGATCCCACAAATGTTCCATTTTAGATATCTAGTTGTAGCGATTGCACTGACTGGGGGGAGTGACGCATAGCACCAAGTGACAGCCAAGAAAGGCCAGGGAGTGCATGTGGCATAAGCACATGCAGGTTTAGCACCCGGTGTGACATGTAATTTTGTGCCAAGGGAGGAAAGTTCAAGGAAAGGTTAATCAATTACACCATTCAAAACTACTCCCTCCCTCCCACCCACTCCAACCAGCGAGCATGGTTGTACAAACCCATCCCTCCCACCTCCCAACCCCACAACCCAAAAAACAATGCGGCACAATGGGACACATCTCTGGAGGCATCAGAAAGTCAGGCATACAACCCAGTTAGGGGAAAACTGGGTGGTCATGCAGGGTGTTAACACATCATGGGGAGTCTGTATGGGAACTTGTAACATCGAGTCTTTGACATGCTGGGATATGAACTGTTGAAAAGGATCCCAAGAGGGTCACATGTTGAGAAAGGGCCAGTATAATATCTGTGGTCAAGTTGGATTGGCAAGATGAAGGTTCCTTATAATGAGCAGAGAGCAGTACCAGTGGATCAAACAATATTTTTTCATTGTCGCTGGGGCACCTTATCTCTGGGTGAGATCGGGACATCCAGGGGTATGCCGTTCGTGTTGAGATCTGGTGGGAGAATTTCATGGCAACTTTGGCATCTGTGACGAGATGGGGTTTCCCCTCGTGGAAGATGTGGAGTTTTGCATGGTAGAGCAGGCAATGCATAATGTCGGCACTCTAGAGCATTCGTTTTACTGGAAGAAATGCGCAGTGCACCGCCTGAACCACCAGCGTAAAATTAGGGTAAAAGGAGATCGCAATGCCTTGATATTGAATTGCGTGGCACTCACTGGCTAGCCGAAAAACCCCATCCCCCATCATGGTAATTGAGGAGTTTGGCAATGATTGGTCTAGCTGGTGTGCTGGATAGGGGTCTCGGAGAGTCAGTGAGCTCTCTCTACGGTGAAGACCACTGAAGGGACATCTGCAAAGAAGGATCTCAACATTACTCCACAGTCTTCCATCCTGTCAATTGCGCTAGATTACGGTACCCCGGATGATGCAGAGGTAATTGCACAGAGAGCGCTTTAAAGTCCTAATTTTTCTGCTTTATGATATCAAGGACTTTATCCATGCAGAGCAGGTGTTCGCCAGCTGGTGTTTGGGTGACATCTGCATCTGAGATGCATACCTTGAGGTGGTTCAGGTGGTCATTGTGCTTGTCAACTCTCTCCGTCATCTGTTGAGGCAGATGGGGAGGAGACCACTCTTAGCATCGATGGCCCGCAGACTGTTTTTGACATTGGTGAGAATCTCTTTTAGATCAGGATCATGCAAAGCTGTATCATGAGGGTGCCCCGGGGGGTCATCGGTTACATTGTCTGGCTCGGTGTGGCGCGTCATTTTCCCTTAAATGCCAGCCTTGACTCACGAGCCTCTGACCTTTACGTGGCCAGAGGTTCTCGAGGCAGGAAATCATCAGTGCTTCACCCATGCTACCCCAACAAGCCCGACTGGGGGAGGTAGCACACTCAGACACCCAGAGCAAGTTCAGGATTGTCAGTGCCGGGTATACTCGCTCACCCACTGGGCAGAAGTCAATGAGACACCACTCTCTCAATAGAAGTGGAGTGGTTCACACTGGCCCCACCCCCACTGCAGCTGGAAGGTTACACAAAAAGGGCAGCGCAGTCTAGAGGAAAGGGCCACATGGCAATATGGTGATTGGGCTGCCTGGCGTCCAGCCCAGAGGGTCCACGCTGGGCTTCGCATTCAGGAATGGCAGGAGGGGCCCAGTGGAGTACTGAGGATGAGCGGTGGCCTGGGCGTACAGCAGGTTCTCCTAGCCCACCATAACCCACTTGTAATCAAATGGGGGGCACTAGCAGGCCAATATCACTGGAGGATGGTGCAGCAGACCGGAAGGGGGTGCGTCTCACAAGGGCAGGTGGTGCAGAGGGCCTCACCTGCCTTGACATGGCACCACAGAGCCCAGGGCCATCCCAACCTCCCCAAATGATGCCCCCACACTGTGATGCAGGGCCCCAGGGCACTTGACCACAGTTCCCCAGAAGAGGTGCAGCCGCCAAATTCAACTCAATGCCACCGCAGTCAGGTCTCGATGCACCAGGGGCCACCGGGCATCCCGACAGTGACTGGGGAGTGCGCTTCCAAGGCCAACGTATGCACAGAGCCACTTTGCCCCACAGTGCCAGCCAAGCACACCAGCCACCAGTCGATGGGGGGCTGCACTCTCAGGCCCAAGCTCTCGGGGGAACGGCCACTGCAGTCCACCGCTTCACCACAGTCCATCGGTGCCGGGAGCATTGAGAAGGGAGGTGAACAACCTGCTCTCCAGGTTGAAAAATTGGCGGGAGCAGGGATCAGTAGGTGCTCCAGAGTGCATGGAGTTTAGGGTGGATATGATGCTCTGAGTGGTGAGCTGTTCCCATACAGTGAGCAGGTGGTTGTGAGCGGGATCAGTTGATCTGAAGACGTTTTTAAGGTCAGTGGGTTGGGGTTTGAAGTTACTGTAGATGGTGGATATCTTGTTGTGGAAGTAATCTGCCAGGGTATTTCAGAGTTTTTAGGAATGGCAGATTGTTGCTGACAGGCATGAGAACTCTCTGATGATGCTGAAGAGTTTTTTGCTGTGGTTGGAGCTTGCTTTGATAAAGTCTGCTAGGGCGCCTCTTTTCGTGTCTTTTTTACTAATGGAGTATACTCAGCAGAAGGTGGCACAGAACTGACTGGGATTCTGTTGACGGGAGTGTCACAGACCCACTGGAGCATTTTAATGTGCCCTGTGTATGCAAAGGTTGAAGATAGAGGGCCAATTTAACGAGGTGGCTGCTGATGTCAAACTGGCTGTCAGACTGAGCAGCAGAGTCTTCTGGTGAGCCGAACGCTGCTAATGCACTTTTCTCGAGTGAGCCCTATAGAGCCCGGTGAGTGAGCGGCTGGGATTCCATCTGGGAAACTTGCATTTGGAGCCGGCAAATGGCAAAGAAACAGCACTGAATCTCCGAGCTTCCTACCACATCCAATTTGGCCACTGGCTAACATGACATTTTTGCCAGGGCTGCTTTTGGTTTCAGTCTGGCCCTGTTGTAGTCTCAGAATTGTAATCAGGATCAGCACTGATATTTAGCCCAGCAGAGATATTCAGAGTCCACTGCCCACCAGGAAACTCCTGGCAGTATGATTTAAATAGAGTGGGGCAATCCAATATAGCTACAGAAAACATGATACCGCAGTATCTCCCCAGCTCCTGTGGACTGCCAGACGCAATCGAAGGGTTGCCCTAGCCTCTCGGAGTTCCCAATACCCATCTGCCATCAGAATCCTGTCTGGCAAAAATATTTAGTGACCCCAATTAAGTGTTGATTTGCACTTTTATTGAAATCAATGATATAAAGCACTGAAATGTTTTTCAGAAATCACAGCAAACAAGAAAAACCTGAAAGGTATGTACTGACACAATATATATCAGGTACAGTCAACGTTGCATTAGCCAAGAGTTTTTCCATTGATCACAGAGTTACAGATTATTTCCTCTAGAATGTAGCTTTTGGACAATATCTCATTTTTCTGTAAGAAAGAATTCTTAGCATGATGTATAAAAACAGTTCACACACACAGTCTTTCAAATGTGTCCAGTATTCCTGCACTAACTGAGGTCTCTCACTTCAGTTTTGAATCACACTGCCTCTCTATGGATAATTATTGTATATGCCACATCTTTTGAAAACATAATGTGCATTGTTTTTCTATGGCATCACTTTACCAGTTGGTATTAGAGACCTTTACATGTAACATTAAGTGCATGTACATGATGTGCTTACAATAACTGCATAAACAAAATCTACCAACCGGCTAGGGAGTTCAGAAGAGGAGATATGGTTGGAGTAAGTGAGAGACAGGGGATCTTCTGGAGAGAATCACTAATAACTACTACTGTGACATACTATACCTTCAAAGCCTGTCAATTTGGGGAGTTATAATTTATGCAGAAAGTCTTCTGAGATGTTGGTTCCCTACGGTGAAGTAGCTTATCTTCAAAGCTCTTCACCAAGTTATCTTGTGTTTTGGTAGGTCCTGAGTTTTTTGCAGAAGCAAAGGATATCAGGAGCTGCTCATAAAATAATTAGGAGGATGTTCCAAATTGTGAGCATGAATCTAGAAAAGGATTGCTCTGAGCTTGCTTCTTTGAGAATGTAGGTGGTTGTAGAGTGAAAGAGCTTTGCTGTGGAATTCTCTTAGGCCACCAGAGATTTTAAGAAGATATGATAGGTAACTTGGCCTGTCCAGTTGGAGGATTTTGAGTGTTAAACAGCAGAGTTGGAATTTGATTCTAGCATATTTGTTTTTTAACACAAACTTTATTGGGTTGTTCAGCAAATATAATACAATTGTATAGTCCATCGTACATTTTGTTGTTCATAATAAGTATTAGGTGGGGCCAAAGTGCCGCCCTATATTGATATATATTATCATAGCCGCTATATGTGCAGACCTTATACAATTTTTGAACCTCAACATATCAAGAATTTATGCATATTTCCGTTGTGCAATAACAACCCATGTCATGTGTCTGAGGTGTAGAATGCTTAATACCCGGAATACCACCCCTACTCCAACCCACCCCCCAAACCAACCCCACAACAATAAAAACAATTGCTGCCACAGTAAAACTACTTCTAAGCCTGGTTTCAAGTGCCAGGTGAGAATTACATCCAATATTGCTAAGGAGGACATGCAAGAGGATACCAAAGGGGGATCAGGGGCAATGGAGAAGAGAAAAAAAAGGGGGGGAGCAACCCTCTTAAAAGGCATTCGCCAGAAGCCTAGCCACTGTGCTGGGAGGATCAAATAGCTACGATACCTACAGCTTATATACTCTGAGAGCCCACCGAGGCCTCATCTGTGTCTGCCCTAAAAAGCTGTACTAGGTGCACCCATTCTAAGGATATTGGAAGTTTTCTTAGCCCCCTATATTCTTCCCGCTGCAGTGCCTCCCTCTCTGCCGTGGCCTAACAGAGGACTTCCTCCCTCCATTTAGCCGCCTGTGGTGGTGTACGGGATTTCCAGCGTTGTGTAATCAATCGCTTTGCGATCATCAGGGCTAAGCCTGCAGAGCGACGAAGCAATTTGGATTTCTTGGGGAGCGGAAAAAGGCCCAGGAGGCAGGCCTCTGTGTTATCCCAAGGCGCCTGCTCTGTCAGTGTAGCCAGATCCAGAGTAACATCCATCCAATACTCACGCATCCACTGCAATTGCCCACTATGCAGTATGCTTTAAAATCAGGTGCGCCCATCCCACCCGCTGTGCTGGGAAGTTGCATCTTGGCCAACGTTAATCTGTGTCTGCCAGAACCCCAAAGCAAGTAGGTTAAGAGGGCATCTAGTGTTTTAAAAATCCATGCCGGTAGGATAACCGGGAGGTTGACAAAATGAGAGAGGAGCCGAGGCAGCATTACCACTTTGGACACCACGACACGGCCCGCCATTGTCAGCGGCAGAGTATTCCAAAAGGAGATTTGGGAGCGAAGAGAGTTAATAGTCCAGACCACGTTCCCAGCTATTGTGCCAGCAGATGTTCTATAGATATAGATTCCTAAATATTTAAATATAACGGATTCCACCCTAAACTGAAATCTGCGGAACATTAAATAGGGGTTTGCATACGTATTATTGAAATAATAGGCTATAGACTTAGAGGCATTAAGGCATAACCTGGACAATTCTCCAAACTGTGAAAACATGTCTGCTATCGTATGCATACTTGTATGCAAGTCTCGAAAATAAAATAACATGTCATCTGCATAGAATGACACAGAGTGGATTGTGCCTATCCATGGGAATGCCATATGGGACCATAGTCTGCCACAGACATTGGGCAAGAGGTTCAAGAGCAAGGACGAACAGTAAAGGTGATAAGGGACAACCCTGGCACATCCCGCGATAAATAAAATACGCTGGTGATATAATCGAACCCGTTTTTGCACGGGCTGTGGGGTTAGTGTAGAGCAACTTGATCCAATTACAGTATGCCATGGACAGCCCAAACTTGGACAGGACAGCCAACATATAAGGCCAGCTCAGAGTATCGAAAGCTTGGCGTATATCCAAGGATAAACAGCCAGCATGCGGAGCATTTGCCGCGGCTGCATGCAGAATAGCATGGAATCGGCGAATATTTAAAGAGGTGCTGCGTTTGGGTACAAACCCACACTGATCTACGTGTATGAGCTGAGGGAGCATGGATAATAGCTGAGACACCAGGAGTTTACTGAGTATCCTATACTCCATATTAAGGATTGAGAGGGGTCTGTAGGATGTGCGCTCGAGAGGAATTTGATTCTAGCTTCTAGGGAAAGTCAGTGTAGATAATTCATGGCTGGGAAGACGTGGGCATATTTTCTTTTGTCAGTGATCAATGTTGTTGCGTACTGCATAACTGCCTTAATAGGTAGAGGTGTGTTGGTTGGAAATCCAGCTAGGATGGCATTGTCTATGTCGAGTCTGAAAATGACCAGAGCTTGAGCAGTAGCCTTTATCACTGGAGAGTCAGGGCCCGGTTTAGAGTCAGGCCGACAAGAGTCCATCAATCAGGGTGGCAGACAACATTACATCCATCAACCTGATGGACTACCTTCGCTAAATATAGTGCTCACCACTGGCCCAGCGGTGCTGCTGTACCTTCAGAGAAACCACCATCACAGCATTTCATCTGAAGTTACAAAACATTTATTGCATGGCTGCAGTCCGTTTTACTGGTGATCTACCAAAAGTTTTTTTTTTTTCAAAAACAATCTTCCAAAGTGGGAGTTTGTTTTTGAGTAATAAATTACTAATTACCACGTAGGAAGGGTTTTCTCTGGACATAGGGATCATTATTTTAATGTTTCTGTTGGTCATCATCTGTTTTCTTTCATGGTGAAGCACAACAAAAAGTACATCAGACTGTAAGCCCTAAAGACGGCGAGTGGTCGGAAATTGATGGTAGTAGGTCAGGCAGAGTTTGGTGAACAGGGTACTACGTCATGCTTTGGCCATCAGTGTTTAATTTGCTTTAGTTGTGGCAGTTTACCGATGTGATGTTTAAAAGAGAGGGTGCTATTGAATATGAGATCAAGTGATTTGACTTGTGTGCTGGGAGCAGACAGATAACCATAGTCTTCAAGTATAGCAATCAAGATGAGTCCATTTTTATGTTAGATTTGCTGTATGTTAGTATGAGTTCAGTTTTCTGAGGGTTCAGTTTCAAGGAATTATCTCATGCCCAGTTGAATATCAAATCCAAGCCTCTTTTGAGAGTTCTGATGTCCTTTAGAGAGAATATTTTAAATACAATTGCAGGTCATCTGCACATTTGTGCAGGTTGATGTAAAGATTTCCATGAGTTTGCCAAGAGGTCTACATGTAGAGGCTAAAAAGAACAGGTTATACTATGAATCGTTGTGACAACTCCAAAAGTAGCTTTTTGTATTTTAGATTTGTAGGCTCCTCATTTTCTATGTGTTGTTACACTTTCTTGTGCTACAGAAGCTGAAAGTTGAAGTGCCATTTGTTCCTTATTAAATTATTATCCAAAAGTGCCATCTCTACAGCCTCCAAACTGAATTTAAGGTCACAACAGAATGTGTTCAGCCTAGGGGAGCGATGCAAAGCCCACTGCAAACCAGGAAGTCTAAGTGTGAAGCATCAAGACTTCCAGGTGCATGGTTTAATTAGAGATGGCCAATCCAATTATAGCGACAGGGAACCGGTTTTACTGTGATACCACCAGAGAGAACAAGCCTCATTGGACTGCTAAACAGGATATAAAATGCTACTCCAGCCATCACAGAGTGAGTAACAGTGCTGCCTCAACCACTGCAGAGTCTGTATTCAACTGTCTTGGGATCATGTGCCATCCAGAGATGTCTGCAAGGATCAAACAGCAATGAAAGCACATAACTCTAAGATGACATGAAGTGAAACAGACCTGTCTTTCCTGCCTATCCACCTTTTACTAATGCCTTTGTACATCATATCCCAAGTCATTCTGCCCTATGGGATACGTGCCATAAGGATGTAGAGCATGAGTTAATGGTGGACTTGCACAAGACAACTCTTAACACACAATAGTATGACTCCTGACAACTTATTAAGAAATCCAAACATGTCAAAGCTAATCTCATATTTGGATTCTGGGCCCACTCAGGTTTCCTCACTCACTTGTGAATTCATGCTTACATACAACGTGCCCGAGCCTCTTGCTCAAGCTGACCACAGCAGCTGATTTTCTTTTAAAAGGTGGGCACTGCAGGACATTTTTTTAACAAGAGAACTAAAGTGGCCACATGCACATCACCTGTCAAACCGTTTTGGTTAAAAAGTGGAAATATTGGCAGTTTTCACTTAAAGATGCTACTTCCTTAGACACTGTTGGGAAAGTATCCTTTCTGGAGGGCCACCCTAGATTTTTGCTTCTTTTTGCAGAACCTGTTTTGTTTTGGTTGGTCATAGGACTCTGCACAGTTTACACTAGCTAACCATGGGTAAAGTGCTTGTCTTCTCCCTTCAAATAGGGTGTGGGGAGGGGGACTCCTCCCTTGACAGGATTATCTGAGGGGCTGTGCACAGCCCCTTCCTGAGCTTCAAAGGATGCATAATGTGTCACTGGCTAATTAAGCTCACACCTAGGCCTACGTCCCCTTTGTCTCTCTAGCCAGGCTGACACCAAACACAGTGGGGAAACAAGAATCGACCAGTTCTGGTTTGGAGATGGACAAAGGCTTGCCCTCCACCTACAGGCTGACACTGTTTATAAAAGTGGACTCCACAGACCTCTTTTCAGAACACTCCTGTACCTGTTAAGAATCCGGACTATCCTGCTGTCTGAAGAACTGGAAGGAAGACTGGAACTGCAATCTTTGAATCCAGGACTCCAGAAGGGACGCCAGGGTCAGTCAGCTACAGGGACACAACAGCCTTTCCCTGCAGCTGCTCAGTTGACCAGAACTAACTGGGCTTGCTCTTGACCCTGCTGCTTACCTCTAAAGGAGTTCATGTCTCCAGGTGCTGGATCCTTGGCTGCTGTTAGCGTGTACTCTTGCTACCAGTGGGATTTAGACATTTTTTAGCAACATCTGTTGGAGAACTGACGGAGACCAGGATTGCTGTTGAAGCCATAGCTGTCAACATCGAATTGTTGGTCGGTCTCAGCTTGCTGGTTTGCCCCACTGAAGGAGATCTGACTAGCAGAAAATGTCCTAAGTTTGAATGCAGAGAGTTCCATCTGGACAAACACCGGGCAGCCTCCAATCAACATTGAGGCCTTCCCGCCATGGACTTCAGACTGCCCAAGCTGAGTTTTCCCCCCTTCTCGACGACCACACCGGGACCATCCTTCTTTTAGCCCCTCTTGGGATCCAGCTTGCAACTAACCCAGCCGATGACTAGTCAGTGACCACTTTTCCTTCCAGAAAGCTTTTAAGTCAGAAGTTAAACTTTCCACAGGGATGAAACTGGTCCCTGTATTCGACCCATGCTCCATCGTGGGCAGCCTTAATTTTTTACATTACCCCAGTCTAGTGCAACTAGATAAGCGGAGTTGGTGCTTTGTACTTTTTGATGCTATTTTTAATTGAAAGTTTAAAAAAGTATATCTCCGTTTTTACTTACTAAAGTTTTGTCATTTTGGTGTCATTTTGTATTTATTAAAAAATTCTCTATTTTTCTAAATCGGTTTCAAATTTTCTTGTTTTATGTTTTCACTTCAGTACCGTTTGAGTACTGCCTAAATACTTTTCACATTGCCTCTAAGTTAAGCCTGATTGTTTTGTGCCAATCTACCAGAGGTTTAAGCACAGGTTTATGTAGTGATTTTTGTAGTTTACCCTGACAAGGACTGTGATTATTATTTGAGGTGGCTTCTAACCACCATCAGCTTAGACTCCAATTTCTTACACATACTTTGGGATGTTGTTGTGACACCTACCTGCTTATGTGTATCGGCTATGTTAAGGAAACCCAAAGCCAGCGCATATCACTCTGCTATTCAATAGAGCCAAGAGCACATAGAGACTCAGACTCAGCAATAGGTTTCTCCAGTGATTAAATGCAATTAGGATGGGTATTCCAGTGCCATGTCAGCCCATAATTGTGTGGCACATGGGGTATTTCTATTGGTAAGGCTGCATGTGGTTCCATTGTTGAAAATACAGTGATATTAACACTGTTGGGTGAGGGAGAGAAAAAGAGAAGTTGATGTGTGGGATATCGACCTATGGCAGATAACAAATTACTGCCAACTTCTAAATGAGTATTGGAAAAATTGACTTCAGTACTGGGAGATACCGAGAAAGGGATGTTGAGACACTGGTGGGACAGAGAAATTCTATCACTAAGACATGATAATTATAACTCTGACATTGTGACAGTGAAATACAAATAATGGTACTAGGACAGGCAGACAATGACCTAAAGACACTAGGATAGGAAGGCAAAAACACTGGGATGATGTGACATTTGCACTGGCATACTGAGGCATTGACATAGGGAGACAGAGACAGTGGGCACAGAGGGACACTTAAACACTTACAATAGGACAGGGAAACAAAGACACTGAGACAGTGAGACATTTACTCTGAGGTGGAGTGACACTGTTTCTAAGACATGGACACCCAAATATTTAACTGTATTAGCAAGATTCAATCACTAATGATAAATCGTATGAAACCTACACATTGATTCTGGGGCGGTGTGAGAAAGTGTTTTATTAAATTATGTGGATCAGTGTCCCTCACAAGTAATACAGTCACTATCCTGTTAGGTCCAATCAAAAATCTCAACAATTTAAACCTGAGCTCAAATGCTAGTAGCTATGGCACAGAGCAAACAGGCTTAAATAACAAAAATGTGTAAAGCATTTAGAGGTACCAAAACCACTATAAATTCTAAAACACAACACAATAAGAATCCTACTCCAATTATCATGAATTGAGAAACATTCTATAAGCAACATTGCACCAAAATTATGAAAATTGAGTAGGGGGAATCATAAATAGGAATTATAAAAGATTTAAATTAAAATAGTGCCAAAAAGCACAAAGCCTCAATGGTAGTCAGTGGTCATGGTACGCTGTGACTCGGGCATGATTCAAGGACAACCGAGATGGAGCAAGGGTCAGATACACCAGTAGATAGGCCCTGCTAGCCCTGGATGTAGGGAAGGTTGAAAAGATTTCCAAATCCTAATCTGAAAAGGGACTTAGTCATTTTTCTAAAGAAAACTATTCTCCATGTAAGACAAACCTTAAATTCAATCCAAGACAGTCAAACTGCTGGCCAAACACTTATTGTGGGCCTTCACCTTGACTCTATGGAGCATAACATTTGAAAATGTTCCCAAACTTCATTTAGTGTCCAAATAACCACAGGAGTAAAATTCCTAAGCACCCATGGTCTCTGGGGGAGTACTTTCATACTCTCAGGGTGGCAGGCATAGAGTAACAGAAAAGTCCAGTCCAGATCCAAATGCTACTGGTCAGCTGGGATTGTTCACAGGAATGTCCTCTTCAGCTTTTTTATGTTACTGGAGACACCCAGGATTTCAGCCTCATGATCCTTGGAGATCTTTCTGTCCTTGGATTTTAAGTCAAAGGGTGTCCTTCCTTCTCAAGTCCTTCACACAGGTCTGAGATGCCAAGTTCAAGATGGTGAAGGTCTCCAGCTAAACTAAATTTGGGCTCTGAGGTTGGGGGTGTGAGTGGGGAGTATACTATGGTTCTCCTAGAGTTCCCCCACATCCTCCACTAAGTTTAAAGCAGGCCTTGTACCTACAGAAGTCTAGTAGGGCAAACACAACCAGACAGGGGAAATACAAGAATCCTATTCTCTCCCTTTCAAGCGCGCCAAAGTGTTAAACGTGGCTTAACAAACCTATCAGGCAGGATTTGACACTGTGATGTCTACAAAATGCCCACAGCTCCCAGGCTGATCACAAGCTGGGAGTTGGCAGAGACCAATGCTAATTAGCCTTCAGACAGTTCGCGCAAATAATAGTTTACACAATAAAAGTTACTTTTCTATAAGATTCATTAATAATGTGAAATCACCATTGAATTTGATTTTTAATAGCTATTAAAATAGTGGTTTAATTATCTTTCTAGTTATACTCATTCCTGAGCTATAATATTATTTTCATCTATACGCTGGTTTTCTGCATAGTATAGCTAGGCCTGCCATAGTCAAAATGTCACAGTAGGGACACAGTAAGATTCAGTTCCTACATGTGCCACGTTTAAATACCATGCACCCTGCCTTGTGGGCTACAAGGTTACACAGGGGTGATTTACTAATATCAGGAGGGTTTTTTCCCGTTAAAACATAGTTATTTTACCAGATTGCACTGCAGGTTTTACTCTGCAACAGTCATGCTACAATGGTAGGCCTGAAGCCATGTTTTCCTTTGTCACACTACTGGATGGCGCAATAAGTGCTGCAGTCCACAGGTGACATTTAACTTTCTATGCCATGGGTACAGTTTATACATCATATACTATGGTTTTAGGGAAGATTTAACTTTGCAATGAGGAATTATTAACTTTCCACATGTTTTAGGGGGTGGAGCACATACACTGCGCTCTAGACAGCAGTGCACTAAAAACCAGTCTAAAAACAGCAATAAAATTCAACAAAACAATGGGGGTGACCGCACACCAAAGGGTCTCTTCTTACGGGCAGGGAGACACTTATAATGGGAGACACAAACGTAGACAGGGTGATGAAGAAATTCATACTAGTCAAGTGCGAAAAGAATGACAATGGTAAATGCAAACGGAGACATCGGCAACGGGTGACGTACATATGGATTCAGGGCACACGCAATTGAACAGGGTGAAAAAAAAACCTGATAGCTGTACTTCTGTCTAAGGGATACTCCAGGACCATATGGAAACAGACTGCCCAGACTGCTAATAGCTCTATGAAAAAATCCTAATTGTAGACGTGCATTAAATGCATACCAAGTAGCATGACATGGCATGGCATCATTCATTAAAGTGGATCCTCGGCTCAGCAGTATGGGGCAGCTTTCCTTTGCTCACATTAAGGACTCTAATGCTGAGTTCTCTGTGTGTTCAAATTATGTGAAATGTTGTGACCCCGTGCTGACTAAAGAAAATACTGCAATTTATTATAATACGCACTGAAAAGACTGAAAGAAAATCGCGAAAGTTGAACATTATATAATGAACTGCCAATGCTGAAAATCAACATATAGGGAAAACTCGATCGAAAGCTGCCAATATCCAATAAATGAGGGCCTGTTTGTATGGTTGCATGTGTGATAGATGAGAGCTAAACCAGGCTTTCTGAATATTTTAACTGACAAGGCCAAATTATCCATTACTGCCGGAAGGTCGACAGTCGTGCAACCCATTTCTTTAGTTGTGCAATCAACATGAGTTATAATCAGGCTGATTACAACAGGGGCTCCTGTCACAGATTTCTTTAACCTACACCCACTAAATTAAGAATTAATGAAAAAGCGGTGGATTCCTTAAATGTGCAAACTATCATATAGTCATTGATTCAGAGAATTAATGTAGTAACAAGAGTGACATGGGCCCAAATTCTTAGTGGGTTTTTATCCCACTGGACTGGCAAAAAATGGAGGTGCAGTAGGTTCTCCGTGCACCTTCACCTGCTACGCCCCAGAGAGCTGCGAATAGAGAACCACAGAGATGTTGCCATGCCATGCCTTATTGCATCTCTATCCCATGTAAGGTCTTAAGGGACTGATTTTCAGTTTGGGGGATGGAGTAGTGTCCTTCAGAATGGAGGAGGACTTTGCCTCCACCATCTCTAGGGTACTTCGCCCTTCAAATTCAGAGGTGCTTGCTGGCCCTGCGGTCATCTTTGCACATTGACAGGAACCACTGTCATGGCGGTTTCTTTCAATGTACTGAAAGTCTGGTGTACAGCTGCAGTCGGTTTTGCCGACTGTATACCAAACCTTTGAAATGTTTTTGTTTTTCAAAAACACACTCCCTAAGTGGGGAAAAAGAAAAATATAATAACCCCCACACCCTAGGAGATGGGTCAGTATTGTTTTTTCCTGTTACTCACCACAAGTTTTTCCTGGTGATGATGAATAGGAAAAAAAAGGCATTACACCATCTACCGGGTCTAATGCATCCACTGTAGGGGCCTGTGTTTGACCACATGGTCACAGGTTCAAAGCTTAGTGGGTCCACTCAGACTTTCATTCTTCTGAGGTGAATAAAATGAGTACCATTGAATTGGGTAACAATAAACATCTGCTATTCAGTACCAAGATACCCTTTGCAGTGAACGTGCACTTTACAAATGTACATGTTATGTTGTCATGTGTTATCCTATATTGAGTGAATGGTGTAACGTCCTTCCTCCAATGGACCCTTCTCCATCAGATATCGGAGGAAGTCAACAGAGGCTCTGTTGATGAAATACTAAAGGCATGCCTATCTCTAAATGAGGCTTGTGGGATGAGGGTTTAGTAGACAGTATACTCTCTTGTATTTACCCTGTCTATAGGCCCTAAGTTTATGACCCTATCAGTCCTTTCCCATTTGCATGCTGAAATATACAACCTTACAGCAACCAGAGCCCTAGACCAACCATGCAATTGGCATCCTCAAATTCTTTTTATCTTTTTAATTTTACATAATTTATTTTTCTCCTTGAATTTGGTCCACGCTTGATACACACAACGAGACACCCCTGCCTGAAGGGAAATTGCTTTCTAAGCAGTAGTGATTCTGAATGGGATGAAGAAATATATTTGTGAAGCCTCATCATTTGAAATAATTAGAAATGAGATTGTCTAGAAAGGTGAGGTGGGAGGAGACAAGATGGTGGACTGACGCCGTCTCTAGGAACAGACCGCTGAGGCTCCCGAGGAACTGGAACTCTCTGCTAGCATAAGGATATACATGATCAAATACTCGGAAAAAGGTTTGACACATGAACGCATGCTGAAGACGTCCTTTTTTTTTAGAGAGAAAGCAAAAAAAGAGAGAATAACGAGAGAATAACGGATCTGCAAGCTTGAAATGGTCACCTGCGTTCAATGCTGCTGACACCTCGGACTTGCATCAGGTGTTCGCCGTTGTCAGCTTTGCTAGCTGTGGGGCTCCCAGTCTGGCGTTCTCCATTTCGCTTTCATATCGGCCCCATTCGCTACCCGCATATCGCCTCTGCTGTAGACATGGCCCCGTCGAAAAACACGACCCGAGGAGGAGCCGCCAGCCGGTAAGCTTAGCGGTGAGCGGGGCCGCTAGTCTGAGATTAGATGTGGCGGTGGGGGCCTCGGTAGACTGCCAGGTGGAGAGGACAGAGAGGGCGGCGGAACCAGCGGACGGGCTGGAAGCCACGGAAAGTACAGGAGCTGCATATGCTCAAAAATCAAACTGGGCAAACCGGTACTTCAATACCTACAGTCTAAGAAATTGACAGAGCTTGCAGATATTGCTACACAGCCTCTTGGAGAAAATTACTTAGCTGACACTATAATAAATGCCATCGCTAACAAGCAACAATGTTGCGCTGACTCTGTGCTCCAGAGCCCGCGCCCTCTGATAAGCTACAGTAGCCTTTTTTTGTTGAGGCTCAGAGCTTAGAGAACATAGGTAACACACTCATGGGATCAATGGAGATGGAGGCAGAGGATAAAGGGGCTGAGACTGAGACTGGGGCCTCAGGTAATTACAGAAATGAAGCATGCGGCGATAAAGGCATAGGTGCCAGAAATTTAGAAGTACCTGATAATTCTCTAGGATTACAATGCGCTGACACGTCCATGGACGAACTCGAGAGCTCTGCCCTCTCTGGCATGGAGGCCGATAGTCCAAATATCTCCGTTGGGGGCCTGGAACAGTATCTCGGAAATCTATCGAGGGATTAACTGCCATGAAGAGAGGCAAAAAAAAAAACAATGGCTGCTGCAGCTCCTTTAAAGTAAGATCTCAAGGTTAAAAATACGAAAGATCTGAAAAAGATGACAAATATAGCTAATACAGGTTCTGCGAAAGGGAAGAAGATACAGGCTAAAGAGGTCTTGAATAATAGCCCCATAAGGAAATGGGTGCAGGCTAAAGGTGGAATTAAAAAGGGGATTGCTAGTCTCTCGGATGTGGGATTCACTGATGGAGGGTCAGAAGGTGGGCATAGTGGCACAGTGGTAGCCAAAGGCTTGGGCTGCCTGTCTTCTGACATAGCGTCAAATTTGACAAGGGTATTTGTTGGACAGGGCGGATTCCGTGAATCTCGCAAAAATGGCAGTGGTGAGACATCTCCAGCTCCTGGCCCTGATCCTCCTCTCTCCTGCCTCTAATACTACCTTCAGTGTCTCCACTTTCCTAAATATCTCACTCGGAAGAGGATCTTCAGAATAGTGGGACTCAGGGCAATGAAGCCGCTATACTCTCTATGATCTTGCAGGCTCTGAAGGATCAGAGGGAAGAAACAAGAGAGCTTTTTGCTCAAGTTAGAGCTGATAATGGAAATATTCAGCAAACACTGAAGGACGTAACGGAGAAAGTCGGATCTGTGACGGAAGAACTGACAGAGCTCCAGCAGAGAGCTGTCTGTACAGAAGAGACCACATCCACAACTGTTAGCTCGGTTGCACAGCACGAAGTACAACTTAGGAACATGCAATCTAAACTCGAAGACCTTCAAAACAGACAAAGGTGACAGAACCTCAAGCTATTTGGAATACCTGAAGGCCAGAAGGGAGCGGACCCCAGAGCCTATATAGTGCATATCATGCAGAAGGCCTTCCCTGATCAGGGGGATTGGGACTGGGACTAACAGATCCAGAGGGCCCATAGACTCCCAATTGTATAACGCCGGCAGGATTCTCGGCATCCAAGGCCGTTTCTGCTCTACTTTGGCAACTTTCTGTTGCGACAAGCGGTCTCACTAAAAGCTGGTCCTAGATCCCCGATAGCAGTGGACTCTGTCTCCATATTTTTCAGATCAGATTTCTGCAAAGCCACAATGGACAGGAGATGGCAACTGAGACAGCTAATCGATCCACTGAAGGAAATGGGGGCTCAAGTCTTCTTGCAGGAGCCTGCTCGCCTGAAGATCATGAGAAGGGGACAAACTTACTTCTTTTCTTTCAAGTCAGATGTGAATGAAATGATGCAGAAATGGCAAAGGGAGGGTGCCGGCCAGATGTAGATGTCTCTTTTCTCTCTTTTTTCTGGCTGTTCTCTCCTATCTACGTTAAATCTCTCTATGGCTGATATAAGCAGGGAGGTGTCCTAGCTCGGGAGCCAGGGGGGTGGCTGAATCCTAGATGGCTGCCACTCCAACGGCAGCCGATAGAAGAGAATGATTCTTCCTTCTAGAAACAGGGTGGGGGGAGGGTTGGGATTGGGATTGGGAGATCAGGGAGGGGGAGGGTTCATGGGGGGACAAAAAAAAAAACAACATGAAATCATCACGAAATAAGGGGACAAAAGTCAGGACCATTACAGGATTAATCAATAAGAAAGAAACAAGAGGTTTATTATTATTAATAAGATGGAGTTAGTGAAGTGTTTAGCCTGGAATGTGGCAGGTTTGAATAGTAGGAACAAAAGACGGCTTGTCGCGGAAGAACAGAGGATGTACAATCCACAGCTAGTGCTGTTTACGGAAAAGCATTTTTCTTATAAAGATCGAGGCTTATTAAAACAACTGGGATATGAGGTAGCTGCCAGCTCCGATCAAAGCTTTTCAACTCGAGGGGTCGCTATTCTAAAACATAAACGATTCAGAGCCGATGTCGGTAAATCACTAACAGACAAAGGGGGCAGATGGGCTACAGTACAGATAGTAATAGGAGGCAGCAAATATGTTTTCTGTGTAATATATGGCCTGAATATCGATGACCCTTCAGTTATAGACCGGTTAAATATGGAATTACTAAACTGGTATGGGGAGAGGGTGGTAATGGGTGATTTTAACTGCATCATGAACTATGAGAAAGATATCACTAGACGGTGTGCTTTTCAGAGGATGCGAAAGACATGGGTCGCAATCAAAGAGCTTGGCCGATCACATGCTATCAGGGATGCTTGGTGGGTATTATACCCAAATATAGCTGGTTATACTTATTACTCGGCTGCACATAATCTATGCTCCCGGGTCGCGATCAAAGAGCTTGGCCGATCACATGCTATCAGGGATGCTTGGCGGGTATTATACCCAAATATAGCTGGTTATACTTATTACTCGGCTGCACATAAACTATGCTCCCGGATAGACTTGGCTTGGGTGTCAGATAATGTCTTAGAATCAAGTATAATGGAGATATGCCCATAGGTCACTTCTGACCATAATCCCATTCTTTTGTCATTCAAAATGTCAGGGGAGAGAAGGAGACCTAGGTCCTTCTCGTTCCCTAGATATCTACTTCTAGATGAAAACTTCGTAGTTCAGATTAAGAGACACCTGAAAGAATTCCTAGAAATTCTGTATGTATGGGACTCATGTAAGGCTAGTATTAGAGGATTCTCCCAGCAATACATTTGGAGACAGAATGGTGAGCGTAAGAAAGAAACAGAAATGACTATCACAAATATTCTTACGGCTGAGAATCAACAGGCCGAGGCATTGTTAAGGGGTCTTCCAAATGCAGAAGACTTAGGATATATTTTAATTGACTTAAAATCCACACTGAAAAAGACATTTAGGGAAAAAAGCGTAGCTAAACTAAATAAATATCGGATATCTCAATTTGAAAGCGGCGAAAAAAAAGGGAAGCTCTTGGCATTAAAGGTGGCAGATGATAAGGCTTTTAGGCCCTTATAAAGGGCCTAATAATGTGGTTTATGAGCACCCAAACCAGATACTAGGGCAATTTGCTGATTATTATCAAAAATTGTATACTCCGGAGAATTGATCGGAATTAGCTGACATAAATAAGTACCTGCAGATCAATCCAATGAAAATATGGGTGATGAAATAATTGATTCATTGACAGCTGATATTATAAATGAAGAAGTCAAACTAGCGATAGCTGCCCTGCCTTCGGGTAAAGCATCAGGGGAAGATTCTATTCCTCTGGAACTATATAAGCTCTGCATGGATGAACTACTTCCACTTCTCCTCCAGCTGATTAGATCTATCGGAGCAGGAGAAAATGTTCCTGACTCGTGGAATTTCACTCAGATTGTTTTCTTTTTAGAATGTGGGTCATATAGACCAATATCACTTATAAATACCGACGCAAAAACTTTTGCTAAAATTTTGGCGACTCGTCTTGCTCCTATATTGCCTGGTCTGGTGTCTCCTCAACAACATGGATTTATCTCAGGGAGGGACACTACGGCTCATGTGAATATGGCCGTAACAGCATTTGATGTTGCAAAGACAAGGGCGACCCCACTCGGTATGATCTTATTGGATGCCGAAAAAGCTTTCGACCGAGTGGGGTGGGACTTTCTCTGGGCCACATTAATAGCATTTGGTATTAAAGGCAAGTTTCTGCAATGGGCCAAATCATTGTATCATCACCCTAGCGCTACTACAAATTAGTATATGTGGGATTACAATCCCCTACCTTTTTAATTTCTCGTGGCACCCGTCAGGGGTGCCCTCTATCACCGTTATTGTTTGTGCTGTCAATAGAGCCATTTATTTTGGCCTTGAAAAATCAACCTCGTATTAAGCCCTTTATATCTGGGTTGAATAGCCTCAAAGTCACGGCGCATGCAGACGACATTGCAGTTTACTCGACTGACGTTGAGGAAGCACTGAAGGGGATAGTCGAGGAGGCAAAGAGATTCGGTGCAATATCGGGTTATAGACGTAACACTAATAAAACTCAAGTCCTGCTGAACTATAAATCCCCAGCCCCAGTTCCGGGAGTTTGCAGTGTCGCTACCTATTTAGGGATTAGAATATCAGCTAAAATAGATAAGATAGTTGCATTAAACTACGAGGTGCTTTTGAAAGAAACAGCTAAATCACTCAAAAAATGGCACAAGGTGCCTATAGGTATCAGCGGACAAATAAATATAATCAAAATGAAAATCTTGCCCAAATTCCTATATCTGTTTCGGTCCATCCCTCTACGACTGAATACTTCCTTTTTCAAGTGCCTAGATGGCGTTTGTAGTGGTTTTATCTGGGGCTTTAAGAAGGGGCGTAGAGCTATTGACTTATTAAAGCTTCCATTCAACCAGGGGGGCTCGTTTTCCCGGATTTTAAATTATACTTCTGGGCAGCTTTTCTGGGCCGTCTCCGTAGCTTAATAAATCCCACGAGCAATACTTTTTTCTATAGATTTATGTTAGGTGAAGAATATAATATGTTTCTTTTCAGAACTAATGACCCGAACTATTACAAGCGGGTCAAATTTAACACCGCACGTGATAGCGTAAATATTTGGCGTGCTATTCTTTCTAAATGCAACATACTGTTTTATCATGTCAAACTCCCCTTGTGGGGTAATCCGGGTCTACCAGAGATTTTTCATGATGCAGAGGGAAAATGATGGGCTAGTTCTGGGATCAAATACCTAGGCGATCTATATGATTATAATGGGTTTATCACATTTGAAAGACTGAATATTCTATAAAATTTATCAGCAAGCATGCAATTTAAATATTACCGGATCCGAGACTACTTCATACGCAGTATGAAGTTGTCAAATGTTTCGGATTCTGATATATGGAAATGCTTGTATAAAACAAACGAAAAATCATTGATTAGTATAGGATATAAAAGTCTCTGCACCTATAAGGAAGACGATTGCACTAGACTGGCTGATCGCTGGAGCCGCAGTATGGGGATCTCGATCTCGGCTAATACTATCTCGCTTGTCCTCAGCAGCATCAATAAGTCGGTGCATTCGTCTAACTTGAGGATGCAGCAGTATAAAACAATCTGTCTACTATACTATACACCTGAAAGGATATCGAAATGGTCATCTCACGATTCCCTTAGTGGTCGGACAAAGTGCCCGAAGTGTGATTTACAGGCAGCCGATCTAAAACACATGTGCTTTTCATGCCCTCAGCTAGCAGAATTTTGGCAGAAGGTGACTCAAATATTGTCTCAGAAACTTGGGAGATCCCTCATGTTCTCAATAGTAGATGTAATGATGGGTGGGCAGAACATGGGAACTAGCCAGACGGATTTAATTACTATCTTATTGGTATGTGCTAGGTTGACAATTGCCCGGGTCTGGATCTCACAAGCTCCTCCATCTGCTATGGAAAGGTGGGGATTGGTTAAAGAGACATATGACATGGAATTAGCACTGGCTAAAACAATAGGGATTCGTTCATTACGCAAACTTAAGAAAGTTTGGGAATCATTGTTTTAAAAAATTTAAGGAATAGTACGGAGCAGTTTGGTTTAATTAAGATCGTTTTTTGTCTTAAAAGAAGGGGAAGAATTAGTATTCCCGAAATTTGCTATGTTTTGGTATCACTGGTGTAAGTCAGTATGACTGTCCATTTAAATGTCTATTCTGTTATTTTTCTCATGTTGGTAAATAAAAAAAAGCTGGGGAAAGAAAAAAAGAGATTGTCTAGAAAGGTAATTAATGTTTTGACGATATAATCCCCTAAAATGTTAATCAGATCTAGATTTTCAATATGTTCCCGTATATTTCTTTTTGTGTGCAGATATCTATGTGGCATGGATGGCACAATCCTTGGAAACGCATCTTTTGACTGAAAGTTGGCAGCATGGTAGAAAAGAACTTCCATCAAACTGCTCACTCCAATATCATGTCTACAACATCAAAAAGATTAAGCTGCCAGACTCCTCTTTCTTCAATTCCAGTTATGACCACTCCAAGTGGTGTGTGTCCTTGAGGTATGAGGATCAGTGGACATGCCTGGGAGACTTGAACCGAACTGAAAGACAGATTTGGAGAAGTGGAGGGTTCATTTGCACGCAGAATCAGCACATCTACAAAGCATTCCGGAATTTGGTCAGCTACTACCAGAACTGCCCAGACACTAACGAGTTGAGCAACAAGCTGCCAATTTACCCCACTCATAAAAGTCACTTTATCTCTGGATTTCAACTAGTAGCACTTCTAGAACAATCGTGAAACTATAGACTACAAGCCCCACTATCGTTCATGCTGTAAGCAGATAATACTGTACAGGATGCCTTGGATCAATATACAGCTGTGCACATGTGTATACAGTACTCAATAAATTTGGAGGGTATTGTTATCCACACTTGGGTCTTTTGTTTATTGATGGTAGGACTACAGAAGAGTGTTCTTTGTACTGTAAAAAGCTATATTTTTTGTTTCCAGTTAATACCTGCATTGGTAAAGCAAGTTGGTGTCATCTTTTTGCTTTACCAATGAAGACCTATTGCCTTTGGCAATGCATGTATTAACTGGATACATAAAAATATAAATATATACATAGGCATCACTCGCTCCTCTCCACAGGAATGAGAAGGGCACTGGCACACTCCCAGAAGTGCAAAGTGTATATTGAGTCTCACAAAATACAGCAGGTCAATGCGTTTCGGCTTCTGTGTAATCTTGATCACTATAATGAGCACCATCTTGGAATCTTTCTTATAGATCACCACGTGATACCAATAAACATGGACAAGATGCTATTTCAATTTGAAGTTCTTGCAGACCAGTATGTTATCATAATTTAAGACAGATACCATTTAAACTCATCATATTGAGCTCCTAAATCAAATTAAATTAATGACAAAAGAATTGAAACTAATTGATGTTCAAACACAATTCACTTGTAAAGCAAGTTAAAAACTATTGCAGTGCATAATTCATTATCAGGACTGTATCCTTTCAAATTTCTCATTATTTTGCCATTAATGAAGATCAATTTTAAAGGACACACTCATGACACTAAAGCACCACACACATGTGCACACACACGCAGACACACACACACACATATTTTGTTTCCAGTTAATACAAGGCAATAACCGTTCTTCAGTTTGCGCTGATGCTGAACAGCTTTGGCAAAAGTCACTGGAGGAGAAAGCAAATTCTGTTCCAGTGCTTTTTCACAATGCTGTCCAGCATTGCTGAAAACCAAAGAAATTTCATTACATTATTGTCTATGTGAACAGTGCAGGCAACATTAAAAAAAGTATTATGTTGTGTGTGCATGCATCATCACACATGCGCGGGTGTGTGTTATGACATTACGGTCGCTTCAGCATCACAGCACATGCACTCCCTTGCATCACCATGAGTGTGCCTGCAGGCATAATGACACATTGGCCATTTTATGTTTATTGACCGCTCTTAAACAGCATACATCTGTCTTGGAGTGGTGAATTTTAAAAAGTCGTAAAAATTGTGCCAAAACACATTTTGTTCAGGCACAGCAGCACATTGCAATTGCCAGGCTATCTCAGCAGCTGGGGGCACAATGGAGGAGCCTTATTTTTAAAAAGGGAGAGAAAACCAAGCAGGATGGGGCGGGATGAGCTGGGAAAGCACAAGACTGAGAGTGTGGGGTCGTGGATTTCAGTTGGTAAGTAGAACACTAGAGACAGAGCAAGAAATGGCATGCATTTGAATGGAGTGCTACAAGAACGGGGAAAAGTAGCCTCCAGACGAAAAGCTGTGGAAGGATATGAGTCATCCACTAGAAAAGCTGGTATAGAAGCTGTGATCCACGTGAGGGACAAACAGAAGAGGAAAGTAAGGCATTGAATAAGAGGCAAGTAATGGCACAGTGACTATTTTGTTTTATTGACCATTCTAAGATGGCTACACCTGTCTTGGAGTGGTGATTTAAAAGTCATAAAGAGTGTCTAAAACAGAGGGACTTCCTGCTGCTCTTCTCGGTACACTGAAAAAATATCAACACTCAAAATATCCCCATACAAAAATATTGTGACCAAAATTTTGAAGTCAATATATCTACATCCTATACTTATAATGGTAAGTACAAAAATATTGGGGAAAAAATATTGGTCATAAATATAGATGTACAAAATATCATTATATATCTATATATCTGAGGGGCATATTAACAAGGAACAGGGAAAATTAACGCTAAGGGCGCTTAGCGTTAATTTTTTTAACGCCCGCTATTGCTGGATAATATCGCCTGGTTATCGCGTTATTAACAACGCTAACCGCCTAGGCGATAAAAAATCCAGCGATAGCGGCATTTTGGGAGGTTATCGCTGGTAATGCAGCGATAAAACTACAAGGATTGGGATATCCTTGTTGATAGCCCATGCTGGAGCTAGCCATGTAATCCACCTCCCATTGGATTACATGGCTAATTCTGAAAATTAGCAGAAGTAAAAAAGGCAGCGTTAACCGTGGTTAGCGCTGCTTTTTTGTCTCTAACAGGGTTAGCGTGAAGCTTGATAATAGGAGAAATGTCGCTTAGCGAAATTTCTCCTATTATTTTGCTCTGGAACGCCCACTTTGCATCTCATTAGAGATGCAAAGGAAAGCGTAGTGAAATTGGTGCTAACATGCGATTTTGCATGTTAGCACCCTGTTGTTGATAGGGCAATATTTTTATCTCCGCTTCTTTGGCTTTTAAAGCCAAAAAAGCAGAGATAAAGCCCTTGTTAATATGCCCCTATATTACCTACTGGCGGTCGCCAGTAGGTAGTTATAGTTAGGACCAAGTTTCCATAGGAAGAGCATTTGCTTATAACTTTGACGTGGTTTGATGAATCTTCATGAAATTTTCCAAACTAATTCTTTGTTTATATCAGCTCCTATGTTGAAAGTTTGGGGGTGATTTATCAAGGGGGGGCCGAGAAAAAAGGGGTTTCCAAAACTTGTTTTCTCCATGCAATTTCCATAGGAAACTTTAGACAAGGCTTCAGGTCAAACGGGTGAACGGAATTACCCCAAATTTGGCAGGGAGAAGGGTCTTGGTCTAGAAAGCAGGTTTTTGTTTATTTGGTGTAAATCCGTTCAGTAGTTTTGGAGAAATATACAAATTTGCAGATATCGGTATTTGGGAATTCTGCCATCTGATTGGCTGAGGCGTTACGAGCACAAGCTTGCTGCTTATTGGCTGTGAGCGGTGCGAGCGGTTGCAACTAGGAAGTGTTGGCAGCCATTTTGTGATTCTGTTGAAGCGAGTAAGGGGAAAAAAGGGCTAAAAAAGTAGGAAAGAGGAGGATAGGAGCACTGACTTATCTGTTGGGTGTTTAGGGTGTGCTATACAGGGGGTGCGAAGCGAACTACTCATCCCAACTGGTCTGAAAGTGCTGGGTTACGGAAATTAAGTGAGGTATTGCCTAGAGTCTGATGCTGCTAAGGTGAGCTGCTGTGGGACTCAGGGATTAAAGCGTGAGCCCAAACTGTGGTCTTATGCTGTGAAGTCATGTGCCCTGGCCGCTGCACCACACCAGTGGAAGTAGTGTCAGCATGTGTTTATACCTACTAGGACGAACTACTGACCCCTACTGGTCTGAAAGTGCTGGGGTACGGAAAATATGTGAGGTATTGTCTAGTCTCATGCTGCTAAGCTGAGCTGCTGCCGGACTCGAGGATGAAAGCGTGAGTCCAAAGTGTGTGTTATATGCTGTGAAGTCATGTGCTCTGGCCGCTGTGCCACATCTGTCCAAGTAGTGTCAGTATGTAGTTATACCTACTCGGAAGAACATTTGTTTTGAACATTGTAACTTGTCTATGGTGCTTAGGGGGTGTTATACAGGGAGTGCAAAGGTAAATTTGCGCGTATCAAATCAATTCGGAATTTGTAAAGTGCAAACTACTCACTCCTATGGGTCTGATGGCACTGGGGGCATAAGCTGAGCTGCTGCCAGACTCGGGGATAAAGCCGCTGAACTACTGACCCCTACCGGTCTGAAAGTGCGGGGTATGGAAATTAAGTGAGGTATTGCCTATAGTGTCATGCTGCTAAATTGAGCTGCTGCTGGACTCGGGGATGAAACCGTGAGCCCAAACTGTGTGTCCTATGCTGTGAAGTCATGTGCTCTGGGCGCTGTGCCACACCTGTGCAAGTAGTGTCAGCAATATTTTATACATAGCAGGAGGAAGTTTTGTTTGGAACACGGTAACTTGTATATGGTGCTTAGGTGTTGTTATACAGGGAGTGCGAAGGTAAAGCAATACGGTATTTGTAAAGCGCAAACTACTCACCCCTATGGGTCTGAAGGCCCTGGAGGCCAGCGTGGAAATTATGTGAGCTACTGAGTGAGCTATTTCCCAGAGTCACATGGTGCTGAGCTGAGCTGCTGCCGGAGCAGGGGATTAAACCGTGAGCCCTGTGCTCTGAACTCATGTTTTCTGCCCGCTGCGACACACCTGTCCAAGTAGTGTCAGCATGTGTGCATACCTACTAGGAGGAACTTTTGTTTTAAACAGTGTGACATCTGTAGGGTGATTGGGGGTTCTTCTACAGAGGGAGTGTGAAGTTCAATTGTGCCGTTTCAAATGAATCCGGTATTTGTAAAGTGGAAACTACTCACTCGTACGGGTCTGCAGGCGCTGGGGGCCGGCATGGAAATTAAGTAAGCTATTGCTCAGAGTCACATGGTGCTATCCTGAGCTGTCGCTAGAGCCGGTGATCAAAGCGAGAGCTCTGTGCTTCAAAGTCAGATGGTCTGACCGCTGCGCCACAGCTGTGTGGTGAATACATTTTGGCGAGAGTCCTGGAGTTGCCATTACCTGGCCCTAAAATAGCGGGCCTAAGTTGTCAGTTATAAGACGGCTCTAAAAAGAGCCCTTGTGTTTATTAGTTGGCGCTACATATAAGTGCGGATGCACAGCTTCAGATTATTCAGAAAAACTTGATTTCTCTGATCTGTGAAGTGTACTCTATCACTTCTGTAGATATCAGCCATATCAAAACGTATGTTGTTGTTGTAGATTGACCCTATTCTATGGTCTCTGAGGTATGCAGACACAGCTTTGTTGACATTCTTCCTAGGTTTTTCAATCTGAGGACAAACTTGGTTTGACCATTTCCACTTAAGTCTTTGGCATATCTTGGAATATACAAAGACAGTTTGAGGGAAAAGCAACATCAATTGTCGAAAGGTGTCCTTCATTAACATTTCCAAACCTACCCCTGTCAATGTGCCTAGGTCGTTTCAACCACAGTGCACAATCATGAGGTCAGGGTGTTGGAGATGCAAACAGGTTTTAACCAAAGGCAACAATTGGTGCCACTTCAATCCTCTCAGTGCAAACCACTTTATGTGAACATTTTGTAAACCTAGGTCTAAGTCAATACGTCTCTGTTCTGCATACCTCTTGCACCAGAAAACATAGCTATGTCCTACGATCCACACTAGCATTTTGAAGGTATGGCTGCAAGGTATGGAAAGATGTCTGTAGCTCATGCAGTTCCTTCGTAGAGTAAGAGATATGTTTAAAGATGGGGAATTTTTTTTTTCCCACCGAAAACGATCATTGATTGGAAGATAAGAAGCATTGGGTACTAAAAACTACGGTGCATATTAGTTGCGTGAAAAAGCATGTTTGTCATTGGTTAATAAAGAGCAGTCTAAACGTGGAGTACATACTATAGGATGAAATGTGTTCAGCTCAACCAGACATGCTACTTGCATTTGGAAGGTACATTTGGAACTGCATGTGGCGCGGAATATTAAGTAGCTTTTCATATGGAAAATTAAAAAATAACCAATGGAGATAAGTTTTGGAATGCCGATGAAGGAATGTAGCATTATGATTTATTCTTTACATGTATTTATATGTGGAGCGACAGAGAAATTGTGCCATTACTGTTTCCATTCTTGATGAAAGTGGTGCATTACATGTACTGTGTGACAAAGAAAGAATTGCATGCATGTGTGACATTTGAAATCTGCATACCAACTACAAAGGTGAGGTAGAAATTAACAAGGTGTGTTATGTGTTCTGTAGTAGTGATTAAGTATTTCAGGTGATATTTTTAAGTTCGAAAGTGTTTTTAATTACAAAATATTATACTGTTAGTAAAGTGTGGTGCGTCATATTGGTTATAGAATATGCATAAAGTTTGACTTGTTGTTAAATAAGTACTTTATATATGTTTAGGAATTTTTCACAAGGAAAAAGTGTAGTTTGTCATGTTTAAAGGACTGTATGGTTTTGAAAATGAGGTACAGCGTTAATTTGGGTATGCTAATGTATTCAGGCGAGAGAAACCAAATGTCCCATGTTTGCAAATTATACTTTTTGTGGAAATAGTAGGGAAGGGGGGGGGGTTGGAGATGTATGTGTTATTAAGTTAAAAGCGAGAAAACCAAACCCAGCAATGTTATGCGGACAGTTTGTGGTCTCATTTTTGACACTGAGAGGTAGATTTGCATATAAGTCGAGGTAGGTTGTTGTACTGTGTGGCCGTCTACAGTGTTTGGAGATTACATGGAGAGGATTTGGCGATAGTAAAAGTGATACGTTCCTTTTATATGTACGCATAGTTTGAATCATTTGATCATAGGTTGAGATATAATATGAACATGGTTTCTGGTTTGCATTTGGGTATAGTTAATAGTTTTAGTAGTTTCTGACTAGTGAATAATAAAAAGGTAGATATACTAAAATATATGGTAGTAAACTTATTAATGATTGTCTGTTCTTATGAAATAGAAGTGGTTGGGGAGTGTTTCTTTAGAAGAGATGTTTTATAAATGTGTGAGAGATAAAAAAAGAAATGAAAATGTTCGGTATATTTTCTGTATGACTTTCTTGACATTAGTAAACTACATGTGATTATAAGTGATACTAATTGTCAGGCTGTGTCCCTGTGCTGAATATACGTAGGTGTTTAAGTGGTCCGGGTTTTACCGGTGCTCAACTTCACTATCCCTTTTGAGACACTCGTCAATTTTTTCATTCCATTTAATGTCTTTAATATACATACAGTAAAGAGACGGTATATCAAAAGTTTGCGAATTACAACTTTGTTTACTCTCCCCATCCGCTGCTATACACTCTGCAGAGTGTTTAAACGACTTTAGTAACATACAGATGTCTAGCTAGTAAAGGTGGTGTAGTACCACTGGGCCCATTTATAAACCGTGCTATGGGATGGTTTATGTTTTACCCGCCATTTTGCATGTTTGAATACTTTTTGCTGATTAAGCGTTCCGGCAGACACTTGTTAAAATTAAGCCTGTATATGGGTATAGTGGCGCTACTAGGAATGGTGGGGGTTTCTGTTTGATTTCGTACTGTTAAGCAAGGGTGGGGGTGGAGGTGGGGGAAGTGGATATGTTGGTGATTAAAACACAGACTTTAGTAACATGCAAATGTCTTGCTACTAAAGGTGATGTAGTACCACTGGGACCATTTATAGAGCGCCCTATGGCATGGTATATGTTTTATCCACAAATTTGCATGTTTTAATATGTTTTGCTGATGAGCATTTCGGGAGACACCTGTTGAAATGAAGCCTCTGTATGGCTATAGTGGTGCTTCCAGGTTTGCTGGGGCTCTTTGTTTTATTGCGTAAAGTTAAGCAAGGGCGGGTGTGGAGGTGGTGTAGTGGTACTGGGCCTATTTATAAACCGCCTTATGGTATGGTGTATGTTTTACTTGCAAAATTGCAGGTTTTAATACCTTTTGCTGATGAGCTTTCCGGCAGACACCTGTTGAAATTAAGTCTATGTATGGCTATAGTGGGGCTAACGGGAGTGCTGGGGCTCGTTGTTTGATTTCGTAAGGTTAAGCAAGGGCAGGGGTGGGGGTGGGGGAGTTGGGTATGTTGCTGATTACAACACGGACATTTGTAACGTGCACAGGTGTAGCTATTAAAGGTGATGTAGTACCACTGGGTCTATTTATAAAGCGCTCTATGGCATGGTATATGTTTTATCCGGAAATTTGCATGTTTTAATATCTTTTGTTGCTAAGCGTTCTGGCAGAGACTTGTTGAAATTAAGTCCCTGTATTGGTATAGTGGCTCTACCAGGTTTGCTGGGGCTCTTTCTTTGATCTCGTAAGCAAGGATGGGGATGAGGGTGGTGTAGTGGCACTGGGCCCATTTATGAACCGCTTTATGGTATGGTATATGTTTTACTTGCAAATTTGCATGTTTTAATACCTTTTGGTGATGAGTGTTCCAGCAGACAGCTACGCAAATCACACAACATTTCTGTGGATAACAAATCATGCTGATAGACACTGTTGCACTGTGGTAGAAGGCTGCCAGCATTGATGGCAAATTATGAAACTTGGTGCCATTGTTGATGTAAATGGAAGCTTGGACCATTTCTTTGTTACTATGGTGCAGTCAGGGCTTTAAGTGGGAAAAAAACTGGGGGTGCTCTAAACGGGGCGGGGCAAATGTCTTAAAGGGGCATGGGCTATCCAAGTAGGGGCGTGGTCTAAGTCAAGATAACTAGCATTGTATTCTTGAGAAAATCCCCTATAATTATCCTACCTTTGGAAAACACACTTTTTAAAGGATTTCCCTTCCTCCTACAACGTGGCTCACCTAGCATGATGTCTCCACTTTTCAGTAGTGAGCAAAATTAGCATGCGCACATCGATGTGTATGGTCTCACTGCACTCCAATTAAAAAAAAGAAGAAAACTGACTACCTTTGCGAGGGCCGAAAATAGAGTCTGATAGAGACCCGTTTCGAGGCCCCCTGAAAATAACTGCCGGTGCTCAGACCCGGCCCACTTAAAGCCCTGCATCCATCCATCCTAAGCACTGCGCCATCCAACCATCTTTCAATTCATCCATACATTCCTACCTACATACATACATAGATCTGTACCTGCACTTATCCTAAGCATCTATCTGCCCACTCGCCTATGGTGAGGACTGAGCCATCCATCCAGCCATATGCCAATATATCCATACATACATCTGTCCCAGAACCAATCCTAAGCATCTATTAGCCCACCGTCTCTCCTAAGTACTGGTCCATGCATTCATTCATCCTTCCATCCATTCATCCATCAATCTAGCTATCCATTCATCCATCTGGCCATCCATCCACTCGCCCTTTATTCAACTATCCGTCCTTATTTCCGTGCACCCTTCGCCCCCGATCCTAAATACCACATATTATACTCATCCACCCAGCCTCTTAAGAGGCCAAAAAGGCTGGCGATAAGCATTGACAGGCAGATGTTTCTGATAAAGAACAAGAAAGCTTTGAGTTGCTCTTTGTGGACCATAGTTCACCACCCTTTTCTGGTGGTGTTTCAAACAAAGGTTGATCTAGCGAAAGAAATGTAAAGCAGCTTTTCAGTGTAAGACGTTAATTTAGAAACATAACATTTTGTCCATTTCTATATAGGAACACAGCTTTAAACTGGCCATGACTGACAGATACTAAATACCTGTAGTTCTTACATTTGAGAGAGTATACCAGACAGCTAATTTGGGGTGGTGAGAACCCGCACTTCTATATTTCCATGTGCAGCACAGTATAGGAATGTAAAGGTAATTCCAAAGCTACTATCTTCATATTAAAGAGGGGGTGTGAGAACTAAGTGAGCCAGGCAAAGCATGTGTTTTTGTAGCACTAAAACAAGACACTGTGAAAGGTCAGAGCAGGGTCGTGCTGGAGTTGGCTGCCTGTGGTCGTCTCCAGAGGTGCAACCAGAGCGAAATTTCGGGGGAGGCTAATTCTTTCAGCAATAGGCAGAGTGGGGATGTAGGGGTTCCAAAAAGGGGTGAAAAAGAACAGAGCCTCATTTACAAGCAAATGGGCTTTTGAAGACCTGTGAAGTACTCGGGTGCGGCTCTGTGTGTGCGCCCGGGAAGCTGTCTCAGGGAGTCCGGGGCAATGGGCGTTGCGCGCCTGGTGGTCTCTCTGCTAATCAACCCACGATGATGTTGCTCCTGCGCCGCAAAAAGAGAAGGGAAATCCTGAGAGAAAATGGCTCTCTTTAAAGGATTTCGCTTCTCGTAATACGCGACCTGGCATGATGTCTCCACTTCTCAGTAGTGAGCAATGTGCATGCTCTCACAGTCTCACTGCAGTCCAATAAAAAAAAACAACTGACTACCTTTGCGAGTCCCAAAAATAGAGCCCCATAGAGACGCGTTTCGAGGCCCCCAAAAATAAACTGCCGGTGCTCAGACCCCCACAGACCCCCTCCCACTTAAAGCCCTGGGTGCAGTGTTATGTTTGCGATGTTGTAGATAAAATTGTTAGGCTAATAATGGTAATTTTTGTGTGTGCAGTTTGGTTGATAATATCATCCTAAGTACATAGATTACAACTTTTAAAAATACTATCTATAAAGTTGTCTGCGGTGGGTTGCAGAGGGAGTGCTGTGGGGTTGTGGGTTGCGGCGGAAAAGATGAAAAGTATGAGGTAGTGCAGTTACATATAAATTGTAAAGGTGTATGTAAATAATTAAATAAATACTTGCTGTATGTTCTATGCACTAACCGTCATCCTACTGCTCCATCATGTTGCAGCACTGCCTCTGGAAGATGTTAGTAGAACTTATGTAATTGTATGTTATTATTTTAATATATTGAACAGATGTAAAAAATAATTGAATCTATTTTTTTCTTTTTCAGAAAATTATTTCGTTTGGATTAAAATTTGAAAATGCCTAGAAGAACTGAAAGAAAAGGAAAGAGAAAAAAAATATATATTTGAAGAAAAGGAAAGATTTTCAATTAGAAAAAATGAGAGTACTACACAAACAGTTTCTTCTGGTAAAACCACTAAACAATTTCTGAAAAAAATATTACAAACATTAAATGAAAATACATGACACAAAGCAAAAAGAAGAATTTTTCAAGTAAGGAGAAGCAGAATTCAATTTCAAATACCAGGAAAAGAAAACATGATAAAGAAACAGTATCTGTTACCCGGAGACAAAAACAATTTCAAGAAATTCGTCAGAGACTTTTTCGAACTAGAGTGATTCAGAATTTAATGAAAACATGCTGCAAATATAAAAAGAAAGTGCTGCAATTCAAACAGAAGCAGCGTATTGAAAGTATAGTGGATGCTGCTTTCAATTTAAAACGGAAGTTATTCATTGTGATTTTGAAGAGGATTAAAGTGTTGGATAAAATAATGAAAGTGTTGAAAGAGAAAAGTAGAAGAAAAAGACTTGTGAACAGAACCAACTTTTGCAAAATCTTTAGTGAACATTGGAAACATACTTTTACTAGTGAGCCTTTTTTTAATGAGGAATGTTACTTCCAGGAAAATAGTTTACCATTTGCAGTTGATACTGGAGGTCGTTGCTACGAAGTTCAGGATGGTTGTCCCCTTCCAAAAGAGTAAATGGTTGGTAAAAGTGCAGAAGAGTTAATAGCTGAAGAAGTGTAAGGGAAATGTAGACAAGCTCCTGTGTATAAGTGGGGTTGTAGCAGTATTTGTAGTATTCAATAGGAATCTATTGATATAATGCAAAATTTGCTATGAGAATATACACAGAAAAGTATTAAACAGAAGATTAAGTTGTTACAAGGACTAGATCCATGTAATGTAAGAAAATATACTGAGAAGCATGGGCATTCTCTGGCTTGTCTTTCAAGAAAAGTGTGTAAAAGTGTTTTTCATCACTTGAGGATGTTAGCAGTACACCATTCAGAAATGCGGAAGGTTGTAAGGAAACTGTACTATGTAAAAAGTCCTGCATTATGTTTAAGTGAACTGAATACAGGTCTTTTACATGATTCTTTATCAGATGTTCAAAAAAAAGTGTGATGATATTGAAATGCGATATTTTAGTTCAGAAGAGCAGTTCATAGAAAGTGAAAGTTTGACAATTACAGATGTTGAAGGAGATGGGAAAGTGATTAGCACTGATCAGTTTGAAGAAGAAATTGGAAAGTTTAATGTAGTGTGCTCTGAAATACCAAACTATGTTTGTGTTTGTTGTCGACGTACTCATTATAAAAGTCAAACTAGGAATGTTGATTTGTATTTGAAAAGTGAAAAGGAGAACAATGGTAAGTGGGAAGAATTTGCAACTTACTTGTTGGTGGAAGGTCGATTTGAGTTAGGTAGTGATCAACGTATATGTAAATATTGTTACAACAAATTAGAAGAGAACAAAATGCCTGCTAGAGCAGTACATAATAACTTAGAATTAGTAGCTATTCCGGAGGAAATGGCAGAATTGAATACATATGAGTTGGTTCTAATTCAATCTGTTCCTCCTTTTCAAACTATAATTCGGATGGAGCCTAAAACAGGTAAACTGCCACCAACAGACTTGCAAAAAGGGCTGAAAGGAAAAGTGGTGTACTTACCTTTGGATTTTAAGAATAATGTTGAAACTATTGCTGGGGAGAAAGAGGAAAATGAGGCAGTAGTCATTCTAGGAAATGGTGTACCCACAAAGAGTCGGAAAATATGGCAAGAATTTGTGGATGTTAATAAAGTTGAAAAGGCTACCTTATATTTTATAGAGAACAATATTTATTATAAAACTATAAATGTGGATGAACAGATTATAAGTTTGGAAGATGAATCTGAAATTTCAAGTGGTCAAATAGAGAAAGTGAACAAGTCACGGACTGAAGAGATTTATGAACATTACACAATATGTCCTTTGCATTCAAAAGAAGTAATAGACAGCAGCATTGAGTTATTTCAAATGAAAAAAGCACAGGGAAATCCAATGAGTGTATGGGAGAAAAGCTTGGAAGATCGTTCTTTTTCACAGCTGTTTCCTACTGGAGAAGGTGGACGATATGATGACCGACCTGTACGGATTCCAGGTTCAGAATATCAGTCAACAAGATTATATTCTGAAGATCCCAGATTTCGACATTGCATTCCATACATATTTCACCTTTTGTTTGAAAGTGATCTGTCTTTCTGTTGTATGCAGTGAACCACATACTTAAAAATGAAGTTCAAGAAACAGATGAAAATTTAGAAGCACAGTTAATCAATTTGATGGCATGTCGATGTGGAACAAATGAGTATTGGTATCGTCGTCATGGAGAACTCAAGTGTATGTTTTGGAACTTAGGTACACCAACATGGTTTGTCACACTTAGCTGTGCAGAGTATGCATGGGAAGATTTGCTTGAGTTTCTAAGAGAAGCGAATTCCAATATAAAAAATGTTGAAATAAAGACTCCTGGTGAACTGTGTTCATTGGATCCTATAAATGTGTGCAGATATTTTAGTCATAGGTTTCAAGCTATGATGTCTTTTATCTGCAATAAAAAGAATCCACCTCTTGGAGAAGTTACCAATTTCTTTTGGAGAAAGGAGTACCAAGCAAGAGGTGCACTTCATATACATATGCTACTATGGATCAAGGGTGCACCTAAATTTGGAACAGATTCTGATGAAACAGTATTGTCTTTCATTGAACAGTATGTGACATGTGTGATTCCAAGAGAAGAAGGAGATAGAAGCTTGAGACAGCAAGTTTTACGTTTCCAAAGTCACCGTTGTGGATAGTACTGCAGAAGAAAATACAAGTCTAAAGGAAAATTTACACCAAATGTCAGTTTGGTTTTCCACGTCCAGTCATTTGTAAAGGAAGAGTACATTTCTTTTTTTCTTCTGTAAGGCACACAATAACTCGGAAATCTCCAAAGAATACCTACAACTTAAAAAGAACAGAAGTGTCAAAGTATATCAATGACTACAATCCAGTCATTTTAAAAATGTGGAATGCGAACATGGACATCCAGTATGTTGCAGATTACTCAATTGCTGTTGCACGTTATGTTACATCATACATAACAAAATCAGAAAAAAACAGAGATGAAACAAATGTGGGAAGAAATTGCACAAGAGAAAAGCCTTAGCAAAAAATTGTACAGCTTTACTTTGAAAATGCTTTCCCACCGAGAAATTGGATCCTATGAATGTTCAGACCGCTTGTGCTCTTCAAGTTTATATTCAAAGTCATGAGGAATTATTTGGGTAAGTTTAGGTCTTTCCTGCAAACGAAACAGAGTGTTGAAATCATTTGAAGAAATTGAAGAATTAGCAGCAAATGAACCAGACAGTACAGACATTCTTAAAACTAATATGTTCGACAATACTATCCGAAAAGGAGTCGACATCTGGAACAGCTATGTCTGTATGAAGTACTTCAACATTACAGCTTCAAAAGAAATGTTAAACAGAATTTAAAAGAAGGAAAATATGCAGTAGTTGGATGTCATGGTTGTTTAGTAAAACATGCAAAGGGTAATCTTATAAACCACAGGAAAATCAGTTGTGAAACTGCAGATATGTGAGAATTTTACTATTTAGCACTTCTCCAACTCTTTAAAGCATGCCGTAGTGAAAGTGAATTGCTTGGAGACTTTGAGTGCTACGAAAATTATTTTAATGCATGTAAAAATGTTGAATGATGAAGTTGAACAGGAAAAGACTATTACAGCTAAATAGCTAATGAAAGTTCTCAAGATAGTCAAAGTAGTGGTCCATGTAGTCAAGATCCTCTTGGACAACCAATACTGGAAAATGAAGCAGCGATTGCTATGCATGAAGTCAAAATTGCAATGCAACAAGCACACAAGGAGAATATTACATTGGAAAACTTAGAAGAACAAGTAAATGTTGAACAGAAAGAAATATATGTACAAGTGAGAGAACAGATAGAACATGGTTTGTTGCATATAAAAAAGAATGTGTGTGTTCATCTTTTAAACCTCTTCTGATGTACATTAGTGGTCAAGCTTTGAGAGGTAAACGTTTTTTAATTAAAGTTTTGACCAGTTATCTTAAAAAAACTACTGGTTCACATTTATGTTGTGTGGTAACAGCTCCAACTGGATTAGCTGCACACAATGTTAAAGGAGTTACTTTGCATAGATTACTGATGTTACCAGTTGAGCATTATAATAAATTAGAATATCAGAAGTTGTGTGGAGAAGATTCTTGTGAAGTGTTAAGAGTGCTGAAGAAAATGAAACTTTAATTATTGATGTGGTGAGCATGGTCTCAAACTTAATGCTTGCTTTTGTGCACTTAAGAATGCAACAGGTATTAAAAACAGATTACGACGTTCTCGTTGGAGGAAAACATTTAATTGTATTTGGAGATCTGCTACAACTAACCCCTGTAAAAGGAGAACCAGTGTTTAAAACTCTTCTACATGAAGACACTAAGAAATCTTTGGGAAGTAATGGAAATGTGAATCTGTGGTTACATTTTGAATATAAAGAACCCACTCAGAATATGCGACAAGCAAGTTATGAAGATCATGCAAATATTCTAAAAGATGTAAGAATTGGTGTTCTAAGCAAACATGGTAAACAAGCATTTCAAAGTCATTTACTAAAGAACTTGTTTACAAATTAAAACACACCAGCAGAAGTAAAGTACAAGAAAATGAAAGAAAATAAGTCTATAGTTTGCTTAATGCCTACAGTGGAAGAGTGTTATACATTTAATACATTTAATAGAGAGCTTATGAAATTGGAAAATCAAGAAATAGTTCACATTGAAGCTATTGAGAAAATCGAGCATCAAGGAATCATAATTCTTCTTTCAGAAAAACTACAGACTAAATTGGATTCTTTGGAAAAGTCTGTATCAAAAACTGCTGGCTTAGAAAAAATTATGTTTAAACTGTCGGATCATTTTGAAGTGTAATCTGAATGTAGAAGAAGGTTTAGTGAATGGAGCAATGGGGAAAATTGTTGATTTTGTGAAATATCAAAATAGAAATGGAATTGAATTCTTGAAAGATAAATGTGATCGGAGTACAGAGGTAAAACAGATTGCGCTTTCTGCTGCACGTTCTTTGCTTGTAAAAGACTTGTATGTTCGTAGCAAACAGTTTCCCTTCTGTTTAGCATATGAAATAACTATTCATAAATCTCAAGGTTTAAGTGTAGATAATGCTTTGGTAAATGTAGGAAGAACTGTGTTTAAAGAGGGAATGGTATATGTTGCATTATCTCGAGTTACAACGTTGTCTGGTTTGTATTTAATTGATTTTGATGAGAACAAGGTTAGTGCTGATGTTGATTGTGTAAGAGAATATAATCGTTTGAGAAGGCTTTATGCTCCAAGTTTAGGTGAATATCCCATTTATGAGAAACGTGTTGTGTGTTCAAAACGCAAATATGTTGAAGAAGCAACTGTGGTTGAAAAGCAGAAACAAAATCAAGAGAAAAGAAAAGATGTAAAGAAGCAGAAAATACAAACAAGTGATGATGTTGTTGGATACCAATTAGAAAATGCTTCTGGTGTCAACTGCTATGTTAATGTTATTCTAAACGTTGTTTATGGTGAAATTATGGAAAGTCAGGAAAAAAGATTATATTCGGCACTTTATACTTTATTTCAAGAATTGAGAACTGATAGACGTAAGATCCATTCGGCTTTTGGTTTGGATCTTTAAAGTTCACTGCTAATATACAACAAGATGCACAAGAATTTCTGATGGTTATGCTTGGAGTACTAGAAGATGAAGGAATTCAGATTGAGAGTTTATTTGGACTCAGTCACAAATGGGAACATAAATGTTAACAGTGTTCATTAATTTCAAGCACTATAGTTGACAGAGAACGATTTCTATATTTAACAATACCTGACTGCAAATCTGTACCATTTTCCAAATTAGTAAAAGAAGCTGATCACGAGATGATCTGTTCTCGTTGTAAATCAACAATGCTATCTACATTATGCCTACAAAGATATAGAAAATATTTGATTATAACGCTGCAACACTTAGACCAAATGGGAGAAAAGTGGAAACCAAAATTAAACATTTTGTTGCTAGTCAAGTATCTATTTCTGGAAGAACTTTTGCAACAGTTGCTATTGTTTTCCATGCTGGAAGTACTACCGCAAGTGGACATTATACAGTTTATGTAAAGTGTAATAATGGTTGGAGTCACTGCAACGATACACACTTGGAAATGAAACCGAGATTGCCTTATCAATTACCCAACTCATACTTGATATTTCTGAAACAAAGATCTTAGATACATCATTCGGCCTAGTGGGAAGGTGTAAATATACTTAAAGGAATTCATACTGGATGATTTCAAAGTGACATTTTTGATACATTATTTGGCATATTGGGAAAACTACAAAGTAAAGGTAAGATTTGAAGATTAGAAATAGTATTGGATGTGTTATTTGTGTTGATTTTGTATTATATTTGCAAGAATTAGGGATTTGTTTTTTTTTAACAATCTAGTTGATTGTTTTTTTCCCCTGCTGTTTATGATGAAACTACACTGACATCACTGTGAATAGTGAAGTCAAGTAGAAGCTGATGACAGCAAAAAAAGGGTGAAAAATTGTTTTCTGAATGTTAAATTATTTTGTATTATTTAAAAACTCACTGTAATTTGTGAAATATATTACATTACATAGCAGTTTTGCAGTTTATTTTATGTAGTTGAAAAGTTGGAAAAAACAGTACTAATGACTAATATCACAATAGTAGTTCGATATTTAAAAAACCTTTGAAATTCACTGAAAATACCATAGGTTTCAGGGACGTTATAGTTAGAAATTAGCATTTAAAAAACCTTAGAAATTTATTGAAAAAACCATAGGTTTCAGGGACATTATAGTTAGAAATTAGCATTTAAAAAACCTTCGAAATTCACTGAAAAAATCATAGGTTTCAGTGATATTATAGTTACTTGGACATTTGACTCATATAAAAGCAGAGAAATTCGCCCGTTATAGTTAATCGAGCTAACTAGAACTTGCGTGCCCGCAATGCACTGCTGATGACATCACATATTACATCATTCATGACATGGTCAGTGACATCACTTCTTGACGGGGAGCAGATGCGGGCTATGGAGGTGGGGAGTGATGTGCGTTCGTCTGGGCAGGTCCAGGATGATTCTTGCTGCTGCATTATGGATTGTTTGGAGGTGCTTTAGGAGGAGGGTGGTGGTTCTGCGTAGAGGGCGTATCCGTAGTCCAGTAGACTGGTGATAAGGGCTTTGTGTGACAGTTCTTCTGGTGTCTGATGGGATACAATTCAATTGTAACTGTAGCTGTGGTATATTATTTGATGATTCTTCCTGCTGGGACTAAGGCCAAGACCTTGGAAGTTCCCATTAGGAAGCCACTCAATGTGGTGAAATATGCTAAAATACATGAGTAGGTTACCAGATGCATAATAGCCTATATATCCATGGGAAGAAAAGTCACTAGGCTTGTGGCAACATTATATCCACAATAGAAAGCCTAACTTCATCAATTTAAAAATTCACCCAAAAATAGAGGAAGATTTCTTAGCTAAAGGCAAACAGCTCCATGATCTGTAGATTGTGGTTCCCACCATCGTGCTCCTGTGTAAAAACAAATGATTAATAGCGTTTTAAAATCAATAAACGTCATCTCATTGCCCACAGGGCAACAAAGACAAAGTTCAAAGCTGCATATCAGAGAATATGTAAACTTACTCTCCTGGATGTACAGACATCACCTCATTTGAATCACGTCTATTCAGTACAAGAGTGTCAAAATCTAATATATATTAAGGGCCTGATTATGAGTTTGGCGGTCCAACCACCCGAACATCGTAGCCTCAGCCGTTAGAAGACCGCAGGGCTGCCGGTCTTCAGACCTCCATATTACGAGTTGACTGTGAGGTCTGCGGTGTAACTGTTGTGGTCTTGCGGCGATGGGCAATGGTTTTCCATATCTATCAATCCCTCTGTGTACATTTCCACTGCACATGTTGAATTTACACATATGCATGATACATGTGGAAAAATGCCACCTACCCATTGCCAGAGTCTGGCCATATGCGGCTAGTCCAGGTAATGGGTATATGGTAAAAAATAGACATCTGAATTTCGCCACAAACAAGATCGTATTCTTTGGAGTGAAGATGCTGCTGTGAATGGGGAACCTATATAAAGGGATACACATTGAAATCTGATGGGTGGAACAGGAGAGGAGTGAGTGTGCACCCCAAATCCTTTGTTTCCACTAACTTGAAGCCGGCAGTCCTTCCTCTGCAGGCAGCTTGTCAGAAAGCCAACTTGTAATACAGACAGCGGTGAAACCCCTCTGTACCACCCTATGGCAGTTGCTTTTTCCTGACTGTGACCCTGGTGGCTACAGTGTGCTGGCAGTGCCAGAGGTTCAGCCACGGTCTTTGCATTAGCAATATGTAATACGCCAAGCTCAATGCTGTCGGACAGCAACCGCTGGTACGGCAGTTCAAGGACTGCCAAACTCGTAATGAGGCCCTTAGACTCCAATCTACTGTCATGATTCTCTTATATGCCATTTCATTTTGACTCACCCAGTAGACTTTGTGGTTAAAAGCAGTCTGTGACCGTAGAACATTGTGCAAAATGTGGGAACTACCTAGATGCAAATACAGTAATACAGTAACCGTTGTAGCATGCTCCTCGATAGTTTCCTATCATAACTTTGAACACCATGTGCTTACTCCTTGACCTAAATACCATGGGCCATATTTATGAGTTTTGTGGCTCAGGGCAGCGCAGCAAGTCACTTTGCTGCGCTTCCCTGCATCCCAGGGAAAGGGCATCCATTACGGTGCATTCCTGTCCTTTTCCCTTGCACTGGCACCAATTTGGCAACCTAGCGCCAACAAAGGTACCCTTGCACCATGATGCTACGGTGCCTGTGTTGTAGGCAGGATTGTTTTTGTGCAGGAAGTAGCACCTTCCTGCACAAAAACAATCTTGAGAGTCGTTTTCCTCTTTTTATGTTTGCTGCAGAATGCAGCACGCATAGATGGAGGAAATAACAAGGAGAAATAAAGATAGTTCTCCACAATACACCTCTCCTGGGAAAGGGCATTTCTTTTTGGCGCATTCCCAGGTTTACACAGTCTTGTAAATCTGGGAATGCATCAAAACCCATGGGAGTTGCATGGGGACACCCACACAGTGCCCATGGAATGCCTACCCCGGGCAGAGTAAGGCAACGCTGGGATTTGTGCTGTGTTGCTTGGAATCAGTTTCATAATATTGATACAACAAATACTGAGAACCACAAATATTGTAAATGAAATATCGAGAACAAAAATGTTGACTCCATATACATAACAATAAAAATCGTTAATATTGAGCACACAAATATCGTTAACAAAAATAAGGATTTTTATATACATTATTAACAAAAATATTGGAAACACAAATATTGCCTCCTACAAATAAACATATATTACATCAAACATATTGATTACCACAATACTGTCTACAAAATTATAATCTAAATAATAAATAAATTCAACAAAAACCACCAAAAAACGATTTTTACCTAAACCAATTGCTTTAAAAAATCCAAACTTTTAAAACATGTCTCTAATTAAATTAAAATATTATTATTATTATATATAAACAACATTTAAATGCAAGTAACAATGTAAAATGTTAAATTAAAACAAATAAATTCATATTTAAATAAATACCATTATATATATATATAATACTAAGGAAAGAAAACATAAATTAGGGTTTACCAAACAAACACTTAACTGATAAAATACATTCAAATTGTACTAAAGCAACCAATAAAATAACACCATAAACAAGTTTGACCAATCAAACAACTCAATTATACAAACAATGTAAAAGGTACACTAATTAAAGCTAATAGTTACTACAAAAATGACAAAGACTGTTAGAGGAGGAAACTCTGCCAGATTCTGAATTAATGAAGGAAATAAAAATTTCTACAATACATTTCCAAGTAATTAATACTTATATTTAAACAAAAAATTAAATATCACTAAACTAAAAAATTGTTAATTAACAGGCAAACAGTAACACACTCTGTAACTTTTATTGTCTTACACAAAGTACCTGGAAAAAAAGAAAACAACTCCCAAGCCAACAAGTTGCTACGAAATCTCAGCTTCAACAATGCACCAATGTTATCAAATAAAGTATACATAAATAATAAATTAGAAACTCACACAAACAGTGCCTACAAACAAACTTCACTCTGTAAACCTCAACAAACTAGCAAAAACTGCAATTTAACTTACTGTAACTTTTTTTCCTTTTTCAACAGAAAACAAACATCTGCTCTATGTTTAAATGAGCTGATAGGAAAAGCTGCAAAACCCTGCAAAACATCTCAACAAAACATACAAGTAAATTAAATAAAAGTACCTGCATTTTTGAATATATTAATAGCTAACATGCAAAATCTAATTATAATATATATTTATATGATTAAACTACTTATAGATATAATGACATAAGGTGCCAAATTTATCACTTCACAAAAAGGAAAGCAATTATTGAGTCATTTGAGCTACACCTACAGCCAAGAAAGTGCATCAACAGAAACCATAAACTGGAAATGTACAAAATATTATTCTAATGAATGCTATGGAAGATTAACTGCAAAAGAAAAATGTTCTACATAATGTAAAAGAGCACAACCTTCCCCCAAATGTGGCAGAAATAGAAATGAGAGACATTTTCCAATACATAAAAGAGGCAAGCACTACTACTCAGGAACCCACAACCAAAATCCTTAAAGACATACTACCCAAAGTCCCTGAACACATAACTAGCCAACTACCATCTATCCCCACTTTAAAACATCTAATAACGCACACTAAAAAAGCCACCCGCGACTCCACGCCTGCTCCTAGCAGATAGCAAGACATAGACATACTAGACCATTTAACAATTAAAAATAAAGAAGAACCCTTCCTTTTACATAACAATAAAAATGATGGAAAACAAATGCTAAGCTTTTCCACTGCAAACAACTTAGTGAAACTTACCCAATGCCAAACCTAGATGATGGATTGAAGACCCCCATACCAGCTAAAAGGCGGCAGGGACATTCTTTAATCCAAAGGGCATCACTCTGAATTGGTAGTGGCCATCTGCAGTGGAGAAGGCTGACCTCTCCTTGGCTCCTTCAGTTAGGGAAATCTGCCAGTACCCTGAACTAAGATCAGTTCAAAGGTACTCAGGAACTGGGCAGTTCCTAACCTAAGAATCAGCTCATCAGTATAAGATATTGTCAGTATCAGATGTGATAAGCATCAATCTTGGTGACTGAATTGAGCTCCCTGTAATCTACACAGAACCTGAGTTCTGGTGTAGTGCCTGGTGGAGCAGCTTTTGGTACTAGAAACACAGGGCTGGACAAGGGGCTGCTGAAGTATTCAATCACCCCCAACTCCAGCATCTTAGAAACCTCAACCTTTGATGCTGGGCCTCACTTTGTCAGACAGCTTATAGGTTTTATCCTTGACGGGGAGGCTGTCTCCTGTGTCCAAATAATGGGTATACAGGTGGGTAATCCCAGGAGTGAGAGAAAACAGAAAGGAGAACGGTCCCAGTAACTGGTGACAGTCCCTCTGCTGTTCTGAAGTCAGGGTAGGGAAGAATTTTATACCTTCCACTGACCCATCCTTCTCTCTGGAGGCTAAAAAGTCAGGGAGAGGTTGACTCTCCTCTTCCTCCCCTCCATCTGCCACTAGCAGCATGGTGACTTCAGGTCTCTCATGGTGTGGTTTGGGACGATTGATATGGAGCACCCTCTGGGGGCGCCTGAGGGTCTTGGGGCCACCAGGTAGGTGACCTCCCCTTCCTCCCAACAATCTCATAGGGCCCAGTCCAACGGTCTTGAAGGGCCCTGGGCTCCACAGATTCCATCACTCACACTTTCTGCCCAGGTTGCAATTCCACAGGGGTAACTGTTTGGCCATACCACTGTTTCATTATCTTCTAGCTGGCCTGTAGCTAACTATATCCTGTGGAGGTTTCCCCTCACCCAGCCCTTTGGTGCCTTGCTAGATGATAAAGAAAGCCCACCCAAGTCTTTGTTGGAAGTTTGTGGCTGCCCCTGAATTTCTGCCTATATTTTTCAGGGGTCAACCCACATTTCCTAACAAGAATTACCTTCATAGGAGTGTATTGTGTCTGGTCCTCTACCTCTAGTGTTAGAAGTGTATCCTTCTCCACCCTGTGAACTGTTAGAGCCACCTCATAAGTGGAGAACCATTTGCCAATATTGTCTCCCACCACATAATTGGGCACCAAGTCTTTTGGTATGTGAACCGTTCCTTCTCTAGTGGACACTGCAGGTATGCTGCCACCATTGCCGTTGTACTCTCCATGTCTGGCTTGGATGTCCAGCTCTCTAAGTTTAACCTCATGTACCAACTGTTTCTCCTCTATCTAGTTCCAATTTGAGTTTCCTCTCCTCTTCTCTGTCCTCCAGCTTCAATGGGGACAGGTCTCTGGCAGGCACACTGCTCCCTGCTCCATCCTGAGCATCAGGAGCATCCATGTCATCTGCTGGGGCAGAATGGTACTCCCCTGGACCCCCAGACCCTAGTCTGGGTCCTCCCTCTCCTCATTTTCAGACAGCTTTCCCTTACTCATTTTCCTCCCCCACGTCCTCTTCTGAGGTGACCTGCCATCTTTGTGCCTCCTCAAAGGCCCTGAGGGCTACCTGCAGATCCAACATGGTAGCCTTCCTGTCTATCCTCAACCGGCCTGGGTGTAAAACTTCAGCTGCTCAGGCCTGCTGAGGATATAAAAATTGCAGGCATCCTTGGTGCAGCAAGTAAATGTTTATGGCACTTAAATTTGGAAAAGGGGGAAACAAGCCAATTATAAAAACTAAGGAAACATTGAAAAAAACTCATAGTGGTGTTCCATATGGAGTAGTAGTGAACACCAAGTCACTGTATGGCACTGCACAAACACAAGTCCTATCCTCGCCGCTGATCACCAATGTTAGAAATTATGTTTCTGGTTGGCTGGGGTATGCACCCTGTCCAAGCAGGAACCACAATCCTAGTCAGGGTAAGTCAGGTACACACCATAAATTAACTCTAGTAGTTTGGCACAGAACAGGCAGTCTCAACTTAAGAGGCAATGTATAAAATATTTGTGTAACACTTCAAACAGCAACACAGTTAAAACACCACAAAAAGACCCCACACCAGGTTAGAAAAATAGCTTATATTTTTTATGAACAAAGCAAGACCAAAGCACCAAAATCCAATAAATACAACTGGAATTATGAAATTGTAAAGATTAAATGAAATTGCAGTGCCTAAAAGCTTAAGGCGCCAACCGGGGTTATCTGATCGCGCTAGACTAGGATAAATCCAAAGATTCAGGCTGACCGCCATGGAGTGAAGGTTGGATACAGGGACCAGCCTTGGCCTGCTGCACAGTGCCTTAGATGCATCATCAACGGAATCGAGATGCGGGACACAAGGAGGCGGTGTGCCGTCGTCGAACTGCTGGGTTGAAGGCGATACATCAGCGGCAAGCCACGAAAAGTCAGAAATGCATCGGAAAGTGGAGATGATGTTCCACGCAGTCGGAGAAGCGATGTCCACAGTCAGTGCAGCAGCGGCGATGCAGGTTTCAATCAGCGCAACGTCATCAATGCGTGAATTCTGGTAGTTATAGCACTTTATACCCACTTCCAAGGTCCCAGGAATGGATTGGCACCACTTGGCTGGGCAAGAATTGAAGCAAGCAAAGTCCAGGTGCTGTAGCAGGTTCATGTGAAGTCTTTGATGTCTCTGAGACTTAGAATGGGGGCCTTTGGAACCACTCTGGGTTCAAGTGAGATGAGTTCAGTCCTTTCACAGCAGGGCAGAGGGTAGTAGGCAGCAGGGCAGTGCAGCAGAAAAGCATTTCTTCAAAAACAGCAGTCCAGCAGAGTGGAAGTCCCTGTAGCAGCACTGGAGTCCTTCCTCCTGTGCTTCACAGGTCCAGTAGTGTACTGAAAAGGTAGGATCAGAAGTCCAATTCATATACCTAGTGGTGCCTTTGAAGTGGGGAGACTTCGAAGAGGGGTTTTGAAATGCACAGAGATCCCCCCTCACCGGCCATGGCTCCAGACTTACTCCAGGGAGGTATGCAGCCCTTTATGTGGAGACAGGGCACAGCCTATTCAGGTGTAGGTATCAGCTCCTCCCTCCCATCCAGCCCAAGATGACCCATCAGGATGTGGATGACCACTCAGTCACACCAAAGCTCCCTGTGTGTGTGGCTGTCTATAGGAAATACAAAAAGTCCAGCTGTCATCCACCCCAGACATGTATTGAAGACTGTAGGCACATAGGGTTAAGAGCAGAAAAATATGATCTTTCTAAAAGTTCTATTTTCAAAAGGGTGATGATAAATTCAACTTTACCAATAAAAAGGATTTATTACCATTCCAGTGATATGAAACATGCCCGATCTTCCCCATCTCAATCAGGAATTACAGCTTATAATGTGTAATAAGGAATTCCCAATGTTAAACTTTCAGAGGGGTAGGCCTCACAGTAGTGAAAACGAATGTGGATGTTTTTTACTACCAGGACATGGAAACCTAAAAGAACATATCCTACCATTTCATTACACAGCACCCTGCCCTATAAGCTGCCTGTGGCCTACCTTAGGGGTGGCTTATGCGTAATAAAAGGGAAGTTTAAGGCTTGGCAATGGCTTTTTAACCGCTTCCATGCTCATGGCGGAATGGTTCCGTCATGAGCACAAGTTCAAGTGTGCTCATGACGGAACCATTCCATCATGAGCACATGCTCTGAAAATACCTCTGCTGCAGACAGCAGGGGGATTTCCCTTTTTTTGTCTGGAGGAGGTGGGGAAGCGCTTCCCCAACCTCCCCAGGCCTCTTTTTGAATTTCGTTGCAATGACGAAACTGAAACTTAGTTTAAGTTTCTCAGTTCCGGTGCTTGTGGGGCTATCTCAGCCCCAGATCACCGAAACAGATGGGAGAGGTATTGTTGGAAAGGGGATAATCTCCCCTTTCCAATGGTACCCTTCCTTAGTGGGTCCCTGCTTGGAAATTACCCCAGGAGGGCGATCCCCAAGCAGGGATCCACACACTAGCACCAGGGAGGGGGGAGTGGCATGATCATGCCCCCACCCCAAAAACAATTACCACAGCCTTTCTGCCTCTCCCCAGAGACATATGGGGGCAATAGCCCCTTATCTGACCCCGGGGGGCAGATAGCCCACTAGGCCTCAGGAATTATTAATATTTTAAATTCAGGGGTGAGGTCAACCCAGAATGAGAATGCCAATGCCCACATCTCCCCCAAAAAAGTGCCACAACCATTCTGCCCCCCCCAGGGGCAGATGGGGCAGTGGCCCCTGATCTGCACCTGGGGGGGCAGAAAGCCCACTAGGCGCCAGCGTTTACGCTGGCTTTTTTATGCGTGGTGGCTGCCCAGAATGGGCATAGCAATGTCCCACCCCCCAAAAAATAGCCACAGTCTTTCTGCCCTCCTTGGGGGCATATTGGGGCAATTCACCCCCGATTTCTCCCCAGGTCGGCAGAAAGCCCACTTTGCATAGACATTTTTTTTAGCAAAGTGCCTACCTGTGGATTTTGGGCCCTAGCGCAGCTGGCACATAGGGAAACCTAGCAAACCTGTACATTTTTTAAAACTAGACACAAATGAGAATCCAGTTTGAGGTGACTTTTGTGCCTATCATCAGTTTCTGTTACCCAGTTTGCAAACCACAAACTTAGTTAAAAACACATATTTTCCTCACATTTCTTTGATGGAAAGTTATGGGATCTGTGTGGATCTACAAAATTCCACCCACCCCGCATTCCCCAAAGTCTTATGAGACAATGGTGCCTCACTTGTGTGGGTAGACCTAATGCCCACAACAGAAAATGGCCCAAAACGCAACTTGGACACAACACATATTCACAGTGAAAACTGACCCTTTTTTTGCAAAGTGTCTAGCTGTAGAGTTATCATTTTACTCGTGACACTAAGGAGAATGCCGTGGGGTAGGACATTTGTGCCGCCACATTGATTCCACACAAAAATATGTGGAAAATGTGGGGTTTTTTCCAGCTAAATTAGAGGTTTGCTGCGGAGTCTGGGTAGGGAAACTTTGGTGGAGCCACACAAGCCATACCTCATTGGACTACCCAGGGTGTCTAGTTTTCAGAAATGTGTGGGTTTGGTAGTTTTCCCTAGATGGCTGCGAGCCCAGGGCCAAAACCCCAGGTGCCCCCTCAAACCTGGTAGTTTTGTTATTTTTTTCTTTAACCCCTTCGCTGCTAGGCCTTTTCCCCCCATGTGCTGAGCCTTTTTTGTGCTATTTGGGGTAGTGCGCGCTTAGGCCCCTGTAACTTTTTGACCACATAAGGTATCCACGCCAAATTTGCGTCCTTTTCTTCCAACATTATGGAAATTCTAAAGGTACCCAGGGTTTGTGGATGCCCCTGAATGGGGTCCCAGAAATTAGTCAAAATACAGTACAGTTTGTGGGGCTGAAATCACAGTTTTCCCAGCTTGTAGGGAATGACAGACTTTTGTCAGAAAACCAACATTTTTTACAGTTTTGGAATTTTTCTGGGACATAGCCTTTTTTTGCTATTTTTTGTGCTTTCAACCTCCTTCCAGTTAATGGTAGAAATGGGTGTGAAACCAATAATGGATCCTGGAAAGCTATATATTTTAGAAAAGTAGATACAATTCTAAAATTCAGCAAGGGGTCATTTGTGTAGATCCATCAAGGTTTCTTTATAGAAACTAACAGTTAAATATAGGAAAAATTGAAAATTAGTTGAAAAAAACAACCTTTTGTGTCAAAGTTTTTACCTGTAACTTCATCTAATTAAGACAGCACTTTGAAAGCAATATACCGTTACATCCGCTGGACCTTCCTGGTTGTGGGGCTATATAGGACTTGTAGGTTCGCAAAGAACCCGACGAACCCAGAGTCAAAAACTGAGCAGCAATTTGCAATGGTTTTTTATTATGTTCCGGGTATATAGAAATTATTGTGGGAAAATGTATGCATGGAAAAATCGGTATGAAAGACACCTATGTATTTCTGAAATGGGAACAAATTATAGAGTTTAGAAACAGTACATTTTGCACATTTTCGAAATTGGGAATACTCAATCTAGCATGAGAATTATCGGTCATTTTTCAAAAAGACTTCTTATTTACACAATGTCTTTCATTTAGAAGGAAGAAATGCATCAAAAATCAATAGGTAATAACTGTTGCTTTACGAATCTGAATTACCCTAAGTCTCCCGATAAAAATGGTACCTCACTTGTGTAGGTAGGCATAGCGCCCACGACAGGAAATGGCTCAAAACCCAATGTGAACACACAACATTTTCACAATGAAAATTTACCCTTTTTTTTGCGGTGTCTAGCTGTAGTTTTTGAACACTAGCTCTGCTGGCACCTAGGGAAACGTAGGAAACCTATACATTTTTGAAAACTACACACCCAGGGGAATCCAGGATTGGGTGACTTGACTGCCTACCACCAGGTTCTGATACCCAGAATCCCTTGCAAACCTAAAACATTGTAAAAAAAAACACATTTTCCCCACATTTCTGTGGTGGAATGTTCTGGAATCTGCGTGGATCCACAAATTTCCACCCACCCCGCGTTCCCAAAGTCTTACGAGAAAAATGGTACCTCACTTGTGTGGGTCGGCCTAGTGCCCACGACAGGAAACGGCACAAACCACAACGTGCTCACTCCTCAATTTCGCAGTGAAAAATAACCCTTTTTTGGCAAAGTGCCTAGCTGTCGTTTCTGAACCATAGGTCTGCCGGGACCTAGGGAAACCTAGAAAACCTATACATTTTTGAAAACTAGACACCCAGGGGAATGCAGGATGGGGTGACTTAGCTGCCTCCCACCAGGTTCTGTTACCCAGAATCCCTTGCAAACCTAAAGAATTGTCCCAAAAAACACATTTTCCCCACATTTCTGTGGTGGAAAGTTCTGGAATCTGCGTGGATCCACAATTTTCCATCCACCCCGTATTCCCCAATGTCTTACGAGAAAAATGATACCTCACTTGTGCGGTCGGCCTAGTGCCCGTGGCAGGAAACGGCGCACAACGCAACGTGGTCACTCCTCAATTTCGCAGTGAAAAATGACCCTTTTTTGGCAAAGTGCCTAGCTGTCGTTTCTGAACCATAGGTCTGCCGGGACCTAGGGAAACCTAGAAAACCTATACATTTTTGAAAACTAGACACCCAGGGGAGTGCAGGATGGGGTGACTTAGCTGCCTCCCACCAGGTTCTGTTACCCAGAATCCCTTGCAAACCTAAAGAATTGTCCCAAAAAACACATTTTCCCCACATTTCTGTGGTGGAAAGTTCTGGAATCTGCGTGGATCCACAATTTTCCATCCACCCCGTATTCCCCAATGTCTTACGAGAAAAATGATACCTCACTTGTGCGGTCGGCCTAGTGCCCGTGGCAGGGAACGGCGCACAACGCAACGTGGTCACTCCTCAATTTCGCAGTGAAAAATGACCCTTTTTTGGCAAAGTGTCTAGCTGTCGTTTCTGAACCATAGGTCTGCCGGGACCTAGGGAAACCTAGAAAACCTATACATTTTTTAAAACTAGACAGCCAGGGGAATCCAGGATGGGGTGACTTAGCGGCCTCCCACCAGGTTCTGTTACCCAGAATCCCTTTCAAACCTAAAGAATTGTCCAAATAACACATTTTCCCCACATTTCAGTGGTGCAAGGTTCTGGAATCTGCGTGGATCCACAATTTTTCATCCACCCCGTATTCCCCAATGTCTTATGAGAAAAATGATACCTCACTTGTGCGGGTCGGCCTAGTGCCCGTGGCAGGAAACGGCGCACAACCCAACGTGGTCACTCCTCAATTTCGCAGTGAAAAATAACCCTTTTTTGGCAAAGTGCCTAGCTGTCGTTTCTGAACCATAGGTCTGCCGGGACCTAGGGAAACCTAGAAAACCTATACATTTTTGAAAACTAGACACCCAGGGGAATCCAGGATGGGGTGACTTAGCTGCCTCCCACCAGGTTCTGTTACCCAGAATCCCTTGCAAACCTAAAGAATTGTCCCAAAAAACATATTTCCCCCACATTTCTGTGGTGGAAAGTTCTGGAATCTGCGTGGATCCACAATTTTCCATCCAACCCGTATTCCCCAATGTCTTACGAGAAAAATGATACCTCACTTGTGCGATCGGCCTAGTGCCCGTGGCAGGAAACGGCACACAACGCAACGTGGTCATTCCTCAATTTCGCAGTGAAAAATGACCCTTTTTTGGCAAAGTGCCTAGCTGTCGTTTCTGAACCATAGGTCTGCCGGGACCTAGGGAAACCTAGAAAACTTATAGATTTTTTAAAACTAGACACCCAGGGGAATCCAGGATGGGGTGACTTAGCGGCCTCCCACCAGGTTCTGTTACCCAGAATCCCTTGCAAACCTAAAGAATTGTCCCAAAAAACACATTTTCCCCACATTTCTGTGTGGAAAGTTCTGGAATCTGCATGGATCCACAATTTTCCACCCACCCCGCGTTTCCCAAAGTCTTCCGAGAAAATAGGTACCTCACTTGTGTGGGTCGGCCTAGTGTCCGCGACAGGAAATGGCGCAAAACGCAACGTGGTCACACCTCAATTTCGCAGTGAAAAATGACCCTTTTTTGGCAAAGTGCCTAGCTGTAGTTTTTGAACCCTAGCTCTGCGGGCACCTTGAGAAACCTAGCAAACCTATATATTTTTGAAAACTACACACCCAGGGGAATCCAGGATGGGGTGACTTCACTGCCTACCACCAGGTTCTGATACCCAGAATCCCTTGCAGACCTAAAAAATTGTCAAAAAAAACTCATTTTCCCCACATTTCTGTGGTGGAAAGTTCTGGAATCTGCATGGATCCACAAATTTCCACCCACCCCGCGTTCCCAAAGTCTTACGAGAAAAATGGTACCTCACTTGTGTGGGTCGGCCTAGTGCCCACGACAGGAAACGGCACAAAACACAACGTGGACACACCTCAATTTTGTAAACAACCGCAATGGACCGCACTCCGCTAGCTCCTCCTCCGGGTCGCCCCAAGGGAAGCTGGTACATGAAGTTCTTGAGTGGTTCACCCCAGTGGGTGCAAGTAAGTACTTGTTGAACTGATGATCTCTGATGGAGTTCTTGAGTGGTGTCTAGAGATTAACAGCACTAACCTGCACCAACTTTGGTGAGACACTCTGCAAAATTTCAAGTAAGCATTTAAATTGAACTGCATGTACCAGGATGCAAAGGGGCGAACTGTGCTGGGAGGTAGCAGTGTGCTCCCATCCCCCTTCTGTTTCAAAAAGGCTTCCTTGAGCCACTGGGCTGACGAGCTCATGGGAGGCACCTGTGCGCCAGGGAGAGGTACAGAGACCTGAGAGTATTGTGGCAGCTTTCTCAGCAAACCCCAGAAGAATTTCGTTTTATCTCTACTGAAGAAGGATGAAATCCAGAAACACATGTGTCTAGAGATTAACAGCACTAACCTGCACCAACTTTGGTGAGACACTCTGCAAAATTTCAAGTAAGCATTTAAATTGAACTGCATGTACCAGGATGCAAAGGGGCGAACTGTGCTGGGAGGTAGCAGTGTGCTCCCATCCCCCTTCTGTTTCAAAAAGGCTTCCTTGAGCCTCTGGGCTGACGAGCTCATGGGAGGCACCTGTGCGCCAGGGAGAGGTACAGAGACCTGAGAGTATTGTGGCAGCTTTCTCAGCAAACCCCAGAAGAATTTCGTTTTATCTCTACTGAAGAAGTATGAAATCCAGAAACACATGTGTCTAGAGATTAACAGCACTAACCTGCACCAACTTTGGTGAGACACTCTGCAAAATTTCAAGTAAGCATTTAAATTGAACTGCATGTACCAGGATGCAAAGGGGCGAACTGTGCTGGGAGGTAGCAGTGTGCTCCCATCCCCCTTCTGTTTCAAAAAGGCTTCCTTGAACCACTGGGCTGACGAGCTCATGGGAGGCACCTGTACGCCAGGGAGAAGTACAGAGACCTGAGAGTATTGTGGCAGCTTTCTCAGCAAACCCCAGAAGAATTTCGTTTTATCTCTACTGAAGAAGGATGAAATCCAGAAACACATGTGTCTAGAGATTAACAGCACTAACCTGCACCAACTTTGGTGAGACACTCTGCAAAATTTCAAGTAAGCATTTAAATTGAACTGCATGTACCAGGATGCAAAGGGGCGAACTGTGCTGGGAGGTAGCAGTGTGCTCCCATCCCCCTTCTGTTTCAAAAAGGCTTCCTTGAGCCACTGGGCTGACGAGCTCATGGGAGGCACCTGTGCGCCAGGGAGAGGTACAGAGACCTGAGAGTATTGTGGCAGCTTTCTCAGCAAACCCCAGAAGAATTTCGTTTTATCTCTACTGAAGAAGGATGAAATCCAGAAACACATGTGTCTAGAGATTAACAGCACTAACCTGCACCAACTTTTGTGAGACACTCTGCAAAATTTCAAGTAAGCATTTAAATTGAACTGCATGTACCAGGATGCAAAGGGGCGAACTGTGCTGGGAGGTAGCAGTGTGCTCCCATCCCCCTTCTGTTTCAAAAAGGCTTCCTTGAGCCACTGGGCTGATGAGCTCATGGGAGGCCCCTGTGCGCCAGGGAGAGGTACAGAGACCTGAGAGTATTGTGGCAGCTTTCTCAGCAAACCCCAGAAGAATTTCGTTTTATCTCTACTGAAGAAGGATGAAATCCAGAAACACATGTGTCTAGAGATTAACAGCACTAACCTGCACCAACTTTGGTGAGACACTCTGCAAAATTTCAAGTAAGCATTTAAATTGAACTGCATGTACCAGGATGCAAAGGGGCGAACTGTGCTGGGAGGTAGCAGTGTGCTCCCATCCCCCCAGTGTGCTCCCATCCCCCTTCTGTTTCAAAAAGGTTTCCTTGAGCCACTGGGCTGACGAGCTCATGGGAGGCACCTGTGCGCCAGGGAGAGGTACAGAGACCTGAGAGTATTGTGGCAGCTTTCTCAGCAAACCCCAGAAGAATTTTGTTTTATCTCTACTGAAGAAGGATGAAATCCAGAAACACATGTGTCTAGAGATTAACAGCACTAACCTGCACCAACTTTGGTGAGACACTCTGCAAAATTTCAAGTAAGCATTTAAATTGAACTGCATGTACCAGGATGCAAAGGGGCGAACTGTGCTGGGAGGTAGCAGTGTGCTCCCATCCCCCTTCTGTTTCAAAAAGGCTTCCTTGAGCCACTGGGCTGACGAGCTCATGGGAGGCACCTGTGCGCCAGGGAGAGGTACAGAGACCTGAGAGTATTGTGGCAGCTTTCTCAGCAAACCCCAGAAGAATTTCGTTTTATCTCTACTGAAGAAGGATGAAATCCAGAAACACATGTGTCTAGAGATTAACAGCACTAACCTGCACCAACTTTGGTGAGACACTCTGCAAAATTTCAAGTAAGCATTTAAATTGAACTGCATGTACCAGGATGCAAAGGGGCGAACTGTGCTGGGAGGTAGCAGTGTGCTCCCATCCCCCTTCTGTTTCAAAAAGGCTTCCTTGAGCCTCTGGGCTGACGAGCTCATGGGAGGCACCTGTGCGCCAGGGAGAGGTACAGAGACCTGAGAGTATTGTGGCAGCTTTCTCAGCAAACCCCAGAAGAATTTCGTTTTATCTCTACTGAAGAAGTATGAAATCCAGAAACACATGTGTCTAGAGATTAACAGCACTAACCTGCACCAACTTTGGTGAGACACTCTGCAAAATTTCAAGTAAGCATTTAAATTGAACTGCATGTACCAGGATGCAAAGGGGCGAACTGTGCTGGGAGGTAGCAGTGTGCTCCCATCCCCCTTCTGTTTCAAAAAGGCTTCCTTGAACCACTGGGCTGACGAGCTCATGGGAGGCACCTGTGCGCCAGGGAGAAGTACAGAGACCTGAGAGTATTGTGGCAGCTTTCTCAGCAAACCCCAGAAGAATTTCGTTTTATCTCTACTGAAGAAGGATGAAATCCAGAAACACATGTGTCTAGAGATTAACAGCACTAACCTGCACCAACTTTGGTGAGACACTCTGCAAAATTTCAAGTAAGCATTTAAATTGAACTGCATGTACCAGGATGCAAAGGGGCGAACTGTGCTGGGAGGTAGCAGTGTGCTCCCATCCCCCTTCTGTTTCAAAAAGGCTTCCTTGAGCCACTGGGCTGACGAGCTCATGGGAGGCACCTGTGCGCCAGGGAGAGGTACAGAGACCTGAGAGTATTGTGGCAGCTTTCTCAGCAAACCCCAGAAGAATTTCGTTTTATCTCTACTGAAGAAGGATGAAATCCAGAAACACATGTGTCTAGAGATTAACAGCACTAACCTGCACCAACTTTTGTGAGACACTCTGCAAAATTTCAAGTAAGCATTTAAATTGAACTGCATGTACCAGGATGCAAAGGGGCGAACTGTGCTGGGAGGTAGCAGTGTGCTCCCATCCCCCTTCTGTTTCAAAAAGGCTTCCTTGAGCCACTGGGCTGATGAGCTCATGGGAGGCCCCTGTGCGCCAGGGAGAGGTACAGAGACCTGAGAGTATTGTGGCAGCTTTCTCAGCAAACCCCAGAAGAATTTCGTTTTATCTCTACTGAAGAAGGATGAAATCCAGAAACACATGTGTCTAGAGATTAACAGCACTAACCTGCACCAACTTTGGTGAGACACTCTGCAAAATTTCAAGTAAGCATTTAAATTGAACTGCATGTACCAGGATGCAAAGGGGCGAACTGTGCTGGGAGGTAGCAGTGTGCTCCCATCCCCCTTCTGTTTCAAAAAGGCTTCCTTGAGCCACTGGGCTGACGAGCTCATGGGAGGCACCTGTGCGCCAGGGAGAGGTACAGAGACCTGAGAGTATTGTGGCAGCTTTCTCAGCAAACCCCAGAAGAATTTCGTTTTATCTCTACTGAAGAAGGATGAAATCCAGAAACACATGTGTCTAGAGATTAACAGCACTAACCTGCACCAACTTTTGTGAGACACTCTGCAAAATTTCAAGTAAGCATTTAAATTGAACTGCATGTACCAGGATGCAAAGGGGCGAACTGTGCTGGGAGGTAGCAGTGTGCTCCCATCCCCCTTCTGTTTCAAAAAGGCTTCCTTGAGCCACTGGGCTGATGAGCTCATGGGAGGCCCCTGTGCGCCAGGGAGAGGTACAGAGACCTGAGAGTATTGTGGCAGCTTTCTCAGCAAACCCCAGAAGAATTTCGTTTTATCTCTACTGAAGAAGGATGAAATCCAGAAACACATGTGTCTAGAGATTAACAGCACTAACCTGCACCAACTTTGGTGAGACACTCTGCAAAATTTCAAGTAAGCATTTAAATTGAACTGCATGTACCAGGATGCAAAGGGGCGAACTGTGCTGGGAGGTAGCAGTGTGCTCCCATCCCCCCAGTGTGCTCCCATCCCCCTTCTGTTTCAAAAAGGTTTCCTTGAGCCACTGGGCTGACGAGCTCATGGGAGGCACCTGTGCGCCAGGGAGAGGTACAGAGACCTGAGAGTATTGTGGCAGCTTTCTCAGCAAACCCCAGAAGAATTTTGTTTTATCTCTACTGAAGAAGGATGAAATCCAGAAACACATGTGTCTAGAGATTAACAGCACTAACCTGCACCAACTTTGGTGAGACACTCTGCAAAATTTCAAGTAAGCATTTAAATTGAACTGCATGTACCAGGATGCAAAGGGGCGAACTGTGCTGGGAGGTAGCAGTGTGCTCCCATCCCCCTTCTGTTTCAAAAAGGCTTCCTTGAGCCACTGGGCTGACGAGCTCATGGGAGGCACCTGTGCGCCAGGGAGAGGTACAGAGACCTGAGAGTATTGTGGCAGCTTTCTCAGCAAACCCCAGAAGAATTTCATTTTATCTCTACTGAAGAAGGATGAAATCCAGAAACACATGTGTCTAGAGATTAACAGCACTAACCTGCACCAACTTTGGTGAGACACTCTGCAAAATTTCAAGTAAGCATTTAAATTGAACTGCATGTACCAGGATGCAAAGGGGCGAACTGTGCTGGGAGGTAGCAGTGTGCTCCCATCCCCCTTCTGTTTCAAAAACACCTCAATTTTGCAGTAAAAAATAACCCTTTTTGGCAAAGTGCCTAGCTGTCGTTTTTGAACCATAGATCTGCCGGGACCTAGGGAAACCTAGCAAACCTATACATTTTTGAAAACTAGACACCCAGTGGAATCCAGGATGGGGTGACTTAGCTGCCTCCCACCAGGTTCTGCTACCCAGAATCCCTTTCAAACCTAAACAATTGTCCAAATAACACATTTTCCCCACATTTCCGTGGTGCAAGGTTCTGGAATCTGCGTGGATCCACAATTTTCCATCCACCCCGTATTCCCCAATGTCTTACGAGAAAAATGATACCTCACTTGTGCGGGTCGGCCTAGTGCTCGTGGCAGGAAACGCCGCACAACGCAACGTGGTCACTCCTCAATTTCGCAGTGAAAAATGACCCTTTTTTGGCAAAGTGCCTAGCTGTCGTTTCTTAACCATAGGTCTGCCGGGACCTAGGGAAACCTAGAAAACCTATACATTTTTAAAAACTAGACACCCAGGGAAATCCAGGATGGGGTGACTTGACTGCCTCCCACCAGGGTCTGTTACCCAGAATACCTTGCAAACCTAAAAAAAATTCAAAAAAACACATTTTCCCCACATTTCTGTGGTGGAAAGTTCTGGAATCAGTGTGGATTCACAAATGTCCACCCAACCCACGTTCCCCAAAGTCTTACGAGAAAAATGGTACCTCACTTGTGTGGGTCGGCCTAGTGCCCGCGACAGGAAACGGCGCAAAATGCAACGTGGTCACACCTCAATTTGCAGTGAAAAATGACCCTTTTTTGGCAAGGTGCCTTGCTGTAGTTTGTGAACCCTAGCTCTGCCGGCACCTAGGGAAACCTACCAAACTCACACATTTCTGAAAACTAGACACCCAGGGGCTTCCAGGGAGGTATGGCTTGCGTGGATCCCCCAAAGTTTCCTTACCCAGAATCCCCTGCAAACCTCAATTTTAGCTGAAAAAATAACTTTTTTCACACATTTTTGTGTGGGAAAGTTGTTGCATAACCAGGCTCACTCAAATTTCCCACCACCCAGCGTTCTTCCAGGTCTCTCAGTAAAAATGGTGCCTCACTTGTGTGGGAGGCCCAAGTATCCGCGACAGGCAAGGGCCCAAAACGTAGTGAGGAGACATCAAATTTGCCTATCTCAAAACCACCTGGTTTTGCAAAGAGGGTCACCTGGGTTTTTGGCCCCGTGCTCGGCGGCCATCTAGGGAAACCTAGCAAACCTACACATTTCTAGACACCCGGGGGCTTCCAGGGAGGTATGGCTTGCGTGGATCCCCCAACGTTTCCCTACCCAGAATCCCCTGCAAACCTCAATTTTAGCTGAGAAAATCACTTTTTTAACACATTTTTGTGTGGGAAAGTTGTGGTATCACCGGGCTCACACAAATTTCACACCACCCAGCGTTCCCCCAGGTCTCTCAGTAAAAATGGCACCTCACTTGTGTGGGAGGCCCAAGTTCCCGCGACAGGCAAGGGCCCAAAACGTTTTGGATCCACGCAAGCCATACCTTCCTGGAACTACGTTTTGGGTCCTTGCATGTCACGGGTACTTGGGCCTCCCACACAAGTGAGGCACCATTTTTACCGGGAGACCCAGGGGAACGCTGGGATGTGGGAAATTTGAGTGAGCCCAGTGATGCCACAACTTTCCCACACAAAAAAGTGTGAAAAAAGTGATTTTTTCACCTAAAATTGAGGTTTGCAGGGGATTCTGGGTAAGGAAACGTTGGGGGATCCACGCAAGCCATACCTCCCTGGAAGCCCCCGGGTGTCTAGTTTTCAGAAATGTATGGGTTTGGTAGGTTTCCCTAGATGGCGGCCGTGCACCGGGCCAAAAACCCAAGTGACCCCCCTTGCAAAACCAGGTGGTTTTGAGATAGGCAATTTTGATGTTACCTCACTACGTTTTGCGCCGTTTCCTGTTGCGGGCACTAGGCCAACACACACAAGTGAGGTACCATTTTTCTCTAAAGACTTTGGGGAACGCGGGGTGGGTGGAAATTTGTGGATCCACGCAGATTCCGGAACTTTCCACGACAGAAATGTGGGGAAAATGTGGTTTTTTTGACACTTTTTTAGGATTGCAAGGGATTCTGGGTAACAGACCCTGGTGGGAGGCAGTCAAGTCACCCCTTCCTGGATTCCCCTGGGTGTCTAGTTTTCAAAAATGTATAGGTTTGCTAGGTTTCCCAAGGTGCCCGCAGAGCTAGGGTTCAAAAACTACAGCTAGTCATTTTGCCAAAAAAGGGTCATTTTTCACTGCGAAATTGAGGTGTGACCACGTTGCGTTTTACGCCGTTTCCAGTCGCGGGCACTAGGCCTACCCACACAAGTGAGGTACCGTTTTTCTCGTAAGACTTTGGGAAACGCGGGGTGGGTGGAAATTTGTGGATCCACGCAGATTCCGGAACTTTCCACAACAGAAATGTGGGGAAAATGTGTTTTTTTTGACAATTTTTTAGGTTTGCAAGGGATTCTGGGTAACAGACCCTGGTGGGAGGCAGTCAAGTCACCCCATCCTGGATTCCCCTGGGTGTCTAGTTTTCAAAAATGTATAGGTTTGCTAGGTTTCCCAAGGTGCCCGCAGAGCTAGGGTTCAAAAACTACAGCTAGTCATTTTGCCAAAAAAGGGTCATTTTTCACTGCGAAATTGAGGTGTGACCACGTTGCGTTTTGTGCCGTTTCCTGTCGCGGGCACTAGGCCGACCCACACAAGTGAGGTACTGTTTTTCTCGTAAGACTTTGGGGAACAGGGGGTGGGTGGAAATTTGTGGATCCACACAGATTCTGGAACTTTCCACGACAGAAATGTGGGGAAAATTTGGTTTTTTTGACACTTTTTTAGGATTGCAAGGGATTCTGGGTAACAGACCCTGGTGGGAGGCAGTCAAGTCACCCCTTCCTGGATTCCCCTGGGTGTCTAGTTTTCAAAAATGTATAGGTTTGCCAGGTTTCCCAAGGTGCCCGCAGAGCTAGGGTTCAAAAACTACAGCTAGACATTTTGCCAAAAAAGGGTCATTTTTCATTGCGAAATTGAGGTGTGACCACGTTGCTATTTGCGCCATTTCCTGTCGTGGGCACTAGGCCGACCCACACAAATGAGGTACCGTTTTTCTTGTAAGACTTTGGGGAACGCGGGGTGGGTGGAAATTTGTGGATCCACGCAGATTCCGGAACTTTCCACGACAGAAATGTGGGGAAAATGTGTTTTTTTTGACAATTTTTTAGGTTTGCAAGGGATTCTGGGTAACAGACCCTGGTGGGAGGCAGTCAAGTCACCCCATCCTGGATTCCCCTGGGTGTCTAGTTTTCAAAAATGTATAGGTTTGCTAGGTTTCCCAAGGTGCCCGCAGAGCTAGGGTTCAAAAACTACAGCTAGTCATTTTGCCAAAAAAGGGTCATTTTTCACTGCGAAATTGAGGTGTGACCCAGTTGTGTTTTGCGCCGTTTCCTGTCGCGGGCACTAGGCCGACCCACACAAGTGAGGTACCGTTTTTCTTGTAAGACTTTGGGGAATGCGGGGTGGGTGGAAATTTGTGGATCCACGCAGATTCCGGAACTTTCCACGACAGAAATGTGGGGAAAATGTGGTTTTTTTGACACTTTTTTAGGATTGCAAGGGATTCTGGGTAACAGACCCTGGTGGGAGGCAGTCAAGTCACCCCTTCCTGGATTCCCCTGGGTGTCTAGTTTTCAAAAATGTATAGGTTTGCTAGGTTTCCCAAGGTGCCCGCAGAGCTAGGGTTCAAAAACTACAGCTAGTCATTTTGCCAAAAAAGGGTCATTTTTCACTGCGAAATTGAGGTGTGACCACGTTGCGTTTTGCGCCGTTTCCAGTCGCGGGCACTAGGCCGACCCACACAAGTGAGGTACCGTTTTTCTCGTAAGACTTTGGGAAACGCGGGGTGGGTGGAAATTTGTGGATCCACGCAGATTCCGGAACTTTCCACAACAGAAATGTGGGGAAAATGTGTTTTTTTTGACAATTTTTTAGGTTTGCAAGGGATTCTGGGTAACAGACCCTGGTGGGAGGCAGTCAAGTCACCCCATCCTGGATTCCCCTGGGTGTCTATTTTTCAAAAATGTATAGGTTTGCTAGGTTTCCCAAGGTGCCCGCAGAGCTAGGGTTCAAAAACTACAGCTAGTCATTTTGCCAAAAAAGGGTCATTTTTCACTGCGAAATTGAGGTGTGACCACGTTGCGTTTTGTGCCGTTTCCTGTCGCGGGCACTAGGCCGACCCACACAAGTGAGGTACTGTTTTTCTCGTAAGACTTTGGGGAACAGGGGGTGGGTGGAAATTTGTGGATCCACACAGATTCTGGAACTTTCCACGACAGAAATGTGGGGAAAATTTGGTTTTTTTGACACTTTTTTAGGATTGCAAGGGATTCTGGGTAACAGACCCTGGTGGGAGGCAGTCAAGTCACCCCTTCCTGGATTCCCCTGGGTGTCTAGTTTTCAAAAATGTATAGGTTTGCTAGGTGTCCCAAGGTGCCCGCAGAGCTAGGGTTCAAAAACTACAGCTAGACATTTTGCCAAAAAAGGGTCATTTTTCATTGCGAAATTGAGGTGTGACCACGTTGCTATTTGCGCCATTTTCTGTCGTGGGCACTAGGCCGACCCACTCAAATGAGGTACCGTTTTTCTTGTAAGACTTTGGGGAACGCGGGGTGGGTGGAAATTTGTGGATCCACGCAGATTCCGGAACTTTCCACGACAGAAATGTGGGGAAAATGTGTTTTTTTTGACAATTTTTTAGGTTTGCAAGGGATTCTGGGTAACAGACCCTGGTGGGAGGCAGTCAAGTCACCCCATCCTGGATTCCCCTGGGTGTCTAGTTTTCAAAAATGTATAGGTTTGCTAGGTTTCCCAAGGTGCCCGCAGAGCTAGAGTTCAAAAACTACAGCTAGTCATTTTGCCAAAAAAGGGTCATTTTTCACTGCGAAATTGAGGTGTGACCACGTTGCGTTTTGCGCCATTTCCTGTCGCGGGCACTAGGCCGACCCACACAAGTGAGGTACCGTTTTTCTCGTAAGACTTTGGGGAACGTGGGGTAGGTGGAAATTTGTGGATCCACGCAGATTCCAGAACTTTCCACAACAGAAATGTGGGGAAAATGTGTTTTTGTTGATAATTTTTTAGGTTTGCAAGGGATTCTGGGTAACAGACCCTGGTGGGAGGCAGTTAAGTCACCCCATCCTGGATTCCCCTGAGTGTCTAGATTTCAAAAATGTATAGGTTTGCTAGGTTTCCCAAGGTGCCTGCAGAGCTAGGGATCAAAAACTACAGCTCGACATTTTGCCAAAAAAGGGTCATTTTTCACTGCGAAATTGAGGTGTGACCACGTTGCGTTTTGCGCCGTTTCCTGTCGCGGGCACTAGGCTGACCCACACAAGTGAGGTACTGTTTTTCTCGTAAGACTTTGGGGAACAGGGGGTGGGTGGAACTTTGTGGAGCCACACAGATTATGGAACTTTCCACGACAGAAATGTGGGGAAAATGTGGTTTTTTTTTACACTTTTTTAGGATTGCAAGGGATTCTGGGTAACAGACCCTGGTGGGAGGCAGTCAAGTCACCCCTTCCTGGATTCCCCTAGGTGTCTAGTTTTTAAAAATGTATAGGTTTGCTAGGTTTCCCAAGGTGCCCGCAGAGCTAGGGTTCAAAAACTACAGCTAGTCATTTTGCCAAAAAAGGGTCATTTTTCACTGCGAAATTGAGGTGTGACCCAGTTGTGTTTTGCGCCGTTTCCTGTCGTGGGCACTAGGCCGACCCACACAAGTGAGGTACCGTTTTTCTCGTAAGACTTTGGGAAACGCGGGGTGGGTGGAAATTTGTGGATCCACGCAGATTCCGGAACTTTCCACAACAGAAATGTGGGGAAAATGTGTTTTTTTGGACAATTTTTTAGGTTTGCAAGGGATTCTGGGTAACAGACCCTGGTGGGAGGCAGTCAAGTCACCCCATCCTGGATTCCCCTGGGTGTCTAGTTTTCAAAAATGTATAGGTTTGCTAGGTTTCCCAAGGTGCCCGCAGAGCTAGGGTTCAAAAACTACAGCTAGTCATTTTGCCAAAAAAGGGTCATTTTTCACTGCGAAATTGAGGTGTGACCACGTTGCGTTTTGTGCCGTTTCCTGTCGCGGGCACTAGGCCGACCCACACAAGTGAGGTACTGTTTTTCTCGTAAGACTTTGGGGAACAGGGGGTGGGTGGAAATTTGTGGATCCACACAGATTCTGGAACTTTCCACGACAGAAATGTGGGGAAAATTTGGTTTTTTTGACACTTTTTTAGGATTGCAAGGGATTCTGGGTAACAGACCCTGGTGGGAGGCAGTTAAGTCACCCCATCCTGGATTCCCCTGGGTGTCTAGATTTCAAAAATGTATAGGTTTGCTAGGTTTCCCAAGGTGCCCGCAGAGCTAGGGTTCAAAAACTACAGCTAGTCATTTTGCCAAAAAAGGGTCATTTTTCACTGCGAAATTGAGGAGTGAGCACGTTGTGGTTTGTGCCGTTTCCTGTCGTGGGCACTAGGCCGACCCACACAAGTGAGGTACCGTTTTTCTCGTAAGACTTTGGGGAATAGGGGGTGGGTGGAACTTTGTGGAGCCACACAGATTCTGGAACTTTCCACGACAGAAATGTGGGGAAAATGTGGTTTTTTTTACACTTTTTTAGGATTGCAAGGGATTCTGGGTAACAGACCCTGGTGGGAGGCAGTCAAGTCACCCCTTCCTGGATTCCCCTAGGTGTCTAGTTTTCAAAAATGTATAGGTTTGCTAGGTTTCCCAAGGTGCCCGCAGAGCTAGAGTTACAAAACTACAGCTAGTCATTTTGCCAAAAAAGGGTCATTTTTCACTGCGAAATTGAGGTGTGACCACGTTGCGTTTTGCGCCGTTTCCTGTCGCGGGCACTAGGCCGACCCACACAAATGAGGTACCGTTTTTCTTGTAAGACTTTGGGGAACGCGGGGTGGGTGGAAATTTGTGGATCCACGCAGATTCCGGAACTTTCCACGACAGAAATGTGGGGAAAATGTGTTTTTTTTGACAATTTTTTAGGTTTGCAAGGGATTCTGGGTAACAGACCCTGGTGGGAGGCAGTAAAGTCACCCCATCCTGGATTCCCCTGGGTGTCTAGTTTTCAAAAATGTATAGGTTTGCTAGATTTCCCAAGGTGCCCGCAGAGCTAGAGTTCAAAAACTACAGCTAGTCATTTTGCCAAAAAAGGGTCATTTTTCACTGCGAAATTGAGGTGTGACCACGTTGCGTTTTGCGCCATTTCCTGTCGCGGGCACTAGGCCGACCCACACAAGTGAGGTACCGTTTTTCTCGTAAGACTTTGGGGAACGTGGGGTAGGTGGAAATTTGTGGATCCACGCAGATTCCAGAACTTTCCACAACAGAAATGTGGGGAAAATGTGTTTTTGTTGATAATTTTTTAGGTTTGCAAGGGATTCTGGGTAACAGACCCTGGTGGGAGGCAGTTAAGTCACCCCATCCTGGATTCCCCTGGGTGTCTAGATTTCAAAAATGTATAGGTTTGCTAGGTTTCCCAAGGTGCCTGCAGAGCTAGGGATCAAAAACTACAGCTCGACATTTTGCCAAAAAAGGGTCATTTTTCACTGCGAAATTGAGGTGTGACCACGTTGTGTTTTGCGCCGTTTCCTGTCGCGGGCACTAGGCTGACCCACACAAGTGAGGTACTGTTTTTCTCGTAAGACTTTGGGGAACAGGGGGTGGGTGGAACTTTGTGGAGCCACACAGATTCTGGAACTTTCCACGACAGAAATGTGGGGAAAATTTGTTTTTTTTTACACTTTTTTAGGATTGCAAGGGATTCTGGGTAACAGACCCTGGTGGGAGGCAGTCAAGTCACCCCTTCCTGGATTCCCCTAGGTGTCTAGTTTTCAAAAATGTATAGGTTTGCTAGGTTTCCCAAGGTGCCCGCAGAGCTAGAGTTACAAAACTACAGCTAGTCATTTTGCCAAAAAAGGGTCATTTTTCACTGCGAAATTGAGGTGTGACCACGTTGCGTTTTGCGCCGTTTCCTGTCGCGGGCACTAGGCTGACCCACACAAGTGAGGTACCGTTTTTCTCGTAAGACTTTGAGGAACGCGGGGTGGGTGGAAATTTGTGGATCCACGCAGATTCCGGAACTTTCCACGACAGAAATGTGGGGAAAATGTGTTTTTTTGACAATTTTTTAGGTTTGCAAGGGATTCTGGGTAACAGACCCTGGTGGGAGGCAGTCAAGTCACCCCATCCTGGATTCCCCAGGGTGTCTAGTTTTCAAAAATGTATAGGTTTGCTAGGTTTCCCAAGGTGCCCGCAGAGCTAGGGTTCAAAATCTACAGCTAGACAATTTGCTAAAAAAGGGTAATTTTTTACTGTGAAATTGAGGTGTGACCACGTTGCGTTTTGTGCCGTTTCCTGTCGCGGACACTAGACCGACCCACACAAGTGAGGTATTGTTTTTCTCATAAGTCTTTGGGGAACGTGGGGTGGGTGGAAATTTGTGGATCCACGCAGATTCCGGAACTTTCCACGACAATAATGTGGGGAAAATGTGTTTTTTTTTACAATTTTTTAGGTTTGCAAGGGATTCTGGGTAACAGACCCTGGTGGGAGGCAGTCAAGTCACCCCATCCTGGATTCCCCTGGTTGTCTAGTTTTAAAAAATGTATAGGTTTGTTAGGTTTCCCAAGGTGCCCGCAGAGCTAGGGTTCAAAAACTAGAGCTAGGCACTTTGCAAAAAAAGGGTAAATTTTCACTGCGATATTGAGTTGTGAGCACGTTGCGTTTTGCGTCGTTTCCTGTCGTGGGCACTATGCCTACCCACACAAGTGAGGTACCATTTTTATCGGGAGACTTAGGGTAATTCAGATTTGTAAAGGAACTGTTATTATCTATTGACTTTCGATGCATTTCTGCCTTCCAAATGAAAGATATTGTGTAAAAAAGAAGTCATTCTAAAAAATGACTGATAATTCTCATGCTAGTATGAGTATTCCCAATTTCAGAAATGTGCAAATATCTACTGTTTCTAAACTCTATATTTTGTTCCCATTTCAGAAATACATAGGTGTCTTTCATACCGATTTTTCCATGTACACATTTTTACAGAATAATTACTATATACCCGGTACATAATAAAAAACCATTGCAAGTTGCTGCTCAGTTTTTGGCTCTGGGTTCGTCGGGTTCTTGGTGAACCTACAAGTCCTTTATATCCCCACAACCAGTAATGTCCAGCGGATGCAACAGTATATTGCTTTCAAAGAGCTGTCATAATTAGAAGAAGTTACAGGTGAAAACGTTGACACAAAAGGCTGTTTTTTTCAACTAATTTTCAATTTATCCTATATTTAACTGTTTGTTTCTATGACAAAACCTTGATGGATCTACACAAATGACCCCTTGCTGAATTCAGAATTTTGTCTTCTTCTCAAAAATGTATAGCTTTCCAGGATCCATTATTGCTTTTGTACCCATTTCTGCCATTAACTGGAAGGAGGTCAAAAGCACAAAAAATAGCAAAAATCGGCTATGTCCCAGAAAAATGCCAAAACTGTGTAAAAAATGTTGGGTTTCTGACAAAAGTCTGGTATCCCCGAAAAGCTGGGAAAATGATGATTTCAACCCCACAAACCCTTTTTTGATAACATTTACAGGGAAAATCCCAGATGCTTTCATTTGCAGCCCGTTTTTCCCATTTTTCCGAAAAAAAACAAAATGTTGCTGTATTTTGGCTCATTTCTGTGACCCCTCTAGGAGAATCCACAAACCCTGAGTACCTTTAGAATCCCCATGATGTTGGAAGAAAAGGACGCAAATTTGGGGTGGATACCTTATGTGGTCAAAAAGTTACAGGGGCCTAAGCGCGCACTACCGCAAATAGCCAAAAAAAGGCTTGGCACAGGAGATGGAAAAGGCCTGGCAGCGAAGGGGTTAA